>NC_137583.1:70246781-80246781 GCF_963210335.1 Falco punctatus
CCTAAGACAAAATGTAGAATGGAGAACTCAAGTAGGATAACTTCGGCCATTTATTGCTGCTACTAATTATCCTAACCTTCTTATCGTAATTACTTATTGGCCTACTTACCCAGTTATCCCAACCTTACAGCCTTGACTTCCGCTACGCTTGGGATTCAGTGCTAGTAAAGCTGCAGACTTTGCTACTGACACTAAATACAACCTAAAAATAAAACCAAGAGCGAGCAGTAATTCAAACAATACCACTCCCTTGTCAGCCATTGCCTTGGCAGTACTTGTTACCACGATGAATGTCCAAGGGCACAATGAGAAAGGGCGAGTTGGTGGGAAGGGGAAAATCTCCCACAGACCAACTGATACAGAGGGGGGGAAAGCTTGCAGCCATGCGAGCCTCTCCTCAGACAGAGCAGTCATATTCACAGCTAAATACAAGCTGAACAAATTCCTCTGAGTTTAGTCAGGTAGGCTAATGATCTGAAAGAAAAGGTAACTGCAGTCTCTAGGACAGTGTTGGCAAGGCCAGGTGGTGACATGTTTAACTCCTACAGTGACACGAGGGTGACGGGTCATTTATCACCTGTGGAACCTGAAGGAAAGCCTTTTTCTCTGTTTACATTGACAGCTGTAGTTGCTTTTCTGCAGGTTCAGCTTCACCTTTTTAACAGGTTTTCTTGATCAGGCCTGGGAGGTCCGGGAAGGCAATGCCTGATAGTGTGAAGTGCTGGTGACAGGGAGCTGGGTTCAGCTGCACCCATGCAGCGTTCCTGAGGCCATGTGGTGCATGGTGTGAGACAGAAGACACGCAAAGGGTGCCCTGCATGGCCAAAGGGAGCTGGAGGTGCAAGCAACCTCATGGGAGATTGCCCATTGCTTGGGGTACACATGCTTACAAGAGACGGGGTTACCAAACAGACCAACCCAACAGACACCCACCTTAGCTGTGCTTAGGCAGGTGTAGGGCAAATTTTAGGGGGAAATATCACATTGCTCAGCTTGTTCTTAGTCCTCCTCCAGGTGTCTGCTTTTAGCTGCTACAGAAGAGACAATACCAGGAGCGGCTGACCCCTCACTCTGAATCAATACAGCTGCTCCTGTATTCTTATTCTGTTATCCCTATATTCTTATTCTGCTATTCCTCTATTCTTATTTTACAAAATGCAGACGTAGGATCCTGACTGTCACAGCCATAGAAGTGTGCTACTTTTTTTTTTTGCTGAGGCATAGTCTGGACTCATCCAGCGCAGGTAATTCTTTTTTCCTAATGGCAAGTTAAGTGACACAGACATGTTGGAAGCTGAAGGGGCAATTCTTGGAAAGACAGGGAAAAATTCCGGAAATTATTTATTTCTGATATAGGTAATAAACCTTATATTTTTCTGAACAGTTCCCAAGCTACCAAGAGCATAGAATTGTTAGGGGTGCAGTTTTGTATTGAAACCATAGCTCTGAAAAATGCAATCATTTCAGGGAGGTGTTGTTATGGGGTAAAAACTTTTTTACATTGTAGAACTGATTATTGAAAATGTTGAGCTCATATACCACTCACCTGGGTGCAAGGGCCCAGCTTTACACTGCAAACTGGTTAGGTTTCTTCAGAGTGATTGCTGTTGCAATAACTTTTGCATGCACTGCCACAACAACTGCCATTATCCATACACATTTGCCCATCAGGAGAGGAATGGAGTTGCTTGGTCTTAACTATACAAATAAGAAGTTTGAAAACATGACAAGCCTTACATTAAGATGTAATTTTTACTTTACAAACATTACAAGAAGCATTTTCATATAGCTTTTTAAAAAATCATGGCCTTTAAGAAGAATACATACAGTATTAAAATCACTGTTCAGTAAGTCTATTGCATTCTTTAATTAACATACAATTGAAAATAACTTTAAAACATTTTCCATGTAGATTCCTGTTGTTGTTGAAATAAACATTGTACTTAAAAACAGTTCACCACATCAGTGGGATTTTTTCTGTGTGTTGTAAACCTAAACTTTGATCCTCTCCCTATCAGCAACAGTAGGAGTTCTTGGTGTGTTTATAATAAGTGTTCTGGGTGTGTTTAGGATTCTGGCACCAATAACGTTTTCCACATCAACAAAACCACATCTATGCGTATGGTTAGAAAGTGCACACCCACACTACCAATATCTTTGCAAATCAAGCAATGTAACACCTTAGATTGTTAGTGCTTTTAATCTTAGTCGTTAAGAGAGGTTTCTAATCCTCTAATAATGCTCACTTCAAACTGTAATGTAAGCTGTTAATCTCTTTATGCAGCTACAGAATTCCTCCATCATAAGCATCTGTGTGTAGTGACATATGTAACAAATTAAGATGGTGTCTCTTTTCAAGATTGGTGAACTTTTCTGGTGTGCTTACTGCAAGCAATGAAGAAGGAAGGTAATGAAGTTTAGCCAAAAGCACACTTAGCTCACACTGGCTTTTACAACTGAGCTAGACTTCTGCTTGACTAAAACCTGTGATGAACAGCAAAGGGTAATGAAACATGAGACACATCACGAACAACATCACTATTATTCTCATTCCCATTATTTAGGTGTCTGATTCATTTATTTACAGGTTCAGCACTGCAAGGAACAAGAGTTCTGAACATTGGAAAAGTAAGCACAAATTATTATTACAATGATACACAGTCATATGCATGACACTTATTTACAGGGGATCAATTTTTCTGCAGGGTTAAAATAGCACAGCATCGCAGCCTTTCAATATGTATCTGTAGTGGTAGAACCGAAAGCCAAAGGTACACAGCACAACTCACTTCTCCCTTTCTATTTTTAAAGGCATTTCTGTTGAAGATTATTTATGTTCCTACTGCTTGAGAGAAGAACATATGATGGCAATGTTATTTTCCTACAAAACTGTTCATCCAGTTATGCAAGACAAAAAAGAGTCAATCTCATCTGTCAGTGCAAAATAACATCCTGAGATTTTTAATCTTATGTTTTTTAAAGGCATTGAAGAGATACTACAATAAACAACACATAAATTTAGGGACAAAAAGCTTTGTAAGCGTGTTTCTATCCCTAATCATACTTGGGATAGAGATAAAATCTTTCATAGAGCAAATTAAAACAAATTAGTGATATGAAATAGCCTGAGAGAAGGGAACTTATTTTGCAAATTACTATTAATCAAAGAGCTGGCACAGTCTTCTGCCTTGGCCAAAGTACAAACAGCATTACTGGTCCTACCAGGGCTGTACATGCAAAGAAATGGATGGTGAGACTCTCACTTTGAAAGTTGTGAATGTCACTGAAATAAATGTGTTTTTAATGATAGCTATATGAAATGTAGATATTCTTTTTAAACAGAAATTTTGTCAGAGACATCATTGTGTTTAAAGGCAAGACTAGCATTACAATGTTACCCTCAGAAACCGATTTTAATTGTTATAACATAATTAAATTACAACATAACATAATAATGTTGAACATAAGATACTTCTTTTGTTTTTTATGAAGACTGTTTTTAGCAGAGCTGTTAATAACTGGATCTGTTGTGTAAGATTTCTGTTTAATCTGCAAATACTTACAGATGCAGGAGTAAATGCTATATTTCTCTCCTACCAAAATGTTGAGAATAAATGTTATATTTTAGTATATAAATAGACATATGCACGTGTACCTACTCAAAAACAAATGCAAAGCAGGTTTGCCAGAAAAGGGTTACAGTCTAAAGGAAAACAGCGAAAGGAGCCTAACAAAATGGAAAACCAGAAATGTCAAATATTAAAATCACATCTATCATGAATTAGCAATTTACAAGCAGAGAAAAATAAGGGGGAAAAAAAGTGCATGTATCAAATTTACCATGACTCATAGCAGCTCTATTGTACTTTCTGCTGTTTAAAGCCTGTTAGTTGTAGATCATGGCGTGCTAATGCTGTGAGAAAGTTGTTCCTTACATCTCTGATATGCAGAAATTGAGCAAGAGCAGCTGCACAACTGTCACAGCCACTGATGAAGCTGTGGGTAAAGCTGTGCTGCCGCAGGGATTTTGACTTACAGTTCCCAGTCAGGGTGACAGTTTTATAGGGTGCTGTGTAGAATACAAGATGGCCCAAACACCGAAGAATTTGCAGCTAACACAGCTTTTCAAAACCGTAAAGTAATATGGACTTCACAGAACACCATGTTTTCAAATGGTGGGGAGGTACCATAGCCTGTCAGACCGCTTGTTTCCCAGGAGCGATAGCTAAGGGATGAGCAAGCTGACCAACCACTCTGCTCTCTCGGCTGCCTCACTCACCTGCTTTCAGACCAGGCTGCGGGATCTGGTCCATCGGGGTAGCTGGTGGCCTTCTCAGTGGGCTGATTTGTCTGCAATGTCTACAGCTCTGCTCTCTCTGGCAATACAAGCGGAGCAAAGTGCCATGGTAAAATAGCCTCTGTTACAGTTCTTGGCAGTTACCAGCTACTATGCAATGAACTGAAGTTATTTAGAACTAAAGAGTTTTAGAAAATGCAGGTTCCACAATAAGAATGGTCTTCAGACCATTCTGCTGCTGCCTAAGCCTCCTGGTCCCTGGATCAGGACAGAGCTGAGCTTTGCCAGGGCCTGTGCAGAACCAGCCCTGGCCCCAGCGGCTCCTCCACTCTGCCCCACTCCCTGCCCTCCACAACAGCCTTGCTGCCAGCAGCTCCGGGATTTGCAGGGCTGCAAAGGCTTGTGGTTGCATTCAAACTTACGATTTCTTTAACCTCCTCAGGAAAACAAGAGGAAGACTGCCTGGTTCCAAAGGGCCACTAGATCCCATCATTAATAAGAGAATTAGTTCCTGTTAGGATATCACCAGTAAAAACAGGGGTTGCTGTTAATACAAGCAGTGTTGCTTTTCTCTCTCAAAAAACAGCTGCCACTCTGTGGGTCAGGGGGGTTAGATCCAATGTTACTAGGATAGACGCTGTGAAAAGTGGTCATCACCACTGTGGGTGATGCATGCTGCAAGGGAGAGGGCAGAGGCATTGGGATCAGAGGACGGTGATAGGTTAGCAGAAGGATAGGGAGAAGGGACTGAGAGGGTAAGAGCAAAGTTGAAGGTAATGCAGGAGACAGAGATGGGAATACAAACTGGTGGGATAGATAGACCTGCCTGGGATGATGGGGAGCAAAAACCATATTTTTCAAATAGCCGGAGCAAAGAAATTCATTTTGCATGTGCACCGGGGGCTGCATTTTGACCTTTAGAAAACAGATTTGGGACTGATATAGGAACAGGCAACTTCCTCCTAAACCTTCAGAAAAAACAGAACAAAGTTTAAATGTTTCACAGAAATATGACTGTAGGGCATCTCATTATTCTAAGCCACCCTTCTGAGCTATGCAGCTGTAGTGTAGCACTTTTAAGCATGGTCCAAGAAGGGTTGGGAGGTGGCAATCCAGACCTTGAAGTGGCAAGGACTAGCAAAGCAGCTAAGTCATATTAGCTTGAGGTTGGAAATGAGCTGTTGTCATGTAATTCTCTCTCCACAAGAACTGCTGAGAAGTGGTTTATGTTATTTATAACTGCTATGCCATTTTCCTGCTTATAGTCACCACAGCTTCCTCTTAAATGGCAATTTTGTTATATGTGGAAGTTTTATGTCTGTAATACAGTATCTTCAACACTCTCCTTGGGCTACATACTCCTCATAGAATTATTGCAGCTTGGTATTGCAAGATTGTTGCATGGCAGCTCTGCAGAAATTTAAAATACCTTGAAATCTAGTCCACAGAGTTGAATACCTTAAGGCTGACCTAGAGTGTTGATGCTGAACCTCACCAGAGTGCCCAGAACCCTGTGTGTGCACCAGGAGAGACAGCAAAACAATCATGTGGCTCAGGATCCTACTACCCTCCTACAAAGACCTGCTTTTTCCTTCTACCTAACGAGTGCCGTGCTTGCCATTGCGATGCTACTGCCTCTGCTGAGCTCAACAGGCATCTCCACCCGGCACTGTTTTGCAGTGCAGACCTACCATGCCCCAAAAAGACTAGCAGAGTAATTTTCTTTCTTCATCTCACTGGGCAGCATGGAAGAAGGAAGTCAGGAAATGGCGTTTCAAATACTGTACAGGTGATGATGCTGACCTTCTGTAGAGCCATGGCTATTACATTCTCCCCTTCAAAGATCTTCTTTCAAGTATTTGTGTAAACAGACTCTGCATTTAATTCCCTGTCTGCAAAAACTAGAGGCAAAGGCTTTTCTTTCAGGCAGGTGACAAGGTTCAGGGTTCTGCTGGAACAAGCTGGCCCATCAGCACAGCAGCAAAGAGCCCAGATAAGCTCCACTCTCAAGTCTTGTTTTCCCCCTAAGAAATTAAATCTGGAAATCTACAATGAAGGACATAAGAACAAGAAATGACAGATTTTTTAACACCCTATTCACATAGTATTTCCCATTCAGAATTCCCTTACAATTTATCAAACTTAACACAGCTGTGAACACTTACTTCAAAAGTCTGTAAAGGTGGAATTAAGACTTCCTTACAAATTTACTTTTCACAACTGTGTGCTTGAGTTACACCATAAAGCTTGTGAAATTGAAAACAACACATAAATCAGATCTTATCAGATGTAGAATTTCTAAAATATATTTGACTCCCAAGAGCCAAGATTTCTACTCATATTTAATTTCTGGCTTGGAAACAGTAACGTTTTGCAAAAAAATGTGAAAAGCATTTTTTGTGCCAAGGAAATGAAGGCAAAGTTATAAGGGAGGTGCAAAGCCCACAGGGCAGGCCCTGGAAAAGCAAGCCTTCCCTGCACGCTGCGCTGTGACCTCAAGGACAGACCCGTCACGGCCATTCTTGTCGGCATAGTCCTGACACTCTCTTCAGAGCATTTAGCAAATGCATAAACATGCACTCAGTGTAAGGACTGTTTAGCAAGAAAAAGGGTCTCTAAAGAAGGCTTTCAGTCTGAAATGATTTTTTTCCAAGTGTTAGTCTTTTTAGTAGTGAGAGGATAGAAATCCATTCCTAATCTTTTTAGTGCGTGTGCAAATATTTTTGTCTGTTTATTTTCTTGTGTTTTTCCTTCCTCATCCACTATCACTACAGATATCTGCACGGAAAAGGGATCTATACACAAGACCCGGCTTCATGTCACAACTTCACTTAAAGAAAAAGAAGACTGGAAGTTAAAAGGTCCATGTCAAGAATTGATTTCAGGGAGCTGTTTTCTTGGTTTTAAGCAGTCATGGAACATTCCCTACAATAAGGTGCTATTCTCCCCTCCTTTCTAGCTTCGATAGTATTCACTGTCACTGGAAATCTGCAATATTTCCTCCGTATGCTATGGAAATAAACTCTTAAATTTTAGGGGGGGATCAAATACATAATGGTGGTAGTAAACAGACTGAAACAAATACCTGAGCAGCAGATAGATCTGGATCCAGGGTTGAACTTGGTAGAAAATCTAATTGCATCCCACTAAATATCTCCATGTGACCAAATGTCTGCAGTATTTTCAGAGCTGTAAAATGGCTCCATGGCTAGCTATAAACTCCTAGTGATAGATATATTTATAGTTCATAGGGAAAAAAGTAAGTATAACTGGCTTGGCACAGGTTTGAAGTTTCTTGTCTGAGAGACCTTAAGTGAGTAGTGAGAGACAACTGATTCCGTGTTCCAGTGGTGTATAATTTCTTCTTCCTCACACTTCATACAAGACAGGAGTGATACAGGTCACTGTTAGGAGAACCAATGAGAGATGCTGGAGCACAAGTTTCCCTACACTGTGACAGTACCTGCTTCTTATCTACCTCCTCTATCAATATCAAGTGACCGAAAGAGATTTTATATAGCTGCTGGCTGGCTAAAGCTCAATCCAGAGAGCACTGAGATAAAGCTCAAAGGCTTGAGGAAGCACCAAAAGTCTTAGCAAAGATTAACTCAATCCCTTGACTGAAGTAGAGCACGTACTACTACCTACTTGGTCTCACAGGCTAGAGGCCAAGTTGGCAGAATGATTTCCTGTAGATGTTAAGGCTGAGGCCACTGCCAAGGTTCACGTCTCAGGAACGATGGATGCCACGGTTGCTTACAAATACAGCCTACCTGGAGCCATTTCTCTTTTGTCACGTGGGGTTGGGTCTACTGCAATATATCATGTGTGCTTCCAGGTAACAATAAAAAACAGATTTTCTCTGCTATTTACTCTATTGCTATTTACTCACTAAGTAATACCACAGGAATCAGCAGTTTCAAAGGGGAATTCAAGGAGTGGTGTTGACCCACTGAGCTCAGGGCTCTCTGACCCCGCTCCTTCTCCAAGCTGTCCCATCCCAGCCGCTGAGCCAGCAGATGCTGGGCTCGGACACCAGCTCCTGGGGGGCACATGCCTGGTTTCTCCAAGGGACAGCAGCTTGGCCAGACAACCTGGGTCAAACCTGCCCAAAGGAATCAGACATCACCCAAGACACAGCTGCACAGACAAATGCTGTAACTGCCTGGTGATTCCTCCATGCAGCCGAAGTGTATTTCAGGTAGACATTACAACTTCCAAGTGTTAGCATACAAGTAATACCCAATGTGGCATATAACCTGCATCAGTTAGGCGGTGTTCTGGTCTAGCCATGCATCTCTGCCAAGTTTCCTAATTGAAATTACAGAGGCTGTTGTGATAGGCATATAAACCTAAATGTCACTGAGCTTTTGGGCAGCAGTTAATGCAGACTGTGCTGTGGTGCTAGCTGGAGAAAGCTAATGAATGGGCAGATGAGCGCTAGTCAGTTCAGGAATCATATTGCCCCCTCACTTCCACGCACCAAGCCTGCCAAGGTTAAAGAAAAATGTTATCCTATGTGTTAATTATCACTTAACTGACAATCTGAAGGACTCCTGGAAGCAAATATAGCAGGAATTTGTTGTGACAATGCCATACAGGATAGAACAGTTAGAGAAACACTGCAATCCTGTCCAGTCATTTTAGGCAACATTTAGTTGTAAAAGATGATGTTCTTTTGGGATTTTGTTGAAATAATTTCAGTGTGACAATGAAGTGTTTTGAAGAGCATATGTACTAGGGTATCCCAACAGTCCCCTTTGCAATAAGATATTTGGTCAAGTTTTCCACAATTTCTCATTAAAAGATTGTTTAATTTACCTGACAGAGGCCAGATTTGTCCTGTTTGTCCATTTTGCAACACGTTTGCCTCTGGCCAGACTTATATAAAACTCTTCTACAAGGAAAGGAGAGTGACTATACAAATGCTATCAAATACATAACCAAATAACTACATTTTTTACTGTTTGATACCATTTCTAGCAATTTCAGATGTTACAGGACCTCTTCAGGGCAACTGCTGTAAAATACTAGCTGAAAAATGGAAATCTACTAGGAATCACATTCACATAAATGTTTTACATAAATTATTGTGAGTATATACAAAAGGACAGCTACCTAATTGAGAAAGCATCCATAAATATTTACTTCTTAATAAGTAAGATAAGCTGCATGCCAAAAAAAAAAAATATATATATATGAGGTTTTCAGATACCTGCAAAGACTGTGCTGTTAGTAATACTGCTTCTCATCAAAGTCCCAGTGGGATTGCAGCTTTGTTGTGCTAAATGCTCTACAGTGCAGAAAAGAGTTGTTTAGCCAAGGAAGCTTCCTATTCATCACTTTTATAAGCATAAAACTGAAGTAAAAGGTGTTATTCTACATATATTCAACTTACAGGTTCAGGAAGGATGCAGGCCACATGCACAAACATTCCTAACCTAAAGCCAAATATTTCTTTCACTGGATACTAGACATGGTGGGAAATAAATGAAAAAAAGTCATTATTTCCTGGCTACTAATAGCAAAACATTACTTTCTTTTTTAATCTGCCAGTGTTAGTCTCTTGTGGCCTCCACTCTCAGTTTAGCAAAAATGCAACATGTTGTAAGACAACATTATTTCTTTATAAAGAAATAATAAATGCAAGCACAGGAAAGCTTTTAGATCAGCAGTCACAATGCTGATCTATAAGCTGATATAACCATCTTTCAGAGCAAAACAAGTCCTTTCACAACCTCTTCATTTTGGGTACCACCTTTCCCTCAATTATACATAAGCAGCAAAACAGCTGTCAACTCCTAAACTGATTCAAATGTCTTATTTAATTAGGTTTTGGTTTACAGCACAACTAGTTCCCAAGGTTGAACTTGAACGGGTAAATAATTGACAATCAACAAAAATTTAAATGAAAAGAAATTAAAAGATTGAAGATAGGGTTTTGCAGGAGTAATAGGAATTGTGTCAATAATTAATGAGACAAAAATTTTGTCATCACTCCTACCTTAAGACACAAAAGGCAAGGTCAGTCCCTGTGGGTAACCTAATCCAGTGGAGCTGAAGTTTGGTAGGAAAGCAAACAAGTCATATAAACACATTAGTTAATTGCTTAATTGCTTAGTCAAAGCTCAATCTTTAAGTCATATGGAAGACAGGCAATTTAGATATAAAATGTACTGTATTATTTATTTACAAAAGGAGTACATTTAGACGACAGGCTCTCTCTGAAAAAATATCAACAGAAGCTCAGCTGGAGCTCCAAAGATCATGTTATTTCTGAAAGCAGCCATCTAAACTTGAGCACAGCATCAGCAATGGGAAGAAGTATTGCTTTTAGCCATATTAGGTTAAATTGACACAGCTTACTAAGTTCCAAATCCCACCCAGAGATCTGAAACCATGCGTTTTCTTTCCCAGAAATGCTAGTTAGTTGAATAGCTGAAAAATGAAGTTTTATACTCAGAAAAAAAAAGAAGTTTTATGAAGGAAAAATGCTGGATCCTTGTACCTGTGAAAATAATGTGGTCTAGATAACTAAACTATGGATTAATTTTTAAAAAGGTATCTCAAGCATTAGTAGAGTCACAAAAAGCTGCTAACATGCTTTCTGTAATTTTTAAAATTATATTGGTCCTTGCAAACCATTTTGATGTTCAACCACACTTTAGCTCATTGATACTTAGCAACAAAAGTTCACAGGCAATAAAAAATGCAGTGTCTTTGCCTGTGAAATTTTGTTCAGTGTTTTCTGAGATAGTGTTGCATCCCTTCTTTCATTTGCCACCCCCCAGCAGCTTGGCAGGATAAGAACTTCGCAGCTAAGCACCTATGAGCAACCACAGTGAGCCTGATGCATGCTGGCCCTGGCCCAGCAGCACAGGCCCACTGCCCATCACATCGAGCTGGGATCTCCCCATGCTTGGGATGTGGGTGAACATGGGAGATAAAGGGATAGAAGATGACCCAGGCTCCTTTACAACCATCTCCCGGCTCCAGCCTTCCTCCCAGCTACCCTCCCCTCCTACAAGCCTTCTTCACTGCAGATGCCGCCCTTCACACAGCTTAACTGTGCTACAGTGCTGATGGTTCAAACAGTATTAACCATGCCTTGTAGGAAGGACATAACGGTTTGTTTTCTACAACTTCCAGTAAAAAAACTGTAGGAAATAAAATATGCATTAAAAGCACAATGGTTTAAAAAGACACACTAAATATGCAGGAAATGCCAAATTTAAGATCACACAGGAAAGATCAGTTCTACGTGTGTATGTGCATCACGACACTACAACTGCATGCTCACATCTTCTCCAGAGAAGCCTGATTTTATTCAGTAACTAGGACAAATGTATGAGGAGATGGAATAATAATCACTCGTGCAACAGAATCCTGGAAATTACCAGTGTTTTATTTCTATCAACTTGCAGTCTGAACACCATGAATAGGTTTCCTAGTATTAAAAGGATTTTAAATACTAACTCCAGAAAAATATGACTGAAGTACAATATAGTACTGCATTGCTATATCTTTCTATCCATTAATACTATAAACTTGCTTTTTAAAAAGACAGATTATAAACTAAAACTGAACAGGAAATATCAAAGCCACTTCTTTTCAACTAAAATGCATGTGCACATGTCATAAATCAGCCTGTATATTAGTAAAAAGTTCAAAGTTAAAATTTTTCTGCTTCTTTAAAAAAGTCCTGATGACCACAGAATTGCATTTAGCAGAGCTGTTGTCCTTTCAGACCGTTACTCACAACCTTTCTGCATGCTGCGCACTTTCATACAACCACGCCACTCAGAAATGTAACAATCTTTTTAAAACCAAAGCTGATGTTTTTTTTTATTTTGCACCATCTTAGGAACACTTATCAATGGATATCAATAAACTGCTAAATATGTATGAAAGATTATAAGCAAAAAATAAGCAAAAAATGGTTAATGTCAGGTATTTGTCCCTGTTGTAAGATATTTTTTGCGTGGATTCAGAAGCCCTGTATGTGCACACTGACAAACCACTAAACCAAAATTAGAATTTTACCCTCAAAAATCCTATCAACTAATTACAACACAATAAAAGCAAAAGCAGCCAGAAAAAATATTTGGATGCATGTGGTTTTGTACATGTACAAGGAGTACTGAAATACACTTTTATTTACAAGTGACATTAATGTAACCTTTATCTTGTACACATGTAATATACCAGCCAAGCACAAGGAGACAGATAAACCCAGTAAGCTGGCATTAGGCAACTTTTATGCGACTAATTAAGTTACTAAGCACAAAGAGTCATCAACAACAAAACAACAACACTTACAGAAATCTTCCCTTTCCCAGTTTCCCACCACCCTTATTTTGGGATGCATTCATTGTACATACAAACCAACTTGGTTCTTGCAAACCTTGACTCGTATAACAGAGTCTGTTCAATACACCTGAAAATTCTAACATATCCATTGCACATTTAGTGACAGAATGTCATAGTCTGGGCAACCTAAGAAACTCCTGAAATGAAGCATCCAACCTGTCAACTAATTCACAATTGTATTATAAAATACAAGCAAAGATGGTATTGCAAAGCTTATGGTCCCGCAGACTCCAGTTCACATTCACTCAGTTAAGAATTAAAGCGTTTTCTACCTGACTTAAAGGACCATACAACCAAACACGGAAAATCAAGCTCCCCTTCTCACTTATTGCCTGTTGACAATAATAAAGTCTGTTGACCAAAGTCCCCAGACAGGTCTAAGGATTAGCTGGGTTATGCAAGTGATTAGCCAAGGTTAAAATATTTGGGTACTGAAATAATGCGCAAGGACAACATTTGTCCTTCCCTTGTTACTGGAATTGTTGAACAGGGAACAGTAAGTGAAAACTTGCAACTATCTACTAGTGCTTTTGCTGGTGGCAAGTAACAATGTTGCAAGCAGTTTGGTAAAGCTTTGTCCACATTGGGATCACCGCATAAAACAGCCTCTACTGTTACTCAAGCAAGACACCACTAGCTTGCATCTGGACTTAAATCTCAGATGAACTTTAACCACCAGAGCTATAAAAAAAGTTTTCACTTTCCACGTGCCTGAAACATCTGACGTGCCATTTTTGTCATTTCATTTTAGAATAAACACAGTGTGTAATGCAAGCTGCAAAAACAATTGCCTCGTTACACGCTTCAGCAATACATCCTCAATGTCTTTGCAAACTAGTTCAACAAGTAACCTAGTTTTTTCAAATTCCTTAACGTTACCTGCATGCCCCTGTGACTCATGCAGTAGCATCAGAATTGCTAAGGAATCCTGTGAGAACATATCCCAGGGTTCTGCACTGTTAATTTTTAAAACTACTTTTTTGTTGATATTTTAATATAAATTATATCTTACAGAGTGAACACTTTGTTATTTCAATCCTTCTTTGCTTAGCTTACCCTATGAGTGTTTCTAAGGTTTGTGCCACAAAACACAAAATCTGTAAGCACAATTCATGATACAGCTGAAAATGTTAATTTTAGAAGACCTAAAAGTTAAAAGTTTGAGATATTGACAACTTTGAATTAATCCATCATGTCTAACCTGAAACCTCAGCAGTCTGGATACAACATTTTTAATCAGTTGAGCACATCACTGATATTTAGTGATGCTGTATTAATATTTCTGTGCTTACGACCCGAGCAGCTGTTCTCGTCATCGGCTATCTCTGTTCCTCACGAACACATCCATGTCTGCATCTCTGCCTTGCTCTCACCTCAGAACTCGGCTTTCCAGAGATTCAGTAAAGTTAAGCAACAGGTGGACTGGCAAGACTGGTCTTTCCCAGTATTATTTGACCTTTAAATGAAGGGGAAAGCATGATCATGTGCATAGCCTGCATTTACAAGTATTTTGGAAATAACATAATAAACTTAATTAAATCTACTCTCTGCATCACATAAACCAGTATTAAATATGCACACAATAAATTCTGCAGCTCTTTATTACAAGTGCGCTCAATTAAGACTGCTCCATTTCAGCTATTTAGTTCATTTTTAACCCCAACTTTAACCCAGTACCCTTATGTCATTGAAGGATAACCTAGTGAGATTAGGGGTAGTTTTGTAAATACATGCATGCCCACACACATGCAGAGTACTGTTTAACAACTTGCAAGGCATTTCCATCTTGTAAGGGGAGCAAAAAGCTGTATTTCCTTGTGACATTATCTCTATTCCAGTAATAAGAAGAGGGTTGCCGAGGTAGCTCTGGTGACAGCACAAATGTAAAACAAGTTTGGGACTGGCTGCAGAGTGGAGATTCCCAATTACCAAAGTCACACTTGTGAAGTACCATACCTCTTCTTCCTGCCTCTTAATTGGGTAAACCAAGGCAGAGAGGCTAAATAAAGGGTCTTGGGAATTCACTCGCAGTTCCTCACCACACCAGGAATGCAAAGGGTGGACAAGAAAGAGCACAAATAAAATTATAGTCTTTATTCATTCCATTTTAGCTGTGAATAGTCCTATTATACAAATAACAGTATAAATTCCAAAATCACAATATATTACAAAATAAAAAAGTACAAACTGCATTACTTAATAAATATATCTAACAAGTTAATCAGAAAGTAGAAGAGAGAATTCGGATTGGAAACATTTACATGTTTGACCCAGCAAACCATACAAACCTCAGCTTAAATACTTTTATTCTTTTAAACCACAATGCGGAATACCATTCCCGATTGCTTGATTAGAAAATAACATCAAGTGAATAAAATGTTGTGATCAGATAATGATTCGTTGGTGCAAAACCAGTGCCAAAAAAGAAGCAGGGCTTACACAAAAGACACCATAACCCCAGAAACAAGAACACAAACACTGAGGTGCAGCCAAGGCAATTATTGCCAAAGCAGGAGACTATTATCCAGTCACAACATTCTATTGCAAGTTAATGTTCTGTTATTACAGATAAATAATATAAATGGAGCAGAGGGCGAGCCAACCAGGCAACAAGAGGCCAGTTTACTCAAAACAGTAATTAAATACAGAAGAGTCAATTGCTCCCTGTACTGTTCATGTGTAGCTGCATTCCAACTGGCTCAAAGGACCTGTTCTGTGCTCCAGGCAGAGAAAGCAACTGTTCTGAAAAGCAGTCTGTTCATACTTTGCTGCACTTTTACAAAAACCATTGTTTTAGTTTTGCAAGAAAATACCCACAATGCTTTCATCAAATTAGGGAGGGTCAGTTTGACATCAACTTCACTTTGTAGAAATATAAGGTTTATGGGTAAAAAAAAAACAGCCAAAAATAGCTGTTACATCATAAGCCTTATTTACAAAAACTGTTTACAAATGTTTTTGGCTGTACAGCTGAAAGCCAGATACCAATGCAAGATGTAGAAGATGGAGGTAACAGTTTAAAAATATTGTGCAAAAAAATACATTCTTATAGAAAACAGAGCCAGTGGGGAGGGGAGACACATAGATGGAGCATCTGCTTGCAAATAATCCGAGGCTAAGTTTTTACAACAAAATATTACAAACACGTTTGTATCTATCCCCCAAAATCTAGTGTCCTTCTCGGTCTGGGGTGCTGCTGCTGCTTCATTAAGGATTAAGGCATCACCATCACAGCCAGCACACCTTCCGTCTGTCTCAGTCCCTGCAGCAAAACTCCCAGCCTGCAGCCCAGGTGGTCTCACGAGCAGGCATTCTGCTCGATGTACATCTTGGACAAGGACACCGCCATGGACTTAGCCAGCTCCTCATCCCGTCTGCGCTGTACCTGAGTCTGTCTGCACCACGCCTCGTACTCGGGGTTGGGGCACACGCGGTCCAGCACGGCATCATAGTGCCCGTTGCTAAGCCAGCTCAGCCAGATACTGGGCCGCGTGGGGTCCTCGGGCCCCAGGTAGTGAACCATGGTGGAAACGGTGGGGCTCTCAGGCCGGCCGCCCGTGGTGAGGTGGATGTTCACGTTCAGCATCTGCCCCATGGCCAGCAGCTCCGGGTAGCCGGCCCAGGCCCCGTCCTGGGCAGCGCCGATGAGGAACTCTCCCACATCACCCTCGATGATGGGGTTGAAGTGGTCCAGGTGGTCGGCGATGTAGTGCACGGTCTGCTCGCGGAGCTCGCTGTGCAGCCCCTGGTCCCCGTACACCGCCTTGCAGACAGCGCGGTAGAGGCAGTTCCCGTCGGGGATGATGTGGAAGCGGAACCGGCCCTTCTGCCGCAGGTACTTGTCCTGCTTCTCCACCTCGGCCAGGTACAGCGCCAGCTTCTCGCTGCGCTCCGGCCGCCCGCCCGCCTCTCGGCGCTGCTCGGGGCCCGCTCCGTCCCCCTCCTCCGCGGGCGGGGGGCCGGCGGCGGGCAGCGCCTGGTTGCCGCTCCTCTCCGCGGGGCGACAGCCGGGGAGCAGCCCGGGCTGGGTGCCGGCGGCCGCCGCCTGCAGCGCCTGGCAGTGCTCGCTGAGGCGCAGGCTGCGGTTGCTGGGCTCCTCGGCGGGCGGCGGCAGAGCGGCGGCCTCGTCCCCCCCGGCCTGCCGCATGCTCTCCAGGATGCCCTCCAGCCAGGCGCGGCTGCGCGGCGAGGCCGGCACCAGCTCGGCGGGCGCCTCGGCTCGCTGCACGATGCGGATGGGCACGATCCGCTCCAGCGGTCGCCGCCGGCTGACGGTGACCTGCGCGCAGGAGCTGTACTGCGGGCCGCCCGCCGGCCGGCTGCCGGGGCCCGCGGCGGGGCCGCTCGGCATCACCTCCAGGCAGGAGGAGAAGGCGGGCATGGCGGCGGCGCTGCTGCTGCTGCTTCCCCCTCCGGGAATGAAGCCGTCCTTGGCGGAGCTCTCGGCGGCGGAGCTCGGGCCCGCGGCGTCGGCGGCGCTCGGTGCCTCCGCGGAAGGGGGACCCGGCGACAGAGAGACCTTGAAGACACCGGCGGCGCTCGGCGAGGCCGCGGCAGCTGCAGCGGCCGTCCCGCCCGCCGGGTAGTGGGTGATCACGGAGCTGTAGAGCTGCATCCTCGGCTCCCCGCGGGCGGCGCTTTATAGGCGGCGCCGTCGGAGCCGGGGCGGGGAGCGGCGGCGGGGGCCGCGCTGGGGCTGCCGGAGAGGATGAGCCGCCCGGGTAAAAATAAACAAGGGCATCACCCCCGCCGCCCCGCCCCTCGTCTCGCTGCCGACCGGGCCCCGCGGCAGCAGCAATTCCGACTGCGCCACCAGCTCCGCGCGGCCCCGCCGCCGCCTGCCCCGGCCCCCCCGCGGGCCCGCGCGGCGCGCCGCTCAGGCCTTTCTGGAAGCTGCTGGAGGCCGGGCCCGGGGGCGGGGCCGCGCCCGTGTTTACTTCAGGGCCAAGGCACGTTGGAATGCGTGGGAGTGTGGGGCTTGGCCGTGCGCCCCGCCTCCAGGCGGAAGGGGATGTGGCGGGGCGGGACTAGTGGCACCTTAGCGGCGGCTGGGGGGGAGGGAGGAGGGAGCGCTGCTGTGTGCTCTGGGGGTCTGGGCCTGAGGGCGTCCTTTCCCCTGTTCCCGGGTAGGGCCGAGCGGTGTGTGGTGGGCCCGGCCCGGCCCGGCCCGGGCTGGGCTGGCCTGGCCTGGCCTGGCCCCTCGCGTCGGGGGCCGGCTTCCGTGGTCTGCCTCAGCCCGCTGCCTGGCCGGCGGTACCGGGGGAGCGGCGCGGGGAGGCTGAGGGAAGCGGGGTCCTGGGCCTGAGGAGCGTTTCGGGGGAAATGCCGGTGTCCCGTGCCGGGCTGGCGGTGCCAAACCTCTGCTATGCGGCTGTGAAAGCGTTTGATAACGGGAAGTGGTGCAGAACCTTCAGGGAGGGGAACGCTGCGTTGGGTGTTCCCGGCGCCGGCCTGGAGCTTGCCACAGAAAGCAGTGAAAGCCGTATCTCATGACAGGTGGCCAGCCAAGCGGTTTGATTTTTAGACTTGACCATCGAGTACAAATTATTGGGGATGTTCTGACTGCAGCTGACTGATGCTATGTTGTATCCATGTTATTGCTGAAAAGAAATGATACTTCTGCCTACATACAATCAGTGTTGTGATTCATAATTTGCAGCTGGGGTAGGAATAATATTCATTAGTTTTCTGACAGTCACTGGCACAAGCTGCTATTTGTCCACCTGCCATCCTACTGAAAATGTAGTGCATGCATACATAAAAGTACATTATAAATAATCATATAATAACAGGAGAGACCAGATTTAAAATACAGGTCTCGTAAAGATCATTGTTAATTGGTTTATTAATGCCTGTAGTGTCTTATACATTAAGGCCCATCTTTTAGCCTTATCTGCATTATAAATAAAGTTGTATCTAACCCTTTGACCATGAAGAATGATGTTATCTGTACACACTGGATTTGATTATGTTTTGACAGGCATGCTGACCAAGAAACACCAGTTTACACTATGATTAAATGTTAACACAACCTTTCATTCCTACCAAAATGGAAAAAAAAAGGTATCAACATATGTAATTTCAAAGTGATGTTTTAAAAATTTGCTGGATTCCATCCTACAGTCTCAAAATATCTTCAGAAAAGCTATAGTATTCTGAACAGATTGCAGCACTTTAAAAAACCAACTGAACAAACCCCCTTGATTTGAGTATTCCAAAAATTTTCTTTTCCTTGCTTAATTTACGTTAATTAAAAAGACAGAACTAAGAGACACCTGCAACAGACTGCAATGTCAAAAATAATTGTTTCTTTGGAGCCTTGGTTGTCTTTTGGATCCATGCCCAGGGGTCTATTTCCAGCCTTCAATTGCAGCTGATTCCAGGGCTACCAGCAACACAATATAGAATTTCATTCTCTTTACCCAGAAAACATGTTCCGATCCCTTCAGCTAACTTGCATGTTGAAGATGCTGAAATCCTTCAGGCTAGAAACTGGATATTAATGAGAAAAGTTTTCATGTCTACCTTTTTTATTCTGTATAAAACATGGCTGCTAATTCCGTGCATTATTGGGAACCTCTTAATAAAAATTTACAAAGTCAATATATATACAAAATTATTGCCCTCAAAGCTTAAGTGTAAAAGGTGTATCAGATATGAATCAAAGCCCAAATGTCCTGACTTACCTGCTACAGTGAGAAAGTTGGTATCTTTAGAACAAGTGGTGATGGGCATCAGCCAGGAGCATTTCTGGCAGCCTGTAACAGGGGAATAAGGTATTACAACTGCTCTGAAATTACAGAGTGACTCGAGTATTTCAGAATGTTCAGAACTTTGTTTTAAATATAGCTTGTGAGATCAGTCAGTGAGTCTATTTCTGGACTAATCATTGCTTAGAGAGGAATATATATTGATCAAATAGTGGTAAATTGAAATCTTCTTTCCTTGAAATGAAGGCTTGGAGCAGAGGAAAGATTCCTGTCTAGTTTTATTTCTTGGTAAAAACTTGACAAGGTATATTTCCAAGTTAAAATATGTTGTAGTATATTCATCGTTAATTTAATGTAAAATCTTTGAAAGTTTGCCCCCTCCTAGGGGGTTTTAAATGTGCTAATAGCTGTTCATTGTGGGTTTGTTCATTGTTATTACAATAAAGATGTACACTACTTCACACTCACTAGCCCTTCTACCTACTATTTTTTAGTTTTAAAAGGGTATCTCTGTGGTTTTACGTAGTGAATTTCTCTCTCTGCTAGTAAATGCCAAAGCTGACTACAGGATGGTGGGTTCAGAGTCTTAAATAGTCTGGTAAAAGGGGGGTGGGGGAGAGGCAGCTCTTTCTGTTAAAGAGAATAGTAAATGGATCCAGCAGACTAAGAGCACTTTGTCATAAGTGAGTGCTGCATTTTGAATACTCAGTACTGCAATTTTCTTTCTTCTAGGATATTATAGCAGCTCCCACTAATGACTGTTCTGCCTCTCCAAAACCATAGGTTATTTGGAACAGTGGTACATTAACAGATGGGCAGCTGTTTAATTCTGATTGTTAGCTATAATGAGGTACAATGCTTGTGGTGCTTCATTTGAGGAAAGAAACAGATTTATTTTGTGCACCCGAATTAACCATCATGTTAGTATTCTGATTCTCTACTATAGCATATTCTGGACAAAAAACTTGTTTATCTCTGAACAAAAATCCAAAGAGTATCTTGAAATACATGCTAAATATGCCCAAGTTTTTCATAATGGTAGCAGATATTTTGTTCTTGTATTCTGTTTTCATTTATAAATAGATACAATGTTTTTCCTATATTTTCAGTTAAAATGCACACAGGAGGATTGCTAATAAGGTTAAAATACAATCAAAATCTGTTACTAGGTAACAAAATCTGTTACTAGGTAACTGAGAGACAACAAACATTTATACCACTGTCTTAGTGTTAATAGTATATTACTATTAACACATTTATTACCTCCCATGTGAAGCAGATGGAAAGAGAAGCTCACCCTGGTGTGTTTTACCTGTGGTGTTATTAAATACTGACAATGTAATGTAACCAACATTTTCCATAAGTGAGCATCCAGAGTTAGTCACACGCACTTGGCCTGGGGGGAATCCAGTCTCTCTGGACGATTAATGACAAAAATCCCATTGAACTGCTGCAGCACAAGCATCTCATGGCGAGTTTTCAGCTTTCGTACTAGGAGTTACCAGAAATCAGCACTAACCTAAAAGGTCATTTTCTAGATGTCTGCCATCTGGTTTTAACAGTAATGTCCTAAACCATGGCCTACTCCAGAGAGCAATGGACAAGCATTATGAATCCAGTTCTTGTGGAAAAAAAAAAAGTCAAGGAAGAATTTGAATGTCTTCATTGCAAGGGTATCTGTAAAAGCCAGGGGCATGTGGTTGTGCCTTTAGGGCCTTTTGCTACCGGAAGATGGGGGTTTGCTGTTTCCCTGAGCTGCATATAGAGCTGCTGTTGATTCCAGGGAAAAGCTAAACTTTGCCTCAGTGTGGCACGGATAAAACACAACACATAGATTGATTGCTTCCAGAATATTCCTGCATTTGCCACTTCTGTTACTTTTGCATGCATGTTGTGGCCTCACAGGCAGTAGAGGGGTTTGGAAAGCAAGGAGAACACAGTATGGAGAAGCCTTTCACTGTCTTCCACAGGTTAATGTTCCTGGCTTCTGGTTCACTCATTATAGGTTAATGTACAGTCCTTTGCTAATACAGAATAGATCTGGAAACAATCTGTGTAGTAATAAAGCATAAACATCTTCTGTGGTTAAAGTTTCCCCTGACGTGACTGTTATCACTGGTTACACTGCACATTCCAGGAATTGTTTAGATTGTTTAGAAGGCAAACCATGATCAGAGAAACAGCTGTGGAACAACAGTGGTATTCACTGACGTAAAACTAGATGCCTGAGAGTGGAACTACTTTTAACTTTAATGTGTAGTAGATAAATGATTGACATAGAAGGAACAAATTAATTACATCACCAGGAATATTTGTTAGCAAAGAAGGGAGAAGTTAGCTTAAATGATGTATTGAATTACACTGAATAAGCATTTCCACTGCCTTTTTTTTTATGCCAGCATAACAGCGCTTCAGCCAAAGATGTTTCTGGCTGAAGTATTTAATGAATTAATAGATCTTTGTAGATAATTGGAAAATGAAATGTTTAAATTTTATTAATAATTTGAAGTGGTGTATCAAGGACAAAAATAAAAAATAGAAAATAGAAATATGTATCAAGGATCTTCCAATACAGGGAAGAAATACACATAAGCTGGAACTAGAAGGAACTTCCTGTATCATCAGTTTTACTCTCTGTTGCCTGCAGGTGATCACATCATATCATATAATTTCTTTAATAAAATTACCAAGTTATAGATAACTTATTCAGGGTATAGTTCACGAACCTGTAAAGATGTCAGGAGCCAACTGACCTGTCAGCCAACCAGCACTGCCAAAAGGAACAATTCTTCCCCACTCCCAGTCTCTTTTTTCTTCTCCTGATGTCAGCTGCTTTGTGATGGCTTAAGTGTTGGTATTAACTAGACTACCTAATTTGTGCAGCTCTGAGTGTACCAGCAACACAAAAAGGAGAGAAAGTGTATCCACACTTACTTCTGAGGTGTGAATATGCTGCATAAAACAAGGGCAGTGTCAGAGAGCTTTGCCTCACATTTTTGTTCTGCAGCTTCTGCTACACTGTCATGTTAAAATCTTATTAAAATCTTACTCACTGTATGGGTGCACCAGTCATTAGAGATGTAACCCACACTGTGACATCATGTGGCAAGAGTTTGTGGAAAAAGGGCTGCTAGTGATAAATATAGATATTTGCTCATATCTCAAGGTGTCAAGTGGTATCCCACTTGGTAAGTGAGTCTCTAAATGTGAGTAGTGACGCAGGTCAAGTCTCTCATTTCTACTCAGAAGTGTAGACTGCATTTGTGGTGGTCATTGTGCATAGAACCTTAAGGTGCAACCAGGGGAAAAAAAGGGATCGAAATGCTGTTTCCTCTGAAAAAAACTAGTGGTAATAATGTGCTATAAACAAGTCTTATAATGTATATGACATTTAGAAAGGGTTATCTTCCCTATTTTAATAAACCTTACAAGATATAAAAGTGTTTGTAATGTCTATATTTTGTTATCAGTTATAGGAAATTAAATAGTCACTTTCTCTCCCTTTCGTGTTGGTTAATGGCATATTTAGGGTTGTGGAAAGTAGATATTTTGGCTAATACCAAGAGCAGAACAGGGTTCGGACGAGGACAGACTGTGAAGGAGGTAGGGAAAGTGGGCAATACAGAAATACCAGAAGCAGGAAATCGCCACTCACAATTACAGGAAATATTATTAATAGATTAATCTTGATAAAAACTGTAAGCATAAAACAACTGTGGTAGAAAAGAAGGTGCAATATTGCCTACTCTTGAAGTGAAAAAATACTCCAGTGAGACAGAAAGTAGCCAGCACTTCTACGTGTGGCCTCGCAACAGAAAGGCTTTGGAAACAGACTGATTCAATGGGAAGTGTCATCTCCTCTGTTCTCCACAACCTTGCAATGCACACCTTTCCCCACCCTTCTGCCATCAGTAAGCAGTAAAAGGAGGAATCACCGCTTCACACAGAGAAGTCAGTGTCACAGAAAACCACATTTCATCATTCATGCTTTGAGAGTCATGGAATAGCACATATTTCCATTAACCAGCTTTGTTGTTCCACTGCTGAGTCCTTCCTGTGAGAAAGGGCTGTGGTTACGTACTATGTAACCAGCTCAGCAAGTCATGTCCTAGCCCTGATGAAATGTAGGGAGACAATTTACCTCACCACAATTAAAAACCTGCTCTGCTTCCATCTGTGTAGCACAGAGCTAACTGTTAGGGCAAGGTCAGATCACAACTATGTAACTCCACTGTCTAACAAGGATAAATAACACAGGTAGAGCCATTAGAGAGCAGAGATGACATCAATTCATCCTGACTGATGTCCTACTCTGTGTAAATAATTAAAATATTTCTAACCTAGTTTTCCACAGCTAAATCTACAATACAGAATTGTTTTTCTGATTTGACATTTTCCAAGTTCTAATACAGCAAGAGATAATTTAAAAGAGCATTTATAACAATGATCCCAAATCTGAAGTAATTTTCACTGGAAGAAGTCAGAAACAGCTACACTACAGTTAGTGGATTTATATCAAAAACTCCAATTAGAACAAAATCTTAACTCAGTTTAGTTAGCCTGAAATACAAAGTAGTGTTCCTGATGCTTTGAGTGAGTATATATAGAAATCTTTAAATCATATTTTAGTAATTTGAGTTTCAGTACTCATTCCAGTGTAATCGAAACATTAAAATTGTTACAAAGAATCACTAGTTGTGAGAGTTACATTATCTTTACATGGAAATATAAATACTCTTCAAGTTGTGATTTATATGGAAGCACAATTTTATGCAAATTAAGCATTAATTAGTAATTGAGACTCAGAATGCTAACTAGAATCAGGTTACAATATCAGACCAGGGCCCTTCAACTGAACAGAGGGTTTTGTTCATGTCTATCTGAATTTCATAGAAAGTAACTATAGGAAATTTAGTATCCCTCCTCTTGCTGTATGTAAATGAAGTTTCTGACACTGCATAGTCCAAGGCATTACCAAACCAATGAAGATAGGGATTAGAACAGGAAATAAAAGGTGGCAATCGGCGTGGCTAGAGGAGAGACAACTGAAGATAATTTAAAGCAATAGTTGCACTGAAAGAAACTTGCTAGTGGAGTTCTTCAAATACCCGTCTTGGGACCGACTTTAGTATTTTCATTAATTACACCAGCACTTAATGTGCTACTGATTTTCACAGTAGCTGAGCAGGATTTTTACAAGAAAGAGGATTTTTGAAGCATCATATGGGAAACTTTTGAAGACTAGAGAAAGAACTGGTTATGTGACTAGATGAAATTCAGCAGTGCAAAATGAAAGAGCATCCACCTGGTGGCAGGTCAGTATTTCTGTTATTAGCAGAATCTCATCTGTGGGAGACCATCAGGACAGGAGAAGGACCCACACATGCTATTCAACTGGAGAACCACTGCAGTTTCTGATATGATGCAGCTTTCAAAAGGACAAAAAGGATCCTAGAACACAGCAGGTGAGAACATATCCAAAATAAATAAGCATCCCTTGTAGAAAGGACTTGTGAGGCTTCATTTGGCATATGTATGCATTTCTGGTCAACGTTGCTTAAGGATGTTGAATTTTGGCTGGAACATGAGCAAAGGGGAATTAAAATGATCAGGGCACCGGTTACTGTCTAACAAGAGAAGACTAACTGTTCTTGGCTTGCATTAGCTAAGGAAGGTTGAGAAGGGATCTCTGTAAATACATCACAGATGAAATGCTAGACAGTGAGAAGAGCTTGTTAAGTTAAAGGACAGTGTTGGCCAAAAAGAAATGGATACAAACTGACAATGAATAAATTTAGTCTTGACTCACAGCCTTGGCTTTCAGATATGACATAATTGCAAGTACTTTTATGAAAGGATCCTAGTAACAAAATAGTAGCAGCAGCATTGTGAAATCAGGATGGCCTATGAATGTGAGGACTATTATAGTTTAATGATAACAGTAGGGCAACAGCTAGTTAAAGACTTTGATCTTAATATGCATTCAAGTCTTGTCCTACTTCTTTGTTCCATGTATCTCTCTTTCCTTGGGTTTTATAATCTGTCATTTCCCCCCCCTGCAAATACAGCTCTCTTCTGAAAATGTGGTTACACTTTTTTCTTCCGCCAAATTGTCCAAGGAATTAATGTAGTTTAAACAAAGAGCAACTCTCTTATGAAGTTTGCAGCTGCTTTATCAGACTTGCAGAAGGATCTATATGCCCAAAGATCTGTTCACTTTTTCCAACAAAGCCAGTGAGAATAAAATAGATACATTGTATTACTCTTAGGTCAACAAACATGGCTCAGATAATGAGGAAAAATAGGAAATGTGTAGGGATATGATTGTCATACTTGTATTGTGACGCACTCTAACTTAGAAAATTGTTTCTC
Source organism: Falco punctatus (assembly GCF_963210335.1). Classification (NCBI taxonomy): domain Eukaryota; kingdom Metazoa; phylum Chordata; class Aves; order Falconiformes; family Falconidae; genus Falco; species Falco punctatus. Next base: position 70,272,531 of record NC_137583.1, read on the forward strand.
TGAAATACAGGACTAAGAGATTCTGGGTTGTAAGAAAAAACAACAACTGTTAGTACATGAACCTGGTTACCTTGGAGACCTGGTCAGAAGTTAGTGAGCCAACATTAACTCTTGATGACTTTTGTCAAAGCGACTGAATGTGTAAAATGATCACAATTAGAATATGAAGCAAAAACCTGAGAGAGCTGGAAAGGAAGAGACTTATTGTGTGTTGCCCATTCCGTCCTGTCCCTGAAATGGAACATTTCAGGCCAAAGAGATGAAGAGACACATCACAACAGCCACAGAAGCTTTGTTGTTCCATTCCAACTTAATGGACCCTCAGTACTGTGGTTTGATTAAGCAATAAAAGGGTATCTTGTTTTTAAAAGATGTTATGTGCAAATGTAAACATCAGTTCCTTAGTGGTCAAGTTCATCTAAGCTGAATGGGAACCCCTGGTGAGAAGGACATGCTTATGCAGAAGCCCAGTCTCTTCCTTGTGGTTGCTTGTGGTGCCACACTTCCTCACATGAAAAGCAGAAGCCCTGGCCAGCAAAACAGCAATGCTCCTGGACAGACAGGACACCAGTCAGAGGCAAGTAGGATCTTGTTTTCAAAGATTACAACTAAACTAATTTTGCAGAGTTAAAACCAGTATTCTATCATGACATAAATACTATTCTGTAAGATGTGGCACCCAAACTATTCCAAATCCATTTTCAGCAGCTCCTAACTGAAATAAAAATCATAAAATCCATTTCAGGGAATTTGGTAAATGAAAACTATAAACAAGTAATTTTTTATTATTATCTCAAAAGAATCAATAGCTGGCCTTGCCCAGGCTACACAGTAAAGACATTTCTAAATAAACAAGGTTATTATGACTGCAGTAGGTAATTAGGGTGTGAAGCATGGAGCTACTTAACATAAAAATAGTAGTTAGAATAGTTATGACCAGACTGTAATCAAAAATAAGAAAACAACCGACACAGAGTTACATATATCATAAACAAAGTGTTGATTTTTTCAGTGTTTTCTGGTGTTTATAAATAAATATGAATCTTCTGATCAGATTCTCTAATGGATACAGCTTGCTTCTTTCATATGTATCAAAGCAATATATGGGGTTAAGAAAATGAGTCATCTTCTGTAATCTGATCCCTACATGTCATAAAAATTTTGATGCAATTTTTTGGCAGTTTTTGCCACATCACACTACAGCCAATGTTCATAAACTTTTTTCTGTTTCCAATGGCAAATTATACCTTTTCCCAAAACAAAATGCACTCTTCTCTACATTATTATTTTTGGAAGGTGATGTAAAAGACAGGTTTTACAAATGGTGTGTTTATGCCAATTTCTGCCTTTCACTCAATTACCCTTACCATTTTTCTAACCAAAAGAAAATATCTGAAAAGAATACCTGAGTTACAAGTATCAGTTTAAACTATTACTCAGCACATGTGACTTAATAATGAAATCTCCCTTTTTATAGTCATTTAGGTAATATTTGTGAATGTCTTGATGACTTATCTCCTGCAGTATATCTAACTTCTTAAACTTCTTACCAATTACTTTTCACTAATATAGAGAGATAGCTGTTTTATCCCTTTTTCAGCTTGAGCTCAAGGAAGAAAACAAATCAGGCATTTAATTTTATCTTGGCAGTTTGTATCGCTTTCCTCATTTCTTCTTTGGATGAAATGAGAGAGAGCACCTAAAGCATGCAGAAAAGGTTCAATTAATAAAAATACTTTCATTCTTGAAAATAAAGGCCCGCTTTTTTCTGTAAGCCACATGAATCCCTGACACTTCTGTGGATTCACAAAAGTTGAAATGGTTTTACCCATGCTAATCACTCCAAATATTGCAAATGGTCTTTTACTCTTTTTGGATAAAGGAAACTGAGTCTGTAACCTGGTTCATAAAAATTATGTATCACATTGAACAGACACAGGTGTCAATCCTAGCAAAATTCAATTCCTTTAGAAGCAATCATCCTGTTTAAAACTCCCGACAGTTTCTATTAGATAAGACATAATTTTGCTTCTATATTTATAGAGTTGTGCCGTGTTGATGTGATGTTTGATATTAAATGCTTGCCATCTATCTAGCTGGAAGCTGAGTTCAAGCAACACTGAAGTGATTTTTAGTGTAAATGCTAATAACTATTGAGCTGAAAGAGCACTACACATCAAGTAGTGTATTCAAAGACAGAATCATAACTTTATAGGTTTTCCAGCTAGTTCAGACTCTCTGATGGACTTCTATCAAGGGGCAGTTATAAGAAAATTATGCTTAGCTTTTGGATATCACCCTGTTGCCTCCTAACCATGTGAAAATTGGAATGTCAAAGCCTAAGTTTGTTATTACAATGAAAGCAAACATGCCTGCCACTCATAATGGCTTATACTTATGTCTGACATCACCTTCTTCTAGCCTGCAGTCATCAACTTGCCTCAGATCTCTTCTTCTACCTCCAGCACCTAAAATGCTATTCTGTGTTTCCTCCACATTCTTCTTATTCTCGTGTAGCTTCAACAGCCCATCTGAACTCCTCACTTCTGTTTTCAAACAGACTGGATAAGGGAGAGGTGGATGAAGGTCAGGATGGTCAATGTGTGGTGGGAATCATTGCATTTGGGTGCCTCATTCTATGCAATATTCTCTGAAACATGCCATAGTGCGGGGAAAACCTTTCTTGCACTCACAATTTACCTGGAGCCCACGAACCCTCCTCAGATAATTAACCTCCAGTGAGTACCTAACCACGGGCATTTTCAACTTATCAGCACTTCTAGCCTTAATAGGCTTGAGTTAGCCGGATGCTTGTAACAGTGAGGAGGTTGGCTGGAGGTGGGGAAGGAGTTACTGTAGTAGATTAATGCGCGTTGCACGAGAAAAGCATTGAGAAGTGAGTGAGATTCTTTGTGGAGTAACAGCTGCCTGGCAGCACATAGCAATCTATGAAAAGCGTTCTGCCTGCCGGCCCCTGGGACGCTCCAGTCTGCTCCCCAAGGGCAAGTTTCCGAGGCCGAACCGGACAGCGGGGCATGCCCCCGGGGCGGGCGGCCTCTCAGCAACTGCTGCCGGCAGCAGCGCCGCTGCGGGCCGCGGAAGAGCGGGGCCTGGCGGCGGGGCCGGCGGCGGTTCCGTCCCGCGGGCAGGCAGGGGCGAGAGGGCTGAGGCGCTGCCCCCGCCGGAGAAGACGCTGCGTGGCGCGCGCACCCCCGCCCCGCCACCCGGCCCCGGCGTCACGCGTCACTTCCTGTCGCCGCGGCCGGAAGTGTCGCCTCTCGCTGCTCCGGCCGGCGCCGCGTGCGGGGCTTGCGCGTTGCCATGGCTGCGCGGGCGGCGTCCCGCCGCGGCGGAGGGCGGGCCCGGCCGGCCGCGAGCGTCCCGCCAGGGAGGGCTGCCGGCCCGCGGCCCCGGCCCCCCCGCCTGGCCCCGCAGGCGCTGGAGCTGCTGGCGCTGCCTGGAGGAGCCGGAGCCCGAGCGCCGGTGAGGGGCGGTGGCGGGGCGCTGAGGCGCGGCGGGCGGGGGGCTCGGGGCCCGGGGCCTGGCCCGGCGTCCCGCGGCGCTGCAGGCACCCCTCGGCGGAGGCGGGTTGCTGTCAGAGCCCGGGCTGGTATGGGCACGGTTGCTTTCTGTGGAGATCTCGCCTGGCTATACAACTGCAGGAGGGTGAAGCTGCAGTTTTACAGCTGGAGGGCGGTTCCCGATCGGTTTCGGGTGATACCAGGCGTCGTTAACGGCCCCGTTTCACGGGTCTTTCGAGCATGAAACCGAACGCACCTAAATTTTGCTCTTGGTAATGCTCCTGGAGCGATTATATGACACGGAAGCCTCGGACACAACTTACACGACCAATGTGATCAAGTTAGTGCCACTTTATTAAGGGATGCACAGCAGTTTATACACTAGCACAAAGCACACACATTGCTTCTAGATTGCTAATAGGCTAAAGCTGCTTGTCTATTCACTCTCCTGCACTTACGACTGGTCACAGTGTGGTATCCATGCTCCTCGCCTACATTCTATTTTCTTATTTTTCAGTCCAACTCCTTTATCTCTTTCCCATGTATGCTGTTCCTTAATAGTCCAACTTTCTTATCTCTCTGCCAGTACACAGTTTCTTTGTCTCTCTTGGCCTTGCATATGTCCTTCGCAACAGCTGCAGCCTACTGTTACAATGAGGCCACTCAGTCTGGATTGCTCATAATATGTCCGTTGTCTTCCAGCCACTCCACAATTATACATGCAACTTTCACCTAAATACCTGTCTTACCTATTTAACAACATTCCCTGTATTTTGCTGCTGTTCCAGAGACTGACAAGAGCAAGGCTTTATCTTGTATACACTTCTCTCTTCTGTGTTGGAAGAATCTACTTGTACTTTTGATTGTAAGTAATCTATTTGTGCACTAAATTAAAGTTAACATAGCCCATGGTAATTCAGAGTTGGTTGTGCTGTGCGTCTTAGAGGGCAGCCTTACAGCTGGGATCACAACTGCGTCAGTGAGGAGTTTCACACACAGAATCATGGAATAGTTTGGGTTGGAAGGAACCTTAAAGGTCACCAACCCCCCTGCGTCGAGCAGGGACATCTTCAACTAGATCAGGTTGCTCAGAGCCCCGTCCAAGCTGGCTTGAATGTTTCCAGGGATGGGGCATCTACCACCTCTCTGGGCAACCTGTTCCAGCGTTCCACCTTCTTTGTAAAGAATATCTTCCTTATATCTGGTCTAAATCTGCCTTATTTTATTTTAAAACCATTGCCCCTCGTTCTATTGCAACAGGCCCTATTAAGAAGTCTGTTCCCATCTTTCTTACAAGCCCCCTTTAAAGTACTGAAAGGATGCAATAAAGTCTCCCCAGAGCCTTCTCCTCCAGGCTGCACAACCCCAACTCTATTGGCCTTTCTTTGGAACAGCTCCGATTGAATGCTATTAAAATTTTAAACTTCTTTGCCCAGTTAGGATGACCTGTTTATTAGGTAGACCGGGGCAAGAATTTTCTGATGCCATCCATTTCTAATAGAAAATAATTTTGACGAAGTAAAAATGTGCTTTTAGTGATTCAATGTTCTAATTTTTTATAAAAAATGTAACAATGTTAAGTGTCTTTTAGACTATGTTAATAGTATCCAAATAGTCAGTGAGACAGAAAATCCAGCTCCTAACCAAATCTAGAACTCCTGGACTGATATATTTCTGTGCAGAACGCTGGAAGTAATCTATTTACTGACAAAAGACATTCTTTTCTTTAGTGTTTTCTTTTATGTTCTTTAGTACAATGTTTAGTGTTTCTTAACTTTTGTTATTTGAATAAAAAAACTTGTCTTCATGAAACAAACAGGAACAAGTGTTTATTACATGCTTTTAAACTCCCATCTATCTTTAAAAAGTCAGACAAGTAAAATGATTAAAAATTAGATAGGCACTTTGCCTCTGAATTTCCATAATTACAGAAGATTGATTAACTTGATTAATGCAAGTACTGTAATATTGCAAGTGTTTATTTCAATTCTGTCGGGATTTGTAGACCGCATTTCAGATTACTTAAAAATAGGGCATTACAGAACAGATCATGCTACGCAACTAGATTTCGAAGAAATAGCAGAATTAAAGGAGCTAGCTATTGTTATACAAGCTTTAATCGAGGTAAATTAGAAAAGTATCATAACAGAGTCTTCCTCAAGCTGTAGAACATGTGCTTTTGTCGCTGTCATGTCTGTTTTGTGTAATTCTTAAGGGATCTGTTTTGGCTTTTCTTCTGTCTTCATATACCTATTTAAACTAAATTATATAATTTCTGTTTTCAAAATAGAATAATGTACAACTATTGAAAGATGAATTAGAGACTGGATTACTTGGCTATCTGAATCAGAGAAAATTACGTAGAGATTAACATTGTTTAATGTACAAAAAAAGATAGGTTTAAACCCTCGGAATTTTCACTTATCTAATAGTGGCTAAGAGTCTGGAAATAAATGTGGGCCTGTCAGTTCCATTGATACTTACCTGATATCAGTTATGAGTCTAGCTAAGGAGATGTCACACATCAGATTAAGGAGATTAAACAATGCAGTGCTTCTGCAAATCACATATAAAAGCAAAATTAGAAAGAAGATCCAAATCAGATTATCTACTTTTGTACAATTATATGTGTATTTTAAGCAGCACCTCACTGAAATTTGATGTTTAAACTTGGGAGGGAGTGTGCAGTACATAAAGAGGCACAGTGCTGTCTGTTTAACATAAATGCCTTATCAATTACTGATGGAAGACGGGTGCCTCTAGAGACCTGCAGAGGGAAATATGTTCTGTCAAAATGCGTTTCTATCTGTCCCTTTACTATGTAAGAAATTACAAAGGAAGGTGCTTTAGAATATAAAATAATTATGTGCACAAAAAGGTGAATTTCCTAGAAAAAAAATAACACTTTTCTTTTTAGTCCTTAGATGGTATATATAGAACTAAAAATAAATGCGTTTGGTACTATTTTTGGAAGCAATATCTCATTGTACTTCACACCACTGAAAGACTTCAGAGTGTTTTGCTCATCTGAGCCACTGGCAAGCAGAATGCATTTCCTTTAACAATTCCTCTCTCAGTTCTTGCTAAAATAGAGACATTTTTATGCTTTTTACCATATAATACTTTACAGAGTGTTGAATTAGGATTTATAAACAAGTTTTCTGGGCTTACATTTTGATACCTGTGTTGATACATGTGTATGGGTCTCCTTTGCAGAATCGGACTAGTTCCTGTCTGGCAGATACTTTAATGTTCCTAAATTAGTTATTTTTTGAGAAAGCTAAATATCTTTCCTACATAAATATTCTCTGTCCATCAAATACTGAATCAAAGTGTCTTTAAAAATTGCAGTACCGAAGGTTTGGAGGGGGAGTTTTTAGTTAACAGATACTTCCTTGCCTGGGACAACTGAAATACTTGCTTAATATTGTATATCCAGATCTTCCATTTCATGAGTTGCAGTTGTCTTAATGTCAGTTTTAAATTTATATATCCACAGGAGTGATACAATGGAGTAGTGCTTACAACAAACATTACAAGGATATCATTGATACTTCTGACATGGCAATATATGTTTATTTTGGCACATTTTTATAATTTTGTTCTGCAGATGTAATTACCATTTTCTTCATATAATTACTTGTAAATTTCATCAGAGTACATTATGGTGCAATATTTCATGTTTTCGTTATAGAAGGCTCTCCTTATTTAATAGTCTAACTTGTTATTTGGGGTGAGAATCAGCTCACAGATTAAGAAACCTACACTGTAGGTGTCTCATGGGGGTATCTTTGTCTGAGCAGGTCATCTAAACTTCCCATATAGTTAGTGCAGATCTGTCTGTGTTGTCATTTGAAATATCTAAAAATATGCTACTTGCCCTGTCTCTGGTTTCAGAGAGGGACAGGTTTCCTTTAGCCCTGGGTCACATATGCCAGTCCTGCATAAGATGTCTTTCATACCACATTTCTTGTGGCACTAAATAAACAGTAAATAAACACTACTCATGTGTGCATGAGCAACTGAGTCAAGCTCTATTGACTTCATTACTTGTAACAGAACTTACCTAGTTCTTATGTAGACACCTAAATTTAGGTGTTTTACTCTGCAGATGGAAATTCCTGCTGACATCTTAAGATGTCCAAAGTATGGATGTGAAACTGTGAGTTCTGACAGTTTCATGACCCGTGACCAAGTGGCTGTTTTAAGACCAAAGAGGATACCATAGGGCATAGAAATGCATTAGATGCTTGTGTTTAGATGAATGAATCTAGCTATCAGCATCTTGAACAGAGTAGTGGAATCGTCTGAAGTCCACTAAAAATAGTGAAAAAGTCTAAAAAGAAAAAGCTTTTATTTTTACTAGCTTACTTTGTGTATGAAAATAAGTAATACTAAGATTTCAATTTTTAGCTCATTCACTCCCTCCAGCAAGATTTGTTCATCTACGAAAGCATCATTCAAGCACCATATGAAGAAAAAATTGAAGAGCAGGCTTCAAATCTTTGTAAACATGTAAATGATCGACTGACAGACATTGAGTTTTTACACAAGTAGGTAAACAGAAAAATTGTTATTCACTTACATGTTAATCTTCACTAGATTCCAGTTCTCGTTCACATACCCTCTTTCTGCAGAGTAATACAATATTTTACTTAATGAAAAGTAATCCACAAAAGTATTGAAAGTAAGAACGTTTTTTAAAGTGCTAATATAGATTTAAAAGCGCATATCCAAGGTGTCTTTGCAAACTTGCAATTAACAGAACATGGATTACATTGTACTTGGCATATTAACAACCATATCTAGGAAAACTTGAATTGAAATGTGGTTATTTCTAGTAAAATACTTTATGACAATATTTTAATAAGCAAGAAACATAGCACACTTCTGGTGTGTATAAATTATTTACAGTTCTTTTCCCATGTGTTTCTTTGCAAATATAGAGCCAGTGATCTTTAGGTAGTAACTCACAGCCCATGCCAGCATTAACACTCCTACGCAATCATGTTGCAACTAGTGAGCACTCACTACAAGGGAGAAATATGTATAAAGCCTCAGTCGTTTTCAAGCTTCTGATATGAACATTAAAAAACCATAATAAAAAAGTCAATGCAGAAAAAAAAAGATAGAAAAATAACATGAGCTTATAATTGGTTTTAAGTCCAAGAGCTTGGATAGCATTTAATTTTCTTAAATGAAAAATAATTATATTATATAAGAGTTGTTTGGTTTGGTTTGGGTTTGTAATTGCTTCTGTCCTTTTATGGCACATGAAAGTTGTCAGCAACGTGTTAGAAGTTCCGTTGCAGGAAGAGGTCCAAAATCAACAGAGCTACAAGTAACAGTTGTGATGCATGGGCTGTTTGCAGAGCATTGAGGTGGGTTTTAATCATTAATGTGGTAGTAGACTGCTGGTCTGCGTATTAACATGTTATAAACTAATTACAGAGAATAGCTTTGCATTTGAATTTTTCATGAAGATGAAGCATTTAAACTATATTGAATAGAAACAAAATAATTAACACAAAAATATAATTGTTTTTAAGGTATCGTTTCCCCCCTTATGCAGTTTAACATACTTGAGTATAGTTTAGATTAGTAACATCATAGTTACTACAATATGAATGAGGTATGTTAGTAGATACCAGTGGGATGAAGCAAAAATCACAGTTTTTAATTTCCTGACAAGTGAAAAACATTTGACCACAAAATACTTAAGCAGCATAGGATTAGACCCAAATAAGCAGTCAGCGCTTACTTTTCTGTCTTACTGAGGGTAGTCAAATCAAATGAAGGGATGAACTTTTTTTAATTTGCAGCAAAAGAAGGGAACTTGCTTTAATGGACAGTCTGTGATTGGGTCTGTTAGGAGGCAGAAACATAGTAGTCACATAAAATGCTGTTTAGTTCAATTAAAAATGAAAATGTCTTGATAAGTTCAGTAATTGAACTCAGGTTACCAAATACAGAATGATGATCAATGGTGGGCACTCCAGGTGGCTTTCTGCTGCCCCCTAGGGACTGTGCTACAAATGTTCCTAATTAACAGATTTCGGGATGTAATTGGAATAGTAAAAATAATCCGAATTAGAAAGCATGGAACTTAAATTTCATCTTTCTTCCCCCACATTCAAATGGAGCATGCAATTTTGTACTTCCTGGCAAAACAAATTCAGTATTAAAAAGAATAATAATAAAAAGCTTCACTTACTTTGTGGAGAATGTGATGGGTAAAAATATTTAGTTATAATTATTCTACTGTTGTTTATACATAGCACAGTCAAGTGGAGATATATAGTGGGAAGTGTGTACAGTGTATTAACAGCATCTGATGTATAATACAGTATATAAAAAATCATAGAGAACCCTGGAAGGAGAAAAGAATGCGTTTCTACAGAATGAATGATCTCCTAGACATGTGAAGGGACAGGAGAACAGGTGCACTTGTGAATGAGTTCAAACCAGCATTAATCATGTGGATGTTTCAGAGAATAGGATAGAGAAATGTGAAGCAAAGGAGAAAAGTTCACAGAAAAGATGTGAGGAACTGTGAGGCTGAGGAATTTTAAAAAGATGTGAGAGGAAATCAGAATGCTGAAAACACTAAGCAAGTAACAGAAGATGATACGCATTTCAAGAATGTTGCATAGCTTAAAGTGGGCAATTAGAAGGCAAAAGCTAGGTTTTAGCACTGAAGGAAAGGGTAGCCTCTGTAAAGAAAGTAGCTACAAGATTTATTAAGACTTTACAGAGAGTGAAAAAAGTTAGTTTTATACATTTGTTCTTCTTTATTCCTGAATAATGTATGTAGCACCATCGCTTGAAGAAAGAAATTGTGCTGCAAACCCAAGTGTAAAACAGGGATTTTCCCATGAGAATTATGGAATCTTACTAGCAATTACTTTAATGGTTTAAAGAGAGTTGATTTTAGAAGCACTGTAGATTATATAGACTCTTTGAAGAAGAACTGTGTTCCCTTTTAAAATTAGATAGTGAAACACTCCTTTTTGGGAACTAGTCACTTCTGAGAAAAATTAAGAGAGTGGTGTTTATCTCCTGTAGCATTTAATCACTGCTGTACACATGTTTATGATGCAGCTGTGCTGACCTTGCTTTCTTGATAGTCAAGGCAGAGGAATGGGTATTTTTTAGAACACAGTTCATCAGATCTATTTTAGATACCTACTTAAGGGTGAATTGAGTTGTCCTCTGGACTCATCTGGATGAACCAAATCTCTACAGACTATTAAAAAAGCAAAGTGTTACTAGCTAAAACGTGAATGTCTACATGTGGTCAAGCACTTCTGCACAGACCATCTAGAATAATGCAAACTTAATTTTGTGTGTGGTAAGTTTTCTTTCCCAAATCCAGCTCATGTAATTACTCCATGGTAAAAAATGCCTATGAATTCCATGGAGCGTATGGTAGCAGTGTTCTCACCAGGGGTTTGTAGGCGTCGGGTTCCCTTTGCTTTGCTTTGTCATTGGAAGATCTTGCATTACTTTTGGATTCTTCTGGTCCAGATTCAGCAACCAGGTTGAAATTGGCCCCATCCCAGGCCTGTGTATAGCTCTGTTATAGTAGGTGGGGTGCTCTGGGAAAGGAGAACTGAGTTTGACTCCACTGTGCCTGAGGAATAATTGAACCTTACTTCTTTCACTTCGCCAGCAAGTGCTACAAATGTTAATGTATTATACAAGAGAGAGTATTTCCTGCTAATACTAATATTTTAAAGAAGTTAACCAATATTTAATCATCTAACCTTGGAAATTTGAACTAGGTATCTAGGTGCTCCTGAAAGAAGAGCTCAAACACACTTTTGAACTTAGTGTTTCCTACTGGCCAGCTGTTGGCAGTCCGCCACCTTTGAGAGACATTTCTGTATACTGGGAGACTGCACATACTTTTCTTTGAAAGTCTTATTTTTATTTTTTTACTACATGACAAGTAAATCATCGTTGTAGGTGCTCTTCTTTTATCTTTTAATGCGATTAAACACTTTGCTTGTGCGATCAAGAAGGTGCACAAATAAATACCAGTAAGGCAGTTAATGTTTTAATAGTTTGTTTATTCTCCACTTATGCTGTATTTTCTCCTTATTTTATATCTTACATTTTTAAATACTTTCTTTGAAAGTTTTGAAATACATAGGATATGGAATTTTTTTCCACATTTCCTTTTTCTTTGTTGTGTGTTTGAATTCTCTAGTGTTATAGATTATGTATGAGATAGAATATACCTTTTGTTTAAGCATTTGAAATGTCCGATACAGTAAAATTCTATTTTTGATACTGGAACAGAACTTTTTAATGTAAAATATGCATTATGATGTGTCCAAATTACAAAAAAATATTCTGTAGCTTTCAAAAAGGGTTATGGAGTTTATGCAAGAGTCTCACTGAAGAATCTTTTCTTGTAATAGAAGTATTACAACATAAATGGAGAAGACACAACATGTTTACCAGAAAAACTTCTGAAGCTTTTACCTAACTAGCTGCATGAGGCAGAGTCCAAAGTTGAAGATCTGGAGAAAAAATTGCAGGAAGACAGAAAAAAAAAAAAAGAAGGACTAAAATGGTATGTTTTTGTAAAAGATCATAAACTCATTACTCAAATGTGGAAAGCTTTAAACATATTTAATGTAGTGTATTTCTAGTGCATTTATTTTGATAGGAAGCATTAGGTTGGGAAGGTACTGGAATGCAATTTGGGATTATCCTGTGCTATTTTAAGTATTTTGACTGGAATAATTTATAGTACTCTATTAATGTCACACAAATTTATACCAGTGATAGTCTGGCCAAGAGCTGGCGAGTTGGCAGTTGTACTACCTTTTTTGATCTTTCTTTTTCAGTAAAATTAAAATATTTTATAAAATATTTTTGTAAAAACTTAACAGAAACATCCCAAAAAATAAACTCTAAAAGTTTTCTAAAACTTTTATAAAATATTACTCTCAATACTATTCTCATTCCATGTATTAACATCTTAGTTTCAGGAAGGTCCACCTCGTTTCTACTGCTACTTAGAAAAGTACGTACATTGCATCTTCTCATGCTTCTCTTCATTCCTACTCTCTCTAAATTACTCCTAAAATAAATATTTTCTTTTTTTCCTCAGAATTGTGGTGTTAATCATTTAAATCAGCATTTTGAGTATGCACTGAAGATTATCTTAACTTAAAATATAAAAATTAAATACAAAATCCCTCTTTCTTTTTATTTTTCTTAACTCCTGCAATAGAAGTTCATGGAATATGACAGGTACTTGGGCACAGCCATTAATAGACACAAGAAGCCCTTTTCAGTTATGAATCTTTTTCCTCACCCAATACAGTAGTTATAATGGCTAAGAACTCTCCTACTTATTCAGTCTGTAGTCTTCAAATGGGAAACATAATTCAGTCGCATATGTCCATATATCATCTTTGTATCTCTTCTGAAATGTAAACATATCCTTCTTCTACCCAAATTAACTGTATTTGTCAGCAGTTCACTGAAGCGTAAGAAATCTGTAATGCTTTTTCAAACTTCACATATGCTTTAGGCTGATAAAAAGCAGTCGCAGGCTCTAAAGAGGTTCTAGCCAAGCCTGATACTGGATTGCTTTTTCATCTCTGCTCTCTACGCATCATTGAGATGTGTAGTACTAATGAGATGTGAAAATGCCATCTAACTATGCTAGCATTAGATGTACCCTCAGAGAAAACCAGCTGTTTCTCCCCAGTTGGAACTCACAGCTATGCAACCTGCTCCAGAACTGCATCGTTAAGCCAGGTCAGTCATTCCTACGTAGGAAGGAAGTGATAGTAATTCCATCTTGCAACAGCCTGTTAGCTACAACAGTCAACAGTGATATGGCTTATTTCTTCTTTGCTTCGTTTGGGTAAGTCCCAGGGAGGCTGTTTTACTTTATGAAAATATGTATATTTAAATGTTCTCTGTAATGGGGGCTTGAGGCCAGGCTCCCATGTGAATATACTAGGGCTGTAATTGTATTCTTTATCACTCAGATTTCTTCCCCAAAAGAGGAGGCGGCTATATGTGAACAAGGGTTGTCATTATCATAATAGGCTGTGGAATTCTAAGGGTACAGAATCACCTCCTCACTATCTTTTAAAGTTCTGAGTTGGTGGGATTACTTTCAGAACACCTAGCTGGATCAGAAAGCAGCTTGTGAAGAAACATTTGTAACTTCCACTGAAAATTAGATGTTAAACATTTTGTTGCTATTAGGGTTCACAATAGTTTGGCAGCAGTACTTAAACTGTCTTGCAGCTTTTAGGGGTACAAGTTGAAGTGGCTGTAGATTTTAGTGCTGTAATGCAGAATTCTTTAGTGCATCATCAGGGATTTTGATACATATTTTGGACTCTGCCTCTTGACCAAATGGCATGTGTATACCCACTGTAGCGGCTTTGAAACCCACTGTAAAGACACCCAAACTATCACCTGGTGGTCACTCTGGAGCCAGATACAGTATACTGATATATATGCATGCGTTGTATCTAAAAAATTGAGTTCTGCCTTGAAAAAAAAAAATCATACTTGTAGATTCTCATTAATAACATAAACTGAGAAGCTAAATACTATTCCAGCTTTTTATGTTACAAGCAAATGACACTAGTTTGAAATGACAGAGAATGTGGAGAAAAGCAAAATGTTAACCGACTCTGTACTAATTATAGGATTTAAGTAAGAGGGAGGAGATATGGCCATAGTTGTTACCGAAATCTCGGAATGAAAAACTTATCGACACCAATGTGATGTAGATAAGCAGACACTTCTTTATTGACGGCCAGGTGCGTGAGTGAGTCCTTTCACGATCAACGCACACCAAGCTTCAAAATCAGATACCATATATAAAACTTATTCATACATATTCATTAAGTATTCATGCATAATCATAATATTTCCCATAAATCATTAACATATTCTCCTCCCATATCCGATTCTGCGCAGTAGAGCTTAGAAAGGTCTAGAAATGGGTCTGGGGTACGATTTGGGTAGGTGGTATATGAGTCGGTGGTCGCAATCTCCCCCTGCCGGAATTACCTTTTACTAAAGTTCACGGTTTCTTGGCAGGCAACTACAAGCTGTTCCAGTTGACTCTTCCCAATTTCCATTAATCTCATATTCTGACATCTCAATACACTTTCTACATACAGAAGACTGGTCAGATACAAAGAAACCTTTCAAACCCTAAATTATTACCTAAGTTTCAACAATGATTCCAGCCCATTCTTCTGGCCTTGGTACAGGATATACAGAGGGTCTCATAGCAGCTTTTACTGAGCAATTACAAGTTTCCTCAAAATATATTTTTATCCTTCTATATTTCTATTCTATAAAATAATTCTATAAAATCAAATAATCAATCAAATAAAGTCAATCAATCTTAACTTATTAACAAATCGATAACATAGTCATATTCCCATCAAGAAATGTGTTGTAAGGGACATGCTGAAATATGGTAGACCTGTACCTGTAAAGTTGAAATCTTTGGCTAAAACAGCTTTAGAGAAAAGATGAAGTAGTTTAAAAAAATTAAAAATTATAGGAATGGTATTCAATATCAGAGAACAGTTTGGTTTTGAAATTGTTGGTAAGTGTACATTAAGACTTTTGTTATCCTGAACTTGTGTAATTCACAGGTCAGGTTCTATTACAAGCAGCAAGCTTGAGGATTGAGGAGAAGAGGATGAGTAACTCTTGAAGCACTTCTTCATGTCATGTGAAGAGACAGGTGGTAATGTTAGAATCTTTTTCTTCCTGAAATAGGTTTAGGAAATTAGAGTTTTCTATCAAAAGTCTTTAAATTAGCATAGCTAAATGCTGCTTTCAACCTTCTTATTTATTGCTGATAATAGTTTTCTAAGGAATTGATAGAAGAGAATAGAATAGAGTAGTTTTCAGTTGGAAGGGACCTACAGTGATCATCTAGTCCAACTGCCTGACCACTTCAGTGCTGACCAAAAGTTAAAGCATGTTATTAAGGGATTGTCCAAATGCCTCTTAGATGCTGTCAGGCATGGAGCATCAACCTCCTCTCTAGAAAGCTTGTCCCAGTGTTTAACCACCCTATCAGTAAAGAAATGCTTCCTAACGTCCAGTCTGAACCTCCCCTGGTGCAGCTTTGAACTGTTCCCATGCATCCTATCGCAGGATACCAAGGAGAAGAGCTCAGTACCTCCCTCTCCAACTCCCCTCCACAGGAAGCTGTAGAGAGCAATGAGGTCTCCCCTCAGCCTCCTTTTCTCCAAGCTAGGCAAACCACAGTCCTTAACCATTCCTCACAGGATATTCCTTCCAGCCCTTCCACCAGCTTTATTGCCTTCCTCTGGATGCGTTCGAGTCTTAAACTGTGGGCCCCAAAACAGCACACAGTACTCAAGGTGAGCCCAAGGTTAAAGATAAGTTAGTGGCTTGTGCTGTAAGTATATGAACACGTTTGTGTGTGCTGCTGGTTTTTTATACACATACATGCAATATTTCAAAAGCTTGATTTACATTGGTGAGGAAAACTGATCAAGGCTTACAATCTGAACACAATAATACAAACAAATGCTGAAATCTCTAAGAAAACAGTATTATGTGATCAAAAAGCCATAGTCTCATAATGAAGAAGGACAACAGCTTTTATTAAATTTCTGGTTTAGTTCCATGGCAGGATGACATTAGCAAATGACAAAAATTAAAGCAACATACAACAAATGTGGAAAAAATATAGCTATTAATATAATTAGAAGAGTTTGAAGGGTATAAAACAGACAGTGTATCAAGGCATGAACTATAAATGGCGCCATTAGAAACAAAATAATCTTAATGTATTGGGAGCAGAGGAAGCGGCTGCAATTGTATGAGCTTACTCTTAGGTAAAAATTGTAGAATCGTTAATGATGTGAAAATCTTGGGGGCAATTTAAAAAAGAATGTCCTGTATATAGGAGGAGGTAAAACAAGGTGCTTGTATCCCAGGTTAATAAATACTTTCTGATTTATTAACCTCCAGAAAAGATTTTACAAGTTTACAGAGTACATATTTTTAGATGAGGAAACCAAGATAGCTTAGATCCCGGGATCCCCCAGAGGCTGCTGCCCTGTTTGTGTTAGATATGTTAACATAATGGAAAACTTAATATGGGTTTTCCTAATGGCACTAAAAGTTTTATACAGAATAGATCTTTTCCAGCAAAGCTGATTTCATTATTTCAGTAGAATACTAGTTGAATGGTACCTGTGAAGACAAGACTTTTGCAAGGTGTTTGATTTAGTAGCACTGTTTAAAATGCAGTATTTATATTGCTATGGTAAGATATGTCATGCCTTAAAATTAGCATTGTGATCTTCCACTAAAGGGGTTGGAAGCTTCTAAAAGTCTGTAGTTGTAGACCTTGGGTAGAGGTAGGTTTTTTGCCTACAGGGCAAAACCAGGAGGCACAGCAGTGAAGTGTTCACTTCAGTTCAAGAACTTCAGTCGAAGTTACATTACGTAGACTATGGAGCTTGTAGGATAAATATCTGCTATTGCCATTTGTCCTTTTAACTCCGGTAAGATGGGATGCTGTCCAGGTCTTGCACTTTGTATAATTTATGAACCAGATAAAGACATTTTCTTTGGACAAAGCTCCTGTTCAACAATGAAAGATTTAAAAAAATACCTGTAAATGAGAAATCAACATTGTTTAGGTCTTGTTTGGTTCTTTGTTTAGTAAAGTTCTGTAATAATTAATAAAGGTTCCACATTGTTCACCAGTGACCTGGAATTAATGTAAGACACTGCTGATTAAACTTGTAGGCAACACAGAGTGATAGGTAAGTAATAAAGTACATGGCAGTTGTCACAACCTGTCATGCACTGGGTCTATTGAAAGAAATTCTTAGTTATACCTCTAGAAGCAAGGAATGCAGCTCATACCTAGAATGGGAAGCTAGCTTCAGTGTCTAGGGAAAAAAAAAAAGGAGTGGGGATGGGGGTGGGTAGAGTGTTGGAGTACACTGGCAACTGAACACAGACTCATAGTTTGCAACAGTTTTTTAAAGGGTTGATGGAATCCTTCAATTATTAGACTTAACCTCTGGAATCTTGTGAGTACTAGTGCTAGCCTGCACAGTTAGGGAAGTGAACAAGAAAGTGTCCAAACATTTTTAAGAGGCAATACTCTAAATTGAAAAACACACCTTAAATCTGTTTACCAAATAGTTTGAGATAACTTGATTACAGAAACTGGATACCTTGCCAAGGAGAGGGCTTAGGGATATTTGCCTAGGGTTTGGGATCTATACAGCATTCTTTTAAGAAGTACTGTACACGAAAACTTTAGCATCTCTCCAGGTCACAAGAAGCATTTCAACAACAATTCACAAGACTCCTCTAATTCATCTTTGCCCCATACATGTTTGTGAATGGATGAAAAAGGGAAAAGTAGAGAAGGTTTGTTGCAATAAAAAAATTAGCGTTAAACTGGCTGGTAACCCTTCATCCTCACACTGCACTTCAAGGACTACTTCAGTCAGTATCTGTGCAATCTTTAGCTGATCCATACAGTAAAAGTTTGTCATCAGCAGCTGCTTCTCCCAGAATTCTGCCTTTATACAAAACAGAAACAAACATTCGCTGTTTTCTGCTGGCATAGAATTTGCAATGAAATGCCTATTTTTCCTCCAAAAGCTATGCTGTCTTTAATCTTTTTTCTGGCTCTGACATGCCTTGAAAGGTAAA
Source organism: Falco punctatus (assembly GCF_963210335.1). Classification (NCBI taxonomy): domain Eukaryota; kingdom Metazoa; phylum Chordata; class Aves; order Falconiformes; family Falconidae; genus Falco; species Falco punctatus. The sequence continues at coordinate 70,290,776 of NC_137583.1, forward strand.
TGGAGCTATTTGGGCCAGTAGCAACTTGCCAGTCCCTGCCTGGCTGGTGTCTACATTTTGTTACATTTGAAAGACCTCCATAGATGACAAAATCAAATACAGCAGCTACAGTATCAAACCACTATGAGAATGATTGGTGATTAGAACATATTGTCAAAGGATTGATGGCATCTTGATCTCCTGAAATCTTCAGGCCTGGAAACCCTATATGCATTAGCTGAATTGAAGATTACGGGTGTAGTAACAGTGGTTGACTGAGAAGTAAATACTTGTATTCAACCAGTGGCCGTACTAGAGGTTCCCATGTTCAGCCTTAAACTGCATTTCTTTGAAATGTACAGATACAAACTGTGGAAGAATGAAAATTACAAACAAACAAATGTAACATTATGGATAATAACAATAAATATAAATATCAAAATTATAATTTCCCTTTCAGCTAAAACTCGTATCTGTAAATGAGCGGTTTTTATGACAGCTTGTACAATTGCACCCTCTTGTGGTGCACATAATGGGGACTGTAAATACCTAAAGTACAGCTTAGAAATTGAAAGGTGCATAGTAATTTGGGTGACAGATTTTTGAGTGGATTTGTTTTCAAGGCAAATTGCCAATAAATCAACAACAGTAACTTCAGTTTATAATTATAACTAGAACATGCTCAGATATTTTCTTCTTTCATGTCATAGGAGAGCATCAGTAATAGGCATCATATTTCTTTGCAATAAGAGTGCAAAATCATAGCTGTTATTCAAAAGGCCAATTGATTATTTTGAGTGTATATTAAATACTGCAGGGTACCAAACAGAAATGCATGCTTCTCATCTGCATAATAAATAGCTATATTCTCTCACCTTTACCTATTTGGCTAGAATACTATGAGTATAGCTGGATGAATCTAGTTGAAGTTTGTTATATTCCAAAATTATGTATGTATATCTGTCTAGTATTATTAGAAAAGTAATTGTAAGTCTACAATGCATAACCTTAGCAAATACATAATAGAATTTATTAAAACTAAAATGTGCATATTTTTTACTTAAAGTAATAAAACTGTTAGAATGAAGGCAATAAAACAGAAGAGGTGAGAAATATTGAAGCCTCCTATATAAGCTGTGTTATTATCGCCTTCCAACCTCTAACCCTTTTTTCTTACAGCTTAAAAGTTCCCTAGTTTAAGCAAGCCAAACGCTGCCGCTGTGGGCAGATGGTAGAGAGAACACTGCTACAAAACCTGCCACTCAAAGTGTAACAGATGACTGTAGCTACAGAAAATTGTCCCTTTGTTCATTTTGCTAATGAGTGTCCTCATTGCAGCAGGAGACTGAATAGTTAATTACTTGCAGTTCCTGGTTTGGGCAGATGGTGGAGCTAGAGCTAAAGGTTAGCTAAGTAATGTGCAAAGCACAAGTTTGTGAAAAAAAATGTCTTTTGTGGTTTTTTATATCCTTTCCTTAGCACACTAAAAGGTTATGATGACACTTGTTTTTGAGATACCATTTAAAACTTAGCCACAGGATTAATTAAACTCTTTTTATTTTATGTAAAAGTTCTTCTTTGTGCATCAGCTGTTGATGCTCAAATGCAGCCAGAGCAAAGGAACAAATACTTAAGCCTATTAGGAGCTGAAACAGTTACTTAAAAGGTCTTTAGAAATTCTGAGTTTGTTTTGCATGGTTTAGAGTTGACCACTGCCAGAGCAGAGTGTTAGCTAATTACTTAAATATTGCATACACTGTTGTCTTAACACTACTGTTTTCTCTAGAGTGTGCTCCTCTGTTCACAGGACTTGGTAAAAGTTTTCAGTAACAGCATGCACTCTAATAATTATCTCAGAATATTAATTTAAATCTGTTACTGCATAAAGAATGTTTAAAATGAAATACTATTGAAGTATGTTATTAGAATTTATTAAAAAATTCCATTATTAAAAGTAACATTTTTGTTAATCATACTTGCTCTTTATGTAAACTGCTACTGTTTCTCCAGTAAAGGAAGAGGAACCACAAACTAATATGATTACTTTCCAGAGCACTTGGGATTTTATTTACATGATTTCTTATCAAATCAGTGAAAACGTTGTGGCCAAAATTTTATGCACATTGATAACTTGTTCTGGTAAATTGAAGATCACAAACGTCTTTTTTGAGGAAAGCAAATAGTTATGGACTAAATTTTACCCATCATTACATTATACTTTAAGTTTACATGCCATTTGAAAACCATGGAATTTTATTTTTGAAGCTCTTGAACGTTTTTATTTTGAAGCATTTTTTTAAAAAAAGTTCATGTTTTTTCTAAGCAAAGCAAATAATATCCTAAATTTTCTTTAGTAAGCAAAGAAACTGCTGTCTGAATCTTCTCTTTTGTGTTAATATTTTAAATGGTTTCGGGAGTTACTTAATATTCTGGTATTACTATAAAGATCTGTGCCAGCTCTGAAAGCTTTTCTATAATTTTAAAAGAAATATGTGGCAGTAAAATCTAGACAGCCATAAGACAATATATTCAAATGTTTTCAATAGCTTTGAAACCAACAAGAAAAAAAGAGTAGCTGTCCCAATAAGCTTCAGTTGCATAAGAAGTCTTTTCCATAATGGACGTGGCAAGATTTAAACAAAGGACACGCATAATAAAAATGTAAATGAGTTTGCTTTACTAAAACTATAACTTTAAAGTCTTTTGTTGCATGTTATCCTGGAACCTTCTTACAAGGTAATCACTGTTTGCATAGAGATTTAAACCGTAGTCTTCAATAGCATTAAACCCCTGCACGGTCTATGTGTGACAGGCATGCAAAGCCATGTTAATGTTCAGAATATGAATTGCCTCTGGGTGGCTCCGACACCAAGTAGAAAACCAACTGTGTTGATATCAGAAGGCCTGATGGACTCCATGCGGCTCCCAGCCTGAAAACTTCACCGCTTTGACATGTGATGTGCTCCTCATGACACTGGCAGCACTGTCACTGAGAAATGGCACAAAGGCAACAAGCCCCCCTCCTTAGCCATGCACTTTGCAACCCCCTGGTGTTGCCTGTCCACAGTCTCTCCTGCCTGCCTAGTTACGGACAGCACTTCATAAACACGGGGGGAAGTGTGGGTGGATAGGCCCCAGCTGCCTTCCTGGACACAGCCTCCATAATAAATTGACCTGAATGATGAGGGCACACAAACAGTATGATATGCATTATTCCTGTCAATAAAATGTCCCCATGTGTTATGGTCTTTGTATATAATGTACTGCAGCCTTTCTTCTAGCAGGGACCTATTTAGAGTCTCGACTTTTTTCTATTCATATTATGACTCTGTAATAGAATTCAGAAATTATATGATACTGTGTTGTATAATATTATACCAGTGCAGCATATTTAAATCCCCGATTCCTTACTTACAAATTCAAGGCATAGCAATCTTTCAGGTTGTCTTTGAAGATGATGAGCATGAAAAAAAAAAATGTTTGAAAAAGAGAATGAGGATTTCAAAGAAGAGGTTTTTAAACTGCACAATGAGATTTTGCGTCTCGAAAATGCTCTGAAACACTCTGAAAAAAGAAACTATTTATTAGGTAAAGCTTTAAACTGATGTTAGATCAAGATGATTTGTTTAAATGTGGCGTGGAAGAAATGTCACTTGGAATTGTTAACACGCTTCAGAAGGATGGCGACTTATTTCTGGACTGTTGTATTTTTCTGGTATTGAATGCTAATTTTGTATGTATTTGTAGAGAAATGAATACATATTTATTATAATTTTAATGCATATATTTACATAATTTTAATTTATGACAAAGGAATATTTGCTGTGGCTTTTGAGACTTCTAATATTGCCTAACAATGTGGCTAGGGTTCATATTTTGTGACAGATACATACTGTAAAGTTACTGAAACAGAAAAGTGTCATATGTAGATGGTTGTATTTTTAAATTATGATCTACTATTTTATCTTAAAGGAACCGTATTAAAACCTACTCTCTCTAGTAGTTTTTGAGCTTCTGCAAAATATCTGAATGTGCATTTCTTCCTGTAGTTAGTTTTGTGTTTCTGTGGAAGTTTCTAATGGGATCAGTTTCTCTCAAATAAGCCATCGCTAGTTTTAATACCTTTGCTTTATTACAGTTCTTAAAAGGAGAGGGGGGTTGTGTTAAGTACAATGTACAGTCTTTACCTGCAGCTTACTTCTCATATATTGCCAGAGTGAAATATTTAATGGAGGACTAGCAACTATGGCAATATAGTAGAATTTGGCTATTGAGCTTTGTTGTGTCCATATAGATTAGACCCAGTATCACCTTTAACAGTGGCGAGATGAATTTGACACAGACAGTATTCCTGATTCCTGTTTATCATCTGATTCAATGGTGTTTCTTATCTTTGGTAGTTTTGTATGAGCAATAAAGAACCACCTGCTAAAACACTTTGTATTGGCTGTGACTAACAGCAAGGATGTCCAGAATTAGTATTAATGAAAAGCTGTGGGCACTCGGTCACACTTGGCTCTTGAACTTACTTCTTCATCTCTATCTGACCAGCCGGCTTGAACAGCAGGAAGAAGGCTGTGAATGTCAAGGGCGGTGGTGAAGGTCACAGTTCTGCCAGGACTCTCATCCCTGGTGCATTCCGCTGGGTTTAGAGACTGAGCTGAAGCAAACATTTTGAATACATTAATGTAGGCACATAATTTCATGGGTTTTCTCTTTCCCCTCTTGTTTTTAGATAAGCAAGTTCAAAGAATGCGGTCAAAAATGGACACAGATGAGCAACTGTTCAAACGGTACGGTAATTTTTACTTTTGTAAGCTACACGCTGGGCAGAACAGTAATGATGGCAGTGTATAGTCCAAATAATGTTAGAAAACTTACTTTAACTTGAATTATGTTACATTTTGGTTTATGGTAGTATAACTCACTGTAGAGTAATAATGGATTGGTATTCCTTTAATGAATATAGTGATTTTAATTTTCTCATCCTGTCATATTTCATAATGTTGTTAAAACACAGTGAAAATTCTGAACCTTGGTAAACTACAGTAAAATGATTGAATACTTTAATAAAAAAAGTAACACATTCATTAAGCTTCTGAAGGCAGGGAAAGATTTGTATAGGTGAATAGCTAATAACTTCAGAAAATAAAATGGTTATTTTTTGTAACCTGTGACTTATTAAACATTCCACTATTCCTGGGTAGAGCTGTTAGTGTATGTGAATTATTATTTATATGCTATCCGAGCAAAACAATAGCTGAACAAGATATAAAAGTCAACTTCTTAAAAAAACTCTTCAACACCAATGTTTGTTAACTAGTAAATTATCTCAATAAAAGGTTGACAGCCCACAGTGTTTTCCCAGGGTAACATCTAGGTGTCTTTCCAGTGGGCTTCCTATCTTGTGATAGTTCTCAAGTGTCTTTTTTCTACAGCGTATAGTTCTCATTCTGAAAATTAAGAAATAGACACAGAACTTCCTATAACAAGCATTCCTTCTGTGACCTATTTCCAAAATGTTTTGTAGGTAACTCCCTTATTTGTGGAGAAATATAAGGGAAGTGATAGTGATACTTCTATAAGCTATTCCATAATTACTAAATTCTCATGCAAATTCATATTTTAAAAAAGTATATATATTTTTTGTGGGATCTGAGGCACTGGATTTCTCAAATCATCCCTTTCATTGCGTTTCCTTGTGACCTTAGATGAATCTCTCTTCTATGACCAAGTTTCCCACTCTGAAAATCGTGATACCTACTTATCTTTACAGTAGCATTGAAAGGGTAGGTTCGTTAGGATTCAGTACATGAAATCCAAAATCAGAAGTGGAATATTAATTGGCCTGTCTAATGCAGTAGTCTATCAAAGAAGGGATGTGTCTTCTCTTAGTTTTTCTCGTTTTCTATCTAGGTTTGGCAATGCTCAGGAATCCCACTTAAGTTTGAAGTCTCATTATGTTGGAAAGAAAGGGCCAGTCATCTGTTCCTGTACTGAACGTTTCTTCTTAGTTCATTTGCAAAGTCGAAAGCGTATTTTTAATGGTACATTTTTTTGATCTTTTCACTCACAGGAAAATCTTCCTGAAACTTACTCTATATTTTCCTTTCCTTCCCTTCATCTCCATATAATGGAGGACATTGTCTTAGATCTAGTATCTGCCCGTAGGTACGACCTCAGTCAGTGGATTTGAGCATCAGCATAGGAACTCTTTTCTGTTTCTGTATGCCTCTCACGTGATTTGGAAGTGCTACATTTGTGTTAATTTGGATCATGCCCCTTCCTGCCAAACTGTCTCCAGTACAGCTACCTGTATAAGTAACCCTTCACAGTCACTGCAGTCTGTCAGGTGAGCTAAATTGTAGGACAGAAGTGCTGTGAGAAATCTTTGGAGCACTCCTTCTCTTCTCATACTAATTCTGATAATGAGTCTAATTGTATTTCCATTCCTGAAAGAAAAACTACTATTCTAAAAAAATACATTTATTTTCTTCCTCCACCCCCCACCCCCTTCCATCCCATTGAAAGATGTTCTGTTCTTAAATTCTGTGGTTAAAAAGCTTTGATCTTTACAAAGAGGAGCTAGGCATGAAAGCACACACTGCTGTAGTGCCCAGCAGTTGGACATTTCACTCCAGAAGTGGAGTTCACAAAGTTGATACAGACACCAGTACCTAACATACACTGAATAAGGAAAAGTTAACACTTAAAAATGGGATTCAAAGCGGCCACAGTCAGTAGTAACTGATGATGAAACATGTTGAAAGCACTGTCTCTTACATGGACTAACTAGAAATCAGATTGGTTTCTTGTAGGTGGGACTTGGAGTCTGGATCTTCCTCCTGTGCCCAGGCAGCCAAGCTGTGCACTACCTGTGTTCTCTCTAATTTCTCTCAAAGCATCATAAGGGATGACAAGGACTGAGTTTTTCGTAAGGACTGGAACAATTTCCCAGGGTTCTGATCTCTGAACTTGAGGACCTTCAAACCTGTAGCTCCATATACCAATGATTTAATTGCTAGTTTACACTGTGTTCTGGTGGGAAAATACTCTCTTTAAAGCTGGATACAGGGAGAGCAAGCATAGAAGAGCCATAATTTCTAGGCTGCATGTTAGGATGCTCAGCATAGAGGAAGGGACGTTTCTATAGTTTGTTCTCATTCTTCAGATTTTTGCTGAGTATTTTTGCTTGGATTTAGGGGTGGGTGGGGGAGGCATGTTTTGTATATTGTTTTCTTGAAATTCATAGTCTAATGTAAAATGCATAAATGAACTAGCAAGTCAAAACACAAGGTTGTCCCTTTCTCATGCAGTCACAGCTTTGGTATGTCATCAAGCTCATGCATGAGTATTCTGTATCTAGTCTCATGAATTTCATATTCTTTGTGTCCAATGGCACAGCTTGAACAGAACTGGTGGCTTATTCTCATCATAGAGGAGTAGTTAGGCTACTTTTCCATGACTTCGGATATTGTAATCAAGCCCCATAAAACTCCCAGCGGCATACAATGTCGGCTGCCCTGATTTGTGGCTGAGCATTCTAGCTTCTAGGTTATTATGCTGAAGGGAAGCATTTCTCCATTTTTATGAAAGAAAATTAATGTCAGTGTTGTACTCAACATTGTCTGGTTTAAAATATGTTCAAAATGCAAATTTGGTAAGTAACAAACTCTGCTCCTGGTGACACTGAGAAATATAGATGTTTAACTTACAACTCCCTAGTGACAGTAGCTCTGACAGAAGTCCCAGACAGCTCAAACCCATTAGAATCAAGGAAGCTTTGCCATGCAATGTAACTGTTTAAGGGAGTTTGATTCTGGAACTTCTCAAGAATTCTTAAAGAATTCTGCTTAAATTGCTCTTTAGGCATGATCCTTTGTCCTTGGTGAGACTAGATGTGTAATTTGCCTGACAATATTTGCCTCACAAGGATACCTTAGAACTTGCTGCAGATAATATAGACGTCTGCACTTCTTTCTACAAATTTACAACAGAACAGTGGCATTGCCTCTATGGTTCCGAACTGCAACTGCTGTTTGACTGTAACAACTTTCCACAAATATCCATTTTCCTGAGAGTTTAGGTCACTGAAGTTTCTGTTTCTAATGGAAGAAAAATGCCTGCCTCCTGTGACATCACACTCAACTTTGCTTATGTCAAAAGAACTTTGCATGTGTGACTCTTGTGACGTTATTAAAATCCACAAGGAATTGTCTAGCTCAAAGTGAAGATGTCTATCTGTTAGCAGTTATAATACAAAAATATGCATACATCTACATGTAGTCTGTTGATCAGGGAGACTGTAATTAGAAAGGATTTTTAGAGAATTATGCCTGTTTGTGATATGAAATCCAACATTAATTCTAACATGTTTATATTTTAGTTGATTGAAATGCAAGAACAAATGAAGGCAGGACTTGAAAATGAAAGACTATTAGATAAAAATCTGGTAAGATATTTATGCATACATTATTTTTTGCAAACCATCATTTACTGCAAATCTAATAAAATATGCAAAAAACTTTTAATAGCCCATAGATTGAGTAAACTTATTTTTTAAGTAGGGAAGTTGTTTTACATGTGAAAAAAGATAGTAAAAATACAGTACAGTTTAATTTTGTTCTTACTGTATTTTGAGAGGAACAGATGTAAACAATGCTACTAGAATTATTTTTTTAAGAAAACACTACTATTTTTTTTAGAAGGACTTGGAAAATATTTAATAAATGCAACATTATTTGAAAGGATTTGCTGCTGCTGTTTACAAATGTCATAGGCGATGATGCAGAGTTTTGTCTTAAAATATTTTTGTATTCTGCATTAGTCTCATAAGAACACTGCCTTTTATTTTCTTTTTACATGATCCAGGAACTTTCCAGACGGCTGGTCCTTTATTTTACCATTTGACTTTTTTTTTTTTTTTCCCTAGCCTGATTTCGTACTGGCTTTCACACTGATCACCACTAGTATGTCTTTGTTACAGTAAACTGACTGGGTTTATTATAATAAAAAATAAAACACAGCTTGACTTGCAATCTAAATGTGCTGGAAAAGAATATGATACTGTTTAGAAGAGAAAAGGTTGTGAATAGAAAATCAGTACCACTTCAGTTATTTAAACATTTGCTTTTCTGCAGCTTGTCAAACTTTGTGCCAAGTCATAGCTGCTTTACTTTGTTTTGTTAATCTCAGCACCATGTGCCTTGGGCCTTTTTAACAGGGGGCCAGTCCCGCAGTACTTACTCAGTTTTCAGTTTCAGTGAGTCTGGCTAAGTACTATAGGACTGCATTTTTTGAAAATTAGAGAAAAAACCAAAATATAATGTTGCAGAGTAGGTCTTTCAAATCAGTTTGTGAAGGTTAAAAAAAAAAAAAAAACAACAACAAACAAGTTGCCTATTAAATAAATTGTAAGAATCACCTTCATAATGAAAATGGTTTATAATTCTCATCACATTTTAAGAAAATTTATGTAACCTGAAGATGTAAGCAAGATTGTATTGGAACTAGGAAATTATAAATAAAAGATTTTAAAATTTGATGGTCTAAATTTAGGCCAGGGAATAATAGACTTTGCTCTTTCAAGAAAAATCTTTTGGGATAAGAATGTGCCAGCAGAGAATCCCAGCTAACATTAAAAATTACACAGTCTGATTTGTATATTTACCAAAGCTTTTGAAGGCATTATTGTGAGATGATATAACTGAGGCTTGATTCAGCTTTGTAGTCTGTTTCTGAACTGATATGTAACATGAAAACAGCTCAGGCTGACTTCTGGATCATAGCTGAGGCGCCTAGAAAAATCATTTTAAGTCACAAATTGAGTTGTGATAGTTCTAAAAATCCCAGTGGGACATTTAACATCAAAGCTTAAGTAGTCAATTTTGATATATCCTTAATGTATATTAAAAATGCATTAGACAGACATTACAAAAGACATTAGAGAGCTTTTATTAATTCAGGAGAAAAATAAGTTTTCAAAATAATTTTTTTAAATAAATATTAATTATTGGACATGTTACTTCTTTTTATTATTATTCCAGAGTTAGTTCTGGTTTTTACCTAGAAATGCTTCATCTAAGTAGATCTTTGTGGATGAATTGGGAACCTCTCTTTGCACGGATGTAGTAATAGTCTGAGTTCAAAACAAATGAGTACATGGGAGTCCAATCTTTGCAAAGGCTGTTGAGTGAGATTTGGCCTCCCTCTTCCCTCTCCTCCTAATTCTAAAATCAAGCACACTGTTGTCAAACATCTAGAACATATTTGGGAGGCTGGTTCTAAGGTCTTTAAGTGCCCCGACACACAGAGAGCATGCATCACAACTAACTGTGAAATGTGATGAAGATACCTTGACTACTCTGCAATACCTAATATTAGTTAACATGCAACGTTTTATGGCCTCATCTTTTCATTGCATATTTTCAAACAAATCACTATTAAGCACAAAGGAATGTAATGCACAGCAGTAATGCGTTTAATTCAGGTAAGTCAGAGTAGTAATGTGCACAGTGAATGGGAAATAACATTGATAATAGAATGCTTATCCTTGGGGAAACATCAAGGAAGGAGTAGATTCAGTGAGAACTTAAATGCTTTGCTCACCAAGACTTCTTGTTGGTACTCTGAGTGCATGCAAATGTGGAAATGAAAGATGGACAAGCAAGAGAATAAAAACACTCTCAGAGTACATAGTGCTCAAGAGAAAGAGGAATGAACACCGAATGCAAAAAGTAACTTGTAAGTAAGGTTGAATCTGAAAATATAAATGTCATGACATATGATTGGAATTGAACATTTAAGCTCTCAAAAGATCTTCGAGTTTTAACAAGTTTTTTAAAGGATTTTGTGAAGATTATTACATACATGTAATATTTTCTGTTACCATACAATTTGCATATTTTGATTTATTTATTTTGACAATAAATAAAAATGTTAGTGATATAAAGTGACATTTCCTAGCGGTTTAAATCCTGGAAAATGTAACAGTGTTAGATGAAAATAAACAATTACAAAACAGAATCAAGTAGCAAAGTACTCAAAACTGAATCAATAGTGAAATCCTGGAACAAATCTTAGGGGAAAAAAATCATTAAATTTTCCCCTTTTATCATCTTTAATGATTCTATCAACATTCAGTTTCATTTCATTGTCTGTAAACAATATTGTTGCTTTCCTGTCATTTGAGTAGTACAAATTTATGAGCAATGCTGAGCAGTAACACAGAAATGACTGGCTTTGTTACAACTCTGTGCAAGCCAAGGAGCTGCTGTCACTTTCTATTGTTGTTGACAGTCCCAGCTTATATTCAACAGAGGTTTTGAAGAAAAAGTGTAAGTATTTCTCTCTCCCGTTACTATGTCCCCAGATGGTGAACTGTTTTTCACTGTCACAGATCAAAGTGCTAATACAATTAGCTTTAAATCTGGAAAAAGTCATGTGCCTTTTGAATATACCATCCACAGATGAATTCTTCATTTCTCATTTTGATACAATTTTTCAATAAACTATAATGTTTATTAATATTAGACTTTTTCCAAAAGTTTATGCCTATAGTTTTGTTCGTATCTCTTGGTGGTTCCTTTTAGCAGCAGCAGAAGAGAGAAGAAACCAAAACGAAAGTGCAAAGTGTCCTAGGTGTGGCACAGAAAAAAACATGCAATTAACTTTATTTTCCAAGTAAAATATAGATTTTATTAGCTAGTATTGGAAAGTGCTCTGCTTGTGTTATACCTCTATTTTATTTGTCTTAGACTAGTTTTTCTCTTTTTCCACTGGTTTCTCTTAAACCTACATTTGTGCTTTAACTGAGTAATGAAATACTTCCCTTACACTGCACTAACAAGTCTACTTTCATTACAACTATACACTTGTAGTCTTTTTTTCCATTTAATCTATATGGAGTTAAGTAACATCACTACTATACTAGGTCCTTATCTTCTACTCACTATCCCTTTGAACTGAAACATGTGCTCACTGTTCCTTGCCCTTTAATCTAGAGAGAATGAGCATGGCAGATCACAGGGCATCATATCTGACAGCTGTAATTATGAGTAAGCATAACTCTGGGTTTGTTTGGCTGAGTCTGGTTGAAGAAATAAATCCCTTTATTACCATTTTACCCCATACATAGCTAAAAATACTGAAAAACATTTGAACACTAGACCCCAAATCCTTGTTTTTCCCACAGGCAGCAGTGCTTTGCCAAAAAAATACATTACATGAATCACAGAGACAGAAAACCATTTGGCATAATTCAAGACCAAAAGCAGCACAAATTCTACCTTATGCACAGGCCATAGTATTGCAGAAGACCAGCAACTTACTGTGCTACAACAGTGTCTTCACACAGCAAGTTTTAAAAAAAGGTAGCCCAGGTATTGAATAGACTTTTCTTTCTGAAGCTTAAGCTGAGAATCATGTTCATCCACATCTAAAAAATATTTCCTGTACTTCATCAAGATTAACTAAGTAGGATGTGATCCTGAAGGGACTGTGGAAATAGAAGCAGAATTTATAATGCTGCTAGGGCATTTGGGTAAAGCTGGCATCTGAGTTAGTAACTCTCAGGAAAATCCTGTGTGGATCCTAAGTGGTGCTAGGAGGCTCTTGAGAAATTACTAAGATACCTCTCATGGAGATCCTCTAGTTCCTCTATGGTTTTATACCTGATACGAGGTAGGGTTGCTTATTCTTGCGAATGTATGCACTTAACTTGTCCCAGCCTTCAAGGAACAATAATGTATGCATTATAAATATATACAGCTGAAGGGAATCTGACAAACATAAATATATATATAAAGTGATCTTACTACATTGTAGCTGTCAGTACTCAGGATATTAAGAAATCGTTGAAATCTCAAGAAATGTTTTTTGGAATAGAGAACAGTCTGCAAATGAAGTATACATGACTACATAACTAAGTTTTTAAGTGGTTTTAGTGCTTAGTGTAATTTTCAGAAGCAATCTATCTCCCAAACACTGTAAAATATGCCCATGGTCAAGTAAATGTACTAACTCCACAAAGCAGTTCACTCAAGGCCTTCATTTGTCCTTCATGAAATTTTAGCTTCATTTAAAATGCCATGGGAAGGGATTCCAGTGCCAGTGGCCTAACTGATTTTGTAAGAAAATTGTATGTCTTTGTGTTATTCTTAATGTCTAGGGAGTAACTCTCCATTTATGCTTTCCTTTTTTCATCCTGAATGATCAACAATGATTCTTTGATTTATGGAGAGACAGCGTGGTCTGCTTTACAGAAGTCATCCTTCCTTTCCAAAGATTTACTCTTCTAAGTCCTTCTGTACAGTTGCCAACTTTGGAATCCTTTAAGTAAAGAACATGTGAGAGTAATAAGGAAAAAAGCTTTAACATTTTAATAGCATTTGAAAGTTTGCCTTTAAAAATTGCTCTTTCTTCCTTCATAAGAATGATTAGCAATTAAGAATCTATAACCAATTTCCATTAGTTATTTGAACTATTTAAAACCTCACTATAGTATAAGTTTTCTGAATGTGATATAACCAAATAAAAATGTAATTTTTCATCTGTACTTACTACTACATCCTGTCATTTACCAAAGGTGTGAGGACAGTTAAACTGGATTTCTCTTCTGCTATGAATTACATTTTAATAATTTTAGAAAGTAATTGCCTCGAAAATGTAGAGATATATATATATTTGTGGACATTCTTTAACTTTTGCAGAATATTTTTATTCTAATAGCCGAATAAATGTAGTGAACCATTATAAGAACAAAGGATTTTTTTAATTGTTGTATTATCCTTAAGGTTAGATTGAATTTAGGTTTCACAATGCCTTTTTTTGAGTAAAGCACTGCTGATATCCCTGATCTTCCTAAAACTTCAAATAATAGGAGAAAAAATAAAAGTCAGTGCTTAGAAGTTAATGTCTAAATCAATATGTTAATCAGCCTCACTTTTTGAAGCTGGATTTCCTTCAACAGTTATTTGACATATCCTATTAATCATAGTTAGATTTGGAAATCTATGGCATGTGGTGAGAACAAGCCATATGCTGAGATAAACTGAACTGGAGCACATCTAGGTTAGTTGAAATATGTGTGATGTTTAAAAGTGGTATTTGCTTTTACTGAAACAAAAAATTAGTATACAGTTAGTAATTATCTATTTGTTATTAGACTTATGGCACAAAAATATTATAGGCATAGAGGAATATTCTTTAATCAAGAATTTAATATTTAAGGGATTCAGTATCATTTAACTACTGCTTTGACATTTGCCCAGATGTCTACTTGCCCTAATGCTTTAATGATACAGTAAAATCTCAGCAGCGACAACATAAAATTTCAGTCTCAGTAGCAACATAAAATTTCAACAGAAAATCAGCCTCCACACTACCTCCAAAACTTTTTTTCTGTCCTTTTAAGGACAGATCTTTAGATCTCCTCTTTTCTTCTAGTAGAATTTGATAAAATAAGAATTTCAGGTTTTCCAGAACTCTATTAGGTATAATCTTTGTGTCTGCAAATTCTTTTTTCCTGTTGCTTTTTCTAGTATTTTGTGAATTTTCCTGTTATAAGTATATCAAAAATCCACTATCCATTGACCAAGTCTGTACCTGTCTGAATATACTTGAGGAACTGAAGGAGCCCTTGAATATAGTTTCACCTTTAAAATTACCTGGCCTAGTTCTTGCGTTGGAAATGTTTTGAGGAGTTTGAAACACAGCTTACATTTTTCTGTGTTCCTTTAATACCTGATTCTCCTGTTCTGTCTTCCATTATCCTTGGCTGTATACTGGTTTTGACCAGTTTACTGCTGCTATTTCACAGTCTGTTTTTTTTCCTTGTTAGCTGAATTTTTAAGAATATCTCATCCATAATAACCATAGTTTTGGTATGTTACTAGTATTCATACTGTTGTCCTTTCTAGGGCCTACAGCCTTTTTTAATTGCTGTTGTGCTTTAAGACACATCAAAGATAATAGGATTTTAACCTGGTGAATTAAAAATTAATTTATTAGAGCTGTATGGATTTGTATTGATATTGGTCAGTAGTGTATTGATCCTGCAAGCCTCACCTGGCAATCCTGCCCATAGCTCTACGGTCCTGGGGGGGGTGTGCCTCTCAGAAACCCTGCGACTGCATGGCCTGAAGTGCTTTCAAGATACAATCTGCTGTTAATGAGTAAAACACTAAATGGTATTGGAAGGTTCTGCTGTATAGGTTTTTTAATTTTTGGATGCAGGTTTGAAGGAGCACACAATAGCACGTTCAATAAAGTTCAACTAGTTTTCAATTACTATTAAATTACTATTAAGTACACATATGGTGTTAGCTGATATTTTACTCAGTGTTTGTACTGCAGCAGGTTTGGTTGTGTAATTTTGTTTTGTAAATGGAGCAGGACACCTGCATTCATCTCTAGAAATTTTTATGTATCTAAATAGGGATTATATTTACACTGGAAAATCCATTTTGTTATAGATTAAGGTTTTGAAAATAATAGGATATCTGTTTATACTCTGTTTCAGTGGTAGCTGATGACTGCATACTGCACTGTTGATAAAACTGGGTATATATGCAATAAGAAATAGTGTTTGTTACATAAATAGGAGACTAGAGATGGAAAAGTGTATTAGACCATTCGACGAGGTTTTTTTTATTGAGTGGTTTTTATTCTTTTCTTCACTTAGAGCAAATAATTCATATCCAAGTAATATCATGATGGGAAGGGTACAATAGAATAGCAAAAATAGTGTCACAGGTAATAAGATTGCCACAGTTCCCCAAAGTCTGTTTCATAGCCGCATGTCTCTAGTTCAATTTCTTGTTTTCGTTCTGTTTTCTAACTTGCCTAAATTCATCCTTTAACTCATAATATTTAGTACACACTGAATGGTTTTCTTCCTTAGTATTTCTTTTTCAAGATTTACTTGTTATTATCACAAAACTTTATAATAATATCATAATTAATGGGGAAAAAATTTATTAGGGTTGAAACCTGTCCTATTAATACTGTTGAGGCTCATTCAAGTTTGCCAAATATTTCTGAGCTTAAGTAGACTAAAATGAGTGAATTTTCTATATGATCTGAACAGATATTTATAAAACCGTTTTGATACCACTTATATGGTAAGTAGTGGAAGCTATGACTATATCCAAAAAAGAGGACAGTAACTTTTGGCTAGCACGTAAATCTTAAGGTTCTAGATTTTTTTTAAAATGGCTCAAGTAATTGTAATTTCTGGACAGAGGAAAGAGTATTCCTGAAATTCCCCAAAATGGAAGATTCCCAGACAGGTCACTGTGTCTGATATTTACAACACTCTTCTACATTAGGCATAAGCGAAAACCTACCAAGCCCTCTGAGCAAGTCTATAAAGCCATTGTACCTTCATCCATCTCCAGGCCTCGGTGGCTGTTCAGCCAACAGTGTTTAGTTTTAGAACCCTTTAGGCAACCAGGAGTCTTGTTGAGGGTGAAATCTAATCATATTTTGACATGTAGTAATAATATTGTTAGTAATATAGCTATAAGTAGCTTTTTGTACTGAGATAAGTAGGATGTGTTGTATTTCTAACTTTCACCTCATAAGATGAAAATGAGATTGGCAGGACAGGGAGACGTTACCAAAAGATTAGTTGCAGAATGCTCTTTCCTAATCAGTAAGTTACAGCTACAGTGTCTGAAAGCTAAGTGTGTTTGAACAATGGATGAAGATCTTAGTGAACACGAAAAACTTTAGTTATTAGATTCTAGACATGCTTAATTTGCTAAAAATTAATTATGTGTTTGATTACGTATCTGAAATATATTAAAGGTCTTCCCTGAAATGTAATTCTATAATCACTATGCTGATACACAGCATCCTATCTTATACTACAGAGGAGCTCAAATTCCTTACCAAATTTAAATTTTGGAATCCTGTTCAATAGGACTCATATATTGATTTCCAGGAAGCAACAGAGTTTATTTGCAAGGTTTAAATCAAGGCGAGTTTCAGTTCCTTTACATTGCCTGAGGTACTGAGGTGCTGTAACCATGCTGAAACACTAGCTAAGCAATTACTTCCTCTGCCAGATATGTGGTTAGTGTTCATCTGTACTGAGGTGTATCAAGCAAACTTATGCAATGAAATTTGGCATTTTTACAAACTATTCATTTGCAAATAACATGCTGTCATAATTCCTATTACATCAAAGTGTATATAAGGAGACAAATATATAGTTATGTGCTGGGAACACTTCATTAATGACACAGAGAAAGGATTTCCTGTAGAACAGATGGCCCTTGTAGTGTTAACCAAACTGTTCATCTAAACCAGCATTGTCTGGAACCTAATGCCCTCAGGCAAGGATCCGACCCAGTTGTGGAGGGGCACCATGCAATCATGACAGATGGTCCTGTGCTGAGGCAGTCCGAAGACCATGCATATGTACCAAGGGTAGTTGTTGAAAGCTGAAGCTCACAGTGGAGAATATTCAATAGGCTTATGGCTATGGGGTGCCCTGGTGTCCTACTCTGAACAACAGTAACGTAAAAAATCAAAGGCACATGAGAACTTAAATTGAATGAAGGAAGAAAGCAATAATTTCTAGGCCCTTCACCCAGGTTTCATTGGATTGATCAAGAGCAGGCAGAAACTTGTTTCATTAGCCTCAGTCAGCTTAAAGAGGGTGCAAACTTTAGAGCATCATTCTGCAGTTAGTTGAATGAGTAACAGGAATAAATACTCAGAATTATACATTTCCAACGGCTGAAAAGCAAAAATTTCAATGCACTAACGCACCGATGGTTATTACATTAGTGTATAGTGTTTCCTATCAGTTTTGTATTAAAAACTGAATAAAATCTTACGAGGTTTTAAAGCTGAAGGATATGAAATGCAGTTTAAATAGCAAGGACTTTTCTGATCAAGATATTGATCAAGACTCCTCCTGTATTAACAATAGGCTTCAGTCAGCTGGAGGTGCTTTTGAAAAGGGGCAGAAGTCTCACGGATCTTCAAAAGTTGAATTTTAATCCAGTTGATGGTTGCTTTCCACATCTCCACATTCTTTTCATCCAGGAAGAGCATAGTTTTGAGAGATACATGTGATGACAAAGACTTCAGAGGAGTAAATAAAAACACAGTAGAAAGAATATCAAAACACAGAAGGGACTAAAGCAATCGAATCAAAAACATGGTAATGATTTGCAGTGAGGAAAAGGAGTGAGCTGAAAAAATATAATGGAGAGGATTTATATATTTAAAATTGATACGGTTGATGCCTAGAAATTATCTGTCCTTAGCATTAGTTTTAAAGTGGGAGGGTTTCACCATCTTTTCACAGCAAATGTTACATGAAGCACAAGTGCAACTGTCATTCATTTCTTTTGGACTGCCATACTGAACTGCAGTTTGGAAATACCACTGATTCCGTACAGGACCATCCCAAGAGCTGGGGATCTTCTAATTGTGGCAAGTCTGTAGACATGGTCTTTTCTACCCTGCCATGTCCCAGCAGTCAATGAGGGTACCAGTAAGGGTTACAGAAGCCCTATTATGCTTATATTTCAAGCAGCTGCGAATCAAATGTTCTGGCTTTAGAGCTGCTTTGTTCTTTGCCATTATCCCATGGCTTGAGATCTAGCCCATTCTGTGTATAGCTGCAATGGGCCTGATTCTGCTTTTATAAACTCTCTGCTTACCCAGGTATATTGTCACTGAAATCTACATATCTATATAAAATCCATGTGTGTAAGGAGAATTTGACCATGTGACTGGTTTTGCAGTCATTCAGTAGTAATTAATATTTACAGTGAATTTCATTTGCAGCTTTCATAGTAGGTAGATAAAATTACTTTTCTTTATCTAAAAAGGCCGGATACTGCAATGTGTCTGCAATACTATCTCTTCTTTAACTCTGGTGTTTACACCTCTGAACTAGCCACATAACTACCAGCATGTGTGTGTGAGAGAAAGTGGAATGTATCTACAGCTGAAAAAACAAAATGAGGACATGATCTGGATAGGGCTAGGGTTCAATACAAAACACTACGAAAAACTTGGAATTTCTGTTCAAACAGATGGGTGGATAACGTATTTGATTTACCAGGTTCATGTCCAGTGTGTGTGTGTGAAAAGCTGTGGAAATGTAACAGGGATGAAATGTCTCTTGGAAGAGGAAATATGTATTTTTGTGAGGTGTGAAGAAGCAGAAGGACTAGGGAGAGAACTGAATAAGAATCTCAGCTTTGGATTTTTTCAGATTTTCTTTGTGGAATATAATTTACAGTTGGAAAAGTAACATATATGAATCCCTGCAGAGAGAGAATGGAAGGTTTGAGGTTGTTTAGTTTCTTTCAGATTTCTGATACAGCATGCCTGGTCAATGATGCTCTCTTTTCCTGAATGATAAAAACATTACAGGAAACTAAAACCAGTTTGTGTGCTCATTAGACTTTATTTTTCAATTTTCAGCACTGCAAGTAGAAGAAAAAGAAGTTACAATGACCAATCTGCCAATGCAAAGTGAGACTGAAACAGTAATGACTGAGGAGAAAAAAGAAGTGGAAAAGGAACATCTTACAAAACAGAAATATCTTAAAAATCAGAACTTACTGACAAGGTGCCTTTTTAATAATCACAAGCTAATACATTTGGGTATATATTTTATATATGTTTATATACAGGAGTTTTTAAAGTGTATGGATCTCACAGAACTACTGCATCTTTAACATTTTAGTTGCTAAAGTAATGGTAGTACTAGCTATTTATGTAGCAGCTTTGTCCCAGGACCTTACAGAATTTCTCATTACATTTCTCCTGAGAGAAATAGGAATCAGCTTCCCAGAGAGGAAAGCGAGGTTCTGAAGTCACACAGGCTGAGTCCAAGTTGTATGGCATGGATGCTCTGTAAGCACCTGGATAGGTACTTCCATCTGAGCAGGCAGACTGGAAATGTGCCACAGCTCCCTTCTAGTCTGTGTACCTGGATTTGCCTAGCTTGACATGGGACTGATTTGGGGCAGGGCATCTGCACAAAAGCAAAGATTAGGAAGCATTCCTGGACCCCAAGTATAGACATAATCATGAAAATCAGAGTTAGGTCTGGCTCAGGAGTTCAATTCTTTGTTCTAATCACTTGACCATATACTTTCCACAAACTACTGGTTTTGCCATGGGGAATTTGTAGTGGTAGGTCTTGAGTCCTCATCCATTTAAGGCAATGGCAGTAAGATGAAGTTCAGACACATATACATATGATAAGATTTCATTTAATTATCCACAGTACTTTTTTCTTTTTTTTTTTAATTGCCAAAATGTTGCCTAACTGTTGCAACCCTTAGAAACAGAGAAAAAAAATTATCCAACTTCAAACTACTGGCTTAGGTTACAAAACCTTACAATTTTTAACAGGATATTGGAAATAGCTAACAGCCCCAAACAGGGAAACTTGTTCCAAGAACAGCAGTATGTATGAGCAAAACTTTGTATTTGTTTTTGCATAGTTGATGAAGGAAATAAACAGTGTTTTGCTTAGTTTCAGATAACATATGTAGTACCTGAGCAGCAAGCTGCTGAAAGAACCCTGAATGCTGAAACTGAGAAACTGGAGAAACATAAAGGTCAGGAAAGGCAAACCACAGAAAGGTACTGGCCAATTTTTTAAGATGTGGCTTTGAAGACTTAAGAAGCCTCTGTGCTGATTTAACATCTTCTCTTTACATGTTTTTTTTTCTATCTTAGAAAAGAAGCCGAGCAAAGTAATACAATAGGGGAAAAGAAATTCCAGATTTACAGAACAGTTTAGTATTACTGAACTGACTGCGTTGATAAAACACTTCAGACCTATAAATTTTGAAAATTACATTTGTGAAAATTAAGGTAGCTATATACATTTTTCAGTTACCTAGTCATTAGCGTTTAAGGATGTAACAGCTAGATTTAAGAAATTGGCATTAGATATTAATAGACTGAATAATATACTGAATGTGTTTGTAACAGTGATAAACACTTCAGACAGGTAATTTTGTACAATTGTGTTAATAGTACTCAGAGTTCTTAAAACTTGTGTGCTGTTAGACTACATTTTCTTTAATGTCTTGTTTATGGCAGTCTGGAATGAGATTTTAAGCTGTTAATACATGGGGGTTTTAACCTGTTTGTCTTCTTTCCCAGTGCCTCTCTTTCCCAGAATTCATTTTCATCTCCCTTGTTTCATACTTCACCATTTTCTGTCACTACACTTCCTCTGTCTCAGAACGACAGTGCTTTCTTCTGTTCCTCATGTGATGACAGTTCTCCTTTGTCCATAGTCTTTTACTCAGCCAGTTTTCTTCTCTGCTCTATCCATCCTCCCTAAAATCTTCATCTTTCTTCTCTATATTCTGAAACACTTTGGCTGGAAAATGCTGTGTTGAAACCCACAAATTCCCTGTAATCATCAAATGCAAAGAATTTCTAGCAAAAGAACGTGGAGGCTCCCATGGAGCTCTGCTGAGAGTCATAGAGACTGGCTCAGAACTGTAGTGCTTCTAGGTCACACAGCTCCAGCACAGATTTGGGACACATCTTTCTGATTTGTCATGACTGAGATTGAAAAACTTGTAAAGCTATTAGTTCTCTTGGCTGGCCTAAAGCTGGTCCTAGTATAAATCTTGCCCATTGAAAAAGCCTTATGCTGTTTCTTGGGCAAGTAGCACTTAGCCAGCCAGATGTGCCAGGAACTACATCTATACTAACAATTTGTAATGGTGTAAATACTCACATTTGTCTTTGGGTCTTGGTTCTCTTATGAGCCCCAGTGTGTCCCTGTTGCTTCACTCATATTCTGGAATAGAGAAAACAATTCCTCTAGACAAAACCCTAGAGCAGTTCTGGTGCTAGTTTGTTTGCTGTAGGCAGTACAGAGGAGATGGCATACCCACATAACATCAGGCCACATCTCAGAACATGCAACATGTGTTTGGCACCATGCTATAAAAACACCTCTCTCATAGGCCATGACATAGCCCTGGGCTATTTTAGGTAGAAAAATACAGACTAAGAATATCTAAAATCCACACATGCCCCACAGGATCCAGCCTGGCCCAGTATGAATGCAACCAGTCTGCCCTGGATGTCAGTGTGGACAGCAAGTTGTGCAACATATCTTAGGTCTATGATTTTCTCCTTGCAGCAAAACATTTTGGTAGTGCATATCTTACATAGTGCACTCAGCATCTTCATTGTCTGAAGAAACATGATGTACTAAGACTGAACTCCACAGCATGCAAATAGGGTGGAAAACCTTGTTAGCCTCCATTCTAACAAGGGCTGTCAGAGCTTCCCTACTATGTTGTTTTCAGAGTCCCGACTATGAACCTGAGAACTACTATGAAAATGAGTCTGAAAGGTCTGGAACAAGATGTGGAAGCTGTAGGGTTTATTGCCAGAGGTAGTTTGCATGTGCATGTTGCCTGGAATGGCAGAATAGAAGATCGCTCCTGGCAGATGCCAAATGACTTTAATAGTTCTTGGTGATATCTTTGCTACTGTTGTAGGGATGAATCAGACAAACTTTAACTTCAAATTTATGGAGTCCTGAAGGAACTTATGTAATCATGTAAACACTATATTTCGTTCTTTTCAAGCTTCCCCCCCCCCCCCATATCTCAAGATTATGTCAAATTCATCTGGACTGATACCAAATTTTAAGGAACAAAATTTCCCACTAACTTCACATTCTGCTGTATTTCAGACAGTTGTTTTCCTGCACTTTTTAATCTCCTCAACACTCATCAAAGGTGTGGAAATGCAGTCAGTAATTCCTGTCCTACAACTGGTGAACTGCAATGAAGGTACATTCATTGCACCGCAAACGCTCTGTATTTTACTTCATGCTTGTTTAGTCTGATACAGTATTTCTAAGGTCAGTGGGTAGTTTCTCATTAAATATAGTATTCATTGAAATAGGCCCCAAGTTATCTTCTCATCTGAAAATGGTGAGAATACACTACGTTGATAATATAATGACAGCATTATCAGT
Organism: Falco punctatus; assembly: GCF_963210335.1. NCBI lineage: Eukaryota > Metazoa > Chordata > Aves > Falconiformes > Falconidae > Falco > Falco punctatus. Next base: position 70,313,757 of record NC_137583.1, read on the forward strand.
GCCTTTAGTAATAATGCAAGTCTCTGTAGAAAAATAAAGTTCTATTATTCTTGCCAGGTCTACTTTAATGAGTACACATTGTATTGCCTGAATAGGTAAGTACTGGAGGGGTTTTTTAACAGAGACCATTAAAATTATTTGTTTAAATAAGAGATTAATTTGTAATTTTCTACATCGCTAATCATTGTAACATCATAGAAACAGATTCATTTTGATGAAAAGCCAATTAATGGTGAGATATAAATAGACTAGGGGAACATCCTTATTTTTACTTCATTTTTTTCAGATAGTTTATTAAAGAACCACGGAAATTATTTACTAACAACAGCTGAGTGTTTGGGCAGTACATATTTGCCTTGAATTTTGCCTGTTTATTATACTCATATTTTTAAAAAATAACTATAAAATATGTGAGCCCTCTTGTGGCCAAAATACTTTCTATGTGTCATGAAATCATCAAAGCCTGTGCGGCCTGGTGAATGAAGTACCTGAAAAATATCTGCAGAATAATATTGAATGTAAATCTGTTTAGTTAGTACTTCTAATGCCAGTTCTCTTTCATTTTTCATAACAATTAAATCCATTTAAGTTTTCCTTTGCATCTTTCTTAGTTTACTGTTTGTAGCTAAAATGCCCATGAAGTTCTGGTTTTGTAACTAGTTGCAGACAGAGCCCGGTACTCCAAGATTGTTAATAACATTATCCATTCTGCTGTAATTGCCATGAAAGATGATAGTTAATGTAAAATGGGTTTCATGAAGATCTTCTTTATGATACAAGATTTTTTTTACTTTAAAATCTTCATATATATCAATGATCTGAATCACATAGGACCAACCACGACTGTCAGTCTTTTAGTTATTACTGAACTGGAGCTGAACTCTGTGGAGATTATGAAGCAGAAGAGACTATATTTCACTGCCACTTATCACTCTTCACAAATTCAAGGGCAAATAATCCAAATTACATATTTTTATTTCAGAAGAATTATCACATGATACAATAATTTTCATCTTTTTCAAGGTTTTTTGATTCCCTTCATTAAAAAGATCTTTTTTCTGCAGTGTAATACCTTTCTTTGTAAAGAAAGAAGAAAAATTTACAGCTGTTCAAATTACCTCTTGAACTGGGCCTTGAGAAATTAGGTAGCAATTTTCATTGATTAGATAAAATATCAGCACTCTGTGCTTAAAGTTACAGTAAATTTGCAGGCAGAAAAAGGATGGTATTTTAAATTCAAAGTGTGTATTCTACTCCTCTGGTTTTTCCGCTGCATAAGGTCTGTTACTTTACTTATACATGTAATGTAATATATTAATGGCATTTTAATGCATATATGTCCCATGGATTGCTGAATGCGTACTGGTTATTTGTCCTAATTTTGCTGATAGTGTTTGCTTAATTATTTCCCCTGAGGCCTGAAAAAGATAAAAAAGTACATTTTTTTATAATGCTATTTTGAAGTTGTACTGGAGAGTATTGATTGCAATATCTTAACCATCTTCTGTATCACGGTCTTTGAGGTACTTGTGTAAAATTATTTATTTATGACACAGCTATAGATATATGTTAAAGAAATGCAAACTATCAACACATCTATTTATATTTTTCTGGTGTAATCTGGTCTTTTTTTTTTTTGTTTTCTGCTGTTTGTATTTGTGTTTATCACAATATTTTCAGTAGTATGGAATCAGATTAAAACTGGAGTATATTTGTTAATTCTTGCTCTGTTACGCTGTATCTGGTTTTTTCCTAAACAATGTAACATATAGTCATAAATCAAAAGAGATGTCATATTCACAAATATGCTTGATGTTCATTGCTAAAATGAATTTTATCATTGCATCCTTAATATAAACTCCCAAGGAACTCTTTGGACTGTAGAATGAACAGAATTTAAGGCTTCTAGTACCTAATACCCTATAGAAATTACATGCACAGGAAATACACAGGAGTTTGTAGAAAATATGTCAGAGAAGAGGCAAAGATTAGTGAATTTAGTGAGGAGAGAAAAAAGACAAACCTCACATTCATTACTGGTGAAATCAGGTAAGTTTCTCATTTTCAAAATTTTAATGAATGCAGATATTAATTGGACAGAGCAATGGGTAATAATTCATAGACTGATAGATTTCTTAAATAAGAGGAATTCCGCTGCAGTGGGTTTTTACCTTCAATGTTTTTTACCAGCCTTCAATGTTGTTTTAAATGGGAGTGTCTCCTAAGATTACCCACTGATGGTGGATAATGATGGTGGCAGTGCTCTGAACTTGAATTCGACTGATTAATGATCATATGAGATAGGCTGAGGCTACCCAGAACTAATACGCTCCATCTATATTTAAGAGTCTCTTATATTTACAACTCTCAAGTGAATATCAATCAAATGTGTGCTTCATTATAGTTATTTTGATGTAAATTGAAATTCTATTTCAGTATGTTTTTAATTATGTGTTTTAATTCTTAAGAACAGGTTAGTGTAGGTTAACAATGTTAAAATCTTTCAATCAATTTTTCTGCGTGCAATTAAGGATGAGATGCTTCTTAGAAAAAAACTGCAACACCAGTTACTCGCACTTAAATGTACATCTCTCAGTGAGACAGTAAGTGAAGACAACTGGTTTATTTTATTTAATGCTTCGTTTCTATTGAAAGAACCCTTTTCAATACAACAAGACATAGAAGCCAGCTTATGCCATATGATAGTAAAAATTATGAAATATAAGTCCAACAGAGGCAGATTGTCAAAGTCAGATATGCTCGGACACATGCAGTACAATCTTGTGTACATAATCTGTGGATACATATAGCACATACATTGTGCCTTCGCTAGGTAAACATAGTGTCCATCTGCAGAATGTGAGTGAACCATAACGATAACTTTTTCAGCCAGTTTGTGAATTCAGACTTGGACTGTAGGTCGCCCCTTGTAGCCACCTGACAGAGAGATCAGGAACTATGAGGTCTGGTGTATTACTCGCTCTGTGGGCTACTCAAATTTTAAGTCCTAACATGGCAGGGAGAGCCACCACAAAAAAGTCATCTGTCTCTTATGCAAGTGGGTACAGCAGGCAAGAGTGAAATTAGGGTCCTTTTTTCCTGGGAAGTTAAACAGGGGAAGATACAGTCTAGTCTAGGTGCAGGACTAGCACAGCCTGCTTACTTCCTGGATCAGGGGAGAGGGCTCCGTAATAACTCAGAAGTCCTTTGGGATTTAATTTAAATGCTCTAGATTTCAGAAATGTCTTCAGACAATCCTTTGGATGGGCATGGGTTAGCACAACTTCATATTGTCTCTGTCTCTGTTCAGTTAGACACACGCTACACTGTGCTTGGAGGGATTTAAGAAAATTATTTTGGCAAAACGTAATTGGGAGATATAAATGTTTAAAATACATTTGTTGCATAGCAGTTGATCTTAAACAGAAAAATTGCATTTATTTCCTTCATATAGAGTTGTGTTTTGTCGCATTTTGTGCTGTTCTGACAGCACAGTAAAAATTCCAGGGAGAATGAACAAGAAAGGAGCTTGCCAAATTGAAAACATTTTGAGTTTACCATCACTAGCATAATAAATGTTCAAACATAGATTTGCATTAAAATGGTGTCTTCCATTGATTTTTTTTTCCTGATTGAAACCATATATCAAATTTTGTTGCAAATACATTCAACTCTCAATGTAAAAGAAGTACAATTCAGATATGGTCAAGTTAAAACATATCCCCCTGATTTAGGAATGATTATACAGTGATGACAATTTCATATTCAATTAGGCAAAATGTTATATCCTTTTTAAAATATTTTATTAATGTTGGTTTCTCACTTATCAGCTTATATATCTTAAGCTACACTTTCTTGAAATGTGTTTAGTATGTAATTAGCCTGTTACAGGTGGCTTGTCCTGTTTGTATTGAAAATGATGCAAGAGGTATGAAGGGATTCAGAGATGGGTTATATTTGCCTTCAACTTTAGTATGTAACTTTTTTTTCTAAACATAAATATTTAATTATGTTCTGTACTTAATAATGATAATATTTTTGACAATTTTGTGAAGCATAGGGTAAGACTTTTATATAGTCAAGAGTCAACATTTCTCATTTGCATAACGGAAGATTGAGAACTCCCGTTTCAATGGGAGTTTCTTGACATCGGACAGTGACTTGCTGCAGACATATATGGAATTTCCCATTTCTCTACAATGTGAATCATGATTATTTACATGCATTTTATATTATTGTTTATTTTTTAAATCTTTAATATATTCAAATTTTCTGGGTTGTTTGTTTTCAAATGCATGTAATAACAAGTACTCGTGGAAAGCATGCCAGCTTCAGTTTTAAAGCCAGTTGCAATACAAAAAAAAAAAATCAAATTAGGTGTCTGCAATTCTAACCACCTAATTCTAAGCATATGAACTGGAGTAGTATCATCTCAGTGGTTAGCAAGGCCAGCATAAGCCTTATTCATCCAGTTCTAAAATAAATGGGATTACCAAAATGACTTAAATAAGAAATGAGTGGGTTTCTAAAGCTATGAACACCTCCAGTTGCCTAACTGGTAAGAGCTTAATTTGTCTTGTTACCTTTTAGGCCTAATACCTCAACCTCCATAGATAAATTATCAGATTACTTCAGGTGATGGAGAATTCTATACCCAGTTTGTGAACACAGGTAGAATCTTTAAGAGAAATAAATACATGTCACTTAACTGGGATTATTATTTGAAATGCTGATATCTAATGCAAGACGAACATAAAAGCCTATATGATACAACTATTTATGCCAGAAAATAACAGGGATCCAGGGGCCAGTGTAGTGCCAGAAGATATTCAGGTGAGGAAAAAATTACATTTAAGTAAAGGCTGATGAAGAGTAAGATACTGTTCAGGTTGCTACAAGTAATTACGGAAAAGACACCAAGGTTACAAAAATAATGCGTTTTCCATTTTAACCATCAACTCGCATAAAGATAATAAAGCACAATTTTCAGTGAAAAGCATCCTGAAGTGTCTCTTCTCAATTTTCTAAACAAGTCTCTGCAAAATAGCAAAGGATTAATTGACTTTCAGATGCTTCTCTCAGAAGAGAACATGAAAATCTCTTAGCAATTCTTTAAAACTGTGGAAATATTTAAAAGGAATATTAGATGCTTAAGTGCTTAGAATTATGGGTATTAATAGTCTACATAGTACAGTAGTGTGTCTGTTCCTAACAGAAGTCAAATTCACTGTACCCATGATTACATGACCTTCTTTAAATTATGGAAATGAATAAAACTAGTTTATTAAGCAAGATGGTAGAAATGTGCCTTATTCATGTTGTAACAAATTGCTGGTCAGAAATACAAGTAAGTATAGATATAGATAAATACACAAATACTGACTTGTCTGTGTATATTTGTCTGAAATATATATCTTTTATATATATATATATGTAAATATGCATGCAAATATTAAATTCATTATGTTCTGTCCTGCAAAAAGGGCATGTATGAAACAACTCCAGTTCTCAAAACTCAGTAGAAATATTTATGCTTATTTTAATTAAAATTGAGTCAGGTCCTAAAATAGTCTCTCAAGAATTAAGGCCATATTATGTTTGGCTTAAATGCTGGTAGCTAAAATATCTCTTGGGGTTTTCTTCAAGCACACATTACTAAGCTAAGCATTAGAATTGTTTATATAAATCTCATTTCTGTATTTCATAATGTTTCTTTGTTCTAAGAACAGTTTTAATTTTATTTCTTTTTCCTGGAATTCAGATGAACTTAACTGTAACTTGGCTTTCTAGTTATTTAGTCAACCAATAGCTTCTAATCAACCTTGATAAGAAAATATTTCTCCTCTAGCCCCCAATGTATTCCCAGTGTACAGAAGACCAGAAAGAAGATGAAGATTATTTCCTTAGAGATCCAAATGCAACAAAAATGGACAGTGATTGAAGATGGTGAGTCTGAAATTTGTGATGCAGAGTAACCTACTCTGCTATTTAAGTCTTTTCTTCTTAGTGCTTAATGTATAGTTGAACATGATCATATTTCTCCAGCACTCTCTTTCTTGTAAGATTTTATAAGGTTTTGAGGTACTGTCATCTCGCTTTATGAGAAATCACAGATTAACTTAATTCCATTTCAATACACCATGAAATTGTGTATTTGAAGAACATTATAAGAACTTTTTTAACCTCTGCCTCTACGTGTGCTATAGGGTGGGTATCAAAACCATACTTCAACAGTAATGCATCAAAACTGTAATACTAACCTCTCTTGTTTTCAATATCTCTGCTATTAAAAAAATAAAAAGCATAATAACCATTAAGCAAAACACTGTTTGCTATGTCTCTTAGAATGTTGGTTAGTGGGGATTTTGTTTTGACATACGACATCACAGTTTCTTTACTTAAGCCTTGTGATTCCTTCTCCAGCAAGATGTTTAAAAACATGTGCTTAATATCAAGCATTTGGGTAGCACCCTTTTAGCCCAGTGTATTCTTAGGGCTAAAACCAAGTATGCACTCTGAAATGGTTTGTAGTTCTTCACATATGTATTTCTGACTGACTTTATAAATGTAGGAAATTGCTACGTTGTCTACATTTGTATCTCTAAATGCACGAATATATAATTTAAACATTTCTCTTTGGCCTTGCTGTGTACTTTAACCAATGCAAGCATCTACCTTGGGCATTGCTCTCCTCCTTGTGTTCTGCTTCTGTAGCTCTTCTCCAGTCCTGTTTCTGATTCTGTATGTAAAAGCTACTTTTATTTTGGAATGACTTAGAGGCAGCATGGGTACGGTGTTTGTTCTGACAAGGCTCAGTCCCTGGGACACTCATGATCCTGGAAACATAGTCATCTTTGCTGGTTTACAGCTAGCGTTGGCTGTGCTGTGATTGATAAATAGTAGTGATAAGGACAACCACAAAGAAAGAGATAATACATTGTACATCACAGCACTTTACCGTTCTGATTAATCATTTTCTTTTTCTTCTTCTAGTCAGCTGTTTGCTGAGGCTATGACCAGAGAGCCAAGTTAGCTCTGTATGGTTTTGGAGCATGATTTCAGTGTCAGTCTGTAAAATTGTTCCCCATGCAGAAGGCCAAGAAAGAAATTAAATTAAAGAGAGCAGAGGTGGTTACATTCAAATGGACTTGAATCTATTACATGTGGTAGCATTCATGCTGTTGGTGACTTTTATCTGACCCAGATTTCAAGCCAAAGAGTCTGCGTGGAGCAAGGAAAAGAGTTCTTTGTTTCCAAATTCTAAGTTAAAGTATGGTTGTCTCGATTCAGTTATTCAAGACAAGGACTCAGAAGGCTTGGAGGCAGGAGGCAGCCTCTAAGAGAACATTTTATTGTGACTAGGTAGGTAGGAATGGTTGGGATGTTTGAGTATTTATGACTCATTGCAAATGAAGTGGTTTCTGTTCTTGATATGCAGATAAAAGTCTGATTGCTTCAGTGACTGGAGGTTTCACACTGATTTCCTTTACTCTACAAAGACTGTCTAACAAATACATAATAAGCCTTGCAGATACCTACCGAGCAGGAATTTGTCCAACTAGGCACTGTTACTAACATTTCTTGGTGATTGCCAGTGTTTCTGGGAATTTGAGCCAAATGCTGTATCATTTTTTTTCTCAACAAAAAAAAAAGACAGTTCATCTATGCGAAAGGACTTCTAGAGAACTGTCTGCCTTCCTTTTCACCTTTCTTCAACCTCTAATATGCACAGCAAACTGTAGTTTTGAGACTAGTCTTTTTGGGACTAGTCTGGAGAGTTTCTTGACTGGCTGCTGCCTTCTTTCTACCACTACAGTAATTTCCTCCTGAGTTTTTCACTGATGGTGAACAGAGGAAAACCAGGCATAAGAGAGCCTGTGATTGATTTTCCAAGTGCAATCTATGACTCCATCGCATACCTAAGTGCAAAACATTATTTAACAGTCTTCACAATCTTTTGCTTACCAAAGTCTCAGGGGAAGAAGGAAGCTATGGGGCTTCAAACAAAGCATAGCAAAGCATAAATGTGATTGCATTTCAATGTGATCAAGAATTCATGGAAAATCATCTCCATTCTCTTTTAACAAAACACAAGCACATTTCAGCTTACAGAATAGTTATATTGATTTGTTTTTATTCTTCAAACCTACCATTCTTACTGAATATTGGCTGAATGAAGAACAAAATTTATTATTTTTTTTTAAATAGTGGAAGATCAACTGAATTGAGTCCGTTGAAGTAGAAAGAAACCACACTTTCAGCAACAAGGTTATCAGCTTTTGCTGATGGTTTAAAGGAATTGTTGCTAGCTTCAGTGAGGCAACATGGAGCACAAGGGAAAATACTCCGATTTCTGACATACTTAAGCAACTGTTGCCTTAACAAGACCAGCTTGTCTGCTCATCCTGTTCTGATGATGCTCAGTGTTTATATTATATGAAGCTATTTGTAGCATTCATAGATACCTTGTAAATGCCTGCTCTAAGCTATTTTAGATGTTATGTGTACCAAGGTTCAAAGTTAAAGAGTTCAGGTTACTTTTGTAACTTTGTGGAGTACACAAGGTGTCCAGCTGGGGAAGAGGATGACTTGATCCTGCTGTTCATAGGACCCACCTCTGGCATCATAGCAGTCTACATGTTAATATACTCTGATTTCTTGGTTTAAAAAAGCAAACTGTTTTTCACTAAGCAGTAGTGGGAAATGTTCCTGTAACCTGAATTCTTTTACTGGAAAATGCTTCCAAGGTCTGACAAACTGAGTTTCTACATGCCACTCCAGGGACTCATTTTCTTTGATGTTGCACTGGTTTTTTTTTTGTTTTCAGCACTTCTGAAACAAAGAAGGGGGTGCGGGGGGCATTGGTTAGCAAACAAGTATTCACTGCAGCATCAATTTTACCAAAAGGAAAATACTCCCTGAACTAGAGAAAATTATTAGAAACAAAATTCTTGATTAATTTACTTTAAAACAATACTAACCCTGATGCTTTAAAATGATTGAAACATGGAATAAATTCATTGGTTATGTGAAGTATATTGAAACTGTGACTCAACAGAAGACTCCTCCAATGTGATGTTTTGTCTTCTGCATAGAGCTTGATATCTTTCTCATTAATAGTTGATTAGATTGCAGAGTGTAATGTCTGCATGCATAATTGAAGCTATACAGAAATAATTGTTCTAATTACCATGCTATATAATGTCATTCCAGGTACAGACCCATACTGCTGGGTGATGTCTGCCCTATAGATTCCCCTCAAAGAGAATATGGGATATTCTGAAGGAATCCTTGATGTTTTCAATTACTCTTCTGCTCTGGAAAGTATCTTCTTGACAACTGATAAATTCTGTGTGGAATATTCTGTAGTAACAAACCTCATCTGTGCTTCCATATCTGAATGAATTATTAGAAGACGCCCAGTCTATTTGGTCATAACATTTTCTGTTTTGTACCCCTACACACTCTCTTGCCATGGATGCTGCCACTGGTGGAGTGAACAAGACACAAAAGGTACTAAAAAAATTAAGAGTTTTTAAAGAAGAAAAAAAAACTATTACCTCTTCCCAACTTTAAGTATTGATCTACCTAGCTTTAATTGAAAGATACACTTGCCTTTCATCTCTCATGGGATTTTTGCCACAGGCTTTCTGTGAAGATTTTGAACATTTAGGCTGTTGCAGTATGTACAGTTAGATTTCAAGTGGTGTAAGCGGCTTCTTTGCAGAACATCCCATTTCCACCTATGTTATTGCTGAATTATTGATACACAGTGCTGCACATTGGAGGACAGTTCCAGAGTCCTTATTCAATATTGACTGCATGAGCTTTCTCTAGATATATGGAGTTTTAGGAGGTTCAGTGCTTGGAGTCACAAACCATGTGAACAGATATATATAAGCACACGCCTAAAGAAGAAAGTTATCAGTAACTGTTTGTCTTCAGATTAATTTCTTTCACGTGCATATGCAGGTCCCTACGGTCCAACCTGCCCTCCTACCTCACCTTCTCAGTCCTCTGAAGACTTTTCCAGAAAAAGCCAAGCAGAATGTACTTTCCCAGAGCTTATAACTGTGAGCCGAGGATGAGGAAAGGGCTTCCCTACATTCTACTCTTGAGTTCTTGGGTTTGTATATCTACAGTAACAGCAATAAGTAAGTACCAGTCAGAAAATAGGGGTTATTGAAATAATATTTTTAAACTATTAAACACAGTAGATAGTCTGTCCAAAACTGGGCAAGGATTTACTCTTTCAATAATAGAAGGAGTTTACTTGATTTGCTTCAAATCATCTGATCAGATGTTCAGGGAGGAAAACTGGCAAGTTCCAAACTGAAAATAGTATGTTCAAGCTTTCCAAGGAAATATACTTGGAACACTGCTACCCCAGTTCAAGAAAGAAATATCTACAGGGTATAAATGTAATCGATTTTTAGAATATCAGGTTTATGTCAAGGATAACAAGCTAGAATTTCTTTTCAGGATACTGAAGCCCTCAATACTGATGTAAACAGAAAGTGCTTCAGGTATAGGATTCCTATTTAAAATATCCTTGATCAATTTTATTGCAAGCTGACAACTTGTGGAAAGATTATTGACAGCGGTTCATAAACTTTCACTTAGTAAAGTGAATGTTAATTTCTTTTCTAAAATGGTGAAATGCATTGCTTTGATGACTCTGGCAAACAGTATGAAAGTAAGAACAGTTTTAGTGCTCCACATCAAAGCCTCAGTGAAATCATCTGTTGGTTGCATCCACACATATGTGGATAAATCCAGTGAATTGCATATACTAAGGTAGAATTAGTTGTGGTAAATCTCAGGTGAGTTAATTGTTTGGATCTTTTTCAGCTAGGGTAATTGTTCTTAAAAGAAGAAAATGACACAATGCTCTAATGCATAGTTTTTTTCTGTGAATAAGTTTGTTGACATTTAACAAAACAAGTAATTACTTAAAGACATGAAAACACAGGGGCCTAGTAATGTATGGTAATCTAAATGAAGTAAATTTTAGGAAGTGAACTGTTTCCTTTATCTGTTCATGAAGTTCCTGGATCTGGGATTCAAGCGCTGCATCACTTCCCCCGATTGTCTGACTCTGCATACAAGTTTAATAGTACAATGGAACCTATAGTAAAAAGAATTGTCACTTTATTAGCTTCAATATAGATTATTTATTTCTATACAAATATGTTGTTATTTAAATTTTCTGATGTCTAATGTCAACCCTTTTTAAAAATAAAAGAGAAAAATATATTTTAACGTCCTGCAAAACGAAATATTTTATAAATGCTACGGGGACATATTAAACCTCTTTATCCTAGACAGGTTCCAGATCAGCACCTGCCCCCAACTTACCTGTAGCCTTTTCTTTTTTCAAATAGAGCTTTTTGAACTCTGTGCTATTCTTGTAAAGTAGTTGCAGATGTGAGCTGCAAGGGCAGCCTCGCCGGGCACACGTACCCACGTGTGACAATGCGCTCGGCGGCAGCGGCGGCTGCTCCCGGTTTGCGGGCGGCGAGCGCGTGGTGGTGTGCGGGAAGTGGAAACGCACCGCACAGCCGGGCGGGGGGCAGTGTCCATAACACGCGGTGTGTGGCCGGGGAGCGTTCGGTCGGCAGAGCCAGCGGAGCGGCCGGCGGCAGCGGCCCGGCGCGGGCAGTTACACACCCGCCCGGCGGCCGCCTGCCGCCCTCCGCGCCGAGTGACCCGGCCTGGCGGGGCAGCTGCCAGGTCTACCGTGCGGCTGGGGAGGAACGAGAACGTGTTGGTTCCGCTTAGGTCTGACATTTACGTGCTCTCGTAGCGTGCGTTCTGTACAATAAGGGAGCGATGGGTTAGTGTAAACGTAGAATGTGCCTAGGTGAGCCTTCAAAAGCCCGGCTGAGCCCGGCTGGGCGCTTCCTCTGCAAACGATCGCTCGTAGCGTCGGACCGAGCACCAGCCCCGCGGGGAAAGAGGCGCCCGCAGCTCCCACGCAGGCCCGGCCCCCGCCCGCCGCCCTGCGGCACCGCGGACACGCTCCGCGCCCCAGGGGCACGGCCGGCCCCGGGTGGGTACGGGCTGCAGCCCGGGGAGCCGCGGCCTGGTGCTCCCGGCCTTGCCGTGCGGCGGCAGCCCGCTGCGGGAGCCGCGCCGGTGTCCCCGGCCCGGGGGCGGGAGCGGGCCCGGCCGGTGCCGGCGCCAAGCTGCCCGCGGCAGCGGTTCAGGCAAAGGCCGCCCGGTCGTGGGCAGCGGGAGGCTGTTCCTGGGCTTTGGCTGCCTTTCCCTGCTTACGTGCCGGGGATGGGTAGATGTGCTGGCCAAGCCTGGACCCCGCTCGCCGCTGCTTGGCGGCGGGCGGCGCTGAAGGCGTGTGGGCGAGTGCCCGGTCCCCGTGGCCAGTAGCCACCGGCCCTTCACCAGCAGCCGCCGCGCCGGGGCAGGCGTCAGATTCTTCTGGAGTAACTCCCCGCCACAGACCTGCTGGTGTCCACAGGAACGTTTCGGGAAATTATTTTTTGCCAGGTTTTAAAGATGGTCCAAACCACCGCCCGCAGGTATTTAGAGGAGCGTGACTTAGATGTGTGCGGGGTGTGAAAGCACTCAGCCCGCTCGTACCCCAGAGCCCTCTCGGTGAGTTGAGTTGAAGCCGAGAGTTTTGCCTGTTTGGTTTTGTTTTATTTGTTTGATGGTTGTTGTTTTTTATTTTAGTCTCGCTTCAACGTGCGATCACGGAGGAATATTGGGAGTGTACAAATTGCAGCATTAAAAAAATAAGCATATAGTAACTTGGGCTACTAGGGCACGAAATACTGAAAATCTGCACCTAGAGGCACCTCTCAGCGACTGAAGGAACCTGTCCAGGGCCCGGAATCCCCCAGACTCCCCATGAAGTGTAAGAGCTCCGCGGAGTTCAGTCATCCATCCCTCTACAGGATAATCCGCAAAAGTAGCTGTAAAGTCATCCCGTCCAGGTGCACCACCCGGTAGGAGGGCTGGTAGTTAGCGCTGCAGGTATGAGTAGAAAACTCGAAACACTTGTAAACTGTATTTCACTTAAACTTCAATCTGCCATTAAGAAATGATGATGCCTAGAGATCCACCTTTAAGAACAGCAAAAGGAAGTGTGCAACGCTGGAAGGTGAAGTTTTGCCACAATATTTACTCTCTTCCTTGTTTAAAGATGATAAAGCCGAGGACCTAAAAACATCTATGCTTTCCATTGTATAGCGTCCACTGCTGTTGATTTTTATGTACTCAGGGAGAGTTTTCTCACAGTCCGCTGTTTGCATCTATTGACTTTGTAATCTGTAGACAGACTCTTAATGAGCAGAAAAGACAAGAATCTCAGAGATAAAACCTTGGAATAACAGTGAGCCTTTACAGCTTGTCAGTAAGAGAAAGCTCAAACATAAATATCTGATTTACAGAAGTAACACAACTTATTTTGATAGATTACATTGTTTCTGTTTCAAATTTTTCTGTCAATCGAGGAAGAAGAGGTTAAGAGGTCATATTTTTTTAGAAAAAATGCTTGAAAGAGCTCTTTCAAGGGATTTTTCATGAATTTCAGTCCCATACTTAATTACTTATTTGTGATGGTGCATAAACTCTACTTTGACAGTCAAATACGCTGATTTTGTTAAAAGCTGTTTTACAAATCCCATCAAAGAGGCAAGAACAGGCTCAGACCCTCCCCACACAGGCCGCAGTGTACTGGTTTGCCCCACAGTAGCTCCTGACAGGCCTTCATCACACCTTCATCTCAAGTTTCATCTTTTTTCCCCTGTTGGGTGAGGCTGTGTTGTTGCTTTGAGCTGCTTGACTTTAAGAGGATGCAGAAAATGAGACGGGCTTTGTGAGAAGCAGTGAGGTCAAGGTTGGGAGCTGTCTGTACTGAGAACAGCGATTACCCAGCAAGAGGCGGGGAAGGAGCGAGGCTGGGCTTAAAGGTGCTGAGGCAAAACTCCCCTGGCCGCAGCGGCGCGTAACCTCACCCCTGAGCGCCAGCACAACCCCCTGCTCCAGCCTGGACGGGGACCACGAACCCTTCTGCTTCTCCCGCACCCTTTACGAGCAACCACCCCCGCGGTGGCGCCCGGGGCCAGAGCGGCCACCCGCGTCCCCTGGCGTCCGCGGACCCGCGGGAGGCACCGGGCGGCCGCGGGCACCCCGCCGGGCCTCCCCGCCGCCCGCCCTGCCGTCGCCGGCTCCCGGCTGCGCTCCGAGGGGCTGCGGCAGGGACCCGGCGAGCCCCCCGGCCGCCCACGCGTGCCGCGGCGTGGCTCCGGCCCCCGAGCGCAAGCGGGGCGCGGGCAGCGCGGCGGGGGAGGGCGCCGGGAGGGCACCGCTGCTCCCGGGGTGCGGCTCCGCCGGCGGCGCGGGCAGAGCCGGGCGGGCACGCCGGGTGTGCCACCTCCCGCCTCGGGCAGCGGCGTCCTTGGGCCCGTGGGCGGCTTTGCCCGGAGAGGCGCTGGAGACCGCGGCGGGTGCTCACCATCCGCCCCGTCGAGCTCAGGCCGGGGGAGCGGGAGCTACGCGGCCATAAGTTTACCGGCGGCGTGTGACACGCGGGGGCGGCGGGGCGTCCTTGTCGCGCGTGGGGCGGCCGGGGCCCGCCGAGGCGGCCGCTCGGCCCCGCAGCACGGCTGCTGCCCTCGGCCCGCCGCGCCGCCGCTTTTCCAAGGCGCTCGATTCCCCGGCAGCCGGCAACACGAATAAATTACAAACCCGCGTTTAATGTTAGTGACTCTTTAAATGGAATTTTTCATTCAAACTTTGTCATTAAAATAGAAAGGCCTTTTGGTTGTGACCATACAAGCATAATAAATTGTATATGTTTGCGATACTGAATGAATCTTGCCCATATGCTGCACTGCAAGGCTACATGAATGAAGCATTTACCAAATCAGGCCCACCACATTAAACAGAAAAACAATCTTTATTCATGGTAACTTATCAGTTTCAATTAATCAACCTCAACAATAGAAATTCTGATGTGTTCAAGCAACTTGAAAGCAATAGGTCATCTCCAGGGCAGCCATGTTGTGTCTTTGTGCCTATGGTTTCAAACAAAGCAACATCTCCAATAAATGTACATCCACACACACAGATGTGTGCCTATATGTGTATAAACATCTAGGCGCGCCGAGGGCCGTGGTGTACACGTACGGCTGTACGTAGAAGTGTTTATCTTTTTGTCATACAAAAAGTAATTGTTTTCTAGGTTTTTTTTTTTAGCTCTGCAAGTTTAAACAAAAGAAAAGAAATTTCCATTGGATGACCATCCTTTCAGTTTCTCTGCTGCTATGTGAATAGCATTGTGCAAACCATTCCAATGGTATTGAAAAGGGGTAACCATTGGTTTGATTTGGTTACACGGTTTCGTAAAGAGCTCCCTCCCACTGCCTTAGGGTCTGTGAAAGGTCCGTGACCTGTTTAGAACTGCCAAGTGAAATGTCATGTCGCCCCTCCCAAATGGGAGTATCTGCATTCATTTGATCAGTATAAAAAATGATTGGGGATGGCGAGATCAGGGCTTTTGAATTGCAATTTATAGCAGTTTACAAAAATGCACATTGTTGGAAAAGAAAACATGGAAGTGTTTCTTTCTAAATTGCATTACCTGTGAAATGTCATTAGTCTTTTTAGGATATCGCATCCTATTTTTTATGATCTCAGAGAGAGACTTAAATGAAGAAGTTGGGTGTTTGCTTGAGATCCAAACGCGTACCGCGCTACCTATAGCCGCGTACTACGTTTTGCCATCAGCTGCCGGAGGAATCGTGTCCCCGTTCCTCGCCAAGTTGTGTTCATAGTTCTGCTGTCAGCGTTTGGGGTACCGTGTATTTCACGAGATCTCGTCATTTTAGTGAAATGACACGAGGCTGCTGCTTCCCGGGAGGGTGGTTTGTTCATGTCCAGGGCTCAGCATCCTCCCACCTCCCGCCGAGCGCTTTGACCACTGCCGCCTTGTCCGGAGACGGATTCACTGAACGCTTAATTTGTTACTCTTGCAATTGTCCTCCGCCGCCGTGCACCAAAAAAAAAAAAAAAAAAAAAGGCCCAACCAAACCCCCAAAACAAACGAAAAAAAAAACCCAACGAAACACGAGGGAACGGTTCCACTTTTTTTGAGCTATGTGCCCTTGAATTTGTCGTCTCTCGCACGCCATTTACCCGGGGGGGCTGCGCCCTTCATCCACCGAGCCCGGGCGCGGGGGGCGCGGTCCGGCCGACCGCTGCGGCCGGCGACTGGGCACCGGGCGGTCCCTTCCCTGCCTCTGCCCCGCTCTGTGCCTGCCACCGGCCCCACACCCCTCGGCGCTGCCTCGGGAGCGCCGACGCTGCCGGTCACCGGTGGCACCACCGACGCCACGAAGCGCTCCGGCCCCGACGGGGCTGCTCTGGGAGCGGTGCGGGATGGAGAAAGGCTCTGGGGAGGGAAGAGCGGAGGGGCACGGGCGGGGGCGTTTGAGTGGGACAAGCGAGGGGCGAAGGTGCCCCGGGTCTGCCCCCGCCGGCGGGTGCCCTTGGCGGGGCTGGTGCCAGGCCCCGAGGACGGGGGCGGGCAGGGATGCTGGCGAGGGGACCGGCGGACAGGGCGAGCGGCCCGGGGCAGCTCCTCCTCCTGCAGGTGCCGGGACAGAGGGCGAAGCCCCCTCCCCATCACCTCTCTCCCTCACCTAGCAGGTGCCCTGCCTCCGGCAGCGACAGAGGTGGCGGCTTGCCCTGAAAACAGCACCCTGCCCTCCGGGCCGGCTTTCCGCGTCCTCGGGTCTCCCAGGGACTCGCCTCCCCGGCCTAGACCGCGTGTTTAGAAGCTCAACATTGCTGGTCTAAAGATGACACCTCAATAAAATATGCCCCCGCCCCACTGAGAGCCTGCGGAGCGGCCCCGCCGGGGCGCAGCGCTGCCGCGGGGACCCCGGGCAGGTCCTCGCAGGCGCAGGGGCCGCAAGGGCAGCGTGTGTCCCTGTGTCCTCTTGGACCGACCCGCATCCGGCAGCAAGGGGAGCTGGGGTGTCGCGGCCACCGTCGGACAAAAGTTCGACGCTATTTCCACAACTGTGCTCACTGGGTCCGGGCAGAGATGCTCGTTGTAGCTGTCGCCCAAGGCTAAAACGTTTAAACGGGGCAGATAAATTATTAGGACTAAAAGCCTTGAGCGGCTTAATTGGGAAAAGCAGTCCTGGTTCCAACCAATGTCCGTACAATTGCACACTGCAGTCCACCATTATTCGAGCTTCATCTACTATGCACTATATACCACCGTCTCCAAAGGATTGTTGCCCTAGAAACTTGTTTTAAATCTCCAGCTATATATCAACACCTTGTTTTAGCAGTCCTTGGCTGAATTACAGTTACACAGTTTGGCGCTTCTTTCAAATTTCCTCCCATCAGTTTGGCCAAAGAAAGGAATTTTTCTCCTTTAGAAATGAATTGGCTTAATTAGTAAGTAGATTAATGGCAATTGCTGGTGAGTTGGTTTCCAGCAGAGTTTCACCAGAGAGGGTTAATCGGAGTCAGGTCTGGAATCTTTCCCAGAACTGGCTGCCAGCCATTTCCGTCAACCAATCAACCCCGTAAACAAACGCGCCATCCGCTGAAATAGAGTTTATTTCTTACTGTCATCCCGCTGGAGTCACTTCCCCAAACAGCCGCCACATCGCAGTGGGTTTGAAACGGATCGCCCTGAACCCGGGGCTGCTAATTTCCAGCTATTTCCCCAAACACTTGCAAGCGTTTCCCCAGCAAGAAAAGATTTGTTGCGCGCATCGGCATTCAGTAAGCATGTAACCTGCTTTCAGCAGCCTCTGGCTGAGATTTGTCTTGTTTAAGAAGCTGATAATTCGAGGCAAAACCAATTAACGTAACAGAGCGATCCAAAACTCTTTTCCAAAGCCACCGACTCAAATACGGGGCAACCAAAAAAACCCGTCAGCATAGACTTTGACATCTTTTTCAGCCTTTCCACTTATTTTTTTCTATACCGATAAAACGCATTCATACTTCGACTTGCAGCTGCATTAGTCTTGCAAAAAAAAAAAAAAAAAAAAAAAAATCCCTGCTGAGAAATGCATATAATAGGAAAAACAGATCGGCTGGACAGCAGTGTAATTAATGCCAGAAAGGGCTGAGGCCGGTTTCATAGTTTGTCTTTTGAGGATATCAAGACGAGACCTGGTGAAAAATGACGCATGCTTTAACATTTCAGAAAGCTGGCAACTAGCAGCGCTCCCCCCCTCTGCCCCTCCTTTTTTTTTAACTTTATGCCTCTGAACAAAGGGGTCGGCAGAACTAGCTAGGTTGTAATGAGTTCTGTGTCCCTAGCACATTAAGTGCATCATGGAAACATATTGTATCGAAATAGTTTGGAGGAGAATACTGGGGATGAAAGAGAAAGGGTGCTTTGATCAGCTCCCTGGGGTCCTGAGTGCGCGCAGACCGACTTGCAAGGACTTATTCAGCTCCAGCGAGACACACTTACAACACCATTCAAAGAAATTTGCATATCTGTAATTTATCACATTTGTCCCCAACATTTTTGCAAGGTAAATAAAAGTTGGCTGAATAAAAAATATCAATCATCACAGAGCGAAGGAGAGCGGGAGCAGGAGAAGGGCGAAGTGTTTGTTTAATCAGACTCCGTTTGGAAAACTTTAGCTGAGCGCGGGGCAGAACCCAGCCCGGAGCGCTTTGCAATTTATTTGAAGCCGGCGACCGCGCGTGTGTCCGCGCACGGAGCTCCCCGGCCCGGCCCGGCCCGGCCCGGCCCAGCGCCCTCCCCCAGGGCCCGCAGCTCCGGCACTCCGCGCCCCCCCGCGCAGCACCGCGCAGCGCCCCGTTCCCTCGGGCCGCGCCCCGGCCTCCGCAGGCCCCCGCAGAAACGCCTGGCAAAGCCCGAGGGGAAAAGGGGAAGGGGGGGAGGTAAAAATATAACGTCGGGGAGGGTCCCCGCCAGGGCCCCGCGCCGGGCCTTGTGCGGCTTCAGCTGGCGGCGGCCACGCTGCCACCGGCATCTTCAACTTGACCTTGGCGAGTTCTCCGCGCTTTCGCCTCATCTGTCACCCGCGCCCGGTGACAGTGATGCATTTCGCGGCATTGTCGGGGCAGGGCACGGGGAGAGCCGTCGGGGACGGGACGGGACGGGCTGGCGGCGGAGCGGGCGCGGTGTCTCCGGGCGGTGGTGGGGAACAAAAGTCATAGCGAGACGCCTGTGCGGCTAATTCCGTGAAAGCCGCGTCCCGGTCCCCCCCGCAGGAAGGTCAGTGTTGCAGACTGCGCTCCGCCGAGGGGGGCCCACGACGCTCCGCGCATCCTCGGCCCCGCTAGCCGCGCCGTCGGGGCGCACCCGCGGCCGCTCCCCATGTCGGCGGGCACGAAGGTTCCTGACACGTCCCGAGGGCTCCGTGCTTTCACCCTCTTCCCAAACCTCCGTCGGCCCGAAGACACCGGCGGCGGAGCTGCCCAAGCAGTGCCGAGACCCGCACGGGCACTCCCCGACCGCCCCGTCTCGCCTCGGGCCGCTCCCCGCTCCGGCAGCGAGGGGCAGGTCCCCGTGGCCTCGCCCGAGTGGGGGCCGGCGCGGTCGGGGGTGCCCGTTTCCACCCGGGGAGCGTCCCCGCCCGCCATCCGCGGAGGGGCCGTCCACACCGGGGACGGACGGCGGCTCTCGCCCGGGACATCCCTCTCCCCGGGGCCGGAGCGCGGGAGGTTGGGGCGGCGAGTGGCCGCCCCGAACCGGCCCCGGCCCCCGGTGCGCTCCGGGGGTAGGGCAGCCGTCAGGGCGCCCGGCGGAGACTTCTCCCAGAATGTGAAGCCGCCTCCGCCCGCCCAGCGGGTGCTGAGCTCCGCCGCCGAGGGCTCCCCTCCTCCCGGCCTGCTCACCGCGCCGCGCAGCGGCGCTGGGCTCGGGGCCCCGTCGGGGCGCGGGGCGGGGGCGGCGGCATGCGCCCGTCCGTGCAACCCCGCCGCAGTGCCTCTCCTCGGGGAGCGGGCAGTCCCCTCACCCGGCTCGGGCCGCGGCGCTCAGGCCGCGCCGCTCCAGCCGGGCATCCCGGGAAGGCGAGGGTCGGGGGGACCGGGGCGGCCGTGGCCCGGCTGGCCCGGGCGGGGCAGGGCCGGGCAGCGCGGCCGGAGCCTCCCGCCGCCGCCCCGCGGGGCGCCCGGAGCGGGACGGGCGCGTTGGGGCTGGGCCTCCCCTGCCCTCTCCAAGCCGCCGGGCGTGGCGGGTTGCGCGGAGCAGGTGCCCAGGGAAAGCGGGGGTCCGCGCCGGGCCGGGGAACCGGGCGGGGGCGAGGGCGCCGGGATGGGCAGGGGGGCGGGTGCGTCCCCGGGGCTCTCCCGCTCGCCAGCCCCGCGCCGCTCGGGCGGGCGCCGTGGCCGCGGCCGGGCAGCCGAGCGCTGCCTCCGGCGCCGGCGCCGCCGCCCCAGGGGCCGCCCGGGGGGAGCCTCGCTCCTCCCGGCAGGGCCGCCGCCAGACGGGGCCCGGCGGCGCGGAGCGGCGGCTCCTCGCGGGGCCCCCCCCGGGGCCGCCCACGGCGCGGCCGCCGCGCAGGGGCGGCAGCGCCCTGGTCCCCGGGGGCGCCCGACAGCCGGGCCCCCTCTTGGAGACCTCCATGCGCAACGCGGGCCGGAGGGCGGGAGAGCCCCTCCGCCGCCGCCCGCTGTCGCTCGCCGGGGCCCCGACGGCGGCGGGGCGGGGGCGGGGGCGGCGGCCGGGAGCCACCCCCGGCGCGGGGCCGCCCCGTCCGCCCCCTCCCGGCTGCGGCGGCGGCGCGGGGGGCGGCGGGGAGCGGCGGGGCGCACGCGCGCCCGCGCGGGGTCCGGCCCCGCGGCGAGGCGCGAGGCGGCGCGGGGCGCGGGGGCGGCGCGGGGCTGAGGCGCGCGCGGGCGCGGGGCGGCGCGGGGGGTCGGACGGCGGCGGGGGGGGGGGCGGGCACCCCTCCGTGCCCGCCGGGGCGGCCCCCGGGCGCGGCGGCGGCGGCGCACTCGTCCCCGCCGGGCGGTCTCCGGCGAGGCCACCGGCGGCCGGGCGCGCCTCGCCTGCAGCCGGAGCCATTCATCCCCCGCCCCTTTGTTCGCCCTGAGAGTAACGCCGTGAATTAAAAGAAATGACAATATTTCGTATCTGCGCGCCCGGCCAGGAGAAGGGCCCTTGAGCCTGGCAAAAATCAGGCGGATCATTCATCGTGCCACCCCGCACCTGTGGGCTTGGCATTGAAAACCCCGCGGACCTCTTCCTATTCAACTTAATTATTCCCCCAAGGCGCACAATGGTTGAAATGGAGCAGGTTGGAGTCTGTTTATTGGTCGTAAATGTTTTTCTGAAGATCTTCTGAATCTCATTGTTAGCTCGTTGTTTGAGGCTGCCCTCTTTCTTTCAGACGAGAGTAGCCTTGGACTTTTCAATTTTCAATCGTAACATCTGCTTAATCGTACGGATCAAAATATGGAGACACAAAACATATGTAATGGTTGATTTGTTAAATCCTGGTAATGAGTTATTAACAAGGGAAAACAATAGGGCAGGATGGTGAGAGCCTTATGGTAACAGAGTCACTTTATGTAACGCCTGACGTTTCCCTTCTTGATAAATGGAACTAAGGTCTGAGCGCCAGGTGATAGCAAGAAAATCAATGTCTTTAGGGGCCGGCACCGAGACTTTTTTTCTATGTGAAAAATTAGGAGACATAAAATTTAATTGGCTGATCAGGGGAAAGCAGTGGTCTTAAGTTTAATTGCCAGTAGGCTTAGCGAGGGAGACAAAACAAGATTTGGGCCTGTTTGTTTGCTTGCATCCCAGCGCCCAGTCCAAGTGTATCGTTGAAAATGTGTTTTATTATAACACATGTCATGCTTTACAGTTCCCATATTGTGTAAAGACAATAGTTAATGGTACATTAAAGACAAGCAAACCATGCCAACACGTCTTGGACACATTGTAAGGGCCTCTCTCTTTGCTCGCTTTAGGCAGCTGCAGTCCAGGACCCAGAAGCACAAAAAGAACAAGTTTGAAATACCAGGTGCATCCGAGAGAACCACGACAGGGATTGATATGTTATAGCCCAGGACATGAACCTAGCAATAAAGATATCATTGCGATTGTTTGCGGCTTCCACGCCATGTAAAGCTGGAGGCGCCGGAGCAGGCTGCTTTCTGGCAGCGGAGGCTCTGCCTCCCCGGGCTCCCCCGGCGCCCTCCGCCAAACCCGAGCACCTGTTGGCCAGACCCCGGCCCCGTCGTGGGAATCGCCTCCCGCCCACGCTTCCAGGTCTCGGCAGCGCGGTTTGTTGTGGAGTTATTTAGGACCATTCCCACCGGCTGCGGGATGCTTTGGAAAGCGGGAGGTTTACCAGGGGACACTCAACTGGTGTTTATTCGACCTCGCAGCTGGTACTCGGTGCCAGCGAGAGATGCGTGAATGAAAGAGGGATGAGATCCCGGGCTGGGGAGGCTTCACGCCCCGCGCCTCGCAGGGCGCTCGCCCGGCTGCGGCAGATGAGCGGCCCTGGGAACCGCGGCGGGACGGGTTCACAGTGCCCGCGGCAGCCCCTGCCTGCGCACCGCGCTGCACAGGAGTCACGCACGCCTTCCCAACCCTCGCTGGCTGTGCCGGCCAGCGGGCTGATGCCTCCGGTCTTTTGATCTTGGGGGGGGGGGGGGGGGGGGGGCGGGGGGGAGTTTTTTGCCCTTGGGGGTTTTGTTTGGGTTTTTGTTTTCCGTTTGGGTTGGTTTATGTTTTAATGGGAGATTGTTGGTTTCGGACAATTAAATTGTCTTTTCACCTGGAGCATCACGAATGACGCTGGTCCCTGGAGGACAGCATCAGCCCGCACATCCAGAGCCCGCACCTCCCCCCAGCAGCCTGCGGGAAGCGAGCTGCCTGCAAGTGCCTCTAACATCCCCCACAGCCCCCAAGCGGGACGTGGGATCTCCCTCCCTTTTGTTCTCTCGTGCCTCACTTTGCAGCCCCCGGCCCCCGCGAGGATGCGGGGCGGGGGTGGGGGGAGCAGGCCGGGCCGGGGTTTGGGCGGGCCTCCCTGTCCCCCCGCGGAGCCGTCGGGGCACTGCGGCTGCGGAGGAGCGGCCCCCGCGGGAGCCGATGCGGGGTGGCAGGCGGACGGCCGGGGTTCCGGGAGCGGGGCTGGGACACGGGGGCGGCGGGGCGCCGCTGCCCGGGGCGCGCCGGGGGTCAGCGCGGGGAGATACAGCGATCCCCGTGATCCCCCCGCTTGCGGCCGCGGGGAGGAATGGGGGCTGCGGGCCTACCGCGCCCAGCCGTTTTGCCCGCCAGCAAACCCCCCAGAACTGCCGCAGAAGCTGCGAGCCGGGCTTGCGGGAGCCGCCGGGTCCCGCCGGGTCCCTCCGGGCCGCGGGACCTGCACAGGCACTTCCCTCCTGCCCTGTGCGGCGGGATTTTGTCGCAGAGGCGCGGCGCTGGGGTGAATGGATGATGAGTCAGTCAAAAGGAGCTGTCAGTCTCTTTGAAGATTGCGTTTAAAGGGACTTGCCAAGTCAAGACGGGAGAGTGACAAGATAGAGACCCTGGTGTTTTACATGCGAAGGCCGGCTCTTCCGCTTCATCTGCACCATACTAAAGGATGTGTTGAAGCATTGAATCACAAAAAAAGTGGCACGGCAAAGAAAAGGTGCCATATAACAATGATTGTAGTGTTTTAATTGTGGGGGACCGCATCGCCAAAGCCAATTGAGACGGACGGGGCTATGCACAGAAGGAAACGGTACAACACTTCCATAACTTATAATTAAGCTGAAGTCCGACTAACATTTGACTTTCTAATGAGTGTAATGAGATTACATGCCTGATGGAAGCATTTGTGCAAAAGCGACTTTCTGTGTTTAATGAGGTCCTAATACAGGACAAGATCGAATTATAGGTCGGCTCTTTTTCTTGCTCAAAGAGCCCTGTTTAAGTTCAATGACACCGGTGCCGCCCGCCTCCCGCCCGCCGCTGGACGGGGCGAGGCTTGCAGCCGAGCAGCCCTGCCGGCAGTGGGGGCTCGCTCGAAAAATAAACAAATAAATAAGCAAAGCCCCCCCCCTCCCCGCTCCCCTCCCCGACTCAGCTTCGGCGTGTTTATGTGGGTAAGTAGCTCCTCTAATTGCTATTGGAATAGATCCATGCCATCCGCGCTAGGGAACTAAATGTGTCTAACTAGGTTAATGCAATTAGCATGCATGCAACATATTGCTCCCACTTCGCGGCAGCTTTGAAAAAAAAAATGAGAGAGAGGGAGAGATGTACAGTATATGATGAGTAATAATTATACCTTGGCTCACCCGGGCCGTTCCCATCCGCTTGGGCACCGCGCGGGGACAGCTCTGCTCCGGCCGTGAGCCGGGCCGGGCATCTGGGGCTCTCCCGGGGGCCGAGCCGTCGGGGCTGAGCCGCGGGTGCCACGGGAAAATCAGCACCTGCGCCGCCGGGGCGAGCCCCCCGCCCCAGCCCTGGGCCGCCCCCCCTCCCCCCCACCCTCGCCGGTAGCACTTGCAGCCCCCAGGCCCGGCCGCCCCCTCCCCTCGCCCCCGGGCAGGTGCAGCCCAGCCGCCTCCCCCAGCAGCCGGGCACGCTGAGCTGGGTCTGCCAGAGCGACTCTGCCACCAGTTGCACGATGGCTTTTCCACACACCCAGCCCTTTCCCGCCCCCCCCTCCCCCCCCCCCCCCCTCGCCGGCAGCATCCCCAGGGCGAGGGCTGCGGGGGCTGTTTCCCAGGCGCGGCCCGCGGAAGGCTGGCGCAGCCGGCGGGGGGCAGGCGCGGGGCCACGCACCCGCAGGGGGCAAGCCTGCGCGGCCCCCAGTCTGGCTCCCCCTCCCCAGCACTTTTGGGGAGAGCTTTGTCCGACTCCGGGTAGCGCGCCCATCCCGGTGGCGGCGGGACCGCGGGGCAACGGCGGGGACACTCCCCCACCCACGCAAGGCTGGTGTTTGGGGATTCGGGTCTTTCGGCTGGAAGCCACAAGCGGAGCACAGGCACTGAAAGGAGGGGACTTCCTAGAGATAGACAAAGACATCAGTTGGAAGCACTTCAGGAGAGGACGTCAAAAGGGGTGGAGAGAAGGGGAGAGTGTCCCCCCGCCCGTCCTCGTCCCGTCCCGTTGTCCGTCCGTCGCCCCCCCCCGCCTGTATAAGAGCAGCCCGAGGCGGCGGCGGGGCTGCGGGGCGGGCGGCTGGGCGGAGGGGGCTGGCTGGGGCGAGAACCCGGCTGCACGGCCCCGGGGCTCACCCCGCCGCCCGGGCACCGGCCCGCGCGGTACTGCAGGGCTTCCTCGGGATGCCGTAGGCTCTCGGAAGCAGCTCCCCACAAATGCACCGCTCCACAAGGTACAATCCGGGTTTATTATTAACAAACACAGGAAGAGTCCACGTGAGGCAATAAATTATTTTCACAGGTTCTGGCATTTTCCCCGCCCCCCCCCCAAGGTGCTGGTGGAATAAACCTATTGCATATCTTAAAAAAATCAGGATAAATTATATAAATTATATATTCAAAACAGACGATTCTACCTCATTATCACTACTCCGTAATAAATAGATAAATAAAGTTGATTGCCCTTAGAGTCTGAATCTTAAATTACATTTACAATATAGGTCTCTACATACAGCATGTACAGGGCGGGGCGGGGGCGGGGGCCACCCGCGCGGCGCCTCACGCCACGAAGTCGAAGGGGGGCTCGTTCTCGATGTCGTTGAGGGAGGGTTTGTTGTTCACCTTCCGCGGGTCCTCGGGGGTCCACACTTTGGCTGTCCGGATGATGTTTTGTTCCTTGAGTTGCTTTTCATCAGTCCACGACAGCGAGTGACCGGCCAGAGGGGGGAGTCCGTAGTCGGGGTCGCTCGGGGAGGGAGATCCTGGGGGAAAGGGGGGAGAAAGCCAGGGGGTTATTGCTGGGGCCGGCATTCCTGCGGACCGCGGAGACGGGCCGGGCCGGGCCACCACTTACTTGTACCGCGGTGACAGATGATTATTTTCTTGGGCTGGCTGGGGCTTTCGCTGCTGGCGCTGCGCAGCGGCAGGTCGGACTGCACCAGTTCACTGAGGAAGTTGATGTAGCCGATGGCCAGGCGCAGCGTGTCCACCTTGGAGAGCCGCTTCTCGTAGGGCAGGGTGGGGATGTGCGAGCGCAGCCCCTCGAAGGCGTCGTTGATGGACTGCATCCGCCGCCGCTCCCGCACGTTGGCCGCCTGCCGGAGCTGCTGCAGCTCCGCCTCGGAGCGCACCCGCCGCCGCCGCTTGGCCGAGCCCAGCGCCTGGAGCCGCCCCCCGGGGGACAGCAGCGCCGCGCCCGCCGCTCCGCAGCACTCGTAGACGAAGCCGGGCGAGGCGGGCGACGGCGGGAAGGTGGCGGCCGGCGCCGGGCAGCGGTAGCCGCTCTCGGGGTCGCCGCCGTCGCGGTAGTACTCCTGAAGCTGCCGGCTGAGGAAGTCCACGTCGGGCTCCAGCAGCCCGTCGGCGGCCAGCGCGTCCCGCGGGGGCGGCTCAGGGAAGAAGTCCTCCTCGTCGAAGTAGGGGGGCGAGGAGAAGGAGTCCAGCCCCCCGGGGAAGTGCTCCAGCAGCACCGTCTCCATGCTGCGTCCGGCCCCGGCGGGGACGGGACGGGACGGGACGGGACGGGACGGGGCGGGGGGGCAGCCCCGCCGGGACACGCCTGCAGCCGCTCCCGCCGGCCCGCTCGCCGAGCCGCCCCGGCGGCGGCGGGGCCCCCGCCCCTGCCCTGCCCTCCCCGCCCCTGGGTGGCCGGGAGGCCGGGCCGCTGCCGCCGCTCTCCGGGGAGGAGGCCGGAGCCGGCTGGCGCGGCGGGCCGGCACGCGAGGAGTTTTATAACGACATCCCTGGGCGCGTGCCGCTGACCGCCGCCGCCAGCCAATCAGCGCACGCCGAGGGGGGGGGGGCGGGCGAGGGGGGCCGGGTTCCCCCGTCGGGGGGACACCGCGGAGCTCCCGCCGGCCGAGGGGCGGCGCCGCGGCGGGGACCGAGGCGGGGGGGGGGTGTGGGGCGGGGGAGCGGGCGGGCCCCAGCAGTGCCCCCCGCCCGGCCCCGCCCGGCCTCGCCCTCCAGGGACGGGCCCGAAGCCCGCGGAGCCGCTCGGAGCGGCGCTCCCCGCACGTCGGGCGAGCGGCCCCGGGCCGCCTCGGCACTTCTCCCCACATGTCGCTGGCCGAAACGCGCGCTCGCAGCGACCGGCTTAGCCTCCCTCCGGGCCTCGGGAGGGCTCACCTCCGCGGATCTTCCCCCCAGCACTTCCCTCGGGCCCGCCAGTCCCCGCCGCCGGCAGAGCCGCTGTCGGAGCGGGCATCGGGTGGATCAGTGGCGCGGGGCTTCTTGCGGCATTTGCAAACGAGAACTCTACCGTAACATCAAAATAAATCACATCAGCTCCTCGCGCCCGGCCGTGCGTCGATTTCGACCGCATCGGGCCCTGTTGCGTTTTTCCTTTTCCCACTCCCAGTGCCCTCTCAGGACGAGCTCGCTTGGCGGAGGCTCTGTTAATAATTCCCTAACTGACTCTCACTGATTAAAGCCTTAAAAATTCTCACTGGGGTGAGATGGATTACTCGGCAGATTAGGGGAGGATTATCTCTGTCATTAGCGCTGCAACAGTTTGTCCGGCAGAGTCTGTCGGGGTTTATCGAAAGTGACTTTACAGTGTGCCACCAGCATGGGCAGAGATCAAACCCCGAATGGAAACGTACCCCGCTCTATCAGCACAGCAAGACAGGGCCAGCTCCGGGAAATAAATGACTCGACTTCAAAGCCGCTGACAACGCTGTGATAACGGCAGGGAAACTTGTGAGTCACGGGAGGGAACAAAGAGCTTTGCAAGAACCGCTCCTTGGAAAGCCCTGCCTGCGGACGGACCACGCGAAAAAACGAGAAAGGGAAGGAGGAAACCTTCGCGCGAAGCCAGGAATGCGCCCGCGCGTGGCTGGGGGACCGCTGCGACCGTCCCGCGACGGGGAAACTGAGGGAGTCTCTGCACCAAGGGGTGATGTGACGGCCAAGCGGCTCCCCGTTCACGCCCAGCCGTGGAGAGGGACCGGGGACCTCGGAATCGGAAGAACTGGGATGAGGGGACGAGGCGGGGGCTGCGGGCCAGGGGAGCGTTCGCCGACCGGGATAGACGAGGACCTCCAGCAGCTGCGGCTCCCTGCTGCGGGCACTACCGCCCGGTACTCTCCGCCGCGCTGGGAGAGCCCGGCCCGGCTGCCCGCGGCTGGAGAGACGGCGCAGGCCCCTCTCCCACTCCCCTCCGCGTAGGGCTCCGCAGCACGTCCGTGCCCAGCGTGCGTGGCCGGGACCCCCGCGGGCCCTGCTGTGCTGCCCACTGAGTGGGAGCGAGAACCCGGGCTGGGAGAGACCAGAGGAAGGCTCCAGTGCCACCTCCTGCTCGCAGCCCCGGCAGCTGCAAGGCCGAGCCAGGTTGCTCAGGGTTTTAGCCGGTCTGGTGCTGAAAACCTCCATGGATGGAGCCTGCGCAAACTCCCAGGGCAACCTGTGCTACTTCAGCCACCTCGCGGTTAAAGGAAGTGTTGATCCCTTACGGATATAAAGTTTGAACCTCTCCTGTTTCTCACAGTGGAAAAGGTTCTCCGTGCGCCCGGACTCCTGTTTCCATTCACGCTCACTGTCCCTCAGCCTCGCACCATACACCGCTGCCGAGAGCCGGGCTTCTGGATGCCCAGCCCCGCAGTGCTGTGAGGTGCCCCCGACACCGCCTCTGCCCCCGGCTGAGCCAGCCCCTCTCCTGCAGCCTTTCCGCCCCGTGCAGCCTCCGCTGCCTCCTTGGCCCTCCGCCCCTCGTGAGAGTGTTTCCTGTACCGGCTGTCCCAACACCGGCCGCTGTACTTAGATACGGTCTCAGGAGTGCCTAGGGCGGGGGATCATCCCTTCTCTCGGTCTCCTGGGCCGCGATCGTGTTCATGCAGCCCAGAGACGCTGCTGGCATCCTGTGCGGCCAGGGCACGCAGCTGGCTCACACCCAGCTCGCTGCCAGCAGCACCCCCAGCACTTCCAGCGGGGCTCGGTGGGGACCGCTCCGAGCGGCACAGGGCGCGGAGCCGCAGCTTGGCAGATGCATCGCTCGCCGCCGGACCGCTCCTCCTGAGCAACCCTGCCCCGCCGACCCGAGGGACCCACCTGGGAGAGCGAACAGCTAGCTTCGGCACCGCACGGGAACCGCGCTGCTTCCCCTTCCCCGCCCCGGGGGGGCGCGTTTCCCCTTTACACCGCGAGCATCACTTGTCCGCCCCTTGGAGCTCCCCGGCGCTGGGAGGGTAGATAAATGGCGGTGCCGGGGCAGCCGGGCGTGAGGCGCTGGTGGGAGGGCAGGGACCCGCCGTGCCCGGCCCCCGAGGCTGTTGCCGGGGGTGGAGGGGCTAGGTAGCCCAGGGCAGCCCACGACTGCTCCCGCATCCCCATGGCGCCAGGAGCCGCCCGCTCAGCCACAGCCGGTCCCACAGTCGCGCTGCTCAGCCGAGGCGCGGTCCCCGCGCCCCTGTTCTATGTCACCCGCAACCCGTGGCACCCCAGTCCTGTGCAGGTCCCGGGGGACAGGAGCTCTACCCGCGGTCCCTCTTGTCCCCGCTGGCTCAGCTGGACGCGTGTCCATCTTTCCCCAGCACCGTCCCACGCACCGCGGCCGGGCGCACCGGGGACGCCGGGCCACGCCTGCGGCTGGAGAATCCCAGTTCCCGAGAGCAAATGAGCCAGCTCCTGCCTCCCTGCCCGGTATGGCCTTACGCGCAATGAGTGCAGCCGGGGAACGAACGCTACGGGTGAAGGCATCGCATCTAGAAGCACAAGTATAAATTTGGCACATGACATCCGCTCGGATCCATGTCACTCCTACTCCGAAACACCCAGAAAAAGAAAGCAAAACCCTAAGTCCTAACAACACCGAGGTGATTTCAGGGGGATTTCCTGGCTACTGAGCTGGCTCTGTTCCTTTCCTGCATGCCCAAGGAGTCATTATGCAAGGAATGGCGAGTCCTTGCTCCTGCCACACTTTGCTTGGAGCCGGGGAGTTCAAAGTCGATGAGCAAACCGTGTCGAGTGGTCCCTGTCACCACCACACCCACTTGAGACACACACACACTCCTACGCTGACCCACGGCCCGCCTGGCAGCACTTCCCCTAGGTCAGACAGACCAAGCGCCGCCAGATCCAGAGGGGGGGCAACCCCACGCACACCCCCACCCTCTCCCCCGAAACAGGCTCTTTTTCCCCAAAGCCTCTGCCACTAGCCTTGTGCCAGCACAGCATTTTGACCACGGTCTGTCCCTGTCCCTGGGAGCCGAGACAAGCGCTAGGTTAACGTGGTGGTGAAGCATCTTCCCGACGGCCAAGTCTGAAGGCTTTAGGGGATGATGAAGCGGGAGAAGCAGGAGCTCCACTGCTGATCTAAGGACAATACGTGCCCAGAGAGGCAGGGGGAGCCCAGCCCATGCCCAGATTCTTTCCCTGTTCCCCTGAGCTGGCGGTGCCCGCTTTGCTCCGGCACACGTTAGGACCGCACAGCCAGGGTGAGCCCTACAGCGCTGGGCAGTGAATGTCACACTGTGCGGGTGGCACGACACCAGCGGGCCACAAAACTCAGACAGGTGGTCTGGGAAGTGAGTCTGTCCGGTCTGTCCGTCCCCACGAGGCAGCTCCGCCAGGACCGACGGGCATTTCACGACACCGTCGGGGCTGTGGGTCTTCCCGCGGCTGCCCGGCAGTTCTCGATGATGGGAGCGTGCTGCTGGGGAAGCAGAGGGATGTTCTGGGTGCCTACTGTTTCCAAACTGTCTGGGCACTCGGACCCTGGCTTGAAACCGTTCAGACCTAGCAGATCATTGGAAAGTTTGCGAACACCGCCCCAGAGGAGGTGGAACGGTCTCGTACAGCCCTTCTCTCCCTCGCCAGGCACAGCTAGCGCTCCGCGTGTGCGCTGGGGTGCGAAGGCAATGAAACATCTGTCCCTATAGATCCCCGGCGCTCAGTGCCCCGTCCGACGCCCAGCTCAGGGGCAGAAGCGATTCCCTTACCGTGCCGAGCTCAGCCCTCGCCCCTGCGGCAACGGTGGCTTTAAAGACCAATGATTTCATGTTTGTACATCTGCCTTTGAGAAATGAGTACGGACCGTGCCCGAAGGAACCGCCTGAGGCGCGGGAAGGCTCCTCTCGGGTTGCCTAAGATGTTACGAAAAGGAAACTTGCGAAAACCAGGAACCTGTAACTGCGCAGCCCGGGCCACGGAACGCACCTGGGCCAGCACCGCCTGCGTCGTAAACGCTCTTCTTTCAGTATTTGTCCTGCCCGACTGTCTCACCCGGCTCCCCTTCCCGCGGCGTGCTCACGGGAACGACACCTCCCCGCACCACTCTCCAGTAAAGAAAATGTATGACCAGCACCTGATACTTCGTTATTTCACATCCCGGAGGGCAGGAACCAGTGGGGGTACCCCAAGGGGCACTCCGCCTTCCCTCCAGAGTCAATGAGCATACAAGCACAGCTAGCAGCCACTTTCACGAGGACGTGGAGTCGCTAAAGGTTCCAAGATGGGGCAGGACACGAGGCCAGGGCAGAGCTGCATGCAGGGTCTGACCCACCAGCCCCCACTCCCGACCCTCCGTGGGCCCATGCAACGCCCCCCGCCGGGGGAACACGAAGAGGGCGCGCATCCCGCACCGAGGGCACCCGGAGCTTGCCAGGTCCTCCGGCCCTGCCTCTGCCGGGGTACCCCGCTCGGCGCTGTACACCCGCCGGCCCGAGAAGACCAAGCCTTCAGCGAGGGATGGGGCCCGACCCTGGCTCGGGAAGGCGGTAAAGACCTCCTCCGTGGGCGAGGGGCTGCGCACCACAGCTGGGAACCCACAGCGGCTCTACTTCTCTAAGGCAAGAAGAGCACCTGGCTCGCCGGCGCCCATCCCTTCCCGTTCACAGGTTTCATCTCGGGGTCTCTCGGGGCCGCAGCAGGGCCGGGCAGCAGGGAGCAGCCCGTCGCCCCGACGGGGCTGCAAAGCGCAGACAACACCCGCCGATGCTCTGCATGGAGCGCAGGACACCAGCCTCGGCTCTCTGAGTGCCCCAGCGCTGGCGGCGCTCAGCATGGCGGCCCATGCCCAAGGGATCGGGCCCCGGCGGGCTTCGCACCTCCTAGGGATCTGTCCCGCCTCCCACAAACACCTTTTTCGTCCGCAAACCCACGCTCCTGGCTGTCTTAGCGGCGGCGGAGCGGCGAGCGGCTCCCTCAAGACACCCACGCAGGGTACGAGCCCCGCGGTCAGAAGCAGCAGCGCTCGTCCTCTTTGCCTCTCCACGCCTGCGGAGGCCCCCGGGGATGCTGCGTGGTGAGCGCGGCTCCGCGCTCGCCCCCAGCAGGAAGAGGCAGCCGGGTCCCCCGCCTTGCTGCCCCCGAGCATCCCCGGCTGCCGCCTCCAACGCCTCCCATCCGTACGTGCCCCGGCATCTACTTTCTGCCACGTTTTGCCCTGAACAGTTGGGAGACGGAAAATGGATAAAAGGTGGACTTAAGCGAGCAGCAGCAGGGTCCGAAGTGGAGAGGAGCTGCAGGTGACAGGGGCGAGCTTCGCACTCCACCTTTCCAGTCCAGTCCAGTGTCTTTGGAAGTAGCTCCAAACACACAGAATCATAGAATCATTTAGGCTGGAAACTCATGTGATACTCCAGAATAACGAAGCCTGTTAGCTAAAGCTAAAGTAAAACCCCAAGACCCCCGAGG
Organism: Falco punctatus; assembly: GCF_963210335.1. Classification (NCBI taxonomy): domain Eukaryota; kingdom Metazoa; phylum Chordata; class Aves; order Falconiformes; family Falconidae; genus Falco; species Falco punctatus. The sequence goes on from NC_137583.1 coordinate 70,346,487, forward strand.
TCCACAGGCCTGTTTAGTTCCTATCCAGGCCTAAAATCCATCTCTTACTTACATGTTACCTGCATGTTTTTCCTAACTCCTATTGCTGATCCAATGCCATGAAACCACAGGCATGGAAAGACAAGCCGTGAGAGTTCCCCCTTCCTCTACGCAGGCACTACCCAACATTCTCCACACTGTCAGTGTTTAACCAAACAAGAGTCCAGAAAATCACAGTGAGGCAAATACCGAGTATGGCCATTTTTTCCTTCAAGTCTCTAAAACCCACCAGCTAACCCGCTGGGATTGCTTCGGCGTACTGCACTCTTTTGGACATGCAATGTTTGATGCGGAAAGGAAGCAGGGGGCTTTTGAAAGGCTGAACCGGAGTTGGCCCAAAACCCTATGCAGCTGATATTTTATCAGGAAAGGATTAAAACCCCCTAGACCCTACGCCAATTCCTGATTTGAAAGGGCACTTAATTTAATTGAAAAATACCACAACTCCTCCAGTCTCTTTACCACTGAAAGCATAATTTAAACTAAGCTGTGCTCAGTGCAATCTTGTGGAATTGTGTGTTTCCTGGTAATAAACTTTCATACAACTTTCCTGCTCTGAAGGCGAGGGAAGGAGACCCGCACGCCTCGCTGGGGCGTCAGGGCATCACACCGCACCCCTGACACCGGGCAGGTCTGCAGCTCCTCGAAGCAGGGACTGGCCCCGGGAGTTGCGGGCGGATCGCCGTCGGCCGCTGCCACTCGGCCGCGGCGAGGCCGCCCCTTCCCCCGCCGCCACGTGAGGCCCATCAGTAAGACGGGGAGAAGCGCTCCCCCCTCGGCGTCGCTACCGGGGCGAGCGCGGCGCGGCGGGGCGGCGGCCCCACAAAGGCGGCGGGGCGGCCCCGGGCCCTCGCACGCCCGGCGGAGGAGGAGGCACCTGCAGCCGGGGTCGGCCCGGCTGCGCGCCCTCCCCTCCGAGCTGGTACCTGGGCGCTGGGCTGGTAATGCACCATAAACAGCCTCCTTTCAGGCTCTTTCAAACCGAGATCGCGGAGGTCACCGTGTCTACAACCCCCCCTCTGTCGGCCGCTCGGGCCGGGGTGCCAGCGCGGCAAGCTGGAGAGCAGGCACAGCCCATGGGAATCCCAACACTTGTGCCGCCGGCTCCCCCGGCCCGCCCTTCTCCCCCCCTCCCCCGCCCCGAGGAGCCGCTGAATGTAACAAATGAGCTGCAATCGATCTGCGGGCACGGGGGAAAATCAAATTATATGGTGCGGCTGGGCGGCCGCGGCCGGCAAAAGGTGCGGGCGGCTTCCCTCCGCCGGCGCGCTCTCCGCGGAGCGGAGGGGCCGCCAGCCCCAGCCCCAGCCCCGTGCCCGCCAAGCTTCGCCTCCCGCTCCATGGAGGGGCCTGAGCTGCGCCGACCGCCGCCTGCGAGGAGTTCGCCCCAGTCCCGCTAAACGCGGCTCCGCCGGCCGGTGCCTCCCTGCCCCGAGGCGCCCCGCGGCCTCCCGGTCCCGCTGCCGGCCTGCGCGCTCGTTGCGCGGCGTGCGGAGGCGGGAACAGCTACGGCACAACACCTGGGGGGACGGGACGGGACACACGGCTCCAGCTAGGTCGCGCATCAAAGGCCTTTCCTCCCCTTCTGGTGCCCCTTTCAGGTCTCCCGCCCTGAGCGCCTCTCCCGGGCCTGGGGCTGGCAAAGGGAAGCAGCCCTATCCCGCCACCGGTGCCGCCGGGCCTGTCCCGCACCTGCGGAGCCCGGGGCTCGCCGCCCGGGGGACGCACCGCCCCGTCGAGAGGAAAGCCGGGTACCCGCCAGCCTGGCCGGGCAGCACCTGCCGAAGCGGCGGGTTGCGAGCTAGGGGGTTCAGACAGGGAGCTCGTACCTGAGCCCTTATCTCGCCCCCCCAGACGTGCGTGTGGGGACGGCTCCGCTTGGGAAAAGCCCCGCGCAAGGCCGGCGGTTGTCTGCGCGTCCATGGGAATCTGGCCACTTGTGCCGGCCGCAGCCGGGAGGGGGCTGTGCTTCCTTTACAAAAAGAGACACAATTAAGCAAAATGCTCAATGAACGTTATAAATGATGTGCAATCGCCTCGCAGATTGCTTAGCAAATCAAATTATATGGTTGCTCACGGATGATTTCCATGTGCTTTAAAACGCAAACAGGTACTTTCTGACTGGGGGGTGTGTGTTGTTGGTGGTTTTTTTCCCCTAAACAAAAAAAAAAAAAAAGAAAAAAAAAGCGCAGCGCTTTAAACATTGCGGAGCAATGCCACACGCTGAAAGGCGGCTGTGTGAATATTCACGTTCTCCTTTGTTCGCCCCTGAATTTCACAATAGCCCGGGGAGGGCACGTCCACTGCACTCTTGTAAATTTACCAATCCTTGACTGAAACCGCCAGGCACCTGCTTGGCAAAGCACAAAGCTGCCTACGTTTCCACCAACAATTTACTGTTTCATCAGCTTCTAAATTGGCCCGACAATAGAAGGGCTCAAAGCTAATATAATTTAAATCAACGGACATGGCCGAGTTCAAGGCTCGGCGGCAGGGCCGCGGCTGCCGCTCGGCTTCTCCTGCGGGAGTGGTTCAGGTGCGAGGGGGGCGGGCCGTGCCCTGCCGCGGGGCCAGCCGGGCTGCCCGGCCAGGCCCGGGGCGAGGGGCGGCTGGAGGGAAAAGCCGCCACGGTGCGGGGTGGGGGATGCCGGGTGGGCGCTGGTTTCGCTGGATGGGGCGGGCGCAGTGACTCCATTAGGGCATCGCAGCGGAATGAAACGGCAAGAAACACAACCGGCACCCGCGGCGAACAGGCTCCTGCACGGGCTGTGACTGCCTCAGCAGGCGCGGGCAGCCTGGGAGCAGAGGCTGGCTCCCCCGGGGTTCCCGGCACCCCGCGGGGTGTTCCCGGCGAGCCCTGCTCAGCGCCGCCCGCCCGCCGCGGTACCGGCCGTGGGGGACTGGTGGGCAAGGCCGCCGGAGGAAAGCAGCACGTTTGAGGAGGGGTCCCTTGTTTTCCAAGACACAAAACCACTCACGGTGAGGGGGGAATGGCTCCTTGAGACCAGGTCCTGACAACACTCTGCGCTGATCCAGATGATCGCTCATTTGAAAAATCGTATGTGACCGTCACCATAACTGCAGAAGGGTTAGCTGAAACAAAGCAAAGCAGATGACTTGTGATACAATGCTAGTGACACACTGTACAGCTTTAAAAGGGGTAATAAGGCTCCCTAACACCGGCTGGCAGGAGGAGCTGTGACTTGGTTTTAGGGTTTTTATTCCTGATGACTTCCAATGACTGAGAGTTCTGTCCCAATGGACACAACAGGGCACTTTTTCATTCCGGTAAACAACCATGTTACATCATCTCTTCCATAAATACATCCAGTTCTAGATTACATAAAGTCTTCCAGTCAATGCTCCTTTTTGTGGGTTAGAGACTCCTGTTTTCTAACCCCATCCCTTGATCTCTTCTTCCCATGAAAGGTGTCCACGGGATTTTCCCTTAGGTTTATGTACAGTCACCATGTTCCTTCCCAGCTCTCATTTTCCCAAGGCAAGCAAAGCAAGCTCAGGATTAGACTCCCTGTTTATCACCCAAATCACCTTTCCTGCCCTTTTCTCCATATGAGTCCAGAACCTTAACTGCACGCAGCCATCCAGCAGAGTCCTCACAGCTCCCACCAGCATTTGCCTTTCTGCCAAAACCCCTCACTTGGTACTGCAAGGGTTGTATTTACCCTTTTCATGGCCCTGTTCCTTTGTCATTAACTAGTGCCCCAAGGTCTTTTTCCTCCACTATCTGGCAAGGAATACTGTGACCACAACCATAGCACACGTTCTTACCCTACATCCCAAATGTGTGACCTCTTAACACTGGATTTCATTCCTTCTTTGCCACGCTGGTACTCACAGTTCTAGGTTTCCTCCCGATGATTTTTCAAGCCTCCTCCATGCTGGGATGCTCTTCCTGCTCTGTGATTGTAAGGTGTTGTTAGTAGTGTCCTTCTTGTGTTCTAAAACCATTCACGAAAATTTTCTGTTGAGTCCATAAGAGCAAAGAGAAAAACTGTTCTGGGCCATGGCATGGGTTCATCCAGTTCCTTTATCTGCCTGTGCCAGTGGTATGAGCTTAGGGACTTCTTTTGCCAGAGACTGTTTCTGTGTGTCTAAGAGCTCTTGATAAACTTCTTTCTCTTCCATGAATTTGTCTAATGGCTTTTATAATCCAAGCAGCAAGTTGTATTATTAAAATTATTAGATACTATTTAGTAGAGCTGAGTTTTAAATTAATGATTCCTGTCTTGGACAGCAGTGCAAGACTTAGAGATGCAAGTAAAACCAGAGACTTAGAAGCACCTTAGGGGTCCACGTTCCTCAAGAATCTCTCCTCAGCTATCATCTAACCCCACAGGTGCCTCTCCTGAGCAGACATCCTACATGGTTGGTGTTTTGCTGAGTAGTGTTGTCTGTAATATGATGTGAAAACTATCTTGATGATTTTTAACTAGGAAGAGCTGACCCGCCATGGTTTTCAGTTCCAGGAAAGGATTTCCACTGGAGGTCTCCCCGCCACTTCCAAGTGCAGTTAGGTTTTCCTCCAGCCCAGAGGTAGACACCTTACTTTTGCTGGCTGCCCACTGAGCCTGCTGGCTCCCTCTTGCATTCTTTGTTCATCATCTGCCTCTCACCATACCAGGAGCCTTGGGGCTGGGTGCCCAGCACCTATAACTTAGGCACTGCAAAACCACATCTCTGTATCCATTTAGCCCTGAGGCTTTTATCTTTGTGGTGAATTATTAACCAAGTCAGGGACATGAAAACCGTCTACACAAGGAGATGCTGCATTTTCTTTGGAAAGTGTCCACACATGAAAAGTACTGTTTCACCTAGCCTGGTAGCTCTTCTGTGCTCACCTTTCAGTAGGCATGGGAGAACACTGTTCATTCTGCTCTGCAAGAACCTTTCTCACAATAAGGATTGTTTTCATGCCTCCTCTCAATGACCTCTTACCAAGACTAAGCAAATCCATATCCCTTCAGGGCACGCTTTTTAAATATCTTAACATTTTTAGCTGCTTGCTGCTAATTTCCCTGTAGCTTTTCTTCAAGTATAGTGCCCAAAACTGGACACTGTACTTGGGGTAAGCCTCACCAGTGCCAAGTAGAGCAGAATAATTACCTCACTGTTTTACCCAAATCACTGCTGTTAATATATCCCCAAATGACATTTGTTTTTCTGCATAGGTTTTATCCCACTTTACCTCATGCATGGTTCACAACAGCCAATTGATCCATGCCTGCACTACTGCTGCCTTATCAGTTACTCCTCATTTCACAAACCAAGCATGTGATCTGTCTTTTGCCCCAAGACTGCATTTTGTGCTTGTCTTTATTACAGTGCAACTTATTGATTTCAGGCAAGCTCTCCAATCTGTGAAGATCAATGTGAGTCCTGATCCTGCTCTCCAAATCAACCTCTCCCAGGCTCTCCCAGCCAGTGCTCTCAGGACGTGAATGAGGTACTTTTTTCCAGTAGCCTGTTTATTGTTGAAAACGCTGGGGCCACAACAGATGCCTGCAGGACCCCACCTGGCACATCCAGCTTTGACAGTGAATCACAGATGAGTGCTTTGGTATGATTCAAACATTAGGTGCTCATTCTAATACCAATTTCATTTAGATCTCATTACAGTTTTGTTTATAAGAAGGGTAATGCTTTTGACGCTAACAAAGTCAATATATATCACATCTATCTCTTTACACACTTGGCTAGTTAGTCCTTCAAATAAGGACACTGAATTAATTTGAAGTGGTATGTTCTTGATTAATGCATGTTGAGTTCTACTGCCTTCTTATCACTTAACGTGCTTACAAATTGATTAATAATTGACTCTCATTATCATGGTTACGCTGATGGATTTATACTTCCCAGGATCCTCTTCTTTTCTCTTTTTGGGGCTTGTAAACACATGCCTCTGGCATCTATGTCCTCAAGCAAGTTGCTTAGTGTGTAAGTTATCATTGCCTTGAACTTCAGCCAGTCAAAAGCTATAAGACATTAATTAGGAGAGGGATTCAATTCCTTCCACGCAGGAGTATGACACATATGGTCTAGTATCATGTTAAGTACTATATAGCACCCAAGACATTTCCTGGGGCTTGCAGATATGACACAGGACCCACAGGAGAGCTGCACCTTTCTGCAAGCTCTGCTAGAGCTTCCACGCAGGCCATTCATGAGGGAAAGGGATACCTGAGAGCATCTAGAACAAAAGAGAGCACCTATATCTATGTTAAAGTAACGGCACTCCTAGGTATAAGCTGTTTATTAATAATCAAGGGGAAAAGATGGGTCTAACAAACCACCCTCAGGAGAGCTTTCTTACGATGGAGTCTGCTGGCCTTTGAAGATGCCACTCCTGTTTCATTGGCAGCAGAAGGAACCAAAAATTTTTAGTTTCAAGTTACAGGACTAGTATCTAGGCAGCTACATGTTTTTCAAGGCATTCTGACATTTAGATGGTTTAAATGTCTAGCAAGAGTTTTGAAGTACCGAAGTGCCTTGCTCCCAGACTGGCCCATGCTTATTCTGGCTGATTTTCAGCACTACTGAAGATACCCAATGCAGGAAGCTAATTATTCCAAAGCTTCCTGAAATCTGTAGTGCCCTCTTTACATGCTTACAGCTCTTTAACAATTACCAAGAGAACCTGCACTGATTAAACCGTAGCCTTGGTGTTTTTGTTGATTGAGAGGAATCCAGGGTTGTATAACTCAGACTTAACTATTAAGTGCAGAAAATAGCCTTTCACTCACTCTCAGGTGTTATGAGGATAACCACATGAAAAGCTTGCAAGGCACTCTAATCTGTGCTAACAGAGCCACATGCACCCAAGGCAGAAGGTTTTGATGCACCATGAAGTACAGATTGCAATATTGGAAATTCAGCTGAACTGCCCACAGCCCTCAGCTGTGTTAAGACCTTCCTCTAGATGTACAGACAGGACACTGATGGCAGGATATGTCTCACGCAACAACAAATACGGTAAATTAAGAAAACATCAAAGATCACACCAGATGACAACTGCTTCATTTTTGTTACCGAATGTTCAAGACCTCTTCTGGACATAGCGCACCCCAAACGTACATGAGCACTGTAAATCCACTGCATGCATACATTCATGCTCATCTGATGTACAAGATCTTTACGATCAATTATAGCTGAACGAATGAATGACATATAGTACTGGTGAGGAAGGGGCAGCTGGAGAAAGCAGCTTCTCCCTCATCTGTGCCTTTATTTTCAAGCTGTCAGAAATTTGTAGGAGTAATTCCACTGCCAGTAGCTTACAGTCTATTTGATTAAATCCATGTCTCCATCGGCCTCCCCATCAACAGAGCCCACAAGGAGTTATCATGTAATAGTTCAGATCCAAATGAGTTGCTGCAGTTTCCCACCCCAGCATGAGGACTGAACCCGAATTACCCTAGGCCACCTGTCCCTGATCACCACTGCAATGTACAGTAGAGGGATTTATCCCTTATTTGTAATCTTTTGTCTGCAGCCTTGTTGTTTGGGTGGGGCTGCACCTGTTCATGCCAAGTGGGAATCCCTTAATTACGGCTGTGGGGCTGGGCAGCGAGAGCTGGCTCTGCGCACTGGCACACAAAGGCTTAGGGGAATGCGTGTGAATTCATTGCCCTCTTTATGCCATGCCAACATTCATTGCAAATCCTCTGCGGGTCTTCACGGCTCAGCTCCTTCATTCCCAGGGCTTCTGCCTGGTTTTTCACACACTGGATTGTCCTTTCTTTAGAGGGCAGAGATGCTGCCTCCCTATGTTGTGGATTCTTGGAGTCCACAATTGTTCAGGAATAGCAATTGAGGGGCAAGAATACATTTTAAGGTATACTTTTGGCTGTAGCGTCACCAGGTCCTTCCTGCTATCAGACATAACTTGAGTTTACTTGGGGAACATATTCCCATTGCTTTGAAGTGTCATGTTAGCAATGATAGCTTGAGCCACAAAGGCACCCGGGTTATACACTCTAGTGCATCCTCAGAGACGATGTGACCCCAGTCTCTTCCCTCACTAACCCCCGTTTCCTGCTGAAGCCGCTCTCCATGCCGCCTCGCCTCAGTGAGTGCCTCATTCCCTGCCTCCCTCCCCTGCCCGAGACTCGCCTCTGCCCTTGACACCTCAGCTCCGGGAGCCTGCAGTCACTGGCTTTTGTTCCCCCTTCTCCCTCCCTTCCCAAGCTTTGCCCCTCTTCAAGCCACACGTTACTGTCTCCCACCCAAACGCCTGCAGAGAAGACACAGATGGCACGGCCGGTCTCCCCGTTTTAACTCCGGAGGCCAACGCCACAGAGACCGTTCAAGGACAGAAGTAAATGTGTGCCTAGACCTCGCACCCCTGGGCTGAAGCGTGACCTGTTCATAAGGAAACTACGGTGTACCTGCCTGCCAAAATCGACCGAGATTCTGCTGAACATGAACACAGGCATCCCCAAAACTCACAACGCAACGATTTATTCCACCTTTTTCCAGCTCCCCATCTCCGGCCAGTTTTGGTGATTCCTCACGGGAGAAGCCGGCGCGCACCGTGCGGGCCCGGCCTCGGAGCTCTGCCGCCATCTTGTGACGCCGCGCGGAACGGCGCGGAAGGGGCGGCCCTGGGATGGCGCTGCCGCGGCCGCCGGGCGCCCGGCGGGGGGGCTTGGCGGGCGGCCCGGGCGCGGCGCTGGGCGGGCAGGCGCCGGGCGGGCACACCGGGCCGCCGGGGGACACCCGTCGGTGCTGGCCGGCTGCTGCCGTGGCCATTCCCCGCCGTTCCACAGCGCAGCGCACCGGCGCAGGCTAACCCCCCCCCGAAAAACCAGGCTCGCCAAGGCGCGGCAATGCCTGAAACATTGCGATATGACTAAAACAGCCCTGAAAACGGTGGAAATTTCCTTTCTTGCTAGTTCTCGCTAATAACGGCACTTCCCATTTGCTGTGCTGCTGCCTCAGTGGCTTGTGGGTTCCCGGCTGCGGCCCAGGCAGGTGGAAGTTCTTCGGCCCATATTGTTTCAGTGTGGAGGCTGAAGCTGGTACCAGATAGTGAATGTTGAGTCCCGCCATGAACAACTCCTGTGAAAAGAACGAAAAGGGGGGCTATCCAGTGCTCCCTTCATCTTGCTGCTGCAGAGCACGGCACCTGTGCACCCCTCTGCTCCCCTTGGCCGCACACGGGTGAGGACCCAACATCCATGCCTCCTTTGAACCTTGTATAATAGCTGCGAGGATAACCAGGGTTGAGAGCCAGCTGTTGGTGAGTTTATATGACAAATGAGAGGTTCAGATAGAAGATTGATAGCAATTAGATTGCCACCTGCTATCGCTTTAATCCATATCCTGGATTTTTAATTGTTAAGAGCGGAGGCTGTTGGCACATGCATAAGTAAGGACCATCTTAAAAGGCACAAAGCGGTAAGATTGCACCCCAGTCATCATGAGTAGGGCTGCCCATTTTTTTAGTTGTAGCCTCTACTGTGTATTTCAGTGTCATTTTTAAACAGTTTCATCCTGAGCTTTCTAGGACTTCTGTACACTATACTTCCATCCATGATTTTATTTATTTACTTATTTTTGCAAATGTGGTCGATTTCATTTTAGGCTTGGCCAGCTTTTTCCACTTTGGCTTCCTGACAACCTTCTGCTGTCAAGTGGCCTGCATTCATTTGCATTGTGTCTGGTTTTCAGCAGGTCCCTATCTGAGGCCCATTTCTCCTGGCTGTTACCCAGGTAAGCAGACCCACTGCAGTCAGAGTGATAATAGCTGTCAGTAATTGGTACTTCCACAGGTCTGTAGGGTCATGGCTTGCTTCTTCCGCTGCTTTGGGTAGTGCTTATCTGCTTTCAAGTCACGCTTCATCAGAAAAAGAGAACGAGAAGAATTTTGAAAGGTTTGCTATCAGTTTCCACAAAGGGATATGCCTGGGAGAAACATGTTGATTTTGTTGGAGAGACACACAAAATAGACTACGATTTGCATAAAGAGCTACTGAGAGAGGGGAACTGAATAAGAGGTCGAGGGAAGGGTTTTCACTGACTTCAAAGAGCATTGGATCAGATCCATACAGAGCATCTGCAACTTCCTTTGATGCACTAGCAAACTGGAGATAACAAGCCTCTTTTCTCCATACGTGCCCTACCTGAGGCATTATGTGGAGAAACACTTTGAGACTGGCAATGGCACAATCCAGTCTTAGAAGAGAAAGTGGGTCTATATAATCTGTTTTGGGAGAAGCTGTTTTTTTCTAGGTGATCTAAGGTTGCAGCAGGTTTGAAAGCAAACATACTCTAGAGGTCACTGCAAGGCAGCCATTTCAGCCGCTTCGTGTCCTGAGGGAAAATTGTCAAAATATTCTGGAATATTCAAGTAAATAATAAAAAAAAAAGTATTCTGAGGTAAGTCTGAGTAGTCACTGTCCATCCCTGTCCAAAACCACCCAACCATATGCCATACCTCCACAGAGCAGGATACCTTGCTCAGACAGAATGTCACCCCCTTCATCCTGCATCTTCCACTTCATATTCCCACCTACTCCCTATACCACACCTCACTCCATGAGGTCTTCCTACTGTGGAGCAGCCCAACCTCATCCTCCTGTCTGCATCACATCTCCTCAAAACACACAAGCTTCCCCCACTCCGTGGTCCCAACAAACAGTCTCGTTTGTTCCTCTCCAGCCAGAAGAACGGTTATGATAACAGGTAGGTCCCTGAAGCCATTGCTATGGGTGCCACAGGCTGGGAAGTCATCACAAGCACAGCTGAACACCTCTGATCTGCTGTAGTTATCTGTGGGGAGGTGCTTAATGAGCTTAGTTAAGTACTACGGCATGGGCAGAGTGGAGCAGTTTTACTGTGTCTCTTTGTAGCCGTTCGTTTGCTATTTCTGTTTTGAGCAATGTTTTTTTGTTGGAAGTTTCTGCCTATTCTTGAGGCAGGTATAGAGCAAGAAGGTGAAATCTTGCAGAAAAGAAGATGAATTGGCACAGGGCTAGTAGAAATAAGAATAGCAACGGACCAAAATAATAAGCCATCATAAGCATTTCTACAGACAGCCCTTTTCATCCATGGATGTCAAACGTCAGAAATATGGAGTTTCTTTCACCTATTGCTTAAGTGCTGTCGCTGCTGAATTAGGACAGAGAAGCTGTTCATTGCTCAAGGAATGACGCCTTGCAATTTAGGGTGTGAGAGGCTAACTCAAACTGTAAGACAAGGCTGTATTTAGAGTCTAGAGTTGTCCAGGCCACTGCCTTACAAAAAGAGCCATGGATCTTTAACATCAAGTGGTCAGGCCCTCAGTTTGACGTCTCAGCTGATAAAACAGGAAAGGTGAAAGCAGGGGCAGAACCAATCTTTTAACAGCTGGCTATAGGAGAAGACAAATTTGTAAACTGAAAGAGGGACAAAGGAAAAACATTTACCCCCTGCTTTTAATAGAGATTCATTCATAAAAGTAAAGTGAAGGCTACAAGGTCATAGAAAGTTACATGTGATCCAGTTTTGGAAAATGCCCTTCTTACAGACCAAGCCCGGAGGCAGAGGCTATTCGGGCTATTGCCAAAGAGAAGTGTTATGGAGGCCCTTTTTTTCCGTCTCTGGGGGCCTAAGGAAACTCCAGCTAGACATATAGTACATGACAAGGTTTAATGACCTTTGCTCATAATGGACCCAAGTGTGAATACCCAAGTGCATTCAGGAGAGGCCCAGGACTAAGAGGTAATGTAAAGCCTGAAATAGGGAGGGAACATTTTCTGGATTGGGGATAGGGTCATTCCTGGGGCAGTGAATGTGTGAGGGTTCATTTTGCACCTGGTATTCTCATTAACAGTTAGGTCAATCTCCTGAACTTCCCAAACATGAGCACCTGCTTTTAGCTCTGCTCAGATCCTAGCCCTTCACAAGGCTTTCTCCTTCAGTAATCCAATAAAATGCATAGGCGTCCCATGGCTCTGTCAGAACTGTCTGCAAGAGACTGTTGCACCACGGAGCACTGATCTCAGCTCCCTCATTCCTGAGAGCTCACAACTAGCTCTTAGCTGGCATCATGTACATGCTTTCAGTCCACCAGCTGTGTCCTCATCCTTCAGTGCTGACTCCTTCTGGAAGGAAAACACTCATTCTTGTAGTCTCTCTGACTTCAGCACCTTCCTCTGTGTTGCCTTTGCCTCCTTCCTAACAGTTGTGCAAAATACTTTGCTATTCTTTCCTGTTCCTTCCTCCTATCATAAAATGTCTGTATCCATCTTCTGAGCTTCTAAAAATGACACCTGAGCAAAGATGACCTGGCTGTGGTCCACATTTCTGCTTCCCATGCATCAGTGATGTGGCAGGTCAACACAGTTTCTGTTTCCAGAACTAAGCAGGCTACTTGAGCATCCTTGATGACTCTTATTTTCTTTTTCCTGATTTCTGTGGCAGCTCCTCTGTCCCTGACAAGTTTTTCTGGAAGTTACTTTGTAAATGCTGTCAAACTGTGTGTGCAAAGGAGGTGAGCTGGATGAGCACAGCTGATGCGCTCTCTGCCAGCCTCCCCAGAGCCTGCAGGCCAGATCCCCCCAGCCACCTTCAGCATGTTCAGGCTGCTGCTGACTCAGATGTGGGTGCAGGACTGTGTGTTTGATATCTCGCTGGCACCAAGGGAAGCAGACTGAGGGTATGGAACTGGGAGAGTTCAGGCACAAGGTGAGAGTGAGTGCAGTCAAGAAAGCCAGAACCCAGGGGATTTTACAAAAGGATTTCTGCGAAGGAGAGAGGAGGGATACCACAGAGCAAAGAAAAAAACCCCAAACTAACAAAAGAGAAGACAGTAAAAAGGAGTGCAATAATGGGCATGAATTTCTCTTTCTTCTGCCCCATGGCAAGATGCCAGTCCTTTCCACACACATTCCTCAGTGCTACTAAAACCAGTCCCCATGGGCACACCTGCCTTGAGACAAATTCTTTTAGTCTTGAAAAATTCTGGGCACTTCTTCAATAAAGAGCTTTGCTTTTAAACTACTTTGCCTCTGTGGATTTTGGCAGCAGCTCACACTTGGAGAGCTTTTGAGAACCCTTTCTGTAACCAGATTTCTCTGCCCTGCCCCGGGGGACTGTGGGCGAGTCGCTTCCCACAGCTGTCCCTCAGCTTCCTATTCTGTGACATGTAGCTCACCACTACCTCAGAGGCTTGAGTGTAAAGAGCTGTGAAATCCACGAGGCTGATGGGATGCTGAGCATTATGTGACATGCTGAGAGGATAGTGTTACCGCAGCTCATCGCTTGGGTGTAGCAGGAGGTGGGACAGGCACAGGAGCATGGTTTAAAACACTTCCCTGCCCAGTGCGAGAAATGGATAAGTTGTGGAGTGAATGGAAGAGGAGGCAGTTCAGTCGTGTGATGACAGGACTAATTTCTTCTACACAGTAGGGTCAAGACTGAAGATCAGAAAATACTTAGGAGTACTAAGCTAAGTCTTCACCAATCAGAAAAAAAACAAACCCGAAGTGAGACTTTTTCAGTTCCTTCTCACGCAGCCTGCCTCCTGATTCAACCTCATGCTGGAGATGTTCTGGGATGGCAAAATCCTGTTTTTCCTCAGGGAAAAGTCTCCCTTCTTCCTTCCTTGTTCTGACCGGAGTCAAGACTAGGTTTTCAACAAGTTTAAAAGAGAATCCAACTGATTTGCAGTGTGGTGCAACAGAAAAGAGCATCGCTACAGTTCTGTGGATGCATGGCTAAAATAATGGGCATTATGATTTCTGGTGAAAGGAGTGTGAAGCTGCTAGTAATGTAAGAGTAACCTGCGCCTTCTTTCCTATCTTCTGTCTGCGCTTACAAAAAACCCATGCTGCCTCCCAAGCAAAGAAGTTACTGGCAGCAAGCTGTCTTCTGTCATTTCTACCTAAAGCTATCCTGGAACGTGAAGAATGTTGGTTCATTTTAGACTGTGTGGCAATACATAGCGCAGCCAGAGAATACAGTGGGCTAATTCCTAACCAAGCCCCTATCACCTTTGCTCTGAGAAAGAGGTCAGGTATTGCTCTCTATGTGCCAAAGTTGCCCTAGTTGGCTTAGTTTTGGTTTTAATACCGTAGCTGGAAAAGCACATGTTAATTTTACCTTCTTTCTTTCAATAATTCACCCCTGCAAACAATCGAGTACCAAAATAAGTTTTAGAAAAAGCAAGGTCTGAAGATCTGGACATTGTTAGGAGCCATGCAGAATCTAATTCTGGCTTTGCTGCAAATTTAATTTGTAGTCTTGAGCAAGTCAATTAAATTCTTCTCATCAAGTCTTCCCTCAGTAAAATTGAGAATAATTACTTGCCTTGTAGAGATGCTACAAAGACTAAGGAAATCTTTAAATAGTTTATTTAAGATGTTAAAATTTCTTAAGAATTCTATAGAAACCTCAGTTAGGGTTTATGAAAAGGTTATTTAAAAACACAATAGGATAAAAAGAATCATCATTGAAACTAACTAATGAAATAACAGTGTTGAAAAACTTCTCAGATGTGAAGGATAGAACATAAATCTGTAGTTGCTTGGCACAGTATACTCAGTTCAGAGAAGCAACTGCTTTTTATTCCCTATGGTGGAACAAAGTCAGTGCAGATACATGAGGAAATTCTTGTAGCCTATGATACTCTTTAACAGTGTCTTCCATTGTTATTGGACTCTATTATTCTTGACCTTATAACACTTTGGGCCTTTAGCTGGGATCTCTCCTGGTGTGGATGGTAGCACAGACACAGAAGATAATGATGTTTCCTGCCCCAAAGAACTTATGGTCAGAGGTGTTGAATGTCCAGTAGTTTACATCATGTGGGGATGACACCATAAATGTCAACAGCTGTGTTTTTAGACATAAAATTAGTTCATGTAAATGCATCATCATGGGTGGTAAGCTCAAATACATGATGAGAAATGTCACATGGATTCCCCTGGCAGATGCATGAAACACAAGGTAACAGCGGTGTCATTACGACAGGCGTAACTGCCAGAGTACACCAGATAGCTCTTGCTCTACGTGCATACTGAGCGATGTGAGGCCAGGAGGAGGCAGGGTAACTAAGCAGCCTTGCAGAGTCTTAAACGATCTCCTCATTGATTTTTGTGGGCCAAGATAAAGCAGAAATGTATTTGATGAAAACATGACCTTACATTTACACAGGCAGACATTACTAGCAGAGCACAGGCCAGTACCATCGGAGTGTCTGAGACAAAACACAAGGTGGGATCACGCTGTGATGGATCTTAAAAGTGAAAAATAGCAGTCTGAGCTGATATATAGAGGATAAAAAGCTAGCTTAGCTCAAGAGATAATTAATTTATTCCCAAATGAACATGGTCCTTCCCCCCCATCTTGCACTGTAAGATGAACAATAGAAAAGAAGGCTGTCAAATATGCCATTTTAACCCATTTGATCCATATAATTTTTCACAAGTGATAAAGTTATAAGAAGATGGATCAGTTAAGAGACTTCTGCCTTATCCCCACCACACTACTCGAGACTGCTCTGCAACCAGTTCCAGCCACTATCTGATACAGCAGAGAAAGTAAGAGTCAAACATTGCTAAAAAACCAAAACAACCAACCAACCATCAGAAGAACTAATTCAAGAAGCTCATACCCATTTTGTCCACTCAGTCCTCCCATACCTACCCCACTCCCTTTTCTCTGCTCAATCCTGCATCATTCATTTGTATTTTTAATAGAAGAAGTGCAAACTGCCCACAGTGGGGAGGGCTGGGAGTGATAAAATATTCCAAGTTGATTATTGGTCATACTTGCAAAACAAAACTATTTCCCCTTTTCACCTACTGATACATACACGTGGGTATACACAGACACCTGAACACTTTTAGATTTACAAAGAATTGTTAAGGGGCAGGATAGTCAAATACCTCTCAGTATGCTACTCCAAACTTCAGCCACGCTGAAAGGTGATGTGCCATTACTCTGATTTTACACACATGGTGAAAGCCAAACCTTCCTCTTTTCCCCATTTTCATTTGAATAACCAGAACAAGATTGCTTAACTGGGTGTCTGGGTTCTCCAGGACAGCAGAGTGGTGCTTTATGCCGTTTGCTTGGTGACATATTGCTGTAGTCAGGCCAGGTGCTGTCCTTGAAGTTACAAGTGTGTTCATATGATTACATATCTGTAATTAACACTGCGCAAGCCGAACTGGGGCCTTACCAGGCTCTTTCTTCAGGTCATCCTGCTGCATAAGTGAGGAGGCACCAGCTGTTGCTTAGCCTAAATGTCCATTTGTATACAGTGATGTTTACAGGTGTAAAACAAATACACTGTCTGCTCAGGCAAGCTTCCTCTGTCAGTAATAGTTACCAACTTGCCAGTTCACCAAGAGCTGGTCTCCACCATGTACCATGTACATGGTTTGCACACAAATCTGTGTGTGGACACTTGTTTTGTCAGCTCCACGGTCTGTTTTGTTTGCATGGCATTCAGTCTGATCTGTAGACAGTGTCAGCGAGACCTGGTATTTGATCTGTGGGGACAGGTAATGTAGAGGACTTATAGAGGACTGTATGAAAAATTTATTTGTAAAAAGGTTGTAATGATTGTTAAAAACATAAGGTATGAAATGTTAAAAAAAAGGGGGGGAAGTGTAGAAGAATGAAGCTAGGTTAGCCAACTGTGGGTTGGCTTCAAGGGTGGTGGGTTGGCTTCAAGGGTGGCGAGTTGGCTGATGTAGATGAGGTGCAGGTGTGGCTGGTTCTGTTGAGTGGTTGAGAGCCAATGAAGAGAGAGCAGCCGAGGAAGAGACAAGGGAAGAGAGAGTGTGCCCTGGATGAGACAAGGAGAAGACAGCAGAGGGACTGTATGAAGAGTGTGCTGGTATGAGGTCGTGAAAGACATTGTTGTGGCTTGATAGTTTGCAGAGTGCTGTGACAAGGTAAGGAACAGGTATTTTGCCAGTTCTCTTCCTACTTTCTGAGATTTGCAGAAATGAGGAGCATTTTGATTTGGTATCTTAGCTAAAAGTCCTCATACTTAGGCAGGTGCTGGCTTCTTCACCAGCACCTGGCTGAACACAGGAGCCCAGCTCGGGACACCTAGTCATGCTCCTTTCTGAGACAACCCTCTCCTGATGGGAAAGGTGAGGAGACGGAGAGGGCTGCCTGACTGAAGAATACCTGTGAGGGTCAAGCCCCCTTTCCTGTAGGTGTGTGATAGATTTTAAGAAAAAAAAAACCCAAACAGTGAATGAAAGTGTATCGGGATAGGGGATTTGGAGCATGTGAGGATGGTGATTTCTGTATGACCTGTGAAGACTTGTGGTTAGAGCTCTGAGCAGGCTGAGCACGTGCCTCCTGGTCAGAGCTGGCAGGCGATAGCAGTAGGTGGTGCAAGGGCATATATGCCAGGCAGAGCATGATGCAACACAGGCACAGCAGGCAGCATGCTGCTGCCGTTTACTGACACCTCTGAAGACAGTGTGACCGTCACCATCTACAACACCAGATAAAACCAGTAGCAGCAAGTGTCTGCTTCATTTGCGCTGTTTCACATCTCTGGTGGCCTTTGTGCCGTTC
Source organism: Falco punctatus (assembly GCF_963210335.1). Classification (NCBI taxonomy): domain Eukaryota; kingdom Metazoa; phylum Chordata; class Aves; order Falconiformes; family Falconidae; genus Falco; species Falco punctatus. The sequence continues at coordinate 70,364,073 of NC_137583.1, forward strand.
TGGTTTAGCTTGGCTGTAGTGAACACTGTCTTCATATGGTATTTTTTAAAGTTAGACGATTGCAGAATTCTCCATAGAAAGTACAGGAGAATGAAAAACTTCAGAGCTCGAAGACAGAGGGAGCAAAAGCAAATTCAGTGCAATAGAAGTCCATTTTCCGAAGACATTAAACAGTTTTAAGACTACACTAGTAAACGAACACATCCTTTTTATTACTGAGGCAACCAAAGTGGGGAGAATGGAAACAGCCTGTTATAGGTAAAGCCAAATGAGATGTTGCCTAGTAACTCTCAGCAGGGAAGCATTTAAACCCAGCCAGTTTAGTGAAGCTGATGTTCTGACTCGGAGATTACTTTCTTTGGAAAAAAATCTGAAAGCAGGAAAGCTCAATTTAGCAAATATACGATTTATTTTCCTGCTACAGCAAGCGATGGTGACAATGCTTGGGAAAATACAGAACTACTTACAAACTTGTACAAGGAAGAACAGACCAAGCCTGTTTTCAGTGAAAGCGTGACTTTACTGAACATGTTTTTTGATGCTGATTCCGCACCTCCCACCCCCCCAATACAGTAAATTTCACATTCATTTTTATTTCCAGATTCTGAAATACACAAGTGATAACAGAATTCTAGAGACATTACACAGATTGTAACAATATTATCATACTATTTCTTTCAGAGGAAGTTTGTAGAGTAAATCCTACTTCATCTCTGCTATTGGACACAGAACCAAAGTAACAGATTTAAAAGAAAGACTTCATATTTCCACTGGTTCTCTTGCTTGGAATAGTTTTAAATAGGCCCTCCTTCAGGACTTTGCTTTTATGGATTCACAGAAAAGTCACTTGTCTTGGCTAAAGGTCTCTCACATCAGGGGATGCCCTCCCTCCCCCCCCCCCCTTATTTGGAGATTCATATTATTTTTGCTTCCCTTTAGAAGGATATGATGACTTTACAGAAGTGAAAGCTCTGGCATGATCAGTCATGTACATCTGTATTCCTGGGTGCCACAACTACTGTTCAGCATAGGCAAAGTCACATTCAGGAGAGCACTTCATTTCAGCAGCCTCAGTACAGCTAATGACGATAGTTATGAATGTGAAATATTGCATAGATTTATTGTATTTTTTTAAAATTAAAAACCCAATAGATGAACACTTATATCACGCTAACCATGAAAAGGCTGACTGCCAAAGAGTTACCACAAAAATATGTATTTTATCAACACTCATAATAGCTGGAAAGCAAAGCTGCAATGGCATGAGTACTAACATTTGAGTTCTGTAGCAAAAGTGTGAGAGTTTTTTGCAAGCCTGTTGTAAGAGCGGTGAAAGGATGTTCTGTAAGCCAGTGATCCATTTCTCACTGGCCAGAGCCTGGTCTGAAGATTAATGAAACACTGTTGATACAGAACCTCTGCCCAGAAGGTGCGGGACCATCATCAAACACATGGCCTAGATGGGCATCACACTGCAACAGAAATTATATGCCATTACTACCGTTGCAATTATGGACCAAGATTATGCTGGTACCTACTGTGTTATCCTGAATTAAGAAACTTGTATGATGAATTCACTGTTGAGTTGTGTGGTGGTGGTGGTGTGACACAGGGACTCCTGGGGAGAAACTAGAAATACATCCTGGAATAACCACCTCTGGGTGAATATCTGCCCCCAAATAAGGAGATTACAGAAGACAAAGTCAAAAGGTACTAATGCTAGAAGGTACAGGAAATAAATGGGAGGGTCTAGACATCTCAATATATAATGAAAATTTCAAGTTAATTGAGACGGTCACTGTAGGCCTTTCTCACAGGTCAGCTGAGGATTTCCCCCCCCCAAAATTGCTGATGGGGGGGAAAAAATTAGACTCAATAGCTATCAGTGGTTCATTACAAAATTGGAAGGTTGTCTTTAGCTGGGGTTTTGAAAGGTGATTGCTGGATATCACTGCAAACATGAACCCTGCCATGATAATGGACTGTAGTGAACGCTTGTTGTGTTTGCAGATAATACCTAGTTCTGCTAGAAGTGGCTGCAAGCACACTGAAGGACAGTATTAGCAATCTTAAGAGTCTGGAGAAACAGACACCCACAAAAAAGGCTTAAGACACAATTCATTAAACTCAGTTGCATACTTTTATACCTTAATAGAAGTAATAAACAGCACAGATTTAGGGTAGGGAAGAAATGGTTAGGGGTGGCAGTTCTTTAGAAAAGGACTTGGATATTACAGCAGGTCCCCAAACAAATACGGGTCATAGGCTGTGGAAAGGTAAAGATGTAAGGACGGGAACAGTATCTATAATGCATCTAAAAAGCCTCTAGTCTCTGATGCTAGGCCCAGCTGCAGCACTATGTCCAGCTTTGCACTGTACTTCAAGAAGGAAAAGGATCAATTGGAAGGAGTGTAAAATAGAGCAACAAGACAATCAGTGCACAAAAAACGTGACACAAAAAGAAACAGCTGAAGGAACTGGCCTTTTTTAATCTAGAAAAGAGATGACTGAGGGAGTCAAAATAGCTACCCAAAACAGAAGGGTGGCTTCTGTGAAGGAAGAGAACCTGCAGAAGACAGCTGTGAACGTGTGGGGCACAACCACTGCCATGCAGGTCAAATACTAATGAGCTTCAATGGCTGCAAAGCAAACATTGCTTTCCCCAGTGTCTAACCAACAGCAGGAAGGCACGAAGGTTACAGGTCATTAGGCAGCAAGACTGTGGTGTCTCCACCACTGCATATTTTAAGAACAGCTTCAGCACATTTTGCAGGACTGAATGAGGAAGAACTGCCCCTGTGATGGGGCAAATGCGTGGACTGAATCTCAATCCCTTCTACTGTCAGTTATCACATCCTGCAGTTCACCTGAGGTCCTCTGAATAAATTTTCTGTCTGAAGTCCAGCCCTTGCCTATACTTACACAACTATCCTCCCATGTCACATAATTTTCTTCACCCCAAAGGGACTGCCTCTGTGATACTTCAGACTCTACTCATGTGGTGCATGCTGGGTGAGACAGAATGGTTCCAGTGACACCCTAATTCTCACTGCTGCATTTAGGTAGGTTCATTCATGGGCACAGAGAAAACTTACTTGTTAGGATTTGGGTCTTTGGGTATCACCTCCAAAATAAACATACCTGTTTGCAGACTACTTCAGTTCTAGTTGATCCCAATGAGTTATCTGGTCGGCTCATGATATTGGTGTTGCTTTCATCTCTGTCACAAGTACCATGAGCCTCTTAAAATGATGACCATCCAGTCCCAGAATTATACTTTTCTGAGCTATAGTGGAAAACAGATCTTCTTGTTAATTAACAACAGAGATGTTACAAAAAAAGCCTGGTTTTATTAAGAACATCAGCATTTCCCCCCCATCCCTGTCTTGTACTACTATTAATAATATCTGGCACAGTAGAAGTTTTCTCACTGGCATCAAACTGTGCTGGAAGCTCTTCTCCGAAGGAAATTCTTGATCAGCCCACAACAGAAGCATTTGCCTCACCGTTTCTATTTCACTGACAGGTTGGCATTTTTTAAAGCTTGAAAAAAGGGTTTTCAAACAACCGAGCACATTGTTTAGCTGAATTACCCCTGCTAAGTTGCAGTTTGAAACCTGGCCCAATACAGCACAGCCTCAGACAGCAAAGTTTACAAGAAGAAATGAAGTATGGAAAATGGCTGGCTTGGCTCACTGGACCAGGCTTATGCCTGATGATGGCTTCAGCTTGCAGTCAGCCATTAAACCGGTTTGGAAAATCAAATAGAGCCTTGCTCAAACCATCAATCAACCAATGACAAATCCTCGCAGCACAAAGATCTATTTTTTCCCAATAGATAATTGCAGACATCAGAAACAGTACGACAGAATGTCAACTTGTGGGTGCCTCCTGTTAACATCCACGATTACCAGTTCTATTTAGCAGCATGTTAAACCCTAGAGCATATTTGAAAATAAGATTAGAAAAAATTTGGGGATTTAGCATACAGAAACGAGGTAAACCCTCCTACTTAAAGTTGTGCAAGCTTTGATAGATATGGGTACTTTTCTGACCTAGTGTGAGTTAGAGTGAGAAATGAAGACAGACTCACGCTCTACTAGGATAAGTGGTCTGGAGACCCACCGCAACCATTTCCTCTCGATTTCCCACGTTTCATCCCATTTTCACAAACCCAATGCTCTTACTGGCATCTAGTGGTTGATGGAGACAGCAACACCAGCAGCAGCCTTTCTGTGATCAAGATTAGTCCATACATAATTTAAAGCAAAATATTTAATATATATCATGTATATTTTGGTGGGATGTTAATACAGCTAAGAAAAGTCTGAAAATCTTACTTGCAGTGCCTTTTAGAAAGGCAAGGCAAACGAGCTGGGCAAAAGGCTTAAAAAAATCCAACCCAAAGAACAGTGCATGCTTCAGCATACATGTTATAATTAACTGTACAGGGCTTGAGCAAGACAACTGTGGAAATGAGAGAATTTGTAAACACAGAATGACCAAAGGCTCATTTCTGGGTGGGCTGTTGTTCAGTCCTTTAGATCAGTCCACAAAGATCCATGAGAAATGCTCTCCTACCTCCTCCCCTCTGTAAAACTGGGGAGAAATAGGACACAGCACAGAAGCAGGCTGCACCAAAGCAAATGCAGTTTGCAGACTCAGCGTTTGTACAAGCAGGTATTTAGGGCTCCAGGCCTATTTACTTCCAGTCAAAGAGGGCTCCCTGCCTTCCCTGTTACAAAACCATGCGAACGCTGTGCCTACCAGCCACAGAATCCCGAAGAATAACCTTGGGGAACACAAATGTTCGTGTCTGTACATGTCCATGCATGACTTCTGAGTTTCCCTGACATACTCGTGCTCTTTCTTTTTTATTTTAAAAACTTCTCAGTCAGAACTCTTCATTTTTTTTGACACAGGGATCCTTCTGCTTATTCCTACATAGATATGAGGATCCTCTCTGAAACCCTGTAAAGGAAGGTCTTTAATGCTGTGTGGGTTTTGCATCTGACCCTGACTGACTCCATCCTGTACATGCTGCTCAAAATACTTAAGTTTATTGTAGATGTTTTCCACTGCTAAAGGATTAATCTTTTGAGCTGTTAAACTAACTCTCAACAGAAATGGTCTCTGTGTGGTTTTACTAACAGTAATATCACTTGGATTCCCTAATAGAAACATTTTAGTACCCAAAAATATTGCTGTTCAAGATCATATTAGTCCTTTGAAGTATTTCACCACTTAACTTATGGATAAATGGACTTTCCCTAAACATATGCGTTAGATTAGCCTTCGACACACCATTCCTCCAGCACATGTCATTTACTTTGATCCCTATTTCAGTCGTCCTGGATGTAATCCAGATAATTCTAAAAAGTGCTTTTTGCTGTATGAATCTCAGCTGTAGGTTTATGGTTCGCTGAAGGTTTGAGATTTCATTAAAGCACCACAATTTGCTATCTATAAAGGTTAGGGGTTTGTTCCACATATTTCCATCTCTTTCAAATTAATATTTGGTAGCAGAGGGTAATAAATTCTGGTATAAATGTATACAAACACATATACTTTGAAAGAAAGGAGGAAATGCTTCATGTTTACCTGTAGCTAATAATCTAATGCATTTGAGAAAGAAAGGACATTTTTAATGCACTAGGAAATAAACATGATGAATGAAGTTTCTTACCAAATACCATTTTTTCCTCTCATTGTTAGTGTCCTCCACAATGCAATGCATTCATGAAAAATATATTTTCAGGCCATTTTGAACACTGAATCATTTTCAATTTTCTTAAAAGGTTTTTTTTCTGTATTTCCCTGTGTTAGTCTGTAAGACCGAGCATTATTTTATGCTTTAAACAAAAGTACCTATATTGTCTGAGAGCTGGCTACTGCAAAAACCAGCATGACTGGTTATATTGTTGTTTTGTTATTAGTTTAGCAGCAGAAGCAATTGCCTCCAGTGCTCATCTCTCTTCATGTTGGCCTGTCAATATCTATTGTCTGATATAAAGGATGCCTGAAGTAAAGGAACATTTTAAGGAACTCTCCCATAGCTTAGCAATTTAAAAATTCTCTGATTTATCTGAATTTTCCAGACGTATTTTTAGGTTTTGTATTTGTCTTCGGATCATTCTGCAATGCTACATTAGCTTCTGAAATAAATTTATTTAAATGTCTTTATTAGCAAACCTCTACAGAAAAAGATGCATTTACGCCAACGTTCATTTGCCTAACAATAGTTTTCTATACTTGGCCAAAGGAAAACTGTTCACAATTATCAGCCTCCAATTTTACCATTTAATTGCTTAGTTTAGGTTTATTTTTAACAGCCGTTACACTTCCCCGCCCCTTCTTACTATCCAGCTCTCTTGTTTCTCAGCTTCCCACGTTGAAGTTCTGATCTGTGATGCATCCTTTAAAGTCTTCATAAAAATGGGCATGTTAGCTGTATTCCATTGAACTCTCAGTTGGGAATAAATAAAGGCTGTTTTCTAGATCAAAAATATGAGGAACTGTCTTTTCTGGTTCAGTTACAGAGAACAGAACACCCTCTGCACATCCTACTCTGAGGCACTCTGTTTCCTTTTACTTAGACTTTAATGAAGTTGCAAAATATATAGTATTGTAAAAAGCACAGAGGTTAATAGCACAGTCATTTGCAGCCAGGTTTTAAAAAGTAGATGTAACGAAAAAGACAAAAATCGTGGAATTTAATTTAGGGAACAAGAAGGGGGTGGGGGTGAAGAGGAGCTCTTGGCTCCAGTAGGAGGGACCCAGCACTGAGAACATACCAGCCGCTAGACTAAGGCAGACCAAAGGTCTCTCCAGCCCAGGAGCATGCGTGGCAGAAGGTGACTATGGAAGAGTGCAAGAGCAGAGCAAACATACGGCGATACTCATGCACAAATACATGTATTCTGTGGCAGCTTGTGGCTTAGGGACCTCTTAATTATTGTCAACCAAAAATGACAGTGTGTGTGGCAGGAAAAAGAGGCAGACCTTAACATAGCAACTACTGTTTGCTGGCCACTGGAGACCCTCATATGCTCAAGAAAAGGGCACGAACCTGTATCACCACAGGTGTCCTGGGAATCTTATACATAGCACTCTAGCACCAAAGGATTGTTCTTCTGACCTTCCCTTTCCATTCCTCTCACGAAGAGACGCTGCCCCTCCTGCTGCCACAGTTAGGACCTTTTAAGGATGCTGTGAAATCTAAAGGATGTTACCTAAACAGTGGGGCACTGAAGCACACGCAGCAGTATATTCCTGATTCTGTGTTATTCAGATAGATCCCACTAAATGGCTTTTAAAAAAGGAAGGGGAAGAAAAAAGAGAAGTTAATAATGCAGGTCTTTAAAAGCTCACCATCTGGAACAAGCATGTAGGAATCAGATTCAAACCAGGAGAAAAACCATAAAAAGAAGGCTTCACAGGGGGGCTTTGAAGAACAAACATTAGCAGCCTAAAGAAATGAAGGGGAGGATGCTTTTGGATTAATAGTGAAGACTACCCACTGCCCCCAGAAACTTTGAGACCAGGCAGATGCATAAATCATCCAGGTACCAGGGCTGGAGTCGTGACCTCCAAGGCACTTGTGAAATGTGGAGGATCCCAAAGACTGGGGCTCCGCTATGGAGTGCCACAACTTCAAAGTGGCTCTACAGAGAGACTCTGCTCCTCCCTGCATGGTCTGGAATTGGGATTCTTATTTTACATATAAGGATTTGGGCACAGTTCCCATCACTTAATCCCATAGTACATGCTCCGTGCGTGCCAAAGCCCTGGCTTTGGGCTAAGGATGCTGGCATTCCACCCACAACGCTATGTGGCCTCCATCACAGAAGGAAGCAAAGTGCAGGGACAAGGTGGGTGGATGATCTGGCACAAAATGGGACAATCCAGCTCCTGAATGGAGTGCTGTGTATGAGATTTCCACGGATAATCTACATACAGTCAAAAAAAGGAGACTACAGGACAAAAAAATGATCTTCTTCTCTGGATAGGGGCTTCCACTACTGCCACACAGAAGGTTGAGCTGGCAGTAAAGTATTCCAGGGGAAATAATAAAAAAAAAAAAAAAAAAAGAATGCAGAAAATTTTTTCATATGCAAATCAGTCTGGGTCAGAACACAATCCATGCAGTTCAGTGTGTTGAGTCTAACTTTCATCCACAAGAAGGCAGGGGAAAACCTTTGAAGCAACTGCGTGCTGACAGCTCCCCAGAGCAGGTTTTCCTCGGCCCAGCAGGCAGAGCAGGTAGCTTAGTCTTGGGCAGCATTAGCACTTTTGCTTAGCAGTTCAGTTTCTTTTTCTCTTGTAACATAAAATGGCTCTGGAGTAAGTTTTTTTCCCAGTTTATAGCAACAGTTGCTTCAACTTGTTTAGTCAGAGAGCTCCTGTCTTCTGTTAGGTATAGAAAAACAATTTGTGTTATTTTAAACACCATTTTAACTTAGACTCTGTTGATGATTTCCATTATGACCTCAATGCTCCTGAAGTTTCTATGGGTATGGACAGAGCACAGGAGGAGTGTTCAGGGACATAAGATCAGGGGCAAGTGCAGGACTTTGCATCTGCTTTCCATTCCGCGTGCTACATACGGAGAACAGCTCCAGCACACCACTTGGGAAGGCTCTGAGTGGAAACAGGCACCTACAACCCAAGGTACCATCCGCTCTCCCAGCACAGCCCTCTGTTCTGGCTTGGAACAACTGCTGGTGCTCCTGCCTCGTCCCTGGGTATCACTGAAAGGTTTGGCAGGTTGCCTCTTGGAAACTTTCAGAAACCAGAAGTAATGCTCATTTGTGGGCTATTAAAGACTAGTGACTTCCACAGGGCTTCAGGGAAGCGCGGTGCTAAGCAGGGTTACTGAGAGAAAGCAACACCAACAGCCCAAGAGAACTGAGGCCGTAGTTCATTGCGGGACATACAAGACAGCAGAAGTCACCTGTCATGGTGCAAAGCTCCAGCAGTGCTTCTTACGGGTCAGTACGCACCATGCAGAACATTTATGGTGGTATATATTAATATTAATTAATAGATCGGCTGAAAAAAAATTAGTAAAATAGTTTAATTCCTTCCTAACCAAAAAGTTTGAGGTGGGGAATGGATTCATCTCTTGCAATGCAGCGGTGATATTGGGGAAAAGGAAAAAAAAAAAGGAATTTGAAAATTACAGTTTAACCCCAAAAACTACAGTTTAGCCTGCTAGTTCAAGAGCAATACCTACAGCGGGCTGACATAGCTCTTTCCAACTGGCTAGAGGACACCGGGGATGGGGGTGCCCTCCTGCCCTCCCCCCCCTCTCCTCATGCTCTGGGCGGGGGGATACATGTGCTGCTGTGGGCAGCGTGGGTGCAGCCATGGCTACTCCACGGTAGGGAGCAGAGGAGGAGGCAGCTCCTGAGCATCCTCTGGAGCAGACAAACTGCCGTATCGGTGGGGTGGGACTGGGGGAGACGCCGGCTGCGGCCAGTTGGCTGCAGCCGGCGTCTCCCCCAGTCCCACCCCACCAGGTTGCACATCCAATGTATGCATTCAGCCTAAATAATTGCACTTTAGCAAAGCACCTGATTAACACAGAGATGCAGCATTAGCAGGAAAGGTTTCAATCACTTCTTACCGAGAAGCAAAGAGGGATCGGCTTAAAAACTGAACGATGGCTGCAGCTGTAAATATGACAAGATCCTGTCAAGGCATTTGCCTGCAGCCTTTACAGGCTGTTTTTAAGGAGAACGATCTGCATGCAAAAGCGCTCTTGCTCTTCTAAATGCATGCTGTAGGCATTGCTCTTAGTTGTATTGATTGAGTAATTGCAAAGGCAACCTGCTAGCTAAGTGGCTGCCTGTTTACATGGTGTGATTTGCAGTCACAGCTGCTTTGGCTTGGCCTACAAATATACCTGTAATAGGACACGTGTTTTAAGCTTGGCCTCCTGCCCTTAAAAGGTAGACCTAAACACAAGCTACTTGGCTAGGTTAAGTCTTAATGCTGTTGTCTGCTTGTTTCCCAGTAGCTCCATTTCTGATTTGGAATTAGTTAGTTCATCTTTATGCAACAATGTGGAAGGAACCGTTTTGAGTGCATCAGACAACAAAACTAATAATGGTGTTTAACGCAAAATGATTCTGTTTAGTCTAATTCTTCTCGCTTAATTTTAAAATCAATGCTAAAAAACAGTGTTGTGTGATCAGTCCTGTATATACACACTCTTATTGAACCATCCTCGCGTCTAAGGGTGAGTTCAATGGCAGCTGAGGACATCCAGCCCAAGGTATGATTGGTACCATGGCTGTAATCAAATCCTCTGCTCAGATTCACGAAGCTGTGCACCGAAAGACAGATAGCAGCAAGGCTCATAGATGATTGCCTTTGCTGTCTGCGGCAGCAGGGGAGGGGGGGGCACACAGCTGATTAATGGCTTTGTCCTATATAATAAGACACGGTGGAGTGAAGCTAGAGTACCTTGATAAAAATCCTGGAGATACGATACCTGTGAGTCCTCAGGACGACGATGATTCAGGATGGTAGGAGAGCAGTGCTGCTGGACAGGGAGGAGAGGGCTTTGCGCGGGCTCTCGGTGCTGGCAGAGGGCAATGTCTGTGCTGTGGGCAGAAGGACAAGATTTCCCCATGTTCAGCCGTTTTGGGAAGTGAAGATCAAAGATCTTTCCAAACCCCTTCTAGCTTACCCCTATGGCATTTTATATCAATCATTTAGTCACAGTTTAGGAGGGAATTGGAACATATTAATGAGCCTTTGGAGAGGAGAGACCTGATTTGACACTCCCCCAGTTCTGGCAAATGGTTTAGGTCTGCAAAGTGGTGGCAGACGATGGTGTCACTCTTGGGGCTCACTGCCGCTGTCTCTGGCTCAACCGTGGAAGAGAGGCATTTCCCTCCTGTTCCTGGCCTTGATCTCAGGCAGCGCTTGCTGCTGAGGACAGGTAATCAATGGAGTTCTCCCTGAAGTATCTGGGAAATGAAGGAGGGTGAGAGGAAGTGATTAGTCCTGAAGCTTGCATGTTTTAATGTAATTGACATTGATTTAACTGCGGCTTTTTTTAAAGACAAAACTTAATAAAATATGAACTGTCGATGTCTTCCTTGCAGCTCCCTGTTACTGACGCTATCCCAAAATGCAGCAGTTAAAGGCAGCAGGAACTGAACCAACACATGCCCATTGCTGTGGCACCTTCCTCCGGCTCTGGAGAAGGGGAGAAGGTGCCTGCGACATGCACCCAGGGGAGCAGCGGGAGCAGAAGGAGCAGAAGGCGTTAGGCTCATCAGCCCTAGCCTTGTCATCCTCTCTGTTATCCGGTTTATTGCAAGCTGCTCCTTGATTAAAATGAGTGCTGTGGTGGAAGAGGCAGATCCCATTCATCCCAACGGTCACAATCTCCACTTGAGGAGATCTCCACCTCCATTTTTCCCTCCAACAGAAGCCTGTCCTGCAATCCTCCAAACTGGTGTGACAGGTCTTCCTCAAGCGGAAAACAACCACCCCAGCTGGAGGTATTTCATTTTTCAGCTCTTCAGTGCTGAAAAACCAAATCATTGTCCTGTCGTGCCTGTAATATTGCCTCCCATGGTTACAGCACATACCAAGCTTCGTAGCTAGGCAGAGAACTGGCCTGCATTTCTCCCCATAGACTGTTATAAAAGCCAATTAGGCTGTTACTTAATTTTCCTCCTTTTTTTCTCCCTTATGCACAAAGGGAAGCAGTTAAAAGTCTCCCCTAGCTACACTATGTAAATTTCCAAGAAAATTCTTCCTGAATTGTAATTCAGTGGGTTTATTGTTAAAAATGTCACCTGACTCCAGCACATGCACAAGCTGCATCCAGGGAAGGGTCAATCATCAAAAGCGCAATGTCTTATTAGATGTGTGTAGATGGGGGAGAAGCTCCTCAGCTCCTCCCGTAGTGTTACTTTGCGCCGAGGTGGCAGCAGCAGCATGTGTGTAGGCGGGTGAAGGCGAGAGTAGGAGGGAAGCAGTCACGGTCCAGACTATCCTGCTAATATTTATTTGGGCTCTAACCATTTCCCAGCCCAGGCTCTGTCTTGACTGACAGCTTTGGGGACAAGCAGAGCATCACATAATGCCTACGCTGGCAGATACTGAGCAGTCAGCCAGGAAGCAGAAATCAAATGAGCCCTGTTCAAATTCAAACCTCTGCTTAAGCAGCTTTTGTTAGCAAAGCCCCTTGCCATCACTACATATGGAAGAAAAGAGAAATAGTGCTATTTTTATTTTATATGCATCTGTATGCCATCAGCATTCCTCTGCTCATTTTGTCATACCTAATGTATGTCCCCTCCTATGGGTTGTTCCTGTTGAAACATATGGGAGCTCAGCATACAAGAATTTGGCTTGGACCTGTCATATGTAGTGGTACTGTGTGCCCAGGTCCCTGGAGAACAAAAAAAAGGGGACCAACATGAGCACTTTGGTGGGTAGGTTGTATCTGTGGTGGGCTTCATTTTCCCCACAGAAATCTTCACTGCTTTTGTAGATGATTGCAGGAACTCCACATCCTTCCTCAGCACAGTCTTCCCTCTCCTCTAACAGACTTGACACAACTCCACAGCTAGTTTCTAGTCACTCAGATGTGATGAAACTCTGAGCTGCTGGTATATGGAGATACTGTTTCCACATGGAAATGCTATCCAAAGATATGCAGTAATGCTCTAGTGCTGAATTCCAATGATGAAAGGGATTTCAGCAAAAATTATTAGTATCAGAAGTGCCAGAGCATCTTGGAAAAGGGTATTGCTGGTTTCCAGAGGCACAGAACGACTGAACGCAGATCTGAACCTCCCTGAAGTTGACCCACAGATTCTGCTGAGTTTCATTCATGGGGTGGCCTGATGTGATTTAGGTCAAAGACATAATCAGAAATAATGAACACACAACTTCTTGCCTTATTTGCTTTACAGTTTAATATCTCTCTTTGCTATAGGATAAGCTATAGGGTACCTAATTATTTTGACCTCTGTTTTTAGAAAAAAATAGGTCATATTTGTGGACTAGCTTAAGCAGGAGCCTTCTGCTGGAGTCTAAGGATGGAATTTGAATAGAATAGAAATAGAATAGAATAGAATAGTTCCAGTTGGAAGGGACTTGCAGGTTTGGTCCACTGAGACAAATGCTTTGAGTTGGATTAGACCAAATGTCCTCCACAGGTCCTGTCCAGCAGAAATTATTCTAGGATTCTACATGCTTTGAGAAATTTCTTGCAAAATGAGTGAAGACATGAACTCAAAGCGAAATGGATATTTTGCAGTCACTCCTTGAAGAAAAATCTACTCTGCAGTCAGGCCACCTGTTCAGCTAAATTCCATCCACTTTGAAAAGTAGACACACGCTCTGGGATGGAGTGAGTGCATCTGCAGGGGCAGCTATTGGGAAGCCACAACTCCAGGCTACTTCCCTGGACTGCCCCGTGCGCCCCTTATATCGTCTACCCAAGTTGCTTGAGCCACATAGACAGTAGTAATAGGTTCCCCAAACTTGTGTGTGATTTCTGATCTCTTGTACCTCAAGGCAGTGAAGAACTGGGATGGTTCTTCTTCCACCCAGTACCCAAAGCCTGAACAAAGCATTGGATGGACAGATATTTGGCAGCAATTGCCATAGCAGCAGCTTTCTGTAGGTTATCTTAATGGATTTATCACGCTGAACTAAGCCCTGACCATCTGTTCTATCCTCTAATTACAAATGCAGAAAAAGCTAATTCACGATTGTATCATAAAAAAGTAAAATATAAATGATTTAAGAGTAGGGTATGTCATGCTTCACACTCTGATTGGGGTAAATTGCTCTCCCTTCGATAGACTGGCTTCCCTGATAACAGAGTTTGCCACTTTCCCAGCAAACAGGAATTCCTGAGAAGTAGGGCTCACCAGAACAGGTTTTATTCCCGCTCATTCATCTTAGATGTAATTTTAAATTTGCCATTCGTGTAAGTGCAGTTATGAACTTTCTTTCCTTCTCTCTTAGATGAGCCCCAGTAGGTTTATTTTTAATGCACTTTCTGATCAGGGAAAGCACAAAATCCCGCTCCTTAAAAATGCCCCCCAAACTCTGCATTTCCTCCATCGCACTTCTGCTGTGATGCAGGCATGTCTGGTAGAGTCGCCCACCGGTTTTGTGCCGGTAACTCATCTTCACGGCAGTGCTCTTAGTTTAGGAGATGGGCAGAAACTGGGGGGCTGAGTGTGCATGCCTTGCTTCTTATGAATGACCTTACGTTCTTTTGTACTGCCACTGCCTGAGCCACCGGCAGCGGGAACGGGTTAGCTGAGAGTTCAAGTTCTGATTCACTTGTGTTCTGTGGGTAAGGACTCCTGGCAGCGTCTGTCCTCTGGAAACCTTATACTAAAAAATGGATGCAGTTGAACAAGTTACCTTAAGGGGCCAAGAAGTACTGTCTTGGTCCTCTGTATTTTTTATGGGCTACATCCTCCTGCCAGCAGCACCTCTTCCTGCTGTGAGGCTTTGTGCGCTGGGTCTGCAGCAGCTTCAGTGGAGCTTTCAGCAGCCCCAAAGCTGTGATCCAGCTCACAGGGGAGTGTGATGGGGCACCCGAACACACGGCCAGCTCCCTGCAAGAGATACCTGCCTTGTGGCCGGAGAAGGAGGCTGCACTTGCTTCTTAATTTCAGTCAGGTAAGAATTACAGAGTAATGAGCAGGACTGGTGGTAAAGTAGGTGAATAGTGAAGGGGGGGGAAACATCTCAAAATAAATTTGGCATCTGGGTTTTTGGAGGCTTTTTAGGTGTGTGTCCCCCTCAGTTATCTAAAACCAGATTGTGATTTTCTCAGATGCATATGTAATTTGAAAAATAAGAAACACGTAGTAAGATGGAAGCAGTGCAAGAGACCACTCTAATTCCAAAAATTGCCTGAGGGATTTGCAGGTGTACAGTGTGCAGTTCTGCTTTGCCTAGCATGATTTGCCTGTCTTAAACTCATTCTTTTAGCAGTACTTCAAGATTTGGCTATGATCCTTGGTCTCCAGCATGCTCCCAAGTTATCTGTTGGAAAAACTAGCATTCTGTTCTCAAGGCATGAGCTGGTTTTCCATTTCATGGAAGTGGAGCACCTGGTGGCAGTCTGGCCAGCACACCCCACTCCTACAGGAACAGGAGTTGGAGTTTCCTTTCCAAGGCCCAACTGAGCAACTCTGGGCTGAGCAAAAACTCCTACTCCAGCTTCACGTGATATAAGGACTGACTAGATCTGCAAGGACTACCACCTCTATGGGAACTTTAGGTTAGGAGCCTTTTAAAAGACAGAGTGTGCTGAGTTGATGCTGCTGCTATGAATGTTTTGGTCTGTATTTGCTCTGTAGGAAGAGGGTAGAAAGGATCAGAGCAGGCTCTAGGTTTTGCAGAGACCTCGTTTCCACAGCATGCTGCCATTCATCTCGCAGGGAAAAATACTGGTAGAGCAGGTATTGCTAGCATGTTTGTTAGCATTTTTAATTTTCCAGTGGCAAGCAAAGACACCTTCCCAGCATACCTGATGTTCAGTGGCATTTCAGTACCAAAACTGAGCACAGACCTGACCGAAATCTGTGCTCCTGTTTACTACTGTATTTCTGTGGTCAGCAAATACACAGCAAGTGGCAACAGCACACTAAATTGGTGGTGGCCCATTTCTTATCCCTCCTCTATCCCACAGTAACAAAAGCTGCAGACTATAATCCCTGTGTAAATACCCGCAGATTTCTGACCAGAGGTTTTGCTCTGAAGAAGGCACCCTGGCCAGCAGAGCAGTGTGCTCCTTGGCACATGTAGCACTGCATCCTGAACTCACCCTGCATTTCATGTTAGTTGTATTTTAGAAGCATACCCTGTGCTACTACACAGTGCTTGGCTTACAGAAACTGCTGAGGTAGACCCAACATAACGTCTGGCCCAGTGCTGCAAAGCCCCAGTCCCTGTTAATTCCTGATACTTTGATGTTTTGTCATCGGGAATTCCTGAAGAAATTTAATACCTGAATAGCTCTAAGCTCATCCAATGTTTGGTCTTATGGCCCTTGACTTTTTTTTTTAATATATTTATACCTAAGGGCCAGCCTTTAGTCATCTAGCTCTTTTTTGGGTACTGCAGCTCCCATTACCAACGGGCGATCTAGGATTAAACTCACATTAGAACTCTACAGCAAGAATATCGTAAAGAAATCAGCGCTCACAGCATGTGATTATTCTGTATGAACTACAGTTGTGTCTTGAGAGTGCCGTTTGTCAGAGAATACTCTAATTTTCCAACTTTGGAAATTAGATACCACTACCAAAATCTCTTACATCTTGGGACACTGAACAGACCTCCACCTTTTCATAATTTGTTCCCTAATGTCAATTAAAACCAATGACTTAATGTTTTGAAAAGCCTTTTGACTCCTGAGTATCTTTTTGATACCTGGCCTTTAAGGAATCTTCTTTCAAACTCTGTGACTAAAAGCATCTTGTTTAGAGAAGTGTATATTAAAGGAATATATATATAAAAATATATATATAAAAGTGTATATAAAAAAGGAATTAAAAACATGCTATGGCCTGGTTTTTTTCCAAGTCCTTCTTATAACTAGGAAGCACTGCTCATCTGTAGAAAGATGTGTGCTGATCTTGGTTGGGATTGAGTTCATTTCCTTCATAGCAGCTGGTACGGGGCTGTGTTTTGGATTTGTGCTGAAAACAGTGCTGATAACACAGAGATGTTTTAGCTACCACTGAGCAGTGCTCACACAGCCCCAAGGGCTTCTCTGCCTCTGCCCCGTCCCCCCGCAGCGAGTGGGCTGGGGGGGCACAGGGGGCTGGGAGGGGGCACAGCCGGGACAGCTGACCCCAGCTGACCAGAGGGACATTCCATGCCATATGGTGTCATGCTCAGCATGTACAGCTTGGAAAAAAGAAGGAAGAGGGGGGTGTTCAGAGTGATGGAGTGTTTTCCTAAGTAGCGGCTATGCGTGATGTAGCCTTGCTTTCCTGGAGAAGGCTGAACCCCTGCCTGCCCATGGGAAATGGTGAATGAATTCCTTGTTTTGCTTTGCTTGCACGTGCGGCTTTTGCTTTACATATTAAACTGTCTTTATCTCAACCCACGAGTTTTCTCACTTTTACTCTTCCAGTTCTCTCCCACATCCCACCATGGGGGAAGTGAGCGAGCGGCTGTGCGGGGTTTAGTTGCTGAACAGGGTTAAACCACGACAGGATGTAGGTTAAAAAACACAAGAGGTGAATATCAGAAACAGTAAGACAACCTAGGGACATCTGGAAGCAGCAAGAGAGAGCAATAACAAAGAAACAGGGAGCAGTAAGTCTACAAGCCATAATTTAGATGCGGGACCAGCATGCCCTGAGGTGTCTGGTTGGGTAGTCAGCTCAGCCTTTCTTGCAACAGAAGGGTGAACTGGTTGTGGAGCAGTTTCTGTTCCACAAGAACTTAGCACCATGTTTTAAAGCAAACTTGCACAACGCTGGCATCACAACAGGGAAAGAAGTTTCACACTGTGGAGTCCATGGAAGCGTTTGTCACTTTTTGAAGTTTTGTGCAGCATGGATGAGGGAGTGAGAAGCAGCACTGAACAGCTCTAAAGCTTTAAGTAGACTGGAAGAGGTTTGCTCACAGGTAAACCTCCACACAACACTTAATGGCACTGCCCTTTCTAGAAGAGTCTTTTGCTGAAGAGCCCTTTTTGTCTTATTCTAAAATAGGCAAGGCGATCTTGCACAAATGAAGCGTTAGAACTGCTGAAAGACAGGGCCAAAGAAACCCTCTGCTGTGCTCACTTGCAAGGTAGGACTAGAACAAGGACAGCCAGTTGTAAACAGTATCTGCATAGGTGGGTATAGCCTGGGCCAAGGGCTACGTGAGCGACAGGATCTGCTGCCTACTTTAACATGGTTGCTTTTCTCCTCCTGCTATATTTTGCCCAACATTTATCCCACTTCCAGCAAAAACTGGTTTCAATTATGGTTTCTGTAGATGGCATCTCAGCGTGTCAGTGAAACATCAATGAGCTGGAAGAACTACCCGGTTCATTAGCATGCAAATAAGCTCACTCCTTAATGCGAGAAAAGCTTTTACTAGTTCATTGTGTCTCCAATACAGTAATTTCTTCCATGTCCTACATTTTTATAGGTCAAAGTATAGACATGTGTGCATGTCTCTCCCTCTGTGTTTCTGTCATTTCTGCACATACTCTACCAGTACCTGAGCTCTAAATTCTGCCCGGGTGATAGTGGACAAGGAAGGCTGGATATTCCAATATTTCTGATACCTTTCAGTGTTGGAACTGCTGTTTGTATAATAGAAAAATAATTAGCTCATTAAGAGGGCTAAAGAGCTGTTCATTTACCTGCAAATTTCTGCTGTAATAACTGTACTAGTAAAGAGTGTGAAAAAATCATTCAAGTCCACACAGCTGTACTGCAAAGCCCGTGGCCAAATGGTGGAGCAGAGTCCTTTGGTCGTTCCCCTCTGTGCTGCCTGGGGAGAGCTGCAGCTGCCTGGGGGGAGAGGAGACACCGTGGCACAGCTGTAGTGGTAGAGGGTTTGCTTTCCAGCTGTGCCAGCAGGTGGCTGTAAGTGCTTAGTGACTAGAATATATCCTGGCCATTAGGTAGCTCAGACTGTTTTGTTCACGCTTAGGAAGGCATCAAGCCTGACTCCCTCTATGTCCTGGCTGACTGATCTCCCTACTGAACTATGCAGAAGGAAATGAACTTGTAAAAGGAAATATGAGGCTCTTCCACACCTGCTCCTTAAAAGAAGGTAGGTGATCACTTCACTCAGGCATGGCCCAAGCCGAATGGTGTATGCTGGACATGTCCTGGGAATATACACCGAGCTCAGCCCTGCAGAAACCTCTGAACAATTTATTTTCCAATTCAGATCTGGAGTGAGTGTGAGCTGGGCTGCTCTTGCCAAGGCTGGGGGAATTCTTCACCAGGGCATGGGCGCAGCTACAGGTCCCTGGGAAGCATCAAATAAAAAAGCGTGGCATCTCTTGACTTACTTGACAACTTAATTGCAGTTTTCAAAGTCACAATTTGGGATTTAAGTGTTTATATTCTACCTAGATCTTATTTCTAAGACCCAAGTTCATTACAATTTTGAAGTGACAGAACTCGGCTAATACAAAGTTAAAAATTGGGAGACATAAAACATCCATCGTCCAACACTTCTGGATCATCAATTTCTGCATTATACAAGGTTGTGTAGTATTTTTTAAAAATTTCTTTAGCTAATCCTTTTATGTAAAGGAAGCTTATATGTCTAGACTAGAAGTTTCCCCATTTTTATTTTTATAAACATAGATGTTTGTCTTTTTCTATATATTTGCTTTTATTGGAAACAACAGAAATGTTTTTTTTTTTTTTTCCCAAGACCACCTCAAACAGAACAAGTCACACTTTAACATTACGGTTCCAATACAAAATAAAGAAATTCCAATGTAGGAAAAGTACACAAAATGATAGCTAGTATGAAATTAATCCTTATTTTGCTTCCCTTTACCACACTTTCAAAGTTGCAGGTGTCTATACCCAGTCATGCCTGTCAGTGACAGCATATGACTTTTCATCAGTCCCCAGCCAGCGACACAGCAGTGCTAAGAAACACATTCCCACCTCCCGCTCAGTTCTGCTAGCGTATCATGTATTTTGTGTTTCCAGAGTTCTTTCTCATTCTGATGTCTAGAGTACTGCTGAACATTAGGTAAAAAAATGAACATGAGGCCATATAATTAAATTTACAACAGAAAGATAAAATGTTCCCCAAAGGGCTACCAGAAAATCATGCTGCATGTCAGAGGAGGAAGGAGGGGGAGTGGTGGGATCATGCTCATAAGCAGTAATGAACACAACAGATATAAATCTCCTCAAACTAAAGTGAACTATACAAGTGACTGTGCTTATACAAGCATTAAAAAACTGAAAGAACACGGAAGCCAATTTTTTTAATCACATTTTTGGTGGCCAGAAAGTAAATGCCTTGTTGTTGGCTTTCTGGTCTTCTGAAATTCAGTTTCGCACAATGTTGTCTGCATTGGCCTAACTTCTGCACAGGAGTTTTTCCTCAGTTTTCCACAGTAAACTCATTTGATACTGGTGCTCCCTGAAATACTCCAGCACATTCTTGACAGTTTCACCAGACAATGTTTACTAGAGTGTTGTAGTCAGTATTTCACCTCTCTTAGATGCACCACCACACTTCGGCAACACCACGTTACCCAAGGCTGCAAGAAAAAAAATTCCCTGTCTAAAACTGCAGCCCTTCTCAGAGTCCACTTTATCTTCACGTGAAAAAGAAAGAATATAAATGGAGATTGCAAGCAATAACTTATCAATCATCTGTCTTCCCTGTGCCAGGACAAACAGTATTTACTTTCATCCAGAGTATGTTATTATCTGTAATTATTAACTCTGCCAAGTTCCAAGAAATATAAATGGGATGTTTTCTACAGAGGCTGAAAGTATACTGTTATCTTAGTTCTTCTAATTCTCAGTTCATGGGTTATTTCACTCTAAAAAATTGCCCAGTTGCTTTTGGTGACTTGTTATTTCACCAGATGTCACATTTTCTTGCTTCATGGACATGTAATTCTTATAAATGTACATAGGAGTTGAAAGAACATAAGGAAAAAAAAAGAATATACTGTATTTTGGAAATAATTTAACCTATGTAATAAGCATTAAAATGTTAACACACACCAAATGTTCTTGATTTACCAAATTTTAATCTGTAGTTTTACAGTTTAGCCTTAAAATAGTACCAAAACCCAAACAAAATTTCTAATCATTGAAGCTGGATACTAAAATATGTTTAATTAAATGTTTAGGACAAGATGCCAGATATGTTTCTTTTTGATAGCTCAACCTCAAACCCCTTATGTTTCATAAATATAGCACTGCAAACATCTTTAGAATCGTTATTTTGGTGAAATTTATCAAGATGATTAAATATTTTTGTACTGATCTGCCTCTGCACTTCCCTGTTTTATTAAAAAGCCTGGTGCAAACATTAGATCTACAATATACTCGTGAGGAGGAAGCAAAAGCCCAGCTATTCCTTGAGGGGAGTCATCAACCAATTTAACTTCATTCCAAGCTCTGTTATACTTGCCACGAACTAAACTACATCCAATGCCAATTCTGTCTGCTATCACCTAAAAAGGAAAGAAAAAGGAGTTAATCACAGTGAATACATGTAGCTTCTGTGATATACATCAGGGCCAAAATATGCTTAAAAAGAAAAAAATACCTGAAAGGCCAAAAGCTTTCTTGAAACAGACTTTGTAAATCTCTACGTGTTCCACACTGCATATCTTTATTGTTGGTTCTGCTTAGAAAGTGTAGGCTTTTAAACGTTATTTCTACCATCTTCTATGCACAACATGAAAAATACTCACTTCGACTCTTTCCAGACACTGATACATTTGTTTATCAGCCAGTCCTTCAGATCTCAAATGAAGTGTAACACACACAGTACCTAGCAATGCTTTTTTCTAGTTGGAAGACTTCCTTCTGAATAACACTTTGAAGAATTGTCTATTCAAGCAATGAGGTGTAGGTACACTGCACGTATATAGCTAGTATGAAATATTAAGTGTAAAAATATAACATTTTTATCAGTGTAAACCTAGGACTGCTGCTTCACTCCAAAGTACACTCCTTGCTTTTCAGCCCTGCGAATGTGGGAAGCAATGAAATGCAAGGCAAGCATCTGCTAGATGAAACACCTGCCTTTCCTCTGTGCTGCACTATCACTGACAGACCTATAATGATTTCCAGCTACAAAATGCTTTCTCAAAATGCATCTGCTGTGAAGCAATGAAATCCTGAAAGATTTTTAACTTGTTACAAATGGACAAGGATATCCATTGCTTAGATTGCTGTGGCTGTAAGAGATTACCTGTCCCTACAAAGGTTTCCGAGGACAGTGGAGGATAAACAAACATCAGTGCTGCTTCAGCACAATTAATTCGTACCCTCAAATCTCCACAAAGTATGTTGGGAACTTTCCTAGGTCCTTCCCGCTTAAGGTGCTAGGCCCTTGCTTCTCTTTTCCTTTCCATCCAAGAAGGAGAAAAGTCCAGCGACCCAACAGTCAAGGAAAAGGGATGGGACAGATAAGCAGGCTGCAGGAGCACCTCTTCATATGAAGACAGAAGAAATGAACTTTCCCAGTCTAAGACACTAGACTATAAAAGCTGGTATATACTATCACAGAATACTGGATAGATACCAAATAAAAATCATCCCAACAAGTTTACATTTGTAGCATGGAAAAAAAAAAGGAAGCTGCATAATTCAATACTTTACAGTTTACAGAAAATGTAAAATGTTTTGACTCCCAATCAAATATTTTGGCTTTTTGCCATTTATCAAGTATTCTGCTGATATCACTTAAGACAATTTAATGACAACAAGAATGTTTACAAAAATATTCTGGCTTTCATTCACTGGGAAATCAACTTTGCCGGTGAAAAATGACTTCCTAAGTGTATACAAAAGATTTTACATGGCTATAAATATCACATAATACTGATGCAAGTATACTTTAGTTTATAATATCCATTTAACATCAGTATGTTATGTTGTAAAATAAATGTTAACATACCTTGAAAAGTAAAGCTCTGTGGTAGAAGGTCCCTTTTTTGACTTTCCCAATAGGCACAACATTGCATTTCAGTTCAAATTCGATTTCACTTATGTGAAGTTCCCAGCTGAAATCATGTAGTTTGTCTCTTTCAATTGGGCCACCCATCTTGTCTGCAACAAGCCTGTTCCAGTGTATACCAGGATCAATTGCCTCTATAATTCCTCTTATATTTATCACAAAATGTAACAAAATGAAATGTATACAAGCAATAAGTGAATGACATATAAGTCTTTAATACTTTTGCTATGTTTGCTTTATTTTTTCTGTAACTGGTATATATTCAGTAACTGGTATTTTAAATACACTCACTGTTAAATACAGATAACCATAACTCAGGTCATTCACATTTGTCACAGACTTAAACTAAGGTGCAACAGCTGTAAGCAGAGATTCTGGAGAGGTCTAGTACAGACACAAAGTCCTCAGAGAAAATCATCAGTAACAGTGTAACTACTGAGGAAGTGGTTAAGAAGCTAGTGTTCATCTTTACAACTAACAGATTATGTGAGCCACGTATCACAACCGCCAGCCTTATCATTTGTCTGAAATAGTAATAAAGGCATGAGAATATGTATGACAAAAATAAAGCCATAGGTAATGATCCCAACATAAGAAAGCACCTATATCCATAAAGGGTACTTCAGCTTCTGCATGTGCTTTCTTACATTGAAGCTAGTATTTGAGGGCTGAGAGGTGCGTATTTATGCATTAAAAAGAAAAGAAGAATGGCTCAGTCACGGAAAAACGCACAGTCTGTGCAAACACTACCAAAAGCATGTCCTTCGGGTGACTCTGCACACACAGGATGAAGCCCTGTTCTGTAAGTCTCTACCTCGTCGTACACCCCCCTTCACCTCCCCTGTGCGTGGTCCCTGTACGTAAAGACCTTTGTTTGTCACACCGCCCTCAGCCACAGGCACAAGTGTTACTGAAGGCTCTCACTCCGGACAAGGTGTTGCAGAGCAGACATGGGAATCACAAGCTACTGCTTCACACAGGGAGCTAAAATCCGTGTGACCACCTCTGCAGCGACTGTGAACAGGTTCTGTCTGCACAAGTACACGCACGGCAACCTCAGCGGCCTTAGCTCTCAAGCCTAGCCCGAAGGAGGTACTGGTTGCACCAGCGTGGGCACAGGGAGTTATCACTGAGCAGGCTAGACATGGTGTCTTGAAGTTGGGAATTACTGGGTGAACCTGACGAAGTGGGGGCTCTCAGCAGTCATTTGTGCTGCTTGTGCCTACAGCCAGCCCTCAGGAAGGAGAGCTGGCCTTCTTGAGCCTACGTGCACACCACTCCTGGCTACGCACAAAGGTGTGCCACGTTGGTTTAAAAGGCAACAGCCAGCACTCCTGCATGTCCCTCACCTGCCCTGGCTCCCTCCCCAGCGAGCACAGCCTCGAGCTGCCAGGCTGCTGCTGCTGCCTCCTCCTCCCTATTCAACACATCTATTCAGGCAGCTGCTTGGAATGCAACATAAACATAAAAATCTTCACAGCAAACATTCTACTTAAATTTCCCATGATTGTTTTGCTGCGCTGTGTGTCTGCAAGTATTTCACGGGTGTGTTTGAAGAGCGGTTTTGAAAGAGCATTTTATGGATTTCACCTTGAGGAAGACAGCATGATTTATACACAGCTGGATAGTTAAGGATGAGTATCTGTCCTCTCAAATTTTGCAGTCAACAGAAAAGTCATTCCTCATATCACATTAAACCACTTCATTAAAAATGAGAGTAGAAGAAACAAATTTTGTGAGTCTCGGTGGGATCTGATGGCAAACTCTCCACTTTCAGGAGGCAGCAAGGAAACTGCTAAGATAGTAAAGGTTAAACTAAGGAGAAGATGAAAGCAGGCACACTGCTTGGAGATGACAGTGATTGGTGCCCAGGCTGAGTAGTCAGTGTAACTAATGAATCACACATTGATAACAATAGTCTGTACATGCACCATTGCAATATCCTGGCACTATTAAATCATCAGGATGTTAATTACAGTAGCATCTATAAACTACATTAGAAAAATGCCTCATGCTTTTGGCTCTTAGGAAAACAAAATACAAGACAGTTCCTGTCCTGAGGAGTTTCCAAGTCAAGAAAGGCTTCCAAGGCAAGAAAGATCGTAAGAGAAAGAACAGTCATGGTACCTGTAAGTTGCAACAGTCTCAACTATGAGGTTAGGGTTTTAGCTTGTGCACTCAGGCTCTGTGACACCTGGGTCTCTCCTGCCCTGTGATGATATAGATGCCATATGCAGCTGATGTGTTCATTGGAAAGGATCAGCATAGGTATATAGATGTGAAAAAACCTGAAATTGTCCATACGAGTATTTCCAAGATGAGAAATTTATACCTTTCTGTTGCAAGTGATATTTATTAAAAAAATTATTTTAAAAAAAGCTAAACTAATTCCACCAAAATTAGAAACAACAAGCTTAAAATCTGAAATCATGTCAAAGTTCTGGACAAAAGCTGATCTGGATTCCAATTAAGGATGGGGAAAAATAACAAATTTGGAAAAGTTGTCCTTGGGTGAGAAAACGGTTATTTTACCAATTCAACTTATTTGCGTTATTTATGGAAATATAATTTGATACTCACTGTGCAAGAGCCACAACCTGTTCCCGGGTGGTAGTTAGTGGTAGAATTATCTTGGAAGCATTATTAATGTAATCCAGTAAAATGAAGTCAGGTGGTGGTAGCCATTGTGAGTTTTCTAGTTTTATTTCATCCTGGACTTTAGGTGTAATCTGAATAACTTCTTTTGATTTTTCCTCTTCTTTTTTCCCCTTACTTTTCCTTACATAGAAAACAACAGACACTTATTCAGAATACTGTAATCTCGAAAGTCCAACAGGATATTTTAGACAAATGGATTTGGAGGGGAGGTAGGAGAAATCTTTTCTCTTGATAATCAATACTCCAAAATCTACAAAGCTGACAAGAAGACTTGTGGAACATGCCTTTAGGAGATGGCTAGAAACCAACTGTCAATAGTTCCACATTAATATTGCTGTAAATTCTAATTTTGTTTTTGTCTATGACTCTGATATGCCTTTCCCATATATGGATTATCTGGGGGAGAAAACACTTACCTATATACATACAGAAAACATTTGTAAACAGTTATAGTTTGGTTCCATGTGGATATAAACTAAAAATCATGAACTCCAATGAGTTTCTACTTGATAGAAATCTGGACTTAAAATAAAGAAACAAATGGTATCAAGAGCATGGCTGAAATCTTGCCAGGACACACCAAGCAGTAGACTCTGCAGTTGCAAGTCGATGTGCTTCAAGCATTATGCAAACTGCAACATGGCTTGTTGGATGAAGAATTTATAAGACGTCTGTGGTTTTGCTGACTTTTTTTCATAGTACATGCTACATATTTCACTAATGTTCAGGATTTGAATGACGACTATGATCCTGAAGAGGCATCATAAGCACCTAGCAGAAATATAAATTAAATGCTTCCTTTGCTTAGGTGGAACACTGTGCATTTCACAAGGTATGTAGCAACCATAAAATCAGTATCTTACCAAAGGTATCTTTAAGATCTATGCAATCAGACAGTTTAGGACTTTTCAATTGTGGGAGCAGATGGAACTTGTGTTTTGTAAGCATTGTATTTTTTTTCAGCATAGGTCCTGAATAATTCTACTGTGAAATATGACTTACTTTCCTTTGTTTAACAGTTCTGGCTTATTTTTTTTAAACCCATAATACTTCTGGGCATTCTTGGAAGAAAAAAATAATAGAAATAATGGACCACTAGAGTACATGGCTCCAGGGCCAACTGTCATTATTGTATGTTCTTCAAATTATTCTTAAAATTTTTACAATGAACAGCACTCTTAAGAGGGAAGGCATTAGACAAAGCAGAAGGGCATATATCATTATCAGTAGTTTAATTCAAGCAATTTGTCTTCAGAATACTTTGCAAAATTTTCTTTTACCTTTTGAGATTTACCATTTTCATAAAAAGCCCTTTTCATATGTTTCATAAAGCACATTAATTTAGAAGGATAACCAATTAAGATTTAATCTTAAAATTATAGAAAATTCACCACCCTCTTAAATAAACTGTTCTCATTATTAATTACGCTTATACTTGAGAAAGGCAGACAAACAATTTTCTTTATCTAATCTGACTCTATCTAACTACAGCCAGGGAACTGCATAATGCTAGATTAAACAGCACCTCACTTCTCCATTTATACTTAGACATTATGGGTAAGAATACCCTGTTAAAAACCCCCTGCATTATTGCCACTTCTCTGGTGTCTGACTTAGCAGGTTTTCAAAGCAACAACTCTTACAAATGGTATAATTCTTGTTCCTTGACCATTTTCTCTCCTTGTTCCCTGCTCTTCCCTTTCATCCTCCCAGTACTTTCTTTTCCCTATGAAAAGTGCACTGCTAAGTCACAGTGCTATAGCAGGAGAATTTGTTCCCTATTCCTATCTACAGAAATGACTCTTGAATCACTTTTATTCTCCTACTTTCCAATTTTCACAAAGCAAACACTTGAGAGGGATGGGTTTGAACAGTAATTGGTTTGGTTTTTTTGCTGTTGCTTACTTCTCTCAGGTATGGCTATGTTCTGGTCTTCAGTGGAATGGCTGCTTTAAGGTTGTCTTCCACATCTGTCTCTACCTTAATCCTCAACTCTTCAGGTCATCATACCTGTCTAATACTTTCCTCGTAAGGAACCATGGAGGGGCTCTCTTATAGCTCAGTGCTACAAAATAACCAGCAACTATTACAACAGACCACTGTCTTTTTCCCGTCCTCTTTTTTTTATCCTCATTTTACCAGTGGGAATTATGACAGCAGAAAAAAATTACTCCCCTTTCCCGAAGCTGTCTTACTGCTCCTGAGACATACTTGCTGTGAATGCAGAAGAATATTCAAAGGAGAACTCAGGCCAGTTAATGCTCTCCCAAGATGTTTCTGATTCCTGTTGCAACTTCAGTACAAAAGGCCAAGGGGTCACCAGAGGGTTAGTTTGAGGATGAAGGCAGCCAATGCAATATCCTACCACCAAAAGACAGCCATGACAGCTACTTTCTTTCCTTTTTTGCATAGCTTAATGCCTTGCTTGTTTTTAGAAAAGGAGCAAGTGAGTATTGTGAAGTATTTCCTTAAATGCTGTGCTGCAACATAGCACAGAATAAATGCACATTTATCAGTCTACATTAAATATATTTTAGCCCAGTCAATGTGTATATCAGATATGCAACTGTTTGGGTAAAGATGTTGCTATCTCTCTCTGCAAATGTATGTCAAACTATAATCTAGGCACTTCCTCTACATCTGATTCAAACACTTCCAGCAGACAATTACAACTGCCCTTTCTCTTAGCCTTCAACTATGGTTTATATAAAGTAGTATCACTTTTTCAAAACAATGGCATTAAACTATGTTCAGTAGTACTTTGTAAAATAATGATGAACAGAAACGTATGATCAAAGGAAAAAAATATGTAGGAAAAAGTCTAAGCATGTTTGAGACTTGGAGTCAGCTACTGACCTTCAAGTAACTCCCATATATCTCACAAAATTAATAATAATAATAATGATGTATGAATTATGGATTCAAAATGAATGACAATGGGGTTATAAATCATACAACTTGATCATGACATTCAAAAGCAATTATTTCATACCTGAAGAAAGAAGTTTTTGTATCCCTGCAAGTATACTATGGGAAACTGAACCAGGTATTTGCTTTTTCCTAAAGAAAATATTTTGCTTTCTGAAAGAGTTACGATTGCTAACAGAGCAGTCATTTACTGTGTAATTGACATAAATTACATTAAAAAGCAACTATCCAAGGGTATTGTCATATCATACTGTAATAAACAAACATATTATCTTGTCAGAACAGGTCTCAACTACACAAAACGGTCTATGGCTAGAGCATCTTCTGAGATGAAGGATCCCCCACTGGTGCAGAGCAAACGTAACTGGGGCTTAGCACCTCCCCTTGCCTCCTGCTCCCTTTGAGCAGACTGGCATATGCTCGGTGGGTCATGACCCCAGCACGCTGGGTTATCAGGAGGACCTGCTAAATGAGCAGAACCTAGAACAGTCCTGGTAAGACACTCAAGATGCAGTATTTATTCTTTTGCATTCTGAAACAAGAACCTTCCATAATGCAATTCATATGACCCATTTCAGGTATTTACTATGAAATGATTTAAACTGAATTCCAGGAGTGCTTGCAGTCCAAATAACTTGTCAAATGTAAATGTCTGCCTTGTAAGTCAATAACTTTTGCATAGACTAATCTCATGATTTGGGTCCTCATTTAAGTCAGAACCTTAGCCTTCACAGTCTGTCAACAATTTGTATGTCAGCTCTAAACACACAGATACACATATAATTCAAAGTATAGTATCTTAAGCCTTTTTCTCTAGTGCTGCTTTTGCTGACTGAATACTATTGTCCAGATAACTCCTGCTTTTCCTCCATTGGAGATACTATTGAACTACTGAGATCATAAAGGAGGTTCCAATTGTCTCTTAACTTTCTTACTGCAGATTTCATCTCTCAAGCACAGATACATACATACACAGAAATATATAAGCAGTCTAAGAAATCAACCATTATCTCTATCAATAAAATGCCTGTACAGACAGTAGCATATCACAGGTCATGTATGAGCTCCAAGCTAAAAACTGCAAACATAGTACTTCAGTTCCTACAAGAGACACA
This sequence comes from Falco punctatus, assembly GCF_963210335.1. Lineage (NCBI taxonomy): Eukaryota > Metazoa > Chordata > Aves > Falconiformes > Falconidae > Falco > Falco punctatus. The sequence goes on from NC_137583.1 coordinate 70,393,475, forward strand.
CCATCTCTCCATTTTTTTTTAACCCTGCAGCAGCACTTAGCACTTTGTAATGCCCACCACTGACTAGAATTCATAGCCCTGAGGCATGGCCAAGGCTCCCTATGTCATAAACCAAGAAACATCAGAAGTCAGGAGTGGGACCCATAGAAACCAGCATGATAAATGGTCAGCTCACTAAGTTAGCTAACAGAAAAGCCAAGAAGAGTTGTAGGTTACATCACGTTCCTATCAAGGATTAGATTCCATCCCATTGATGGCAAGGAGGCTCTATTTGGATCAGTTTTGGAATCCTGAACATTTCCCTGGAATTAGGCATGTACACCTGCGTTCTCCGAAGGGTACCATTGTGGTCATGATTGTGCTGTTGTTTTACATGATGCACAGTTGGGAGACCATGGTTCAGTTTTTTCCACAAAGGGTTAAGTATTTTATATTAAAAGTCATCAAGACAAGGACTAGAACTTTGGTCTCTACTCTCTCAGGTAAGTGCCCTAACAACTGAAGCTTTGTTCATTACACCTCATTGTTAGTGAACAGCTACAACAAACCAGGAGGAGACTGCTAAACCCCAAGTATCTTGCGATCTGCAGGTGGGAGGGACAGGCTCAAATCCTCTTTCTGTAAAAGAAGGAAATTAATTTCCCACTACAGTGTGAGAGATTCTGACCTATTTGGTATGAGCAGACATGCCCACCAGATCAGTTCCACAGAAAGGACTGCAGGACTGTACCTAGTGTATTGTATGGGTGAGAGGGAATCCTGCAAGAGTGAGGCATTTTTAGGCTTGTTGCTGTCAAAACTGGGACAGTTCTGAGAACACTCTTCTCAGATTTTAGTCATCTGTAGAATTTCACTGGAAGAAATTTAATCTAGAAATAAGGATGCATGTAGGCAGTGTAGGAACTTTTTGTGGGTCTAGGTTCTAAATTGAGAAAGAACTTCCACCCTTATTTCCCTGTGACTTGGTTGTCAGGCTGTAAAGTATCAGCATTTCACTGCCTCCAAGGGATACTGAAAGGAAAAACAGCCAAATACCTGGGAGATGTTCAAATACAGCATGGGGAGGGAGGACAAATAATTACTAAGATAGACAAAAGAAGGTTAATGCAATTAGGAGGTTAAAGAAAGACTCTGAAAACATTTAACACTGTATTTGAGTATTTGTACTCTGTTTGGAAACTATCACTATTTTCAATCAGAATTCTATTTCTAATGATACACCAATACCAGAACGTTGACAACTAGTAAATCTTAAACCCATACCTTGCTTTTTCTCTACTGCCTTTTCTTGAAATAGAAGGTGACAAGATAGCCTGCTCATAAGATGAAACTTCAAGGCTGAAATGGAACAAGATATTTTTGTATGTTATCTGCAGAGTTAGTATTTGCATGTTAGACTATGAAAATGGAGTTCTGATTTTAAAGGATGGTAAATATATTCATAGGAAGTATGTAAGTGGAAGAAATAACTAAACCACTAATAAATCAGATATTGATTCAGATATCAAAAATTAAGTATGGAATACCAAATGATGGACACAAAAGTAACTGCAGAGTAAGACTGCTGCCAAGGTGCAACAGCAGGAAGCTGTATCAAAGTCAAAGAAAACCTGATAGTTAAAGACAACTCTAAGGATCAACAAAGAGCATGGAACTTTAATTTGTCATTGATATTTTTGGACATATTTATGGTGTCATACACCAGCTTAAAAGGGAAGCTAAAGATACAGTAAACCAAATATGTGACGTGTTGACAGAGAAGAAGGTTTTGGACTTGCAAAATATTGGTAGAGCATTCTTTGATCTGTGAGACTGTTTACAGGAAATGACTCCCAGTTAAACAAGTCCAATACCAACTTCCTGCATTCAAATCTAGAGATGATTTGTTAGGCTGGCTTCAACTTAAACAGAGAAGAAACGGACACAGGTTCTTTATCAAGCCTGAAATCTTGATGCTTGGCTTTGTCCTGCCTCTTTAGATGTTGTGCTTAGAATTCCATGCATTTGTCTGTACAGGAAGACCACCAAATCACAGGTTTCATTGTCACATGTTGACATTCAGCTCAGATGACATATTATCGCAGATGACAAGCTTTGTTACCACTAATAGAACACTGGATGTCCCACCATGAGGAATCAAAGGGTGTTAGATGAATGACTCTTAACAGCTAAGTGAAAAAAGCAATTCAACTGAATAAATGCTTTCTATCTAGAGGGGAAAAAAAAGTTACTTTCCAAATTCTTGTTTTATAAAATACAAATCTCTTGCCTTCTAGGACATGAAGCACTGTGCTGGGATTAAAATAGATCTCTCTATTTTATGTATGTGTACATATATCTATACAATGTATTTTGTACTGGAAACAGTGGAAACGATGGAAAAGATGAGCTATTGCAAAAAATGCTAGTGATCAAACATGACTCACTCTTCTTGTGGTTTAGCATTAATGAAGATTACGGCCCGATGGTCAGTAAGTTCTTGCATACTCAGTTCCTCCAAAGATAAAAATTTTTCTCCAGGTTTTATCTACAAGAAAATTAGCATAAAAGATAAGGCGTTCTGTTCAATTAAAGATTAAGAGAAAAAATATATTTAAAAGGTATCTAAAGATTAATTTAAAATTCCTAATCTTTAACAGATTTGCATAAGAACTAATAAAGCAATTAAAATATATGAAAATGTTTTCTTCTACATTTCCATTTTCTTCATGAATTTTCTTAGAAAAGACGGTTTATAAATATTTCAACTTGTACTTATTGTTAATATGTCATTCCAAACAGTTCTAGAATAAGGAAATGTTCCTGCTTCTGAAGTCTTTACAATTTAGGATGGAATTTTCAAAAGCAGCCAAGTGCTTGAGAAACAGGTATTTCACTGATTTTCAAAAAGACTGGTACTTCTAATTAATTTTGGCATTTTGAAAAGTCCTTCTCAGATCTGACCTGAATACAGCACTAGCAAGTGAACCTGGAGTCAGTCTTTATATATAAACACTGCTTTGTGAGAGTCATGACCAAGGTGAAAATATGAAGTCTTTACTTCTTTGTGTGAAAAAAAACCCAAACAAGAAGTCCATAGGTCATTCAGTGTCAGGTTAGTATTAAGTACACTGCAGGGAGAGAGAGAAGAAGAACTAAGGTCTGAGAAAGGATCTGGAAAGGAACTAGGTCTGCCAGCTTACATAGGATTGTGAAGAAGATCACAACTGGGGAACAGCATGAGGATGATGAGATTTCCTCCATGAAGAAAGACAATCAAAAGAAATTAGTACAAAAGCTGGGAAACTTCAGAAGAAAACAAAGTATTTTATATATCCAGATTCTGGCTTTTGCTAAAGTACATTTACTTTTTCTAAATCCAGAAAATAATTTTACTCTTTCTAAGTAAAGTAACTTATTAAAAGTAGCTTACCTGACCACAGTCATAGAATCCATCAGTAATGATATTACTTGATGATAAATATCCCATCTGGCTGTATTTTCGGGAAAGATTGTTGTCAAGTAGCTTTTCCAGAGCAGCTTCACTAAAGTTATTTTTGCGCCCTGTTGATAGATTAATTTCTTCTAGGATGTCTAAAGCACTGTTAAAACAAAATACAAAGGCTAATTCATCAATACACACCAATTAATTGTTATTATACAGTTCAGAGTCAGTTTTCAGCTTACCAAGGTCAAGACAGATTCATTTCCAGCCTTGTCCCCACTGGGCCAGCAAGGAGCTGGCTGTGCTGCACAGAATTCTTTCTCTAGGAGAGGAAAATGTCTTGCAGTGCTCAAAAGCAAAAGCAATTCCTTTAGGCAGTTAAACTGTTACATAAAGAAATGTGGACAGGATGCCACAACCTTTTATCAGAACCACACAGAACCTGAGAAAAAGAAGGATGTAAATTTAGAGTAAAAAGAATAATGAGTCGACCATATGATACAGTTCAGGGAACCTCTCTTTCTCTCTCTGCAACTTGCAATGCAATTTGCAGATTCCAGTTGTGCATTATAGAATGTGTGAACCCTTCCGGTGCTGTGTTTGGGGCAGCTGCAGCTGGCAGAGATTTGCTAAAGATGGATGAGCACAGAAACACAAGCAGTTGTATCAGCACCACCAGGATGGCAGGATTTTTTGCAGCATGGAGGTAGAAAAAAATAGTCACGGGGACATGGGAGGACAGGAATACATTTCTTAAGCTGTTTCTGGTGCTGAAACCCACACACCAATAACTTCTGACCTGGAAAACTTAGGCAAAGTTCACTAAGAAGACAAAGGAAGCTGAATCAGGAGAACATAGCATACTGTGGTTTTGGAACTGTTTTTGGATAGAAGAAAGAGGAAAAAAAGAGGGTGATGTGTGTGTGTGTACATATAGACAGGCATTATTCACATCCTAAGGAATCAATTTCATATTTTTTTAAATATATATATATATATAAAAACGAACTCCACATTTAGACTGCCCATTTCCCTTTGTGAACTACTCTGGGAGTCTCAGCTGTGGACATTTACAACATAGACACCTGAAGGTACGTTAGATGAATTCCAAAGAGTAAGTTTTTCAGGCAAGGCAAATGACAACCTTCTCTTTTAGAAGAAAGCAATGGGAGAAAACAGCAGAAGAGCAGTACAGGCTCTTTGTCATACAGCATACTGTAGGAAAGTCACGTAACCAGCAAGTAATGCAGGGAAGAATTTTAAAGGGAAAAATGAACAAGGAAAGGCTAATGTGTGCAGCAGTGTCTAAAACAGGTGACACTACAGGCACAATGGCACATCACCCTCACATGGAGGAAAGATAAGCCAAAACCAGACAAATACAGCCACATCAAAAATTCTGTGAAAACGCAAAAACCCCAGAAAAAGGACTCATACAGGAATGGAAACAGACTTCCAACAGAAAACAAAAAGTAAGGGACAAACCCAGAAGACCCACAGGCAAAGTGAGACACAACTATTCAGGGACCAAAACAAAAATAACTGTTTCATATGCTGCAAGTCAGAGAAGAAAATGTAGGCCTGTTACTCAATGTGGGAAGAAAACTCGTAACAGATGGCACGGAAAAGACTGAAGTGTCTGATGCCTTTTTTGCTTCAGTTTTCATAAAAAGGTTGCAAGCAGATGCCTGGCAGTAATATTAATGAAGAGGTAAAACCAGTAGGCTTCATATGTCTTGAATAAGTTTGAGGAGACATATCAGTCCCTGAGGACACTTACCTCATACTACTCTATGAATTGGCAAAAAGAACCTCCAAACTATTTGTAACTGTATTTGAAAATTCAAGGAGGACAGGTTAGGTTCCAGAAGAGTGGAGAAGGGCAAAGACATTATCTAGATTTGAAAAACAAAGAAAAAGGAAATTATAATAGAGATCATTCAGCCAAATTTCAGTGTCCAAAGAACACCACATCAAATTATTAAACAATCGGCTTGCAAGCAACAAGAGATAAGAGCCATTATGTATGTGTCAGGAATAAATAACGTAAATCCTTTCTGTGATAGGATAACTGACTTAATGTACATGCAGAAGAAGTAAATGTGAGATACGAGTTGACTCTGAGATATGTTTTGACTATAATAAGTCTTTTCACATATTCCTACTTGAATACTCATGAGCAAGTCAGGGAAATATGATCTACATGAAAATAATATGAATTAGCGTAGTGCCTTACTGGTTGAAACACTATGCTTAATACATTATTATCAATAATATGCTGTCAAACTGGAAGGACACATAAATTAAGAGTCCTACTCTGATACTGTCACAAAGAAGGGATTAAATAAGGACAGTGCCATGTGCAAGATAAAGACAATAATTACTGAGCTTTATTTGATGGTGATATGACCTCAGCTGAAGTACCACATCCAGGCTGGGAGGGAGCACTTCAAAATGGCATAAATAAACGAGAGAAATTCAGAGATGTGTGACAAAATGATACAAGATTTCAAAACAAAAATAAGTTTAAGTAATTACTTTGTCACGGAAAGGAAACTGAGTAGGACACGGAACGTGAGAGAATTCCTTAAGTTAAACTCAAATTGCTATAAAAAAGCGGTTATTTGATCCCACCAAAAGTAGGACAACACGTAGTTGGACTGATTTGCTGAAAGGATTCTCCAGCATGGGAGCAGGTTACTTTGGAAAGCTTTTTTCCCCTCAGAATTGGTATTTACACTACACAAGTGAAAATATGTCAGCGCGCATGATCCAGTCTTACAGTGGGCAGATGGATAACATCACCTTTGAGGTTCCTTCCTGACCTAAGTTTCTGAGATTCTTACTCTGCAGAATCCCCTCATAAATGGATCTGAAGTACCTGTGCAGTAATCAGAGAAATGTCCAGCAGAGGGAGCCGGGCAATTACATATATTTTCATTTAACAATGCCTACAAAAAGTCACCCTGGATAAGGAGCCCTTCTTACAACCTAAACCAGCTTTTGTAATTCAGATATTAATGCGTGAAACTTGGAGTTTCTAAGAAGGAATAAAACAGAATCTCTTTTACTTGACACGAGCACACCTGCAGTTAACCAGAGCTTGTAAATGAAGTTTAGCCTGTTTGTAATAGGTACAATTTACTGTATTATTGAACCTAGCCTGAAACCTTATTTTCAGTTTCGTATGTATGGGGCACTATAGTCCCAGTTTTGAATGATATAAGCACAGCTTCAATATAAAGCCTAATTCAGGCTAATAAATAAACATTTTTATAATTCCAGTCACCTCTCTTCAGGCCTACATTTTTTCTCAACATTTCTGTTACTTAAAATCAATACCATTTCATCTGTAACATCTGTGGTGCGAAATTAGTTTCTGCTTATCAAAAGGTATAGCTTAACTTTATTATTCTGCTATAAATATGTAAAGATCAACTTAATAAGAGTTCTCACATCAAAATCTTCTCTCTGCCCCTTGATACTATTTCTACTCACCCTAGCCTGCATAGTTCACCAGCGGTTAGTTCATCACTTGCACAGACCATAACAGCCCAACACGCATTTCTTCTGACTTCTTCATTCTTGGAACACAGCAATTCAACGAGTGGTCTCAGTCCACCTGCATCTCTTAACTACAAAAAAAAATGAAGACATTGCCACTTACATATTTTGTCTAAGCCAGCAAAAACAGCCTGTGAAATTCACCTTTCAGAACATTTAAACCTTGTGGACAAGCTATGCTGGGCTGGTAGAAAGGCCAGTTATGGAATTCTGTGCTTCTGTGAACTCTGCATAGGCTGCAGCTGAGGTGAGATTCAGAGCGGTACATGGCACACATCCCTTCTGGCTCTTGCCTTGCTTCTCAGTTACTAGATTATGGTGTGGAAAATGAAGAGACTATGCAACCCAAGACTGCATGGAGACTTACACAGCTTTTTCTGTGTTCTGTTGCCTCCTAGCAACTAATTTACATCACAATATATTTGAATTTGTATTGTATTGTATGTATGACAATCTTATTAACATCCTATTCTCTTGTGTGCTACAGTATCTTTGCTATACACGCTGGAGGAAATATCGCTTATTTGGATTTTTGAGGAGAAAGACATTTTAAGGACACTGAAAGAGGTAGATTAATTATCTATGCCCCTTATTCATGTCCTAATTAACAGACTTGACCCATGAGAAAACCCCAACTTATAATCTATGAATGCACATAGCATCATCATTATTTATGAACAGAAAATAGTATGACCATTGATAAACAGCAAAAAGTTCAACTTGCTGGATGCCACTGATCAAGGGTTTAATTGTATTTTGGGTCTTGTCTGAATTACATTCACTCCATGCATATCCAGTATCTTATTAAGGAAGGTCAGAAATTGCTGTTCAGGACTTGAAAATGGGAAACAGAACAACACTGAGGGAGAGTAAAGAGGACAGAACTTCTCATCTTCAAAGTTCAGCCAACAGTTGCAACTGAAAAAAACCCTTAATGTTTAATGCTCATAAACAGGTGGATTAAGACATAGCACTGGTTAAAACTCACTGAAGCCACTGAAAAGCTGTAAAACATTAATGTGGTGCAAAAAAATACAAATTAAAGAAAACCTTTTCCAAGTTCTCATGACATACTGCTAAATTCATACAGCTAAATTCAGCTGAACAAGCCTATGATGAAAGTGAAAAATTAGTTACTATCTAGAAAGCCCAGGACTTTGAGGACAGACAGACAGACAGACGCAAAATACAAATATTCTAGCTAAGTATAACACCAACCTGAGGATCTAGAAATATTATAAATAACCACAGCCTGAAAGAGTAGTGTTACCTCAGTTCTTGCATCAGCATCACAACCAAATGCAGCCACAGTGAATGCTGCTTTGCTTTGCACTTGGCTGCTGGTTGAGTGCAATGGTTCTGCAAGCACACTCATAATACCATGGCTCTGGATATTTATGCGGAATGGCTCTTGCATGGCCAGATTTGTTAGCACTGTAGCAGCATTAGCAATGGCTCCATCTCTCTGAGCATTCAAGGTATTTACCAATGGCTTAATTCCTTCAGCCTCAGCAACAGCCCTAGCAAAATGAAGAAGGAAAAAAATTCTGTTATTTTAGGACCATTTTTTCTTCTTAATGTGCTGTATTTACCAACTAAACTAGTATTATATTACATCTCAAGATTTTTTATATATATATCTGTATGTCATTTATATATGACTTGGTGTGAAGTTCAAGAGTCACAACATAAGCAGACAAACCAAGTCACCAACTTTTGGATTCTTTAACTTACTAGGACATGGATTCTTTCTGAGGTTTTGAACAAGTGAATTAAATCTTGCATCTTTTCAAAGATGCTGGATTTCTGTATCTTTAGGTCCAGGCAAATGCCTCTGCAGACTCTTATCACCTCTCCCCATAATCACTCTAGCACTACTTCTAATGAGGATTGTAGCGCACGGAGTATTACCTTGTTGTTCTTTGTATTGTCTCTGCAGATTTCTGTGAGCAGATACCTAGGTGGCATAAACATGGCACACCGAGCTTCTGCCATTCTTATAAAGTAGTTGCACATGGTGCATTCAGTGCAATGTTGAAACTATTGAGCTGGCTTTATACAAGCAGATTTAGACAGCAGGAGTACAACAGCACAGATTTCAGGGCTGGCTATGACTATGGATCCACATCAACTAGTCTACCGACAGCAGATCCAGTTTAAATATTCCCTTGGCTCCTAGATGACATTGCAGCTGTGGCTGAAGGGTGCTGCCTCTCAGCAGTGCTGGGACAAACACTAGTGTGGCCAAGTTCTAAGCTAGATGTGCAAAACAACCTGTTTGCAATTAAAATTGGGGAAGATTGTTGGGATTTTTTAAAAAATACTTTCAGAAATTTAGGTTAGAGACCAGCCAAAAAAACCCAAACAGCGGGAGAGGCACTACTATGGAAATAGCAGCTTCAGGCAGGAGACAGCAGAACGCGCAGGCAGCTGCACTGTTAGAGGACACATTTGCAAATGACTTAAATCTGACATGCTGCAAAACTGCTAAGTCACATGGGCCTACATCTCAGTCACAGCAGAAGGAACTGGCCTATGAGCACTTAATCTTAACATTGCTGTTCTGCTTCTGGCACTCACCAGAATAATGCCTTTTAAGAGAAAAAAAAGTCAACTTTGTATTTAGTATCTGGGGTAAAGAATATATTCGAAAGCAGCTAGTGACATGGTCTGTAATGATGGTGAACTCTTGACTACAACTCATGCAAACCCTGAAAAGAGAACCTGGCCTGGCTGAGGGGAAACTATCGTGCTCTAACAAATCTGAAAAGGCTTATGTTTCTGGGCTACCACATCATTATGGGTTCTTTGGCTTCTTTGCCATAGGCAAAAGAGACTACTGATACAAATGTAGTTTACATTCTTCAAATGCCATAAGATATTCCATATCTTGAGGTTTTTGTTGACCTTCTTGCCAAAAATTTGCTTTCTACTAAGCAACAGGAACTTGTCTATACCATCTTAAATTCATTTCAGTGGGATTTTCTCCAATGTCATTATAAACCAGAACACTATAAAAATTGAATTGTCTTCCTTCTGAGTTTGTATATAAAATTTGATCAAATGATTTGAGGCATATGTCCAATTCACTATCTGCTCTTAGTAATTTTACATTGGGATCATCTGTTTGTTAAACAAAAGTTGGCAATATTGTTAGCAATGGAAATGCACAGATGGCAATTTGAATTTTCCTTGCAACTGCTTTTAATCCCCTCTTTTAGTACATTTTGTCTGTATCAAAAACATACCAAACCCTCCCACCTCTATACAAGCATATCTAAGCACTTGAAGAGTGTACATTTTTGTAAGTTTTGCTAAATTTCTCTCAACATATTAATAAGTGAAATCTGGATGTGAAAATCTTACTTTTACTGTAACAGTGTCTTACCAAAATCTAACTAACCTTTCGGTAACTTCCACAGTTACAAAATAAACACAAGTTTAGAAGTATTACATATACAAGAAAGAGTTATGCTATCAAAGACTGTCAAGGCATTGATAAAAACAAAAAAATCTCAGGCATGCTGATAGTCATGCTCTTATGCAAACAGGACAGAAAGCAGAATACATGCCAACGTGTGCCACGTAATCCCATTACATGGGCAACATGATGTAGATCTTACGAAGAACTCATTTTAGTGCAAGCATGTACAAACCAGATTTTCAGGGAAACGGATGCAGATACTCCTGAGCATACCTGGAATGAATCAGCAGAGGCTAACAGGGTTTGTTACTTTGATCCCTGCCATAGCTACAAGGTGATGGCAGCTCACAGGTAGTGCTGGAGCATGGGTGTAAGGAAGGCTAGCAGGCAGGCAGTATTTACCAGTTTGGAAAACCAGGGAAAAGGTAGCTATCCCGGGACAAAAGGGGACTAGGATTATTAGCTTGCATGCAGCATAAAGGTATAAGGCCAGTTTGGTGTTGGCTAATTAATCCTCCTGGAGCATCAGTAACTTTAATGCAAGCACTTCAGTTGCTGTTCAGAAGCAAATTCCATGTTTTCAGATGTCTTGCACTGCACTCCTCAGACTGACTTAAATTAGCTGGATTTAACCTTATCTGGGTGTCCTCCTTCCCCTTCTCTCCCTTGACCAGATAAAGAAGGACTGAAAATGTTTTGTTTGGGTTTTTGTTGTGTTTTCCCTATTCTGTTTGGTTTTTTCTTTTTTTTTTTTCTTTTATTTTGTTGTTTGGTTTGTTGTTTTTTTTTACTTAGGTAAGGCCACCGTATTTCTAGGTTCTCTGGTTAATATTGTCTTCTCTTCCCCATGAAAATTTTATCCAGATTTCCAGCATCAGGAGTGCTGTAGCTCTATTCAGGCTACTGTATATGTAGAAATCCTGAACATGTTGATTGCACATGTAAGGATCAGCTATACACCACATGTATCACAGGTTTACCAGAAAACATCACATTCATGGCACGTGTAACAATGACATGATGTACCTGCTGGTGAAGTGTGGGAGAGACTCACCATACACACACACAGAGCCATGCACAGAAATGCATGTCCATAAGCTATTAGATTTACAGCATTACACAGCATACACACATACCTTACCCAGGAAAAAAACCCAAACCAACATCAAACAGTTTTTCCCGTACAATAGATACACAGAAATTCCAGGATTTATGGGACAGATCCACTACTCATGAAATGCATCACTGCATCTCACAGGTGCAGTAAATCCAATACTTCTGCAGTACGTATAGGACTTACTATTCCTATACTACACCCAATAATACATGTATTCTCCCATAGGAAATCCAAATAAACATATAGTCCCTAACAGACTGATTCCAGGATGATACACGTAACTGAATGAGGTAGCCAATCACACTATAAGCAGATTTACTATAATTTCCATAAAGCCAGCAAGTACACAAGTACTTAACAAAGGAGCAAGGTGACAGCTCCTCATGTGTTCAGAGCTGACCTCAGCGAGGTATAGAGCACAGCCAATTTTCTCAAGTGCCACTCAACTTCAAAAAGGTTGAGAACCACTGATTTAGAAGATCATACATATTTATTTCAATCCTGCATTCTACTACTACGCAGATTCATTTTGAATCACAGTTTCATGAGTAGAGTTTAATCAAGTAGCACAATGGATCACAAGGCAAAAATAATTCATGTTAGAAGTGACAACAGCAGGTAATGACCTTTGAAGTTGAAGGTAACCACCACCTTTGAGGGTAAGATTTTAAGAGTGGACACCTGAGGGCAACGCTATGTCCTGGGAACAGAGGTGTGTACAGAAGAGGTTATGAGGGAAGAAGGAAGAATGGGGAATCCATAGTTCAACCCACTCCTACCCCACAGCCTGCTGCAGAACACAACACCAGCCCTGTCAGCCTGGCCACGGAGCCCCAGCTGCTGAAGAGACAGCAAGGCCTGACCTCAGAAGGGAACAGAAAGAATTAACGTGCTTAAGTTTTTAAGGTGCTGAAATACTACCACATTTAGAGCTAAGTACAGAGGTCCTCATTCCCTTCCATCTTGGGCAGAGACATACACTGTGTAGTTTTGTAAGTCAGAAGAAGAAGCTTCCACCAGTACTGTCTCTGCCTAATGCATATCAGCGTAGCCTCTCTCCCTGCCTCCAGAACACACTCTGCTCCAGACACATCCTTCTGAGATGGTGCACTTCATCAGTGCTCCTACTACAGGACTACAGCCTCAAGGAAGAAGGGAGCCTTCGTTTAGCTGAAAAAAGTATACCCCTTTTGATGTGGAAAAGGAGTAAATGATATAAATCCACAGCTTTTTTCCTCTGCGTTATGTAAAGATTCAAAATACATCAAATTCCCTAATCATGGAGAGAAAAGACTAGGGAAAAGGGAAGAGAACAATGGCAAGCAGAAAAAAAAAGGATGTTGCATTTGCAATATCGTCATGTTTTTTTGAGAAATGGAAGCTGAACTACAAACAAAGACACAAACAAGAAAAACCAGACAAGTGGAGAAATCAGAACTCAAAGTTAAAATAACTTAAATGTTATGATCTATAAGCGCATGGTTATGATCATTAGAGTGCCTAACCTAACAGGGTTAGGTGTTTATTTTAACCAGCGTATACATGGTTCAGGGACCCTAAAGACCTTAACCACGCCCCACAGTGAAACACTAAAATTCTGATTACAACTCAATTCAAATTACTGCATTCAAGAACAGCTAAAATATTATTTCTCAAGTGTCATTGGAAAGGCAAACATTAAAAGGTCAAATAATACTTAATTTAAATTATTAATTTTAAATATACATTATAACAAGTTATTTTCTTGAAAATTCTCTAAAAGATCACTCAAGACTCAAAGAATAAACAGTGAGAGTTCGCGAAAAGCAAATGTTTTCTTTACTTTTTTTACTGCAAAAAGAAATTAAAGTTGGCAATAAAATCATTACCAAAAGTTTTTTGCAACACAAACGTTTTTAAACAGTAAGTTTGGAGATGCATATGAATTTTACTGAACTGAATATTTTGTTGCTTCAGTTGTCTGGGGTGCAATAGGAAAGCTCAGATATTGGTGGTGTGTTCTGGAAACAATCACCAGTAAAAACTGGACCAAAACTCTGTGCTTTTTTAAATTTTATTTTTTAGGATTATAAGCTCTTTGAGGCAAGAACCACCTCTTTGTTGACATCAAATCAAGTATAACAGTTGTCAGCAATCAAGACTCCTAGCCATGGCAAGAAAGATAATGGATTATTTACTTGGTGAATAGGAAATGGTTCAGCTAGCCTGTCCTCCTGAAGAGAAGGTCTAGCCTAATGGAGAAAGCAACTATCAGTCTCCAAAGAGCTGACAGAAACCTCTGAGACTGCCCCCCAAACCTCTAAGCAATCTTCCATGGAGGGGAGATAGAGGAGAAGAGCAGTGGTACAGCTTCACACCACTATTTACTCTGGATTATGCTTAATTTACATTAGTGAGATTGACACTTCATAAAATGGTAAAGTATGTTTGGTTTTGCTTCTTCTACCACAACTGAACATAAACTGGTTTATATTAAATTATATTTTTATTCACTTCTATGCTGTTTACTTCCCCCATTCCAACTGAGGATTTAACACAATTTTGACTCAGAAAAAAATTCAAAATTTTCCTCCTCACAAAGGCCATTGCACTCCTTATGGACTTCATTTTCCAAATGTATTTGCAACTGCATGTTTAATTTCTGTGCAAAATTACCGTGATTGTGTGTGAGGTGCTTAGCTAGCCATTTATGCCTGTGCATATCTCATTTTCATACATAATTGCATGTAAATTATGCATAAGAATTATGCATCTAATTAAACACACATTTTTTAAAATCAACTCTTATCTGTGTTAAATCGCATGACTTCTTTTTCACACAAAGCATTTTTGATCCAGCTCTATTACACAATTTCTGACGGAAGGAATATCATAACCAGAAGTTTGAAAAACCTCAGGAAATAGCTTCCTTTTTATCCCTTAAATTTATTAGTATTCTTCATTTGCCTTGTTATGCCACCAGAATAATCACATTCAATAAATGTCTTCTGTATCTACCAAAAATTTCACTTTGTGGGTTAATTATTTTCAAAAGCAATTGACTGTTGTATATAGACACTTACATTTTATTTAAAGGCTAGTATTACTTCTGTTTTCTTCACTATACAAGGGAAATTAATGTCAATAGGTTTATTCTGAGTAAGGGAATCTAGCACAAGAGATTGCTCAACAGTTTGGGGCCCCCTTTGTGCTAACACAAAAATACTGATGATATCAACAAACTGTATTATTTTTTCATTTCAGGAACTGAACCCCTCTATTCCATTTTTTAATGACAAGTATCTTGTTAAAACATCACAAAACCAAAACTCAATAAACCTCACTGTACAGAAGCAATAAAACCGTAAACTGTCTGGGTTAGCAGAGGCTGTAACACCTGACTCATACACAGAGATCTTCTTATGTTTGTTATTGAATTCATCTGACAAAGTTACACAATCTGAGTTCTAAAACTTCAAAATATTCCAGGGGCATTGGTAATGAGCTGTCTATTCATGACATCTGAGCCTTTCAATTATAATATTATTTGCAACCTTTATTAAGAATTTCTGACACTTCCACTATTATGAGAAAGGCTTGAAATTCAGAGGCAATAGAAAGCTTTTTTGCCTCTGAAATATCCCATGTAGCTTCAGCCAGGGTAAGCACTGAAAAAGATGCTATCCCTCTCTCTTCTTTCTGATCCAAGAGGTAGTGCATGCAAAAATCTGTAACTCAGCACAAATGTTGAGAGTCTGGAATCCACATTGTTACAAAAGCAAAGTACCAGGGAACATTCAGGAGTTGCCAGAGCAGCCTTCGCAGAGATGTAAGGGAAAGAAAGAAAAAGCCAAAGCAGGGTCCTCACAACTGCTCATCTGAAAACAGGGACTGAGGCGGCAGTGGCTGTTCACCACTCCAAGCACCAGCTGAGGAAGGACAAGAAAGCTGTGCCAAGGAAGTCTCCCTACACTGTACTCGGACTGTGAAACCTGGCCCCATCTTTCACTTCTGGATAAGTCTTTTCTGGATGATGGCAGCAATCTGTTTTGCCTTGCTAAAGGCTCAAGCTCTTAGGCTGATTCAGAGTACAGAAACTTAGACTTTTAGTTTTCTCTCTTAAAATTAAATCTCTAAGGAAGTACACATCTACTACTATGTTAAGATAAAATTACTGAGATTGTAAAAAGGATTAAAATTACTTGTGAAAGCTTATTTTTACACCCTTGTGTGCATGACAGTCAAATTAGACAACATGCCACAGTCAGTGCACAGGTTAACTTCACAGCAGTGTAGAATTAATTTTGCATGATCAGCCATGAACTTGCAATTCCCTTATATACACTTAAAATAAGTAACTTCACACTATACTGAAATTAAAACTTATACTTAAATAATTTGCATTTAGTTTAGAAATACTCTACAAAGAAAATATGCATGTAAAAGCACCAATACAGTTGTCTGAAACTTACTCAAACATAAAATAGGTCTTGCCACTTTTAATTCATAAAAAGTACAACTCATCTTAGTGCATATCACTGAATCTCATCATAGGGTTAGACACTCCGAAAAAATCATTGCAGTTGTGCCACTACATAAAACACAGTTTTCTCTTCCAGGCTTAGGAGTCTCCAGCCAGGAAGAAGAAAGTTTCACCTGATCCCACAGAAATCTACCATGGGAAGTTACAAGTGACAACACACATGCTCTGAGTGCAATTCCAGCCTTCCACAGCTAAGATAAATAGTGATCATACTGCCAAGGCTTTGAAGGGAGTAGAGTACAAACAGCCCAAAAGCTTCTGCTATATCTATAATGGGTAGAACTCCTCTATAGTTACCATTATCCCAATTTAGAAGTGTTTTCTGTCTGAAACTATTTTGCATATACTTAGGCTCTCATGCACTTTAGGACGCTGTGACATGAGATTTGTGTTAGATAGAGATGAATGCTCTATAGTGGTCTCTGTCTTCAATATAACCCCTGACAGGCAACACAGTTAAAAAACAAACAAACAGGAAAATGCATAATGATTTTTATTTTTTTTTTGTGAAAGAGCCGTACTGGGAACAAAATGCAGGTACAGTGTCTGAGTCTATAGAGGGACTTTCCCATACAGCCACACCTTCCCAAATCTAAGAGAGAAAACCAGGAGTTGGCTAAGGGAAACATTTTGCACCTGCCACCAGGGCATGATTTAGGGTACTGTTCATGGGTTGTGCACAAGTCACCTGATGTGACTTTAAAGTCATAGTGGGAATTAATTTCTGAATGACATCCCAGCATTAGGCCTTGATGCAGCTTTTCTGCCAAGGGAGCAATTTACCATAAAACATTTTGCAGTTTTCAATGGAAGTCAATGTGCAACTTGTAAGGAAAAGCTTGTGAGTTCCTGGGTAATGACTCTGTTTTCTTTTTATTTTCTTTAGAAAGCACCGATCACACTATGGATATACAGTAAGTGAAAGTCAAAACAGGAATCTGTTCATGGCATGAGTTAATTGTTGGTATTTGTGTAGGGCTCAGCTGAAAGGGTGCTAATGTGAAAGATAACACAACCAACAAAACCCAACAAAATCCCTTTACCTTGCAGCAACAGCAGCTGAAAAATGTAATTTTGTCACTAGGGGTCAGTATTAAAACATACTACCTTTACACAATACAGCTAGTGGCACTCTATTGTTGATTTTCTCCTTCAGAAACACAAACTTATGTCATAAAGTAGAACTATTAAACCATAAAGAAAGACAACAACTATACAATGGATTATTACCTATTTCTGTTCTTAAATGTAGCTCTCATGTACTAGAAACGTTTGTTCCTGTCCTCATAAATTAACACATATATTCATGCAAATGTATTATCTTATGTAATATTGATCCATTTATGTGAATTAGGTTCCACCTACAGTCTTGAAAGGGAAACGTTATGACTAAGTTTCCCATTTTCTAATACAGAAGATTACTACCTAGTGATATTACTACCTAATGGTAATAATCATTACTTCCTAACGATAATAACAAAATTTTAACTGTAAGAAAACTGGATACCCATCTTAAAACCAATAAAAATCTGTTGTGGATGCTGAAAATCTCCTTTTAAGAAGGTGAGAGACTCCCACTACAGCTGAGCACCACCCACACGGAGTAGACCGAGGATGTATTTTGGGTCATTAGATCAGTATATGAGTTTCAGTTTGGAATAGATTCCACAGCCACTGAAGTCAAGGGAACAACTCACTTTCTCCTCACTGGGCACTGCCCATAACCAACAAGTTCCCAATCTATCTTCCTAACCCAAACCTACTCCTAAATCCTGGAAATCCTGATATATTTGAGCGAGCATAAAATCAGATGCTGTGATAATGCCTGTAACTGCTTCTACGGACATAATTTTGCCAACGTAAATAGGTCCACCAATTCCTGTGAAGAATTAAAGAATTAGAAAACTAAATAACATCAAGCTTGCTGATTTGGCAGCTTTGGGGAAGATACTTCACTATCTTGAATCCAGATATAATACTTAGAAACATGTAACATGACACTAATCATAAACCCCAGGAGAAATATTCTGCCGGATCATAAGCCTGTCATGTACCGCAATTTCCTGCAGCCCTTAGAAGAGCTGAACAAAAACCATCCCTTTCCTTCTTCCCTCAGATCAAACTCTAACTGAATGCTATAAATTTTGCACTTAAAATAAACAATTTAAAACAAATATTACTGAGACTGTTAATTAGTTTTCATGTCCAGTACAAAGCTCTAACTTTCGTAGCATATATTTTTCTTTAGCAGTAACTCTATTAGGTGCCCAGAATTCAGACGTTGCCAAATTTATGAAGATAGCTATTAGAAACAGCATTTGTGCTATGACAACACTGAAGAAAAGAGCTGGTCAAATTAATGTCTAACTGGTACACTTAAGATCTTATTTGTATGTGTTACTTCTAACTAATATCATAGAATCATAGAATCGTTTAGGTTGGAAAAGACCTTGAAGATCACCAAGTCCAACCACCAATCTAACACTGCCAAGTCCACCACGAAACCGTGCTCCTAAACACCCACCACATCTACACTTCTTTTAAATACCTCCAGGGATGGTGACTCAACTGCTTCCCTGAGCAGCCTGTTCCATCACCTGACAACCCTTTCATTGAACAATTTTTTCCTAATAGCCATCTAAACCTCCCCTGGCACAACTTGAGGCCAATTCGTCTTGTCCTAACACTTGTTGTTACCGGGAGAAAAGACTGACACCCACCTCACTACAACCTCCTTTCAGGTCGTTGTAGAATGATAAGGTCCCCCCGCCCCCCGAGCCTCCTCTTCTCCAGGCTAAACAATCCCTGTTCCCTCAGCTGCTCCTCACAGTTGTGCTCCAGACCCTTCACGGGTTTTGTTGCCCTTCTCTGGACATGCTCCAGCACCTCAGTGTCTTTCTAACACAGTATTCGAGGTGTGGCCGCACTAGATTAGCTTATCCAAACTACATGAAAAGCCAAAATAATTTATTATACTTTAAATGGGAGAAAATTGGCAGCGGCTGAAGTAAAACGTTTCTTCTGGAGTTAGCTGTATAGCCCGGAATAATTTAATTTTCTGTCCAATAGATGGCACTGCTGTTTCTTTGGTTGTGTGTAATTTCTCAATTTGTGCATAAGGTACATTATTGAAGTGTCTACATTTCCCTGTGCTTGGACACATCAAAAATAGACAGATTTCATAGATTCTTTAAAATGTCATTCTGCTGTCCAAATAACCGGATACCATTTTCAATAAAGCAAGTTAGTGTTCTGGATTAAAAAATGTGAAGTGGATGCAAATACCCAGCTGAACGTAATTCTCTTCTTCCCAGAAGTAGACCGCAGAAACAAGTTCCGACACATAGATCAAGGATGGACTCAGAGCTAGTAACATAACAAAGTAAGTTCTTTATCGTATGTTAGAATAAGTATATTGGATTTTAAACTGCACTATGCTTTGCAATTTTATGTTTATTTAGCCTAATTACTAACAAGTTTAAAATGAATTTATCAAATGAATTTACACATCAGCATTAAAATTCTGTCATTACTTTATGATAAAATCATGATAAAAGCATCATCTGAGAGTGTCAATCTGTAAACTAACACCGTACTTTTTTCTGTGTGCTACTGAAGCATGACACAACATCAGCTCTGCAGCAAAAACTTAAATGCTGAAATATTTTAGAAGTTATTTATAGTAATTTTTATGTGTTCTAGTAGAGATCATATTGAAAATCCATTTTGTCTCAAACCATTTGTATGGGACTCATGTTCTCTTCTGCTCTAGATCTTTGGTTAAAATACTACAGGGGCCACAGTCATTCATTAATTTATTTATTTTTGCCAAATTGTGGTTTCTTGGGGACTTGTGTGAAATGACAAGCTGGTCTCTGTCCTGTTCATCGTGAACAGGTGTTCTAATTACAAAACCTCCACCATATTTGACACCTTTATTAGCTGTCTCAGTTGAGAAACAAAGGATTGATTGGGTAGGGGTACAGAAGTAGCCTTTCATTGCTGTGGGGAAGCACCTAAAGGTCAAGGTTAATATACATTAGTGGGGGTAGTATTGCCCATTGCCTATGCTGTTCTTGTGTTATTAATCAGTGGAAGACTTCATCCTTATATAGCTATTGTGGGAGCCTTAATTACACAATGTATTTTAACTTGCATTTCTTTCCAAGTTATATGAAAAGCAGACAACACTTCTTGACCAAATATTCCTAGAACAACGAAAAATCTCCAGAAAAAAATGCAGTCTCGTACTCTGCTTATATTCTGTAATATATACTGTACGAAATGAAAAGGCAAGGTACGCATCCTTCAGTCAATATAACACATGCAAAAATGCTCATGAAATGAAATATGGCAGAGCATCTGTATACGAATTCAACAAGACTGAATTTTTGGCTGGCTGGTAAAAAGTGAAAACATTTACAGTAAACAGTCTTCCCCTTTACTGTAGCCATTTTGTTCTTGCCACATAAGGTCTACCTGCTACTACTAGCTTTATGATTTAATATTCTCAGAGGGTTTATAAGAAGAATCTAATATATAACCAATAAAAGGGCACTACTCTCATTAGTCTCAATTGGGACCAGAATATTGTCAACATAATTACACAGCAAAGTCACATTATTATAAAAGTATATCAGCATCTTCATTATATGTACATTTATTTTCAGTGGTTTACAAGACACACGCACAAAATATTCCAGAACGAAATATGATTATGGTAACTCAATCTGGAATGCATTTTCTGCAAACTATTTTTTTTCCTATTATGTGAATGTAAAATAAATACGGGCCAGACACTCAGTCAGTGAGCTGGAACTATACCAATTTGTACCAGCTGAGGGTTCAACTCTATATATTCATTTATGGATCCTAGTCACACTTGGACCCTTCTATGACTTATTAATGGTTTTGATTTAGAAATGA
Organism: Falco punctatus; assembly: GCF_963210335.1. Taxonomy (NCBI): domain Eukaryota; kingdom Metazoa; phylum Chordata; class Aves; order Falconiformes; family Falconidae; genus Falco; species Falco punctatus. Next base: position 70,414,452 of record NC_137583.1, read on the forward strand.
AGCTTTGAAGTAATTATATAGTCACATGGCATTCATCCAATATACATATTTAATGTAAATTATTGCTTCCTGATTTTCACAGAAGACTTGTGATTAGATTATCTGGTGCTTCCATATTGTACTTGGAGCTGGATTGCAAAGAGAGAGAAGTATATGTAAGCCACCTTTACAATTTCCTGACTCTGCCCAGCAAGAAACAAATACGGACTTCATTATAATGCAGAGGAACAGAGACAGCTATTTCCCTGCCTGAGGTCTCAGAGAATTGTTCTAGCAGTTGAGCTAAACAATGTCCTGACTATCTCCTTGGCAAAAGAAACTGAATGAATTGGCATAAGCTGCTATACCAACTCAAAACTCTCCAGAGATTCCCTTTTCACAATGTGAAACCTCAAAGGGCTGCGCTACGAGAAACAGCTGTAGCAGACCTGAAAGTTTGACCCCTAGACTCCAGTACTGTGCTCTTTTTATGTGTGTATGACTCCCACTGACACCAACTGAAGAGTCATGCACATGAGGAGAGCAGAATATCAGGCAAAAAAAGTCTACTACGTGAATCTGAGAACAGAGTATTATTCTCTTGTGTCAAATTATGGCTCCATCTGGTAACATTAAGTGAATACTGGTGACTATAGAGCTGAATCAATAAATTGAAACAAATAATTTATTTGGTGAGTTATTTTACTTTTTCACTTCAAAGAATGCCTGTGAATGGATTACAACTTCCTTAAGTATATTCCAGGAAACTTTTAAGGAATTTTATTTTATGGTTTGTTAGTTACATGTGATTGCTCATATACGTCAGACTGCTCTGTTTCTTTTCCCTGAACAGAACTTTTAATAGAGCTGGGGTAACAGAACTCTTCAACTGACAGTAGAATTTAGTTGATACAATTATTTTGGAACTTATAGTCAACTGGCCATCCTTTGTTAGTTATTTTGGATACTGAAATTACATTTCCTTTAGAGAATGAACTATGAGCATTCTCTATTACTTGGGAAACAGTAAAAAAAGAAAGACAATGCCAATATTCAGAATATCTGAGTGCCATCTCCCTCAAAGACTGGGTTTACATCCGTCAACAAAGTTGCATGAACCATCACATTTTAAAGGATACCTTAGTGATACTGAATTTTCAAAAAATACCCTACATTTAATGCCTTAGATTACAAGACATATTTTCTTCATATGTTCTCTTCAAAACATGATTTTTATCTCTGCTTTCATTACATCTGCTTCATACCTTTCCTTGATAAAGCAAATGATAGTACAGGTAGTGTAACTCTTGTAACACTGATGAGAACCAACCTATTCCAGATGACTCATAAGAACCAAGAAGTGCCTTACAGTCAAATTCAAATAGACCTGCCTTGCAGGATAAGGACAAGATGAGGCATTCTTTAAAAATCAAAATATTATCACTTGTGTTCAGATTAGTGTTTTAAATAATAATTTAATTATTGCAGACTCACCTTGCATTCCTAGGACTGGCTGCTGTCAAATTAGCTAATGCTGTCACTGCAGCTTCTTTTACCTCTTCATTGTCACTGCTTAGCAACTGTACTAGCTGGGGAATCCCTTTGAAAGAAACAGTTGTATACATAAACCTTTAAACAAACCATGGCAGTCTGCAAAAGTATAATATGCTCCTTATTAAAGCAAAAGCACAGATTCTCAGTTCATCCCTTCCCACCTTACTTACCCTGGAGTCCAAATGCATGTTTGCTAGCTAAATTCTCACACATGGCAGAAATTGCTTGGGAAGCAGCAACTTTCACTTCATCATTATCAATTTCCAAAAGGTTTATGAGATACTTCTCAACCTCTTCCTCATTTAAGATTTTTCTATTTTCAGCTTTAAATGAAAAAGAACAATAGTATTAATCTGCGTTCATTTTCCAAATCAGTGAAAGGATGTGATTTTAATTTCATATAGTTGATTCTAACATAACACTTGCTTTTGATACCGTGAAAATGGAAACAGTTTAGTAACAGAGGCACCAGCAATTAAGAAATGTACACAAAGGACCTGACCCAAAACCAATTAGACTTCAGTGAACTCTGAATCCAACCCAAAAGGTGACCATTAAATACAGCTTTAAACATATGTAACCCAACAGAATGCACAGTTTGTTCTTTATAAGACTTAAGGCTGCAGAATGCATACAGGCTTGACGAAAACAGCTTTTCCAATTAAACAGATCATATTTACTCAGGACTTTGGTCAAAACTTTGGTTTATGCTAACGAAGTCCAAATGCATAAAATTGAAGAATGTACTAGTAAATGTACATTCAAACTTTGTGGACTACCAATTGATACACTAGAACAGACAAAAAACAGGCAAGGGGTGTTAAAAACTGAATTTTAAATTCTGCATGCCTTGTGGTTCTTCATTAATGGACACTTTGCAAAGCATTTCAATTTTGTAGTTTAGCCTGCTGATGCAGGGCTTACTGCTGACCTATATTACAATGATTGGCAGCAGCTAAGGAAGGACATAAATATTCCCTTCCTCTACACAGGTAACAACATAGAGCATCTCAAAGTGTCTACAGACATCTAACAATTATACTAATCAACTCACTCATCTCAAAATGGATGAGATCAGAAGTGCAGGTGTTTGTTTAGAAAGAGCCCCAAGTGAAACTTTCTCATCCAGAAGCACTGGACAGCACAGCTCTACCATTATGAGGGTCAATAAACATTTAACCATATGCACAATTTAAAGCAGACTCATTACATTCTGTAAGGTATATCTATATGGTAAAATTTTCCAATGTATCAAAGATATTCAGGAACTGAGAAGTAGTAGGACTTGAACACATTTGGAAATTCTACCAGTGTTTACTAACGTTTTGAGGGATCATTCCCTTATTTGGACTGTTGTCCGATGAATAAAAAGTTTAAAAAGGAAAGAAAAAACTTGTAAGTATTCTTTTAAACAAAACTGAATCCGCGAATCCATAGTGAGTAAAAGTAAACAAATAGAAGTCCACAAAGCCAATTTAAAGAAAGTTTGATTGAAAATCTAGTTACAGCAGAAATGACGCAATGCACCTATGTGAGATGGCTAGCTGTTTTCCCCTCTGTAGCTCAGTTTTAGAGTATTTTTAGAATCATCAGAAATATGCAACTGAAATCACAAAGCAAAAGATGCAACAAATAAAACAGAGAGGATTTTAAGCGTCTGCAGAACCTTGGCCACAACTTCGATGTGTATCAGGCCAGCTCTCAGGAGAAGGCCTTAAATGGGATTACAGACCATTTTGACAAGTCATCAAGTATGCTGCTGGCCTGTTGCTTGCCAAAGTAGTCCATAATCCCCAATAACGATCTCTAGAGGTTCTTCATGCATCAGTAATTTGGTTCTTGTACAGCAAATTACTTACTACTATTCAAATTTCCTTAAAAATTATTCTTGCTTCTGAAGGCAGATTATAGGTGTTTGATTTTAAACATAATTTTTACCTCTATGAAATAATAATAATAATAATAATGTAATTCATTTGAATGAGTGAAAACAGTGATTTAAAAAATTTTAAACAGAATAAAGCATTTTTCAGTAATGTGGAAAAACAGATTTTAGATTTGAATTAACAGTAAAGAGTATGCACCTATATTTAGCTAGCTAGACAGGTGAAAATTATTAATATTTTAAGATCCAGACGCCAATTCTATGTAAGGGATGAATATTTTCTGCAGATCACCTCTCTATGATGTTTCTTCTATTTCCTTTAGTATAGAAAAGAATATAGAAATGAAAAGCATCCTTTGTACTTAAGCACTTCTCACGTCAGTGCCAACATCATATTTATTGTGACAAATTTCTTGACCCCTAAGTAATTTCAATACATTGATTTAACATGAAGTAAAATACTTAGGCATACCCAACTAAGCGGGTCTGGAGTACCAACACTTCTGTCCAGTTTTTCATGCATTGACCCCATCATGAGCCAACCTTTGTTTTTCAATATATTTTCCTACTTCCCCTTACCCCAAATCATGATCAGACTTCTACTGATTAACTATTCAGCTCACTGTCATCACCTTATGGAATTATTTATACCAATATGAAATGAAAAAAAGTTAATATTAAATAGTACCATGACCTCTCACTGATTGTGAGTTGAGATAACCCAGATGAATACAAACCTGTATTATGAAAAAGCATATGTTAATCTGGCTATGCATGCTCCTTTTAGAAAGGATTTGCATCTAGATACATGTAAATAGTGGGAAGATTCAAACCAGAAGTTTGGCACAGTGAGGCCAGACTCAAATGAGCATGATCATCACTTTCTCCATACACACTCCATAGGATTTTGTTGCTGCTGGTGTGTCTGGCATTGTCAGGGGAAAGTCAGGCTCTACTTAATCAACCGTCCAAATAATCTACTCACAGATATTCAATAATTTATAGCATTAAATTGTATTTTGCATTTGGAAATGACAGCATTATTTGCTGGGCAAGGAGAGAATTACAGTAAATTCACCACTGCAATTCTGAACATACAAAATAAAACCAGTGATAAATTAATACATTACATTCAAAATTATTTTGCAGAACAAAAATCTTCAGGGGCAAAGGGATAATGATTATGTATAGAAATTTGATCAATATTAATTTACTTAAAACAGAGCAGCATCCTAAAGGTGCTATTTAAAATTGAATATAGTGTTTACACCATGTAATTTATTCTGATATTGAGAATAGCTTTTAAGTGATACATCTGTATTGTCACAACAAAACCAAAAAGATACAGGAATCCCTTTCCAAAGGGTTGAAAGGAACATAAAACAAAACTGTTTGCTATGATCACATCTGTCAGGAAAAAACCAAAAGTAGATTCCATCCTTCAACCGTAATTCAAAACCAGACACTGTTGTATACTCAACTTCCAGGATTAAAAAAACAGCTGAGTACATGTTCTATCATAGCAGAACTAAGTTTTTCATTTCAGTGAAAAGCAGTACTTTTTTCCTCAAGTATGCGGGACATGTTGGTAAACTGCAACCACAATTATCAAACATGAAGAATGTGGGCTACTGTATGGCTATTGCCAATTTAATGAATAAGTCATAAAAGAATCTGGAGCTGTGTTGTATTATATTAGATTTACATCAATGCAAGTATTATATAGTATACATTAGTGTTGCAGTTTGGATAGGCTGTTTAATAAATTTACAACCAGAATCCAAACAGACAAGAACTGAAAATGTTTTCTTTTTGCACTTGGACTATTTCTTATAATGGCCTCAATGCCACTTGTCTTCCCACTGGAAGGCTGACTTTAGACCAGTAGCTCTATATATTTGAAATAAATTTAATACTTCTGGGAGCCATGTTGAGCAGCAAGTTTACTGGACTGTGTTTTTCACTGCACCAGTACAACATGTTCCCTTTTGTCTAACTGTTTGTTACCAAATTCTGCAGCTTGGAAGCAAATATTTTAAATCTTCTTTTGATCTATTTTCCCAGCTTGCTGCATCCATACCAACTGTCATAGCCTGAAGAAGAGAGCAAACCTTTATAATGAAACCACATTGACTCCATTTGTAAAGGAGTATGACAAGAAGATGCATCTTCACTGACGGTAACATCCCATGATATAAGATCATAGGCAGTACTGTAATATATTATGTGCAGTTCTTGCCACTGTGCTTTAAAAATGTTGTGTTCAGACATGCTTCTACTAACAGCTGCTAAAATATTAGGCCACAAAAACTGAAAAAGGTGTGAAAGAGGAAAAGGCGGCTATGCTTATTTGAAAATAAATATGAAAAAGGAGTAAGATGCAGTAGGAAGTAGTAGGAGTAAATATAAATCTGCTTAGCATACTACTTATAAGCCTGTCACAGGACTATAAAAATGATACTGACAGTCCTAAGTAGCATAATAAAATAACAATACAGGAAAATACACAAAGAAAAATCTGGCATAAGAAGGTCCCTTCCTATCTTTGATACTTAAACATTAATGAAAATAATTTTCAGTGGCATGCAAAGCTTCCAATAAATCAAGATAAAAGCACACAGAAATCCACAGAATACTAGGAAAGGTAGACTCCACTCTTTTCATGTATCATTTGCAACCCAAATAATTACAAATATTCAGGACGTCAAACTAAGCTAGGTGAGAAAAGAATTGGAAAGATAGGGTGGGGAGAGAAGAAAGGAGGTCTGAAATACTGTAGAAAGGAGAGATTATTTTAGCCATGTGTTAAATTAGATAACATATTTGTAAAATACAAATAAATTAAAGGCATAATTCAACAAGATTATAAAAATATGAAGGAAGTATTTAAGCTGTACTGTCATAGTTACTGTCATCAAAATCCCTTGACAGAATTAAAATCTTCTGTAGACAGAAGAACGTTACTTCTTATATTGCGTTTTGTTACACAGCACTACCTACTAGGCATATGTTGCAACTCAGAAGCCAATGCAAGGAAGGCATTTCAGATGTAATTTATTTAAAGAGCATCCTTGTGGGCAAAAATGATGAGCATGTTCTGTCCAATTCAGAATTCCTTCATGAATTAAAGAAAAGTGTATAAAAAAGAACTATAGGATGAATAATTATATAAATATGACAACGAAACTATTTAACTCCACTGGGAATATTAATCTGCAAGCCATCTGAAAGGCTTTTTTTCATGCCCCTGTTGAAGGAACTTGTACTTGAAACTGCCTGACATTTAGACAAGCAGTTGTATGCAAAAGGAAGTAAGCTTGCAATTAGGTCTTAACTAATAGTGATGAGAAATAGTATGTGAAGGTGGGTTTAGATGGCAGTTACCTGGCATCATTAAAAGAAAGATAAAGATCATATTTTTAGAGCTCCATTTTCTATTTTGAGGACAGCATTTTTCAAGAATATATTATATTTGAAAACAAATTGAGGCAAAATCTAAACATTTTCATATACATATATAGCCTAGCATAGAACTGCTGCTCTGATTGGCAAGATTCATCACTGTAAATTCATTCTTGCTATTGTGTTCCTCAGCACAAGGACTACCCTCAACTGAGTAAGATGGCCTCATCCTGGATGAAAATTTACTTCATTAACAAATACATGTGCATGGATTTTTATAAAGTCACATACAGTCATAAGCTGCTTTGGTAATTGCCTTTGCTGCATTCTTCTGAATATCGGGGACAGTAGAGACTCCTATAAATGAAAGTAGCTTTTTAAGGCCTCCTGTCTGCTGAATCAGTTGCAGAGCATGCACATCTTCAAGGCAATTTCCCAACACAGCAAGAGCTTCCGCATGTAGATCACTGAATTCCTAATAAGGAAAAAACCCCAAACAAATAACCTTAAAATCATGATTAAAATATCTTTGTCTTTTAACTTTGTCAGATGATTGTCATAACTTTCATCTGGACAGTTTATTCATACTGCAAGGTACATACTTTCATACTCATATTTTTTGTATAATTTCTTTGATATACGTTAGGATGCAACACAATTTATCAAAAACAGTAAAAACCCAGAAAGTTTCTCATTTACATCAAAGTGGGTTAGGCAGGTATTCAGAAAGGACCTGTCATCTTAAAATTTCAGAAACTTCACAGATTCCTCCACGCATTATATTTCCTATGGTGACATCTGAACTCATGAAGCACTAAAATGAGACTCATAATGGCATAAACAATGAAATTTCCAAGGTAGGAAATTATATTTAAGGCCATTGATATCAAAGACAATTCAGAAAAAAAATAATCTGTGTTCAAAGTAGGAACCAGCACCAGATTTCAGCATATAATAGAAAATTTTGAGAAAACATCATATAAAAAGCTATATGGTGAATTTTTCTGATATTTACAATACTTTGAGAAATGGACTAGTAAATGCAAACTAGTATTACTAACAGCAATAAAGCAATAAACCAAATATAAACATTCTGGTGAATCTCTTTGCTCCCTTTCTTATTAAGTTAGGTATTCTAGCTTATCCTATTTCTATCACAGTTAGCTCCAAGTAAGGAGCTCTTTCTTCTTTTATCATTCTTCCACAACACAAGTATTATTTCTCATTAGTCATACAAACATTAGCAGCAAGAACAAAAAACTTTTAAGGCAAGTAAACTGTACATTGGTTTCCAGTATCCTCAGAAGACAATCTAATCCTTTATTTTCTCCGAGCATTATCCTGGTTTCTCTGTCTTTGCTAATTACTTCTAAGGTTTTAAGGGCTAACAACTGAATAACTGGGTATTCAGATTTCAGTAGTTCCAGCAAGGGTGGAATTATATTCAGTGCACGAACTGCAGCACGGCTTTGAAAATCCTGCAGTAAAATATTCAACAAAGAATGTTAGTGATAGAGAATGTAACAGTACATCAATTCCTGACTTTGCAGAAAGAACACTAAAAATCTGATTTCAAACACAGAAAATAAGTCAATATCCCAGAGCTTCCAGTTCTGAAGATTTCTTTCTTTTCAGCTAAGAATCATATTTAATATAATCAAGCCCCACCAACCTTAAATTCCATTTTTTTTTGCATGACCGAAGTACACACTACAGAATCTAGTCCCGTCTAAGGAAGCCTGTATACTCTTGGTTTTGCCATTTTTGTATCAACATACATGTTTCTTCAAGAAAGTTTTTCAAATTTAGTTTCATCATTTTTATTTACCTTAGTGGGGGGAAAATAGATTTTGCACTCTGCTGTAGTTGCCTGGTTATATCTTCTTTTTGTTTTAGTTAAAATTTCAACTTTAAACAGTGGGTATGCAGCTTAATAAAAAGACAGTAGTAGATTATATTAAAATAGAAAAAATTAAATAAATTACAATTTGCTTTTAAATAGCTTATTGCACATGTGCAGCATGCAATTATCCTTATCAATATAAGCAAGCACCAGGTGCAGTTATCCAGATATACCCTGCAACAAAGACAGTGAGATAGTAAAAAAGGAGAAAGAGTAAAATGTGATTCTGAATAGACATGCTCTGATGCCCCAAAAGAGATAGAGTTATAAACTGAATTCATTATTGAATTGATTCGCTTAAGCCACGGAAGAGAACTGCCATACAAATGCACCATTCTTTTGCTAAGCAGCATATGGATGACATTAGTGCTGAGTGTGAAAGTAGCCAATAACAAATCTATTCCTCCCAGCATGGAAAGTAGCTGTTGACAGCATTCACCTTTCATTAAAAAGATGTTCAAAATTGTGGCTATGGACTTGCTGGCTAAAACAAGGCACAATGCAATTGTTAGTTCTTTCATTTACAGGATTATTTCAAGCTTTTGGATAGACAGGTTATAACTCTTATTACAGAGATTAACAATTTCCAACTAAGAAAACAAATTCATATTAATTAAAAAAAATCTGAATCTGATTCTGATCTCACATTGCTGTATAGCATGGATAATTGCATTAAGTTCAACAGAATCATAGCCAAATAATCTATATTCATAACTACTGTAACAGGGACTTTGGTGTCATGTTTTCAAATACATTGATAAACACTGGGGAGTAAAGGAACTAAATATTTCATAATTATTAACCCTAAAGGGGTGGGGGTGGGGGGAAGTGCTTATCTGCCTCTAATTTAAAACAACAACAAACTTTACCTGCACCAGGAGATAGATACATTCAACTGAATTCTTCTTAACGTCAGGATCAGGGCTACCTAGCAGTCTGATAAGTGGTTCTAATCCACCTTGCTCAAATATTTGCACTTTAGTAGTATATTCAACAGCCATATGTGCTAGACAGAGAGTAGCAAATTCATGGATAACTACATCTTCTGTGGGGGAAAAAAAAATATTTTGATCAAATTTGATTCAGCACAGTGTATGTTCACTAACTGAGTGGTTCACAATATTATTTAAAGTCAATAAACAATAGCTGTTAATCATATCTAACATTGCCATAATCATGTTGCTCCATCTGTACGACATAAAACACTACTCAGTGAGTAACAGGGCTACTCCTATAAAAGCAATTACCTATTTAACACATAGTATGACCAATCATAAGTTGCAAGGAAGACTTTATTGTCTGATCAAATGGCAATCATAATTACTTCTGAGTGTATTTCTGCACAAGGAATGAATACTGCAAGCTACCTTCTGGTGCCAGCTGTGATATAAGTGAACTTGTGACATCCAGTTCCCTCAGTAACTTCTTGACATCATCTACAATGAAATAAACACAAATATGAAGCCTTTCATTTGGCATTCTTGGCTGAGTAAGAAACAGATTCTGCTCCAAGGCAAATGCCCTCATGGTTACTCCCTGAGTGACAAAACGATCTGACTGGGAATAACACATAACTGAAGTTATACCAAGATCATAACGGGCCCAGAAAACACAGAGGAGATTTTCAAGTATCAGACAATATTTTTGACATTTGATATATATGAAGTTCCTCAATACTCTATTGAAACTTCATTCAAAATATTTGCATCTAGCAGGTTCTGACTAAATATTGCACAGTTTTAGTTGTCAAAGAAGTCATATCCCAATACCTAAAATTATCTGTGGTTAAAACTATCAAACTAAAAGCAATCCTTCCATTATTTAATTTTCAAGCTGTCACTTTCTAATTTCATGGTAACACAGCCCACACTGCAAACCGAAAACATGAATTTCATAGGTCTTATTGAAATCACAGTAAAGACTTGCAGAATGGGTTTTTATTGCTGTCAATGGCAAACTAGCAAAACCACAACCACTGAATAACCAAAAAACATCCTTTGGGACAGACTACATGTGATTTTACAGGGCAATGTTATGATCAACACATTACAGTGTTGAAACGTAAGAAAAAAAGTATGAGTTGCATTTTCTTTTAAGAAAAAAACAATTAAGATGTGAATAAAAATGGAAGATTTTCAGCCATTCAAATCCATGTTTGTGCAGCAGCGTTGGAAACCAAGCTGTGAAGGGAATGACTATGTGCTAGTGCTGAGTTGAAAGTAAGGTAAAGATCATGAGGTCCAGCACAACATGAAAAGCAGATAGCAGCTGATGAAAAGACTTAAATAGTGGTTAGGATACCACCATGGAAAACAATTGGGTACAACATCTACCAAAGTAAGACCTTATTGATTATATTAATTAGACATAGGTTTATAAAGCAATGTAAAAATAACAGCCACTGAAACTCAACCTTACATCATCATCTTCAGGTATGTCTACCTAGCACTCACTGCAGCTTGATCATCTGGCAATGAGCCACCCAGCATGGATGTAATACATCCATTCTCACCTTATAAAAAGGTACAAGAAAATCTGCATATACTGTGGTTTAATCATTTAATAATGGTATGGCTACAGCAGATTTACTACCTTGCGGTGAATGCAATGTCTATGAGACATATTCAAGACTACTTGAATTTCACTAGCTCAGATACAGATAACAAAATATTTACAGCAGCACTGACCTGTGAAAGAAGATGGGCAAATATGCATGCCCATGCTTGACAGTTCAGCTTTTTCTGCCATCAATACTTGAGTTAGCTCTATAAATTTAACACATTTTCTCCCTTATCATTGTAGTTACACTAATGCCTGAAGTAACAATTGATATTTAACCACAGCATTTTCTGTAGATGATAAATACTACTTTATTCTCTCTTCCAACTTTTGTGAAAGAGAAGACTGTGTCATATCCACATTGGTGGGCATTTTATGTAGTCAGGCTTTCCCTGACAGACATAACCCCAGTATTAAACTATTTCACTTTGGCCCTGTGAAAACAAAAATACGGGTTGGAAAAAGCTTCTCTTGTAATTTTTTTTTTCAAAATCAGTGGAGTTCACTCTACTTCAATTTGTTCCTTTATTCTAGGCTGTTAATGTAAGACTTTTTCACATGGGCAACGTATTGTTTTGACGATGACACTCATACACACTGAAAAATATTTTAAAATGGAGACTCTTACGATTAGAAGCCATGATGCCAAATACCATGATGGCATTTCTGCGTACAATTGGATCTTCATGTGAGATGAGTTTATACAGACGTTCCACTGCTCCAAGACCAAGAAGTGTCACTTTGTTTTCATCACCTGAAGAGTAATTAGGTTAAAAGTTATATAAAAATGCAATAAGCTCACAGTTTTAATGTAACAAAGTAAAACAGCTACCGATCTTTTATCAGACTGTAGAATAAAAGAAAAAAGGCCTGGACAGGACCTGGGGAGATTGTGTAATCTACACTCCAAATAAACATGTGTCAAATAACATCAAGGATTAATAGTACCTAGGATTAATTCACATTTGTAAAGCAAAGGATGCTTTTGTCTGTTGGACACCCAACTAATTTGTTGGGAGACTGCAGTGGTAGAACAAAGGACAGCTTTCTATTTAGCAAAGTACATGTGAATGATATCATTAAGAACCTAATTTTATTTTCCTCTTTTCTTGCCTCCCAATTTCATCTTCCTCAAAATAACAGCTAATTCATTCTGTGGATCTCCACTACTCCTCAACTGAAGCAACTACCAGGATCATTAAGTCCCAGAGGAGATTTCTGTCACCTGAGAATGGAGCACTTTGTAGCTGAATAGGCTCTGGACATGCAAAGAACAGAAGCATTTTGTACAATTACAGCCTTCTGTTCCTGCTCACTCAAAAACCACCCCAAATCCAAGAAACAAAATCCAAAACCTACTCCTATTCTTACTTCCCACAACAGCTTTATAATTAATTTTCTAATGAACCATGCCTATTCTTTCTGGCTACAAGTGAGCAATGTGAGAAGAAATTGTGGAATGATGCTCATTCTCAGGCCAGAACAATTAAAATACAAGAACTATTTTTTATTGAAGAATGGGGTTTAATTTACTAGCAAAATTCAAGAAATAAATTAACTGCAAAGTGAAAATAACTCCTCCTGTGCCACACTGCAAAGCTACAGACTAGTCTTCTGGAAGATTGCAGGAATATCTGCATTAACAATTTAAAGTATTATTCATTTAGTAGATCCAGAAAAATTAAATATCTGTCCTTTGAAGTGTGTCACATTTTAGTGTGAACAGCAGGGCAGGAGCCAACAAGAGTTTATGGTGTGCGGTTCATAGCTGTCTCCCAACAGTCCAAATTCTCTCTTCACATATTCAAGATTTGGTTGCATGCCCTCTGTCAAGCTTGCCACATCAAGCTGAACCAAAACATCTTTCAGATCTGTAATACAAAAAAAATAATCTCTTTCCCAGATGCAGGTATGTTGCTTATAACAGAACAGATCTAGGTTATATTTAAACCAAGCTGTTAGAGAGAGAGTGTAAAATCCCACAACAAAATTATCAGAGTTTCCTTCATGCAAACTACAGGAGTTCTTTACAACTGCAAATACAGGTTTGATAGATATTTCAGAAAACCCCCAAAACCTTTGAGATTAAATGAAGATTTCAGTGCTAGGAAATTAAAAATTTGTGAACTACTTTCAAAATCTAAGCAGTTCATTGCAAAAAGACTAACCTTTTGATGCAAATTTATACAGAGCATCACATGCTTTGGCCAAAACTTCTTTCTCAGGAGAACTAAGCATCAGCACAACCGTTGCTGCTGTTTTGCTTTCAATCAATAAAGGATCAAACTACAAACAAACAAAAAAGAAGGAATAGTTTGATTTATACTGAGTCTTCCTGTGTGCTGCAGTAGACTCCCACATTTCATTAAAAAAATTATCTAGTTTGAGATCTACACTGAATCAGAAATACTAACATAAGTTGCTATTTACTTGGAGATACTAAGTTTTTAATAACAATTTGAGACATTGTTGAAAAATAAGAAAGAATAATTGACTTCCAAATGTAATCATGATTTCATCTCATATGAAGATTTTGGGAAAACTTTAATGCTTCCCTGTACATCTAGGAAATCTTCAAGGCAACAAACGATATAATTCTGTTACACATGGAAGAGCATCCTGCAGCTTCAGAACCAAACATGATAAGTTTCCCTTAAGCAGCTGTGCACAGTCTATGAACTTAGGTGTTGCCCAAAGAAGAGGATTTGGTTACTCTGTGGCATTAACACTTTGTGGTTGCTTAAAAAAATTATAAAAAGACCCTTCCTGTGCCTTCATCCACTCAGGTCACTAGCTCACCATGATCTTCTACTAGCTGAAGTATCCAGTTAGAAATTACACAAACTGTTCATTTCCATTTCTGACCTTTCTCACAGAGAAGGAAATTTTCCAAAAAATCTGGCAGTTTTCACCCTCTTAATAGACTCTTTAGGGCTAACACCACTTAAGCAAGGGAATCTTCTAAAAAAGCCTTTCATTCTTTAACAAAACTCAAGGATTTCTGAAAATTCTATCCATTAAAAAGTTTTAAGCTTATTTGGATTTTAAATAATTTTTTAATATGGAAAAACTGTCTTCTGTCCTCACACTTTAGGTCTATAGAGTATCTGTGTTATACACAGAAACTACTAGATACTGGAGTCATGCAGTCTCTCAATATCAATGTATTTATCTTTTAAATACAACAGATTAATAATTTAAGATAGCAGTACAAATTATTTAAAATATTATTACAATGTATATTTATACTGTATATATTTAAAAATGTCATTATTTGTTTTACTTCAGTTAAAAACCTGCTAATAGCTACATCAGAGACACATGTTGCTGAACAATAAGGGCATGAAGATACATACAAGTGTCAGTTGTCGAGCAAGGAAATTATTTGGAGCAAATCTTCAAAAAATTATGAGTGTGCCAGAAGGAAAATGAACAAAAAGGAGGCTTTTTTCCTTCCTCCTTCTCTGACTTCTTCAAAAATAAGGCAAAATATGATCTAGTACCCAGACTTCTAGATTAATTTTTTGGTAGGTTTTTAAATCTAAGTAATACCATCATCTTCCACGAGGCATATCACACAATTTAACAGTCTGCAAGATCAAGATCTAAGTTTCACTAACAGTTAAGAGGCTGGCTGGCTAATGTGCTTAACTGGTCTCCCTAGCTTCAAGCAGGTCTGAAAACTTGAAGACACTGTCCAACTTCATGTTTGCTGTGACAAGTTGGAGGTGTGGGACAAGCCATGGAACCAAGCTCCTTTTTAAAGACATTATAATCAGGTTACTGTACCATAAGTCATTTTGCTTAACAATGACTCAGCAACAAGAATTAAATCAAATAGTGGCACAGTGGTCCAAATTACATCTTAATGATGGGCCTAAAATGATGGAATTCTTTATGGGAATTTAATTTTTGGATTGTAAGGAGGCAAAAAATTCATTCATTCTACCCATATGAGAAGCATATAAAGAACTGTCCCTTTAGCCACCTTCATACTTCTCTACTTCTGTAGATTTGTGTCCTTGCATGGACAGAACATGATCCTCCAGGAAAGTGCTACAATTTAAGCACAGACATTATCTCCTGAGTCTGGCCAAACACTTGGTGATGGGATAACACCATAATTTTTAGTGAAAGCTGTTCATCCTCCAGAGATAAACAAACACAAAGATTGATCTCAGATAAAGCGTAATAAGAAATGAAATATGAAATAAGAGTTTTAAAATCTCAGTTATTTATTTACATTGACCTAATACCAAAGACACTATTACATTGCTCCATTTTCGTTGTGTCTCGTGTTCACAAGTAATCATATAAACTACAATTCAGTGATAATTCCTAGGATTTAATGATGGGTTGGCAAATGAGCAGAGTGAAATTGGTCTAATCTCTACCCTTTTGTATAGACATTACATTCACTACTACTGTCTGAAATATTCAATAGGCACTTTCCTATTAGAAGTAGCTTTGTGTTGAAAGCACTGTAAGAAGAGTCACTGAAATCAATGTTTAAGATAATGTTTAACAAGTCAGAGGCCTGAAAAAGTCAGTGATTTGCTGGGAAGTAACACTGTTCATCAAAACTATCAAAACCATCACAGAACTGGATATGACTTTTGCTTATCACAATGCCAGCATAGCTAGAGTCCCCCCTCTTTTTTTTTTTTTTTTTTTTCAAAAAATCAAGACTTGTGCCTAAATCTTCATACATCATTGCAGACTCTTCCCTTAATGGCACATACAGGACAGGTTACATGCTAGAATAATACCTCTGAAGTTACAAACAACCTTGAATTAAACACAGAAATTTAACTGGTTTATAAGCCACAACATTTCCAACATTTGGTCTGTATTAAGAAAAAGCCAAGTTAAATGAAAGAGAAAGCTACAATTCATAAACTTCTGTATGTCTTTGTTCATTATTTTTGTGTACCTTTGACTTCAAAGCCATTAGAAACTGTAGAGTATTTGGGGTTTTGTTTTTGGTTTACATCAATTTATCCTGAAATTGAAGACAATATGAAATACGTTTCCAGTCAGACCAAAGACCCATCTAGCCCAGCATTCGCTCTCTTGCAAAGGCCAGTAACAGGTGTGGGCAAGCAGACTATTAGAATTTGCTTATATTTCCTCCCAGACTGAAGCACTCTACAACCTTGAGTCAGTGATTTTATCTCTGTGTTCAAAAGGTCCAAGAAAAATTTCCTTCCAGTTAATTTGGTAAGTAATCTTTGAAGCCAGCAAATTTTTTAGCCACCGTTAATATTCTGAGGCACCAGTATCACAATTTAATGGTCATATAAAGAGTTGTGCCTTTTCTTTGTTTTACAACCTGATAATTTTGTCCTCCACAGTTTGTTCACCATAAGAAACAGCAAAATAAATTACACCCACTTGCCTTCTCTTTGTATGCATCATTTTATAAGTTTCTATGATATTCCTCTTCACAGACATTTCCTTTTGGGGATGAAGAAACCTATTCCCTTTGATCTTTCCTAATATAGAAGACACTGTGTTTATTCTTGTTGTCTTTCTTAGTACTTTTCAACTGCACCTTTTTTTGAGATGGAAACACCAGAACTGTTAATGGTATTCATCATGTGCATGTATAATGCATTTGATAGTGACATGGTGTTTTGCCTTTTATTCCTGGAATTTGAAATATATTTATTCCTTTTTGCCTACTTAGTAACAGGCTGCCATTTTCATGAAAGAATCCACATTAATTCTGATAGACTGGATGACACAGGTTGCAGAACACCCCATGACATTCCACTTGAAACCTGTCTCCATTATGACACCTGAACAGTAATTTGTTTTCTCACCTTTGCTTTCTATTTTATAAACATTATCGCCAGGAGAGGAGTTCCTTTTTACCTCTTAGTGTTTACGTGACTGAAGAGCCTGGTCTAAAAACTTTTGAAAAAGCTAAATAACTGTATCAGCCCAATCACCATTATGCACGTGCTCACTGACTCCTCTAAAGGATTCAAACAGATTTTAGAGATTGAACTTTCCTTTACACAAGCAGTATTGAGTCTCCCCATAACTATCATATTTATCCATGCAGTTTTTTTCAGTAACTATTTCTACCACTTAGCACAGCACAGAAGACAAACTTTCTGTCATTATGGATGTATTTCTTTTTGAAAATGAAATTTTCTACCCTCCATTTCCCTAGTACAAAGGGTACGTATTAAATACCGCAAGTAACTGTATGCCTTGCGTCTACTGTCATGCCTTTTAAATTGTTTTTCTTATACTGCAAAGATATTAAAGTTTTAATTATTCAGGCCTGTTTTAATTACTCCTATCCACATAGATCTTTGTGTCTCCTCCTGATTTTCTAGGTTATCCCATATAGAAATGGCTTTAGATCAATTTATCCTCTCTTACCCTCTCACACTGAAGTTTTATGTCAAGTCGCCTTTCATAAGCATTTATTATTGACTGGCACTTATGAATTACATTTGTAATATTCATGTTTCCACAGAAGAGTTGGGCAAAACCTGATATCAATTGCTATGCCTCAGCGACATCATGGCTACTGGATGTTACTATCTTAGTCAAAATTATTTATGCTTACTTAGTATTGAAATTGTGAGGTAGTTTTTGCTGATCAATTTTTCTGTGACCTTTGAAAAAGCTCTTGCAGCACTATCACTCTTTACAGACAAACCCACTGCTTTTCTAAAACAGTGTACTGAACTGGATTTAGTTTCATGCTCCTCTGTGGGACTCATTGAGGTCCTGATTTTCAATAATTTAGTTATTATCTGACACAGAATTTATATTATACCCTTTTCAATGTTTCTGTCTTACTTCCTCTACTTCTTTCTGAATAAACAAATTCAACTTTAAAAATACCTATATTTTGAACTTTTATCTTCTGGGGAGTCTCCTTGTACCTTTTGAATTTATTTACGCTCTTGAAAAGTGTGCTAGTGTCAGACCCTTAATCTCCATCTTTTGAAAAAAAAGTCACATTACTACCATTATTTCACATTTAGCTTCAGTTCTTGTACTTGTCACTGTAGCACTTCCAATGACAGCAGCAGTTCAGGTTTTTCTGGTAACAACTGTATCTCTTTGCATAAGATCCAGAAGATGTAGTATTGTCATTCAAAATACCTGTAAAATTTTGTATTCAGTAAAAACCTCTGCAGATCCATCTAGGATCTTAATGCTTCCATCCTTAAAGAAAGGGAATGTCTGCACAGTTGAAAAGACAGGCAAATTTCAGGTCACTCTTCTCCTTTCTCTTTTGATTTTTACAAATGGAAAGCTAATACTGTTCTTCAAATAAAAAGAGGCCTGGATTGTTTCATACATTACTACTTGCAAAGCCTGCCAAAGACAACAACCTCCACAAAGAACTATACATGCCCAGTTACTCTGGTTTGTATGCTGTCCAAGAAAAGCAGAAACAGAATCATCTTTAAAATACATTTTTAGAATAACATGGGTAAGCTGGGAGAGTAAGAAACTATGTAAGGATGGCAGAGCTTGGGCTATAATTGTGTAATGTTTATTTTATAGCACATAGCAGTTTATAAACTTACCACATCCTTGGGTGGAGGCTTTACTTCCTTCTTTACTTTTTTACCCATTCTAAAAACAAAAAACAAAAAATAAAAGCAGACAAACTCACTCCTGTTTTATAGGAATCATTTTACCAGGGATTTAGGAAAGCTTGCAAGACAGACCTTCTCATTCATTTGACCCACCTGATCCGTTTGAAGATCTCTTTGACATACTAATTTCTATGCAGAAAGTTGTCCCTTATAAACAAAACAAACTTTCTAACACTTGAACACAATTGGTAAAATACAGCTGTTAACAAAACACATAACTAAAAAGAAAGATCTGAGACATGACAGGCTCAAGCTGTAATGTGGTACAAATACACAACTCTTGCTTTAATTTGGTTTTATCTGCATCTATAAATCATGTATGAACTTGAAAGTCCTATTAGCATATTTCTCTCTGTCTATACCTTCTATGTTGGCAAACATTCTACACAACTGCAGATTGTACAAATAAGGTCTGCCTTCAAAATGCAGTTCAAATTTCAATTTGAATTCTCTGTTCATATTTCAGAGAAGACAAAAATCAGGTCTGCAGGTATTAAGCAGTTCTGCACAGCACAAATTTCACTGGTTTAAAAAAGTTATATCTATTTACACAAAATACAACTTACACCTTCTGCTTTTTTTTATTAGCACATGTGCACATGAACCAGGAAGACCATCTCCGCTGCATCTAATAGTAGCTTCTGAAACATACGGATGTAATACTCATGTGGACCTAATTTCATGTAGCTTGCAAAACTTGAGCAGAGCCTTCCACTTAAGCTACAGGCAAAAGTAAAGAGCAACATAACCCACTAGCACTACCTATGTCTAGAACATAACCCAAGTTATGCCAAACTTAGGTTTTTTTAACACTATGTAAAAGTGAAATGTGCACTGTTAGTACCCATTAGAAACTCCTCCATTAGTTCTCAGAAGGAAACCACACATTAAACCTCAGCCAGACTGCCTGTGGTATAAGAGGTTTTTCTAGTGCAGTATGAGCTGCAGCCTGGCTGGTTACAAAAGTCAAGGCTATTGTTTGTTGTGTTCAACAAAAATCTGGAGCTCTTATTGAATCCTCTGAATTTTTTTTAGGTATTGTTCCTATACTGGCTTCTTGAACTGTAAGGCGCCTGTAGTGAAACCAGTTCATATGCACATTCTAAAAATGGATCTGAAATATAAATTTTCGTAAGCAGGTCACTCATTATAGTTTTGAGATGAAGACCCATACAATCAAAGATTCTTCACCTCCCATCTGCTTTACCCTTGTGCATATATACACACGCACATGAAACCCCCCCCCCGAATTCAGTATTTCAGAAAGTGCAGCTTTGGCTTGAGACAGATTAACTCATATAAAGAAAGCATAAGGACAACTTACTAATAGTATATTCAACAAAAATGATGGACATACTACCTTCTGATTTATGCAGTCACTGTAGAAAGTAAGCATCATGCACACATACAAGAATCAGATTTACAAGGACCAGGAAATACGGGTTATTAAAACTGTGTTAAATCATGATATGGACATATGAACATGTATTTAGAAATATTCAGTTCAGCTCAATTAATTTCAAATATAAACTAAGCTAAAGTAACAAAAAGCAATTTTAATTTTGAATGAGTTTAGGTTTAAACCAAACTATTTTAAGAAGTTAATTCATGTAGAAGTATTTATAATGTTGTAAAATTAATGTTCATAGATTCAAATAATTATACATATTCCAAAACTGTGAATAACTAAAGCCTTCAACTGTAAAAATTTCTTCACACTGTACAATTACATCCAACTTCTGAGAATATTTTCAAGACACACATTCTTCTACATCTTCAGAAATATTTGGTTCCTTGGTAATATTAAAAAAGCAGTATGATCTGTAGCAACGAGCACACAGAACTGGCCAATTATTGTGGATTACACCCCTCAGTCTGTTTCTTTGCTGCAGTTATTATTCTGGATTTCAATGCATTCTGCCATCAAATGTTGCTCTTAGCTTTGTTCCCATAAAGCTCTCTGCATTCAACAGTCATCCTCTGACTCGAAGCAATGATGCACATGGAATTCTTTGGCTTACTGATAATTAAAAATGTGTCTTCTGCATTAAATTTTGATTTTCAGACAATCAATGTGTACAGGTATTGAAAGGCCACTGACCCATGAAAGAACTTCTTATTCAAATACCTTTCTCTCCATGATAGCTGCATGTTGCCTTTTCTCAGTAGGTTTACAGTATGCTTATCTTTGATTCTCAGTTTACTATTCTAAATATTTAGAATTCAGAAAAAAACTAGCAGGATTTAGATTTTTAAATGTGATTAAATGCTGGGTCTATCTTACCTGAAAAAACTCTTTTAAAAACGAAAACTCTTTTCACTAGTAATTAAGTGTAATTAATTAAATTAAATAATTACTGGAGAAACTGGCTGCTCAGGGCTTGGATATGCGAGCTCTGCGCTGGGAGAAACCTGGCTGGCTGGCCGGGCCCAAGGAGCGGTGGTGAACGGAGTCAAACGCCGTTGGTGGCCGGTCACAAGTGGTATCCCCCAGGGCTCAGTACTGGGGCCAGTCCTGTTTAATCTCTTCATCCATGATCTGGGCGAGGGGATCGAGTGCCCCCTCAGCCAGTTTGCAGAGGGCACCAAGCGGGGGGAGTGTTGATCTGCTGGGGGGCAGGAGGCTCTGCAGGGGGGTCTGGGCAGGCCGGGCCCATGGCCGAGGCCAGTTGTAGGAGGTTCAACAGGGAGAAGTGCCGGGTCCTGCACTGGGGACACAACAGCCCCACGCAGCGCTACGGGCTGGGGAAGGGTGGCTGGGAAGCTGCTGGGCAGTGGAGGACCCGGTGGTGTTGGTCAACAGCCGGCTGAACGTGGGCCAGCAGTGTGCCCAGGTGGCCAAGAAGGCCAACAGCATCCTGGCTTGTGTCAGGAATAGTGTGGCCAGCAGGGCCAGGGAAGGGATTGTCCCCTTGTGCTCTGCACTGGTGAGGTCGCACCTCAAATACCGTGTTCAGTTTTGGGCCCCTCACTACAAGGCAGACATTGAGGTGCTGAAGTGTGTCCAAAGGAGAACAACGAAACTGGTAAAGGTTCTAGAACACAAATCTTATGAGGAACAGCTGAGGGAATGGGGGTTGTTTAGCCTGGAGAAAAGGAGGCTCAGGGGAAACCTTACTGATCTCTACAGCTACCTTAGAGGAGGTTGTAGACAGGTGAGTGTTGGTCTTTTCTCCAAAGTAACAAGTGACAGGACAAGAGGAAACAGCCTCAAGTTGTGCCAGGGGAGGTTTAGATTGGATATTAGGAAACAGTTCTTCACTGAAAGGGTTATCCAGCATTGGAACAGGCTGTCCAGGGAAGTGGTTGAGTCATCACCCCTGGAGGTATTTAAGATGTCCTGGTTTCAGCTGGGATAGGGTTAATTTTCTTAGTACCTGGTGCAGTGCTGTGTTTTGGATTTGGTGTGAGAACAATGTTGATAGAACACTGATGTTTTTGGTTGTTGCTGGGTGATGTTTATACAAAGTCAAGGACCTTTAAGTTCCTTGGGCCCTGCCAGTGAGAGGGCTGGAGGGGCATGGGAAACTGGGAGGGGACACAGCCAGGGCAGGTGACCCAAACTAGCAAAAGCAATATTCCATACCATGCAATGTCATGTGGAGTATATATAAGCTGGGGGAAGAAGGAGGAAGGGGGGAGGACATTTGGCATTATGGCATTTGTCTTCCCAAGTAACCATTATGCACGATGGAGCTCGGCTTTCCTGGAGATGGCTGAACACCTGCCTGCCCATGGGAAGTACTGAATGAATTCCTTGTTTTGCTTTGCTTGTGTGCACAGTTTTTGCTTTATCTATTAAAGTGTCTTCATCTCAACCCACAGGTTTTCTCACTTTCACTCTTCTGGTACTCTCCCCCATCCCACTGCAAGGGGAGTGAGTGAGCGGCTGCATGGAGCTTGGTCACCAGCCAGGGTTAAACCATGACAGACATGCAGATGTGGTGTTTAGGGACGTGATTTTGTTGTGGACTTGACAGTGTTATGTTGTTGGACTCAATGATCTCAAAGGTCTTTTCCAACATAAATAATTCTATATTACTATGATTCTAAATCTTAAAGGCAAAATAAAGAATATTCTCATTTGAGCAATATTCTCTACTTGATGTTCTGTAGGTTTCTATAATCATAGAGGCATATATTTTTTGAGATTAAAGGGTTGATTGTTTTAAATCATGTAGAACTAGAGGTAATAAAGGACACTGACATAACAGATGTAGTCCATGCATAGTGAAGTAATCTATGAAGTTATCATATGAAGTAGTTTCTATGCTACTTCCTGTCCTCCACCTGAAAATTATTGCCTTCAGTGGTGGGCAGCCTGCTTTGCTTTGCTCCTACCTTGTTCCAGTGCAGTGTTCTCATCAGGTGTTGTCTCTCAGCCAGCAGGACAGTCATTACGTCTAACTAAATCCTTATTCCAAAACTACGATCCCCAACACACACCCTCAGCTCTGACTATTCTTGGTGCCAAAGCTCAGCAGACACCACTGTTTCACCCTGAACTTCATTAGGGCCTCCAGCTTTCCCATAGGACCAGAACTATCCCACTGTGAGTATCTTAAGTTAAACCAGTACCCAGAAACTATGAGCAGTATCCACTAAACTAATTAGGCATCGGTACTTAAGTTAGTCACTCTACTTGATAATCAGTGGAGATCTAGTCAATGTATTCAATAGGTCTTAAGGCAGATTAATCCTAAAGTAGGTTATCTAAAATTGAATTGCACCTTAAAAATAAATACTTTTTCCTCAGACCAAAAACAGAGCCTAGAGTTGCTAGCTCATGTATTGACATTTACATTGACATCTAAATTTAGTGAGATAAACTTATTACCCTGTTTCTCCACATGAAGCCACATGCTAGGCCTGGCAGATACTATCACAGTAGACAGAACATTAGCAGAACTAGGCATGACAAAACACAGCCACCTTTACTTTTTAAAAGCTGCTGAAGGAATAGGCCCATCTCCAGTAACATCTCCGTGACTAGAACATTTTACCCATAAGTAGAAAATGATTTTGAGGAAGGTCACAAATGTGGACTTTTTAGTTCAAAAGTGGAACCCTCTTAACCTCCTGGCTATTATATCATGAATTGGAATCTCTGCCACATCAAATATAATTAGGAAATATTACCTAGTTTTTTAGAGTTGTTGAAGATGCCTGACCAGAGGAGAGACTTCAAGTACTAGATTGTAAGATAATGATGGCCATGATCCCTGTACTTCATTTTATTGTCTTGGTCTGGGAATCTCTGCTCAGTGTGAATCGACTGCAAATCTGAGATAACCACTTATTTCTAGTCACTCTAATTTTTCTTTCTTTCTTTTTTTTTTTTTAAATACCAGATGATGGATAGCAAGTGAGCTTTAACAAAAAAAAAAGTCTATAAATCATACTTTGAAATATGAGGAAAGTCTTATGGTGGTTTTTCTGTTTAAAATACTGAAACCTTTACAGTATGGAGTATATATCTGTACTATCAGAGTCCTGTTGCATACATGTAAAGACCATAATGTTTTGTGGTTTTAAGCTGGGCAATGCATTTAGAAAACATTAATTGTTCCATTTGCATCTTCTGTTTTCTAAAACATTAAATATTTGACACAACCTAAGACCCTGCACATACTGAATGTTAGCAAAGCAGGAGACAAAGAAGAATAAGTCAAAGACACAGCCAGCTGTGGAACTTACCTCTTAGTCAAGGAATCAAAGGTCTCTTCTGAGAGCAATTAGTCCTATGGAAAAGCAATGCAAAGAGAAGGATTTAAGAATAGCTTCTAACCAGGTATCTATTACACGATCCACTTGCGAATTAATTGTCCCATGATTTAAGATACTTTGAAGCTCTGTTACTACAACCTGGCCATGATTTGTAGGTTCTTCCTGAAAACAATGCACAAGTGAGATTCTTTTTGCCTTCCAAGTGATAATTACGTAATCTCAATTTAGTCTACCTAGTTTAAGTGAAGCCTCGGTGCTTCTTCTTGTCTCACAGAAATTAAAATATATTTTCTGTGATAACAATGACAATTTCCTATAAACTGTTCATCTGCATTGATTACATCAATTAATTTCTGTATGGACACTCTAGTTCTGCTACCTTCCAATGCAATCAAAAGGAAGATACTAAAATTATAATCACAGCAATGGTAGTCTTACTAAATCTTACTGCTTTC
This sequence comes from Falco punctatus, assembly GCF_963210335.1. Taxonomy (NCBI): domain Eukaryota; kingdom Metazoa; phylum Chordata; class Aves; order Falconiformes; family Falconidae; genus Falco; species Falco punctatus. Next base: position 70,439,550 of record NC_137583.1, read on the forward strand.
TTGACTCCATAAACTAGTATGCCCTTTGTATGCCGGTCTAAATATCCTCCTCATCATCACAGGTACAGGTACCTTTTTAATAATTAAGAGAGCAACATAGAATAATTTTGAAACTCCCTTCTTTCCTTCTCCCAGATGATTCTTCTGTGTTTCTTCTGTCCTACTCCTTAAATATGGATTAACAGACTCCCCTTGCCCAGTGTTGTAATGCCACTGCAAGCATTAGTACATTATAAAAACTTGGCTTCACAGAAGAGAGTTAAAAAGAGGTATCAGGTCCAATTTAATATTCAGTTGCTGAAGATATATGCTGTATGAAAATAATACATTATATAAGAGACCAATTAAGTCAAGATCTTTGAACCTGCCCACTGTTTTATCTGTGCCCATGTGTATTAGGCAAAAAATGATTAGGATTAAGTCAAGAATTAGCTACAGTGCAACAAATGTTAACTAACCAAACTTAACTAGAACCTGTTCCTAGATAAAAGATAACATTTTCTATTTTAATTCAGCTGGGCAAAGTCCATCCCCCTGTACACCCCCCCCTCAAATACATTCTGATCATTCTGAGAGTTCATTTAAAGATTACATTTTTTCCAACCATCTATGTGTTCGTAAATTATAGAATGCAGAAAACAAAAGATTCACTAAAAAAAATACTGAGAGACGCAGAGTGGAGGACTCTGCAAGCAAACCCTTAAAACCAAAATGAGTTTGTAGTTAGATGCTAGGCTGAGGAAATAGCTATGAGAGAAAAAAGGTGGGGATTTTAAGTAAGCTAAAAAATAATACAAATATTCATTTAAAATCTCAGAACTTAACATACGTTGATACTTTTTATTTGCATTCTGATATCACATTGACATTCATCTGTTACTTTCAAAAGCACAAGGATAGATGCTTAGATTTTTAACAAAAGCCAAGATTCTCAGGTATTTGATTCCACAACCTGATGCTGTGAAAATAGGCAAGATTGGCAATAAAATTTTGACTCATGTACATCCTCTGATTGATAACAGCACCTTTTTTCATACTGCCCAAGGACCATACTTCACCGTTTTCTGAAGCTGAACAGCTTGGTACAGCTAAGTAAGAGGTATACTGTCAGGAGTGTTTCAGTTGTGTTAAGATCCTAAGCTGTAGGGACAGAATGTATTTTCCAATTTGTACAGTGTAAAATATGATGTATGAATGTTAGTAAAAAGAAGTAATGGGAATTACGGAACACGATAGCATTCTTTCCAAATCACAGAATTAATAAGAGTCCTCAGCACAAAAATCCTCCTTCAGTGAGTAAGAACGGTCTTCCATGGCAGATCAGTATCCCACCTCCAGAATGGTAAGAGCCAAATGCTTCTGATAAATGCATGAAACCAATCCCAAAAGTCAGATTTCCTTCATCTGTTACAGGTTTTTTATTTCCCTAAAGTACAAAGGTTTAGATCTCCTGAAGTTTTTATGTTCTTCCTAACAATAGTAGCTATTTTTATTGTCCACATAAATGCTTAATCCTTTTACTCTTCATTCTTAGTTTGACATGCTATGGCACCCATCCAATTGTCAAGTGTACTGTATAAGGACCTACTCTTTAGATTTTAAAAATATGTAAACAGTTTAAATGTGTTATTCAATTCAACACAATATCCCCTTGTTCTTGTACTACAACTTTAGTTAAAAGATGCCCTGACTTGATCTTTTAGGCTTTCTTTTATAACTCCCTGTACATTTTGATTTATCACCTTTCTAAGCTGCCTTAATTATTTTTACTGTATAGCTTTTCCAGACATATATGTTTCTTGTCTCAGAGTCCCTCTGTGACTGTTAAATCTTTCTCAGACATGATGACCCTAACCTGAAATACCATAATCAGTTCTAGAACACTACTGATTTATTCCAGTGACATTATAACTTTTTGGGTATTAATTTTTACCCAATTTCCTCAGTGAAGATTTTCACTACACTATCCACATATGGTGAGCAGGTAATTTTCTCAGTTGATCGCAATTAATTTAAGTTCATTGTTGAAGAGTATATTGTTCCACATAGTCCCGACAGTGTAAATTACATTGGTTTCATCAACAATGAATTTTATCTGTCACACTGCTACCAGTTCACCTAACTGCAGAAGAGCTCTCAGAAGTTTCTAGCAGTCTTCTTTAGTTGTAACATAAATTACTTTATCTCACTAGAAAATTTTGATTTCTCTATGTTATTGCTCATTTCCAAATTATAATGAACATATTAAATAACATCAGACCTAGGATCTATCCTTGGAGAATCTAAGCTATGACAACCTGAATGAAAGGAGATTTTTAGAAGTTATGTCTGTGATTTTAAATGTCTCACTGAGACACATAGTGAAATCCCTCATCCCATAAGAAAGAAACTAAAGAAAAATTGACTTAATCTAAACCAAATGAGAGACAGTAGTTACACAACCACTGCATGAGCAATAATAGCAGGACACTTCTCATACAGAAGTCAAAGATGGTCTGCCTTAGGAAGACAGACATTTTAAGGACTAGTAAAAAATTAAATACTTTTTAGCCAGCTGTGCCATCTACATGTCTTAAAATGAATGCTTCCTTCTGCTAGCTTCACAGGGACACTGGGTGAAAGGGACATTCTGATCAAACTTATTCCCCTGCCCCATCACAGCCACCGCATCATATTAATCCCATCTGCTACCTATCACGCTGTACCTTAAAAACTGTTAGGTATTTTGTTCCCACTTCTCTTGTTAAAAAAGCTGTTCCACAAGCCAAATGCTCAGACACCCAAGGACCTTTTTTAATTTAAATTTAGTCTGCATTTATTCATGACAAGTTTGCTGTATTTGTGTCATGTTCAGCCATTTGTCAATTAGTTTCTTTGCCGGCATGTATTAAAACATTATTTATACTAAATATTTATACTATATACTATATATTTACTATGTTCTAGACATACTATATATACACTATATATATAGTTACATATATAGAATCAGAATACAATTAGAATCATAGAATAGTTTGGGTTGGAAGGGACCTTTAAAGGTCATTATAGTTCAACCCCCTGCCATGGGCAGGGACACCTTCCACTAGCCCAGGTTGCTCAAAGTCCCATCCAGCCTGGCCTTGAACACTGCCAGGGATGGGGCATCCACAGCTTCTCTGGGCAACCTGTGCCAGTGCCTCAGCACTCTCATAGTGAAGTATTTCTTCCTTATATCGAAACTAAATCTACCCTCTTTCCGTTTAAAACCATTCTCCCTTGTCCTATCACTACATGCCCTTGTAAAAAGTCCCTCTCCAGCTTTCTTGTAGGCTCCCTTTATGTACTGGAAGGCTCCTATAAGGTCTCCCTGGAGTCTTCTCTGCTCCAGGCTTAACAACCCCAAATCTCCCAGCCTGTCTTCATAGGTGAGGCACTTTAGTCCTCTGATCATCTTCAGGGCCCTCCTCAATTTGAAAATAAAAAACATATCCCACCTCAGATTTAATTTTGTTAAAGAACTCTTCTAATTTCCTCAAGGAAAGTGATTCTTCCCACATCATCCTCATAAACTCTTACGTCAACCTCTTGAAAACACGGACGACCTGAGCTGAACACAGCATCCCAGATAAAGCCTCTGTCTTGTTTAAAATTGTACTCATACTCCTTTGTCAACATTGGAAATACCTCAGCTATGCTACTGTTATGTTCATGACTTTTATTATTACGTCAAACTGCAAGGGTAGCCCTGTCATTTAATTTTAACTGTTCATTTACCAGCATTTAATATGTTAACAGTTTAAAAAAAAAAAAAGATTAAATTTGTTACAGTTTACGACAAATACAGGTAGGAGGTTTGCAAACCGAAGTAGGAACTATAGGATGTATAAACCCATCTTGGCATTCATTGTGGCGTTAGCAGAACATCAGATAATCTGAAAATGGCAACATGATAAATATCACAAAAATGAAGGGAAATTAAAATAAAAAATGTTGCTTCCATTCACTTTCAACAGAGGTGAGAAAGTGAGCTTGCTCACAGTCAAGGAACAACAGAAAGCAGATGTGTTTATCTTGCATAGGTTAAAATAATACAGTATCAGACTACCTTATATAGATGATAACTTCAGATTAGCAGTAAGATTATAAGAGTTCTGTTCTACAGATAATGCTCCTCTGTCACCAAATCCATGCTTTGGTTTGAAATTCCTGCCTGCAGATGCCCCCAAACCTTTGAAACATCAATAATTTTTTTTTCCTTATCTATTATCCATACAATTTTAGGTCTCATACCTTTCATGTTACTGTCACACATAAATTCTATGTATCTTATCTGTAAGTGCACTGTTTTCTTTGTTCATATTACATATCCAAATTTTTAAATAAAATTATTTTCCTCTACCATATAAGTTTCCTTAGGGCAGGTCCACTGCAGTTCCTTGCTTCCCAGTTCACATCTGGAAGTACTGGTCACAGTCACCCTCTGCTGAAAAAGCCCACCCGTGCCTTTCAGTTCCTTTGCTGACACCAATCCCTGAACTCCCAGTTTCCAGTAGGAAATACTGTCAGGAGCCCCCAAGTGCAGGATTTGCTCTGCCTGGTTTTAAATGTTATTTATGTTCATTCTGATACACTTCAGCTGTTACTAAATCTTAAAAATTTATTATAAATCTTGCAACTGCCACTGCTGTTCTTAAAGGTGTGGGTGCCATTACCGAGCAGAGAGTAAGTTTTTAGGTTTTTTTGGTTGTGGTTGGAGGAGATGTCAGCGTACGCCTTTAATAATAATAATACCAATGAGAAAGAACGATTCTTTTTTAACTTTGACTCGTGACTTTCGAAAGGCTGCAGCCAGGCGGCTCTCAGCTCGCCGCGCAGCGCTGAGGCGCCGAGCGCGCCGTGCGGCGGGGCGCGCAGCTGGGCAGCCCCCGAGGGCAGCGGCCCCGCCCGCCCAGCGCCGCGCCGGCCCCGCCGGCCGCCTGCCGCGCCCGCGCCGCCAGGGCTCCCACCGGCGGCTCGCCACCGACACAAAACGGATTATTTCTGCTTGCTTGGAGCTGTCAGCGCCCAAGCCCCCGGCCCTCGCGCTACCTGCCCCCTTACGTCCCCCTCTCCTCAGGCGCCGCTGCTGCTCTCCGCGGAGACACCGACCCACCGCCCGCGCCAGACCTGCCGCCACCCACCCTAGAGAGGCGGGCCGGGAGCAGCCCCCACTCACCCGCCCGGGCACGACGCGCCGCCCGGGGGCGATCACGCAGCAGCGGCCCGCACCGGTGTTTCGCCAGTTGCTAGGCGACACCTGCGGCGCATGCGCGGGCCGCCGCGCGGGGGAGCGGGCGGGAAGGTGGGGCGGGCTGGGCGCGCCTGAGGGGAGCCTGAGGCCACCGCCGCCGCTCTTCCCATCGCCTCTTCTCACGTTTCCCAGTTGTCCCTGGACAGCGGCTTCAGGCGTGTTCGTTTAATATGGATCTCCAGAGCCCCGGGGAGTGATTTCACCATGACACATGCATTAATCCATTTCGTCACATTTTATCCCGACTCCAAAGTACTGGTAACACATCTTTGAGGGAAGCATTAAGTCATTAATAGCGATGAGCTGGGGCAGTGATGAAAAAATAAATCAGTCTGTCTCAAAATTAAAGGAAAAGGCTACTTTCTCACCCAAAGAATACAATTTCTAAAAATTAATAAAAATGTACACTCAGTCTATGAAAGCTGCCATGTTCATGCCTGCCTTTTGTGGTCTTTTTTTCTCTTCCTGTTTCACTATCGATTTTCAGTGCAATCATGAAAAAAGTTGGAAAAGCCATCTGTTCTTGAGAGGAACAGATAAAAGTTAGCAACTTAGAGCAAGGTGCAGGCAGATCTCTGCCAGAGCATCACCTATTGAGGCCCCACCGGTGAGACATCAGCACAGGGTTTTGCCAGAGGGCCGAAAGAGTTATCTCATTTCTATTATCAGCTCTGGTTTGATGATTAAGAAAGCCATGCTGTACAGATAATGTGCTATTCTCAGAATATTAATTCATTGTTGTATTATTTTTTGCCAGCCAGGGATATTTTGGAAGGAATACTAAGCCAAATTCTGGAATCAAGTAACATTTTCTAGCTTGAAATTGCTATCAGCATCTGCAGAAGTAACAGGAAACAAGCAAATACGATCATTTTGGGGCTTCAAAGTCAGGTAGTAATAGGTAAAGAAATTACAGCTGCTATCACCTCTCTCCCGTGATTCCTTTTGATCACAAATCTCATTGCTTCTCCCCAGATTTCTAATAATGTTGCTCTTCAAGGATAAATGTAGTTCTATTTTTATAAGCCGTACCAATCTGTTGAGATCATAGCACAAACAGATCCTGGCCTTACACTACCATAATAGATGCGTACCATCATAATAGAAGAGCTGGTGGGTCATTTTTAGATATAATCAAGCTACACGTGTGAGGATGTCTCATTCCCACTTTCAACATCAGCACTCCCATAGAAAATTTACAGACATTTGTGATCACCTTCACTGGAAAACAACTGCCATGACAAGTCAAGAACCATACTGACCGGTATCTCAGCAGACAGGAGAAATCACACCAAACGTTTAAGGGCAGTTTATGATTGACCAACGCTCCATGAAGTCTGGCCAATCGATCTGTCATGCTTACAACGGTTAGGAGCACCTCACACTGGCAGAGAAGAAAGAAAAAAATTTTGCTGTAGCTTAGTAGAGGCAAGTCATCTGCTTTGCACACTTCTTCATGATCTTTACTTCTTCAAGAATTTGTCTGCTTTCCTATGAAGGAATAGGGCCAAACATCCTGTCAATTTGATTAAATTAAGGCTTCTACAGAAATAAATCAAGTATGGATTAAAAATGTACTTGAAAGAATATTGTGGAACAACATTTTAAATATTTAATTTCAAAAGGGACTTAAATGCATAAGCTACTGCTAAATCAAAGTATTTGTTGAATTTAAGTGTTGGAAATTTGCATGCTGAGGTGTTTGAAATTATCTTTCTAGTGTTACTGAAAGCACCACTGGGGGAGTAATTTCTCATTTCCTGAAACGTCAGAAGTGGAATTACTATTTGCTGGATTGCTTGTCTGAAATAATTCTTTTTTCCATTTAAGAAAAAAATCAATCATAATTTATGCTTTAAGAAATACCTGATGACATACAGTACAAACAGTCTTGTCATATAACTTGTTTTATATCAGTCTCAAAAGACACTTAAAAGGGACTTTCCTTTTCTGACAAGAAGCAGCTGGCTTAGGGAGTGATGAATTTACAACGTATCATCTTGGCATTTCAGTTTGCTATATTACTTCACACATTAAAATACTCAATATCAATGTAAATGGACCTCTTTCTCTAGGGGGAGAAAAAAAAAAGAAATCAAAACAAAGAACAAGCCTTTCATTCTTTTGGCTTGCAAGTAAGATTTGTAAGTCTTCATTTGTCACAGGCACCCTGCCTGCACCAAGTGTATGGTGTGGGAATATTGAAAAATGCTCTCCCAGTGTAGTTGTATTCTCTAGTCAGTTGTTCTTCTATACAATATTAAAACTAAATTAATGGATGATTTCTTTTAGCAAATGTATTAATCATAGTTTCTAAATGGCAAATTGCATAGCACTATCATTTGGAAACTGATGACTTGCAGCCACAGCTTGTATCTAGACCTACAGCCTAGATCTCTGACTGCTGGTAGTGATATGTAACGTATGTAACATCAGTTCATGTGTGTATATGTACTTAATATCTTCAGAGACACTCAGAATAGGACAAGCAGTTCAGCAGTAAAAGTTTTAAGCCAGGAGTTGAGATGATAGACTTCCTGTGTAATCCTGAAAAAAATACATAATAAAATGAAAACAATTTGGTTGTTTAACTGGAATGACCAAATACTTTTGTATTTCTATACTTGAATTTCTGCCTATGAAACCAGCACCTTCTGAAGTCCTCGTCATACACAATGTTTTGGACTGAGGTTCATTAAAGTCCTTAAATACTGTTGCTGGAACGTATAAGCATTACATAAGGAAGGGTATGCTTAAGTGGTATCTAGTACATCAATAGGTGGCACACTTGTTTGTTAGGGCATACGTATCCCCAGAAAATGAGACTGTTTTTAGTCACCAAGGCTATCACATTTTCTGGTTTTAAAAAACAGTAGTGACCACAGTCAGCTAACATAAATGAACATAAACAAGTGTGGGTTTTATCTACAATGTTTTTTGAAAACTGTAGATGTTATCAGAGATGTTAAGGAATGACTGTAGTGAAAGACTGAAGGAAGGAATAACTGAAGAAATCATCTTTTTGACCTCACATCTAACACAAATCAGATAATTCTGCCTAAATATTTTCACAGTTTTGTAGCAAATACATTTTAAAACATCACTTGTTTTTCCTAAGACATAGATACTTTTAAAGGTTTAACTGAATCAATTCTCTGGGGTACTATAAGTGTCATCGTGGACATGCTAAGTTTGATATTGGGTGTTCTCAGAGGCCATAATTTCTTGTGCTGATGAAGTAATACAGAGATTGTGTTTAAAAAACCTGATTTTTCTTGCCCAAATTTCAGTTTACAGCTTCAGTCTTCAAAGATGAAACATTCTGTAGTGTTCTCAGGACAAGTTGTGCTGTATTGTTTCTATTCTTATAACAGCACCGATCCTCTGAAGCCTTGCCAAAGGCTGTGTTTCAACAAGGAATGACAACTCCGTTCTTATCTTGGATTTGAAGGCTAGAGTCACAAAAAATAGAAGATAATTTAATGAATATTTTTAATTGTTTCAATACTGGGGCATTAAAATGGGAAATTTTTCTTGGTCAAAGTCTTTGTTCTCTCAATTACAAATTTAGAATCCTCAGAATTTAAGTTTTTGGCCCCTTTCTTTCCCTCCCAATGTTTCTTTCTGGGTCGGAGGGGAAATTGAGCAATTTTTTCACTTTTCTTCAGTTCCTCTTCATTAATGTACATAATTTACATAACTCTCAACTCAGAAAACAGTACAGAGTACAGAATTATGGTTTCGTTTTCCTTTTGCTTACTGTGTAGCATTTAAAAAACTTGAGGCAAAATAGGTTTGCAGCTGAGAGAGAGAGAAGAAATCCTCCATGTAGGGATTTTTTTTTTCACCTGGAAATCAGAAAAGAAACAAACATTTTTAAGTTTGAAGTTATGCACACAAGTAATGCAAATAAATTTGCCTGAGAAAGATGCTAGTTTGGATGAAAGTCCCTTTATAACTCTAATTTCTTTTTCTTTTAAATGAAAATGCCCTTTTATGCCTAGAAAATGGGTTCAGAGATGAGAAATTGTATTTGAAAGTTGTTTAAAATATCAGTCTATACATTGCTTTTAAATATAATTTATTATATTCCTTAATCTTAGCTGGGGTACCTCTCTGTTGTGCTTTCTGATGTTAAGTTGTGAGAGTATGTAAATAGCTTGTTATTATGGAAATATTTTTAAGTCAGATACATGTATTTAGGGATACCTAAGTATCTTCAAACTGTTTTCTTCTCTTTCTCCCTCACAGTTTATTAATTAGGAGAATTTCTGTAAAAATCAGAGATCTATTTGTTCCCAAAGTCTACTAATTTTTAAGGAAATACTTGTTTTGGAGTGTTTTTGCTACTCAGACCAGATATGAGAATCCAGCATCTTGCTGGCCAAACGCTTAATGAGCCTGTGGGTAATTTGAAAGATGCCAGCACTGCTGTCTCCAAAGTCTGTTTGTGGTGCCAGGCCTTATTGTTAGAATAGTGTAATTCCAGCTTGAATGAGATCTAGATGTAGATCTATATCTATCAGGCATACTCTTCTTATATTTTTGCTCCTATAAAAGCTAGACAAAGTGGAAGAGGAGCAGAAAAAGCAAGACGAGCTGTGCTTTAGGTCAGTGACCTTGAAACTGCATGGCAATGAATGAGACTGCTGTTTTAACTTGAAATTATTTTAAATTTCACACATATCCTAGCTTGATTAGTAGTAATTTCTTGTTTTGACATGATTTGTGTTGAAAATTACATTGACATACTGTCATGCTACCAAAATGTTACCTATTTCTGGATGTTAAGAAATTGGTGATGAGCCCAGTCATTTTAGGTGCTTGGCAGAGTGTGTTTAGGAGTGTTTGGTAGGCATCTGCACAGAATTCTTTCAGAGTTGTGTTTAGTTTAGGATGCTGAATAAGATGCTAAGAAACATGTTCTGCAACACAGCCCTCCTTTGCCTTCTGCTTTTCCTGTGTTCAGTTAGGGGTTGCTGGATCTTGCACTCCCTTTGACTCTCGAAGAAGTATACTTTTTGTGTTTGCCCAGTTTTGATTTCTGAATAGATATGTGCTAATGCACCTGTTGCTAATCAGAATAGGGCTAAATACCGTGTGGTTTTGCAAAATCACTGTTTTCCAGCACAGCAATAATTTGAGTTCAGTTGCCTTACATGGTTCATTGATAGATAATATGAACACGGCAAAAACTTCCCAATGAGTTTGGAAAGTCTGTGACCTGAGGGTGTGGTTTCCAGTGCAGAGGGTAATGGTATTGAAAAAAGCTTTTAGAGCATAAGTTTGCATTTTGGTTACCTTCCTTGTAATTAGGTAGACCCACAAATGACTGTTCCTAGACAGAATGAGGGCTGTCTTTGTGGTACCTCAGAATCTTGGTCTTTTCACCATTCAGATTCAGGGACTGTCTTGCAGAAACCAAAACAGGGGTGAGAAGGGGAAGGATGCAAGCTGGAGAGTTCATTGGTTTTAGTCCCTGACCTGGGACACATACTCAAGCCAGTGTTCAGTTTTCAATAACTTTAAAAATATGGAAAGTTACATCTCAATCCTGGACTTTAATGTTTTAAGCTGAAATGTTCTTTCTTTATCAGAAGGTTTAAAAGAAACAGGTACCCAGTGGCTTGGTGGCTTAGGAAGAACACTGGGTGAGGATGGCTCACTAAATTTTGCTCTGGTTTCCGGTTTAAGCTATTGAGGTTTGGTCCTGTACCAATTCCCAGGACTTTTATTCTTGGGAGACTGGTGTTGTGCAGCATTCTTTTACTGTAACATAAAGCAGAATCTGAAAAGTTACTTATTAACTGCATGCCTCTGTGTTTTGGTGATCATTTAAAATGATTTCTTTACATGATGTACTCTCAATAGATCACTTTTGCAGAAAATGTGTTGTGGCACATGACACAGTATCACAGCACTGCATCTCAGTGTAAGACTGTAAAGTCTTGCAAGTTATCTGAGATGAACTAAAAAGATAAACATAGCAATTGTATATATATGTCCATGGTATGCACCTCATATCTTCATTAACCAATCCAGGAAGCCACCAACAAATGAACAATTCTGTACCAAAAAGCTATTTTTAGGCCAGGTTGTCTGGTCTCCTTTTCCATTGTGGTTACCCTGAAGTTAAAGGTGCTGTCATAGCCATGTAGAATTACTAGTCAGTGTTTAAATACTGCTGGTTTGTATAATGTTTGTATATTTTCTATATTGTCTTCCTTGTGACATGTGTTATTGGTTAGTATTCAAATTCTGTAATATGGAATCAAAATAGACACACACTTGTAAAATCTTGTGAGTTTAGTTCCTCATTCCACAACAGCAGAAGTTTCTTTGCTCATAACGCCAAGCCTCCCTACAGACAGCCCCCTCCCAAGAGCTGTCATCCCTGGGCTACATGACTGCTTGCTACATGTTGTTTTACCAACTACTTTCTGTACCTTCTTTGGATCCTCAATCCATTTCTTCATGCAATAATCCCTAGTATTGGCACCTACATCTAGGTCCCAGCGCCTGGTATGTATGTAGCTCAGTTGTTGGAAGGATCTAGCTGTGCCCTGTATATTGGGCAATGTCTCTTAGTGTGTCTTGGTTTTGGAAAGTCTCTTGCTTCCAAAAAGAAAGGGACGTGGTGACTTCTTACATGTGTGCTGAATGTATGGCATCTTTCATGCCCATGCACTTGCACCAGTGAGTTTTCACAAGCCCTCTTTATTATGTGTCAGCTTCTTCAGTGATTTATAGATCTGTTTTTTTAAACAATGTAACTGCAAGGTAATAAGGGCTAAAGATAATGGTTGGAGAAAGAATAGCTCAAGCAAAAAGACAGAAACTAAGTGATAAGCAACAACAACAATAATAGTAAAATAAGTATTGTAAGTAAATTGCACTGGAGTTAGCAAGGGGACTTGGCGGAATTTGGCTGTCCTGGCACCCATGATGCAGCGTGCTGTTCTGTGCATGATACATCTGTGTAGTTGCACCAATGTTACCTGTCTACAGACAGTATCTGCATCAGTCTTGATAATATAAAGTCTTTTAAATGCTTGGATTTACTCGATGATCTGCATGGCAGTTCAGTGTTGCACTGGCATTTCATTGTAGCTGTGAACTGCTGCAAGCCCTAGTAAAACAGGACCACGTGAAGCACCAGATAGAGAAACAGGGTAAGGTGGGGTTTTACAGGAGTTATTTGTAGGCTCTCCTAACTTAGCTGAGTGAAGGAGCCAGCACTGATTCTGAAATACATAATATTTGCATTTTTGATTGCAATAATTTTTAATTTCTCCCTTCTAAATTACATTCTTTCATTTTTAATGTACACTGCTACCTCAGAAAGCATTGCATGTGTATAATTTTACTGTTGATAATCAGGCTGGTGTGATGTGTGTAACAGACCTGTATCTTATAGTTCTATCGAATTTGCCCTTACAGGAAGTCATTTTGATGATTGCTTCGGTTTTTTGTTGTTTTTCTTCCATTCACTGTGCCACAAATTAAGATGTGGCAGATAGACCCACACTTTATTCTGAGTTCTTTTTATAAAGATGCCTGATTTGGAGAGGTGCTGGATTTGTAATCATTTACTTTCTAAGCATTTAAATCCATATACTAGCCCTGTTTTTTGTTGCTTCCTGGTTGATTGTGGTTGTGTAGGGAGTAGAGAAGCTTTCTCTCGCAAAGGAAGGCCAGATTTTGAAAGCATTTAGAAAACTATGGCTGTTGTCTGCTTGCAAACCTTCCAGCATATTTTAATTTCTACCTTCCTCAAATTCTATTGGATGTCTTTGAGTCTACTGGTATCAAAGTGTGTATTTAAAAGCTTCTCACATAAAATTAGGGAATGACTACTGTGGTAATTTTTTTTCTTGATTGGCCCAAGCTTTGAGACATGTCTTTCTGTTGCAATAGCTGTCACGCAGCCCATGCAGTTAAGCAATGGGTTAACTGTTTCTCTCCTTTTGACAGTTCCTCAGTTGCTATAGATTAGTGGAGCTGACTTCAGCAGAACCAGATCTATTTCCAGCAGCTCAGGATATGGTCTCTTGAGCTATATTAGAACTAAACAAACTTGTTCAATTAGCAACAATTACTTTGGACAGTGAAAGGCTAATAGAGGATTTTGCTCACAGGTGTCTGTCTTTGATCTTAGTCACTGAACCATTTAATGATTCTGTTTGGTTTGGTGCTGCAAGCTATCAACTAGACAAAAACAATTTTAAAAAAATTAGCTCTATAATTTTCAAAGGCCTTTGCCATTAACTGTTCATGCCTAAATCTCTTTGTATGTGACTCAGGAGGCAGTAGCAGTAAGAAGATATGCAATGCGAAACAGCAAAAAATAGATGTGAGGTGCTCACAGAAGGCTGAAATGGATTGCTTGATGACAAAGCTGAAGCATGAGCAGTCAGAGAAATAAATCAAAGGATGGTGTTGCTTATTCTGTTAGATTTTCCTATATTTGTGCAGGAGGCAGGGACATATGCTTAGGATTAAGGCTCATGTGCCTTTCAAACAAAAAATCATTCTCTGAGGTTTATGTTTTCTGTTCTCAGAACTCTTGAATTCAACATTGAAGTCATTAGCAATTATATGGGAGAAGATAAATCTCCCTTCAGGTGTCCCTGGCTGGACCTGAAGTATCTGGATGCAACATTTCCCCAAATGACAGCTTGATACCACTTCTTATCTCTAGCTAGCTCAGCTCTGCTACATAGTGTTACAATAGAGTTCCTCTATTGTCTTCTGTAAAGTGTTGGTAAATACACACCAAAAAAAGGCTCAGAGTAATGTAGGTACTGAAGACAAACACAGACATACTGACATTCTTTAGAACAAGTATTATTTCATATTTGGCAGTCCTATAGGTAACTAAAACTTTTTTTTTTTTTTTTTTTCATTTTCAGGAATACTCCATGCCATGAAAACTCCATGAAGTTTGCTTACTTCACTGTTACAAACAGTAAATCTGTGCACAGTAAGTCATAATGAATCATGCTTATTAGCAATTAATATCTGATAAGGTTTGAAGATTATTAAAAAATGGAAACTGCTGGTAAGGATTTATATATTCATATAAATTACATTTAGAGTGTTATGAATAATATTCAGTTCTATCTTTCTCAGAATAATATAGAAACCCTATCGCAATGATTAACTCTATGAATTTCTGTCATTATTCTGACAGGTTTATCAGAACAGCATCTTTCAGATTTCTGTAAATTATAACAAGACATGACAGGCAATCTAGATAAGAAAGGATAAACATCTTCATGAGCAAGAATTGAAATAATTATATATTGTACTTGGTAAGACAGGGATATTGTTGGAAAGAAAGACAAGGAAATAAATTACAACAATTTCAAGGCCATAGACAATTCTAACTAAAGATTCTACTTATTTTTACACTTGGCAACAATTATATTTGCTATAGCATAGGGAGATCAAATGGAAATAGAAAACAGGAAGCTCTTTCACATTGCAGGCAGCTGTAATGGGTATTGCAAACAAAACCTAGCCATTTTTATTTGTCTCTTTCATTGTGCTAATGAGACTCTTTTGCTTATAAAGGGTTTCACTTGGCTATTGAGCTTTCTGCAGTTTAGATATTGGGTAGTACTATATAGTTGTATTGTATGTTTTAGCACCTGTTGTTATGGTCATTACTCAGGGATACTGACAATTGCCTTTTGGTCTTTTGTACATGTTGTTCTTTCCAGCTTCTCTATGGCTTATTGTTTTTCGCGCTCTGAACCTGTCATCTTCCCAGCCTGAATAATTTTATCGCTGTAGGACAGTTAGCATCTCATCAGTCAAATACTTCACTATGGAAGTGATTTATTCAAAGCCATGGGGTTTTACAAAACTATCAAGATCACTTTCCTGAATGACAGAAATTATACCATTACTAAATATAATACAGAGGGATTTATGGCACTGTCTGCTTTATAATAAACTGCAAGTTCTGTGCATTGTATGGTATCAGATATCAGTGCTTTCAGATCCCGTTTATTTCAGTACCTGTGAGAATGCTGTGTTAGGCCAGGGGACAGAGGAAGCACTGAGTGATGGGCTAACATAGAGCTGGGGAACTAGGCTGAATCCAGAGTATAACCCCTAGCAGGACCTTTACGAGCAGAGGCCTCATTTAGTTAGCATGGTGTGGACTTGCGACAGCTTCATTCCTGCTCCATGAGCTCATGCACCAAATCAAAGGATCTATGTAAATGCTGAATAAATGTGTGTGTTGGTGTTGGATCCCCAGCTGCAAGAGAATGCCAGGCAGGAGCGAACTGCATGAACCCTGTAAGCAGTGTGAAATACTTGGCAGGTCTGAAGTCTAAATTCAGTGACGCAGTGGATGTGATTGCCACAGACTGGCATCTTCTACAATCTCTCACATCTTTCAGATGAAAAAGATAGGAGGCTATAATCACACTGTGCTTACACAGAAGCAACATACAGCAAGAAAACAAGTTGAACACCATTGGAAATTTTCAAATTTTTTACTAAGGAAGGAGAGGATATAGTAAGAATATTCCAAAAAAAGATAGAGACTGTTATAGCAAGTGATCTAAACCCAGAAAAAAAATCTTTTACTATAAGTACAATCATGGGTTAAACTTTTATGTCAGTGTGCTTTTATGAAGCTGGTCATAGCTGTTAAGTTCAAGCTGTGATTAATATATAGTGCTGAACAATGGTTATGTGGATGCATTTGAGGGTATTCTGGTGAGTTCAGTATGCAAATGTTTTGACTGATATAGACAGTTTTATTTAAGACTTTGCCAATGGTTATATTCACACAGAGTTATACAGTTATTTATGGTCTAGCACCTTGTAGTCATCTGGTGGGCAAGACTTTCTATTATTTTGATAAATACTACATTCATTTTTTCCAAACATCAAGTTTGTATTCATATTACTCCTCCTCTACATAATTTTGAACTTTCCAGTAAAGAGTTTCAAGCAAAAAATGACCAAAGATATAGGAAGTGACCAGTGCTCACTTCCTTTGAAATGAGAAACAAATCCACATCTCAGTTCCAGTCAGTGTGTTTGTTGAGTCCTGTTGACAGTGTAGTTTGCAGTCCAGCCATAAATGTTTCTAACTTCCCATTATGCAGAGAGTCCAGTACAAAGCTAATTCATTAGTTATATTACTAATCTTCCCTTACTGGAGCTATTGTTTGTCAGACCACTTTGAAAATTAGGATATTTTTTTCTGTGTTGATGTATCAGTCCTGAATTTATTTATTTTCTTTTTATTTGGGATAAAATAAGTCAAGTGTCAGGTTTTAGACAGCCGATTGTCAGTCCAAAATGAACAGAAGCAGTGCAAAAGGACATGTCATTATTTGTAGTTTTTATTCTGAAGACACAAAAAATACAGATTTGTTGTCTAGTAAATGCTTCCACTTTCTCTAACAAAGTTGTGGACAGATAGTTGAAGACAAGTATCCCATAACTTGCAGCTTGATATCCAGCTTGACTGATAGAATTCTTTAAAATCATTGTCTAAAACCACTCCAAACAAATCAAAAGAGCATGACAAACAATCAAAAAGTAGATCTTTCCAGTGGAACATACTCCATATGTCTAGCACATATATCTATGGGTTATAACTGTTTAACACATTTTGCTGTTAGTTGGAAGAGCAGTAGGTGATATGTACTCAAAGACAAAACTTGTGTTTTTGGAAAGGATTATAGGTTGTGCCAATGATGGCAGGGACTGGACTCACTAACACTGGAAGCCCTTTCCACTCTGGTGTGCCAAGTACTGTTTCACCTAACATTTGAAACTGAATAAATGATGATGATTTATTTTTTCTTTGGTTCCTTTGGATTTCTTACAATTTTCTTGTTTTACAAACTATGTACAAACCTAAAGACTAGGGGCTCCAATTTAATTGCCTGCACATAAAGGTAATCCATAGTTTTTCATACATCCTAGAGGATCTCAGACATCCTCAGGTAGCTGCCAAATGCAGCATATGATTGGTTCTTTTTTTTTACAGTGCCCAGCTAGAGGTCATGGGGTCTACAGAGGAAGCTAGGACATCTCAAATGGCATTGCCAGGTGGCTATGTGAACCAAACATTTGCAATAGACTTTAAATTTCACATTTATGTATCTATGTAGAGCACAACATCCTACAGTCCTCTCCAAATACACAATCACCCAAACCCCTAAAGAACACTGGACTGAAAAACAACTTAAAGATTGATTATGATCCTTTGCAGTGTTTTTATTGTTGCTATTGTTCTCATGTCTTGTTAACAACCAAATTTTCAAGACTTGCTTAGCTAAATGTGTAGATTTCTGCCTGGTGGGACTTTGAAAAACACCTAGGCAGGATAAATATGCTGCAATAGGGCTCACCTAACTCTCACTGGTATTTCTGGAAATGGAACATTTACCCTTGCTAGGCAACTTTGAAAAACTTCTGTAATTATTTCATTAAAGGTAGGTAGTTTCTGAGCTCTGTTCAGAAATTCAAGATATACCAGATTAGAAATCTTAGGAAATATGTAGAATATATAGTCATGTTAAAGAAAGAGACTGACAAACACTATGATCCTTCTAGTTATGCATCATCTGGTAGCTTCTTAAAAAAAAATCACAATAATTGAACTCTCTGTAGGAGAATGTGGGAGGCTGGAAGGCATTTATGCACCAGTTCAGAAGGACTGGTCACGGCATGTGAATTGCCATGTAGATCTGCCAGTGCAGGCAGATCCTGGTGGCAGAATTTGACAAATGGGCAAGCAAATCTGCTGTGCTGTGGGGGAAGATAAGCAGTGCTGCAATGAGATGCAAAAAGGCAGTAACATCAGAATTGTGGTCAGGGAATATCATAGCCACTGTATTTTGTATATACTCAATTGAGGGGGGGATATGTATAACAGATGGCCTGAAAACAGCAGTTTTGAATTAATCAGGATGCAAGATTATGAGGCTCTAGATGACAGATTTAGTGTATAGATGCAGAAAAGCTAGATATTGGAAGTATTACAGTGGTAGGAGTAGTACCCCATGCACATAGGCTTAGAATGTAGTTGGAAAGGACTTCTGAGGTCATCAAATCCAGTCCCTTGCTCAAAGCAGGACCAACTTTCAAGTTGCAGTGGGCAGTCCAGCTGAATTCTGAGTATCTTCAAGGATGGATTCCTACCCTTTCTGGGCAGCATGTTCCTATTCTTAAGTACCTTCACAGAGGATTTTTCTTCTGTGCCCAGTCAGAATTTCCTTTGTTGCAACCTGATTGTTACCTCTTTTCCTTTTCCTGTGCAACTCTGAGAAGAATCTGGCTTCATCCTTTCTGTAAGCCCAGTTAGGCAGTTCAAAGCAGCAACTGCATTCACACTTAGCCATCTCTTTTCCAGGCTAAACAAATCCAGATACCTCAGGGTCTCCTTGCATGTTATGTTTCTAGTCCCTTAAACATCCTGGGGTCACTGTCTGCAGGACTTGGTTCAGTATGCCCATGTCTTTCTTGTACTGGGGTTGCCAAAACTGGACATGAGTGTCAAATAGAGGGAGCTGCTCACTTTGGTCAGCCAGCCAGCTATGCTGCTGCTAGTGCATCCTGGTATGGCATTAGCATTGCTGCTGCACTGATATTCAGAGCCAAAGAACAGGGAGTCTGCAGAGAAATGGTCTTTGTAACTCCGGTTTCTAAGAACCGTTACAAAATCCCAGATCCCATTAGGGCCCTTTTCTATCTGTCATGATGTGGATAACTCATTTAAACAGACAACTGAGAGTTCTCCTAGCATGGGTGAGTAGCCTAAATTGTATGAAGGAAACTGTTAATGGCAGTGCTGAAGGATAATATGTAATTGTTCATCTTTTTTTTCTTTCCTAAGAAAACCCCCCAAAAATTAATTCAGTGAGGCATACAATGCAAGGATATT
Organism: Falco punctatus; assembly: GCF_963210335.1. NCBI lineage: Eukaryota > Metazoa > Chordata > Aves > Falconiformes > Falconidae > Falco > Falco punctatus. The sequence goes on from NC_137583.1 coordinate 70,458,746, forward strand.
GTGACATCAGAGTAATAAGAAAAAAGTTATAGAACCCCAACAAAAAAAAAAGCATGAATTTCATATACAATGCATAAATAAAAAGCTGTATGTATTTTAAATTCAGGTTATCTGAAGTCTAGTATATGAAAATTCAGTAGGTCCATCCACAACTAGAAAGAAACAAATACTTTGTTTTTATAAAGTTCTCCATATAGTTGCATAACAGAAATGTATCAGTGAATATTATGACTGAAGTTTGTTCTTTTTAACTTCAGGATATGCATGTAAAATATGTGAGGAGCACAGTATAAGTAATGGTGATTATTTTTACAGGATGCAGGCAAAAGTCATGTATATTAGGTTTGTTTTTCATTTATAATGGTATCATGAAATTGTTGAATGTCTCTTGAAAGATGCTGAGAACCCTCAGTTTACACTGTAGGGCTTTGTCTTTAATTTCAATATATATTTTAAAGGAGCATGTGAGCTCTTAGGATTCTTAATGTAGTGTAATAAATGTGCCTTAAAATATTATTCTTTTTCAATACAAAACAGATGGTACAGATCCATCATGTATACAGAGAACTTAATCTAAAGCAGCCTCAATCTGTGTCTGTAGTCCTGCCACAATTTATTTTCTTTTGTAGGTTAATTCTATTGCAGAATGAAGTCACAAGGCAGAAATCAGAGATATGTGGAAACCTTCATTTCCACTTTTTAAATTCTGACCAATAACACTTGGTCAAATCTTTCATGTTCCCTTTTGACAAGGACCATGGAGGATATGTCTTGGGCTTTGCATCAGATTAATTTTAGGCTCTGTTGTGATTTCCTCTTTACTTTAGTATTTACAATCTGCAACAGCAGAAGTTGCTATGCTGTTAGAGAATGACCTTCTGATACTATCTATCAAGTGCACTAGTACAAACTCTGGAAGTATATGGCTCTGATATTTTTCAGTTGTTTTAGTTCTGATTGATGCTAGCATGAAATCAGAATCAGACCAGCAGAATTATGGTGGATTTGAGTTCACTTATGTGTTTATTTATATTCCAGTGACTACTTTTAATGCTAGGTGATATACAGAGATAAGAAAAAATACACAAAATTTAATCGGATATAGTGCACATTAATAAAATAAAACTGCATTTGCAGGATTTAAATAAACCATCAGGAAAAGCTGTATGATGGAATTTAAGTCTTAATCGAGCAGAGCTATGAAAACTGACAGCTCTTCTCAGCCCATTTCAGAGTCTCCATGGTGGCACGTCTCCCACTTCTCCCTGCTTGCAGCCTCATCTCAGTAATGCCATAGAGTTAAAGCAACAGAAAGATGAACATAAGTGTTCAGGTGTAAAAATTGTGATAAAACTGCATATATTTTTTAAAAAGGGCTGAAATATCTGTTCTCTGGTTAGCATGACTTAGCATCAGAGGCCACTGGCTAATGGCAAAGAGTACTCTGCTATGTCCACATTAGCAAGTAATTTAGTGCGATGATAAGGGACAGTTAATGAAGTAAACAATACTGAGGCCTGTACATCTGCATTATGTGCAGTTCAGGGGTTTTACTTTGGAGGAGTTTTAATTTGATCCACTGGAACACCGAAGTCATTGTCACACATGGTCTGAAGCTATCTAAGTCTCTGTTTAAGTTAGCAAGTAGTGTGCTGCAAGAAAAGCAGGCCTGCAGAGTGAAGTAGATGGTGCTGAAGACCACATTATATGTGTTTCAGACGGTTTACTTCATATTAAATCTCATCTGGTCTTAAGCACTAAATGTCCATTAGTAGCTGCAGCACGTAAGGAGAAATTCTTGGAGTACATTTTCCAGTTTAGTTTCACCTACAGGGAATCCAGTTTAGGCTCTCTGATACCCCTCTGCAGTATGAATCAGTGTGTGTCAGCCAGGAGATCTGCTTCAAATGCACACTTGTGATATGAATGGCCTAGAGTAATGTAGATGTACCCTGAAGCAGCAAGCACTGTTACAGGCTTATATGTCCCCATTAGGGACTGAAGTGCAATTGGCGGTCATATGGACCACAGCTATCAGGTTAGCTTTCTCTGAAAGGAAATCCACTTAGTATAAGCACTGTTCTGCAGACTGCACCAATGTGCAGTAAATGAGGACTGTTGAGATTTGCATTGCCTCAAAACACAACACTAGTATACAGTTGTAGCCTTGATTTTGTGGCAGAACATTCCATTCTTCTTGGCATCTAAAATGGAGCTGAAGCAGACCAAGCCTCTACGCTGGGACCCAGGAGGCAAAGACGAGAATTAGAAGAATTTCTGGAGATGGGTTTGAAAATTAATCTGTGTGCAGACATGACAATCCAGTACCCTTACACAGCCCTAGGCATTTAATGAGATCATATACCAAGCAAATTTGCCCTCTGTAGAATACCACTGGTGGAGAAACTTTCCCGGGCTCCTGGGCCAGTCTTCCCCCTTTCAGCCTGGAAGATCAGAGGCAGTGCCTCGTGGAAGGGAAGTGCTTCATTCCAGAGTTTTGGGATTGGTTTGTGGAGTGGGGGGTTGTTTGTTTGTTTGTTTTTGTTGGGTTTTTTTCTGGTTGGGTTGTTGGGTTTTTTTGACTACACAGCTGCGATTAGGTAAAGAGTAATTTTCAAAGTTCTTCAACAGCTCATGGGAGGTCACAGGCATTTAATTGCCTACAGCTGTACTCTAAACATGTGGATTTGAGTTTAAGAAAGGCTGTTGTAGCTGTCATTGAGAAGACAAAAGACTTTCATTATAAATTCTGTTTCTTAGATACCCTTAAAAAGTCTTCTTATAAACTAAACTCACTTTGGCTATTTTTCAAATATTCATCTATCATTCTTTACACATTGCAGTTTGTTCCAACAAAACATAAGTGGCCCCAAGAGCAATTATAAGTAAATAAGAGGAGTATTCACCTCATAAGCAAAATTAATACTTCTTCTGTATCTAGACCAAATATTAAAAGTTAACACATTATACCTTTCAGCTGAGGAATGCTGTAGGTAAATTTGAATGCATTCATGTTCTAGGCCTTGTAAGAGACATGAAGACTATCCAGTAGAAAACTATGTATAATTATAGAAAATAATGGACAGAGACAACAGCTGCAGTCAGTAATGATTAGTAAGTCTTTCTAATGTTATCTAATTGCATTTTTTTTATTCGAGATTGTTTTTTCTAAAGCTTTAGACTTCAAGTACTGCTAATAAAATCTGTCTTTAGATTCCACTGAATCACTGTCCCAGTGATTCCACTGAAACCAATCCAGACAAACATACTGTTCACTTAACTTTGAAAAATTATGAAGGCTAATTCTACCCTGAATTAGCAGTCATTAAGAACCATTTTAAAAATACATTGATTTTTGATCTGTGCTGTCATTTAGAAGCTCTTTATTTTACACACTTGCACAAAAGAACTTAAGAAGTGTTTTTAACAATGAAAATGTAGCTCAAACAAGATTTTTTGAGTACTTAATGCTACCTCTTGAAGCATTTTGTTTTATATAAATCTGCACTTTGGCTATAATGTTTGCTATGTAATAATTCTGTTTCCTTTAGTAGTGTAGATATGCCCGATTAAACTAAAGTCACAAGACTTCATTCACTCTGTTAGAAATGGACCAAGTATTAAGTGGAGACAAAAGTACACAGAGAAATGCTAAAGCCAGAACCTAAAGTTGCTTTAAAACTGTAATCTTATAGAGACCTGACTTACTCACATACAGTGCTTTATAAAATGTTTTCATAGAGATCCTGGTGTTTTTCCTGTTGAAATTAATGGCAGCATGTCTGTTGTTTTACAGAAATTCAGGATTAGATAGTAGTACTAAGGTAATAATTAGACAGTAAGTACTAAGGTAATTATAACAAAAACATGTAGGCTTAAAATAAAATAAAGAAAATTCTAATCTGTTGATTGATACACTGTGGCAAGTGTTTAACCAACTCAAGCTAATAAACACCACTTAATCAGTTTAATCAAATACTTTATTCAGAGTGGTGATAGCTGAAATTGTAAATGTGCTGTGCAAGGTGAGTATACTAGAGCTTTCCTAGACATCCTAGGAGTATGCATGAGGTCAGGCCAAACAAATCTCAGAAGTATAAGGTATTTGACTTATTGTTAACCCCCTTCCATCCTCTCAGAGAATTAAACCCTGTGCACAATTTATTTATGAACTTACCCCTTAACTTCTTAAAAGAAAAAACATCCTACATCTGTATAATATAAAGATGGGTCCCTTTGGAGAAGCAGACATATACTTCATGTACGATTACTGCTAAGGAATGATCAGCTTTTGTACTTATTACAACAGAAATGGTGACTACATGCATACAAAGCAGTGTATAGTACGTAGGTAGGGCAGATATTTACAGGACGGCTACAGGAGTGACATGAGTGCATGTGCTGCACATGCTGGCCTAGTGGTGCAGGAAGCAAGGATGGATAATGTGCACTTAAAACAATGTGTCAGAGACAAAAGAGAACAACGTTTGGGTTCACCAGCATAGGATGAATTTCAGAAGCTTTTGTCTTTGATGAAATGTTGCTTTAATTGTGGTTTTTTTTTTAGTCTGTCTCATTTCTGATGGCTGTTTGTGTGGAGAAGGAGCAATGTTCAGCGCTTAACGTATTGGATGGAGAGATCTGGGATTTATCTGTCTCTGATTCCCTTTGTGACCTCCAGCTAATCGTTTCTTCTCCCTGTCTCAGTTTCCTTATCTGTAAAGTGGAGTTAATAATCCTTTCTGTCTCCCAGTGTGTAGTGAAGTTAGACAATTCAATTAATAGTTGTAAAACTAATTTAGCTTCTGGGGCAGAAAGCGATAAAACACTGTAAGGAATTATTCACAAATGTGGTAAGCTGTCACTGTCCAAATCTGAAGAACAAATGTTCTGCTTCATATTTTTACTAACCTCTGCTAACTTGCTTGCATCACCATTTCTCTTTTTTTTTAACCCAGCATATTTGTATTACTGTAAGCGATATCCTTTCATATGGAATATTGTATTAGCTAACTGCTAATATCGAACAACACTAAAGGCGTGGGCCATAATCTCCCTCAGTAGAACACCGCCGATTGTAAGTCTGAAGTTGAGACCCACTGAGCTATTGGGTGAATTTGGCTTAGTATTTAGTGTGGTGTTATTTATTTTTTTAAACCAAATAAAGTATTATCAGACTACGGACTGCAAACAGGGTTTCATACTGGTAGTAATTTAATATATTTTTATTTTCCATTGTAATAAATATACATCTGAAAGACTGCCAGAGTGATTAATTTCAACAAGTAATACATAGTGTAAAGCTTTCAGTTTACTAGCTAGCTGTATAGGCTTCTGTAGAAATAGACAAAAATCCATTGTGTCTATAAATTACTGCTTCTCCACATGCAATTGTGTGTATGGGAAGAGGGCTAAAAGCAAGTACAGTATTCTAGCTAGCTGCGTGGCTTTGATATGCAGGTTGCAATAAATGGTAATACAGGGTATACTTGTAGAAACAGACTTTGCTTGAAATTATAAGGCTTTACAAAAAGATTAATTGAGCTGTTGTAGGGATGTGAGGGATGAGAACATGTTAGAAAAAGCTCTTCAGAAAGCCGGGAAAATAGAGTTGCAAAATTTGTGATGAAAACCATTACTGAAATTTACACACACACACACACACACAAATGTATCAGTTATCAGCTGTGATCATTTTTTCAGGATGAATATATTATGCTGCTTCATGACATCAGCATAAACACAAGCATACCCTGTCTGTTTTTACATTTCTAATAAATGGACTAGACTGTCACTACATGAAGTGTCTCCTGATGCAGAGCAGGGTAATGATGAGAGCTGCTGGATCTACTGAAGATCCTTTGTTTCAAGGCTGGTTCCATATTAGCCTCAGCCTCCACAGATGATGCTTTGTAAGAACACAGAGTTAGGTGTAGCATCCCATCCATGAAACACCAACTGAAGTGGCCAGGATGGAAAACTGCTATGAACAGATCTAAGACTTGAATGTGCCTCCTGCATCATGAGTTGAAGGATGGGGCTTGGTGCAAGAGCCTTAAGTCCCCACTGAAAAGGAGTTACATCCTTCCTGAGCTTTGAGTGACTAGAGCAGAAAGAAGAGAGATCACAGGAGAAAGTCAAGCTATTGCATGCATCCAACACTTTGTGTAAAGTGAAGGAAGTAGAGTAATCTGGGTTCCTAGTACGGTGGTACAATGTTGGTTTTGTCTATAGCAAACAGCTATACAACGTTTCAAATACCTGGTTGGATGCAAACATAGAGATAACTAATTCATTGTGCTACAAGTGCTGTGCCCTATGGGACAGCAGATGATTGAGAGGCAGGGCAAAGAGCAGCGCCGTTATCAGGGTCAGCTGATACTTTCTGTTATAGATTTTTTTTTCCCTAGTTACTTTTAGCTTTGTGCATGTCCAGCAATTTGGGCTGAAATTGCCCATCTTGCATGGAAAAAATGATTCAGCCAGTCAATTTCTCCTTCTTGTAAGACTTGTAAATTCTTATAAAATCACAGATTTTGCATGCTCAGTAGAGAAATTTGCATATTGAAACTAAAAAATGTGAAGATTTTACTTTCCCTAGCATGCTGAAGTGTCTGACAGCTCCCAGATTGCCAAGAGTTCACAAGAGCTACCCCCACAAAGTAAGGGAGTGTTTTCTTTCCAACCTGAGGACACAGGGACAAAGCTGAACTTTCTTTATGATGTTCTACACTTTGGAAGAGGTGAGGCTGAGCTTGAAGCTGATCCTGTCTTATGTGAAATCCATTGGTACCCAATAAATAAGAAGGCACATGGAATTCTAGGCTGAGAAGTACTGAGCTGAGAGTATTTTACTGGGAAACTTGTAGGCTGACTGCAAGCTTGCCCTGTGCTTATGTGGTTTCCCAAGCTTCTATCCCATCAGTGGACAAAGATAATGAGGCAGAAAATTACGTGGAGAGCATGGACAAAAAAGAAAAAAACAAGAGCAACAGGCAAATGGGAGACTGGCAATCTAAACCAATGACATGGGGATTTCCAGGGGTAAGAGTTTTAGAATCTTGTAGAGCAGTGACTTGTAGAGAAGTATGAGATGGTGATGGGCAATGAGAAGTGGAGAAAAGGACTGAGTAAGAACAGACTGAAGGGACAGCAGAAGAGTTCAGCTCTGGGAACAATACGAAAAAGAAGCCATTCAAATTAAATGATGCTTCCTTTTCAGAGACTGGAAAGGAATGTAAGATTTTTAAGTCTTCTTTAGTCACTGCCAATAAAAATCAACGGCATTCATACAAAGGTGTGTGTCCCACCCTATTCCACTCTGCTGTTAGTCCATGCAGAGACAAACAACTTATGACTGCAGATTACTCCACTAATTTAAATAGCAGGTGTCTTTGGAATAGATCTAAATTTAATCACCCTCTACTGGTCTGTTGAATGTCTCAATAAGAAACTGGAGAGTTTTCTGTCTTTTCAGATTACTTACCTAAATTTGTGTCATTAAAAATTTAAAATCTAAATTCTCTGTAATTTACATTGCCAATCTTTCAAAGCTAGGCTTAAACTGAATTTACCCAGACCTCTTCCTTCTATGTATATATACCTTGTGGGCAGTCTTTAATTTCATTATTATATATTATATTTTTCATAAAAAGTTGTCATTTTTCTGGTCTGAGGGTAGATAGTATTCAACTAATGAGCAGCTTTTCTACCTCTCTCTTGTTCTTGTGTTCCCTTCTTCTGTTGGAGCAGTTCTACCAGTGAAATATTCATTGGGTCAGAGACTGGCTCGGTATGTACCCTGATTGCTAAAGTGTTCACCTGACATGTGGGAGTCAAGGCTTAAGTCTCTATTTCAATGACTAATTAACTATTTATATAAAATGGAATGACTACAACGGTAGAGAACAAGAGACCCTTTCCTCTATAGCCATTAAACCAGATGACGGGGCAATCACAAGAGAGGTATGACTCCAACACAGGTGTTGGTCAGCAGTGGGCAGAGTGCAGATTTGGACTGCAGCTTCCTACATCACACCAGAGAGCTGTGACTAGTAGACTATTGGCTTCCTGGGAGAAGGCCAGGTAGTTTTAGTCAGACATTTCATTCTTGTCCAAAGTGGTACAAATGTTCCTGAAAAACAATTTTCATTTTTTTTTAACTAATAAATATATCATGGCAAAACAGCATATTCAGAAAATTCCACTCAGCCCTATAAATGACATTCCAAGTTATAAGGATTTCTGAGTCTCTTCTCTTTACCCAAGGACTTCTTTTCTCTCTGGTTGTATCTGGTTGGTTGAGGCAGCTACTGCACTTTTGGGGCAAACTTAGGTACAAGAAGAATGAGGATGGTTACATAAAAGCAGCTGCATTCCAGTATAATCATGCAAATTGGGTTGAGGGTGAAAAATTCTGTTCCAGTATAGACTATTCTTTAGAACAACAATAGGAAATGCGAACTAAACTTTGCCAAAATAGTGTGAGGTTTGGAGGGTTTTTTCCCCTTGAAAAAAAACACTCTAGTTAACACTCTAGTTGAGTCTAGATAGCTGCATAATCACCCATTGAAGTATAAAAATGAAGTGCATCTTTTCAAAGTCATAAAATGAAAGAATTTGAAACAGAAGCAATTAAAAAGATAGCCAGTACACTTCCTGTAAGGAAATTAATTTCTCTTGGTTGTAACATTGACTGGGCCTTACTGTTCTCTGTAATAGGAACCAAATGCCACATGCCTGATAGCGTTACTGTTTCTAGGTTGCCTCATCAGAAACAAATCTTTCCCCATGTGTGTGGTTTTTTTTAGCAGGCTGATCTTTCTCCATAGTCAGAGCTGACAGTTTCCAGTGGCTCTGCTATAGCTCATATACAGATAGGAGCTGTGGGAGAGCTTCATCTCCCCTAATTTTGAATGGCAACAGCAAGAGAGCTCTCTCAGACCAAGTCATCCTAACTTTCTTTTATATTCAGCTGAGAGTAAGCAGACACTTTCAGGGCATGGTCCACCTGTCCAGCTCTAGAATGTGATGACTAGATCTTCAGTGCTTAGAAAAGAGTCCAGATGACAGTTCAGATAAAGACAACTCTTCTGAGTTGAAGAAAACCCTCTTCTGAGATTAAAATCTCTCTGTTCTTTGCTATTATAGAGATTATAGATTCAATGGGCTCTAAGAAAAAAACAAGAAGCTTTTAGACTATTACAACCAAATTGAAAAGAAAGAAAGAAGGGAGGAAAGAAGCAAAAAAAGAAGGAAAGAAAGAAGGAGAGAAAGAAAGAAAGAAAGAAAGAAAGAAAGAAAGAAAGAAAAGAAAGAAAAAGAAAGAAAGGAAAAGACAGAAAGAATGAAAGAGAAAGAAGGAGAATGAAAGAGAAAAAGAAAAATGAAAGAAAGAAAGAAAGAAAAGAGAGAAAAGAAAGAAAAAAAAGAGAAAGACAGAAGGAATAAGAAAGACAGAAAGAAGAAAGAAAGAAATAAAATAAAATAAATAAGGAGAAAGAAAAAATGAAAGAAAGGGAGGAAGAGAAAGAAAGAAAGAAAAAAGATAAAGAAGAAAAGAAAGAAAGAAAGAAGGAAAAAGAAAGATAGAAAGAAAAAAGAAATGAAGAAAAAGAAAGAGAAAGAAAGAGAAAGAAAGGAAGTAATAGAAAGGGAAAGAAAGACAGAAAACAAACAAACAAACAAATAAATACAGAAAGAGAAAGACAGGAAAAAAGGAAGAAAGAAAGAAAGAAAAGAGAAAGAAAGAAAATGAAAGAAAACAATAGAATGAGAAAGAAATTAAAAAAGAAAAAGAAAGAAAACCAAAGACAGAAAGAAAAAGAGAGAAAGAAAAGACAGAAAAAAGAAAGAGAAAGAAAGAAGGAAAAAAAGAAAGAAGGAAAGAAAGAAAGAAAACCCAAAGAAAGATAAAGAAAGAAAAAAGAAGGAAAGAAGGGAAGAAAGAAAGAAAGAAAAAGAAATGAAGAAAGAGAATAAAAGATGGAAAGAAAGAAAGAATGAAAGGAAGAAAGAGAGAGAAGGAAAGAGAAAAAAGAAGGAAAAAAAGAAAGAAAGAAAAAGAAAGAATGAAAGAAAGAAAAAAGAATGAAAGTAATAAAGAAAGGAAGAATGAAAGAAAGCGAAAGAAAAATATAGAGAAAGAAAGATGAAGAAAGAATGAAAGTAAAAGAAAGAAAGAAAAAGAAAAAAGGAAAGAAAGAGATAGAAAGAAAAAGAAAGAAAAAAGACAAAAAGAAATAAAGAAAAAGAAAAAAGAAAAAAACCCAAAAAACAAAAGAAAAAGGCAAAGAAATTAAGAAAGAATGAAAGAAAAAAACAGACTAAAAGAAATAAAGAAAGAAAAAGAAAGAAAGAAAAAGTAAGACATAAATAAAGAGAAAGAAAGAAAGGAAAAGACAGAAAGAGAATGAAAGAAAAAGAAAGAATAAAAAAGAAAGAAAGAATAAAAAAGAAAGAAAGAAAAAGAGAAAAAAGAAAGAAAAAGAGAATGAAGGAAAAAGAACGAAAGACATAGAAAGAAAGAATGAAAGAAAAGAAAGAAAGAAAGAAAGAAAGAAAGAAAAAGGAAGAAAAAATAAATAGAAAGAAAAAATAAGAAAGAGAGAAAGTAAGAAAGAGAAAGAAAAAGAGAAAAAATGAAACAAAGAAAAAGAAAAAAGAGAAAGAGAAAGAAAGAAAGAGAGAGAAAGAAAAAAGAAAGGAAGAAAGACAGAAAAAAGAAAAAAGAAAGAAAGAAAGAAAGAAAGAATATAGAGAAAGAAAGAGAAACAAAGAAGGAAAGAAAGAAAGAAAGAAGATAAAGTAAAAAGGAAAGAAAGAAAATGAAAGAAAAAAGAAAGAAAGAAAGGAAGAAAAGAAAGAAAAAGAAAGAAAGAGAAAAGAAAGAAAAAGAAAGAATAATAGAGAACGAAAGAGACAGAAAGAAATTAAGAAAGAAAAAGGAAGGAAGAAAGAAAGAAGGAAAGAATGAAAAGGAAGGAATGAAAGAAAGAAAAAGAAAAAGAAATAAAGAAAGATAAGAAATAAAGAAGGAACAAAAGAAAGAAAGAATGAAAAGAAAGGAAGGAAGAAAGAATGAAAAATAAAAGAAAGAAATAAAGAGAAAGAAAAAAGAAACAGAGAAAAAAGAAAAAAGAAAGAGAAAAAGACAGAAAGAAAGGAAAAGAAAGAAGGAAAGAAAAAGAAAGGGATAGAAAGAAATTAAGAAAGAAAGAAAGAAAAAGAAAGGGAAAGAAAGGAAGAATGAAAGAAAGAAAGGGAGAGAGAAAGACAAAAAGAATGAAAGAAAAATAAGAAAGAAAGAAAAAGAAAGATAAAGAAATTAAGAATGAATGAAAGAAAGATAAAGAGATAGAATAAAAGAAAGATGTAGAAAGAGAAAGAAAGAAAGAAAAAGAAAAAAAAAGAAAAAAATAAATAGAAAGAAGGAAAGAAAGAAAGAGAAAAAGAAAGAAAAAGAGCGAGAAAGAAAGAAAGAATGAGAAAGAAAGAGAAAGAGAGAAAGGAGGAAGGAAGGAAAGAGTGAGCTTGAGGGAACTGCTGAAGAGATACCAAGTTTCTTTGAGTTATTGAAAGCATGCATTTCTTTAGAATATAATAGTGATATATGTAGCTTCCAAGACTTCCAAAGGAAAAAAGAAAATAGGTATATCTGAATGAACATATTCAAGAGCATAGATGTAATGTCTTGTAATGTCAACGTTAGCCATGCTATAACAAGAGAAAGAATGAGTGACAGCAACTCATTGTAGTGACATGTTTTAATTTTGCAGATCAGGACATCCTTAAAATGATACTTGTGGAGTAGGTACTATATGAACTCAGAATATTAATAGATAATATCGATGAAATTATATATTTCAGCATATGAAATATGAAGTATGTTATGCTTCCCTGAGCATTTATTTTCTATATACAAAAAGAGGTAATAATGTAGAACAATTGGCATAATTTTCTGAATATAATGGAAAACTCTGAAACTGCATCAAACATTCTTGAAATGAGAGCTAAGTAATTGGTTTCACAAGTCAAAGAAAAAAGTTAGACTTTCTTTTTTGGTATTTTTCTTTGGTACTATTTCATAATAGTTACCTTTTCCATTTCAACCAATCTTTTGAAAATGGCAGTTGCCTGAATTCATCCAGTCTCAAGAAAGCAGTTTAATATGGGAGTAGAAAACCTGTTAAACTTTATTATAAGCTATTAAAAAATGCCCATGGTGTGAAGAATGAGATACCCCCATTCTGTAAGAAGCAAATGGTGACTCTAGGTGTACAAATTTTGTAATGATTTTATATGAATTTTCCTTTATAATTTTTGCTTTTGGGATATCCATTATCTAGCCAAGATTTAAACAGACCACAGAACTATTTAGATTTATCAAACTTCCATAGTGATTTCTGACATGAATATAAGTTGAAGATGTGCTTCAGATGTTTGGGCTTGATCTCAGCTATCAACAGTTGATTATTCAGGTTCATTAGTTAGTCAAATTACAAAAATGTCACTGATCACCTTATAAATGTCAAGCTGAATGTCAGCTGACAGCTGAAATAGTGACATTAGTAAGATGCTTCATTTGAGGGTACTTTTTGTCACAATAAAATTGTTTCCTCTCCACCAAGACAGCTGTGACTCCATGGTACCTAATTTAAGATGTACCAAAGAACAGGAAGGATGGCTTCTGCTTTCAAAGGCTGTGGAGAGAACAGTTTTATGAATCTCAGTATGAAGATCTTATGTAGAACCTCTTCAACATTTCAAGTTGCACACTTAAAAATAATTACTTCATATGTAACTTAATATTATGTTTGTGGCTTTTGATGAAATGAGATCAATATGTTGGGGTTTTATATATAATATATATATATTAGTGTTTCTTTTTATATATTAGTACAACCCCTAATCTGGGGATGAGGGGGTTAATTCTACCCTAATTACCTAATTGTCTACCCATGCTGAAACAAGCAGAGCAGCAGCACCACACTTGACTGTAAAGTGGTGAAGTCTTTGATTTTGCTGGCACACTGGAAGGATTTTGGACTATTGTGCAAATTACAGTATAATGTAATACCCTAGAAGAAATAATAATATCCAGCCTCTGCAAGCCAGGAATCACACACAAAAAACTTGGGCCTTTTAGTATGGTCACATATAATGTATGAAATGCAGTTCTTCCAAAGCTAATGGAACCAGAGGGAGCACTATGATTATGACTCATTTAATATATTTTTCCATTAAAAAACTGAGGTCAGGCTTGAACAGAGCAAAAGGATGAAGTATGATTTAAGTGCTGGAGACTAGTGTACAGGATAATATGAAGTGAAAAACACGGGTAGCATATGACTAACTCCTTGGTGCCATTGAGTGTCTAAATATCTGCCCTGTAAGCTGCGTTTTCAATAGCAATATATACGTTGTAGGTATGGCAGGTAATACTGAATCATTCCCTGTTTTTCTGCAAATCCTTCACAAAGGGTAAAGCATAATAGTATTGTGTGGGTGATGGGAGAGGAGGTCTTTGTGGTTCTCTTCACCATTTCTTTAAAATAAGACATGAAAAAGCTGCTTTGTTTTGTTGTGGCTAAGGGGGGTTCTGATTAGTTATGTACCAGTATGGTTCTCCAGCTTTTTGAGTATCTTCTATTTTGACATTTCTAGCCAGCACTGTAGCAGATTCCTATAGTGCAATAAGTGGAGGATATATTCTCATTCATCTGGTAATACTGAGTTGTACCTTATCTAGCCACTAGCACTTTTTAAATTTAATAGCAATATTTGGAGAATGAGGTGTCCCAGTGCCTTGGTTTCAGCTGGGATAGAGTTAATTTTCTTCTTAGTAGCAGGTTCAGTGCTGTGTTTTGGATTTAGTTTGAGAATGATGTTGATAACACACTGATATTCTAGTTGTTGCTAAGTAGCGCTTACTCTGAATCAAGGAGATTTCAAGTTTCCCATGCTCTGCCAGTGAGGTGCACAGCAAGCTGGGAGGGAGCAGAGCCAGGACAGCTGCCCTGAACCAGCCAAAGGGATGTTCCATACCATAGAATGTTATGCTCAGGGACTGGCTGGGCATTGGTCAGTGGGTGGTGAGTATCACTTGTATTGTGCATCACTTGGGGTTTTTTACCTTTGGGTTTTATTCCTCTCTTTTTCTCTCTCCTTATCATTACAATTCTTGTTGTTATTATTATTTTATATATTATTTTATTTCAATTATTAAATTGTTCTTACCTCAACCCACAACTTTTACCTTTTTCCTGATTCTCCTCCCCGTCACATTGGTAGGGAGGGGACTGAGCAAGTGGCCATGTGGTACTTAGTTGCCAGCTGGGGTTAAACCATGACACCCAGTCTGGCCTTTGCAAGGGAGGGATGCATTCAAGCCTCTGGAAGTGCAAAAAAGCAGCAATGTTTCAGACAAGTGGCACATGGAGGCAGCATGGCGCACCGGCCTCTGAAAGTAAAACTGTGATATTATCATGGCATGCGTGAGATATGTAAGGTGCCAGTAATCCCAAAAGGCAGCTGAAATTTACACACAGTAAGAACATTTTTATGATATGTGATTCTCAAAATCAGTGAAATTACAGTAAAATATGTCTAAATTTCAATTCCTAAGACAAAAGAGGGGAAGAAACAGAACTCCGCACTTCAAAGGAAGAACAGTCTCAAGCAAATTTAAGGTTATTTAATTTTATTCTCACAGATGCTGAGCAATTAATCAATACCTTTAATCATAGTATAATGAGGGAAATCAGGACATAGAGAAATACAGCATTCCTAGCGAAGCAAAGGATTCTTAAAACAGTCATTGATGCTCTCTGTGTATCCAGAGGCAACCAGAAAACCTCCAAGTTGAATATAGGTTTACTGAAATGGAACCCACTTCTAAAGATGGAATTTTAGATGCATAGTCCTGGTGAGCTGGCTTGTGGCTGCTGTGGCCAAAAGACACCACAGAGCATGCCTAAGGCTGGGATTCCCAGATAAACTAACCCTGCCTGCATTCTCTCCTCTGTCTTATGCTAGTGGTGGTGCTTATCTGATCCACAGTGTTCATGAACTTAAACAAGCAGACAAAATGCTTTCTTGAGCGGGATTGGGACACACACCAGTGGTAGCACAAGGGAGGGAAAGGGGAACAGGCAGGTAGGAGGAGAAGAGTAAAGAGTCGCTAAATTGTGATGAAACTGCAGCGTAAGTTAAGAGAAAAGATTGGTACTGACATATTTTATACTTGCAATTACAGAAGCACAGAATGGTTGAGGTTGGAAGGGACCTCTGGAGGTCATCTGGTCCAACCCGTCTGCTCAAGCAGGGCCATCCAGAGCCAGTTGCCTAGGAACATGTCCAGAAAGCTTCTGAGTATTTCTAAGGATGCTTTTCTTCTGTAGTTATGTCAAGAATAAAATTGTTATTTTCATATTAAACTTTTTAGGGGTAAAGTGAACTCATGTGAAGCTGACAGATGGTATGTTGCTTCCCTGAAAGAAGTGAGTATGGCCAAGTGGTCTTAAGAGAAATGCTTTGAATGCCTGCAAAACCAGTGCAGATTGAGGGGACTCACAGAAGTTGGGTTTCCCCTCACATGGAAAAATGCTGACAACTGAATACTCCTATTTCAGTTCAGGAAAACTTTTTCCAAGGAAGGATGTAGATTTTAACCCAGACATCAATGCTCAGGAACCCTAAATTAGGTCCTTCTTTACCACCAGCACTTGTCCCTGTAGGTACAATCAGCCCTGCTGTTGGTTGAGTAGAAACAGAGCCCAAGGGGGTCTGCAAAAATGACATCTCTCCTAGTTAGCAGGGTTAAGTATCAGTGTTGGCATCCACAGATGTTGATGAAGCAAGCCTCCTCTACAGAGAAGGGGAGTGCATCAGAAAGGGTTTTTTTAAACTGTCTTTAAAGGTTGTGTGTCATTCAAAGAGTCATGCAAAATGGATTGTCTGATTCCAGCCTGAAAGGGGAAGACTTGACACTTTTTAACAAAGTGATCGCAGACCAAGTCAAAGATTATAAACTGTTTAAGATGGTTGTATTGAACAGTCATCCATCATATCAGAAAAGCTTTAGCTGAAATTCAGAGATTTTGAAAAATTAATAATCTGAATCACATAAATAATCTCATAAACTAGATGACATTTTAGAAAGTGACTAAAGACTTGAGGATTAAAATGCATTAGTAAACCTAATTGCTGTGGATCAGGTCTGCAAGGCTTCTGACAATGATGTGGAGAAAGAAGCTTGAATTTAAGGCTTGATAAGTCAACAGTTGAGGCTTTTTTGTACATGACAGATAGAGTCACTCATTGTGTAAAGAGGGCTGGGACAAAGCAGTGACTATGGCCGGACCAAGTCAACAACAAGCCAGGATGAGGGCCCTCCTGGCAGACATAATGGTAGTGCCTCTTGGCAGGAGGCAAACACAGAGAGAGTGAGCACATGATACCAGATAAGTCCATATTGTCACAGTGGCACAATTGGCAAAGA
The DNA here is from genome assembly GCF_963210335.1 of Falco punctatus. NCBI lineage: Eukaryota > Metazoa > Chordata > Aves > Falconiformes > Falconidae > Falco > Falco punctatus. The sequence goes on from NC_137583.1 coordinate 70,475,247, forward strand.
CTTGTTCCCTGTTTGCCAGAAGATACTGATTCATGTTCTTGACTGCCATTAACTTATATGGCCAATTTATTCTAACCTCTCAATGTCTGTTTTCCCCATCTGCTGAAAATCAGTTAATTAACAAGTGAACTATAATTTGTTCTGTGCTTTAAAAAGCTAATGTAATATATGTGTCAAATAATACTAGCAACTTCCTTTGGGATACTTTCTAAACCTTTTCCTAAAATAACAACAGGTTCTGCCTAGCAAAGGACAAATGTGTCCTGTCAGCTAAAAATTCCAGTTTCTCTCAGCAGAACAAGGCCCAGAAGGCAAAATGTCCATTTTGGAAAGGGCGAAAACATTGGAAATTTCTCCCTTATCAGGAAACTAAGAATGCCCAAACCAGTCATTTCTAGCCTTACAGGTGTGAGATGCATGGTTTTGTTTTATTTCAGACATAAAGGCTGCCTGCAGCTTGCTCCCTTTGTTCCCTCTTCCCATTGCAGCAGTTTCCCATGGTGTGGTCACCTGCTGTGTGCTGAGGTCTTGCTGTACCTGACTCCATAGCGGTCCCAGTGCTCCCTTCCTTTTGGGCTATGGCCTTTCCTTTAAACTGTTCATTTTAATTTCCAAGACAAAAATGTTTTTGCCAAGGCCAGTGTAAGTAGATCCCAAGTCTCCCAAACGCTCTCGTGCTTCTTTGGACAAAATTCTCCTCAGTTAGAATTGTTCTTCTGAGTGAAAATCAAAAGAACCAGTTTTCAGATGTCATTATTCAAATTTTCTTCTAAGTATCAGCTTGAAGTAGTTTTAGCATAGGATAGCTATTTTTCACGTAGTTCTTTTTATCTGAATATTTTTCTAGTGCACTTCTGCTCGCGTGATAAATACATAATCAATGACACTTTCCTATTCCTCAGTTCCTTCCTTTGTGTACATTTGGTGCAATGACTCTTAGTGAAGTGGTTAAAATATTGTTACAGCGCTTCACTACCACCTGCAGTGCAGATCTAATCTTTCTGAAAGGACTTGGTATGTGACCATAACTCTTTACTGAGGTCCAACCCAGTCAGTTTGCCAGGTGAAGTCAATGAGGGTTTCATTTATGCTGCTGACCTTTTAGTACCAGAGGTATGTGGGGGAAAAAAAGAAAAAAAATCCTCAAATTGGAGGTTGAGTTCTGAGGTTGATCATTACTTTTAAACCTGAGATATTTCACCTGGAAATTATGGAAAATATGTTTGCATGTTTATGAACAATTTTTAGGATGAGACTTGAAAAACTGAAATTTTCCACTCCTGTGGAAATCAGTTATGAAACTCTCCAGGACAGTGCTGGAGCTTTTAGAAACTGAAGATTTTAACTGATTCAGCCATCAACCTTAAGCCCTTATGTTCATGTTGTTTACATGGCAGTAAATTTTCATCTATATCATATATTCACCTTATATTTAATGGATCACTTTGTTAGACTGTTGCATAAAATTGTTAAAGAAAGCATAGTTCTTAAAACAGTTAAACGTGGGAATAATCTCAGAGCTGCAGTACAGAAAGGCTACTTATTTTCTCCTATAAATTGCTAACTGCTTTTGTAATTATTTTTTTCCTTTTTCAATTTTTAATATTACTATATTGATAATTACTATTTAAGTATTACTACTATTATTACCTAACAAGTGGTGTGGTAGTTGGAATAGCATTAAGAATTCAGTGTATTATTTCCTTGTGTACCAGCTGAGATACTCTAAAGCTAGACAGAAGGTCCTGTCAGGAAACGGTGCCTTGGGGATAGTGTCTGTGATACTTGTAAAATGTAATGAAGAACTGAGCAGTGTAGCTTTCCATACGTGGAAGAGAGGAGATTGCATTTCCCTCTCCAGCTTGTTAGGGCTAACCACAGCATGTACCATTCCCTTACCATACTCTATGTTCTCTGACACGCAAATACTATTTTCTTCATAGAAACCAAATTAATATACAAAAGATTACATGTATTTTTCTATAGTTTCTCATGTAAAAGATACTTAGACTTGGCTTTTTTCCTACTTTTCCTTAGAGATTAATGGAAGCAAACAATACTTCAGACTTACTAAAATGCCTAGAGAAATACATCTTTCTCCTTGAGAGATGTGTTTCAAGCTAATACTGCTTTCTGCCAGTGAAAATGACGAAGGACAGAGTCAAGAGGAACCTGCTAAATGGTAGAAAATATCCCAGTAATGGATGAGAAAGCAAATTAATAAAATACTGACTTGGTAAGTCATACAAATTGTTTCTTTGCTCTGAGCAAAAAGGGAAACATGACTTGCTCTCTGACAGAGCAGGTCACTTTGATGGCACACTTCATGAGACCTGCTGTCCCAGCAGAAGCTATTCGATTTCATTTATAAGGTAATGTGTGTCTCAAAAGATTAGTCTCATTCATGCTTTCTCTGCTATTCCTTTTTAAATATCTAATCTAATGCTAAACCTCCAAAGTAATTTTCTTGTTACAAAGAGCATGCAGAATAGGAAAGAAAACACCCACTGCTTCCTCTCTCCCTATTATATTATTTACTTGTTTCCCTCATTTCCCTTTTTGTCAGCTCTTTCCTGCACAGTCCTTCTTTTTGGCTGGTGTATTTGTCTGCATAATTGTGCAAGAAATAAATGACAAGAAATAATATTTTCTCGTAATTTTTTTCAATGTTGTCTTCACAGTATACTTTGGTAGTCAGATAATGATCCTGAAAAATAGATTCTGCCTGCCAATTAGTGAAAAGAGCTGACCTGTTTGCCATGTATAAGAATGGCTAAAGCCTCTCCTTTGCAATACTCACCAGCCAAAATAATAGAGAAAAGGACATGCAAATGTGAGGTTACACGGTTACGTTTGCTGGAGTTTCCTCTGCTTTGGGAACAGAGATACCCCACAATCTGCCACAGGTTTTCTTCCCTCCCCAGCCTTCCCAGCAGGAATCTGAACAGAAAGTATGTGGTCTGCAAACTGTGAGCAGGATGGAAATAGTTTCCTTCCCCTTCCCAAATATTTAAGCATGTCTGATTTTTATTTTTGTTTTGACAGTTTTATGTGAGTAAATATTGGTTCTAAACTGAAAGTAGGGTCTGCAACAGTAAGTGTGGTGTTGGTCCTGTGTCACCAATACTATAACTTGGTAATCAGCACAGTCTTTAGGCCTTGGGAGTCCTTCCTTACTGTGGGCTAGGGGTTTAAGACTGTTGTAGAGACTTAGAAATTGAGACAATAATATACTCAAACAAGATTTATTTTATAAACCAGTTAAAGCTCCATCAACATTGGTTGATTACAGATTTGGGATGTCAAACGGAATTGCTACTGCACAGTCGACTCAGAAGTTCCTAAGCTTTAGAAGGGTAACCGAGAATGCGCAGTCACTCACCTGTTAAGGCAAGGGCTCTCAACCTTCAGGAGTTACCTTGGGTGATATCCTGACCCAAGGGGAGAGTCCCTGACTGCAGACCTGCTGCTCTGAGGAGGACCAACTCAGCTGGCTTTCCAGGGCTCCATTTACACTCTAGTCAGATCTGATCTGTGGTCAAAGACTGTCACGTTCCTTCTCATTGGCAGAGGGTCTTATCTTCCGCATGACAACAGTCACCATTTGATGTGACAAAAGTGCGCCTGCACAGGATGCATCTGCGGTCAGCAACGGTTGGAGGGTTCGATCTTTGCCAGGACGTGTGCACCTGCTGCAAAGATGTTTCTTGGAGCTTGAGCTCAAACCAAAATATAGTTGCTCAAGGAATTGAAAAACAAAGTGGAACATATGATTATTTCATTTGTACACAGTCTTTATTTATCTTTGCTTTTGAGCAAAACAAAGCCTCTGGTCTTCCTCATTGCGTTCTTCAGCATAGGATGGGAATGGTGCCTTAATTTCTGCAGGACTGTGTAGTACCTAACATCAAAGAGCTGCCGTTTATATAAATATGAAAACTCTCGCAGCGCTGCTCTTACTCTGCAGTCTGCAAGCTTCTCAGCTGTCCTTTCTGCCTGACTTGCAGAGGAAATGTGGCTGTAATTTCATCTGCAATTGTAGAAACAGTGACAGCTTCAGAAATTTGAGGGCCAGATTAGCTGTGGTTTGTGGTATGTCTTCTTTTCCTTCCATTTTCTGCCACTCTAATCCTACCCACCTTTCACATGTAAAACCATATACTGTAGAGACAGCTTTGGGCACGTATCAGTTGTTCACCTGTGATTTCAGTCCTTTTCCCCCTCACTAATGACTTAATCACCAAGCCTATTTTAATCACAGACAAGATGTTCTCCTGGTATTAATCATTGTAACTTCTTTGATTTTAAAAGAACTATGCCTTTTTATATGAGAAAAGGAACTAGCTAGGTTGAGAAAAGGCATTCCTTTTTGCCTATAGTATTTCACATGGATAATTCTACACCCTGCCTTCCTCTGTGTTATGACAACTGTACATCCACCCTGCTGGATTTTGCTCTCAGACTAAATAAATACCAACTGGATTCTTGATCATTTTTGGGGGGGAAAAAAAAAGGAAACTGATAAGAAAAGTTGTTAAAACCTATGTAGAATAACTTATAACCAATTATAAGCTATTATAAATCACATAACTATGTTGTGTCACTAAGTTTAAAATAAAGCATGGCTCATATTATTTGACCTTTTTTTTTTTTACTACAAACAAAAAATGGGGGAATTATACCTGAATTTACTTGTCAAAACAATATGTGCAATGTAAATGGTGCTGGCACTAGCCCTGGCCCCATCTGCCTTCCCAAGTCCTCCACTACATATTGAATAATTTCTGGTAGCAATGTAACACAATCAATTTGGGGCAAACAAACTGATCAGGCTCCTGCCTAGAATGGCTCTTTTTTCACTATGGGACCACCGGCTTTCTCCAAAGCTGAATTCCAATATATTATCATGATTCCCTAGTGAAACAGAGAACGTAAAGCCTGTTAGCTTTGATAACAAACCTGGTAGATGTGCTGCTGAGGACTGCTATGAAGTTTTCTATGACATGGTATAATGATCAAAGCTTTGTCTGCACACACGTCACATTGTTTGAGCAATGCTCCCTACTAATTAATCTCATACCAGGACTCTGGTTACTGATACAAAGCCACATGTGCAGACTGAGCAGTATCTTATCATCCCCCCATGACTGCCAGGAAGTGCCACCTCCACTGCTAAAGCTTACCAAGGAAGAAGCCTTGGGCAAAGAGGCACTTCCTCAGCTCTAGAATAGCTGCAATTATTTTGTTTAACCTACTTTTTAAAACCCGAATAGGCAAGGCACTACAATCTCTTAGGGTAGAGGACGTCATATGTGTAAAAAGGTGGTCTTATGGTGTAGCAGCTTTTTCTAACAGGAAATAACCTACCTTTGCTAGTCAAATCGTTTAGGATAAGCAGCTGTAGTAACCTCTGCACTTGTGTAACTATTTATATTAAAAATTACACTGCTCGTTTAATTACAAAACATTAACAAGAAGAATTGTGTAGATCAGGCCTCATACACATGTATTTTCAAACAGATCTAAGAAAGAAGAGGTTGAGCTCAGTTTACTAAAACATTACCACTGCTTCACATAAAACAGTGGCGGTCTTGTGGCTTGCAGCTGTTTAATCATATCAAAGATGAGTCCGATCACATATAGCACATTACCATGCACTCAAAACCCTTTATTTTTATTCATAAAAACATTTTATGCAGTTTCTTGGAGATGTCACTAGAATCTCTTTTGGTGTCTGGGCAGCTCTTATACCAGTCTTCCTTCTGCTCTCATGAGAAATTAGTTTCATTTTCTCTGAAATCCTGTGAGTTTTACATAGTAATTACAAAGTAGTTAAGATGGACAAGTTTTTCTTTATATAATTTCTTTTTTTCTCTCCTTTCTTATTCTGGTGTTTATGAAGTTGATTATTCACATTTATTTTACATAAAATAATATTTTAAATGTCTATTGGCATCAGGAAAGTTTCTTAGTAATTAAAATAGATTTAAGGAAGTGACTTTGCCTAACTTCCATTTTCTTACAGAATATTTCTTAGAAAATGTGCGTTTGTTATGCAAATCAAAAGAATTCGAGACGAGATTGTTACCTAAGGTAGATTTCTCTAGCAGAGCCATATCACCTAAATATTGCAGGTTTTTTACATTAGAGTATTAAATTTCTTAAAAGGAGAGACCTGATAGATTCTAACCCTTTAATAGCATATTAGGTCCCATTGTCATTTTTTTATGGATTGAAATAATAATATATTACAAACAAGCCATAAAGAAGAAAGAATACAAACTCACATCCATCTTGGAGAAGGACAAGAAGGAGAATCTGAGGAAATACAGCCCACTCAGCTGAACTGCACTTCCTTGGAATGTTACAGACTGAATTCTCCTACAAGCTGTTTCCAAGCACAGGAAAGATAAGAAGGTGATTTGGAACAACCAGCACAGAATTATCAAGGGAAAATTATGCCTGAACAACTTGATTGCCTTCTGTGATGAGATGACTTGCTCTGGGGTGAAGGGAGGAGCACTGAATGTTGTGTACTTTGATTCTAGCAAGGCCTTAGATACAGTCTCCCATTATCTCCTTACACCCAAATTAGTGAGGCACGGACCCTGTAAGTGGATGATAACGTGCGTAGAAAATCAGCTGGACCACTGTGCTCAAAGAGTTGTAATCAACGATATGAAGTGGAACTGGTGACTTATAGAAGTGGCATTCCTCAAGGATTCATAGTGGGAATAATACTGTTTAATATCTTTATTCATGACCTGGGTGGTGGTATGGAGTGTACTCTCAGTAGGTTTATAAGCAGTATGACATTGGAGGGAGCAGCTGTTATGCTGGGCGGACAGTGTTGCTGTTCAAAGGATCTGGCCAGAATGGAGAATGATCTGACACAAACCTGTGAAGTTCAACAAGGACAAATGGGATCTGGGATCTTGCATGTGGGACAGAATAAATGAGTTGTAGCAACAGTGTAGCTACCTGTTTGGGAAAGTGTTTGTTCCCCTCTATTCAGCACTTGTGAGGCTGTATTTGGAGTGCTGTGTACCATGGACAAGACAGGCATTGACACGCTGGAGCAATCCCAGGGGAAGGCCACCAGGATGGTTATGGGGCGTCATGACATGCTATGTGAGAACAGGCTGAGAGATCTGGATTTGTTCAGCCGTGAGAAATGAAGGCAAAGGGAAGATCTTACCGTTGCTTCCAAATACCAAATGGGAGAGGAGCACAGAGAACCAGGCTCTTCTGAGAGATGCTCAGTGACAGGACAAGCAGCAACAGACACAAGCGGGAACACAGGGAGGTGTTATTAGATATATGGAAAAATGTTTCCCCTGTGCGGGTGGCCAAATGTTGGAAAGATTGCAGGTTTTCCTTCTTTGAAGATTTCAGAACTGGAATGAAGTCTGGAGCAAACTGATGCCTAGTGAAATGCTGACCACTTGAATTCTTTAAATGTACATAGGGCTAGATGTTCTAAACATTACTTTTTTTAGGTAACATACAGATACATGTAAGACCTGGTTTTCACAAGAACTGTGCTGCTAGAGCTTCAAGATTCAGTTACTGTTGTCAGTGGTCAAGGTCTTGGTATCTGGTGTTTTCTGTCCAAAATGAAGGCATCCAAACTAAAAGGATGTTTTCATAAACTGAGCTTTGAAAACACTGAATCTTACTTTTCCATGACTTTCACGAGACTTTTACAGGGCTAACCTAATTGGCATCAGTGTAGCTTTTTAATGTCTCCAGAAGAAAAATGCTAGAAAGTCCTGTAACACTGAAAGAATGCACAAACATAACCTTCTCTTAAAACAAAACCCTCAAGAACAGTGGCAACTGTCTAAATTAGAACATGTGGGAACAACTGTAGTTCTCTAACAGTTCTTCAGCTATTGTAGTTCCTGTGATTAACCACAGTAAGCAAGAAACGCTAAAATGGCATATGCTAAGGAAGCTGTATTTCTTGGGCTACAAATTGAAAAAGCTGGCAAAGTTCTGTAGCAGGAAGTAAAATTCTTCAGAAATTTTACAAATAATAAAAATCAGAGCTAGAGGAAAATGGAACTTACAGTGTTTACAAAATTAAGATAAGATCTGCACCAAGCATTTTTTTATTAAAGGATGTGCAATTAAAGAAATACTATATTTTATGTTTTAATCTATTATTACAATGTGTGTCCTTTTACATTTTAAAGGTTATTAAAACCAGATACAGGAAGCTTTAAATCTTTTCAATAACAAAAAGAGCATATTTTGAAAAAACCCCAGCTTTTAGACAGGGACAAGTGCAATTAATAGTTTGTTCAAAGTGAGATTCACCACCTGGTGTTGAGCAAAATACCTTTCAAGTTGAAGAATAAACACCAAGATATATATACAGAATGCCCTTATTAAGCTTACGTGTATTTGATCCCATTCATAAAATACCACAATTTTAATAGTGAGATCTATTAATTATGATCTATTTGCTGGAAAAAAAGGGTTTATGTGCTGTTTTATACACTGCTATCTAACCCCCTAGCTGGAGCAAGAGTGTGTAAAGGAGCACTTCTGCAGTTTCTTGGCTGACTACACCTGATAAACAGAGGAGTCTGGATCAACAGAGAGGTACTAGAAAATCCCAGTTACTCTAGAAAACTGCACACAAACAGCTTGCACTTTTAGCTGTAGTCACTACAAACCTAGAAAGGGTTAAAGGCTTTTGCTAAAGAAAAAGGAAGGGGTTAGCCCTTAAAGACTGTATAAGCTGCAAAACCTAGCAGTTGTGGCTTGTTAAACTGCTGGGAGGTGGAACTGACGGCTGTGCTGCCTAAGTGGGGGAAGTCATAAAAGGGAAGCAGAGGGCCCCAGAGGGAGTGGGGTAGTTGGGCTTCAGCATTTCTCTGGCTAGGGAGGATTGACTTTGAACTAAAATGGATACTGCTACTGCTGGGTGCTGGTTGTGGGGAGACTTTTAGCTGTCTTGTTTATGGAGGGTTGAACAAGGTAAAAAGAATCTGTCCTGGCTTCCGCTGCTATTAGGACTGTGACTAAAGGAACTATGCCTGGGTGTACTAGCGTCCTAAGCCTTGGCTGGAGTAGGCTGTCTATTTTTTCACTTCTAAAAAGCCCAAACAAACAAACAAAAAAAAGCATCACTTAGGTTAGATGGCTGATCTCTGATTGGAGCTGATAAATCTCTTTGCAGACCTTTGGTTATATACTATGGTTCATGCTGAGGAACAAAAGGAAATTGGTAGTGTTTAAAATGAAATGTCAGAATCCTTTCTGCTTAGGAAATTAATACATTGATCTTTGCAAATTAATCTTAATACGTTTGATTTTGTATTTTAAATTTTGTTCCACAGACTTTTTGGAATCTTCTGTAATAATGTGAAATTCTGTGAATCCTGTAGCTCTTGATGGCACATCTGAAAACTGGCAGGCAATGCTTTCTGCCTGTAAACATACATAGCCAGTAATCATTCGCACATACAGATTGTATGCCATACAGTTCTTCTGAATACAGAGCAATTAAGGAGTCTGCATTTTAAAGAGATGCTGGTTTTCTATTTCTCCTTTTCTATTTTACAAATGAAAGAAAGGCTTTGTCTTCAAAATATTTGGTCTGGTCTTTATTAACCATTTTATTGGAAATGCATAATTTGACATCCTTGTAGGTTTCATGTTCTTGTAGAAGATTAACTCACTTCAAATATTATTTTTTTTCATCATATCTTTAAGACGTGCTCCTTAAAAAAAGTGGCAGTATTTTAGAACCACAGGCTAGATTTAAAGTAACTCAGCTTGGCTTGAAGTGACATGTGCCCAGACCAATTTATAGAGTAATGGAACAATTTATGAGTCTGCCTTAGCTGAAATTAGTTTCTATGGCAGTTGGCCCAGGGAAACTCTGTGGGCCTTCTGTTCTTTGCAGCTGCAGAAAATAATTGTAAAGGGAAATATTACCTTCCAGTAGCTAGGCAAAGCCTCACTTACAAACTATGTGATATCCCTTTCCTTAAAATTTGAGACCCTAACTCACCAGTAGAATTGCTCTTGATGACCAGTGAAACAAAAAGCAAGTGATTTATATATATACTTTTGTCATACTGTAATAAAGTAACTATTTAGTTAAACCTAACATTTTCTGACTGATTAGAAAGTGTTAGGTTTAAACAATAATACTAAACAAAATTGTTGCAAGCATCAAAAAGAGCAAATAGATTTTAGAAGTGAGCTTGGTAGTCATGGTTAATCCCAGGCTTTTCTTAAAACTCAAGGTGAGAGCTCACACTCTTGTGTTAAGTTATTCTAACTTTTGATGAAGTCAGTCAAGGACAGCCATTCATTAGCACAGTCTTGCTAGATCATTCTCTTATTCTCTCTCCCCTGTCTACCAGCTTCCAGCTGAGACCATCTTGCACCAGAGGTGGAAAGAAGTGGAAATTTTAGTACCAATGGCAGAAAAAACCTGGAGCAGTTAGGACAAAACAAAATAGTTTTCCCCAAGCCTATCTTGCAGCTTGTTACAAGCCCAGAGAATCTTTCTTTTGGTCTCCACTGCAGCTTCCAAATACACTCTGTTCTATTAAGGATAGTAAACTACTTCATCAGAGGCAGAGCACATTCTGTGCTTGCAAAAAGATTAGCTTAGTCTGCTGATGATATCACACGTATTTAATAAAGTTTCCAAGCACTGTGAATTGACCCTGACTGCGCTCCCCTGTTTAGTCCTTGTGGAGTACAGAAGCTTTATATTCAGTTATCAAAAAACTCTAGACATGCTGAAGGAGTCTCAAACACTTGTATATCTGTGGGGGAGCGGATTTCTTTGAAGTTCAGTAGGATGTGCCAGTCAGGTTTTGAAATGTGCAGTAACTCAGAGAATTAATCTCCTCTTCTATTTTCTTAAGTATTCTTACCAACACTGGAACCTACAGATCCTGAGCAGACATTCAAGAGCCAGCTAAGAACCTCCTGCAGCCTCAGAGGAAGTTGTACTGTCATAATTTGGTCCTTCAGTCTCATGTCAGTGCCTGGACCATCATCACAGCATCTAAGTTAGTTTGCTCACAGGTTATCTGTGAAGTGAAACAAATGGTTTCACCTGCAGTGCAGCATCAATGCGGATGTGGAGATACATTGCCCAAGATATGTCTTTCTGTAGGTATTACAGTCAACACTGTACCAGGTTTGGTCTAAGCTCTGAAGTTTTTTTAATACTGTCCCACGTCTTTCATTTCCCAATGCTGTATATGCACCGTGAATGCTGACTGCAACATAGACTCACAGTGTCACGCTATAAAAAACTGTTAATGAACTGAAATACAACTTCATGTTTTGCCAGGCTGTATGAATAAAAGCCTCTCACACGCATGCACAAAAATGTCCATAAGGCATAAAGGAACAAAGAGAAGACCTGAACTGTGAGGTCTCTCTCTTAAGAAAGCCTGTGTCCAAGGCTCAGTCTCCAGTAAGGATTAGGGATACAGTTAGGATTAGGGTTGCGGGAAGGACAGCTTGCTGCTGCAGCTGGAGTGAGGTCACAAAGGAGCTTTAGAGAAAAACAGTGGGGTGCAGAGAGAACTTGGAAGGGGAGATGTTTTTGTGTGAGCATTAGTGGGGTGTCCTGGTCTAAGCCTCACCCTGTGGTCATGGTTAGGGCTGTGAAAAAGAGAAAGCCAAGAGAAGGGCTAGAGCTGCAGTTGGAGGGGGCTAGAGGAGGCCCATCAAAGTGAAGGGTGGGCTGCAAAGATAAACTGGCTTCAAGAACTTTTTGCTGTGGGCACTGGCTGAGGGTCAGCCTTGGGTTGTGATTAAAGCCAGGCACTGGTCTGAGGCTCAGCCTTGGGTTGTGATTAAAGTCAGGGTTAGGCTTGAGAGAGACAAGAGCTTCAGCTGCAGTGGGGCAGGAAGGAAGGGGTAGCTGGAAGTATAGGCTGCAAGGAGAATTTGGTGGCCAGAAGTCTTTTGTTTGGCCTAGTGAGTTCTAGTCCAAGGCTCAACTTTTGGCTGAGTCAGCCCATGGTGCAACTTAGGGCAGATTCCCCTGCAGCCTGTAGTAAAGACCATGGAACTTCTACTCCAGCACCTGGAGTACCTCCTTCCCATCCTTCTTCACTGACCTTGGTGTTGACCACGTGGTGTATGACCACGGAATAGTTGCCCTCACATGTTCTCACTCCTCTCTTCCAGCTGCTGTTTTTGCAGCAGTTTTTTCTCTGTTCTTAAATACATTATCCCAGAGGCATTACCACCATCACTGATGGGCTTGGCCATGGCCAGCAGTGGGTCTGTCTTGGGGCCGGCTGGCATTGGCTCTATTGTACATGGGGGAAGCTTCTGGCATTTCCTCACAGAAGCCACCCCCATAGGCCTGCTACCAAAATCTTGCCATACAGGCTAGGGTCAGGATTAGTGTTGAGAGAAAGAGTGAGCCTAGGGCTGCAGTGGGAGTGGGCTTAGAAAAGAGGTGGGCTGCAAGGAGAACTTGGCTGGGAGAATGTTTTGGTGTGCGCATTAAAAGGAGGGCTGCAGCGTGTGGTTAGGTTTATGTCTGGGTTAGATTTGGGGCTGGGAGAAAGAGAGAGCCTAGTATTCCAGCTGGAGGGGAGTTGGAAAGGGGCTTTGAAGGGGAAGTCCCAGCTCAAGGAGAACTTGTCAGGGTTGCCTGTCCTGAGGCTCAGCCTACTGTTTTGGTTGGCATTACAGCTGGGCTTAAATTTGACAAGAAAGAGCCTAGTGCTGCAATTAGAATGGGCCTAGAAAGTGTGCAGCACAGGAAGAACTTGCTTGCAAGAACTATTTTTTTGTGGATAGTGCTTGGCAGTCCTGATCTAAGACTCAGCGTACAGCTAGTGTGAGGGTTAGGGTTAGCAGTGGGGAAAAAAGAGAGCCTAGAGCTCCAGTTGGAGGGAGGCTTGAAAGCAGCTGCTAGTGAAAAGGCTGGGCCACAGAGATAACTTGGCTGCAAGAACTTTTAGGAGGAGGCAGTGGCTGAGGGGCCTGGTTTAAGGCTCAACATAACTGTCAGGTTTAGGGTGGAGTTTGAGGTTGTGGCTGACGGAAAGAAAGAGACAAGAGCGGCAGCTGGCTTGGGGCTAGAAAGTGACTGTCCCAGGGAAGTGTAGGCTGCAAGGAGAACTTGGCTGCAAGAACTTCCTGGTGTGGGCACTGGCTGGAGGCCATGTCCAAAGCCCATCATATGGTTTGTGAGAGGGTTAAGGTTAAGGTGGAGAGAAACAGATAGCCTGGAGCTGCAGCTGAAGTGGAGCTAGAAAGGAGCTTTGAAAAGAACAGGCATGGGGTAGAGAAAACACAGCAGAGAGAACACTTTATTGAGTGCACTGGCTGGAGGGTCCTGCTCTAAGGATTTGTGTTAGTGTTCAGGTGGGCATTCAGGCAGAGACAGCCTAGAGCTGCAGCTGGAGGGGAGCTTAAAAGGGAACATGTCAAAGGAAAAGGTGGACTGTGAAGAGAATGTGAGAGTGTTTTGGTGTAGTTAATGGCTGGGGACCCTGGGCTGTGGCTTAGCATAAGATTAGGTTTGCTCTCAGGGTTAGTGTTAGAACTGGGAGAGAGAGCTCTAAAGCTCCAGCTGGAGAGGAGCTAGAAAGCGGTTTGAAAGGGAAGTCCAGGCTGCAAGAACTTCGCCGGGCAAATTTTTGCTGTGGGCACTGGCTGGGGGGCCTAGTCCCAGACTCATCCTCCGGTTAATTTTATTTTAAGGGGTAGGGTTACAGTTGAGAGAAAGGGAGAGCCTGGAGCTCCAGTTAAAGCACAGCCGGAAAGAGACTTCCTAAGAGGAGTGGGGCTTCAAGTGTAATCAAGTTTTGTCTCTTCAAGCGACCCTTGTGTCTGGCTGCATGTATCTCATGAATTCAGTGGAAAACCTGTGCCACAGTGGTGCCTACAGAATAGACGGGTACAGGCAACCATCTTGTTCTTGGTGGTCAAAACTGGAGAGGACAAATCTTTGCCCCATACCTTGTCATGTAGATAGCCCAGGCCCTTGATTTATTTTAACTCTGCTGTAAAGGTTATGGTCAACATCTCTTGTTCCTCTGATAAAACAGCCTTCTTTGGTAAGGATTCATATTTGCAGGGAGAGCTCTTTAGAATCTAGGCCAAGATGACAAGAAAGTCTCCTGGAAAAAAAGCAACTTCATTCCTCAGCCTTGCCTTCCCTATAACAAACCTGCTGAAATGTTTGTTATTACACTTTTATAAACCCAAATGCTTCACTATATGGATCTGATCTGGAAAGAAGATGAAAGACACATATGTGACAGATGTTAGTCACTCTGCTCAGATATCATGTTCTAAACATAATGTAAGGAATAAAATGGGTACTGAACTCTTTTCGAAGTCTGACTTCAAATCTATATTTAGGCATTTTAAGTGACCTGTTTTTATTCAAAGGTGCTGATTGCTCAGCTGCTTCCATTGACTGTAGTAGAAATAGGAGGGTTCTTTTGTTGTTGAATCTATTTTCAAGAACACAAATTACAGTTTAGTCTCTGTAACTCCTAAGTAACTCCTTGCTCTTAAAAAACTCAAAAAGAATGACAAAAAATGAAATATAGCATCTCTGTTCTCTCTTACTCTCCATAAGATGCAGAAAAGGGACCATACAATAAAAAACCAGTAACTACTTCTATGCAGATGGGAGATTAAACACTACTGGTTTGGATTCCAGCACATAAGTGCTATTGAGATCATGAAGGCAAAAGACAAACGGAGAGGATGAGACACTTGAACAGCTGCCTGTAGTGCAACAAGTTTTTAAATTTATGAGCAGCTGTGTAAGTCTCTGTCTGCGCCCTGAGCTCACCTATTGACCTTAGTTACCCTGAACAGCCTCACCTGGTAGTACCCTCTACCCAGGACCTCTATTTAAGCTCAGGGAGGAGTCAGTTCAGGTCTTTGCCTGAGCTATGTTGTAGGTATGTCTCCAGCACTGTATTCTGGCTATACCTTACACCTACATTGTATGTAGCTTGCCTATGGTCCTGTTTCTGGCCCTGTCTTCTGGACAGACCCTGTGCCTATGTTGTGCTTTCCTGGATGGACCTGGTTCATTGCCTCAGCTTCTTTGGGACTGCTGATGTGGGCTGTTGCCAACACCCGGCCCTGTTCACTGTGCATGGATGCTGTGGGACTGTGCCCCATCGCTGAGGGGACTGCTTGGACTGGGATGACCCTCAGCTGCTGGTTTGTCCACCCTCACAGAGCAGCCCTGCTCTTGCTTCTCCCTAAAGATCCGGTCACCTTGCTGAACGATCGGCAAATGAACAAAGCAAGATCTACAGCAGGCAGGTCAGTTTGTATGATTCAGAAGTTGATGCATGATGTACTGTAAACGCACAGAAGACTTATACGCTGCGTTACCTGTGTGTATTGACCCTGAACAGTGATTGTAGTTATCATTAAAGTTGTTCCTTATACAGCGGAGGAAAGTGTGTGTTGTGGGCAATGCTTCTGAGTTGGGCAGATGGTGCCTTTGCAGGATATCGTCTATCACTGACTGCGTCCTCTGTGGCAATACAAGCAGTTAAGATGTTTTTTTTTTCTGTGGGTATGAATAAAAATAGTGCTGTTTACAGGGGTGCAGTACTTCTGCAGGAGGCAGTCTGCAGTGCTTGCTGTACGCCGGCTGAAACGAATCGCTCTGCTTGCAGACTGGAGCTAGATCAGGGGTGGCTGGCAAAATCCCACCTCAAAGAGTCCCTCTTGCTCCTAGAGGCCTCTTTACAGGGAGGGGAACCGGAAACTTGAGTAAATATTACAAAAACTGCACAAAGTAACGACAGGTACGGTTAGTTGGATAAAGATTAGGACGATGGTAGCTCCTGTTTCCCAGAGGACCTGGAGATGAGGGTGGTGAGTGGGAGACAGCAGCCGCCGAGCTGGGCTTCGCCTCAGAATGCCCCGCTCCCCTCACTGAGGGGAGCGAGGGTCGCGCCTCGCCCGCCCGCCCCCTCAGTCCCGCCGCTCGGCCCCCTCGAGCGCCGCCGGGCGCCACCGCCTCCCCCCGCGCAGGCGCGCGCCCGCGGGGGGCATGCGCAGTGGGGCGGCAGGAACCGAAACTCCGCGGCGTTCCCGCGCCGGCTTGCGGGGGCGGGGCGCGGCGGCGCGGTGCGTGGCGGGCGGTGGCTCCCCCGCGGGGGGGGGGCGGGGGGGGCGGGGCCGTAGCTCGCGAGCGGGGCCATTTCAGCGCGCGGCACCGGCGGCCAGGCCGGGATGCGCGCAGCATCCCGCGGCCGCCTGCCTCCTCGCCTGCCCGCGGGGCCGGGGCGCTGACTCGCCCCTTCCCCTTCTCTCCCGCCGCTCGCCGCCTCCGCCGCCGGCAGCGCCATGGCGGCCCCCAGCAGCATCGTGCCCGTCATGGCGAGTAAAACCAAGACCAAGAAAAAGCACTTCGTGGCGCAAAAAGTGAAGTTGTTCCGGGCTAGCGACCCGCTTCTCAGCGTCCTCATGTGGGGGGTCAACCACTCGGTAAGCGCCGCGGCTCGGCCCGCCGACGGCCCCACCGGGGCATCGCCCCCCGGCAGCTGGCGGGCGGGGGGGGCGGTGCGGGGCCGGCTGCACGGGGACGGGCGGGACCGGGGGAGGCACGTGCTGCCGGGAGCCGCCCGCCGGCTGTCGCCCTCCGCCCCGGCGGGGGGGGGCCGGAGCGCGTTACCGAGCGCGGTGGGTGCGGGCGAGGGGCGCCGGGGGAGGCTGCCCGGGAGGCGCGGGACTGGCCCCGGCCGCGGGGTGCCTGCGGTAGCCGGTGTCCTACCGGTCGGTTCCGCTCGTTAAGCAGCGTACGGGTGGCGCCCGTGAAAGGGCAGTGCTGCCGGCGGAGCCTGAGCCGCTCCGCTCCCGCCGCTGCGGGCGGGCGTTGCATAAATGTACTGCGGTTTAAAAAAAATAAAAATACCCAGTTATTGGCGCTTGACTGGGGAAGTTTTTACCGTCGTCCGCGCAGTTTGCTTAAGCAAGTGTCTCTTGACGGTTTTGTGCGCCTGGGGGAGGGGAGGAGGGCCGGTTTCTGATGTGGTAAAGCAGCAGAATTGCAACATTTGCGGAGTGCTATATCACCCTGCGGATGATGGGCTGCTGTGCCTTCGGCAGAGCCTCCGTGCCGAGTGCTGTAACGTTGAACTGCTGGGTAAAGATGTCACATGGTTTGAGCATTATAAGGCTCAAGTCGCAGCTTTACATCTTTAAATAGCTACCGTGGCGGGTTAAAAGTGTAGAGCCCAAAGATCACAAAAAAAAAAAAAAAAAAAAAAAAAAGCAGGTGTCAGGGCAGTTAAGATAAAAACTTGCTCTCTTGGTGGTGCGAAGTCCGTTTGTCCAAATGCTGGGTTGCTGTGGGCTACTTCTTGTTGCTGCGTAAGAGCTTGTGAGAATAACTGTCAAGTGTGCACTCCGAGATTCCAAATTTTGTAGCAGCTATGTGAAACAGGCAGAGCAGTCAGTGGTATTAACTCGGTATTAATTCTGTTTTCTACGCATCCAAGTCCTGTGAGGTTTTTCTCCTTTGTGTATGGTTTGGCAGCTTTTGCCCGAAGCCTGGAGGCCGAGCGCTGTTAGGTGTGTTAGACAGCACAGTGCCTGAAGCCGTGGTCTGGGGGACATGCTGGATGGACCAACACGGCATGGATGGTAGAGGAGAAGCTCCAGTGAGGTTGAATAGCGTGTTTCAGATAGCCCTGTGAGTCGGTAGGAAATGGTGACAAAGGATTTCAGGTTTTCTGTAGGTCAGCTGTAAGCATTGGCAAACTGATAAGAAGAAAGATACTTATCGACAAAGTGAAAAGATCTGTAAATGTGGAAGTGCACGACATGCTGTTTGCCAGAATTGGGCTTAAATACACGAGTTTCTTTTGCTGCTTTAGTGGCTAGTGTTGTTCATAGAAAAATTCCCAAACAGGCCTCTCTAATGAAAGAAAGCAAGCTGATAATTACAGGGTGAGACTTCTGCTATCGGTGGCCTCCCTGGGGAGAGAGAGATCATCTCTGACGAGAACAGAGGTCTTCCTGTTGCAGTAGCTTGTTGCTACATGTGTTCATACTGGAAATGCCGCTACTTTCAGAGGAAAGACCTTTCCAGTATAAAGAATAACAAATTAAATAGTGACAAACACAACACTGTGCATGATTCCTACGATCATGTACTGTGGCATACATAGCTGTTCCCATTAGAAATAAAGAAGCATACTGGTTCATACACAGAAAATTAAAAACCGTAAACTAAAATCCTTTCGTTGGGGGGACTCAAAAGGCAAGCTCAGTAATACAGGAGGCTCGGAGATGGCAGCTTCATGTTAATATGAAGGTGATGGTTGTAGGCATGAAGTATCCACTGTGTGTTCTGCAGATATTATTCCATTTCTTTACTCTGCTGCAAGGTGTAATTATGAGTAATGCTTTGGGCCCCATGGAAGCAAAGTCCTTCTGAATGGGGGGGGGAGCTAATTTTAGGTGTCCAAGTCTAAAGCTGTTGTCTTAGCCAAGAAGGCAGTGTTGAAGTGTTGCAGGCTCCTCTCTTATGTGCTTACCCTGTCAGTTTGTAATGCTTGATGTGGCACTGCCCGGCAAATGAAACTGAAGTATTTGGTGTGGTTGGACTCTGTTACCACAAATAAGAATTTCTCATGGGAGAAACACAAGCTATGTGCATGGATTCATTAAAAACAGGAATTAAGGACCCTTAGGTTTCTTAGCAGAATAAACAGAAATCCATAAGCAAAGGTTAGCCTAGGAAATAAACACAGATCATAGTTTGTGATGATAGAAACTAAATAAACTTGGAACATAGTAGTCATGTGAAAAATCATATTTAAGGCCACTTCAAGTGTGGTGTATATCAATTACTGAGACAATAGCAGTCTGACTCTTACTGTCTTGGGGAATAAGTATTGGAATGGTGAAGATGAGATGTAGTTCCCTCATTGCTGCATCCTGTCAGAATATACTGGATGGACAGACTTGGTGAAGGTAAAAGGGGAAAAGCAGATTTTGCTGCAGGCTTTTTAGCTTTCTGATCTCGGGGCCAAAATATTGCTATACTTGATAGTTGTGTTTTGGAGGATTTTGAGATTTTTAAATTGAATATGTGAAGAAGCTCCATCTAAGGAAAATGTTACAGGTACTGTTCCCTTAACTCCTCTGTCTGAGGAGGAAACATGACTCTCTGAAGGGGAGATCTTGAGCATTGGTGTCACAAAGCAGAGGCCTTATGGCAAAGGTGTAAATTCTTAATGGGGGAAAAAGACCTGCAGGGAAGTGTCTGTAACCCAGGGTTCTTATAAATTACCTTTCCTGTCCAAGAAACTGTAAGCAAATCACTTTGGTGGTTTCAGCTGTTGTTTAGGTAGAAGTAGAGATACCTAATGCAAAGTCCTGCTTGGTAGTGCAGTCAAATTCAGTAATAACTTAGAAGGGCATGTGAGGGGAAAACATGTAAACTTCACATGAAGTAATCCTAGTGCTATCCCCAGTGAAAGGGAAAGCAACCATGTCCCATCTTGTAGATGAGATTTTAATACTGATGACTTGCAGCAGCAAAGACTAATTGTCAGTGCACTTGGATCTTGCAGGCATATGCATCATTAGTAGTTGATCTTATCTCAGTATTTTGCCCTGTGTCAAAGATAAACTGGCTGTGCTACTGAAACAAATACATAAACTCAGTGGTTGGTGTGACTTAAAGCTATATTTTTAGCTAGTTAACATAACTAATAATATTTCATTTACAACTGATGTGGTAAATAACATCCTTACTCTTGCCTCCATATTGTCACTGCTACTACACTTCCAATAACTGTGGGAAGGAGAGGGAAGAAAGGTGGTGTGAAACTTTGCCTAATGCTTTTGAAAGTAATTCTTTCCTCCTTGTTCTCTGTGCCAAAAATGAAAATCAAAGGTTCTGTGTTTCCTATAGCCTATGATGATAGTCCTAGGCACAATGAATGGTGAGTCTGCTCTTGTGTTGGTTGCCTGCTTCTGATAAAAGCTTGTTAGGAAAGCTTGGGAATTTGTAGGGAGCTAGGCTTGGGTCCTTCAAAACGTAGCACTCCCAAAGATGGAAGAAAATTAATAGAAGTGGGCTTTTTATAACTAATTTTGAGCTAAAGACTGCTGGGGATGTTGCCTACTCTGTCAACCATTAAGTTAAATATATTTAGCAGAAGAGAATGAATGCCTAATGAACTTATTGAGCATACTGTACAAGTTAAAAAAGAAAAAGCAACGAAAACCAAACACACACATCCATTCCCCCCCCCCCCCCCCCCCCCCCGCCCCAGTCCCTGGAACCTGTAATCACCATCTGTTTCTTGGATGATTACAAGCTGATCTAAAAATTTAGCAGTGCCTGACTTGTCAGTGGCACTTGCTGCCTAATAAGCAAGTGCAACAATAAGAATATATGGATTAAATAACTCCCCCCCCCCCCCCCAGCATATTGCAGAATATGTCAGAAACCGTGTACTTTGGGTGAAGAATTCAACAGATAATAAACTCAGTGACCTCCTTCAACTGCTCACATGAAGTACTGTGAACCTGGTGCTACTGTTGCACCCTCATCTTTAATCTGGTTTGATCTTTTTAACAAAAGTGGAACACCACCAGGACAGAGTAATATAAGGAGCAAGAGCTGTGGTACTGTTCTATACACCAGTGTAACTCCTGGATTCATTTACCATTACAGTTAGAAGTGGGGAGGGGAAAAAAAGTGTCAAGTAAATGAATCTTTCCTCCTTATAATGCTAGGATATATTTGGTCACATTAGGAAAGCTTCTGTATCTCTACAGAAAGCTAAAAAAATGTCGGTTTTCAGTTTGAGTTTTTTTCTTAGCTACCATACTTGTCTTTCCTGTTACAAACTTTTATCCAGGCAAATACACAAATATCTCACTTACTGGTGCTTGAACATGGCACTGGAGAGCTTGTTAGGTAAATGTGTACCCTCTCAGTTGGTGCTGTAAATAAAGTTTCTTAGTACTGAGTTACCTAGCAGCTCTCCTAAGAACTTCTAATCCTGAAACATTGTACATCTAGGAGAGTGACACTGAAACAGCTTATTCAGTAGATCATTAGAAGGATGAAGCCTAAAATAATCAAAAGCTATGTTATGCCCTCTGGAATAAAATTACTGACTTGTGTTTATGGTCAGTTATCTTTTTTTTTTTTTTTTTTTTTTGGGGGGGGGGGGGTGGCTGGCAGGGAACCCATAACACTTACTACTAGCAACGTATCTTCATAAATTATGGGAGTTGATAGTTTCTGGGTCCATATTTTAATATACTCTTAAATGATGATGAGACTAGTGACACCTGAGGGTATGGAACTAAATGTTGACTCATGTCATTGGCTGTCAGCACAACAGGTTGGTTGGAAACTGTCTCAAGGTTGGGAGGGCTGCTCATCACTTGTATTGTCAACTGTGTTGCTAGTATTTGTATTTAATGCGGTATATTGCTACTGCAGTTGTGCTCTTAAGTGGCTTTTCAAAATGACTGAGACAAAGTAGAACTGAAGTTAGTGATTTTAAAGTTAAGCTGAGATTTGTAACAGTGAGCTTGGAAAAAACAAACTTACTGTTCAGTGGAGGTGGTGGTAGACTAGATGGGAGAAGGCTCTTTCTAAGAAGCAGGAAGAAACAACACATTAAAAAGCATTGATTACACTAGAGCAGATAATAAAGCAATTAAAACTATTTTAAAATAGTCAGCTGGGCACTCAGCCCAGATGTTTGTATATAGAAGGAAGTAGAACAGGAAGAGCTATTTATTGATAACGTGGTTCTTTTTTGGGTGTCAAGCTCTGTGTACTGCAGAAATTAATTTGATACTGCTTTTGCAACTGAGTGGAAGGACTAGTAAAAATACAAATAGTAAATATTTATTATGGTTAGGTTAAAGGTAGTAAACATTCCTGCCCGAAGTACAAATGAGAGTGATATTTCATGTCCTTGTCAGAACTATTGAAAAGGATGCATACAATAGCTTCTATTAGGGATGAGAAGGGAAGAAGAGTTAATCAAAAGAGCTCTGGCTGCAGTTTCAGAGCTACTGTCTCTGGTTTCTTGTCCTCTGCAAGATAAGGTGCTGCAAAGGCTAGGGGGTGTGGGGTTTTGTGTTTTTGGCTTTTTTTTTTTTTTTGTTCGTAGGATTTTGAAACTGAATTTCATTAACCACAGTGGGGAGGGCCGGACAATGTTCAGTGAAGCAAACAGGCAGCACAAATTTGTTTTGCTGACTCAACTTAGTCATCTTTTTTGAGTATCCTGCACCAGATGTCTTAAGAAAGTCTGTGGGGGATTATTTTTGAATTCCTTGCTCATTAAAGCAGACACTTGCAGTATGCCCATTGGCCAGAGCCTGGTAGATGTTTATTTTCCTTCTGTAGTTTCAGGGTGACAAACTTTGTTTAATGTAACTGACTCACTCAGCCCATTATGCAGCTCCTGCTGTACAGTCCTGTTTTCTGCTCTTCCTTGAAAACACCTTGTGCTGTAGGGTTCCATAGGCTAGCTGTACCATATACAAATTTAGATTAAGGTGAAACTACTTATTATTTACGGATCTTCAGTGTAATCTTGCCAGAGCTAAGCGTCCAGAGCTGCAGTCATGTTGGCTTGCAGATATCTTGACTTGTTAAAAAGTTAGTAATATTTGTTGTTGAACTATGAGGTTTTAAAGGCTTGAAAGAAGTACACATTCATCTTCACTTTCTCCTGACTTAAGTGGTTGACTGCTGCTGTGAGTAATGGACTCTAGTTTGAATTCATTATCTTATGTTTACCCCAAGACCTGTTCTATGTTTTTCCACTTCTTGGACTTGAGCTTACTATTTAGATGTCTAACAGAAGTCCTGACTTCTTTTCCTCATTTTCACTGTTGGTAAAGCACATGTTTGGACTTAGCAAAATAGCTGAAGCAATGAATTCAGCTGAGCAGAAATTTCTGCCTCGGCTATGGGATGGATGGTAGTGACAAACCTTGTTAGTTTTCACAGTCTGCATCCTGGTACACAGTGAAATGGGTTAGCTTTGAATTGTTGAGATGGTAACTTCTTGCATGTGATTTGCTATGTGAGCATCTGTCTTGTGATCTTCCTATAGAGCCTGGGCTGTTCTGTAATAAGTTAATTAGTTTTGTGTTGAGAGATTGCTTAATAAGTGTGTTGTGAAAATTGTTTGAAGTAGCTGAATGCTGTAGTGATGGATGTCACAAACTCAAAAGAAAACATTAGCTTTATCTTCAAAGAGCAGGGTTGAATAGTTAGCAGTAGAAATGCTTAATAGCCATATACCTTTTAGAGTACTAATTTTTCATCAGACTTGGTGAATGACTACCTTGTGTACTGATGCAAGGCAATTAGTCTAATCCAGCTCTTCTGTGTGCATTGTAAGTTCCCAAGGCAACCTAAATATTCTTAACACAGCTGTGAGCATATGCATGGTCCTTTTAGATTGTAAGACAAAACTGGGGAAAAAAAATCACATTCCCTTATGGGGTATTTTTAGAAAGCCTGTAGCTCCTTGGTGAAGCTGAGATGTACAGAACCACCTTAGAGCTGCTTGAGCTAACTGCTTTAATCTTTCATTTTCTCCAGTCTCCCTCTTGATGTCTCAGTCACGTGCTGTCTCGCATCTCACAACTCTTCTATTCTTGTGTTTGCATTTTATCAATGAAGTCTCTGCCATTCCAGTCTTCCTGGCTAACAAGTTCAGCCCTATCTGTTTTCCTTATCAGACGTTACCCAGCTCCAAAGTAATAATCCAGCAAAAATAATACGTTTTGAGGATAGACCATAATTCACTGAAGTTGATTGTCCATGCAAGCAGCTGTGCCAGCACAAAGAGCATGGAGTTGTTGCAAAAGTGGAAAAGATGGGGCAAAATAACTTGTTGTAAGGAAGTGACAGTTTAAGGTAGCATAATAGTCAAACCACAGCCTATGTAATGTGGAAGCCAGCTAAAGCTGGGTCTGCTGGACTTGTTTCCGCTCTTTTTCTCTGGCACTGATCGAATCCCATGGCAAGATCATTTGGGGGAGCTATGCTAGAGGAAAAACCAATGCAGAAGAGTGAAGAAGGTAAGGTTTTTTATATCGCAACAGTCCATATCTACAAGTGTCAGTCCCAACTTAAAAGAGGAGCTGCAAACACACTGCAGGGAGAATGGAGGGAAGAGACTGATGTATGTGTACTTATGGTGAGTTTTCATAATTGCTTAGGACAGTCGGAGGGACTCCGATAGCTCCAGTGTATAGTCTTTGACTGACCAGTGATCTCCTATCTACAGCTTAATTTCATGTTTGGTAGCCTGAAGTAACATTGTTGCCCACAGTAAAAAAGAAAAAAACAAACAAAAACTAAAACTCCCAATACACTGGAGTGGGGAACTCGTACTGTGGATTCTGCACTTTTAACATGGAGACCTTTCTCAACTATTTGTCATGTATTTTTTTATAGACAATTCTCTTTTGTACACATTTATTTCTGGTTGTCTCTTCAGTCTTGGTCTTTAGAACATGCTGAACCATCTAACCTCATAATTTGCCTGTCCATGTAGAGTGTAAATGTCTTGAGAAAAGCTTTAATGTCCTCCTAGGGGCTGAAAGTTTTGAAGTTGCTTTTAGAGGTAAATGTCAACATTTGGAAGACCTTCTAAACAATAGCAGTTCTTGAAAATCCTACCTTAAATGTTCTCTTGTAGGCTGTCAAACATGTGGCTGTAGCAATCACTGCCTTTTTGGGGATTTTTTTTGGAGGGAGAGGGGAAAATACCCAACTTGGTTAGCCAAAAACCAGTCAAAAGAAAGTAGTTTAGTAACTATTTTATTATACTATACTGAACCGAACCTGAGCAATATCTGACTAGCTTATTGTGCCAAGCCTCAATAATCATGTTATTAAACTAATAGTTCTGCTATAATACCCTTCATCTCTAGCATGTCCTGTTGCAAAGTAGACTTAAAGCTGTTTTGCAGAGTTTAGTTCTGCTTTGATCGTGTTGCCCAGTGTTTTGTAGATGTTTTCTAGATCACTTTAAGTACCAAAACCATTTTTTAGTACATCAGGTTCTGATGTTGTGGTGTTGCTGGTTGTGTTTGTTTCTTCACTGTACTTGTTTTTTCTCTCAGCCATGCATGTTGTTTGTAGTTAGAAACTATTTATTGGTGGTGCGGTGTGTTCCTCATCGTGGGTTGGGTTCTGGATGATTATGACAGAAAACTTTCTAGAGGAGCTCAGAGAGAAGTACTCTTTAAGTATGTAGTTGTCAGGGCCTTTACAGTGTGCAAGTCTGGTGTATTATGGTTGCCTGGTGCTGGGCAAAAATCAGAAGACTGACATAACATAAGCAAGGTTGCTCATCTCTGTGAGCTTTCTGCTCCAGTATTTCTGACTTTTTGTGTTTTAATCTGAATCTAAAGCTAGTTTTGGGAGACTGAACTGCAAAATAACTGCTTTCTCAATTCTTGATAAGTGAGGAATGGGATATCTATTTTTAGTTTTAGTTTAGAATCATAACTTCAAAACCTAATGCTGCTTTTTTTAATAAAGACCTAATGGTAGATAAGGTTACTTTTGGCTTCTATGTAATTCTGAGAACAGTGGTGCAAACACTTGCATTAAGGGTAGCCATTCTAAAATGTGTGCCTCCGATATCCCTTTTTCGTGAAGTATTGCATGATTTTCTTTTGCAAATAATGTAAACAGTCACTAAAATGTTGTTTGGGTAGGTGTCTCTTCTCTGGAGTTTGTACTTACATACTGTTCTGTTTCTAGGGGTTTTCTGTACCTTTTCCAGTCCTGAAAGAAAAGTCATGTGATCTCTTCCAGACTTTCTCAAACAGCCTATATAAAGATATACAACTCCAGTTTTAAGATGGTAGGCAAATCAACTCTCGATTCATAAAGTACGTATCTGAGACTGCTTGGTCCAAGTAGTGATAATATTTAGAGGCTTATACTTGAAATAATTTTATTTTTACAGTAAGTCCTTAAAGAGGAAGTACTTATCAACACATTCTCCATTGGCTATTCAAAAGAGCTGGTTGTCTTTCTGGGAAAGATAGTCTCAAAACAAGCTGACTTCACTGGAAAAGCCCGTACCCGACCTCCTCCTCAGTCACTGCAAACTTGTGGTTGGAGGACTCGGAAATCACTTGCTAGAACTGAAATGTAGTGTCAGATGCTTGGTGAGGTGCCGCAGCTCAGCACCACCCTCTTGTGCAGCATCTTGGGGCTGATGCAAACTAGGATTTCCAGGTTGTTCCCCATCCCCTGCCCTGGTGATAGTAAGGTTAGCAGAGGAGGATCAAGAGAAATTTTCTGGTATATTTATTCTTTTAGGTGTTGGGCAGAATTGTCAGATTAGTGAATTTTCAGCCTGACTCATGATTCGCTTGCAATCTGTGATGTGTAAAGCAGCCTTCTCCTTTGCTTGCACAGTGGACAGGACCAAATAAACAAGAGGAGCTTTCTGGATATTCCCCAGGCCCACAGAAAAGCGGTAAAACTAATTTAAAAAAACAATCTTAGTGCTTGTTAACAAACACATGTACCTGCCTACAGACAAGAAGTGCTACAGCCACTGTTTTCAGAACCTCTTGCCCATTTCTGTGGATGCAGGGAGTTCCTGATATAGCAGTTTCTCCAGCTGTTATTTTGGGCTTCAGCTGATTGAACAATACTGCTTTCTCTTTCCTACCTACTGCTGCAGGCAGTTGTAGAGGGTTATTTCATTTGAGTGAGCAACATCCTTTGGGTTATGTTGGCTCAGGGATGTTAATAGGGTTCAGAAGTCCCTGGGCTCACAGAATCCTGCACTCCTTGTCCCTCCTGAGCTCATTGTGTTGCAGTACATCAAAGAAACAGCATTGAAATCTTGAGCATCTTGAATCTTGCAGTGCTCTATGCCCCTTTATTGGTAGGAGCAGAGTGGATTTTTTTCCTTTTCTATCACATCTCCCAGTACCACTTCTAAAGTGGTGGGGTTTTTCCCCCACATAGAGCAATTACTGTCATTAGTAGTGGTGGTTTTAGTTTACTTTTCAAGCTAATTAGTCTTCAGTCATTATATTTATATTTGCTGCATCTTTCAGAGAAGGTATATTACAAGTTTCTTCCTGGAAGGTGTCATTTAGTAGATATTTTTTTAATATTCCTATCTTGTTGAGGGAATCTCCCAGACTTTCATGTTTAAGTCATCGACTTTTTCATTTTTCCTTTGACTTCCTAAGGCTCGCTGATTGAACATGAGTTGCTTCACAGTTAAAGGCTGTGTGACTAAGACTTTACTAGAAGTGCCTGGAAGTAGTTGTTCCTCCTGCATGATGTGTAGATCACCTGAAAGATGAAGGTCCCTTGAGCTGTGAACGATGATGACTTTTACAGTGGGCTGGTTCTTGCTAACTAACCGGGAGTGCTGTGCCTCAGGTTGTCTTGGCACCATTATAAATGCCCTTCAAAATGCAGAGACTTTTCCTGAAAAGCCGTGTTTCTAACCATTTTACAGTAAAATGTATGTAATGATGAGTAGTTTGGAGGGTGTCTTTGTGTAGCTGAAGTGCCTAAGCCATCCTTATGTTACTTGGCCTGTAAAAATGGTTGCTTATCTTCATGTCTTGAGAGTTATTAGGAGCAGGAAGACATTCCTCTTGTTTGGCTTTGTCACAGGATATCATACTATTCTTGTGGCCGCGCAATGCTGAACAAAAGTTGGGAAACAGTTTAATTAAGAACAGAGGGACTTGGGTATTGAAATATGGCTAGCTGGCAGACTGTAATTCAGTCATTTAAGCAGCTGTTGCTATGTGTGTGTTTACCTCAGTAGCAAGGCTAAAAGTAATTTTAAAGCTTTCATAGTTTAAGGGAGTTGTCTACAAAGTGGAATTAAAATGTGACAATTTAAATCAATGTGTTACTTCTTGTAGTTGAGTTGGTGGAGGGGCGTAGACATCCTTGTACTCAGCTGGTGGGAGGTAACACTTGATAAGCAAACCCAAAAGGAACCTAGATCATTGGTGTCTTGCTGATAGACTTTTGATATATATGCAGCCTGTTCCTTGGGGGGTGTGTGTGTGTCTGTGTGTGTTCTGTGAACATTGGGCTTAGGGGTCAAAGGCTTTGAAAAGAGTTAACTAATTTGGGAGACTAGTGCATTTCTGACATGGCAGGCACTGCTTATATTCAAAAAACAAAAACCCTAGGCCCTTTGTTAAAGGAAAAACATAGATTTCGTTGTGTAGAGTTCTCAAGACAGGTATTTTTAGTGTAAAGGCTTCCCTGCTTTTCTTCACCCACTACTGAAAACGGACTCAAATGATGGTACAAGCTGGCAGGGATCACTTGGATGGTGAAACTTACATCTTTAGGTGGAAGAAACAAGAGGTTTGAGGTAGGTAGTGTAAGGCATGATTCTTGAGCTACATGTTCTCCACTACTTACCATTGCTTTCCTAAGCTAACAAGTTTGAGCTCAGAATTGATTTGTCAGGGTCCTGCTTGCTATGTTTTGTGCCATTTCCCCCTTGTTTGATAGACTAAGGAGCTGAACCCTATAATAAGTTTTTAACAGAAGTTACTGTTGTGTGTCATCTCCCCTGCCACGCAGTTCCACTGAGGGGTAAAAATACTCAGTTTTTTGGATAATACGGCATGTATCTGAAGCTTTGCTCCATGATTCTGGTGCACCCCATTTTTTCCATAACACACTGCAATATGGGTTAATAGTAGCTGTCTGGATTGTTTTTTCCCTCTCCTCATGCTTAATGTGACAGACATTTAAAATATAATTCTGTGGGTTGTAACAATAAAGGTACTTAGTTTATGAAAATGATCTCTTGGTTGTTGAAATGTATTTAGTCCAGGAATGCTAAACTTTGTTATAGCATTGTTGTTGATGCAGTTGTGCCATATGTAATCTCTCTACAATTTGTGCCAGACATCTTAACCACTCTTTGAAAAAGATGTGTGTGTGTGACAAAACTAACTTCCAGTTAATTCTAGACAAATTTTCAGGTATATCCAATGGCTTGGAGCTTGAAGTAGGGTAGACAGAAGGGTCCAGTCCCATCTTCTGCATTTGTTGTTTGGGATTGTTTTGCTGTAATAGCTCTTCCAAACTGAGGTTTCAGAGACCATTTTTTAACAAGGCTGACAAACCAGGAATGAAAATGCTCAGACTCCTTAAACATAAACAGTGTGTGGTGAGTCACAGCACTATCACAGCATAACTGAGGGGAGCTTGCAATTTTTTATATTTTAATTATTTTTAGAAATGACTAGTCCAAAGCTTGGTATTGTTGAATTTTACTGTATCTTTTGGGACAAAACAGCTGACTTCCTGCCTAAATAACCTATTGATTTGTGAAGTGTTTTCTAAAGCCCTGAGATCATGTGCATTTCCGTAAGTAATGCATGAAGGAAGGTGCTCTGGAGAATCTGAGGCTTCTGGTGGAGTTGGCAGGGTCTGCTGTTGACCTAGCTACCTGTTTCACAGCTCCCTCTGTGAGCAGGCAGCTGTGCAGCTGCCTTGGAAAGGCACATTAAGTGGAACAGTAATATAAACACGGTCAAACAAATCCAGCCTAGAGCTGTGCTCCTAGGTTAGTCACACTGGCCCAGGTTATGGGCAGTGAAATCTGCTCTTAAAAGCACACAAGGTGATTGATCAGGTAGTTGCTTATCCTGTAGGTGTCTGAAGGTTTGGGAAGAAAACTGCCACCAAAACTTCTAATTAAACAAAAAATAGTGTAAGATTGCTTCAAAGTTGCATTAGGCAAACATTGTTGATCATCTTTAATTATTCAGGCTATGTCTGCAGAATAGTTTCATTGCTTTCTTGGAAATATTTTATATTTCCTGTGTGAATATAAACATCTCTTACACAAGTGACATTTTCCTTGTCACTTAATTCCAACACTATGAAACTGAAGGTGCTTAATCTTGTTAACTTTCCATGGTGATTTACTAATGAACTATTTCAGTTATTTATTAGCTTTTTTTTTCCCCTTCCAAGGGGTACTTAAGGTCAGGAAGCATGAAATAACTAACCTGAAGCCAGTTATCCTGCTGTGTAATGGCTTTGCTCCTAAAGGTTTCCAGAGATCTAAAGCTGGTGTTGTACTTATTACTCTCTCTGAAAGAACGTCTTCCAGGACAGAAGGGAATTTTGTTTGGGGGTTTACATGGTTTTTTTGGATGGAGTTACGTTTCTCTGATTTCTGGCCCAGTTGTTAAACAAAGGCATCGCTTCATCATCAGAGTAGGCAAATGTGGTGGAACAGTAGCACAACGGGGTGTCATGCCTAAAATCTCACCTTCCCACGGGCAGTGGGAGAGCCCCTCTGCCCGCAGTGTGAGCATGGCCATGTGGTTCGCCAGGTCAGCTGCATGTCCTGCCGAAAACTAACCCTGGCTGGAGGCGGGGGGAGGGGGGCAGAGAGGACAGAGATGGGGTGCGAGTTACTCTTGTTTAAAATAATGAGTGGAATGACTTCTCCATGTGGCCACCTTAAGCACTGATAGGAGCAGTCGGTGGGCAAGGCAGCACATTGAGTTGGGCTGTGTGGTTCCTCGCTGTGGAGGGAAGGGCTGAGTCTCAGTCTAAGCCAGCAGTGAACCAGATCCTTTTCTGGGCTCCATTGGTTTCTCGCCCTGCACAGAGGCCAGTGACTTTGAAATTTGGAAAGTGTTAATTCTGGTGATGATAAAGAGGAGGAGCAATAGAAGAAAAAGTGAGATCATGAGTCAGCTGCTCCTTGAAGTTTCTGCTGGTATAGGCTTTACCAACAGACTTACCCTAATAAGCCAGTTTATTCTTGAGCTTGTCCTCTAGCAAGACACCAAGTTCTATGTGATCAGATCTCCTCTAATTAGCATCACCCCTCTTAAAACTTTACCAATGCTGCCCTTTCTATGTCACAAAAAGAAGCAGTAAAATATGAAAACTCTGATGTTGCCAGTTTAAATGCTAGTCCTTTAGCAGAAATGGTTTTCAGATATATTTGCAGCAAGTCCTAGCCAGCTAAAATGTAAAGGAAATGAAGATGTAGTCTCTGCATGGACTTTTGTAAAAAAAAAACAACAACAAAACAACTTGTAATACAGGTAGTCCATATACATGGTAACTTCTGGGGATCTTGGATGCTTCTGTTTTCTCAATGGGAGACCTTTACACCAAGTCTAAGTCTGCTGAACCTAAAAATGAATGTATTGGACTTAAACCACTGTAGTTTTCTGTCTTTAATGCTGTGTTTTTTCAGTAAGTGATAAAGTGATGCAGTTCTGCATCTTTGTCAAGACATGGGAAAATTATTCTACTTTTTTCAGTTAGTCTTCTGAGACTCTTTCCTGGCATTGTGTGAGACTGGAAAGTCTTTATGGAAGAGAAATTGTATCCTTTTTCCATGCTTAGTCTCTTCCCTTCTGTTTTTGAATGTGCATCACTTAATACCTCTGTGGCTGTGTCCCTTTCCAGTCTAAGGTCTGAATCGTTCCCCTGGGAGAATTTATGCTTACTCAGAATAAAATTTGCTGGATGGATAATGCTATATTAGCTTGTTTGCATCTACTGGTCTTCAGGGAATCTGACTATATGCTCCCAGTAGGAGTCTTGGAAGGGATAACTTTAACTTATTGTTCAGTTTTAGATGTTACTTGACTTTTACCTCCTTTCAGCAGCAGGAGCTGTTGGTCTTGGTCCTGTTCTTTCCTTCCTTTTTTCACCATCCTCAGTATTGTACCCTTGGCCAAGCTGTTTAAGTTACCAATTCAGCAGGAAAAATAACTTTTTAGGGAGAAGGAGATATTTTTAGGAAATTAAGTAATTGGTTTTGTGGTGGGATCTGAAAGGTACAAGAGCCAGTGCAAAAGGAATAGGCCGACATGCCTGTCAGGTTGCAGGGAGCCCCTGGACAATGAGTCTGCCTCCCATGTATGTGATGGGAGCAAGCTGTTGGGTTTACTGTCTTGCGTCCCTTCAGCCTCATTCTTTTCAGTTTTAACTTCACTTATGTTGGGTATACTTGCAAACTGTCACAGCAGCACTATGGCTGTCTTGAGTGTGCAGGTATGATATTTACATGGTCAAAAAATGTAAGAGGATTGTACTTGAAATGAGATGCTTCTTTCCCCGTGCCCGCCCCCCCCCCCCCCCCCGCCACAGTGCACTGCTGTGTGTTTTATCTGGTACATCCAGTAGTTAACTGGTTTACTAAAAAAAAACCCTTTCTGCATCTGCTGCTATCCAGCACACAGTTTTAATTTGTCTTTGTTCAGTGACATGTCTCTTCCTTGCCATTCCAATAACAGGCATGCTGCAAATTCCAGTGGTTTCTCCCCTTATGACCTATTTGTCTTTTCTATGTGGTCTTCCTGCTAGACTGTGTCCCATCAGTGCAGATTGCAGCAGATCAGCAGCACTACCTGTGGTACAAGGTGAAAGGATAAGTAACTCTGATCAAGCTCTTCTCAACCGTGTCTGTGCCTTTAATAAAAGGAGGCAGAGTTCCTACCGCTTAGTCTGTGCGGGCTCTAGTATTTGTCTGATCATCCAGTAAATCAATTCAGCTTGCTAAAAGACCAGAGGCTAATCTGGCAAAAAGTCGTTGTTTTGGGCTTTTGTTCCCACTTTTGCTGGGTTCACAGGCTGAATTGACTTGCTTTCTGATCGAAGGGGTTGGTTGAGAGAGGAAGAAGGGGTGAAGCCGTTCCCACTTGCCAAGTGGCAAGCCATGTAATCCAGCTCAGCTGTGAGGCAAAAGGCTGGAGGCTGCAGCCTGAGCGGATCTAACCGCTGGCTAGTGCTTGGGTTGGTGTCCGTCCACCAGCTGAGCTCAACAAAAGGCCTGTCGAATGCCAGAGGGGTAGGAGACCGTCTGGCTGGCAAGCTGGCTTAGGTGGCCACAGAGCTACAGGCAAAGATGGTGAGTGGAAATAACATTATTGCTGCATTGTGCTGTGCAGCAGTAGTCTTTTGAGTTGGAAGCAGTTTGCTGACAATGAGTACTTTCACTTTCTTGTGCTGCTAGGCTTTGATACATCAAACCTGATACCTGGCAGTGCTCACATACTGACGTGCTTTCAAGACCAGATTCTAGGCTATGCAGGAGTTATGATGCATCTACTTTGTGCAAATATTCTAGCTTTTTGTTTTCTTCAACAAACAATATTTGTGTGTGCTTGAGGAGTCTTCAGAGTTGAGTTGACTCCACATAGGACATAAGCATCAAATATTTCCATAGTATTCTGGACCTGCTGTTGAACCATTGGTGTGTTTGGGGTTTTTTTCTGGTTCCCTTTCTACCACTGTTTCTGCAAAAGTTGTTTCAGTCACTACTATCTACCTCTTTTTTTTTTTTTTTTTTTTCATAACCTGGTTGCTCTCTGATACCTTAAATCAATAAAACACTATCATATGAAGGTCTTCAGAGATAATTGTGACTGCATGCATGTGCACATGTTCTTGGGAGAGATGTTACGCTCCTTAGCTTTCTTGGTATGTGGCTGAACTAGCTTATCACATTTTGATGTTGTATCATAAGACCTTTAGTTATTGTGATTGGTTTTATCACTTCCTCCTCCTTTCAGCACTTTCTGCACAATGCTGTTGTGAGAGCTGTGTATTAGTGCATGTCATGACTCTGAGCAGTAGACTTGAATGAGGTTTTTGGACAAGAATTTTGGTGCTTGGCTCCAGCATACTTGTAGATAGCATTGGTAGATGCTTGAGAACTTTCATTTTATCTTCATAGATTAAATTTCATACTTGAGTTCAAATCTTGGATGCTAGTTACAGTTTGTTCTCGTTAGGTATCACTAGTGCCTTGCTTTCCTGTGGTTTATTGGCAAAAGGTACCAACATACTTGAAATTTAGGTGACATGATGTCTGACTGTGTACATCTGTAAAATGCAGATATACTGGTGGCACGGTAGGCAGCTAGTTTTTACATGTGCAACAAAACAAAATGGTAAATACTATACCAGAAGTGAAGAACAGCATATTCAAATATATCCTTGTAATTTCAGGGGACTTAAAACACAATCAGGGGATTGGCAGGTGGCCAAGGGCACAGATGGCTTCTGGAACTCTTCCAGCCACTAATGGAGTGTGGATTCTGATTAAATTTAACTGTGGCCACTCAGTCTTGGTCTGCCTATTTCTGTATATGTTAAAATATATGTTTTTCTAACTATTAATATTTCATTTTAAAATCTATTTTAATTCTCAAAAGCAGCTGTACAGTATCCTCATACGTGGATCCTTCCTATATGCTAAGCACAGTAAAGACTGAAACAACAGAGTCATGTAAGAGGCTGCAGTCCACTACGTCACATTTTCTAGGGTTATACTAGAAAAACATATTATTCTAAAAGCTTTAAAAATATTTCTGTGTTGGCAACCTCAGATCCTCCCAAGAAACATAGCTGCATTAGTTATATAAAGTCTGTTACATTGTTGATGTAATTAACTGCTTAAATAAAATCTAATGTAGCAGAATTGTGGTGTGGTAGATGGGGCTTTTGACAAGACTTCAGACTTGTAGTTTGGACACAAGCCTGCTGGCTCAGTTGTCTGCTCATCCATTTTACTACAGCTGAAATAGTTACAAAGAAGTGGAATGATAGGGCAGTCCCTCGTCCTTTGAGGTACGTCAGTGAAGGGAAGAACACGCTAAAGCAAGGTGGTAGGATGAGGTTATTTTAATTTAATTTGGAAGTGATGGGGAATTTCTCAAACTTCAGACCCCAGAGAATAAATACCTAAGAATTACTAGGCTAACGTCAAACACAGGTTTAGTTCTGCAAGTGCATTCCTGTTAAAATAGTTACAAATGCTTTTTACTTCGATACCACTAGCCTAGGAGAAGGGGAAAGATTACTGTGGCATTTGTATGAGTGCTGGTATGATCCTGCAGAGTAGGAGGCTATATATTGGATTAGTTCAGCTCTCTATGTAGAAGTACATTAGGATTTTTTTTTTTTGCATTAAAGGTTTGTCAGGTCAAAGAGTCAATCTAATTGAATTCAGGAGTAATACTTTCTCTGGAAAATATCTTAAAACAATTGATGCAAAAACATAACTGCATAAGGGTCCATAAAAAATTAATGGCTATTCCTTGGTAAGTTTCTTGTAAAGAATTGTTGATGAGAAGCCTTCAAATAAGGCTATTATCTGTAAGAGAAATAGAAGTCACCCATCCAAATGATATGAGAAACTCTAGGTTCTTGCTTAGGTGGTTTTTGTTCCCAATTATTAATATATCATTTTACAATACAGTGACATAACTGCAGCGATGTTGTATAGATAGGTTTTACTGTCTTTGAACTGCCCTTGTCATTCCTTCAATATTGTTAAATTCTGTAATAAAATTTGCAGTGTCTTAGTGTGTTATTACATATGCTGTGTTATTATAGAGGTCTGTGAATTTTAAATAATGACTTTTTATTTATGGAAAAAATGATGGATCTGATTCATTGTTGTATCTCCCTCTCCAGTCTTACTTTTGGTCCTTGCACTGGTTAGCTTGCAGATTGTTGGAAGTGAACAGGAAGAAGTCTATTTGTGTAGCAAGGCTTCTGAGTTCCTGCTAAACTTCACGGTGCTTCTGATGTGACTTACCCCGTTATATCTTTAAGCAAGACTCCTGTGTCTTTGCTACACTTCTTTATGCTGAAGAGGTGAACCAAGACTGTATATTGAAGGGAGGCTGTTGTGTGCAGAATAAGACCTTGACTCTTTCAGAAATGGTAATGTGTATTATGCAGAGGAGCTAGAAAAATTATGAGACTAAGGGAATTAAAACTAAGGCTAAAGCTAGGGGAGGTAAAACTAGGAAGCTATGTTCTGTCCCTCACTGAAAAAATGTAAGGTTAAGGGACTTGTTAGTTATCATGATGTGGTGAGCATTAGATAAATTTATTTCAGTGTGTTTTAAAGTCAATGTTCTACTTCTAGTCTGAAGAAATATTGAATACTTGGAAGTCAAGTGTGAATGTCAGTTGGATGTTAAATATGCCAAGTACTAAAACCTTATTTTAAACACTGAAGTTTTGTTTTTGTTTTTTTTTTGGGGGGGGGGTAAAGAAAAATTTTATTTTTAGTTAATTTATTAATAATTAATTCTGAACCTTTATTGTTTTGTGGGTAAAACAAAGTCCTGCCTTCACATTCTAGAACTACAAGGTAACCTGTTTTGAAATGCATTAGCCTCATTCTAAGCACCATTATTCTAGAAGCTGATGAGAGAACAAATTCTAAAGCTAATGCAAATTTAATGTTGTGGTGTAAATTAGAGAGATTCATATATCTCTTGTATAAGTAGTGACACAGTCTGCAGCCTTAGGTACATGTTAGTGGTGGACTTGGCAGTGTTAGGTTAACAGGTAGACTCCATGATTTTAAAGGTTTTTTCCAGCCTGAATGCTTCTGTGATTCTAAATGGTTTAACGTCTGTAGCATGCTTGTGTGGATTGTGCTATTCCTACTCAAAATTCTATAAACTTCAACATAAATGCAACAAATAAGTGTCTGTATGTTTTCCTATACTTACAGAAGTAAGTTCTGTGTCTTCCTTCTGTTTGGGAAGATAGGAAGGGAGGGACCCTTTAGAAAGCAAACAAGTAAGAAAAAAACCCCCAACTTTAGCCACAACTTTTTTGGCTATTGCAGTTGGTTTCCTGATGCACTAAGTAATTCTTGGCCTTTATGAGCATTCTGTGAGGGTTGGAGTTTCTCCTCTGTGCTGGGATCCGTAGACCTTTGACTTGTGAGAACATCAGCGTATATAGTAGTGTTGAAATAAACACTATTATGCATGTGAGTCTTCTGCTTGAGTTGAAATAGCTACTATGACCCCAGAAGAATTACTGGGAATACATTTCTCCTTGCTGTAACATGTGTGGAACATGCACTCAAAAGTAATATTTGCTTTATAAAAAGTAATATTTGCTTTATAAGGCATCTTAAATAAGACCTTTTATAAATAAAGAACTTTTTACAAGGACTACACTGGAAAATTAAATATTGACCTGTATTCTTCCCAGTATAGCTGTAAAGCTTTTTGCATTGTGTGAATTGTCCCATCTAGTATATAGCAGTACTCCGTATATACATGACATTTACTGCCTGTTGCTGACATTGAGTTACTCAGTACATGTATCTGACCAAAACAAAACCATTAAGTAATTTGCATATCATAAAACAGCTTCATATTGCTTCCCTAAATTACTGATTTATGCAATATATCCACAGATAAATTTGAAGCAGAGTAATCAGTTTTAAGTGCTATTAGTAAAAATTCCTGAGGTGCATGGGGGCCTCAACTGCAAAATTGCGTATACGGAACAATGTGTGAAAGGATCAGGTGAAAGATAAGCAGTTACTAATTCCTTTAGGAAACACTTTGGCTCACAATCTGCATCGATCTGATCTGCAGACTTAAATATGGCAAATGTCTGCTAAAAATGGTCTTAAGTCTGCTCCCTCCTGGACTTCTCATCGGTTTAAACCAAGACCTGCTTCCCTATTTTTCAGACCAGTTGTCTGCTGTTGTATGATGCTGAGACTGCAGCAGTCCCTGCTTGAGGCACGGCTAATGAGCGTGTGGCTGCACACTGAGGAGCGGTGCTGCCCTTCTGGGGTCTGCGGCACCCTGCTCAATAGTAGGAATGCCATTAGATTTATATTGGAAGGAAAATGAGATTGTCATACTGGCAGGGAGGTGATCTGGGTCTCAGGAGCTGCACAGTGTTGGGCACAAGTGGTTTGACAGTAGTACTTGATTATCAGCCAGTAATTAATGTAAGCAGTTCACCTCAGCTTGAGTTGTTGTGCACTGACTGCTTCTAGTGCAAGCTGTCGGTTTAGCACTAGCTCTGGTGTCTCCCTGCTGTGTTGCAGCCTCTGGGGCTCTTTTGGTTTGGTTTCTGTGATGCACGTTTTTTTGGTTTTAGGGGTTTTTTT
Organism: Falco punctatus; assembly: GCF_963210335.1. Taxonomy (NCBI): domain Eukaryota; kingdom Metazoa; phylum Chordata; class Aves; order Falconiformes; family Falconidae; genus Falco; species Falco punctatus. The sequence goes on from NC_137583.1 coordinate 70,513,208, forward strand.
ACACTATTGATCAGACATACCAGGTTACCAAAAAAGGATGATGCAGATATTTTTCATGCCTTTACTTCAGAATTTTGAAAAGAATGGTTGTGTTCATCTGCTTTTGTCAAGTATATTCAGAAATCCTTAACTCTGTATACTAAACCTTTTCTGATTATGAAGGAACTCCTCCAAAAGGAGGAAAGCAAGAGCTTGGCTACTCCCCCTGCCCCGACTCCCACACACTTTTCATACCTGAACCTTTGTACACAGGGATAGATCCTTGATATATTTGTCCCCCTCTAGGCTCTGCTTTTGCTGTTTTTCTGCTGGGGAGCCTGACTGGCATCCTCCAAAGCTGCATCTTTAACAGAGAGGAAAATAGGTAGCTTAATTACCTGCCTAGGGAGTAACCCATGGGATTAAAAGGGGAACAGGTTGTATTTTCAGTCTGTCTAGCACCACATGTGTTTATGAACTGCTGATTTACCTGTATTCTTTTCCAGAGGAATCCTTTCCATTCCCCTACAAAGGGATTTCATTGCCCCCTCCTCCCTAAACTCCTGTATGCTCCAGATTTTGGAGTCATCATATACTTGAAACAAAAATCCATGTTAGTGCTCCTGTATCTTATCCCACAACTGTAAATTCATCGGTATTTGAAAGCAGACATGTGTTTAGCTTATCTGCAAGAACTTTTTAAACTAAATGTGATAGCATTGAGATAATGCTGATGCTTGTAACTAATCATACCTTTGAGCACAAATGCACTGTTCTGTCCTGTCATCTCTTCTTTGAAAACATGTGCTTCCCAGATCAATAGCGTTTCTGTATAAGCATTTTTGAAGCCTTTTAAACCTAACCTTGATTTAGCATGTGCACCATGTATGATCGATGTAAAGGCTCTGACTGTTCAAAGTGGTTCACAAGTAACTGCTGCCATGCACTAGTTTCCTGTAATAGTGTTTGTAAACAAAACAAAGTGTTCTTGTTCGTGAATGGTTTTGTGTAGTTTGTCAATAATTCACATGGACCCTGTCTACAAGGATATGTCAAATTGTTTGAATCTATTGGCATTCATTGAACTACTCCACAGTCTGGTTGATAACGTTGTGGGGTCTGGGTGGGGTGTGGTGATTTGGGAATTGTTTTAAATTCACATATAAATTACTTACGTGGAAAGTAGATTTATTATAGTGCTGATATCTTGCAGTGAAGGAAGGAGCTGGTGAACAAATAAAGTACAGCTACTGCTTCCTATATAAAAACAAACAAAAAACCCCAAATAAACCAATCTGGTAGATGTTTAGGAGAGCCAAAAATCTTAACTTTATCAAATCCATGCTTCTGTGTCTTTATTTTTTTTTTTTTGGTCCTCCCCTTCTTCTTGGCCTGGGGGTGGGGTGGGTGGGGAAGGGGGCAGGGATGAGATCTATTTTAAGAGTCAATGAAAGTGTCTGCTTGTGTAACACAAATACTGTGAATACAGTGGAGTGGACCAGCTGTGCTTATTACACACTTACCACACAGCATGACTCAAAAAAAAAAAAGTAGACTAGTTCACATTCTTTAAAGGATGATTTAAGCCTTTCTAACCTTTTGTACATCACCAAAGTATCTGGATTCTAAGAGATGCTATTAAAAAAAGATGGGAAAAAAAGTAACGAGGTGGCTCTTGAGACCCAAATCTCTCAAGGTGACAATGGAGTGTGGTGAAGGAGATGGAGATACAGGACATAGGCATCATATCTAAAGCAGAGTGCCAGTGTGTGCCAGCTAGCAAGAAAGTTACAAAAGATCAGCAGAAAGATGGGTAGTATGAAGGAGGTGACTGGAAGCAAGACAGTTGCCTTCAAAACAAACAAATAAAAAAAAATAGAAGGAATGTTCAAGTGAGTTAAATAAAAACCATGAGTTTAGTAGTCTAAATGTAGAAACACAATGAAAAGTTTGTGGCTAACAAAAGGCATCAAAAGCGATAATGTTTTCTTCCTGCAGATCATGAGGTTTCCAGACTGCCTGTAGGAATTGCTGATGGTCAGGATGTAAATGGAGCATATGTATTAGATACAGCATTTGCAGAAAAATTGTTTGTGTCTTTGTTCAGTGGGGAGGAAACTGGGGGTGTTCCCATTTCTGAACTGTTCTTTGTGAGGGACTCCTTGACTGGTAGGTCTAACACAGTAAAGACAAGGAGAGGAGTTTGTGGAAGTAGCTAATAGTCTGTGGGAAAGTGTCAGGACAGGGTGGTATTCACTCTGGTTCTAAAAACTCAGATGAAGTAGCGGAATTGCTGATAGTGGTATGTAAATTCTTCTCTAAATCTACCATGCTACTAGGGATGTAGATAATAGCAGATGCGATGCTAAAACTTAGGTAAGGAAGACTGTGGTACTTGAAAAGGCTCTCTGAAACAGCCTTGTCTAATGTCCAAAACAAATTAGTTGTGTTATTTATGCAGATACCCACTGCTTCTGTTCTTTATTGTAGTCTCTGCCTGGGAAAAGTCAATGTGACTTTTGTAAGGAAACCTGCCTTGGAACCTTGTGGAGGCCGTTGGAGGGCCAGTAATCATGTGGGTAAGAGTAATTCAGGTGTGTCTAATTTCTGAGGAGATTTTTAGAGGGTCAGTCACTAGCTTTAAAGTGAGATAGACATAGTGTGGGAAGTGAAGGAAGGCCTTTGTGTGGATAAGCAATTCCCTAAAAGATGAAGAACACAGGGTAGAAGCAAATGCTTGGCTGTATCAGTAGAGAAAGTCTCTTCTAGGCAGGACAAAATCCCTCAGTAATCTCATATTTCCCTAAATTACCTGCAAGAGCCCTGGCGACCAGTAGGGAAGAAAGTTAACCGATTATATTGAATTATTTAGGGTAGTAAGGTACAACTGCAAATAGCACAGAAGAACTTAGAAGACTGAATTTCCAATTCACTTGTCAGGGTAGCTACCTGAAAGTGATGCATTAAGGAGGACAGCTGCAGCTCTGCATATAAAGTGATGGATGCAAAACTGGCCATAACCGTTCAGGAGTGAGGTTTTATTGAATGCTGGTATAATATTAGGAGTCAAACAAGCAATTGTTATAACTAGAAGAGGAATAAAGAGTAAACCAGGAAAGGCTGTGGTGCTGCTGTGTAAATCCGGTTTGCATCCACATTTTGATTGCTATATGTAATCCCCTCCTGCTAAGAGGTATAGTAGAGCTTAAAGCTCAGTTGAGGGCAATGATGATCAAAGACATGGAACAGCTTTCATGTAAAGACTGAAAATCAAGATTTGTCATGCTGGAAAAAAGATAACTGAAGGAGATGTGAAGTTTCAAGTGTCATGAGCTAAACTGTGGACTGGGTAAGATGTGAAAGATGTAGAAACCAGGTTCAAAACAACCAAGCGGTTCTTCATGCAGCAAACTTGAATTTTTAGAGAATATAAGCTAACAATCTTTACATAATCATCAATCACAAATCACTGTGACATACGATAGACTTGCTGTCTACATTGCAAGAAGAGCACTGAATCTTAAACTATCAAGATGTCTATCAAGGTAGACGTGTGCTTTGTCAATGACAATTTATTGCTACTCCAGTTAAAAGTTAATGTATATTTTCTTTATTATTTCTTAAACATCTTACAGCACAGTAGAAACTTAATTGAATTCTTATGATCTTGCTGTAGTGAATTTGAAACAAACCAAATGTAGTGCTACCTTTAATGTTTCTTTTGCTTGCCTTAAAGGCTTTGCCAGCTGATTCTTTGCAGTTTGGTTATGTATTTCATATTTGTATTAAAGCAGTCTTAAAAATACTACTGGTTGAGAGACGTTGCAATATGTAGTTACTTGTATGAGTTCACACAGGGGGTGCTACTCTGATAAAGCTCTGTTCTCTTCATCAGTTTAGCCTGTGAGACATCAATCGATTTTAAGACATTGTACAAAAGGCTCATTACTGTGAGGGACGCAGGTGATAATAAAGACCTGTGTTTGGTCTTTACTTCACCCTCTAATCTTGGTGCTTTCAGTTGTCCACCTGGATAATTGGAATGATGAACCTTACTTTCCCTTGTAAAAAGACAGAGAGACGGAAAGCTCTGCTGAAGGCTTTATTGTTAAGTAAATCTTGCCCTTGTCCTCAGCACACCACTCAGCTAAAATTAGAGACTGTTTCCTTGATTCGAGTAGTGTAATCAGTAGCTAGGGTAATAGCTTTTTTTCAAACACAGGATTTTTATAGTTGATGAGTTTCAAAACTTTACTGAAGTGTTGCATCATCTGGCAGTGGCGGTGCTTTCTTACATGGACCCCAGGCTTCCTTTGGTATATTTCTGCTGCTGTTAGTTTGCTTTCATTCTCCTTTTTCAAAATGTAACTAAAATCTGGTCTTGCATGGAGTGATACTGTCATTTACTTTGTGTTGAGATGGGTGAGAATGAGTTGCAGTTTCAGTTTTTTCCTGTAACTTTTAGCTGAGGAGATAAATAAATTATGAGAAGTGACCTTTTATCAACATCCAAAGCTGCCACTTGTTCTGTCTGAGTTTTAATGAAAAAATGTAAGGCCGAAGTGCAATAAAGGAATTGCCATGAATGGTCAGAGATGGACACTGTAATCTCTTTACAGTATCTAACAAAACCAGTAAAATGGCTTTGATGCTTTTATTTAGGCTTTAATAGGGCCTGAGTTGATTTACTAACCTGACTTCTATGACATAAACCATCAAAATATTTAAGGAAAGTAATTAATGATTACTTGCCTCCTTGTGTGATATGTATTTAAAGGCTTTCTCTTCAGTGTACTCTTGCTATTTATGTGAAAGGGTTTTTATTTATATGCATATTTCAATAAAAGAGGCTTCATGTGATAGCATGGAGTTTACATGCCTTGCATTTCTTAATGTTTGTAGTAGGCTTGAGGTTTCTGGATAGTTTGTGATCAGATTCTGTTGCCTTCTTATCATAAAGCACATCTTATGTGCTCTGTAAGACTAGCATTAAAGTTGCTCAGTTAGATTGAGCTTATAGGAAAAAATTACTTAAACTAGAAATTGATATTGCTGGAAGTCAGACATACTTCTCAATACAAAATCTCTTAAACCTCACTGATATTACCATATACAGTCTCAGTTATAAATAAACCTCCATGTGTTCTCTGCAGTCTGTCACTGTAGTTGCTGTGTCTGAGAGAAGATGAGAATGTACTTAATTTTCCCTTGTGTGATAACTTCTCCCTTTTTCTGTGTTTCTTAGTTACTTTTATTTGAAATTCAAACACGTTGCATACACACAGAGGCACTATAAATCCCATTGTATTTTGTCATCTTTGGTTTGCCCTGTAATTTTGCTTTTTAGGGCTGTTTCTGTGAGCAAGCATTCAGTGTCAAAAGTTGTACTGATGGGTCTACAAATTGAAATCAAGACAGTGCTTTTACTTTTTTTTAGTCAACTTGAATCATCTAGATGTACAAAAGGGAAAAATGACTTTGTATCTCCCTTGACTACCTGTATGTGGAGTTGTTCCTGGCACATCATGGTGATCAAAGGCATCAGTTGCTTCTGTGAGCTTCTCAGCATCAGGCTTCACCAACATGGACATTGTTCTGTTCCTTGACAAGATGGCAGCATAGCATATTATTGAAACGTTAAAAGCTGTTCCATTTAGTGGTCCTGAAAAAAGCGCAGTCTGCATTGGCAGACTTTTAAGCTGTAGTTTTATCTGAGGATATTTAAAGTGTGTGTTAGAATCCTAAGAGGCTCGTACCTTTCTCTTGCCCCTTAATTGCGTACTTCGTACTCTAAAGCAGTTAATTTGTGGTTGTACAACACCTTTGCCTCACAGAGGGCTGCTGTTGTGTCGTCAGTTGATCACGTTTCTGCTGTTTGTTGTAAATTGCTTTAAGGCTTCCAAGTGTATAAAAACCTGGGCTACAGTTCTAACACCTGTAGCTTACTCACTCATATGCTGAAGTACCTTATTAGGTTCAGTAGCATTAAGTGTTTATAATCATTTACATGTAGGTTTCCACACTACACTTAGAAAAGAATAAGTATGTTTTAGGGGGATGAGTAAGAGTAATACTTCTTGGCCAGGGTTACTGGAAGAAGGTGAGATGACAGCTGTATTGACTTGCAATCAGGGAAATGAATACGAAGTGACCTTGTTCCATTTTAAGAGATTGTTAAAGATCAGTAACATTTCTGAAGAGACCCTTTGACAGCTTTTGTTGCACAAATTAATTCAGTTATTCCTGAATTAAGACTGTAACTGTCAGTTTCAAAAAAATTACTGGTGTCTGTATATCACTAAGTCTATAGGAAGAAAACATTTCCCAGGAGATGGGATAGTTAATCTTTCAAGTATGCGCTGTGAAACAAATGGCTGTCTTGAGGTAGCTGTACAGTAGCAGCAGGAAAGGAAGCTGAATTTTCTTCACCCCCAAGTGCCAGCACATGTGGGAGGGGAGACTGAAACTGCTAAGCCCTAATACCTTGACCTTTCCTCCTACTTATATGTTTAAGTTTTTTAGCCTAGTGTGCTACCTCTTGCCCTTTGACTGCCTGTGTCTGTTCAGTCCTTGTCCATTCCTCTAGTGACCCCAATAAATGTGAATGCATAAGCTTTGTTTTTCTGTCCTGAATTTTGTACTCAAAATTATTCTGTAATACTTATGTTTTACAGTTTGTTAAAATTTCTCAGACATAAGAGGATGTTAATAAGTTGCCTTAGGGTTTTTCTTAAGCTTCTAAAGACCCATCTTTCATGGAGCTGAGAGGAATCTGGCAGGACTTTCCAGACAGACATGTATACTTCTTATTTTGAATTTGATGTGCGAGTTATGGAAGTAATCTGAAAACTAGCTGGGCAGAATACATCTATACCACTTGCTACATGGGAGTGCATGAGTGATGTCAAGCTGCATTGCTAACCGACCTGATTGTGCTTAAAAAGAGATATGCTCCCATAAGCTGTTTTAACTCCTTAGAATAGCAGGAAGGTATCCTGTTCCTCCTCCCCGTATGCATGTTTAAGCAGCTCATGAGGAGTGGGCAGAAGGCAGGGGTGTGGAGCTGGAAGCAGGTGGGAGGAGGCAGCAGGAACTTCCCTTTTTGGCACTGCTTGAGATGTTATATAGGCTCATAAAATGCAATGAGGCATACTCTTAAAATCCTTACGGATTTTCAAGAATTTAGCACCTTCTGAAGTCTGAACTTAAACTGCTGCTAGAATTTGAAACAAGACACCTATCTCTAAAGAATTCTCTCCTTCTTTTCCCATGCATAAATGCAAGAGATTGGAAGAGACAAATGGAGAATAAAATAAAGCTTTGTTTGTGACATGGTGCGGTAGAAGGAGTACCAGTTCTGTTTCTCTGGTTAGAGAATCCTATTTGGGTGAAGCTGATCTAGTAGTTCAGTAACAATCAGCCCTGAAAACTGTTGAACTCCTGTACTTAATTCTGATAATTCGAAGGGAAAACATTCTAGTGCAGATCTACTTATCGTAATCAAAAAAAGGTGAAAGGAAATAACTTGTGCATAGTCTTATCTGATGGCTTCTCTAGGGGGAACAGAAGCTTAATTTCATTCCGCAGTACTGGATTGGGTAGAATATATTCACTGGGTGGTGGCTAAAGGGAAAGGGAGGAGATATTGCCAGTCTGATTCCCCAGCAGAACTGACCTCAGTAAGGAGCAAATATTTTTTGGACTTAAAAACATTTTGAGATGTTTAAAAGAAGTGTAAATGTGTTTGAGTCTAAGGAGACAGCTGTTCTTGCATTCTCCAAGACTTCCTGTGCAAAACTAATCAGAGTATGTCCTCACATTAGTTACTGATTACTGTGTGCTGGGGTGGGAGGGGATGTGGAGAAATATGCCTCTGTTTCAAAATGTGTGTTGAAAACATCAGTTGAAGTAAATGAGAAAGGTCAAGTTAGTCCTAAATTGAATGGTACCAACAAATCTTTTAGAAAAAACTCCGAAATTAATTTCTTGGTAATGAAGCAAATTGAGTTACTGTCTTCTGTCCCCCCTTGACACATGTACAAACACATGTGTAGTTACAAGGTTTGTCTGATGTTATGCATACAACTGCTTTCACTTTGAGATTTTGCTGAGTTAGGAATTTTCACCTTAGTGTTATGTAGTCCAAACACAGGAGTAACAGCTCTAACTGCCCCTCAAAATGAAAAACACCTACGCCTTGTTTAGAGGGGAAACACAAACAACAAAACCTACAAAAATAAAAGAAACTGTAAGGGCTTTGTAGTACCTTGGAACTTGAGTTCTTTAAAGTGCTAGTTCTGTAGCTGAGAGGCAGATGTAAGAGCCAGGTGAGCACTCGTTCCCTGAGGAGCTGATGTGAAGGTGAGCCTCGCCTCTCAGGGCAGGCTCTGCCCTCTGTGCCTCCGACCTCAGCAGCATGTGCCCATCTGGTTTTCCAGAGAGATGAAGCATTCAGATGGTTTCTTTCAGTTTTTGGAGGCTGTATGAAATAAATCTGCAAAACATCTCGGTAACATGCAATGAGATAACTCACCTGTTCCGCCCTACTTGTGGTGGCACCAGCAGCTGCCCAGCAGAACTGTTCAGCTGCTGATTTAAAAACAGACAAGCAACAAACCATCGAGTTAATTATTGAATACACACAGCAAATGTGGCCAGAAGCTCAGGCCTTTTCCTAGTGGAGAGGCTGGGTGGCAAAAGATTAAAGACATTGTTTGAAAAATAAAACAGACTGGTTTTTAAGTAAGTGCTGCTTTAAAACCTGGAAGAAAATAATCATCCTGTTCAAATTCACTTTGGGTTCCTACTACCTACAAAGCAGCATCAACTGGCTAGTTCCATCTGGAAAATGTGAAGACTGAGCATCAATAAGAGCAACATTGTCAGTTCCCGGGTAGATGAAAATAAGATCTGGGGGAAAAAAACTCATTCAGAGATTGGCTTTAGCTTCAGACCTCTGTGGGTTATATACTTGGGCTTCCTTCTGCAAACACGCGGGCTATGTGTTTTAATTTTGCTCTTCTATAAAAACGGATGCCAACAGTGATCCTAGAAACTAGAACTTTCCTATATTATAAGACTTTTTATAAATTAGCAGGAGTTAGTAACTTCAAACCAATGTTGCTGCACTTCAGAATTCAATAGTAATGGATTTTGTACATCATCGGAGCAAGTAAGGAGCTATTGTGGGTTCTTTCTTTAGATCTTTGTAATAGTGGAAACAATTCTGTTGTCTTGGAAAAAAGACATCATCTTACTTTTTGAAGATAGTACTTCTTAACCTCTTGCAACTATACCATTTTAGACACCTATCAAGAGACGATTGCACAAAACAGATGCTGAAGGTCAGTGCTTATGGTGAAACAACAGGGAAGTAAAATGCAGCAAGCAATGGTTGTCAGTTTATCACGGCTTTGCCTGAGATTTGTTTTGGCAGAAGGTATGTGTTTGCCTGATTGCTGGTGCTGCCTCTGTCTTTCCAGCAACAGTTGCCATGAGCTTAAAAGTGTAGCAGTGGAGTCCAAGCTTTAATATTAAAGAAACATTCTTGAACATGTAAATGGTCATGTAAACTTCATTCTGGAGTAGGAGAATTAAGAGCGCAGTATGAGCATAAATATGACTTATTTTCGTTAATAAATTTGTACTCCTATTTGATAGGTGCTCGATTATTATTGGATATAAATACAGTGAGAACTGAAATGGCAGCAAAATAGTGATTCCTATGAGGTGTACCATGGCTTTCATGTAGAAAAAGCCATAGTTTGATTGAAGCGTGGTAGAAAGCATTGTTGTAGAATCGGCTATCTAAGACTTTATCTAGTTTCCAGTTAAATCAATAAGACTAACTGATCCTAATGGAGTTTTGATTCTCACTCTGCCCATTTGCTGATGGGTTTGGGAGCACAAGGGACCTGATTTTCCTCCTATCTCAATGTAAAAATGATTTCTGGCAACTTCTCATCCCAGATCTGATTCTGCTGCCAAACGAACAATTAGCAGCTTTGTCTGGACTGCAGAAGCAAAGAGCAGCTTGGATGTGTTTGCTTTCTTTGAAGCAGAGATGTGAAGGTGCATCCCTGCTGGTCATCCCCCTTGGCTGCCACCTGCCTTGGGAAGGTGGGCTCTCCACTTCAGCCTCTTTAGATCTGGTGCTCACCAGATCTCCCCACCTAGGCGTGGGGATTTCTCCTGGTACTACAGGAGGTGAAGTGTACTGTTGAAGAATTAAAAAAAACAAACTAGGTATTTTGTATAGAGTTTTAAAAATAATTTTTCGAAAACAGATGCCTCTCTAGAAGGAGATGCCAACAGAAGGTATCACCTTAATGCCTTCATCCCAGTCAGTTACTCAAGCAAGCAGTCATCTCTTACACAATATGGTTAAAAACCTATTTTGAAATGTCATTTTTAGTGATTGTCTTAATAGGCGATGTGCGCATAGTCTTTCTGAAGTTGAAAGTGTTAGTGCCAGTAACTACAGTAATTGAAATTTGAAAGTAGTATATGCTTATCTCTTCAAATTTTAAAGATCAGAGTACTAAACTGGAATAAGAGCTCATTTACAGTAATTAGATTGATCCAAACTTCAGACTGTTAAAATTAGCTTTGCCTGGCAGAGACCTATTTTGTAGGTGTTGAGGACTTTTTTTTTTTTAATTTAAGCTTATTTAGTGAAGTAATTTAAAGTTCTGAGAGTTCTTTTTCTTGCTCCACGTGTGGATAAAACTGAGGTATAAGAGTGAAATATGCTACTTCAAAAATCTTGAAAGATGGTGATTAGAGGTAATCAGATTGGATAGCAAAGCACAGATAACTTAAAAAAAGCAGCTTTGCTGAAGTCATTAAGGTATAGTTAAGACTGTTTAAGCAGTTATCTTTAGCTGGTATACATTTTTAAACTTTTCTTTTTCAGTATGTTATACACATTCTGAATTAAAAAGCTGCTTTCTTTATAAGTAATTTTTAACTGTCATTTTCTAATATTCTGAAAAGCTGAGGAAGTCTTAGTTTCTCTGTGCTCCACAGGTTTGTGTGCCTACATGCACTCTTATGCCATTAAAAAATAATTTAGGCACTGGTAAATGAAAATGATAGTTACAATTCAAGCATTAAGATTAATATGTATAGTATAAATCAAGGGATTTTTGATGCAGGTGATGCATTCCTTCATGTTACACCTGTGGTCCTTGGTTTTTTCAATTTTATTTTACTCAATAGAGGTCTTCTGTTGTGAAACAGGTACTTCCTCTGACCTGTTACTGTTTTATTACCAAATAACAACTTCAAAACTTCAGATGGTTAGTTCTAACATCCCAAATACGGTTTTTCAGATGGAAATAGTGTATATGTACTATTGGGGATTTCTATGTAGAGGCAAAAGGAGGAAAACCAAAGTTTGTTGTGTTTTCTGCCTCCTTCCTGTAGCAAAACTAGACCACAGAAAAGTTTGAAGATCTCTTAGAGACATAATCCTTTAAGCTCATCTAGGCATGAACTCTGTGGTCATTTGAAAAAGCTGTGGAATCATAGAGTTTTGTAACAGAAACATTAAGATTGATACAAATGCATATGAATAAGATACCTGTCTGGTAAGGATGGTGGAAAATTGCAGAACGAAGTGTTCAAAAAATGGCCTGTGGTGATAACAGAGGTCACCATTCCTAGCCATAAAATGTGAGGAATGTGGTATTTATGTCAAGACCAAAAGGCTGAAGGCTCCGATGATGCTGCAGCCTAGCTCTTAGCCCTAGGAGAGCGGTAACGAAGCTGTAGCACACCCTGTGTGCTCTCCCTGTTCCTCTTAGCTGGGGAGGAAAACCAAATAATGGGCATGCAGCCTGATTTAACTTATGTAAACTGAAGTTAAAGTGATGTTGAGGCAACAGACCACCCAGTATCAATTAGTGACTCCTAAAGGATGTAAAAAAAAGTCAGCCTAAAATTAAGTTTTATCACCAGTTTGGGACCCCAAAAATGTTAGGAGGACAAGACTAGTCTGTTTCCCTCTGTGACAAAACTGTGTGGTGGACACAACATCTTGGTACTCGGGATTATGTGGGAGTGAGCAAGTGAAATCTGAGTGTGTGAAGTTGTAATATCAACTTGCTGGTGTGGTGATGTGTGGTTTTGGTTGTGGTGGTTTTTTTTTCCTGTAAAATCTTGTACTGGGCTGTATGGTGCTAATTTCCTTACAGAAGTGTTCTGGAAGATGGTGAATGTATAACTTCTATTTTATTGTTGTTGACAGCTGAAGTTGTCAGGGAAATTTAAGACATCCCCACACTTTTAAGTGTGAATAAAGTATCAAACATCTTTAGTTATGAAATCCAACTTTCTGCAAGCAGGGTGGTGGGTAGGAGGGTATCTAAGAACTCCATAGGCTTTATTAGACAAAAAGGAAAATTATCCTACATTTTGGGTTCTTTGTCATGCAGGTAGTACATGCAGGGAAATATGTGTCCTGTGGGAGAAGCTAAGATTCTCCTCTGGGACTTGTTAAGATACTCCTACTAATAACATGTAAGCATTCATGACCCTTGTCCATGCTGCATCTTCTCTGCCATCCTCATCTAGGGATGGGCTATGCTAATGTGCCTGGTGAGTCTTCTTGAACCTTCAAAATTCGTCTTAGTAGCACTTACGATGATGAACTGAGGTTAAGAGCATCTTCTAAGTTGTTGCCAGAGTATGTTAGCTCTGAAAGGTCTCTGGAGAGCAATTTGCAATAAAGCGTTTGAGGGCTCTTGCGTCTTCTCTAAGTGGTTTACTTTGGCCCTTGTGGTTGTAGCATTATATGAGCCTACTGAAAGCAATGGTGAGCACCAAGTGGCATAATAAAGATATGCCAGGTGTGCTGGCATATGAAGCTGCCACATTAAATTGTAAAATCATTAAAGCTTCAACCTCCAAAAAAAAAAGCTCTAATTTGTGGAGGAGAGGAGGAGGGGTGGTTCTTGATGGATCAGTGAGCAAACGCTAACTGTGGACCTGCATTTCCAAGACACTTATATGACCAAATATAAGAACAGGAAGGAAGGAGAGATGTACCTCTTCCAAGAAAATGCATGTTCTTTTTCTAGCTAAAAGCAAAGACTTAACAATATTTTTTAATACTTTTGTGTAACCAAAAAAGTTTTTTACTATAGCAGGTTTTAAGTATGTAAAGATGGTTTATGAACATAGCTAACTGTTCATGATTGATGAACACAACTAATTCTTACTTGTTTGTCATCACTATGACTGAGAAAGGAAAAGAAAAAAAAATCCAAAATTCTTTAACAAAACCATTGGACGTTGTTCTGTACAACCCTCGGAAAGTTTTAAGTTCTGTCTCCTCATATTAATAAGGCATTTTTAATAAAAAAATCTGAAAGACTATAGAGCTGGTTTATCAAACTACTTTTCTACCTGTGTTGACTCATGTGATCATTATTCAGTACAGATGTTTGGTCTGCAGGTGAAGCTGGACTTGTGCTAACCACTGCAGGTCAGGTCATGCCCAAGTTCAGCCACTGTATCCTAGGGGAAAGGAACTGGTGCAGACTGGTTAGTGGTGGTGGGGTTTAATATATTACATTCCCATAAGATGTACATTTTAATCCACATGCGTTAGAACCTAAAAAGTAGAAGGTTTAAGTCATGCTGGCAATGCCTATTGACCAGGTGTTTCTGAATGGAAATTTTGCATTAGAAAAGAATATGACGCTGGTGTTACATTTTCTCAGCTGAGTTTTACTGAAAAAGTCTTGTTCATACAGGGTAGTTCTTATGACAGCATCTGACTAAAGGTTTGGATTGTGGTGGGGTTTTTTTCCTGTAACTAGGAAAGGGTCAGACTGTATGGTGGTTCTATTTAGGATTAGAATCACTTTACACTGGAATTTGCCATTTTGGACTGGAGGATTACAGTTCTGTATGGTTGCCCTTAAAGCATTTTAATCAGATTTTGTTATTGACTGTTCATAGTGCATGTTTTTGAGCCATTAAAAGGAAGTTGATTTTCATATTTTTCTTACAGTGGACAATTTAGATTAAAATAATGTTGCAGGAGTTTTAAATGGATCATAAATAATAGCTGTAACAACTTTATTGTGCCTCCTTTTTGAAATGCTTTTTGCAAGTGATGAATGTTTAGAGAAACATCCTTCTGTGACAGGAGAATTGGAAGAAATCTAGCTTACAGAACAGCACTTAAATATTTTAACGCACAAATTAGTCTAGCTCCTACAGTTGCTTCTGTAGTGATGGAAAAAGAGCAGAAACTGGAAAAGCCTGACTGTGTTTATGCAGCCTCAGAGCGCTCTGTGTGACAGTTAATGACACCGTGTTCCTCCCGAGATGGGAATGGCTAGTACAGATACACTGTGATGGAAAAAACATCCTTGTGTAAGGAGGCAATTGAACATTTTTGCAAAAGAATTCGAACTGACAATAATTTCTATTGAAATCTCATTTTAAACCCTAAATATTGAGGCCACAGAGGAAACAATAGTGAGCCAGTTGTAGCATAACCTCTACTCAATAAGTTAATTGTTTTTTAGACCGTAATGATTTGTTCACAGGTTTCTGTGGAAACTTAAAAACATAGGGAATATGAAATTCAGAGTTAAATAGTTTATAGAGACTTGAAGTGCGATGGAACATCAGTTACTGCTTACTCAGAGAATGGATGCTGTCCTTCAAGAGAATTTGTTTCCGCAGTAAATAGCATGGGTTCCTGCAACAAGAATTGATGCTGCTACGGTGGCACATGTGAGACAGCATGGGAATGCAGTGGAAGATATCAGATTTATGGGACAGGTGATCACATCACACACTCACTCTGCCCCTTCAAACACCTCCAGAAAGAAAAGAATGAGCTGTTGCTGGATGCAAAGCTTGCTGCCCAGCTGTCCTTAATGAAATGGTTCTTACTTATATGACATACCGCAGTTAGTAGGTCAGTTTGCAGTCCTGGTAGTGGGTTGAATTCATGCTCTCTGTCCTAAATATCTATTATAATCAGAAAAGGATGTTAGTAATTGTTCTGTTACCTGGTTGTGGCTACTTCTGAATTATGTGTAGGATAAGGTTTTCTTACCCTTTCTTAAGCATCTCTAAGATAGAGATTGCTTAGCAACAAGCACCTGAGAAACTTACTGCAAAGCTCTGTGCTTGAAACAGCACGCCATTCCCGATTTCACTGTTTCCTTAGGGGTCAAAAATGCCAGTTAACCAAATGGTAATCACAGTAATGATGTTATCTGTCCTGCTTTCTCCTTCCTCATGAAGCTTTATCAGTGAGGGGTTTAAAAGTTTTTCTATGTGAAGTCAGGGAAAAAAAAAAAAGTCTGTTAATCTGTTTACCTGAAGCTAGTTAATAGTTTCTATCAGAAAAAGTGTAATTGATGGGTTTTGTTCCTTCTGTAAATACTTCTCTGTTCTTCCTCCTTACCACGTGTCTCCTGCTAGATAATAAAATAGGGGATACAACGAGGGAGAGAGAAGTTTGTTGACTGTGCTTCTCTCCTTTTTTTTCCTTCCTTGCATTTTTTATACACTTGCGTGGCCTCGGTCCCCCCTTTCATTTTCTTAACACAATGGGCTTTTTGGTTGTTTTTCTTCTGTGTGTATATAATAAATGTTTATTTTATATTGTCTTTAAATATTGAAAAGTTAAGTAATCTTAGAGTGCTGTGAGCCCAAATGAATTAAACTTTATTGGCAACACAGTTACTGTGTCGAAGGAGTAAAGGCAGCTCAGAGCTTCAGCATGAGAACTGTCACCTCCCAAAGATCCGTGTAGGCCACATTCTGCAGAAAATTATGCATGTTGAGGAAGAGGATGTAAATGAAAAAGGATATTTTTCCCATTACTGGCAGTAGATGTTCTAGGAGTGAATTTGTTTTCCTGAGAAGGACCTGGCTCGGTAGCAGTAGCTTGCATTGTAGCAGGAGGTGTTCCATTGCAGCAGAGTTCAGTCTTTGCACCTTCACCTGAGTAATCCTTCATAAGATTTTTCCCTTCATATTCTAAGATACATTTGCGATAACATGGAGTTATAATTGATTGAGTGCAGGTAGACCTCAGGAGTTTCAAGCCTCTGGGTTTCTTGTCATGAATTGCTATTCTTCCATACGCTTGTATCACAGTCTGTAAGAATTGGTTTATTAACATGATACAAATAACCAGTAAAGAAATGTCTTTAGTCATCTGGTTGCAGAGTGTAAGTAGAGCCTCCAAAGACAAAAGGTGGAATGCTGAAGCATATGAGTGCTGCTAGTGAGCTGTAAAGTTGCACAGAAAAACAGGTAATGCTCCTTTAAAATGGTAATTTTCTGCGCTTTTTTTTCCATAGAATTGTTTGGAAAATGATGGCTTGATCAAGCACCAGAACACACAAAATACACCTCAGTTTTTATGGGTTGAATGATGTAACAAAATAGCAAATTCAGTAGTGTCAATGAAAAAATCCTACGCAAGCTCAGTCATCTTTCTAAGAAATATTGAGTCATTCCTGTTGCAGTATCTTTCTCTTTTAAACTATGTGCATCTTTGTAAGAGAAGCATCTACAGCTGATATGACAACAAGTGGTTAGCAATTAAATGGATCCTTTGATTTGTACTGTGCTGTCAGCTGATGACAGGTGGTGTGAAACAGAACAGGGATTCTTGTGGTATTGTGTGATGTCTACAGCTCAGGATTGTGCAGAGGGGAAGAAAAATGCTCCTTGCCATTCTGGCACTGTGCAGCAGCTGATCAGAGCAGCATAGTCTGCTTCTGTTAGCCTACGCTCATCTCTGATGCTTTAAACAAAAGAAGTCATTGCATCTTTCTAAGGCAGTTTCTGAATATCATCATTGTACTTGTCGTGATTCACTCTTCTTGCTGTACCTAGACTAGTCTCAAGAGAATGGAAAGGCAAGTGGCAGTCATCCTGGCAGTTTCAAAAAAAATTCCAGCAGCTTGCAGCGCTCAGTGGTGTGGGAGTTAATCTCCTGAAACTGCCCTCATCTAGCAGCCTCCTGTGAGCTGCACAAGCCACTGCGTTCTCCTTGTCATCAGTACTGTAGGAGGAATAGCAGTCTCATCTGTAGTAATCTTAGAGGTTTGGAAAATCATTTTCTCCCCAGAAGAAAAGAAAAAAAAAAAATTGATCAAATTCTAAATAGCCCATAGCTTCCTCTGAGTGGTGGCTAGCTGCTACCGTGTTGTATTGTGCTCACCAGTAATTCACCCAAAGGGTGGTGGGGCTGGGGTAAGCGCTGAAAAGCCTGGGATACCCAGCTACAGTGGTGATGGGGCTTCAGGAAGGAATAAAGAAATTTCCTCCATGTGGAAGGAATGATTCATGTAACAAACAGTCAGCCTCTTACATTTGATGTGCCTAGTTTTTCTTATAAAACAGAAATTGTGTGAAGAAGCTTCAGAAGCTATATTAATTTCACTTAACAGCTATTTGGTAAGACAGGACAAAAAACAGGTCTGCAGTATTTTGTTATATTGCCTGCTCCGAATTTCATAAACTGCGCTTCAGTATGGATGTATTAAAAGCTGTAAAAGGCAGCGTTTCTAGATCTTCCACTTCCTGTTTATCAGGCACTGGTTTGAAAGGGTATATTGAGTGAAATGTAGTCAGCCCCTACAGTCCTGCACTACATCTACTCTAGTCCCCATCTGCAGACAAAGGAAGAGTATTTTCTGGTGTGATTTTACTATTTATGTTTTTAGATATATCTACGTTACTTTGAAATTTGTGGGATTATTTGTGTAAAGCTTGGCATTTGTTCCTTTTTAACAAAAAGTCTTCAAACCTTCAATTCAGTCATTGCAGCTGTTTTGCTGCGGCACCATATAGTTCCTGAAATCCACAGCAGGGATGTGTCAAAGTCAGGAGCTGGTGGAGTATGTGCCACTATGCTCCAGAAGGCTTGAACAAATGAGCTTATCTTCTCTAGCAATTCTGAAGAAATTTGCCTTGAATTCATGCTAGTTTTCTCACTGATCTCCAAAAAACCTAATACCATTTGTATACAAGAGAAACTCCTATTGAAAAGACAAAACAAGAGGGAATTAACTGAGAATAAAATAACTTGTTAGGAAAGTCCACTGCAAGTTTCTTATATCTGTTTGCAGTGACAAGTATTTATTGTGAGAATAAAACTGTGGTTTCAAGGTTGAGTGGGGGGAGGGCAGGGGATTTGTTGTTTTTGTTGATGTGCTAAAATAATGAAATATCAATAGTTGAAGGCAGACTTTACTTTCTATTATTCTCCTAGTTCCTTTTGCTTTGAGATTACCCTCGCAGTGGAACATCACATCCAGCCCAAAGACTTCTCCTTGCTTGGTTAGGAATTCCTACTACAGTTACAGACAACTGCATCTGCGTTCTTATTGACAGTGGTATTAGTAACTTGGACTGATCTGTTGCTACTGCTAGTAGTGTGACAGCAGGAGCAAGGCGTAGTTCTGTGCTTACTAGAAATGCAGCTTTATAGCTCCTGGAGTGGGTTTTGTAGCCTGTGCAGGGCTCTAAGCGGCAGAGTTTCACTGTTGTGCATGCGTGGACTCCTGTTGCATCTGTCTAGACCTAAGTAAAATTTCAGGTCTGATAAGGTCGAAATCACTTACATGTATGTTCTCAGCTTTGCAACTTGCTTCCCTCAAGTGCTGCTGGAGTAAACGTGAAAAACTTGCCTTGTGTTTCCATATCTTTTTGGAGACCTGCTTCAGATTGTTTTGTGGGATCTGAGCCACCTGGGACTGGGGGCTTTTAATGTGTTTTTATGTTTCATGTTGGGGCATACTTTTAAACACATTTTTAAACTTACAGGAAGATTAGTCTTGTAATTACATACAGGATTTTTCAGTTTTCCAGAAATCAGACTCCCTGATTTCACTGTATTTTTCAGGAAGATAGGGGTAGCTTACTACTCAATAGTCTGCAGTTCCATACTGTTCAGTGTTACACTGTCTTAAAACACTAAGCAGTGAGACATAACTGTTCAGCAAAACCTGCTTTTCCAAATACTAATCGTGCATTATGGTTATACTGTAGGTAGTATAATAGGAGTTGCTACATGAGTTAGTGCCAACCAGTAGATGTGATGGTTCATAAAGATTTTTGGTTTACATTTTCTCAGATAAACATAGCTTATCTAAAGAAGTAAAGCAAAAAATAGAATGTACCCCACAGAGAGCACTAAATACCCCTGTTTAAGCAGGTTATAGAGTGATTTGATGCAAACATTTATTTTTCTTCAGGGTTTTTTTTTTTTAACATAGAGGAGAAGCATTTTTTTTTCCTGTTTCCTGTTTAACCAGATACCTCAGAATGATCAGATACTAGAACCTATTGCTAGCATAGTGATACATGATGGTGTGAGAAGACTTAGTGTTACGAATTCAGTGTTTGAAACCTCTAAGCAGATCTCGGCAAGCTTCTGGAGCTTCAGAAAATTGTGGCATGTGCTGTGTCATTTGCTTTTTTATAACTGTGGTTTGAAAAATTAGACTGTCACAGTCCTGTCCCATCTGTCTCTGGACAAAGTCCTCTTCAATTTGAGGCAAGACACTAGTTTTTGGATCCAGTTGATTACTTGACACCAGAAATAATGAAAAGTTTTGATATGGACAGAAGAATCCACAGGATTATGCTGTGGAGCGCTCAGGATAAAATACTGTACAGCAGTATAATACTCTGCTTAATTCACTGCTTGCTGTCGTGCTGTGTGTCATCCCATCCTCTCATGCTGGCTTCAGTGCTGATGTGGCACAGTGGTGAGCCATTTCAGCCTGTTAACTTACTGAAAGGAGAAGGGAAAACCACGGTAGTTCTTCCTGTGGCTCAGCAAGAGCCAAGTACCTGCTGGGGCTTGGCTGGGAGCGAGGAGGAGAAGGGGAGAAGCACAGAGCAGGGATGCACCAGTATCAGCTTGGGTTGTTTGTAGCTCCCCCCCTTAGTCAGCACAGGCCCAAAAAAAATTCCTTGATGTTAGTTGCAACAAATAACTTGTATGGAAAGTGGTTTTCAGGAAAAAGTGAAAGGACATTTGGAGGCCCCTTTGCCATTTCTTCTTACTGAAGCTTTATAATTTTTGTTGTTCAGCTTATAGAAAAGCAGTTAAATTTAATTCAGAAAGAGCTGACTTAGCTCTTCCTTGCAATAAGATGATTTGGGTCAGAAAAGATTGGAACAAGAATAATACTTGTCTCTGTTGAATTTGCAGTTCTTTACTTACAATGCAGAATTGCCATTTGTATTATTGGTCAGTCCCCTTCTGTTTCCTTTCCAAAACTCTTGTGTATGTAAGGCCAGGTAACCTTCTTCTGTTAGTTTTCGAAACGTGCAAACTACAAAGATACTTGGGCAGATGATGTGCCTGGAACAACTTCCAAAAATTCCAGTAATTCTGTAATTCCAAAAATAGATTTTTTGTGTTGAGCATCACACTGATACCTTGGGTTTTGCCTAGATTTTTTTTGTGTGCTTTCTTCCTTCTGCTTTCTCTTTCATTCAGTTTTTCTACAGTTTTTTGCTTTTCCTGTTAACCCGTTAATGTCAGTGGGAATATCTATTAAGTTGCTGTAATTCAAATACTGCAGCCTGAATGTTATTCTCTTGGATATAGGGAAGACAATCACCAGGTGAGTTTGAATCACCTTTTTATTTCAGTGGGTTTATGAGGGAATGCCATAGGGTCATTGCAGATAGTTTTGATCCATACCTTTGGGACAGAAGGACAGTCAAGCCTGTGAACCTCAGCGCAGGGGCTTCCAACATGATGACTGTATCCTGTCTGGTATTGGGAGACACCAGTGCCTGCTGCGTTTCGGTTGAGACACTCATGGGTACAGTTGTGTTGAACTCAGAAACATAGTTACATCAAGCTCAGAAACGCTCAGGGTGTCTTTAGCACTGTTTCGTGCCTGAGGTCCTAACTTCAAGCTCCAGTCAAAGGCACCTTTACTTCAAATGCCTTGCCTTTAAAATATCTGTCCTACATTATACCTTTCATACAGTATTAGTTTGTCTTGAAACTGACCATCGACATCAGCGTTAATTCTACTGTGCAAAAAACAGTGACTTTTCCCCCCCTGCTAGAGAAAACCATTGTTTTGTTCTTTTCTTTCTGTTCTAAAGGCTCTGGCTTGTTTATCTTGAATCCAGTGTCTTGGTGTGGCAGAGGGAGGGGAAGGCTACACACAAAAAAAACCTGCTGTGACACTAGTTTAATCTGTTCCACTTTCCTTGGTTACTGGTGGTTCAGCAGAAAAGCAAGAGATTATTTTGAAAGAGACCCTGACAAGTATTTAAAAAAAAGACACCGTTGCGATGAGTCCCCATTCTTGAGTGCCAAAAAGCATTTGCGAGGAATCTTTCTTCTGACTGTAAACTCTTGCATGTTTTCCATAATAAGTGCTCGCTTATCTGGATTATGTCCGCACCAGGTATTTGTCGCACCCTGTCCAGAGCTTCCTACAGAGTACAGTTTGGGAGGGAGGAGGAGGAGGAAGTCAAGGTGTTTGAACTTAAATCCTGCTTTGCTGGAAGACAGATCTTTACTGGAGGTGTAACACTGGGAGGTGTGTGACCGTGCGTTGTGAACAGCTTCCTCCTGGGATTGCTCTGGTCTTCTCAGAGCAGATCCAGCCTGTAATCAGTTAAATATTTACATTGCACATAGAAACTATCTTTAGGACTTTATCATTGTTACATACTTCCTTTTCTGTTAGATTTCTGTTCTGGAAGGTGAGTGTGTTTCGGGTTTTCCAGGAAAGAAAACTGGTTATTTTTAGCGCAAGCCTGCTTTCCAGGTTGCTGTTCATCACCATGTTGCTAAACAGCTCCTCACAAATACGGCAGCAGGTTTTTGCCTCTGTGCTCTTAGGATATACATGTGTTGCTTTTTGTGACAGTTGATCTAAGTCCTGTCAAATCCTTCCTAAAGGTATGGTTAAGCTCCTTCAATTTATTAACTGTTTCTCATGAGTAACGCTTCTGCTACAAATAAGTATTTTCATTTAGACAGTGGCAGATAAGAAAAGCATGACTTCTCTTTGTAGGGCAGCACTCTTCATTTTTCATAACTGATTTCCTAACTAGTGAACATAAAACCCTCACTAAATCAAAGTTGATGTGATTATAGGTTAAAGAGTGTAGTCAGGATTTCTTATTTAAAAAATTCGGGAGCCTTTCTAAAATTAGTGAAAGTAGGGGTGAATTAGTGCATGAAATACAGAAGACAACACAGAAATGATGTATGGTAGTAATTATATACTAATCAAAGAATTAGATTCATTTTACATGAGGTGGAAAGTCTTCTGGGATGGCTAAGTCTTCAGAAATGAATAAATGCTTTAGTGGTATGAATGTGCTTGCTAGTTGCTCTTTCCAATCTAGGATTGTCTAATTACTTTTTTCCTTTTCCCTACCTGTCCTTTTATCAAAAAACAGATAACAATCTTCAGCTGGTTGTAAAATACAATTTTGAAACATCAGGAAAGTATTCAGGAGACGTAATCCACTGATTTAAAAGGAGAACAAATCTCAAGCCAGTTACAGTGTAAATGACTGATAATTCAGATGTAGACGTAGGGCCAGGAAAATATCTTGTGTCGATAACACTGCATATTTCACGTTGAAGTGTGTTGACAAGATGTGTGCTTATGTATAGAAGTCACATTGAATTAAATTTAAGAAATCAAAACTGATGCTTTGTATTTTTTCTCTTCTTCCTTCCTTCTCTTCCTCAGCCTGGCGAGCATTAATACTAGTTCAAGTGCTTGCACAGGTTTGACTCATGCAAAAAGAGCAGCTGCTCACGGGCCACCTGCTTGTTGCAGGTCTTTCTAGCACTGATGGTTTGGGTTTTTTCTCCTACACCTTTGCATGTGCTCTTTGCTATTTGCTCATGCAACTATCTCTATTTATATTCTCTGTGAGGTAGAATGTATTTTGCATGAGTCAACAATCTTTATCCTTGGTCTCCAAAAACTGTTCATACTACATAATAGTTCCCGGTAAGAAGGTGCTTTGCAAATATTTAATTAGCAGAGTAGCAAAGAAATAAGTGAAAACCACCCTGCCTCTATAGTAGCAGCAGATGTTTAGAGCCAAACGAGTCACCCTGGAATTAATACAGAGAAAGGGGTGCTTTAAAGTTATTACCTTGTGGCCTGTGTTAAACACTTGAACATGACAAGGTCAGTCTGGGCTCAGTTTGTGGTTGACTAGATCTCCATCGTGAGGCCTTGTGCCTCAGTTCACAGTGTTTCCCTAGTCAGTTGCATTCTGCTCTGATGCTTAGTTAATATTTGCAAAAACTACTTACAATTTTAATGATTGCCTTGGCTGCCTTAAGATTCTACAGTTAAATCCTTCAGTCGATGTAATTTCTGCCTGGGGAAGACCAAAGTTTGCTGAAGGAAGGTGGAGGAAGGGAAGTGAAGCAAGTGAGAAATTGCTTGGGTATCTGCTTTATTTCCTGTAAATCAGGAGTTATTAAAGGCTGTTTTCTGTTGGGGTGGACTAAGAAGAAAGAAAGTTAAGAGGCTAGTGACAGCTCACTGTGAACACTTCAGGTGCTGCTTGGTCAAACTGAGCTGGTAACAGCCTCTAGCAGGTTGGATCTTGATTTTATTTATGCTTGTGAATGAGAACTCTTTGATAGCAACTGCAACACAGCCAGTCTGAAAGGTAAGTAGAAGCGTCTCCTGGTTGTTTTGGGGGTGTGGTGTTTCTTTTTTAATGAAAACACATGAGTAAATGGCTTTGGAAGTGCCCCCACCTCAGCAAGTGAATGCCAGATTTGCTTTTTGGTTTTATTACATTAATGTAAGCAGGGACTTAAGCATACTGTTAAAAAGCACTGTTGCTAAATTCAGCCTGCTATTAAAATACGTTTGTAGTATAAGGAAAGAAGGCAATCTGTAACTGGTAGTAAGGTAAAAAGCAAGTTACATAAATTTCTTTGTAGAAACAATGTACTTAATATTTTGAATATTATTTTTCTCTTTATTGTGCCAAATGCTTTCAATACACTGTACAACAAAGTGGATGTTTTAAGGATAAATTACATTTGTAATTTTCCCTAGGTTCTATAAAACAAATACAGTAATTTATGAACTCAGAAGGATTTTTCTTTTAAGCACTGTCCTTTCAAAGAATCTACCACAAAAAAAAAAGTTAAAGTGATCAATTGTATAAATATGTGATGGATGCTGTTAAAGAGACACATAAGAATTTCAGTAATTTTACTGCAAATGCACTATTTCTCTTTCTGAGTGGAGCATTAAGTCCTTCTCATGGTCTTCACTTCCTCCAGAGTGTTCATTAAACCAGAGTTCAAATATCTTATATGCTGAGATGATCTCAGAAGCTGTAAGAGAGATCAGTTAGCTTGTAAGTGAGGTTAGTTTTAGTAAATTGTTTCTTTTTTTGAAAACAAAAAACCCCCATACAGCTGCTGGCAGTTTGTGGGTTAGAGGTTCTGAAAGGGAAATTGGACAACAGTTGTTTTAATAAAATTATAATATTCCTTCTAACATTTGCTTTATCAAGAGTTTTTTTAAGTATCAGAATTAATACTTCCTGAAGTTGAAGTTTTTCCTGGTTTATGACACTGGCTTTTTCATACTTCCCTTACGCTGTAAGACCTGTATATTTTGTAGGAAAACCGCAGCTTGCACAGTACAGCTAGTCAACAGTAAATTCATCATTTAAAGTTAACTTATTTACACAAGTGTTTGCTTAGTATCTATTGCAGATTTTTATTTTGACTAACTTAGAGTTTTCAGAGGAAAGAGATCTCAACAGCAATTAATGGTACTTCAGTTTGAAAACTTTGACCTAAACAAATCGCCACTAGTAAGGTTTGCCCTCATATTCAAACCTCGATCAGAAACATCATCTAGCTAGTTCTTGGGAGTATAGACTTCCACAGATGGAACAAGTCAGTGGGAACTGTTTGTTGGGCATCCCTGTAAACCAGATCAGAAATATTATAAAGTGGGTGCCCAAAAGTCTGTGGAAGGCTGGGTGCTGAAGACACAGGTGTACCAACCATGTGTCTAATGGGAACTGGTTTCTGACAAGATAGCTGTTAGAAAGGAGCTGCTGTGTGTTTTCATTTTGCTTGTGAAACCATACTCCTTCCAAAACAGCTTGTACCAACATCTCCAGCTCACGTGAGATGAAGTATGCTACAATGGCAAAAGTGCAATTTTTCTGCTGGTATAAATTAGACCTATATTGTAGTTTACTGGTGACACTTTTCAAGTGGAGAGCTAGCTCTAACTTCATTATGACCTGGATAAAACTAATAATTTCCAGATGGTAAACCAGAGTGAAATAATATGAGAATACAGCATTCTGTATGTATAACTTCCATGTGTACTAAAACCTCAAAAGAAGTAACTCAAATGTCTTTCTGGGCGGTACTAGTCCTTTAATTCCACCTTACTATTGAGGAAACCTGGCCGCTTTCCTTGTGGGATTCATCTGAGCTACTCATATTCAATTCTCCTTGACATGTTTTACTTCATTAATGAGTCACTGAGAAACAAAACCTCTACTTCTACAAAGAGGGATAAGTTATCTCAAATCTTTGTAAATACCTATGCATTGGTCCCTCTAGAGCTTATGCCATGATGGTCTGTTTGCACTGCAGATGATGCTCAGGGCCCCCTGTGTTGCTGGAAATGGAGGACCTTTCCTCTTAGATGGTATTCAAACATGGAACAAAATGCTGGTTCTTGCTTCCAGGTCTTTCAGTCCTGGGTCTGGCAAGCATGTTCACAGCTACAGTTAGTGATCACAGTACAACAGCATCTGTTCATCCATCATTCACTATTTTAACAGATTAATACTAGGCTATTTTTATCACTGACAGATAGATGGTATGTTACTTTAGAATGTGTATTTAGTGTTTTCTTTAGTGGTATCTGTGTTAGTATTTGATGTCACTTGAACCAGCTAGGGCTGTGTGAGTCATCTTCATCCCATTGAGTTTACACATTGTGGTCTAAAACACTTCTTTCTACCTCTTTTTCCCTTTTTCTTGTTTTTTTTTTTTCTTTTTTTTCCCCTGGACTGTGACCCTAGAAAAACAACATATTTCTCATGTTCTGCCAAGTGCAGCTCTCCTGAAAATTGGCTTCAGTTGATCTGTCTTGCCTTCTGGGCTTATGTACTACTAGACAGTAGAAGTGGGAGACAATACAGAACGTCTGAAGACAAGAAGACATCATTACACTGCTGGCAGCCTTCCTGTGTTTGAAGCCTGCAAAGAAGTCTTCAGTCTAAGGAAGAAAAAGAGAGATGAGTATTGGAAGGATATTCTTCATAACTAAAAGTTCAGCAGAGCTTTTAGTTTCACTGCTGTTTGAATTCAAATTTCAGAGTCTGTGATACAAAGTTTGGCTGATAAGAAGCTTATTGATGATCTGAAGTCTGTACATAAATGCAGCTGTAAGCCTAGGCAGAGATAGGGTGCACCTCAGAATTTATTAATCGCTTCAAACTTTGAAGTTCTGCAAGCCTACTCCAGTGTCACTGGAGTAAATGTTTTGGTTGGATTTTTTTTTTTTAATCTGGGTATCTGAGATGGGATACGTCTGTTTTGCGTTTGATGAATAATGCAAAACTTGGTATGAGCTTTCCTTTATATTGAGACACTAAATTTACCTGGGGAAAACATGTAAATACTGAAAACTTGTCTCATAGACTTGAATTGGAGAATGACAATATTTTAAGACTTGAAAAGAAATGTAATTTCTTTTCAAGGATGTATACTTTTTCAGTCTTGTTGAGGCTTAGGCATGGCAGTTCTTAGCCAAGCGTTCCAGATCATTTAGTTTTCTTCACTATTTAGCAGTTGTACATATTCTGGCTGTGAATAGATAAAATTCTGTTTACTTGGAAATTGAGAGAAATCTCATCCACTGAGATTTCAACAGGTAGCATGAGACAAAAACATGTCAGACAAGGCTCTCCTTAAGTGAACCTGTTAAGCTGAGGCGGAAGACTACAGTGAATTTTAAAGCAGAAGTTTCAATTTAAATGAAGCTTAAATTGATAGGTAACTGATTTTTGTTACTATGTAACTAATTTTAATTCTGTTTGGCACTTGTATTTAATGAAATGAGTATCCTCTTTCTAAGTAGGAAGGTCTACTGTGTGTCCGTCTCCTGAAGATTCTTGACAGTGGGCTGGCAGGCAAGAGTTGTTTTTTAACAGAGAAATCCTTTTTTCAATCCTCTTTGTCAAGCTCCATTTGATAAATTGCAAAGCAGTGCACTAAACCAGCATTCTTTTTCCTAAGTTAAATAAAACAAGCTTAAATATCCTGGATACACAAAGTGGAAAGTAAGTTAATCAAACCAAGTTTTATACTTGACATCATAATTCTGTTTTGTTTTTTTAAAACAAAGGAAGTATTATCTGAAGACCATAACCAGTTCAACTCACAAACATGCCTTAAGATTTCAAAACTAGATCTCATCTTCCATAACATTTTTTTTATGAGGGGACCAGAAAAGGAAAACAAGTCTTTTTGCGTTTTTGACTCCCAATTGGTTTTTTTAACTCTGAATGACCTATCTCTTCAACCCTTTTAGCAGAAATGAAGAAAATACTCTGCCTACACCTGAAAAACAAGTTACTTACCCAAAGCTGGTTTTGCAGTTCAGCAGACTTGGGGTTTGTTTTTTTATTTTAAGTATTTAAAATGTTGGCAGCAAAAACAAATGTCGAAAATGTTTTGTGTGTACGAAGTTCAGTCATTAGTGCAGGTTACTGTTATTTCTCATTTGTTGATACCTTTTACAAAGTATTGAAGTTAAAATTTCATTTAAATTTCAAAACCACATTTTTGGATGAATCTTTATTCACCTTGTAATAATCACATCTAGGACTTCATGCAGCACTCTGCCTTGAGGGGTTTTAGCTCATAGTCCAAACCTTTTAAGCTAAGGAACCGCAGAAGGAAGCATTTCTCTGCTGCCTCCGTTCTCCTGCAGCCTCACAGTGAGCAGGATTGGCAAATGATCTAAATGAGCAAAAAGCCTTTTTGGCAGGCTTGATTTGGGTTTTAGCTTTGGTTCATCACACAATCAACCACGCACCCATGTAGGTCAGAAGAGGGCAAAAAAGGTGGTGCAAAAGGAAAGATGGGGAAGGTCAGAAGTGCTGCTTCTGGGGGTGATGTTAGCAGTGCTGACTTGTTTGAAGCATGTGCTTTTATATATTTTTCTGAAAACACCTGTTTTCAGGCTGACTGAACCTGTTTTCCTCTTGAGTCCTTTCTTGTAAGTAGGTAGAGGTGTCTCTTCTAGATTTACTGAAAAATATCCCAGTGTTAACTGTGCAATTTCAGTCAGAAGTTGTATAAAACCATAAATGCTTCCATAAATAATGGGAGAGTCAAGTGCAAGAAAAAAAGCCTGAGCTTACAAACTTGCAGTGGGTAAACAAGCTAGGATGGATTAAAAGTATCTTTCCTGATGGTGGAAAAACAGCAAGCGTGTTCCTTAACTTGCTGTGCAGGTGCTTCCCTCTGATTCCTTGTGGCTTGGGGGCCACCACCTTAACCTTCATCCACTCCACTTTTCTGCCATTGTAGAAATTAATTAACACTAGAAATTAATGGCTGTCTTGTGTGCAGGAGGTCTGCAGGTTACTGTTACTTCTCATATTACAATGCATTTTAGAAGGTATGGCAGCTTTTGGTCTCAGTCTCCTTGAGAAAAGTGGCAATAGCTTTTAGTGTGAGTTTCTCTTTGGAAAGAAAACAAACAAACCAAACCTGGGTTTTTTTTCAGTTCTTTTGGTTTATAGTCAAATTAAAACTAAGGGCAGTGTTTCCTTTTTAACACTGGTTTTCAGAAGATATTTCTTAGACTGAAAATGGAAAAATGAGTTTGCTCAGAGGAATGCAGAGGGGGTAAGGGTGCACATTCCAGATCGCCTGTGCTGGTGCAGTGATGCAAAGCAGCTGTGAGTCGTCAACTGGCCCTTGTGCTGCGCGGGCTGGCTGCTTATGCCTCTGGTCCCAAAAATACTGCTCCGTTTGATACTATGTGGCTGCAGCTCTCCAAAAATGCAAAGTTGCGCTCGCTGTCAGTATGTTATTCAGAACTGTTAATGTTATTTTTTTTTTTTAATTTGCATTGGAAAATTTCCTATATTAAGATCGGCGTTAATGGCTGAAAATGCTTTTAGGTAGCTCAGGGCTTTTTTTTATTTATTTTTTAATTTAAATGTGTATGTGTGTGTAAAGTAGTATGTATATGAAATTCTTGCCTAAGGGATAAATTAAATCTGTTACTTTTTTAATTTGAATTTTCAAGTATGGAAATAATCAAAAAGCTAGATTTTCTTTCCTATGCTTTTCTTTTCATCAGCAGTACATAATCTGAGTCAAACATCAGTGATGAGAGAGAATTTCTGTGGGCTAGTTCTGCTCTCTGACTCTTGGAAATGTGATTCTGGAGTCCGGGAGAGGAAATGAGTGGCAGCTGATCAAATACTGGCATCCACCACCCAACCATGGAGAACGCTTTTTGACTGGATTCTGAACAATGGTTACCATGGATAGTATAGTAGAAACTACTACAGGAAAATTCTTATCTTTACAGTTCGGTTTTTGTCTTTACCCTTACAGTAAAAGTGTTTTGTTGTCATCATACTGACTGAATGACAAAGTTTGGTAATTTCTGTTTGATCTCCCTTCAGAGGCACCGTGATGCTGGTGCATGTTGAGATTAATGGCACTAAAACCACTGGAGTTGCTTTTTATTTATGGGCTATGACAAATATAAATAGAAAGCGGATTTATGTCCTCTTGCCTATTGAAAATGTCTTGTTGTCCCCCTAAGCTCATGAAATCCTCCAGTAACAAAAGTCTGACCTGTAAACTGAGGAAAAAGGTCATGCAATTATATTATGTTGCTTTTAACAAATGATATTTTATTTTGCATCAGGGGATAAAAAAGTTGTTTACCTTCAGTTCTATAATCATTTCAATTCCCAGTTTAATTGGACTAGGAGGGTGATGGAACCTGAGAGTCTATGAGGCTCCATCAGCTCCACTGCACCCTCCCCTCACACCCCTCTTCTCCCGCAAGGCCGGGAAGGCTTTCAGGGGTTATGAAATACCAGGCAGTAATTTAAATACTCTGCCTACAGCAAAATGAACTTTGCAGTTGTTATAGCTGAGTAGTTAATATCTGATAAGTAATGAAAATAAATTCATGAAATTTTGTATATAGCATTACTGCCAAAATAAATGGGGATTTTGTGTGGAAAAAGGATATCCAGAGCAGAAGCAAAACCTGCTTATTGTAAACACACCGGGATATTGTTGTTTTCCAAACATCAAACTGGCACATAAACTCATTGCTTCAGTAGCCAGAAGCTGCAGAGTATATATATGGATGGACATGTATTTTAATGTCTGTGAGAAAGGGAGAGTAATGCATGTTTAGAAACTAAATATGGGAGAACAACTAAGGATTCCTGCCACAATAGCCACAGAAGAGGTGGACAGGAAAGTGTTTCAGCACTTAATCCCAAATGTCTGTTCTGAGGTTGCTGCACAGCTCAGGCTTTTCTTGGTTTCCTTGGGACTTAGGGCCTCTTGTATCTCCTCCCAGCAGCTGTTGCACAGTCCCAGCTAGCAGCAACTTCTGCCTTTGCTCTGACAGCATTTTCATAAACAGATCCCATACAGTGGCTTCGTGCAGCAAAAAATGTCTGCATGGCATCCGGATAAAGACTGGTAAACCTCCCAGGTGACTACAGACCTGTTAGCCAGACCTCAGGCATTACACTACTTCGAAGTAAAAAATTACGTGATAAATGCAAAAGGAGTACAGTGCAACCAAGATGCATCAGGGAGATAAATGAAGGGATTTCTTGGAACCGAGGTAATGCAATACTCACCCGTTTGTACTTCTAGTACAATATTTTGCATGATGCTGCAAAGATTACTACTTCTCCTGGAGAATATAGGTTGAGAGCTAAAAAAAAGATGTTGTTTAGCTGAAGGCTAATGTGTGCTGGCAGAGCAAGTTCTGTACCTTGTACTCTCAGATTACTCTGTAAGGTCCATGTTACCAAGAACTGCTGTGCCACTTTACAGAACAGTTAAATATTTGTAGTATGACCTTCATGTCTTGCTTCTGGTGCCACTCATGTTCAGGTAATTAACTTCATAAATTAGATTTATATAATGCAAATGGTACTGCTTCTGTTTTCAGAAAATTGCCTCGTGGCTTCAGCCTTCACCTAATCCGTAGTCAGAAATGGCCGGAAGGAATCATGTTTTAATGTCATCTTTTCACACGTCAACCATTTCTGAAGTAGAAACGTTTGTGAGGTTGGGAAATATATGACAGCACATTAAAGCGTGTTACCAAAAAGCCTAGTCACAAGTTGGTCTTCCTTCTCCTTGAACAATAATAATTGGAAATACATTACCTTTGTTAAGCCAATGTGAAATAACCAAAACATTGGCTTTGCTACATTTGTTGCTGCTTCTGAGCAATAATGAAGCCCATCTGATGCCTTTAAATTGTTGCTTTATGACATTTATTCTGTGGCCATCCCAACCTGTCATTCTTAGGCAGGATGCTTAATAAAGCCTTCCTCTTCATTAAGCAGCTGAGTTGCATGCGTTGTATGTGAAATGGCTCCTTAGGTTTGTTTTTCCATTTTTCTTTGCCTTTTTTTGTTGAATAGATATTTTTTTTTCTATTTAATTCAGTTTTGCAGTTATAGCTTTCAGGTAAGGCTACAGCATCTCCATATTTGTTCAACTGCTTACTGGAATTTTATATTTAACTGCATGGACTCAATTTTCCTGTTCGGGGAAGTTATATTTGAAAAATATGATACTAAAAGCTGTTATAAAAAATAAGCATTAATAGACTACTTTAAGTCTGTTAAACCTTTCCCTATGTTGTAAATAAATACTTGGTGTCTCCTAGCATCCTCCTTTTTTGGGGTATTCTCTTGTGAAGATTTTTGGGCAAAGAGAAGTGAACTTGAAGTTTATCTGTTGCCAGATAGCCATTCTGTTCCTTAATTAGAAAAATATAGACCTTGCTACCAGACCTTGTGACATATATTTTAAATCAGTATTTCAAACAATAACTGAAGATAGCTATTGCTATGAAACATTGTATTAAAGCGCATCAACTTCCCAGAACACAAACTGAAGTTTAAAAAAGATTGAGATACTTCTGCTCAAAAAACAAATTTTTATCAGTTTTGTGGTAAGTCCACTAGCTAGTAGCTTGCAAATTGTTGTCTGAGCTGTATGCCTTGTCTTGTTTTCTTCTTAACCATTATATTAGCAAACAGTGATGAGCTCATCTGTATGTGTGCATCACAACGTATCCAAATCTGAAGGACTTATATTGCTTTACAATTTCCTTTTGGACTGAGACTGCACTTGATTTTTGTATACCATTTGTTACTCAAACTGTTTTTGCATGTCAAAAATCTCCACTACAAAGTCAGTCACATTTCTATTACTCTATTTTCCATTTCATTAATGTGCATTAGTATCTTTCTACATACTATTGCATTTGTCCTAACTTTTTAGGAGAGTGGGGGTGTGTGTGTATCATGACAGGCATTATATCTGAGCTGCTTAATTTATATTTGGTCTTTGATTATTTGGCACATTATGTAGTGTCAATTTTTGCACTTGCTGAAAGGTGTAAGCAGATTCACGGGAAGTTTAACCAAATCTGTAGAAATGCGGCTTTACACTTGTCTGACAGTATGCAGCAGATGTTCTGGATTTTCTAGACTGTGCAAATGTCCAAGAGACTTGAAAGACTTAAAAACTTGTATTGAAACATTTGTAAAAGGAATATGATTTTGGTGCTTTTGTTGTAGGTTCTTTAAACACTGTTACTCCAAACTCTCAACAGGAGTAATAACCAAGCTACAATATCCTTCCATTTGTGCTTTGAGCCATGATACTTCAAATTTAAAAACAAACACCAAGAAATTAATGCTCTTAAAAATCATTTTTCTTCCTCTGTTTTGGGACTGTATCTGACATGTCACAATATCCTGTTTGGGGCTTTATTGGGTATGTCACAATATCCTGTTTTCCACGTGGATGCATGTACTACAGACGTTCCCTCCCCAAAGATATCCTTGTACTGTTGAAAACAGCAACTAAAAAGTCTCATGAAAACATCTGGGGTTTCCTATGAATTTTTGGGTTGTTTTTTTTTTAATTCAAAGGCAGACCATAAGACTTCAGAAAAGTCTTGTACTTTTTTGATAAAAAGTAATTAGGCTGTAATTGATGTATTCATTTCTCAGAATTTCTAAATCCATTAGGTATATTTCGTATTTTTGCAAAGTATTTCAGGTATTCTGTGATTATTACTTTGGGAAAAGTATGTCTTTCTGCATTAAGGCAATTTGAAAAACATTTGGTTCAATTGGGCCTACTTTTCTCACATTAGATTATTGAACTTCATTGAAAGCCAGCAATCTAACGACAGGTATCACCTGAACTGTAAAAACATGAAGCTGCTGTAGTAATTACTGGTAGATATTTTGAGACATGTAAAACTTCAACACCTATTACCCTAGTAGCTAGGTGGGCTTTTATGTTGGTTTGGGGGGGGGGTGGGTCTCCATATATCTTAAATTAAAATGATCCTAAAGACTCAGAGAAAATTAAATACTTTATCCTGTGTTTTTCTTAGTCATGTAATTGCTTTAATTTCAGGACTTTTTTCTGAATACGTAACCAGAAGTTACTTATATGGGAGGTCTCTTATGCTGTTTAAACTCCTATGACACTGTGTAGTTTAAAAAAAAAAAAAAAAAAAGGCTGGGTAGGTATTTTTTACCTTGTGCTTTTAGGGGAGTGGGGGGAAGAGATGAATTTTTGTGTGATTGAAACGATGAAAACCTCATTTAAAACAAATTAAGGAGTATCTTGCTGAACTGATTTATTTCTCTACAGCAGAACTTAGCTTAACCTTTTATTTCTCTTGCAAGAATGGCTTTGAGTGTAATTTAAACTGTCAAATGACATTTATCAAATGATGGTTTTGCCCTGTAACAGGCAAATGTCTTCCACAAAATTGATTAGTTGCTGACCTCATCCACCCTTTTCAGACCCTTCAAGGTAGATTTCAAAGAGCTGTAAAATAATCACTTCACTTTAAGTTTATACTTCAGCACAAGGCATTTACTGTCCTGGTAGCGATACTGTGGCGTGTTCCACATCTGGGAAGGAGAGGATGTAAATGCCTGCCTATAGCTCTGCCTGTCACCACCTGGGCCATTGTGCTTTAACCTAAAACCCTACTCCTTGCAAAATAGGAAGAGCTTTGGAAATGGCTTTTTTTGGGGGTGGGTGGGTGGAGTGGGGAAATTTTACAGAATAGCATGAATAAGATCAAGAAACTTTATCTTCTAGATGATTGTGCTCTGTTAAGACCTGTAGAGTGTTCAGTTATCAAGAAGGTGTTGGAAGAATGAAGGGGAATAACCTCCTAAATGTGAGATTTTTATACTGCAAACAGTTTTACTCCTTTGCATTCTTGTTCTGAGCCTTGCTTTGTTAAGAGTAGTCCATTAGAAGCCAATAGGCTTGCTTTTGTAAGCATTAACCTACCAGTAAATGATTTAACTGTGTCTTTGAAGAAGTCTGTGGCCCTGTCAAAATGGTGACTCCATATCTGAATGAAGAGTACTGTGATATTTTTTCCTTTTTGGAGTTCTGTGCAAGTTTCCTTGCCAAAGAAGAAACTGAGATGCAGAAAGTAAACCATGAACATAAAAATCTCAGAATTGCTGGTGGTGTTAAAAGTTCAATTCTATTTTTAGACCTCAGCAATTTTTTTCTTCCAAAGTCTCTTCCACTCCCACTTCCAAAAATCTGTTTAAAAATGCCCAAATTTGTGAAAAACGCACTTGAAGTTCTCTGAGTAACAAACCAGTTGTAGCTTGTTTGTCTCTGCTGATCAGACTGCTGTGAATTGGCTTTCAGTTCAGAAAGAGTTAGGAGATAAACAGCTGAAAAGAAAGCAGCACTTCCGCAACCCCAGCCACATCCAGCATCCAGAGGAGCACGGATTGTCCTGTGTGTGAAACCGCCAAAAGCTGTAACTGCAATTGAGATGTTTTATCAAGCTGTTGGGTGTGAAAATACCCCATGCTGCCATAGGTTCCACCGATGAGTCTGGCTGGCTGATACGTTAAATTTAAAGGAAACTATCTATGCTGTATATTACAGCTAAGATATTAAATAACAAGAAACTACGTATGGAATGAAGGCTTTAAGTAGGAAGAGAGTTTCAAAAGGAACCACTAGGCATTGCTAAGTAGCGTGCATGTGATTTGTGATGTGTTATGTGCTTGGGGTGAAATTTTGGACATTGATGTACGTGGCTGCTTTGATTTTGTACCCTTTTTTTTTGTTGTTTTGGTTGGGGTTTTTAATGAGTAATACCAGCTGTGATGTGTTACATGGGTTTCTTGCTGCAGCATTGTAGTGATAGGCATCAGCTTGTATCTGTTGGAGAAACAGGATCATTGTTCTGGCTTCTCTAGTTAAACATGCAATATATGCTGTAAATTGCCTTTATTATATGCTGCTTAAATATCTCATTGTCTACTTTGCATACAAGCAATTTATTGCTGCTTATGTTCTGACAGGATGAAAACTAATGTTTAATTATGCATTGCCCTAGTAATGTGGTGTTTAGGGTGAATGTATCTGAATTAAATAAGGACCATTAATAATGCCTAACAATTTATGATATATTCATTGCTTGATTTCAAATCATATAAATTAGAGCAGCTTATTTGAAATGTCACCAGTGTAAGATGGCTTTGTGGGAACACCTCTCTGTGTGCTAATTTCAGAATCATTACCAGCTGAGTCTTACTATTTATTCAATGTCCAGTAGGCTTTTATTATTCCCTTATTTGCAGTTTAATTACAACCTCTGTTTTCCTGACAGTGTGAATTCAATCCTAAACCTGCAGGAGCAAAATGAGTTACAATCAGTTCGTTTTTGCCTGAAAGCCTTCTTTTGCTTTGGCCTGCTCCCACCTGCCACGACTGAGCCACAGCTCTGAGCAGACCCCTACAGCCAGTTTTTTGTACCATGTGTTTAAAGGGGCAACACCGGTGTTTAAAATTGTTCTTCCTTAAAGCTTGTCAGTTGTGGGGGATGCCTCCATCTCACATAACCACCTGGTTTTATATCAATATAGCAGAAGGTATTTGAATAAATTACTTAAAAGGGAGATTTCTGGGTCACTAATATCTTGTGTGCATGAGTTTATGAATGTTATTAATAGACATGAGGTTTTTATACATAATATGCGTGGTTACTGAGCAACTAAAATCTTAGCCATTCATATTTAAAATAATCCATTCTCTAAGGCTATTACATGGGATTTAAATTCCTCAAAGATACAGTAAGCATTGTCTGTTTCAAATAAGACAGACTACAGCAAAGTTTTGCATTGGCAACAACGAATCAGGGCAGTTAAAGGATGTAAGTTGCAGGACAGGACTGAAAGAACTTTTGCGGTACGATGCACATGCATTTGTTGTAGAGATCTATAAATGTGGGTTGTCTTAGAATAATTAAATGAATGTTTGATCCCAAGTCCTCAGCAACAAGTCAGTCTTCGGTCCACTGAGCTCTTTCTGCTTTGTTTATGCATCGTGATTATCTCTTGTGGGAAACTATTTCTTGCTTATGATTTTGTTACGTTCAGAAGCACTCCTTAGAAAGAAAATGGGTATTTCTTATGTTATCACTACAGCTACTGTAATACAGTTTCTGTTGTAATTGGGAATATGGACCTTTCATCCTAAAAGTCACATTTGATTTGCTATTGCTAAGGGAGCTAGCTGTATTTAAAAGGTAACATGAAGAGATGCACATAATACTTGGTAAAGGCCCAAATCTTAAAATTTTCTGTCATGCTTGACTTCCAAACACAGAAAAAACAAAATTTCATCTGAGATTAGTTGGAAGGCTCAAAATGTCTTGTTTATGTT
Organism: Falco punctatus; assembly: GCF_963210335.1. Taxonomy (NCBI): domain Eukaryota; kingdom Metazoa; phylum Chordata; class Aves; order Falconiformes; family Falconidae; genus Falco; species Falco punctatus. The sequence continues at coordinate 70,550,235 of NC_137583.1, forward strand.
TCATATTTAGTGTCTTTCAGATGTGACTGTTTCTTTACATGGTGATGGCAAAGTAGAGAATTGATCCCTCTGACCTTTCCCTTTTCTTTTAGCTTTTCGAGAGCTGTTTGTGGGGGAGTTATGGATATTGTTTCTTCTCCCTCCCTCCCTCCCACAACTTGGTTCCAGTTTCCACTAAGATCTAATGACACGGGTATTCCTTTCAGTCTTATGTGCACTTTGCTATCTGGCCTCATCACATCTATCTGAAAAATGTACTATTGCACAAAGAACCAGACCTTATACTTGAAAGGTTTAAATTAATTAATGGCTTGTGCTGCTGGGACATGCCATTACTCAGCTGGTGTGCCATAATAAAGGTCATTTCTATTGTGTGTTCATCACCTGCATTTTTTTATTTTCCTCTTCTGCTGGAGAGGAATTCCCTAAATATTAGAGAAATTACTTGTACAGACCTCAGAGTTGGATGAATCTAAAAAAAAACCCAAACAAACCAAAACCAAAAAAACCCCACCAATCCACAAAGACTCCCACAATCCAGAAACCAGTGCCCCTAAAAAAACTACCACCCCCAACAAAACCCCACAAAAACAAAGAAAACCCAAACCTTCTGTTAGTCTGCTTTTTTTTTTTTTTTTTTTTTTTTGCCTGATTAAGGGGGTTGGGGGAGTGTTGTAAGGAACTTCCTAGGGGAAGTATTTTGGAATTCTTGCTCAGAAAATTTTTGCTTAGAATAAAAGAATCTCTATAGTATGCAAATACAAGCACATTTGGCTGTGTTATTCTGCTATGTAGATCACATCTGTAAAGCTTACAGGTACAATTAGAACTGCCATTGTAGCACAAATTTGATATTCGCAGCATGAAAGAAACTTTACATCAGCAAATTAAGAAAGCAAGTGCATGTGAAAATTTGATCAATGCAATTTTGATAATCTAAAATGGAAATTTGCAAGCAAACTTGCTGTTATTGTAGGTAATTGAAGATGTGTGAATTCAACATTATTGACAGTATTCAACAGAATATGTTCTCGGGATCATTTTTTGCTAGAATGTACGTGCATATGGGTCTTTGTTATCCCTCTGTCAAGCGCAGAATTTGTTGTATGATCTGGCACTCTAGAAGTGTAGGTAATTCTGTATAAGCAAATACAAAGTTTCATATCTCTGCGTAATACACCTACTTGTCCTTAGTTTGATTTGTACAACAACTAGGCTAGTTCTGCAGACTTGTGAACCTGCCCTGTGGTTTCAGGGTGAGATTGATGTACAGCAATACCAACTGTAGTAAAGAGCATGTATGTTAATGTAGTGATTTTCGATCAATGTTTTGTTACTTTATGTCATATTTAATGAGGTGTCAGCATGATTTATTAGGTTTATACAGCTGCTTTTTAAAAAAAATTCACTGGAGTTTCTTCTTTCTCTCGCTTTGGAAGGAGGAAAGGGCATTCTCCCTACAACTCCAAGGAGCAGAGCACATTCAGCCCATCCCAGACATCTTTCTACTTCCTTCCTGTGCTCTGCTGTATAACTGCTGTGCCTCTATCTAGAGGTTTTCAAGGCTTTGTGAAGAAGCATTCTGTAAAGTAAATTCAACAGATTTTATCTGTTTTCATGTCGGCTGCAGGATGTGAATAATGAAGATGAGGCATGGCAGGGAACATTACTGGGACTTGAAAGTACTGGAAAGTGATGAGGCCACCTGACCTGCCTGCTTACATTGGTTTCTTTTCTCTGTTCAAGAGCTAAAAGGCTTCTTACTATTTTCTTATTTTGTTTAACTTCAGTTCTGCAAAAGGTCAGCCTTGCAGTGAGGACCTTCCCCCCCCACCCCACCCCCCGCAATACTTATAACCTATAGCTGCTTCAGTGAAGGTTTCTCCAAAAGCCCCTCTTAAGCAGGATAGCATTTACAGGCAACTAACAGCTTCCTAGTTGGAAAACAATATTGGATAAGCAGTGCTAAGAGCAGAGGAGCACCCCTGTGTTGCTGTATCCACCCCTAGTGTGCATTTGTATTCACATAGAGTGGGTTTTCCCTCTAAACCCTGTAGAAAACTGCTGAAGCAAAGTGTGCTCTGCATGAGCAAAAAGATTTGACCGGGTGAATTGAGATGCATGACCAGGGTGTAGAGCACTGTAAGAACATAGGTAAAACATATGTCATAGGTATTTAGTGACTGTTGTTGTAAAGTTGAAAATCTCATTTGTGATTTGAAAGCACCAGTGTAAGCTAACAATTCTTTGTCTTATGCTTTTCATGTTTTAGTTAAAACTTACCAAAGTAAGGGTTGACCAATACATGCAATAATAAAAATATGCCTACAAACTAGGTAACATAAAGTTGTCTACATTTTATCATAAAGGTGTGGTCAGAAGTGAATTTCAAATATGTGAAAAATGCTAATCTTGAGAAGACTGACATTTATTTCAAAGCTAGAAAGAGTAATGGTCCCAATAAATATAACAAAATAAGGAAGACCTTAGAACTTGTCCATCTATTTCTAAGCGAAAATGTAGCTATTTAAACAGTTTGTCTGACTTGAACAATCAAAGAAATGCTGTGACTTGCAAAAACTGAGTTGAGTTCTGCACTAGTATAAGAAACAAACCTGCTTATCAAGCTCAAAGTGTATGCATTCACATGTAAGCAAAACTTTGCTATATTTTCTAAAAGTAGTTCAAGACAGACATGTAAGACTGCTTCATAAGCTGCAAAGTTGAATAGTTATTTGAAATACAGAATCTGAATTAACTTTGGAAAGCATAGATCAGTTGATTGAACTGAGTTGGGATGAACAATGGGTTGGGATTAAAGACCATTTTGCTGGCATCTTCATTGACCTTTGATAAAAAGTACACCCAGGTATGCCTTGAAGCACTTTTTTTTCCCCCTGAAATGTGTGTGTGTATGTATATGTATATATGGAATGCTGTTTCTTCTTTTCCAAAGTGTCAATCTTGTGATTGCATTTCATCTGGAAAGAATAAACCTTCTTTTGCATTCTTTTTACTCTATGTTTACTCACAGGACGTACACAGAAGCAATAGTAGACCAAATAACACTTCTGTAATTAAGACACACGCAGTGCCTTTACAAAGATGCCATCAGCTAAATATGTTCTCTTTTCTCTAGATCAATGAACTGAGCCATGTTCAAATCCCTGTTATGTTGATGCCAGACGATTTCAAAGCATACTCAAAGATAAAGGTGGACAATCACCTTTTCAACAAGTAAGTACAAGTAATAACTCTTTGCAGAAGTGGGTAGTGGCAGTGGTATTTTTATGAAGTATTGTGAATTCTGTTATTTTTCAGTTCATGGGACTGAAGTTTTGATGATTAAGTTAATCCTGTGATAAACGTAACCATCTGTGCTGTTCTGAAAAGCAACAGCAAGGGCTGCTGGGTAGTGGTTTTCCTCCATATGGTTTATTATTGCTTTACAAGTATCTTGCATATTGAAGGAGATCCTTTCTTGGTGTGATTATTTATGGCTGATACAAGATTTTATTTGGGTATTTTTAAAAACACAAATTCATGTGCATGGACTCCTTAATAAATGTTTGAACAAGAATGAGAATTTAATGTATGTATCAAAGCTGAATAATGTTCAGCTTTTTATAATCTATAATACAAACACATACCAATCATATAAAAGCTCCAAGTAATATCTCCATTTCTTAAAAATAAAATCTTCCATGAATAGTATGGACATACATACAAAACCATTAATGCAGTCTTGTGTATAACCTGAATTTTATTCAAGAATATATTTGGAAAAAGGAAGAATTCTGTTACTTTGGTCTTTTGATCTGTGGCAAAGGTCAAAATAACTTTTATATGTGTAAGTCTGAAATCAACATTAGAATAAGTAAAATTAGTCCTGTAATGAATGAGTCAAATTTTCTTGAAGCTTTGGCACTGTTAGTACTTTCTGATGTCACAGATGGTGTAGTAATTCTTGTATAATCCAAGATTTCACTCTTGAAGTGATTTTAGGACAAGGAGAAAGCATTCTTTTCTGCTTTTGAGTCCAGGTTCCAAAGCTATCAAAATATAGTTTGTGTTTATTTCATCCAGTTATGTTGTAGCTTGTTAGAGAAAAATATGTATAAATTTGTTAAGCTTTGTACAGAATAAGAACAGAACACTGTGAGACCAAATCTCATTTTAAAAAAGCAAGCATTAGAAGAGAGACTGTAAATCTCCTTATCCTCTGCTTTGTATGGACAGAATTGAGACAGAATACTTTAGAGTTACTTATTACATATGCAGGTGAATGAAGTTGATTTGGTTTTATATTCTTTCAGAGAAAACATGCCAAGTCATTTCAAATTTAAGGAATATTGTCCAATGGTATTCCGTAATCTAAGAGAGAGGTTTGGAATTGATGATCAAGACTTTCAGGTAAGTTTGCCTTCAGAATGCCTGAACCGGTGATATATACAGATTGTAAAGGTTCGTAATGCTGGAGTTGTGAACACATGAGCCAATATGCAAAAATAAAGTTCTTTTGTATAAGTTGGAGGAAAACTGAGAGAAAAAGAAGGCATTTTTTCTACTCCTTCCCTCACCTGCAAGCAGAACATTTGTTTCATGTCTTTGCCTGCCCTGGTTGTCTTCTGGTTCCTACCCTTCTGCTGTCGGTAGTCCTGCATACTTCCTGTTAGAGTACCTCCCAGTCATAAGCCATGTTATTAAAACTGTAGGGTGGTACCTCTTACAATAGGAAGAAAAAATAATATTTGGATACTACTGACAAGAGATGCTATATTCAACTGGGTCACTTAAATAACAGTTGCTTCAGTGGTATGTCTGTGCAAGATATGGTTTCTGAAATGACCAGACCCTGTTGTTTTGTTGTGGTTTTTTTTTCTTTTTCTGCCTTCATGCTCTTTTTGTTTAGAGAAGCAACCTGTTGCCTGCCAACTTCATACTGCTTCGTCACGTCTCCTTTTCCTGTTGTTAAGAGGATCTGGAAACAAATTGCTTGTGTAGAGCAGATACAGCAAAACAAGAAATTGCTCTAGATTTGGCAGGGTTGTTTCTTGCAGCCACAGCTTCTTTCTGTCTTTGCAAAAGAACATTGTTGAACTCTGCTTTAGTCTGATTTGCCAGCACTCACTGACAATTACCTTTTCCATTAATTGTTCCTAATGCACACTGTAAGTCACAGGGATGATTCCTTCTGCAGTCACACTGCAAGATATCCTGTCCAAAAAAGCACTTGCTGTGTCACCCAGCGCTGCCTCCTGTCATGCTCTTTTGCTTTTATAAACTATTTTGGTGGGGGCTGCAACTGTATTTGTAACCTATCACTAGGATATATTAAGAAAAGATGTTTAATGAATGGTTCCAAGTAGCTAAACAAATAGTATGAAACGCATTTTTACAAGAACAGTCCCATTCTTGCTACATAGAGCAGACTGAAGACTGCAGCTGAAATCTAAGTCTTTTAACTATCCTTTTTATCAATTTTCCCTTTTTCAATATCAAGCAATGTATTAGACGTGCATAGATGGGTTAAAATGTGCTTGCAGGAATGTAGATGAAGATTAGGTTATGGATCTCTGTGTGCGGCCACTGTAAATTTGGTAAGACATGTTGCCAGCAGGTGAAGAGGAGAGTTGGGTTGGTTTCTTTTGGTACAGCTGTCATGATCCTGTCACATGATTTTTCATTATCCTGTTTACCGAAGAGCTTTTTAAGAGGAAATACCCCAAGACTCAGGCTAACAGTTAAAACAGTTACATAAAATTGCATTCCTTGGCTCAATTTTCCTGGTGGACCAAAGAGGATACTATTTTTTGGGAAGCTACTTGATCCCTTTATATGAATATTTCCTTTTTCTTGTCAAAGAGGAAAGACATTGTGATTGCTCCTAAACTTAAAATTACGGTGTCAGCTCATGCTTTCTATCTTTTAGAAGATGGGGTGATGATATTACTAGGCAATCAAAACTATATTTCAGTAAATATCTATTAGAAGACTTAAGATGCTGTCATTAGTTAAAAGTGGCAGACTTGGCGTAATAAAAAATTATTCATTTGACAGCACTGTGAGATGTTTCCATCTGCACTGCTGTTCTACAACAGAAATTCCATGGTTGTAACTGTTACATGGCTGCTTGGATTTATTGATGATAACGATAAAATTATGTTAAAGGACTGTCACTAAATAAAATGTCTGTATTTCCAGGTTAAAAACAAATTTTCTTGTTCGTAGCTGTATGTTTGGGTTTTTTGACAATGTAACCGAACAACAATCCGAAAGAAGAAAACACAACCACATCCTTTGTTTCAACAAAATTATGTTGTAGTTAGGGAAAAAAAAATCTTCACTGCTATTTAGTATTTCAAGTATATTTAGTGAAGACCAGAAGATAGTTAATATTGATTTTGACCTAAGGGAAGGCAATGTCTGTATTCGCTATTATTCTTTTCCTCAACCCAAGCAGTTTATCCCTCTGAATTCTTATTCTGCTGGACTGTTCTGATAATTATTTTTTTTAATGCTCAAAGTAGTAATGTATTTTAAATGCACTTTCAAAAGTAAATTATTTTTACAGAAATACACATAAGCAAAAATTTAAGTCACCCCATGTGTAAGATGGGGATTATGCCTATTAAAAGTAGAAGTTGCTTTCATTTTAATGCTACATTCCCTGTGATTTAAAAAGGGAATCTATTTTGACAAAGGGAGACTCAATGTATGTACTTTTTTGGATAATCTTTGTCTTCAAGGAAATTATTCCAATGGATGTTGGTTAAAATGATTGTCTTATACTCAGAGCCAAACATGAATTGGAAAAAGCTTGTGCAGTATTGAACTGATGGAAAGCTTACAGAAGAGATAGCAAATAACTTTCTCTGGATAGTTTTTCTTGTATAATGATTTTCAGGAAGGGAGTTCTAATCAATTGTGGACAATGTTATTCCCATTATTGAGCAAGATAGGATTGGTTTAGATAGATAAACCAAATTACTTTGTTCATTAGTCAGATACATCAGTTTAAATCAGGAAGAACATAATTTTAAAATGTTTTTGTTTTCAGAATGTTCTGCAGATATCCTTGATGAGTTGTTCCAGAGGGCAGGTAGTGCTTACTCATGAGGAAAGAATAAAAAAACCTTGCCTCATGAAAAGAATTTGGTAGTGCAGGCTCCTAATTGCTGGGCTATCTCATTTTAATTCTTGACATTGTGTTACTCACTTTGTACAGTAATTATGTGGACTGCTTAACACATAGGCTTAGTTCAGAGGTGGAATGATTTATATAGGGATCTTCTCTTACAGAGATCTCTTACCCATGAAGACAGATTTAAATCTCGAAGTACAGGGGTTTTTTCTACAAGTAGTCTGACTTCACAATCAGGGGAATTCCTTAAACTGTATATGGTTCATGCCTTATAGGAAGCCACTTTTAGGAATGGCAATTACAATTCTTATATGGACTCTCTCCCTTCACATGATGAAAACCAACGTCTTTTTCAGAAGCATCTTTGGTAATCTGTCCTACATATCTGTCTTTTATAGCTAGCAGGGCATCTCCAAGAGACGTTTTGATTAGTGTTGAACCTAAGGTTAAAGTTCCATGGAGATACGTGTGTGGTTGCTAATACTGAGTGGAGTTTTTTAGTGATTCGTTCTTTATTATGGACAGCAACGTGGAAAATATAGTATAAAATTAGTTAAACCTTGAGTTTTATTCAAAGGTTGCCTATAGGAATTTGTTATGATAAATTAAGTCTTCGGTCTAGGTTAAGAAAATTTGTTCTTATGTCAAAAAAATTTCTATTAGACCCTGATCTTCCTTGTTGGTGATCACATATTACTAGGATATTTATTGTATCAAATTAAAAAATGGTCTGTTTTTTCTTAAAGGAAAACACAACTGATGATTAGTCACTATGAATCAAAATTGCATTTGAATAACGGAAAAACTTCAAAACCATTTTAACCATTTACATAGACTACAGATTATCAAAGGGAAGGAGATTATTCTTTTGCTTTGTGCTGTTGGAAGTTATAAGTACATATGGATCTCAGATTGAAGGTAATTCTTAGAAGTGTCAAACTAATTCTACAAGCCAGAGCATTAAATAAAGACAGATTTTGCCTTGATAGGGTAAATTATCTTGATCTTGTATTTTTGTTAGTGTCATCTTCTTTCACTGAAAAGGAACCCTTAACTCTTAAGATCTTTTTAATATTAACAGGAAGATACTTGAGAGCATTAGCTATTCCTAGCAGAAAATAAAAAAATGGATTAGAAAACAGATGTTGTAAAGTAAATCCCTCACTACAGTGCTAAATTAATTTTTCATTTCTGCGTTCCCCCTCAGCTGCAGACATTGGTTTTGCAAAGGTTGTTCTGCAGAAAAGCCTCTTTTTTCGAGAATACATGGGGTAGCCGTTGTAACTTTGGAGTTTCTTTTCACTCAGTTGACATAATTTCTTATCTGAAAAAAAAATAAGAGGACAATTCTGTCAGAAGAATTACAGGACTAGCTTCTGCAAACTGCAAAATTATGAGATTGACAAGCAGCTAGCTTAACACCCCCCAACAAACTCTAGAAAAATAGCATCTACTACTGTTAAAAATGCTTTTGCTGCTGTTACTCTGGAAAGGGAAACTTTACTATGCTCCAACACATCTGTTCTTGCTTAAAATTATTGCTGAATCCTACGTCTGGATTCTGCTAGGCAAAAGAGGGAGACTGGGTTCTTGCCCAATAAAATACAATTGCTCATACCGGAGGGCACAGTGTCCCAGTGTACCTAATGAACCTTCTACTGGGGACGGGGGAGAGCACAACTGATTTCCCTTTAAGTTTTAATACTTGGTGTAATAGGAGACATGCTTGAATCTGATTTTGCCTGTCTGTTTGTAGAGATTTCTGTACGGGATAAGGTATTCATAAAGAACTTTTAGCAGATGATCTATAAGCACTTTTTAATTTAGAGATGCTTATTATTTCTCTATGTGCATTTTTCCATAGAAAAGATTGAAATCTAAAATGGAAGTTGAAAATTTCTGCTTGTAAGCAATTTCCCTGTAACAAATCATATGAACTCAGTATCTTTTACTTCTCCTCATATGGGTGTCTCCTTATGTTTCTATATCTCTCACAACTTTCTAGACAGAAGGATTTGTAGTCCAGACTGTAATATGGCATCAATTCTAGGTTCATTTTTAGAAGTCAGCCTTTAATGTAATTTTCTTTTCAAGTATCTAACAGATCACCAGCATTCTTGTCAACCTATGAATAATTTTTTCTCATTTTACGTGACTTAGTCCTAAGACATCATATGAAGAGCTTAAAAATTATTTTACAGCCCAATTACAGGTTTCTAAAGACAACCAAATTTGAATCAAAGCTCTCTGCTGGTGCTTCTGCTCTGAAATTCATGCCTCCATTTATTGGCCCTTGGTTTGGGAACGAATGAGCCATTTCTAGCATCAAACTACAGACAACAAGGTCAACAGTAAATATGTCAGCAACAACTATATTAGGAGCTCAGTCTTCTTCCTAAGACATGATCTTTTCATTGAACATTTAATAAAATGTGTAAAAACAAAAAAAAAAATCCTGGAAGCAAGAACTATCTTGAAAAGAAAATTCTTGTGCTGATAATTTTAGCATGGTAAGTCTATCAGCACATGAGAAATTCTTGAGCTAGTCTGTCAGGTTCCTGTAGCAGAGTATGCGGTTTGTAGATCTCAAATGGATGTTGGCACCAAGAGGTTCAGAACTGCTTACATATTGTAGTCAGCAGTTACCTGGTAGTAAGGTGTTAAGCCAGCTGTACTAAAAACACCACAGTTTTTGTTAGTCTTTCCAGCCTGTAAAAAATGAAGTTTGCAAGCTGAATATTATGTTCTAGCATTTGGTGCCTAAGTGTGAGGCCAAATAAGAATTTGGTGGCTGTCGGACTTAACCTTAGTATGTAGAGCAACAGAAATTTTAACCTCTGGTTTCTCTTAGTTTTCCCTAGAGAAAACTTTTATTTTGCCTTGCTTTCGGCAGTTTCTTGCCTAAGCTGAGTATCATTCACAATTGGGTTATTCAAACTAGAAAAAAGTAATTTGGCATGTGCTTGTAACATCAAAACAATGAGCTGTTAGGTGCTCCCTGAGCGCTTACAGAGATAGCTGTTGAAAGTGAGGCATTAAGCCAAGCTTTGCAGAGCTGAAGGGGAGAGGGTCCCAGAAAAAGAGCCCTAACTCTTTCCAAAGCAAGTGTGTGCCCTAAGCTGACAGCTTCAAATCCCCACTTACAATCTCAATAGGATAACTTGATTTAGGAAAGAGTCAAGTGTTTTATTCATTAAACTCTCATTCAACCAAGTCAAGGAACTCATAACCTTTCTCCTGGAAGGATAGCTCAGTACAAAAAAAAAAGAAAAAGTTGATGTTTCACCTTTCTCTGTCAATGTTTTTCATGTCTCTTAATCACAGTAATCACTCCATGAATACAATTTGCTTATAAATGTTCATAGGTGTTCAGAGTGTGTACATCCACATCTTAACAAGATCATAGAAAGGACAATATTTCTGACAGGTATACCACAGGAGCAGTGGCATCCCATTTTTGTCTTTTGGAGGTCCCATGACACTCACTATAGGTCTCTTGAGAGCCCTGCTTTTGCGCTGACAAGAAATCATCATGCAGTATTGTCCATACAGCTGCCAAAGACGAGGGGAGGTCATACCCATGAATGTGCCTGTAGCATATGTTACTAGTCAGGTATGCTTTGCTACATGCCGGACTTCTTAAACATACGTCAGTGTCGGAGGTCTGTGTTTTGTGATCATGTTTGCTCATCAGTGTTTCTAGACATGAAGCTTCTCAATGGCAGTGGTAGAATGCATGGTGCCGTCATAAAAAGTAAACCCAAAAGTCGTCCCTACCTATCCCTGTACAGCAAAAACAGACATCTCTGGGTTTGGTGCTTCTGTTGTTAGGCAAAACTCTAGTGTTTTAGTGTTTCTTGCATCTAGAAATCATTAGCAAAACACTATCCTGAACACCATCCCAGAAGTGAGCTGCTCATTTCAAATCATAGCAAAAAATATTTGGAACATCTATGTCCAGTTGTATGACACTGTCTTTGTAATATTCTTAATCAGTAATCCAGGTCTAATTCATCCATGTCCGTGATTCCTGAGGTTTTGAAAAAAATAGAAAAACATTGTGAGGAGCTGCAAGCTTGTCTTCATGAGAAGCCATGCACAGGCCAGGCAGCGCTGCTTTGACTGCTGTCACAGAAGAACAGCCAGACCATGTGTATGTAATTCTCTAACAGTGGCGAACTGCTGCCAGGCTTTTCCACTGACCTATGATTTCAGTCATCACAGAGCATCATCTGTGCACTTGGTTTTGCCTATTCGTTCATGCAAAGCTTGCCCAGAGGCACTCTTAAATAGCCTGGGATGTGATCTGATTTGTCTTTAGGGTACACAGGGCTTGTAAAAAGCTCATTTTAGCATTCCACGACTTTCAGATGAGATCACAGTACCAGAAACCATTGTTTGCCTCTGTCCAGACATCGAGAAATGGGGAAGATTTAAATCAATGAGACGCTGTTAAGCCAGTCAGTTTGAAATATTACTGTTCCTTTAAAGCTCTCCATGCTTTATCACTAGGATTCTTCTATTGACCTTTTTCTCCTTCTTTTAGGAAAAGTTCTGACTCAATGACAATTTTTATTAGGCTCCCTTTTTAGGTTAGTTACTTTAAGTATTTGTATTACATCCAACACACAGTTCATGTCCTCAAAGTTTCTAAAATATAATCTTGTCTGCTAAGGTAGCAGTTTTCTAACTATGACATTTACATTAGATGTGTAAGATACTAGAATGAGCTAATTAAATTGACCTTTAAATCTCTCCACCCTCTTGGAGGCTGTGGCTAATCCTTGGCCTCCCACTGTGGAGATAAATATCTGTGCTGTGAACATCTTAAGCAAAGTGGGCAGAGGAGGAAGAGCTTCGCCAACAGCTCATCTTTGAAGAGGAGGGCAATACTTTGCCAGTTACAAATATAGCTTGCCGTTACAGAGGGAGTAGGCAGGGGGACACGCTTTTCCTGTACTTTAGTGGCTCTGCTCCATGTGTGTTCCTCAGAAAAATGGTTTCAGTTGGAAAAAATAGCTCCAAACAGCTTAACTTGTTGCTCTTAGAAGCAACCAAAATCTCTGGAAATCAGTTTACTTTTTTTGAGATCTGGTGTTGGTATAACTAGCACTATCAATAATATCATTACTGTTACTTAATTACAGTAGGCTGCTATTTATATTGACCAACATGCAAAGTAAAAATAGACTTCCAGAGGATATAAAGCATTAGGGGGTATTTTAGCTGGCTTCTAAGGACTCTTGAGGATGCCTCTTACAAAATATTTGGCTTGATATTTTGTGACTTTGATTTTTAAAATGCCAATTAACATGGGGCTTTGTAATAAAAAATACATTTTTTGTAAATAATAGATGATTAAATGACAAAAATCAAAAATGTAGTTGTCAATGAGCAGTTGACATTTCACATAATGAAAACTTAGAGAAGATGCAAAATCTGTCCAAATGGCAAAGTGGGATAAAGATAGGATTTTGTACAAAACCCACTTTGATCACCTGGTATTCTGAGCCTGTCCAAATGAGATGTCTTTTAATACAGTCAGATGAATAATTATATGGATAAAAAGGAGTGCAGAATTACAGAGAGTGAAGGCTGCATTCAGGGAGGCAGTAGCTCTGAGAAGGAACAAGAAGTGAAAGAGGACAAGAATTTAGCACTGCTGTTAGCTCCTGTCTAAGAGTAGCTGCATCCTTGGGTGGATAAACTGGAAGGTATAAAATAAGACCAGAAAGAGCTCTAACTTTTTTTAACATCTGTTTATTTTATACCTGAAGCTAATACTATATATAGTTTTGGTGCTAGTCATCTTAAAGGATGTTGAAAATTTGGATATAGAAAAAGATACAGAAAAACAGTGTCAAAGGTATGTAAGGACATAGAGAATGCCTTGTGGTGGGAGTGACAGAGTTTGACCTGCTGCACTTGAAAAAATTAGAATTGAGAAGTAGTATGTGAGTATCCTTGCAGGAAAACAACACTAGGTACTTAAGGAAAGAATAAATAGAAATGACTGGAAAAGGAAATAATTAAAATTCAAAATACAGTGGTGAATCTTGGTCTTTTGAAGTTTTAAAAAACAAGAATGCCTTTTTGGAAGTTGTACCTTGACCAAAAGCAGAGATTGCAGTTCAGTTGGTGAATGGCTGGGTGAAATGAAGTGGTTTCTGATGGGTAGCAGTCTTGTTGGATTCTAGTTTATGAAATTCTGTTGAAGGCTGCAGAAAAGCTCCTGTGAACTTCAAAGAATTGTGGATTTCAAAAAGCACTTGTGGAAAAAAAATTCTTACCTAATATAGATTTACTGTAGGAAATAAAAGTCTGCACAGATTGTTAAGTTTGGGAAGGAGTTACTGAAGGAAAAGAGTGGGTCTATAGTAAAACCGAATAACCTTTCAGTTAATTTGCTAAAGAATATGCTGTTCCTGTGTGAAATGATGATACGTAATTTGGGTGTGCTGATTAACTTTTGTATCAAGAACTCTTTGGGAAAGGAAGTACTAGTAAGTGGTGTAGCTTTTACCCATTTATATTTAAAGCTGTATTTTTATTATTTTATCAGAAATTAATTCTGTGGTATGGGACAAATTCTTTGTGATCTGTAGCCCTTCAGCACTGAAGACCAGATGAGTATTTCTGGTTGCCTGCTACTCAGTACCATATAGGTGATGTTTTTAATATTGATTCATGTCAGGGCAGTGAGACTTCTAGCCAGTGATTTCTCAGAGGGAAACTGTTTGGGAGAGAGGGGGAGGTATGTGAAAAAGAAATTTATCTAGTAGAGGTGTCTCTGAGCTTGGCATGTTAAATGTGTCTTCAGTTGTATAAGTAATTACACAAGTAATTTAGCATAGTCTTTAAATGACCTCATAAAAGTATTCACACTTTAAAAGTACAAAACCTTTTCTTTCTCCTGAGACCAAAAAACCAGCAGGCACAAGATTAAAACTTCACAAATTAGAAGTGAATGGGGAATTGGCAGAACACACACACTTGGAGCAGGAGACTTGAAGTGAGTTGCTAAGTGAAGCTGTTAAGTGGAACAGGGTATGTGTGGCTGACATGTTTTAATTGTGCCAGAGGACTGAGGCACACCGTGGCAGAGCTGGAGAAGGCTGGGAAAATCTGAAGGGGACAGGGCAGTGACCCTCTTTTCTTTGAGTTTTGTGCTCCCTAATGCTATAATACAAGCAGGTAATTTTTATTAACTTATTATGACTAATGCTTCAAAGTTGTACAGCTAGATACATGCTGGTTCCTGACACACTATGGTAGTGCTTTGTAGTAGCAGTAAGTGATGGTGAAAGGGCTGTTAGATCATCAAACCTGTATCTTTTGGAGAGTTAAGTTATGCATTTTTTGTCTATATCTGAAGGACATCCTCCCTGTTTTGGCTTTATGACTCATAGATCTGTGCTAAGTGAGTAGTGGCTCATTTCCCATCTGTTCATATTCCACTTAGTCTTCCCCTAATTAAGAAGCAGAGGCAGAGGGAATTCAATCTGGTATTTGCCATGATCTGTCTCTCCGTTCCCCTTTCCTCAACACAGCTTTTGGGAAAAGGAAGGTGCTTGATTTTCACTCTTTAATTCCTTTCCAGTCCACTATGGACGCCCTACCGAAGAAGATCTTGTTGCTCTGGTCAGCAATGGGTCTCCCGTAGCTGAGTTTAGTGCTGAACAAGGAAGCAGAGGAAAAAGCCCCACACTGCTCTCTTTAGGCAGGTTCAATCAGCTTTTCTTCCAAGGCATTTGTGCACAGATGTCTATCATACAATTCCTTTTACTCGCTTTTTGTGGAAATCCTCACTGAAATTTATCTGTGTTGTGGCAAAAGTCAGCTGGATCACAGGAGTATTTAACCATGTACTGTCTCACAAAACTGCATTTGACAGTAAGACAAGTCTATACAGTGTACCTGATAGCAGCCTGAACTCCAGAGCCATACAATTCAAGTGTGTGTTTTCAGTCGGTCTGAGGAGTACTATGTAACTTTCTTATTATTGTCTGCATTAAGATGATTGACTTAAACTTGGTTTGGATAACCCCAGAATAAGGTAAA
This sequence comes from Falco punctatus, assembly GCF_963210335.1. NCBI lineage: Eukaryota > Metazoa > Chordata > Aves > Falconiformes > Falconidae > Falco > Falco punctatus. The sequence goes on from NC_137583.1 coordinate 70,565,440, forward strand.
CTCTTACTTATCTAGATATGTGTAAAGTCTAATTTTAAGAGAGAACCCCATGAACTTTCCACAGTCTCTGTGGTATAAAGTGCATATTGGACATCACATGGATGTTACCGATACTTTTGGCTGAGATTTCTTACCAATTATAGGTTTACTAGTGGCTGTGCTTCAAGTGACTAAGTGCAGGTCCTTCATGGCCATTTCTTAACTTACAAGAAAGGCATTTTCCAACAAGGAATTGCTTCACTTCTAATATATGTACTATTGATTTGTTAGCATTTGACATTGAATGGGGCACAAAACGCTTTGATTTTTATTTGGCAGCCTGGGTCAAACAGGTAAGTTAACTTTACCTGCATCAAAAGGGAAGGATCTTAGTTGGCTTTAAATAGCTATATTGTTTTCTCTTTGAAGCCCCTAAATTCTTCTAGTTTGATCCTTTCAGTGAGGCTGTGCCTTGAACTTACTTGCTAATGATGACTTAGCAGTGCAGGCCAATTCTTGTCATCTCTTTACTTAACGGTTCATTATCATCATGGTCAGGCAACAGTGTATGTATTTTATGGAGGACTGATTTCTAGCTATAAACAAATATAACTAGTATAGTTGAGAGGTAAGGTATTTTGCATGGTACCTGGAAGCTTTACTTTGGAAGAAATTTGACCTTTTCTCTGTTCACAGAAGTGGGAGTTAACTGTGACAAATAAAACTGTCCACAGGCAAAACGCAGCCATGCATTTATCAGCACAAGAAAGTGGTAATGCAATTGCTAGTAATCAGCACAATATTTTTCAGCTTTTTAAACTGCACTTATTTAATAAACTTATGCAAGTATCAAAAGAAAACACAGTAAATGGTAATATTAACAATGTTCTCAGTCTTCCACCTTCTTTCAAAGTTCAAAAGAAACTACATTCTGTATCTGAAGAGAACATTACATTGACAGAGTAAAAAAAAAGTGTGTTAAAGAGGTGGTATAATTAGAGGTTGTTTTTATCTTAAACATGTTTAATGTTTAAACATCTGATACGAAGTATTAATTTATTACTAGTCAGGGTATTGTAGAGAGGGCATTTGGGTTCCCTGTGCATGTATGGAAAGGTGCTGCTTAGCATAAAATGGGTTGGTTTGTTCTACCAAATTAATGTGCATGTGGTAAAATGATAGCTGTATGCATTCTTAATTAAGGCTGATATAGCTAACTAATAATAAAATAGCTGTCTACTAAAAAATAGATGCATCAGCATTTCTAACCCAGTAAAACATTAGGAAACAGTAAAGTGTGTGCTAAATTATCTACAGATACATTGTATTCTCTTGTTAGCAACATTTTCAGTACAGTAGTTGTATTTGCAAATTGTCATTGTAGTTAGCAATTGGGCAGAATTCATTTCCATTAGAAAAAAGCTATTGCTGGAAAAAACAAGAATCAGTAAAAAAATCCATGACTTCACAAGGTTTCCTCCAGTTGATTTAAAATATGACTGAATTTATTCATTTGTATTTGAATCTGACTAGTTCCCACTTTTTTATTTAGCCTGAATTGTAATGAAAGAAGCACGATAAAGAGTACTAGTTGTTTCATTCTCTTAGTCTAACAGCCATTAATTCTTTTTAAGTCAGAATTTATTACTGCTTATGCTGTCTGTATTTTTGCATGTATCAAGTATCATAGAATCGTTTAGGTTGGAAAGGACCTTCAAGATCATTAATGATTAACCTAGCACTGCCACATTCACCACTAAAATGTCCCTAAGCACCACATCTACATGTCTTTTAAGTACCTCCAGGGGGGGTGACACCACCACTTCCCTGGGCAGCCTGTTAAACACTTGACAACCCTTTTGGTGAAGAAATTTTTCCTAATATCCAATCTAAACCTCACCTGGTGCAACTTGAGGCAGTTTCATCTTGTCCTGTCACTTGTTACCTGGGAGAAGAGACCTACTGCCGCCTGCCTACAGCCTCCTGTCAGGCAGTTGTAGAGAACGATCAAGGTCTCCCCTGAGCCTCCTTTTCTCCAGGCTAAAAAACCCCCATTCCCTCAGCCGCTCCTCATAGGACCTGTGCGAAAGACTCTTCACCAGCTCTGTTCCCCTTCTCTGGACACGCTCCAGCACCTCAATGTCTGCCTTGTAGTGAGGGGCCCAAAACTGAACACGGTATTTGAGGTGCGACCTCACCAGTGCAGAGCACAGGGGGACAATCCCTTCCCTGGCCCTGCTGGCCACACTATTCCTGACACAAGCCAGGATGCTGTTGGCCTTCTTGGCCACCTGGGCACACTGCTGGCCCACGTTCAGCCGGCTGTTGACCAACACCACCGGGTCCTCCACTGCCCAGCAGCTTCCCAGCCCGTAGCGCTGCGTGGGGCTGTTGTGTCCCCAGTGCAGGACCCGGCACTTCTCCCTGTTGAACCTCCTACAGCTGGCCTCTGCCATGGGCCCGGCCTGCCCAGACCCCCCTGCAGAGCCTCCTGCCCCCCAGCAGATCAACACTCCCCCCACTTGGTGCCCTCTGCAAACTGGCTGAGGGGGCACTCGATCCCCTCGGTCAGATCATGGATGAAGAGATTAAACAGGACTGGCCCCAGTACTGAGCCCTGGGGGACACCACTTGTGACCGGCCACCAACGGCGTTTGACTCCGGTCACCACCGCTCCTTGGGCCCGGCCAGCCAGCCAGGTTTCTCCCAGCGCAGAGCTCGCATATCCAAGCCCCGAGCAGCCAGCGTCTCCAGGAGAACGCTGTGGGAAACGGTGTCAAAGGCTTTACTGAGGTCCAAGCAGACAACAAACATCCACAGCCTTTTCTTCACCCACTGAGCGGGTCACCTTGTCACAGAAGGAGACCATGTTAGTCGGGCAGGACCTGCCTGTCGTAACCCCGCGCTGGCTGGGCCTGATCCCCTGGTTGTCCTGCCCGTGCCGTGTGACGGAGCTCAGGATGACCTGCTCCACAGCCGTCCCCGGTACCAAGATCAGGCTGCCAGGCCTGTAGCTCCCCAGATGCTCCTTCCTGCCCTTCTGCAGCTGGGTGTCCCTGGCTGAGCTCTGGTCAGCAGGACCTGCCTGGTCAGTCAGGGCTGCTCCTACGCGCTGGGAAGCCCTGGGTGAGCCCTTCTGCCGGCGCCCTCGGGGGGATCCCGTCCGGCCCCACGGACCGGGGGTGTCTGGTTGGTGCAGCAGGTCACTGGCCCTTTCCCCTTGGATGACGGGGGCTTCATTCTGCTCCCCGTCCCTGTCTTCCAGCCCAGGGGGCTGGGTGCCCAGAGAGCAACTGGTTCTTACTGTTAAAGACTGAGGCAAAGAAGGCACCAATGATCTCAGCCTTTTCCTCATCCTTTGTCACCGTTTCCCCCCACATAAAAGAAAATCTGAATAAATTTGTTTTGATGGGTTCCTACATAAATATAGCTATATACTAGACATTCCTGGTTAACAGTGGGATGACAGGAGGAAGGTAGGAAGAACTTTAAGGCCTCACGCTCAGAAGAGCTCTCCTGTGCAAATAGTGCTTATGAAGGCAAAAGAAGACAGATTTAATTTAAAAGATCAAATGGTTATAGGAATAGCATTTGAAAGGTTTGAGGTCAGAAGTGGTTGGTTTCGTCCTTTTCTGGCCACAGAATTAGTAACTGAGCTTCAGCAACTGGAAAGTCCAGAGAAGAAGCATCTCCCATGTGTTGTATCTCAGTTGAGGCATTGTGCTAGCAAGGTTTTTCATTCATACTGAGTACTCCCAGGTCTGAATTTCACTCAGATCTGACAAATCTTTAGTGAAGAATGTTAAAATACACCTTCAGAGTATTTGAAATTTTGGAGAATAGTACTAGTTGAGGTCCTTCTTCCCACTTTCCTTCCTTCAGAAGTTCAGTGGCAAAATAGCAAGTACACTTTTTTGTAGCCTTTTATAGCAAAGCGACTTAAGCCTCCCCCCCAGGTTAATGGTTTTCAATGTTTATACCACAGGGTTTAAGGTCTGAAGACTAGTGTTCTCAGAGAAAATTATATTCACAAAACTGTGGTTACTGCTTTATTGCAATAGTTAACCTCAGAATAATCCACCTTTTTTTTGCTGGGAACAATAACCAATAATTACCCAGTAGCCTTTATTATTGCTGAATTACAGCCTAATACCTTAGCAGTAGCTTAATTCACTACATACATGGAAGATTACTCGTGCTTCAGCTTTTTTCAAAATCAAAAATAATTATGTTACATCATATTTTCTAGTTTGTGATAAAGGTAACTGAATCTGCACAATGTTTTAAAACTTCTGTTTTCAGCTTTTCATCTTAAATTATTAAATACATGCCCTAGAAACAAAGCCAAACCCTGACTCTTAAACAGAGAGGGTTTCTACAGAGGATGATTTCTGTGACTAACTCTATGATTCAGTTTGAGAATTAATGGAGTACTGATGTCAGGTGTAGCATTAAGAAAATTTGATCTGTTAATGATACCTGTTCTCTTGAATAGACTTCATTAGTACATTAAAATATTTCAGTGGTGGAGTGGTGGGAAATGAATTTGAACAGGAAACACCTGAAAACAGGTGAAGAAAACTGCAGGAGTACTTAAATTCCCTTCTCTAGTATCTTCAATACCATGTGAGGTGACGGTGTATCAGGACTCACATCTGTTAAGATTGCCTGTCTAAAAGCTAGTGCAGAGAAGGTCTGCAGTGGCTGTCACTAAAGCTCTTTTATGATCAGTCTAGAAAAACTGTTTATTTATAAACATCAGGGAAACACCTATATTCATCCTTTCTTTAGTGAATAGAGAGGATAATGGAGAAAGACACTGCTTTTTATCCTAGTAATTTGTAATGATTCAGGTTCAGTGCACAAGCCTAGAAATATACAGGGAGAAGTGTGCAAATGTTTATTTCTCCTATATGTCATTCTAATAAAACTTCATAGAGCCTGTGTGCTTTTAGGTGATTTACTGTTATTCCTACTACTCCTGAGTATTTCAGTTGAACAAAGTAACCTTGGGGGAAAAACGTTCTTATTTCATATTAAACTGATTTCAGAAAGCATCCTGCATTTGGGATAAATACAACTATGCTGAAGGTCTGTTGAAGTCAGTGGGTCTCCAAAATACAGAGACATAATTGTATGTGTTCAAGTGCCGCCTTAAATTGGGGGGTATAGTTGCCCTTACCTCTTTGTTGAGGTTATTACTTTATAATAATTATTGACCTTCTGTCACTGGGGTTGAATTGGCATGTCCAGCTCCTGCTGAAGTCCATAAAGCTTGTGAATGGATTTATCAATGGTAAAAACTTCCAAATAAAACATAACTCTTATAAAAATAAAATTTTGTGGGTTTAGTACCTGGTGATGGTGGACTGAGCCTATTTCTAATTACTTTCTGAAAGCATCATTGTTCTTCTAGTGTAAATCTGTTTTGTGACTTAGTTCACTGTGCCTTATCAAACTGCACAAATGTGTCATGTTCTGTAGCTGCTGGAGATGGTCTTTTGCCATTTAGGAATCTGAAACATCTACATACAAAACTTTATTAAAACTTTTGTGAAAATGGCTTTTCTTCTAGCAGGGAGAATGTTATGCTATGTGAGTGTGGAGGGGGGGAAGTATATTTCAATTTAGCAACAGCTGTTTGTGCAGTATGGTACAATGAGGAACGATAGTAGGAGCTGGGGTTTTCTGCTACCAGTAGAGATATACCAAATGGGTACTGCAAGTTTATTTCATAAACATAGAAGGGTTCCAGCAGTCTGTAATTAACTTGTTTAATCTTTTCAGAGTATGGTCTGGTTTTATGAAAGTACACATGGGGTGTAAGAACATTATTGTTTTCTCATGGTTGTGCTGCTGCTGTTACTAGTTATTATTTAAAAAAAAAAAAAAAAAAAGTGTCATTCACGTATGTAACAATTGGCATAAACTTTTACTGGTGAAGATAGATGTTTCCAGGCACAACCAAGTTGTTATACTTTGTCCAATTTATTTTTACTGGTTTTAAATATAAAATAATATAATCTGAATACTTCTTTTCCGAAAAAAGCAGAAGGCTTCTCTTGCTACTGTTGAAGTGCAGGTAGTCTCAAGTATTGCTCTAAAAATGGTCACTAATCTCTAGAAGTTTTTCTTCTAACTACTATACGGTTATTAACTCATCTTCCTCTCTTGAGTCTGTAGCAGGGTAAGCCTGTTTTACAAAAGGAGGTACTGTACAATAATATTACTTGCTTAACACTAGATATGAAACCATTGGAATAGCTCTGGTATTACAAATTGGAAATCTGGCTGTGATCTTGTTTACATACCAGATCACACTGGCTCAAGAGCAAATCCTGCTCAGTTTCAAAGTGATACTGTTACTACAGGTGAATCCTCTATTTATAGTTATTGTGGTGTAATACAGTGTTCCTTTTGGATTTTTCATTCATGTGTTTTCTTCCGCAAAGCTGATAATGTTTACGTAATAAAGTGTGATACATTCTCATTCAGCATTGAGAGTAACTTTTGAACCACTGATGGGCAAATACCATCCCCCAAACATTCTTTTGTTCTCATTTTTGAAGTGATTTATCAAGATAATGCAGTTTGTGATTACATGCTTTGCAGAATTCAGCTTGGTGCAGGTGTATTGAAAGAGATTAAAAAATAAATTTAAATTGCTTATACTTGTTCTAATTAAAAGTTGCATATTTTTGTCTGACTTGGTGCTTTTTTTTGTTTTCAATCAATTGACAGAATTCATTGACAAGAAGTGCGCCCCTTGCCAATGATTCCCAAGCACGGAGTGGTGCCCGCTTTCATACATCTTATGACAAAAGATATATCATCAAAACTATAACAAGTGAAGATGTAGCAGAAATGCACAACATACTGAAGAAATACCATCAGGTAATGTACTATTTATTATGAGAGTGTGGGATCTCTCCTTAAATATTATAATGCAAATATTTTTTAGGGTGCTAAAAGTTTTAAATTAGTAATTCTGGGAAAAGAGCCACTTCAGACATTTTCCCTTTTGCATGAGCAGTGTATTGAGGTCTGCAATTCACAAGGCTGCACTTCTCTACATATCTAAGCTAGCTTTAAGTAAAATTATATGTCTGTGGTACAGAGATACTAACTTGGAGGCCATAAGCTCCTTCGCCATACTAGGAAGATGGTCTTTCTTTCAGCTAGCGGACTCCCGGCTTGAAGCTACTTACTGTGTGCTAGCTTGGAGAGATGTCTGTGTATGTGAATGGTGCAGGTGACCTCTTTCTTCCTGGTCTGATGACTGAATGTTCTGTCTTTCACTAACAGCAGATTTCAAAAAATTAAAGTTGTGTTGTGTGAGAAATGAAAAATTGGATATAATTAATGTAAAATTCCTGCTAATAAAAACCCCAGGTTTTCCTAATGTGCATTTCCATAAACAACAGTAAAGTCAAAAGTGAACAGTGGAGATTTCTTAAATCAGCCTTGATAGCTTTCATACAGTGCCAGTGTATAATTTGTGTGGATGGCATGGGGAGGAGCAGAACCTGGGGAACACAAGAAGCCTTAATAAAATCAGTGCTAATTTTCTTAGCCCTAGATCGGTTTGAATAAGCTCTAAAGCTGCAGAAATCAGAAAAACCTCTAAAAATAATCTATGATACGATACCCAATAGGAGGGATTTTTATCCTTTCCGTCTTCCTGCTCACTTCCATGGGTTGGGATTTCAGGTAAAGACTTCAGGACATTTGGCGTTGGGGCTTTGTTGTCACTGGTTTAGGTGGTTTCTTTTTTGTCTCGCAGTGGTTTTGTTTGGTGCTTTTTTAATACTGTTACCTTTGTAAAACCAGTTTTAAAGCAATCTTTTGAGGTGGAAGGGAGGGAAAAACATACTTTCGAGGCACTTGGGATTGAAGGTGCCAGCTATCTTTGTGGTGCTATTTGGCTGTCTCCCTGTCTGCTCTTCTTGTGTTGAAGGGAGATTGCTGAATGCCCTCCAAGTCCAGAGCAGCTTGGGAAGCCTTCAATGAGTTAGATCTGAACTCTTTTTCTCTCCCTGTATGTTGTTCTTATGTTTAAATAACATGCAGGACCACCATGGGTTTGTTTTAATGTAGATAAATATCATCACTACAGAAATGTTCATAAGACTATCTTTTAATTACAGTTTTACTGAAGAGAATTTTTAAAACATCTAATTGTAATTTGGGGTTTATTTTTTATTAGAGTTCTCAAACTTAGAATATTGGATTTGAGCTATGAAGCAGTGCAGCAAAATCAAAGTTTTAGTCTGTTTTGTATTCGGTATTAGAAGCTAGTATTAATGGTTAGATTTTGAGGCTTAATCCGTCTGAAAATCATACTGCTTTTCAAACAGTCATCTCCTTTCAAGGGTGTCAATGAAGACAGCACTGACGTGAATGAACTTAAAAATTTGGAATCTTTCCATTAATGCTTTCAAACATCAGAGTTCATAATAGGCTAGGTTACAAGGAATAATGATCTGAAAGTTATCTGTACCAGGCATCTAATTTCACTTTATACTGGAAAAACATTCATATGAGAAAGCTCTCATTGGTGCCTCCAAAAGGTTCATAAAGTTACGATATCTATTTCTTTTTGTAAAGTGCTCTCAAGTTCTGAGACAAAGTGCTGTAAATGCAGAGGAACTCAAGCACAGAGACAGTTTAATAATTGACCTTTTAAATGAAATTAATTTCCGTATCTTCAGCAATACTGAATGAAATCGTTTGAATTAATTAAAGAAAATCTCAATTAAATCCCATTAACTCTGGTGACAGCTGATACAGTGTCCTGTGTGTTGCTGCTGGAAATTGAATGCTTGGAATCTAGGTACAGCAGCTTGTCCTCCCATTTCTCTAGATGTTTTTCACAAGTGGAACTTACTTAGCTTGCTTGACAGTGCAGAGAACCCATTGTCCTGGTGGAAAGGTTTTAATAATTCCCTTGACCAATTCATCCTACAAAGACTGGCCTTAGACCGCCTTTCTACTAATGAGCAATGCAATGCCAGGTAACATCCACTGGCACTTCAGCTCATTAGTGGTCCCTGCTGTGGTTTTGCTTTGGGCCAGCTAGCTGTCTCCCAGATAATTCTGGGCAAGGCTCAAGGTATTAACTGAGGCCAGTTACTGTTCTTACTTAAGAGCCTGAATATGATCATCCTGTTTTAGAGGAGACCTTAATTTGCGTGTGAGTTACTCCATTCCAGATGCCAGATTCCAGAACTAATGCCGGAGGACAGTCCAAGACTGGTCTAATTCGCTGGTATTGTTCTTTATGGTTCTGTCGCATGGCATAGTTGCAGTAGTGCAAGATTTTTCAGAGACTGCACTGGTACTCCGGTGGAAATCTTTGTCCATAAAGCAAGTTCTCTTAAGTTCAATTTTATTTTGTCATAGTCTTTCCTGCCAATAGAGGAAATGTCAAGTTCCCTGTACTGATCTACATACTTACCTTATTGCCCAGTGTCTACCTTAATTGTAATCATTGCCACAGTTAACAAAGCTAACTGTAATTGCACGCAGAAGTACCAAATATGGGATTTTTAGGGGAAAGTCTGCTTGTTAGCTTTTCTCCAATTTCAGTTCAGTGACCACCAGCAGCATGTAGCACATATATGAAAATTTCTGGCCCTGTTAAGTGTGCTTCACAGCCTGAGTGTGATCATGTTTGGGACTAGTTTGGGACTTCCAGTGGCATGTGCTTACATCATACCCTGTGCCAGGCTGCTCTTAGAGCAGAGCTGTATTTGAAAGGCTCAGCCTTCTAAGGCAGGGAACATGCAGACATGTTCAGACCCAGTTATGTAATGCAGTGATCATCCTGGGAGGAATAAAACTTTCTTAGGTGCATGAAGGCTAGGGAGGTGATTCATGTGAACTTTAGAAGGCTGTTTCTCCCCTGTTAGAGATCAAGTACGCCCAGAGGACCTAAAGTGAGATCATTTATCCATTATGAACCTAACTCGAAAACCCTCTGCATCTTGCACCCTCTTTCACCTGCCCAGGAAGGCAGTAATTATCTTCCAGTTACTTCTGAAATGATTGTGAGCAAAATAAATGCCTTTTATGACAGATCATCTTTCCTCTTTCTCAGGCTTTTCCCCCCACCTATCCCCACTACAAATTCATTCCAAGTTTCTTCCCCAGGTTGAAACTCTTGAGTTTCATTTAAACCATATTTACTCACCTGTTTCCTTATTAAGACTAACAGCTCTAAGCTGATAGAATCATTCTAGACCTTGGAAGTACCTCTGCCCTTGCTTAGGGACCAAACAAGCCTTATCAAACGTTTCTCCAAGACAGCTTGAACTGCTTAATAATAAACACAAGAGGAGAGCTATCTTTAAACAAAGAATACTGGGGAGGGGACCATGACAAGTCAGAAGTGTGAGAGACTGGATATGTTCTTCATTCACCAAATTAGTCTTTGTCTCTGGCACTTGCAAAATAACTGTCAGTCTCCTTACACCATTTTGAACTACAAAGCTACTGCTGAGGCATCTGGGAGTTAGTTGGTCAGCAGCAAAATGTAGCAGGGCAGTTTTTCCATTAACATCTCCAAAGCCCAACTCCAAGTACCAATGATTTTTTTGAGTAGTCACCAAAAGGTTAGAAAGAGGCATGTAGACTGCCACTGAAAAGTAAAAATAAAGGTCATTTTATTGGTAACTAGAAATTGTGGAGATGTTTAGTCCACAAACCCATCCAATTCTTTCCATCCTTCTTCCCTCCCATCTGTCTGAAGGTGCAATAGCCTGTCTGTTCTTTGGAGCTGTGGGGAACTGAGGTTATAGTTACACAGTCTGTATATTTAGATATTTACAAATAGAGCAGGAATTGTGCATAGTCTGTAAACACTTGTAAGTCTAAAAATACTAAGTCTAGATTGCCTGGTTTTCAATTAACCAGAGTTATAATGGACATGACTGTACACCTTGGAGAAATCAGGTTATTTTCAGGAAACAAAATGGTTAGTAACTTGTTAGGAATGAAAATAAAATAACTTAGTTTTGCTGAGTTATTAGCTTTCTTCTTTCTGGGTAGAGTTCCATTGTAATATCGCATGGCATTTTGCAAAGGTAACAAAGTTAGGTGCATCACAATTTACAGTATTATTATTACTATTTAAAATTTAAAAAGCTATCAAAAGTAAAACCAAAAAGAACAAATTCCAAGCCTAAGGCTGTCGACTAGAAATGTGTAAATAACTAAAAGCAAACCAGGTTTGAGGCAGTGTCAGAAGTTACTATAGTAACAGTATATAAGTATATATAGGAATTCCAAATTAAAATTTTTGAATTGGAAATAATAGTCCTGACAATTGTAAATTATAGTTGCTATCCAAAACGGAGTTGCGTTCATTCATTTACTGTGTCTGATGTGATGCCCTTTTTTGTTTTTTGGTTGGGTTTTTTTTTTTAGTGGCAGTCAGGCCCATAACCTCAGACAGATGGTAAACACTTCAGTCTAAACACTGACACTTTCTGTCAACTCATCAGATGAGTCTGACGCTTTTAGTACTGAGTAGAAACACTAGAGATCATTATTTTCTCTTTCAAAGTTAAAAAAAAAAAAAAACAAAAAACAAAAAAAAAAACCACTAAAAAAGCCCACTAAGCCCACCACTTCTAAGAAAACGGGAGGAATAATGTCTTTCTCCATGCTTGAAGTTGCAAAGCATCATGTTATTTATGACTAGACTGTAGAGTCCATTGTGCATGGACCAGCCTTCTTTCTACACTGAAAGAAAAAATGGCCTGGAGCATGAACCAGCTAGGTTTCTAAGTGTTACGCTTAACCCAAATATATATGATGTGTTAGGTTCTTATGCTCTGAATTTCTGTGCTAGCCAGTTTCTAACTACTGTATTATTTTCTGATACATAGTGTGAAATACTGCTTTCAGTTACATTTTAATGGTAATTTGCAATTGTTTTGGGCTGCTTATATTATTGGTATACTACCAGTTATCAGTGGAAGGCTCCTTGCTACTCCTCAGGTGTTACTTCAGCTGAACATCATTTACTTATTCAAATGCACTACAACCACTGTTAGGCTTAAATGGGTCAGACTTTCATATATTAGAAAAGCTGTTGCTGTATGGGCTTGTAGAGGTAGTTTGACCATGTAAAATTGTGTAAGTTAAGCATGTTCATGTTAAATACTTAAATAGTATTTGAGAGCAAAATCAAACATTTATTTGAAATACCTCCAAATCTGGTGTGATTTTAAACCTATACTCCTGACCCCAAGAGCATGGACCAGAAAAAAGGAGTTAAACCTACCGCTCTCTTTGACATTGTTAAAGGAGAGCTCAGCAGTGCCATCTGTGTTGCCAGGATTTCACCCTATGTTCAAGGAACAGGTAATACCCTCCTTCCTCCTAAAGGAAAAGTTTTAATTTCAGCATATATTTAAGGTATGTTTATATATTTCTTTTAGATGTATTGTCCTGTGCAAAAAGCTTATCAGTTTACCTAAATTGCAAAGTATACTATTCAGCAGATATCAATATATATGTAGATATTTTCTAAACTACAAATATGATTTTCAGGGGCAGAAATCAGTGACAGTTGAGTAAAATTATGTAGGTGGATGCTCTAGTTTCTGAAATGTCTGAATCAAGATAACCTGCCCTTCCCAGTGAGATAAACTTGCTTTAAATCTTAAATTGGTATAAAAGCAGAGTCCTGTGCTCTTTGAGAATAGATGACAGGCAGGATAGAAATTTTTAGAAATAAATTAAAGCAAACTTGAGTGTCTGAGAAAAAGAAAAACCTTTGGAAACCTTTTTTTTTTTCCTTCTTTTTCATTAAAATGGACTTCAAAAGGGATTTATTATTTCTCAGTGCTGACACCCAGGTGACTTCAGTAAAGAAAAGAAACTGAGAAGCCATATCGAAGCAGGTGAACAAGAGGGAATTTCTAGCACACAAGCCTTCCAGTATAGAACTACTCATGAGTGCAGATACCCTTTAGGTTTTCTATAGGTGGCTGTCCCTGTTGACAGCACTTCTCTTCCTTACACAGGTAATTGTATGCAGAACTGACAACTATTGCACTGCCTGTTTGTTTCCCTGGCAACCAGCAGAAATAGTGAATAGTGGTAAAGGAGAGGGACTGCCCATTTACCGGAGGCAGCAAACAGCAGAACCATGGGGAGGTGAATGGGAAGAAAGGAAAGAATAGAATGAGCTAAAAAGGGGAAATGAAAGCATAAAAGAGAAGACAAAAGCAGGAAAAAAAATCTTACCTTAGCTTCTGGAGAGGAAAAAAATATGAAAGAAACAGGAAGGGAAATGAAGGGGGGGGGGGAAATGCAGGCAGTAAGGTGAAAAAGGGGGAAATTACAACAAGATCAGGGTTCAGGGCTGCGCAGGAATCAAGGAATATTGAGTGGAAGATAGGAGAAAACATTAAAATCATAAATAGGTAGAAAAACATTACCATAGGCTAAAAGCAATTTTGTCACAAATCTGTTAAACATAGGCTGGAGAATACCCCAGAAAAGAAAGTGGGGACTAGGTGTCTAGGAGTTTGCACTGAGATGGGCTGACATCAAGCTGGTAGGTTGCTAAGGCAGAGCTACATCTAAGTTTGTGCCATCCTCCCTCTGTGTCATTACTTGCACAGGTTATCAGTGGCTTGCTTCCTCCCAGCTCCTCCCTTTTTCTTCATGAGTTGCATCTGTATGTATCTCAAAAAGAAGGGAAAGGGTAGGTAAAAAGGCAAAGCAAGGCAATATAATGTACTATTATCTAAGTACAAATGTGCATGAAGGACACATACCATGTAATGGTGACCCTGACTCTCTGTATGACCTAATGTAGTAAGAGGTGAAGATTTATGGGAGGTTTCCAAAGAAACGCAGTTAAGAAAAGCCCTTCAGCCAGTCCCTTGTATGAATCAAGAAGCTGCACAGAACATGTCCTCTGCCCTGTGCTAAGATAACAGATATATAGCACCTTTGATATGAAAAACCAGAAGCAGAAAAAGTAGACATGAGAATATATCTGCTCTCATTCGAGTCTACATTTCACTTGCATCCGTGGGCCCACTGTTTCCTATAGGATAGGTGACCCTGAAAGTGGGAAACTCACTAGCATGAGCATCAGATGGAATTGTAAAAGGGCAATATGCAAAAGGGCCATACAACCACAGACTGGAACTGCTACCAAAAATCTTCACTAAAAGATGTGAAATTTTATAGGTAAATACCTTAACTACACAAAATATCAGAATGGACTTGGCTGAACGTGGCTCTTTTGAGGCCTAGGTTTCACCAGTAGGTGTTTCCTATGTATTTATTGTATTTTATGTCTGTAAACTCCTGATGCTGTGCACAGCACTTTCAGAAGAAACTGCATGCCCAGTGACTCATTTGGTTGTAGCAGTACCAAGTATAATGTTTCTGATAGCAGATCTGCAACCTAGATAATCACACGTGGTGGTAACATTTAGATTACATTGCACTTTGAAGTAAAATTAACACCGGCCGAAGTCTAAAACAATGTAAAATGTAAGGCTTCGAGTCATAGGGCTTGTATCTGAAAACCTGTGTATTTATTGAACACTTCTTTAAATGAAATTATTTTCTTACATTACTTACTAGAAGAAAACAGCTTTATGCGCCTTGAAAATCTATAACTTCCTATCATGTTGCTCTAGTTTGATTAGTTAATCCTTTCGATGTGTCACGTAAGTAGCCAGTGGATAATTTGCTGTGAAATTATTAGGGTTCAAGAAAATGGCAATAAGCAGAATAATATTCTGAAACATGATATAATGCTGGACAAGGTTCTCAACCTCCTTTTTGGGGAGTGATTCTACATGTCAATGCACGTGCACACAACACGTTGGTGGAGGCTATTTCTGACTGCAGGCAAGAGGATTTGAAAGAGAAAATTGAGGCCACAAAAGGAGTGTCAACGTCTTGTCATTCACAAAGCCTAAAATGTTTTTAAATAATTATATCACTTGCCATTCAGTTTCTTTAATGAAAGTATCCTAATGAATGTATAGACTTGTCACATAAGCATTTGATAATTCAGGTATGATTGCCTTAATCATGATGTAGAAAATCATTAAAATAATATACAAAGGGGTAACAGAATGAGCATGTTGTGTATGTCTGAATTAATGTCTGCAAAAACAGGCCTATCAGTGAGAAATAGGAATATTAAGTTTTCACATAGAACCAAGATAGACATAATTCAGGATTTAGTCTTCACCAATGTCAAATCATTCCAAGGGGAGGAGAAGAAAGAGTAGAAATGGGAATTTTACCCTGTGTTTTTCTAAAAAGAGCTAAAACTGGCATAACTTCTTTGCCAATAATTTGTATACATTTTATAATGTTTCAGTCATCATGGTATCTTACTGGTGTAACTGTGGGGAAGCAAGAACCTAAGAATCCTAATTTTCATGTAAAATGAGATAGGAGAAGTTCTGTTCTTATTAAGGAATCTTGAAGCTGTATTTATACAAAAGTTAACAAGAATATAGGGTCATAAAGAATTTCTTACTAGTTTTGAGCTTTAAGCATGAGGTTCAAGGGAGTTCAGAAAATTATGTATTTGAAACCTATGCTGCACAGTTGATAAAATGTGTCAACATGCTGATGATACTTTATTTTGTTAATGGTAATATTGTCCTTATGCTGTGCAGAAAAATGAAATTTGTCTGAATTAAAAAATGATGAGGTGTTTATTACAACACTTTTTAAAAAAGATGGATTTTGTTACTGGATATAAGGACTTATAAATGTATTAGCTAAGTGTTACAGTTTTATTTAGCAAGGCTGCTTGGTAGAATTGTTTTAATGTTCATTTTAGAAAGAATTAACATAAAGGAGTGAAGGTCTTTTCTTCCACTGAAATTTAGCAGTCCTGTTAAGCATGTACCGGCTTATTTTCTAGGCTCACTTTTATTCCAGCTGTGAGTGGGAAACTTCAGGAAATCATTCCTAAAAAGCACCTTGAGGTGACTAAATTGCTACTTCATTTATATCAAGATGGACAAATTGAAAATCTGCCAACCACAGTCACCAGTGCAAGTCCTGCTGGACTCCCACCCAAACAGATGACACGTTTTGCCTCCTCTGTGATGCAGATATGGGGGATTGATAGTTTCAAAGGTAGGAAGTTCTAGACCAACCTTGTAGATGCTGAAAGCAAGTGGCATTCCTCCCTCTTTCCTTTGTCTCCCCATCAGGATAAGAAATGTCATGGGAAACACTGACATCATTTTAGGGGCTTTTCTTTAAATTGCAATGGCAGGACTGTCTACAGTCGGCAGTGAATAGGAAACAACTGTTGTGGTACATAGTCTGCTTTGAGAAGGTCCCTTGGAAGTTTGCAAGAACATGGCCAAGTCCCTTTTTATTAAGTGAAGAGCACTACCAGCATACCATTTCATGTCCTGTGTTGCATGCTAGTAACACTGCCCTTTCAGAAGGCTTGTTTGTAAGACATTAAAGTGAAACAACAGTGTCAGCAAATGGCTAATCCTTATGTACAAATAGGACTTAAGCGACTCATTAATTGCCTTTTTTCTCCCTGTTACATGATGCAGAACAGTTTGGGAGGAGGTTGTGTGCTGCTGACCAAAGGATTTATTTCATGTTATTGCAGTGGGTATGTTGCACGTGTTCTGTATTAATGACATTGCTGTTTTACAGATGGGGTACCCTTAGGACCAGAAAGTTTAAAATCTGAGAGCTAGCACTAGCTAGGGTTGAAGAGATAGTTTAAGCGTCAAGACTGTGACCCTAGAAGCAGAGAGGAAGGGCAGGGAGTTACTAGTCTGGTACGTAGGCCTAGCTGCTGTTCCTTCACATGGCACAAACTCTCTTATGTGATTTCATATAGTTTCCATGTCTTGGATTCCTGTATGGTAAATTGAAATAATGGCATTTATTATAATTTAAGTTCTGTACTTAAGAGCCATAAGATGAGGAATGGCTGGATCCATTAAAGAGTTGAGTGGCCTGAAGTTCTGTGACACTAAACTCTTCTTGACCATCCTTGAAGAACCTAATCATTTTGGAGAAGGAATCACTCAGGAAATGTTTTTATAAGAATCCTTCCCACCTTCTATAAAGCATTAGAAAAGTATTTACCTTTAGGATATATGCCAAGTACTTGATGTTTATGAAAAAAAAATAATCAATGTCGTTTGACTAATAGGGATTAGTATTTTAAACAAGTTTTCTGTAACCTCATAATTAATAGTTCTCATTTCACTTGATGATGGGACCTCCAAGACAAACTTCTGATGGTCGAAACGAGCTGTGTATCCTGTAACACATTGAAACTGGTTTGTGAGGTTGTTAACAGCCCTATGATTGAGAGCCCTCCGGTTGAAGAACTCTAAACTTCTGCCTCTGTTAAATGCAGGAGTCTTCTCAGGTGCAAACCAATCAATCTTTGTGCACTGCTCAGGACTGACATTGCTCTTGTGGCCTTTTACTGTCAAACTTCTTTGTATTTTGGGGCACACAATTCTATTTCCTTCTAAAGATTCTGATTTGTATTTACTGAGCCTCTGCAGTGGCTTATGTTTTGCCCATTCTTAGGCAGTTTGAGCTTAAAAATGCTTTGCTGTGAGGTGGCACAACTGCATCTTGACCATGTTCTCTGCTTCAGGGCTTGTAACCTCCAGGACAGCTAGAGGGCAAACAGAAAGAAGTGTTACAGCCCCAAACTGTGCCAGCACAATTCAACAGAGCTCACGTGTCAGACTTGTTCGTCAAAATTATGTTCAATTCACAGTCAACAATTTCCGTTATTGTTGTTCGTTCCTTTTGTTTCTTGCTGGACAGGATTGTTTTCAGGACTTTCAAATCTTTCTAATTTTATTCTTCCATTTAAAAGGTTCCAGTATAAAGTTAGTGAGAGAAATTCCTTAAAATTAACAGAGGAGCCCCAAACTGCAATACCTCCAGGGTTCCAAGAGCTTTGTTATGTTACTTGTTACCAAATACTAACTACCTTTGTTAAGCAATTCAAATGGCTTATTCAGTTGACTTGTTCTAAAGTCTCCTGTATTTTAGAATAATGTGTTTCCAATAACTGGGTCACTCTGGCACAAAAGAAACAGAAACTTCAGTATTCATGGAAAGTTTAAAAGCTGATCTTCTTTAAAAGCTGACTGTTGGTTAGTTTCTGCGTTTCTGATTTGGACCTTGAATTTTTAAATTTTCTTCAAGTTCCTCTGTTTGAGACTTGGTAATAACAGAAAGAGATAAGTTGGTGAGTCCTTTTCTGGTTTACATCATTTTCCTTGGTTCCACAAAATATGAGTGATGTGTTTGAGTTGGTTTTAGGATTAATATAGTATGGGTATTTTTATTCTGGGAATAAATATTAATTTGTTAATAGTTCTCATCATCAATGTAGTCTGTACTTTTTCTGCTTCCTCCAGTAGTCTTTCCAATAGAAGTTCAAACTATTAGTTGTAAGGCAAGTGATTTTTAAAAAAAAAGACAGGTTTCAGGTGCAGGTGGCAAATCTTTTCAAGGTTAATAGCCCATTTGTAATGGAATATGGTGACCTTAAGGAAATACAGTCATTCATAAATAAAAAATACAGGGATCTTGCACTTCACTACTCAACTCTATTGACCCTGAAATGCAACTGTCACATAGGAACTAGCAGAAAGTTGGTGATTATAAATAATACCCCTTGCTGATGACAGCACCATAAACGTTCATCATAGTAAACAAATCCTGAGAACAGACAAACATACCAATTACATATAATCTGGTACAAAATGCAGCAGTATGATGTTTGAAAATACATTTCTGGGTTTTGACACTGGGTCCAAATATGTTACTTGCATTAAGTGTGCTTTTTGGACCATAAAAGTGGAAAGGTCTGTCAAATGGAGCCTGCTCTTTCTATGAGGTTTTCTGTAGAAGTGAGGAGTTACAAATTAAGCAGTTCAAGATTTTAATTTTCACACACTGGCCTAAAAAGCAGGTAACCTCCCAATGAGGGGGATTGTTTTGGCCTGACTCTTTTCAAGGTTTGTCTCCACACAAATATATATTCAGCAAATAAATGTGTTGTTTCTGGGTGTTTTGTCTTTAAAAAGGTATAAATATATATTTATATAATGTATATCCACCCTCACTTCTGTTCTTTTCTTTTGCTCCTGCAGTTTATTGTGGAGTGTCATGGGAATACACTTCTTCCCCAGTTTTTGGGCATGTACCGGCTTACTGTTGATGGAGTTGAAGTATATATGATTGTTACGAGAAATGTGTTCAGCCACCGTTTATCCGTTTATAGAAAATACGATTTAAAGGTGAGAAATAACTGCTGATGAAATAACTGACAAAGTAGCTGAAAAAATCTTTACTATAAATGTTAGCTTATGTTGGTGCTTGAATATTGCTCAGAATTTTAATTAATTTTAAGTTGTGTTATGTAAGAGCCAGCATTAACTGGTTTATTTCTGCATCTGGGTTTAGCAAAACTGAAGGATGGTTTTATCAAAATTGTGCATATTTATTTGCATTGTGCATTTTCAAAGAGAGCCATTTAAGTGGGTGTGTTTGTTAAATGTAAGTAATGGTTAAAGGTAGACCCCTTCACACATATCCAATAGTAATTCTGCTTCCTGTAGGTCTTTATCAACATAATGGAAAGCCACAGCTGATTCTGCAGAGGGCTTTTATAAAATAACTAAATATCATCATAAGTTAAACCAGTAAATTGCTACTAACAAAGTACATCGCTACTCCAAAAGCTCCATATTTTATTCCATATTTTTAAAATAATCCAATTTAAAAAGAGAAGGTTCTTAAAAACAAAAATTTGTGTTGCTTTTATCATAAGGTGTATTTTAGGGTTTTTTCAGAAGGTTTATCTGCTCGTTATTTTGCAAATAGTTAATACACAGTGCCTACAACTAATGTCCGAAGTGTAGTCTTAGTCTTTTTACTTACCTAAGGGATTGTATTTTAATTTCCTCCATGAAGTCACCCCTTAGAAACCTACTTCTTTCTAGCATGTTTTTGTGTTGAACAACTAAGTGCATCTGCA
The DNA here is from genome assembly GCF_963210335.1 of Falco punctatus. NCBI lineage: Eukaryota > Metazoa > Chordata > Aves > Falconiformes > Falconidae > Falco > Falco punctatus. The sequence goes on from NC_137583.1 coordinate 70,585,472, forward strand.
AACTTGTTTTAAGGTGTTTATTTAGCATTCTGTATTAAGACATTTGTAATGCTGTGCACACCATCCTTTCCTCCTGTCAGGTACCTACCTAGCAGCTGGTTAGATAGTTGACTGAACGTGATTTGTAAGAACTGATTTCCAGATTGTCAGCAGCTGACTTTTTGGTATTTAGTACCATTGACAGCAGAGTTTCCTCAAGAAAGACATTTTTTTGAGAACTGTATGTGTTTTAGAGCATTGTAATGTCCAGATGCGTTAAAAAAGGGGGGAAAGCACAACAGAAAGAAACAAATGATATAAAGCATGTTCTTAGCGTTGGTATCATAAATTTACCTCTGTGAATGCTTCTATACTCTATTCAGTTTGTCCAGCTGGACTGAATTGCTTTAAAGGTAAACTTCTCTTGCAATTTAAATTTAACATCAATATCACATTATTCTTCAAAACTAACTCCTTCACTGAGTATTAGTAGTGTTGTAGTGACACTGCACGTATTATAAATCACGTTTTCTTTACTTTCATTGCTACAGCATCTACGGTTGTAGGTTCAGTCCTTTTTCGTACATGAGTATTTTTGACACTAGCTTAGAGCTCACTTGTAGCGCAAGTCTTTACCTGTGCAGATACTAAGAGACCACAGATCGGCCTAGGATTTCAGAGGTATTTTCTTGGCCACTGAGGTATTTTATTAAAATTTATTAAAATAACTTCAATGTCAAATTTGGCAATCTCCCTAATTTTTACTATTGTAAATCCACTTTTTTCCCTCCAGTTTGGTTTTCAGCTGATCTTTTTTTAGGCCAAATAGTCTGTTAGAGCACGGAATACAACATAAAAAGTGTATTTTTATGTAACATAAAAAGTAAACATAAAAAGTTTAGTAAACTAAAATGTCAGACTTTCACTAGGCTTTATTAGCAGTTAACGATACAATGCAATGAAATCCCTGCTTGCTGTGCCATACATAATAACTAAGATGTACAGCCCCATTTATATTTTATCTCCATCTTTTCTAAGTTTCTCTCTGCAAACAGCATAAAACGTGATATAAAAACATGTGGTTGGGAATCCTTATGTTCTTTAAACTAGCGTGACTGAACTCCAGCACTTCTTTACACAATGCATACCTTCCAACAAATTATAGAGCTGATTTTACCCATCTTTCAGTGTCCAATTATCACGTTTGTAGTTATAATTTCTTGCAGTGCTATTATGTGATAAACAAACTCTGGGTACTTAAAGGTGTGGTCCTGCTCCAAGAAATTTGCAAGGAAGTATACACAGCCATTTTTTGGTCACCTCCAGTTTATTCAGAACGCACCATATTGCATACTAGTTCTAAGCTTAAAAAAAAAAAAAAAAAAAAAAAAAGATTTAAAAAATAAAATTTAAATAGCCAGAATATCTTTGGCAAGCACTGTAAATCTTGTGAATCCACATTTGGTCTCATCTCTTCTTTTGACTTCATGTTGCTGTGAGGTGCTTTGTTCTTGTTTGTACTTTGTGATCTTTTAAATATTTCTATGTGTTTATATTGTGTGACATCTTTTTCAAATGTGTATTACATATGTCCAAATAATTACCTAGAATAGGCTATTCCATAACCACACAGCTAAATTGGTACAAAAAGATGAGAAGTCTGCCAAGCAAGGCAGCAACTTCTAGGATGATAGTCTCAAAATGAGGATGAGACATGAAGAAGCTCCAGCAGTCAGGAGAACATATGTAGAGCATTTGAGGATTTAATCCATCTTTCTTCTCTCATGATACATCTTCTTCAAGTGATTGCAGCAGTTCAGCGGCCCTGGGCATTCTACTTACTGTATCACCTTTCTTTAAAACAGCTCTCAAGTTCAGAAGAAAACATCCACTTTTGACCTGTTATCGTAACATTTTCAAATCAGTTTCTGACATATGCACATTTTTAGATCCATTTTTTCTGTTTCAGGGCTCTACTGTGGCTCGAGAAGCCAGTGACAAAGAAAAGGTATGGTGCATTTCTGTTTCTTTTTCAATTATCTAAGCTGCTAGCTGGCCTCAGGACAACCATAACCAGTGCTGTTCTGCCCCTTTTCTTTGTTTTCTGTCATATTCTCCCCTCTTGAGTTCTACCTTATTCCCCCCTTTATCTTTCCTCTATTTTCTGCAGACCTTTGAATATTGGTTTGCAATGGTGTTGAGATTTCAGAGGTAAGTGAGCCAGTCCTCTAGCTCCTTCTTTTCCTTTTTTTCTCTTCTTAGTTTCTTCAGGGCCTGCCCTGTGGTAGGAAAACATCAGGACTTTCTTCTCTTCCCTCCTGCTTCTTCATCTTCTTTCTCTTGCTCTTTAATATTGAGATTTATGGATGCTCCATGTCAGTTAATAGAATGATGTGACGTGGCACCACTTCTAAAGTGAATGCAAAGATGAACCAAACCTTGAATTGTGAGAACCTCTGGGTATGTAAAGCTCATGCAAATGAGTGAACAACTGACACGCTTAGATGTACATGTAGCTATAATGAGAGACAGGCTGCCTCAAATTCTGGGCCGAAACCTTGCTCTAAAAGGAAATTGATCACTTTGGTTTTCTCCATCTCCAACTTCAGTTCATTTGGAAATTTTCGTGTTCTCAAAATCAGTGTTTCTCTCAGGTTTCAGTGACACAGCCTGATAGCACTTTAGGAAAGGTTTGTCTAGAGATTCTACAGATAATTGGAGGTGGGACATAGTCTTCATCATCTAAGACTTCTTAAATTTCCAAATTTGGGTGAAGTCCAAGAGCCCATGAGCCTTGTTTTCTTAATTTTTCCAAGCACATTCCTTCTGAATTAGCATAAGATCATTTAGCAATTCACTTAAAAGACTTCATTTTATGTTGTCCCCAAATTCCATTCAAATCATTTGTTTTTCTCCTGAGCATTAGTTGTATCATACCTGCCTCTCTGAGTCTTCTACAGATCACACAACTGCACTAAGGAGTAAGGGACATGCAGTAGCTGTTCGGTTCTCACAGAATGAAAAACTCTGAAGTTTTTCCACTTTGTCCTAAGGTATGACTGAAGACTTAAAGTTCTCCTTCCAGCATTAGGCAACTAATGTCTGCCATGTCCCAAATGCCAAATGCAGTTACAATAGTCAGCATTAGCTCCCTTTTGCTGTACCGGGCCCTCAAAGTCATGTCTTGAATGGTCTGCATTCTTTTCTTGTGGTCTATTTTTGTCCTTGTTCAGTAGCACAACTCTAGTGTTTTTAAAGCAGAGGGATTAACCCTTCAGTGTCTTGCAAATGATACCTAGTGTCATTAAAAACCTCTGCTGGTAGTAAAATAATCTGATAGTAATGAGGAGGGCAGATTATTTGGATGGGACTACTTCAGGTTGCAACATTAATGCTTGGAATAGTAATGTAAAATGTAACGATATTACATGTATTCAGCTATACAGGAGCTGATACTATACAGATATTTAGCGCACTGGTTTTGAGCAGTTTTAAGAATTTGTCTCATAATAAATAGAAAAATAGTAGTACACATGTACTGTAGTTAATATGTTGAGTGAGAACCTCAAAGAAACAGCACCTTAATTTTGTTCCTATGTAATTTCATGGCAAAATTACTATTGAATTTGATTATAGCTAAGTTGAAACAAAGTTGTGTAGTTTTGTATAACTGTATACAACAATTATTCTTTAAATGTAATGTGAAATCATAACTTCAGTAAGGCAAATAACAAAAATTCCTATCAATTTCAACGCATCTAGAACCTCCTGTTTTGAGTATTTCTGTGAAAGAAATGTAAAAAAAAAACCCTGGTCATCCATATTCTTCAGTTATTTTAAATATTACGCATTATTTTCTTTTCAAAGGAATTTGATTTCTTGGAGACAGAACTACACTAAGCTTACTGATGTTGCAGGCAGACGGTCTGAGGCTGTTGGAACAGCCTTCTGTTACTCATCAGTCCCCTCAAACTCCAGTGCAGTGCAGCAGGGAAGCCATAAGCTAGACTTGGAACAAACACCTCCAAGAAAGGGAACTAACTGGGTAGACATCGAAGTTCATAGAGGAAGCAACATTTTACAAACACTTTAAGAAAGACTGTTAGGGATTCAAGCAAGGGGAAAATAATATTTTGCTTATTACATGGCTTTTGTCTGAATTTTTGAGTCTGCTGATTGATTTGAAAGGGTCAAAAATACACTAATGCATGTCTGTACTGTAGATGTTCAGAACATTCATTTGTCACTGCGATTTGAATCTCCTGCCATAGGAGTGGATTACTCATTTAAATTACTCAAGTGTTTCTAATGCAGCTTTTAAGCTTAAATAAGAAGGGGGTTGTGTATTTATATGAATAGACAAGGAAAGTTTATTTTTGAAACTGAGCAGTGCTGAAGACCTGCTATCATGAGGTGTATCACTGCATGTGTGGCACTGATTTCAGGACCTTGAGGACTGTGTTGACATAAGATGTTGATGGTCCATTATTCTAACTACCAAGTGAGAGCCCCACAGCATGTTTTTTCACTCTCATTTTCTCTCAAGTAGATGTCACAGTTTCAAAGTTTTTGTTGTCTTCTGTGGGAATCTCAAGCCATTCTGAAAGATACTAAAATGCCTGGAAAATTCTACCCTGAAAAGCAAAAGAAAAAGAATGATGGGTGGGTGGGTGTGTGTGTGGGCGGGTGGGTGGACAGGCACATTTTAGTAAATGCTCTGAAGAGATTTTGGTGTCTCCTATGTTAGATGAAATTGCTATGAATGATTAAACAAAACCACATAATCTCAAATACTAAGCTGATGTAGTAATTTATTAGCTAATTTTTAGCCATAGGCAAGTTAAATCATCAATTTATTAATACCATCCTGAAATGGCATTAATAATAATAGAATTTCAAGTAATGGCAGCATTATTTAATTACTTATTATAAGGGTATCCACTGCTATACACATCTGAAAAACAGAAAAGTAATAAAAGACAGGAAGCTTTTGGCTCTAAAGTGTACAGCTAAATTGTCTGGTAATGCTGTAGTTTTTAAATGGGCTTTTAAGTAATTCATATTTAATTTCAAATGCCAATATTCAAGTAATCAAATGGCTTTCAAAATATCGAGCATATGTTAGCTTTTTTTAAAGCGGCATAAGCCAGAAAACAGAAGAGCAAGTCTTTCTGTGACATCCTAATGCAGACCGAAAATTTTAGATCAATTAGCTTGCAATTGCAAACTTGGCTAAAATTATGTTCTTGAATCTTTTTCCTATCAAACTACTCTTTCATTATTTTCTCAGTTAATAAAGAAGGGGCAATTATGCAGAAAGATGTAATGGATTAAAAAAATAAGAAATCAGGAAAAAATGTATTTTTCTACTTCAGGTTTGTAGTGTAAAATAGGTATTAGTATTCAAATATTTTACATCAGTTTTTAGGAAGAAAAACTGGATGGAGTGACTTCATTACTTTTCTGTCCTTTTTTCAGTTTATCTCCTGTTTGACTGTCTTCAGCTGTTTGATATCCTAACATACTGATAGAAGCTCTGAAACTGTCATTTCAATATTTTGTAATAACCAGTGCGGAGACAAGCTCCATCCCTTAGATTTCACCTTAACACACAATTCCTCTCATTTGCATTATAAGTGATATTTTTAATAACAAAGGCATCATTTTCTTGGCAACAAGTATCTAACATGCACTTACAGATTTTTCTTGAATTTTAAAAGAGTATGTTTCAACAGTTGTCAAATTCTGACAGCTGCTCCTGTTTTGGTGTTTTTTAGGCTTTAGTTGTTCGGGGTTTTTTTTAATTTATTTTTAATAGTGGGCATTTTCTATTCATTCCTTGGACAATTTTGCCCTCTTAAGTGAAACCAGGATAATGCAGAACTCCCCTGGTGGTCTGCCTGCTTGCAATTATGCTGTACTTGCGGTACAACATCAAATTAGCAGTTACAGCTGAGTCTACTTGTACTTATAAAGAACTTAAACATATTACTTGTGAGTGAGCAACTCGGAAGGAAATCTGAGGAAGAAAAATGAAAGCAAACTGAACTGAAGGCCACTATATTTCATCTTTACTAAGCAATTTCAGAGATTATTGCATGGTTTTTAATTAGTTTAAACCTGGTTACTTTGCCACCTCTGTTGTATGTGTTGTTTCATAAATAAGCATAAATGAAGAAAAATTACAGTAAACACATTTGAACAAAGGATTTTTTTTTCAAGTTCTTATTTGGAAAGTAATTGCTGTAGTTGACAGCTACGTAACATCTTAGTTAAATTGTACGCAAAATACATAGCTCTGATAATTAGATTGGAAGATGCTGCTAGACGTAACAAATCATTTCTTCGCTTTACTTCTTACCTTATGATTACAACATATAGTAATTAACTGATTTCTGAGAGGGCAGGTATAACTAAAGGAAGAAGTATTTTAGTATAGAAGCATAGCAACAAGATTACTCAGTCTTAATTAGGTTTTTTTTTTTCTTTTGATGTCAATAGGTAAAACTTCAAGGTAGATCATCCCAAAATCTTAGCTATTTTTCCTGCTATTTTAAAACTGCTGATTTATTTTTTTTTTACTTATGTCTTCTAGTGATTTCAGTCTCCTTAATATGCCTGTCTCACACAACAGACATCTGAGGCATATCTTCGATTTCTCTGTGAAATGAATCTCAAGGTTGCATATACAGAGATAACTTTCAAAGCATGATACTGCAATTCATTGCAAGGAATGGACATTCACAGTTCAGATTCCTTATTTCAGTGTTTAGCCTTCACACAACACCAACCCCATTATTGTTTTTTAAAACAAATCACTAGTTTGCCTTTGTTTGGGTTCTTTTCATTTAAAAATCTGTCTTCCATATGTTAAAAGAATTTAAAAAAAATTAAAGGGGAACAGTCTCTTGCATTTTATATATGTTGCATGTTCATTTTGCAGCAGGAAGACGTTAACCCTAGGGATAATTCTGGATGCATTTCCCCGAGCATTGAAAAGACGTATAGTTACTGGTTTGGTACATGCTCAAATTCCTAATCCATCTACAACATCCTGCACAATTTTTTTTTCCTACAAAAATATCCATTACACTGGTGAAAACCATTTCAGTGTTCCTTCTCAAACCCCCTTTTGGGATTACAGCTCTGTTTCCATTGCCATTTACAGTCCTGTGATGCCAAGTGGAGCTGCAGATCCTTGTTTGGTTAGAAACCTGGTCTTAGGACAAGGCAAATTGTACAACAAAAGTTTGGAGGTCCCGTAACTACTGGAGGGAAGAAGCTGCAGTCTTCAGCTTTCTTTGGAAAGCTCTAGTTTCTCTTCCATTCCTTTGATGGAAGACTTTTGATTTGGTTCAAAACCACCTGTGCCAGCTTGCTGAAAACTGTATTTAGCACTATGTCCCTTTTTTAAAATACTGCCTTCAATATATGCTTGTGAGCCCAGTCAGTCTAAAGTTAGCTTATTTCTCTTTTTAAAAAAAAACATGTATGTGGGCCATTTGCTGTGAAAAGAAGCCCAGGATATGGAACTTCACTCCTGGCAGATGTTTTATACCAGTTTCAAAAGTTTTGAACTGTAAGCCCAACTCTGCTCTGATAAGTTGTGTGAATAACATGACTCATGGCTCGTTCCAAACAAACAGTAAGACTGCTATGCAACATTTGTCCTACAACCTAATCTTTGCCTGTATTAGGTGAGAAAATGTTGCCAGGTTGTCAAGACAATTAAGTAGTCTTCCTTTTTCAGTCCAAGGCTTATTCTGACACTTAACTGCCCTACAGCTGTTTTAGCAAGCTTCTTCCAAAATGTTATCATTGGTGTTAGCCATGATCATTATTTTCAGTCTTGATGCACAAAAATCCCTTTGGGAAGAAACAAAATCGCATTAGGATAGGATGCTGAATTGAGGTGTGTTAAGAAATCTTTAAAAACTACTTCCATGCTCATCTAGATATAACACTTCACCTGGTTCTTACCTTTCAAGACCTTTTTTTTTTTTTCTCAAAACAACATCGGTGGGCTGTTTCACCTTAATTTTAGGTTTTTAATCTGTCATCTTAGTCAAAGAAATCTTTTTAGCCTTTTCAACGGCAGCGAAACCTTCCTGCCATTAAAATTCTCTATGACCGTGGCAAACTTTGGAATGCAAACCTGAACTGTGCAAATAACATGCTTTTTAATAAATAAATACTTCATATTTGTAAAATCTATTGTGCCTTTCTTGCATTTTTAAGTCGGGGATTAAAAACAATGGAGATGGTTCAGAAAGAAAATCTATTATTAATTTAGTGGAAGTATTCAGATGTTCATCTCCTGTGCAGCTCTTAAAATATTTAGTTCTTTAATGATAGTAATATATTCATTACAATGAATTACATTCTAGGAGAATCTTTTTCCAACAAGGATTTTGCTTCATTGGAAATATTTGAGAGTTCATTAAAAATTAACTGTATCAATTATTTCATTAAAGCAAAGTCTCAGTTTTTTCACTCAGTATTTTAAACTGCCACAATGTGGTTTTCTTTGTATTTACTTATTTCAGTGCGTAAGAAGAAAAGGTACATATTAGGACTTTTCAACATGAACACATAAATTATTAATTTAAAATAACTGGGAGAGCCCCTCCTAGCCACATATTTCGTAGGTTTTAATTCCTAAATTCACAAATCAATTTTAAGACTTAAATTGCAGTTGAAGTACTACCACAGTCACTACTAGCTGGCTGTCATTAGTGATGTTTGGGACTGCAGCGGTATCCTAGGGCTATTCAGCTTTAAATAAACAAGGAGAATAATACTGCCTAGCACACCCACATGAAAAAGGTTTGTCTAATAACACCTAGAATGAGGAAGGATAACGGGCCGGGAGGAATCATGCAAATAATGTGGTGAGGGCAACCACTGGCACTTAGCTTTTTAGCTTTGGTTTCTTGTATGGGACCCACCGCTTTTAGTGCTTGCTTTTTCTTCGCACGCCTCGGTACTGGCTTTTAATTTACACAGTTATGCACTTGCCAAGTCTTCACAGTTGCAGGCACTTGGGTGAAGGTAAATGACCTCAGATAAAAATCTGCAGAGGGATTATCGAGGACTGGGGGGAGCCTGCACACAAGGCAGTGAAGTCTGTTTTTTGAGAGCTGATTCGCTGCCCTGAATGTCCTTGGGAGTACCCTTGGGGTCTTGTGATGGTGGGGAAGAAATGACAGGCTGTGTCAGCTTTGCTAGCTCACTTTTATTAAAAAAAGATTAAAGACAAAGTTAAAGCGGAGTATGGCACCTGCACGACTGGCTTATCAGCTCTAGCATCTTCCAAAAAAGATATTTCTTGTAATTTAAGTTTCTTTTTAATAAAGACAGAACTGTTTTCAGTGGAGAAGCACGCTTTTTCCTTCAGCCACCCACTGGGTCTGACTGGCTGGTGCTGTGCTGTGCTGTGCAGTGCAGGAAGTCTGTGGCAGAGCTTAGAGATGAACCTGCCATCTCAGCATCTTAACCACAAGCACATCCTTCCTCTCTGCTCACCCCCCACCTTTAGGGGATTTTTTTCAGTGTTAATGGGTTTGTTTCACTTTAACCTCTGCCTAGTTTAATAAATAACTTGGGTATACTAGGTGGAAAGACAATCTGAGGATTTTTTTCTTTTTTCTTTTTTTTTTTTTTTTTAGGGGCTTTGGGCTAGAAATGAAGGGAGCTTAACTTTCTGCATTCTTGTAATTGTTGCTTCATCATAAATTAATTCATCCAAATCTCCTCTCCATTCTTAAGCATCCTACACACTGGATTCCATCCTCCGGTGTTGGCAACATCCCTGGATCCACAGTCCTGCCTCTGCAGAACTAGCCCTTGTCCATGGGGCAGTTTGCTTGATTGTGTATGATAATCTCTACAGCTGTTGGTCTGGCATGCTTATCTGATGTTTCCCCTACTCATTTTCATCCTAAACCACTTACTGAGTAGGCCAGAAAGAAAATCAATGCACGCTGCACTGTCATATTGTAGTAAACAATTCATTGTGAGCTTCAAGGAGTGTCTAACATCATCTTTAAGTAAAGCAGCAGAGCACTGCAGGGTGACTCCTCCATGGAAGGAGTCTGGGATGGATGAATGGTTATAGCTCCATCTCAGCTGCCTGGGAATTGTTCCTTTTATTTTAAATTAAAATTGAAGATCTTTATATTAGAGGGTATTTTAATATACTGGAATGTTCTAGATGCAACACAGTAATAATACAGAGCAGCCAGACTGGGACCTCATTTTTTTCCAGAGTCCACAGGCGTCAGGTTGCAATGGATTTAACATGGATTCATAACTATAAAAATGTTACTAATTGCTTAAGTGGTTTTGAGCAATTATTGGAAGAGAAGGGTCATGTTTCTAAACAAAAGCAGTATTGTGGGATCTTAAGCAATTCATAAATCGCAGGTGCAAAAAATAAATCTGGACAGTTGGGGAACTGAGTATTTCAGCCACTTAGGTGTACAGCCCAACAGCAAAAAGAATTTCTGGCCATTGTGAAGATCTATAAGGGTGTTTCAGGGTCTGCTATGATGCTCACATTTTTTAATGCTGTGTTTTCCAATATGTACGTTTTGGAGCAGAGAAAATAACCTCTGAGATTCTTTTCCTTACTGTGTCGTAGGAAGATAATAAGCTTTTTGAAAAATACTGTCTCCAGTAAGGTTATAAGCAATATCGGACCAGTTAAACTTATGGAGGGTATTCCAGTGGACTGATGGTGGCTGCCTTATATTTCTAGCAGAAGGACTTTCAGATTAAGGGGAAATTATTTTATTTGAAGTACCCATTAGTTCATGATCATTGAGGCTTGCAGCATCAGTTGCTCTGCAACTTTTTCTCTGTAAAGAAAACCTGTTCTTAGTGATTAAAGGTGGGGGACAGGGAGCAAGGCTGTTGATTACTTTTAATGGGCCAATTTTTTAAAGGTTCTGATTGCAGAAGCTACTGTTACTTTGAGTTTGGTTGACCAAATACCCTGAAGGAACTGCTCTTTTGTTTGTTGGCTTGCTGGGTTTTATTAAGTAAACTTCCATTCACTGCCCTTCAAAAACACACCGTTTGAGGGGTCTTAGTACTGAATCCAGTGGTTCCTCCATCTGGCTGTCCTAAATGCTGCTGCAAATGACTTCATGGGAGAGTTGAAGATGATCAACTAATGTTTCAACATTTAATTACATATTTAAAAGGCAGTGGTCTGCTCTGGCATTTGTCACTTCTAAGCAGCATTTCATAATTCATGTTCACTTGATGCTTTCAAATAATTATTTGATATTAGACACTTATGAATGTGCACAGTAGCTATGTAAAATGCAGTCCAGTCTGACCATCTATAAGATATGATGCAAGCACTTTGTTAGGAGGTATAGATTGTGGTTTAACTTCGCTTATTGCCAGTTACCTTGACAAACGACATCTTGGAAGAAGCTTGATGCAAATCAAGTATTGAGTCTGAGATTTTGTCTTCACTACATTTGCTGCACACCCATTAAACTTACACCTTCTAGGCCATCTACAAGAGGAATAAACCAAGGAAAGGGCTCCGTGGGTGCAGTTACGGAATGCTGCGTGCCGTGGAGGTGCCTCTGCTTCCCCTGGAGAGGCGGCTCAGCAGTGCCCTCCTGAGTGCAGGGGAGCTCCAGAGGTGCCACTGCCAGCAGGGGGGCCGCGCTGGGCCAGCATCTTCACTGCACTCCTCTTTGCGATCCCACCCTTACAGGAGTTTTGGTTTATTTTAGGCCAAAGAGCTGCCGACGTTCAAAGACAATGATTTTATTAATGATGGCCAAAAGATTCATATTGATGAGAATAACAAAAAGATGTTCCTTGAGAAACTCAAAAAGGATGTTGAGGTAAGAATGTGCCTGTTCAGTTATATGCGATTAAAATGTGTGGCTAATTACAGATATCCCAGGAAATTGTACCTGTAATTCATTAATGAAAACTTGTTTATAAGGCTGTAAGCACTATTTTAAATGAAACACAATTTAAACTTTCAGGAATTGATCACTGCTTTTGCTGATGTGGTAAATGGCTTGCCTGCCATAGCTGGTTGCCATACATTGTCCCTGCCTTGATTATGTGACGTTAAAATGATGGTACTACTTAGATGCTTTACAAGCCTAGTACTTCCAAATGCCCCCAAAAGAGAGGTGAGTATTGTTAGTTGTATTTTACAGGTGGAGGTACACCAGAGCTGAGGCCGTACATGGAATGTAGTCCATAACAGAGGATGTAGCATCCCCACTCACAGCCATGCATGTTCTAGTTGTTTCATATTAGTAACCCAGTTTGAAATTACATTAGAATTACAACAGTAGAGTACTTCAGTGATTTGTGTACAGCAGTCAGACTCATTATCTTAATGTAGTCTTCCGTATAAATTTGTAATTGGCTGAATATAGCCAATACCTAGTAGAAAAGTGGTGTGTTGTGGTTTAACCCCGGCCAGTAACTTAAAATACCATGCAGCCGTTCGCTCACTCTCCCTAACCCCCAGGGGATGGGGAGGAGAATCAGGAAGGAATGCAAAACTCAAGCGTTGAGATAAGAACAATTAAATATAATCAAAATAAAATGGAGGATAAGAATAAACAATAATAATAATAATTGTAATGAAAAGGAGGGAGAAGAGGAGAGGAATAAAATCCAACGGGAAGGGAGAAGAAAAACAAGTGATGCACAATACAGTTGCTCACCACCCACTGACTGATGCCCAGCCAGTACCTGAGCAGTGATTACCAGGCCCTGGCCAACTGTCCCCATTTTATACACTCAGCATGATGTTCTATGGTATGGAACATCCCTTTGGCCAGTTCGGGTCAGCTGCCCTGGTTGTGTCCCCTTCCAGTTTCCCGTGCCCCTCCAGCCCTCTCGCTGGCAGGGCCCAAGGAACTGAAAAGTCCTTGATTCAGTATAAACATCACCCAGCAACAACTAAAAACAGCAGTGTGCTGTCAGGCTTGTTCTCACACCAAATCCCCAAAACACAGCACTGCACCTACTAAGAAGAAAATTAACTATCCCAGCTGAAACCAGGACATGTTAATATGTGAATTTAATATTGTATTATAGCTGATTTAGTACAGCAAATAGGAGAAAATAAATATTGGGCTAATTAGTTCACAGTTTGACTTCAGCTTCCATAATTGAAAATATTGTCACTAAAATATCATCACTAAAACATTTTGCAGCCCTTATACTCAAAGCTGTTTTCCCTGTTGAAAGAGACCCGGTAGCAAAACGTATCTGTGACTTAGTCAGACTTCCAGCTATTTATATCAAAATGGCTCTGTGAATTGATTTGTCTGGTTCTTCAGATCTATATCTCAGTAGTTGCACAAAACAAAATACTGTAACTTTAGAATTTACCCAGTAATTTGCTTTTGAGGAAATCTAATTTCCCATCTCAGTAATTATGAGAAATGTATGGTGATGATGATGAAAACAAGTATTTTGTGAAATATCAATATGTGATTATTTTATATTTTAAATACTGTGCTGGAAAAGTGCTCTACTGATGTCAAAGCTCTAGAGATAAGTTTATTTGGGTTTAAGTTTTGTGCTCTTTTAATATGTACTGTTGTTGCTGACCAGTGCTTTTACAGTAAGTGGGTTGCAAACGATATCTTAAATATGTGCAAGACATGTGGAAGACACTTCATTATCCCAGAAAGTGGATTGTCTGCCATCTTGTACATAATTTACAGGATTGCAAACATAATGGCAGATTCCGTATCATGTCTTGAGAAGCTATTTTTATTGTTTAGAAATTTATACAGAGCATTATTAAATAATCACGTAAACCACTAATGACCTGGCACCTGATTTTAGTAATGGCAAGCTGTTCTTTAACCTTGTTTTTCTTTTATTGGTTCTTTTGCCCTCATTAGATAACTGGTAGTATATACTTTGTAGCCAATGTGTGAACGCTAACATTTCACTACAATGAAAAGCGATGCGCAACACAGTGTATGATTACCTTATCACACAGGATTTATAGTTAAAACATATTATGGAGTAGTATTCTAAACTATATGGCTTTATAACCAATCTTGTTTGTCATTATGTAAATTGTGTTTCTGTATTTCTCTCATAATCAAGTCTTACGTCCCCTTCCTATGTTCAGACAAGTGTCTATGACTGCTGTTTTGATGTCCTCTTGTCTGTTTTCCTGTCTCCTCATTCCACTGAAAATGTCCTGAGAAAAAGCACATAAGGATATTTTTTCCATTGTAAATCACATGGTGTTTTCCTTGTGTTGATCTCCCAAAGCCTTTTTGCTGTCAGCAGCAGCACACTTTTTTTCCCCCCAAGAGCCGTTCTCTTCTAATTCGCAGTTCACTTTCTTTCCCAAGAGTCTGTTCTCTTTTGTGCTTTATTGTATGATTATTGGTAGATTTTTCTCCTGTCTGTCAGTATTTATCAAGTATCTGATGACATGGCTGGAGTCCTTCCACTTCATCGCCTTTAGCCAGTCTCATCTGCTCTTCTCATATGTCAGTGTATATCATCTCTTCAAACTTTGATCTCTTCTAGTCTTGTGAAGAGTCTTGCTTTACTGTATTATTAGAAACTAGTTTCTTCTTTCTTAAAACCTCTTCTCAATCTCACAATATTTCTTCTAGCAGTTGAGTTTACAATCATCTTATCTCTGATTCCTGTCTTAGAATCAGGATTTTGACAAACTATTTCTCATTTCTTAGTATTTTATACTCATCTCTTTCATCGCTATCACCATTCCAAAGTCTGGCCTAAACCCCTTCTTCTCTGGTCTGCTCTAACTTCCTTTTTATAACCATTTAGAATTTCTAAAAATTGAAACAATACCTATTTTCAGCCTCTTTCTCTGCATACCATAAACAAGGGCTCCACAAGTTCAAAATCACAGTATTGCTTTTAGGCTGCAGCACAGCTCTGCCCTGCCTACCCCTCACCCCCCCGAACTGTTTATCCCCCTTCCCGCTTTTGTACTTTCCTTCACCCTCCTGTTAGCTTTCTGCCTTACCCTGTTCCTCTCAACTAAATTAACTTTATCTATACGTAAAGTGTATTCATCTTTCAGTTTTCTAAAAACTGACATCCTCAGTCTTTATCCAAAACTACCCTTTCATTCACATTCACGTTTTACTTGTGTGATTTAAGTTGTGAGCCTGTCACTGTGAAGAGAATATAGCATCATTTCGTGTTGTCATGGTGTAAAACGTCACTACTTTCCGCTGCAATAATATTTTAATACTTTTTCACGATTCTTTATTAAGGTTTAAAAGGGAGTGAGGGGGCAGGTTTAGCACCAGATTATAGCACACCATACGCCTGACAGCACAGAGGCTGGTCTGGACGCTGAGCAGTGATAGGATAGCCAAAATTGAAACACAAGATGGTAGTGACAGTCATCGTTTTGCCTAGGCACTGGTCTTTACTACAGGAAAAATTAGTTTTCCTGGAGGAAATTTTTCCCTGAGGATTTTGGGAGAGTGGGCTACAGCTTTTTTATAATACAAGTTGCAAGGGACCTGTGTGCTGTTACTACATCTGAATAAATTCAAATGTATCTCTGCTAGCTTTATCACTTAATCTTCCCTGTTGCTCTCTCTTAGAAGCGCCTGTTTTTCTCAACTGATGACACCTTTGTGGAACTTCTCTTGTTTCTAAGTGGAGCTTACATTTTTCAGTCATATTGATAAATTGCTTATTATCACTTTCTAGTTCCTTGCTCAGTTAAAACTCATGGACTACAGCTTGCTGGTTGGAATTCATGATGTTGAAAGAGCTGAACAGGAAGAAGTAGAGTGTGAAGAGAATGATGGAGAAGAGGAAGGTGAAAGTGACGGGACCCACCCCATTGGAACCCCTCCAGACAGTCCAGGAAACACGCTGAACAGCTCACTGCCTTTGGCTCCAGGGGAATTTGATCCAGCTATTGATGTTTATGGAATAAAATCCCATGAAAGTAAGTGGTAATAAATATATTTATGTTAAGATGTTTTGATTATTACACAAGATTCCTAAAGTCTTTGCATCCACGTAAAGGCAAAGGTAAACAGCAAAATATAAATTCAGTCTGCAGAAGAGGAAATTAGTTGCTCTTTGGTGCAGCAGAAAGCAGAAGATACTTATAATGCTCAGCACCGTCATGAATATATTTCTTAAATATTGTGACGTGTGGGGATGCAGTCAAATAATTCACCTACTACACAATCAAATCATATCCTGGCTTAGCTATTCAGATACAACAGTTCTCAGTTAATTCATGGATTTTTGTCATCCCTTTCAGGAAATACTGTATCTGTAATTGCTCTTTTCCTGGCAGATAAGATAACACTGTTAAGAAGAGTCTAGAAAGAATGAGGAAAGCAGCATTCCAAGTTATATTTCATGGTTCGGGTTTCTTTTTGAAAATTTGTGCACACATACCCGATTTCTGTGTTCCATCTAAGAAAGTCAACATAAGAAATGTGTAAGAAACCTGAAACTGGGTTTGAAGTCAGTGTATAAAACTAAGTATAACTTGTTACCTGTAGCTGTTGAAGACAGGAAGGTTGTCTTTTTTTTATTTAATAAGAGTTTACATGAATAAATGCATGTTTTTATTCATAAAGAAAAACTGATCTTGTTTGTTGACACAGAAGCATTACCTTTCATATAAAACTTCATAATTTTTCCGCAAAGGAAGATGAAATCCACATTCCTTTCAGTGAGCAATTATTTCTATTTCTGCATGCTGGTGTTTTGTTTTATGTTCATTTAGGGGGGTTTGCATTATATATGAGCACAGTTAAACTCTCAGTTAAGGACAGCTTGACCCTGTGGTCTTTACAGATCTGTGATTCTGACTGACATTAACGTGTCTTAGCTGCTGACTGAGCCTTATAGAGTGTCCTTTGTTAGAAGGAAGACTCATGATTAAAATGTCTCAAAAGGCTTCCTTACTGCCATGTGTTTGCCACTTGCAGATGCACCTAGGAAGGAAGTATACTTTATGGCCATTATTGACATTCTTACTCATTATGACGCAAAAAAGAAAGCTGCCCATGCTGCAAAAACGGTAAAGCATGGGGTAAGTATCTGGGTTGGGGTTTTTTCCTCTGATTCCATTTATACTTCTGCATTTTTTGTTGTTTAGTGCACTGATATAGCAATGTTCAGGAAATCTAGGGAAAGGGGAAATAGATCAGAAGTTTTTCAGGTTTTTTCTAGTATAATATGTAATACAGAAGTACAGAGCAACTGCTACACATTATGTACTGAGAGCAGAACTCCCTTTTCAGCCGTACGCATAGCTTTCTTAGCCATAAAGAACTCTAGTGAGATGCCTTTTTTAGGACTTTGTCCTAAATTTGTGAGACGCGCCTTATTCTTGCAAACAAAGCTGTTCAACAGCACTGTGAAAGCTGTTGTGAATCTGATTTCAGATGCAGGGCCCTAGTGATGGTTTCATTATTCAGTACAGCCTATTGAAAGTTTGTTCTTCACCATATAATGTGTCTCACTTTACAAAACTTCTTAAAAAAAAGTACAATTTGCAAAATTAAGCATAAAACGTACATATTAAATATCAGAGACCATTCAGTGAAGGTTTCTGTTTGACTGCCATGAATTTCTTTGTTTCAACTGAAATTGCTGCTTAGCAGCAAACACCAAAGAACCATGGTGAAGCAGCCCAGTCTTCCAGAATTATGATTTATATCTACCATTATCACTCCTATGGTGATTTAAGAATCAAACTTCATAAACTTTTTAAAAGGAGCATAATCATTCATGAGACTAAAATCCCTTCTCTGTCTAAGTTTCTAAAGGCTCAGGGAATTGTGGGGTGGTTTAAGCAAAGGCTCAGGGCTTTTTAGTTTACAGTAGAGTGATGCGGAATGCTCAACAATAAACCCTGCACAGGCCCGTAGAAGGTATTTTTTGTCTCTGAAACAACGCTCTCATCACTCTCTGCTCCCAGAGCAGCTGAAAGTAGATGCAGGCCAAATGCAGACATTACCTGGCAACTGTTAATGAACTTCGAATGTAGCAGGCTTTAAAAACTCACACTTCTGACTTAAATAAAGGATAGAAATATGTTGAGGATAACAACTATGATTATTAAAGCTGACTGTGATTAGAATTTACTACAGAACATTATTCGCTGTCTCTGTTCTTAGCCACCTGACACTGAAGTTTGTTCATTAATTACACGTATGCAATTTTCCCCTTTTGTAAACAGGAAAAATATAAATAAAAATGTGTGTGGCTAAGGCTCTGAAAACCTCGAGTAAAAATATGAATGCAATTGTGGGTTCATTGAAATAGCTATTGTACAGCTGTATTCAGTGAGTCCAGATTTAAATGCCTATATGTTGAAAAAATGTTACTAATTGTTACCATATATTTCAAACAAGGTTATCTAGCATTCAGATAGCAATGTAAATTAAACAAGCGTTGACATGCCAGATATGAGTATGATACTTCGGTCTTCTCTGTTTGAAAGTACTGCTGCTCAACAGACGAGAATCTGTTGAATCAGTGAGTAGCATGGTTAAGTATGCAGTAGAAATAATATAGGAGACTGAAGTACAATGGAAGTAAAAAGTAGTATGGAAAATAAGAGAGAATACATTTCAGGAATGGAAGATGTGTGTCCCTGCAGTTACGGTGGCGAGTACTGAGTATCACTGTACTGGTGTGAAGCCTAAAAAGCCATGAGTAGGATTCTGTTTGAGGGTCATTACAATTTGCGTTCTAGTGTCTGGTTCTGACACTGCACTGTGAAACTCATTGAGTAAGTAACACTCTCAGTGCCAAAGCATCAAATAAAATACTGCTTCTTCCTTCTTTCCTCTCCCCTCTCAATTCTCTGTATAGGCTGGTGCAGAAATTTCAACTGTTAATCCTGAACAGTATTCAAAGCGCTTCTTGGACTTTATTACCAACATCTTGACGTAACCTATCATGTTACATAGGACAGACATGAGACCTGGGGACAGCAGCAGTGGCTACAAGTGTAGGGAAAAAAAGGAACTCAGAGAAGCACTCATCTTGCGGAAAGCAACCCCTTTGTTTACATCTGCTGGCAAAGATGACTGAAGTGGGGTGGAGTACTCGCTTTAACAGCTGCCTGATATTCCCAGCGTAGTTCTAGCTATTTCTGACTCTTTTGTGTGTGCAAAAAAAAATAAAATTAAATAAATAGAACAGCTTACTCAGAGTGCACTGTGACAGTAATACTCTGATGCTACCAGCTGAAATGGAACAAGTGAGCAAAGAGATGTGGGGTGGGGGTGGGGAAGAGTAAATGCATGTTAAATCTACAATATTGATATCAAATTGTAAACTGTGGATCAGTTTATTTTTTGAACTAAAAAGATACATGACAGTATTCTTCATGATGATGATGATGATGATAATGAAAACCTTACTGCGAATGTTACACTTAAACCCTGCACACTGGCACTCCTTAAAAAAGCAGCTGCAACAGCCCTTGGTGCCGGAAGCTTTTCCTGTTTGGTTCCTAACAGTTCGTTTTTTTCCTTTTTTTCCTTCCTCTCCTGTTTTTGTCTTCTTTTCAGCAAATTGCATCAGGAAGTTCAGCCTCTCAGACATCTGAGAGCTGGCATCTCTTATCTTGCAAAGAGCTATAATTCACGCTATGTGTACATTTTTTGCTACAGTATACTTATGTTAAGGGAAGGCTTTGCTTATTTCACTTTGTTACCTGAGTTTTCCTTTGTTTTATATTCTTGCAATATAGGAACTAATAATGTTACAAGTGGAAAAAAAGCTTATCTGAAGAAGGTGCATAGTTTTGGGCAATAGTAGCTCCATCTTTCACCCATCCTGAAAGATGTGCACACTGATAGAAATTCCATTCCCTTGTAATTTACTGGGAATTTGAAGTTTAAATGCTTATGTCGTACTGTTGAAACAGCAGTATTTTATTATAGATTATCCCTCAAAAAATGAACCCTGAATTTTACTGTTTACATTATTAGGAAAACAGGGATATTTCTGAATTTCAGAGCCGTGTACAATATATGACTTTTGAGTTTACATGTAAAGTTATTTTGCAGTACAAATGAAGTAATGTTTGTCATCTTCCAAGGTGTAATGTGCAGTAATGTACTAAAGTGAATGTCTCGCTCACCTCCGTGATAGACACTTTTACAATAAAATGAGAAAGGGTATTTCAGAGGGGTTTTTCCCAAGGTCGTCTTTTAGCATCAAAATGACCTGTCCTACCATTTACTCAAGTTTGATTGTATAGTACATTGCCTAAAACTGTGCTGATCATGTTTAACTTGTTTAAAATTTTTAAACAACAACATTGTATTTCTTCTCTTCTTGTATTTTTCCCTGAAAGACTCCATGCTTGAAAGAGACAAATTAACATATGCTTAAAAGTTTATCTACTTATACACTGTGCTAAAGCTGTGCCTTTAAAATTTCTTTATTGAAATTGTTAGATTTTGTAGGCAACGTGAGAGAAGTCAAACCCTCCCCATCATCATTTATCACTCGAATCAGGAGTGCCAGCATGCCTTCTCCATAACTAATGTCAGTGCTGTTAAGCCTGCAACTGTGCATAATGGATGTAGTGGTTTACTTCAGAGGAGCCTATACAATAGCAACCCGTTACACTCTCTTCAGCGGCCAAAGGCAATACTATCCCTGTTGCTGTGTACTAATTTTTTTCTCCTTTCCCCAGCCTTTCCTACAGGTTTTTTTGTTACATTTGACTTAGTGATGTCCGCAGCACTGTAATGTATGTGTATACTTTTGTATTGTATGTATTTAAATAAGTTGGTACTGTGGCTTGGTTTGTTTGGGGTTTTTTTGTCCTCTCCCTATATACCCCAGTTGCCTACATTCTCACCCAAGTTTAATTTTCTGAAGTATGCTGTGGCTTCTTGAACTATAAAGCCATGGGGAGGCCCTGAAGTAAAAACAAGGTACACATACTTGGAGTACATATTTAATTGCAGCCAATGAGTGTACATTTTTAGACAATTTTAGACATTTACAGCAAAGAATTCTTTTTGTCTGTGTAGCAGTTTTGTCACTCATTCTTGTTGGTAAACTGTTTATTTGGACAGGGCAAGGAAGACTCATTAATGTCTATGTTAGTGCTTAGGTTACACTCCAAACATGAGCAAGGCTTTATAAAATAAAGCACTTTGATGACTCACTAGGTAAATCCTTTGTTCTTGTGTTTCCACTGTGGTTTTGATTGCTTACAGATGAATTTTGGATGTTAAAATTAATGTAATGTGTAGCCTGTGTCGCAAAGGAAAAACTAAGAAGCTTAAAACTTCTGATTAGATTTTACTCTGCTTCTACCATGCTTCCTTTACGTGGCTTGAAACATTTAGCCTTTGGGGGTTTGGGCTTAGGCTGTGCTCTGAGAGCAAATACTGAGGTTTGTAATTGATGATTCCATGGACTAAATCCTAACGTTACTACAAAAACAGAAGGATCATCCACAATAGTTAACTGATAGAACAACTGGCAGAACCTTGCTAACGTGTGTAAAATCTTATGCTAAACCAGTTATTTTAAAAGTACTTGGGAATAAGCCCAAATAATTCATGGGGAGGAGGGAGGGCTTTCTGTTCTAGAATTTCAGGGCTTTGAGTGCATAACACAGCCTGTGCCACACATCATGGGCAAATGGCAGAGAAGTGTCTTTTTGTCTTTATTCAGATTAACTTTTAATTCTCTTAATACATTTGTCACTTTTCAGTTCTTTTCAGTTTATTGCACAGATATAGCAAGACAATATTTTCAGCAACATTTTTACCTGTAAAATACATGTGACAGAATTAATGACAGCATCTGCAACAGGGAAGATGGTTGAGGAGCTATTCTGTTAAAAGTAAGTGAAGTGATAGGGAGGGGAGAGATATTCAGCCTCTTAATTCGTTACCTAATGATGTCTCCAGTGTTAATCTAGGCCTGCACTTCACACAGTTGCTCCAGCTGCTTAAGGCCTAGTATGAACGTGGTGCTCAATGAATGCTGCTCAAGTTACATGGATCCTAGCTACAGTGGACAGCAAGCTCCCTGGCTGGTTCTCTGTGCATGCCACTCAAACCATCTACCACGCCTTCTGAACAGGCTGCCAAATTCGTGCACTGCTTTTATACTACAGATGTGCATGGGCGGTTGTTAGGTCATTTCTCAGTGCCACCTCCCTCACAACAGAAAATGAGAGCTTCTAATCTAGAAAAACAGCACAATGCGCCAGATCTAAAAACATACTCCAGTTCTTCTGCTCCAACAAACTATTCAACAGCTGATGTGTTAGTTAGGCTTTCCTCTCTTTTTTGCTAAGACTTCTTTCTGGACATGCTCAGATGTAACTTTTCGGTAGGTACACAACATTTAAGTTTTAAGCCACCCCCATCCTCTGAAGCGGTGGTTTAGTGGGATTACTCCTGCAGCCCGCCCTACAGCACTGTTCTCTAGCTGACACTGAGTCGTCTTCATACAGCTACGTAGTTAAGATGTGCAAAGCCCTGCTGCTGCCTGTGGACATCCTGCTCATCCCAGTCTCGGCGCGGGGCCATCCCCAAGCCATCTAGCTGGTGATGTTTCCCTCCTGCGTCTTCTGCATCAATAAGGGTGATTGCCATTTCCCTTTGTGGAGTTTGCTACAGGGCATGCTGTGTTTGATTTGCATTGCTGAGTTCAGCGAGCAGCTGAAGGACCTTGTCTTTAGTGAAAGTGCATATATGACTATGCATAGGAAAAGAGTATCTTTCCTGATACGTGTTCTCTCCCTCTCACCTGAAGAAAACCTAAAGGCAGTGATGATATTCAAGGTAGGATATCCAACCGGCTTATTAATGCAAAGACTGCAGCAAAATAAATGTTTAAATTAAAAATTCTTGGAAACAATGTTTTTCTATGTCAACTACATAACCTAAATGTATAATCTGAATTTCCAGCTCCCTCCCTTGTGCTTGCTTCTTTTTTTCTGATGTAATACTGGTTAGTAAGTCCCTGCATTGAGTGCAATCACTGCATTCTGGTGGTCTCATAGCTCACCTTTATCCAGTGTCTGTTCTATATGTGCTGTCCACTTGGATTCTTTCAAACTCTTACATGTTTAATGGGGAAAAGAATAAAAATAGAGAGCAGTTAACTTACAGGAGAACTCTTGTTTCGTCTCTTCCTTTCTGTCCTGATTTCTCTATGGCAGGTATTGTTTCTGGAAATTGGTACGTCCTTTATAATGCAATGCAGTAGCAAAGAGCAGAGCCTGCATAGACAGAGCAGTGTGCTGTCTTTAGTCTAATCTGGACAATGATGCTGGTTTACTCCTGCTTGAGGCTGACCAGAGATCTACTTTCATGCTACAACAAGGGAATATGCATGAACAAGTAATTGAGGAAGTGCTTAAGAGCAACATCTTCAAGTGGCAAAGGCAATTTGTGTGAGATTAAAATCACTAACAATAGCCCTATTAAAACTGTTAGAAAACCGGGCTGGAAAGGACTTGAAGATACAGTTACAGTCTGTTCCAGAGTAGTTCAACTGTAGATAAACACTGGCAAAAATTGGGTTAATCTTTTCCAGGAAGGGTAGTTCCATGACTTCCCTGTGCTATCCTCTCCCATGCCCCGCTAGCTGTATCATTAGAAAGATTTTTTCTAATGCTTTACCTGACTCTACATTACTACAATTTAAGCCTGTTAATATTTATTCTATCTACAGTGGACCTGAGAACAATTTATTCTCTTTCTTTTTCAGTTTCTCTTAATGTGATCCTGCCTCTGTGTACTGAACAATGTAAATATTAGCTTTTGCACATACTAAATTGAATATTCCCTTTCCTTATTTAACAAAATAATCAAAATGGTTTCAGCCAGACAGAATGACCTTTTCCATTTTTTTTAATGCCTAATTTTTAAAAAAACAGCTGTTAAAAAGGTGTTTCTTGATTGTTAGTCACATTTTATAAATGCACTTAGATTTCTATTCTGAGAACTTCCTAGCCATCCATTTACCATCTAATAAAAAAATTGTAATCATTGCTGTTTGAACAGAATGCAGTTTCAAAATGAGTATGTGGCTACTGCTTAGCTGTAGTTGTTGCTGTAACTGCAATAAAATAGTAAATGCTTTTCTCTTTTCCCAAAGTAAACAATATCATGATCTTAACTTTCCTAATTATGTTCCTTTTTACGGCCTCTAGTCTCCTCTCCATCAGCAATATGACAAAATAATGATTTGGTCGTAAGTATTAAGACACAAAAAAACACTTCTTTGTGAGCTGGCATAAACTCATTCTTGCCTAGTGTTCTGAATATTTGTAGGCATTTTAGTTACCGCCCAATATGCTTAGAGTGAGTTTATAAAGAGCTCCTACTTTGTTCCCACTCAATCTGATTCATATAGTGACTCATTTTATTTACTGATGTGTATCTTATTGGACTAAATGGCATTTGTGAGAACCTTGTTTTGAAGAGGTTTGGCACTTGCATACAAGCCTGGAAGGTGATTTAACTCATTATGTTTCTCCATTTCTGCTATTTCACCTTGTCTCCGCGTAGGAAGCCCAAGGCCAGAGCATTCTACTTTCTTTTCCATTTTATGTATTTTTAAATGGATGCATAAAAATATTTTGTTAGAAGAACCCCAGTCACTGTAATGCCTACAACGTATTTGGCATACCAAGGCAGATACAAGGGCTAGCTGCAGTTACAGGGCTGACAGCAATTGTAGTTTGCCTTCCACCACCCCAGGGTAACAGGGTCATGGTTGATTCTGGTTAAGAGAAAGTCCAGCGTTGCTGAGATGTGCCTGCTTATTCCAGCAGCTTGGATTTAAGTGATGCATAAGAATCTTTTCTGCCCAGGTATTTTTGGCCTTGAAGGGCTTTACTCTTAAGTATTTCCACTTAGTTCAATAGCCAGTCTTAGATAGAAGTTTACGTGTACACCAGCTGTACCAAAGACTGTGTATTTGGGGTGGGAGACTGTTAAAATATCAAATTGTACTGTGCAATTACGACTATCTATAGGGTACAATGGAAAGAATCTGCTTTTAGTTAAGCATGATAATGAGCATGCTAGCAGTTAATACTGTTCTTCTGCTTCAGTCATAGCAAAGCTCTGTATGGAAGGAAAAATGATAGTGTTTGATCTGATTACATTGTAGAGCATTCTAAAGCAGTTTTCCAAGTTGCGTTTTGCATGGTGCAGGCTGCATCGTCTCTGCACTGGGCTGCTCTTTCACCCCAGGGTGAAGGAAAGTGGGATGGCAGTGGGTCTGTTGAGTATACATTTGTAACCTTGAAACTGGACCCAGCTGTACAGTGGTACTTTTGGAGGTTCCAGTCTGGAGGGAGAAAAACATGCTTTCTGTACAACCTAGCGTTACTTCAGGAATTGTGGAGTTTGAAATGGCATCTTGGATTTAAGTAATGTCCTTAAAGAATTCTGTATCGCTCCTTGTGGCGCTTCCCACATCAGCCACTAGCCTGACAAAGCTGAAATGCAGCTCCCTGCTTACCTTCTTACTGTTCTGCTCTGAGGCAACCGAAGTGTGTTACAGGGCTGAGAAAGCTTCAGGGGCTGCTGGCAAGCGCTGCTCCCAGAGCATTAGGAAGTGAAAGAAAATAGATGGTCTCCCCACACACCCACTCCGTTATTTAAATGTTTTCTAAAATCACCTCATCCATTATGTAGCCTCCTGATCTCTCACACCAGTCTCCTCATCAGACAGACCCCCAACAACCACACTTTAGGAAATGTGCACATGGCTTATTGTTGGCATTTGTATCCCACTGTTCCTGCCCCTTTCATGGACAGGTAGACATGTAACTGTCTTTTTTGCCACCAAATTGCAGGACAGAGTAGATAAACCCACCCAGATTAGTCCTCCAGGTACTTAATTTATAAAGACAGGGAAAAGAAAAGACACAAGGGAAGACTGAGTGGGGATGGACACAGACACTGCCTGCTTCACCTGAAACCTGGCAACTAGGGACAAATGTGGGGCAGGCAAGAAAACTGCTCCAATGCTGTTACACAGCTGCCTGCCTGCACAAGCCCTCCACAAACAATGGCATCTGAGCCATGTACACCGCTGAGCAGCGTCCCACCACTGTGCTCCAAGTTCTTACCTTGCCAGGAGGACCAGCTGAACACTTGGTTTCCTTGGTAGGGGACTTCATCAAGCAGGACTAATCTGATAAGAGAAGTGATTCATTTACTTCTAGGGAGAAAAAGAAACTTCACACCACAGATTGCAGTAGCAAGGGTTTAGGGTAAGGGGAGGGCAGAAACCAAAAAACTTTACCTTTTCTGAAGCAGCAAGGAGGAGACTACTGAGGCCAGCGGAGGAATAAAAGCTGAGAACGAGAAACAAAATACAGGGAAGCTATTAAGAACATACTCTACAAAATCCCTGAGCAAGGTGTGTCTGCTGCATGTTCCTGGGTTTGGCATTAACTGCAGCTGCTCTAGGGTCAGGAAGGACAATCCCTTATGGATCTCTCTTAAGGAGCAGAGAAAAATCTCAGACCATAAAGATTATGATGCAGAAGGAAAGGCATAAAATATAAGGTTGACAGCACCATAAAAGCATTTTATAATAGTCCCCTTCTCACCTGAAATAATGTGCAAGGTGCTATGGTGTAAGATTAGAACTACACCAAAGCAGAGGATCAAGCATAGAGAGCAGAATAATAGCACCTCATTAAAAAAAAAAAAAAAAAAAAAAAAGTATTTAAAAGCAATGCAATAAAAGCTTCAAGGAGATACCCACGCAAAACATAATTAAATTGCTAGGCTCACATCATACAGTAGTATGCTAATACAGAAAAGACTCTAAGATGGCCACACAGGACATTTTCATCATCAAAATAAGCTGTTTCTGTGACCCAAAGTTGTACTAAGTTGTCTGGCCTAAAACAGGTAACTGTTTGCACAGGTACATTTGGGCAAGGGGGAGGGAGGGTTAACCCATAAGGAAATAAGCTTCTCCGATAAGGCAGATGTGAAAAGACTCTCATTCTCTTAAGGTCCACTATGAAGTGGCCTCTTCCTTCTCAAGAACTCTGTGTGAGGTTGGGACCCCCAGTCCAGCCTTCAGGTTATTAAGCAGCTCTAAGTGACCTTGGAGAAGGTGCATCGGCTGTCTCACCAATCCATTAGATTCAACCACTGCTGCAGTGAAAGAGCAGAGCACAGCTGGTGTCCTAGAAGTCACCCAGTCTGATATGTATATATTGCAGTTACAGGCTCACGCTTTGAACATGTTGCTATTCTGGAAGATTAGAAAACAAATGTTTTAAACATGAAATGCTCTCACAAAATGTCTTTCGGTACTTATGAGCCTCCAGAGAAGAGCTGCTGTCCTGTACACTCCTGTGCTGGTGAGCAGGGCTCATTATCCAGACACCCTCCAAAAGCACAGTGCCCTGCATTACCACTGAGCAACTGTACATTTATTAGCAGAATTACTAAAACAGCATTTGTTGAATTCCTGTCAAACATGATTTCAAAAAAAGAAGAAAAAAAAGAACTGTTGTTAATAATCAAATTCCGTTACACACTAAAAATAAAAAGAAGCTTTTTCAAAAAGGTGAGAAACAAAGCAGGTTGCATGCTAGTAAAGATGAGTATACATCCCAATTTAGAGCAAAAGGGTGGGAAACGTTGTGCAGTGAACCGTAGCCAACCACAGATGCCCAGAAGGTGAAGGCTGAAGACGATCTTCAAACATAGCCAAGCCTTATGCTATTAAGCGCTTTAAAAATCAAAACTACCAGTTTAAATTAATCCATGCTTTATAGGCAGCCAATGTAAAGAATGCAGCTGGGACATAATAGGATCATGGTAACTCAAGTCAGGGAGCAAATGAGTTGTTGCACAGTGCACAAGCTGTGAGCGAAACAGAAACCCTGCTGAAACCCTGCTCAGAAAGAATTGCACTCCCGAGCCTTGTGGGCACCAGGGAAAGCAGCTATAACCCAAAGACTGGGGCTGTGCTCTCCAACAAAACCCCACATGCAGCATCTGAGACCTCTGGGAGGAAGGAGTGGTGGGAAGGAAAGCCACTGTACTTAACCTGTTACGATGTTTCGAAACATGCATTCTCTCATTACCTGGGTCAACTACACAAGAGTCTGCGCAGTTACGGGACTTGCCAGCTCTTAGAAAAGGTAATTTCACAGCCAGGCATATCCAGAGGGCTACATTTCACAGCTGATCCCGAAAAGGGAAGTTGGGAAAGTTCAGATAGTTCAAAGAAACCAGCCAGGGATCACATACCAACATACTTCTGGCTATTTTCTAGATTTTTTGACCGATGTTTGGGTTTAGGTCTTTCATACGGTACAGCTATTGCCATGAAGTCACAGCCAGGAAATTAGATGTTAACAGGCAAACTGTTTCTAACCCTAATCGTTGCTATTTTGCTAAGCGAAGTGATTTTAAACAGACCTCCCCTGTAGCCTGATGCGTTTAAGCAAGCACCTCACAGTAAGTAAGTAAGCTTTAGCCCCTTCTTGCTTACTCCACAACTTGAAATGTTACCTTTCCAAACTAACTCACAGCCCAGACTGCACTGCTCTGTTTTTTAATCACTGTAGTAGAAAAGGTCTTACCTACTTCCCTTGCATTCCCCATCCTTACAGTCACAATCAGGTTTGGCTTTAACTATGACTTTCCTATAGCAAAGATTTACAGTGGTAAAAAGTAAGTTGTCTTTCTAAAGTCCACTCTGTCAAGCACAAGCCGTTCCTTCAAACCATTATTCACTTTGGAACACATTCAACACATCAAAAGAAATCCAGAGGCATTTGAAATATCTTCTAACTTACAAATAACCAAGTTAGAAATGAAAACTTGATCCAAAGCTCAGGAAGGGCTCCATCTAAATACAATAGTTATTGAACCAGGTTCTTCAAGCATAACCTTTTCATCACCAGTGACTCACAGATTAGTCCCTGTGAAACTAAAAGGTGTTACTGTTTTAACAGTGCCAGCATAAACTCAGATTTCCTGTCTTTCTTAGCAAGGATCTGGCTATATCATGGTAAAAGTACTTACGTTGTTAGCCCATATTCCAATATTTATTTATGATGGTTACTGAAGTACATTCTGCTTTGTACCCACATAAGAATTATGACTGTACCTGTGCTAAAAGCTCTACAGCATAACTGCGGCTCTAAAAGCAGTCAGGGCTGTTCACCAGAAGGTTTACCAAGTATAACTATATTAAGTATAATTAGTTAGCAAGACAGATGTTTGGACAGCCTTTCTCCTGAACAGTATCTTCAGTCCCATTTGTCTAATGCTCCCGCAGTACTTAACAGCCAGCTCAAGCATCTCTTCATCTGTCAAATTCCCACAGACCAGATGAGAGCAGAACAAATCAAGCTCCAGCACACACACACAGTATGTGCCAGCTTTCCTACAGCGTAATGAGTACCGTACAGCTTCTCTATGCAACAGGATCACTCTCTATCCTAACCAAGGGAAGAGAAAGCAAGCTCATACTGTCTGCATTAGACCTTCTTCTCAGCTCCAGAAGAAAGAGGCTTAAATACGTAATTTAAAACACAAGCATGAACACTTCAACTTTGAATCGACTGAAGCAATGTAGTAAAATGATGCACCTCAGCTTGGATTGCTCCAAATCCTTCCATGAGGAGTAACAGACGCAGCAGAAGCTTGGTTTACAGCCAGACACAAAAGTTTTAATGACATGAAAACACAGGAATAATACTTCCTTCATGAATGTATAATATAAAACCCACTTTGCTCAAAGCTTTTCAATACTACTCATTTTTGATTGAGAAATACCAGAAGATCAACTCAAAAGAATTTTATTGAGAAAAAAAAAAATTGGAGAGCAGACCTCAGCTGTAACAATGTATGTAGCAGTTTGCACCGCTGAAGAACCTATTCCTTTGATAAGTATCTGTAGTGTAGACCTATGGTAGTGTGCGCCTCCTACATAGTCCAACACAGCAACACATGGAAGGATGTGCCCAGATGTTCTGCTGACTCTGTTCTGCTGTCTTGCTTTTGTCAAGACGAAAAGAGTATCAGCAGACTAATAATTACACTTGCATTTATGAAAATAAGTTGGAACAAGAGTTTCAACAATTCTAAGCGTCAAACTTTTTTAACTCAAGTTGCATCATGGAAATGAATGAAGTACGTGGGAGGTGAGCAGCAGAGAAATGAAGGGTGACAGCTGTTAATGTACTTGGACGACACACACCAATCGATGTTGTTAAAGAGCAGAATGGTGTCAATTCCCATTTTTGCAGCTATGGCACACCCCTTTATTCACAGAACACATGATACACAATTATTCTGCAGAGGTCACGGAAGTCAGCTACCCCTTTTCATCTCATTCAACATCAATTAGAAAAGCATGCTGAAGTTCACTGAGATTGATGTTTTTTACTTTTTATGGCAGTTAAGGGACTAATTCTTGACTCCAGAAGCTCACAGCCTGCTATCAAGTCCTCGGGGCCAGGGTGGGGGCTGCAAACAGAAAGGAATAGGCAGCTGTTCTGGAAATGAAGTGAAAAAATTAGAGATACCTTTGGCGCATGTGTCAAAGAAACATTAAAGCTGGCCCTGGAAGTCACCGTCGTTCTAGAGAGAAACAGCAAGGGAGAAAAAAAACGTTTGTAGTGGCCTGACTTGATTTGAAGCAGCAATTTCACCACCCACAGCCAGCTGTTCGTAGGGCAGAAGCACCTATTGTGCTGGTCCTGGGACAGCTACCAACTATTGTGCCCAAAATTACCATCCACAGCAACAGTATTAGCTGTCAGTGCGTATTTCCTAACATGGTGACATTCCTTCTGCCTTCTTGCTTTTGTACGGGTTTTCATCTTGTAAGTAGTGCCAATCTTCAGTGCTTTGTTAGAAGTCCATCCTCAAATTCCCTCTTGTCCTCTGCTGGGTAGCTTTCCCTAGCTTGTCTGCTCTTTATGCAATACGTGTATTTCTACATATACAGTAAGATTTTGGAAATGTATAACCCATTGGAGGACTATGTTCAAAATCATAAATACACACGTGCAGAAAAGTGAACATCTTTAGATCTATAAAGTTAACAATTTCTTTTCAAGCTTCTTTTTTCTATCGCTAGGCTTGACTGTAAAACAGAGCCCCTCAATAAAAACACACCACATCAGATCCTCCTGTGCCATTTTAGGTTATCACCTCATCAAGAAAGAAAGCCTCTTAAAATTAAAAATAGCCTCCAGGTTCAAGACTAGGCAGAAAAATTATTCCCGATGAGGTAAAAAGGAAAAAAATCCATTCTCCAGTTGATTTATTAAAACGGGCAAAGCCCATGTACAATGAGACAACAGCACACTTTGCTTTCATGAGGAGAACCAGTCTGGATTCATGCCCATCACTGTTCTGCCCAGACACTGCCTCTTCAGGAGCTCCATGTTCTCCATTCCATCACTGTCTCATACACAGCTTATGGGAAGATAATGCAAAGCCACAGTGAAAAAAAAAACCCTTCCCTTCCCCACCCCCCTGACCTTATACAGCCCTCTGGTCTCTCTACAGGAGTTTAGTACCCAGTGATTTCCACTTTAAGGAACAGCAAACCTAAGGCAAGCCTGAAGTCTCCCCAGTTGGCACTGACCTGCTCTGCAACAATCCAGACTGAGCTGCCCTAGCCCAGGTCTCCCCAGACATGTCCCCTTTTCCAGCTACTGGGCATTTGGAAATGGAATGCATTTCTGAAGTTCTTGTCCGGATCAACTGCAACAGGACAAAGGGCAACAGCTTTAAACTAAAAGGGTACTTTAGATTAGACATAAGGAAGAAATTCATTACTGTGAACATGGTGAGACACTGCAACAAGTTGCCCAGAGAAGCTGTGGATGCCCCACATGTGGATGGGGCTTTGAGCAACCTCGTCTAGTGCAAGGTGTTCCTGCCCATGGCAGGGTGGGGGTTGGACTAGATGGTCTTCAAAGGTCCCTTCCAACCCAAACCAACCTGTGATTCTAACCCTACATTCACACACTGTAAGTCAGACAATGCCTGGTAGCTTCAGATTTGCCATTAATAGACTGCATGGCTGATTCACACATTCACAGTAAGCCCAAAACACTCCCCGAGTGCCAAATTTATTGCACATTTACAGTAAATCAAACACTTCCCAGAAGCTTCAGGCTCGTTGCACATGCTATGCACAGTAAAAACACAGCAATTTCTGTCTGGGAAATCCCCTGCACACAACAAATGGCATGGTAGCCTTCACGCAGCGGCTAAAATGAAACACGTTATGAAAGCTGCGTTGCTGACGGTGTTGGGCCTGGGAGACACCAGGCGACTAACCTGTATTCTCAAATGTAATAAGAAGCAAACGCAGGAATAATACCTCCCTCCACTTCTCTAGATGGTGTGCAGGAAGATGCACTAAAAATGAAATCACTCACTGGCGGCTGCAGCTTGACTTCAAGCAGCAAGCCTTGAGTTAGAGCCCACCAACCTGAATCATGCTCCTGTTGGTATTTCTAGCTGCCTTCCTATGGGAAAGGATTCTCACTGGCTAACATAAAACTATTGACATTACATACAGTTGTTTAATTACAGCTGTTTCTTCCACTTGCTTATCAGGAATTATATTCTACCATTATAAATATTTATCTAAGGACATTCATATTAATATAATCGTTCATTCTGTTACCGTAATGTATTCCATTGTAACTAGTGGAAACGGCACATCAGGAGACAACTGAGGTTTTGATCAGATCTGTGATTATCCGCTGTGCTGGTTTGGGCTGGGATAGAGTTCATTTTCTCCACAGTAGCTGGTACGGGGCTGTGCTTTGGATCCGTGCTGAGAGCAGCGCTGATAACGCGGGGCTGTTCTCGTTCCTGCCGAGCAGGGCTTGCGCAGCCCCAAGGGCTTTTCTGCCTCTCACCCCCCACCAGCGAGCGGGCTGGGGGGGCACACGGGGCTGGGAGGGGGCACAGCCGGGACAGCTGACCCCAGCTGACCGGAGGGACATTCCGTACCACATGGCATCATGCTCAGCATGTAAAGCTGGGGGAAGGAGAAGGAAGGTGGGACATGCGGCATTATGGCATTTGTTTGCCCAAATAACCATTACACAGGATGGAGTCCGGCTTTTCTGGAGAAGGCTGAACCCCTGCCTGTCCATGGGAAACGGTGAACAAATTCCTTGTTTTGCTTTGCTTGCGCAGCTTTCACTTTACCTATTAAACTGTCTTTATCTCAACCTATGAGTTTTCTCATTTTTACTCTTCTGATCCTCTCCCCCGTCCCACCAGGGGGGAGTGAGCGAGCGGCTGCACGGGGCTTAGCTGCTGGCCAGGGTTGAACCACGACATCTGCACAAGTTCACCATACAAGATTAACTTTCTTCAATTAATAAAACTAACTCTCAGCTTTCTTTTCCACTTCTGCAGTTACACAAAATCTATTTCATGTATATATCTCCACTCTTAAGACGGTCATGATAAATGGAGCATATTAGTGAAGCAGCTTATTATTTCAGTTTAAAATAAATATACATAATTAAAGCAAAGTTTCTTTGCACAACAGAGACTGAAATTCCTAACATCTGGAAAATGTAAAAACTCAATCATTAGGCTACAAAGTCTCAGCAATCGCTAAAAATTATATAGATATTTCTATATCCACATTTCTAAAACTTCAGTGCAGTAATCTATGAAACATGCTTTTCCCCCACCTTCTATATAAAGCAGTTTATTTCAGGTTATATATGCACTGATCATATCTAAATTATTTTCAGAAGGGTATGTTTCAACATATCGCGTACAACAGCAACTAGATTTTGAAGCCGTCTGGCAGTTACATTTCTTAAAGCCTTAGTTTTGTGAAAATGGATCAAAAGTGGTTTAAAAGCTGAACTATGATCTAGGATTATACTGCTTGTTCTGTAAGGAAATAATTTGCAATATACATCATCTAAAGAAATACCTTTTGGACTATCACGGTGTTTCATTTTTTTCTCAAAATTTCTGTTATTGGGGAAAAATAGAATACAGAGACAAAAATATTTTCATTGACTCCCACAAGTCTTTTATTAGACTCAAGAGGCAAAGAAAACACATAACACCTGGAAGTCTGATGGTAAGAGGAAACTGGAATTATTTTTATCTATTTCCCCTCTACACCTCCACTACATTTCTTCAGCCCCTCATTAAGTCATATGTCAACTTGGGAAGATATTCTTTTCCTCCAAACTCCCTCTGACAATGCATTAATTCTCCAGCTCATTTCTGCCACATAGCAGTTTTCTCTCACGTTTAACCTTCTTAGAGAAGGAGTTCACCTTTTTGCCCAAAGTAATGTGTTCACACACACACACACCCTTTGTTTTTTAATTCATCATTAAAATGGTATTCTGTGCTTCAACCAGGTTAATCTCAAGTGTGCACCACAGACATTACCTCATCTGTGCAGCATATGCAGTTCAGAACTTGCAATCTCCTTTATGTGACAATCTCTTCAAGATTGCAAATTATCATTTCCCTATCAGAAACATGAAAGCATTTTTCACATTATGAAGAGAACGATGGCACATAAAGGAATCATCAGGACCTGCATTATCTTTAAAAGACAATGAATGTGGGGTAAAAAACCCCACATGGTTCTTGTTCACATGGATTCAACAATGGTGTCATTTGGTTTTGTAAAGAAATCAAGATAATTTTTTTTGTATGCTTGCAGTTTCTTTTTTCTTCTGTAAAAAGGCTGCAGACTTGTCTCTGTGCCCTAGCTAATAGATATTCCATTATACCTGAAGGGATAACAATTTTTAAAAATCATGCAACCTATGCACACAGCAGTTGTTCGAACTTAGCTGCTTGGTTCAATGCTAGAACAGCCAAGCCTGCATTGAAGAAATATTTTTAGTGCTTCATGTTTTGGCACAAATTATTTATGACCCAGGATAGCTGGAAAATTATTTCCATAAGCAGTTTGCTTTTCTTCTTTCTTTTCATCATTTTTCCTCTAAATGCTGAAGCTCTGCATAACCCATATGTACACTCCTTTATGTGTTCTGCTAGTGATACTTTGTTCGCTTTTGTTATTGTATGTAATTCCTGGCTACCTAAAGCACAAGTATTTAGCATTGCTAATTTTTAAGCATTTAATGCTCAATCCTGTCCATGTTGGTAAAACTACTGGATTTCCAAAAAGAACAGAACAAATCACTCAAAAATGAGCATTGCCTAGCTTGCCTAAGCCTGAAGCTATTATACCCTCCTATATATTATATTATATTATATTATAGCAAGCTTCATAAAGGGTACATTTTCTTTTCTATCTTTGAGAAATAAAAAACCCCGGTAAAATCGCAACACTCATGCATGTTTCTATTATCTAGAAAACAACCACATACTAAAAAACATCTCCAAACCCACATACATAATACTTCAAAGTCTCTTGATCTAACCAAGCAGTTTGCATTTAGACTCCACATCTCCACTAACACCACGGTTGCATCTGGATCATTACATTTAACAGCCCTCAGTGGACCTACCCCTCCCTGAACCCTTTAATACCTTTGGCCTCCACAAGTGTTGCATGTATTCACATACTTTTCTCTCACTGCAGTCCTAGGAGCCTGAATTAGCTGTATTGGCAGAAACCTCCAGGAGGTTTGAATAGTGTGTTTGGAGGATTAAAACAGTCAATACCCCACAGCAGAATAAAATGCCCCTCTAACAGGAAAAAAAAAATATGGAAGAAAGCACTACCCCAAAAAAAATATCTGTCTTTACAATTTACATTAATAAGGCTTTTTGATCACTTTAAATATAAATTAGAAAAAAAGTCTGGGAAAAAAAATCCCTACACCTTCCCATCCAACTGACTTTACCTTTTCCTTCAAACTATTTGCGGCAAACTCCAAAGACAAGAAAGAACTGACCTTAAGGCTGATCTCCATCAAATGTCTTCTATGTTACTTTTAAGTTTGACTAGATCTAGACAGTGCATAATATACAGCACCAAAGCTGAAGGAAAGTAAGAGATTTCTACATTAAACAGAGATAACACCTAAATTACTTATTAGGAGACATAAACTACATCCCTGATGGTAGAAGATAACTCACTCAGTATTTCCAGGACTATGCACTGACAACGTCAACAGAAGGGTGCAAAATATAAAAATGTTTATTTAAATAATAAAACATAGCTCAGAAGAGAGACTGACTATGTATGTAAGCCTTAGCATTCATTAAATCTCACATTTCACTGAGGACAAAGAGAGGCTGAGGGAGAGCAAGTACAGGGCTGTGGGGATGTTAAGAAAACACCCCTCCCAACAAATACCAGGGAATTACAATAACGTTGCACTGCTTCATTTCCAACATAAAACTGCTCCTGAACTCTGTATTCCTCAGCCTGAGAGAAGCTGAATAACGCAAGAATTTGCTGTCAAGCCTGTTCAGATGTACAGATACAATCTGCGTGAACTCGGCAAACAGACTCAAGCACAACAGAAACATGCAGGTAACCGTAACCAAGAGTTTTGTTAAGATACAAATTCTGCAGAGTATAAAATATTTATCATTGCCACAGATGGTGTAACAGTTTGTTGTGCAGATGCACAACCAGCCTGTCTTATTAAATCTATAAAAGAAGCAGGTTTACCAGCTTTACCTGAACTCAGAGCAATGACTGAAACACCAAACCCTTACGCAGAGTCCCCAGACTCCCTTCTCTTTGGGTGATCATCCTTTGCCAAACTTTTCTTAACACAGGCAACGCTTTCTGGACATCAACGTTACCAGAGGGCTGATAAGAACTGAAAGAGATCTAACCACCAGCAGAGGTTTAGATTACATATTAGGAAACATTTCTTCACTGAATAGGGGTGGTCAAGCATTGGAACAGGCTGCGCAGGGAGGTGGTGGAATCACTATCCCTGGAAGCGTTTAAAAACGCATACGTGCAGTGCTTAGGGATATGGTTTAGTGGTGGACTTGGCAATCCTGGGTTAATGGTTGGACTTCATGATCTTACAGGTCCTTTCCAACCTAAATGGTTCTATGATTTGGCTGTGAATGTTGCAATTGGAGTTGGCATCAAAGCAATTCGGCTGCCTGTCCTTCCTCCAGAGCCTCATACTCGCATGGTGCATAGTCCCATGCCCAAAGCAAAGTCAGTTATGCTGAGGAATACTTTGGGGCACCTACTCAAAAGCAGAAAGGCCAGATCCGATTGCAAAGACCCAGAAGTACTAAATCAACCAACAACCAGAGCTCCAGCCCAGGCTCAAGTCTCCAGATGCTCTTCCTCTTTTCATTTCCTCTCTGAATTGCTCTCTAACATCTGTGTTTCCTTTTAAATACCATGCTATGATCCTAAAGCATTTGTAAAATACATTAATTTATACCAGGGTAGAGGGCTAGCAGATAAACACAGGGGTTATGTGTATGTACAGAAAGTGTGGCAGAGCACAAACATCCAGAAGGCAACATCTCCTGTTCATGGTTCCTCCAAGCAGCATCCCCCAGCTCCTCCACATGCTCGCCTCTGCTGAAAGTCTTGCCTCGGTTGTGGCTGTTTCCTATTTTCCCACCTTCAGCTTTAAGGCAGCCTGGAGAGCAACACATCTGCTGAGGAAACGAGATTTCTAAAGCTTGCTATTCAGTTACATAGTTTTTGTCAGATCTAGTCTCCTCACCTTTAAATTAATTTTCAGAGTCAATGAGTTTTCAGCTGTATGTTTACATAGTGCTGAGCCCTTGGAAGGCAGAATTAACCAGAAAGACAACAACCAGGGGCCGTCTCAGCTACGTAACAGTTTTAAAACCCAAACAGGGGACACAAAAAGTCATGGAGAAATGGCACAAAAGCCTGCTGTTCCTGCCTGTAGCAATATCTGCTCTTACTCCCACCTCATTAATTGCTAGTTTTCCTGATTATAGAAACAGCTTTTTCTGCTGCTGAAATGTATGGTGTCATGTCATTTGCATATGCAAACTGACATGCGAACAATGAACCAATTGCACAGTTCCTTAGAGAGCAACAATGTAGAGGATTTACGACATGTATATGGCAACAGGCAGGGAAGGGAGTATGGGGAGATGGACATACAAAACCGCTCATGATGTTCTTTATATTGTTTTTCTGACAAATAGTCTTTCAGGCTGTTTCTTGAAATAAAATATTTAACATATTTGTGGATTACTGACAGTAGATTTGGGAAAAGAATAGAACTAAATATCTGTGCAACTTTGATTTGCCTCCAGATGCATACCTGTTTATCAGATTTTAATATATAATCTCTGATTACATGATCACACACTGTTCTGCCACAGTATCTCTATGTTATTCAATGCAGAGAAGGCAGCATTAATTTAATGAACAGAAGCCTAGCATTTTATTTTCTTCCTGTTATTCCAGGTATAAACCAAGACTTTATTTTCACATGCCATTTAAACTCTACTATCCAAAAGGAATCACTCATTTCCTTATGGACATTCATCGCTGTATCAAAATGCTTCACTAACTTTTTATTATTTTCCTCCTAGATTAGATGGGAGACACCATTACTACTCCCATTTTACAGACCGTGAACTGAACTAGAGACAGACTAGGGGGAAAAATAAATAGTAATTTGAGATGCCAGGAGCCTGCTTTTTCAAAGCACTGGACATTATATAGGACTTCATAGATTCAAAGCACAGCTCTCATCACGTGAACTCCACCTCTGAGTGCCTAGCATTCCCACATCACAAACATGAAAACAGTAATTGCCTATAGAAGATTTCGCTTAAATAATCTGACCAGGAAAATGTACAGCCCTGTAGCAATAGCAAGGATAGGCTCCAGTTCTCCAGAACATCATTTGGCAGCCTTCATCATTGAACAATGGTTATACCACATCCATGACAAATGAAGACATTTTACTGAAGGCAAACACAAAAAAAAAAAAAAAAAAAAAAAACAGAAATTTTGTCACATGGACTGATTCTGAACCACAGGGCTCACCACTGTGGATGACATCCTTAGATTCACCACAAACACACCTGCTGCTTGAGGTAAGAAAGCAACTGGCAGCAGGAGTAGGTTGTTACATCTGCGTGGACCAGCACTGGAAAGGAACACAAGGCACAACTCACCAGAAAACTTCTCAGCTATCTGGTGATTGCAAAAGATGGGTGAGATTTAGGAACCCTAGACACCATACCTGCTTTGAGCAGGAGCACGATTTAACAAACAGAGTCTTTCTCCTTGAGCTTGCTCCCTTTCTGCCCCATCCTCCACCACCTGTTTCAGGCCCACCCACAGCCCTTGGTTCCACTGCAAGCTTCTCACCCCAAACTCTGCCTGAACAGCCGCAGTTCCCTGGGCAGTACCAGAAAATGCCCAATTGTGCCTCCTTATTTTAAAACACAGAAAAATTACTCGGAAGGTATGGACCGTTTAGCCTGACATCAGTAGACAGCTGAATAGAAAGCCAAAGACAGCCGCACCGGTACAGTATGGTTGGATCTCTCCCACGCATCTGACTTGGAACCGCAGAAGTGAGACCTCCTTTACACGTAGATAGTAAGAAACATGTAGATCAACAACCACCTTACTGAAGAATATCAAAATGTAAGATGTGGTTTAATGAGCAATTATCTGAAAGGGACTTTTTCCTGGGTAAACCTTCTGGGAGTAGTTCTTAGTCTTTTTATCTATTCACTGATGGTCTACACAATGTCATAAGATCTTGATCAGTCAGGCTTGCACATGGCACTAAAAGCAAGGCCTGCAGAAAGCAATGAAGGGATCATGTCATTCTTACAAGTTCTGCTAAATAGTCACAGCCCTGCAGGACGTTTCAGGAAAGTCAAATGGAAATCAGAAATGCAGGTCATGCTGGAAGGACGGAAGACTACTTTGAAAATCAGTTTCTCAGAGGGAAGCCAAAGAGTTCATTCAAATAAGCACCAGAACACAAGCTTGCGGCATAAGGTGCAAATGGAAATATTGAGTGAAAGGAATTGATTTTGCTATAGTACAATCCACTCACAAGACCACTACTACATGCAGTCCTGATGCCCACTTCTCCAAATCTCTCATCTTTCTTACAGACAGTTATACAGAAGTGGTAAAAAATTGGAAAACAACTCCTATAAGTGTAAGCCAAGGAACAATTGCATAGCTACATTGGGCAGGATAGCTGTTGTCCTTTCTGACCCTGGAACTGGTTTTCAACCCAGCTCTTTCATGGACACTGACCAGGCCCATAAGTTTTGTAGCTTCCCATGAAGACAGCTATTATTTTTTTTTCCATGTTTTGCATTTAAGCTTTCCGCACTAAGTCCAGGAGTTGTAAAGGAAAGATTTCCACATGCACACAGATGTAATAATTTGGCTTCTGATCTTAGGAAAATATATGGATGTCAATTTTAACTTTGTTTCCTAAGGAAACCGAGATGCACAGGCACCATGTGTCTCTGTATGTGTATGACCCAGGCATCATGCAAATCCTCTGGCCAGCTTTAACCAAATTTGACAGAGGAGTACAGATTGCTTTGAGCTATGAAGTTCCTACACATTTTCATAGGAACAGGAGTTCAGGTACAAAAGGGGGACTTTATAAGCACCCTGCACAAGGGAAAGTGGTAGTATGATCCCTCAAGGTAACAGGCACTAAATGAGACTGCAAAAGAAGATCCTACTCACAGCAAAGCTTCACTCAAACTCAGAATAAATCACAAAACAAAATCTCTAGAAAGTGCTGGAAGGGGTGAAAGCAGATTAACAGAATTATTTGTTTTGATTGTCCTCAGAAATAGCAGAGCTTGGCCCCAGCTGCCGAAAGGTGCTGACAGGCCAGAACCGAAGGGAGGGGAAGAAAGCTGCCCCCCTGCCCCCACGGCTCTGCCTGGCGCGGCTGCTTGGGCTCTCACAGGGACAGAACTGGCCAGATCGGGACAAGGTGTTGGTGCCAAGCCAGAGGGTAGAAACCATGGGAGGGTTCATCTTCCCCTCCATGCTGAGCTATGCTTCACCTGCAGGAATCACCAGCCCAGCCCACACCTTCTCTGATCAGTTCCCTGTTGTCACAGGAACCTGCCAAGCTGAAAAAGATTGTAAGTAACTCCGCTTATGAAAAGTACTTGGCAGATTCTTCTCCCTTTGACTCATTTACTACCTAAAAATGCAGTCACCTAAACATAGGTGAAATCTCTATCAACTGAAATGTACCCTCTGTTGTAAAATACGTACAGAAGTGCTAGATACATGGAAGAATCCCTTTTTTTTTTTCTAGGAGGCTATATGACCCCACTCGTACTGTTGCAAACTATTTTCATATAATATTTAATAAACTTCCTTGGTGAACTAGCTTTGTAGTAAAGCATCTGAATAAGTCATGACACTTTATTTGGCTGATAATCTGCAAACAACACTGGTACCAAATAAAAACAAAATTAAGTGAACTGTGTCTTAATATTTGGTTGAAACTCTAACAAATACCATGATAAATTCTATTTAACTATTAACAGTGCTTCCTGGCAGCTCTAGAAACACCATTTCCCCAGTCACCCTTTTCTTCTTTATTCCCAAAGATAAACATAAAGTTTACACAGGAGTAAGCAAACCTTATATTACATTGTTATTCAAAATTGCTAGTGTTTTTCTATTGTTGACTTTTGTTTTCACTGACATATTGTGAAAATACCCGTATTTTCTGTTCTGATTTCAGCCAAATATTAGCAGTGAAATGTTTTCAAAACCTAACACTACCACAAGTCTAGAGAAAAAGCAAGTGCTCAAGAGTATCAAACTCCTTATTGTCCTAGCTGTACTTCACAGAGATGACACACCTGAGAAACAAATGCTTCTAGAGTCAATTTACGAGTTCTAAGACCACAAAACAGTCGCTTCACACATATGTATTTACTATCAGAGAGTGATTTTCCATAAAAACAAATGGTTTTGCTTAGACAGTTATAACATTTTCAGCTGGTAAAGAGTTCTTTACCTACAGGCAAAACCTTTTGGGGTTTAATTGTGGGAAAGTCATTATTAAATCTATGAACTTTAGCGTTAGTATAATGTGACAGTATTTCTAAAACAGACCTATGTCACAGCAAGTACATATTCCTTTAAATATTTTAAGTGGAAAAATCCTCCAGGGGAATAAGTAGGACAAACATGTTTACGATTATTCAGCACTGTGGATTGCTGAACTGGTGATGTCAGCTGTACAAGGCATTTCTGCAGGCAAAAAAAAAAAAAAAAAAACAAGATACCATTCAAATGGCTGTATCTATGTCCCCACACTGAAAGCAAATGCTCCATCCTGCTGGCCCAGAACAGATGAGAGAGTGAGAGGGTCTGCTCCTCACAGCTGCATATAAGAAAAATACACCAAAACCAACATCGAATATATTCAGCTTCCAAACTAATGCATTTCAAAGTATTACATACTAGCAGAAAGTATTCTACTAACAATAATTCTTTCACATTCAGTGCTTTTTAATGTTTGGAAAAGGTGAAGCGAACCTACTCCCTCAAATTCTCAGTGCTGGGTGTTTTGCCAGTCACCCTGCATCACGTCCCTTTTGATGAGGATGGGAGCAAATGCTGTGTCTCAGGATGACAGGGGCTGTGTCCCTGATGCGACATGGGGCTTCTTGACAGGCTTCACTGTCACTCTGCATCAGCGCCCTGGGAGCTGCCACTTGGTTCAGCACCGGCTTGGGCTGCTGACGGGAGGGCACTGTGCTGACCTGGCCCTGGCTGCCCCACGCGCCACGGCCCCAGGCGGCACCGCAGCTGCTCACGCACCTGCAGCTGCACCAGCTTCTTGACACCCTGCCAGGCCGCAGGGCCGCCTGGGCCAGCCAGCTCCTTCCCCTCAGCAACCAACACGCTGCCACCACAAGCAGAAAAGTGATTCCACCAGGTATCGCTTCTCGCTTGGCAATGAGCTAAAGCACCAACCCAGCATCACTCCACGGCACCTTTACACAGGCGAGTAACCAAAGCCAGGACCCGATTTTCTGCCACTAAACGTTCCATCTTGGATTTTCATCAGGGAAGGCAAGTTAACAGCATCCAATTATCCCGGCCCTCTAGTAATGACACTGTGCCCCCTGCAGTTTCCAGGGAATACGGGCTCTCTCCCGCCTGCCTCCTCTGAGCTGCGGGGCACGAGCTTTGCTTACCCAAACTGCTTGCTTTCAGCCCGAGGGAAAGTCTGGCTTGAGACTGCGCTAGCACGGCTAGCAAGGGCTGGACCCTGGGAAGGAGCGCAACACGAGAGCTTGGGCAAAGAGGAGTTCTGCATCTCATTAACTGCTTTTCACTGCTGTGGAAGGTACTCAGGGGAAAGTCTTTATCAGTGCAAAAACAGATTTTCAGAGAAAGTACCCTCTTCCCTCTGGAAGCTCAGCCTTCCTCCTTCCTCCGCTGCCAAGCAGGACAGAGACACACCTATGTGC
This sequence comes from Falco punctatus, assembly GCF_963210335.1. NCBI lineage: Eukaryota > Metazoa > Chordata > Aves > Falconiformes > Falconidae > Falco > Falco punctatus. The sequence continues at coordinate 70,628,911 of NC_137583.1, forward strand.
CACTTCCATGTTGTCAGACCAACTCCAGAGGCCACAGAACCAGCACCGCTCCTTGAGCATCCCTCCTGCTGCACCACCCGCCTGTCAGCGAGGGATGCTGTTGCCGGGGCAAAGCTCAAACTGAAGGCGAGGGCAGTTACATCTGCATGGCGGGGCCTTTCTAGCAAACTTTGTAATAAATATCTACAAACTCACAGATGGCATGTTACTGGCTGTATAATTACCATCACAAATCATTTTTCCACACAGAGTTAAGCACAAGTTCGCAGCAATCCTGTATTATTAATATTGCAAACAACGTTATTAACACTATTGCAAATAACATACAAAGCAAATAAAATACACAGCAGATGATACCTCTGCAGAATGATTGAGAACTAGTGAAAGCACAAGCTTCACTGACTATACCTATTCCTAAAGGACTAAGATTTAATCTAAAACTTCCCTTCTAAACAAATCGTGATTTCTGTAACATAAATAAAACACTTTTCTGGCTCAAGCCCAGGCAGCATGTTGACCCATTTACACAACCTTGTTTCCTGCTCATAGGTGGTAATTACCACATCTGTGTTTGTTTCTGAAATTGGAAATTAAAACACAATTTGGTTTACCTAAAACAGGGTCATCATCTGCAGGCTCAAGAAGAAAACAGCTTTCTGTAACACTTAGGGCTCACCAAATCCACACTGGCTGAACTTAAGGAGGCAAAGGAATGTAAATTTTTTTGCCCCATGTGAAATGTGGACTCTCACGGAGTCAGGGGAAAATCCTTTTCACTTCAATCAGGCCAGAATTGGGTCACCTCTGCCACCATATCCCCCTTCAGCAAGTGAAATTTTGAGAGAAGGAGTAACAGACTATGCACTGAAAAACATTACAGAGTGTAATATTATTTTCAATTTTACAGAACAGCTAACTTGCCTGGTGACTTTCAAAGGACCTTCTAGTTTTTAAGCAACTTAGCCGCTCAAGACAACAGCAAAGATTAAAGCAAGAAGTATGCAGTTCTTCACTCCCATGTGGCTTCTTTAAGATGGGATCTGCTGTTGCCGTGTTCCAGTGGGGGCTCGCCAGCCTCTCAGTGTCAGTAATTTCTCTGCAGGGTTTCTCTGGTCTTCCTACCTCACTAGCTCGTTTCGTTAGAAATACTGAATTATTTGCACTACATCACTGCGAGGCAAGGTGGCATTATTCTCTTAGTTGTATATGCAAGACCTTGAAAGACAAAATTTAAAGCTGAAATGTTTGATCTCTCAAACGGTTTTGATCAGGAAGCAACAAGGCCCGGCTCTCCCCTGGCTGGCAGGGCAGAGGCTACAGCATCCTACAGCATCACTGGGACAGGGACTGATGGCCACAGGCTGGGCTGATGTGGGGTCCTGGGCCGATGTGGGGTCCTGGGCCATGGGCAGGGTGGGTGAGGCCCCAGGTGAGGCTGGGCAGGGACAGAAAGACCTATTAGCGCCCTCAGTTTTGGATGTCCCAGCTGGAAACAACGGGAGATGGGTGTTGTGATATCTTTGTGTGCTGTAGTACTTCACGGATTGACAGTGTAACTCTGAACAACTTAGAAGCGTTTCCAAAATCAGATCTCCTTTAGTTCAGGTCTCAGCTGCTCTTTGAGCACCAGAAATAAGAACAGCACAAAATGGCCATCCCAGAAAAGTTTGTTGCAGGAACCAGCCCAGGTAACAGATGAGCTCTGCAGCAGAGGCAAAGCTGTGTCCCCAGCAGCCCTGATCTGCTGCCTGCAGGATTCCCCCTCCCGCACTGCCTACTCCTGCTGCCCACACAACACCACAGCCCACACAAAGGAGGAACAGTGACTGAAACACCTGGAGTCACTTGCAGGGCATGAGGTATCTTCTGCATCAAATGAGGGAGTCTTGCAGCAAAGATGATGCAAAAATCTCAAAACCAAAACGGTCAAAAAGCCCATTACAGTAAGGCCATGTTTACTTGTAGGGAAATTTTTCATTCTGTTTTTTGCTAATTTTTGAGTGCTTGATTTTATGTACCTATTCTTTTAACAGTATTTTACTCCGTGAATTTCCTACTCAGAAAAGCACAACCTCCCAAGCAGCATGAAAAAAACCCTTCTCGTTGATTATAATTCTACCAATCCTGCACTCCATCACCTTGCTTGGGACATCAGAAGCTGCAGGCGAGTCCTGTGTGACTTGTGTTAATGAAGATACAGTGTAGGAGTGTGCCTAGGGAAGGAAGGAACACAACTTCCCAGCAGAACTCGGTTACTAGACTTGGGAAAGAGGGGGGAAGAAAAAATAGCCATAACAATTCTTCAGTCTGAGTCACTCATGGCCACACAGATAGCTCTGCGAGCACTGCACAGCAGGCAGCACAAGGGCAGGAATGAATAAACTGGAGATAAGAGAGGAAGAGCTCCTTACCACCAAACGTGAGAGCACCACCAGTGCCACTGGCACCTCCTCTCTGGCTAGCGATAAGGTATGCTCACATGGCTCCTGCACTTAGTGTTGTGGCAGATCGTCCTGAGCATTAATTTATAAACTTGTGTTTTTAAGTAGTTTTCTGAAAGCTTGATGCCACATTTCCGCACAAACAATTATTAGCTCTCACCCTTTCAGCCTGGAAGGCAGCACACTGGATTTAAGCCTTCACAAACAGTAGCACTAGCAGTCTATACACAACCAGGCATGCCCTAGCATCTGAACTAAAGGCTGCTGATGTGTTTTGTATGAGAATCACTGCACATTAATTTCACAGGGCACAGAGTCCCCGGGCCCCTCCGTTCTGGCAGGAGGTCCACAGCACGGGCTTTGGGCTCCCTTCTCATTTGCTGTCTGTCTGGCCCAGCAAACCCGGCGGACCCTTCCATGCAGCACCCCAGCTTCACCCAGAAGGCCGCATGTCCTTTGGCAGGAGCAGTGCCCTCAGCTACCCCCATCTTGGGAGAGAAAGACAAGGCTTACCTCATGAGCCAGAAGCACGCCCTGGAGGCCAGGTGTCGGTTCCCCGGCAAGGGCTTGCAGGTATGCCAAGGCCAGCGGCACCTTCCCCTGCACACCTCGGTGGCCTCACCTGTGCCTCAGCTGCGCGGCGCCCGCCCCGCCAAGGGGTTATGCTGGGGACCGGCTCGTTCCCTCTCCCCCGGAAGAAGCGGGCACAGGCCGAGCTCGGGCAGCACCTGCACAAGTCGGCCCCAGCACCGGTGCTAGAACCCGGCCGCGGTTCCACACCCAGCCGAGGGGCTGGCGCTCCCCAGCTCCTCCGGCCTGGCTCGGAGACCCCAGCGCGGGGCCCGAAGCCGGCGGGGGCGCCCCTCCGGCCGCCGGACAAAGGCCCTGGGCGGCCCCCGGCAAACCCTGCCCGGCGGCCGCTCCGTCCCTCCCGCCTCGGCGGGCGGCGCGGCGGGGCCGGGCGGCGCGGAACGGCCCCCGGGAGGACCCCGGCCCCTGCTGCCGCACCAGGGGCGGCCAGCGGGAGCGCGACCCCGCTCGGCCGGGGGCGGGTGGTGCCCGTTATCCCGGAGAGCTTACCCAGCGGCCGCGGGGGCCAGTGGCCGAACGGGTCCGCGGCAGCAATGGACCGGAGAGCCGGGCCAGGCATCGCCTCCGCTCCCGGGCGCCGTTCTCCCCCCGCGGGGCGGCGTGCCCGCCCGGCCGCCAGGCGCCCCCCGAAGCCCCGCCAGCTGCCCCCGCACCCCCCCGCAGCGCCTCCCGCCGCCAGCCCAGCCTGTCCCCGGGAGTCGGGACGGGGGGCGGGGGCGGGCTTTTCCCGGCGGTGGGGTTTCCCGGGTAGCACGGCACAGCATATGGTTTACATGTTGCACTACTGCATTCAAGGGCTAAAATTCAGCCCAGGGATTGACTTGATGTAAAAAAGCCCTAATTACAATAATTTAGAGGTGCCTGAATGACAGCAGGCTCAATTTTTGGTTGAATTTGCAATTAAGGGAAGATAATTATGCCTCGCACTAGCGCAGAGTATTAATATTTATGGTAGGAGCCAGAGGCTCCTTTGGCCGGGAGGATGCGGCGGAGCAAAGGTTGAAGCCCCGCGGTATTGGGGAGGGGAAAGTTTGGAGCCCCATAAAGCAGGAAGACCGCGGCTGCCTCCGTAGCGCTGATGGAATCCAGACCCCGCCAGCGCAGGCAAAGATTTATACATATCCTTTTATATATATTTATATCGCCTGAGATACGGATACTTCCTCTATAAACCTTTTACCATTCAGCAGGCACCTCCTTCACCTACTTCGGTTTTACTCCCGACTATCGATCCCGGGGGCTTTCCATGCCTCATTAACAGATTGGTGACTAAATGAGTAGAATTAATTTTTAAAACCCTTTAATTTACTTTATTAATTACACACATGCGCCCTTGACTACCCTGCGCGTCCCGGCTCCCTCGGCACACGGTGCGGGAAGCGGCTGGAGCGGGGCAGGGAAGGGGTGAAGGGCTCCGAGCCGCCCCCCTCGCCACAGCCGGGGCATCACCTGCCGCCGCCTTTTAGCGACCATTTACGGTTCCTTCCGTGACGCCTTCGCCGGTGCCGGGCTGAGCACAACAAAGGCGAGAGACCCGGGGCGGGGGCGCTTCCCCGACAGCTTCGGCCACTCGGTTTCGGAGAGAGGCGAGAGAAGCGGCTTTAAAAACCAGCGCGCACCCCGAACGCCCCCGCAGGCCGGCGGCGCAGGCAAGGCGCGGGGAAAGCTGCCCCCCGGGCCGGCCGCCGGTGCCCGGGAGCCGCGGGCCGCCGCGGAGCGGAGCGGTGCGGTGCGGTGGCACGGGTCCCATGGCAACCGGGAGGGAGGGCCGGGGCGGCGGGGCCGGCCAGGAGGGCTCCGCGCGGCGCCCGCGGCTGCCGGTGCCGGTGGGGCGGTTCTGGCAGCGGGGCGGCCCCGCTCCGAGCGCCGGCTGCGAGCTCCCGGACCGCGCGTCCCCTTCCGTGCTGACGCCGTTAAGGCGCCTGTGTGCACCTCCGCACCAGCGGCGGGGGCAGGTTTCAGCGCAAACGTGTGATGCGGAGACGTAAACGAGTCAATACGTAAATGCTCCTCTGTATTTATATACGTCAAAACGATCTTGCCGCCGGGAAAGGCTTCTGTACCTTTCTCTAAGGCAGCCCCCGCCAATTAAAGCAGAATAGTGGGAGGTAGCAGCCATAATTTGTTTGGTTTTCCCTCTCTGAGGACTTCCACTTACTCGCAGCGTTGCCTTCAAACAGTTAAACTCCCAACCCTCAGTCCACATGCCAGTAAATTAAAGAAAACCACCTTTATTTATTTATGCTTATCCTTGAAAAAATCCCTGTAAAACCCTGGCTGATTTTGTAGCCGTGTTGAAACACTATCTACATTTTATTTTCATGAACTAGAGGTAAGTCTGACAGTGTAGAGAGACGTACACCTATGAATCGTTGCATCGTTTACAGTGCAAGTCAGAGGTATATTGTACCAGTCACCATTGGCTTCATACAGCTCCTATCCTTTTGTATGCCCTGTCATTTACTAAGCTGCTCTTTTTGACGAAGAGGGTAGGGAGGTGGAGAAAAAGAGATGCAAATCAGTTTTTGGGGGGTTGGAAGATAAGTATATATTGTCTTGCTAGTAGAGCTGGCTTTGCCATTCCAACAGTTTATGCCAATAGGATGATTTATTAATGGAGTTAGCATGACATTTCCCTGCACTGCCTGCGGAAAGGCATCACAGCATCATTGTAAACTCATCAGCGCTGCATGGAGAAAAACAATAGGATGCGGAAACTGCAGCTGGCTGGAAGAGAGGAACCTAAGTGGAGAGCCTTAAAGTATCTTCCATGAGGACAAATCCTGCCCCCCAGACTTCCAGATGATGAAACGCTCCGGTCCAAGGGACTAACAAGAGACCTCTCCAGCTTCCAAGCCTAATGCTGAGAATCTGGGGGATTTAAATGATTCACTGACTTTGTACCTGTCTTTCTACACAGAATTTAGGATGAATTTTATCCATGGCTAATCCTATTGACTTCAAAGGGGATGCCTGCAGGAGTGAAGTGTTTTTTACTTAAGTGAGATCTTAAATATGTTTGAAAAAATGAAACAGCTTTGCCGTTTAGTTTCTAAGAATAATGCTGCTTGGATTCTGTTTCTCAGAAAGTTCAGTTTTTAATTTCTCTGTAATCTGACTAATTATCTCTGAACATGTCCTCAATTTTGGGACAGCAGTCAAGCAGAAAGGCTTCATATTGTTTAGAATCCACTTAAAAGTGAAATATGGTACAATCTAGTCTGGACTCAATCAGAGAGACCCATGGACAAAACAGGTTTGGTTTGGATTTTAAAAGCACAACTTAAATGTGGAGAAAACAGCATGGTGAGATTTTAATCAGTGCAGTAGTGTTTGAAATCATGGAAAGAGAAGATGCTTCTTGTCTGGTTTTCTATTTTACTGCTAATTTCAAGGAAATCTCTTAACTGTGACTTCATCCTCTACTTATCAAAACACTTCTCAAGACAATTTCTTTTACAGTAATGGAGATTCCCAATCCCAGCAGTTGAGTTAAGTCTTCGATGTTTCTTCTCTTCCGATAAGTTCAATGTTTCCTGTTTTTCCGAGGTTCTCATGTTGGTTGATTTGTGTATTATTGGTGTTTGTTTGTAGTGCCATTCTCATCACCCCCAGTCAGCACCTTTTTCCAAAATAACTATGAATTCCAAAAAGTCAGACCTGTCACCTTGTTCAAACCAAATAGCAACCAACTCTATGGGAGAGCTGTTCACTGAGTAAAATAGTCTCCAGGCTTGCCCATATAGGTAAATAGAATGTGCAGGGATGTAACATTCTTTAGAATAATATCTTGGAAACTCTGACCATTCCTAAGTGGAAGAGACAAGAAGCTGTGCCATTACTTGAAAATGCAAATGAAGCGCACAAAATTACAGGTTAAAAAAACAAACAAACACAAAACAAAACAAAACCTTCCCCTCGAGAGGAACATCTTTCAGCATCTATGGATTACCATTTTTTTAAGACAAGTGGGCAAGAAGATAAATCAAGCTGCAGAGTTTATCTGATGAATGCTGTCTTCATATGAGGTCCTGTTTGGTCTTTATCTCTTAAGCAGAGATTGACTTCAATTGCAGTTAATATAAAGATTTATTAACTTGAGAAGTAAATATTGACCAAGGTGAAGCCAAGGTCAATGTTTACCTAAAGGACTAATAAATCTTTGCATTAACCTAAATATGGAAGCTGGTGGGCCATATTTTGCTCTCAAATCAGTATCTACCCTAAATTAACCCCAGTAAGATCAAGGTATTTGCACCAAATGTGTTCAGGATACACAGTGTTGTAAAATACATACTGTGTTGATTTATCATTGAGAGAAGAATTAGGCTTTTTTTCAAAGGGTAACTGATTATTTCCTCACATATTAAAATCTAAAGAATAAATAGCAGTAGATGGGTAGAGTTGTTTTTGCTTAAAGGTGAACAGTGATTTAAGTGAATATAGGTGCAGGCAAGGGGTTTGTTTTAATTTATGCACTGATGGGTAAATATTATAAATTACCATGGAGATAAAAGGATACTGATTTGACATGACCGATTTCAAGAAACAACAGCTTTTTACCCTCTTATTTATAGCAATACTAGTGCTGGCCCCTTCAGAACATGTGAGCTGCCTGTTCTAGGTAAAACAGCTGAAATACTCATCATATCTGCTGTCCTGCCTTTCTACAGCACCTCTTGACATAATTTCGGTGTTACAGCTCTTGACTGCTTTTGTCTTTGTAACATTTAATTTCTAATCCACACAGCTGTGCTGTTTTATTGGCCCTTGTAGATTTAGCTGTTTAGCTTATTTCATAGGCATTACTGGGCCTTTAACTTGTAAAAATGCCAAGAAAACACCAATCCTTTGGACCTACCTCAAATATTCTACTACAGCCTAGTCTCTATGTGCCTTAGAAGAATATCACCTTTATAAACCTCTCCGGATGCTTCATGAGTTTTGACAGAATTAGTATAAGTGCTTTTCTCTTTTGTTATCTCTTTAATAGATTTTTTTTTTTTCCCTGGGTTCTCTGTCTCAGTTGTCTGGTTGAAATGCTGCTTTCTCTGTTCTCAGGAACAAAGAAATGGCTCCTGTTTAACTTAATCAAATACTCTGGTCTCTTTCTGATAGAAAGAATAGCGGCCAATTTACCTCTAGCACTATTAAGTCCCCAACAGTTTTCCTGTGTTTGATTTCTGTATGTGCTTTCAGTACAGCCTTTTTTTCCCTACCCGTTTTCCTTTGTCTCCCTCTCTTTGAGAAGACTGACACAAAAGAATATCTTACCCATAACATATTTTTCTTGCAAAATTTAGTAGTTTCATTAATTTATTTCTTGGCATTTATTTGCAATTAAATTAATTCTACCTTCTGCGTGCATGAGGTTTCAGTAAATAAAAGTATTGCTGCTCCAAGCACCAGATCTTTCTATCTTTGCTTTGCTTAGCCTTTGTGCAGCAGAAATCCCGTCAGCTGTAATGGAAAAGCAAAGTATTACTGACTTTAACAGTCTTGCCTGTGTGAGAAATGAGTCTCAAGTTTTGTCTGTTAGTAAATGCATTCTGGATCATATTTCACAATCAGACTTTCATACGCGCTCTGCTAACATTCGGTTTCTAGGCTCAATTTTTTAGTTGCACTTCCCATTCATCACACAGAATAACTGATCCTAGAAAATTAATCTGTGTAGGATGAAACAATAAAACGAGCATCCAGTCTCTGCTGCTCACTTTTCTCATGCAAGTGGACCCCTCGAAATCAATAGAATCATTCAGGGGAGTCAGACAAGCAAGAGCTAACTCAAAACAGGTACTCCGTGCTGCCCAGAAACAAAATGCTTCTGTCCTCTCTGCCTCTATGAAATATAGGTGCCTCAGGCTGTATCAAAATTATGAAGGGAAACTAATTTTTTAAAGAATTGTGTGAAAAGGTCTGTTTAAACACTGATGGCTGGCTTTTGCATGCAAAGAGCACAGTTTGGCAGATGAGCAAAAATGCTATGATCAGGAAATGTTAAGTCACTTTTTTTTTTTTTTAAAGGAACTGTACAACTAATGCACAGTTAAAGCTCTTTTAACTTGTTTGGAATAGCAAATGCAACCTCTAAACTGCTCAGCTTTTTAAATAGTAAGTGTTAATGCAGAAGGCTAGGAATGCCTTAGAATGTTACTACAAAGTAGTTCTGCTGTTTAATTAATTTGTTTTCACTCTGTTTGCATTCCTTTTGTATCCAGTGTTTTCAAATGTGTTTCAGAAGTATAAAATATCGTCCAGGTCTTTGTAAAACCATCACTGATACAGTCATTTTTAATCAAAAGTGGAAAATACTCACAGAAGGGAAATCTGGAATTTACTGTGGTGCATGGTGGAAACTCAGGGTTCCAGGGCTGTGTTTCAGGGAAAGAAACATTCCTTGAGGTCCAGTCAAAATACCTCAGATGTCTACATGCTCGTCAGAAACTTGTTGTGAAGAAACTGTACACGAAGATTTATTTGCTTATAAATTTTAAAATAACAAATATATTCAGATCTCTCCATATGTATTTAAAGTTAACATTCATATAAGAAAATAGATTAATTTTGTTCATGTAATTGACAGACTAGAAATTATACTTACAGGATTGATGGAATACAGGTTGTCCACATGCCACATTTCTGTGGCAATGAAAACCTGGTCAGTCTGATGTTGTTTTATCTCTTAAGACTTGAATTTGCAGTTATTTATAGACAGTTTTTTTAAGTGTGGACTGCTCTCATCAGTAAAGCTACACACATGTTTAGGCTGCTCTAGTTTTACTGTGTTAATTACGCTGACCTAAACATCTACAAATTGCCTTTTGATTTCTACTATATCATGATAATTAGAATCTTTACAAATACTATTGTGAAGTCAAAAGCCTGGCTAAAGCATCAATTAAAACCTTAAGTTATGTTACTGCCAATAAGTGGTCATTAAGGGCATGTGAGGGCAACCTGCTTTTGTAGAATCAGATTCTTAGGGGTTGGTCTCTAAAGCAGAAGGTTTTAATTTTTATTTCTTTTTTAAATGACTTACAAAATAGTGAGACGACTGTAAGGATAGTGAAGATTTTTTTCTATCAACAGTACATTGTGAATGCAGAGCTAAGCTTTTATACACTAAACTGTATTATTGAACACGGAAGAATAATCCCTGATCTGTGGAAAGACAAGCATTGCAATAATATTGATGGTTTAGGGGAATGTTCACTACATTTTAATGGAGAAAAGAGAAATTAGTAGCTTTCACTAGTCTGACAATTTTCCTGCAACATGAAAAAGGAACTTCTTCAAATATAATAAAGAAGCAGAATACAATTTCTTCACGCATTACAATTCTTCCTACTTACTAGAAGCATACTGCAAATTTTCAATACATGCTATGAAAAGGTAAAGTTTTAAGTCTGTTCAGTGTGATTTTTTTTTCCTTTAGTATGTCATGCATAGCTACAATGGAAGGAACTCTTACTCACGAGCTTGTGTTTTTCTGCATGACCTGAAAAATGTAATATTTGCTCAAAAAGTATTACTGCTAAAATACAGTCCCAGAAGAACACTTCCAAATGGAAATAGTTAATTAAACAAACCTCAGAGTAGGTGAAAACTGTTAATTTCACTCGCCTCCTTATTCCCATATCACATTGCCACCCTAATTAATTTAATCTTCACTGAAAATGAAGTATAAACTCTTGTTTGGGAAGTAATAATCACAGCATGTAACAGGCTGAAATACTGTTCTTAGTCAACACCAGCTGTTTGGCTTGAGGTAGTTTGTGGTGTTGAAAAAGCATTTAAATTATACAGCAGCAGTGGACTTTTAATGGAATATCTGTTTCCACTCAGTAGAAACTTCTCTGTTGAATCTCAACGTGAAACAGAGAAAAAGACAGACTCTCATCTCTTTTCTTGACAAATTTCAGCATGAAGTAGATGAAATTATAAGGGTTTAGATATAAAGCCCAATGATGTAAGGAAAAATAGTATCCTTCGTGCACAAGCAATAAACTAGACTCTGAACACAATTAATTTTGTAAGGTAAACCACAGAATTAAACAGATATTAGTGGTGGGTTTATGTCCAACAAAGTGACTGGGCAATTTAGCATGTCTTGTGATATCCTCAGCGTACAGCACAGAATAGCTCTTTCTGTTTCCTTTCTCTGAAACTATTTTCATCTCAACTCAAGAACTACGGAGTTAATGGAATGGAAAATTCAGGCAACCTCATGGTCCTGATTTATGCGCGACAAGAGAAACAGTTCCCGTAGATTTCTATGATAAAATGCTTTCCTTTTATTACGATCAAGTTCTTCGCAGTTTGTTTGCTTTTTGTGGGGGCGGATGTTACCTGTCACAAGTTGGACGGGACACAAGTGCTTTTGAGCTACTAAAGAGTTCTGCTGGGGTAGGTATGCAGGTCAGGGGGCTAATCCCTAACATAGATGCAGTTTTACTAGCCTAATTTTGCTTTTTTTTTTTTTTCACCAGTACACTTCATGGAAAGTGATCCTGCAGCTGTGCAGTGTGCATTTGCAGCCATAGCACTTTACCAGTACATTACACCATTCTCCCTGTTTTGGTAGCATCTTCCTAGTAGAGGCGTGACAAAATTACCCACCATAGCCCTGCCAATGCAAGTGCAAGCAGCTCGAGCAGGTATAAGTCAGGCGTCGCACAGAGCTATTTGTACATGCAAACCCTGACCTGCAGTGTGTTATTTGCAGCCCTCCACCAGATATCTACATTTGACCCTTCAATGTCAACAGAAATGTCTGACTACCAGCACCTAGTTGTCATCTCCTTTCATTATCACAGGATTTTCTTGGGCCTTTTTCTGTTCTTCATATTCGCAATGCTAAGCTTCCATATTAATTAAATGTCAACATTCACTAGTCTGAGACTATGTTATCCAATAAATACCTGCCTGAAGCCAACTACATGAAGGGTGGAACTCGCATGATTTTTAATACAAATTATTTGTTTGATCAAATTAATCAGTAGCAGAATAAATGGGAGCTGTAATCAGGGCTGAAAAGCATTTGGGAAAAAAAAAAATGCTGCTGTTGTAACTCGTCTCTCCGCTCTGCCTCTGCCAGCCTTCATTTTGGGGAGCTCAGCCTTCCCCATGCAGGGCTGGGCTGCCTGCCTGTACCCACAACAAACAGCTGAAGACGGTGGGAAGCCCCACACAAACAGAGCCTTACTCAGAGCCGGCGGGGCTTGGGTTTTATTCTCTTCCAGGTGTCTCACCTTCAGGTGGCTTAGAAAGTCGAAAAAACCCGCATCCTGGTGGGAGAGCTAACAATACATGGGCCTTCTCTCTCGCTTGGTTTGCTCACGTTACCCGCGGGCTGCACCGCCGCAGCTCCGGCGGGTAGATGCTGTCGGCCGGACCCCCGCGGGCAGGGAGCCCAGCCACGGCGGGGCCGGGGGCTGCCCTGCGCCCCCCCGCCCACGGAGGCCTCCCCCGCCGGGCCCCGCTCCCCGGGGCGCCCCCAACCCGGGCCGGCTATCAGCCGCCGCGGTACAAGGCGCCTTGCGGCGGGGCCGAAGCAGCGCCGGCCCGGCAGGGAGCGCGGGCAGCCGCAGGCCCGTCCCGCCGCCCGCAGCCGCAGCGCCCTGGGCCAGGCGCCGGGGCCGGGCCGGGCCGCCCTCCCGCAGCCGGCGGCTCGGGGCCGGGCTCGGCGCAGGAGGCGCGCTGCTTTCCCCGGCGGTGCTGCAGATGGAGCTCCAAGCAACTGTCAGAAGCGCGGGGCCTCGCACCGCCCCGCAGCGGGAGGCCGCTGCAGCCGGCGGCGGCGGGCAGGGCCGGGGCGCCTTCCCCCGCTCCCGCCTCCCGGCCGCGCTGCCTCACCTCGGCAGCCTCCGCGGCTGCCACAGCGTGCTGCGGCGCTCCAGGCCTTACCTCCTCGTCGGGCCCTTTGGGATTCCTCGCCCTCCACGTGCTGCGTGCCATCTTCCCAGCGGGGCTTGCTGGGGCTCTGGGAGAAGCGGCCCCCGCCGGCGCCTGCGGCCCCTGGCAGCCCCCAAGCACGAGCTGAACGGCAGCTGCCACCCGTGGGACCCTGCAGGGTCGGCAGCCCTGAACCCGCTCTGCATCCGAAGCAGGAGAAACCCATGTAATTCCTTGGCTTTGCCTTTTCTTCCGGGGCATCAGGGAAGGACGAGGCAGCCCCGAGGAAGGGCCAGGTGTGGGATGAGCTTGGTGCTGTCGGCGAGGCTGGCAGACCCCTGCCTTGCCATGGTGCCCCGTCACCGCTCGGCCTTCCAGCAGGCTGCCGCGGGGCTGGCGCAGGAGAGTGGTGGGATCTCATACACGGTGGCTTGGAAGCCCTCGGAAAGGGCCTGGGATTTCAAAACAACGTGCTGCCACCGCCAGCGCTGCAGCATTTTAATTAAGATTCCACAATATCTGTATGACAAAACCTGGCAATCTTAATAACAAAGTACCACAATGCCACAAAGTAGTTTTACAACTAAAAAAACCTCTGCAGAATATTTCCCTGGAATGTATTAGGATCCGATTTCTGCATTCGTTAGTAATATCAAATAGCATGTGGTAGATGGTTATTTGGAAAAAATGCATTCAATGTAAATTGATTTTGTATTTTCAGGAATAATGTGGAGAGAGGCTTTTCCAGCATCTCCAAGCTTCAGCCATTCCACCGCCTGCTGCAGTTTGTGCCCTAATCTTGTGAGATTTACATAGCATTTTAATTTTCAGTATTGTCTGCATTTGCCAGCTGAGGGATTCTTACTATACTTTATATTCATTCTGAATTCACACCATAACAATAGCAAAAAATCAAGTACTGACAAAAGCGAGAGGCCAAACATGACTCAATTAAAATAATATGTATCACTATTAATCACCTCTGCCTGTCCGCCTACGTTCCGGTGGCCGTGCCTCCCTCCACAGCAGCATCACCTATGAGAAAAGCCAGCTCTCATCCCTCCCCTCCTCCCTCCGCTGCCTTCCTGAGGGATGAGGAGGAGCCGGGGAGAGTGGGAAGGAGCCCCCAAGGGCCGTGCTGGGAGAAGCCTGGGGCTAAGAGGAGAGGCGGGTGCTGAGCACCGTGCCAGCATGTGCTGGGCTGCCCTGCCCGCCTCAGCTCTCACCAGCCACTGAACCACGCGGCATGGCCAGCACAGCGAGCAGCCTGGTGCCCGCCTTGTCCTCGTATTTGTGCAGAGCTCAGCTGGTCACCAAAGCTTAACACTTCACATTATTATTAACAGTTAATCCACATAAAAATAAGGCAGGACCAATGACAGGGAATAAAAGCAAGCCGGTAATAACCATGCTCCGCAAAGTAACCCCCCCTGGGTAAGCAAACCAAAGAGGACAGGGCTCCTGCACAATTTGCCACCATCCAGTCATCAGGGTAGCAGGAGACTGATCGGAGACGAACAGTGACAAAGGGAACACCAGAGGCAGAGGCAGGAGGGCTGGCCTTGGCTGTCACTTCCCCAGGCCCTGCCATAGCCACGGTGCAGCACGTGAGCTGACGTGCAGAAACAGGGCGAGGGTCTCACAGGGCCTCGGCCCAGGGCAGCTGCTGGCAAGCTGGAAATCAGGTCAGTGAGCCGGGGGGCCACCCCCCTCAGAAGTGGTCGACAGAGCAACAAGCCCCAAATCTGCTCACTGCAAAGCCTGGCTCTGGCTGTTGTGGAGACCAGGTTTAACAGGGACCACAGGAATCAGTCTATCCCCTCTTCTGTGCTTCGTGCAATTACTGGCATTTGCTCAAGGTGGGCACAAACCGCTGCTGGATCCAGCCAACGGCAGCCCTGTGCCCACCGGGACAGCGGGGGCCCCACTGCAAGGGAAAGCCCTTGTGCAGTGATGGAGAGCAGGGCTGGTATGTCTCTGTGTGACAGAGCAAAAACGCAGCCCCACACGCTGCAGACATGCCCAAACATGATTTTGAAGGTCATAACATGAGGCTGGAAATGCAATGGCTGCCCATGAAATTATGAAGCTTTATAAGAATAATCTTACTGCTCTCCAGCATCTGTCTAGCCAAAGGCAGGTCCCCTCACCCCCAAAATCATTCAAATACAACCCAGGGAGCTTCTCTCAAAAGGACCTTTGACAAGGTCTCAACCTGTGACGGAAATGGACAGGACTGTGTATGCAGGAAGTGATGTGGACATCTGCTCCCCTCTCTTTTTCCAGATAAGTCCTATATGTGTCAGCGTTACCCAGAACCTATAGCACAGAGGCAGCAGTCACCAGAAACCACAGACTGCTTGGTTCAAAGGAGAGCAAGGAAAACCATGCAACACTTACCGTAAGCATACATATTTCATCTGGCCGTGCTAGCTGCTCCAGCCCAGTGTGTATGGGCTCCATTTCGTTTGAATAAAAACACTTCGGCTAGCCGTGGAGGAAAAGCAACAACTTGCAAGAAGCACTTGCTAGTTTCACATGAGTAATCACACATCTGAAACTGGTAACAAAAAAATGGCCCTGTCGCCAAGCGTATCAAACTTCAGCTTGACTAATTTGTGACTGGTTATCTCTTTGTGAACAATATGTTGAATCAAGTCCGGGGAAAAGTGGGTAATTAATGAATCAGTCAATGACATCAGGTCAGTTAGAGACAAAGCTCAGCATGGTTTTTAACTCGGGACTGTTATTTGTTGCAAATGATCAAACACCTAAAGAACAAACATTTTTTCTGAAAAATGTAGTGAGCCAGGCAGACCCAGAAGCATTCGCAACAGAACTGGGCTTGGCTGCTTCCTTGGGTAGCTGCCGTACCACACTTTTCCTCTATGGAAATAGCAACATGAGATGACACATCAGCCAGGTTAATAGTAAAAGGAATTATTTTTCTCTCCGTTCTCATAGCTGAAACTGCTGGGAGAGGCATTTCCGATTTCCTTTTTCAGTAGCAACTCTGGCCATCATGTAGTTTATCTGACCTTTGGCTATGCCACACCATGAAATCAGACACCACTAGGAGGGGGGCCAGAACAAAGCCTGGAGAGATTAATAAGAGCATTATTTGCGATGTGGCACAGGGCCATGAGTCACCGTGCAGCTAGGCTGCTGCACCTTCTGGCAACAGGAACAGCCCGAGTTCTGCATCAAGCTTTCTGCTTTAAAAATAAATAAATAAATAAAAGAACCATTATAATCTTCACTTCTGTTCTTCTTTTACACAAAATCCTGGTCTAATGAATGAATGGGAGAAAGAGGAAAAAACCCAGTCAACTGCAGTAGAAGCAAAATATAAACATAAAGTTAATGTGTGACTTTCATTCAAAAGAGTCTATTCTTTCCATGATTGTTTGGGGCTTTGGGGGATTAACCAATAAAGAAAAAAAATCTGCTTGCTCAGCCTGATGTTAATGTTAATGTGGTACTTTCATCAGTGCAAAGATTTGCTCTCATGCCCCCTAATACCTTCCACCTTCACAGCCACAGTGTCCTCGGGTGTGAATGCAGCACTCTATGGCAAATACAACTTCATCTTCCAATGTCATCATGTGCAAATGTCTTGACTTAGAGAACACTAAATTCT
The DNA here is from genome assembly GCF_963210335.1 of Falco punctatus. Taxonomy (NCBI): domain Eukaryota; kingdom Metazoa; phylum Chordata; class Aves; order Falconiformes; family Falconidae; genus Falco; species Falco punctatus. Next base: position 70,645,480 of record NC_137583.1, read on the forward strand.
GTACAGGTCAGGTTCAAAGAGCTCAAGGATAAATAAATATATGTAATTATTATTATTATTACAGTTCTATACCAAGCCCAGATAGTAAGAAGGGGAATTAGAGTTCTTATCTTCGACTGCATTTGACTGTAAGGTTAGAGATCAGCAACATCTTGATTAGGAAACAAGAATGATATGAATCAAGAGATTCAAAATGAATCAAGATTATGTGAATCACAGTGAAACAAACATGAACAGTATGACTTGTGCTCTATGTTAAGGAGCTCCCTGACAAGCTCCAGCAGGAAAGCTGAGACTGGGGGAGTCTCTGGGTGAGGAGCAGGGGGGACAGCCCTGCTGGAGGTGAGGCAGCCTCTCACAGCACAGCCGATCAGGAGGAGCCCACGAATGGGGCTTTCTACAGACAGACAGCAGAAGTGTCCTTCTTACCAGCCCTGGTCCTTACAGAGAATTTCAACCATCCGGGCATCTGCTGGAGGGCAACACAGCATTGAGCAGGCAATCCAGGAGCTTCTTACCCTGCACTGGTGATAATTTCATCATGTGAATGCAGGAGGGGCCAGCTGGGGGTTACACTTGACTTTGCAGTGGTGAATGTGCTCACAGTATCAGTCTGAGTTTATCTTCCATCACCAAAATTGAATTCAGGATCTAGAAGAAGGCTGGAAAGGTAAGCTGCAGAGTTATGACTTCGGATTTCAGAAGAAGAAACTTCAGTTTACTCAGCGAGTTGCTAAATAAAATCTCCTGGGATGCAACATAAAGTGGAAACATGGCCAGAAGATCAGAACAATTTTTGAAGAGATCTTATTGAGAGCTCAGCAAAAAGCAATCCTGTTGTACAGGAAGATGGAATTTCAGGAGAAGACCTGATTGGGAACATCTTCTTGATGTAACCAGATGCAAAACAAGAGCATGCCAGAGATGGACACGAGCGACGGCGCACATTTCCTGAAGAACTGCCCAGTGTGACTGTGAGACTTGTCTACTGTCTGTGACAACTATCGTGACTGGGGAAGTTCCCAATGGCTGGAAAAAGTCTAACACTTCATCTGTCTTTAAAAAGATGAGAAAGGAAACTGGGGAACCATCTGTTGATCAGCAGCATCTCAGTCACTAGAAGTTCAGGGAGTGTGTCCCTCTTAGAATCCACTTCCAAGGCCATAAAGGACAAGAAGACATTTGGGAACAGTTAGTATGGATTCACTGATGGCAAACAACTTGACCAGCTGGCCTGATTTCTAAGATGAAATTACTGAATATGTGAAGAAGATGAAAGCACTGGGTGTAATCTACCCTGACATTAGTAAGGCTTCAACACCACCTCACACAGCGTCATCATTTGGAGGTTCAGAGGGTGTAGGCTAGAAAGACAGTCTGTAAGAGGAGCTGAAATCTGGAAGGTCATGTCTAGCAGGTCACCAGCAACCAGAGGAACACCCAAGGTGTCAGTACAGAGATCCACATTGTTCAGTATCTTCATCAGCAACCTGGTAACACAGTCAGGTTTGTTGGTGACTTAAACTGCCTGGACCGACAAAGGGCAAAGCTTCGATGCAGAAGCTCCTTCATAACTTGAAGTCTGGGCCAACAGACACTTCATGAAGTTCAACAAGGAAACATGATCCATTACAGGCTGGGAAGCACCTCGCTGAAGAGTCAGCTTGGTGAAAAGGAGCTGAGGATTACAGAGGGCACAAGGCCAAATGTGAGTCACCAGCATGTTCTCATCTGAACAGGGCATGTCACATCCCAGGCTACATTAGGAGGACAGTGGCCAGAAACCCAAGGGAAGTTATTACCTCCCTCTATTCAGCTTTGCATTGCAATTTTTGGGTCCAGCAGTCCAAGAAGGGCGTGGAGAAACTGGAAAGGGTCCAGTAGAGGGTTACGGAGGTGATCACAGGCCTGGAGCAACATGAGAGGGGCTGAGGGAGCTGTGCTTGTTTAATTTGATCAAGGGAAGGCTGAGGGTTGCTGGAACAGCTGCCCACAGCTCTTTGAAGGGTGGTTACGCAGACAAGAGCCAAACTTGCCTTCTTAGTGCTGGAGGCTGTAAAAGGGGCCAGTGGCCACAAGCTGTGGTATGGACATGAGAAGACATCTTCACCAGGAGGGCAGTGTAACCCTGAAACAGATGAAGGTTGTGGAACTTCTGCTTCTGGATATGCTTCAAGATTTAGCTGGACTGTGGCTGACTGTTGGTGACAGCATCACTTCAAGCAGGGTGTTGGACTAGATGAACTCCAGAGGTCACTTGATTCTGTGAATAACTAATTGAAATAACAACTGTATGAAATGATAACGAAGTATGATTATAAATAAGATTAAGTGGATTCATTTTCCATTTACACAAAGAAGGTAGCTGAATATGCTCTGTTTCATGTTTTTGCGCTACACTAAAAGATATAGTGATTCCTGAGTAATATTTTAAAAAACTCCAAGATCAGGGGAACAGTAAATAACAAGGAGGAAAGATTGTAACCCAAAGAGTCAAGTTGATCATTTGCATGGGCACAGTGAAACAACAAGCTTTCCAATACAACCAAAAGCAAACTCAGACATTTACAAGGATGAAAGATTGACAGTGGAAGAGATGCCATGCTGATCAGCAGAGGTTCAGTAAAAAGACCTGGAGAGCACAGTAAATGAATTTGAATTTGCAGAGCATATTGCTGTCACAAAAGGAGCTAATGTACAAAGATCAGTACACACCAACACGGATAAAAGGAGACACCAAGTATGACGCAGTAGGTTACGTCGCCTCCGACACCAGCTCTCCTGAGCTGTTCTGCTGGCCACCTCCTGAGCTGAATACAAATGAACAGGGGAGAGTCCTAGAGGGTACGAAATGTCTTACGGTGAGAGACTGAAACATTTCAGTACGGTCACTTTTCAAGGTGAACCTAATGAAGATTTCTGCATGGGTTTGAAGAGAGACAGTTCCACATGGCACAGGGCCAAAACTGAGTTTTGCTGCTTCCTAGCTGAAAAGAAAAGAGCTTTTACGGGCACTTCAGTGTGTTTTCCTCCACGTTCAGCACAAATGCAGAGCCAGTGAACCCTGTAAGCCCATGTCAAGCCCTGCAAGCCTGTGCCGAGCCCTGCAAGCCCATGCCCCAGTGCTGCAAGAGCAAACTCAAAGCCAGGCTGTGGGCATAAGCAGCAAGCAGGAACACGGTTTTCCCTCTGCAGATCTGTTTTGCCGCTTCCAGCAGTTTGCTGCCTGGGGCATCTGTCTGTTCAGCCCTCACCCAACACGGGCTTTGGTCTCTGCGTATTTAGACAAGGAACACAGATTCAGCATCTCTTAAAGCTTTCCCAAAGGTTGGAAGTTGAAGCTAGATCAGCTGAAACAGGAAACATGCCACAGTTATGTACACAACATATATCTGAACTAAGTAACAGTCGTTAACCATTGAAATAAATTACTGGTGACTGGCAAGAGAATGCTATTAAATTGAGTGTATGTTTGTCCCAAAAGCTGGTGTTTTCTGCAGCTATTAGGCTTGAAACATGACTTATTCCTGGGTTGGCTAGGCGGGAGGTCAGCTAGATGATCATCCTGGGTCTTTCCGGCCTTAAATTTTGTGGCTCTGTGGAAATTATGTGTCAGAGGGTTTTTCTCATTGTAGCCAGACTGAGAGCTTGAAATCCACATGGTTACTGACAACTCCCAACTGTCAGTAAAGCTGTTTCACAGAAAGTGTTACATGACTGATGTCTCTACAACTGCACTTTTCCAAACAGATGGGGGGAAAAAAAAAGGCACTGGTCTCAAATCAAATTAGTCTTGATGGATTACGCAAAAGAAATTTAACACATGCTCCACATTTTGAGAAACTTCTAAATATAACATCTCCATTGAAAACAAAGTATATGACAGTGCTAAAAATATGTAAATACACAGCTATAAAACTATCTTCACATTACAGAATGAGGACCACTATTAGGGGCTGGAAAAATGACATTTTCTTGATGTAGAAGACTCATGTCAGCATTGCCACACCTTGTTTAACCTCAAAGATAAGCTCATTTTTGAAATCTCACTGTTTGGCTTCTTGATATTTGCCTTTACAGAGCACAGGACAAAGATAAAAACATTCCCATTGTAACTGATGTCGTCATTGTGTTTAGAAATAATAAATCCATTACATTATGGAAAAAAATAAAATAATTCACAAGAGAAAACATGATATTTAAATTCTGTTGCAGCTGGAAACGTACTGTAATAAAGAATTAACTACTGAGTCTTTGTCTACACCCTGGTTTTCTTCCATTATAATTAGGCAGGGTATAATCTTATTTTACCAGAGTAGTTATACTGGTTAAACATTTACTGCATATGCAATTTTACTCATCTAAAGGTATGATGCATTAGTATAAGTTACGCCATCACCATTTCAGGAAAGAGATACAGCAACATTAAGAATAGCACACTAGTATACCTACATATCTATCAAGCAATTGTATTGGTTTAAATGGAACCATGTAGTTAAGGGAACATACTTATGTGTATGTTCAAATAGGTTCTTGGGAACTTAGAGAGTGATATTCTGAAGATGTAAGTTTTTTACGATTACTTGTAGGAATTAATAACAATAGAAAAAGCGGTCTCAGAGACAGAATTAGCAGAATAAAAAGACAGAACTGAGACTTGTACAAACAAAAAAAGCAGATTTTTTTTCTGAATAATTTCAAATTACACAGGTCAAACAGGCCCTGAGAACTATAGCAAATAGGGTCTGTATAACAGAGAAATTATTTTCTCAAGAAAATTACATTTGAATTCATTTATAGCCATTTTGGTGCTCCAAGTGATAAAAAGCAAATCACTTCTCTAGGTTCTTTATTCCATGTAGAACCTGGTTTGAAAAAAGAATAATGACAGCTTCCTAATTATTATTTTTAAGGTAATTTTTAAAATAAGAAAAAGAGTCTCCCATGTAATTATCAAAAAGAATAAATATCCTTCCAGGAACAGCAGCAAAAAATTGGCCTGTAGCCTCCTACCTGGTACAGGGCCAGGGAGTTTTCTTTGGTAAGACCGCGGCAGGAGGAAGAGGCATAAAAACCATTGTAGCAGCCGGCATTAAGAACATTGGCACAGAGGACAATTTTATTCCACTTGTCAGTGAACTCATACAAGATCATCTTACTTGGCTCAGTAAAGACCAGTGCAGCTCTGTGCGAGCAGCAGAACAACATCCCTTTCTCCATGAGAAACACCCGGAGCAGCACTGCAGGGAAAGGCACTTGCAGTTCCTGCAACAATGGTTAGGCTTATAACTAGGAGTACTGAAGAAATATTAATTACTGCCTAAGCAGTGCTTCTTTATATTCAGTGTATTTTACAAACATTCGTTTTGATTCAGCCCTGGCTTCCGCCAGCTTGTAGCAGCAGCCAGATGGGGCTCACTGCCTCACCAGGCACCTACACGACTTCGCGGGGATGTTTATATGGTGGGAGGTGCTGCCTGGGAAAGGATCTTGTTCAGGCATGTGCTGAGTCAATGTATTTCTCTGGCAGCTTGTAATGGCAGAACAATTATAGTGGCCAAAGAGTTATTTATAACTGTCCTCCTGTAACAGGATTCTTGAGGGAGGATGTTGGTACGAGCACTGCTATTCCATGTACACACACATCTACACACACGACAGCTGCGTCTCTATTTAATGAATGCAGCACACTGCTCTGACATAAGTTCTGGGTGGTTGTTTTTTTTCCCAAGGAGGTCACTTGTATGGCGGGAAAAAAAGAATGCAGCTCCAACCACAGTCAGTCTGCACCTCATCCGAAAGCCTGGAGGCCTGCCCGCAAATTGCCGTAACTTCTTCATGAACTCATCAGAACTGACAGCATGGGTAAGCCTCTGACCATACAAACAAACCCGAACGCTCGTGTGGCTTCACTTGCTTTGGCTTGCCTTAGACTCACCTCCTTTCAGAAAGCAGCCACCACACAGCTTCTGAAGCCCGTGTGAGAGCGAGGAAAAGGAAACTTGTCCTTGAAAAACTGAGGGCTCTGAACTCATCACCCCGCAGGAAAGCCAGCCCCATCACAGCCCAGCCTCGCTCCCTGCTGGCTGCAGCCCCTTCGCTTGCTCATGTGGAACAAGTTACAAAATCAAATCGTTGCTTAACAAATTTAAGGAGTAACCTGCCACAGGTGAAGAATGACCTTCATAGTAGTGCTACTTTCTTCTACTCTAGAATATGGATGGACCAGGCAGAAAAATGACACAATCTGAATATGCAATGGCAAGTGCCTGATCTGCAAAATGCAGTTGTATGTATGGGGCCTCCACGCAGCAGCGCGCCTTTGTTATTGTACTGGCTGTGAGCAGATTGGTGAGGAACAGAAATAGTCCTTAGGCACTCAAGAATGTGTGCCTGCTAGTTTATTTTCTTTGTTTTGCAGTTTCAAATGCAAGCCTTCAGCTTGCCTGTCTGCTGCTAGAAGGCTCTGCAGAGGAGGAGACACTGCTTCCCGCGCTGAGGTTTTGTACAGTTTCCTTTCCTGGCATTTCCCTGTGCAGGGGGAACATGTGCCTTTTGCTCTTTGTATACAGAAAATGTAAAGAAACTGGGAAACAGGATGGGGCTGTTTACTAACCCTCTCCACAAGCCAATGTAACAGTAAAGGAAGACTGAATGTAAAATCTCCACGAGAGAAAACAAAGCCTGTCTCTCTTCCATCTTGAATCTCAGGGTCCTGCCAGGCAGGCACGATGCTTCGCACATTTAAAGATGCAAAGCACATAATAGGAGCTATATCATAGGGGAAATAAATATGCCTGCACGCATTTCAGAGAAGGTAGCACTAGAAGCACCACCCTTTCTCCACCATTTTTCTTTGGTATGTGGATCTGAATGTTATGAACTACCGCAACAGTAAAAAGAGGTGTTGCAAAGACAATCAGGCAACTGATTCCAAAATTGGGATTCAAAACCTCTTGCACACAGCATAGACATTAGACTAAAGAAGTAATCTTTTGTACTGATGGGGCTGAATTAAGAAGCTTTCATTCATGGTTGTTCCATATTTATTTCAGCTGCACAAACCCTGGTTTTCTTTGGGGGTTCAGAGGAGCTGGAACGATTTCACAGTGCCACTGTGTCAGAGTCTGATGGCTGGTTTTCACTCCAGACAACATAAGGGATGTACAGCAGCTATCAAAGTGCCAGTATCAAACAAACAGCAGTGATGTTGCCCTTCACAATTATTTTTATTCTATGTGCTTTGTTAAATTTTCTTAAAAAAAATGAAAAAAATCCCTATTCTTAGTGGTGCTAAAATTAGCAATGCCAGAAGTAGACACTGAAATCATCATCTTCCCCATTTATTTCGCTCAGATGTGAATGATGCTGCGTCAAGCACACAAAAGGAATCTCATGCTGCTGGAAAAACAAGTGTATTACATTGCTGAAATGTCAAGTTTTCACCATGCATTTGATAATAGATTGTGTGCTCAGTTTCTTGCATCCGTTGCAGCAGCTTACTAAAGATAGGCTCTGCACTTGCCAACAAACCAGCCTGCCCTTTGGACTGAACCCTTCCAGGCAACTGTGACTTTATCATTAGCCCTTTCAGGTGTGGCCTGGCCTGTCAGATGGTTGTGTATTTAAAAAATAGTTAATACTTTCTTAACAACAGAATCCTTCACCTGATTGATCTTTTTTTATTATTATTATCCCATAATCTTCCATCATGTGCTCTTCCCGCAAAGATTTTTGGCTACCGTAATAGGTGAAAGGTCACACCTGGACATCATCCATCACAGCGGCATTTTCTCTGCACTGCAATTGCATGGACAGTTGTTTGTTTTGCAGGCTGTGGTAAGCAGGTAGGAACAACTCCAGCAAAAAGGGTTGCACGCTGTCAGTGCCGGTCCCCAGATGACTTCTATCATAATTTTAAGGCTCTGCATGTCATGAAATGCCCTGACACTAAGCTTCAGTCTGTTTCGAATTATACCAAATGCCTGCACATAAATCTCATTCGGAACGGTCCCCCTCAGACACAGGCTGTGACAAGCTCAGGGTGTGGAGAGCTACATAACTAGGTACAATTGCTATATCCTAGTTATCATTTGGGGAAAAAAAGTACTTACAGTACCTTTCTTCAACTTGCAAAAAAACAAGACTGGAAAGCATCAGTGGTCACGCACATCTCTGAAAAGTCTGGTGAGGAACTGGCTTCTAGAAATTCTTTCCCTTCAGCTGCAGCCTTGTGAAACTTGCTTGTCTTCAGAATCTTACAGCAGTAGTTGAACGAGCTGTGCTGTCGCCTGCCCGGTTTTAGACACACTGCTGCTGCAGACTAGCAAATAAACATGGGGTCCGTACCCAAGGGATGGGCACAGAGAGGGAGACGTAAGAGGAGGGGAAGAAGCCTGTATCTATGAGAAGCGACCCACTTAAAAAGCCCCTGGTCACTGCCTGCTTTTGTCCTCCCACCTTGCCCCTGCCTCCTGTGGTGTGGGATGCTGTGTTGTGCGGGAAAGATGAGCTGAAAAGCAGTGCAGGGGGAAGACAGTAACACACCACCAGGCACTGGAAAGTAGTCAGCATCTCCAGAAACAGGGAAAGCGGACAGTATCAGTGGGTACAAAGAAGATGCTATCAGCTTGACGGAGGTAAGAAGAACAGTTGTATGAAAACGAGAAAGTGAACAAATTAGCTGAATAAATTTTGTGGTGAAAACAGCTGGATGAGCATCTCTGGAGACTGAGAAAAACCAGAAACAGAATGGAGAGATCATCATCATCTGTCCATGCTTATAATGATGACAGATATGACAGCCTGCCCAAGCCAAGCATTCCCATCCTGCTGCAGCACTTTCTTTTCCCAGAACAAAGCTCGGCAGTTGCTTCGAGCTCAACAAAAAAATTGACATCTTTCACTGCTGCCTTCTGTGTTTTTATTTACTGTTCACTATTTCTTTTTTGCTTTTCCATTTTCCTTTCTCCCCATCTTGGTGATGACCAGTAAAGAGCATTACCTGCAAAACTGCATTGGCTGTAAGCGGGCACAAGAAAAATCTTCACTGCCTTCCAGCCTCTTTCCCGAGCTGGATCCTCTCAAAGTCTCCTTAGCAGCATTTGTGCCTCATCAGATATAAGAAATAGCTGTGTTTAATAGTGGGGCCAAAAACTGTTCATTGTGGTGTTTCTTTAGCCCAAAGGGTCTGTATTTAGCCATGCTCTTCAGTTTTGTGCTCATTTCTTCTGTTAAATCCTAATCTATACAATATGCTCTCTCCTCCCTTACTCCAATAAACTGCCAATGCAGATATTCCTGTCATGCTGTAGAGAATATCCTACCAATTAGCAATTATATATCAATAGCAGGTATAAGACCTACAACAGAAACTGTATTATCACCTAATCTCCATACATCTTCTCCGTATTTTGCAGACCATTTAATGAGAAGCCATGTAAAATGCCTTGTCCCTGTGGAGGGAAGTGTGGGAAAGAATAACTGGTGCCTAAGTACTCACTTCAAAAGTTGAGCAAATGTGTTTTGAAGTTAAAAAAAAATTAATTACTGACATTTCTCTGGATGATGGCTTCCACTCCTGAGTAGAGCTCCATTCTGTCCCTGACTGCTGTTCATACTCACCCTTCAGCCCTGGGCTGCATTCGATGGGGAAGGTAACCCGGCACGGCAAAGCAGCAGGCTGCCAGAGGGATGGCAAGCTGCCATTGCAACTCCCAGGCACAGAAAGGACTTTAGAAGGGATCCCGAGATTTGCAGACCAGGAAGTTTGCCATCCATCCTTGCTAATGGCAGTAGAGTCTAAAAAAATAAAAGTCACCATAGACAGGAATAGACATGGTCTGTTAGGAACAAGGCAGTGTGGCTTCTGCAGAGAGAAACCCTGTCTCACCAACCCAGCGCACTCCTTGGAATAAATCAGTAAAGACAGAGTGGGTCCAGCAGACGCAGAACAGTTCAATTTTGAAAAAGCTTTTGATGAGGTTCCACACCAAAGGTCATCAGAGAAACTAGCTTGCTACAGGATGGGAGGAAAGCCTGTTACAGACAAACAATTGGAGGCAGAACACGAAGTGAAAGATAAGGCTTAATAATCACTTTCCAGGGTGGAGAACAGGCATCAGACCATCCCTGCTGTGGGATTAATGGTGGGACTGGCTTTACCGAACATTTTCAGTGAGTACCTGAAAAGCAGAGTGTACAGTGAAGTCCTCAGGTTTGTATGTGATACTAAGCTCTTTCAGGCAAGTAACTTTAGAAGGACTTCATAACACTGAGTGGGCGATTAGTCCATAAGCAGATACTAAGAGGATTAGGCAGTGATGAGCCTCTAACATCCAAATGCAGCAGCTGGGGATGCCAGGGGAGTACAGAAAGGATGGGCTGCAGGACGTGACGAGGGTCACCTGCTCTCGGCAGGTAGTGCTGCCTCCTGCCACTGTTGGACACAGACTCAGGGCTGGATGGACCATTGCAGCAGTTAATGCCTTACATTCTTAAATGTGCTTCTGCACACTGTCCCAAGACACTTCCTATTTCAGCGCATGCTCTAATGGGGTGAATTCCCTGCCTGGCACTAAGCTTGGGATGTAAAAACCCATGGAATCCAACCGCTTCAGTCCCTAAAGCCAGCACTGGCAGCCTCCCTCCATGTCTTCGTCATAGGTGACCTGTTAGACACGCTAAATATAAAACCCTTCAAGAACCACAGGACAGTTAAAGAGAGAAGGAAACTGTCTTTGCAGATGTGCTTTTGCACACATGCACTCTCTCACTTCCTCCATCTCCATTAGCAGCCCTTGAAGAGTAAAGGTCTGTGCAAAACCGACAAATGCTTGACTTGAAATCCCTGCTTCTACCTCCATACCTTTCCTTGGATATCTCTGGGGTTTGACAGCATCCTTTCAAGGTCCAGGATCACTCAGCGTTCCATTCTTCCTCTTCAGTCTACTGGTGCAGGCATGTCCATCACTGCACTGCAGGAAGGCCTGTCTGTTTCAAAGGCAGGGTCTGCTGATGCTCGTTCCTCTACCCACATCCTCTACAGACCCAGCCTCAGAGCAGCTGACTGGTAGAAGTCAGTGGCTCAACGTGCCAGCTCCAAAGCCACACTTTTGGTAGCCAAAACCAGCCTGATGCAGTTCCAAAGCACAGTCTGCCCTCAACTGTGACAGGGATATCTTAATCCATGCGGAAGGTCACTGTCAGAAATACCATTAATGAAATGAAGCTGAGGCCCTGCAGCCGGCAGGGCAGATGCCCCCCAACTGCTGCGATGAGGCTCTGCCTTGCAGTGCTGACACCGCCCGGCACAGAATCAAGGGCCGGGGCGGGGGGGGGGAAGCTAACATCAAGCATCAAGAAAGCATGATTTTAGCAGCTTCTGTAGCCTGTCAGCCCTCCGTGCTGTGTGGTTTCTGCAGTGATAGGTAAAGGCTAAATCCTCTGTCTCTCACAGCTCCTCCTGCTTCCCTGTTTGTTCGGGTTGTATCCTGAAACCTTCCCTGCATTACATCCCCGTTTCCAACACCCAGATGCACGACCTCAGAGGCTCCTGAGTTCTCTTTACCAAGGGAGGACTGATGAGCCCAGCCTGAAGACAGACCTCTGCTACCACTTAGAGGAGCTGCATCCCAGCTCCCCCTCCCCCACCCCCTTCAACACCACCCACACAGCAATCCATCAGCATCACCCATGGAGCATCTGGGGGCAACATGTAATTAGGAATGATGCTGCCTGCCATTTATAGACATACTACTGCAAAGAAAAGCTGGTAAAAGTAATACCCACCAACAGACATACCTTACAGTGTGCATCAAACATTAATGGGGAAAAGTAATAGAAAGGTGGAGGAAAGATACAGAGAGGAGAGAGAAGGATGAAGGCAGCAGCATACTCCACGCAGCTCTGGAACAAAGCAGTCATTAAAACACATACTCTGAGTGATCATGATGTAGCTGTGTGACAAAACAGTTTGAAGCAATAAACAAATTCTGTAAAATAAGAACACCCTGTCTTGCTGGGTAAGTAGAGCTGCATTTGCTTCGTGATACCTTTATTGGGATACAACCCAGCAGAAATTGTGCAGGTACGCACGTGCTACGTTGCCCATACACAGGACATCATGGGGCCCATGGTGTTTTCCTCTCCTCTTGAAGTCTTTCGCTGCAAGAGATCTTCTTTGCAATTTTCCTCACAGCTGATACTGTGTGGCTAATCTCAAGCACGCCTGCTCCTCAGTTTAGGAATATTTCTTTTCAATTATTTCCTATTTTGAATCTCCACCTTGTTTTTTTTTAAAGGACTTTAAAAAAATGGTTGTGCTTGTCACGACACTGTAAGCATTTAACATGCAGGCCTGTGTGTTCGCTTTTGAGGCATTCATCAGCCTATTGTCACAGCAAAAACCAGCTGTTTCCGAAATGCTGTAACAATTCTGCCAAGACTCAGTAACCAGTCTTGGAAAAAGTAAAGTCAAACAAAAAGACTGTGAACTCTGGCAAGCAATGTGTGGAGTGGTAATTCACACGGGCTGAAGACGACATAAAGAGTAACTAGTCAAATAATCAAAAACACGGGACAAATTATTTAAGTGCATCACAACCTGGAATCAAGGAACAGAAGAGTACTCGGAGGTCTGTAAAAGCATCCGAAGGAGCTGAAGGAGAGATTCTTGCCTCTCTCCCACAGATAAAGTCATGTAGGAGATATGTGCATCAGTGAATTTGAGTTAAAGCAAATGAAAGAATTAAAAACCAAAAAGACAGGCAAGATGAAGGAAATCCAGACAAAACTGACTGAACCACTATTTCATTCAGCAGGAAAAAGGGAAGGAAGCAGATGAACCAGCTGTCCGCTCAAGGCACAACGATACAGCAACTGAAGACAGAGAAGACCTCAGTGCTCTGCTTTGGGGGCTATGGTGAACACTCTTCAAATGAGGAGTTTTTCAACTGCATTATGAAGCCAGATCCAATCTCTCCATTGCTTTGTTCTTTCACTTGGTTTGCCAACCTGCAGCAGTAAATCGATGGTGGTTAAACAATGGAATTTTTATCAGGCTTACAAACTGTACTTGCTGCCTACAGTTCCCCTGCAGAACAGCTTCAAATTACAGTGCACTTGTGTGAAGTTGCAGAGTTTTGTCATCTAACCATCCCGCCAGCCCAGAGCACATCACGGGAGCTGTGCCGCCGTCATCTGACTGCCATATGCCCAGGCCCGGGAACCTTCCTTCAGTGCACAGTCACCCTCAAATCAACAAAAGCTTCTGCCTGGCTGAGAATTTTCAGGACCAGCTCCCCAGACAAGCAGGATGGCCTCTCAACAGCACTATTTAACTAACATTCATCTTTTATGTATTCTTCATGTGTCTTACCACCCCAGGATTCCAACACACTAGTACCACATTTCATTCATCTGCAACAGATTGGAATGAACATTCAGCTTAAGTTTTATTACCTTACTAGTGAATTTTCGCAAATTACCTTTTTGTTTTGTAGATTTTTTTCAGTTCCTTAACAGCTATTGCAAGGGGGTTTCACACTATGAACCCGACAGGTGACTTAACTGTGTATAAAAGGATCTCTAGGTCTGGTCCTTTGGACCACTTAGGTTGAGGGGAAAGGAAAGGTATATCCCTCCTTCAAGATTCAAATCATTTTCATTAAGATTACAGAAAATGATCTGTGGTCTGTGAGGAGCAGGAAAAATCCAGGTTTCAGATTGCTTTTGTAGTTCCGTGTCCTTCCTTTAGGTGTGCAATGATGTAGCTCCATTTTCACACAGAAGGAATCCAGCTGAGAGCACATTTTTTATTATAACTCCAGATGATGCTCAAGAAGATGAAAACCTCATTTTTCTCAGGTGGTCAGAGAACAAGTCCCAGTAAACTGACATTCTTTTTTCTCATCTGAATTCTGCGGAGGAATTGTTTGTAAAGCCGTTCCAAAGATATTTTTAAAAAGATGCACACAAAATACAAAAGAGAGGACAGTCCTGGACTTTTTTACCTTTTCAATCACTTTTCAATCGCTTAAGAACAGTCATTTAGGTCAGAGTAGTTAAACTGCTATGAAACAGCTGCTAAAGCATTCTTCTATTGTAAATCAAACAGCAATTTTACCAAACGTTCCCATTGTACAACTACATTAACATAAACAAAAAAATCAGGATTTTAAAAAATCCTTGGGAGGGGGAAGGGCTAGGCCTAAAATAATGATTCATGACCTCATGATAATTCGAGTCAATGGCAAAAACATTAGCAGATTTTGTTACTAGTAGGTCGTGCCTGATATAAAAAGATACATAAATATGGGGAGATGGTCCAAACTGGAGCTCCACACCTCAGAGAGAAAGCCAAGTTTCCCCTCTTGCTGTCAGACAAGGCGATGTATCACAGGCACTGCTATAGCTTCTGAAATGGCAGCTTCTTAAAACACTGCCATCAAAACGGTTCACGTTCTCCACTTTAACCAAGGGAATTACCACAAGAAAATGGGTTAAGGTCAGCTACACATTGATCACACTGGTAAACAGTAATAACACTTAGCACTCAGAGCAGTTTTCAACTTCAAAGCACTAATGAACAACACTCCTGGGACATCCTGAGGAGGTGGAAGTTCTCCCTGTGCCAGACCCAACCAGGCAAGGCTGGTGCACTGCTGCCAAATGGACATGGGATGGAGAAGGGGAGAGGAATCTATAATTCCTCTCAGCCCTATGGGTATACGCTGTACTTTGTCTTTTCTAGGGAAGGGTGGGGTCTTAATCCATGCAATTAAGGACAGACTGATTTCAGCTGCATCTCTGTGGCTATGGTGGCATATAAGCAGCACAGGCACAAGGGCTGCTTTCCTTGCCCCCTTCCCAGCCTCCCGGATTCTGGTGTGCTCCAAGCCCTTGCAGTCTTCACAGATAAACTACTGTAGGATTTGCTTTGGAGTGACTAAAAGCAAGAAAGTTTCGTATTGTTAAACTGATCATAGAAATACTGGAGTTATCCTCCTTTCCATTCCCATAAAACAAAAATGTCTGTAGGAATCACGATCCAATACTAGGCTGGCATGAGTGGCACTGCCACTGCATCACCAACCGATGCAACTGCCCGGTCCCAAAGCTGGAGGAAGAGACAAGCCCCATGACCAAACCTGGAGACGGCCACAGCAAGGAAGTATTACTCGTGAAAGGAGATAGAAAACTTGAAGCTTCCTTACATATTCATTTCCCAAAGCAGGTAATAGCTGCAACACCAGTATGTTAGCGATTCTTCCAATCTCCCTTTCTATCTCATGCTCTGCATAGCTGGGGATTCAGTCTCCAACACAGAGCATGAGCCATTCCCCAAAAGCTCTAGAAAGATTTTCCTACTGTTCCCTCATTTGAAGCACGATTGGGGAAGAAAAAAAAGAGAGTAATTTTAACACTTCTGCTTAGTTTCCAGCAAGAAGCAGAGCTGTTCAGGGCACAAAGGAGTATAGCTGATGCAGATCCAGTGCCTGATTCTCACTGCAACGGAAATCAGGTGGGTGCTGCTGACCTTAATGGAAATTAGTACCATAAAGCTGGCATTAGTGAGCAAAGGACCTGCCAATGACCTGCTCTCCTCCAGCCACTAAAGATGCTTTACAGGGGCAAGCTTTGTGAAAGCAAAGACAGAAATCATTACAACTACATTTTGGTTGACCATGCTTGCAAGTGTGCATGTGTGTGTTGTGCAAGTGTAACAGGAAGGGGTTGCCTAAAGATCAGAGCAGACTACAAATGGCAGCTGTTCTTCCTGAATTTTACACATTGCTCAAGTCATAAAGAATTAACTTTGCCCAACTCAGTAAAACTCCCTTCCCTCTTTGTTCATATTCACTCTAGTATAACCATCATTTTTGATCCTCTAGCAATTTCCATTGTTGCGGCTTATTTTCTGTGACTTGAGAACCTGAAATTATGCTATATACCTTTGTAGCTCATTGAACTAACCAGTATTTCTTTTAATTTAGTAAGGAAACATTTAACTGGGTGTGACCAAATAAATACTGTGTCTAAACCAACACAAATATACTTTGCACAAGGCTATAAACCTGTCTCAGAGCTCCAATGATATTGCAAGTCAATGAAGCTTCAGTGTTCTCATTAACATGATTCCATCAGACCTCTACATTGTATATTATTAATTTTTCAGCAATAGATTGTAATATAATTTATGGCACTGTGGGGCAACAAAGGCTGCATCTTGGTAGTAATCCAACCTTTTAGGTTGATAATGGCTTTAACACCGCCCTAATATTAAAAGGTGAGCATGTACAGAGGCCATCAGACCCAATTATAAATAGAACAGGGATAAAACACACCACTAGTCTGTATCAGTGAAGACAAAACCTCCCTTGAAAAGAAAGGGCACAAATCTTGTCACAAGATTACAAAGAGTTTTGTTGCCGATTTTGACACAAAATATAATCAAGAACCTTGTTTTTTAGAAAGACATTAACATGCTTTCTCCCCTCTCAAAATTTATTTTTTTTTTTATAAAAGGAACAAAATATAGAACATTTAAAGTTAATCTGGGTACCTATTCTTTAACTCTGTTTGGAGGTAGGAACTAGTTAGAATAAGTGTACTTTTCTAAAGAAAATGCAAGCCTTCAAAACCTCTGTGGAACTCTGCTAAGATGATGGCATCAGTACACTCACATTGTTCTTCTCCATAGCTTGCTGATGTGCGATAGTGAACACAACCGGTTTCTGCTACAGACAGTAGATCACGGTCCTCAGCACTTCGCTGAGAATTCAGCGAGCCTTGTGATCAGACCCCTGAGAGAGAACACAAGCAACTACAAAATGTGTTTAACCCAAGTAAGAGTAACCTCTTGTGAAAGGCAGCACAATACAATTTACTGGGTTAAAAGGCATTCTCATCATCAAAATATGCATTAGTATTGCTTATATGTATTTTTTAATTCAATCTTTTGTGCAGTATCTAGAAATACAGTACAGCGGTAATAATATAATAGGTATTTTCACTAGCTAAATTATAGAGCTGACTACAGAATACAGCATAGTAGCATCAATATTAACAGTTAAGTATTATACAAAAATGACATCAATAGTTTTACTATAGTCATGAGAGACATTGTAATTTCCTCTTTCTCCAAGATCCATTGAAATCGTGTCAGATGAGGAAACTCACAAAACCCACTGGCTTTTAGTTCAACTCGAATTCTAAAAATCAGCATCTCTTAAGAGTCTTAGGTAAATTTTTGTCATTTCTTGAACAATATTCCTTTCTGAATATGGTATTAGTTATAAAGAACTTAAGTTCCGCTGCATCAACCTCTCATATGAATTTAATTTTCCCAGCCCTTCTGCAAGTTAAAAAAGGAGTATAACAGGTACTTCACAGCTGAAGATGATGATACATTGGGATTTGTAGTAATTATCCAAGATCATAAAACCAACCCTATGTCAGTGCAAGAAGTGGAACCACTGGCTTTGCAATCTAGTGCTGCTCCGTATTTCCTTTCTAACCTGATCACACAAGGAGATCTAAAACTCTTAACCACCAAGATACTGGACACCAAGCAGCCATTAAGAAAAATACCAAGGTAAGCATGTTTTCACAGATCCCTCACCTGAAGGGACAATGGTCAGCCACCCCTACATGCCCAGAAATCAGAGGACTCCAATTTACACCAGAAGCTGAAGGCTACCCCACTGCACCCCCCCATGCCTAAAACTCCCTTTTGGCCGAGGTAATTCACAACCCCCTAGACCAAGTCAAGAACTTGAGGATCTACTCACACTCCATCCACTTCCTAATTACAGTAACTTTATGCTTTACTTCACAAAATGAGATTCCTTTCTTCCTTCACCAGTTCCACTCAGCTCCTTCATGATATTGTTTGTTAAGATGCAGATCTCCAGCAGATTGATTACTTCAGATGAGACAAAGCGATCCCTTGGTAAATCCCTCTGTACAACACTTGCAGAACACACTATATGCGCTATATGCACAAGAGCTAAACTCCTTGAATTTCCTCTTTTCAGATCCTCTTTTGGTTTCCAGTCATTCAAACAAAAATGGAGCTTTTGTAGGCCAATTAATCCATCCACTGAATGAAATATGGTAAAGTTTTACACATCCACATTTCTTTCAAAGCCCTGGTTTACATCTGTAGATGTAATAATAGCTGTAGTAATGTAGACAAAAATCATGGCTCAGGCCCCCAGAGAAGATCTTTAAAGACTTGGGTGGCAATATCCAATGCTGCAGTCAAAGGAACTGGCAAAATTATTTAAGGGCTGTTTCCGCTTAGATTTATTTCTGCCAAAACACTGGCTTAATTTTCTTTGTGTCTCTTAATAAGCTACCTCTGTGAGATGCACACTTACTTGAAATGCTTGTATGTCCTAAGCTCAGAAGTAGGCACTGTTCGGTGGCAAACTGAGACAAACATCCAAAGGTGGCGTCAGGCTTAAGCTGCAAAATGAGCCTGTTCATCTTCTCTAGCATCAGTCACAAACTAGCATGAAAACAGCATTTACACAATGAATTAAAATGCAAATCTACATTTTATTCTATGAAATTGAGACAAATGATACACACTTGAAGCCTGCCAGAGTAGCAATTACAAACATTAATATAGTTTTAGATGATGACTTAAGCCAAATGAGAGGATGCAATAGAAACGCTGAGCTTGTGAAACAGTACTGGAAAAAAATCCAGCTCTTGCCCTAGTAATGTAAGCCTAAAATACAAATTAGCGATAATTCTGCTGTAAAGGGCTAGATCTACTTTGTAACTCCAGAGAAGCCTCCAGCCACAAGGTGTATATACAATGCAGGGAAGCAGCCTGCCAGCAAAGGAGAGCTCAGGGTGTCTTAAAGTACGTGGGAGAGGGCTTCACACTGTCACAACTTAATGGCATGCGACATTGTCCAGGGAAGTCCCGCAACAAGAGGCCAAACAGTCACTGGCCTAGGACAGAACTGCCTAGCTGGTGTAAAGATGTATTTATGCTACATCTGATTTAGATTGTGCTCTGCACAATCAGATAGATTTGAAGGTTTCCCTTGTGCAATCATTTCCTTTGCCAGGAATCAGAAAAAGACTGTGAAAAGACTGTGAACAAATTGTTTAGGCGTTGAAATTTAACTCTGTAGAATCCTTACAGTGTAATCACAGTGTGACACAGCAGGAGTACATTTGTCAGAGGACTGAAGCCTCTTTGCTCTCTCTGCACAAAACATATACATTAGCATTGTATGGTGTGGGAGTGCTCCCAAGCACACGATGCAGCTATGGGTACTGTCGTGGTTTAACCTCAGCTGACAACCAAGCATCACACAGCCGCTTGCTCAAGCCCCCTCACCCAGAGGGATGGGGAGGAGAATCAGCAAGAAATGTAAAACTCAAGGGTTGAGATAAGAACAATTGAATAGGTAAATCCAAAGCCGTGCATGCAAGCAAAGCAAAACAAGGGATCATTCAGTACTTCCCACGGGCAGGCAGGTGCTCAGCCACCTCCAGGAAAGCCGAGCTCCATCACATGTAACAGTTACTCGGGAAGACAAACACCATAATGCCAGATGTCCCCCCCTCTTCCTTCTTCCCCCAGTTTATACACTCAGCATGATGTCATATGGTATGGAATATCCCTTTGGCTACTTCGGCTCACCTGCCCTGACTGTGTCCCCTCCCAGCTTCTTGTGCCCCTCCAGCCCTCTCGCTGGCAGGGCCCAAGGAACTGAAAAGTCCTTGATTTAGTATAAACATCACCCAGCAACAACCAAAAACATCAGTGTGCTATCAGGGTTGTTCTCACACCAAATCCAAAACACAGCACTGCACCAGCTACTAGGAAGAAAATTAACCCTATCCCAGCTGGAACCAGGACAGTACACAGCTCCATGCCTACCCTGCCTCCCATCTGCACTGCGACTGCATTCAGCCCTCTGCACCATTTCTGTTCTGTTAGGGAAAATAAAGGCTTCAGATCCTTCCAGACTGTCTGGAAGACTGTCCATTACATTTTCTTTTAGAGACTGTATAAGGGTTTATTTTTAAATATCCATAATGTGTATGAGAAAATTATTAGAAAAATCTTTTTAATAGACCTAATGTTTTTCTACTAGTGTCCTAGCATTAATAATGTCAGAATATGAACACCAAAACTGAAAAGGCATTTAGTAGAAGCTAGTCAGTTCCAAGACTTTTCACTCTGATGTGTGCTAAGGAAAAAACCCAGCTGGTGGGGTTTCTATACCAGCATTCATGTCACCAAGAGTTTCCATCTCAGACTCCACACAAGGTACCATGCATCCCCTGCTCCTCTTGAAGAGCAGTCTGAGGGCATCAAGTACCTCACAGGAGCCGTACAGCCCTCTGTAGAATTAAACTGTTACACAAGATAGCCCATCAATGTTTTTGTGAACTGTTGAAAAATACGCTGACAAGGATAAAAGAAAATAGTCATTTGGAATTTTGCAGAGAAAAGCCACTCTAAATCATTTCCAACTGCAATAAGTTTTTGCTCCTGTTTTATGAGTAATAGAGGAGACTATCCCTGCTTTATAAACTCAATCAGTTAATATGTTTAAGAAAGTAGACAAGTTTGTCTCCTGCGGGGGTTTTCAAATATTGTCTTTCCTTGTGGCTGCCAGTATTTCAACATCCCGTCCCAGAAACACTCTTTATTACTCTTTGGGAAAAAAAAAATAATTTTAAAAAACCCACAAGAAACAGCTGCATCTGAGGAAAAGAAAAATGGTTAGAAGAACAAAAAATGGTAAATTACATTTACATATTAGGCAATACTAAAGGGTTGTACGCTGCTCCCCGCTGCTACAGTACACCAGAGGAATAAGCAGAATGTAAAAGTCTTTTCACTCTACATAAGATTGCAAAAATCTCTCAGGATGTTCTACAGACAAACAAGAGCTCACATCTCCAATAACCTCCACATCAATGCATTCTGCAACTTCAAGACTAAGTTTCAAGTGTGTTTCAACTCAATTCTGCAGCAATTTCAGCTCTTGAAGAACAAGTACTGAACAGTCCCATCACGCGGGTCCCCTCTGAACGTGCTCAGAACTTTGCTAACACTGTTCCTGCAACCAAGCAGTTTTCTCTTCTGAGCTGCATAAATTTGCTGCTGATCCAAATGCAGACGAACCTCGGAGGGTCCTTTGTGCCCATGGAAGTTCTAAGTTCACTCTGTCCTTTCCAAGAAGAACAACAATGCATACACCAAACAGGGTATTGCTGCTTCCCTCCACAGTGAATCCTGCCTGAATTAGAACTTTTGAGAAGATGTATCCTCTACCATGCCAGGACCACCAGACTGTCATATATCATGCAGAATTCAACCCTTTTATCAGCATCAGATCTGATTATTTCTTTACGTATAGCAGCTACTAACATGTTTGGAGATGCAAAATCATATCACTTTGCTTTCTGAAAGGTAGCAGTAGGCAATACCTCACCACAGAATGGATTCCATAATTAGAAAAAGCACAGGAGCCAGCTTTTTCCCCCCTCATCAAGCTTGGGAAGCTCTAAACAATATGCAGAGGCAAAAGGGGAAAATGGTTACAGTACTGAAAAGGCTAAAATTTGAATGAGATAACAACAAACCTTTCTTGTGGAAGGAAAAGGAAATGACTGATTCTAAAAAAGCTTCTGTGATAAATCATCACCCCTGCATGAAATTCCATTCATATATGCTGCAAATGGGAGTGATGTCAGAGAAAAACAAAAAGGAACAAAAACTTTGCAACAAACAAGTTTATAAAGAACAAAATACAGCTTGCTGGAATTGCCGAGCTCTTTCAGTAGTTCAAACAGTACAAGATTTCAGAATCAAACAAGTTTCAATGGCTGTATTTGTATTACAGCTCTATTAAAAAATTTGAGGTTTATAAAACTGGATGGTAATTTTCCACCCTTTCCAGAAGCATCTCAGAATATCCAGGGGAATAATACCTGAAAGAGAAACATTTTGTTTGTGCATTAGACTACAAGGCATGTTCTGTGCTAAATAATGAAACACTCTCTGTATTTCTATTGATCAACAAAAATCCTAGCATTAAGCACTGGTCAAGGAATTCAACAGTTATTCCCCTACAATATTTTAAGAGTCTGCTTTTCAACTTATATTACCACTCATACTTGAAAGTCAGGTTTTCAAAAATATGTTTAGCTTCTGTTAGGGTACGTAGGTAAGTGGCTAGTTTTCAGATAGGTTCAGCAGCCATAAGCATTGTCTTTACTGAGAAATGTAGATGTTAACTTCCTTTGAAATTATGTCCTTTAGTAAAAAAGCATGAGTTTACACAGAACCATAGACTGCCAGACAACAATAGCCTACTGCTGTTTGTCAAACATAAGCACACACCCCAAAATTAATGTGAAGTCTACAACAATGCAAGAGACATTGATTCTAGAACAAAAAAAAATTATCACAATGACCTTCTCTAATACCAACTCAAGGACAGAGATTATCCAGTAGGTTTTCGTTAGAGTAGGACTCTATGGTGCCATTGTTGTCCTCCTGTCATTCAGTTGGTTTTCCACAACAGGCCAACTACATGCTTCCAATATGCAAACATCACCAAACCTGCATTTAATACTTGTTTCCCAGGTTAAGAGTATCTGACATTTATTACTGTGTGTTATTCTAAAAACATGCATCTTAGTACATTTCTGGTTTTGCAGGCATGTGAATTGTAATCTCTGAGCCCTGGAAGCTTTAAGTATAAAGACAGAGGAACACACTTCCACATAATGCATGCCTGAAATGTATTCAGGCAGAAATCCCCAATGTTTTCACACTGAAGGAAGATCTATTTACCTTGTTGATTTTCATTTTCTGGGTGATTTCTGCATAATGTAACTCTTTTTAAAACTCATATTAGTTCTCTGATTGAAAGCTAACTTTTCAATGCATTATTATATTCAGTCTGCAAACAGCCTAAAATAACAGGTCTCCAGGACAAACCCAGAGCTGGAGTCTATTATAGCAGCTGTGCCTCAGGCAGCACAACCAACATCAGGCAGTAGCACAAAGAGGCAAGCAGTAGATGTTGGAAGGGGCCCTTTTCTTTATTACATCCCAGCCTACATGAGTAACCTTGTTTCATTTACAGGGAAAAAAATAGCTGTAACAAAGAAACATTAATTACGTCCAGCAAAGCATAAGCAAATGTCCTCTTCCCCTCTTAAGTATAAGCTGCAGAATAAAGTTTCTTTATGATTTTGCTTTTATCCATTTGACAGCCACTAGCTTTTCTGTGTCAAGACAAGCAGGACTTCATTTTGTGTGACTTTGTAGCTACTATTCGCTGAAGAACTCTGTTGCTATAATTAAAATGATGATGCAGATTTTCAGAGCCTGTAGAGGGAGTGCACGAGTACAACATCGTTTTTCCGTGTTGATAGAGTGAAGGACTGCTAAATGGGTATCTAGAATCTAGGAGGGCATTTCTCTCATTATTACAATTTAAGATGGTGACATTTTGACTGTAAGCTATTTAATAGTGTTTCTCTATTCATTAAGGGCAAAGTTCAACTTGGTGCAGACAGCTGGTGTATGGTCTTTTTATATAACACTTAAGCCTCATGATGAGGCTTGGGGGAGGAAGGGCAGCTGTGGGCAGAGCAACTGTGCAGGAGAGTCTCTGGACCCTCTGTACATGAAAGGAAGTTTCCAATGAGCCTCTGAATACACTAGTTCAGAAAGATTCTTAGGGCAGTCCAGGATGCAACCAAAGATTCATCAATACCTGTATTTTGGAGCCCGAGTAATCCATAAATAAGTTACCAAGTACAAACTGAACATCCACAGACATTAATATGACAGCAGTTGTGCTGAAGCCTCAGCCTGTCTGGGTAGTGCAGGACTGACTTTTCTCTCCAGTTTCCTGCAACAACCTGATTATTTGGGCTTTGCTTACAAAGACATTTGATTCCAAAACCAATCAGAAATAAGAAAGTGTTCAAAAGTACGTGTCTAGCGGTTGTGTTACCACTGGGGCAATTAACCAAATGTTACAGTGTTTTATTAAAAATAAAATTAATGTAGAAGTTAATTAATATTTTAAATACTTGCTTTGTATTGTTCCTGTTAAAAACATCTAACAGTGTTGTAAGTATGAATTTTTAAAATTTAATTTTCCCTACCTTACTATTTCCTCTGGATAGCAATTGTTAATAGTGCTGATATATTCTTGAAGAAGTGACCCAGGCTCTGCTTTTATTTCTTGAACCTTTTTAAGTCCACCAGTTGTTACAAAGAGACGACGTGCTTTACTGTCATGTGGTAACACCTACACACAGAAAAGTACATTAAAAAAAAATATTGTCTTTTAAAGGAACCTCTACGCTACTAGGCTCAAAGATTGCTTATCTGTTTTTAATTCAGAGGATAGATAAAAAGGAACAGAAGTACAACATCTGTAATGACTACTGTATTTTAACACCCAGCTGTACAGGGAAAAAAAAAATCACAAACCAGCCCTTTAAGTTTATAACAATTTAGCATGTAATTTAATACATAACATATATCTAAAATTAATGAATTGAGTATTTCTTTTTACGTAAATAATATTTCTTGAATTATTCCTATGGAGACAGTAAGATTGTAGAGATGAAATAGATAATAAAAACAGAACACTAACATGGAATAACAGCAGCATCTGTTCCACTTAAACCAAGTTATTCAGGTCTTTTATGTCAATTCCCACAGTTTAATTGTAGAGCAGAATTTTATATCATTATAATGATCTAGTATAGATTAGTGCATGAAAACAATACTGAGAATCGTTGCAAGTGAACAATGCAGCCTTGAAGCATTACATGCTACTATTAAATTCCTAGATATTAAAATCCTACAACACACTGTGCAGCCATGGAAGCCTTTTACAAACACATACACACATGCACACAAAGCAAAAAATGTGAAGTTTCTGCAGCCAAAGGGGATGAGAAGCAGAAATGATCAGACAATACATTCTGTGCTCCCTGAGTGATGCCAATATGCAGCTCTGTCCAGAGGATGGGAGGGAGGGAGGTGGGGGCTGGGCCAGGCAAGGGAGAATGACAGCACATAGTCGATAGGCCTACAAGGCTGCAATAATATTTAAAAAAAAAAAAGAAAGAAGGGGGGGTGTGTGTGTGGAGACAGATAATGCAAGACATCAGCTGCATCTACAACAAAACCACATGGATTTAAAACCAACTCAAGAGTTATATATCACAGGGGCAAAAGCATTTTGTAAGCCCTCACACTGGTCAGACAAATCAAGCCATAAATTTGACTATCTCAGTGTAAAACAAGAGCCTTGAAGGAGGAAGGGATTGCCTAAAAGGCTGAAGCAAAAGAAGGATGAGGCTTCTGCCATGCATATAGGCAAACAGCCTTCATCTCTCTGGTCTCTCTAGGCTGTAAAAAAAGTCAACACACAGGTGAAGAAAAACACAGGAGCAGCATGACTTCTCCCTATTATATGCTCCACAGAAGTATCAGGAACAACTGTGATCATTTAATTGTGGGCACTGAAAAGACTGCTGTTTCCATGTATTTCCCATAACAAGAACTGCCAAGGAGGAACTAGCAAGGACACGGGATACAGCCCTTTCCCTGCCTTCCTCCTCCACACTGTGACTCCCGGGCTGGATAAGACAGCAGAAAACTCTCTTGGAAGAGACCCTAAAGACAGCAACTCTGAGACACATTACCTTCCCCCAGTCCAAACTGAGACAGCACAGAATTGCACAGACCCTGAAAACAATAATGCTAAAATTACCCAGTCCAGCACCAAGAATGGATAGCATCCCACTCTGAAGCACAGCTCAGAAATAAGGCTTTTACTGTGCTATAAATAAGCCCACAGAAGTAATGCACCACAGCTCTAAGAACTGCAAATTCCCAAGCTATGGTACAGGAGAGAAAAAAGCTTTTACTGCAGAGAACTTAATTTTAAATGTATACTTCAGAAGAGCAAATGCCAGACAAGTATAGTTAGTTTAATACAATGTAGGAGAAGAAGAAAAACAAAACAAAACATCAGCTGATATAAAGGGTACAGAACCACTTCAACAGCAAAGAACATTCAAATCTATACACTGGGTAACCAACTACTGTGCACTCAGCTCATTAACAGCTCCAGTCAGCAGACAAACAAAAGGCACTGGATTCTGACCAAACCTCCGATCTTTGTACAGACTTAGCAAGAAGATAGGACAAACCTAAGTGTGGCAATGTAATCAGAAATCTGCACTACAAACACTAGTGCTTCCAGATCTGCAATAATCAGAACTGAATATCAAGAGTGTTTTACCTGGCTATTTCTAGAAAGAACATCTCACCAAGAGAGCCTGGTACCCCCTGCTGACATTATACTGCAGAGTATCACACAAAAGATAGTCTATAGTTGAGCAGGATTCCAAACAGCTGGTCAACATTGCAGACACTGGAAATCTCCTGATTAGTTAGCAATTACTTAAATAATCTGGAATTTTTTTATCAAAGTGTATCACTTTTTATGTGCTGCACTCAAAATCAACAATGTAATAACAAACAGTTTCAAATTTTGAGAGGGATGAAAAAAGATCTAGGATTTTTACACTTACTTAATTGATACTGAATATTATTAACAAGATAGAAGTGGTGAAGCCTTCATACTCTAGATTATTGTAAAATACCTGACTTAAGTCACTCCTGTACAGACAGCTTGTAGTTTATCAAAAACAGATGTGACTGGGATTTATGTGACACATTGGCTCAGTGAAAATATTTGCACGTGAGTTAATATTCCACTTCATCTCAAGAAGCAAAGAAGAAAAAACCACCTTGCTTATAAGCAACTGTTTTCCCAGCATTAGGATGAATTATGGCAGTTTCCAAATGAAACAGTCTCTAGCTTTATCAGACAAAAGAACTGGTTGCTCCAAACCTACTTCTGCAGGGGATGCTTCGGGATCCTGAGAAAACAACTGAGACCTTTAGAAAGATTTCATCTTTGGAAAGATAGCTTCATTGCTAAATAGAAAACCATTAACATATTACCAAGCAGAGCCTCTTCTTACCTTACTAAACTGCCCAACAATATGTTTCATAATATTGGGAGGGGCATCATGCAGCAATGGTTCAAGTGCTGGAAGATAGGTGCATTTCTGAAGGATGTTCTTTAAGGCTTTTTTAGTCTATTGAAATGCAAAATAAAATTTCTCTAGTAAGACATCAATGAAAACAACAAGAAATCATGTTATATATCACTGAAGTCTAATCAAAAAGGCAAATTGATCAGAATTCTCAAAGAGCATTTTCTGAACAAAAAACTATGATAACTATCAGGTCACTTAATGAAGAATCAATTTTCTACTTAGATTTATTAAACCTCAAAACCTACAGTGCATCATATTCTTATTATGTTATCTATGGTCAAAGTAATGGCAATTTACTTTTGACTACAATAAAAGCAGGAGTAGACCCTTTAAGTAAATTGAAGTATTGTAATATAATAAGAAGGCTAAATCAAAACACATTTTAAAGGATTCTATTTTAGAAATGGCTTCCTAGAAGAGTCTGCTGATCTGGGACGTCAAAGTGCAGTACTGTCCAGGGGAAGAGAAAGTGAAACAGTTGTACATCAGTGCTTAGTTTCTGAAAACAGACTCAATGTTGACTGCTACGAGCAGTAAAGAACTTCTTGGGTAGGATTATAGCTACGGCTAATTTCACCTTGATATTTTGGTAACTACTGAAAATAATTATACAGAAGTTACTTTACAGATCTGGAATGTTAATCTTCAGTGGAACATACAGAAACATAGTACAACATGGGAGACCATATCCTGTCATATTGTACTCTTCAGCTGGCTGGCTTACTGTTGCTCAAAAATACACTTTTACCCTAACTGCAACTCTACTAGCTCCCACACAAGGAAGGCCCTAAACATGAACAGCTACATGTTTTCAAGAGCAGAGCTTTCAATATTTGTTATAGTTTTATTATAATAATAAAAGTGTAAGCAAATTTCCTACAAGGACTATATTTTGTACAAGGTCTTATACTTTAAAAAGAAGTAGATAATTAGAGATTAGTCACAAGAAATTATAGCATTTATGGGTGTATGCAACTGATCTAAACTGGGAAGAAAATAAGGGACCAGACTGCTGGTCTCTCACTGCACTCTCAGTTATGGTAGCAATCATTATTACTCTTCAAAAAGTTATCATTTAGGTGCTTTGCTTTCTCATTAACATAATCCTGGATTTATCCCATTTAATACAGCTTTAAAATGGCTGTATCATATGATTTGGTATACGCCATATGCACACCCATTAGGGCCAGCCAGTCCTAACAAGTGATACACAGCCTTTGGACACCCTACACCCAGGAAATCCGTGCCTCAATAAACATCAATAAAAGCACATACCATTTAGTAGGTTTTAAGCACTTATACCTGTTGATTACAATAAATGTACTGTAGATACTACAAAAATACTTGCTTTCATTTGAAGGTCTTCTGAACTGCGTGTGTCCACATACATAGCAAGCAGTGTAGGTAGCACGTTTGCTACTGCAACAGCACGTGCATGCGCAGGAGTATGTCTTCCAACCTGGCCCAAGGCCCAAGCAGCTGCTGCCTTAATATGATCTTCCTGTTCTTCTAGCAAGCAGGCACACAGTGGTGGTATTCCCTGTAGCATCAGTCAAAAGCACAACCTTAAAAAATCTACACCAGGGAAGGACAAGTTTAAACTGATACAAATTGGTAGAAAATATTTCTCTACACTCTTCTAAAATAAGCTGTAAGAGAACGTATGCCAGTGGTGTCATTTTTACTTCATGACTATCAAGAATTTTTAATAAATCTTAATAAATCTAGTTAAAGAAAGAGACAAACAGATTCAATGTTCTGACTCAGAAGGCAGTTTGAGCTAACACAGATTTAAGGGATAAAAGGAATACATGACAATCAGGCTGTACTAAGAATAAAGGCTTCAAGTTTTGTCAGAGTGAAAATAAAAGAATTTCAGTGTTTATGAATTATTAAAGCAGTTTAAGACCAGAAGGGCTCAATCATTGGGTCTTTTTTTTTTTTTTTTTAATCCACAGCACTCAATTTCAATTTAGCAACCTCTTCTTGAGTCCAGTACTTCATGTTTGACTCATCCAATCACTTCCAGAAAGGGTTTCAACTGTTGATTTGAAGACATCAATAGATGGAGAATATCTCACTCACATCCAGCTGTTACTTAAGTTCTTTTGGTTCAGGGTCACAGTCTTTACCCTTTCTCCACAGGATTATGGAGCTACTCAGTAGCTGGTATTTTATGCCAGGATACTTCAATAGGAATCATTTCATGCTAATTTAGGTAAGGCAAGGCTACTAAACATCTAACCAGAATACCTTTTTCTCCATCCCATGGATAATTTTTTAGTCTTTTCTGCACACTCATAAGGTTTTTTTCAGGATCCTTTTCTAATTACAACAACAGAACTATATACACTAGTACTACAGATAGATTAACCTCTCTTTTCCAATTATGCTTTCACTCTTCAATACCACAAAAGGACTGAATTGTCTGTCTTTTTTGCCACTACACTGCAGCAGACCACCACAATGAAGTGTTTGTTCAGTATGACCCCAAAAATCATTTTACAGAATTCATCCTTTCCAGAATATGCTACTGTTACATCATAAGATTGTAGATCTGTAACTGCATGTGGTTATGCAACAGTGCATTTCTTTCAAATGGTTCCAGTTTATCAAGCCCTGTCCTCAGCACTATGTACCACTCCAAAAGCTTAGTTTCCCCTAAAGCAATTTTTTTTTAATGGGTTTTGGGTTTCTTTTGTGGATCATTCCTTAAAATATTTAATTTTCATAAGAGTTTGAACAGAATCCTATTAAAATCTCTCACTGCACTCTCAATCAGTTATGGTAGCAACCATTATTACTCTTCAAAAAGTTATCATTTAGGTGCTTTCTCATGAACATAATCCTGGATTCATCCCATTTAATGTCAAGCCCTCAACAGCAAGAGCATGTTTGCTTTAGGCATCCCTGAAAGTGGAGAGAAATAGACACATCCCAGACAAGGGCCTCCAGAGAGGGCAAGGAAAAAGTGTCTATTGCTTTCGTTTTCAAATGCAGAAGAGCTTTTTTTTTTTGTAATCACTTCTACCTTCCTTGCATATTTTATTGATGTTATGTTATAGCAACTTCCATTTTTTAACTTGCATTCCTACTAGAAGACATTTCTATTCCTCCATCTTTATTGTTTCTTTGTTTCCACTCACACAGTATATTTTAAATGACTGACACAGTGTGAAAATGGGCCAACAATGCTCGGTGAAATTACTTCCTTCCTCCTGTCATTAGTTAGCATTATTCACATCAGAATATTATGTCAGGCACTAATTTCACCTATTGTGAATATTGCAAATTCTCTCCCTTCTATATCATTGCACATTAGAATTTATTTAAACCTGAAAACGTATAGGTTATCTCATTTGAAATGTCACTTGCACAACTGAATCAAACCATACAACTTTAGAAACGGAAGTCTTTTCAAGTCTGAAGATTTCTGTTGTGAGACTACTCTGGCAGTACTAGCAAAGTCATGCTAGTGCAATGAAGAACATGTCATTAAATATTCTTGTTTCAAAAAGGGTTTTGATGTAGCCACAAATATTCATTTTAAGAGGAAACAGACCACAGAAATTCACTGACTTATTTTCTGTACCCGTGCAATTGCAACACAGAAAAATCATGTATTGTAATACAAACAGATGCTCACAAACTAATCCAGGACATTTTATTAAAGGTTCTACTTCATGAAGACACACTTTGATCAGGTTACCACAATTTCAGCTGTACAAAGCAGCAGTATTAGGAGAAAGTGTGTTTGTCAACAGCAAGTATGTAATTCTGTTACAAAATACATTCTCTGTATATGTTAATGTGTATCTCCTTCTCAGAGTACCCCTGAAGAATTCCAGAAACACAATATAAAGTAACAGCTAACCTTAGAGACAATCACTGCCATTGACAGGTTCTCCGAATGAGCTGCTACGTAACCAAGCATCATGATGCCAGGCAGTCTGACAGTCCCTCTGCAGCTGCCAATACAATCAATCACAGCAGCAACTCCACCTGCATTTACTATAAGCTGTGAAAGCTGAAAAGATAAACAGAAGAATTTAAATACTGTGAAGTATCAACAGGCATAAAGCACTACATTAGCAAAGTCTTTAATGTATTGCTCCTGATTTGCAAAATAAAGCTGCAATAACAGTGATATATCATACAAACTGTGGGGCACCAAGTGCAGCATGAAGTTCTCAGGAAGGAAGCTGTTTCGCTACTGGTTTTGATTGAGTTTCCTGCAAAGAGATTGGGACTCTGAATTCTTGATGCTGCACAGCATGGAATGATACATCCTCAACTCCATTAGTATACACCAAAGAAACGTGCGAGTGACAGCCCGGTACATGAATGCTCTTGAAGATGCACCTACTAAGCCAGATATTCTTTCATACTAGTGCCCACTCATTCCCAAGCCAACATCACATGCTCTGTGCAGGGACAGAGGGAAAGGCCCAGTCCTCCTCTCACCTGCATTCTAGAAAACCTCTGCAGCATGAAAGCCTTTGTGGATCCCCCCACTGAGGCATGAAGCCAGAGACAACTGTCACGGGTGTGCAAAACAACTTGGACTACACTATTCTGCCATGTTAGTGTACTCAGAGAGGTGTCCAGGGAACACACTCGATGGGCAATGGAGTTTGCCCCAGAATGCCAATACAGCCTTGCTTACAAATTATAATCAAGCTATGCAACACATTTCTCCCCAAAAGGTATCACTTCTCACATCACTTGAAGGACAGTAGTAGGGTATGTACGATAGCAACAGTGAATAGAAATTAAAATTATTTTATATTATGATTATTTTCTTCTATCTTTTTAGGTATATCCCACTTTTCCCAAAGATTCCACAGCAATAGAAATTTTTTTTTTAATATTTATTAAATATTAAATAAATATTTTAAGAAATAGCTTTCTTAAAAGTCAAAATTAAATGAACAATACTGAGGAATGTGGATTTCCAATGCAGCTGATTCCTATAAACATGAAATCCACCCTTGCCTTAGAGCCTTTAAGAGGGCATTGTTTTATTCATGAAACAGCTACATGAAATTTAAAGTTATAACTTAGTCATCACTAGCTGCAGTTCATAATCGTGTGAACAGCTTTTCCTAAGTCCTACATCTGGCCACAGCCACGTGCACTTAGACGCACAGAGCTGCTGCATAGACTCCCCAGTGCTGTGACCCTCAGGCCCTGCTGCAAGTCCCCCAGATCCTGACCTTCACATGAATTTTACTGCATATGCAGATATGCAGATAGAGAGCCGAGATCCAAAGGCCACAACGCTCACATGACTGACACAACCAGCTCCTCTAGAAATATTATTTGTCAATCTGTCTCTGCTGCAACATGTGTTGCTTGAATAGAGTTGCTCAGAGATGGACACAGATCACCGTCACTCTGAAGGTGAATAGTTAAATATGGATTGTGACTTGCAAGTCACCCATACACTTCCTACAGCTCCTTTAGAGAGCTGCTAGAATGGCCAATTCCCCTTGCATGGAGGATCCCGTGCTAGCAGCTCTTGTGACTTCACCTGCAGCCTTGAGAGTCTGGCCTCACGCTTCCAGCTCTAGTGCCCTGCTTTGATAATGATAATTTCTTCACTTTTTTTGAGAAAGTGAAGTTGCATTGTTCATGAGAGGCAGAGAGAAAGCAGGAAATGTGACAAGAGTGTAACCTTTAATCACCAGCAGCTTAAAGACTAGTAGGCTGAAGAAACAGCACAGTATTAATGTTTAAACACTTCTCAGTTGTTAAGCTAGTATCATGATTTTGAAATGGCTGTGTTCCACAAATATACTGCTTGTATTTTATTCCAGTCATTTTTAGAGCCTTTTAATTACCTCTATGGTCCAACAGATTAACAAAAGTTATAATTCCTTGGTTTTCCTATTTCTTTTCTATTGACTTTGCCAAACATCCCCCACCTTTCTGTATCAATTACTGGCAAAAATGCTGCTAATGCTGAGACTCCAATTATAAACTCAATCTAATAAAAGAAACTACCATCAGTTTAATAATAAATAAAAGAATTTTTGACCTTCATTGTCATTGGAAAAATAATTAAAATGTGATCCCAGCATCCCAGAAGATTTTTAAAAAAGACACACGCTGTCTATTATTGTTATAGGATGATCTTGTAATTTATTAGCTGGTATCACGACTTCTGTGAGGCTTTTCTCATGATATTTTTAATATCTAGGACTGACAATACTGTCAGCCTAGAACTCCCTCTCTGTGCAGATATCTTATGGAATGAGGTAGGTAGGTATACATTGTATGATTCCTAGTTTCTTCACCCAATTCATATTCAATACACATCTCATAATATCAGCAACCATTTCCATATTTTTCCAATGAACATGCCAAACAGCTATTTGCCCTCCCTTTCGAAAAGCAAATGACAGAATAATCCTGTATTTTATTTAAAGTGTAAAATCTAATGATATGACCTTGTATTTGCATTTTCAAGGTTTTACCTCAGGCGTATGCTTTGCTATCTCTCTAATTAAAGTTGCACCATTTTTCTTGACATATTCATCTGAGTCCTTCAGGCATGTGAGCACAACTGGGAAAATTTCTGCTTCAACCACCAACTCTGCAAGATCCACTGAATGCTTTGCTATTTGGCTTAGAGCTGACAGCACCTGACGCTAGTAAATAAAAATTGTTATAAAATCAATAGTATACAAACATCCCACAACACACACTCCTCCTGCACACAAAAAAATCTATTGCATCAAGGAAAACAAAGCAGGATAGGGAAAACAATTACAGCTATTTTACAATTCACTGAGTCAATTCATGCACGAATATAATGGCACAGAACATTCGCTGGTTCCTGAATAAAAGTTTCTCCTTTGTTTTATCCCATTCAAGCTTGCTACGTATTAAAAAAGAAAATATATATACACCTTTTAAAACTGTAATTTAAATTTAGTGAACTCTACAGAAAGTATCTTTATTTGCCTAAGTTTGGTCTGTCAGATCTTACATCAAAGAATTTTTATCTATTTGTTTGAAGTGGCGTTTTTATGTTCTCTTCTGTTTCTGTTAGAGTAAGACAGAAAAATCATATTAAGAAACATTTTTTGTGTCCATTAAACTCTAGTGCTTAAACCTTTGACAACAGCTATTCACATCAGCTAGTACATACTAAAATACAATAATACATTTAATATTAACTGCTTTATAGTATAATCTTAAGTATGCAAACCCTTTTAATGTAACTGAATTGCGCAAATTTTATCTATTAAAAATTTATGTTGCATTCTTCATATACTATAAAATTCAAAAAAATTCATACTTTTCACTTTAAAGATTAGTTTAGCTGCTGCTCACAGAGCAGCAGTTTTTATCCGGTAGCTAAATCTGTGAATATGTTCAGAACTCTTTGTCACTAACTATGTAGTTATATTTTGTTTATGCCCAAAACAAGAGCTTCCTAAATAAATATGCACATCAGTGTCTTTGATTCAATATCAAGTAATGACTGGTATAATGGAGATTTTAAAAAAAAATTTAAATGTACCTTCAGTTTAGCATCAGGGTTCAGGATCATCTGAGCTAAGTGAGCGATAGCTCCTGCATCCACTACTGTCTGTGCTAACTCTGGAGAATGCTTTGAAATATCACTGAGAGTTGAAGCAGCAATCCTTTTCAAAGCAATTTCTGGCTCCTGGATACAGAGCACTAAAAGGGGAACAGCGCCTGCATCCACCACAGCTTGTGACAGTTCTGTAGGTCCAAGGAAAGTAATTAAGTGAGTATGGGTGACTGACCCTTGTGCAAGCCATTTTTCACCCTGACAGATACAGCAAAGGAAAAAGGGGAGGGTGTAGTTCACTGTCTCGACATCTGCATTTCAAATCAGCCCTCCTGGTTTCATAAACCGTGTGGACCAATCCACAACTGAAAAGAATGCAGGTCAATAGATGGACCCCCATTTACATGCACACATTTGAGGTAGATTAGGCTGAAATGGTTTGTTATTCTGTTTTCTTTTTCTTTTTTTAAAGTAAGCAGATGTCAGCTGTTTAAACCCTGGCTATTCTACCCTGATCAATAGGAAAGCATTTTATGCATGGCTAACAACAACAAAGAAAGCCAAAGTACCAAAATTTTACCAACCACCTAATTAGAGAGCATTTTACCCTCTTTAAATGATAAGCAGATATTAGCATAGATCAAATGCCAAAAACAGAAATACAAAAAACATACATAAAAGACTTATCTCACATAAAAGATGGGAAAAATGGAACTTGCTGATCAAAACTAGGCTTTGCTACCATATATGGGACAAGACAGAATTTATACTTTAATCACATGAAAATGTTATCATACACAATTAGACAAATGAGAAATATCATCAGTGGGATATTGTGTGTCTGAGATTAGTACAATATCCTTAACTAACAGCACCTCAAATAAAAAAATTAAAAAAAAAAAGAAAAAATCTGAGCATATGATTAGCTGACACTGACAAAAATTACACTGTTAGAAATTCATTAGCTCTCTCCATGTATGCAGCATTAATCACAGTCCTAAAACAAGAATTACTGGATATCAGAAGCAAAATTTATACTAAAACCAAGCTGTCCTATTTTAAAATACTGTTGAAGAAGTGGTAAAACTCAGGGGGGATTCAATAATCTATTAGGTTCTTAGTTCAGTTTTGCTACACCTTATTATGCATATCCATTATTATCTTTAACATTTATCTTGACTTACAGTACCATGGCAACATATGGCTGTTGTATTTCAAGACTCTAACTTAGCTTTTGATTTATAGTCCATCCATAAAGAGATTTTCATACTAAGAAAAATATAGCATACTTCATTAAATATACATAGACTAATATAGTTTTTCATGAAATCTGTAAGTCATGTCATTATTACGTTGTTAATATCCAATGTTCCTGACCAGATTTGTTTTCAATTAGCGAGTTATAGCCACACACTCCAATACATGTGATAAGTCAAATATTTACACTGTGTATTATTTTATAATATTTTAAAGCACACTACCTCACAAAATTAATAAATAATGCAGTAATTTTTAAACTAATACGAAACCAACCCTTCAAGATTCACTTTTCAAATAACTATTTGACTGACATTTTAGAGAGTGCATCCTCCAAATACACACAAATCGTAAGATTTCAACAAAACCCAAATGCCAGATCTTCAGTTTTACAAATTTGAAATGAAATATACCTGAAACATATCTGAAAACAAACCTGAAAACTAGCTAATCAATGTAAGTGGTATAAGCTACATTCAGCTTTTAATGGAAAAAAACATACCTTGTTTCTTCAAATAATATTTTGATGCAATACACTGACCAACAGTCCAGACTAATCCACCTGACTGTGCTTCAGTAGCAGCTTCAGAGTAACCAACACAATTCCCTACAGTCTGCTAGGAGATCCTAGTATCGGGAAAATCACGTCAAGTGGGACAGGATACTACTAGAAGAATAGGTTTATTTGATGCCTTATGAGCTGAAATCATGACGTTTGAGTAGGGAGATAAAAAGCAACACCTTAAGGTCACAGCTATGCCCAGGCATGCAGAAGTAACCATGTAGAGCAAACTACACTTGATCCAATTTAGATCAGCTCTTGTTGTTAGAAGTCTGATATCATTTAAATACTGATGGTTACTGTTGGTCATGGTTAATTAAATGGTTGTTCTTCCAGTGGTGTTTATAAGGTTCACGGCTAATAACTTACCACATAGAGGGCTGCACTATGTATAAAAGACAGACAAGCAGTAAACAGACTGTCAGAAAAACAGGAAAGCTGAGGCAGGGACAAAAGAAAATATAGATCTATTCATCAAACTCCCCTGCAAACTCAGCCCAAAACTACAGTTATAAGTATTAATGATTCTGTGATAATTCTTTTTCTCATAAAGAGGCTCAAATAACTTTCCCACTCAGCAGAAAATCTTTAATTCAGACTATACGCCAAAGGATTCATGAAACTTTGCTATCCAATTACAAAACACAGACAGGGTGGGGAAAAAAATGAAGGCTGAGAAAGAGTTAAAGGAAAAAATGCAGTTGTCAAGAAGAAATTTTAAAAACAACTATTAGGTCAAAGAAATTAAAAGATTTGGAACAAATTACAAAAAGACTTTTCTGAACACTATGCCAAGACTGCATTATATGGGCAAAGACAAGACCAATAGCTGAAGAGGAGAAAGGAAGCAGAGAAAAACTAATTTATGAACGTAATTTAATTCCACAGAAAGTTATGAAAAGCCTGGGCTTGGAACTTCAGTTTAGGATGCAACTCAGTAAACCTGTCCAACTACATAATGATAGCGTAGGACTTCTCCCTGCATGAATGAAGGTAGGGAATGCTGTTCTACATATGCTCAGAGACAAGAGAACCAAGATTCAAAACTCACCATAAATTAGTCGCTTTAGGAAGATTTTAGCAAATGGAGATACTGCAGACAAGACAGACTGACATGGAGGTAGAAGACATACTGATAATGAAAGACTTCGGAGATTAGGACGTCACCAGTTCAACTAGAAGTTGTACTAGAATTGTACAGATTTGTCTCAATACAGAAGTACTCATCACAGACCAAGAAATTCATCCAAAGCAAGTTGAGGGCTAGTCATGAGTTTATGTGATCAGGAGGAGTGGAAAATGAATGAAGAGGAGTTAGGATCCTGAGTACATGTCCACTGAAATCAATGGGAAGTCTTACAGGATTGGTCTAAACTGGTTTACGGTGTTAGCAAAAAAAAAATCCACACTAACATTAGCATGTTGGCAATAATAGCATGAATAATAAAAAAGATTAGGGAGAAAAGATGAAGTTGAGAAAATGAATGTGCAGGTAGTCCTCAGAAAAAGAAAATCAGCTCTGAACAAATGCCATATTCACATAACAGAGCAGCAGCAAAACTTTCTTTGCCTGGAAGCAAATGCAAGTTTCAGTCCAGACCAGGGTTCTCAAACAGACTCTGCTGTGGTAGCAGGTGTATCCACAGGAAATAACAGGTTTTGACCAAAACAGCCACCAATACTGTATTTTTCTGAGGACTGTGTGATCATGTAATGGCCGCATAGGAAGACTAATCCCCACAAGTAGTCCAAAGGCTGCACTTCCTAATCACAGGTTTATGCAGACCACTACAACCACAGTGCTAAAGATTCCACTAGAACCAGTGGGAAAACCTTTCAGCAGGAGAAGGATGCAAGCCATTAGTTATGGGGCAAGCTTAGATCCTGGAATAACGCAGTTACTGCTAGACTTGAATCACCGGAGAGCTGAGCAACCTGGCCTAATCTTGTAGCTAACCCTGTTCTGAGCAGGAAGCTGGACTAGAGACCTCCTGAGGTCTCTTCCAAGCTGTGCTATCCTATGATCCTAAGAGTGCCACTGTATGACAGAAAATGAGCACACCACCACTCTCAGCAATACACTTGAGTATAAACAGTATTGGGGGGGAGGGGGGGGGGTCCTACCAATTTACAATATGCTGAAGCAGGTAAGAGATGATTAATAAATTACTCCTTTTACAGAGGCAAAGCAACTGGAAAGCTATGTTATTTACATACCTCACACACAAGAATTTTGCATTTTAAAAGTAACTGAATATGGTATTAGTAAAAATTTACAAAATACTTCTCATGGACTGGATGGTATTTTCATGGTATTTGAAACACTTTACACTTTTTTTCAAACACAAATAGAAATAATGAATGGCAAAATCACAGCACACTGATCTGTACACTTTGGAGTAAGAACAGCATCTGAAATTCAGCTCAAAGGAATCTGCCAGACAAAGCAGAACTGCAAGAGCTGTTCCTAGATTTTGGAATCTGACCTGGCAAGATTTCTAGTGTCTTGAAATCTCATGAGACATCTGTCTTGACCTAAAATCTCACAGGCCTTCTGGAGACATCTGTTCACAGAAGAACTGCATTTTAAGAGATTGTTATATGAAGACAGTAGGGAACTTGCTAACCAGAGAATGTTTTCATCAGGGAAAAAAAAAAAAAAGCCGCCTTGATTTCTCAAAATTGAAGTCTTTTCATGGGAACATACACCACAGTTCCTAGAGAGCAGCTTTACCAGGTCATGGATGGAATTTCTGATTAAAAGCAGAGAGATCCTCCCATTGCACAGTTATTGCCGAATGCTGGGAGCCTTTGCTTGCATTCAGGGAAACAGAGGTTCACATCCTGCCTGAGACAAATCAGGACTTTAATCTGTCTCCCACATACATCCCAGACATATGTGCTAACTATTGAACTTTTCTTGCTGGGGCAAATAAGCCTCCCTACCCCTCAGACTTCTCATAAGAGGAAAAAAAATGAAATCTTGTCTTAATGTTGTCCCAGTTTGGAACTGAAACAGCTTTTGAAACTGAAAAACCTTTTGTGGGTGGGAAAAACATTTCACACCCAACTCTATTTTTAGAGTTTAAGCTGCAATATGTGTCCACAGACGGTCAATGAAAGAGACCCATAACTGCTAAATGTTGCCAACACAAGCATTGTGAGTTTAATCCAGAGTTTCTTGAACAGTAAACACCAGATGTTGATAAGAACAGGTCCATCTATCTTTGTATCCCATCTCAACAATATCCTGTTGCAAAGGCATGCTTGTAGGAGTGTAAGAAACATACCATCACAAAGCGATCTTTCTTCAGCGTAACTCCTCTACTTTCAGTAATCATTGTAGAGACTTCCTGTGACTCTGTTGCACAGGAAGGTGAATCTCCAAAATTGGCTGTGGCTAGGCAGAAACAATTTCTTTCAGGGTTTTGTTTTGTTTTTAACTGACTACATCTAGTGACCTGTCTAAGTCCTGATGCTTGCAGCTTGGTAGCCCTCGTGATTTCAACCTTATTTCTGAAAATGCTGTTATTGCTGGCATAAATTGACAGATATGTACCCATTCACTGTCAGTGAATAAATAATTCATAACCATGGAATAAAAATTTGTACAAGGAGTTTGTTGTTTTCAACACCCTCACATCACCTCCATCTTTGCAGACAATGCCATCACAGAGTGAACTGGATCACCCTAAAGATCAACCAGCATCCATGCAGTGAATAGCATGAATGGCAATCGAAGTGAGTCAATATTGATTTACTAACATAACAAAACCACAGAAATGTTTATGTTAGGAGTAACACAGACAGATACACTACACACATTTATACAAACACTTTCAAATGACACTTAAATATCTTTCAGATGGAAGCAACAATTATTTTCCACTAAGAGTGGAATTCAGACCCCATGACCAAACAATAAAAGATCTTTACTACAGAGGTGCCCCAAGAATGAATTTGTTCCCCAGAAAGAGCTGTCTGTTAGGAAAGGGCTGACAACTTTGGAGTCTGTCCCATTAAGTCAACCCCCTCTAAGTTGGAAGGGGAAATCCCCCATGCCTTCCACAGTCCAACACTCCATATCAATTAAAAAAAAGGAAAGAAAATAACAGCTTTCAAATTCGGTCTACGTACATTTTAGAGCCAAAACCAAACATAAATGCATGAGTTAATGCTATGATCCAAGAATAAGTTTAACTTTAAACAACATGAACACAAGCCATTTCTCCCACCCTTTCCAGACAGCAGTTTCTTCCCTCAGTTCTTTTGATTCATCGCTCTAAACTTTTACTTGAATTCTTTTTCCAGCTATTTATATAGTTATCAACCACATGGATCAGCTTTTAAATAGGAACATGACACTGCCAGTGAGTTATACAACTGCTTGTGAGACAGCAGCGAACTGCTCGATATCGGATTCCTAGATCTATTCCTGACTCAGAGTATGGTCTACTGGCTAATGATAATATAGTCAGTGCGATGAATTTGGCACATGTATTTTGCAGGCAATGCTGTAAGCTGAATGAAACTTGGTTCTGCCTAGGCTTCTCCATTTTACTATG
Source organism: Falco punctatus (assembly GCF_963210335.1). Lineage (NCBI taxonomy): Eukaryota > Metazoa > Chordata > Aves > Falconiformes > Falconidae > Falco > Falco punctatus. Next base: position 70,686,566 of record NC_137583.1, read on the forward strand.
TATATAAAATAAGAACTAATGTCAAGCAAAAGAAACTTTGCTCCACAGGAACAGTTACACAATACATCAAGATTCTGAAATTTCTTCATGAAGGAGAATAAAGCAGAGTATCATTTCCTGGCCACAGGCCCAATGCATCTCCTCTTAGAGCAACTCTCATAACAGCACTGCTGGTGTCAGATATGCCCGTTCCCCACAAAAGGTACAGCACTGTTGAATTGGTATAGTTAGAGTAGGTTCTTATTCCAATTTAAAATTTCATGACAGTAGAGAAGAAAAAGAATCTTGCTATATTTATGAACATTACAATAATGCAATTTACTATAACGCTTACATAGCATTAAGCTAAAAGATAACACATGTGAAACCTGTTACCTGAATTGTGTCGGGCAATATACTCAAGCGCCCAAGATGCAGCTTCTTTGACTCCAGGGTCAAAATCTTCCAAGCAAATCACAAGCATTTCCAGTGCTCCACACTGAACTATTGCCTGAGCTAGCTGTGGAGAATGTTTAGCAACTGCTCTTAGTACAAATGCAGCTGCTTTCTTGTAGAAACGCTATACAAATCAGAAAGAAGAAAAAAAAAAAGCTTTCACTAACATTAAGTAGTTTGAAGCATAATACAATACAGACATGCATAAATTAGACTTCTTTAGTAGCAGCAATGTCTCATACAGATCCAAATGAGGACCACCAGACATCACACAATGAACCTACAGTCCTTCTTTAAGACAGCTCACAATCTAAAACCTGCAGTAAGTGCATAAACAAACAGAAAAAATGAGAGGACTAAGAGGATATGGGTAAAAGATGATAGTCTAGATATGTCTGTCTAAGTGAGCAGTGAACAAGAAGAGCTGCAAAAACAATAGCTCTTAACATATTTAACCAGATTACACAGGTTGTGCAGGGCAAGCTCCTAAAATAGTTCTATGCATCTGTGACACTTGCAAGGTTTCACAATTTCTAATGGATATACCCTCACAACATCGCTATGAGAAAACATTGTTTACATTTACAAACAGGAAACTGAGACATAAAGAATTAGATCCAACAAAAGCGTTTAGGAATTGAATCCTGAAATACCTAAATACTGCCTAAGCCCACGACTAAGATCCTGAAAACACATCCTACCAAACACCCAACACTGGATGACCCTCCGTTTCAACCAGGCAGACTGCGATTTTACTCCAAGTGTCCAGAAACAGCTCACTTGCAACAGGACTAAGCACCTCAGCACCCATATCATAAGTTCAAGCAAAATCCAAGGACAGTTAGTCTGCCCCCAGAAGTCACATTTCAGTCTCCTCCTGCAATTTCGTAACTATCATTGTGATGTCCAAGCTTGAGATTAAATTTCTTCCCCTGCCTTACAGTTTCAAAATCCAGAGCCCACTTAAAGTACTCCAGCCAGAGACAACCACATTGTGAGAATGTTCCTCTCCCTCGTGATGCCACTGTGCAGCAATGAGTGCAAGATTCACTGGGACACAATTGACCTACTGCTATGTCCACGTGCCCAGAGTATGCTCTCCAGCCTGGTAGATCATCCTGACAGACCATCCCTATGGACAAGCTCTAGAGGGCTCTCTCTCCATGTCCAGGTGGCTTTAATCTCTTTCCAAGATGCTTGATTCTCCCCTGCTCTGCACAGGCAGCCTGAGCACTTTACAGTGCTAGATTCCTACTGCCAAGGTACCCAAAACTTAAACAATGCAAAGCCCACATCCCTTTTGGATCAAGTCCAGAGAAACAAAGAACCACATGAGTACTTTTGTACATCCTGTAAGGTGCCCAAACACCTCCAAATGTCTGATCTAAAGCACTAAGGCACAGCAAGAGAAGAGTATCTGCAGTGGCTCCATCAGAAGCAAAATGGACCCAGGCCTACGCCCTGACCCTGAAGGAAAGTGACACAACATGCCACATCCATCCACCTAAACTCCTCGGCCCTCAAAGCACAATAGCCTCATCCATAATACTGGAAACTGTCCCTGCCTTGTGCTATCCCCTAAACCACATCCAGGGATTACCAAACAGTTTGATGGCTGGCGTTGGCTAAAACCATATTAGGGAGCACGTTAACAATTAAAGAGCACTGTCATCTTCCAGTGCTCAAACACATGCCCTGGTCCTCCTTAGCTTACCGGTACTCATTTAAGTCCTTAATGCCAAAAAAACCCCAGTTTCCTAAGTTAAGGCCTACGAGCAGGTACATTAAACATAATTTACAAGCAAAGCATTAAACATCATTTAGAGGAAACACAAATTATGGGAAACAGTACAGACAAATGGTCAAATCCCTAGCTAATGTAAGTTATCATAAGTTTTGCTGAACTCAATGGAGCTACAGTTGTTTACACCAGTCCGTCTGTGCAAATACAGGTATGTTATTTCCGTTACATAACTATGCTCCCGGCAAAGAAAAAAACACTTCTTTGTTTTTATTATTCAAAACACATTTATTTACAAACTCTATTCATGGGCACAGTCAGAACACACTGTAAAACTGTATTTTGTTCAGTGTAATTGACAAAACATTGATTTGGGATATGACCCTGTAACAGTTCTCCATAAATCAGCAGAATCAGTATTTGCTCTGTGCTCGAAGATTCTGATCCTTATAGATGTTGATACACAAAGAGCGAGTGGAATGGAAACTTTTTTTTGCCTATGGGAAGCAACAAACTGCATGCGTTGCTAAACTCTGCATGAACTGGATAATGAGTTTCCTTCACTTGCCCTCAGTCACCAAGGCATAGTAGGCTTTCCATGACCTCACACTAATCTTGCTGCTGCCCCAAGTGATTCTGAATTACAGCCATCTCTATGTAAGGACAGCACAGGCAGTAACATGGAAGACATAAATCAAGGTACTCGAGCTAATTTAGTGAGGGCTTTGAGTTGTAGCAGGGGGGTAGTTTCCAACCCAAAATAGAGGATAAAGAGTTTTGTTCCCCTTCTTCCCTTAAAAATAGAAATAACCAAAATGGTTATAAACTTGTCTAACTAAAACCTTAACTTTCTTTCCATAATAGACTAGTATCAACATCAAGGTTTTTCTTTAGCTTTTGGGGGTTTTTTTAAGATTAATTGTATAGGCAATGACTTATATCCACCAAAAAATATGCAATGAGTATTTTTGTTTTCCTCAAATGACTGAAAATGAAGATATATAGTTTTCCAAATTGATTTCCATTGAAATCCTACTTTTCCTAAATCTAATAAATCAAAACTGCAACCTAAGTATAGCTGTGATATCAGTGCACATAAGTCTCAGCTGACTCTTTCCAGTTATTAGGAACCTTATTTCAAAGTATTTCTGTTAATCTAGGTTAGAATCACTTGCAACATCAAAGCTGGGATATATGCAAAACCTGAAGAAAAATGGCAAGGGAGAAAAAGAGACCACCAGATTTATTTGCATTGCAATTGTGACTACACTTGTTTGGTTTTTACAAATATGAAAACCTTTCAGCATAATTTCCTGTGTCAGTAGGTTGATATTTCTCATGCTACAGACTTCCAGAAGACTACATTTGGATATATTAAATATTTAATTATAGAAGTTCAGGTTTTTATATGTATTTTACAAGTGTTTGGTATTACCGACAACTCCTAGTCAATTACCACTACAGCTTTCAAATAATCTCGTTTTTAAAGAGGGACCTTTTGAAAACACAACAGTGCCATGAATATAGTTCTTATAGTGCACTAAAAGGTAAGATGACTTCAAATAAGCTTGACGTCAAAATATCAAACTTAGGCACACAGTACACACTGATCTCTCAGGGGTTCAAACATACATGCATGTTGCCTGTGACTTCAGTACATTTATTGCTATATTAGAATAACAGCAGATAGCTAATACAGAAATATTTCCCTTTCCCTGTGCAATAGTTTAAAGAAAAAATATTACTTAAGAAAACAATGATGCCTTACATTCTGCTCAGACAATGAACACACGAGCTGTGGAAGAATGTCTCCCTTCACGACTGCCTCTGCCAGGTCATCGTTATAATTGGCAAGTCTCCCAAGAGCCAAAGCAGCAGTCTGTTGAACAGTTGGGACAACATCCAGCAAAAGAGGTCTCAGCAAAGATATTACACCTGAGTTATACCAGGAAGAGAAAAGCTCATTTAGTAAGCAGAATTTTTTCTAAACTTTTGCCTTTATTGATAAAAACCCTCTTCCAGGTAATAAGAACTTGTAGGAAATCCAGGTGTTCCACTGAAATTAAGCTGGCACTTGGATAGCAGTGCTGACACATAGCAAAGTTTCTGCCCATTTTTCATAGGTACAGAACACTTCCGAAATTTAAAAAAAGTCACATGTAGAATTAAGCTATATGCAAACATCTTAAAGTATACACAAGAAAATAAGGTATATTCAAACATATATAAAATGCATGTGTTAAAGTATGCACAGGAAACTTCTCCATCTGGAGGTCCCAGTGAGCTGACATTGGCACATCGCTCATTCAGCATGCCAGCAGAACCTCTACATTGAATTACACAGAAGTACATTTCATCTGTTATAAGCAATGATTGATTTGGGGACCAATATCCATAATATATTACAGTCCAGACAGAAAAGTTGTAGATTTTCTTATCATGTTATTATTTATGTGTCTTCACTGATGAGTCCACTGTGTATCAGTTAAACATGAAAGAATATTAACCATCCTCTAAGGTGGTCTTACAATACATGACATTATAAGTGAGGTAAGCAGCTGTGACATGAACCATTAGCAGTTATGGCCTAAGAAAGTCCTTAAATGGATAAACATCTGGCTAAAACCAGGAAGTGGGAGGAGTAAACTTTCCATTCTTGCAATACAAGGAAGGAGGTCACAGTGCAGTTCTGCAGTGCCATTCAGTAATCATCCATGATCTGAAACAGCATGAACAGTGAGGCAACTCAAAGTTAGCCAAGGTAGTACCTGTGAGGGAAACTATAAGAAACTAGAGGCTGAATGACTGTGTAACAAAACAACAAATGAAATGGAGCATATACAGGGAAACCAATCCCAACCTCACATATACAGTGATGGACCCCAAACAGGTCACTACCGCCCAGGAGAAATATCTGTTAGAGCTGACAGTTGTGTGGAAATACCAGCTCACTGCTCAGCAGCAGAGAAGAAACTCTACCTACAGAGGTATACAGAGCACTCAGGTTTATTTGGAAAGGAACAGAGCACAAAGCAGAGACCATCATTATGCTATTGTATAAATCCATCCCACATTTAATACCCTCCCCTAGAGCAGAACTGAAAAAGGTTCAGTGAAAGGCAACAAGGATGATCAAAGATGACCAATCTGTAGGAAGAGCTTCGACATACAGAGAACTTCTATTTAATAAGACTGTCCAATAGGGATAGGAGATCCACATGGTTACATAAAAAAAATACTATTTGTAAGGTCTGAGAAGGAAAAATTACTTGTCTTGTGATTCTTCAGAAGTGCTGTCCCCTGTACCAGCCAGCTGCATGAATTAATACTTCTGAGCTTTATACCTCAGCCAGAAAGCAATGCCCTCTGAAGATGCAGATGTGCTACAACTGAACACCAAACACTCAGAGCTACAGTCAGAAATCTCCTTATCAGCTGTCTTCGTTCTTTCCACTACTTTTTTTTTTTTTTACTAACGAAAATAAAGATTTAGCTGGGTGAATGTGGAAGAAAGCAAGACCTCCTTCTCAAGGGCTCGTGTGGTTGTAAGCACTAAACGAATGTCTTTTGGTGCAACAGTCCCACAACAGTGGGATCACTGCCTAATGGCAGATGACACTCAGGTGTTGAACTAGCACACCATGACAACAAAAAGCTGATGGCCTTAAAGCAAGAACAGTCCACAGGGATGGAGCCAAGTTACACCCATAGCATACTTCTGTATAGAAGGGCACTGTGAAAAGAAAAAAAATTTGAACAGCAGTGTAATTCTCACAGAGAACATTTATTTTAAATTAAAACCAAATTGCTCCCAGCAAGAAGAAAATAGCCTAATAACCTACACGTGGGTCTGAAGGGGGGGGGGGGGGGGGCAGGCAGGATGTAAAACTAACCATGGAGGCCATGCTGACCACTAATGAATTTGTTCTGAGACTGTCAATACTCCAGACAGAAGCTGTACTGTCATAAGAGGTACGGCCTCCCAGGATGTTCACAAGTCAAAACAAAACAGGTCTCAGGGGGGGCACACAGTAAAGGGAGAAAAGTGAAATGAAACTGTGATGTCTAACAGCAGTACAGAAGCATGAAAAATGGCTCTGTAATATGCATTAACTGAACATGCACATATAGAACCTATGGAAATAGGTCTGTAGTAAAGCTGGGGCCTGCTCACACTTCTGTCAAAGCCAGTGGGAGCTGAAGGAGGCCTCCTGTGTACAAACAGATAAAAGCTAGATTCTCCAGTACTGTAAGATCAACGCAAATTCATTTAGCACTTGGCAGAAATCACTACCTTCAGAATGTGGTCATCATATTGACATCATATCACAAACTCTCCCAAATAGCAGGTATGGTCTCACTAGCAAGTTATGCTTCGTATCAAAGTGCACTAAGTACTTTATATGACAAATTAAAAACAAACTAACATGTGAGTTGGAGCCAACCCCATATGTCATGTACAGTGACCTATCTTCTAGTAAGTCACCTGCACCCTCTACGGTGCATTTTCTCATCCTTCCCTCTAACATCAGTTGCATGGTCAAAAGCTGCTGAAATTCCTAAGGGGTCCTTCAAGCTATTCTGACTACTTACACGGAAGGTATTTTAGCAAAGCAGGAACAGTTACAGTAACATGCTTGTATTTAGCGTACAGATATTACACTGGAGCCCCGAACTTGAGATAGTATGAAAACAAGATTATTTATAAAGGGTAGAGTTAGTTTTATTAGTTTTACTGATATTAAAGAGACTGTTAGAAGTGGTTGAGGAAGAGGAAAAGGAACACTTCAGTGTGCAGTGTCCTGACCCTAGAAAAGCCAAGAGCCTGATGGGTGGGACATTCAACCACGATGTCCCAGACAGTTCAGTTCTGGTGATGGTCTCCAAATCTAATGAAATTTACATCAACTACAATCACTTTACCCAGGAGGAACCCACAAGTTAGATCCAAACCACAGGACGTGTTTCTGGCCTGCATGACATACCTAGACACCGCAAAACATAAAACCACATTTAAGGAAGTTTACCTATACCTATGCTTTGAGTTGTCCCAAATACAAGATTTATAGCATTTGTATTTTCAAGATTAGCTGATATAGATTTCACTTTTAGAATAGGCTAAAAAGCCTTGAGCCTGAAAATGCTTCCAAGCAGCATGCCTCCCTATGGCCAATACCATTAATTTCATGGTAGTATAAACCATGTAAAGTGTGGTGATGATATTTAAGTGTCAGCACAAAATATTCTACTGCAAATTATTTTAGCTGATGAAACTGAAGGCAAGGAAAGAGATGAAAAGTGAAATGGGAGTTACTGTTTGAAGAAAGGACACAAGCTGCTACAACAGGGTTGAAAAAAAAAAAAAAAAACCAACAGTGAATGAATGGAAAAGGTTTAGAAATAATAGAAACTGTGCTGATCCTCAAGGAGACTGTATTTTCCCCGAAGTGATGTCTGAGTGTGAGAAAAGAAGTGAACAAATAATTATCATGACAAGAGCTTTGAAGGAACAAGAAAAAGAAAAATCAATTCTTGTTGCTGTACAAGCCTTATATTGACATCAAATTAACTGAGAATTTAGAGAAGTGTATAGGCTTAGATTATGTCTGCGCATTGAACAATTAAAATCTTGTACCTCTACTTCCCACCTTCTCTAAAACCATTTTCTTTCCCTGCATCAAGATGTTATCCATCATCTCTAACTAATCTGCAAGACCAACTGCTTGAGGAGTTTTCACCATTGCCATGATTTTTACATCTTCAGCAAACCAAGTATTTCTTTCTTTACAGCACTTAAAAACAAACAATTAATTCTGAGAGTGACGGTTACATAGAGATTATATGGTCTCCACTAAAACACCTATAGGAAAACCAAGATGTCCACCTTTCCTTCTGTAACTTCTGACGACAGTGCTGGAAATGAGATGCCTGATACAGGAGGAGGCTTTCCTCTCCTGGGCCCAGCCCAGCTTTCTTCTAGAGACAGCTGTATTTGGCAGGCTCCTCTATTTGATCTCTTCCTTCCTTGCTTTTGACTATCCTGTCTACAGCAAAGTCTACCTCTCTTCTCCAAAGAGGTCCAAGCCAGAATTCCTATCAGCATTTTTAACTAAATTTAAATGTATTTAACATTATCTTACAGCAAGAAAATAGGTAAGAACCTTTCAACAACTTCCTTTTTCCTCTACTATTCACTCATGTGAACAGGGACATACAGAGCCAGGAGTAGCAGTGTCTTGCCCCTGAAAACTTTAGGAGAACCCTTTGGTCTTCTTCTAAATAAGTCTGTTGTGACAGAAGTAGGAAATTCATTAGCTCTAATTCAAAGGCAGCAACACAGAAAGTAAACTACAAAATAAGGCGTTCAGACCATTGGACTAGATTTGTTTTGGAAGAGTTCCCACCAACAGCTCAGAGTAACAAAGAATTACTGCCAAATAATCTCTCTTGCATCATGGAACCTTGACTGAACTTGGGCAAGAAACGATTCCCCTTTCTATCCTCAGTTTCCCACTCAGATTTGTTTCAAAGAATAACACACTTTAGAAGCTGAATCACCCTTAACACACACTTCTCAAGTGGAGCTGTTGTGCACAGGCCTGATGTACTTTCTCTTAGGAAGCAAGTGCTGACTGCTGCCTATCTGGGGGGAAAAAAACAAAACAAAACAACAAAAAAAAAACCAAACAACAAAAAAAACCAACAACAAAACCACTCAGGGCAGCAGCAGGTTCCAAGTTTTTTCATTCCAAGTTTTTGTAGCCAAACAAATGGTCACTATTCTGGAGACAGCAATCTTCATTTGGTCATTTTGATTTCTGGGAAAAAAACTACCTGGAACACAGGATCCTCTACCCTCCTCCCACCCCTGCAAAACCCTTGTCAAACCTGACTAGTCAAGCCAGAGAAACACCACTGTACGTTTGAAATTCTCTCCATTTCTGCACCTGAAGATAACCACTCATATCCTATTTTCCTTCCTTAAAAATAAAATTTATTTCCTTTTTAAAACGTAAATGTGGAAAAAAAGTCATTCTACGCTAATGCTGTCTCTGAACACACCCTTATCTTGAAAATGTCCTTCTAATTTATGCTTTGCATCAAATATAATGTTGTCTTCTCATTTTTGTGTGCTACCTGTTAGGCTAAGAACATTCACTGAGCTAACATTAGCACTCAAACATTCATCGTATTACCTTGACTTTTCAGGACTCCTGATGTCAAATTCAGCTGATTTAACAAGGAAATGTAACAGAAATGTATTTCTGTCTCACCACAACTACTTATCTTCAACTACCCTTTCCTAGAAGCAGCAAAGCAGCAAGTTTTAAGTAGGAGACTTAAATTTCCCAAAAGAATAGTGACAGAGAACTTTCACACTCACTTGTCTTAACACTGCCTCTTCCAGAGACAACATGGTACACAAGCGTGACTCACTCCAAGAAAGGACTCCTCACTGCAATGGTTCCATGTATAACACAACTACAATCCTTTCAATATCAGGGGGAACCCAAATACAGTTTGGTAACAGAGACTCTGGGTAATCAAATAATTTGTACAGCAATGGTGTATGACATAATGCAGATTCAGTTTGACAGTGAGACTGGAGATTTCTGAAGGATCAAGGAGCTAAGTTTCTCCTGAAAAGCTGATCTGGCTGATCATTTCCCAGACCCTGTTTTTGCATTAATGGAACAGAACTAATCCTGATCCAAGAGGGCTGAGTTTCTGAAAATGCCCATCACAAGGCTAGTTAGTGACCGCCACACAATCCTTTACAGACACACCAAAACCAAGGCAGTCACAAAAAGCTGCTTCTTTTTAATGGCCACTTGTTCAGATGAGACTGAAATTCCTAACCAATTCTGGCTTTGAAATTTTACTTGCAAATCTCCTCCAAACAGGCCAGGAGGAATCCTGGAGCAATTGAGCTTTTAGCTAATTTGAGCTACAAAAAAAAGAAGCCAGTGCTCCAGTTCCAGCTGCATTTACTTTCTCCTTCTCTGCCATCTCTCTGGTACTTTTCTTAATACATAGCCTCCTCCTTCCCTTCATCAGGCACCATCACCGCCATCATCAAGCCTTGGGGAAAGCCACTCTCTTCACTTGATCTACTACAGCTCCAAAGATAAGCTTTTGCCTTTCATGCCACATTGCATACTTCTCTTCCACTTCTCCTCCCACTAAAGCTCAACAAAGCTTTTAACTCAAAAATAATTTAAACCAAAAAAATGTGCATCCTTCACAAGGAATGGTGCATAAACCCAAATACAGAAACTGGCTATATGGGGGCACTGGAGTCTGTCCATGCACATCTACTTGCAAGGTCCAGATAGCGCAAGAACGCAGATGCTTTAAGGGAGCAGCTCTTCCTGCACAGCTGACTTGGCAGCCATGCTCCCTACACACCCTGTGCTTCCAGCAGGCTTTTTACAAAGCACCCTGCTATCAGAGCACATTCTTTAGTATTATTTTAAATGTGGAACTGCATCCTGAAATCCCTTCCAAGAGTCAGATTCTCCTTACACAGGGCCAAGTGTCCAACTGCCACATTCAAAACAGGTACATTTAAAATACATAAACTAGAAAGAGAAGTGGAGAAAAGCATAAGCAAAAAGCCTCAGTATAATTGGATGAGGGAAAAACATTTGAACAGCCTTTTCTCAAAAATGAAGACTTCTAAAACCACCCCAAAGATCTGGAAGTACAACTTTTAGAACCTGTCACCAGTGGAATAGCTCTGGACCTGGGAAGGGACCAGCACTCATGACATCATCCTTTACCAGCATAAACAGACTATGAAGTAGGGGGAAATCTGCCATGCCACAAGGGTCTGTGACAGAGCCCTGCCCACAAACTGAGCCTCTTGCCAACATGGATTGTGAGGAACAGATACAGAAGATGCCAAGAGGTAAAAGAGGAGGAGAGGATATGGTCCTGGAGTACAGCTTGTATAACTGGAAACATGAACTGAGATCAGGGTTGTGGGCTGATGGAGTGGGAGGGCAGTTGGAAAAGATTCACTGGGAAAGGGGTCTTCTTTTACACTGACATTTTGGAACTTTCTTGGAACCCTGCAGCCTGGCCAGCAAGTAGGTGTGGATAACTGGCTAGCTGAAAAAGGTCTCATAGACATAGTCCAGCTGGCTGGACAAAAATGCACATCGCTCTCAGCTTATCTGAAGTAAAGCAAAAGTTACACAAGAACAGCAAGATTGCGGTGGGAAAAGAATGTTGCAGGTGGGAACAGATAACTACAGAAGAGAAACTAGGAGCGGGCTTGGTATTTAGGCAACTAACCAATAATGAGCTTAACTTTTGTAATATGTATGAGCTAATTATAACAAGGCATAAAAGGTGACTGTAAGGTTCAATAAAGGAAGTCTGCTGATCACTCATATTGAGTGACTGTGTCTTCCCTCCGTCGCAACAAGTAGGTAAGGCAGACAAACAGAAGTTGAATTTATCTGCCCAAGATGACAAAAATACCCCAGCAGCAATGAGAAGGGAACCCAGGTGTGCAGGGTCACAGCACACAGAGTGCCATGGAATCACACAAGCTGCTAGACCACACAGCTTCAAATTTCTTTTTCCAGACTCCAGACTCAGCTTTCCCTATGACTTCCACAGCCATTATGCTTAATAATATGATGAGTCCCAAGAAAGCGGTTAAAGACCTGATCTTGTAATAGCTTTAAAGTCAAAGGCTAAGTTGCAAGACTAAACAGTTTCTTAATCCCAATGATATCCTTAAATACCTTACAAATTAAAAAAAGCAGTGAACCCATCACCACAAGCTCTAATGCAAATAAATAAAAATTTAATTGATACTGTAAGAATACAAAAATGAATATTCAGAAGCAACTACAGTCTTATTCTGATACATTTATTAATGCTGAATTGTAAATGCCTTTAAGAAAATAAATTTTAAAACCGCACCATTTCAAAAGGACTATTTATTTACAGAGTGCTACACTTCACAAGGCAGATGAAGAAAGAAGAATTAGGCCCTCAGCGACTACGGCTCATAGAAACATACTGGAAACAGTTCAGATTTTCTCCTAAATTTTCTAAGACAGAAAGCTGCCTAAATCTCAGCGCACGAAAGAAAGAAAGAGCTCAAGTTCATCTGCCATTATAACTGAAAATAGTCTGTAGGATTTAAAATTTTGGAAGGATGAGGGGGTGTGAAGCTCACTAATGCATTCCAGGACCAAACTTCATGAGCTGTAGCTGCCAAATGAATAGATTTATTTTAAGGAATATGTTTAAAGCCGTTACTATCAAAGCAGCTTCTCCCATTACTCAGCAGTCCTCCAGAAACAGGATTTGATAAATTAATTTTCTGGCACTGTTCCAAGTATATATTTACTAAACAAAAAATGTTTAGGAGTTTTGAGGAGATTTTTTTTCCCAAGTATCCCTTAATTAAACATTCAAACGACAAATCCTGCAGTTATTATTCATGGTTGTATTTATTCGTAAGGAACAACCTTATCAAAGCCAGCCACAGAGTCAGGGAACACACAGGAATGAGTTCTGACAAAGATTTCTCTCATCATTCCTTGTATTTCCCTGCCACCAGAAAGCTGTTGAGCTCCCAGGCACTAAATCCCCAAGACATTCCTGACCACAAGAAAGCCAGTGCTGTGTAAGTGTGTCAAAGTAAATAGGCCAGATTCTAGTTCCCTGGTTAAAGCCACTTTTGCAATTTCTGCTCAGAGGGAAAGGCAGCTCCAGAACTTGATGACATACAGAAGCCTTGTAAGAGAAATGCTCTGGGAAAAGGTGGGATTCCTGTTGGCCCTCTCTGGCCCTCCTTCCAGTTTGCCAGTTCCCACCAGTTTTCCTTACAGGTCATACACAGGAGTCTCCACAATAATGGTACCTTAAGGTTTCTCAACAGTCAAACCAGCATAAAAAACTCTTACCTCTGCTCCTGGCCACTTCTTCCCTCCATGCTGCAGTCTGCCATCTCCTAATTTGCAACAGTACCACTGCTTGTACCTGGCTTAATTCCACAGAAGCAGGGCTTATAGCATAGTAAAGAAGTATTTTTTAAACACACTTCCATCTTTCATGACATTAGCATGGTATCCAAAGACACCTCCACAAAGAACAAGGTCTCAAACCAGTATTTATTTTTCCTATAACATACTAAGCGTTTATCAAAAGGACTTCTAAAAACAGGACCAAACACTTTATTCCTTGAGCACCGATCTTTAACTGCTGCCAGTCTAAATTTCAGATATTCCAGGAATATAAACTGAGGCAAATAATAGAAGAGTATGCTACAGTACATTTTAAGGGCTCCATTTTGTTCAAATTCAAGTCACGGTAATCTTGCCTTCTGCTTCAGCCATAAAAAGACTAAACCCTGACAACCTTTGAGATCCAAGCAAAAAACCCTGCAAGGTGCCCCTGACTCCTAAAGCTAATGGAAAATGACAGCAGGCAAAGACTTCCCACATCTTCTTAAAACAGTGATTTCCCTAAGGGATAGCTAACTTTCTTTACCAGAACAAGAAACGAGCCCCCAATCCTTTTATATATGGATTTATACAGAGATACATGTATAGACAGACACCCTTCTTTCCCAAATCACTGCTCCAGAGACCACTAGATCAACACCATAAAAGGAATGGCAGTTATCTGCTAGACAGATATGCCTCAAAATATTTGTGTAAGTGCTTTAAAAAAGGACCAAATCACATTTTTTGATGGGAGGTTTTAAAAACCACGTAATCACATTTCATTTAGGAAGAGGTTTTAAAACCTGTATCTAGCACATTCAGAAAAAGGTCAAAACTAACAGCTAACATTTTAATCCATCAGTTTTAAAGACACAAGTTAGGGAAGACGGTAAAACATTTGTGGGCCTCAGCCACTCAAATTGTAATAAGAAATACCTTATTTGCAGACATCCCCCTCTTTTCTAGCATCTGAAAAACTAAAGCCTATGGAAAAGCAGCTCAGTACCAGAATAAGCCAAGAAGGCTGATAACCTACACAAATGCACATTTCCACATTACTGCCCCAGAGCCTCATGCTTGTAAAATTAACTTTCAGATCAACACCTGGTGTGAGCAGAAGACAAGTTGCAGACCTGTGAATTGATTATTTCTTCTGCACAAGCAACAAATCAGTTCTGAAGCTACCAACCAGATTACATCAAAAAAATATTTTAAGAAGTACAATTTAACTAAAAGTTAGTTGGGCACTTTGTTTGCTTTCTTGAGATAGAAACTGTCTACATTTTAAAAAACACTAAACAGTAAGAAGCCTACCTAAATGGGATCTCTTTGTGAGCAACTAAAACCAGAACTATAAATGGACACAGAGGGATCTCTTCTTACAAATAAGACATAAGTTATTCCTATGGCCAAGATGTCCATTTGGTAAACAGTTCATTTGTATGAACTGAAGCAGTGGCATTAACTCACTGAGAGATAAAAAAAAACTTACCAAGAGGCACAGCAAGGTAATACAAAAGGCCTGGTGTCAGCATGTCACTCCCATAAGCAAAGCAAATGTTTCTTTAACAAGAGTTTAAGTGACAGACTTTTCAATAAAACCCTTTTCATAAACAGATACAAATACAGAAAACTGGAAGTAATTACATGATTGTTTTTCCTTTTTTGTTTGTTTGTTTACTTGATCCCATCATATCTCAAAAAAGACCAACCACTTTACTAGCTTTGGGAAACAAGTATTTAAAACAAAACCAAGACAAACCAAAACCTAATCAATTCACAAATACCATATGGTAAACCAACTACTGATTTATAGCACTTCTTCAAACTGTCTTTCAGGTAATCAATTACTGAGCACTTCTTTTTCCTCTGTTAAGCTCAGGAACTTTGGCCAAGCGGAGTGGGTCTGCCAGATGCCAGCAGCACAACAGCTGGTAGAAGTGCTCCCGCAGCTCCTGTTTCTAAAAACGCTCAATTTGGTTCACGACATCCCACGACAGCAATATAACAAAAGCGAATCCCTCCTAAACTGCGCGAATCTGCTGGTGGAAAGCATTGAAGAATTTAGGAACAACCTGTAAAGCTAGCACAAAACCAGTTACTTCTAAAGTAGGCTTTCCTTGGCAAGTCAGCGCTGGCTTCAGGGGGAATTCCGTTTTCTGTACTTTATATAAAGCTCTGTCAGAAGCATGAGGGAGTAAATGAAGAAGCGTGTTATACTGAGAAATTTTCCCTGAAATAAAAATAAGTTATGAGATCACAGCCAGAGGCATCTGCCTCAAAACAAACACAGAAATAACCCTGCACACAGGCGGGGCAGCCCGCACGCAGCTGACGAGCGTAATTAACTTTCCCACCGCGCCGCAGGAGATCGGCCAGGCGGGCCTCGCACCGCGGGCCGGGAGACCGGGCCAGATCCCGCGGGGGAGAAAAGTCCTTGGAATTAAGCGGCCAAGCGGGGCGGGGGGGGGGGGGGCAGAGAAGCTCCCTGGCAGCCCGGCGCTCCCGGGACGGCGCGGCCCGGCCACCGCCGCGCTCCCCCGCGGCCCCCGACCCCCGCCGCGCTCCCCCTTCCCCGCCGCCGGGTCCCCCGTGGCGAAAGGGCGGCGAGCGCGTACCTGCGTTTTGGAGGGTCTCGATGTTCTGCGGCCGGGAGGCGAGCTCGGCCACCGCTTGCGCGAACTGCGTCCGGGCGCGCTGGTACTGCTCGAAAACTGCGGGCGGCAGCGCCGGGGCACCGGGTCAGCGGCCGCCCCGCCGGCCCCGGCCCCGGCCGCCGCCGCCCCGGCCTACCTTGCAGGACCTGCCGCTGGCTCATGGCGGCGGCGCAGCAGGCTGCGCGCCCGCGCAGGGCCGCACTGTGTGTACCCGTCGCCCTGGCAACCAGGCGGAAGCCGCGCCGCGGGGGGGCGGGGCCGCGCCGCTGCCGCCTGTGACGTCACGCGCCCTCCCGCCGCGCACCGCCCCGCGCTGCCCCCGGCCCAGCTCGGCCGCCGGCCCCGCTCCGCGCCGCTCTGCGGCCCCCGGCCCCGCACCGACCGGCGGTGCGTGCCAGCGGGCACGAGGTGCAGCCCGGGCGGGCTGCACCCGGATGGCGGCATGTCGTACACGTCTGTTAAACATATAGGTGCTGGGCGCAGGTGTGGCGCAGGCACCTATAGAGATGCGCGGGACGTACCGACCCGTAGCTCTGGGGGGAGAGGGCTCACGCCCCCGTACCGCGCCTATGGCACAGGCACACGCAGCGGCGCGGGGTCGTGCCTGTGGGTGCACACGGACACCGAGTTACAAAGGAGCGTACACTGGCGGCTGCGCGCGCTGCCGTCCATGCTAGGGAGTTGCTGCGCCCGGCCGCGCCGGGGTGGGGGACGGCTGCGGGACGGGGCCGGGCTCTGCGCGGGGGCTCGCCCGAGCCGCACCCGGGGCTCGTCCCTCGCGGCCGCCACTGCCGTCCCTCCGCGTCCCGCGCAGCGCGGGGGCGGGGGCGGGCGGGCCGGAGCCTGCCCGGCCCCGCATTTGGGAGCGGCGACACCGCCGCGCCGGTGCGCCTCGGCGGGACGGGTCCCTACGGGGCTGGCCGGTGGCTTCGCGGGGCGGGCGAGGCTCCCCGCTGCCCCGGCCGCCCCGCCCGCGCAGGCAGCCGCTCCTCGGGCCCCGGCGCGGAGCGGGCGGGAGGCGTGGTGCTCCGCTGCAGCGGAGATTCCTTGTCCCGCCGCGCTGCTGCGCGACTCGCCGAGGGAGAGTGAGAGCCGCGCCGCCCCGGCTGAGTCCCACGCATCGCCCGGCCGCTCCTCCGGGGTCCCCCCGCCCGGCTCTCGCTCCTCCTCCCCTCCCTGGGTGGGGGAGAAATAAAAAGGGAGAAAAAAGAAAAATCAGGGCAGCCTCAGCGCTCCCAGAGCTGCCCCCACCGCACCCCGCCGCGCCTTTATTCTTCGGGGAGGGGGGCTCCTTTGATTTTAATTTTTTTTCTTTTCTTTTTTTCCTCCCCTTTCTTCCTTTCTTGCCACCACTGCGGTTTCTCCTCGGGATCTCCGCGATTGCCTCACACCGCCGCGCCGGCCCACGCCGGGGTTTTTCGCGCCGCACGGGGAACGAACTCGC
Organism: Falco punctatus; assembly: GCF_963210335.1. Lineage (NCBI taxonomy): Eukaryota > Metazoa > Chordata > Aves > Falconiformes > Falconidae > Falco > Falco punctatus. The sequence goes on from NC_137583.1 coordinate 70,703,816, forward strand.
CCCGTGCAGGGCCACGGAGCCCCCGCACACCCGGGGCGCGGAGCGCGCGGGCGCCTCGGCGGTGCGGCCAGCGCGGGCGCGCAGGAGCGAGCCCGTGGGCTACGGCCACCGTGTCCGCCGGGAGCCACGCGGGTCGTGCCGCGGGGGGAGCGCCATCCCTGCAGGAAGGGACGGCTCTGCCGGATCCGTGCACCCGCGCGGTCCACGATAAGCCCGAGCGCAGCCACCCGCGCAGCGCCGGGAGCTGCCAGCACCGCGCGGCTGCCCGGCGGCTGGGGGCAGCGCCTGCGCTCTCCGCGCAGGGGCCAGCCGCGCAGGGGGCCGCGCACCGGGCACCCGCGCAGTAAGCCCTCTGACTTTGCCAAGCACAGGCACTAGTTACCCCCGTGCACCATAACATTATTTTTTTTTTTTTTTCCCCAACAGCTGATCATTCCAGTACATGAGCTAGGCACTACCTTCCACTTTTCCCATCTTGGTGTCTCTGGCTGTAAGGGCTATTTACGAATAATTTTCTTCGTAACCTGTCAGCCAAGGCATGGTTTCATCTATGAGTAAACACAGCCTTGGAGGTCTGTACAGCAACTAATGCAAACGGTGGGACTGCGAAATGAAATCAGGGTTATCAGGATCTGAATGGAAATAGACCCTGCATCTCCTCCGGTATCTTTCGAGGGCGATTCCCAAGACGGGGGATATTTGTCAACGAAGTTACTGGTTAGCCCTGCTATCGATCAGGCTGCTCCAAGTGAAACTGTGATCCACAGCAGAAAACCAGAGTTACTATTCAACAAAAAACGTCCCTTTCTGTAGTCACCCTCTATCGCACATTGGCTTCGGGGTTTCATAGGCTTCTATTTTCTTCTGCAAAGCTCCAAATGTACACAATCAGATGACTGACACTATACAAACGTATTAATTGATAGATAGTAAAAAGTTTTGTCTCATACCTTAAAGTTGAAAGGCTGAAGTTACTTCAGCCGCATTTTAAAAGTTTTTAGAAGTGTAAGAAAGACGTCTAAATTTAATAAATAATCTCTGGGTTTGCACAGCTCCAAAAAGGTGGGCTACCGTAAACAATATCATAGCCTAAAATGACCCACGTGTTTCCAGGAGTATTTAATACTAAAAAAATATCTTTTTAAGCAAACAAGCAAAACAGGCGATGTGCTGTTCTTTACAAATAAATGAGACAAATTAAATCAGATTGGTGAGAAGGTCGTTTGCCACAGAAAATATTTTGGGAAATTATCACCATGTGTACTTGAGAAGGGAACAGCTGTTAAACACATTTCTTTATACTTATTTCTGTTCTTAAGTTAAATAAAAAAAATAAACAAACGGTGATGAATTACTTCCAGAGGTTTGGGGTTTTTTTTAAAGCAGATGTGTCGATTACAGATAAATTGATTTATCTGGCTAATTAAGTCTAATGTTCGGATAAATGAAAGAACAAAACTCACCCTGAGTACCTCCAAAATTCGCTGTTACATTTCGTTGCTTGATACTGAGAGTCTGTTCACATGGTTAATAACAATAATGAGGAATAAACACCATGCAAATGCGGTCTACGGAAATGTCACCGGTTCTCGCAAAAGTACTGAAGACGGAAAATCATTTATGGAAATGACGTAGTTGTGAGACTTCACTGCCTGCTGCTGGGGTGCTCATTAGTAGGAAACCTGTATCCTTAGGCGGGTGGTGTTAGTAACGACTGCGTTACTGCACACGTCATCTTAAAAAATAAACCGGAGACCAGGGGAATAGGCATCAATTATCCAAATTAATAACGTGCCCTCGCTTTCTGGCGGGTGTTCTTTGATCTCAGCCCTTGATTCACTTGGAAAGACACCCGTAACGGGGCGGGGAAGCATCATTTTTCCCAAGCCGGTGAAGGGCGAAGTTGTCTCTGGAGTTTTTTTGGAGGGGGTGAGGGGTGCCGGGGGGGCTTCCCACGGGCTTTCCCGGCTCGGTCCCGTCCCCGCAAGTGCGAGGCAACAGGTGGCTCAGCCCCCGTGCCGGGAGCTGCCCGGTCCCCCCGGCTGGAAGGGCGCGGCGGCGGGTCCTGGCCGGGCTCGCTGCCCCTCGACGGCTCACGCCCCGCGGCGGGGCGGCTGGCCAAGCCGTGGCTGCTCCTCCACGACGTGAAACTGCGTGGCGCTCATTGAAAGATGAGGTCTTCCCGCGTCGTGGTGTGGCGGCTTCCCCACCGGGCTGCGGGGACGTTCCCCGGGACAGCCCGCCGGGGCTGCGGGCCACCAGGGCTGGAGCCAGAGCCGCCCTCCGGGCCAACACCCCCCCCCCCCCCCCCGCCACCGCCCGCCTTTCGGCACGGCGCTGGGTCGCCCGATCTGCCTCTGGAGGGTCTCCTCCGCGCCTGGCAAATTGTTCGAAGCTTTGAGCAGATATTTACAGGGTTACAGAAATAATTTTTTTTAACCCCGTGCTTGCACGACTGAGCGCGTTTGGTGGGAAGAGGAACGCGCAAACTCCTCCTCTCGCTCTTGCGGACCGGAGTTGAAAGCGCTGGGCTTTTGCGGGGGACTTTTTTGGGCGGGGAGGTTGAGCGGGGAAAGGTTAGTGGGAGTCAATGGGGCGCAGGGAACCGAAGTGCTCTCTCGAAGAGAGTGTTCTGAGTGAGGGGACTCCAACTCCGTGTACAGCCTGCACTGAAATATAGTATCTGGATCCCTGAATAATTAAATTTTCAATTTTAAGTTAGGCGTTACCATTACGTGGTTTTAGCAAAATTTCTGACAGTGGGACCGTAGCAGTGGAGTGTGCCCTCTCTTTTTCCCTGATCTTCGGCTCGGGGCTCCAGCCACTCACTCTATTCTGGGGTCCCCTCTCTGGATTTTCGGTGTTGAGTTTAGTCCGTGAGACCTTCCCATAGAACAAATTAGTTCTGTAAGGCGAAGAAATGTCGAGGTACTTCAAAAGCACTAGAAGGAGGACTTCTCCTTTTTCTTCACCTAGGAGGGCGACGCTGGCATTTGAGCAGACATTTGTAATCATAAACATGTAAACGGTACAGATTTGGCTGGTGGAGATTGGTGCGTCGCCATTGCACTAGGCAAAATCAGGGGAAAAAAATATAAGGGATAAATAAACTGGATAAGGGAAAAACATTTCAGGTTCACTTGCAGGATGGGACCAGGAAATATTAGCTGGCAGGGCTGAGTCCTTTTTACCACGTGCGTATGGTTACACCTCTGGTTTCCTGCGGAACCGTCAGCGTTTGTGCAGTGCCATTAAAAAAAATATTTTTTTGGGACGTTCCAAAACTGAAAGCCAGAGCCTAATTTATTCTGGGGACTTGAAAGGAACGAGGTCTTCCTTTGTGTCTGTTGCTCCGGGGGAGGGTGTGCGTCGGGCTGGCGCTGAACGCTGCCCGCATCTACATATGTAAACCCAGCAGCGCTTCTCCCGCCCCGTGCCGGTAGGATTGCGGGCGCTGGCAGCTCACAACAATGCTGCCAGACAATGCGAAATACGCGGAGCCTGCGCGGCTGCGGCAGGGAGGTCGGGGGGGAGGGGGGCTGGCCAGTGTTTAGCTCCTGATCTGGAAGGACCAAATTTGCGCGATACCCGGCGGAGCCCACGGCTCGCCCCGCGGCCGCCCCGTCCTCCTGCCCCATCATTGTTCCTGGCTGCTGTGGTTAGAGGGGTGGGGACAAGCAGCAGCCAGACGACGATATCCCAGTCTGCAGAAGAAGGTGTAACGAGAGGCACTGGCAGCAGCAAAGGCTGCAAATCGCTGTCGTGTGGTTGCTATTAGCAACAAATCAGCTGAACAGCCTGCAAACCCCGAGCACCTAGTGCGGAGGTGGGAAGGAAAACGCCAGGGCTGGGGAGGCTGGGGCTGTGGGCGCTTTCCCGAGGGGACTTCCGAGCAGCCGCGGGCTGCCTCCCCGGAGGGCGGCCGGGGAGAGCAGGGCAAGGGGAGCCGCCGCTGCCACCGCTGCTCACCGCGCTCCAGGAGAGAGGAGAGGCAACACACTTAAAAGAGACAAAATGGCAGCTCGTGGCTTGTAGGCATCCCTCTCGGCGCTGAGCGCCTGCCTCGCCTCCGCCGGTTCCCCCCGCTGCCGGCTCCTCGGTGCCTGGGGGCTCTCCCTGCGCGCCCGCCTGCCCGGGGATAGCGCCCGAGCCCGCGGAGCGGCAGCGCGGTGTCCCCCGGGGCTCCAGCCGCAGCCCTTCGCCCTCCGCAACCAGCCCACCCCTCCTGGAAATCAAACTCTCACCCCTCCGTGTGGGACACGTCCCGACCGGCTGCACCGCAGCACCCAGTGGCCGGGCAGAGCCGCGGCCCTGCGCACCCGGCTGCGGCTCGCGGGCTGCCGGCGCCGGGACCCCGCGGAGGGTGTGCGCAGGCTGCGCACCCCGCGCAGCGACAGCTGCCTCGCAGGGACACCACTCTCACAGCACCTCTGCCCCTTGGCCACGCCAACACCTTCCTTTGCAGCACTCTTTTCACGTTGCTCTGGGTTTTGTTTTGTTTTGTTTTGGATTTGGTGGATTTTTTTTTTCCGCGTTTCCCATGTAAAGTTTTTGGGGTTGTGTATGCAAGGCTGTTGTGGGGTGGGCTGGTGATTGGTTTTATTTCTATTTCGTTTATTTTCCTTTTTTTTAGGATCAGCCCATTTCGGAGGCCTCCGACAGCCACAGGGTATTTGACACGGTGTTATCTCACAGATCAGAAAGTGCCTCGTCGAGGAGGCACCTCTCGAGCGTCCCCAGCACATCCAGAGGGAAGAGTGCGAAATGCCAGGGCTGGCAGGAGTGCCCGAGAGCTCTGCGCTCCGCGGAGGCCCCGGGATGCGGGGCGGCGCCTCCCGGCCTCGGCCTCTTCAACCGGGGATGCGGCGTGCGAGAGACACCGGCGGCGCGGAGCCCGCGGCGGGCGCGGTGTGTGTCTGTGTGCTGCTGGCTGGCCCTGCTGTTGGGAAAGTGCCTCCCTGCCACCGGGGAGATGTCACCCGGCCGCTCCCCGGGGAATATCCCCCGCCACCGGCGCGGGGAGCGGGGAAGGCATCTGCCTTTCCCTGGCGATGGGGAACATAGAGCCCTTTGTCTCTCTAGACGAGGTGCGATATTCAGCTGCGTGCCATGAAAATACAGGCGCCAAATGGCCACCGCGGCCCCCTCCCTTCTCTGGGGGAGGTCGGGGCGTACCGGGGCCCTGCCGTGCCCTGGGGGAAAGCCGGGGCCGGCCAGCCTCGAGGGGAAGCGGGCTACCTGCGGCAGGGCGGACGGGGATACGGTACCGCGGCGCCCGGCAGCTGGCCCGGGACGCCGGAAAGTCACGTTCCGGTGCCTCCGTCCCGGTGCGCACACCCCGAGACGTGCGAGCTCGCTGGAGCGCCCTACGGGCAGGACGGCGGGGGCGCGGGGCGAAGCGGGGCTGCACCGCTACGCCTCGGCGGGGGGCGGCTGCGGCCGGGCGTGCTGCCCGCCGGGCGCGCCGGCCTCCTCCCGGCCCCGCGGCGGAGCGGGGCGCCTCATCCCGCCGCGGCCGCCCGCGCTAGCGGAGGCCGGTCGGGCAGCGCTGCGCGGGGGCGCGGTGCGGTGCGGAGGGGCACGGTGCGGTGCGGGGCGCCCGTGGGGGGTCCCTGCGCGCCGCCCCCCTCGCGCCCCGTTCGAATCTGGCGGCGCGCGGGGGAAGTTCCGCGGGCGCGAGGCCGGAGAGCTGCGCAGGCGCAAGATGGCCTCTGCTCGGGCGGCGGCGGGGGGCGCGGAGCCGGGCCGGCCCGCCCGGCGGCGGGGCGGACGGCGGGGGCAGCCACCGGGGGCTGGGCCTCGGCCGTGGCACCGGCGGGGGCCGAGCGCCACGTTTCCGCGCCGGCCGGGGGAGCCGTGTTCCCGTCGGCGGAGGCTGCGCGGAGCGAAGCGCGGTCGTACCGCGGCTCCCCGCCGGCCCTCCGCGGCCCGGGGGAGGAGGCGGCAGCCGCACGCCCCGGCGGCGGGGCGGCCGGGAGGCCTGCGGGCTCCTCGCAGCCCCGGGGCAGTGTCCGCCACCGCCGCTCGCGGCCTTCCCGCGGCCGCCGCTGTCCTGCCCGGCGCGCCCGCGGCTCGGCGGCGGCGCCCGGGGATGGCGGTCCCGCTCCCTGGCCGCCCCAAGCAGGGAAAACCTCCGCATGCCGCAGGAGGTTCATGTCCTTCGTGCTTTACCCGTTACCGTCTCTCTTTTTTTTTTTTTTTTTCCCTCCCCTTTAGCCCGCATCCCCACATCGTTGCTGTTAAATAAATACAGATATCCCATCCCCAAAGACGGCGAGACCGAAAGCTGCCCCGGTCCCCACCGGGCTTTAGCGGTTTTTCTGTTGTCCTGGCGGGACTCCTCTGTTAGCGGTGGGGGAAAGGGAGTGAAGGAGGCAGAGCTGGAAAAAAATCCGTGCTGCCAGAATCCTTGCAATTCTTCAATTTGTAAAGCACAAAGCGACGGCGGCTTGCAGCTCTCGGAGCGGGGCAACGGCTTGGAACCGCGGGGAGCGGAGACCCACGGCTCTCAGACGGCGGAGCCGGTCCTTCTCCCGGCGTCCTCCCGGTAACAGACAGGCAGAAAACATGAAAAAGAAACTGTTTAGAGTAAAATAAAGGAAATCCGTTTCAAGTACGGAGGAGTAGAAGCAAGAACGTTAAAAATTAACAGCGGAAACAGGAAACACTTCTCCGAGTAAACATTGTCTCCGAATGTCACCGTATCGAAACGGGGAGGGCGCAAGGTGCCGGCCGGGGCAGCCGCCACCCGCCTCCCGCGGCCGTACCTGGCGGCGGGGGCCGCCGCTGCCCCGCGCCGGGCCGGGAACCGGAGCCAGGCGGGGCGAGCCTGCCCGATCCTCGTGAACCGGTTTGGTGGCAAAGATCGGAACTGCAGGAGTTCCTGCGCGGTGAGCGATGAACAGTCCAGGAGTGATGTTCGGAAGGCAGGAGCGCAGCTCCCTGCCACCGGGGCGAGGGGACGTGCAGGGCGGGGCGGCGGCGAGGCGCAGGGGCGGCGGGGGTGGAAGGCTGGGGGGGGTTCGCCCCGGTTCCCGCACCGGGGGGACTTGCTTTCGCCGCGCCTTGAGAAACGAGTTAATCCCTGGGCAGCCGTACGGCGGAGGGGGTGACAGGCGGAACGTCCTCGGCAGCCACGGGGGGAAAGGACCAAAAGCATCGCTTGGGCTGGAAGGACGCCTGCCGCTTGCTCTGCCTTCGCCTTCGGGTTTCAGCGCCCCCGTCCATTATCAGAAAATCGGAGAATGTGGCGTTCGGGTGGCGTTCCCCGCAGCCCCCCCGGTGCCGCCCGGTGCGCTGCCCCTGCCCACGGGCTTACCGGAGCTTCTCGGCGGTGGCCGCCCGCCGGCACCGGCCTGCCGAGCGGCAGCGGCGCAGTTTGTGAGCAGTGCTCGGTGCTGGGGGACGAACAGCTCGACTTAGCAAGCTCGTCATGCTCCTTCCCTTTCTCTTGTACATTTCAGCATTTCTTCTCCCTATCCCTGCCTGTTTTGCCCAGAAGCTTGAGGAGCTCCGCACGCTCTCCCTCGCCCTCCCTGGGCTGGGCGGCGGCCGCCTATGCCCTTCCCCGGCCGGGCACAGAAGCGCCGCTCGGAGCCGCAGGCAGCTGAACCAGGGCGGAAAATTCGGTCGGACGAGGACTGAAAAACATCATTTTCCATCAGGCGCAGACCCCCTCCCCGTGCCTCCGTCTTTGCTCAGATTGCTTTTTGAACAAGCTCAGAAAAACGCACCAGACCTCAGCTTTATCCCTCGATCTATATAAATGCAACGTCGCATAATTGTAAGAGTCTTCTTACATATACCGAGCTGAGATTTCTTTCCAAACAGGGAGGATTCACGTACATCCGTAAGGAAACTCATTCGCTATGTAGCTGCAAAGAAAACAGGGGAGGTTGAGACAGCAGCTTCGCAAGCAGAACATCAAGATGCTATCTTTGATCGTCCTCCCAGTTGTGCTTAGCAATATATACGCATCGCAGTGCCATCTGCCTAGGGCCAGCAGCAAAACAAAAGTTTCACATGGCAGCTCAAACATCCTCGGCGGCTTCTGCAGCTCAGCAAGAGAGCTACTGAAAACGTTTGTTCTTTTTCAGACGGGAGATGTCAAACTGGAAGATGTCGAAAGTACTGCAGGAGCTTAGTAAACCTCGAAGGGAATTGTCCAGCTCTTGTTTCATTGCTTTAGACTTCACGGACACTCCATAAAGACCGAGAATAGTTCCGGTTTGATGCTAAAAGTTGTGATTATCAGCTACTTCCAGCATAAACAGGGGCAGTTTGGCCAGTGTGCTAACATACAAGCCTCTGCTGCAGGTTCAGGGCTGGTCTTTGGATGAATTAATTCAACCAGTACAGTGCGATTAACTCATATAGTTGAGGGAACTGTGCCAAGATAGTCACTCAGGCGCACGGAGAGGTATCTTCACATTAAAACATAGTTCCACCGAGGCTTTAAAAAGCAATCCAGAGCAGTACAGGCAGAATCTGGCACTCGCCATCAGAAAAATCATATTCCTCCCTCCCCAGCCAGCACAGTTTATCAGGAGTTAGGTCTGGACAGATTGGAGGTAAAACTTGTGGCTGCCTGGGATGTGAGAATACACCATTTGCTTATTTTCAAGAATAATTCGGGAACAAATAAAGAACAGCAAATGTTTTTGAGGCAGGCAACCAAAACAAATCACTGCAATTTCTAGGCATTTTCTGTTGTTGTTGTTTCAGGACTCTACTGTGTTTTTTTTCACTAAAATCTTTCATATATCCAGAAAGACTTCCAATGAGAACAAGATGCTTGTCCTTCAACACCACATTATCAACAGAGGTCATTTGCTATTTTTCAATGAATTATCCCTTTTATTTGTTTATTTCTTTGATCAGCTATAAATGAAAGTTATTCGTGTATATAAAACTGAAGTTTTTACTGTTGAAATTGAACTGTACATGTTTACTACAGGAAAAAATATCAACTCTTGTTTAACAAGACATTATACATCAATAAGCAATAACCTTGTGGAGGATTTGCAATCACCTGGTCTATAAAAACAAGCAGGACAAATAACAGCAATTTATATGCAAAAGTAATGATTTAATGACTATAAGCAAGACAAAGCAATAAGAATTGTGCTTCTTTTGCAGACTGGAGACAATGAAATGTTTAACTACAATTTTCCCGTACAAACATGAAACAATATCCATATAGAATAAACACCCTCACAAATGTATAACTGATGGGTGATGAACACACACAAAGTTCGACCAAAGCAAAGCACAAACTGAAAAGTGTTCTCGGCTGTTCATATTTTATGGTGGAAAAGTTCTTTCTACCCCCCAAAAAAATACCCTTAGAAGCCTCAAATAAAATGCACCTATTTTGCAGGCCATTAAAGAGGAGGCATTCTCCACAATTAATTGGAAATATTAAAGTACCTGTTAAATTTTAATGAAGTTAGTACTGTACCATATACATATATATTAAAACAAATTTAGATAAAATGCCTTCATCCAGCAACTTGCTGGTTCCTTAAAATTTATACCAAATAGTTTATGGCTTCTATAATGATTCCATGTGCTTTTAAAAACACAGTCCCACCACACCAAATAATAAAAAGGTAATCAAACAGGTCAAAGACTTCCATGTCCCTTAGCTTTTTTTTTTTTTTTTTTTTTCTTTTTTCTTCTTCTTCACTGCATCACTTCAACATTTGGTAAAGTAAAAATATAACACTTGGAAAAAAAGACAAAGCCAGTCAAATCCTTTTAAGATTGCCAATTGCCTCCAGGTTATGAAAGACTTGAATGTACTTTCCCAATACTGTAGCTCTCACACACGCAAAGTGTTTCTTGCAGTATGAGCAAAGCTCAAACAGGCGGCATCTGCAAGGGTCGAACCAGTTTAGAAATTTAACAACCATATTATGAGTGCATGAAACACAATATTTTCTTTATAGTATTTATAAATATATCATACAATACTGTTTCCTGTTATGTCATATACCAATATGGCATTGTACAATAAGCATAATGCCATCTGATTCTTACAAAAGCGAATCATTTAAACAAGTCAGTAAATAAAACGGTAATACCCGCTTTTAGGCATACAGATTGTAAAACTGAAGTTTACTTTTCTTTTGATCGGTTCTGCGCAGCAACAGAGAAGTAAAAGATGCAACATAAGAATCAAAATGGCTAATACGCAAAAATTGTTATTCACAGTGACATGGCTACATATATGCATTATTCTATGCATATTCTTTCCGTTTTGTTGGATTTCAAGATGAAAAAGCACTTGCTTTCTACAGGTTCACAAAACAGCATAAGAACAATAACAATCGAAGAGAATGCAATGGAGGAGTTAGTCTGGATTAACAAACTACTTCCCGGGATTTGTATCAATTTCTGGAGACTCCCGAGTCCAGATGATGGGGACGGAAACAACTCCGCATCACTCAGAACAGGTGAAGGTGTAACTTTTGTTTGCTTCCCAGTCCTCTGAAAACAATTTACATTTCAATCTTGCGTTTCCATTAACGTCCATCCTGAATGTCACCTAGTCCGCCTTTTATAGCCAAGTTCAGTGTCACTACAAAAGAAAGCAATTTGGACGATAGTCACATGGATTAGCATCTATAAAGCTGTAATGGCATGGAGAGATCTATATAAAGGAGGGGCGGGGAGGGCAGGGGGTGATAGCCTGGTTGGCACGTCAACCAGATGAAGTGGCCGAAGAGCCATTTATCGACGTTTTCCGTGCTCTGTTGGTAAAGGAGGACTGGTGGTTACTGCTGGGGCTGCTGCTGGTGCCGTTCATGGTGCTGGAGATGTGGGGGAACTGGGGGTGTGGAGACTGGACCGGCGTGCTGGGGCTGGGCAAACAGGAGGAGGTGGAGGGGATGCCTCCTGCTGGGCTGCTCGCCTTGTCGCTCCCAGAGTCACTTTCCAGCTCCCCGCTATTATTCAAGCCTTCCCTCTGGTGACTGATCTTCATTCTCTTGCATGTAGGTCGGACCCGGTATTTCAAGGGGAGAGGCCCGTTCTGCAAGGCAAAGGCAAAACCCTGGTAAGGACCCTCCCCGGGCCACAACCCGCACCTGCACCCCCCACCCTGCCCTGGGAGGAGGCATGCTGGAGATACTCACCCGCCTCCAGGTATAGATGTAGGCAATATCCATTAGGGTGTAGTAGTCCTTCAGAGGCTCCTCTTCGTACATCACATCGATCTGTCCGAGAGAAACCCTTGCGTTAAGGAGCATCCAGGTATTTACCCCTAGCGTATGACTGCTCTAGGGGGGAAAGTAGCCCCACTGCCATATGTATCAGAAAACTGAAAAAATGCTATACCAAACCCAGCAGGGGATATGGACTTTTCATATCTATTAGATATGTTTTAAATACATTAAGGAGCAATTTCTCAATACTTTGGTATTTACAGCATTGAAAAAATTACAGAATGTCACCAAACTGTCCTGATAGATATTTTTAAAATAATGTTCATAATCCCATCGACATATTGCACACACCAGAAATACTTGGTAGATGGCACTTGCTGAAACTGGCTGTAATGAGAAACTAAGTGCTAACCAGCAGTAGCAGGCTCAGAATAGCAAGACTGATTAAAAAAAAAAAAAAAAACCAACAACACTCTTTCCCCATACGTACCTGGAAAGTGTTGGGTATATCCATTTTACTCCGCAGGAACTTTCTTAGGTGCATCACTGTCATTGCTGCTGGGCAGCGTAAGTATCTTTTGTCATTCACCTGATGGCATAGTAAAGAAAATCAGTCTACTGAGAACAAGCAATTACTCCCACCAAACTTGTATTCTAACATTTTATGTCATTAAAAAAGAAAAAAAAGGGACCTTGTTAGATTATGAATTATGATACAACAATTTCTGCTGCCTTAGAAGGAACAACAGAAATAAGAGCTAAATTACAGTTCCAGAGAAAGTAATAAAAAAAGCAGCTAATTTCATATGTAAAGATTTGTATCTCATACAAAATCCCTTTTTAGGATATATATGCATTACATAGGGTCTTTTTATATTCAATAATAAATAATTTATTAAAATATAAATTTACAGCAGAATTTGACAAAATATCAGCTTCTGCTTTAAAAGTAATACTACAGGTATTTTTTTTTATTTTAAAAAGTTGCCTACATATACAGCTGTATGAAGATGTTTTACCTCTTTTGTACCTAGCACCACAATAGGAGATATGCTTCTTTTGTTCTAGATACATATACCTATGCATTTTTCTCAGCTACAAACCTGCCCCGAAGATGTTTGTGTGTGTTACATTTCCCCTGGAGTAAAGGAAAGTTATTTACCTCTTCCTTTGATTTTTCTTTCTCCTTACTTCCTTTTCGTTCCAGTCTGCGAGAAGAAATGAAACAATTACAACAAATAATAAATATAGCTGCCAACAGTCAGGTAAACATAAAATATTGCCATTCTGGAACTTGCCTATTCTGGTCAAAGAATTCAATGGATAAGCTTATTATCTCGTCGTCTGTTATAATTCTTTTGTCTTCGTCAGCCACTTCTCCCCTGTCTTCATTAGAGCCATTGGCAGCTGCGCAGAAATTTCCACAATAATTTACATTTTGAAATTCAAATCAGGAAGAACGGCAATTCTCAGTAACAAGAAAAAAAAAATCTCCATAGTAAGATTATTAATTAAAGCTCCCTAACTGCTAAAACAGTAAACTTTTATTAGGCTGAATTTACTTCTTAAAATTCTGTCATGGTAATACACGATTTGTAAGTTAAAAAGGAAACAGCAATGCATCTAGGTCAACGCTACATTCATTAAAATTGTGAACGAGAAGCTTTTACCATCAGCTGATGGATGAGCAGCATAAAAATCCCTTCTTCTTTTCATTTCATCTAGATGGAAAAGCACATATTTTTATTTTAGTATTTACTCTGTAGCTCCCGGTACTGATAGCAGCTCTGGTTTTGTTTTTCTGCTCTTAAGAAAAAATCCAGTTTAACTACTTACTTTTGAAAAGGCCTGGTACTAGCTTGTATACAATATCTTGGAGAGTTTTATCTGACCTGAAAAAAAGAACAACCCCAAAACATAAAATTAAGCATATGAAGCAATATTTTAATCCAAGCAGCAGCCCCCCATTTATAATCTTTCACAACAATGAGACATCTTCTACAAAGTGGGAGCCTAGTCATAAAAAGTTAACTTACAAGACCTTGTAATCAAACCAACAGTGTTCTAAATACTGCTATAAAACAAAAGTCATCTGTGCCACCACAACTGAAAAAGAACTAGCTTGGACTGAAGGAAGCCCTTAAAACCTGTATGTTTTTAAATAAATAAAGACAATAATAAAGAAAATAAAGATGGCAAAACGTAATACTGAAAGAAAAACATTTCTGAAAGAAGAAGCATGCTTTAAAGGCTTTTGCCCCTGAGCTTGGAAAGTTTCAGCAAGAGTTTCCATGACTGGAAGCTATGGCTGGAGTGAGGCGTTTCTCAGAGATACAGAAACTAAAAACTGTCGGGATGGTACACATGAGAATGGGGGAGAGTGAGGAGGCACTGCATCAATGGGTGGCGTATGCAAAAACAGATCAACAAAAACTTTCTGTCTCCCATCCAGAGAAATCTTCAATTTCAATCAATGACAAAACTCCAAAGAGAGAGCATACTACACGAGTTGGCTTGTAAATTGACAAGCCCTTTCAGATTTAAATCACAGATGAAGAGATAACATCGACCAACTACTGCTCGTCTCCCCATAAAAAGTAAAGTAAGAGGCACAGGGTGCGCACTGCATCTTTCTCCTACCTTATATTCAAAAGCGGTCGAGTTTTGTGAACTTGGACATCACAGATAGGACAATACTTGCTGGTCTCCAAGTAACGCACGATACAGGTCTTACAGACTGTAAGTCAAACACGAAAGCCTTTTACTGATGGAAAGCCTTTTACTGATGGTCGTAGGTGACGCTCAGATATGCACAGACAGAGGTGCGATTTTCTAAACTATGCAAGCTTGAGCAAATCGTCCATTGTCAGCAGTGCGCTGCTTAAGCTAAACAAATAGCCAAATAAGCTGCAATTACCATGAAAAGGGGACGCTTAGAGTATATAGATTATTACTTTAACAAAGACCGCAGGGCCGCCGTCAGAAAAACTGCGTCGCGGCCAGACCACCTATTTCCCAGCCCGTCGGGGAGCCAAAGGGGCGGCGGTGCCGGGCACCTTGGGGGGCTTGGGCTGGGGGGTCTTTAGTGTTGTGTGTGTTCCTGGGATGCCGGGAAAGGTGGGAAGCGGCGGGGGAACAACGCGGAGCGCCCGGTCGTACTTACAGGAGTGGAGGCATTCTATGATGGTTGTTGCATCGATGAAGTACCCGCCGCAGAGCACGCACATGAGATGGGGGTTTAGCTCGGTGATTTTGATTCTGGTCGTTCGGTGCATTTTGGCGTGGCGAGTGGCGGCCCTGGAAGACACACACACACACAGAGGGCCGATCAGCGGGGACGAACGCGGCGGCGTCCCAGGTGCCGAGCCCCGGCGCGTCGCTTTCCCCCGTGCGGCCGCATCCCCCGGCGCCCGAGCAGATCAAGCGCGGGAGGCGGCGGCGGCGCGGGGCCGGGCGGCGGGCGGAGGCCGGTCCCGAGGCCGGCGGGCGGCCCCGCACCGCCCCGCACCGCCCCGGGCCGGCCTGGGCGCAGCCCCGCGGAGGCGCGGTCGCTCCGCGGCACCCACCGCGCCGCTCCCCGGCGGGCACGGGCTTTCCCCACGGCGCGGCGGGGCACCGGGCGGCTCGGCGGCGATGCGGCGGGTAGCTCCGGGGAGGGGGGGACGGCCGGGCACCGGGCTGCCGGCGAGCAGCACAAAGGGGAACCAGCGCCTCCCGGTGCGGCTGCCCTGGCATTTCCGGAGAGCGGGGAGGGGCGGCGGGGGGAGGGACGGGGGTGGGGGGGGGACACACGCACCTCCGAGCGGGGCCGGGCACCGGGGCGGCGGGGCCGGCCCGCGAGGGGGGTCCGGGCGGCTGCCGCTGCTGCTCGGTGCCGATCCGGATCTGCTCCGCTCTCCGAGGGGGTTGCTATAGCAACTTACACTTACACTTGGCATCCTGCCACCGCTGGGAACACACGAGAGCTGGGCGGGGGGGCGGCCGGGGGGGGGCGGGCCGGGCCGAGCCGAGCCGGGCCAGGGGGTGGGACGCGGGGCCCGGGGGCTGGCGGAGGGGGTGGAGGAGCCGAGAAGCCCGCGGGGGTCTGGGAGCCCGGCTGCGAGGGGAGGGGAGGGGGAGGGCGGGAGGTGCGGGGGGTGGCCCGGGCGGGGTCAGGGTGCCGCAGCCCGGGGGGTGCCGGGGCGCGGTGCGGGGCTGCCCGGGCGGCGGAGGCGGCCGCGGGCCCGGAGCTGAGCCGGGCTTTGGGGTCTCAGCCCGGCGGAGCCGAGCGCCAGAGGCTCCTCCCGAGCCTCGGCCATTTCGGATCCTCTCAGGGGCCTCTCTCCACGTCGACTCGGTGCGAGGAGCTGTCTGAGATCGCTCCTCTCCCCCTCCGCTCTCTCCCGCCCTCCGCCGCGCCGCGCTCCCGGGGACCGAGCCCCCCGCGCCGCCGGCGGGGTGCCGAGCCCCAGCTCCGCGCCGCCAGCCTCCCCGCTCCCCCTTCTCCCCTTTCCTCCTTTCTCTCCTTCCCCCGCTCCAGCTCCTCTCTCTCTCTCTCTCTCTCTCTCTTTCTCCCCCCCCCCCTCCCCTTTTGACTCTCGTTTGAAAAGCCTCCCGCGGACGAAGCGAGCGCGGTGCAAAGTTTTGCAAGAGGTGGAAAAAGACTGGCAGCACCAGGGTAAGGTGGTTGGACGGGAGAAAACAAGTCTCCGGATCCTTAAACAAACCCCCTTTTCAGCAATAAAGCATACCAAGGTAGGGGGGGGGGGGAAGTCCAGACCGACTTTAAACGGTACATTAGTGACAACATGCGAAGGACCATGTGACCAGATCATTCCTAAAGCTAAATCAACACCTTGTCAACACAATGCAGTGACAAGAGTGAAAAACAAATGTCATTTTCACAGTCTGAAACCCATAACCCCCATCGGATACACTGGCACCAACGTTTGATGCACACATACGATTTAAAATGAGAGGGAATAAGAGGTAAACTACGTCGGGGGAAAAACCCCTGACAGCTACGTCAGTTGCAGAGTAAATTATTTTCTGTCAACCAGATCCTGATAACAACGTTGCTCCAATGCAAACTATTCATTTCCCCACGTCAGTGCTCCCAGCACACCAGCTCCCACCCTTGGTCCCCACTCTTCCCGAGGGAGAGCTTGCCAGCCACCTCTCACTGCAGCACCGTGCGAGATGGAGCAGTTTCAAGTTGCGAGGTTCTCCTCAGCCACTCGCAAACTTCGATGTTAAGGCAGCATTAAAAAAAAAAAAAAAAAAAAAAAAAAAAAAAAAAAGCAGAAAGAAAAAAAGCAACACACCACGCAAACCTATTTCCTAAAACCTTTGCATTTCAGCCAAATTGCGCAGGACAGGGGTACAATATTCCTCAAGAAGTGTGCACAGCGCCAACGAGCGACCCTAGCCAGGAAACTTCTCTTGCTGCTGCAGGAGAACCCTCGAGTGAGCAGCCGATAAAACCCCTCAGCATCAAACCACAGCCGGCCAGCACACAGAAAAGCAAAGTGCAAGAAGCACCCAGCCAGACCAGGTCCCCAAAGCTGTTCCTAGTCCTGTGCGGCAAAAAGCAAGACTCCCACTGCGTTGTACTGCGGCTTAAATGTCGCTTCCAGGGTCCCTGACCCTCCGCTTCTTACTTTTAAATTGATACCGAGGGTCTGCTTTTCCCAGAAAAGGCTGAGCTCGGGCTTCTGCACTCCTCTGCGGAGTCCAACGCCCTGAAGCCGGAGACTCTGGGGTCCCTTTAGGTACTTAAACACGGGCAGGCTGCTTTCACGGTTCTGTGTTTTATTTGCTGGAATCACTACCTTATAATTCAGAAATATCTGAACCAAAAAACCCAGCAGTGACCGAGGTCACGCAAGCCGGTTGACCGAGAATTCCTTCCCAGCCCTGACGGACTGGGACAAACCTTTCAAGACATTAACGCGTTTATTTCACACAGGCGTAGCCCCTTCCTAAATGGAGGGGGATTAAATTCAACCGTGAAACCTGTTTTGTCGAAGCAACCCCTAAACGTGGATTATTTATCGCCCAAAGTTAGCACATTTTCAACGTGCTATGAACTATCTTTGAAACCAGTGGTTCTTCTCCAGCGAGCTGAACCAAGCGCCTGACTTCCCAAAAAGCCACCCGGCCGGGCACACGCACACGCGTGTCTGTCCTGCGGGTATGGCACACGAATGCAGCACGTTTCAGTACAGCAGCCTGAGCTTCATATTTTGGTACGAGGGAAACCCTCCCAGATTTTTTTTTCTGCTCGTGCTGCGAGCATGGCAAACACCAACACTTCACACAGTCAATACAAACAGCCTCTTAACCAGGACAATATATATATTTACACACTGACACACGGAACAACTAAACGTAAAATACACGGACATAATACTCGCTAGAAGTAAACACTGGCAGCCAACTGATTATTTAGAGGCCTTAAACGGGTTATGTCAAAATGAAGAAAAACAGAAGTGCATTCTCCTGCTAAGAATCAGCTATGTTATTAAAAATCTATAAAGGCAATAAGCTATTAAACCTTGCTCGACAGGTCTCTAACAGAAATACATACATAAAACCCAGAAGCATCGCTCGGGTAGGTTTGTGTACTTTGCACCCATCTCCTCTCGGAAAATTCTCTCATCAGGAATAAAGCAGCCGTCATTCTACATCTTCACCCATTATCAGTCAGAGCCACTTTTACCATCGAGCCTGTTATTACTCTTTTGCTTAAGAATGGCCACATATGTTTTAAAGGAGGGGACGGTGCTTCTTTCAGAGAAGGCACAAGGAGCTCAAATATCTCTGCCCAGCTCGCTGCAGCGAGGAAGGACCTGAATATTGGCAACAGAGTGCAAAAGGACCCCGGTCCCTTAAACCGCCTCCCTGGAACTAAGTGAAGGACATGATCTGTCTGCTTAAAGAATACACTAAAATGTTAATTTTGTGCTATCGAAGCGGTCAGGTAGGTCAAGCCTTCATGTCTCTGGCAAACTGCAACACAAGTTTGTCTCAGTTTCCAGGACACGCTGCAGAGTCACTCAAAGTGGTTTCACTGGACTGGCTTTGCAGAATCTCCCTGGTCTTTGGGACAGTCCCATAAAATAAGTTGCTCTGACCACTACAGACCAAGCAAAAAAAAAAAAAAAAAAAAAAAAATCCTTTTAACGCCAAGCTTGCAATGGGGCACACATGCCCAGTTTTCCTCAACTTTTCTGGAGAGTGGAGGAGTGAATCAAAGTTTCTAGACACTGCAAAGTTCACTACCTCACTTTTGTAGAGATGCGATTTTTCTACTTATTTTTACCTGATTATTTGCAAATATTTACAGCAAACACAGAGGAACGTCCCGCGTTATATATTGCCAAGGCCACACAGTTACAAAAACACACACCAGCAACTTTCCAGTGCTGCCCATAAGTAGCACGAGGAGCCCACTCATGTTATCTTTAAGATCTGACAAAGGATTTAATGTGGATTTACCCTTCCGGGGGTCAGGAGAAAAATAAATAAATAAATAAAAATAACAGAAAATAAATTAGAAAAAACCCCTCCAAAGCCAACACCACAACCCTGCGTCCCACAGACACATCACCTTTGCTCCAAAGGCTCCAGCAAACCGCACTCCCCAGCTCCCCAAGACCGCAGCCAAACTGCTACCCTGGCCCCCCAAAAAAGTTATTCCTCGGCGATGGCCACCCCCTTCCTCTCCCAGCAGGCACAAACCCCCAAAGTTTAGCATTTAGAGCAGAAATGTAAGAGGAGACATTGGAAACAACTGGGAACCGCCATCTTACAACCCATCCAATTTCACACAAGTACTTGTCCAACTTAAGTTAATAACATTTTCTGCTGGGTGCCCCGACCCCTAACAACCCCCCCAGGAGGATCGCTACCCCCCGCTGGCTCTATCTCTATAAAATGGGTGCGCTATCTGACATTTTAACCTCCCCCAGACACATTTCTTTCGGGGAGGACTGAAATCACTTGACCCAGGCAGCTCCAGATTTCACGAACGTCCCTGTTTAATCAAAATCTGCCTTTAAACAAAGGGCGCTCAGGCCGGGCTGGCAGCAGGGTCTGGAAATATAAATATTCTCCTCGGGGGCCATGTGCACAGAAAGGTTTTAGGGGGCGTCTGGAGAAAGAAAGGAACTAAAATTTGCAAATGTGGGTGCGTAACGCGAGCGAGTGCACAGGCTGCTGCTGCTGCTGCGTGTCTATATGTGTGTGTGTGTGGCTGGAGCAGCCTGTCAGCGCTTTTCCCATACGGAGAGCTCGGGGGACACCTAGGCTCCCCTTTGCAGCCCCCAAACCGGCCGAAAACCGCCGCCGAGCCCCCTTCGCCCCCCGCCCTTGGTAAGGCGACACCTCGCTTCATACGTACCCGGAAAACGGAGCCGGTGGGTGATGATCGGAGCGGCCAAAAAAGACAATGAAAGTTAAAAGTCGTTCAGCAGAAAATGAATGTGAGCCAAGCGGCCATCTTGAAATGAACTGCAGACGCTGTCAATTGCAATAAGCTTATTGCCGCCGCCGCCGCTGCGCTCCGCTCATTTTAGTTACAAAACACCCGGGTTCTCTCCTGGCGTCCACCGGCCCTTCTCGCTCCCTCGCTCTCCCGCCGAGTTCGCCGCCCGGGCGGCTCAGGCGCTGGGAGCGCAAAGTCTCCCCGGTCCGGATGGGTCCTCTCTCCACCAGCCCATTGTCTCTCCCTCTGCCCCCCGCTCCGCCTCGCGGCCTCGCTCGCGTTCCTTTTTTATTATTATTGTTATTATTACGAGTATTATTGTTGTTGTTATTTCATAGTTGGTGGCGGGGACCCGGGGAGGGAAGGAGGGCGGGCGGGCGGGCGGGCGGGAGGAGGGCGGAGGAGGGAAGAATGCAACGCTGAAGGCACACAGTGGAAACTGACACCGTCCCCAAAATGGCTCGGAGTTCGCCCGCCCCGCCAGCGTCACGTGGGGCGCCTCATTCCTTAAGGGCGGCCTGGGAATTAGCGGCGCTGCCGCCGGGGCCCGGCAGCCTCCCCGTGACCCAATCCCGCAACCCGGCCGCCTCCTCCCCCTCCCGCCCTCCCCTCCCCCGCCCGCCGCCCCTTCCCCTCCCTCCCGCCCTCCCCTCCCCCCGGCCCTGCACGCGCTCGCCCGCGCGCCGCCGATGCCTCCTTTTCCCCGCCGCGCCGCCCGCCCCGACCCCCGGCCCCGCTCCCGCTCCGCGGCTCCCGCCCGCCTCCCCCCGCCCGCCGCGCCCCGACGCCTCCTGCCTTCGCCCGCGCCGCCGCTCCCGCTCGGCCCCTCCGCTGGCCGCCCCCGCTCCCCGCGGGGCCCCGCGCCCCCTCCCGCCCCCCCCGCCCCGAACACCGCCCGCACTCGAGCACCCCGCGAGGTGCGGTCCCCGCCCCGCCCGGCGCTGCCCCCCCATCGTTCCCCCCGCCGCAGCCCCCGCCCCCCCGCGCCCCCCCCCCGCGCCCCCCCCCCGCGCCAGCCCGACCCCCTTCCCCGCAGCTCTCGCCTCACTGCGCGGCACTTGTTGCGCGCGCCCACCCGCGGCCCCCGACACCCGCGGCCGCTCCGTGCGCCCCGTCCCGCCGTGGCCTCGCGCTCCCGCCGCCTCTCGCGCGCTGCCCTCCGCCCGCGGGACGCGCCCCCCGTCCCGCCGCGCCCGCCCGGGGCTGCGCGGGCCCGCCGGCGTCGAAGGGCGACGCGTCCCCTCGAGGGCCGCGCCGACGGTTTCCTGCCCCCGAGCAGCGGCCGCCGGCCCCGGCGCCCCCCGAGCGGCGGCGGGTGCCGGTGTCGCGGGGGCCCGCGGTGTCCCCCGCCCCGCGGAGGGGACGGGGAGCGCCAGGCGCTGCCGCCGCCGAAGCGGGCGGGAGGGAAGCGGGGAAACCCTCGCGGGCGACCGCTCGCTGCCGGAGGCAACGCGCCGCCCGCCGCCCGGGCGCGGAGGAGCGGGGAGGGAAGAGCCCGGTTCCGCTCCGCGGGCCCGGCCGCCGCCGCGCTTGCTCCGCGGGGTCGCTCTCTCCCGCCGACAGGTGCCGACGGGCTCCGCGACGGCCGCCGGCGCCGGGGCGGCCCGCAGCGAGCGGAGGGCAGCAGCCCCGCCGCCGGGCGCGGGGCGGCACCGCGCGGAGGGAGCCGCCGCTCGGTCCTGCGGGCTGCCGGCTTCCCGGCAGGCGGCCGGCCCCGCGGAGCTGAGCCGGGGTGCAGCCTGCCGCCCGTGCCGGGGACCAACCTTCACTCCGACCGGAGATGCGAGAGCAGCTGGAGCGAAATACCGCAGCGCGGTGGGCAATTTAGCAAACGCGCCGCGGCACGGGAGGAAGGGATTTTCGCCTCACAGCGCTGCTCTAACGTTTAGCATCTTACTTTTAGGTACAGCTAATTCACCCGTAGAAATTGCGGAACAGGAGTGCATAAACTTTATTAGATCCCAGAGAAAAATAATCGGTGACAACTCTAAAAATACACAGAATAACATAAAAGGAATGCTTTGAAGACACGACAGTCCAGCAAATATTTAACAAGAGTTAATTAAAAAAAAATGACATGAGCAAGGAATACCAAGTGTGGTCAGAAAAAACAGTTATTTCGCATCCAAGGACTTGAAGAAGAAAAAGAATAAAAATGAACAGTTTGCATCAAGAGATGAAAGCCATTTGTCATTTAGAAGACACTCTTAGGAATCAGAGTACTTCGGCTCAGCAGGCTGACACCTTCCTTCAATCACATCTGAGTCGCTCTTTCTAGACTTTTTGCAGCATCTTTTAGTTTTCCAACTAAATCCTAAGAGATGAAACACTGTCTTAGAATAAACATTTTTTTTGAAAGGTCAGCTAGAGGAACATAAATTTCTTTTTTATAGAGTGGCAAGGGAAACCAGCACCTTATACCACAAAGAAAGTTTGCAACTGATGAACAATGCCAGCAAGTAATTAAATAGCTCCCTATTTTTACAACGTAGTAAGAAAAGTGGGAACTGAAGGAAAACAGCTTTAAACCATGTTATCTACTAAAATAGATCACTATTCTTAACAGGTAGATCTTATCAGTACCCTTAGGATAACCAAAGAGGACATTTGCTCTAGGCTCTCAAGTGCTATATACATTTCTAAAACTGAGAATATTTTGGATGCAATTTTGTACTAGGACCATTCTCCAGCCAAAATGTGTCAGATTTAACTAAATCAG
This sequence comes from Falco punctatus, assembly GCF_963210335.1. Classification (NCBI taxonomy): domain Eukaryota; kingdom Metazoa; phylum Chordata; class Aves; order Falconiformes; family Falconidae; genus Falco; species Falco punctatus. Next base: position 70,726,170 of record NC_137583.1, read on the forward strand.
CAAACTGATTAAATAGACTCATTAGTGAGAAAAGGATGACTTTTCAGACACACATTACAAAAGCAGAGGTATAAACCTGAAGTTTTAATATCTTGCTTTTTCTCTCCCTCCACCCCCCAACACCCCCACCCCACCCCCCCCCGCCCCCCCAATCCCTCTTCCCAATCCTCCAGAGTTTGGTCACTTCCAAGCATCACAATACCTCTATTGTTCAGTTACACATTTAAATCACTAAACAAAGATCAACATTTGTTTCAGTACATTTCTTACATGTCATTAACACCACTGAAGAGCCGTCAGATCCTTTTCTATTTTTAATCATGACACATTTAAATCATTGAACCAGCTTCTTTAATAATTTCTCTAAAGCATGGGAAATCAGAGTTTCAGAAAAATGATGTATTTCTTCTCATATATGTATGTATATATATTACAGTTATGAAAACAAATAAAATATTTATGCATGTATGTAAAACACTCCCCATGCAACTAAAATCAGTTACTTTGCAACTTTATTTGAGAGGACAGGAAAGCTACACTCACATAATTTTTGTAGAAGATTCTCCCCTACCCTTCCAGTCCTGGATTTTTATTTTTTTATAACAGTATGTATGATTTCTTTTTGACTGGCAAGCTGTTAAAAACATTTACATCCACAACTGGAGCCAAACATAGAAATGATGATGAAGGAAAGAAGTACCTGTAATTGCTCCATCGTGCAACTAAAACTAACATCTGGGTGTGATCCTGAATCATTATTCTGAAGAAAAACAAAACAAAACAAAACGTCTGTTTTATATATAAAAAAAATTGTGATATTGCATTTTTTCCTCTGAGGGTGCCAGGAGTACAGTACCTCTACGTTTAAGGTCACCAAGTAGGAAGGCTGGTAAGTTTTATGAAGTTGATTGCTCTAAATTAAAAACAAAGAGCGTAAAAAAAAGTCAAGTCTCAGCACCCAAACAGACTAAAGAAACACCTTGATGTGCTAAAATTACCTTGATCTGATATTCCAAGCGCCAAGAGACATCGGTTATATGGAGAGGAGATCTGCCTATGCTGAAAGACACAACAGTTACAAGTTCCCTACGCTAAAAGAAAATGTCATTTTCACAAGCTGTCCATCAATAAATAACTTTTTCATGATCCTTGTCATGTTTCTTGAAAAGTTCAAAAAGTTTCTTAAAAGTAGAATTCCAAAAGGAAGAAGAAAAGTTTCAACAGCTGTTTTTTAAAGTTTGTTAAAAATTTACTTTTTTGTTTTTTAATGGAACAACATTTTAAACTTTAATCACCTAAAGTATGCATAGGTGTTTTCCAGGACAGTTTCAAAGTACTTGTAATTGAAACTATGTATCTGTGCTGACTGATTGACCTACCTTCCCAATAGGATTTCCAATGCATCCTTGTTTTTCTGGGGAAAAGAAAGAAAAAAAGGGGAAAAAAAAGGGAAAAAATATTTGCTAGGTTCAAGAAACTCCTATGAGAGAAAGAAAAGATAAATATGTTAAAATTGGTTTAAAAACCTGATATTCGGTGCAAAATTGTTCTATTCTCTCTTTATCCAGCTTACATTCTTCTAGACACGTGCTACAGGGAGAAAGAATTTATTAATTTTCTGTTAACTCAGCAGCCCAGTTTAGAGTAACAAGCGCCAGAAAAATGGGGTAGCTTCAACGTATTAATACCTTATAGCAGATATGTCGGCTTTCTGCTTTCCTGCCTCCAGAATACACGTTGCGGCCGCAGCATGGCAATGTTTTAATACCGTAGGGTCAATATCTTTCAGGTCTGGATCGTCTAAAATGAATGAATTACTGATCACACACGTTGTTTGCCACATGCCCGCACCCGATACCAAGAGCTGCTGCTCGCCCTTTGAACGGCACCTTTCCCACGCACGCTTCCAAACGAACGGCGTTTGGTGGCTCGGAGCGAGGGGACGGAGCGAGCAGGCGGGGTGCGCGGGGGCAGGGGCAGCGCCTGGTGCCAGCCGTACCGGGCGGGGCTGGCCGGCGGCGATCGCCCCGCCGCCTCTGCAGCTCCTTCCCCTGAAAAAACAGGAGCAAGGGGAAAAAAAAAAAAAAAAAGAAAACAAAAAAAAAGAAAACCTCAATTTCCTCCCCAAGCCCCGTCCGCGCTTCTCAGAAGCCTGTCGCCAAAGGCGAGGAGCGCAGCCGGGGCCGCCCGCCGCCCCCGGCCGGCACCGGCGGCTCCCTCCGTGCGCCGGGGCGGCGGCGGGGTCATTAACACCGCCAAATTAATTGCACGGCCGTATGCCCTCACGCCGGGGTTGCCGCTGCAAGCGTCCACACGCGAAAAAACCCGCGGTCGCAGCGAGGCGGCCGAGGAAACCCGCCTCCTCACCCCACCCCGCGGACACGATCGTGGGGGGACCCCGTCGCGGGCCGCCCCCACCCCTATTTCCGACCGGTTCCAGCCGTAACGCAGCAGCCGCGCATTAGCGGTGACACCCCGCGCCGTGGCACCCTGGAGCCGCCCGCGGGCGACGCTCCGGGTGGGAGCCGCCCCGTGTGCGCGGGGCGAGGGAGGGTGGCGGACGCCGGCCCCTGCAGCGCGGACACGCGTGTACAGCCGCGTACCCCCGCCGGGGGACGGAGCACGGTGCCCGCCTGCGCGCCCCGCGGAGCGGCGCGGCCCGCACCGCCCCCACGCCGCGCTCCCCACGCCTTACCCAGCCCGGCCTGCGGGTGATCGAGGAGGCTGCGGAACGCGGCGCGGAGGAGAGCGGCGTAAGGGCGGCGGGGAAAGCGGCGGGGGTCGCCCAGCAGCCGCCACCCGCCCTGCGCGTACGCCGACAGCTCCATTGTGGGCGCCGTGACCTTCGACACGCGCCCACGTGACGCGCGCGCAGCTGATCGCCGCGACGAGGCGGAGCCGCCGCCGTGGGGCGGCCGGGAGGGGGCGGGAGGAGGCGCCGCTCGCCGGGCGCTGCGGGGCCGCGGGGAGCTCGGGGCGCGGCGCGTCCCCCCGCTCCCCCGAGTCACGCCGCTGTCCTGCCACGCGTGACTGCTGCGCGGGTGGCGGCGCGCCCCGCTGCTCGGCCCGTGGGGCTTGCGGCGGGAGTTGATGCCGTTTCTGACCGGGTTTGGGGCAGGATGCGGCGCCTGGCGCAGCGGCGGTTGCTTGGGGCGTATGTAGCCCGTCAGTGCTTTCAGTTCTTACTAAATCTTCAAAGTGCCTATATCTGATTAAATCCCTAAAGCGCTTATATCTCAACACATCTTTAACCTGCATATATCGGTGTGAAACTGTGAAAGTCCACAAATTCAAGCTGTAAGTTTCTGCAGACCTGCCGCCCGCTAACTTAGAACGTCAGAAAGAGAGCATGACCCTTTTCCTTGTAGGTTATTTTGCTTCTGAGATAGCCACCTTAGATATGTGTGTCACAAGGCATTTGCCCCCTGTGTGGTTATAGACCTGCATATCAAACCAAATTTTATTTTTTTTATCTATGGTTACGTCCGTCTTAAATGCGAGCATAGAATCAAAATGATCTTGTAACTAAGATTGCGGCAGCATTTTGCTAAAGGCTTTGCATATTTTGACGTACATAAAATAGTGGTTTACAATACAGCCTTCACTGGTGATTTAGTAAAGATGTACAAATGCTATCTAAAAACAGCTCCACATTAAGCTAATAAATTCCTAATGTGAAGCATTAACCTGTTGCGTTACCTTTTTTTTTTGTCATAGTGAAACATTGTCATAGTCTACAAAAAAATCTTAAAAGTTAATATTTTACAAGTGAACAATGAAATGGTGTGTGTTCATATTAGCTAAGGACCAAATTAGGACTGATCTAATAAAGCACAGGTAAAGGCCTTACTACGTCACGTGAATTATGATGTATATAACCTTCGGAGCTGAAGGATGCAAAATGCTTTAGATACCACCTTTTTCTTCGCTCATGGCTGTTCCAAATGGACAAGAACATTACTGTGCAATCTGTTCCTCTTTATTGAACAAACGTTTCTGCTGAACCTTTCTTAAAGGAAAATTCAATGTTGAAAGCTGCTCAGCCTAAAAAAATGAGCAAAAGCGAAAGGCCTCTGACAGATTCATGATTTTAAAATAACATCTATATAATGTCAAAAAGATAGTCCTTTTTTTCCTGCTACAGATACATATCAGACAACAAGAAGGGCAAAACCAACTGACTTTGCAAATTATTGCCATATATGTCAAATAATAGAAAAACAGAGCAGAGCATTTTCCCCCTCTAAATTTTTAATGTTACTTAAATAGTGTTGCTGATAAAAGCAGGTCAGATAGCTGTACTTATAAAGTATAATATTCCAGAGTAACTTAATTTAAAATAGTGCATATAGCCCCACTCTTTTGATCATCTGCTGACCTGTGCTGCAATCCATTTGCAGGTTGACAGTGCTGTCAGAGGACTGCACTTCTTACTGGGAAAGGGCTTTCAACAAACACATTTCACTTCATCTGAACTATTCATGGTAATTGACTGGTCACTGATTTAATCAAAAAGCTGTTAGGAATTTTGTATCTGTATCCATAGCTCTCACAAATTACAATCAGTTGTCTAATTGCTCAGTCCAGCTTTGGAGGCCAGTTCAAGTTTTGTTGCAGTAAGAACAGTAAGGTTAAAGTTCATGAAGTCACATTTTATGTTTATTTGAATCACACTGCTTTTGAGATCATCACTGGATTTTTATTTCCTTTTTACTTTTTATGATACTAATATAGTTCTTTTCTGCAAACCCAGCTGCCCCCTTGGCAGCGTGTGTGTCTCCTTCAGTATGGATGCAGAGCATGGTTGACTGGGTGATCCTATCTCCTTGGTTTCCTGGCACCGTGGGTTGTCTGGTCACTGTGTTGTAAAAACATGTGTTTGTACACCTAGGTCTCAGTCATGCCCAGGTTAAGGTAAAAAGAAAAACAGCTGCAGGATCAGGCCCTTAGTTCTAGCACACTGTGTATGTACGGTATTAGGCCTCATGATACTGTGAAGAATGAATGCTTAGAGTTTTGGGGTGTGATCTGAAGGAGTATCACTGGCCTGATCCTTTGGCATAAAAATTAATACACTGGATTGTTGAAATCTGAGCTTCAGAGTTCCGGCTGACAGAAGTCTGGTAATCTTCATTTTGCCAGAAACAAGAAAGGCATGGCAACAGGCAGGAGGACTCACAAAATAAGGCTTCCTCTATCTTTTGGTGTGATGGTCAAATATAGACACGATACTTAAGAAAAGACAGCATAAAATGGAGGAGAAGAAAAAACATAAAATGGAGGAAGGACAAAGCTCCTGAACTGTAGAATTACAAAGGTAAAGAGATGAAGGCTATAAAAGAGGATAGTACCCCCAAAAAGTATGAAATGTATGCATACGGCACGATTGCATGTTACAGAAATGTAATCTTCACCATGCCCTTATAATTTATAGCGTATTGAAATCCATAAATTAAAACCTAGCTTTAAAAACAAAACAACTGCTAACGATTCATTGTAAGATTATGTGGTACATGGAAGTTTAACTCATTTTCATCACCAAATTTGTATTATCAATTCCCCTACCCTACCTCTCAGCCTGACTTTTTTTCTTTCTCTCTTTTTTGCTCCAAAAAGGACATGAGATGGATTCAGACTGTTAGATTGCTATCAGATTTTATTGTCTGTGCATAGTGTGTACACATTTAAAAACCCTATTCATTACAATTTCCAAGAGGAAGCTAAACCGTATATTGAATAAAGACATGATGAAGGAAATGCATTAATACTTGAATACTAATTATCAGGAAAACAAACTACCTCAGTCCACGCAAGCTAATATTTTTTACAGCTTGCACTTTGTTGGTCGAAACAAAATAATGCCACTGTCTAAAATGAAGGGAAATCACTTAGCTTCTCCACAGGACTAATTCATAAAAATTAAGATTTGCTGTAAATATTTCCAAAAACTCTCAGATTAGCATTTTTTCTTCTGTGTATTGCTCTTCACAGAGTTTAAAGACAGTAATTTAAGATGCTATTCTAGCATCAGTTTTTTGCAAAATTATTATTGACTTTCAAGAGTTTCACCCACACGTTAATGGAATGCCCCTAGAACTTTTCTTTTAAGTCGGTATCAAGTCTTCTTTATTATTATAAAATATATTTTACTGAAAAGAAGTTTAAGGCAGGTAAGAACAGTGAAGAATAAGTATTTTCTACAAAATTTATTTCTTGCTGGAATCGTATCTGAAGAAAAAACATGATACTTATGTATCAGTCACTGACATGATCACAGCATCAAAGAAAAGGAGTCTGCTTACCCCAGAAGGCCCAGGGAAATTTCTCTCATGTCACAGGCACAACAGTGCAATACAGTACATAAAATACTTCCTTGAACCAAGCCACTATGTGGATTATTTATTTGGTGTGATTGCTGTAGGCAGTCCTCATATCTGGTGAAAGTGCAGTACTTGTCACATATTTTAAAAAATACTTTATACTCCCAGACTTTTTTTGGTATGTATTGATTTCCATAAATGCAAGGACTGTTCAATAAAACATACTTTGTTTGCTCACAAATAGTTCTGATTAGCGGTTAAGGAAATCGTCTTTTTAATTAAATATGTAAAAGCACTTGATTTATTTCAGTAAGGTAAAACCTCTAGTAGCTGAATACATTTTTATCAACTATTTAATAGTTTTTTATTCTATTCAACCTGAAAAACATTTTTGCTATTAGGTAGTATTTTTGAATTAAGTGACATTAATTTATTAAAAAAGAAGAAGGACTTATCTATTTACCTTTTGCTTAGCTTTATTCTGACTTGTTTTTAGCTTCTAGTTGTCAAAACTTACAATCTTCTGATTTTCTTCTCATACATGAAAAAAGCTATATATTCTTAGGGTGTAAGATATTGAAAACAACTTAGAGCTTTCACATTTAAATGATACACTTCTAAGCAATTAATACTTCTGTCCTTATTTAAGTTCCCAGGAATAGAGGCAACCAGCGAAGTATCATTTCCTTAAAACATCATTGCTCCTCTGATTTCTAACAGTTCTGGAAAATCACATATATATTATAAAAGTTCCATTTTCTCCTTGCTTTACTAAAACATGTATCAGATCAAAACTAAAAAAAATAAAAATATTTTATTATTTCTTGTCAAATAAAAAAATCACAGGGAGAATTTGTACACTTTATGTCTAAGGGCACACAAAAGCCTGCGTAATAAAAGGATGTAGGGATTTAGGCATGTGCGCAAGCATCACTGGGATGTACTAGATAGTACATCATCCTCCAGGACAGCAGCTTTGTCTTTTTGTATGGTTTAACATATTTTAAAGTCCTTCTAATTAAGTGAAAATCCTGTATTTTGTATTTACTAAATTTTCAGTCATTCTTTTTCTCTCACAGAGAAATAAAGCTATGTAGCTCATAATGTGTTTGTTCTTTCTTAAAACTGTAGTGTCTTTGACTAAATTGGAGGAGGTGTATAAATGAGGCCTACATGAAAGATGCTGTCTTTAATGTTGGCTGGAGAAATACAAAGATTTCTGCTGCTTTAGTGGAACTACTACTGTAATTCTGTGTCTAGTCCTGTGTCACAGATGAACATAGTTTGTCATACTCACAAAAATGCTGGGAAATGCTTTTTAGTGACTATACTGTTATTTTCTTTTTGTAAGCAACATTTATTGGTAGTGGCTTGTAAATGGAAATTTTTGCTACTTTCCAAATGACCTGACATCATTTACAGATACTTCAAAGTTGTACCTACTGCTTGTGCTACTCAGGCAGCACTCAGATACAGACATTACACAATAGTACCCGAAGTTCTTTACATTTAGACTTAGTATTTAGATCTACTGAGAAATGGCTAGTCAGTATGTGCTTTTAAACAGTAAACCAAATACATTTGAAATTTGTCAATGTTTTAAGTAAGCCTTTTTACATGTTTATACACTTGATGGTAAGATTGTAGCCTTGCTGGTAGAAGCCTGTAAGGAGGATATTATGCTCTGTTGTCAAGAAGCATTCACAGTCTGTCACATTAGTGCTGGAGATGTGTATAGAAGAGTAATTATTATAAGCTGACATCCAGCAAATGTAAGTAAGAACACATAAACCTCAAAGGAAAATTAAGCTGTATGTTTTAGGTACTATTTGTCTCCAGATGTTTAATGTCAGGACACTAAAATGTTATTTAGCATAGCACCTAATTGGTAAAATAATTTTTTATTTATATAACAAACAGAAATGTGACTTTCTTAGCTCTGCACTTAGCTTCTTATCAAGGTAGATAAATACAGAAATACAAACAACGGGCTATCAATTATCCAGTATTTAAAGAGACGCATGGTATAACATTTTAATTCTCTTTATACAGTTCAGCAGTACCAAGCAGCAAAAGTATCTAAATCTGCTAATGTAATATGCGGTTTTCATTAAAAAAAAAAGAAAATAAAGTTGGAACAGATATATGAACAGCACTATATGGCATTTTTTGCTAGACTTACTCCTGCTGTTTCATGGAAATGTTTGATTCTGGTCATAAAGCAAGGCTTGCAAGCCAAAATGATAGATGCCTTAAAAGAAGCATTGATAAATAAAATCCTGCAGACCTTGGCATTCACAATTCCCTTTTGGCAATAGTGAGGAATGGCTGAGTAATAGTTAGGAAACAGACTTATTTAAGATGTTTATTGCAGCTAAAGATATTAGGGCTAGAGCTGCAGCTAGTGTAGATCAGCATTATCTGCCTTGAAATTACTTATATTGCTTTGTGTCAGCAGAGAATCTGGCCCATATCCATTATCTAGAGGGAATATAAACTACTACAAAGCATACTTATCTAACCAAAAGCAAAAGTAGTGTGAGTAGCTCATTGATGTTTCTTGTAACACTTATGTTAACCTTTATAATGTGATAAAAATCTGGCACAGTTATGTATGGTTGCAAATGATCTTGCTTTGATAATAGCAACAATTATAAATTAGCATTTATCGCTTTTAATCGCTTTTCAAATTACATTGGTAAAAGCTTAACTTGATACTGATGAGAGGGCTAATAATTTAGGACCTTGTTGTTGCTCTAATTAACTTTACTGGGAGCAGAATTAGGCCTCTTGTCTGAAACAGATCTGCCTGTCATAGTAGGGAATTGTATTTTTTTTATATAATGTCTTTTTTGTGTTCTCTTTTGTGAACTTACTTCATATCTAGTGATGACCACATTTCACAGAGCCACTAAGTTTAGACTGCTGGCTTTTACATATAAACAAGTGTGTTACTCAACCCAGTAAAATCACGGAGAGTGAAGTTCAGATGCAGGCATCTGCAAACTGCAAGTTAAAAGTTGTAGTTGAAAAGACTGTGCTGTGAGACTTAGAATAACATAACAAACCCTGGCTCATTCTTAATTTGCTTGGCTCAATTAATGAAAGAGGAAGTTTACTAATTATCCAAATTTTGAGCAGTAAACACTGGGTCTAAGTAGTATCTCAATTAGTGGTTATAATGCTGCAACCATTAGACCTGTTCAGCAGCCGTTCCGGCAATGACTTACATGCAAATCAAGGCACTGAAATACATGGAATTTTACACATACTGAATTGTCCGCATCGTTTATATGACATCAAGTTTATTTCAGATTGTAGAAATAGTTTTGAGATTAAAAATACAGTTGTGGTTTCTGCCCATTTTTAAATAGCAACTGTCGTTATGGCCAATCTGAGAAAACAAAGGGGAATGCTTTGGTGACCCTAAGTTTATTATATCGGCAACACCACTGAAAACTACCAAGTGTCCATGTACTGTCTGTTTCATGCAAGATTTATTTGTTGTGAGAGAAAACCCTGATGGTTGGTTAGTGAATTAGGTCAATAAGCAGTAGGATAGTGATAGGGGAGATTCTATTGCTCTTGGGGATTTAGGCTTCCTAGCACGACATTTAAATCAATAGGAATCATCAGCTACCCTAATCTGCCCATACCGAATAGCACTTGGGCCTGAGGTGGTGGAAAAAAATTGGAAGAGACCCTGGGAAAATGTTTTTTTCCCCCTGAGATAATTAATGTAATGCACTGTGTAGATTCTTATAAAAATATTTTATCTACTTTTACTGTATGTGCAATTTTATTTAAAAATATGCTTCAAAAGGTAACATTACTTATGATCATCATCACTTCTTATTGGTGCACTCATAGAACACTTCAACTGTTTTTGCAAATGCATCAGTAACCTGTCAAACTGTACACAAGAAAGAGGCACAAGGCAAGAAATTCCCATTGCAGTATAAACAAAATGTTAAGATCCTGGCTTGTGACTTCTGGTATTAGTTAACATAGTACAATGTTGATACAGTCAAAATGATAACAGAAAGACAGAGTTAAAATTACAAAGCTATGTACAACCAATATGAAGAAGTGTAAGAAGCCTGTATTTCATAAGTAAAGTGAACGCTTCCGCAGTAATAATTCAAATTGGTGAGGATACAAATGCAGAACTATATAAGTGCGTCAATGAGATGCAAAGATAAATCTACATTGTTTTCACATCCTCTGTTTTCACTGTGGACACAGGAATCTGAGGTGAATGTATACTGCCATAGCAGCACTTAGAAATCTGGGAGACAATGTTCTTCTAAAATAAAGTTTATTTTCTTGATCTATTAGTAGCAGGCAAATATAGTTTTGGTCAATTTGCTACGTTAAATCCTAAATAATATTTGTTATATAGGCGAGAACAGTTTTAGACAATGTTATAAACAGTCCATCATTGAAAAAACCTCTTACCTCCTTTTGCCTTATGCTTATTGTAAGACATAAGTGAACCCATTCTTTGTTTAAATAGTTATATTTATCAAAGGGACGTTTTCAGACAAAACACTTTATCCTAGACCACCATTCAAAATAAGCATTAGATACTCCCCTTCGGCTCCACGGTATGCTCACACAGGAACATGTTAACCTTAGAGAGCTACATCAGCTTGTAACAGACATTCATTGATGGCATCATTCTGATTTTGGTGGTCAGGAAGCCTGCTTGCAGCACCTACATGGGATGTGTATTTGTTCAGTCAAATGTTGTTGCCATTATACCATTTTCACAGCAATAAAGTTCCATTGAGGCCAATTAGGAACTACTAGAGTGGAGAGTGAGCAACAAATTTCAAAATTTGATCCATCATTTCTTGGCTGTCGAACCCTGTGCCCATCTGTTCAGATGGCAAGCAGCCCACTTGCAAGTGAGCTAGACCTTTCCCCTAAGAAATGAATGACTGGCAAGAACAGTTTAGTTAGTCCATGTAACAATGTGAACAATTTTTTTTCCTGCAGGAGGTATGGTCCGGTATCTAGGATAGCTGGACAGCATTTGCATCTTTTCACTTCATTACATTTTTTAGACTTGTACATTGTTAGAAATGGTTGAGTGAGGGAGGAAAGAAAATCAGGGGCTTATTGGTAATGGTTGCTGCCAAAAAGACAGGTTGTATTGGAACAGGTGCTTTGAAAATCTGTGAAAGCCAGCTGAAAGGTGTCAAAATGTGCATAACATGAACCAACAGTTCACAGACATTTTGTGTGAATTTGGTCTTGTAGCAGGAAAGTTCAGAAGGAACCCTCAGCAGAAAGTATCTGCCTTAGGAACAGCCAGCCAGCTTAACAGGCATACCCTTGTCTGCTCAGTCACAGCGTGCATGATGCTCTCATGCAGGAGGGAAGACAAAGAAAAAGAAAAGGTTTCCTCTTGTTACATTTGTATCCTTCATTATCTTGGAATTGTCAAATAATGAAAAAAGATATGATAATCTGTTCCTGAAATATGTTAAGCCAATCATCTAGTCTAAAAATAAAAGCAGATCAATTGAAACTCCATAAGCTGTGTTCGGGTGGGTGATTAACTCCAGAGCGTGTGCAGGTAAAAAGAAAGAAGAATGCATGATCCTTTTTATAGTACCAGTCAAACTAATGCCTGTGAGCCACACTTGTCCCTTGACCTTGTTAAATGTGGCCCACGTGTTGGAGGGAGTACAAGAAACTTTTCCGACACATTCCCTTCCCACATGTTTTTCCTGCAGTGTGCTACTGTAGATAGTTCTAAAACACATGGGAGTACAAGTGGCTTCCCCATGTGTATTTAAAACCTAACAGAGCTACAGCAGTCAAAACCACATGGGGATAGAAAAGGAGCATCAGGAAGAAAATGCTTTCCCACTATTTGTGCTCATGGTCTTCATGTGCTCAGGGAACACATGGGAGAGCAAAAGCAAGACAAAAAAAGACAAGGGAGCACAAGAGAAGAAAGAAAGAGGAAGAAGGAAAGAGACAGAAGCAAAGAAAAAGGAACAAAGCATTGAAATGACATTGGGGGGAAAAAAAGGAGAAAAGACAAATGAGAAAGGAGAAGGCATTGCAAGGAAAGGACGGGAACTGACAGGGAAAAAATCACAGAGAAAATAATTTTGCTGCTTGAAAGGATAAAACCAAATAAGCCTGCCTGTGCTTTTCCTTTCAGCTTTATAGTTTGTGTGCGTGCTTAGTTTCAACAAATGTAGGAAGAGGCGCATTTTGCGCATTCCCCGATGTCATCCCTCCTTTCGTTTTGTCTCCAGATACTGCATCTTTGTTTCTGCTTCTGCTTTCTGTCTCACTACGTCTCCGGCTTCCCCCTCCCCTTTTTCTTTTTTCTGCCTCTCACAGGCAATGAATGAGATGTGGCATATCATTGTATTAGCAGGGCCAGTTTTTTTTCCCAAACTTGCCTTAAAAGTGGAATGCCAACGAGTATGTTGTTATTCTTTGAGCCTTTTTTCCCCCCAAGAAGACTGAATTGAGACAGCCTGAAGTCATCAACATAAACCTAAGTGAGCATATGGGTGAAATGTGACTTTTGCACAATGCTAGTCATGGGATATAGTTATAGCTTGATTTCAAGGAGCTTTACAATGTCAGTGCTGAGAAAGTTTTTACTTTAGTTGGTGAAGTCCAAGAGGAACAAATAAACATTCTCTTGCCTTTGCCTCTCATGTTTGTGGATCACATGTCTGCATCCACAGCCTCTCCTCTGGACTTCCCTAGGTGAACTGCTTTCTAGGTGCACCACTTACCCTGTAAGCTGTCCTCAGGAAAGATGCTTTTGTATGCTGCACAGCAAATCTGAGCACACTCACAGGAGTATACAAATATTATGTTATCTAATATTATAAATTTGGTGCAACTTGGATTGGAATAAAAATTAAATCGCTTTGAACACAATTTTTATTGTATTATGATTTGATAAGACTTCTGTTCATCTCAGAATTTTTTTCCTTCATTTGGGGATGAAGATAATACTGAGTTTTGGCATTGCATGTAGATTTACGATTTTTATTTTTAAAAGCAAAGGAAGACTCTTAAAACATGTATATACTCTGCTTCTGGCCCCAGTTTCTCCTGGTTTTACATCTTATGCTCTATTTTTTTTCTTCTTGTTGACCCTTTTTAGTTGTATGCCAGGATCTCAAGCTTTCCAAACTAAAGCCAGGAGCTCAGGAGGATGAACAGCTTTCAGAAAATGGTCAACAGCTCTCAGGGTGCAATTCTAAAGGTCGTTTGTTATCACATCTGTTCCTGTCAAGGCATCCTCTCTGAGGCAAAGCCCATCGGAGAGGCTGGAAACCCTGGGAGGTTCTATGCTAGCATTTTCTCTCTCATGCTGTATGGTGAGACTGAAAAGAGTGCATTCATCTGTGGAGTTCTCCCAGTGTCAGTGAAAACTGTCAGAAACCTTTTCCCTCTGTCCTGTTTTACTGCGACCTTCATTTCCCAGCCAATGGCCTGACTCTTAAGTGAAAAAAACCCCAACAACCAGTTAATGTTAGGATTGGTCTGATTCCCTCTGCGTCTCTTGGGGCAGAGTAAAACTGGAGACCAGCATGTCACAGAAAGTCAAAAATTTCTTGAAAGTGGCTATGAAGAACAGGAGTCAGAGGAGAAAGGAAGAATGCTGGGTTGAATGACCTGTTAGTTTTGCTAGGGTTGGAACTTCCCAATGCTGGAAGCTGTTCACACCATGGAAGTTATGGAGCTGATTAGGCTGGGCAAGTCATGCTGCTCAGGCTTGGAGGTGGAGTGCTGCTTTGAGCTTCCCATCCACCATCCACCTGCATCACTAGGATCACCATGCCACATTCTACTGGAAAAATGCCATAAGGATTTTACATATAGAAATGGAGTCAAGCATGCATTTTATGGTAGTAATCTAATTTAATGATTTAAGTTGATATATTATCATTACATTACAGTTCTCTGGGAAAAAAGAGGGCAGATTTTAGAGTGTTATCTAGATCAGTTTTTAAATAGTCTGTGAGTACAGTAAAATACCTGATTAACTTAAAAAGAGTTGCTGTATCAGGTAGATAATACGTGTTTTAAAATGTAAGCACATACTAGAGTACTCGTTCATTTAATCTATTATTTACAGGACAATGTATAAGTCTAATGTTATGGGCCAAAGTATCTCCTAGCACAAGCTGGTAAAATCCTGTTGGGAACCGTGTAGCTGTGCCAATTACACCAGTGAATAACAGTTTGGTATTTTTCTGTATTAAATGGATAGGCTACTTAAATTAACTAAACTGTGATATGCCTCTGTTCATATTTTGGAGAATAATTTATTTAATTTAAAGACAGTGAAGATGTAGTAGCTTAAAGTACAAGCCATTTTAAAGCATAAATAAATTCAGACAGATTCTTTACACATTCTAAGATTTCAGTTCATTTTTAACACCTATATTGTTTTGTGAAGGCAAGAAAGTTAGGTAAAAGTGGTATTTTGTGGAAGAGGCTTTTGTCCTTGTCTGCAAAGGAGAGGTGTTCCAGAACTGTTCCACATTGTATTTTACATGGCAGACAGAGGATGAAAAATGGTGAATTCTGCATCTGTCACTATTCTGCATCTGTCATTCAAAGAAAATTCCCCTTTCCCTTTTTAGGAAAGTTGCCTAAGGATGATGGGATATGGCTGATAACAATAATCCATATTTAGGCAACCAGAAGATTGTGACAACATTAGCCAGAGTAAGGGAATGCAGACTTAAAATCAAAACATCTGTTATGGTAACTTTAACTTACCCTATTATTCCTAGATGTTGCAGTGTCATAACTTACATTCCTGCATCGTTTTGCCATAAAAATACACATCTAGCCTTGAAATTCAGCACTAAATTTAATTTGCTTTAAACTTCATATCATTGAATTAATATTACTGAAGCACAGCAGTTCATCTTCGTATTGGGTTTGCGTGGCAAGGTTTTGGTAGCGGGGGGGCTGCGGGAGTCGTGTCTGTGAGAAGCTGCTAGAAGCTTCCCCTGTGTCTGATACAGCCAATGCCAGCCGGCTCCACTGCTGGCCAAGGGCAAGCCCATCAGCAATGGTGGTAGCACCTCTGGGATAATGTATTTAAGAAGGGAGAAAAAACTGCTACAAAACCAGCAGCTGGAGGAGAGGAGTGATAACATGTGAGAGCAACAACTCTGCAGACACCACAGTCATTAAAGAAACAGGGGGAGGAGGTGTTCCACGTGCTGGAGCAGAGATTCCCCAGCAGCCCCTGGTGAAGCCCACGGTGAGGCAGCTGTGGCCCTCAGCCCAGGGAGGTTCATGGTGGGGCAGATCCCCACCTGCAGCCCATGGAGGAGCCCATGCCAGAAAGGGTGGATACCTGGAAAAGGATGTGACCCTGTGGGAAGCCCATACTGGAGCAGGTTCCTGGCAGGACCTGGGGACCCATGCAGACAGGAGCCCAGGCTGAAGCAGGTTATTTGGCAGGACTTGTGACGCCACAAGGGACCCACACTGGAGCAGTCTATCCTGAAGGACTGCACCTCGTGGAAGGGACCCGCACTGGAGCAGTTAGTGAAGAATGGCAGCATGTGGGAAGGGCTCACGTTGGAGAAGTTTGTGGAGAACTGTCTCTGGTGGGAGGGACCCCACGCTGGGGCAGGGGAAGAGTGTGAGGAGCCCTCCCCCTGAGGATGAAGGAGTGGCAGAGAGAATGTGTGATGAACTGACTGTAATCTCCATTCCCTGTCCCCCTGTGCTGCTGGAGGGGGAGGAGGTTGAGAAATAGGGAATGAAGCTGAGCCTGGGAAGAAGGAAGGGATGGGGGTAAGATGATTTTAAGATTTGGTTTTATTTCTCATTATCCTACTCTGATTTGATTGGTAATAACTTAAATTATTTTTTTCCCCATGTTGGGTCTGTTTTCCCCGTGTTGGTAATTGTTGAGTGATCTCTCCCTGTCCTTATCTTGAACCATGAGCCTTTTGTTATATTTTCTCTCCCCTGCCCAGCTGAGAAGGGGAGCAACTGAGCAGCTTTGGTGGGCAGCTGGCACCCAGCCAGGGTCAACCCACCACAATCTTTAGACACTAACAGTACAAGTAAGTAATCTTCTACTTAATGGATTGCAAAATATGTTGTAATTTGTCCCTGATTATAAGAATAATTTTATTTGCCTCAGCATAACTATTAAATACAGAGAGATTGTAGTGGTATGAAGGATTTCATTATTAATAGTTTTATGAGAGAGATTCAGAATATAAACAGATTTCATGGCTGTTCTTAACCAAAATACCTAAATATATACCCTTCATTCATGCACATCAAGTTTGCCGTGGAAATTTCTGTCAACATACAGAGTTCTTTGATTTTTCTGTGCTTCATATCACAACGTGTTGCTGTATCACCAGCACTATAGCAATGAGGACAAGGTTGCATAAATCATAGGAGGCAAATGCCCCAAATAAAATACTATAATGAATGAATGGAGGTGTAGTGCGTGATGAGACTGATTCTGTTATGTGATAGATCTCGGTCAGAAGATTTCATTCTGTTAGTTTCAGAGAGAATCAGTCCCATTATGTGTGCTAGGAAATGCTGATATTAATTCTGATTCTGCCCTCTTTCCACCAATCATTCTTCTCATGAGCAAGACCCAGTGCTGGTAACTTACAGCTGCTGCAGAGCTTGAATTTAGGACCGTATGCAGTGTCTGCGCTTGTGCTGCCAAATCACATTGCTTGTCCTCTGTTCGTTCACTAATCACATAGCCTACTGACTATGATACTGGACTTCCAAAGAATATATTAACTTCCTGACTCTCTATAGTAATACCATACAGATGGTTCAAATAAACATTCCAAGACAGTGCATTTTTCATCTTGAAAAAAATAGCAATCCCAAAGAAGTTTTGTATTTATTCAGTGCTTACTGTCATTGCCTTTGACACCAAGCACAAAATTAATAGTTCAAAAAATTGGAGTTAACTCTCTAGGCTTTTGCATTGATTCTCTCTTGTTGTTCTTCATTTATTTTGTTGACCACTGCAGTCAAAAAAGAGAGGAAAAACTGCTCATGACATTCATTTTCTTGAGTTATTGCACTATTCTGTCTCACTAAAACTTTGTTGTTGTTTTTTATATTTTGAAAAAAATGTAACTGTTTTTATGTGAAGCACAATCTTTATAAAGAAATGAAGTTGCTCTTGACTCTACCTTACCATTCTGAAATTTCATTGACATTGATACAAAACATGACTAGGTAACTAAGTTACCTACATTAAACTTCTGCATATTAAAAATGTGCTGCTGCTTTGTTTCTTTAATTATGTCATTGGCAGTTCATTTAGTAATATTGCTTCTATCAAAAAAGCTGCTGAAACATTATGAGTGAGAACCTTAGCAAAAATCATCATGTAAATAATGGATATTTTGGCTGTATATGGGCTGAAGGTTTGGTCATATTTGATCACACAGTTTTTATAGTTACATTATTGTAGGTGCACTGAAATTTTTGGCTTCAGAAAGAGTACACATGATTAAATAAAAAAAGACTTTGCTCCAAATATTACTCATCAGTAACATACTAATTCCCACCAGAGAAGATGAGATATATCACGGCCTACAGGTCTTCCATTTCTATTTCGTACTGCCATTTACTAAGTAATTACCTAATGAAAATTGTTAGATGTGCTAGGTTTCTGAGTTGGATTCTTGTACTCTAAGCTGTAATTATGGAAAAACTTACAGATGGAATGATGGAAATTATGGAAAATACTGTGCATGTCCATACTTTTCTGAGTTTTGTTTTAATTCTTTGGGCTAATTATGAAGATAAAAGTGATACTTCCAGTAAACTGCAGAACAATCAGAGTTAGTCAAATCCATATGATACCTGTTTTTAAAGGAGTTTTCAAAAGCTGGACACTAATTTTGATCTCTCATCCAATTGCGAGTGATGTAAATGGGAATGTGTCCCTGATTTCAATGGGAACAGGAGCAGGTGATAGTTTTTCGTTGTTGTTTCACACATGAAGGTGGCAATTGTGTATGCATGACTTACAGTGATGTCAGATCTACATTTTTATATGTTTTGTTACAGTCTGAATAACTGGACTGTATGGATATAAATCTGTCTTTGATTAAGACAGATTATTCTGGTGTCCCATTATAAGATTATTTTACATAAATAGAGTTATCATTGACAAGTACAGAATCATTCTGATTTATAGGACTTTCTGAAAAATATACACATCTGTGAAAAATGTTAACTTACGTGTAGAAATAAGGGTTTGATGCAGGTTCTTTTTATTCTGCTTTTGCATTAAGGAAAACTATTTTGCCTGTTACTGGTTCAAACAGTCATGGAAATTTGCTTTTATCAGAGATCTATTCTTCATAATTTACAGATAAAGTAAATCTATCTGTATTTTTATGACTGGAAGTGAGGGAGCATTGTAAAACTGCAGTATTAGGCAAAGTACATAAGAACATTCTGAACCCCCAAATGCTATATTAAGGTCACACACGTTTTAAATTAGGAGCCTCTGTTCTCACTCATAAATGTCTCAAACTTTCAGCTTCTGATCTGAAACTTTTGGTGGTTGAATATTGTAACAGTAGCCACTGGAATTAGTAGATACTGACCCTTGTGCCATATGACAGGGTATATATAACTGTTTGTGACCCTGACCAGGTTCATGTAACCGGAGCGAAGAAATTAAGTCTAGTCTCTCCCTAGAGCTCCTGCACACTAGAACTTTAAGGTAAAGGTGACTGTTTTTTTTAATTGGTCTATCAGTATAAAATAAACTTACACAAAGAATAATACTAGATTTAAATAATTTTCTCCCCATTCACGTGGCATCTATCATATTGTATTTATAAACATGAGGAAAGCAAAACATAGCTCAGTCTCACTGCCTTCAGATTGGTGGTTGTTACCAGTGAATACCTGAATATTTATCTTATATGTTTTCAGCTTAGATTTTTAAAAATTATTTTTGGTATTGTTTCTTTGTTATTTTTCTTTTGTTCTTACTATCTGCAAGACACATAACATGACAAGCACTGAGCATCTATTTATGTGGAGCATTCAAGGATATGGAGAGTTATAAATATGTATGTGTGATGATAATATGTAACTATGACAAGGATATTCCTGCCTATATTTTTTGGAAGTGACCATACAAAGCTATGGTTTATTGAAATAATGGTAAAAATAACATTCTATAAATGTACTAGTTACATAAATACTCAAAAATACAAAAAATGTGTTCTTAGTCCCAGGTAGAAAAGCTCCTCTTTGAAATATTTGGAGACAGATGTCCCTACGCCTCCCTATCCCCCAAGATCCATTTTCTGCAAAGCTCTTTTAAATGTGAGAGAGGATAGAGTTTCGCAACAGTTTATTGCTAGATTTACAATACTGGCAACAAAGTCATTCTTAAAAAATGGGAAAGACTTCTTCCAGGAACTGATTTCTGGTTGGGTTAATATATTATATAGGCCAGACTGTGTCTGCGACTAGCCTTTACACAGTAATCCTGCTACAAAATGCACGTGAGATCCAGTCCTGTAGGAAAAATGCTTCTGGGAGCCAAGCACCCCTACCTTCTGGGTAATCTCTTCAATGGAGCAAGAGTAAGATAGGGTCATGCTTCCACATTGATGCAAACATAGAAAGAACAGTCAATGGCTTCCTAAAGGTGCTGCAAGCCAGCAGTGTCCTTACATTGGTTTACAGACAGATTGTTCCTTTTCCAATTATTCCTAATTGTGTTGTTTGAAACAACCATCGTCATGACTGCTGGTCAGCACACAGAAGGTTAATTATTTGGCTGTGTATTTTGACATTACCAGCTAGATTTTATGACGTCCTTTTTTGTTCCTTACATAGAACATTAGCTGAAATCAGCTGGATGTAAAATGGACATTCTGTATTTCATTTCTATATATTATTTTAAATAATTCCCAGAAGAGCTGTGCCACAGTAAAAGGCAAAAATAGTGGCTAAAATGGTTTGGTGCATTAAATTGGGTAGGATATTTTTTCCTTGCTAAGTAGAATAGGATCACTGTGTATCAGAGTCTTTATCACACCACCTACCTGGTTTGCAAAACCTTGCTGCTGCAGGCAGCTTGATGTGGCTGCCCGTGACACCAGTGGCAAAGCCCTGTGGGGTTTTTTTTGTCTTCAGCAGAAGAGGGATTGGGCTGTCCAGTGCCAGCAGCATGGAAATCTGTTGGGTCCTCAGTGTTGCACTGGGTGTACAGTGATTTTTCACTCTTCCTTGTTTCAAGGAGCTCCACTGAGGGCTGCTCCACAGTAGTAAAACTTAAAGCGGCGCAGGGTATGAGAAAAGCATACAAAACCTTTGAAAATTCACTTTTAAAATGTAAATCCTTTATAAAAGGTTAAAAGATTACAGCTATTAATTTTAGCATGTCTTTTTGGATAATAATTGCTTTGAAGTGGCTCTGTCCTTAGACCAGGGTAACTTCATTTTGTGTTACTTGGTGACGGCCAGGTTTTGTTTACACATAAACAGATAATTATTTTGTAAGAACGATAGAAAGAAATGGCATTGCACAGAAGTAGTGTGTATACATGCACACATACGTGCACACAAGGCTTACCTTCATGCCACGAGCCAGTGCTTTTGGGGGCTGCGGCAGCAGGACTCGCTGTGTCTCTCATTTCCCCTCATGGCGGCGTGAGGGGCTGGCGAAGAAGGGGCTGGTGAAGAAGAGGTTGTTCTCCGCTGCCGCCTCTTCTGGAGGGCCTCTGGAGGAGGCACTGCCACACGGCGGTGGCGAGGTGCCAGGGTGGCGGCCTTGGCGGCGGTTCTCGGGCACAGGCATTACCCTGAGGCGGGGTGCGGGAGGAAACCGCCGGCAGGGCGGCCAGGTGGGGCGGCCGGTGGCACGTGGTGCCTGTGGAGAAGGGCGGGAAGGAGCGCTGCTGCCGCTGCGGTGCTCGCTGAGGGGAGCACGGGCAATGGCGGGCTCCCAGGGCTGGCTGAAGGCAGGGTTCCCTGGAAAGAGGTCAGCACCTGGCAGGGTGGGTGCTGGCGGGTGTTGCAGGCTGGCTCGGGAGCGTTTTCCCTCAGGGGAGGCCTGTGATGGCGGCCATCAGGGCATGTGCCCAGGTGGGGAGGTTGTTGCAGCTCTGCCGCCATGTCAGGATTGGCGGTTCTGCGCGCGGGGCTCAGGCATGCATGGGGTTCATCTGTACCTTTTTTATTAGCAAAACAAAAAAGTCTGTGAAATTCAAACCTTTTGCCATCCCTCCAGCTTAAGCAGTTCTACGGGTAATTATTTTAAAAACAATTACACAAGATGTTACCTCAGGCAAATCATATAAAATTAAAAGAAAGTACAGTGCCATATTGTCAAATTTCACATCAGTAGGAAGTTTTAAAACTCGCAGCCTTCTGGAATTCCTGTGGTTCAGTGTTTGTTCACGATACGCACCAGGAGAAAATGTACGGTAATTCCATGCAGAAATAAATGTGACTGAATCCTGTTTGCTTTCAAATAATTGCATTTATTTACATCAGTTTAACCTCCATTTAAAATGTCATGTATATCTCAGTTAGATTAATGCATGTAAAAAAACAAGCCTCTGTGGGAAGTGTTTTGAGTAAGCAATTTGTTTTGCTTGTAATTAATGGATTCTTACCTAAAGTACAAGTTATAAGTAAAAATAAACTAATGGTGAGTGGTAGTTTGCTGCTGTCCTTCAAGTAGTGGACAGTTGGGTAATTACAGACCATCAAAGAACTACTGCACTGCTGATTATTATCTTTTAAGAATTTACCACCCTCTCATTGTTCAAAAGAAACTTGCATTGAAGGCTTTAAATATATGCTATTAATAAAACAGACCTATTAAGTGGTGTGATGGTTGGTATTTACAGCTCACACAGGAGAACAAGTCACCTTTCCTTTGTTGCTTTGTCTGATACAGAATACCACATTGTGAAATCGTAAGCCAAATCTCATTTAGCCATGTGTATCTGCGTCTGTGCAGAGGGCTTCATTCTGCAAATGTTTAAGCAGCTTGAATATGATGAGAAGCTTTGAAGCAGAGTCAGACTATACCTCTGGAGAAAGTTTCTTGAGTGTTTGTAAGGCCAGATGCTGAAAATGTCAGAAAATCCAAACCTTGTGAGCAAACCTTGGAACTGAAATGAAATAGTACCAGTGAGGAAGGTGTTGGCAATAGCATCTGCTCTGAACTAGAAATGTGTGCAATTTCTAACATGTTTTTATATGTATACTTATGCCATGTGTTGTTAAAGATTTGTTATTTTAAAATCCTTATTAATAGTACCTTGATAGGTATTTACAGAATTTATTTTCCAAAACTGAACAAGTCGCTAGCCACAGAAGTATTTTTCACAGTTGTGATTCTCCGTTTATTTAATATCAGAGTGAACAAAACATACATTTCCATGGTGATTTTAGTTAAAAACTGTGCTTGGGGTGGAAATGATGTTATATATATCCCTTTTCGTCATAGAGGTAAATCCATATTTAATATAACCTAGGCTGTGGTCTTTGTATTGGCTAGAATTAACATTTGAAGCATAATATTGAAATATGTGTTAATGCACGCAGTGGTGCTGGAGATAGTGAACTTTTTGTATGGGGGGAGGAGGGGGTACATGCTATGTAAAGCTGGTTGCAATGTTTCCATCAGAAGTACTGCACAGCTCTTGAAGCTTGTCAGGAGTTTGGATTCAACGTTGTTGTGCTCATTTGCCTGTAGACCATGTACAGAGAGCAGTCACGTTGTCTTCAGTAAGGAGGCATCCACTGCCTAAGTTGATCAATGTAGTTTGGCTACCCATTTATCTTGTGTTTGTATCAGAATGAAAGAGTCAGTCCCGCATCTCTCATTCAGAATACTTACATGAGGTTGGATTCTTCATCTGAGTAAGATTACCAGGATAGGCATCATAAACCTCTCTAAATAGAACACTGAAATTGTAAATAATGTAAAACAAATGCTAAATATTGTACTCTTCAGTCGCTTTCATTGAGCCAAATTCTAATAATCATTAAGGCATGTAAAAAAATTCAGACATACATGGTTTATAGGAAAGGTCAGATGCAGCCCATGGTTATTTTTAATTCACTGAATTGTTTTCAGCAGACATATCTGTATGTAGCGTAATCTGTTGCCCATTTTCAGCAAAACATCCCTAAATTCATCATACATGAAAACAGAACTGGAGGAAGAGGAAATGAACAATTTTCCAATTTATGCAATTTAAGAGAAATATGGGGGCGATCTTTAATGATCATTGGCTGTATGAAATACAAATTATCTGTACCTACAAATTATCTGTACCTACAAAGATCTGTTGAAGATGGCAGAAATGCTGCTTTTAAATGGTTCTGTAGTCTTGTGAGACTAGTCTTGTTATAAATCTGCTTGTGTGTCATTGAACTGGATACCGTGATTTGTAAAAGACCATAAATATATATATATATATATATATATATATTTTGTTAACGTAATTCATTTTGACATGTTTTAGCTTTGTGGTTTTGGCATAATATTTTAACAAGCTTCAAAAACTCCTAAGTTAAAATCAAATGAAAGAATATCAGAAAATGAGCTATTTTAAGGTTGCTTGACAATTTAATTGAGAATTCACTGATTTTAACAGTACAATTGTGTTATTACAATTGTGTTTTCTTAATTTTTTAACAAAGATGAAAAATTTCCAGGTACGTTGACAGACTTATGCACATCTGTTTTGGGGGAGGTTGGGTGTTGTTTGTTGGTTGTGGGTGTTGGTTTTTTTTATAAACTGCAAAGAAGAAAAAGGTTAAAACTGAGAATCTGGAAATACCCATTACATGAATACCATAAGGAAAGCAATTGTTCAAGTGCTATGTTAGCAGAATTTTTTAAAGCTGGTTAATGTAATGACAAGACTAGGAAGGAATATAAGACTTTAAAATATATTCATTCATACAATAATGTACATGATTATATGTTTTTCATATTTTGTATTTATACTTAGGTAGTTACTTGTGGAAATTGAGCAGATGTACAGTGTATTAACATACAGTGTGAACAAACTGGAAAAGCTAATGATACTGCAGTGACTGCTTGGCTGTGTGAAAAACTGAAAATGCTAGTTTGTGTTCTTTTGAAAAATACATAGTTGCAATGTGGGATGATTGGAGGTATCTTCAGTAGCAATTGGGTACGTTGCAGTGCATATTTATTAATGTACCTTTTTTTTCTTAAAGTAGAATTTCATATATGTATAATTATTATATGGATGTAGTAAATAAATACTTTGCAACACAAAACTGAGGAAAATTAGAAAGGCTTTTATATGAATGGAAGAAAAGTGAAAAAGGAGAAGGGCAAAGGAGTAGTTTTAGTCCTTTCAGGCCTAGGGGGTTCCTGGCCAGGTGAAATTATGAGATTTTACATGTTGCCTGACTGCTCTTGGACTTATTAGGGCCTTACATCATGGCCTTGAGGAGGAGGACAATGACTTTGGTATTGTCAGAATATGCTGCTGTGCACAGCCTATATTTCCTTTTCCTGAGAGGATTATGCTGTGTGTGAGTGGCAGTGTTCTGCCTAACAGTAGAGATGTCTGAGTGGAAGATCCCTTCCCTCAGAGGTGGCACATCTCAGTAAATGTTCTGGTCACTTGAGCCAGGGGCATTTTGACCAAGATGTATTAAACTTCTCTTCCTATTTATTAATTACTGCATGTGATTCTTTATTTAGGAGCAAATTGTTCTCATTTTATTCACAGTTAGTGAATTGCAAGTGTGTGGAAAGGGAGAGAGATTTAGCTTTCGTATATCTCTGAAATAATTTATAATACAGTCTAATAATAATAATAAAGTCCCTCTGAAGTCCCTCCTGGCAAGGACAATGGCAAAAAAGGATTGTGGCTCCTCATAACATCCTTGTCCTGTCTTACTTTTTACTTACTTTTACCAGCTTAGCTATATTAAATGTCCAAACAACAGTCTGTGTACACTGTGTTCATACTTTTAGACATGTATCATGCTTTTATTTCACCTTTGATTTTCTTGGGACATGATGCTATAGGGAATTAAGATAAAGTGCAGTCATCTGTCCAGTTTCCTTCCTGTAGCCATATTGTGTATTATACTCTCAGGCCCCACAGTGTTCTGCAGGAGATTATCCATGAAATGATAAATCCTCGGTAGGAGCCATCAAAGCATCATTGCCAGTTTGTAGCCGCCAAAAGACCCTCACATCTCTTTCACTGTCACTGCATTATTGATTAGCTTGTGAAATAGTGAAGCTGTATTGATGGCAAATATTTAAGGATGAAAAAGGAAACTGTCCTCCAAGGTATCTGCAGTCCTCTCTTCTCTGTTAAAGAGACCTTTCTTCTCTTGTATTTCTCTGGCTGTCTTCTACCTATTGTATGCCGTAGGATGACGTGCTCATCTGAGGGTACTGGCAGGATGGGCAAATGGTTGCCTCAGCCTGCTGGGGCTGGTAGTTGCCAAAAGCTGAGAAAGGCACATGAAGGAGAGTGCTTAGATAAAAATTGCTTGGTTGGTTTTGCACACACGTGCATTTTGACAGAAATTATAGGAAGCAATTCCCATTTTCTATTTGTCTATATTTCAATTAATTTGTATTTTAAAATTACCGTAATAATCCAGGCAGTCTAGGCCATGAGGTCTGAAGCAGTCCTGCCTAAAGTAGCACATAACTGGCTGATATTCTAGTCCCATTAGACAACATAGCTGTTGGAATCCCAGCGTGTTCTGTCTTAATATTTATGGGTTCTTCTGATCCAGTTACAGGAATACTCTGTGCAGACAGGCTAAAATACAAGATCTGAGAAAAATCTTAGCTTGTTGATCCATTTGGGTGAATGAAGAACAGCAAAGTACACAACAAAACAATTCCCTGCAAACTCAGCAAGTTATTTCTCCCTGTCCCTTCTCCAAGGAGTCCCTGCTTAGCTACATTGGCACATGCAGGTGGTTTCTGCCTGGTTAGTGTATATTTAGTTCTCTGCCTGGTACTTTAGCTGAAATCATTAACATGTGTCTTGTGTGTTACCTGAATGAAAGGCGAGTTCACGGGTTATTATTGCCCATTTTTTCTCTTTGCTCCTGCACTTCCCTGTTTCGATTACAAATCCCCCTCCAGGCACAAAGCAAGCTGGACACCTACAGTGCAGCTAAAGAGTTATTTGTTCCCTAGGTGGACACTAATGAATGACTGCAGTGCTGCCCTGAGTGAGGGGGTCCCCACTATTAAAAGTTTAATAGAAAGATCTGAGAAGCTGGGGGCCAAGAGGAGGAGGAGGGGACAGGGAGCTGTAACTCACTAAGTGCCTTCTCTGTTCCTTTGCTGTAGTGGAGATTATACCATTCATTAGGACAGGGGCAAGAGGAGAGATGTCAGTTCTCTCTGCATTCTCCTTTTGCCTTCAGTGTCACCACAAGCTGTTGAAACTGCAAAAATATGTTGGTTCCTTTCCACTGTAGAATCCTTGAAAGCAGCAGGAATACAGCCTGTCTGAAAAATGAGTTAGTTCACACTTCCTTTCATTTTTCTGATTTTTTATCCTTTTGTTTCCTTCCCACTCCTCTTTGTTCTCTTTTTTTCTCCATGATCTGTCTGTCTTTTCTTTACACTCTGTACTCTTATTTTCCTCTATAACATACTTTTCAAGGCTTGGCATTAGGATAGGTATATTTAATTTAGGATAGGTATATTTAATTCAGGGACTTAAAGGTTCTTAAAAAAATATTATTTAAATATTCCAGCACCCACATGATCACCCACGAGTGATCAAAAAATTTCATAGAACAGTGGAAATACATTGTCTCTCATTTCAACTTCCTCAAATTTTCTCTCTCCCACTCTATTGTAGTAGAGAGATACCTGGTTTTAGTTTTGCTTTTAGTTTTTGATCTAGGCCCCATTACTGTAGCATCTGTCCATGTCTGAGACCATATGAAGAAAAGGGATTGATTATAGTTAAGAGAGGTATAGATGTATCCTTTTGTTTCTCTCTGCTGTTTATGACCAAGCATATTCTGAATTTCTCTTACACAATCCTTATGAGGAACAAGATGAATCTCTTGTACACCATTCCTATTATAGTGCCAAGAAAGAGGTTTTTGTTGCATGTTCAGGCCACCAATGTTTGGTATCCTGGCGTCCCGCAGGATGCTGCTCAGATTGCAAGGGACAGACAGGGTACAGCAATGGAAGAAGCTTCCTTGCACCAGAGGTGTCTGAGAGAGTTTGAATTCTGCTGGAGCTAACTGTAACCATAGGAATTCAAGTTTGTTTTCATGATGGGATATCATAACCTCCCTCCATTTTGGCAATAGGGTTCTAGGATTAGGAACCTCTGCTAACCTTTTGTTAGCTGGTAATAGATGTAGCTGGAGGAACAAAAATATAATGGCTTCTCCATGGTTCTTTGGACCCCATGTGTCATCTTTCATACAGAGCTCTTCCAGAAGGCAATGCAAGAACATTTTGAGTCTGTAAACGCATCCTGAAAAGAGCACTGATACCTGAATTTGATGCCTGAGCTCTTTGAAACAGTCTGATGAAGAAAAGGCCTCCAGAAGTGGTGTTGCCCAAACAACCTGTCAGCACAGGTTTCTTAAGATTGCTGCCTGGCTGAGTATGTCTGATTCCTGTTTGGAAATATCTAGAGTGGATCCACAAAGTTTACCTGCGTCTTCCTTTCTCACTGCCTTTCCTTCAAACAATGTTCTGGATGAATTATAGCACTTGGACAGATGTAAAGCTGACTAGTGTGATCACTTGCAAAATAACTTTTAGAACTGAGGTGGATGTTTTCTGGTGAGAATATTTCAGGGAGATGGGTATTCCTAAGCAATGCAAGATATAAAATTTATGTTCTTTTTATTTTTTAACACAATGGGTTTTAGTCCACTCTAAAATTTGCCTTAACTTTTTTTTCTTAATTTTTCTTAACTTTAATTTTTTCTTAACTTCAACCTATTTAAGAAAATACTTTTATACCATGCTAGTAATCTGATTGTACTTGAAGTTAATCTGATTGTACTTGAAGTTAACACAGACTTTTGTATTCCTTCAAATACAGTTGCTTACCTGTACTGAGGCCTATGTTTAGAACTTAAACCTGAATCCTGGACTTCAGAAAATATTAAAATAGGTTTCTGCTCCTGAAAACACAGGTTGGCAATTCCTCTGCTTTCCTGTGTGTTCTGTAGACACAACATTAAAGTTCAGTTGCATAAGACTCATTCTTATTTTCGTGATATTCACTATCATTTTAAGAACTCTTAAGCATTCTTAGTATGTTTAGTTCAAAAAACCTGCAAGGACAGGAAATTTCTACCTTTCTTACCATGATAATAAGAAGCGCTTGAGAGAAGTAAGTGCTATGGGAGAAGCATCATTATTGCTCTCCTCAGTGTTATGCTCACTTCTTATGCCAGTAAAATTTTATTCTTTTCACATTTTTGAAGCAGTATCTTAGGATTGTTTTGGTGGGTTTTGTTTGTGTGTGTGTGTAAACTATGAAACTGACTGCCATAATGATTGTACTCTCTTCAGTAGTCACTCAGAACAGATAGATGGCAGGGAACTGCAATTAAAAATCCTCCCTATAGTGTGTTAAGTGAGATCTGTACATCAGTTCTGAATGTACCCCTCTCTGTTTGTTTTGGGTTGTTTGGGGTTTTTTTGTATCTTTTGTCATAGCTGCAGACTATGTTCCAAGTTGCTGATAATAGCAGTGGCTATTGTATAATTTTGTCACAAGCTGCACTGAAACAACTTTTTGTTTCTTGGAACGTAAGTGCAACTATACATTTTGTGATCCAGAACTGGGTAGCCTAGGCCATTTCCTTTTGGTAAACATAGTTATAGAAGTTGAGAGAACGGTTGACTTTTAGGTTACCCAACAGTATGCAATTAGCAACACCCCAAGATTTCTGGATTTTCTCAACTAGCCGCCTTTTGTATGACTCACATTATAAGAGAAGGCAGAACTAAGTGAACTGGAGAGGTCAGTAAAATACTATTGTTCAGCCTTGTTCTTTGTTTTTAAGGTAAGTTGACCCTATTGGCAGGGATGTCCTTTCAGTTATAACACTTCTCTGACTTTACTAAAAGGCCCAAGAGTAGAAGTTAATAAAGTCGTAAAAAAGGTATGGTAAGCTGCCTTTGTATTTGAAAAACAGAAAATCTGTATACACACAACTGAATAAAAAAGCTAAAAATGCATTTTATTTGAAGAATGAAAAGAAGTCTTGCAACTGATCAAGAAAAACTATCTATACCTGCTTCTGCCAACCTTTTGAATCCTTCTACAGGAATAATCTTTCCATGGTCTGATGCTTGCAGCTGCATAAAAAATGCCACTTTTGTCATGGAAATCTTATTCTCTGCTTTTAGTAATTTTAATAGCAATGTTGAATTATGTTAGTTGTCCATTTATTTTAATGTCTTGGTTCTGGTGTGGACTAGAATCATGTTTCAGAGAAAGCCACAGGAAATCTTTG
This sequence comes from Falco punctatus, assembly GCF_963210335.1. Lineage (NCBI taxonomy): Eukaryota > Metazoa > Chordata > Aves > Falconiformes > Falconidae > Falco > Falco punctatus. The sequence continues at coordinate 70,756,031 of NC_137583.1, forward strand.
GATGGTAAGCTGTGTACTTACAGACTTCTGTTACAAAGTAAGCAATCGCGAATATATTTGGGCAGAAGCTGATCAGCTGTTCTGAAATTTTTTGTGACTGTGAATTTTTGTAGTGTGGGCCGAGTTGTAACTTGAGAGTTGACAAAAAGTTGATGAAAAATGACACATAGAATAATAAATAATGTAGGTGCATGTGCTTGTTGGGGGGTAAATGGTCCTTTCCTCTGAGAAACTGTAGAAATAGTTAAATGAGTAATTCTGTGATGTAAGTGGGAAGATTCTTTTGTCTCTGTTACATCCTACTGAATTCATTTTAGGAACAGTTCTGAATGAATAACTAGACTTGTTTTTCTGAACAGAGGATGAGAATATGGTATGTTTATAAAACTCATAAACAATACCCAGTCTCACCCTCTGTCCTATGTTAACTTTCTCTGACATTCAGGAACCAAAGCCTATATTTGAAGAAGATTGCAGATGTCATAGCAATAAACATGCCAGTTCCTGGATCTCAAAATAGCAATAAAATAATGTTATAAAATATTTAAATACAGGAAATATAAAAATAGTTTACTATTACAGAGTATAATATTTTCATATATTCATATGTAATTTAATTGTATACATTTAAATTTTAATAAAAATAGAAAATAAAACATTATCCATAATTAGTGAATCCAATAATGGCATTTAAATTATATACACTAGATACTGGGAAAAACTTGGCAACTCCAGATACAATTCGCAAGAAACAGCCTATCAACAAAAAGAGCCGTCCAGAAATAAAGAACAAAAAACACTGATAGGGAGGACGATTAATCTGAAGTAGCAGCCCTTTCTGGTTTCTGAACGCCTTAAACAGCACTCGGCCTCTTCCTTTCTACTGAAGATAAAGTCAGAAACCTTCTCCTAAGGGTAGACAGCTAATCTTTTCCATTTGCAGAGCAGTGATAGATAATGTTGCTCTCTGCTATGATGGCTCACTGGTTAGTGCTTCAACAGTCAGTGAAAGTCATCCATGTTAAGATCTTTTGCTGATCTCTTGGTTTCAAGCTGAAGAGGTAACATTCACTTCTGCGTATGTTTCTCGTTATTTTCTTTTTTACCTTGTAAGACTTTAAATGGAAGACTGAGATTCAGTGAGGAAGAATGCTGAGAAGAAAGGTGCCAAGTGACTCTGTAGGCTCACCTGCAGCGCTCTCGCTGTCCTGACACATTGAATAGGCAGTTTGGTACGTCTAATGCCAGGTGCTGTGTTCCTCTGAGACACCTCGAAGTCAGAGCTTGTGCTCAGTATCAGCATAGGAAAGTCCATTTTTAGATCTGGCCTCAACACAGATTTTGAAAACAGTCAAGTTTACATTCATTAAAACTAACGGGAATATTTATGTGTATAAAGTAAAATGTTTCAGGGCCCAAAATCCATGCCCAAGTGTTCATCTACTGCTCTATGTGTTACGCCTTTGTTCAGACCAGAATTTTGCTATTTCCACTAAATAATTTGCTTGTGTGTAAAATCACAGGACTGTTTACTTGTCCTCCTACACAGAGAAAATAGAAGTGATCCAGCCTGTGAACTGATTCTTCTGACTGAGAATAGAAGAGGTCTGGGTAGGAGAGCATGCCACAGTGGGCATGATGGCCCAAAAAACAATCTTTAAAATAATTAATTACTGTTGAGGGCTTGCATATCTTGTCTTTCTCCTCCATGTTTTGAAAGATGTAGTTCAGTAAGGTACCAATGATACACAATGAAAGAATTGAGCAGTACTGTGATAATAGTGACATTTATGTCGCTTTTTTCAAAGTATTGGAAAAATGGGAAAGGCTAAGCTATGGATAATAAAGGGTCAGCTTAAAGTTACTCACTGGGCTGAGAAATGAAGTCTTATGGTGTTGAAGAGCAAGGCATTGTACAAAATATGAGAGCTGGAGTAACAGGCTTTTGCTCTTCTTCTGCTGAAGACTCTGGTTTCAGGAGTGACCTGGGCCGCCTTGGTCTTGGGTGGGCAGAGGCTAGGAGATACCCCACATCTGCTTGGAAAGGAGTTAGTACTCATCCTTGTAGTAGGTGTTGTGTGCCTGCTCGACTCCAAAGGCTTTCAGCAGACAGAGGAGCCATTGGGCAGAACTTCATGGAGCCATGGGGACAATGTGAAGCAACTGACACAGTAAGAATTCAAAGAGATTCGAACAGTATTAGTCTGTGAAAGAAAAGGGGAAAACATTTGCTTATGTTTGGATGTGAAAACTGTATTTGGTGGGGCTGTGGGTGTAGATTTACTGTAAGGTAATGTGGGAAGCAGGTTTCAATGAAACAGTAATAGGAAGGTCAGCTTTTCTTCACGGCTGTTTTCAGTCACTTGGAAAGGTAAATATAACTTACCTACGTACCTGGATGGGGATGCTGTCTGTTTTAAACAGCCCACCTATTCCCTGCAGTCACTTAAATTACCTTTTAAATATACTAATAGGGCAAATTTTCAACGATATTTGGGAATTACATTTTGGCTGGCATGTGTAACGAATGAATTAGCAGCAGCCAAAAAGAAGCTGTTTTAACTCTGATTCGTGAATTTACTCCCCAGAAAAAGAATGCTGTTCTGAGCAACGATCTCGGGAATTAGCCTTTCGTATTCTTTTAGCATTTCGCAAGATTCGCTCTTCGTAGGCCGGGGCTCGCACGCACAACCGCGCAGCGCGGTGGCCCGCAGGACGGAGGCAGCGGAACGCGCGACCGGCCTGGGCGCCGTAGCACATGGGCGGCGCGGCGGAGGCGGTACCCAGCGGCAGTCTCTGTGGCGCAATCGGTTAGCGCGTTCGGCTGTTAACCGAAAGGTTGGTGGTTCGAGCCCACCCAGGGACGGGTTCCCCTTTTGGCTCGCCGCTTCCCCTGCAGCGCCCGTCGTTTTGTGCGTGTGCGCCGGGGGAGGATGTGAGATTAGCGCCGGCGGCCCTGCAGGCGCCGCGTGTTTCTGGGCAGGGGGGCCCGCGGCGGGGAGAGCGGCGCGGCAGCAGCCCCAGCTGCGGCGGAGGCAGCTGCCCCCCGCGCCAAGCTCTGGCAGCGAGCGGTGTCGCCTGCGGGGCGAGGTGGCCTCGGCCTGCGTCGCCCGGCCCCCAGCGCCGCGAGAGGCTGAGGCCCCGAGCCCCTGTCCTCGTCCCCCGCTGCGGGTCCCCGCGGCCCCCACTGCGCTGAGCGCCGCGGCCGGCGGGCGAGAAGGGGCTGCCTGCGGCTCCGTCCCGAGGCGGGCGGGGAGCAGAGTTTCTTCACGCGCTGCCGCGAGGGAAGGTGCAGAGGAAAAGATCTTGTTTGAGCTGCGTGATGATAATTAACGATGATGCCGAGCGGCCGGGGTTTGCTTCAGGAGGCGCTGCGTGTACAGCGCTGCAGTACTCGAGCTACCGCCGTCGGAGAGCCAGGGCAGGAGCCGGGGCTCGGAGCGGGGCATGCCATTTGCGAGGAGGACTGTTAGAATTACTGTTGTGTACGGCTGCGGCCGCTGTCGCCGGTGCCCATTAGCGCAGAAGTTAACAGGCACCCAGGCAGACTCCGTCTCTCCCGAGGGACGAAGGCTGCGCGGCTGCCCACCCTGCCCGGTCGGCGCTGAAGCCGCCGGGGGGAAGCCTCGGCACGGAGCGGGGGCTCCCAGCGCGCTGCCGGGGCCCGGCGGGCAGGGCCCGGCCCCCCATGCCCCCGAGGGTCCCCCCGCCCGCAGCGGGAGGGTTTCCAGGCCCGTTTCCTGCTGGCAGGCAGCGCTGCCGCGCCGGGCTCGCCCTGCCCGCACCAAACCGCTTTGCATAAATGAATGTTAAAAGCAAGTGCGTTGGGAGCTTCGCCTAAACGTATCAATTAGAAGTTGGCACCTTCGCCGCTTCGGAGCCCGTGAGCTGGTTTCAATGAGCGTTCCGGCCGCGTGAAGTGCGGCTGCCTTCCGGAGCAACTTCTGTCAACTCTTGCGAGGGTCTACTTACGGTTTATAGAGAACAGAATTCGTATTAAAAATGCCCCCTTCCCCGGTGAAGTTGTGTTGCACAGGTCTGCCTTTGTAACGCTCCTGTTTTGAATAAGGAGTACGATATAGCCCTCTTAAAGGTCAGGCTGTGCCACTGATGTACCACTGATGACAAGATATGGCCCTCGCTAGCTGAGATACCGGAGAAAAGACGTATTTAGAAACACCGAAGAATCCTTTGAAAATAATAAACTCTACATCGTTGATGTGCTCTATCTGCAGCAGTTCGCTGGCTTTTTTTGTTGGTTTTTTTTTTTTTTAAATCACCCTCATCTTTTCGGTAAAACATTTTGAAACACTGGCAGCCGGGAGCTTAGCATCAGGGTAGGTGCAGCTGGCTGCAGGACCCACCGATTGCCATCAGCAACACCTAACCCATAAATATTTCCTCGTGATCAGGAGATTTTTATTTTAACCAGAGTAATTGAGATAAATCCTCTTGGTATTTTCGTGCTGTTTGCAGCAAGAGGATGAATTCAGCCTGGTAGCGCTGCATTCGCTGCCTGCCAGCCAAGCCTCACAGGGGACAGAAAATTTAAAATCTGCATTTGCCTGTGCTTGGATTGCCTCGCTACCAGGCAGACGTCAAGAGCTGACAGGAATCAACAACAATAACAACAAAATTGATCATGTCAGTGTAAAGCAGCAATGGCTGGAAAGGCAGTAACAATTTAGGAGCTCGGCTGTACCAAACTGATACTTCGGGAGGAAGGGCAAGCGGTTCTGCCCCCATAAAGCAAATCTTGCTTTCCTTAGCGAGTCACAGATGCGTTTTATAGAGGTGACTATTCCTGACCACGAGGTTTGTTAACGCTCCTTCCAGTTGTTGCACGCTGGTGTGCAAATGTACACCAGCAAACCTGTTAAAAGAGATGCGGCATGTGAGCATCCACGCTGTGCTCCCGAGCGAGGTATGTGCAGGAGGAGGCTCTTTCAAATGCACATCATGGGCTCAATAATATAAAGCGACGTTTAGGCGATGCTTGATAAACTCATTTTGTAGAAGTGGAAAGCTCGTGCATGGGAAGTGCCTCATCCCATCTGCTCGCGAACTAATTACAATTAAGGTTGTGGAAAACGGGAAACCCGATACATTTTCGGGAGAAGGTAGGGAATCGAAGCTTTCTTTGTATGAGGTAAAATTTTTTTAGAGGTCAGTGAAGCTTTCAGCTCTCAATCATGAAAAAAAAAAAGCTGCTCATAGCTGCGCAATGCACCCAGAGAAACCAACCAGTTCTTGCGTTAATCCATTTCTCTACATGCAGTTCAGGATAAACGCTGTGTTAAGTATAATAAGGAACGGCATCATCTGAGACTTTCAGGAAAAAGACTTGACATATTCAAAGTGACCTCCTAACAAACACCGAGTTGAATTCCAGTTCGTATTTCTAACCAGTATTCCAACCGATTTGTAGCGCAGCTGGGGAAGAGCCGCCGCCGAGATGCCCGAGGGCCCCGGGCACCGGCGGGCCCCCAGCCGGACAACCGGGCGTTTCTGCACCCACCGGCGCCGGGCAAACCCCCGCAGCCCGCAACGCGCCGCGGCTCTTTGTTCGCCGGGCGATGGGCCGGGGCCGCGGGCAGCCCGGCGGCTCGGGTGGGCAGCCCCCGGTGAGGCGAGGCAGAGGGGACAGCTCTGCCGCGGTCTCCCCCTGGGGCTCGGCACCTCGTGGCGCGGAGCCGCCGCGGGCCGCCCGCCCGCCCCCGCCCGCTGCTCGGCCCGGCGGGGGGGGGGGGGGGGAGCTCGTGGGAGCGCGGCGCTGCCCGGGGGTGCGGGGCCCCCTCTCCGCCGCGTCCCGCGCAGCGAAGGGGGGAGGGGAGAGCACGGCGACCCGCACTGCCGGCGCCTCCGGCCGGAGCCGACCCCCGCCTTTGCTCGGGGCCGGGGGGGGGGGCCACGACAAGCGGGGACATAAGAACACAGCCCCCGCCAGGGGAAGCCCCAGGGGAGAGGTCGGCTGTGCGTGGGAGCCGGGGGGAGCCGTGCCGCCCCCTCCCCTCCCCGGGGCTTCCCACCGCCTCTTGCCAGCGGGCGGGGCGGCGGCGCCCCCGGGCCGCGCGGAGCCGCCCCCCCCCGCAGCCGCCGGCAGCGTAGCCGCGGCCCCCGCCGCCCCCCCGGCCCCCGCCGCGGCCATCGGCCGCCCTGCCCCGCCCCGCAGCTGCTCGGTGGCAGCCCGGGAGGGGACGGCGGGGGCCCGCGCGGGAGTCCAGGTGCGGGGCGCAGCCCCCCCGCGGAGCCGCCGCGCTGCCGGGCGCTGCCCCGGCCCTGCCTCCGCTCCCGGGCGGTGGGGCCGAGCGGCTCTGCCGGGGGTGTCCCGCGGGGGCGGCCGCCCCGCCGCCGGCTGCGGCGCATCCTCGCCTGGCTGCGGCCGGCGGGCCGCGGTGCGGGGGCGGCATCCAGCCGGAGCGGCGTCCGGGGGGCGGCGCGGGTGGCCGGGCTGGCGGCGGGGCGGCTTGAAGCAGCCCCCTTTGAACTTTCGCCAATATTTAATGACTCGGGAGGCTGATAGGGTGGGGGATAAAATATTCGTAGTCTTAATAAAGACGGGGACCCGGAGTATTTGAGGCACGGAAAACTGTAGGGCTCGCAGAAAGGGTGCAGAAAACAGCCATCTTGAATATTTTAATCTCTGGCAAGTGTTTCTTTGGAACAAAATGGATGTTGGAGGGAAACAGCACAGTTAACATTACTGTAGCCTTCCATTTCTAACACCATCCCTCTCGCAGAATTCAGCTGGCACGAAGCAACGAAACTGGAAAGAACACCGCAGCCTTTCGTCTGCGTGCAGGGGCAATAAATAATCATCAGCTGAAGACTGTGCTCTGGAAATCAGAACCTCCCTACATCCTGGTGCTTTTTTTACCCGCGATTTGTATCGATTTGTTTCCATCGATGGCAGTCACATGTAATGCTGCAAAAACACTTTCAGAGCTTATGCAACGTAAACAATCGGTCTGTGTTCAGCCAGAACACGTTTGTAGAGATTTTTTCTTTATTTTTAATAATCCCGTACGTTGTTACTGTCACCGAAGTTGAAGGAGGTATTCCTGCCGATAACCCTGGAAATAGGATCAGGCCCCGGGCTCAGAGTTGGTTGTGTGGTTTGTGTATTCATGATACGAACCAATTATTCTAAGGATTCATTGTTTGGTCATAAAAATCACTCTAGGCTGAAATTAGTCTTAGAAAGTCCCCAGGATTTTTTTTTTACTTTTACTAAAACGGATTAACAGCTGTCTTTATTTTTTTCTTTCCTCTCCCCCCCTCCCCAAACTGACGGTGAAAACAAATACAACATGCTGATTTCAGATGCTTTTTGTTTTCATATAACTGCAAAACAGCTTTCCCTTTTTTACTAAGAACTGTGAGGCTATTAGTGCTGGTTAGGCCTTCCCAAATTTTAAAAATAATTTTTTATTTTTTTTAAAAAAGGAACAACCGACTGCAGGGGGTGTGTGTGGTGAGAGCAGAGACAATAAGTCAGTGGTTCAGCTACACAGGCTCAGAAAGGCTCTTTCCCTGGCATTATTTATTTATTTATTTCCTCATCGCTGTTTGCTTACTTTGGACCTACTCCTCCGCAGATAAGCTCCGCAGAAACAACCCACTTTCAAAAGCCAAAGACAGCTAATAAGATTCACGCAGGGATGGCCGGAGAGCACTGTCTGAAGATTAAAGGACAGAATGCCAAGGCAGAACTGCTTGATTTTATTCACTTACTGATTTCTTTAATGTCAATTTGGGCAACATTTCTAATCCTAATTGCCAAGGATAAGGTTCCTATTGAGGAATTAGAGTTTCTAATTTTTCAAGGAAATTTTGAGGTATGCATAAACCTCAAATGCATATGCAGTTCCTGATTATTTCAGTACCTTGCTATAGCTTTACGTTCTGTATCTGAACATTTTTGCTTGAATTTCTGAGTGCCATACTTTCCCCCGTGGATTGATACATTAAAATATATTTAGCAACTGTTTCATAGGCATCCTGATGTTTGTAAAGCATTTCTTGAGACTTTGGATCAAAAGCCACTATGAAGTCAAGCAGCTACTTAGTCATTTTTTCAACTGGAGCATGTAGGAATCTCAAAAGAATAGCATTTGTGAGAAGCAGAGTGAGCAAAATTACTAAAATGGAAATAAGCTCCATCAGAGGTTAAAATTACAAACATGTTTATAAAAAAATTGCATAGCCTAGAATCAATAACCTAGAAAAGCAGGAGCTGGCTTCTAATGGGCAGGTCTTATTCTAAAAATGAAAGCAGCATTCAGCTCAAATTGTTAGTGTTATCTGAGAAGCAGGAAGATTTCAGCTAGATTGAATAATACTGGGAATGTGAGGACTGCTCTAGGGCCCAGAGAGGAAAGCCATATCAAATTTGTTGAAAGCTTAAGGAATTGCATTTAATGCCATGCAACTCCAATTTATGTGGGAAAGGTATGTAGGGTTCCGGGGAGGAAACAGGGTGCTCTGTATTTTGTGGAAAAAACTCTGTTTTGTCCATCAAATGTGAAGGACAAAGGAATTTTGTAGAAATAAATAGAAGAAATAAATGAATTTAACTTACCCGCTTGCCAAAGCAGATGAGTTAAAAAGTGCCTTTTTAATTATGACTCAAAATAGATATTTTGCCTAAAAAATGTATTCACAAGAAGAGAAACAACAGTACATTTTTCCTGTAAAGAATAAGTACATTTGTCCTCATATACCTAAGGCATTGTTACACGTGATGGGCTCAGAAATTTTTTTCTGGTAAGTGTTATATTCCTTTGTCATCATCGTAGCTTTGGTGACAAAACCGGAGAGCTAGATTGCACCTTAATAGGTAAACAGGCAGGGACAGGTGTGGGGATACTTATATCCACACCTTCCAGAAGGCACGGAATACCTAGGAACTTCCAGATAACTGAGGCCAAAGGGACTGGTGGTTTTATGTTATATTCTGAATGGGCAGGATATTCTGGGTTTTTTGTTTTCTTGATGGGTCATTGCCATACCAGGCTCTGCAAACAACTGTTAAGTGCTTATTAGAGTAGTGCATATATTGGTAAGGAATAATTGGTGTAACAACTTGAGGGCTGTTTGTAAATGTATCTGTTTGGAAATCAGGGCAGTTAAATCTATTGTGCTGTCTAAAAGATAATTGTAAAGTGATGCAGTAAAATGGCAGAAGAACTGAAGTGATCAGCTTTGGTCTCCTTTTCTTTTTACAGATTCCTTGCAAACATTTCTGGTTTTCTCAGACGGATGTGTTGTTCAGATCGCTTCTGTAAGTATTTCTTCTTCTACAGCTTGATTGAGAATAGGCAGTGACAAGTAGCTGCTATTCAAAATTCAGGTCTTCAGTTTTATTTGAGGACATACTGTACCTGACATTGGGGATTTTTTGGGTGCTATAAATATTCTGAAACTCAAACATTAGCTTCACAGATACTCTCCATGATTTGCTTAGCCTCAGCAGAGTGAAAGTGATACAGAAAAGGTCTGTGCTTGGTACTTCAGGGCCTCACAGGGTTGCCGGCCCTGGGGTACTTCCAGTATAAATGAGAGATAAAACTCATAATTAATGATGTGCAAAGTTCTAAGTTTATACAAATATCTGCAAAAATGTTTTATTCATTTGGCTTTAGTATTTAGTAATGGATTCTGGGTTTGACCCGGTCTAAGTTAAAATGAGGAAAGAAAAAGAAAAAAAAAAAAAGTACTTTTCCACTTTCATTTTCATTTGGGCAGTGCAGGTCTCATCAAACAGATGGTGGAGCTTCCCCAGAGTGCGGCGGTGACTGTCCTTGACTTCTCTAGTATGAATAGTTTGCTCCCAGCTTGTAACTTGTTCCGTTATATCATGTTGTGGAGAGCTTACAAACAAGGATCTTCTGTACGCCTAACCTAAGTATTCCCTTTTTTCAGTCCTGAGATCCAGCTCTTGCTTTTACTGCTGTCACATCATGCACTTTTAAAATCACAGATATGCTGGCTGGAAAGATAATAATTAGGAGTTTATTGTGGAAGGAAGGTAAGATTAGCTGCAGCAAAGATTTGTTACTAGAAAATGAATAGCCTAATTTTCAAGATTTAAGAGACTTGTACAAAATACCTGCTGGACTTTTTTTTAGTTTCCAGTTCACATGAGTGCCGAAAGAACTATTTGGGGCCTATTACCCAGCTTTTGGAAAGTTTTCTTGTAGTGGAAAAAATTGTAAGGGATTTGGAAATGAGGACTCATCTGGCTAGTAGATGTTCATAAAAATCTTAATGACTTCAGCAGCCTGAGGCTGTTGGGGCTGGGCTGGGCTTGGATGGAAACTACTGGACTGGCTTACTGGAGGTTCCCCTCCCTACAGGTGTGGTGATGATAAGGGAAGGGGAAGGGCTGGAAGCAGGCTTTGAAATGGTGGAGTGTATCTGTGGCTGGGCTGACACCATCTCTACACAAAATGGTACAAAATTATTTTGTACTATCAATTGCATGAAAAAAAAATAGCTCTAATGCATGGGACAGTTTCGGAGCTTGCACATAAAACTCTTTGGGTTTTCCTACAAAGGCACTTCACAATTTTATACTTGCCATTTTCATGCTGTAGTTTACAGCTTTATATAGCGAGTATATTGCTCTGAAGCGAAAGTGTTTTCAATTTAGTTTGTGTTTCTTTGGAGGGCTTTTTAAGCCAAAATCACAATGTATTTGACTTAAAATGGTGACATTGCTATATACAGAAAAGCTGCTTTGCAGCATTTCTAGAGGCTTTTACATACTTCAGTAATTTTACTGTTACTCAGACATCTGTGTGCTTTTAACTCAAAGGCAATACCATTGATCTCAGGGGTAACTCGACTTTGGTGGTAATATGCAAAGGAGAAACCTAATTTATGGTCAGTTTGACAGCTGGCTTGAAAAGTGGAATAATAAAAAAATATTAATTCATTAGAAAAAAAACCCCACACCTTCATAATCAGTTCTAGGCTGGTCTGTGTAATATACTGAGCACATGATATTGCAGTCAGGCCACTGGGTGCTATTGGCAATTGGGAATTATCTCTGAAACCCATGCTGATTTTCACTTGAACATACTTAAATCTGTTTCTCTCTAAGATAATGTAGGGGATGTTGTCCCAGTGTTGTGGGACTGAATGGGCTGGCCTGAAGGTGAGGAGTATTGTGATGCTCCCGCTAGGAAAAGAAGGTGTGTTTTAGAAAAACTGAGCAAATTGTCATTCTCTTCAGGAAAAATTATTTTGTTGCTCAGCCATGAAGCTATGGTACGGTACAGCAGTCTGCCGTTCTGCCAGCCTTTGGGGTGTTCTGCGGACACACTGAAACCCCAGCACTGAAGCTGAGTACCAGCAAGAGGCTCTGAAGCTGTGTGTGTCCTGAGAAGACCTTCAAGGTGAGCTGCTACGGCACGAAGTGACACTATGGCATTGATGACACCACCAAAGCAGGACATTCTTGGTTACCCTTACCTTTTGGGAGGTACAGGGCCGATGAACAAGCCACCAAATAAGACCCTTTTTCTTTAACTATTTTTGATTATGTGTTGAATCCTGTTACCTCTCTCTCTCTCTGACTTTGCTAGGATTTCTCGACAGACAAGCAGGTTTTGGCCACACCATCACTAACCTGCAGAGGAATAACAGATTTTTGCAACAATACAGTGGTCACTTAAACATCCATAAAGGATCATTTCTGGGGTTTGGTATTTTGGATACTCTGCTGATGTAGTTAGTCATGCAAAGTGTTCTCCTCAGCCTTACTTGAGCATGAACCTAGGTGTTGTCTTGGTTTAGAAAGGCATTCCAGTGTTGTTGAAGGTGTTGCAACAGGGTAAGTATAGGTGAGCAGACAGCCGCTGGGGCTGTGGAGGCTGCTGTGGCTCTTCTGGAGACCCAGAGCAGCTCTTGAAGCTCCAGCCCCACCAGCCCCAAGCAGTCACTGCTGTCAGAGGTAAAACCTGTCCATCCCTGAGCCCTCAGTGCCCTGGGTTGAGGAGTCCAAAGAAGAAAGAAACCTGTTTGCTTTTCTGGCACTGGTTCAATCAGTGCCATGTTCAGACTGTTCACCCATGGGTATATGACAGCAAACCCACCTTTCCTGTCTGTGATCCTGTCTCCTTCCTCTGCTGTGTGTTTGGAGCAGTTTTTCTGGCATGGATCAGGTGCTGCAGGCATCCATCCATCCATCCCTGCTGGTCCTGCAGCCTGCTGCGCTGCTGGCTTAGCTCCTCTGGAGCAGCGGTTCCTGTCGGGCAGCGACACGAGCGCTGTCTGCGCAAGATGAATTTTCTCACTCGCTTTCTCTCTCCTTCTCTCTGCATTTCCCCTTGGTCTCTGCTGCCTTTTTTTGCTTCTGAGATCCCTCACTGCCTTTAGTTGCTCCCCCATCTCTCCCCTCCTCCTTTCCTTTCTTCCTTTCTTCCATTTTTCCCATTTCTTGTATTCCCCCTTCACTTATTTTTCTCTCTATTATCTTTCCTGTCCTCCTCTGCATTCTTTCAATCCCAGCAGGGCTCGCGCATACAAATTGACCCCCTCCCAGCCAGTAATGTGATCGAAGCTCTTTGTGGCTCCTACTATCTCTATGGTAACTATCAGGGGGGTCTCGAGAGTGGTGGTAGACCCAATGCACCGGCCCTCATACTGTTGTTATGTGCTGACCACATGGGCCTGACTGCTCATTTACAACTACTTCTTATTTAAAAAATAAATAATTGATACCTTAAAGCACTTAAATGGGGAAAACAGACTACAGGCTTGAGCACAAATAGTTGGGTTCTCAGTGTTTTGGAAAATGGTTTCTGTGTTCAGAGCTGCTTTACTTGGCAGATCCGTTGTTGTTTTCCAATCGCTGTGGAGTGGCGTGTTGGCTGCTTCATGTACTCTGGAGTTACGCTGCAAAAATGAGTATCCCCATTGCAGGGGTGGCCAGCAGCAGTGCAGCGGTGGTGGCTGTAACCACCAGCACAGACTGACAAAGTACGTAAGAGGGGTTTGTGTGTTATGCATGTTGTGACTCTTGCTTTTTCCCATGCTAGCCAGCCTCCTGCATACCCCCGGGTGGCTGCTGTAATGCAGGTATTAAAAATTAAATTGTAGGCAAGGGTTGGGTTGGTAATATATCTACTTGGCCGCAATTTGGGATTTGTGCAAGCATGAAGCAGCCATGGGATCTGATGGAAGGAACCACTGAAAAACCTGTGGTGTGGACAGGAGAAATGGACTTGCACCCTTTTGGCTAGAAGGCTTTCCTCAAATAGCCAGGGGTGCCAGTGAGAATGTGGGGAACAGGGTAGACTTAATGAAATCTAAGTCTGTGTATATTATACCAAATCCGTTTGCTCAAGAGAGAAGAAACTAGCCCTAGAACTTCTGAAGATCTTAAATTAATAGTACAAAATTAATTAGATTCAGATACTTGTAGTAGTTATTTATGCAGTACATACAATATTAAAAATATAATTCCTGTCAGGACTCTACTCCGAATGTTGTTCTGTTCTGTTAAATACTTCAAAACCACTGTGATTCCCCCCCCCCCAAAGTGTGTGTCTAATATTTGTGTCCAAAAATTTGATTACATTTGTAATAGCTGTTAATTCATTAATTATATCAGCCTATAGACAGCAATAAATAAAATGTGTGACAATTTTTTCAAGATTTACCTAGGTTTTAAAATAAATTGTTTCATTTCTTATGTAGCTTTGTAGACATTTCTGAACCTCAAAAAAAGTCAACTAACCTTATTATATCCTGACATTACATATTGCCACCTCAGGTAGGATGTGCAATGGCGATCAGTTAAGTACACTTTACCAGCCTTTATGCTACATGAAAATGCACTACAAACCCAAGACCATCCTATTTGAATCTCTAAAACCCTCAAACAATTACACTGCAGTGTTGACACTGAAAGCATCATTTTGCTCAAATTCCTGAAAAGAATAAACTTCAGAAGATGATTATTAGATTTTTCAGCTGGCTGCGTAATCCATGTTCACAACTGTATTAATCGTTTAGTCCATTTAACTGTATATCGATTGTGAGTTTTGCATCTACCTGCCTATGGCTAAATCAACATCTATAAATTGCCCTTTTGGGTGAAATGCAGTCAGCGGTGAAAGGGTTAACACTGTGGGCATTTAAGTGGTCATAATTAACAGTCCATTAAGATGAATGGAGAAAGTTCGCACTTAGGGATGCTATTGTTTAATTCTGTCTGTTTACAGACTCAAGAGGACAACAGCTCGGGGCTTGACATTGCCCAGGGTTTGCACTAGGGAAGTTAGGAATCACATTTTAAAATGAATTATAACCTTAGATTAAAAAAAAAAAAAAGGCAAAAATCCTTTGGGAAATATATTTCGTGCTTTTGTCGCAATTCACTCTCTAGAGTAAGTGGGTCTGATACTGCCATTTTGCTTTCCATTGAACAAGTCCACTGAAACAAAGCCCTCACTATACTTAATCCGCTCCCTGTTTCACAACGATTTTATATGTGGTGGATTTTGTAGCTGGTTATTAATAGGGATGCAGGAGGAACTCAGCTCTATGAACCTGTAAAGGTTCTCCTCGTTCTGATGGGTGACTGCTTTTCTGCAGGGTTTAACATTTGCTATAAAATCCCACTATTAATATCATTGATGTCGAGCATTGCAAATATGAAACAGGACACAAACCCAACATATCAGCCTAGAAAATCTCTATGTAAAAACTTGGTTTTATTTGCCTTTTGCATCCCTAAGATTTAACAAAAAATATTTTTCAACCTTTTCTCCAGTGAAGCTGGAAATACATTTCCTAAAAGGAAGCCGAATTTTTCATGTAATCTGTTCACTTTGAGCTCAGAATCTTAAAAAAAAAAAATAAATCACAAGACCACAGCAATACCAAGACTTGCAACAAAATCCTGGGTGTTTGAACATCACTGCTGAAGAACGCAGCTTTCGCAGCAAGCCTGAAGTCAGAGCTCTCAGGAGAGCTGCGACGGGCCCAGGCTATTCACTATTTGAACAAGAACTTTTTTAACCAAAGTACAGTAGTGAAACCGCCAGAGAAGCCTATCATTTTGAAATAACACACAGTTCTTTTTAAAAGGTCTCCATTTTACTGGTACAATTTTTCCCTTGTAAAGGATTGTGAGTGTAATTAATTACAGGCAATAAATTGTAAGTGCATTTCATAGCTCCTGTATGTCTAGCTATATGACAGTGCTCAGAAATGCTGTTGTTAAACATACTGAAGGGCAATAGAAAAGGCAGACATTGTCACTAAATGTTATTCTTTCTTTTGGTATCAGAGCCCCTGAAAACAATATGACAAATATCTCCATGAAAATGTCCTAATTACTGATGTCAACATGAATTACTGTTAAGTTTTTTCAGGCACAGTTTTGGTCTTAAGGGCAGGGATGCTTGCTAAAAGATAACCTCAAGATATGATTATAGAATTAGTTTACCTGTTCTCATTAGAAATAACGTATTCATGAATTAATATGGTTTTGCATGTCGTCTACAGTTTGGATTTCTTGTGCTTTTAAATGTAACTTTAGAAGTTAAAAATACAATGCTTTTTTAAAAAAAATAATGTTGATTTTAAGAATTCTCAATGTTAATATTAGCAAGCATGTGCTTGGTTAAATTTAAATTAGACCATAATACCTTACACTTATTAACATTAAAAATGCAGCTGAAAGAGCCAGAATGATTCCTGGAGGTACTTTGTAGGAAATCTTCTTTTATTGCATTTTCCTGGCAAATCAGATTTATAGAAAGGTAAAATGCATCATTTTAAAATAAAGTATTTAAAATTAGTTCAGCAACTTGAGTTCTGCATGTCTCTGGTTAAAAGAAATTGTTAATATTTTGAAAACAAACTGAAAAAAGTAGTCTGAATTAACAGGAAACAGTACTTTATGATGCATGTCCCATTAAAACTGTTAGTAATTTTTAAAAAATTAATAATTTATTTCATTGATTAAAAATGGAATCCAAAATAATAGAGGAGAAAGACTCAGAGACTAAAGCTGTGTTTGAAGGATGGTAGAATTCTTATGCATTAAACAGGAATTCAAGCAGCCACTATCTTTATCGGATTAAACCAGTGAACTCCAGCGGATGCTAATTCAAGATGGAATTGTTACTGAAGACGTGAAGCCTCAAGCCCAGCTCCATGGATTTGAGTTCGCGGTGCACAGGTGAGCTGCAGCCCCTGAGCACACCTCTGCTCACTTTGCTACTCCTGAAAGCTCTTTGGGTGCTGTAAGAAAGGCTTCATGCAAGAACAGACCCCTGTACATCAGCGTCCAGGGCAATGATTAGAGTGTTCTCCTGGGAAGCTGGTTTATATCCCCAGAGGCTGGCAGTATCATCTGAACTTGCCTCTTTTACTTTCTGGATATTGCTGTGGCTGGAGTCTGGCAAAAAAACATGAGGAACTCTGAAAATTTTAGGGTTATTTCATGAGGGGCACCTCATCCCAATTTTTAACTGGAAATAGCTGTTGCTGCTGTGTTGTGTGCTGGACTCAGTGCTGGTACCCAGCAGCAACGTGCCTGCTGGAGCAAAGGGGAGGTGGAGGCATGCAGCAGCCCTTGGCGGCTCCGCTGAGCAGCAGCAGTTCTGGCCATACTCAGAACAAAAAGCCAAGATACCAGGATTTCCTGGTTAAAATGTAGTCAGCTGTCTTGTGTCAGGTTCCCGTGAAGCCAGGAGAGGGTTTGGGTGGTTTCATGCTTGGAAGGAGGCAGTGGTGCCTCCTTCATTCAGAGCTTCATTCAGAGCCTGTGGGTGCTGTCCACTTCCCAAAACCTTCAAGCTGCGTCTTCGGAGCTTGTGTGAGCTGTGGCAGGACCACAGGCTCCTTGTCCTTCTGTGTGTGACAGCTGAAGCGGAGGTGATAGATCTTGATTACTCTGTCGTGTAGGTGGGTAGATGCATAAGGGAGCTTGCCTGTCTTTGCCTGTGAGGTATTTATATTTTGAGATTTGTGTTTCCCGCTCCCTTGGTTTCAGTAATATATAATCTTTGTATAGGGGCATCTTGGTCAGCAGCCTGAGGGCAGTATGAATACTCTCTTTTTCTCTGAAAAAAAACCCCAGGCCCGTTTTACCTCTTTGTTTACCTGATACTCCATTCTTTGGTGATTCTTGACTTGTATCACTGCTTTCATGCACCTTTAATTGCAATCGCTGCCAGTATCAGCGACAAGCTCCGTAGGGTTTTTCCTTTTCCTTGATTTGTGCTGTAACTGGCCACAAATCCTTTGTCTTGCCCAGGACGTAAGCCATTAGTTTTCCACAGATGAGGAGTTGACTGGTTGCAGGATGCTCAGTAAATGTGCTTTCTAAGAAGTAAACCTGTACTGCTGCTTTGTTCCAGCTGTAAAGAACTTGCCATGATAAAAACAGCCTTTAAATGGTGATGTCAAAATGTCAGAGAGGAAGGTGGCTGTATGTGAGGTCCTGAGTCTCACTGATGCAGAAAGCAGCAAGCCCTGGAAGTCAGCTGCGGATGGGAGATGGACAATGGCGTGTGCCAGGACCGTCCTGCACAGGAAGGACACTTTGGGAAGCAGTGCTTCTCCTGGAGACCACGGGCGCCCCACCAGCAGGCATGCTCTGGGTTGTCCTTGTGGTAAGGAGAGAAATAATAAATGTTAAAAGCCCACTGGCTTTTCTTTTAACTTTTAATGCTGGGCTAAAAGGGTTGCAGTCAGATTCCAGTGACTAGTCAAATCTAACTTTACAATTTAAAATGATGCGATTTCACTAAATTCCTTGGGTAACTATTCTACAAGCCTTTAAACACAGTGATTAAACTCAAGAAGAAAATTAGTATGAGTTCTGGTGAATTTTGGAAAAGGTTCAAAAAGTGAATGTTTATGAGGATGGCATAATATATTTATTCTGGATACAGGATCTGCAGGTTTCTTTAATTTATTTATTTTTTAAATTCTAAGGTTAAACATCCCACCTTATGACTCTTATGTCTAGCCCTGCACACTTCTTCAAATGAGAGGAAGAAGGAGAATTTGCGAGTCTCATCTTTGTGTAGGACTCAAACTTACTGAAGCTGGACAGTTATGCATATATGGCACAGTCACAGATCTTGATTTATATCAAGATTGTGGTGATATTTTTGGATGATGTGGATTTCATATATCCTGCGCATTTTACATATGCGGCTGTATATGCAGTTAGACTTACTCAGCTTGATAGGATTGTATCAGACTAACACTTATGGTCCATTAGTGTGTGGTGCAGGTTTGCCTGAAAGAGTCAGGGTGTTTTTTGCAGAATACAGACAACAACAACCATTATTGAAAAAGCAAGTGGCTGTTCGGGTGTGCTATTGAAGAAAGAAAACTGCTGGAACGCAACAGTGCTTTCAGAGGGTAGGCATTTTCTCCGATGTGTGTAATGACTGACAAGTGATCTCTGATCCCGAGTGCTTGGATGTGGTCTGGGAAATCTCATCCTGGCTGTTGTTACAGGCAGGGCTGTATGAGTGGCACTTGGCCTTTGAGCCAGCGGCTCATCGGTATCTGTGCTCCCTGCGCGTGGTCTCCTAGCAGCAGCAGCAGCTGATGGTAAATGATGCCAATGTAATTGTTTCAAGAAATTGCAGAGTGTTTCTTTAAGAATTATAAAAATATTTAATTACAGTTTGAAGGTATGAGAGCCCAGCGTGTTTTCTGTACGTCAGGCAGGAAATTTCCAGCAGTTCACTTTACTGTGTGCTACCTAGGAAAGCTTTTCTAAAGGTCAGTTTAAGGCACTGAGATAATTCTAATGCATAAACAGGTTTTGCTAGTATCTGTTGTCACAATAAATGAATCACTGCTTGCTTTCAAGACCAGGCAGACAATTAACTTGGGGTTCATGTGGTGGTTTTTAATTTTACTGGACATAAATTCACATTTTACAGGTAGATGTAGGGGTGTTTAAAACTTATTTTAGGTAAAACAGCCATTATTTTCTTCAAAGGACAGCCCATAGCTCCTGTAGCACCTGCTGCCCGTCTCTGGGACATACCAGCATATTATGCAGTTGGCTACCTCTGGTTTTGTAGGATGAATTCATGCATCCAGGGCTAGCACTGAGTGTAGGTGCCGGCAGCTTCCAAGGATGCCTGTGATCCCAGTTGTTCTTCAAGGCACAGTGGTGTTTCTGTGACCTTATTCACTGAATGTAGATCACTCATTTCTCAACAAAATTCTAGCAGTCATCAGAAATGGAGACAAGACACAGCTGTCTTTTTGGTGTTGATATTTACAGTTCGCTGTAGCTGTTTTTAAATAGGTAATTTTTTTCCAAATGTTTTTTAAATCCTGTCTGTTCTATTCATAGAGTGAAGGAAGGAAGAAAATAAATAACTGGTCCCTGGTGAGCAGGAGCTTAATTTTAACTGAGATTTCCTTGTTTGCGTGCCCAAGGTAAGAGCCGTAAGAGATGCTGCCTGGGAGCCAGAGAAATGGATATCATTGGGAAGACTGTGCTCCAGAGTTAGGAGAAGCTTGAAGCTCAAGCTAGACAGTTTTTTCTTACAACAACTTGTTTCTCTTTCTTGGTAGAAATACTGATTTTTACAGAAATGCATGAATAATGATTTCTTGTCTTATTGAGAAAAAATGAGTGATGACTGTGTGTCATGCAATTTTTCTACATTTGTTCTGAACAGAGGGGAGAGGATAGCTTCAGACCTTGTGGTATATCTAGGTTGTGTGTCTTTTGGATTTGTGGAGTGCAACCATATGTGAGAGAAAGGCCACTTGAAATATGTGGCAACTGTAAATGTATCACCTACTCCACGAGATTTACTGATGGGGTGTTTGGATCTTTTCCTAAAACTCTTGCTGTGGAAATTTTTTGAGGAATTGATGCCATGCTACTTACTAGCTGTATGATTTGGCATGGGATTCTCTGCTGGCAGCGCCACGGGACCAGTCCCACCTTGAAATGTTGTGGTCTGTGTTAGGCCTCGGTGTTTGAAAATCGTTTGTCTTTACTGGCAGATGCTGGAGGAAGATCAGAGCTGCAATTAACCTATTTACAGTTAAAGCTTATGCATGACTTGGAAAAAAACCCTAAACTTCAAACCAAAAAAGCTTTTAAAGTTATAGAACAAATGACTGAATAGAGCAAATCTGGGTTTAATTAACTATAAAATTGGTTGCAAATGTTTTAAAAATCTTTTAACATTATGGGTTGGGAAGTTGCTATTTTGGAAGCTCTCGGCAAGTGGCACAGCCCTCTGGGGAGTATGTGGGTGGCGGAAATGCTGTGCTGGCGTGGGTGATGGAGCCAGGTCCCCCCAGGAACAACGGTGCCTCTACCAGGAAGCAGCTGAGCCCGGGACTGTGCCTGGCGCTTGCCTGCACAGAGGAATCCCACACTTGGGTGTGTTTTAGCTCCTGTTGCTGCTTCTGCTGCTGAGAAAATTCAAATCATTTGGCATTTTCTCACTTAGAGACACTTCCTTGCGCAGTCGCCTCGGGGCCCAAAATAGCATTACTGACCTGACTGTGGACCATCCCTCCTGCACGTCATCGAACCAGCTGCGTTTGACCATTGACCTGGGGGGCTGCCTCGCACCAGTGGGTTAAGCTGCCTTCCTATGG
This sequence comes from Falco punctatus, assembly GCF_963210335.1. Taxonomy (NCBI): domain Eukaryota; kingdom Metazoa; phylum Chordata; class Aves; order Falconiformes; family Falconidae; genus Falco; species Falco punctatus. The sequence continues at coordinate 70,776,656 of NC_137583.1, forward strand.
GTGCCCCGTGTGCGTGGAGACCAGAATAAACCAGAGAAGGGTGAAGCATTTGAGGAAAGCCCACACCACCAAATATCGCAATTGCAGACATTTGGCAAAATCTTTTCCAAGGGGCTGGAACGAGGGGCTGATTTTAAGAATTGTTCTCCGGTTATTAGCTGTGACTGGAAGGGATGACATAGGAAAAGAAAAAGTGTTGGTATTTCCAGATTGGTCAGTATTTCAGATTATATTCGTTTATTATAGAGAAGCATCCAAATCTTTCAGCCACTCCTCAAGGCTTAAATAGCAGAGACTGGCATATAATGAGCAGAAATATAGTGTATATTTGCCAATTTAGGCTGAGAATCTAACTTCTGATCCTTTCCAACATATCAATGGCCAATATAAAAAATGTTTTTGTGGCAGAAGCCTATGCAAACTGAGGTGTTTCTTGGGGAGTAATAGAAGTGGAATGTGTAAAGAATGTTGTGTTTACTATCTGGGAAGCATTATTGAGAAGTATTTAATTTCTCTCAAAAAAATAAACCGTTATATAAGAAAAGCAAACCCTGCAAAGAAGACCCCACCACAGTTAGGCTTTGAAAAATGTTTTAATAGTGAAGCTGAGCAAATAATTTTAAAAATAATTTAAAAAATAATTTATTCAGTGCATGTAAATAATGTAATAACTGTGATCTCAGCTCACAAAATTAATAATTTTTTCAATTTCTTTAACTAATACCTCTATATTTTATTTATTATCTGTTGGATTGATACATTTAATACTTGTCTTGAGTAGCTCTTGTTCAGAGTTGTAGCAACAATAATAAAAGTGTGTTCTAGTGCTGTGATCAGATAACGCACAGGCATATCATGGAAGATTTTTACACGTGTAGATTTAAAATCTTTCTCACATAGGAATGTTTGTACATTATTTGTTGAGCGCTACTTGGTTGCAAATGCAACTGCTGCATTTTGCTCACTATTTAAGTCAGCAAGCTGTTCTTAGCAGTTCTGGTGAACACTTTTCCTCGTTCAGTTTCACTGGGGATAAGCTGATGTCTCATTGAGTCCTGGCGATCTGGACCCCCCTGGTACTAAGAGCTGCCAAAGCTATTTTGCTTGTCGTTAGTGCACATCAGGGACCTCCTCACAGCTATGATGATCTTCAAGGAGATATCATTTTTGATTATGGAGGTGACCGCGTAACCTTTTAAAACAATCAGTTTATGCTGAACACTAATGCCCAGTGTGCAAACACCAGGGGAAGCTGCTCTGCAGGCACTGCTGCTGCTCACAGCTCTGCCCCCTGTCCTGAGGAACACGGATGAAACCCCAATAAACACAGCCTGTGGGTACCTCACAGCTGTCATTTTTCACCGCCTTGTGGGGAGGTAGTGAAGGTATTTCAGGTTTACAAGTGACAACCAGGGTACAAAGTCACTGCAGTCCAACTCCCCAGAGAGTTTAAACAACTAGTTTTCGCACAGGCATAAATCGGAACCTGGATCCTGGTCTGTCAGGTCCTGCACAGGCTGCCAAAACACTGGTCCAGTGGTATGGGTTCTTGGTGCACTGCCAGCTGTAAGTAAGGACACAGTCATGCCCCCAAAGCCTTGAGGGGACACTACAAGCCCGCCCTGCTAACCTGGAGGGAACCACACAGGAGCTGCCCTGGGCAGGGAAGGATGCCTGGGCTGCTTTAGACATCACCTGTCTGAGGCAGGACCTGCAGATCCTTCCCACCAGCATGAACCTCATTTTTTTTTCCCTTTGAAAAAGCAGGAGAAGACTTGTTGCAGAGTGTAAGACTTAAGTCTCAAAGGTTACGTGGGTGTTGTTAGGACCTGGTAATATTACTGCTACAGAATATGCTGCTGATGGGGAAAATGTCCCCGTAAGGCTTGGAGCTGCAGTTCAGAAAACTTTCACTGGACTAACACAGTAGAAACATTTACAGGCCTCATCAGGAGTCAGTAATAACTTTAATGGAGCCGTTAATTAGTTCTGCTCTTTTCAGACAGGATCATTAGAATTTAATGAGAATTAATAATTTCATAAAGCATGGAAATATACTGCCCCAAGCAAAATATGGTAACACACATTTCACAGATAGCTATTTTAAATGAATGCAGTGACATTTTCTCATATTGTTGGATGATCTATAATATTTTTATGTAGTAACTCTAGGTAAAGTATGTATTTAGCTCACATTGTAAAGCGTGTTACTGTTTTAAGACACAAAGCCCCATTGTTTGTGAACAGGAATATAAACCTAAATACAGTGAAGTAAATGTGATTCTTTACCGCTGTTGGGTTTTTTCTTCAACATTTTAAAGACAAAGCTACTGATCACCTAGAAGCATCATTGAAGAACAGCAGAATTCCTCTGCCATGTGCTATAATATTCTCTTGTGTCAGATCTATCACACTACTTATCTGAGTAAACCAAGCACATTATCTGAGAATAAGATGTCATAAAAGAAGGACAGAAAATATTTATCAGACATATTTGGGGCTGGTTTATTTTCACATCATCTGACAGCATAGTAATTAAGGTAACAAGCAACACACAAGCATACTATTTAAGGGGATTTTTTTAGTCTAGCATATTATGTAAATGGTTATCTACAGTTTTTGTTTTTAAACTATTGTTCGCAGTATAAAAGGAAACCATATCTCATTTCCAGATTCTGAGCTGGTTTAAATTGGCCTGACTTCCACTGACCTTCATGAGGGGTTGTACTGATGTAAATGAGTGGAGGATGGAGCCCAAATGCTTTAATGAAGGCTTTGGAAGTCCTAGAAGAAAGTGGAGGAAATTCCTGCTTTGGAAGTCCTAGAAGAGAGGGGAGAAAATTCCTTCTGGTTCAAGTGTCCAAAGCTATTGTATATACTATAACTGGTGAAGACTCTTCTTCGCAAAATTTTGCCTTTGGTGCTTGAATATATGGATGACATTCTTTATTATATTCATTGCAAATGAAAATAGTTAATCAATAAAACCGAAAATATGGTGGTTACTATGAACTGGCTTTCTGCATACAGCCTGGACTTGCAGGCGAAACAAACATACATAAAATGGAGGCAGCCAAAAAAAAAAGCGTTGATCCTGACCCCCTATCCCTGTAATGTGATGCAACTGTAAGTTTAACACAGTTAAGTCAGTATAAAGCTGGTGCATTGGGGCAGAGATTCCGACTTGCGTAGTTTCTGACCTTATTCCTGAAAGAATTATAGCCTGGATTAAACATGTCAGAGTGAGTAAGGGCCAAAGAAGAGCTCCCCTGCAACTGGGGCTAGGCTGTGGTACCGTATCATTAAAGAACTATTTGTGGGGAGATCCGAATTCCTCTTGCTGTAGCAATACCTTGCCAAAGCACAGAAAGATCAAACTGTTCAGCTTTTCATGATGGTCCAACCCATTTCATTTCTAAAACTGCAGAGCAGTAAAATGAACCATTCTTACTTGCTGGCCCTTCTGAGCAAAAAAATAGCAAGAGAAAGCCCTGGCTTAAATTTCAAATACATAATACATCTCTTATCACATATGTGAAAGAAAATTACCCTACTTCTCTCATATTATTTTTTATTAAATTTTATAGTATTTAAGACTAAAAGGTATTTTTTGTCAGCCTCTTTTTCATCTCCAAGCATGAAAATTTCTGTTACCATAATGATTGTTATGTACTGCAGCAGCACTGAGGCACTACCGATTGGAAACCAAAGAGCCACTGTTCCTGTATAGCAAAAAGACAATCTCTTCCAGAAAGCTGGCAAATACAGGGAACGGGACAGGAGGGCACAGCAGAGCAGGGAAGATGTTGCAATGGCACTGCTTGTTGTATGTGCAGCTGTGAAGGGCGAGATTTGACCACTCCTTGGTTATTGAGTGGGAAGTCGAACAGACATGTGACATAGCAGCATTTTAAAATCCCCAGGGCCTGATGCTAGCTGTGGTACCTGTGAGCACTGCTGCCCAGTCCCACTGCTTTCTCTCCTTCGGATCATGTGCTGGAGGTGGCCCAGGTTCAGCCGTGATGGCCATCCTCTGTTCCTGTTCTGCAAGAATTTTCCCTTGGTCTCTCTGAGCAAGTGGGAAGGTGAGGCGAGAAGAGATCATTCCCGATACCTTAGTTACTTCATTTCTACCAGCTTTGAAGTGGCTGGTGCCATGAAATTACTGAGCATTCTCCATGGGACGACAAGTGATGGAAAACTCTCCGTGCCCGCTGCCTGCTCTGTCACATGCAGGTGGCAGGCAGCCTCACACCGCTGCTCCTGGCTGGCCCTGCTAAGGAGACTGCCGGGGTTTTCCTTTCAAAGTCTGCCTTACCCCCGTCTCCATCTTCACAGGGGTCAGGGCTGTGCGGAGCAATTGTTTTTCACTCTCATAATGTGTCTTTCCTCACAATAACGTGTAAAAGTGAATGGAGATAACAGCTTTTCTTTCTGGTCTAACCTAGACCTTTTATGATATTTTAATATTGGTTTAGGTTTTACTTTGAAAGCAATTTGCATCAGTAGTCGTACACTTGATCATGTATCATATGATCTAAAACCTAGCTACCTGATCCCGTAAGACGATTAGTATTTTACTGCTGTATTTTATTAAATATTGATGCCAAAGTTTTCTTTTCAGCATTTGCAAATCCATAGTCAATTAACTGTAAAATAATCTTTCAATTTGGTGAGAACTACTATAGTTGTATTTACTTTGCAGTTTGCTACCATATGTTTAAAATATTTTAATGTTTTTATTACACCTAAAAACTTCATTAAAAGAACATTCAAGCTGCAAAGTGGAGTATTCTGAAATTAGGAAAGGATGGAAGTATGTTTTCCTGGGCAACTTCAAAACTCTTTAGGGAAACCAGAACTGCGTGTTAGGTGCCTGGACGCTGTATACAGTGTCTGAGGAGAGGCAGGTGCCTTCAGAAGGGTTATAAACAAACCTATGTGATGGTCTGGGAGTCACCTACACTCATAAATTGGGAGTGCGAGAGACAGGGCTCCCTCTGAAATGTTAGCTCTCTCCAGAGGTGAAGCAGCTGACAGTGGCTAGGCAGGAGCTTCCTCGGTGTGTGTGGGACCCACAGCCTGTGGGAAGCGGCCATGCTGATCTCCTCTCCTCTCCCCAGGGAAGAGACATCGGGAGAGTCTCTGAGAGAAAGGCATATTAATGCAGAAAAATCCACAGTTCTGTACCTCTGTGAAATTTCTGTCTACTTCAGGGGGATTGTAACGTCCTGGTCGCCACAAGGCTGCTCGTGCACTGTACGTGTGATTGTAGCCGGAGGAGTAGCCACTAGACTTGAGGGCTCCCTGTCTCAGGCATCACCTCCACTGCTGGGTATGGAGATGCGCTCTTGGCCATTTTTTGTGGTTCAGTGGATCTTCACTTCATTGCCGAGCTCCAGCACACCTTCAACATGAAGGGGTTAAATGCCCTCAGACAGATTTGCCCTGTAGATGGGAGCTAAGAGAGTTTGAACTCCCTTCAGCCTATGGAGAAGTGGCCTAAATCTGGTGTTCCTGTGCAAGTCCTCAGTCAGGAAATGATTTTATAGAAGAGATTACTGCTGCTAACTACAGGGCATCATAACACCAATGATCCCTGCTCCACCTCTGGAAAGAGAGGCTGGAGGAAGAGAAGAGAGTTTCAGGCTGCGCATCCCAAATGGATACAGGTACTCGTTGCAGCCTCAATGGAAACAAGCAGCCACCCGCAAGCAGTGAGGTTGAATGCCTCATGTCCTCAGTGTACTTCCCTAGCAGAGGGTTAAGTACTGCTTGCTCTTTAATGAAAGTTGGAATTCCTTTATACATGTCAAGAGTGGCTGGGAAGGCAGGCACAAAGCACACAAACCCAGCTCTGCTTTGACCTTTGTTCTTGTCCCTTTCTTTTTGTTCAGGAGGATCTTCAAACCTGTATACCCTGAAGCTTCTGCACAGCTTCATTCTGGATCTAGGTTTGACTTCTGGGGCTACTGTTCATGTCAGCACAAGAAAAACTTTATGGTGAGCAAAGTTCCTGCTGCTCCACCCCACACAGCTAAGCTGGTAGCTTTTTGCCTTGCAATGGGTTGGTTGGAGGAACTTTGCCTGGTGTCTTGGCTAGAAACTATTACACCTGGATAAAGTTCGTGGGACTGGGAGCTATTCAAATAACAGAGGACTTGGGCACCGCTTTAAAATGCAGTTTTCATGAACATATAAACCCAATTCAGCAGTACTTCTGTCAAACCACTACTTTATGTGATGTTCCTTATGTGATGGTATATGATACAAGCCTAAAATTTATACTTCAGTGTGTTTCAGCCTCAACTTCTGGCTGAGTTCTTCAGCTGGTGTGGATTCATGCAGCTCCTTTGGCTTTAGAGGAGAAGGGATGATTTACATCAGCTAAAGAGAGGGTCCCTCTTTCTAATGTGGTTTTCTTGGGTCTTTTTGATGTATTTTTCTGTCATTTCATTTTTCATTATTTTACCAAGAATCTTAAATGTTTCCCTGTAAACATTAAAAAACCACTTGTGTCTTTGGCATCAAATATAACAATAGAACTTGTTTTTACATCTCTCCATGGTATAATATAGAGGCATTGCCAAAAGCTATCCACTATCATTACAAACATGGGAATGGAAGACATATATAAACATAGGAGTGTAACCCCTTTCTCCAATAAGGGTTTATAATAGCAACAGTGAACTTGACCCAGTGCATTTCCTGTAGGGATAAGGTGACCTGCAGGGGTTAATGGCCCGTGGCTTTGCCTTGGGCTATCATCTCACCCAGCCAGTGATTAATCCTGGAGAAATGCCCTTTGCTCCCATCATTATCCCTTAAATGGAGCCTTTAGAATTCAAAATGATTTCGGAATGGAATTTACCACTGCCCTGCACTCCATTCATTGCAAGGAACTTTACTGTAACTGCATGTCACACTTGCATAAATAACCTTCAGAGCGGGGTGGAAAAATAAAAGAAAGATGAAAGGACTGGCCCAGGGAAAGGGAATAAAATTCCAGTGCAGGCTACCACTGCCAGTAATATTCCAACAGCAGGGTGATGCAATACCAGGAGGATACAACTGCTGCATCAAGTGGAAGTAACCAGAAAGCCCTGCAACATTTGCTGTATGTAAGAATTTTCCTGTGCAAACATTAACTGCAGCATATTTTCAGGCAGCGACGTGTTATATTTTTGTTTGTTTACTTATCTGGTTCCCAGGCATATTCTTGAGAAACTAGGTTCTCTTTGTAAACTCAGGACGGCAAGGTCCCTGCACTGGAAGCGTGTGGTCTGAATAGCTGTCTAAGGAGCTGGGTTATCCCCTCGGACAGGCGGAGTGCAGAAAAGGCTGCGAGTGTCAAGGCAGCATTCTGCATCAAAACCAGAAAGCTTCAGTTCATCTGCTGCACTCCCCTGCAGGTCTATTGCTTGCAAATTGTATCTGCTAGCATAGCAGCTCGGGTACTTGTAGAACATATTGCTTATGTTTTACTCCTGAGAAGGCAGTAAAATCTGTTGTAGTATAACAATCTGTACTCTTGGTCAGTTCTATACTTCCCTTTTACCACCTGATGTAGGTTTCATACCCGGCCATATTAAGATAAACATGCCTTGTACACAAGACTGTAGAAGCAATCAAATTTACTTACTGTTTTTTCTTTTAATAGGCACAAGTTTTCTCATACACTATTTCAGTCAAGGAACGTTCCAGATAGGCAGGTATTCAAGATCAGTGCTGGACAACCAGTTTAACATAACTCTACAATTAATACACTGGTGGCTAAAGTCTGCAATGCCATCCTGGCAGGTTCCCACGTCATCTGCACTGATCACACCTCCACCTCACCAGGAAATACATTCCTAGTGTATTTGGAGTCATTTTGCATGTGGAGCCACGTCATCTCTTGCGTGTGGTGAGTCTGGAGGTAGTGGTCACCTGGTATGTGGTTGTATTTTGACCCTGGTCAGGGCCATTTTTATTCACTCTCATCTTGCATAGTATTATTTTACTTTGCTTTATTGTGGATCAACCTCAGGCAAGGCAATCTATAGTGCCTGCAAAGGCGGAAATATTCTCCAGCTGGTTCAGGGTTATCAAAGATGGAGTATAGGATGCTCTTCAATAAGCTGCTCACTATTCCTCTGGTGTGTAAGCAGCATGTGGCAGAGTGAAGCAGGGTTGTCCAGCTCTGGAAGCCAGCCTGAAAACTGTACCTGTGTGTGCTTGTCTGCCAGAAGCTGCTGACTGCAATATTAAGCATCTCACAAGCAGAGACAGTCAAGGTCTTCTCTTTTCCAATGAGTGAATCCAAATCAAGATGTTAATGGAAACTGGGATTTCCCACTGTGCCAGTGTTCCCTTCAGGCAGTTCCAAGAGTGATTTCAGATACCTGTGGGTGATGGTGTGGCCCTTCTCTGAACCCTTATCTCGCTTGATTATCAATGAGCCTGAGGTAGAGCCTGGTCTCTGGGCCGTGTGGAGCCCTGGTCTCAAATCCGTGAGCAAGAACTTGGTGATCTGTGGATGAAGGTACAGTGTAGGTCAGCACAGGAGGAACATACATGCTGAACAGCTTTAACAACTGAAGCCTAGACCTTTATATACTGTGGATTTAATTTTGTAAAGATACTCCAGCTCCTGTCCTTCTGCAGTAGCCAGAAGGAGCCATGCTGCTGTGCTATGGTGTTCTGTCACTGCTGGGCCACCTGGCAGCAATGCCCAGGGAGGGGCAGTTCCTAGGTTTGGGGACCAGGACTCTGGGGTTCTTTGCTGTCCAAGGTTCCCACTCAGCACTGTGCCAGTCAGACCTGACACGAGAGCAGATAATCCACATGTGGCTCTTTAACTTGCTACCCTTCTTTCTTGGTAAAAATATCAATCATCTCTGGTATCTTGCCTTCTATTCACGGTGTCTCAGCTAAATTCTAAAGTGGCTAGACAACATGTCACACTGCGAAGATGCAGGACCTCTGGGATACTGTTGGAGAGCTGTTATCAAACAGAGGGGGCAAAAGGTAGACACCTTTTCCAGTCGCAAAGTCACAAAACATCGACTGTGTTTGTGGTATTTTTAAAATAAGATTTATCTTCCTGCTTATTTTTCGTCAGGATGGTAAACTTTATCAAATGATGTTGTTTAATTATCAATACCTACGTAACTCAAATGCCTGTAAGATTTTTGGGAGAAGTCTTTTCTGTTTTGTTAAGAGAAAGCTGCTATTGAACATAGGACATTCCTAGTACATTCTTTAGCAAAAGCAGGTACCAGGACAGATGCTTACTTACATACACGAACATGAGTATATGAAAAGAGGAGTGCATGTCTTCACCTTTGGGAATAATTTCAGTTCTGGAAATCAGAAAAAAAAAGCTTGCAGTTAATTTTTTTAGGTGTTGCAGCTGTTAGGAAAGAAGGAATTTTGTCTGAAAATGAGAGTTCTGATTCTGTTTTACTGGGAAGAAGAAACAGTAATAAACTGTATCATGTTTACAAATACCTGCACAAAGTGTTGCCGTATGTGTAAAACCTTGGGGCACGCAGGGCCAGTGCCGTAGCTGGGGCATCCATCCTCCAGCCTGTTTTGTTGGAGGAAAGAAGTGTCTTGCCCCACCTTGGGACTGGAAGAGGCAGTCTGGGACGAGGCCAGCGCTACTGCCATCACTGTAATCTGGGATTATCAAAACTGGATTTATGTCATGTTGTTTACTTAAAGACAGTTAAATACCTGGTTGGTTTCATGTCTTTTTTTCTGCTATACTAGCAACTATGAGAAAACATTTAAAACAAGTATATACCTGAAAATAATTAATTACAAATTCTGTTAAATTCTCCCAACTGTTTTCATTTTACCATCAGCTTTAGAGCAGTGTTTCATTGTGTGTGTGGAGGGAATTAGGCACCACGGAGCCTGAAACCTGAATGAGACTCCTCATTTTATTAGGGTATAAATAATGGTAATAATTTGATGGGGCTCCTTGAATAACAGAAGAACAGAATGGGGCTTGCTTTACAGCATCATACCTTGCCTTGTCTGTAGGGCTAGTGTTGCAGATTGCTTTCCCACAGATCGGCTTCTGCCAGTAAGAAGGTCATAAATGCCCAACTTAATCACTGGGTATGTCTAAAAACCCCAATTTAATCACTATATAGGTGCCATGTACTTTTCAAGATGCAGCTTAAAGAACTTTGAAGAGTGGAAAATATGTTCTTATTAAGGTGTAGTTGGGGCTGCTATTTGATAGTGCAGGGGCTGGGACAGAGAGCTGGTCCCAAGTGCATTAATCTGTAAAGGGAGCAAAGCCAGTGGCTGGTTGCACAACACCCCTCTGCTGAGACACTAGAGGGTCCAGGACTCGTCTGAATTTCCTTTTCATCTGTAAAATAATTTTCTTTTATTTAAAACAAGGGCAGGGGAGGGGGAGAAAAGAGAAAACTCTTAAAACTTGAAAACAGACCCTTCTGTAACACAACTATTATTTTTTAAACAAGGCATTGTTTCTAGCCAGCTCCATAGGTTGGAATTCATGAAACATATAGATGGTATGGAACATGGAAGGCTGTGGACTTCAAGCACTTACTCTTTCTCTTGTCTCTACTCACAAAGAATTCAAACACAGAATACTACTCAAGGGAATATAAAATGGAAAACTTAATTGATCGGAATAATATTTTGCCCTTTCACTTCAAACACTACGGCTGATCATCATGACCTTTCCTTTTCTTAAGGGGAGGTATCAGAAGACACGTTGCCTTTGCTGGCACAACCAAACTGGCTGCTTTCTAAATCACCTGGTAGACACCTTTTCCAGTAGCGAAGTAGTGCCTGCACCTGTTCCCTGGTGCAGAGACCCTTAAGCACAATGGAAGGGGACAGGAACATACCGTGAAGCTGCGCACCAGAGATCCCTTCGGTGTGTCTGCATAGCTAGTGACTGTGTGTATTCCCCAGACAACTTTTTCAACAGAAGAAGAGAAAACAGCCTTCTGGAGTAGTTGTTGTCTGCAGAGATTTTGAGTGCAGCTGTCAAGTAAGGGCAGCAGAGCCAGTATTGTTCCACAGAGACCTGTGGCATCATGGCCATGATGCAGCCATTTATCATCAGCCTCTGCCATTCCCAACCCGGGGCCTCTCACATGATAACATAGCACGCCACCGCTCCTTTAATGACTTGGTCCCTGGTTAATCAGTTTGTTCAGGTTTTGAATGCTGTATTCAAGCATATTTTTAACAATGAAAAGCTCTCAGTGCTAAAAGAAAGGTCCTACGTATTTGAGTCACATTCTTTTCTTTCCAACCGTTTCAGGTTTTGTGTCACTTGATTTGTACTAGCTGTGGCTCATTATGAGAAGTATTTGTCCGTGTGGGCACTGAGGCACGCACAGCCCTACATGTGAAATTTAATTATGGGCATGGGAATTTCCTGTCCATTCCCCTGAAATATTGTTGGTTAAAACTTGATAGAGTGAAGGTTTTGCAAATTGGAAGAGAGAACCATGAAGGAAGATAGACAGAGGAATAGACAGAGGGGTCCAGAGATGTCTGATGTCTGGGGATTGAAGAAAAAAGCCAGGTTCCCTTAGGAGCAGTGAATGACCTTGGAACTATTGGAACAGAGAAAAAAGAAGACACCCTGAAGGCACAGAGGGATACAGAATGGAGCCGGATGACAAACACTGAGGGATGAGTCAAACTGGACCGAGAGAGAAAAAAGGGCTTGGAGGGGAGAAAGGTTAGGGCTAGAGGGAGTCTTCTGGTCAAGGAAGCTTTAAATCAGAGACTGTGAGCGCAGGATGCCTGTGCTGATATTACGGTGCAAGGTACTCTGAAAAGCTACGAGATAAAATCAGCATAATTTTTATTTCACAGAATTGCTCTGCCTCTCCCATCTCATTAGAAACATTTTAGCAAGTGCCAGGTGCATGGCAAAGGCTGAGCCCTGGCCACTAGTGCACAGCCTGACAGGAGAGAGGGACTTCGCCTCCTGTAAATGAAGCCATTTGCCAGGAACCTCCCTGCACATGCAGTGATGCAGTTTATGTGTCCCGGCTTGGGAGGAGGATTATACGCAGTGGAGAAATCTTTCCTTACAGGTGGGCAAGCGGTATCGTCACTGTCACTCAGGAGTTTTGTTAGGCTGGGGCTATATTAAGCATTTCCTAAGTATTCAGGGACTCTGACTGCAGAATCCAATCATGCTACCGAACTTTGATTCATCTTTTGAACTCTCCTTTGAGAAAAACCCCTGTAGTCTGTAGTCCCCTTTGCCTAGTTTGGGTTATTATACCATGACCACTGTTTCTGTCCGTGCACTCTGTGACCTACCCAGCACAAACAACGTCTCTCCCTCTCCTCCCAGGGAGCACAGCCCTGACCCTTAGCTCCATGCTGGCTGCTGTGGGGTTTCCCCAGTGGCCGAGCATCAGCCCTGTCATGAGCATCATCGTATATAGGGACATGGGGCAGAGCTGGTCTTTCCTGGAGAGAAAGAAATGGCAGCAGGTAGCACTTGTTCCTGCTACAGCATCACAAGCAGCTCCAGCACCATAATAGAAGGGAGTGAGGCTCATGCAGGAATTAAGGCTCCCTTAGTTATCACTCTCTTTCTCCTTGCTCTAAATCCATTCCCGCTACAGCTTCCAGAAGGCATTGAGGAGCACTGCCAGCTGCAGCCTGACAGCTAACAGCAGCACGTTAATCAGAGGAGACTGAGGTATGGCTGCAAACTTCTCAGGTATTTCTGTCTGCCTACCGGCATGATGGTTGTCACAGTCGCACACTGGCTGCTTTTCACCAACAAACAGTCAACAGATTTCAACCAAGCCTAGTGATGGTGCCGTTGTCACTTGTGGTGCAGCTACAGAGAGCTGGATGTTATCTCCATGTTCTTGGGAGGGAAACCATCAAAACACCAGCAGACAGGAGGGAGTTGGTGTGTTGTCTTCCTGCATCTGCAGATGGTGTGAAAATGGGGACCTTTCACCTCTGCAGAATGCCAAAATCTGAAACTTAATTATTTTTAATTTGCATTAACCATTTCAGTACCTGAACACTTTAGCAAAATAGTTGCCAGTATACATTGTCATGTTGGACACTGTAAATGTAGATACATACATTTAATTTAATGTTGAGGAAATACAGATCTTTCCTGTATTGATGACATTGCATATTTTCCTGGTTAGGATGTTAGAAGTTGCTTTTCCCTTGACTTAGACTATGGAGAAGGTATCCTAGGTCAGTGGCAGCTCTTTCTGAGGAAATCCTGTGGAACACATCGGTTCTGTACGCAATTGCAAGGCGAGAGCTACAGCCAAGGAGCTTTTCAGTACCACTTTCCTAGTCATGATCATTGAATTATTGTATGAAGAATGCAAATAACTGAATATTCATTTGGCTGCGGAGACAATTTTGCACCTTTAGAACTTGAGATGCAGCTGAGCTTCAGCTAAAATACAGAAATTTAAGACATATTATTTAGAATCAGAGATAACTCTCTTCAAAGTTAAGATTGTTTTTCCATTTGAGCAACTCTCTTACTTTATAACTTTATATACAAAGTTAAGACCATTACATAAGCCTAAGCATTATTTCTGGAGAAAGTAGAATGTGAAGTGTTTGCAATAAGGAGGTGTTAGTACACCCAGCTGAAGGATGGAAATAAATTCATACAATTGCATGGAATATTTCTCTGGTTTTTTTCAGTGCTATCAGCCACTGGAAAATAGGAAAAAAATATAAACCCCAGACATATAGTTGAAAGCTAACGGTCTTATTTGCAACTTATTTTAACTTAAGACTACCACCAGAGTTTCCATTGTTTGGTGCTGGAGTCATATAGTCTGCTGATGTACAGATAATATCACAGTCCCAAAGTAATAGCTTTCTGTTTATAGCATATTGAAAGAACAATTGTTAGGAAATTAAAACTTCAGAAAAGCCTGAGTCCTGAGATAAAATAATACAAATACCTTATTTACCCATACCTCATTGAAATCCAAAAAGCAGGGGTATATTTCATATGGACAGCAAGTTATCAAAGCAGCTCTATCAACTTAGTTGCAGTCTAAGTACTCTCACACTTTTAAGGAGAGTGAGAGGGGCAACCCACGAGAGAGAGAAACGGAGATGGAAGACTCAGTAGAAGAGGATGTCAGGACTAAAAAGAGAACAGGAGGAAAGAGCAGCTCACCATAGTCTGCAGTAGCTAGTAGAGTGGGGATGGAGTCAGAGGAGAAAGGAAAAGAGACTGGGAAGAATGAAATGTTTAACTGTTATTTGTCCAAGGATAATGCTGGGGTAAAAACATAACTGTTAGTGAGATTCTGACAGATTTCCCAGCATCAGACCAAACTGAATCACTTGCTTTCAGCTGTGACTATATAAAACATGCTGCTCCAACTAAATTGGCAAAGGAAATAAGAAATTAATGGTTAGCACATAAAACCCTAAATTTTATGTTGATTCACCATGTTCTTTGTTACCTCAGAGAAATAAAGATCTGAAGAGCGTAAATATGCAAAAAATGTTTGCCAGGTTGTGCATTTCTGATGTTTCCTAGTTCTTCCACAAGTACGACACTCTTGCAGCAGGTTGCAGAATTCCACCATTAACAGACAGCAAAATACAGATAATTTGTGGGTCCCTTTTTCTTCTTTTTGGAGCGTGGATTTACACAGAGAAAGGCAAGTCACCTTGTCGATATTCATTCGATTAGAAGACCATTTCCTGGGAACATGCTTAGCTTGTAAACTTGGAGTCGGGACTGTCTTTGTTCTGTGTTAGTGCCAGGTGGCCTTGGTCTCTAAACAGGAGTTCTGGTTGCACTAGTAATAAATAATCTTTAAAGATTATAGTAATTCTTGATTTGGAGGTGACAAAGAGGTGCAGAAAGTAAGCCAGTCATTTATAAAAATCCAGCGTAGGTTGGCTTAGCCTTTTCAGAGCTGTGAGCCAAATGTAAGCTTTGGGGCACCTCTGTAAGCTGATCTTTGGAGCTCCATCAGAGCAGGGTTCTCCTCCAACACAGGTGGGCTGACAGTTTACAGAGTAAGTGTTTGGGCATGTGGAGGTGCTCGGGGAGGTAATATGCCAGCTGACACAGTCTTGGCAGCCAGCTCTGACTCATGAGCTGCTGCTTTGATCTGGCCTTTTCATTGCACTCAGGAGAGCTGCTCCATTTTTTTCAAACATGTTGATAAATTTCTCATTTTCCCTTGTATTTGCATAACTCACGTAATTGCTGTGAAGTAACTCGAGAGTTCTCTGTAAGTATTCCATAATCTGTGCTTGGGATTTGTGTCATCTTGATTAGGTGTGATTTGTAGGGTTTTGTGATGAAGGTTTGGTTTCTGTTCCTTGGCTGAATGAGAATTGAGACACTTCGGGCAGAAGCATAGATGCCAGCAGCACTGCTGTCCTGTCTGCTCTGTCAGGGCAAATGCCACGTTTTCAGGTGGAATCTTCTAAAATTACTCTTCAGCGGACGAGCTTTCAGTAAAAACAGGCAGTGGGATAGTAATTATGAGTCAGTATGAATGAAATAGGTGTCAGTCATACTGGAAGCAATCACTTATTAGAGAAGTGCACAAATATGTAGCTCTCAATTGTTTGTTTGCTCTCATGTAAGAATAAGACCACGGTTAAGCTACAGTTTTCACATCAGCAAAAGACATACAAGACATACAATAGGGTCAAGCAATACCTATATGCATACAAATATAGTGCAAAAATTATATTTCTGTTTCTCTTTGAATTGATTATTTTAAAAAACGGGCAAGGAATTTGCTAGGAAATTCAATTGCATAATGTGCAAGTTGTGTACAGTTTGCAAACATAGTAGTAAACTTTAAGGCAGAGCCTTTTTTTAATTACAAAGTGATGAAGGGCTAAAATCAGAGCAAGAAGAAGAGACCTTTATAAAGGGGGGCACATAATTCATAATACATTCTAAGGTGTGTGTGTAAAACTGAGGATTAGCCTGAATGGCTAGCGAAAGCTGGAGCACACACAAGGTTCAATCACAGAAAGACTGAGCTACCTTCACTCAGAATCCATGGAAAAAACCACATTACCAATACCTTTATCTACTCATGGAAACACATCACGCTAATTTGCTTCACTCCGCTCCACCTCTTAAACCACAAGTTTTAGTTTAAAGTTGTGGCAGTCACTCTCAAAAGCCTGCATGGCACTGGTTGTCCTTTTTTTTTTTTGCAGTTACGCTCTGACAGATTGTTCCAACAAGCATGAGACTTCAAGGGAGTGCCTGGCCAAGGTCACCATTCCCATGTCTCAAGAAGGACGTGGGGCCACGAGCTTCATAGTTATCAGAGGTAAAAGCGTGCCTTGCTTCCCCAGCCAACTCCTTCCAGTCTTACTCTCATCTCACGTGAATGTAAAGAAGTGTAATCATGACCATTTATCACCAAAGGAAGGAAAGAAAAAAGCCCTTAGTTGTGGTCAAAAGGAGCAATCGGGTTACACATTCTGGCATCTAATAAGACAAGACCTAAAAAAAAGAGTTACTCATGTACTTGACCTGCGTGGTTAACCAAAAATCAGCCTCATAAGAGTATTTTGTTGTAATAAGAAATTGCTGATGGAATCATGTAATTCTCTGATGCCATTATAACTCTTTTCAAAGATGGTGCACAGACAGTCCTGATCCCTGAACACAGCAGAAATGTGACAGCAATGAACGGTACTTTTTCTGTAGCTCCAAGCCCTTTACTAGCCTTTTCTCTTCCCTGTAAAAAGGGAATTCCTTTAACATAAAAGTCACTTTTACACAGTCACTAAGCCTGCCGTACAGTTCACTTTCCTACTGCATATGTTTGACATCTGTAAGAAATATTGTTGTACATGGTTCGAATATACAGCCCACCACTCAAGCCATGCAGAAAATCTGGAGGAGATGGCAGAAGCTCAAGACATCTGAACAGAACTTTTACTGTTAGAGAGAGAGGTATGTGGGTTTCAACCAGAATGATCCTGATTAGCTAAAAAAGAAAGAAAGAAAGAAAGAAAGAAAGAAAGAAAGAAAGAAAGAAAGAAAGAAAGAAAGAAAAAAGATAAGAGTATTTCTGTCCTAAACATTTAATGGTGGCCTCATTCACTGCATTACAGAGTGGAAGCAGTGGGGCTGAACAGCAAACGTTTCAGCAATGCAATTGCAGTCTCTCAAATATTTAAGTCTGGAAAAAATCTCTGATTTCTTCCTGTGCTATGATACCTTAAGAACAATAGGAAATCATCAATTCTAATTTTCAATTTGTCAGTAACCTTGTCTTCTAGTTTAAAGCAAAGGAATCATCCTCTTTTTTTTTTTCTTTCTTTCTAATATGCATCAGAAATTTAATCTATTAATTTGTACTGATCTCTTATTTAGGCATATAATTATCTATATGTAAATTTTGTTCTTTAGTTGAAAGAACACTTCCCTATTTTTAGTATTTTTTTATTGATAAGAGAAAGTCAATATAAAACAATTTAAAAATACAGAGACAATATAAAACGAGGCAGGACTACCACACAGCTCTGCAGATACCAAATCCCTGAGTAGTATTCTCTGTCCTGGCCTCAGAGTAGGTTACAGCTGTGGTATTAAAGGCCAGTTCCCAAGGGTCTTTCCTCCCACACAAATTAACTGGAAAGCAGTCTGTGGGGGGGTGAGGACAGAGGTGGGTATTGGCAGTGTTGGGAGATCTGATCTGCTTCTGTCTGCATGGAGTAAAGAACTGCCTAAGGATTTAAATTTAAGGACATAATCCTGCAAGTTACTGGATCCTCTCAACACTCCTTTATTTCAATATTCTGTAAAGGAACTGAGAATCTGGAAGGCCAACACCTGAAATACAGAATGTTGCACCGTCAGTTAACTCGGTGCTGATGTGGTGCCTGGATCCTGGCTGGCAGTCTGGCCACGGGGCAGAGACAACCGGAGCCATCTCTGGCCAAGGAACTCAGGCACAGGCTGAACACAACCCCAGAGCAGAGCTCAGCTTTCACGGCTCAGCTCCAGCTCCCCAGAGCTTGGCTTACCCCGGCCACCCTGCTGCTGGGCTTTGGGGACATCCTGCTCTCAGCCTTGGTACCCACCTACCAGACTTGTCCTGCCCTCCGCATCTCACTGCTAAGGCTGCTGCTGGTGGATTATCTCTCTCCTGTGGTTTTCTCTCTCTCTTTTCCGGACCTTGTCTCCAGGAGAGTTGTGTTGGCTGCCTAGAAGGTGGGAGCTTGGAGGGTGGGGGAGATGAAAGTCTCTGTCACCATCTGGAAGGTTCTTTGTGGGATAAATTGTCTATGTGAACAAAACCATGAAATCTCATTGTTCGTGACATATATGCTCTTCAAAGGTTGACTGGCCAGTGGAAATACAAAATAAACCCCCTAAATTGGCCTCCTAAGTTACCCAGGACCCAAAATAGACCTCTTGTAGTACAAGGCGTGTATTCTGTGTTGCAAGGATTTTACAGTGATCAGATGTTAAGCCGTATCCCATCTTCTGCTAGTTTACTGTTTAAAGAGACACCTGGCAGCGTTCTGCCTTCTCTAGCCAACACAGAGCAGTTTTGGCAATGCTTTCAGAATGGTGTGAGTGCCAGAGGCAATACAAAAGTGTATTGACTGCTCAGCCCAGGTTGGTTCCTGCCAAAATATAGCACGGACACAACCCAAGTAAGCAAAGGCAACTTGAGGGGGTAGTCTGCAGGCACCTGATCTTTGCCATTTGGCTCAGCACGCCTGAGCCCGAACACAGCTGCAGTTGCTAAACCCCGTGGGTGTAGCCAGGACGGCTGTATTCCAGCAGAAAGTGGCTGGAATCACCTCTATGAGCCCTGCCGATGGAGGGACTTTTCTGCTCTAACCCAGTTCTCTCCCGTGGGATGGGGAAGAGGAAGCACAGAAGCTGTTAGCAAAACAGCATGGATGCCCAATATTCTTAAGCTTCTGTGCCAGACCTCTTATTTTTCACGAGGTGCCTGTTTTTACAGGTGAAACGTACCGATTCCTCTGCGTTGGGAAAGGTCATTTAGGCGACTAACAAAGGAGGCTGTTAATTACCAAGAGGTAGCTCTATAGGGTGTACTTTGCAGGGTGTAGGTGAGAGCTGTCTTTTCTCAAGCAATTTCTACCTCCATTAATTACAAACCCCTGCTCTGACAGCGTCCTGTGGAGTGTCAGTCAGAGATGGGGATGGAGATGGAGTGCTCCCTAGGCCACGAGGAGGTGGCTCTGTTCAGTGCCACAGCCTGTCCCCGGGGCTGCGTGGTGAGCCAGGCTGGGAGGTGAGGCACATATGGTAGTCAGACTAGCAAATCTTTACTTTTTTTTCTTTTTTTTCTTTAGCACAGTGAAGGAAAGAGTAAAGAGGGAGGGAGGGAGAGGAGAAGAGGAGGAAGAAAGGGGAAAAGTGGTAAGGAAGCGCTGATCGGGTCAACCTCTGCGCTCCTGCAGCGGGCTGGGCTCGCCGTCGTCAGTTCTGTAAAACTGTGTTACAACTTTTGGTTAATTTTTTAAGTAGGCTGTAATCATTTATCAAGTTTGTGATAGATCAGAAAGTACTGGTGGTGTTAGAAAAACTCTGGAAAGAGTAAGCAAATTAACATGAGACAGCTGTTAACAGGCTTTTCCAGCCTCCCAAGAAGGCCGCTTGGACTGCAGCATGGTGCACGCTGCTTTTCACTGGCATGGGTCCACTGTTTGTGTCACAGCCAGACAGCTTGCATTAGAGTTTGGCCCGAATGTGAAAAAGCCCTGTTATTTGAATTTAATTGAGAAATACGGAGTCACAATTCAGGTTTTAAAGCTTTTTAATTAGTGAAAGGTTAGGACAGAAAATTCAGTATAGCTGTTACTGATGAATCTGGCCAGGGCTTGGAAGGTGGGTGTTCAGTAGGTGGGTGCTTACAGCAACCTCATCCTTTGAGGGTGATGAGCACCCTCCAGCCCCCCGGCTTCCCTGAGAGCAAGTGTGCAGTTTCTGCTATCACTAACGTCATATGACAAGTTAAACTTACAACTCATGAGGGTAGGCGCTGCCTGCGATGCAGGACTACGTTACAGCTGCTGACAGAGCATCATATTCAGAGAGGTCTGATGCCAGGTGAAATCCAGAACAACTCTATTTCCCATTAGTAGAGTTTCATCAGTGTAAAGCCACTATAGGAAAAATCAGAATCCAGGCCAATGTGAAAAAATTTACTACTACAAAGTGTAAGGAGGTTGTAAGTCTTATTCAAACTGCACTTGAGATGTGGAAGTTTTATTCTGGACCTGGTGTCTGGCTGCTTTGGGTGCTGAAGCCATCTTAAAAATTACCTAAGTATCCCTTCATGTGTGTATCTCTCATCAAATGCTTTTCTACCTCTCAGCGAACTGCAAATTAGCACTTGAAACAGAGTGCTCAGCCTTCTGCCACAGTTTAGGAAGTGGGATCTTGGTGTTATACTACAAGCTGTTTTGGCTTTTACCTAGGCCAAGACTGAAAGGGGGAAAAAAACCCCAAACAAAACATGTTTAGAACTAAGATTGCGATTCAGGATTTTCAATGATTTATTCATCCACCAAAAGAAATCTGAGGACATCCAAAGTTACTTGCAAGCATGAGCTGAATTTGGCAAATAGCTTCAGATTAAAAAAAGAAAAAAAAATCAAAATAGATCAGTTCAGCATTTCCCAAACTATTTCCTAAAGCTTTTTCAGACTAGCTTCATATGCACGCCTGAGTGAAGCTCACATAACGGAGGAAAGGGAGGTCTGTTTCAGGGTGACAAACTACTTGGAAGCTGAAGTCCAGGACAGTCCCCTGAAATGGGAGATCAGGTCGAATTCCTCATCTGGTCAAAAGAGAATATGGATCAGAGTGCAGCTCTTCTCCCCATTGGAGATATGAGAGAGGACAAAAGAAAACAATATATTTTGTTAAACTTGTTTTTAAGTGATTAAAAATAGCTTCAGGTTAACTCAGGACAGTTTGTTTCCCAAGTTAGGCCCAAGTTATTTATTTATCTCTGCTTAGAGCAGCATTTCTGCTCAGCTCCCCTTAGCTGAGCTGAGCACAAGCACAGCCTATGTAAGTAACGGTACATCCCTCGGTATGACGGGCCACAGGCGTGGATGAAGGAATTACTGTATAGTCTTGCTTCTGATTTGAAATTATAGTAAACATTTATCTACTAATGCAAATCGGATTCAGTCTATGAAGATTGATTTTCGTATAATTTGACCTTGTCTAATAAGTCTTCTTGACCAGATGAATTACAGGGACTTTGCACTGATTTATTTTTGCTTATGCATAAAGTACTGTGTGCTTGTTCATCTATTATGCTTAGCACATCAGACTCAGGAAGATTGTATTATTTGAAAATTAAATTTCATACAGTCATATTTAACATAGACCTCTCTTCAGCTGTTTGGCTTCCTATAGCCCTGTTCTCCAACATGAAGAAAATCCATAGGAAAGAAATTACTTTGTTGTCTGAAGTCTGCATGTTAAATAATAAACCCAGAACTATTACTGATCTGATCGTACTCATGCTACAATGGAAGAGAAAGACTAAGCAATATAATGTTACTGTAAGCATTTCACCCTAACCTGTGGCCACAAATACTGATGGGACTTAATTATAATTACACCATTGTTGTGTCACTACAGGGAGAATTTGCCGTTATTTGATTACCTTATCCTTATTCTGTATTTTTCAACATATTTCAGTTTCTATTTCTCTCAACAGTAACTCCACCTCAAATCCAGAGATTCTTGTAAGGCTGTATCCAAAGTTGCTGCCATTAAGGGAAAGGCTCCCTTCCATTTCAACAGCCTGTGTATCAGGTCTCTGACGCCAAAAGTGTCTTAAGTTCTTGAATGTATTTTAAACATTAACTATATATGAGTGAGGGGAAGATAATCGTGATTGTAATTACTCTTTTTCACATTATTGTCTTACATTTCCATTGAAGTAACCTCATGTTGTTACTTTCTTTTGATTACCATGGTTCTTTCCCAACCCATCTTTTCTTACATTTGAAATTTTAAAAAATATCATATACTCATTTAATCAACTGCCCCTTTTAGAACATTTATGATTATAGTAAATTTGTTTCACCACTGCCTTCCTCAGCATTTCCCTAGATACCTCTTTGCATCTATTCCAACAAATTGCGGTCTATTTATCACTATTAATTGTTTACAGTCCTTCAAGTGGTCCATGATTTATCTCAAATTATTTAATATATACCCTTCATTTTTTAAAATATGAAGCTGAATTATGTCATTTAGCCAATTACCCAAGTAAATAGGGAGTGTGGTTATCCTGCTCATTGAAAAATTGTTGTGTTTTGGCAACTGTATAGTTGGACAATAGATACAGCCTCTATGAAACTCAGCCAGTCATGTGTGTGTGTGTGTATATCCTTCCAAGCAAGCAACAGTAAAAACTTAACTGTCATACGTTTTTTATATATATCTGTACACACACACACACACACACACACACACATATGCACGCATGCACACATATAACTGGAATAACATTTACTTTTTTTCTAAATAAAATCTTAGTTATATTAAAGTTAAGATGTTTTGGGATTCTCCACCAATAGGGCCATGTTAGTAGGGCCATGATTCTGCAAAATATTTAAGCGTGTTACAATGTGGAATTACATTGGTGTCATTAGAATTAATGTGCCTGAAAAGATGCACTTAAGAACTTTGAGGGAGTTTAAGCAGCAGAACTTGAAGGCAAACCAATATTAATGAAAGTGTGAACATTTAAATGTTACTGACTTACCAGTGATAGAACCAAGCATTCAGTCCTATAAGGAAACTATATCTATTTCTTTTTTATGATGATAGAGATCTAACTTTTAGCCCTTCAGCTACTCATACTTTGAGATTGAATAGTGTACCTCAGAAGTGTATAATTTTAGCGGAAAAATATTCATATTTAAGAGGAAAAAATAGTATTCCCATAGAAGGCTGATTGAAATTAAATATCAGGTGTTTGAAACTACTCAGGTGTTTAGAAAGTTAGAATTTGCTGAAGGGAAAGGAATTTGTATCCAAAGAGTAGGCAATGTATTAAAAATGCATGGAGAAAACTGAAAAAAACCATAGGATGCATTGTGGAACCATGTGATAAAATCAATTTCACAGTGAATCATGCAGCTCTGCAGTTGAGTGTTGATAACTCATGATTCAGCCAAGAGTCTGAGAATACTTAGTATTTTTTTTAAAGACCCAACTCTTAAATTCATATGATTACAGTGGGAATTCCAACCTTAATTAAACTGAAGTAATTTGCAGAAGTTCTGCCTGCAGAACAATGCTACAAGCCATGTTCATGTATGCTCTAAAGACTTAGAAATCAAAAGACAAATAAAAGCAACCTGTAAATTTTTGTTGGTGTAGACTTTTATTGCTATTAGATTGTAAATAAGGTTTATTTGTTTTGTCTGGAGACTGCTTTATTCAAAATGAGTAACAATCTACAATACTGAGCTGTAGAGGGGAATACGGTGAAATGAGACAACCTACAAAGCAATCTATTTAATTTAACACAGGATTGCAGAGTGACAAACTTTATCTCGGTAAACTAAAGCACTAGCAATAAAGGTTAATGAGGTACGAGCACAAATGCAATCTACCTTAATACCAGTGAAAAGATCCACCCAACTGCTGTGTGTTTCCAACTAATAAAACACGACTGACATGCATTACCAGCTATGTGTAAGGAACCTAACAAATGATGGATCAACAAATCATCTCTATTTTTTCCCCTGTTATTTTTGCGTAATATACTCAGTGACTTTAACAAGGAACAAGAATTTTTTTCCCCAAGAATTACCATAAATTTACTTCTTTGAAAGTCTGGAGTATCCTTTCAGCATTTGCTCTGATCAGTTCTGGGGACCATACAGGTCTATAACACGTATGATGACAGCGTTACTGGGGCTGCAGAATCAAGCACCCCAAAATTAGGAAGTGCTACATTTGAAGTTTTGTGTAACTCCAGTTTTTTATGAGCTTATATCTATGTTTTGACACTAGCATGGCTAGAAAACTTTAGCACTTGTACCTAATGTTGAAGATTGGTCCATTTAAGACCTAAAGAAGTGTTTGTCCAAACTCTCTCTCTCCAACCAATATAATTTGATTTCTTAAAAGATACTACCTGTGACTGCAAATCTCACTTTACAGGTATTTCTGATACAGTTTTTAATCAGCGATAAATTGCTGGTTTTGCTGAACAACCATTCACAGTACTTAGTCGCTCTTCTTCACATATCTCTTCATCAGATACCAGTGTGTTCTACATCTAGTCTCTCCTGCCTTCCACTCCCCATTTTGTCATCACTTTCTGCTCCCAGGTGTCTTGTCTGGCTGGCCCCAGTTTCACCAGTCACTGGCTCTCTCTGCTTGGAGTCAGGTGGCTCCTTCCTCTTGCACCTTGTGTGAAGGCAAAGCGAGCCCCTGTAAGTGCAGGAATGACACACGGCTTTTTCTCACTACCTGTTCCGAGCAATTCATGCTGGGAAAGTACAACTTCACCTGCATATATCTGGTTGGAAGAAGCATACTTAGATGCTCCAGTGACAGCAGGTGCATGGTACAGTTACGTAGGAGTCTGGAAGCAAAGGAGAGTACTTTGCGGTGGTGGGGGCAGGGTGGTGCATGCTGTCGTCACTCCAGAGCTACAAGCTGGTGGAGAGTGCTCTGCTCACAGAGTGGCTGTTGGGGTTTTGGAGACCTGTTCAGTTCCTGGATCTAGGGTTGCATGAAATGCAACATGCACAACAACTTAAAGCTGCCTTAAGAATGTCCTTCTGCTCTGACTGTTCCCCCTGCTTCTGGACCCCAGACATCTGCTCCCACCAAGGGATGAGGCCACTGCTCCCCACATTGGGCTGGCGCAGCTGCTGACAGGGCTGTCCCAGCAGCAGGACTGATGTGGCTCAAGATCCCCATTGGGTGTATTCACAACCTTCTACAATGTAGTTAATGCACAAGCTGCTTATCCTGGATTATGCTAATTCCAGTGGCAGTGGCAGCAGTGTAAAATGTCACCTGAGGTGCTATGTCCCCACCAGTACTAAAATAACTCTTTACAGCCATAATATTTCTTGGGATGCATCGCATTATCCTCAACCCTGTTACACACTCATCTAATCTGTAAAAATCTTCCCAATAAATTGTTCTTTTTGGATGGACAAGGAGGGTCGTAGAGAGGTGCAGAAGAGTGGGCAGTACAGTGGCTTTACCATGCCTCCATAATTATGGCATAATTATATTAGCAGTTAATGAGTTTTACTGTTTTAAGTTAATACCTCTTGGTGATCTTGGGTCAGCCAATATAAACTACAAATAACTTTATATTTATTTAAATTTGTTTTGTATGTGCTTAGGATTCAGGTCAGGGCAACATTATAAAATGTCTATTTCTGCTTATTATGGTTTTTTAACATCTCCCATCCTTTCTGCTCTTAGTCTTCCTGTCCCTTTTTAACCGGTATCCCTGCCTGCTTGACTCAGTGCCAGAGTGGTGGCAACAGCAGGTGCTGGAGACAGCAAATAGTGGAAGAGAACATGGGTATCTTTTGATACCCTCCAGTCTCTTTAAGAATCAGTTCCCTTCTCAAACCACCCTTGTTCTAGGTCTGAACTGAGGGATACTCGTGAGTTATCACTGTATGAGTAACGTGTGATGAAGACAAATCACTGAAAGTTAGGTCTAAACTTGTTTGTTGGAAGAAGAGGTAAAGCACCACAGGGTTTAGTGGAGCTGCTCCTACTGACACAAGGAATAAATCTGGAAAAAATTGGTTTAGTTTTGAAGTTCTATGCTTTCATTAATTTTAATTAGAATTTTAATTTCTTTAGCACCATGGACCTGTCTCTGGATTTCAAGAGCAGTTCATGAGACTGTATCTCTGCAATCCCGTAAGGCTCTATCAATAGGATTGTTGTGCTTTCTCCAACAAGATTATAAGCACTCATTTGCTTTCAGCAGAAGTTTTACCAAGCATCTATTCATATCGTAATGGATTATTGACATAACACAGCAGACTGTTATGAAGTATTCCACTATGTGTAATTAGAGTGTATTTAATCTGCATAATAAAAATCCATATGAACAGTTGTTGTCATTCATGCCCAAAAGCTGCTCATCTAAGTGAAGTATCTAGCTTGCCCCATAGATTTAGGGATGGAAAGCAGCACTTAGAAAAAAATCTCATCTAAATCAAGACTGTCAAAAAAGTGCTTTTACTCAGCAATCCAGATGTGGGCAATCTGATTTCTGCCCTTCACCCCTCCCCACCCACCCCCACTCCCCCCCCCCAAAAAAAAAAAGAAAAAAAGAAAAAAAGAAAAAAGAGGCATATAGACTTGAATGTTAGCTTCCACCTTTCATCTTAGATCATGTTTTTACTGTCATTTGGTAAGTATTTACTTTGTCATTCCTTGTGCCTTTGGTAGGATGCCAAGGCAGTATACAAGGATCTTGCTTAGGGTCCTTCTGCCAGGGTTGGGAGGAAGGGTGAGGCAGGTTCTCTGCACTGTGGGGCAATCCACCCACCCAGTGCTCCCACACCTGCATAATGGGTAGAAGGTCAGGCTAGCATCTGTATATCATTTAAAACCCACTAAGGTATGAAAAGTAGAGCTTAACTGGGAATATGAGTCGTTCATAGAGCACCACTGGATGCTTTGTAACGGGAGAATTTTAGGGTTAAAAAAAAGTGAGGGAAGAGAAGCTGTAACTGATAATGCAGCCTGGTAATACTGGGAAAACCAGTAAGTAGGAGAAACATTTTATCCCTGTAGCCTGCTAGGGCTTCCTTCATGAAAGCTTTTACTAGATCAAAATTTGCAAAGAAAGCACTGCTAGCAGGAAAAAAGAGCTCAAAATATTTAATAAGATGTTTATTTATATTTTTTTCATTTCTTACTTCTTTTAATAAACATGTTTGTGATTTTTGTTTTGCCAAGGAACCTCCTTGCGTTCAAAATTAGCCAAAACCGAAGGATATTAACTTTCATTGTAAAGAAAGGTTCTGTTCAACCACTGCCACTGCTTGTTATGTCGTGGTGAAAATCCATCTGTAAGTAGCCTGAAAACAGACAAATGAAATGAAAAAAACTCCCCATAGGTAAAACCTCAGCTATAATTTTCACATCAGCCTTTTACAGTCAGAATACAATAGAGCCATTTTGTGGTATAATAAAGAGTTGTTAGTTGTTCTTCTGGTGATTTAAAGCCCTAAAATTGTCAGCATAGTCTAGAATATTATCGTGCACAAAAGAAAACTACACTGCATAAATTCCATAGTAGCTTTTCATTTTGGCATCAAAATAATAAACTCAATTACTTAAGAAAAGGCATGTGTAGGGAGTGCAGTGGGCTGTCGTGGCATTCATGAACTGGTGTGTGTGTGTTGAATTATGCAGAAGTGTGGTTCACAATGAATTGAAAAAATTGTGCTGACACATGAAGATACTGCAACATTCAGGTGAGCAAGTCCTGTTAAGCAACTTTTAAGCACCTAGTGCAGAATTCTTACTTTTGTATCTAGAAATTAATGCTAAATGAATGGGTAGTAAGTTATTCTGGAATTGGCTCTAATTCTGGTATTTAACTTTTGAATGTTTGTCTTCACAACTTTAGCAATGTTCCTTAAATACAACTTCCAGCATGATGTGAATTTAGATGGTCAGACTTAAAAATTGCAGGTTCCTCCAGATCACAAGAACAAATGCACACATTTGTGGTTCTTAGCCAAGGAGATAGGATTTTGGGTTGTACTGTAATTTAAACCAAAGAATGTTAATTTTAGTGTACTCATAAAACACTTGTGGCTATCTTAGAAGAGTCCCAAGATGTGTTATCAACCCAGATATTATACAGAGCTTTCAAGAAACAGGATTCTGAATGTCTGAGTTTAAAAAAAAAAAGGCAAATGCGATAAGAAATATGTTGAAAGACATTCTAAATCCCTTCATCAGAGGGAAAGAGATAAAAATAATAACACTCAGTAGCTAAAAAATACAATCTGTGGAAATCTTAATGAAGCCTAATGACTCATGTGAGCTGCATTGTTAAATTTACTACCCCCATTTTACAGCTAAGAAAAAAGAAATATGAAAGTGAACACTAACATTTTCATCTTTTGGGTGTATTAAATTTTGCAACTTAATCCATATTCTTACATGCTAGTGAAAGAGGGAATAACTGAGTTCTTATTGCAAATGAAAATTAAACTATCACATAAGGGGGGAGAAATATGCAGGGGAAAAAGACCCCCATTCTGTCAGGCAGCAAATGATTAGTGACCCTAACAGGGGTTGTTTGAAAGCAGGATGCTGAAAGCTTGAGAAGGCCAGCCACCTGTATGTCTTTCCCCTCTGAAAGAAGAATGTGTATTTCAGAAGTTCTCAGTCAATGTCAGTTTGGTCTTCTCCATCTTATGCAGCCTGCACTTGAACCCTCGTAGAGCAAGTAAGCATCCATTGGGTTTTATTTTGTGTGTTGTTCTGCACATAGTTTTGTCCTGTGAGCTGATCATCCTTTGGCTTCTTTACAGTCTTTTGTACTTTGGAATTTGTGAATTCAGAATCTTACTCATTTTCTTCATTCTTTTCCATCAGAAGCTGTGGATATCTCCTACCCTTCTGCAGTCTGTGTGTGACAAAGACCATCTCTATGACACAATACTGCCTTTTGAACCCCTACTTTGCTGTTACGTATTTTATATATATACATATAAAACATGCTGTCTTGTGGTTGCTTAAATATACTTTACCATAATGATTTTATTATATTTGTAAGGAACTTGCATTTCCACAGGTTTTAATAGAGTGGTTACATAACCAGGTGGTCCTACTGATTTCTGTTAGGTATTTCAGCAGATGACAACCTTAGTTTCGAGAATTCTGCTTTGTAACTTCATTAAGCTAAATAGAGGTCACAGCTCCAAGGAGTTTTTTGAGATCACCTTTTCACAATTTTGATACAATTTTCTAATCAATGAAGATTACAATGTGAAAATGTGTAAAGTTGGTTGATTAGCATTGATAACATGCAGCTGTGGCCTTGCCTCGAAGGCAGTGGGTTGGTTGACATGGACAATGTGCAGCTGTAGCTCGTTCCTGCTAAGTAGTTAAATAGCCCTGAGGATGGTGGGAGAGAGGGTTGGATTGAAGAGGAGTGGTGTGGTCTGGTCTGGCTTCTGGAGGAAGAAGAAACAGCACAGGCAGTAGAATCTGACTGACAGTAAAAGTCTCGTTGAGGCCTGATAGCTTGCTTGTGCTGCAACAGTTGGTGCCCCGTGTCAGGCTAACTGAGGTGGACTGCGGTAACTGGTGCCCAGCATAGCTGAGACAAGCAGGAGAACCTGCAACCCGTAACAACCCCTGTGAGAGGTGAGCCGTTGACAACTAATTGATATGGGTGTATTGCAATATTTGTTGTCCATCTTAATGCAAATTGCAACTAAAATGCTATGCTCAGCATTTTGGTCTTCAGCATCAGGTTCTGGTCTGTCCTTTTCTTTTTCTTTGGTATACTTTACCAATATTTTTATGATCATATTGTGACTATGTTTTTTGTCAATTTGCTGTGAATTGGGCTTTCTCTTTGAATACCTATCTACATATGTCTTTACACTATCATATACTGATAAGGAAGCAAAATGATCCATGTAGGAGATGCCCAAATCCAGCCCCATCCTCATTCCAGGCCTTCAGTTTTAAAGGATTTTGTGGCCCCACCTTAATAGCCCATTTGATCTGGAGCAAGACCCTAGATCTTTGTTTGAAGAGCTGTACGTAAATAATTATTTATAAAAATAGCTTCTTTACAGAATCTATATATGCATACATGGATGTGTATATATATGTATGCATATGTAAATATTATGAAATGTAGATTTATTATGCCATATAAATATATACATTCTATGTATGTATATATGCTCAATTTTACAGCTTCTTTTTGGCCCAAATTTCACCAGCTGTTCTCTGCTTCCTTTACTTCTCATAGGCTACTGGACTTTCCCCTGAGGAACCTGTTTTTCTGATTCTGATGGCTGCTGTTGTCTTAATTGTCATACAGAAATGCATATGCCTGGCAAGATGTTCAAAGCTGGATTCAAGTCCTGGACATGAGGGGATCAATGGTGTTATGTCTGAGAACAGTTAAGGAGGAAATGGGAAGGTCTGACTAAGTCTAACAGCCTGGAGGACGAACTGTCCAGCTGACAGCTCTTGGATCGGTTCATCTTTCTACAACTGGAAAGAAGAAACAAGCTTTTGACAGACAGGCTCTTAAGATGTCATTTGGTGACATGTAGGTGGGTATTCACAGTTAGCTCAAGCCACATCTTCCAAGACTTCCTAGTTTGGAACAGCAACTCATGAGACTGTCCAGAACAGCCATGACTCTCACATGGTTGAGATCCACAATGGTACTCACTTTGTTCCTTCCAGACTCATTTGCAGAGAGGTCCTTGTATGTGACACTGATTTTATCTTCAAAGAGCTTCTGTTCATGTCGTAGGATTTACCAGCTTCCTTTGTATTGTTAAGCGACTTGGCTGTTGATTTGACAGCATTTACCTTCATAACTTGAGCGAGCATTCCTTCACACTGAAAGTCCTTCAGAAGAGAAATTGGAAGTCTCAGCTCATAAGCTCTTCCTCATTTTCCCTGGGAGTCCAGAAGGCTTTTCTCTCTTTTTATTAAATATTCCTGGAAGAACTCCTAACTCCAAAGCAAAAGCATAGGGCAAAGATCATGGGGTTCTTCTATACTGTCCTTCTGAAACAATTCTGCTTCCAGTGTCCTTAAAGACAAAAGTGCAGACTAAAAGTCTCTCACTCATTTTTATGATCAGGGAGCTGTGTTATTGCATTACTCCTCCACCCTAATGTGGCCAGAGGAGTTCTGTGTGGACTTAGACTGGTTTGTTCCTTGTATAGACCAAACCCCTTCAATCTGTCATTAATGTAAGTCTTCCTTTGACTAATACGGATACTTCTTTTCCCTTTAAAGAAGTCCAGTGAATCGGCTTCAAGAATACCCTCGACCACCAGCCAGAGGATGAGCCCCATGCCTTCAGTGTCTACAGGACGTACCAGCCTTTCTGCCCTGGAGCTGGCTGGCATCTAGCGTTCTTGTTGGATGGTTTCTTGATTTATTTTTTTTTTTTTTCAGTTGGAGGGTGTTCTGGTTTTGGCTGGGATAGTTAATTTTCTTTTTAGTAGCTGGTTTTGCCAAAAGAGTGCTGTGTTTTGGATTTGGTGTGAGAACAGTGTTGATAGAACACTGGTGTTTTTTAGTTATTCCTGGGTGATGTTTATACCAAGTGAGGGATTTTTCAGTTTCTCAGGCCCTGCCAGTGAGAGGGCTGGAGGGGCACGGGAAACTAGGAGGGGACACAGCCAGGGCAGCTGACCTGAACTGGCCAAAGGGATATTCCATACCATAGAACATCATGCTTTGTATATAAACTGGGGGCCGGGGGGGTTGGCCGGGGCCTGCCGATCATTACTTGGGCACTGGCCAGGCACCAGTCAGTGGGTGGTGAGCACTGTGTTGTGCATCACTTGCTTTGCTTTTCTCCCTTCCCTTTGGATTTCATTCCTCTCCCCTTCTCCGTCCTTTTTATTATAACTTCTATTATTATTCTTGTTTTAGTTTTATGTCAATTATTAAATTGTTCTTATCTCAACCCTAGTTTTACATTCCGTTCCGATTCTCCTCCCCAACCCTCTGGGTGAGGGGGAGTGAGCGAGCAGCTGTGCGGTGCTTTGTTACCGGCCAGGGTTAAACCATGACAGAGGAGTATGCCTTCCCAGAAACTTTTTTCATGACCATAGTCATCCAGTAGGTAAGAATATATGACTGTAGTGATTCTTCCATGGCCTAAGGTAGTTTTTTCTCCAGTACTCTTAAGCTTTTGGTACAGCTCCCTAAAACACTGCTTTTCAATGCCAAGACCTCCTAATGCAGAGCTTGCCTTCAGTCCACAGTAGGCGATGGCTCTCTGGATGACACTTCACCTGTTTACACTGGTTGGTGATAACCTGGTAAACAACAGTGCAGATTTCAGTGGCCACATGCAGCAAGTGTGCTGGTGTATGATGATGATTTACAGGACAGGACTTTTTGATCAGCTTGTTTGAAATGTCCTTGACAGTCATACCCACATTGTGTTAACAAGTAGAGGGTTTTCTCCTGGGGTTCGCTGAATATTTTTGAAACTGTCCAAAGTTTCTTCCCATCACAGGCTTGCTCCTTGTTGCCTTGTTAGCTTGTCTTTATACCTTTGATATGAAACCTTCCAAATCTTGTTTCATTCTTTTCTCAGTGAAATCGGCCTTGCAGTTATTTCAGTCTGGAGAATAAAAGGAGATGGAAGCTTTTAGAAACAGGCTCCTGTATACTGCCTCTTTTAGAGTTTACCCTTTGTACTCCTAAATACCTTCCTAAGTAGTGTCAGAATTCTCTTAGTTGGGAGAGTGACTTCTATCAGCTGTTCTTAAGCTATGTGCTTCCAGTGCTGAACTGTCTGGCATAACTTTGATATAGTCTCTTGCACAAAGACAAAAATTACCTAGCTATCAGTGCTTCGTTATAGTTACGCTGATGGTATGAGTGACATTCAACCACATAACTCAAAAAGAGTTACAGATAAGCTACCTTTCCTATGTTACTTCTATATTCAATTATCCACTTCATTATGTTCTGCTTCCTCTTTATGTGTTTGCCTTCTGCACTTGCATTTTAATTCAGTATTTGCTTTATTATCTACTATCTGACATTTTTAGTCCTAAAAGATAGTGCTTCATTTCTGAAACAAATCTGCAAATCTTCATTTTTCTGGATTGTCTTGACTTGCAGTTCACATTCACCACAGAACAACTCCTGAGATTAACTTTTCTTGTTTGTATTCCACACAACTATATCTTAACTCCAAAAGTCTTGCTGTAACTTCAAATATAGTAGTACTTGTGTGTTGTGTCCAACTGTAACTGGTATGTACTTTTTGTATTCAAAGTGATAATCCAGTCTTTGCATGTAGCAGTCTTCAGCAAAATTTCTGCTACAATTCATTCTTTCTAGCTCTTCTTTGCTTTTTTTCAGCTCTAGTCTGCAGACTTCTGCAGGATTGTTTTACTTCTTACAAACGTAATGGATTTGCCCAAAGACTCCCTTGGTCTACATCTTATTTCAAACCTTTGTGCAATCTTTTGTACAACTTCTTACAAATCCACTCTGTATTTTGTGGACTTCTCTATAGAGTCTTCACTTTCATTTTGCAATTGCATCACTTCATGGATTTACTGTTTAATACATACAAAACATCATGCATCTCCTTTTTGTTTTCTTACAGGACACTGATTCCTCTTCAGCTTTACCTTACTGTAACTGAAGAGTACTCTTTAGTGCTGTAACAGCTGTCTTGTTCTCACTTGCATGTAGGCTATGCATCTAATCTAATACACCTGACTACAAGTATTTTTTAGGCTACTGTTTAATCTTCTGGGGAAGAGAAAAAAATCTTGCCCTGCTTTCCTTCAATTTTCTAGTGTATTTCTGAAAAGTTAGAGATGTAGAGAAACCAGTAATGACTATACTAAGATACCTTTTACTTACATAAGTAGAAGAAAAGATAGCATCTATTCTGTTGCTGGTACTACATTGTCTTCTGAGGTGGCAGTGAAACAGAACTCCAAATCGGGATTTAGAAGTACCATAAGTCATTATTGTCACTAAAGAGAGACTAATGCTGGGGAAAGATTCACATGTTCTACTTGATCAGCTGGATGGCACGGACTGAGTGTAGCAAGAGCTAATTCAAACCAGAATGCCTCTTAAAAGTGTTTTTTACCATGAGTGTCATATAATGTTCATAGGTGTTATGTACTTAAAACTCTCTGAAGTTAAATGAGGATGGAATGAAATGGTATATTTATGCACCAAATTTAAAAGACCAAGGTTAAAAATTGGCTTGTAATGACTTACTATTTAGAAGCTCTTACATTTAGTTAAGTTATTCAATGTTATTTTCTATGGAGATATTCCAGAAAACTGCTTTCAGTTCTGGAATGACTGATCTCCTAATGGAGTGAAACTTGGCAAGCCTCACATCTACAAGAAGCACAAAGAGTACAGGTATGATAGCAAACTATAAAAAAAGATTTAATTAAATACTGTATTTCTGAAGTTATTGTAGCTGAGAAACCACCATTTTCTTTCACTTATTGTTCAGGAAAAAGGCAAAATGTAACCAGAAAACAATAAGGTCCAGTTTGCTCATTCCTTAGCTGCAAAATCCTTTTTCCAAAATAAATCTTTATGCTGCTTCTCTCTCCTTGTAACGAATGTTTTGATGACTTGCTGGCAAAAATGAAAACAGGAAGAAAGACAATAGTTTGTGAAGAGCCTTTTCACTTGGGAAATATTACTTTATGACAGATTATGCTACAGCTACTATAACTCCAAATATAATACAAAAAGAAAGCAACAATGTAAGTGCCTCCCCAGGTATTTCATGGTAATTACAGCTTTCTGACTGAGAGAGCTGATGGCTAAAGGCAATTTAGATATTTAAACTGACCAGTTTGTCTCTCCTTTTAGGTCAAGATTACTCTATTGACAGGCATGTAGAGTGACAGCATATTCAAGATCTTTTTTTTGGAGGGAGGTGCAGTTTCAGGAGACAGCCTTCAAAAATATGGGTAAAAGAGTGATAGAATCAACTATATGATAACTGAGGTGTACTTAAATGAGAGCCAGAAGAGTACTGTGACTACCATTTACAGTCTACCTTGGCTGCTGTTGCTATTCTGTACAGTTCTCAATAAGGAGGAGGTGGTGTGTCTATTTGTCCTGAACATACTATAGTTGTCCTATACTAAAAAATGTTCACTGAATATTCTTTTCCATGAGGCAAATTTTTTAATATAAATGAACAGATTACCTTTAGCAGTGAGCCACGGACTGAAATTTTAGAAAGCTGACTACAACAGTATTTAACATTTTTTTATAAAGACACACTGAAATTCCACTTCAGGAGGGACCCACTGTTGCACTTGGCCTCTTTCCAGATTAGTTTTGTTTTCAGTATTCCTGTACTCTAAAAAGACTGCAGATGTGACAGGATTTTGGCACAACCAGGAAGTGCTACAGTTATGGAAGCGCCACCATTTGCGGGAATTTTAGTCCTCTGTCCAGTGAGAACAGGAAAAGTAGTGTGGAGAGTGGGAGCAAAGTCTGTTACTGGTCCTGAACATGGGCCACAGCTGGGGCAAGGTAGCTTGCTCTTAACTGCAGAAAGGCTGAGGTTGTATTTTTTAATACTCCTGGGAAACCAAACGCTGACAGTCACAAATAAGTAAAAATCACTCAAAATCAAAACAGAGACCAAAACCCCACGGTTAATCTCTTAAGCAGAAAACCTTGTTATTTTTTTCCCCTCTTGTGTTTGAATGTACTGCATTCTTTGATGTAAAACTTAAGCACAACACTTGGACAGGATTGTTCCTATACCTGCTGTGAGCTACAGCATCTAGAGGGCTCTTCCCAGTCTGTCAGCTGTTCAGAGGGCAAGTGGCCACAGATGCATCTCTGCTCTGGCTTGTTTTTTCACTGCCAGAGTACTTGATCCATTCTCAGGTGGACCTGCTGACAGAACAGGCTGTTTTTTGCCCCAAAGTCCAGTTCTTTAAAAAGAAAAGCTACTTTGTTAAAGGAAAGTTGGATGGTAGTGTAGGAATTTTGGCCAGAACTTGTTCATTATAGGTTGCCTTTGGAAGGCTACTAAATGTTTGTTCCTAAGCTGCATGGCCTAAATCAGGTTGTTTGGTGTTGTGTGTTTGTGGTTTTTTTGTGGTTTGGTTTTTTTTTTTTTTTTGGTCCTGGAAATGTCAGCAGGAGACATTTGTTGTATCAGGACAGCAAAAGGGGCCCCACCTCTGGGTGCCACCCTGCTTGTGGGTGTGCCAACAGAGGACAAATATGCCCAAGTTCCATTTCCATAGTAGATGCTGAGGCTGGAGCGGGTGCCAGGCTGAGTGAGCAGCTGGGGAACATGGAGGGGCTGGGGTGGATGAGGAGCAGGAGGGAAAGCAGGCTGTGCAGAGCAGTGGGGTGAGGTGCTAGGAAGGGGGAGCATGGCTACAGGGAGCTGCTGGTGGTCTCTAAAGCTGAAGGGCAGGCAGGATGTTAGTTCCATGCTATCGGGAGCTCCCCACAGGCAAACCTCTCACCACACAGTGCAGGGAAGAACAGGCACCATGCCTTTCTTTAGCTAGGATTGACAGACACCCCTCGTAATGCAGCGCATCGCCACGGAAGTTCTGCATCCTGTATGATTGTCATGTAGGAGACAAGCTCTCCTGGACGTTTATAGCAATTAGCCTCACAACTGCAGCTCATGTGGACGTGCTCAGTTTGTCAGCTTCACCTGTCATGTATGTATGATTTGCTGTGCATGCACAATAGTGTGCGCATGCAATGCAGTTAACTGGGGCTGTCTTGGCTTTATGCTTATGATCTTGAGCCCTGTGTTTGATAGGACCACAATCATTGATGGCTGGTGGCACGTAAATTATCAGTCACTGACATGCAAGTTGTGGGAGGGCAGCCTGCACCCAGCAGGAGATACTGCAGAGAGAATTCCTTTTGCCCTTTCCTCTAACATGCTGCAAGAATAAATCACCTACTCTGCTCTAAATGGTGCTTAAGTGATATAATGGAGTCCTTTGCTGGCCTGTAGACAGAGATAACAGCACTTTGATCTAGCATTGATTAAAACTCTGCTAGTCTCATGTTTGTTTACTGTTTTAAAATAAATATTTTACAACAGAAAGTTGAAAACCAGAATTTGAATATAAAAGCAAATCTGGACTATATGGAATAAGGACAAGAGGGCTGTTTTTCAACACTAAGATTTGTATTCAAGGATATCCTAAAGGCGTACAAGGGACTTTGACATCAAAATCCTTAATATTTGCAGGATATAAGAGTGTTGGAACTTACATTATGGGTCAAAAAAGAAGAGAATATTTGTCTGGCCTCTGCAATACAAATGAAAGAATTAGTGGATCTGTGATTTACCTATTACAGGTGGTTGCTTTTCCTAGTTTTCACAGATAGTTTTGATTTTGGGAGGATTGCCATGCTACTGACAAGCTATTAAATATAGTAATTTTTGTCTTGTAACTTTTTTATACTTTGTGCTGAACATATGACTCAGTAGTACGGCCTGCATAAACACGTGGGCCCAGATAACACCGCTGTGCAAGCTCCTACTGTGCTCTGAAAACTACCTGCTCAGCCTGCCAGTGACTGAGAATATATACTAGGAACATCCACTAAGTGATTTCTTCCTGTACATGCCACATGGAGAAGTCAATATTTATACCTCACACTTGAAAGAATTCATTAAATAAATATATTTTGCTAAATAACACTCTATATTACATATTCCTTGTCTAATATTTGTCCACAGAAGTATGTTATGCGAATTGAATGCCTGGTTAAGAAGAAGTAAATGAGTACAACATATTTAATATTTATTTGGTAGCAGAACACAGTAGACACAGGGGAGGTGAGAGAGAATGCAAATACAGGAGGAAGAAAAAGTCAGTAAAGGGCATAGACAGAACATGAAATATTTCTACGTGACTAGAGTGATTCTGAAAAAAGTAAGCAGCGAGACAAATGCAGATATTTGGAATTTAGAATTTTAAAGTGAAATATTTT
Organism: Falco punctatus; assembly: GCF_963210335.1. Taxonomy (NCBI): domain Eukaryota; kingdom Metazoa; phylum Chordata; class Aves; order Falconiformes; family Falconidae; genus Falco; species Falco punctatus. Next base: position 70,814,418 of record NC_137583.1, read on the forward strand.
AAGTAACAAATAACATTTAAGGAGGACTGTAAATTACTTTTCACAGCAGACGTGCTTTGTCTGAAAATATATTGCTTCAAGAGAATTCCAGAGGTGATCCACTTCTCTAAGGTCTGGATAATTTGGGTTCTTTGTGTTTAGGGCACCTTTTATCTTCAGGGACAGGTTCTTGGTATGATAAATCTGTTTTTACTTTTCTATTGTTTTTGTCTGTGATGTAGTGAGTGAAATTCATACCACAGCAAAATCTAATAACAACAACAAAACCCCCATGTTGTTGAGAGCTGTTAAAACTCTGCTAAAGGCTACTTACTGGAGAGGTTAGTTATGGAGAAATTGGACTGGTTAATGGGAGTTTGTGAGAAATTATATTGCAGAATTTTGGCAAAGTGCATGCTTTGACCAGTAATCTGTTTTTCTGAAAATAATGTTTTGCACTTGTAATGAAAGTAATATGTTTTGCTCTATTTTCTGAAATATATTCCTTGAGAGCAAATGGAAGTCACAACTGTACAGGTAGAGGAAGGATTTTGGCAATTTATGTTACGATTTGAAGAAAACTCAAATATAATCTATCAGCAGCAAGATGCTGTGATATGTTTAACACTGAACTGTTAATTTTATAAAAGCAAGTGACTGCAAGAAGTGAATATATCTCTACTTGACATCATATAAATGTAAGAAAATGTGTATCAAACATTACAATGCTCATTTAAGCAGATACGTGTTTGCATGTGTAGCTGTGGGTAGGATTTATAAGTGTCCTTTTGGTATATATAATCATAGAATAATCCAACCTCATTTCCTTATATTGGTTTCTAGCTATGTACTTTTTCTGTTGTGTGTGTAATTGTGGTTATCAAATGCAGACTGGCCTTCCTAGGAATTTCTTTTTGGTATCTGTATAGACTGGAATTCCTCTGACATCAATGGATTTTTTCCTGATCACAATTAAGTGCACTGTTATATTTCATATGGAATTTGAAGAGTTTTTACAGGATCCTTCTTAGAAAGACATGTGTACACACATACATCACATTGATGGTCTTCATATGTTTAGTTAGGTCTGCTGTTTTTGCACTATATAACCACAGTCTGCCAACTTTGTTAATGCAAGTCTGAACTGTGAAAACCACGGAACTTGAAATTTAACTTTCTTTTATAAAGAAAACATTTTGAACATCCTGAGCAAATTTCAGAGTATTATCCTAAACTTTGAATGGACAGCAATTTACTACAAAAAAAAAAAAAACTAAAAAAATCTATGGTACAGAAACATCAGTCTTGAGTAAATGTTGTCGCTTATACTCATCTCTCATAGCTTTTCATTCACTCTGAGTAAAGTCAGTCCTTTTATTGAAATGACACCCCACAAACCAAATGGTGTCCATGATTAATTCCTACATACATTTGCTGTAGCAAGCTCTTCTGTTGTACTGTTGGTATGTTGTGCTTCTGGTTGCACAGTCTCTCTGTGCATGGTCATAATTCTAGTAATTTGTTTTATGGTGACGTGGGATTTGCCAGACTTTCTCTTCTCCAACATTTTATGGTGCTAGTATCTTCCTTTCTTGGGAAGGCACCTTAGCAAATGTTACAAATGTACATACCTACCATGTTAATGAACTGGAGAGGAGTGTTATGTACTGACCAATGGGATTGTATCACCTTTATAACAATAAACAAATTCTCTGATGATATTTAAACTTGCTCTTTTCATTTGCCAAATCAAATTCTTTTTTTTTTTTTTTTTTTTTAATTATTCCTAACATCAGCTCCTCTGTGGCAAAGCAACAAATACAAGGATGGACCAATCAGGAACAAAAGAGCACTGTAAGCATTGTGCAGGGAATTAAAATCAACAGGACCAGAAAGATTCTGTGATTCTCTAAGTGTTAGGAGAGTGGTTGCAGTACTGAATTACTATTGTTACCTTATTTAGTGCCTAGATGGTTCTCGTTTTTCCTGTACAAGATGAAGCGCAGTGTGGGACCTGATAGAAGCATGGTGAAACCACGTGCACAAAGAGGACCGCAGCAGCTCTCACGTAGCAGCCATCTTGTATCACCTCTTCGTGGTCCTCCAGTTTGCGCTCCCAGCTATTGTCTTAATGTCAGAGCAGTCGAAGCTGGAAAAAATGGTAAAGATGTCCCTCTGGTGTATTTTTAGGTCTCCACACTTTTTTTTTAAATCACATCTGCGATTACTGTGAAGCAGAAAAGGACCTTGGAAGGGTCATGTAGCTATGAAACCGATATAAAATGTTCTCTCCGGAGAAATAGTTCTTTGCCCCCTGGTGGTGAACTAATTTTGAAAAATACTACAAAACACTTTTAGGAAAATTTACTTGAAATTAAAGAGAGATACCAATTGCTTCATTGAATACAAGTAAAAGTAAACTGCTAGGCAATACTTAATGTGTCAAACATAATTAAGAAAAATCCTGTTATGAACAAAATCCATCAATCTTTGATAGTGACTGCAGAATAGAACAAAAAGAATCAACATCACGGAAAACTGTATGAGACGTTTCAAAATAGTGTTTCTTACTTTATTTTTTTTGGAAGGGTTAACACAAATGTCTTCAGAACACAGTGTAGCCTTGAGAATCCCTGATTTCCAGTGTTCTGACATCATGGACCATGGGAATTATATTCATCTGTACAGCATCTTTAGATCTGCCCCTCTCTGGAGATTAGTAACGTCGTCCATACGGTGACAGCTCTCATTCTGGGGAACTAGACTAACATTCCCTGGATAAAAACTTTAAAAGAGCTGTACATATTTCTAAAACTTGTCTAGACGTTTTCAGCTTGCGTATATTGAGCATCTCCATATGTGAGTACATAGAGTACTAGGATGTTGTTCTTGGAACAGTAATAACAAAATTGAGATTGGAAATCATCCACTTGCAGTTTAAGCCACAGGTCATTTTGAAAGGTGTCAAGAATACATTGTTTAAAAAGATGACACAAGTCTTCTAATCACTGATTTTGTTTCATCTTTTAATTCTTGTGCCTCCTAAACTTCTGCCTAAAAGAGTGCTTCCCCGTGTCAATGTTCTTCTTTGGAAAAATACATATTAAAATATAGTGACAGACTACTGTCATGTCATACAGCAAAACATTATGCATTTATGCTGGAGAAAGGCCATTTATAATGGTCAAGGCTTTCATACATTGGCTTTATACTGTTAGGATATGGCTGATATTCTGAAGATGAAACCCCTTTTCCTGTCCCACAGAATGTGAGTTATCTTGTACAGTGTTAATGTGGCTTCAGGTAGTTTTTCAGTTTGGAAAAGAGTATCACAGGGTATTGCATGCTCAGTAGGGAGGGACTGATTGGTTTTTGGCACTAATGATGTAACATGAGGAGGAAAAAAAAAAAGAGTAATTAGTAAAAGAGAGGACTGAGCTGCCCAGAGGAGGCACATATTACCTATTTCCTAAATAATATTCTTTCATGTCTGATGGACCATAATAGCTTTCTGGTTTTAGCTGCATTACTTTTGCTTCTCTTTCCATTCCCACATTTCTTTCTCATTATTTTGACTTATGTCAATTCTAAGGTAACAGCTGGTCTATGCAAATGGCATATTTCTTACAAATCTTTCAGTGGGCAGGTTTGCTCTAAAGTGATCCTGTCCCCCCATCTTTTCCCCTGCCACGCTGGATGTTACCTTCCCCTGGTCTCTGGACCATTCATCTGTTTGTGTGGCTCTAAACTGTAATTGTGAAATGATGTGGCTTTAAAAAAAGATCCCTTAAAAAGGCAATAACCAGACTACTTGCCTATTGGGATGGCGCACTACAGGAGCCCTCGGAGCAACGTTACTGCCGCCTTGCTGGCCGCTTTTGCAGGAGAACACTCTCTTTCCCGTGCAAGTCCTCAAATGTTCCTGCCAGCTGTGAAACAAAATTCCTGCCTCCGCTCTGCTTAGCCTCACTGCTCAGGGAACAGCTCGCTTTCAGCTCTCGGGGTGTAGTTATACAAAGGTTTTTTTCCAATGGGAAAGCCAGCTTAAGCCAGGCAGTTTCCTGCCTGTGCTGCCCTCTTGTTCTTGCTCCTTCATCACAGTTTGCTGTCCCCTCGATTGTGCGAATGCAGCTGTTTGTGGGCTGTGTTGTAAATTGGATCACTGAAGTAAATCTGAGGGTTTGTGCGCGTGTGTGTATATATGTGTGTGTGAACAGCTTTTTTTTTTAAAAAAAAAACCAACTGGATCATTTCAGTCATTTGATTTATAATGTGGCCCACAAAGAGTTGAATTAGCACAGTTGAGGAGGCAGCAAACAGTGGCGCAGAAGTGGGAACAAGCCCCTGGGCTGGGGGGAGGGCGCAGGAAACTCTTAAGCCAGCTTTGTTAACAGAGAAAACTACTGTACAAAATCATGCAGAGCACCTAAACGGAACAGCTGGAGTAGAAAACTGGTATAGACTGCAGAGCAGTCAGGCTCTTGTATTGCTGGAGATAAGGCTTTATCTTTAGGAAGAAAAGGGGTGGTCCCTTAATAAGCTCTTTCCCCTAGATGTCTTCTATTCATTTGAGACATCAAAATCGCAGGCTGTTTAGCTATTCAGAATATGATCATGCGAATCCTACTGGGCTTATGAAGCATGTTGGTCTTTCAGTGCTGTTAAAAACGCTAATAATAACTGGTTCATGCCTCGGGCCTTGGGTGCTACTGTCAATTAGCATCAGAACAGAGATTTATTTAAACAAATAATTTCTGTAGATGCTTCTTTCCCTTATGGTTTGCAAAGGAGAGATTCGTGACCGACAGGACCTGGTTCAGTGATACCTGCCTGCGTGTGCTGACAAACTCAGGGCAGAGAAAGAAAATGCCATCCTTGCCTTCATAGTTCTCCATATTCTTAAAGGAGCTGCCCAGCTGGGGAGACTACATACGGAATTAAAAACCTTTCTCTGATCCTCTAGCCATTTAAATGTCATGCCTGAGTCACAGAAAAAAATACTAATACCTTCCAACATGAGTAGTTTTAGACGGTAATGAAAAAGCTGTGTGTAATCCTCCTCCTTCTCTACCTTTGTGTCAGAGTTCACAGTGCTCAGATTTAAATCGTCGTCACTGGTCACCGAACTCACCAGTCTTTGCACGTGTCACTGGAAATTTCTCACCTATAGCACTGCAGGCTCATCGCAAAGGCAAGCGTTGCTGAATTTGATTACCTTTTGTTTGTATTTTAAGGCTTTCTCTGAAACCAGGAGAGAGAACTGACTTTTAACTGATTTATTTTATATTGTGGAAGCCTAGTGTGACTCAGATTAACTGAAAGTATTGGAGAAGGGGCAAGGACTCTAATGACTCACCAAGAAAAAATAAATTCTCGCGACTTTAAAGAGGAAAACAGAAGAATGAGAAGATAATAATGTGTCATTATTATGGTGGTGCTTATAGCATTTTAATAGCATTTTTAGCATTTTCTTCCCAAAATTTCAGTATTTATTCTGGAGTACAGAATTATTTTAATGGAAACATTTAAACTAATCTCATAGTCTAGAATTAAATTTTTTTTTTAGAAATGTTACATGTAGTATCAGACTTTTTCTTCTAATGGTTTAAAGAGCAGAATAAATATGAGTATTCAAATTTCCCACATTGTTAAAACCAATTGGAATAATTTAAGTATGCTGACTGAAACGTAAGATATCTCTTAAATATGTATTTTAAATAATCATAATCCCATTATCATTAGTGCCTTTTTTTCTCCTATTATTCTTTCTAAATTCACATTCCTCTTGACTGAAAGAAATCATGATTTATCTGAAGAATTCTGAGATGTTTCTTTCAAAATAGCTATCATCTGCTGTTGTTCTTATAAGTATTGAAGCCATAAGCTACCTGCGATTGGTGCTCAGTGTTGGGACAGTTTTTCCTAGTCTCGGTGGAACAAAATAAATCAACTGCTTTTATCAGGTTTTTCTTGAAAGCTGTTTTAACAGTTTCAGCAAGAGCAGCCAGAGGTGGATTCTGGAAGGAGTCATTCTTCGTAACAAATGCTGAATGATGAAAAATAGGATCAAAATAACAAATGCTTCTCTTTGAGGTTGATCATTGCACTAGATCAACTTAACTAATGAGGCTTAAAAGCTAATGAGGTAAGCGGAAGTAGATAAAGAAAATACAGAATGAGTCAGAAGGGAAGGAGAATTTGGAAAGGATCTATTAAGGGGAATGGAGTATTGTTAATTTCACATTTTAAAAAATCTTTAACCTGATTTAAAAACAATACTACCTTACTGAACTCTTCATTTTGCCCTGGTTCCTGAGGGTACTTTGCATCTTTAAACTTCGTTCTACAACCTTATGAGTAGGTTAACTTTTTGAATCCAAAGCTGCTATTTTTGTGCAATAAAGCTTGTGGCTTGAAAGCAAGGAGAATGTAGATAGACCAGGCAACAAAGGGAATCTATGCTCTGGATATTGGTGTGCAAACCAGAACAGATTAAGAAAATAAGGATAAGGGAAGAAACTGATCTATACCAGGGTCAGTTACTCCAGCAAAACAAAGCAGCTGATAAATTAGTAACCCATGACTTTTGCTCTACTTTGTCATTCTCTAGAAAAGGATTTTTTTTTGGCTCTGCCATCAAGTGAGAGAAGCATTTTTTTAAATGATCAGAATAAACAATTAAGCACTCCTTTTTGAGAAGGGTGAATTAAAAAGTTTACATCAGACACTGTTGGTTAAATTATCATTTCCTGGCAAATGGGTTTACATGTCTTTTCAGAAAACAGAGCCAGAGGCAGAATCATGATCCTAACAGCCCAGTGGGCATGCATATGGGATATGGAAACATGAGTTTAAATATCAAGCTAATTAATATTTAAATAGTTTATACAAAAGGGAATAGTTTCAATAGAAGGGAATACCTAAGACTACTCTATACTTTATGAGTTGGAAAATTGCTAATGGTTATGTCGGTTCAAGTCCTTCCTCTGAATTAAGCAGAGTGTATTTTAAAGCCACATCTTGCTATTCCCACAGAGTATCCAAGGCAGTGCTCTACTGTACAGGGATTTTGTAAATGGTGCCTAGTTCCTCTTAAGTGAATTCAGGTGCATATAAGATTGGCATTTGGGATCTTATTTTATATTGGAAAAACTATTTTCAGAACTTGATTTGGTTCATGGGTATTTTTGGGATGAGGGAGACTGTCTTTTCTTAAGGAGAAGGTTCTCACAGGGAACTATTAACCAGGCCTCGTTTCAAGAGAGATGAAGCAGATGGGGTGTTCCAAGGAGCCTGACCATACCACAGGAAAGTGATTTAATGTTCATAGTCTGTATTGTTAAGCCATTAAGCCTCCATCTAATTTCTCACCTAGCATTCATGCTTGACATTAATTTAAGCAAGGGAAGAACGGAAGGTCCAGGGACAACAGCTTAAAAATCGAGTTGACGTTGACAATAAGCTGGAGTGATTTTAGAGTGAAACAGGTTACAATAACCAAGCCTGCCCTTAAGGGATTAATAAATCCAATGCATCCCTGAGGGGCTGGCTGTGCGCGCAGCAGAGCAGGCCCCCGCCGCTGTCACCCCACACCCCTCCGGCGCTGCTGACCCCGAGAGCGGCCCTGGCCACGGGGCGGGGGGCAGCGGCCGCCCCCACCAGCACCCCCCCCGTCCGGCAGAGGGAGGGCTGCTCGGGGCGGGGGGCGCAGGGCCCCCTCCCGGCCGCCGGGGGAGGGGTGTGTGTGTGTGGGAATCACCCTCGGGGGTTAACCCCGGGCGGGGCGGGGCCGAGGGGGCTGCGGCAGCCCCGAGGAAGGGCGAGGGCGCTGCGCGGCGCCAGCAGGCGGAGGCGGGCGGGCAGGGTGCGGGCGGCGGGAGAAGGGGGGGAAGGGCCGGCGGGCGGCGCGGCGCGGGGCGGGCGGCGCGGGGCGGGGCAGGCGGGCGGGCGCGCGAACAGGGCCGGCTGCGCAGAGAGAGCTCGCGCCAGGGCCCCGCGAGCCGCTGTCACGCCCCCACGCGCGCGGCTGGCCCCGGGCACCCCCCTCGCCCTTCCCCCGCAGCCCCTCGACTGCGCGAGCGCCAGCCGTTGCCGGGGTACGTAACGTCACGGCCTGCGGAGGCGGCGATTGGCCAGGCGGGGAGCGCTCCCCCGCCCCCCGTGGGACTCGCCGCCGGCGGGGCCGGGCCTGTCTCTTTCCCCCTCAGTGCGGAGCCGCCGCCGGGCCGTGCGCGGCCTCCGTGGCGCCTCCCCGGCCACGTCCTCGCCGCCGCTGTCGCCGGGGCGGGGGTCATGGGCTGCCCGCGGTCCGCGCCGCGCCTCCGGCTGCTGCCGCTCCTCCGGCTGCTGCCGCTCCTGGCGCTGGTGGCGCCCCGCGCCCGCGGCTGGGACAGCGGCGACCTGGAGCTCTTCGACCTGGTGGAGGAGGTGCCGCGGAACTTCTACGACTTCCTGGGGGTGCAGCAGGTGAGCGAGGGACAGGACCCCCGCCCGCCGCCCGCGGGCGCTGAGGCGCGCCTCCCCCGCCGCCCCCTGCCCCGATCCCTTCCCGCGGGCACGGGCCTCGCCTGTCACCGCCGTCCGTGCCGCCGCCGAACATGGCTGGCTGGCCCCCGCCCCGCTGCCCGGCTGCTCCCGGCGGCACACGGGCGCTGGGCAGGCCGCCGGCCCCTCGCCTTCCGTCTCGCTCGGCGCTGTCACCCGCCTCATGCCCTGGCACGCGTGCGGCTGCCCCGCTCTGTCGCCGCGGTGCGGGCCCCCTCCCGTGCCCCGCTCCCGGGGCTCAGGGCAAGGTTCCTGTCCCTTCCCCAGCTGCTCCCTTCCCTCTCTCTGTAGCAGCTCCGCTCTTCTTCGAGTACTGTTTGTTTTCCTATCCTTCTGGACCCACCGTATATTAATCCTCCTTTTACCACTGCACCTTTTTGCATTCCTACTGCTTGTTGCTCTATTTTTTTCTCCAAATGCATTTACAGCTACACAGAAATACCTTGTGGGCTTCTTCCACTTCACAGACATATGCTGGGTATCACTGTTTCTCATCTTTCCCTCGTTCTGCACAGCTGCTGGTTCCTTATCTTCTTAAGATTGTGCATTGCCATGTGTTGCGGCTCCTGTTTTCTCTCAGGCATGCCATGTGGTAGACTGTGACCCTTTGCTATGGTAATGGCTTGTAGATAGTTATATTTGTTTACTTTCCCTGTATCTTGGTTATTGTGCATGGTTTTCACCTCTGTTTGCTAGGCAACACTTGGAGATTATCTTAAAGCATTTACTCTGCACCTCTGGTTAATTTTCATGCACATGTAGTCCAGACAGGCACTACTGTTCCAAACACTTTCATCCCGTTTTAGATGTGGTTGCTGGCTTCACTGCCACTTGGCATCTCCAACTTGTATCACTTGTCCAGGCTCCCACTTGATGGCTGCCTTCATCTCTAGATGCTCTGCTCTCTGTGTGTCTGATCTTGCTTGATCTCTCTTCCTGCATCTTATCAGTTGTCCTTTTGTCTTTTTTTTTTTTTTTTTTTTTTACCCCAGTTGGGATTCCTGTCCTGAATAAATACGCAGTTCTTTATGATCTGCTACTTCACCCAGAGTCACCAAAAGACATTTTGTTCTTTGTCTTCTAGCACCTCTACATTCTGATGAGTGATCCTGCTATTTGAATGGTTTCCCTGACAACCTTAAAGTTTATCCTGAAGTAGGTTTTGAGAATAATAGCTGTATTTTCAAGTACTTTTCATTAGGGCCATGTCTGCAAAGAGAGGGAAGGTGACTGCAATATGCAAGGGTCCTATTTTGGAAACTGCTGGGTGCAGCTGTTAATGGTAGTTGTGGGGTTCTGACTCAGTTTCATCTTTCTTGTACTCCTTTTCAAGCATCTGGTGTTAAATACTAGGGAATACTATCACACATACAACACAGAAAACACTGCTACCCAATTTTCATGAGCGTAAAAATCTAGGTTTTATTTCCTCAAAGGCAATTTTAGTGTTACGTAACCTAGGAATATAACATTTTGTTTCAGTTGGTGATGTTCAGATATGGTATCCAGCTCTTTGTTAGTAGCTTTCACAATCCTTTTTTTCTAGGGCTCAGTCTGTGCCTTGTGCAGTATGTTTGGCAAAATATAGTGGTACTTTTGGCAAGCAAATGTCCTGCTAGTTCACACTTCTACTGTACTTCTAATCTTAATGGAGAACTTGAATCACTTGCAGTGTGTGAGCAGGGAAAAGTTGGTGAAACTGCAACACAAATGAAATGAAGTTTTGTCAGTTAAAAGTATATGCTGGTCACTCATAATGTCGTTATAGTCAAGACTTTAGGTGAAATTGTATTGAATGCTTTGCACGTGCAGCAGAATATACCTGTGAGTACAGTGATGGAATATATAGTGTTGAAGTTGAGCTTCAGTAGAAGTTTGTAAGTGTTGGAAGATGCTGTGTAGGTTTACAGGTTCTTCCATGCTATATCCTTTTTTCCTGCTGCTTGCTTCTCCAGCTCTAACCTATACCTGGAGCTTCAAAGAAGATACTGGAGCACAGGGTTCTGACTTGCAGTGACAGCTGCAGCCATTTAAGTTACCAAATGAGAAGAGTAACTGGTCATGTAACAGGGTCAATGGAAGTGCCAAATTTCAGGTGTGCTGTATCCTGCCTTGGATGTCTTAACACAAAGCTGCTTTTTACCGCGATGTCTCTATGTGCTGTTGGCATGTAGAGCTTACTGGTTATTTTGTGTGTCACTATTTTAGCTGGAATGCCTTTGACTAGAATGCTGTGATTAACTTTTTGTAGTTCTGGTGCTTGCAGTTTTATTCCCTGTGCTCGGCTATTTTTCTTGGCATTTTAGCACAACAGGGACAGTATGCGTAACAATAGCCTTTGGACATGACTCTTGCATTCATCGAAGCTTGCTTTCTCCTACTCCTCCCCTCCACATTCCTCTTGGTGTCCATTGCCTGGTATTGTGTCCTGATAATCACTTCTTCATGTACTTCAGGGGGAGGGAGTACTTCTCCCTTATGCAGGATGTAACTTATGTGTCTGAGAGGTGGATGCTCAACTGTGTTTGTTAATGGTAGTATATTAGGGCTGCCAGATTTCTTCTAAACATGTCATCTTGTGTTTTGAAAAAATATAGGGAATGACTCCAATGCTTCCTTAAGGCATTAAAGCAGCTCTTAGGTTTTGTTGGGAAAATTTGATACTGGCTGCTTGTTGAATGTCATACATGATGTCAGAAGCTGATGTTGACCTCAGTTGACAAGGTGCAGAAGGCATTGTGGGAGGTTCTGTAGCTCTCTAGCATGCTTTGATGAAACCTCTGGCTGCTGGATTTTTTCCTGGAATTGGAAAGGAATGATCTTGTTTTGTTGCTACTCTATGCTTGCAAGAGTAAGGGTTTTAAGTTTTGTCTTTTCAAGGGTCTTGTGGAAGCCTCCTGGCGTTGTCAATTAACTGTCATCCAGCACTGGCAGGGTGTTAGGTTTGAAGCTGCTGTAGTGTTTTCCAAGATTGGTGGCTGAGATAGAGCATGATCTAATGAAAGTGATTTTTGTTGTGAATATGGAATGACAGAGGAAGAGTAAGATTGTGACTGTCTCGACTGTTAGAATAACTGTCAGCGCTTGGCTTCAAGGAGGGGTTGGCTGAGAAATGTGCAGGTTATCACAGAATGGTTGAGGTTGGAAGGAATCTCTGGGGGTTATCTTGTCCAACCTCAAAGTGTTAGGGCTGAGAACAGAGATTAAGAAGTATGTGATTTTTATATAAGGACTCGATCTATCTATTTGTTAATCTGTCTGATCTAATGGTAACAGCGTATATAAGTTTTGCATTGTTGTTACTATTGCTGTTCTGAAGAATTTGGGAATTGCTCTGCTTTCCTGTTTCTTTGATGGTTCTTAAATTGGTGATGTGATTAACTTGAATGGCTCATTTAAAACATTGCTGTTCTCAAGAAATTTGACCTAGCAGAATGGGGAGATAAGAACCTTTGGCTTAAGGAGAGATTACATTTCGATGTCCCCAGGTGGTTACTGAAGAAAGTAGAATCATAAACTCCTGACAGATCAGATAAAATAATAATTTCAGTAATCACTTTAGTATAGCCAGTTTGAAACTGACAAGGGCATCGGGACCAAAGAGTATTCATCTAAAAAACTCATGTGAAGCAGCAGAATTAAACCAGAGGCTATGCAGACTCAGTTAATAAAATTGCCCTGTTAACCTGAGAATGAGAACATGTGAATGTGATGTCAACTTTTTGGAAAAAATCCAGGAAGATCTGGGGAGCTACAAGCTTGTATGGTGGAAAAACTGATCAGGTTAATTTCATTGTCTCTGGCAGCTTTCAGTTGCTGATACCTGCATAAATTTGATATGCTCTGGATGAATCAACTTGGCATCAGTTGAACCTGTGGAACTTCTTGCCAAAATACGCTTTTGGTTAGAACTGTTTATATGGCTTCAAGGGGGATTACCTGCTCCTCTACTCTTTTTGGCTTGTAGTAAGGAAGGCACTACAGGCCTCTGGATGTCTTCTGAAACTTTGTGTTAGGGATCTTGGATACAAGGGATCCAATCAAGAAATTTTTAGGAAACATTTGTGAATATGTGTTAAAATGCAAGAGCTGCATTGCTAGAATTGGCCAGTGCAGAGTAGTATGTTATATATTGGTTAGGATCAAGGAATTTCTGAATAAGGCTTTGGTGTCTACCGGTAATAAGGTAAGGGAACAGGTTTGCATTAACAGTTCTGCTAGGTCTGTGCAGTGTATGAAAGCAAATGCAGAAAGTTTCTCCAAGTGCCCTTTGATGTAGTAGAAGAGGCCCTGGGAGCTCAGGTTCCTGAAGGAGGGTTACCACATCGGTGGCTGTTGCTGGCCAACACTGTGGATAAATATATAACCCCTCAAAAATATTGAGAGAGATGTTATCTTCAGTATTGGCTTATGCCTTCCTTGTGGCACATGATACTTATTTTGAACCAAGCTCTAATGCATTTGTGCGGCTTTACTGTAGAGAGCTAAGAGCACTGGATTTGTGTCATTGCTAGATGATGGGTTTGCTAGATGCTGCTGCAGTACAAAGTCAGAACTGCATGTACAGAATCTGAGTTTGGTCTTGCAGCCTGTGAGACACTGGTATGTTAGCAACTCCAAGAAACTGCAAGATGTGAAAACCAAGGAGTCAGGTTTCTTTGGCTGCAGGAAGCCAAAACCTTTCTAGATGAGCTGGACATATTGAGCTAATAGGTACCTTTCAAGAACACTGGAACAGAGGAGCTGTGTGTACCTTGGCAAGTAGCAGGGTCTGACAGAGTTGCGTCTGTAGAATGTAATGTCTGGTGGTGTCCATACTGTTTGCATTTCATGGGTTTTGTTGTTGTTGAACTAAATCCAGGCTGGCTGCATCGACTAAATGCCCGATTGTGTTCCAGTGTGCTGTTTGCGCTCCTGGTTTTACATCTTGTAGTTCAGTTCTGTCTAAAAGGAATCAAGGACAGCTTCATGATATGCAGTGGGTACAATAAGGAAGTATGCTGTATACGTGCACTCCTGATCTGCACTAGAAAATTAAGGTAAATGCACGTCTAAGACTATAGTTTATAGTAAATGGCTGATGCTGAATTTCACCTGTTGGCATAGCCCTAGAAGAAGCTTACCAGGAATTAGCCCCACAACACATTGTGTGGCTTTTATGATATTACAAGGTGCTGTGGGACACTTAAGAAAATTCTCAGTAATATGTATTTGCATAGTCTGTCTTATGGAAGTGTATTGACTGATGACATGCGATGCATACATCACTGCAGTTCTGAAGTTCTGAATTCGTATGTTATATAAGTAAAGTTCTTGGATATAGATTTGGTAACCTACTTTTCAGAAAGAACAGCAGTCTGAAGCTGTCAGTGTTCTGTTGTCTGGCACTGCCATAATTCTGGCTTTGAATGGGTTGCTGTCCATTAAAAAAAAAAAAGTCTAGATGAAACTCAGCAGTTTGTTTCTTCTTCCCAGTGACAAGCTGGATCACATGCATCACACTCCAAAGACTTACTTTGGTTGCTCTTCTTACACTTAAGGCTGTTCTCCTCCCTGCTGCTTTTTAAGGTCAACATATGTGGGTGCAGCGTTACTAAAATCATGGAGTGTGCATCATCTGCAAATGTTTTAGAGAAAATCTAGGTTGGTGATACTGCTTCAGTCTTCCAAACTTTGGAAGAGATAGTTTCACATGCATGCAATTGTGACATTGCTTTTTCAGATGATTGTATCAGAACTGTGAGCTGTAGGCTTTTCTTACTTTGTTTTGTAAGATTATTTTGTCTTTGCATGACAAACAGGATATTTAGTGTGACCTTTGAAAGTCTTGTGCTGTGAAGTGACATGGAGCCATGTAGTAGCTTGATATCTCAGTTACTCATCTTTGAGGGATCAAAGTTATTGGCCTAATGATTAGGCAGTTAGACATGATGTTTAAGTCTGTTTCATGATTGTTTTCTACTCATTGTTAGCTTTTAATGCACTGTCAAATGCAGCCTCAGAGTTCTTGGTTGGAAATACGTTTCAACTTTCTTGCTCCAAACTGTCAAAATAATTAACTCCTATAATACACAACTAGGTGATATTAGTAGCAGACCTTTATTTGGACAGTGAAGGATTTTAGTAATTCCTGAAACTGTATTTCTTTTTAAGTGGTGGATGAGGGAGGGGTTCTTCAAAATTGTTTTTTTGACTTTTAAGAATTGGATTCTGTTCTGGCAGTTAGAGCAAAAAAAGCCCATCAGAGCCCCAAGATATACTATCAGCATTGAGGCAGTAGTAGACTCCATTGCACTAGTTCAAACAAAAATAGCATTAGAAAATCTGGATTTATTTCTAGTGGCTTTAGCTGTAATCTCCGTTCATTACATACAAGTAATTGTATGGTTTTTCTCAGTATGTTACTAAGACATAATTCTGCATCCCTTCATGGTTTTAAACTTCCTGTTTGAGTCTGTTATTTATAAGTTATACATGGAAGTAAGATTTCCAGCAGTTCTGGAAACTGCTTTTCATAAAAAAATGTAAATTTTTTCAATAATGTGAAGTTATTGTTGAGATTATTCACGTGGATCCTTTAGAATGAAGTTGTTCTGAGTTATAGTAGTTGACTTGCTCGCAAGAGTTGCCACCGAGAAGCACTTACGATAACTGCTTAGATTTCTAACTAAGGAAATGGGTTTTCAGGTGTGGGGTTTTTTTGCTTTTTTTAAGTGCTGAACTTGTAGGTAAGCTGTGGATACATAACATAACTCATTCTATAAGTGCCCTGACACGTACCATGTATGCATATCATTCCCTGATGTTTTTGTTCACAGTTCCTGCATTTGAAAATGATCAAGACATGTAGACTTGTAAAACTTGTATTTTCCATAAAGATAGGTTTTCTGTATTGTTCCCTATTAAATTTCTGCTTGGATGTTGTCCAAGGAGATCCATGTTTTTTTGCTTTCATTGTTGGCTCCTTTCTTAAATACGGAAAAGTGTTTCAGAATTGACCGTTGTAAGTAGTTTTAAATACATTTACTGTTAACTTTCCCTGACAATTCATTCATATAATACTTCCCTGGTTTCTTTCAGATTATATTTTTCTTCTTTCTTGCTGTGTAGAAGGACATATGGCAATAGGAAACCACTGTGTTTGGGAACCCAAGGGAACTAACAGTATGCAAAGTGCTGTAAAAAGGATAAAACAAGCAGTGTTTAATGTTTTTTTTCTGTCTGCAGCAGCAATAATGTTTCAGCTCTTCCCTCTGTTTCCTACTTCACTTAGCCTTTATGAATGCATCCATAATAGCTTGATCTCAAATTCCAGAAATAAAAATGGGCTACTTCTCTTCCTAGAAATGTTGTTTGACATGTAATTCACTGAGGGGAGTGACCAGATTCTTGGTGAGGAATGGTAGGCGACCTGTGCCGGTGGCCTCTGGTGCTTACACAAGGATGTTTGTTTTATGCTTGTTTCAAACACATTTCCTTTGCTGAAGTTCTCATGTATGTATCTAAACCAGGCACATACTTAATCTAACGGTTTTGTAAATAACTTCCCACTGGGCTTTTTACTGCTTGACTGCTGTGGATTGTGGTCATCATGTTTGGAGTTGTGTAAAGAAAAATCTTAGAGGCAGCTTAATTTCATTCTCTTGAATGATAAACCTGTTATGCTCCATCTAGAGTCATTTTACAATTAAGATTAACACGGTTTTCTCATAAGATCTAGAGAAAACTGTAGCTTTAAGGGAGGTATTTGGAGGTATCTTTGGTGCTATTTAAACTTTAAGTACTTGTTAAAATTTAAAAAATAAAATGAAAATTAAGCATTTAAAATGTTCCTTAGTTGGGTTGGTGGTTCTTGTGTTCTCAGCAGAGCCAGTAACAAAGGGCCTGCGGTGCTGTTGTGCAGCTGAGCCATTAAGGATGAGAGTATAAGCAATGACAAAGGTTTTCATCTCCAAGAATAGGTCTGATATACATTAATTACCTCCTTTTATTCATTTTAATATCTGAAACGTTTTGGTTTTCCACAGCATCCTAGTGGGCTAAAGAAATTAATGCAGTATATGAAAACCTTCAGTTTTGCTTTTGATTTCCTTGTTAGTATTTGTGCTTTTGCTTAGCTGTATGTTGTGCCTGTGAAGTTTGCCTCTCAATTTTGGTTCCTAAACAGTAGTTTGTTGTTGTGTTTTTTTTTTTTTTTTTTCTTTTTCTTCCTCCTGCAGCCTTAAATTGTTGGTTTTCCCTAAATTCTGAGGAGATTTGGGGTTTCTGGTTTTCTTTTGCTTCTTGCTTGTTTGGATGTTATTAGTTCTGTATGAAAGTTATTTGTAAACTTACATATGTGGCAATGTGTTGTGCATGTGGTATATGTTAGTTATGCAAACAGTAATACAGTTTGAATGTAACACTTTAAAGCAGGATTCTGTATTACTGGGCTCTCATGTGATGGATTGCTTAAATGCACATTTCTTAAATGACCTGCCTTGCAGGCCTTACAAACTGATCTTCCTGATGTCAAACAAATGAGCAGTGGAATGAGAAATGAAGAAAATTCATAAGCAGTCCCTCATCTTGCTAGATCTGAAATTCTTCCTTCTCTGTGTTAAATCTTGAAAACCTGTAGAGGAAACCAGAAGATGCATACGAACTGTTGAAAGAAAGTCACTCTGCAATCCATCTCTGACTAAAGAGAGAAGGAAGAATTAGGGGGAGTGTTGCTTTACACGAGCTGTAATACTGAAATGCTGCTGTCTCCAACACTGAAGTGCTTTTGCTTGTTGAAGGAAGCATTCAGGCTAATGAGGGTGAGAAGGCTGTGAAGTATCCTTATTGCACTGATTTGGGGTGAACAGCTTCTCCTTTAAAGGGAAATAGTTGTTTTTACCTACCCCTGATAATATTGCAAATGATTCTATAGTCTGATCAATGTTTCATTAAATTTCAAACTTATTTAGACTAGCTTTTATATTTAATAATCACCATTTCATAGTCATGGTTCTTATTGTGTTATTTTATGGGATATAAATGCTGTGATGGGAGAGTAGAAGAGGTGTATGCCATTTAATTTTGTGACAGTTTCCAGTTGTATTAGTAATTGCTTTACTGGATGCTGTGTCTAACAGTGGCTACTGTAATGTTACAGTAGGAAAAAAGTCTGTAAAATTCCATCCTGTTTAGAAGCTTCTTCCCATTTCCTATTAGGAATTATTTAAAATCTTATTCAATGGAAAGGAAATCTTACTCAATTCACTTCTTACAGTGGATTAAATATTTGAAATAAACCTGTTTTCCAACCTGAGTCTACCTATCTGTTGAATAGAAAGTATTTTTTCTGTCAACTTGTAACCTGTGTGGTTTGTAGTTTCTGTTCTACTGAATATTTTCCTCTTTCTCTTTCTGCTGCAGTAGCTTTTCAACACTATAAGCTACCCCAGCAACATTCAAAACAAAATAATGAATTTGAATGTTGGACTGTATCTGTTGAGAATAGTATTTGTTTCAACGGATGACATACAGATGGAGGGTATCAAGCAGTCAGTTGTCTCTTGCATCTTACAATCGTGAAAGAACAAACTTTTTTTGTATGTGAGTTATATACTACATTTAAAAATCAGGTATAACTGACTTAGAGTCACGTTCAGTTACGTAGTACAGAGGTACCATGCTGGAGTGCACCAGTAGTCCATTTAGTAAAAATTTCTGGTCTTTGTGTTTTCTGGTTGAGTGCTTAACCAGGAAGCTGTGTTACTCTTGAAAAGGACCAAATAAAAATAAAAAAAAAAAATAAGAAATCCAGTCCTCTGCTGGACAGATGGTAACTCATTGATAGGTTAGTCTGACTTACTAATTTCCTCACTCATGTTGATTTGTGCCTTTCACACACCTATAGTTACCTTTCTTACCTACAAATGTATATTATTTATAGGCACCTTAATTTTCTGATGGAGGTACAGACCACATTGATTAGCGAGCTTAGATTTAAGGACAATAGCTGAAGCAGATCAGTAGCTTACTGGTTTCCAGGGTCCTGTGATTCATTGGTTGAAAATCACTGTCTATCTCTGTGCAGTTAGATATTCTTTTGGTCCCTGGAGATACCTACTTCTGTTTCCTTGTTAAATGGTTATCTTTTCCTCAGTGGTGTTGTGCAGTATGGCTTCTGAAGAGGATTTATTTTTTTAAAATGTTATTTGCAGTTGAGAATATTAAACACCCTTGCCTTGCCTTGTCTTGATTATAAATGTTTAATAGTAGTGTAGTATTGTGTCTCAAGCAATGGATCCTGGTTCCCGTAAGGGCCTGTTTCCATTCCTGAATCATCTTGGTCTCCAGTTAGGGCATTCCACAAGCTCCTTGGATGCCTTCAGGGAGTGCTGGATGCTATCAGTGTGCTCTGGCTGGTTTCCATTCTGGTTTCTTATTTATATATTTCCATATAACCCTTGCACTTCTTTCTTAAATAAATAAAAATAATAAAGCCAAAGGCAATAGATGGTGTTACCTGGGGAGAGCATGTGAGCATAGCCATGTTTTGCATTCCATTTGCCCCCCCTGTACCTCTCAGCCTCCACAGTTTTTGATCAGTAATGTTAAAAGGTGCATTCCTGGTGATGCCTTTTGATGAGATGGTGCTGTACAGCAGGTTTGGAGAACTGTCAGCAGCAGCGTGTGTTGGATTGCTTCATGATTTGTAATTGCCAGCTCCAAGCTCTGCTCTCTGTAGGCATGGTTTAGTAAGGCAAAAGTCTTGTCCGTGCTGAAATGTTTTCTCGGACTTTTTTTTGCCAAATCACTTGGTTTGGCATTTCCTTGCTAGCATCTGGTATCTGTCCAAAATGTATGGTGTCACCTACGAACTCTGAGCTTTCACTGTATGCTCTACTCATCAGGTTGTCATTGAAAGTGCCGAATCAAGCTAGTTCCAGTACCAATCCCCCAGCAGGAGACCTTTCAGCTGCCTATTCTCTGCCCCGAAACCTGGCCATTAAACCTTGCTTTTTGTATCCTGTTAATTAATTTTCTAGTTGTAAGACTCTTTCTTCCCATCCTGTGGCAAGTTAGTTTCTTTGATGGCCTTTGGTGTGGAACCTTGTTAAAAGCTTTTTCAAAATCGGACTGTACTGTGTCTGCTGGAGCTCTGGACCTTCTCTGTCTGTCCTTACTGATGCACTCTGACTTGGGTGGGTTGGTGAGGCGGGGTTTCTTTTTGCAGAAGCCATGCAGCATCTTTTCTAACAGACCATGTTTGTCCCTGTCTACAGTGACTTTATTTTTATAGCCCCTACTGCCTTTAGTAAAGATGGATGACAGACTTTCTGGTCTGTAATTACCAGGATCTCCTTTTTTCTTTTTTTTTTCTTTTTTATTTGGTGTGTGTAGGGGAATCACGTTGGCAGCCTGCCATGTCCCTGATAGCAGTTTTTTGCAGTACTGGGTTACCTTCTTCACTTGCAGGTCTACAGCTTTGTGTATCAGTTTCGTTCAGCAATCTCAGGTGAAAGCCATGGTCCTGGCAACTTATAGCATCTAATTTTTGTGTTTGGAGGTATATGTCTGTATATTTATTTCAAGTTAAATTAGCTTCTCTTGAATTGCCTACTACAAGGACTGTGTTGATGTGGGAATCTCTTGAACATATCCAACAGGAAGGACTTGTTAAATAAATTATTAAATTGCATGGCTGTAGCTTTATTCCTGAATGAAACTTTTCATGGTTTCATCATCAAGCAGTCTGTAGCTAGCATCCTGTTTTTGATTACATTTAAAGAAATAAAAGGGTTTTGAAAATCAAATAAATGCCACTCTGATTTGCTTGGACAAATACAAGAGGCTATATTAACAAGTTAGGAAGAAGTAGTCAACACTTTTTTTAGCTATGCATTCCACAAGTTCCACTGGAACTGGCACAAAATCCTGTTATATTGTTGTTATAGTTACTGATAACTGGAAGGGAGAATAACTGCTGTTACGTAATTTTCTTGTTCTAACTGCTACACTTACATGATTAAGCATATTCTTACAAGCTCAGGTCTGTAGCTGAGATATCCAGAAGGAGTTCAGGAGTCTATCATCTGCTTCTGAGGTGCTTTGCTTTAGTGTCTAGCATAAACTCTGGAATATCTCGGTCTTGGACAGTAGTTCTCTTTTCAGAAGGTAGAATGGAGGGGCTTGGGTTTGTATTACTAAAGATTTAGGTAGAGTTGGTTTGGTTCTATCCCGCCACTCTGCCTTTTGACTTATGGTTCCTTTATACCATAGAATTCTGTATATTTCTTAATTCTCCAGCAACATTCTTACTGTGTACTTAAGTTTATTGTTTTGGAAACGATGAGGTTATTTTATTCTATCCTAATTTTGATGGTACTAGTTACTGGCAATGTGGTTGCTTATTCCTATTGGCTTAAGAAAGATTTTGGTATTGCTTTGTTTCAGTACTAGAAATCACTCTGAAAATTTCAATTTTTATGTTTTTTATTGAACACTAACATTGTGAGGAGAAAGAAGTGAAAGAGTTTTATGAAATGCCCTCAGTTCTAGAAGTTTTAAAAAGATAGAAACTTGACAAAATAGATTTTGCAGCAGGGAACTTATTTGGAAAGCAGGAACTTTAAGTGAGCTTTTTAAAGCTAAAAGTTGCATTGAATAAAATGTATTGAATTTCAAGGTTCTAGTATAGTTCTTTAGTGTACGATCAAATTTATTTTTCTGCTAAATAGAGCTGATCTGTTTAGTGTTCAGGGACCTGATAAACTCTTACTTCTATGTACTATCTAAAGCAGTTAACCCCTGTATTTAATCCTACCCGTTGCTTCCATGCTGTGTATGTCTTGACTAACGCAGAGATGTGGATTTAGGGTAGGCTTGATTGACTCTGGTAACATCTACATATCTGGAGTGATGCACTGAGAAATCAAGTTTGAGAACCCAAAGAAACAGTAACTAGAAAAATGTATGGTGTAATGAAAGACTAAATCAGACTGCGTTTTCTGGGGAGTCTAGTTTTGTAGGTATGATGTAATTGGTGCAGAGTTCGGATAGTTCCATAGGAGAGGTGTTGATGGTGAGTATTTCCTATTTTGAGCTACCTTAACAGTTGGACCTACGATTGTCCCGTGTAGGCTCCAATTTGTCATAGCGCAACAGCAAGTTCAATATATAGGTGCAATTAAACATTATTCAGTGCTGCAGCTGATTTTTATCATACGTGTCTTAGCTTTATCATGACTTTTGCATAAAACCATTATGTTTAATTCTGTCTGTCTCTGAAGATGTAAGTTTGAGTAGACTGCATTTTAATCCAAAATGTTTAGGTAATACTATATTCTCCCTCTACACGGAACAGACTTAGAAATTCACTTGAAGTAAATACCATACCCTAACAATAGAGAACTTTAATCTTGATATTGCACTTCCTATTTTAAAACATGATGGTTTAAAGTTGTCACAAAACATTTGCTTGCATTCATTTTGTGGTATTTGAAGTCTAGAAAACAAATTGGGACAGCATCTTTGTTTAAAAAGTGCTCTTGTATGGATTGCCATTTTTCATTGCAGAATGTCAGCTTCTCTTGTATATGTATTTGTGAATATGAACACTGCCTAACATTGAATATGGATATCCATATTTTCTTCTTAAGATATAATTTCATTTGTCTTCTATGTTTGCCTTCAAATTTGGACGTTTTAAAAAAATACTGTTTTTTTAAAGAAAACTCGTGGTATTTAGAGAACTGTTAACAGGGGCATGGTATCTTCTTAAATTTCTGACGTAAAGCAGAAGGCTGTAAAATGTGAGTTTCTTCACTTCTGGAATATGTAAGATGCATTCCCATAGCTTATGTGCTATTTTCTAACAGATTAACTTGAAGACACTGTCATTGAATTAATGGTATCCCATTATTATCGGGGTATTGGTTATCCTGTCTGCTGTCATGAGATATGAGAGCCTTACATGACAGCTGGTTAGGCATGATCAGATTGATACGATGGCTAGGAAGGACAGTACTGGACTAGGTTGGTTTCTGAAATTGATTTCTCAGTCAAGATAGAATTGTATCTTGATCAGGTATTCAGTATTTTGCAGTCCAGCTAAGACAAATATGCAGAGTATTTCCCATTCCAGCTGCAAGAGTGGAACTTGCTATTAACATAAAACCTAGCACCTCCCGCAGCTTGCACAGGGATTGCTTGTGGAGTCCCAGACTGTTTTTGGCTGCAAGCCTTAAAGAAGTAAATATATTGCAGTCATTCCCATTCTTCACAGGAGTATCATTCACAGGACAAGTCGGTAAGATAATTATTGTGGCTATTCTTAAGGGAGAGCTTGCTCAAGCAGAGGTGCATTTTGGATTCTCCGTTGGTAGGGGGTGGGTAAACAAAATCTACACACAAAAATACTGCCGCCCCCCCCCCAAAATTCTATTAATGGATCTAGGCATGAAGGCAAGAATACCTAAAGGGATGGTAACTGTTATTTAGTTGGCAAAGCTGGAAAATAATTATTAAACCCTCAGGGTAAAACCTTGGCCATTTGTCCAGTTATACAATGAAACCAGTATGCCATTTTAAAATGAGATGGTATGAGTCCTGAAGTGGTGGTCAAAGAAGACAACTCCCTGAAGGACATCGATCGCTTAGATACTCGTAAGAATAAAACATGAAAGGAAACCAATGTGTTGTGAAATGTGGAAATAAACTGATTCTGATCTCACCCCCGTATTTGCTGGGTGTTTTTATATGACTAAATTAATATACAAATTGCGATTTTCTGTGCTAGGCTATGCTAAGAGTATTTGAGATAATTGCTCAGTCTAGAAAATGCTGTTTTGACTTTCAGACCCATGCTTGTGCTCTGTCACTACTGACTGAGTGTCAGTAGTGACAGATTCATACACTGGCAGTAGGCACCTTGTGAACAGGACTCATTTTCACAAGGAACTTTCCTTGTAATAACTTGGTTAAAGAAAAAACATCATTACAAGTGGTGAAAAAATACTATAGATGAGTGTTACTAGTGTAAAATCTGTCACCTAGTCAAGTGAGATACAGTGTGGGATAGTACTTTGAGTCGCAACATGCTAGTGAGAGGAAGAAAAGCAGGAAAATCTGGTGGAGCTAGTGTTTCCTTGGAATGGGATGCTACTCCAGGGAAGTTTCTTACAGTCATTCTTGCTGATTGCCCAACAGGCTCGAGCTCTTCTGTATTAAATTTTTTAAGGTAAATATTGAGTTGTTGAATTTAGCAAGAATTACTATGTGTGCTCTGCTGTAAATGTTCTAAAATTGTGTTTCAAGCATCGGTACTCTGGAATATGCACTGCAGTTATTAATACAGGCCAAGGAAAGGAGCCAATCTTCAAAAGACTCACTACTGGCCTTTCAATGACACTTTAAACTGCATCTTGCTTATTATGCTGTCCTTTGATTTCTGTTGAAGTTGAACCTTGGTATTTTGGATATAAAATCCAAATACTTTTTATTTGGATAAAGTATGAAAGCCTACCCCATTTTTTTGACAGCTAGGTCCAGACAATGTTTTGGATGATCTGATCTTTAATTTCTAGGCCATAGCCTTCCTTCTAGAATCCCAGTGATACTCCTGTCTTGACAAATGAGGGCAAATAGAGGTTTCCTTCCAGCTACTGCTAGAATAAATACCTGTGGCCCAAAGAAGGAAGCAGATGTTTGCAATAGACTTCCTGAATATTTTGTTTTAGTTGCTCCTTATTTCCTTTACCTAGAAGAGATGAAAACAGATCCTCAAAATGAATGATCTATGCTGACTTTTTTCCTCTTCAGTCTCTTCATTCCTCTCTAGACTTCATAGCAGATCTGTTTAGACCTCCCTACCAGGGCTTCATTTTCTGGATTAATACTTGGTAACAGGCTTACAGTTTTCACTAGCCATTAGCTCACTGGGCATCACGGAGATCTTTTTTTCCCTTTTTCCCCTAAAACTAAATTTGTGTGTTCAAACTGTGGATTCTAGAATAATGATGGAGAGCGAGACAGTTACCTGAGTGGCTTCTTGTTCTTTTATGCCTAATCTTTATTTCTTACCAAGACGGCATTGTTGCTGGGGCTGCACTTAGTTTTTTTCTTTAATTAGGGCAGTATTTAGGGTCCCTGGTGGCCACAGCTGAGAATTGTTGAACTGACTGTGATGCTCAAGTATTGTTAGGGCTCTGTAAATACATTTTAGGAACCTTATGCCTTGCAGTTTATGGTGACTGTCCATGCAACCCTTGCAGCTAATAGTTATTTTCTCTTCTCTGATAACACTATCCATGGCTTTTGTTTTCCTCTGTTCTAGTTTTCAGAGGCTGAAAGAGTGAACAGTCTGAAAAGTCATCTCAGTTCTGCTTGAGTATATACTGTACTTTGTCTTCTGATTCCTCTCTTTCCTTTCTTTGTACCCTCATTAAGAACTATGGTTATCAATTGTAGATACTATAGAGGGATATGTGTAACTTTTAAAGCACCATTTCTCTGGTTATGTTTTCATATCAGTATATTCAGCATGTCCTTGCACATCCTTTTGAGAGGTTTGCAATCAGGTTGAACTACATGTAATCATGTTTGGGAAGAAAAACTAAGGTGGTTGTGGTTTGTGTTTTGGCAGTTGTTTTTCTGTTTTTTGTTTTTTGGTGGTTTTTTTTGTAATCTCCAAAGTAGTCTACTTTTGTTTGTGACTCTTAATCTTGGAGGTCATCTTTTGTCTTTATTGTGTGGTTGGTTCGTTTGTTTTTAGATGTGTTCCTGCTGCCATTGAATTTTACTGTGGCTTTCACTGCTCATCATAAATTCAGTCCTTTCAGCTCAGGAGCTAAAGTTGTTGTATGCACCCTGGTTAACTTACACTTCAATTACTTCAGGAACATCCTCTGTCTAATGTCTATGCTTTCCATAACTAAAATGACTGTCTAAAATGGGTTTGGTTTTTTCAGTTGGATGTCGAGATTGAATTGCCAACAAACAGGCAGTTAGTGTTGCCTTGAGCTTAAAGCTGCATGTTACATTCACTCTGTATATTCCTTTATTTATTCTTTTTTTTTTTCAATCCTCACATACTGTAGTTAGTGGGGTTGGTTGTGTGGTTTGGTTTTTTTTCCTTTGCTTGTTCACTGATTTCTAGGCCCTTTCTGTTCAATTTTTGGTCTCTTCTTACACCTGTAGTTTCTGAAGATCCATATTCGCTTCTGCCTATCAGTATCAGTTGTATTCTTCCTTTCCCAGTGTTGCAGAAGAAACAATTGTCTTAAGTTTTGTAATATATACTTCTATTATTTGTGGCTTTCTCCAGTCATTCTTGAACACATATTTCATGTGGTCTTGATTTCAATATGTAGGTGTTATATCAGTGATGATTTTGAAGAAAGATTTTTTACAACTGTTTGAAAATTGCTGGTCTAGAAACGATGTGTCTTTGGACAAGCAGGCTGGGTTCCAGGGCCAAGCAAACACAGAAGTCAGATCTTTCAGACTGACCTTTTCCAGCTGGAAAGTTTGGCTGTCTGGAGGTTGCTTTCCCAATGGCAAAGTTTTAACAGACTGCTTTGTGTGAGCCTGCTTTTCAGCAGAGAGCTGGCTCTGCTCAGTTAGAAGCAGGTAGGTGGCCACCCAGTACTTACACAGTGCAGACTTAATGTGCAGACTGGCAGACAGAGGATTTGATAGAAATAGTTATTTCCTTACCAATGAAGTATTGATAAGGCATAAAATATCTCTGGTGTAAAGAATATTACTTTTACTGTTCACTTTAATCTGAGGCCGGGTTGGATACGGCTTTGAGCTACCTGGTGTAGTGGAAGGTGTCCCTGCTTGTGGCAGGGAGGTTGGAACTACATGATCTTTAAGGTCCCTTCCAACCCAAACCATTCTGTGATTCTAGGATAATTATTCCTTTTCCTGTTTTTAAATTTCTGTAGCAGAAGTGGAATTCTTAAGCTCTATTGCAGGGGCTAGTCACTGCTCTGTCTAGCAGGACAAGAGCAAGAAGTCTTTGTACTTTATCTTATGCCATGGATAAAATACCATGGAGTAACTGCTGAAGAGAAAGTATAGTGAAATAAGATTGTCTGCGTGGAAGAACAGATAGAAACACTTAATGCAGTTCCACTGCATGCATGTTTGGATGTTTATTTTAGGTGTTCCTAGTCATGGTGAAGACCTTGTGGGAATTGTGTAATTAGAAGCATTATATGTGGGAGTGATGGGCAGCTGTGTGGAGTAGTTGTACCAGAAGTCACTCAAGGGGTTGAAATTGAAGTAACCAAGGTCTTGCAGCCTGGCTCCATTCTGCTGTTACTTTATTAGTTCTTTTTCCTATTTATTTGATCTAGAAAAACCTCCCAGGTTTTTTTGGTGTGTTGTGTGCTTGTTTCCCCATAGGTCACTTTTGATTATAGAGCATTAAGACTTTGCCTGACATAACAAATGTCCGCTGTTGATTACAGCTGTGGAGCACAAAGGGGGAGACTGACATAGCTGCATACTTGCTGCATTAGACACTGCTGAAGAGATGGGCTGCTGTTTTGCCCTTTCTTTTGAGATACTGCGAACAGGCAACACAAACTCTGAGGAGATATTTGTGCTGTTCCTTCTAATTGTTATGGAATTCCTCCTAATTGCCAAATTCAGTATTTTTTAAGTGTTACATAAATTATTGCTTAAAAATTCTTTCATTGAGATGCCTTTTTGTTCTAAATATAATGCTGGGGAATATGGATGTAGATTTTTATTCTGTGCAACTTGAAGTAAAAATGAACTTTACAAAAAGAGTTTTGAAACCATTGCTGAATTTGTGTGATGCTTCATAGTGCTCTGGAGTAGATATACCAGAACTTCAGTGAAAAGAACCATTAAGATTTTTCAGTATTCGGTATTTACAGTTCTCTCTACTATACTGATCATTTAATCTGATTATTGAGATTTTACATTTTTAAGTTCAGTTTTGGTTTCTTACCACTTGATGGCAGTGAAGGAGCTAGTGTTGCCAGGCAAAGGTTCAGGGCAAGAACCCATTATGAATAACAAAAGAGGAGGTACAAAGGAAGCCTCTGACATTTAATATTGTTCACATTTCTAGGTGATATTACATATACCACAAATGACAGTAGAAGAAGAAAAGCCTCTAGATGGAGCTTCAGTACTTCCAATGGGGGAGAGATTTTTATACTCAAGTGGTTTGCTCCTATTTATAATAATTATTTCAAACAACTTTCCCATTCAGGAATGGAATGATAGCAGACATAATCAATAAGTAATATCAGTGCTTCTGCTATTATAAACATACTATACTTCTTGAAGAACATGCAATTCTGACATTTTTCTCACACCTTCTGTTCAAATCCTACAGCCTCTACATTCTTAGGAATTCTCAGGTATTGTTAGAAATGTGTGATATAGGAGAAGGATCAGCATAATTATTCAAGCTTCTTTTTTTTTTTTTTTTTTTTAAAAAAAAAAGGTAATTGGATTTTGCTGGTGGACCAAAAAGAGAAACTTGAAAAGTACCATTCAAATTGGAAACTGCCCTGCAATATTTACTATTTTGCATGGTCTAGTTCCAGTGAAGAAGTGTTTGTTGTAACATTAAATATTACAATGCATGGATGTGTGTTTGAGACACTTCGTCGTTAGTGAAGGTTCTTTTGCACTTCCCACACCCATGTACACCTTTTGCCAAGCTGGTATGGGGAAATGAACCATATAATGGCCCTGCTATAGTAATTGGCTCCACATGGGTGGACTCTAGTGCACAGACAAAACCTTATTTGAAGTAATTGGTGCTTTGTGTAGGTACAAGGGTCTGTACATGCAGATTTATTTTGGATCCTGGGTCAAATCTTGGCATTACTAAAGGTTTCAATTTCAAGCAGTGTCTTTGACGTGTAAGTGATTTTGAATGAGTATCAAAAACATCTATGCAGATGACAGCAAGTAATTTGATTGAACAGATTTGTTAAAAATACACACATAATATAGCTTGTTAATAATTTTAGAAAAATATTGATAAAACAAATTATAAGTTTGCATAATTATTAAATATCTTAAGCGTTGGGACCATTATTCTAGTTCTAGAACAGGCAGTACTACATAAACTCATAGCTGAAAATAAGTGAAAATTTACTGGAGTCACAAATATTTACTTAGGTTTCAGATACAATTTTCATTTTTAAAAAGCATTTAAGTGCCTAATTTTTAGTATTAGTTGGCATCTGTTAGGCTAATTGACAGATTGCTGTTGCTGGTTTAATATAACGGCAGCCAGAGCATACTCGTTGGGCAAAATTCAAGTTTATCTTACGAAATACCAACTATGTATTCTGTCTAGTGGTAAAAAGAAAGGGTTAGAAGACAGAGGTGAAGATAGCACAGTATTAAGAATGATTGTTGCAGCCAATGGAGACTCATTTGCTGGAAAAGCCCTTGTGAGATTGTAACATCTCTTCATATATGGCATTAGTTCATCATGTGGCATAAAACGATATTGAAATGAGTTTCTTGTCAATGCTGTTTTGAGTAAGATTTGTTAGAAAACAATGAAATTTTATTTCATTATGTGATACGGGTTGGCTGCATTTATTTTAATGTGAGTGGAAGAATCTCAGCTGCTATGGTGTAATACAATTTCAACAGAACCTAGTGCAAGCTTTTCCTGCTACTATTTGATTTAGGGGAATTTGAAATTTGAAAGATACAGAGAAAATTATTATAGCATTTGGAATGTGCAATCAATTTGTTTTAGGAAGTTAGTGTTGATCTTGCTCTGTTTGCTTGCCAAGGCTCAACAGCATAATTGCCAAAAATCAGGTGTGGGAAGAACAGATATATTTATGCAAACTAAAATTTTATTCTTCTAGTTGATTGTCAAGAATTTTAGCAAATGTAACTTTTTGGTGGTGTTTTTTTTTTAACCAGAGATGTAAACTTATCTAGCTCACAGGCAATTTATTCAGGGATTTATGTTATATGACTGCATAGAATTGTTAAATTTTGTGTTCAAGAAATCACTTCTTCTAAAAGGGGAAAGAAAAAAACCCCAAAGATGTGGGTATAATGCAGGTCTTGCACTTCCTGGAGGGTAGCTAGTTTGTAGTAAATGTTTTCTATATTAGTGCAGTAGTAGCAATTCTCCAGAAGCAATGTATTATTTTTATTTCTCCTTGTCTGGTTAAGTTGCAGATAATAGTAAAGGTCTCAGTTTGTAGGTTTCATCTCTGTTAAAGTTGGCAATTTTATAGTGCTCTTTTAAAAATCCTTTAGCGTTTTTCTTTCATGGTGCTAACACTTGGTAGGTTTTTTTCCCTGAAATTTTCTCTTAGTTATATCTTTATATTAGCTTTATCATTAAAACTTTGAGGTTCTTTGGCATTGAAAAAAAGAAAATGGTTAATGGCATGTTTATTTGTCATTGACTGCTGAGCAAATCTCAAATGGTTGCTTCCTGTTTGGGCTGAAGGAACAAGTGAATCCTTGGAAAAGGCATAAAATTGCACAAATTAGCAACCAATATATGGAATGAATTTCCTTGAATATTCCTGGATTTGCTACTGACGTGTTTTGAACAAGGAATTAATTTCTGTATCTATAGGCAATGCTGAACTTTGTCATTTAGAAGTAAAAATGCCCTACCAGAACTAAAGACTTGATACTATTGTGAAGTTAACTTTTACCATAGCTTACTTTTTAATAGCAATGGAAGAGATTCACTACTTAAAACCTAGTGAAATAGTGAACATAATCAGAAGTTTCCCTTCTGTGGAGAGATGTTTTGAACAATTTTATTTTATTAGAATCATAGGAAAAAAACTGATAAAACTGATTGATCATATAGAAGTGTAATGATTAGCATTTCTTGTTGTAATGTTTAGTGAGAGCAGAATAAATAAGTATGAAGAACTGAAAATAGTTCATAGAATTAACTCTTCATGGTTTTGTTTTATTTTGCCCTAAGAGAGCCTTTTAGAATTTTAATTAAATTGTGTTGCAGTTCATTAATGCAGTGAGCAGCAAGTTTTTTGTTTGTGTGCCCATAGTCAATATTCAATCAAATTTCTGACCCAGTTAAAGATTTCTGGAGACTCATTCAGTAAAGAAAGCAAAGCCAAAATTTCCTTTTTTGTTGTTTTATCATTAAAGCTTTTTTACTTTTTGTGTCTGGTTTTATTTGTACCTCCTGCTAGTAATAATTATTAACTGAGCAAATGACTTGATTTGCTGTCTTTTAAAAATATTTTTCTTTTTGCTTTTTTGGTACAAATATTGATACAGAAATATAGAAACTAATTATAGTTGTATCTTGATGGACCATATCCCATTTTCCTTTTGTCACTTCCTCATTTTTTGAGAGTTACTTTTCTGCCCTAGGTCCCCACATAGCCTTATCTAACATTATTAGCTGAAAACAGGCGGGTGGTAGTGAATTAACAAAATTTTTTAAAGTCTTTCAGGTGAAGAACATTACGCAATGTATGTATGCATATCGGTTATAACCTATGTGTTGTGTGTAAAGTCTGTCTAAATTGGGATAATTATGGAAATTTTCCTCACCACTTTTTCAAGGAACACTTGCTATGCTAGGAATCTTTTATAAACAAGACTCTTTCATGCAGCTCTAGATAAATATAAACAGAAAGGTTTTCTTGGGTCAGATAAACTATTCTCCATATGTAAAGGTGCATCTAATTTTTCAGTTCATGGATATTTAAGTCTGACTCTAGATCTATAAATATTATTGAATAAAAGCGTAGTGTGCCTGTCCATTTATTTGGGAGCATAATTCTAACAGTGTTTAGATAGCAGTCATATTTCATTCCCATATAAATACATGCATAAATCCTAGGATGCCTAGAAACTTGCTGAGTGGGAATTTTGGTCTTTAAAACAATGTTTTAATTGCATGCAAATTTTGATTGCCCCATGTGGGAATAGTATAGTTCTATTTTATTCTTACATAGTGCAGGAAAACTTAAATACAAAATACATGAAATATTGTTTCAAAAATATGACTACGGATACTTAGATTCTTTTTTTTTAATTTTCCTTTTTAAAAATAAAATACTTGGATTATTCATGTTTATTCAGCTTGGTGGAGTTTGTCTTTTAGGGTATATAAAGCTTTTTAATTCTTAGTCCAATGTTTTACATTAAATGTGGTGATGAAATGAGAGAGAGGTGATATGAAAGTATTACAAGTATGTCTTGTATTGTTAAATACTAACAATGCCGTTCACATAAGCAGAACAGTTCTGGATTATTTATGACTTCTGAAAATGTGCCTCACAAATTATATTTCAACAAGATTCAAGTAATTTGGATTAAAAATGGTTGCAGTCATTGGTGGTCTGAAAGTAGACATCTCCATTTGTGCTTCTGGAGTACCCTCACATGTAGTGAAGTCCTACTGAATTATTAAGGAAGAACTTAGTTGTACTATAACAGAATTGGTAATTAAACCCCTTAGCCAGTTTCTCATGTGGCTGCCATTGTTTTTAGAAGCTCATTACTTTCATTATACTTGTATGCCTTGCAGAAAGTGCTTGGTAAATACTTCTGGGTCTTTTGAGACAAAAAGTACACTATCCTGTAACAGAATCATCAATTGCCTGGACACTGTGTTTCAGAACTGTCCGTCTAGACCTGGGCTCATCTGCTTCTAATACATGCAGTCTCCTGCCCCTTCCTAATTGATGCGCTTGGTTTACTGATTTATCCTGGCTTTTCTAAAATGACATAGTATATGTTGGTTTTCGGTTCTGTGCAGATACCAGTCTACTACTGCCTATCTCTCAGAAATGTTACACTTCTTTATTGTTTTAAGGAATAATCCATTTTGTTATATTTATGTTAAGATTTGTAATTTGAAATAGGCAAGTTGATAACTAGCCAGATTGTTCTGCAATTTAGCAGAGCCTGTTAGAATAAAAATGATTCTTCAGAGAGCTGAGGTTTATTTGAAGGGGCGGCAAAAAGCACTGCTTATGAGTTGGTATTATAAAGCAAGTCTGCATTGCTTATGCAAATATTTTTTTTCCTTTTTGAATCTACATCTTTCTCTTTTTGTACAACAGCCATGTACCTTAATACTGCTTTTAAAGACTAGTAACAAATTTCCAGGACTGCATACTGTGAAATCGGGGAATGTCAGTTTTCAGAATGTCTCAAATCTTAATTTGGTTTCTTTGTGCTTGTTCATTGTGATGATTTTTAATTCACTACATGATATTCTACAGGGTCTTTACTTATTCAGGCTCAGGGAGAGATCTGGCCCCAGTGCAGCTTCAGGCTTATGTATTGAAAGAGACTGTTGTCTGTAAAAACTGTTTAACCTGTAGATGTTCAGGGTATGTAGAGAGTGGGGGAGAAGATTGCATGGAAAAAAAAATGGTTTCATGGGTAAGCTAGTCAGATGAAAAGTGCCCTTGAGGATTGGATTCTGTTCCTCCCTCTGCCACAGAATTCCTATGTGATGCTAGGCAAGTCGTTTAAATGAAACTTTTCCCAAGTGGTGACTAATTGATTTGAGTGCTCTGCAATTCTGGTTGCATAATTTGAGATACTAGGGGCTTATATGCAGAAATGCTGAGGGTTTGCAGCTGCAGCTGAAGTCGATTAAAGTCTGTGCCCTGAATGTATGGAATGTTGTTTGATACTGAGCACTTGGAAAAATCGTGTCTGAGATAAAATTAGCACCTGAGATTACTGAAGATTTTACCTTAATCTGTGCCTCATTTTGCAATCTATAAAAAAAGGAAAGTAATACACGCTTGTCTCTTAAGATATTACAATGGTGAATAATATTATTGATGAACTCTGATGCCATTGTGATGGGCTTCAAAACAAATAACCACTGCTTCCAAACGTGTTTGAACAGCATGCAGCTGAGAGCAGATGAGGCCACACATGAACAAATGTGTGGAGAAAAATACTGAATAGCTGCTCACTGGGTAAGCAGTCATCTTCTGTATGTTGCATAAAGACAGAGTGGCAGGAGTAACGACGACAGATTGTAGTTCCTTTTCAGAGAACCACCGAGCTCTTTCCAAATCTCCTTTACCTGTTTAGAATACTTATTATTGTCTGTAGCATGTATTAGCTTTATCATATTTCTGTTATCCCTTGATTTTTAAACTGTAAGCTTATATTTTAGATTTAATTAAACTCCAATCTTCTATTTTGACAATCTAATTATTTTTTAACAATAGCTTTTCTTGCCACTGTAAAAAAAAAAAAAAGTACCATCCTCTCTCAATTCAAAGAACAAAAATAGAACTTGACTCAAAAATTTTCTGCTTTTGGTCTGTTTGCCAACAGTGTGCTCTTTGTCGACATTGCCACAGGGTATACAGCTTCCAGTGCTGGCATCTGCCTAAAGTTGGCTCAGGGTTTGTGTGGGGCTAATTGGAAGAGGGGAGTTAGATGAGGAAATGGACTAATTTTAGTCCCCTTCTGCCTTGCTTCTTGCTTCCTCAGTTTCTTCACCCTGCGGTATGTATTTCTTTTGTCTTGTCCAGTGGTACTTACTGTGACTGGTGTCCCCCCTCAAAACAGTTTTGCATTATTTGTTCCACCACTGTTTTTGTGTTTGGGTTTTTTCTCTTCCAAAAAAGACAAGCTATGAGAGGAAGAAACTGCATCTGATGGAATACTCTTTCATTTCTTGGATTTGATTTCATGGCTGGGGTTATGGAACAGAGGGAAATGTGGCTTTGGCCTATTATTATCTGTCAGTAACAGAATGCTTTTTTCCATGTAGTAGCTTGTGGACTTGCAGTTCCAGTCTTTTCCTCTTCACCTATGTCAAAAGTTACCTACTAGATACATTCTTGCTTGTCAGTTGATCTTCCTTTTAGTCTTGACTTTATAACTTGCAAACTTGGGGGAGAACCCATATTAGGATTTATCTGTGCTTCACTTAAGCCCTGTGATCACAAAACTTTTCATGTAGCTTTTGCATTTGAAATATCCTACATTGTCAGTGTTTCTACTTGAGGCAGTAGGACCACAGTTTTATCTTCTGACTTTCACTATTATCTTTGATGCTGATAATCCTGTAATCCCATGTTGAGAGGCAAGTAAATGAATTTGTAATAGCCACTGTCTTCTGCAGTCAGTTGGCTAAAACAGATTTCTGGTACCATAGCTAATGGGATGTATAACCTGTGCCAAGATTTTATTACTGCTCACTCAGCTGCTGATTCTTCTTTTTTACAGGCATAGAAAAAGGCGTACTTTTCACCTTTTATTTTGGACCTTTTTCCTTTTGCAGTGTTTGTCTTGCTACCAGCTCTGTTTGCACAGTTTTGTAGTTCCTGCAGTTGGCTATTGCTTTCTGTACTGCTTCCAGGCTGAGGAGCTGTCCTTTTAAAATACAGGTGTCAAAGAAAACTCCTTTTATTTGCTACTTATGCTTGTGATGGTGGGGAAATGAAAAAGGGATGGAGAAAGCAAGAGATCTCTTTTCAGTTGTCCAGTTCCAACTCTGATGTTATGACTTGAGAATAAGTCTCTGTGGGTGGATGAGAGATGTTGGGAGGTGAATATGCTCCATACAACTGCTGCCTTCTAGTATCAGTGGCTGAAAAACTGATTGCCCCTTTAGTTAATTTTCTCTCAGGAGCAGGGAGCGTTTCCCCGATCTATTTCACCTGTGACTTCAGAGGGAATATTGGGTAAGAACTATTATTTTGCCTGTCTCAGCCTTCTGATGGTGACAGGCTATTTAGCTTCCCAGCAAAAAAGGCTTGGTTTTTGCTTCTCTTCTTATACAGACATAAAAATACGTCAACAGGCACATACATACATGTGCTTGATACCCACCATCTTTTGTAGTGAGGATGTTGTTGGGTGTTGCACTCACCTAACTGAAGGATGCTTAAAGATAGGGAGAAGTGTTTACTTCACACTCATCTTCTCAGCTTTTCTTCCTGCCTTCTGTCTCTTCTAGACTTGTCTGGGTTTTCAGAGCATCGGGTTCAGCTGCAGCCTTGCTGTGGATGTTGAGAGCAGAAGCTTGGCACAAGCTGCCTCTACCAGCTGTTCCCTAGGCTGCTTCCATAGAACAGCCTGTTACGAGGATCTCCCAATTTGGGTAGTCTGTCTTCTGCTCTTCTTCTGGCTCTTGCAGGCCAAGAGGGAGACAGTTGATAGATAAGTATGAATCGGTACCCTCCTTTCCTGATGCAGACAATGCCTTCAAGGCAGTAGTGAATGAGAAGAGCAGTAACTGCTTGCAGGGAATGGCTTTATGAAAAGCAGGGAAGTGGTCTTTCTCCCTCTCACTTGGGCCTGCGTGGTCCAGTTCAAACAATTTGATTTGAAAAATGTAGAGGGCAGTTCAGGGAACAGCATGCCACTGTGTGTAAAAGTATCTGCCCACAGCTGCCATAAATCTTGAGAGGTTATTGTCTTCCTTAAGGATTATGGGACTCATTCTCATGGACAAACAATGTCAGATAAGCATTTGTAGTGATGTTTCCATACAAAACTGTAGTGAATGGGAAGGGTGGTCTTCAAGTCAGTTCCATCACAAGCCATTGCATATATGTGGCTTTCTTAATATGGGCACAATTTATAAAATTTAATTTTATTTAGCTTTCAGTTGCTTATAAATTAATTTTCAGTGTGAACTTTAGTTGATGGTTCCTAATGCTAAACTTCATTTCTTTATGCAGGTATCTCTGAACATCGGCTGCCGAATTTGTGGCTCATACAGATTGGCAGGTTTTGCAAATAGTCTTTTGGGATGTTAGTGACCCCTGCCTTCTGCCCTGGCCCTTTATCAGATGTGCCATGTTTTATGCCATCAGTCTGTGAGTTGATGTGGTCAGGCAATGCTTGTGCTTTCAGCTCACTTTTTTTAGGAGTGTGGTAACTTTTAGCAAAGTGGTGGGCTGTAGTAATATGTAATCTGTTAAGCTTATTGGAGTTTTAACTGAGATGTTTAAGTTTTAGGCTAAGATGTGTCTTACAGAAATTTTGCTGATGCTGGCATCTGTGCTACAGAGTGTTGGAGGGCATTCCTATATCCTTTCAAGGAGGCTATGTACTAACTCAGCAGTGAATTACTATATAGGTAGTGGCATGTTACAACCTCCCTGAGGTCTTCTGAGTCCCGAGGTAGTAATAGCTCATTAAAATGGTAGTTAATGAGTATAAAGGGATCATTATGCGACTCTCCTACATGATGGGTAGCGCTAAATCCTAACTAGTTCAGTAGAAAGTATTCTAAATATAAAAGGAAAGAATTTGACAAATGTTGCTGGTAGCTCTTTATAAACTTAGCTATTTAAAGAAATGCATTTGAAAAAACACTCATAGAAATATATTTTGAATAAATCAATACAGATTTGTAAATGTATTTTAGGGCTTTCAGAGGTATTATTGTGCTATATAATCTCAAAGTTACCCTAACACGGCCTATAATTAAGCATCTTTGGTTAAAAATATGCAGCATTTTGCCACTTCTGATCAGTCAGGTTTGAAGCTCAAAAAAAACCACCACCAAAGTCCCGTCCCCCCCGTCGTCCCATCCCCCCCCCCCCCCGCTTACTTACACTTGTTTTTTTAAGATCTCAAGATTTGTAGACATTTTCTGTTCTGCATGCCAGAAATAAAGGGTGGAACGTTTCCTCCTTGAGGGAGGAGGAGAGTAATGTTCTTGTAATGATTTTCATAGAAAATGTAACCGCCTCAATGAGACCTTTTTTTTTGTTTGTTTGGTTTGTTTGTTTGGTTTGTTTTTTTGTTGTTATGCCTTTCGTTTAACTATGGTTATTTTCTGGAGAAAGGTATTAAGGCTTTATCCGAACTGAACAATGTGGATTTTATAGCAGTGAGATGAAAAACTTCTTGATCTCAGTAAATGCTTCATGTCTTCTTCCAGGCTCTGGAAAGACAAACAAGCAAATGAAAGACAGCAGAGTCTGATATACCTAGATCTCAAAGCTCAAGTTCAGTGCACATGGCTATTTTTAAGTGTCCTTAAACTATGAAAAATAACATTACTTCTACAAAAGGAGCCCTTCAGAAATGTTGTGGGATGGTACAGAAGCTAGGTAAACAATAGGAAAAGAAGAATGGAAGCAAATATAAAATATATTAAATACATACATTTATTGTAAACCTATAATAAATATAGATATGATTTTAAGAGAGGTAATCCTGCTTTCTGTCATAAATGAGGGAATTATAACTGCTGTGTCTGGATATGCTTTACTACAACAGCTCTACAATATCCTCATTTAGGTGTTTTTGTTGCAGGAATTCAGTATGTATTTATAATAAACCAAATACAGAACATTTTAAAAGGAATAGTTTAATTTTAAAAAAGTTTTAATGATATTTGTAGAAAATCCTACTTGCTTTTGTTGTTCAGTTTAGTCCTTATTTTCATCTGACGTTCTATCTGTTCCGTGTTATCTTTCAAGACTAAAGCTGGTAATACATGGAAAAAGTATTCTAAACTCAAATTATGTGGATGACTAGCGATCATCTACTACAGGGTGACTTAGTAGTTCAGAGTAACTGCTCTGTAACAGGAAAAATAAGCTTAATGCCTAGTGGTTCAAGTCATGGAGCAGGTCCCCATGGGACTTCATAGCAAAGAAGTATTTCCTGCTGCCTCTTGATACTTGCCACTCCTTTGGAAGCTCTTTTAGGTTTTGTGAAAATCTCATTGACTCTTTCTTTTCCAGCATAAGCATCTGTTATCTTCACTGTGGCAAGAATACTTTGAGCCAGGACCTTTTAAACTGCATAAACAGATTGCAATAAATCATTTTGGAATATTTTTAGAATAATCATTAAATTGATTACATAATTCTAAAACACAGGACTGTTAGTGACCTACTAGTTAACCTGCTGTGACAGAACTGGTTAAATCTAAGTCATGCCTGGTAAATTTATGAAAGACCTGCTTGTAAAGAAGACTTCAGCAGTCTGTTCCAGTAATATGCTAGCAATGCTTGTAGGTGATTTTCCTGGTACCTAACTTGAATCTTCCTGTGCTTTTATCTGACTGTTGCTGCATAGTTCTGGTAGATCAGACAAGGCAGTTATTCCATTTTTCTTTACAGCTGCCTTTTACATGTTTGAAGATGTTACTTCCTTGTGTCAGCTGCCTTTTCTTTAGGCTTAAGTCACTTCTGTTCTTTCAGTTTCTCTGAACTAGTCACTATTTATTTTTCCCCTACATCCCTTATTATTCAGACTTCTGCTTTATCTTCTGAACAGGCTTATAGCTTTCTTTAACCACATTGGTTGAACTGGATGCAGCAGTTTTAAGATCTGCTGAGATCTTAAAATTGCTGTGTGAAATGGCACAGTTGCTCTTTGCCGTACTGCTTGTGTCATGGTGGGCTGTGCTGCACAGAAAGACAGCATCATGTCACTGACTCATGCTCAGCTTGTGATTCACTGATCGTTTCTCTTAACTGCTTTTTTCTGTCCTGTGTTTCTGTAGTTGATGAATTCTGACCATTAGTCTTTCACTTTAGAAATGTCATCTTTTTTAAAGCAATTCTCCAGTTTGTCTGGATCTTTTAAAATTCTAGTTTGCTTTGACAACATCTTTGTAGATTTTCCCAGGTTAGTGTAACTACCGGTTTAATAGTGATTCTGTAATTCAACTTGCTGTTAAAATACCGAGTATCAGTGGACCTGGGACAGACATCATAAAATCCCATTTGATACACCTGTTTATTTTTGACAGTTAGATCCTATAACTAGTAAAGGTACGACTTTCTTTCCAGTTTGTTTTGTACCTGCAAGAGAAGCTGCATGTTTTTGTCATTGTTTAAAAAAAAGCTGTGCTTTAGAAACACTACTTTACGATAAGAAAATTATCGCTGTCTATTCATTCCAAGCTTATGTAATAGCTTTTATTTAACAGTGTTCTTAAAATACTTTGTGAAGTTGAGAAACAATTACAAATATTAATTAGAGCACTGTATAAACATTAAGAACTGCTGGGAGTGCATGCTTGTTTACATGTGTTTCTACATTAACATCTGTGTCTGAAAATATACATGATGGATGTGTGTGGGTGTATGGGCATACAAATTGATATCCTTCACTGCTGATAGAGCTGAGGAAGTTGCTAATAAATAGTTAATGTTTATTCTGAAAGTTGATGCCTGTGGGAATTACTCACCATGTAAATGTTGTGTTGATGCATAAGATAATGGGTAGATTTTTTGAAAATTTTCTGTGTTGGAAAGAATTGTTCTCTGTTGGTTTCTTTTATGGCTTTATAATATTTTCTTTTCAGCCATACATCCTATATCCTCTCTTGTATGCTCTTTCCTCATTTTTTGGACATCAGAAGGAATGGTAACAAACACCTTTCAAAAAGTCACTTAAAGATGCAGTCACAAAAGTAACAGCAACAGTTCAGGTGACACAGGAATTCAGTGGTTACTAGCCCAAGCAGGTGTTTTTTTTTTTGTTTTAAACATTTATTTATTAATTTATTTTTTGCCTTTGGTTTTCTTTGAGACCTAAATCTGTGGTCATTAGTAATCTACCTCAAAAAGAATTACACTTAAATTGAGGTCTGGGAAGCAAGTATTTGAAAAGGCAGGCTAGGTGTGTAGGAGCGTGTAAGTCAATAATGTCAGTTGTGGTGGAAGAGTGTAGTGAGAACAGGATAAGCAAGAGGAGGAGGAAAAGGTTAAGGCATGGTATGGATGTGTCCTTGCTTATTCTTTTAATTTCCTCTAATCCCTTACCCTCTGGGAAGAAGTCGGAAACACACTGAAGCTGAAATGTAGCAAGAAAACTATATGAGCAATCCAGTAGCAGTTTATTTTCGGCGTTACCTTGTAGGAAGGGTTGGAACTTGTCAGATCCAACACCCCAAGATCTTCACCATTTTATCTCCACAGTGGCAATTGTGGACTGCTTTCAGCTCTCCTTGGGTACAGTGTCACTTCTCTTGTAAATCAGTGGGCTGTGCTATGCAGGGGCAAAGGCATTGAGCAAGAAATGCACTGCAGGAGGCATAACATTTTGCTTTCCCTGCCAACCTGGACTGTAAAAGCAGTGGTCTGTCTTTGTACCTATTTAGTTCCTGTGAATATGTTCCAGGATCAGGAATTTTGTAGTTAATATTTTTATCTGAGAGCTGTAGACTGGAAATCTCTGATGCAATAGGCAGATTTTCAAGAGAACACCCTAGAAACAACTTTCTTTAGCCTATAAGGGAATACACACAGGTGTATATATAAATATATACAACTATCTATGTTATAAGGATATATAACACATACTAATATGTAAACAATAAATGCATTTTATAAAATGGAATCAAAATAAATATGTAATACTGTTCCTGGAAAAACATGAAAAAAAAAGGATACCTACTCGTTCTTTCCTTTTGAACTACCAAAATGGAAAAACTAAATGGAAATAAACTATGTAGGCAAGATTTCAAATTAGTCAGTATTGGCTTGAATAATGCCCTCAGTTGTTTGATAGCTTTGCTCCATTTTGAATTTGAAGAGTAATTCTAAAAATGTTGCAAGTTGGTGAGTGTTCTCTGTATCTCGGAGACAACGCTTATGTTAAAGCAAAAGTTATAGTTATACATGACAGTGTTCTCTTGGGCAATCTTATTTTTCCTAAGTAATCACTTTCTGGAAATCTAAGGAAAAAGTTAAAAGGCTAAAATAGCTTCAACAGACCAAAAAAATTACATATAAATACTGCTGTTCAAATGGGTCAAGAAAACCTAAGCCTGTGCAATTGTGCACATGTGCTGAGGAGAACACTTTTTCAGTTTCTCAAGCATGAGGCAGCAGAATTTTCATTCATTTGGCACGATAGGCTTAAAACAGAGCCTTCTTTCATTTGACACACTCCCCTGGAAACAAACATGCCAATGAAGGGATTGTGCCAGTTATCAGAAGCTCACAGGAATACATTGTGCTGGTTTGTATTCATTTTCATTTCATGAATTGCTTTAAAACTTAGCAACATAAAAAAGCATTAAAACATCTTTTTAGTGTTATATTTAGTTCTTACATATTTCCCTGCTGTGCTGTTATTCAGTTTAAATCAATGGAATGTTGAGACACATGGCTCGGTTTGCAGCAGAGCAGATCTCTCCTGCTGCCTGGGTATGCTTGTAGTATTCATCTGTAGAGAAGCAGCAAATTTTAGTTTAACTCATTTTACATCCTTGAAAAAGATGAGTGTCTTAGAAAAAAGTTCAATAAAAATAAAGGGTGAATTGAACAAAGGTTATGCAGCAAGAAATTTAAACCAAAACTCAGCTGTTATCTGTTAACTATAAAAGTTCACAGATAATTCTTGGTCTTCTGGGAGATACTTGTTTTTCTTTCCTAGAGTTATATTCTTCAGGATTGCCAGCAGGTCCTTCCCACCTCTGGAATTTGCTACAAGACTATTTCCCTCATAGATATTTTTCCAAGTGCAAACTTGGCAAACTCAGGTGTACTTCTTGGAACTAATCTGGTCATGGGAGCTTAAATTAGGACCAGGTTGCAGTGGATGCATGTGAAGCAAATATGGGAGTGGTTTTTTTAATCCAGTTTGATATGGATGAAGATTAATTTATTTCCTAGTCTTGTGCTGTTGCTGCTGTTAGAGGAACAGTCACATTAGAGATGGGTATCTCTGCTTTAGGTAACAGTTGTTTTTCCTCCTAGTGCTACTGAGCAATTTTTGTGTGGTAGAAACAGCATGCAGGGTTGATTTATTTTTTACTTTTTTTTAAGGGAAACTACTTTCTGAAAAGTTGTTTGAGGAAACCAGGGATGCTTGTGACTGTGCACAGAAGATGTGTTGTGACATTTAAGGCTATTGATACTGATGGTGGGAAATTTTTTTATTTCAGAAGTCTTGCTTGGTGTTTTGTTTGCTTTTGTTTTAAAAAGGAAAGGTACAAAGTCTAGTGCGAATGCAAGCCATTGAATTATACGGTTTTGGTGGTAAAACTTTCAGAGTCAGTGTGGCCTTCAAGCAGATTGAAGAGGTATGTGTCAGCCTAGGCTGAATGAAAGTGGGGCTGAGAATGGGGTTGGAAGAAGGGTCACAGCAATATAGTTTCTGACCTAAGAATTGTCTAGAGAAGGGAAGGGTTGTGGAGCAATAGTGGTTGCTGTTCTGTCCCTATATGAGAATGAGACACTTAAAGAGGGGTCACACTGTGTTCCTTGGTGTTGCTGAAAGGATGAGCACTGTGGACATTTAATTTTTGGCCTACAGTCATATTTATTTGGTCTCTTGGCGCTTAGGGATATTAGTTTTCTGTGGACTTCACATGAAAGCAGCCAGGTAACACTGTTGCCACAATATTTAAGAGACAGCTGTAGCTTTTTTCCAGTTATCTGCCCCAGCTTCTTTTATGAATTTTTGTGGGACAGCCTGTACATCCTGCAGCTTCAAATCATGGAAGAAAAATAAGTGATTGTGAATTTACAAAGCTTGTTTTTTGTTTCTTTTTCTGTACTGTTCTTCTTCAACCTGTATACTTGATGGTTACCAAAAGGAAAGTAGTGACTTCCACAATAAAATTCTGAGCAGAATATTTTGTTGAAGAAACCATATACATTTGAACTGCTCTTGAATAAAAAAAACCCAACAAAACCCAAACCCAAACACAAGAGTTATATAAGTTTGACTTTGGGAAGGCTGAAAACGGCTTTATGAAGGCCTGCCTGCACTGAGGTTATTTACAGGTATAAGGTTCACACTTTGAAACACGGGCAGTTTGTGCTCGGTACATTTGTCATTTTGGTTGCTGTATAGCTTCAGTAACACTACTGTGGAAAATCCTACAGTTACTCAGCAGCAATGCAATGAAATAGATGTACTGATGTTGTTCTCTGTTCGCTCATTAAACAAGTGATTGGACAAACTGCAAGTGAATAAAACGTGATTCTGTCCATACACTTGGTCCTCTGGACCACGTGCCTTCCCATTGCTAATAAAGATAATGCCACCTATTTGAAGACATCGGCAGGCATATTTAAAACCCAAGATGAATTGAGCACATATACTGTGTTGGAAGCATTTGCTAAATTGTAAGTAACTAAGTCTTGTTGTATAACTGCATTGCACTCAAGGGAACAATTCAGGTTTTGAATTGTATATGTTGGTAAGTGAAAACTATGTAGACATTGATTATTTTTTCCCCTTGACCTAATCACTGTTTGCCTATGGCAATATCTGATATTCTATGTGTTCACCAAGAATTGTCTTGGGACCACAATGAGGCACTTTTTTTTTAGCTTCATTAGTAATCATAGTTGCATTAGGAATGGAAGGCAATGGAATAATAGACTTGTACTGTAGTGCATCAGTTTTTTCTATTTATTGTAAATGTGGAAGTGAACTCTGTAGGTGGGAGTCTGAATTTGTATAGACAGAGGAGGACATCAGATCTGAATGTGTGCATTTTCAGAAAGAATTTAATTTCAAAGAAATGGAATGCAAATGCCTTTTTAGAATATTTTTTGTGTTGTGAAATCCTTTCTTTGTTTCTGCTTATGTATTTGTAGTCGAACGATACAACTTTTCTTGGTAATACTAGAGAATATGAAAATGATGCTAAGTAAAATAAAATTTAGTAATGTGTTTTTCATTGTCTGAAGTGAACATGCTGCCAAAAGTAAATGACATAAATAGTGAGAAGAATGTTTCTTCTCCCCCATCCTGGGAACCTGATGTGTGTCACTCTTTAGACAAAAAATAAAAATTCCAACAGACTACTTGGAGATGTGTTTAATTTTTGACATACTGTTGATTCCTTGAAATGGTAACTTTGTGTGCTAAAATACTTGTTTGTAGTGTAAGAGAGAATGTGAAAAAGTGTAACTTCTACCTAGAGGTCACGTAACTAGACACATGGATGCTTCTGGTTCAATAAAGTATTAGCAATTAAAAATTTCCCACGTGAATACTTGCATAATTGCATGCATAAGAAGCCAAACTGTAGCTTACCTAACTTGCAGTTTGGTATTTCTGAGAACTAATTCCGGCACAAAACAC
Organism: Falco punctatus; assembly: GCF_963210335.1. Taxonomy (NCBI): domain Eukaryota; kingdom Metazoa; phylum Chordata; class Aves; order Falconiformes; family Falconidae; genus Falco; species Falco punctatus. The sequence continues at coordinate 70,858,956 of NC_137583.1, forward strand.
CTTTTCCTCCATTGACTTGTCTACTAGGCACATTTTTTCCAGCTACGCGGCTGACAGTTGAGCAGTTTTAATTTTAGCTTAAAGCATTCATTTTGCATTATCTTTTATTGTAAGTGTTTATATTATGCTTTGTTTTTTCAAAATATATGTGATGGAGTATTGCCTTTTTTCCTCCTGAATGGCAGTGACTTACATGAAAGTGGACTTAGATGCTGCGGGTGGAAGCATGGGCTGTTGCAGTGAGAGTAGTTCTCAACTTGTAAGATCTGTTAAGTGGAAATGGGAAGTAAGGTGGGACAGTATTGCCTTGAAAATTACAGTTAGCAAGAAATAAGGTGATGCTTTTGATGTTTGTATCCACATGAGGGAGACTGTGTGACAGGCTTGTTTCCTTTAATTGGTGGCAAAACTTGCCAACCTGAAGCACACTGTTGGAGAATCACTGAATGCACTAGCTGTCTATAACATTACCAGCTCCTTCTGCTATTAACTTTTATGCATATACAGATTTTATTTTTCCTTCCTTAGATGTAACTTGAGATTTCTGAACTGTAAATGAAGCCACCCAACACGTCTTCTGAGCATTTTCTTTAAACAAAACCTTAAAGTGGTCATGGCTTTCTTTCCCTAATCTTGGGACTTCTACCCTAATATGTAAAATAGTATTTTAGTCTGTAGAAAACACTGACTCTTAACTCAGTGTTTTGTTGCCCAGCCTTCATGAAAATATTACTGCAGGTGACCATCAAGAGTCAATTAGCTATAAATGAAAGTCTCAGAATAGCAGACTTCAGTATGGTATGTATTTCTTAGTTTGAAAATAATTGTTCCTTGTAGCTTAATTAGGGTCATACACTGCTAGGAGTTTCTGTAGTGATGAGAGCTTTTTCTGAAAAACCAACCACTTGTTTTTCAGGGCAGCTCGTAGAGGATCTAGAACCTTGCCTGAAGGTGCCCAACATTACCCATAGGTAGCATTAATTAGCAAAACGTTCAGAATGTATGTTTTCCTGTGTTGTGTTTGACAGTATTGTAAAGAATCAGCAGGCAGACTTACTGTTGCTTTAGAAATTTATATGGACCAGTTGTAATTAAATCACAGCAACATCCCACATTTAATTACTTAGTGGTATTATTGACCCCCTTTCAGCCTTTTAGGAGCTTAATTACGATTAGCTGATATGTTCACAAAGATCACTTCCATGGTTTAGCTAAAAACATGGCCAGAAAACTATATCCTGATTTTTATGTGCTATAGTAGTGTTAAAATATTATATTTTGTTTTGAAGACAAGCCCATATTGTTTTTGAAATGGCTGACTGGGTTGGTAGATGAGGTGAAACAAAACAATGTCTAAATTATATCTGGTAACTAAGACAAACAGTCTGTTTTTGTAAATTTATATTTTTTGTTTCAACTTCTCAAGGTGAAGCAACACAAATATTTAAGCAACTTTATTCTTTCAGAGTTGACTTGAGATCTGTTGCTTTGCTTAAGCATGAAACTTAAGATAAACTACCTTTTGTCCTGTTCTTTTACACAAATAATCATGCTGCTCCCAAATAAAACTAAAGTTTAAATTGTTTGGATACAACTGAAAACACTCTTTTGGTTTGTTTGTTTGAAGTCATTGGAAGAATACTGTGAGAAAACTCTTTAATATGCTTTCATCAGATTTTTAACGGTTTATTAGGAGTGTTCCAGAAATAATACAAGCACATCTACATGTGTGGTAGAGAAGGAATAAGCTGTGGTTTATCCTAAGTACATGTTCCAGACATACTAATTTCTTGAGGTTATCATGTTCTTAGTCCCTAATTTTTAGAAGATTTATTTGTGCTACCTCTTCACAATTATTTCATGTAATTCTGTTAAATCTGCATCTCAAGAATTTAAAGTTTCTTTGTGCTTAGGATAAATATTTAGTCACTGTCTCTTCCTTCCCCTTAACCAAGAGTTAAAAGTAAACCTATAAAACAATGGCAGTATGAAACAACTCACTGGCAGTAATCAAACTGGAAGCAAGCTGGTAGCTTAATCGGAGGAATTCTGCTTTGGTGTGCACATGCCTTAGAAGTAGCTGTTGGAAAAATCAAAAATTAAAGGAGAAATCTTCCTGTGAGTAATAAAAGCACTGTCCTTTGGCAGACAAGAGACTATGGAAACTTTGGTCTTGCATTAAGGGATAATACCAGCTTCTTTAAAATATACTTTTAAAGCAGAATTTTCTCAAATTCTGCATTCTCTCCTGTTTTATTCTTTTCCCCTTCTCCTCCTTCAGTCTTTCTCTAATATTCACTCCTGTCCCAAACTTGTATACAGTATTATTATAGCCTCATGTTATAAAATTGAAAATTTTAAAATGAAAACAATGATTTGTAATAAAAAGCCTGACAGACTAATTACAGTATTGCATTAATTATTATCTTATTTCTGCTCTGTTCCTCTCACAGCTATTTTGGATCTGGGGTTTGGTGTTTTTTAATCCCTATTGACACCATAATTTTGTGAGAGAGCATATACTGGGGAACGATTATATAAAATCAAGAAATAAAAACTGTCAGATAAACAGTTGATTTCTAAAATGTTGCCTTGGACATGTTAGTAATAGAATGCAAATAGTTCTGTTTAAATGTGATGCTTTGTGGATCTTTTGGTGAGTGTAACACGCATGTGCTATATGATACAACTATTGAAATCTTCCATTTCTGGATATCATTATAGCATGTACTAAATAGCAGTCATTAATTCAGAAATTTGTGCATTGTGCAGCTAAATTGGTACATCATTGATGCATTTTACTTCTGAGTTTTATTTTTTCTCCCAAAATGTGTGCAATTCTTATAATGATTAAGGTATAGATTGATGTCAGTGCTACAGTATAGTTTCAAGACTGCAATTTGAAGCTACTTTAGAAAAATACAATCCTTTAGACATGGTGAAGCTTCAGTTGAATGGAAGTCCTATTAGTGGTGAATTTCATGTAAATATTAATAAGGGAAGAGTTCATAGCAAATCCTGAGTTTGGGAAATTGAGCATGATAATTTGCTGAAATGATGTCTGTCTTAAAGATATGCAGGTGCAATAATTTTCAGTTTTTATTTGAACTTTTAAATGGTGCAGAAGGTACACGGGTTAGTTTCTGAGCAAAGTGTGTGGAAGTTCTGGCAAATACTGTTGTAAGGAAGGAAGGTAAAATGAAAGATGAATTGGACTGAAAGACTGTTCAGTTATTTAGGATAGGCTAGTTGCATGGTTTTGTTGTTAGAAGTCTCAAATTATGTTGCCTTAGTTTCTGCACATGGCTGGCTGTCTTCACATCTTAAGGTTCTGGGAATTAGTTTCTGACAGTTTGCTTTGGTTTCCTTTTTCAGGATGCTTCATCTGCAGACATTCGGAAAGCGTATCGAAAGCTTTCGCTGATTTTACACCCAGACAAGAATAAAGATGAAAATGCAGAAACGCAGTTTAGGCAAGTAAGTGCAATGTGTGGCAATAAAAGTTTCCAGGGAAAATAGAATTGGAATTTTTTATGATGATGTTACTTTAGTAAGTGCAGTGGTACACCTTTGAAATTACTTCAGTTGAACATTGACTTGTATTTTTCCGGATGTATGTAGGTTAAAAACAAGTACACTTTTTTCTGAATTAACTTGTTGAATTAACTCTGATTTAGTATTTATCAGTATATTAAAAATAATATGAACAAAATACTTTTTAGGAGGAAAATGTGTTTTACACTTTATGTAAGACTTTATAAATAGTATTTTCAAAAGTAGTAGGGAAAACCTCTAATTAGTTCCCCATGCAAGTCATATATAGGCATAATTTAATTAAAATTTATTTCAGTTTTTTAATTTGCACCTTTTGAATCTTTATTGAGTGAAACCACAAGTCTATTGTAATTAGCTCTACCGTTGAAAATACACTTCTGGGGACTAAATATAGGCTACTTAATTTAAGTAAGATCTTTAGGATGAAACAAATGATACCTTTTTATTTGTAAGGTGTAATTGAGACAAGACTCTGACAGATACGAAGAGGGGAAAAAGTCTTTTGTAGGAGTTGCTTGTTTGTATATTTGACGCTGTATATGAATATGTCAATTTCTTTTGCATATTGAGTTTGCTTCTTAGTGTTGTAGGGGGAAAGTGAAAACTAGCAAAGGTCATTAGCTGGCAAATGTAAAATATGATACTTTATAAACTCAATCTTAAAGTCCTTCGGGTTTTTTTCTGTTTTTGTTTTAGTTGGTGGCCATCTATGAGGTTTTAAAGGATGAAGAAAGGAGGCAGAGGTGAGTTAATTTGCACAGGTTCTTAAATAAAGTATTCATGCCAGTGATATATTGAAGTCTTATTTGACTTAATTGTAACTCTTCAGATAATTTTTTGTCATGTAAGTTTGTAAATCCTATGCAGCTGTTAATCAAATATTGTATGTGGGGGAAGCTGGTGTGTATTTCTGTGTGATACACTGTTTTTTCTCCTTTAAAACTAGTATTTGAAAGACTTTAAAAGGTAGTTGTTACATTGAGCAATTTTTTAAGCACTTAACAATTATCACTTTGAGTTTTATTAAAGCTGTGGTTGAAAATACAGGCCAGTGATTCAACTGTCAGCCGTATCTCTATCAATAAAAGGTTTGTTGCATGATATTTAGGGATTATTTCCAGTGTATGTTGTCTTCAACATTGTTTTCTGTTGCTTAGTTCATTGCTGCTTCTTTCTGATGTATTATCTAGAATACTGTAAACTCTAATATATACAAAGCATAATTTTTTTAATAAATGATAGTTGTCCCTGCTGCTTCAGGGGCAAGTCCACCAATACCTGAAGAGGGATAGTATTAAGAACTGAAAACGTGGGGCTAATCTGCTTTCTGGAAGACTTATTCTGAATTTTTTTTTTCCTTTTAAGCAGATGACCATTTAAACTAATGAAAACTAATGTCCCAGAATGCTGGGACATTGAAAGTTTTGCTTTTGGGTTGGAGTTTTAGTAAATCAACTTTCAGCTTACAAGTCTTTAAACAGGGCTTTACAAGACATTTCTTGAAGGGTTTTTGGCTTTGTAGATGTCTTGGCAAGAGTCCAGGTTTTGTAGTATAGATTATCTACTTTTTGATAATCCTCTCTTGAAGTGTCATGAAAATTTACCTCATAGAAGTACTTCTGGAAATTTGTATTTTTTTTGTTTCATCTCTCACAAGAGAATTTCATTGTGAAGTTCTACTCAAGGAAAGTTGTTTTTTGTTTGGTTTTTTTTTTTTTAAGTTAAATACTTTCAGACCACTTAAATTGAGCTATCCACAAAATTTTCCCACCTTTTTGTTTATAACATTGTTTACATATACTTTGTGATGTTGCCTCTCTGGAATTTAGTTCCAGCATGGAAATTCTAGGAATTTCTTTACAGCTGTAACAGCAGCTTTTTGCATGGAACTGTGATGCAGTAGCTTGTAAAAAACCCTGTATTTTTAAGCTTTGTATACATTACAAATGTGACTAACTTACCCAAGTTCTTTGTGAGAATACTGTTAATGCAGTACAGTGATTACAAATGAGAAGTTAAAGCAGCAGTAGATTGTTCAAGCTTAGATTGATTTAATTGTCAATAACTTATTTGGTACAGAGACAATGTATTTTTCTTGCACAGTGTGGACGTATGGTTGATATTGCTTCTATAGTTGATTAAATATAAATGTAGAGGTTTAAATAGTGTTTGCCTTCAGATAATTTTCTGGTAGTAACATGCAGAGTTTAGAAATAACACGTAGAGTAGCAGAGCTATATGGTCTCGTTGCTTTGAGAAAACCTTTATCAATCATATTTATTACACAGTCTAATGATAAACTGTCAGCTGAGCTTGTAAGTAGAGTGTGATCTGTCCTGTATCCTGTAAGGCATTGTTGTAGCATGTCCGTAAAACAAGTCCTAAGTAAGTGTGCTAGGAGTTGCTCCCCCTGTAATATTGTTTATACTGTAAAGGACTCATGGATTTCTTGCAGCTGTACAGCAAAGGAAAGGTGAGAGTTGTTGCTTTTTGGGACCTTCCTACTTCAGATGTTGGTGTTTGACTATGCATTTTGTGAGGTGATGGTCCTAGTGGAAGAGGCTCAAAGTTTACTGTCATGCCTGTGCACTGAGTCTCTCAGGGCTTATCAACTCAGGTTTATCCTGATCCCAGAGACACTTCTTTGGGCCTGTTCTAACTTGGGCTTTCTGCCAGAGTTTGTAATTGTTTTTTTTTTCTTTTCCGTTGTCAGTGTGGTAGTTTTTAGTGCTGAAGTAACTCAAAGACCTGATGGGATGAGAGGCAAATTAGTTCCATTTCTTACAAATTAGTAAGTGAGGAATTCTGACATTTCAGCTGGGAACCCCTTTACAACTGGACAAATGGTTTGGGGCATGGTGTTACACCACCTCAAGAAGAGTGAGCTGCAGCCTTGTGCTTCTGTACAGTGAAGGCAGCCGTACCTGCCTGCCTCTTACTGTTCATCTCAGAAGTGGTGTAATCCAGCATTGGTGCTGGTGTGCATACAGAGGCTGGAACCAGTAAAGGCAGGAATAAGGTCCTCTGCACTGTATGACTGATAAACTAACTTGGAAACTATAAAACTGGGTCTGATTACACCCTTCCTCCAAGGCTTGGTGGTTGTCAGAGGGGTGTGTGTGTGTACAGAAACAGCATTCTAAAAAGGCAGGTCTGTTGGCCAGCTATATGTGATTGTTTTTCTGAAACATTTCTATTTTTATATTTACCAGTGAATTTTTACTTTATCTGATGGCAGAAGCCTTTCTTAAAATACCATGGTTCCTCTACTGACAATTATAATAAAGAGCTTTATAATTCAAATGTGGTTTGTTTTTTTGAGAAAGTTGTATAGTTATTGTGAATATACTAATTTTGTTAGTAGTACTACAGAATACAGTAATGTTACTTTTAGTACTTTTCTCTTATGCACTTTGATACATAACTAAAACATTCTGATATTGTAACATTAAACATACATGCAGCATTGTTTAATATCAAATTAAACATACGTGCAGCAGATCATAATACTTTATATTTCGTATCCACACTGCAGAGCATGTGAAATTCTGCAGGAAGGTTTATCTGTAAGACATATGTAGAGACAAGCACATTTCCTGAAATATGCTTTACTTTAGGGCATTTGTTGGTAAATCAACTTGAAGATGATAAATTTTATTAGCCTTTACTTTTTTCATAAATTAAAAATAATCAGATAGTTTTACACACTTGTAATTAGGCAAAAATCTTATATTTGAATTTCATTGTTTGTTACCATTTTAAGGAGCTTTTTTTTACCTACCAGGCCTATCCTCTGTAACAATGTGGGCTTGATTACAGGAAGCATTTGTAAAGGAATCAAGATATACTTGTTTAGAGCAAGAAAGGTGTTTATCTTAGCTCTCATTATAATTAAATGTCTGTATTCATAGGTATAAATTGTTCTGGCTGATGTTTCACTGAATGTCTTTGACAGCTTGAGGAAAAAAGGCCACCAAAATAAAAAAGTGCCAGTGCAGTCTTCCTGTAGTTCAGAATAATCTCATTAATTCAAGGTTACAGAATATAAACTATATCAGATTTCTGAAATAATCTGAAATATGAAATGCAGTGGCTCTCTTTAGAGGGAAAAGAAAATTATAATTATATTAAAATAGATGATACTGTAATTAGCTACTACAGTTAATGAATTCTTTTTTCTTGCAATGTAATTGATTCTACAAAGAGCTCTAGAAACTATTCCATGAAACTTTACAGATGAATGAAATTTTAATAATCTTGCAATTGGTTACTTGTTAGTACAAGACTAACAAGTCTTCTGTAGAATCCTGAGTTTTAAAATAAAGATTCAATTTAAGTTACAAATGGGGATTTTTTTGTTGCTGTTTTGGTCTTTTTGTTTCTGTACTGGTGCTTTGGGGTTTTTGTAGCTTGCTGACTACTACATTTCAGAGACAACTGGCAGAATACTCATGTCAGAGATTTGCTGCATTCTGTGTACATATGTCTGCAGAGAAAAATACTACAGAGAGATTTTTTCCTTTTCATTGTGTGTTTTTTTATGCTTACATAGAGTAAAAATTAGTATTGTTTGCCAAAAGAAGAATGATTTGTAATTAAATTTTGAACATAGTTCTTGATGCAGATGGACTAACTATATTTCATAGTTAATACAGGTTTCTATAAAGAAATTCTTTAATGAGAAACTTGCTTTTAATTAAACCACATACTAAATTTAGAAGTCAAGATTTAAAAATTAATAGAAACTTCTGAATTTCAGTAGGATCATTTTCCAGTTGAAAATCTAAAAAGCACTGATATCTTTATTTTTCAAATGCAGAGCTTAATTACTATTGAAAGCAGTGATTTATCTTTTAACAGTATATATTCTAAAAAGTAGGTTATAATAGAAGCTATCTTCCCTTAAAATGGCCAGTCGTGTGAGCCATAATGCTCATTGATAGTAAAATCAATAGAGCATTGATTCTGAGACTTAATCCTTGGAGACTGTTGTTCAGAACAGCGGACATAGCCTAGTAAATACAGAGTGCTGTTTAAAGTGTTTAATGCAAGAGACTCTGCTGTCTTAATTTATTTTTTCTTAACAGATAATTTATAATAGAACATGGTTGCCAAATGTTGGTTTGCAATCTTGTTTTACGTATTACTATATTGTTACCATTAGCATATATGGACCTTATTTAGTCAGTAGCCACGTTTTCAGTACATCAATTAACAAGTATTAGAGTATAAGAAAGGCAAATGCTTAATAAATTTATAGTAGAATTAATAAAAATTCTTTCTTGATTCTACATGTATTTCTCTGAAGCTTTCAAAGGAAGGGCATTTCTTGTGAAGTCTTGTTAACAAACCTGATTTGTTTTAAAAATGGTTTTGTTTCTAAAAATGTTTTCTTGTATTTTAACAATAAAATATTTAGCAAATGCATTATTATTTTTTAAATGCTAAAATTTCTACTTAAACAAAAAGCTAGGTAGAAGTTTTAGTTTTGAAATAACATCCTAAGCAATTTTTCTGAACAGAGTTTGTGTAAGGCATTGGTAGTGAATTCGTTCTGACCTACTGGGAAAAGAAAAAAGTTATTACTTCAAATTTTACAATAATGGATATTAATCTTAGTATTCTCATGATTGTGACGGAAGATAGAATTTTGCAATAGGAATTTTACTTCTGGTAGCATTCAGAACACTGCAGAATCCTGAGGTGTTAAATCTTTTGCATAGAAATAACAGTACCAACCTGAACAAATGTTGTATCAGGTCAGCTTTTCTAGATATGCTGAATTAGAATAGATTTTTTTTTTTTAATTGAAAACTATTGCTGCTTTTTCTGCTTAAAAAAATGAATTTGATGGTGGAAATTTTTTTTTAGTACATCTCCAAGGTATCAATTTAATAACTATCAAAGTAGCTAGTGCAGTTGTTGCATTTAAATTGATTTACATGTCAAGACTGGCAGTTTAGCAGCTGCGCTATTATTCCTGGATCGGTCAATTTACTTGAGAAAAACCTACTACTGAGTTCTACTGACCTGCATGACAATATAGGCCCTATTTCTATTCCTGTAATTAGGCCTGCGACTAACTCAGAATATTTTTAATTAAAATATTTTGGTCAATGTGTTGCACCAAATTAGGCCTTTCAGTGCAGATTTAATTCTGGAAATGGTGTGATTAGAATATGTAATGAGTTGTGTTCAATTTAAGATTAACAGGTTGTGAGTCTTGAACATACAGGTTTTTGAGTTTGCTGCCGAGATTTGTGTTTGAAACTTTACTCTGAAAAGTTAACGAATAGAAAAATCTGTTTTGCATATCTGTGGTTTGTTTATTTTAAAATTGATGAGAATGTACTGCAAATAAGACTCCAGAAACACTAAGATGTATCAAGACATTTTTGTGAAGAAAAACTGGCAAATTGTCATAAAATGGTTTCTGTACAGTCAGCAGTGGTAGTAAAATGAAACAGTTTTAAAATAGATTGATTTTGGAGACAGCTTTTCAAATAGAAAATCAAAATCATCTAGCTGTAGTGAACTTTGTTTTCTAACATAAAAATTAAGCCTTTAACTTAAATTCATATCTGACACAGAATGGATGTTAAGTCTGGCACCATTTTTACCTAACGGATATTGTGCTACAAAAGGACAAAACAACAGCAAAGATACCTCTCCCCTCCCCCCCACAACTGTGCTTTTAATTTGTAATAGAAAAAAAGATTTCTAGTGTTTGAGACTTTGTTCTTTGTTGGTTATGTACTTCTGTCACGGATACCTGCCCACTGATTACTCAGCAGGTAGACAACATCTGCATTTGTAGAAGTCTGTTATTTCAGAAGTGAATGAACTGGGGTGTGTGTGCCTGTGTGGAGTTGTTGCAAGAGCAATCAAATTACTCTTTTTTTTTTTTTTTTTTTTTTCTTTTTTCTTCTCCTTTCTTTTCTTTTTTTTCCTCCAAAAGACTAGATATGTTTCCCTAGTGTATGGTTCTGGATCCTGTTTGTTTCCAGATGCAAGCCTAGCAGCTGACAAAACAAGGCATTGCTCTATTAAAAAAAAAAAGGGGGGGGGGGGAAGGGGGAGTGATAAAAAAAAAATATTACTAAATGATCTTTTGTGTGTGTGTTACTCAAGTGGGCTGTAGATTATAATTTGTTTTGTTTTTATAATTGGATGGTTTGGCTTACTTCATTTTTAGCTCTCCATGAAAGCCTGTTGTATTTGCTACTGTAGGTATGATGATATTCTGATCAATGGACTACCAGATTGGCGACAGCCTGTGTTCTACTACCGGCGGGTGAGAAAAATGAGCAATGCTGAGCTGGCATTACTCTTGTTCATTATACTCACAGTGGGTCATTATGCTGTGGTTTGGTCAATCTACCTGGAAAAGCAGCTGGTAAGTATTGGTGATAAATCAAACTCGTTTCAATTATTAGTATTGAATTTCCTGCAGAATTTTGCATATAATAGGGACCTCTACCACTTCCCCTGTTTTGAATTTGATTTTTTTCATATTTTAAAAGATGATAATTATAGAATAAGATACCAGAAATAGTAATCTTAAAAACTACTTAAAATTTCTAAAATTTGTCATAAAGAGCAGGAGATAGTTCTTTTGGCTTTTAACTGAAAGGAAGAAGAGGAATAAAACCTCTTGTCTATTGATGCAGAATCATATGCTACTATAGTCATGTCTACGGTTTTCCTAAATGTTGTTTAAAAATAATCAAGTTTTATTCATTTAAAAGTCATACTTGATTTGCCTTTGTTCTTAGTGAAATGCTTTTTTTGTTTGGGGTTTTTGTTAACAGGATAGGCATTGATAAGTAGTATAAACCACATTATTTTTTGATTATTTTTTATCATACAAAAATCTATGGCACTTAGACTAGAAAGAAAACTAAGCATAACTTAAAAAATATTCATACATTAGCATCTATTTACTTTTTTTATTTTCCACTGCATTATTGAAGTTGATGAATGAGAAAGGAGGCAAGTTGAATGCTTTCCTCCTCTTAGAAAACTTTGATTGCTATGGAGATACACATGAGTGACAGAACTGGACTTCATGTGTGTTTAAAGACTGGATACCATGGCAACAGTTATTGTTAAGATAGATCATTTTACTTAATCATGTAGGACCCCTAGATGCATTTGCATAAATGCTACTCTACTGTTTACCCTTCACAGAAGAGTCCCAGTAACATTTGTGGTTTACATGTTAATGATAACCTGTAACTGTAGTTGTTTTTTTTTCTACATCAAGGATGAACTGCTTAGCAGAAAAAAGAGGGAGAAGAAGAAAAAAACAGGTGGCAGGAGTACAGATGAAGCCAAACTTGCTGCTCTAGACAAAAATGAAAGGTGGGAAGGAACTCTTAATTTTCTGCATTTTAAAACATTTTTCAGCTAGTGGTTTAGTTCTAATATTTTCTCCTTGCAGCTTTGAAATATTTTATGAGCAAAAAACCTGTCTTTGTAGTAACAGCCATTGCTGATATAAAGTGTGCCAATGTAGATGTGTTTTCAGATTTTGATTTGTAAATGTGTTATTTATTCAGCATATCAACAATAATTGAAAGATAAAAGGCTGAATTGATCGTATCTGGCTTACAGAAGGGTATTGTTTCTACAAGTTGATTTTAGGAGATTTTACAACTTCTTTTATCTTTGAAGATTTTTGCCTTTGATTACAATTAACAAATTTCAGTTTATTTAAGCTTTAGTTTAGTACCACACCAAGCAAGGAATTTTCATGGGGTTTTAATGCTTGTCTGATTTGATGCTTTTTATCTGATTAACTTAAAACCAAGTGTGTTGGTAAAGGCTTCTACCACCGTTGTTTGTGAAGAAACACATAGGGAAACAGTGACTTTCAGGACACTCCAAAAGATACCACCATTTCTTCTATTGATTCATAGAAAGAAATAAAGGGTTTAAATAGTTCACACAGTAGGGGCATGAACTGGATCAATGCAGGATGGAGATCAGAGACCATTCTGCCTGTTGTCTTTCCTGATGACATCGGTGAGTAATGCTCCAGTGAACTGCAGATGACATTAATTTTTGAGTATTGTTTTGTTTATGCTGCAGTCTTTATATCTGGTTGTCAGCACTTGTGAACTCTTGGTTGAGGCTTGGCTTGTGTTTTTTTTTGAAACCGAAGTGATTATGTGGCTTACAATTTTGTTTTCTTCAAGAAAAGCCCCTTTTAAGAGATTAAAATACAGGGATGATTAGAAGTTAGCTGTTACATATTTTGAATTCAATATTGAAAAGATTTCTTTAATATTACGCAGTTACACAGTTTTATAGGAGTTGACAAGTGCTAATCATCTTAAAGGATAATGGGAAAGTTCTAACTTTGAGGTTGTGTGGCAGTAATGAAAAACTTACCATTTTATTTGACTTGCAGAGTACTGGACAAACCACAGTGGCATGACTTACTTCCATGCAAGCTGGGAATATGGTTCTGTCTCACTGTGAAAGCTTTACCTCAGCTATTCCAGGTAATAGTATTGATTTTAAGTTTTATTACTTTATTTTTCTTTATGGTGTTCTTACATATGGTATCAGATATGTAGCACTTGTTCTTATGAATTTTTTGCTAAAATCTTTGGAGGCAAATAAATTTGTCAAAATATGAATCTTTTAAATTAATATTAATCTTAATGTGCTAGGGAATTCAGTAGCAGTTCCAGTTAGACAAAAACTAGAAGAAAAAATTATGGAAGAGGGGTGATACATATTCATCTAATTAGAATAGCAATGTCTTTTAAGCGATTTGTTAACAAAAATATTTTTATTGCAAATAGGCAAATGCTGTACTTTCATAAAAAAATATTAATGTCATTTAAATTTGAGGAAACAGTGAAATTACTTTTTCTGATTAAGTGAGCTTTTTTGAAGTTACTTGGTAATGACAAATTGATACCTGAAATTACTAAGGTAAAGTAACAAATCATAACCATGCCTTTAAGTGTGGCAGACTTGCCCACGGTTGTGTTTTTTAAATCTAATTCTATAAACTGGAAAATGTAGCTGATATTCAGCCAGTGTAAGTATTGACTGATCAGTTACCACAATAACTTTTTTAATACCACTTGCTCTTTCTTTTCATTTCCCTTGAATACACTCATTTGTTTTTAATACCCTTGTCAATGCTAATGGATATGGATGAGGGAATGAAAGGTGGGTTTTACTTTGGTTTACAGAAATACTAGTATTAATTCTGACATGTAAATAGCATCACTGTTCAGTTTCTTGTCTTGTGTTCAAGCTGGAAAAAGACATAATTCATAAATTCCTAAACTGTTTATTGCATTTATAAGTTTTACTAAAGTCTGGCTTTTCAGCATCTGCTTTTATAACCTTAAACTTTTCCTACAAAGAAATGCAAAAGTTAGTATCTCTTCCTCTTTTAAAAGTTTTCTCAGAACTGTGTGTCTATTTTATTAAAGAAACCTTTCTTTTTGCAAGTTTTTAAAGCAAAAATTATGATGTTTAATTAAAATAACTGTTGTGTCCAAATTAAGCTTTGATGTTCATCCCTTATTGAGGTGAGTCAGATGGAAAAGAATTAAGTTCAGCAGTTGCTGTTGCTGCATTTTTGAAACTTCCTTCATATTTATAGTACTTTCCCTTTTGCCTTACTTGCATAATATTACAAATACTACAGAAGGTAGTAAAATTCAGGAAGAATTACAAATTAGGATGACTTAGAATTTTTCTAAGCAGTCATTTTCTCATTTTTACAATTTTAAGATAGTATGTTAAGAAGCCAGTGTAACAGGCTTCCGATTTGCTATTCAAAAAGCAGTTCCTATGTCTGCCAGAATATGCAGAAAAGGTGAATACAACAGATATGGTGTTCTGCATTTTGTAGATGCCTAGCCAATTCCTCTTGCTGTGGTTTTTAAATCGGTTAGCTTTTTCCCCCACTACTATTAATTTATCTAGCAACTCATGGAAAATGGAACCAGGAAGCAGGGATTTGGTGGCAGGGGAAGCATGATGCAGAGGAGTTCAGAACAGAAGGGCTTTGAGCATGGAGGAAGTGATGGGGTTCTAGAGTAAATTGCCCCAAATTGCACTACTGCTTAACTCCACGTTTTATGGTGTTAAGATGACCTGCTGATTATGTAAGTTAAAATACAATAAAAATATAAGTAATCTTCAGGTAACTGAAATAAATTACTGGAGTTTTATTATTTAACAATACTTGAAGTATCTACTACTTCTGAAGAGCGTAAGAGCAGCAGTGACCTCATGTTGGAGATGATTTTTGAAACAGCAGTTCAAAAGCTACCTTGTATGTGGTAGCTAGCCAGCTAAAAAGAGGCCAAAGATGTGTCTGAGTTGTATTTAAGGTTTTAGCAAGTTCTGCCTTCAGTTACTAACATAACAGCAAAAAGATAGCTGTACTTCCATGATTGTACCCTAGTAACAGAGATCCTGTTTTGATTATAAGTACTTTTCTCTTTGATAAAACACTGACATAGGCTTGAGATTTTATTTAAATGCTTTTAGTGTACATAGAATCACTAGGGCAGCTTATCTAGAAGATAAAGACTCCAACAGATACTGAGTAGTGTTACATATGCTAGTTACACATGCAAATTATTTAACAAGGTGTTACAATGGTTGACATAAGGATGGCTGCTACAGATTTTAGTTGTTTATTGAGTTAATCTAAATGATTTATTCAGTCATTTAAGAGCCAACAAATTATTTTCAAAGTTGGCTGTTATTCATCTGCAACTAATGCAATTGTAGATTAACTTCTAAAAATGCAATCCGTGTGTAAATGAACCCCATTTGGGACAGAAAAGGGTGAGAATTAGCAATACTTTTAATTAAATGTTGCTTCTGCCACTGAGTTTTTTTCAAAGCTCTGTCAGTGAAATAGCTGAACTGCTTCCTCAAATTAAGAAAACAAAACTGCCAGCCTCTGTACACAATTTCTTCCTCAACGGAATCTATTAAAAATCCCCAAACCAACCCAAACAAAAAACAATAAAACCCCACCAAACCAGCAACAACAACAAAAAAACCCCAACCAAACAAAAACCACAAGATGTCAATTTAAACTTTTTGCAAGATCTTGCTTGGATTCCTTCTACCTAGCATCCATCTCTCCCCCCAT
Source organism: Falco punctatus (assembly GCF_963210335.1). Lineage (NCBI taxonomy): Eukaryota > Metazoa > Chordata > Aves > Falconiformes > Falconidae > Falco > Falco punctatus. The sequence continues at coordinate 70,874,656 of NC_137583.1, forward strand.
TAGTTAATGTGAATATTCTACTTAGAACAGCTCTGTCTGAGGATTCAGGTTGAGCTTCTGTCCGTGCCTGGCTCTCATTTATCCAATTGAGTGTCTGTCTTATACTTCCCTTCCTCCTTCAAAATGTCAGATTTCAGAAGGAGGCACTTAAAATAATTAAGGTGGGTCTTTACTGAAGAAAAGTGCTTTGTTTGCATGCCCTTCTGATGGCCTATGCCATTTTATCGTAGTCTACATTTTGTGTCAAGAAACTGGAAGAAAAATGGATGAGAGGAGGATGAGAGAAATGATTTTTTTTTAACTATTGACAATTGTATTTTGAGAGAGACTATGTAGGTTTTATATCCACACATGTAGTTTAGTTAAATTTGGGGGTGAAAGCAGCATCTTTAAGCTTGTTTGAAGAAGCAAAGAGAAAAGAATACATAAAATGTATCGTAAATCAAATATCTGTGGTGTGAGAGAAATGTTAATTGGAATGTAAATTACACTTGACTATTACCAAGTTTAATTCTTACAATGTAGGCTCAATAAAAAGGTAGAAAAAGAATGCAAATTGTTTCTAAGGTCATTTATAGTTTACTCCTTCAGGAGAATGACCTGGAAGAAGGCTATGTATTTTAAAAAAATAAATAAAAGAAGAAGGAGAAAAAAAAGAAACAGAACTCAATTAAAATGTTTATTGGAACGGAAAACAGTTCTTACAGAGAAATAAACCAGCTGAATGTACTGTGCAAGAATTTCAGTTCAAATGGTGAATGTAATAGAGTAGACAGTCGTGTTAAGTATGCTTTTCGTTAGTGGGAGAACAGTCATCTATGAATCGTAGTTTATTCCCAGAACAGCTGACTAGAGTTTTTTTCTTTGGATGTGCAGACATACAACTTAAGAAAAGTGGTCTGTCTTAAAAATGTTAAATATTTTTCACAAAATATTTCCTTCAGAAAACTGAAGGTAGGAGTGTTAGTGTTCCTTTCAACTACTTTTCCTCCACTTTGATGTGGTGAAGCTTAGCTATGAATGTCTTTATTTTTACACTAACTTCATTAATGCCAGTCAGCATTAGGAAATATTTTTTATTAGTTAAATTATAAGTCTGCTTTTGGCCTGACTGTAATGAAGCAGAAAGAGTTTTTGTTTGGTTCAGACAGAAACGGATTCTTGTTAAGAAAATAGTTTTCTATTACCTTCTATCTATAATAGTGTAGGTGTAGTGCATACACCCTAGCAGTGAAATGCTGGAAGAACTTCTGGTGGCTTGCCAGTAATGAGAAGGCAGTTCAAGCTCAATATGTAATTGCACTGGGTATAACCTAGTGAGATTATCAACAAAGCTTTCAATTACAATTGAAACTTTTGTTTATAAAGACCGTAGTGTAGTGCAAAGTGAATTAAAACAAAAAGGCCAGTAATTTATTTTTATGTAGACTACCAGATGGTAATTACTGTAGCTGATTTAGTAGCCTGGAATAGATTCAAACTAGTGACCCAGAGGTGTTTAATTTCTTGGCATTTTTTCGTCAGGTTTTCTTTTAATCCATGATTACATTTCAGCACCTGTTTGGAGATGGTTCAGCTTTGGCCTTAAATGGATTGGCAATGTGTTATTAAACTCAAGAGGCTTTGCCAGCAGGGCATCTCCTTTGGCAAAGTTAGCTTTTAAGCGAGATTTGATTAGGTCAGCAAACATTTATGTGGGTTGTTTTTGTCTTCACATATGACTTTATATAAAATCATCATGTGAGATTAAAATAAAATTTATTGCATTTAATAATGTGTGCCTTAAAAGATATTTTTGAAGGTGATTACTCAAGTCAGTAAGGTTAAATATCTCCTTAATTCCCACTTTACAGGGTTTTGATGTGTTCCAACTTACTGTACAGCACCAATGTTGATATAAGTTGCAGGGAGCAAGCAGTTGCAGGACGTGTGGCACAAGTGATTGCCCATTTGCTCTGTTTCTTGCTGCTATTTTGCAGCTGCTGGGAGAACGAAAGTAGGGATGCAGCTCTTGACCCCAAGGTCAATTAGAAGCTTAGAAGCAGGTCAGAGGAGAGTAGATGGTAAAACAAGTATTCTGGGTGTATGCAAGTGAGCAAAAATAATTTATGTCTAACAGGGTGCTGTCTGAGGCTCTGGAGACAGAATGTGCTTTGCTGCATAGTAAAACGTTTAAATACAGATAAGACACTATTTGCCTTTAATTGCCTGCTGTTCTGTGGCACCCAATTTTGTTCTGCTCCTTTAAATCACTTTATGTATGTCTGCATATCCCAGCACACGTGTTAGCTGAGTGTAGCTTCAAGAGTAGCACTTGTACATAAGGTGATACTGGCTCTCAATTAGTGGTACTGTTCTGTTGTGGTATGAGGTTTCACAGGGTGTGAATGGGTCCCAAGGAGGCCTTGCAGTGTTGGCCTCAGTTCCCCCTTCTGGCTGCCTTTGTTTCACCACTGTGGATGTGGAACACGCAGCAGATGCTGCTGGTCACCCAGTGCATCCTAGGCTTGGCTACACACAGCTGGAAAGCCTGGCCACACCTGGTATTATTCCAAGGTCAAAGCATGATTTTCTGATTATAAAGGAGGAAATAATGCAATTCCTATTTATTTACTACTTTGCCTTTGAGTAAACATGTAAAAATGCCAAAGAGAAATACTGTTTAACTCTTCCTCTTTTACATTATTTCTTGGCATAACATGTTGGTAATACTAGTTTATAAACCCATCCAAAAGAGTGTTTTCACTGTGGTATAATGGCTGGCATTTTTATTGCATAGAAACAGCAAATTGAAGGTTAGATGTTGCTGTAAATTTGACTTTTTTCTTTGGTTTTTTTTTGTACAAATTATACAAGAACCTGTACTCAAAAGACCAAAAAATTAGTTCATGAAATTTATACAAGTATTTCTCTTAAGTCTGTAGATTGATTTAATAAGAATTAATGCACAGACAATTATTTTCAATGCACTGATTTGAAGTATGCTTGTGGGAAAGTTTCCAGTTAACTGTAAATTCTGAGGGGATGTGTTTTGTTTGTATTAGTCCCTCACCCAGAGAACTAAAATGTGAAGTTGATTCTATCACAAAATCTGTCATGAAGATTCACATATGGTCAATACAGCAAGTTGTTTCTAATGTTTGTCTTATTTCTCCTAATCTCTAGTCTTCTTGAGGTAGACCAGAAAGTCAGGAGGACTAACTGGAGAGGAGGGAAAAAGCAAACCACAAATCAAACAAACGAACAAAACCTCATCACCCTCCCCAAAATTCAAGGAGAGGCCAGAGTGACAGAGTCTTACTCGGAACTGAAGTTTTTAGTTCCAAAATTAATACAGTTTAAATACTGTATCTGTTGATTTGAAAACAACAAACAAAACAAAACACCAAAACCCCCAACCAAACTCCCAAACAAAAACAACCTTAAAAGTCCAGTACCAAGATTATGTATTTCTGCGTAACTCAAGTCTAGCTTTGTCTTGGCAATCTCAAATTTATTGACATGAGAACTTATATAAAAAGGAACAGAAATACAAGAATTTTTCAGTATTCTTGGTTCTTATTTGTGCTTAAAATATTGAAAATACGTTAATTGTTTGTCAATTTTTTTCTTCCACAACACTTTTTGAGAATTTTGATTAAATATGAGGGTAATCACAGGAACTTCCTATACTTTACAGCTGAAATATAATTTAGAAATATATAATAGCAGAATTCTGCATTTCTAATACACTTTTTAATGTTATGTTCCTTTTTAGGAAGTGTATATTTGAAATCATAGTATAATAAACCAGCATATATTAACCCTCTTGATTATTCTTTTTGCTTAACTACATGCATATTGCTGCTTTGATGGTATAGAAGAGTAATGTATTTGTGCTGATGTTCTTTTTTTTGACAACTTCTCAAACTCTTGCAAATGAGAAAAAAGTATTTCTGATTAGGTAAGCTAGAGCTTCTAGTTAGGACAGTTCCAAGCTTTGCATTTGTGTGTCTTTTCTCTGTCCCTTTCCACCCCCAGAAGGACAAAAATGTTGCTTTTTCTTACATTTATCATGTATTGAAGGTGAAGTGTACATCAGATACAAAATTTTGATGTTTCACGTATGTTGAGCTGTTTGGGGAAAGATCCTCTGAAAGAGAAATCGTTACTGCATCTTTGGGAAGGATCACCAGATTGGAGGAGCCTGTATCTATATTGCCAATGTTTTTAGGGCCCTAAAATTTTTGAATTGAGGCAAAATGACTGCTTAAATTTATCACTTTGGAAAAATAAAAAATCTGAACATAAATCTGTTTTGAAATACTTTTACTACTGAAACTAAATAGACTTGAAAACGAGTATTCCTCTTTAGACTGATACTGTTGAAAACTAATGAGGAGTGAATTGAAATGTGCTTATTTATGTTAGGGCAGAAGAAGTTTTATTTATTCAAAAACTTCCTTTTTAAACTGTTTTCCAGTGTTTTTTCATTTTAATTTACAAGGTCTTATACCCATGTAGTTTGTGTCTGTGGCTAAAATCTTTGCTCAGGTACGTCTTTTAATTTCTCTTTATGACCTGTAGAGCCATTTCTTATGTTTTTGTAGGAAAGATTTGGCTTTCAAATCTTCAGAATCCATGTTGATTGATTTTTTTTTTTTCTTTGTTTTATATGTGTACATTTTTGTGTGCTTCAAAATGTGCAGTCTCCCCTTTTTTGTGATTATGGTGTCAGCCATTATAAACTGCCATTAATAAGATAAAAGAGTAATGTTGCCTTTGTTACCTGCGTATTACTCCATTTGCAGTGATAATCCATTTTATATCTGTAAAGCAACAATGCTACTAAATTTCATTTATGTGCTTCTGACTAGTTTTCTTTGTTGTTCAGCTATTGTGTCTCATTTTCTTCTGAGCCACATTTCCAATTGTTCCATGATTGACGTGCTGGAGAGATTGGCAGTTACCCCCTAGCGCCTGCTGTCTGGAGATCCCACAAGCAATAATGGATTTTACACCAGAATTTAGCATCAAATATTGGCTTTCAGTGTCAAATGGGTTAAATTTAAATGCTAGTTAATTGTAACCAATTTGAAATCATAGCCTTAAACAAAAGCATTTTTTGGATGTCAATATGTCTGTGTCCTGTGTATGCCAGGCAACCCAAATATCTCAAACTTACAGCAGAAGTTAACCATTACATTTATGGCTGTTTCTGCTTCTTAACAATGCAAATGGTCCAAAACTGGAGAGTACAAGAGAAGTTTCCATAAGTGATAGGGAATTCATATTTCAGGTAAACTTAGAAGACAACCACTGCTGATCCTAATTTTGTAATTCAGTGTTTTAACATAGGAACTGAGTATGTTTCCTGAAAGTCTTCGTATCTGCTGTTAATGATAGTCCTCCTGTACCACCTACACATGGGTTTTTTTAGCCCCAATTCTAATAAACCCACCAAAACTCCCTTTTCCCCATCTGTAAAACCAAAACTGTAAGCATATGAGATGCCCTCATCTGTTATGTTCCAGCAGCAAAAAGTTATGTCAAGTTTTCAAATTCTGTGCACAGTGATCTGTGTAAACCTGGCAGAGAAGTGTAACTTCCCATTTCCCATACCAAAATGTAAAGACAAATAGAGAGCAAGAAGAGGTATTTTGGAAGGAGATGAAACCTTACTGGTCTTTTCTGGGAATTTGTGAGAGTTGTTCCTCAGGCATGCTGACTTGTATCGGTGAGACATCTCCATAACACTATGAAGTTCTGCTCAGAGCTGGATTTTGATTCTGTCCTGTGTTTTCCCACTGCCCTCAAGTATCTTTGAAGGGGTAGATGTCAGTGTAACACAAAGAACTGTTGTGTCATGGTATCTTTTCAGGAAGCAATGGGTTTAGATGACCTCTGTCATTAGAGGTGGCAATAATGACTAATTAACTCAGTTTTTATTTAAAAAAAATTATTAAGATGTCTTATGTAATTTTTAATGAGACCAGGTTTTGTTCAAATTTATGATGTTAGTTCAAATGCTAAAAATATTTTAAAAAGATATTTTACAATACGTTCTACATTTAAATCAAAATAACCCTCTATGTAAAACATGGGACTATTAATGTAATAACAAGAATAAAAATATTTTTGGCTATAAAGTACTAAAATTAAGTTTTTCTAATACTAGAATTAATTTTTATTTAATACAATAGAATTTCTGCATGCTTGGAAATAGCAAATAATGATTTGTCCATTTTGACTTTCCAGATTCATTGTTTTTGAATGAGTATAGAAATCTCAAACTGGTAAATGAGAGTAAGAAAACTCTCCATATCTCTTACTTCAGCGATCTGGTTGTTCGTATTGGAAAGCTTTCAATGCAAATCTATAATTACTATTTCATCAGATTTGGAAATGTACCTTATTGTGAGATTTGTGACAGGACTTCTAGTTTTATGTGTAAACTTGCCAAATAGATTTCAGATTAGAACCTAATCTAATCCTTGGAGAAAAAACTTAATATAGTCAACACTTTTAATAGCAATGTAGAAGGTGATTTAAAAAAAAAAAAAAAACAAAAAATGCAAACAAAAACCACAAGACAAAAAACCCCTAAAAAAAACCCCCACCACCAAATCCCCCCAAAAAACACCAAACCAAGTTAGGTATTTTGGAACATGCAGTAAGTGTTACCATAATAAGTTCACACTAAAATGACTGCTGCCTAGCAATTGCCTTTGTCCCTGCACACACTATTCTAATTTAAAACTTTTCTTTCTTCCTTGAACTTCGAGATTGCTAATGTGAGCAGAGCGGGTACGTGACCTCTTACAAAGCTGTAGGTAGTGATCAGAAATGTGTTTTCTAACCATTTTGCTTTTCAGGTTCTCATTGATCATCATAGTATACAATATCAATGCTATTACTTTAAACCTTTATTATGCAAAAATTCTACATTCTAAACAAATACTTTCAATACTGAAAATTGTTGTAACTCAGAGAAACGAATGTGTGTTAAATTATTTTGCAAGGTTAACTGAGAATTTAAAACAGAGCCATTGCAATAACTTGCTTGTATAAGGATGCTAATGCCATTGCAACATTTTCTTAAAGGATGCCAGACAATTATATATAGAATATAAAGAAACAAAAATGAAGGCGAAAGAAGATGCCCTGGCTAAGGCTGAACTTGAGACACTTCAGAGTGAGTTTTTACCACTGTCTTAATAAAGATGTAATATGGTATACCTACTACACAGGATGTATATGAACAAACATTTTTATAATCTTCTAAAATACATGCTTTATATATTTCTGTACAGCTGTTAAATAAGCTTTTAATTTTCTGACTAATTATGCAGTAGGCTGTGGGCTTATTCCTATAGAAGCATAAAACTCTATGTTTGATAGTTATATTGTAACAAAAGCATACTTGCTAGAAATGTTGCTTTACAGGAGAGGGAGATCTCAAACGTATAGATCTTGAAGTACACATTTTCAGAAGTGACCTCTTGAATTTTGAACATTCTTGTATTCTTTGTCTGCAGATATTTTTTTAAATTATGTTTAATAATTCTTTTGTGTATATTGAGGTGACTTTAGTGATAAAAATTGAATGTAATTTGAATTTCCAAAAGCATGGATGCAGACTTTGGAGGTCGATTCATGCTATTGTTGAAATAAAGGCTTTAAAGTCTTTACAGTCTTTTATAAGACCAGAGAATGCAATTAGCATTTCCCTTAATAAAGTATTCAGAATAATTACAGGTGACTTTTCTTCTTTCAATTATTTGCTTTTGACAGTAGTTAAACCTACCCTCTTCTGAAGACAATTTTAAAAGTTTTTTGTGTTTGTATGTGTGTGCTTGCTTTATTTGCTGTACTTAAGTGCATGCTTCTAAGTTCCTCTATTCTGACAAGTGCATCGAGTGTCCTATAATAATTTACTAGCTTTGAGTATGCATAAGCTTTTAGGCACTTAAAATACAGCTGCATTATTTATATTTACAAAATAGCTTAATTTTATAAAATCAGCAAAGAGATCCAGTTTCAGCAATAATTCCCAATTTATCTGTAGCTGAATCTGTTTTGAGAAAACAGATAACATTAGTAGCTCAGTGAGAACCATGGACCCAGGCCAAATCTAGCAAAAGAGTGTGTTTAATGCTTGTTAGGGAGGCCTGCCATTATGTTTGAGATACCTACCACAACATGGGCTCTTGAAAAGGGTCTTGACTTGGGTTATTACAAACTTGTTAAATTGTCAGATAGTAACATATTGCTGTTGTTCAGAATAGCTGGCATATGTTCTTCATTGAAATCTGTGAACTAATGTTTTAAAAAGGACAAGTTTTTGAAAGCAGCAGGGCAAGTGAAAGTATAAAAATATTAAAATTGTAGTGTGCACATTCCTGTGCTTCACTGAAAGACAGTGTGTGAACTTTTCAGTATTTCTCCTCTGCCAGGTGTCATGTAAGAGTCGCTTTTTTTGATTGCCTCCAGTAGAAGTACCCACATGTGAGAGGTGCAGGTTTGGCATGCTTCCCCCCTCCATGTCATCCCTGACCTTTCACAGAAGCACCATCCTGTCCCCTGTCGTGCTGCTGGGTGTGACATTGGAGCGTGACCCTCATGTCTGCCAGGTGACCCAATGTCACTTGTGAGAGCAGGGGCCAGTTGGCATCCTGCCCTCCCTCGGTAGGCTTGCTGGCAGGGAGCAAGAGGAAGGACTGAGAGTCACTACCTGTAATTAGCAGAGTTTGAAATTTGGCACGGAATTAATTTGGTCAGCCATAGCAGTGCTGTTGCTGGGCAGCAGAATGAGCTGTCAGTTACCTTTTTCTAAAAGAAATGACTCTGAGGAGAAGAACAAGAGGTGCATCTATGTATCTATAGGCAAAAGTTACATACTTTTGTACTGAAGCTTGCATGCAAAGCATCTGTTAAATTTGCTTATTTCATTATATTGTTCTGCATTGTCACTTCATAATTAGCATAGAAAGGTTGTAAATCACCAAATGTGCATTTTGTTTGCCTCCATTCTTGTTAATTTTAGAGACCATCCATGGAATTCAAGTTCACAATGGCAGTTACATTTACTTAATTAGATAGATGGGTCTCATGCAGATTAGCAATAGCTGTTTTACAGTGCTTGTTTTTTCATTACTTAATTGCTAGTTTACCCCCATGTCTACCTGCTTTTCTGCTGAAATGGTGTGGTATTACTGTAGGCAGCTTCAACTAAAAACCAGAAAAGGGTACTGGAGGAGGAAAATACAATTTGCAAAGTAGGAAAGAGAGGACATTACAAAACAGTATCGGGATGTCATTAAAGTACTGTGTTCGGTAAGGAGTATGAAAAAATAATTTCTTGGTAAGTCAATATTATGCCAATTTTGATTTATTTTTCTGGCCCTTTTACAGTGTTTTGTATCATTTCTTAATCCATTCAAAACTGTCATTAGTCCCTTAGTAACATATAACAACTTTACCTCACAAAAATATAGCAACTTACAATACAGACCTTATGTTTCTAGGGCATGTGGTTTTGTGTGAATTATGGATAACTGGATGGTTTATGTACAAAAATAGAAATGGTTTGCCTTACATTTTCTGATGCTCTTTCCACATTTAGATACCAGGACAAAAAAAATATTCTAAAATGAAAGTGCTTTAATGAATAAAGTTTCTGTTAACCTCTCACTGTAACATCACACATGTATAATCCCTGCATCAGGGAATGATTCTGTAACAATAGATAGTCCTGTTCCTCGCGGCCATGGGATGTAATATACTGAACTGAGTAGTCATTACACTGCAAAGGCTTAGGGATACATTGTCAGGACAGATGACTATCAGCTTTTAAACTTAAATGGCAAGATTTGAGTAGTTACCAAGACAAATTCTAGCAGTTCTGCTGGTCCTCTTTCAACCACGTGCATTTTCTGGGGGGAAACACATCTATTTTTCTTTCTTTATATTTAGCTTTGGTAGTTTTCTTAGTTTATGCTCTCATGTTTGTTTTCCCAGACTTTGAATGTAAAGACTTAAATTTATTTTTAAAATAAGCCTTTTCAAAGAAATAGCACCTGCTAGATATTGCAGGTGAACTCTTCACTGGTATCTCAGTTACCAGACATATTTGCATTGTAGATCCAGAATTCTTGCCCTGATGTACAAAGCATCTAGAATAATACATGGCAAGAAACTATTTTGTTTTTAGTTATAAACCATGCTGAGCAATACTTCGTTCTTTTGGTTTTTTCCTTGCCCGCATCATTCAAGCTTTAACTGAACTACAAAGTTACTAGCCCTATAGCTACATGACTAGCCTTCTTTCTGTATTGGGGCTTTATGATGGTGTCTACAGTGGTGTTTCTGTCTCTGTATAGAGCTTTATAGTAAGGCATGTCTTCTTAACTGAATACCTGCTGTGAAACATCCAGAACTGTAGTGAACCCTTTAATACATTTGATCAAGTTTGGTTAGGCTTGGTGGTTCTCCCTTTCCAGACAGCTTGGAATACAGCATGCTGCTTGGGTAGCTTTGTGTATTGTTTTATGAAACCTAGAGATAAAAGACATCACTAGATCATTTAGCATGATGTTTATTTCAGACCCTTACAGGCAAAAATCAGTGAAAAATACTGATTCTCATGACTTGACTTGTTTGACTTGTACCAGTGATGTACTTCAGCTGTTAGCATCTTATTTAAGATATAATATTGATCAGAAAACCTTGAGATGCCTTCTGTTCTTCATGGCTTGTTCCAACAATTAATTTTACTGTTAGTTATATCTCAATTTCACTATGGATTTCTCTAGCTTTAGCTTTCGGTTGGTTATCATTAGCATTTTTATGTGCTTAAAAAAAGGTTTTATTTATCTGCAGGTTTTCTTTATGTAAGGTATTTCTTTAGCCCTTAATTTCTGTGGATTTTCTGTACTCAAGTTTTCCAATATAGCTGTAAGTATTGGGCGCTGTTTTGTATATAGTGTTCTAATGTTTGTAATCGGATTATAAAATCACATTTCTTATATTATTACTGTTTTGTTTACAGAATCACAGATTACCGTAGTTCTCATTATTCTGATCACTTGTCTACCATAACTGCAGGCTTGTACATCAAAGGTTCCCTGCATACAGTCTCTCATAGGTGCAGACATGACATAAGGTCCTTAATTGTGTAATTTTCAAAAATGCTTTTGATTTGATTGGTCCCACACTACCAGCCAGTCCATGTTCCGACTACTTCCTACACTTTTCACTGTAAATCACTGTGACCAAATTTATGTAGTGAAGCGCTATGCTGAAGGCAACTTTATGTACTTCCAAATAATAGACAAATATCTTGGATAATTGTGTTGAGTATTAATCCCTGCCAAACCGCAGTGTTAGCATACCTGCTCAGTAATGATTTGGTGACAGGCAGGTTCAGAAAAAAATAATTCATATAATATGTGCTTTTTTGGTTGATGTGGGTGTGAATGTTCTGATCACTTAATCGTTACCTCTGAAGCCTAATTATGGCAAATGAAGTATCGTCTGTTTCACTGATTGTTTTGGCAGGCCTGCTGAAAGGATTTTGAACTTGCAAGCTCATGTGCTTTTTCCAGTTGTTTCAACTAGGCTATATGATGCCTCTCTGTACAAAATTTGCTTCAGATTTTATGGAAAATACTCCACTAACATATATATATATGTGTGTGTGTGTGTGTTATGAGGCTCATATGAAAGAGACATTTCATTATATGTTTGTTGATGGCAGATTAGCTCTCAAATACTGGAGGTTTACTTCTAACGCTATCATATTATGGGGATGAGGTATTTTGGAAGAATTGAAAGTTTTGGCAAGGGTAGATACTCAGAGAAAAAGATGAAAGACATGAAAAACTACAGTTTGTGAGAAGTTTTTTGTAGTTGAGGATACACTTACCACTGAGCATGGTTTTTTGTTAGTTTGCTCAAAGGTCCCAGTACAGCAGATGTATGAATGTATCATGACTTAGAGACAGATATATATAATCCCATTGATTTTATTAAGAGTACAGAAATTACATTTTTTTTAAACAGGAGTATTTGCTCATATTTGCATTGATATTGAATAGTTTGTCCTTTTTTTTTTTTTTTTTTTACTGTATTTTCTGTGAATTCTGTGAAGTCTTGTTCACGCTTAAGAGCCTTGCAGAGGGAGGGAGCTCCAGCTTGATGTATCATACTTCCTTGGCAGCAGTTCTGCGCTTGTTTTTTTTTGTTCTTTTTCTATGAAGTGGTTGTTTCTTCTGTGAAAAATTCTCTGAATTCTGTATGTTTACATCAACTAACAGGTAAAATGAATATATACTTTTCTGAAAACTTTTAAAATATGGACCTCATACTTATTATGGAAGAAAACACAGTGGTTTTATTACATGGCACTTGATCCAAAATGCTGATTACTTATCGTCTAAAAATGACAGCTGATATAGCTTAAAACAAATAACCATTAGCCAGATACTATTAATAATGCCACTGATAAAATTAATGTAATAACAAGGTGGAAGACTAACGAGGAAGGTCAAAGTACGTGATTATGTGCAAGTAATTCATCAAACTTCAAAACCCGGATCATGGTACCATAAAATAGTAAAATGTATAGCCAGTATGGGAATAGTATTGGAGGCCTTCAGGAACGTGAAGTACTGTACTTTAAGAGAGTTTGCTAATTGTTACCTGCTAAAGTCTAGGCATCCAGTGATGCATATGTTTATATGCAGTTCAAACATAGGGGACAAATGATATCTCTTTTTTTCTAACTTTAAGTTGTTAAATACACAGTCAAATTTAGTCTTTTGGTAAAGAACTTGATAGTTCTAAAAGTAGAAAATATTCATAGAAAATTAGTATCTTTGCAGTGGGAAGTCAGTAAATTACAAAATTCTTCTGCTACAGAAGAACTAGAACTCTGTAGAAGTCATAAATCATGTAAAGGACCGAGGATTTTACTTTGGAGTGGTAGACATCAAACCGTTTTCATAGTGCTTACAATCTTGGATTATCCATTTACTTTCTGCTGTTGCCTCTTTTTTTTTTTTTTTTTAATTCAATAAACTAGAAAAGTTACTACACTGGGAACACGATGTATTTTAATTGCCAAATCACAGAAAATAGTACTTAGTGTAAGCTATTCATTTACCTTATTGAGCTTGAAGTCAGCCTCTGGTTTCACCAAGACTGTTTCTCTCCACTGCATTTTGTTTTATGAGCACCAGTAAGTCTGCTCATAATTAAGGTCTGCTGGATATTGGTGCCCACGTAGGGCATAGTGGTCTCATGGGGACTCCGGTGGACAGTGAGTAGGCTGTCGCAGAACTGGGAAGAATGTCTGAAATCTTTTCCTGCATGCTTTATCCTGCATTTCACTTAAAATTTATGCACAACAATGTTAGAACAGTATTTGAGACTGGAGGAGAAAAATGCATTTTAAAAGCCTGTTCTGTTACAGTGGATGGCCACATCATCTAAACCCAGCACCAATGGAAAATGACACTTAAGTATTAAGGGAACACTTGTGTTTCTAAACTCTGAATCACAGCTGCAGTTGTCGCTACTGTCAGCATGATCAAACACATCCTTGCTTTAGGTTGTGGTGGTGGCAGCAACACCAGCTTCCTGGCTGTCTGTCAAGCCTTAGCAGATGTAGAATTCAGCTGTCTAGGCATCATCTACTGTTTGGAAAACCTGGACCTTACTCTCTTTAGGGGAAAGCACCAGGTCAGGTCGTAAGTGTCTTTTGAGTTGCCAGTTGAATTGCTGGTAATGAAGAGATTACATGAAAGAGAGAGGTCTTCTTCCTGGGTGTCTGCTGTGGACTTCTGTTGTGAGGGTGAAATAGTTTGTGATCTGTTTTGCTTTCTCCATCTTCGCCTGGAAGAGCAACAGTGCTTGGCTGCCTTAAGTTGAGGCTTCACAGTGTACATCATTACCGTGGAACACAACTTCTTAACTTCCTCTACCTAAAATCCTATATGATGTTACTGTTAAACCACTTTTATGTGCTTTCCTATTCTAAAAAGTGGCTTTGTAAAGTTCTGAGGTAAAACCATTCTCAATGGGTTATTGGGAGTCCAGTGTCAATGGTGCTGTGACTTAAATTCTATTTATTTTTTTTAATTCAATATGTGAGCCATTGTGGTATGTAAGGGCTGTGCTGAACTCCTACATCTTGTTGTGTATTTGTGGGAGACACAAGTTTTTTTTAGTTCTGGTTGAGTGCCTGTTTGAGGTTGTACTGCCATCTTCTCTAGGTGGGATTTTTTTGTTCCTTGGACACTTAGCAAACAGCAGGGTGTCGTTCTGTGTTAGGTCTTCCCCTGTCACTTAAATGCCTGAAGAAAGCCTAGATACTGTCTTCGATACCTCATTTTAAAGTGGGTGCAGTGTATTCTGGACGTACTTTTAGAGAATTACTTCTAAAACAACAGAAAGAGCCTAGGTGACCAATCTGCAGGCTAGACTCTCATTGTTTAAATGTTAGTTAGATGCATTCAGGCTTTGACTATTAACATATTTTGAGAGGGAGAATTAGCAAACAGTAGCTGACAGAGTGCAAGATAAAGGAAAATCCAGCAGTCTTGCTATGTCTGCACTGTTAGGGCATTCCAAGTGAACATATGCAGTGTGCTTGATTGTTTTGCAGGATTGAACTACAGTAGTGGAAACTGTCATTTAAGGTAACTTCCTAGAATATTTTTGCCAGTGTATGTGTTAGCAGTAAATAGCTGGTGAAGCCATTGTTACTTATCCATGCAAATCCTAACTCAGACTCCAGAAGCTATTACGTATGGCAGCTTTAGGGAAAAATGAGATAATGATTAATATATGTGAATTGATTATAAATATTACCTTACGAAGCAGACAGAAATAATTTTGCACCAGTATTGTCTTTAGTAACATCGAAACAATGAGAACTGCTGACTAACACTTTGGGGCTTTTAGTTTTGTTTTTTTGGGGAGTATATATTATTTGATTGTATTTACTGGGCATACTTGTAGAAGGATGCTAAAAAAAAATTCCAAATTCAAGTATTCACTTAATATTTCATTTATTGAGACTAATTTGACAATTATAAGCAAAATTAGAGATTTTTCACAAAACCAGGTCTCTGAACAATGTACATTTAAAAGTTTAAAGGATTGTTAGTTATTGTGTTAACTTTCAAGATCTGTATGAATTTCCTGTTCTTGTTGGACTTCTGAAAGGTACTGTGAAACAGTCTTCATTTACTGTTTTCTTAAATATTTGGTTCCTTAGAGTTTGTCAAGTCTATGGAGCCTTGTCACAGTGCTGTTCTTGCATGTATACTGTTAGGAAAAGGAATTCTGCATCAAGAGTCTGTAGGGAACAGTCCCTCTGTCCTCTATAGGATTTTTTTTTTCCAAGAAGGTTTTCATGAAAAACACATTTCTCCTCTGATGCTCAGAAGAGTATTAGGACATGGTTGCAAAGGCAGATAAGCTGATGTAACGACTCGGTGCCGCTGAAAGGTGTCATTCTCCTTCTGTTCATCCACCACCTTTAAATGATTTGGAGGTTGGTTTGTTTTTTTCATTTGAGTGTAAAGGAGTAATTTTCTATTAGATTAGTGAATTGAATTAATTTGCCAAGTGGATGGATGACTGTTGAAGCATAAATAGAAGAGAGAGGAGCACGTACACACTCAGTGGAGAGTGGAAAGGTGGAGGCAGAGTAGAACTTCCCTCTTTTGGCTGCAGCCAGCTGTTAGATCAGCTCTTTCAGTTTAGGAGCATCCAGTTATTTTGCATACAGCATATATTTTTTTAAACAATGAGGAAAACCCAAGAGTCCCCCTTGGCATACCTGAAGTTTCTGGATGCTTTCTGAGTGTTCACACTTCTTTTTCTGATCCTTATCCTCTTGTCTTTCCTAAAGTTCTGGCAATTTTCAGTCAACCTTTAATCTTTCTTTTGAGATCATCATATGTAGCAGATATGTTTTCAGCTACTGGGATTTAGGGTGGTGGTTTGTCCCTCCTTCCTGTCCCTGAAGTTTGCTGCTTCCATTTAATACCATTTGAGTGCCAGAGAGAGCAGAAAACGGTGATCAGTTTGAGCAATGAGGTCCAACATTTAAATCTACCAAAACAGGTAAGTGCTAGAACAGAGCTATTTATAGTTGCAGAAATATGAAAACAAAGAAGCTATCTGTTTACTTAAAAGCTTTTACACAGCATGGCTGACCATAAAGTAATATAAAATTGTCTAAAACTCACCTTTCTACCTTTGCCAGTTTCTTTGAAGCCACCTGGACTTTCAAAATCTTTTAATAGCTTTTAAATGCTTTT
Source organism: Falco punctatus (assembly GCF_963210335.1). NCBI lineage: Eukaryota > Metazoa > Chordata > Aves > Falconiformes > Falconidae > Falco > Falco punctatus. Next base: position 70,890,969 of record NC_137583.1, read on the forward strand.
GCCTATACTAATATTAATTGCAAATTGGTGTAGCAATAATAAGAAGTAACTGTGATTTGGTGGGGCTTCTCATTTGGCCATTAAAGGCATAGTTCAGATAGAAGAGGGGCTAAGTTGGTGCATTGCTGTTTGCTTTTCATAAATAAAATTATTGTGCAAAACTCTGAATTCTCTTTTTAACAAAGAAATTGAAGCCTCTTTCTCAGTGGAAATTTGAATATAGCATTAAGAGTTGAGGAGCTAAGCCTGCTTCTGAATTATACTTCTCTGCAGTATTGGTAGCATTACTTTTTTTTTTTTTTTTTTTTTTACTTTTGTATAGAGGAGAAGAAGCCTAAAGTCAAGAAACCAAAATCAGAATTCCCTGTATACACAGTTCTGGAGTCACGTACCTATATACCATCGTACGATCATGGAGCTTCAATTGAAGAGATTGAGGAACAGATGGATGATTGGTTGGGAGGCAGGAACAGAACACAGAAAAAGAAGGTAAGTTCAAAATCTTTTCATGTTGTTACATATTTTAAATGCTGATTCATTTGCTTGCTGCTTAAGAAAAATGTAATATTGTATGTATACCACCACAATATTCGTATACCATTGAAGTCCAGAGAAGTATTAATTGTCAGGCAGAGGCATAATGGGAAAGATTATATTGATGTTCAATGTAATTTGTGTAATGATACTTGAAGGGTTGTTATAGTAGGATGTCATTGATTAAAATATATGAAAGTCCTCTATGGTTTTTAATATAAATACTGTTCTTGTTCACTAGAAATTAGTAGGACATCATGCTGTCAAGTTATATGAGGCTTGGTTGTTTCTCTTAATTGCAGTTAATATCATTTTGCTTGCAAGAATAGATTCTCTATTTAAAAAAGGAAAAAAAAACACAAAGGAAAAAGAAAGAAGAAACCTTCACTTTTTAATGTCCAGGTGTAGTATCTTTTGATTATGGAACTGTTTATGTACTTTGTGCATTTCATCTGACTTATGGAAAAGTCCTAACAATTCTACTTAGGCCTATTGTTAAGGTACTTTCTACTTAGAGGTAAGGGTTCTTGGTGGCAGTTAGTGTACTTACCTTCTGCTAAATTTTACTAAAACATACTGGCTTGAAAAGGTATAGTTTCATCTTGAAACTGTTTGATTCCTCTGTGCTTCAGATTTGCTTACTCCTTAATTGTTTTCAAGCTTGTGAAAAAATCCCTCACATTTCTAGTCAGAATTGATTTTTTTTTTTCTAAAATAACTTGAATTTTGCATAACCTGTTTAATTATCTACCACTGTTGGATTCCTAAGCTTCATGACTTCCCAGTTGTCACTTTTCTCTTGCTGTATCTTTTGTCTTTCTATATTATTTAGTGCATCTGTGTTCTGTTTACTTTTACATTTCTGTAGCAAATCCATTCTGCAAATATTCTTAGCTTTTAACTTCTGTGTAAGGGATTGATTGACACTGAATCCTTGAACACTGGAGCATATTTTCACGCCCTTAAAGAAAGTAAGAACTTGGGTCCTTAATTCTGTAGGTGAGTTATGTGCGAGTAAAGAGCGTCTATACAGTCATTGCTTTGTTTAGCTTGAGAGGTGTCTGTGCATTGGTTTCCTGTTAGTTACATCTCTGTGAACCAGCTTTGCTCACTAGGTTGTGTGGGCAAATTACTGAAGGAGAAAAGATGTATGTTTGTTTACAGTACTTTGGGTTGGTTGCATGCTTGACTATCTGGATCCCCAAATTCACCTTTATCTCTGATGGAAATTGAGGGAGTTTTTTGATTTCCGTGAAAATGAAGGAATTGAGTAAGACTGGGCCTATTTCAGACATAATTTTGCATCTCCTACACAGAATGTATAGAAGTTGTGTCTTCAGAGACACTGCTAAGAGAACAAGTTGCAGGTTCATCCTTTCAGAAACAGGAGTTGCAGAAATTAAAATATCAAAGAACTGTTATTAAAAGCTAAGTAACTTGTTTTTCTACACCTAGACCTGGAGGTTCAGTATTGTATCTCATCACTTCAAATGAGTTCATTTTTTGAATTATATTCTGTTAGGAATGGCGTTAACATCTTAGGGACAAGCAGGCAATTTGCAAGTATACTGTCTGGGCAGAGTGTTTGTCCTGAAAAACCGAGGTGTGCTTCTCTTTACTGACAGCTAATATGTTACAGCAATGCAACATCGACATTTAATACAGTAGTGGAGAGAAACACATTCATAAACTGTACAAAGAAATAGAGAATATGTGTTACTGGCTTTAGTAGCTTGTAGGACCCATTTGTATGTCAACATGAGAATGGCTGTGTTACATCATTTGTAATAAGCTCCCTGGGAAAATGGTTGTACCACAAGCGAACTGTTCCTAACTGTCATGTGACACATTCTTTGTTTTAGAAAGATGTATTTTCCTCCACTGCAATCACAGATGCAAACTGAGACAGTGTCCCTTTTCTACCTCCCTCTTCTTGCACGGACATGTAATAAAGTGCTGTGTAACATTCACCTCTCAGTTCTGCTGGTCTTAGGAAAAAGTGACTCTTTCATAAATCATTTTGCCATCAGACTTGCAATTGTCATGCTTCACTCATGAGAGAGCTTTTGGGTTTTTTCCCCCTTTCTTTAATGATATCTCAGGGATGTGGACTATGTATGGCCTACCCATCTTGAGAGTAGTTATCTGTATGGTGAGATAAAAGTACCTTCATATAGTGGTATGTTATCATATCATCTGTTCAGAAATAAGGAAGTGGAATTGCTGTCCCTGGTGTTGGTATCCCAAGTGTTGATGATTATAATTCATTTAATATTGTTCACGAACCTCTTTGCACTGTCAACATTTGTACTTTAGGAGGTGCCTGTAATCCATGGACTGGACTAGTGTTTTGGAAGTGTTGTACCAAGCAGAATGCCCAATTTGATAAAAATTATTCAGTTATTGGGTTGAAGTCAGCCTGTGTGATGTTTTTTTTCTTAATACGTGCCGATATTTGAATACTTTGGTTCCTTTCATTTCAGGGGACTTTTTTTTTTTTTTTTTTTTTTTTTTAAAGGTGGTTTAATGGTTCATGGGCTGCAGTCCTGTAAGCTGTTTACTGATGTTTCTTCTAGTTTGGAAGAGTACATTTGCACTCTTTGGAAGAGTGGATTTAGAAGTCTAAGGTTATGAATTTAGATGCATCAAAGCTGAATAAAAGAAATTCAGATTTTTATTGTTCCATCTGCAACAGGAATCTGGATATTTTTCTGACAGATATTAGTCTAGGAAGTAACATCATAGACTAAATAGCTCTGTAAAGTAGATATATCAGCATGGAGAAGATAATGGCTTTCAGAAGTCTGACTCATCATTGTTTCATTAACCTTACATAAGAGCTCTACATTTTATTTGTGGTCCAAGAGTGTGCCTTTGGCCCTGCAGAAAAACAAAATTAGAATTTTCTTCTTAAAATAAATATTAATTATTTACAATAACTGGAATTCTGTATTTGTAAAGAAAAAAGGATATTTGTGTTTCTGTCACAGGTTTGATTGATTTAGAATTGGTGGTTTCAGAGGCCAGTGTCCTGGGCTTCCAAAAAAAGAAAAACAAACCACTTTTTGTAGCCTAGAAAGACATGTTATTATTGATCTTTTCAATGTGTCTAATAAGTCAGGAGGTGTAGGAATAAAGTGCAGCTTGTCAAAAGTTAAGCTATTGGATACTGTAACTGAATACAAGAAAAAGATCAATGTTGATGTTAAGAAACAGGTCAAGAGGAGTTGGGTGGAGAGGCTGGAATTAAGATTAATCATGATCTGGGGATAACTTCGGAAGAAAACAAGTAATTTACTTTAGTGTTTATTGGAGGTGATCTTGAAAGTGAAGGCTGATGAAAATTGCTTGGAAATAAGAATTGCCATCTCTAATGGGGAGATAAAATTTTAATAACAAATTCAGAAGACTTTGTAGGGTAGACCTTACCCCAAAGTTCATTTAAAGTATCATCTGTACTGAAAAGCAGACATTGTCCTTTCTTAAAAAGGAAAAAAATACATGCAACTGTCACCTTACTAAGTGAGCAAACTCAGTTCAAAATAAAATAACAGCAATACAGAAGTACATGGAAAATAATATAAAAAGCAATTTGGAGTACCAGTGTGTGTTTTGTATTGGTCTACTAACTTTAATTGATAGTTGCTTAGAAACATTTGGGGTTTTTTTCTGTCTGGTCTGCGAATATAATATGGAAGCTAGTAATGTACTATTGATTACTGTTTCCATAGGGATTAAGTATTGAACAGCTTCCTTCTTAGGCAAGATAAAATGGTCTACCAAGGGATGTAGAAAGGAGTGTTTTCTGATTTTTTTATTATTTTTGTTGGTAAATTTGCATAGCTGGCTGAAAATGTGCTTAAAGCACAGCAGTTATTCTGTCTTAGTTTGCAAACACACTAAGTTCATGTCTGTAAGGGGCTTGTCTTGCCATGTTGTTAGCCTCTACTTAGAACTGAATATTAAAAGAAAGCAAGCTACTAGGAGACTCTCAGATAATATTCAGTATTACAGTACTGAGAGGTAATTCTTACGCGTTTCTCAGTGGTGATTTGTCCACCTTTAGGACTTTTTATATAGTCTTGATTGTTGCACTTTCCAGAAGTAAAGAAAAATTAACAGAAAGACTAGATCAACAATAAAAATAAATTTAGAAAATCGTATTTATGAGGAGAGGTTAAATAGATGGAGGTTTAGACCAGAAGAGGGGAGCTGTTGGGGGAATAACTGGATGCATCTTTTTTTTCCAGTCTGTTCCAGGCTGTTTTAGGTAAAATTATAACCATTTATCATTGCTTACTACCTTTCATAAATTTGCAGAGAAAGAAATACCGAATTTAGCTTGCAGCCAGGATGTTTAAATTCAGATCTGGGAAGACATGCAGGGAGAGATGCACAACTGGAACGTGTTGCCTAGCCCATTTGTGAAACCTTTATTTGACCATCTATCCTGTTCTTCAACTCCATCTGTTGAAAATAGTGTGAGCAGACTCAATTGTATTTGAGAGCATGGAAATTAAGTAATACAACTCTTGAGTGTTTATTTTCAGTATAGGAAAGAATATACTTACCTAGTACAAAATTGCATATTCATATAGCACTGTTTAACACTATTCATGCAAACTGCATATGACTGTGAAGCTTAGAGGAATTACTAAAAGCTCGTTGTCATGCTGTTAACACACCTCTTCAAAGCAAGCACTGAAAAAGTTTTATCTCTAAGATTGTTTTTGTTCTGTCACTAAATGTTTGTACTCCCAGATCTTCCAGGTTGTTAAGAGGAGATATGTATCTTGATTTACTTAGCTTGAGCTTCTGATTTTTTATTACTATTTTTTCTTCTTTATCTGTCACCAAAAATTGACTGGAAGAAGTGTTCTGTGTATGTTTGTTAGGAAGTAAGGGAAATTTAGAGGGTATATTGCCACGGACTTCCTTCTAGGTTTTGTGGCCTGCATACATTGCTAAGCCACTGTTGCATTCCTTTTTAGCCATTTAACATCTGCTTTCCTGTTTGGCAACCTATTATGTGGAGTGGGAAGAAAAAAGCAACTTACTGGAGGACGTGTTTAGTTACATCGGATCTTGTTCTGTCCTTTCTGCAAGTATTCATGCAAGAATATATATGTATTTACTGTTTCTGGAATGATTCTATTGATGAATCATTGCCAAGTAATTTCTCTCTGTGGGATTTCTCTCATTTTCTTTGTTCTGATTTGATTTTACATGATTTGTAACATGCGTTGTTTTCATGAAAGCTCAGTGTTTATGTGAATGATGTTACACAAAAATCTTGGCCCTTGAGAAGTCAGCGGGAGATTTATCATTGTCTTCAGTGGGACGAGGATTATAATTCCTTTTGGTTTACAGATTCCTCATCTTTGCCCACTGGAATCTCCTCTTCATTCCATATAATGATTTGACTCATTTGTCTCTGAAGATAGAGTTCCAAGTTCTACCTCAGTGAGGGGTGAATACTTTTGACCTTTTGATATTTGCTTGCTCTGTAAAGGGGAGATAAAGGTGGAGAAAGACAGTGCCTGATCCCTTCCAGCTGGACCAGATGTATGGGTAGAAAATGATGTTTCTCATTATTTTTGTTTTTCATGTTATCCTGCGGCACTGCTTGGCATTTGGGTATTTTTGATATTGCAGGAGCACCTGGCTTGATTTTACTAAAGCAGGAGTAGTAAAAACTATTTTTGTGCACAAAGATTGGAAAGCTTAGATAACATTGATCTCCTGCATTTGCTACACTTTACCCTTAAATTAGGATTATTAAAAATGCCATGAAACAAAATTATACATAAGCTTTTACACAGTGGGTTTTACACAATTTATTGGTAGATGCTGGAAACACATGTGGTTAGCATTTTTTCCAGTTTTTGAACCTGTAGGCAGTGGTCACCTTGTACTGAACACTTTTTCTTGTTAAAATGCCATTTTTATGTTTATCAGCTTGGGCCATCAAAGCACTCTCCTTCATAGATAGGATATTGATAACCAAGTGAGCTTTTTAATCACAAAGGAGGTTTTATCTGTGGAACAATGATATAAAATAACTTTAAATGTACAAAGGAGGCCTCTGCTTTGTAACATTAAAAGGAAAAATGCTATACAAATGCTAAATTATTATTTTGCTAGTTTAAAAAGTATAGTTTTGACATTTAAATCTTAGTAATTTTATAATCTGGCACATTTCATAATTGCCAGCTAGCTGCCACCTGCTCTCTTCTGCCTTGAATCTTCCTGCATCTGTGCTGCTTTGAAATCTGAGTATGCTTTTTCTTTAGGAGCAAATAACATGGTGCTTGTTCTCATCAGATGTCATATGACGGATTACCTGAATACAGTTTCCAGGCTTTTAAAAAATGTTAATTCCTTAAGCAAGCAGTTTGTATCTTAGCAGGATTAAGGTGCTGTATAAACCAGATGTTATAATAAATTGGTCTTTGAGGGGAAGGGTTACTCTTTTAGTGTGCTACCTGAGGTTACCTGATTTTGAAATAACTTAATCTGAACAGTGAAACAAATACGGTATCTGAAAAATGTGTCTATATTCTAATGCATTTTTATTCCTGGGACAGGTACAAGTAAGCAACTAGCAGTCTGAGGTTCCTTACGGCGTCCTGCTAGCGTGCCTTGACCCAGACCCAGAGAGATTGCTGTAGACTCTCTCAGGTCGAGAAAGTAAATCACTCTGTGGGCCCATTGAATTTAAGACACTATATTGAGACTGCCAGCAACCATACCTGTTAGTGTCAGTTATGAAGCTGTTCACTAGGAGCTAGTCTAAGCTCATAATACACTTTAACCTGAGCTCCAAACTCTCATCAGATGGTGATGACTTTGAGTCACTATTGATCTGGGCCATATTGAATTTAGTAACCCTGAGGTGAAAATGTCAGTATTCTATTACCAGACTCTTAAGCAATGTAGTGACTCTGAAAAGATACCGCATTTAAAAAAAGAAAGAAAGAAAAAAATCTGCATTAGGGTGCTACTGAAAGTGTTAAGTCATAAGACTTCAGGCTTTACTATGGTTTAATATGCTTTGAATCACTGCAAATGCTGCAGGCTCAGCCAGAGTAGAATATTGGGGTTTGCATTTTAAAGTAACTCTACAGTTTGTGTCCTACAGGTAACTCCTACAGTTATCATATTTACATCAGTGTTAGTGAAAAAGCTAGTTTTGTCCTATACACATACTTATTTTAAAAAGTGTTTAAGTCTACCTATATAATATACTTGGGCTCCTGCCTGAGGTTGGTGAGCAGGATCAGAACAATGTACGCTTTTTTTCTGTGCAGCAGAACGATACTGATTAAATATTGATAACAGTGGGACAGTGTAGAGAAGGAACGTTTTTGTCACATACTGTGTGAAGCAGGGAACAGGACTCAATTTACCAAGAGACTAGACAGGCCCTTGGTTATTCTAAAATTTTTGTGCAATGGTTTTGTCCCATATGTACATATTAGTAATTCTGTTCCCCTTTGTCCTCCAGTCAGCCTAATGACTTATGATGTTCAAATCCAAAATAAAGTCCATAGAGGCGTAAATATTTTAATAGCTTTAAGGAGAGAATAAATGTGATTTTTTAGAAATATTATTTTTAATTCTAGAGTTTTCCTTGGAGAGGATGACCCACATGTTTAAATCTGGAATAAGACCTCTTTGCTTTTGACCTGTGAATATCAAATCATTAGGGTCAGAAATCTGATTTCATCTGCTGTATTAAACATAGTGGGTTTAATCCTCAGCTTTTCTTAAGGAGGAATAAAGTTAAAGGGTGGTGATGATTATTCTTCAACCAGCATCTCAAGCTGGTGTTTTCAGTGTTGTGGCAGATATACATCAAAGAACAAATTGTATTTGTAAATACAAAATAAAGAAAATAAATTCCCCTAGTGATGGATTCAGAGAAAATAGTTGTTATGACCGGGACAAATGTCAGAAGTAGCAAGCATTGAACCAAGGGTTAGAGACTTTTGCCTAAAGAGGTCAGGAATATATAAAGACTGAATAAACACTAACTGAACTACTGCTATGTAAGAATGTGGAATTTTTCAGCCTTTCTCTTTTGAACCTGTTAGTTAGGTTGGATAGGTTAACAAAGCATAGAAAACTTTATTTCTTTATTTGTTCTTGAATTTAGAGAAATAATGGTGTGTTTATAGAATATGTAATTCAGTAATATTCTGCTCTCAAATGTACCGTGCTCAGGCTGGCTAGAACTAGTTTGGGTGGAGAGGTGTTGTGATCTATGCAAGCAGGAACGTCATGCTATGAACCTTTAAGGAGAATATTAAAAAGAATCTAAATTATATAGATAAATTATTTGGTATGACACCCAGGGGAAAAAGACTTTTGGAAACAGTATGTTTCACAGAACAATCGAAATTCAGTCTAAATTGCAAAGGAAACAAACAACCAAAATATATATTTCCCTAAGGATGTTTTCTGAAGATAGTAACAAAATGTTATGTAAACACTTATACACTAGTTTTTTAAAAACAGATCAGCCATGCATATGTATTGAATTAAGGCAATGCAGTTGACATTTGCCTGGTACTTCTTGGTCCTGATTTTTTAAACTTTCTGTCCAGTTAAATATAGTAGCATCAGTTCTTGTCTTGTACAGACAATAATAATATGCTGATTTCAACATCATGCTATAGATGCTGTGGTGTCAAATTCTAGCTTTCAGTGATTTTTTTTCAGCTGAATCTGTATTCCAGAAATGATTGATGTGTCTTGCTGCTGTAATTCAGTCTGACTAGTTTTACACATACATGTGTGTTTTCTGTTTGTAGTCCTCAACTTTTTTGAGTCTACCAGCTGAAAACTACCCAAAAGCTCAAGGTAATTGTGCAAAGTGTTAATCTGTGTGGACAAGCACACAGGATTTTTAAAGGCAGCTCTGTTTCTGCACTACAACCTCTGTTTAGACACCTGCCTGGGTCCAAATTAGGGCTATACAGCTTCTGTTATATTAGCTTTTTTAACTTGGGTTGGACTTCTTAATTTACCTCAGGTCTTGAGTCCTGTTTCACTTCTGAGATTGACATGATAGTTGTCCATCACAGAAAGACAGGGTAGTTGACATAAGAGAAACCTCATACCTGTGAGGAAAAACAGGAGCTCAGTCTTTCCCAGTCAACCCTGTTGAACTGTGACTCTTGTCACTGCGAGTGTCTCTTCTGTCCTGAAGTTGATACCCATTTTACATAAATTTGCAAGAAGCTGTGCAGTGTCTTTGTAATTATTAGTCTTCATTGCTCTGGGTTTGTAGTCTTCTCAGCCTGGGAGAGATGTAGAAAAACATCTGATGGGACTGCTCTGATTTAGCCTAGTTGGGGTCAGGGAGTAGTGGAAATCTTGATTTTCCTTGGCAGTGCTCCCTCCTTGTCACCTCCCAAAACAGTCACTTCTCTCAACTATGAAATTACAAGCAGGGAAGCAGAAGAGACTGTAGTTGCACATATAGAGTGTAGAAGCTGGGGGAAGAGATGAAAGCTGGTTAATCACTGTGACCTTGCCCCACTTGCTCCTGCCCATCCAATGGGAAGGAGACAGCAGTCTAGCGTTGACAGTGTATCCTCAGAATTTTGCCAATAAGTGAGAGGCAAGGATGATAAATATCCCTGAAATGGGATTTGCACAGATACCACAACTTGGGGATCAGAAAGAGTTTGAAGTTTATGGTACCAACTTCTGTAGTGCAGTTCACTGCTGCTCTTTTCAGCTTTTTTTGAATGAATTTGACAGTGTGGACTGTTGCAAAATAGTTACTTTTCTTGGTATGAGTTTAGCTATCTTTAAATTGGAGAATGAAATTAGCTTCAAATAAATCTATTTTAATTTATAAGTGTAAATAAATATTGATGTTTCTGTATCTTATTTTCCAGACAAACCAGTTAGAAAATACAGTATCTTACCTTTCACAATACACAGTGCTGGTGCTTTCCTTTTCTTCCTGAGCCCACGACTATAGTGCAGTTTAGTCAAATTTATTTATAGTAATTGTTCAGAAACTATAATCTAAGGTAAACTTGAGCAACTAAGTGTATACTGAACAATGTGAGATGTTTGGCTTTTGTTTTCAGAGTAAAGAAATATGTAATCCTGCCTTGCCAAGGAATGATTTAATATAATCCTGCCTTGCCGAGGAATGATTTAATAGTACTGACATAGGCATTTTACCACTTAAGAACTCTTAGAGAATCTCAGTCTAGCTTTTAGCCATTTTCTGTATAGTTTTTGACACACACAGAGGATGCAGTCTTGAAAAGATCACCTTTAGTCTTCAAAACCTTAGCTCAGCACCTTGAGTGTGCAGTTGTGTTCCGTTCAAGTGAGTAGGAGTTGTGTCCAGATTTAAAGTTGAATACATTTTGAATTGGGATGCCAGTTATTTGGCCTAAACCATTCTTTATAAAATGCTAGTGGATAATATATTACTTACCCAAACCTGCAAAAAGAGGAGAGCACTCTTAATGATGGCACAATATGAGAAATGGTACTTTGCAGTTGAGGTTGGTTTGTCATATTGGTGATAACACTTCCCATAATTTCCAAAAAGCAGAATTTCTTAAATACAGTGACTATCCTTGAGATGCAAATTGTGAAGGGGTGGAGTTTCTTGCATTGGTTGCAGTTGAGTACTGTGGAAGAATTTGTGTTTTGCTGCAGCCCTTGGAGTTTCACAAAGTAAGCATGCATTTACAGCATGCATATGCTTACTAAAGTAGCAGGTTTGAGGTGTTGTATCAGATTTTTTACATAGACTGCATTAGGATACTTTAGCATTCTGACCATCCAAAGTTCTCCTAGTGGTGGTCTCTTTTTGAATCGTGAGATAAACTATGTGTCTGGATTTGTTATTTTGTTAAATCACACACACATGGGAACACAGAAAACATAATACTTCAATTTTTACTATTAACTAGGTGGTACATGTAATTCATATTGGATATCTGGGTTGGAACAGCTCTAGTAAAAAATGTCAACAGATAATCTAGGTATTAAGTTACTATCTTAGTTACTAAGTGTATGTGTTTGGTTTTTAACTACACCGGTCTTGACTGGATAGCTACCAGCATCAGCAATATTTCATTGCCTTGGGCTTTTTTTTAAGTGTCCTTGTTTGGAACACTTGCCCAGAGCAAGTGAGTACAGGAAGAGACTGACATTAATGTATTTTCAAATGGCCACAAAATATGGGAAGGAAAAGCTGTGCATGTGAGAAAAGCGAAGGGTAACTTTGACTTTTAATTAGTCCAGACTTCGTTGTTATATTTGGGAATTTGACAGGCAGATTCAATGTTCGTATGTTAAGCAGTTTAAGTAGTGTTGCCCTTATTTTCAATTACACATACACTATTTCATGATAATTAACCATTTTGAAACATGGGTTTCTTTTGGAAGTGCAGTTGCTTGAGGTGGGCATTACAGATCTGTGTTCTATGAATTCATGAAAACTACTCAGACTTCCCCCTCCATGTTATTACATGACAACTTAGAATGCTGGAAAACAGACCGGATAATTTAGTTTAATATGGGCCATGTTCATGACATTTTCCAGGTAGCCTGTTTAGGGTATTAAATGCATACCATTTCTGATTCTTGCAGGCATGTTCTAGTGGGGACAGCAGACTGATGGGGTTTTTTACACAACTGTTAGGTTGTAGACTGGATACTATTATCTATTGTCGTTCTCTACCAAAGAGAACTTGTATATTGAAACCAAACTCTTAAGTTTTGGTATTCTGCTTAGCAGAATTTTATCATCTTGGGACATCTTGTCCATTTGGAGAAGGGTGCTGGATCTTTTTTCCTTTGGTTTTAACATGCTGATAGACCTAACTTGATGAGCTATACTTAGTAAAGAAGAAAAGAAATATTTGAATACCACCGGTGGAAGTAAATTGCTCTGTAATCGTGAAGTATGCATTTTGGGGATGCAGAGTGCCTCCTGCATTAGAGTTAAAAATGAAGAGAGCAGAATATCCAGGCTGTTTCGGGGAATAACTGATTACTGTCAAAGCAAGATAGCATTGCCAGTGAAAGAATTTACTTGCATGTGATATGGAAGGAAGAATGGTATTTAGTCAACAACTACAGTGTGGAAATACTTCTGATGGAGGTGGCTGAAACTATATTATGAAGGCAGGCAAGGGACAACACACGCCCCCGTCATTTTGGATAAGCTATTTAAGGTGAATGAAGGTAGGAGAAGCAGGTTGCCAGCAACAGACCAAGGTAAAGAAACCCACAAATCCAAAAGTTACTGAGGTAAGATCTCTATCTTATGATAGAGTGTGTCAGGAATCAAGCCTGAAAAGCTGGTCAAAGGACAAACGAACAGAAGAGGACAGCACTGCGGAGCAGTCAGTCAGCAGGATTAGCAGTGTAGTAATATGTTGTTCATCATGACACAGTCCGTAAGATTGAGGATGGTTTAGTGTACTGAATGCTTTTTAATACCGTATGTTTTCAAAATACCCATAACGTGCCACGTTGTACTGCAGTGGATTAAAGAAGAGTATACAGCCCAATATGTAATAGCCCAATGCTGTTAAATATTTGACACTTGCTTATTCTGCTTACTATTTTGTGAGACAAATAATAACCTTGCAAGGAAAACCACTTCTTACTAATAAAGACTAATCATATGTTTTAATGTATCTGCCATGTCTATGGACTCGTCTCCTCTAGTAAGTTTAACAGCATGGCCAAAAATTTTTAACGTATCAAGTAATTATGAAAAAAGTTGCTACCTGCAGTCTGTTAACTACTTATTACCCTATGCACTTATTTATTGAAGTTTAACAAAATTCTTTTCCTGAAGAATTGACCTGTGTACTCCAGAAGGCTTGCAATTTCATGTTCTCTATCAAATGGCAATACTTTTCAAACTGCATTTAAAAATCCAAATAGAGTGGTGTTTTCAGAGAGAATTAAATGAAAAACGTTTATTCCCTTTCTTTGGGAATTTGTCTTCACATTAATGTGTCACAGGCCAAACCTAATTACCTATTCAACCTATAGTATATTTGATCTGCATGCCTGAGTGTCCTACAATCAAATTTACTGAAGAGCTTCTCACTTTTTTCTGCATTAAAACAATTGCCTTGAAGCAGCTAACAATTAAAAATAAATGAGTTAACACTTTCTGCTAAGTGCTACCATTTAAGTTGTAATATGCAATTAAAAACTACATTTTAATTTTTGTTCAATTACATTGACTTAAATAGTAATTTTAGTGTTATATTTATAAACCATTTAATTGTGACATTTTTCCTCTTGCTTATGTGATGGAAAAGTAGATTTGATTTTGTGAATCCAGCAAGAAGTAACCTTTTTCCCCCCATAGTTTGCTGTAATAAAAACACAAAAAGACAAGATTAGCTGGGGTTTGTGTAAATGTGACAGAACAATTTAATTTAAAAAGCCATAAAAATACGTCATAGTTCTCAAAGCCATGAAAAATGATTCAAATTATCTATTTCATAGGGGGAATGTTCAGATCGCTTTATGGTAATGTAGGCAAGTATTTGAAACATTCCTGCTTGTATTTGGTCACGTTAGCAGCTATAGGTAAAGAAATCTTCATATTCAATCTAGAATCAAAGCCCGTTAGAACCTAAAGTGTGAAAACATCAACTGTAGAGCAGCAGCCTTTTTCAGGTGTGTATTGCTAGAGACAGGCGCTTTACTACTTCTTTTTTTAAAAAGAAAATGGTATTTGAGTAGGTGCGTTGCAAATAACTAGTTAGGGTATTTTTATTTTAGTGCTGGAGGGAACTTGCTGTGGAACAAGCTCCATATTAGAATGGATTGGAATTTTCTCTTCCACTCTGAACCAGAGTTCCTGCAGGTCCTTTTAATATGCTGAAAATCACTTTGAGGCATTCTCTAACTTGCAGCCTAAACTTACGGTAAATGAACACCTGAGTACTCATGTTCCACTTCTGTGAGGTGTTAGTCTGTTATATTCATGTTACTGGGTGTAGGGGTGTGAACAGGGCCAGAAAACCATTCTTGATTAAACAAAACCAAACCTGGCCTAAAAAGCATGTTTGTGGTGGGTTTTTTTATTTTCTAAAGCTAGATCATCTGTGTCTCTGGAAGGAATTTTTTATCCATTTAGTAGTGTCTTTTGCTTTTTTGAACTCTGAATAACACTGAAGTTTATAGTTACCCTCCTACCAGTAAACCTGGCTCTTTTTACATCACTTCCAGTTGATGAGCTTCTAGCTTATGTATAAATTGAAATGATCATGCACTTTAATGCCATTCCATTTGTGTTAACAGATGCGTAAAGTTCTTAGATACGCTGATCTTCCCCAAGAACCAGAATTTTAAAATGTCTTTTTTCCTGGTGTCCAGTCCTATTTTATGAATATTTATGTCTTAGGGCTGGAGTAAACCTTAAGACATCTGGTTGTGTTTCTCTCTGTTAAACAAGATCAGGTATTGCAGTGACCTGTGCCTTGGTTAGATGCTGAATATACCTCATTCTGGTGACAACAAAGCAGCTTCACTACCAAGAAGGGTTCTTTGTACCTTTTAATTAGACCATTGCTGAAGAAGTTGTCTTTTTTCTTTCAAGTTTCAATCAACAGTCTTTCAATTCCTGTCCCAACCTCGTGACTCACTGTCTTCCATACGGCTCAGCATGACTGGTGGATCTGCTTAAGACAGGAGGAACTGTATAATGTAAGGAAAAAAATATACTTTTTGTTGTGGGATTTTCAGTTTCACGTGAGTGGGCTAGCAGAAGCATGGCAATAAACGATGTGGTGGGTATGTACTGAGAGATGTACTAGGAGAACTGTAGCTCCTGAAATGTCATCCCTTGTATAATAGGAGGAATGACTTCCGAAAACAAAATTCAGATTTACTAGAAGTGCAACAGCAGATTATAGGAGTCTGTGCCTCCATACATGTTGTGACTGCATGCAGGAGTTGTGGGATTTTGGATGCATTTCTATACTGACTTCGATTGCGGTTTTGTTGGGGTTCTTTGCCCCCTCAAGCCATGTAGAATTGTAAGAAGTGTAACTTCGAAAAAACTTTTATCTTTGTTAATCATTCCCTTTATACCTTCACCCAGATTTAACTGTTTTAACAGGGCTTTGTGATTCAGGATACAAGAATATGATCCAAGATACAAGAATGGGCAAAAATACGAGTGTCCCTCTGAACATCAGGGAACACTTTTTTTTTTTCTTGGTTTTTTTTTACTGTGAGAGTGACAGAACACTGGCACAGGGAGGTTGTGAGTCTCTCTTCTTGGAGATAGATATTCAAAAGCTGTCTGGTTGTGGTCCTCAGCAACTACCTCTGGGTAGCCCTGCTTAAGCAAAGTGTTGGGCCAGATGACCTGCAGAGGTCCCTTCCAGCCTCAGTCACAGGATCTTGTACTGGTAAATGGTGTGCATTTACTCATTGACTTTAACTCCTTTCTCAAAGAATGCAAGGGTAATGTCAGTTTAAATTGACTAAAAGAAAGTAATTGTAGAGAAACATCTTATTCATCAAATATAAGTTATGTCTTACCTTCCTGATCAAGAAAAACTGAAATAGAAATAAGTCTTCAAAACACCTCTCTGTGAAAGAAAGCCAGGGGTAGAAAGTTCGTCAGGTAATTTAGGCTTCTGGTACTATTTGAGGACTGTGTAGGAAGTAATTATTCTGTAACTTTAAATGAGGACATTTAGGCTCTAATAACTTTGTTCTTGGTTTGGTGTCCTTTTCATACATGCTTATTTTATCTATGTGGTATGGAATTGTCTTTTTTGTCTGTGGTGACTTTGAACCTTTGTGATCATGAAAGGGCTTCAGTATTTCAGTGAAGGCAACCAATACATACTGCTGTTCAAAAGATGACAATAGCATATTTAGAAAGTAGATATCCATGGAAGATTTCTATAAGCTAGTCAAAAAAAGAAAAAATGTGAATACAGTGATTTCAGCACTTCTGAAAACTTAAGGGAGTAACTTTTGATTAGAAATAAATAGCTTCTACCTAAAATTATTATTGGTTAATGTAGGAAATCAAAATAATTTCTTTTGTTATACCCAATAGATAACTTTTTCATTTATTTATTTCTTGCGATGGTAATTAGTAGACTATTGTATTGCTTTAGCAGTGCTTTACTTATAATTTTGTATTTGTGCCGTTGTAACTAACACCAGCAATCATAGATATTGGCAGTCTTCTACTCCTGTAGTTTTGAGGGGAGATCGCCAAAGAATTCTTCTGCAAAACTTCTCCTAAATACAAACCGGAGTGTTGTAATTTTTTTACTTCATAATTCTTAGGTGGGTTTACTGTGGCTGACTGCCACATGCCCACCCAGCCACTCTTTCACTCCCTCTCTTCAACAAGACTGGAGGAGAAAATAAGATTAGAAGGTTCATAGGTTGAGACATGGAGATCAAGTAATCAATTACTGTCACAGACAAAACAGATTCTGCGTGGGGAAAATTTATTTACTGCCAGTTAAAATAGAGTTGGATGGTGAGAAATGAAGATAAAACCTAAAACACCTTTCTCCCACTCCCCTTGAAGTTGAAGGCTCAACTTCACTCCTTTCCCAATTCCTTTACCTCCTCCCCGCTCACAGTGGCACAGAAGGGTTTGGTCAGTTTGTAACAGTTCCTCAGTGCTTGCTCCTTCCTTCTCACAGTTCTCCCTGCTCCAGTGTGGGTCCTCCACAGGCTGCAATCCTTCAGGATAAACCTGTTCCAATGTGGGTCCTCCCTTTAGTCATGTTTTATTCAGGGCATGTTCCCATATTCCAGTTTTGGGTCCTCCATTAGCTGCAGCATGGATATCTGCTCCAGCATGGTCTCTTCCACAAACTGCTGGAGAATCTTAGTTCCACTGCCTGGAGCTCCTCTTCCTCCTCTTTCTCTGACCTTGGTGTCAGCAGAGCTGTTTCTCACTTTTTCCCTTGCTCCTCACACTGCCGTGCAGCACTTTGCCTTTTCTTAAATAATGTTTCCCCAGAGGTGCCACCAGCTTGGCTGATGGGCTCGGCTGGCTCCAGCAGTGGGTCTGCTGGGAGCTAACTGGAGCTGGCCATGTCCAGCACGGAGCAGCCCCTCACCTCCTTCCAGAGAGGCCACTCCATCTTCCAAAATCCTGCCTACAGACACCTGATAAAAAATTCTCACATTTCCTGTCATATTTCTAAAGATTTTTGCAATAAAATACTGAAGTGTTTTCATTCTTTTTAAGTCTCCTGTTTTTCCAGGTGATACAGTTTTAATAAGATGATTGTGCAGATCAATGACTAGTCATTAATAAATTATTTTAGAGCAATTTCAGCTCTATTGACAAGAAATTATTTTCATTAAAGTAATCCAGAGATGTTTTTTGAGGTGGTGGTGTTATTCAGAACCTGAAAATTACTGCTCAGCATTGCTTTCCCCTACAGATTCTTTATGAACTGGGACACTTTCAAAGAAAGTATTAAAAACTGCTCTTGGCTCTGAATTCTTGAAGTAGGAATAAACAATGAATAGGAAAGGGAAGAAAATATCAGCTCAGAACAGCTTTTTGTAATTTAGGGGTTTACATGAAAAAAGGTAAAAGAGACATAAAGAATATCTGTGGAAATTTCTCAAGGGTTGGAAGTGGTATTGACTGATACTTGGAGAGTGACCTTTTAGTTTATCAGGTGCCTTCATGGGAGAAAAGACTGGTCAGTCTGGGAGGAAGACATAGGACAGGTCAATAGAAGTGAAAGCCAGAGATGCTGGAACAAATACAATATAATAGCGATCACATTGTGAGTATATAGTTCATCCAGTGCTTACTGTCAGAGTCACTGTTTGCCACCTTTTCTTTCAAATGATTGATTACTACTGTTAGAGTATCTGCAACTTTCTGAATATAGTCATAACTTTAAAAAATTGTCTTCACGTAGCTGGTTCTTAACTCAATTTGTATTTACTTCTCATCCTTCTCCCCCTGTGTTTTGTCCATTAGAACACAAATTTTTCTTCTTAAGGTATGGCTCACTACAAGTCTAGGAATAGCCTGGCAGCACCATGTAATACTGCCAAAGGTGATGGTGGAGGAATCAGTCATTCATTCAGGCTTCCTGCTGAGATTAAGTCGGCAATACTTACATATATGTACATATATATGCACACATATAGGTGCACAGCTTCAGAATGATAAAGCTGAATAATAATTCCTTTTTGACCTGCATTAACTGTGGAATATACTTATAAACTAAAATATTGATTTATGTTTCTGAATAATGGCAACTGATTCTGCTTTCCCAAAAACATAGGGGAGCTGTTATGTTGACATTTTACAGTTACGGACATATTTGCATTTTAGTTTCTAATAAGCTTGAACTCTCAAAGTAAACTTTATGTTTGGGGGTTTTCTGTGTTTAAAAATAATCTGTTGACATGCAGTTAGGATGGGTTAATAGACTGCTTGAAGCTTAAAAAGAATAGATTTGGAAGTAATTGATGTGGTAGCCAGTGAAAGAATCTCAACTATACCTGTTTTACTGGAATTAAGTTGTTCTTGTCTCACATAAAAGTGAAGAGAGCTGCTTAATTGGGGGGGGGGGGGGGGGGGCCAAAATTTCAGAAAGGAAAAGGCTTATGCAAAAGGGCCCAAGATTTGTAAGTCAAATGCAAATCCAAAATAAGGTCACCCCAAGAACAAAAAAATACTGCCTTTTTCAAAGAAGATAAAGGAACACTGCCAAGGTTTTTGTTGAAGTAGTGGATGATCAAAACATAAAGCAGTTTCAAGAGGATGGTAGGGCTAAAAGGAGTTGGGAATTTTTGACATCAGGTATTGAAGACAAGTGAGGAGGGAGTGTTTTAGATTGAAGCATTCATCTGAAGTTGATAAATTAAAAATTGCTTAGAACAATGGTCTTCACCATTAGTTGACCTAAAAAGAACTCTTAATATTAAATCAATTTAATGCTGCTGTTAATATCTTAGCAATTACTTAAATGAGCCTTGAAATGGGAGATGGAAGTAGGATACCAATTTTGGGGCTTCATTGAGAATTCTGGGAAGTACAGGCTGGTTAGCATGAATTCCATACTGGGTAATTTTTTGAAATTGTGAAATGAATGATCCTATTGGATGTGCCAGTTTAAAAATAATGGTAAAAAGTCAGCGTGAATTTAAAGAAAAGTTAAGCCTTATTATTTGAGCTTTACAGTGTACTTGGATTTTATAAAGCTTTTGACAGGTTCTGTCAGCAAGACTTCTTATAGAGACAAAGTAATAATACGATGAAAGGGAAAATCTTTAGAGTAATTTGTTAAAGAACAGGAAACATACATTTTTGTTATTGCAAAATGTCGCTATGAGAGTTTCATGTATATTTTCAAGCATCTGTTCAGTACTGGAAATGGTCTGTAGTGTGGTAAATTGCAAGGGGTGATGCCGAATTATTCAGGGCAGCACTAGTTGAAATGTCTGTGAAATCACCACTCTGAAATTCCTCTCCTGAGGAGTCCTATCTCTTTCTATGGACTTTCCTACTGCAGAAAAGTTGCGTTCAACTATGTGTTTAGAAATTAAATAAACCACACTGCCTAGGAGTGGTGTGGTTTTGGTGTTCCGGTCTTTTTTTTTTTTTTTTTTTTTTTTTTTTTTCCTCCATTCTATGTTACATATAGAGCTGTAGAGCAGGGCAGAAATGTATTGGACAGACAAATGAAAAGGCAGCAGGGTATGGTGAGAACTAAGAAACTGAATGTGTGTAGAAAGCCAGCTTATAATGTTGATTAAGAGTAAAAATGGGATGAGGAGAGCAGACAACTTCATCACTGGCTTTGTAACAGGAATGGATTCAACTTCATGCTTAGGAAATCCCTAATCCGGGCTGGGGACAGCTGTGAGGGAAAGAATCTCTCTGCCCTTAAAACGCTTGCTGCTACACTTGCTATAGTGAAAGACCTGATACTGAGGCAGAAGAAAATTCATGCTTATGTTTTTAGGTATTACTCTTTTATAAGAGCTGTTGTCTATTTACGTTATGTATATTGTTTAATATTTTAATGGTGGAAGCATTCCTGCATGAAGAATAGTATAAACAAAAATGATTATGGTTAAGTTATCTTGACAAGTTTGTAAGTGAATATAATTAATCATATCTTCATATTTACATGTAGTTGCTTTGAAAAATTCTCTAATGGTCTTTCATGCCTATGTAATATATTGTTTAAGATTAAATTATTTAATTTACTGGGGCCAGAGGATATGCAACCAAGAGTTCAAAGAAAATTTAGAGATTAAATAACTCAGTTAACTTGGTTTTCTCGGGTGCCTCAGGACTGAAACGGCAAATGTGTCATTCTCTTTATTTATTGTCAGTGGAATTCAGGGACCTTTACAGGCCTGTGCATCTGACGTCTCTTTAGGGAAAACTATCAAAAACTGAAATAAAGGATAGAATTAATGAGCACCAGGTAAATATGACTTGCATGGAGTCCTGAACATTGCTACTGTAAGGCGAAGTCCTGCCTCAAACCCTCTGGGCTTTGTAGAAGAATTAACAAATATATGCAGGGAGAAGGTGATCTGATTAATAAAGTCTGCTTGATTTTCCAGAAGGGTTTAACAAACCTTAAAGGCCTTTAAGGAAAGAAAGTAGTCATGGGATAAGAGATGGGATATTTTTTCAGATAAATAATTAGTTAAAAGATGGGAAATGGAGGTTAAAAATAAATAGCTATTTCAGCAGAGCAAGGTTAGCAGTGGAGTTGGACTGAGTTTCTGCTAGGAATTGTGCTGCCCAATATATTCATATAGCATCGTGAACAGGATAATATGGTAAAAAGGTAAGCCCTGAGGTGAGAGAGTTTATCAGTGATAGTATTATTTGGAAGAGTGAACATGAGAAGAGACGCTGAAGAACTGCAGAGTGAACTTAGGAGTTTGACTGCTTGGGCAATACAATGCCAGGAAAACTTCCCAGTATGTACATACCAAATGATGAAAATGCTGATCTAGTGGATGACTGTCCTAACTTCACGCACAACGTGTTGAGCCCTCAGCTGACTGTAATACTTGGAGTGTGAGATCTTCAATGAAGCCAGCACTGGTAACATTTAAAACGTAGCTCAGGATCATTCCAAAACCCAATGCAAATGTTAGAAATTGTTAAGAAAGGAATAGAGAGCAATACAGAAGAATACTTATTCCACTGTATAAACTTCTGATTAATTCTGCTGTGTGCAGTTTGGTACCTCATTTTGGAGAGGCTGGTTATAATGGAATTGCAGGTGGTTTAGAAAAAGGCATCATGGGCAGTATTCTGCGTAAAACAGCTTTTATGTGAGAAACCAGCTGAGCAGATTAGGACTCTTTAGCTAGGAAGAGACAACTTACAGGGCACGCTGTATGTGTATACTATAGAGGGATATTTTGAACAAAGTTGTAAGTGACATGGAAGTCAGTAGATGTAGACTGTTGCCAGTTTTCCACCCAAAGCCAAAAGCTATGTGTCATCAAAGCTAGCAGGAGCTGCGTTCAAAACAGGCAAAATAAGGTGGTTCCTTGTATAACGGGTAGCAGATGTGTGCAACTCATTGTGAAGATAATGCTGCAAATCCAGAAAGTTTATGGTTTCAAGGGAGACTGGAAAAAACATTTTAAGACAGATTCATTGAAAGTTACTAAATAGATAAAATCTATCAAGGAGAAATTCCTTGAGCTAAAAATAATTGGAGTCTGGGAAAATATTAGAGGTAACCTGTATGCTTGCCTTTCTTTTATTCTTGCTGTCTGCATATGGTCCCTGTTTCCTCACAGCAGTGGATCTGGAAAGGATGAATGATAAACATAATCTTTCATGTTACCACAAAGTATGTAGTAAAGTTTTCTGGAGCTGCACTCCCTGAGCACAAATGATGAGCATATTGGCCTACCTTTACCATTGCTCTGAAACAGTATAGCTGTCTTCGGTTTTGTGGCTCAATAAAAATGATACTAGTGGAAGTTGGATTTTGAGGAAGCGCTTTGGAAGATCAAAGGGTTGTATGAACATGCGGCTTTGAATAAGAGTTCATATCATTAATACCCTTTAGCAGATCTCCAGAGCTTCAGAAGAGATCTTTAAGAACAGTAGCAGATCCTTAATGTTCAGCAACAGCTGGATCAGTGCCAGCTGTGTATTAGACTTGATAAAACAAGACTAAATTCAGACTTACAGGTAGAGCAAGAAATTGCGGGAACATAGAAGAATATTGTAAGCAAAATAAGACATTATGGGCAAGAAACAAAATTGGGAAGACTTTTACTTTCAGTTCTTAGAGTTGCTGCATAGAAACACCACCTTCTTGTAGGTTAAATGTTTCCTGATTTGCAAAACTGTCTGGGATTTTACTAGGACAGGACCCTTGTTCTACAAATGTTTGCACAGGTATTTTTAAGTAGATGCTGCCTCATGGTTTATTTGCAAGATCATGGACTGGATACACTCAAATCAGTGAATCGCCAAAATTAGATGAAGCATAGCACAAAGTCCTAGGCAGACTGGAAACATGAGCTGAACTTCCAAACGACAGTGATTTTAGTTGAATCTACACTATGTTGATGACAGGAAGAACTGGTCTAAAGCTAAATTTTAAACTAAAGAAATGCAATTATCTCATATTATCAAGTCAATATAAATAACTTTAGAATTTCCTTTATAAATTCTCAAATACTAGCCACTTCCTAATTATATCAATAACACAGTATGTAGTTTTATACTTGCTAATGTTAACAGGTCTAAACAAGTCAGACTCTTCTTGAGAATAAATGCTTTGTTGTCTAAAAATTTGCTTTAAATGTAATTGAAAATAGAGCTGCTCATTTTAAAAAAATAAATCCTAATGGTTTAAAACTGTCATGCTGAAAGAGGTGGTATGGAATCGCTAAGCAGAGATGCGCATACGTGTAAGAGTGATGCTAAACAATAAGAAAGATGGATGTTTTTTTCTATAGAAGGTGCATAGTGGTTTGAGTGAACTAATCCTTCAATATTGCCAGCTATGTATGATAAACCATGTTAAAGGATTATTCTTTATGGGAATGCTATGATTTTTTTTATGTCTACACTTGTTTATTTTCATTTTAAAGACTGTAGACCATAACTCCATAGTTTTATTTTTGTATTTAGTATGGGGAGTTAATCCCAGAATGGGGCTCTTTTTGATGCAAAATCTGAATGCTTGTGTAGTAACAACAGCTGTCCCCTCACCATGTAGTGTCTTCCATTGCTTTACTGTAGAGATGAATTTTGGCCCAGTGTTTCAGTAATATTGGACACACATGGTTTTAGGTGACAAAGCAGTATGTTTATGCATTCATTTGACTCTCGCAGTTACAGTTGGCTACAGATTAGAACAGGGAGAATACATTCACACCATGACCACCCTCATAGCTGCTTGTAGTAGTTGGATCACAGTAGGCGCTGTTGCATCTGAAGACACAATTAACTGTTGCTGAGGAATTGCAAATTCACAAAAGCTCTTTTACAGCTTTAGTGGTCAAGAGTGGGTTTTCTAAAAGCTTTTTCAAAGCTTTTTCAAATTTATAAATGTTTTAGATCTTCACCTTTTAAAATTGTCGACTTGAAATAAGATGAACAAGTTGATATTTTAATGAAGCTAACAAATTCTTGTGCTGTGAATTAGCTATGTCATTAGCTACAGTTCTACAATATTATTGTAGTTTTGTCCATTGTTTAGGAAGATAACCTTATGAGTTCTGTAATAGTTACAAATAGTTAGTAGAGTTGTGAGCACATAGGAAAATCAAAGCTTACCAAAAAGGTCTGAAAATAAAACTTACCAGAAAGCTTCTAACATGTGTACATCATTGAAAAGAAAATCTTGATTTCCATGTGTAATTGTTTAGTTATGCTTTGGATATGGTAAGAGAAAATAGCTGTGAACTTACTTTAAAAACAAAACAACAACCCTCCCCCCGCCCTCCCCCCCCAAAAAAAAGAAAAAAAAAAACAAACACAGTTTTAATATAAATTAAATAGAAAATTACAGTAAACTGCATATTAAGGCTAATTTTGAGATACAAACATTTTCATCATTAATTTAAATAATGAATTCTTCTATGATTTTGGTTAAAAGCCTTCTTTTCAAAAATTAAGTCAAATTTCGTAAGTAGGACATTAAGTACCCCAAACCTTGTCTATAAATCTGAGAAATACTTTAGCGTAATATGTATATGGAGTATAATATAATAAATAAATATATGGAATATATTAATATAATTAAAGTAACAAGGTGGTTGTGCAAAGTGGAGATTTTCTATGTATTTATAATTTCTCTGTAGGCCAGAGTGTAATTGTATGATAATGCATGTAATGTATGTGCAAGATCTCTCACATACACATTATTTAAACGTCTTGCATTTGAATCATAGATAATTCATTTAATACTTGTATTAAAAACTATCTGAATATGAATGTCTGAGGCTTTCTGCAATGAATAAAGGACTACATGGATCCAAACTAGGACGATTGATAAAATCCTTGCTACTATTGGCTATTATTTACTGTCTTTTAAGTGGCAGGTTGTATTTATGCCAATTTATCTGCTTCAGGGAACACTCTTGATAGCAGAACAAAGTGAATAAAAGTAGTTTGCTTTGCAAATGAATGCAAATGGTGGAGCCTTTCGGGAAGCCCTTTAACAGGAGCAGTGCACTTTGATTATGAGTGAAGCTGCCATTTGGACATGGTGAAAAGAGCACGCTTGAACCATTGATTGGGGGAGACAGTAAAAAGTCAGGAAGGGCCCCGTTAAGCTTGCAGTGCAGCAGGCGGATGTCAGTGTGGTTAGAGCACAGTGGGAGAATGACAGGCAGGATTAGTGTCAGGGAGAAGCTTTGCTGTAGTTGTGGAGATGGTCCCTGGGGTCACTCACCTCTGACTGTTGTTCTGTGCTGATGGCTCTGTAATGCAAACTGCTTGATATGTGCCCGTTCATTATCGGAAATGGTGATTAGAAGAGGTATGTCATAAAGAATTCCTTAAAAATAAATAAAATGGCAAACTACTGATGATAACAAAGATTCAGCTCTGCAGTCGTTGCCTAAGATGCTGCAAATGTCAAAGATGGTTACTGCATCTTGCTTTCTGAGGCAAATGCAATTTCATGCCTTAAATTGCTCTAATTGTGTGTTCCTCGCTGTGTTCACTTTTAGTTGGTCATTATGAAGACAGTTATTTTTAACAGATTGTCTTATGTAGTTAGAGCAAAACATTTTTATATCTTTTCATTATTAGGTGGTAGGAGCATCGGGCTTTGTTTTGTGGCATAACTGTGTTGGGGGGTATGTGTTTAATAGTCTTAATGGAATATTAGAATCAACAGATTTCATTCCTCAGTCATCCCAGAATGCTAAAACATAGAATGATTACAGTGACAAAAAGCTATAATGACTGTTGTGGTTTAGAGATATTTTTTATATATAAAAATGAGGCCATTTTCTTTGTCTTTGCTAAAAATAAAAAACTTACATATGCAATTAATGTCTAAAATTTTGCATCTTAAATTGTGATTTAATCGTAGAAACTTTTAGGTTGGAAAAGAACTTTAAGATCATAAAGTTCAACCATAAATCCAGCACTGCCAAGTCCACCATGAAACTGTGCCCCTAAGTGCCCTATCTACATGTCTTCTGAATATCTCTAGGGATGGTGACTCGACCACCTCCCTGGGCAGCCTGTTCCAGTGCTTGACAACCCTTTCAGTGAAGAAATGTTTCCTAATATCCAATCTAAGTCTCCCCTGCTGTAACTTTGAGGCGGTTTCCTCTCATCCTATCACTTGTTACTTGGGAGAAGAGACCTACCGCCGCCTGCCTACAGCCTCCTGTCAGGCAGTTGTAGAGAACGATCAAGGTCTCCCCTGAGTCTCCTTTTCTCAAGGCTAAACAATCCCCATTCCCTCAGCCGCTCCTGTTAAGTCTTGTGGTCTAGAACCTTCACCAGCTTCGTTGCCCTTCTGGACACGCTCCAGCACCTCAATGTCTGCCTTGTAGTGAGGGGCCCAAAACTGAACACGGTATTTGAGGTGCGACCTCACCAGTGCAGAGCACAGGGGGACAATCCCTTCCCTGGCCCTGCTGGCCACACTATTCCTGACACAAGCCAGGATGCTGTTGGCCTCCTTGGCCACCTGGGCACACTGCTGGCCCACGTTCAGCCGGCTGTTGACCAACACCACCGGGTCCTCCACTGCCCAGCAGCTTCCCAGCCACCCTTCCCCAGCCCGTAGCGCTGCGTGGGGCTGTTGTGTCCCCAGTGCAGGACCCGGCACTTCTCCCTGTTGAACCTCCTACAGCTGGCCTCTGCCATGGGCCCGGCCTGCCCAGACCCCCCTGCAGAGCCTCCTGCCCCCCAGCAGATCAACGCTCCCCCTGCTTGGTGCCCTCTGCAAACTGGCTGAGGGGGCACTCGATCCCCTCGGCCAGATCATGGATGAAGAGATTAAACAGGACTGGCCCCAGTACTGAGCCCTGGGGGACACCACTTGTGACCGGCCACCAACGGCGTTTGACTCCGGTCACCACCGCTCCTTGGGCCCGGCCAGCCAGCCAGGTTTCTCCCAGCGCAGAGCTCGCATATCCAAGCCCCGAGCAGCCAGCGTCTCCAGGAGAACGCTGTGGGAAACGGTGTCAAAGGCTTTACTGAGGTCCAAGCAGACAACAAACATCCACAGCCTTTTCTTCACCCACTGAGCGGGTCACCTTGTCACAGAAGGAGACCATGTTAGTCGGGCAGGACCTGCCTGTCGTAACCCCGCGCTGGCTGGGCCTGATCCCCTGGTTGTCCTGCCCGTGCCGTGTGACGGAGCTCAGGATGACCTGCTCCACAGCCGTCCCCGGTACCAAGATCAGGCTGCCAGGCCTGTAGCTCCCCAGATGCTCCTTCCTGCCCTTCTGCAGCTGGGTGTCCCTGGCTGAGCTCTGGTCAGCAGGACCTGCCTGGTCAGTCAGGGCTGCTCCTACGCGCTGGGAAGCCCTGGGTGAGCCCTTCTGCCGGCGCCCTCGGGGGGATCCCGTCCGGCCCCACGGACCGGGGGTGTCTGGTTGGTGCAGCAGGTCACTGGCCCTTTCCCCTTGGATGACGGGGGCTTCATTCTGCTCCCCGTCCCTGTCTTCCAGCCCAGGGGGCTGGGTGCCCAGAGAGCAACTGGTTCTTACTATTAAAGACTGAGGCAAAGAAGGCACCAATGATCTCAGCCTTTTCCTCATCCTTTGTCACAGTGTTTCCCCCTGCATTCAATAAAGGATTGAGAATCTCCTTAGGCCTCATTTTGTTGCTAGTGTATAGGAACATTTTTTTTATTCTTTCTTATAGCAGTAGCCAGATTAATTTCTAGTTGGGCATTAGCCCTTCTGATTTTCTCCCTGCATAACTTCATAACCTTTAATAAAAGTATTGATGCTTTTTATCTTTACTGCATTTTATAATGTTATGTATGTTGTATAAGTATTGAAAGAAACTGAGTCAGTGTGTATAATATACAAAATGCCTTTTTTGAATGTTAAAAAAATTTTAACATCTTAGTGTTGGTCTGTGTTTATGCATTTTCAGCAACAGCACAGGGAGGTGGTACCCAGATACTTGAAGCTATTAAGTTTTGGGGGTTTTTTGCATGATTTGATTAAGTTGCTTAAAGATATTTTCTTTTCAGTGTATTAGCTCACAAAAATATGTCCCAGTGTAATGAATGTTTTACAAATGTTTTACAGGCACCTGAATGGACAGAGGAGGACCTTGGCCAGCTGACAAGAAGTATGGTTAAGTTCCCAGGAGGGACCCCAGGTCGATGGGAAAAGATTGCTCACGAATTGGGTCGATCAGTGGCAGATGTGAGTTCACTCAGATTTGCATTGTATAGAGAGTGACAAAGCAGAACAAGACAGGCAGTGTAGGAGGCAGACGTATATGGGGGCCGATATTGTCTTTTGAGAGAGGCTACAATCCTTTTAGGACCTGGAAGTGAACCATTAACTAACTATGCAAGAAGCAGATGTCAGCCAGTCTCTCCCTCCGCAATTAACAGCTGTAACTGATCAGCTGTATGGGGGATTCTGGTGCTTACAGATTTGAGCTACTGTAACCCAATAACAGGAAAAACAATGTGCTTTGGGTTTTGTAGCAGCCTCCTTTCACTGCAAGCGAATGTTTGTGTGACTTGGTTAAGGATTGTATTTCTGTTTGCAGCCAATCCTTAAAAAATGTAGATGAGCTAATGGTGTTTAGACAGGTGGTTTCTATTAATTAAACCAAAATATCTTTAGAAAGTTTAAAACGAGTTATATGTATTACTTCAGTCCCTTTTTCTGGGTTATAGCATGGTTAATAATGATATTGCGTAAAATCATTAATATCCTTGTTAATTCATATTTTTTAGTATTGCACCAGATATCAAAGAAAGCTTGTACTTACGGATTTTAAGTGTTACGATCTTAAAATCCTTAGGGGCTAGGCTGTAAAAAACTTCTCATTTTCAAGCAATAGATCACTAGAACATGATACAGTGTCTGCTGAGGACCATTTGAAAGCCCTTTCAGCTGACCCTATTTTATAGGCTCTGTAGGGGTTAATGAGAATAATGTTTAAATCTGTTGATGTACATTTTGAGATTAGATGTTCTTTATTTATTATATTTCTGGATTTATCTTAAATAATGGGAAACAAAGTCTCTGGTTAGAGTGAAATGTAACCCATTATAGCCTTCTGGGCAATTTGTGTACTTCTTAAGTGTGAGGTTTTCCCCTGATAATACAATCACAAAAATAGATTTTTAGAAGTTACTTTGAAAGATTTAATGCATCTATACAGTTCTGTTACATATACTAGAAAACAAGCCATTTGCATTCTTATGATTTTAGAACAATACACTTTATTTGCAAATAAGTGGACGAAAGCAAGAAGTACTAACCTGCTATGCAAATGAAATTAAGTCTTCTTTTGTTTATTCTGTTTAGTGTTGTTTATCGTACTCCTTGAAGTATTCATACTACTGAAGTGGAGTGACTTTATTAAAAAACATGCTACATTTTACTAAGCAGATATTAACAGCAAAAATATTTCACGTGGCTTGGTAGTATGCAGTGTGCATGGGAAAGATCTTTTGAGATTGCTTTGGAAAAACTGATTCATTTGCTTGATACTGGTAATACAGACACCCAGAATGGTTCCACGTATACCCATCACAAAACTAACACCGTCTTAAGATTTTTTGCACACATTTTCTGCTTTATTCCTTGAGACAGGTGTAAAAATGTTCTCTATTAAGAATCCTTGCATAATATATTTGGTGAACATACTTGCACACATCCAGTACTGGCAAGAAAAAACAAAGCTTGCTTGTGTCTTCCATTATGTGAGGAGTCTTGAGCAAGATGCTCTTCTTTTCAGTGAACTGGAAAGAGAAATGAGAAAAATGTGTATGTTCTGAGAGCTGTCATTTTCTTGTATGAAAGAAAGGAATATTCAGGGATCTTTATGTGTGGAGAAAGGTCTGAGTGTAATCCTTTTTACTTCCAGTGACTATATGATTATTTTAAGTGTTCTCACACAAGTTTTTACTTCTCTAAATAAGTGCTGATAATGTTGGGTCAGCTTTTCTGACAGAGACTACTTATTGGAGTTTCTGTGACTTTTATCATCACATTGTGCAGAGTTGCAGCGATTAGGTTTTAAGAAGAAATACTTAAACAAAAGCTTCCTGGAAATTTCTCTAGATCTTAAACCATTACTGCATCAGTATCAGAAATGTTGTAACTGGGAACTACTTCAGATACATCTGTTTAGCCATTGAACGAGACGTACAGGTTATCCTTTATATTTGTTGAAGCTGACACAGAATAGCATCTAAATTTACACTAAGGATTCTGATTTTGCTTGGGCATCACTATAGTTGAATAAGAAATGTTACACTAAAGCTGCAGAAAAACCTTCTGGTTTTGTTAAACGTTGCAACAGGAAAAGAGGTGTTTGCATGTGCAGGCAGCATTTGCTGCACAAACAACTATTCCTTGTTTCTACTGGGAAAGGTGCAGGGAGGTAAGTTTTGGTGTATGAGGTGCTGTTTTGAAATAGCTTGTGTAGCAGGATTTGGGAATCCCTTGCTTACATCTAATTTAACATTAGTCAAACCAGAGAGAATTTTAAGTGTGTGTTATATGGCAAATGCACTAGATCTTAAAAAAGAAAAACGTTCAAGAACAAATCTGAATTTGTTTTTCTGACATTTTCAGTGACACAGGAAATAATTTTTAAATACTTGAGACCACTTCCTGCTTGTTTCTTCTCCTGTAAAGTATCAAAAGCAGCAAGGCTTGGTTTTCCTTTCAAAGTTAGAGAACTGTAGTAGAAAGGATTGACAAGGTATAGTGTGCTTGTTTCTGTGTGATTTTAAACATTCAACCCCTTTTTAATAGTAGGTGTTAACAGGTGTTAAGAAAAACAGTTCAGAGTAATCCAGTCCAAAATAATCTCTCTTTTTTTTAATCCATTGTTGCTTCTGTCTCAGATACTTCCATACTTTTTAAAGAATAAGCTGAAACCATTCATATATACTAGCAGACCATCAGAGAAATTCACTCACTGTGACCAACCCAAAGAAATTCCATTTTAAATTGTCTTAACTCCTTCCTTTTTAAAAAAAGTAAATTCCTACATCAAACTATATTAGCTTCCACTGGCAATTTTTAAGCAGGATGGAGTGACTTGAGGAGAGTGTTCTTGGCTTTTGTGACCTTTTCAGCTTCATGGTGGTATTTTAACTTAGTTTTGCAGATTTGTTTGCTTCGAAGGTTTTTAAATAAATTTGTGAATTTTCCTCCTGCAATTATGTTAATGAGTTTTGGAACAGTATGAAGCAAGGTTTCTAATGCTTGGAGCTTTAATACTGATTTTCCACATACAAAGAAGGCCCAAAAATTTGTTTGACTCCTTTTCAGAGAGATTTATTCATCTTGGAAAGTTCTTCCTTGATTTTGCTAGAACATGACTTTGATACCCCAGAATCTGGTAAGCATATGTAAATCTTACAAAGCTAAGAGGAACTGAAAGTATACTGGAAGATGAGTAGAATTCAAAAAGGTCAGAGCAAATTTGAAAAATAAGATGCAAAAAAATAGGGTGAAGTTAAAACAGAGAATATATAGAAGGACACACAGCAAAGTGGTGGTGATCAGGTTCACAAATAAAAGATGCCCAAAAACTGGCTAGGAGTAGCTCTTAAGAAGCAGGAGGAGCATGGGAATTAGGAGAGAGACTGAGTTAGATACAAATCAACAAAAATAGCAAGCTGTAAAAAAGGCAAGCAACTTACTGAGAGTATACAAACCAGGAGGATGGTAAACCTGCCATCTGTGTCCTTAGTTTGTGTCTAGTTTTCACTATTGCACTTTAAACACATGATTCAAGATAAAGATTCCAGATGAGAATAATAGGTCTCTAAAGTGTGACCTACAAGGAAAGATTATGAAGGAATTCATGTTGTTGAACATGATAGGAAGAAGATAGGAACTGAGGATGTGAGTATTCAACTACCTGAAAAGAAAGCTGTAAAGAGGGAAGGGGCTTTGCGCTGTATTAGTTTTCTAAGACAAGAAGTAATTACCTCAAATTTTATCAAAGGCTGCAGAGTAATATTGTGGGGCAAAGAATTACAATGGAGGTGATAAAGCTGCTGTGGAGCCTCCATATTTGCAGGCCTTTGAGAACAGGTTACACAAATATCTGCAAGAAACATCAATGTAGTGATTCTGCCTGAGGTTAGGTCCTTCTCTTCATATGGTCTGTGATTAGACTAGCAAGTGCAAGCTATCTAGGAGGAAAGGGGGAGGAAACAAAACCTTCCCTACAATTGGAAGCATGTGTGAACTTGTTTTAAGAAATGTAAAATTAAAGCCAGATAGTCACTGTAGTTGGTTAGTAATCGCTGCATGTACCTTAGCTTGGCTGTTCTTAAGTTCAGTAATTCCTAACAAAGTGTTATTTCAGATTTTTTTCCCCATTACTATTCAGATTGGGGGTTTGTAGGCATTTAAGTTTGTTAATTGTAATTTCTGACAACACTGCACAAATAATGATTACTATAACGCCCATTATCATGGATATGTCTACCAGATTCCCCATCCAAACAAGTACATCCACATGATGTGATGCGGGCCACTGGGAAGTGCCTGCCAAAATCCAACAATGAACGGCAGTGTCCATGCTGTAGTGCCCCTGAGCTCATTCAGCTCTACTGCTTTGATTTATGCTCCCTCATGTGATACCAGCATAAATATCTTTGCAACATACTCCTGTGCTTTTCAGCTCAGAGCTAGGTTAAGCTTGCAACTGTGGTGCAGACATACTGTAAGAAGGCTTATTACTTTAACTTTTGTCATGTTAAATATAGGATATGTTTATCTTGTCTCTCTTCAGGAAGACATCTTTTAACAGCCAATGAATAATCAACCCAAAATAGATGAGGTGAAGTTGTGCTCATTCTATCAGTATGTTTAATTATTTAAATTGCTAATTGTCATTTTAGTATGTGCATATTGGGAATTCAGCAATCTTTTCCCATAAAGATGATTTTCAACCAGCTTAATATAATGAAATCTTACTGCTTTTACAACTGAAAGCTTCCACAGCTTTTAAAGTCATTTTTATTGCAATTGGCTGGTGTTATAAATTAGATTTTCAAGTACTTTGATTATGAAAGGGAAATGGAGTTCAGTTAACTCTAATCAGGATTCCTGCCTGCTGACCTGGTTACCTGTACCACTGCTCTCTGTCATCCTCTAAACATCTGTTCTTTGACCCATTTTCCTTGCTGAACTTGTTGCTCCAGGGTTAGTTCTCATTCCTGTCCTCCAATACTTAAGGAAATAATTGACCTTTTAAAACAAAATAAAAAAGTTATGTTTGAATTTCCTAAGCACTATGAACACCCTATAACATAATATAAATAATGAATGGAATGGAGTTTCAAGACCATTTCTGCAAAAATTACATTGTTTGATTTGACAAATGCTAAGCCTTATGAAGATTTATAGTAATGATTGTCAGCTTTTGCTAAATTCAAAAACTGAGAAAAAGCATTTAGATGTGAAATTATAGAAGTATATTGTACTTGACAATGCCTACCTTTATAGATAAAAAGTTTTAAAAAAAATATTTGCTGAAAGGCATAAATTAATTTCAGTAACTACAAAGGACATTCAAATTGTAAAAATAACAGAGGAAGGAAAAGCTGTCTGGCATGCCAAACAGACTTTAATGTGATTATTAGGTGCAGGTTTTTTAAATTAAAGGCAAAGAGATCTCAGATTTCATACTTGTGAAGTAATATCATTCACTTGTCTTACAGGATTTAAACTGATTCTGTTTGCTCCTGCAGTCACTAATCTTACGCATTTGTGTTGCAAAAACAGACTGATTGGGATTTATTGCCTGTACAGAAAAATACCAAGGTAGACAGCGAAACAATAGACAGGTGGCTATATTTGAGCAAACATTCTGAATTACCATGAAACCCAAAAACAAGGTTTGGGGAGTGCATATTTTGTGATATCTCTTGTATGTCCAAGCAACAGATTCAGCCTTTTAAGTCTGACTGTGTGAGTTCATACTCATGTTACTTTATATGCCATTCTAAAATAGATTTCTTACTTTTGACAAACGTGAGCTCGTTACCTTGCCAGCAAGAAAACATGTATATATGAAATGCATATGTAAAAGATCATGAGTTTATTAGGTGTTTGGCTTCTGGAGATTGTTTTCCTAAGTCTGTTTTGCATTTCATTTTGTATACTATGTCTGTGTTAACTCAGTAACTGTGCAATCCAGTTGTGGATATTCTGAAAGATTCACCCCTAGCAGCTTGCATATATTTATGTAATCAATAGTTCTTGCAGTTGCTTATTGAAGTCTAAAGGCCTAGCTCCGTGTTGAGATCTGAAAGGGGTTATGAATATCTTAGATGGGATTTAGATCTTATGTAGGTCCCTCAGTCTGAGAGTGAAATATTTGAAACGCCTGGCTAATCCCACAGACACACCAGAAGGTCTCTATTGATACTTTTGAAGGGAAGGAAAAAGTGGTTGCTGTTTACAGTTCCCTCATTGTGCAGTTTGCTTCTCTGCAATCCTACAGTTGCCCCTACAGTTTTTGCAGAATTGGGCAGCACAAATGTATACCCAAATGCAAAAAGGATTGATTTCCTTCATATAAAGCATGACTAGCACATTCTTTTCACTTAAAGGAGAAAGTTTTTTACAGAAGACACCAACTTTTAATTCAAATAGGTGGCTTGTGGGGTGGTCATGCCAGCGACGCTGCAACTTTTTAGAGTGGCTTGAATTAATGTAATGTCCCACATGCATCCTGGTGAGCTGGGTTTGAATTCCATTGCAGAAGTCATAGCTTCTGACTCAGGATGCATTTTGCATCGACAGTCACAAAATATGTCCAAGCATTTGTTGCAGTGGGCATTTGAACCAACCTCTTACCTTATGTGAGTGCCCACAGCACTGAGCTAAAGACTCTTGAACATGGATTTCAACTACCAAAAGAAAAAAAAAAAGAAAAGAAAAAAAAAGAAAAAGCATAGTATGAGGTTTCCAACATCAAGACAATTCTCGTTGCTGAATTCTTCCTCTTTCTGTGTCCTGAAAAAAGGAGTAATTCTGCTGCTGCTTTAAATTAACTATTTGGGCACTTAAACTGGAGAGAGGCTAGTGTTCTGTATCTGGTGATTTAGGCCAAGTTTGCCTTTTTTGCAGGCCACATCTTACAACTGCCTCATAATTAAACTCACAGTTGTTTGGGTGTTTCTGTTGGGGAGGCTACCTCTTCTCCATCTGCTGTGGCAAAGTTTAGAATCACACACAGCTTCAAAGTCCATAACCATAAGAAAACTGTACTGTTGCCAGCTGCAGCTGGTTGGTCTAAGAAAATTCAATTAAATTCCTAACATGTTTCTTAGTTCTTTCAAGAATAAAAGCTGTTGTCCTTAAAATACTCATTTGCTACGTTAGCGTTACATTCAACATGTCATTTACACAGTGGATAAAGACTAGTTATGTTACATAGTTTTGGGAAAGTTGGTAACAGTGTACTAAGCAAACTGTTGTAAGCAGTGCTAAAACAAAGGTGCATCTTCTGATTTGACATGCATCATTTCAAGAGTTCTAGTAAGTTGCAAATTGGGATGCTTGCAAAAACGGAGAACGATTTGGCTTGGTGCTTCAGTATTTGAAGTTTCACCAATCTGTTAAAACTGGCAGATAATTTTAACAGCCCTTTTAGTGTTTGTAAAGCAAGGCAGTTTATAAAGCAACAAATGTTGAGTCTGTCACATGAAAATAGATGAATGGGTTATTATTGTTGTCTGACTTCGGTCACACAGTTCTTGATACAATTGTGGATGCTATGAAAAAACTATTTAGATCTAGATTGGAAGAAAACTCAGTGCAGCAGGTAG
Source organism: Falco punctatus (assembly GCF_963210335.1). NCBI lineage: Eukaryota > Metazoa > Chordata > Aves > Falconiformes > Falconidae > Falco > Falco punctatus. The sequence goes on from NC_137583.1 coordinate 70,927,022, forward strand.
TATTTTGGTGATCAGGGGAGACCTTTAAATTTGGCAGTTTATTCTGTGCTGTTTTGGAAGGTTAGAGCTGCAAAAACATACTACTTCGACAAAGCCAGAAAGGCATTAAAATTCTTGTGTGTCTGGCTTTCCTTTATGAGAAAATTGTGATTATAACTCAAATTAGCCTCAAAGATTCAAGTAGTTCCTTATTGCTGCCTATTAGCCTCAACTACTCACAGTCTGTCTCCACATTATTTTTCTCTGGAATTCCAGAGATCTCGGTGTTTTTACATGACATAACTAGACATGGAGTGTGCAGGAAGCTAACTAGATGAACAGGGCACTGCTACTGGGACAGCAGATTTCTGATAGTTGATGCTGAGAAACTGGCAGCTTTAGTAAATATTTAGAGAACTTCTGCTCAGGAAGATGCTAAGATTATTAAACAATTTTATCAGAGCCCCCAGTTTTCAGTAGCACAATAACGTCATCCTTGCAAGACGGTTATGTCCATTTGGGAAGCCAAATGTCTGTGTCTTATGGTCATAACCAAATGGCTATGTCTTCCTCTACAAACCCCACATTATTTTCTCAGAATGTTGTCAGAAACCAAGAGGATTTTACTTCTGTAATTATCTGGTGCGATGCTAATCAAAATAGTATCCTGTTCAGGGAAGGAAGGTAGATTGTTGCCCACAGAAAATTGCCAGGAGACAGCAAATGGCAAAGGCTGCAGAGCCCTGTGGGCATGTGCCCTGCGAAGCTGGGCAGGTCACGGTGCTGGAGACATCAGCTGAAGTGAGGGGCTGCTGGTTGCTGCTGTGGGAATGGGGAATTGCTCTTCAGCTTTTGCAAAAGGGCTGTTTCTCTCGGTTTGGCATCAGTAGGATCACTGTACCTGACTTTACAGGGTTTTCCCTCTAGATCTCTCACAATTCTGTGCTTTTTTATGCCTACCTTCCCTGCAGGATGAAAAGTAGCCTCTCATTCATGTGATCACAAAATTTGCTTTTGCCTGTGCTACTGAGAGTCTTTTAAGCTGACTCTGAATAATTATTTTTTTTCTCCTGTATATCTCTGGAGCTTCGATTGTCCCATCTGAAAGAAGTGGCAGGTGTCCAGGGTAACAAGAGATTTAACATTTGGATGTTCATGATGAGGAATGTTTTTACTCCTAGGTGTCTCATTGAGTAGCAACTAGTCTTGTGATCCAGACTAATTGTCAGCAGTACAGGAGGAAACCATCTCTGTCTGGCTTTCATCACATAAAATCATCCCACTAATCCCACTTGCTTTCGATAAAATCTTTTTGTAGCTGAAGAGCTATTGAAACTGAATTCAGAAGGGAGTTCTCAGAAGCAAACGGTTCATGTGGCTTTTTTCTTTAGGTCCCACAGTAAGATGGTTTGATTTCTGCTTCAGCAATTTGATTGCTTGCATCCAACCTTTTGGGGGTTTTTGGTCGTCTTTCTCAATCTAAAAAAATCTTTTTCACTGTGCATGTGATTACCTGACTTCATTTGTGACGTGTGTTATCCCTGGTGGACTACAGGGATGCCTAGGTTATTTGGGCAGGGAAACAGAAATGTTTAAAGCTGATTTCTCTAAAATAATGCAGCGTGTCTGTTCAGCAGTACAAATACTTGCAGGAATATGAGATCTGCCCTCTTCTGTTTTAAATCAATTTCACAGTCCTGATCCTTATTATTTAAGGTGTCCCCAGACCCAGCATTACTTAAGAACTGGCTAATACTCCGGTGAAAGCTGTTGTCAATAACAGCAGGCTTTTAGCACAACTTTTCACAGTCATGATAAAACTCATAATTTAATGTACATGAAAACTGTAATTTTAAAGCATTATGCAGGAACAATCAGCAATAATAACTAGAAGAGTGATTCTATAGCTGCTTCATACTTTGAATAACAGTATTTCATTAGGTAACAGATAACATATTTGGAAAAAGTAATAATATAAGCAAGTTATAAGAAATTGAGTAGAGAAAGCAACAGAGCAACTTACATTGCGTAACAGTGATTTTTTAAAAAAAAAATCACTGTTAAGAACTACCTAGTTCTTAACACTACCCACCACAGGAGAGGGAATTTAAATTGGTATTGAGGATATCAGAAAGTATGGAGGAACTGGCAAAGAAGAGTCTGCAAACTTGAGTGGCAAGAGCAATGATTAAACTCAAACAGATGAAATTGAAATACAATTTCTTGTGTTCCATAGGTTGGATTCCTAATAATCCTTAGTAGTTTAATACTGACATGTTATGATTCTTGCCCTGTCAGCATCTTTAACAGCAATGACAGTTGAAGCTGATGGACAAATAAATCTTAAGTCTAAATAAGTGATACCTGAAGTCAGTGCAAAGAGCTGGAGTAGACATGAGCTGTACATAGCACCTGGAAAAGGTCTTGCAAAAACATCCATAAGAAGAAAGATGACCAAAAAAAAAAAATAATAAAAGAGAGAATAATAGACAAATAATCTTCTCATGTAACCTGTGAATGATGATAGTAAAGCGGTAAGTAAAAAGATTGATGACTTGTCAAACTTAAGTCAACTGAAGGTGCTTGTTTAGTGTTTGAAATTGTAGATTTTCAATATCTAAACCATACACACAGTTGTTATTTCCAGCTTACCTCCTGAATGTTCAAATTGAAAGTCCATCAAAATGTGGACAGATGGCATAATACCTTCAGAAGAGAAAGCATTGGAAATATTAGGTGTGATAAATGGAGTAACTTACTACAAATGCTACATTTGGGTCCACCGAGTTGCTATGGCTGAAGTTAGCTAAAATAAGATAATCTATGGCAAGACTGGTACTTCTGAACTTTTCGCATGTACAGGGAAATGTGAAATGCCAGTAGAAGCTAGGAATAAACCAAAATCCTTCACTGTTCTAGTGGAGAGGCCTGGTTTAGATTCTAATTCAATCAGATGTAATATGCAGCAAAATTTGTATTTATTATGGGATACTGACACTGACCTAATTTGGGAACGTCTGTCTTGCAAAGGAAACTTGAATCCAGCATATTGATTTGCACCACTTCCAGTGCAAAGTTTGTTGCATGTGCAGTCTCAGTTTGAAGGATGAAATGGTTAATTGCCAACCTCTGAAAAGTCAGAGTTGAATGTAGAGACAACTGAACATTGGCATTGAGGTAGCAACTCGGTATACTGCTTGCGATTTGTTCTGCTCTGTTTTCTTAAGGGAATCTTCCTGTCTTTTTTCCTGTCTTCTTGGCCTTATGAGTAAGCTGTAAATCTTTGAAAGAAGTACTTTTAAAATTGCAAAATGGTACAGAAACTCTTTTTCTGGAATGCATGAACGTAAATAGATAATGCCTTGCCATATTCACATCCACGGCATCATTGCAGAAATCCTCTAAAGGATCAGCTGCTTGTTTGCATGGCAAGTTCTTCTCACTCGTTTCAAGGTAATCTATTATAGTCCAGTTTATATAATACAGTTTGTAGTTAAGAGATGCATAGCGGGACAGCACTCAGGATCCATTCTGTTCAGCAGGCAAGAATGGATTCCCCTCCACTCAGCCTTCATAGGCTTCATAGTAGGGAGACACTACTAATAATGAAAATGGAGCACGACTATTTTAATTATTATTTTAGACTATAAGCTCTTCAAGGAAGGTAATTCCTGTTAGTGGATCATCTGTTTTAAGGAGAATCACAGAATCACAGAATGGTCAGGGTTGGAAGGGACCTCTGGAGATCATCTAGTCCAGCCCCCTGATAAAGCAGGTTCACCTAGAGCAGGTTGCACAGGATCGCGTCCAGATGGGTTTTGGATGTCTCCAGAGAAGGAGACTCCACAGCCTCTCTGGGCAGCCTGTTCCAGTGCTGTCACCCTCAAAGGCAAGAAGTGCTTCCTCACATTCAGGTGGAACTCCCTGTGCTGCAGTTTGTGCCCGTTGCCCCTTGTCCTGTCGCTGGGCACCACTGAAGGAGCCTGGCCCCAGCCCCTGGACACCTGCCCCTAAGGTATTTGTGTGCATCGGTGAGATCCCCTCTCGGTCTTCTCTTCTCCAGGCTGAACCGGCCCAGCTCTCTCAGCCTTTCCTCATCAGGGACACGTTCCAGTCCCCTCATCATCTTTGCAGCCCTCGGCTGGACCCTCTCCAGCAGTTCCCTGTCTCTCTTGAACTGGGGAGCCCAGAACGGGGCACAGCACTCCAGATGCGGCCTCACCAGGGCACAGCAGAGGGGGGGTCACCTCCCTCGACCTGCTGGCCACGTTGCCCCTGATGCCCCCCAGGGTACCACTGGCCTTCTCGGCCCCACGGGCACACTGCTGGCTGACGGGCACCTTGGTGTCCAACAGGGCTGCCAGGCCCTTCCCCACAGAGCTGCCTTCCAGCAGGTCAGCCCCAGCCTGCGCTGGTGCGTGGGGTTACTGCTCCCCACGTGCAGGACCCTACACCTGCCCTTGTTGAGCTTCAGGAGGTTCCTCTCTGCCCAGCTCTCTGGCCTGCCCGGGTCTCGCTGAATGGCAGCGCAGCCTCTGGGCTACCAGCCGCTCCTCCCAGTTTGGCATCATCAGCAACCTTGCTGAGGGCACACTCTGCCCCTTCATCTAGGTCACTAGTGAGTAAGTTGAACAAAATCCATCTTGGGCTTTTAAAATCAGGATCATGCAGATCCCAGACAGAACTGTTAGTGCTACTTAGAATTATCTGTTCATATTAGTATTCCATGATTTCTCTTTGAACAGTTAAAATTTTATCATACTGCAGCAGTACAAACTGGAGTGTTCTATGCCAGATACCTACGTCTAGATAAAGATTTTGGTTAATTGGAGTTGGGATTTTTTTTCTTTTTTGTTCACAGAGTTTGCATTTAAATTTAATCATCAACTTTCATTAAACTTATCAGCCCAGAAAATGAGGCTTAATTTGTTAAGTCTTGCTGTCATTTAGTTAAGGAGATCCAGCACTTGCCTATTTTTAAAGCAAAGTCCTGTAATTTCAAGAGCAGAAAGGTGGGTGGGAGGAACCAAAACCAGACTAGATTAGAAGCAGATGGTACCAAAGTATTTTAACTACTGAAGTACTCACAAATCTTGCATAGAACAAAAATCCTGAGTCTTTTTATTTTCTTCTTCTAATTCCAGCAAATAGCTGTACAGGCCCCTGGCGTGTTGCTCTCCAGTGCAGCTCAGCATAGAGAATAATTGTTATTAAAATTAGTTAGCTAAAACAGCAAAGTCTATGCTGTGGCTCTGAAGACCTGAATGATTTATATTGCGGGTAAATATGATCCCACAGGGAGGAATTTCTGACTTATTTTGTATATATTATTGGGTTTTTTAAGTTATTTTTGCTCTGGGCAGCACGCTACCAAGTGCTTTACACTAAACAGATGTTAACATCTGTAGTCCCAAATTCAAATAGCAGGAAACACAGGTTACCCATCCCAGGTAGTATTGGCTCTGATTCATTGTGTTGCCTGGTTACATTTTAATTGAGTGGCTCAGACTGCTTGATTTCGATTTCTAGCTTTTTCACAAAGACCTCATATTCAAAAAAACTGAAATTAAAATCTGGCCTTCATAAAACATTTTCAGTACTTAAAAGTGTGTATGTTTCTTTGAGTACTACATTTTAAGATGCTTTTATTTGGTACTTGAATTTCAGATCTAGCATCTGTGTTACATCAAATGATCTAAGTGATTAAAAGGATCTTAATTTTAAATTAAGCCTGTCATCTTCGTTATCTATGGTAAGGCCTAGAAATTTGGGATGGGGAAGCTCCTTACTCTGGGTGGGAGAAAGCCTGCTTGTTTCCTTACTTAAGTAAAAATGAAAATGTTAAATCTGGTGTTACTTTTCTCCCAGGATACAAATTTTGGTATACATGGAGAGGCTGACGCAGGCAGCTCTCCATCCTTTGGATTCTCAGTAATAAATCTTTTTCCTGAAATATTAGAACTTAGGAGGTGTCTTCGCTGATCTTTGGTGTTCAGACTGTTAGATTTAATTTGGGACTGCATGCCTGTCCATTAGCATGCTTCGTCATCTGGATTTACGTGGGTTCTTTTGTTCAGTATTGAGAAACTGATATATAGAAGATAACTCATTTGTTTCCTTTCCCCCTCCCCCCTCCTTATGGTATTTTTAGGTTAGAGAATTAAGGTTTAACAATTAAAGAAAAAACCTGAATATCAACTGTGATGTATTATGTTGATAGAAATGTGTAGCATCACTTACATTATTTTAATAAGCTAGGAATGTTTTAGAAAGCACAAAGTCTAGAAAGTTAGTTTTTGCCAGTTTGGAATCTTTATATGAACAAAGCCAGCAGAAGAACATCAGCCTCGCAGTATTTAATGTATGTTCAATGTTGGTGTTTTGCAGCAACCTGCTAATGAATTCTTCAATAACCTGAACAATGTAATTTTTTAATAGTCCTTTCTCTTGTTGTTTTCATGCAGGTTACCATGAAAGCCAAAGTACTGAAGGATCCCGTTACGTATACACCAGGTGTGTGCTACCAGATCCTCACTGATGCTTCCAAAAAGCACCATATTTGGATTATAGCTATGCAAGTACACTGCATTTGGTACCTTTCAGGGCATGCTTTGCCAAGAGACTTTTGCAACCTTGCCTTACTTTGAGCAAAGAAGTGATGGGTATTCTAAGGGAATGTTTCCCTGTAGTTACATCCTTCCAGGCTTTCTTAGTCAGTTTATTCTGGGTTTTGTTCATTTGTTGAGACTGTTCTGTTTGTTTGTATCAGTGTGGTAACCAGATAAGCTCATAATTGGCAAAGTTCATTGCTTCGTAACAAATAATTTGATTTCTTGATAAGCATTTTCCTTAAGCTCTTAATCTGGAAGGTTTTTCCCCTCTCTGCACTGTTCTGAGTACCTTTTATATGTGGGCAGTTCCCTGCTTGTTTGTGGTTTGCTTTATTTTTTTAGAAGTGTAACAACAATACTTCCAACAGGTATCATTAGGCTCTCTGAGCTTAAAACACTGGCCCAGAATTCCAAGAATGTCAAAGTCAACGTAAATTTGCCAGACTACATAATCACCCAGCGGGAAAGGGAAGAGGAAGATGAGGACGAGGAGGGGAACTATGATCATATCCCAGAGCAGGTGCATGTCCAAATGGGTCAAAAGGAGACTATTGCAAGTGAAACTAGACACCGCAAACGAAGAATTGTCAAAGCACCTGAAACGACTCTGCTAGCAATGAAAGAGGTACCAGAAGAGAAGGGCAGAGGAAGACGCCAGAAGGACTTTGATAACACTGAGCAAGAGGAAGACAGTGATGATGAGAGCAGAAAAAGAGAGAAAAGCCGTATCCCAGAAGAACTGTGGACTCAAAATCAACAGAAACTTCTTGAAATGGCCTTGCAGCAGTATCCAAAGGGAACATCGGATCGCTGGGATAAAATAGCGAAATGTGTTCCTGGAAAAAGCAAGGTATGCTTAGTTTTGTTTGAATTATAGTATAAATTGAGGGGAAACATATTTTCTACAGGTTTGTGATTACCTTAAGAACTGAGGGTCCATGCAGACAGGTTAGGTCTTTACTTAGCCTATTAGTCCAGACACAATCGACCTAAAGAGCATCACTGTCATGTTTGTTGTTTTTATTTAAAATAGATTTCCACATAATTCAGTTTGTTTGATTTATTAGAGAGAATGTTGAAATACCTTCTTTTTCTTTTGAATACCTACCTCTCCTCTGCCTTTCAGATCTTCAATTGCAGGACAGATTAGATTTTAAACCAAATTTTTATTCAAAGTCAGTAACCAAATGTTGGTTAGCTGCTTTGCTTACACTTTTACAATAGCTTTCTCAACCCATCTCAATGAACAAACAAAGTAAGTAATCCATCTCTAAGTGTTAAATGCTCAATAATCTGATGTTCTTTTTGTAAGTGTACTCTTTAAAACAGCATTCAGTGTCATTGATACAGTTGGTCTGTGCTAGATTTTGTAATAGTTGTGTGCTTGCTTCAGTCATTGTAGCAGCAAAAAATCCTTACCTTTTTTTTTTGTGCCAAACACAGCATAAGAAAGCAGGAAGATTGGGTGGGGGATTTGAGTGTTTCTTTGGCTCTGAAGCTGTTCAACAGTATCTGGTATCAGCAGGTGCTATGTTAGCGACTGTAAAGGCTTGTCTTAACCTACCTGCGGTGTGGCTCGTACCAGAATAACTGTTCTGAAATAGATATTACAATACAACGGTTTAATAATTGCTTTTAGAGTCATTGTCAGGAAGTACTGAGCAACTGTTTTCTTGGGTTTGCGTGCGCTAAAGAGAGAAATTATCCATTAAGAAACATAAATTGCAAGTTCATTTTTCTGATCTGCTTTTCACTATATGTAGATTCTCCTGAAATTCAGTGTGCAACTTAAAAAATAAAGCCAAAAAAAGACCCCAGAAAAACCCACACAACCCTGAGAACCTAGCTCTTCTAGAATGAGGTAGCATGAGGAGAGTTAAAGCAATACTAAAGTATCAAACTTTAATCAACACTTTCATTTTTCCTTTTAGGACGAGTGTATAGCAAGATACAAGTTGCTTGTTGAACTGGTACAAAAGAAAAAAATGGCCAAAAGCTGAATGTTCTGAGCAGAAGAGATGTAGCTCATCTTTGTCAAAATGTGGTTTTAAATCTCATATGCAGGAAACTGCATTTTTGTACCTCAGTATTTCTATATGTCAGGTGCCTTAGTAAAAGAAAATATTAATAAATCTTATACCATCTTACCTATTCTGTGTTGAAGAATGAAGGTGTATTTTTGTGTTGGAGAGCTGCTTATGCGGATGTGTGGTAACAACATCTTAAAAATTAGTGGACCTTCAGGAAAGCCCACACTGATAATTGCACGCTGGAACTGGTAGGTTTACAGCCAATGAATATACATTATTTATATATATATATATATATATATATATATATATATATATAAGAACTTGTTGTTTTGGGGGTTTTTTAAAAGAGGCATTTGATCTGAAACTGTTTAGCAAGCACGACAGTAATTGAATTCTGCACTCAGCATATATTTTTCTTCCTTGTAGCTGTAAATCCGAGACCATATGCTTATAAGCATGTCTGCTGCTACATGAAATGTCTATTCATTCTAACAGTATTTTGAAGTAAGTAGTATTTCTGATGTTAACTTCCACATACATTTATATGCACCTGCAATATAATACCTGTTTTACCAACCCTGCAGACTAATACACAGTGATAGTGCTCTTAACTTGGTAAAGTTGAAATATGGGTAAGAACATTAAAGGCCTTAAGTTCTTAATTAGAATTAAGATATACAAGGCATATACTTCATGATCAGTTTTTAAGTATAGGACTTAAAAGCTAACATTATTGGGCTAGGAGTTGTCATATTTGGGGTATTTTTGTATACTCTGGGTTCAATATAGTTTAATTTTGTATTAGAATAGGTTATAAGGGTTATTATTCCTTGCCTGCCATCTTGGTTTTCATAATTTTGGAAAAGCTATGCAAAGCTTACAGCGCTGGAATAAAGGGTACTTAATGGGCTCTAAATTATATCAATAAATCAAAGCAGTGATCATAGTCTTTTGTCAGAAACCTTATGGACTTGCATTTTTGGAAGATTTACCACACAAATTCTGATTTAATACCAGGATTCTAGTAAGTTTTTGAGCTTTAAATCAGAATTAAAAAGAAAAATCAGGGGATCATGTATCTGAACTCAAAATTGGAAGTTGGTGGCTGAAAATCTGTCAGCTTTCTGCCATTTACACTGTTGATTTTTTTCCAGTAACTGCCAGTTGTCTTGCTTGTGACAGAGCAGCATTTCACAGAACTTCATACCATTCCCTTAAAACATTAAGGAAGAAATATTCAGGGAAGATAAGTATTCCATATGTGTTCCTTTATCAATAGGAAATATTTTTTTGTCATATATAAAAAAAAATTATCTTAGTTGGTAGAAATAATGATACTACGGCAACTTTACTAGACACAAAATAACGCTTCTGAATTTTCACAGAGAACTTCACTGGTTAACTGCATTGGAAACTAAACAGATTGAATATTCTGTGCTATTCATACACCTCCTATGAAGGAAGAGTCTTAAATGAGATCAAGTGAGGTATTTTCAAGAGATACCCAGAAATCTTAACTTTCCAAAGGTATTAGCCATCCAGAATGCTCAAGGATAGATGACTGCAGCTGTAAAGCAAGGTAATTGAACTGGCTACAAAGAAAAGCTGCTAAATTGTTGAGGTGACTTGGTGAAAATTAACTTGATGGAGCATTGATAGGGCTGGGGTAGGACAGCACAAGCGAATGGAGGAGATGGATTGTTCATGAAAAATTAGATGGGTAATTGGAATATTTCTGCTGTTTCAAAAAAAGAAAGCAAGTAACAGGAGAGTATAGCCTGTGAGGATAAGAATCATCTTTCCACTCTGGATTTAGACGACTTCATGTGGAATGGTATGCCTGGTTTGGTATATCACATTTCAAGGAAGAGGCAGACCTCCAGAAGGCAGCAAAGAAAGAGAACGATCCAGAGTCTACAAAGCCTGATGTGCTAAGAAGGACAGAAGGAATTCTTGGTATTTGCTGTACAAGAGAGATGGGTTGTGGGGGAGAGAGAGATCTTCCAGTATGTAAAAGGAGAGCTTTGCACTTGTGTGATCTCATCTCCCTGATACAACTAATACAGAACTGTTACATGCCTGTGGTGGCTATGAAGAATAATAACGGGCACAGTTTGGAGTGAGAAATAGTTTAGATAGATACTGGGGCAAAAAAATCCAGTGGTGAACATAATAAAGACTTGGGAGGGCCTTGACACCTTTATCATTGGAAATCTTTTAAGAGCTTAAGATGTAAGAGCACCTGCTCAAGACTTGCCCATGTCACGACTGTGTATGTGGTATGTGGCAATAATTACATACTGCCCGCCCAACACCTTCAGCTTCCTCTGCCCTAGCCTTTCTGGATGGGGGATCTACTAAAGAAGGATGAGCACCACTTACTGGTAAGAAGCTTTTTTCTCTCTTTTTTTTGTTTTTGTTTTTAACAACATTGACACTGAGAAACTTAAAGCAGTGCTCCTGACAAATACAGTTTATCTGAAGAAAGATCCTTAAGGATGGGCAGAGATTGCATGTGCCGTGCTGTCACACTTGTCAGGTTGTGTACCTGAAGGGATGGATGTCAGTGTCTAATCACTGGTGCTCCTTATGCCTAGATGGAAGTGAATTGACAGATTGCATCCTTACTGCTTGAAGAATCAAGCTGCCTGAGAGCAGAGACAAGCTGGCTGTGTAAGAGAAATGCATCGGCCTCTTCTGCAGTGCAGCTGCACTCTGAATGGGTGGCAGGCCCAACTGTCCCATGGTCAAGAACTGGAAGGGTTCTGCAGTGTGCTAGTGGAAGGGCGTTTCACACTGAGTAGTCTGGCAGCGGCGGCCTTTTAGGATGAGAATGTGAGTCAGTGTCCAGCATCAGTGGATCTAATCTCCACAGGCACATCCTCGGAGACAGCCACCGAGGAGGGAGTCTGAGCCTTCCTGCAGTGATGTGGTGGAAGCTTTGTCCAGGCCCCAGCCAGTCTTGCTTCACATTTGGCTGCAGGGAGGAAGGTGGCTGGATGGTGACAGCCAGCCCTTTTGGCAGTGGATCGAGTCTGTGATGACTGAGGTCAGATGTGATGCTCACTAGAGCCATAGCCAGGCTTTGTTGCCTTGTGGTTCTGGTATCTACCACCAACGCTGGTTTCTCTAAAGCTTTCTGTCCATGAAAATCAAGGTCACTCTAGGCTTGGGATTTAAGCAACTTCTTCCAACTTTTGCTCTAGCAAGGAATGCACATTTCCTTTAAGTAATGTTCGTATTTGCCTGCTAGCAAAATAATTTTTCTTCCCTGGGCAGCTGTGAGCTGTACCTCAAAGAGCCTTTAACTTTGCGCATGAAAAGCTTTCACTCTTACAGGGTCTGTGCTGTAGCTTCTATACTGTGACTTGCACCTAAACAAGTCACATCCGAGCCTGTTTGGAGCCTCTTTGCACATCCCTGTTGACGGGATAAGCAAAACCCGACGGAAAGTGGCATTTGGGGCAGACCAGCCAGGGAGGGCAGGGTTACCGTACGTGCTGAGGATACTTTCCAAATGTCAAGCTAAAGCATCAGAACGTTGTAACCTTGCCATCTGACAACCATACGCAAGTGAATGAGTAGAGTATGATGAGATGCTATAAAGGTCAGTAGTGCTCTAATTTAGTTCTAGAAGAGTTTGGACTACGTTCTTTTCAACTTATACACTGACAGCTGTAGAATTAAGGAAAAAAAAATTCAGGTAAGATTTTGCAGTATGACCTCTGTGAGATGACGGTCTGAAAACAATAGCAATAGTGAGTGTTTGACTTTAAAAGAGCTCTTATTTAAGGCAGAACCAACAGTGAGAGTTTAGTGCAACTTATGAAAAACAGACACTGGCTAATCAGTTAGTTAATGTTACACAATTATATTGCTGAAAGAGTAACACAGCTTGAATGGATGAAGTTGATAAAACCAGGATTTGAGATGTCATAGGCTGTCCAGTATTAGTTGGCTCATGTAAGCCATAAGGCTTGTTGTCAGTAAAGCTGGATTTTGGTAAAAAAAAACAGCAGAAAGTTCAAAAGCCTGTTAAGATGAAATTCTTCTGAAATGCAGTGGACTTGGGCTGTGCTGCTCTTGTGACACTGAACCGAGAGCGGTTCCCCACATGTGAGGGCAGGTCGGGAACCAGTGACTTGGCTACCAGTGACCAGCTCGGTGGCTTGGGCTGCTTTGGCATCAGAGGCATTCCACAGGGACAGCAGTATCGGCTTCTACTGAACCAGTGCCAAATCAGCCACAGACCATCATCTTTGATGTCAAGATCTGAAAAATCATTGAAACAAGGTTGGTTTTGACTGCATCTGGCCCTCACGTGAACTTGGCTTTGATGTGGTCTCTTTCTTTAAAGAGCTAGTGAATTGGATTTTCGTTTGGATGACAGAACTCGCCTTTCTCAGTTATTTCCCTGCTGTTGATCAGGACTATGCGTACTGTAAAACATCCATTGCTGCCTTGGGCTTCTGGCACCAATCTCTTAACAAGCTGAGATTTTAAGAATGTCCTGAATTTCTCAGTTTTACTAGTATTTCCAACTCTGCCCCTTTCACGCTTCTCCACATCTTACCAGAAGACTAATACCAGAGTTCAGGCAGTCCCTCAAATAATAAGAAACACACGTTTAAAAAAGCAGGACTTGGTATTTTTACTGGTTTCAATGGAACTGCTCCAATGGCAGCAGGACAACCAGGTAAAGTTTTTGGCTTCATCTTAGATCCGTGAGTAAAGCCCTCCAGCCTGTGACTCCAGTAGAAGGGACACTCAGGATTTCCCGGAGGCCTCGTGCCGGTGGGCATATTGGGCTTTTCTTCCCTCACCTACAGGTCTACCAGTATGAAGTGTAAGGCTAGTGCCCCAGCATATACATGCTCTATACTCTCCTATCACTGACTATAACGAATAGGCGACACCTAACAGAGCCAGAAGACAGATGGTACCCAGTGCTAGAGCTTGGCTAGATGGGGTGTAGGTTTAATCAGCAGAAATACCTAGTCCTCCGAGCCTCTTCACCTAACAGTATAAAACATTAACTACCCCTAGAACTGTAGGGAATTTTTTTCTAGCCCTGATGCCAAGGAGCCATTTAGCAGCGACGCCCCTGGCTGTGCCAGATGAGGTTTCACATGCCCCTGGTGTTAGTTCTAAGCCTGCTCCTTTACCTACCTTCTTTCAGGACTACAGGTTTCCCCACTTGAAAATAAAAGAAAAATATTCAGTCCACAGACTTGAGCAGATGGAACAATACACAAATGGCACAGGCCTACGGCAACACCGTCTTCCTGTGCTGCTTGTTCCAAAAGCTCATCTCAGCCTGAGGCTGCATCCAACTAGCAAGGGGCTAAAAATTGCGAGGAAGCTGTAATGCATCACAGGTCTGCCACAGACCTCGGGTTTTACATTCAAGTGACGGTACAGAAAGGGTCAAGTTCCTCCTTGCTGCCTGGGAAGTGAAAGACCAGGAGTTCCTCCCTGTGTTTACCAAAGCCTCCAGGTGCAATACGCAAAATTCCTGGGAAAAACACTTGCACTGTATTTTCTGTAAAACCAGCTCAAAATCACAGCAACAACCAAAGGCGGCGAGATCAGCTCCATGCAGGTACTGTGTAGATAAAGAACCTGTCCCGACTTGGTGAGAGCTCTGCAGAGATATCTGAAAATTAACTGGGGCCATCAGAGCAACAGCTCACTCCTGCGATTCACAGTAATTCTCTTTGAAGGATGAAAGCAAAACGACTACAGCACAGGGCTGCAACTGGACCTTTCTGACCCGTAACCAAAATAAGTCCCTGGGCAGTATTGCAGCTGCATCAGTGGCTCCTGAAAGCAAAAATTTACATGAGAAACATTTTAAAAAATTTGTTGTAATAACTTTTAGTGCAATTGAAATTCTCTTGTCATGTGATACCAATAGGAATACTCCGGTTCTATGAGACTCACAAGCAGTATACAACTATAAACATCATTAAAGTTTATTAACAAAAGCTTTGTACATATCTTTTCATACACTTGGAATTTTACATCTAGTCAAAATAACAGCACATTTCCATCTTACCTTCTGTACAAATTGTTACAGAATATCCACCAGTGGGTTGAGTAAGTAAAATAAACCACTGGTTTACTTTTGTAAAGTATCTACAAAAGTGATTTGTGACATTTTTAAAAAATTCCCCAGAACATATAAAAATAAATTATTTTTACTTTTTCAATTAAATCTACTAATTAGAAATATTACAAATCAAAATATCAATGTTTTCTTATGAATTCTTCACAATACAAAACAGATCCACAAAACTTTATTTACAGAAATGAGGTAAGAACTGTGCAATGTTTAACTAAGAAACATATTGCAGAATTAACATGTTCTTCCAAATAAGTACACAGTGGAGGTCTAATTACAGCTGGGTCCTTTCCTCTAATAATTCCCGCCTTAATATTGATTAGTGGTCATTACCCCCATTTAAACTATCCTTCACCGTACTGCATAGACTCATGCCATGAGATCAGCTACTGTCAGAAGTGTTGTAACACAAGTCCACCCGTTTCAACCACTGGTCTATTTTAGTGGGAAATATTAACTCACTTTTTTTTGGTAATTTATTAGCGAAAAGTGACCCAGGTAACAATCTGCCTGAGCTATCTACAGTGGTATAAACACCTCTAGTAAAGGCAGAACAACAAGGCTGCTGGTGCAACACAGAATATTCCTGCTGCTAACAAGGACACATCTAGTGCATGATCAGCTGTTTGCAGCCATCTCAACAAAATGGAGGTAGCGACAGGCACTTGGTTTAGGCCAAACACTACACAAACTTCTTTCCAGTGTGGCCTTCTCATCTAGTAAGAAAACTTTTGTCACTGGAACCAAACTGGTTCCTTTAAAAACCTCAGAACTCTAAAACCTACACCAAAATTAATAAGCTTTGGATTCCATACTGTAATTCTTCCTCAGGAAAAACTCCCACTATATGACAACAGGAATTTAAAGGAATAAAAAGTTCAGAAGTGGATTCCCTTATGAGTCAGGCTGCAAAATAGGCGTGTAAAAAAAGAAACAACAAACAGCACGTCCCGGCTGCCATTAGAAGCTTAGTCTAAAAGGATATATTGCAACTGCAGCGGCAGATCAGACTGGCTCGGGTGGGGTTGGTTTGCTTTTTAAAACTACCGCTCTGAAACCAAAGTAATGCATAGGACCGCAGACCGTTTACTAGCCTTTAAATCTGTAAGATCAGGACTGAGGAGTCAAGTATGTTTTTCGATGGTTGATTTTGTACTTAGTACCATCATACTGACAAAATAATTATGGTTTGCAGAGTTTTATCTACTTCACAGTCTGAAACATTAAAAAGTACATCCATTTTAGTGCAACAAGAAAGCAAATGAAAGCCTACCAAAAATATCCGTGTGAAAACTGTTAACCTTTTGCTGTGCAGTAAGAGCTCCTTGTTGCATTTCTTCAGTCTGCAGAAAGGAACACTGCAGTTTGCAGCCAGATGAAGTGCTCCAACAGCAGGACATGCAGTTCTCAATTATCATTCAAACGTCAACTCTTCTCTGACGCAACTGGTCCAGTTTTATCATTGAGCCTCTGTGTAAGAGAAAATACTTCTAAAAATCAGATTATAGCATACAGAGTGAAGTAAAATTAAATTCATACAAATGACAAAGCAGATGAGGTACATTTACTAGAGCTATTTAAATAGTAACTCCTGCATTGTAAAATAATCATGGATTGTAAGAAAAGAATAATTAACGGAATAGTCCCACACTGAAGCAAATCATACTAAGCTTATCACGGCTAGCATTAAACACCAATTTTGCTGCTACTTTCATTCCAACAAGACTTGCTGCTCCTCGCTGTTGGTCTTTCATTAGAACTACACGATGGTCAGGACAAGTACCAGGGGACCTCTGCTACATTCTACCTACTGGAGAAGGCTGAAATCTACACTTCTCCATCAGAACAGAAATACAATTTTCATTTTGCCCCTGTCACAATTATCTTTCTTTCATAAACTGCCACAAAGACATTTCCTGCAAGTATTGAACAGGACTGAACAAAACCCTCATCTCATTCACTAAGCATTCAGAAACACTTGAAAACCTGTTCCAACTGGAAATGATATTAAAACATTCAAACTTGTGAAAAATAGAGAATTTGTTCAAAATTCTTTTGGAGTTGAAATAGTTCATCAATCCAATGCAATCTGCCTTAATCCTAACCTTTAGAAAAAAGACATAAAAGCAATTTTAAAAGAAATCTATTTCTAAGAGGTTTGGTTCAAAAGATGTTCTGAGATTTCCTGGAATTGTTTACAACTAACTGTTAGAAGAACAAAACCTGAAAATGTAACAGCATATTTGTAAAAATATGTCAGTGCTGCCCGGTCACACTGTCCCAACCCAGTAAGAGCCATTTCAAAATATTAAAAATAAGGTCACAATATAGAAGAGCTTCTTCTGATGTAAACTAAAGAGAGGGTCTCAATTCCATACTAATTTTTAGAAAATGAGGGGAGATAACTTTTAAACATACTAGAACAGATTGTGAACATTTCTAAATGAAGACAAGGCATTGAGCAAACCCCCACACTGCCAGAGCACTTCTGCTCTGACTGTCGGTGACCGGGAAAGAACGTGATCTTACCGGAACCCTGCAGTTTGCAATGAGCATGCACAAAGCATGATGAAAGTAAATGCCCACATTTTTGAATGGAAGGGAGCTGTTTCCAGGAAAACTGTCTGGAAAAGTCATCGTTTATGTTTTGTGCCTCACCCTATGTTTGGGAGGTACCACAAAAGCCCAGCTGCCTAAGTCCTTCTCCACCACCATGCCCCTAAAGCAGCTGGAGGCTTTAGGAGTGGGGAGCAGCAAGGGGACCAGTATCTATCCCCCTAACGTTTCCCACCTGCCACAGCCAGCAAGCTTCCCTTTTTTCACTGCTACTGCCACGTGACATCTTCTCCAACACACACCAGAACTTTGTATTCCTGCTTTACTCATCCTTTGGTTTTACAAGTTTCCACATGTTCCTTCCCTTCGTCCTCTCCTAACTGTATGACCCTTAGAGAATTAAATCTATTCTCTTGACTCCTTGAAGAAAGAATTTCCATCTTGGAGATGGAGGTTATGGGCAAACACTGAAGAGAATGGAACATCTTTGCCAGAAGAACGTACCTTGTTCCCTTAACTGTCTAGGAAAGGTGTTATTACTCTGTCAAGCAAAGGAGTTGCTCAGCCTCCCTGTGTACAGCCTCTCAGTTCTTCCCACCCCAGAACCAAGATACACATGGCCCATTCTCCTGTTACGTATTTCACCCTCCCAGCAATGGGCTCTTCATCTCTCAAGTCATCAATTAATCTCTGCAGCTTCCCAGGGACTGAGGCCTGTCCAGGACAAACTTTTTAAGATTATAAGAGGAACGATCTACAAAATAGTGGACACAAAGCTGGGGAAGAAGGTGTGGTGAAGAGAACTAGGGCTGCAAGGCAATGGTCACTGGATTGGTGTCCTGATCCGGGGAAGCAGGAGTGTGCATCAGACAGGTTAGGTGTAAGTGACTACAAGTTCACAGAATTCTGAACCTCATTAAGTGCAGCTGAAGGCTCAAGAATAAAGAAAAAAAAACCCACACCCTCCTTGAGTTCTGAATACAGGCACATAACTTGCTTCTAGTTACCTCATGGAGGTACTACATCAAAAACAAGGTGAGAAATATACTTACTGTCACCTTCTGAGCTGCATTATCTCCATGAATTGTAAGGAATGGGTTGGTAGTAGCTGCATTAAGTGGCGAGGCCTGTGTGCCTGAAAGTAAGTTGTTTATGGGTATCTGTGCTCCTCCAGTAATCTGCAATTGCTGTACTTCAGACTGATGGTGTTGGTGGTGGTGATGTTGTTGCTGTACTAATTGATACAAAAGGGCCTGATGTTGTTCCTTGAGTAATATGAGGAGAGAGAGAGAGAAGGAAAAAAAATAATCAAGAATTAGTTACTGAAAAATAACTCCTCCCTGGGTTCTTGCTTATGCCAATCTTAAGTCAGTGCAACCCTTAACCTAATCCCAGCTAATTTAGGTTGCGCTAATGAAGTTCCACAAGACTGTGTAAACAGAAGTGCCTATAAAATTTCCTGAAATCAGTAGCTCAGCAGAAGTTCAGTTAAGCCTGCTGGCTTTGTCAGGCCTTTATCTGAAGAAACATACCCGAGAAGAATGTCAAACCACGTTTGTCAAAGTACTAAAACTACACAACTAACACCACATATAGTTAAACCAATTACTCCATGGCCTATATGAATACTGCAGGGCAAAGACAGCTCATGAGACGACACCCAGAAATCTTTTGCTAGAGTCCTAGTGGAATCGGAGAATAGCTTAGGATATGTGACGAGTCCATACGTGGTCCCAAACTCTGCTGCCCAGAGCTGATGCTGAGAGAGACAAAGTCTCTCAGCCCCAGGTCTATGTTAGACAAAATGTGACTCAAGGCACTAGGGAATGATTCTTTTAGCAATACACACAGCCCAGTAACACCCTGTAATTTAGCATGACTGTCATCCAAAAAGGTTGAAGCAACTGAAAAACTAAGTGTTATCAAGATCTGTAATTTAAACAAGTTAAACACATTTCTAGGATTTGTATTAAACTGAGTTTATCCATGCCTTAGAATACAATAGAGGAACAAATCATAATTAACTCAAAAACTTACTGATGTCAGTTGCTGGGTACTTAGTAATTGCTGAAATTGCTGGTGCTGTTGATGGAGTAGAAGTTGTCTTTGTTGGTCAGGAAGTAATCCTAGTCCCGAGGCACTGTAGGATTTGACAGGGTAATACTGTAGTTTATATGAAGGTACAGGAACTTTTTACATTAGCTTTCCATTGAAACAAAAAAATGATGCATATAAATAGACAGTTCCTATTTAGCATTTTGATTGCATATTGTCAAATCTGTCTGTCCAGTTGCGTTTTTGATACATATCTAGACATTACCACCACCACCCCAGTCTCCTTTATGCTGAGCAACAGCAACTCTTGCCTATGACGTAAGTCTACTACATGCACATTCTTTTAAACTCAGATAATAATTACCATTTCTACATTTTTTCAGATATTTTATACAGTAAGGCCAGATTTTATATTTTAAGAGAGCTCTTGCCAACCTTTAAAACTTAACTATCATTTACTTTGTCTTAGTTTCCTTCTAATTCTCATCTTTTGCTATATTCAAATCTATCACTATATTGCCCAAACCTTGTCTGTAATTCAGCAAACATTCAGCCTTGAATTGGGCCAACTGATGCTGCCATGGAGCAAAGCGGGCTGCCTCTGCACTTGCCAGCTGCTTAGCTCCCAGTCCTCATTTTCAAGCCTACATAAAATTTTCTTCAGCTATTTCAGAAGTTGGACAGGGAACTGATCCAACGGACAACCGGTCTGGAAATAAAGAGTTTCCTTGGCTATTCCAGTTCATGTAAGACCAACAGCATGAGGTTTGGACCGGAAGACAGCTGGATTCATCTTTCGGTACCAGTGTTAGCTTTTACTAGTTTAAAACACCCATTGAATTATCAAGGTGTAGTTTCACAATAGGTTTACCCTGCTATTGAAAGGTTAAATATTTCCCTTTCAGCTGTACATTTCTGTCCTTGCACAATCAGCTACATCTTGTGGGAACCGAGCTGCAACCTGAGCCAATACAAAACACACCTAAAAGATTATCTGTTAATGTAGGTTATTGTGTGAATGCACAGCACTAGTACCAGCAAGGTGTGCACAGGATGACCAACAGGATGACAGGACTGCTATTTGTGATAGATATTAAGGAATTAAATTAACTTAAATCAGCCACAAATCCACACAATTAGGCTACAGTAATTTAGATTTCAGGTAAAAACTGCATAATCACAACTCCACAAAATATTCCAGGTCTACACACACCAGGGATTTAACGTAACAGAACACAAAATGGGACAGCATCATTCTATTTATTCCCCAATAACTGCTAGCAACGTTTGTTTGTTGAAAGCAGAGATGACACTTCATCTACCCAAGGAAACTCCTAGATTCCTCCTGTGCATTTGACTTTCAAACAGTGACACTCACAGATTAACTGAAATTCCTTCAAACAACTTTAAATTCAACTATCAAAAATATTTATAACATCTGCAAAAAATAAGCATTTTCAGTTTGACTATTACCATTATTTCCTTCTTCTCTTTTTACCTCATTTTTTCTGTATTCTATACTGAAATGAATCTTCTCCACTTTTTTTTCATTCTTTTTATCATTCTTTTTTCCTATATCATGTTTTACCCTTGCACTTCTTTTTTCTGCTGTTGTCCTCCCTTCTCTTTATCCGCTCTGCCTTCCTCTCTCCAAATGCTTTGGCACTCGAAAGAAAACACCCTCAACCAGTAGCTGAGATCTAATTGTCTAGAAACAAAACCCTGCAGCTCCTGAGCTTCCCAGAAGAGGCAGTTCATGGGATTTCACCACAGAGCTTTCTCTAAACCAGATCAGTTTGCAATGTAAATTTAATCCTTTTTAGCTTCTCATTAAAAGGTATATGATCAGTCTGAAACTCTCCATCCTACAGTCTTCTCTGGTTGCGAGAAAGTAAAGAAAGAATCCTATCTTTTTCCTCAAATCATTTAATCTCCAGGTTGCTAACAATCTGTATTAAGCCATCTTTTCCCAGAAAAGGATCAAGTATCCCTCTCTGCCAAGTGAATGTAGGCTCTTTTACCTGTAATTTGAAACTCTCTCAAACAGCAGTGTGCAAATCAGTGTTTTCTCGCCTCCCTATGTCCCACAGGTAAAGATATGAATAAGGGCCATATGCGTAAAGAAGTCCTCATGTATTGGTGAGTAACTAGCTGCTTTTCACATAGAACTGTGCAAACAAGATTCTGAAGCTTGGGAAGTTCCTGGAAGTTGCTACTTAAAAGTAACATTTGTGAAGTCTTTTAATTACAGAACACCACAGAGAAGTTAGAAAGCAGGACTGAGTTCTCATGTGGCTTTCCATCGTCTTGCGCATACAGATTTAAACCCCCTCCAGACTTGATCACCATTATGTGATCTACCCGGTTCAGAGCGTGCAATAGCACAGTAGCAAACCTCCACGCCTGCCTGTGCTTGTTACCATTTAACCTTCCCACTTACACAGTTTGAAGAGTAGTGATACCTAGAGAAATTTAACATTAAAGAACTAGTCAACTACTTGCCACTGAAATAGCACTCAATAGAACAAGAAGAGTGGCAGGAATAAATGGTGTCCTTAGACTCTTAAGAACCCATAATCTCAACCAATGGAAAATACTTTTTCTTGGTTGTTTTTTCTTCGTCCAAAAACATACCAGAGCCTCTCCACAACTTAGTTCCAGTGAAGTTTTTTTTATATTTTTCACCGAAGTGTTTGTAATGGAAAAAACAGGAATAAGCAGTGTACATGTCATTACTAAAATGGTATTATCACTAATTAGCATTAGTGCTTGCTCAGCCTGAGCTTTTTTTCCCTCTAAATATACAACTAGAAGCAGTGAAAACTCACAGAAAATGGGGGCAGTGGTGGAACACCTCAAAAAGGAAGGGGCCCCAGCAAATCAGCTGGATGAGGTCATTAAAAGCAGAGAATTGTGTGAGAAGTACACCTTAAAATTAATGTTTGTATTGAATTAGTATTATTGAGCGAGCAGTGGAGAAAGAAATTATGCAAGAACAGAAATAGAGCAATTGAGATGGTGGCAGTGTTGTACAGCATAAGCTTGTTGGAGGAGAAAATGGGGAATCATTGGAGTATTCCAGACTATGCTAAAAGATAGCATGAAAGCTTAGGAACAGGATACTAGTTGCAGTATTCTGTGTGAACTGGAGTGGTCTACTACTAGGCTACACATACAAGAGTTACAGCAGTTAAGAATAATATTAAAAAAAAATAAAAATAAAAAAGAATAATTTCTGCAATATAAAAAGTCAGAAATAAATAAGCGGTGTATTAACAATACCATGAGAAAACAGCAGTATGACTGGTATATTCTGGCACTGCCTGAAAGTGGAAAGCATTATACTGACTTTGGCTAGCACTTCTCATTCCTCCTCACACTTTTGGGGAGAGTAACACAAATTCTTCGTGTTTTCAGCAGACCTCTGATAGTCAAGAAAGAAGGTAACTTTTCATTAATGAAATGTCTTTCGTTTAACCTATGATATAAACTATGAAAAACACAATCTCCTCAGTAAAAATACAGTAGCACATCAAAACAACAGGTTACGCTTGAAAGTATCAGGTTTTATGAGCCTGTTGAAGCAATACCACACAATGACACAGCACACAAATATTCAGGAGCTGCCAAACAGCAAAGAAAGAAACTGGGAAAAGAAGCTACAAAACTAGGGATCCCTTGCATCACTCCAATCACATACGCCTTTTCTGGTGGGTAATCCACCATAGTCTCCAAAAATAAACTCTACTTAAAGACAAGTAATCCACTCTATTTGCAGGCATCTCTTTCTACACAGAACTGTAGTTCTTCCTAAGCAAAGGACAATACAAGGGGTGTGGGGAAGGGGAACAGGGAGAATGAGTTAAGCCCAGGCTCTGCTCTATCCCAAAATACTTCCAGACCAAGCAAACCATTCCCCTTCCTGGAAAGCAGCTGTCTCCTTTTGTTACCCATTTCCCTTGCAGCTCAAGCAGCACCAGTTTATGCTACTGAGGATACCTGGTCGTGGGGAAGTGCTGTTACAAATACTGAAGCATGGATCTTTTTACACATTTAAAAATCCTTAGGACCACCACTTGAAAAACTGATTTTGTTGTCTCTGGAGTCAGGCACAGAGAAATGAAAACACCATGCAACTGTATCACTACTCTGTTAGTTATGCCTATTACATCTTTAATTACGTGACCGCATACCGTTCTTCTCTCCCCCTCCCCCCTTCTTACTGCAACAAATGGCAGCCCTTCCAGTGCTCCTTTAATCCTGGAAGAACAATTGGCAAGACAAAGAATATTGTTTTCTGAACTAAAAAAAGAACTGAAGCACATTTACATAATTACGTTTGTTTGGGAATGTGACTTGATTAAAAATCAGGAATAAATGGACATAGGATTCCCAAAAGCTAAACAGAAAACATCTCTCCTTTAACTTGACTATCTGTGCTTCCATTAAATCCTTCTGACTTTCATTCACACATCAGGAGCCGAGCCTAGTCTGACAATTACATGCTAAGGAAGAAACAGTACCTTTCGAATAAGACACTTAAAAAAGCATAGCTAAGCTGAAGAACAGCAGGGTTTATCAGGGAAAAGCATAAAATCAATAAATTCTTACCTGTTATTTAACGTGGTTGGCAAAGGATGCGTTGCATTGGGTGGCACGGTTGCATGAGCGAGAGGAGAAGGGTTCTGTGATATTGTTGCTGGGGTCTGAATTACCCCATTTAAAGCTCCTACAATTCCATTGATTGCCAGCTGGCTGGCTGGCAGTGCTCCAATTATTCCACCCACACCAGGCACTGCAGGAATGGTGGAGGTTACAGTCTGCATACCACTAGCTAGTGCCCCCACTGTCACACCATTGACCTGTTGAACTCCGGTGACTCCTGAGCCTTGCTGAGCTGGACTCTGCCCAGCAGGTGGTGGAGTGGAAAGAGCTGATGAACTGCTGGTGCTTTGTCCGCTGGAGGTTATCTCCTAGTGTAAAAACAAACAACAAAACCCGCTCGGCTGCATAAAATTTCACCTAACAGCACAATGGAAGGACTATGATGACTTAACTTGTAACAAGTTTAAATTTAGAAGAAACAAATAAAGATTACCTGATTTAATACAGGAAGAGAATTGTCCGGTAAAAAACTGTTTCCCAGATGAGGGCTTTTACTGCTGTTCAAGGAATCAGTGCTAGGTGCTAAAGTAATTATTTCAAAAAACACAGAGTGGTTAAATTTCTGTGATGTGTAAAAAGATTCAGAATAATTATTTCAAAATAATGTCAAAGGTAAACATAGAAAATGAAAAGTCAACCTTAAAATCATTGCTGAATAGTAAAATATTAACTAAATAATTGGTGAATCAATTCAAGCAGATGTGCTCCAGACTGGAGTAAAAGAAAAACTGCACTGAAGTAGGAATGGTTCATATAAATCTGCCAATTTACTTTTAAACATTTGAACATCGACAAATATTTAGTCTATATTCAACCTACGTGTATACGCATCTCCCACCAATGCCATATGTGGATGAAATAGGCATTTCATATAAATACATGTTCAAATTACTTTCATACTCTCCTTTACTTACCTGCTTGTACTGGAAAGGCATGTACTTGATGAGAAGGGCTAGGATTTGAAGTTATTGTTGGAAAGGGCACCGAAAGCTGTGCATTGAGTAGCTGAAGCCGCTCCTTCTTAGCGGTCAGATTCT
Source organism: Falco punctatus (assembly GCF_963210335.1). Lineage (NCBI taxonomy): Eukaryota > Metazoa > Chordata > Aves > Falconiformes > Falconidae > Falco > Falco punctatus. The sequence goes on from NC_137583.1 coordinate 70,952,082, forward strand.
TTATCTGTTCTTCTAACCGCCTGTTTTCAACCTGAAGTTGGTGTAATGATTTAAGCATTCCTAAAACTAAGGTAAAAATGCATGTGTTACCTTTCACAACCACATTCAAAGAATGACTAACACCTTTATTTTTAAAAAGATTCTGTATTACCATTTAAGACTAGCATGAAGTCATATGTGAAAATATAAATAAAATTGAGACACACATTACAGAAATTTGACTTTAAGTGGAAAGGTTTAGGATCAATCTTGTGTAATTTAAAGTGCAGAAAAAAAGTACACAGCATGTGATAGTGATTTTGCAATTTATCTGCACCCTGGCTTAAATACAGATAAAATTGCATTATTAGAGCTGACATTAGTTTTAAGCAAACAGCAGCACAAGATAACTTATCCCCAAACCAGGATATTAAAATAGTATTATTTTAAGTAACACAGGTTAACTGCATACATTTTTGTTGGGGGGCGGGGGGAAATCTATTTCAACTGCAGTATTAGAAATTTTACACATCAAAACAGAAGCAGCTTACATTCAATATACATTCAACTAACAATGCAGCCAACTAACAGCATTTATGTAAAAACAAGCAAGTTTGTGAAAAGGGAATTTTTTCTGCTTTAATGCCTTGTACACCGAGTCATAAACTTACAGAAATAATGAAAAAAATGTCACCCAACGTGAAGTTATCACCTTGTTGGGAGCAGGAGCTCTCATTTGCTTTGAGTGGCAATCTACAAATCACCCGGCAGGGAGCACTGTGTGAGCACTGCAGTTACCACCCCTTTTTGTGCATCATCTTCTGTACTAACCTGATTTTTACCAAGCACAGTTTTCTGAAACTCCAGTTTGGTTCCAGAACTTGGATTTCCCCATTAGTATTACAGTGTGACTGTAAAGCCACAGGGATAGCCATTTTTTTTAAAATTCTAAATTGTATTTGTTTAACATGACCTCTGGGCCTACTACAGACATAAGTCTACTGGTATAGGCACATCTGGTCATTTCCCAAGGATTTAGCTTTTATCCCTCCTCTTCAAGAACATACAAAGGAACCCTCAGTGAGCCCAAATGAGATGCAATAAGACTTAGCTAAACCTGTCCTCCAGCTATCATGTTTAAAGGATTATCCCTGCATGAATTTCCTCACAATTAGCATTTTTGTCAGGATACCATTCATAAAAATACCAACTAGATACCACTTTACACTACCAATGAGAAGACAAACATGTTCAATAAAATATTACACAACCCCTAACCTGATATTAAAAAATATTTTTTAAAATTTATTCAATCGCCTTTGATATTGATATATTGTTGCATATGGAGATCCAAGTGATCTACTCATCAAGTATGCTTTTAACATATTCATTGCTTTGAGAATTTCTTCAGAAACACAGAACATAATAAAGATACGAAAGCCCAGTAGGACGCCTGCCTAAGATTTGTAAATATTTTTTTAGAACAGCAACAGAAGTAGGCGGTTTAGATTAAATTAATATGCCAATCTGTATCACATAATATAAAGCAAACTGGGGAGCTGCACTATACCATTTACAGTAGTGGATCCAAAGTCCAGAATTCATTTCCAAACACTGCAACTGACCAGCTGGATCTGCAAGTCACTTCCTCTTGCATGACAATTTCCCCATCCATAAAAATGTAGGTAATTTTAGAGAACTTTTTCATAATCTATTGAAGCCATGTGCTGGATTAAGAATTATGTTACAATTATACTGTATTTCTATTCACAGCAGAAAATAAGTTTTTTAAGAAGTTCTTGGAGGCGCACTGAATGGCAGTTCTGAGTAACACAGTTAACAAAAGCAGTAATAAACAGAATGTGAGCACTTACTGTCACTAGGGGTGCCTTGCTCCAATAAAAACTGTTGTCCTTCACTCCATTGCCTCTCCAGAAGTTGTTCTATGCTGGCTGCTACTGGGGGCAAATTTTCCCCACAACTGTTCCCTGATTGATCATAGCGAATCTGCAAGCTGCTTACAGGAGACCTGTTGAAAATATTGCAATTAATTGTTTAAAGAAAAAGATGGAAGGAAATGTGTTAGTAAAAGGCTGTTGAAGTTTCTTACCTTGTATCAGCCCTTACCACCTACATATCTTAGACTTCCGAGACTAAGTTAATTCATCAAAATCACTAAGAACTCCTGGTTCTGACAAGGCTTTATTAAAAGGAAGATATAATATTTCACAGCATAAGAATTTATACTGAGAAAGCACATAACCTCTTCTTGCATACAGACTAACAATACCCAACTGACAAACAGCATCGTATTAAATTATGCCACACATACTTCTACAGCAGGAAACTTTTGTATGTGGATACATAGAGCACCTGTCCTTAAAAAAAAAAAAAAAAAACAAAACACACGCAACAGAAAATCTTCAAATTTTTCCCAGAGAAAACTGGGAAAACAAAACCAATTTGTTAAAATTGGGATAGTAATGATACTTCCACATAGAAAGGCTGTGTATAATTCCACTGCCTAACTTGTTCTAAAAAGAATCATGTAAAAACCACATTTTTGAGAGACAATGTGAAAATATTATTTTGCAAGGGACACAATGGAAGTTAAAAGTTATGCTCTGCTTGTCCTGTGCACACTTTATATACTTCCTTTTTTACTCATTATCACACATAATTCAAAGAATAATCCCTTTGCCACGTCTTCTCTCATTCAGAAGAAAATTAAATATTCAGCGGACAGCCACTGAGAAAGCTGGGGACCCCTCAGGTCCCTTGAGAAGGCTTCTTTTGCACTGGGGATGGGGCAAAATTTAACCTCTGAGCAAAACCAGATGCTCAAGTGTATTTCTGACTCAGGATTCTGGCCTCATGTATGTGCGGTCCCATTCTTCATACTCAACAAATGCAAAAAAGTCAGCTGTGGTTTTGTTTGTTTTGTTGTTGTTTTTTTAAATTAACTCCAGTGAGCTCAAATTCTGCTTTTTACATATTAGTTATTACTGTAAGTAGTAAGTATTGGTGCTATCACAGGATCACAGCCATACTGTTCTACATGTAGTGCAAACTTAGCAACAAGACCACCATAGTCCCAGTACAGGACAACATATAGAGCTCAGGAAATCAGTGTGTTAATTATGATTAGCATAATAAGCAGTGGTCACAGCACATTAGCTACCTAATGACTGTCAAACATTTTGTAGGCACCAGAGCAAAAGCGATTTTTATGAGAAAAGGTTTTAAGTAGGTGACTTAAGAGCTCTGTAATTTATAAATAATTCCTCTTTTGCATACAGGATGAAAGAAGAAAAACGCTTGTTAAAACAAAAAGCCCTGATGAACGGGTAACCAAGGTAGTGGCTTTTGACAAGAGATGACAACTCAACACCATTTAACAGTTCAGCACAGACATAGCAAAAACAGCCTTAAAACTAGTTCTTTACATGATGTGCCTAAGCGATAAGAAGGAAGGTTTATGCAGAAACATTCTGAACAGATGTACTACACACCACACAAACAACACACTTTAAAAAACAAACCAAAACCAAAACCAGAAAACAAATACAGAAAACCACCACATAAGCCCCCCAGCAACTTCTTTCTCTGTATGCATGCTTTTGAAGGATGCATAACTAACAGATTGCACCGTTTGAATTATAAATCACAAACAAAATTCTTGTTGGGCTTGGGACTGTTTCCTATCAATTTCACAAAGGTAGAAACAAAGCAACATGTGACCATATAACCTCTGCAATCCTTCACTGGAAGCCTGTACAGAAGGAGAAAAAAACCCTAACAAACAAAATCTAGATTTCTATGTATCACAACGTTAGTCAATCCATCCTCTTCCTGCTGAACCCCTACCTCATCCATTAGACATGACATGGTTCCTGCATACTAGGGCTGAATCCTTATCCCAAATAGTATTTGATTAGAGTTTCCAAAGGATTATAGATGTGCTGTATGCACAGGTCCAATGCTGTCACTGAGATGGGAATCCCTCGTTCCATGTTTCATGCCTTGCTTACTTTCAAAACTGTTGTTTAAATTTGGGGTACAGTTATTCATACTCTTATAGTGTTAACTGTAAGCAATACTGCATTTAGATATAGGCAGACATACATTATTTCAATGCAGGTATTAGATAACGCATTTTAAAATCTAAGGTTAACTATGGGGTGAAAAAAAGTTTAATTACTCTCTTGGGAAAAGCAGCAATTCCTTTGCAAAATGGAAATAGCACACATATACTAGGTATATTTCTCATGTATATTAAAATTTTAAATATAACAGCTTAAACATTAAATACTGTGGTTACACAGGGATAGGAAGATATAACAATACGAATTTGAAATGACCATACAGCTCATGAGTCACACTTCTCTGAAGAGCTGCAATCGGCTGCGTCATCAACAGCAAACAATTGTTTCTGCAACTGTTTGTATTTTGAGCAACTATTTGATAATTACATGTTTTTTTCGAAGAAGCGTGTTATTTACGTGTCTTGTGAGCTTCAAAGGGAGCAGAGTCAGAACTTGCAGAAAAATAGATTTAATAGATAAAGCAGGTAACATTCAGAGTTGCAAAGTTTTCAGATGGCAGATTTTTGAAGTCAGCTTTTTATTCAATACAAATCACATTTTCAGTAATCAGTCACTTGTTTATTTAACTGGGGAAGGTGGGGAGTTACCGACACATTTTAGTAACATCAACACACATGTGATCTTTCCCATTGCACAAACCAGGGGTGAAATTTGCTGACTACGGAACTTAATTGAACGAGTAAGTTTTCTAAATCTTTTCCACACTAGGTATTTAAGTTTTTCCATCTTTCAGTTCTGAAACTACAGCAGTGATTTCGCCCCCTCCCTCCCCCCCCCAGCCGTTTTTTTTGCATTGTTTTTTAACAACTCTACTGCCAAGGAAAAGCTATCTGCTTTGCAAAGTGCTACAGCTTACGCACACTGAAGGAAGCTCTGCAATTGTGGACTGAGGTGGCCTTTGTATCATACAGTTGTTATTCGCCTTCCCCATCAAAACCAGCTGAAATTTGATCATATTTTAAGTACTGGACTGTATATACCCTGAACATACACTCCACAGAAGCATCATATTCAAGAAGTTTGGCTTCCAAATATTCTAACCTAAACACAGCCAGCCTGAAGACAACTATGGCCTACTGCAAATCATACAAAGACCAGGCATTTTCATATTAACCAAGAAGGCATTAAAACTTGTAACTACCACAAAATGCATGCCTAAGAGGACTACTTAATATATAGTCTAAAGATCTGGAATTTCCTAATTGTTGAGCACGTCCCTTTTCAAAATTCTCTTACCTTACTTGCCTGTATATATACAGACATGTTCCTTATTTATAGGAAGATTATATGCTAATTTTAATATATCTATTTATACTGAAAACACAGTCTAAACTGATTTGTAAATTCTCTGTTTATTGTTTTAGAAGCAACACATACTGGAAAGCTTAAAAGCCAGTTCATGGCTAGGTAATAACATCTAAGTATTACAATGGATATTCTCACCCCATTCAACAAGAAGTCCTTTGATTAATTAAGGAATATAATACAAGATCAACAACACCAGGCATGTACATTAAATTATCTAATTTGGAGATATTTATTATAAATTACTGTAGTAAACACACACTGTAACAATCAAATTCATTGTTACAATGCTGTATCTGTGTAACTACCATTTTTTAGCTATCCTAAAATCCTTTTCAAGATAAAATCCCCATTGCTAGTCCCCAAGTAAAAGAATACAGTAATAACACTGTAAAATCTAATTCATATGGGATCCCGTATGGAAAATAAAGCCCTTTAAAAACAAAGATTCACTTAAAATACCTAGAAAATATTACTGAAGTATTTAAAACACAATATTGAAATTTTAAAAGCAAGAACTTTAAAACAAAATAATGCAATACAATTCCAGCAAAATTCTTATGTCAAACTTCTGCAATAGAGGTAATTTGCAGCAAAACAAAAAAAGTACTTTTTTTTTTCCCTCCAAAGAATTTTTGCATATTTTGAAACTGTGAGGAAGAGGGAAGAAAATATCAGTTAAAATTTTAAACAAGTAATTAACTTCTCAGACCATCTTATTCCTGTAATTGTTTTAGTCTTTAAGTCTATGGGATTTTGGAACTTTTGCAAATATGACTAAAAATATGACTATGGTAACAAATCTGAGGAGATAAGTAGTACATGTGGCTTAAACGATAGATAAATTCCTCTAAAGCAAGTCTCCATTTCTTAAGTAAAGTCCTTAATTTGTAAACCTAATTTGAGTTGATATATATGTAAGTAAATTTCAGTACATTTTTAGCTATCTGGACATATTGGGTTTTGTTAAGATGGGTATATCTATATAAAAATAAAGGTACGTATACATGCATATATATATATATATATATATACACACACACACACATATATATACACACATAGGCTTTTAAAACATGTATGTATTACTAGTAAGAAGACAGTGAAGTTTCCAAATCTTAAAACATTTCCTCTGCCTGCACTCTCCAATGTAAATAATGCTTACCGTGGTGAGAGACTTCCTCTGGGTGAACCTCCTCTGCCAACAAGGCTGCGGCTATTATCTCCGAGATCTTGATCTGCAGTGTAAATATTTCACAGCTGATAAATCGACTCTTCTTAGATAAGAGTTTTAAAGCTGATGTAGGTATTTTAAAAATACCTTTAAATCTCAACTTCTGCCTGTAGTTAATGCTGAAGAGTGAATACGTAACTAGTTTAAGATTGCTGAACTGTAGCATGTAAGGTGTTGTCCTTACACATTTCTGAGGCTGTACCAGGCCATGGATTATGTTCACTTCTTTCATTCCTTTCAGTTTTACAGCACAGAAGCGTGGTTTGCATTTGCAGTACCCTCCCCTCAGCCACTTTTAATTTGTACGGTGAAAGTAATGAATCACAGCTGTGGACAGCTAATCTGTATGCTTATCACAGCAAATCCTGATGCTCTGTATTTTTTTAACACTTTGCATCCCAAAACAACTCGTAAAATATGTAACGCATTAAACTTACCACTGCCATCTAACAAGCACACATTATTCTGCAAATTTACTGAAAACTTTATGAAAGCGTATAATTCACTAATTTCTATTTATAAGCAGAAGCATAGGAAAGTCCCTTACTAAAAAGCTAGTAAAACAAACAAAAAAGGCCTCATTAAATATACGAAAACGTTTTGCTTGGAAGGACTCAAAAGGGTTATTTTCCCTATGGCCTCTCAATAAAATAACCCTATCTGCCCCCTTCAAGGTTGCCCTCCCCCTATTCTGAGTCAAGCGACCTCCGACCTCTTGGAGGGCAAAGACATGACTGATCCATTCTTGGTAAACTGCTAAACTCATTCCCTTCCCCCAAACAGGCATGACTACTACGACATGTCAACAAATCCTTATGGAGGGAATGAAACAAAGCAAAGCCAGTGGCTCATTAAAACTGTAGAGGAGAGCCAACGGCACAAAATGCCAATCGGTAAATATTCACAAGATTATTAAATGCTGCAGAAGTTCTCTAACGGGATCCCTTTCACACCAAGTTGTGTGTAATGCAATTTCATGAATTATGCAAATAAAGGTTTAAACTATTCAGGACAAAACCCAGAGCTGTGTTACTCTTTGCAAAGAGCTCCGAACTGAACACATCAATCACAGAAGTCACAGGAGACATTGTTGCATTCCTGCCTGCTGATGGCTCTGCTTAAACATTTACATTTCAGACACTTAAAAAAAAAAAAAAAAAAAAAGAGGGGGGTGGGGGTGGGGGGGTGGGGAGAGAAAACCTCACTGTTCTGGGAGGCAACTGAGATTTTACTTCCAACACATAACAACTTTATACAGGCACATTTAATAACCAAATGCTAGGCAGAGTTCAAAAATCAAATTTAACAATCTCTTCCATCTGTAAAGCTGTGCATTTGTCACCAGCAGCTGGAAGCTTACCTGCTTGGTTGTTTTCAGACTGAGCTATAAGTCCTGCCATTGCTGAATTTGGGTTCAGCCTATTGCCGTACATGTGGGATGGAGGCAGAGTGAGAGAAGATCCAGGTAGGGTGCTCGCCTGCAAGAAACGAATTAACATTTGAATCCTTCTTTTTAAAAGGGGGGAAAACTGCTAATGTATTTTAAAGAAGCCTTCCTAATGCACAATTATTGACTGTTTTTTAAAATCTGAATGTATTTAAGAGAAAAAAATATTATTTTCCATTTGTGAGTACAGAAATAGAATTGCAGTACTTTGAAAATATATCAGGTTTTAAAGTGTGTTTTACTTGTCGTTGGCAAGATCTGTTAACAAAAAAAAACTTCCAATGAAAAAATTACTGTAGCAAACGTTAAAAATACCAACTGCATTTTAAAACAACCGCAGCGTAGCAGGATGGGTAGGGTTCCTTTGCAATCCTGAAGTATGCACTCAATGCTAGGACTTAGTAGCATGGCGACCATGTGGTTATCCTACTAATTATTTAATCTTATTAAACCATTTACAAAATAAGGGCAGGTAGACAACAGATGTCTCACAAATGCTTGGGTTCCTTACATCACAAGCCGGCTGTGGAGGTCAAAAGGTCCAACTTTCAGCTCTATAGTTTAACTACACAGAGCCATATTTCCTTTGCTCAAGTCCGTCATTAGTAAAACCTGCACACTATTTTGTTACTTCCTATTTTGATAGACTTGGAAGCCTGGTGTTTTTTTGTTTTGTTTTGTTTTTATTTTAAAGAACGCAAACAGCCATTACAAGTATGTTTTCTATACAATAGAGGGCTCACGGAATCACAGCTTTGCCCTGACCCCATATAAGGAACTGTATTTTTGGCAGTTGGCCAGCTCTACTTATTGAAGAGCTCCCAAAGTTTGTGTTCATTCATGTTGCTAACCACAATTCTGAAGGTCTCTGCTGGGACTTGTGCCAAACAAGCGAAAATGAACCCTTAAACAGATGAAGCTAAGGAGGCTGGCCAAAATCTTGCATAATCCAACGCAATAAAAATACCTTCTTCCTTGGCTGCTTATGCTTTTTCCCTTTCGAAGAAAAGATTTGTGTCAAATGCTGAGTTGCAGAGACAGGCAATCAAAGGGGAGAGAAAAAAGTAAAAGGCACGGCTGCATATTAAAAAGGCATTTTCCTACCTGATTAAAAAAAAAATATTTCAGAACAAAGAGAAGATTGCAATATTGGGGGGGGAGGGAGGAATCAGAGATACATAACCTGTATGATCACTGGTTTTAAAATGAATCTTTTAAGAAAATGTAAACAACATTTACAAAGGAATTTTTAAAAAAAAAAAGTGAAAAAAGAAGGTGAACAGGAAGGAACTCAATTTGTGGGACATTTTGACATGTATAACTGCACACAAGAGACAGGGGAAACATACTGGTTATTACAGCAAAATATTACAGAGTATAAACTATGTCTCTGGAAAGAATCACACACTACCATTAAGTTCTGGCTTTCAGCCAACATATTAAACTTGATGAATGGACTTTTATGAATTCGTACAACTGTTTTCAATGATGCTTTATTTACTATATACTGGTGAGAAATTGTGCCTGATACCTTTAAACTGGAAAGTGAAAAACCTGATCATTGCAAGTAATTACTTGTGGCTTTTTCTAACTTTGTGACAGTAGAAGAATGAAAGTATGTGTGAGGTTGGTGGACACAGAACTACAGTTTCACTTCAAATCCGGCTGTTGTATCTTTTTTTTTTTTAAAGGAATTGCGTGTCTTTAGTAGAATTAATCTGAATTAGTTGTAAGTCTTAAAAATAATGCAGGCATTTTCACCTACCCACATATAACAGCTTCCAGAAATACAGTAGGTGTTAGTACCGTGACACTTACTGATGAAGGTAGCAATACTGCACAGCTACTTTCTTTAATGAACACCTGTAGTATGATTCCAGCTCAGCTACTATCATTCACTAGCAACCTTCAGCTGTTTCCCCCTCTCAAAAACAAAACAAACTTCAAAAACATTGTCAAATTCTTTCACTGAAGAATGGAATATTACAAGATTCAATCATTATTTGCTTCCATATCTAAGAGACAAGACTAGCAAAATAAAAATCTGTATATATGTTATTTATATAAACTGGCTGAGGTTATGAATTCTACTAATGGAGTTCATGCTTTTTTTGTTTAAACGACAAACATCAGGTCTTATTTCTGTTTAGTCTTAGAATATTTCTATAAAATATTTCTCTTAATTCTAGTAAGTGTACTGCTCATGTTTTACACAAAAGCTGCGGTACTTTCACTGTAATTCACTGCAAGGCTGCTTAAAACTGTAATAGCAACTATATATTAATTTATGATGGCAGGGCTGCTACAATCAGCAAGGAGAATAGCTATTTATTTGATTGAAACATGCTCAAATAGATTTAAGAACTTTCTGAAAGTGTAAGTATCTTGAAAGGAGTTGCTAAAGTCTGTTGAGTAGCCATCACATCACAAAACAAGAGACATCAAAGGAATTAAACAATGTTTGCTAAGTGGGTTGATATAACAGATCAAAAGACTTAGCATGATTTAAACAATATCTAAGAACTTGAGTTTTTTCTCAAGTAGTTGATCACCCTAAACTTAACCCCTGTTTATACTTTAAAATAATAGTGAAGGTGTCCTACAACAAGTTGGAACTACAAAAGTTCTAGTACCATCATCTATCCTATGCAACTCTCAAAAGGAAAAAAAAAAAAAAATCACATTAATAAATTTGTTCAAGTAAGCTGGAGGTAAATAAAAACTTTTCCAATACTTTTTTTAAATGGCAATGTAAAATGACAAGAATAATGATTTGCGAAGCTTTATTATGTATGTGATGACTTCATCTGACAGGAAAGTAGAGGAGGTGGAGGAGCGCTACATTATTTAAAGGTGAAATTGGAGCTTCATGTTTCACTCACAGTCCAAACAAGCTGTAGCAAGCATTTATTAAAAATGCGCAATCATCCTGTCAATACATATTAAGGTCACAGGACTGAAACATGCTCTAAAATGCTGAACTTTTAAAGCTGTAGTATTCTTTATTTCAACTGATTCTAGTTAAACAGTCAACACAACACACGATCAAAATGTAAGAACTAATGAAATAGAGAAACTGCTAAGTATTTATTTTGAAAAGGCAGCAAATTTTCCAGAAAAGATTTTAGCAGAAGGATTTAAGCCCATCTAGAGGTATATAATACACTGCTTTCATTTATGGCACATTCAATAAATCAGAAAAGCAATAAGCAGCAGAGCAGCACAGAAGGAAGATACACTGTAATTCACAGAATGCCCAAATGCAGTAAGAATAAATGATTGATATTTGATTGATGCTTAAAACCACTTGGCTCTACAGAAAGAAAATGCAAGTATATTCTTCTAATTAAAGAATGAGACTTGCAAGTTAAATTTAGTTAACTCATATATACATATAAATAGCCTCTGAAATATTTAAAATAGTTTTGTATCTGTTTGCACCACTCCAAAATGGTATTTTACTGTAACAGTATGACTATAAAGTTTCCCAAGTTGACAACTATTTGCATTCATAACTGAACATTTACTTAAATTTCCAGGGAAAAGTTTCTTCATTTCAGAAGTTACATGTTCTTTAAGCAGGAAAACCAAAGGGGAGAAAAATGAGACAATACTTTGTTGTATGCAATTAGGTTAGGTCTCAACAATTTGAGAACCTTTAAGCATGCCTATTCCCCTGTTCCTTTCAAATTTTATGCTATGAAATATTTTCTGATAACAGGCCTCATTTCTGTCTCAGCTCCACACCAGTAAGGTTTTAATACTCAGCGTGTGATGAGAGATGAAACCAAGTGTGAACAACTTTCGGGTCCCATGAGTAGGCTGACTGTTGAAGCTGTCAGGTTCAATTGCATCATTCCACATTATTCAATGCCCCAAACTGCTCCCTAATTGTTAGGGGCTTAACATATTCAAAACCATTGTTTAGGCTAATGCTGAAATGCCTACAGTCGAGTTTCCATAAAGAAAGGGGAGGGATTTAATTGTAGTTAAACCATCACTGAAGGCTCCTCCTTTCATGATAGGACAACAAGGATGGCCAGAACAACCAATTCCAAGACGGCTTCTTAATCAGTTTACATCCAATCCACATCCCTTTTCCCCTCTGCTTTAAAAATAATCATTGCTATATTGTAGCTTTGCTACATTATACCACCATTATGATGATGCTTTACAATTAGTGACAGATCATCTCATGACCTACTTCAGCCAATATCTATTTGTCAACAATAACTTCAAAGGTTATTTTTATTTCTTGTTTAAAATAAAAACATATCATTGCTCCTGCACTGTCTGTATCTCTTGAAGTATGAGTACCAGATTAATGTGGCTAGGGTTGTACCATTTACCAATTATATTAGGTTTCTTCATCACAGCCCAATGCTGTGACAGAAAGTGCAAAACTACCCCTTGCTCCTATTAACATGAAGTAAAGAAATCAAGAGCACTAGAAATCACCAGCAACTACTTCTTATGGCCAACTATTACTGAAAACAGGAGCAAAAAATTAAATGCAGATGAAGTTTAAAACTAATTTTCTGTGAGCTATTCTGCTATACTTCTGAGAAGATGTTACTAATGTTTTCCATGCAGTTGTCTAGCTTCATGAAACACGCAAGAAAATTCTAGCACTACACCAGATATTAACATCAGCTTACTTAATCTAGAAGTTATCTTAAACTGATGTATTTTGGTCAATGGCAAGCAACATTTATCTGAACAATGTACTATTGAAAATAACATCAAAATTAAAACCGCACTGCAATTAAATGAGCTTAAATATTCAAACATATTAATGCTGCATACATGATGATAATAAATAATAGGTAATAAACATATATATAAACAAACTGCCCTTCTTGAGAAGTTAAAAGAGCTGCCTATCACGTGACAGCAGCAAAAGCAGCCTGGCCTTATGTTTCCTAGCTTAATCTGGACAAGTGCAGAAAAGTGATTTTTATCCCTAGAAATATTAAGGCCAGTTATGCTATGGGGAGCATGTGACAGTTGGCTTTACTTGGGTATTAAGTGCTGTTTACTTGGGAAGAATGTGCTTCCTTTTACTCTTGCAGTACTTATAGTACCATCTTTAATTTCATTTAGGAGATGTGGGGGAACCACTGCTACACATATCATTTGCCTTCTCTGAATTCTGTGTAGCTGCTCATCTGGGATGGCTGTATACGCCCGCAGAAGGTGGTCAGGCTGTGGTTAATGCAGCAATACAACCAAATTTCTAGGAAGCCCAAGAGGAAGTTCTGCTACATCAACTTTTCACGCATCACTTGCTGCAGCACAACTCGCGAATATTTTTGCCACAAATATGGAATTTGCTTAGAAATCTTATCTAGACCTTGTTTCCAATGAAATAAATTTCCAAATTCCTGTTTATTTTCCTATATTCCAAGAAATACAGATGGAATTGACGATAACACAGAAAATCCTTAAAAAACAGTTTCCACATTTCTTCTGAAAACCATCATAGGACTTCTCAAAACAACTAGCACAACACCAAATAAATGTTAAAATGCAGCATGATAAAGCCTACTTATATATTTTAAACAGGTACTTTCATTCACACTATTTAATTCATATTTTGTCTTTCCTAGCTGTAAGTTGAACTTATGAAACTAATTTTCAGGCAAACTATATTGACTTCTCAACTAAACTGGCCTACAGCATTATTGATGACAAAGTGGGAAGTGTACTTTTTACAGCTAACCTCACCTACTATTGTATGTACATCACCAATGTGAATCAACCCCAAACAGCCACTGTAGCCTTTTATTCACTCACAAAAGCAATACTGGGATTGAAAAGATAACCCGTTCCATACTGCTACCATTACCATCCAAGCACTCTAAAGTCCTTAAAGTTCCAGGTTTTTTTAAAACAGATTATCAAGGTGCAATTTTACAATGGAAGTTTTCACTAACTGGCTGAAATACAAGATTTAACTGAAAAGCTTAATTAGGAGGCTGGAAAAGTTAAAATTAAATCAGAAAAAGGGTTTATGATATCTTCAAAGAAAAAAGCAACTTTTCCATCAAACAGAACATTAATTACATGTACAAATTATTATAATTAAAATCTGTCAGGAAACCGTATACATGACATGTAAAATCATCCTATGGATACATTATTCACATCATTAGTACTTTTTATGTTACTAGCAAAAATAAATACTTTGAACTTCGAGCTGTAATGAAGACTCTTGTTATGAACAAGCAAATAATCAAATACTGTCTTTGAGAATCAATTGTTTTGATTAAACGCACAAATAAATCCTTCAGTTAAACGAACCCATCTAACCTTCAAACAGCAGCACTCAAATATATTCCAAGAAAGGCATGAATGAATGCAACTAGGAAACACAGTGGGATTTGAAAGGCAAAATGAAAAATTAATGGCACACCTACAGAAACTAATTTATACCTCTGCCCAGTGTACAACAAGGGCACATCAAGTCATTAAAAACCACATGGGTAGAAGGCCTGTCTTCCAATAATGTGAAAAAGCTATAACCCCAACTGTACTACCCATTTACTCATCTCTTCCATGTTAACTAAGCTGGATATTATATAAAATTTTAACCAATTAATATCTATTTATTTATGAACTAGACACAAAAAAAGACTTATACAAACACTTACTAGAATGCTACCTCATTCAGAGGGGGGATTTCTGTTTGTTTTGTTATGCCTTTTTAATATTTTTAAAAAAAAAAAAAAAGCTTTACAGAGATAAGACCCTGGGATTCCTCCTCCTCCCCCACAAACCTAAGTGAAAACAGAGCTATCATTTCAACACAAATCCCTTTTACCCCAAGTCTGTTCCTCCATCCTTTCCATCCACCTCTGTCTTCATAGCACTTAACCTGTATCTGCTCTACATAGACAATGGAAGCAGTGTCTTACTCAAGAATCCGTTTTCCTTAAGAATGTTAACCTATATATCAGAAACGACAATTTCACTCTCATATTGACCAGCAGAAAGAATGGCTTGATCAGGAAACAAACCCTGTATACCCACGCAGTAATCTATTTTCTTTACATGAGCATTCCAGAGAAAGCCAGACACTTTTTAAATGGCAAATAATGGATCTGAGAGAAAAATAACTACTTTAAAGATCATCTATAATTTCAAAAATAGTAATAAGCATCAGCCACTTATTCACAAACACTGACATTTTAACTTTCTAAATAAACAGCAATAGTCTTTGCTATTTAAGTGATGAAACAAACACCTACAGTAGCAGAATTCCTGCTGTGTAAAAACTCTTGCAAGATCCTCAACATTTTATACAAGGCCTATAAGGATACTGCCTCAGCAACGAACTTAGCAGCTTACAACAAAGCATACACCATGCAAACTTCAAATGTTTAGGTTTGACTTGAACAAGATTTCGTTTCATCTAAATATTTTTTATTATTCTTTTCATTGCATACAGACTAGAAAATTTCACGTTTTTCACATTCAACACCATTACTATTGTCTCAGGCAGCTAAATTGAAGTAGTGCTACACTCAGTTCAACGAAGAGGTCAATGTGCCTCAGTTGCCTGGAGACTGATGGTTGCTACAGCAGCACCAGATAAGCCAAGCTAAATAAGCTTCAGCTTGAAGGCAGAAAACATTTATTGCTAGACTGAAACATTGATGCAGTTGTCTCAGCATGCAGCACTGCGCAAAATCATGCAACTGCCTTTCAGACTACCTGTATATTGCTTAAGTCGACGCAAAGACATTCTTAATGAAGCAAGAGGAAAATACAAAAAGTAAAGATATTTTAATTGGGCTAAATACTAGATTACTTGCAACTATGATTCCTTTGTTCTTCTAGTTGAGTCACATGTTGGAAGGAATTTTCCCTCTGGCTGTAAATTCTTCCTCCTCGCTACTCTCCTCCACCCCCACCCCAAAAATCCTCAGTTACATTGAATGAGAAGAAAATTCTATTTTTACCAGTTTTGCCTAGAAGTAACAAGGAATTAAAACAGCCTTTAAGTGACAAACAAGAAAATTTAGATGGAAAACCCTTTAGTTGCATGGTTCTTTTACATTTTTAATTTTGCAAGACTCTTAAATTTAACCGGCAGTGACACAAACACGGTTTAGTGGTTTTGGAAGGAAAGTCACTATTTTGCAGTGACATCTCGCACCACAATACCAAACCCCACTGTCTACAACATCACACTGAGGGATGCATTTAGCACACTTTCTAAATCTACTGGCGCTGGCAGTTTCCTGTGGCAATGAGTCCCAAGGATGAGCAACATATTCTATTAAAAATTATTTCTTTTTGTACTGGATGTGCTTGCTTTTCCTTTTATATTTTTTTTCTTAAAGTTCTGAGGTAACAAGAACAGAGTAGTTTCAGCATCCAAACAGTCCGTGATCCATGTTGACATTCTGCCTTTGACCCAGTGGGTAGGAACGCCTTTTGAGAGATCTTATCATCAAGAGGTGTTTTGGCAGTCATATAAAATATGTTAATTGGTTTTCATGTATCCACCATTTCTATCGATTAGAGAATTATAGTACTGGAGTAAGGATATTATTTCCATTTTCTGGAAGCATCCTGCTTAAACCATGCAATTATAATCTCCAGATGTTTTATTACTCTCTTCCTAATTACCACTCATATTTAAGGTAGTACTAATCATCTTTCTGAAGACAAATGCAGAAAATACAACTAAACTGACCACAAATTTCTAAAACCTGCTATTTTTATGTCGGATCTTTAAAAAAACCCACACAAAACAAAGCAAGCATCAATATGCCACACACTGTATGGTAATGTATAAATTGAACTTAAAAAAAATGAACTAGCAGAACTTGCAAAACATACTGTTTATCTGCATGGGAAGGTCACTCGCCTCTAGATTACATCAAATGAATTGGTATCAGCAAAAAGACTGGTATGACCTGATGTCATGATGTCACCAGAAGAAGCACATTTTGGAAAAAATTAGCAAAACATTAAGTGTTGTCTATGTTTTACATAAATGACTGATTTCTAAGGAGTGAGAGGTTTCACTACGAGGCACCTACCTGGTACTAGCTTTTCAGACAAGCAGTAGAAATCTATACTATCTGCACTCTGGACTTCATAAGAGCTATTCTGGCATTCAACATCTCAACTATTTCTGTATTAAGAAACAGACTTCAGGAAGTTGCCTGAAAAAAATGTAGAAAGAGAGTAAGCATCTTCCCAAGTTATGGAAATCATCTCTGATTACATGTCTAATGTAACCCACCATAATTAGGGCAAGTTCCTTTGCATTGCAAGAAAGGATTATGGCTTAAATAAATTTGTTGAGATTGAATATTTCAAAGTCTCCAGTTTTAAGTCTTAAGATGTTCTGATCCAATACACTAAACTCTTAACTTCAGCCATTACACATGGTTGTGACGTGTAACTCTGGGAGGGAAGCAGGAAGCTCACTTAAGCAGTCAACCCTCTAGTGCAGGTGACCTGAAGTCTGAGATAGTCACATCTGTCACATCCCAATGTCCTAGAACTGAGGACAATTTGTCTTTTTTCACGTATTCATTCTACCCCCCAAAGAATAGACCTACCATTTTCTACAGCAGCCAGAGAGGATGGCCCAGAAACTTTCCTTAAATGGATTTACACTTTCACCTGCCCAGCTCTAGCAAACTTCAGATGCTTAACTTGAAACTTTCCTTCCCTCCTCACATTTACTTTGAGTCGAATATGTATTAACAAAAACAAATTTAAAAAAAAAAAAAAAAACCACCAAGAAGAAGAAACCAGCAAGACTGGAAAACACAAGTGGACAGAGGAGTATCTTCCTCAGCCCTACTACATTCAAGATTATGACACCCGTAATCTGAGACTACAACTGCAAAATCACCAGCAATATCAATCAGGTATGTGCATTTCACTGTCCTACAAAAATGCCCAAATTCCCCCCGTCCTGAAGACTTGCAAAAAACCCTCTTAACTTGAATTTTCAAAGACTACTTGCTGAAAACATACACTTAAATTCCCTCATAATTCCACCTGTTTCAGAAGGTATAGATAAGATTGCTCCAAAAACTGCTTCTAACTTCCCTGTTGATAGAGACAAGAACTAAGAATAAAGTTCCTTTTTCCTGTATTTTCACTTATTTTCCTGTGGGTGCCAGAAAAGAAAACTGAAAGGAGAAAAGAGTTCTCTTGATAGCATGCAAAATAATGAGCAGACTTAAACTATCACAAGAAAATAACCACTAAAACAGGAAACCAAAACCACTGCAAACTAGTGATGTGGAAAAAAGGCAGGGGACTACAGAGATCCAAAATTAGGGACTAGACTAATTCAGTAAGTGAGAAAATAAAAACCACAGGATAGAAGCATCTGAAATATAAGGTGCCCTACATTCAGAATCTAAGAATCTGAAAAGAGCTCAGGATTCCTGAGCTTTCACATTCCTGTATTGTTAACAAATAACTCCAAATCTATTAAAAAAAAAAATAAGCCTTATCTCGCTCTAAAAACTGGATCAGACAAAGGAGAATAACCACCGCTATATGAATACTAAATAAAACCCTACTGCTCCCACAGAGAGTAAAGCCAAACGAACTTCAGAAGGGATCAGGGAAGTGATTAAAGCAAACTTATTTCACTTAAAATTGCAACTGAGCAGCAGCACCTACCTTCCCAATTATCACATCTCCACCATGGAGGCAGTAGTTCATTACACCATGTTGAAGTGGACCCCTCATGCCATCACAAATAAATCCTGGACTAAAAAGAGTATCGAACAGCACTATTCAGTTTCCCTATCTCTGTGTAAGCCATAAGGACTGCTGTTACAAGTATTTCTTGTCCTTTTCCTTCTATTTATTAGCTGCTTCTGTGGCAAAAGTAAGAGATGGGAACTTAGAAAGAAAGTAAAACAGAAGCTGCAGAGGAGGAAAAACAGCTAAAAAAAAAAAAAGAAGAATCATCCACTGACAAAAACCATTTTTTTCTCTATCTTTTGGATTGTATCTGTAAAACAGTTCAGTGACAAATATGTGCAATATTGCTTGAAACTATCTCACAGATGTGCTTAATACAGTCATTAAGAGCACAGATACCATCACATAGAAGAAAAAAAAATCTACAGTCACAATTTTATCACATTAAATTTCCAGAATAAGAATAAATCCTGAAAAATTCTGAATAAACTGAGATTACAATAATGTAAAGATCATACACTACTGAATCATATCATACCAGCACCAAAGAGTCAATGAGCTACATATGTTTAAAATAAAAGGCTGTATGTCTTAAAGAAACCACTACATACCATTTCCACTCCCACTAAAAATACTGCTGAAATGAGATAATATACTTAAATGCTTTTTTTTTCCCTTAAAAGGAATACAGTCTGAGAGATGGCGTTAAATATCAACAACAGGAAGAAAACCCAGTCAAAAACCTTTACTTGCATTTCTGCAGTCTAATCCTGTATTTGGACCATAAAGGCCTTGGAAACAAATGGCCACAGAGCACTAGTAGGGTAATTTCACTCATTTAAGTCATCAGAAAGAACAGAGATAGCTCAACCAATTCCAATCTCAATTTCGGCCAAAGCAGCAAACATTTAATTACAAAACATTAAATCTACTAAGTGAAAAATTTAAAAAATAAATAAATAAATCATAATTTTTGAATCTAACAACCACCATTTCCTGAGGAGAAGAAAACAAATCTTGCTGTATCATACCAACAGATACAGAAGCACCCAGGTCACTGCTTTTTTTATGAACATATATTAATCACTAAGAATAACATCAGAAAGAGCAGTTACGCAAGCTGTTATAGAACATAACAGCAACATACATTACATACAAGGAAATCTCCAAGATAAAAACTGAGCAAAGGACCTTGGAGTGGTGCAACTTGTTACTTGGCTTAACAAGGAAAAATGAAGACAATGTTCAAAATCCAAATGCAAGAAAGTGATTTTTCTCAACAACAGAGCATACATTAACATCCACGCAAAAGTTAAAAGACACGCTTCTGAGAGAAAAGACTGTACTTTGGGATACAGTAATTTGCTGTCACATGCAAAACCAGCAGTACAGGCAAACACTTCAAGAGGATCAATTCACAGAAAACCAGGAGTAAATAGTTGTGTGGGCTGTACCTTATTCGCATGTATTCCCTTCTTCCTATATTCTTGCAATTGTTAAATGCATTGTTATGCTAATAGAACTTCACTGATTTAAGCAGCATATCCTATCTGAGGCTACGCCCAAGATATAAAAAAAGAGGAACAGGATGCAAAAATTCTGAATTTCCAGCAAGTGGCATTTTTACTAGACCACTGATTCCCACCTGGTGAGGAATACCAGCATTTAAATACAGTTACGGCACAGCATGAAACATAAGCTAATAATCTCTTCTGGATTTATTAGATTGGAGTAAAAATTATTAGTAGCTTGAGAGAGAAAATGAGACACAAAAGAAGAAGTAGTTGCAACAAGGCCCATACTGTGTTTTTGTCTTAAAAACAAATGAACTAAAACCACAGTATGGGAACCATCATACTAGACAACAGAATGGGAGAATCAAAATCCAGGATCTTCAAGGCGGTGGGGGTTTTTTTGAAGATTTAAAATCAGTGTTATTTAGTTGTTGAAGGAAAAAGTTTTAATCACTTAAGTTTTATATGGGCATAGCAGTTCCTAAAAAGTAACAAAAGGCACAGTAGTATTATCTAATTTTCTCACTTTAGGACACTTGCTTTCAATTGCTTGAAAGTTTTCTTAATACTATAAACAAAGTTCTCTGTATTACATGTCTACCATAACCTCCTAGTCAAAGTACTTCAGCCAATATTGAGATTAATTATATGGAAAAAAAATATTCCTGAGACCTTCTCTTTAGAATCTCTGACCACCCCGCTTTAAAAAAAAGGATGCAAAAAATCTATCAAAAGTTGACAAATTTATAATGTCCCCAAAATCATAATTACAAATGCCCAAAAAAGATCTCAGAAAACTTAACAGCTGAAATCTTAAAAGAAATGTATCTTAGCAGCACATCTTAGAGGCTATTCTAATTTTTAGTACTATTCCAATGGCATACTTGCCATCCTGACCAAACAGCTGAGCAACCAAGATTGGTCATACTTGCTCTTTTAACTAATTGTTTAAATAAAACCTGCTTTTTTAACTATTCCTTTTTGTCTGCTATAGAGGCACAAGATTACCTTAACTTATAACCACTACATGTACACCTAGAATCTCAGTTGATTTTCCTTTAATTAGAACACTACACAAAAAAAATACATTAGCACACAATTATTTGTAGACTTCCACGGTGAAGATGTGGGTAAACACGGAGAATACATCCACATGAGCCCAGTAAGAGGACAGCACTGTGAAATTTGCAGAACTAAGCAGGAAAACCCTAACCCTTGAGGTATAACAAGTCATATATGGTAACCACATGAAAACTGGAGAGCAACTGCATGGTAAAATAGGCTTTCTTGACTGAGTCTCTTCAACCACTAGCAAGGACCTCATGAACTGGATAAGACTCTCAGTGTCCAGGAAAAACAAAGGCACATACAGGTGGTTGTCATGATTTAGTATGAATCAAAGACACGTCCAGCAGGGATATCTGCTTGCTATTTTCAAGTCTTGAAACGTTAGGAAAAAGTATCTAATCTGCCTGGTGCAATGACAGAAGTAGCACCTGATCCTAAGCCTCAACCAGGACATGAAAGCACTTAATATTTTAAAATTCACAGACATCCACCTTTCTCCTCCATGCTAAAGTACTCCGTAAACTCATTTTCCCCATGAATGAGGAAAAACTGTGTCCATGGACCTTACAGCCAACTGACTTGTTCACCTCTTGTGACTACAGCTTGTTTGTAGGAAGCTTCTCTCAAAACTGATAAATCAGCAGGGTAAAACCCCCAGAAACGTGACATTTAAAGAAATTTAGCCTCAACTGGAAATTTCTACTGCCTACCTGTTGGATGTTACTGGATGTCAGAAAAAAAGTATAAGTGCCAGTCTAACTGCAAATGGTGAAGACAAGAAATACAGAAGGCAAAGACTGGGACAATAAATATAGGTGCCTTGGTTGTACAGCATAATTTAAAGACGTGTTGTGCTACACAGCTTATCTGAGGCACAATGTTTGGTTCAAATATCAATACCCGTATAATAGTTCAGGTGACATAAGGCCCAAATTCAAATATTTATGTGTTGACACTTGAAAAAAGAGACCACGCCTTTACCAATTTCCAGCTGGCAGACTAGTTACCAAAATGTAGTCCTAGTGTCACTGAAGCAGCATAGGTATTCACAAATTTTCTGTTATAGCACAGGAGTCTCCTTTTAAGGTTGTCAAGCAAAACTTTTCACCATTTGAACCCCCCTTTATAGTTCAGAACCAAAAGATACTTTAAATGGTAGTACCTGCGAATAAGATCCTGACAAATAAATCTATGACCACAGGAGAACAAGCTAGGTACTGAGTTTAAGATACGTGACTCCTCTGGAGAAGGCGGGAGGGTGGGCAGGGAACAACAACCACCCACACATCTCCCAAAAAAACAAACGAAAGACAGGAATTTTAAGCGCTTCACCTATGGAGGGCTCTCTAGTTCAGCTAGAAAAAGCACTTTCTCACTAAGAGAAAGTGCATCTCCATATACTTCACCTTTTTGTGACATGAGGAAAAAAATACTATGGTATTTCTGTTCATGCCTGCTAAATATGGGCTCCATCCCATTGTTTTTTGAAGCCATTTATTTTCTGACAGAGTTTAACAAATAGAAGTGATGGTGCATGATTCTTGCTTAAATTTAACTTTTCCATGTAATTTGTGATTTTACAGACCTTGGTCTTCCCCACCTCAGTGTCTCTTTTCCAGGCCAAGAGTCCTACACTATTTACTCATTCCTTCTAAAGATGCTGTTCCTTGCCATTGTTCACTACCTCTTTTGATATCTACTGTATCTGTTTCGAATAGAAACTGCCTTTTTCCCTTTAATATAAATTTCATTTGCCCTCTTACAACCTTGTCAACACAGGTCAGTGCAGTCTTTCAGCAGTTTGTGACAGCTGATGTTCATAATAGCTTGCTGCATAATCAGCAAACTTGGCTTCTGTTGCTCCCTTTTCCTAGATCATTTATGAATACGCCAAGCTGTACAAAAGGCCATCAGGCTGATCTTCCCATGACTCTGATGGAAAACATCTCCACAGTGAAAACTGAGCATCTATTTGTTTAGGGTTTTTTAAGTCTTTTAATCTGCTACTAACCTATGACACAACCTCTCCCTTTATCTCTAGACTGTTCAATTTAAGCGTCTTCAGTGACTTTTCGTGTGCAAAACTCTTTGGGATTTTTAAAAAAAAAAACAAAACAAAACAAAACACTAACGCAAATTGACTGAGATTTCCTTTCCTTTCACAAAAGCTACACTGGCTCTTTGCCAAAGCATCATATTTTTAATTAATTTCTTTAAAATAGCTTCTGTCAATTTGTGCAACAGAGATGTCACCCAATTTTGGGTGAAACTGACCAAGGTTCCTAAGTTACAAGATGGAAGTCACACTGACACACTGGCATAACGCAAGCCTTATTTCTTTAGGAAACCAGTCCAGAAGAATTACATAAAAATATGAACTACCACCTATAACAACAATGTTATTTGATACTGAAATGTATTCTGTGTTAGCCTGCACATAGTATTTCTGCTATACATGTACTCCACACACGTGTGTGCACATACAAACACATAAGTACATATGTATTAAGCTTGATTTCAATTCTTCAGGTTTATATACACTATCTTAAATCACTGTAGACTCTATAAATTAAAAGTTGATTGTTTCTACGCACACACAAAAAAGATGTATTTGATACATTCATTGTAAAACAGATTCCCATCAGAAAATGAAAAACACAAGAAACACGAAGTATAAAAAAACTATTATGTCCAGTACAGTATGCCTTCATACTTACACTCTGATCACGGTGGCTCTCTACAACTATAACTTCATGTTCTTTTGCCTTGATAAATGTAGTCTTGCCCAACATAAAGTCATACAAAATATTACCATAAAGATACTTTTTTCTGATTCATGTCACCCTTCTACACTCTTCCAGTGCCAGTGCCTTCCTTATCCCTTCACCATCAAACATGAACTACGTATCTTCATTTGTATGACCTTTCAAATACAAAACTATAACATATATGTCAACTTTCACTTGCTACCAAGATATCAGCCTTAGCCACCTCTTTGCCAGGGCTAGCCTTACTTATCTGTAGAGGGATGAAGCTGGGTGAATTAACATTGATAACATACAGCTGTGGGCTGGCTTCAAGGGCAGGGGGATGGCTGATGTAGATAAAAGTGCAGCTGTGGCTGCTTCTGTTAAGGGGTTGGGTGGCCAATGAAGAGGCAGAGAGAACACTTTCCCTGGGTGAGGAGAAGGCAGCAGAGGAACTGACATGAAGAGTATGCTGGTATGAGATGGTAAGACCTTGTTGCAGCTTGACAGTTTGGGGAGTGCTGTGACAGTTATCCATTTGTCAAATCTCTCAAATAAACCCCCTCTGTTTTCTAACTGATACCAACATTTTTGCATGAAGTGTGCCAAACTTCACATTCCTCTTTTAAATCCTTTCTTAAAACATTGTTCTGGTAACAGACATTGGTTAGAGCACTGATGAATTGTAACCAGCATTTATGCTACTAGTCATAACATAGTCACTTTTACTACACACCTCCATAGACCATTTTTGAAAATCTGTGCTCTGCAAAGATGGGACTATGTAATATTACAGGGAACTTCTACCCCCTAATACGTTTTCACAACAAGTACAGTGTTTATTAACCTATTTTCCAAACAAATTATTGTTTCTTTTAACATTGAAAATAAGCAGGTCAAAAACAAGGTTTGCTATCTTAAACTCTTGATAGTTTACCTGAGTTGCAGCAACAACAGTAGTTATAGAAGGCGCAGTTGAAGGTGATAGAGCTCCCACTTGCTGCAAGTGGCCTGAAGCCTGCTGAGGTAAATGAGAACTGGAAACGGGAGTGCTAGATCCTGAGCCAGATACTGCATTTGGAAATGATACTGCTACATCATTGCTGCTAAAAATACCTGCAAAAAATTACAAAAACAATTACATGCATCTCTCTCTCTTCCCCCTCCCTCTGTTTTCTAGTAACCATGTAAATATGCAGTAGAAAATTAATCAAGACAAGCAAGATCACTTAATACATAATGCAGAAAGCTCCTGTGTTGAAATTCTAACCATGCTGATTGATAAAAGTGCTCTCATCATTTGATATTCTACAGTTCAAGGAACACAGATTGATTTAGTTCTAAGTTTTTGTAAAACATGTGTGATAAATCAAGTATTTATGTGTATTACAAACTGCTCAAATATTAAAAGTAGCAGAATTTTTGGCTAAAATGCCTGCCTTCAACTGAGTCTGCTATCAGAGTTCTTACAATGAGTTACTGTAAAAATTAAGTAGATAAAGAATGAAGTATTAGACTATGTAACTGAACATACATGATACAAATGGAAAAATGCTTTAACTTTGGTAAAATGTTTCTAAACAACATTTGTTGAAAACTGTAATTTTGGCAACTAAGGATTGCCTGTGTATTTTCAGAAAAATATTGACAGCAAGTCTGAGGACAAAGTACTCAGATTTGCTGGTAGAACTGGTGGTATTTCGTTTATTCACAAACTAAAACTCCACCCGTGATCTACGAATACTTGACTAACATTTCTGCTAGAACAGCCAACAAGTAAATGACTAAATACATTAACATTAGTCAGACTTGTACGTTAGCAATTTAAACAGGAGGAGTTCATACCCCTCTGTGAAGCCATTACTTCTGTTCATCTACATGCAGGGTAAAGTTCATTATACAGGTTGGGAAAAAACCCTACTGACCAGAAGCCCAGGACAAGAAGTAGTACCTGTCTATGAAACCGTTAGGCTCCACGTGCATTAGATAAGTGAGCTGTCAGCTGGCCAAGGAATATCAAGCATGGTAGCACTGAACTGCAGTTAGAGGAAGAGTGCCACAGGGAGTAAACAGAAGTAGAATGAACATGGTTAGATCAAAAAAAGCAACAGAACTGAAATGCCAGTTAGAAGGCAAAGGGTGGAGCTAGTTTGTCACTCATACAAATAATGATCTGAAGAAGGCAGTGACAGTAAGAAGATACGCAATGTTAAAACACCACTCGCCACCCAGCAATCCCTCTGAGCACAGGCAGTTAAGAGAGACTATCATCATCCAAACCCACACATAATATGCAAACACTGATGCATCTTAAATTCTCTACCTCTACTGTCAAGAAAAATGGAAGAGAAAACCAGCCAGACCCAATAGAGAAAGATGATACGAAAAAACAGCTGAAGACACATCCCAACAACCCTTTTCCTGCCTAACCAAGGTTAGTGACTTCTTGTCATCATCTCCCCAGTCCCTTCAACATAGTGCAATTCCATACCTGCTCCATTTTTCTACTGACCTTCATATCTTTTTCCATTTAGCACACCTTCCTGCATCATCTTCCCCGCCCCCCCCCCCCCCTTTTTTTTGGTCACCATCCCAAAATATCTAGTTATGGCATGGCATTACTAGTAATTAAGATTCTTAAGGTGTTCAGTATGTTACAACCTTTCTCCAATTATATCTGCTTCATCTAACTAGACAATAAATCCTGTGGATTCTGCTCTAGATTTCTCCCTACACACCACCGAAATGGACACGATTAACAAAAAGCCTTGCTACTGAGTCTACTCTTAAGTGTGATGTAATTACAACCACAAAAACCGAAACATACCTGAAGTCCTCAAAAGATTTTATTTTTTAAAAAAAAATCTGCTTTCAAATTAATAAAAAGGATGAGATTTTTGACTCCCTGTATTTGAATGCATTCAAGGAATTACACATGTAAGAAAATTCTCGGAAAAGATGAGATCCTCATGCAATTATCTGGCTCCAGGAACCATGAATTTTAAGGGTAAAACCAATGAAATATCACAACACTTACGATTAAATCACAAGAGCTCATCACCACAAATGCTATCACTCTCATAAAATGTCACTGATAATGAGAGGAAAAAAACAAAATGTCCAGTGACAGTGAAGTAGTAAAAAAGAGAGGTATTTTGCCAGAAAGGTAAAACAACTCCAAAAATTTAAAGCTATTGTAGATATTTTTTTTCTTATTTTTTCAAGATCTTACATATTTAGTAACTGCAGAGCTTCTGCTGCTTCTATTTTAATGATAAGGTTTATTCTTCCTCTTAAAAATAAAATTCTGGTATACAAGCAGATATAAAATCACGGGCATAAAACTATTTCAAAAGAAAGACAAGCAGGAAAATAGGTAAGCTATTATTTGTTGCTGGTAGTAATACTATTAAAAACTATTGCTGTTGCAAAATACAAGACAAATATGACCTATCTCCACACTCTGTTTGGGCTAAGTACTTCCATTTAGCAATACCTTACTTAATACATAAAGTACATGCACCTTCTAAAACTAGTCATGCAACCAAGATATTATTAATCCATGCAAGCATTTGAGTAAGAACTATATGCTGAACATACAAATAAATCCTTGATTTTCACACCATTTCAAAACTACCTGTATAAAAACTATGTGCATATCATATTGGAAAGCCAAGAAAGTGCATATTTAAAATGTTCAAACATATCAAGTTGTTCTTCTGGGAGAGATCAATCACTTTCTGGATCAGGAAGGAATAATAACAAAAGCCTGAACAAATCACTATAAACCACATTAATGTTTAAAACAAACAAACCATCTTGAATTCCTTCCCATATTACTGAAAAGCCAAGTAGCTATAGCTCATGATGAACGGCACTGGGTAATTCGCCAGAGGCATGAACAGCATGGTTAAATACAATCTTCAGCATTTTAAAACAGAACACAGTTTTTAACTGCAGGTGTAAATGGGCACATAACACTGTTCGGGTAAAGCCTGACTGTGCTTAACACTGCTAACACAGCTGCAGAACATGGTTTCAGGTTCTGATGGATCAAACACATGTATAGCCTGCATTGCCGGAGTGAAAGACATAAAAAGAAAGGCAACTACAAAAAAAAAAAATCTCTGGACAACAAATAACTGCCTGCTTAGCACAGAAGGGCAGTACTATACAGGAGGGAACAGAATATGCAGATTAGAAAAAACCCTGTATTCTTTTTGCTGACAAGCAATGATGAAATAGATAGAGGAAATAAAAAAGTGAAAAACAAACGAGCCTCAAGTCAGAACTAGCTGTGCGTCAACATAAACCAAGTAGCACACAGAACAATTTTAGTGATTTTATCCAAAATCTCAAAAAAGTAGTTCTATGAGCAGAAGTAGTAACAAAACAGATTAAATTCTGGCTTTCAACAGTGTTGCTTCTCAAAAATTGTATCAATATACTAAGCTTTCCCACCATGATTTCTGTATCTTGCAATGAAATCCTCAAATTTTATAGTACTACAGCCCCTACATTATTCATCTTGCTTACATTCCCTTCCAATACCGGTGAATGCAGAGTTCAGCAAGAGACAAGAACAAGCCGTGGTCACTCTTGTACCCATACACTGTCTGTCCCTATTACAGGGACTCAGATATTTTAGACTCCTTTAAAGAGTTTGGTTGAAATTGGACAACAGGCTTCAAGCTTACTATGGGCCAAAATCAAGAGACAACATGTAGACTGCTTCCTTAGGAAGCTAGGAAAATTTTCTCCCTACCATAAAACTGTATTTTCTTTTTTAAGTCAGTAACTTGAAACTCCTGCTACTGTGAAAAGAGGAAGTTATTCAAGTTATCTGTCATAGGCTGCTGATCCTACCATTTTGCCAAACTTAAGGAAATAAGCAGAATATGGTCAAAGACTTTTTTAAAAAATTGTAGGATCATTTAGGTTGGAAAAGACCTTTAAGATCATCAAGTTCAACCATTAATCCAGCACTGCCAAGTCCACCACTAAGCACTATGTCTACCTGTCTTTTGACTATCTCTAGGGATGGTGACTCAAACACATCCCTGGACAGCCTGTTCCAGTGCTTGACAACCCTTTCAGTGAAGAAATGTTTCCTAATACCCAATCTAAACCTCACCTGGGGTAGCTTGAGGCCATCTCCTCTTGTCCTATCGCTTATTACTTGGGAGAAGAGACTGACACCCACCTCACTACAGCCTCCTTCAGGTAGTTGTAGAGAGTAGTAACAGCCCCTCTGAGCCTCCTCCTTTTCTCCAGACGAAAACCCCATTCCCTCAGCCGCTCCTCTTAGGACCTGTGCGAAAGACTCTTCACCAGCTCTGTTCCCCTTCTCTGGACATGCTCCAGCACCTCAATGTCTGCCTTGTAGTGAGGGGCCCAAAACTGAACACGGTATTTGAGGTGCGACCTCACCAGTGCAGAGCACAGGGGGACAATCCCTTCCCTGGCCCTGCTGGCCACACTATTCCTGACACAAGCCAGGATGCTGTTGGCCTTCTTGGCCACCTGGGCACACTGCTGGCCCACGTTCAGCCGGCTGTTGACCAACACCACCGGGTCCTCCACTGCCCAGCAGCTTCCCAGCCACCCTTCCCCAGCCCGTAGCGCTGCGTGGGGCTGTTGTGTCCCCAGTGCAGGACCCGGCACTTCTCCCTGTTGAACCTCCTACAGCTGGCCTCTGCCATGGGCCCGGCCTGCCCAGACCCCCCTGCAGAGCCTCCTGCCCCCCAGCAGATCAACACTCCCCCCACTTGGTGCCCTCTGCAAACTGGCTGAGGGGGCACTCGATAGATCATGGATGAAGAGATTAAACAGGACTGGCCCCAGTACTGAGCCCTGGGGGACACCACCTGTGACCGGCCACCAACGGCGTTTGACTCCGGTCACCACCGCTCCTTGGGCCCGGCCAGCCAGCCAGGTTTCTCCCAGCGCAGAGCTCGCATATCCAAGCCCCGAGCAGCCAGCGTCTCCAGGAGAACGCTGTGGGAAACGGTGTCAAAGGCTTTACTGAGGTCCAAGCAGACAACAAACATCCACAGCCTTTTCTTCACCCACTGAGCGGGTCACCTTGTCACAGAAGGAGACCATGTTAGTCGGGCAGGACCTGCCTGTCGTAACCCCGCGCTGGCTGGGCCTGATCCCCTGGTTGTCCTGCCCGTGCCGTGTGACGGAGCTCAGGATGACCTGCTCCACAGCCTTCCCCGGTACCAAGATCAGGCTGCCAGGCCTGTAGCTCCCCAGATCCTCCTTCCTGCCCTTCCTGTAGATGGGCATCACATTGGCTGACCTCCAGTCTTCTGGGACCTCCCTGGTTAGCCAGCCAGGACTGTCGATAAATGACGGAGAGTGGCTTGGCAAGCTCCTCTGCCAGCTCCCTCAGTGCCCTTGGGTGGATCCCATCCGGCCCCATAGACTTGTGCACATCTAAGTGGAGCAGCAGGTCACTAACCCTTTCCTCCTGGCTTGTGGGGACTTCATTCTGCTCCTCCTTGTCCCAGTCTTCCAGCTCAGGGGGCTGAGTACCCAGAAGGAAGCTGATCTTACTGTTAAAGACTGAGGGAAAGAAAGCATCAAGTACCTCCGCCTTTTCCTCATCCTTTGTGGCAATGTTTTCCCCCCCCCCCCCCCCATCCAATAAAGAATGTGGACTATCCTTGGCTCTGCTTTTGTGTCTAATGTAACAAAAAATGTTTTTACAAACACGTTTTAAGGCAGTGGCCAGCCTGAGTTCTAGCTGGGCTTTCGCCTCTAATCTTCACTCTGCAATGTAGACTTCCAACCCCACAAAAGCTGCACAGAACTACAGAACCTCTCTACTTGGGGGAGGACAGACAGACACAGGGCAGGGGGGCAGGGACAACCACCTCAAAAGGACTTGCAGTAGAATTCACAGAAGTAAAAAGAAATTTTGAGTTATAAGAACAAGAACTTCTTTACAAAAACAAAAGCTATATTCACGTTTTCAGTACCTTCACTTCCTGTGGCAATCTCAAAAAGTCTCCCGCAAAACCCTGACAACTTCATACACAGAGCAAAATGAAAATCTGCTTTTGTATGAAAGTCCATTAATTGGTAACTATAAACACGCAGAAAAATTGATTAAGTTTAGTTACACAAGAAAGAACATGTTTTATTCCAGTAGAATGTTAGTAGTGGAAAAAATACCACACTATTGGTTATTTTGTAATATGGACATAAGCTAAAGTGGATCTAATGCTAAACACAAGCCAATAAAAACAGGTTATTGTGACACCATTGTCTAAAAAATGAGAAGAAAGTTGTGTTTGAAACCACAGAGCTAGTAAATATTTTATTTCAATTCATCTGAGGCAATGAAATTATAGCTTGGATGCTAGGGCCAATCTGTTTCTTTCATGAAGAAATCTCAAATCTAGGAATCAAATAATCAAGCTATTTTCTGGCTGATGATGAGCAAAGTGGTAGAATTTACTTTCACAATGATTTCTACAAGATTCTGCAGTAACAGTTCTAGAAGTGCACAAAAATGGTAGTTACTGATCTGCAGCCTGACAAGACATCATTTCCTTCGCTTTCAGTGACTGGGGGGTCCTTTTTTGACGGAGGCACCGCAGCATTTCACAGATCAAGAGTCAATACCCTCCTTTCATGAAAGGCATTCTGTGTCCCTTCCATGATGAGGTAGAAGGAAAAAAAGCTCCTAGACCCAAAGTACTCCAAAGAATACACCACTGGGGATGGAAGGGAGGAGGGAAGATACAAAATAGTTACACACACTTTCAAAATGGAACAACTATTCTAGTTTCATATCTATCAACAGAAGGCAGACTGCCATAATTTTTCCCTTTGAAAATACTCTGCAGATTGGATTTATAGTCAAAGACCAAAATACTTACCAAGAACCTTCATAGGAAGAACACAATTCAGCAAGGCAACATCACACATTATGATGAATCAGTGATCTAAGAACAATCATCCTATCATCCTCATATACAGCAAGGACCTGAAGTCTGCCTTAAAACTCCATTAAAATTAACCCCAAATCCTTGACAGCTCAGCTAGCAAAATATGTTTAGTCAATCTCTGCTGCCTACTCCCATTCCTATGATCATGATCCTGACTGGACAGCTATCTACAGTCATACAGAAACATATTTGATAACAGTGTACGGGGTGAAGGGTCAGAACTGATCCACGTAGCTACCAAAATGGTCTACTCTGTTCAGCTAGTCCCACTTGCTGTAGCAAACAATGTTATTTCATGCTCAATCCCACATTCAGCAACGACCACACGTCAGCAGCATCACAGAACTCGCTCTTCAATAAACTGTAACAGTGAGGTATATATGTTTCAGTTAACTATCATGAAAACACACATGTGAGTTACTTACATCAAGCTCAGTCCTCAATTAAGACTTATTTCCACTGGTAGGCTTTTAAGTACAAGATTTCAAAACTGCCTAAACCACTGTCAAAGGTTACAGCTTCCTGGGACAGAGTGTGCCTGCTTCTAGTTTGAATTAATCCATGCGGCTAAAGGTCTTACACTACAGCCCTCACTGCAGAAGGGCTCAAATCCACATTTTTCATAGCCCAGCCAAGGTGAATTTGCTCACCAAGAGGACAGGCTTGAACACGACACCAGGAGACAGATGAATCACACGCTGGACTAGGAACACAGGAAGAACTGTATCATTTTTCTAGCCCAATATATCCATCTCCAACAGTGACCAACAGCAGCTGCACAAGGAACAGCACAAGAACAGGGCAAGTGTGCAGTTACTTTCTTAAAAGATTCTCCCAGCCTCTAGAAATCTATAATGTACGGATTTCGAGCTTGAGGAATGGTCTTTGTAATTATTAGCCTTAAATCTGCTTCCAACCCTGCTCCAACAGATTTTTTCCAATCCTTTCTGAACAGTTGTAACTTCTCATACCATGTCTCACAGCAAAATTATACCTCATTTAAACTGTGTGGTCTTTTTTTGGGGGGTGGGAGTGGAAAACAGGGACAATACATGGACAACTATCCTTTCATTTAGTTCCTCCAGTTGTTCTGATCCCCCAGAGAAAAAAATAATCTTTGAGATGCTTTATAACGGTCTCTTTAATGTTCACGTATATAATAAATTCAGCTTTATTAAATAAGACACATTAAGAATTTCATACTTATTCTAGTCTGATTCAAGAAGTTTTGAAGTACTTTTCTAGAATAACATCAGTAAGATAAAAGAGCTCCATGATCATACCTGAGACACATATGCTCAGAACTACAGGAAAGACCTGTCGTTCAAGTGTGTCACAGAACAGAAGTATCTTTGCAAGAAGAAAAAGTTAATATGGAAGAACAATTGATAAGTAAAGATCCTAACTTTTATTTAGATTTAAACTTTTGTCACGGTGAGCCAAGACATACAAGCCTAAGTTACTTTAACATGACATACTAAAAACAAAGCACGTTTAGGTTCACTAAATGAGTATTCTGGAGCAAGAGC
Organism: Falco punctatus; assembly: GCF_963210335.1. NCBI lineage: Eukaryota > Metazoa > Chordata > Aves > Falconiformes > Falconidae > Falco > Falco punctatus. The sequence goes on from NC_137583.1 coordinate 70,985,664, forward strand.
ATGACACTTGGGATCTACATTCCTTAATGACTTCCCAAGAGAACTTAATGTGTTTCCTTAAGATCTCCGAAAACCTGCCATAGCTTCAAACCACTGTGACAGCAATCTATCTCAGTGCTGAAATAGTGAGTCACTGGAAGTACCAGATTCCTCTCCAGTATTAATAAAACAGTCTTTTACAGGAGTTTCTGCTTCAAAAGTTCTCTCTTTTGCATTCCAGTGATCTGAAGTTGGTGTCTTTGAAGGCATGCTGCAGGATGCTTGACTGAGCCATAATTTTCAAAAAGTGGTCCATTAGAGAGGCTAACAAATAACAATGACAATTCTGTTGTGATCAGTTACTTCTGGTGGTGGGGCACAGCTGTTGCCCAGACTGCTGAAACACTACACATAGCTGTCATTAGCAACAACTAAAGCTTTAAAGTGGTATTACAGAAACTCATGGACAGGTAGTTATACTTAAGGTTGTAATATTTGACAACTGAACAATAGCACTCCAATATTCAATACTCTAAAAAAAATGTGCATAAAGGAACTATTTCAAGATGACTTTGTAATTTGCTCTTCTTTTATTCTTCCTTTTTTTAAACTTAATGTGGTTTAGCCAAGCACTACTGTCCCCATGCTTCAATATAGGCAGATGCCTTTTTATCAACACTAAACGCCTGCCCAATTTGGACTAGATTCAAAAACTTTAACTCATTCATGCTCAGTACAGATTCTGAGTAGTTTGTCTTGTTAAAAAAAAAAAAAATCATACCGTATACACTAAATTTTGCCTGCATTGATGTGGAGGCCAGGGCTACAGAACTGAAAAGTTTCTTTGGAAATGCGCTGTCTTCTAACGACGACCACAGCGCTAGGACTGGCATGGCAAATGTCTGTTCTGTGCTACCACCTCTCCTCACTGCAACTCACAAATTAGCATAAGACAGAAGAAGCTCAGAGACCTGAAAACAGGAACAGGAGGAAGAAATAAAACAGACAGAAGATGGAATGAGCAAGAACAGAAGTAGCCACAGAAAGGCTACAACCAACCGTTACAATTTATAGCTAGATCTAACATAAAATAACATCATTCAGGTCATCACTCCCCATAGTCTTTTTTTAAAGCAGACACTAAAATCCTGAACAGATATGTATGTCTGCACACCCTCCTCCTCCGTTCCTGTGGTAGGCCCATAAAAATGATGCAGAGGAGATGAGACTTCAAGGTCAAGTCAAAAAAGTTGGACTGTAAGGTCCAGAGTAAGACTGAGAAGGACAAAGCACAAAGTCATCACACACCGAATAGCAGTGAAAACTTTACATCTCTCAACTGCAATGCTTCAGGTTTTTTCAAACAAGTTTTTTAAAAAGCATGAAAAAATATAAGAAGTTGACCATAAAACTGAGAAACAGAGCATTGAGTACTAAGTCTCTAACTGGTAAAACTGCAGTGTGCCACTTCTGCCTTGAAGTGTCTTGACTCCTTTCTGTAAGACAGATGTCTTTATGGGAGACAGCTTGCATGACTCTGTTTTCTAGTCTTCTTTTTTAACTGACCCTTTCAACTGGGCTGAAGTCTCTAGCTACTACCTTTCCTCCTTTACAATTTTGTCAGCACCAAATTCAACTGACAGGCTTCGACCTTCCCCTTCATGCTAGCATAACTAGCAAATGAACCTCTCTGCTCAAAACCTGTGTTTATCTCCACTCAAACCAAAACTCCCTGTTTTTTCTTTTTGGTACTTTCTTGGTGATGTGCAGCCCGCTTACACAGTGCAATGAAAAAACAAGCTCCTGATACACTGCCTCCATCAAAACTCTTACAGACAATGACCCTTACAGTCCTCAGCATTATCTGACTCAAATCTGAATATGCTGTTGGAGTAGATGATCTTCCTATATTTAAATATTTATCTCAAGTTTGAATACTTTCTTTTCATCCTGTACACATATGGTAAGATCTTTCCTTGCTGTTCATAGTATCAAAATGTCTACCTACCCGCACTGATTTCACCTATATACATGCTTTTGTCAAAACAAAGAGTATGCAAAAAAAAACCCTGCAAGATTGGGGGGTGGGGGCAGAAGTAACCAACTTTAAAATCTCACTTAGAGAAACATGGGAAGGTAGATAAAACACACACACACACACACAAAAGGTGGATTAGATGAAAAAATCCTGTCCAAACGCTGTTCTAAAACAGACATGTAGCTAACACTATACTGTCCCACAATAATGAGTCATACAAAACATTACTATTGCTTGACACGAAAGCATATAACATTAAGTAACCACTTTCCTCTGCCCTTGCAACTTCTATGCTGCAGTCAGGAATACACAATCAGTTTAAAAAGAAGTGGTGCAATGTGGAAAGAAGTCATCACAAATGGCGTTCCATCAATTTCTATTATGCACTCTGTTGTGAACCTACCCCTCTTCAACATTAAACAGCAAAAAGGCTCTGCTTATAAAACAGCAGAAACTCACCAAGTCCAAATTCAGCACACTTTGTCAGATACCCTTCAGATGTTTTATTTTTGTTCAGAAAAATGGTGAGCTTGCTTTCCTTCATCTCAAAGCTGGTTCAGAGCACTGTATACCTGGGAGAGTGAGAGGGAAACCCTATATCAAAAGGAAAAAAGCTAAACCTATTTTACTAAAGCAACGCAAATCTAGAGTAATTTGAGTATTTCTCACCACATGTAAACTATGAAATAGAAATTTAATGCAGTATATTTTTTTTATTATTTAAGAGACATACCACTGTAGACATCTGCCTAAGGTGCAAGTCATGACTCTGACAATGTGAAAAGCAAAAGTCCTATAAAACCTTAATGACTTCTAGCTTAAAATGCAAAGAACTTCACCACTCAAAGTTTATACATTTAAATTATTTTTGCATTGCTGAACTCCAAGCCAATACAATTTGCAATGCATACAGCACTGCTCTTCCAACACATACATACAGCAGTAAGAAAATCAATTTGGCTGACACAAATGGATGAAAAAATTCCAATATTTATTAACAGATCACTTGATACCTAATAAGTATCACATTGAGAAATAAACTTGATCATCTTCAAAACTAGCCTCATGAGAAGGTTTGAACTGTAAATATTCCCTCCTAAATCTTTCAGTAACTTATGAATATAGCTGATTGTTTCCTACGAATGAACAAAAGCCTTGAAAAAGTAAACCAAAAAAAAACCAAACCACAAAAGTAAATCCTAATTTAATAAGATATATTTCATTTCCACTGGCTATGAGCGAATACAGAACTAGGTGTACGAAGCCAATACTGAATACTAAAGGGAAACAGCAATTAGATACATTAAAGATTCAATATTGCTCCCTCTGAAATTGATAGCTCTGTTATCAGTGACACAAACGGGCAGCATCTGGCTGTCAGAACAAAGAATGGACAAAACAAGGCTACCTTCACATGCATTACTTGTAGTAATTTAAGTAGTCGGGAAGGCAAGTGGGAGAATGCCTGAGGTAGACACCACTATGACACACCTATGAATGGAGCACAGAAGAAGAACTAGAAACACTATTCACAAAATTAAAGAAAAGAATCTCAGAACTGGAATAAAACTGTTATCATTTTACTGCGCACATACAAAAAGATCATAAAAAGAGAACTGAAGAACTATTGACCTATCAGGCTCCTGCAGACAATCTACAAAGTTTTCACTCAAGTACTGAACAATTGACTCACTGCAGACCTGTATTTCACCCAATCCATAGAATATGCAGACCTTCAATCAGGCTTTTCCACAAAAGGCTACCCTTTGTGATAAATGAACCTCTGAAAAAGATTCTAATATAACTTACCATTATGTATGGTATTCATCAACTTCGAGAAAGCTTTTGAGTTAGGAGAAAAAGGGCTTCATGTTAAGATCATGTTTAACAGACGCACAAAAGAATATATGTATAGACAGGAATTTCAGTGAACAATAATATACCTGAATACATCTTTCTTGTATTACAGCTCTGATCATTTACAGTAGCTCAAATTGTAAAATAGATTTATTTCTATCCACTGTAATTTTTTACTTGTATTCTTGTATTTCTTTTATTGGTGTTTGTTAGCTTTTAGATGTCGAGTATGAGAACACTCCAGCACTTGCCAATTTAGCTGCATTCTAAATCTACTGTTACAAATAAAAATTCAAATACTTTCCAGCAACAATCAGTCTTCCCAACAGAAGACTGATGTTAATTTCATTGTCCACACCAAATTTATAAACTTAAGCTGAAGCTGCCTTGCTAATTTTAATCACAAGGCATCCTTTTTGCTTCACTGATAGACTAACACAAGCAATCAAGAAGTTCAACAGAAAACAGTTGTGTCTCCTGGACTTTAGGGAGCTCAACTGAAGAACAACTAAAATGCGTAGAGAGAAAGAACATCCAACTAGTGGTACACCAAAAAAGATGCTCACATGAATTTCATTTCCTTCAAGGACTGGGTTTTTAGAGAATATTGATCTTTGACCATGAAGTGCCAGAACACACTCACATCCTCTGCTGGCCAGAGGTCTCTGTATCTCAGCCTCCACAGGAACACAACACTTTGACACGCAGCTGCAGAGTGATGGCAGTCATGCAGACGGCCCACCTTTTCTACTTATTTACCTTTATTCACACTTAGGATAATGACCTCATGACTACAAAATTACTGTAGTTTCAATTTCTGAGTTCACTCTTTCACACCACTAGCAAACAAAGCCCTCAAATTACATGTCTGGTTTGACAAGATGACCGAATGATTTTGCAGGTGAGAGTGTGGTGAACACCTCTGTACTGCTTCCATGGGTGATTTCTCTACCTGCATCAGTCTCTGCAGTCTGTTCATGTTCCAGCAGGGTGAGTGTCTTTTATGCTTTATTTTTCTCTTTATTATCCCCACAAGTGGCAGCTAAATACCGCTGTCATAAGCAGTTTTTTAACTGCCAAGCTCTTCTGAGTATCAGGATTAAAAAAAAAAAAAAAAAAAAAAAAAAAAAAAAAAAAAAAAGAATTAACAAAGACAATTTAAACTTTTGTCATTGATACTAGAACATTACAAAACTAATTCAGAAGCCATTAACAAAAAAAAAAAAATCCTTCCCTTTTACCTACTGCCTAAACTTGAATAACTAGTCAAAGTTACTTCCAAATGCAAAATTTATAGAGTATCTTAATTGAAACATGACAGAAAGTCTACTACAGAAAAATACTGATTTTTTTAAAATTCCATGGTACAGAAGAGAAACCCTACAATATACAAAATCCTGGATGATTATTGACAGAATTAATCTGATAAAAATGAAATGAATAATTTTAATTAACTTACTCAACAGTTCTCAGAGAACTAACAACAATGTACAAAAACATAATCAAAACTATTACTTTACAAGGCAAAAAAAAAAATCACTAAAATGGACAGTGTTAACATGACTGGGATCATATATATTATACCATAAGGACAAATTCTGCCTCAGGTGCAGAGGACAATGCAACTGCTGTCTGCCACCCTTAAGAACAGAATCCTTTCGCCCACACCTACTTTCCACAGCCTTTATTTGATTATAATTAATTTTTTTGATCCAGTTATGCTCTATTTTTGTGCACAAGAAATAGCCATTTTGATCCACCACTGCTTTTGATATTAAGGAAAGCCCCTTTCAAATTTACCTAACTGTTGGGTAGGCTTTGGGGGGAGCTTTGTGTGGGAGTGTTTTAGATTGCCTGAAGCTACGCCTTTTGCTTTTGTGTCTTTAAAATTGTACCATACTGGAGCTACCATTAACCCAGCCCAACAAATACACTGTATTCTCAAGCACCACTCAGAGCTCTCAGAAAGTTTTAAGGCAGAATACACTAGATACGCCGCAGCGAAAAATTTACTACTACAAGATAATACTTCATAGACAAATGAGGAAGAGATGCAGTTAAAGAGCTGACAGAACAATTCAGCAGACCTAGTCAGCAACATGGGGTTAAAACAAGCAGTTGTTCCCAACTGAAGAACATACATAAAAACAAAGTATGAGAAACAAATTGCAGTAGCCCCCCCCTTTCAACCGCAGCTACTGATTGGGGGGGGGAAAGAAGTCTTTTTAACATTCACTGCATACCCAATCCTGAAGAGAACAGTGCCAATTAAGGACACAAGAATTACACTTTAATAGTCTGCTCCTGTGCTTATCAGAACGAACTTTTGACAGTAAGAATTTGCTACAATGGAATAGATATGTGAGAAAAGGATACACACCTTTAAATCTTATTTTGAAAGTCTTTTTTTCTTTTTTTTTTTTTTAATCCTTAAGACTACCAATAGGAAGAAAAAACACTGTCATGCAATGATCAAAAAAGACAAATGTAGTGTCATGAACCATCAGAAGGGAACAGAGAACACAAAAAGCATAATTATGGCACTTTAAAAATTCATGTTGCACCTATATTTCAAATACGACCTGCACTTCTTGAAAAAGGATATAATAGCACTAAAAAAAGCTCTGGAAAGGGCAAGAAGGATATACTAATGAATGATAAAAGGGTATTAAGATATTCAAGTCTAAAAAGATAATGAGGGAAGCAAATTACAGAAATTTATCAATTATGAATAAAGATGAATATTTTTAATGACTACTCATTCACTGTTTCTAGAGGAGTGTCAACACATGATCAGCAACAACTGCAAACAAAGTACATCCTTTTACAATGCATGAAGATATGAAACTCACTTCTCATGTTTCAGTTATTAACAGCATAAATGGTTTGAAAAATTATTAGACAAATCCACAGAAAAGACCAATTCACAGAAGAGATCAATAGCTAGATATCCAAACCTGAGATGAAATGCAAGGAATCCTAGTAAGAAAATGTCCTGTTTAACCTAATTCCTTTGAAACAAACTGTTCTAACCTAGACCTTATCCAGTTACATGACGAAGGGCCAACACTAGATCAGCCCTCCTTATGAACTGACTGATGGAGCTAATTCTAGACTCTCCCCAAGCCTCAACACAGAACAGAATGAGAACTGTTCCCCTACCACTATTGCCTTCCACACTCCATAAATTAGTAGAAGGCAGGTGAAAAAATGTGTTTGTCCTGTAAGGAAAAAAGAGCTACTGTCTGGGTTCCTGGTACAAGTGCCTCTCTGTTGGCAGCTATGGAGTCCTGACTTTTCCTGCACTGAAGTACTTTCCCAGCCACCTAGTTTCCTCCTACAACATACAGCCAAGCTATTGAACATGCTGAAGTGTCAAGAAAGATTAGGGGTGGTGAATGGTAATCACATATGCCAAAAAACTATATGCTTTAATAGCTAGACTTCACATTCATTGTTTTCTTTTATTTTCCATCTCTGCTGCCTTAAACACTTTGTTCTCAAATCTTGGCTAACTCCTTCCTTTCTTCATCTAATCCTTACGGTAGCTGCTATTGCTTGCTTCAAAACCTTACAGTTATTCTTCCTTAAAATCAGTGCTGCTCAGGAAGACTTCATTGCTTCCAGCTCAGTCATTTCAATTAGTTTCAAAATACCTCAGAACGGACTGTGTATTAATACCAACATCCCAGCCACCAGCCTTTTACTGTTCATTACCTGTTTTTAAGGGAATTGGTTATGCATACAAAAACATGAAGTTAATTCTAAGCTTACCACTACTCCCAAAGCAGAAAAAAAGGCCTAGTGACTTTGGGCCTTGAAAGGATGTTATTTGCTCTAAATGACAACTAAATCCTTCAGATTAGTCATTAGTCCATGACGCGGGGGAGGGGGGGGGCGCGCGCGGGGAAGGCTTTCTGCATTTAAGATTTTTCCATGAAAGAAAACTGTTTTGATGGCTACAAGTTGAGTTGCTTTTCATGTGCTTGGGAGGAGGAAGGAATGAGGGCTTTCTATTGTTTTTGTTTGTTTGTTTGTTTTATTTACATGGAACCTCTAAGTCGTTATCAGGAAACCCTTCTCATAAATGTTCAAAACAAATACATAACAGGAAATAGATACAAAACAAAGTAAAGTACAAAATATCTGATAGGATTACTCATGCACAAGCCCCAGACACATAGCATATTCCTCATCTCCGTTTTCAGCTTCTTCTCAAGTTTCTAGAGCTATACTGCCTTACTTTTGGACAGAAATTTCCAATTTTTTCAAGTTACTTAACCAAATGAGAACTCTTCAGAAACTTTTTACCACTGCATGTAATTCTGCCTCATGAAAAACACGTAGCAAGGTAGATCACTGTCAAAATTAAGTTTTCTTAATATTATCCTTACAGCCTTCTCACAGACACCTAACAGATCTCCAGGTCGGACATCAAAACATGAAGAATTCTATTTAAAAGCTGAATAAAAAGTATAGAAAGAAGAACACGAAGTAACGAGTTTGCATCTAAAGTAGGTGCTAAATCCCAATTTAGTTCAAACGGACAAAAAATCTGCTTTAAATTCAGGATCAGACAAGAACAGCTTTGCTAACAATATAGTTTGCTTCACTTACTATTTCTTGCATTACCACCACAAAAGCCCTGGTAAGAACTATTTTGCTAAGTATTTTGACAGCACACTTTGCGTGTACAGCATATCTGTGTATCAAGCTTGTACAGCAGTTTTTCAGTTATACGTAATACTCCTGAAAGATAGGTTTATTTGAATAATCTTCTAGAAATATGGTGCTGGTTTATCTGTGCCAACCTTTTGCATTTTATTTATGCAGTGGAGGTTTATTAAAAATGAGCTCACATCAAGCTGGATCAACACAAAGATCAGGCAAGTTTTAAGCAACTAGCACAGTTAACCTGTATAAAATTCCAAGAACTGCCACACAGTGAAAAGGCACTGGGATATATTCTCATTTAATGTAGCCTAGACACATCTTTACATCTAGACATACACTGGGTTCCACAGTTTCTCTTTTTTAATGCATTGTTTAAATATAAAAGCTATTGAAATCTTTATTTGTACCTATAAAGCTATCCCGATGGTTTCTGCCATTTTAACTAGAGCTAGGTTATAGAGCTACAGCATATGAAGCTACCTGGGGACCACCTGACTTCAAATATCTCACTACAGAGCGAGAACTGCTGTGTGACACATGCTACAACGTTGTTCCGAGCGACACACACAGCCTGTGCTGTGGTATGTACTATCTAGATTCTAGCGCTTCAGAAAACTACTGTTCTTAGCCCTATCACATCCATGCAACCTGTTTAAGGAAGTAAAATAAATTACTTGAGTAAGGGGGAAGCACAGGGAAACGTGAGTTGATAATCAGACACTTGGTCTGATTATGTTTGTTTTAAAAGAGCACAGTATACAGATAGTATAGCTCCTATACATCAACAGAGGAATCTGTCCACTCTAAGTCTTAACGGATTTGTCCCCAAGCAACATCTTTCAGTTAAAAGCTCAATTATTTTAAGGTAACTAGTCTTCCTTATACCACTACACTATGACGGTACTTCCCGCCCCCCCCCCCCCGCCCTGCTTTTTAAGACTTTACAGAGGAATCTCAGAAATTATAGTGATCATCACAACAACAGCTCTGGACATCAGAGACTCTTCTGATACAGAGGTTAATCACTCCAATCATAATTCTGAAACAACTTTCAGTCAGTTTAACTTATGGTACTGCAGGTCCTCACATCGAATAAACAGAAAATGTAAATGCAAAGTACATTTCTTTCTGATTTTAAAAATGTGACTGTAGTGCTATCACCTCTAACTAACAATAACAACAACAGAAGAGAATTTGACCGTATGAGTTGAACAGTCTTCAGAGGGACAAAAGTGCTGCAAATATCATCAACACATACACAACACTTATTTTTCAGCTATATTTGATTCCTGAAAGACTTGAAAGTCTGTAAGATCTGAAAAGTACAATTTTCAATGAAGAGTAAAAAAACCCCTACAACTCCTTTTACAGTCAACCCTATTTTTGCTCCCCCCCCCCCACACACACACTTTTTTAATGTTCCCACATCAACTTTAACAGATTTTACAGAGTTAAAGGACTGATTGCTATCTCGCATTTGACTTACAAAGAATGCCATACCTTAGTAAATTGACTCCAGATGCTGAAAAATGTTCACACTCAAAAATATGTATATTTTAATTTACATATATATATACACACACACAATTATATCAAATGAAGAGGGGTTTAACTAATTTTTACAGGAGATCCTGGGAGCTAAACTGTTGCAAGTAAACAACACCTGTATCACACTTTATTTTCATGTAGCAATAGAATTTTCATTTCAGGAATATTTCCTTGATCTTCAGAAAAGGGATACATCTGTAAAGCAAATATCAAGTTCTGCAACAAAGACATCTGATAGGATAGAAATATTAACTGCTTCGGAGTGTCTCCTTGTTTCCCTGCTCTCTCCATTTCAAATTTTAATTCTTAGTTGTACAAAGAGACCTAGAGAACTAACACAGTCCAAGCACAAAACTGTACGTTTTGGTACATTTTTCTTTTTCTGCTTTTTTTTTAATATAATAATAATGCCACATATTTTTACTCCATGTATCTGCAAAGATAATCAACCCCTGGAAAAGCAGGCAATTTATTTTGTTCACTATGCAGGCAACAATAATAGCAAAGCTGTCAGCTATATCTCATCCATACAGTGTAGTTTAACCAGATTACCCAGGCCTAAAATAAGTGAGTTTTTTATTAGGAATTCAAACCTAACACCAAATATATACAAGACACTCCATAGGCTTACGGGTCAAATATAATCTAAAAGCAAACAGTTTACAAAAAACTCATAGACTTCTTTGAAAATCTTCCCTTACCAAACAAGAAAGATTTATAGCTAAATTTGAAAAGTAGTTAAGTACAGCAACTTAAGTAGCCTTTAAGCCCCCCCAAACCATTTTCTTCTCTACCAACACAGATATAACAAAAACCCCATGTATTCATACAGATATTTATTATGCTTCAAAAAGATCATATTTAGATGCCAATTCTGCAAATAGTTCAGTATGGGCAAAAATCTAGACCTACAGAATTTTATTCATTATTAAATTCCTATTTGGGTAGAAGATTCACAAAGCCTGAATAAAAACAAAATTCAAAAAGTTTATAATTCATGACATCTTTTTGCTCGGCTTTTTAAAATTATTATGCCCTTCTCCTGAAATGAGTAACTACCAAAATCTTTATTTCATTTTTAAATGAAAGACCTAAAAGGGAACTCAGGAAAACAGACATTTCCTTTCCCATATTAGACTTGCTTTTTGTTTTATTGGGGTTTCTTCAGAATCAGAAACGTACTACAAGTTCATAATTTAAACATACTTTTTGCTGTTGACTATCAGAACATAATAAACAAATAATTGATGATATATTTTAAAATTTAACTAGAAACTAATGCCCAGAGTCACATCACCATTTGGGAATCTAGCCTCAAGTATATGATCTTAAAAATTTCCATTTTAACTCGACAGACACTTACATGCTCACACAACAATTAACTAGTCAGGTAAAATCTCATTTCCACAGCTGCCAAGATCCTTCTCCAAGATCAGCAGGCCTAGAGCAGCTGGACATGCAAGCTACACCCTGGTTATTAGAACTTACCTTTCCTTCCCTGTGACATTTTTTATTTCAGAAAGCCCTCATACCTGTATTCACTTAAAAAAAAAAAAAAAAAAAACACACAAAAAACAACCAAACCAAAAAACACTAGAATTTTTTGAGAAAGGAAAACTTTCTTTTGTTTTGCTTTGGTTTAAATCAAGTTTTGTTTCAAAGCAATGCTACAAGAGTTTCTGGTCTTGTGACATTCACAGAGGAGCCGACCTGTATCTAACGTGCAAAACACTGCTTCCACGGAAAGTCAGGCAGCCTGGAGACTTCACAGGTGGAAAGGCTGAACATTTCTTGTTTTCAGCAGCATGTCTAATTAAGTACTACATGTCTGTAATTTTCTGACATTTTATTAAAAAACAGAGAATGGGGCAATTACCAGTATACAACTACCAATGAAAAAATCTTGACCAGGAATATTAATTCTTCCTGTATAACAATTATGATCATGCTTTTAATCATCTTTGTAAGCGGAAAGAGTCTCAAAGATACTTCACTCTATCACACAGCTTATGACTCTGAAAAGGAAATTTTAAAAATCTTAATCATTGTATGCCTCTTCTCAAGTTTCCTATATCCACATTTTAGGAGAAATTAGATCAGAATTACAGTACTCTGCTATCTGCACTATCAATGGAGTAATTTCAAGTGATGTTTCAAGAAGGGATAGAAAAGTTATGAGTATCACAGGGATGACAATAGCCTTTCTTTCCTAAAGCATCTCAGTATGAGATAATGTTCAGTTCTCCATTGTTATTCAGAGGTTTTTCATAATTGTTTTCAAAACACATCTCTTATAAGGTTCATTTTTCAGTATTTTATATACAAAACTTTCTTAATCAAGGATTCATTGCATCCAAGTACATTTCTTACAACAGACATTTTTAGAAAGCACTGTGAACCCTCACAGCAATCAGCAAAGATTTCTTAATTTCTTCCCAGTCTTTGATAAAAGCATAGAACATACCGTATCGGGAACTAATTTCTGCAGAGCCATACTGCCTGACAATTCCCTATTAACTCCTGTATTTTGAAATGCATTATTTGCCCAGTTACAGTCTATTTCATAAGCAAAACTGATGCACCGTGCCAATTTTTCTTTCCAAAACCAAAGGGATAATACAGCGCAGAATTAGCTTTAGAGATAAGAGCTCAGCAGAAGAATCTCTGCATGTGATTTGATTCTTAGCTCTGGAACTTCCCGCACTTGCAAATCCAATAAATATGCCTGACTAAACTGTATCTTCTAGAAGGCATATTACCTCTGAATTTTCAGAACCATTACCGAGAACTGTTCCACTATTACTTTCTCTCACTTGATCATGTTTTACCTTTCTTGCTAGGTTAAGGATCATTATTGTATCAGTTTTCAGTTCCCTATCTGGTATACCCATAGTCAGATAAACTCACTCCTGAGGTTTTCTACAATAACATGCTTTTTCCAGTCCTTGAATCCTTCTCATAGCTCTTCTCTTCTTTACAGAGAGCAGATAACAGAACTAGGCACAGTATTGGAGACCAGATGCACTCTGCTGAACACAGAGCTACATTTCTCGTTGTCTGCCGTTTACGTATTCAAATCTTTTCAAACACAGCTCAGCACTGGAAACTCAGATATAGCTGATTATTCACCTTTATCCTTTTTATTTTCATCCCTCCCTTCCCCAACAAGGCCATCCTTATCCTGCAAGTACACAGCCATTTTTCTTAGACATAATCTTATACTTTACTCCATAAACACAACTCTCTGTCTGTACTGCTTACCAAGAGGTCCATTTTACCTTGTCTTCATACCCACATTTTTTCAAAAATTGCAGAATTTTCCAATAAATAGCACAAGGTTGATAACTGATGCACAGGGAAATAACACAATCCCAAAGTAAACACTTTGATTTAGTAATTCTCTGATCAAAATTAAATTAAGACTTACATTTAATGCAAAGGTTTGTTGACTTCCTATCATTACAGGTCTTTATTTAAAATGTCATGCTGTATCAATTGAAATGCAGACATCTACTGTGCCACTATTTTTATTAAAAGAATTGACACAAAAGAGTCCAAGAGGTTACTTCCCATAACTCATAACCACCATTAATCACTACATCTTTACATCTCTTAACATCTCTCTTCTATCAGACATCTCCTAATTACATAACATTAACTACCCGCCAGTCTCCTACAACTTCACAAGTTTTAAAGACTTACTGAAATTTAACACTGACAGTCTAAAACTGTGAAAATATGAGGTATTCATCATCAGGAAATACCAATTTATTACCTCTGGCTGTAGCTGCTGGTAACACCTGTTTTGGTTAAGAACACTGGTAAGGGGATCCATTTCATGATAAATCTCACTTTTCCTAAGCCTCTAGTACCTCGTGTGATTTCTTCCCAATTACTCAATGAACGTCTCCATGTTTTCTACACCAACAATAATCAATTTTAACATTTTAACCTCTTATCAAACCAACACCATTTCTGCTGAGCCTCAAATATGAATAATTAAATTCTCTGCCCATGAATTTTGCCTTGTGTGTTTTCTACACTATTTTCTTAGTCCTAAAAGGTCATTAATACCTATTAGTATCAATTTGTTCTTTCTATTCTATCTCCTCTGGAATACAAACTGGCTTTTTAACACAGCAAGACTTCTTTTCCTGCTTCAGCTTCTGGGGCAGCTAGCAGATAAACATAATAGCACAAACTGTTTCAGAGTAATTTTTTCTCAACTCTTTATCCCAATATATTTAGCTAGTAAGTCAAAGGCTACAAGAGTTTATGAAGATAATATCATAAAGTTTTAACACAAGCTCTGAGGGATTCAGTACCTCAATGACAATGATTTCAAGTTACTCATCTACTTTGAAACTCACAGTTCTCTTACATCATCAGTATGACAATGAGCTTAAGAGTAAGATCATCTCGCACAGGCATGTAACGCTTGGCAGAGGCTTCATCACTGCTTGAATCAGATGAGAAAGGAGAACAACACATGGACTAAGCTGAAACATTTAATAAACTCCTGTATAAAGCTGAAATTTCACTGCACAAGACACATGATCAACCCAGAGGGGCCTGTGCCAAAAACATTAACTGTTTCTAAATCAGAGTTTGAAATATTACTATATTAAAGTACAATACTGGGTTTGGATACATCCGTTATTTCAAAAACTGTCTAGTATTACCAACCAGAGCATACCGAGGACTGGTCAAGGGTAGAATATATATGATGTAGAGATAAAAATGTAAGAAGAAAATTATAAGGTTGTCTCAATAGTGATAAAGGAATTCTAGAAGATGGGCACAGCAAGGGTGCTGAAAGAATGAGCTAACCATTTCAAGGCCCAGTTTGCAATTTAACCTTCTCCAGACTTCTTACAGAAAAAAGGAATTCCTTTGTAAGTTTCTTGTAGGGTTTACAGTACTCATAAGGGCATAAAATCATTTATGCAAAGATATTCAAAATATTGAAGCAAATTATCCCCTGAAGTCCTTAGCAACTGAAGCTGATACTGCACAATTTGTTGTACACTTGAAATCAAGAACAGAACTGGGACAGAGAAGCATCCCTATATGCCTGAAGCACTGTAATTTTTCCAGCCACAAGTATCCATGCAGAAAAATTTAACATAACTGTGCAAGAACTTTATCTACCATAAAACAAAAATTTCAGTTTACTTCTGATGCTTGATTGCTTTTCATTTCACCTTGCTGCATTATTCCACAAAAGTCAGAAGGTACTGTATGTCACATCAAATGTTCTTTTTCCTACTGCTGTGGGACATGAGCTCTCAGAAAATTCTTCACTCACTGGAGTGTACTTCTAACAAAGAGGAGCCAGAGCCTACACAAACTGCTTGACAGAAAAATACAGAATGTATGAAAGCTATTTATCATAACTATTTTTTTTTCTTCCCACCACCTTACTAGTTTCTGCACCATTGCTGAAATAAAGTGCAAGTATGGTAAAAGAAATACTTGAACTTGAAATCTACTACTAGCAGAAATAAGCATTGGAACAACATGCTACTTATCTCTTCCACTCCCTGGATGAAGGTTTTCTGTTCCTTAATCACCACTGCGGGAAGGGGGTTGGGGGAAATGATCTTCAGCAGAAGGGATCACTGCTTTACAATACTTCGGACTACAAATCTTTAAATCCCAAGAAGGATGCTGAGAATGAACTTAATCCTGAGAATACAACTAGTGTGACTTAAAAAGCTAAATAGCTCTGTAAAATTGTAGAGTTCTGATGAGACCCTGCCCCATTAAAAAATTCAGATCCTGAAATCACTCCAAAGACCAGGCCCATCTGGGGGGAACCAGTATTGGCTTTATGTAACTCCTGCCTGACAATGGACTTAGGTCTTCTTAGACAATAAGCTTACAGTGCTTGTGAATTTCCAGCAGAAAGATAAATATGGTTTGTAAATAAGCTATTACTGTTTAAAGAAGCTTGTTTGCTTTTTCTTCTTGTTTTGTTTTAAACAGGGACAGACATACTAGAAAAACGTTAATTTTAAATAGAATTCCTTATTGACCTACCAACTAAATTCTATTTGTTTTTTTAAAATTACTTTTCATTCCTTTGATAGACTGTTGAAGTAACACATACAGTGTTTCCTATCAGATTATAAATACACTTCAGAAAAAATTATTATGAGCATTAAGATTGAACATTTAAGGACTCAAAATTTTGAACACATCAGATTAGTTGCATGGTGATTGTAATACATGGTGTAATACAACCAGAGTATATGTATTGTAACAGCTTTTAATTACACAGCCTTGTACTGTTCACGATACATCTCTATTCTTATTACATAGGGAAACAGAAGTTCTGTTGGACTGGAAAAAAGTTTGGAGAGGACAAGTATTTTCACAAAATGAGCTGAATATACCTATTCTGAATAAAAGTTTTATGGAAGACACTGAATTACGTATAAATAGTGTATGATAAATCTGCATTATCAAAGTAAGTTTTCCTTCACATTTCACCTAACTTGAACATTAACTGTGAACAGGATTATCATACCTCTGAAATAATGATTTTAATAATTTTTAAGAATCTTAACAAATACTCTAAAGAAAATGGAAAAAGCATGGTAGCTTAAGATAGCTGCACCTAAGAAGGTTGTTTAAAAAAACAAATGAGGAGGAGATTCTTGAAAAAGTGCCTCAAAAGCTTTGTTTCATATGGTCTAAAGCATTCCTGATTATGCTTCTTTGAAATAACAAGGCAATTCCAAGTAAGAGTCAGTAAAAATCTTTTGGCTTAACTTCCCCTGCATTTTCTCTAACTACATTTATATGCACAAAATCTTATTTGGGGTTTTGGGTCAAATCGTTTAGATTCACTTGTTGGATTTTGCTACTGGACAACACAGAGGCATCTCAAAGAGAAACATCAGTACATCATACCTCTGTGTTTCCAGTAATACCAGTAATACTCAAATGCCCTTCCTCACTGTAACTAATTGTAAATTGCCTGCTAAATGCAGAAAATGCTTTACGATAAAGTGGAAAAGCAGCACTACAAGCATAAGAAAAAGGGGAAAGCAGGGAGAAGAGTACATTAAAACAATATGCTCAGACTGAAGCGAAAGTTACTAGATAAATTTAGAGTTCATGCTTGAAGGCAAAGATATCCAATCTGGTTTTGTTTCTTTGGGGTTTTCTGGTTTTGGTTGGGGTGATATCATTTATGGATATTGTTTGTCATTCATATTCTCTAGCTCCTTCAAAAAATATCACGATTTCAGCAGACAGGTCTAACACTGGCTAATAAGAATCCACAAGTATGCTTAACAGAGGTGAAATTACAGGCTGAATATCATGACAAAGATAACACCTACCCAGTATTTCCATCCAGGTATTTCAGAGCTTTTTACAAAGGGAGTTTAACATTATCACTGGCATTTTATAGATGGAAGAATGAGATGTAATAGAGGACAAAGGAAGCAAAGATGGACCTGGCCAGGGAAAGGCCTGTCCTGGGAGCTGACAAGACCAAAATATTTTAAGATAAATATAAGGGGGGAAACATGGGTCATTCACTTCAAACCAAGATCTTGTACTTCCATCTGCTACCCAGTTACAACAATACATAATCCACCTCAAAGAGATCATAAAAGGAGTAAGAAAGATCATACCAAAATAAGTCAGAACACTGATCTAAATTGGTTGGATGATCTCTGTCCACAACAGATATGAGGTTAAGTGTTTTTAAAACTGCATTTTACTCAAAAAGATGGACAGTGAACTGGGAGGTTTTGTCACACACCATTTCTCCCTATTGATTTCAATACAGAAAAAAATATTTTTTTTAATGTAGTTGCCACTGCTATTGCCGTTGTTGCCCGTAATAAAAATTTTTTGCCTATATCTAAAAAGATTAATACAATGTGGTTTTAAGATCAAGGTTTTAAGTACCTGACTTGTTCTAAAACAAAGTTATTTGTTTCTCGAAGCATGTATATTTTAAGTATCTCTTGCTTATACAGTGAAAATATATAATATAAAAGCATAAACCTCTGTCCACAACCAAATATTCAAGTTCCATTTGTCTTTCCCAAAAAAAAAGAAAGATTAAGTAAAAGATCCATTAAACAACAAAAAGGACTAAATTTTAAAGTTACAAAAATGAGGTATCAGATAGTTTGCTTTTTTTTTTAAATCCAAATACAAAGGCATCAAAAGAAACTTCAAAGCAACAAAGACTTTGGTAGATACTGTATTCTGCAAAGTCATTCCACACACAGGTTTACTGGGAACAGAAAGCCTCTCACAGCCCCAGATGCACATAACATTTAGAACAGAGGAAGAACAAACCAGCCAATTTCAATTGCTAAAAAGCACACAGGAATATGAAAATGTCATCAGGCTCACAGGGGCCCAGATTCAGAATATCCTTTTATGCGTTTAAACTAGTAATTCTCCATATAGACATGTTGATTTTTTGTTAAGCTAAATTGGGAAAAAATAATTGAGACATACTCAGCACAGCTGACATGCTTGTGTACTGATTTTGTTTTCTCTATGAATCAGAACATACAGACAATACAGCCTGCATAAACTATTGCTTATTTTAGCTAAACCTGTCATGTGTAATTTCCAAAGAACCTATTTTCATGCAACTTATTTTTTCCCCCCTAGAGCCTCAAAACCTGCATTTATATAATACACAGGTCAATCTACTAAAACCACCTACAGCACAGTGGTATCTATATATGGAACAAAACTTACTCTTCCAACAGTAATATTCTAATTTTTACTTTTTTCCCCCCAACGCAACTTTCAAGTTAATTTAAATGATATGCAGTTCTTGAAAAGCATACTCAGAATTACAGCTAAAATAAAGACACATTTTGAGGTAAGACAACAAATCCAATAAATGCCTACCTGAACCCACTGGAGATGAGCCAACACTAAGACTTTGTAAACTTCCATTCCTGAGCAAAGTTGGAGATTTTTGAAGACCAGAGCTTGTCACACTTCCTGCAGCAGATGCCACAGAAGAAGTTGGGGAAGCAGAAGAAACTGACAGATGGGAAATACTTTCTTGATTTTTATTTCCTTTGGGTCTACCAGGCCCATGTTTACTTTGCTTATTTCCTTTTCGTTTCTTCTCTGTTACAGTTTCTTCTTCTATTCCAGAAGTTTGAGCTCGTTTGTATGCTGTAGAAGTAAGGCTTGAATTACCTATGTCTCCAGGTGAGCTGTCAAAGTTTTTAGATTGGGAAACAGCTGATGATGAAGGGAGACCAACCAAGGAAGTGAAACAATTGGCACCCCCCTCTTGACTCCCAGCCTCTCCTTTATGTACATCTTTGGTTGACGAAACCTGTTGAGAATGCGTGAAACTGTCACTTCGCAGATCTGTGTCTGTAAAACTCAAAAAATCCTGGGGAGACTGAACTGAACTTCCAGAAGATGACTTTATGCTCCCAGGAGTGCCCAAAAAGCTGCCTAAAAAAGAAAGCAAAGGGCGGGGGGGGAGAGGAGAGAGAGAGAGAGAGAGAGAGAAAAAGTACAATTTTTGTTTCCTGTAGTTGATGAAAATCAATGGGAAAGATTAATACCTTAAAATACAAAACTTTAAAATACAAGGACTTTAACACAAAAAGTGCTACCAAGAGCTAAAGAATTTATATTTAAGACAACTCATTGCTTCTCCTGCTGATCTTCACTCTGCTAGATCTGATTCTCAGATTCCTATCAGAGATTCAAATCTGAATGAGTAAAAAGAGAACAACAACTTCGCTGCTTAAGTAACTTTGACATTCCTTCTGTTTTAAAGCCACAACAAACGCTTGGTGCAAGTCATGGCAGGGTTTTTTATAAACATACACATATATAAAAAGAAGGCTGATGGAAACATGCTATGATCAGGTCTACACTATGTCTACAATCTTCTTTACCATTCTACCTAAATCAAGGGTCTGACACAGGTCAAGGGAACAGCAATTGTACTTCATTTACCCTGGCTGAGGAGGTGTTCCATAGAAGAGGTGTTTTGAAAAAGGACATGAGAGGAAGTGGAGAAAAACGTATAAATTGGCATTTTAAGACTTCTTTAGCACTGTCAGAGAACGATAAAGATCTTTTGTGTAATAGAATTACATTGCTTCTGTAATATTTGGAATGCAGTCATTTCATCACTGTGTTAGCACAAGGCAGAAAATGGAGCACACTTCAAATACACACATCAATTTTCACTGAAATTCAATAATTTTATATGGGCGGATGCTGTGGGTACTGTTCGGTAGAATTCAGACTGATAACTACTAGCCCATCAAGAAAATCCTCCTAAATAGAACAAGAGGTACAAAAAAAGTCCTTGAAAAATCAGTGGTTTATCTTTAGTACTCCATTAAACATTATTAAGAATTCCATTTCAAATATAATTTACATTAATACAGCAATTTAAAAATCATACACACTGCTGGTTTGTATTTTAAGTAAGTTATATAGACTTAATTTAATGCAGCTGTAACAAAAATACATGCATATACCAAGTATCTATTTTGCCATATGCAGTGAGCAAGATTTTCTTTAAATGCAGGATTCCAGAAGACAATTTGAGAATTTAAACAAAAAACCACTTCAGTCTTTTTCAAGTAAAAAAGCCTGAAATATTACAGGAGTTCCTGATAAATTTAGAAGTGTTCACTGCATAAATAAACTGAAAGGAAAACCAGCATCATAAAGGAGAAAGGACATTCAGCTACTACACACCACAGTGAAAATTACAGAAAAGCAGTTACTTTATAGAAGGTCTAGTTTGTTGCATTTCATAACATGTTTTATTAGTTAAGAAATAAAAAATAGACTTTTTCTTTTTTAATATTTCTTCAACTATGACAGAGATGCCATAAATAAAATTTTCTTTTTAGAACTCTCCAAAGTGCATTTAGTGGGTTTTAGCACGTCCAAAACATCAAACTTTTTGTATTACAGAATGTAAATAAACTGTATATATTTGTCACATAATCATCATCTACTTATGTATTTCAATGACAAAAAAATGAATGTAAAAAAGTCTGTCACTTTGAAGAAAAAGGCACATTTTAAATGTCTTTACCTTGAAAAATTATTTAGGGGCCACCGTATCCTATATGTTAGGTAGTCCAGTTTCGTTCTAATATGCACTAACTAAAAAACATTGGTATTATTCCCACAAAGAGCTAAGAAAGACCCCTTGACTCAAATTCATGTTAAATTTTAACCCAGACTAACTTTTCAGCTTATAAAGAAACTTCTGTTTTTATCAGGTAAAGAGAATACCTTTACAGTCTAAGCAAAAGCATCAGTTTTGCCCTGTAAAGATGCACGACCTTCTTTTTCATGTTATGACAATGAACACTTTTTCCCTGAAAAAAGTTATTTTTTCCCAAAGTGAAAAAACATTCTTATTATTGAGGATAAAGGATGAACTACTTTTCAAGTTTTACATAGATAAAATTTCTAATTCATGTCCAAGCAGAAGTCGTGTTACAGCATAACAATTAATACCTTGCTGAAAAGGGCTAGCTGCAGTCACAGTGGCTCCTGGATTTCTTCCAGCACCAGGCTTTCTTCCCCTCTGACCTGAGTTGTGACCTGCAGATTTCTTCCCTTTACTCTCTGACCCTCTAGCCTCTGAAGAATCTTTTCCACTTGAAACGTGTGTAGAAACTTCCTGGAAATTTGCATTTGTAAATCGAGCTGTGGTATCTTCCAGCCGCTTCAAGGAGCCTGACATGGAGTTGTTGCTAGTGCTCGTGTATGTCTAGCATTTTGATAAAAGAGAGGAAATAAGAGAAAAGAAAGTTAGGTCACACAACAAACTGTAACAAAAGAACTACTTAAAAGAACCTATTCTTTCAAATAAACTTAGAAGTGTTCAAATACCAAGGTGACTGCTAATAGCAGGAGTTATGTAAACTGAATTGCTAAGGTTTTCAGCAAACAACTGAAGTCATAAAACTCATTTTGTGGGGAAAAAAAAAGGCATAATAACATCAGCCTTTTTTGAAATTTTTACTTCACCGAGGTCAATGGATTCATCTCAAATCTATGGTTACACAGTCTTTATATGCTACTTAAATAGAAAATTGTTATTTTACTACTTAAAAATTAAAAAAAAAAGAGACTTTAAATGCTTTTCTGAAAATACAATTTTTATGCAGTTTGTTTCACCAAACTTGTTCCATCAGCTGTGGAACTGATGAAGGCTTCAGAACCTAAGAACTTGCATTTTTAAGCCTTTAGTCTCAACACTGAACAAAAATCAACTCCAACAAGACCAACTGTCCCTTATATCTTCATTTTCCATCATCGCATCAGGATTCCCTGCCATCTGAATCATCCCATTCAGCCAGATCCTTAAGTATCATCAAGTAAAGAAGACATGTGCTATCTATTTGGCCAAGACGTATGCAGGAATGACTGGCTACCCACTACAAACCTGCTGACTGACATGAAGGAGAAATGGTAACATGCTTTTGGGCTCCTAATGCAATTTTTTTCCTCAACCCCTACCCATGCCCAAGAATGGCCCTTCTCCTACACCCATAAACTCTTCACAGGGCTTTCAAAAATGTTACCTTAAGGCCTGTTATTCTTCATTAAATTTTGTCAGAATTGTTCATATTGGTGAACAGTAGTCGAAGTAAGTTCACAGAAAGCAGTGAAACACTGTGCACAGCATTAGGAAATCACACAAAGGTATATAATTGTTTTCATAATAAGTAAAAAAAATAATTTACAATAGCAGAATTTTAATATCAGAAGAAAGAAAATGAAAACAAAATTAGGGAAAAGGAATTAATATTCTACTATTATTTATACTCAAACCAGCTATTAAAATAGCATTATAAGAATAAAGCTTCGTCAACAAAAAATACAGATCAAACCTAGACTTATCTGTTCAAAACGAGGTTACTTTGTTTTTCTGTTGTTTGTAGAAGAGAGTTTACAACAGGATCTAAATGTCTCTATTAAAGACCACATAAACACATACTTCTGAAGACTGAGCATACACACACACTTCCCTTCCCTGATTTGGATGCCTGCTGAACTTAGGCCTACAGCAGAACATTTCTTATCTTTACATACAGCTTTGTACAGCTGTTATAAAATTTTTTCCATATTTTTACTAAAACAGCCAAGACACTTACATAGAACTTACTTTTCAGTTGCAACTGCCAGAAGACAACTAAATATGCAAGCTTTGAGGAAGATGAAAATGTCAATCTATTTGCATAGTGCCCTGTATGAATTGTTATGAACTGCAATAAAAATATATTACGGATTTTCTGAGTAACAGTGAAGAAAAATCAGTTTAAGTCTGTTAAAATACAACGTTAAAAACAATTTACCTCAAATTCATATTACTATACTGGTAAATGTTTCTAATGAAGATGGAGCCAACTTTAAGGTAAGTTTAGTTGTTAACTTTTTGAACTATTACAAAGTCCACAAGTATATTCAATTTTCCCGAAACTGATGCATCATTTGACCTGAGTTAAGAAGCTGTGGTTCAAATCTGGGTCATTTGAACAAAGGGTTTCCAGACATGCATTAACCCAAACCAAATGTCAGGCTTTTTCTAGGATCCAGGATCACTCCTCTTACTCAAAACCTTCCTTTCCTAATTGTTATTTCCTATCCATTCAGTTGAATATTAATTGCAAGGATAACTCTCTATAGGTATCAACAGTCATAGTTTGATGTTATCTAGTACCTCTTCCCATTACTGCACAATCATTTTTTTTAATTTACTGAAATCTATGTGCTTACTCAGAATATCTTGGACACTAACATGATGTAATACACCCCAAGTGAAGTAAAATTGGTATCATTTGGTCAGTATTTCTTTCCACAGGTTATATTCCCTACTTTAAGGAGTTAATCACAACAAAGTGCCCAAATACACATACATTAACTGCTTTGAAAATCCTTGAGATACACAATATCTTGGTAAATGACCTAAGGTAAAACTGCAGCACAAACTTTGTATTATCAAGCTAATTGGTTCATACAATAACCTACCCACCACCAAACAAATTGCTTTTCTAAAATGCTAAGCTCTAGAAGACAAAGGCCTAACAGAACAGTCTCAGAAAAACCTTAGTATGTCATAGAAAAGTTATATTGTTTGTTTGGGTTGGGGTTTTTTGAGGTCATGAGTCAGAGTGGCAGGGAGCAAGGATCTGAGGAGAGAGGCAGAACATCTTTGGTTATTTTCTGCCTGGCTTCAGCTTCTGTGGCCCCCCGAGGCTTACAATTGCTGTCCCCTCCCAGCACGTGCGTTTTAAATGGAATACACTGCTCAAGGCTCCCTGCTTCACCGCTCACACTGCAGTCAGTTATGTTCCTTCATTTCAGTACAGACATACCCCTAAGATGCCCCTGATGTTGCCACTCAACTCCATTCCTTGGTTTATCTGGGAGGACTTGACTCATTTCATGTTAATCCAGTTCTCAAAAAATCAATGATTATTTGACAGTGCAATTTCCAAGCTAACTGTGTGTGTATTAGGGTTCCTTTATGCTTCCCCTAAACCAGTTTGCAGGTCTTTTTCTGAAAAGCATGCCTTCACATTGCTTGGTGCGCAGAATGCTACTGTCATTTTTACACACCCCATATATCACTCTGTGCGCCCTTAAGAATTATACCACCCATCTGTAGCAAGTCCTAGAACTTCTGGAAAAGCTTCGGATTTACAGTAAAAGTGTAATAATCATTCTATACATAGTACATCCCAAGGCTTGAGAAGCCTTTACCCCCATACAGATGTATAAGGTGGTACTCTTGCACAGAGAAGGGATGGACCATGGCAGGTAATCCCCCACCGAAATACCATATGATAAGAGCATAGGCCAAGCAAAAACCAACCAAACCACCCCAAAAAAAAAACCCAAAAAAACCCAAAAAACACGGAAAAAAAATGCTAACATGTACATATACCCCACAGCCCACCATCCCACAAACACCACAGTGCTGCAGGATAGTGATGTTCCGTCATACCAAACAGATACTTCCCTATTCATTCCCTTCCATAACCCACTGCAGCAGGATCTGAGCACCTCTCTTGAGGTGAACTGAGGAGGGTTATCATCATCTCTACTATTACAGAAAAAATTCAGTCAGCTGTATTTCCTGTTTGCAGTATCTTTTATTTAATTACTGACTGCAATTTGAACACAGATACATGTCTTGTGTATCTTTGTGTACATCAATGTTTTGGAGTATCCTTAATTAATAACACATACCTATACCCCCACCCCAATTAAAAAAAAAAAAAAAGTGTAAAGAAAGGACAACTGTGTTCTTCTGGTTGTGTTAAAGCATACACATTTTTGAACTCTTGATACAAGCCAAAGCTAAAACATGAGACAGAAGCTTTCATCAGGACTAAATATAGGACTGATGTCTCTTCCAAACTGAGAGGAACTTAAAACAGCAAAGCAGAAAATTGACTCTTAATTTTTTATTTTTTTATTTTTTTTTTAATAAAAAAAAGAAGAGTTATCAGGAGTTTCAGGAAACCATCAACTATTAAGTCTCACTTAACACAACAGCATCAAAAAGAATACAGCAGAACCAGAAACAAGACTTTCTGATTTATCAGAAGCATGTGTCACAAATAATGGGACATTAACAGGTACACATCCTCAAGTTAATAATCCTACTACTGAGAATGAAGAAATAGCCAAAGCATACTGAAAAACTAAATTTCTTGTTGTGATTCTTGAAGTTGATACCATTAGTTGAGGGAATAATTCCAGAGACTAGAGAAAGTTTCAATTGTTCTACCCTGTCCTGACAAGATCTTGGCGTACCATATGCAAACAGACACATTTGCTGAATACTGCATCTCAGCAATCAAACTACATACAGTTAACACAAGCTTCAGCATCTTTACTAAAAAACAAGCTCTGCACTGGTGGCTAATTAATTCAAACCATGATTCCTCAACTCAGATGTCAAACATTTCCACACGAATGAGACAAAAATTCTACAACTCTGAACTCCTAAAACCCATTTCTCAATACTGCTGCCCACTCTGTAATGTCATGACTATTGTTATTTTTTTGGTGGATAGTAAAAGCAATTCTTGTATAGTACAATGAAAACTGTCATTATTTAACCCTCCACGTTGTCCCTTGAGTTAGGTATTTGCTAGCACATTACAGGAAGGAAAGACCACAGAACCTAATAGCACAAACTGCTAAAAAGCAATGGGATATTACAAGCACAGTGAATTTCAAAGGCAAGATTTTCTAAAACTTCTCTAATTATTAAACACAAGTCAATGAAATAAAACTTATTGGAGTACCAGTGGCACCTGACTGGGGTCATTAATCACTTGCTATTCAATTACAAAACTCTAAGCCTTTGTCCATATGATAAACCTCAAAGTATTTTAGGATTTTACATTATAGGAAAAAGTATCAAGTGTGCTTGATACAGCATCTATGTCATTATGAAGTTCCTGTATACAGAGTGGAATGATCACAACAAGAAATTTCAACATAAGCAGCTGAAGTGGAAAAGGATGAAAATACATTGACTTACTTTCTCTGTAGTTACAGTAAGAGATGGAACCAAGGATGGCGAGGACTCCGACTGCTTCTTATATTTTTGCTTGTGTTTATCTTTCTCTTTGTATTTCTATAAGTTATAAAAGAAAATATAACCTAAATTCAGCTTCATCTTTAACATAACCCATCTTATTTAGCATCAAGCATCATCAAAAGATAAGAGATGGTAATAATGTTCTGTGCTATTTTAATGGAAACAACACTAATGTTTTGAAATTTTAATAATACAATTTTATAAAAGCAAATCAAGTATTTAATTTGCTTTCAAAGTACAAACTGAAATTCTTCAATTATAGCCAGCATTTATGAAACCACTGTTGTTAGTAATATCCATCTTCCCAATGATCAATTAATCAACAAAAGAAAATGGATTAAAAACAGACATGGCTTCTGCTTCAGAGATCTTCCTGCATTTCTCACCAAAGATTTCTATCTTCCTGCATTTCCATACCTGCACAGTATTTTTTCTTGGGATACTACTGTAAATTAATGCAAGGTTTTAGCTTTGGCTCCCCTACTGACATCTCCACGCAGAAGAATGAAACTTGATTCAGATTTTCTTTCCAGAAAGGTGCATATAGTTTACATACTAAATAAGTATCTTCTTCCATGTTAAACTGAACAAAATACCAAAAGCTATACAAATCAAGTGTGCTTTCTCAAGAGGCTGAGAATTTAGGTTTTTGTTTGTTTGTTTTAAAAAAACACAACACGAAGCATTGGCAGTGTGAATGAAATTGTGCAGAAAGAAAAAATAATTTCTTAACCCAGAGCCTTCGGAATATAATAGAAGCCTTCCATACTGATAGAAATCAATTCAGAGAGGATTACAGAAGCAGAATGAAAATGGATTTGTATAAATAAGTCAGGCAAATACAAAAAAAATACAGTCTAACAAAATTAACAATTCAAGTTATAATACAGAAGTTCAGTACTTTTACCAATTTAATCAAAAACAAGTCTACATAGTCACTTTTTCCTTAGCATCCTAACATGGTTTATTTAGACAGTCACCATCACAACATGCAGAGAAACTGCAGGTGTGAGAGAAAAGTTACTTGTAAGCTACTGGCACTGAAGTATTTTGCTTCTTTAACTACGTATTTGTGGAAATTTTGTGTACTCAAACAAAACTCGGTAGAACAACATGATCTACTGCTATTTGTCAGAATGAGTGCTTCAACAGAAAGCTACCAAAAAAAAATGCATACGTACGGATTGACACAAGGGGTTTAAAACTCCCACTGAGCAGCTTGAAAAGATGAGGAAGACAACTTAAAATGTTAAAAGTCTGAATAGCTTTATGAAACTCAGTAACTGTTTTGAATCTTAAAAATAATCCATGCTGATCCTTCTCTAATTATCAAAATTATTATCCAGACCCTCAAAAGAAAACTTAATTTTGTTCAACAGCAACTGCACAACCACTCTCACCAAGCACCAGGACGGGATCTAATTTGTGCATACTCTATTCAGGTATCACCAAGTACCAGCTTTCTGTTTCAATCACAGTGGAAGAAATACAGCTAGAAAGATGCTGATAACACACCAGTGCTTCACCACTGCTGAGCAGCGCCTGCACAGCATCAAGGCTGTCCCTCCAACATTCCCCCCTCACCAGCAGGCTAGGGTGTGGGCAAGGTCTGGGGAAGGGACACAGCCAGGACAGCTGACCCAAACTGACCAAAGGGATATTCCGTAACATATGATGCCTGCTCAGCAATAAAAGCTAAGAGAAAGGGGGGGGGGGGGGAGGGTGTATAGGGGGGAGCACATTCATTATTTATGACATTTGTCTTCCAGAGTAACTAGTACACCTACCAAAGCCCTGCTTCCCAGGAAGTGCTGGACATGGACATCACCTGCTGCTGAGCAGACTGTAACATCTTTCGTTTTCCTTCACTTCCACACACCACCTTTGTTACTGCTTTATTAAACTGCCTTCACCTTGACCCACAAGTTTTTTTCATCTTATTTTCTCCCCCCCACCCTATCGTGCTGAGGAGGGGCATGATAAGAGTGGGCTTGGTGGGCACATGGCATCCAGCCAAGATCAAACCACCACAATTTAATGTAGGCTTGTTGAGGTTGCTATAGATCAGGGAGGTTCTTTTTGTTTTGATTTGGTTTTTTGTGGAGGGGGGTGGTTTTGTTTGGGTCTTTTTAGACCTGGAAAATATACATTTGAAATTTAAAAAGATATGGAGAAGAGGGATTCAAATACGCTGCACAGACTTTTCAATAATTTCTTAAATGTGACAGTCCCAAAAATATTATCTATACTGCCAGAAAACAAGCAGGGAGCAAGACAAAACAGAAGCATCTACACCCACAACTGCCATGTTATCCACCAGATCTGTTGATCCAAAAGCCTTTCATCAGTGCCAGCTATGCTAGCTACCCAGCTTACTATACCATCAGTGTACATGTTTAGATAAACCTGAGTAACAATTTCACTGACCCCCAAACAAGCTTCAAGAAGGAAGTTACAAAATAGAAACCTAAGCCACTGTCCAAGTTTCCTTAGCTTTCAT
This sequence comes from Falco punctatus, assembly GCF_963210335.1. Classification (NCBI taxonomy): domain Eukaryota; kingdom Metazoa; phylum Chordata; class Aves; order Falconiformes; family Falconidae; genus Falco; species Falco punctatus. The sequence continues at coordinate 71,014,881 of NC_137583.1, forward strand.
CATTTTACTAGGCAATTCAAATCACACAAAAGAAATTTTTTTATTTATAATTTTGGAGCCAAGAGGCAATGACTTTAATATGCTTTAAGATGAAACTTCACAGCAGTATCAGTAAACAATGGGAAACATTTAAATGAACATGTTTTACAACTCTTCTGTTGACTTTCTAGTGTTTTTACTTTCAGTGTTAATTTTGTCTGAAAGGACAGAAATACAGAATTCTGATCAAAGGACAGTCAGGAGGACTTCGACATTCCATTCAACATTCTGTTAACGGACTAAAGTCACTTTGATAGTAGCCTCAACAGAGAAGGATGTGTCAAGATGGAAAAAAGTAATACAAGAACAGGGACAAGGAAAGGGTCATAAATGACTACGAGCCTGGAAAGAACATGCTTTAAGTTCTATAAAGCGAAGCATCAGCAACCATATCAAATTCCTCTCCCAGATCCAAAACAACGCAAAGTTTGCCAGGACAGCTTACCAATATTACAGCTTACCACGCTGGGCCACTGGAGGGGTACCCCACCCAAAGGCCTTTTGCATACAAAGATCTCATCCACAGGAACTCTACTGGTTTAAACCCACATTCCCTCCTCCTTTTAGGTTATACCTCCTCTAACACTCTCTCCTCTTTTTTTTTCTTTTTCTCTTGTTTTTTCTTCCTAAGGGAAGTTCAGAAGTCCTATTCTGAATACGAATTGACTCCAGATGCAAATAACAAAGAAGTGGAGAACATTTCACTGCAAGAAAACCTTTGAAAGGAATGCTCAGGTTTTACACTGATAAAATAAAAATTTCAGCAACAACCTGCTGAGATGAAGAGATTTAGTTCCCAACAAAGTGACTCCTTGGAGTTGCACCCTCTTCTCAACATAAAAGATGCATACAAAGCATTAGAGTTCTGAAATACCCACTTTTGGATCCAGAAAAGGAACAACAGAGGAACATGAATTCCCACAATATTTAACAAATATCACAGCTTTCAGTCAAGTCTGTCTCAAAGGACACACAAAGTAGCCATCTTCCCTACTGCCAGAAAAAGAACAAACAAAACAGCTGGCCCTCCACAAAGTCACTGCATGCTTCACTTTTGTAAGACCTCTTCTGATCAGCCACAGCTCTAAAAACAAAACAAAAAAACCCACAACACAGCAGCAGCTCACTAAGATAACATCCACTCAGAAAGCCATGTGGAAACCCACCATTCTAAGGAAGGTAACAATATCAAACGTCTGATCTTTTATAAGCTTTACTGTATGGATAAAAAGGGCAGAAATTACTCTTAACAAGGACTGAAAATAATATTGCTAGTAAGTGAAAGCTAAGGGAACCCTGACGGCAGACAGAACCCATGTATCTCATTTATATACTCAGACTTAAATTTTTTTAAAGATTCATAGGCATACATTGAGATGTTGCCAACATCTGTAGTTCAACATAGTTGCCGAGCTGAAAAATGCAATGCTACATTCCATAAAACCAGAACTTGGTAGAAGAAACATTCCAAGGAAAAATACATCAAAAAACTACAAGGCCAACTACAAAATTGACAAAGGAAGCTTCAGTCTTGGCTCACAAATAGGGTTGGTCACAGACCAGATACAGGTAGGTCCTGAAACCTTTCTTACTTTAAGAAACATAAGGCTTGATTGCCACGCAGCTGCCTGGAACTTGAAGAGCTCTGATTTATGATGTAGCAAAATACCAATACAAAATATCTTGAGTTCATATGTCGTATCAATCAGAAAGCTTTATTTATCACTAGGGATCTCATTTTTTGCTTTTGTTTCTTGGCTAAAGAATTATGTAATATCTTCTTAATTCCAAGAGCTACATGCTGCAAGATAATGAAACAAATACAGCGCCAAGATTTCTGGAATTCTATAGCACCTTCTGCACATTGCCCTCTTGTGGGGTAGGGGGGTGGAAAGGGAAAAAAGCACATTTTCGTTTCTTCTATTTCTTCCACAAAGATCCAATCTACAAAATTATTACATAATATGATTTCACAAATATAGTTTGGTTCCATGTCTTTGGGTTTTTAGTTCATTTACACATTGGATCACTCTGAAGATCAGCACTTGCTCGTTCATTAACATACTTTCAGAGGGAACATTTATCAGACTACTGAATCAAAGTATCATATCATTGAAATATCAAATTAAGGATACATGTATAATTTTATCTTAGCTCTGATCTGTTACCAACAAAATACATGTCATCGAATCTATCCTTCCACAGTTTGGACCTCATGCCTGGGAAGACTAAGTAATGGAAGAGAATGATAACTTTTCCAGTACAGATGGAACGGATGAGTTTAATGGCATTATTAATTCATAAATATCCACCTGGAAGTGTCATTTAACTTTTTCAATGTATTTACACTTATTGGCAATTTATTTTTGTCTCAGGAATACTGAGACAAACTCCTGCAAAGAGGTTTCCACAGTACTTCATTTCATTAAACTACGTGATGAAGTTCACTGCTACCAAGGGGGGGGTGGTGTGTTGAGTTTCCCAACCCCTCTCTCACCTTTCTCACGTTGCTTAGCTTGTCAGACCTTCTGTGTGCCAATTCAAACTGCTAAAACAGCAGCAACAAAAACCAAAGTGCATTGTTTTCTGCTCTTTTAGCAAGTTAGGTTAGTTCAGTGAAGGAGCATGAGAGATTGACAGTAGCAAAGACAAGAAGAGGTACATGCAGAACAGAGGAGCAAGAGCTCACCTGCCCAGGAAACAAGATACTAACTTCTATTTTGAAAGAATTAAAACATATGCATGCTATCAGCAAGCACTAGTGCTCATCCCTTTAGACAAAAGTGCTTGGACTGATCTTGAAGTATTCCATTTTTATCCCCTTCTCTATTACAAAAACAGTAACCCCCCACCACCTTTAGTTGTCCCAAGTTTTCAAACCTTAACAATACTTTCAAATCTATTTTCCTTAGTGATTCTTATAAACAAAATCATTTGAATGTCTAAATGACTGATTTTTCCTCTGCTGTTTTTTGACTCCTTCAAATAATTTCAACATATCAGAACATTCTATTAGCACAGAGTACTCAGATTTGTGCTTTTGTCACTTACGGATTTTCTGCACTTTCTGTCACTGAAGCTTGTAAATCCAGAGCTGTCACCATCAACACTAATAAAAGGTTAATAGAAAGCTGTCCATAGTTCTTGCTAATCCCATATACAAGACCTGCTTGGCCTCTTATTCGTAACTAGTAGCTATGAGCAATATAACCACAACAATCCCAGAATGAAAGATGCCCGTGGTCCACAAGTTTCAAATTCAAATTCTGATTTACCTTGTTCTGACAAGAGCAACCCTAGCTCAGACATTCACCTATCTAACACTTTATACAGTATAACCCACAGCAGGAAAATTAAACACAGTAGCAGCATTGCTGCAGTCACAGTAATAAAAGAATATAGGCACAGGACAGTTTACAGGGAGAGGCGGAACACTACCGCCAGCATTATTCAAATACATACATATTCAGCTCTAAGCATGGAACTTGTTCTGAAGTACCAATCCTTGATACAGTTCTCGAAATCCTCACTTCAACACAGGGGTAATGGTCAGAATTTTAACCATCAGTGGTAAAAAGACTCAAGAATCAATGATAAAAATGCCAGCCAAAGTTTCTCTTAGGTGCAAGACTGACGCACAACTCTTATTGAGAATAAGCTACTCTTCTTTTGATATTTAACATTAAAATACGCTTTTTCTCTTATTTACACAGTTTAATATTAATGGTTGGTGATGGACGCTCAGCACTAAACACTGGAGCAGCACTTTATAACTTCAAAAATGGTGCAAAATAAACTACATCAAAGCAACTGTTTATCGCCCATGCTTACCCTCATTTATTCCTATAAAAACTGTAAGTATTTAAAACTTTAAAATATGTATTATGTTACATATGTATTATGTTACATATTGTAAAATGCTCCACTGTCTGCAAGGTAACTTAAAGATATCTATCAAATATATCCATCAAGAAATAGGCAAATAGAATGGCAAGCAAAAGGAATACATTTAATTTTCCTAGCTCAGTCAGCTTAACATTGCAGATCACCTTTAACTGCATATGGTCTACCAGCACACAAACCACTGTACCCCATGAACAGCAAATACATACAACTTTATTAAAAAGTTACCAAGATTACCTTCTAGAAAACTGTTAGAAAGTCAACATAAAGTACTAATAATGTTATAATCTAGGAACCAAAGCAAAGAAAAATAGTGTCTTAAAGCACCTTTCGCATACATCTCTCACAGTTATAGCTACAGAAGTGTAGGAAGATAAACTGCTCAAACAGAAACAAAAATCAAGCAGCAATCTTAATGACATACTTTTAATGTTCAGGTGTCATCTAGTTTTCAAATTAAGACAAACAATGAAGCATGAAATGTTCATGTTCTTTGAAGTTCAGCTTACCTCTTACCCCAGTGGTTCAAAGTTACTCTATCTTAAAATGTGGTGGAGTACAAACATCGAGGACTGAAGTAAATGATGCTACAATACACCAAACTTGTAGAAAGATCAAAATCATAATCAGACAAAAAGTTGTTTTCTTAAAATTTTGTGAAGATATTGATGAAACTGAAGTAATATGTAAAAATAGCATAAATAATAAAAAGCAAAATAAGTAACACCTAATAATACCTCAAATATATCATTGCTATTTTTCAATTAAACAGGAAGTCTTTTGGTTGATCCCTGCATCCTAAGGAAAACATTCAGACTAACAATGTGCTTTTTCTTTAACAAACTACAACTCTTGTTTGAGGAGCATACTAAAAACTTACTACAGTAGAGATCTACTCAAATTTCTGATTCTCCTAGTGTTGCTCTAGAGACACCTATAAAAACCACAGCGAAGCAGTAGCTCCATGACAGAAACAAAAAAATAATACAACTTCTTCAGATAAATGCTTCAGGGTTTTGCCATCCATGGAATTTCAGTGTTACAGTCTACAGAGACAATTATCGCTATTACTAAACACTATTAGTTCATGTACAGGTTCTGCTGTGGCAAAATTTTGAGATTGTTTTCTTTCACGGTGAGAAGCAGAAGACTGAAATGTGTACTTGGAAGGGAAAAAGGACAGCTGCAACTAATGCAGTCTTACAAAACTCTACACCTTACAGAGTAGCTTTTAGGTATACCTGAAGTGGTGTGTTTGTCATTTTGATTTTGTAATAATTAACTAATCCCAGGTGCCAAGCTTAATACTATTATTACATGTTGTTTCTGCTAAGGTACACCAAAAGCATTACTCTTTTTTTTTTTTTTTTTTTTCTCCGTAATATACATGATGCGTTACTGTAAGGTTAGAAAAATATAAGGTAGTCAAATCAATAATTCTGAGATAAGCATGATAATGGAAACAGAAGTTCTACTTTTCCTCTTACTAAAATAAAAGGTAAATAAAAACAAGCTTATCTGCTTACATAGCTCTTCCTCACCTCCATAAGAGATCATTTTGATGTGCCGTCTCTACCAAGTGGTGCAAACTCCAGTAGATTGCTTACAGTTTATTATCAGGCTGACACAGAATAAGCACAAGTCAACACAGAACTTTAGCAGGCAACAAGTCAAACAGCAAGAGGCCACCTTTGCTCTTAATCCCGCAGACTTTAAAAATATATATTATTGAATACACTCAAGAGTAGCTTTCTAATGAAATTTGGTTTACACAGTCACACTCTGTAAGTCCTCCCAAATAACTAGGCTTTCAACACAATTTGACATGAAGAGATACAGTAAAAAAGAAAAATTACACTCCTACACAGTCAGTAAATAACAGGTGTCCAGAAACAGAAATACTGTTCACTGGCATCAACAGTAAAAGACTGGAGTACGAAGTCACCCCTTTTTGAAGACCAGGGAACCCACACAAAAACTCAGTTTTAGAAAACAGGTTCTGCAGCTCATAGATAGGATATTAAAGACCATCTCTACACCAAGCTACATATGGTATATGCTTACTGACCAGTTTTTAAAGCTGTTTAAAGGCATCCTTCTTTCCCTCTGACTGAACAGAGTTTGAAGAAGTCAACTTGGATACACATCACTGTTAGTATCCATACCACACAACTGTCATTTGAATAATATTTATCTTCAATAATTAAAATTGAAGTAATTCTGAAGTGGTTGCAGAACAGTTCTAGTTATGTTTAGCAGTCCTACAATTTTGCCTCATGTGTCAAGAACAGCTGAGAGGATCAAACAGTCAGACCTACTAAACTGATCAACAAAAACTTTAAAAAATTAATGAAAATGCAGTGGGACCGTGGGATACTGCATTACTGAGATGAGTCTGGAGCTGTCTTGCCCATAAGTTGCTGCACAAATATTCAAATAACATCATTAAGTTTATGAAGTGAGGCAATTAACAGAGGAATGACATAATTAGAATTGCCTTCACTACACTGTTTTATACAGTACTATAAAATGACTCTTCAGGACTAAATCAGAACTTTCATTCTTTTTTCTTAAGAGAGGAAAAAAAGGAAACCATTGTTTATTCAGCTGACTGGTAATCCAAAGAACCGCAGTCTGTTCCTGGTTTGGCCACAGGATCTTATGTGATGAGTGGCAGGTCAACTTTTATGTTTTCACAGTCGGTTTATTCAGATAGCAAGGAATACATAATGAACGCTTGATCTGAGTGTTTAAAACTCCATTTTTAACAGCCTACATAGAGTATTAAAATACATTTGAAAGCATCAAATGCCTTTCTCCCAAATGAAATTCATAGCCCTGACGTATGAATGTAGGCTTACAACATGTTGGGAAAGTTTGGCCAGTTCAGAAGGCAATTCACAAACCAACATGCCACTACTCTATGGAAATTTTCAATGAGTACAAGTGTGCTTCAAATTTTCCCTTCTTATGGGCCTAACAACCAAACTCACACCTACAGTGGAACATGGTGAATGTCACACACTGCTTCAAACTCTTCTCAGAAGTTCCAAGTTTCTCCCCTCAAAATCAGAGAAGGTGTAATGTTTAAGAACAGGACAAGCAGCAAGAAGATGTCCATAATGAATTCCCTTTAGCAGTAGCTCAGTGTTTAGCACACCTGTCCCATCTCCTGCATCTTTAGGTTCTCCTCTGACACCCTCCAGCTTCAGTAATAGTGCCCTGGGGCTCATCATCACTATTTTGCTTTTCTTGCCTCTTCAGTCACCACTTCTTTCACATTTACAGTCTTCAGTCACATGCCCATCTTTGTTTAATTTGCATCATATAAGCCATCACAGTGAGGAGTTTTAGATTTCCCCTTCCTCCTCAGCCAAGACCAAAGCACTTTAGAAGAAAAGGAATTTGTCCAATTCAGCTGCCATATAGTAGTTACTATGTAGTAAATTCACATTTTTCATAAACCAAACATATAATGCTAATTGTCACATAAGTGGCAAGAAAGACTTCCTTTACAAAAGGTCAACCCCAGACATGTTAGGTTCCCTCTTTAGTCCCTTCCAAAGATAAGGTCATTCACACAAGTCATTCTTTAACTACAGAACATGTAAGACTGAAATCACCAAACAAAAAATCTGTAGCCACAAAAAGTTAGGTGATTAACAGTTTTAGGAAACTGCAACTTTTTTCACCACTTGGTGCTTTTTACTAGAATTGTATTTTGTTATTATACAAAATATAAAGAAAATTAAACTTGGTAAGTGAACATGCTATAACATGCCATGAGAACCAATGAATGTCAAATAATTGGCTAATGCTTCAAACTGCATTGCTTCACTTGGTATTACAGGTCATGAGATCTTCTGGATTACCATGCTGCAGTTCACGAAAGGTAGAAGAAACCTTAATATCCAATTTCTAGAAAACTTCAAGTCACAGAAAAAGGCCAGGACTTTCAAGGCAAGCCACAATATTAACTACTTCTAAAAGAAGAACCACATTAAATTACGTCCAGAGCAGAAGCTGAGCAGCTGGCAGAGCTGATACATTGGCCAAACATGCTCTATTGCAAAGTCCCGCCAAGTATTCCCTGAAGATTTTACAGGTATTACAACCAGAAGGAGCACAGTATCTCCACTGAAAGTTACTTTAAAAAAAAACAAAACAAAACAAAAAACAACCACAAATGCCTTTGTAGGTTTTGTTCACCTACAACAACAAAAAAACCCACACCCAAAAAACAATGGCAACAGGTTTTTTGCACTGCTCAGACATACAAAACCTAAATTGAAGAAACTTTGAGCATGAGGCTCAAATTCAACTTCAAAGTTTTTTCAAGGCGACTCAAATCCATGCATACATTGCCACAAAACATGACTTGAATTCTGATAGCAGTAAAAAACTAAGAAAACAAATAAAAATACAGCAAGTATTGGTACACTTTTACAACACAGATAATTCTGTAGTCTGTAATTCAAGATTGGTTTCTTCCACCAATGTGTTACTAAGAAAAAAAGATCTCCAAATCCCCAGACTTCTATTATTTTAGTCATAAGTGTAGATTTAGAGGTACAACCACATTGCAATGCACACTCTCTTCAGCATTACCAGATGAAGATGGAACTATTTCCCCACACCATCAACCAGATATAAAGACAGTTTTTAGAAGATTACCAAGAACAATGGAGATCAACCTCCATCCAAAGTGAAAGTGAGCTTAAAAACCACATCAAGTATTAAGGAGATCAAAGGTCTGAAAACTGACATTTGCTATCCAATTTCCTGTCACTATAAATATAGCTCCTTCATATAATACACATTTGGTAGATACATTCTTTGATTTCAATTTTTATGTAATGATACTGAATAATGCAAAACTAAGTCTACCCACACCTGCAGAAAAAGTCCATTATATTTGTTGTACAATACGTGTGCAGGTGAGCAGTTTTGCATGTATTCTTAGAGGACTAAAAAAGAGCCAAAGCAAATTTGCATTATAGTGCCACTGTCTGTTATCACCCTGTGTTGAATTTAGATTACAAGCTTCCCATAGACAAATAACTATTAATGTTATAGCAGTAAAAAAACCATAAAAAAATCATTATAAATTTCAAACTTTTTTAAAACAATATGTAAAGTTAAATTGTTAAAAGAATACACCAACAATAGAAAGTACAGTCAGTTACATTCTTTGTAACCTCACAGGAAGATTCCCAAGTAAATGACACAGTATTTTGCCATTACAGCAGACTTGAGCACCAGTACTAGTAAGATGTGTCAACAAGAAATGTCCGTTCTTTGATGAGAAAAAGATGTAACAAGTAGATGCACCTGTTTATCAGCACACTTGCTAAAATGTCTACCCCTGGTTTTCTTTCCCATCTAGTCACAGAGGCTACATCAAAAACACTCTAATGGAAAACTAAAGGAAAGAAAGCTGCATGGAAACAGCCTTCCCAAAGGATACATTTCAGTGTGTATCCCAAAACTGACAATAAACAGAAATAGGAAGGTGCATGTACAACTGCACCTACAGATGTTTCCTCATTGGACCCCAGTACCTCTAGTTTAACACCTGTGTTTATTATTCAGTGCTTCAGGAACAAGACTTCCTTCATGCTTTTCAGCAAAAATTAAATTTATCAGAAAGTGCTACTATTAAGCAGATGTGCCACGTAATTAGCAACGACAAATCCACTTACTTTTTTCTCCTTCTCATGATGTTTATCCTGAGAGTGAGAGGAAGAATCACTTAAACTTTGATCATATGACCTATTAGATCCCCGTTTGCTCTTTTTCTAAAAAGAGAAAATATATTTATAGATAGAGAAAAGGAATCATTTGAATAAATAAAAAGTATAAAGCATTTCAACTGATAAGATGCCTTACTGCTTGAAGAAAAAAAAAAACCCATTCAGTTACTGAAAAAACTGACAAATTACTAACACTAATAAAATTAATAAGACTACCTAACATATACCAGGAAAAAAGCCTATCCTTGTATTGACTTTCACACCTCCCATGAGTTTGAAAAGTATGCTTTCCACAAAGAAATGAGATGTGCCACTTTTTAAAGGTTAAAAGATGCTAGACATACTTTCAAGTTTTCATAACATAAAACAGAAGATGCTGCTCAAATAAACACCACATGAAGTGCTAGCACTGCCACATGCTTGAAATGCACTGTGAGGTGGCTGGTTTATGGCTTCATGATTTATTATTCAAGTGGCCTGTCCACAATATTTTCATTAAAATGGTTTAAAAAACAGGATACAGAATGCCATGGTCATGTATGCGTTTACAAGCAACAGATATAACTACCTGTATTTCTGTAATGTTTGAGAGGCTAGTCTGGGTCTGCAAATGCTTTACGCTAAGCCAGTGTTCAAAATGTTTGTTATTTCATTATAACTGAGGTAGCATTATAAAGACAATTCAGGTCAGTGCTTTGCCAACTGAAGTTTTCAGTGGTGTAGTAGATATGCATCACCCACCATTTTCAGCAGAAAATACTAAACACCTGTATTTACCAGGCATCAACAGTCATAATAATCCTAAAGAAACACTAAAACACTTAAACAATCTTGCCATTCTTTACTGTTCTTACCACCATAGCTTCATAATGGAAAGCTAACTAACTACATGTCAAGTACAGAGTTATGTCTTTATCATTAAACTTGCTTTTTAAATAAACCTACATGTTCTCAATCACAGCAGCACTGGAACATTCCAATCAAATCCGTAACAAGTGTAAGAGCTTGCCTTCACTGCTAAGAAATGGACCACATTTGTTCTTACATATACTTAACTCAAGATAATAATAATAAAGTATTTAAAAATCTTAGCTTAGTAAGGGCCTAGAAAGCCCTGACTTATCTTCCTTAGGAAGCAAACTCATCAATATTCACAAAAGCACAGAGCTAACCTCACCAAGCTTATCTTCTAGAAAGTAGAATGGTTCATTTGCCCTGTGTTTTTACCTCATTGCAACCCATTCAAAAGTCACCCAAGTATTCGCCTAATTCAACAGTGAAAACAAGTAATCAGCAAATGTAACTATATATACAGGAGTAGCTGAAGTTAAGTCTATATATTTTAATTTTTATAATTCAATATTCCTAATAACATATTTTAAATATCAGTAAATCCTTCAAGTCCACACATACACACACACAGAGAAACAGGTATCTGAAACTGTTAAACTGGTAAGTGATAGGGAAAACTCCAGATATGTGATCCAAAACCTACTGAAATAACAGAAATTTCAAAGTTTTTTGTTTGCTTGTTTGGGTTTTTTTTTAAAAAATAACAACAAATCTCAAGTCACTTCCTTGAGCTTGTGTTTCAGAGAACTTACAGGCAGGGAATATCCACTGGCTACACGGTGAGAGATACAACAAAAGGAAAAACACTTGGGGGGGGGGGAGTACAGGGAAGAGTAACAGAAGCAGAAAGAAATGGAGGGCTTCTTTATTCTCTAACATACAGGATAACAAGTAGTATTTCCTATATTATTCTGAAATGGACTACAGTCATAAGAAGCCAACTAATCACATAGCAAAAGAAAACATTACAGGAACTCAAAGAAAAAAAGCACTAAATGTGCATGCTATTTCTGGCAGAGGGGAAAAACCCACGCATCTAGAAAGTAACCATGTAGAAAAACATTTTCAGCTAGTACTTCTGTAACTGTGATTAAAACATAGTTTTAATGAAATACAATCTACTTCCTGAGCTACACGAAAATATTATTTCTAGCGTTAATAGCAATTCAGAGGGAAAAAGAAGTCAGCGACATTTATTCATAGAATGTAATAAATACATACCAGTTTACTAAAATGGTATTTACAGTAGCCACAGTATTGGACGTTATCTGCACCATTGCCTTCTTCTTCACAAAGAAGTCCTGCAAACTGTGCACTAAAAATAAACCAGACAACATTCAAGGAAAGCAATTTTACATCGGCTTGTACCACACTATCACAGCTGATAATATACGGGTATTTATAGCTTCATTTAATAGAAGAGATTTCCACACATGTGACTTTAACGGCAAGCGAGCACATAACCAACCTTTGCAGCCCTGTGAAAAACATGCATGGTTTATACTTTGGCCTGATACTTTTTTAATAGCCTTTAAGCCCCTCCCACAAGCTTATCGCTTGAAATATCTACATGTATTATGCAGCTACTCCCACAAATAAATAAACCAAGCAAATTACAATGATTCTTAGATCAAATTAAAGCCAAAAATGTATGGGAAAAATATATGGAAAGAAAAGCTTTTAACAAAACCATACTGTAGACCCAAAGAAGAAATTCTTCTGAAGTTGCATACATTCTTCTCTGCTTTGCCAGGAAAATTACTACTACTATTTTTTTTTTTAATAGAACTTAAATGACATAATAAATTAAACCATATTTATTGGTTTAAAAGACTGTGGCAGGTTAATTTCTTTTAAAAAGAAGAAGACTTACAAGATTTCTTGCCTGGGCTAATTATTACCTTATTCTACAACATTTTTTCAAATTAAATTTGCTTTTCACCATTTGTAACGTTGATTTATTTTATCAAAATCAACTTAGACATTGCAAAACCAAATATTGTTTCATTTTCCAGAGCATTTTCATTAGCATAATAATGTAATGTTACAGTCAAAATGATGCACGGGAGTATTTAAATAAAAAAATATATAAGGCAGCTTATTTTCACTGCTTTTTAAGATCACTTTCCCTGCATTTATACATTATGTTCTCCGGCAATCCAGAAATACTGCTTCCTAAATACATGCACACCTACAGCAGGTGCCAGCTACAGAAAACATTTAAGAGAATCTCTTTAAGCAAAGATTTATTGTTCTAAGCTTGCCATACAAAACCAGATGGACTCAAGCCCATTCTTCCTTAAGACATTAGTTTTATTAATCCAAAACACCTTGCCCTGGATCTCTGCCTTCTGTAGCTTTCACATTTTTCTTCCATTTTTTAAGTATTACAGAAGTCTCTCGATATCCTCAGTCACAGTACTCTGGCTAGGTAACATTTTGTAGCACATATCTGAGTTTTTTACAATAAAAAAATTCTAAAAATTGGCAAGATAATCATTTTAATTATGAACCAGAGAATTAGGTTCTTTATGGCATTCACTGAAAACAGGGGTTTGGAAGCAAGAAAAAAAAAAAGATGAAAACAACTCTTGTATGCATCCAAGTGTTTGAAAGAGACCTTTTCATCTAAGCAGTTAGATGTATACAATTTTTCAGATCTGTTAAGTAACTTCTTTACATGGTATGCACGCTTTGAGGAACACAATCCATCTTCACCATAAAAAGAAACTTGATATTGATCACATCCAATGAAAAGTTAGATACTTACAAAAGAGTAAACCCTGCCAGACAGTCAAGTAACTAAAAGAAAAAAGAGCTGCCAAGAAATCAGTGTCTTAACTACAGAATTATATCCTTTCAGATCTGCATAAAATATTCAAAGTATCACTTGACTACACTGAAAATACATTTAAGTAATCTAAGTATGCAAATACCATTTCTCTGACTGAGCTGGTCATGAAGCAGCATACTGGGGCACTCATAAAACACACGGGTAAATCCACAGATTACACAGGTAGACATTCTGTGTAAATCTGCTATCTATCTATTGCAAAATAGCTTCAGTTGAATTTGAATAAAAAAGTAATGCCTGTAAATTTTGGGGTGGAACTCCTTTTGCCTCCTTTTACCTGTTGGCATGTGGTTTAATCTAATTATCCAGCTTCTTTCAGAAGTTTTTATGAAGTGAGACAAGTGTCTCCTGAATGCAAGCAAACTTAAGTAACTGGAATGAATCAAGATGGTAGACACAGCTCATTTTCTCCAACAGCTACACATGAAACCTAAATTAATAGTTCAGGTTAGATTTGTACCATTTAGATAAAATCAGTGAGGTGAATTACCCCCAAATGTTTGGAAATCTGTACCAGAAGGGTTGAGTCTAGTATATTTTCATGCATAGCTCAATGATTTTTCCCACCGATTTACCAAAAGTAAACATCAAATCACTTAACAGGTAAACAAGCAATATTTTCACATTCCTATACCCTATAAAATATAATCTTAAGAAAAATAACATAACAGCCAAAAAAACCCACACTAACTTATTCACAGGAGCACACAGCATCTAGTATGACCCAAAGGAGTACTATCAGACACCTTTTGCAGGTCACAGCAATGTCTATGCTGCTACTGCCATATTGTTAGTAAACTCTATTATAATGAAATCAGGTATTCCTACACAAACCACTTTTATTTCTTTACTCAGAAATATACTGAAGAGTTCATTCATTACTTCGCGTGTATCAATTCTTTATGGAACATCAGAGATGTTAAGTAATAAAATATACTTACCACGTTACATGAAAAGCTTGTCGACATCCATGTTTATTACATGTCATACAAGCACCAGTGGCTGCTTTACTTTCTCTTCCTTGTTCATCACAGATATAGCATGTCTATCAAAGAGAAAATACTTAACATGATAAGAAGCATACAGATAAATTCTGTGTTACTCAGAGGAGATTCTAGGTTGAGAACTACTGGATTTTGCAGCTAGCTTATATGAGAACTTCTTTATAAAAGACTATGTTCGTTTGCAATAGGAGATCACCTGGTAGACATTTGGGACCTGTGTAGCACTCATCAACAATAAAGCAGTACAAATACTCATATCCTTAAATTCTATACTGCCATTCAACTAGTCAAACGGTTGAACAGCCAAAGGTTAATAGCATTGGGCTTCAAGATTTTCCTGTTTTCAAGTTTGTGTTTATGTCCTTTCAGGTCACAATTATTTTAATTCATTTAACACTACCTGTATTTGTGGCATTCAGAAACATCAAATTAGACTGAGTACAAGATACTGTATGGCATACATGCATATGCCTATAAAATTACATACAGAAAAACTGCAAACTTAAAATTTTATTCATACACTTGGTGTAGAGAGTTTTCCCAGGTCTCATAGCATGCTTCAATATTCATATGATGCTCAGTTACCTTTAATTAAATATGGTATTTGACAGAACACTGTTTTAATTTCAGCGTAACTTGGACAGCCCCATAAACATCTTACAAACTAAAGAAGCAAGAACCTTCTGTAAACAAAGCTTGAATTAGTATTTCAAACCCATTTCAACCTCAAAAATAATCTAAAATGAAAACAACCTGTATAGTACCTGAAAAGCATTTCCATCAATTTATCTGTTTTACTGAGATACTATGCTAATTTTTAGTATTTTCAAAAACAACACCAAGACAAAAAGAATCCAGAATCTTTCTCATTATTCAATACACTGTTGTTTGTTTTGTTGGGTTTTTTTTAAACACGTAGCCAATAAGCATGAATACATGCTGTATGGAAGCTCACTATTATACTAGACATCACTACAATCTCTCACCAGCGTTTCGGGGAGAAACATCAGGGAAAACTACACCTGTTTCTATTTTTTACTGTCCTGATTACTGGAAGGCCATTTAGAGATCATATCATATTTATGTGTAAAACTTAACTATTTAAGAATAGATTCTTACTGGAAGTATCCTCCAGTATTATGGCAGTCAAGTGTCTCTTTTTACATGAGAGAACCTTACTGAGGTAGCTGACATCAATGACACACTACTATCTCTGTAGAAATCCCATTAAAAGATCTTAAGATGAGAAGGGAGAAACTTTTTATTTCTTCGCAAAAAAAAAAAGTCTACCTTTAAACTGTAACTGTTTTACTGCAATTGTATCACAACCTCCCTTCAACGAAGCAGAGAATGAGTAGAATAATAAATAAAAATAACATCAACCATGATGGGTAGTAGAAAATACACTTTAAGAAAAATGGACCAAGATACCACTGAAATAAAAAATAAGAAGGGTATAATGCAAAACTATTATTACTTAAAGACATGAAAATGAGTTAAATTCTGAGATCAGAACAACCTTTTACCGAGGTATTTAGAATAACGTTTAACATGAGGCATCAGCCAATTAAAGTATTTTCATTAACACACAAGACTCCACGGTTGGTGAGTCATTCTTGTATACGTCCACAGGACTTTTAAAAAGCATTCAACCTAACAGCTCACATATCCTAAAATCATACTGTATATCCTAACATGTGAAGTATCAGAAAGGGGATAATGCTACTCAATTCTTTGCCTTGCTCCCTTTGTACGTCAAGGTAGTGCACACAGATAATTCAGTTGTTTGACAGGGTCTGAGACTGGCTGCTTTTCAGCTTTCCATACTATGACCTGACTGACACATTTAGCTTTTAGGAATAAACAAGGTCAAGATCTATCAACCTAATCTGAGTAACTATATTAAGGGTAAGCAACTTCAAAAGTAAGGTACCTCTATAAAGAGAAAGTTCAACAGACCCCATAAAACTCAAGTTCCATTTACTGTTCTGTTTTTTCAGAGTTTTGCCTTAAGGTATGTGATTTTTTTCCCCACTGAAGCTGAGAAGGAAAATATAAGCATTCAATTTAGTAAGGATGTAGGCCCTGTTTTTCAACACTACATACTACATTTAGGGTCTGTCATTCAGGACCCCTTAAACTAATTTACAGTAACAGGACTGAAGAATAACAACCAACCAGCTAAGTTATGAACAAGTTTAAACATGACATGGTGGACTGCCTACCCATTTTAACCAGCTCAGTGAAATTCTATCCTTCCTATAACAGTCATGAGAACTATAAAATCTTTTTGTAATTTTCCACATGAAATGGGGCCAGAGAAGGTTCACCTTCCCATTCCAACATGGACAGTAAGTTCTCTCTAAAGCTGAGCTTCTCATACTTGTACCTTCTCTTGGACACACAAACAATTCCAGAAGCCTGAGAACCTTTCTCTTCCTTTCACAAAGCAGAAAAATTATGACCTTCACACATTTGCAAACTCATGCAGTTGCTACATTTCCTCTGAAACTTTCTGTGTCCCACCACCTACAGCAGCACTGCTCTTCAGAGCTCTTAAGGGAAGACAGTACTCACAACTTATCTCAAACTCACTGGAAAATAAGCAAAACATTACATAAATCTTTTGACTCAGCAAGGAAACTTTACTCAAAAAAAATCCACAAGTATCTCAGCTTCAATAATGGCAAAATACACATTTTGCAAAGCTGCCTTTATGTTTCTGTCAACATTTTTCTTCCAAAGATTCAAAACATAAACCTTCTTTGCAAAAGCAGAAGGTGAGGCAAGAAAAACCTTATAAAACAAAAAGTAATTGGAGAAATAGTTTACTCGTAACAACTACCCAACAGCATTCCATGCTTACAGATTCAAACCTAGGAGTTGTACAGAAATTTCTCACTGTCGCACTAAATACTGAAATAAAAGTGTAACAGCTGCCTTTACTACTAGGCAGGTCCAGAAACTCAAAATGCACTTATTTTTGATTAGTTCTTCAAAGAGATTCCTAATTGAATATAATTATGGCTTTTATCACGTACTTTCAAATGAACCTGAAAAAGACAAACAAAGCTCACATAAAATAAATAGATATCCATGCATAACCATCCAAGGAATAACACATATCTACTAAATATGAGAGCAACTACTAGTCCATTTCTTTTTGGAAGCGACTGTGTAAGAGCTTTCCTGTTAGTTAACCCACTAGTCATTCAGAGGATTCACTCTCTAATGCGATGGGTTTTATCCCAGAAGCACATAAGTATCAGGGAAATAGCAGCCAAATTTTGTACTGACAAGCCTTAGGTTTTGTTGTCCACTGTGTTTCTTCTTGTATTTAAGATTACTGTACTTTGTAATATTGCATGTTTTGAAGTGTTCAATAAAGAAAAAAGTGCATAGAAAAAAAACTGTGTAAGTTGAGTACTATCTCCTGGCAAAACTTCAATGATGTTTGTTTTTACTTTAAAAGACTACAGTATAAATTCTCCCTTACGGTAATTTTCCCGCAATTGCATATGCGAGCATTCTATATATATGCATCCAGCCACACACACATAATTATTTAGGACTTCACAGGAAATAAAATCTTTCTTAAAATCATCCTATTCCAACCTAAGTTGACAGACAGAAAGAAATTAGCACTAAGCCTCTCTAAAAAGAGAAACAACTCTAGTCATTTTTTCCTAATTACATGTTTACATTTGTTCACAATTGTACAACAAACGTTTTAAGAACCGTTTGTCTTATCTACTTGTCAAAAAAAAAAAAACTTTTCTTTCCCATTTCCTCCCAAATTGATAGTCAGAGTTACACACTTTACAAAGTTTCTGATGTAGAAAAATGTATCATTTAAATAAACACAATGTATACTGAATAGCAAAGCCCTGGTGGGGGGTGGGGGTGGTGAAATTATTGCAGGCTAGTAGTTGTATTGGGTTTGGGGGTATTGCTGGAAACTATCCTAATCAGGAACTGGTAGCAGTTTAGCCACAGCAGTACCAAACTCGGCACTGGCTACAGATTCACCAAGTAAGCTGGGAGAGTCCCCTGTCAGTGACTGCCTCTTAAATTCTGTGCTGTTACAACCAGACTGCTGTTGGCAGTGAAGTTAGATTGGTTTCAGGAGGTTTGCTGCAGCAACTGCACTACAGGCATTTATTTGATTCCCTGAACTGTAGGCAAAATAAAAGACAACAAAAGCTAAGTTCTGTAAAAAGAGAGAAAAAAAACAAAACAAAAAAAAAAAATTTGCAAGCTAGAGATATGACCCCAAACCTTGAAATTTCTGATATAGATTTCATTATATTTTACAATATACTGTAGTGGCCTGTATGAAAAGAGTTTTAGGCTGACTGTTAGTTAACATGGAAAATGGGCCTGAAGCAGAACACCCACCAAAACTGCAGAAAACTAAGATCTAGACAACACCAAGAATTCTATCAACATGATCTGTATGGCACTAGTAATTATCTAGCAAGCAGGAAAAAAAATCATGGTATTTTTGCAGTAAAAAGCAACTATATACTATATATTTAGAAAAAAAATCAGTTCAAGAAAGAAGAAACTTTAGTTGTAACAAAATGGAATTAAAAACTAAAGACAGAGACCAACAATGGACTTTGTGAACAAGTAATATTAAAATATGCAGGGTACACTTTCTGAAGTTACGAAGATTTACTTATCCAGTATCAACTGCAATCAATGGAAACGGTACAAGATAAAACAAAATCCAAAGTGTTCCATGAAATATTTTAAGCATCTAAGAACCACTACCAATTAAAAAAAAACAAAAACAAAAACAAAAAAAAAAAAAAAACCAAAAACACGCACACACCATAAAACACATTGTGACTACTATTCAAGGAAAAATGAGAAAACAGATGTGCTGTTGGCCCAGAGTTGAGGAAAGAGAGCAAATAAACTCATCCACTACAGCAAATCTCTACTACTTTGTATCCAAGCACAAAAGTTTTATTACTTCTGCATTTCATCTCACTGTTGCATGTTCTTGCCAATGCAGAAGGAAGCCAACACAGGTGCTCAGGTAGTACGTAATGAGAAAGCATGAGAAGAACCTTGAGTTTGACTCCTGACTTTTCAGATACACTGGTAAATAAGATGGGCAAAACATACTGATAGCAATTGTAAGAATCTGAAACAGATAAGGAAAAGACCTAAGCATGAAAAAAGGATAAGAAAACAGGGAGCATAAATCAGAGATGTAAAGGGGGCAGGGGGGGGTTTGGTGTGTCACAGACAACATGAACAGGACTGGTTTCCTTGTAGAACAAACATTAAAAGGTGGTATGTGCCTTCTTTCTCTCATTCTTT
This sequence comes from Falco punctatus, assembly GCF_963210335.1. NCBI lineage: Eukaryota > Metazoa > Chordata > Aves > Falconiformes > Falconidae > Falco > Falco punctatus. Next base: position 71,034,620 of record NC_137583.1, read on the forward strand.
TCTAACATAGTCTATTCCTCTTTTACCCCAGCATCCACAAACCACCATAAAGTGAAAGAAAGAAACTAGAGGTAAAAAGAACACCACCAGAAAAATAAACTTAGTTTTTAATTAATTTTAAAATTAACTTAAAATAAATTAGTAATAAAACTAATCAGAAATTCAGACAGCTTGCTGCCTACAGAAGGGGAAAAACAAAGGAGGATGTAGTTTAGTGAGGAAGAGGTAGCACAAGTAAAACAGAAGAATGTAACTATCAATATAGAACATTAATAAGTTATTATAACTTGCACTTTTTTTTTAATAAACTCTCCCCACAATTTATAAAACATTCCATCTCACTGACACTTACTTAGAAGCAGTTCTCCTGTAAGCAAATAATCCTACTAACGAGAATATTGTTTACAAAGGCAAAAGTCAGCAAGCTTTTGCCTGAATATATTAGCATAGCTTTTCTTCCTAAAAGAAATGTTTATGGACATTATCAATTCTTAAAACAGTAGGACTTAGTGGTAATTAATAATAACATTTCAAATAAGCAATAATCACATTTTAACCTATAGGAAATACTTCACATTCCTTTAAAAATAAACTGTTATTCAAAGATAACGGTATTTTTAAAATTAACAAAACAGTCTCCAATCTGTAAAAGAATAATGAGGCATGGCACATAACCTTACAGCTTAATTTAATAACATAGCTTTCTTAATCCTTGAATTTATCATAAAGTCATAGCAAAAAAAATGCAACATTACTGCATACATTTATGAATTTTATTTAAACTGCATTCTAATAAGTATAGGTTTAGATTATTAAAGCTCACAAGTTTTAAAATAAATACATTAGATATAGATAAAAAGACATATAATTATACCTTATTATAACGATCATGAGGAACAGACTGCAACACGATAGGTTCCATTGTAGAAACATTTGCAAACTGCACCTCGGGAATGTACAGAGCACAAACCACATGAGCCCAACCTACAAAAAGTTATAATTGTATTTAATTTTAATGTATTCTCGAAGCTCAAAGGACATTTCAATTATAGTACAAAGAACCTTTTACAACACTTTTTTTCTACGGACTATTTTAACTATTTGGAATATTACAGACATAAGTTACGTAAGTCATGTTTACATGTCATTTTATATTATCCAAAGTTTAGACGAGCTCTAATACATTTTTAAGTTTAGTATTTGGATTTCATGGAGTATTACTTTTACAAATTCTCAACTGAATAATGATCTGTACAAACAGTGACACACAAATGGAAAAATGGATTATTTCTTTAAACCTCTTGGGTTAACACAAGTCATCACATAAAAGCTATGCAAATTCCTGCAAAAGGGGAAATACTATCTGAACAAACTAATATTTATGCAAGCATTACCATCATTTAAGACTTCTGCGTATACTTTTTATTTAAACAAAGTCATTCTAATTTGACTAGACTCCTGTTTTCTTTCTATAGAAAAAGAAATCCAAAACACACACACACACACACCTTCTATCAAATCTCTTCTTTTTCTTCTTTGAATGTATGGCCAACTCATCTTTTTCGTAGGAATACCAACTCCTATATCCAGTCTTGTTCTAACTTATTAACTTGGGGTCATCAATAAATGCTCAGTTGTTATAGCACAATATGGTAAGTAACATTTCAATAAGTAAATATACCTAATTGTCTGACATTCAGTTGGATAGAGGAGGAGGGGAAAACACCAATTCAGAAAAAAACCTACTAATTTCAGGCCTTTTTTGAATACTAAGATCCTGAAGAATTGTTAGATTGTTTCAGTGGAGGAGTCTGCCCTAACAGTAAATTTAGCAGAAGCTGCTATATAGCTAACACAACATATTAATATACTGACCCTAATAATACAATTACAAAAGTAACACTGCATAGTATAGTGCTACATCACCTGAAAGTCAGTTTGGTGTGGCTAATCATTCAGTGTGAATTCTGTTTTCCCCAAGAGGAAAACTGAAATCTTTTGTCACCAGACCTTCAAGTACACCTTAAAAGTAATTGTGCTTTCCTTCTGTCCAAGCTTACTTGTATGCAAATACTAAGGACACAAAATGTCAGAGTTACATAATTAGATAATCTAGCAGATTATTAGATTAGGTAAACAAAGTAAATTATTGTTGTACAAATGCATCCTATAGTTGTTTTTTTAAAAAATACAACAACAAGAAATCACACATAAAACCCACCATACTGCCTCGCTGCAGACCTTCTGAGTTTTGTTTTCATCTCGTATTTTCTCTTTTTAACTACTCTACTGAATCTAAAGGTTCTTAATTTCTTCACCCAACCATACGTTGACTCTTGAACTGAGCGAAACAAAGTTGTACTTACTTACAAGTAGTATTGTTGAGACTCTGGAATAGTATTTAGTATCTGGAATTGCATACGTGCTTTTCATTCTTTTCTTAAAGCACAAATCATTTGTAGTTGCTTCCAACTAATTAGTGTCCCCCCCTCCCCCATTTACTCAATTGGTAGTTATATAGAAAATGAAGACACACACACATAACTATCATCATCATCAACATTCATAGTGAACGTAACATGTATCATTCTAGCATTTCATCTACAATTAAACACTGCTACTTCATCATTTTATTCACAAATAGTTTGTAGAATTACTCCACACAAGAAGAAGCATCACACTAATACAAGAGTAGGGAAAAGAAAGTACAAACTTCCTAACATGAGCTGCTTTTAAAACTACTTCCACAGACCATTTAAAATTATCATTAACAGACTGAAAAAAAGCTATAAAAATCACAGTCTTTCTGTTCTCTGCTTGAAGTATCTTCAGGGAATAAGCGTTTATAAGGACTTCTGTAAAACTTGCAAACTGCCCTAAACCAGAGTCATCTTACTAAAGGCAGATAAATAAACGTTAACACAGTGTTAATGGTGAATATTTATCTTTAAATCTCTCAACAAATTAACTCATGTAGAAACACTATTCATGTAATAAACCCACTAAACCAGTAGAAAAGTGACACTAAAATTTTGAAAAAAAACCTTCTTCAGTTAGTTACACATAAACAGATGGCAAAAGCTTTTACTTCAGATGTAATGAAGCCTGTACTCCAGTTATACTTACTTATAATGGAAAATTATCAAGTAAATATACAAAATATACCAGAGACATTAAAAAAAAAAAAATTCACTTAAGCCAACTGCAATTTTGGTAAGCAAATTATTTTCACTACAAGAAACCAGTTTCAGAAGTAACTTTAACAACCACTCCTACACTATCAAAACAAATTAAACCTAAAAGCTTAATATATTCTGATTTCCAAAATACAGAGAGCAAAATACACCCAGAATAGGTGTTGGCAATAGCACACTTTCATGAAAACAAAAGCAGCATCTGTATAATGAAATAAATGAACTACCACATCACTAATACACTTGTTGAACAAGCAGTCAACAAGCACCCAGGGAATTGAGGACCAGGGACCTTTTCCATTAGTTGCCGGGTGGCATCCTTAGATCCCAGATAATCCAACCTTGCTGAAAATTCACAACATGTTCACTAAAACTTTAACTCTAGGGGAGTGTGCAGCATCTTTACATTACCAGCCTCAAATGCTTACAACATAAAAGAAGCCTAACTCCAGCACCAGCTCCCACTAGGGCTCAGAGACTCCATACACAACTGCTTAAATGTTCTTTTGTCCGAAGTTTTACTGGTGAAGAAACAAAATTGTCAGAGCACAACAGCTCACCCGGAAGAACCAAAAGAGGCAGAGGTTCAGCAGCTCTCCCTGAAGAAAGAATAAGGACGACATTTTTCCATAACAAGTGTGGTTACAGATTGGTTGCCTAAAGGTGCTGTGGAATCTCCATCTTCGGAAAACTCAAGAAGGTCTCCTCCACAAAATTTCTCAACTTAAGGTAGGTCAAGAAGATTCAGTTTCACCATATAAGGACCAGATAGTAGTGGAGGAATACAGACAAGGAAGCAAACAACCATCACCTTTTCCCTAAGCATCAAAAGACTAGTCACCACTGCTATGAAGAGTAAGCACGTAAGGATGCCTACAGCAAAACAAAGCATGATAGCTTTCCTCTGTCTCTCATTGATGGAAGAAGGAGCTACTAGCATACAAGCAGACTAGACTCTTAACCATTTTCTGCAACGAAAAGGACTCTTGACTATACAACACAGTGAGAAAATGCCTCTCCCACCCTCCACTGCCACTTCCTTCTCATTTTAGACAACTACTCTGAAATAGAGCACAGAGCTCTGCCTCTCCCACCCTCCACTGCCACTTCCTTCTCATTTTAGACAACTACTCTGAAATAGAGCACAGAGCTCTGCCTCTCCCACCCTCCACTGCCACTTCCTTCTCATTTTAGACAACTACTCTGAAATAGAGCACAGAGCTCTGAATCCCAACAGAATAGAGTACCTACTGTCATGTTCAGAGTTGAGTTGCTTTTGTCTACTATTTTTTACTGGATGACAATTGCCTACTTTGTCTGCAGGGATAATGAAACATCCTAAACAGACACCCATCAAAACTGTGCATACAGTGGATAAAAGAAGGAAGCATTTATAAGGATTTATGATACTTAAAACTAAATTAAAATACATCTTTTTCAATTAACTCCACTAAGCCATAAAGACTACACTGTAAATTTCCTATTCAAATCACTTGCTACGTTATTCTTAGACAACTATGAACTTCAGCAACCACACATCTCTCCTACTCTCTCCCCCCTCCGACCCCCCCCATGAAAAACCCCATCATTAAAAATCCAGTCTTTTTGAGCTTTCCCACTGTTTAAGTGTGAAAGATACTGTTGTAAACCCATCTTTTAGACTTAATAAAAAACAACTCCAGTAGCACTGTTCTACACGTTCAATAACACTTAAAACATTCTCACTAGTTTCTGTTGAAACTGAAAATTATTTTATCACCATTCCTCTTCACCCAAAACACCACACAAAAATAACAACAAGATACTCTGACTTTTCTTAATTGTTCAACAAACTTAGCCAGGCAGTCATGCCATTTTTCAGATCACTTTTGTTCCAAATGAATTTGCTAAAACCATCTGTATAAACCATAACCTTTACTATTTTAATCAATTATAAGCTTCCATTCACTTTGGTTGTGCATGGTTGGCATCCAAACAACTGGCCACAGACTTATTTCTCACTTCTTTTAATTTTACGTATAAAATTTACAGTAATTGCTAACAAACTCTTACTATTCCCACTGAATTCCTTATTTACTCAATTTACTTTTGCTTTCATCTCCCTTTCAGGACAACTTTAACAGGAGGCGGGACGGAGGGGCACAGGCCTCATGTTTTCGAAAATGCTGGAACCGGCATCTTGCAAAACGTTCTTTAAATTTTCCCTACCCTCAGAATTCCCCCACTCCCCTTACTTAACTTACTATTTTTCAGTCTTTGAGAGGGTGGCCATTTGACCTATGTGCTTTCTCAATAATAGTATTTTTACTAGATGACAATGCCCAGCTTGCTTATTTTAAAATAAACTTGGGCTTTAGCTTAAAAACAAGAAATTAAGAAATGTATTACAAGGAGCCAAATCAGCCACTGAGTTTGCTAGTTTCTGTGTATTCTTATCAGCACTGCTTTCTCTGAAGTGGCAGGGAAAAAATACAGAAGGCTACCATGGGCTGGCAGGTTCACTGCCTCTTTTGCTTTAAACAATCCAATATTCTACAACAATCAATGCTTCTATCCAGAATCTGGTTTTGATTGTTACTTATTAGAAACAACTTACTGGTGAGATAAATTAAAATCAAAAATATTTACTTCAACTGTGCTTTCAAGTCCAATAACTTTGGCAAATGCTGCTTACCTTTTAAAAAAAAAAAATGCACCATGCTTTCTAAGATAACATCACACAAGCATAGCTAAGACACTTTCCTTTGAAGAGATCTTGGGAAACAACTCTAACCAACATCAAAACAACATCAAAACCACATATAAACCAATTCCAAGATCTACTTTGATAACAATAATAATTAAAACAGTTTTATCCAATATTATCATAAATTGAAGATTCATGCTGAAAAGCCTTCAGAGTTTAAAACTGTCTTATAAAACTTCCAGCTTTTGACTTGAGTCCTTTTTAGATTCATCCCTCAGACACACTACTGAGTTTTTCCAATTTTTGTGTTTCACTCTGACACACAAAATGTTTAATTACTAGCACAGAATCTATCCAAGTTTTACTAATCTTTTGCTGAGATTTTTATTTCAGGTTCCTAACAGATTTTTAGTTCATTGAAAGCCTAGCAGTACATACTTAGCATATATAATTTGAATATACATTATTCATTAACATTCAGAGTAACAAAACTCAGCTTCCGTAATCCTAACCAAAAGTAAACAGTTCATCTGTTATCCTAATGTGACAACAAGTAGCTCCTAATAATTTCACCATCAGCAAACAAAAGACTGTTGCCAACAAAGAACTCTGTAACTAGAACCAAACTCTACTGAAGTAATCTAAAAATTAATGAATGAAATCCAAGAAGATAAAAAATACATAGTACATTATCCACCTAATTTTATGCCTTTAAAACTACTGCTTAAGCGTTCAAAACCTGATTCACAAAAGCACTGTCACTGTCAATCAATTCATAGTACCATTAAATCTTACAGTACAAATTTTGAAGCCTTACTTTTAGAATTTTTACTTCATAATAAAATAACAGCAACAAACTTATAGTCCATCCTACTATCCAAATCAAGAGAAGCCCACCTACAGCTTGTGATCTAAAAGACACAGAGTAGGCACTACACTAGGGCCTCTACTTAACTACAATCAATGTTAAAGCTGTACTGCAAAGCAGTACCAGACTGCAGAGGCCAGAATCACAAACTCACACCAAGATCCAACCATAGTGTCAGTCTGGTCCCAAAGGAGAGCTCTGGAATGTCATCACCGTCTCCTAACCATGCACCAATTCCAGAGTAGAATTTGTTTATGTGTTTTGTGTAGTTCTTGAAGAGTCCATTATAACTCACTAAGGAAATTCTACTTTGCTTAAAACTACAGCTCACTCCTAAATCAAGTGAAGGAATTATTCTAGCATGTAAAAACATTTCCTTTTGAAATGTTAGTTCATTTCTTATCATGGTTGCTCCAGGTTGTAATTTAAGGATATATCTCAATTCATTTCAACTGTGGGCTGCCACTAAAAGGTAAGGTCTCACCTTACTGTTCACTTTCAACTGTGCCTCCTTGGCCTATCCACATAGTATAAGCTTGCCATGTAGCAGAGTACAATATTTTATTCACCCGATTACTAAACTTGTGGGATAACAGAAGTTTACCTTTCCAGTACAATCAGTAAATAAGTTGATACAACCCACACTGAGGCGGTGTGATTACCATACACAAAACTACCAGTGCAGAAACAGCCACCCATGGGATAACTACAGGCCACTCTGCTCAGCAGAGGTCAACAGCTGTTCTAGATTACAGGAAATTGCACCCTCAGTTTCCACAACTATCAGATCTGCTGACTGACCCCAAGACTCAGCTCTGTCCCACTCTGAAAGGTGAATACAGCAAGATGTCTTTAAGACTGTTACCATTTGCCAGAGGGTAAAAATAAATGCTATTGTAGACCTTTAGTTAAGCTCTCTCCATGAAAGCATTCCACATGCTTTTTTATTTTGACCCTGATCTTCCTTTCCTGTAAAGACAATAAAACTTGCAGAAAATAAAACTATCATCTTAAGTTACTATATTTTCCTTACCCTAGTAAATACAGTTTTAGAGTTTGCTATAATATAGTGTTGTAACTGCATTGTTTGATCCAGTCTTTTCAAACCTGGGTAAAAAAAGTGCTCACACTAACCACTAGAGCTCTCACAACTGTGGTTGCTAGTCATTGGTACATAGAAAGAAGGATAATTTCTGATCAAATAAATCAATAGTTTGTCTATGAAGCAAAGGCTTCACCCTACAGAATCCTGCTATAGAATTTCACCAAACTCTCCATTTATCAAAATTTGTTCCTCAAAGAATTGGTACATTTGAAAAATTCACTTTGGATCATCATTCAGCAGCACAGCAAATAGTACGTTTTTAAAACAGCTTCACATTACATTCCACTGGTACACTGGGTAAGCTAATAGCTTTAATAATTTTATCTGGCATGCTACAAGCATTAATGAGTTTCTTTCCCCTTCCTCAAGAAATCCTTTGATACAACATAAGGAAGTAGTGTCATAAATATTTATCTAAAGCTCTAAAAAAAATCTGTCATAGTTATACATTATGATTACTAGCAATATAAATAATAAATACACAATATAGATTACATGGTAGTATGTATATTAGTAAAATATTTTAAATTGTTTATCAATTTTTAATGTCTTTCCCAGTTAAAAAAAAAAATACACATTCAAACCCCTACAAATCTGCACAACACTAAAGGACCACAACATCTGTAGGTAAGCACCCCTTACAAAATGCGTATGCCTGAATGCGTACATATGACATTATACCATCCACAGAAAATGTATCAGATCAGTAAACTTGAAGGTGAGAGCTGCTGACTAACAACAGCGATAGCAAAATCGAGCGTATAATGTTTTTATAGACTTGGGAGACCCCGACGCTAACCCAGGGGATGGGAAGAGAGGGCCTGGACCATGACATAAAACCACCACATTGTTAACTGGCCTTTTCCCAAGCAGCTGCATGAAAGAAGTCTTGGTGAAAAGTCACACAAAGAATGCTGTTAGACAGCATTCCTGATCATCATCCAGTGGAATCAGATTTCAAAGTAACAACTTGTACAGCAAAATCAAGCCTTTTAGGCTTACAGAAAATCGTGGACAAAGATTACTGTAGGAAAACTATTTGAATAGGAGATGCACAGTATTACATACAACTGCACAATTTGCACAAAAACACACTGCATACCCAGTATTATGAGAAGATAGAAGAATTTGGATTCAAAAAAAAACATAATACATTCCAATGCTCGTGATTTTATTTCCTCCTCACTGGGTGTCAAAAACCCAAAGGAAATTACTGCAACAGTCAAGGAAACATTACTGAATGGAAAAGGCCCAAAACTGTCAAACAGCCAACAATTCTCAAGTATCTTCAAACAAATGCTCACTTGTTGCTTTTCTGTCTTCCAAAAAAAATGTGTTTATATTTTGTCCAACTACTAATCCATATAGAGTACAAAACTAAAAGTAAACCTCTCTTTCAACAGCCTTCTTACACATAAGACAGCAAATCAATTAGCAACTCATACACGCATCAGTTTTTCTCATTTCAAAAAAACAGTCGTGTGTTTAAAACCACAGTGATGCCTCTGAATGAACATGAATACCAAACTTAGCAAGGAATTCTGTCAATAAATATATTCTAAGAGAAAAGTTCCTTTTTCAACTCAATCCTATTTTTCTACTTTTAATATCAATTAAAAAATCAATAAAAACTACAGTAAATAACAGAATTTATAGAACTGCAGCCTCTGAACACTGAAAAGTCCTGTTTATATAAAAACAAATTCCACAAAGCCCACATATAGGAAAGATTATTTCTTATTCACAAAAATTAACCATAGCTGTAAGACAGTCACAAATATTAGGCAGCCAAATTATTAAAATGTATTCAAAACTTAATCACCCTGATCATAACTGTGCAATGTCCTTAAAAAATTAATTAAATCAAACATGTAGCTAAATACAGTCAACTCTTAATAATCCTTAGCACAGATAACCTGCTGCTGACCGATAAGCCACACCACAGATATTAGTCCAGGCTACACTCTGCTAAATCCAACTGTATGGTTTCCAAGATCTGTACAAGTGCAGGAGCAGAATGACCATTTTCACAGTATGAAGAAAGCAAACAAACATGCAGAACCAGACATTAGCTGCTTCTGTTCAGGGTCAGTTCAGGTCTCTGACAATGGAAAACACAGGAGGGACAGACATTGAAGCAGACTAGGACATATTCCACTCAAATCCAGACAGAATTATCTCTTTGAGCTCACTATGGGTTCTGATTACAGTGACAGCACCCACCATCACCAAGCCAAGAACAGGCAGGCATCTGTGTACTCTCCAGTGTACCTAAGGTGGTTACGGGCAACAAAAAATGTCATTTCCACCTGGCACTTTACATGACTCTTCAGTCCTCCCAGACCCAGACACGCTAGTAACTTGGAAATCCATGCAGATGATTCTGCACCAACACTAAAGTGTAAAATTTCCACAACACTGCCTAGAAACCTCTTGGTTAGTACAGAGTACAGTCACCATTATCTAGAATAACTGAACTTCCACTTGTCCCATTCCATCTCCAATAACCCAAAGAGCCAAGAGTTAACTATGGCTGTAAAAACAGTTAATGCTGCAAAAATGCAAATTACCCATGTCTTCTGTTTTCAGAGCAAATGCAGAAAACAGTGCACCCAATTTTAAGAATATTCTTCAGGCAAAAGCCTTGCTATAAAATCAATGCCTTCATTCCAATTTCAGGATTTATCCTAGTTTCAAGGTAGCATGAATGCTTAGGCTAGTGAAAACATTCTGTAGTTAATGAGAAAAATGTGTACCAAAAAATGGTGACCCATAATTACGTCAGTAGTCTATGTTAGGGAACACTAAATCATACTGTAATCATTTTGCAGTCTAGAGATTCCATAGCATCACGTACAGTAGATTTGCTTCTCTAAAATTTCACATTCAGCTCTGGTAAGGACTATGTACTATTTGGAAGACATATAGAGAAGGAGAAAGGGGATGGTCAGTTTTCTGTACAAGGAATGCCCACTTTGGGCTCCTTCATCCTGAAAAGGAGACAAAAGAAGAATATGACAGAGGTCTATAAAGCCAGAAGAAGCACTGAAAAGGTGAACATTGAATAATTGCTCTTTGGCTCGTCCTATCCCTTGGCAAGTGCCAAGCGGCATCAAATAAAACTGTCAGGTAACAGCATCAAAACAAACCAGTGTACATCTTGACATAATGTACAGATCAACTGCAAAACGCCTTGCCACACAACATTATGGAACTAAACTTTTACGCAGAAGAGGACACATAAATAGTGTGATGGACTCTTCCATTAAACACAAAAATACCAGTTCTGGTTAAACAAGTCCCAGAGCGTAATTATTTGTAGGCTGGGAAAGTATACTGAGAAGTCATACAAGAAAACTCCCAAGAATCTACTTCACAGTAATAAAGAGAGCAGGTGAAATGCTGTTTGGCCTCCATGATACGCTCCTCTTCTCTTAGCATCTCAGGCTGGCACTTTCAAGTTCTGCGTAAGGTCTCAGACGGTACTGCTCCAAGAACACTGTATTTATGGTATCACTGAAAACTGTTAATTCCGTATTTGCCACAGATGATACTGGAACACATAACATTAACCCTCAACAACTGTACTGATAAGCACAACTAAGGCAGAGTAGATGTCTCCAACTAAAAATATGAAACCTAAGAAGCAAATCTAGAGAACTGCTGATCTCCAGAAAGTCAGATAAGCAGGAACAGGTCAATAAAGGGAGAGGGAGAAGGAGGAAGAATGCACACAAAAGAACCTCATGCCACTTGGAGGTAGGGGGGGACAGAAAACCCCACAACACACCAACAAAACCACACCATAGAGCACCACTACTATTTTCTAATCAGTAAGTCATACTTAACAACAATGCAAGTCTGATTCCCAGACTACTTTGTCATATATATCTTGCAGTGCCCCAAAGTTCTTAAAAGCAAGATAACACCAATATATAGGTGCTGTAAGAATAGGCTGCTTTCAGTTACAGCTGTGCAACCGACTTAAGACAGCTAATGTACAGGCCGCTGGTAAAAGAACAGTCCTGGCTGTTCCCCTATAGCAGCACTAGCGTGGTCCGCCGAGTCAGGGAACCGATTTCATTTAGCTGAAAAGGAACCCGGGGCAGGGGGTGGAGGGTGATGTTAAATGCTAGTACCATCACAGAGGAGGAGGAAGTAATGCATAGCTAGGGTCCTCTCTGCAGCAATGGCATCTTACTGCAGGTTAAGAAAATCATGGAACCCTTTAGTAAAAGCTCAGCAGACCACAAGACACTAAGATTCCTGACATAAAAGAAAATACAGTATCTTCAACACCCAAACAAAACACATTTCTTCACACTATTAAAAAGCAAATATCCAGAAGACTGTTACAAAAAAAAAAAAAAAAAATCTGCTAGAGCAGCAGATCATACATATGCATGAGCTATGCTATCTGCATATTCAAAACAAAAACTGCTTTGGTTTTCTGGCTACAGACTGCAGTTACCTGTTGCCAGAAGGCAGAAAGAAGCATAACTTTGTGTCACTGACATAAAATCAGTAATTTCTTCAGTCATTCTGAAAAGCTATAGACCACTTAATTATTCCTATACTTACAGAAAAGACTCCATAATTACAAATGTCTAAAGCTGGATCCTTCCAAGGTTTTATCAGAAATGTTTGTTTCAAAGTTTCTTCAGGAAGACCTGCATCTTTTTATCACTTCCCTTCACAACAAAATGTGAAGGGAATTATTAACCTTATTATATTATCTTTTTTATGTAATACATTATTGTATATTATATATAATGTGATATTTTATATAATAATTGTATTTATATAATATGATTATATATAATTATATATAATATATATTATAACCAAATATTAACCTACTGTAAATGTAATTTTAGAACAGTAATCCCATTACATGACCTTCAACAGTATTTCCTTAAGTCCAAAACTCTGCCAGCACAATACCTTGTTAGGCAACTCTTTTAAAGGAAACCTTCAGGTTAAGAATGTAGATTTCTGAAATGCAACACCAGTCGGAGTTTATTATTTCCAAAGTTCACATCCTTCTGTAAAGCTGTTATTTAAAGGACATTTGGTCCATAAGGTTGAATTTGCTGTATTCAACACCATGGACAATATCTATTACTAAGGTAGGTATCTTTTCAGAAGGTGAAGTACAAGTTCTTAAGCCTTCTCTGCTATGAAATTTTCACTATGAAGCTTTCACTGATGAAAATAGCTAGTCATGAAAATTATAGTTGGGACAATACTGTTCATACAGTGTAACATCTTTGCTGTTTAAACTTGAAGGATTTCAATCTTATATAGTACTTCACCTTCAGACAAGTATTCACAACTACAATTAATACAACTACAAGAGAGATAACAGGACGCTCAGCTCTTTGATGCACACTGTCAAAGTATGTTCTCAAAACTTTATGCAAAGAAAAAGTTTCAAAATCACCATAGAGAATAGCAAGGCATTCCCAAACACTACTTCAAGTATAAATGCAGTAAACACATCAGAAACTTCATACTTCACAAATTTTACTGTGTATTTCAAGAGGTTTGAGGCTTTCTTATTACTCACTGCCTAAAAAAAGCAAGTGTCCAACTGCCATTTCTGAAGAAATTAATTCAACACTGCCATTATCAACCTGTCTGAGAGGAATAGTTTTAAGGCTAAAGTAATGGGCTGGCACTTGAGATGGTAGTTTCACTGACACAGATGACAGGCTCAATACAGTCTCCCAACACTCACAAATGACGCAAAGTTCACTAACATGTTTCAGATAAGCAAACACTACAATGGTGAACACCAGCGTGTATACTGTACTTTACAAAGTATAGGCAAGGGTAGATCAGCTTGAACACAAGAAGGCTCTGTGTTCCTGCAACTCAACTGCAACAGAAATAGCAAATCTGCATCAACACTAAGCTAAGATATAAATTAGTCAGAATATTATATATGCAGCATAAAATCTCCAGAATACAATTACACAGACTGTCCAAATGAAATCCACAATCCTGATCATACTTTGTCCTCTCACAACAGAAAGGGTTCAGTATCAAAATGACTAAACTGTTTACAGGTAGATGATGGACAAGAATTTAGACATATTTAGTAAAGAGAGAAGGAATTCCAGAAATTATTGAAAAGTTAAATTTTTGCACTCATACCACCCACCTATAAGTATAAACATAATCAAGACAGGTTATTCAGTGGAGAATTTCTCCAGCAGTTCTACTCAGCAGGAGCAGAACTGACGATAACCTGAACAATGAAATTAGAAAGATACAAGGAACAGGTAATCATTACTGCAACTTTTCAGCTCTAACTTCTTTGTTACAGAACCTATTAGTAAATCAGGCATGAAAGAGCTAGCTTTTGAAAATGCAGTGGTGCATTCAGTGTGGGCTACAGACATAAAAATTCCACTTTCCTCCATGAATGGTGCACTTTCAACAGCTTTCTATAAACATTCAAACTCCAACTAAATACACATAAAATTTACCCTTTTTACCCATTAAAATCTTACGTTAAAATGCAGTTTCTCTTTCATTGTAACTTCTAAAAATAAAACTAAGAATAATGATTGATGTTCTCACAACTAATTCAACCTAAATAGGCCAGATAAAGGTTACTGTAAAACAGCTCGCTCTTTCCAAACTAGCTAGTGTTTTCATTGATGTTTAGGATCCCTGCAATTATTTTCTTTCCACAGACTTCTTTCCCTCTTACAAAATAAGAGTTCACAGAAAATAAGAATAAAACTTACCCCCATTATCTGTTCTCTTTAAAGCACCATCCTTATGAGGGCATAATTCACATCTCTAGGAAAAAAAGCAAAAATAAAATAAAAAAATGGAATGATCATAGCAGCACTGAAAAAGAAACCACACACATTAAAACTGTTAGCTGACATTAAGGAAGCAACCATTCTTTAGAAGTGAATAGGTATGTTTTCCTTTAATCTTAACTTGAATATTAATATTACTTTGTCACGATCAATGCTTTCTCTTCCAGATCTTTAAACTATGAGATAGATAGATAGATAGATAGATAGATAGATTAAAGCTACTTGCAGTTCTACCTCCAAATTTTTATTCCTGGATTCCACACCCTGGAATTCTGGAGAAAAGCCTCCAAAAACTGTAGCATGGAGTAGACTGGCTTGGTAAGAAACTTGGGCACAGCCCAAAGACTCCCTACCATATTTCCTTCTCCTAGGATCTCTATATTCACCAAGGTGGTCAATCACAAAGACATGCCATAGATAATAATCAGCACAGGTGCACATACTATGGCTGACTCCACAGCCTTTGCAGACTTTCAATTACCCTGAGAGACCAAAACCAGCCCCACTTTGTCTCAGAAAAAGGAGGTCAGAAGTTGACTCATCCTTGAAATTCTCCAAGACTGCATGTCTGCATGCAGTTTGAAATCGTATTCTTCTGACATACACCAAAATCACAACAGTACAATCTTTCTGTCTCTATCAAGTTCCTAATAGCAAGTTTATCTCTGATCCCACAGTAGCGTGAACCAATTCCAAACCACGCTGGAGATGACAGAAATGGAACAGGTTTGAGATGCATTCCACTTCAACTGCTCCAAATGACATTCAAAGGAACACCATTACAGGAGATCCTATACCTAGGAATAATCTTCTTAAAACCTTTATGTATTCCCAAATTAGGGACAACTCAAAGTATACCAGTCTAACAAGCTTTTCAAGAAACCAAAGAACTGTCTGATCATCAGATCCAAACTTAACACCACATCCTTCAAACGGAGAGGGACACCTGGCATTAGTACAGATGATCTTTGTGTTCCCTGAACAGTACTATTGTCCATACCAACTAACTGCCAAGTCAGCAAATAAAGGAGCCTATGATGCTGGAAGTGCCTCAGAAACAGGTTGTCCAAATTTGAGGAATGAGAAATTCCATTCCTGAAATGCATATGGCTGAAGTTTATCTTGAGGACTATCTATTCCTCTTAACATGTAATAAAATTTATATTAGCAGCAAAGTGACTTTCACAAAAGGTAGAATAAAAAAGTTCTTAAATTATTTTTGCTCAGTGCATTGATATAGACAGCTTCACACAGTTAGAAGAATCTTTACGATTGCTGCTTTTTGTCTTCTGCTTTATCCCTCCCTCACATTCACCTACTAAAACTATCAGCAATTTACTGAAAGACAGCATTAAGTGTATGTTCTCTATCTATTTAGAGATAAAAATGGTTGAAAACTTATGTAAGCTGCCTGCAGACTGAGATCGTTACACTATTTTGTTTGGGTTTTTTTGAAGTCAAGGTTATAAGGACTTCCTTGCCACTGAAATGAACTGATCAGTTCATTTTAAACAAAATCCTACATATGCAGTATGTATGTGAGCTGTATCTTCACACTCCATCTCTCCAAACATTAAATACTAGGTGCTGAGAAACACTCAATATCAGTATGTTTGTTCCAGTGAAGTCCACATACACTGAAACAGATTCTCAAAGCAAGAAACCTGGTATATATTGATGGTGACAGCGTAATGAAGTTTATTCCCACCCCAAAGTTGTGAGCTGGCAGCTTAAGGCCAGTGAGCAGAGATGATATATCTACCACTGAGAGAAGGGAAGCTATTAATATAGTCTACATTGCCCCACCTCTGCAAGCCTGTGGAAGTTTCACATACATTTTCACTAGTGGCAGAACCAGTTTAGGAGGTTCTCTTCTTCCCTTCACCTCTTCCTTATTAATCTCTCCCTCCACCACTCCCTCAGCTGCTGACCCAAGTATCTGTAGGGCTGCCCCTTAAATCACATCAGTGAAATGGAGCAAAATGAACTTTTTCTTTTTAACATTTTTAATTCAGGTCATATTACTGATGCAATTTAAGCATAATCAAACAATCAGCTAAATCAGCAAAACTGAAGGCAGGCAGCCATAGTACTGCAAATAATATTAGTAATTAAAGAATTAGCAAACTTCTACCACAAAATCAAAAACATTAAAATTATCACAGGACACTAAGCAGCAAGGAACCGAACCAGTCCTTTATGCAGAAGGGTTAAGCATGCTCTATTCAGTCTCACCAGAGCTCAGTTTCAACTAATTTCTTTTTGTCTTGCATCGCATAGGTCCTTTACGTCTTCCCTCATTACTCCTCTGCAGCCCTGGCTGCAACCAGTCAGAGAAGACACAAGACAGAAAACTGAAGCAGAGAAGTGAGCAGAGCACAGCAGAAGAAAACCTGAGTGCAGGGAGCTCTGTGGAGTATCTTTCTCACTGGCAGGGAGCTCTGTGGAGCATTCTTCTCCCTGGCAGAGAGCAGAATGACTGCACTCAGCTTTCTTGAAGCTGGAGCTGTGCAACTGTGCAGAGATACTCTTACTCTGATGACACAGAGTGCTTCTGGTGCAGTGAATTCTGGCTACAAACTGCAATAACATAGCACCCTAGTAAGCTAATACACCGCACAGTGTCACTTTCCACTTCCTCCTCCAAGTTACGAGCCCAACTCCTTCCCTGGCTCCACACTCTCAGATTCTGTCAACCATTTTGGCTCTCCCAAGTTTCAATATGCACCACGTAGTAACACCAGTAGCTTTGCCAAGTGGGAACAGTGTGCCCCATCCCTTGAGACAAGTACCTGGCAGAAAATCTCTTTTTACAAAAAAAAAAAAAAAAAAAACACAAAACACTTTATTACTAGTTCTAAAATCTTACAGTAACACAGCATTTAAAAAAAAAAAAGTAATAGTTTTAGCTGAGAATTTGCAAAGTGACTGAAAAAAAATCTTAGGTACTTTCAAAATGCTTAAATGCATGTTGTTACAAAGGATTCTGTAGGACAAAGGAATGGGGATAGTTGGGTATACATGTATCTCATAAGTCTATAATGGTTTTGTCTACATAGTTTTCTCTTTCTTCCAACTTACTTATGGACGGAGCTAATTTGGAGTTTAAGTGAACAGCAATAGCTGAATTGCTCTACTAGATGTCACATCACCTACAACTTTTATGATGGAATAAAGCTTTGATCTCTGCAACACAGTATAAGGAATAATCTGACCATCTGTACAGACGGTCTCTAATATTTGAGCACACAGACTGTGCCAGGGCTCTCTTCTCCAGTTGTGCCTTCTAAGTCTCAGCTCTGGCAAAAGATCTGACACAAATTTATTGTCTGAACATTCAAAAATACTGTGGGAAACTACTAAACAAACTGGGGGCAGGGGGGTGGGGGTAGGAAAGGGGTAGCAGGGGCGGACATGACACCCACAAGATATCACAGTCTAAATAGGGCAAGCTGTTATGATGGATCAACAGTTCAGATAAACATCATCAAGTTAGACAGTGCACATGTGAATATTGAAGAGGCTGACTGTGACCCAAGAAAATAACCACGTCCTTTGGTGTGCTGAGGGGCACTAGTCCTATAGCAGGGAGGGACACCAGTGCATGTGGTGTTGTAGGTATAGCCAGTTGAATTAGATGTGAAGAAAAGAAGTGAAAAAGACAAAAATACTGGCTGTAGAAAGAACTGAAGTTGTAGCAAATTACACTGTAAGGACAGGAAGGGAAGGGACAGAGTATAACATGGACATCTCATTTTTTGCAGCTCTTTGGTGGAACAAAGCTCATTGATCTAGCTCCTGGCCAAGCAGAACTCAGGGCAACTCTCAGCAGGAATTGCTTTGGACTACAGGGTCTCCCGTAGAGGTCTAAAGTGAAACCAATCTCAAAGTTGTGCAGCTGGAACTGTCTGACAGTGTGACTGTAACAACTCACTTCTGAGCTACATAAACAGCAGGTTTAATTAAGTGAAAGAAGACTGATCCTGTAATCTCAGCATCCAGCCAAACCGAAACTGCCTGGGTCTCATGAAAAACCCACTGCCTCCTGAGGGGTCCATTCTTTAGAAAGTCACCCAGCAGAGACCTGAAGTGGCCAGAAGCATGGGAGGCCCATGCAGAAGGGGAAAGAAACAAATTTTTCTGTCATCATTAAAAAAGTAGACATAACCAAGAAATAAATAAAATAACCAAGAAATAAACAGTAAAAAAAAAAAAAACCAAAACAATGGAAGTGTCCACTAAAGATACCCAGCAGAAAAAAAGTTCCAGGACAAGAAGACCAAAATAACTTCAGTAAAGAATGAGCTAAATAAATCCATCTTCCTGTACCGAATTACTTAACAGTCCAATTTGGCTCCACAGCATTGTGGCACAAAGTTTTCACCCATCACTTTAGAAACTTATGTATTTTCGTTTTAACCAGGATTATGAGCTACCTTAACCAGCAGTATATAACATTAGTCAAATCTAATTACACAAGTCTTTTGGTTAACTTAACTGTAACAATTTTTCAACTGGAAATGGAGGAAAAGCATAGAGAAGCTGATTTAATCCAGCAGACTACCTTATTTACGTTGAAATGAAGAGAAAGAGGCAGAGACATGCAGTAGATAGGGAAGATAAAGAGAGATAGGAACAAGACTATACAAGTAGGAGAGGAGAAAAAAATAGTAGGAATATAGCATTGTTCTTCCCTCAGGGTTCTGTAAGTTTAGAGCAAGTTTCACAAAGCATCATCTGCAGACATCCATTATATGCTGTCTCTTGTTATAAGCAAACAAAGGTCAAAATTCTTGTGCAAGAATTCTGTTACTGAATTCTGGTCTAAGTTAAGCCAATGGAACCATTCACCTGAATAATGGCTGTCAACCAAGTAAAGTCCTGAAGGACTGGATTCCCAGCATTGCAATGAGGCAATAAAGTGTGTCTCAATATGACCTGTTAACCTAAATAACACAAGAAGATCTGCAGCAGATTAAATAGACCACAATTCCTAAAAGTTAGCTGAGAAATCAGGCTGCAGTTCCAGCTGACTTTACTTAAGGCTGGCTTTAAGGTAACATAATTGCACACTGCTGCCAATAGATCACCGGCCATCCCCTGCTGTGTACTTTCTACTGTCTCCCTTGGTCTGGGAAGAGCATTCATTTGACCATACGGAAATCTGAATCAGCAAGCTAAAAACAAAATACTTTTCCAGTCAGATCACTTCTTTGAGCTATCTTTCCATAAGGCCATAGAAACAACAATGCCAGATTAAAAAACAAACAAAAACAAAAAACAAAAAACAAAAAACAAAAAAACCAAACAAAAAACAAAAAAACACCACAGTAACACAGATAGGGAGCAGAGCAAGGGTACAACCACCCTGTTCAGGAGGTAGCATCGCCTATGCTGGCTGTGAGTATGGAATTTCAACCAAGGGCCTTAAATACAAAAAACCCCAACACACAACCAAAATGTCATCACACACACTACACCTACACCCCCCCAAAAAACCCAACAAACAAAAAAAACCCAAACCCACACACCAAACCCGAAACAGACTAATTTAATTTTGGTAGTAATACAGACATATTTCTTGGGCCCACACACAGACATTTATTAGGCCAATTTTGTTTTGATAGTTCCCTGACATTCATATATTCCAAGATTTTTAACCAGCATCAGTCATATATGCAAACTCTTTAGTTTACAAGCTTATTTTCCCTCCCAAGCTGTACTACATCCAGCGTGACACTTAAGCTTCCAGAACAGTTGCAGGTTTTTTATCCAAAGTACATTTTGATCACAGAACTACTGTCTCACATTGCTTGATAACAGCAAAAAAAACCCAGTATTTAACTGAAAGAACAACTGTAAGAGACTGCAATACCCGACCCTTAAAGTTACAAATAACGTAACAGCCAGTTACACAAAAATCACAGTTCTTAAAACCTGATACTCAATCTCTTTCAATCCTTCCATCAACAGGAGTTAAAACCTGACAGACAAAACATTTTATTCTATTGCTCCTGTTAAGGATTAATCAAACAGTAGACTGGTTAAATGCATTTGGTTTTATTGTGAGTTTTAGTTCACAGTTAAGTGAAAACAAACCCTTCACACACTCCATTGAATTTCCTAAAATTAACCCAGGAAGAGAGAGTCATTTGCCGAATGGTAGGTTTATTGGTTTGCTTCTAAATTTGCTTCCAAATACATCTATTTTACAGCATACCATGCTACTAGGTATTTCTGTATATACCAAAATGCCTCAACTCAACACACTCCCCCAAAGTACACAGACAGATTTACAAAGGTAAGCAATGCAGCTGATCCTAAGTTTCTAATCAATGGCTTTCCATGGCACTCCCCACTGCTCTTGGCAACCTTGCCACCCATTCACTGGTAGCTGTGGAAGCCAGCAGCACAGCTGACTGCATCCAGGTATTCATCCCCCAAGTTCTGTGGTACAGCTTCACTTACCTTCACCAATATTCCATACCATTTTGCCTCACCCTTGGGCCTTAGCAGAAGGAAGCATACAGAAATCAACTCTAATGATCTTTATCATATCTAAGATGATCTCTCCCAATCCTATAGACTTTCAATATGCTAGATAAGTCTTATATACTAATAATTCAGATAATACAAAGTATCTTAGTACAGGTTTAAAAAATAGCTTAGAAGGGTAAACACATCCATATTGGTAGTTATTTCAGTTAGTGTAAAACAACTGAATGCTAGCAAGCACATATGCATTGCAAAAAACTCTGGGCAGGGCAGGGCAGATATCTAGAAAGCAGCTCTGGATACAAAGTTGATCACAAATCACATCTAAAATTTCAGTTATGTCAATGCTGCACATACATTATCCTGCACATATATCAGCCTACCTACATATAAGTAACTGATGTTCTTCATTCACTTTTTTGATGGAAAACTATCTTCTAAGCTCAAAACATTTATGCTATTTATTTTCCTTCTCCCTCAAAGGGTGTAAAATCAGTATTCCATCTTCTCCAGAGGAAAGTTTTATTTTCTCATCTGCCTTTTATACTTTTCTATGTCCCTCTTTCCCCTAGTGTTTTGGCCCATTGGGGAAGGGGGGGGGGGGGGGAGGGGGGGGCATGCACAACACCAACACACATACACCAGAATGAAAACACTGAATATAAGAAAAACTCTTTTCCCCCAGTAAACTTTGAAACATTTGGGGTCATTTTTGTGATTGGTCTGCATTAAATTCAGGCAAATACAGTACTAAACAACCAATGTAAACATAGCTTCCTCTATAAAAAGACACCATATTCTAAATACACATACAAGTGTAATTATACCACAGACAACTAGATTATACTTAACAGAAAACCCAACTCAAATTCAGCTATTCAGAGGGTATCTACAGAAGAACAAATGCCTTAGAGCCTACAAAGAAACAGTTTTTGCAAGATTAGGCAACCAGAGGAAGAAAACCCCACAGATACTTGCAGAGGAGTGCAAACCAGTATACTGGAAATATAGATATACTTGGCATAAATTCTATCAACAGATGAGAAATCACAGGCAATTAGTACAAAAACAGACCTAGCAACAGGATGCGTACCAGACTGACCATGTCTACATCTGCTGGCAATACCTTACCCCAGCACTCAGAACCCAGTGACATCTCATTTTTCTGTTCATCCCTTCAAACTATTCTCTATGAAGCAAAACCGCTACTGCCAACATACAAAGACTAACCAGAGAAGATCATCCTCTCAGCCCTTCAAGCCTCTACAAAGTCCAATAAAACTCACAAGCATTCCCAGATGCTGCTGAAACTACTGAACCTCTATTCACACCAAGCTTAAGCTATCTATTCACATCAATGCTTTTACTCCGATATTTCACTAATAATTTCTTTGGTGTTTTTTCCTTAAAAACAATTCTTCTCCAAAACCTCCTAATAAAGTTTATTCCTGATATTTTATTTTTTTTTACAACCCATGCTTTATAATACTTGCCAGAGTCAAAACTTCTTTTTTTTCTTGTTCAGTACAGCAAAAGGAAGAATTGCACAACATTTCTTCCAAAAGCTTTTATAGGAATACATGGCCCAGCCAACGAAGAGACTATCTACAAAGCCAAATCCCCATTTTCTTATTTATGAGTTTCTAAACTATAGCTGGATAGCAACAGACCTTATCAAGTCTCAACCTGCAGTATTTTAAGACCTTACTTAAAAACCTACAAAATATTCACATTCAGTATTTTCATCTAAACGGCTCTATAAATGATAGCTTGCAACCACGTAAGTATTTGAAGCAGAAGTCAGCAAGCAGCTAACTACACAAATTTTTCAACAAAGGTATCTGAAGAGAAGCAAATTAAAGTTCCAATGGTTGCAACCTATGATTCACACCAGACCTCTTTATAAGCCACAATGAAGATCCAACAGGAATTAAAAGATCTTCCTGCCAAATTCAAGAAACACCAATTGGCTGACACCTGTAATAGAGCAAATGTACGTATACTGTCAGTACTTCTCTTTGAAAGTGCTATGTTCTGCAACTTGACAACTTAAGAAATTAATTCATCTCCATCTTCAAATAATCATTTCTTGATACTGACAAATTTGCCAAATCTCTGCCCTATCTCTATTCTGTCATCTGTCCCAGGAGAAGGAAAGAACTTTTTTTTAAAGCAGACAGCTGACAGGTAAAAGACTGACTACCTGAAGCATTTTGGGTTTTATACCTGGATAAATTAAAGAGACTCAACCTAGTTCTCTTTATCAAGGCATCAGATAAAAACATATGCAGATTCAGTTAGCTCTGTCAAAAGCATCTACTACATATAATAAATCTATAGACTATGACAAGAAGATTAGTGGCACTCAACACGCAAATCAGCATCCTTCCAAGACCATCCAGTCACTATGTACTACAGGTGACACTCAGTCATACCTTTACTCAATGCAGATACGGTAACTGTAAGAGAAATAACATAGAGTACAACGTAACATTAGTGATACCACACAGCAAGTATGAAGATCTAGTTACTTCAGCTTCAGAAGTCCAAAGCCATAAACATATTTATCCCACAATATATTTAAAACTAGTAAGCCCTGTAGAAGACTATGAGAAATACCTGTCACATTTGGCTGGATTTCCAGCTAAGCACCCAAGCTTTTGTTATCAGACTGAAAGTATGCTACAGACCCAACTCAATCTAACTGAAGAAAGTACAGTATGCAATGGTTCACTTCAGTGTCCTCCTGCAACATGCCACAGCTGTACCCTAAAAACTCCTAGGTAAAATGCATGCTAGCATGTTTGCAGCTAAGGAGCTTCTTGCTTACTTTAGAATCTTCTTCTGCCAGTGATTTAACAGTCTAGCAATGACACGAACAGTCACAACACATTTCTGCCTAAGAATTAAGCAATTCCTGTAATGAAAAATGTTTTGCTGTAGTATCACTTTGGTTAGCAATTTTGCCACAGAACCTTTAGAGCATTTACTTAAGTACCTGTTGTACTGGTATCTATGATAAAAAAAAATTTGACCATGTAGTACTTGAGTGATGGAACACTGTTTTAAGCCTGAATACTCTTATGTATCCGTATCCAGCATAACCTAACTAGAAATTACTGCACAAATAAGGTGTACATTTGGGTAAACTGCAGCTAATCAAAATTGGAAAAAAGTGAGTGTTATAGCAGAAAAGGTGCAAAGTGCTTCAGATAAGTTTATGAACTCAGCTGCGTATTTAGAAACCAAGAATGCATACCAGCAGGGGAAAATGTAACACAATCATGAATAGTGTTAATACTCCTGCTTTGATAAGCACAGCACACAATACAGTGCATCAGGTTTAGATCACCAGCTGGAGTGGAAGATGCACAGAAACTATTGCACTTCTGCAGCACCTTCTGCTGTTTGTACTTCCTGATGACCAGACACTACACAATCCCAATAATTCTGTCATCTTTTGAGTCATAGTGCAATAAGGTTATGGGCCTGTATTCACTACATATACAAAAAACAATCTAAACAGGAAAAAATATTTCCTCCTACTCATGAAATGCAAAGCAAACAACACTCACCCATCTATGTAAGGGACAAGAAACACACATCACTCAAATCAATAGCATTTCAGAATAAAAGAAGTTTCACCTTCACCAAAATTAGAACAACAGAAATTCCCCACAACCATTCCGCTCATCTCTCTAGCTCTGTTTAGTCCATGTTTTGCCTGTTACCTCTCCCAATTACCATCCTTACCTCAAATTCCTCATGCCCTACATTGGGCACCAAAGACGACTGTGGTGGGTTGACCCTGGCTGGAGGCCTGGTGTCCACCAAAGCCTATCATTCCCCCTCCTCAGCTGGGCAGGGGAGAGAAAAATATTACAAAAGGCTTGTGGGTCAAGATAAGGACAGGGAGAGATCAATCAACAATTACCAACATGGGGAAAACAGACCCAACATGGTGGAAAAAAAACAACTTATTACCAACCAAATCAGAGTAGGACAATGAGAAAATAAAAACTACATCTTGAAACACCTTTCCCTTACCCCTCCCTTCTTCCTGGGCTCAACTTCACTCCCTATTTCTCAGCCTCCTCCCCCTCCAGCAGCACAGGGGGACAGGGAATGGAGATTACAGTCAGTTCATCACACATTCTCTCTGCCACTCCTTCATCCTCAGGGGGAGGACTCCTCACACTCTTCCCCTGCTCCAGCGTGGGGTCCCTCCCACCAGAGACAGTTCTCCACAAACTTCTCCAACATGAGTGAGTCCTTCCCATGGACTACAGTTCTTCACTAACTGCTCCAGCGTGGGTCCTTTCCCCAGGGTTCAGTCCTTCAGGACAGACTGCTCCAGTGCGGGTCCCCCACAAGGTCACAATTCCTGCCAGCAAACCTGCTCCAGCCTGGGCTACTCTCTCCGTGGGTCCACAGATCCTGCCATGAGCCTGCCCCAGCACAGGATTCCCATGGGATCACAGCCTCCTTTGGGCATCCACCTGCTCTGGCATAGGGTCCTCCATGGGCTGCACGTAGATATCTGCTCCACCATGAACCTCCCTGGGCTAAGCAGCACAGCCTGCCTCAACACTGTCTTCACCACAGACTGCAGGGGAATCTCTGCTCCAGTGCCTGGAGCACCTCCACCTCCTCCTCCTCCCCCCCCTTCTTCGCTGACCCCACTGTCTGCAGAGCTCTTGCTCTCACATATTTGCACTCCTCCCTCCTGCTGCAATTTGTTGCACAGGGGTTTCCCTCCACCCTTCTTAAATATGTGAGCACAGAGGCACTACCACTGTCGCTGATGGGCTCGGCCTTGGCAAGCAGCAGGTCTGTCTTGGAGCCAGCTGGCATTGGCAGTATCAGACTCGGGGAAGCTTCTAGCTGCCTCTCACAGAAGCCGCCCCTGTAGCCCCCCTGCTACCAAAACCTTGCCATGCAAACCCAATACAACATGCTGTGCCTAAATATCTTTAGGCAGACTTTTTATTCCAGTTACCCAGCTACAATCATTCACTGACTTCCTTCCAGGCTGCATAGTCATTCATAAAAGACAACTGTGTTGTTGGTTTGGTTTGGTTTTTAGGGAGGGGAGGAAGGGTAAGCAGGAAGATATTTGCTAATAAGCAGCAGTTTCTCACATTTATTAAAAAAAAGTCTACTAGCAATTTGTATTTTACAGTCACTTTTCCTTTTCTTTAGAAGTTTACTTTCAACTGCTATGTAAAAGCCACATGAGTAACAAAAGCACAAAGGTCAATTTTTCTATTGTAGTCTCAAAACTAAAGCATGTTTTCTACTACTTGTTATAGTGTTTTTAAAAGTAGTTGTGGTAATATTCTTATATTGCATGTCCTTTAAGGAAAATTAGATACACATTAAAAAAGCATTCCTTTCCAAATTTCTTTAAGAATTATTTCTAGAGGCATCTTCAAAGAGAATGTATACTGTATTAGTCCTGAATGATTTTGTGGCCAGTATTTCAAATTGAAGGGGAAAAAAAATGAAAGAGCAAGGCTTTTTTCTTCTAAAATTAAGTTTAGTTCACCTCTATTGTGTCTGTATTTATCAATGTGCATTCTAGTTTACAGATACAGGTGTAATAACCACACCAAAACTGATTCTAAGCACAAGCACAGAGATCCCGTTCCCCTGGAGACAACCTGTTGAACCAGAGCTGTCAGAGCTCTGATCACAAACCTGTCCACACATTGAAAGCCAACAGTCCTAATTCCTCCTACAGTGCCTCATTCTCTTTAGGCAAAAGGTAAGTAACACTACCTACGGTTATTTTATACTACATAAATGCTGGAGGTGGTGTATTAAACTATGCATTCACCATACAACTCTTATGAGCAACTCCACAATAATAAACTTGTAGATGCATGTGATGAAATGGTTTTTTAGAAAGGGAACTTGGAGAACTACAACCGTTTTTGTATTAAAGATTTTAATTAAAAAATAAAAAAAACTCAAGTGTTCAGACTGTGGATCATCTGTGAAGCAGATGCAGGAACAGCTCAGGTCTGGCAGGATTACTAGCAGGAACCTAATCACTATGAGAGCACAATGTACCTGAACTGGCTTTGGGGCTGAACAGTATAGCTGCATTTCTACAGCCCTGAATCCTTAAGTACTATATGATCTAAACTGAACTTTGCAATGACGGCCTTCCAGTCTCTGCACTGAGTTCCAAGAAACACACATGCAAATGCAGAGACTCCAGTTACACTAGATTCAGATGAGATCCATATGAACACTATCTCAAATCTTATGTGGCTAGCTCCACAGGGAGTCACAGCCCCCTCAATACATTCCCCAGAACTAAAATCCAGGTGGCTTATTAGACAAGCTGCAGTGAAGTGCAAATGTGCTGACTCAGTTCTGGGCCAGCGCTGCATTCAACTTCATAAGCCAGCCCATCAAAAACAACACAGAAATGCCAAGTGGAAAAACACTGCCTTTACGACATTAATCCGTACCAAGCCCAAACTGATCCTTCCAGATGCAATGACAGGCTTATAATACAGATATTCCAGCAAAACAGATCAACAGCATATTAATTCACTTGCAATGCCGTAAGCAGTCTGAATTCACATGTACAAGCTGAGCTGTGCTTGAGGTAGTTAAACTTCCTGGAATTCGTAACACTGAAGTCCAGTACTGAGATACCCTGGCCTCTCTGAATCAAGTTGGATTCACAAGGACCAGCATCTACACATAGCTAATAAGCCTAACCAAGCCAACTGCACAAATGTTGAATGCCTCTGTACTGCCCAGTGGCAGTACATGGATTATTCCAGCTCCTTCATGATAAGCACAAATAGTAGTAGCTCATAAACACATGGTCTAATCATAATATATAGTGGGGTATAATTAAATCATTTTTAAAATAAGATCATTAAGAAAGATGTTTGGCACATAACAGGATGATGGGAAAAAAAACTCTTTTTGAACAACAGTAGTGCTATAATTCCAAAACTTAGCTTTTCTATAGTCTCTCTCTTTGGATACCAGTACCATCAGCCCCTGGACAACATATATGTACCATCCAATTTCCAAAGTCATGACACAAAGTCCCTTTCGTACTACACCATATATATATATACACATCCTCACAGGGATCCTAATATTACTTTTTTCCTGCACCAACATCTATCTGCCCTGCTTTTTGATTCAGAAGTTCAGGTACAGCTGAAGACATCAAAAGGGCCCACTATGCAGGGTAATAACAGCTGGTGCTGTCACAGGCAAAACTGGGAGCAGTTGCCACCATCTTGAAGAGAACCACATTCCAAGCTCACTATATAGGTCAGCTGAGATAAATTAGCTGATTTAGGGAAAACTAAGACTTTTCAAGCAAAGTTAAAAACTTACAGAGTGATTGTAAAAAATGCATACTCATATTACAACCTTCCTATTTATTATGCACTACATATGCATGATTATAAGGCAAGTCAAATAATTACCAGACACCTCAATAAGTCCATTATCCAAACAGTTCAGGTTGACAAAAATTGCAGTTCCTCTCACACACACAAAGACATGACTCTGCTAGAGCCAAGACTCAATATGGCTTGTCAGGCATGGAACTGTGCTTTCCAACTAGTAGCGGACCATTCAAAACCCAAAGACACTGGCTACCACCTCACTATTCAAAACACAGAAATCAACCAGCCAATAGGCTTCTGCAGCTGGAAAAAAAAAAATATATTATCAGCCACTGCTTTCACTGACAAGCAATATGTACCAGTTCAGCAGCAGCATGTGAAAGGGAATGAAGTAGACACCAGTGAGTAACAGTTAGTTCAAAGTATATGGGAAGCCAAGTGCTCTAAACTGCTGTTGAGCAAAGCTCTCTGGTGACCCACCTACTTGAGGTACCTGCTCCTGAGTTAGTCTATTTCTTTCAGTTGTTGCAACAAGACTAAGTTTAGCACAAGCAATTAACCCTAGTCTCTTACCAGAATAGATTTCTTTGCCCAGTAACTCCAGCTTAAAACAAAACAAAAAGCTTAAAGGAAAAAAAAAAACCACACCACTCCCAAAACCACACAATACAGCTTCAGCAGGGAAAAGTACAGCTAGAGAGCAAGACTGAGGTCTTTTTAAAAATTAAAAACAAGTAAACAGAAGTATGTTCAATGTAATGTGGTTAATTTAATTCTGGTTTTGTTTCTAGACAAAAAGGCCAACAGAAAAATAAGCTTCAGTCTCCTACAGTGATGATAAGGCGGTTGCTTTTGCAAGTGTGTTAAAACTTCTGCATCTGAAACTGGTTACAATAAAGTTCCAGTTTTCATACTTAAGTCAGAGCTTCAGTTCAGTTTCTTCATGTTAAGGGCTTTTCCAAGACACCATCTTTCTAACTCACTAAGTAGTTGTTCAAACTTCAACTGTTATCAATCTGTTCTATCTCACATGTAATTAGTTTCAGTTGAGAACCACATAAACCTACGTACGCTACATTAGAAATGGGAAAGATTTTTTTGATATTTTTTTTCCCAAAACAAGATTAGTAATCAACTTGCTGAACCATACCATAAACCAAACCTGTTAGGTGGAAACAAGAATAGAATACACCAGGCACAGAGTTCAGTTAAGTTCATCACTATTCTTAAGTTCCAACAGCGAAGAAAAAGCACTATGATGCCTATCAAAGCTATTCTTGTTAGTAAACTCAAAAAATTATCAGAATGCAGTAAGACATTGTTTATTTTAGAACTTAGTACAGTTCTCCTTCATTCCTTGTGTCAGGAGAAGCCAGGAATAACTATATCCTAAATCTTGATGAGAATTCCCTATTGTGCACCAGAAAAATCATCCTCCTAGCCACCATCTCTTTTCTCCCCTCATACATTTGTAACTTTGCTGTCAACCTGTATATATATCAAACTCAAGAACATTAAAAATGCTATTCTTAAAACTTTACATTGCTGATGGTCTTCCCAGGAAAAGAAAGAAACAGCCTTTCTTTAGAAAGGGCAGCGGTTTTGATACTCTGTTGACAAATATTTGGAGAGCACACAGACATCAATCGGTTCTTACTCCCACCAACAAGTTTTCTTTGGAAGAGGTTAACAAAGTCTAAGTTACTAGGGCATTATGAAAACATTAGTGGCAAGTGGAACAGGTTGCCCAGCAAAGTTGTGGATATCCCATGCCTGGAAGTGTTCAAGGACAGGTTGGATGGGGTTTTGAGCAACCTGTGGTCTAGTGGAAGGTCTCCCTGCCTATGAAAGTGGCATTGGAACCAGATGACCTTCCAGCTAAGGAAGGGACTATGGTCCCTTCCAACCCAAACCATTCTATGATTCTACAAAGTTGCAAAAAAGTAGAGGAACAAGATTCTTCAGTCCTGTGCCAAAAATTCACGCAACACTAAGTCACCCTACCATTTCCGCAGTACTTTATATTCGAAAAGGAAATAGGTACAGCAAACAGCTCACATAAACACTCTGACAGTCACTGACAGTAACTGAAAATTTGGTCTCAGGCTTTGTCTTTAGATACCAAAAAACAGTTTACACATGCCCTAAGATACTGCATCACCTCTCTTCCAATTTTTATATGAAAATTTTTTTCAGAGGCAAAGGAACAGCTTAGTCTTTCTAAATACTCTCACTTTATCTTTTGCTGGAAGACAAACTAAAAAGTGCTAAGTAGTGAGAAACGTGATTCTCTTTTTCTAAAGATACCTGATACCATGCAGCTTGATCTGGTAACACACAAGTTCGACCAAAACAAACCCTCATGTAATCAAGGGAAAAGAAGGGAGGGGGAAAAAAAGGTGTTGGGGGTTTGTTATTGCTCAGAAGGATTATCTGAATGTCCCTTATTTAACATAAAAAATTAAGAAGACAGAGGAAGAAAGTGTTTCTTCATTAGAAGTATCACATTCCAAGTAAGCATTAGATTCTGAAATTAAGAACACTACCTATTGGTTAAGTGTTCCTAGACTGAAGCTTTCAACTGGCAATCTAAAGTTGCTGTAAAAGAAAACTGGACACAGATCTTATTCCCCCTCTTACCTAACTAAAGTGTTAAACTGACAAAATTATACAAAAGCCACACCACAGTTAAGAAGAAATCAATCTCTGAAATAGTCAGGGAAAAAACCTTAAAAAAAAAAAAAAAAAAAGAGAGAGAGAGAAATCTACTAAAAAAATCAAACACACACTCCCCACAGAAATTTTCAGAATACTTAAGACACAGTTACGTATTTTCACTTAAAAACAAAAAAAGAGGGTCTCTCCAAATAGTATCTAGATGGAATTATGACAGAACACTAAGCTATTTTCTACCATTATTGGGATATCTGAGTAAATATTATCCACACAAGCATTATAGCTAGCATTACTTAATAAACAAAGCACATACCACTCTGGCTGCTCTTTCCTGAGATTCACACTTCCTGCAAAACCAAGGTCCAGTGGGTACTTGAACAATTCCATAGCAAGCTGTTTTGAACAAGACAAAATATTTCAGCAAACAGAAGCAGCACAACAGTACTACTGAGTGTTATAAAAAGAGCTTAGTATCAGTTGATCTCACATCGTTTTAATAACTCAAGTTGACATCTATGCATTGCATATGAAATCCTATCACAATGGTACTAGAAATGAAGTACAAGCTTCCACTTAAAAATTTATGCAAAATTTGTTGAATAAAAAAATATTAGCTTAAAAGTAATATAACCACTCAAAAGCAGCAATATTTAATATGTAATCTGTTGTGCTATTTATTTACCAGCAAAATAGGTAAAACACTTCACAATAACAAACATCAATCATTCATAGTAAAATCTTTTTCAAGTGAAAACTAAAAGCAACTAACAAATCTGACTTTGTCATAAGACATTAACACACTTAGTTACTACCAAGTTCTCTTACTCTTTATAAGTCAAATAACTGGGTTTAAATAGGAAATCCATAATAAACTGAATAAAGATACAAAGTTTGCCTTTTTTTTCCCCCTGAAAATTCATATGGAGTGTAAATACAAATTAAACTGAGCATCAGCACTAGGATTAGTTGCAACTATAGCCACGCTAAAACATAAATCCTTAGGAAAGAGATTTTGAGACATGCAGACTTCTCTGCAAGACTGTCACCTATATTTTTATAGTACATAAAAATTCATGAGTTTGGTAAGAAATCCCACAGAAAAAAAGTTTGGTAATTTGGCAGTAATTTTCATGTTTGAAATGCACAGATCAGGAAACTAAGAACTGCTAAGGGAATGAAAATACAAGAACATAAGTGCTGTGAGTATATTCTAATATCTGTATGGGCTTAACAACTAATAACAAACAATCAAAAAGCCAAGAATTTTCCCCTGAAAGATATTCCTGAATCTGACATTGTATTTTTGATATCTCAATTGCCAACAATATGTCACTTAAACAAGAAAACTCGGCTTAAGTGTGTAACGAGAAAAAAAATATGATAAATTAATACTGAAAAGGAAAGCTGAGATTAAATTAGTATCTTCTAGTACACATACAAAAATATTGATTTCATGCTAGCCTGAAGGGGGGGGGAAAAAAACCACCAGTAATGCAATACTAGTATAAAAACCATCTGGCTAATATGTCTTTCCCACTACATTGGAAAGTCAATGAAATCATTTCCCATTATACACATAGATACATGTAGGCATATTAAGATTAGTTGTATGATTTTCAAACACATTATCCAAGTAGTGACAGACTCTAAGCCCATTCTACTGTACAATAAAGTTCTTTAACATGAGGAAAAACAACTTGTTTTCATTGTGTCTGTATCAACCACTGATGAGGGGGATCTTCAGTTCCTCTTCAGAAATTGAGAGGGAGACTTTACATGTGCAATCACGCTTTAGATTAGCAAGAGACAGTGCAGAGTAAGAAACTAATCACAGAATGCAACGCAGACAGGGCTGGCAATCAGATCCAAAGGCAACACGAGTTGGGCACAGAGCAAAGCTCAAGTACTTTTATATCTGCAAATATAACAGAGTACATCTGCAGCCTAACAGTCCAGCACAGGTTTGTGCTCTGATACACTGTTATATTGTTTATTGAGTTCCAGGACTTCCTTTGGTTTATACTTTCACTACTGTGCAAAGCTTCTTTAAACAGATGAGGAGATTTTGTCCTCCACAACTTACCAAACACTTGTAAAGAAGTTTCCTCTGAACTAGACATAAATTATAATAACAAAAAATGCAGTTAATGAAGCCTTATGGGTAACACTGCTGCCTGAACTTCAAGTAAGGACTACTGGCTTTAACCATGAGGACTACACTACTTTTACTACAGAAAGACTACAAAAAGAGTGGACATGCTCCCTCTACCACCTTCATTCACATGATGCATCAAATGCAAAATGTAAAACATCAATGGTACAGTAAATCAAAACATACAGTTCTTCTTTTCTTAGACTTCTACAACAGCATCTGGATTCAGACGAAGCACTACTTTGCACACTTCCTGCAAGATTCAAATTCAGATTTGGCCTTGACCTTAAAGAAAGTTCAACATTCTTGTACCAAATTTACTGAAGTGTGTCTCTGTATTAGGTATACTTCCTAAAACAGACCTTTGTCATTCCCACTATTTCAGCTCCAACTGCTGATATCATCAAATTCTTCCACTGAAAATATTAGCAAGGCTCTAGATGTAAAGGAAGATGCTCAAGATAATACAAAACTAACAGGTGGTTCAGGTATGACTTCTAAGAGTACTCCTGTTTTAGTGTTCTTTTTCATGATTCTAAGATTCCACAAAAGCAGAGTTACCTTACCGGTTAACATTACTCAGCTCTTAACAGAAAACTGATTCAAAACAAGGCTAATTTCACAGATCCTGTCAGCCTCCCTCCACATTCAATCCAACGTTAACAAGAATAACTGAATTCTTCTGCAGATCTCATTAAATTGCTACTATTTCTCCTTATTTCTTGTCATCTTACAAAAGAGCATATACCTGAAACAAACTAAGTTACTGTATCATCTTCCACGCAATTTAAGACCAAGCGTGAGGCACACCTTAGTAGTATTTTCATATGCAGCAGGCATTCGGACTAATGAACTGGATTTAGGATTTCCTGTCTCCTCTAATTTGCTCACCGTCTAGAAGGAGCCAGCCACAGAGTTCACAGAACTGTCTGGGGAGTTGATACTGACAAACTACCATCTTATTCTTTATTTCTGCTACCAGAAAGCAAAAGTCGTAACTTCCTTTCTTACAATGTAAGCAGCAGAATCCAGTCTCTTCCTCTGCTCTCACAAGAAGGGTCAACCCACTGACAGAAACAAAACAATCACACATAGAGGGAACATGCCAGCTCCTGAGCTGAGCTGGACACCAACCAACCAGCCTCCACTAATCCAAACAAATCCAGCATCAGCCATTCCGACAAGTACCCTCCCCCTGCAGAGCCACAACAGGAAGTCTCTTCATCTACCAGGAAACATCAGCCAAATGACATTCAAGGAAAGGCAGGCAAAAGAAGAAATCACATGACAGCCAAGCCTTTCCTATACACCACTCTCTTCCAGTCCTAAACCCTTCCCACCTACTGGCTGCCCCTTAATTTTTTCTAACTTGGGAAAGGCAGGGATAACCGGGATCAAGTACAGGAAGAACGAAATAAAGTAACAATTGCCAAAACAGAGACTAGTAAGAAGTTCTGCAAAGAAGGAAAGGAGTTTTAGGTAGTCTTTGGATTGCTGCAGCTGAGGTTGTTAACAGGGTGCAAAGGCAGACTGGAAGCATAGACACAGAAAAGGCACAAGAGGAAGAGCCCTGCAAGGGGGGTTCTTCCTTTCTTGCAACCCTAATATAGAAAATCATAACATAGGAAGTCTCACATAAGGAAAAAGACAGACAGACTGCAGGTATAGAGGATGACAGGGCAGGTCGGACCCGCAAGGGCACAACCCTGCAAACAGGGAAATGGGTTTCATGGGTGACAAGAAGGAGCTGGGAAGGGGGAGGGAGGAAAGGGGAAGAGAACAGCCAATGGGGTGGGGGGAGCAGGCCCAAGGGAAGAGGGCAGGGCACATCAAGAAGGAAGTAGCAAGGCTTCAGGCCAGAGCGAGTGAGCTGGCACCGGCCTGCCTACTCACCTTGATGCACTGCGACATTGCAGCCGTGCCCGTCGCAGTAGACAAGCGGGTTCTCGGCCCAGCCCCTCTCGTCGGAGCACACGCAGCAGCCGCCGATCATCTCCTTCATGCTATTGGAGAACTCGCCCTCCAGTGACACAGGCAGCAGCAACGGCTCGCTAGAGACCATCTACGGGTTAAAAACACCGTCGTCAACGACACACACGCACACACACGCTTCACCCTCTGCCTGCCCCCTCCCCCGGCGGTGTCTCCCCTCAGTCACTCAGCCGCCGCCGCCGCCACCGCCGCCACGGCAATGATTTAGGGCCCATGACCGCCGGCTGAGAGCCTCTTCTCGCCCCCGCCCGACCAACCGGCCAGGCTGTATCAGTCACGCAAGCAGGCAGGGGCAGCCCGGCGGCGGCACGCTGAGGAGGACACCACACGGCAGGCGGACAGGCACGAGCGCGGGGCCGGCGCGCAGGCGCACTGCGCGCGCCCGCGGGGAAGGCCTGGGCCTCCTCGCGATGGTTCGCGAGCCGCCCGTGGAACGTGAGCCGCGGCTGAGCGCGCGCACCCCCTCAACGGCTCCAACCGCCGCGCCGAGAGAGCGTGCGCGAGCCAGCGGCGCCCCGCCAGGCCCGCGCGCCCGCCCCTCGCCTCGCCTCCGCGCGGCCCGGAAGAGCCGGCGCGCCCGGACACCTGATGGCCCGGCCCGGCCCGGCCCGGCCCCGCGCCCGCCGCCCGGCCTGCGAGCCGCGCCGCCCCCGCCTGCGCACCCACCTCGGCGTGCTGCCACTCTCCGTCCCCCGGGCGAGCCATCGCGCCCCGTCGGCCGGCCTAACCCAGACGCGCTCCGGGCCGGGCCGCCGGCCGGGCCGCTCGGCGCGTCGCCGGCCAGCCCGTGCGAAGCCGCCTCCCTGCCCAGCCCGGGCGAGCGTTAGACGGGCTTATTGCTGCCCCCCTCCCCTCCGAGCGTGGGGGGGCGGGGAGGTGGCAGACATGCGCCCCGCTCCCACCCGCGATGTCACTCTGCTCATGCCCCCTTCAGGAAGGCTGGAGGACTCGCCCCATTCCCGCCCTCTTCCCACCCCGCAGAAATCATTTTTACTATCGTGTTTATTTTCCCCCAGATATGACTGCAGGACAAATGCATTCCCGCTCCCAACTTTTATTATCCTGTTTATATCCCCTCCGTTTGCCTGCAGGACTAATGCGTTCTCACTATTATGCCACTTCCCTGCCTTCACCGCAACATTCACTATTTTGTTTATTTTCCCTTTGATAGGGCTGCAAAACTAATGCATTATTAATCCCGCTTTTTCTTCTCCCCCAAAACTTGCGGCGTGGCGGCCGCGGCGCTGCCCGCCCAGCGCTGCCCCCCCAGCGCTGCCCCAGCGCCGGAGCAATGCTGGATGGAAGATAGGACGGAGACAGCCGGGAGGCCGCAGGCACACAAAAACAAACATGCTTTTAACACAGCTGTTCTCTACTTTTGCTTAGAGGTGGATATGCCTTTCTAGAAGTTGAGCGTTTCGGTTTGTTGTTTTTTAGTGGCTTGGGTTGTTTTTTTTTAGTAAAACAATTCTGTTGTCTTTTTTAATTAAATGGGGGGAGGGGGGGGGGGGGGGAGAGCTGAGGTGGTCAGCAGAGAGGAAAATCTCAGGCTATTCAATTCTCCATTGTGAGCAGGTATGCCTGTAGCAGAAGGAACTAATTGTGGTGATTGTTAGGAGCACAGAGAAATTAAATGCAGCCTTGCAAAATTCTGCTCCACTCGCTTGCCCCAGGGCCAGCATTAATTTATTTATTTGTTTATTTATTTTTTTCATGTTGGGCAAGGAAAAGATCATTGATTTATCTTCATTATCATGCTAAAAGGCAGAGAAGCAGAATTTCTGCATGGACTCTATTTTTCATGATGATTTTGCAAGGCCAGCTTAATTGATATGGTATCTGTACAAATCACTACTGAATTATGTGCATTCCTGGACACATTGCTACCTAGACCTATATATATGCAGGTTATATTTTATACGTTGTTAACTAATAAAACATCTGCACTTGTGTACACGAGTATGACAAACTGCTACATGGAAGGGAGAAGTGGGATGTGCACAACCCTTTACCCCCTACAGCCATCTCAGGCTGCAGTCTGTATGCAAGATACCTTAGGGCAAGCTCTTTCCTCTCCTTGAAAGTTTTAAGTGAAATTATTTAGGCAGAGGAAGAATGGCGGCCAGGAGAAAAAGGACTCATGAAGGTAGATTCCTAGATGAAGGGCCCAGCCAAACAGGCAATTAATGCAGCCATTTGAGACACATTCTAAACATTTCTCTGTAAATGTATCTGCTAATATCCTTGAGAGTTCAGTAATTTTTAAGGCACATGTAAAAAACGGAGGCGAGGGACTGGAATGTAGTATGTTTCCATTAGTGTAAAATCATTCAGAGATTGCTCTCAAAAAAACTCCAGCCCACACCCCAATGTCCTATCTCAACACTGAAGAATACAAATCTGAACATAAAACTATTTACATTATAAAACATACAACACTTTTTATTACTTTTAAAGCTTGTAAAAATACCCTGAAAATTGCAGGTGCAGGCAATTACTTTGTACGGAAATAAAGCCATTAGTATATCCTGGCGCTTAAAAAAAATAAACACAAATTATTTGAAGCTGATAGATACAGTGTCCCAGCCCGTCTTCATTCTTGTCAAGGAAATGACATCTAATTTAAAAAGCATTCTCAATGATTCTGTTAACCCTGACAAAAAAAAAAAATCCCAAAACCATGATACAGCAGCAAATCTGTCCTTTATTTACCTGACAGGTATATTAAAATAAATATCCTTTTAAAATGAAAACATATTTAATATATTTTAATTTGTTGGGTGAATTTATACGTTTAAACTTCTAACAAACAATTGTAAATTTTTCTCACAGACTTTTTTTTTTTTTTTTTTTAATTCATTGAGGTCTTCCTGAAATTTCTTCTTTGAATAGCAACTAGTACAATTCCCGGGTCTGGGGTTTTTGTTGGTGATTTTTTTTTTCATGTTAGCTATTTTAAGGCTCAATTTTTAGTTTTATAAAGAAGCATCATCAGAGAAAAAATTAATCACTTTGCAACAACTTGATTAAAGCTGCACCGTGGCAACAAGAGTATATTCATGAAAAACCCACTGTATAGTTTTCAAATAAAAATATTTTAGTCTGACACCATGTAACACACCAGCTCAGTATTGAACCACTGAAATTTTGCTTTGGTCAAAATTAAGTCAAGCTTAATACATTCAATTATTTAATGAAACATTTGTTGTCATTTTATGGATTTCTGTTTAATTCTTTCTATAGAAGGAATGTACATGAACTGAAAGAAACTCCATGACTACCACCTTATGGTATTGTGTAATATTTGATGGAAAAATTTAGATAACCTCTTGATAGTTCTGTAAAACAATTATTTAGAGAAGACCTTTGAAATGCAAAATAGGGAAAGAAATGCATTACCACTAAATAAATACTGCAAACACTAAGCTTATAAAGCTATGGAATCAGAACATAAAATCTTGTAGCATGTATGTTCCTATGATTGTAGTATTTAATAAGCACTGACATGACACAGAAGGCCAATTTTCTTTTTTAAAAAAGAATCCTGTCCTTCTTATAGTGATATATAAGAGATTAAAATAATTAGAGGAATATAATTCAATGAGTAAGAATGAATAATTTCATTGCTAATCTAAATGCAAGGAGAAAATCCAATTCTCTTAAAAGGAGCCTACAAAACCTAGGAGCTAAACAAGTTAGATTATAAGACATGTACAAGAAGATTATATGTTTTCATATTTTTTTGGATTTTAGAAACTTTTTCACATAGAAGGAATGTGTAAGTGAAAGAAAATTACATTCTACAAATGCAAATTGTTTTTAGAACTTTAAGGAACTCCTCCAGAAAATGTTAACATATATTAGTGCATGGCACTTCAGCTTCATTAACAAAAAAAATGAGGTATTCACCTTAAATTTTTACTATAAACTAATCAGTTCAATCAGTAATGCTAAGATTTTGGAATGCTTCCTTTAAATGTCACTTTTTTTTTTTCTCTACAATGTGCAAAATCATAGTGTAAGTTTAGTGAATAAAACAAAGCATTAAGAAAAAGTGTTTCATTTACAAAACCACATTACCAGTTGGATATCATCATCAGAAAAGTCTTCCAGGAATAACAGAAAAAGCATAGACTTTATATAAAATGCATGCTATATTAGACAACATAAACTGGTATCGGGACTTGGAGCTGTAGGGTGGGGAAATTCCTCCTTTCTAGAAAGCAAATTTCTCATAAGCAATTTTTATTCCATTTTCAGATTGGGTCTTTGTTGAGAAAGCTTTGATCTTTACCTATGAGAAAAAGGATACATGCTGCAGCTAAACAGATGCAACTGAAAACAGGAAAATTACAACTTGGTGATACTCAATAGGTAGAACAATACATCTCCCTATTATCCATTTAAAATACTTAAATGCTTGTCTGCCTTTTGTTTATGTGGGTTTAAATCATTAACAGTCTTCAGTGAAATACGTTCTAATAGTGGGTATTTGCTTCATTCCTAGGAAGGCAGCAGCAAAATGGTCACTTTACACAAAATAAAATGCGACTCTTTTGTGTTGACCTTTGCACACAGTGTGTTTTAAATGGCAGTCTGCCTTAGATCCAACAAATTATTTCTATCCATGTTCAATTATGAAGGATATAGCATGTCTACAGAACCCATATTAAAAATGATAATGTATCTTTATGTGTTTACTCTTAAATTATACTGATAAAGAGTAAAGTTCTCTTTTTCCTCCTATTCTTTAGTATACTACTCAAATCTGTATTTAACACCTATCCAAATGCAATGTACTGAATAATTTAAAGTTCCAACATTTAACATGTAGTCACTTCTTGATCAGGAGTTTGCATGCTATATATTTACATGTTATGCAAGTACAGGTAGCAGCACCAAAGGTCGTGTCAGTGCATCTCCTGGACACCACGCCTCTTCATATGTTGTGCTATTTTCTTTTGTGCAAATGTAATTACAAATTTTGTAATTCTTTAGACTGCAAAGAGAGGGGGATGTAATTCCACCAACCATTGTATTCATATTCTTGCTTTTAATTGTATTATCACCTTTGGAGACTTTGGTAAATTCCACTTAACTAGCAGCAATGGATAAAATTGGTGGTTTTCAAGTACTGCTTCTGTTACTAATGTTGGCTTTTAAATGTTAATTTCAGAGTGAGGTTTACAGTAAACATAAAAAAAGGGATTTTCTTTGAATGGACAAGCTTAAACCAAAATTCTAAATAAAGGAATCCTAGCACAGGATGTTTTTAAGCACAGTGATTAATTCCTTTTAAAGATTTAACATTCCCTAAGTGATAGAAGTTACAGATTTAAGTGTGACAATTTATAATTCTCTATAATAAAAAGGCATTTAAACGTTAACCACATTTTTATATGAGTCAAGTCAAGGTAATGATAATTACAGTATGATACAAAAGAACCTGAAATAAACTTCAAGCAAACCATATTGAATATTAATGCTGTATTAAGCCCTGAAAAGCTGGGTTAGTAAACTCTGGAATTTAGATTATATGCAACTTAAACTGTAACACAGGGCTTTTCCTCAAAGAAGAATACTTAATTTCAAAGTTTGGATTTTTATGAGGTATGTATTATTTCATTGGATTTTTATTAAATACATTTCTATAGCATCACTCCAAAACCAAGCCTCAGACTACTTTTCCTCTATAGGCATATCTCAATGTAGGATTTGCTAAATTAACATTCCATATAAATTAATAGCTTTTTTTTCATGTTTGTTACGTTATGATCAGCAGTGTGCTACTGCGTTGTATCACAGGTCACATTTATTTGATTCCAATTTAGGAACAGTATCTGTACTACATACTAAACACGAGAAACTACATGCTGAATTTCCCATCAAATATGTTAAATTCAGAGTATTTTAGATGGATTTGTGTAAACAAAACACATATATCTAATATAGGCGTGGGAAAAGAAAAGCTGGTTTGTTATATGCTAAAGCAAATTGGAGTAAATCAACCGCATCCGTGGGCTGTATAAGCAATACTACTCTGCTTTTCCCAGTACCATTTGGACAAAACAATGTTACTTTTTTATTTAAAGTGTTTTCTTCTCAACAAGGGGCCACCACTTCCCAATCTCAAAAACACGCCCCAGAATATGTTAATTAATTGTATTGTGTCTCTGAAAGAAAGAGGTTGCCAAATGCAATAAAAAAAAAAAAAAAAGTCTTTCTATCAGTGAGCTCCGTTCCCACTGCTAGTTACCATCTAATTTCAATTCCACATATATATACATAGATACATTTCCTCTACATACGACTTCGACCATTAAAAACTGTCTGAGAGCGAAAGTCTAACTTGACCACATAGGGTGTATCTGGGAAGCTTAACATTCCTGGCGAATTAAGCGCGCAAGCCTCGGATCACTTTTTGTCAATCTTACTATGGTACTTCAGAGTCGGGAATGTGGGTAATTTTTATATCATGGTACTTCCCAATTAAAAGTAACAACAATGCTCCTTTGTGAAAAAACTTAATATATTAAATATGTCAACACATTCCACACAAATACAAAATAAAGAGCAATGAAGAATGGCAACAAACGTTCTCTCCCTATTTTTTTAAATCTTTCCTTTCAATAAGATAGTTTTCAAATAGCGATATATTGTTTTAGTAAATACAAGGGCATTAAACGTCCTTTTGAATGAGCTTTCTAAATTTGTAGTTACCTTTTGAAAATTGCCAGGCAGCAATCAAGTAAATGCATCTCCGGAATATTCAAGGAGAAGTAAACCAAGCCAGAACAAAACAAACAAACAAAAAAATTTCTTTCCTCGATCTTAAAGTTAATGCCTTTGGATATTACCAGGGTGGTGTTTTCCTATTAAATATTACTTGCATTTTCAGCTTTGAAGTAACACGGATGCTTTTTACCATCTAAACTGAATTGAGCTTTTATTTGGAGGAGTCCCGCAAAAGCCTGCAAGTTTACAAAGAGTGAAAGACAAGTCCCAAACTGTATTCTCTTAAACAATGACTGCAAGCATGCAACTTCCCAAGTGTGGGGGGCTGGGGGGAAGAAAGTAACTTCCAAATTATTTTCAGCTAGATTATATCCATAAATATCATCCTTTAACTTATTTTACTTGCTGTTCATGATCTATGCAAAACGTTAATTTCTTGGCAATATATTTAATAAAAAAAGTAAAAATCTAGACATCACTTCTAACCTTTGAAAATAACATCTCACACACTCTGAGATAACTTGCTTAAAATAATCACAGTTCTACTAGAAAGGGTTTTCTTAAAATAACTAGTTCTCTAGAAAATCTTTCCTCATCACAAATAAGAGCCCCTACCCATTTTGATTTAATATTCCAGAAACAACGTGCAAAGACATATTTTTTCCCCTTAGAAGATCAAGGGCACTTGTTGGAAATTTTCTTGAACACCAAGTTAATCAATTTGTCCTCTATGTAAATACATGAGAAATTTCAGGTCTGAAATGGCGTACCAAAGCAATTTAATTTCTAATTGGGGGGGGGGGGGAGGGG
The DNA here is from genome assembly GCF_963210335.1 of Falco punctatus. NCBI lineage: Eukaryota > Metazoa > Chordata > Aves > Falconiformes > Falconidae > Falco > Falco punctatus. Next base: position 71,077,563 of record NC_137583.1, read on the forward strand.
GGGAAGATACAACAAACACTTTTCCTACAAAACAAAGCCTTAAAAATCTCAAACCAACAACATAAAACAATCACTGGGGGGGGGGGGGGAACGGGAACGCAGACATCATGGTGTCTTCATGGAAGATTAATCTTCCTTTTTATAAGCAGACCAGCAAGACGAGTTCCTTCCAAAATTCTCTTTGCCTACATTTATTATTCCAAATCCAGCGGTTCGGAGCAGTTTCTCCCGCTTGCTTTAAGAAGTCCTGTTCTAAAATCCACCCACAAACAGATGTTACTTTATGTACAAATCCACTGCGGTAGCGGCTTGGGTTTTGGGGGTTTTTTTACCTTTCAAGTAACACGTGAGCTACAGCCTCACAGGAGCCCCCTCAGTGGATGGCACTTCTAAAGGCTCCTCTCTACTTATTTACGGGTTTTCTTGCCGCCCCCCCCGAGCTGCAGCGCGCTAGCACGCCAGCTCGCGGGGGGCCCCGCCGCGGCGGCGGGGGGAGCGGGGCCGCCCGGCGGGAGCTTTTCGCTCCTTCCCTCGCTGCTGCCGAGCAAGCCCCGCCGGCGGAAAGCGGCGCGAAAAGAGGCGGCCGGGGAACAATGGGGAGCGCCGGAGCAGGAGCAGAGGGAGCCCCGGCGGCGCTTCCTGCGGCCCCACCGCCGCCCGGCCCCGCCGCCCGGCCCCGCTCCCGCCGCTTCCTGCGGCCTCGCACGCCGCTCTGCCGGGGAGCGCGGGCCGCCGCCGGCGGGCTCCCACCCCGCTCGCTGCCTAACCGGCACGGCCCCTCTCCATGCTACCTACGGCAACCTGCCCGGAGCCCGCCCCGCTGACGGGAGACCCTCGCTCACCCTTGAAATCCCCCAGGCAAGCCTGCCAGTTCAGCGCCGCGCTGCGAGGGCACCCACGGGTTTACTCTCTCAGCCGCTCACCCCCACACTCTCCCGCCCCCGGCGCAAAGCGTGCTGGAGGGCGAGTGGGGCTGCCCGGCTGGCCCGCCGCCAGCCCCGCTCCCGAGCCTATCCCGGGGTCGGCGGTGCGGGCAGGCCGGCCTATGGGAGCCCTCACCCCTCCGCCGGCTGCCCCCGACCTCCTGCCACCGGCCCCACGCCCGCCGGCCCCTCGCATGCCATGAGCACTACCAGCAGGAGAGGAGGCAGCACTACAGACGCGCCCGACCCGGGCGCTGCAGTGCTTGCCTCTTCCCTTCAGGGGACGGTGCTGCACACAAAAGACGGCTCAGCATTGTTCTCCTCGCTGACCCCCAAATCCCCTTTTCCCCGCCGCAGAAGCCGCCGGGAGAGGTGGAACGGGAAGGACCGGGAAGGACGAGGAAGACGGGGAGAAACCAACTGCCCGCAGCGCCGGCCGCTTCGCTGGCTCCCTCGCCTCTTTGCCTTTCCCTAAATTCTCCCCGCGGTGTGCCTGCAGCCTGCCGTCAAAGGCTACCGGCCCACGGCAGCCCGCCGGAGCCGTCCCGGAGCTGCGTGTGAGCCCTTCTGCCCCACCGGCCCGAGCTCCTCGGACCTGCTGCGAGCCTTGCCCAGCACGCCCGCGGCCTGCAGTCTAACAAAGTCCCAGCGCCAGACACCGTGCTCCTGCCTTCCTTCACTCCCTCGTCCCCTATGCGCTATTATTGGGTCTTTCACATATCGCTGTGCCCAAAAATCCCGCTAAAGCTGCAAAGGCACCCCTCAACGTTTCACCAGCAGAGAACCTCCTCGAGTCTCCACCACGGGATCACCCGCTTCACACGCCCACAGGGAGGGGAAAAAACCCCAACAACACCAAAGCAAGGTATTATTTGAAGGTTTCACCCTCAAATTCATGCAAAGCATACTGATTTTTAATCTTGATGGGCATGGTTTGGAGACCAAGTGATATTTACAACCACAGTGCTGCCCACTTTACTGTCTGCAAGCCAAAGTCCAGCAGAATGGCATGTTTCTGGCCACCACGTTAAAAACACTGTATAGCGGAAAACAAGACACAGGGATCCAGCGGAAAACTCAAAGCATGTGAGGGAGAGAGCGGGAGCTACCACAAAACGTTGAGGAAAAAACATGGCTTGATTTAAATAATTGCATAATATTAGGATTTAACTTATAAATGTTTACATTTGTGCGATTTGATTAATGTCACATTTGATTTCCTTAAAGCTACTGACAAGGTGCTTTAAAACAGGAGATTAACGTCTACCAGTAATATTCAACAGGGAAATCCCTCCTCCCGATGCTGCCCTGCCCCCCCGACCCAGGCAGGTAGGGCCCTCCTGCACCTCAGCCGGTGCGGCCTGCCCCCTCCCCGGAGCCCTGGCGAGCGCTCCCCGCCCCGCTGCCCCCCGCCCGCCCTCAGCCCCTGTGGGGCCCAGTCCCTCCGCCGCGCCCCCCCCCCCCCGCTCGTGGCGGTCACTGAGGGGATTCCCCCGCGGGCTCTCCCCCCTGGCACCCTGCCACCCTGCGCAGGGCCGAGCCCGCGCCTCAGTGCGCCTCGCCAGCTCTGCCGGCCCGCCTGACGCCCCGCGGCCCGTTCAAGCGCGGCCGGGCCCGCCTCAGCCTCTCCCCCGCCCCCACTCGGCCGTTACCGCCGCCGCCACAGGAACACCCCGGCTCCCGCCCCCGGGTTTTCCCGGGCTGGCGGGGCAGGGGGGGGGGAGGGGGGGGGGAGGGGGGGGGAGGGGGGGAGGGGGGGGAGGGGGGGGGAGGGAAGGGGTGGGGGGTCGCCAGCAGGAGGCACGAGCGCGGCCGGCGCAGGGAATTGTGGGTAGGAAAGTGGTCGGGCGGCAAAGGAAGCGGCGCGCGGGGGGAGGGGTGAAAGGTCAGCGGCCGAGAGCCCCCGCGCTCGCGCCAATGGCGGGCGGCGCCTCGGCGGGCGGGAGGGTCCCGCCGCTGCATACGGCCCGGCCGCCCCGCGCCTCCGCTCGCTTCCCCCGCGGCAAGCCGGGCTGCCGTCCTCCCTCGCCGTAAACACTGGGCGCGTGTGTCCCGGGCGCTCCCGGGGAACGGGATGAGGCCCGGACCTGCCCGCTGTCCTTTGTAACGGTTCGCGGCGAGGCCGCGCGCCCGCCGCCCCGAGTGCCAGCGGTGTGTGTTTGCACACAACCCCACCCCCACCCGGTCTTTGCTCTTTGATGCAATTTATTTGATTTGCAAATAATCGCTGATTTTTTTTCTCCCCCCCCCCCCCCCCCCCCCCCCCGCCCCGCCTCCTAACCTCCGCTTTCTCTCGCGCCACCCCGCCGGTTACCAGGGAGATCAGTCCTGCCCGGCGGCGCGAGCCGCGGGCCGCCCCGCGCGCAGCGGTCCCGGCTGGGGGGCGGCGGGGGCGTCCGGGCCAGCCCCGGTCCCGATCCCGCTCCCACCGGCCGCGGCTCGCCGTCACGGGGACTCTCCGGTGAGTGCAGAGCCATGAAACCGGCAACTTCTGCCCGCTGAGGGCACCGCTGCTGCGGCGACGAACGGGGGGTCCAAACCGTTCCGCAACTTCCTCGCCGTCCCCTGCACCCCCGCCGCCCTACAGCCTCCAAAGGTGAAGTTTAAGCGAGCCCCCCCACCCCCGCCAGCTCTTCGCAACGAGACTCCGACGGAGGAGGAAAATGTGAAATGTTCGCACGGAGAAGTGGTTCCCTTTGTTCTTTCATTGTTTCTACCCGAACTGGCGGCTGCAAGGACAAACACTTACCTTCTCTCCTCTTGGCTCCAAAACACACACGTTCCATCAGCTTTAAAATGCACGGTCCGCTTTGGAAGCGACTACAAATGTCGGGAGAGTTTGTATTCCATTCTTTTTCGCTCTCTGCTCTTTTTAGCGTAAGATTAAGTTGCCGAGCACGTTGTTGCAAGCTGTAGCCCCCTGCCTTAGTGAATGGTCACGTTTAGGACCCTCCAAGTCCATCCTAAGTCTGCCAGTAGAATTGAGGGTATTGGAGGTCTAAACTTTCAAAAGGGAAAGGGCCTGCGTCTATCTAGCAGACCTGAAAATGCATTCAGTACCTCACTTCCACAAAATGGATATAAACATTTCACCCCAGACAACTCAATGAAATACACATTTTAAAGCTTGTATGTAGAAAAGCTGTTCCCTCAGCTGAGATAAGCCAAAAGCAAACTGGTGTGAAGAAAATCTATCTCAGTGTATTCCACAGTGGGAATCGTTGCTGTCTGGAGTTTAAAACAAATAATGAGCATCATATAGAAATATTAAACATAAAGTTTAAAGGGAAACGACCTCCAAGAGGAACATGCTACCCAGGGTGAAATGGACAATCATAGCTTTTCAAAGTGTCCCTTTCTTGCAAAAATTACTGCTTTTCATTTCCCCCCCCCCGCCCCTGTGTGACCAAGGCAAGGGAGAACGTGTTTTCTGCCGCCTTTGTAGTCCAGCCGGTGTTTCGTACCCAGCCACACAGGCCATTCCCCCCCAAACCTTGCTTTAATCTGATTATGATGAGATTTGTTGATACAATGAATATTTGAAATGATCCTTGTGTCTTAGTGAGTGGGATGCATTTCCAGGCTCCTGTTTCCAAGGCTCCCTGCCACAGAGGGAAGGGGAGCGGTGGGGAGACCCCACTTCCCGAGGCCCTGGGGGGCGGGGGGGGCCGCAGCCCCCTCCTCTGGTGACCAGGGCCACCAGATTAATTCAGCCCAACTCCCTGGGACGGTGGTTGGAGCAGGATGCTTAAGTGCCTTTCCCCCCTGCATCATCACGCCTTTGCCAATCGAAAAACAAACAAATTAAAAAATATATAAAAATAAAGAGGATGCAAGCGACCCAAGTAATTGTGGGGCCAAGAGTGCGTGTTGTCATCCCCCTCCCCTCCTCCTCCCCCTCCTCCCGATGTGGCCTTAATAGCAAACTGGAAGGCCGGTTTGTTTCATAGGGCCATATTACAACCAACAAGGTAAATAGGGAGTCGTGGGGGGAGAGGGAGGGAGGGAAGGAGCAAAGGAAGGAAGGAGGAAAGAAGGAGAGGGGGTGGCTTTTCTTTGACAGCGTTTAATTGGAATTGAAACATTCTGGGGCTGTAAACATTCTTTATTTATTCAGCACACATAAGTGGGCATTGTTTTATCACCATCATAATTACGGTGTCCTTTAAACTGACTGATAGCAAAGGAGATAAGGGAATGCGCCTGTAGCTCCAGATCAAATCGCTGGCTCTCCCCAGGTCACCAGAATCCACACGGTCCTTGGGGATGAGGAGCGCCGGAAGATTGTGGCCTGGCCATCCCTTACGTCATGAAAGTGATTTGCACCACATTGCTAATTTGGTGCAATTCATAACCTCCTGCTCTCCTACATTTGCAACTGCTTTTCAGTTTGCAGGGTGTGTTTTTTAAGATGTGTTCCCCAGTACAGAAATTAAGAGAGATCACCTATGTGCAGGAGAGGATCTGATTTCCCAATGTTTGTTGCTTTACCTTTGTCTAATTAAAAATGCAAACTTTTAGGATCCTTTCAGAACAAAGACTCACCAAATCCCCTTTACGTCCAAGGATTTGCAAATTTATAAAGGCTGCATTGAATTCAGCATGGGTCAAGGGGCAAAAAAAGGGTAGAAGGTCACTGCATTTTGATTATGGGTCAGTAAACAACATGGCATGTAGTATGTGTCCAGAAAGTCCTGCTAAAAAGTATTTTAAAACTACCAGGGGTATCAAACTCAAGAAATAGTCTTAGCTCGTGGTGATTATAAATTGCACAGAATTCTAGAGTGCAAGTGACACCCTAGCCCCCACGGCAAAAAACACGACTTAAAAAGCATTTAAGCAGAACTCTGCATCGCTGCTTTGTTTACGGGGGGTGTGTGGGGGGGTGTGGGTGGAGGGAGAGGGGCGGGGGGGAGGAAGGAAAAAACCAACCCTGAAACTCCTAGGCATAAGAGTGTTAGCCAGATTATGATTTATTTTTTTTAGACCTGTGGTTGGCATTTCTTTGTCCTACAGTTTTAGAAGATTTAGTTATACATTCTGATTTGTTGTCGTACTAGAATTTACGGCAAATTTTAGGTATTACAGTCACATTTAGCTGACTTTTAAATAGCAGAAGGATCCTATTATACTGTTCTTTGACCCTATTATATTTACGTTACTGGACTCTTTGTGATAGCCTCTAGCTGCTTTCTATCTGTGTCCTCCTTGAGCAAAATATGCCCAGCAATATCTAAAAATAAGGTATAGCTTTGGAAAACAAGTTCTCATTTGAAATATATATTTCTGCCCAGCGTCATGAAAGCAAAGCTTTATTTAATGCTTGTCAATACCTGAAGACATGGTCCAGTACTTAACAAATAATAATAAATAATAATAATACTCCAATAATGTGGCAATCCTAGTGTGAAAATGCACATGACCTCCTAGGTTTTCCCGAAGATTTTTAAAAGAATTCTTGCCATTAGTACAACTGGTGGTGGACATCACTGCTGCATTTCCCAACGAAACGTTTAAAAGACTGTAAATGGTGTGTGCATTACTTCATTGCAGAAGGAAGAGGTCAGGCTGAATTGCACTGGCATTTAAACATAATCATACTATGAAAATAAATCAAAACATCACGTAAAAGGAGTATTTTAAATGTTACACACATTTTCTTTCTGGAACGGCGTGGTTAAGCGCTTCCCCGCGAGCATATATATTTCAGCACAAGTTTACAAAAATGAAACTGTATGATTTCCAATAAATGGGAATAGGTCCACAGTGAGGTATTATGAATATTATTTTGCTTTTTCTTTTCTAATGAGGTTTATCCTTCGGCCAGACAGCTTCAAGACTGAAATACTACTGACTATAGAGTGTGGATTGCAGATTGCACGCTACTCAACGTGAAAAGGAGCACATTTGATTGATAGTCTCTGTGTGTGTGTGCGCCTATACACACAACTCTCTGTAGTTGCATGTGTATGTATTTGGCAAAACCGGGCATCTCTGGCCGTCCTTATCTTAAGAAATGTGAGACGAACCTCCATCCCTTTAATCATGTTCATCTTTGATCACCAGCGAGGGTGACACAGTCCACAAAATTAACAAAGAAACTCCCTTGCTTTTGAGAGATGGCCACATATACATCTGGGTCTGCACACACATGCACGACGTACACACAGACACATGAACACGCGGGCACACACCCTGGCTCCCAGTAAGTAAATTATCACATAACTTTTCACGTCATTGATACCAGAGACCTTTAATTTTTCATTTTCATTCTTTTGACCAGCTTTCACATTAACAATCTAAGCCGTAAATGTTGGTGGCTATTGATCGCAATCCCCTGTGTGCGTGCAAATCCATTTTCAAGTCCCCTGCCTTTAATGTACGTGTGCGTGTGCAAGGGGCCTCCGCCGGCTCTTTATCAGGATCTCCCCCCAGCCCTGCTCGAAGACGACCCCGGATACACACCGTGTGCTGATGGCCAAGGGAAAGGGCACGCAAACCCCCCCAAAACAAACGGTGGAGAAGTAGAGAAACAGACGTCTCCGCGTGAGATGCGGAGAAAGATACGCAGCCGAAAGTGCGTGTAAGTACGCGCGGGGATGCGCAGGCTGCTGCGGGGGTTCTCCCCGTCGACACCGGGCTCTGCCTCGACCCCGGTGCTCATGGCTGCACCTTTCGACAAACCGGGCTCTGCCGAGGGGCCGTCACTACTCTGGGGCGTTCGGCAGCGCCGGCGCGGAGCCACCGAAAATGCCGCTTTGGGGAGGCAGCTGCCGAGCCGCGCGGCCGGGCTGCCCGCGGCAGCGCGTGGGGGCGGGTGCCCGTGGCTCCCCGCGCGCCAGCGCACGCGTGGGCTCGCACGGGAGCGCGGCCCCGCCGGGCCACCTGGCGAATAAAGGACTTTTCAGCCCATCGGTCGCGTTGGTGGCGTCTTCTGAGCAGCTTTCTCGGAGTTTACTCTGCCTTTACTGTTGACTCCGTAGCCTTAACCTTAAAGCAGGGGGAGGAGAGCAGTGGGGAGGGGGTGGGGGTGTTGGCGGCATATAAGTACCTCAGGAGGAATTTTTAAACGACCTTATTGTCTCTAGCGCTAGAAAGACTGCGATGATTTCTTTTTAGCGCCAGCAGCTGTTTTCTCTCGAAACTTTGCTTTCAGCTTCAGCATAGGCGAGGGTGCCTCTCGCACGGGCGAGGCTGGGGATCCAGATGCGAGGCGAGGGAAGGCGAACTCCGCGGATGGTCTGAGCTGAGCCGAGGCATTGTTCACTGCTGCTCTCGGTTACGTTTAAAGGCTGAAATATCACGAGATCCACTCAATGATCCTTTTCTAATTCGAGGGACAAAATGTAACGTGCTGTAGCTCTGCTTTCTCGGATGGGAATACTATCCCCGGGTTTCAAAGGGGAGAAGTAGGCATCGCCGTCCGCGTACACATGGATTAAGTTGAACAGCGGCGATTGCATCTGCGCTGAGAGCAACAGTAGAGTCCAGGGCTGACTTTTCAAATCTCAGCCCTCCGAGTTAGAGGCTCCCTTGAACAGACTTCCTCCATTCCCGGATGCACTTCTCCAAATTCCCACTTCTCTCTAGAATTCCTGCAAAATCGAGGGCTCGCCTGCATTTCGCCTTGCCATGCAAAACCGCGTTTTTACAGAGCGATTATGCGCTTGACTTTAGCTGTACCTGACGGGATAACACGAACTCCACGCACCATATTGCCAATACGCGGAGTGGATATTGACGTTTGGGATTGAAGATTTTTTTTTTCTCCGTCAATTTTTTGCTAAATCTCAGAAATATGAGATGTCTCGTTAATTTGGCGGATATGTCTAATTCTGGAGGTGCAGTGATACATAAAAGTGCTCGTGTTTGTATCCAGCGGAACACTGGATGCACGGCAGAGATTGGTGATTTTTTTTTTTTTTTTTGCAACGCCTAACGTGCGAACCGCAAGCATCACTTTAACGTGACAAGGGAGAGGCATGCAGCTATCGGAACATTTGCGAAATCCTCGTTCCTGACGTTCGAATAATTTAACGTTCCTAAGAAGAGGTTAAACCTTCGTCCTGCTTCTTCCAATTGATTTTAAGGGGCTGCTATAAATGGAACATCAAAAAGCTGCGGCAGGACTACCCCAAGCGGAATATGCGAACTGCGAGCTAGAAGCATCCTAGCCCCTTGCAATATCGTACATTGTGTGTGCCAGCACTTTTTTGTTATTACGTAAAGGCTCTTGGAAGCACCTTGGATATTTTAGATTCTCCTTTCTCTGCTGGAAGCAATCAGCACGCAGGAATCCTGACGTGGGCTCTGGGACTATAGGACATTCCAGCTCGTGATCCAGCATGGTTAATCGTGAAAAGTGTATACATTTCTGGCTTATCTATGCTTTGTTATGGGTCTGACGTGAGCTCACGTCCTCCTCCCCCCCTCCCGCAATATTACAGGCAGAATTTCAGTTAAAAGTGGTACAGTATCACGGTGCAGGAACCCGTGATATTCAGGCAGCAAAATAACCTTAGTCCCCGGCTGTAAAAAGCTAATTAAGCAGAAGAGGAAAATCAAGAGAAACTCGAAAATGTAAGTATTCCCTCTCGTTAACAACCGAGCATTTAACTTTGGAGCCTCAGAAAGGGAAATAGCAGGCTGTTCTGCACGTTTTCGCTAAGCTTCATTTTCCACACAATGCAGAATAAAATGCTAGTTTAAAGCGGCTACGTTACCGAAGGATTTTCCATCGCTACGATCAGACTTATGTCCTTTAAATTCACAGCATGCACAAAAGAGCAACGTTTGTCCAAAACAGGCTAAAAATACACGAAACGATAGGGAAAAAATCATACAAATCCTTCCTCGGAAGCTAGCGACCAGGAAGTCTGAGAGGTCTGAGTGTGTTTGAGCTCGGATTGTTTAATAGAAAGATTTATATACTAACTGTATTATTTACTTTGGGAGGGGAGGTGGCAGTATAAGGGTATGCTAATTAGTGGGAGATTTTTTGGGGGAAGGGGTGGAATATCAATTTTTATTGCATCACCTGTCAGGAGTGTCCAATCAGCGTTGGCTTTAGGGGAATTAATTGATGAAGGTGTCTCCGGACGAGCTCACTTCACTCTGTCATTTTATTTGTAGCTAAAGCAGCGGCGGGAATAGCAGCTGCATTTCTTTTCTCTTCCTCCCTTCACATTCCATTATCATAGTTTCCAATGGAAAAGCAGGGAATGAAAGGGAACAGGTACTGATCTTCAGCAGCAACTTAGAGAAACACTTTGGCAAACCTGTTTTTTAAGATTATATATTGATTGTAGCCTCACGGTATTTTTTTAATTTATTTTTTTAATTTTGTCTAAAGTTTGGCACTTCATTCACCAGGAATAACAGCCTTTGTTATATTTTATTAGCAGGATGCCTTGAGACAAATACAGCATCTGGCTGAGGATTGTGTGTGTGTGGCTTTTTCTTTTTTCTTTTTTTTTCCCCCTTTTTTTTTTCCTCATCTCTCTCTCTCTCTCTGCAAATGCTGGGAATAATTTAATTCACGAAATGGGAGACCTGAAGTCGGGTTTTGAAGAGGTGGATGGCGTGAGGCTCGGCTACCTCATCATTAAAGGAAAGCAAATGTTTGCACTCTCCCAGGTTTTTACAGACCTACTCAAAAACATCCCGCGAACTACCGTGCACAAGCGAATGGATCATTTAAAAGTAAAAAAGCATCACTGCGACCTGGAGGAGTTGAGAAAACTCAAAGCCATCAACTCCATCGCTTTCCACGCCGCCAAATGCACCCTGATCTCCAGAGAGGACGTGGAAGCCCTGTACACATCCTGCAAAACCGAACGGGTTCTTAAGACGAAACGGAGGAAAATCAGCCGGGCGCTGTCACCCACCGACCTCCGGCCGGAGCTCGCACCCACCGACCCCTTCTCCGGCTTCTGGAAGGAGAACAAACTTTGGCTGGGATTGAATGACTCTCCTCGGCCCCTGCTGCCCGTCCGGAGGAAAGCCCTGCATCCGGGGGACACAGCCTTGCTACCGGCCTCTCATCTACCTCACATTTTTAGTAAATACACTGGCCACAGCTACCCAGAAATCGCTCAGGCGCCTTGCAAACCCCCCGTAAACTATGAAACGGCGCCGGCGGTGGGCAACTGCGCGTCCCTCCGCGCCCGCCGCCCGCCCGCCGCCCGCCCCCCGCCCGCCGCCGCAGCCCGGCCGCGGCTCCCGGCCGCCGGCCCCCCGCCCCCGCCCGCCCGCTGCCGCCGCCGCCGCCACGGGGCGGCCGCCGCCGCCGTCGCGCTGGGCCCCCCCGGCGGCGCCCGCCGGCCCCTGGCCGCGCCGAGGCCCTGCCGGCCCCGCGGCGCCCCGCGGCTGCCGCTGCCCCGCGGCTTCGGGCCGCCGCCGCCCGCCTTCCCCGAGAGCGGCAGCAGCGACTCGGAGTCCAGCTGCTGCTCCGGCCGCGCCGCCCACGACTCGGACTGCGGCTCCAGCCTCTCCAGCTCCAGCGAGGGCAGCTCGGAGGAGGAGGAGGACGAGGAGGAGGAGGAGGACGAGGAGGGCAGCGGCGCCTCGGACTCCAGCGAGGTCAGCTCGGAGGAGGAGGAAGAGGAGGAGGAAGAGGAGGAGGAGGAGGAGGAGGACAGCACCTCGGACTCCGACTCCAGCTCGGTCTCCAGCCAGGTCTCGGTGCAGAGCATCCGCTTCAGGCGCACCAGCTTCTGCAGCCCGCCCGGCGTGGTCCACGCCAACTTCTTGTACCATCTGGCGGCCGCCGCCGCCCCCCGCCCCCCGGCCCCGGCCCCGGCCGCGGCCCCGGCGGAGCCCGGCGGGCCGCCCGCCCTCCGCGGCGCTCCCGGCGGAGTCAAGCCGGAGCTGCCGGAGGAGTGGGGCCGCCCCGGCTGGGCTCCCACCGCCCCGGCGCTGCGCTGCTCCGGCGGCCTGGGGAGCTGCTTCGCGGAGATAAGAGATGACAGGGTATCCGAGATCACATTCCCACACTCTGAATTTTCCAATAATGCCAAGAGTACTGACCTAACAATTAACTGTGTTGCAAAGGGGGCCTCTTCACCTAGCCCAAAGACAAACAATGCATTTCCACAACAAAGAATACTCAGAGAGGCAAGGAAATGCCTTCAAGCAACTACTACACACCGTGCAGATAACAATACAATAGCTGCTAGGTTCTTAAATAATGATTCTTCATCAGCGGCAGCAAATTCAGAGAAAGATTCCAAAATCCCTCATTGTATTGAATTTGCCACGGATTTGCCCTCTTTACAAACTGATCCTGAGGAGGATGCTGCTTCTCCAGGGGCAGCAGCAGCAGCTGAGCTCCAGTGCACTGATACAGGCAATAAGGCATTGCCATTCCTGCACAGCATTAAAATCAAAATAGAGGACAGCAGTGCGAACGACGAGTATGAGCCTGATCTTACAACACATAAGCTAAAGTGTGAGTGCAATGATACTAAGGATGAGTTTTACGGTGTGACTGAGAGTAATAACCAGGACGCTTTATTAACAGCCAAGGAAGATTCTGCATGCACTGAGAAAGAAACCACTTCCTTAAACCCGCTGACTCAGAGTCAGGTCCTCTCATGCACTTTAGGTACTCCAAAACCTGAGGATGGGGAGTATAAATTTGGAGCAAGGGTGAGAAAAAATTACAGGACACTGGTTTTGGGAAAGCGACCTGTACTGCAGACTCCTCCAGTCAAACCAAATTTGAAATCAGCTCGAAGCCCACGTCCTACAGGTAAAATCGAGACACATGAAGGAACACTGGATGATTTTACAGTTAACAATAGACGCAAAAGGGTAGCCAGCAATGTAGCATCAGCAGTGAAAAGGCCATTTAATTTCATGGCAAATTTTCCCTGTCCACCATCACTAATTATTGGCAATGATGGGGATTTGTTGCCAGCTTATTCCTTAAACACCACTAAGGATTCCCAACCACCTCACAAGGCCCATCCTGTATGGAAATGGCAGCTGGGCGGTTCTGCAATACCTCTTCCACCTAGCCACAAATTCAGGAAATTTAATTAATAAAATAGTTTGGAAAATATTTTCTTGAACCACCTTTAACTTTCTTACGTTTTTTAAACTCTGCAGGATGGTTTGTACAAGCCCATTAATGCTATACACACTTTTGGAATCCTGCTTTATCACATTGTGAAGACAGAAACCGGATTACTATTTTCTTTACCAAACAGTGGCTTTTTGGTTTGTTTTGGTTGTTGTTTTTTTTTTCCTGTTGCATTTGGTTGGGGTTTTTTCGGTTGTTTTTTTTTTTTTTTTTTGGGGGGGGGGTTACATTCCACAGAGTACTTCAGGCTAAAGACTCAAGTTAAACTCAGTTATTATGGTAGAGCTGGAACACTTTACTGTTTGAATGCTAATAATGCACCAGTACCTCAATTCAACTGCTGCAAATAAATGTCAAAAGGTTGAATAATAAATATTAGAATGAGCCATTAAATTTATGCACTAGATTTCAAAAATGGAAGTCTAACTGTTAATTCAGTTAAAGTTTGTTAAGTTACATGGTTGCACAGTAAGGGTTCACTATAATTCAATGTGGCAGCAGCCTACTTTTCGGGAGCTTTGTTTTCGGGTGCAGGGGTGTCTTTTTCGAAGAGCAGTTGCACTTAACTTCTTTTTCTCTGGTTTGGAAAGGCTGGGGTCCGCCTGCGACCCCAGCGCTGGGAAAAGCTGCCTCATCTGAAACCAGTAAATAAATGTGGAATTCTATTTTTGGTAGAAGGGTGTCTTTTTACTTGAACAGCCACTCTTTGCAATTGGGAAGCCTTTTTGTTTCACCCAGAGGTCTTAAATAAGGTTACTGTTACCCACTAATGTCATACTTAAGTTGTGGTCTGAACATGCCCCTTACAAACTTGCAAAGCAACTGAAATATTTGCCCGGCTAGCAGTACAATTTATGGTCCAGCCCCTCACGCTGGCTGGAGGAAATAGCAAAGCAGTAAATACAACACAGAAAGTGAAATGAGAGGCCATAAGTGGAAAGAATACACAAAATGAGAAGACCATGTTATTCATAGCTTTTTGGCACCAAAACTCAGGCGTTTCAACCGTGTTACACTTCCCGGTTCTATCCTTATCTCTTTACATTTGTTGTCGTGGTTTTTTTTTGCCATGCCATCCTCTCTGTGTAGCAGAAACATTTTTACTGCACGTGACAATCAGAGGCAATTATCTATATTTGCACTTAATATCGAAATAGTCGAACAGGCAGACTTCTAGAGTCTAGCCCTCGGTAAGACATGCTGGTATAATATATTGTGATGATGGAAGCAGTAAATCAAAATTATGGAAATTTGCACTGTTGAAAAGCATGCTTTAGCTTTATTTTCAATTAAAAACACTGTTTAAAAAAAATCCTGATTCCATACACTTTGAATTATTGCAGAGTTATCCATGGTTTCCTCTCCGTTTGTAAGTTCACTGTTTTTATTTGGAGGAAATACGCTTCAAGAGGTTAACTGTTTCCCTCCCTCCCCCCCCCGCCCCCCGGAAAAGAAAGGGAAGGGGGGGGGGGAGAGAGAAAGGCTGGAGGCCGAGGTGGAGGCAGAGCTGAGGACGGGAGAGGGTCTCTCTTGCGGGGGGAGGACGGGTACAGCAACTCTGAAAACAGCCTGAAAAGTTTGCAGCTTAAGAAAGGCAGTTATAATTGAGTTGCTGAATCAGCAGAGTTTAGGATGAATAATTGCTGGTTTCTTTCTTTGGATTAGCATTTTATTTATACTAGATCATTCCCAAATTAAATTTTAAGGATTCCACTCATCGATCAATCCCGGGAGAATAATTTATCGTAAATCAAAAAAGGAAAACAAAGCAACAATGTAATGTTTACTGTGTGACTCAAAGTCAACATTTCTGCTGGCAATCCACTGCCTGGGTTTCAATTTTTTAATTCCTGCCTTTTGTGATGCCCTCTCCCAACCCCTCGTGTCTCTAAATATTCCAAGCAGTCACTAACTGATTTCAACTCTGTTTACTATATCCACACCGGAGTTTTCCTCTCATTGTAAAAGTCTTAGTCTAAGAATACCTGCAGCCAAATATATTTAGAAAGAGTAAACAATTGCCTTTCAGTGGAGTTACCCTTCCCCCCGCATGCACACGCACACACACACGCACACACATCACTTTAAACTGCCAATTGCAAAAGGTGCATTGCATACTTAACTGTTCCGCTGAAATTACGATGGTCATGAAAAATCTGCTTACTGAAGTTGTTCTGAGATGAACGTTTACATTTGTATGTTTAGAGCTGCACAGATTACAGCCTTATTTCCAGAGAACTGTAAATATGTACAAAATGTACCGCTCAGGAAAGCCCCCTGCTCTGTTAGAAAGCCGTGTCTGCTTGACAAAGGTCTTCTCTTGACCAAAAAAAAAAAAAAAAAAAAAAAAAAAGAGAGAAAAGAAAAGCCAAACCCAAAAGCTACAAAGGTGCAATATGCAAACTTGAAACCTAAAATTTTGCCTTGTCAATTAAACAATGTATCACTTTCAAAGTAACTCCATTCCCTGACCCTGTTTACTTCCAATTAGAGATATGCTGATGTGGCCAGGAATTGTAAAATACAGAGGTGCCTTTTCAGGTTCCTGAAATAATCCTGGGAGGGGGGGAGGGGAAGGAATAAGCATAAATTTATACCAAATAGGCTCTGCAGAGTTGAGGACGTGAAATATGGCGCCCAGCCCCACCAGCAGCCCGGGAGCTGCAGGCCTGGGAACAGGAGTGGGGCAGGGAGCACCCCAGGACTGGCACCCACCAGGCATGCCCAGCAGGCTGTGCTGGGCTCCCCTCCATGCAGGCAACATCAAAAGGCAAGAAGTTAAACAGCCAAATAATTTTCACACGTGTACACCTCAGTTTAGTGCAAGCCACTAACAAGGACATTCGTGTTTTTACTACCGTTGGAGAAATTAGCCAGGTACAGTAACTCACTGTGAGGAAGAAGAAAAAAAAGAGGGGATGGGGGAAGGTACTCTTTCCAATTCTGGTAGTTTGGTAACTGTTTCTGACGGCATTGTAATTATTATTGCGAGTAGAGGTCATTATCATTTCATACTTTAATCATATAAAGTCATGTCATTGAGTTATGTAAAAATAATCGATTTTCTCCCATAAAGGTAAGTCCTGATAACGAGGAAACACAAAGGCTTTTCAAGTGAGACAGGTTACCATTTTTGCTGCAATGTTTACAGGAGAAAAAACTTAAAATGTATTAGTAATGCATTGCCTCCATTTTCCAATTCCTGGTGTACGCAAAAATCAACAGAATTTTCTAGAGGAAAAAGCAATCAAGGGAAGTGTGTATACTTTATGGACTATACTCCATAGGTATTTGCCACAAGTACAGTTCACTGGTAAATTTTCTGGGAAGATTTCTGCTGCCAGATGGAAGACAAAAGAAAGTTTTGGACTATGTTTAATTCTCTAGAGCATTAAAAAGGGAACACGTGTAATGCCTTCAGCAACGAGGTATATTGCCTTAAAAGATGTAACTTTCTGTTTACAACAATTTACTTTAAGAAGTGATTGTTCTATAACTTACACTTACTTGACTACAGTGGGATAATCTCTTTACTGGTTTATTTAAAATGCCACTACTAGCAATAATGCAAAATAGTGGTAGCTGTTGTATGAAGTTTGCTGTTCAATCAATTCACATGGTGATTTTTTTTACATGGTCTCTGATCCTTTTTCCTTTAATAGATTTAGTTGCCAATAAATTAAAGTTTCTACAGAAATGAGAGCAATGCTATCATGTTTGTGTTTGTTTACACATGTGAGTGTGAGTCGGAAAGGGTAAAAAAGCGGCATTTTTGACACACAGCAGTAATCTGCAAGGAAGTATTCTACATATGCTGTATGTTAGAGAACATGAAACACGGATAACCTTGTTAATTGTGGTTTTTATGGTTAAGAGGATTGCTGGAAAGAGTATGTCATGGCGCATCCTGGGATCTATTTGGTCAGCTTGGAAGTACAAAAGGAAGGCAAGCGCCTGAAAAGGAAAAGGCCTGTCTAGCAAAATAAGGAGGGAGGCATTGGGATCTACCTTGCTGAAGTCGTGCGTGCAGACACCCCCCCATTCCCCTGCTACTTAGCGCTGCAACCGCGCTCAAAGAAAGTGCGGGCCTGAGAGCCACCGCTGCACGGGGCCGGGGCTGCAGGCGGCCGGGGCTGGCTGGCCTGCGCCACGGCCTGCCCCGAACCCGCCGGGAAGGGACCGCTAACCGGGCTCAGGCCTTCCACGTTGCATTTTTTCACTGCGCTGATATAATTATTTGCCGTGCCTTAGGCCCCTCTCTCTCCCCCTCTCCCTTTCACTCCGAGGCGGCCTCACAAGCCCCCGCTTTAAAAGGCCCGAGATGTTTTGCATGAAGCGCTCACAATAGGGGTTGAGAGAATTGACAGTTTCAAAAACAAGGCGCCCTGTCCTTTCCAGATGCCGAGGACCCCTCTCCCGCACCATCTCTCGTTTGCTCCTCGCTGCTGGTGGCTTTATCCTTAGCATTGCAAATATACGCCAACAGCTGTGTTTGTAAACAGGGGGGAGGCCGGCGGGAGCCCCGCCGCCGGCCCTGCTCTGCGCGGAGCGCTGCCTCCGCCGGCCGCCGCTGCGCTGCCTCGCCAGCCAACGCCTGGAAATTAAAAATAAAAAAAAAAAAAAAAAAAAAAAAAGGAGGAGAGGGAGACTAAAAAAATGAAGGGAGCTAAGCCGGGGAGCGGGAGCAGCGGCGGCCCTCGAGCGGCGGGCCTGCTCGGCAGCGGGGCCGCCCCTGCGCGGCGGGCCCGGGGGACTGCGCGCCTCGGGCCGCCATCTTGCCCGGCGCCACACAGCTTCCCCTGGCACCCTGGCCCGGCTCCCCCGCTCCCGGAGCGGCTCCCCGCGGTTGGACGGGGGAGGCGCGGCTGCCCGCGGGGCCCCCGGGGGCTCCCGCACTTCAAAGCGGCCTCTCGGCGGGGCCGCGGCTCCCACACCGCACCCCCCTCCGGCTCCTCCGCTGGGGCGTCCATCTTCCCGGTCTCTCCTGTGGCGCGGCCCCAGCCCCGCCGCCTCCCGCCCTGCCCTCGCCGTGCGCGGGGGGCCGCGGCCGGGGAAGAGCCACGGGAGGAAGCCCGCGGTGGTTCCTCGGGGCAGCTGCCCGGTGAGGGGGCAGCGAGGGCGGCCCCGGGCCGCGGCGGGGAGGCGGCCAGGGATCCGCCGGAGGGGCTCGGCGCCGGAGGAGGCTTGGGGGCGCCGGGGGAGGCTTGGGGGCTCGGCGGAGGTCCTGTGCCCTCCGACCCCGCGGAGCCGGCCCGGGGAGGGGACGGGGAGCGGGGTCATCGCATAAAGTGCAACAGGGCTCTTTGCTCTTGCGTCTAAAATGCAGTCGGAGCTGTAAAGCGTGTGAAATTACGCACTGGTCTCTTAAAGAGTGGCTAATTTATAGTAAATAGCGAGGGCTTTGTAAATGGCTTTATTATGTTGTTTCTTGTTAATTGTTGAGAAAATCCCCATTGTTGAGTGTGAATGGCTTTATGGGCTAACCCGGTCTCCGGTGCAATCGAGGGGCAGTAAATGGCCGCTCCGCTAATGTGGCCCCGTAGCGAAAAGCCGGCACCAAGCCGCGGTGACCTTTGGGCGGCGGTGCCCGGGTGAGCGGAGGGGCCGGGCCGGGCCGCGGAGCTGCGCGGGGGCCGTGGCGTGCGGCGGCCGCACTAAAATGGACGCCCGGCAGGCAGCCCCGGCACCGGGCGCGGCTGCATCTTCGTCCTCTCGGAGCGGACCCCGGCACGGAGGTGACCCCCTCTCCGGGCCTGCCTGCCCGCGCAGCAGCGGCGCTGAGCAGCGCCGCGGCGGGCCCGTCCGGCTCTCCCGGCGTAGGGCCGAGCCCGCGGGCTCGCCGTGGCCGCGCACACGTGCAGGAGCCGCTCCCCGCCTTTGTTAGCGGCCGCACCGCCCGCCTGCCCTGCAACGCCCCGGCCGGCAGCCCGGGGTGCCCCTGCCTCGCCGAGGGGCGCGTCTGCCCGGCCAGGGGGGCGGGGGACGCCCCGGCAGCGCCGCGATACAGTGCGGCCCTCGGCCTCGCTCGCCGCCGTCCCCCTTAGACAAATAAACAGGAGCCAGCACCTCCAGCCCCTTCTCCCCCTGTCCCGGATGGGGCGTGTGTGTGTGTAGAAGACAGGGGTGCCGCAGTGAACTTCCCCAGACTCCACGTCCCGGCCCCCGGTGGCGGGGGGAGGCACGCCGCTGCTCCCGGCAGCCAGAGTAACCGCGATGCGGGGACTTCCCCGCCGCTGCAACATAAACGCCGTTTCACCGAAACGCCTCCCTAGCGCACGTGCCTGCATATTATAAAATACAAATCGCGATGAAATGTAAATTCCACTCTAGAAACTTATATTGGGCTATTCTCTTTCCTGAAATCTCTCCCCCTCTGATTTCGCTATTAGGAGAAATCCCCCTGGGTTTAAAGCACTTGTTTCACGGATTTCTGTACAGCCCACATCTGTTGATTTCCCCTCTGCGCTCGCCCCTTCTGCAGACAGAGGACGTCGCGGGTCTCCCGGCGGGGCCGAGCCGCGGAGGGGCCGCGCAGCCCCAGCCCTGTCCCTCGGAGCCCGGCGATTCTCCAAACCGCCTTTCAGGTTCGGGGTTGAATTGCAAACGTGTCAGCTGCACGGCTCCCTCTTCGCCGGTACTGGAGCTCGCAGCTTTTCCAGGATGATTGGTAGTGTCGGAGCAGCTAGATAGGGCTGTACAGTCCATTTCCCTCAAACCGGGATGTTTCCGCCAACCTGCGTTTGGTTTTCCCCAAAGAGCAGCGGGGAGTTTAGCCGGGAAACACGTCCCGGCTAAACCCTCGCCTTCAGCTGCCACTCGGGTCACTTCACATCTTTGTATGATATTTCATTCTGTCATTCCCCTTTCTCTACCTTCCCGGGCAAAAATAAACAAACTAACAAACAAACAGAGCCTTGGAAAAGCCGTAGCTGGCGACGAAGCGCGGGGCCCCCGCACCGGCAGCGCCCGGCGGAGCGGCAGGGCCGGCGAGCCGCCTCTTGGCCCACCGGGGCACGGCTCGGACGGGGGACACCCTCCCCGGCCGCCCGGTTCAGCTCCCGGAGCAGAGCCCCCGCTCCCCGGGACCACCTGCCGCCCCAGCAGCGGCTGCCGCCCCGGGAGCAGCGCCTTTGCTGGGGCTTCCAGAGCCTTTGTGCGCTTGTGGAGATGCGTGTGAATGGGGCTGCGAGTGTTAAAGCTGCCACATAACCTGTGCGAACATATGTTTTATATTTACTCGCGATGCTTTTGTATTCCCGGGATTCGGGGGTAAACGGCCTGAGACAATAGCAAACCCAGAAATATTATCTAGTAAACTGCATGGGCGGGGGGTGGGGGGATGGGGGGTATGAAAAAAAAAAACCAAAAAAAAAGAGAGGAAAAAAAAAAAGGTGTTGCTTTCTTTTGAAAATGATCATTCCCCTGTTCGTGGGTATGACAGTTCGCGTAAGGGTAAACAGCGATAACGTGCTATTCCGTGTATAGTTTTCCAGATCGTTTGAAAAACTTTACTGTGTCTGCTGCGGATGTTTGAAGTAGCACATTATAACCAGAAGAAGGATTTTCAGGTTGTTTCCCGCTATGACATAATCGTCCCCGTCAAAATCTGGCTAAGTTCGCCGGAGGGAAAAAGATGTTCATGCTAAATGATGTGGTAGAAGAAAAGAGAGAATGGCGTTTAATACGCGCTATAAAATAATGTCAGATCTCCCCAGCTGTGATCTCGCAGTCTCTCATACATTTTAGGGGAAGTTTATAAATGGTTACCTGGGGTTTACAAATTTTGCTAGTAAAATCTCATTAATTCCATTATGATTTCTGTATCCTTCTCCCGTAAAGGGGCCTGTAAAATGTATTAATTCTACACAAACCCTGCCATTCATCAAGTCCGTGAACATTTGTATTTCCCTATCTTAACTGCGTGGAGGCCGATAAATGGGAAGGCTCTCCAGATAATCGCTGAGATCTCTGGTCCTCCACGCAGGGCACTTGGAGGTGTTTGTTCCGTGCCCAGAAAAGCGAGTTCCTTAAAGAGGTTTGAAAGCAGGCGAACTTTCCCAAACACACCTGGAAGTTGGGGACCTTTATGCGTGTTTGCCTTGCTCGCGGGGCAAAAAGGAGGATACCCGGCAGCAGTCCCTCCTCAGCGGACTTAAAAAATGGGCTCCTGCCTTTCCCCGAGGCCTTTCTGCCTCCCTGCCTCCCTCTCTGTAAACACCAGCGCACAGATGCAGCTGGGGGATCCCGTCCCCGAAGCCCGGCTCCTCCACCAGCGCCCGACGTGCTGCATTTGTTCCTCCCGTTTTCCGCAGGAGACGGATGACACCGGGTTTAGGGAAAAAGCTCCGGAGGGTAACTGAGAATTCGGCGGCTCCCAGCGCCAACCCCGGCACAAACTGCAAGATCATTTTGCTGCAGCGTGGTGCGATCTGCTCTGGCTTCACAAAACCTGCGAACCCAAGCCGCCTTCCAGGCAAAATTTACTGCTTGTATTTGGTTTAGCAACGTCGATGGCGTCTGATCATTTAGAAGGACGAACTACATAAACATCTGATAGTTTGTATTAGAATCAAGCACAGTGACAATTGCACAGAGCTGGTTTTAATTTTATTCCAAAGTGTTTACACATCGACATATGGTAAATTTGTCTTCGCTGAGAAAGTTAAGAATCAATAGCGTTAATAGCTTTGCATAGGCATGATAGCGATTAGCATTTCTGCATCTCTACCACCCCAAGGTTCCCGAAGAGAAATGCTTGGGTGCTGAAAGAAAAAGGGGTTTTCCGCTGAAGAGTAACCGGCTCTTCCCGCAAAGGTGCTTAGAGGTTCGTCGTAGGCACCGCCGAGCTCAGCAGGGCTCACCCTCTCTCTGTTGACGGGTACGAAGAAGTAGCAGTGCCCTTGCTCCGTTTTTATCTTTATTTTGCAGTGCCTTCGCTACCTGCAAAGCCTGCGCCTGAAAAAACAACCGGCTTCTTCCCAGCGAAGAGAGCTGGTCTGTGATGAAAGGTTGGAGCCTGATTCCCCCTGCCTCCGACTGGGGTGACAGCGTTTTCCAGGAGCCTTTCTTGCTCCCAAGAAAGTGGGAAAAGCAAAGCTACTGAGCCCGCTCCCTAACTCACGCTTTCTATCAAGGTGCCGCAGATCCTTAGCGTACTCCCTGGTTTTCCCACGGGATGTCCAACGACATCCAGTCATAGCAAGACAGGATGGCAAAAGCTCGGTTGTGCCGGGTCATTTTTAGAATCGAGGATATGCTCCCAAAGAGAACGTAAAACTATATATATTTATGTGTATTTTAAAAACCCTCATACGCAGGAGTCATCGACGTTTATAAACGCTGCTAACGCAGCAATTTTCCCCAACATTGACGGACTATTATTTTTAATTTTCAGGTATTGCTTTAGGAAGATCATGAAATCACGTAGAAACTCTGAGCTTAACCCAATCCACAGATGTCTATGCACGTCTCTAAGTCCAACAGGTCAAATATTTTTTAAAGACGCATTTACCAAGAGAAAAAAAAAAGGCATCTAAGCTGGAAACCTGTGGGGGCATAACAAAAGGAAAGAGGCCAGAAAGAAATATCCCACAGTGGATTACAAGGTTATGGGACAGGTCACTATAGGAAAGTTAAACAAAAAATGAAGGGTACATTATATAAACCTCACATAATTAAAAAATAGTTAGTTCCAATGTCGTAGTTGTACCCTCAGATATTTGTTGAGTTTGTTGATCGAGTGCCTGTGAATTTATTGGGGGTTTATTCTCTTAGTATACCTTTATTTACCCGACGTTTGCTTTTTCACATAATTAGAAAACTGACTGCAGCCTTTAATGACTGTGTATTTAATGAAGACTACCATTTTTTTTACACCGCAGACGAATGTACAGACGGAGCTGTTACAGGAGGGGACGTAGTCAGACAAGAAATAAACCCAGACTTACAGAGAGAGGACTCTAAGACAGTAATATATTAAATATTGCAGCGATCGATTTCAATACCCTGAGTGGACACGGGAATAAAAATTCACCCCCAAGATGAAATGATTAGGAATTCTTTGTTGGGAGGCAAGAAAAAAAAAAAGCGATTTTTTTTTTTCTCCCCAAGATCCTTTTTGTTCAGGTTAGAAGAGGGCCGGGCAAGCATCTTTCAAGCTCTCGGGTCCCGGTTTGGGATATAACCCTAAAGGTTAGCCGCATCTCAATGGCGTTTCTCCGCGGTAAAAAGATGGGTCTTTGTCCGAAGACAGCCGGATTAAATATCAAGCCCGGCTCCGGTGCGCGGGACAGGGCAGCCCCCCCGGCAGCGGCCCGCGGAGCGGCTGCCACCCACGGCAGGGCTGGCACCGGGGCGGGCCGGGGGCGGCGGGGCTCTCCCGCGGCCGGGAGCCCGGGCCGGGCCGGGCGGCGGCGGGAGCGCGCCCCGGTGCCGGCGCTGGGGGGGGAGCGGCACCGGGCCGCCCCCCCGGCATCCCCTTTGTAGCCAGGCCAATTAAACCGGCACACAAAGCTGCGCCCCAGCCACCCTCCGCTCCCACCGCTGCCCCCAGACCTCTCGTCCCTTCCTTCCCCGCGTACCCCCTCCCGCTCCCCCAGCCACGGCCCGTCTCGGCTTTAATTAACAATTACAAGGCAGAATGAAAATTAAAGAGAGGGCAGAGGAGGAGCGAGGCGTTTCCGCGCCCCGCGGGAGCCCGCCTGAGTGCTGGGGATGGGGGCCAAGGTGGCCGGGCGTGGTGCGGGGCTGCCGGGCTGGAGTCCCCCCGCACCCTCCGGGCCATCTCCCTCCTCCTTCTCTTCCTCCTCCTCCTCCTCCTCCTCCTCCTCCTCCTCCCGGGGGTGCCGCGTGGCCGCCCTGCACGAGGCTCTTGACGGTAGCCGGAGCTGAGGCTTGGCAGGGCAGCGCCGAGGATTCAGGTTTGCTCCGCTCCCGCTCGGGTGCAGGGAAGAGGAATTACGGCTCAGAAAATGTGAACCTGTCGACTGCCACATCTCGAGTGAAAGGGCCGGTAGTGTTTTACATTCCCAAACCTATAAAGTTGGGATGCCATCGCTGGGCCCCTGGATTCACCTGTCACTGCAATCACTACCCTCGAGCACTGACAAATATTCACAATAAAAGAGTGAAAGGGTCTCTTAAGGTTCACTGATTTGTGTGTAGAACTTTGGAAAACTGCAAACAAGCGAGAAAAATTGTCCATTCTTGTGAAGGGAAATACAAGTTTGCACTTAACCGTTCAGCGACAAAACCCAAGGACTGGCCAAAGAGCCGGTGACATACACTGTAATCTCCATAACAATTTCATTTCCTCTCTTCCCTCTCTCCCTCTTTACTGGTTAGCAAAGAGGAAAATCTAAGGGTTTAATCCCGAGGAAGGCTTTCCATTTATTCCCACTGTAGGGAGAAGGGGATATTGCGAAAAGCCGATCCCGAGCAAAATGGAGAGGGAAGTCCCCGGGCTCTGCGCGGGGAGAGGCGGGTTGGGAGCATCCAGCCAGAGGACACATGCGAGTCAGAGTGAAATAGAAACTGGCGCTATTAAATTTCCTTTTAAGTGTGCCTTAGGATTAGTTGTACACGGAATCTAGTAATTAAGGCCCTTCTCTTTAGAGAAAACCTTTTCGGTTTCGTATTCCAGCGTCGGGCGTGATTGCTGCGTGCTCGAGAGAAAAAACATAAAGGACCAGTTTTTCCTTTGAGCGCAAAAAGTTGCTGCCACATAAGTGGTTTTTACTAAAGACGACATTAAATTGTAGGGTATTAGCAATAATCACCGAGGGATCTGTTTTATACCGTCTCAGGCCTCAGAATCTGCTGTTCCCGTCTGGCTGGGACCAGGGAAAAGCGCTTCCCGATTAAATTCTGCATTAATAGAACTTGGCAACCGGCAACAAAAACCTTGCTTAAGTGAAATGAAGAGACAAAAGGCACTTTAAATGCTGAGCTTGGGGGCTGGGGAGCTTATGCCACTAATTTTAAATGAAGACGACGTTCATGCCTTGCAACCAGTGGAGAGCCCGTGCTCGGGCTGGGCGAGGGATAGCAGGATAGCACTAATTCTCCTCCGTGAGCTCGCTGCTAGGCTCCGGGCAGGGCTCGCCGCCCTCCGCATCCTCCCTCGCCTCCCGGGGACGCGCCGTTTGTACCCGGGACCTGGGAGGACCGCAAAAACAAACCCCTCGACTCCCAGGCTGAGCTGCCCGCGCCTCTTCTGACCCGGCGATTAAAAAGAAGGGACCTCGGAACCCCCCCTCCCCCGGCCGGGGGGAGCCCCCGGCGCCCGGGACCGGCGGGGCTTACAGGAGGCGGCGTGGGGGGTGTCCCCACGCACTGCCCAGGAGGGACGTCCCAAACGGGGCATTTCCGCGAGCTGCTCCGGGGAAGGTCGTTTCCCCTCCCGCTTTGGGGCTGGGCTGGGGTGTCGTTTCCCACGGGACACGCGACCTCCGAAGCCCCTTCCCGATGCCCGTGAGCTCGGCGACTCGTGAGGAGGGGCGACAGCTCCCACTCGTGTCCGTAGGCCGCCCCCGCGGTGGGGCGACCGTGCCCCCTGCGGCCGGGTCTGCGCGGCGCGGCGCGGGGCCGCAGCCCGTGCGGGGGCCGGCTCTGGGTGCGGAAATAGAAATGTAACATCTCTCCAGACAAATTAATTTTTGACGGATTTATGGCACGGTTTGCTTTCAAGATATTCATTGGCTCCTGCGAGCTGTAATAAAGTCCAGGGTGCAGAAGTATAAACACGCACCGTCTGCTCGGCGGAAACCCTCTAGCAGTATCTGCCAGCGAAAGATCAAGACACTTTGTGCATTTTCCACAGATAATGCCCATATTCCGAATGAGTGATCAGAGAACTCCGGTATTGTTAAGTAAAATGAGAGGAAGGCGAGTGACGTGGGAGTCGAACAATGGCATTTCTGAATCAGTTTGGTTGATTGACATTTGGGGGCTTCATGACCCGAGGGAATAGGACTCATTACCGTGAATACACCAAAACATCAACCGAGATTAGAACTCTGGATCTTTTAAAAATCCCATTTCATTCTAAATTATAGTGGGAAAATACCAATTCTAAGAAAAAAGAGAGAGAGGGTGAAGAAATTACTCCTTTATGCTCCTTTAATTGCTCAAAGCCACCAAATAGAGTAAAAAATAGCGTTAAGATTTTAGGCAGCATTTAAGAGGAGAAAATTGACTTCACCAACTAAAAATCTTGCCGCTGACAGAGCACCGAATGCGAGGGAAATACAGATTTCTGGGACCTGCAGATCCTGCGCCGAGCTGAGATGGGAATAGGCGCACGGTGCAGGAATAACTTAATAAGAAGGATATTTGACAGATTGATATGAATAACTAATTAGTTATTATTCCATTTTCCTTTGCTAGGCGTTTTATATCCCAGATCCTCAGGAACAGGACAAGTGAGCTTGGGGGGCGAGGGGAATAGAAGGGTGGGGAAAAATGCGTCCAAACTAAGCTGGAGACTCAGGAGAGGCAATCCCGAGGGGTGCCACGGGATTCTGTTCGGAAGACCGGCTGGCTCTGAACAACGCCTATTTCTCACGAAACTGGGAGCAAGAAAATACCGCGGGGTGTGTGGCAGGGGAAGGCAAGATGCCCAAGAGCCAGCGACCGCCCTTCCCCGGCGGAGCAGCCCCAGCCGGGGGCAGGGGCCGCCACTCTTTGCCCTTCTGCTTAACACTTTAGTTCTGCCTCCGGATCCTGAAACCGAAAACACGGTCCCCGGGTCCAGCACAGGGCCAACGTATTTTAAGTGCAGTTGTATTTGCTCCTTCCTATCTTGAGGGAAATAAATGCTCACGGGGTTCCTGCTACAGGATGGAGCGCTTCACCAATGCCATTATGAACGTGGCTGCAGGAGAAGGTTGTCTTGTTATCAAATTTTCGATCAGTTATCAAAGCGGAGGATTGCTTAGGAGTCATTGCTTTGCACAATGGAAACAAGGACGGTTTTATTTATTCGGCGACCAGAAATACAAATTAGAACCCTGGCAATCCTGCCAAATAAATTCAGGTTAAAACACAGAGACACAAACAAACCCGATGATTATCTAAATGTTCAATTATACATTTACTAACACGGCTAATGACTCAAAGCCTCCGCACATCTAGATAGCATCTTTATACGGAGACATCTTGGTTTTAATTAATGACTGCTTTATTCTCATTATTCTCAAGAAAAATAGGGGTCACGTCACATTAAAATTAAGATTATTTTAATTTATTTAGGCTCTTCAGCAAAAATGGGTCTAATTATATTTCGAATTGCGAGGGAGAGGCAATTTAACTCGTTGGAGAGTTCGAACAAAGGCAGCCCGCCCGGTAATGTGCCGTGCCGAGCCCGGGGTGGGGAGGGACCGACCCGGCTTTTCCCCGCGCTCTTTCGGTGCCGCCTGCAGCAGGGAGCCGGGCGCGGCGGCCGGGCGGCCCCGCACCGCGCCTGTCACCCGCGGACCCCGCACGCCCGGGCCCCGGCCGAGCCCCGCTTATTTCCGGAGACCGGCCGACACCGGGAGCTCGGGCGGGAGCAGTTAAACCCGCGGCGCTCCCGCCCGCCGGCCCATCCCCGGGCACGGCGGGGACGGGCCGCCCGTCGCTCCCGGGAGCGTGCCCGGGGCGGGGGACTGCGGGGCCGCGGCGGGGCACGCTCCGCTCCACCGGGAGGCGGCGGGGGGCCCGGGCCCGCACCTGCGCGGGGGCCCCGCGGGGAGCTCCCGCGGGAGGGCAGCGCCCCCGGCCCCCGAGGGAACAAAGGCGGCGGCGCGTGGGACGCCGGATCGGGCGCGGCGGCGGGTGCCGGGCGAGGCGAGGCCGCCGGCGGAGGGGCCGCCCCACCGCTGCCACCGCCGCGTCCCCAGCCCGCCGCTGGCGGCGCCAAACGCGGGCCGGCAGCGCCCCCTGCAGGGCGGAGGCGGCGCGGCAGCGCCTCGGCGGCGGTGCCGCCCCTTAAAGGGGCAGGGGCTCTTAAGGTGGAACGGGCAGGGAGAGGCGGCCCCGACCCTTCCGCGCCGCGGCTGGGCGCGGGGACTCTGCGTCCCGCCCGACGGCGCGGCGACACCGCCGCTGACCTTCTCCTGAAACACCGTCGATGCTGCCGGCGTCTCCGACCTCGGCTCCCGCTCTCCCATGAAGGCATCGCTGTTTTTGCGGTGCATGTCAGCGAAGCGCGGAGTGCTCCAGCGGGCGTGATTTTCCACGCGGGATCCGCGGGCCGTACCGCTCCGCGGGGATTAGCCGGGGGCGGCGGTGCCGGGGCAAGTACCGCCGCCGGCTGCGGCGCGAGCATCCCCAAGGTAGGGGCCGGTGGGGCTGCCCGGGACGAACCGGCCCCTCCGACGGCCGCGGCGCCGCTAACGGGGTCCGGCCCCCGGCCCCCCGGCTCTTCGTGCTTCGCTTCATGGCGGGGGCCACCTCGCTCGCTCGCGGCCATCCGCGCACCGTGCCCCGGGGCGAGCGGCCGCATCGGCTCCCCCGCCAGCCTGGCAGCACTTGCCCCGGGCAGGGGGTAGGAGTTAAAAAAAACGGAAGAGCGGAGCCAGGGGCGCGCACCACCCCTGCCGGCCCCGGGCAGGTTTAGCGAGGGTCCGGCCGGCTGCGGGGGCAGGTGCCCGCGCTCCCCTCGCGCACCGGGCACGGCGGTAGCTCCGCGTCAGGGCAGGCGGGGCGGGGGCTGCGCGGGGCGAGTCTCCGCGGCTGCGGGACGGGACGTTCAAGGCCAGCTATTGCCGCGGAGCATCCTGCCCCTGCACTGCGCCGCTCCCAGAGCAAACCAAATAAAGTTAATTAAGGAAAGGAAAAAAAAAAAAAAAGGCGGGGGAGAGGAATCCCCCACACACAGTATTTTGTAGCTGCCCGAGAAGGGGCGTGCGGCCCCGTCCCACCCTCCCCGGGGCAGCGGGGGCTGGAGCCGCCTCCGTGCGCGCTCCTCCGCGGTGCCCTCCCCACCCGCCAGCCTCAGCGAGCGATGATTTTATTCTGGCTCTTGGGGTTAGTGAGGAGGCGCGGTGACAGCAAGGAGGGTCAGCGGGCGCTGAGCCCCCGCGGGGCTGCAGGGGGCAGGGGGCGGCCGATCCGCGCAGCTCCCGGCGCCGGCTCCCGGGCCGTGGGGCGGACCGAACGGACACGGCCACCTCAGAAAGGACACTCTTCTGCGCTCAGAATCGAAACCGAGACGGCAGCCACGGGAGCTGGGGATGCTTCTCGGCTGCGCGAGGGCGCGACCGTTGCTCTGAAAATTCAGGGCTGAATTTCTCATGTTTCTGGAGGGAGATGTTTTTTTTTTTGGGGGGGGGGAGAGGTTGGGGTGGAAACTAATGAAACATGCGTTAGAGCTGCCCCACACAGGCCATGAAGCACGACGAGGTTGCCCTCTCGCATTCTTCAGCGGTGATTTGTGAGAGCCGCGCATGGTGGCAGCGGCGGGGCGGCCTTGCCGCGCAGCGCCCGCGCCCTCGCAGTGGCTTGCGAGCTCCGCGCACCCACCGCGCTGCCCGAAATAACACCCACGTGTCTGCAAAACCAAACCGCATTCCGCCCCCCCTCCCCGCGCAGCAGAGCTGAATGGCGACGGCTGGCGCGGCGCTGCGCGGCTCTGCGCGGAGGGGTCCCCGTCCTGCTCCGCCGGCTGCCTTAAGTGAAACAGGCTGGCGAAGCTTTGGAAGAAGGCGAGGAAGGAAGGGCCACGTCCTCCGCGCACCGCCTCCGTATTTTTTGCTTTCCGCTTGAAGTTTCTGCGGAGTGGCCAAAAAATTAGCGCTGGGTCTCTCCCGGCCAGAAGAAGATCCCCGAAATCTGTCATTTCTATATTTAGCTTGCTGGTAGGCTTTCACGTGCGGTAAAGCTGGAAGCTTAGAAAAGTAGGCAAGAATCTGCAGCCTGCCAAGTTACCCAAGAGGCACAAATGCTGGAGGGGTGAAGCAGTGTTTCACGCCGGCGTTCATGCACAGAGAATTAAAAATAGTACACGGCGATTTCTTGATTCATCTAATGTTTGAGGGGAAGGCTGTAAAATCCTGAAGGGGCAAGCTGTGCCATGAGAAAGCAACAATCCCACAGACTGCAGCGGACCGTGTCACAATAAGCCATAATAACCGCGATTAAAGCTGCAGCGGCAAATCAGGTACCTTATCTCCCCTTTTTATCTAAAGCATCAGAATATTCTGTCTTCCCTTGACAAAGGAGCCCTCATCCAGAGCATTTTGTTCCCCTTGACAGAATGAAACACATTTTCCTCCTGAAAGTAAACATAATGCATGTGACTAAAACATTGGCAGGGCCAACAGCAGGGAATTTAACTTTTAAAGAAACCGATCTCTGTCCGTGATTGATGCTGTGTCGCTCTGACAACAGAGAGTGTGTAGCTAATTGCCTCTATAAACGAAAAAGATATTGCCCTCATTTTATCAAACACATTCTTTGTCCGGGGCTAAAACAAGTGTCACAGTAAATGAACATGACTGTAGAGATTAATAGTTTCCCAGCAGTGAAATCTGAATAAGAACCCCATGTTGGCAACCAGTGTCTGGTTTAAACTGGGAATGAGATTTGCATCGGTTTTTCAGGAGCAGTTTCCCTTCCAAGGATTCACCTAAGCAGCTACGACCACCTGGGCACTGCTGGCTGGGGTAACCCACAGCTCATATCATCGGGACCTCCTGGAGGCCCTTGGGGCCCCTCCATCCCTGGGGACCTCTCTGGCCCTTGGAACTTCTCTGGGCAGAGCTTTGCCCATGGCTGCCCAGGCAGGCTGGTCTGCAGGGTACAGCTCTCCCACTCACCCTCCACAAAGCATTATGGAGAAGGGATGGCAATAGGTTTCCTTTGGGTTTTAGTAAAGGACAGGGCGATCCTGACTTTTTCTTGCAGAGGAGCTTCAGGCGTCTTCTCTGCTTTTTAAATAATACTTTTTTCTTTATATCTTGAAGGCCAACAGCCAGTATTAGGAAGAAAAAGGGAAAGCTTTACAGCAATCTTTATTCAAACAGGTAACAGCAAATTCAGTGCGAGCACCTAACAAAAATAAAATTTCTTCTTTAGTTAACACCAAAATGTGGCTTCTGGGATCTCTCCTTTACAACTGCTCAGCTGATACTTTTAGTCCCATCCTTTCACTTACAAGCCATTTCCTCCACTTCATAGCCAGGCAGGGTCATGATGCCCTGTTACACTCCTTGTTTTTTTTTCAAAGGGATTTTGAAATTTTGAAGAGCATGGAGAAGAGACCCTTCCCTCCCACCCTTATGTTTTGAAACCCAAAAGTGCCGTACAAGATGCTCTTGGAGTGCATCCTTTCATGGAGTGTATCCATTCTTAAGGGACTGGATTACAACATGAAATACCCTCAAGAGATGGAAATGTGAGGTGCAGAAGGTCTCTTTAACCTAGTAGGTTAAACCTTGTAGCTTGAACAAACAGCTGGAAGCTGGAGCCAGACGAATTCATGTGTGAAGGAAAGCGCTCATTTGTAGGACACTGCCCAGGGAAGTGGCTACTTCACTATTTGCTGCTTTTAAGACTTCCTGCAAATTGTGCTTTTGTCAGACACAAGTTATTGGACACAATACTGGGTGAAGTGGGTAAGATCTGGTGGCCAATATTAAACATGACCATAAGACCATATCGTATTATCGTATCTGCTCCTCCGGACTTGATGTTTTTGTAGATGCATAGAATTTAACACCGAGGGTCACAGTTTCTTCTGCTCAGTCCAAATTCGATGACACTAGTCAAGCAGCATATGAAGATCCTGAAGTGCAAGTAGCTTCCCCTGAGGCTGCTGTTGAGTAGTTTTTAATTTTCCTTCGGTTTATCCAGCTCTGCTATTGACAAAGCACCTCCAGAGTAAAGCATCTTTGTGTAATTATTTATGCTTCAAGTTTAAGTTCTCAAATTCATTCCTTTGTCTTTTTTTCTCTATGATTTTGCTCCTTACTCCATGGAATAACAACCACTCAGTGCTGATATTTTCACTGCTGAACCTGCCTTACAGATAGCACGAACAGTGCAGTTATGCCTATTAGTCACAGTGCTTGGCCCTGGTGTTAGACTAATTTGGAAAGACTTCCTGCATAGCAAGAAACAGCAGGATTTGATCATAGTCAGAGATCCATTACAACGTGCAGCAAGGCTCTTTAAGAAGCTCTTATCACCTGGGACATTTGAAAACCGCACTACATGAGGCATCAGTAAAAAAAACCACGAAGAAACATTGCATTCAAAGGAAGACGATCGCTTGATCTGCTAGATCTTTTCCATCACTGAATTCTAGGACAGTGATTTGATTAAACAGTAATAATAAAAAAATCTGACAAAATAGAGAGAGAATGGACAGCGAATATTGACTCTTTAACAGCGCTATTTGCAGAATATTAAATTAATGTTCCCACATGATGTGCAGGCATCAATCCTGATCTCCCCGGAGTCAATGGTGACATTTCTATCGCCTTCCGTGGAAGAAAGCTATTTATCTGAGGGTGTCTTGATCAAAATAAACACAAGGAAACAGATTGTACTTGAAAATATTCTGAACTTCCTTTTGCTCGATTTGAACAGTTGCTTTGGTCCTAGGTTATTAAATCTTGACTTTACCCCAAGAGAGGTTGCTGTTGTATTACTATCCTCTTTCCTTTGCTGCAGGGATAATCAAACATTTCAATAGCTTTCTGTTGACTGTGAGACTATAGTTACTTTTAACCCTTTTTCAGTCTAGTCAAACAAAAATGTTAAAGAAAACATCTCCAGACAGTGCTTGGTCAACCTAAGTGTCAATTAGACTTTAAAAAACCCGAGTGCTCTATCAACTGTTAAAAAGCAGGTATTTTACAGAGAGAGAAATACATTGATGCACTTCGTGCTGTAAAGAAAATCTGCCTGTGAAATTTGAGTACTGATGCTAGGCAAATATACAGATTTTTATGAGATCTTCTGTTTTAAAATGCTTCCCTAGAGTTCACAGCTCCCATCTTGGGCTCACAGCAGCTGACGTTTTCTCCTTTTTTAGCAAAATAAAACATGCTATATTTGAATGAGCACTATGGGGAGAAGTGCATCTTTTCTGGTTTACATTAGGCAGCCTTTTTGCTGCTTCTTGTAACCTCTTTTTTGTCCCATGAAAATATCCCCACAATAAGATGCATAGCTGTTTGCATGAATGTCTGCCTCTATTAGCTGCAAAGGGGGAGAACTATAAACTTAACCAGATACTCTTTGGTTTTAACTAATGTAGCTGTCACTGAATTTTCCCC
The DNA here is from genome assembly GCF_963210335.1 of Falco punctatus. NCBI lineage: Eukaryota > Metazoa > Chordata > Aves > Falconiformes > Falconidae > Falco > Falco punctatus. Next base: position 71,110,835 of record NC_137583.1, read on the forward strand.
TTAGTTCCCTGGACAAAAATGAGTAGTGCTGGGAACATGTGGTTGGTTTTTCAAATGTCTTTTTGTAGGATCCTGTAAATAGCACCGTTCAGAAGCGTGCAAGGTATGAGCCCCCTTATATTATGTGACCTCTTAGGTATTAACAACGTGCATTTCTATAGGCTTATTTAAGCAGTCAAGTTACAAATAAATACAGACCAGCACAACAAACTCAGAGCAAAGATTTACCATCTGCACCTCAGTATCAAAACCTTCTGCAATGAAGCGGATAATTTACTTTCCTCATTCAGCAATGTAACTCAGCCAGACAACTAGAGGCCCTGGTATTTTAATAAAGTTTCCAGGGGCGGGGGAGGCAGGGAAGGGTTAATTGGCGCAGCCTCGCCTGCCTCCCAGCCCTGCCCGTGCGGGGGAAGGAGCTTGGCCTTTTGCTAAGGGGAGAGGGGTGCGCAGGGAAAGCCCGCTGGCTGTGGTCAGGGGAAAAAGCTTTGTGTGGTGTTACTTTGTGTATTAATGAACGATGTCTTCAGGGAAGGGCCTACAAGAGATGTGGGAGTTTCCCGGGCGGGCAGGGGTCTCCCCGGGCTGCGAGGGAGCTCGGCGCTCTGGAGGGATGCTCCGGAGGGATGCTGAGATCCCCGCGCCCCCGCTGCCAGGGGTTCGCGGGCACAAAGCAGGCAGGGACACGGTGCTGCAGCCGTCCTTCGGGACCACTAGTTGTCTCCTCAGGACGCCCTTCTCCAGCCCAGGCTCCTTGTGAGCCCGGCCAGCGGCAGACCCACCGCTGACCCTCCCGGCCCCCGCGCGGCCCCGCTCGGGGCGGCAGGGGGGGTGGTGGCGGTGGCACCGCCTTCCCCAGCCCCGGGGCAGCCCAGCCCCGGCTTTCGCTCGGCTCTTACGGGAATTTCGTGTCTTTACGGTCGCGGGTGCCGTTTTGTCAGGACGGAGCCGCCCACGCGCGGGAGCGGGCGGGCAGCGCGGGCGCGTGTCGCGGTCCCTGCGGGGAACGGGCGCGAACGGCGCCGGGCTCGGCGGCCGGGGGGCTGCGGGGGCCGCCGCCGCTCTGACCCACGGGCTCGAAAAGACACAAGCGGGGACTTTGCGTCCCCTCCCCCGCCTGTCCCCCAGCAGGCTTTTCCCAAGGGTTTCCCGCGCGGCTGCTGGGGCGCAGCAGTTCGGCTGGTCCGGTCACCCCGCGCCCCCCGCCCCGCGGGTGGGTACCATCTCCCTCCCCCCTGCTCTTTTCTTGTGATGTGTTTCCCGTGTCGCGTCCCCTCATCTCCCCCCTCCTCCCCGCCCGCCCCCCCCCCCCCCCGCCCCCCGCTCCTGCCCTTCCATGCATCCAGTGCTGTGAATACAGCAAATGAATCAGTAATACCTGGGTTCCACTATTCCCCGGGAGTTCAGAAAACTGCTTTTGGGAAACTAAGGATGACAGGGAACTGGGAGTTACCTATCCAGACCCAAATTCTCCTCCAGAGTTCAAGAAGGTGAAACTTATTTAATGATGCATCTCAATGAGATAAATATTTCCCTAAAAACAGCCTCATTCATTACGCAGACCTGATTAATGCTTTATGTCTGTAGCTGTTTATCGACTACCGGATCAAACCCTGTGGATCCACCCCACCAAATCCTAGTAATATATGATTGTGCAATTAAAGGCTGTCATAATGTATGCGTAAAAGGGACTAAATTAAAACCACACAAGCAGTTTTATGCCAGCATCCTAACTCTTCGATACCTTTCTTTGTAGGCTGGGTTTTCCAAAGGTGAAAACAATCTCTCTTTTTCCCCCCCTCCCCAATGTGGAATTCCCAGCGACAGCAGCAGTATTCTGCCTTAGCAGGATCTGAAACTTGAATCTTCAGCCGGGCACCACAGCTTGAGTTATAGGACACCCAGTGCTGGTCCCATCCAGGATAATAGTGTTATTCTGGGTGTGGGGAATGGGTTCTGGGGGCACGCTGGGAGCGGCGGGGCGGGCAGTGGGCTGTGCCCCTGCTTTACCTGCCATGGCTTGCCTTCAGTCTCCCACGCAGGGGGTGTCACAGCTGCTCCCGTTGTATCTTGGCCAGGCCTTTGGCTGGAAGGTGGGGGCTCAGTGGTGTGTTGCCACCATTTTTGTTGAGAATGCGACTGAAAGTAATGTTTGTAGCTTTATATCTTGGCCAAACCATAACACAAAGTTATGGGGCAGAGAAAAGGTCCTTTTCTTTTGCTGGGTCTCTCCTCTTGCCAAGATTCAAAATTCTTCTGAAAGCAAGTTGAAGGTGGCATAAATTCCCTAATATGTTCCAAAGTTGTTTTATAAAGGAAAGTATTTCTCAGCACAAACACTAGGGTACCTGCTTACTTAGTTTTACCAATATTTTAATTCAATTGTGTAATTTCCAAGGCATGATTGACAAGATGTTCTTTGCTTGTGGGCTCTGTCCTCATTTTAAAATCATTAATACTTCTGTCAGTCTACAAAGGATTGATTTTATTATTGTTTTCTGTGTTTCCATGTGAAAATTTACCACTAGACTGGTTTTTCTTTAGAGAAGTACATAGCGAAGACTGCTTCTTATGCTCTCTTTGCAAGAGGTCTACTTATTCCTGTCAGATTTCTGCAGGCCACTGCTGGTTTTACTAAAACTGAAACGCTTACTTTGACTTTGCATTGTGCATTATTTTAACAGCAGAAGATGGCATATAAACACCTTTTATCTACTTTCTCTCCTACTGGGCTTGTAACATCAAAGATCATCCCATTCATCTTTGTTTCAAGGCGGGCTGGAAGTTTTCATCTGACAGGGTTGTTGAAAATCAAACTGACTGTACTTGATCACAGTGGGATCTGCATGAAAATCCATCTACAAGTTGAGCTGTAATACTTACCTGTCTAGGTCAATTTGAGAACAACAAGAATGATAAGCACATAAAGCTGAAACAGTGTTGTTTCACAGTAGGACTGTTCCACTGCTCATATAGTAGAAAAGGCTGATTTAGGTAAATGTGGAGCTGCATGCAAAGCCACATGATTTTATCCCAGAGGTTATTAGATGCAATTCGTTGTGATAATTTGTCTTTCCACTTGCCCTGACTTTGTATGCCATATTGCCTGGGGTTTATCCCAGCTGAAGAAGGAGGATTAAGGTATGTGGAGGAAAGGAGTGGAAGTGTCAATAGAGGTTTCCTGTTGAATAGGGGAGGAGCACAAAAATCCATGCATATGCCTCGGTGTCCTGGGAGAAAAAATGCTGTTTTCCAGTGGGGATCAAGCTGTCACTGGAAAGCTTACGGGTGCAGGGCACAGCCACAGCTGGCATGAGCTGGAGGTTCAGTTTCAGCCTGTCATGGGAGAGAGCCCTGTGAATCCATGGCTTATTGTCGGTGTAGTTTTGGCACTGATAACCAAAACCAGCAGCAGATCATATACTTATTTATACCTTGTTATTCTATCAGTTATATAATTTACATATGCAGAAAAGTGGAAAAATCTTCTCCCCTTCCAAAATGAAATCACAGTATACTATGATGTTCTAACACTTTTGTGCAGTCTCATATATCAAATAACCTAACTATATTAATCAGATAAGTAGGCAACAAACTTTTTTTTCCCCTGAGAGTTAGCCTTGCTTTACAAAAAGTATGTTTCTTTTGACTTAGATATACTGCCTCTGCATGGACATGAGTAACCCTAAAGAAGCTACTCCCATAAGTAAGCCTTGGACATCATGTTTTTATTTGGAAATTCAATCATTAGCTTGTATCTTCCTGTAATTTGAGCAAGTTCACCAGATATGAGTGTTTATACGTGTATTAGTGGTTGAGCTAATTATATTGCCTGTAACTAAAGTTTTCTGATTCTTTCCGTTATGTGGCCATGCTTATAACTCAGCCAAACTTTAACTACTGGGACTGAAACTTTCCGAAGAAATATTGAGCCTGGGGCAGAACTTGCAATGGAAAATTTCAACTAAAAGACTTCAGATTTCTCTAAAAACAAGAGTGAGAAAATTGCTTTGTTTGGCTCATGTTAACAACAAAAAAAAGTAATCCCAAACCTTACAGAAAAGCTATAGTGTTTTCTGCAACGGTGTCATGATCCGGTACCTGGGGGAACAACAGTATTTGGTAAGATACTTCCAGCCGCTCCCGGGAAAATATGTGGGAGTCTGGCTGATCTGTGATTCTCAGGGCAGTTACAGTTTGAGTGTCTTCGGGTTTTTGTGCTCAGGTCTCCCAAGGATTTGATCCATCTGGAGCCCTTGTTTCTCCCAGCTTCAGAGGCTGCTGTGGGGCTGAGGTCTCTGGAGGGGCCGGGGCAGTACCCCAGAGCATCCCATGCTTTTGGGCCAGGTGAGCTGTGGGGAGAGGGGTTGTGCGGTGCTGCCCATCCTTCCACAAAGGAAATTTCCATTAGGAAATTATGTACAAAAATAAGCTGAGGTTGTGAAGTCAAGTGCTCAGGAATTAGGAAATGCCAGAGTGACGTTTCCTGTGCTGTCTTCCCTCTGTGTCCCTTTTCTGTGCAGCCGTTATGGTGCAACCTTTGAGCACTCAAACTGTTTTTACAGCTTTCTCCTTAAAGGCATTTTTTTTCTTGTGATGATGAATAATTATTTTTTTGTAAATTGTTTAGCCGCAATAGCCTGATGGCCAGGCATAATTACAGAACAAAAATGGATTGTTTTTCTTGAGCAAAGTGTTTTTTTTTTAATCATCAAATTTTGATGCTGTTGAAACCTTGTATCCTGTGACCCTAATGGAGATAGACATCTGTAAATGAATTGGATCTGTCAGAGCTGTTGTCTCTCTTCCTCCTCTTTTGTTTGTTGCTGTCTTGTCATTTTTGACTGTTCTCAGTTCTTATCTTAACATTGTAGCAAGGAGATCGGTATTCAGCAAAACAAAGAAATGCTGGCTAAAACGAAGCAGTTCGTGTTGCCCTAAAGAGGAAGGAAGGATGCCTCTTCCTGCCTAACCGCTGGCGTGCTCTGCAAGGCGTTACTTTCTGCTCTGCCTTCCCCTGCCTGTTTCCTGGAGGAGGTGGAAAGCAAAATGATAAACGTCCTCGGCTGAAGCTTGCACAAATTAAGTTACAAAGACAAATTACTTTCCAGATCTTCTTATTGTACATCCTTGGCAGGTTTTGTCTAAAATTAAAAATAGGTATTCTGTGTATTCCTGCTCCATTATTGCCTGCAAATATATAAATTAAACTTATAAAAGCAGTATATACTCTAATTGTCTCAGATACGAGTTGTACTTTCTTCCAAAAAGAAAGAAGCCTGAGTAAGGAAGGTACAACAGCAGTGGTGAAGTTCCTACCTTCATACTGTATCACCATAGCTGCAGCCCCATGGGCTGAACCATCATGGTACTACAGATTTCATCAAGGTGTCTGTAACAGTCTCAGGCTCCTCTTCATGCTTCAGCAGCTCTGCTGTTACATATTTTCAGAAGTGTTGAGAAAGCAGTGATTTCCAGATGGTATTTTTCAGTTCTTGAAATTAATCTGTATGAACTCCAGGCAATTACTCTGTTGATACTATATTTGAACTGGGTGTCCTTTGATAGACATACTTGTGCATAAGAAGTAACCAGGATCTTCAGGTCAGCCTTGTCCAACACAGGGAGACCAGAGGGAGCCTGTGCACACTTGTGCCCTGCAAACAGCAGTGTGTTTTCCTTTTGTTTTCTGTTGAGCTGCGAATGTTTATTCTGCTGGTTTGTGAATCCATCTCCATGGATGTTTCGCTAGGCTGTGCTTGATAAGGAGTTGCTACAGGCTGTTGTGAGCCTGTGTACACTGAATTCCTTATTAAGTAAATGTAAATGAGAGGATTTGAGGACTTCCATAACAATTGAACTCTCCAATTCTGTAGCAACCCTCATTTAATCTGTGGGAAACTCATCAAAGAGCCCCGACCAGCCTCACCAGTTTGGGATGCCACCGGGAGATTTTGGGGCATTGTGAACTCCCCCAGATTGAGGGGTGGATCTGAAAACCTGAACAAAACATGGCTCAGAAACCACTCCTTCGTTTTCCTCACCAGATTTTCTTCTTCCTTTGTCTAGATAATTTGTTTCTTAAATTATGAGATGATGCTGTTGATTCTGATAATGTGCTCAAAGCTTTTGTAGATATGGTGTCTTCTGTGCAGGTAGCCTGTGTTTTTGCCAGTACCTTTTTGTTTTGCATGCTTTCTGGTGGTGCTCTGAAACCCTTAGCCTGTCATCACTCACTATATGCTCAGGATGCAGCTCCTTAGAGGCTGCCGTTTGTTTCTTGAGCTTTATGCCTTTAAAAGCTTAAAAATTGTTGCTACTTTCAATGTGTCATGAAACATGTGAAGGCTTCTCCCGTTCTCAGAAATAACATTTTGAACTGAACTAAAATATCTTTAGGTCTTTAATTTATAAAACTCTGAGATCCTTCAATACCTCTAAATTGTGCCTGATTTGTTCCAGGTTCAGAAGGCACTGTGAAGGACTGAAGCAACCCAAATATGCTGTTTATATCCTTGGTCCTTTGCTCCCATCATTACCTGAGACTATTCAAATTAAAATGCTGAAATGTTTTTCTGCTAATATTTTATCCATGTGTTTGACCTGCCTGTGCAGCCAATGCATGTTTTTATGTCTCTTTTGGGCTTTTGAGGGTGTGCAGGTGGGGATGTCCAGAGTTAGGCATGTTGTACAGTCAGGCTAACCTCCAGAATATCATTTAGCTTCACTGTTACCTGATATTCAGGGAATTCAAGCTGGGAACTGCCTGCCAGGAACACTCCTTGGTTTAAGCGTGATCCGATGTTGCACTTGATCATATCTTGACAAGCTCCCCTTTATTCCTGGAGGATGCACTGGTACAGCATTACTGCAGCTGTGCTAATTGCTTCCTTTCACTGCCTTCCACCAAGACTTCTGTTAAATCAGCCCCTCACTTGTACTGGTGAGGCTGCCTCACTACTTTTCACCTCTGTTGCTGTCAGAGGCTTTGAGATGCTGTCTCTACTGTCTGATTTTTCAGTAGCTGTATCTTCTGCTCCAGCCTTAGCGATGGCTCCTGTGCACAGCTCATTCCTTGGTTCAGCCTGTAACTTACTTTAGTTGAACAGCAATCTTCTTGCACAAGAACATGAATTTTGCCAGGTTCAGAAAGAGCTGGATTTCCAGTTAGCCTGCAGTAGGTGCTCAGCAATAGCCATTATTCTACATTGTGTAGTCCACACTTGCTTTCCTTCCAGCATGTTGGTTTGTCAAAGAACTGGAGTAAGTTCTTTGAGCAATCACTGTGGTGTGCTGGCTGCAGATGTCCTCAAGCTCAAAGGTGTTTGTGCTGCTCTTTGCACAAATCATACTAGCAGTTGCTGGCAGTGGCTCTTGTCTGCCGGCAGCTTTACTCCCTTGCATACGGTGGTTTCCCTCTAGACAGCCTGTGCTTAGTGCTGTTGCCTGCCTAGCATAGCCTGTGGGTATCACCTGGCCTGGGACCCAGTGGGGGAAAAGGTTTTTTTATCCACTCTAGGTTGGACCTTCTGGCCCATTGCCCTCTCTGGTGGGGTAATTGCTCCACTAGCCACTCTTTCAAGTGAATAAAGGTTTGACAAAGGAGCCCTCCTCTGGAAAAGAATAAACAGCTAATGTTCCTAAAGAAACTGCATTTCTATTTTTACACTTTCAATTCTCCAGCGGTTACCTGGACCAGGACCTGTGGCTGCAGAAAGCAGGCAGTTGCCAGGGGCACTAAACTACTGGAGACTTGCGAAAGGGTCATAGATTTGCTGCCTGCTTTGCTTATGCCAAGGCACAGAAAGGCCAGGCTGGTTTCTCCTTCTGAGGGAAAGCACATGTGTTCAGCTTGGTGGAGAGCGGCAGCCCCTGGCCGCAGCCATGTGCTCCCCGCTGCTCTTAGCTGGGTGGCAGCAGCAGCAGCAAGCCCAGAGCTGGGCTCTTCTCCTGGCTGGTCCGGCCAGCTCTGCCCCATTCCACTAACCTCTTGTTGCAGCAGGATCCTTGCTCAGCTGAGCAGGGCGCCTCGTTCCCGGAGGGTCCTCCTGCTGAACACCGAGCTGGATGCGACCTGCTCTGCGCACTGCCCCGGCCCCCTGCCCTCCTCCAGCAGGGGTGATGTAGACTTCTTGGCACGCTGGGCTCTCCTCCACAGGGGTCTCTGGCCACCCTGGGGGGCTGTGGGGCAAAGCCCCCTCCTCCTGGCCCTCTCTGCCCCCTGTACAGCCCAGGGGTGCCACTTATTGCTGCCTACCAGCTATTCTTCGTCACCTGGCAGAGGCCAACCCTCGTTTGGCTGTCTTGGAGGGACACTGGTGGGTGCTAAATTGTGCAAAGCTGGTAAAAAGCAGCTGGGTGGATATTTTAAATCATTGCATCTGTAAATCTGTAAAAACAAATGCCAAGACAAACCCTCAGCAAGCTTGTAGCCCTGTTTTCTGTTTCCAGCCCTTCAGCTCCAGCTCTTCTGGCTCTGAAGAGGGGATGCTGGCGGCACAGGCATTTGCACCCTTGGACATGATCTTCAGCCAATGGCCCAAAACTATATAACATGTCTTTACAATTCCATTTCTTTTTTGGTTTGGGTGACCTCTCTTTCTCCTTGTGATTAAGAAACTATGTTTACTGTCTTTTCTGGATGACAACAAACACAACCTGTGCATCAGTGGATGACTTTGTGCCACTCCATCCACTGCTGACCTTCCTGGATAATATTGGGAGTGCAGCTGTTTCGAGAGCCTGTGTTACCCCAGGTCATGTCACCGTGTTGAAACACACATACCCAACTTGCTGATCAATAGCAGGGGAAAGGAGGGTTTGTACTCACCCAGGTCACAGAAGCTTTTCAATATTTTCCTCACAGCTCAGGGCTCCCAAAATACCAATCCTCCCTCTACGCATTTTCCCTCAGCTTTCCCAAACTCTTTGCCCTAACTATCACTTAAAGTCTAGTCAACATGATGTATTCCTATTAATTCCTATTCCTGTTAATTCCTAGAGGGGGACTGTTTCTTTGTTTCATGCCTAATAAGCATGCTATGCTGTGTTTTTGCCCAGTGAAGAAATGACAACTGTGGTGCGAGCTGTGGTTAGCTGCTGGGTGGTGAAGGGCTTGCAGAAGGAGCAGGGCGGGCAGCGAGCATAGGACAGCACAGCCTCCTTTTTCTGTTGGCTTTTTGTCCCACTGGCTGGGCCAGGAGATGGTAGGACCTTGCTCTCCCTTTTTCATTGACACAGTTGACACCTGTGAAGGAAGGGGCTGGAGGCAAAAGCCAGGAAGGAAGAAGAGCTATTTAAGCGAACAGGCAGTGTTGGGTCAAGTGGAGTATAGATTGCCAGTGAATAAATTTTGAGTAGATATTGGAATAAGGTTTCCCACCATTAGAAGGGCACAGTTTTGGAGGCTTGATGGTGCTTCTTGAGGTTGTGAGACACCGTATATGCTGTCATCAGGAACTCTGATTAATTTAAATTGTATCTTCATTCTTGACTTGTAGTTATAATCAGGAACTGTGTTTTCAGGAGTCTGCAGATTTAATAGGCTACCTGTTCTGATGTCAGAATGACATTTTTTCCTGTTCGGATAAAACTGAGGAAGGACAGGTATTTTTATGTCTTATTTGACTGTTTTTCCACTCATATGTCATTATGGCAATAAATCTGGCATAGGATATGGGTATAAATATTAAGTACATTTTATACCTTTGTAATATTTAGTGCAATAATTACTTTGAAACTTGAAGCTGGTATCCAGCATAGTTAGGAGGTTGAAGTATGATCTCCTAGAATTGAAGAGTTGGGGTTTTGCTGGTAGGCTGCTGAAAAAGGAGACCCAGAGCCTCTGCAGGTTGAGAGCCCCCCTCTGTGTTCCTCTCTTTCTCGTTAAGGTAAGATGTCAGATGTCTGCAAATGGTTTCTGTAGGTAGGCTGAGGACAGTTGACCATGAATTATAAGTTGTATGGTGGGAGTCCTGTAACTCCTACACTGGATCCACTTAAATGCTTGGGTATGTTAAGCTAATAAAGTTGCAGGCTGCCACTGAAATCCATCCCAGAGTCTGTCTTCAATAGCCTCCTTGTAGTGATTAATGACAGCAAGCCCGTTGCTGTTTGCAATGAAGGATTTGCTTGTATCTGTCTGCATTTGCAGATAGCAAAGTTTCAGATAACGGATTATAGTTCCTGTGGTTCTTTTTTGCTTAGAACAGGGCACAGAAATTTTACACCCCTGTAAATTGTTGTCAAATGCTGCTATTCTGGTTTAGTAATCCACGTGTTCATTTTGCATAGCTGTAACTGAGTAGTTACAGTATAATGTTGGGAGGAGAATTGGGACCCTTGATTCCAGTGGTGTTGCCGTATCAGTAGTTCAGACAGCTTTTCCCCTTCTGGTTCTGGGTAGATGTATACTAGAATATTTTTATAGATGCTGGTAGCCCTGGAAAGAATGACTAGCACCTACGGTGACTAGTAAGTTGCCATCAATGGCTTGTTTTATTTACAAACCCTCTGATTTTATAAATCCTCCTCTTCTTTCCGTTTTTCATCATGCTTATGCCCATGACATAAAAAAAAATCTTATTTTTTTTTTCTTAAAAAATAATGATAGGAAAGTTGCTCAGGTATACATAAAATAAACTCTAGGAAACATTAAGTTTTCAAATGTTTTCTATGCAAGTACCAATAACCATTCTCTAATTGTATTCAGTAACAGTTTGTGGTTTAAATATTCTGCAGTTCTTGGTGGGATGAGGACATAGAAAAAGAAAAGGAAATTTGAGTGATCAAAAGATCTGATTTCCCAAGGTCATGTATTGGCTATTGCCAAGGCTTCTGATGCCTTGAGGATGTCCTGTTTCTCATGGTCAAACCTCAGACAAAGAAATGGACTTGCTGGGGTTCCCTCCTCCATCTTCCTGCTAAAGCTCAAAATGTTTTTAAGATTTCTTCAGTGCTTTGTGCAATAGCCTCAGGGATTAGTTAGATCTCTCAATTAGAAGCACAGCATAATGTTAAATGTTTTGACTGTCCAAAGCATCCCTCTCATGTATAACACGACTGTGAGGTCCAACATGCATGTAAATATACTTGCACATCAAAAGTATCTTTCCGTTTGGTTTGGTACCAGTCACAGTGCATATAGCTACTGCAGGTTTGATGTGTGCAGCCACATGGCTGTTTGTTTACTTTCTTAAAGAAAATACCTCCCAATAGACTCAGGTGAATGATTAAAAATAAAAGGCAATTTCTGCAAACAGATTTAGTCTACTTGACTCTCAGTGTTCAAAACTCACTTAGACTATTGAGATTTTCTTTGCTATATTTCTAATTTTGTGTTACATTTATAGATATTTTTTGCATTGTATCCTTCACTTTGGATGTTTCCAGCATCCTTCCCATCAAAATTAATCTGAATATTTCCTTATTGGGGGAAGGCAGGGAGAGGCAGGAGAGCAATGGGGAAATTCCCATTAATTGGTTTGGCAGTTTTGATGGAGCTGAATGAAATCTTCCCACTCATTCAGTTTCTATGGCCTCGTATTCACTACCTTGTGACTCCTTGGCTTGTGCCCATGGCACATGGAATTCCCAGATGGTCTCTGCATTGAAATGCTAGCCAGGCCTGGGACTATTAAGCTTCCAAGACTAGGCAAAACTGGGTGCATTGAATCTAGTGTGGCGAAAAGCCAACCTGCACCTAACCATGTAATAATTTACAGATACATACGAACCCTTCATATTCTGGAAGGTATTTTTCATTTGGTGTACATATATATGTCCCATTAAACTGAGTACTGTTACATGTGTTCTCAGAGAGGAGAATAACTTCTGTGTTTTCCTTCTTACAAGGCATATGCTGTTACGATATATATTTTTAATTGATTAAGAGGTGGGAACAGTAACAGTGTATCTGATCCAAGTTTTTAGCAAAAGACTCTTTATTGGCTTCCATACTGTAAAACATTATTCTAGGCATGATCCCAAAGGCATTTTTAATCATCAGGCTAGATGAAAAGAATATACATTTCTAAGTATCCTGGAAGTACTAGTGATTTAAATTACAAGTTTATCTGGTTAACATTTTGTTTGGTGGGCAATAAGCCACAATTCAGAAATGTTAAACAAAATCCTGTCTTTTGTGTAAAAACGGCTTTGGAAGCTTCCTCCTTCTCAGTCTTTTGCTGTTTGCATGGTAGGATCTCAAGTACTTGCCAGAAATACCCTCTTTGTTATTATCAGAAGCACAGTACTTGCATGCTGAATTTGGGGTGGCTGTGGCACCCCAGGTTATTGCCTGGTACCATCCCATGCTTGTCCATACCATGAGAATTCTGAGACCTATCAACCTGTCCTAGGCATTATACGATCAAAAATGATGCCTCGTATCAAAAGCACATGGAAAATGACTTTTCTGGTATTTTCAAGGCATGTAAGTGGCTGTGGCTAGAATCGCAGATTTAGCTCATGCTCACAGGTAGTTGTGGGGTTGCCTTGTGCATGTGTAATTTATATGCTTGGCACCATAGCCCTCACTTAGCACTTATCCTGTCCGCCGCAGCTGGAGTGTGCTCTTGGCAGTGCTTCCTTGAAGGGTGCTCTCTTGAATTCCCCTCATCATTCTATTTTTACATTTTAAATAATGCTCAAACCTTTTGATACTAAAGACCAGTGTAAACATTTATAGATACTTAAATAACCTAAATAAGTATGCATGGTCTATAGACTTTTTTTCTAAAAAAAAAAAAAAATCACCTTCCTTTCTTTTGCAAATTATTTATAGTATGAGATTCTATCATTATTTTCATAAGCTCATACTGTATGAAAGTGTAGTATGGACTATCTCAGAGCTATCGAAATAGGTGATGAAAACCATAAAGTTAGGAAAGTACACAGTTGTACGATAACTATTCATATATCTTCTTTGAAGTAAGAATATGCCATGTAAAAGTTAAGTTTTATGAGCAGACGTGTTAGCACAACCTCTTATTGAGGTCTCCTGTTAGCTTCTACTAAAAGACTCCGTTCTCAATTGTTTATAACTCTGCCATCTGTTATCTGCTTAGACGGAGATTTCCCTTGGCGTGAACCTGGGTTGTGCTGTATTACTTTGGAAAGCTTCAGCCAGAACGGTTCATCCGGTCGGGGGAAATGGCTTTAGCTATGTTAAAACTCCTTTTTTAATGGTATATGAGCTTCTTGCTTTGGAACAGGCTTCTTGACAAGGGGATGGGGGAGCAGGGTCTCAGAGTAGGATTTTTGCCTTGTTCTGAAACTGAAAACCTGGTTGAACATGGTTTATAAAGCAAAACCATTGTATGTAGATGCCTTGGAGAGATACTGTATATTATAGTCTCTATACTTCTAACCAGAAATCCTGTGCATGGAGAGCATCTCAAGCCCTTGAGGTGTGTGTGTGATTAGAAGCCATGTTTCTGACAGCAGAGGAGGGTGACGGTGAGCCCCAGCTTTGCAGGGTGCATGCCTAGGGGCAACCGTGCACGGTGGTGCCATTCCCAAGCAGGACAGAGTTTGGTGGGACAAGCACAGTCCTGCCTCGGCAATGATTTTGTAAAGGACAGTTGGCAGGCAATGCTGAGCATTTCAGAGAGATCATCTTACCACGTTCAATAGCAGCATTATGACCCTGAAGGCTGCCACGATGCCTTACCATGCCAAGACTCACAAGAGCTTCCATCACACCCATCAGTGGTCTGACTCCTGATCTCTTCCCAGAGCAGTCAGGGAGCACAAATGGGGTGTCATTACTCTGTTCTGAGCCTCTCTTAGGGGACAAGCCTACAATTTCAGCTTCCTCCCATCTCTCTCCGTTAGCTGCATTCATGTGTGTGTCTCTGTGTGTTTCTGTTCACCAGGAATCAAGTGCCACTTGAGACATACCTGCCTCTGTCATCCTTGCTCTGCCCAGACTGGCAAGCTAGAAGAGATGCCTGAGCAGTCCAGATGTAGCAAAGATTTGCCATGTTGCTAATGAAGGTCTGCAGTTTTCAATAAACTGAACCGTGAATATTGAAGGAAGAACTGCGGTTTCCAACCTTTGTCATCTTTTCTGCCTTCTTCTTCTTATTTATCGTTTCACCCTAAAAATGAAAGAAATTAGTCTTTAACCATTTACACCTGAAAGCTGAGAGGACATTTGAAACTTGTTGAGCGATTGCCAACTGGAGAAAAATGTTATAAAGAAGAAGGAAGTTGTATAAAATTTGGCATAGCAAGTATTTGATTTGTTTTTCCCTTCTCCTCCTGTATGTGTTCAATCAGTTATCTTGATGGGTAATATATTACAAATGAAACCAACTTTTTTTAATAAAATCTCACAGCAGAACTGAATTTGCTGGGGCTGAGCAGTCACTGTGGGCTGAGCCTGTTACCCTCTGCTTAGCTTTGGTTTTCAGTGTATCTGTTCTGGCTGGAGGCTTAAAATAGATGGTGACTCCAGCTTTTGAGGGAAATATCTTTATGAAGCAATCTACAATGTTTATTGGAGATTTGCTACCCTGTACCTAAAGCTTTGTGCATGACTTCAAAATAAATATTATGGTGAGCTTTTTAATGTGCAATGAAATTACTGAAGTGAGTAACAATTTGACTGAAATAAACAGTTTCAGTCAGGATTCAATGAAGTTAACCCAAACACTACTTACTAGGGGACAGTAATGAGAGAGACCCCCAGACAAGAGCCTAAAATATCCCTGGGAATGGACATGACATTGGTCAAAATCCTTCTCTCTGTGAGGAACAGCAAAGGAGAGACTTTTCTTAACATTTGGGTTGGGAAATAAATGCACATTACCCAATGTTCTCCAGCCAGGGATGGTGAGAGCTTGGCTTAGATGCTGATGCCCCAACCCCAGTGGCGTGATGTTTGCTAAAAATGAAGAGTCCAATTCTGAGAACTGATATGAAGCACCAGAAGTGAAGATCTGGCCAAAAAGCTCTTCCTTTTTTGATAAAAATCAGAAATAGGTGTCCATGAAAGGAGGGACTCCTGGAGGGCAACTCAGCCCATGGCTCAGTCTGGGCTGAAGACCGGGAGAGCTGTGGAGAAGCTAATAACCATTTGTCTGGTGTGAACTTTGAATTATGCAGACACATAGAAATAAATCCCAGGAATGATGCAGACTCAGAAAGACAGAAGATCGTCTCTAGCTGAAAACATCTGTAAGGTGTTTGCTGGTATAGCTATAAAATAGATCTTGTGGAGTTCTGCTAATCTGTACGGCTTGGTAAGGAAGGGTACTTCACAAAGTCTAGCAATTGAGCAGCAAGTCTTTAGACAGAAACGATGAGGGCGGCTTTGGTTAATGTGATTAAAATAAAAAGCATCAACTTTCATACGGATGCATTCTTGCACATTAGTAAGTAAAATTTTTTTTATAATTAAATATAATTACTATAAATAGGGAATTTGCTGAATTTAAACATAATGTTTCATGACAATTATTTATTAATGAAAATTATTAAGATGCAGTCATTTCATTCACTGAGATAAAATTACAATCATGTAGTCAATTGTACTGGTTATGATAGGAATGATTGTATCAAATATCGATACAAGAATTGTGACAAGAATGACTATCAAATTAAAAAAAAGAAGAAATGTATAAGAAACAAATTACTGGTGTAAAAATGTAGAATTATCTTTCTTTGAGCTTACCTGTAAAATTCAGAATTTTCAGAGCACCACTGGACTTCAACAAGGAAAAATGGTTATATTATATAAAATCTTATATAAAGCAGCAGTTCTTAATGACATTAGATTTTTTTAAATTACTTTCATTTACTTTATTCTTTTAGGAGACTTCTAAATTTTTAGTGTTTATTTATTTATGTGATATACATTGGAAAGAAATTAAATCTCACTGTAAGATTTTCTTCAGCTATTAGCCCCCTAAACCAATCTCAAATAATGTTTTTTGCCAATTTCGCAGTAGGGGAGTATTTGGATTCCATATATTTTTTTAGTGGTGGAGTAGAAGAACATCTAAGAACAAAGCTCCTCTTTTATCTGCCTTTTGCTTCTTATCCACAACATTTGCTTCACGTCATAGTGAATTGAATCTGCTCCTAGCCAAGAGGTAGGCAACCGGTTAGCAGGGGTGAAAGGGAGTGATATTCCTAAAATGTCCCTTTACTTCTGCCCTAAAGACTAGTCGCGTGTGCTCTCATTGTGTTTCTAAATAAGCTTGAACCTGGAACTTGTTTCCTTGTAGCCTGGCTATTAGACTCTTTTTCCCTTGGCATGCGACAGACAGCTTGGTGTGTTTGCCCAGCTCAGGGCCCCATTTATACAGACAAATTTACTGTGCCAGAAGTTACATTAAAGCATCATACTGCCCTGGTTGTTTCAGGACAGGATTCTGTAACACGGTAAACTTTCCTACATAAACATTTACCTATGCAGAATTTATGCCTGTACATTTTTACTTTTTTACAAAATAAAAATCACATTTTTCATTCTTGAAGTGGTGAAGACAACTTTCACATATACACTACTACATTGCCTTTTCCTGTTTCCAGAGAAAAAAATATTGTCTACTATGAAGGCTAAGCCTTTCCTTTAGATTTACAGCATTATCTGCACACCTACTCAGCTCAGCTGAAAAGGATAGAGAGGCAGGAGTCAAATAAACGGACACTGCTGGGCTTACTGGCCCAGAAAAAAAAATATGAAGGAAAGTAGCCTCAGTGTATTTTATTTCCCACTAAATGATGATAAACCTGACATAAATCAGCTCTTCTAATGACTTTGTCTCTACTAACTGTCATATGTGGGTATCTGGTACTCCAGCATGATCCCAATGCAGTCTGTTAGCAATCTTTGCAACTTTACAACATTTTGGATATAGGTGGAGGGCAGTGTACATGTGGGCTTAAAATATCTTGTTAAGTGAGAAGCAAATCTTTAGGGCAGGGCTTTAGAAAGCTCTTCCTCAGAATGACATGTCTATGAATGGCTGGGTATGTGCACTGACGAAGTGGAGCGATTTGAGCATTATTATGAGATCTAGTTAGGAAAATTTGCTGAAATACAGATTTGAGTATCTAGAAGAATCACATTCTGATTCGTAGATGTGTTTGATTGTGTGATAACTTGGAAATTGCCACCCAAAGAAAGTTGTTGAAACACTGTTGTTCAGATGTTTATAATGAAAATGGATATGTTCCATACAGATCAAAATGGGACTGGTGCTGGACACGCTAAGTCATTGGGACGCCTTTCTACCTTTCACTTACTTTGTCCCACAAGTCATCACCCAAGCTGTGAAAACCGCAACTTTGTGTTTATTTGATACATGCTAATATCCTTTGATTGATGTAATTGCATAATGATAGTGCTGCTTCTCCTTTATGGTGTTCTGCCTGTATTTAATGTTGGGAAACACCTTGGGAAGTGCCTCTAGTGCCTGGGTGGGTTCTGTGGGGTGGTCGTCAGGCTGCTGCTGGTCCAGTGCTTTGCTCTAGAGCCGTGCGGTGCAGGTTTTGGCAGGAGTCCTGGCTGCAGCATGGCTGCGTTAGCAGGATGAGAGCTGCCCCTTCCCAGGCAAATGGGTGCAGTGCTCAGGAGATGCGGCTCTGCTGCTTGAGCGCCTGCAGCTAGCTGGGTCAGAGCAAGCTGAAATCTTTCTGTGCCAGGCTCCGCTGCGAGGCACAGAATGGCCTTGAAAAGCCTTGGGATAATTAAGTTTTACTTTAGAAGTCTTGCCCCACTGAACTCCATGGCAAAACTGCAGTTGACTTCACAGGGATAAAACCTGTCTCTTATTCTTGCTAGATTTGGACTAGAAATCTCAGCTTCCACTAAAGCTAATGGAAGTCACATGCATGTTCTGGGAGGAGAGCAGATCTCTTTCATCTCTTGAGTACCATGCTCCTCTGTGGCACTTCCAAGGCTGCATCAGTTATCGCAGGTCCGTTTATTTTAATGATGCAGCAGGAGTGTCCTAACTTCCTATGAAGGTACTTTGTTGTAATTATCTTGTATGTCTAGGGGCACCACAAGGGGTTACATTTATTTTACTGCCAAAGAACTGTTGTTTCAGCTGCAGTTCTATGAAGAAACAATCACATCTCCAGCAGTTTGTTAGATTAATCACAGGTGTGTAATCCCAGCGCATACCCTAGAGGGTATATCCTTTGACCCGTTTCCTTTTTTAAAGGGGAAACTCTGAATTAATATCACTTGCATTGCTTATCACTATTCACATTGGGTTTCTGCAGGATGCTGCAAAAAATAAACTGAAAGTTTCTATGACCTCTATTTTACTTGTGTATAAGTGAGTATTGTAACTTAACAAACCTGAACTGCTCATTGGCAAAATTCCTTGGAAACCTGAAAGTTAATGGTAAAAGTTTGAATGCATAACTGGTTCAAGGACTAAGTAAAGCCCATATAAGGGAAGAATTTGTCTCCTCCTAGTACCTAGCTATGCGTCAGTGTTTTATCCCAATGGCTTTAAAATAATTAGTTCATCAGCTCATTGTTTTATTGCTTTGCAGTAGACAATAGGTAAAGATCTCTAATCCTCAGCAATCTATGTGGTCATTGCACGTGTTTAAAACAGGATCACATTTGATTTTGACATAATAATTGTTCCTTCAGGTTAACAGTAGCACAAGGATGCACCATTTTCGAGCTTCATTCAGCGCCTTTTGCTACAAACCAGCACCAAGTGAATGTTTTTAGTCTTTAGAGACAAACCAGAAGGTTTCCTGGACTTTTACATTTCAATGATGTAACCATCTAATGTAGAAACAAGTAAATATCTAAGAACTAGATGTTTTGTAAACTATAGTATGTTTAAAAGCCTCATCTGGGAGAAAGTCAATGACTATATGAGAAAGATTATGCATTTACCTTTATTATAAGTTGAATTCTTACAATAAAACAGCCTTAGGAGTAGAATCTCTGTAGGGGAATGGATTTCTGTACATTAAAAAGAAATAAATCTAATGATTCATAGAAACATATGAACTGTTTTACCCAGGAGTATATTTTTAAGTAATTTTGGCTGCTTAGTCCTCTGTTTTTTTGGAAATGAGATTTTTGTGTTACCTGAAGCAGTGAGCATGGTGGGTTGGTATCAGTGTCTACCACAGCACTCTAGAGACATGTGTGCACTGTGAGAAAGTGGGATGAAATATTAGAGCTTCAGAACAACTGTATCTGTGTTTTTGAACTTTCACGTTGAGCCCTATCCTGAAAGAAATTCAGACCCAAGAAAAATGATTGCTGAAGGATGGTTCCATACCAGGACTCAGCTCCACATCAAAATGTAGCACTATGTGAATCAGAGAACATGCACCCAAACAGGTATTTAATTAAGGTGATGAATGCAAATGATGAATGACTACTGGCATGGATTTTGCAAGTGCTTGTGCAGGAATGCAGCTCTTCCCAAGCACAGAGCCCTGTGGACTGCTTGTCTGTGGTGGTGCAGATGTGCAGAATTTGTAAAGCAGTGAGGAAGTTTGGGAAAAACACCATTCTGGAAGGGCGTAAGCCTGAATTTTCTTCCTGTCTGTATTCCTCACTCATGCTGTCCTGGAATCTAGAGTGACTCTTGGATTTTTAGGAGTTGGCCTTCATGTAAGTCTTTTGTATGCCCTAAATATAAGTCTTTCAAATGCCCCTAAGGATCTGTTCAATATGCACAGTACATCCTTATTCCCTGATTTATCACTAAGCATAGAAAAGCAAGCTTGCTATTGTTTTAGCAGAAGTCTCTCTAGGAAAGGAGTAGTCTGGCTGCTCTTGCAGAACAAGTCATAGATGCAGTTCTTCAAGATATTTATATGAAATGCATCCAATGGGAATTCAGATTCCTTCTGGGATTTCTTTCTGGGACAGGGTATTGCAAGTAATAGCCTTTAACAGCTATTAATAATCTATTAACTCCTTTGATGGCTCTGGTGAACACAGCTGTGTGACAGGAAATCTTGTTTTGGGAGAATGGATGTCAAGAGTCCACCCTGAAAAAGATATTTGTGGGAAGAAGAAAAGGGATTAAAAAAAAGTGCTTTGCCTCAGCTGAGTGTTTGTTTTATCATATTATTGTGCTTTATAATAGCATCAACTTCAAAGCCCAGTTAGCACTTTTATGAACACAGTATGACTGGTGAAATAGTTCACATGTTTTTTGCTGAAGACAAGGTTGTTTTCTGCTAGGGCGAATTCATACGAAGGCTTTCTCAAAACAGACAGGACTTGAAACTTCATTGAAAATGATGACTTACAATTTTGCAGAAAACTGCAAAAATGAACATTAATTTTTTTTACTGCAAGGTTTTCTCTGGTGTCACTCTGATTGAGCTAGTGACAAATGCTTCCTCTGCTTCCTACAGAGGGCTGCTTGTTACAGTAATGGATCCATCAGAGAAAATGACTAACACTGGAAATATAATACTTAATTTTTCAGGCACTGCTAATTTGTTAAATTTGGCCTGCAGTGATTCAAATTATTAACAATGACTCTGTTGCAAAAGGAGCAAGAAATCCTGTTCATTTCTATTGAATCATTTCATATCCCAGTACCTTTGCTTTGAGACTTGTTGAAAGAGTACTAACAGTAAGAAGGAAGCCTATTAATTTTATAAAAAAAGAATAAGCCTCTCACTTTGATTGCATCCATTGAAAGTTTACCGATGTAAGTTTTACCAAACAACCACATAAGAGCTGAATAAAGCCTTCAGAATTTCTCTGCACAGTGATAACTTGGACTTGTACCAGATGTTTCTTTTGCAAAATCCTGAGAGTACTTTCACTCTGTGTAAGTCTTGGCAGGAGAAAGTCATAGCAATTGCCACCACAAGGCAGTGGAATAAGTTTGTTAGTATTTACAGACATACGAAACTCAACGATCATATATCCCAGTCCAGTGGGGCGTTTTATATTATTGTTATTTGAATTTTAAATCAGGAAATGATAATATATGAAAATCTGATTTTACTGAAATCAAAGGGGAAAACTTGCAGTGATATTAACCAAGAAGAATTTCATCCAAGATCCCCATTTAAAGTGTTGTTTGTTTTTGTTTTTTTTTTAACAAGAAGAGTGTATGTTGAATACTCTCTAGGGGTATGGCACAGAGAAAGCCCCTCTCCCCCAGTTTCATATGTGTTTTAGTTCAGACTCACAGGTCCTCTGAACGGGGAGGTAGAACCACTCTGCTTAGAAGGAATTAGATTTCTTAAAACAGGATAGAATGATGGGAAATGCATGCAAAGACTGGGCCAGATATGCCTTATTTACGTATACACTTATGTATACTTTACATAAAGCTGAGTACCGCTCCCTGACAATCTCACTTGACCCCAATGGATGACTTGTGTACTGGCCAACATTAGTACGACTGGTAAACCATGGCCCTCTGTAGCAAAGCTAGCATTAAAAGCTGGATCTCATGGGTTAAACCTAGTGCACTATCCGTAGGCAACTTTCTCTGATTTTTAAGGATAGCCCAATACTAGAACATATTAATGCAATAAATCTCCTTTTTTTTTTTTTTTCTTCCCCCAATTTAAAACCCACCAGTTAAGGCGTAAAGTTTTGAAATTCCATGAAACCACCTCCTGACACCCCATGCCCTCATGTTTTGCAGATGACACCCCTTTGCTCAGCACACAGCTTTCACACTGCCAGAAAGGGCCAGGAGCAGGGAGAGGGGGCTTGCTCAGCGCAGGGAGGCTGAGGAGCCACACGTGGCAGTCCCCTCCTGGGCAGCCTGCCTAGCAGGTCCTGCCCGGCGCACTGCTTGGAGTAGGGGGGATCAGGAGGATGGGGCTGGAGACCCCTTGGCTGATTGATGCTGGCTGGAGGCTGGCCTGGCCAGGTGCCAGCGCCTCCGCCACTTTGAAAGACTTCTTTGAACCACATCTGTTTTTTCCAGCAACTGAGGACGAGTCGGTGCTAATCCAAGGACTAGCCCTGCAAACTCTCGAGAAGTCAGAATTTGTTGTTTGCTGACAGGGTTCTGACTTTTTTTTTTTATTTTAGAGGATTTCTTCATCTTAGCTGTATGCTCCAGTGTGTAATGTGTATCAATCTGAGAATAAATACTGTGATGCTTTTGTATTTAAGTGAGTGCTGCTGTATTTTTTAGGTGCTTCTCCAAGCAGTGCAGTGTGGAAATGGAAATTATGCACTTAATTCTTGTAATTAAGCATCTATATCTAACAGCAAGAGAGGAGAGAGTCTATGAATACAACGTACATTTTATTTTAAAATTGTCTGTAGCATCCCAGATATGTTTGGTGTTGGTTTATAGCGTTTGACATGCATGTGTTTATTTAAAGTAACCAAGGGTAATCTCTCTGAAATTAGCTCTATGCTAGTAACACCTGTTCGTCAGTTTTACATGCAATTGCTCTGGGATTTAATGCTGTGTAACCCTTCCCGGAAAAACAGAACTCTGCCTCCTGCTTCAGCAAAGATTTAAAGTGAGAAGGAGATGTAGCAGTAACGCAGAGGACATTGATTCAGTGCCCCTGCTCTGTGACATTAGTTTTTTTATCTAAAAAGCTTAATCTTTTTTCCAGCAGAAATAAAAGCTTTTACTCAGAGAACGAAGACTTCATCTGTACTTTAATTCCTCATCACTCACTGTTGGCCTTTTAAAACTCAGTGCATTCAAAGTCATCCAAATACAAAATAAAGTGCACAGATCTTCGCTGAGACACTCACAGTGTCAGCGCTTTATGAAAATTATTTGTCCTTACACCCCATAAATGTGTGATTTTATTATTCTTTATACCTCAGCATTGGAGAGCTGCAGCTCAGGGATGTAACCATAAAAACTGAGGGGAGGTTTTTGAGATTCCGGGACCTGATCTTCTAGGGCATCCAGAGAACAGATCAATTTTTATGTTCAGAGGCTGGCTCAGATTGATTTTGGCTGAAGGTGGGAGAGTTCGGGACCCCTGTGAGCTCCCCAGCCCCAGGTGATGGGTTCGGCTTGCCCGAAAAGGGGAACCTGCGGTCAGTGACTGTGTGAACCCCTTGCTCCAGGCGAGCTTTCGAAGAAGTCTGTGGCAGAAGCAGGGCTAGGGTTGAAAGGCAACACTCAACTGTCTTAACCACAGTGCTGATTCTCTCCTCTTGCAAATCACCAGTGGGGCTGAAACCTGTAGATTTACCACCCAGATCGCTGCTGCTAGATGTAACGGAATAACCGGTTGCCGCAGCAGGCTCTCGCCCTCCTTGCCCCGGAGAGGCTCTGTTGTGGTGGGGGTCCCATAGCTGTGGGAGTGGGAACAGCAGCCCAGGGTGTCCCGCTGTGCCCTGGGACCATTTTCTTGGGCTTTGCTTTCTGCAGCCAGTCTCACATCCCCTTCACCCTTCCGAACCCCCATTTCAGTGCCAGGCTCCCTGTCGTGTTCCCAAGCTCCTTTCTAGGGCTCCTCGTTCCCAGTGTCTTGCTCAGCTGGTCGGAGCTGCTGCTGCCTGCAGGCTGTACCCCAGCCCCGGGCTGCTGCCCCTGCCCAGCTCCCCGCTCCAGCATACAGCACCCTCGTCCTGCTCCCCGTGCCACCAGCCCCTGCGCGTCACTGTGCTTTGTCACTGCTGGGCTCTGCCAGGGGATGAGGGCAGGGAGGACAAAAGGGGATTGCCCTTTGGCTCCCTCCTGTAGCAATGCTGTGTCCTGTCCCACTTGGACGCTTCACAGACAATCCTTAGTGTAGATACAGAATTTAGTGATTATTCCTAACAAATTATGTGCTTCGGATTTTTATTTTGAGGAACGTGATTTGAGTGGTTTCCTTGCTTCTGCCCCTTCCTAGAATAGCAACAAGAGGTAACGGCCTTCACAAGCTTCTAGTTCCCTACCCAGAAATAAAAAGAGTGTCCTGAAGTGGTTCCAGATTTTTGGACCAGTGTTCTCCTTCACTTTTGTCTTCGGATATGGCTGAGCTGTTTTCCCTGAAGTTTTCAAGTCAGTCAGGCGGAGGCAGGCCCTCTGCATGAAAATTTTAGCCTGGAAGTTCAAGTGCAAACAGAGTTTTGTGATAGAAAGTGCTAGGACCACCTTCAGCTCAGGCAGAACAATCAGCTTATCCTGTAATTCCCCTTTATTCTTTACAT
Organism: Falco punctatus; assembly: GCF_963210335.1. Taxonomy (NCBI): domain Eukaryota; kingdom Metazoa; phylum Chordata; class Aves; order Falconiformes; family Falconidae; genus Falco; species Falco punctatus. The sequence continues at coordinate 71,134,938 of NC_137583.1, forward strand.
TCCTTCCTACTGTTGCTCCTCGTTATGATCTGTTAATAAAAAAAGTTTGAGGAATTAATTTCAGGGGAAAAAAACCCAAAGTATTCCAAATAACTGACTTTGAGAGAACTTTACCAGGAGAATTAATGATAGAATACAGCAAATAAGACAAATTGATTTTAAATGACTATCACATGGAAGATATATATATATATAATTAGTATAATCTTATAGCAGGAAGAGAATAATCTTAATACAGAATCTATAAGAAAGATTACAGAAGTGGTATGGGACACTAACAGGTAACAGGTGAACAGCCAGTTAGAGCTAAACCTTGCCCAGGTGTGGGGGTGTCCAGCCGGGGGGACTCATTGCACCTGCGGGCAGGGGGCATTGCTTGAGCAGCAGCTCAGAGGTAGAGGAACTGGCTACAGGGCAGAGCTGGCCTTTTGCTGTCTGATTGCTAATATAAAGCTGCATTATTGTAAGTATGGAAAGTGGGTTTGCTTGGTGTATCACCTTGTTTTTGGAGAGGCTAGATCTAACCCTTAACCTGATTTTTTTTTTTTTTTTTTTAATTGTCTGTCTTTACTCAGGCCAGTCTGGTCTTGTTCTGATTATTCCTGTGAATGGTGTTCTAGGAGCTGCTGCTTCTTTTGCCTTCGCTTTTGAGCTTAGGCTAAAGGCTTAACAGTAAAGCTGTCGCTTTTTAGTGGACCTGTGGCCTTACTGCCATCTTCTTCAGTGTTCCCTGCTTGTCCTTTACCTTAGAAGTGGGCTCTGAATGCTGCTTGGGCTGCGCTGTGCCTGGCAGAGCTGTGGTGGGAGCTGGGCTCCCAGGAGCTGTGCAGGGTCTGCCCGCGGTGCTGGGGACATTGCAGGTACGTCTGTTTTGTCCCAGATATGCTGAAATGTTAGAGCATGCAGTAGTAACAGCCTGGGCAAGTACCACTGTAAAAGCTTATTGCTTGTTGAAAAGATTGCTGCATCATCCTCTGGACTAGGTTTTTACAAGGGGGAGTGCTGTCTAATCTTTCGCGTTGCTGAAGATGTTTTTTTAATCCCTTGCTGCTTCCTTATTTGCTGGGGAGAGGAGTCGAGTAAATGAAAGGAGTAGAGGGAAGTAAGGTTTTGGCAGTATTTCAGTTGGAGGAGGTAAAGGAGCCAGTGCTCAGTGAAGGACTGCAAGGCTTCAGGAAAAACAGCTTCTCTTTACAGCTAGCTGGGAAACTCCTGCAGTCGTGTTAGAATTGAAGGCTGAGCTGGGATCAAACTGCAGCTGTTAATTCCCAAGAGGCTTCACAGAAGTTTGGGCAGCATTTCCCTGTGGCTGACGTGACATTTCAGCTTTAGGCAACCCCATTCTTGTTGAAAATGGTATTAAATAATGCCTATGTCAAAAATAATTTCTGGTGGCACCACGCAAAAAAGACTGAGGTATATTCTGAGATAATGAGTATTAATCACTGCTCAAATGTGATACCTAAGCCTCAATGTGTTTTTGAATTGATATAGTCGGTAAAATTTATGTTTGTTTTTCTATACTTAAAAATTCGACACAGTGCCTATGTCTGTAGCCAGAATCTCTCTTGAGAAACTTTCAGCCAGACAGCAGCTTTATGAATGCTGAATTTGAGCCTCAAACTTGTAATATTTCTCCTAAGATACATCTGTCATATACTAGTTAAATAAAACTTGATATTTGTAGTAATGCCTTCTAGCCATTTACAGTAATATTGCTTCTTTCAGTTAATATTTGATGTCTTGTACTGCATATTGTGATTGACTTCTGGCTGAAAAGTGAAATAAGTGGAAATAAAAGATTTCCTAGGAGTGATGGCCGATGAGAAGAGAGAAAAATCCCCAGCACCTTTAAGATACTAAGTAACTCCTTGGGAATAGACCAGTTAAAATGGTGATTAAATATATTTTAATAGCTAAGTGTTGATTCAATAGTGGTTCAGCTTCAATAAACAGCTGGTTACCCTCCTTGGTTTGCTCTCTCTGGAAAAGTTACTGTTCTGAACAATTTCATTAAGTATTGACTATCTCTTCAAGTCACTCGCAATGTGATTTTTAGCAATTAAATGTAGCCAAAGTCTGTTAGCAGGTAGTTGCCTTATCCCTTTTAGTCACTGCCAAAACAAATAACAACAGGTCAAAACTTACCCATTTCTGGGTTTTGATTTTCTTTAAGAAAATAAAATGAAAACACAAAATCCACACAGTCATCTCTCCAGGACTGGCTGCTTTCCAAGGTTCAGTCAGTTCATGTCCCTGGTCCTCATATGATAAATAGCAATGAACATAAGTGTCGTAACAAACATGGAAAGCCACCCCCCCACCCCCTCCCTTTCTTTAGTGTGGCTGGGAAAGTGTGCTACCTGCCTTGTCCCTATACAGATTTATTTTCCACCAGGCAAATGCAGCAGTCCAGCTGGTATGAGCCATGTGGGACCACGCTTGTGGAGAGCCCCGTCTGGAAACGGTCTCTAGTGCCTTGTCTGGGGGTGGAGAGCGGCTGGGAGCACCAGCAGCTCCTTTGGACATGATGGGGTGAAACCTGTAGTGCTCTGTATGCTTCCCAGCAGGTGGGACTGGGGGCAAGGAGAGGCACCTTCAGCCTCCTGCCAAGAAAAGCCTCTCTAGGTAGGGCTTTGGTAGTCAGATCTTAACAGGGTATGTGGAACTGGTTTCCAATGAAACTGGCTATTGAAAAGGGTTTTTCATAAAATGAAAACCTTTCATATACCTGATTAATGACAAAGCTTTGCCTTTGATGTTGTGTTAAGATGTTTCAGTTTTGATCTATTGTCACCGTTTGCCTTTGGTAGTGGTCAGACAGAAATTGATGCTGTTTAATTCAGACCCTCAGAACTCTCATTTCATCTCAGGAGTACTCACAAACACTAAATGAAAACCAGCCAAAAGTATCTGTAGGACTGAAGCAGATGAAATGTGTGTAGAATGTTTGTAGGTTTTCAGCCCAATATCACCTCCGTGTGACAAACTGGAATCACAGAATAGATTTGTGTCACTTTTTACTAGTAAAATTTCAGTGTTAAAAAATCAGGTCAGGAAGAGCTTGCTCATAGGAGATTGCATCTGCAGCCTCTTGTCATAAGTATTAAAAAAAAAAAGGGGGGGGGCGGAGAAAAGAAGGTTTTTGCCACTTAACATCCTTCTGTTAATTTTAAAGTTTGCTTTGGTGCAGAAACCTGCCTCTCAGTCACAGCTTTCTATCAGGATATAATCACCCACCTTTGTTTCCAATTCTAACGCAAATTTAAGAAGATAAGAGGGGAAATTAGACAAGTGCCTGCCTTCCCCCTCGAGGCTGAAGGTGACACTTCTAAGCTATAGCTGGTCTCCTATAAATTCTGGCCCTTGCAGCTCAAGTCTTTCAAAGAGTGAGGGTGTGTCACTGCAGCTGCTGCATCAAACAAAATCAAAGAGATTTGATTAATATAAACTTCAAAATCAGTGCCATCTTTCCTTCACAAAATACTTCAAACACAGCAAGAAGTGTCATCTCCCAGATGAGGGAGGTTAATCTACTTAATCTCCTTTTCTCCTTGCATCTGAATGCAAACTACTGGAATATACCCAATTACCTCTCCCCAGTCAGAATAAATTCCTCATTCCAACAACTTCAATCAGATTTTAAGAGGAGACTTATAGTCCTTTTGTAATATCAACATGGCTTCTGAACCCATAAAGTAGAGGAAAGCAGGCCGGACAAAATAGCAGCCACAAACTTGTGCTTGTCACGCTGGCAGAGTGGGCGGTTAAAAGATCCTGGGCTAAAATTTGTCCTTTGATTTGAAACCTCTGAGTTCAATAGATGTGGCAGGGGCAGGAGGCCAGCAGGATTTGGCCAACTGTCCAAAGCGACAGTGTGACTATAATATTTCAGACAGGAAATCTTCATAACGCCATCAGGTTTATGATCTAGAAACTACTAAATTTACACATGAAAGGCGTGTTTCCGCAGTTGTTAATCGTTGCTTACAGGAGCTTAAGACTGAAGTGAATGTATATGTGCATACCACGCTCAAACTTTTTTTCATCACACAGTTATACTATCTACTGTTTATAATTGCTGATATGATAGAAAGCTAAATTTATTGCTATCTTAAGAAATTTCCTACTGACAGTCCAACATCGCATTGCTTGGTGAGTAATACCTCTTTATGGACTAGCCAGGTTTTTTGTTTCATGTTTTCTAATGTTATTTTACTCTCTTGTTTGCCTTCCGTTCATTGTTTTGAATCAGACATTCAAAATGTTTGAGTATTCAGTGAAACTGCACACATTTTTCTTAGCAGTCTGAAAGTGCAGAAGTGTTAACTCTGTCCCCAAGTCCCAGTGAAACAACCGAACACGTGAGCAGGATTCTATGTGTGCTCTGGTTCTTAATGTAATCTGAGATAATCAATGCAATGTTCACCCTTAAGTTTGCAAAAAAGAACAATTCTAAATCCCTTCTGTGAGGTTGTGTAGCAAAGCAACGTAAATGAAATTGAAACTAAACTAACTCTTCCCCCCCTCCCCAGCTTTGTATTTGCACCGTGCCTGGAGAACAGTCCCATCCATATTCAGGGGTACCCCAAAAATTCAAGTGCCATAGTGGACTTATATCTTAAAATTCAGTTGATACTATTTAAAAACTCATTACAAGTTGATAGGCATACTAAGATAATGACCAAAAGTTTTACCCCTTGCAGAATGAATTAATTTACATACATATTGGAAAAATAGGAACCAACTAATCTAATTGTTTAATGTTTCAGTTGGCATGACTTTTAACTTGATGATTCATATGCTTTTGGAAACTAAATTATTCACCTCAGCTTTTCTGACTGTAGATTTTTATGAGTCTGTCTTAAGTGGCTGTTCTAGAGGAGAAAATCTGGGCTGTGATTTTCCTTAGTACTTTCCTGTATTTGAATAGTCCCTTGAAACCAGTCATGGTGAGATTGCTGCCAAATTTCCAAATGCTAGTGAATAAAAAACAAATACAACAAACAGGTGCCAAACAGGGCAATATACAGATGCTTTTGGCAAGAGTAAATATGCATGTGAAGTTTGGGTGTTGGGTTAGTCAACTGTGGCGATTGAATGGAAATGGAATTGAAGACGTTTCAACCTCTGCAGTAAGCTCCCTGCTGTCCCTGCAAGCACCTCCTGGTGAGCCATGCTGGAAAACAATGAACTCGGGAACAAAAGGACAACCACTAAAAGAAACTACTACAAGAAACTTTTAACTCCTGCCGATAAGCCCAGGGTCTGAGGGAAGTCACACAGAGTGGAGCATAGCTGCATTGTGGCCAAAAGGTAAGGGAGAAATGAAACTTGGTCTGGTCGCGCTGTCCTCTCCCAAGAAGGAAGCCAAGTGGGGGTGAGGGCTGGGCTGGGGGCAGTGCTGTAGCCCTGTCCACCATGGTCCAAGCAGCCACACTGAGGGACAATGGCGGGGAACATCAGCAGCAGTTCTGGCAGCTGAGGAACCAGTGGGTCCCGCTTCTCTTGCTCCAGGGGAGCAAGGAAGGAGCTGGGTGCAGGCAGAGCCAGCTCTGCTCCCTACCTACTTTTCTGAATCTTGTCTGTGAGATGGATGGCACCAAGAAGGACTCACGAAGTCCAGTAGTGGCTGAAATGAAAATACGCATTTTTAGAATCCATACTGTGGCACAATTAGGTTACTTTGGTGAACTTTTTTACATCAGGATTTCCTGTATTTCATAACACACCCAACAGTTAATATTGGCCAGTTGACAGCAACCAAGGAGTGCAGTGAAAAATCACCTCCCAGCGTGGTGAAATTAACAGCAGAATGCTTTGAGATGCCATGCAAAACCCTCTGCTGCTTCAGGTATTTGTTTGCAATCTGGGAAGAAGAGAGACAAAGGGAGAAAGAGGAATTTGAAGACAAAGCTACTTATGTAGGTTAACCACTATGAAAGGAAACTGTGAGGAAGTTGATTGAGATTTAAGCCAGCTAGAGAAACAAGCAAAAAGATCGCGAATTAACTTTGGTGTTGGTAAATGCAAAGAAGTATACACTGGATGGAAAAATACAGAGCTTTTCTGTTCCTTTGAAAGACCCTTCACTATAACAGCTTTATGGTGTTAGATCGCATGTGCGCAGAAAAGTGATCAATATTGTAATATCTTTACAGAAAGGAGGGTAAGCTTCCCCTTGGGAGAACAAATACCTTCTGCTCCACAAGTATGTTCCAGAGTTAGAGCACTCAGAGATTGGCAGGACAGAATTACTCACATCTAATCACATATATAACCTATACTGAGGACAAGATTCAGTTACTTACACATAGGCACTGCTTTCATTTCAGATGCAGCAGGAAATCTTCCCTGGTGTCCAGTTGCAGCCCAGAAGCACACAAGTCTCATAAAAGTCCTTTGCCATATATTACAGCTTCATGTGTCAGTCTTGGAAATACAAAGCCATTCTAATGGCACTGTGTTTAGGTAGATTAATTTACTTTTAAGTTCTCTTTCTTGCTTTTTTGAGTGCTGCCTAGCTCCCAGAAATCCCACTCGTGCCCAGACAAGATTTTTATCCTCTTTGGTGCGCAGCTGAAAAAGAAAATACTTGTGATGCTATTTACTTGATGGGAAGCTATGAACATCAGCTTTCAGCTAATCACTCTGTAGTAACTCTACCCAGTGTTTGTATGGTCTTTGTTTCCTAGAAGACTGTTAAGAAAGTTCATGATCTTGTCTTTATGGCATGTTTGAACTGCCTGTTTCATTTGACATCGCTGGCAAACAGAACATCCTTGCAGTAATGTCATGTGTCTGCCCAGCTGGCAACTGTGTGATGACAAAGAGCATAGAAATGTATCTAGGCAAATTACAGAAACAAACAAAAGGTTCAGGGTTTTTGTTTCTTTGCGCTTTTTTATTGCTAGCTGACAGTAGAATTAAGCAGGTCATTCACATAACTACAGTAGTTCCCATTCAGGGAGTTATTTTCACAACTGTGAGGGTGGATTTTCCTTTTTTATTCTTAAAGAGAGCTTAAGTTCTGATTAAATTGCTTGGGGTCACCTGCGGTGCACACAATGTCGCATTAGTAAGTTAAGCATAAGCACTGTTAGCTTCCTCTGGCCTGCATTCAATCATTTGTTGAGGAACTGCACTGACCAACTTATTTCTAATCCTTTGTATGGTTATAGTGAATTAATGTAATACACCTGACATCCTCTCCCTTTAGCGCAGTTAGTGGCGTTTTCCATATTTATCTCTTGGATTTCATACTTGGATTTCTAGTGCAGTAATACCCAAAATATACTGGGCGGTTTCCAGATGTAGTTGACAACGCTCAATCAGCTGGAGAACAGCATCCTGACTGTAGGTATGACCTGACCGAGACAGTGTGAGGTGATGAATTAATGAGAGACAAAGAAAGCTAACGATTGTTGTTATACAGATTTCCCAACCTTTCCAAATTCCTTTCTGAAGTGCCTAAAATGATGACCATCTTCACTTATACGGCCTCACACACATGCTGTCTGTCCTCTCTTCTCATCCTGGTCTCCTGCACCAGCCACCAGCTTCACTGTCCTTCTCTGCCCGGGTGTCCTGCCTCAGCACCCAGCTGCCTTGCACTGATGGGGCTGGAAGCAGCCCATCTGCAGCCAGCCTCCTCCCTCGGCATGACTCCTCTCCTCTTTTACAGCTCTGCTGTTAGATGTTTCCAGGCCTGCTTTTCCCATTCCTGCAGGTTTTCCCAGCCCAAATTGCACGAACAGACCTCACCCCATGGAGCCGTTCCCACACACCCTGGCAGGGCTACTCACTCCCTATGTGACTGGGGAAGGGCTACTGGGACTGAGGACCCTGTGGATTACCCAGTTATGGACTTAACTCTTGTTCCCCCTGTAATGTGCTTTATCTGGAGGTCATGAGTTGGGAAAAGCCAACAGCTCAGGCTAGGCTGATCTCATTATCTGGCTGGCACAAACCCCACCACTGCTGCTGCAGTTTCTACATTCTAGACCTTGAAAATCCAAAACTTTTCTCTTATCGATGCAGTGTTTATATTTTGTAGTCTTGCAGGGTATGAAATTTTTCTTTGATGAAGCAGATGGCTCACTCTGTCCTCCCATTTGTTTATTATATCTTGACACCTGGTTCTTTCATTTGTATTTATGGTGAGATGCGTTTCTTCCCTGTGAGTGTTCAAAATCCAGACTCCTTTTTAAAAATCTTAATTTATCCGTATCAAAACATGACTGGGAAAGCTTTTTGCTTTGATTTTCCTGCTTAATGGTGAAATGTCCCCATACAGAAGAGCTATATTATTTTCTTACATTGTAGTGATGTGCTACAAGACTAGAGTAAGGGACTAGCTGAGCCGTGGGAAAAGGTGGCAGGTGTTTTTGTACGTGTACATTGCCTACAAAAGGTTTTAAGCATACTTGAAGATGTCTTGGTATTTTCCAAAACTGACCGTTCCTCCTGTATTTCTGTGAAGCAGCAAATCAGAGTATGAAAATTTGAGCCTGCCACATGCACCCTCATGAATCTCCAATGACACATTGACCAGTATAAAGTTGAGTTTAACTTGTTGTCCGTTTACACTCTATCATTTATTGCTCTTCTTGTATGCTCCCTGCTTTTGCTTACTTTTCCCTGCTTCCATTTCCTTTTCCAAGGTAAATAAGTTCCAAATACTTAGTTCCTGCCTGTGGCAGCCACGTCAAAGGTTTATCTGGCCCAATTTTCATGTCATACATCGGGGCCAGCCTCTGAGAAAGAATTAGAGGCTGCACAATTACCTTTCAGTTCCCTGTAGAACCTAATCAGTCTTATTCCCTGAAGAACAAAGGTCTGTAGCTACATTTTTTTAAATAAAGTTTTTTCCTTCTAATTTGTGAATGGTTCTTAATGAGTACATGCAGTATTCCCAAGTATTTTTTTCAGTTCTCCTGAGCACTTTACCTGCTCTTGTGAATGAATTCTGCCAGCTAGTAATAAACGATATTTTTCTGAGTAAAAAAGTGTTTCCTTTCATCAGATCTATGTTTGTTGCTGTCACTGGCTGTCTCCTTGTTCTTGTACTAGAAGAATTACACTTGTTTCCTCTGTACATTTTTCATTTCTCTCCTGTTCCCTCTCTCAGCTAAACAGTCCCAATCTCTTAAAGTTTTTTCCTATGCTTCTGTTCCTTTGCCATCCATCCCTAAAGCTGTTCTGCAGCTCCTGTGTCTTTTCTGAGATAAGCTGACCACAGGACATAGTTCAAGTGCAAGCACTGATTCATACGTTATTGTCAATTCTTTCTATCTACTTCCATAGGTGCTTACACCTTGTTGCTTGCTTGTCTACCACTGTAAGTTAAACACAGCCACAGGTATGCATCAACGGTCCTCAGGGACAGTAAAAAGGGACATTTATTCTGTAGCCCAGTCGTCTGAGTATTTGTTAGGCAGTAAGTCCATTTTCTCATGCAAGAAATCTGAATCTGAACAGAAAGTGCATGACTTGCCCAGGAACAGAATCCACATCTATTTCCTCTGTGTGGATTTCTGAACTCTGGGCTACTGAGCAGTCTTGGGTGGTCTCCCTATTCATGTCCATACTCATGACCCCTTCCTAGGTGCATAGTAGCCCAGTGTTAAGCAGTGATGGAGGTCAAGAGCAGGTGCACGTCCTATTTCCTTGCTGCCTGTTCCTGGGTGTACCCTTTCCTGGTCAGGTGGCCCTTCTGCTAGGGGGAAGGAGTGAGTTTAAATCCCTCTGGCAACAAAGGGCTTGCAACCTGGTTTTCTTTTATTGAACCAGTGCTGTTACTCTGCGATGGCAATAAATGTGTGGGCAGTAGTATTGGACCAGAACTTGGAGCTGTGGTGTTACACCTCCAAACACGGGGAGAAAGCAAAGAAATTCTCTATGCATGTGTCTTGGGTGGCACTAATCTGACCACAGGTGGATACGTACATCTGAGCTAGTTATTTGAACTGCCTTCACCATTAGTGGTAAGTGAGGTGAAGTGACTTTTGTCTCCTGTGCATGAGTGCAAGTGATTTTGTGGGAGGAACAGGGGTCTGCAGAGGTAGCCAGGCGAGCAAAGCCAGTGGTGCTCTGGCCACACAAGCTAGTGCAGCTACGGGGTCCTACTGCTGTTGAAAAAGGCTTCTTTGTGCCTGTGGTACCTCAGGTGCCCCCGTGCTTGCCTCAGGTCAGCAGAGTTTTTGCATAGATGTTTAGGAAGCGCCTGACTTGCATCCAAATTGCACTGTAAGTGCCTGTGTTTGCTTTTGAGACTCTCTGTAGGGGCACATCTACACCAACCTGGGACTGCAAGCAGACATGTCCAGGCTGGCAAAGACCAAGTATCCTCCAGTCTGAGGAGAAGGATGATCACGTCAGTACATGCAGTGCCTCGGTGAGAGAGGCAGGCTTGCTAGTGTGGCTGCACAGCTGTGGTTCGATTACCTCTGAGAGGGTGCTGTACTGTGTGCAGTGTGGATGGGAGAGGGTATGGTGTCTCTACAGAAATGGCTGGGAAACAAACACTAGCAAAGAAGGAGAGGTACTTAAGTTGAAGGAGAATGTTGGTATAAGAACGAGTGGACATGTGTTTATGCTAGAAATCATGCAAATGTGTTTAATGGTTAGAAGAATCAGCTTTTGGAACAGCCTTCCAGAAGCAATGGGGACAGTTATTGTTAAAATGGAACTTGATAAATTTAGAAGCAGGCACTATAGACTGCTGTAATGGCATAGGCCTGGACTGATGAACCCATATGGTCGCTTTGAGTCCTGTGTCTTCTATTTCTAATAGTTCAGGAGGTTTTCCAAACACATGTAACTATCCAGTCCTGTCAGAATTTCATAATGCTTTTCCTTCATTAACCTCCTGTGGCAGCAAGTTATGCAGTTTAATTATACACATTATTTAATAGGCATGTATTTTACTGCTTTGCAGTAACCCATCATCCCATCAAATGTTCCTTTATTGTTGTATTTGATGGATAGACCAGAAATCCCATCTCTGCACTACTCTTCAGAACCTATATCTTTTCATGTTCTCTCTTTTTCATTCTCTTTGTAAGATATTTCCAAAGAAGAATTCTTTGGAAAATTTGCCCTGTTTTCATGTAAGAGTTTCCTGTACCCTTGATCATTCCTGTTTTAGATAAAAAAAGCACTTGTGAAATGAAAAGCAGCATTACTGAGAAGTGAGTACCCTTGTTGTATTTAAATGAATAAAAGGACAACTTGTTAAGTAAATATATATAAGGTATAGCTTATCCTCCTTCTGAATTAGAGAAATACCAATTGTAGTATGACAGCTATAATCTGGTGCAAATCAGTGTATCACAAAACAGTGAATGTCAGTATTCTTTAGCAAAATGACTAAGCCACACAAATTGAAAATAAATTAAAATACAGAAGAGTTCCTGCCTGCCTGTTGGCTTAGATTGCTTTGGTTCCATCCATCCTGCTAACAGACCTGCTGTCCGAGAGGGAAGAAAGCCCTGCAGCACTGAACGGCTGCTGTAGTGATGGGGTGGGCTGTCAGGCGCCCAAGCCCCCAGCTCTGCCATGCAGCTCAGGACGTGTCTCCACTGGCAGGTGAGCAGAATCCCAATCCAGTGCCAGATCTGTGTAGCTGTCTTTGTGTGCAAAGGTGCAGGAGCTGCCGCAGGACCAAGCAGGTGGTTGTTACTGACATATCCCTATCCTACCTAGATGGCTCGTGGCTCATGTTTGAGGAAAAAGCTGTGTGCAGCTTTTTGCCTGCCCATGCAGACCTACCTTGCGTGAACTGGATGTAAATAAAAGGTTTTTCTTGTGGGGATAGCTAAGCATTGGAGCAGCCTCCCAGACTCCACACTGGACAAATCCCTGAGCAATCTGGCCTGTTGGGGTTGTCCCTGCTGGGCTAGAGACATCCCAAGGTCTCTCCCAGCCTGAATTATCCCATGATTCCATGAACTCAGTGTCTGGGGGACTACCACAGTTGCTTATCTACAGCCTCATCCAGGAGTGCTTGCAAGGTGGAGAAGGCAGTAGAGTCATGTCCTTTCTGTGTTTCCCTGTACTTCCCTCTGGCTGCCTCCTCTTTGGAAGATGCCATGTTACGGAAATGACTACGCTTCAGGTGAAAACAATGAAAAAAAAAAAAGGAAAGCATGACCAGAAATTCTGTGTCTAAATACTTTTATGTATGTCATAACTTCAGACATTTGGATTTTAAGCGTTTCTTTCCTTACATGGCTTTTTTGAAGGGATGACAGAAGCAGACAGCTCTTACGAGCTATTCATGGTCTGAGATATCAGCTGTGGCCAGAGGGTATATTATGAGGGCATGCAGCTCGAGAAACATCCAAATATAGCCCCCCTTGTAACACAGCTTAGGCGTGAACTGAATGTGCAATGCTAATGACCGGAATGTGATTATACACTTAGTGCGTGGATAAAGTAATTAACCAGTTGAGAAATGTATGACGAGCATACAATAAAAGGTAATAACTAACATGTGACACAGCATAATGGACATAATCAAATACTTGTAAGAGGAAACCAGGGTTACGACTGAAGCTAGTTCATCGTTCGGAGTGATTCAAACTTGGAGGGATGTGATCCTGCAAGGGACAGCTGGGGCAGCAGTCCCAGTGCTGTCATCTCTACTGCTCCAGAAAGGAAGCCTGAGAGCCAAGTGTTCAGCTGACTTGTGGCTGGCCAGAAGGCAGAGGAGTAAGAAACAAACCCTGGAGTAGCCTGGGCCCTGGAGAGCCAGCAGTGCCCACAGTGACAGACGGCAGAGTGGCTAGAGGGAGAAACAAGGCTGTAAGGAGCAGGCAAACTACAGATTTGATTTTAGATGAAAGCATGCAAGACTGAATATTGCAAGGCTGGAAAATATGTACAGCTGTCTCAATGTATGGCTTTGAAACTTTGGGAAGGCGGTCAGCGACTCCCACCTCTCAAGTTTTGCAGGAGGACAGCAAAGCACAGGTTTAATTTGTTTATTCTACAGAGACATTTGGAAAATTTTGCTCCTTTATTTCATCCTTGGGGGTCTTTAATCAGACTGATCTGGAGTTCAGTTTCAGTACTGAATTGTGTTTTACTGTAGTATGTAAGTGCTGTCCTTACATTAACTTCGGGGGTTGATTGAGAGCAATATGGCAAGTGTGTTTAATGAATTGTGTTTCAGTGTTGACTAGAAGCTCTTATCTTACATGAGGCAGAAACATGTGCACAGGCCAGGCTTAGCACACAGGCTAAAAGACTGTGTAAAAACTGTCCTAAGACTGAGTCCTAAAAGTCTCCTTTAAAATTGCCTCTAGCCAGTACAGTGCAAGGTATCCTGCATAACCTATCTTTTTAATAAATTTAATGAAATATATTCAAAGCATAAAACCGTAAAGGAAGCATATACTTTTCATTTAGGCCTGGGATTGATTTCCACATCAATATGAGATTAAAGAGCTAAGTGAAAGGCATGTGACTGCATGAGTGAAATGGCAAGAGCGCTGATATCTTAGCTCATAAGGTTGTTCATCTAAAATCTTCAAAGAGTTGGCTCAAAGCCTAAAGAGACTGCAAGTTTAGGTATAGATGAGTTGTCTGGAAATCTTTTTTGCCTCTAGCACTGATTGTGTAGATAGGAGGAAAAAAAAAAAAAGAGAAAGAAAAAGAAGGGCTTCAGTAATATTGCTTTTGTGGACAGTGAGAATTTATATTTCCTTCCTTTGGACTGAATGCATATAGCCAGGTATTCTCCTCGGCTCTCTAGGGTTCTTCTCTTGGCTTCTATAGGTTTCCATGTGATTAGAAGCATTATTATGAATTTTAAGGATAGATGGGGATTTTTAGAAATGCAGAATTCCTGGAATCCAATGACCTTTGAGAATCTCAGCTTTTTACGTCTAAAGTTTTCTGAGATAATTATTGAGGAGAAAAGCTACAAAAAGAAGAAAAAAGAGGCATAAAACCTGAATACTAACAAAAAAGAGTTTCAAATAGTAGAATTATTTTACTTTAGACTTTTGCCCCTCTCCTTGTTGGCCTATTTTGGTAACACGTACTACATCATCTCTAATAATAAGAATCCTTCAATTTAGCATCCTGTTATTCTGCAGCTCTCCAGAGAGATTCCAGTGAGACACACATACAAGAACATCACCCCCTAATTAAATAGGTTAACGACATAAACCTGTATTTTAACAAACTTTAAACTGTTTAACTCTCAGACTTGCAAACTGATGTAAAACATACATCGCCGCATCTGTACGAACTTAGGAACGCAGCAAAAGGGTGCCAGAGGAATGCTTTAACATTACTTTTCCGTATTCCTGCAGCAATATAGGAACAGGTTCAGCGGCCGAAGGTCCCGCTGCTGGTGGTACCGGGGGGCCGACCGGCGCCAGGGCAGCAGCGGGGGCTCCCGCGGCGTGTCCTGCTCGCTGCCGCCACCAGGTGGCGCCACGCTTCAGCAGAACCCGGCGGCTCCTGCCGGAGGGAGCCCGCCAGTCCCGAGCTCCCAGGAGGACGGGGCGTTTTCTCTCTCTCCCCAAGGGCAGAGTTCTGGGGCTCGGACGCACCTTTTAGCCTGTGACGTGCCTCATTTGTGTGACAATCTACTAAAGTTTTTTTTGTTTTACACCTTTTTTTCTCCACCCCCCCCACCCCCCCCCCAAATACTTTTTCTTCTGCTGTGTGGAGACTGAAGGGAGCAATAGCCTTAAAAAAAAATAATACATCACAAAGCAGCTTTCTTACACAAGCTGGCTTCTTAAATGCTGTCTCCATTAAGCAAGTCTCCATCCCCAAATACTTGTTCTTCTGCTGTATGGAAACTGAAGGGAGCAAGAACCTTAAAAAATCACAAAGAAGCTTTCTTACACAAGCTGGCTTCTAAAATGCTGTCTTCGTCAAGCAGTTGATACTTTATTTTCCACCTACATGTACCGCCAATATAATATTTCACTTTAAAAAGAATATGCCTGCTACTGGATATGCAAATGTATTCAGCGCTTGTATAAAGCCCAGACTCCCCTTCTCTTCAGTTACTGCAACAGCAAGGGGTCGGGGCTGCAGGGGGGGGGCTGCTGTAACTAACCCATACTTCCATTGTCTGTGTTAATAAAAAAGAGAAAAGAACTGCTAAAATCCCAAAGAACTGAACATGGTCAATTTTTCTAGTTATTAAAACTCTATTTTTTAATTTTCTGTTTCAGCACTATAAATTTATTGAGTTCTCGTGTGGCACTGACAGCACAACTTGCTGTTGTGAGCCAAAGGAAGACATTGCAGTGCAAGGATGATCTTGTAGAGAGGCCCTGTTCCTCACGCTCTGCGTGAGCCAGCTTATGTCTACCCCCTTCCCACAATGTTCATCCGAGGCAGGGGAGAAAAGACTGGGTTACAGCAAAAAACTATGGCTGGAGCAGCGCCAGGACTCTCCATCCTTCCGTGCACAGCAGTGCCTGGGGCTTGTACGACCACTCAGCACTCTTCAGCCTACAGCAGCCCACAGCCCCCTCTGCAACAGCTTCAGAACGCACTTCTGATAGCTTACCTCGACTACTGGCAGGATTAGAGCATTTTAAAGGAAAGCTTTCTTCCTGACCTCTGCTTCTCCAAGACGTTGGACGGAACGAAGCGAAACAGAACTATTTGTTTCGCTTAAAAGGTAATAAATATCATAGTTAAATATATGTGTGAACAAACACCAGATCTTTTAACTTTAATGCTGTTGCAGTTTCTCTCCCCCGGTAGCTGGAGGCCTGTATTACTCATACTTGCTACAAGCAGTCAGTAAGAGATTTGCTTTTGACAGTAAAGAAAATGGCATAAAAAACTTGCTCAGGCTCTCTATGCCATGTGCCCTATTTAACAAAAGACTGGGAGAGCCACAGCTATAAAGAATTATCAGTAGTTACCACCTACCAATGCCCACTGAGCTAGCTGCCTTTTATTCACAAAAAATGTCTGCTATTTAGTCTATTACCCCGATCACCTCTCTGATTAAATCTCTTTTTAAAATTCACATATAATTCTTTCCACGTCATTTTACTGGAAACCAAAGAATTTATAAACCTTTCAACGCTGCAGTCTGTGAATTTCTCTGAGCTGGCCCATCACTAACAAGAAAATGTCACCAGTGATTATTTCTGCATGTTGTGACCTGTCACAGTGATTCCAAGAGCCAAATGTTCAGAACCAGCTACAGGTCTCCTGCAGGTGACTTCCAGCCAAACCCTTCTTAAGGAAATAGTAAATGTGGATGACTGCAGAGCACCTTTGTATTACCCATTACTATTGAAATGGCAAAACTGAGAAGTAGCTATTGGTTGTGTTCAACACAATTATATTTTATCTCACTTCTTAGTCTTAATCAACTAATGCTGACTTTGATCAGACTCAGCCACTGACTATCCTTCTATCCTCCAAAATTTGCTGGATGTTCTGCTATAAAGACCACTGCTGTGATCTGAGGAGTAGTAGGTCATAGCTGCCTGAAGGTGCTGCTTGATCAAAGTCAGAAGACTCCATGTTTACCTTGCGATTTTACTCCTGGGTCTGGAAAGAGCATTTACTGGCTTCCACACAAACTCTGGGATTGGTTTCTTTTCTTCAAAGGGCTTACTATTTATAATGCAACCCAATGTCATAACAAGGCACAATATGGCATAGGATATATTTGAATATAAAGACGTATGCCCCGGTTCAACAGAAACTATGGATTTTTCTATTTGCTTTTGAATAACTACAATTTCTTTCTCATACGTTATTTTATCACTAAATGCAAGATGTGCACACACAGTTCCTTACACTAACTGCAGAAAATATATAATGAAGATGGTGTTTGCTTTAGAGAAGTGGCTGAGAATTTCTGCAAAAGAAAAGTACCGTAACTTTTGTATTCATTTGAAATAAAACATATTTTTGGCTTCCAGTCTGACAAGCTTAGCATGTTCAAAACATTTAATTCTGACTTGTATTTGAGTTGCCACTTTTCCCAGCTATTTATCCTGGTCCTCATGAGCTGTCAGGGACGAACCACTCTGCCAAGAAGCCATCCTCCTGGAGGATATAAGCAAAGTTTTCCTCTGAGCCAAGAGCTCCCTGGTGCATAGGAATGAAGCAGGCTCTGTTCTCCTTTCACAGAGGCACAATGCTCCCGGATGCTGCTGACCTGGTGAGAAAAAGTCATGAACTTGCTCCAGAGCCCGGAGACACCTGGCCAGCTTCTTCAACCTTTTCAGCAAGGGTCTTTAAACTAAAGAATTTGTTTATAGTAATATTTATCCCTCGCAGACATTTTCCTGGGGCGGTCTCTCTCATACTTCTGCTCATTTGATTAGTTTCCATAGTGACACTTATTTGTAGAGTTTAGAGTTGCTCATAGCAGGTTTCTGCAAATGCCAGCCGCATGTGTGCCATGTTAATACGACAATGTCAGACCTATTTCTTTCCCTTTGGTGCTCTGATTTTGCTCTACAGTTGTGGGCATCCTTGGGGGAAAAAAGAAAGGTGGCGGGGGGTTCCTTTGGATTCAAGATCCAGGGGCTGTTAGCTTATTATTCTGGATGGTATTTCTGACTGTACTCGTTCTGTCTGAATTGCAGTGGCAGCCTCTGAAGGACTGTCTGTCTGCGTGAGCCATTATATAAGCCAGGGAAACCTTCCATTACAGCAAGGCGTTTAGACTGCTGCTTTATTTAAAATGCAGAATTACATGAAAAAGCAATTCACTTGAGTGGTGCCTTGTAGGTTGCCTTTTCTCCCAGGTTGAAGTAGGTATTTGCTTCTCTTCTGGGGAGGTTACTACTGTTTTAAGAATAGGAGAATGCTAAAATCAGATACGAAGTTGCGTGCTCACACACATACACACACCTCTCACCAGTCTGCTTGTCTGTGGAAGGGATAAACAAGTATTTGCAGTAGGGGAATAAAGGGAGATTTACACACTGACAAGAACAATTCCAGGGGCACGGTTATTTTAAAAATTAAAAAATGCTGTTTCTGTGTAGCAATCACAACAAATTTATAGCAGACTGGAAGAGAGCTAGGAAAAAAAAGGGGTTACTATGTATGAGCCACAGATAGGTGTCTCCACCGGATAGGCATCCTCACAGGACAGTTTCTGGAATTAGATAATAGGTCATTACACGTATTTTTTCCCACTTTTGGGAAAGAATAAGAAGTAGAGGGAAAACTAGATTTGACAAGGGTTTTGTCACATTGAGTATTCGTTCTCTTAAAATACAGAGAAGTTGAGGCCTCTCATGTTTGTTTGACACATTTCTTTCTGCAAGACACTGGAAGGTTGGTTGAGCCACTGACATTTACACACAAAAATAAACCAACAAACAATTACAGGAGTTCCTAATAACATCTGGCCAGAGGAAAGACGAGGAACAGCATTCCTAGGAGGCCGGAAGTATGATTCTGCTCTTGTATGGTAGAGAAAATAAAGGACAGAATCTGAAGCCACAGAAACGAAATTGGGGTAAATGTGATGTGATTCCAGCTGGACTCTGGCCCTGGAGTCTGTAAGCGATCTTGAACGTACTGCTGAGGTGCAGCCAGAAAAAATCCGGCATGTCGTGGAAGGACCCTCCTGACTGACACAAGGGTAAGTGCTAACCTCTGCAGCACCTTCCCCAGCAGCCTTTCACTCTCAGTAATGTAAAAGAAGATGTATTAATTTTATTAAGATAGCTCAATAAAAGAATAATACAAAACAAATGTTAAAACCTGATGATTATTTAAAGAAAAATGAAAATAAGAGACAAAACCTGTTGTCCTCAGGAGCACTTTAAGGAAAAGGTTTGTAATTGTAGAATGAGAGCTAAAATTTTAAAGTCTGCATTTTCTGCCTGCCCCCCCCCCTCCCCCCCCCCCATCTTTACAAAATCTAAGTATTCAGCAGAGGGAAAGAAGAAATCAGATTTTTAAAACAGTAAACCTTCTTGACATCAGTATGCAATAATTTTTAACAGCTAGACTACTGTGCCCTGTATCAGATCCAGCAGCAGAAGGGTGACATCAAATGATGAATTCCATGTGATGCACTCAGCCTTCAGGAACACTGGGAAGAGGAGGAAAAGGAGGTCCTCAAAATCATCCTATGCTACTCAGTAGATTAACGGGATCTACTGGGGAAGCTCTGCAGCTCTGTTTCAGTGAGCCAGATGGTGGCTGCAGGTGAAATCTTTCCAAGAAACTGAATTAAATCTCCCATGAATATTATTATGGGTCTAAACCAGTGCCCTCTCTTTTTAGGTTGCCAAATTTCTCCATTTAAAGAGTATTTATGAACTGTTTTGGTTTGTGGAAGCTCTTGGAAATTTGGGAGAGAGAAAGCCCTAGCTCCCTGTGACTAGCCAAGTGCATTGTCTTTGTCCTATGAATTTTTATTCAGATTTGATTGAGAGATTAAGCCTGACAGGAAGGAAGTGATGATTTTTTTAGATGCATAGTCAACAAAATCATAGCAGTGTGTCAAAAACAATAGGTAAATATGAAAAATCCTGTCTAAGACTGATTCTGTGCAAGCGTGAAGCAAAGCGGCAGGCACCAAGAACAGATGGCCTCGCTGGAAGCAGGGAGGGAGAGCAAGGCCAAGCTCCTTGGACCCATCCACCCTCCAGATCAGGTGTTTGTGTCCAGGCTTGTGTCAGGACTGAGTGGTAGCGGCTGTGCTGGGATAGTGGTCGCTGCGTGGTAGCTTTGGCAAGTAGGCAATGTGCTGTAGAGCGAAACACTGGGTTGCAATTTGGGAGGTACTCACTTGAAATCCCAGCCCCAGCTCCAAAACAGGTTATATCTACAGACATTTAGCTCATTTTACCAATTTGTGCTATCAAAACTGAAATGCTCTTATCCTGGGATGGAGATTATACATTTGTGAGGCACAAAGAAATGTCAGTAGTGTAAGAAAGGCCTTGAGGAAACAAGTAACTGTGTTAATTGCTGGCACTGGGTGGATTGCTGGAAAGAAATATGCTCTACTAATTAACAGATAAATGATAAAAATATCAAATGCCTTCCTCATTATATGAGCATCAGTCAGAGAGATGAGCGGAGGCAGAGAACAGTAATGATACGCATATGTAGGCTGACAGTGCCTATAACTGTAGGTTATGGATCTGTCGCTGCTTACCTTGGTTTCCCAAGGAAATGAGACTTATGTGAGTCTGTCCATTCATCAGTCTTTCTATCATTTCCCCCCAGTAACTTTTGAACCTGGCTAAATTCAATCAAATCTGACAGGAAAGCAAGAAGTCTCGAAGTTATGAAAATCAGTGACTGGGAAAAAAATAGACTCTTGATGACTGTCTTGGCTTTGGTAAGGATTGCAGTGGGAACTCGAGAGCTACTTTTTCAGCGTAGTTTGCCATCTAGCCCACCAGCACAGGCACTGGCTGGCCAGTCAGCATGGATGTGGCTCAGACACTGCTTGTGTTGCCTTTTGGCTAGCAGGTATTTTACAGACATGAGAAAAAGATGAATGATGTACATGGGGCCTCACAGAGTATGGAGAACTGGAAGCACTGCAGAGAGGTCACAGTTATTTTAGTGGGATCTGCTGAAGCAGGACACACATCTCTGGGAGACCAGACGTCACTAGATCTGGGACTGTTCACTGATTTTCAGTCAGGAGGTGCACCTATATATATCAGATTTAGGAGAAGATTTTATTGGCGTTCAAAACTGCAAAGACAACATTATTCTTTTTCAAGGTATTTGGGTATTAGTATCTATTGACTGATTCGTGCCTATTGACTGATTCCATGGGCTAAGCCTGCATTTGCTGTCCTGCAGTGGAGAGATGATTCAAACTGCTCAAGTCTATCACGGTCAAAAGTTTGTTCTTGTATGAGAACAACTACAATTTGAAAATCTGATTTTATCTATAGATATGTGAAAATGGTCCTTTATGAATCTGATCTCATCCAGCTTGAAGACAAAAGACAGGCTCCTACTGAGTTTAGGGACAGGTATGTATATTGCTTTCGAGTGAAATATACTAAATATAATAAAATATCTGACAGTAACTGGAAAAGGTTTGTGAAGTCAAACCTGAAGTAGAAATCCCATGGTTGCAGAAGACCTCACAGCTTTAGTAATCTTGGCAACAACAAATCTCCAGGAATGGTAGACAGGCCACAGTTATTGGTTGTACAGGTAATGCTCTTCTTGGTTAGGACCACTGCTGAGAAAGGTGTTTTTTCCCCTCTCCTTTTTTAAAAAGTGTTAACGGACAAACAGAAACTCATACAATAATTTTGATAGCATTCATTTATTGTGTGCCACTGATCTTACAAATATCCCTTAAAACCAGTCTGCTACCTGATTTTTAAAAAATATAAATTAAATTCTGCACTTGGGAACAAACCAAAACTTTTATGTTCACAGGTTAGCTTATGTAAGAAATACTCTAGAAACCCATCTCAGGAACCACTGTCTATTGGGTAGTCTGTAAATACTCTGTATTTGTAAGGTAGGTACTACCTTAACATTTTTTGTAACATAACTGTTTTAGATAATACATTTACGTTCGAATTATCACGCTGTTTTCCTTGAAAGCAATTAGTCACTGCAGAAATGGGCAATGACTTATCTTTCATGTGTTCAGGCCATAGGCAGGTTGTTTACCACAAGATGAATTGATATCCACAAAACCAGAGCTCACAGAATTCTCACAGAATTTAATTGCATCTTTCATAACAGGTCCAGAAATACCTAGGAGATTATAGGAGGTTTTGTCTTTGTGGTCGTATCTGACCTCTTCCCACCTACCCGATATCAATCGACTCATTTCTTGCGAGCCCTGGTTGCTTCTTTTCTGCTGCTTGTGTTACAAGCCTTTATACAATGATATCCTATAATGAGGTTAATCTTCTTCCTTAATAATTAAATAGGAATTTACTTAATCACCGTGATCTGGATAAAAAATGCATTCTAATGCATTTTGGCATTCAAGATACCATTTTGAAAAAGGAGTGAGCTCAACAGTATATTAAAACCAAAGTCGGTGTTTAGCAGCGTGCCATTTATCCATTCTGCTAGGGACAGATACTGAAGGTGCTTTATAGACACCAGCTGGGTCCCAAAAATGTCTCCATCCCTTAGGTTCAGACCTTCAAGCCTCCTGCCTCTCTCGTTACCCCCAGCTGGTTTATGACCCTCCAGAGCAGCAAACAGGCTGCACTGTCTCTTTTCTGAGCCTGAACTCATCAGCCGATGCAGTGCCTAACGATTTAAGTGGGTTGTACATGCCGATACCATGCAGAGATATAAGAGCTGTGTTTGAACCAAACCTGCTGGGGTAGCAAACCTAACTATATTAAATCCTCCCCCTCAGAGTGCTTTGCATCTTTGCCTTTCCTGTCTGAATAAGCTTGCCCAGGTCAAACTGCCCTGTGTTGTGACGAGTACGCTGGTTACTTGCCCCTCTCCACCACCCTAGCTCACCTGGCATCCCCCGTTCAGTTTAGTCTATGCAGTTTCTTCTCTACAATCTAAAAATCAAGCACCTTTTATAATAATGGTTTTTGTGTATCTTCCGCACCTTTAGATCTCATGCCATGATGGATAATGCTGGGCCTTTTTTTTAGCATGCATTAAAATTCCAGTGTAACACTGTGTAGCATTTCAGAATTTTATCTTAGTTTAATGATCTTCTTTCGTGTAGGACTCACGGTAATTTTCCAGACTGCTGCTACCCTCTAAAGAAAAAGAAACATCAACATTCAGATTATTTATTTTCCTCCTCAAAAACTTAAATGATACTTCTAGTTGTAGAATCTTCAAATCCAGATTAAGTTTTCTCCTCAGGCATTTAAACAGTGCAAACATTTTATTCAAGGGTAAATAGCTGCTAAACTACTTTTGGCTTATCAAGTAAAAAATCTGTAGTAAACCAGCCAGAGTTACAAAATAAAATTCAGAGTCTTAAGAGAGTTTTGAAACAATACCAGAAACTGCACCAAGAGGAAACCCATAAAAAATGGATGTATGTGGAAAACCTTGTTATAAAGCACAGTGAGTTTTGAATATTTCTTTCTTGATTCTTCTTGAATGAAGTGATTTCTTCTCATAGTAAGCTGTTTCAGAAAAAACATTTATACCAATGTACACATTCTATTCATGTAATATTCATGGTGTCTGCCTGAAGTGTCTGTGCCCTCTCACCTGGGTTTTATCACACTTTGCAGTGTTTGTGCCTACAAATTCAAGCATAGATGATAAAACCTGATGTCGGATAAAAAAGCTGGTCAGGAATGACTGAAGTTGTTAATGACTCTAGATTTCATAACAATTAGAGAAAGGATTAAGGGATTAATATGTGCTAATCTTGTTATCTATGAGGTCCTGAAGCTGTAAAATTTGATATTGAAGCTAAACTGGGACAATGTGCAAAGGTGAACTCACACTTTGTAATGAACTCTAGGCAGTGGTGGCATAACACTTAGTTTTGTCATCCTCGTTTTAATGATTAATTACAAATCCTTCAAATCAAAAAATATACCATGCAGTGTATAATCTGAGGCCTGGGTTCCCAGATCTTTATGCTGCACTTTGTAAGTCCTCTGCAGTTACTGGCTGCCTTCAAGGATAGCCTTATCAGAATCTGAAAACATAAATGGTAGAAAAGAAGTAGATTCTGTGGAAATATGAAAACTTAGAACTAAAATTTATTTTAATTAAGCTCAGAATAAGGAAGATTTCTCTATACTTGATTCCAACCTTTTCTATTATATTTATGTAATTCATACAGATGTTACCCTCTATTGCTAAATTCTTAGCATTCCAAAACCATGAATAGAGCACGACATGAATAAACACACAGGAAATAGAAAAAAATTGCTGATTTTTACTTTCTATTTTTGATATCTGTAAAACACAAATATTCAACCTAGAGGACTAGAAATTCAGTACAAATTTAAAAATAATTTAAAAAAAATATTGCAGTCTTACTATCTCTGGATTGCAGTGTCTGGAGTTTTAATAAAGAAGGCAATAGTAGGTTACTTCAAAAAAGTGTTTTCTGGTTAAGAATAGAAGCATTACCTTTAATTTCAGCTATTTTATAGGTATTTCCCAGCTGTGAACTACCTATAAGCAATTGTCTCGTGTTGCAGCGGTGCTGTCCTTTCTCATGAATTTGATCTCATTTACCCTGTGAGTGAAAAACAAACAGTCACAACCTGACCAGATGCCTAGTGAGTGGAAGTGGAATATGCAGTACTCCCGGTCCCTTTGCCGACAGCCTGCTCTTGGGTCCCTACCCAGTACAGGAGGGGGACTTTATGAGATGAGGGCAGGGACAGGAGGCTTTTAAGGAACGCTGTGAAGAATACAGTCCCTTGGCTGCAGTGGTGGCCCTTGCTGGCTTTCCCACATGTCCTGGTTTTGCATAGGACGTGTGGGAGGAATATAGAAGCAGGGATGCTGATTTGGAATTGGATCACCACTTTCTGCTGTATTGTGCTTCTCTGTATGGACACCTGCTTTAAATTCTGAAGGCACACAGTCCCTTAGCATTTTTAAGGTGTAGCGTGCAGTGATTTGCCTGCTTCAGGGACACCACTGTTTACAGCTGTTTTGCACAGTCAGAGTAATTTAGAGCGAACACTGACAAAACCCAAATCTCTTAGGTATGCCTGTTTTTTCTCACGAGATGTATTATTTAGTACGTCAGAAACTATTCAGTTTTGGAAAAAATCTTTAAAATTCTTAATCTAATTTTCTATTGATTTAATTTTAAACTAGTTTCTTTTACAAGTATATTTCACAGAAATGTCTTTTTGTACCTTTCTGGACTTCTATATCATCATGAGCTGCTGCTTCTGCTGGTCATGCTAATGTTGCCAACATTTGCAAGTGAAGTGCGGATCCTGTATCTCAGCATGTAGGAGAAAGATGCATATGCTTGTTCAAACGTGATGTTTTAAGTACACTTATTTGTAGATTTTAAAGCCCACAGACAAATTTTACAGAATGCTAAATGGTGGTTGACCTCATCAGATGAAAGAGGCTGATGCTGTGGGAGCAGAGGGAACATTCCCCACAAAACTGTGGAACAATTCTGTGGAGAGACTATTGCAGCAATTACTGAGGGCTACCGTGCTTCTGGAGGGCTTCTATGGCTTGGTGAGAATTCCCCAGCCCTGAGCCTCCCATGCCCTCTGCCTGCTGCTGGGAAAGAGAGCTGCACAGCTGGGTGATGATGATCTGCAGATCCCTAAGATTCAGAGGACTGGAGATTCCATCTGAAACCTAACAAGGAAGGTCAAACATCTTTAAGAAATCTGCCTTAAAACAAAAGATTGGAATATTGGATTCCTGTTGGGAATTCCAATAAAAAATAACAAAATTAGTTTTGCTTGGAGCCAGTTGTTAGAATTAGGTAATGGGCTCTGCTGGATCAGTGGGTTACTGGTCTTCGGTAGATCAGACAAAGAAATGCTTTTAAAGGAATTCTAATGAATTTATTAGCATTCTCTTCAGGTTCTATTCAAAACTTCTACACAGAGGTCTCTTGGATATGGACCGATGAATCATTACGACAAGGAGAAGCTCATGCTTTAAAGAATGTGCTCCAGGTATGTTGTTTGCAGGATCTGGTACGGCTTTTCACTGCTGGAACTTCAGCCACCCTGCAAGATCTGAGAAGAGGCATCAGTGACAAATCCTTGTGTCTGGCTAGTGAGCTGCATAATGAGCTACTTGTCTTTGCTCTCCACGCTCTTTATAGTCTGTTCCTACACTACCATTTCTACCGGACTGCATATGCACCTCTGATCAATCTACTGCCTTTGTGGGCCACTTGTTAAATTTTCAAACGAAGTTTTTTTGTTCTTTCTCTCTTGCTAGAATGAAGCTCATATAGGTAGTCACAAGGTCGCTTTGCTATTCCAAACTTTCCTTTCCAGCAATGTCTAAGGACTTAAGTTAGTCTGTGTGTATGTGTGTAAATTCTCAGAGTTACCAACATAATGTCATTCTGATTTTTATTTCTCTGATGTCTTTATCTACTTCTTAGCCTTTGCCTTAGACTGCCAGGTATCTACGAAATTGAATGTCTTCTGATTTTGTATTTGTCTGGAAACTCAGTCTGGATCACTAAATAGCACAGATAGGTGCTGCAGTAAAAAACGTAAGCATCTGGGGAGGTAGTCCCTTCGCGATGTGCCGCATTTTGTGACTGTGCATTTTCTGAACTTTGCTGGTCTGAAGATTAGCTCAGAACTAAACCACAGTGTATGTTGACTTGTTTTTTTTTCAGACTTTCCTAATCCTTATTTTGACTATAATTCTTGTCTCAAAAAAAGGCAGGCTGTCTGCAGTAGACATTTAGATCTTTCCTCAAGGGCAGAGAAATCTGCTTAGACCCAATTCTTCTTTAAAATGGGGAACTAATGAGCACCAACAATCCTTCTGGATTTAATAGATGCAATTCTATCCCTGCTGAGAGATGGGTTCCCTAACTACAGCTTTCCAGACCAAATACCTGTGCCTGCAGAGGCTCTGCCTCTGTGTTTTCATGATTTTCATACTGGTATTTGTATCTGTCTTCAAGTCATCTGGATTCCTAAATTCCTTAACCAAGATGAGTGGCCTGTGCAGAGCACTCCCTGTACTGCTACCATCTCTGGAGGAGAACTGGGATCTCCTCAAGGTCTCCACTTAAATCAGGTTATCCAGCCTGCCCAGCCAGCTAGGTACAGCCACAAGCCCTGAACATCTGCGATCAGCAATGGGCAAACCTTGCTGGTTACTGAACTCAAGAACAAACTTCTCTTGTGTTGTTCATATTCATGATTGCTCTGCACTATTTCTGAGACCAGAGTAAAATATACTTCTAGCTTTCAGTACAGGTATAAGACTTTTTTTCCTCCCAAGAAAGCCTTCTTTAAAAGCAACATTATAACTTGCTGTGGTAGTGTTTGTGTCCAGCATGGTATCTTACCAGTACCCCTGCTTCTCCGCATGTTGGCTACTGAGAATGTTTCACCCAGCCCTTGAGCGTACACATCCCTGATTTGTTAGGACGGGGCAGGATTTAGACATGGTACCGCTGGCTGTGTGTCTGTAGTTACATGGTTTTTGGAGGACTGTCTGACATAGGAGCTCTCCCAGCATCAGCAGTGACATTCTGAAAGCCCACAGCTGCTGCCAAAAATGAAGCGTTTGCATTAGTTTCAGTCCAATTACTCCAAAACTAGTATTAACCCTTTCAGTCCCGCTCCTTGCTGAGCACTCATGAGAATCCTAGTGAAACGATGTGCCCTCTTGTTCAGGGGCAAATGCACCCCTGAATGGGTGATCTGAACACCCTGTGTTGAGGTGCTGCACGCGTATTGGCTCACATGAAAGAGATGTTAACAGTCAGGAGAGGAAAGAAAACATGAATGTGCACATTCACCTGGCTGCAGCACAACATTCCAGCTTCCCTTTGGCCATGTAAGAGCCAGGGAGAAGCTGCAGCACTGCTCAGCAGTACGGGAGCCACCAGTGTTGCAGCAGGGTAGGTGAAATGGAGCCAAAGCCAGGGACTAAGGTCTTTCCAGCCTCCCCCTGGAAATCTGTGCTTATATTTCACTCTTCAGAAAATGTACAATAGCACAAGTTATTAATATGCAGATTCAGCACAGGCACTGTTATGTAAGAGTGCGCTGTCTTCCCTATAACCTAAATTTCACTTACAAATAAAATACAGAAGACTTGCAGATCCACATGAAAATAACATTCAAGTTCTTCAGCCATTTCAGCTCCACCAGGTTTTTGTCAGCTGTCTTAAGGTATGAAGACCCTTGATTTCATCTTCCTTTCCATTCTTTGGCCATTCTTTTCCTGTTCTGGTTGCTGAGACAGAGCTACTCAGAAGAGATCTTACTCTGTTACAACTTCCTGGTCCTTTTCCACCATCCTTAAAGCTTCCCCTCAGGATTACTGAGTTCTACTGAATTTTTCAAATTTACCATCAGCTTGACATCCAAACTCAAAAATGTGATTCTTGCTGCTCAGCCACCCCTTGTAGTCAACTTCAACTCACTGTATAAGTAAGATAGTCCTATTCACAGTTATAAGACTTGATAATTCTGCAACACGGCTTCTGTGCAGTGTGTGACAGTTCCTCATAGCAAATCATCGATTCGATCTACATGGAAGCATTCAGTGATACAGAGCTTTTATAAAATCAATCAGTGTTTGCAGGCTTACATAGATAGATTTCCTGGTGTCAAAAAAATACTAAGAAAAGGATGATAATTTTTCTTATAGATTTATTCAGAAGAAAATGATTTTTAACGATTATTAAAAGACAGTTTCTATGAGGCAGTCATTTAAATTTCATTACTTTTTCAAAGACTTCCAATAAGTATGAGAGACCATGGCAGTGGAAACCAATATATCACACTATGGGTCTGTCTTTGGGCAGTCAATTCAGCATTCTGTTTGGAGCACGTACCACAGCAATTTTGCATCCCTGGAGAAATGTGTTTGATAGATTGCAAATAACAGGCTGATCAATTCAAATTCTTGGAATAACAAGTTGGTTCTGTACCCACTCTATTTACTATTTTTTTTTCTGTGAAAAAGCCCTTTCCCAAATTTTGTATTGTTATTTTCTTAGAACTAACCTAGTTTAATAAAAGGACGGAGTCAGGGTGTTTTGGCCATAATTTGCCTACACTGGTCTGTAGTGTTTACTGTGTTTTAGACAGAGGCACTTACATATTAGATAAATTGCTCCGATCTCTGCACTGACTGATGAAGCTAATGCTTCTTCCAGGCAGACAAAAGAAAAGAAAAAAAAATTTTCCTCCCTCGCTTTCACCTGAATTTCACCGATGTTTTATTTTATTAAGGAAAAGAGCTTTAATATCACAGTAAATTCAAACAGTAAGTAAAATATAATGGCCACACATTTTCTACTAAGCAAATATTTAGCACACTTAAATATATGCATCCTTCTCAGGTTATTCAGGAAATCTTATGCAAAGAACACATTATTTTGCAGAGAGGTAAATAAATTCATTCAAGCTCCATTATGGACCTTCAATACTACTGTTTCTACTTATAGAGAGAGGATACTCAGTGGATGTTCTCTTCTATCAACATTTCCTTTGGGTAAATACTTTCTGTTTTCTGCCAAAGAGCAATCGAAAATATTAACCGTCCTTGAGATGTTAAGTAATAGTGTTCCAATCTGTCACTAAAGTGGCAATGCTGGGCAGTAGTAAGCCTGCAATCTTCAAAGTTGGATGGTGCATAGAAAAAAAATCCTGTGCAATCCTTAATTATAAGCAGGCAGTCATTATCTTCAGTGAACCCTGGAAGCTGCTGGAGTACTGTAAACATGAGCCATTATAGTTAAAATGGAAAACCCAGCATTTAAATATTTTTTTCCACTGAATAAAATGTTTTAATCTTTTCCAGGAAGATAAGCACTTAAAGAGTCTCTTTACACTTAATAAACCTTCCAGAAATGTAAATACTCATTTAAAATCACCTAAGTAACATTGCTACTGCCTCCTTACAACTAAAAAAATAAAATAAAACAAAATATAGGATTGAGAAAAAAGGCAGCAGCCAGTTAGTCCTCTCTTCAAACAATTGATATCTTCACTGCTTCAGTGACTTGGAAAATTGTAAAGCTATCTAGCTGAACCTCTGTTCGACTTGTTTACAGACCAGTTGGATTTTAGGCTCTTCTAGTATTTAGACTGAATTTCACTTGCCTTTATATCAGTAGAGCCAAAACCTGATGTCTTCTTAAATAACTAGATTAAGTCTTTTGAAAAGACAATGTTATTGTAAATTCTTTTCCCATTCATTAGATTAAAGATACTCACAATCTTCATTCCAATTTAGACATATTTTGTTTGAGAAATTCTTTTTGCAATGTCAGAATTGCTCATCATTAAAGGCCACTGTAAATTTTGCAAAGCAGGATCCTGCTTCTGCCCAGTTTATCTTTCCTCTGCCCTCAGACTCCTGTCCTGCTGTTGGGCTCTTTGCTCTCCTCTGGTATGGTCTAGGCCCTCCACGAGCTCACTCACAGCAGAAAGGCATGCGAAATGCAAAGGAAAATCCCTCCCACATAAAGCTGGGCAGACGTACAGGCACAGTTAACGTGGAGAAACCACCTAATCAAATCATCAGGCTGAACAAAACGTTGACCAGCCCCAAATTCTTGTCTCAAGGCAGGATCAATATTAGCTGTATTGTTCTCAATACAAATTTAAAACCATGGAACAATTTAGGTTGGGAGGAAATTCAGGGGATCTCCTCATTCAGCCTCTCACCCAACATGGGCTAACATCAGCAGTAGCTAACCTCGTTTTAACACGCATCGAAGATGGAGACTCTTAACGCCTCCTCCCCAGACAGTTTATTCCAGTGCTTTATTGTCCCCACTCTTACAAATTTTCCTTAAGATTTAAGCTGGATTTAATTAATTAATAATAAAATAAAAAGTTTATGACCTTTTCTGTCTTGGTCCAAGAAAAACCTGTTGACAGGAGAGGAAAAAAATAAATCTGTTTTCAGTGCTGTAAGAACAGCCAGCTCCACACAACATAGCCCAAAGCTTGCCAGACTTAGACCTTTCTTAATCTGCTGTAGTTGTGCGGGCTCCATGTCAGCCGAGTTCTCATTCATTCTCATTATTTGTTACAGATAAGTTTTAATTTCACACACACTTCTGTGCTGGAACTTCCTGTTATTCTTTATTAACAATATCACTGTATATTTTAGCTTTGTAAGTTTTATTTGATTAGTATTTTTGGGATTAAGTCACCTAAAAGAAACGTGTGGTTTGTGCTTCAGGCAGTTTGGTAGGTTAGCACAAGGTCTTGACTTATATTTGAAACAGTTTGCAGGTTAGCTGATAAGAAAGGCAAGAAAGAATAATGAGAAATTTCACATGACAGTTATTACACGTAATTATGAGGATATACTTGACAAATTTTGGTGTAATTTGAAAACCTGACAGCTTGTGGGTTTTCTGATCTATCATTAGTTGAGTAGCTTAATTTTACAACTGTAGTTCACATGCAGCTGAGTTCTTTCCTTAATGATTTTTCACATTCTCTTCCTTTCCAGGATCATGAAGAACTTTTCAGTGTTGTGTTAGAAAAATTATACCTAGTAGGAGGAACATATTTGAGTTGAAAACAAATTAAAGGCAACAAACTTTTGAATACAGATTTCCTGTTATTTTTTTTCTTTTTTCTTTTCCCTATGCTTGCAGTCAAATTGTGATTTTATTTTTTCTTCTAAAAATAGGGTTGTGATCTCTTACTGAGTAGGACTGCAGAATATTAAGTAATATGCTGGATCTGTCATACCAGTCACCCTCCCACTGCAGAGGCACTCAGAAATTAAGAGGGGGAGCACGAAGGCATGAGTTAAAAATACCTTATGAACTAAAGTGACTGATTTGGTGCTAAGATGATCTTGATGTTAGAGCTGGCCATACTATCTGCATCAGTTTAAATATGCACAAGTGCAATTTCAGTTTTGCTTATGAGGAAAGTTTCCTGATAGACTGTAACATCTGATCTGCAGTGCAATCCTGCCTTATTTAACTGGATTTAGGGAGAGCAGATGTACTGTAGTTATACAGAATAGTTATCCAGAGTGATATTTATACATCGACCTCAATATTTACCCCAGCTGGAATACAGGCTGAGCAAAGGAAATCAGCCAAGTGCCAGTCCAGAAAAGTCTATCAAAGTTGGCAGTATTTACTTTTGCTTAACTTCTGAGGAGCTGGCCACAGTAGGCATTGTGGCCCCAAGTATGTTGGCCAAGGCACCATTTCTGAATGATAATTGATGGGACATGTATTCGCTACACCAAAGAAGTGTAAATGTCATATTGACATTTTCCTCTTCAAGTAATTTGGTAACACCAAAGTAGGTAAGTTTACTACTATTTGTGTTTTGTTTGATAGTTTGGAAGTTACAATTTCCAGGGTGTTGCACTATTTAACAAGCTTTCTGTGAGCATGAAGGATTTGTTTTTACTAAGAACCTCTTTGAAAGCTGACTTGAAGTGGTTAACACCTATTTATCAAGATTTTATGGGTAAACAGTTGTGAAGTTTAATTCAGTATAATTGTATCTGAAATGACCCCAGAAATCTGGCCTCTCTTTCATCAGAGAGTTAAAGATGATGAAGAGAAAGATAACAGCTATGCGTTACATTGCCTCAGTAGCTTTCTGTCCATTTGCACCAACCAGTGCTGTGAAAGGAGCTTATGACATTTAAAACTGGTGCGTGGTGCCAACACGTAACCAACCACACCGTGTTCTGTTTATGCTGAAACTCCTCCTTAGTGCAAATTAAATAGCCTATTGTATTTACACTCTAATCTAGCACACACGGATGTTAGTGGGAGTCTTTCAGTTGGTTTCGACATGTGTTGGATCAAGGCCAAGCAGATTAGCAAACTACATCATTTCTTTGGTCTGAGGACTTTCCTCTGGAAGGAGTCTGGGGCTGGTGTCGCCAGGTATGTTCAGCCTCTACATCTACATATTCCTGGGCACAACACCTATCCTACAAGCCCTAGCAGAACAGAAGGCAGGGCCTTTATAGCTCTCACTTATTTGCCTCTGATTTGTTGTCTCCATAAAGACTGAGAGTCCTATCTGTTATTTGCCATTATTTACTGCTATCTCTTAGCAGAGGGACTGAAAGCAGAAAATCAGGTTCAGCCTGGCTTATGTGGCTGCAAGGATCTTGTCCCTCTCTAACTCTGTATTTAAGTTAGGAGCTCACATGGGCTGATAGTAGAGATGGGGAACATGTGTTTAAATCAGGCTGTGGTAGGAGAAGGGACAGTTAAAAGGACTCCCTCCTGCTTGTCCCAGCTAATGTCATCCTGGAAAACCTGGTGGA
The DNA here is from genome assembly GCF_963210335.1 of Falco punctatus. Classification (NCBI taxonomy): domain Eukaryota; kingdom Metazoa; phylum Chordata; class Aves; order Falconiformes; family Falconidae; genus Falco; species Falco punctatus. The sequence continues at coordinate 71,167,833 of NC_137583.1, forward strand.
TCTGAACTATGTTTCTCTGTACCATCTAGCAGACAGGAGCTTGTAAGGAAAAAATGGGATGAGATGCACCAACACATGTGTGATCAGAGGCAGGAGGGTGTGCTACCACACCATCATCCCAGATGGATGCAGACGGTTCTGTAGCAGATGTGAGTTGACTGGTCACCAGTGGGTTTGTATCTGGTTAATACTGTCAGTGCAAGGCCCTGGCTTGAGGGAGCTGGAAGACTAGGGGAGATCAGGTGCTGCAGCCACACTGGTTAATTTGGGAAGCTCTCTTGGAAAGACTGGGGTGGTTATTTCAGGGCTGTGGTGCTAATCCTTCATAAGAGTTCTCTGCTCTGTGGGAGGAGATGATGCTGTGTGACGTGCTGCCTCATACAATTGCTGCTGCTAGTACAGGTAGCTCTGGCTGCCTTATGAGTCACACCAGCAGGGACTCTGAAAACCAAATCCTCTGGAGTTTTCCTTCTTTCTCTCGATGGACCAAGTATGCCACTCTCATGGTAACATGAAATGCACTCTGCTGCCAAGCCAACGTGGACAGTTGGACTACTTGGCCTGCAGCATACATCAGGGAAAGGGGCGGGCACAGCAATATCATTAGGGCTTTTGTAATGTGAATGAAATAAACGAAATGTTCTGTATAATGTAACTTTATAATAATTCCCTCTGTAGCATGTTTCAAAACTGTATCCTTCGCATGGCAATGCAATCGCTGCTTGGCCTGACGTAACTTTAGAACCACTTAACAATGCTGTTTTCCTTTATTTATGATTCAGTAGTTAAAGGAAAATTAACTGGTATCTCTGCAGTGTACTGATATTTGTGCTCTCCTTAATGCTCCACATAATGCCTTTTCTAAGACAACATTTAAGATACTGCATAGAAAGCTTGGGGAAAAATGAGAACTTCGCACTGAAGATCCTCAATTACATGCTAGAAAATCCAATTTATGTGACATGTTGCTCTCCGTTTACTTCTTGAAACTACAGTTAACACGCTAGTTGTAATTCTACAGTTAGATGGAAAAGTAGTCATCCCTTATGAAGTTCTCCTTTGCTTTGTGTATGCTTTTGTGCCACATCTAAAAAAACACCTCTCCTCCAAAATGCAACATTACTAAGATTCTTACTCAAGGTCTAGAGTATTCAGATGAATTTTTGGCTGATAATTACTATGGTTTTGTTTCTTCTTTTCTAATCTTTTATTAATGAGCAAGTGCCGAGATCTCATGAAAAGAAAGGCACTTGTATCTTTTTCATGACAGTGGCATTGGGCCTGCTATTCCCTGTTGTCTATTGCAGAGAGGAAAGAAATAAAAGGTTCTGACTAAAAAGATGACACAGATATTATAAAGTACCTGTATGTACAACACAATTTCTATTCATAGCATAACCTTATCAGTTAAAATAGTCAAGATGTTTAAAAGATGTGCAATGGATTTATTATTAATTTTCTAATGCAGTTATAGTTAATTTAAAATAAACAACTAGAAGATTAAATTGTGTATTTCTCCATCCAAGGTTATTATAATCCCATATGATAGGAAGTATTTAGGAAGATGGTTCAAATTAGACTTTGTTCTGGGCCCAGTACAGAAGCCTATGAAAATACACACCAAAAGATGCTGGAGAGAGGACACCTTGCTTCCAATTTGTTATCCCTGACTTTTCAATGAAAGCAACAGTGTACCAGGCCACAAATGGTGCCCTTCAGGTCACCAGAGATCTATACAGTGGTAAGGGTCTATACAGGCTGGGTCTCTGCCTTGGCCTTTTGTTCCCAACCTTTCAATCCTTTGAAGCTCTGTTGTTAAAAATTCAGGTATAAGGCAGAACTCACAGTCACATCCTTAAAGTGTCTGAGCTGAGCTTAAAGTGAGATGGCCTTTTTCAGCAGTTTATCTCCAGGTAGGTTGAGGAAGGTGAGTTTTCCTCAGTCCTGTCTCCTATTACATTAGCATGTTCTGCAAGCTTGGGACCTGGAATGGTGCTGCAGAAGCCAATGTTGTTGTTGTTGCTGGTAGAAGACTATCACCAGTCACTGTCTTGCTGGCCTAAGCCTGTAATTTATCTGAACTGTATTGTTTTCATTTGTTTGTTTAGAGATTATAATTTTTACAGTTTGTAAGAGTTTATTTAATAGCCTTTGAGCTCATAGTCTCTATGTTCAAAACTGAAAACTTAAAAAGTAACATAAATTGGAAAAATGCTAACATTGAACCATGAAGAGATTTTACTTTCTGGAAAGTGATTTTGCTGGTATTTCCAGGAATCCCCCTGGAATCCATCCTTCTTTTCAGCAACGCAGCCATGCTGCACTGGATATCCTCTTCCTCCTCCTTTCTTGCTCCCTGATGTTCCATGCTAGCTGCAGCTGTTCTGCAGGCTGTAGACTGGGCCATCCAGCTGTGCCTGGCACGTGGGGTTAGAGGATGGGAGAGGAGCCATGGCACAGTGTTGCAAATGAGTGTGATACAGGTTGAGCTGCAGGGGAGATAGGTTGGGAGCTAAACATGTGAGATTCCTTCTTGATGTGTGAGATTTGACAGGTCTGTACTGTGAAGGCTACAATTTAAAAATCTTCCTAAGATGGCTGGAAATACAGTTTCCTCTGAGGCCCAGTTAGGCTTGTTAATGATTCTGTATTTCTATTGCAAGAGGCAATGGAGGGAATTTTGGCAATGAAGGGAGTGTATTCCACACGGTACTTCCAGGCCATCTACAGAGTAAGCATATTGTTACTCTGAACTCGTCACATAACCTTTTAAAACATTAAACTCAAGGATCCAGTCCCAGTTCCAGCCCAACCCTTCCTGTATTTCACTATTTTGTTCAGTTTAAAAAAGGAAACCTTATTTTAAAAAGCTTTATAGATCACGTTCCATCTACGTGAACTGTTTATTTAGGCAGGAAGCTACTCAACTCCTATTTCTGGAATGGGAAAGTAGTTGCATAGACAAGAGTATGAATAATGCCATTGTTGTAGTTTTATTCAAAGCTACCAGAACCCTCTCATTAGGTTTAAAAATTCAGTTTAGAACCCTAATTCTCTCTCTAAATTCCTATTTTGTTCTCAGGCTAAACATAGGCCAGTAAACAATATCCACAAATACCAAATAATCTTTTAGTCCCATTTCATCTTCATAAGCAAAATCAAGTAGCTTTATACTTTTACTCAACATGGCAAACAGAAAGTGATAGCTACTAAAACAGAATGAGTAAATAACATTCTGTGCTTCCACAGCTGACAGTCCAGCATAGAGCCTTTTGCCTGGACTGTTGGATTGGTTGTCTGTGGTGGTAAAGTGTTTGAAAATCTCTTTCGATTGGGATTAAGCAACTAGTTTTGATTCTTGACACAGTGTAGTAGGGTTGACCAAAGACAGTCTTCTCCTTCAGCTTCTCCAAGAGCTCTGATGATGGCTTTATCATTCCTGTATCAATTACTTGCTCATGAAAATTAGTTGCTTTATCAAATAAAATATATAGACTTTTTCTCTTCCCTAATCTTTATTTCTTAATTTGATTTTACTCCTGCAAAACATGGTAGGAATCTCTAACTCTGACTAGAAAGGGAGGAAAAACAGCTGGTAAAAAAAACTCCCAACACATTCAATATATATAAAATAAAAAGGTTCACTCCATTTATGTGGCTGGAACTGGATTAAAAGATTACAAGGACTGTAACAGAGAGAAGGGAATTTTAAAAAAGTACTAATAATGTATATTTATTCTAAGTGTTGTCACTGAATATGGAAATTCATTTTGAAGGCTTCCAGATTTCAGACTACTTTCTGTGTGAACAGTGTTTTGGGATCTACAACTTCCTTACCTTGGTCTGCAAACAAAACAACAGACTGAATAGTTGAACTGAGGCACTGGCAGCAGTGCAGCTCTGGCAGTGAGGAACACAGCTCTTGCTGTGCTCTGCCTGCACCTGCTCACATTGTTCATTCCTCTCAAACTACACACATGCAAGTTTAATGTGAAGGGTGCGCAGGCACCCCAACCTCTGATGTTAGAATATGTTACTGAACTGGAAGTCAGGTTGAGTGTTTCTATGTTCCCAGATCACCGAAGACACAATTTACGAAATACTGGATGTGTGGTTATAGCATCCTAGTTGTGCTCATTTATCTCTGGATATGCCTGCTAAAAAAGCCAACACTCAAGCATGCACTGCCAAATTCTCAAAACACCCTGTGTATTGCTATCCACAGAACTCTACCTGCTTTGTGCACCTGAATTACAGAGCGTGTACACCTCACTGATGCCAGCTGCTTTTTCTGTAACACATCCATATGCATGCAAGTAATAAGATTTGCACCTGAAAGAAGTTTTCAATCTGCTTTTTACTCATAAATCAGCTATTCGAGGTTCAAACAAAACCAAATGAACTAGGTAACAACCTTCTGCTCAGCATAATACCAGTAACCAGCCCATTTTTACTAAGCTTTATTACAGTTACCTTTTGTCTTCAGTAAAACATAGACAAAATCTTTTTTTTTCATAATTTGAAGAGAAAGTATCATCCAAATACCCTGAAAAACCCATTAATAAGGGAAAATCCTGACCCCATGCATAAATTGAAACTTCCACTGCAACGTTAACAGTAAGAGGATAAAAGCCCCTTCTTCTAGGCAATTCCATAGTCATACTGACTCTTCATTATTACTTGTTCATATATTCATTAAGTGTATAGCTACTGTGGGATGCGGGATTCAGCTTGCATGCTTTTTGAGTGAAGAAAGGAGATCCTAAGAACAGAGAAAACTGCTGGTAACTGGTTAACCATTTTTGTTCTAGTATTTCCTTACTCTATTAGATTGATCTGAGTAGCTAAAGATTGAGTAATTCTGAAAACATGTATTGAGATTCCACTGCAGAGTGTTGTTTAGATCATATTACAGAACATAATAAAGTCTAACAATTTCTTTTGTTTTGGTAGGAAAACAATCACTTTTGTTTTTAGTTTTTCTATAGCTGAAGTTGAAAACATATTTCCACTGACCCTTGCATATGAAGAGTATAAATTACCCTTCTACAGTAGAGAATTTAAAAACACATTTCTCCAACAGCACCCTGGGTAGCTCTAAACAAGGTCACATTAAAGTTGCATTGTTCCTATCTGAAATGTAACTACGCAGTTTCTTCTTTTATACGGTTAAATGTAAGCTCAAACAGTAAGGGTCAAAAATTGACTGGCCACTCCTGTGCCAACCAATATGAGTTTAATATCTTTGTTTACTACATAATTTAGGACAGTCACAGAATTTCACAAAACCTCTTTCAGTATTATTTATCTGTATTGCAGTATTGCTCAGAGGCTTCGTCTGCAATTCTCCATGCAGTGTCTTAACCATGAGATCATCCTTCCACTTAAATGTGATACAATACCTGCTGGAGCTCATACACAAACATTATGAGCTGGGTATAGCAGTTAAGATGGTATTTTTAAGTACGTTACTGTAACTTGTCAGTTAGCCCACCTTTTATACCTGGATCAGGAATGAAAAATCAGTGAAATATAGCAAACATTATTTCTACACAAGTCCTTCAGAGTGTAAGAACATATTGTCATACTTGTTTCAGAAAAATGATGACACTGCAAGTGGGGCATCAGCTGTTAATTGGGGCATACAACATTCAGCACTTTCCCCCCCCCCCAAAATGTAATTAAATGAATACATATCTGAATGGAAGAAAACACTTTCTTTGCTCTGAAAAAGACAAATCACTATGCTTACGTGAACTCCTACTTTGTTCAATAGGGCTCTATACATCCACAACATTGCGAGCAGACTCCACTTGCAGAAATTTAGGTGAAAAGACAATGCCTTCATGTGATGACAGAAGGCAGCGAACACCACCTCTCAGCTTTTTTGTATAGCCTGGGAAATGCATGGTAACCTGCAAGACAGAAGCCTTTGCTTTCTGGCTAGGCTTCAAAGTTCACGTGATAGATCCAACCGGTCTTAACACCAGCCATGGGAGATGGCTTATAAGGAGTCTATTTTGTGGGAAAGAGAGCTAAGAAAGTTCACAAGAAGCCTTTCAGAAGAACTAGATTGAAACCTGAGATCCCTATGACCATATAAACAAGCATCTATGGGTTGTCTCTTCCAAGGTGTTGTCAAGTCACTTCCAATAACATAGACTAACTTTCTAGTTTAACAGTTTTTTTGAAACTTTTCTGCCTCAGGTAAAATTCATTATTAACGTGTGAAATCAGGTATCACCATAATTTTTTTTTCCCCTGCAGCACACGTTTACATGTGTAGGTATGCTGAAAAAAGCATCTTCTTGCAAGTGTTGTTGATATGCATTGTTCACCTAAACATTCACTTACCAATCATCTAGGCTAGATAAATGGCCCTGAAATGCACCAGATGAGGTAAGCATAAGAGTGTAAAATCTTGGGATGCCACTTACAACTTGCCAGTACTTACCAGCTAGGAATCAATGCTGGACCTGAGATAGAGGTCCATTACCTACTACAGTCTCCATGCTTGCGGCAACAGTTCTTTAGCTAGAGTGCAAGGTATTCACCCTTCTGCGCTTTGTAGTCTTTGGTTTACAGCCTCTTAGTTAGCAACACAGCAGGGTTGTTGGATTTTGCTTTGCTGGACTTCACTATTGCATCATTACCTACTCAGAAAAAGGAAAGACTGCTGCCGAGTAACATTTCACTGCTTTCTCACAAACAATCATTGGTGAAGTAGGTTTGTCTCTCTCACTGGTTTGTGTAGAGCAAAAGAACCTGCTTTTCATTACAGTAGCACTAGAAAAAAGTTGTGGCTGATGAGCAAGGAGCTCTGTGCTGTGGAAATGAAGACTGTGTTTCAGACACTATTTCTCCCTCCTTGTGGAGGAAACTAATAAAAGTTAATACAAGGATCTGGAAATAATGATAAATATTGGACCTGAAATAATGATAAATATTGGAATGCTTCCATACTGCCAAAACACTCATTTTCGATACAACTGCAGGTATTCCTATTGATTTTACTATTTCATTTCTAGTGTTGATATTTTGGTTCATAAAAGTTTTCCTTCAAGAATAAGGTGGGAGATTTCATCGTAGCATTGAGACTGAGAGTAATATCCAAATTATTTTTGTCTGCATGCTGAGAAGACCTTGAATGTGATTTTAATAATCTGGAGCTTCCAGGAATGAAGACTTCATATTAGTGGTTTGCAGGAGCTGTATGCTTCTAGTTATTTCTAATGAGCTAGAGCCTTGTCACCCGTAAGCCATCAGGCTGAATCTAAGCAAAGCAAGAATTGAGTCAGCTAAGAAAAAATCCCCACCCCACGTAAATAACATTCGCTGCCCTCTATTTAGCTGAGTCTCCATCCTACTTCCTGCTACAGGCTCACTACTCCACTACCTTTGCAGCACAGAGATGGCTTACCTATGCGTTGGGCCTAATTCAGCTCAGATGTGATCTTAGATGGATCCAAAAATGACAATTCCTGCAGAAACCGCTGAGTTACCATGTATTCAAGTTTCCTTTACCGACATACTCAGACAGCTGGCATTCAGAGTTCCTTGAATAAAAGCCATTGTTCACTGCCAGTCAGACTGTCGAACAGGGACTGTAAGGTAATCTGTACAGCACGGAGGCAGCAGACCCTACATCAGCACTGCAGGGTGTGTATACACCTTTTTCCATCCGTGAAATCTTAGACCGAGTCCAAACTGGTCTTCAGGTAGTTGTAAAAAACTATCATGCTATCAACTGTGAGAAGACAAATCTTAAATTCTAGATGAAGAGTAATTTGGTTAACAACAGTATAAAAAGTCTGATCCAGGATTTTGGAGAACTGCAGACCTCTAGCACTGGCCCCAAAATGGACCAGCATGCAGAAATGGAGCCGGTCAGCAGTTGGTCTATTTGCTGCTGCACCGAGACAGCCAAAGCAGACAATAAGCATTTACAAGACTGCCTGCAAATTTGCTTTCCTGTTGCTTGCGGCACTGCCAGCATCTCAACATCATTAATTTCATTGGACGCCAGATGTTTATGCCTAGACGAGGCATAAGAAGCTCTACAACTTCTGTCATGTAACATTTAAAGCCTGATTAGGTATTTCTCACTTAATCACATATATTATTAATTTCGATGAAATTACTGTTTCTCCCCACGCCTTTGAACAACCAGTGCATAAAAGTTGGGTTGCTAAGGCAGAATTATAGCCAAGTATTCCGGTTGAGCTGACTGCATTCTGATTACTTAATAACACCCAAGTATGTGCAGAATTTGTCCTTGCTGTGCGCCAGAGCGCTGCACTACTGAAAAAAAAAACCCACAACCCCCTCAGAAAAGGCTGCACTGCACCGGCTTAAGCACTTTCATCAGCGCGGTTTGTATTCCAGGTAGTTAAACACAGCTACGGAAAAATGCGCGACTCCTCGCTGCACCGCTCCCGCGGCACTAGCAAGTCAAAACCGACCGGCCCCAGGCTGCTCCGAGGCGCTGGATGCGCCCTGCGGGCTGCGATGCGATCGCCCCGCGGAACCGCCGCCCGCCCGTGCCCGTGCCCGTCCCCGTGAGGGTCGCCCGCGGGGAGGCGGCGGCACGCGCCCGAGAGCAGGGCGGGACGTGAGGGCGGCGGAGCGCGCAGCCCGCCTCGCGCCTCCAGCGGCCCCGCGGGGGAAGCCGGGGCCTCGCGCCCGCCCCGCGCCCGCCCCGCCCGGCAGGTGCCCGCCGGCGCTCGGCCAGGCCTCGGGCCTAACTTCGGGGATCGGCCGAGCCACCCCCGCGGCCCGGCAGCGCCGCAGCTCCTTCCCGCCCTCCCTCCCGCCGCGGCGAGGGGTGGTGCGCCGCCACAGCGCGCCTCGGGCAGGTGCGCCCGGGAGGCGGCCGCAGCGCCGCGCCCCCCCCCCCCCCCCTCCCCGCGCCTCAGGGCGGCGGCGCGGAGCCCGCCATCGTGCCCCGCTCGGGGCGGCTGCGGCGCGGGGCTCGCCCTCCCCTCCCCTCCCCTCCCCTCCCCTCCCCTCCCCTCGCTGCGGGCCGCGCCGCGCCGGTGGGCTTGGCTTGGCTTGCGGCTGCAGCCCGGAGCTCGGCGTGAGTCACCCAGCCCGCGGCGCGGGGAGCCGAGCGCGCAAGCACACGGAGGAGGCGGTGGGGGCGGGCGGCGGCGAGCGGGCGGGGGCGACAGGCACCGGCTCCCCGCCCGCCCACTCACACATGCTGCCGAGCCGCAGTCAGCTGGAGCGCCGCTTCCTCCCCAGCCGCCGCCGATGACCTCCTCGCCCGCCGGCAGCTGCTGAGGACCCCCGGCGTCCCCGCCAGGGCAGGGGATGGTAGATCGGCCGCCCGGAGCCCCGTCCAGCCCAGCCAGCCGCACCGCAGCCTCGGCCGCCGCCGTCCGCGGGAGCCGCAGCCCGAGAGGAGCCGCAAAATGAACCCCCAGTGCGCCCGCTGTGGCAAAGTGGTCTATCCCACCGAGAAAGTCAACTGCCTGGACAAGGTGCTGGGGCGCGGGCGGGCGGGGACGGCGCCTCCCGGACGTGCTCGTCCTGCGCCCCGCTCCCTTCGGCTCCGGCGGGGCGGGCCGGGCCGGGCCGGCGGGGGAGCGGGCCGGGCCGGCAGGTGGCAAACGCAGCGCCTCAGGGGCTGCCGCTGCGCCGGCATCCGCGCCGCCACCGCCGGGCGACAGCCGCCGTGTCATCGCGCTGGCGGGGGGCGAGCGGGGGCCGCGGCGGGCCGGGGAGCCCCTGCGGCGCCCGCCCGGGGAGTGACGGCGCTGGGGGCCGGCGGCGGGTCCCCGCGGCCCCCCCGGCTCCCCGGGGGACGGAGCGGTGGGCGGCCGCTGCCCGGCTGTAGTTGTCGGCGCCTCCCCGAGCCGGGGCGGCTTCGGCCGCTCCTCACGCCATGGCTGCCTCGGTGGGGCCGGGGGCCGGGGCAGCGGCGTGGCGACAGCCCCGTCCCTTGGGGGTGTCCCCGGTGACGCCGGTTATCGCCGAGCTCCGTAAATAGCAGCAATGAGGCAGTGACAGATGCGCCAAAGTAACGTCCCCGGAAAGGCAAGGCGGTAGGAGCTACCGGAGGAAAATACCGTATTATATGCTAAATTTAGCGTCTCTTCAGCGCACCAAAAAGCCAGCCGTCACATTAGTTAGTGATTTTGTTCGCATATTATTGCGTTCTTGGCAAGCGGTGTCATTTTTTTCGTTAACAAGGCAAAACATCAAACTCCTGCCTCAGTTACCTTTAAAATAATCCCGGCACAGTCAGCGGTGGTGGTGGTGGTCCTGTGGTCCTGAGCATTCACCTTCGTAGAGAATTTACATTTTTGAGAGTGCTTCAGAAGCACCTTTGGTTTCGTGTGAAAGTAATTCTTTTGATTTAGTTTGCAGAAATCTATAATGCATGGCCAAAATACTGACATGTCATTGTGTTTTTATATTTACTGTACCCTAACATAGCTTTCAAAACATCAGTATCATAAGTAATTCTACTTTATGTTTCTTTGCAGTACTGGCATAAAGGATGTTTCCACTGTGAAGTTTGTAAAATGGCTTTGAACATGAATAACTACAAAGGATATGAAAAGAAACCTTATTGCAATGCGTAAGTATTGTAAATGTCAAGTCTTGCAGAAATGCACATGAAAAGAAAACCTGGCTGTGGATATTATCAAATAGGTATCGTCATGCTGTAAAAACTTAATCTAGAGATATAGTGGTGCAGTCTAGAGCAGTTTAGTATCTTTTCAGATGGTGTATTCTACTTGCATTGAAGTGTTAGGAGATGAAAATAATGGATTATCATGTGTTTAGGTAGTGTTTTAGTATCAGATGTCAGGATGCAGGTCCGTGCCTTCCAGAAAGTGTCGGATCTGGTGCTGTCTCGTATTTACAGTCATTATTGGCCTGCTGGATTACAGTTGTCCATTATGCAGCTCTCTGTTCATGCTTATGGACCTGGTCAGCATTTTGTAATAAGAAAACAAACAGAGTGCTTCTCTGTTGTGTAGTTTACCACAGACAATATCCTGTCAGAGATCGTGACAGGTTGTTTTTAAAACTGTTATGTTGTTCACGTATCTCAGATTGCTAAACTAGATATTTACAAAATCCCAGTTATCTAGTGCTTCGTACTGTTTTGTATTTTGCTTCTTTCTTAGATTTTGATAAAGAAAATAGGTTCATTTTGGTTGTAGAGTATAATCATTATTACTATTTTACATTATTACTATATTACACTTTTAGATTTGGTTATGTGGGTTTTGAAGAGTGCTTTGATGTTTGGCTTGCAACTACTGTAGAAGAGCATTTTAGTGCATGTAGAAAAAAGATGCTTATTGTGGTTTGTGCCATGCTGCTAAGATTTTCTAAGTGCGTATCAGTATGTTTTAATCTTTAGAAACAGTTATAATATGCTTTGTTAGAAGGATATCTGAAGAATTTGGAATGAAATTTGATCTTATGTTATATGTTACTCATTATTTTCACCTTTACATACTTTAAACAGGTTTTAAGAGACAGAATTTTGAAACTATAGGCATGATGTAATTTTTTCAGAAATATTTTCATATACTTGTGTGTGTGTGTATATATACGCACTCATATAATATCTTAAAATGTTTATTTCATGCTCAGGTAGATGGTCTATGGTTGGCCATTACTAGAATAGTTCAAAAGCATATGCGTATTTCTTCCAGGCTAAAATTGAATCTGGTCAGTGCTTATCTGTCTAAAATACGAGTTTTGTTATAAAAACACCTGTGCTGCCAAGACTTGAAACACCTGTTTCCAGTGGGCACAGTTGTACTTGGATTGCTTTAGGAACATACGGAGTTACATACATAGTTTTCTAGCTTTCCTTGAAGTGCTCTACAGTGTATGGGGGTGACATTAGACCTCTTGTAATAGTGTTGTTGGTTCCCAGTCTTAATGTGTTGTAGAGAAAGCTCTGTAGGAGGGGGATGTTCATGCTTCAACAAGTGACACAATACAGGTTGAGACTAACCTAGAGGTGATTTGCCCTAGATGAGACTCTGCTTGTGGTGCTATTCAAGTTGAAGTATTAATACAGGCTTACATCCTTTACAGGGATTAAAACCCTAATAATACTTTGGTGCTTTTTACCTGAATTTTTGTGGTTAAATTTCAGTGATGATGCTTTGGTTGCTTGATTTTTCCTACTTAATCAGATACTTACTTGTACTTAATAAAACTCTGTTTACAAAGTCTCTTCCATGCTATGCACTGGTGTTTCCATGCTGTGCATGTTTAACTTCTGTTGTAGCAGAGGTCTTTCATCTACAGAATTAGGCTATGTGGTATGTCTTTCTATTTATGGATGAGGGTAAATAAGGCAGATGGTTATGTTATGTACTGTTCAGGTGCTATTCTTCCTCGTAGTTGCTTTAATGAGCTTTGTAGTAGTGATCCTTGAAAAAAATAATCTCTGTCTTGGCAATGTCCCTCAAACCTCATATATGAAATGGGAAGAAACAACATAAACCCATGAAAGAACAGGTTTCTTCTATTTAAAAAGAGGCAAAATTTAATGTGAATGTCAGCAATGTGTATTCTGTTCTTAAGTGTTGGTAAACTTAACTTTGGTGGTTTTTTTTTTTTTTTTTGAGAGAAACTAATCAAATAATCTAAGTAATTTCAAGTGTTCTATAGAATCATGAAGGGAAGACCAAGGTGTGTTTTGTGGTTTCAACAAACTTTAATGTCCTTTAAAAGAGGGATAAGGTGTTTATGCAAAACTGTTTTGAGAATACAGTTTTAAATACTATATTTTGACACAGTACTCTTGTATCTCGATGGTTACTTATTTGCAAAGCAGACGCCATTATAGTATTTCAGATTATGATGTATCTTGCAATGTTCATTAGTAAGAGGCAAATCCATTTTTATGTTAAGTACTGCTTGATCTGAAAATCTGTGAAGAATGCAAATTTACTCAAACACCTACAAGTACTTGACAAAGAGCAATTACTGTTAGACTGTTTATTGAGGACATCCATCAATGAGAGTATAATTTTTAGATAAAAGTGAAGAAGTATGCACTATGAATAGGAGAGCAATACCATGAAGTTGTTTAGTAGGTGTGGAAGCCATAGTTAGCTTTTTGTAAGGACAAGTTGAAACGCACCAGTAATCTCTATCTGTTTGTTAGTTCACAGGTTAGATAATGCACTTGAGTATATTTTGTCCTTTAAACTTAAAATATTCCACTCTTTTTCAGAAATTAGTATTTTTTGCTGCATTAGTGGCAAAGATCAGAAGTTACTTTAACTGTGAAACATAATTGTGTTTCTATTAATACAAGAAAAATATACTGATTTCTGAATGTTCCATCTATGCTTTTGGTGGAGGAGGGTAAGGTCAGATGGATTAGCAGGAAGTTGCAAACCAAAAAGGAATATATTGTGAAATACACTAATTCAGTGACCATTAGAAAGGAGCAGAAATACTTGTAAATGCAGGATTCTGCTTTTTTTAAGGGCAAGTTTTTTGTTGGGCAGCTTGTCACATTTCCAGCTAAATGGTTGTATATGTTCTTTGTGATAAGGATACAGTGATAGCAAAAGTAATGACTCAGCTACTGACATAGTAGAACTGGTACAGGTCAAGAAGCTGAGTTGCCTAGTATTGCGGTTCTGATACTGCTTTTGTAGGTTGTAGGTTTATGAAAGGTTTTGCAGCTGGGTTAGAGGGAAGATTTGTCTATGTGTGCTTGTGTATAATGTGGCTTTGAAAAGAATGATCTTTGTGTTAGAGTTTCCATGAAGTTCCTTGATCTGTCTCCTTTAAACATTTCAGTTCTCTTACTTGTAGAGAAAAGACTGTACAACTTTGTTCCCTCTCTTTTTTATTATTTACATATTTTGTGAGCTGTTTGAGTCAGGATAGTTTATCTCTGCTTGTTTGTATAATGCTTAGCATATCATGCTTTTATCTCAGCTGGGACCTTTGAGTAGTACAGTACTCTCATGACGTATGGTATTGTGTTTCTCACTTTACTTGCATTCATGTTTCATCTGAAAGGTCTCGTACACAACATTTTGAAGCTTGTAGATGCTTAGCATGTGGACACTGCTAGGTTTACCTTAACTTTAGTCTGGCCTTTTATTTGCTGCCTGACGAGATATGCCGTGTTGCCTCATTTGTGAAATAATGTTGATGAGACTTAAGGGCTTGGTCTTGTAGTCCAGTTTTGCAGTTCAACCAGGTGCTGAATTGTGGGAAGCAGGTGAATGAGCAATTCTTTGTCTCTGTGAACATGCATATAGGTAGTAAAAGAAAAGTTAGGACAGGTAAAATGGCTTGTGTAATGATGATTTGTTAAATCAAGGTGGCTTTAATGCAAAGCTGAACCCATATTCCACTTTAATATCTGCAGATAGAGATTATTAAATACTTCTTTAATATATACGGAGATGATAAGAAGAACAGTTGTTGTTATTTGCAAACTCAGAACTGATTCTTCCAGCAGCAAATAACCCAAGATGATGCAAGGAAGTGAATAGCATTTTGGCAGCTAACCATCTGTGTACTAGTTCTCAAGCTTGTTAAATGATTGAATCATGTAGGATGATTATATGGTAACTTATTGTTACGAATATTCACATATATACTTTTTTTGACAGATTCACTAGACCAAAACACAAGACTACTTTTTATGCAAAATGTAGAAGCTGAAATGCATATTTTTGGAATGTTATCTCCGCATTAGCTATACCTGCTGATGCAAACAGACTTCCTGCATGTGTGAACACATCCAACAGAGATGTATTTTTTAATTTCTGCAAAACCTGAAAGCTTAAGCTTCTGCAGACCTGATATACTGTCTTGCCAAAGGCAAACAACCTCAGTATTTGAACAAATTCTTCTGAAGTATTTAGTATCTAAAATTTTGCTAATTGCCTGCAGACAGGTTAGCTTCATTCAAGTTTTTATTTATGACAGCCACCATATGGAATGATTACATAACTTTAACATTTAAATCTACTGTCATCAGTCTTAGCGTGGATTATTGACATGAAAAACTCATCACTTTATTTTTTCTAGATTTAATTTCTTTTTAACTTACGCCAGTATGAAATAGATATGCAAATACATTTGAAATATTGTGATGTTAGAAGAATTATACTGCAGTTTCGATCTGCAAGTGCAGTCAAGCTTTACATTTTAAGATACCATATAGGAGGGATGAAAAATGAAAAAGTTATTGTCTGTCAGCTTGGAAAATGTAAAAAAATGGTACAACTTTCTGTACAGTCAGATGGGCTGGAAAATGGATGCAGTTGTTTGTAATCAGTGGATCAATGTGGCCATTAAATAGAACCCATTGTCCTGAAAGGTAAACTTATGTATAGAAGTTTGGTTTTAGCTGTGAAACATGAGTGGGGTTTCTTTCTAGCAGTCAGAAAGCTTCTAGGAGGTGACTAGGAGTGTGATGATACTATTCTTACTAAAAATAGCTGGCTTTATCTTATTTTTAAGTATTGATTTCAACAGGTGATTATTTCTCAGTTTAAATATGGCAGGAAGAAAGAAAATGAGTAGGCAAGGAGCAGGAAGAATAATCCATCTGAAATATGATGGAGCCACTTCTAAGAGTTGCAGTAAAGAGAACACACAGAGTAAACAGATTTTTGTTTGCTAATTCTCCATCTTCAACTGTTACTGAACAGCTTATTTAGGGTAAAAAGGTAACGCTGAGTTTGGGTTGAGGAGGAAGGTTGTTTTGTAGCATGGTTAACCTTAGTCAGTTATGTGTGGTTTTTTATTATTTTATTTTGGGTTTTTCAGCTGTTTCTGATAATTAGATTTGTTCAAAAGTAAGCTATTACATAGGTCAACCCAAAATGGTCATTCTTATAAAAAGAAACAACTCAGAAACTCCCATGCAAATCTTCTAGAAAGCAAGAATTTGCACTTTATCTCTTTATTAATTTTGTGTATTGAAGACTTTCCTCTTAGGATGTAATAGAAAATCAGTAATGCAAGTAAGAGAACCACTAGAAAAACAGCTGGTAGGGGTCTCAAGTCAGAGCCAAATACACCCATGTCATTTAAGTCTGTTATTTCTTGTTCAGCATCCTATAAGTATGGACTTCAGTGTTTGAAAACAGTTCTGTCTCCCCTCAGCAATCTTTTCATTAAACACAACAGCTCTCTTTCCTCATAGATTGTATTTTCTGATAATCCTTGTTTCTCTGCCTTCAGTTATCTCCCAAGGGTATATATATATATGTGTGTTACATGTATATATATATATATAATTTGAATTGCAATACCCAATGGAGCATTACCATAACTGGTAGAACAGCAGATATGCCTATCAACTCATATATAATTTTTCTCCTAAGTCCCAGTATAGTCTTTGCAATTTTGTTGTTGTTGTTGCAAACCCCAACCTATTGTTAAGTCATCTTTAGATTGTTGTGGGCTACAGTTTTATCTTTCTATGCAGAATTGCTACCTCAGCAGTCGTTATTATCCATTATCTGAGCAGTTAATTGTTCTTGGCTAAGCACAGAATCTTCCATTTGCTTCTCATTGAACTAGATTTCCATTTTCCCCCAAGCTGTTTCTCCAATTTGTCAAGTTCATTTTATATTGTAATTTTGTTCTCTAATGTGCTTACAGCCCCCTCCTATCAAGCTATCAACCCTCCCACCAGAGAGCCTGTAAGCACATAGCAAATTTAATAAGTGTAATCTTCATTTCATCACCCAGGTTGCTAGTTGAAGGCCTGGGAGGGTATTGGGAGCAGTATGTACTGAGTAGTCTGATGTAGCCTTCCCTTCTGTAGTGAGCAGTGATGAATGAGTGAAGTACTTTATCTTCTCTGCCTATTCCTGGAGTGTTAGATCAAATGTTAAGTTCTGCATGAGAAAGAAAGTAAAATTGTGAAAGAACGTAACCATTGTGGATATTTATGCAATCTCTTCTTAAATATGAGGGACAGCTACAAGTAGAGGGAACATACATTCCTGCTGCTTGGTGCTGTATAGTATCTTACTTGGTTAATTGAGTATTAAGTCCGAATTACTATTGGTGGTATTCAGTAATGAAAAGGAAAGTAGGACGAGAAGCTGAGCCTATGTGATAGAACAATTGAAGTAGCTTTTTAGGCAAAATATATTTGAGTCTCTGAAAGGTGTTTGATATATATCTTTAACTCTTTGAAGAAAGCATAGGAAAACACTGCAGGAGTTACTGTATATGGTGCATGAGGCAGATGGTGGTTAGTTGCAAAGGAATTACTGAAGAATAATTGTTGCTGACAGTCAGCTGTTGGGAAGAGTTGAGAAGTTTTGAGTGCTTTGACTTTGAGTAATGGGATGCAAAAACATTTTGCAGGTTCCATTTCAGCGTGTTCAGTTGGCTGTGTCCTGATTTCATGTTTGATCAAGACCTGCATATGACACCTTGTATGTGCTGGTGAGTGTGCAGTGAGAGGTCTCTGTGAGCGTCAACAGGCCCCTTGGTTTGTGTTGTTGCAAGCTGTGGAGAGCACCACGGAGTGCTACAGCTTACCTGGAGCCAGCCTGCTTCTCTGCTGGTGCAAATGGAGTGGAAGAACTGTCTGGAGGGAGACGAGTTTTTAGGCGTTTTCTATCAGAGCAGGTGAATTCTCAGACTGCATTGAGCCAGTACTGTCACATCTAGTACCTGATGTGAACATAGGGTCTGTGTTGGGAATTCACATATTTTAATATTCTGTCCATTGGTGTAATTGCTCTAAAGGGACAATTACAATAAACAGGAAATATGCAAGTGAGTATTTTACATTTTGTTTTATTTTTATGCTAGAGTGCACTAAACATGATATTCAAAGCTATTAGCAAGAAAGGCTTATAGCAATCCTTGCTGTGTGGGATCCTGATCTGTTGCCAGTTTATGTCTTGGCTCAAGTAAACACATGTTTTTAATTTATATGACCACTGGTCATCGTACACTGCAGATAGTTTTTCCAAGGAAGAATATTACATCTCGTCAGTACCTGTGTCATAGAATATATTGAACAAAAATTCTTAGGAGACTGTAGTTACAGAGTCACAATTTCAGTAACTGGCATTTTCTTTGCTTCCTAGTATCTTAGACACTGCTGATGCTCAACGTAATCTTGATTTTTCTTAACAGCTGTTACTCTCCATACTCATTCCTAAAGATTGATAAAATTTGTTTCATTGTATTTACTGAAATATTTAGGCAACAGAACAATAGGTGAAATTTTTTGATTCTAGATAATTTACTTATTTGCATTTCATAGCTTGAGCTTTGGAAGAGGTGATAACTAGTTGTAGCAAGCTTGTGAAATCTTGATGGTATGTTTTGTTAACAGTGATTTTGATTTAACTGTTTGGGGTCTTAAATTTTCTAAGTCATAACATTTCCTATCATATTTGCCAAAGGACTTAAAAAAAAAAAAAAGTATTTTCACTTGGCTGAATTTTAATTTAGGTTCTGTGTAGCTCTGCTAATGCTGTTGATGGTTGCAAGTAAGTCTGCTATCCTGATAAACTCTATGTACTTCATAAAGCTTGAAGAAAAATAAGTGTATGTTCCAATCTTCCATGTTTACTTTGAATTTCCAGAGTTGGTGATGTCAGAATGACATCATGTCAGTCAGCTCAGTGTCAAGAAGCATGTTTTGCTGTTTGCATAAAATGTCATGGGAAGCTTGCTGTAATTATCCAGACAACATACAGTCTTGGCTGAGTGGTCAATTAATGTTATTTTTTAATTTTGAATATTGTGGTTTGCTTACAGAAACTTTGCTAAATTTAGAGATTGTAGAAGTTTCACTGAGGGCAGAGTCTGACTGTGTGATGTTGAGGTTCCTTGAAAAGGAGACAGTAGGCAGGACTTGCAAGGTAGAAGTTTGCCGTAAGTACTTGTTGAATAACTGGTCTGCCTGAATATAAGTGACACCGACCAGTTCATGCTGCCTGTAGTTATGTCATCTCACACAGCAACTTCTTGAAAAAACAAAAAGACACAGTTAATTCACCTTCTTGATTCTCAGATCAGTCCATTTCTTCTCTTTGTGCCTCCCTCTGCCTTCTGATGTTAGAGCTGACATTGCATGAGAGTTGGCCAAGCTATTTTCCTTTGCTTTCTGTTCATGTTGCCTGTATAACTTTTATTTGTACCAGGAGGAAGTCTGGGTAACGAACAGTGCAGAATTTTTAGTCTCTCATATTTCTTCCTCCACCTGACTCTCCTGCTCTCCTGCTCCAAATCCTCCTGTTCTCAGTTGCGGTGGAATTGTGTGATGGTAGCTGATCCCATAACATCCTAATAGGAGGAGGGCACAAAAATGTGCTATCAGTGTCACACTTGAGAGAAGACTACAGCAGCTTGGTTTTAAAAATGAAAACCTAATTGTAATTTGGCCAGTAATCATTTAAACATATATTGCAAAGACTTTTCTGGGAAGTGCATAGTTACTTTTTAAAGAGGATTTCTTAAAACGTAGAACTATATGGAAACTGTTTTAAATTTCCTCCCAACTTCACAGTTTCAAAAATTCACAGTAGATTCCCCACCCCGCCTTAGGAGAGCAAATGCTTGGAGGTGGTCCACCACCATGTTCTGCCTCTCTAAATGGCAGCATTTTTTACACAGGTGTATTGATACAATGCCAGTTTCACAAATTTAAAAATAAATTTGTTCTGTACTTACTTTAGTTACACCTCAGTGTGTTTTTTTTTTTTTTAACTTGGCAAACTAAATGTTAATAGCTGATTTTGTTTTGTTTTGTTCCGGTTTTAGTTTGGAAGAATTCAATATTTGTAATGCAATCTTTGTGACATCAGAAAACTACAAATAGAAATACTTAGGGAAAGATTTTTTTTAAAAAAAGGATGCTGATTTCAGATTTAATTAAAATGCAAATGGCTGGGTTTGTGGAGGAGAAAAGTGTTGAAAAGTGGAAAAAAGCATGGGCTATTTCTGCTAAATAGTGTAGAGTACCATACGTTCAACACAGTGGGGTATTCATTCACGTGTTGCATTGCACTGGTGTGCATCTGCGCATGCAACAGGGAGGAAATTTCTGATGATTTGCTAGGTTATACAAAAAGAAAGGGGGCCAATATGAGGATTTTGAGCAGCAGAAATGCTCAGTAGGTGGTTGACCGAGAAGATGGTTGCCACTGTTAGAACTGGCATGCTTGGTATGTTGCTGTAAGGGAGGTTGCAGTCTGTGTTTTTAAGAACCTGCCTGAAAATATAGATGTAGAAAAGCAAAGCTTCCTAAGGGACTCAAATATTTCTTTTTTTGGAGCTACAGTTTGTGTTTGTTACAGTGGTGCTAGCACCTTTGTTGATGTTAGTGTTTGATGGGTAGCAGAGGAGTGATATTGATGGGGGGTGAATAAACAGGAGTGCCTTTTGATAGAAGCTTTGTTCAAAAAAAGAGTTGCCAAATGGCCCATTGTGTAGGTGTATTTGATACAAATTTTGCTGTAACATAGGAAGATCTAATTTGAAGTAGTTGATAGGAATTGTCAGGCTATCAGAAAACAGATGAAGTTTGTTACAACAGTTACTAGCATAACTTGCTGAAACACTGTGGCATTAGCACAAAATTGTTAGGAAGGATGGGGAAAGGGAAAACCAGGCTGGAGGAAAAAATATCAAAAGATATATTTAGAAGAACAGTATTTTCTGGAATATGTGAAAGAAATTGACAACTCTAGTAAATGATACTGAGAAGTAAGTATTATGGGAAACTTAACAGTGATGATGTGTCTACTTACGCAAGGGGAAAAAAACAAACCAGAATGCATGCATGCAAAGAAAGCCAGCATAGACAGAAAAGAGAAAAAAATAATTTATAAAAATGTTTGTTGAGCTTTTCAGTTTAGCAACAGCAAACTAAATTTCTGAAATGGTCACGCTTTTGAGTCTTTGATTAGGAATGGGGTACTATCATGGTGTGTGATCAGTAGGGGTATGTCCTGAGCTTTTGGCTTATTTTGATCTGAAGGTCAAAAAGGAGATTAAATACAGTCATTCTCGGATAACTCACTATTTAAACTGCTATGTGGCTTATATTATAGTTGTGTCAGAAATGTTGGAAATCCGTATTAACAAGAATGGAAGAAGCTGGAAGAAGAAAAAGGAAGAGCAAGTAGATGAGCTTTGGTTGGGTTAATGGTCAGTCTGCTCCATCTCATGCTTCTCCATGCAGCCAGGTCTCAGTTCTGAGTTATGTTAATTCTGCAATTACTTTAATAAAAAATTGATACTCAGAATAGAATAAGATATACTTTTTTATATGAAATATATTTTAGTTTATTGGCACTGCAGGTACTGAAGACTTCATCCTGATTTAAGGAACTTGCAGTAAGGTTTATTAATTCCTGAGAAATATCAGGACAACTGGAAGAAAGTATAGTTTTTCACTTAATTTTATGCTCCATGAAAAGTGTTTCTGTGCACTAAAATAATAAGCTACTAAGCAGTGTGCCCAGGAAGATGAAAAGCTTGAGGGGGAAACTAAGAAGTATGGTGACAGTTGTGTGAGAATGAGCACAGGATATATGATTAGTTTTTCTGGTAGTCTAATGCAAGCAAGGGTATATTGCAAACTTTCTTTTCTTCCAGTGAGACGAAGGCAGATATTCTACTGAGCAGTAATAATTTACGTTGGTGCTGTTAATGTTTTGCACTTACTGATTATGAACAATAATCATAGCCAAAGAATTATTTTTGGAGTTTGTCTTGAAATGTAAGAGATCATCTGTTTCTGTAGGCTACTAAGCTGCTTCAGAATTCAGTACTATTCAGTACCTACGAATATTTTCATAAAACTTGGAAAACTTAAAAATAATTTATAAATAGGGATTTCTGTACTTGTTACTTCAAGAAGTTTGGAAAGGCATTCTGAGGTCCAAACACAGGCTGGTCAAGCCTTGTATTAATTCTTGCTTGTGCTAAAGACTTTCAGGATTGACTCTTGTCTTTGCGGAGGAGAGATTTGAAAGAGTAGCGTCCAATTTCTTGAACTGACTAAATGCTTGAGTTTCACAACCATGCTACTACTGTTTCAAGCCTCATTTGGGTCAGCAGCAGCAGGAGTCTTTCTTACTGCCTGAAAGGCAATTACAGATTATGTCTCCTATGCAGAATAATAGTGTATGTGGAATAAATTAACAAAGGGAAAATTTAAGCTTGTCAAGCTGGATATGGATGCAAAGGAGACTGTAATGTGCTTTTAGAACTTTAAGGCAATAGGGTAAAAATGGTTATTTTTCTCTAATTACTTATTTCACCCTGAGGACAATGGCAGCTCCCCTTTTTCATAGCTTTCTCCATCCATCCTGTCACTTCTGCTGTGCTGGAGATGTAGGCTCTGGCAGACCTAGTTTGGTAAGCAAACAGGCCCTTTTGCTTTCTTCTGCCATTTTTCTTTGTGCGTTGGCAAAGCCACCTGGCTGTTTGGTGTCAGCTCTCTCCAGTGAGTTTCTCATCTCCATTGCATGCCTCAGGTGTGACAGTAATTCAGCATCTGATGTGCTGTGAGCACTGCCTGTGGTGTGTGAGACAGGTGTGACTCCCTTGTATTTTCCATCTGCACTGTTTGTATACATCTTGGGTCTTGTGTAAATGTGTCAGGGTCTCTTTTTGATGTCTTCAAAAACACTGCTCCAATAAGGCATTACTTCACAAATGGGATAACAGATATTAATACATACAGTTAACAGTAACTATACATCTTACAAAGAAATAGGAACTGCATGTTCGGGGACAAACTTATAATGGATCTTTAAAGTAGATTATCAGTTCATAGTAATAATTAATACTATTTAATTTTACACCTGTTATTATTTTTTTCAGTGGAATGATTTCTTACCAGGAGATTTTTTGCATGAATCATGAATCTGCCAGTTTCAACCCCCCCTACCCCCCTGGTAGGAATCTGTGTTTTAACTGTGTTGGTTTTATAGTACCAGAATGCTTAATTTCATGGACAAAGTATTTAGCTTTGTTAGTTGGACTTATTTTGCTTAGGTGTATTTTACCAAAGAGCACATTAAAATATTATGTGTATTAATTATATACATTAGTTTTATTGTAGTTGTATATTTAGAGTTATGATGAAAAATTACAAAATAGAACCTATGAATGTGGAAGGAGATAAAATGCATTATTTTCAAGAGCATGGAGTTGTAACATAGCTGGGGTTCTTTACTATAGCTTCCGAGGAATAGCTGTTTTAAGGGAAAATGTTTTTTGAAGAACATTTCGAATATTAAAAAAAATATTCCACATCACGGTTCTTCTCAAAAAAGAACTTTTCCCCAACTACATGTAATGTTAAGAATGCTTTGCATATTCATGTAACTGGATGTGAGAAGCTCTGCTGCTCCGTGAGGTATGGGAGGAAGTTTAAAGGAAATTCATGGTAGTGATGGCCTTGTGGAGCACTTCAACACACGGACTTTATAGCTGTTGCTGTCTCCAGTTTTTATTTTTGTCTTATTAGATATATGGGTTTTTTTTAATTTTATCAGGGCTTTATTAACAACTATGTTGTTTATTTTTTTTATATAGGCTTCAATTAACATTTCTGGTCCACTTCTCATTACTTCAATATATCAAGCAGTGTCTTGGAAAGACTATCCACAACAAATATGAAAAGTGGAGTCATGAATTTGAGTGTAGTTAACTCTGAACAATCCCAAGAATGTTAAAATGCTTACAAAGACAGTATTTCAATATATTCCAATTTGATTTTCTCCCAAGCACATAGACCTAACTTACTTAGAATTGGATTCCTTACCTTCTATGGTTTGTGTTTCCTATATGATTGTTCTGGAAGGTTTTGGCTCAAGGTCTAAACCCTATGGTGTTCCTGCTGAAGTTTTTGGTCTTACAATGAAGTTACAGAAAAAAATTTAGTCTTATAAACCAATCAACATTTGGAACTTGATGTCTTCTGTAATCACATGTATGATTGAATAAATTGCTAGAATGGAGACTATACCTTTAAATATAAAATAATTTAAAATTTGCTAATAATCATGTTTTATTCCCATGAATGATGGTTCTTTTGCTATATGTATATATTATTTGTGAGAAATCTTTCAGAGAAGAGGCACTCTTACTTGCATGGTTGGCTTTTCTTACCTGAGATAAAGACTAATGTAAATTTGTATTATGTTACTTAAGAACAGCTATGTCCCATATATACAATGGAAAAGAAAGATACTGCTCTGACTAGTATCTTGACAGTTTTAGTTTAGACTGTTAAAGTTAGGGAGATTTTAAATTTGACTCCTTTGTGCTTTGTTTTCCACAGTAAAATGACCTGTTATGTTTTTTTACATTTTCCTTTGCAATATAGCTGCTCAGTAACTGTGAGCAAATTAAAGTTAAGATAAAAATAATTCCTCTACTTTTCCTCACAGCTGTATGCACACCTACTTTTATGCAAACCAATTTTTTTTTTAATTCTAGACTTGAAAAAAGATACTTGTAAATGCTAAACAAAAATGTATTAATGGTATTGTTTTCCCATCCTTATTATAGCGAAAAAGTATACTGAGCTGTAGAATATAATATTATTTGAAAAATGTTTATCTGGAAAGGCCTGTATTTGTCACTTCAGTACATACGTTGCTTGCAGTTTGTATTTTGGGTGATGCTCAGTAAGACAATCTAGTACTGAATTGTTGTCTTACAGGTTTTTTTCAGTCTCAGTATAACTTGTGAGAATGATTACACTAATTCTGAAATGTTCTTTTTCTAAAGGGAAAAGTAGTAATCTGGCACTTTTCTTTAAAGAAATAAACAGCACTAGAAGCCTTCATGACACCATTTTTATATCTGCTGTAAAGCAACAATACTAAAAAGTCATCTCTTTTTGTCATAGTAAGTTAAGGAGTAGGTGGGAAGAGCTGGGAAAACATCAGCGTGCAGAGCTCTACAAATAGGCAACTATCCATTTCTTCAAAGAGGTGATGGCATTATTTTTGAATAGGGGAGGCTTAATCACACCTTTAGTATGTGGAAGATGCTGGATATGAAACCAGTGGGTAACAGAAATATACATCTGAGCTGGTAAGATCTTCCATATGCCACGGTCTTCATGAAGGCTATACTAAATAGACCGTCATGAACAATCCTGTTGGTTCATAGGAATTCATCTTAGCTGTGTTAGCCTTGCAGTATAGATGGGTGAAAAGCAGAAAATACTTGCTGTTCTTGTAAAAAAACAGACCTTAAAATAGGAATGTACCGAATGCATTAAAGGAAAAGATCGTGCAGAGTCAGAATGTCATTTAAACTGTCATTTTTGAAGTGAAATGTTTGAAGAGCACTGTTGTCAATTATTTCATTTGTTTGCGGAGTGCCTATTATTGCCATAGCTGAATACCTTTTACCCATGGGATGTTAGTTATATGAAGCTGATGGGCCAGTGCATTATAGAATAGTAGATGTCTTTGATGGAGGGCTGGAGTCGTCATGTCTTGGAACATCATTTTGAGGACTGACTGGTAAAAGTGAGGACAATTGACTGAAACAGCCTTGCCATAATTGTAGAGTATTAAAGGAAGATCGACAGAATTAAATACAGTTTGTGAGCTGTAGTATGGTGGTAGTTCTTTTCAGACACTGCTTTGAAGAGGGTCTTTTAAAAGTTAAAGGTGCTTTTTAGATGTGGTTGGAAATAGTCAGCTTAGAACTGTTGCTGGTATCTCCTAAGCTTCTCCCCTCACAGGGAAATGTCTATGAACAGGGACATGGTGTCTCTGAAAAGTAATTGAAAAAAATAATCAAAGTAGGCCACTACCTACTCTTATGTTCTGTTTTCTCAATGGAAGGAATTAAGAAATACAGCCTGTTGTACTTTCTTGAGTGTTCAATTTGCCAATCTGTTTTTCCAGCAGGAGAGATATGCTCGGTGGAATATCTTGTTATGGTTTGATTTCATTCTTGCTGTAAGCAGAGTAGCTTTTAGTGGCCTTACAAGAAGACGTACACATTAGGGTAGTGGAGAATGCTGTTAATTTATATTTTGACTGACATAAAATATTAAGACTTGGAACCACTTCTGTAAGACAAGAAATATGTAAAGCAGTGGGGAGGGAGGTACTTCCTGTGTGGTGCCACTGGCGCAAAGCAGTGGTGTATTGAAGTACACGCTGGGTGAAAGGGGAACGGGGAGGTACAGAAATGTGACATTCCAGGAAGGCTAGGGTGTGGACCAAGTTGTCACTGCAGGAGAGTTCAGAATGGAAAGGGCTCTGCACATATTGTATGGTCTTTAAATGTTTAAAACAGGCAGGAGAACTTAAAAATCGTGAGTGAATAAAGCTGGCAAGTTTCCCCTTCTGATTCATCCACACAGGTTAAATGATTCTCCTTGCTGTGGTAGCAGAGAGCCTGCCAGGAGTGCATTAAGCATCGTGATTAATGTCTGTCACGTGTTTTTTCTCTCATCTTCTCCCCAGCAGGTGGTGTGTATATGCAGTGCTGGTTTTTCTTTGTAGGTTTAAAGAAAACAAGACTGTTTGCGAAGATGCTGTATGTATTAAAGAAGTGGAATGTGTGCATGGAGCACAATGGGCTTGTGGTGGTCCCAAGTTCCTGGAAACTGGGCTGAACAAAGAACAAATTGCCTCCAGGGAGTTCTGTCTCCATTGCAGATGATTTCTGCTCTTGTAGAGACTTCTTGTGAGCCAGAACCACAGTTTTCCTCACTTAAATTTGGGTTGCCTTTTAAATTACTTAGTTACGTTCAGGATGAGGTCAGGTAACTCAAACTTTGAAACTCTGTGGGAAGGTAGCACTGACAGTGGCAGAAAGGTTTCACGTGCTCACAACAGCTTATTCTGCTTAGGAGGGTATTCTGGTCTACTCTGAACTGGAGTTTCCTTACATTTCTTGGTAAACCCACTGAGTGTTTGAGTGCTGTAAGGATGGGGACATGCATACCAAGTGCAGCCAGTTATGAGAAAGGTGCTTATACTTCAGTGTATTTATGACTAGAAAAAAGTCTTTTTTTATATTGTAAATGCAGCAAAAAAAAATAACCGCTGTATTACAGTTCTTCTTTCATGCTGCCTATATGAGTGTGATTTTTTTCTTAACAGTTTCTGTAATAACTGATAATAAATTATTTAGAGTAGTATTGATTTTTTTTTTGTATGGTTTGCATTTCATTCTTCCATTTCATGGTATCCAATGCGTGTAATGAATAATGAAACTCGTTTGAGGAAGTTTCTTGTTACTTTATCTGAAAAATGTACTGGGATTGTGTGCTAGGTTAATGGTTGGACTCAATGATCTTAAAGTTCTTTTCCAACCTAAATGATTCTATGATTATTAGACCTTTCACCATTCATTGTATGGTGGAAATGCCTACAAATGATATACATGGATTTACATTTTCTATATATCTAAACTATTACAACAACCATAAAATGAAACAGACCTTTTTACTTTAATTCAAACATATACAGCTGTCTTTGGCTATTAAATGTGAGGTTGTATTTGAGTATCGTTACCTTGGAATTTTAATCTCATTTACACAAGGTCTTGGATACAGTTGCTTAGTAACATGCTACGGAAACAGATTTGTTGATTTATGATAATATATCTACAATATCCTTATAATAATTATAAAGCTGTTGTAAGGAAAGCAAGTACACAATGTGGGTGTATATTTCAGCTGAATGTTTCTAATAATCTCCATATTCACAGTGTGTTTCACAGTGACTGTTTTCGTATGGGTTGGTATTTTACATAACTTACCTGACATCTAATTAACACTGTTGTACGTGGTTTGGTGGTAGTTTTGGATAATGTTGAGTTGCTATTTGTAGGAGAGTCTGAAATCCAGAAGTTTAGCAATTTACTTCCATGGGACTGTAGTTCTGATGTGGCAGTTATTTTGTAAGACTTGTGTTGATACCAGGAATGTATCAGGAACAAGCTGTAAGAGACAAGAGAGGCTTATGGTTCATTTTTACATGGTGTTACACTGTCATTCCCAGAAGAGAGAAGTGTGTTAGAGATTAAGCATCATGAGACTTGCAAAACATCTTTTTTTGACAGCTAAAGGAAGTATCTAGAAAAATGTCGACTGTTGCTTGTTGCATGTCTTAAAGTACTTGCAATTACCGTATTTTAAGGTTTCCTGAAATCTTTAAGGTATTTCATTTCTTTGCAAACAGGGATCAAGTTTTCTGTTTACTTCCCCTGCAATATATTGCAGAAGAATTCAGAATCCAAGAAATTTCTAACACTAGCATGCTGATTGTGTAAAATGTCTATGAAAGCAAAAATTAAGCAAGCACCTCTGAGACAGATGGAGTGTTATTAAAATCCTGGAGCCTGCTTTAAACACAGACCCAACCCCAGGAAAAAATGCAAATAAATTTAACAAATTTATAAATAAACCTAAATATTCTGTATGATGAGGCCTGAATTTAGTCTGATGTTCTCCGTGTATTTTGGAGTATTAAAAGCTTGTGTTCTTCAACTTGGATCATTGAAATAACTCTTAGGCCAGATACCTGGAAATTTTGTGAAGGGCCAAACACATTGGTGTTATATAATGCAATAATAATAGTTTGGAACTCTGCCTTGTACATTTGCCTTGGTTTCCTTGTGAAATTAAATTATTCAGGTTCCTATCAGACACAAAAAATTTACAAAGATCCATACAAATTGATGCATCTAATTCTTCTTCAGATTTTTTTCCTGTATGTAATGCAAGAATGCAGACAAAATAATTAGTATTTTAAAAGTGTCACTCACATGGCTCCGTTCAGTTGAACATTTCACTTTCTGCTTTCAAACACTTATAAGCTATATAATGGTTGTTCCACTATTGTTGTATCCCTTAACTGGAAAACTGTGGGTGGCATTCATCTCACCTGTCTTTGACATGTCCCATGCTGATGTAGTAAGCTGAGATCATTGCTCTAGTCCCATTTTTGTAGTTGGTGGAGAAATAAATGCTTTAAGATTTCAGTTCATCAGATATGATATGATAACATCAGCACTTTATGATAACTGAAACAGACTTTATTCATCGTTAGTTAACTTAATCTTCATGGACTGACTCAGATACAGAGCTTTACTTTTCATAAAGTAGATCATCTGTGTGAGAGAACTAGTTTATGATGTCTGTCCTTGAACAGCTGTCAGAACCGAGTATTTTTATTTTCTGGAGCTCCTACCGTATTTCCAGTCCTTTGGCGTTTCATGGGCACTTCAGCAGATTTGTGGGAGAGGAAAGATTTCAGTTGTTCCATTCAATTTTTAAGCTCAATTTTGAGCTCTGCCTGTCACCTCACTGCACGCTGAACCCTAGGAGACTGTGTCCCTGCACCATTGCCTTCTTCAGATTCTTGTGTTACTCAAACCTGCATCATTAATGTAAAAACAGTACTAATACTAACAACTACAAACAAATCTAAGATCTTGTATCTTGAAATAGTTATGTATCAGTTTAAGGAGAAAAATGCTTGGGTTTTTTTGTGTGATCTCTTGTTCTGCATCTCCAGGCTGCACCTGGAGAACTGTGTCCAGTTTTGATCCCCACAGTTCAAGAAGGACATGGTCAGACTGGGGAGGATCCAAAGGAGGGCCACAAAGATGATCAAAGGGCAGGAGAAACTGCCCTATGAGAAAAGACTGAAGGCCTTAGGTCTTTTCTTGCTGGAGAGAGAAGGCTCAAGAGGGAACCTTACCACAGTATTCCAGTACTTAAAAGGTGGCTACAAAGAGGAAGGAGGTGCTCTCTTCGCAAGGAGCCACATGGAGAAGAGAAGGAGTAATGGGTAGAAGTTGCATTGGGAGGACATTCATCTTGATAAAAGAGGTTTTTTACGGTAAGAACAGCATCCCCAGGGATGTAGTAAGAGCTGGAGGTTTTCAAAATGCAGTTGAACAGGGTGCTAGATAATTTCATCTAGGCTGCTTCTTCCACAAAAGGTTGGACCAGATGTTCTCTTGAGGTCCCTTACAACCTGGGCTGTTCTATGACTCTATGCCCTGAAATGTATGGCAATACTGTTTTGGGTCCAATAACCAGGGGCAGGTGTGAATTCCTCCAGCATAGCTATGAAGAAAATTAGGTGACTTAATACGTAATTTATTTTGTGTTCAGTTCAAGGTGATTGGATTTGTTATGAGCTCTGTTAAAGCTGACAATGCCAGACTCATTCAGGTGAGAAGTTTTTGAGTTTTGAGTTACACATTGGATTGACATTTTTAAAAATATGTCTTATATCCTGAGGAAAAAATGTGTTTCACAGTCAATTAAGAATATTACAGAAAGTCTGAATTTAGTCATATGCCTTTTTAAAATTTAAATGGAAATGTAGAGTAACTCAGCAATAAGCATCTCTGTG
The DNA here is from genome assembly GCF_963210335.1 of Falco punctatus. Taxonomy (NCBI): domain Eukaryota; kingdom Metazoa; phylum Chordata; class Aves; order Falconiformes; family Falconidae; genus Falco; species Falco punctatus. Next base: position 71,198,201 of record NC_137583.1, read on the forward strand.
ATTTTAAAAAATATTTTTATAAATGCAGTTTTACACAGAAAAGTACACAGAATTGGATTGGTCTGTGGGACTCTGTGCAGAGCATAATGAGGTAAGAGCATTTATGATATTCAGAAATATGCAATGACACTCTTTGGTATGCTTTCCAATGAGCAGAGACCTTTTTTTTCCAAAACACAGGATCTCAGTCACTTGGAGCAACCCTGCAGCCAGACAGCAAAGAAAGGTTGTACTCTTTTAATGTAAGATCTGGTGGACTAGTGACTTATTTTTTCTTTTTTGCCCCAGTTTACTTTTGCCCTTTTAGAATGACTTGGTTAATTTGTATGCAGTGTATGGAAACCCTTTCTATGGTCTTTCATTAAAAAAAAATATAATAAATTGCTAAATCCAAATTGGCAATTTATCTCCTGTCTCCAAGCTCTCTTTTGTTTTATGATCTCTTGTGTGTTTTGTCTGTCTTTTATTAAATCTTTATTTACATATAAGGAAAGGCATGTACAAATTCTTGGACAGAATTTATATATGATACTGTATCATATATATCATAATACTGTATACCTAGTAAATCTTAAATTTATATAATAAAATCTATCCTTAACTTTTTTGGATAGGAATGGGAAAAACCAAATACTACTAAAATATAACTTTTGAAATTAATTTAAAAGCTCAAGGAAACATTTTGGTTATGTTGGTGATAATTCTGTAGGCAACGAAAACAGTATTTTTGGAATACTCATGGTTAGTCATGAGACTTTCTTATTTATCAGGCCCTATGGAGGTGGTAGTTGGCGTTACCCATGTCTATTAGTCACCACTGCAACACCAGCCCATTCCTTTGACTATGTCTCATAGCGTAAAGTTGTGGCCATAGCCTTATAGTGGCTGGATTTACTTTAGAAAGAAAAGGGGAACCAATCTTGTGACACCCTGCCTACAGAAGAGCCGGAATTCTCCTTCTTTTAATCTAGTGGACTTTTATCCACAGCAAAGCGTCGTGCTGCCTTTCAAACCATGAAATCAGTTGGTAATGCAGTTTGCATCAAGTGAGTATCCACTTTGTTCTGCTCTTTGAAGTGTTTTCTTCCCAGTTGTGTCTAAACATGGAGGCTGCTTTCTACTGATGCTTTTAGGTGTTTGCCTGGGTCTGCTGGGTGACATTCCCTTAGAACTTTGGGAAAAGCAAGAATCGAATAGCTATTATCTGTATGATACTGGTTTTTTTCTGTTTGATTAACAAAGGTGAACAATGACTGTTTGGAGGTGGAAAAAACATTTATTAATATTTATAAATGCAACTCCATTTGAAGGTTCTTCTTCATTCCCTTTAGATTTCCCCCTATGGCTGTACAACTCATATGCAATATGAATAAAGTATCTTACTAAGAAAGACACTGTTACAAAATATTCCTTTTGTTTCAGTTTGGCAGTTGATGTTAATAAACTGTTCGGCTACCACCATGGATCCAGATTTAACAGAGAAGTTAACGGTTGGCCCATGTATGGCTGTTGTCTGTGACTATTTTTGTTGTCACTCACAGTGTGATTAACAAACTTCTGAAAAAAACTTGAGGCTGCAGAGCACAGTGACCTATAATCTGTCACAGTGAGAGAACCCACAGAAGTGTGTTCTTTGTTTGAAAGAGGAATTATATCCTTTTTCATATTGAAAAAACTTGTTCCTGAAGAATTTGATACTTAAACTGTTACATAGTCAGATATTTCAACTACTGGGAAAAAAATCCATTTGATTTATTGTTACTTATTCCTTTTTGAGGGACTCTTTCCCTGCTTATGTACTTGCAGAGCTAAGTTTTCTATAAGATAAACATTTAATATTAAATTTATGGCCTACTTAGATACCCATAATCTCATGAATATTATTGTGACATTATTTGTGAAGCGAAAGGGAAGTTATGAATATGCTTCTTGTTCTGCCTTTACAATACCGTGTGTAAGATGTATACTTCAGACTATATATAAATTAGGATTTTATTTTTTCATAGAACAGTTCCCGTATAATCAGAATTCATAAATGTTGGACATTTAAGTTGACTTTACTTTGAATGTAGATTAGATCTGTGACCTATAGAAATATAGGTAGAAATATATCAGCCCCATATTAATATTCTTTGTAAGTAAAATACATGAAAAAAACTGTGCATCTGGTTAGGTACTGAATGACATCTTGGTCTGACTAGGCATTAAGTGTTAATTTTCATTGTGTCAGTTAATACAGTGATATGTAAAACCAGATGACAGCACCTCCTTAGCCGCAAGCTTCCTTATTGCTGATAAGACCCTATCTATCTAAAAGTATATGCTGCCCTTCATGTTTGGGTGTTCCCTTAAGTGATGAGAGTGAGCAAGCCCCGTACCTGGAGTGTTGAGTCCTTTTCTAATGCACTGCTGGAGGGGCTGTAAACTGTAGTGAGAGAAAATACAACAGGCTGCAAGAGCTGGAAGGTGCTGGGTGTGCTGGGTAAGGGAAATTCTGTAGAAATGGGGCTTACTGTTTTCAAGTTTTTTACATAACTTCTTACAAAGAGAAAGAGGCCAAAGATTTGTCCTTGCTTTAGTTGGCTCGTAAGAGTAGTCTAGGCAAGACAAAAATTTCTGTGGCACACAAGTGATGTACCTAACATTGTGTCTGAGGCTATTTAAGCTCTCCAGCACAAGTGACCAAGTATGTACCCAGTGCGGGTCTGTGATAGAAGCTGTACTCAGCACACACTGTTAAGGATATATGGTAATAATACCTAGAGGTAGAGAAGCATCATTTATCACTATCCTAAGTGGAAATAAATTAATATTTATGAAGACACTCCTAAAAATTAAATGTCAGATCAATATAATTATTCTCACTGTTCTGTGTGTCTTTTTATAAAAATACAGCTAATGCATGCGTTTGTCTCAGTGTAGCGCATGGAAGAGCTAAAGACTGGAAACCAACTTCAGGTCATTTTAGCCCATCTTGCACTGTAGTAGGACTATGTTTGCCTAAATTATGCTGAACATATGTTTAATCTGTTCTTAAAATTAAGTTTTGGTAGAGTCCTTGCTTTCTAATGTCCTTACATTACAGTAGTTTTCCTGAAATCAATCTTACTTTCTGCAGTTTTATCTTAATTCTTTTTCTTCTTTCCTAGTGGATGTGGAGAATATAATTGCTAGCTCTGCTTTTTTGTAGCATTTTATGTATTAGAATGCTGTTGCCATGGCTCATCTCAGACTTTGTCTTTTTAGACTGACAAAAACTTAATTCCTGTAGTCCTTTTTTGTAAATTATACTTTCAGAAACTCTTATAATTCCTGCTTCTTTCTACAGATCCCTCCTAGTTTGTCTTTTCCAGAGTGACATTTACATTTTAACAGCAGTATTACAGTGCAGACTTGTATTTAGCCTGTCTTCTCTCACTTCCAGAGCCTCTCTTCCCAATTGCTGCATAGACAAAAATGAGCTAATGGAAAATTTGACTGTTACAAAAAATTCTGAGAAAGTACCTAAAAGGTGGAGTACACTTAAGGTGCTGAAACAGGCATCTCCAAAGAAGAACAAATTGTTTACTGTCTGTAGCGAGCTGATTATGTGAATGCTTCTGCCATATTAATTGGATTCAGTAATGCAACTGATGTCAGGAGAAGTTACAATCATCACTAATTGGTGATGCCACTAGGGTAGCAGGCTGCGGCTGTGGTAGCATCAGTGTGTTAGCACAAGAAACATAGCTGTCCAGGGTGGTGGTCCTGTCCGGTGGCTAGACAACTGCCAGGGTCTGAGGAGACCTAAGGTCTGCGTGCAGTTCTTGGTTGCTGGCTCACAGGAAAATTACTTAATTTCTCTATACCTAAGTGCTTTTTTAATCCGTTAGGAGACTAGTCTTTGCTACACTCATGAGAAGCACTATGTAAGAACTAATTTGTATTCTATTTGTTCTTACAAACATGTTTTAAATTTATATAGTAGGATACTATTACACATATAAAAAAGTAAATAAAGGGCATACTCTTGAGTGCACTTGCAGACTTGCACAAATTTAAATATAGCTTTATTTAAAGATAGTGTGAAACATTGTTTCAGTTATTAGGCACCAGTATCTTCTGTTTGAAGTGTATATTCATTGAAGAATGATTGGAACACTGTGAGGACAGTTTTACTGCAAAGTTGCATAATTTGAAAAAGATGCAGTGGAAGCACCTGAAATTAAAGGATGGATTTGGCACTGTATCATCTTCCTGTTTAGTACCAAAAAATGTTAAACCTCCCAAACATCAGAGAGAAGCAGCCCAAAATGCTGGGAGGATTAAATGTTTCAGCAGCAGTCTTCTGATCAGAATTACAATTTACTTCATTTATTGAGTAATTAAGGATCAAACTGTCTGGAAATGTGAGATGTCAAGACTCTCATGTTTTACTAACTAACTAAAAACTAACATGTTTAACTAACACAAGATGTTAGTGCTTCTAAGAAAGAGAACTCTGCTAATATTCCTGGTTGTACACATTCTGCAAAGTATGCCTGAGAACGGAAATAAGAAAATATTTTTTCATTCTTAAACCTTTATAGCTGTAAATATAACAGCAGTTATATTACCTTCAGTGTGCAGTTCTGCCTCTATTCCAGTCATGTAACTTGCCCAGCTTGTTTCTGTTGTGTGCTGAGCGGTATAGGTTGATCAGCAAAGCGTACAAGGTTGCTTTTAGATTTTAAAGAGCATGAAACATTTTGATGTCATTGAGGCAACTTCTGGTTTCACTGTGTCTATCAGTTTCTGTACATATATCTATATGTATTAAATACTAATGTGATAACTTATAATGCATGTGTATTAAGCATCTTTTCCTCTTTACTCTCTTCTGCCTAGTACACAGAACGAATGTGCACATGCTATTTGACGATCTTCCTTACGTGATAGATAGATCCCATATCTTGCTGACTGCTGTGTGTAAAAGTCAATCAAATTTATCCCCAACAAGACTTCTCAGCAAATCTTCACTGAATCCAGTAAACTCCTACTGTCATGAAAACTTCCTCATCTTCTTCATTCTCTTCAAATCTTCTACTCCAGAAATATCTTAAGTGTATTTTAAAATGTTATTTCCTCTTTTAAACGTAGCATCTCTTTCCAATTAATTTAGTGACAAAGAGATGCTGTCAAGGCTTCTCTGTATCAGTGGTCTGCCATCAGCTGACTGGTTCGCTAGTATCAGGGCCAAACAGAAACATGGGTATCAGGCCTTCATTTCTGGCTTCACCTCTGGTCTTTGACTGTAGATTTGAACTTGAAAGAGACCCTGGCATTAGGTACTTTGCCTGGCTCTTTTGTTTTTGTATTAGAGAACTAAATGCAGTGGTCCTCTCTGGTTTGTGTTCTAGTAGCTTGGTGTGCAGTGGATGCCAGAATGAAGGTGCGAGCTCCATCCATAGTTGTCACCTAGTCTGAGTGGCTGAGTTGCTTGAAACCCTGAGTGTGTACCCTGACTGCCCTGATCACTCCTCAATCCAGTAGTTTCTGCATGTCTAGCTCAGGACTTGGAACATCTCCATCTCACCCACCTGGATCCAAGGGCAGAAAATGACACCTGAGGCAGTGAATATGGTCTGAGCCAGGAAGACGAAGTGAGGAAGTAGTATGTGCTGTTTGGTGAGAAGACAGATGAAACTGGATGTCTACATTCATCCTCCTACCTGTTTTCCAAAATAAAGGCCTGCTGTCCTGGGATTGGTACCTGGTATTTGTGTTATTAGTAAGACAGGCCACCTAGAGTTAGCTTCAAAACAGGTATGGATCTGGGATGTGGCTCTTATATTATATACTTCTTCATATCCAGGTAGCCAGTTACACTTGAGATTTGAGAAGAACTAAGAGAGGACCTAGAAATACTGTCTGGATGAGGTAGTGACAGTAGTCCCACCTAATGCTACCACAATGCAGATGCTGCAGCAGGACCATGCCCGGCTGTTTACTTGTGCATGTGCAGCAATGTTGACCCCACTTGGACTGGCTGTCATTATGTCGCTTTCACTGAAAGGTTTACCCAACAGGGACCGTATCAGCACTGCATCCAGTGTCTGGAATATACAGGGCCTCCTCATGCTGTGGGCTTAAATGGACCTAGGAGGAGGTCAGATGCAGTTAGGAAGCAGCAGAGAGGCTGTGTGATTTAGTGAGCTGGTTACACATGGTTGTTGGCTTTGTTTTTTTTAAAGATATTTCTCTGTGACCTTGGCCAAAAATTTTTCTGCAAGTTCTTTAGCTGCAGAGTATTGCTTGTCTTCTAGAGGTGGGAATAGCATAGAGGGGGCATGTTAGGAAAGCTTATTTACATTTTTATTTAAAAAAAGACAATACACTCTTGTCTTTGTCCTCCTACACACCTCCAAAAATGAACAGGACTTTGATCTTGCTGTGACTGAGATGTGGGCCCCTTATTCTGTGCAAACCAGGGCATTGCATCAGCAGTGTGGAGCAGAGCCCAGTCCCGGTCCCTCGAACAGGGTGTTAAAGTGCTGCTTAGCAACACGCGCCTGCCAGTGCCAGCGGCCGCCCCAGCCCATGGAGGCTGCCAGGGGAGACGAGTTTTCAAAGTGAGATCTTCTATTTAAATATTTCTTACAGTGTACAGATAGCTGGAAAAGAGGGCAGCAGGCAAAATGAAAGCAAAGAAACTGCGGAGGAGGAATGCGAAATAAAAGAAGGGTGTCAAGGCTCCAGATGAGCGAGGATCCAAGGAAAGAGAAAAAGAGAAAGGAGTAAAATTGGAGAGGGAAAACTGCAGTATGTAAGAGGGGATGTGATTAGAGAAATCAGCAGATACTGAGAACTGGAGCTGCTAGAAAAGGGATGTCTTAATCTTTAGGATGGATATTTTGGAATAAAATCTCACCAAAATAAAATGATGTTGAAATAAGACGGTAGAATAGTAACGAGGGGATTTCTATATTGTTTTTCTTGCATTCATCTCTTTTAAAAATGTATTCAGAAACAGTTAAATACGATAGTGCAGTAACTGTACAGAACACGGTTCACAGTAAAATGGCATAGTGGTCTTTATTAGGAGAGAATTAAATAAGCAAGTTCTCTGCAGGTTTATATGCTCTTAAAATCACAGAGAAAGTTAAAGTAATTTCTCTTTGCTTAAGACAGCATTGGATTAGTCTGTATCACTAGAAGTGCTTTCTTCCTTTTCTGTATAGACACAGACAAGTTAAGCATTCCATTTATCATCAAAATTTTGTGGGTATGATAAAACAGAGAGTTGGCAACATTGCCCTTTTCCTTCCAGCTTCCTTAGCAGCTATAATAGCCCTTTCCTTCTCCCTTGTGCTTCTGTGCTGCTTGAAAATTCTGTCTGTTTCTTATCATTATTGCTAATTCTCTGAGAATCTCTTCTTTGGTCTCCCTTACTCCCTGGAAATTGCATTTTAGACTTGATAACAACAGTTTTTACCTTGCCACTTCGTAAGAGGCCTTTTTAAACTTGCAGTACTTGGGTATTTCTGATGATGTGAGAGTTGTTAATCACTCAAATGGAAAATGCTTCTCTTCTTCAGGCTTCACAATGCTGGGTTTTTTCCTTTCTTTTTTCTCTTTTCTAAACTTCCCCTGCCTCTCCCCCAAGTTTGGGCATGAGTTTTGCCAGTATTTGTGGTGTCTGTTAGTGCCTTATGTGCTGTTGTATTTATGGTGTGAAGGAAGAGCGAACTTCCATCGGGCCTGTCCTTGTCTAAGTAACTCATCCGCTCATCCCTGGGTAACCTCATCTCATTTTGGGACTTTGGGACTAGGTGTGCATAAGGGCCTAATAGATGATCTTTCCTTCCTTACCTCAAACTTTTCCATGTGGCATTCTGACAATAAAATATAAACACGGTAAAACTTTCCCCCCAGGCTCTTGCACTTCTGCACTTCCTTGAGGGCCACTGGCTTTGTCTTGTGTAAGCAAAACTGTGGTGTGTAACTTGCGTACCTTTTCCCTCAGCTTGATACCGTTTCCTACTGCATTTCACTCATTGCATGTCCAGTAGTGTTCTCCTTGCCTCCACTTCTGTTTTGGAACTGCTGTCTTGGCTTTGGTGGTATGTTTGTGTTCATGTTTCTTCAGTGTCCAGAGCCCCATCCCTTGCCTGTCTCCAACCCTTCTAAATGGCACCAGGTGCTGTGCTATTTTGTCTCTTGATTTTGACTGCACCTGCTGGATGATACATAACTATTAATTCCTTTTTCATTCCCTTCACTTCCACCCTTGTCGTTCAGGTCTCAATTCCATTCTTATTCAAATCCCCCCTTTGTGAACAAGCATTCAAAGGAATCTTTAAATCCTGGCTTTTCTGTTGCATCTTTGCTAAAGCTTACTTTAAGAAGTAAAATGTCTCAGAAAATACAGAAAGTAAACAAAACCTAACTCCTCCTAACCTTGTACAAATACAACACCCCAGCTTTATTCTATCGTGCAACTGCTTTGACCGTCATTACTGCTTCTTCCCGTGTTATCTATATAGATTATAAACGTCTGTATCAAGGATTGAGTTTTACCTGCAAAGTACTGCTGCATTGTGGGTGTTATATAAAGAGAAGATGGTGATGACAATTTAGCAAATTTAGTACATTTTGAAATTTTATTTTAGTCGTTGACAGGTTTTTGTTTATTTTTTTTAGTGATTCATTAGCATGTTCTTCACCTAATAGAATGACTCCTGCATTATGCACCTTGCAATGAAAGTATATGGATTTTAAGCTCTTTTTACTGTTTAGAATTTTTTTGAAATATATTTTCCATCCAGCTTGCTGCTAATAGCCTGTTTATATGTTCTTATCCAGTCCCCTCTGTCTCCTCAGTTGTTAAGCTTTGCCAGGTGAATTTTCCTAAGTCACATGAAGTGCAATAATTTTATTATTGAACTCTCAGATGTCCTTGTTTGCTATATAAAATAGTATTTAGCTTTCAGACTGTATCAAGAAAGGAAGAACTTCACAGTAAGTTCGGTTCAGCTTGAACGGCTCTCACTACATGTGGGCAAGAGAGCGTAAGTGGTGTAACATGGTTGAACACTCGTGTTTGTTTCAGACAGTAATTCCTGTTGAAAAATAGAGTATATGTTTAGGGTTTGGGAAGACTGGTGTGGAGATGCTGTGGAAAGGCTACTTCTACACACAGGGCGGTAAGAATAAAGCCTGAGGAGGACCACAAAATTCAGGTAGTTCATGAAGGACATGGAAGCTAACAGAGCTGATGAGATTGGGAAGGGTGATCCACACGTTCTCTGTATGCATTAAAATGTGCAGAAGCAAGATGTGTGTATCTGAGGTAAAGACAGCTGAAGCTAGAGATGGCTTTAAAAGAGTAGCAGAGGGAAAAAGCAGGTGAAAAATCAGGCAGAAATGGGATCAGGTTGCAACATGTGTGAGAATAGTTGCTTTGATCTGCACTAAGCTGTGTTAACACACACATTTTTGTTGAACACAAGTGAAACATGCATATTTTACCTAGCCAGTAATCTGTGTATGTTGTGACTGTGAAACGTGTACGCTTGAGAGTTATGAAGTGTTTAGCTAATGAAGTAATTCCTAAGACAAAATCAAGGTCTTGATTTAATGTTTGTTTCCTTTGGTACAGGTATACCCACTGAATTTGTTTTCCAGTTTTGAACACTTTTCATGTATAAAATCCAAGTTCACCTTTAAAGTATGCAAGGAATGGAAATTTCCACTTTCAGATTTTCCTTGCAGTGATATATTTTGCCTCCCACACTGTAGTAGTATTATATTCACAATCCTACGCAGGGTGTGCCTGATCTGTTTCTTCATCTTGTCATGCTCACACAGGGGCTGAGGTGTAGCTTTAGATGTCACTGTACAAGTACATGTAGATGTGCGTCATTTTTGTGGCTCTTTGAGCTGTCCGTCTCAGAAGAGCAATTGAAATACCGTGCCAGTATCTCTACCAGAACATAACTGTGGAATGGTGGAAAACAGATGCAAGATGAAGTCCTGCAGTATTCATTCTGTAAGACACTGTAAAATGTAGGGCCTACTTATTTATCTTTAAAATAAATGAAAAAAAGTTCACACCCAGAGTGGAGTTGCCACTAGTTAATCAGAATTGTCCAGCAGTGATTCGAATAAGCTGAGACTTTTTAAGTCTTGTGTTTTGCAGTTTTATGTCATACTCTAAGGTAACATCAGCAGTTTTAAAGGTGGTAGAGAAAGTAGTTATTTCCATGTCAACTACGGTAACAAGCGTGGGTCTATCTGCAGTGTCTTGGGAACCTCTAAGTTTGATTTTTAGTGTTCTCATTCTGAAAGTGATTTTGAGTTGACTTTTTTTCCTTCTAGTATCGTAGGTTGAAGTTACCACAGCCTGGGGAGAAGACAAAGCAAAATAGTGCAGACTAGTGAACAGTTAACTCCATTTTTGAATGTGATTGGTTGAATTGTAAGTTTAGATACTGCATATGTGCAGTGGAAGTTCTTCGAAGGCTTTGGCAATTGCTGAGCTGCCTTGAATGCTAAAGGTTTAGGAAATATGTGTATGTCTATAGCTGATCTTCTATGAGAAAAGCTGAAAAGCTACAGCTCCTGCTGGGTGTTGCTTACTGCTGGGTGCTCAGCAGCTGGGACAATAGGATGTATTATTTCAGTAGGGACAGAGCATTTGTAAAGGTTTCTAAGCCACTCTTACTGAAATGAAAACTGAGTTCCTTTTGTTTCATTTCCCTCCTGTAATAATAAAATAATGAAGACAATTGTTTGTGTGTTTTTTTTAAACTCACTTTGAATGCTTATGATCTTGAACTCTCCCAACTTTTTGTCTGCCACACTCAGAACTTATTTTTATGACTCTTTAGAAATGATTCTGTCTGTAATTGTAATCAGCTGTATTGCTGTGTGGCTGTGATTTATGGCAGCTGCTACAATTCATGGCTTGACACTGGTTGGGGGTATCAATAAGAAATTGCAAGATATGTTATTTCATTGAGCTGCATTTGACCATCTTCCAGCTACTCTTCTTTTCAACTGATGTCAGAGAAGTACAGGGTTTTGCAGGCATGAGATAGTGTTACAGCCTTGGAGCCATGGGCCAGACTGGCTGCTGCATTTTGCCTGGGAAAAAGATGCAAAATTCTGTGACTGCATATTTAACAACAATTATGTACAAAACTGATGGAAACTGTGCATGTTCCTTTTAGGGAAAATTCTGATCAGTGTAACTATTCAGTGACAGCAGTGATGAGAAAGCATGATTGTTAGTGTAAAAGGAATGTGCCATCACAGTATCAAATTTAATAGCTGCAGTTTAAACGCTTGAGTTGTCTCTGCATGTTTGGCACAGTTTTAGTATTACTATTTCCAGCTGTTTATCACTGAGCATTAATTTTTGAGATTGTTAGATGCTGTAAATTAGAATGCTGTCTTGAGTCAGTTACAAAGGAAATTATCTCTACTGAAATGCTTATTCAGTAAGTTAATGTAATTTAACAATACATTATGCAAAAGAAGCCAAAAATCAAACTAGAGGGTTATTTAACAATTAGTGAATCTTTCATGAATAGACATTGGGAGAGACTGAAGAAAGATAAGCGTTGCTTCCCTCTCAAATTTCTAGTAGAATGATGTTATGATGATTTAAAATACAAGATCAAATCACTTCTTAACATTAATTTTGATGACTTTGAAAGAATAAAAAATCCAAGGAAGTTTTAAAACAGTTGATGCCATCCAGAAAAAGCTATGCACAAAAGGTCAGAGAAATTTTGCATGACTCAGCGTATGAATAATACATTATTTTTCAGAGAATATTTTACGAAGTGATTGTCCTTTGTTATGTTTATGTGTGAGAACTGGGTTTTGTCACCGGCAAGAAGAATTTATTTTCCTGTAGCTTTTTCTTAAATGCTAATTTATTGCTATGAAAGATGCCAAAGTGACAGATCTGAAGAATGAAGCCCTCTATTTATCTTCTGAATGGATGGAGCATGAGTAGCAGTGAAGCCTTTCTCATGCTCTTTTGCCAGTGCACCACAATCTTTTTACCATGTCCTGAGCATATTTGTACCAGTGAGAGGTGCTTATTCATTCTATAGTTTCCCTAATGGACTACCAAGGGTATCAATTAGTGACAAGTGAACAGTAGCTTTACAGCTTGGATACCTGCCCAGTAGGAACAGAAACTACCAACTCTTTCACATAGGCCATAGGACAACCATCAGAGTAGTGAATTAGTGTCACTGCAGATAGGAGCTGTTTTCATTTGAGCAAAGTGAGGACAGAAAGATCCTGTTTTTAGCACCAAATGTCTTAATGTGTGGAAAAAGATTCCAATTTAGCTCACTTGTCTTTACAGTGTGGAATAATTTTTTACCTATGACACTGAAGTTTCAGTACTACAGATGCTGCAGTAGAGGAATAAGTAAATAAGAGATGAAATATTTTTTACATGTATGTTATCTCAGTGCCCTTTTGTCTATGCTATATGAACTTTCTATGAGTGGTACCAGTGCTTTTAAAAACCTAAGGTGAGAAAATACAATTACTGAGGCTTAGAACTACGCCTTGTAGTAGTTTTTTTTATTTTATTTGCACTGTTGTGGTTTGTTTGGTTATGGGTACTGAATTTAATTCCTTGGTCTTGCAAACACTCAAATAGGAACAACAAAAAAAAAAGTAACAGAAAAGAGTATGATAAATTGGAGTCTTATATAAAACACGCTTAAGATAAAAGCAATACTTGTTTAGATTAGTCTTCCTGAGCCTTTCTGGTAATATAGCTTTCCATGTTCTTAACAATTGTGCCTAACACTGTATCACATCAGTTATTCTACAGCAGATTTGTTCCTGCGAGTCTTGTCCAGACTTGCACGTTGAGTTTGAAACTCTCCTAATTCCCTTCAATTTCCAGCTCCCCTGTTGTCAGACTTGTACTCCAAATGCAAGTATGATTCTGTCCCCTCACACTGGTCCTGGCTTACACAAAACCCAGCGCGTAACCTGCCAGAGAAGCTTGCAGGGCCTGTGTTTCAGAGCCCTTTGTAGAATGACTGTATGGGCATGCTCAGGAAAGTGAAGTTTAATTAGCAAGGGGAGTGAATTTGTAACATATTAATTAAATCAGATTAAACTAGGCCACTTTACTTAGGAATGAAAATGTCCACATGGGAGTTTAATATGTTTTAACTAATGCATTTTAAACTCACACTTGGAGTCAATTTGGCTCAGTGTTCACAATTTTCCCTGCGCAGATATGCCCATAGAATTTTAAATAAGAAAAAGATTTGATGCAATTTCTAGTAAAGATTCCTTCCCTCCTGCCCCAGGAAATGAATCTGCAAGCTTTATCTATCAGTGAATGACAATAGCAGAAGGGATGGAAGCTAGATACTGTACAGAATTGGTGTACAGTATCACCACGCTCCTTTCTCATTCTCCCAGCAGCTTCCGTTACTGACAAGAAGGATTTTGGAAACCAGGTTTCTGTTCCAAAGTAGGTTGAACTCCTGTATGTCGTTGCTCATGCACTTTAGATACCAGTAAGTGAGCACTGGGGATGGCATGCTGTCATGTGTAAGCACTGCGTTTTTTTTTCTTTTTTTGTCCTACCTCCCAAGTTAGAGTCTAAGACATCCCAGTATAGACGGTGTTGACCTGTGGCTCAATGAATATTAAATACTTCATGAAAAGTTGTATATCTGTGAGGAAAGAAAGACTAAATGAGACCAGTCCAAAGTACTTATGCAAAGTAACTGATGCAGTAGTTAATGCAAGATGGTGTCTAATAATACTTGGTATCAAGGAGAATTACAGATCTGAGAAGGTGAGGTAGTGTTTCTTAAAATAAAAATATTTACGTTCAATTTGCTCAGATATTATATTTAAAAATTGTGTCTCTCTTACTGAAATGAAAAGACAACTTTTGCAGCCTTCAGTTTTGGTGAAGAAAGTTAATCGACTAAGAATGAAAAAAATATTACTCATAAGACAACTTAATCCTAAACTTAATTTTTTGCTTCTGTTTTAAAAGTGAGAGAGGATACAATTTACTTTTTTTTTTTTTTTTTTTTTTTTTTTACTTGTAAGCATGTAAATCTGGAATAATTGTTACATTCTTATACAGTATCTGAATGAGGGTGACATTAGGGATCTTGACTAATACTACTGATTCCTTATTTAATAAAATAACTTATAAAACACTTTCATAAGGCTTTTCTGTAGTAAATATGCTTATAATCCTTTTAAAAAGATCATAAAAGATGGCTAAATTGTGTGAAGCTTTTAAATATCAGTTTTTTCTGAACATTTTTTTCTAGTTACCAAATTACCCTTTTCTCATGGTCACAAGTAGCCATTTTTCTCTCTTTTACAATACCAGAAATTTTGAAATTCCCATTCTGTCTTTTCCAACTGTTCCTTGATTTTAGTGTTCTCAGAAGACAAAAAAAAATTTTTTGGGACTGATTTTCCTGTTACTTACATTTGAGTGAAAGAGGACAACTCCACTTTAGCAAACACTGTTCTAGCAGCCTTCTGATTCACCTTACCTCTTGTTTAAAAGGGAAAGAACTAAATCTCGTATTGTTTAACAGCATAGCATCTGTTTTTCCTCATGTAATTGCAAGGAAGTTGAGCTATAATAATGGGCTACCCAGACAACCTCAGCTTTTGTGGGTATCAAACACCACAGACCATCAGTACCTGTTCGTAGTAGTTCCTGGCCAGCATCTTTATCTTTAGACTATCTATAGGTAAAGCAGTCTTGTTTCTCACAAATCTTCTGTAGATTTGAAGATTGTTTATAAAAATTGCTATGCATACACATTTTTTAAAAGATTTTACTGTACAAAATGGGAATTTTCAGCTGTACGTTGTTTGTTCTGAAGTCATTGAGCAAATTGTATTCCTGGTATTGGTTTGGGTATTGCTTTGTGATTAGCTTAAGCTGAGCTCAGGCTGGACTGCCATTGAAAGTCTCAGTCCTGCCCTCCCTGTTGCTGCTCCTGCCACTCTTTCACCACCTTCTTAGAATCAGTACTGGTGCTCGTGGGGCAGTGTGATTGGCAGTGCCGAAACTAGAGAGACATCAGATTGACATACCAATGTAGTGGGGGATAGGTGGTGATGGATCCCATCTTTTGATAGCAACATGGTGTTAGGTTCCTGCATTGACCTAAGCTGATTAAGAAAGGGTACTTTTGGCCTGTTTAAATTCTTTGTAATTTCAGCTGAGTATGTGGCTTGTAGTTCCTGCCCCAAATTCAACTGGGATAGTGGTCCAGGTAATTTAGTACATGTGAAGATGCTTCAGTCAAAGCGGTAGCAAATAAAAGTTAATCTGATCATGCTGTGATCTTTTTGACCCTCCTGCTATCCATTCCAGTGTGCCTCTCAATTATTTCCTGCTCACAGAAAGCATGTGCTGTGTTAGCAGTGAGTAACTTTTTTTTTTAAATGCATGTGTTGGACACCCCACTGCCTGGTGACCAGGTTTTGAACTACCATATTGTTTCTGGTTCCTTCTCAATTGTTTCTGCGTTAGGAGATGCTGTGTGGAGTAAGCAGATGGACAGGATTTTGTGGACAACCTCAAGAGCAGCTATGGTGAAGTACACACTCTGACTATAAAGGACTATCGTCTAGCCAGATCATGGGCTCTAACTACCCTGTGTTCTGTTACTGATGATTCTGTGGCTTTTCTTGACCATATGTGCATACCATAATAGCAGTAATTATAATGGAAAACACTGACATGATGGCACTGGTTTAAGCTGTCAAGTTAGACAATCCTCCTTTCTCCTCCTCCAAATCCAATTAATTCCATCTGCAGTTTCTTTTAATTCCCAGTGGTATTTATGAAATAAAATCTTAAGTTTCTAATCTAAGAACTAATTGTAAATTAATAGCACTAGTAACAAAGAGAAGGATTAATGCAGGCCCACACATTGACTTTTCCTTTTTGATTACATTTCTGTATTGGATGGATCTCTCAGGACTCCTACCAAGCTGTAACATAGGAAAGTGTTTATATGGTGATGAGAGGTGTGGCATTTTTTTTCTTACTCATAGCTTGCCTAGGTTTCTGATTTTTTTAAAATTCTGTGTTAGTGTCCTGTGAAGTCTTTTAATGATTTTGATGAATTGCTGTATTTATTGTTGGGGGCATGGAAATGATTTAGAGTAACTATAGATGGCTTTGCCAGAAAATCAATGAGGTTTGTGTTTTCTGTTGGTTTGCTTTTGTGTTTTAAGTGCTGCTGGAATTAACTCATGAAATGGAAGGCCTAAAATTTACTGTCCTTTTACTATTGGAACAATATTCCTGAGCTGTATTTCGAATGCCCTGAATTTGTTACCTACTATCATGTCTTGTGTCTTTTGTATTTGTATAACTGAAGGTATTTTTCTTATTAGCATTTTAAACATTAAAGTGCCTTTGCTTGCGATGCCTGAATTTGCATTCATCTCAGAAAGGTAATGTTTCCAACTTGAAGAGTGCTAGTAGTCTGATGATTAGTGTCTTTTCTCGTTAATCAGACTGTGCTGCTTTTCTCTTTGTGTATCTCTGCTTTTCATTAGTGTAAATGTTTAGTACTCTATGCAAGCTCTGTATGACACAGGAGGAAATACCTGCAGCTTGGCTCTTGTTTTCCCTTAAATCTTTTCCTCTGCTGTTACTTTGGTCTTATAGGCACTGTCCTTTATAATTTCCTGTATTGTCCATATGTGTTCCACCATCCTTGATATTGATAACAGATTAAACCTTCGCTGTCTGCCATAAGATCTTCTAAACACTTTGACTGGGCTTAACATCCTACCAAAGAAGAAAGAGAACTTCTGGGAGAGGGAGAGGGCTATTTAGAGAGCTGAAAAGACAACAAGCCAGAATTGCTCCTTTCTGTCTGTCTCCGTGAGGTGTCTAATTGAGTATCTGTTGTCACAGAATGGACTTTTAAAGACAGGACTGCTTTATGTTTTCAGAACCAAGCATTTTGCTGGCGTGCAGCATAATAATGTGGATGCAGTATTGCAGCTAAAAAACTCACTTGTATAAAATTATTTAAGCTTAGGAAAAGTAAATGCTTCCTTAAACTGGAGGTTTAGAATTCAGTTCACTTTCTAACCCTTCTCTGTCACTGCACTAGTTTGAGAGCTGTGCAAATAATTTTTTGACAGGAGACCTGCTAAGCTTAATGACAAATTAAAAAAAAAAGTGGATATAAACGCTGAAATACCTTCAGTTATCCAGTGGCTTGATTCTGACTCTGCCAGCTTGTTTTTCATCACTCCTCTGGAGCAAAGAGGTGTCAGTCTGTCCAAACTGGCATCTGGTGGGTTTTGCTGCTGCGAAGTGGAGCTGTTGTGCGCTGGAGCATGGAGTTATTTGCTTTGCCTCTTCTGGGCTTGGGTGGTCGAGCAGTGCCCCGAGAGAGGAAGGATGGGACTTTTGAATTTATAATTTCCAATTAATTCTCAGCTACCAGACTGGTCTTTGGAGTCTCTATGCCCTGGATTTTTAAACAGTAACATTATGAAGGCCTATTAGGATAGTTAGGAGGAGCCAGACAGCATTCTTTGAGGCTTCTTAAACTGGAAGTGAATGGTCTGCCTTTGTATTAAATAAACTGTTCTGTTCAGTTGGAGATGCTGGCTGTTCTGAAAGAGGCTCATGGAAAGGGCTATGAAGACTTTCCTGGGTGGAGAGAGTGCAACTTGTCTGCAACTAGTGACTCTGCCAAATGTCAAAACAGATTGGTTTCTAGCTGTTAAGCAAACCTTTCCTTTCTGAGTGTGGTAATGGACAAATCAGTCAATGACTCTCTTCAAACCCAACAAATGGAAGCCAGTATCCTTAGTCCTGCCCAATTTCAACGGAGACCCAGACCTGAGATAAAAAGGCATTAGTATCATTGAACAATGCTGCCAATGAATAGTGGACAAATGTGTAACTACCCTTCTCTGACTTGTGTAAAGAATCTAATAGTTTATTTGCAATACTGATGACTCTCTGTAACGGCAGTAGCAAAGGCTTTGTTTTTCTTGCAGTAGGAAAACAGGTACTGTTCATTAATATGGGATGGTTCATTTTTACAACTAAATAACCAGACCAACAACTACTGCAGCTCTTAGGATTCAGATCACCCTTTCTCTGGAAAGAATTTTCAGGTGATGTTGTGGCTAGGAGAGCAAGCAATTAAAATTAAAGTTTTGAGAAAGGAGAAAGCTATGCTGCTGCTTCTGATTTTTAAGTGCATCTGTTTAAAAAAACATAAATGAGACATCCTGACACTGAATCAGTATTCACTTCATACAGCCCATTTAATATGTAGTACATGGAATGTTGCTGCTTGTTTGTAACAAGCTTGGCGCAGCAGTATGCTTTAGAAGTAAACACTGCTGAAATACACTAAACTGTGTTAGTTATTTGAATTGACTTGTGTTGTAACTGATATAATTTTAAAATATGTCTAGTTGGGATATATTTTGGTAATACAAAACAAGCAATAAATGCATTTGTTTACAAAAATGAGACAGTAACACTGGTAGCAGTACAATTGATAGTACTAAACATATATCTTATCAGGCAGTTATCAGAAATCTTCTGAATCACGGAATGGTCAGGGTTGGAAGGGACCTCTGGAGATCATCTAGTCCAGCCCCCTGATAAAGCAGGTTCACCTAGAGCAGGTTGCACAGGATCGCGTCCAGATGGGTTTTGGATGTCTCTAGAGAAAGAGACTCCACAGCCTCTCTGAGTAGCTTGTTCTAGTGCCCTGCTCCCCTCAAAGTCAGGAATTTTTCCTCACATTCAGGTGGAACTCCCTGTGCTGCAGTTTGTGCCCGTTGCCCCTTGTCCTGTCACTGGGCACCACTGAAAAGAGCCTGGCCCCAGCCTCTGGACACCCACCATTAAGATACTTGTATGTGTCGGTGAGATCCCCTCTCAGCCTTCTCTTCTGCAGGCTGAACCGGCCCAGCTCTCTCAGCCTTTCCTCATCAGGGACACGTTCCAGTCCCCTCATCATCTTTGCAGCCCTCGGCTGGACCCTCTCCAGCAGTTCCCTGTCCCTCTTGAACTGGGGAGCCCAGAACGGGGCACAGCACTCCAGATGCGGCCTCACCAGGGCACAGCAGAGGGGGGGTCACCTCCCTCGACCTGCTGGTCACGTTGCCCCTGATGTCCCCCAGGGTACCACTGGCCTTCTCGGCCCCACGGGCACACTGCTGGCTCAGCATTTTCGTTTACTTTGCTGTGTTAAGTGAATATACAGAAGTATTTGTCTAATTTAAGGTGCAGATAACTTTCCATCTACTGTGTCAAATTCTGTTTCAGTACAAGTCAGTGTCCTCTTCTCTGACTCTAGTTGTCGATATCTTATGCTGGATTATTGTTAGTGACTTGCACATGCAGGTGTAAATCTCTGGCATGTGCCTTAGCATGCTAGTAATCGGAGATTATCAAAACATTACACATAATGTCTTTGAACCCAAAGTGTGATTAAATTTCCAAAGGAAAAATTCTATTTCTTGACCAACTATGCTGTCAGTTTTGGTGCTTGGATCCTGGTATGTCTTACTTCTGTGCTTCATAAATCCTTCTGATCCTTCTACACATTTACAACGGCACTCAAAATGACTGTCTCAACCTGGAAATTAGCCTATCACCTTTTCTCTGCTTGCTGTTCCTTTGTCAGGACACAGGGCTTTTGGAATTGAGTTTGTTGGAGTTGGAGTAGTGTGGTTTTGTTTGTGGCTGTTTTAAGCTTTTCAGCCCTCTTTTCTAACAGAAGCTGCTATGCATTTCAGGGTCTTTTCAGTTTCCTTTCCTTCCTGCGTCTTGCTAATAAGGAGGCTGGAATTCTTCCCCTGACATTTGGCCCTTCATTGCAGTTGGTATCTTCCAGGGGTGAGCCCTACAACAGCTGTTGAGAGATTTTATTTTGCTATAGTGATGATATTTTATTCCTAAGCTTTTTTTCCTGTTTGTAGGGATTAGATCTGCTCCCATTGCAAAAAGACATGCCGATTTTAGATAGTGTGTACTGTTTGCTTTGAGCATCCATGCATCTCACTTGATCAGTTAATAGAGAGTTTAGTTTTGATAGTTAAAAGAAGTTGAGCTGCTGATTGAAGTTGCCATTCCTTTAAGAGCTCGGTTTGCGTGGTTCAGCTTCAGAAGGTATAATTCTAGTGGTGTGCCCTCTTTGTAGGGAGTAGTAAGGAAATTACATCATTCAGGAGAGACATAATTATGCAAAAGGTGCAAATTATAGCTGGCTTTAGAGCTGCAAATAATTGCTTTGATTTGTTGACTTAAAATTGTGTGTGTGTGTGTGTGTGTAAGCACTGCTGGTGTTTCTTCGTGCAGCCTGCACTGGAAACTCTTGGTGGCATGTTGTGTGTGTGTAAATTGATACTGTTCCAATGCTGTTATTGTAAACAAGCAAATTCAAACCAGCTGAGGCTCTGCTGCTGTATGTTTTGTGTACAATATTACTTCGCCTCATACTAAGAAAACAACTGTTTTCCTACTTGGCTTCGCACAACAGTAAAAGATTTATGCTTTGTTCCGTCTGAATGAAGTTACCTCTTGTGCTCTTTCCAGACAGGAACCTGAACAGAGTTCAAATTGCTGTGTGCCAGAGGAGTTAATAAGTGAGCTACACTCAGAATTAAGAACATCCGTGAGAAACAGTTTGTGAAATTATCTATTATATGTATTTGAATAATTTATAGAAACTGAAGGCTATATTGAAACAGCAATCTGTATCCAGGGCTAAAGTATTGAGCCACACTGGTGTTCTTAGCTGTCTGTTAGTAAAATAGAGGCTACGCGTAGGTCCTAGCTGTATTAATTTTCTTCTGTTCACCTGTGACCTTACAAAGACGTTCATACTGTGTACCTTTTCCACGTGGATATATTTATAAGTGGGAAGAACGCCTCCAAACCCCTTTTTCTGAGCTCCTGTGTTTCCTCAAGCTGTGTTTAAGAGTTGAGGATTATGGTCTTGCAGGGGGTAGAGGGGATTGTGGTGTTACCCAGGATTCCTCTTTCAGTGGTAGCCAGTACTAAAATGTTGAGTAAAGATCATAGAAACAGTCATGCAGGGTCAGCCAAAACTCCATGTAACGTGTATTCTGTTTACAGTGTAACAGTGGCCAGTGACAGATGCTTGTGGAAAGTGTCTATGTCAGGAAGCCAGGCGATTTCTGTCATATATTCCTGGTTTCCAGCACTCTGTGACATGGTGCTTCCTTGGTTAAAGTTCTGTCTTTGTGTTGAGCTGTTCTGGATGGATTTTTTTTTTTAATTTGTTTAATAACTTTTTGAATCCAACGCTTCCTTTGTGTTCTGTCACAGATTTACTGCTACATTAAACTGTAGAAGCAGAGTAGGGACTCCCATGACAAGAACACCTAGCAAATATTTTTTTGTTTCTTCTGTAACCTTCCCAGCACCGACCTTGTTATTAATGTGGCATTAAGGGTCTGTATGAAATTTCTGAGGATTTGCTCCCAGGTTTTCTTTATACTTGCTCTAGGATTCAGTGGTTGTGTATTAGTGTATTAGGTCTGCTCTTCTCTGGGGGCTTCCTCACTCTGTTTAAGGATTCTGAACCCTTCTGAATGAAGAACCATTATTATCATTATTATTTTGGAAAACAAAGCTGAGAGTAGGTGTTTTTTTTAGAAGTGCCTAGAGGATGTATATAAGCGTCCAGCTCTCATTTAGGGAGCTGGTGCACAACTTTAAGGTGCTTATAGGAATGCAGCTCTCAGGGTATGTCCCCGAGGCACAGTGCAGCGCTATGCAGAGATGCACTCAAGAGGCTCTAGACAAGCTTGTTCATGTACTAAAAGTAGTACTGCTGTGTTAGCACAAAGATCTGCCTAAGGTAATTAACCCTGCAGAGGAACTAGGTAAAGTAAGTATGGTAGAGAACTATACTTAGACTGGAGAGCAGGGTTAGTGGAAGAGAACAGCCTATTAGATGATTTTTGTTGAATTAGTTAATGTGTGCCATAGAGTTATGCAGTAATAATGCAAAAAGAGAATGATATTGCTAGGAATTTTATGGAATAAATTCACAGGTGATGTCTGTTCAAGGACCGTTAAGTCACCCATCTTTCATCTAGACCCACCAGGGATGTTTTCACTTGTGAAGAGAGGTTGTTGGTAAAGCAATTTTAACCCTTCCTGAAGCATTGCACCGTGCTGTGTCTGAGATTCAAGTCGTATGACATTATCAGTATAGTTTTCCTGCACCTTTTCTGCCCCTTTCTTCTCATCTTCTTTTCCACACTGTGATTGTAAACTAGCCCTGGATGTACCCTTACCTGCTCACTTTAAGGCACATTCGCTATGTATGCAGAGACTCATGGTTGATAACCAGTGGCTTAACACCTACTGCGTCTCTTCAACTCTGCTGTCAGGTAAGAGTTAAATAGTAACGGGAGAAATTTTGGGTCTGTGTATGCTGGTGGCCAAACCAGGTTCACACAAAACTGGTGAAGTGTGATTGAAGCGGTTGACAATTGTTGGCCTTTTTGTCTGTTTCTTGCAGAGATGCAAATAGAATTGCACAGTCTGAGTGTTGAAATAGGGAAAGCAGCAGCAGGAAAAAAGTAACAAGTGTTTGAAATTAATGGCACTATCCTGGCAGTGAAGTGCTGCCTTGAAGTAGATGCTCAGAGCTGCATTTCGTGGCTTTTGCAGCAGCTCGTCTCTGCTATGTTCTGCTTGAAGTGCCAGGAATCCTCTGGCAGGAAGGGATGGAGCCGGAGGGTGGCTGGGTAGGAGCGTGGAGGCTGCAGGACAGCCTGCCAT
Organism: Falco punctatus; assembly: GCF_963210335.1. Taxonomy (NCBI): domain Eukaryota; kingdom Metazoa; phylum Chordata; class Aves; order Falconiformes; family Falconidae; genus Falco; species Falco punctatus. The sequence continues at coordinate 71,221,020 of NC_137583.1, forward strand.
CAGCTGCCGCACAGCTGTGCTGGGAAGCCAAGGGATGTCTCTTTGTGGAGGGTATGAAAGCTGCAATGGGGAGGCAGAAGGCTCTAACAGGAAAATCGGAGCAGCAGAATGAAAGAAAAAGTCTGATTCATTACTGAAGTATTTTAGGATCCTGAAATTGCTGAATTCTTTGATATTGCCGGCAACTGTCAGCATGTCACTGAAGTAATAACTCTAGAGATAGGAAGGGTCAAAACCAGAACTAGAGATGTAACAGAGTTGTATAATCTGCCTTTCAGTGAGTAGGAAACCTGAAAAAGGATAATGGTCGCAAAAATAAATCCCAAATTCTTTTTGTAGGGTCTACAAGTAGAGTACAGTGCATTCCAATTAGTAAGTCTTTAAAAATAAATTACTGCTGCATTGAGTTGATGCCATTATGGTGACAGATGACCTGGATTGTTTTGCTGGGAAGGAAGCATCCTTCCCTTGAGAAAAAGTCACAGCTGCTTATCTTGGCTATGCAAAATCAGAACCTTAAATATTTATTTATTTATGTATTTTACATGGAGAGTTCAGAGGGGAAACATAATTCCTTTTATTTACAATAACTATAGTGAAATAATTCTGATTTCTTTTTTCTTTAAGGATGTGCTTTAGATACTAAAAATACCTGTACTGAGTTTGCAGTGATAATTGACAGGCCTCCTCTTTTCATAACAAAAGGTGTAGTGAGATGCAGATGATAACTTTCTGCAAATAATCAATAGTAAAATAGAAGTAATGAAGTGATCATAATTTCTGAGCTTTTCTTCAAAGGGCATGGTCATTTCTCCAAACTTAGCTAATGGAAAACCAGTCATGGCTGGCTAATTTCTATAGCGGCTAATTTTAAATTCTTTGTTCTTGTGCTTTAATCAGTGGCATTCAGAAAGAGTGGTATGAAAAAGTGTCATTTGTTTTGAGATCATAGGAACTAGGCAGGGAGAAAGCCCATGTCTCCCCGTTTGTGATCGCTTCTGCGTGTGCTCTGGTCAGGGCTGTCTTCCACGGATGCCAGAAGGTGTTTTCCTTTTTACACAGCAAAGAGCGATTGAAATCACTACAGAAGTGGGATTTACAATTCCGATCCCCCCCCAGTTGAAATTTAGATAACATTGTGCCTTTTGAGAAATGACTTGAAACTTTTTTTGTTACAAGACATCCTTTTAGTACATAGGCTTAAGAAATTTTTTTTTCAGTTGTGAAAATTTGTGAACTTAAATACAGAATGGTGTATCTGTAAATCTCTAAGCCCTGTCACTTTAATAACTTCTTGATGACATGTGTAATCAAGCATATATTAATAAAAAAGAGAACTGAAACATGTCAGCAACTTAAAACAAAAGCAAAATATTTTTGACTGCACACATGCAGTGATGCCACAAGAAATACAACAGTTTGCTGAAAGCACGCAAGTTGTCATGTTGGCACGGTTTTAAACAAGCAAGGGTAAATGAGGCACAATATGACATTTTGGAGTTCATGTTGGGAGTAAACATGCCACAACAATCAACTGTCTTGTCAAAGAGCTACAAAAATAATTTATTTCCCCTCCAGAGCAGCAACTAGGGAAAGAGTAGCTAGTGTATTAGCTGTCTGGAAAAAAATTAATATGCAGTTATGAAAGGGGAGAATGTTTGGGTCATAAGGAAAAGAAACATCAAAAAGAGGTGTGGTTTGTTGAATCTGTTTTTTTTGAGCACCAAAGTGAATGGCTTAACATAATTTCCATTTAAGCCTGTTCCATAATCAAGTATATCCCACCAGTAGGATGTGTAGATGAAACCACTGTTTGAACATAAAATACATTCTTCACTATTGGGCAAATTCTTCCAGTATTTTCTTTGTTCTGTTTGATTTATTCTAAAACTGTAGTAAATATACATAAGTGTATATCAAATATTGCTATATATAACAGCAGGTTTTTTTTTTTTCAAATGGTAGGTTTTTATGTAGTTGTTGAAAATAGGAAGTTGTGATTCTATATATTTTGCATTGGCATCACAGTAAATATAGTGATTTTCATTTCCTCTTTATTGTCTGAAACCAGCAACAAGATATACTTAGGGGAACTTTCCCATCAGAAGTGTTTGAGTAGGAAGCAGAATGCTGTCAGGTGCCATAAAGGACTTGTCTGTAAATTGCAGTGACTTTGGCAGGCAGGATTTTAGGAAGACTGCCTTCCTCGGCCAGTGGCAGATGCGGAGGGTCTGAGTCCTTCCTGTAGCACTCCAGCATCATGTTGTTTAGTTCAAGGTTTTATTGTGAGTCATAAAAAGGCTTCTGTGTCATACAAAAAACAGCTTCTGAATTTAGGAATTAAAGAGAATCTGACAATACATCTGTAAAGCTCATTCAGGGAAGTTTTTAGCAAAACTTTACATGATGACAGTAAAGACTACAATGTTGAGCATTGACATGGAGACTTCTTTTTTTACAAAGTGTTTGGGGGTGACTTAGGAAATAAGTCACCTAATTTAAGGAATGACTTCGAGATGAATCTGGACTGCAAATACATACTGTGTTCATGACATGTGAGGATGTTATGTTTGGTAAGACGACTTTGCCACTTTTTTGACTTTTTAGATGTACCATTCAGCTCTCTGTCCAGCAAACGTGATGTCAGTCTGCTTTCTTTGCTGACCACATGCTGCATGTCTGTCTGGTCAGTTCTCAGCAACTGTTAAATCTGTTGTTAGGTTTCAACAAAATTTGACGGAAGGTCAAGGTAAGCTGATGGTTTGTGTGAGTGTCCCAGAAAGGCACCCAAAGAGAAGTGGGAGACAATGTGTAAAAGCTTACCTGGATGAAAGTGTATGTTAAAGCTAGGTTATGAATTCACTGCTTCTGGGACATCAGGGTATCTGCATGCAGTATTGTCTTCCAAAGTTGTACCCACAGAACCCCAAATATCAGCTGTTCTGTACTTCTTTTCTGCCACATTTCACTGTTGCTTTTCTATTAAACTCTGTTTGTTGCCAGCTTTTACACAGAAAAATTAATCTCAAAACTTTTTATCTTCTAAAATATCTCTGTACTAGCTACTAAGAAGAAAGTTAACTCCATCCCAGACGAAACTAGGACAATATTCTTCTCCTTAATTGCTGAGGAAGCCCTTGGTAAAATTCAGGCTATAACAGGAAATACTGTGACCTCGTTTCTGAGATTTCAAGCAAGTTTTTTTGATGAAGTTAGTCGCTTTTCAGGAACAGTGGTGGCTTATGTTTTGTAACAGATATTACCAAGGGGAAATGTAAAGTATGTATGTGGTACTGTTTGGGTTGTGGGAAGGGAGATGCATATTAACATGGTTACTTGCAGGATGAAAGATGTTGAGGTATTTGAATGGGTTCTGGCTTTAGACCAAAGTGGGAAATTAATGGACTGTAATGTTGTTGGCTTTGATGAAGTGCTTAGTGAATGTTATTCAACTGAAGAATAAATATTCTTGATGCAGTTGTTGAGAGAAAAGAAAAAACATAGCAGCACATTGTAACTTGGTAGTGTTAAACATTCATTTAACCAGCATGTTAATCATTAGCTATGGTTTTGGATTTTAAGTTCTGGTGTGATGCAAGACTTTTCACAAAAGTACTTAAGCGGCTAAATCAGAGAGGCTTAATTACTGACCAGGTTTTGTTTCAATAACTATATGGTGTATTGCAAAGGACTAGAGACTGTGAAACTTTGCCTGACTTACAAATTCAGATCTAGGTACCGTATTCCATTGCAATGCCTGCAACTTTGTTGCCTTTACATCAACAGGATGCCTCTGCACACAGAGGTCATTATGGGCAGCTGTTACGGCCGGGAAGTGCAAAATAACTGGATATGTGACTAAAAAGATGTAACGAGGATAGATGCATTGAGAATATGCAGTGGATTAATAAATAGTTGAATAAACTTCTTATGAAGAAGTTTGTGGTGATCACAAAGCACAAGTACGTATTTTTTTTCAGCCATTGATAACAGCACTCTTCTGGATACATTAGCAGTAATCACACCAAGTAAGTAGCACTTTGCAGGGAAGGGTATAATGGTGTGTGGGGTGTTTGTCCTTTGACATACTATTCTTGTATGCATGTAATGCAGACTTCTTGTGAGTGAGAAATACAAGTTGTGATTGAAATCTGTGATGAAATATCTGGTGAATGCTTAGGGAAAAGGCATTTTAACAGCAGAATGTGGGGAAGAAACTTTGAAAATGTGGCACATTTTTTATCTAAATGTGGTATGGTGTCTTGGATAAAATATTGAATCATACAAGCTGTTGGCTTTTCTTGGTAGTTTGAAACTTCAGCTATTGCACAATATGGATTTCATATTTAGGGAGGATTACTAAATTCTATTGCTGTTCTTTGTTATGTTTTGTAGGAGAGTTAGACATCAACTACAATACCTTATATTCTCTTTCATATATTGTATTACTTTTATTAGCCTTTTTACTACTTAGTTAAGGTAGCACAAAATTCTTAATTAAATTTTATTGTTCTGTTATGTACTGCATTCATTTATCTAATATTGTGAATCAAACTTAAGGAAAACAGAAGGTAATTTGTACTATAAAGTGAATTGGTTACTGCAGATATGATAGAGTAATACTGATAATGTGTAATTTAAAACAGTTACGAAATAGGATAAAGATGTACAGACTTTTCTCTTGATAAACATCATGGTTTTTTTATGAGTAGTGAAAGTTTAAGTTTTGATATTTAACAAAAAAGGTATGCGGTTAGCATTGGCAATTAAATTTAAGAAAGGACCAGAGCTGACCAATTTAATAATGGCTGGAAATGACATCAAATCTCCTACCCTCTGCACAAAGCTTCTGAAGGATCTGTGGGAACTGTTGGCAAAGGTGCATTTGTATGCACAACATGGGGCTCTTCAGGTTTTTGAGGTGAAAGCTGCCTGTTAGGCTAATGCCAAAGTGTTTTTTATGTAGAAACTGTTTAAAACACTACCTGGGAGATTGATGTGTATTTTAAAAGAACAAGACCAATGAATTCCACTTGGGTAGTAAGTTTCATGATCATGAAATATTCTGTGTTGAGTAAGGAGAGTTCCTTTGTGCTGCACAACTGCCCTGCTGTACTGCAGATTTTAGATACTCAGTGAAACCACAGTTCTTCCTGCAAGGGCAGAAGACTCCGAGAAATGTGACATGGAGTCACATCATTGGTATGAGAAGTCCCAGTAATAATTGGATCTTCTGGAACAGTAGTAATGGAGATGATTTTGTTTAACATAAATTGTCAGAGTGTTGCTGTTCTGGATATATGAAACTTCAGTCCTAAAAACCTGAAAGCATAAATTGTTTTTTGATGCCTTCCTAGACCCTGGTATTGGAATTGACCTTCATTACAGGACACAATGGTGAGCTTTCAGAACTGGAGTCCTAAGGCCATGATCCATCAACTACCTAGGCACCATTGTTTCCTATACATTATAACCACATAATAGTAATTGCACTGAATAAAAGCCCACCTAGCCTTTTCTTTGTTTAAAAACCCCAAACAATTCATACATAATACTTGCCTTTGATGGCAAAGTATAGTCTTCTTTTTTGTGAAGCAGGAAGACTGATATCCATGAGATTCATTATGATGACTGAGGGGGGGACAGGCACAGATCTGTCAAACCAAAATACTGAGTTTTTTAATTAAATTTTTTGTAGTTTTGCATGTGTCTGGATCTTACGTGAAATTCTCAGAGTAGCTTTGAGTCTATGGAAAGTTTAAAATAGTAATGACAGGCTTGTTTTTTTTTTAAACTAATGTTAGTAAAAAACCCACTGGAGAATGGCATAGTCATGAAAGGTCGTTGTAAAATGGACACAGAAAAGAGTAGCTTCCATTAAAAAAGTACTTCAGTTTTGTTTAGGCTAATGATCCCAATACTGAAGTGTATGTACCACTGATGGTAAGTGAACTACTTTAAATTGATATGGCATGGTGGCAGCTGGGGTGAGGTTCCCTCCCATGCCACGGGGCAGTGCCATGGCATCTCCCGCGAGCAGTCCTAGCTGTCTGCCTGTTACTCTCAACACCCAGAAGACAGTGGGCATGAGGCCAGAAGGGCTCGGTTGTGGAGCCTAAGGTTGGTGGTGGCAGGTGTGCTTTGCCACGTGGCAGAATGAAGGGCTCTGGTTTTGACTGGGAGGTGGTAGGGAGGAGTGTGGAAATGGGTGCCTGCCAGTCCCCTGTACATCAGCTGAGATAAGGAACGACATGGAGGTAGGGTCCCAGCTGGGGCTTTGAAATGCTGATGCTGTGGTTGCATCAGATGCAGCTGCTCTTAAGCCTGCTGATTTTGAGTTGGTTTTTTTCCCTTCCAGTAGTTCATTTGTGTAGTAATATACAAGATACAACTCAACCTTTTTTTTTTCTAACCTTTGTGGCTATTTATTGCTAGTGACACAAAACAGGATAGCATGATAATGTGAAAATGTGAATAATTTGTCCAGTGCATGTGGAACCAAGAACGCGTATGACACCAAAACATCGAGGAATGCTGGAGCGAAGGAAATCAGTCTTACCTCGTGGCTTGTATTTGAGTCAGTTAGCAGCAGAGGGTCTCCTATGAAAAACAAGTTAGAAACCTCTTGTGTGCATAATGGATACTAGTTACTATTTCAGGGCTATGAAAAACTGAACTAATTTTAAGGGAGAATCCTAAGTTCTTTTCCCTGCATGGGAAACAGATCCAGTGTGTGTTGGAGGTGATGAGATTGGAGCGCAAGCATTGTGGTGGCTCTGTGAGTCTGCTTCCTGGAAGAATCCCTTGGCATGAGTGCACTTCTGCTGACTGTCACTTACTCACAATTTCTTTTTAATCTGTATTGTACTTGCTTGTGGAGACGTGACTTAATGTTCGTAGGATCTAATCCATTATTGACTTAAAGGTAAGGTCAAAACTTAGACTGACATTAGGAATGGACCCAGGAAATTGCAGAAGGATAGTAAACGTTGCCCTCATTCTGCTTGGGGTTGCCTGAAGCAGAGATTGAGTGTACCTGAAGCTTGTATAAGTGTGAGTACATTCTTCTTTGGGAAGAAGGCAAAAAGACTCTCCTTGAACTACAATTGAAAAAAACCAGCCAAACAAACCCACTGTAACTGACACTACATTATAGGACAGTACTGTATATATAGCAGGTGTTGCAAGATACTGCCAGGCTATGACTGTGGGCTAGACAACACCAGTGGAAAAAAAGTAAGGGTACAGCCTTTCCTATAGCTTGTTGGCAGGTTTACCCTTCCAAATGGATTCACTTTGGGTTTTGACTGTGATGAGTTTTAGGCATATTTCTTGGACATTGAACCTGCAGCTAAATAGTTGTGTCCCTCAGCATGGGTATTTAAAAGGAATAATGTAGTGATAGTATTAACAGTAACAGCAGTCGAGGACAGGGTGCACACATTGTCACTGGCATCTCATAGGTTGTTGTTTTGATAAAGGCATATGTGGTTTAGTATGAACTTTGAAGATAAAAGGGCATAATATACATGCTTGAAGATGAAGGCTTGGCTCAGTGAGGAACAATATTTTTTTCTTTTCTGGTAAAGAAAATGCTTATCTTTGTGTTATCTTGGAAGCTTTTAAAGAAAAACTGCAAAAAAAAAAAAGGCGTGTCTCCAGTATCTGTTCACACTCATTTCCACAAATTCTCCTGCTGAGAGTTGTAGCTGGAAGCTGGAAGAAGAGCCTTCCCTCATTCATTTGGACAGTTACATCACTGAAGTTCACATGAGCTTTGGGCACCATTAACTGGGATGTGTCTTCATCTTATGCTTCGGAAAGCCTGTGCAGAGATTTCTGGAAATGTTGGCAAAGTATTTTGGAGCCTGTGCTTTGGTGGAACTTAGGAAGAAACTCAGGAAGCAAATAAGCTGGTGCCCAGTTCAAAAGTCAAATGCTCTGGAACTGTGTGATTTCTACCTTTTGCTCTTCTAAGGGACTTTTATCGTAGCAGTTCTGAAAGGAGGCCACTGAATAGTTTCTAATTAGTTCTATAGTTGTATTTAATAGATTATCTTCTCCACAAATGTTAATTTAATGCTTGTCCAGCACTTTGAACAGGAGAGCAGTAAAATAAATTTAAACATTATTCATGAAGTGCTTTGAAGAGTTACTCTTGTGCCAGCATCTAATGCTGCATTTATTATATATTGCATTATAGAGCATTATATTGTATTGCGGTATATCCTTGCTGTTTGAGACAGCGAGTATTTGTATTGATGGTGATTCTTCTGGCCAAGTTTTCCTCTTGGAATCTTTCGGTTTAGAGGTAGTAATGACTGGGTGCATCATAAATTTTTTGCTCTTTAGCAGAAAGTCATGTATCTTGTAGAAAATGAGCATTTTTGAGCATGACAACAGTATTTAATCTCAGGATATTGGCACAGAAAAACCCCATGCATCAGAATTTTGGCACCGTTTGGCACAAGGAGTAATCACTCTTGTGTTTTCCCCTGCACTCTCCAGTTTGCTGTAAACTCTCACACCACCAAGCACCCCTATTGCTGAGATCTGTCTTTGGGAAGGAAATCAGCCTGCTCTCGCCCATGTAATCGTCAAGTCCCATGGCTGGACTTACGCTGTCTTCTTCCCCATTCCTCCAGACCTTTCCTGGAGGTGAAGCTCAAGATGCCCTGTCACTCTGGCCTGTCACCCACCCTGCCATCTGTTAGATGCTGTATCCTGCTATTCAGTTTGCAACAGAGAAAGGCTTAGAGTTAGGAACTTCATGCTCAGGTGCAGGAGCACGACCTGAGATGTTTCCTCGCCATCCTTTAGTCCTCACAATTGAAGGGGTGACCTTTTATCCCACACTTACTATAGCTGCACAAGGAAGAAGAGGGGGATAATCTAATTTCTGTGTCCATTTCATTTAGATGGTAATATAATGTGACCCTCTATGCACTGGAACAGATTGTGGGTGGTGGTGGTGGTGGTGGGGATGCCATGGGGTCTCCATGACTGGAGGATTTTAAGAGGAATTGTTTGTCAGAAACAGTCTGGGTGGTTGTATCGCAGTTCTGAAGCAAGGAATGAACCAGGTGATGATGTCGTGGGCTTTTTTCAAAGCCCTGTTTCAGGATGTTGTGCTTTTGTATTGAAGCAAAACCAGTGACTGTACTGCATATCAAAGTCAAATTTGGACTATAATCCTTTTGAAAAGAAACAGTGCTTTGCTAAGAATTAAAAAAAATACCTAGACAATATTTTCAATGATCTCTTTCCCTTGTGGGATTTAGTTTTTCAGACGTCTCTTTTATATTTTACTGCAGTACAGATAACCCTGCATGAAAGGGGAAATTTAATGATTTGCTTTTTTCCTTCCTTCCTTGTGTGTTTTTTCCCCTCTTGCTTGAGACCATTCAAAAGCTAATTGTTAGTAAATGGTAAGCAAAGTAGAAGCCTCTGAATTCAAGAGATAATTGAGAGAGATTTGTGTTTGAGAAACTGAGCCCGTTTCCAGGAGGAATTATGCTAACAGGGCATCCTGGCACCCTGCTCCATATTCCTTTCAAAAGCGTGCCTTTGCTGACTCTGGGAAGCCACACGTGCACCTAGCAGCAATCATCCTAACTGGTTTCTCACTCACACGCTTGCAACAACCACTCTTCCCATTAGCCCAGGTCCAGATATTGATTTGCAGGTACAGATTTTACACAAGCTCTTCTTTTTCTGCTGTCACCTTCTTCTCTTTTCAAAGCACTGGGCTAGCCTGATATTAGAGTATGATGAATATGTCTTGCTGTTGTTGATTGAGCAGAAGAGCTTATATTTACCTCTTTTCAAAAATTGTGGTCCTACTACTCTGTTAGTACCAGAACAGTACTTTTTTTCCTGTCTTTCAAGTCTATTTTATGAGCTGCAATCATGTATAAAAGCAGCAAGCAAAACAAATAGGCAAAACCCCCTAAATTCTTTTCATGGCTAAATGAGAATTGAATTATTTTCAAGAGGTAATATTATTTTTCAAGCCTGCTTTAATTAATGCACTTCAATTTGGTTAATTTTCTTATTTTTTTACTGTTATAATAAATTTCAAGTAGAGTTTTGTTTGTTTGTTTTTTAAAGCACAATTACAAAATAAGGTATACACAAATGAAATTTTCCGTCTTATCTGTAAGAAGGCACCACAAATCAAAAGTTTTTTGGTTTAGGGCACTCTGACCTGGTTTTTGCGTAGGGGATGTAAAACCACAGTTAATGTATTATTATGAACAATATCTTATTTCCAGTTAACTACCTAATGACATGCAGAACGAATATGTAGGATGGGTATTGTGTTTTTTCAGAAAATCAGTATGTCTAAATGGATGTATCTGATGTATACACAGAACTTTGAAAATATGTTTTTAATGCTAAGTAGCAACAATACATTGGATTGTGGTAGAAAAAACCTTTATTTTGAACAAAAGTGTCTGTCATTAGTTGTTTTTAGTTGCTTTAATCCAAAGGTTAAATGTTATAGGTATATTATACGTATTGCAAGTGTAATATGAGAAACAGTAGGTAGGTATGACAAATAGTGGAAGCAGAAAAATAGTAATAAGGAGGCAAGTAGTTGAACAGGGGGTGTCTTAGATGAGCAGGCTATTTCAAATGAAGTGTTAGAGAAGTAGAGCTTTGAACTTTTGCATTGTACACAGTTTCACCTGAAATAGGTTTGTAGTTAATGGAGAAGAATAGTCCTAAGACATGACTCCTCCAGTCTATATTAGATATCTAGTAGTACCTCTCTATTAACTGTTAGTGGAGTCTAGATAATTAGCCTCAGAGACAGATATAACTTGTAGATGCCTGTGCTTGATTAGGTGAATCCAATTAGGCTAAGGGGACAGATCCTGACAGCAAAGTCACAGCTGGAAGTTTTGAGCAGAATGGAAATTTGCACATTGTGAAGAGAGAGGGAGGAAAAATGGGCAAAGATGGAACATTGTTAAATTGCCATAAGAAAGTGGAAGCTGCCTGAGCAGAAACTCCTGGATGGAGCCTCAGCGGTGCGGTTAGAGGGTGAGGAGGAAAAAAATGCCAGCAGCCTAGGAGATGGTTCCAAAAGTGAAATCAGATACCACAAACTCTAGGTGATTGCAGGATGGCAGAATCAAGGGTAATTTGATTGCTCGTCGTTGACTATGACCCACAATCTTTGGGAAAATGTCCTCTTATTGTAGGCTGTGCTCTCATTAACAGATTAGAAAAATACTCCCACAATTACTTCCACAGCTAGAACATAATGGACAGTTTCAGTCACAACAACTGATAGAGGGTGTGAAAATGGAAGGAGCTAGAGGAGGTCTCTGGTTATAATCATGCATTTCCAACTGGAGAAACCAATTAAAAAATTCTAGACTTCAGCTGTAAAAATGGAATTGAAACCATCAGTCTGCTGCTGAAATAGAAATTTTGCTGATGTGAAAAATTCACAATAAAGTGTGTGATATTTGTGGAGGTGCTATAAACCTACAAATAGATGAATTTCAGTTAGTTTTAAATTTCAGGCGTGTTACACCGTTGCAGGGCAACATGGTAGGACTTTTCAGTATCCCAGGAGTTGAGATTTCATGACTATTCTGCATATTAGAATAAGAATAAAATAACGAGAAACAAAAATAGATTCACTTCTCTGTGATCTGACTCTAGGAATGTGAGAGAAATTTTTATAGTTTGATAGTCTCTGGTCCTCTTTTTGCCAGACTTGCAGTCAACAGAAAAAGGGTTTATTGGAAAACAAACATTGAAATTAACTGCAGTGCTTCAAAAAGCTGTAAGATACTGTATGAAATGCATGATGAGGCTTCTGTAATTCTCTGTATAGGAAACAAATCATTGTCCTGAAAAGTTTCTTTGTAGTTGTTGTGAAGAATAGCTTTATAGTCACTTACATTTGGTATAAAAAAATACATCTTTGGAAAACTTTGGCCAGAAGTCTGAAAAAAAGATAAAACACTGATTAGTCTTTTGATTTAATAAAAAATTCTGTATAAATACAAATTTTTGGATTTTTTTTAAAAATCTAAATTCTTTGATACAAGAAAGGTAACATACATTGTTACATGTACAGTAGGTCTTCACTTTCTTGCTGACGGAGATTGTATTTTCCCGTATATGGAAAGCGATATATAGATTTTTACGAATCGGACAATGTAACACTGTATTGCATTCTTCAGGGTTACTTTGCAACCAAAATAATACTGTGCAGCAGCATTCCGTGATGAAAAGCAAGGGCAGGTGATAAGATCCAATGATTATTGCTTAGAAAGGAGTGTCAGGACTGATTAGTGTCTCACTCAGGTTCAGTAACTGATGGGCTTCCCAGGGCCACTTGTGCGAGATTGCTATTGACTTGAACTCCTTCCCCTGTTATTGGGGGAGGTCAGTAATAGTTTGTTGCAGCAAGTACCTTGCTTGTTTTTTCTCCTTGATGTAGAAACCTGATCAGAGAATCTCAGATTTATACTACCTTGCAAGTATTTATATTATTTACACATGAACTCTGAACTGTTTGTTGCACTAAAAAACATGAATTGAAACCCAGTGCCTTTCCTTAGTTACCTAATAGTTGTTTCTAGGAAGGTGTCCTCGATTTACTGCCTTTTTGCACCTTTTTGATTTGATGTATCTTTGTTGTGAGAAGTTTATAGAATGCACAAGCGTTTTCTATAATCAAGATCAGTAAATTTAAAAGTATCACCCCTCCTAATAACAGTAATATTTCCACTTACTTTGTAATAGCTCTGGAGTTAGACAGTGAACAGCTATGTAAAAATAAAACTTTCACTATTTAGTATTTTCGTAAATATTTCCATTTAAGAGTAATGCCTCAAAGTTCACTGTCACACTTGGACAAAAATTACTAAGTGAACTGGAAACATAAATATTTTTTAGCATTTACTGTATTTTTCACTTGCAAAATATAAATATCATTAGTGACTAGGAACAGAGGACTCTCAAGTAGGCTGAGGGAGCTCCTCCATCTTTCTGCACTTTAATAATCTATATGCATGTGGAAATGCTGAGAATACTAAAGGACATTTGGGTCTACTCTTTCTTAACTGTATTTTTCTGTGTCTCCAACCAGGCAGTGAAAACCTGGATGAGAGTAGTTTCATGTTTCTTTTAGCCGTATAGTTAGTTACTCTCCTCTCAGTGGTTATGAAGATTATCTCATTAATGAAATGTCCGCTGCTGTCCACCAAATAGTAGCTTACCAAGGACTCATAGTATCTTTCAGCATCTTCAACACTGTCTGTTCCAGGCTTCAAAGAGGGAAGAGGTATGTGCAGAGAGATTGGGTAGGATAAGTAATAGCCTGATGACAGTGGATGAGGAAATGGAATGGTCCTTGCAGTGCTGTGGCATTAAATAGCATTCTCAGGGAGTACTGCTGATCTGCTGGGAGGTTCTCAGAAAGCTGAGTGATATCCATCGGCTGGTGTGAGCCTCCTCCTTCCAAGAGGTCCCATGGAGAGGTGGTGGGTTGTGGCTTTTCTTCACCTTGTCTTGCATAGGCTGTTTCCTAAGGTCACTGCTAAGTCCTTTTTTTTTTTTTTTTAATATACATTGTCTTAGCTCCTACATAATGTGATGGGTCACCATTTGGAGGTGTCTGTCTTTCTCCATTGACATTTAGAGGCAGCCTTGGTGGTTACTGAAATGAGATAAATTCCACCCTGACTGTGACGAATTGATTACAGTCTCTTAGTTCCTTTTTGGAGGAAATCCTGATCTGTGTCACCTTACAACTAACCTATCTGTTACTGTTTTAGTGCACTGATACAATTTACTGTACCATTAGAGATGTTTAGGTTACTGTTCATGCTTCGGCCTTGAAAACTTTTAGAAGAGGGGTACATAACCCAGGCAGAACTGTTACCAGAAAATTTTTCAGCTGGAACTTGACCCAGTGTCAGATCTTTGGTTAGAGATCACAAAAGAAGAAAAATTAAAAAACAAAACAAAACAAATCACCTGTGTACTTTAGAGATGAGGAGCTTACCTGGGTGAAGAGAATTCCGTGTTAACTTTAATTTTGTCAACACTTGCATGTTGTTAAGCCTTTTCCATATTTCATAGTGAAATTGGTAAGGAGTTTAAGAAATCCATGTGATGCTTCTGGGTGGAGCATAGCTACATTCTTGAGGCTGTATTGCAGACCAAGGGGGAACTGTCTCCAAAACAAAAAATGTGCCTTAGTGGCATTTTACTAACACAGACCTGTATATTTTTACTGAGGTGTTTGTGTAGTTTGTTCAGGCTTGTTCATTTCAGCTAATGCCCCGTTGGCAATTCTGCTGTGGTTCACGTAGCGGGAGACAGCGTGGCAACATCCAGGCTTGCCAGGACACTTTTTTTTGACTGGAGGCTGCTGATCATCGCTTGAATAGATCAGTTTATCAAAGGTCTCATCAGCAAACCCTTTAAGCTTTCACTGAAGAAAGCCCGAGCAGTGCATACGCTTTAAGGCGGTCATTATTCAAACACACAGCTATTGGTGATTGTTTCGATACCAGCACTGGGGATCTGTCAGCAAAACTTTACTTCATATAGCTGTTGGCCATAGGCTGTAGCAATGTAAATTGTTGGTTTCTTTCATTAACCTTAAAAAGTGTTAGTGAGTTACTCCATATAGGGATGTCTGGGCAGTAAACTGAAAATCCAGTATGCGGTATCTTCGCTGGAGAGGAGAGAGCACATGCTTTGGCTCAGCAGCAAACCGACAGTTACTGTACATTGTGGGGGCAGAGCATCGCTGTATTTGCAGTTGGCTTTGCACCTTTTAAAGAGAATAATTGGTTATCACCAAAGTAATAGTCTAAAAAACCAAAAAACCCCCACAAAAAAACCCAAACCCCCACCAAACCAAACCAAAAAAACTCTGTATGTTAATCTACTGTCCTTCTGTGTAGCTGTTGTCCAGTGAATTAACTAGTTAGTAACCATTTTCCATATTCAGCCTACTATTATGTGATCATCTGAAGATCAGGTTTTGACAGTTTTTCTTCTCACAGTTTTCTCTCTTTCCTTTTTTCTTTTTGTGCTCATCCAGCAGTCATGTGCTGACAATGACACACTTTCTTCTAGCTACTGCTTCAGCACTGGTGTTTATTAAAGTTGATGATTGTGCCCTCCTCCGTGTTTCCTTCCCTCCAAATCTTTCTGATTGTGGTCGTGAGGCAGTAATTTTCCCTGCTATGCAGTTGCTGTAGTTGTGATTTCTAACCTAATCAATATCTTGAGAGATTTTTAAAGTTTAGCAGGCTCTGGATGGTAGGCCCACAGGATGCTGAGTCATTTTGCCTGAACCTTGATAAAATGTTGCTTTTTTTTTGGCTTCTGCCTTCTTTTTTGCCCTTACTAATTGGTTGTATCTTTTTTTCTTTGTCACTTTATAGTTACAAAACTCTCTGTATATGTGTATGTGTGTGTATATATATATAATTTTATTTGCTTAGCCTGGCTGGCCCTGTCTCCTTTGTTTTCTTTCCCACTTTATTTTTCTTTTTTTTGTTTTGTGTGCTGCCGGTAACATTGCCTTTCCCTGCTGTTGGCTTTTGCGGGTTTGCTATTGTGCACCTGCAGAAGTCAGGCTCTTTATTCAGAGCTGTGAACTGTGGTTAAAAAACCACAACAACAAACAATTAAAAAATGGTAGTGAAGCCTTTACAGAGCAGTGTGGTCACCTTGCTTAGGGTATGTGTCACTAAAAGGTCCAGGTAGAGCAGGTTTTTAGTTCCACACAGTTTTTTTCCTGAGAATCTTTGAGTAAAATGCATTTGTTTCTATGTTCTTTTCTAAATGGGAAGTTCTTTAGATCTGGTTTAATGCACTTAAATTATAAAGGGCAGTCTACATTCCTGAGGCTCAGCTAAGGAGGAGTCAGTGGGGAACCCTCCAACTGCATAGGAACGTATTGGGTCTGGTTTTGTTTGTTTTAAATATCTTTTGGCTAAATCAAACACAAAATAACACTTGGACACCATATGGGTCTGTGATGTTTAGGAGAATAATTACAAGGCATATAAGATCCATAAATCAGGGAGTGGCTCCCATTGATCTGTAAGTGTATTCTCTTTCCCCGTGACAGAAATAGTCATGTTCAGATAGGTTTCTTGGCATTTCAGGGCAGGTTGTATGATAGGAAGCACAAGAGACTTGCTTGTACTTGGCTTGTGTTTCCTGTTAGGTGTTTCTAAAAGACCATCTTGTCCTCTTTTTTTCTGGACAGAGATAGCAACGTGGAATTTCTGTTCTTCTAGCGTTGTTGACCCATTTTCCATCTATATTCTGTCAGTTGACAGTGCATTGGCAGGAAAGAAAATAGTTTATGCCCTGTTCTCCAGCCATGCTCTTCCACTTCCCTCAGTTATGAAACATTACTTTTTCGAGACCCTTCTTTTCCTCAGCCTCTCCCTCTTTTTTTTCCCCTGACATACAACTGTATATTTTATCATAGTGCTAGCTCTTTCCCCCCATCCATATCTACTTGCATGCTCTCAATTCAGATGGCTCTGCCTCTCAGTGGAAGGTTAGTTTTCTAACCTATGTGAAATCGGTCTTTTAAAAACAGACAAACCTCAAATTGAACTGATTAACTCAAATGAATGGAAACGGAAAACACAAAACTGCTTTAACTCAAAACTTGTAGCTAAGGCTAATATGGATTAGGTCATGTTTGGCAAGAGTGTGCAACTCTGAGTTGCATCCATTAGCTGGGTCCATGCTCTCAGACTCGCTGGAAAAATTAATAGAAAAGCAGTTGTTGGAACCTGGAAGTTTCAGCATTGGCCAAAGATGGGAGTTAATTTTGCATTTACTGTTCTGGCTGCATTTACAGGTTTTAAATTTCAAAGTGGTGCTTTGATTTGATTTCTGTTGCATCACTTTTTTTCTGTCTCAGCAGAGGTCAACAAATACAAAGTTGTGAAAATTTCCTCTTTTAATTATAAGAGGTCCGTGATCCACATTCCTAGCAGAGTATACCTGAAGGAGTGTTTCAATTAAATAGCTAATTGTTTTAACTGCTCACCATCTTATTCTATGAATTATTGCTTATTTCTAATGTTTTTCCCTTTCCTGGCATCTTGTGTGTCTGTCACAGGGAATAAATAAAGTGCTATGCAGATATCTGATGGTTTAGGCTGTCAGACTTCAGTACCACAAGGTCTTTCATCACGCCGTAATCTACAAGGGGGACTGCAGTGAGAAGTCTTCACAGACCTTTCTCTCCTTAAGCCAAGTTTAGCTGTTAGTGGGATGCAAAGCCATGAGAAGCTATACTGTGTTCCCATTGAAGTGTTTCTCACAGCTATTTGGGACTGCGTTGTGGTCACATAGAGCAGCAGACAGTCCACTTTCATCTGCTGACCCAGTTGTTCACTTTCTTTCTCTTCCAGTGACAGCCCCTGCTGCTTGTGTGCATCAGGACCAGCTGCTTCTTAGCCTGGGTCACCTTTGCTTCCTTCAAAGGCAATTGTGGCTTAAGTGCTTTTGGACTGGTGGGAACCTCAGTGGAGTATTTTGTAGTAGATGTGTGTGCATGTGTATAACACAGTAGCGGTGTAAGAAAAGAATGTTCTGCGAACAAGGACGGGATAGGCTATTCTGTATCAGAGTAATAGTGACATGTGAGACTATTTAGTTACAATAGCCTGGGAAAGTAGGAAAAAAGGGCCATTACTTTGTAAAGAACCTTGTGAAGTTTTTCCTGTATGACCTGTTCTGTGCTCAGTCCAAGTTTTTATCAGCCCATCTCTATGAATTGATTAGATTCCTGCTGAGGGCTACTGAGCTGGCACGTGAATTCATAATACTCTGTAGCACATTTACCGAACTCGTTTCTCATTACGCAAAATCTATTTTGTTCAATTTCACTCTACCTGGGAAGGTTGAAGCAAATCTTATTACACATGTGCTTCATCTTTACATACATACATAGGTAAATTTTCACTGCTCACCTCACAAGTGAAGTCACAAGGCAGCTGGAGTGTTGGCATCTCTGAACTTCTGCACACTGTTGTTTGTGCTCAGCCTGGTTGTTGCATGCCCATCTTTGATGAAACTCAGGGAAAATCCTGCTGAGGGCTACTGCACAGGCACAGTACATTTCCTATTCCGATATATATATCCTTTTCCAGTATGCTGGGGTACAGTGCAAGCATGTGCACTTTCTTCACTTAGTTCAAGAGGGAAGTAAGACTCAGATTTTACCAAGGGTCTAATGTTCTGCTGGGTATGGGCCACACTATCCCCAACATAAGAGCCACTCCAGTTCAAAGGTATCTGTACAGAGCCTTAAAAATGTGAATGGAAGCCATCATAAGATCATATGGTACTTCAGACTCAAGGGACTTCAGGAGATCCTGCTCAAAGTAGTCAGCTGTGACCTGTCAAGTCTTGAAAACATCCAGTGATGGAGCCTGTGTAACCTCTTTGGGTAATCTTTTCCACTACTTGACTGTCCTTATGGTGAAGGACTTTCTTCTTATACTCAGTCTGAGCCTCTCGTGTTTCAGTTTATGCCCCTTGTCTATTGTGTTCCCACGAGGCACCACTGTGAAAAGCTTGGATCCCTGTTCCTCATATTCCTTGCAGGAGTTCTCCAATTATTTGGAAGTGTTGGAAAGCTGCTGTTAGGTCCCTTCAAAATCATCTCTTCCCGAGGCTGAACAAGCCCTGTTCCCTTAGTCTGTTCTTACAGGGCAAGTGCTCCAGCCACCTGATCATCTTGGTAGCCCTTGTTGATCTCACTCCAGTTTATCATTCTTTCTGGTATGGGAAGCCCAGTGCTGGATGCGATATTGTAGGTGCAGTCTAATGAGTGCTAGGCAGAGGGGGATAATCGCTTCCCTCAATCTACTAGCTGTGTTCCTGTTAACACTGCCCCAGGTGTCCTCTTGTGTAAAGAGAAGCCATGTTGGCCCACGCAGGGCGTGAGCAGGGGGCTGAGGCTATCTAACAAAACAAGGGTGCTTCAAACTGCAGCTTGCAGTGTCATGCAAGTACTTGGAAGGAGATGGTTGAGCCTTCTCTAGTAGTGATCAGTATGCCACCATGGCATGTCTCTTTCTGCCTCCAACTGCAGTCAGGCTGCTGGGGGAGTAAGCCCTGGTGGGACATACTGTGGTGGGACAATGGCAAGGCAATTGTATGCAGCACCACGTAGAATTGTACACATGTTTAGCTATACTGCTGGCCCTTTTTGCTAGAGTTATTAGAAACAGAACCCTTTTCTGGCATGTCAGAGTCCTTGTTCGTTTGTTGCTTCCTTCCCAACACTTTCAGCCAAGAAGCAATAGGCAGAATTTTAAGGGTAGAGATTTGAAGAGAGGACAGTAACAGAAGAAAGAGACGAGAAATGAAAGGCATTGACAGTGTCTGAGTTGTGTTTCCCTGGCTAGCTGCAGTGCTGGCTACTAGAAAGATTTTGCCTTCATCCCACCACTGGTCTTACTTTGATTATGAGCATTTGCAGCTGTATTTTCTTTGTTTACCCTACCTGGCGGTTGGCTTCGGGGGCAAAAAAGCTACATGGTTTGTGTACAAGTGTTTCAGTAGTGGGAAATTTACCATTAAGGCATAGTAGTGACAAGAAACTAGCAACCATAACAAAATGTGACTGTTTAAATAGTAAGTGATTGTGTCTTTTTTTCTTTCTCATTTAAACCACTAATAGAAAGATAGTGTGTTGAACCCTATTTTCAGTTTTTATCCTGGCATCAGAGAACAAAGGTGGCAGAAAGTCCAGTAGCTGTGAATAGGAGGGTAGGTACCTATAGCTGTCTCTGAAAAGCACATTGTTGTTGTTATTATTGTAATCTCTGCAGTTCTGTCTGTTGTCTGTATGAGTATATCGTATAGTCTGATAGCTTTTGAGTGAATTGTATCATGATCAGGCACATGAAATCAAATCATGCAAATTTGCATAAGCAGATGGAAACTGTGAGAATGAGTCCTTCAAATGGAGTTCTGGATTATTTGGGGTTTTGGAAAAAATTAAATGGACAATAAAATGGGCATCACACAGAAGGGAATTCTTGATTTATTCTTAACTTAAAGTTAAGAAGAAAGAGGAATTAGTCTACCATTCCCATAAGAGTATGCCGGTCAATGAGGGTGAAAAAAGGAAAACATTACCTTTCCGGTTTCTTGGAAAAGTTATTCCTTAAGAAAAAAAGAAGGATTAATTTGGCAATCTTGATGTTAAGTATTTCAGTGTTAATGGTTTTCATTCTGTAAGGAAGACTATTTTTATAGAGATTTCTAATCTAAATTTGTGGCTGTGTGTGCATGTTTATCTCAGCTTTATTAAGGCTTTTAATGGTTTCTTGTAACATTGTCATAGAGAAAAGGATGAAGTATGGGCTAGATAAATGGTTATTGAGATGGACTGAAAACTGACTGAACTGCCAGGCTTAGATGGTTGCGATCAGTGGCACAATGGCCAGTCACTAGTGGTGTACCCCAAGTGATGACACTGGGTCCAGTATTATTTAATGCCCGCTTGAAGGATGTGGGTGATGGGACAGAGTGCACCCTGGGCAAGTTTGCAGATGACAGAAAACTGGCAAGAGTGGCCGGTACACCTGAAGGTTGTGCTGCAACCCAGAAGGACCTCAACAGGCTGGAGAAATGGGCTGACAGGAACCTCATGAAGCACAGCAAAAGGGAATGTCAAGTACTGCCCTTGGGGAAGAACAACCTGTCAGCCATCAGCCTCCTGGGCCACGCTACAAAGCGTGTTGACAGCAAGCCAAGGGAGGTGATCTTTCCCCTCTGCTCAGCTCTAGTGGGACATATCTGGAGTGGAGTACTGGGATACACGGGAGTGAAACGAAGGGCCAGAAAGATGATCTGAGGTTGAATTTCCAGTGTGAGGGTTGAACAGTGGTGTAGGTTGCCCAGAGTGGTTCTGGAGTGTCCATCCTTGGAGAAACTCAGAAGAGGACTAGGCAAGGTCCCAAGCAACCTGCTCTAGTTGACTGTGCTTTGACAATTTTTGGAGGTCCCTTCTAGCCCCAACTCTTCTGTGGTTCTGTGATTTAGAAACACAGGGGCAAGAAGGTTTAGAAAAGCCACGCTGAAGAACTTGTGCTGTTAAAATGTTAGAGTAGAAGTTCTTGAAATTTCTTCCTGGAGGGCAGAGAGGCTGGGAGTCCAGTGGTACAAGAACTCTAGCTCAGACTCCTTTGCTTCATCTATACAAGCAAATTAAAGATTGGTATGAAACTCAGTTAACTACAGGGATAAATGGCTAAAATGGTGCCAGGCGCAACAGCTTTAGCCTGCGCTAGATACTCTCTCCCACACAGCTCCTAAGCCAAGCTAACTTCTGCTCTCCCAGGCAGTTTGGATGTGCGGACCCTGTTTTGGACAGTAGGAGAGCTGAACAGTGTTGATGCGGGCTGCTCCATGCCAGTTAGCCTCAGTACCAGACGGTGTTGCTAGATGCTTTTCAGTTTATCAGCACAGGTGTAGCTTTAAAATGTAGGTGCCTGGATCCACAGCTGGCAACCTGAAGAAATGTATCTTTTGCCAGAGCTCTAGCTCTCATGCTTTTAGGCTTATGAATCAGCTGTATTTTCAGGGCAGAACCTCATCAATCTTTTCTAACTGATAGGGAACCAGGAGACAAGACACACTGAGCCAGAAGGCCTCAGAGATTTAGCTCCAAGTAACAACTTAATTTATAAAAAATCAAGAAGCTTAAAAGACAAGAGAAGGCATATTAAAGGACTTGGGGAAAATAAAAAAGAACAACTTAAAAAAAGATAAAAGTATTTGCATGGGAAATGTAAATGTATATATTTTAAATTCTGAACAGCAACAACAGCTATGCTCTGTTGTTCCATTTTATTTCTTATTAGAGCAGAAATTCTAGCTCTGCTGACAGTATTCCCTATATCCATTCTTCATATTATATCCAGCTTCCCATTAAAATAGAACATTTAGTCTTTCACCGGTGAGCAATGCACAACCTGTATGTTTTTAACAGCTTTCACAAAGCCAGATTAATTTGGTATGTCCTCAAGTTTGTGGGTTTTATTTTTCTTCTTCTTTCTTCTTTCTGCCCCCCCCCCCCTGCCCCCCGGTATCTTTTTATTTGACAAAAGTTATGGCTTGTGAAAACTGTGTTTTTTTCAGGTACTTGTTTTGGACTCTATCATAACGTTTCACCATTTGGATTTCAGTGGGACTATGAACGTTCATCAAGTATGAAGTGTGGGCAACTGCATCCACATGTTTTAGTTTTCGCTTGGAAAACATACTTAGCAAACTTGGGCTATGGTGTGCAGAGCTTTTTCCTTTGCTTTTCTTGGCCACTGCTCTGCTCCACAGATGCCTCCATTGATGCCTCAGCTTTCTCAAGTGAGGTCTTCCTTACCTTGAGTTGTTGAAGTGATACTGGTAAACACCTTGGAAATCTTTATCGCTGGATTTTGATGAAAATGCAAACAGAGCTTTGCCAGCCAAAAGCTTGTGTGCTGGCGCAGGAGGACAGACAGATGAAGGAGCATGGCACAATTGAGCTCTTCTGCAGACTTGAGCAATATGTTTTAAAACGATTAAAATGTTTTAAATGTGTTCTGAATTTTTGCAGTTTTAAACAGATGCTTAAGAGATGCTTTAGGCACTTGGAAATGCTCTAGTTTGAATGTTGAAACTGTTTTTATTTTGTGCATTTGTTCTTGCGTTAAAGCTGTTTGTGGAAGGAACTCTGTCTTCCTGTCTGGTAGTTGATGTCTGTATCAGAATGTACACATCCATATGAAGCCCTCAGGAGTAATCTCAATACAAGTAAGGAAATATAATTATATATCCAAGAGACATTTGCGACACAGTGCAGTTTTGGCAGAAGGCTTATGGCTTGTTAAGCTTTAAAATACTATTGTTGTTTCTGAAATATACAGAAAACACATTTTTTTTTTAATCCAAGATTTTTTTAGTGTAAATTACAACAGGCCTATAGAGGAGGCCATGTGCTTTACAAGTGATTTGATGTGAGTTTGCTGGCACTTAGGTGATTTTAGACACTGAACTGCTTCAGAGGCTTCAGGCTTCTTCCTCACTAAGTTGCAAGAAATTGGTGGAAAGATACTTTGCTTTTCTGTGTACAGACAGGATTGACTGGCTCATTGTGCGCATGGATTTATCAGTAGATCTGTGGGAAACAAAAATAATCTAACTCCTGATGGAATAGTTAGTGATTCTGTGGAAACTGACTTAAAGTTGCTTACGAATAATTAAATTATTTCCTGATTGCCTTTTCGTTTACTTTTATAAAACAAATATTTTATTTTTGCTTTTTTTGTATGGTTGTTAGTAATAATCTGTGTGTAATTGGAACAATATTTGGCAAGAAAGTCATGAGCATTGTAGTGAAATAGCAGAAGGACAAAACCCAGTTTTGTCAAAAAATAGTTTACCAGCTGAAATAAACTCGGTCAGTTTAAAGAAATCTCTGTGCAACCTTGATTTATTAACTTCTTAAGGTGATCGTTTAATAAATTAACTTTCTTTTATTGTAGCAGGGAAAAGAGGTGGTGCTGATCGTGTACTTACAGTACAAACAATAGGTTTTCAACCATGAGACTAATTTCAGGTGTTCATGTGCAAGCTTCAGCTGGGAACATACTTCCTGCAAGTCATTGTGAACTTCAGTGCAGCAGCTGCAAATCTTTTGCTTTGCACTTGCTGTCGTACCTCTCTGTCTCTTACTCAAAGATACATACTCAGTTGCCCTTTGAGGGCTCTGGCCATGGAGGATCTATCTGATGAGTTTGTGGGATTGTAGTAATAGGTGTAGAAGAGGCTCAGTGACACCTGACAGATTTGTGGCCTGCAGCATTTAGGAATAAGGAGGGGAGTCAGGAGAAACTTCATTTCACCTTCTTTTGTTCATGCTTATGAATACCCTCCCAGGTCTTCTGTGTTCCTGTGGTGTAAATGCTATTTAATGGCTAAGCCATGTGATTTGGAGCACGAGCTTTTCCTTTCATCTCACACTATCACATGTCTTTTCACAATGAGTTCAGTGCTTTCTTCTCAATCTATCCCATAATTCACCTTTTCACACTTGATCTAACAGCGTGACATTGCGTCTGCTCCTGTAGGCAGTATTTTCACACAGCTCATGGAAATTACTTTTACTTCTGTGTTTTGTTGTAGTTAAAATATTTGGTTTATGCTCTCTTTGTAAATATACTTAGGAACAGTTTGCATTTCTGTTGTATGTTGTTCAGCTAACATAGTTTTATTTGTGACTGTTTTGCATCTTAAAGGACCAATTTGTTAGGATATTGGCAACCATTCATCAGCTGCTCTGCTGTGTCCAAGAGTAGAGATGGAAAATGTTTCTTTGCCATTTGATCTGAAGTTGTTGAGAGAGGCAGATCGACAGTGAGGTCTTCAGGCTAAAGCAGTGAAAAGCTCAGCAGATGGTATGAAGTTCCTCATGTTTTTCTGTGGAAACTTGTGGAAGTCACCTTGGATGACATCCAGTGCATACTGTTTCAGAGACTGTATGTGGGTGGAATTTAGTATCAGTGTCCAAGAAGGTGATGAGAAAGCTCATGCTCCATCAGTTACCTAAAGCTCATTTGTTTGCCGAAGTCTTTATTGAGAATAGTTAAGAGCTGTGACACCAATACCTGTACTTCACTGAGGAGATACATGGTGGTATGGTATAGTTTCAAACATTGAAAAAGAGACAAAGCAGCAACTTAGTAGCAGTACTAATGGAGTGTTTAATGAGTGATAGCAACTGCATCTGATTCTACTCAAAATAAGTAACATCCATGAGGAGCAGAGCACATAATGTATGCAGAAATTCTGGAGGTGTTTGCAAGGTATTAGGGAAAATGTTACCTGGTTGTTGCTTTTTCATGGTAAATTAAAAAAAAACAAACCACAAAAAACCCAAACATAGTGCTTTGATCTGATTACATAGGCTTTAGAATTCGGTACTTACAGACTTCTGTGAAGTATGACATCCTGTGCCAGAGCTGTCGGTCATCATGAGGGGCCTATGAAGTGCTACATAGAACTGTATTAAGTTAATTTAATAATGCATTGACTTTTGCCAAGGTTTTACATTAAAAATTACAGCGTTTGCTTTTACATTCTCTTACACTTTCAGCAGAATAGACCAAAGCAGGCTTTACTGAGAGTATTCATTTGCAAACGAAAGCTGGATGTATCATCCAATAATTTTATGTAGGTAAATGTGCTGTAATATGAAATCTTACATGCTATAATAGCATAAACAATCTTTTATAAAATGCTTGCATGGTATAATATTTTTTCTTGTTCTACTAATACTAATTTTATACAAATGGATACATTAAAGGCAAGAGTTTATAAAGCTGTACAGATAACATAGTTGATTAAAATTTACAATATGTGAACAAGCAACCGGTAAAATTTTGAAATTATTTAAAATACTGTATTTAATGTAAAAACGGAAGTCTATGCTTTTTCAAGATACGAATTTGTAGTATTAACTGATTTGAAACTTGTACCATATAAAACCTGGAAAGCCTTCCAAAGATGAAATAATTTCTAAATAAATAAAATACAAAAATAGAAAAATGGTACTAATAACAGGTTGAGTTCTTTATTTTTTGAGGCTGAAAAAAGGAAACACTGAATAATTTTTATCAGCTGTGAGTTTGTGTATGCTGTTATTTGCCAACCCTGTTAGAAGTGGAAAAGCAGGATGGTGTCTCTGCCCTACTAATTCTGTCCTTTTCCACTTGGCAGAAAAACAGCTTTTCCTTTTTTTCCTCAAGTACACATGTAAACATAACTCTGTTTAATGTACTTTGCTGCTAGCTTGGAGTTGCTGATGTTGGCACAATCTTAAGAGGACAAATGCTTAAAACACTGTAATTAGGGTTAAAGAGGTTGGAGATGAGTTGTTTCCATCTCCCTTCAGGTGTCCTCCCCCAGTTTTTTAATAGTGTCCAAGTTACTTAAGTTACAGTATCTGAGATCCGCTTCTGTAGCTGGTTGCAGAAACAGCGCTTCTGAAGGGAGTAGTGTGGAACGAAGACGGCTGAGGTCTCGCTTCTAAATCCCCATACTGAGTGCTTCCAATTGCCTGCGAGCTTTTGAAGCTACCTGATCTGTTCTTAAATGTGTGTTTATAATATGTGGTTACTGGCAAGATTTCCTCAGCAGCATGACAACATGAACAGAGGAAATTGGAGTGTTTCTTGAGCACAGTGTTTTGAGTTTGTCTTGAATGACAGCCATTGGTGTGCTGCAGAGATCATTAATAACAAAGCCCAGAAAAAAAAAATAATTCACAGGTGAAACAGCTTTCCTTATGCTCATTAACTGAGTGGGACTCTTAATTCCAGGCAGGAATGCAAAGAGTCTTGGATATTTGCAAAGTAGCTTTAATTTCTGCTTATGGAAGGAGTTTAGACAATGTTACCCAACTGGATAAATGTTTCGGCACAGAGAAGACCAGTTAGATGCAGAACCTGTAATTGAGCTTGATCTACAATCTGCTTGTCAGCACTTGCAGTCACATAGAACTGTACAAAATTCTGCACCAGATGGGGTGTGGTGTTTACTGTCCCTACAATTTTCCTTTGTAAATAACTGTTGCAGTACTGAAACAGTATTTTTCCAATACTCATATGTTGAATGTAATTTTTATCTTATGCCATTTCTTTGTTATGCCATGATTTTTAATGTGAATAGATCTTTTGAAATCCTCCTTGGTTAACATTGAAGGGAGATCAGTATAGCATACCTTAAACTGCTGCTTGGGGGGGGCTTTCATGTCTTCGTTAGTCATGAGAAAGCTTGACAAGTCCAGAAAGAGTTGCTTAAGTGTGGCAGGCTGAGCTATAATGCTGCTCTGATGAAATGATGACTTTCTATTAAAAGTACCTTACTGTGTATGAAGCATAGATGTGCTGTAGAAGCATTAAGGAAATGATGCTTAAGCTACATTACATTAAACTGCATCTTTACAAATAATGTGGTGTTCCTTTGGTAAGGAAATGATTAAATAAAGTTACCTGTACAGTTTCACAGAATACAAATATATTTTATTATCTGAGGAAGATTTATAAAAATGATCTAAGTATACATACCTGTGATTAGAAATGAGTTGATGGAATTACAGTATTTGGAAGTAAGGAAACCACAAAACTTTCACCTGTAAACACACCAAAGTTTGGTAGTCTTGATATGTGAGATGGGAATCCCTGGAGTTAGTAGAAGTACTGGCTTGTGGTAAGCAGAGGAAGCATTTACATGAATAATTTTTTTTGGATAAAAGTTCTTACTACTTGAACGTATTCCAGAACTGGGAGGGGGGAAGCACATTTATCATATTATAAAAGCAGAATTTAGAAACTACTTGCATAATTCAGTGTCATGCCGCTTGAGATACTGATCCATTGCAGGTAGAATAATTAATAGGAAAACTGAGAAAATTTGTAAGAAAATTTGCCACTGCTATCTGCATGTAGTATATTCCAGTCAAACCTAGAACTTGGACAAACCTGCACTTGATAAATATGTAGATGTGTATCTATATGTAGCATGGTAGGACTATGCTGAAGTAGGCAGACCAAGCATTTAGACCTGTGCAAAACATCTTGCTTTTATGGTGTGTCTCTGTGTACTCTTGCTGACATCCTTAAAAAAGGATAGCGAGGTGTTGAAGGGATAAAAAAACATAGACCATAGCAACTGTGGGTCATACTGTGTGGTTTTTTGCTCTGCTAGATCTGCTGCTGTAAATCAGCAAGTGAAGTTTAGTGAGAAACTCGGATTCAGTCTGTGTTTTTGCCGGTCATATTCATGAACTTTTGTCTCCTGGATATCTTGAAAGAAATAGTAATAATCACACCATCTGGAACAAAAGAATTTGGAAATATGGAGGTATCACCCTTTTGTTTTGCCATTGGTGACCACAATAAAACATTTAAAAGCAAAGTTTTCTTAAACATCTGTGGGGTTCTCTGTGTCTAGGTAATATATAAACCCAGGTAAGCTATGGGTGAACTCACTGAGTGATATCCTGAGAGCAGTCTAGCGGTGGCAAATGTAATTATGCATGTGTCTTCTCCCTTCTTGACTGATTTCCTGTGCTCTTCAACAGATTTTGCTGTTGTAGCCAGATTTTGGTCTATTGGTTTGTTTTGCCACAGTCATCTCCATCTTCCAAGTCTCCCTGAACTTTCTGTGCATCTTTTCTGGATCCACCTCCAGCAGTGGCTCTCACTTTTTGATCTGTTGTCAATACCAATTACTGTGCTGCTGATGGGTTCCTGCACAGCTCCAGGGTACCCAGCAGTTCTCAGTATGCTACCGATTCATTTTCTTTCCCCAACCATTGGCATCCCGTGGCTGAGGAATAGGTAAATTATTGAAAGGGTGAGTGCCTGGCTCCACTGAAAATTCAGGCAGTTCTGCTTTTGACGTCCATGGTGCTTGGTTTTTACTCTTTTTGATCTTTTTGCTAAATGTGGATGCATTTATATATATACTGAGATCTGTATTATAACAATTATTTTAACTATATGGTAAGTTTCTTAAATATGAACTGTGCCTCCCTTCTGCTGTATGTTTTCAAATCTTTAAAATGAAAAGGTTTTGACCTGCATTTCTTAAGAAGCAAGACTTACTCATCGCCTTAACAATGTATCTTTCTCTGTATAATAGATATGAAATTGCATAAGGGAGTCAAATGAAAAATGTAAGAAATGGGAAAAATATGAGTAACATCAAAGAGCTGGAGGATTTTTTCATTCTGAAACAATTTTTGCAGGAAGCAGGAAGACAGCAGTCTCCTTGGTGGTTAGAGCATGTGACCAGCTGCCTGTGTGACACGGTGCCAGTGGTGGTCTGGTGGCGCTTGTCCTTCTGTCTACTCAGAGCCCTACTCAGAGCAGCTTTCAGGGGAGCTGGTTGAAATTAAAACCTTGGTATGGGAGCATTGCAAATTCAGACAACCCATTTATCTGCTGACTGACACCTGAAAATGTGTTTGGTGTAGGTTTCTTGGCCATCTTGGTATGGCAACTGCAAAATAGTTTCATGTTGTTACCTCTACACGTTTTCCCTAAACCAGCCAATACTTGATCAATGTTGATGCTTTTGGATACAGGCTGTAAAAATGTTGGAAATTCACAAGATTTTACTACTTCTTCAAAAGAAACCAGCTTTTTAAATTTTCTAAATTTTCTAAAATAAGTTACTGTGCCTTCCAGATCTTCTACTGTTTTCTACAGCTGCTCCTTCTGCCAGTGATTATAAGTTTTCTATGTAGTCCACTTCTCTGTGATTCCAAGTATTCTTCATTGTATGAGGTACATTTGCAGAGCTAACCACCCTACTATTTTGATACAGTACAATTTTTGTGTGGAATTTCAAGTGATAAGAATAATGAAATTTGATACTAGCATTGGCTACTCAAATTTTACACTGTTTCCTCTAAAATGTAAACATCATTTTCTGCCTTGCTGTTTTTCAGTAAATGGCTCATTTTTTCAGCTTCTAGCAGAGGACACTAAGGCACTAACCTGTGTCTTGGGGCCAGATACAGTTGGAATATTTAATGTGGTCCCTAACCTCAGCTTTTGAAGGGAGCCCCAGATAGCAGTTTCTGTAGACAGGGATCAAGCGCAGGTCTGGTAGCACAGTGATGTGCAACATCTGTCTGGTTATATGACAGTGTGATCTGTGGCCTTTCGCTTGCTCCGGGACGGAGTATGTTATGGCTTACCCCAACAAGCAAGTGGAATATCCTTGCTTGTAATTTTCTTTTTTTTCCAAGGATCTTACTGTTTGCTAAATCTCCTCCAAACCAAAACAAACTCTTCTCTCTAGGGGAATTTTCTCATGAACAGAAACTTGTATTTAGCTAGCATATGGGAGCAACTTTCTCTTTTACTTCAAATAAGAAGTACAGATGCACAAATTAAATATCTGAAAAAGTAAGTCCCTTGTACAATAGAAGGCAAAGACGGAAAAGTATTTTCCAAAGCAAACTAATTGCAGCTAGAGTATTTATTCTTCATACAGGGGGGTAGATACCAATAGCCAAAGAGAATGCCATCTTCACAATAATTTGTGGAGAAGTCATGTCTACTTCATTGACCGAGTACAGCCGTACCAAGACTGTATTATCCACTAGTTACATTATTCCTCCTCCTAAAGCCTTCATGATTACATGCAACTAAGTAATCTCGCACAGAAAGTTCAAAACAAAACAGAAAACCCAGAGAAATGCCTCCTGGAGCTTCGGAGCAGAAAGTGCAACTGAGCAAGAATTTCAAAGCAAGAAGTTAACTGTGGGCAAGATTTCTCTCCTGCTGCTTCTTTCTCTGCTGTTGCGTATCTTGCATGTCTTTCTGTGAATGGCACAGTTTCAAGGTAAGGAGAGGAAAGCAATCCTATGCATCTTCAAACCTGGTGGGAAGCTGCCAGTTTAAACATTCCCTGGTGACCACAACATAGTACCTTGTCATCTTTTTCCTGGGTAAATTATTTCATCTCATGTCTTTTATCTGAGGGCTAATTGGAGACCCCCTGTGTTTTTATGCTGTTTGTGGATGTGGGCTTAGATCACAGTTAACAGATTGGGCCCATTCAGGTCCAAGATGGAGCTTCCCGACCTGTCTATCAGTTGTTGTGAGCTTGGGTTGGATCCAAACTGCTACATCATTATCCACTATTTAATTTCCATTTGATACTTTAGTGTACACTATAATGAATTGCTAGTTCTAAAAGCATAACTAGCATTTATAGTTTTTCATACTTCTTGTAAGATTGGTTTAATTTTATTTTGTTTTTATTTTTTTGTTCACCCTTTCCCCCTTTTTTTAATCTCCTTATCTTTTAGGGTTTGCTTGGTTTGCTTTAATTAGAAGAACAGGTATTACAAACAAAAATTAGGAGAGGACAGATACAGCCTAATGTGACAGCCAGTGAGGGGAATTTATGTTACGAAAACATGTGTTGGAGTTGAACCTCTGCTTAGGAGAATAATTTTGATTTCTGTATTTTGTGGCTGTTCTCATTTAAAAGATATCACAAATTTTATGTTGCATGCAATTTACTGGATAGGTGTTCTAGGGGAGAGGTAACCCAACAGATATCCAATAATTCTGACAAGGGTTATAGTTCTGTAACTGTGAACGGTTAACATTACAGTTAGAAAATACACACACACATAAAAATGTCTTAGTCCTATCATGAATGTTGGATAAGTCAGAATGAGGTATGAGCAAGTTAATTTCAGTAAATGCTTGAATTTATCTCAGGCTTTGCATCTGACCTTTTTCAGAAGAGTGGAAGCTGAATCCTCATCCCATTATCTCACAGAACATGTTTTTTATCCATTTTGTTGGTTTGAAAGCATGGAAAAGCTGATGAAAACCTTACAGCTAAACAGGTATTTGGGAAAATTTCTATGTTTAGTCATTAGAAAAGCTAGGAAACTTTCAGGTACTTCCCTGAATTCTTGGAGGTTTCACTGATACTATTTCCATATATTGAAAGTGAAGGAGATTCGTTATGAGGAATATGAGAGATTGAGTTGTGGTTTGATTTATTAATCAAGCTGTGCAGCTGAAGCAGGCAGTACAGTAACCCACAGCAGAGACACCATACTGTGTATCCTGATTTGTTCTGCAACTTCTTGTATAGATCTTTATACAGGATTAATCCTAATAGCATTAGTGTGGCAAGACATATTGCTAAGTAGACTTAGACTACTAACAAAGACTTAAAACAAAAAAAAAATAATCCTTTGGACATTGCTATTAAATAGCTGACATGACATCAACCTCTTTAACCAATTCCCGGCTTTTTCTCAAGACGTCATGTTGGACAAAAGGGAAACTAAGCAACGGATTACCAGGCACCATGATAGCACTGTCAGCCTTTTGAACTAAAGGCTGTTGCCAACCAGTTACTCTCCTTATTCAGAACATTGTAATGAAATGCCATATAGCCTTAAACTGATAGTTAAAAAGCAGATTTGATAATTTTAAAACTTGTGTTTCAGTCAAAAGTATCCAGTGGTACAAAGCATTTTTGATAGTTTTCAGATAATTTAATATCTTAAATACTGATATTTTTAATGATCCTGAAGACATATTATCAGTAAGCTTAAAACAAATGTGAATGCTGAAGCTAGAATTTAAATTTAATACTAGTCTTTTTAATGTATTTGAGGCAAGAATTTCTATAAATTTAGAAGGGATGTATCTAAAGCCATGTATGTCTAGTTTGATATACTGTGTGGGTGGTTTCATAAATCAGCTGCAGATAAAATGACAACCCTTAGTAGAATGTTCAGCTAATTTAATTTTGCTAAATGGTTCTTTTTTAATCACCATAATACATTGTGGTAAGTGGTTAATATGATCAGTTTAAAGGCCAATTTAAATTTCAGCAGGTTTTTTCACTTGTCATGTGTATTGTTTACTTCCATGGCCAAGTGTAAATACTTTCCTGTGATACAATCAGTTTACATACTAATTTCAAGCATAATAAAGCACTGCTTGTTTAAGGCTAAGCATACCTTTTTTAGTTGAAGTATAGAGCCACTGTTTCTAAAATAAGTAATGATCTTAGATACATTGGTTCTCAAGTGGTTTGCTCTGTTGAAATAGCGATGAACTTCTGAATACTAATTGTGGAAGAAACCATTTCTTTTGCAAATAATCAGAAGTAAAAGCTGGAGTGTGATGAGGACAAGATATGTGTTCCTAGGCTACAGAATAGAGAGGAGGTTTGATTTGAGGGTCTGGGATTGCAGAGAGATGTTCTCTGCTGCTGTTGCTGATGGGGTCCCTGGGGCAGTGACTGTGACAACTGCCTCAGTGTTGTCCACATTTCACCAGGGGACTGGGCCAAAAACCCACCTAGGCTGACTCCCACTCTGTACTCTCCACCTTGAAAAGGATAAGTACAGGTGATTGCTGTGATCGTAGTACCAGGGTCATGGTGTGTAACCACAGTGAAAAGCAGTGCTATGAAAGTTTATGGGAATGCTTTTGGCATTCAGCAGGTCCGCAATATCATTTTTGAACTGCATGTGTGGCAATTGATTTTGTTTTTTAGGGGCAGGGATTCTGTCATCTACATGATTTATCCATGGATATCTCATGGCCGGATATCTGAAAGGCTGCTGTTCTTTAAGGTGTGCATTATGCTATTCATTGCTACAATCTGTCTTGAGTGTCAGCAAGCCCCGCTTGGGAGGTGGCTTGGTGCCTTCCCCATCTGTCCATTGCTGTTTTCCAAACAGGGCTTATGACCCTCCTTGTGGCAGTCTAGCATTTGTTTTTCTCCTTTATACAGAAGAAGGAAGAGTGAGATAGGAGAGATGAAATAAAGAAAAAAAAAAAAGAAGCTCTTCTGGAAGTATCTTGCTTGTCCCAAGGTGTTACACTGTGCTGATACCACCTGCTTCATTCAAGAGCTGAATCCAGTTGATGTCCTCTAAGCAAAGTCTAGTTCTTTCTCCCTGTGTGTTGGAGCTGTGGCTAAGCCGTTTGGCCAGCTGGCATTCTCTGGCTGTAAGGGGGGCGGTGGTGGGAGAGCACCTGGTTTGAAAAGGAAGAAAGTGCATGCAGCACTCCCAGGCTTTTCTCTGGTCAAAGCTACAGCTTAGGTGGGACTTGTGAGGGCTTGGCTCTAACTACAAAAGAATGGGCTGGTGGATGTCCTGCCTAGAAATCTTGTTTTCAGTGACATGAGTTGTCTGAGGCAAGTGGCTAACATAATAGGTGGAAATGTATTTCACCGTAAATTTTTAAATTTACAGTGGTGTTATTCATCTGTCTGCTGGTATCCAACCTGGGATGGCTCTTACATTTTTGTCAGGAAAAGCTTCTTTCAGTCAAAGTATTGCATCTTTTCTCTTTCTGGGCAGTTACTAGTCCCGGGGAACCTGAAATCCCCAGGTTGTCCTGTACTACTACTGTTTTCCCTGTGTGATGACACCATAAATGAGAGAATATTCCACAGCCTCTTGATAGATCAGTCTACTCCATCATGCTACAGTGTAGGGGTCTGGCAATGCTAGATGGTGTCTGATAGGGGGAATCAGGCCTGTAGCAAAGAGTGGACTGGATGAAATCCAGGCAGAATTTCTCATCAAGTATTTCTTTTGCATTTCTGAGCAGGAAACATTCAGCATTTAGCTAAAAACTGAAATTTTCCTTAATTTTTCACGTGGTTCCCCCCCCCCCCCCCCCCCCCCCCAAATAAAAATGAATTGTTTTTTACTGAAACCACACACTTCATGGAAATAAAACTTGCAAACAGAAAATAAAACCTTCTAACAAAATACAATGTTGAAGTAAAATATGTATCATCTTTACAAGGCACAGAAAATTTCTGATGGGAGCTATAGCAACTGAACTAGCTGCTGAAAGGACACATTGGAGATAGCCTGCAGTTTGAACATAGAAGCGTTTAATACTGAATATCCTCGGTCTTTAGAAGCTTACTTACTGCTTACTCCCCCTGTAGAAATTAAACTGCAAATGTTACTGTGTCTAAAATGCTATGCTTGTCTTCACCTCTGAAATGTCAGAGGCGCAGATAGGGTAACTGGCAGACATTGGGATGCTGCGAATTGTAACTGAAGGCATGAATGCCTCACGTGGTAAGGTGTGTATTTTGGTTTGAGACTAAAGGTGCTGGAAATTAATTAGTAAGAATAATTTTTTTCGTAGTGTTGCTAGCCCAATATATATTGGGATATGCTGTTTAATTTTGTTATTTCTTTCTTTTTGTGGTCTTTCCTGTAATAGAACTCTTTGTTTGGCTGTTAGGTTGCAGGATGGATCCATGAAAATGAATAAATCATGGTTCTGTAAATGAGTAGGATTTGACTATTCAAGTTGTCCAAGGTGTAAAATTTCAAATGAAAAGAGAGATGCCTGATAGATTGCATTTCTGAGACACTACAGCCTTTGGTACTGGACATCACAGCTCTGTATTCACACATTTACCATTAAAGCATTTGACCTTTCTGTACCTGGAATTTACCTGCCTTGATGCTTCTGGTTTCTGCACTAATGGGTTTAAGACACCATGGTATTCCAGCTGTATTCACTGATACTGCTTCAGTTTCCATGGAACACTTCTATTTTAAGGCCTTTTAGTCTTTGTTCAGCACATGATTATACCAAGACAATGCAGTTAAACATAGTTTTGTTCACTACTGAAAACAAATTTTGGCCGGTAGGTCTCTGCAGTCTGAGCAAGATGAATGGGTGGGATTTAGACTCATTACAGGAACGTGTTCATGTTTCTGCAAGCATGACTGACATAATATTTTCAGAGTAAATACTTCTGACAGAAACGCATGAAACCACGAAAGACTTCTGCACACTGTAGGAAAGAGTGCTGGGATGCATTTGACTTTCTAGCATGTGTAAATATTTATTGTTCGGCTTTATGCTTCTTCTTCTAGACATTACCCAAAGCAGTCCTTCACTACAGTGGCTGATACACCAGAAAATCTTCGCCTGAAGCAACAAAGTGAATTGCAAAGTCAGGTAAATCAAATAATTATTTTGTCTCATTAATATTAGACTGTTAGTCCAGTTCTCTGTTTTCTAAGTAGTATTAGTATTTCTTTGTACTGATACATAGTAGTACTCTAATTTAGTTGTGAAAAATGTTTGTAGGTTGGTGTAATACTGCAAAACTCGGTTTAATTCCTGATCTCACTTATACTAGTTGCCATACTATTGTAAGTCCATTGACATCACTGAAATCCTTCATTTTCAACAGTATACGAAGTATCTAAGTAGTTTTTAATGTCTGAAATGTTATAGCTCAACCCAGAGGGTTCCTTTGCCTTAAACAAACTTTATTGTTAGCTTGCATCAAACTTGATCATAAGATGTCTGTGTGATTAGCAAACAATTTATTTGTCATTAGCAAACATTTAGAAGCCTTGTCAACACTGAACTGTTTGAATGATCAGTTTATGGAGCAGTCTGTAAGACAGTTGTGATAAATGTACATTAATCAAAACTTAGGCAGGTTAATAAGAAATACATGAAAGTTAAAATGTAAAAAGAAAGGGGGGAGGGGAGGGGAGAAGAAAATGGCAATGAAGACTTATGTGACCCAAGCATGATGTTTGTTTATTATTGTTACTCAGTAGTCCATAGCATGCAGTTCTTATTAATTCCTTAATATATGGACAACCCCCTTCTCCCGCCCCACCCCCCAATATCACTTTCCTATTGTTTGATTGTATACAATGCTGGAAGTTTGCCTGGCTAGATGAGACAACTGATAATATTTGATTGCATTTTATCATGTGACAGTTGTGGGTTTTTTTGTTACTGTTGTGGTTTTAGTGTGGATTTAGTTGCAATTTCTCATTAGAAATTAACAAATTATCTTTTTCAATTAATGTAATAAAAACCTGTAGCAGAAAACAGAGAGCAGGCAAAAAGAGCTTTCTTGTTTGGGAACCTCGCTGTAGTTTAATGGATAAAATCAAAGGAGACCTAACGAGAAATGCTAGCACAGGTATTTAGCATGATACATGGGTTTTACTTTTCTTTACGTTTTGCCATTGCAATTATTGATAATAAAACTTACAGAAATTCTTTCATGCTGAAGTTCTGCCACCTGGGAAGAGGACAGTTTGTGGAATGTACATCTCCTCTTGATGTCAGTGGATTTTAGAGTGGAGTTTGCTCAATTTTCTTGTAGTTCAGTGGTTCTGTGTTACCATAGTTACCATTCTGTTACAGAGTTAAGAGGAACTTGTAAACTATACTTTTTACAGATTTGTTTAAAAGAATACAAACTTTGACCCCAGTGTTTTTTTAGTGATTTGATGGAAAATTTTGGGGTTCAGGAGAGCAGTAAAATTTTATTCCTCTTCCTGTCATTTTTTCACTGTATCCTCCTTTGTATCAGCGCACGCACCCCTGTACATGTGGATATATACAAATCTCTGGCCCAAACTTAAAGCAGTCGGGTGTGTGCTTTGCCTATGGCTGCCCCTGTCGCTTACTCCTAGGATATCAGTTACATCATGGGTGAATTTACCCACTGGGACTTTATAAGATTTCACCTACATGAGTCTAATTTGGTGACAGCTCTCTGGTGATGGGCAGAGTGGAAGCTGGCCGACTTCCTCATGTCTATGTCACCTGCCTCAGAAGCCCATGGTGGAAAGCACTGTGACAAAGATTTCAAAACTTCTGCTCACAACTCTGTACCTTAACTGTCATGTGAATCATGAGCCTAAATCTAAAAAGCCCTCAAGGAAGCCTCCAAAGCCATATTATTTGAAGTACTGGCAAAAGACAGATTTTAGTGGGACTGATTTCTGTAGGCCGGTGGGCTTTAACGGGAGAGCTTGTTTGAAGCTGATCAAGAAAAGTACAGATGGGAGGAATCCTGTTAGGGTGTTTAGAGAGGACAGCTTTCCTGTACGAAGTCCAGACAGATCAGAATCTCATTTAGGGAATGTACCTTGCCTTAAAGCGGTCTGTTTTCTCCATGGTTGATGTGATAATACTTCTGAGGGACTAGGGGCTGCTGCGAATTGTCGGGGAGGCGTAGAGGTGAACTGGTAGGCATCAATATGAGTTAAGACTAATGCAGTAAGGACTGAAATAATTTCTGGTTTATGACTGTGTGCTATGTCAATACATGATGGGCTTGGTACATTTCCAGTTCAGCTCACATGTTCCAAACTCACTTGTATCAATTGTCTGTCTTGGCTTAATGTTGACTAACCCAAGGAGTGTGGTCTGTCTCTAGAGTCTGTAAGAGAAATGGCTTTCCCTAACCTGTGTGAAACATGGTGACATGGCACTTTGGAAGCGTAAGGAAACTTGTTCTGGTATTGTTCTCTATTTGTAAACAGAGGACTTAGTATTCTAGGACTGGATAAACAATATTAATGAGAAACTTGGAGTATGCTTATGCATAAACTTGGTGCGACTGTTTACAATACACTGGCATAAAATGTTAGATGAGGATCTACTCAAGAGATAGAAATGGAGAGAAATGCTTGATTTGTACAATATGCCTTTTTTTCAAGACTAGGCAGTAAAAGATTTGCAGTAGCTGCAGATATAATTCTTAATTATAAGGGCACAGATTTACCTACTTGGAAGAAAGGCCAGTGTTCATAATTTGATTTCTTGGTGTTGATTCAAATCAAGACTGTGTAAAGAAGCCTAGCCTCTAAATTGTTTTAATGCTGAAATAAAGATTCCAGGGACTTTTCATAATCCAATTTATATCTTACCATAAAATAAATCAGTAAATTCTGAATACTTTCTGTAATAATTTGAAGAGTATAAGGGCAGAGAAACTGCCATCCTGACTCAGCCCTATTGGCTGTCTTAGTCCATTGTGCTATCTTTTCAGAGAAAGTTGCAAGCCTCCCAACTGAGACCAAATACATGATATATAATTTGCCATTGTTCAGGTCTTATCCTGCTTCAGTGCTGTGCAGTAGAAAAAAGTGTATACATGGTTCAAGAGAAGCCTTTCACATGAAACCAAACTTGGCTGGATAGAATCGCGTTATTACTACCTTCCAGTCTTCATGAGAACTGCTTGAGCCTCCTGCCAATGCAGTGAAAATTTGGGATTGAACAAATTCTGTGTTAGGTAATGTAAAAAATTATGTTAACTTCTGAGTACGAATAAATTTTTTTCTACAGTAATAGTTGCTTTCTAGTTTCCAAGTAAACATCTTTAGTGCTTTTAGTTCAGAAGAGGCACAACCCTTACGTTTAATTGCAGGACTCCAAGTGTCTTTTCAAAAGCCATAGCTTTAGAACTGTTGTTATCTTACTCAGCAAAGCAGGAAGAATTGGTAAAGGAAACACCATTAAATATTATATAAGCTAAGAGACATGTTTTTGTAAATTTGTTGTTTTGATTTTCATTTAAGCAGCAATTGACAGCACTTTAAGCTGAAGTGCTGGGTCCTCTATCAAGAATCCATTATGGTTAGCATCAGGTGCCAGGCTGTCATGTTGACATAACACGACGAGAGCAAAACAAACAAAATCAGAATACTGTTTTCTGGAGGAGTCAATAGAAAATGGATTGCTCTTTAGAACACTTGAAAAATTATGTTATTAAGAAGTCAGAGGGCAACATTTAAAAGCTTTCCAGAGAACACTCTTCTCCAATACAATATAATTTCAGAGCTTTTCCCTCCTTTATTTAGCCTTTTGCTTCCATGGGCTTTCATTCAACTTTGTCCTTTGGAGGAAACACAAATGCATTTTAGGAGAGGCTGTAAGGTTCATTTCCCATTCTGGAAAACTCCCCAATTCAGTGTGCCTCCTGACTGAAAAAAAAAGGAGTTTTAAGGTCTTAAGGATCCTCTAAATAAAGAGTATAGACAGGGACCCAGTGTCTCAAACAGGATTTTTCTTTATGCCTCTGTGATGAAAAATCCTTGTCTTTACTTTGTTGGGGGTTATTGTTGGGTACATTCCCTTACTCCACAGCATAGAATGGATACTTTCCACATCCACTTGCCTCTCCTAGATGAACTCAACTACAGGAGTTACTGGTATACTCATGTCAGCTATGTTTACTTGGGAATTTCCTTCATGTACCTTACCTACCGATCTCTTTAACTTTTTAACAGTGTAAATTGCTCTGTGGTCTTTAGTTCATGACTGCGGCAATCCAGTGTATCAATCAAAAGCAACAACTCCAGTTGAACTTGATGCAGCGGTGCTTAGCAGGAAGGATATCAAAGTGTCAGATCAAAAGGAGGGCTGATGTTTAAGGTGTGTTCTGAGACTCCAACACTTTCTGAGGAAATTACTTTCTGGTAACTGTTGGGGAACTTAATACAAAATCACAGGTATTGTCCTACAGCTTTCTTGTCCCAGTCTCTGGTGACACAGTCTGAGGCTGCTGTCCTTGGAAATTTGCAGTGCTCCTTTTCATATGGGAGAAGATGCTTTTCTTGTACCTCCCTTACAGCAACTTGGCTAACTGAAACTGTATGGGGTGTTTTTCTGGAGGAAGAAACATACTTGCAGTTTTTCTTGTTCATAAAATGTTAATTTTCAGGAAGTGCCATCTTTCCTTAGGGGACATACACAAATGAATCAGGCTGTTATCCTAATAGTCTAATGTTTTAAGAGTCCGTCCTTTGTCAGGAATTTTTTTGCTTAGGTTTGTATCTCTATCTGCCAACTCTCACCAGGATCGGATAATCACGGTAATATTGGGCATTTGGAAGATAGTGAACCTCAGAAATGGGAATAAAAAAATCCTTATGGTCAGATGTTTATTTACCTGTAGGATGGCCGTACCCCTCACTGTTCAGGTTGAAGAAGAGACAGATTGTTCCTAGTGAAAGCACAAGAGACAATAGCTGTAAAGTGAAATACAGAAAATTCTGTTTATACGTAGGGAAAAACTTTTCCAATGTGAGGGTGACTGAACACTGGCAGTGGTTTCCAGGAGAGGTGGTGGAGTGTTCATCTTTGGAGGTTTCAAGAAGGGGACTGGTCACAGTCCTGAGCAATCTGCTGTAGTTGACTGTGCTTCAAGTAGGGTGATGCACTAGATGATCTCCAGTTCCCCTCCCAACTTCAGCAGTTGTCAGATTCTGTGATTCTTCTCTGTCCTGTCCTTCCTCAGGTTCCTCCTGACCATTTCTGTCATCTTCTTTCATTACCACTTCTCTTTGCCTCTCTGTTCCAAGAGTATGTGTTAGCAAACTTCCAGGCAGATTCTTTTTATTAGCTGTTTTTCTTGATTTGTGAAATAGCTCTTTCAGTTTATATGCTCTGTTTTTATGAAGCCTTTAGAATGAACTACCACGGTGAATGCTATAGGGGAGCGAAATGCTGGAAGGAATACTGAAACAGACATTTAATGGATTTCCTGGGGTACCCTGAGTGAGCTCATTGTAGGAGTCATGGAGAAAACAGTCCTTGGAGCTAGAGGCAAAGATAAAAATATCCTCCTTCAGCTGAGGAAAG
This sequence comes from Falco punctatus, assembly GCF_963210335.1. Lineage (NCBI taxonomy): Eukaryota > Metazoa > Chordata > Aves > Falconiformes > Falconidae > Falco > Falco punctatus. The sequence continues at coordinate 71,262,056 of NC_137583.1, forward strand.
GGGGAAGAAATATGGGATAGCGAGCAGAGAGGCCTGTTTATAGCTTTATGGGTGATCTTGTAAGTTGTGCCAGAGGACCCTGGAACAGAGTTTAAAGATGGATTTTTTCCAGATGGCCATCAGGTGCTGATTATTTGTCCACTCCTCTCTCCAATTGTCCAAGGATCTGAACCCAATCCACCATATGTGTATGAGGAGAGGTGTGAGAGAATGAAGAGAGTGCAGGCTTCTCAGCCATCATGCTATTACTTGTGAGTGAGGAGTCCTGGAGTAGTTGATTGGGTTTGTGCATTAAAATAAACTCGAAGTGCCTCAGGAAGTTCTCCTTTGCTTCCCTGTGAGTCCCTGCACAGTAGCATTTTGTAAATCATGCTTAGCTACCAAATACGATTTTTTCTTTCAACTTGTGGTTTGTTCCGTCTTCCCCTCTGAAGACTATCCAAATGACTTGTTTTATCTGCATGAGTCAAAGGCATAAAAATAATTCTTGATGTGAATGTAAGGCTTGAGGGGAGAGCAGGAGGCAGAATGGATTTCGGTCTTCTGGGAAAATGGTTGTCACCTCTTCTGATTGTCACCTTGCCAAGTAGGTGAGGGATTCTGTCTGCATCCTGTCTGCACTGGACTGGCTCCTGTTATTTACACTATTCCTGTTCTTCCCCCCCCCCCCCCCTCCCCCTCGCCCCTGCAGTTACTAGGCAGGCTGTAAGATTCAGGATGTGACAGTAGTGCTTCCTTTCCTTTCGTGTCTGCTACCCCTCACTGTTGCAGAGGCTGGACCAGCACGTGGAGATAAACAAGTTGTAACTGTGTAGTCAGGAGACACCAGAACATGAAGCAAAGACACCAAACAGTGTGAAGTACTGCAACAGTAGATAAACAGTTTGGGAGGCAGAGAGGGAGTTTCTCTGTGGATTAAACTGACATTTTTGTGTTACTAACACATTTGTAGCATCCTGAAATTCTTTGATTTCACAGATAGACATACAAATCTTCTGCTGGTATATAAGATATGATTATGGACTACTTTTTGAAATAGGAAAGAAGAATGGTTTGCTTTAGCTTTCAGTTGTTACGACTTAAGTCTTAAATCTGATTCCTGGTACTGGCTGCATATCCTACATTTTTAACAAATTATTTTTTTATCACGTATCATTGGCCTGTATAATTATATAGAATTTTAAAATTAACTTCCAATGGTGATGTACTGATCAGTGCAACAAAAGTTACTTGTACGAAGGGGTTGGGATAGTAGTATTTTTCACTTGTTTATAAAAATAACTATTTTTTTCTGATGATGTTGACTGTTCTTTCTACTATTTTTTTGTTTTTGGGCCAGATCACACCTTGAAAATCAGTAAGTTAAGCTGTATAGATAAAAGCAGTACATTTTCTTCCTTTTTTCTGAACCTATGTTATTATTTGTCTCTGCATTTATATCTGAGGGCACAACTACAAGTTTCTGTGCTTGAGCAAAACAACTGCTTCATACCATTCTTTTTGTACTGTTTCTTCATTTCTCTGCAAAAAAATATGCAAAGATGATGATGGAAGGAGCTCATTGCAAAGCAAAGATAAATACTTGTGCGACATTCATCGGAAACTTTGGGTGGACATGCATGTGAGCATCTATGGAAAATGTCCACCTATCTAACTTTCACTGTTGATTTGATGATACAAAAGTAAAAGTGCCAGCATTGGTTTTTTTGCATTAGTGCTTGTCCTGTTATTAATATTCATAGTGCTTTGAAAACCTGCCTTAATTTTGTAGGGGAAACCCAGAACTGAACTACATTTAAGGAAGCATAACAGCGTCTGCAGAGACTCAGAAGCAAGCAGCGCAAACTGTTCCTGCTGGCCAAAAAATTACAAAGTCTGTAAAATACACAGTCACAGGAGAAAAATCACCTCTCCCAGTGCCAAGACTCAGAATTAGGATGCAAAATATATGAATATAATAAGAGCCATTTTACCAGCTTATGTTGATGAGGAAAAAAAATTTGCACATTTTCTCTTTCGCATGTCTATTTCAGATGCACATAATTTTTAACTGTAAGAAGTGAAAGGATAATACATTTACATGAAATATAGGTAACTTTTGTGATAGGGTGAGTGATAGAGAGTACTTATTGAGCAAAACCATTTTTATAGACTTTCTTATGACATTGAATCAATGTACAACAAGTAAGACACCCTTAATAGAAAATCTTAGGATCAATAAAATCCAAAGTGATTCAGACCACCTTGTACAACCAGCAGTAATAGAAAGGGAACAAAAGAGAGCCACAGAATTCATAGTTGTTATTTGTAAGTCAAGTTGTGGAATTCTTAACTGCATCAGCACTAGTATTGAAATGTTTACAGCTTTTTAGAGGAACAAGTAATTAAAATGCTAAGTTAAAAATTAAAATATTATCAGAATTTCTATGATTTAAAAAAAATATTCACTTAATCTTGTACAGTCTATTGTTCAAAAAAAAATACCCTTTTTTTCTTTTCTGGGTGGGGAAGGAATGGGAAATGTTCACCGAGCTTGGGCCATACTAACACGTATGTTCTTTTTCATGTCTTGTCAAGTTTCTCTTCTGATTCTCTTGAGCTTCTTTCTGCTGTTTATATTTGAAACTAGTTTTTTTAAATGGTTGCTCTGTGCAACTCGGTTGCAGGAAACTGGATAGTGTGATTCTTGTTAGTTGCGGTTTTGTTGCATTACTGCATGGAATTTAAACCCGCATGAAGGGAAAATGCGTTCAGTTGTGGAGAATTTAAGGTGGAAGAATGAGAACAGAACAGTTGTCATAGGAAGTGAGGCATCCAAGGACTGCAAATCAGATGCTGAGGATATATCTGTACTGCTGAGTACAAGAGGGCCAGGAAAAGAATCCTGAACCCAAAGACAAGCAGTGTGTACTGGCTTATGTCCACACTGTGTATGGCTGCTCCCCTTCCAATGGATATATATATTTTTGTAGTTCACAGTGTTTGAGATATTGTGAGGGCTGCATACCAGCCTGTCAGAGTGGCACTTGTGAGGCATGAAACTGAGTGTCCATGAAACCTGATGGCACCTGGGGAGTTTGGGGGGGGTCAGTGTCTTCTTGGTTGTGTGGAATGGCTGGTCAGGTCAAAGGGAGGAAAACTGGTGCAGGCATGTCCATGCTGCCTTTCAGGAGCGCTCCTTGGACTGAGTAGGTGATGAGCTGTGCTTGGTCTTGCCTTGGGGATGGCAGTGCAGCAGAGCTGGGGAACGTGGTCAGCAGTGTGGGGTATCGAGGTGCCAGTACTGAATTTGTTCCCTTGCCCTCTCCTATTTAGTGGAGTATTTGTACTGAGGAAGTCTGTCAAAGCCGGATCAGATCGCCCAATTGTCCTGCATGTGTCCCATGGTGGTGCTCAGGATGATCTGCTCCACAACCTTCCCCTGCACCAAAGTCAGGCTGATAGGTTTGTAGTTTCCCAGATCCTCGTTCCTGCCCTTCTTGTAGATGGATGTCACATTGGCTGACCTCCAGTCTTCTGGGACCTCCCCAGTTAGCCAGGACTGTTGATAAACAATGGAGAGTGGCTTGGCGAGCTCCTCTGCCAGCTCCCTCAGTGCCCTTGGGTGGATCCCATCCGGCCCCATAGACTTGTGCACATCTAAGTGGAGCAGCAGGTCACTAACCCTTTCCTCCTGGCTTGTGGGGACTTCATTCCGCTCCTCCTTGTCCCTGTCTTCCAGCTCAGAGGGCTGAGTACCCAGAGGGTAACTGATATTACTATTAAAGACTGAGGCAAAGAAAGCATTAAGTACCTCCGCCTTTTCCCCATCCTTTGTGGCAATGTTCCTTCCCTGCATCCAATAAAGGATGCAGATTATCCTTGGCCCTCCTTTTGTTTCTAATGTACTTGTAAAAACATATTTTGTTATCTTTTGTGTCAGTGGCCAGCCTGAGTTCTAGCTGGGCTTTCGCCTCTCTAATCTTTGCCCTCCATAACCTTGTGACAACCATATAGCTCTCCAGAGTTGCCCGCTCCCTCTTCCAAAGCTGGTAAACTCTCCTTTTCTCCCCGAGTTTCAACCAAAGCTCTGTTCAGCCAGGCTGGTCTTCCCTGCCAGCTTGTTTTCTGGCACATGGGGACAGGCTGCTCCTGCGCCTTTAAGGCTTCCTTCCTGCGTACCGTCCAGCCTCCCTGGACCCCTTGGCCCTTCAGGACTGTCTCCCAAGGGACTCTGTCAACCAGGCTCTGAAACAGGCTGAAGCTGGCCCTCTGGAAGCCCAAGGTAGCAGTTCTGCTGCCCCCCTCCTTACTTCTCCGAGAACTGAAAACTCTTTATCATCTTATCTTGCTATGCCCAAGACGACCACCCCATCACCCACCAGTCCTTCCCTGTGGCCTGCCTTCCTGCTGCTGACACTGCTGTTTATTTGCCAAAAGACTTCGTCCTTACTGTGATCAGCAAGAGGAAACTTGACTTGATTGATGCATGACTGGTCTGGTCCGTTGTGGAGTATTGGTATTGTCAGCATTAAAAGGAAGGACAGCTAAGGAGCGTGCCTTTACATATTCACCCTAGCATGTAAAAAAGGAATTTTCAGGAATGTGTTTTTAGTAAAGGCACTGAATTAGGAGAACTTGTTTTATTTTCTTGATGTTGCCAGTGTCTTCCTTCAGGAAGTTCTTAGTCTTTGCCCTAGACTTCCAGTTGGTAATGATAAGGATAAATTGTCTCCTTTTTTCCCAGAAAATTGTAGTGGCTGGCATATTTAATAATTTGAAAGTGGCATATGAGTGTTTTTGTTAATATCCTTTCATCCGAAGTAAAAGCTCAACATTTTCTTTTCCAGTGTGAGAATATAACAATGAATTCTTCGTACATCAAAGCATTGGATTAACCCATTTGGCATTTCACATTGTGACAATTAATGGCTTCCATTTAGTTCCTCATTTTAAGCTCATATCTTTTCAGAAGTACTGACCTGTTTCTTACCAAGGAATGAAGCTAGTCATCCATCTTGTTATAATGAAGCCAATTTTCATGTTCATCTGTGGCAATTTCTTAACAAACTTCAGAGGTTCTGGACTGAGAATTTCTAGAAGCAAGGTTAATTTTTCTGTTCATTTTTTCTTGTCCTTGTTCTCATGGCCTTACATTAACTTGTTTAAAGAATGTGATAAATGACTATATTTCTCCTAATTATATTGGTTCTTCAAAAATATTCTGAATTTTATCCTTACCCTTTTGCAGAGTTTTATTCCGCAAGGATGACCCACTATTACTCTTTAGATGTTAGTTTTTTTTCCCTGCTGATGCTACAAGCTCAACCTGTCAGTTTTTCTAGTTCAAGGCGTTTCTGAGGGTGATCATTGCCCACAGTGTTGTGTTTATTTGCAGATATCCATGGTTCTTTTTCAAAGGAGAAAGCAAACCGGAAGTTTAACATATATTTGAGTTTACCAATATATTGAGGGTACAAATCCTACTCTAACATCTCTGGAAATTGCTTCAAATCCGTAGTTAGTTTGTCTTCATAGCTGAATATTTTTCTCAGTAAACTTGTTGCAAATTTTTATTGTGATGGGAGTGTAAAATTAGAGAACTGAATTTCTATGAGAACGACTATATTTCTTTTGATTTGAAGCAGTTATTCTTTTCACAGAATGCATGCATGCTTTAGATCTATAGTGGAAAAAAATAAATGTATTGATTTACCTACAGACTTCTTCCATGTGATTAACTGTGATGTAAGTCTGCTTTTGAAGAGCCTTTCTAAGTATGCATTTTGTTTAGCAGCTACTTGTCTGCTAGAGTATTTTCAATTATTAAAGATTTGTATGTAACAGTTGAGAGTGTCTGGATTTCTTTACCTTTTTGGCTTTTTTTTCAAGTTAACAGAACAAATCTATCCAGATGCGTATCTTTGCTTTGTGTAAAACAGCTCTCCCCATTGTGTGCATTGGCTACTGTGTAGTAGCCTCTAAACGCATTATTAATTCTGTTTTCGGTTAGCATTTGTTCTGGAGGTGGCCTTAGCAAAATGACCAGCAAAGCTACTTAACAGGAGAAATCCATGCTTGGTGAGAGTGTCACATTCTCTTAATTGGATGTCTTAGAAAGTAGAAGCTTTAAGCAAATGAAATGGCAGAAAGAGAGCTTTAACCTTACTGGAGAAAGTAAAAATGGAAAAACCAAAATCTTTCAGCCCCCCTTGTTCCGCAGCAAAACATAGTGTGCTTGCTTCTGAATTTTGAATAGCTGCAGAAGGGCTTTGCTCCAGCAAAAGACACTTTTTGCACTTTGAAGCTTTGTGGGTTTTTCTGTGCCTTTCTCTTTTTGTTTTTCAGTTCTTGATAATTTCTGACCATCTGTAGTCTGAGCTGTCTGCTCATGGTGTAAAGAGCGCTTGCAATATGCTAAGTGTGACTGTGAGAGGGAGAAACTGGCCTTGGCTTGCCTGGTGGTACAAGGCCAAAACAACATGAATCAGAAATTGCATGGTATCAGGCCTTTCAGAGTATTTGGAAAAGAAGAAAGGCCGGAGGGTTCCTGGGCTGTCCTACCCCTTGACCCCAATAAAAGGCCATGAGTGTTCGTCAGCATTTTAGTTGGTCATTTTCCTGATGCTTAGGTTACTTATTGATGGGGATGTTTTAGATCCAAGAAATATATTGTCCTCCTGATTTATTTTCAGATGGTGCAGGGACCATTCAGAGTTCAATGATTTCTTGTAACTGCTGCCTCACAGGATGGATTGAGGTCTATTCAGGGTGATAGTTTGTCAGGTAGTGCTATACTTGCAGGAGATTATGTTGATGGGCTTTCAAGTGAAAGGGTCAGGAAAGAAAGAGAAAGGAAAAAGAGCAGGATTAGTATAATGTTTAACCTTGCTCAAAACAAAGTGAGTGGAAGAAAATACCAAATGCTTTCATTGTACCAAGTGTTAGAGCTTTGAAGATATTTGGTGGAAACATTTCCCCCCCCCACCTCCCCCCACCCCCTTCCCCCAAGATTTAATGTTGTTGAAATCTGCCTGCAGCACAGTCTATTTTTTTTCCAGTAGCTTACTAGACTGTAAATTTTGAAGGGCAAAATATATTAGCTGTTTTAATAATAATAATAATGGTAATAAAAAAACCCACCAAACCCCCAAACAGTCGGCTACTGTCTATTCTGGTCCTTTGGCACAGAATAATCAATTCAGAAACCCAAATTAAAAATACTAATTTAATGTCAGTGACCAATATTCAAGTATTTTGTATTTATATAAACATATTTCAGTTCAGTTTAAGATTTAAACATTTCTATATAAATATATCTACATTTAGTATATTAATTTTTAATCTATTGTGAATTAAAATACTTGAATTTTACTCCTTCACAAAATAATTTTACTGGGTAAAATTAAGCATACATTTCCCGTTTTTAGAAGTGTAGATAAATCAGTTTAAAGCTTTAGAAGGAAAGATGCAAATATGAATGAAGCCACCAGTTATATATCAAAAGCTGTGCTCATTTTTGCAATATAAGAGAACTTTTTAATAGCATAATTATCAGTAAATGAATTGTTGATGTAAACTTAAATGTGGAAACAAGGTCAGAAGAATGGTCCAAGTTGCGTAGCCCTGTCAGGAAGGGAGTAAGAGAGATGAATGTGTTGAGGTCGGGATGCTCCAGTGCCCAGCTGATAAGGCTGGAATGTTAGCACCCACTGCAGAGGCAGGTCGAGCACATGGTACAGCACTGTTTTAGATAAATGAGAAGTGGGAAATATGGCTTGTTTTGATCAAAGGAAAATGTTTTGATTGCTGTATAAGAGGAGAATCAAAACAATCTCATAATGGTGTATTTGACTTTCAACAGTGGTTTTCTGCTACACTGTTGGCCTGTACACCCTTAGGTCATTCGTACTATGCATTGTGAACATAGTGGCTTTTGCCACCAGCCTGAGCCTGTGGTCACTTCACAGGGAATAAAATGAGCACTGAAGTCTTGTGATACTGCTGCTGCTGTCTCCATCAGCTACTGCAACAGAAGCTACTCTTCCTTTTCTATCATTTTAAATTTAATTCACTCCTTCAGTTAAATTCCATCCTTTTCCAATCTCCCATCCCATTTTACAGCCTTAAGCCCAGCTCTTGCCTTTGGCCTTTGCTTTTACTTCGTCCTAGTTCTACTTTGCAATCTGGCCTGCCAGGTTCTTGCGATAATACATGAATTGAGCGTGAAGGAATTGGAATATTTTGAAATGAGTGATACCAATGAAAAATGGAGCTGCAGCCTTGGAGGCTGTCAGCAGGGCACAGCACCAGAGACAGCAGAGCTGAATGGGTCAGCAGCCACTCAGTGGGGATGTGGCGAGCAGGCAAAAAGGGAGGACTGATGGTAAAATCCTGTGCTTAAGGTACTGTCTCAGTTCAAGTAGAGTCAGACATTAGGGAAGCTTTCAGCACATGGAGAGCTGTGGTAAGCAGAGCATCGGGCTGTGCTGAGAGCTGTCTTTCTGGATTGCAGCTCTGTCACCCCTGTGCTCTGAATGAGTTATAGTTAAAAATTCACATTTTGATGATGGATCTAAGTTAGTAGATGAAAACTTAGAATTCCCTCTGGTTTTGTAGATGCCAAAGCCATACGGCAGTATTCTTCTGCCTTCTGAGTTCTGGGATGTAATATGACCTGGATAGAGCAGAACATTTAAAATGGGATGTATGAACAGTGCCCCTAAAAATTCCTGTTTCTGCCCATTAACTGTGAATGAAGTGTCACACGGCTATCTTGGATAAAGACTTCTAAAGCAGTTGTTACTTGTTATGTATGCCTTGTTTCATAGTGGGCAGTGTTTGAATACTGACTGACATGATAACCAGACCAAATTTGGCTTTGCAGTGAACAGGAGTCATATGTAAGCAAAAAAAGACTGGAGAGAGATAGGGTATATAAGAAGTCTACTGAAAAGCACATCTTCTGTCCTGAACGAGCAGGCTGTGGAAAGTTATTCTGGTCATCTTATTTTATAGCACCCTATAGAAAGTTGTTCAAAGAAACATAGTGAGAGGGCTCACCAAAACCTCTTCTGCTTAATGTTTCACCTTTGCTGCTTCTTTCTGTTCAGAAAGGATGGGAAGAAACATCCTGATGACCATAGGTATTGAAGGTGTTTATTTTAAATAGAAGCATAGGATGTACAGAAATATGTAATCTGAACACTCACTTTTTCTGAGGGAAGTCCCACCTACTTCTGGCAAGTCAAGGAGTAGATACCTATAAAGGTTCTTAACAGGCACCTCTATTTTATTTTTCTTTAGACTTCATTTGATGGCAAGTGATTTGACATAAACACCAATTCCTGGATCGTTTAAGTGTTTCTGAGTCATTACTTCTGTCTGCTTTCAAGAAAATTATGTTCTAGAGTTTATGTACTTTGAGGACTTCTTCATTAATTTTGTTACTGAGCTCTCTGGAGCCATTTGGGTTTTATACCTCCCTGATGAGAGAAGAACTTCTAGAATCCTCTGGATGGGAAACATTGCACCCATTTTTAAAAAGAGCAGAAAGAAAGACCCTGGGAACTACTGACCCGTCAACCTCACCTTGTACTTGGGATGATCATGGAACAGATCCTTCTAGAAGCTATGTTAAGGCACATGGAGGACAGGGAGGTGGTTTGAGACAGCCAGCATGACTTCACCAAGGGCAAGTCTTGCCTGACCAACCTTGTGACCTTTTATGATGGAGTGACTACATCAGTGGAAAAGGGAAGAGTTACAGATGTCATCTGTCTGAACTTCTGTAAGGATTTTGACATGGTCCCCCACAACATCCTTCTCTTTAAATCAGAGAGAGATGGATTTGATGGGCAGACTGTTTGGTGGATGAGGAATTGCATCCAGAGGGCAGTGGTCAGTGGCTCAACGTCCAGATGGAGACTGGTGACAAGTGGTATCCCTCAGGGGTCTGTATTAAGACCAGTACTGTTTAATATCTTCATCAGTGACATATATGATGGGATCAAGAGCATCCTAGCCACTTTACATATGTCACCAAGCTGAGTGGTGTGGGTGACAGGCCTGAGGGACAGGATGCCACCCAGAGGGACCTGGACAAGCTCAAGAGGTTCAACAAGACAAAGTGCAAGGCCCTGCATCTAGGTCAGGGCAACCCCCCTATATCAGTACAGGCAGGAGGATGAAAGGATTGAGAGCAGCCCTGTGGAGAAGGACTTCAAGATACTGGTGGATGAAAAGCTGGACATGAGCCAGCAATGTGCGCTCCCAGCTCAGAAGACTAGCCATATCCTGGGCTACATCAAAAGAAGCGTGGCCAGCAGGTTGAGGGAGGTGATTCTGCCTCTCTACTCTGCTTTGTGAGACCCCACCTGAGTACTGTGTCCAGCTCTGGAGTCTTCAGCATAGGAAAGACATGAACCTGTTGGAGCAGGTCTAGAGGAGGACCACAAAAACACCAGAGGGATGGAACAACTCTGCTATGAAGAAAGGCTTGGAGATTTGGGGTTGTTCAGCCTGGAGTCTGGGGAGACCTTACTGAGCCTTTCAATACATAAAGGAAGCCTGTAAGATGGGAACAAACTTTTCAGCAGGGCCTGTTGTGATAGGGCAAGGGGGAATGGCTTTGAACTGAAAGAGGGTAGGTTTAGATTAGATGTTAGGAAGAGGTTCTTCCCTGTGAGGGTGGTGAGGCACTGGCACAGGCTGCCCAGAGAAGCTGTGGATGCCCCATCCCTGACAGTGTTCAAGGCCAGGCTGGATGGGGCTTTGAGCAACCTGGGCTGGTGGAAGGTGTCCCTGCCATGGCAGGGGGGGTTGAACTATAATGACCTTTAAAGGTCCCTTCCAACCCAAACTATTCTATGATTCTGTGATCTGATGTACTGGAATATGATTTTTTGTTTTGTCAATAGTGAACAATTTTAGTGGTTAAGATTTTTATTTTATTACTCTTCTGAGAAGCCAATTTGTTTAATTTTCGGATTATGACATGGAATGGATTTTTGTCTGCTCTTGTAAGCTTTAAATGAGCCTAAGTATTTTAAGATCTACTGCAGCAGTGTTACAGAGCCCAATATTACCCAAGCACAAAGTGTTGATTTTAAATGTGACTACCCAGATAATCAGGAAGAACATGTACGCTGAGACAAAGGAAAGATTAGGTATGTCTTCAGATATATTGAAAAACTGGCAACTAATCCCTGGATTTATCCTTATTGCAGAGCTTTCTGGTTGAAAGGCTGATTTGTGAATGACTGATTTTTTTGATATGCTAGAAATGAAAAATCCAAAACATTGTTTTTAAAAATAAATAGGAAAAAATTTCAAGTGAAAAAATATTAAGAATGAAAGTTGACGCATAAAATGTTTCTGAGTTTTTAAATACCTCCCCCCCCCCCCCCCCCTTTTTTTTTTTTTTTGGTTAGGAAATATTTATGGAAAAGTTTCACTCTACTTTATTCGAGACCAGGAAGGCTTAGCTACTTTCCACACATTGTGTGTACTAATGGCTTCCAGCCACCTTCTCTCATTTCATATGTCCAATAGCAATAGAAAAAAATACATACTTCAGACAGTTAAGTTCTCTCTTCTGGTGAACAAACCTCAAAGCAACAGTATTAAGAATTCTTAAACACACTGAACCAGGTTCTCAACTTGTCCAGAAAGATTTTATCTCAACAATTTCCTTTGTCTCCCAATTTAGTTAAAAATGTTTTTTGGTATTGGAGGACAGCTTTTGCTGTCAGTGGGAACTGCAGTGTTTTGAGCATGGAAATAAAATTTCTTTAATAAATGTATTAATTTAGTTTTAAGGCCATCCATATGCTTTGCTAAGGAAAATTTGGTTTTGAGACAAAGCGCTAACAATGGGAGAAATAATAGCCTGGCAAATAGTCAAGCATATTAAATGAAAGTTAATTTTCTCCACTTTTAATAATTACAATATAAAATAAATAAGATAGTTTAGCTCATTCTTAGCAAATGTTTCTTTGACTCTGTAAATCTTGTAAGCCTGAAAGGTGTTAGTCCAGTGAGTTATTTTTAGTATCTATAAATCTTGCCTCTGATGCAGTTAAAACACAGAAGTTTGTTGGCTAGAATAAGTGTTTCAGTAACACTCAGATTTGTTTCTAACATATGCTGAAGGAAGCTCATATTTTATTTAAAAATAATATGGTTTTAATTTTTCATTCATTTCCCTCTGCTTCAGAACTTTGGGTGCATAACTCATGATGGCAATTAGAACTTGGAATTTTACTGAAATCAAAGGAAAATACTCCTTTGCTGAAACAAGCTGACAGTGTAAAGTCACAGCAGGAGCTTCCTCTGTGGTGCAGTCATCTCTAGCTGCTGCTGTAGCATGGATCCTCAGCTAAGTGATTTTATTCAGCTGAGTAGTTTGTACTGCAAAGACAGTTAAACAGCAGTACTTAAATCTTGGATATCTCCCTATGAGGCTCTGTGGAGCAATGCAGACATTTGGTCTGTAAATAAATTGACTGCAAAAGCCTTCACTTGGAATCATAGTTTAGTGGCCAAAATCAAAATATGGGATAGGAACGTCTTCATATTATTGGGTATTTGGTTTACTGGAGATTTTTTTTTTCCAGTTGAACGCTGATGTTATTACAAGTCTGTCAGAAATACAGTACCAAAGAAGTCAAGTAAATAGTATTTGTTTTGCCAGTTGGCTATTACATGGTAAATACTAGTGTTGTAAGGGAAAAAAATGCAGCTTTGCACTGGAATAATACTTTGAGGTGAAAAAAGCTAGCAAATAAAATCCCAGGGTTAACCTGGACATTTATCAATAATGTTGCTTTGCAAATAAATAGACCATTTCCTTTTTGTAATCGTTGGGATGACAGCAGTAAATTATTCATCTGCAAACTCTGTTTCTGTACTGAATTGATGGTTGAGGTTCATTGTGCTAACCAGGCTGATTCATGTTTGCTGTGTAAATGGTGGAGTAGCTGGCTGTTGTTACTGCCTTGGTAATGAGCTACAAAAGTGATGGGGAGTTGTTGTCTGTCTAAGGAAAAAGACAGATATTTCACCTAGGAAAGGAGAGGGTGGGAAAATGTATTTTCTGTTTGATATTTTATTTGGAAGAGCAGATCAGAAAGAAACATGTGACTTACAATTGGTTTATATCAATCCTATCTTCCTTTATTTACCAGCTTTTTCTTCTTTGAGGCATGTGTTCTTTGCAGCAGAAATGAAACAAAGATTAACAACTGTCCTGACCCTGATTTGGAAATAAATTACTGAAGCATATTATATCTTAAGGCTGTTTGCTTTGTGTATATTTCAATTATTGTAGGAATGTATGCTGTTGAAAAAAAGAGGTTATTGCCCTAGTTCTTTCTTACCTTGCTTTCAATTAAATCTGATTCCAGTTACCATAGCATTGCCTGCTTGTATGCTGCTCAGTCCAGTGCTGGTGATTTGTGCATATTTTCTATTTGTGTGGCTGTTCGTGCTCTTTCTGAACCAACAACCCCTGTCCAGTATTTTTGGTCTGTGTGTGGGGTGGTCAGGCAGCTGTTTTTCACAACTGATGCAATTGCTAATATGTTTCCTATGCATGAAGGCAGACTTCTATTTAGTACCCCTGGGGACTGTAAACATCATTTTTATCATGTTGGAACTACAGGCTCTGTCAGCCCAGTGAAGTTGTTCTCAATTAGTATGAGGCAGTCCAATTCAGAAGGGAATAGCCGCTCGTGTTCAAGCCCATTTTTCTTTGAGTGTTGCCTACACAGATTTCCAGCTGTTACTGTGCAGCTTTGGGGAGCTAATGGGGTTCATTGGGAACATCTATCTCACAAGGAAATGCCCGAGAGTCTAGTTGAATGATTTGAGATACTCACACACAAAAAAACCCGGTTAATACCCACTTAGCTAATTCTCTCTCAATGTACATGATCATCATTTCCAGTCCAGTAATTAAAGAAAATTGAGTGGAACCTTGCTAATTTGCACTAATGTTGGGAGCAACCTATTGCCAGTTTCTGAATTTTGTGAATTAGTGCAAATGAAAGCAAGCATTTTTTACAAACTATAGAGTAACATAGGCTGAACCTTATCCAATGATGCCATGTTATTATTACACTGCTCACCTGTACATGCAGGGGAAGTTAATACATTATAAATTGAGGACAGAATCTTTCTTATGCTGAACTTTGCACTTTGTTAACTGTGTAAAGATTACTATGCTGAGGTCTAAAGTCATATAATGCTTCTTGAATACCTTTCTCCTGTTTTCTAATGAAGTTCATTGGGACCTTTAGAGACCTCCTTATGTTCTAATGTAACTTAAGTTTCTTCTCTTTGGAAGCAGCTGCAATTGCCCCATGGCTGCCAGAGCCAGCAGAGCATCTTGCTTTGATCCTTTTGAGCTGTTGCAAGGGGCCGAGAAGCTGGAAAAAACAGTCCTTCTGAAAATTCAGTGCATGTGAAAGATCACTAGCTGCTGTATTTTCAAAACGCCCTGTTCCCTTTTCCTCCATGGAAGTAGTTTTGCTGACATTTCCTGTGTGTGGCTGCATTACAAGCCCAGTTCTAATCTTCCTTTCAGAAGGCTCCCCCTCCAGCCCCGTTTATAGTGCCAGAGCTAATCCTGTGTTTCCCAGACATCCAGTTTTCTCTTAGACTTGGTTGTGTAGCTTCTACAAAGCAGGCTGCCTTCTTGTCTCCATCCTTTATACTAGCACTACCCACCGCTTTTGGCATGATCACTGTCCAGATCCCAATAAAATTCTAAAGCCCCTGGTGAGTGTATGCTAAATAACTCCTCCTGACTGTTGTTAAAAAATTAGGTGTCACTTGCAAACCTAATCATTAAGAGGCAAAGACTATTTTGGCACATTTTGAGATTTCAGTACCATCCCTGTCTCATCCGAACACCAGATATTGGCAACCTTTTCATGTTCAGCTATGATTTATCCTCATGTTTTTACATCTGATCTGAGACTTGGTAAGAAAAAATTGAGACCACCTTTCACCAGAGTTTATTGGACTTCTGTTCCTTAGTTTAAGGCACCGTCTTTTCATTGTTTTCTGTTACTTTTGAAGACAACAACAGTAAATAAAAAGCAGGAGCACTTCTTCCTATCTGTGTTCTCACCCTCTGCCTGTCTTTGGGAAACTTCCACTTCTGAAATGAGTAATTTTATCTCCAAAGCCAAAATTACTCCTCTGCAACTTTACCTTCGCAGTGATCTTCTTTAATAGCGGTGCATCTTTCCAGGGCCTCTCTCCATCCCGTCTGAGGCAGTATCTGAATTTGTTTTACTGGAATCTCTTCAGTCACAGTAATAGAAACTGATTAAAGCCTGGATGCCTGTAACTTTTCAGAGCTCCAGCTTACAGATGGGAAGGTGAAATGATGTATGTAGAACAGCCAGATCTGCAGTCTGTGTCCTAATAGCAGGACGATGACAATCTATTAAGATGTCCTGCTTTTCAGCTTAGGCTACATTTTACTTTTCTGTTGAGACACCTACTTATAGGGAACTGCCTGTAAGCTGCAGGAGCCAAATGCCTTAAGCTATTCATTTTATATGGTGAAATTTTAGGTAGTTAGGAAGTGGGAAACTAATAAAGATTGTTTTTCTTTGCTTGTATTCTACCACCTGTCCTTTTTGGTCATGAAAGAACTTCTACAGGAATAAAAATAATGTTTGGTAGCCGTAAAGTTACGAGGAATGAAACATAGGGTTTTCTTTTATCCTCCCTCCTTTACATTCTGACTTCTGAACCAGAGTCAGTTCCCTCAAGTGCCTAAGCCCAATTTATTTTCATTACAAGTAGAAGACTTGAATATTTAAATCAGTCCTAGGGACTCGAATGATTAAGTTGCTTTTTGAGACTTAGTCTTCGAAGTCATGTAATAGCTTTTTGAAAAGCATGTTCTGCCCTAAGGTTGTCATTCAAAAATCAAAAAATCCAAACCAATTCCATTAAGAGCTCTCTTTTAATGGTCTCTTTCTATAATTTTGATGCAAGTTGGCCCCTTGGATTTGGTTAATTAGGAGTAAAAAACAGTACTAAGATAACTAGTATATAAAAGCTAGTGTAATTGTTTTCATAAAATCAGGTATTATGTTTGGGATAGGTGATGTCTTAAAACGAATACTCTACCCTCACTGCTTGGTTGTGTTTCTTCCCAGGCTGTTGTGCACCCTCTATCTATTCACAGGGGGTGCAGAATGAGAAACAGTTACGACCTTCGAGCTGTGCAAACGCTGTTCTGCAAGTTAAGACATTAATGTGTTACCAGCATTGTTTTGGTCACAAATCTAAACCACAGCACCATACAAGCTGCTACGAAGAAACTAAACTACATCCCATCCAGACCCAGTACAGCCACAAAGATGATAAAAGGGCTGGACAACTTGATGTCTGAAGTAGGACTGCAGGAAATGTTTTTTCTCAGTCTGGAGAAGGGAAGGCTAAGGGGAAATCTAATCACAATCTTCCAATAACTAAAACAGCTACAGGCATGGTGGAGGTTCTCTCTTTGCAAGATTGCATGGCGGTAGAAGAGGCAATGCAAATAGTTGCCTCAGGAGAAATTCTGTCCCTGGTATGAGAAAAAAAATGACTTTACCATGTGAACAGTTAACCATTAGAGTAAGTTGCTCAGAGAAGTGGTGGAATCGCCCTTGCTGGAAAAATTCCAAGTCTTGGTTGACAGGGCACTGGATAACCTGGTCTAAGGCCATGCTTTCAACAGAAGGTTGGACCAGATGATCTCCAACCTGCTTTGCAATCATTCGTCATGAAAATAAAGACTGTTGGTTTGGAGATTATTTTTTAAAATAATTTTCTAAACACAGGCAAGATGTAATAAATATATAAGATACCATTACATAGATTTCAGGGGATTTTGAAAAAAACAAACTGCTACAACTGAAAAGGAAATATAGTTCAGTAAACAGTGCACTTGATAGGAATCAGCATCTTCTAAGGTCTGCTCCTCAGTGCTCTGGTAACTGGGGTGCTTAGTTTCTCCTCATGTGTTAGTTCTGTGATCTCATAAATAAGGTCAATTGTCTTATTTTTAACACAGTAGATGAATAATATCCAGTAATTACTACCTGACAATGAAAGTCCTGTTTATGATAATGTTTAGTTGCTTTTAGCCAAGTGTTTCTTGTATTTAGCAGATATTCCTTGTGGACAGGGTGATTTTAGGTTGAAAGATACTGGTGTTTAAACAGCAGTGAGATTTCTTGGTTTTTTTCTGCCTTGTAAAATAGTCTAATTTTAAATCTTAAATAGGATGCAAGCTCTCCTAGGACTTATGCTGCAGGTGTTTATTTTTCTGTTACTGTTTATGTAAAATTTTCAGAGCTGCTCATTTTTAGCTTTAAGGGAGATTGCTCAAATTATGCTTTAAGAAAGTTTATTTTTGAATTTTTGAAAGAGGCAATAAAACCAGGCAATAAAAATATATTCCGTATATTAATAAATATATACTGATATTTGTATTGCAGTTCCTGATTGCACTGTTCAAGGGGCACAAATTGTGAATGCAGCAAAAAACATCAGACAAATACTGTCAGGAGTGGGAGGAGGAGTTCACTGGAGTTCACTGAGAGTATCATGTGAAAAAATTCCCTTGTGTTGATCTTTTCCTTCGAAATATGACAAGCATTTATTGTAGCACATATGTAAAAAGCGTGGCATTACATGGGTTAATAGGCAAAACTAAAAGCAAAAATTGAGGCAAAATGATTAGATGACAATCACGTTTGCATAAACAGTATTTACTGTAAACATTTTTCTTGTCATTTTAGAATATAACCTGAAGCAGGACAATAGATCAGATTCTGTCCTTCATCAAA
Organism: Falco punctatus; assembly: GCF_963210335.1. Lineage (NCBI taxonomy): Eukaryota > Metazoa > Chordata > Aves > Falconiformes > Falconidae > Falco > Falco punctatus. Next base: position 71,279,896 of record NC_137583.1, read on the forward strand.
AGAAGAGTGCATTAAAGCATCTGAATTATGTGGATGCAGCACAGTAAATGTACAGGGACCCTTAAAAACTGTAAGGCTCACAGATGCAGTGTTTCAAGAAGGAAGAAAAGGAAAAAAAATCCCCCAGATTAAAGCAACGTATTTTTTTTAAAAATGGTTTTAGTCATAAAATAGAAATAAAGAACAAGGAAGAGGGTTAAATGTTGCCTCCTTCCCTCCTGGGAAATATATCAGACCATATGTTTGAAAATAAGAAAACTAACTTTCAATTCTATGGCAGCTGATAGAAAACTCTTAAGATAGTGCAGTACTGACCTCCTGTGTTTCAGGGTATAACAAAATAAATGTGTAAGAAAATGTCTTGCAGTTACGAAATAACACATTGATGGCTTTTTGCTGGTGTGTGTGTGGGAAGAAAAGATAAGCCAGTATTGCTGTCTTCTAGTTCAGCATTATAAACACACTCGTTTGGGACTTCAGATTTAGCCTGCTAGTATATGGATAGTAGTCTTAGCCAGTGCTACATATTAGCACTTGTATTTTCATAAGAATAGGTGAATCTGTGGGTTTTGGAACTTACTTTATTCTTTAAAACATTTACCATCTTAGTATTATTCCTATTATTATCCCATTTTCTTTCTTCTACAGTCTTATGATGAGCTGGCTCACCAAATAAAAGCCCGAGTTGTGATTTAGACAAGGAAAAAGCTATTTGTAAATGAGGCTGATGTTGTGAAGGTCCTGAATGTAGTCCATCTGTTATTTATTTCCTATTAAATTTTTTTTGTCTTGCCACTCTGTTCATTATTATTTCAGTTAGTTTCCTTTTGTTTCTACAGTCTTCTGTTAATAACCTGTCCTTCTTTTTTCACATTTCTCTCTTACCATACTTTTTGGTCTCCTTAACTTTTTCTCTGATCTTTTCTAAGAAAAATTTTGCATGCACTGAAATGGCATAGTTATCTGTCAAACCAATAGCTATTTCATCCCTAAAATTTTGTTCAAAAGTTCATGTTTGCTTTTGTAAAACAAATAAGGAAAGCTTTATGTTGGACTGTTTTTCTCTAGAAACCCTTGGTTGTGGAAAGTAATTGATTGTTATGTCAAGATGCAGTGGAATCCAGCTTGGGAGGATTGATTATGAGCGTAAAGAAAAAGGCTCCATCTCTGCTGATGGGTTAGGGGGGGAAGGGAGATGAAAAAGAGAAGAAAACCCAGGAGAGCATGGGAGAAAGAAGAGGTTAAGAAGAAAACACTTTAAACATTTAGACCTCGTTGAAATGGGAGTTGAAGGATTGTGGCAAACAGACTTTTTCAGAACATGTTCTGTGTTCTAGCTAATTATTGTGTGATCCCTGTACGCTAATGTGATAGGGGCTGGAGAAATAGCTATGGTGGAGGTAAATCCACCTTGTGTTATTCACTCAGTTTCTCAAGTGTCAATGGCATAATATATATTAAAAATGGCCAGTAGTGTTTCTGGCTTATTGTGGAGTGGTTTGAACCCTTTACATTGTTACAACATTGGGATTTAGGTGGGTATTTCTAACCTGTTTAGGACTTAGAAATGGATGAGTAAATTACAAGAAACTTTCATATTTCTTAAGTGTGGGTCTTACACTGGGTCTGTATTTTTTTCAGCAAAGAAAAAAGAATAAATAGATGGTATTTCAGAATGTGTTGCAAAAAGGTGTCTGGGAGCAAACTCTGCCTCTGCTTTCTGCTTTCTCCTTATTGAGAGTCAGCCGATAACGTGAGTGATGGCTCAGCAGGGGTCTGAGAAGCCTTTCTCAACTTCATCTGAAGTCCCTGTGCATCCCAGTATGGATGGAGGTAGCACACCTGGCAGTATTTGCTTTGAAGCAGGAAGTGTGAGTTTGGGATTGTGGCACTGTCTCTGTTGCACTGGCTGGCAGAGCAACTTAAGCACGTGAAAAGCATACACTGCATCCATTCAAAATGTGGTCGAGCATCTGCAGCTATGTACACTCCCTTGAATTCCTGGCAGAAATTCCAGCTGAATCAGCTGGAATTGCACCTGGCACTTCCATCCCGCTATGGTAAAAGGAGCGGATTGACCTAAACACCAGATTTATGTGGATTTAGTTATGGAACTTTCAGTAAAATCAGTGCTAACTTTAAGGGCTGTGTATCACTTTGGAGTACATATTATATACTGTGCTTGGGTAATTTTTGAGTTTTTCTTGAGGAGACAGAATAGTGTCCTATTTTGCTTACTGAGTCTTTCTTGGTTGTAAGATATGTATGTAATTACTGGAGTCACGGAATTGCTGTAGTGTAAACTGAAGGAATCATAAAAAGGTTCATGGGAAAGATAGTTTCTCTGGGCTGTGCTAAAAGCTGTTTTGACGTTTAAAGAAGCAAGATGTGTTGTGGAGTTCACAGAGGATTTCAAGCTGTAGTTAAAAGTAAGTTGGAATTTGTTTGACCTTTTTCCCTGTACATTCTTTAGAGAGCATTAGGTGGCTGAGGTCAAACTGAAATGTGTCACTGGTCAGTGTCTGAATTTAATTAGTAGGCAAGGACTTGGAGAACTCTAAAGTACAAGATGCTTGATCACCACCTACCCATTTCAAATAAAAACAGAACATGATCTGTTTGTGTTTTACTTCCACCAGCTGGTACAGTTTTCTTGAATTTGTTTGTTTCTAAATTCAAGGTATAAATGTGGGAAATGTTACAGAAAACTGTTGTGCTACCAGGCTGGTTACTCAGCCTGGTTTATGACATCTGTGATGGTTTATGTGGCCAGTCACTACTATATATTACACTTAATAACAGAAATTATGAACAGTTTACCATATTTGCTGAACTGATTTCCTTACTTCATAGTCAAAATTGGGAGCTTTGTGTTGACTTATGGATCAGTCTAAGAAAAACTAAATTCATACCTTTTAAAGAGATGAGACTGTTGTAGAAGATTATGATGAACTGTGATATAAATACCCACTGACACTTAAAAAAGCAACAATTTCAGTTCGTCGGGGATAGCTTTCCTAAGCCAAAACACAGTAGTAACACTCTGCATCTTGGTAACAAGTATGTTTGCAGTGACTCGAACATTTGTGTTCCTGCAGCTCAGCCTGCCTGGTTTCTTTACATACTACTCTCAGCATCTGAAATAATGGCAGGCTTGAATAGCTCCGAGAGAATGGCGTGTCCCCAGTTTGAAAACACTATGCAAAGATTTAAATTTTTTTACACAGTCTTTTTAACAGTTATCACATCAAAGAGAGCATAAGCAAGAAGTTCTAGGAGATTAAGTGTGCATGATAGGGAGTTTTAGTAAAATAATCCACCTTTGATACGTATTGATTATTTCCATGTTACCAAAATGACACTCTATAAATCCATACCAAAATACAATTTAGATGTGGCCTTTAATTCCAAGTCCTCAAGCATTTGCTAACAGTCATGGCAGCACAGATATATGTGTACTTTTCCCCCATAAAACTGGAAAATCTTATATATTTTCTATTAAAAAGTAATAGAAATGGAGATGGAATTTCATAGATTAGTTTGAAGTGTAGGATTATACCAAGAATGTTCTTTCAGGTCACTTTTAGTTCTTTCTCTGAAGAGCGCTCTACGTCATCACTTAGTCATGTATTTTCTGTGCTTTAAATTTTTAGTTCTTGACTCAGCAGAGTGATGGGTGGCTGAGAAGAGACAGGGTCACTGGTCTCCTGTTAACTAGTGTTTCCACAGTAGTTATTTTTGTCATGGTATCACTAGTGTAAATAGGGTATTGAGGCTATGGTGCTCCAATGAACACTGCATTGTGCACTTGGTAAAAGATGCCAGTGCACAGCCCTCGGTACAGGTTTGAACAGGATTCCCCTCAGGTGCCACGGGGCTGCAGCCCTGTGGCAGTGTTGCTGTATTTTCAGGGCTCCTGATGTTTATCATAGGTTCTTTCTCACTCTGCCTGGTGTGTCCTTTGATCTCTGTTCAGCGGGACTCCTTTTATTAACTTGAACCAATAAAAGCCTCAGTTGGTGTTTACCAGTAATTAATAATTTCAGAGGATAAAGTATTTGTCAGAAATTTACCTGGCAGGTGGAAATGGGCAAAAAAGTTTACACAATGCAGTGCTGGTGAAAAGAAGTTAATAAAAAGAAATTTTTTTAAAAAATAAAAAAATCAAGTTACCAGTTGAGAGTTAACCTCACAGCTGAGTTGTTTTTGATCTTGGTGTACAATATGATTGTGATGGCAAGTTTCTGCAATGTACCATGGTAATAAATGGATGCTAGTCTTTGATGGCAATGATTACATTATATATGTTGGCATTTATGGGACATAGTTGCATTTTTCAAATATTCAATCTTCGTGCTGTGTTTTTATCTATTGTTTTCTCTGACAGCTGGAATAAAACCATGAAGTCAAGTGGCAGAGGCCATAAGGGTCTCTGGTTACTGAACTGCTTCTCTGCTTCAATTTTTAAGTTAGATTTGCTTGCTATAGTTGTTATTTTTCTGTTTCTACTTGGTGGTTTATTTAATCTTTAAAATAAAAAAGGCAAACACTTTGCACTAAAGTCTTTAAACTCTGCCCACAAAATTGCAATTAGACCTGTTGTAGGTGTAGATTAATAATGTGCAAAAGTAACATGTCACGTAATTGCCTACTGCATATGTGCAAACAAGGGATTCTTCATGGAGGCAAATGAACCTGCAGATTGTCTTTGCTCTCTCCCATCTGAAAAATTAGCCTTGCAGATGCTTCATATTTTAAATAACTGATCCTAGTTTGGGATGGTAATAACCATCTTGAAGCAATGAGACTTCAGAGAAATCTTAAGTGCTTTGTGCAGTTACCACTATCTTTGACAAAAAAATTCCATGTGAAATTCAAATATGGTTTCTTTTTAATTTAATTTTAAATGACAGATCAATACATGTGGGTCTTTGGTTTGGTCCTTTGTATTCACCTAGAGCTCTGGCCCTGCTGCTGTTCCCCTCCTTCCTCTACTTTTTCTCTTCCGTGTTGAGTTGCCTTCTTTGTAATCTGAATATTTCTGGCTGTTTCTGCTCTCTTTCACTGTGGAGTAGCTGGAGGGGAGGACAATGATAAACCATTGACAAAAATGCCATAATTCATATGTAATACTACAAGCATTGAATTAACTGCTATTTAGTTATGATTCAGGATGGCCTTGCCTTTATTTATTTATTTTTTAAATGAATTGCCATGTGTTTGACACTGCTGTCCATTTGCTGATTCCCTTTGCTTTATGGTAGCCTTTATTTGTCTAATTGTGTATATTTTAATAGTTAACATTTCCTATTTCTGTCTCATTTGATGCTGGTGCTATTAACAAAGAGAAAACTGAGACCAGATGGTTGCCAAACAGTGAAGCCACCTGGTATCCTAGCAATGCCAAATATATTTTCCCCACCATTTTTCTTTAGCAAATTTACTTAGACAGGTCTAGCATTTTTTAGGATCCCAAGAATGTTTGCATGCAGCCAGGCAAACATCACAAACCCTCTTTAAGTTTTTCCTTGCAATCTCTTCCCTGCTGTTCTCCCTGTCAGGTAAGTGGATCCCACTCCCTTTTCGCTGTCCTGCTCCATCTCCCATGAGCTGCCAGCTCTCAGGCATGTGTTTTGCAGATCTTGCTCTGCTGAGCTGCCTCTGGGGCTGCAAGCGAAGGCCTGACCCTGACCATCGCTTGCTCCCACTGCTGCGGGGGTGGGATGCGGAGCTCGCATTGCAAGCAGAATCCAACAGGGTGAACCTGCCAGGAGTCCTCCAGGAGCTTCTCCCCACCCCCATGGCTATTACAGGTGTGCAGCAAATGAGTAGAAAACCACTCTGAAGAACAGGGTGTTTTGGATGGAGCAGCCTGCAGCTTGCCATCTGATGCCTCGTTGATTTGAGGGCCAGATCTGAACTAAAACTGTTGTCAGTGGTGTGACAGTGTGAGCTGGGACTGACATGATCAGAGATGGATGATACAATAGTGCACACACTGTTCAGTTTGCTCTGAGTGGCAGGAGTTAGACTAAGCTAACCAAAAATATTTTTTTCTCTGGTACGAACTGCAGCTCCGCTCCGCTCCCCATGCCAGTGCCGTATGCCATATGAGCTGCACCATGTGCACAGTGACAGACGAGCTGTTCAGATGTGTGCTTCTCACACATTATAGAAGTCTGGTATAGGCAGTGTCTGTGTCAGTATTGATACGTCTTTGGGACAAGCAGCGTTAACACACCATATTGACACAGGTCTGGGTCAGGGAATGGAGTGTAACTTCTCACTTAGCTGCTGCCAGGCCTTTCCTGCCTCTTCTCCTTCCTTCCTCTGCCTTTGTAGCCAATTGCCTGGACACTGCTGGTTTGTAGACCTCAAATACCTTGAATGACGCTGATGTGAACCCCTGGGCATGGTGACTTCGTGAGTGTAGGTGTCTGTCTGAACACCTTGGTTGAATTCTGGCAGAGAAAATGGCTGCCACTATGTCAGCTCTCAGCAAATACCTGGATTAGGGCAGTATCTAGTGGCTCTAGTCCTAGCATAAGTGCTTTACTAGGAGCTGTTCAAATTCATAAAATCATAAAGTGAAGCATGGAATGGGTTGAGTTGGAAGAGACCTTAAAGATCACCTGGTTCCAACCCCCCTGCCATGGGTAGGGACACCTTCACTAGACCAGGTTGCTCAAAGCCCCATCCAGCCTGGCCTTGAACACTGCCAGGGATGGGGCATTCACAGCTTCTCTGGGCAGCCTGTTCCTGCACCCTCGCAGTAAAGAATTTCTTTCTCATATTTAATCTAAATCTACCCTCTTTCAGTTTAAAGCCATTACTCCTTGCCCTATCACTACATGCCCTTGTAAAAAGTCCCTCTCTGACTCTTGTAGGCCCCCTTTATGTACTGGAAGGCAGCTGTAAGGTCTCCCTGGAGCCTTCTCTGCTCCAGGCTTAACATCCCCAACTCTCTCAGCATGTCTTCACGGGAGAGGTGCTCCAGTCCTCTGTTCACCTTCATGGCCCTCCTCTGGACTCACTCCAACAGGTCCATGGCCTATTTGTGTTGGGGTTCCTAGAGCTGAGTACCATATTCCAGGTGGGGTCTCAGGAGAGCGGAGTAGATTCAACACAAATAACCCAGTATCTGCCTGAAAAGAACTTATACTTCATCTGTAAGTGCCAAGAGAAGGATGTAAACAGGTGAGGAAATAAAAGAAATAATAAGCTTGGTATTCAGCAGTGTAACAACTGTCTGTAATGATGTGTGTACATTGTACCTGTATCTATGAATTTCTTGGGATTCCTTTCCTGTGCTGTGGTCTGGCAGTGGTTGTGGCAGCATTGAACTTTCTTCTCGGAGCTCTCTTGTCTTGTGCTGGGTGTATGGTGTCTCTATTTCTTTGCTCACTGTCCTCTTACATTATGTACCTATTTCCAACATATTTTGGAAGTGTCAGAAGCGGCAGTCATCCTTCATTTGGCAGGCTTTGAGCTTCACTATTTGTTCTACCAATGATTGCCTCATTGCTAATGTGGTCTCCCTAGATGGCTGCAAGCCATCACGCAGAACAGTCCCCTTCAAACACTGACTAGTTGAAGCTGAGTTTCTAGAGGCCCATGTTCCTGAGGGTTACAGTAGGTTGGACACAGTCCCATGACAGTGCATGCACGCCAGTTCAGCAGTGGGAGATCTTTCAGAGAAAAAACATCAGAGCGTCCTCCTTTCAAAACTTCCTATCCTTTGGGAAATACTCCCTTTATATCTTTAGAGGAGGCAGGACTTAAAATGTGCGTTTAAGTTTTGTGATAGGAAAATAACATAAACCCAGTGTCTTAATGGAAATAATGCCCATGAAGTGCCTGCCCGGAGTTACTCCTATTTGGCCGGATTAAGCATCAAGGCATAATGTATCAAATGTGCTTTACATAGGCAGTTGCATGGAGTGGCAGGGATGGTGCTTTTTGGGGCTTGTCCATTGTAGAGAGACAGTGTTTGTCTTCACACTTCTTTTCTGTGTTATGCTAGAATTGATTTTGCAGTATTTACCATTTCTCAAAATATATGAATGTTCATTGAAGTTGACAGGAGACCTGATGATCAAACATACTGCTGTGAGTAACTATGTTTTCCCACAGCAGAAAATAATAAAATTTTTCAAGGAAAAGGACAATAATGGTTTGGAACCTGGGAAGTTTGTGTTTAATCTCTGTAACTCAAATAAGTATGTTGGAAAGCATATTGTGCAATTGCAAGAAGTTGTGCCTTTTCCTATTAATGCCAGTGCATGAGGGTCCTGTGGGATCTGGACAAAATTCTCTGCAATTAATGACCATTTCAGTGCATTTAAATGTATATTTTTTTTCAGCCTATTTGATTTGTGCAGGCTGTACAGAAGTTGTATTTGACTTCTGTGGAATATACCTCCCTGCACAGCTGAATTGAACAGGGCAGACCAAAATCCTGGTTGCAACTTACCTGTAGAATGTGATGTTTCCTGAGATATTAAAAAGGGGATAGCATGCTGGCTTAATGTAGGCTGAGCCTTCTCCCTTCCAGATAAACAAATCTCTAAAAAATATGCAAACTATTTCATGTCTAAGAAAATTAGCATCTTTCAGTGGTTCTTTTTTAACAGTGTGCCACTTCTCCTGTTTCCTTGCATACAAGTGGCACATAGAGTTTGTATCGTTAATATCAGATTATCCCTGCCACTACTCCCCTTAAAATCAAAAGTTTAGCTTGTCTTGGGAGGGATAAGTTCCTGCTTATTAGAGGTGACAAAGTAAAATAAACAGTACTGAAAGTTATGACAAAGTTATTTTCAGTCTACTTTATTTCCCAAGTAGAAGGCTTTACAGTTATGATAAAGCTCATCAGTGTATATGTTTTCAAAACCTAAAAGCAACCAGAGGGTAGAATGTATACAGATTTAGGAATGTCATTCCTCTCTTTTAGAAGAGGCAATGACTTCTCTCCTAGTTCTACCTGGCCAGTAAAGGGAAAAAACAACCCCGCAAAAGCCGAGCCTGTGTCTTTACTGCTTGGAACTAAAAGACAGTTGATTTTATTATGCATTTCTAAGGAAGTTTTGAAAAAGCAGCACCAGATAGCATTTAAATAACAATGATCCTTCTTTAAAATTCTCACCTTCTTTCCACTAGACCAGTTAACAAAGGGAGAAGTTTTTACAACTGGAGTGGTTTGTAACTGTTCTCTTTCTCTTCCCTCCCTCTTTCTCACTCATTGTTAGGTAACATCTCTGATAAGAAATGCAACGTACAGCTCCTGTTTGCTCCTTGGGGATGCCTGCCCTTCCTTTTCTGAAACAATGAGGGTTTTTTTCGGTTTGGGGCTTTGGGTTGCCTTTTTTTTTTTTTTTTTTTTTTTTTTTTTTTTTTGTGTGTGTGTTTTTAAACGTTTTCAGTTCTTTTCTGGAATAATTTCTGTCATTTGTGGAGCCTTCGTTTTCTTTCAGATTTTTTTCTGTGTGTAAGCAGGCCCTGCTGCTACACCCCACTTTTTGCTCTGATCCTACCCTAGCCAACTGTCAGTTTTTAGCCTGCAGGGAACCTTCTGGTACTAACATTCCTGCTTTGTTTTTATTAGAAGGGCATCTCTCACAACATATCTCTCACTGTTTGAAGCAGAATTCATGTGTATTCAGTAGGAATGAATAATGGATATATTTAAAGGGTACCTTGCCCTTCTTGTTCCTTTGCACATCATAAATAACCACTCTTTTAGTTTGGTTTTACATATTGCTCTACAGGCACAGTTTGAAAAAATCCGGTGATTCAGCTCTCAATTTAAAAAACACTGCTGTATGCAGCTGATAGTTTCTGCATCTGAAAACTGATCCCACACTAAACTCAGTACTGGCATCTGTTTGCAGCTCTAGAATTCTGAAGAGTCAGGAAACTGGTCATGAATTCATTTTGAAGCAGCTCACAGAAGTACAGCATGACAGGAGATGTAAAGACAACATGATGAAGAGTGCAAGAACTCTGGATAGAGTTCATTTCACTTGACTTTAGGTGTCTTTTTAAGATATCTAAAGATATTGTAGGTATTTTGAAGATGTATTTTTACATTTTAAGATGTTTTAAATATCTTCTGCAGGATGAGCCAAGTTGTTCTTTAAAATACCTGTTTTTCTCTACTCACTGTAAAAGCTGGCTGGTTGATGAGGTTGTGTGTACGTGTCTGTATTAGAGACATCTGCTTTTTGTCTGATGAGCCCACTGTTCCTGGCCAGTTATCACCATCTCAGTGGTTCTCTGGGATAATGGCTGTATTAAGGGATAAACTGAAATTACTTGGAATTTTCCTATTAACTGTAACAAGCTTTAGCTGAGGCTCCTAAAGATCCTAAAATTGAAGGCCAGGCTTGGAGGATGATTTAATGATTGATCTCAGTTTAAGGATGTTAAAGTGAGAGTCTGCGAAGCATGTGTTTTTCTGGGGGTGGGATGTGGGGACTGGATGTATTTTTATTGCCCATTTTACTTAGATAACTGACAAATGGAGTAGCCTAGTTTCCCTGTTACCATCAACACTAAAAAACTATCCCCAAGAGATCATGTTCTCACTGTAGTGTTTTCCCTTGAGCATGTGGCTAAGATTTTTTGATATGTATTGCTTGGGTCTTATAGCTTCAGGAGTCTAGGACAACCTGTGTCTTTTTCCCTGAGAGCTGTGGCAGGACTGGCATCCAGTTCCTGATGTGCATGGGGAAGTGTGAGCTTGAGCCAGGGACTCTGGGGCGATGAGCCTTTGCAATCTTTGCAAATGAGGTAGATTACTTGTGTAAGCGTTTTTTAGGTGTACAGACAAACAATTTGTAGGTGTCAGAAATTGTATACTCAGATGAGTCAAAGATCAGAGTAGGTGAAGAAAAGGCAGTCAGAACCAGGTTGCAACACTTGATTTTACTGGTGACCTTAGGCATCTTCTGATCTCAGTTCACGTGGCTGTAGTTCTGGAATTGTATGAGTTTCCTATGCTTCTAACAGTTTTACTTCGCTTGTTGTTATGATATTTGAGAGGCTGATGATGTAAATATGAGATTCACATTTATAGGAGGCTGCCTACATACTGAATTGTATAAGAAATTATTCCGTCTTAAGTGATTCAGCTAACAGACTACTCCAAAGTTTAACATTTGCAATGATTCAGTTCTCTTCACAAACACCTGTCTTTTGGTAGTTTTTGAAATTGTATTTGGGACAAAACAATATTTTCTGTGGTTTTCCCCTCTGCAACTGAAATTTCTTATGAATATCTGACATTTAGAGTTGAAAATAAACGAAAATTTAAACATACAAGGCTGAATTGACTGCTGTGTTATTTTCTGGTATGAAACTACCCGTCTTAATTCTGTTGTTTTCCATTCACTTTCCTTTCCTTCCCACTTCAAAATAAAGAACAAAATGGAGATTTTACAATCTCAAGAAAATGGTGTTTACTGTCACATTCTAGCTAGAGTTGAACTAAAAATAGCCTGCGGGTGCCAAGCTGCAGGCATTAACTGGAGGTTGATTTTATGGACTTTACTATTTTTTTCCTTTTTTACTTCCAACTTTTAGAAAGGAAGTTCCTTCTAAAGCACTAGGGTAACATCACGGTGCCTTCAATAGTCTGGGCTTTTATCTTCATTACTGAGTGGCAGAAAGGTAACTTGGAGGGCAGAAAAAAATTAAGGATTTTGGAATCTGCTTACAGTTAAATGGAAAAGATAGGTCGTCCCTCTCCCCTGCCCTTGGTTATACAGGGACAGAGGAACTGACTGCATGAGACAACAACCAATATGGCAAAGGTGGCACGGGGTGTGTACAGTGGGCATGGATTTTGCAACCTGAGTTGCACTGCAGGCTTCTGCTTCATATATAATTTTCCAAGAAATAACCAATAAACGGCAGAATAAAAGGTTGTAAGGAGCTTCTGTATGAGCACCTAAACGGCAAATGATCCCTTAACTTCATGGAATAAGAGATGGCATATCCTTACCAAGGAAGCAGACAAAAGGAGCTGTAGGAGACATGAGGATAGTTACTAACATGAGTAGTATATAAGGTGCCAGCTACATGGCATCTGAGTGACAGACATGAGAGACCTCACATTAGCTAACTGTTAGCAGAGACCAGAGGGTATAATTGCACAGTGTCCCATTCTTTTCTGTAATGCTTGCATGTCGGTGTTGCTCAAATCTAGATTTTTCAGACCCTTTTCCTCTGCACTTTTTTTTCTGGGCTGCATTGCTCTCAGTTGGCCTCATTTCAGCCTCTTTCTTATGCCACAGCAGCGAATGTTCCCTGACTTTTTGGCAGTTGTTCATGAAAGTTTTACAGATCCTCCACCCCGCTCCTGTCATATGCTGGCTTCTGCTGCTTATTAGTGTTTGTTTTGGTTACCTTTTGTAATATATGACTACAACTTGCGCCCTTGGTCTGTATTACAGTTTTCTGAGGTCAGACTTTGCATCCCTTCTGGGGTCAATCTTCTTTACATCCTATGCTGTATTTTTAGGTTAAGTTCTTGGCTTGATTCTTTGTGTGAATTTTCTACACTTTTTGGACCACTGTGGCCCTTGTGTTATTTGGAAGATTTATTAGGTAGGTTTTGGCTGTTTTTTATTTGGTGTTTTTTTGCAGGGAGGAGAATGTTTGGAGTTTCTCAGCGTGGCCCACCCAGTTGTTGTTGTGGCTGCCTGTCTTTTCTGTGGATGTGAATTTGTGCATTTTTGGGTTATATGTTTCTTGTACCCAGTGGGTAGACGCCCCTGAGCTCTGCTAGTAGTATGAGCCAACTAAAGGCTGCATGACCATGGTTTGTTTGCATGGCGCTGAGCCCGAGTGAACATATCCTACCTCTCAGCAGGACTTACTAGCTCAGTCTTGATGCCCTAGCCAGCCAGCAGTTACGCATTTTCTGTCCACCTTGGAGAGCAGGCAGAGCAAGCTCACATGTGCTTGTGATTTACTGCGTACTTTGTTCAGCGTGCTCATGAGTTCATCATTTTTGTGGTGGTTGCCTGACCATTCTCCTTGCTGATGGAGAGAACAGCAAGACAGTGAGTGTATGTTTAGTTCAGACCCTGGAGTGTTTTTTTTTTTGTTGTTGTGTTTTTTGTTTTTTGGTTGGTTTTTTTTTTTTTCATATTTCAGGATTTAGCAAATCTATAAGAGGCATTTAAATATAGCGATGTATTTTTTTTCTCCTTACTCCCTTTACATCTGATAAATATCTTTCTGTTTGAAGGAGCTTGCTCTGTCACTAGTTTCATTTTAGAGGGTATTAAAATTTGTGGTAATTTATCAGGTTGCATTTAGATTATATATATATTGATCTTTCATTTTCTACCTGGATATGAGATATGGTAAAGGCAGATCTATTTCTGTTGTGGTAGACTAAGAAATCTGTCACCTCCTTCCTTAGACTTCTGTTCCTTGGAGATAAACTAGGTAAACAAAGAACATACCAAGTGATATACCAAGGGAGTGTACAGGAGACCTGATAGTTTATCTCTGACAGGAAGGTTGCAACATCATCTCTCCTCAGCTGCAGTTCTGCATGGAGTTTTGTTACTGATTCTAAAATGTTGATGTAAAGTTTGTTTCACAAATTGAATGGACAACAATTGCTGGTGGAAGTTGGGGTAAAATAGCTTGATCTGCCACTGGCTTGTTTTTTATGTAGCCTCTGTGTGTGCAGACTTTGGAGAACATTACTGCTGTATTTTAAGAGAAAAGGACATGACTGATGTCCAGTTTGCTCAATAGCAAATCAAGGTGCAAGGCATTGAGGACCATACTTAGTGGCATAAAAATAATTTCTTGGGCAGAAGCAATGAAGTAATTTTAGTGGGAATAACTTCTGATGGAGTGGAGCCTAGGTGACTCGCTTGTATGTAAGCCTGTTGCAACAGTCTCAGATTGCCCTCTTTGCAGTTGTAATTTTACTTGGATCCCAGCTACTGTTCACATGCTGTTGTGACACATCCAAATGAAGGATGCCGTCTTGTTCTCATTCTGAAACTGTTGATCTCTCACGGTCTCCAATTTCCTGTCCCCACACATCCCGGAGTCTGGAACACTTTTGCCCATGCTTTTCCTGTGAGCCACTCTCACCATCCTCAGTATAAAGAGACCACATTATAGTGACATTATCTCCAGAGTTACTATTTATACATTTTAATTTGTACTCATCCAGCATTTTAACTGTTCTGACACGGATTCCAAGATTTTTGTTTGTTAGAAGTAGTTCCCTGGCAAAACTGTGAAGGTCCTCAGGGAATTCCAGTGCAGAGATTTGCAGATGGTTGGAGACTTGCTCAGACGTACTCTACAGGGTAGCACAGACAGACTTGTGCAATGTTTGAATGATGTGTATAGAAAGACAGTATATTTAATGTTGGTGACGGCACTTGAACCTTTATACTCCATATAATTGCAATTGTTTTTGTAGTGTTGGAGTGCTGGCCTTTTCAAATTTAAAACATCTTTGAATGAGAAACTTTCTTCTCTCAGAAAGTTTCAACTATTGTGATGAATGCTTCAGAGCTGTGAGTTGTAAAAATGGCTTTTTTACTATATGAAGAGGAAAAAATTCTAAAATATAACTGTGTGCATTCTAAAGACTGTATGAAAGAATTGCAAAATGCACTCTCAGGGGATTTTTGTTTTGTTTTCCAGTTCATATAAAAAACTTGAGGACAGTTGAGTCTGCCCTGTGGGCCATTCCCAGTTCTTGTGTTGCAGATGGCTGTTTAGATTTACTGTGGACAATAGTTCTAATTGAGTGACAGTGGGAAGACAATGTTTTACTGCCATTGGGAGAAGCAATGCTTGGGCAGATTGGGTACGGACTAACGTTGGGTCTTAGATGGGACTTAAATGTACCTCTGATATGAGCAGGAGATGAATGGGGTTTAGAGCTATGTGTGGTGTTAGACTATGCGGGCAAGACTGAAAACTAGTTTTGTCAGATAGGATAATATTAGGAATCCTTCATTAGAGGGATCAGTCAACTAAAAGGAAGTCTTACTGAGTGTAGTCTGGATTTGTTCTTTACATTTAATTTACCTGTAAACAATTTTTTTAGTCATATTAATAAAAATCTAATTTACAAAGTAATTTTTTTCTGTCTTGCCATTATGTTTGTAAGAAGCAAGAAAAATCAAGGCAAACTCAATAGATATAGGTGCTCTATGGAAGAAGCAGATCCAAACAGAGGCATCTTTGCCAAGATGCGCCTCTAGGACCTGTACTGTGGAGAAGATTTTTTGCCAGTCTGTGAAAACCAATGTATTAGCAGATGGTGACCTTTGGGAAGTAGTTGTGTTTGCTGGGCACAGAAGGAGCAGATGGCTCTGGGCAAACTTCAAACACAACATACTGAAACAAAATCATAAATATTCAGGGTGTGGTAAAGACTGTAGGTCTGTGAACATTACTCTCAGGGCAAACATGGTGTGAGGGATCCCATCCTCTCATTCTACCCTGCATACTTCTTCCTTGCTGGACATCAGACATGGTGATGCCATAGTCTGTGGGGCTATGCAGAGTATGGAAAGGGGAGAGTAAGAGCAGAGGATCTTAATGCAGAATAAGAGCATGAGGATCCACCATTTTGAATTTGTGCTTTTCTTTTTTTTGGTTTTGTTTGGGATTTGGACTCCTGTGTTGTTTGTTCAACTGATACGTGCTTCTGTTACTGCAAATGAGTCTGGACTAAGGGTGGGTGGCAAAACCCTCAAGAGAATAATCAATCTTTTAGGCTCCATTTATATTTTCAGTGTATTTTTCCAAGGAAAAATTAATCTTGTTTTGCTAATAGATGGCTTTGCTGCCAAGTGCCAAGTATGCTGGGGGGGGCGGGGGGGGGGGGGGCGGGGGAAGCAGCATTTTTTCCAGCACAAGATTTTATGTGTAGAGTAAGATGGACCCTCTGTCCTTGGTTGTTTCATGCTGACCTCATGAATGGATTTACACAATCCTGTCTTTGGGCCTCTCAAAGATATCTTGCTGATGTCATGAGTCAGAGAAGTTTGATTTGTTAAAGATCTGTGGGATCACTTAATACTTTCACTATGCAGGATTACTTCTCATGAAGTATAGTCACTAAAAACTTTTCCATTTATGGTGATTTATTACTGTTATATTTCTAATCTTTATGCCACACGTTGTTTCTCAAAGGATCAATTTTTTAGGGCAGTCACCATGGAGGGTGCTCTGCATTTGTGGGACTGCACTGAATTTTGGAGCCAAGAGAGAGGCATTATCAACCACTGGCTGGGATTTTGGTGATGAGTTGCTAAAAAGCATCTCTGTAGGAAATGACTACATTTCTGATTCAGTCATTAGGGGTTATAGACATTTCCATTTCAAAACTAGATTTCAAGGGTTCCAGTTAGTGGTTGGTTGACCTTGGCTGGCTGCCAGGTGCCCACCAGGCTGCTCTCTCGCTCCCCCTCTTCAGCAGGACACAGAGAGAGAAAATAGGATAAAAAAACCCTCATGGGTCAATTTTAATGGGAAAAAAGCAAAGACTGCACATAGAAACAAAGCAAAAGAGAGAAGATTTATTCTCTACTTCCCATCCGCAGGTGATGTGTGGCCGCTTCCTGGGAAGCAGGGCCTCAGTACGCACAGTGGTTGCTTCAGATGACAAATGCCTTAATGACGAATGCCCCCCTCCCCCTTCTGTTTTGTTGCCGAGTATGATGTTTTATGATATGAAATACCCTTTGACAAATTTGGGTCATCTGTCCTGGCTGTGCCACCTCCCAACCCATTGCCCGTTCCCCAGGCTGGGGAGACATCCTTGATGCTGTGCAAGCACGGCTGAGCCACAGCCAAAACACAGTGTTGTGTTATCAACACTGTTCTAGCTACAAATACTGAGCGCAGCGCTTTATGGGCTGCTGTGAGGGAAGTTAAATCCATTCCAGCCAGACCTGGTACACAGTTAAGTCATTCGTTACAGTTACGGCTCTTATACAACATAATATTTTCTACTGTAAATCAGTTTAAAGGATTAAATTGCGTTTTAGTCTCTGATTTTGTAATTACTGAAGGTTTTCTGGGTGAAAAAAACTTGAATTTTTAAGTTATCTAAAATTGGAGGTCAGTTCGCAGTTGTTTTCTCCTCTCTTCATTCATATGCATTCTTGATGCTGAATAGGATTTTTTTTTAAAAATCCAAGTTGTGAATGACTGATGACATCTTTATTAATTGGCATTTCTGGATACTGAGGGGTTTTGTTCTTTTGAACTTACTAAAACTGGTGGTTTAGTGGGCCAGCACTGAGCTTTGGTCATCATGAAATGTTACATTTCTTTTTCATTTTTATAACTTAAAGCTACATTTTGAAGTTAGGTAGCAAAATCCAATAACGCATATATTAACTCTGCTAATATTTTAAATTATTTTTTTAATGATTTCAGAGTAGTTGCTCTGAGGGATATAGTCAACCTTCCTCCTGTGCAGTGATTTATTAATAGAGAGTAGGAGCCCTTTTTATCTGACTGAAGGCTTAAAGTAATGTGAAGTTAAAACTATCTAGTTCCTCCCTCTGTTCTTGTTCTGTTCCTTTGTAAGATGAATAAAGGTCATTTGAAGTTAATGCTGGTACATTTGAAACTAATAACAGGAAATGATCTTTTCTAACAATAGGTGATTGCTCTTACAGGCAGGGCTGAGCACATTTCTCATTATAAGATGTGTTCACTTGCTCATATTTTTGGTATACTTTAAGCAGTAAGGCTGAACATTTCCATGTCAGTTGTCTGCCTCAGATGAAATCTGGAATTTTTATGCAAAATACTCAGCTGTTTCCAAGGCTGAGAGTAGGACAAACTTTTATTCCCTCATTTGAAATTTTTCACTATTTGATTTTTTTTTTTTAACAGTTCTATTGTCTTAGCATTTGGGGCTGAGGAGTTTAAGCTTGCTGAGATGAAAGAAAGTCTTGTGTTAGGCACGTGTCCTTGACCATGGAAGTCTGTCCACATTTTGTGAAGATTTGTATGCCTTTGAATGAAGACAGTTCATATATACTCACAAGACCTCTGAGCACCAGACAATCCTGGAATATTATGTCCACCCAGGATGTGGAAGGAAGCCTCTGAGAGTCAGTGGGAGAGCCATTTGATAGAAGTAAAGGGAGATAATAGGCAATGGAAAAAGCGTATTTGAGAAAGGTATTTGAAGTGCTTTGGGTAAAAAGGCAAGAAGCCCCAAACCCCATAGCAAGAAGCCATGGAGAGGTGGAGCAGACTGGTTTAGAAGCTGAGGGAGACAAACTGATACCTCATAATGTCGGTCAAATGGAAAGAAAGGTGCAGGGGGGTTGAACCTGGGGAAGATGAACAGAAAGGCATGGGCCACCAGCCTATGCTTTTCTCAAAAGCCTGAGCAGAAGTGCTGTTTCTGTAGTCTCAGTGTGGCAGGAAAATAATATACTTGTGTGAAAGCTACAGTCACTTGTGTATTAATTTCAGCTAGCTCTAAAGGTGGAACACAGGAAAAATGATAGTTTGTTGCTGTGGTCACTTAATGCAGTGTCTTGAGGCTTTGTATGAGTGGCTTATGTAAACTATATACAATGATAACTATATACAGCAAACCGGCATTTAAAGAAAAAGCGAAGATTAGGGACATACTCATCGAGGATTAGAATGGGCAGGACAAACTGTATTCTATAGCCTTGTGAAACTTTACTTTTGTGATCTTGGGGTATTTTTTCCTGTGGATCACCATCATAACATGAAGTACTTGCTGGTTAAATAAGCCTAAACCAATTTTAAACTAAAAGTTTGCTGCATAAACTGGATGGTTTTGGGTTATCAGTTGGGTAAAGGAGAATACTGCTTTGGGTAGTACTGCTCTCCCATGGGTTGCAAAGTCTGGATGTGTGCAGTGATTAAAGCAGGGGACACAGGAAGTAAAAGGAAGTTGTTATGGATAAGGCAGCTGAATACATCTGTGGAGACAGGGGTCCCAACTCTGTCTTTGCTGCGGTTTTGTTTGTTGCTCAACAGTGACTGAAGATTTTATCTTGTTTCTTTACATTGAAATTGAGATCCTCAAGATTGATTTGCAGAAGAGTTTTTGTACAAGTAACTTAAGTCCATAATTTGAACATATTGAAGTGTTAGGAATCTGAGAGTGAACACCCTGAGACCCCTGTATGTTTTCAGAAATTAAGCTTTTGTCATCTCAGTTTGCAGGTTGCCCTAAAAGTGTGGATAATGCCATTTTGACTTTCCAGGGTGCATTATGAAGATTGAGTAATGATTGTGATGAGAGCTATAAAAAAAGCTCCTGAGGAAACTAATATCCCTACCTTGACAGTAGGATTTGAATAGTCTGGTCAGAAAAAGGATACAACCACATACAGAACCATCTCTGCTGTGTATAGAATAAAGCAGGGGGCCTTGTCAAAGGGTAATATATGAGTACTTGATTAAAGACAATATCCTAATGTATATGTGCAAGAGGGACAAATCAAGCTTGTGCAGGCAGCCATTCCCTACCTGAAGAATTTTTGACTTTGCAGTATTCTAAATACACTTTTCATGCTGCATTCTTTTAGCATGTAATTTATGTTTTAACCATGGAAGAGACTGGTAGACTCATTATGAAGAGAGGCTGAAATGTGAAGCTATGTATTAGAAGACCTCCAGGTTTAGTTATAGCTGGGGTTTTTTTGTGTGAAACTAAGTGCTTGCTTGTTGCTGCGTTGGCATCTGTAGTTCTGTGGTTACTGTTCTGAGAATGAAATGACCATGGAGAGTGATCTTTCCACAGTTGCAGTATGTGTGGAGGTGAGCCCAGTTGCTGCCTGTCTCTGTGGGTGAAGGCAGGCTTCTCCTTTAAGGGCTGAAAGCCTTTCACAAGTGCTTTATTTACAGTCAAAAAGAATTGCTGCAATTCTAGGGGCACATTGTGGAAAATAAAAACAACTCTGTTCTTCTGTATTTTCTGTTCTGTAGGTAAAATACAAAAGAGACTTTGAAGAAAGCAAAGGAAGAGGGTTCAGTATTGTGACCGATACGCCCGAGTTACAAAGACTGAAAAGGACTCAGGAACAAATCAGTAATGTATGTGACTGCCGCCTAAAGTGATTGTAGATGGAGAAATAGTGTGTCTAAAAAAGGCGTGTTTGTTGGTGTTTCTGATGAAGTCTGTGAGAGTGAAGAATCTTGATTTTGCTGACCGATTTGTGTATGTCAGATTTTGAAGTGTGTGTCACTCTATACCATGGACTTGTACAGCACATTGGCAATGTGTGTTCACCTCTCCAGCTTTCAGCAAGTATGCTCAAAGTATTTTCTGTACTAAAATGATTTGACGCTTTTTGCTTTTTTAATAGATTTTCCAGCAAGTAAGTTTTATTTATATGTAAACTATACAAATGATATGAACTATAATGTTTTATCTTTTTTTTTTTTACCAGGAGTTTTCAAAATTAGCCAAACTGGCAAGATGGAGTTTTCTAGACGCAGATAAAATTTTGATCCTGAGTTTTAAAAGAAAATACATACAAGACAATGTTCTGCAAGATGAAAAAGGAATGGCAAATAGCAAAACTTAACCATATGTTTCATTAGCTTAGAGCTTGAATGCAAAATGCTTTCAGGAGTGGGATTTTTTTAAAACAGGACTTCTGACATGTTTTCACTAGGAAAGATATTTATTTATATTGTATTCCCTTGTAGCATGTTTAACTCACTACGTGGTGGAATATTGGGTGATATGTAGTGCAAGTTGTGATATATTATGAAATAAGTAAGAACTGGTGTGAGCTAGAAATTATACAGCATCAATACCATTAGCTTGTCCTGGCTTCTCTCCTGATCATTCTGCTGTGGGAACTTGTCTCCATAGATGATTTTGTGAAAATCTTTTGAATCATTCCTTGTAGTAATGAAATAACTGCATGGTATCAGAGTCACCCAGTGTAAGTACAATCACCTACTTGAAAGAAAAAACTTTTTTCAGATTGGGATGTTACTGTAAAAAATGCATCACTGAAAATTACTACTTTATCACAGCAATGGAGATGTACCATTCTTGCTGAAGCATTCACTAGTTAAGGTTTTGATGTCTGGAGCTGGTCTTTGAGATGAAAAATTAGGACTCATTTCCTGGAGCCTTGGCCAATGGGGAGGACAGTTAATTTCAGAGCTGTGTAAATGCTCTCGTGCTTATGTAAGGATGAAGGCTCTTATCCTAAGTTAATGGTGGGGCTAACTGAAATTTCTGGTTTGTGAGGGAGAAAGATCTATTCTTCAGAGTGGCAAAAAGCATGGCCATTAAGACTTCCATTTGGGATCTGGGGAACTTCAGTGAGTCCCTGGTTTTAATCAGCTGTATTTTTTATTCAGACCAGGAACTTAAATTAGGTCCTCTTATGACCTACATAGCTTCCTCAAGCAAGAGTGATTCTTTTGTGTGGGGTAGTTCTGGAATGCATCAAGGAGATGAAACGAGCAATGCTCTGATGAATACTTAATCCCTTGTATGGGTCTGCTCTGTTAGGAGAGGTTGAGAGGAGTACCCTACAGCAGGCCTGTGGGTACTCAGTTTTGGATATTGGCATGTCAAGAAATTTAATTAGATCTCCCAAGCCCAGTACCCTCAACACCAGAATATGGTCATGTGCACACTCTTTCTCTCTCTCTTGTTCAAAGCATATTGGGTTTTCTGTTGTGGGAAAGGGGGAAAATAAAAACAAACAAGTAGTTTTGTGAAATGGGAAAGAGTTTTCTTCCTGTCACTATTTTTGAGTGGCACAAGGGGGTTTCTCTTCTAGCAGATAATCCTGTTGCACAATTTATGATACTTCCTGGCTTCTGAACCAAAGGTGTCTACCTGCCTTTTCAGACCCAGAAATATCTTTTTAAATGTGAAAAGTTGTTTTTGAGTTTTTTTCTTGGTGGTTGGATGTGCCACTCTTGTCTCT
This sequence comes from Falco punctatus, assembly GCF_963210335.1. Taxonomy (NCBI): domain Eukaryota; kingdom Metazoa; phylum Chordata; class Aves; order Falconiformes; family Falconidae; genus Falco; species Falco punctatus. The sequence goes on from NC_137583.1 coordinate 71,301,861, forward strand.
TCATTCCTAACCACCCAGTCTTAACAATACAGATTTGTTCCATCCATTCTTAACAATACAAAATTGTTCCACTCAGCCTTAACAATGCAGAGTTGTTTCCTTTTCTTGATGTATGTAGCTGACAGACATTCCAAGTCATGGACTCTATTAAAAATAATTAATCTTGAAGGGTAAAATGGAATTTTAAAATGTGCATGATAAAAGAAGTTGCATTTCATTTATGCTTACACTAAAATAATAATTTGATTTATAGTATTATATTCTAGAAAGATAATTTTGCATAGGCCACAACTTGAATCTAATTAGAAAACTCCTGTATTATAGAAATGCATTCCACACAGAGTAGTTTCTGTATTTATCAGATAAACAGTATACATCATGGACTAAGGATCTTATTAAGATTTCAAGACACTGAAAGGTAAGCACTTTCATAATTCTACAGTAATTTTACTTTTCATATATAGCAAAATGGAAGAATACTAATATATATATTTAATTTTCAGTTTTATTTTGATTTCACCTTGCAGTATTAGAAACTTCTCAAAGATCCTATTTGAAACAAAATTGTCACAACTTCATTGAGGGGGTAAGTGAGCACAGTTAATTGTGTAGCTATTTGTGATGAAGATAAATGACAAAATAAAACTAATGATGATTATTTAGCAGAAATCTTTGTAGAATATTTTCTTTTTGTCCTGATACCAAGTTTTGCAGCATACATGGACATTAGCACAGTGCTCTGACTTTTTAAAGAATCTCTTATGCGCTCAATATAAGCCTTGAGAGGAAAAGAGGTACTGGGGGAAGTGAAAGTGGGTTGATGGGAGGAGGTTGGATTTTGATTGCTATTTTTGCACCAGCAATCCTACCTCTGAAGACTTAGACCAAACTTGTGGAATTTATTTTGTGGCTCAATGGATGTATCAGGACCAGAATGAATTTTCTTAGAAAAGAATGAAATTTACCCTAGTGTCTCATATTTTTTAGCATTAAAAGCCTGATTGCATGTTGCAGTATGTGCAACATGCAAGTTAGAAAGAATCACAAAGCCTCTCCAGGACATTCAGGTTCAGCTGCTCCAAAGTACAACTGTTAGAGCTTCTTAGCATTGAGTTAGCTTGAAAGGTGTAAACCACACATACTAGCATGCTAATCTAGATGGGTGTAGGGAAGGCTGCATAAACTAAGCAGCTTTTTTTACTGATTTGCAGGACTTTTGGCACCCTTTGCATGGCTAAGCAGACATTAAAAAAATTAAATAAATGTTATGAATTAATATGTGTGAAAATGTTTATAAGTATTATAAAAAGTATATATGTTTATAAGTATTAGTATTTTTTGAATCATTTGAAATACAAAATTTCCATCACTTCTGCTGCAGATATCACTGTATCTTGGTATTGAGTATGTACTTAATATAAAAAAAATTACACTGTTCACACAGAGGAATGTGTTAATGTTGCTAAAGGACCTTGCATTGTTTTTTGTCCATCTTGAACTTTGAGAGGATTTTGAATAGGAATGGAAGTATTCTCACAATTAAAAAAAAAAATCAATGTATTTTTATAGGTGATTCTTCCAATAAGCTAATGATAAACTAATTTTACAAGGAAAAAGTTAAGGTGGCAAAAGGAACAGAATAATTAAGGAAGATGGCAAAAGCCTTTTTATTGATCTATCATGACACATGGCTAAATGAAGAAGCGGGAACTCAATCTAATAATACTTCCTTTGGGGAAGTGGAACACTTTAAGCAGTTTGCAGCAATGAGGCGCAGCTTACTGCTGCTGCACTTTTATGTCTAGATAGATGGCTTGAAGCATGTTTCATCCTATGTGAAATAAGTTGGTCTTTCTTAAATGTGTTCCTGGTGAATGTCTGCGGAGTATAAAGCAAAACAGGCCTCTATACAAATTGATGGAGTGAGATGCTTTCATTAAGATAAAAGCCAGTGCTTGGATGGTTGAGGTTGCTGGCTTGGTTGTATGGCTGGAGGAGTGCATGGAAGCTTTCACAGTGGTTACCCTCATTACATTGAGAGCCCATGTAAGCCTTTCTCACTTCCACATTCATGAATTTAAGTCATGTGGGAGCAAGCAGCAGCACACATCTCTGCCCTTCTTCCCTTTGAGAGCGGGCAAAATGAAGTCATGCAGTTCATTTGTATATATGTGACTCCTTTTCCAGGAGGTTTGGGTTGTATATGAAATGAAAACTGTACTTCAAGGTAAAAAAAAGGAAAATAAGGAAACAGATTGAATCTGGTATACAAAGCACATTTCCAGTGTATCCTATTTTGGTGAAGAAGTTAGGAAGGACAGTAGATTTAGTAAAAAGGAGATTGGTGAATCACCCCTGGGGAATGGGGGGGCAACGTCTCCCCCATATATCAAGAGTTCAACTCCTCACTGAAGTTAGTGAAGCCCGTATTGGATGCAGAGAGAGAGCATGAAAATCTTGTAACATTCTGAAAAGCAGTGTAGCAGTGTATATGGATTTGAAGGAGAAAGGGTATGTCTTCATTGTCTTTAATGAAATATGGTGCTTTTTTTTTTTTTTTTTTTTTAAAGTATCAAGGGTCACATTCCACTTCCAGTTAAATTTATACAGTTTCAGCGGAAGCAGCCAAGGACAGGATTTCCCCCATAATGTGAATCAACTAAACACCTGTTTTCTGGAGAGAGAGGCAAATGATAAGGAATTACGTATTAACTCAGATGTGATATATCTTCATATAGCAACTAAAAGAAGAAACAAATGGCATTGCTACTGTACTTGTGCACTTCTGCACTTCTGAAATTAGAAACTGTCCCTAAGCAGCATTAAACCATGGCTCTGTACTTGGAAGCTATTGGCACAGTTATTCTACCTGTTTACTTGCTCAAACATAAAATGGTCTCTTAAATTGCCAAAACAGATTGTAGATAAAATTGGCAGGAGAAGAAGATATTAACAAGAAGGCCTGGAGCTCCATTTGTAGGATTCACAGCGTAAAGCCTGGAGATACTCATCTCTAAGGGATTTTTTCCCTCTGTTCAATTCAAGTGAAGGAGAAGAATAACATGAAAGGGAACAAGAAAAATTGACAGCAACGTCAGTGTTTACATTTCATAAAACCAACCATGGCACATCAATGAAGAGACTAGGTAAGCATGTTAAATTGTATACAAAAAGAGCTTATATTGTTCTAGACAATGCTGGGATTTTCACTGCTTCTGAAGTGATTCACATGTTATCTGACTCTGTATTTGTAAGCATGATTTTTTTTGTCATTTTTTCATTTGGAAAATATGCATTTAATCATATATGACAACTGTGTCTACTAACATAGACAGAATAGCACTTGCTGACTAGTGTATGAAGTGCTGTGTGCCCGTAGCAGGCATGGGAGGCTCGGTGCACCAATAGTACCAACTGCCTTCTGCTCCCGTTGGTTCTTTCAGTAGTTTTAACATGAACTGCAACTCCAAGAGCTATTCATTATTTGGTATGCTGTAGGCTTAATTCCACACATCTGCATTTCAAATAAGCTGCATATAAATCGGGTGACTAAGCACCTACCAGTTGAGTTCAACAGCATTTTTTTTCTGGCTGGAAATGAGAAGGTTGAATATGTTATTCCTGTTGATAATACAACTGTACCTCTGCAAGAAGGTGGAGTTCCTACTGTGGTCCTGTGCAGTGAACATATGTGCATAGAGTCATGTCCAACCTTGTCGCTTTTCTGGATTGATCTCAAATCTTACTTGGTATAGACATGTACAAATGGAAATTCTGAGACACCCCAGGTCCTTTGAATTTCTAATATTTCTTTGTTGAAGTTTCTTGACTTCATATTTTGAGGAAGCAGAAATAGTTTTGCCTTTAAATGTAGAGTTCTAATAAATGCTTTAGAAATGACTTGGCAAAAGAATCACATTAATTTTCAATGAATATGAATATTTTTTTGCAGATTTTTATATAGCTTTCATATACTGTACAGCTTTCAGAAATTTGTAAAGTGACTGAACACATCTTAAGAAATTATGAGTCTAAGGAAATGTAAGTAATATTGTAGATAGAACTTGTGCTAAATGAGCAACTGGAAACCTTTGAGACTGCATTTCAAACCTCAGTGTGTATTCTACTTAAAAAAGAAAAATTGTTCTTTAATGATCATTATTGAAGTATTATGCAAAGTTAGAAAAAGACAGTGTTAAATTAGCCCCTAGGTATATGAATTCTTCAGTAAAAAGTCTTAAATTATTTAATGGCGGGCTGCTTTGTCCACTTCTTCCTGCTTTGATCCCTGTGTAGAGCAATAGTCATCAAGCGTTCAGTTTTGTATATTTTCTTTAATTTACTATTTATTTACTCTACAGTATGATATTCCACACAGCATAAAATGTAAAAACAACCTGTAACTTCTTTATGGAGTTTCCCCCAAAGCTTCTTTCTCACTTCTTTAACTGTATTGAATGATACTGTTTTCAGAGTTGTCTAAGAAATGGGGAGGTGTTGGATTCCCCTTTTATGTGGTCCTTATTTACTTGAAGAACTAGAGCACAGAGATTAAAGTATTCATGCTAATCCAGTAAGTGGCACCTAGAGTAAACCATTATCTTCTATGTCAGCCTTCCGTTGGAGGTAGAGGGAGGGACAACCTTTGTGGAAGAATTTTACAGCTCTTGTTTGGGGAGGAAAAGATCACTGAGAATCCAGAGCAGTGTGTTTGTGATTCGTCAAGGGTGGTGCTGACTTCTTTTTCTATCCTCATAACTTTTTTCAGATTCTCTTTGTTGATCTTCCTATCTTAATTCATGTGATATACATGACAATAGCTCCCAACATGGGGGAAGAAACTGTATGTTTTAGACCCCGTAATACCAAGCTGAAGGATAATTTTTGGAATGTCAGATACTCATTACAATTACTATGTACGAATCTGTCAGTACAAGTGGAACTGAAAAATGTAGTTGACTTTACTGGAAAAGTTCTACTGAGCAGATGGACTTTCAGTTTGCAGCAATGTATAACTCAGTCACATTAGGTCATATTCCGTGGGAGCAGTAAAACAGGTATCTCTAACATGGTGACATTCTTCACCTGCTGAAGATCAGCTTTGTGGTCCAGAGCAGGAAGACATTGCAGTCTGTCAGTGACATTGTTTTAAGACTACTTCTTTTGTAACATGGATGCATAACTCTTCACAAGAAAGAACAGACACACTTTACCATCAAGAAGCTGGAAAACAAACCCCTGCCCAAGAGAGGCAACTGCATTTAGAAAAACTGTTAGCATTAAAAATAGGGATTTATAAGGGGTGTTAGTGAGTTGTTTGAGCTATTATATCCCAAGCTGCCCATAATTCAGCTGTAAGTTCAGCTACGCATTTGGGTAAGTCTATTGAAACACTAACCCCAAATCTATATTGAAGTTCTGGTAAACTACTAATGTGTAAGAGCAACATCACATCAGCAGGCTGTATAAAATGGAAGTTGCTTGTCTGTCAGACACAGATCTGTTTGGACTTGAATGGAACATGACCGTGGGACAATTTCTGCTTGGGAAGGCTCACTTTCAGCATCCCCACAGTGAAGATGGCTAGGTGACCTCGAAAGAACCCTCACAAATGTGAAACTGAAACTGTCCTCAGAGATGTAGAAGGAAATATTTTAGGTTAAGTGGATCTCTGGTAGTCAAAGCAAGGAGATGTGACGCCTACATAGCTGCCTCTTAAATAGTCTTATTCCATCTGGCTTTATTCTACAGGCTTGGTTAAAAAACCCCTTTTCTCTCCTTTTTTAGCAAATATGATATATATTATTGTGTTTTATTATGTTTTCTCTAGGATTTCATAAGTCTTTTTTATAAGTTTATAAAAGAAATTGCTGTAACTATTGCTTATTTCTTCTAGTTCACTGCATTTATATGTAATTAGTTGATTAAAAAAGTTACAGAGCCTTTATAATGTTAAAATACATCTCAAAGTTTCAAAAAGTTTTCAGTGAAATTCCACAGGGAATAGTATAGTCTTTCTGATTCTAATTTAAAGACATAAATTTGACAGGATAACTGTAACCTTGCTCACTATATTGACAAAATAAAATGAGTTGTGTGGTAGAAGTAAAACAAGCCGTCCAGAAAAATCCCCAAAGGCATGGATTTACTGCATTGTGTAAGTGGGTCAACTCATGCATGAGAAATGAATGCTAATTGTAAACCAGCTGCAAAGCTGCAGGTTTTAAGTAGAATTGAATCAAATGATAACCTAAATATTTTGATAGAGATGTCCTATCATGGTTCTGTTCAGAAAACAGCCAGAAAGCTGAGCATTAAAGAGAAATAATTAAAACATGTATTTGTGACACATACATTAGAACAGTGTCATTGAACTCCAAACTCAAAGGCATTGTATTCATTTATGTCACTGGCACTGGTAAACTTTAAGTTGAACCTGTATTTAGTTAAATTTAGTTAAATTTGGGTGGATTGGTTGCTTTACATGAGATACACTAATTTAGTAAAGAACGCTCTATTTCTTGATGATCAAAAATGTTCAATTCAGTGTAGAAAAATACCTCTTGGGCTTTTTCTGGTTAAAATAATAACAATATAGAAATGTCTAATTAGGGGATCAGAAAGAAAAAGATAGAGATTTCTGTTTTGTTTCATCTATTTGTGATACAGCATTCATATTGCAAGGCAAGGCTTATATGAAGGGCATCAATAATTTAAGAAACTACTACATAATCCTCAAATACGTAATGTAACATTTCATGGACTTCATTGTTAATCCACAGCAATTATCATATCTTGTCAACAGATGCATGTGTTAGAGAAGTAAACCTCCAGGTCAATATTTACTTATTAAAACTCTTTAACGTCATAGTTGGAGGCTAAAACAGCTGTGTAAATGGGAGCAGTAAATTGACAGTTATGCTATTTCTGCATTTTGCTGCAGTATTGACTCTGTTGCACACACCTCTTCATGCTGTAGTTTATGGAATGAAAAATTCCAAGCTGTAAATGATGACAACCATAAAAAGTGTTTTGTGGCAACTGCTGTAAGCATTTACCTGACATCTGACTAAAGGACTTAAGTCTCTGTTTAAACACTACTGACTTCAAGACTTAATCAGCTTGGAAGGTTTCTGATATTTAAATGTATGGCTTTTTCTGTTGTGGTATTAAGCAACTAAATCATGACAAAACCCCAACAACTTCTTTTTCCCGTGTCACCTGGATGTATTTAAGTAATATCAAAATCACTCATTATTTTTAACGAGTACATATTTTTGAAGTCAGTGGTTTTTACATACAGTAAAGAGGAAATGAAAATAGAAACTCTTCATAGTAGCTCAACTTGGGAGCTAATTAAAATGAAACTTTTAGAATGAGAAAAAATTAATTAGCCAAAAATTTGAGAAACAGTTAGGTCCTCCAGAGATCCTTCAGTAGGAAAATGCTTGCAAGGGAAAGATAATTTCGAATTTCCTTGCTTTCCTATATTATCCATTACCTGCTTATAATTTCAGCTCTTAATTCTGTCTTATCTGATGCTTTTGTACTGTGCATCAGTTGCTAGGGCAGCATCTTAGGCAGTAAACCTCCTGCTGAAGAACAAGATGCTCTGCTTCTTCTAAAGCTAATACCATCTTTAATCTTGGTCCCTGGAGATTTGAATGTCTCACCCCTATGATGTTCACAGATTTCATTGACCTTGACAGCAGGGGTAGCTGGTCCTCTGTGGCACTCGGTTGTTGGGGTTTTTTTTTGCATGTTAAAACATATGTCTGTGATTTCCTTAGCCTGTCGGTAGATACATTAGTTGTCACAAAGCCAGCACTGTAGTCAGTGTAATGATTAAACTTCTTAACCATCCTAACACAAGAGGGGAAGTAGCCAGAGTTTGCATGTGACGTTTCTGCTTGTGTCTACAAAGATCTTGGAGGGTAAGAGTTTACTTTTCCAAAAAGCAGATTAAACTAAGACAAGTATTGGTTTCTAATCCTTTCTGCTCTTGATATTATAATTATTTAGTTACAGAAATGCTTGCCTACTTCTTTGAAAGGTTCTTTCTGTGGCTCACACCAACATAGTCTTACTTGTAGCAACTATAGTGTTTTAATGGAAGACTGAAGTTTTTTTTTTTTCCCAGATCTGCCTTGAGTTAATTTCTTTCTCTCCTGCCTTTTCACAGTTGATAATTAGTGACCCTGTTCAACCCCCCGAAAGACGAGGTATAAAGCAGCATATGCTGAATGTTTCACTAAGCAAGCCACAGGCACCAAACAGAGTGAGTCTGAACCTCAGTTCGCGTAGTGACTAAATACTGAACTTTGAGAAAGTCTAGTCTGAGGAAAATGTCATTTGAGAGGTGGTGGTTTTGAACATCAAGGCTGGTTGTTTTCAGCCTTTCTGAGCTTCACTCCTGCTGTGCCCCTGCTTTATATCAGCTTTCTCCTTTCTTCTCTAGGGAATGATGGTGTAAAGTGAACCCCTACCCAGTTTGGCCAGTCCAGCCCTTTTCCAGTCTTAAGAGGAATACTGAAATATGTTCCAGAGTGTGTGACTTATGTTGCTGGGGTTAACTGATTTTTATAGGGTTTGGCATAACAGCATAGCCATTCCCAGTTTCCAGAATAGCGAGTGGGTAAGCAGCTGAGGAGGATGGGTAGTGTGGATTTTGGCACAGCAGAGGTGGTCTTTGGGGGGAAAAGGGAGGATTGGCTTACAGGGAGGCTGTGGCAAGACCCAGAGTCTGCATCAGGGCAAAGGGTCTGGGTGTCTGCAGGCTGTGTCTCAGTGTACCAATACTGATCAGGGATCCTAGTCCCTCCTCAGCTAGTGGGACAAAGGCACTTTGCCACCTTTTATCTTGAATGATATTGGATACCATTTTGTTGCAGAGCTGGAGTCACACAGTAGTGCTGCTCCCTCTGGCACCAGTGATGGGAAATGAAGGATTCAGAGGACCTGGGAGGTGCCTTCATTTCGCTTCTCATATTTTCTTGCCTGCTCTGCTGGGACACTTGCTCTGGTGTAGGCTGGGCTGCCCTTGGCTGCAGTGTTGTGAGCACAAGGGAAATGTCAAAAGATTTTCTTTGTCTGTGCCAGGAGAATTGTAGATATGACCAGGGCAAGGGCAGCAGGCATGGAATGAGGTTATTTGCTTGGCACTGCCTTTTGTTTAGCACTCTTTCTGTGCAGTGCGTGTTTCTGGCTCAGATAATAGCAGGCATGCTGTCTTGAATTGAGAAGTTCAGTTAGCAGTCAGGTTCCTTTTCAACAGAAACGAGCTGGATGAAAGGCTCAAAAAAGCTTGTTGGTGATAGAAAATTAAGCAGAATTATCAATGCAGGTGATGACAAAAAATTATAGAAGGCACTGACAGTAGATTGGTGATTAAATGACCAGCCTATGTATAAAATGGGTAGAAAAGATACTGAGAAGACACAAATGAGGATTGAGCTTTCAAAATAAAAAAAAAAAGATCAAGTCGAATAAGTCTATAAAGTCCTAGGTAGCATGTGGTTATGTACTGTTTCTTATAAGGCTGCAACTAGGACCAGGAAGCGTAGCTGTCAGGCATCATACCTAAAAGAAAAACCAATATGTGGCATATAATCAAACCATGAAACTCATTAATATAGGAGACGTAGAAGTATAAAATACATTAAAAGAAGGATTAGGCAAGTTTGTGAAAGTTAAAACCATCAGGGAATACTAACTGTTGTGACCCAAATCCAGTGACAGGGTCAGGCAGGCTCTCATACACTGATAGCAGGCAACTGGAAAGATCTTAGCAAGGGAAGGACTGTGGTTTGTAGGTACCTTCCCTAAGCATGCATTATTGAGCAGTGACAGAGCCGTGGTGATGTATCAGTGAGACTAATGAGTCCAGCAGTGAGCTTAGTACCTTGTGCCATTTCTAGCTACAGCTGTGGCTCAGCCCTACCAATCAGTGACCAACCCATTGCTTCCTTGGATGTACATAGCTGGGTTGAATTTACAGAGTCAGAGTCAAAAAGGTTTATTAATTATGCACCAGACCCTAGACCCTCTCTGATACCAACAGGCTTCATTCATGACATCTGGTTGTCTTCCTGACCTTTCTGTGACAACCCAAAAAGCCTTTCTGAGCCTTGAATGACAGATTTTTGAAGAGGTGGCTGAGATGCAAAGGTAACTGTGATATGACATATTTCTTACATACCTGCAAGTGTTCTTGCATGGCCATGGCAATTGACAGGCCAGGTATTAGTCAAGAGTAAGATGATTTTGGCCCCACTAGCATTTTAGTGGTTTTTAAGTGAATCTCCTGATCATCCTACCACACTTTCCTTGGCATTGCAGGGCTGTCTTGGAGCATACAAAGTGGATTAATTCCAGATGAAACTAAACGGAATGATGTATTCCAGCCACCAAAGTGTATCTAGTCCGTTGGACCAGAGTAGAGCTAGACCATAGCTACTCCTCCCTGCTGTAAAAAATGGAGTATGTCCTCAGAGCAGTTTCATTCCAGAGATCTCCTATTGTGCTGTAGTACTTGCTAACAGAAACATTGCTTATGTTATCCTGCTTAGGAACCAGTCATTGCTTCGAAGTTGGGTTCCTGTGAGACCGGAGAGTGATACTAACTACAACTACAGGTTTTAGAATTCAGAAAGTGGAAGGGTGGAAATAGTGGGTGCTGAAAATCAGATTGTTGCATGACCTCTGTTTGCCCTGTCAGAGGGTCACTGAGACTTGTCTGGTGTGTGCACTAAACTTGTAATTTATGTTTCTGGAGGATGTCAGGAGGAAGATTCATGTCTGGATGTGCAGGTGCTCCATTAGGACTTAGAAAGACATGGATTGATTAGGTGGTTATTGCCACATGCAAAATTAGCCTGGTCAGAGACCCCTGACGGGGAAGTTTGGTGCATAACCAGTGAGCCAGGCTGCAACTGATAGAGCCTGGAAATGTTAATGGTAGATTATTAAGATAACTTCAGGAGCTATCACATCTAATATGCTGGGTCTGAACTTTCGAGGATGACATACTGCATCTGTCAGATGTGGGAACTGACTTTTGCCATGATTTTTGAGTGTGGATCAGCAGAAGGTAGCACACAGTCTGTGTGTGTGTGTGCACGCGTGTGTGTGTGTGTGTGATATAGGAGGGAAGGCAGGTAGCCAGAAATGCAGCTGTGCTGGTGGTTGTTGCTTTGGGAGCAGTGTGTAAATATATGCCAGATGTATAAACGAGACTTGCGAATTGAGTATATCCCACAGGTATAAATGAGACTTAGGAGTTAGCTGGTAGGCTTGTGTCTGTAGGAAAAGATATTCCTGTGGCCCAGAACAGCTTGAGGAACTTGGGCAACTCAAGGAAATCTGCTCCATGTCAGCAATTTGTTTATATTTTGCAACATGACCTCTTCTGACACCAACTCCAAATAAAATGAGAGGGTTGAGAATGAAGGCACACAGTCCTTCTCTGTTAAACTAATAAAGCTGACTGATAAAACATATCCAGTGGATCTGGCATTCATTCACTTGTGTATCCTGGTCCATGTTTGGTTTCTGTTCTGAGATGTGTACTGCACAGAAACACGGCCTTTTGCTCAGTCCTATTTCTTACCGGTTATCAAGGACTGGCTGGACAGAAGAGAGGGGTTTCAGGAAGCGTTTACTGTTGAACGAGCACTTTGTTGCACTCCAGTTAGGAGCACTGCATTGTAAGGGCCACAGAGTCGGGTCCTCAGCTGTCATCGGCACTTCCTGACGGAAATCTTGTCGTACATATTTTTAGCCTGAGCTTGAAAACCTTGAGATTTTTGGCCTTCATTGTCTAACCAGGTGTTACCTTAAGTGTTTTTTGTTTGTCAGACAATTTCTGTTAGACACAGTTGGATGCATGGATCAACCATTGCTAGTGTGTATGAAGATGGGGCAATACAGTTATTACACCTGGATTTGGGAGGTCTGCTCTTCATTTCTAACCTTGCTGATGGCATTCTTTGTTGCCTCTGGCAAACTACATCACTTCTGTTTCCCTTTCTACAAAATGGGGGTAATGATGCCTTTGGAAAACTGTTTAAAGTTATAATGAAAATGATGTGGCTGAATCATATGAATACATATGAATGCATATGAGTGATATGCAGCTGAATAGTATGGCTACTGGTTGTTGTTACTTATGTGTGCAAATTTTGTTAGTGGGAACACAGGAAACAGTACAAGAGAGGGTGTCTTGAGTCATCAGCTCTAGTCCTCTCTTGCAGACAAGCGTATCATACAAACTTCTCAAAAACCATGTTGAACTCCATTTTGGTCTAATCAGGACTTTAACCCATTCTTTTTGAAGATTGTTTTGTAACGTCCCCTGCTGGAGGTTAAAAGCCTCATCCAATTTCCACAATAAATTTCCCTTCAAGGCAGGGTTATGTCTATTTATGTGTGAGCACTGTCGTTTTGTTTGTGTGCCACTTCTGCCTCTGCCTACATGTTTAGAGAGAGATGTCATTCTCAGACTCGTTACATGATGCTGAACAAGTAAGTAGTTTCCATGTACCTGTGCAAAAGTGTCACTATTCCACAAAGACTTGCCTCTGCCTGTTCTGATGGGCGCTCACTTCTTTTAGCACAGAGGTTGACAGTGTTTTTCACACTATTGTAAGTGAGATTTTAAAAACACCTTGCCTGATTAATTTCAGGATTATATTTGCTTTCCTTCAGGGCTGTTCTGGTGGCTTGCAGTCACTGTGTGATTGATTCAGATATACAAGTCCACCTCCTTCCAACTATCAAACTTACAGTCTACAGCAGAAATTCTCTGAAGAGCCTATTTTTGCATTAAATAATATTAAATTCCATCCTATTACTCCAGACCTCAAACCCAATCAGTTTTTCGTAGAGAATCTTCTTTACAGCCATACTTTGTTAATAAAATTATTTAATAAAATTAATCTCAGTCAGGCCCTTAAGGTAGTTTCTCTTGGGAATCTTTCAACATTATTCTTCCATCAGCACAGCTTGTGGAATTATTTGTGCAATCAGCTGATCTCCTACCTGTTTCTGAATTTGCAATTCTTAGATCAGTCTCCATATTTTGTAAATACATAAACTTTATTCTTTTGTACTTCTTCTCTGTGCTTGCCATGCTTGATTTGATAGATTTTAAGTAGTATTTATAACAAGATTTGTGATTTCAGAATGTCAGGGATTTATTCCTATTATTTGGGCACATAAAAATCTGCATTTTAATTAATTTTCCCATTAGGTGATTTCATTTGCAATTTCATTTCTTGCTTTCATATACTTATAAAATCTAGCTGTTTTGTAACACTAACCTTGTCCCTTCACTTTCTAGTCTCCAAGATGCATTTTTAAACTTTTTTTTTCTTCTAGTCTCATTTATTATTCCTAATATCGTTTTTGAAATAAATATTTATGATGTTAGATACAGAGGCTTTCTTTTGAGATTTTTACTTTACTTTGGATGGAGGTTCTATAAAAAAATACTCTTAATGTCTGAAAAGAAATTCTGAAGCTCTTCTGTTTATTTTTTTTTATTTTACTGTCCAATTTGCGTAATTACTCATGGTATTCCTTTGGAAATGGAAGCAAATGCAATTGTAATATGCTTTTGGTTTTCCTTGCAATTGATTTAATCTAAACTCACTGGTAATTATTCAGTACTTTCTTGTAACTTCAGTTACTTTCTTGACCAGTTCTTCTTTCTCAAAATTGTCCTAAACTAAGCCAAGAGAGTATTTTCTTTTTGAAGTGTGAAAAAAAGAGTTACATCTAAGATCTGTCACTTTTACTGTCTTTACTGGTATTAGCATTTTAGCAAATTAGGCTGTATTTTGATAATTAAAGTTCCTTTTTAGGATTCCATTCTTAGACCCGCATACCTCTAGTAATGGGAAAGATATTTCATAAATGCAATGGTATAATCTTGCCAGTTTGTGGTCTTTGAATTTTATTGCTGAAAGCTAATCAATGTCTGCTTTCCCAAGTAACAGATAGAAGTATTTGCCAGGGTATTGATATATAACAGTGCTTGGCAATTATGTGAGAATGTCCATGTGACGTTATAGATGGGCTGATGAAGTTGGAAGCTCAGTGGAACTAATTTCTGTGATAATTGGCTGTAGCTATAATGTATGTATTCCACCTTCATGAAACTTTTTTCACTCTCATCTTTCCACTCTGCTCAATACCAATGTGACTGATGGGTCTTTAAATAATGAGCTTTTCATTACTCTATAGCAGCCCTGTTCCCACCAACTTTTCTACCGCTGGATCAGAACAAACTTCTCCATCATTGCTTTCTGCAAAAGAAATGGACAGTTTTTAGCCCTTTTTATGGGCTTACTTCCATTGCTGTCTTTTGGTATGCTCATGCACACAGCCTACTGAGAAATCCTTCTGTCTCTTCCCATTGTTATCCTTTCTTGCCCTACCTATCACCACCCTTGGTTGACTGCCTTCGTAGCAGACAGCAGGGGAAGTGCTGAGTTAACCCAACCAACTGCTAGCAAGGAAATCTGTAAAGCAAGTATGACGAAGGGGCGGAGAGGAAAACAAGGTATTAAATACCAGATTTTGTAATCTTCATAACCATGGAGTCCATACTACAGTGACAGAGATTAACCAGTAATTCCTGATTTTTGCAGGATCTCTGCACACTCAGGCTTCATATTTAAACAGTTTTTCAGGTTCCCAGAAAAGCTAAAAAAAATAATAATAATATTTTATTTGTTTGTTTGGGTTTTTTTTTTCAGTTTAAATCAGTGATTTTTGGAGGACAGTTCATGGACAAGAATTGAACTCTAGGAGATTACAGAGTTTTATGTGAAATTTGGGAACGCATAATGCTCTATATGTATAGTACATTCACCTGTTTCCAAAAGCCATTTAAAGTTGTTACTTTGACCCATAAAATCCTAAATGTCTTGGGAGCTACCACCTCTTTCACAGGCTTATAATATTAGTTTGAGCAAGGGATCGCTTACTGTAGAGCTGTGCTAGAAAACTTCTGTCAGTTTTTTTGGTGGATTCACGAAAATCACACCTAGGACAGTGGCAAATTGTATTTGCAGAGTAGTTCTACCCATTCCCCAAATGTAAAATATTGTTCAGGCAGAAGTACTTTTCCTGATGTGAGTGTATCTGCAGTATGGATTTTGCTGGAATGAAAATGCTGTGAAATACCACAATTGAGATTTTTTTAGCTTAAGACGGAAACCGGATGATACCGTTCTTTGTTCAGAAGGAATAGTATCCAGCCAGGCCACTCTCACTTCCCCATTCTTGGTTCAATTTTCTCGAATTCAGGCATGCTGTTGTACTAAGTGGAAATTTGGGGAGCTCAGCTTCTTGTGATTGGAAGATAAATGTGTTGAAATAGGAAGACATTTTTTCAGGAATAGAAACAAGGGAAGTTCAGCTACTCATTGACTTTCTGTTGATTAGTCCCAATTTTCTCTGATTTTGGTTGCATTTGTGATGATTCATAAGTGAGCTTAAAGATATTAAAGATAATTTTTCAGAGATGTTTGAGCTAAAAAGACCCAAAGGAATTAAACAGTATTGTCTCCTTTCCCATTCTGCAAGGTGAACTGATAAGGGTGTTAAAGTAAATTAAATGCATACTTTTTTTTTATTTAAAAAAAACCCTTAAGTGACAGGCGTATGTTTTAGGCACTGCAGAGCTTCAGTGGCTGTGTAGTGGATTTCCTAAATAATGACAGCCACGTTGGGAATCTAGGAGATTATAGAAAATACTAATACACAAAGATTACAGTCCTTTACTTGATAAAAGATTATTGAGGAAAAAGGATCATATGGAAATACAGGTTTTCAGAAATTCCTTACCTGTTGGTTTCATACAGCTTTTTTGTAAAGTTCAGGTAATTGTATTTTCTTGCTCGATCTGTGAAACACTGTAAAACTTAAAAGTGATAGATCTTGTTACAATTATAACTGTCACTATCAATAATTGTAGGAATGGCCATATAACTATAAATGTGGATGTAGTTCTTGCACAATTAGAGCTTCCTGGATACTTTTTCCTTTGAAAGATACTGAAACGTCACAAATGCTTTTGCTGCAAAATGGAGCCTTTCAAAGTTATTCATAACGGAAACAAGGACAATCCTTTTTCTGTGCTCAGAATATGTGATAGTCTATTGTATGGAACACTCAATTGAGATGTAGGTTATACATCGCTGTGTTGCCTGTGTATCTTTGCATTGGAAAAGTTTGTCTTTGCAGACCGGCTTTTCGTAAGAAGTTGAAGGAGGCAGGAAAGTGGAGAAAGGGAGGGAGAGAGAAATCAGAGTAGTTAACACACAGTTGCTAATGTCCAAAGCAGAATTCAGATCTAAGTCACTATTTTGCCTGAAAAACTTGAGCACAGGTCTTGCACCTGTGTATGTGATACCTTAAATCAATTTTATACAGAATTTTATGGAAATCACATGAAAGTTCTCAGTTTTAGAGGAAAGTAGTGGGCTGATCATCCTTTTCAGTCCTACTGGATAAACAGTTAAATTGGCATGGATTCATAAACAGAATGAATGGTTGGCAGACACTTGGGTTTGAAATATCAGCTGTAAGTTTACATGCTGTGCTTGTACATGCAAACCAAGGAGGCTTCAGGTTTGTGTGAAGGACCATGGCTCAAGATCTCCCAGTCTTACATATCTTTTGCTGCTGAGATCTGGTGTTCGGCTATTCTGCTGGACTGGAGTCTTCCCCCTCCTTTCCTTTGTCCGATTTCTAACTCCACCCTGAAAACTGAAGCTGAGCTTCTATGTGTCCCCCATTCTGCTGATGCCCAGCATAAGGCAAGAAATCTAGATGGTCACAACCATCTTACTCTCACAGTAAAGTTCCTTTTTGTCCTCTCAACTCTATCAAAACCATGGATGTATTGTAGAGTGGATTCTTTGGAAGCAAGTGGTGTAACTTCCAGGTGAGACCTGAATTATAGACATCTTTGGCCAGTTTTGCCAGTGAGGTGTACTGACTGTAGAGGTGCCTCTGACTGTCCTGCTTCCTTTTTCACCTGGGATGGATGGTCCTCTGCCAACTCAGTGGTTGGTGGCATTCTTCTGAGACTTTCTGGTAACATCTCACTGGGGTGGAGTGTGTTTCTCAGGATGGGATTAATTTCATGTTAGCTTGTTATTTTCATTACAAAAATGCCAGGAAATGTAGAGGCACAACTTTCATTCTCATACTGATTTACTGAAACAATAAATCTGTATACCTGTTCCATCACTTTTAGTCATCAGGGTAGAGGAGGCCAAACCTCTTGGTATACCTGCATGGCTAGCTCCAAATGCCATGCCAGCAGATCGGTGCATCAATTGGTGCCTTAGCTTGTGTGCAAGCCTGAAAAAGAGGGAACATCCTGCTGTTCTTTTTGGTCTTGTTTGTCAGATGTGCTTCACTCCTAAACTGGGTTGACATTGTTTAATGTTCTATGTTGATTTTACAAACCATTTCTTAGGGTCATATTAGGATTATGCTTCAGCAAACCAGTAGTAGTTTGAAGTCTGAGTGTGTGTGCTTAGTGCTCTAGGTATGATATTGGACAGTTTTCCTAAATTGACCTGTAGAATATTGTTAATATTTTTAGATATTTTAGACTTTTTCTTGCACTGGCACATAAAGACTGTTGCATTTAAATGATACAAAAGCAGTAGCAAACCTGGTGATAGAAAGCATGTTCCATTTTATTCAAATATAGTCGTGCAACCCTCACTTGTCTACAAGCAAACATATTTTTAATTGCTAAGCAAAGTTTATTTATGTTAGAGTCATTCCTCCAAATGACCTTAGCACTTTACAGTCCCCTATAGTTAATAGCTTTCTGAATGCAAACAGTGAAGCCTGAACTCTGTAGGTGAATAGAATAATGGTTTGCTGTGTGTTAAGAAGAATTTTCAAGTATGCTTTTTGTGTGGTTTAGTAAGTGCTGTACTAAAAGCTATTTAATCTTTCTTATCAACAGTTAACCTTGATGTCTCCATACACATTCAGCATTTTTTTGTTCTAATTTGGTTAGCACGATCCCTTCTTAAGTTAGTTGTTCATTTAAAAAAATTGTTTAGTTTTCCCTTTGGTTTAATGATAGTTCTTTTTAAAAGGAAGTCTGCTATCACATGGTTATCAATAATCGGTCTTTTTCCCTTATTTACTTTTCCTTTTTTTTTAACATATTTCCTTGATCATGTTAGGTTTTTTTTATCTAGAAGTGGAGAGAGTCACTGCTTATTGAAATGATGATTTATAAAGACTCCTTAGTCTTTTGAACTAAATTCTTTTTGGAATCCTGAAAGTCTTGTTCTTATACAGGGTTTTGCCAACATCTCTGCTTTGTCTGTGCTTTCCCACACAGATGCTTTCCACACATCCCCCTCATACATCTGTAGCTTTGGCAGGTTGGTTAGAAGTGCTCTTAAGTCAGCACAAAGGAAATCAAGGCTGTTTAAATGCTCACTGTTTTTCTTGCCTGGATTTTCTGGCCCAGTCTTAATTCAGTAAATTTTGCTGGAATTCTATTATGGAAATGCCATGTTAGATAATAATGATGAGAATTCCCTACTCCGCTGCTTTGTGGGAGCCTTCTTGACAGAGTGTTAAAATGTAGCCTTAATAAAAATAAATCAATGCTAATGATGAAAGTACTAATAGCCAATGTGGCAACAAGCTGTGCTGTCTTGAAGAAAAACAATTAAAAAACCCTAAATCATCGTTCAATTCTAGCAAGGCTGTTTTATTCAGAAATCTGCAAGCTGGTCTTAAATACACGAAGAGCACAACATTATGGATGAATTTCACTTTTCAGAACTGAGAGGAGATTTCTGCCCATAAGCTTTATGTTGAAAATGTGCTTTAAGAATAGAAACGTTGATAGTGCTAGAGATCTCAGAATAGTGGAAAAAGCTCTGGTATGTTTTTTAAAAGCAATGCTATTGTACATTTTTTTTTCTATAATAGACCGTCACATCAACATTTGCACACACACAAATCCGTTATGTAAGCTCTTTAGGTCATTAAACTGGATGTATGTAAGGCTGTGCAGAAACGATGCACGGACAAAGTACCATTCATCAGTATTCCGTAGTAACTATCTGTGTGCTTCCTTCTGGCACTTTTTATCTCTTTCCTTCTTAAAAGAAACGCGATCATTCAAGGTGGACTGCTCCTTGATGAAGGGTGTATAAAGTATCTTAGATTTTGCAAAAGTGTAATTGCTTAAGAACTTGCCAGAGTAGCTTCTTACGTCTTAAGTCTTTTATGGCCAATACTAAGAAAATATTGTGATATTAAAATACGAATAAAAAGAAATATTCGTAAGAGTTAAGAAAATGTTAATTAAGAAACTTTTTTGATAATTGAAAGCTATATAACTGTTTGGATGCAGATTGTAGTAGCCAACTTTAACCTCTATGAGGACAGTTTGTAAATTTAACGGGTGACAGCTTCTTAAACCAGTCCCTTAGTCAATATGGGTGACTTGTAATTTTTACTCTGATAGAGGAGATGAATTAACTGGCAATTTTAAAATTAGAAGTTATTATGGCTCTGATCTGATTAAAGTACTTGTGTGTGACCAGACCATGATTCCAGGCAGTGCAGTGTTTATTTGGACCTTTAAAAGGCCCTATTTGCAAGGGTTAAAGCAATTAATTAAGTGTAGTGTAACTGTAACCAAATTGTAATATAATTATGAAATGCAAAATTACAGTTCACAGAATCAGTTGTGGTTAAAAATGATACTCATAAAGGACCTGATAAATGGAATAAGCAAAGAATGACATAAATTTATGATAACTGTAAGTTATTCAAGGTAGGGCAAGGGTATAATGTGAAGAATTACAAAAGGACTTTGTAAGAGTGAGTAACTGAACAATGAAATGGAAAAGGAGATTAAAAGTGCAGATAAATGTATATGTGTAGCTTACATTTATAGAATAATGGCCTCTGAACTAACTATTACCTCTCATGAGCTACTTCTGTGAGACACTGTCCCAGTGCTTAATAGCAGTCAAAAAAGCAATTCAAACATTACAAATAAATAGGAAGACAACAGAAAATTTTATTGTACCTCTGTGGAAATTCCTTTTTCCCCTACTTTAAATAATGTTTTTGATTCCGGTACCTTCAACTTAAAAAAACCAAACAGTTTCTGGAAAGTCACCAAGGATGATTGAACTAATTGGGAGGAATGAATGAGTCCAGGTTTAGGAGTCTTCAGCATAGATAAAAGTGTTTTAAGAATTTGTGAAGGTGTTGTAGAAAGGTCTACAAAATCATCACAGAGAGCATAGTCAGGGAGTGACTGCTGTCCCTGTCTTCTAATGCTAGAACTAGGAACTAACAAAGGAAGCTTATCAGAAGCACAATCAAACCAAGCAAAAGGAAGTGCTTCTTTGTCAAAAGTATTAAATGATGGATTTTTGTACGAGAAGACAATGTGCAAAAAGAAAAATGCAAAAATTTTAGATTAGTTCAAGGACAGGGCAAGCACTGAGAAGAAAAAATATGCAGTGGAATGAGACAAACCACACCAGCCTCAGGAAATACACCAGACTGAAAACAGTTGGAGTCAGGGAGTGTGTAAGTGGGGGAAGTATCATGTATGTTTACCCTGTCCATACGGCTTCCTACTAGTGCTTGTAGCCATTCTTGGATAAAGAACACTAGGCCAGATGGACCTTTGGTCTGAGCCAGTACTAGAGACTAAAATTCTTTCTTAATATAGAAGCAGTGATAAAACATTTATATAAAATATTTTTATAATAATATAAAATTAAAAACATTTATATAGTAGATGGAAAGAAATTGATGCTGAATGTAAGTTACTAGCTAAATATGAAAAATAGAGAAAGGTGAAAGAGTCCATTTTAAATGGCTAACAGTTAAAAATAATAAAGCTTTCAAAATAAAGGATCATTGTAAGATGTAGTTTTTAGCTATAACCAAGATAACTTCTGCCAATGTAATCTTATTTCAAGTCAATGGAATGTGGTTTCTGATCTGATCCTTTCCAGTCTTAGGGTTTTCATGTTGAACTTTTATTTGAAATCAGTAAGCTCTTATTTCACATTTGGGATTTAGGCTTTTTAAAGTTATAAGTAGGAGATATAAAAAGTTACAGTATTTTTGGAATGAAGGAGAAAGATCCACCCCACTTCCTCAGGGTATCTGAAGCTGAACCACATGACTGTTTAAGGAGGCTCTGTTGTCTGTGATTAGTGAGGCATATGTTAGATGGCTAACTGGCAGATTTCAAGGTGTAGTTGTTACCAAAGGGATATCTCAAATTGGGAGACTTTAGTACTTTTCCGAGGGGCTAGTCTTTGGTCAAAAACTTGAAATGTTTTTATTGATATTCTAGCGAGATGAGATATTTGCTGGTACAAAGTTAAGTAATACCAGAAGTAAAAGGAAACTTGGTGTTTCAACAAGTACTATTACAGAGCAATTTCAGATTATAGGTTAAATGTTCAGAGTCAAAAAATACCTATTTTCAGTAGTCAGGTGTAAAATAATAGGTTTATAAACCTGAAAGGCAAATGGTACTCATCAGAGGATAAGAGTTGGATTTGAAAACCAGAAAAATGTAGAATTCATTCTAGTTGCCTCTCTCATTGTAGCACTGGGGCAGATGAGCTAATATCCTTGGAGAAACAGTGAGAACAATGCTGGGTAGGAGGATAATGCACTCAGCAGAGGTTGCACAGAATCAAGACTGATATTAGAGTGTTGCGTCCCCATGGTGAGGTGGATTTAGAATAATTGGGTAGAGTTCAAGGGAAGACAACAAAAATGATCCTGGGGATTGTAAAAATAGTGTTAAGTTGTTGGAGTGACAGCTATTCATTCAGCTGTGAGAAATAAATGGTTTTAGTACTGCATATAGGTATTTACACAAGAAAAAGATAGCAGAAAAGCTGAGACTTGGACAGCAGTCCTGACAGATAGGACAAGGTCTTGTGGCTGTGGATTTAAATAACCTGTAGCTTCCTAAAGGTAGTTAAGTGCAGTTTAGGGTTTTATTTAGAGATTACATGGCCTATATCAGTGATGTTAGATACTACAGAGAACACTATCTTAAATGCAGTCCAGTTATGTCTTGCTCAGCTCAGCATCAGGCTAATTGGGTTTGGTGCCTGGAGATGTTTTCTCTCAACAGATCTGAAAGGACTTGAGGCCTTTTAATTTTTTTTTTTTTTTCAGTGTGGTTGTATCGTCTCTGTATCATTCTGTGCCAAACTGCTTACCATTGTCAGACTGAAATTTTTTTAATGTGGTCCGATACTTCGAATCCAGTGAAGGGTTTTGGAGTACAAAATACAGGCTTGTGCTATGCACAGAGAAGCAAGCAAGCTGCAAAGTGTACGTCTGTATAAGAAAGAGAGGCTTGTGACTGCTGAGGGCTAGAGTTGCATCATCCTGGTATTTCATCCTGTTTCTATGGCTATTTTGTTGGGTTTTTTAGTGTCTTTCAAAGGTTTTATGTATGCCTTCTCCATGTGCTCACTGTGGCTTGCCATGTATAGAAAGCCAAACTTGCTACTCTTCCCTTGCTGTCACTCCTTTTGGAATTAGGAAGGATTGTAATTGTTTTCTTAGAGCTTACCCAACATCCCTAGAACATCTCATCTTCAAACTGTTCAGCTTGCTCTTGCCAATGCTATGCTTTGCTTTCATTTCTTTATAATCTTTGCTGACTGCAAGGCCAGAGAGGGATGGAGAAATATATGCTATTTATAAGGTCTTCCTACATATGCTGTTGCTGGGTCTTTCAGCACATAAATAATTTACTTTCTTTTTTGAAATTCTGCTGACAGTGTAGAAATTAAGCAAGATATGAAGGGCTTGCACAGACATGAACAGTGTCCATGATGTCCAAGAAGTACAGTATCTTAGGGCATCTTCAAGGAACCCAGCAAAATTGGGGCAACTGTAGAATATGAGAAGGAACAAAAATTAAGAAACTACTGTTTAAAGTAATTACTGTGCTCAGCCTTACTGTGGTTGGTAACTATATTTTTGCCCTTGGATCACTTTCTATTTTGACTTTGTGATTGACTTGTAACATATTCAAAGATATTGTAAGTGCTGTGACCAGTGTAACAGCAGCTGAGCTGGAATTCCGTTATGGCTTTTTTGCAAATGGGGAAATTGTGATTTTTTAATTAAGCATTATTCATGGAACTCCAGTGGATGCACGTTGATTATAATATGTTGCTTATCATTTATAGTCTGCTGTAAAGAAGTGGTAAATATTGCAGAATTTCTTTGAGAATATAGAAATATCTGAAGTTCATTCTTAATTCCTTACGTTCTGGGTAATCTGCTTTTGTCCTGTGATTGTTCCTTTATTATGTAGTGGTGGAGTTCCTTAGATCAATGAATATTACCTTCTTTATCATCTAGGCTAAGATAAAATAATCAATAAAACAAAAAAAATGTGATTAAAGAGAGTCAAATCAGCTTTGTATTTCCATGATCTGTTCTTGTATAGGTGCCATATTATTTTACCTTCCTCACACAAGCAAAGTAGATGATTGTGAAATACCTTTTTTTTCTTATTCACTGTTACCTCTGTTTTTTAATACACTTTTTTAGTATTTCAGCATTCAAGTTACTAGAGATACCCATTTCCCTCAACAAAGTCAGTTCCTGGAACAAACAAAAATGGAATACCTAACAGTTTGGTGGTTGAGTGTGAGTTGGGAAGTGGCTACTTCACTAAAGAAAACAGTAAAATGATATGCAAGATGTGCGTCAGCTACTTATGCAGGGACCAGAAGTGTTAACACAGTCCTTGTAGTTACAAACCTATAAATGTCATTGTCTCTTTCTCTATTAATATTAATATTACTCTGTAGATGCAGCAGTTTCATTTCTGGTGGATACGCTCAAAAACCTCAACAAACTAGAGAAGGTTTGGAGAAACGCTAAAGGATTGATCTAAGGCAAGATTTTAGTTCTTATAGGGGGGTAGTCCTTTTTTTGTTGTTGTTGAATAAAATACTGAAAATATTTTGTAATTTTGAAGGATCTCATGAAGAAAGAGGGTATTTGATTGGAGAAAGAAACCGTATGTGTTGAAGAAAACAAAACCAAGATTTGCTATCTGGAAGGTGAATTTAAGTAAGAAATTAAATTGTATTTTTTTAAGAGTAGAGATAATTAACCATGGGGATTGTCAGAAGTTCGTATTTGTTATTGCTAAGGCTAAGTAATGCTTATGTTCTCTGAGTAGAAGCTCATCTTTTACTGTTTGGGGATTCATGGCAGGAAAACTGGTCAAAATATTGCAGAGCAGGTAGATTCAAGAAGGGTTTGCCTTAACTTGCAGGAATTAAGGGTGACAAAGAAAAAAATTCCTAGAAGTGAAAGACTTATTATTGTGCTCACAGGGTTGATGGCTGACCAAAAGGATGCATTTCAGGCTGCAATGTGACTGTCATCTTGAGCCGATCTAACATTACGTTGCTGTTTAAAGAGGTGCTACTGGTGCCTGCTGTGACAGTGCCAGATACGTTCCCATTCATCTGTGTGGCAAGACGGGGAGAGGACAGGATTGCCCTTTTAAGTGACAATGAAGTTCTAAATTGGCTTAAGAAAATTGTGAGACTTCACTTATGTTTAATATTAGCTAGGAGGAGCTAGGGAGCTTATGGATGTAGGTAGCAAAAGTAGTTCTCATGCATGATGAAAGTGATTTAAGAGCCCCCATGCAAAAAGCTTACCCGATCTAATTAAATTAGGTTTTAATTTGGTTTAGACTAATAAAATTGCTGTGTATCTGGAGACAGTTTCACCAAAGGTGGGGTTGAAGAAGATGATTGAGTCCCTTTCTGTAAGATGCTGGGAGACCTAAGAGGCATATCAGATGGATAATTAAAAGTTTACAGCCTTTAGTGCTCCTGACCCTTAATGTTCATCCTTGATTCTTCCCTTGTAATAAATTGTATTAATACTGTGAGAATTTTGGTTCTAGCTGTGCCAAAAGTGTGGTGCATCATTGTGCACAGAATTAATGCTGAAAGAAAGAAATGTTTCCCCTCACATAGGGTATTCAGCAAATTCTTCTGAAATATGGTCTGGTTGTTTTTCATTGGTCTGTACGTAGGCTAAATGTGGATCCTGCTTATAAGGACTGTGAACCTTAAGAGTTTTCTAGCGGCCTTTCTCCTGCCTTTCTTGTGTAGACAAAATACTGTCCCACAGTGGAACTGGAATTCTCTGATACACCCACCAAGAGCGTCTTGAAGTAACAGAAAACTCATTTTTGGACATTTCTGCAATTTCAAAGGGCTTTATAGCCTCCAGGCATCAGTGAAACTGCTTCTCATGACTACAGGGGATAAGAGTTCTTCAGACAATGGAGGCTGATAATGGGAGAGTAGAGGTTGGCAATTTAGGAGAAGATTGTGCTTAGTAGCAAAGTCATTGAGGATTTCAAAGGGCGTTAAAGATGTTTTACATTTTCAAAACAATTCCTAGTTTGTTGTGTTCAGAAAGAAAAATCACAAATTTTTGCTGATTGCACAGTCTGCACTTCTAATAAAGTTATGAAGGGTACTAAAATGTTACCTTCATTGTGTTACATCAGTCATTTGTGGCTTTATTCACTTGTCTTTAGTATTGGATTTCTTCCATGCTGTTGGCAGAAAACACTTCTGTATTCCTACATGAGTTTTTAAAACTACAGTTAGAAGAAAAAGGTAAAATTTAGGCAAAAGTGTCCCTCTATTTTTCCCCTGTTCATGAATGGTGAAAATTTACAGAAAATGTTTGCCAAAGGTTGTATTTATACAGTTCCTTCTTATGCTTTTTTGGTGCCAGTTATAACAAAGAATGAAAATGAGAAGAATTTTAGTGTTTAATTGGTTGGTTCAAAGACAATATGTGAGATAATACTGGAAATGTATTAAATTTCTTAAATAAAATTTATGCTGCAATTTCCGTGCATTTTTCTACAGAGAAAAATTGTCCTATTATAATCTGGTTTATGTAGATAATGGATGAAATTCATTTTGCAGAGACTTCATAATTTTGTTTTGGTATGTGAAATACTACTTTGTATATGCCTTTTGGCATTTTCCATGCAGATTACCTTTTATCAAATGTGGGTTTTGTAGTACGATCTCTGATTTTCAAAATGGATGCATAAGTATCGAATTTGTGCAATTAAAATGTTCTCGAAGAAGCGAGAGGAAGCGGTTTAAGAGTGTGTGGAGATGCTTATTGTGCTTGTAACCATTGCAATGACAATAGATGCTTGTGTTGACCCTCTGTTACCAATTTCATTGCTCATAGGGATATAAATTTTCCCTTAGAAACCAATAAAGACAATGTTTTTATAGAATCAGTGGCAAACATTGAGACATCCATTGCATTTTGTCCATAATGTAAAACATTCTCTCATAAATTAAAATCAATTAAATTCCACATAGTAATGTCTGGAGTTATTAGGCTTTTTGTGAGCCAGAATCAGAAGTGGTCATCAGGCTTTTGTTTTCTGCACAGTCAGAGGATGCCTCTGTAAGTCCCTGCTGGTTAGCACTCTGGCTGTTTCATGCATAACACTTGCAAAATGCAAGCGATTGTTTTGTGAATCATGTATAACCTGCTAGTAGTTTAAGTAAGTTGGATATGAGTCTTCTATTTTTAGAGAGGCTTAAACCAGGTCTGTTTATACGCACAGAGCAATCTCTGGGTTATTCAAAATTATAGAGACAATTTCTAGTAAATACCAATTACAGACATACATTTTTTTCTTCAAATTAGATAGGTAATTTGCATTTCTCATTTCCTGTTGCATACAGTTTTGATCATAGTGTTAAGCACTGCTTCTATGAGGAAATTCATATGGGTGCACGATTTTGCCTGTACTGAGTTCTTTAGTAATTTGCATAAAGGCAGATCTTCATGGAGCTCATTGCAAGACTGTAGCTGTAAAAACTACATTAAAAAAATGGGAAGGTACAAAAAGAGAATTCTTGTATAATTCCTAAGATAAAATCTTGTTTTGCCACCTTCTAAAGATAAAGCAAAGTAGTTACATACCTTAAGTTACGCTAAATATGCTTGGGCTGTATTCTGTTCCTGCATATTTGTTAATATGATTACAGTTAAGTAGAAATCCCTGTAATTAAAGGTAGTTTGATCTCTGCTGATGCATGCACTTCCATGTAAGAATATATGCTTACAGTGTGCTGTACTGACGGTGGTGGAAATCCCTAGGGATGTGAAAAGTTGTTACGCAGAATTCCAGGTGAATTAGAGCCATAAGTTGTTTCCTCTTTATGATTTTTTTTTTGAAAGAAAATACGGGAAAATAAATGGAAATAGATTGAGATTGCTGGAAAATATGAGGATCGTGCCACAAGAAGTACATTTCTCTTGTTCTTCCCCCAAGGAAAAACTCTGTAGTAATGGAAATGGGTGGAATAATTATAAATTCCTCAGCCCTAGTATTCTGTCTAGCAATGCCATGGCCCCTGTCACTGCCAGATCAAAATTTGTTAAATGATGACAAAAAAAATGTAGATTAAGGCTTTTCATTTTTAGATGTAATTACAGGAAAATGCATTTGTGTATTTATGCTATATACTATGATGCAGGAATATGTGAAATTTTAGGAGTTTTTATTGACGAAAAGTTAAGAATACGTATCACAGTGGTCTCTTGGCTGAGATGTCATGATTTCAGCATTGGCTGATTTTAAGTTTAATGGTAATTCTGAATATTCCTTGTTTATGTTTTATTTTGGGATAATTAGAATTGTTATTGTTGGGGTTTTTTTGCCTCATCTCCCAGAGGAATGTTGACCAGGCGCAGCTTGGGCTGTTTGTTGCTTCAGTTGTGGATGGGATACAGGAGGTGCTAGGGTGGGTCCAGAGGTGTGGGCATGGTGGGGAGGTGTTTGGGGAGCTGACATTGCAGCTGATGGGGATTGCACCTCTAAAGAACAAGTCAGTGGAAAATCAGACCTGGTGTTTTCTGGGACTGATGATAAAATCGGTCAGCTCCTAAGTTACTGATACAAACTTAGTCCTAACTCCAGTTTAATACAGCTTTGCCTGGGAAACTGAGGTTTTCGGTACTATGTTTTCTTCAGTTTTAAGGAGTTCTAGTATATTCCCTCTAATTAGGTACGTTTGACAGGGGACTGAGGAAATGTAATAATATCATCTCCATTACCAGCTGAAGTTTCAGTAGTCAGTACAACAGCCCCCACATAAGTATTTCTTTAATTTTATTAATGCATGTTTACAATGTCCATTTATCGTGCCTGTTACCTGCGCCCAGGTTTAAGGTAGTTTCTTTTCTGTTGCTTTTATAGAGGTGTTTGAAAAGTCTTTATCAGCACATTGAAAGAAATTACTTTAAGCAATTACATATAGAACAACTCAGTAAAAAAAAGGGAAAGTATAATTTATATTTGCCTTTTCAATAGTGTTAGTGTTAACCATGTTTTTCTGATCTTTTGAATTACAAATGAAATGGAACACATCTTTTGCAGTATTTAGTGATGTTATTGACCGTCCAGTTGAGTTTGGCAGTGTGTGGTCACTTAGTGTCATTTTGGCATCAGTTGGCATTTCTATAGAAGATGTCATTACCAGTGGCTCGCTTCCTTTAGAGAGATGTCTAGGAGGGAAAGCATGCCTGCATGATAACTTCAAGAAATTACAGTGATCACTACGGATTTCCAGTATAGTGTGCAGTAGTGAATATTGTGTACAGTCCAAATGTGTTTTTCTTGGAGAAAGCTTGAAATAGGTCCCGTTACTAAGGGAAAGGACTAGACTGCTTTTTGGGCAATGTGTGTTACTTATGTGTAACTGGTTTTGTGGAATATTAATAAAAGTGCACTTCCTACTTGGGTGTTCCAAAACTGCTGATATGATAGTTTCTGAAATTAAACAGCACGTTTGAGACTCGAAGATTACAGATCTTCATTTTGAGTTTAACTTTTGTGACATTTCTCTTTTTGAATTAGGAGATATTTTTTTTTATATATACTTCATGGGGGAAAAAATGTAGTGTTACACAGAATTATGAAAGAAGGAATTGGTTTCATATGCCACTGCTTGTATGGAAAAATGTTTCAGAAATGGAACTAGTCAGCAGAGACATGAGATTTATTCTGACGTTAGTACATTAAGAGTATCTTCTTTTTGCCTTGTTTTTTCAAGGACACCAGTAAAATGCTGAGAAGGCAGAGAGCTCACAGTAATTTTGTTCCATATTTTTTTTTTCCTCTTTTCATAGAAGTTTAGAAATGTAAAAGGAGAGTAAGTGGGGGAAAATTTGTTTCAAATCCAACACAGAGTTAGGACTATAAATTAAAAAAAAGATCCCAAACTGGTAGGTAATGGGAGGCATACAAGTAGACTTTGTACTCTGGGATGTTTTGGATACAGCTGTGACTTTGAATTTCATGTGCTGTTGGTCAGAAAGAATACACTGGGAAGGTGGAAGCACAGTCCTGTGTTCAAGGACTTGGCTATGTTTGCTGGTCTTCTGTAGACTTTTCTGTGGCCTCAGATAACTTATATTCTTCCTAGGTGAGCGAAGAACCCCCATCTGAAACAGAAGCTGCCATTCACATCTAAGAGGAGTTGGCATCCCATGTCGAGGAATGCTACAGAAATGTACATGTGTTATTAGGCTTTCATGTTTATTCTTAGCAGAACCCGAATTCTGCAATACAGTTGCAATGTACAGAAGATAAAACGGTGAAGTTCAGGATTTGGTAAAGGCTAACATCAACTTGTATTT
This sequence comes from Falco punctatus, assembly GCF_963210335.1. Classification (NCBI taxonomy): domain Eukaryota; kingdom Metazoa; phylum Chordata; class Aves; order Falconiformes; family Falconidae; genus Falco; species Falco punctatus. Next base: position 71,331,663 of record NC_137583.1, read on the forward strand.
AGAATATAAGCTGTTCAAGGGGGAGGGAGTTTTGGCAGGTCTTAGGACCTTGGGCGGTGGAGACCTAATTGCAGATGAGGACAACTGAGCAATGACTCAATAAAGTCTGAAAGCGTAGTTTGCAATTCAGCCAGATAGTATGATATCAATTAGGAAGAATATAAACATAATTAGAGAAATGGGGGTGCCAAAGTAGGAATATTAACCATATTAATCTCTGATACTGTGGTGATCTGGTGACATTGAAACATTTTTGATTCATAGCTTTCAGACGATTTTTTTTTTTTAATGGACAGAAAGAAAAAGAGTAGTTAATGAAAGATTCAGAGAAGAAGCAGGGGGAGAGAGCTGGGGGAAGACAAAAGTTACTGGGTTAGAATTAGATTAATGTGACTCTGGTCTCTTCCTGTCCTAATGCTGCATTTGTGCATTGTAATAGGATGTACCCAGGAAGCACATAAATGTGACCAGAAGTACAATCTTAATTTTCTTTGTTTAAATTGAGAACAACCATGTTGTTAACAAGAGAAGGTACCTTCTGGGGTTCTTTTTGTTTAAGGCTACGGCATGGTAAATTAAATATCCCTAAATCACAGTGTCAGTCTTAGTTATGTTGTAGCGTACTCAGTGGTGACAGGGTTTGCTTTTATCCTCTCCAAGATGTCCTATGATTTACTGAAAGACCTTGAATGAAGTCACAGTACTTGCCAAGATTTGATTTTGATTGGAAACAACGATGGCCAGCCAAAACAACATGTATTACTGATACTGGTTTGGATAGGAATAGACTACAGTCATTGTTGTCTGTAACTCAGAATTGAAGACAAATACTAATTTTGTTTGTTTGTTTGTTTTGTTGGATATAAAGTTATAAACTTTAAATAGTTTTTTTATTCAAACCTGTGGTAGGCAAGTTCTCTTCTAAAACCAACAATACAGATTAAGGCAGTATAGCTCTTCAGTAATGGTGGCTCCATACCTTTCCCATGTCAGAAGTTATTGGTAGTTTGTAATTTCTCATCAGTCTAGTTTTGCCACGGTTATCTTTTTCCATTGCTGGTAACTCTCCCTTCTTTTATTTGTAGACAGGTCCTCCACCAAGTACAGTACCTTTTCATCGGTACTTATCAGGGAGTTCAGAGGTAAACTCTGAGGCACAGATTTTGCTATTAGATCTGATGGACCTGTCTGTTGCACTGTTTGCCCAGTACTTTCTATTCTAAATGCTTACTTTTGTCTAACTTAGCTACTTGGAACTGAAAACTTCCATGTCAGCTATCATCCTGGAACAGCTCTTCCAAAGACTAAGGAAAATACATGTTACTTTGCTTATATTTAAAAAAAATATTCAAAAATTTTTAAACTTCATTGTTTTTTTCTGCTGTATTTGCTATTGTTGTAAAAAAAAAAGAAAAGAAACGAGGCTGGAGAGGATGATGTTTTATGTGATGGATGAGTGTTTGTCTATTGATGTCTGCCTAATTTGCTTTAGGAATATAGCATAGCTAGAATTTGCTAACAGTGACTCAGGATTGCCTCTGCATTTGCCGCTGGATGTTGGACTGCTGCATAGTGGACCAAGCTGAGATATCTGAAACAGGACTGGGGAGTTTCTCTCTCCTGTACCATGAACGCCTTGACTGTCTGCTGGCTGCAGGTGATTCCTCTGTAAAGGAGACAGAACAAACTTACAGGAGTATGTAAAGGGAGGACTGAAGAAAGCTGAAAAGGAAAAGCATTGAAATTGGGACTTGGTATTGTTCACTGGACATACAGGAAAGTAGGACAATCTGGACAAGTAAATTGGGACTATCAGTTTGGAAAGAATTATTAATTTTTGGGGAAAGATACAGAAATGTTAACTTTGACAGGGAGCTATTTTGAGCCTGGCAGGACTGGCAGATTGAGATGTATGGGAAAGGACACAACAGCCTGTTCTTGGTTTGTCAGCTCAGGTGGCAGACATCTGTGTGATGGGTTTAAATGCTGCAACCTGAGTAGAGATCGCTTGGAGTGTCAGTACAGTGCTATCTAATGGAAGTCCCGCTTAGTTTTTGGGAAAATGAACTGGAAAACTACATACAGAATGCTATAGAAAACATTACTTTGAATGCATTGTCAAACATGTGTAAGGTTAGTTAGGAAATGTCAAATTTTAGTTTGTCTAGTCATCCTCAGTAAAGATCGTATGTATGGTGATAAAATCCTAAATTACATAAACCAGTATCTTTGTGTATAGCTTTTAAATGTCTTTAATAACCTGGATACTGTATTTACTGTATTTTAATTGTCAAGCACTTGTCTTTCCACCCCATGATTATGTATTCAAGACTGACCTTCAATTATAAATTGAAATGGGAAGTTCATTCCAGCTTCTAACGCATCTTGGCACATCAAATGTATCTGCCATAAACTTCCTGCTCTTGTCCCATAATTGTTCCTGTGACCTGGAAGACTTTTTTTTCTTAATTCTTGTTATTGATTTTGTGTCATTTCATATGAACTGATTAAGAAGCTGGCCTATGTGTAAATTTTCTGGAGAATTATGTTTTCTTTTCAGCTTTTTTGTGTGCTAAAAGTAGAGCTCTGATCTGAGGAGTGACAATGTAAAATTGACATCTTGAGATTGAGCACATCTGCTTTTTGTGTACTCACAATCATCTATTGATTTAATTTGAAAGTGAATGTGCACTGCTTCATGTCTCTCTTGGTGGTGTTCACTCTGTTTTATGAGGTAGAAAAGTATGAACTCAGTTGAGCTCCATAGATTATGTTTTTCATAAGACAGTTTGCTCTAGTCATGGTCATACATTCTTTGCAGGAATAGTTGTCTTACTATGTATTGTATGGCAGTATCTGCTTGTTTGGGCCAGTCTAAAAAAGGTCATTGACCAGAACATAGAAGAATTAAATCACCTTGGTTGACTTAGCACTGGAGCATATTTGATATATAAAGAAATTTTAAAGTTTGTAGTCTTTAAACTCTCGTGTGCCCAGAGGGAGCGTGCTCCAGCTCAGATGTAAGAGACTTGCATGTGGCACCTGTGGAAGGAGGATAGCAGTGGGAGAGGAATGGAGGTGATGCAGGAACAGATGAGAGGTTAGCCTCTCAGAGAGCTGGAAAACTAGTTTGCAGTTTTCGCTGTGGCTGTCTTCATCTTGACAGTTTTGTGAAAGCTGACCTTTCTTCCCCTTCACCCTCTTCAGCTCCTTGTCATATAAACCCTGTGCTAGTGCAGACATCATGCTCATGGTATTACCATTGTCATGTGTTAGATCAGCTCTGATTTTCACAGTATCATCGGATACACAGTATATTTTCCATGTAGGTGGTCTCACCAAAGTTACCTCACTTCACGAAGTGAACTGGTGTATGGAATGGCGGTGGTGTCTGAGAACGGGCTAGTACGGCATAGCCCGTGAGTTATATTCCGACTAGACAGAGCTGGGGAAGGGAAGCGTGAACCTGGTGATTCTTGAGGTTCATTCAGTCTGGCTAGGAGGAACTTAGTGTTGTTTACAGTGTTCAGAGACTGGAGGCAGGATGAGAGGACAGAGGCAGAGGCAGTGTAATAGTCACTCTGGCATCTTGAATTGCTTTTGTACCATGTCCTATCCAAAGGTGAGTGTGTGGCAGAAGTTTTCAGTAAATAAGGTCTGGCTGTAGGATTTAAGTAAAAACCATTTTTAACTACACTATACAAATACAAGAACATGTTATTGAAAGTATCAAATGGTGCCATATTTTCACAAATGCTTTCAGCTTTAGATTTTGGAGGAAGAATGGTGGTTCTGTACTGCCAGCTTTTTCTTCTGCTTCTTTCTTCCATAAATCTGAAAAGATGGTGGGGACTTTATGCAGCCAAGCACTGCTGGTGAATGGATGTTGGAAAAAAGAATAAGAAGCCACAGTGGTATGGAGGAAATCGTGTGGCTGCAGCTATCTGTAGGAAAAATAAACATCCTTTTTACCACTTCCCCACAAAAATGTTTTTGTATCTGGAAAAAATACAGAGCTAAGGCAGATAGAATACCTAAAGGAATTAGCATCGCTGCACAAAAGGCATTTCCTGATGTAAATACAGCATTTAACAAACCATTTGTTAATTGAGAGGAAAAAATCTGTCATTACAAATGAATTTTGGAATTAAAATAAGTCAATGGAAGGGAATATAACAACACTGAAGATTAAATTTAAGTTAAATTTCTTACAGTACTATATACAGTCTAAAAAATTAATAAAGTGTGGAAGGTAAAAGGAAAAAGAATACATGAGCTTATTGAAAAAAAATTGTAAATGGTGTGGCTGAGCTGAGGACTGTCCCTGGTTATGAGATAATTCCTTTTCTAGGTTTTTGTATCTGTGTATTCTTTCTCTCTTTTTATGCAATATTTTGTTTGCCACCCACAATCATCCTTGTCTTAAACTGTCTTTATTTTCTATTTTTCCAATTGAGTTTTAAGAGTATAGGTACAAAGAGACATTTTCAAAATCACAGGCTGGGGCGTGGAAGGCATGCTGTTTAAGCTTAGCCTATGAAAGACTTAATCAGAAGAGAAAGATGCGCTTTAAAAATTTGTATTGTTGTAGCTGTTGCCAGCTTCTGATTCAGGTATGATATGAGTACGTCTCTCCAAGTGGAGCGTTTTTCCAATAGCATAGCATTCTGAATGATTTTTTGATGAAAGACTGAGCAGGAGTCATTAATATTCACTTACAACAAAAGAAGAGCTTTACTAATGTCAACTCTCACTCAATTTTTCTCTTTATTTCAAACACCGTCCATCATTCTGAACACTCATTCCACTGGACTGCCCAGGATAAATGGATAACAAATTCTTCGTGCCAGTATGTTTTGAACAAACACTTCTTCGTTACTTAAAAAGACAAAACGTTTTTTTAATTATTTATTAAATGAAAGATTAAATGAAAGGAGGTGATGGGAGACTGAGAAACCACGTAGAAAAACACAGCGCTGTCCATTTAAAACCAGGATTTACAGTCTCATTGCTTTTTCAGATAAGTGACGTAGAAGAAGAGATTTCTGCATCTTTATGAACCATAAATACAGTATTCGGCAGTATTTGACTCAAAGCCTATATATTCTCTTTCACAATGAGCAAAGACATGAAAACCTTTTGTATTTTCTGTTTAGATTTGAATCAAGACAAATAATGCATATTACATATATAACAGGTGCCAGAGGAACATTGTTCCATCCCAAATTATTTTTCCCATGGATGGAGAATCTATGTTTAGACTTTTTTCATACCAATGAGTACATTTACTGTTGTTGGCAGGGTATATTCTGCAGTTCGGAGTGCAGTAAACTAAACCATACTGTGGATAACACAACCTCTGAAAGAAAGAAACCAGGGTCTTAGTTGTAAACTGAGATTTACTTAATGATCTGGTCTTCTATTCATACCTAATTGATTTTAAATTTTTATCTAACTTTACCCTTTTTTTCCAAGTTGTCTCCAGCTTAAAAAAAAAACAACCAACCCCTTTTTTTGACCCTGGAATACCTATGTTTATTACATTGGTAATCAATACATATCAGCTAATCTCTCTCTCTGCAGCTTACCTGAAAAGAGCCCATCTTAAGGAGTTGTGAAAATAAGGATTATGTTAATAGTGATTTCAGCAGTTTCTTGTCTCAATGCCTTAGATGACTTAACTCATATTAAGCAGGTTTCTGAAGTCTTGTATTCTTCAGGTTATTGTGGTCTGAGTGTGAATTGTTTCAAAGCTTGCATGAAATTAACCTGTTAATAATGAGGATTATTTGTCATAGATAAGATTATTTTATAATGAATGATTGGAAGCGGTTATCTTCAGGATACTCTGTAAAAGAAGTCAGGTAACGTTAAACCGAGTATTGAATTTGTAAACATTAATATTAATACTTCCTTTGCATTGTACAAGTAAATATTCATGCTTTTGACTAAAATATAGATACTGAAGCACAGAAAACAACTAGGCAGTTGTTTCTTCAAATGTAATAATGCAGATACATAGCCAATTATGCTATTTTACATTGCTTGAGAATAGTTATATAGTGTGTGGAGCACCTGTAATGTTTTCTACTGTTTATGGCTTCTACCATTTTCATACATGAGAAGTGTATATGGCAGAGAATTTCACATGTATTTGGTCTTAAACATAATTCTGATTTGACAAAACTGGACCCTTAGGGATTACTTGTGTGGTCCTTATTGATGGAAAGATAAAGGTTATCTACATGGGATGACAAGTGCTGCTGGTGTTTTTTTAGAACAGAGAGCATGTTTAATTTTAAACACTCCTTCCTTTCTTATGTGGCTAGAATACAAGGGATGAGTAGTGGATTAAAGCACATCATTAATTTGAGTCTCCAGCAGAATGAATTATAATTGGTAGTGGACAGAAAAATCTATGAGGAGTGTCCATATTCTTGCATTGTCTGCAAGTCATTTTACACTAGAAGAAACAAATGACGTCAGAAATTCTTTTCAAATGGAAGCAAAGCAGCGAAGACTGATAGACTTGAGCAGGAAGTAGAGGCACACCAAATTTTATGTAACAACTTGATTTTGATTAAATTGGACAAATGGCAAATTCATCTAGATTTCTATATATGGAGAAAATTCACTTATCTGCTTGTATAACTTGTGTCTGTGCATCTATTAAATCATAACTGGGATAAAGATGACATTTTTTCAGTTAAAATGCAGATAGAAGCAGCCTTCAAAGAAAAAAGCTAATTGAAGTTTAAGAAGTTAAATATTAATACTTTGACTCAAGATGAGACACAACATCTCGTTCAGGGTCATTAAACCTCAGTGCAGACTTAAACCACTTAGTCATTTTCTCTGGTTTGCTTATCTTTTTTTTAATCTTATGATTTTGTATTTAAGGATTTTTTTTTTTCTTAATTCTATGAGACTCAGGAGCTCTGTCCTTGAAGCAGCCCTATGCTTCCTGAAAGTTGAGTCTTAGAAATTGGAGTGTCACTTCTCTAGACTTGGTCTTGACAGAATGGTAATTATTTATTCTCCATTTTAAGATTGTTAGCAGTTTCATGCAGGGTGGTTTCTGTTCTCCTGTTCGAAAGTGACTGACAACTTTCATATAAAAATTTAATTTGGCAAACAATTGCTTTTATTTTTTTAAATAATTATTTAGCAGAGTTCATGAGCACATAACTTTTTTAAAATTTTAGTCTTGTGTTTTAACTTCAAATGCTGCTACTCTGATAAATGTTATCTCCATCTACCTCTATGTCATTATGAAGTTATCCAAATACTATTCAGAAAAGCTACTGGGGCTGATCCACTGGTCCATCATTGTAACAGTTTTGATACGAAAAATATTCTATCTGCAGTTATATCGTAAACTAAAGTCCGGTAATCTGTCTTCTTAAGAAGCTGAAGATTGTGGCATCCACAGAAGATTTGGATGCTGAGCTGAGATGTGCACAGAATATAATTTTCAAAACTGTCTCACAATGTGTGTAAGCAAAGAGCAGAATCTGCAGATCTGTTACAGCACTGTGCAGGTATTCAGCATCCTCCCAACAGTGTCCATTGCTTATAACCCATCAGAACCCCCCATGTGAAGTCTTTAGGTTGAATTTGGAGCCTGCCTGCCACTCTGCAACTGCAGAGTATGTGTTCCAAACATGCTCGCTCAGAAACTCAGCTGCGTGTTTAGAGAGTGGAAGGCTTATGACCTTTTTTTTCTGTTCGTTCAGTTGTGATGGCATTCCTCTAGGAAGTGGTAGGTGTTGCTTCCAGCCCAACAGGTATTTGAGCCCACAGTTGAGTGGCCTAATCCAGACTGTGATGGGGGTCCTGACAGGCATTTTGCGGCAGTTCATGGTGTAGACAAGAACAGAAGGTTCATGGGCCAAAGAAGGGTCTTGGGAGGGAGCAGGGCTCTCTGGCTCAGTCCTCTGATTATCACACAGTAGGGTCAGGGTCGCTAGGTTCTGGGTGCTGCTCCAAAGGCTGTTTTTATGTTTAATGGTGGTGAAACAATAAGATTAATCTCATTATTAGGCTGAAAGCCAACGTAAGATTAACAGGACTTGCACGCTAATACTAATTTTTTACTTCAATTTGATTTTTAGCTGTAGAAAGTTCTAACATCTTAGAAAACCCCTGTGGGTAGCATTAGTCAAGTGCTGTGCTACACTGGATGTTAATATCCTAGGATTTAAATATAAGCTTGGGGAAGCTGAGTCTGACATATTTTGAATGTCTACACACAGAATATTATAGCTGTGTCTTCATCTTGCAAAGAGATCATTTAAAATTGTTAAAAGGAAGTGAAATGTGTAGTTACTTCTGGGACTGTAGAATAGCATCCATGTATGTAATATTAGGCACTTCCCACCCCCAGGGTTTGCAGTTTTGTATTACAGATTATCATTATTGCGTACACTTTTCTGATGAGATTGAAAAATTTCTTCAGCTGTAGTAAAGCTGCCAAAATACATTTAGCACAGACCTGAAGGCAAATGTAGCTCTTCCAGAGGCAGCCTCAGGCTTTGGAGTTTTTTTTTGCTGAAAGGCAGGCTCAGGCTTCCCATGAGATCATCAGGGAGATAAAAAGACTAAAAGCTCTTCAAAGCTAGTCCTTAGGCCCTAACATAAATTAATTCCCTGGTAATGGATTATGTATATATAAAAAAATAATAAATATTTACAGAAATGCAATGTAAATAGAACCTTACCCAACTAGACTTGAAATTCACTTTTTAATGTCACTTATTTTTTTGAACTCAACATAAAACCATCTTAATACAACTTTAATTTAGACTTCAGAAGGCAAGGAGAGAACATGATATTTTCTCTCTCTTTCTATATGCCAGGTTTCAGAGAGGTTATCTTACTTGTTTCATGCCAAATAGTTACTACTGATAACTCAATAGACATTGAAATTAATTTGCAGAACAAGTAACTACACTGTTATTCTAACTATGCTGCATGTTAACCCAGTTGCTTCTAATTATAATTTAGTATAAGGTCCTAAATGAAAGACTGCTCTGTGTTCTGATCTCTTCCCAGTTTTTCCTTTCATATTTTTAAGCTATATTAACACAACAAAAAAAAAAGATTTGTTTATCAAATAGTTTTTTTCCTAGAACATTCTACTATCTTCAGTGCTGTAAATAGAGTATTAGAAGTTAAGAGTTAGTTTATGCTGAAAGTGACTTAACAGAAATGTCACTGAAAAAGAGCCAGGAAAAACCCTGCTGAGAAGTTCTGTGATATCAGCATTAAAACTGTAGGGCTGGGAGTCAAGAAATCTTGTTCATCACGGGCTTCCTTTGTTACTATGGAGATGCTGCTTTAACTTAATGGCCCCTTGTTCTTCACCTTGTAAAACAGAATTATAGGATGATCGTGTATTTTCAGGTACATAGCAAGGAGCAGTTCTGTAGAGTAGTTATTTATCCTGGTCTCAATTCTCTTTACAAAATTCCAGATGTGAAGGAGACTTAAGAGAGCTTGTTCCCCAAATCAAGTCTGCTGCACTCACCCTTCTGTCCATAGCATGATTGTTAAGTAGCCATGGGTCAGCACTATGATCAGGAGCAGGTATTTTGATTAGGCTTAATCAGAGCTACCCATGGCTGTTCTTACTTAACCCTGACTCCAGCCTACTCCTCAAATGCTTGAGGACAGGGAAAGGACTTGGGATTGCTCTGTGTCAGTATTCTCTATCAAAGGCTCTAGCCCTGTATTTACAAAATTCCTTAAAATTCTATCCACAAGAAGCTGTATGAATATCAAGTAACTATTTTTCTTTAACCTTGCTAACAGTAACAAGTGATCATGCCCAAAGATAGTATTTCTGGATCATTTGTAGTGTACAAGATATTGCTATATTATTCTTTTTACCTTCTTCCTCTCAGAGAGTACTTGCTGTATTACTTCACATGGTGCAGACATTAGCCTTCCTTGATTTGAAGAACTGTAATTCAGTATGCTTTAATGTGGTAATTTAGATGTACTGTGTTATATGAAGAGCACTGTAGGCTGAAATTTTTATTATTAATTTATGGGAACTGTTTTTTTCCTATAGTAAAATGTGAAAACCAAGATCTTAGTAAGTATTATGATGGTGCTTCATAGATTGAGAACTATGCTCACCTACTATTGAAATAACTGCAAGTTTAAGTTCCACTGATGTAATTGAATTTGTTTGTTTTCAAGGATAACCAGGTCCCAGGATTGACCATAAAGTAGCTGGAGCAAGAAATGCCAGTTTTGTGTCCACTACTGTTTTAAATAAAACAGCACAGACTAGGAGTAAGATGATGCTCTAACGCGAAGGCAAATTAGGGAACTGATAATGCAGAACTGCTTTATGCATTTTTTCTTAATTTTTTTGTGAATCATGGAGCAAAATGAAGCCAATTTAAAAATAAGATACTCCTGCTAAAACCTGCACTGTTTCTTTGGGAGATGCTAGATCAGCTTTTATTTGATCCATGCAAAAGAGATTTCTATGGGGGTAAAAAAAATTTAAGCTGAATTTTTGCAGCTAGAATATGGACCATGACTAAAGCAAAAGGTAAAGGTTTATGTAGCTTTATTTAAAAGACTAAAAAAATGACATAACAAACCATTTAAATCTGCTTCAGATACTCAGTTAAATCTTTTAAAAATATGATGTGCATTTCTCTGAATATAAAAACATGTTACTAAATGCAAGTTGACATTTCTAAATTAGGTGCTTGCCACTTCATCAATGATATAAGCAGAAATGTATTTTTCTGTGGATGATGGAGGAAGATGTTTTTATCATCTTGTCAGTGTTGTCATGGAAACTTGTATATATCATTGTTAAACAGAGTGTACGTAAGGATCTGACATTCCTGTGACTTACTATTGGTAGCTGTTGTATTCTTTGTGTATATTCTTCAACACTGTAGTTAATGCTTAAGAACTTGTAAGTTGCTCTCCTGAATTGCAACCACGAACTCAATTACAGGATTAGGTTGTCCAGAGAACCCTCAGTGTAGGGTTCTTTGTTAGAAGGTTCTTTTCAATACAGAGTTATTAACAGTTGTATTCCCAAATCCATTGTAGCCTATCATAAGCACTTCAAAAATAATATTTACTCTATTCAAGTAGACTATTTTGACACAGCAGCTTTTCAGAAAGAGTGAGCTATCCATCAGTCATTATAAACTCTCAATCTTGAAAATTATGGATATTTTCTGAATGTGCATTTTATATGTTAAGTGCTTTGTCTTCTAATACACTGCTGAATTCATAGTACAGCTCTTGCATATTGTCTTAACCTGTCGTGCATAGAACGGTAGGCTAAGAGAGAATCTTGACTATGGCAATCCAGATTTAAACCCTCCTGGATACAAAGTATGTGTAGCTTGTTTTCTTGTTTAGATCTTATAATGGGCATAATTAACAAAGTAGAAAAAACAGGTGAACTAGTATTTTTTTTCCCCCAAATGAGAGCTATTTAAGAATCAGTAATTTTAAGCACAATAAGTTTATTGTCTATTTTACATAATTAGGGGTTTATTTTTTTTGTGTCTGAAGGTATTTCAAAATACACCTTCTCCAGCAATTATTTATGACTTGAAATTATTTGTCTTGATCAAAAAGTTACTTGAATAACTTTTCTGAAGTTATTGGAGTTTTCTGAAGAGTATTCTGAAATTTAAAAGCTATGATTTTAAATAACTGTCAATGAAGAAGTTATTGTTTTAGTGTTAGCTGTCTGTAACAATTTAATGCAAATTTAACTTGCTTGAGAATCAGTAACATGAAATGTTCTAGAACACTAAAGTTATAAAGGTTTTTTTAAAGGTGTGTGTTACGGTGTTGTTCCCTCCGGAGAGATTATGACTGAAGTTACAGTATCAGGTCTATCAAAACACAAGAAGTGCAGAAATATGAAGAAGAAACTCAATTAAGCACAAGTAAACCAAACCACTGTGGGTTTAGTTTCTAGAAAAATGCCTTCATTAAGTAAGGGAGGGTTATAGTCTGGTGGATGTAATTACAAAGGAAATTAAGTTTGTGGGCAAGGCCCAATTTTCCCTTCCTGCTCCAGGAGATTCTGTCTGTTCAGGCAATTGAATTCGAAGTAATGCCACAACAAAGATTCCTAGCGAGTAAACATGCCCAGTCTATATGGCTAAGAAAATGAGTGCAAGGGTCTGTATATAAAGATAAATATATCTTTCTATTATTTCGGATTACAGTAAGCTGTATATGAATATAAAGTCACTGAAAAGAGGAAGGTAGTATCTTTAGTTTTTTTAGGATTTATTGTTTATTACTGGCTTTATTTACAGTCATTGATAACTTTGGCTGTGATTTATAGCAAGGCAAAATTTCCAAATTCTTATTACAGAGTCCTGGCTCCTTCTTCCACAGGCTTTAGTTTTGTATAAAATGAAAATTCTGTGAATGGAAAACTGATCTATTATCTAGAGTTTTCTGCATTTGAGGAGTCTGAAGAGAAAAGCCATATTTTCCCTGATGAATCCTTCTGCTGCTGAATGTGGTTTTGCTTTTATGGATACCCCACACAGTAACCCAGTCAGCCGATAATTTCACTTTCTGGCCATCTTACCTAGAACAGCCTTGTGAAACCAGAGCCACAAGCTGCAGGGCAGAGGGGTGGCTTGGCTGCGTGCTGCTCTCCACTGGCTGCGGGGGACTGGCCTGCAGGTCTCTCAACGAGCGTAGCATCACGGCCCCTGTTTTGTAGGTAAAGGAATAAATATTTTGACTATTCATTGTCGTAATGGCACTAGTAAGAGGTGGGGAGTGCTGAAGAGCCTCAGCTGCTGTGCTGCAGAGCTGTTAGCTCTGGTGGATTCCCATACCTAGCTGGACAGTTGAGTGAGGGGAAAGGGGCTTTATGCAATTGGCAAGAAACGGAGATGCCGCAGCTATGTCAGGTAGAGTGGGTTAAACAGTTACGATGCAGTCAAATGTAGCATCTCAGCTCCTGATGCATCAACTTGTGAAGAGAGCTGCAGGAGTGATAGATTTTTCCGGCTTCTGGTTAAGCTGAAAATACTAGGGGGTGGAAACACCAAATTCCTCCATTGTTGAGGATTTAATTCCTTGACAAATGAAAAATTGGGAAAAAACACCAGGTGAAACTGTATATCCCATTTAGGAAATACCATTTTTGAGGGTTCAAAACTATTGTGCAAATGTAGTAGGCAATTACGAATATTGTCAGAAAAGTGAAGCTGAGGTTTTGGGTTTTTTTTTAGAATTCATTATTATCTGGAAAAGCTTTATGCTAGTTTATTTCAATGTATTGTTGCTGATCACAGCTAAGGTTACATCGACGTGGCACAATCTTGTGCCATGATAAATACTGCTGCCTTCTGAATGGGTTTGTTTCTCAGGATAATTAGCTGTGTGGGAAGGTGTATTAACTCAGGCATTGTCATGCTAACATAGCTACACTGCTTCAGGTAGCTAGATTACTTTGGATATTGTTTTGTGAAACTGGTTGTACCATACAGGCATCTTAAATGTTCTGTCATCAAGATCCAGTTGAATTAGGCAAGGTCTCCCATGACTATGTGTTTGCAAAAAAAAGTCTCTATATATGTATTTATTAGGCATTGGTAATTCATTACATTTTCTGGGATTCACAAGTCAGTATCCTAACATCTCGTTTGTATTAGTCTTTAAAAATACCATTGCCACTCTCTGCTGTACCGAAACCTTAAATAAAGTAAGTTCAATTGAATGAAGATCTTAGCTTAGAACCATGAGATATCTGCAGGTTCTGAAGTGCTTTTGATAAATGCAGTGTTAACGACTTGACAGATAAGAAGCTTATGGGTAAGCTTTTTCTTTAAAGGGAGCCATCTCTTGTATTTCTTTTCTTAATGCTGATTGGAGTTTCATGTTCAGGAGAGGTCAAAATTGGCAGGCTGGGATCCTTCGCTTTCTTTTTGTTTGTGATTGTGGTGCTGATAGCCTAACTATGAACTTCCTTATGCAGGGCTGCTAATAACATCCAGTCTGATAGATGAATATTTCTAGAAATTAGAAGTAATTGAATCTCAGCACTTACAAATGCCTTGTGTGCTTCTGGAAAAGAGACTACCAGCTGTGACATCTTGTAATTGTACTTATTTCAGTGATGCATGTGTCTGTCCAGTGAGAATAGAAAATAACATTTTTGTTACAGGGATGATTGTGGGTTGATTTTTAACTCACTGGAAGCAGGGTAGTTAAGGCATTAAAACTCTGCCTCTGTTCTTACTAGGTTTTCAGTGCAGAATTGAAAGGAGTATATTTGTAATATGTGTATGCCTCTCACTATAATGCTATGCAGACTTTCCCACTGAAATACCATGGTCCTTAACTTGCAGCCGATGTTCCAAGTACCTCAGAGGACATCTGCATTAAATACATTTGAGATTTTGACATTTCTGGTACTTTTTCCTTGGACAAGCACAGTTTCTGCTGTTCTGTGAAGTGGTAAAGAAGTTCTTTCAGCTCAACAGTACATGGGGATATTGTAGATCTCAGAAAGCTTTTGGGGATTGTGCTAAAAAAGTCCAGTGGTATTGTTTGTTCAGTAACAGGACTGTGTGCCACTGCTAAGCTGTTATGTATGTCAGGGCCAAAATGGGATGAAGCCTTTTAACTTTCTGGGCTAACATCTCCCAATTGTATTTCTGAAAAGATTGATAAAGGGACAAGGAGATGGTGGGGATTTGGCCAGATGTGGATGCAGCTGTGTTCAATCAAAACAGGCAAGCTGCGCAACTGTGTGCCGGAACCAGCTGCATGCTGGGCCAACTCATACTCATGGGGACTTGAGCTCCTTTATACCCCATGTTTCGTCCCCTTCTGCCTCCTCAGCAGATACGCATTTAGACCAAATACTTGAGTAATGTTCTGTGTCAAAAAATAGTACATTGACACAACTGAATGATGGCTGCAGGTGTGGGAAGACTAATCTGTCTCCTTTCGTAGGAGAAATCATATAGTTTGCTTCTAGAAGGCTTGTCTTCTCTATCAAAAGTTCATATACAGTGAAAATTGTGTACTGCAAATACTGTGCTTCTGTGAACAATCTAGACCACATACAGTGATTTTGATTTTGCTGTAGCTTCTTCAAGAACAGAGCCTCATTCTTAAGGCTAGATTTGAACTGAGATGTGAAACATCCATGCAGGGTTGTTGGAAGCAGAAATGTGGAGCTATGCAGCATTCACTTAAAAAATTTGAATGAGTTCATACTAGATACTTCCCTGAAGAACCCATTTCTCCCCCTTGTGTGCATATTAAGATATCTATAATGCAATAATACATCCCAATTTTGCCATGCCCTGTATGCATAAAAATACCGTGTATACATAGCTTAGCAGTCCATTACAGTGTTTTCTTAAAAATCTGTAAAATTGGATTTTGAGTAATCTGTGCTAGAACAAGTGACTACAGATTATTTCATTATATACAGTGGAAAATGGTTCAGAAGTATCAGTTTGGAGGTTTTGGTAAAAATGCAGGTTTTGCAGGTAAAAAGTAATCTTTAATACAACATGCTTAACTGTTTTGGGAATGTAAAGCTCAGCATTTTAGCTAGGTTTTTATTCAGATTAGATTTAGTATTTTTAGGGTAGTTTTAAAAATATTTGCAAACATACACAAACATTTGCAATGCCAAACGTGCCTGCTGATCCTAGATTATTTATTGCCTCTTATGGAAGTAACCTAAGCTTGCTCTTGACCTGCAGGCTGCTAATAGAATCCTAATGCACTTCTAAACTGTGCACCTCTTAAATGGACATAACAAGGTATTCTCTGAATTGTATCTGGATATATTTAATTTTCAGGCTTGCTTTATTGCACAGTGAATATTTTCTGACAGTATTCAGTGTTCTAAGGAGGGTGAAAAAAAGGAAGGCAGCTTTCAGTGTCATGTAGTCTCTCTCTGCATCTCTGCATGTTATGAAAAGAGTGCCATTTTGAATAACTTATATATGGTTAGTTATATGCTGTGGTATTTTTTTCCTTACTCCCTTTGCACTTAGTATTATATTTTTCTTTAATATGATGAGTTATAACAGCTATCTTGCAGTCCTTGCATTATAGAAGTTACATGGGACATAGCAAATTTGTGCCTGACCCAGGTCATGCAAAAATGGGAAAAAATGAATTGTATCAAAGCAGTTAAAGATCATAGAATAGCATATTTGAGTTGCAGGGGACCTACGCTGACCATCTAGTCCAATGGCCTGACCACTTCAGGTCTGATCGAAAGTGATCAAGCTACAGAGAAAGCAAATCTTTATTATGCAGAAACCATTGCAGGAAAACCACAACATATATATAAATTTTGGTATGTTCAGCTGCTGAAAAACTACCAGTTATAATGTAAGCTGTTAAAAAGCTGAACACCTTTTTCCCCCCAAACCCAAACAGTTTTAACTATGTCATTTTGACCATATTTGCTTTCCAGTGCAAAAAATTGCAGCAGATTTCCCCCATATTTAGCAAGCTTTGCAGCTACTAATAGCTCTTTTCTACTCTGAAATATTTTTCAATGTCTCCACTTAAAAAAATTATTAAACATATGAAGGAAAAGGAAATTAACTGTGCTTGAAGAATATAGCACTTGCAGTATTATCAAAAAAATCCCCAAATGCAGCCCTGGTGCTGCATTTCTATCAGATACTTCTGTAGCTACTCCTGTCTCCTTAACATGTGGTCCTTGAAATCATGCATGAGTCTGTTGTTTAGGGATATATTTGCTGTGGCCATAATCTTCAAAAAATGACCCGTTACTGTGAATACTCATCTTAGAAGGCTAAACCATTTTTTTATACCAGGAGCAAACATCCTGAGCTCCAAAAGTAGTGAGCATAAATTACAGGTAATTCTCACCTGTACAAACAAGACTTCTAGGTTTCAACCTGAACTTCAGCAGTGCCAATCCAAAACTGAACTTTAGGAGCTTATATTTGAAATAGAAGAATGGAAAACCTTGACGCTTTCTGTACTATTAATGTATAAAGAGTTCTGTCTCGTGATAATTGCAGACTAAAAGGAGTTTGTGCCTTTGTTCTCAATATTTCTTTTTTAAATTCAGACCTTAACTAAGTCAGATGCTGTATTTTTCCTCTTCTTTGAAATGTTTCTTTTTGTAAAGAAACGTTTGTTTTTAAATAAGCTCCGAGGCCATTGTATTTGGGCACAAGTACTTAAAATTCTTCAAAGAGTTTTTTGAGAGCACACATTGTTTGTATCTTTGCCTGATTGCAAAGCCGTGTAGTGGTGAATCACTTTACTAGATGAAGTTCAAAATTGTGACCTCTATAAAATGAGAAGTATACAAGCTACAGTTTGGAAAGAAAAATAATGTTAAAATGCTGATTACTCTAACTGGTCCTGTAATACTTCCTTGCTTGTTTTACAGAAGCGAACACTGTGACACTATATCCATCAACATAAGGATATCTTTCAGTTTCATTGCAGCTGGAGTCAGTGACTTCATATTGAAAAAGGTTGGTTTTGAGATTACAAACCATGACAATTTTTAACAGTGAAGGAACATTCATATTTATGCAAATACATAGCCATGTATACTTGTAAGTATACAGACGTGTTTTTCTGTTGTATGCACAGGTTTAACCTGCATCTGACATGATGCAGAAAGCATTTAAGGAATTATATGAGCTTTGTGAAAAAGGGGTATTACCTGAAAAATATGCTAGCAGTTACATTGCTGGGAAACAAGAATAGCGTACTTTTTAAAATCAAAAAGCTGTGTTATTGGACCAACAAAATAAAATTTTTGTGATAACTGGTTTTGGAGTCGTTGGTGTCTTGAATCTTTGAATTGTGCAGTTTTTCCATAAGTGTAGAGTCAGTATTCCCCTCTTAAGCCAGTTAATTCTACTAAATTACTTATGTTATGAATTAACTGCATCACAGTATTTTAATTAAGTGTGTTCATGGTCATTTTAAAAATAGTTGACTGGGGTAGGTCATTTAATTATATTTTATCTGTAAGAAGGCATTAGCTCTGCTGCAACTGATAGCTAGGCAGGCCATCTGCAATGCCTTTCAGTTCACTCACACTGAATTGTTCAGATAAAGACTGTCAAGGGCTGCCTAAATAAGGAAGGAGCCTTGGTAGAGTTAAGTGCAGTGGAGGGCACAAATGAAGCATTGATTCCAGGCATGCTGTAGGGTGTGAGCTGTTTCCTGCAGTGCTGAACCTTTTTAGGGTTTTCATTGTGTTTTCTGCAAAGTATTGAAATGAGAGTATCTGTCATTCAGGATCTCAGGGAGGATGAAAATGAGGATGGGGAAGAAGAAGAAAAGGTGAGTTAAACCCCAGTAGCTTTGAAAAGTACTTATTTCCTTCTATTGTTACCCTTTTAGGACAGTAAACCCAGAATTATTACCTTACTTTTACAGGTCTTCCTCAAGCCTGTTATTGAGGACAGAAATATGGAACTGGCCCGAAAATGCAGTGAAATAATAAGTGATGTAAGTGATAGTGACTCTTTTTTTTTTTTTTTTTTTTTGTTACTTCACATAACTGTTGTGTTATGATAGTGAATGTTACATTTGCATTTCTCTTTTCAAGTGGGTTTATATTCACGATACCTATTTTTTCCAGATATGTACAGTGCATCATGTGCCCATTCAAGACTCAAATATAAAAGCACATAAATAATAGAAAAGCACAGCCTGCTCTGGTCCCTTAAATTACCAGCTGCAGAAAGATGAGCTTTTCAGAGCTCTTGGACAGTATGGAAGCATAGGTCCTAGGAAGGGGAATGTTCCAAAACTGGGTCTCATGCAGAGGATGTCTCCCATGAGAACATCTTGGCTGACTTCATGAGGAATATGCAGTATTTTTTTTCTAGTTATAGCCTAATCCTATGAAGTTTGATTGATTAGAGCAGAACTGGGTGCCAGTATACATAGCCTTAAGGAGGGAGGATAAAAATAAAACAGATTAATTGAGTGTTATCTGTTGGTCTGTGCTGATAGGTACTCAAAACTGCATAGCATATTATTGTTGACTTACACTTACAGGACGAATCACTGAAATGCTTGAATGTCTTTAAAAATTATTTAGCTAGAAAATTCTTGACTTGCTTACTATAAATTTTTAACTGTTGATCAGATATAGACATTGTATAAACATCGTAGCTCGGATCCAAGTCATTTTAAATTGGACTAGATACAATTGCTTCAGTTTAACAGCATCAGATGTACCTTGGTGGGAATTTTATTTCTGTGGCCCTCTTGGAAAGTGTGTCTGAAGAGTAACTTTGACCCTTCATGTGAACGGGAGTAAAGAATGGTATTTCTCCTGCAAGGATGGTGGCTGGCAGCAGAGGAGACAATTACTGAGGAGAGAGTGACTTGCTTTAACAAGAAAACCAAAAAATGATGTCTGGCTTATGGTTGTGTTTTAATCTGATATTTAGATTTAGGATGTTGTTGTTCAAGGTGAATGAGTATCTTAGTTTTAAGAGAACAGAACATACAGCATCTAAACTTTAGGTCGTAATTATTAGGGGTTATGTATCAGAAAAGAATAGGTAACTTAGAAAAACAGTATCTGGGATGTGTAGCTGTTACAGTGCTGACTTGAAAGTATGACTTGACATGGTCAAAGTTTACTCTTTGTCCAGACACCGTCTGGTAATACTTTAATTTTCACAGAAAGAATACTCAAAATTGGGTAGATCTTTTAAGAGAAGCTGCAAGATGGCTCCCTTATAATCTCAAGCTACTTTAGGAAGTAGAGATTATTAATATTTTTACTGATGGTTGTCTACATGCTTTCTTTGGGAAAAGAATGGCATATGGTACAATAAATGCTTGTCAACTCATGTAAAGGGCAAAATGAAAATGGACCTGGAGCACTTATCTGTCCCAAAATACATTTATTGCTTCCATGCAACTGGTTTCTAAACATGATTGCTGCTCTTAAAGGCAAAAACTCCTTAAAAAATGCTGAAGAGATACTTTCTTTAATTTAAAAGAAATGTTTATTGTGCTGTGTACCCATTAGAAGTAATGTTGGCTGTGGCTGTTAATTAACTGGTAAATGGAGTGGCTGTATTTTCTCTTGATTTTCTGCAGGGGCTTGGGAGCTAAGGTGAGTAAGTTAAGCCATCTTTCTGAAGCCTGTAATGGTTCAGGGATGTGGGCTTTTGCTGAAAACTTGTGATCCATTTAGTCTGTTAGGTTTTCCTTGAGATATGTAAAGCGTAATGGCAAAGTGTCATTAATGCTTTCATGGCAGTAGTAATATGTAATGGTCCAGACCATTTAATTTCAAAGAAGGGACTGTGTTTATAAATGGCATCCAATTTTTGGCCCTTATTCTGCCTCTCCTGAAATCAATAGGTGTTTCTTCATTGGCTTGAATGGGATATGTATGTGTGGGGGGTGAATTTGGTTTCCCAGAATTTCTTGCTATAACTGGAATTTATTATGACCAGTGAAGTCCTTTGTGCTGTGGGGCTAAGTTCCTCACCCTGCACACTTCATTGTGGAGGCCAGTAAACTGCAAGGAGTTTGCATTCTTGCCTTTAATTTTTGACTCGATAACATTCAGAACTTTTTATATATTCTTTGTCCTTTTTAGCATGAATCTTATTGTTGGTGTACATCTGTACATTTTATGTGTACAATGCGTACAATTTTATGGGGCTTACAGTTTGGTCATAAGATGACCTTGGGACAGCAGCCAGTGTCCTTGCTGACCGCGAGACTGGGTGATTGCCCTTTTCTGTTGGTGGAGCTGTCAGCACAGCTCCTCCATCAGAACGCTGTGCCAGGAGCGCTCATGGCTGAGATGCTGGGGTTGCATTACGCTTGCCCTGCATTCTTTGCAAGCTGGCTTTAATTTGGCAATATGGGTTTTAAAAAGTGTTACAGTGGCAGCCCTTCACACACATGTAATTTTCAGCCTTGAACTGTATGTAGGGGAAGTTGTGAAGTGTTCACATGCTCCGGTTCTTGAGGAAATCCCCATTTTCATTTGAGGTTGGCAGATGTTTGTTCTGTGGCTGTGATACCCCCTGGATTGTTTCTCCCTAAAGCCATTTCATTTAATCTCCCTCCATTAT
Source organism: Falco punctatus (assembly GCF_963210335.1). Lineage (NCBI taxonomy): Eukaryota > Metazoa > Chordata > Aves > Falconiformes > Falconidae > Falco > Falco punctatus. The sequence continues at coordinate 71,352,779 of NC_137583.1, forward strand.
GCAATTTTATTCCACAGATGTTTTCAAAATGTCACGTGTGTTTGATTTGTATGAATTAGCATCCTTTTCAGGCCTTTTCTCTTCCATATTGAAATTGAGCTTGTCCATTTGCTTGGATTACTTATGTTTTGGTATATTCTCATCTCTTTGTTTTGGTTGCGTGGTGTGATGTTGTGAATACTGTTATAAGCAGAGAGGAAGATTACTATACAAATAAAATGGTCATTGACCAAACTGTCATAATCCTTTTTGGTAGAGAGGCAGACACTGCCTTCTGAAGATTCTGCTGAATTTGTTTTACGATACCAGTGCTTCTTTTCTGCTATGGGAAAAAGTAGTGCTAGTTTCTGGGTAGCTGTCCTTATACAGAGTCCAACTTTTTTTTTAGCATGTCCCTGTTATGAAGGAAGGGCCAGAGCAGAAACGGAGTGCCTTTTTACTCATACTGATACGGTTGTGACCGCCTAATTTAGGATGGAGCTGTTTCTATGAATGCACCGTTACTGGTCACATCCTCTAACTCAGGAGGACTTTGAGGTCCAAATTCTTGGAGTCTAGTAAAATACTGTGAGGCGACAATTCTGTGTGCTTGCTGTTCTTGTGCTTTTCTCTAGGTTTCTGTGGCCACAGAGAGGGGATTTGGTATTACTTGGTCTGTGGCCTAACACAACTCTTAGTCTTACGAGACTGTAAATTAAGAAATGTGGGATCGGAAAGGGAATCCTTAGTGGAAAAAAGTTCCCTTTTGGTCTAGCGTAAGAGCTAGATAAGAAGGTTCAGACCTTTTTGTGGCTTTTCTAAGCTTAAATGGGTCTTCGAGAGATGACAGTTGTATAACGGATCTTGGCATGATGACTGTCAACATGGTTACATCATTGATGTTAAGATACTAAGAACAGTTTTTTGAGTATATTCATATCAAAGTTAGATTAATATGTACCCCTGAATACAAAGGAAAGGTGGCTGCTTGGACTAAACTGTTACCATTGGAGCCTTTCCTTTAGCCCACAGTCTCCTCCTGTGTCTCTCCTGTGGAAGAGGCTGATAGAACAGGCCATGGGCAAGATGAATTTCCTTGGCGAGCCAGGAAGCTTCAGCCTGAAGGTTGGATGCTGTAGTTTTATAAAGTTGATCTTGCCAAATAACATCCATTCAGAAAAAAATGCAATTTTAAGCTTATTGTTTTGGTGGTTGTCTAGGAATTTTAATCCAATTTAACTGGATAGCTGTGTTGCTGGTCAGAGTTGTTTTATGATAAGAGTCGGGGAGAAGAAAGGGATCAGGAGAGAGCTATTAAAAATTCGGCCTTCAGTGAGCTATTGGACTTCAAAAGTATATCAAAAGAGCAGTGGTGGCTCCAGGCCATCATTTGCAAATTTTTCCTATTATTTGTTTTTTTTCTCCAGGCTTACCAGTTCTATTCAACCTAAACAGTGTATTTTGTGGTGAGGGGTAAGTCACTTGCAGGCAAAATTTCCTGTTCAGTATTTTAGACATCTGAATTTGTAACCCCAGACTTTGGAGAACAGTGTTAGCTGCTCTGCCTATTCCTTCTAGGCGTTGGTTAAGTTCAGTCTTAGTCAACCTCTTAAGCCTTTTGCTTACATCATTTGTAACAGATACACTTTTTAAGTGCAGATGTCATGAGTTCATGATACTTGTCCCATTTCACCTTCCAGCTTTCTGATTCCATGCGATCCAAACACTTCTGTAGCAGACTGGAGTGTGTTGGATCAGTCTGACTGCACATTTTGTTGCATGTCCTCTCTAAATTGCTCACTTGAACCTACAGGCGTTTTGTGGCCTCTATGGGTTACTATAATAAATGTGAATAATATAGGAGTGAGGAGGTGGCATTAGTCCTTTACTGCTTTCAGTTATTTTGAAAGCATGACTTACACACAGACAGACACACACACTCACTCTCAATTAAGAGATACCTTAGAAAGCTTTCATGTTTAATTTTTGAATGTGATTATTGCTCTGTAATTAAAATGGACGTAATTACAGTCAGGTCTCAGGTATCTGTGGGTGATTTATCGAAGTTGTGAGTGGCAAGACTCTCCATCTCCTCTACCAAAGTCTCAGCTTTGCTGGAGTTTCCACTGGGAATGCCATCAAACCTAACCAGTAGACAGTCAGCTCTGTAGACTTCACAAGTCCCTTTTCAGCCATATCACTGTGAACAAACATAATCCTACAAAGCCTTTTTTTTTTTTTTTTTTTTTAAGGCTAGGTATGTTCATGTGCACATGCATACACACACTTGCAAGTACATGCATGAATGCGTGCAAGTTGAAAAGTGAGTGCCTGCGCATGTTTGCCACAAAACTGCCCTTTTTGCGTGTTCTCTACGATTACCTAGGAGTCCAGTGACACACATAGGTTACATGAATTTGTGGGTTCCTGAGTAAAATTATGATACAGTAATTTTACACCCATTGTTCACCAAACATTTGTATTTAGAATACACTGATATACAGAGGCAGACAATATGTTTGGTAATGAGATGTAGATCCCTTCAGTAGTCCAAATGTGGGTGAGCTCAGTAGTAACCAAAATTGTTTCCTGTGTGAGGATTACATAGTCATCAGTTTGAGATGAATTTTGCATTATCTAATCCATTTTGTGGTGGACAAAAAGTTTGCATCAGAAAGTACAGGAGCAGCTTTTGTGTAAGCTGCCATCCTACTCATGAATTTTCCAAGTCCCTGTAGAGGAGTGTAGACTACAACTTGTGATATCCATTAAGGATTCAGAGAAAGAGGAAATTAAGACTGCATATTTCTGTAATGCTCAGATGCAGATCATATTGCTTCTGTCAGTGCTTGTCAGCAAGTCTAGAGTGCATAAATGCAAGCTGCTGTTGTGCAGAATGTGAAAATGAGGTTGAAGAAATGGAGGCAGATAATAACCATGAAAGCTTAATACTAAATAATACAATTTGCATTGAACTTAACTGTTCTATGTACAAAGAAATAAATGTCACTAAAAACATTGAAGGCTATCCATGTAAAGTGTCTATCTTTAAAACTTATTTAATTCATCTCATCGTAATTCACCATCTTTCTTCACACAGTTCTTACATGATAAAGGTCCCTACACATTCACCATGTCCATAGATTTTATCCTTCTTGTGGTCTCACTAATACAAACACTGACTTCATCAACAGTCATGTGATTATTATACCTGCCTGTATCATTTGCCCCATGGTAAGAAAATGGTTGGTTTTGGTTTTTTTTTTAAACAAAAAAAGAGTAGTGTTTTGGTTTTTTTGGCAAAATATGTCATGGTGATCTGCTTAAAAAATGGTTTCCTTTGTGCATACATGGTTTTTAAAAAGGCTGAATTTAAAATTTGTTTGGTCTTAAAGAAATCCTGTTACTACTTGAATGTCATGGCTGTTGGGTTGCTTTGTAGGCAATGATTTGGCAGTAGCCTTTTGAATTTATTCATGTAACTCTTGGATTCATACAGGGCATTTGATTATGTTACACAGATTCTGTGCTTGCTAGGTCTGTGTTAGAAGTTTAACAATTTTATCTTTGAGATCAAGGATCAAGGAGATAAATCATTAGATTCTCCTTTCTTTAGAGATACTAGCACATCTACAACAGTGCTGAAAATGTGCTGTAGATGTAGAGAAAAATCGTATCTTTTTCATCTTTAAAGAATTCTGTGACTTTTATATAGCCCTGGTACTGTGTCTGAGAACTGGGTGTTTCCCTTTGGCTTAATTCGAGCCAGCCTGAGGTATTTGCAAGCCACCCAGCATAGTATCCATAAAGAAAATGATAATAATAACAACCACCACATTAATAATACTGATGATAATAATAATAATAGCTGTTGTTTATTTTTCTGTTTTTTTAAAAGAGCAATTAAACTTCTTTTTTCTTCTCTTTGTAGATACACTATAAAGAAGAGTTTAAAAAATCTAAAGGCAAGTGCATATTTGTACCGGACACCCCACAGCTAAAACATGTGAAAAGTCTCGGTGCTTTTATTTCTGAGGTAAGACCTAAAAGATTGAAGACTTCTGTTTGCTGCTTATCCTTCCTAAAAACTCTCTCAATTGAATGTGATGGTTTTTAGAAGGGGAAGGATGGCTTATTTCAAATAACAACTCTTTAAAACTGAAGTAACTTAAATTAGTGTATACTATATACGTGAGTAATAATAATTTGGAATCATGCAACACTTTTATTTTGGGAGTCCAAGATACTTTATTAATAGTTCTGAGGCACTCCTAGCTATCCCATTCTGTGGATAGATAAACTAAGGAATAGGAAAAGGATTTCTTGTTACTTACTCTGCAGTAATGAGTTTTGCAGATTGTACCTGTGCATACTTTACCTGCTGTGGAGAATTCACAGCCTGGTAACAAACACAAGGAGACAAGGAAATTGTTAAACCCATGTTACCACCCCTGTCCTCCTTCAGCAAGGGATTGGGGGAACATCAGGTTAATGGCATCGGCAGGTTGCCTGAGCACTTGCATGCATGTACATGCATACCCATGTCAGAGTTTTTAGCTCTTCATGTACACACAAACACACACACAACTGTAGTGGCAGATAAAAAATGGCGGCTTCTAAAATGCCAGAGTTTACTGCCAGCTCTCCATGTCCCAGGTACAACATGTCATAGGATTGCATCTCTCATTGTTTTCCACAGCTGAGAACAGCGGTGGAAGTTTACCAGAGTTGCTTTGTTAAGGAACTGCTGTTTCTGAGTGATTTGCCTGTCACTGTGACCCTTGGAACACTTAAAATTTTTGGTACCTCATTTTTTGTGCTGCCTTTTTGATTAAGTATATTCCAATATCCTTTCTGGAGTTATGTAATTTATATACATTCTGTATTCTGTTTCTGTTTTCACCAGTTTGCTGTGTGGCTACATTCAATATAAATGCATCCGATTAATATTTTTGTTGTATTTTATTGAATTTTCTGAGAAAGAGTGGCATGTCTCAAGGGGCAGAAATGCGGTGAAATTATACTTTCTAAGGCACAGACTGTTGTACAGAAGCACAATACAGAGAGAGTATTTATCAAATCCATCTGTCTGATTCCCAATAAAAGCTGCTAATTATTACTCAGAGATTAAGAGATATAAAAATATTTCAAAAATTTAAACATGTTCTATGTTATCACACTGTTGAACACACTGGTTGCTTATTGCAGCATTACCTGAAGCCAATGATGTGATGGGTGGTTTGTCTTGTAAATTACTGACCTCTAGTGTCCCATAACCTGTTTTTGCAAAACTAGAACACTGAAATTCTTAACAGTTTGTCTACTGCAGGAAAGAGAGCCCTCTCTTTTGGGAAACGACAAGAAATGTTACAGCAAATTATTTATATATATATGTATGTGTATAAATGTATAAATACATATGGGGAACTAGTCTCTTAATGAACAGCTATATATTGCACAGTAAATTAATGACATTAGTATAATTTAGGGTATCTTTGATATTTATGATTACTTTCACAGCATTACTTGACATTATTGTTTTATGGTTTTGAAAACCTTAGATCTGAAGCAAAAGCCTCCCAGATTTTGAACTATTATTCTGGTCTGTCTCATAAAACCCTTTTGTGAGGAATTGCTAGTACTGACTACTGGATGAAGTACAGGATAAATAAAAAGCAATTTAAAAATGAATCTGTAATATGAGAAGATTAAATAGAAGTGATGGCAGACATGCTAACCCCAATCTTCCTGTCCTTTCCAGTTACATTTAATTGCTACTACTTATTAATCAGTAAAATACTTTTTGTTGGCCTCTTGTGGCACTCATTGTGCAAAACTTGGGAAAATGGAAAGAAAAAAGATAATTTTAGTTTTTAGAAACGATTTTAAAAAAGGCTAGAAAAATAACTGCTTTGCTTACCTTATTTTATATTCCCCCCCATATTATTGAATTTAATTAGGAGGTGCTGTGCATTGCTTGGTGAATTAGACACATACGCCTAAAGTATTTTAGTTATTTAAAGATCTGGTTTTGCTTGAAAGTTTATGACAGCATTAGATTTTTCCAGTTTTAATGGTCTATGGTATTTTATTTAATAGAAAAAATAAGTAGTGTGATAACTGTATCTTAATTTTTGCATTATATGTCACCTTTTTCTCCCCTCTAGGTGAAGTATAAAGGAGCTGCTAAGAAAGACCTTTCCAACTCTCTTTATCAGCAGATGCCAGCCACAATTGACAGTGTGTTTGCAAAAGAATTAATGCAACTTCAGAGCAAGGTACAATTTTAGAATCACAAAAATTATTTTTAAATGAATTGTGTGACAGAATATGACCAATTTGAATGATATATTTGAACGGATACTTGATCACCTGCTTTATTCATTTGGGTGAGTTCATCATCCAGAGTTTATTGTGATACCTTCCTAACTTCAACAACTACTCACTTCAAAAATCTTACTTGTTATTTTTATTAAATATAAATTTAAAAACTACTAGTGCATTCATCAATCCAATGAAACCAATTAGAAATCCATGAATTCAATAAGGAATTACTGAATTCCATGACATTGCACTCCATTTATAGAATAAATGGATCTTATATAACAAACATTTCAATTTGGGTGTTGTATTAACTTTATGAAATGTTTGATGCTGAAAGGAAAACAAATAAATAATGTTTTTTTAAAGGCACTTACTGGTAGCAGTGAAAGTATTTCTGTTGATCTGCATACTACCACTCACAAAAAATTTTATAGAATTAAAAATATTAAATCAAGTATATTGAGCATAGCGTAAAACATGCAAACAACCAGTAAAACAGTAAATTCAAGGTCATTTGCCTCCAGGGTCTTAAAAAATATAATGCCCTCAATGTAGGCAAGTGACCCTTCACTTCCATTGATCTCAGTGGAATTGAGTGTTAAGTATGTGTAATATGAATGAAGTTACAGATTTTCATTGTTACTCATGAGAGTTACAGCTGATAGACGGTCCTGATTTTCTGTCCACCAAGCATTTCCACATTTTTCTTGTTTTGCCTTTCTCCTCTCTTAAAGTTATTAACCATGTATAGTTTAATACAGCCACTCTGTGAACACACTCTTAAATCCATATTATTGATTGTATCTCAGTATGCATTCTTCTAATGCAATGATTTTTTTTCAAATAAAGGAAAATATTCATAACAAAAGAAAGCACTGAAATCTTGGGACAGCTTGGAAAGAAGTGTTTTAATTTAAAACAATTTGTTAATCAAGGCTATGTTAAGCAAATATTATAAAATGAAGTATATTTTGGCTTTCATAGTTTGAAATTGAACATATATATACTCAAGTTAAAGCAGCACCGTAGCTGAAATGACCTTAATGTGACATTTCATTCTACAGTGAGTGATTAGAAGAATTACAGTAGAAATAAATTGGGAATTAAAACTTGTATAACACTTCTAAACTATTAGCTTGATTTATAAAACACTACTGACTAACTTGACTATAAAACACTAACTAGTTTGCCACGGATTTACTGCTGGATTCATCACAATTGAGTAGATTCTACATTAGTTTACACAAATGAGGTTAATTAACATCGGTGATGCGGCAGAAAAAATAAATAACTAAGACTAAACATGAAACCATTTGATTCAACAAAAAAACCCCAACAACTTTTAAAGGAAAAGATTGACATTTTCATTTGATATTTTTGCAGGTTTTCCTCAATCATCCAGCTGTCATAGAGAAACAAATATGCATATAGGATGAGTTGTACCTAAGCAGAAACTTTTCTTGTAAAATTCATACCATTCCATTAGGAACAGATGCATTATAAATCATAAACTGCCATAAAACTTAAAAGATACGCTGACACATTTTTCCAATTTGTGGTTTCTGTTGCAGTGGACCTGAATTTAATGATACTTTGAGAGAGATCCTAGGGGATTTTCTAGTGGAAAATCTTCTCTACAGTATTCAAATCTAATCCGTGTTGTGCCTATCACTGTGGTACCTAAGTAGCTAATACAAGGATTTCAGATTTCAGCTAGGTCAGGATATGGCAGAGGGGATTTCTGCTGCATCTGTCTAGCTGGGATTGAGAATTTACAGGTCATTACTTCAGCGAGAGGAGACTGCGTATGCCATAGGAAGGAGAGAGAACAGCACCAGCTGGCCATTGTGCCAGCCCTCCTGCAAAAAGGCTGCTGTAGGCACAGAACTGTAGTCTGTCTCTCAGTTATAGCAAGCTGATTTTAAATAGGTGCTGCTTTCCCGAGAGGTGGAGAATACGAGTACGTGTCCTCCTCCCCATCCACATCAGAACAAATTTACACCTTTGACTCCCTCTTCATGCTTCTTGAATGCGAGGCTGAGCTTGAATGCTTTTGTAGCCACATCAAGCAGGTGCTTTCTCTCGCTGTGATGCCATGCTCTTGGCAGGATCCATAGCTTCATCTGCCAAGCAGGTGAATCAGGACTAGGGGATCATGGTGTGGAAGAAAAAGAGCCACTGACCCTGCCTGCTATGGCCTGCTGGCACAGGACTGCTGAGGTTGGTATGCCTCTGCTGGGTGATCTCCTCACACAGGTGTGTCCTCTGCGGATGGTCTGTCCTGTGATTTGGTGTTTGATCCTAAAATGGTGCTGCTGCCCTGCTGCTGCCCAGCAGCTCAATTGTCAACCTACCTAGGTATAGTCCACTTTATTAATTTTTATACACTGTTTTAGATCACAGCCGTGATTTAGGAACTTGGAGGCAACAAGGGGACATTTCTTTTTTCTCACAAGAAATTATTCCCCAGCTACAGCTGCCCTCCACTGTTCTCTCCAGAGCAGACTACCATAGCATCATCTATCACTTTTGCATGCTTTAACTGGTACGGCAGTTGTCAGTGACTTCAGCAGAGCCAAGACCTTGTTCTGTAGGGTTCCAGCCATACAATGTCAGCACTGATGGGATCTTGCCATAATGGAGAGTACAACACCCAGACGTTTGTGGTTCTCCTCCTGTGAAACTTGCTCCCCATATTGGCTGTACTGGTTCGTGCTCAATTCCCTCTTCAAGATACATGGGAAAGACTGAAACAAGACCACCTCTGCAGGCTTTTGCATAAACCCCATGTTTGCTCTTTGTGTTTTATTTAGAACTAGCATGAAGATGGAAGTAAATACCCACAGAGAAGGAAATCCATCCAAGATTTTGACAAAAAAATCATGACACTGTTTATGGGAAGAAAAATGTTTCAGGAGAATGAAGAAGAATTTCATAGCCCCACATACTTGCATGACTTTTATAAATTTTAGGTTTCCCTCTATGCAGAAAATTTGACTGTTGACTTCTAAATAGCTTTCTTGAGGGTGATTTTCCCCCCTCTCTCTTTTGCCATAGCTATCCCTTGGGTAAGCTGGAGAGAGCAGAAGTCCCTGTCCCCACTGTGTAACTTTATCTTCCTTGCCAGCCTACAAAGCTCTCACCAATTTTCCTGTAATCTGCAACAAGAAAACAAAGTTGATGAGAACAGTCTAGGCAGGAGGCCTCATTTTAATTTTCTTGAGAGGAAACGGGCATTTTCTGGAAAAATTGCATTTTCCTGTGGAAAATATTTCTGAAGGGAAATTTCTGATCATTGCTAGCTTTGGGCCAAGTCTTTTTCTTGTCTGAAGACCAGTAGAATGAATTCTTCATTACGTAGAAAAATTTTTTTAATAAGGTGTCACAAATAATGATAAAGGTATTTAAAATTGCTTGGGGGGGAAACAATGTTGAGAAAAGTATGTGTTTCATCACTTTTTTTAATCACATTATTTCTGCCATAAGAAGAGATTGCACTGTTTTTCTTCTTATCTGAAAGGAATAATCTAAAGCAAACTGAAGGCAGTTTAATTTTCTCCTTTGCACAGGGCAATATCTCAAATAGTAACTATATGTCAATGCTCAATAGTGTTTTCTGTTTGTTTTTGAAGATAATGAACCAAGTGTATATTAGTATTTTCAACCTCCATAGAGAAAGTTTCAGAGTTTTTCTTACTTATGGGCAGAATCCTCCTTTTATTTCACATGGATTTTTTTTTTTTGTTACTATGATAAAGCTATTTTTTGTGGTTTACTGCATCATTTACAATCGTATTACACATTATCAGACTGTTCTATGTAAGTCTTAATGATTTTGTATGGTATCAAATCTCATGTTCAAGATTTCCTCTTTTTTGTGGTGACAGGTATTAGTTTCCTGAACTTCTCTAGTCTTGTTTTACACCACTACATTGGATAATCTAATTCTCTATCTAGAGATTAAAATGTCATTTTCTGTGTTCTTTAACATTTCCTCCTACAAATCCTACATGGTGGTTTTTATGTTTAGAGCTCAGCTTACTGACTATAAAGGGAAATACAAAAAATAAATATTTAATAGTGTTTAAAGTATTCCAAAACAGAGGGTCATTCAGAGTTAAGTTAAAAGAGTGCAAAGCCTTCCTCAATGCAGCTTCCCAGTGACATGCTGTTGTAGAAGAGAGATAAGAAAAATAAAAAATGAGTACTTACAAATTAGTTCAATCTGAAGTCATACCTACTTAAATAATTGCCTTGTATTTCTCAAGTTAATAAATGGAGCCACTGCAGAGTAGAGGTTACATCAGTGACCTGTAATACTTGATCTCCCTCTAGAGTAGTTTCATATGTAGATTTGATAAAGAAAATTAAGTTCAGTTAAAATGTGAAAATCAACATGAAATGGGAAATAATGTTTCTAAGAATATTCATGAAATAATCCTCATAAACATTTTTCCGTGCTTCCTTGGGACTGATTTAAAGATCTGGGAACAGTTCTGCACTAAGCTGTCCAAAACTAAAGGAGACAGCTATTGAACTTCTCCTAGCTTGTGATTGCTTCAGGGTTACTTAAGTCAATTAATAACAATAATGTGAAAAGATAGGAAGAACACAGCTGTCAAATAGCAACTCAAATATTCCTACATTAAGCTAAAGAAACAGTCATCTTTTCCCAAGATAGTAGACACTCAGTTGTAATTTCTATTAGTTTTCTTGCGCTGGGTGTTTATGTGCTATTGTGTTTTGCTGTCTTGGTTACGTAGCTCATTCACCAAGAGAAGAATATAGATGTTGAACCAGCAAAGTGGCAATGTAATAAAATACATATAAATCAGTAGATTTTGGAAGTAACTGTACGAGTCTGCTTTTCAGAATGGTGGTAAGTGGGGAACATCTTTAAAGTGACAATGTGAAGCAGGAGAAGTAGCAAAACAGTTTTTGTGGCATATGTTTATGTAATAATCATACTTTTGCAGGAGATCATTTGTTAGTGATGCTTCAGTCTTGTTAAAGACTATTTGCTTTTCCAGTTGCAAGATGTAATCAGTATAGGGTTATAGACATTTTGTTGTTTCAATTTGCGTTTGTTTCCCCAGAGGCCTGATCATGTTGGATTTACACTGTATAAGGAGATGACACATTTTAAGTTTCCTAATTTGATACTTTCATTCATGTAGTAGCAGTGAAACACCCCCCATCCCCCACCCCACCCCCCCGCACCCCCATTTTTTTGGTCTTAATCTCTCAGCCTATATATCATTTTGTAATATGATAGAGTCAGGGCAGATACTAATGTATTGCCTCGGACACTGTGATCTGTGACTCAGATGCAATCTTGCTAAACACAAACACATGCATTTTCTCACAGTTCTAGTATCCTGTCCTAAAAAAGTCCAGATCACCATAGTTGAGAGTTCCCATCTACAAACTTTCACAGTGTTCTTTTATTGCTGTCTAGGGGTTAAGTTTCAAATCCTTCTCCTCCTGATCAGCTTTCAGTCTTGTTTAGTGTTTGCTGTTTTCTTGGGGATTATTTTAATGCTTGCTCCTGAGAGCTGTTAGAAAATGAATTTTCTTGATGCTTGCTGCCTCTTCAGGCATCAAAACCTGGTGATTTTTCTTAATGTAAGCCTAAAAGCTTCTGACAAGGATAAGTGCAAGATCAGCTTTTCAAGAGTTCTAGTATGTGAATGTCTGTATATGTAAGTATAACACAGTACACTGAAAGCTGGATGAATGCCCAACATTGAGCTCAGTTTCTATTATAAAAATAAATTTGTTTATAAACTCACAATCCAGGTCCATTTTCATTTACCATAATGACTATTGAATGTAAATATTATTTTTCTTTGTGAACCTTGGGGACTAGTAAAAATGTGTGTTGTGCTAATAATTTCCTAACAGTGGAAGAAATAGATGTTTGGGCTATGAGTATTTCATACCTGTTTATTTATGAGGAATGCACAAAATCTTTTTTTCCCCCTGAAAGCAGGGGAAAAAAAGAAAACTGGAATAGTTAATTAGCTGATAGATCCAAGTGTTTCAAGCAAAAAAAAGCTTTTGCTTATGCTTTTCCTTGGGCTGTCTTCTTACCTTGTTAATTTTCTGTTTCTGTATGTTTCTTTTTCTTCCCCCTGTCTACTTATAACTCTGTTGGAATAACATATGCAGAGAAATCTCTCTGCTGACTGTGCCTCATATGTCTCTGTTTTGGGTGGAAGCTGCTCTCATTTCAAGGCTCTGGCTCCACTAAGGAGCTTAATTACTACATTTCTTCTTGAATGCCGGCACACTATGACACTAGGTTTAACCCAGCTCATATTATTATACCTACTCTGCTGAGGTCACAAAAGTGTAATGTTACTCTTTTCAGGTTCTCTATAAACAAAAACATGATGCTGAGAAAGGAACTTCAGATTATGCACATATGAAGGAGCCTCCAGATATTAAGCATGCCATGGAAGTCAGTAAATACCAGAGTGATGTAAGTACTCCTCCATCTGAAATGAGTTTGCTTGTTTTGGGTAGGTGCATCTAACAGCTAACTGAAATGAATTGGGCATGGAGTATTTTCATATTTGATTAGTTGGTATTTTTTTTACATTATTTGCTCTGAACCAGTTTGGGACATGAATGGTATGTGACTTTTATTCTAAACTGCAGTGGAAAGCACTTGTTATTGTTTGTTTGTAGTAAGTGTTTTTAAGTGCTATCACTTTAAAATAAAATTACAAACACAGGTTCTCTGATTCATGTGTACCTATTTGTACTTCAAAGGTATATAAAGCTCTTTGTTTACATGAGCACCAGCGTGGTTTCAGTCTGTCAAGACTTGGACAGTTCTTCAGGGTTCTGTATAGAGGAGAGAAGGGGGCTGTTTCTGCCCTGCTCTTGCATGCTTTTTATGCATGTGAATAACTTTGATCCTGTCTCGTGAATACATATCAAATAAGTTTCAAAGAACAGTTTATGACTTACCTTACAGAATCTGGGCCATAGAGTTCAGTTCAATACCTGGCACTAGTTTATACCATTGACCAAAGTATTTGTGTAGTTTTACTTAAAATAATTTACAAGTAATTTAGAGCATTTAGCAATATTTTAAAAGTTGGTTGCTTTTTTTTTTTCTTTTTTTTTTTTTTTTTACAGCTGTTAACTTTAAGTTATTTAGGTTTTCACAATGTAAAAGCATAGTAACAGTATGTACATTTTTTCTTAGTATCAAGTCAGATTTTACTTCATGGTTAAGGTACCTTATACTAGCTCAGTGGACTACTGCTGGGGGAGAAATGCTACCAAGATTAGTGTCTTGAATGATAGAAACACAGCTTTGAAGAAAAATTTAGGTTTTGTAAAAACTTACTTATGAGAAAAGTAAATTTTAGGAAAAGATTAGCTAAAATAGTGGGGTCATTTTAAAGGGTACACAAAACCAGTAAGAACAGCTGACATGTAAATACCTTTAAAGTTATGATCCATTTCCATTCTTCTTAGGTAACCAGGTTAAGTCAGGTAGGTATGTGATTTTGTAACTCTTGTTTCTCAGATAATTGGGATATTTTTTTGCTGTTATCAGTGTAGAAAATTAAGCTTGGGTGTTCATTTTGAATTATCTTAAATTCACGGTATCCTCCCTCCTGTCAGTGTAACAAACTCTCTTAGGTTGTGTAGGCTGAAAACTAAATGTCAATGTTAGATGTATGTCCGTGTGTGCAGAATCTTGACAGCTGGCCGCTGATTAAAAGGCTGCGGAAAACTTCAGGGAAGCATTATGTTTGAAGAATAACTTTTTCTTCTGCTGGGAAATACCTGCGTTGGAACTCCCAGCAGTAATTTGCAACCAGCCTTGATTACAGAATTCCCTCTTCCTGTCAAACTCTGGCTGTCTCTGCTGTTGGAAGCATCAGGATGTCAGATTGACAGAGCGTAGGAGCTGGGAACATGAACTTCTCTCCCTATAAGCAAGAGCTTTGCCTAGCAGTAGGAATGATGGTGGACTACTAGAGAAGGAAATAATGCTGGGAAGAGAGATGGGAATCCCTCTCAGAGAATGTGGTGGGACCAGGAGGTATATAAGACGAGTTTTTAGATCAAATTTATCATGGCCTGAGGATTAGTGTGCTAGCGCAAAAAGCATTCCCCTTCTACAGCTGTAGATCACCTGCTAACAGAATTAAGGAGAGCAGGGTACAGATGTAAGAGTAAGTGAAATTCAGTTGTTTCATCTTCTGTCACCCTTAAAGCAAGCAAATAAGGGCAATGATGGCAAACGTAGAAGGGAAGGATGTTTTGATAAATGAGAACTTTTAACAGCACGCTAAAAATAATGAAAAAATACGAAGGAAGTTATTTTCAGCCTGAGCAAACTTCAAAGAAATCAAACACACCCTCAGTATTCAACATAAAACTCTATAATCAGTTAGTTTCATCTGTTCAAGAACAGATTCTTTCTGGTTGCTCATGGGGAGCAGCAGTGCAATGGGGATATGTCTTTATCACACATAAAGGAGCAAGTTATGGAAGTCCAATTATTGTTCAGTGGAGTTGCACAGCTCCTGCAGATAATTGTTTGGGCACTGTGGTGAATAGCTGTGGATTTCTTGTTTTGTAAGTACAGGTTTAATTAAGAGCCATGTGAGTTTTCATCTTTGAGTCAAAGTGTGGAATAGCAGGCATCCCAAATGTGGAGTGTTTGTCTTTCCAAACTATTTCAGGCTATGTAGCTGTGTAGAGTCACAGCTTTGAAAGTGCAGGGGAAAAGGAAGGAAACTAGGGGGAACAGGACAAAGCTCTTTTATCCACCACTCAGTACAGTATACCTGTGGGAGCAGAATGCGTGTTTACCTACAATGCTCTGCCAACTCAATTCAACCTTTACATGCAGGGTTTGCATCTAATAGGATTAGGATGTGTTTAAGACTATTTACTCAGCCTTAAAATAAGGCTGACATTTATACTCAACTCTGAAATGTGCAATTTCCTTTAAAAATTAAGACTGTATTCAACTTACAATACATTTGTGCTGACATTTTGAAACTGTCATGTGCTGTAGGCCTTCACGCCACTTTGAATATCATTAACATGCTCTATGAGCGTGGGCTGAAGCTGTGTAATAGCGAAATACTGTAAAATCTCCTGAAAAATGTGATCGTGTATAAGAAAAACATTCTTCTCTTCTTCATACTTAGAAGAAAATTGCTCTCAAAGGAACAGCAGAGACTTTTTAATGATAGGGATATTACTTGAAAAATAATTAAAATACTACATAATACTTGAACAAAAGCATGTTTATCCAAGCCAGAGTACTTTTCCCTACAAATTGTGTTTCATTTTTTGTGAAGTGAATGTTAATGATGTGACTTTGGCACACAAAACCATTTGGAGAAAAATGAAGTAGGGGCCATCGGCCTACTTCATGCCTGTGGCTGGCTGGTATCATTTAGCTCATCTGGAAGTTTCCAAACTCAGGACCAAATCTAGGCTGTGGCCCTTAGAAAACCATCAGGTCACAAAATAGTGGTTCACCTTATGTGTAGCTGAGGGTCACACGGATGGAAGTAATTATTAGAACAGTGAAATGACATGACAATGAAGTTTCTAAAGCAAAGAAAACACTTGTTGTATTGTGCCTCAGTAGAAGCGCACGTAGCATTTGATGAAGTTACTCAAAGCTGTGGATCACAGTTTTGCCTGTTCTGTGACCTGGTCCATCACTGCGTATAATGAATAGCAAAACAATGTTACATATTTGTACAGCAATTTATATGTCCTACTTGTTTAAAATTACTGATTCTTCTCATAGCATCATATTGTATGAAATAAAGAAGTGGTGTTCTGATTTTACAAATTGGACAACTACAATAGACTCATCTGTGGACATTCAAAGGGCAGTTTTCAGATTGGAGGTTGGAGCCCTGATATCTTTTCTCTTACACTTATGTACAGAACAGTGCTGCTTTTGAATTGTTAGTTGACAGTTGGGCAAACATTTGATGTCTATGTACGCTCTTTGCAGTCCATATGATGTCAGTAGTTGTAATTTATTGTGTTTCACTGAACATTTAAATTTGCGTATTGAAGAAGGCTGTATTGTCTTAGAAAAGCTTTTTTTTTTCATGTTCAGGATATTGTGCAGTCACAATCCACGCACAAAAAATTTACATTCTTTCTGATAAATGAGATCAGCAGATTTTGAACTTGATGTGCTTAAACACCATCGAAAACATACTAAAACGTCAATGTTTGTTTTGATGCAGATCATGTTAAATTCAAGCTTCTCCTGGCTTTCTGTTCAGCATCTGCATTAGAAAAATCACCTTTCACTGACTTAACTTTCTGCTGACAGCGGTTGTCAACAGCAGGTCCCCCTGGACCACTTCCAACTGGTGCTGAAAATGATGTGTTTACTCCTGATGTAATTGGGACCAATCAATTTTCAAGCCCATTACTGGAAAGGATGACTGCATCAATCTGTAACGGGCCAGAAATGTGTTTGTCTCTTCTACATGAGCTGGGAAACAGTTTTCAACACCATTTGAGTGGGCATCAGAAAAGCTGTTGCCGATGGTGATTGTCACCAGTTAGCCGTTTTCTAAGTGTTGATGGACCCCAAAGTGCAGATGAGAAAAGGGGGCAGAGACACAGCTGACAGGCCATTAGTTAGTGGACTTGCAGCTCTTAGAAAATACTATGTAGGGATGAACAGCAAGAAACAAATTCCCTTGCAGATAGGTGTGCCCATCTCCTTGCTGACTTCTGCGTGTGCATCTCAAGAGGGCAAAATGTGTTCACAGCTGCTTGTGCATATTTTCATAATTTATTGCCTACAGCTTGGAATAGTTTTGGAATTGGAACAGGGGAGAAGACAAAAAAATGCAGGAAAGGTCTCAGTCCTTTAAAAATAGGTGTACTTGGGTCATCATGTAGCGTAAGTTTCTGTTTGTTGATTGACAACCTGTTTTACAGCATTGTTAGAAATCTGTTTACCTTGCAGCATTGTTGTGCATTCCAACGCACTGGCACCATCACGAAAGGTGAAGCACTTCAGGAATCTCAGCTGGAATAAATAGACCATGTTTATCCTCAGTGGACCTTATGCCTTTTTATAACAGCTGGAGGTTTGGCCCTATTTAAAATCAGTCTAGTAATTATACGGAAGCCCTGAATATTTTCCAAGCTTTGTGAAAACTAGTGGCAGTTCAGAGTATGTAATCACATTTGGGATTAAAGATGAAAAATGGCTGTTGTTCAGATTATCATTCTTTTTAAAAAATATTCAACAATGTAATCACTCTATTGTAATTTCAGATTGGGGTAGAAAACCACATTAAATTTAGTTGGTATTGTAATTTACTATCTGAAACTTCAAAACTGGAGTTAGTACAGTTTTTTTTCTGTTTTTGTCCCTGCTGCTTTCTCGCTTGCATTTCCCACTGGTTTGCTGTAATTCTCCATTTAGGTCTTTCACTGCTGCTCCTAAGTTGTCAGTTATCTTGGTTACTTTTTCCTATGCAAAGGCCAGTTTGAGCAGATGTTTCGTAGACCTGTGGTCCTCATAAAGAGAAGAAATTCTTGAGCATTTGGTGATTTTTTTGGTAGAGCCTGAGCAACCGTTTCAAGTGAAGACTGAGTAAGGGCATTGTGTAGTGCTTGGAGATTCCAGTCAGGGTTTGAGCCTCTTGGTAAGGGGCTGAACTAACTCAGGATAAAAGGTGGGTCCTTCCCTGGGTGCTTCTGATGTTTCCTTTCTTTTGTTGCTTGACCAGGCTTTATTTTCTCTTCTCCTCTCTTGTAGGCTTCTCCACTTTCCATCTTCTTGGTGCGCATTGGGTGCACACACCGAGCTGGTTGCTTTGCCCTGTCTACATCTGTTCCCCTGCTCTCGGAATAGCTCTGGTTTTACTGTTCTAACAGAGGACTATAAAAAAAAAAATCACTGGATGGAACAGAATAGCAGCTGTGTAATAGAGGCCAGCACACTGTCCCAATGGGAAGGGGTCAGCATCCAGGGATTGAGGTTATTCAGGAAATGGGAAACATATTTTTTCTTTCTTTGGCCTACCTCTGACAAACTACTGTTCTGCTGCATAACATTTTTATTCTCACTGGAGTATGACAAGCTGCAGAATGGAGCAAATATATATTGCAGACATTTGTAAAATGCTAGATGACTTTCCCTCAGACATAAGTAATAGGTATACTGGTTTAGGTGCAGGAAGAATAATAATTCACTCCGGGAAAGCTATAGCAATTGGCCTTGCATCTAATATAATTGGAAACGGTGAAATATAAAGGACTGTCACTGTCTTATCCCCCCTCCCCCTTCCCCCCTGAAATTAACCACAATCCATTATTTCATGTACTATATGATCATGTCATTTGGGAGCAATAAGTGACCACATTTCCTCAACTTTATCACCACTATTCTTGATTCTCTGTTGTTAAATTCACTCCATTCCTAATTTCTATTTTGAGCACATATGCTGGCCTTTAATTTGCGATTTACATGGATGATAGGGTGCTATTCAGAAACCTGTTTCTGCTGCCTTTGTGGTTTTCACCTCACCTCATGTGGTCATTAGGATGAACAGCATATAATTAACTAAATTCATGTAAAGCCCTGAATTGCAAATGCTTGTCTGTACATCTAGTTCCTTAAAAAAAATAGAGGAAATATAAACCTAACCAAAACAAAACTTCCAGTGGTTTTAAACAAGCTGTAAGAATCAGTTTCTGTTTTCTTGATAGGTGATACTTGGAGCTGTATTAATCCAGCCTATTTATTTATTTATTTTATTTGTTTATTTATGAGTGATTATACTTGTGTGTCACTCATTGTAGGTTAAAAATTATATGATCTATTTGTGGGCAAGCGGCCAACAGTGAAAGCCTGTTTAGCTTGTCTACTTATCTGAAGCCATATAGATGCAAAATTACTTTCCCATTGCCTGTAAAATACTTGCCAAAAAGTAAGATTTTTTTAAAAAATAATTTTAGAATAACATTTCTAGAAATTATGTATTGTCATTGAGTGCTGGAGTTTGTTGAATTTATTGTGTCGTACCCAGAGTGAAACTCTACATAGGAAATAAGAACTAGATGTGGAGGTTATAAGTGAAGCTTCAAGCTGAGGACTTTCTTGATGGTGAAATATTACCTTGAGAGGTTGATTAATGGTGTTAAACAACAGAAGAAAATCTAAAAGACTGCCCAGTGAAGCAGGACTTATTCTCATACCGTTTCCTGTAGATTTCATTTTATGTTCTCTAACTTTTGCCTGAAATTTCAATTTGTCAGACACTTTTGAATACTAGGGATGATTTTCTTAATCATTCAGAATAATTCAGTAAGACAGCTCTTGGAAATTGGCTTAGATTGGCACATGTGCTACAGCAAGGGAGAGGAAAAAGTCTACAGACCCTGAAGAGGGAGAAGAAGGATCACTTGTGGTCTCAGAGCTCCGTCACGTACCTGAGGTCTATGCTGTTCCTGCAATTGTTTTGCTAAATGGAGAACATTTGGACTCTCCTACCTGTGGTTTAGCCTTCTGGCCGAAGTTTTCTGAGCCCATTCATTATAGTAGTGGCTTTGTACAAACAGGAAGATTCAGTCTCGTACTTCATGTGCTGGAACACTCAGCCTTCTTGTTCCCATGATTGTGTAAAGGGGCAGATAAGTGGAGTTGTGGGGAGTGGGGGATGTTGAGGTGGAGTTGTGTCATTGAATTACATATCAGCTGCACAGCTGCCTGTTACTGTGAAAGATGTTCACTGTGGTAGAATTACAGTTTCTGTTTGGTGTAGCTGCAATCTGCTAGGCTGCGGTGCTCATGATATCATAGGGGGTTAGTTTATATTAGAAAAGGGCACGGCATAGAAAAAATTCTGTACTCTTAGAAGTCCTCTGAAATTTAATGATAAAACCTAATATTTGGGTCTTTGCAGTGCTTTCATATTCTGCTACGCTTCTAACCAAAACCATTTTTCATTTTAATATTGTATTTTATGCTTCTGAATTTCTTCCTTATCCTGTTAACCTATGTGTGGGTCTTGCTAAATAATCCCTGTCAAGCTGGACTGTGTTGGAATAAATGAGGCAGAGTTCTATTGGATTTGATTGCTGAGTTGATAGGTCATTCAAAGCTTATTTATAAACTTCAGACGCTTTTGATTGTTTATTTTAAACAAAACTGTTGTGTTTTGTTTTTTTTTTTTTGACAGGTATCCTATAAGAAGGATGTCCAAGATACTCATAGATACACTGAAGTGCTGAACAGGCCAGACATAAAGATAGCAACCGAGATAACAAAGATAATAAGTGATGTATGTTTTCCTGTTACTTTATTTGTATTTTTTAGACTTTATTCCAATTTCAGTCCAATTATTTAGAATGCTGCTGAAATTCTCAAATGTTGTGAGCAGGAAACCTGCAACCCCAAATCTGGTATGGCCTTTACAATTACTGGTCATTGATCTAAAGACATTAAACTTACTGAAGTTAGTTTTGTTTCATCTTTAGTCATGATAAACATTCTCATAATAAATCATATGCTTGTATGCTGTAGTGCACGTCAGAAGACATACCAAGCCTTTTTTCATCTCAGTATAAGAGAAGCTTGCATCCCAGGACTCCCCTTCTTCCTTCCATCTTGGCTGGCAGTGACAGGGAAATGCAATTCCCCGCTGTCCTTCTGCGAGCTGTGCAAACACACTGCTGCTTGCATGGGGGCTCTCCTCCCTGAACTCCCCTCTCAAATTCTTTGCCCTCCCACCGTGACAGCTGCTAATGGATAGGTCAAGGAGCAGTTTGAGAAGCAGCAGCGTGTGATGCAGTTTAATATTTTATTGTAGACAATTCAAACAATATATATATTAAAAGTCCTGAGCCAAGATCTTAAGTAACTGCTGATAGTTTAATGTGAGACTGACTAGGCACCTATGGGGAAACAGTTTTAAGAGATCTGAGATTCACCTTTTAAATATTCAGGATTTTCTGAAAACCGAGAACTTCTACCAAGTCTGATGTTCAACACCCACATTTACTCATTGCTGTTCTAGCCTCCTTCGAGTTAGAGCGGCTTTGGGACTTCGATTTCTCTCAGTCTGTTGTTATGATGTGTTCGTGCTGATTCACAGTGCCTGACTAATGCAAGATGCCTATTTTAGGCAATGGGTAATTTTGTTAGTGATACTGCAGAGCACCCATTGTGAATTCGTCCGTGCTGTTTTCTAATGCATTGTGGGGAAAAAATGCAGCAATTTGCATGGGAGGCAATTCAGCTGGAAAGATCATGTTAACATCGACCTTGCAGGGCTAATTCTGCTCTGTTACACCAATGCAACCTCACTGCCATCAGGCAAGATTGCAGTGGTAAAACTGAGAGTGGAATTTGACCTTAAGTTTCAAAAAAGCTGCCCCTCAGCCTAGTTTTGTTTCAAGACTATTTTCAGCTGCTACAAATATTATTGTGTAAACTGCATACCCTGTCATAAGAAATGCTGAGCCACTGTAACTCATTCTGCCCTGATTGGGAGAACAATATTCCTTAATAGCTTAAGCTATGCATTTGGTTAAAGTTGAATTTTGTGAATGCTGTGCATTGTGTTCTACAATAATTAAATACCACGTTGTTAAGGAGCTGAAGCCTGAGAAGGGCTTTTTTTTTTGGAGCTGATTAGAACAGTGGTGTCAATGCAGATCACTAAATGAGACTTTTCTACTAGCTTTAATGCTTATGTTTCTCTTGATAAAACAGAAGCAAATAATTTAATAGTGATTCATATTAATTTTTTAAAGGCTGAGTACAAGAAGGGAAGGGGAGAGATGAATAAGGAACCTGCTGTACTTGGAAGACCAGATTTTGAACATGCTAAAGGAGTTTCAAAACTCTTAAGCCAAGTAAGATTCTCTGTCATTTTACAATGTCTTCATTCAGATATCTCATTCCTAGTAATGCAAGAAAATATTTAGATTTTTAGATGATTATCTTTAATTGCATGAAGATTATGTTCTCAAACTTTTCATATATTATGGCATTGACTGGTAAATTTAAGATTCTTAGGAAACAATATACATTTTTATGCAAAAATATAATTAACTTGGACTGGTACAACTCATCTCTTATGGAGATGTTGTATATTAATACAGATTATCTAGTATTTCTGAAATATTAACTGTATGTAATTCAGAGGCAAATTTTGCTACTCATTCAGTTTGAGTGGAACCTTACCCTGTGATTAATCCCACAGAAGTAACTGGGGTCTTTTGTGTAACTGCTTGCTAATGAGATCTGAATTTGGCCTGACATGTAAACCGCCCGCCTTCCCTCCCCCTGAAACTGAACCTTTTATGTACTACTTTCTGTTATATATTAACCTCAAGGAAAAAGAGGAAAAGAAAAGAGAGATTACTTTAGTCCATAACTAAAATAAAAACTGGAAACACAAATATTCCCACTTTTCCTCTTATGAGTCTTCTACTTATAAGACTACTACAGATCAGCCTGACATTATGAGAAGGGATTTTTGACTGCTGACCTGTTTGTTGTTTTTGTTCATTTGTTTGTTTTTAGTTTGATGGTGGGGTTTTTTTGTTTGTTTTAGTTCAGTGGTTTTTTTCTTGTTTTCTGGAATAGTTCTTTAACAGTGCCTTGCATAATCCTTGCTAGTAATCCTGTCAGGCTACACATAGAGCTTTTGTAAACCCAGAACAAGTTCTGCCCTCCTGTAGGAGGGAGAAGCATCCTTTGATTGGAGAAGGCCATGTCAGCCTTCCTGGAACTGGGAAAAAACCCCAAATGTAGTAGTGTATACACTGGAACAATCTGAAAGTCGATATTGTGTAACAAATATTTGTGATTTGACTAGACAGTAAATATCTTCCCTAGAACTAGCATAAAATGAGAAGTGTCAGAGAATAAGCTGCAAAACAGTGCAGTGTCTGTTTGCAAGAGGTTGAGCTCCTTTTGCTATCACCAAACATTGTCCTTAGATGTCTGCTACGTGATTACCATTTTCACACTGGATCATCATCAATTTTGAAGCATTAATACTGCAAAAATGGAAAAAGAAGAAAATACATGAAGATTTATTGCTTTGTTGATGACATGTTCAGAATCAAAATGTGTGTTTTCCAAATCTCTTTCATCCATTTTGTAATGGCAAGAGATGCTAAGAAATTCTTTTGTGTATAGCATTGTGCAGGCTTAGAAGTCAACCTGTGCTTTCTAGGAAGACCCAGTGTGATGCTGCTTAGACCTGGGTGTCACTTACAGGAAAGAGAGCTGTCTGTCATTTAGCAAACACCTTTAGTGGCTTTTAAAACGGTTTGTATCTAAATTCAGTGTGTGGTATCCTTTATTTCTACTCAGTGGCTGTCTACACACTCCTTTCTTTGTATCCTATTTTAGAATCTAGTGGGTTTGCAGCTGCCTGTCATTGCAAATGGGACTAAAGCGCATCCCTTTCAAATAGTCCTCTCCATCTCACCAAGCCTGGTACACTTGAGGTTATGGGCCAACAATTGCAACAATCAAAAAATACCAGCTGGATCGTGGGGTCCTGCAGGCTGATGCTGAGCCAGCTGCATCAGAAGCTTCATCGATGCACTTTTCATCTCATTTTTGTTAGATGTGCTTTTTCTCTTGGACAATGCGTGCTGCATCTGCAAAAGCTTTATAGTAGTGTCTCTTCACTGCCAGGGACTGGGATGGCAGTAGTTCTAGTTGAGAATCCTGCAGAAGAGAACATTTGGTGTGCAAGAGAGTCCAAGTAGTGCAGAACGTGTGGCAGGAAGAGAGGAGCAGTTGACAAAATGTAGTTTGCTTACAGCTTATTTGTAAAGGAGATTCTTACTGAACCTTGGTAGCCCAAACTCTGCAGCCACTGGGCCTGGATCCAGCGTTTTGGGATCTTTCCTTCTCTTGTCCTCTCCTCAGTCTTCTACACTGTTGTGGCTACTTGCAGTGTGTGTGATGGGGAACGTACTTTTAGAAAGGGAAGCAGTGCTTCAGCCCGCTACTCTGCTGCCAGCCATCTGCATACAGCAGCATGGCAGCATGGAGGCTATAAATACCAGGCTGCTTTCAGCAGTGGGGAGCTGCACTCAGCAATTCCCCACCTCCTCTGAAGGAAGGGCAGTGACCATGAGTTGTCTAATGTTTTTATATATTATTTGAATCATTATAACACTTGGACACACTGATCGTAAATCAAGAGCACAGAAAGATGAAGATGACCCCTGTGTCCAAAGAGCAGCGTGGTGGGGCAGGATGAGGATTGCACCTGTGCTGTAGGGGAGGAAGAGCCCTAAATATGGGTCAGTCACGTCAGTCCTCTTCATGCAAAGATCACGAAGCAGGCTTGTAACAATTACAAGATTTAAAAAATAGTAAAGTTAATGATCTCTTTATTGTCTCCAGACTTTCTGGCTTTTAGGGTTTCCGTTTGTTTCTCAGCAAATGGGAGCATTATGAACTTTTTGTGCTGAAAGTTGATAATCTCCCTTTACAGCATGAATCTGTAAGCTGCAACATGCAGAGAAATACTAGTTATTTGACCCTCACAGTAAATTTGCAAAGTTGACAATTCTGATGGATGTAATGGGAAGAGAAGATGATAACATGTTTTAATGTGGTGCATATGGGTAGGTAATTTAGGGAGTATAGAGAACAGGAGCAAGAAGAGGTCAGGCAGTGTGGGTGTAACGAAGGGAGAAAGCAATCAAGGCAAGCAGGAAGGCAAACAAAGCGAAGAAAATAGTGTTAATGTTTGACTGGCACTCAAGGCTCTACAAAATCAGTGTACCCCCCCCCTTCTTTTTTTTTTTTTTCTCTCCTTTTTTCTTTAACAAAGCTTTTGACAACAGCAGCAGCAAAAATAATAGCTCCCAGAACTAGTATATTTACCCACAGCACGCGGTAACCCCTTTCTGTTGGTTTTAAACCAAATTTTAAACAGAAACTGTGTTAGCCCTTGTGAAAACATGAAGCTTGTCAATTTGCTGAATGTACATTGTATAACTTGGGTTATTTTTTGTGTTTTTTATAAAAACAAGCTCTTGTTTATGTTTCCTAATGCATTTTATTAGGTTTTTCAAGAGCTGCTGTTGTCCCTTATAGTGTTCAATAATTGGTTTTATCATGAATAATTTTGGATATTTGTATTTTGTACTGGATCTGGTGCTTATTGTTTCAGGGATAAAATTGTTAAAGGTAGAATGTTTTTCAAAACATACCTCATCTGAGATTATCAGTAACAACACAAAGAGCCTAGGATTTTCTCAGTGTTTCTTTAAAGTCTGCTAGTGCTTTTAGCAACCAATATTTTAATTTAACTCTTTATGTTACATTTTCTTCAATATCTATGTATTCTGACAAGTTTTTACTTTTTAAAAAATATGTTTTCATATGGTCATGAGGAAATGCTTTAGCTGCAAATGTCTGCTTCATCTTGGTATCCCAGTGGTTGAATGATTCAATTTTTGTAGTTTCTTTGTAAATCTGAACAGTGGGTGATGTCATCCACTTCTGAAACTGAACACTCCCTGTGTGAACAGCTTTGAACTACAGATTTGATTTAGGAATGTTGCTGCAAAGCTTCAAAAGACACTGCTCTGTCCAGCTGCAATTCTGACTTTTATAGGTTTTGTGCAAGGCTGATGAGAAGTTTGTTTATCCAGGCCTTATTTAATTCCAGTTTGGTTTTTCAGGGATCTTGTTGTGTTAAAGCCTGCAAAGTCTGCTCGCTCTTCAGCAACAATTAGAGAACAACCTCCACACATTTCTTCTAGATTAACCCCACTACATACTCTAAAAAAACCAAACCCAAACAAGACTTCAATTAAGACAGTAAATAAGTACCCATTGTTTCAAACACTCATTAAAGTAAAGCTTTTGGTTAATGATGAAATTTGTAATTAAGCTTCCACTAACAACTGTCATTTCTACTCCCACTTTTTGTTTGCTCTTCCACTGTGCTATAGCATTGCTAAGACCTCCCCCCTTCAGATGTTTTAGAAATCATCGATGAAGTACTTTTCTTCCTTGTTTTTAATCACAACCCTTTCTCTTGGGCGTATTTTTCCCCTTTAAACTGCATTCATAACTTTCTCCTGTTTAAAAGAAGGATAAATACCATGTGTGTTACTTCACAGTGACTCATCCATGGGCTTGCTCTTCTCCTTTCTCCCTCTCCCACCCCACGCTTTCTTTCAAAAGGGAGAAAGAAACAGGAAAATACCGATAAAAGAGAAAGTGAATGCATGTGTAGCTTTCAATGCTACGAATCCCTTATGAGAAGTCAAAGTTAAATTACTGCTGGAAGTGCTCTTGAGATGCTGCTGGGGCCATCTGATATTACTGTGCAGCCTGCGTTTTGCCCCAGAGCGATGTGTGCGGTGGTGTTGGGGAGGACAGCAAAGGCAATAAGCAGAGCAGCCAGACAAGGCAGCAGGGCCTAGGGGTACCGAGACATCACTCACCACAGCAGGAACATTTACAGTCGGATTGGTGGGAGGGCTCCTTAAATTTGGGACCTTCCTGCACATTGGCATCGGGACACATTAGCCCTGTGAAGACTGGGTTCACTGGCTCCCCCCTCTTCCCTTCAGTAGCAGTTATGTGAAGTGAAGTGACACTAATGAGGATGGAGTGCTGGAATCTCTAGATTGAAATGTATGGCTAAAAAAATCTTCAAAATGGCATGAAATGGCTGCAGCTGGAAGATGGCAAGCCAGTTGTGAGGAAAGGTTGCTTTGGCACTGATGCTTTCACTCTTAACAATAATATCAAGGACCGTGTTGTGCATTTGGTCTGTGTGCACAGCTTGTGGTCATTTGTTGGTGAGGCAGAAGACAGCCTGCAATAGTTGGATGTTTAAACTCTTGTGCACGATGTTGCTGTGATGTGAGCTGATGCTCAAGGCGTACAAGACGATTTTTCTCACCATGCTGACTTGATCCCTGGGTTTGGAGGCTTTTTTAATCACATATTCCAGCACTGCCTGATTTTTATTAGAAGGCAAGTTTTGGATATACCTTTTAAAAGAGAAAATTCTCTGATTTATTTCTTCACTAGTTGTACAGAATGTGGATTTGCCTTTGACAAAAGCAGTGTCTTTGTATTCAGATACATGCTTTTGCACTTGATCCAAAGCCAAGGCAAATATCAAACAATATGAACCAGATGAGTCTACCAGAAGGCAGTAGAGTTTTCTTTTCTAGAGTTAGTGTGGTAGATTATGAAGTTCATCATGTGTTCAGATGAAGTTTCTCTTTAAAAGTAACAATGTTTTAGAATTTATTTCCTGTGAAAAATCAATGTAAGTGCTGGAATCATAACATAGTTCTTGAACATAGATGGTTAGTTTCTGTTTAGGTGGCTTAGTTTTAGTTTCTTGTTATCCTGATTAATGAAATATTGGACATCGTGGCTAAACATAATGAGGTTGTGTAAGCTAAACCATGTTGAGAGTCTTTTGAGGCAAGGAAGAACTAAAAAAGAAAAGGAAAATTCTTCCCACAACTAAAGCTGAGAAAAAAACAATTTTTGAAGGAGATTGTTTGAGGTGGTTTAACCATTTTATCAGACATTCATGTGGGAATAATGAAAAAAAAGTAAGGAAAAAGCCACGTATTTATTTAACGCAGAGCATGGTAAATTATAATGGATGTTACATAGACTCAGATATCAGGTGTCTGACTAACAATCATGAAAGCAGCATAATTCAGGCTGAACTTTATTCTCCTCCATTATGCCCAGCTGTTGGAAAGAAGCAAGGCATGTGTGCAGTGTCTCCAGATGTTTGATGTACACGCGTAACAAGGGGGGCAAAGGAGGGAGATTTACTGTTTGTTCGATACCGTATTTTCAGATTCTGTATTCGGTTCTTCAGCATCTTTTATGGAATTTTTGTGGTTTATTTACTTTTAATGCCATTGCCTCAACATCAATGTATTGCTCTTTTCTTCTTATATGTTATTGTTACCCCTTTTTCTTTTGAACAAGAAGAAAAGAGAGTGAAAGTAATTTAATTATTCTTTCTAACACTGTAATGAGGTGGGCATTGTCCCCAGGAAGGGACTGTACTTCAGAGATTCCTCGAGGTCTCATGGGAAATTTCTGGCAGAATTAAAAATAGACCTGGGGGCTCTGGTGACAGCCTAGCACAGCGTGAGTGACATGTGGACATGGTGGTGGGAAGATGGGCGAGTGGGAAGTTTGATTCTGACTTCCCACTTTGAAGTGGCTGGAAAATTTGCAAGTGATTTATTTTAGAAGTTATACAATGTATTCATCGTAGAAATTGGTTTTTTTTTGTTAAAAATACAGTTTTAATGTCAATTATGATGTGAATGTTTCTTAGTGAGTAGATTATTAGTTGCTAATCAAACAGTTTTGGTTTATTTGATTACTCAGGTGAGTCATATGGTTTTGTTTCTGTTTCCTTTTTATAAACCCTTTAGCACTAGTAATTTCATACAACAATCTTAAAATTATTATTTTTATTTTAGTAAAATGCTGATAAACAAAACTTACTTTGAAGCCAGCACAAGACAATCACGGGGTGGCTAAACTGAGCTTCTTTAAACATCTTCATTGTTTAAAGATTTATGGATAAGGTAGTTTCTCTTAATAAGCTCCTTTGTAGCGTGACTTCTCTGTGCCTTCTTTAAGTGCTACACGTTAATATTAGATATGTTTGTTCTGGTGGAAGGTGAAATACAAAGAGCAGTTCAGTAAGGAAATGAAGAACCACCGGTACAATCCTCTTGACAGTGCTTCCTTCAAGCAAGCACGGATTGCATCCACGTTGGCAAGCGATGTAAGTGAATTCAGTTTGTATTTTATGTGCATTTACATCCTGAAAAACCTAACATTTTTTCTCAAAAAGAATTTATTTTCCCACCTGAAGAATTACTTTGAGCAGCAGTATCTGCTATACAGTGTGTCTGTATAGCAGGTACTGCACATTACCTATTTCTTCCTCTGCTTCTGACGAAGACCTTCTCCAAGGGCCTGCAGAGTTTTTCATAACCATTTTGGATGACATTCATCTCGCTTAAATTTCTGTGACAAAAGGTATGACTGCTCACTCTGAGCTATTGGCCTTGTACTCAGTCCCTTTGTATTCGGGGAAGAAATAAACAGCTCTAGCGGGCAGTTCTTCTGACCTGTTGTAGATGCCTGTCTTTAGAGGAACGAAGTGCTGGCATTTCTCCAGTGGCTGTAAAAAGAGGTTACATGAACAGCTCAGATTTGGATGTCTGTCTTTTAGACTTTGTTTTGCCAGTTGATCTTCTGAATGGTATTACAAAGTGCAGCAGTCACTAGATTCAGTAATGGGTGCCTGCTCCTGGAGCCAAATTGGCAAAAACATGTATTGAGTGATAATGCTGTTGGGATGATGTATTTAACAGTGTGTCTAATGCTAAAAACGTGGGGTCTTCTTTAAGGCCATGATCCCAGGTAGTCAGGAGACAAGCCTTCTTTCTTTAGTCCAGCATTTCCCAAGTGTGGGGCACCACCCAACGGGAACAGGAGAGATTGGCTCTGGGAGAGGTCCAAGAGTGTATGTAATTGTTTCCAAAATCCAAATGCTTAGTAAAAAAATTCACTGAACTACTTATTATTAAGAGATAAGCAATTGAGCATTGTTGATTTGAAGTTTGCCTAAATCACGTGAAGAACACAATGCGTATTTGGAGGTAACTAAAGGTATTGGTTTAAAAGATTTGTCATCCAAGATAGGTAAGGTGGCTGGTTTTCTTCCTGTAAATATGGACATCCAGCTATGAGAAGTATGGAAAATCGTACTATAGCTGATAGGAAGTTATCTTCTGCTACTTCATTAAGTGATTTTCTTTTGCCTTTGGTGACTATATTGCTTGTCTTTGCTGAAAGCAATCTGTATTAAATAAAATATCCAGGAGCACTTCCCTTGAACTATTTTATATACAACTTTTTTATTTAGACAGTGTAATTCTTGAGTCAAGAGGAAAAGAACAAGAATCAACAGTGTTTAAAATGAGTAAACTCACTCTTGATTTAAATTTTTGGGGTTGGGAGGGAGAAGAAAAAAAGAAAAAAATATTAATTCCTTTCTAGTCTGAAAAGTCATACAAAGTGTGATTTTTGTTGTGTCTTTTTTGAGGAAAAGTTTGACTGGTTTCCATATACTTGCTCAGCAGAATGAATCCTTTATTTTTTCCTTTTCTTCCAAATAATAGTAAATGAGTACCATCTAGTGGCTGGTAGAGATTGTTCAGGCAAGCGCTTAGCGCTTTCTGTTTCTGGACGGCCACACTGTAATACAAAGCTGTGAATTATTTTGTTAATCTTTGTTGTATGTAACCTGAATTCTCTTTCCAGGTGAATTACAAGAAAGATTTGGAAAGCCTACACGAACCAACCTCTGATCTACCAAACCTGCTATATTTAAACCATGCTTTAAATATCAGCAAAATGCATAGTGATGTAAGTTGACTTTGTAAGAATGATCTGAAAAATATATGTAGTAAGGAATGTAGTATGTATAGTCATTGTAGAATACATACATTTTTAGTACTTGCTTCATGGTCTCATGTAGTAGATAGTAGTGTTGTAACCACAGTAGTTGAGGGATGTAGTGAATTAAAAAGGGCTTTTAGGGCGAGAGGTTTCAGTTACTAGTACAACTAATACACTGGATAAGAATCACACAGACTTCTGGTACTTGAGCGTTTCTTCTTACATGTCTGAATCCTTGCCTGTTTATTCCTTTGGTCTGATACTGCTCTCCTTGCAACTCTCATTTTGCGTAAGACCTTACTGCTTTCATCTGCAAGTCTCTGTACAGAAGTGACCATTATGCTAGTTTAATATTTGGACTTCTGCCGTAAACAGCCTCCCGAGTGCTAGCTTCCCTTAGAGCTTCTCTGTCTAAACCATTTTTCCCTTCCTAAATGTCTGAGGCTTCCTACACTGGGTCAGGTAACAGTCACACGCTGTTCTGCCATGTAACAAGTCATGCCCCTTGATGGGGCTGCCGGTCTGACGTAAGATGGCGATGGGGGCTGAAATAGAGAGGAAGAGATAGGAACCCTCTGGTGCCAGTGAAATACTGAAGCTTCTCTCCTATTTCAAGAGCACCTATGCTACATATACCAATACTGGTAGGCTGGGTAGCTGCATTTGTCGTTTTTTACTCCAGAAACCACGGAAGGGTCGCAGAACTGCTGTGGAAAGGTGTGAGTGGGTGGTGTTGGGAAGGAAGGTTGCTCATGGTTGGCAGGAGGTGAGTGCTTCACACACAAATGACTAGGAGCTGTAATGACTAGGAGTATACTGGGTCATCTTCTGAGTCAGTGCCTACTTGTGGAAGCTTATGTTTAAAATAATCAGAATAATCCCATCCTTTCCATCTGTACTTGGTTTTTGTGGTGCTCTTTGGTGGTGTTTTTTTATCTGTCTCACTCCGATACGGGAAGCTAACACTGATTATCCTCTTTTGTATGGGTAATAAATGACTTGATAGCTTTCAATCCCTGCATTCTACATGTGCATTTTTGCCTAATTCTAGTTGCCTTCGATGCAAGGTAAGATTGGTGTTCTTCTTACTGATTAAACAAACACCCTCAGGATGAACTTCATCAATTTGTCATCTTATCTCCAATGAGACAGAAACTTGGACTTCCCCTTAAGGCTTCTTGCAAAATTTCTTTCTTTCTAATGCCCAGGAAAAGTTGATTCATATTGTCTATGCTATCTTCTGAGGACTCTGTAAATACTAACTCTGATTTTTGCATTGTCCAGATGCTGGTGTATATTTTTTCCTGCTGTTAGCAGGAGGAAGAATGCTTTGCCAACCCCTAAGAGCTCCACTACCTATTTGTCTTCTGCAGAAATCCCATTTTCAAAATCCTTCTCAGATGTGGCCTCCCCATGTGATCTCTTTGATTTTAACATGGCTTACTCCCCTGCCTTTCTCCATGCTTTCCAATACCACCTTTGTGTTCTCCTCCTTGTCTCTCCACAGCTCATACCACAACTTTCTTGAAGTCTGCTTCCACTGTATGAAACAGTCTTCCTGGCTGTGCTGTTAACTGATTTCCAAAGAGTGATATTACAGTCTGGGGTTTTTTACCTCTGAAACACTTCTTGCTTCTTGCTAATTGCCCAATTTTGTGTTGCCCTGTAGTAAACCTTTCTCCCTTATACTTCATGCTTCTTTTCATCTTTTGTGTAACATAACTACACCTGCCCTGGTGTGACACATTGGAACCTGTATGATTAATTAAACTTGTAAACTAATATGGTTGATTGAACTGGTTTGCTGATTGACCTAGAGTCTAGAAGTGTGTGCAGCTTTACGAAACACATACACTATAATACCAATGCAAAGCTGGTATACAAGTGAGCTTTTATGGGAATAAGTTCCAATAGGTAAGAGGAAAGCTTGAAGGACATGTTTGTGGGACACAAACAGACTGTTTTGGACAGGTCGAACTCGTCATATTTGTATTATTTTGATAAGGAAAAGAGTTCACAAGGTGGAACTTGCCCCTCATATAGTATTGTCCTGGTTTTGGCTGGCATACAGTTAATTTTCTGCCTAGTAGCTGACATGGTGCTGTGTTTTGCATTTAGAATAATGTTGATAACATATTGATGTTTTAGTTGTTGCTGGGCAATGCTTACACTGAGGAGGCTGGGGGTGCACAAGATGCTGGGAGGGGACACAGCTGACCCAAACTGGCCAAAGGGATATTCTGTGCCGTATGACGCCATGCTCAGCACATAGACTAGGGGGAAAGCTGCTTGCATCAGTTGGCTGATGGCGAGCAATTGTTTTTCTTTTGCATAATTTGTTTTTCTTGGGTTTTATTTCACTCTGTTTGTTATTTTCCTTCTCATTAAAATTTCTTACCTATTTTATTTTATTTTATTTTTTCAATTATTAAGCTGTTCTTATCTCAACCCATAATTTTTTTTTACTTTTACCCATCCAATTCTCTCCCATATCCCATCAGGGAGGGGGTGAGCAAGCGGCTCTGTGGTGTTCAGTTGCTGGCTGGGGTTAAATCATGACAGGTTTACATGTAATTCTCTTTGACATGAACTATGGAGACATGACATTTTAAACTTTGATACATGAACAACAGCGAGTTTATATTTTTGTGCATTTAAAATCTGTCCCTATTGTGGAGTCTTTGAGATGCTAAGGAGCTACAGACTAAAAAATCAGGAACTTGAATATGTTTCATTTTATGGAATTGGGTGAATAGGTAGGCCTTAAGAGACTGAATCTGGTGCCTGTAGTTTAGTGTAGCAAAAGGTTCTGCGATTTACCTAATTTAATTTTATAGAATTATTATTTAAGAAAATAGTTGAGGAATGGAGTAGAAGTATGAAATCAGTAGCTGTAGATGGAGGTAATTATAATTTGTTTCCACTACAGAACTAATTTTGTTGTGTGACGCTTACAATTGTTTCCACTAGGAGGCAAACCCAGACCATCATATGTGTTTCTTTGCACTTCAAATGTAAATAATAATGTTTATTTTCTAGTGAATGTGAACATTTGACTTTTGGATGTGCAGGACAAGCATTTGCTCTAGGAACTTTTAAAAGTTATTTTTGTATCATATCCTTTCTTTCATTTCATCACAGTATGTTAAATTCAAATGTAGTGGTAGAACTCCTTAGTTGGGAGCCCTAAAATACAGTTTCTTTTATGCTGTTTCTACCATAGTTATTTTAAATGGTATTTGCACTGGAAAACCTTCTGAATATTGTTTGTGAAAACGTTCTTGGATATTTTTTGTTTCGATATGTATATAAGAAAACTTTTAAGCAAAGCACGGGCTTTTATCATTACACACTGGATACAGCTGAACAAATCCATCACGAAGAAAATGCAGCGCTTCAAAGTCAGATGTGTGCAATCATAAATACATCTTGCAAGGAGAAGAATGCAGGATTCTAACAGTGATTAAATCAGGCACGAAACAGCATGACAGGTCACAGTGGTGCACAATGCATATTCAATCAGAAACCCTATGAGGAGAGAGGAGAGTGTTTTTGCAGGACTCAAACTTAGTGGAGAAACCTAATAGGGAAGGAGATTCTTAACACTTTTCTCCAATTCAGACATCACTATTTTTGAAGAGACAAATAAAATGACATTACTCATTCTGAAAATTGTATTTTGATTTGTAGCTGTTTGCTTTCCGTCACGGCTTGTGTAAAATATCGCATCATACCCCACACTGGTTAAGTAACATGTTTGCCAGTCTTAATCAAAAGAGTATGAATGAGTGAATTCAGAAGGCTTCTCCAGGTTTCCAAAATGTATTTGTTTTATGAGTTAGCAGAAAGTTACATGTTGGTGTCTTAACCTTGTGTCCTTCAAGGTGATTTTGCCACTAGCTTTAAGGTCATGGTCACTGGTAGCTGTGAGGGGAATGTTGGTGCAAGGCTGGGCACTACTGAGGCAGTAGTTTTCCTTCCCTTTTCCCTCCCACAGGTACAAACAAAAGTGCCTTTCAGAATGTGCTCCTGAGCCTGCAAGAAAGACCTGTGGGGCCTGGCTCTGTAACAGGTTTTGTTGTTGTTACAGTAAATGTGTTGTTTAATGGAAACATGACAGGGGATGATATTAAAAAGTTGCCAACTGTTCAGACATAGGTCATTCAGCCAAAATCATGTGATTAGTTTAAGAGTTCTCGCTGATGCTCCTCACTCCTGGTGTCTTCAAAGTTCACCATTTTTAGGTCTGACATTTGGAAGCAAAGGAATAAATGACTCCAGAAATAATCTCCTTGTCCAGCTGCCCTTGTTTCTCTGATAGGTTGTATTTGGGAGGAGTCTTCCAAGTCAAAACCTCTAAGGAGTATGGCTAAAACCAGGATTTGTCTGTCACTATGGCAAGCTATCAGTTCTCACATTCTTTCAGCTGTTAACAGCCTTTATTTTCATTTTCCTAGGTCAAGTACAAAGAGAATTATGAAAAATCTAAAGGCAGATCTATGCTGGAGTTTGTGGATACACCAATGTATCAAGTTTCAAAGGAGGCTCAAAAGATGCAAAGTGAGGTTAGTAAAAATGTGTGCTTGAACTAGTAAAATTTAGATCAACAGAGCAGCTAACAGACGTATTCAGATTAAGAAAACGGATGGAGCAGATTATAAAGGTTTTATAAACTGAGGATATGATAGGATTAGCACTGAGTAGTTCTCTTCGCTGTTCTGTAGCTCGGTTCTTCTTTCAAATTTCTTTTTTCTCAAAAGGCCATTGGTGCTAACACTAGGCAGAGATTGTATGTAGCATCATTTAATTGCAAATATGCTCAAGAGGTCATGTACTAACTTCTTTACCTTTTGCCTTTAATTCTGTCTTTAATAAGGGAGGGTTCTCAGGTGGGAGCAAGTGAAGCCACAAAGCCCAGTCCCACCCTGTGCCTTAACTGAAATGTGCTCCTGCTGAACAGCCTGGAGATCTCAGTAAGGGGGAAGGACTGTTCCCAGGCTCCAGAACAGCACTGGCTGTCCTACGTCAGGCCATATTTTTCTAACTTTTTAACAAAAAAAATGCCAATGGTGGATGTTTCATGACCTCCCAAGCAATCTAGTCCAGTGCTTCACCATCCATCCTGAGAGAGAATTTCCCTGTCTTCCTTGCTGCAGTTTGATTCCATTATTTTTGCTGTGTGTCATGGAAAACAGATGGTTTCATCCTTTTGGTACAAACTTTTATGTGTTTATAACCACTACCTTGTGTGCCATTTGTTTTCTCTTACCAAGCAAATAGTTTCTTTCATAGATCAGGTTAAACATTTTCTTTGGAAATACCATACATATGTATTTTTATCTAAATTGTGCATGTCTTGTACAGATAATCTAGGTAATGAAATGAGTATTAAAGTTGTTGATTAATGTGGAAACTAATTTATGGCATGGCTTATTTCTGGGTCTGTTTACAGTGTTCTTTCTGAAATATGCTTGGAAATGCATGTGCATATACCGCTAATTGTTGGTTTTGCTTCAACAGAAAATGTATCGCAAAGATTTTGAAGAAGACATCAAGGGAAGACCCTCAATGGATTTAGACAAGACCCCAGAGTTCTTGCATATAAAACAAGTCACTAACCTTCTGAAAGAGGTATTGGATTTTTTTTGTGTGTCTGTGTTTTGTGAAGTTGTAAATGAGCAATAAGCAGCATCACTACAAAGCTACCAAGTACTGAACAACTTAAACTTGGTAGCTAAATACAAAAGTGACTTCATAAGTAAAAATTACTGCGTGTCATTTTATATTCTTAATAGTCCTGCAGTAAGAATTGATACTTTTTGAAGTTTCCCTATGAACGTAAGGGTGTGATAAAGAGTAGCATACCTGAACCAGAAACACAGAGTTAAATCAGGTGATTCCACAGAAAATGGATCACTGGTGGGACATTCCCTCTGAGGGCCTCAGTTGTGGAATGTATTCTTCCCCTGGACTCAGCCCAGATTTGGTGACCTTTCAGGCATGCTGCAAAAGACATCTGTTTTGGAGAGGACCTAGAGTTTTCTTTCCAGATAGATGGAGGAGTGGAAAGGAGGATTTCTGTTGGTGGCCAGATGGCAGTTTTTCCTTTTGAGTAATTATTTCAGGTTTATGATAGTCTGTTGTCATGATGCCTCGAGCTGTGTGCAGTTACTTTTAACTAATTTAATTGAAATTGAAATAATTACCTATCATATGTGTTATAGATGAAAATAAAGAATTGATTGAAATAATTGCCTATCATACATGTTATAGATGAAAATAAAGAATACCAAAATTCCATAATACAGCCGTGATATTACATAATCTGCATTAAGCAAATTTTGCTAGAAGGTGCAGGTTTTCTGTATGGCCGCTGTTTCTTTAAGATTTGTCTATGTTCTTCAGTTGTATGATATGGCAGTATAAATTATGTATGATACATGTGGCCGTATAAATTAAATAATTTTTTTCCATAACTGAGGATCCTTCTATCTTTAGAGTTTTTGTATTATTATTCAAAACTGTTTTCATGTTGTGTTTTAGTATTGGTTGGTTCTATAGATTAGGCATACTATTTGACCAGATTTAGAAGTAAATGTGTCAGCAAAATTCATAGTTAGAAATACCAGAGCTGCTACGTATCCTCCATTTGAATTTGGAGCCAACAGTACTTTATTTGTATTTGTTGTATTAAAAATTGATGTTTTTGCTGTGGCCCAGATGAACAAATTGAGGATTCTAGAATTAAAAACCCTCAAAGCTTGTTCCTTTCCTTGTTCTTTAAACAATTTATGCTAGTCTATGCTAGATTTCATATGCATAAAGAAAATATTTTCTTTTCAGGTATTTCTTTATTATTCATCCTCTAATAAATAATTTATTCTGATAAGCCTTGGCTGTCAGGTAGACAAGTCTCAAGATGGATCTAGTTTGTGCAGTATCGTTCTGTGCATACATGTCTCATACATGCCTACTGACTAGGGGAAAATGCAAATGCTTGCATTTCATTGAGTTAGTCTTGCTGCATGCTGAATGTCCACAGAAGTTATTAGTGCATGCATAGTTGCAGCTGTAAATGTTCATTGAAAATTTTGATGTAACTTCCCTCCATAGTACTACATGCATTAAGATGTTCCCTAATTCTTACCTCCTCAAGTTTTATGACTCATTACTTAGGGAGTAAACCATGCTAGTAAGCCACAGGGGAAGAACATGAGAAAACGGAAATGGTATTTTAATTTATACCTGCATGAATTTCATATTATTTTGTATCCATATTCAAGGAACAGATTCCAAACCCAAAGATTACATAGGTCAAATGAATTATTATTTTTCAAGATTCAGCAAAATGATGTATATCTTCATAGTCAAGGATGTATCTCAGAATTTTTGCATGAAGGTTCATAATGAACTTCAAATAGATACTGCATGAAACAAGAAGGAGATCCTGGAGTTATTAAAAAATGAATTATTTGTTCAATTACTTTTTTGTTTTTTTTTTTAATATTTATTGTCAGCTGTGTTCCATCTTATTCTGTTGCCTTCCCACTCTAGAGAATTCTGCAAATATTTCACATTTTGTAACAATAAGGACTTTCTTCTCTGGAACCGCATTCAAACTGTTTCAGAAAAGATAGCTGAATTTAATAATTCTAAATCAATAGAAGTTGTTTCCTGCTTGTTGCAGGGTATACTTCTAATGATCAAGAGAAGCTTCTTTAATAATACCTGGTTTCCTTTTGTTTAAATATAGAGCTTACAAGAGAAAAAGGTGCTCACTGCTGCTTATGAAATTTAATACATGATTAGAAATATTAATTCATGTCTATATAAATTCTTCTGAAAAATAATTTCTTTGATTTTGTTCTAGTT
Organism: Falco punctatus; assembly: GCF_963210335.1. Lineage (NCBI taxonomy): Eukaryota > Metazoa > Chordata > Aves > Falconiformes > Falconidae > Falco > Falco punctatus. The sequence continues at coordinate 71,391,459 of NC_137583.1, forward strand.
CTTTTTCTTAAAAAAGCTTAGCCTTAATCTGGAGATGGGAAGAACAATTAAAAATCCTTACAAAACTTAAAGATCTTGAACCTCAATAGGCTTACATCAGCTCTCTAGGAAATGGGAAGAAGAAGAGCCAAATGGCCAGGGGCGGGTTCTACTGTGCTTTTAATTTTGTACTGAACGTTTGAGTACATTGGAGGCTGCACTTGCTACATGTTGACAGATCACATCAATCCAGTGTCTGAGGGGCACAGAAGTTATATGGTAGGAATTATTCCTTCTACATTATAATTTATCAAGCAGTTGTTTTAACAGGTCTTTATTATAGCATTCAAGGCATCTGTCCTGGCTGTGGTGCCATTAGTGGAACACAGGTGAAAACTGCAGCACAGCATATGTTAGTCTATAAAAACAAATGCCACTGCAGTTAAAATGTCTGTAGAGAGGCAGCCAAGGCCCCTAAACATTGTGCTGGCACCGTATAGGAAAGGACTTTTTCAAGAGCACAACAGGAAAATACATGACTACATTAAAACCTTTTTCACTTTTTCAACATTGTACCTTTTGATTTCATAATTTCCAATTCTGTTTTAACTCTGAAACTTGTACTAATTCATATTTCATATAAATTTCAAAAAAACCTTTCAGACATTTAATAAGTGGCATTTCTTGTAAAGATCTTGTGCACAATATTAAGTGGAGAAATTCTCTCTCTCTCTCCCCACCCCTTCCCCCCCTAGAAGGAGTATAGAAAAGATTTGGAAGAAGGGATGAAAGGAAAAGGAATGACAGTGTTTGAAGATACACCAGATTTCATTAGAGTGAAAAATGCAGCTGAGATCCTAAATGAGGTATGTTATGCAAGTCAAGGTTATTAATGTCACGAAAGATTCACTCTTTATGTTATACTTGACTGAAAATATTAATTTTTTTTTTTTACATAATCTGCAATGAAATATGTAAGTATTGAAACGAAGGCTGTTTTTGTTTTGCTTTAAGAATATAGAAATGCTCTGGAAAGAAAACAATTTATGACAAATATTTAGACTTTCAGGCAATTAAAAGGTCAATGGGAATTGTTAATGGGGTCCGTAGATACACCATTTAAAACGGTTCATTTTCCCATCTATTTATTCATTCAGCTAGTATAATTAATACTGTAATGGAAAAGAGTTGACCTGTTAATGGGCTTATAAAGAAAAGCCAATGAAATAATCTCGAGGTTTTTGGAATCATGTACCTGATATCTGAAAATAAATACTGGTAATGACTGCCAGGCATCTTGGGAAGATCTTTTATCCAAACAAACTATCCTACTTGTGAAAACCTTTTTCCAAAAGTAGGGTTGTTCCTGAAGAAAGCGATTTTCTTGAGGTTGTGGTTCATCCAATGCAAACAGACAGGTGGAGACTCCTTCTAGATTCTATTTTTATAACTGAAGTTTGGTATTAACTATGTTGGTCTAAGTTGCTCTGGAGGTTACATGGAAGCAAGTAAGTATGCAATCTACTCCCATTGAACGGCTGGGAGTGGACGTGGAAGACTCCTTGATCTGTGTACTGTCTCTTGAAGACCATCCTGAGGAACTCGTGTGCTCGGCAGGCCTGTGTGCCCAGCAGGGTTGCAAGCTCCCAGTGCTGGCGCATCTGCAGCTCCTGTGGATGGGCTTGCACAGGCTGCCTGGGAAGCAGCAGTGGGGCTGAAGGCTGTGGGGAGGGAAGAGGGAAGACAAAGCTTGTGCTGCCCTTCATGCCTTTGGGAAGCCATTCTTTCAGAGTAATTATTTTATATTGGTATAATATGTGTTTCTAGATATATATATATGTGTGTGTGTGTGTTTATTTGCACACATGCACATACATAGTTGTAAGAACCAGAGGGAATGCCATGCACAGGGCCAATCTGACCACTGTAAAGAAGTGTAGAAATGCATATCTGTAATTCTCAGGATTATCTTTTCCTTGGTGTTCTACACGATATCGAAGTTGGGAGGAAACATCTGCCATTCCACCTTTAGCAGACGTAAGTGAGGGATGATGTCTTCTCACAGGTTAATGTCTACTTTTTGCAAAAAACTATGGTTTGTAAAGTAGAGAGTTGTTTTATCATGTTTATTTCTACATCAGAGTGAGACAGAGATGAAAGACTGAAAGTCTTTTTGCTCTTGTTCTTGTAAGTGATCAGACCATTGTATTGAGTTGAAAAATATTTTCCTTCTTTTTTCTAAGTAATGTACAACCAAAAAAATAATTAACAAACAAGAAAAGCAAGACTAATTTTTTATTTTTATGCATTTATTTGGAAAAAGATCAACACATTTTCCACAGGCAGAGATAAACTAGAATAAAAAAAGAGTGATTACTACTGTAGTAGCACTGCCTAAGAATCTTTTAATTTTTTATTAAAAAAAAAGTACAACTATTTTATACAATATTTCAGTATTACATTTTAATATAATTTGCTGATGAACAAGAAATATATCCTTGCTTGGATAAGCTAAAGATAAAATATTAATTTTGTTTCCTGGTTATTGGTTATTTATAATTTATGTTGCAAGGAAAAAGCAGCAATCATATATGAGTACTGCCACTTGCCTGATGGCTGTGTTTCAGGAAAGACCTATTAAATGAATAAATTACAACTTCCTGATCTGAAAATTCACTGGAAACAATTCTGTATGGTATTAAATTTCTAACATGTAGTCTTTTCATAAATAAAATTTTTTTTTGAAAGTAAAATGTGTTTCAATTTGGCTGGCACCAAGTACCAGATTATTACATTATGTTCTGCAGAGCTAAACTTCCCCCTTACTTTAGAGGATAATTGTAGCAAGCTGTACGGACCGATTTCCTGTCACCCTCTGCCAAATAAAAGAAATTAGTGGTAGAGTTTTGTATATTCACTGTGTATCTCGTGAAGTTTTCCTCCTGTTGTTTGTTACGTATTTTCCTAAGAAAAGCTTATGAAGAGTCTTGAGAGTTGGGACTCTTGAGATTTTTGATTGAATCTAAACCTTAAAATTGGTTCTCCTGTGCAAAAATCTTACCTGTAACTCTCTGGCTATTGTGAATATAATGTACGAAGTTTTATCTTCACAGAAACAATACAAGAAAGACCTGGAAACTGAAATTAAAGGGAAGGGCATGCAAATTGGTCCAGATACTCCTGAGATAAGACGAGCCAAGAAAGCTTCTGAAATTGCAAGCATGGTCAGTACTGTACCTGGTACAAGCTGTTCCTTTGACAGAATGCAACAAATTATTGTCACTGAGAATTCCAGGTGGTGACTAGCCTAGGTAGTAGCAATGCCAGAAGTTTCCCAAATACCTAATCCATTGAGCTGCAGAGAGTCAAGAAGTTGCATAACCAGCATGTAAAGGAAAGTTAAGAATTCCCAGAACTTGGACCTTTCCATCATCTTTTGCAGGTTGTGCTTGTTCCTCATGAACCATGCCTGGCCTGGGCTGTGTTCAGTGGCTGTGGGCCCTACTGCTTTTAGGTCTAAATAGCTGCTTGGTTAGTTAGGGCCAAGTGATAAACAGAGTTGGAGATGCTAAAGCCTTATGACCCCAGTCTGGCAAAGCACAGCTGAGGGAGAAAGTCTTAACTACGTGTGTCTGTGGTTGCAGCTGCCGAAGCTGCAAAGACAGGTGGATGTGAAAGGCCACATCAGATCTGAAGTAAGCAGTCTGTTTAGCTGGTCAGCAGCTACAGCATAGGTGTCTCTGATAGATCCTACAAGGCTAATGCTGTTGAATCAAAAGTTATTTGGTGTTTTAAGAATGCTGTTCAGTGGAACCACACAGATTCAAGTAGAATCAATTTAAGAATTTGACTGTCAGACGTGTGAGTATGTCCAATGCTATTCTTTTCAGAAAGAATACAAGAAAGACCTGGAGAATGAAATTAAAGGAAAGGGAATGGGAGTGGGCACAGATACCCCTGACATCCAACGAGCCAAAAAAGCTTCTGAAATTGTAAGCCAGGTGAGTACACAATGAATCTCTCTAAGATTCCTTTGGAAATAAAACATAATTTAAAAACATAAAATCTTCTTAAACATACTTGGACTAAAAGGAATAAACAGTGCATAGTAAAAACATTAAATTAAAGGAATTGAAGAATTTATTCATAGTCTGCCCAGTGCTATCAGAATAGCTTTGAAGACAGCATGTACAAATAACTGTAGAATTAATTGCTCTTTTTCCCTTCTTTTTTCTTCAGAAAGAATATAAAAAGGATCTGGAGACTGAAATTATAGGAAAAGGGATGGAAGTTGGCCCATACACTCCTGAAATACAGCGAGTCAAAAGGGCTTCAGAAATGGCAAGTCAGGTAGGCATTAATTCAAAGGCTAAATGTTTTAATTCTGTATAACAATGAGTGCTTGACATACATTGCTCAAAATACTTTTTCTCTAGCTTTGCAGAGCCTTTAATACCCATATTAAATTAATTTACATGTAGTAAAAAGTCTTACTGTCTGATTCTTATTTGTGTTTAGGCCTGTTACACCATGCAAATTTAATTTAATTGTTTACATCTACTTGCAGGTCTTTTTATGTTATATAATGAGAAGATTATATATAACCTGACAATGAAGGGAAAATGTATAATATGTGTGAGAATAGATTGCATATGTTTTTTATATTTTTTCAGTGTGGGACACTGTCAGATGTCTCACACGGACAATGATAACAATATCATGGAGGTGAGAGATTGAAATAAACACTGTACAAGGGTGTTGGGGCTCATCAACAGTAAGCATCATTTGTTTCAGTTTGGATATTCTGAGCCCAAGAAAGCAGGAAATAAACATTTAAAAATTATTTTTCAGAAAATGTACAAAGATGAGGCAGAGAAGATGCTCTGTAACTATTCTGCTGTCCCAGACACTCCAGAGATGGAGAGAATAAAAAGTACTCAGAAAAACATCAGTTCAGTGAGTAATAGTGCTTCTTTCTTTGCAACTTTTCAGGTATTTTTCAGTTTCAATAGGCTCTCTTGTGCTGCAGCATGAAGTAGGGAACTTATGAGTAAACATCCTTTAAACCATTTGCATAATTTTCCTGGCAAAAGCTGTATCACTCATTTCTTTCAGTAAAAAAAATACCAAGCTTTTCTAGGTGTGACACTGTTATTTTGAATTGTTAAACCACTTACACCACCTTGCCAAGCCACAGTTATTTTTAAATGAAGATTTTATTTATTTTTATTTTTCCGTCAAGCCCCAGGAAGTACTTTATTTAAAAGGACAGAAAAAGTCTTAAGGCTTGTTACTGTGCATATAAGTTTTTTCATCTGTTTCCTATTATATGTACAGAACATCAAGATTTGGGTATAAAATCAGAACAGATCAGGTTTCATAAATACATATGTCTAATGATTTTATGTTATACTGGATCTATTTTTTAGTTTTATGCTAGATTTAAGTTTCAGTTTATCCTTAAATATAAGTTATGAGCATAGATTTCTAGAATAGCCCAGTCTGGGCTGCATTCAGTTCCATTTCCCTTTTGGGCCCATTAATTTTCTTGTTTGTAATTCTGGCTTTGCTTGTGATGTAACAGAGAAGAGAAGAAGGAGTGAATACAGCCTCCACAACTAAAGGTTGTCCAGTTAGTGTCCGGTTTTTATGGCAGACTAAGTAATACTAATAAAGCCAAGGAACTGAGAGAAAGGAATATAAGATATTTAAATATTTTTGTATTATCTGACACAGATGTTGTTCTTTAACGTAGAGATATTTTCAGCTTCTCCATCTCCGCATGAGTATAAGGTCAGTTAGTTTCTCTCAGAGGTGTTTGCCTGCAGCTTCATAGCCATAACACTGCGGCTTCACGAGGGGAGTAAGAGCCTGTGGGAGAGGAGAGAGGTTGTCTCTGAGGCTGCCCTAGGCAGTGGTCTCTCCTGTAATGTCTTCCAGCCATTACCTGCTCCTTCTCTTCCTTCGGATGAGAGCAACTTAAAGCTGTATCTCTCTAATAGAAGCTGTTGACAGGCCCACTGGCCCCAGTTTTGTTTCTTGTGATCTGCTGCCTCTAGGTTTTGAATGGTGCTCTGCTGCATGGTGTGATGGCGATTAGCACCATAACTCTGGCATCCTAACGTGCTACGCCGAAACTGTGTAACAGAGGGGTTTCAAGCTAGCCTCTCCTGATCTGCTTTCCTCCCTGCTCCAGTCTGTGGTAGCATTGATGGGAGTCCTCAAATAGGTCAGTGGGTCTGGCAGTGCCGACTCACTAACAGTTAGAGACCAGGCATATAATAACCTTCCACTACTTAATTAAGCCTTGACAAGCCTCTGACACATCTTAACCCCTTGCAGCCCTTTAGGCCAATCTGAACTTTCAGTGCCAAGACTGACAATTATCTTCTTTGTTAGTCTACTAGATAATACGAAATAAAAATATTTTGTCTTTGAGATGATTTGTATTTGCTTTATTTTGTGATCACCCTTTCTCTGTTTCTGAACTGGATCTGCCAAATGTAGGAAAGCAGTTTGTAGCTATGATTGAATTATGATTTTTTTCCTTTCTCTATGTTTTTTAATCTTTCAGCATTCTGTATAATTTAGATTATAAAGGTAAGTTACTTTTTACTAAGTTAAGACATAGCTGGGAGCAGCTCCAATGTGAAATAATCAGTGACCCCAATAGACTTCTGATTTTTGGATTTTATCTCAAGTATTTTCCTGCCTTAAGGGACAAAAAAAGTGACTAGCTCTGCAAATAAGAGCACTGCTGCTTTTAGCTCACTAGCCAATTTGGCAGAAGATTTACAATAGGATATTTACTGCACAGTCATCTTTTTCATAGAAAAATTTCTGACTCCAACATTTTTTACCATTCCCTCCTTGATAGAGGAAGAAAGTGTATTTTAGTTCAGTCCACTATGTAAATCTTTCTACCTTGTACTGACATATTGGTGCAGAAAAATGTTCAGGTTCTTACTCATCAACTGTCTCTGTTCTCACATGATAAAATAAAATTCGAAATTGTTAAAGGTTTTCTGAATATTTAAAAAATGAGTTGCAGACATAAATAACCCACTCTCTTCTAGAATATTTGCCAGTACTAGTCACCCTAAGTTACAGAGGACTTCAAGGAAGTAGGAGAAATGCATCAAGAATGATATTTGACTGTTTAAGGTTTATTGGTGGGTAAAAAAAGTTAAATAAATCTTGGTTTAAGAAAGGCAAAAATACTAAACGGTAAAGATTTATTTTATGAACTCCAGGATCAGTCTGGAAATACTTATTGGAATGGCAACAGCTGTGACACTGAATACCGAAATTCAAATAAAACTTCTTTAGGAGTTCTGCAGCATGAACTAGTGCTCCATGGTTACTTAAATTATAGACACATTTGGAATTTGTGGAGCAGTTATTTACTGTCTTTTTCAGTAACTTTGAATGATTGATTCTACTGATGCGCTTTGTGTTTTATCTTTTACTGAAACAATTGAAATAGAATTATATAAACAGCATGTGTATCTTTTCAGAAGCGAGCTTTGATTTTAGATGCAGTCCTCAGTTTTCTGGCTTGATCCAGTCAAAAATTGCGTGACTTGGATTGTAGCTCTGGCTGTCCTGGTTATTATGTCATGAATATGTCAATTTTCTAGTTTGTTAAATTAGAAATAATAATATCTGTTCACTTCTCAGAGCATTTTAAGATCTGAAGATTAAAAAACAAATTCAAATCTTGCATGTACATGCACGTTCAATTACATTGAAATGAACAGATTACTCAAGCATAAAGTTGCATTTATAAATGTCTATAGATTTTGATCTAAATTGTAGTTTTTCCAGAGTTAAAACTATTATTACAAATACTTAGAAATGTTTGAGATCAGTCTGAAGGATGATAATAGATTATGTGGGTTATAGTTGAAAAGAAACAGAATGTTGTTATAGTTATTGATAATTAGTCTGATTTATGAAATATTGAAGTATTTGCTTTCTTAGCAAGATTCATAGTCAGACCAATTTGGAACTTGGAAAATAGCCCAGCTCTTTTATGAGAACTTGTACTTGCATTGCTAACAGTCTCATAATTACTTTTTCTTTTGGGGAAATGAAGGTGTTTTATAAGAAGGAAGTAGAAGCTGGCACAGCTGTGAAAGAGACTCCAGAGACTGAAAGAGTAAAGAAAAATCAACAGAATATTAGTTCGGTAAGTGTTATTAACATTAATTATTCTTATGGGAGTAAATGGTGGTAAAGTTTTTTTTCCATCTTGTTTACTAAAAATTCTATGTTTTCGTATCACACATCTCATTCAAATGCTTCACTCTATCTAGTGTAGTTCTTCTGTGTCCAAAGGTAGAGCTTCAAATTGAAGCATCATGAAAAATAGGAAAAATATTTAATTAAGTATTTGAGGAAATAATTTTGTCTTTCAGGAGTGAGAAACATGAAATGTACTTCCTGATATGACAGACTGAACAGCAGTTTTAATTTGCAATTTAGAAGAATATCATATCACAAAAAAAGAAAATCTGTAAAGTTCCTGTAGAGTCTGCATGTATCACATAGGGGTTGGTACAGTTTGCACTTCAAGAAGAGGAAAATTACGTTCAGACTCGAGCTATGTGAAAAGGTGGAGGATTTGTGCCTCTACGTGATGATGACAAATTGATCTGTGGTTCTGATGAGACTGATTCTGAATTGATGCTTATCTATGGATGCCCAATGTCTTTGGCACTTTAATGCGCGACTGAAAATAAAACATCAAAATGAGAGTTTTCTACCAGTAGAACATATTCTTCTGATAACCATGTTGCAAAACTTGGGAAAAAGTGGAAAAGTGACTGCCAAGCAAGAAAACACTTCTAGCTGCATTTTTCACTTGCTTGGAATTTTTGTTGTGGAGTCCTCTGGGGCCATTTTTATGTTTGTGACATGACTTTTCTGATAATTAGATGATTTTTTAAAAGTAAAGCTTGAAAGTAACACATAGACATCATACTAGATTGCACTGAAATCCAAATTAGGGACTATGGACACCTCTTATACTAGGATTTCCTGATTTACTGAGTAATGTTAAATACTGCATTTGCCACCAAAGTAAGATCAGGTAGAGAATTTCCATAAAATTTTGAAAAACTCATACTTTGGAATTCTCTGCTTCATCCATCACTTTTCATCTTCTCATTCTGAGTCACAGTGCAATTTGAAGATTCAGTGGAAGCTATCGTGTCCTAGATCCTGAAATAGTGTTTCTGGTTGGGAAACTGTAGGCTTTCTTGATTTGATGGTGGAGTTTTTTTGTTGTTGTACTTTTTTATTTGTTCCCCACCGACACCCCCACCCCTGTGCAATTACGGTTTTGGGGCTTTATAGCCAGATTTGACTGGTCTAGAAAAAAACCCCTAATGTCCTGTTACCTATTTGCCAGTGACTACAGACATTTATTTTGAGGATAGACACACACACACACACACACACACAGAGGCACGTACACATATTTAGGAGTAGTCTTGCTCTCATGCTTTTTCTCAATACCTTTCAGAGTGAAATGGAAAAACAGCATAAAGTGCTCTTTCTGTTTTAGAAATCCTAAGCAGTGGTGAAGAGAGGAAAATGAAAGGTAGATCAGTATGCTAGTAAACATGCTTGAACAAAAGCATATCAGGAGAAACTCAACATGCAGTAGTGCTTAAGTGGTATAAGTAGCATGACCTTTTCCTTCCTAGTCTGTGTGTAGAGTTAGTATTTTACAAAATATAATTTATTACATGTAGTGTACCTGTGATTGCTTAAGTCTTGTATAATATTTATTAATAGCATAGAATGCCAAATTTAAGGGCAGCATGCAAGAAAGTTTTAAATTCTCTGTCAGTAAGAGGGAAATGATACTGTTCAGTAAGAGGGAAATTATGCTATGTAATTTACAGGAGTCCCAAAGGAAGGGTAAATTACACCAATTTTGGCTCCATTAGATTTAGACATTTTACACACATCTTTGAATTTAGCCAGAAGGACTTAGGACAGCTTTAAAAGTATTTGCTGAGCTAAATGAAGCTATGGAATGAATGTGAAACACATCTACAGTGCAAAAAATCCCAGAACACCAAACCATAACACTCACTGTACTACCAAACCATACAAAAAAGTCCATTGCATCATGTTCTGAAAGTGATCAGATTCTTCCAGGTGATGGATATAGGAGAGAAAGATCAGAGTGGTCTATTTTCAGATTCTAAAAAACAAGGTGGTGACAGCCAAGGAGGTTGAGTTCATCTCACTTGTGATGATTTGTTTAGAAGAAGCAGCCTCCTAAATAGTTGGAGGCAAGATCTCACAGAACTTTAAAAGCAAACATCACACCCATGGGCTGTAACTGAATCTGAACCAAGAGGCTAGAAATAACTAAGGATTTTTTTCAAAACTTGTTTATTTTGAGGGACTGGCAGGGCTGGATGCAGCATTAAGCAGGAGGCTTTTGGAGGAAGACTGTAATTGTGTTTTTGTTTGTGTGAAATCCATGAGGAAACCCCTGTGATATGTCAGTCACCACCACAAAGCTGGGGCCTGATTAAAACTCAAGCAACAGACATTTTGAACCATTTTAAGGACTAGTAGCACTGCCAATTCTTAAGCTTACCTAATAGTCTCTATTAAAAGACCCTTTTTTCCAGTGGTTTAGTACTTCTGCCAGTCCTAAACTGTCTGAACTGAAATTTTCCATTCCTGGTCTGTGCTTTGGGCTGGTTTGGTTTTATTTATTTATTTATAATTTTCAGCTAGAGCAGCTTCCAATTTTAAGCTTAGAGAAAAACAAGTTGTTTTGTCTGTTTTAAAAGATCTGGGGCTCTGCAGAGGTACCACGTCTTCAGGAGAACTGAAAATTATCTACTAAGCAACATTTGGTACAGTGGATTTGGGAATAAAGTGGCTAGGGGTGAGGAACTGAGTGTAGAAGGGCTTGGTCAAAGTGGGCAGGCCAGTTGTGGGGAAGGACAGGCAGAGCAATGTGCTCCTGTGCATAGGTGCTTCCTTCCAGAAGAGCTGAAACAGAACCCAAGGTTGTTTAGACTCATCACTCCTGTGATCAGTGTGTATTTGAGGTACCCTGGGTTAAGTATTTTCCCTTTCTTCAATGATGATGTTCATGGAGGTGATGGTTATTCTCATGGGTCTGTGCAGTCAATCTAACCAAACCACAAGGGACTTAAGATGAAGGCGCAAGAAAATATGTATATTTGTAGTTTTTTTTAAATCATGAGAAGTTGCCTCTCTAGGAGGTACCTTTAGTGAATATTATTAAGGTCACAAAGTCAATACTCAAAAGCCGGAACCTGAAGGCAAGTCCCTGTGTCTAGACCTGATGATCCATTGCCAAAGGATATGATTTTATACTTGGCCATGAGGCGGACCTGCTCTGGCTTTCCATTTTATAAACTACAGTTGAATTCTCATTTGAATGCAGGTGCTGTATGATCCCGTGTTTTTTTAAATTATGTAGCTAGATTAGCTGTTACTTGTCTGTGCTCTATAGTAAAAATAGTACTTTTACTTGTCACAATTCCCTTTTTCCTCATTTCACCGCAAAATTACTGAATTAATGTATGTGAAAAATGCAGATGCTGTAGCAAGGAGCAGCATAGAAAACTTCCTGAAGAAATCAGTAATTCTGTCAACAAAGCAGGACCTTAGACCAGTTAAAAAACCCCATCAGTCATGGTCCACATGCGAACTACTCACTGAGTAAGGGTCATTGAATATGTGTAATGAATGAGGCAGAAAACCTGTTTTTTGTAATAGATAAAGAAGTTATGAAGCACTTCAAGAGGAAAAGAATGAAGTAGTATAAAATATATTAAAAACTGTATATGGAGCACGTATGTCCAAGGGGCAAAACTAAGGTTACATTTAGGTTAATTGCATCATTTTCTGATTTTTGAGTCTTTGATTTTGCAGCCTTAAAATGTATTTAACAGAAGTTTTGTATGCCACATTAATATACAACTATACAAATTGATTCATTACACTGTTTCCTTGTTCATAAAATACTTTTCCTTCTTCGAGTCTTGCTAATGAAAAATGTTTCCAACTATTATATATCACCACACAGATAGTTTTGAATGTTTTGTGAATTTCACTGCTTTATTACCACTGTAAAGAAAAAGAAAGCATGCCATCACTGTAAAGGATGGCATGGTCTACAAGTATTGTTTATTCAATGGTGGCATAAGAGATTTGAAGCTCAATGTGCTGAGTACTGGACAGGTATTTCATAAAAGACAGTAACAAAGACAGTGCACAGATTTGTCCAAGACCCTTTTGGATAGCATATGGAAAATCAGAAAATATGGTGCCTTTCTCTTTAGTACCACGTCCACTTAACCTTAGATTTCTTTCTTATTAAGTTGAATTCCAGTTTTGGTACATATGGTGTATAACTGAAGAAATTCTAGTTCTGTTCATCTTTCAAATTGTCGAGTGTACAATATCCAAACATGCTGCTGTTTAGAAGAGAATAAATGTGGCACAAGCAACAGTAAATATCTGACAGCATCTTCAAAGGCATCATCCATCCGAACATCTGCATTCTCCCTGATGTGTCTGTGTGTGTTTTTAGAAAACTTGAAGGAGGCTTTGAAGTCATCCACACTTTCAAGAATACATCTGTGAAATGTTTCATTTATGAAATGGACTGGTAGGCTCCATAGCAAGATGATAGCAAGACCAAGTCATTGTGAGAGTGGTGCAGATCTCCAAGTAGTATATGCAGAATCCCAATTATCATGAAGATAGCCACAATTCCATGTGATGTTTATTTCCACTCTAAGAGTTCTAGGATACTAGGCTTCTTAGATGCGCTGCTGCATTGTATCAGACAAGGTGCATTGGAGACCTTAGCAGCCTGTTTCAGAAATGAAATAGAACCCTTTATTTTTAGGTCCATAACATTGATAGGTGTGGTCTAGCAGTGCAGTATGTGTAAGGGAGAGATGACAAAATATTTCTTGTGTTTTAGTGTTTGTATCTTCTTTAAATTGCTAACATTTTGTAATATTTATTGTGCAGATTAAATACAAGGAAGAAATTCAGCATGCAACAACTATTTCTGATCCACCTGAACTAAGGAGAGTTAAGGAAAACCAGAAGAATATTAGCAATGTGTGTCCCGTTTTCATTGCTTGCACACTTCTCTCTGCTGTATTAAATGTGTTTGTGCCTCAGTGAATGTCTGTGGCGTTTGTGCTAGTTCATGTTTGTCCACAAAGACTGATTTAATCAATTAATGGTAAGATGGTAACTCTTCTTCTTGCACTTTAATTAATATCAAAGAGTATGAAGTATTCCTGTTGAAGTATTAGTTGTCTGTGTCTGAAATAGAACAACTGCAAGAGGGTGAGTATTACGTATCATGTGGGAAAATGTGGGTGTTTATTAAGGAGTGGTATTTTCCATCCAAATGCAGTGTGCTCTTTAATGTTGTCTAACACACTGTTGTAGTTCTGTTACTTGGAAATCTCTGTGTAATATCTTCTGCCATGTTTGCTAGGTTCAGTACAAAGAACAGCTCTGCAAAGCTACACCTGTGAGCATCACCCCAGAGATCGAAAGAGTCAAGAGGAATCAAGAGAATGTCAGCATGGGAAGTTGCTCTCGTTTAATCCTTTGTATAATTTTTGGGTGCTGATGAGCACTAGGTTTTGCCTCCAGAAGCTGTGCCTTTTGCTAAGTTAGGTGTGGGGTCAGTAATGGAATTACTTGAAAACCCTGTTTTAGGAAACAACTGTGAAAAGTTGTTGCTTGGTTTGGGAAATGGCATGTGAAGCATCACATACTCCATTAAAGAAATGGCAGTGATATTTTGAAATGTTATTCTCTGCCTTGGATATTTGCAGGAAATCTTGACAGATTTTTTTTTTAACAGAATATCCTTTTCCAGCCTTTTTTTTTTTTTTTTTTTCCCTTTTCTTCTTATCTTTTTGAAATAGTGGCTATGGTTGTATTCAAACTCCAGCTCTCTTACCTGTCTCTTTCTGGTTCCTCAGTACCCTTTCTATCAGAGTTCAATATTTAATGTCTCACATAACCACTAGAAAGTCATACCGTTTGCGGGAGCGCAGGGAAGAAGGCAAAGGCTTTTGGAGCACGCTGCTGCCTTCCTGCATTGTTGGAGTTGTACCCTGTTAATAAGTCTTTGAGAGACCAGCCATTCTCCTCACTGGGAACAGCCATCAGCAGCCGTATTTCACGGGGCTGTAAATAGCTACGGTGTTTCCCTGCGGTGTTATCTGCTGTGTTCCCCAAATTAATTTAGAGTTACAGTTTTCAGGAATACTATCCCTCTAACCTAAGCATATGCTCTTTATTCCTGGATTTGTGTTGATAAATCTAGCTCTTCTAAAATGCACACTGTTCAAACCAACCTGTTTTTCCAAGTGTTTCAAGCCACTCGGTGTAGTTGTTCTGCTCACATCATTGTTTACCTTTAAGCAATTTTTGTGTCCTGCAGTTTTCATTGGTAAGTGTAAATTCTCTTTCAGGTCATTAGAGTAGCTTTGGGCAAGATTCTTTAACTTCAGATATTTCTAGCAGCGTTAAGTCTGGAATAATAATTTTATCTTTACAAATGTCAGTTTTTAAGTTTAATCCATTTGAAAGTTTACCATAATTTTTATAAGACATTAGTTTTTCAGTTAGAATATATTGATGTAGACAGACCCAAATGGTGTTGTGTGGGAAGACAGTGGCTTGAACAGTATGTGCGTTACTGCTGCAGTGCACTGCAGGGTTATGAGCATAATGTATCAGCACAGCTATCCTTATCACACAAAACTAAGAGCTTATTTAAAAAAAAAAGGAGGGGGGAGTTTGTACAGAAACATTTATTTTACATATGGATTGGCATAAATCATGCCAGGATCTCTAATTATTGACTAAATGTTTACCCTGTCTGACTTCCTTGTATTTGGGGCCAGGGTTAACATTAGACGGATTGGTCTGTCAATGCCATGTCCTATCCTTTATCCTCTTTATATACTGATCCTGCCTTGAGTATGCATTTGATTAATGTGTCATTGCTACAAGTGCATTTTGTTAAAAAGTAATAGAGGGGATATTCCTACAGAACATTTAAGTAAGCACATGGTGAAATTTAGGCAGTTGAATTCAATTGACAGTTGTCTCATGTATTGCACCCTTTGTGTTTAATCACGTTTGAATATATAGAATATAAAAGCTAGAACATGGATGGTATTCTTATGGAATTGCTGTATCTCGACAAATATATGTTTACAGTGGGCATTGCTGAAATTCAGTTTTTCATGTGCTCTGCTTGACTTTATTGCATTATTCATGGCTTACCCCATTCCAAATATAAGGCACTTCTGTATACAGCCAAGAGCCAGTGTGGTAAATGTTGAGATGTTGTGTGCATATGTGTGTATATATCCACACAAATGCATCAGTAAGAAAACTGTACAGAAAGAATTCAAGGTTATGCTTCAAAAATCAGTTCTCTAAGTTAATGAACTTGAAATGCATTTTAGCTTTTCAGTTGTTTCCTGGATGACCTTTTAAAAATGTATGATTTATGTAAAGCAATATGATACTGCTTTTGCTGAAATAGTATGTACCATTTCATTCTGTTAAATAATAGGTTCACTACAGAGAACAGCCTGGCAAAGCTACTGCTGTGAGTGTCACTCCTGAGATAGAGAGAGTCAAGAAGAATCAAGACAATATCAGCTCGGCAAGTTGTTTGAATCTTTTTGTCATTTAGATTTTCAGTCATTGTTGGAATATAACAAGGATATGCTTTCCCACTTAGATTTGATGTGTCAAAGGACTCCAACTGCATTATGCACTGAATGGATTTTTTTTTTTTATCCTTTGAGTAAATGCACTGCACATAAGGGGAACAAAAATATTCAGACTTACTTGATTATTCTTGCAAAAAAAGTAAGTGGTGGTGTTGGTGCCAGTATTTTTCAAGGGGAGAGTCAGTAGAGGTCAGTCATTCTTTCAGAAATCTTTGTCTCTTGTTACCAGGTTTTAGTTGCTAGATTGCAGGAGTAAATGGTGATAAAAATCAAAGGAAGTAAGAATTTAACTTTAGTGCAAATTCTGTTTTTTTATAATTCAAAGCATGGAAGCATATACTCATCCATTCCACTCTGTGACGTGCCACCTACATTAGACCAGAGTAGTCCTAAATAAATACTAAAGAGTGAAACTATACTTTTACTGGCTTTTATGATAATACTTATTTTTTTTTTCTTAAGTGGCCACTACAGTGGTGTACGAAGCAGCAGAGAGTTCTAATAAGAAGCAAGGAAAAAGTCAAAACAGCATGGTGAAGTAAAAGGACCAGACTAGTTATATTACAGTCTGTGTCCTCAACACTGAAACAACATCAGTGACAAAGCCCTTGCAGATGGTAAACAAAACAGGTTTCATGCAGAGACACTGTTTCAGGGTGACAGACGAGAATTAATAGTAGTGAACACTTTAGAACTGAGTGTAGGAGTGAAAAGTAAAGTAGGTTGGATTTGTCAGAGGATTTGTTCAGGGATAAAGAAACAGAATCTGACCTTGTAACTACATATGTCTTAAGTATGTTCTTAAAATGCTCGTGCATGTTTACCAAAGTCAATTAGTTTTGAGGTCATAGTTAAAAATAAGAGGAAAGCTTCCCAACAATTCTAGACTTCAAATAATTTGTTTATTTCTGAAAATGAAGTGCTTTTTTCCAGGTGACTCTTTCACTTTGTTGCTCAAGATTTACGGGGATAAATGCTCCTCTGTGTTAATGAGAAGAAGGTGAAAACCAAACTATGTTGGTTGTAATTATTCTGTCCAGAAAAATGCCTTATATTCAAAAGCATATATAGCTGAATATATTTGCTAAGAAAATTTACTGTTTAATTAAGAAGGGTTTGAAGAATATGCAGTGCCATATATTTCTGTTTCTCTGTGCATTACTTCAAACTTACCTATGAATCACAGACACCAAAGCTCATATTTTCGTAGGTATGTGGTGCTTAGCTAATATGTAATTTTAAGGAGGGTTAGGCAATTTCAGTACTTGGTTTCTCTCATCACAAATGCAAGTTGAAATAGATTTGCACAACTGATTTGAGAAGTAATACTTTGAGTGTGAATATATAGGTAAATCTAAAATATGTACTAACACTCAGTGCACAGGTTACAATGCAATGTAGGAGCTAAGAAACTCCATTAGCAGCCAAATTCAACCAGCCAGAAGAATCTGTAAGAGTACTCACTCTAGAACCAACAAGTAGGACTGACTACTGTTTTAGAACTTTGAGTGTGGGGTTTTTTGGCTTTTTTTTTGTTAAAGAAATAATTAACCTTGCATCTTTACAAGTCTGTAAAATGCCACAAAAGAAGCTAATTAGGAAAAATGTGACATAGGAGGTTCTGCACTTACTGATACACAGAACACAGAGCCCAAATGTTCTCTTTGAAAGCAGCGTATTTAGATTTGTCCCAGACATGTTGCTTTTGGTGCTGCTAGCCAAGGCTAACTACCGAATAGAAGTAAGAAGGCTGCCAAAGACTAACCTACTTGTAAGGGTTGAATTCCCTAGGAACTCAGGAGTTCTCATCTAATCCCAGCCTAGAAGCAGACTGAGGACAGAATCTGGGTATGCCTGGGTAATAAGAAAGTAGTTTATCATCAGCCCTACAAATATGTTTTAAAGATGTCCAAGTCAGAGTGGTGTTTTCCTATTATTTATCTTATTTTTCAGTTGATAAATGAATTATTTAACTTAAGTAATTTAGACAGTCAAGAGTTTCAGCTTTCAGGTAAATAGACTTTTTTTTTTTTTAAGTGATTGGTAGAATAAATGTGCCCTTTGGCCTTACCAAATACTAGCTAATCTCTGAAATAAGTTGTTAGGAAATGAATGTGAAGAAAGAAACAAGAAAAATGTTGGGCATTGTGATTTGCAAATGATACAGTTGTATGGTGTGATTCTCACCATCCTTTCTACTGTGAACAAAAACTTCATGTGTGGTGTTGTTGCTGTTTTGCAGGTCAAGTACAGCAGTGATCAGAGGCAGATGAAAGGTAGATGTAGTGTGCTTCTAGACACACCTGAGCTAAGGCATGTCAAAGAAACACAAAACAACATCTCAATGGTAGGGTGTTTTCTTCCTATAACTAGAGTATGCTAAGGAATGGCACTTGACTTCCATTGGATTTTCCCTTCCATTAATATAGGTAACTAATGAAACTCTCTGCTTACGTATGGAAAGAATATTTTCTTCTTATGCCTGTTGAGGGAGTGTTTTCTAACTGCATATGACTGTAATGACCATTTTCAAAATACTAATAAACAGTTTTCTAACAGTTAAATGTCTGTTATTTTGTTTGGGTTTTTTTTTTCCTTCAAAAAAGTACACACCTCATTTGAGCATCACAGTTTGACTGGATTAGGTGACACACTTCACCTTGTGCCTGTGCACGTTCCTGGTTTCTATGTGACTTTTGTCTTGGAATGAGTTGTTTTGTGTGCATTTGCTTGTGTGAGAATGTTTGTCAATTTAATTATTTGATGATTAAGACTATTTAAAAAGTAAATATGCATAATTGGGGGTACTACCTTTATAACTCATACTAATACTGGTTTTGTTCCAACACCTGGTTATATAACACTTTCTACCCTAATGTTCCTGTTGATTTTGTTTTACTTTTTTGAGCAAGCTGCTTAGAATAACTCCAATTCTTCCTAAAAACTTATGTTTAAAACCATCTGGCATATGATAAAACAAAAGAACAAAAGAGTACCTTTTGTATGAAACTGTGCATATAATCAAAATTCCTAGTGAATGAAAATACTTGATTTCTTTAGAACAATTACTGCTGGAATGTTTTTTACTGACAGATGTAGTTGTCTACATTGGTAGAGAACTATCCTACCTTAGAGAAGAAGGGATAGACCAGATGGCCTCCTGAGGGTTTTTTCTGTCCTGCGTGACTCTAAGATAATGCTTTGCTGCTTGAGTTAATGCCTAATTCAGTGGCAAGAGAAAATAAATGCAAAAATGGTAATAAGATATCAGGAGATCGTTAGGGAGATGGAAAAGACTTGGCTGGCCATCCAGCCTGTCTCATGTGTGTAACAATTCTATTATGATGCAAAACCCAAAGAACATTAAGTACCTCCTAAAACAAACACATATGCATTCCTACATAGAATAACCAATTGATGCCAGTTGCAGCTTGGGGGAAAATGTAATTCTTCTTGTTTTTCTAGGTAAAATATCATGAAGATTTTGAGAAGACAAAGGGAAGAGGCTTTACCCCAGTGGTAGATGATCCTATAACAGAACGGGTGCGGAAAAACACCCAAATTGTGAGTGATGCAGCATATAAAGGTGTACATCCACATATTGTTGAAATGGATAGAAGACCTGGAATAATTGTTGGTAAGTTGCTAAATACCATTGCTATTGAAAACGCTGTGGGGAAGATGAAAGCCTCTGCTTGTGTTCTCAATTATATCCAAGAAAAAGTACTCACAGATTTCATTTTCACTCTTTTCTCAGTATGAGTCTTGTGTTGAACTACTGGTTCAATGCCAGCTTCTAGCAAAGTAATAATGGCAATGAATGGGAGATACATTATCATTTGCTCTGTAATTTTTTAAAAAATACAGATAGTCATTGCTATTACTTGAAGTTTGAATTTTGACTCTTCAAGAAAGGCCAGAATATCTGCAATAATCTTCATTTTGCACAGAAAAGAGAAGATTAAAGCTGTGATTCTCCAAAATTTCAATGTTTAAATGTTGCAGACCAGTTTGAGATTTCCCCTTCTGTCAGTCAGCAATTTCTCCAGAGCTGCACATGCTCCATTTACCTCTTTGGAATGTTTTAGAATTTCACACGTCTTTCAAAATACCTCAAGCTGTAATTCATCAGTAACTCATTAGATCTCTGGTAAGCCGAACACTAGTGTTCAGAAGCGACATTCTGAAAGATGGTCCAAGATAAGACCAGGTATTCAGGGGGTAGAATATGGACTGGTTTTGTAGGCAGAAAGTAGTGCATTAAGGTTGCATTTGGAGTATTCATAATAAACACTCTTTCAAAATCAAAACAGATACCTGAAATCTTTTAAAAGTTATAAAGTCTGCTATGGCAAAGGAAATGGTAACCTGACTTTTTTTGTTCTCCTTTCCTTTTCTTTTTGTGTGTCCTTTTTCTGTTTTTCTGTGCTTGACAACTGTGTAGACCCCAGAGGATTTACATACGGAAAAACATGCTGAGATAGTGCTCTAAAATCCTTCATATGTATTAAGAATAGCAAGGTTGACTTTAAATCTACCTTTCAAAAATCAGAGAAATGGCAGGTCAGATGGACTAACTGGCGGATCATATAGTCCATCCTCCTGCCTAAAACAAGGTTAACTTTATTTGTATCATTCCTTCTTTGGATGGATGCTTCTTTGGTCTTTTCCTTAAAGTTTCCAAATGAGTCTTCACCACATAAAGAAACATAATTCTTTCCTTTTCTGTAGCCACCTTTTATGTGTCTGCAGCTACAGCCTTATATCAGAAGTGATTTCTCAGTGTTCAGAGAACTCTGCCTGGGGAAGGTACTGGTGCTTTTAAGACCGTGCACGTCTCAGAGGGTCACACATTCTGGATCTAGGGCAACAACTTGACCAGAAAATCCTCATCTGTAGAGACCCAAGCGCTTGAACTCACTTCCATAGCTAGAAGTGGTGCATCCAGCACTTGAACTCACTTCCATAGCTAGAAGTGGTGCATCCAGAGAGAGAGAAAAGCTCCTGCAAAATTGCAGTTAAATATACAGTTTTCAATATGCTCCTTAGTGTGTACTTCAAACCTCCTACTCTGGACTGCATTGCACATGTGCTGTAGCCCTATGTAAGATTAGCGTGCAATTCTGTGTTCAATAGCTGGAGGCTTGCTGCACAAACAATTAGGATTAAGAACACCTCTGAGATAAATTCTTGTGCTGAAAGTAACTGAAATATTAGTACTATTTATCACTTTAAAATACTCGATTGTCAAAACACACAGGAATTCTTAACTTCAGATATATACCAAACAGCAAAAATTGTGCAACTATTTAAAGAGGTCATGACAAACCTGTGAGCCTAATACCCAGTGATATTTCAGCTAATGCTTTTTCAGAGTGAACTGCAATTATATCTGCTTGTTTAAAAAGAAACAGTGAGCTACCTGCTCATGGAATGTCCTTGGCAGCCAGAAAAAAAGTCGCAGACTGAAAAAAACAAGTATGACTCTTGAGTTTTTTCCTAGCTGATAGTTGTTCAGCCACTTAGGAAACATATCTCTGTGCTAGAGTCCATCTGGTTGGTTTTCAAAGTATTATTGGTGAAGCTGTAACAACTTTTTCAAATGCCTGATTGCTAAAATTAATGTCTTTGCTTTGGAAAATAGGTACTAGTTTTAACCATGCTAAAGCATGTTATTTCAGACTACAGAGATGGGTAAAATCAGTACAAATCAATGGCTGCTGCATTGATGCTGTCATGAATCTGTACTTAGTATATTTTTATTTACTAAGGTGTGATCAAACAGGAGAAGTTGGGCATTCACCAGTCCCTCCACCTCTCTCATACTTGTCCGTGCTTCATGTACTTGCGTAATTTATTACTGTTAGGACTAGTTTATCATAGGATTACATAAGATACAAAAGATTTTGCATTGGCTTTTATTCATCTTGTCAAGAGGGAGTTAGTACTGTGCCTCACCTTACGGGAGTTGCAGTAGAAAACATGTAATGTACATACATTGGACATACTCTAAAGCTATGGGATTTGTTTTATTAGCTCTGTCTGTTCTTTCCATTGTCTCTAGGCTATTAATAGTTTGAAACATGACATACTTGGGGTCTACACAGTCCCACTTGACTTACTAACCTGTTATTTAGCCTGGTACCACTCAAACAAGCAAAAGGACCAAGCTGGGAGGACCCATAATCTTCCCACTTCCAAGGCATTGAGTAAATCCTGCAGACAGGTTTGCCCAAGAAGCAAACCACTAGTAAAAAGGTGTCATCTGGTAGATTTGTACTTTAATGATTGTGCTTTACATCACAGTTTTATTTTAAACTTGTTTGGAGAGATTTAATGATTATTACATTTGTAGACATAGCAGGTATCGTAGAATTGTTTAGGTCAGAAAAGACCTTTAAGATCATCAAGTCAGACTGTTAACCTAGCACTGCTAAGTCCACCACTAAACCATGTCCCCAGGCACTGCATCTACATGCCTTTCAAATACTTTCAGGGACAGTGACTCAGCCACATCCCTGGGCAGCCTGTTCCATTGCTTGACAACCCTTTCAGTGAAGAAATGTTTCCTAATGTCCAATCTAAACCTCTCCTAGTGCAACTTAAGGCTGTTTCCTCTTGTCCTGTCACTTGTTACTTGGGAGAAGAGACAAACACCTACATCGCTACAACCTTCTTTCAGGTAGTTGCAGAGTGCGATAAGGTCTCCCCTGAGCCTTCTTTTCTCCAGACTAATTAACCACAATTCCCTCAGCAGCTTCTCACAGGACTTGTGTTCTAAACCCTTCACCGTTTTCATTGCCCTTCTCTGGACACACTTCAGCACCTCTATGTCTTTCTTGTAGTGAGGGGCCCAAAACTGAACACGGTATTCAAGGTGCAGTCCCACGCGCAAGTCCTGAGTACAGGGGGACAATCACTCCCTGGTCTGGCTGACCACAGGCTCTCTGACACCAGCCAGGATGCTGTTGGCTTCTTGGCCACCTGGGCACACTGTTGGCTCATGTGCAGTCAACCGTCAACCAGCACCACCAGGGTCTTTCCCACCAGGCACTTCCCAGCCACCCTTCCCCAGCCCGTAGCGCTGCATGGGGCTGTTGTGTCCCCAGTGCAGGACCCGGCACTTCTCCCTGTTGAACCTCCTACAACTGGCCTCGGCCATGGGCCCGGCCTGCCCAGACCCCCCTGCAGAGCCTCCTGCCCCCCAGCAGATCAACACACCTGCTTATATGAATTGTATATATTGGATTGGTGTGAGGTGATCTCACATTTACACTGTAGATGCTTCTGCATTTGTTTTAAGCCTCCTCTTATACAACACTGGAATTATTTATTAATCTGTACTCACTTTTTTGCTGTGATTATAACTTAAACTCAAATATATAATTAATTAATTTTTATGGACTCTTTTTTTCTTTTAGTATCCTGTTCAGATACATAGATTCAGGAGATATTAATAACTTATCTGTATGAATTCAAGCTGAAGATCTTACAATTACTACTGGTTTTGAATCCACCCACTGAATTCCAAAAATGCTTTTTGATAGTAGGGTAGTGGATCAATAGTAATTCTGTGTCCCAGGAACCATAGATATTTGAAAGACAAAGTTAAGTTACTAGTTAAGATCACAGAATCACAGAATGGTCTGGGTTGGAAGGGACCTCTGGAGGTCATCTAGTCCAGCCCCCTGATAAAGCAGGTTCACCTAGAGCAGGTTGCACAGGATCGCGTCCAGGTGGGTTTTGAATGTCTCCAGAGAAGGAGACTCCACAGCCTCTCTGGGCAGCCTGTTCCAGTGCTCTGTCACCCTCAAAGTCAAGAAGTGCTTCCTCACATTCAGGTGGAACTCCCTGTGCTGCAGTTTGTGCCCGTTGCCCCTTGTCCTGTCACTGGGCACCACTGAAAAGAGCCTGGCCCCAGCCTCTGGACACCCACCATTAAGATACTTGTATGTGTCGGTGAGATCCCCTCTCGGTCTTCTCTTCTGCAGGCTGAACAGGCCCAGCTCTCTCAGCCTTTCCTCATCAGGGACACGTTCCAGTCCCCTCATCATTTTCATAGCCCTCTGCTGGACCCTCTCCAGCGGTTCCCTGTCCCTCTTGAACTGGGGAGCCCAGAACTGGACTCATGGTCAAGGGGAGGCTTCATTTTGCCCAACTGTAGATGTCTACAGTGAAGATTTCTACAGCTGAATTTGTCACCCTAGTCCATTTGTTGTATTAATTAAGAAAGACATACTTTTGCTTTTACAATTTATATGAATTGAGCAACTTAGAGAAATGTATTTTGTATAAGATGAGCTATGCCCCTGATTCTCCTTGTTAATCTGACTTGATCTCTGCTGTATGAAAAGAAGGGCCTGTAGTGCCTCTGTCAGCTGTAGAGATGTATACTGGTAACTGTCAACTATAGGTTTGCATACTGGGCATCTCCATGGAGGAAGGATGCTGTTGGTGAACTGGGGAAATAATCTTGTAGCTCTGATGATTTTGGTTTTGCTAGTGGAAAAGAATGCTGGTATGTGATACTTAATTTGTTTCCATTTATTTAGGCTTAAGAAAATACAATGGTCATATTTAGAAAAGGAAAACAAAAACTGGGAGAAAAAAATCTCCTTAAAATAACGTCAACACTTAAAATGAATGTACTAAGTTCTTTTAAGCAGGAGATTAATGCTTTCTGATCCTTTCAGGTGAATATCTAGGTATTTTGGTTAATTTCTACATGAAAGAAATTGGTTGTTGATTGTTAAAACTCATTACTTTCATGCTTTTACTTCCTTTGTTGTTTGTCTGTCCTGTAATTTCTGTGCTTTGGGAAAAGATCTTAAAGTTTGGCGCACAGATCCTGGCTCCATCTTCGACATTGATCCTCTGGAGGACAATATTCAGTCTAGGAGTCTGCATATGCTTTCTGGTATTGCTTGTATCCTGACTTTTCCCTTATGAAACTTATGAAACTAAGTTGATACAGTAAATTTTCAAGTCCATGTGCCAGCCATATGTTTTATGTTTTCATACATATATATATATATAAATAAAACTGTAGTATTTTAAAAGTGGTGTTTTATAAGAACTTCAGCTGTAATCACATGTACAGATAAGAAATAGTGAAATAAATCTTATCATAAACAACAGTTATTCACACCACTTACAAGTAGTCACTCAAAAAGCATTGACCTACTTGGTCCTCACTATAAATAGAATTTTAAAATAGTTGGACCTTACTAAAGTTTCAGAGATACAGAAGGTGGCCTATTTATGAAGTTGATTTCTTTTCTATGCACATTTTACTTATAGGACATGTGATATTATACCTTGTGCTATTGTTTGCAACTAAAAGGTGTTCCTAATTTAAGGGTGGAAGGAAAAGGAGAGAAAGTAATGTAAGAATAGGCAGCAATACTTTGGCTCTAGAAGTTTTTGGACTGTTGTCCACACATACCCCCCCTACCCTGTCCCCCCCCCCTGCCCCCGCAAGCGTTTATTTTGAATGTTTAGTTTTGCACATGTATTTTCTTCGCTACTACTAGTGGAACTTTTAAATATTCTTTTGAATGTCATACAGCAGTATTTCCACATGCACTTGTATGCATGCTGGAATAAAAGAACATTTTGATTTTCCACCGGAAATTTTCATATGCTTCATCTCAATTCCTTATTTTTCCAGTATCTCAATCCTACCTTCCATTTCTGCTATCTTAAAGCAGAGAACAAGCTTAGCTGTATTTAATTTTGAAGCAACCTTTTGAGCTGGTGGTGATCAAAATGGATAAAAAATTGTGAACAATTTACTTTTCTCTAATTTTAATGGCATCAGTGTATGCATATCAATGTCAGCAGTGTTGGGGGTTTTGTTGTTGCTTGTCTTTGCACTTCTGTCACCTATTTACTGTGATATTCTTTCTTTCTACCTTTGTAGAAAGAGCAAGCCGTTACAGTAAGCAGTACTTACATTCTACCAGTTTGGGAGATTATAAATCAGATGGCTCTGACACGAACCCTACCTTTTCTTACTGCAGTGAAATAACAAGGCCATCTGATGAAGGAGGTACCCCTTATTCCCACCTTTTTCACTAATGACACTATCACGGTGTGTTGAGACCACACATTCCTGTATTAACTCCACATCCTTGTATAGTCACAAATCATTAGAAACGATGTAAACTATGGTCTGATTGATTAAGGAAGCAAAGCCAAATCTCAAGGTTGCACATTTTCTTGCATGCCATACTGCTTTATCGTGTGTTCCCTTTCACTATTTTGGTAACACTGGCAGTCCGAATGCCTTGCTAACTCCCATTTACGGTGCTTTAAGAGGTTGTTGTGTTTTTGCAAAATGTACATTCATTTGTTTTATTTTTTTTCTCTTGAAAGACAAAATGTAACTGAAAAAATACACCTCTGAACTGAAAAAAAAAATTACCTTGTGCTTTTCGGTGTGCAAATCAAGCACACAATAGTACTTCAGTGACTGAAGTACTTCACATTAAACTATGCAGGTGCTTGTGACTCCTGGTTTCCATCCTAAAAAAAAAAGTGTATCAGCTGACAACTTTCTCACATATGGAAGTTTTCTTATGCTGTCAGCAGTTTGGGAACCAGGGTTGGTGTTCAGCTGGGAAGCTTATATAGTGTGATATTGTTTAGCATGGATTAATATTAGAATACTTTGATGAACCTCTATTCCCAGGTACAAAACCACATTTTACATCTGTTTGATGCCATAGATTAGAACAAAATTTATGAAATTTTTGAATAAGGGTCTGGTCATCCTAGTGGCATAAATGTGTACTAGACTTGACTGGTGAATTGTAAATATTCAGAAAGATTGCATTCTAAGTATACATTTAAAAAAACCCAGTGATTTCTGCTCAGTTGTGAAAGAAGGTGCATTGAAAAGGTCATCCAAAGGGTTACTATTTTTGTTTTTTTAAGAAGGCGTGAAAGTATTGTTACTGTTTAGTTGCCTGGCATCCCTGAATTACCCATGCTTTTAGAAGATTTTAAGGCATCTTAATTGTAGATTGCGCCTGTTCATTTGTTATAGTGGCTAGTGTTTAGGGAGTATATGTTCTGTTAGGTCCCACATAATCTTAATCTCTGATTAAGAATGAGTGAGAAGAAAGTGTTCAGACTGAAGAACTTGGAACAAAGAAAGAAGCGCATGTCTTTGACAGAAATTTAATCCCTTATATCATGTCTGTCCGTCTTTATTTGATATTTTAACTATATTCCCAACTCTTTCAATATATGATAGCAATCATGCACATCATGCTGGTCTTTATGTCTCTTCCCGTGATGATGTGAAGTGGGCTTTTCAGTCCAGTGCATATTGTCTCTCCCTGTTATGATCTTTTTTTGGCTGTATTCCGAGCCATTTTAAATTGCTTTGTCAGCTTGATTTGATTGTTAACAGATATTTTTTATTACTTGCCATATTGGGAATAGGAAATGGGCTTTATTTTCCCTGTTGTTTCGGCACTAGCAAACTTGCTTTTTTGTGTCTCTATTCTGTTGTTGTGGTGATGTGTTGAATAGATTCTTGCCAAGATCAATGTATTTTGGCAAAATATTGTTTCCCCTTTTGACCCAGTTGGCTAGCCAGGGTTTGAGCACTTGCAGACAGTTCCCATTGCAGGGTGAGAAATAAATGTCAGAGCTAAGTAATTTAACGTACCTCTTAATGGTTTACAAGAAAATGCCATTTCTGGGAACATACTCAGAAAAAACCAGCAGAAGATAACACCTTTGGTCAAAAATACCAACCTTTTTTATGGTGGCATCCCATCCAAAATGTCTTTAGCACATAGCCACAAGGTGAGGTTGCCCTTGACCTTTATACAGTATCCCTTATGGCATACCACAGTAAATGAGAACCAAATCAGTGTTGCTGAAATTTCATGGCTGTTTTTCATGGAGTTTGTACTTTTAGATCTAGCAGTGTTTCTCACTGGCAATTGTTCAATCTGATGGCATGCCAACAGGAAAGACAGTAGAGGACCTGTGACCAATTCTGTAACCTCTAAGAGTCTTTGTCCTTGTCTCATTATCTTTTAGAGATTTCTACATTGTTCAATTACTACTTTATTCTAGATACCTTTACTGATATCCAACCCAAAATTCAAGTCTTCCACTGCCGCTGCTGGTGGAATTGTTCCATAACCACCTGTCCCAGCCCTTACCTGGGTCCCTGGCTTCATACCAAATGTTAAAGGCTTATTCAGATCTAAATAACTCACTTGTCTGGGAAATGTCAGTAACAACATCACAGGGAGGCTACGAACGTTGTTCACTACAATTACTTCTTCCTGTTCGATTCTCTGACCATTATTTTAGATGATGACATTGAGCTGAGCCAAGTATGCCTCACAGGGAGCTTTTCCTGCAGTATCAGTAGATTTCTGCATGTTGTAAGTTTAGGAAACACCTGTTCTCCTTTTTAGACTACTGCAGGTAAAACTGGATAGGGAACAATTGTTAATAGTTTCCAGCAAGCTTGCTGGAAGTGATGAACTTTCATTCTGATGCTCTTTTTGAAATTACTTTTCAGCTTTGTCTGTCTTTTTTGCAGCTTCTCCCTGTTAGTAGTGTTTTTCAAGGTTGACTTTATGTCTTCCTGATATTGAATTTTTTTGCTATACTGGACAGAAGGTTTTGCACTAGAGCTTCTCAGTCTGCCTAAAAGCTTTGTAATTAATTACTGCACTAACAAAGATTTCCTTTTTACCTGCAAGTCATTCTGTAGCACTTCCCAGAAACAGTTGGGTGCCACATTAGTTCTTGCAAAATTCTGAGCTGTTTTTCAAGTAGTTATTTTCAGCTTGGCTAAAGAGGAACAGAAGCTAATGATTTCTTTCAGTCCTGCTTTTAACACTGGTGTTGCAACTTCTCAGACATGGAGTTATTCATTCATTCTTGGGAAGGTTTTTCAGATTATTTTCATCAAAAAGAGAAGTTGAGATATATGGATATCAGGTTTATTTTTGTTTATAAAGACAGACCAGGCAGTTCCTTCTTCCCACAAGACTGTAGAAAAAAAGGCAACAAGAGATGGGCTTTTTTGCTTTCAATTCAGATCTTTCTAAACAGCATTGTGTCTAACAAATTTCTCAACTGTTTTTCTTTTGGGGGAGTTTCTTTATAAAGTTTTATAAGGAGTTTCTGTCTGTCCTGATTTTCTGTGCAGTCTTACACATTGTTTTTCACTCAGTTCTTTTCACTCTCACTCTCTCCCCTTTCTCCCCTACACGTAAGTTCCCATACTGTTAGTTTGCATTCAGACACTAGGAGAGGATGATCTGGTTCATATGGTTCAACACCTGTTCCAGTTTTGCATTATTTTGGACAGTTCTGCTTGTATTTCAACCATCTACTCTGTGCAAGAGATTAATTGCTTTTACATGTAACTCCCATTTAATAAGTATAGTTAAGAGTTTTCGGTGTCTTGACAAAAGAAACACAGATATCGCCTAACTGGACTTCTTGTATTCAGAGTCTACAGTGTTTCTCAGAAGTTGTGCTAGAGCATGTGTTTTTATAAAGATATCTTCTCCTATTTTAAGGTCTCCATATAAAATTAACCTACTGTCTTTCTAGTTAACTTCGTTCAATAAGTGAAAATGGCAATTAGGTCACATTTGTCATGGCTCAAGACCGTTTTGCTTAGTTCCATTCTTCCCCAAAGGCAAAAGTAAAAATGTTTAAAAGTAGCATGAGTTCACAGTATTGGAGTTTGATTTTTTTTAAGGTTTGTTTTATTTTAGAACACTTTCTAGATATATTCTTCACAGTAGTTCCATCTCCAGAAAACTGAGGCGGGAAAAAGACTTTTTAATACTGGACTGTTAGTATGTGGTACAATGTAAGATACAGGAATGAATTTGTGGTGTATGATCCAGTGCCAATTACAGAAACGAAGCTCAGTTGCTCAGAGCTATGTATGTACAAGAACAGACAAAGTGGCAAGATGAGGCAAAGACTCTAAGTAAAACTTTAAGGTTAATTAATATTTTTCCTCAGGCCCATTGTTTGTGGTACGCAAAGAAACAAAATACTACAACCAGAGGTCATTCTGGTTTAGGATTAAAATGTCAAACAATTTTAAGTTTTTGAGAGTGCAGAAACTTGTCCTTAAGGGAGTCAACCTAGTGTCTACAGGGGTCACTCAGCTACTACTGGAACAAATTCCAGGCTTTGCCATCATAGCAGGGAAGTGACTATACACGTTTATCTACTACTAGAATAGAGTGTCGTGATGCTGACCAGATGATAGCAGATGAGCCATGGCACTGCTACTAGAGCTACTGTTTTTGTCACTTCTGTTTTGCATCGGTCTTTGACTCATTTTGAGGTGAAGAAATCCTCTTAGTGTGTTTGGACAGTGAAGACTCATCTGCACTAAAGTGTATCACTGTTACTGTCATTTCATTGTCACTCATGCTCTCTCTGTTTTTTATTATGCAACAATTTGTGTGCACATTTTGTTTTCATTATACTTTGCTGAAAGTGTTTTCTTTGGGCTTCCTCCTTTAAGTCCTTTTATGCTGCTTTCCTTCAATCCTGTTTCAACTGCAGAATGTTTTCATTTCACTTTCTAATATTCTTCCTTCTCTCAGATTTTACTTTAATTATCTTTCAATTTATTGTATTTCTGTGGAGCTTTCTGTTTATCTCTCTCCTGTTTTTCTTTGATTTAACTCAGCAGGATTTTATTTAATATTACCAAGGTTTGCTTTCAGTCTGAAGATTTCTACTTTAAAATGATCTTAATGAGCATCCTGCAATAGATTAATTTAACTTTTTTTGTCCCTGATACGCCCTTTTTTTCTTTTTAGTTGGAACCTTTTAGGTTGGTTTTCTCTCCTTTTACTTTTGACCTTCCCTTTTTTTGTCTTCTATTTCCTCTTAATTTCTAGTTTAACTGGTGGGCATCAGCATGTAGACTTGATGCATATTTTTCCTTATCCTATGTTCATAATTTTTCAGTGTATTAAAATGTCCCTTTATTCTTATGTCTAATTGTGTATAGGCTGTAGATGGAGAAAAGTCAAAGGTGATTTACAGTTCCTTTCAGTCATGGACATATTGTTACTCTGCTGGGCAAAAACTTGATTTCTTGGTTATTTTCTAAGTCATTATCATATGATCTTAAAAAGTATATAGAAGTCAGTCTGTAGGAGACAGGAATCAGGTTTGCTGTACTCCAGAAAGCTCATGTTATGTAGGAAACCTGAGTAGATATTAGGATAGAATTTTCCCATGCCTTTTGTTACATATTAAAAATGAGTGCTAAAATTTCATGTATTTGGTTGGAGCCAGTGTGTTACTGATTGGCTACCTGTTAACTATGCTTGTCTCCTTCAGCCCAAGTTCTTCAGATTCAGTTCACCTGCTGCCAGCAAACAAGCAGTGAGAATTAACATAAAGAGGCCTTGATCTGAGGTTTAAGGTATTTCTTTATTCTGATGGAAAGGGTCTGCTGCTAACACTCAGGGCTGTCACTTTGCCTTTGCCTTGAAAGCTACTTTCTTTTACTCACACTGGCAATCCAAATACACAAATTTCAACAAACCGTGAAATTCCACTTGTGTCGTGGTAGTCTCTTAGATTTTG
The DNA here is from genome assembly GCF_963210335.1 of Falco punctatus. Taxonomy (NCBI): domain Eukaryota; kingdom Metazoa; phylum Chordata; class Aves; order Falconiformes; family Falconidae; genus Falco; species Falco punctatus. Next base: position 71,422,853 of record NC_137583.1, read on the forward strand.
TTACCAACCTTAAAAGTAACCTGTAGGTTGCTATGAGGAAATGGAAAATTCATATTAGGTATGTCGTTGACACTACATAAAATTGGTCAGATCCAGAAAAGATTAGTGCAAACAAGCTTTGAGGAAAAAAATATGGCAAATGGGCATGCTGGCAGTTGACTCCAAAGGTATCTTCCTGTGGGATACGAGTACTTAAAGTTTTGAAGTCTTTATCTAGGTTGGAATGGAAGTCAAGTCAATGAGAAACCGTAAGTCTTTTCATCTCTCTCCCTAGTGGCGTGTCCTCCTTGTGTGATATGAGCCTTCTGAAGAGCAGCTCTCCAGAGAAGCTGCCTGAGCCTGCTCCCCCCCCTTTCACCAAACTCCAGCGGTTACCTTTCCCTTCCCTCACTAAGCCAGGAACACATGTTGTAGGCCATTAGAAGAACTATTGTTTGAACTGCTGAGTGCACAGTCCTGTAAAGAGCAGATGTAGACTTTATGTATTAATGTGTATCACTGGCAACAGCCTTACACTGTGTAAGCTCATGGAGAGGGCTACTGTTCCTTAGCTCAACACTGACATTTTAAATGTTGGTTTCACAGATACCTCCTTCTCTCTCCCCCTAGCAGACACCAGTATCTGTGGCTCTATGCAAAATGTTTATTTCTAGGATTTGCCTGAGGCTTTGACACCCACCCATATTTACCACAGAAGATCCTAGGACAAGGAACTCTGCTACTGCTTCTGCTACTGGTTAGCCTGGTCAGAAGACAAACTAGTCAGAAGAAATGGAGAAAAAACCTCTTCATTTCCCATGCTGGAATTGCAGAGATGCTCCTTGGTACGTGATGTAAGGAGTCTGCTTGTGTTGGGACAGTGGTGATACTCTTGTGCCAGTAGATGGAGGAAGAAGAAGAAAGGAAACAGGAATCGGTTCTCTTCCTCGCTCTCTCTGCCCTTTCCATTATTTTTTACCAAAAACCCTCTGGTTTTGAGGATGGGAAAAATCACCATTAGTAAAAGACAAGTAAAAGAAAAAAAGAGGGAATAATACCTGACTGATCTTTATATTGTAATACAGAGATCTGTCTTCCATCTCCAGGGGCAGCTGGCAGGAATACAGGGCAGATACCCTTCACCCCTCTTTGTATTCACATTCAGTTGCTAAGCTCTGCCATTTTAAGTAGGTCAAGCAGAATGACACAGCAGTTATATTTTCTTCTCTGGCAGCCAAGGAAGAATACTTCTTTCTCGCTAGGTAGCTGAGCTCTGTTTCCATAACGTTGTTCCCTAGAGTCTGGTAATCAAATGTGGCATTTGGAGGGAGAGGAATTGTAGATTTCACAGGAAAACTATAGGCTTTTGTGGGTTTATTTTGTCCCCTTTCAAGTTTATCAGCAGGCTGCACTGCCACAGAAGGCTGAACACATCAAAACAACACTCTGTGTACTCCTTCTTGGTGAGAGTCACATCCACACTTCTCTTAACCACCAGACTCTTCCATCTGTTTCTGACATTTTTTTATTTCAGGCTAGATGGTGCTTTAGTTTGCCGCTTTTACATGCAAGCCTCTGGCAGGTTTGCCAACGTGAAAGCTAATGTGTAGGAAAAAATAGTCGTCTACCACTCAACAGCATCATGCTAAAACTGTGTTTTTCCATCTTGGTAATCAGATGATTTTCTGCTCCTAAGTATATAATGTAATAAAAATGCTTGCAGTCAAGTAATAAATACCTCACACACAAACCTCTTGTGATATTTTTAAACTTGGATTAATAGTTCTCTGTATAAGTAATATGGGCACTAGTCCATGCATATGTTTGGTACCTGTCTGATACCACAAATTACTTGGCATGAACAATTTCCATTGTTGGAGAGTGTACAGTCATTCAGAACTGGTGACTTCTGGTCTTCCATTCTCAAATAGACTTTTGCTGAAATTATAAAGTTTCCTTTGTAAAAGTTTGCTGTTAACCACGTTGTACCCCAAAAGGACAATTCTTGTTCAAGCAGCAAGGCAGAGTTCTCTCCCTTCTGAAAACTTCACTTTTCATTTGAAGGTCTGTTGCTTTTTCAGCTTCTGCCTCCTGTTTTGCATTGATTCCTAATATTCAAAGGGATTTTTTTTTTTTTTCTGATTAAGAATAATGATGTTACTGTTAGAGGGGCTTTTGAAAACAGTAGAGGTCTGATGTTAGAAAGGTAATGCCTTTTCAGCTCTAGATTTGGGGTAAGCAGGAAAATTAAATCCATTCAGATTTATGCTCCAGTGAGCATTCACATTTCAGTTAGAAACAGGTTGGATGTGTTCCCTACACATGTATTAATTTCTATATAAGTTTGTGAAAAGAAGGTTTGTGACCACTTAATATGTAATTCGGTCTCCTCTGAATAATCCATGTTGGCCTTTTACACCATGTAAGTATAGGAATCCAGAATGGCAATGGGACCACATTTATGCAGTTTCTTGAGCATTATTGAATCTCTCTGTCCTAGTCTGGACTATTGGACTTCTAGTGTCCTCTGCTGAGTGCTTTGTTAATGCAGAATGTGAGAGAAATTAGTCCAGAAAATTAGATGTCATCTTTTTCCACTAAAAAAAGGTATGAAGTATCTGTAAAACTTTATTTTTTAATGTAAAACTTGAAGCTTCATATAGCACCCCAAGTGAGGGCTTAGTTAAGTTTTGATTAAGGTTTGATTTAGGGCTCTGTGAATAAAACTAAATATCCCACATTGGTTGTAATACATTAAGACATAATTTGTGATTCATCTGAAAGCACATTTTTATTCAGTGTGCGTTCATTGGGGATGAGTTAATGTTCCAGGGAGAGCTTTAAATTTTGCACTTGCAAAATAATTTTGCTTAGATTCTCTCTGCCTATCTTTGATTCCTGTGTTTCTCTCCCACACCTTTGACATCTGTCAGCATCAAAAAGCAATTCCCACACATCCAGGTGGAGGAGAATCCAGAAGAGATCCCATTTGCAGTTTTTGTAGTGTGGCAGCAGTTCAGGGGATCCTTCTGTTTGCCCCGCTAGCTGTCTGAGTGTGATGTTCCCTTTTCCTTCAAACAATTAGTCACCAGAAATTGGAAAGGAAATTTCCAAGTGACTCAACAGTTGGAAGTGTTAATGGCTCCCTTGACAAGTTGTTGTTCAGTTGTTCAGTGTGGTCCCCCAGAGCAGCTTTTGATATACTTCAGAGGATTTTATATTCAGCAGGCAATAAATATCATTAGTAAAATTATGTGTGGTCACATACTTGATCCTGGTTGATGCTGCCTTCCGCTATTGCTCAGATTGGTTATACCCACTGTAGAAATAAATAGCAGCACAGAAATCAAAGCACAGCTTCCGTGAGAACTTTCTGTCTTTAGTGAAAATGGGCGACAGTTGATGTTCAGTAAATGTGAGTTCAAATTGTAATTGAAGGTGTGTAGGTAATTCTAACATGTTAACATAACCTTCATTTTACTAACTCTTCCCATTTCTGAGGAAGCCTAGAGCAAAAAACAGCCTATTCACAAGGTAAGAAGGAATGGCAGCTTCCTGTGGTACACCAGAGCCCCACTAGGACTGAGGGTGCCTCGGGCTGGCTTTCAGACTTGTTTTGCCTTCATAAATAAAAGAATGTGGTGCACTGCACGAGGAAAGGCAAGGCATACTCTGCTCTTGTTTCCTCAGCTGAGACATGCTGCAGCTTAGGTGGAATGTCAGGCAAAACCAGTCAGCTGGCAATAAGGTTTGTTAGTGACGCCAAATCCTGACTGCAGTTCGTACTCAAAGCTGCAGAGTAGGATGCCCTGTGATTTGGTTATGTCCCAGTTACAATACAATAGAGGAAATGAGTGTGCGTACAAATGTTGTGATATACCAGCTGTTAATAGATACGTAAGCTAAACTCTTTGTCTTGTACGGCTACCACTAAAGACAAATTCCAAAATAATATTCATAGTGGTTTCTCTTATAATCCATATAATAAATGGGGGTAGGCCTTTTTGTGTTTTGAACTGCTAGAACAATTTCTAAGACATATGTGTAGAAATATATGCATTAGAGGTTGTAGAGATGTCCTGGTTTTGGCTGGGATATTCCCTCTTAGTAGCTGATACAGTGCTGTATTTTGGATTTAATATGAGAGTAATGTTGATAACACACTGATGTTTTAATTGCTGCTAAGTAGAGCTTACTCAGTGTCAAGAACTTTTCAGTTTCCCATGCTCTGCCAGTGAGCAGGTCCACAAGAAGCTGGGAGGGAACAGAGCCAGGACAGCTGACCCGAACTAGCCAAAAGGATGCTCCATACCATAGAACATCATGCTCAGCATGTAAACGGGGGGGAGCTGGCTGCAGATCACTGCTTGGGGACTGGCTGGGCATCAGTCAGTGGGGTGGTGAGCAATTGCATTGTGCTTGTCGTGGTTTTTTTTCACTTGGATTTTATTTCTCTCTCTCCCTTTCCTCTTCATTGCAATTACTATTGTCTTAACATTTTTTTCAAAATTTATTTCAATTATTAAACTGTTCTTATCTCAACCCACGGGTTTTGCTTTTTTCTGATTCTCCTCCCGATCCCAGTGTGGGGCAGGAGGGGGAGTGAGCGAGTGGCTGAGTGGTACTTTGTTACTGGCTGGGGTTAAACCACAAGGGATGTGTTGAAGACCTTGTATTTTAGAAGCTATAGTAAAAATAAATAATTTTTTAAAAAATCACTATCTAGATAGGTTAATGGGTCTGCCAAAGCAAAACCCAACCACCTAAGCCCTCCCCCCTGCCTTCCATAGTACCTGTATAAACTGTGCTCCTTTAGACATTGAAGATTTTTTAGTAGAATATTCAAAATGTAATTATTTTGTCAGTTGCACTACACTTAACTGGTTTAGAATATTCTGTGTTTGTCATAATAACCTTAAAACTACATGTTAGGATTCAAAACTGGGGATGAATAGGACTCCAGTTTTAGGGTTAAAAGCCAAATAATTGAGGTAGTTTTATTTTTACAGTGCTGTAGTAAGAACTAGTCAGTGGGATCTGGAAGGGGGATAAATGGTTTGTATTTTAAGTGAATTAAATTTCAAGTGAAGTATGTTGTAACTGCCAATAAAATTCTAAATGTCAGATACAGATTTCATACCATTTTTAAAATCCCCAAACCAACTGTTCGTAGAAGTTGGATGAAGACAATAATTGTCACTCATTCTAAATTGTAATTTTATGTTGTGTTCACTTCCATTTTATCCTTTTTTTGTAGCAAAACCCACAAAAACATGTCAGTATGAGTGAACACTATGAACAGCCTCTTCCTATATTTTTTAAAGGCTGGTAACCTTTTGAAACATTTTACTTATTGAATTTCCTGGGAGATCATTTACCACCCTTTTCTTATAACAAATACCTTAGCTTTTGTGTGAAAAAGCTTTTGTTTTAAGGAGCTGCTATGGAATTACATTTATCAAATCTGTTCTGAGTGTTTATGGTCTTGCAGTCCTAAATGGCCATTCCAAAGGCAGCCTGGGGAAGTTGATGGCCTTTTGTATTCATCAAAATTGTCTGCTTTGCCAGGACAGGACTGGCTTGTGCTTTTCTCAAGCTATGAGGCTGCCTCTCACCACCTCACTGCTCCACAGTCAGACACAGTTACAGGCAGGGACTCTGTGGGTTGCTTGAGATCTGGCTTCTTCAACTCTCCTGTTGGCAGAGCGCAAGATGACATGTATTTAATACTTTACAACTTCACAAGTCTGTTGATGTTTTACAACAACAATGATCTGTTAATGATAGCAAAGGCTTTTGAGCCAGAATGGACCTCAAGAAATAGATTTCCCTGAAAAAGAATATAATGAATTGACTGATCCACCACTCAAAATATGAAGAATTAAGGAGAAGGCTTGAATGACCTGACGTGTAGACCATGATGTACTAGAGAGACAGTTTGCCAACAGTTCTTCCACTAGACTCGCTAGTACTCCCAAATTTCCACTCCATCTGCTATTTGGTGTATGGTGGACTTCCACAACAAAGACCAGTATAACCAGTATTAATGATATTGGCTGTTCATATAAATCAGGAATTTTGGAACAGGTGATTTTTTTGTGAGTATGTTTGCTCTCAGGATTAACTGTAATATGAGATAGTCCCCCCCTAAAAGGGAAACAAATTATGAATAAAATACAGGATTCCATGTGGCATGAGCACATTAAACATTCTTTTTGTCTTGACTTTCAGAATTTCTTTTTGACATATGCTAAATAGCTGTGTATGATGTTCTGTTGTAATTTCCTTCAATATCAAATCTTAATTTATTATATTGAAACTGCTTTTAAGGGTTATTATTGTATGATTCTGCATTTCCCATAATAATCTACTTCACCTTACTTGGTGGAAACATATAGTTAGGCTTAATTACTGCTAGCTGATAAGATGGTGCTATAAAATAATGATGCTTAAAATAGTCTTAGTCTAATCATGACACTAATGAAGTTCAGTTTAAAACATTTTATTTTATTCATTGTAGCATGTCAGTAAGTAATCTTGAAAGTAGAGACAATATGATTTTTTGCATCATGAATAATTAATGTTAGTTATTTTAAATACAAGTTTATTAATGTTATTGATGTATTTGAAGGTGGCATGGTTTATTTCTTACATCTTTAGAATTTAGGTTATGGAAACTTCCTAAGCTTGTAATGGTCTGAATTTGCCACTGACTCCAAGTAGTTCAGAGCTTCAATTCTAATGAGGTCAGTGAGCATGGCAGATATTTATTAGCACAGTATGTGAATTAGGCCATACTTTCAGGTTGTTATTTCAACAACCTAATTATATCTGGGTTTGATATTCCAATTTACTAACTAACACTGACTCCTGTAATGGATAGTATGCAGACAAACTGCTGCTTCTGACAGGACCGTTGAGAGCAACAAGCCTGGTAGCTCAGGCATCCGTGAAAGCAGCCTGACTGATGAGTAAAGGGCAAGAAAAAGAGAAAAAAAAAGAAAAAAGAAAAGAAATGAAGGGAAAGTTACTGTTACAAGAAAAAATGCCACGATGCCTTACCGTGTTGTTTTCTACTGTTCTAAAAACAGCACTGTTCTGTATCAGGTCTCACCATCTGCAGTCTTCAGGTTAGTGCTTTTTATATGTTTATGCAGTCTGAGCTATTCCCAGTAAATTTAACTGTGCTGTGCTACTCTTTCTGACTAGAAAATAATAAAACTATAGTAGATAAGAGTTATAATCAGTTTAAAGTATGTGTTTCCATTTTCTAGCTTATCTGAAAAGTTAACGCTGAGCAATTTAACTTTAGAGATGGCTGGGAATTTTTCAATATTCATCAGAAGATAACAGTTTTAATGCCGAAGGACTTTATAGGAATGGATTGCTTGTGATTAATATCTCAATGCCAAAATCTTCCATTTTATTCAGTTTTGAGATTGTTAAAGTTATAGCTTGACATTTTTTAAACGAATCCAGCTTTATGTTGAAATATGTTTAATTTTGAAGCCACGTAAACTATAATAAGCATTGAAAATTATCAGAATGAAACCTAGAACTTTTGAAATAATTGACATAAAATAGTTTCTTTACCTGATTTTTAAAATATCTTTTTGCATGAACCTTTGAGATTTTTTTTTCTTTTCATCCCAATTTGTGAAAGGACCATTCCTGGTAATCAGTTCTGCACTGGAAAATTAGTGAGTTTTTACTAATGTTATTTGTATCTAATGTATCTGTATTCTTCTGGCTGTTCTCTATACTCCTTTTACTGCTTTTTTGTCATGTCCTTTAGAGACTATCTCCTTGCTCTGTACCATGGGGGTGCTGCAGAGTGTTCTGTACCTCATCTCAGCCTCTTCACCATCTCTATCTCTGGGCAGTCCTTGCACATTGATTAAAGCCTTCAATTTCTCCAATACCTATTTTTACTGTCAAGTAATCAACTCTGGCTGCATTTGGCTTAATCTTCTCTAAACTTCCACTATGACTTTTCTCAAATACTGTGGAGATCTAGGATACAAGTAGCTGAGCAGTGCATGCCGCATGCTAGCATACAGGAGCATCTGCATTACATGGGATGCATTGTTTGGAGCTGGATGCCAGGACATCTGGAGGGAAGCATATGAGAGGCTCAGCTTTTTTGTGGTTTGAACTGAGAGGAATCTTGCACAGGAGTGAGGTGCTCCGGGGGGTCATACCTTGGAACAGCTGAGCTGATCTAGCAGTTTGCTGCCCTTTACTCATCAGTCAGGCTGCTTTCACGGATGCCTGAGCTACCCTGTGGCCTTGGGTACCTGATCCTGACTACTTCCTTGCACTGCATCTGTTGCTGGTCTGATCCCCCCTGAGCTGACTTAGCTCACCAAGCCAGCAGAAAAACAACCCAGCTGAGAGGAAGAGAAAAGGTGGTAGGAGTGTTAGATTGCCTCAGCCAGCTGATGGAGCATCAACCTCAGATATGCAGTGGGAATCATGAATGGACTGCCTTACAGCATCTTTGAGACATATCACCTCATGACTCCTGCTGAGTTCTTCCAACACTCTTAACTTTAGCAGAGAATGATGTTTAGTGCGTCATCTTTAAAAGCCTGCTAAAAGCTCATCTGTCATAGCAGTCAAGTTACCTTTCTTCTCTTTTTATGTCTTTCACATCCTATTCTCATCATATCTATCCTGCCTTACTTGCTGCCAAAGTATCAAGATTCATGTTTCTGATTAACCTGTGATACAGGCATTCTTTAAAACACTCATTAAATTCTTGGTTGGCAACAATTATGTCTTGTTTATCCTGCTGTTCATGTTTGGGCATGATGTGAACTTAATTCAGGAATTAACGTGTTAAAGTTCTTCCAGTCTCTCCTTAAAACTGTTTCTCAGGATGCTTGTATGGTTAATGCAATGCTGGGTTGAGCTCATCTCAAGAGCTTGTACAGGAATATACACAGTATGGGAAACAGGAGGAATTACAGGGTGTGTGGTTGCCTAAAGGGGTATAGTGAAATCTCCAGCCTGAATTTACAGGACAAGGCCCAAAGAAACCCAACCTAACTGCAAATTTGGCCCTGATTTTAAATTGGCAATGGATTATATTACTTCTAGAGTAATCACTTTAAATATAGCAGCCAACATCTGGGGGAAATGATAGAAAACAAAAAAATAAAGTACCGAGCCAAAGTTTGTAACGAAAGGTATCTCCATGACACTTTTGGGAGACAGCTTTAAAAAGGTCTGTTGTTACTATCCACCGGCTTCAACACAGCAATAGCAGTTTACCCTAAGGCTGTACTTCCTTAGCTGTGTATTCGTGTGCCTTGGACTGGGAAGTGGTCAGGGGGATTGTGCAGTCTGGGCAGTGATCCATCCGCATGAACAACGCACGGGGTGTACCCGAGTGCCCCAGGAGCATACGCTAAGCCTGCACTTCTCCACATGTGGTTGCGTCAATACTTAGACAATGTTTTCAGTTGCACAGGACATAACTGAGTAATCTCTAAGGGAAGGGCCAAAGAAAGAAGGAACTGAAAGCTATGGGAGAGGCCTTCTAAAGTGATGCCATGAGGCCTGCTCTAGATGTTGCAACCTGTGGAAAATAAGGCGGCAGCAAGGCAAGACAGGGGAAAGACTTACATGTGGAGCAACATGAGTTCCGTGAGCAGCTTCATCTATTCTGGGGGAGCTAGTTGTGCTGTTGGTAACACAAAGGTGTATGGGGCTGCTGCTGTATTCTGGCTCTGCTGTAACTGCTCCTCCGAAAATCCAGTTTGATCTTTTGTGTCTTACAGATGCTAAAATCAAACACATAATAATTACAATATATTTTTTACTTCCTGCTGTCTCATACTGGTTTTGTTATTACAAAATGTTGCAATATTCTCTGTGAGTTCTCTGAAGTCTTAGTAGTGAAAGCATGAATCGAGATAGCATCAAAACAGGAAATGGAATAATTGCTTAAAACTGCATGACATCTGTAAGGGTGAGTGACATGGTTGTTACTTAACATCTGGCCCAGTAAATGGCATGTATTGCAGTAAGTGGCAAAAGTGCAGTAGTTAGTGGTGAGAGTACATTGTTTTACCGTTGACTGCTGAGGTTCTGTTGTACAAAAGAATGAAAGAGAGCTTATGTATAGTCTTGATAAAATATGTCTTGAAACATACCTTTTAAATGATTTTTTAGCATAATTTTTTTTAACCTTGTAGTTATACAATTTTCTCTTAATTATTCCTTTCCTGTTCCCACAGTCTGACCTTTTTCTTACCCAGTCCTTCTCAAAGCACGTTCTGATCAGTACACACAGTGCAGACCCCATTGTCTGCTGCAGCCAGCTGATACTCACTATCATTCTTTCAGCTTCATCTTTTCCTTGGAGGCTTCCTTTCTGTTTGCCTTTCATCATGTTCATTCATTTTTCTCTCTTGTCTCTGGGGAAGCCTATAAAGATATAGTAAGAGATATAGGATAACTTTCTTCAAGTAGATAATGAATATCTGGCTTGCTTGGTAAGTGGAACAAGAAAAAAGTAAGTTTTGATACATCAGAATGCATCTGGTAAAGTCTTACCACAACAAGAAAAAGCATCCACCTGTACTTCTGGGAGCAATGGTCAGCCCTCAGCTCCCTCACTAATAAATCTGGCTTCAGCTAAATGAATTTCGTGTTCCACCACTGTGTTTTATCATTCCCTTAGGTTAACTAAAACCATTGCTTTTGTGGCTGCTGTGCTCAAGGATGTTATAGAACTTTATACTTTGGTCTGAGTCAAAGATTGCAGTTAACTATGGAGATGATGATGAAGAAAAGTCAAACTCTTTGTCTGCATCGTTCAGTCTTACCTTGAATTATTTGTATGTTGCTAGAAACACAGGCAGATCTGCTGTCTCTTCACTAATCTGCTCTTTTATGTGATTCCCAAATTTTCTTCCCAATAGACAACCATCTGGAGATTTCTTAAGTATTTTTTGTAAAAATATGTTAAAGCCTATAGATCATTTTTTGCAGCCCTACTACAGTATTCTTTTAATGGAAAAAAAGGTGGAATTATTCAATCAAGTGATTGGCATACTTGTGCTGATATATATGCTCATCTGTATGATAACCAGGGAAAGAACTAGAAGATAATTTGCAAAGCTAATCCTGGAAATTCCTTATTTTTCTTTGTATAGAATATTTTTCCAATACTTCAGGTTCTAGTGGTTTCCCAAAATTTTTCCTGCTTTGGAGGAAATGCTTTATTTTGCTGAGCGTATGATTTCCATCATTGCAGGTAGATTAGCAAACATGTTCACTGAGACTGTTTGACAGAGTTCTCTCAGCTTGTGAGAAGTGGGTTGCAAAAAAGAGGAAAGCATGTCTCAGACCTGCTGTGGACAGTTTTCACGGAGTCAGGGGATGTGGGTTGTCCTCCCCAAAATAAGGCTGTGGATTTGGAGTCTATAATGAGGCTGACAATAGGGTTGCTGCCTTATGCTGACACTGGATGATGGGTAGGAACTGAGAAATATCTGTTTAGTGGAGAAGGAATTAAGAGTAAAAAGTTTCTACCAGTGTCTTCACCTCTCTTAGGAAGAGGAAAGGGTCTGTCAGGGTGTCTGCCCCTACCAGGGAGAAGCTACCAGCCCTTTGTTGCTGCAGAGCAGTCAGGGTGCTGACTGGTCAGCGGTGAATATCAGCTTAAGATACTACTTCCTATTAAGTTAGAATTTTAATCTGTGCTCACTTTTCAACACACATAACCAGTTTACTGCTGGTGTGAGGAGGTGAGACCCCATTGGCTTCTATGAACTGACCTATGCTTATGCTGTTGGTGAATTGGACAAAATATATTCATTCTGGCTCGATCACAGAACCTTTGATTAAATTATGCTTTTCTCTATTTTCTCATGAAGGGCTCATGGTCATGTAGAAATAGCTTGTAACAACACTGAAACATAAATTACTTGATGAACTACTTAGTACTGTTCACTTAATGCATGATAATCCTGTGAACATGTTAACGAGCAGCAGTTTTCTGATGATTGAACTGCTTTAAAATGTCTTTATACTCATATGTCATTAGAATGAACTTGGCACTTCTAAAACATCCATTATTCATCATGTTCCAGTGTTGCTCTTGACTGTGTATCACTTTAATTTTACTCAACAAAGCAATCTATTCATTACAATAGTTTGAAACATGTTTTCTGTATTGGAAAAACCCTGGTTAAATATACAGTGTTACTTATCTTTACAAGTATAGTAGAGCAAAAAGTAACATCCCAAGTTGTAATTGCATACTTAGTGCATTTGAATATGCTACATAGACTAAATGAAGGTTTTAAGAAAAACTTCTGTTGAACTTGATTTTGTTAGCTGGGGAGGCAGGACAGGTAAAACACCTTGATGAAAGCACAAGGTTGACTTTTCTTTCTGAAATAGTTCAGCAAACATTTTCTCAGTAATCCCTTTTCACATGTATTTATTGTCCTGATCACTGAAGAAGCATTACTGTAATTATGAATACTTCTTAAAAATTTTTTTAATAGTGCCTACAGAATTACAGGATGGTTATGGTTCAAAGGGACAGACCTCTGGAAATCATCTAGTCCAGCCCCCTGCTAAAGCATGTTCATCTAGAGCAGGTTGTACAGGATCGTGTCCAGGCAAGTTTTGAATGTCTGCAGGGAAAGAGACTCCACAGCCTCTCTGGGCAACTTGTTCCACTGCTCTGTCACCCTCAAAGTCAAGAAGTTCTTCCTCACATTCAGGTGGAACTCCCTGTGCTGCAGTTTGTGCCCGTTGCCCCTTGTCCTGTCACTGGGCACCACTGAAAAGAGCCTGGCCCTGTCCTCTAGACACCTGCCCTTAAGATACTTGTATGCGTCAGTAGGATCCCCTCTCAGCCTTCTCTTCTGCAGGCTGAACCGGCCCAGCTCTCTCAGCCTTTCCTCATGAGGGACATGCTCCAGTCCCCTCATCATTTTCATAGCCCTCTGCTGGACCCTCTCCACCGGTTCCCTGTATCTCCTGAACTGGTTTCCTGCTGCTCCAAGGTTTTTTTGATTTTACAAGTCCTGGATCCTTCCGTACATTGTGAACCCCATTAAATCCGGCATTAGCTTTGCTCTTTCTTGAATCTCTGTGTTATGGCTGCTGCAGAAGTGATTCTCACTTCCAGCAGGACCAAGAGGTGTATTTCAGAAAGTATCTGACTGCTGTATGACTTCATATTTGAAAGTTTTTTGACTCATGGGCTGCATGAGCTCCATCTCCTTATAGCGAAAGATGGCTTTTGTCAGAGGAGTTAGATAGAATACCAGCTAAATGGACCACTTGAAAAAGTGTCAACAGACAAGAAATTTCTTTTCAGTGTAGCTAAATGAATTTCCAGTTGAACTAGTGACATTCTGGTAAATAACAGTTGAGATGGGATAATAATTGCTGTACAAGCCAGAAGTCGTTATTCTCATAGTGCAAGAGTCCTGCAAAACATACACAAATATGCAGTGGCTAAGCTTTTAAACTTCAGATTTTGAAAACCAGTTCTTTATTTTGCTTTAAAAATGCTTATTGGGCTTGCTAGGAAAATATTGAGTTATCACTTATGCTGTACTTATTTCTCACAGATTTTTCATCAACCATGTTTTTAACACATTCTGTTCCAGTCTGTTGCCAAAGTAAGGTGTTAGAGCAGATATGGGAATTTTTTTACAGTAGAGGTAGGGGGTCCTTGGTTGGTTGTGTTAACTCTTTCAGAAGCTCTTGGTACAACAAAAGTCAACCTATTAATGATTACCATACAGAATTGGTAAAATAATGTAATTGTTAAAATAATGTGAATAAAATATATGTGAAAGAGATGGAACAATTGTGTGTTAGGATGAAGATACTGAAAATGATGAATTTGGAAATATTTAAGTAACCACTGATACCTCTGTGTTTGGCTAAGAATGTTGATGGAATGAGAATAAACTAAGAAACCCAACTGCGGGCTCACTTTTTTACTCCCTGTGAATCACAGTCTTTCTTTATTCATAGCCCAATAAATGTTAGTCTACAATGAGTTAGGAATCAATTGCAGAGAATTCCTACTGAAACATTTCAAAACTAATACAGTTAATATATAGTATTTTTCATCAATCTTTCCTTAATAAATGGCACTATATGGCACATGATATTCAGTGTGTCATCTATAGTAGTATCAAAATTGAGTTAGTTACAAGCTTTTGTACACAGTTTTACAGTCAGGCTTCTTAAGATATGTTAAGCTTTTCCTTCCAGCTAACCTTGACGGTGTTTTGTGGATATATTGCTGTAGCTTTGGGTACATTTATGTGTAATTCAACCTATGAAAAGCCTTATGTTGTATATGGAAATAATTCTGAACCATTTCATACTATCAAATTGCTATTTACAGTGCAAATAATCTACAGTTTCTACAAAATGCTGGATAAGGACTTTTTTAAAAAAACTTGATTAATATGTCTGTATTTCTTTAACACACAGCCCCTGTTCTGCCTGGGGCATATCAGCAAAGCCAGTCCCAAGGATATGGATACATGCACCAGACCAGTATGTCATCCATGAGGTCCATGCATTCACAGCCTCATTCAGCAGGTCTGGTGAGTATTTGATTGAAAGAATGATTTTATTTGGTAAGCAACATTATCAACTATTGTGAAATCACTTAAATATGAGTGAATTGGTTCCCTTGAATTTTATGGTTGGACTATTTGACTGACCTAGTCCTAAATGTAAGCGGTAGTCCTCATGTATAAAAAAGATTAAGTGACTGAGGGCAGTGTCAAGAATGTTGATGTCAGAATACATTAAAAAAAATAGTTTATGACCTCCAGAAGGCAAAGAAATAAGTGTATCTCCTACCTGCTTAAAACGAGTAGTAAACACTTGGACAGTATTTCAGTGGCGGAGCTTTCTGTGATGAATTCAGGCTCCTAGTGCTGAATGAAAACCACTGATCTCTTAAGATCACCCTGTTGGTTTAAATTTGTTTCAAATTTTTTTGACTTGCTGATTTTGTGCTAGCAGGCTTTGTGCCTATCCATACTACTCATCTCTGCTTGTATAAAGCTAGCTCAGACTCTGTATTGGTGTGCCCTTTCTAATTCAATAGAACAGTCATGCAGCCACTCGTGCCTGATCAAAACCAAGTTATACTGCTGGGTGACTGAGAAGAAGCTTTCTTAAGAAGCCATGGCCGTATCATGAAGTTCTTAATTGTGGTGGATGGGAATGTAAACCTGGAGTGAATATTTCATTTTCGAAGTAACTGGTTATGGAAGGAGAGCTGAATGGGTCTTCAGCTAGGTTTTTTAGGAAATTGAGCTGCTTTAATGGTTATCACGTTTTTTTATCATATCACTGCCTAAAGATTTCATAGTCCAGATCCAGTAACCTTTTACTTTAAAAATACCAACTTCTAATTTTGAATTTTAAACTATTTTGAATGGTTTTGTATTTATTACCACTATCACCTTTTGAAGAGATGAAGTACTTCATTATGAACAAAACTTAGAGCTTGCTGAGCTGAAAAAAAATGTTTTCAAGATTAGTTGAAACTTGCATTTTTCTTTAAGACTGAAACTATGGCATTTTATATTGTAACGATCATGGTGTTCTGTGAAGTTTGAGTGCTTTCAGGCTTGCCAGGTTCTTGGTTGCTTGGGGGCTGAAGGGGGCTAACTTGCTGGGAAGTCTGGGGTTCATATACCTGCATCTTTGGGTGAGCCAATAACCTGAGAAACTCATTGGACACCTGCATGGTAGCTGTTAGGCAGTTGATACTGAAATCAACCACTGATTTCCAAGGATATTGCAAGGCACTCGGGGAGCTGACTGCTTTCCAAAAGGGCCTGAGTGCAAAAAGTGAGAGACCTGAAATCCTGGGCTGTGCCAGCAGGTTTGCTGGTCGGTGGGGACCAAAGCAAACTGAAACTTACCAAACTGGTAACTCTTTTGCAACATCTCAATCTTTTCTTATACTCTCTCGTACTCTTGGTACCTGCTAAACTCACTACTGACAGAGGAATAATTCACTAAAATGTATTTCGAAAATCCCTGCTTTGAATCCTTTAAGCATTGTAATTCTCAATTATATAGCCCAGACTACACTCTGAAGTGATAATTAGGCATTAAATGCTAACAGGATTATTATGGAGATTTCTCCTGACAGCCATTTAACACCTAATTAGGTGTTAAGGCCATAAATTTAGGTTTCTCGGCAACATTTAGGGCCTTAATAAATTTTTTTTAAAGTTTGATATTACCAGCTTGTCTTCACAACTGTGTCACCAGAGTGATGTAGTCAGGCTGCCTTAAAGGAGACAGCAGTAGCATGTTGTATGCCATGATGCTCTAAGGATGAGTGAGCATCCTTCTGAGTGAACAAAAACTTAAGTTTTTTTTCCAATTTTATGTAGTTTAATAAAACACTTAATCTCTTTCCCCAGTCTTTGCCCGTTTAAGGGAGACATATAATCATGGCTCAGAGGAAAATCCATTCTCTGCCTTATGCCAGATATAGACTTACTACAATTTTTCTTAAATGGACCTTTTTTTAAAATAAATTCTTTAAAGGACTAACTGCTACTGACCTTGTTGTAATAGAATATTTTTCACTGTTTTTTTTGGAGTTAAGTTTCAAGGCTCAGTACAGAAATCATTGGAAACAGTTGGAAGGAATAAGATTCTCAAATGCAGAGACCATTCCTTACTGACCACTAGTTTTCTGGTTTGTGAAACTTTAAGGAATTTTTGGTCATGATAGAACCCTCCCAGCTGGTTGATTCGATGTAGTGCATAAACAATGATGCTTTTTTCGCCATCATCTGTGAACACTTGGAAGACATTAAGGAACCACCAAGAAACCACATAGCTCTAGTTGAAAATTGCTCTTGGTCACAGCCTGCAGGGCAACAACATTACAAAGCATGACAGAGAACAACTATACAGAGCAAGACTTGAATACAGTTCAAAGTAGGCTTGTCAGGAGAGGTAGTGATCTCCAGTATTTAACCAGGAGCTCATTTCTCTGTAGTGTTTAATTTGCACTACCAATGCTAAAGGCAGAATCAAGACAAAAAGTGTGTTTCTAGCATGTGAACAGTAATAATCAGGTACTCTGTAGTGTTTGGATTAGATGATCCCACATTTCCAACATGTGACAATTGACCTACTCATAGTGTGTGGAGAAATCTCCATCTTCTCTGAAAATAACTTCATTAAAAACCCTCAAAAAAACATATGAGACGGACTAAAACTAATACAGAGTTGTTTTTCTCAACTGGGAAGCGGATCAAAGTTTGCTGTCTCTTAAAAGGTACAGACAAGGAGTACTAAGCATTAACTCAAACATTTTTTTTACCTTTTTTCCTTTAAATCATTGTACCAGAAAAATTCAGCTAGATATGGTGACATATCAAAAATTACTGGTAGGGAAAGTGAATATTATCAGTGATGCTTGAACTGTTCTTGACTTCTGTCAAGAGGTGGGGTAAGGAAAAGAAAGTGCTCCTGGGAGTTTTAAAATGAGCTCATTTTGTTCTGCTGTTAAGATACAAGGGGAAACTGTTACCTCTGACTTTGAATTCCAGCAAATGATAGCACTTTATTGATTATGAGTGGAAAGAAGTACTCTGTTTATAAAGAAAATGGAAATATTTGCTTACATGGACAGAGGTGTAGAGAAATTTGGCTTAGAAAATGATAGGACTTTGTGTTTTGCTTAGATCAATCTTTTATCTGAGCATGCAAAAATGAGTATTCATAAAAATTATTTTTGTAGGCTTTTTGAAATCTTGTCTTTTTTATTAGATAGTAATATATTACTAATTTTTAATTTGGGGTAGAATCCTAAAGAAATGAAGGACATTCAGGGAGATGGCAAAGTTAATGACCTGGATGAAGACAGTGCTGCTTTTCTGTCGTGAAGACACAGGAGAAGCCATTTGAGAATCATGCAGATAGGGAGCAGAAGCACAGCTAGCCATGGCTGGATGTAATGAACTGTTACTAGTGAATATATGAAACAACAGTTGGTGTATTTCGAAGAGGCAGTGAATGGCTTGAAATCTGTTTGTATGAGGACTTTGGACAATGTAGGTTTACAAAAATAATTATTTTGGTACTCAGAAGAAGGGGCTGTATTCACTCTATATTTGACTGGGTGGAGGGTGTGCTGTTTCTTTTTAATGGGTAACTTGTGATTTGTCTGCCTTGCTCCCTCTGTACTTTTTACTGTTTTTTTTTTTCGTTTTCTTTGTGCAAAGAAGAGAAGAAATCTATCTCTGTTTAAGCTTGAGACTTTACAGCCTTGTTTTCTTTCCTTCAACAGAGAACATACAGAGCTATGTATGACTACAGTGCCCAAGATGAAGATGAAGTTTCCTTCAGGGATGGTGATTATATCATTAATGTGCAACCGATCGATGATGGCTGGATGTATGGTACTGTTCAGAGAACTGGGAAAACAGGAATGCTTCCAGCAAATTATATTGAGTTTGTTAACTAATTTTTGTCTCTAGTCCTTTGAGCTTTATTATGATTTACTCTAACCTTTTAGAAAAAATTCAGAAGAATCTTTTAAGCGCACATGTTCATGACTTTATCACTGCTGTAACAGTCTGCATTCTCACTCAGAATCCAATTTTAGAGTCCTTTAAACTAAAGATAAATAATCAACAAGAAGCTCAAGCTTTGAAAACAGCATTGCTTATAATAGTGCTCCCTCAAAATGAAAAACATATCTGGAAGCCTGGTGCTGCCAGTCCTATAAAGATTTCAGTCAATTAGCTGTAAAGGGGAAATATCTTTTCCCTACACCTCAAAGATATTGTTTCTGTTTATAATAACAACCATAAAATCAATTCACTTCTTATGGCACTCTGAAGTCACAGGAGTTTGAACACATCTTCAAATTATTAGGGAGGTGTTTAATTTTTGAGCAGTTAGCATCCTAATAAAAATAAAAACGTTGAGTAGATAATTCAGTCATTTGAAATAATGGCAAGTAATATGCTAGTGAAAAAAAAAAACTCAACACCCACAAATAAAACACTCTACTGCCCTGCAGCCTTACAATAAGCAGGTCTATTCTGACAGCAAAAATTTCCTGAGTCTTGCATACTCACATTTATTCCCGGATTACCCATTTTCTCTTATTTCGAACAGTGACCTCTTCTATCAGCTTTGCTTGCATCCCAGTCCATCAGTTAGATCCATATCTGGAATCATGGTTCTTCAGTATCTTTTCCACAGAAAATTCCTTGCAAAGACTATCTAGAATATAAAACCTGTCAACTCTTCTGTGTCCTTCTAGTAATACTTAGCATTTAAATAGAAACTTCCATTAGGGCAACGTACAACCAATACTTCGTGTTAGTTCTTTTACCTTCACCTGTACTGCTGTAAATAAATATCCTGTGTGAGGCCCCCGCGCCGTGCAGTCACACAAAGCCTGCAGTCACGTCCCTCCTCCTTACCACAGGTAGCTCGCTTAATGGCTGCTTTGCTGATGAGCTAATGTACCTACCCTGCTGCAGAAATACTTGCACCTCCACTGAGGAGTAGAGGATAGCTCTGGTTATTGTAGTGCGTTTCAGCTCAGTGGCCTATTGCTTCAGTTTCCTCAAGAAATCTTGGTGATCCAACAGTGGGTTGTACGCTTGCCGAATGATTAATGATGGAGAAATACTATGTTTTCTTTTACTGATGTAATCTTTCTCATAACTGACACTGAAAGGGAAACTAACCAAACAGAAGTCCGACATACTGTATGCCATCATGCTTCAGTTTAGCCATCTGTAGAAAACAGTAACAATATTTTGCTGACAAACCTTCACATATGCTATTTGGTGTCCGTTAACTTATGATCAGGACTGAGAGATCCAGGTCTGACTGTGAGGCTGGGGAGAGGTGACATAATGGATCTTTAAGAGGGACTGTGTCAGCAGGCTTGGGTCACAGGGAAGTTGCTTTTGCTTTGACTGGGTGCCAGGAGGATGCCATGTTCCCTCCCAGGGAGAAACTTTGGGAGGAAGGACAAAAGAGTTAAACTTTCATGTGGGAGCTTACTCGTGTGGATGCATACATGTCTAAGGAAGAAAATGTTTTTGCTGATAGTATCATTTGTGGTGTTCAGCCGTGTGCTGGAGAAGTTAATTTTGAAGTAGCTCTCAGAACGTTGAACCTGCACTGGCTTTCTTCCATTTCTGAAATTTTGAAAGTAGAATTAAATATAGAGTTTAAAGGCAATTTTATATTTCTCATTTCACAAAAGTAAGCGAGCAAGCCTGCAATAGTTATTTAGAGAATAAAGAAGGCAGGCGGTATGGATTTATTGTGTCAACTGAAAGTTGTCAGTGCCAATACTTCCTAGTTCTGTTTTTGCACACAATTAGGAATTGGAAAGCTTATGCAATTATTTTTAGGTCATGCTAACACAGGGCTAATACCAGATGCCAAACAGCGTGGAATGACTGTATTAAAAAAAATAAATTAAAAAATGCCCGTGACTGTGGAATTGCCTGTGCTTTCTTGTCAGCTGTGTAATTTCAAGGCTAAAGCTGACCGGGGGCATCTAGCTTCAAGAACTGTGGTTTAAAACCAGGGATGCGATACTGCAAATATGCAATCTGTATGGGTGACACTGCTGTCATTTGAAATTCTTAAAAGTTTTGTGTGTAGAGCTGCTGCTGTGACACACCCTTATGAATCACTGGTGACTTTCACATGAAATTAGCAAGCTTTGCAAGTCAAATGGCTTTCTCAAAAGGGTGATGTGGTAACCTGAGCTAGAAGCTCTGAGACAAGCAGTCTGTTTCTGTGTTGGTTTTCATCACCAGCCATCAACAGCAAGGAGAAGAATCTCATCTTACAATGGCTGGCACATTTTCTGAGGAGGCTTGATGCAGAATTGGCTATCACTTGCTGCTGTACTGCTCTATTAGCTGTGTAATGCTGACAACAATAAGGACAACTTGTCAGTTTGTTAACCAGATATGAACAAAAAGAAATATAGGGAATAGATACATTGCATCAAGTTGCAATTTTTAGTGACTTATAAAAAAGAAAGTCTCCACCTATAAATATACTAGCATTCTCCTTAAATGAGGAGATGGCTTGCAGCGTTGAGCACTGTATGTGTAGTGAACAGTAAATCAGAAAATGAACATTCGATGACATTAGAGGACTCTGTTATGCTAAACAATGGAAATAAAATTTCCTTTATTAATTTTGAATATTCATCAGCCTGGCAAAACAGCTAAAGCAATTTGCAAAATAAAAATGTCAGGAAAACAAAACAACATGTGAATTGTATTTCTCTTGAGAATGGTATGTCAGCAGAATTACTAAGAACTGTTTTAAGCTACTCATTCATGTAGTCAGGTTTTTATGTTGTATATGCTTAGTAATCCGTGTTCATATGGAACAGTTCCTGCTTTTTGATGTAAACCAAACTTTAATGTCATTATGCAGTTTTGTTCTAGCAGTGCTATCAAAGGCCCAAAATTATCAGAGTGCAATTATAAAAATGATGTTTTTTTAAGATCTAAAATTTGTAAGATAGGGAGAGTAAGTCAGCAACTAAATTGTGCCAGCTCAGGTTTTACAAGGTGTACACTGGAGCCTGTTACATGCAGTGGGATATAGGTGTGAACAGATGTTATATGCTATCTTGTCACCTTTGAAGTGTAAATTCCTTTTAAACGCAGCATGTTCCCCTCACTGTACTTTTTTTATGCAGACAGCATTTTTCTGGGGGAAAGGAAAAGACTTTTAAGGAGCTGAATTTCACAAGATATTCCAAAATTCAGGTTGGAAGTTCACACATTCCCATTTTAAGCATTTTAGAAATGAAGAAGATACAATGTGCTGTAATTCTTGCTAACACAAGTATAAATGTAGAAAACAACATAGAGCATATTCATACATATATACAAGAACAAATGGGTGCCTTGCTTTTCATTACTCTTTCTTGCCTGGCTAATTTTCATTTTCTAAACAAAGCTACTTACAGATATCACAGTTGTAATTTTTCATTATGGAACATTAGCATTTAATCTTGATGAAACAGGGTTTTCTTGATTACATTTGGCATACCATAAACCACTTCAGCAGATTGGGATTTGACAAAGGATCACATCCCATGGATTATATTTTTGACAAATGTGTCCCAAGTGTTCCTCGGGGATATGGAAGGTCTCTAATACTTAGGAAAGGTAATAATTCTAGTTTTTATTGTGCAGCGACTGCATGTCATCTTGTACAATGAAAAGGAAATGACAAATACAGAAGTCTGTGGCAGAAAGTGGTACAGGGTATAAAATGTTAGATTTTAATTATGTTGATTAATACTCCATTTAAAATACAGAATACGCTTTAGTAAATGTTTAAATAGTATACTGAAACAGACAAAAGATGCTGTTGAAGTTCTCCAAACTGATATGCTGGCAAATACAAAGTACTGGTGAGCTGTAGAAGAATAAAACATTTTGCGATGCTTTTAGTGATTTTCTCCAGCTTTATGCCATAGGAACCTCATCTCTCCTTTTGAAAGAAAACCTGAAAGCTATATTTCCTAAACTGCCTGCACTACAACAGTATATTCAAAGGAATTTCATATGCTTCTTGTGTCTGATAAATAGAATTTGCATATTGTACTTAAGTTGTAATCCAGTTGTTGTTGACATTTGTTTAATTATTATTATTTTAGGGGGGAAAATAAGCTATACTGTAGCATTACAATCGTGTATTTAATATTACTATTAGAAATTGCTAGAACATTGGAAGACAGCAATGACTGTATTGACATTGATTAGCATGATGTGGAAACCCTCTCAGCTGTTGGTTTTTGCAGTGTGATATAAAAAGCAAAAATGAACCGCTGTGCAGTTTGGCTTATGTTTGCTTTAAAGTGTGTAAAGTTTTAGTTATTTTGCAAAACTGTACTGTATTTGGGAGTATACAGTTACGAAGGTAACAATTGTTTTTCAAAGGACAGATATACTTACTCTTGGATCATATGATGTATCATCTTAATTTGGCTTTTGTTATGCAGAAAGTTAACACCAGCTATTAAAATATATTTTAGTAGAAATGCTTTAATTCCTGTTTTTTCCTCTACACTGTGAATATTTAAGCCTTGGTGGACTAGAGCAACATCATGCTGCCCAAAGTACTAACCTATGCAAACTAGTTCACATTTTAGTTGATGTCACAGTGGATGTAACATAACAGTTTATTTTGCATAACATTGAACGTCATTCAAATAAAATATTAAACTCAGCACTATGTATGTATTATATTCATAAACAATACTCTGCAAAGCTACCATACCTATTAGTATAAGCGATCAAAGATATATATTGCTTTAACTAAGGAAGCTTTGAGTTTTCAAACATAATTAGAATAGTTAGCACTATTATTCTTCAAGCTTGATCTCAAAATATAGTTTCCCAAACCACCATTTTATTTCAGAAGTGCCTTCTCCTTGGAGGGTTAATTTGCTTTTTCTGTCTGTATTTGTAATCTTCAATAGAACAGTGAGTTACATTCCATGTCCCTTGGTTTGTTTAAATAAGCAAAGGTAGCAAGTGAAGGAGGTCTGCTGATATGACTAATACCAGTTTCCTGGTTTTTGAATGGGCATTTGGTTAGGTGTGCTCTCAGTGAAATGCTAATGAAAACAAATCAGATTACTGGCCTCTTTAAGACAATTTTATATACAAATATGGTTCTTGGGTTATCTTTATTCACTTACACAAGTAAACTATTCCTACAACATTTTAAGAAGGTTTAAGTTAAAATCCAGAAGTATTTTGGAACTGCTCTGCCTGAAGAAGTTTATTATACTTAGGAACATGTTTTATTTGAGTATTGAGTGTGCAGTCCAATGGACTGCATTAGGATCTTTTGATTTTTATCAAGTGTTACTTTGAAGAAGGCTGTTAACAATGAGTGAGGACAGATGGCAGCTACAAATGGAGCTGGTTAGTTCATTGTAGGTAAGTGATGTACAGTTGCTACCATACTAATTTTCTCCTTAAGAAATACATGTTAGCATTTCCTGTGAAGTTTAATTAGTTACAGAGCTCTGATTCCATGATCTGTGGTGATTTTATATATTGAAATGCTGCCAGTATAGCAAAATCCCATCTTTATATATATTGTAGCAAACAGGAGTTTTCAATAAGAAAAAGATTTAAGAGCTGCCAAAATAGACCTCAAGCACTCAGAATGTGTTTTATTTGCAAACCCCTCCATAATCTGCTAGAGCAGCTGGAGTACTTGATTTTTTTATTTCTATCCTAAATATATAATTCAGGTGAAGTTTCTCCTCCTGAGAACCACTGATACGAAGTTGGTAGGAGTCATGTGTTCGGCATTTGAAGGCTTATGTCCTTGTTCATTAGCAGTGTCAAATCTAATAAATGGCTGAAGTGAAGAGGGCTTTCCTGTCTTTATTGACCCCACAGAGTATCATCATCAAAAGGATCTATGTACTGGCACTTGGAAGAACCTCCATACTGTATATTGGATGGGTTGAGACTTTCTAAATATCACTGCTTTTAGGGTGCCCTCTTTTCTGCTCTGTCACAGAACTGGGCTTTTCATTTTCTCTGTTGTGTTAATTAGCAAGAGTAAGGTAATTTTACATAGAGTTTTCTGTACTGAAGGAATGGTTGCCCAATGCACTGGCTGTGACAAGTACTGCCTGCTCTCCTTCCTTCCACTCAAATCCACTGCCCGTGTTTCCAGTCCTGTCCTGCAGGGTACCATCCTCTTCTTTCCATGAAGCTACCCGTGGGACACACTGAAGTGGTATCACCAAATGATCCGGATTTGTTTTTTATTTCCAAATGATTCTTTTTGTCAACATTCTTTTTGTGATTCAGTTTATTGCACAACCTCAAGAGCAATAGCATCAGCATAAGGAAAGCATGATATGGGTGGGAAGGCGCGGCTGAAGTGAAAAGCCACAGATTTCTTACTCCGGTTTTGCTGCAGAGGTTACTACAAGTCAACCATGTGTCTGAGAGTGCGAACTGAACAACTAACCTGTAAGCTGAACAATACTTTGTAGATGTGCTTGACCTATATCTGTGCATATGTAGTGCTGTAGTGTCAGAGGTGACTAAGGGGTAGTGTGCAGATACCTAGTCCAGCTTTTGAGCAATTAGTCTGAAGCCCAACAGCATGCCATCCACTGGCATATGGCATTTGTAAGGGCAAATTTATACTTCCAGAAAATTAGACTTCAGATAGTACAGAGGGAATGAATTCTTGTGCCCCGCAGGAAGGAAATCCCAGTGTACAGTCAGAAGATTGAGCTCCATGGCACCACAGCAAGTTCCTGACTCTGAACTGTGTAAATACCAGGGTGAGATGATGTGACACAGAGCTGATATGCCTTACAAATTTGATATTGCGTGATGTGCTATGTGCTGGGCACGTGTTTAACACTGTCAGCAGAAACTGGCGAATCATAATTATGCATTGTGTCCTAAACAGAGTCTGAGCAGTCCTTGATTTTATATATTTTAAGGTTGAATTCTTTCTTACCTGCCTGCTGTTTATAATCAAGATATGGAGAGGCCCGGTCTCATGTAGAAGACTACCGGCTTGTGGCTTTGACCATTTGTGACTACAAAGAGACATCCTCCAGGTATTAACATTTGGCTCTTAAAACATTGCTTGGCATATAGATATCCATTTTCAATGACTTCACAAACAGCTTGTAGCTTTTGTGATTGTTCTTCGATTGAAGGCATAATTTTTCTGTGTTTTTCCTCCTCCTCCATCTTTCTTCTCTTGACATGCTTACAGCCTCTGGGAGTGTGTTTCTTTGGACAGCAGCTTTTCCAGGACCCAAAGGAGGTATTTTTAAGAGGTTTCTGAAGGCACTGAGAAGAATTTGAATTGCTTGAAAACTGTTAGTGTTATCTCTGTATTAAACTCTCCCTCCCCCAGCAGTTCTACACTGGATTCACTGTATATCTTGGCCCTTTTGCCTCCTCTTCTTTCAGCCAGGCTGTGACATTTCTGACAGTGAACCCAACGGGCTTGAGACATCTCCAGTCAGGCCTCTCTGGCCTCTATAGTTCCTGCATTCAGGATTGGAACTTTAGCATGCCTCACCTACCTGTTCTCCTGTCAAGACCTTTGAGCAGAAGTCAAAGAATATGGACATGTGCCCATTTACATGTCTGTGGCTCAGCTATGAACAATTATCTGTGAAAAGTCCTCTTAACTGTGCTTTCACTGTCCTCAGGGTGCTTCTGAGCTCAGCTGCTCGTTTCAGAGAAGAGGGAGATCAGATTTTTCACTGTCTCGTCAATACCCAAATCAGTTCTTGTTCATTCTCTTCTTCAGAAGGTTAGCATCTCCATTATGGTATCCTCGATTTTGAGCTGAACTTTTGGTTCAGGAGTCATTCTGTCTCCATCAGTGTTAGAGTGAAGATCTTGTGCTGTGTAGATGTAGTGTGTTGCTCACTGTGGAAGCTGTGTTGATAGGCTCTAGCCTGCTTACTGGAACTTTTCAGTTCTTAGCACCGCTTATTCTGAGTTCATGAGATAGGGTCTCTGTGAGACACAATTACCTATATCAAAATCCAGCCTTTCTATACATAAATATGTCATTATAAAATAAAAAAAAAAATTCCTGACTTATATTTTCTTTGTTTCTAAGATGATATTGACAACTTCTGATTTCATAGGAAGCATACATGTAAAATAAATTAGATGAATTAGGCGCTAAGGGACTGTTTAGGCAGGCTACGATGACTGCAGTGTGGATATCTGAAGTTAGGTGGGATAAATGGCGTATCAGGTCTTGCTAGGAAGTGGTTCAGCTGAGAACTTGAGTTCATATATTTGAGTGACCCAGCTATTCAGGAGGCTGTCGTTTTCATTTCTACTCCAGCCGTTCAAAGCAAATACAAGAATTGGATGACAATTATTTATAATCAACTAACTAGGTGTGCAGATTAATTCCTCCATCAGCGTGGAAGTGGAGAAAGTGGATCAGATAGTTTTGGCAAACCATGTGCAAGGTAGAGCAAACAAGCAGGCTGAGTGTTGAGCTAGGCATTTGGGTTGACATTCAGCGTGCACACACTTTCAACCTTTATCTTTCCTCCTTCTAACTTTTTTAAAAAAATAATGGAAGGGCTCTGCTCCTTGTAGTGTGACTTAGCATGCTGTTAGACAAATTAATGGAAGAATAGATTCAAGGGCAGGTGTAAGGTCTTAAGACAACATTTTACAGTTACGCTTTCAAATCTTAAAGTTAGTTAAACTTTTACTTTGGTCTTTTTGCATTTTCTTTTGGCCCTCAAAACCCAATGAAATTACTGTGCTCTACTTTCAACATTGTATTCCCTGTGGCAGTTACCTTTGTGACAAGGGACAAAGATCACAAACGTTGGAGTACTTCAGATAACTTTATCTCCCTGCAATTTCTTATTGCTATGCTAAATAACACCTGTGAAATACCTCCATTCCATGGCTCTTTACTCCACCCTCAAGCAACATATCAAAACAAGTAACATATTCACTGTTCAGATGCCATTGGCCATGATGCTGTGTTGCACAGCTGTGATAATTAAGGAAGGGAGGACACATGGTACAGTGACAACAGGTACGATCTTGACAGAGTGCAAGCACCTAGTGAAGACTCCTGTGAGAGCTTTCTCAGCTCATCACTCCTTTGAAAATAGTAGCCATTACTATGGTACCAGTGCTCTGTGAGATCAGTAAAGTTGTAACTTTGCAACTGGGTTTATTTTCTGGATGCTATCAAGTAAACACAGCTGCAACTGCTTTTGGACATACTGAGTTTAGATATTTTGACTAGTTGCTGCTTATGTTTTTGTTGGTGTTCTACTGCTTTGTTTTTCTGCTTCTCATGGTATGATGGCCAAGCAGGAAGAATACATCACATCTGCTCATTTTAGGGCCTTCTGCCAGTCTAGAGATGTATGTTTTCTTATTTTGAGCCTTTTTTCTTTTTCCTAGTGCTGCCGAACTGGTTCTCAAAGATCAAGGATATGTGCAGGAATGTACTCGCCCCCCTACAAGAAGGCCAGAACTGTGATCTGAGCTGGTACAAAATGACTCAAAACGAGGGCATATTCACTGGTCACAATCAAACTAATTTGTCCCCTAAGCTGAACGCATGATCTCAGAAGCACACACAGTCCTGTGCCCCTAAAAATTTTCCTCCTCTAAATACTGCTGGTCTAGTGACTATGTATTTTAGAGCTATGTGAATCCTGTCTGAGGAACATACTTTTTTTTTTTTTTTGTTTTGTTTTTTGTAAAATTACAACAGGCTTTTCATGTCTTACTGCAACATGCTTTAACCCTGATGACCATAAGGAACCTACAACTGGATCAGAACTTCACAGCTTAGTAAGGTAGGTGGAACAAGCTTACCTAGTCTGTGCATTAGTTTACTCTAAAAAGCTTTTTATTGTTTGAATTCTGTACAGATATGCAGTGTTTGAATTCTAATTTTTTCCTCATTTGAATTCTGTACAAATATGCAGTGAAGTTCTGTACAGGACTGAACAGTTTTAAGAAGCAACATTGGGAAACCATGGATCATATCAGGGTAACTGAACCTTGTTTCTTAGTCCAGACTCAAGTTTCTTAATCTGCTGTATTTCTTCTCTGTATCATGCTGTGTGTTCAGCTGAGGCAAAAACAAGAATTGAAAGGGCAGATTTTATAATATATTAAGGCTCAGAACCAAGAAAATGAAAGGCAAGCTGTATTTTCGAATTGCATCTGAAATCATCAACATTGGTAACAGACTGATGTTGGAAATTTCACTCAACATTTTAACACTCTAGTGTGCTTCGAGAAATCACTCATCATCTTTCAATGACTTAACTATATAAATAGTGAAATGTTCACTGAATTAGGAATCACAAAATTTTTGTTTACCCTTAAACCAAGTATCTAACAACTAGACTAGAGCTATGTTTCTGTAGTCTAAGGAATGTTTAATTAGGCTATATGAAATGGGACATCATCAGTGAAATGGGTATCAGTTCTGAATTCTCTGTGGTTTGGCAGTTAGTTATTTTTGGACAAGCTACTTAGTCAAAACCTTTTCAATGGTGAGAAGAACAAACAAATCCTGGGTAAGGATTGAAGTTACTGGATTAAAAGGAAGCTAACTATGTCTGCTAGTCATGCTCTGAAAGACCATCTGTTAATTTTTTATAATAGAGCTGAGATACACCCTCAGCAAAGTGTTCAGGGCTGTGAGATGTGAGTAGGGATGAATGACTGCCTGTGCCATTCCAGGTGAGGTGCTTCAGCTTGGAGATATTTAAGACTTGGTGCTGGTCTCTGCATTTCCTACCTGCTATCAAGAAACTGTGAAGGGGTGATATATAGTACACAGCTCTGACTCAGTATGTCCTGTGTGGCCAAACACGTCAAGGGTAATTTTTAAATTGTGTTGTGTGGAGTGGGTGGGAAAATGCGCATTTTGGCCTTCAACAGACAGGAAATCCCCAAGCAGAAATGGGCCACCTGGAAAAAGTGGAGGCCAAATTCTATCTTTCTGTCCCAGCTTTGTTAAGGGTGTGGGTGCACCTCACCAACCTCTGAGGAAGTGAGAGATTTTGCCCCCGATGAGCTGGTGGTGCTGCACCTCTGCTGGTGGCAGCAGGTCCTGAGCACAGACCTTCTTGGAGCAAGTCACTCCAAGCAGGTGGCCTTGTGGGCACCTTCCTCAAAACCTGCAGCTCAGCCCTGCTATTCAGCATTGGCTCAGTGCCAGCAGATTTCTGAGCCCTCATTTTTATTTTTTATTTCTTTTCTTTTCTGTAAGTTTCATACTTTGTTGCATATTTTTATCTCCGGCAGCAGAGCAGTAGCTGCGGCAGGAGGGACATGGATGTGTTAGCTGGAGGTGGGAGTGCAGCTATGGAGGTGGTGCAGCCACTGTGCCAGGAGGGGATACAGACCTGGGGAAGGCAGGAGGAGCTGCAGAGCTGGGGGTACCCCTCTGGGCTGTGACAGACCAAGTCACCCAGGAACGGAGCCTCACCGCTCACTCCAGCTCGTGAAGGATGCTCAGGAAAGGGTGGTGGAAGTTCAAGCACCATTTCTCCTAAGCGGATCTGTGAGCACTTGTGATTAATATTTTTCATAGTCTCCAGGCCAACTACAAAACCTGGAGGAACAGAAGGAGCATTCCTGGAGTAAAATTTGATTATTTTCCTTTAAATCAAATTACCCTTGAAAGCACTTAGTGCCTCCCTTAGCCTGCTGTTTTCCAAGCGTGGTAGGTTTTACCATGAAAACCAGCCTTCATAGCTTTTTTTTTTTTTTTTCTTTCTTGTTGAAGTGCAGAGCAAACTTCCTCTTGTTTCTTCTTTTATTTGGGCATTTTCCTGCTGTGACAGGAGCAAAGGTCTCTTCACCTGATGCAGTGTTCAGATGTTCAGAAACTGCCGCTGGCCACAGTCATTTGCAGTAATCCTGATACATGTACCACTGATCGCTGTGTACCTCTCTGCATTTTTCTAAACCTCTCTGCATTTATAGAAAAAAATGTCCAGGAGCTGAGATGGAGGTATACAACAATATCTCTTTTCTTCTTTTCTGTTGTACACTGACAGGGAAGCTGAGGAGCAAAATAACCGGATGTGAGATTTTAAACACAGCCTTACAGGACTGGGTGAACCATACGTAGTTCATTAGCCCCCTTAGCAATAAAAAAGGCAGTCAAGTAAAACTGGCACAAGGGGGCAGATGCACACCATTGAAATGTCTATAGTTTAGGACTGAGATTGTGTTTACGAATGATCAGAATTAGCTGCAGGACATAGTCTGGTAACTGTCTTGCTATATGCATAAATGGCTATGTTAATTGTGTTTCAAGTAAAGTTGTACTGTATATTTAATTAGAATTTCTACATAAAATCAAAAGGGTTTAGTAATACGAATTGATTACAAAAAATGATCTCCAGTGCAAATCAATATCAGAGATAACTAAGGAATGAAAATATGTTTCATTAATATTTTTTACTGGATCAGACGAGCTGAGCCATTTAACTATCGTAATTCAACACTTAAAATATAAAAATATTGGCACCGTATTGTTGTGGTGCTTAAAAATGTCCTAGTACTTGAAAATGCATATGTGCTCCCTGAACAGTGATAATTACTTAGAAATCTGTGCTGGTGCCTATGGTGGTGTCTTAGGAGTTCGTAGAGTTTAATGTGTGTAACAAAATGCTGTATATGACTGCAAGAAAACCAGTGCAGGAGGCATAGTCAAGGAGAAGCTGCAGTAAGAGATGCTGCAGCAGCAGAGGTTTTATTGTACTATTAAGACCAATCAATCTGCTCTAGAGACAGCTACGCATGCAGTGACAGGATTTTTCTCCCCAAACCTCTCCTTGTTGTGATGTACACTGCATCTTTATTACCTGATCTATTCCACATTTCAACCAAAGCAAATTAGTATTTTTGATACTTTTTTTTTTCATATTAAAAGACAAAACTCAAGTGCTAAAGGTAAAAGTAGTGATTTTATTTCATGTGAGTCCATTAAAAATGAACTTTTATTGCTGGCTGAACTTAACATAGCACTTTGTTGCTCAAACAATGTCAACTTCAAAATCATCTCCTATTTAGATTCATCTGAAATTTTTAAATATGCAAGACATGGAGATGAAGCTTTGTATGAACAGGGGTATTTCATGAGAACTTCTCTGTGGCCAAGTTGAAATTAGTGGAATCGATACAAGAGAATAAGAACCTACTCACACATGTATACAGGGTGAGTCTGAAATTCACTGTTAATTTGGGAGACTTTATCTTGGAAGGAAAAGGCACTCAAAACTGTTTAAAATCCCACTGTTTTATTAGTATAATACCATTGTGCCAGCAGGTGATTAACACTTGCCTTGAAGCGGTGGGGGCTCTATTCAGCTGAAGGCAATGAAGAGGTGAGTAGATGGTGCTTCCCAGCTGCCTTTTATGTTTCCAAGCACATTCCTCAGCCTCACTTGGGTTGTTCCAGGTCAAAAATGAGGATGTTCCTTTTCAGACCATTGATCTCTCTCACGTCATCCATGACTGACGTTCCCTAAATACATGATTTTTTCATTTTACCTACTGACCTGTATTACTGACATGATAAAGCAGTTCCTTTGCCTTTTCTTTATATAGATGCTTTCTACATGAGTGTAGCTTTAATCTCTTCCACAGTTGCCAAATGTAGTATTTTCTTAAGAATTTCTTCATATGCCAGTTACAAATAATTACAAATAATTTTAGTTCTCTTCTGAAATTCCTCCATTTTCTCTTTGTTTCTTTCATTGCCTAAAATGAGTGCAAGGATTGCGAAACCTTCACAGAAGCACAGAAAGAAGGACAACTTCTCCCTTTCTCTAAGAAGTGATGCCAAATATGTAGGGTGTAGCTGAGGTCCATGATTGTGACGGAGAGAAGACCCTGGGCAGCATCTCCAGCATCAGACACTGCTAGGACTTGGCTTCTGCTCCTCTTGGGCCTTTGTAGGGAATCTGCTGCTCTTATAGCTCCACTTGTTTCCCCTATTTATTAGCTTTACAAAATTACATCTCCTTTACCGCTTTCTTCCACCTTGGGTGCATGCGCCTGGGTCTTCTGTGGCTTTTCCTTGCACTTGGGTATCCTGGTCTTGGAGATCCATTTGATGTGCTCCAAACTAGAACTGCATACCATGGCAACGTAAAAAAAAATAATTAAAAAAAAAAAAAAAAGAAAAAAAGAAATGATGGTCAGAGCATTTGGAATGAAAGTGAATTCAAACTCAGGCCATGATCGAGGTCTAGATGTGGCTGTGTGGCTTCACCTCTCTGAGTAGAACCAGAGACTGGCTCCAGCCCCTGGGAATGGGCCTCTGGAAGGCTGTGCATTGCAGGGCCTCTGTATGGCGCCGTACAGGCTCCTCTCCTTCATCTGAGAGTGTAATAAAGTGGCTGCGAAGTGGTTAGTTGCTGTGATTGCCCTTTTCCAAGCCTTGAATGTAGATGCTATGGTTACTTTTAAGGAATCTGCACGCCTTGAATTTTCAACAGTAAGTGCTTGTGTTTCATTACATTACCTAGTTATGTCCCTAGCTTCTTAGCCTGAATATTACTGGGATGCATTTTTTAACATTTTTCTATGCATTCTCTTTCCCAGTCATGATAATTACCTAATTCTACATAGTTTTACTAGTAAGAATTCCAAAGTTGCTTTCAGCTTGCATTTCTGTTATTTTTTTTTTATTATTATTATTATTTTTACAGGCAATTTTACTTATTAATTCTGACTATAGAATTGGTGGATTCCTCCACTGTGTTTTGTGAATGTAATAAAGCAGAGCAGAAGATATGAGAGCTTTAGTTTCATTCCAGATTTTTAATTTTGTTTATAGTTAGGTCATTGCCAAGGTGTTACAGAGACACTTTGATTAAAATAAAAAAATACATTGCTGAAAGCAGGAAGACTAGGTAATAAAATAAAGCTATTTAGCATGTCATAATCTTTTAAATTCCAGTTACTTGCTGTAAACCTGGGGTAAAAGTGGTTTCTTTGCAACATGATCCAGTCCCACAGGAAACATGCTAACATTATAAAAGTAATTTTAAAGTTTGTACATTATTTTTACAATATGATCAAGACCATTTTCAACTGCATGGATGAAGACTTAATTTTATGGTCTGTGAAGAGGAAACTTCTGTCATTGAAACAATTCCCTTACTTCATCTTTCAACCCTAGTTGTTCTTTCCCAGATTTTAGTTGTTGGTGTTTATTAACCTACATTTGGCCAGACAGCTAGTTTTAGCCAATCCATTCCTGTAGGTTGATCATCTTTGTCCTGGCATATTGTACAAGTTGTTTCTGACCTCAGCCCTCTGAAAACATGGAAAGCATTTCCTAATAATTTTAGTGGAAGATCTGTGATAAACATTACTATATTTACTGAGTGTTTGTAAAGCACCAAATTATGTTCAGCTAATGACTGATGCTGAAGTTAACACATTTCACAGCTGGACATTAGCTAATAAACACAAGCTGGTCTAAATGTGGTAGCTGTTTATCCTCTCAAGAAAAAAACCCAAGTTTTATCCCAGAAAGTCTGGGTGAAGGTTTTAAACCAGACAGTTTTACAGTCATGTTGTCATTCCTCAAATTAAGACTATTTCTGCACTGCCTGTCCATGCCGTAGGAACTGTGAATGGTGACTCAGTAAAGAACCACCTTCTGTGGCTGGTTTATTCAAAGGTCCTGACACAGAGTGCTGTAGAGCAATACTCTGCCATGCATAAAATCAAGTCATTAAAATGCTCTTAAAGTACATTTTAGAACAGGAGGAGTACTATTCCCTGTGTCCTGACCCAATTCATGTTTACGTCATTATTTTCTGTTTTCACAACACTAATTATTTTCTATTTTCACAATAATTTATTGTTTTCAGTGGAGAGAACACTGATTTTGGTGGTGTACAATTTAAGTATACTAGGCAGGATCCAGCCTGCTGCACTGACCCCTTTCTCTGGTACAGAGTTGGGCTGTTGCGTTCCTTATTACACTAGAATTGCTGCTGCTTCCCAAGATGGCTTGTTTGTATATTTTGTAAGCCACAAGCAATTCATAGAGAATTTTTTATGACTTTTGCTTAAACAGTTATCTGTGGTGGTGCCATGACTTAGAAGTCGTGCTCTAAGAAACTTATATATGCAATGATTAGAAAATGTCTGGATGAAACAATACTGATTTTTCCAGTGAAAACTTAGATGTTTGTTTCCTGAAGATTTTAGTGACTATTCCTCCTGTTTGTATATCTGTGCTTTGAAAAGCTCTTCCTGAGCAAGCAGACAGGTGATCTGCTCAGTCAGCCCCAGCTTTAAACTCAGAGAAGTGACAGATGGAAGAAGGGAAACAGGACAACAGAACATGTATGTGTCTTACACAGTTGAGAGGTACTTGTGATGTTTTTTTCCATTTTTGCCAGATCTTCAAACATCACCTGTCAAATAATTCAGAGGATTTCATTCTGTAAGCCTTGTTGACTCCATGCCGCATAATTCAATGAGGATGTGACAGGTATTTTGAAGTTGCACCACAAAGCTTGCGGTTCACCTCTTACTTCCCTGGCTGAAAACATCACCGTTGCCAAACAACTATCAGAGATGATAAACAATTTTCAGGCCCAGAACAGAAAAAAAATATTACAGCCTGTAGATACCTCTTCCAGTTCTTGATTGCAAATATTCATTACTTCATTTTGCTCATGGACTGAATTTATCGTGGAATGAATCATACTTTTATATCTCTGCTGACTGAGATCTTTCTAGTAGCACTATACATCATATGTTAAACGCAAGATCTACAATGGCATAAAAAGGGAATCCATTGTATATGATGAGGTTCATGAATCCTTAATTTCTGTTCTACACATAACAAAGAAGGTGATGTATGCTGTCCAAAATGAAACCTAAGGTAATGCCAAAAATTTAAAGGCCATGCCAAAATATGTTTGGATACCTAAGAGCAGGAGTGTTACTATGTCTTAGAAGCATCTTATGTCAACTCTTTTTAGGAAGAAATACTGAGAATTGGAAGAAGAACCGTAATTTATTAATAGCTTATTGGTGACTAGCTTTTTCCTGGCAGTATGTCATGGGTGCAAAACACATTCCTCAGTGACTAATGTCTTTTAGGTGTCATTTAAAATTATCAAGTGGTTATTACATGATTATCTGTTTATTGGGTGAAGTTTTGACCCTTTTACTTTCCTTAGGTTCTTGTTCCTACCAAGATTTTATATACAAGTTGGATGAGTTGCGTACTTTTGTATAAACTAGTGGGGATGACTCGTTATTTTCACTTATAAACAAGTCTTTTAGTAAAGCTGTTGCTTTAGTTGCTATTCAGAAGCTCTCAGTTCAGCTTTTTTTGAAGTGTATTCCAATATATTTATGTATGTGTGTATATATCTACACCTACCTCTTACCATTATAACAGATAAATGTAAACCTAGCTGGAACTTTGCTGTTTAGAATTTAATTTTAGTTGTGTAAGTCCAAGTGGAAAGCAGAGTTAACTGCAGTTCTGTGGGTTTTTTTACCTGATGTGAACTATGTCAGTGAGAAAAGGAACCAGCCCTGCCCGACCAGCCATTTGTTCTGCCCTGTACCATCCTCACTATTACGGAATGGTCAGGGTTGGACGGGACCTCTGGGCATCAACAAAACACCATTGGAAGTGTCTGTACAGCCATACAGTGAACCAAATCCAGCAGCTGAGCACGACTACAGCTAACTCACAAACAAAAGAAGTTAGTTTCAGTGTTGATCAGTAGCCCATCCTGGGTCCTAGCATGGCTGATGAATGCAAGCCACTGCTCAGGAGCAGAGGTCAGCTGGGAAA
The DNA here is from genome assembly GCF_963210335.1 of Falco punctatus. NCBI lineage: Eukaryota > Metazoa > Chordata > Aves > Falconiformes > Falconidae > Falco > Falco punctatus. Next base: position 71,459,264 of record NC_137583.1, read on the forward strand.
GACCAAAAACTTGTCAGAGCTTATTAGCAGAAGATACATTTCTGGACAGAGAATCTTTCTTCAGTGACATTATAGCATTGTTTTCACTGCTGTTTCCCAAAGTGTAGGACACCTTTCTTTTTTCTTTTTCTTTCTTTCTTTTTTTTTTTTTTTTTTAAAAAAAAGAATCTAGTTAGAATTGTGTGGACTTTTTTTTTTTTAAGTTTTTTTCCCATCTCTTAGGGCATTTACAATAAAGAGCAATGAAGTTTCAGTCTTGGAGAAGAATTGTAATAAAAACAGGAATAGTAAAAGCTAGATATCCTACCTTGCTAGTGCCAGTTTAATTTCATGAGATATAGACATACAGGAAACTGGTGTGGTGTTTCAGTGGAGATTGTCATGTTACCGTCATGGTACATTTATCCAATGTAGATGAGGTTTAAGACAAAGCTGCTGATTCATATAGTCCAATATCAGTAAGACTTTTAAAGCCAAATGTTTTGTAGAAACATGAAGTAGAAACATAACCATCAGAATCAGAATTTAAATTCTTCTCACAATGTTTTGAGCTTGTTCCTACTCTATAAGCGAAGCAGCCTGCTGTTTGAAAGAAATTTGCCAAGATTCTCAAGATAAATATGGGATGTTTTGCTGTGCAGCTTGGGTAAACATATTTGAGATATGTTGAAATAGCTAGCCTGGATCCTGCCACCTATGAAGCCATGGTGTGTGAAGTAAAATGATCAAGGAGCAAGGTGAGAGCTTCAGTGTTTTGTTGTGCTGAACTCTACCAACCATAGCTGTCAATACTCAGCTATATCAGAGCTAACTTGAACATGTTTACCTGAACCACAGGGACTCCAGCAGACATGCCCATTGTGTACTTCCAGCAAATATAAGAGAAACTATAATGCAAAGTACTCATTAGAAGATAAACAACAATTTAAGTTCTGGCATCAGCAAAATTTAATGGGATTCATGGGGATTAGGGAAAGCATTAAACTTTGAGAGGACAGTGTGCTAGCCAAAGTGGAGACTGGGTGGGAAGTTGTGCTTGGCTCTTTCCCTTGATTATGTCCAAGGGGAAAAACAGAAACAGAGATCTAATAAGCCCCAGAAGCAAGGTAGTCTGAGGCTTACATTTACTTGAGTTATACCAATGCCAAACACTTGAGAGTGAAATTCAGACACTGTAGAGCTCATTGAGGAACATTAATTTCTGCCCTTGATTTGCTGGTAAAGATGTCCTGTGTGATTAGGAGAGGAACACTGAAGTTGTTTCATTGGGTGGTTGGTTTTTTGGTTTTTTTGTTTTGGTTTTTTTTTTGGAGGGGTGGTGGAGGGGGGCGGGGAGGAAGGGGGTAAATAAATAAATAAATGTGACTTTTCTTTGTTTTATTATAAAGGAGAAACTTCCTGGGTTACTTGGAGAATCTGTGCCCTTTTACTTGGTAGTCTTCAGCTATATGTTGAGCAAACTTGTCAGGCGGTTACAGGATGTATGCTTTATTAAGATCTGTCATTACATATTTATCTATTCTGTATGTGTGGCCTTGCAGCAGAAACATGTTCTGTACCAACAGTATCTTCATCTTGTTTTATATAATCCCAATAATATTAATGAGATTGCATTAAAGATATCTTTAAAAATAAGTAATGTATCATTTTGTGTTAGTGTTTGTTGCTTTTAAGGTCTATATTTAGAAACAAGCCTGTAAACCTCTTCTGCCTGGGCCAGCAGAGGTGAGACCACAAGAAAACTGTAAATGTTGAGTTGCATGTGTCCTGATTTCCCTTGCAGACCCAAAATAATGCAATTTATAGAGCCACCTCTGGTTATAGGTGTTGACAAACAGGTGGGGAGTTTCCTCTCTCTCTGGTGACAGTTCTTTCCTTTTCTTGTTCCTAACCTGTGAACATAAACTTGTTAGCAATAATAGAGTCATTACCTTCAGTATTTTATTTTCCTCCACAGGAATCTAAATATATTTTATTCATCAAAGAGAAGATCATGAATGAGAGCAACTACTTTATAAAACAAGACATTATAAAGGGAAAGGAAACCATATTTGAATGCCTAAGCTTTCTACAGGCAAGCCCGATTAACAATAAAGGAGCTTTGACTTTATGGGAAAATGGTGATGGTGACTCTTATGAAAAAAGACAGACTGTCTTTATCCCTTTAAAAATCTTATGTTCATTTGCATTTTTTTACCATTGAATTTCTAACCTATTCATCAAGGGACAGACACTTTACACATTAAATTATGCTTTTGTATGTCTGTATCCAGTAAGTCTTTCCACCTCTGTAAATCCACTGTTAGTCCTATTACAATGTTTGCTTATATCTTTTCTGTGTCGGGAAGCTTTTTTTCTATTCAAGTCTGCATAGAGTAACAACATTTCCTAATTTCATACAGCCCTAATGTATCAGAGCAACCCACTGAGCAGCTGTTCAGCTGGTGAATTAGCTATATGAATTTGTTGATCCTTTGCTCATTGTATGTGCTCAGACACTCAGTGTGAAAGAAGTCCCAACTTTCCCATCACGACAACCCTGTTAGGTGCTTCCCTCCCCCTTCTCAGCAAACGGGCACATACCTGAAATGACTTTGGTGATGATGAAGGCTTGCTGTCTTTATTTTAAACCTGACCATTTTTTTACACACCAGTGTAGTGGTGTAACTTGGCCTTTGGCTATCAGACATCCTGTGTCCTGTGGTACAGGAGGGCAAGGCTTTTGAAAAGCATTGGCTTCTTCTTCCTCTCTTCTCCTCTCCTCTCCACCGTCCCAGCAAGTGTGCCATGTATTCATGAATCATTTGTATGGATTCTTTTTTTCCAGTTAAGCTACGGCCACAAGAAATTGGAAATGCATATGTTTAAATATGTTTAAAGAATTTTAAAATTAACATACCCGAAGTCCCTTGAGAGGGACTGAGTGAGGTTCTCTCTCTGAGAGACACTGCATTTTAATAAAAGCACTAGGACTGCATAATAGATTTTATGTCAGAAATGTAAAGTTTCAAACTTGCTGTGCATCCCCAGAATGTCCATATATCATCATTAAAACTGGGCAGATAGTGAGAAATCATTTGTAAACATGACTTAATTGGATGCACACTACTGAGTCATTCTTTCAAAGGTTTGGTGAGAAGCAGGCAGCACAAAAGACTGAATGAGCTTTAAAGCCTTAATTCTGTCACCCAGGCTTTTTCAGATGGAGAAAAAAGAGTGAACAGCCTATGCCTTTGCAAACACAAAACATGTCATTATAATTCCTCCAATTCATCACTCTGATATTCACCTTATATATAGAAGGGGAGTTGACCAAATGTAGCATCCCTTGTCCCACTATCGGTAGCAGCATTTTGTGTTGTATTGAATGAATTTCATTCAACATAACTCTTTGCTGGCCTTGGAGCTCAGGCAGCAGCTGAATATCTGAACCACTCTTAGGGGCAGCATAAAGTTTACAGACTGCTCTAAAAGCACAGCCTTGAGTCCTGTGCAGTTTGGAAGGCTGACATGAGGCATAGTATATGAATCAGAAAAACCTCTAAACCCTTTTGCAGCAGAATGCAGCTTTTGAGAGATGCTTTAGGCGGCGGAGGTGAAATACTGGCCTGAATTTAAATTTTGTGAAGTCAAAATGATTTCCTGTATCTCTAGAAGGAGAGCATGCTTTAGTAAGACATTGAAACTATTATAATAACAATGCACTTTCAGAGACAGTAGTAGGTAATCAAGCCTGTAGGGTAAACAAGGACAGGAGATATCTTAACAATCTGAGATTTGAAGCTGCAGCTCACTCTAGGGAAACAGAGTTTAGTTCCAGGAGCTTCAGAACCAGGCACAATCTAATGTACAGAGCATTAAAAAATAATAACTCTAAATTCTGTTACTGTTTTCTTTATTCTGCTAGCCAGCAGTTTCAACTTACAGCTAAAACAATATTCCAGGAACAGAAGAGGAGGTCTTTTCTGGACAGCTGTTTCCATAGCTTCTGCCTCATTGCATCCCCTTTTGATAGTAAATGGAGGTGGCTTTTGAAAGTGTGATAATTGCCACTGTAACTTAAACATGAGAAAATAACAATAATGAATTTATTTTTGGGCAGTTGCATAATTTAAGCAGTACTGTATGATGCAGTACTGTATGATTTTACAATGTGTTGTGAAATATAAAAAGACCAAGGGCATTATAATGAAAACAGACAAAATTATCAGCTCCTGGAAAGTATAATCACACCAAGGATGTCACCTCAATGTTACAACTCACTGACTGCGATATTCTGCTTCATCAGTGTGTACTAATAAGCAAAGATCTGTTTTATGTTGTCACTCTGAGCCACCAGGCAGTGGAGCAGCAAAGGTTTCTTTTCTCACAGGACTAGAATAGAGTGGAAATAGCTGAGTGTACATTATAAAGTGTTTTAGTAATATTGCTACTACAATTCTCTTGTTCTTTTGCAACTAGGTTTAATCTATGGTCACAGTAGGGTGGCAAAGTGATTGGAATGGGAGGAAGGTGCCATAATTACTAGGCTGTGCTGCAGAAAACCAAGTTCAATTCTGATACTAACATTACAATTTTAAATGATAATATTAATTACATTCACCTGACAAGTATTTTAAACAAATACAGTGGACTTTGGTTCCATTATATAAAATTGGTCACTCTAATAGTAACACTTAGCATTTTTATATGTTCACAATGCTTCAAATCTATCAATAAGTCAATACAACATCATTAGGAGATAGATGGGTAGAGTGTAGTGTTCTGCTTTTACAACAGATAAAACGGGTCAAAAGACAAATGATTGCCCAAGGCCATGCAACGAGAGAGTTAAAGCAGAGGGTTAAAGCAGAGGAATTTATGAACATACTGCTTCATCAGTGATACTTGCTCTGCACAGATGGCCAATCAACTAACAGGAATGCAGAGTTCCCTGTTGATAGAGAGATGAACTGTAGATTTTTTTTTTAAGAGCAGAGTATCTTCAGTGGAACTGTAAGTGCTTTGTTTAAGTATTTTAGAAAAGTCACTTTCAAGACTACATTACTTTGCCAGCTCAATGTAAAACAAAACAGATACAGAAGGGATAGCATCTAGACCATGAACCAAAGTAGACACATTAGCAAAAAATTCAGCAAGGACCTGTAAAATACCTGAATCTGCATGGTGACTTTTTGTCTGCTGTCTTATATGATGTATTTTTGAGATGATGCTGAATATGTATTTTTATTGACAAGGTCAAAGCATACTTCTGAAATCTTTAATGGGGGTTGTGACTTCTTCATCCTCTGCCTTTTAGTGAAAAGAAGATGGAGCTGATTACAAAGCGGAGTACTTGATGGACAATCAGTGACACAGGTAGTAACTTGGTAAACGTCCAGAGAACTTTTTGATGATCTAGCCAGTCTGCATCTCTGGGGTGCTCGGGGGGCACAAGAAGCTGGGAGGGGACACAGCTGGGACAGCTGACCCCATCTGACCAGAGCGATATTCCATGCCATATAGTGTCACACTCAGCATATACAGCTGGGGGGAAGAAGGATGAAGTGGGACATGCAGAGTTATGGTGGTTGTCTTCCCAAGTAACCATTACATATGATGGAGCCCGGCTTTCCTGGAGGTGACTGAACCCCTGCCTGCCCATGGGAAGTGGTGAATGAAATCCTTGTTTTGCTTTGCTTGTATGCGTGGCTTTTGCTTTATTTATTGAACTGTCTTTATCTCAACCCATGAATTTTCACACTTTCACTCTTCTGATTCTCTCCCTCATCCCACTGGGGCAGGGGAGTAAGGGCAGTGAGAAGTGGCTGTAAGGGGCTTAGTTGCCAGCTGGGGTTAAACCACAGTGGCCAAGAAGGCCAACAGCATCCTGGCTTGTATCAGAAAAAGTGTGACCAGCAGGACTAGGGAAGTGATGGTCCCCCTGTACTCGGCACTGGTGAGGCCACACTTCAAGTACTGTGTTCAGTTTTGAGTCCCTCAATACAAGGCAGACATTGAGGTGCTGGAGCATGTCCGGAGAAGGGCAATGAAACTGGAGTACAAGTCCTGTGAGAAGTGGTTGAGGGAACTGGGTTGTTTAGCCTGAAGAAAAGGAGGCTCGGGGGACCATATCGCACTCTGCAGCTACCTGAAAGGAGGTTGTAGCGAGGTGAGTGTTGGTCTCTTCTCCCAAGTAACAAGTGACAGGACAAGAGGAAACAGCCTCAAGTTGCAGTAGAGGGGGTTTAGACTGAATATTAGGAAACATTTCTTCACCAAAAGGGTTGTCAAGCAATGGAACAGGCTGCCCAGGGATGTGGATGAGTCACTGTCCCTGGAGGTATTTGAAAGGTGTGTAGATGGGGTGCTTAGGGACATGGTTTGGTGATGGCAGTGCTAGCTTAACAGTTGGGCTCAATGATCTTAAAAGTGTTTTCCAACCTGAATGATTCTGTGATTCTGTGATTCTGTTCCATGAATTGTTGCAAAAGTGTCTTAGGTAAATTGGACAGTGGTCCTTTCACAGAAGGAGCGAAGGGAATAACGTTCATTCTACTTCACTTTAGGACCTGATTCACATGCTTACACACAGCTCACATGCCCTTGGGTTTCTCACATGGCCTTGGACTGCCAGTGCAATTGGGCATGAGTCTCTTTTAGATCATCTGTCTTATCTATAGCCCTAAAGAAATAAATTCTGCCCTAGGAATCAGCCGTGCAGATGTCAGCTTCAGCTGAGTTGATCACCGTAAGGCGCTCTTCATAGTCAATTCAAGGAGCAGAGTTGTATGCTGAGATTTGTTGGACCTATTTTAAATGTCTACCTTAGGATGAGAAGAATTGTACCCTGGAGTCTGTTGAGCGTTAACACGTTCTCCATTGACTGAAGCAGGCTGGCAGGGCTAGCTCTGGTGTGTTTACACTGGAGGCATGTGCTGTTAATCATATGAATCTCATTGAGCGTGACTGAGCACAGAGCAGCCTGGAGCAGTTTGGGGCAGCCGATCTATCCCTATGTTATTGTTTTCTTGGGACACCACTTTGTATTACATCTGAATTAAACTGCAGAATCCCTTCTGCGCGCAAGCCAGTGTGCAAGGAGGACACTTGCCACAAGATTCCCCAAGTGCGGTATGTTCAGCTGCTCTTTAGGAATTTTTGATTCCTTTTTCGTCCATTGTAGAACCCGAGGAATTCTTAAGCGTAGAATTAAGAATTGAGGTAGTTCTCCTTCATGAAGTTGGCAAGAACTTGTAAGCAGTTCAGCTGCCGTTTTCAGTCAGAATTTATCCATTTGTACCACTGGTTAATATGGCTGCTGACTTAACCCATATTAACAGGCCTTGCTGAAGAGATATTACATTGGAAGTGATTAAAGATACATTCCAAGAAGCAATGATTCTTGCAACTGAACTTGTTATTGAAATGTTGACAACATTGATATCAGGATTTTAATATCCTGCTTGATAATTAAACTTCTGCCTGGCAAAGATTTCCTCTGGGTCTGCTCTATGGGAAGCAGGCATTACCTCTGAGTTGCTGAAGAGAATTATATTCATGTACTGGTCAGTGAAAGATTGCCACTAGTGCTTTTGTCTTGGTGATGTTTCACAAAGATGAGCCTAAAGTTACAAAGAGCAAATGAGGAGAAAAAATCAGGTTCTCTAGTCTTTGAATCTTCCAGATTATCTTCAGTTTCAGGCTAACATGCTTTAAGGTACTCTGCTGTCAGATTTTGATTTGACATGGAAGGGTGGTTAGGCAAAGGAAAGACAAAAGCTTTATAAAAGAAAACACCATAAAAGAATGATGGGCTCCTTGCAGATGTCAGTGTTGTATGGCACATTTTACATGAATTATTGGTGGTGTTGACTCTTCTGCTAGAGTGCAGAGAAGAATGGGTTCTGCTTCAGTTCACTGCTCAATTCTTGATTTCCCTTAAAATAAATGAAACAAAAGACAGCTTATTAAAGAGGAGGCGTTGTTTGGAGGCTGCCATGGAATGATAACTGCTATTTTACTGTTTTTCTAATGGATTTCTTATTTTTTTCAGACTTTTTAATTAAAAAATCTTTAGTGTGGCTTCCTAGGGGAAGGGTTGTAGTAATACACTGCATGCCTTTGCATAGCTTTCCAAATCCTCCTCTGGCTAAGTCTGTTGAGTAATATCAATCCAATGTAACTAAAAGGGGAAGTACACTGAAGAATCATAATTTCTTATGTGGTTTAAGAAAATATACAGCCAGGCCAAAAAGGCCCTGCTTTATCCTTATTGAGCAAAAGACTGCAGAGAGAATTCAGACACCAGGTAATCCACATGCAGCAGAGTAAATAGTGGCTATCCTGTCTTTTGAAAACACACAATTTGTTGCTTACAGCTACCTTTAAACATAGCAGCTGTGAACAGCTACACCTGAGCTGTTCACCCTGGGGTTCCTTTGCAATCAGTGGAGAAGAATATGCAAATTTGGGCTTGTTTTGAATGGCTTTTTTAGGATAAGAAAGGTGACTTTTAATAAGGCTCTCATCAAGTTTCTAGGAAGCTAACGGCTCCAGCAGTCAGACTGAAAGTGATGCAGGTACGCCACAGGCATTGTCATATCTGCCCGGGATATCTCATATATTCTAGGGCATGTCACATGGCACTAAATGCCTATGCTTGGACTGTCTAAGTAGAGCCCTGCCAGTCCTAAACTCATTTAGTGCTTCCTGGGATGGTATGCATCCTCTTGTGCCAGTTTCCCAATGCTGTGACTGAGCCAAAAATGCTACCCCTAAATCATTGGTTTACTTCATGTGCTTCTGGGTACTACCTAGAGTATCTTGGATGAGCGTTTCCCCTGCCTCCCATGCCACAGTACAGCCCTTCTTTTGGCAGCAGTGAGGTTTATTTTTTGTAACATAAACTTATTTCCTTAGCTGTTTTCCAGGTTATTTTGAAATTTATTTTGAGGCATTTCAGTCTTTGCGTACAGAAAATGTCATTTTAAGTGGCTAGTGTGATTTGTATTGTTCCAGTCTGTTCGGGTTTCAACTAAAAACACCAGTATTTTGTCAAAATTATTCTCACACCAAATCCAAAACACAACACTGCACCAGCTACTAAGAAGGAAATTAACTTTATCCCAGCTGAAACCAGGACACTGGGGTTTTTTTGCCTTTTCCCAATTCTTCTCCCCATCCCGCTGGGGCAGAGGGGATGTGAGTGAGCACTGCGTGGCACTTAGTTGCCGGCTGGGGTTAAACCATGGCACAGTCACAGATGGGAAAAGCAATATATAAAAAACTATGCTGGTCATGACTTAAATCTTAATGTCAGGTTTCTAGGGATTTGTGAGTGGCTGGATTTAATCTTGAAATGGGAAGTTCTAATATTCTGCATGTAGATATTATAGGTAATTTATAAAGATATATATTTTTAATGGATTGCCAAACTGGGGCTATATAGAACAGTTTTGCCATTATTGTTCAGAGTGACACTGCATAATTATACAATTTTGAATTCAGGAGAACAACATCTTCTTTTTCCTTTGATAATTGCGTATTTAATAGGGGCATTGTAGACTATTAATTATTCCACAAAAAGTCCCTTATAGCTTTATTTAGTAGTTTTTATGTCAAGCTGAAAATGAATGGGTAAAACTTGAGAGGAGTAAAGGAGAATAATCATAATTATGTAAATACAACTTTGCAATGAAAGGAGGAGTTTTTGCTCTCTAGTGGGGTCTGGTAAGATTTTATGTAGCAGAGGTTTGGAAGTTTGTGTAGATAAATGATAATGATCTCCACAGTTCAGTATTTAAATCTGCAGCTCACCCATTTTAACGGGATTATTTGGGTAGAGGACTCTTTTCAAACCTTTGTTTGGAATTCAGGAAGTTGAACATCTGATTGAGCCAAGGTGTCCCACTGAGCTACAGAAAGGCCAGTTTACTGTGGCTGACAGCACACAGAAACCAGTATGGCTGTCACCACATCCAGCTGCCTTTGATGCCTCAGGTCTATTAACATGGTACTATTTATAGCTTCATAGAGCAGGAGTTTGCTTCATCGAGAATCTGAAAGGAGGTCTGACTCTTGCCTCTTGCCCTGTAATAAAAACAGTATTGTCACAATATCTTCTTGCTCTGGGGTTAGTGTGTAGGTGTATGCCTGTTATGTATACATAAAGTTACCAATGTACACATTAATAATTTTATGTATCACAATCTTGCTTGAATAGACCATGTGTCACTATGTAGGCAGCCTGGAAGGTTTTGTGTTTACTATGTCATCATAAAATTAAAAATTATTGTTGTCAGTAAGGGTAAATTTTAAATTTTTAGTTGTTGATTTATATGAATGTATGTTATTGCAAAAAGTTCAATGGACACTCACACAGAGGACGTGTCCAGTGTTTTGAGGGTGACTGACAGAAATGGTGTATTTAGGGAAGAGTTAGCGAGCTCAGTTTGAAGTGGTCACTGTGTAAGATCCTCCCAGTGGACTGTTAAATATTTTGACAGGATTCAAAGCTGGGATTAACACTTCCACTTTGTTGCAAAACAAATGCAGAGGATCAGATTCTTTGGGTTGCTCTGGCAGCTTTGCACTGTGTCAGCAACACAAAGCAATAACAAAGCTAGTTTAACTGGCCTGTTAAACCTGGTTTACAGCTGCTTTGCATCACTGGAGTGGTACAAAGCAGCCGGCATCCACCAGTGAGTCTGGCTCTACAAGCTTAGTAGCCTGCTGGTGGTGCTGGTAGCAGCAAGGTGGTTGTGAATGACCCCAGTGTGAACTGTGTGAGTGATGTTTGGTAACGTTAGGGTTGGGCTGCTGGCAAGGAAAAGGTGCTAAATTTTATTCTCTAATGAGCACATGGCTAAGAGCCTTTTCTGAATGGCTGTTTCTCCTTTGTTTCCCTGTGAAGCAAAGTTGAATGGTATCAAAAGGCAGAGAAAAGCTTTTCTGGTGCTAGAGCTGAACTGACTTGCAGCGAAACTTAATGTCGCTTTTTCCCCTGATGTTTCTTATGTCCTGTCCAGTGTTTCTCTGCTTCACAGAGCTCTTTGCTAGGAACCGCTTTGGACCAAGTTTCTCTTAAGATAGAGCATTTTTTAATAAAAGGGGAAAGCCTCTGTCTCTAGTGCCTCTGCCTTCTTTTCATGGCTTCTTTAGTCTGAAGTGGCTGACACAGCATCACTGTGTGTATCAACCCTTACCAAAGTGCTATTTTTTTTTCCATGGCATTTTCATGACCTAAAGTCACAGGCACACCGAAGCTATGTGTGACTTGGGGTCAAACTCCTGAATTTAACTCGTGACAAGGATGGGTGACTGTGTGCCTTCCCTGTAGATTTTTTCTGGACATATTTACTTCCTATTACAAAACTATGTGGTCTGTGTCTGTGAATTCTTGTGCAGTGAACATGTCCTCCTTACAGGCAAGGTTGTAGACAAAACCTTTAAATTCATGTTGCTGAACTTCTCTCATGTTAAATTGCTGCTTTGGGAGCTGAGGAGGCAATGTTAAATAGTGGCTTCAATAGGCACCCTCAGGGTGAAGGATGCTGACCGTTGGAGGCTGTGCCCCAGGCTGGAGGCTGATAACACCTCCTTTGAAAACCTCTTGCAGGGATCTGCTGTCCCAGAATGTGCATTGGATGATTTAGAGATGGGAAGAAATGAACTTAAAAACTGCAAATAGTCAACCTTCAGTTATTTGTGTATTCACTAATGAGGTAGTTAAGAAGTCACTTTGGCTCAAAGAAATCACCTTTTGGCTGAGCAGTGATTGCTTCAACTAAACTGAACAGAATTGGAGAGAGAAGGCACTGGAAAACTACCTGGGACCTTGTTTCTCTTCCTCTGAAGCTCCTATTCATCAAAGCGCACAGCACATTGCTGGCCTCCTTGTTAAGCTGGGGTAACTGGGAAATGTCAGTGTTTAAAATTGCCTTTTCTCACCTCCAGCTTCTCAAGAAACAGCCCTTCTTTTCGAGCAAAGAGCTATCCACAGCAAATACTGAATGAGCACATTTGTCACAGTGAGCCATTTGTCAGCTCCAATTGGGATTACTGTATAATGCTCTTCCTGCTGGTACACAATATGGCTCAGGCTACCACATACTCCAGTTCCCATAGTGATTGCTGGACTCCTGGTGACTGTTTAGTGTCCTGCTTCACTCTTCACAGCTATTGGTGCAGCAAATCTCGGTTATTTTAAAAGGTCCTTTCCAGTTTGATTTTTTAACTATCATAGCACACCAAGAAATAAAGACAAGGTTTATAAGTACCTGGATCAAAGTTTTCTCTTTTTGGGGAAAAAAAAAAAAAAAAGTTATGAAACCAAATTTTAGAGCAGAATAGATAAATCGGGATGTCCTACTGTTCTCTAGAGGTGGCTGCGTAATGTTCCTCTAACATGGTGAGAATGATGCTCTCAACCTCTCAGCACTGGCAGCCCTTTTTATCTCAAATCCACTCAAACAAGAGAGGAAAGAAAATATGGCAGTCAAAAAAAACCAACACAAAAACCAGCTTACAGGGATACTCTTAACAGCATTTTGACAATGGAAGCAGGAAAAGTGTGGAATACTGCATGAAGTCATCTGGGTACCTTAGACACAGATACAGATTTCAAGATAATTGGACACAGTGGTGATGGGCAGCAATACCACACAATAAGTTAATAATTCTGTTCTCTCTTTTGTAATTGTCCTGTAATGCTCTCTCCTGCCTGTTAGGTAGGATGTTTGTGTGGATATATACATTTGTAAGAAAGAGAGAGAAACAGAGTAAAGCGAGGGACCAAATCTTTCATGTTAAAACAAGTTTGCTGACAAGGCAAAGAAACGTGTGAAAAGGCCTGCAGCAAACATTCAGTATTTTCTGGTTTACACCAGAGGACAGCTGGTACACAGATGGCCTGGGATCAGAGGAGTGCAAAGCTGCTTTAAGCCATGCATGCTTTCCCTTGTGACTTGGCATGTGCACGCTGAAACTATAAGCAAAGTTTTCTTCTGCCACCCCAGCCCAGAGGAGTGGGTCAAGGCAGATTGTGAGGAAGGGATTGCATTGTTGCCTTTTTTGACCCTCTTGGTTGATTATGTCAGGTTTTGGGATACAGTATAATCTTGGGAAGTTGTCTTGGGATATCAGTATTTCAGAAGAGCTTTGTCTTCTGCATGCAGTGTTTTTGAAGTAGGTTGGAATGCAAATTATTTTGCTTACTATATTTTTTTCTAAAAATCCAAAATGCAAAATAGATACTTCAGACAAAGGGTCCTAGCTGAATAAAGCTGGCACCAGTCTGATTCTTCAAAGATTCTTCAAAAAGAGCACTGTGCTGATTTTCCTTGTCCGTAAGTGTTGCACAAGAGCATTTGTGTATTGAGATTCTCTGTAGAGATCACTCATCCTAGGAGACTGCAATGAGACAGAGAAGATTTCCACATCCTACGTATGTGCCAAGAATGGATAAAGCAAAACAGTTCTCCTATGTCTTAGGTTTTCCTGTGGAGACATAATTACCTGACATGTAGTAAAATTTGTAGGGCAGTATGTCCTGTTCAGTTCTAACCTTACCTGAGAATCTATGGCCTGCCTGGTTGTTTGTGCTTTCTTGATATCATCTTTGCACATTAGAGGAATTTATCTTCTTCTTATGATTAGAGGCAGTAGAGGGTGGGAGAATGGACTGTCACTAGTCAAAAGGGTGCTGCAGGGCAGGGATCATTGACTCAGTGTGGTAACAAGCTTTCACACCCATGAGTTAAAAGGCTCATGAGTTTTACAGTGCAAAGATAGCAATGGCCGATGATGCAATCCACGTACCCATCATAAAATGCCAAGCTCTGTGTTTCTGACTTTGCATCATCTGTTGCTTTCTACTTGCCTCTCTATCCCAAGAAATATATACAGGCAATATTGGCTGTAAGTATAAAATAGCTGAAGTGTCATTTTCCACGTACTTAAAAATATGACCACAATGGCACTTGCACTGGATGCTGATTTTTGTCAAATAATCTTGGATTATTGAACAGCATGTTGGTGACATATACAAGGAACCCTAAAAAATACCCCAACCTTCATCTGAAATTCATATTTTGTTCCAAAACAGGTATAGCTGCTGCTGTGGAGAACAGATTTATCTGCTATATATTTCAAAGATCTATTATCTAAGTCACAAAAGAACAATTTTTCATGTTGTTGTTTGTTTGGGGTTTTTTTTGGTGTTTTTCCCCCCAAAATTTGCGATTTGTGCTTGCTAAGGCCCGTCTCTCTGATTTTAGTTCTGTTTGTTTATAGTGAGTCAGGCACCACCCTGGAGAGTCACAGCTATATCAATAGAAAATTTGTGGAGAATGCCTACCAGTTGTGGAATTAATTCAGTGCATCTCTCTTAACTAATGAAAATGATAATAATCTCCTATTTGGGTTCCTGTCTTTCATTTGAAAGTATTCAAGAATTTTGCTAGTCCTAGTGGCCAAAGTGTAGATGAATGAAGGCTGTGGGTTGATTAGCATTGATAATCTAAATGTAGTTCCCCACTGACATGAAAAGGAGTCTGACCTGCAGGTTTGGAAATGAACGCCAGACATTTACATTGAACGCATTTACATTTGGGAGGAAGGAGTCCCACTCTGTGCCTCACACCTTTTCCTTCCATTCTGAATCCTCATCCTGTTGCATACTTCTGTGTTCTATTGCGTGAACTATGACTTTTGTCTTTAAACCAGCTGGGTAGTGGGAATACTAGTCATTGTTTAGGTAAGGCTGAACATGAAGCTAAGATAGCAGGGTTGATTGTCCAGAGTGGTGTACTGCATTTTTGAAAATGTTGCCATGGAAAAGATATTTCCTCAAAGAGATTTCTTCAGAAACATAGCTATCTGTGTAAAACTGGCACTTAGACATTTGGAAAGCAAAAGTTAAAGCTGTGGTTGTTTATACCTGTGGGCTATTAACCTTAGAATCAATAACGGTGATTTTGCAGAGGGTCTGCATACAAACTTATGGCAGCAGTTTCCAAAGAAGTGTGCATTAAAAAAAAGCCTTAGCCTGTAGGCTGAAACATAATGAGTTCCAAAGAGTGGTAATCAGATATGGACGTTTTCATGTAGAATATTCCCTTTACTGTGACATCACTCGAGATGTTCACATTAGCTTCATTAAGCTCAGCAGACACTTTTGGCTGTGACAGTTTAATGAGCCAATGAGTGTTTAATTGTGGTCTACTGTCAAAGAATGTGTGATGAGGCCCACACTAATTAATGGCCATATGCAGTCTTTGAATCAGTGCAGTAGAAAATTTCTGTGATAAGCAAGAATATAGAAGATTAATAACAAAGCTTTGGTAAGGGCAAATAAGGCAAAACCTGACTTCATTATAGATAGGTCTGAAAGTCAAATTCCTTATGTGTTCCTTCCCTCATAAACACTGCATTCTTTTAATTCCTCTGTCACATTTCAAAATTAAATGTTCAGAAAGTTACCTAGATGCACCACTAATATCTTCCATTTCTGAAAACACTGAATCCTATGGAAACAATTCCTACATTGTTACATGTCTGGTATGTAAAAGCATTGAGCTGTCTTTTGTCAAGAAGAAACATATTATTCTTGCAAAAGTAATCCTTAAAGTTTTGCTTTCTTAAGAAAATGATAAGAGTTCTGTCCAATTAGAAGGGCTGTTTTTTATACTTTCCTACTTGTAGTACGTAAGCGCTTCCTCAGCAGAAAAAAAAGGGATGTGCTGGATAAATAGAACAAATGAAGTGCATATGGAATAAAAAGCAGAACGGTAGAAATAATTCAAAATGTTAAACAATCAGCCTAGAAAACACAGGGGCAAAATAAATATTTCAGCAAATAGGAGAAAATGAGTAATAAGTATAAGCAAACTGGAAAAAGATTAAGTGAAATATTACATGACGAAAATTTATTGACCCAGCTAAAGAAGGCTGAGTTGACATTAGAAACAAGTTCATTAATGGCTGAACCACAACCGCTCTACAGATTTCTTGTTCATATTCTTGAACGTGAAACTGATGTCCAGTTTAATGTTATTTCAAGTTGTTTCATTAATTGAGATGTTGCTCTAATAAAGCTTACATCGTTGTAACTTCAACTTTAATGTGCAGGTTTCCCAGGAATGATAATTTGATTGATTTTTATCAATCAAATCAATGATTATCAAGTAAATGATAATTTACTTGATTAAATTGCAGATCCTACCAGAAGAAAGACTATTAAGCAACTATTTATTAAATGATAGCTTGGTCTGAGAAGAAGAAATGTAAATGTGCATGTTTTTCTTAAACCTTAGTCTCTGGTTTTGTGCTGTCTGTCATGCATGAATCCTGGTTTTGAAACAGGTACTGTTTTTAACATGGGGCAATAAATAATAAGTGGAAAATTCTCTCATAAGGAGAATCCAATTTAAATTCCCCTTGATTTTAATTCAGTGATAAGATTTAATTGATAGGAGAATTTGAACTAATGTAAAAAAAAATCAGCTGTAAAAATGCAAAATATGGATGATGACAAAGAAGTGGATTTCTGCAAGATATGGATGATGACAAAGGAGTGGATTTCTGCAAGACATTTATGTTGTCCAAATGTAAGCAAGTCCTGTTGACCCTTTCTTTTCAGTGGCTGTACAGAATATACCATAGACGAACAGGAAGATTTACGTTGAAAGAATCCAAGGTCTTGAAGTTCAATCATCTCTCAAAACAGAGCTATCTTTAAATTTACACGAGGATGCTCAGGGCCCAGTCCAGTAGAGGTCTGAAAATCTCCAGGGTTGGCAGTTCCACAGTGCCTCTTGGCATCCCATTCCAGTGGCTCAGCCACTCACATGATAAAGAATATTTTCCTATGTATAATTGGAATTTCCCTTGTTGCAGCGTGTAACCATTGCCTCTTTTCCTTTGGCGGTGCACCAAAGTGGAAGTCTAGGTGTCTTCTCTGTAACACTCTTTCAGGTTGTACGTAACTGCAGCTAGATTCCTCTTTTAGCCTTCTCTTTGCAAGGCTTAACAAAACCCAACTTTACAGAGTTCCAGTAATTTTGATCTAACATTTAGATACAAACCCAGGATTCAATACAGGGCATTAAATGGAATTCAGTTTCATATAAAGTACCCTCAGAAAAATCTGAGCAGTGACCTTCCAAGCACATGGGAGCATAGACTTGCAGTAGATGTCCTCGTTCTGCTCCAGACCTGTGTGTTTGTATTTGCCCCATGGTGTGGGTTGTGCCCAGCTTCCCTGTTCCAGGAATCGGGTCATTCACTGAGTGCTCTCTCATGATAGAGGATTTCTGGGCTGGGGGATGCAGTATCTTTGAGTGGAGAGGCTGGTAAAGGACTCCAGTCCACTGGATAATCTCTAAGCACACATAGCACTCACTTGTAGGTTAGTAACTGAGAAAATATGCGATGATACAGCTACAAATGTTGGAAAGGACCTCTGGGGTCATTTGGCCCAGTGCCCTGCACAAAGCATGCCCTACCATCCTGTTAAACCTAAGCCTGATGAAGGCACGATGGATTTACCCAACAGCCTTGGGATTAGGGCACTCTGGAGACTGGGGAGTCCAAGTCTGTCCCCTCCTGCATCCAGAGGGCTCTGACTCACAAATCTCTTTCCTGTGTGGACAGGTTTGTGATGGCCAGGCTACAGGCTAGAGAGGCACAGGGGCACCCTCTCCTGTGGAAATTATGCTGCTGGCAAAAAGGAATCAAGCTGCATGCTCTGTATGAGTGAATTGAACAGTTCTGGGGAATGCAGCTGGGTGCTGAAAAATTAGTGTTTACTCTTAAGTCCTCTAAATGGGCAATTGTGTGGCTTTGGCCTCCTGTTTTCCCAAACAGTTCTCCTACCTGGTTTGGGAGCTCGTGTGGGCCAGGGACCTTTCCCATCTGGCAGTTTGCATGTGGCCATTTTGTTTTGGAAGTTAGAAGGCATGGATGTAGGTGGTCCAATGCCACCTAACCTCAGGGCCAGGCGACGGTCATGAACAAAGATCTAATTTACTTAGAGACATCACTACTGGCTTACAGAAAGATGGTGTGTGTGAGAAGAAGCATGATTCAGTCCTGGGGCTCATTGGCCTGGACCCTTGTCTGTCTCTCCTGAGTAGTTTCTGCATTTTACATTAGATGGTTGCTAAACTATAGCCATAGAAGCTGTGACCACAAACAAATATGCCAGTCCTGACTAAATGACATAAAGTCTAGATTACAAAATCAAACCCTCACTTGACATTGCTTCTTCTTTCTCTGATCCTATAAACTTTCATTTTCAACTCAGTACACATACCCAGTAGGATCTGCATTCCCATTCATAAATGTTTAGAATTGTCAGTTTGGGTGTTTTCCTAGGAAAAACTAATTGTCTGGACAGTATGAAACATGGGTTCTTATCTCTTTAGGCAGAGAAGCTTATTGAACCCTTGCTTCCCACAGCCAAGATGAGCACAGGAGCAAGTAAGAGCTTATATGAAAGCAACAACTGTCATATCCTTCTCTATGGCATTTTAAAGGCAAGTAGAAGACACTTGCAGTTTTGTGATATTGATTTCTTTTTGTGTGGAGAAGGTGTGCTCTGAAAATATCTGCTAGACCACTTATCAAAGGGACTTAAATAGGGTGATGACTGTCATCTAAAGCAAACCAGGTTTACACAATTAAGTTAGCTGCTGAGCTCTACAAGCTTGCTGGCCTGCACAAAGTTACAAGTCCAGGCAGAGGGCTGGGGATCTATTTTGTCAGCTGAATGAGGTTTTTAGAGTGTTTTAGTAGTCTGGGCACAGACACATGCCATTCAAGTCTCTGGCTCTCTGTTCTTAAGTACTTCCCCAATCTACTCCTGCCAAAGAAAGAGCAGTAGCCTGTGTGTACCTTCTATGTCCTGGATAGCGTGGTCTCTGTCTTGCACATGACACAGGCTGCAGCGTCTAATGTCATAGCTGGAAGACTGTATGGTAATGCTGTAAGGCCTGAAGCTAGCCAGGATTTGAAATGTTAGGATCTTAAAAAGTAAGGTGGCTATATCCATATGCAGTAATCAACAGAATCAGTTGGATTTTAAAGCATTTGCTTAGGCCCTTGCAAATGGAAATGGTTGCCTAACACTTTTTAGGGTTTTACCTTTCAAAATTTTGGCTGGGGTCCCAAATACATGTGAAAGAACAAACAACCTTCTAAACATGGCAGTCAGCCATTACCAGTTGCTGAAAGCCCATGCAGCAAAAGCGATGCCAAGAGCCGAGCTGTGAAACAGTTCAGCTCAGCAGCAGTCATCACCTGCAGCTGCTTGTCAACTTGTTGATTGTAATGTGATAATGAGAAATGCATTGGTCTTGACATTAAATACTTGTGCAGGCATTCAGAGAAAGGATGCTTGGGATGTTTTGGGATCAGGAACAGAGATGAAGGATGGAATCTTGTGTTTGTGCTTACAGCAGGCCTTAATGAAGTGTAAGGGACTGACAAGGTAACTATTGGTTAATGAATGATTATGAGTCTTTGTGGTATTACTGAGCTGTACAGGCTAACAAAATTCACATTTTCTTTTGAGAGAGGGATGTGGCTTGAAAAGACTGTTGGAAAGTATCACTCTTTGGCATGCAGACTGAGTTGTGATGTTGAGATACAAATTCTAATAATTCAGATCTAGCACACTGCCCTAGAAAAATGCGAAGTGTGAAGGAACCTGTTTGAGTCCCTTTGATTTAAACCACTCTGATGAACTAAAGTGAAATGACAGAGCAACGTGGACACAAGGTACCAAATTTAGGTTTTCTCCTCCAACAGGAAATTTTGAGTTTTGCATTTCTTGAAGTGACACCACTATGTAGTTAAGTTTTCCTTGTGAATGAATAAAAGAATTTAAATTCTGTTAGTGTAGGGCGATCACAATGAAAATGACTGAAAATGATACTTTTGGTCAGAAAGCTCTGATTTTTTATAGGATGATTAAAGTGTAGCATCAAATCTCCAGATATAAATGAACCTATTAACACTTCTAGATTTAGTTTAAAAGGATCTGGAAAATATAATGATTTTCCAAGTTTTGTTTTTAATGTTATTACAGTCAAGCAAAGCCAGCTGGTACTGCACTATTTCTTCTCTTCAGGATGGTGAAAATCTTCAAACGTTTTTGTTGTGAGATTTCTGAACATTATCCCACAAATAGCAAGAAATCTTATAAGAATTACTAAGGAGATTTCAAGCACAGATTGAAAGGTTTCACTTTCACACACACACAGAAAATTGCATGCATGACTAGAATTAACACACATTTATCTCTGAACACACACACACCTCTGTGGCTGATACCTACTTCTGATAAAATTCCTGGCAAGAATGTTTCTGACATTTACATTCTAAAACTTTTCAAAACACCATATCTCTAGACACTCATATACATATGCTTTTTAGTCTCTTTATTTTGCACCAAATGGCTTTCTTTTTCAAATCTTCAAGCCATTTCTCTTCCAAAAGCCACAGCTGCAGCTTGTTAAGAACATCTTGAAAAGACATGGCTATTAAACACTATTTACTCTGTCTAGTCTGTCCTCATTGTATTCAGTTTAATTGCTTTGGGTTTATACTAAGTAATTAAAGAAGAATTAAAATGATTTAATTTTTTTGCATTTTATGACTGTTCTATGAATTTGCGAAACTATTAATAGATACTGCATGTCCTGTAGATACTAAGTTTTAGATGTTTTGTAGCTGGATTATTAGTACCAATAACATTATTACTGTATTGTTTCTGGAGGCGTTCACAACATGCTGTTAGTTTGCAAGCAGAGTAAGAAATGCAGCGGTTTCAGCTACAGCCCTTGAAAATCTCTTGGGCTCAGGATGTTGCTAACAAGCTACAATCCTGGCTGGCAGAAGGAAAAAAGCACGTTTGATATTTGGTGTGAGAGAGAGAATCCAAAGCTAACAGGAAATTTATTGGCTTCTGTTCACATAGGTTCATATGCTGGCATTTCTGAATGCACTTGGGATTTAAACAAATCTCCACATGCAAACTAAAATTCCATTGGATCCATAGAGTTGTTTTTTTAAAATATGCTTTCAGGTTCTTGAAGCTTTTGATCTGCAGTCATGTGAAATTTGAGCCAACTTTGACATGTGGCTTCCAAACTCTTGGGTGAACCTGAGCTTACATTCTGCAACCTGATAGTAGAGCTACAGCACTGTGAAAACTGGTTTAGGACTATTCACAGCACGTAAAGTTAAGCATGACTTGAAGCCAAGGCATGCTGCACTTGGTTTCATTAATAAATTTTTCTACATTTTTTTTTAAATTTTATTTTTTTTCTGTTTAGAGGTAGAAGAGTGCTAAAACATTGAATTAAATGGGGTGTCTCAGAATAACTAAACTTTTCAATTGTCTGAAACGGGAGTCGAATACCCAGTGTTTGATCTGCACCAGGCTGGGACTGGATGATGTTTTTGTTCACGTGCACTGATTGCTAACAGTAGACAAGGGGGAAAAATTACATCACAGGAAAATAAAAGGGAGATTTAAATGTAAGGAAGTGTGAAGGAAAGCAGTTTAAGTGCACTGTAGATATTCAAGACTACTTCCAATCCCTGTTAATTCATGCTAAATCGAGCACTAAACAGATGGCTCATGCAGCTGCTCATGCCTAGAATCCAGGTGGGTGTTGCTCTGCAGTTTTCTTATATTTTTGTTTCAAAATCGTGTTCCAATTTTTAATGAGGAAGTTTATGAGAATGCAGTAACAAGAATTGTCTCAGGTTAAGAATGCTGGGCAATAGACAGTATTCTCCTTTGGGGCTACCTTGCATTATTCTTAGGTGTCAGGCCCTTGATCTCAAATAGGGATCCTCAGGGCATTTTTCTCAATGGGTATTTCAGCACGTTATTCAGGCTCTTACCCATTTGCTTACTTACATGTTCTGTATGCAGGTGCTGAGATTCCTGTATCAGCTCACCAGCACACAGAGTGTCTCAAGATTCATATGCCAGCAGCAGTACCGGATTTCTTTTCCTAGAAGATACCAGTGATGAAGTATTCCCGACAGGGCAGGTGGCCACTGGGAGTTGTCTGAATTAGATGGTTATTTAGATATTTCATAAATGCCAAGTGTTCATCCTAAGACTAACTGATGCCTCTGGACAGGGTTTTTTCCCCTTTGCAGAGCAACAGACTGAATCAAATATATCTTAAGAAACACATGATCATACAGGGTTGTCTTGTCTTTTCCTCTGTTGATAGCTCTGTTCTATTCTCAGCCAGTAAATTACTTGATATAAATTGTGCTTGTTAGGAGACTTTCGTGCTGATGCTTCCTGCATCATCACCCTTACTTGATTTGTGCCTTTTCTGCAGCTCTCTTTCCTATTTACAAGTGTGCCTGAAGGGGGTCTGTACTTGTTCTCTCTCTAGATACTTGTATCTTGCTTATTACATTGGTATTGTCTCTTTTATTACTCATGTGTGGGCTACATGAAAGAGTCATCAGTGCCATGCTGTCTGAACAGACTCTCAGACCTGGAACCGAGCTGCTCTGCTTATGGTGGGCTGCAATGGACCTGCCTGGAGGGGTGCTGTATCCTGGTTCACTGAGGCACTGTGGTCTTTGAGTGGTGACTGGCTAAAAGCCTCCAGAAACACAGTTAGATCAAATACAATGTCTGATATTGTCATTGAAATAAGGTTGTAACTTTTACTGACTATGAGACTATGTCTTGTTCAGATACTGCTCTTAGGATTAAAAAATTGAAGTCCATAATCGCAGTCCTCAGGATCTCACTGAGCAGCTGCCTAGTCAGAGAGCTGTCTGAAGTTTGGGGTCTGAATAAAATACACATTAAAAGTCACTAGTCAAAATGTATAGCAGAACTAGCCAAACACCCATTTTCACACCACTCTGTGGACTTCAGAGTTCAGGGCTTTGAATCTTGATCAAAGGAAGGTTTTTTCCTGAAGTTCAAAAAAAGGTGAGCCAAGCAGGGTTGATCTAATGATGTGGTGCTGCAAAAGGGGTCATCCTGCTTATTCTCCCCTCTCCTGCTCCGTGTGCACACTCCTGACCTGTACATTGCACTAGTTCTGGAGTTTGTCAGAGCACTGATTCATTTCACTGAATTTGGCAGAAAAGTGAGCAATAAAACAAGCGTTTTACTGAATTCAGCTGATCACTGGGGAACCAGGTAGTTGTCAAAACTGGAAGAAGGGAGAGGAGAAAGGAAGGGGAGGAGGGGTGGGACCCTCATTCGTGGGAGCGGTTAGCAATTAAATCTCAAGTTGGCTCAGCTGTCTCACTAAAGCTCATTTTATGGAAATGATGCCTCAGAGATGGTTGGGATTTAGGACCTGCGCCTTAATTCAGTGTTTCTTTGTTATCTTAATTTGGGATTACATCATACTTTGTTTTTGAGGATTGAGTTCTGAGGTGCTTTTCTCCCTCTGCTCATTGATTGTGTATAGGGCTGTGAGTTCTGTAATGTAAGTCCATGTTAGGCAATGTGTGGCTAATCATTGCAGCCCATAACTCCATTCCAGATCTGTGCCTACCTTCCCTGTGGGGTGGACATTGAAATCTTCTTTGCTTTTCTCCAAGGCAAAATTCATGCAGACTAAAATCTGATTCATGTTTTCTCTGGATCTGCAGGGGATTAGTAGAAAGAGGACAAAAAAACCAGAGAGGAGATTGTTTGATATGAATCAAAGAACATTAGCTAAAAGCAATGAGTTATCCACAAGCTGAGGATCTTGTCTGTTTTGTTTCATTTCTGTCTCAAACCATTCAGATTGTGACTTTGTTTACGTGTGTTTAAATAGGCTTATCTCTACTACAATTTTAAACATTCATTTGATTGAAAAACTAAAGGATGACCTTGAGATCCAGACTTTTGTTAATTTAGTATAAGTCCTTTTAGATGAAATCGCTTAAAGATAATGGTTCCTTTCTGCTCTTCAGTATAATTTAAGTGGATCAATCTAAAATATGCAATGTATTTCTTTCACAGTAAACATTTTGTTTATCCCCTTCAAAATAAAACATTTCTCTAAGGAAAAGATTGCTTTCTACTGATATGGCTACAGTGTAATAATAATTGAGGTGATTCCTAGACTCTTTGTAAGCCATGGCAATTTTTCTGCCTGGAAGGTTTCATGTAAAACATTGTCATTGGCTGTAAAAGAAAGCCTCCCCAGTCTAACCTAGTTCAGCTTGGTCAGGAACCATGGGAATACATGTTACAGGAAATCTTCCAAACCCGGTGTCGTTAGTTATGAAAAAAGTGAAAGATATAAGGAAGCACTTTTGGGTGAAATATCTTGCTGCAGAGTAATAGAAGCCAGGTTCTGCTGAGAATATAAGGCAGATCATAAGTGGTCTTGTTAAATTAAAAAATGGAAGGTTTGGTATTTAGTTTTACAATAATGTTGTAATATGCCTTTGCACAATATTAATTACAAAATTTTATCGCAATTATTGTCATTATTGGGTTACTTCTATGTAGATCCTTTTTTTTTTTTTTTAGGTTCAATCAACTGTTCTTCAGGTATTTGGCTATAAAAATGTGGTCCAAGCTAGGAATCTGCAGTGTGCAGGAGGCATTAGGGGCATGTATGTACTAAGCATTTATGTATGCATGGTGAGTTGAAAGGATACTAAAGTTATTTAGAACGTTATAGCCCAAGAATTATTTTTTGATTCTTGCTTGCTCAATTTCTAATTCATGTTTTAGGATTATTAAAGAGGTAATTTTCTGTACAAGATTCATATGTACTTCAATGTCTAACACAGCATCTGAAATACATTCAGAGTTTTCATCAGCTCTATACATATTTGAGGAGAAAGAACCATAAAAGTATTAGTTCAAAGGATCCTAAATATATCCATGTGATAGTGCTTTAAGTGTGTGTTGATGAAGCACCTATGCATACTGAGTTTCAGACAGACCAATACCAAACATAAAATAAAAGCCTTCATCTAGAAAGTAAGTTAAAATTTTTGAGCCTTTGAGAGAGCTTGGCTGCCTTCTCATTACATTCATCTTTCTATATATTTGCTTTTGGGCTGTTTCTGAACAACTGGAAGCATAAAATACAAGAATATGTTCTCTCCCAAGATTTTCGGCTCAAATTTACTCACTTCAGAGTATAACAGGGCTGTGACTTGAGTTTTAAGATGAATAATAGTTTAGATGAGCAAACATATTTTTGTGTGCCTATACAAACTGAATTTCATATTAGTTTAGGGTTCTAAACACACTTATTCATACAGAGTATGGACAGAATATGAAGTGGTGATTGTACAAAAGCCTTGGGAATCGGTGATTTGAGGCATACCAGTTTTTAATCTCTCAGCTGTGATTTAAAAATTAAATACAAAGAAACAATTTATATTAATTTTTAATTTTCTCTATGCTACCTAGTCATATTCTTTAAGTTAATAGTTTAAAACCACTATGTAATGCTACAGACCTTTTGGATTTACTCTGCAGAAATCTTCAGCTATTGAGCTGAGGTGGCAGTGAATGGCTCAGCATTTTATTTTTTATGATCAGTGAGTGAAGTCTGATGAAACTGCAAATAGGAGTACATGACCAGAGAGTGCAGAGGGACTATCAGCACTAGCGCCAAAGCTTGACTGCTGTCATACGCTTGCATAAAAACAAGCTTGTAAGAGCTTCTGTTGGCTGTAGTGGAATTTCTAATCCCGTCTGAAGTTCATTCTGGAACCTTGCAGTAGAATAACAAAGTAACCTTCTAGCAAAAGAGCTAATCACCTTTGGGACAACAAAATGTAAACAAAGAAATGCTCTTAAAAATGGTGATTGAAGCCTGTAGCATTTTAATGGCTTGGCAGCTAGCACAGTGTTGCTTTACAAACAAACAGAAACCAATACCAATGTGTCTCCTGGGCTGGGACATTAATGTATAATCACTCAGATTAAGCCCTTTGCTTTTAATAAGGTTTACTTAGAATCGTAGAATCATTTAGGTTGGAGAAGATCTTTAAGATCATAGAGTCCAACTGTTAAGCTAGCACTGCCAAGTCACCACTAAACCATGTCCATAAGCCCTGTGCCTACATGTCTTCTAAATACCTCCAGGGATGGTGCCTCAACCACTTCCCTGTGCAGCCTATTCCAATGCTTGACAAGCCTTTTGGTGAAGAAATTTTTCCTAATATCTAGTCTAACTCAAGCTACAGTGCAGCTGTAGTGGATGAATTTGTTGGATTGCTTTGCCATATATTTAATGAGCAGACAGGATGTCCTACGTGCAGAAAACCCATTATGTTCTCTACCTCAGAGATCCTGTGATGGATGAAAAACTACTAGGAAATGAGTAGAGGCATTTTAAGTAGGGGCACACATTGGAGTGAAGGATAATACTGCTGAATTCCCTATTCCTGCCATGAGAGAGACATAAATTAAGTGATTCTATACGATTAGAGGTTGCCTCCTATAAAATACACATGAGCAAATAAGAATGCTGTTTTATAGAGTAGACTATCAAATCAGATTACTTCATGCACATCTTTTATTTTCCCAGTGGAGCTAATTTTAGATCCTGTGACTGGGTGATGAGGGAAGAGAAAGAATTCCAGCTGAGTGCAGAGGGAGGGGTTTACACCTGACATCAAATGCCGAATCCCTCATTCTGAGTTCAAATTGGACATGCCTTGCACCAAGGCAGGAGCTGTAGCATGATAGGGTTCTAAGGACAACAGCTCAGGAAAGGACATTAGGGTAAGAAGAAAAGGAAGACACAGAAAAGCTAGGGTAGCATGTGTATTAAAAGAGAAGAGAATAATTCTCTGGAGATATATCCTGTGGAAAATTTGTGTAGCATTGAAGATGAATGAGCCAACAGTACTTTCCAGAAACCTAGTAAAGACCTTAAGGAATTATGCAAAATACTTCACTGATTCATTTCTCGCTTCTACAGTTACTCAAGCCTTTCATAATACTCCTTAGCAGCAACGTCAGACACAGACCAATCTAGTTAATGTGGTTAAGGTATGCTTATTCATGAATCATGTGTTAAAAAAAAAAAAGGCATGATGTCTCGCCACCTTTGATTCCTTAGCTCAGCAAGCCAGTGCACACTTAACAGCTTGCATGAGTGGTGGCAGCCTTCAGCTGGAGTTCAGAGCAGGGCTTAGACCTGTGCTGCAGATTCTTACTGAGACCTTTTGACCATCATTCTCCACCATTACCTGATTTTTGAACATAGAATTACAGAAAATTATATCAAAATACATAGGTTAGTGATGTGTGCGTGTATGCACATATAATCATAACATGCAGACATACACAAAGTTATTCCTTCATGCCAAGATTCTAGAGGATGTCTCTGTGAAAGGATAGCTGTTTCAAATTTGCTGTCACAGTGGGCTTCAGAAGGCAGCAAAACAAATGGGGGATGTGTGGCATACAGGGTAATCTACAGCATTGCTTCATAGAAATACTAAGCATAGCATGAGCAATTAGTTATTATGAAACTCCGGGCTAGTCTAATCATCAGGTTTGGAACAGAAAAATACCTGTCAGGGAACTGCTGCACTTCAGAGAGAAAAAGGCAATAGGGCAGCAGACAGCTCTCATTTTTCAGAATGCTGTCAAGAGCAATGCTAAAGCAATGTTCTGTATAAGTGACTTTGGAAAAAATGCTTTTAAAGTCAAATCATAAACATTTTAAATGCATGAAATAAGATAGTAGTCTGTGACCTACTTACAGAAGTGACTTAGATGTAATTTATACTGAGGAAATACAAGTTACATGCAAAATTGTAGGATTTTTGATTTGCATCATTAAGTGGGTAAAATTCCTTAGGGAGACACTTTCCTCATTAGGAGGGTATGAGTGTGATCACTTTCATATAAGCATATGAGCCTGGAGAAGGCTGAGAGGGGATCTTATCAATGCATACAAATATCTTAAGGGTGAGTGTTAAG
This sequence comes from Falco punctatus, assembly GCF_963210335.1. Lineage (NCBI taxonomy): Eukaryota > Metazoa > Chordata > Aves > Falconiformes > Falconidae > Falco > Falco punctatus. Next base: position 71,487,204 of record NC_137583.1, read on the forward strand.
AGGCTGGGGCCAGACTCTTTCAGTGGTGCCCAGTGACAGGACAAGGGGCAATGGGCACAAACTGCAGCACAGGGAGTTCCACCTGAATGTGAGGAAGCACTTCTTGACTTTGAGGGTGACAGCACTGGAACAGGCTGCCCAGGGAGGCTGTGGAGTCTCCTTCTCTGGAGACATTCAAAACCCACCTGGATGTGATCCTGTGCAACCTGCTCTAGGTGAGCCTGCTTTATCAGGGGGCTGGACTAGATGATCTCCAGAGGCCCCTGCCAACCCAGACCATTCTGTGATTCTGTGATAGCTGCATTTCTGGGTGGGAGCTGTTGGGGTTGCTGATGTAATTATGGTGGTACAGAGAAGGGAGAACAAAGTTTTAATGTAGGCATGAGGACCTACTTTCACTGGATGGGTGGATGCAATCCCTCTCAAAATTTTGAACATCTTATTTTCAGAGGCTATTTTATCTCTTAGATGAGCTGAATCATCCTGATAGTTCCCATGATGTCCAGATGAGGTAGATGTCTGAGAGGCTCTACAGGTAAATGCCTAAACCAAGATGGATTATATCTAGACTCTCTTCACATTAAAGTCCAGCCCTACCATTTCTGTGTAGGTTTGCTAACTTTTTCATTCACATTCCTTCATAACCAGCTCCTGCTTATCAAGGACTACCCTACTAGACTACAAAAAGACAGAGATAACATATAAATATTTGATGTAGAGGGTAAATGACACAGGGTCCCTTTAGAGTATGCAGAATTTTGACTTCTGTTACACTCATCTTGCTACAACTGACACCACCTACCTGTTCCTTGTATCCCCAGCAACTCTTTTCTGGCATGTTAAACTTCCAAGGATTGCTACAAAGGTGAATTTTTAGAAATTGACTTGTATTAATAGGAAACCTGGATCTTATACATTTGCCATTTCCTCAGTGGTTATATATTGTGGAGCTCAAAGCCCAACTCTGCCAGTCTCAGCTGCTTGCACACCTAGCACTTAATAACATGGCATTATGTGGGAAAAAACTTCTGTACTTGGAGTCGAGGAAGCCATTCGGTTCCTTTTATTTAAGCTAGGGATCACATAAAAGTTCTTAAAATCTTTTCCACTTGAGGAAACTGACTTATAGATTAATAGGTTTTTATTTTTAATAAAGCTATTTAATAAAATCAGTTTAATCTGGAATCATATCCATGTGGAGCAGATAAACTGAGGTAGTTAAGGGGAGGAAGGAGAATACATTATTCTGTTAAATTACACCGTCATTATGTCAATCAATTTCCCTAAGTAGGCATGCTCTAATGGACTGATTCTATGAGACTGGAAACATATCCTGCAAATCTTATTTGTGGCAGTTCATATGGCTTTTTGTTATTTTTTTAATTGCTTTTCTAATTATTTACTTCATTGCCTGCCAGATGATAGCTATTTCTGGACATGGACAATAATGTTCTGTGCCCGCACCTCTAATTTATGTATTCTGCTCTCAAAAGCAAATTTTCCAGATACTAAAATGCTGTAGAAAAATTACTTTATCTGCAACTAATTTTTTTTTAAGCTGAATTCAGTTTAGTTAAGTTATAAACCTTTTTAGATGTGCCACGATAATGGAAAAGAAAGTATAGTTTTAATTTAGAAAGTTTGGTGACAGCTGCGATGACAGTGAATTATGGATTCCTTTAGAAAGGTATGAAAAATCTTCATTTTCCCCTGTTATAATTAGCTGATTATGTGTCTCTTTGTTCTGATTCTTGCTGGATTTTTTTCCCGTTAAGGAGAAGGAGCATCTGGTTCAGTTTCTTATTAACCAAAAGAGTCCAGGAGACACACCAGTGGGAAGGTAGCCATGTCCCCAGATTTGTTGGACTGGTAGCTCCCTCAGTACCTCTTGCATCAGCTGGAGAAGATAAGAGGCACTGAGAGATGCTGACATTTGAAGCCCCCTTTGTTCTGCCTTGGAAAGCTGATGTCAAATTACTTGGGAGATGTAATCCCCTTGTCCCAAATGGTTGGGACTCACTATCTTCTGTCAGATGCAGCTGGATTTGCCCAACATTTCAAAAGCTGTGGGAGGAAGATGAGAAGGATGGGGTCTGACAGATGGGCAGAGTGACTGACAGGTGCCCACACTTAGCATCCGTGCTCCCTTTTCACCTAAAAGCAGAATAATGATTGTGTTCCCTCGCTGATTGGGGATGGGGAGGAGACACTGGGCAGAGTAGTTAGAGTGACTCTATATAATGTTCAGAAAAAAGTCTTCAAGAAGAATGATGCTTTCTTTGTTGTGGTTTGATGTCAATCTCTGAACTGCAGCGCTGGCTCTGACCCATGGCACCTCCCACCTCCAGCAGTGGTCAGCATGAGATGCTCTGGGCCCTGAGGGAAGGAAGGTATTAAACGCTAAACTTTACAGGGACATCTAACAGGTTCTGACACTATATTTTTTTCTTTTTTTTACCCTGTAGCTTTTGTTAAAATGAATTACTGGCCACATGAATGTCTCTTTTATTCACATCCATGTCCTACTTGTACCCAGATCTTGGCTAATAACCTGTTGGCTTCTCAGCAAAAGACTTCTAAAACCTTTCCTGAGATGTATTTTCATGCTGTTTCTTGCCTCTGGAGTATCTTCTCAGTCTCCATGAAAAACTGAAAAAAATAATTGTAGTAAAGTTAACTAGGTTACTATAGGTTTATACACTGGTGTAGAAAATGCAGTTGCCTTTTGTTTGCCAGGTTTCACTTTTTATATTCTGGTGGGGGATGATCTTGGATCTTAGTCACTAATACAGAGCACATTCATTCTGTCTGTAGCCTTGCTTATGTTAAGTGGTTTTCCCTAAAAGAAATATTATTTTGCTATGAAAAGAGTCAGTTCAACAAAATGTGGGAATGAGAGATGAAAAAAGTCACAGTAAGTAAAAAAATAAAGTAAATATACTGTAAGTGGCATTGGAGTCTAGTAGAAGATTTTTTTGTTATGGTACTTGTCAAAGCATCTCTATAAGTGGCTATGATCCCCTAGCTCCTGATAGGTGGGTAGCTTGCAGAAAGGAGCTGTTTAGGATAATGAAGAGAATATATTTGTTCAGGGTTTTGTGTTTGTTTCCCTCCCCCCCCCCCCTTTTGTAATTGGCACCTTTACTGGGCCCTATTCTAAGTCCAAGAATTTGAGTTTTTTTCCCAGAACACCCAAGTCTGTGTTAAATACAGCATTCTCAGTTTCTACAGAGTCTGATGGGAACTGAAGGTCTCTTCAGACCAGCAGCTATGGGTTTATATCCCGTATTTCCTTTTTTCCTCTCTCAACAGCAGCAAAGAAACCATCTGAAGTGGCTGCAGGTTTGGTGTTGCAGGCAACACAATGTCTCTAGAAGCCTCTGAAAGCGCAATAGTAAACATGATGGCTTCTGGGCACATTCCAAAACTGAAAAACAAACCCTTCTGCATCTCCTCAATCTCCTTCTGTTTGTAGACATGAACACTGTCAACAACACTTGCTTCACTCGGGGGAGCATATGCATCGCAATATGGCCTTTAATTACTCAGTTGTAAACTATTCCTCAAGTAATATGGAATTGTATCCATATTGCTCTGCAACCGCAGATCACTGTTTGCTGCTCTGCATGTGCCAGGCAAACGCAGGCCTGGAGCCCCATTGTGAGAGAATTACAAAGAATTGTGTAGTAATAAGTAGAAAAATATTTGCACACGTTTTAATACTGTCTCTAGACAGTGTTAACTTTTGGTTAAAAAAGAAAGGCTCAGTGTTGCAAGGCTGCTGTTTGCAGTGTGTATTTCTACCCAGTACAGCTTTGGTGTGTGTAGTTGGTCTTGGAGGACAGAGCCTCGCTGAGCTGTCAAGAGCTGCAGCAGGTACTGCGTGACCTGAGAAGGGTGCTGGGGACCAGCAGTGAATACAAATACATTTTTCAATTGTGATGAGCGTACACCTTGGTTTATGTTGAGAAACTGCAAATGTTAGCTTAAGGTTGACTCCATCTGGAATTCCTAATGATTGAAGTTTCTATTAGTCTGTCAGTTTTGGTGGTATTGTTTGAGACACAGGCCTTAATTCTTCCATCTAGACATGCTTGCACAGACATACTTATGCAGAATTCTGCAGGGCTCAAATCTTACACTGCAACAGGTTGTGGGTTCAATTCCCCCCCACCCCGCGCTCTGTAGGTTAAGAATGGACACATTTAAAATATTTGATAGCCAAATGCATGACCTCAGATGTCGTGTGCAGAGGGTCAAGTCATTGCAGTGTCTAATTTTAGGGAACTGGTAAAAGGAAATGCTGATGTATCCAAAACTCTGCAGTCCCAAAGGACGCCACTGTAATGTAATTTGCTAGAGATTAAAGCAAGAGGGGAAGGGTTTCTACCGGCTGTCATACTGCACTAACAACAAACACAGCACATTTTAAAATTATTAATGGTGAGAGGATAAAAAATATATTAATTTTAACAGATGTTAATAAACAGTACTTAATAGGAAGAAGGCTGAGCAGTATGTCTGATATTTATGTCTACTCAGAGGTACAAAAAAAGAAGAGTATAAATTATTCCTGACATCTCGATTCTCAACAGAATTCTGTTGCATGTGGAATAGCTATGCAATATCTTTAGTTTATTATAAGCTATGTGACCTGTGCATGTGGTTATGAAACAAAGCATTGACAAATGCTTTCCTCTAAGCAGAAAACAGTGCTGTCAGCCTGGAAATGTGAAATTGCTGTGCCTCAGCTAGCACTAAGTCTTAGGCTCTGTTCAGTCATTTTGAGGTGATGGCTGTAATGGAAAAAATGCATGCCTAAAGAGAAATGCTTTTATCAAACTTGGGAGTAGAACACTGGAAATTGTGCACACGGCTCAGATTAAAATAAAAAGGGGTAAGAAAGGCTGGGAGGGGGTAGTCATGACTTTCTTTCCCTCAGAATGTTGTGCTGGTGTAGAAAACATCTAGGGTGGTGTCCTAGGAGAAAAGATGGTTAAATGTAAAACCTGAAAGTATCAGGAGTCTACTATACACAGACACAATGAGGAAAGCTACAAATGAATTGTGATATGAAAAAGGAGGAGAAACCAGATTCTTAGTAGTATACATCAACACAGCCCTGTGTGAGTCAACAAATAAGAGCTAAAGGAACAAATCTAGGGAGGAAGGTGCCTGGCTGCTCAGCATGCACCCAGAATCATGGGGCAGGGAAGATGCTGCATGTGCTGGGGGTGTGGGTGAGGAAAGAAGGGACAGAACTAAATGCAGGTGACATGATGAAATCCCCTGTGTCCCCTGCCCTGTGTGTACAAGACACTGCTAGACCTTAGGAGCAGACCTGGCTGCCGAGCTGTGGGCTGGAGTTCAGCCTGTTGACTGCACAGAATCAGGTACTACTCCGTGGAAACCTGGCACTGAACAGCTTAATTTTAGATGCTTCACTCTTGCCACCCTCCATGATTACTATAGAAGGAAGCTTTGCTTTGCTTGGGTCGACTATCTCTTGCCAATTGACTTCTTTATGAATTGAATCTATTTGCAATAAATGTCCCGCTCAAAATAAATATGCAATGCTTGTCTAACAACTGCCATGCTCTGTGTAAAGGCATGACACTTATATTCATGAAATGAAGAGAATAGGATGTTCATCTGTATTAATACCAGAACTTGCTGTGAGTAGTAATATATTTTGAGTAGCAAAACCAGGAAGAGATTGAGATGGGGACCAAGGGAGTCCTGGGCAGGGGTCCTCCAGAAGAGAAGCCTTATGTAGTTCAGAGGGGTTATTTGAAGTGTATTTCCCTACTACAAGACAGGTTTCTGGGAAGAAGCACCTAAGGAGGAAGATGCTCTGTGTTATTTCCCACTCTGATTACAAAACCTTCAGAACTTCCTAATGTAGACAGCCCCAAGTCTAATTTCCACTACAGTCTCACCACCACAGCTCTTACACAAGCTCCACTCAAACTCCTGCTACTCTTTTCACTCCAAAACTACCCTCTTTTCCTCGATAATCAATTTTAGAGCACCTTGTTTCCTCCTGATCCTTCCCAGTTCTTCATGGTGCTCCCATTCCACCCAAATATCCTCCTACTGAAACCCTTTTGTCCTTCTTTCCTCAGTCCCCAGTCACAGCCTTCTCACCTCAAGCACTTCATCACAGCCTGTTCTGTTAACTGTATCCATTTTGGTGGCTGGCATCTCCAGCTGCCAGGAGTGTAGCTGATTATGTGCGTCTTGTGGAAAAGGAAGAGGGAAGGACTTCAACTCCCCCTCTCCCTCCAACACAGAAACACCCAGCAATTATTAAATAAAGAAAATCTGCATAGAAGAGACATTGGGGATATATCTAGGGAGGACTAGATATATGGTGATCCCAGATGCAGCTGTGAAGTCTTCAGGACTTGCCAAAGCACATTGAAGACTCAGAGCAAAACAGCTGTTGGAGGGAGAAGGGTGAGAGCAGGAAGGTGACTGATGAGGGACTGCCTTTTCAGCTCTCACTGTTAGCAGCTAAGCTTGCTACAGTGAATCGTAGTCCTGTAACCAAATTGTTAAGAATGTAAATCTGTTAACGTATTTGGCTTGCTTATTTTTAATTGCATTTGTCAGGTAAGAGAAATCTTAGGCACTCTTGTGAAGTCCAGCACTCACCTAAAGAACACCACATTTCATTTGGTTTGCTGGTGCAGTCTTACAATATTCATTTAAATTCCAAAAGAAGCCTTTTTTGCCTTGTATTATTTATCACAGGGCCAAGCCCTAGGAGCATATACAATGCAGTTGACCTATTGAATGACACGATCTCAGTTGTTCCTCAGTTGTCTAGAGGAAGGAAAATAGCTGGGATCAGACTGCAACTGCCCAAAGTAGCTAGCTCATCCTGGTAGGCTGTAAGTCAGCCTCAGGCTAGACATAAAAGAAATTTATCAATATTTACATTTAGGTCTTATTTCCTGTGGTTTAGGTCTTCAGTCCTTGACATTGTCTCAGCCACTCCAGCTTGCAGCCTGGCTGGGTCTGTACTGTCCCAGCACTAACAGGACCTGGAGAGCATGACTGTTATTGTTTTCAGATCCAAGCTGATACTTGTACACAGCCTGATGCGCTGTTATACACACTTCCCAAAGCCTTCTTTTGATGTAGCTTTGGAGATCTCTGTGCAAAGTTCCCTGTAATGGGTGCTCCTGAGGAATAATAGCAATGCTCTAAGCTGAGTGCTGGGAAAAGGTGTAATCTGTTAGTCATGAGCTACATTTGCACAGCAGAGTATTGTAAAAATTTCAGAATAGCAAGGAACAATCAATCACTGTTAGCCTGGGGTCAGAAAGGAACTTTCTTGCGTGGGTATGTCATTATATGTTAGCCTTCTTCAGAAGCAGGTGGTGCTGCCATTGTTAGAGCAGGATATCAGATTCGACAGCCCCAGGGCAATGTGTGCTCCTTTGTTCCCCTTCTTTCTGCCTCTGAGGCAGCTAGAGGTATAGTACTTGTTTTCCATTCTCTCCTAGAGTCCAGGAAAGGGTTTGTAACACATAGCATATTTCTTTTCACTATGGTAGAGAAAAGGGTATGTAGGGTTCCTTATTTGTTTTGCACACCAGCCTTGAATTCTTCAGTGAACAGTGTTGTGTTTGTAGTGCAAGGTGACCACCCAAATGGGGAGACTTTAAAGCTATGTGACATTACCCTTCTCAACCTCTGCGCATTGCAGCATGCAGGGAAGAGCAGCTATGCACATGAAAGCAGTTGGGAGAACATTTGGGGAAGGGGAGAAACTGTTTTAATAGGAAGAGGAAAGGCACAGTGGTCTCCCAGCTGGGAAGAGCAGGCGGCAGGGAGGAACTGTGCTTTTGCACAAAGTTTGACTTGCAGGCTTTAATCTTCATGCATGTCTGAACATGTGGATGGTCTTCCAGCCGCATACCCAAGCCTCCCATCTGCCAGAACTTGTGTGGCCATCCTCAGAGAGTCTAGGGCTGCATGCCATGTCACCGGGGTCCCATAGAACAAGGCCACCAGTCCTGAGGCCACACACAGGTTTTGTCCAGAATTCCCTCCAGAGTGCAAACCTGCATTAGTGAGCCTTAATTCTATTTCCACTTATCATCTCCAGCTGTTTCAGCCTGCAGTACTAGCTCTTTTATTAGTAACAGCTGCACCAAATTTCAGAGGCAATGCTCTTGTTAATTTTGCCTGAAGCAGATTCTGAAGGGCTTGAAATGTCTCTACTGTATTTAAGTGCATTTAATATTTGTGTTACCATTATAACAGCAAAAGTGAAGACCAGAATAATACTCAAATACAGAGAAAGAAGAAAATATTAAGTGGGCTACCTTCAGCTTTTATCTTTCTGCTACTGTATTTGTTTTGGGGTTTATGAACATCATAAATTTCAGGGACTAAGTGGAGTCTATTCAGTCTATTAAGGTTCATTTTCTTTTAATACTCTAATCCCCTCAGGATGCCATTTGCCGTAATTGTTTCTTGAATGATCCTCCAGTGTTTAAACTTCAGCCTCTGACTCATAAGCTATTCTGCGTACACTTGTGGCTCTGTGCAAAGAAAAATGGGACACATGACATCTGTTTCAAATTTGTTTTTCTTCACTTCGCAGTTATGCCCCTTGTACTCTTATCTGTCTCCCAGCAAAAAAATAGTAAGTGCATTTGGCATTAACTATACTGTTTAAGATTTTATATACTAAAATTAAATCTCCTCAGACTGCATTTTTATAGTCTATAAATTCAGATTTTATGGTGTCTTCTCATACTTCTTTGTCCTTGGATCAATAGTACTGCCCTTCTTCTGAACTTTACAAACATTACAAATGTTAGGCAGTTCCATGAAGTTGCGTTGGCCAGAATGATAGATTACATTGAAGGGAGAGTGCGGCTAGACTGCACTTTTTCCACTCACAACTGGTTTTGGCTTGTGGCTTAAATTCTACATATACTTTCACATTCAATTATTTCAAAATTCCTTTTCATTGTTTAGGTTAATCTGGTTCACAAATAAGTATTTATTTTTAAAATTTCAATAGTTTTAGACTAATATCTGTTATTCTTAACACTACAATTTTATTTCCATCAAAGTCTTACTGAAAAGTGACAAAAGAACTTTTTAAAAAAATCTAGTCTGTGTTCCTGGTAAAGCAGCTTCTTTCTCTGCATTTTCTAAGTGTTTTCTCCAGCCTGACTTGAAAAGTCTCCAAGTTTCTCTATTTTCTTTGGAAACTATTTTAATCTTCTAGAACTTAATGTCAGGAAGGAAATTTGTCTGACATACAGTCTGGATTTTACCTTCTTAAATTCATGTAATTGCTGATATCTGTATTTTCATGGATCATATTAAAGTATGCCTCACAGCCCTTAGCAAGACCCTCTCCCCTTGCCCTTTAATAGTACACTTAGCCAAGCTGCACATAGTCAGCTTTTTAATTCCTTCATAATTCAGTCCCACTGTGCCCTGCACATCCCCATTTCTGCTTTCTGAGCTTCCCCAAGAACCCCCTGGAGGTGAAAAAGCACCCACGCTGAGCGGAGTACTGCAGTGCAATGGCACCAGAACCTGTGCTGCAGCTGTGCCAGCTGCCAGCAGCGAAAAAGGCAAGGGAGTTGTCGCAATTTACACTAGCTGCAGATCTGCTCCGTGCTTGATCTTGTGCATCCCTTCTATTGTATTGCAATGTGAGGCCTTCATTTAGGCACTCTAAAACTGCTCGAGTATCTTTTGTAGTTATATCTCCTTGCAAGTATGTCTTACATGCAGACATGCTTCTGTTACAGCACTGACACAGCATTGACACTTCCTGCATTTCTCTTATACTGATTATTTCATGTATAAGTTCAAGCTCCTCTCAACAGCCATACAAGAACACGTGTTCTAATGTATCTACTTGTGGGGTTTTTTGAACATATTTCTATGATTTCTGGATCTGTTCTGCATTATTTCTTTACCACAACCAATTTTTGCTGGCACTTTCCAAGCTTCTATATGCAATTTTTTTACTATACAATTTTATGCTGTACTACATATATTAAATATGTATCATATTTATACTTCACATTTATATATAATACTATATCTCAACCTTTAAATTTCCTTAACTTACATTTATTTTCTTTTCTAGATGATAGATAAAAAATGAAAATATCAATATGTGCAGAATTTTATCAAAAGAGTATTTCTCCTAGTTAGGAACTATTGTTTTTATCCCTGGTTTACGATTTTTCCCCCAAAAAACTTAGCTTACTGTAGTGTTTTTATTCAAGCTGTGATTTTCATCCAGATAAGCCTTGGTGAGACACAGTATTTACACTAGGTAAATATAGAATGCAAACTTTAAAATGTGATTCACACAAGACCATGTTTCTTAAGCAACTTTTAAACAAGAACTTTTCTAAATGATATGAAAATTCATTCAGTGCTCTGGCTTTATACTCAGGTTTTTTCCACTGAAAGAAAATAAAAAGAGAGGGGAAAAACATTAAGTGGCGAGTGGTGAAGAAAACAGTCTGTTATTGATTTATGTTTTCTTACTTGGAAAGATAGAAAAATAGGAAAAAGGGAAAGAACTTTGAAAACATGTATCTCTTTCCTCTTTTTCTCACTAAGAAATGAGGAAAGTAGGGAGGAGAAAAATCACAGTTTAATTTCTTTTTTTTAAAGTGCTTCCAATTCTTCATATTAAAATAGGAGAATGTAAAAAATGGAGTTTGTTTTTACTGATGATATTTTGAGGACGGTGTGAAAAATACTCATGAATTTTCAGGAGGTCTGACTGAAGCCATATAGCAAACGCTATTTAAGATTTGGGGGTATTTGTGTAGTGTATCTGTATGGCTGAGGTGTCCTTTTCTTAGGCTGTTTTTTACACCCTACCCTCTTTTCTTAAGATATTAGTGTGACTGTTGATGCCTGTAATCCTTCATTGACATAGTTACCAACAGGTGAAAAGGAGCTGTGCCTTTTTGCACAGTGCGGGCTAGTCAGCCGTGGTTTATCAGATTGCAGGCGGTACAACAGTAGTGGGTGTCTCATCAATGAAATACGTAGCAGAGAGTAAGTGGAGTGGGAAGTATGGTGATAGGTTCTGGGACATTGCTTTTGCAGCTGCACGCCCTAGCCTTGAATTGTTCGGTTTGCTGAGTCTATGGGGATGTCTCCAGCTTCTGGATGTATGATTTTCTTCCTGCTGCTCTCAGCTGACAAATTTCTCTGGTGGTGGGTGTGTGAAACCTGATAGACTGATCAGCCTTAATGGGGATTCTCTGCTGCCTGGAGACTGCTCCTGGGCTTTCCAGCAACAGCAGTGGCATGCTTCACCTGAGCACCATCCTTCACTCTCTGTGCCTTGCTCTGCCAAAGTGCAGGATTCAACCAAAGCTTATATCTCAGCATCCCTGAGCCTTTTTCTTTTTTTGCACTAGATAAAATCGATTGTTGTTGCATAAAAATGTGGGTCATGAATGTATGTCCTCTTTCCTTCTCTTCGAAGTAACAAATTTAGATGATTAATCTCCATGACACGTATTTCCAGCTTCGGCTTCCAAACAGAGAATGTCAGAGAAAGTGCTACGTATATTCTTTTAGTGACATGAGGCAGCAGCCAGATAAATATCTTCCATGTTCAGAGCTCTAAGGAACAATAACAGTATTACAATGAGAGGTATGTGAGCTCACATGGATTAAACTATAGTGAGTAAACACAGAGCAACTGCTGGGAAAGCTTGGTGAATAATGGGAAGAACTTGCCTAGGCTGCTCAACAAAGTGAACAGCAGCCCTTTGGGGAGTGTACGATGCCTTTGTTATGGAGGGCTGTGGATGAACACAGATTAAGAAAATAAAAATACATGTAAGTGGTAGGGAAAGGTGGTTTGCAAGCGCTGTGCTGAAGGCAAACAAGTGAAAGGAGACCAGAGAGCTAAAAAAACCCCTTTTTCTCATCAAAAGGCAGTGCTCAGGGAAGGAAAACAGCTGGTGCAGGGAAGGGAGAGCAATATCACTGGTGATCAATTGTCTTTACAAAAGAGAGGTCAGCCATCATGTAGTGGGGCATTTAGTATATGAGGGAAGGACAGCTGGCGGGTGGAAACGCCTCATTAGATATCCAGCATTTTATCCCAGGTGCACTATAACTTAAAAAAAAAACCAACCCTTTGACTGTTGTTCAGTTATGCAGGGAGCTTGAAACTCAAGTCCACTCAGGAATTTTCCTTTGAAAATTCAATGATAACATAAAGGTTTCTTTTCAGAAGCAGCTTTTCCAAGACACTAATGGGATTAAATGCTCAACTACTCTTGACTTTTAATGTCAGTTAGGCATCTGACTCCCCTTTATGCCTTTGAAAAATTCGTTGTCAGTCTTCACAGTTCACAAATTGCCCTCAGATGGCGCTCTCTTAAAATAAATAAACTCTGATCCTCTTGAGAGTTGGAAGGGCTATAAGTCTCGCAAAATCCCCCAAGGAATGCAGTATGTGGGGAGGGAGAATTCTTGGTCATTATTTTGCTCAGGATCTTACATCTGGAGTGCTGTGCCCCGTTCTGGGCTCCCCAGTTGAGGAGAGACAGGGAACTGCTGGAGAGGGTCCAGCCGAGGGCTGCAAAGATGATGAGGGGACTGGAATGTGTCCCTGATGAGGAAAGGCTGAGAGAGCTGGGCCTGTTCAGCCTGCAGAAGAGAAGGCTGAGAGGGGATCTCACCGACACATACAAGTATCTTAAAGGTGGCTGTCGAGAGGCTGGGGCCAGGCTCTTTTCAGTGGTGCCCAGTGACAGGACAAGGGGCAACGGGCACAAACTGCAGCACAGGGAGTTCCACCTGAATGTGAGGAAGAACTTCTTGCCTTTGAGGGTGACAGCACTGGAACAGGCTGCCCAGAGAGGCTGTGGAGTCTCCTTCTCTGGAGATATTTAAAACCCACCTGGATGTGATCCTGTGCAACCTGCTCTAGGTGAACCTGCTTTATCAGGGGGTTAGACCAGGTGATCTCTAGAGGTCCCTTCCAACCCTTCCTCCAAGAGTGATCATGCATAAATAAGAAAACCTGAACAACCAATAGTTCAACTAATAACTGAAAGTAAAGGTCTAGAGCAAAGTGTCTCAGTCCTGTGGTCCACTGCATTAAGCGCAAAGCTAAATCACTATGGTGGTATTTGAGAGACTATTAATAAGTTCTGATACTATTTAATGACACTACCTAGATAGACAATCTCCACCAAGTCCCACAAACTGAACGCTTGCTTGTGCCTCCTGCTTAAAGAGAAGCTAAGGAGAGGGATGCTCTTGCCCAAAGGTCACATATTTATGAAGAACCACTTCCAGATTTATAAAGTCACAAATGCTTCTATAGTTTTGAATGCACTCCTTGAGTTAATGCCCTGAGAGTCTCATCTGCAAACATCTTTGCTGCTTCAGTAATTCACAGTGTTTTATGTTCTCCAAGATATATTACTCATGACTTGATTAGGGGCCATATCACATCCTGAACTACCATCACCCTTCACTAAACCACAAACAGATGTGTGTGCTCCACACCCACTTAATAGAGACTTTTCTGTTCACGTTACAAATAAGATCAGGCACAGGTTAGAGAGGAATTGTATGGCAGCAGAATGAGGAATGTGGAAGCACCAAGGGAGGAAAAGAACCAGTAAAGTAAAGGCATATTCCGTGTGTCAGTCAAATATCAGCAGAACCAAAGGTAATTCAAACTGTTTAACTTCAATGATCTCTGAAGCCAGCGAAGCAAGCTTGTGTAAATAATCTCTACAAAGTTTCAATGATAACAAAGATCAGTGAAGGCAAAAACATTCCATATTCAGTGAAAGAGATCCAATCTGATTGTCCTCAGGTTTGGCAAACTTGGGCACAGCCAGACCAATTCTGAGATGAGATTAAGAGTGCCATTTCACAAAACTTGATGAAACCGATAACTGTACATAAAGAGCAGGTGCACCTTGGGGGAAAAGAGCAATGTTTTTTCCTAAAGACAGTAGACACTCAATGAGATTCTCAGCAAAAAATGAATTCAAGTCCTCACTTTTTATTTGAAATAAAAAAAAATTATGTTTCTGTCTTTCTGAATTTAGAAACAGAAAATATTTTATAGAAGCTGGGATTGTATCAGTCACTTAGACTTATGGAGGCTTTGTGAGGGAAGGCGACTTTGGCAACAGTCCTCTTGCTTTTAGGGACAGATCTGAGCTGTCATCCTCTCATAGCCTGAAGTTTTTATTGGCACCTGAAAAGTGAGTGATTCAGTGGAAGCCAAATTTAGATTTCTAAGTTGCTTTGATTTCCATGGAAATCTGGACTAAACTGATTTTGCACAATTTTGCATAAAGATTTAGCAAGATTCCTTAACTGTGATTATTCTTCTGGATGCCATATCAAGGAAAACAACTTCTCAAACACTGACTGATTTATATCATTATATCTGTTTCTGATTAGTTTGTCTAGAATGAAGGTGAGGTTCTCTTTGCCTACTTCTGAAGTTATGACTCTTAGCAGTCAATGCTGTTTTGTTTTCAAGTGTGTGACTGAGTCCCTGGGGTGATGATTTCTGTCTTGTGTGTCTCCCAGATTACCAGCAAAAGCAGTTTCCTTCAGAAGAAGAAACTGTAAATATTTAGCTAGCTATGTTTACCAGAACTGTAACATTTGCAAGCCTTTTCATTATTTATTAAATAACTACTCATGTGGCACCACTCTTACATCAAAGGCTGGTTTTGCCAAACCAGATTAAAAAGATATAGCACTATTCAGAATAGTTTAGCAGCACAGCAATAATAATAAAAAAAGCCTAGCTAGTTTTATGAGTAAAGATTCTCACTTGAAGTGTACATACTTCTGCTGATCTATCTCACGGTGAATCAGAACTAAAAATTAGAGCAATAATTACACCTTTGCACTGATGGCAGAAAATGTTGATAAGTCCCATTCCAGAACACCTGAAAAGTCAAGAAGGTACCTTATTAGACTTCTCTGGAATTAAAAGATTAAAACAATGAGTAGATGTTTAATGCTGCTGATTTGTAGTTACCCTTTTCTGGATAGCTGACTCCGCATATATGCAGTGCAGTGCCAAGATACTAGAGTTAGCTCTGAATTGTTACCTGGGGTGCTACAAGTAGTGTAGGTACTTCAGAACTTGGCTTTTCATGGGTTTCTCAGCAAGGTGTGCTCAGAGCTATGCTGCTTCTGGCAGCGCAGTAACTCTATGTGTACTGGGTGGATAAGTATCCTATTCCTGCACAGCTGGAGTTGGTGAGATGAGTTTACTTATCCTTATGAAACAACACTGGTACAGTAACATTTCCAAAATAGATGTGGTACTCTCAGTGGTAGCTGGTTTCCACTGCTGAGGCAACAATTGCTCTCCATGAGATCTGGAAAATATACAGGGATAATGAGTCCTTTCTGTAGTGGGTGCCATCGAAAAATCATCATTTATTAGCAACTACCACAGAGGAAGAAGACTAGGGTGCCTGACTTGCTGGGTTATAGCAATAATGACTGTAATAGCCACTGTATTGCATAGTTAATTTAATGTGATCTCAAACACAGAACGTATCTGAATAGCTATAAGGTTGAAGCAAACTTTGCAGAAGTGAAGAAATACTTTGCTGCAGTGGGATACAAAAGGACAATGTATGTCGCTGGAAGATCTTTCAACTAATTATTCTTACACTTGCTATTTCATTTTTGCCCTTCAGGAAAACTGTTACTCATATGTTTATTTTTGCTTTAAAGGTTACTAGGAAGTGTGAGGCTGGCTTCTCAGAGTGCCTAAAGCTGCCGTTAGAACTGGGATTGAAAATCTGTTTGGTCAGAGAGGGGAAGGATCTTTCTTTTGCTTTCTGAGATGTGTGCTGAGTGTATGGGTACTAGCTGACTGCAATTTAGGTTTCATGTAACAGCTGGAACCAGATACTGTACTCTGCCAATAGCTGTTTTCACGGGGCCCAGAGATGCGGTTCAGATCACCATGGAGGCTTTATTGTACCCTTCCATTTGCACACTCACAGCCTGATTTTACTTCTTAGCAAAGAAAACTTTCTTTTGGATTAGGGTCCCCAATGACATATCAGAATAATGTAAGGATGATCAACTCCCCACCCATATTTATCTCCTTATCTTAGAAAATATGCTGTAGCATTAGAATGGTTTTATAGCCCTCTTGCACCTGCATTGCAGCCTCCAAGCCTCAAATCAGGGGTTCTGAGTTACACAAAGAACACAAAATATTGCTCTTGGGGGTTGGGAATGTGCTGAAATGATCAGACAGCCATTATTACACAATTTGCATAAATCATATTTTACCAAAATGAAATGCTTTCCTCACTAAAACTACTCTTCTTAAATGGGGCATATCTTTTATGGCTTTGTTACAAACTTTTAAGAAAATGCGTGTATACTATTGGCTCAGTCTAGGTGCTTTGTTAATTTTTTTATTTTATTGTGTGCTAATAGAAGCAATGAGGAGCACTGTATCTGTGTTTAAGGACAAGCAGAGTAAAAGGATTAACCAAATTTTCATTGGAGGACATGTTATAATCTGTTTTACCAAATACCCTACACAAGCAGAAAGTACGAGAAAACAGTGTGGAGTACTGTAACTGCACTGACTATAAATAGTTTCCAGCAATGTTTTTTGGTGGAAAATCAATCTGATGGCATGTAAAGCTCCAGTATTTTCTGAAAATTTATTGTAGTAGGGCAGGCACCAAAAAATATGACTCTTAGAAATAAGATTGCCTGATGTAACTCAGAACTCAGACTTTAATAGTTCTTCCATGAGCTGCAAGTAACATATCATCACTTTCCATTGTAATTTCAGTTCCAAGGCTGGTAATCCAGAGACAGATGTTTCCCTATACTAAATACAAGCTATTTCCTCCACTGGTGGGTACTTACAGAGAGCAACGGGGTTGAAATTCTCATAAATCCCTTCAGCCATTCTATACTTCCGCCTAAAATTTTCAGATTTTTTCAGGTTTGTCTCAGAAACAGCCAACCCCAGCATTCTGTCAGAAGGATAAGGCCAACAAAGGGTTGAGTCCTTTCACATGCTCTGACAGTAATATATATGGAAATGGGGTAATTCAGCAGGAAATACTATCACAGGGTGACAAGGCACTGGTGTATCTACTGATTTCAGTAAGGCTGGCTCACATGAAAATACACAACCTTAAGACAGAACTACTGTAAATCTTCAGTCAAGATACTATTTCCACTACAACATATGGTATGTGAAAGTTGGAAACAGCAAAGGGATAAACACCTGTTTAAATGGATTTAAAGTGGACATCTTGGGGAAGAACTAAGTAGTAAATGGGAAGAATCTACAACAAATTCTCAGATTTATTAGAAATTTCAACGATCTTTTAACACTGTCTGGAAAAGAAAATGGAAATATTTAGAATATATTAAGGGTGAAGCCAATGGCAACGTACCATTAAACATCTGGGAAACAGGGAGGATCCAATGCAAAGATTATGGTAAAAGTCCTCAGGAAAGAAAAACTTTCAGGAAGATGAGGAGGAGGAAGTAGAGAGTACACTGTGATTGGACAATATAAATTTGTACAATGTGAGCTTGGGATGGGAAAAGGACTTGTTCAGGAATACGCTGGAAAGAGGAGAGCATATCATAGGCTCCAAAATAGAGCAGAAGTTCCTCGGCTCTGAATTAAAGCAGCTTGAATGAATAAAAGGAAAAAGTGACTTGTGTTTGTTACTTTTATTCTTGTATAGGCCTTCTTTAGAAGGTTCTGACAAATTCTTGGAATCTACACCCTGGAGCATACAGCAGAGCTAGGGCTAAAGAAATATTTACTTTTTTTTAACACTGTAGCTGGTGGGAGGTTCTCAAAGCTGGCATTCACAAGGGGTATGTGCCTTTGTTCAAGTGCAGATGGTCTTGTCAAACTATGCTTTAGAAACTCATAGTCAGCACAAACTCTCTGGTCCAGGGCTCTACAGGTAGTTTTCATATGGTTACATGTGATTCATTTTTTTAAATTCATATTTTTTGACTTAATAAACTACTGAAGAAAATGTACCTCTTGACTTCTTGAAACACCTTACATCAACATCCTGGTTTACTTCTCATAAAGCTTTACTTCCTGTGAGGATATTTGTTAGAGCTTCAGTTTTATATCAATGATGATCTTATTAAAGCCATGAGCTTTGTTTTCTGTTTGATTCCCACGTTCACTTTTTCCCTTCTCTGTCTCTCTCTGTTTGTCAGCAGGAGTCTGACATCTCTCTAGACTGGGGCACTTTAGTTACAGACCACATTTTGTCTACTGAATTGCTATGCTAGCCTGAAGAAATATTATTAATTACTGCCACATGAGTACTGATTTTCTACCAATCTTTTCAATGTGTCATGTTCCATGTATTTTGAGACTTCAACTGAAAAAAATATTACACTTTTTAAATTTTTATTATTTGGACTTCTTCCTCCCACGAGTCAATCTAAGGTGCAGTTCCTCTGTCATGGTTGCCTCAGAAAGACTTAGTTCCTTGTGTGTGTGGGCTTTTGTTCCTTGCAGCAGTGGCAGCAGTATCCAAAACCCAGCGGTCAGAATAGGGTAAAAGAGAAAGAAGATATTCCAGCTCAGCAGGAGCTGGACTGTGAAGCTGTGCTACACCTGAGCTCAGCAAGCTTTGGAAGTCACTCTAGCTCTATGGCAATATCCAAAATCAGGAAATCGGTCTAGATTAGTGTTTTAGTTTGGATAAAGAATGAACAAACTTCTGAAATCAGTCTCCCACTGACCCTCTAAGGGTCCCGTGGAAACTTAGCTTCCCATAGGCTATGAGATGGTGCAGCTGCAACAGCATTGGCCTAACATGTTCTAAGATGGGTAAAGGCTGGATGATCAGTTGATGCATGGAGGCAAGATATTGTCTCCTTCTGGATATTGTGTCTTTGGTGAACTCAGAATTTTCACAAAAAAGCTCATGCTGGGTTCCAGCAAACATTTCTAATGCAGTATTTATCCCTCAAAACTGATATGTGTCTGTCTTAAAGCAAACAGACTAACAAAAATAAAAAAAGTAAAAGCATAATATTTTTCTCTATGCTTTCACACTTCAAGTGCTGCCAGTGACACATAGCCTTTTTAAAGCAAAGTATTGCCTATTTAGAAGCAAAGACTGACTGAGAAATTGTATCATAAGCCACTAATCTATCTATATGATTTCTGCTTCCATCAAAGTCTCATTTTTTTTTTAGTTAATGGAAATACTCTGTTCCTCACCGTTCTTCACTTTTATCAGACCCCGGTCTATTTTATTCCACCATCCCTCTCTTTTAAGCACTCTTTTTGAGTACTTCTAATGCCTCTTTCTTTGTAAGATTGTCTCTAGAGATTGGGATAGGATGCTTATAAACAAGAGCTTTAGCTACCATCTTTCAGGTTTGATCCTGATTATTTCTAGCTGAGAAAGTATTGCATTACCTTCCTCTTTTGCTCTTTGTGAAGCTGTCATTGAAATACACAATACTAAGGCATATAGGAAACATTGCACTATAAATAATAGCTAATCAGAATTCTTAATTTATTGAATAGTAAGTAGTCTTATCTGCTACAGCATTATCCTATGAAATATGAATTAAACATTTGAAAAAGGTAAAATAACAGATGTATAATGTTTAGCTATGCTATTCTGTTTTTAGCTTCTTTATTTGAAGATGTTGGATTCTCATTCCACAGGCAATTTGAAATGTGGATTTAATTAGTTTGTTTCTAGTAATTTTAGACTGACCGTAATAGAATTTTTGTTGAATTTGCTGCAGCATTATGTAGTGACAGCTGGGCACTGCATAGAAAACAGGATGTGCAGCATTCTGTTATTAGAATCCATCGTTTGTTGTTCCTAACTGTATTTCCTGAGTTTATTGTACATAGTCTTCATAGCATAATGCATTCTGTGTCCTGATCTTCCTTGTTTTTTTATTGAAAAGTTTTGTATTTAGACATATGTTGAGGCCAAGGCTCTGTGAAACAATGCTGGTGGTGAGGCACCTGTTTCCTCACATTACATTCCCAGAATGGGTGCGTTTCATGCAGGTGTTAGGTTCATGCAGGGTTTTATACAGACTTGAGTCATTCCACAGTCCACATAGCAGGTACATTGCAGGCAGGCGCTTCCTCTTCTCCAAGATTTTTATTAAAAGCACACTTAGGAAAATGCAAAAAATGCAATAAGGGGAGGCATCCCTGTGAGATGACATTCTCTAAAATAACTCAGAAAAAATTGTAAGTACTCCCAGGATATCCAAATCTTATTCACCCTAAGTCTGCTTTCTGGAACCTAAACCTGTTTAGATACGTTTAATGACTCACCGAAAATTTTGAAATCTTTGCTGTGTAGCATGTTTTAGCAAAGCCCTGATGTTTCATCATTGTCTTGAAATCTGGAGGTCCCAATTCAATTGCTGAAGCATAGGGGTCTCTAGTTTGTCCTTGAGATGGCCCAGGGATCTGAAAACTCTCTTTGTGATGAGCAAGTCCTGTGCCTTGGGATGACTTTCAGTGCCTTTCAGAGTGACTCTTGCTAAGCTGCCTGGTCTCAAAGTGTAGCACTAGCAGAGTCTTCTTGAAACAGCACCGACAAGCCTAGGTGGAACTGCTTAAGAAATCTGAAACTTTAGAACAGAACAGAATAGACTATTTCAGTTGGAAGGGACCTACAACGGTCATCTAGTCCAACTACCTGATGACTTCAGGGCTGACCAAAAGTTAAAGCATGTTATTAAGGGATAGTCCAAATGCCTCTTAGACACCGACAGGCTTCGGGCATTGACCACCTCTCTAAGGAAGTTGTTCCAGTGTTTGACCACCCTCTCAGTAAAGAAATGCTTCCTGATGTCCAGTCTAAACCTCCTCTGGTGCAGCTTTGAACCATTCCCACACATCCTATCACTGGATCCCAGGGAGAAGAGTTCAGCACTTCCCTCTCCCCCTCAGGAAGCTGTAGAGAGCAATGAGGTCTCCCCTCTGCCTAGTTTGTAGAAAAGGAGGTTAAGACACAGTCCTTAACCATTCCTCACAGGACATTCCTTCCAGCCCTTCCACCAGCTTTGTTGCTGTCCTCTGGACACATTCAAGGATTGGAACATCCTTCTTAAATTGTGGGGCCCAGAACTGCACACAGTGCTCCAGGTGAGGCTGCATCAACGCTGAATACAGCGGGATAATAATCTCCTTTGACCAGCTGGTTATACTGTGTTTGGTGCGCCCCAGGATGTGATTTGCCTTCTTGGCTGCCAGGGCACGACAATATAATTCAACTAACAATAAAGGAATAACTTGATAGCTTCCAAATGACTTCTGTCCTCAAATTCTTAGCCTCAGAACAGGACAAGGCCAGAAGTAGTGTCAATAGCATAAGGATAATGAATATTGCCGATTTAAATTCCTGCATCAACATTATGCTTTTTGACTTTTTTTTTTTTTTTTTTTTTTCATTTAAGGAGGTATATCTCAGCAGCTTGTCTAGAAGAGTGTGGTTCTATTCGTGTCACAAGGTACAGGGAATAATTCATAGAAAAAGACATATAATAAGGAACTTTACAGATCCGTAGATTCCAGGACATAATGCTATGTATTGATAAATTAAACTGTAGCAGGTAATGCTCTGGGCACCAGAAATCTGTTGTCTATACTGGTAAGCTGTTTGCATGGTCTCATATATGGTTGTGGTGGTTTCCAAAGGTAGTTTGGATGAGGAAATTCTTCTATAGGATGGTGACTTTACCTACATCTCCAAAGCCATTCCATTTTGGCTGGCCTTGGTGTCAGAGAAAAAAATCTGGCTGTGTCTAATTTACTAACACAGGCATAGCCTAATAGTTGGCAAAACACCAAGTTCCAGTCCATTTTCTTGATATTATGTAGATGACAAAAAAGACAATCACATGTTAAGTGGTAAAATTCTTTTTAGAATTTAATAAAGCCTGTAACCTTAAAAACATCAGCAACAACCTTCCTTTCCTCCAGGAAAAAATCTAGTAGAGTTTCACTCTTGAACTTTTGTTAAATACTCAATTTTTTACAATGGCTAGTTTTGTTAGGTTTGTCCCACAAAGATTTACTGCATTAAGTTGTGTTTTCAATATGGTGAAAACCAAGAAAAGAGATCATATTTATTGTTAATATAAAGCTCAGCTAAAAAAAAAATAATCAATCTTTTTCAGCACTTGGAGTGCTGGAAATGAAATGAACAACAGGTCCTGTGGTATCATCTTGTAGAAAAACTCTGAAGGTTGTTTTTAATATCATTTTCATTTCAAGTCAGCCTAATTATAGTCATCAGTATGGTTCATTAAATACCTATAATATTTCTGACCCGACAATAAATTTGGGATACAATATTTCATTTGCTTACCTCCACTAGTGAAACATTACAACATATGTCAAATTACAGCATCATCTATACTCTAACCCTCTATAGACATGCATGTGGGCATACACACACACACACATTTTGTTCAGCTAAAATAGTTTGTCTCATGAAATATCATTTATAACTATTAAAATGATTTTTCTTTCTAGTTAACAAAGATACTCTGATTTTGCTGAATTGATGCATGACATCAACATTAAAACAACTTATTAAAAAAGAGACACACTTCATGTCAATGCTTAATTATATTTCCCTCCATTCGTTATCAGCTTGTGGTTCATTAGCCCATTACATTTTTAAAACCCAGTGCTTCCTTTACTAATTTCAACAAAGGCACTAAAATTAAACCTTTATATGAGTGCCACAGTTCTCCTCTTTGAGATCAGCAGCATAATTATTAGTCATTACCTGGTTATTTCCATTAATGGTTAATTTCCATCACACAAAATCTGCACATCTCATTAGTGGTCTAAGCTGTAAATTTAGTAATATCTGTTTGAAAAATTCAGGGGTAATTGCTCCAAGCAAAGCTTAGTAGTTAGGATGGCCTGCTATATTTAATTTTTTAAATCAGAAACAGGGAAAATGTTTGTATGACCAGTTGTATTTGGTTTACAGGAAATAAAATAAAAAGAAAGTGGCCTAAATCCAGCCATGGTGAAATGTTACAACAGTATAACCTTGATGTTGAAGTCTATTGAGCTATGTGGTGACCTTCATCACATGTGTTGTAAGTGAAGGTGACCACAATTGTGGTTGGTGTCTCTGCAAAAAATTATGTACTTTTTTGCTGAGCTTAGACATGTGGGTATTCTTTTTAGCACCTTTAGCTCAAGCATCTTAGCAGTCTCACAAAAAGTAGTTATTGATGGAAAATCTTCAACACACATATTCAGAAGGGAAAGCTTAGAAAAAGAGCAAGTCAATGTGTAGGCAAGCAAATACTTCCTTGCACTCACTTCAATACTTTCATAGGTGTTGTTGAGTCACTTCCTGTCAAGCAAGAGACTTTCCCAGCTTTTAGCTAAATGATCATCTCAAGAAAATGGGCAATGAAGCTGGTAAAGGGTCTGGAGCACAAGTCTTATGAGGAGCAGCTGTGGAAATGGGGATTGTACAGCCTGGAGAAGAGGAGACTCAGGGCATCTTATTGCTCTCTACAACTACCTGAAAGGAGGTTGTAGGTAGGTAGGGGTAGGTCTCTTCTCCCAGGTTACAAGCAATAGGACCAGAAGAAATGACCTCAAGTCATGCCAGGGAAGGTTTAAATTTGGTATTATGAAGCACTTCTTCACCAAAAGGTTTATCCAGCATTGGAGCAGGCTACCCAAGGGAAGTGTGACAATTCCTGGAAGTATTTAAATGACATGTAGATGTGGTGCTTAGGGACATGGTTTAGTGATGGACTTGGTAGTGCTGGGTTAATGGTTGGACTGTGATCTTAAAGATCTTTTCCAAACTAAATGATTTTCTGATTCTATGGAAAACAGCCTTTGTAGTAGAAGTGCTGAAAAAAGCTTAACTACGTTATTATGAAGGCTATGCATAGCTAATAAATAATAACACCTTTCCTAGCAGCTTTTTTTTTTTAATGTTATAGATAGTTATTAAAGTGCTCTGGTCTTATTTCAACCAGAAATTCCTAGATGCCTCTGGTGCTGATTTCTTGTTGTGTCAAAGTGCTGAATAATTTGCTGTGGTCATGAAAGGTATACCGTGTCCTGGGCTGATGGATTTCTACCTGGGATTTTATATAGGAGCCAGAAATGAAAAAGGTAACCAGCTCCCTGATTTAGTACCCGTAGGCACTTCAGAATATCACAGACACTCGGGAGTGTGCTCAGATTAGTGAGCAGACTTCAGTGAGAATTTTGACATGGGCTTAAATCTGGCTTGAAGTGGTGGAAAACCCAAGGATTTACTATTATAAAAAACACCTGAAACATTATTGTGAAGGAACAGGAAAGGTTAAAGTTTCTGTAAAGTCCAGACTTTAGGAACACATTTGAAAATCTTGTTTACTTAAAATAACACAGTGTGCTGGCAGCTATTGTTGTAACATAGCCACAAGCACGTGCAGGACCATGTGTGTGATGCACTGTTAATGAGCTCCAGGCTGTGTACATACCCCTCAGCCAGAATCCTGTTACCTCTGTTGAGTAATTTCTCCCTACATGCTATATCAAATACAGCTCTTTACAGTGGCTGGAGGAGAGTGACTACTGGGGGTGGTGGGGGCTGTGGTGCCAAAACCCTGTGTTTCTATTGCTAAAGAGAATGGTTTGATCTAATGTCCATGACATACAGAGAAATAGAACAGTGTGTTATGTATTAGGCCTTAGACAGCCAAAACTTATACTACCATTGGTCAAGGGTCATTCTTGTGAATGCTGAGAATAGTGGGAGGTATAAGAAGAGGGCACATTATAAACCTACTTTAATATTAAGCAATGCTCGTACTGGGTTTGAAGTCATGCTACATGTTGCTTTACCCTTAGGCTATAAGGGTGAGGGAAGAAAAAGTTTTGTTTGTTGGCATTAACTAGCAACAGGTATTGGGAGGTGTATGATATGCACAGTTGCCCTTCTTAGTCACTGAAGCTCAGTAACAAGTGTGTATTTAGTGTCATGTGTGTTACAAAATACAGAACAGACTTCTTGCTTCATTGTCTATTTGGAGTGACATACGTGGTGGTAAGACCTTAATTAGGCAGTTATGCCTAGCTGAGTGTGTCTGCACATTGCTGTCTGTATTCCTCTCAGCTTTGTTTCCTCAAATCATAGGTGTTAAGACCTGTTTTCTTTAAAGGCTCAGTCTTCCATGGAACAGCATTTCCAATATAAAAAAAAATAATCTCAATCTCAAACAGGAAAGAAGTTTAATATGAATTTCTTTAACTAGGGAAGAGAAGTATTGGCCTGTTGCAGCACCCTCCAAACTATCCAGCTGCAACAAGGTCTTTTGCCATCTCATACTAACACACTCTTCATGCCAGTCCCTCTGCTGCCTTCTCCTTGTCTCTCCTCATCCAGGGCACGCGTGCACACGCACGCTCTCACTCTCTCTCTCTTCATTGGCCGCCCAACCCCTTAACAGAAGCAGCCACAGCTGCACTTTATCTAAATCAGCCACCCCCTTGCCCCTGAAGCCAGCCCACAGCTGTATGTTATCAATGTTAATTCACTCAGCTTCATTCCTCTACATTGGCCTACCTGCTAAGTATAAATGGACCAGTCATCAAAATCTTTGGGATTCCTGGCAAAAGATAGAGATACATTTCAGCATGATGCTTGTACAATATTCTATCTTTCCTGTTAAAAGGACAGGAAAAAAGGCAAATCACCTCTTCTATTTATATTTGTCTCTGTTTACATTGTATTTCATATCTGGCTTCAGAACATATTTTTCAGCAAAATAAAATGGATGAGCACATTTGTTTTTAATCCAAGCTCATATTTGTTTTATTCTGTGTCCTCTTTCATTTCTTTATTTAGAACAAACATTAACAGGATTATGGCTCTAATTCTCATTTTCAGTATGGATGGTTTGGAAGCACTGTCTCATCCAGCCCAGAGCTTTGACCACCTGTACACACAATATGCCAGGCTACCCAGTGTATGGCATTTGATTTTGTTCTGTTTTCCTTCTGTCCTTACCCTGTATTACCAGGAAGGACAAGACAACAGAACAAGGTAGGCACAGTTTGACCAGGTGGCATAAGGAGACCTGGGATGTGCAAACTGGTATTTCTTAGACAGGAGAACATTTGGGCTGTGTGCCACAAAGGCATCACATGGTCCAAAGGACACCAAGGACATGTGGGGTTGATATATACTCAAGTCTCATTCTAAAAGGCAGAAAGAATATGGTAGGACATGTGGCCAAGGACAAGGATGCCAATATACCATAGTTCAGACACAACTCCTAATTTTTATGTACTCCCATGATATTCCACTCCTAAAAGCAACTACTAGACAGGTTAACTGGTTCTTCTGCAGTAGGCAGATGGCAGAAAAGAGTATCAAGTCATCTATGCTTACACCTGGAGAAGACTGTGATGTGGGTGAAAACCTCATCCCATGAAGGAGTGAAGAAATAATCCAGAGAAGTATTATTGGCACTGGTTCTCCCCAGTGCTATTTTAAGACATGGTCCCACTGTACTCGGATTCTGGTGTTCCAGGTAGAACAGGCATCCCACAGTGCATTAGGCAGTGTATGCACAAGGATGCAATGCAAGATAGTCTGGACTTATCTGTCTATCTAGTTTATGTTGCTTAGAGAAGCGCATCTAATGTGGTGAATCCTTTCATTGATCATGCAGTGTAAAATCATTCTGTTTTGGTGAACAAGTCTAACATTTTGGATTGACATGTGGGCTTAAGCAAAAACTGTGTCCAGTGTGCCTAAAACCCTAAAAATGGCTGCTTCACAGCAACAGAAAACCAAAAGACTGGACAGTCCAACTCCACTAAGCTCCTGGGACATCTGAGAGTATAATTTCCTGCAGCTGCTGGGAATGCTGATTTCTGGATGAAGGTGTAGATCTCCAAATCATGTGCTACCCTGGCAGAGGAGAGGTGGGCAGCTGTTTTTGCAGACAACCCAGGAGATGGAGGGCAACCAGAGGACTGAAAGGGTAAATCCAAAGTGTGCTCTTATCTTGTGCTGTCCTTACCCCTTACTCATTATAATGTAATCTGTGAGTAAAGTTAGGTCCATACAGTTGTGGGTTTTTTTTCTGGCAACAAAAGTATAACTTACAAAAAAACAGGCTCACACTTTTTTATGTTAGAAATTGTTAAAACACTTGATGACAAGGACATGCGAAAACAAATGGCTTGGGAAAATGAAGAAGTGGTGAAAGGTTACTTGTTATTACCAAAGAATAAAAATAGCAGAAGTGGAAAGGGCACGCAAAAGCATGGAAGATTTTCAGTTTAATGGGAATGGTAAGAATATGAAATAGAAGTTCAGGATGTGCAGTAGAATTTTTATACATGTGTTTTCAGAGACAATAGTAAGGGAAAATCTTTGCCTGAATTTTAGTGGGAAAAGTGACATTTATGTTATGAAGAAGTTTAAATTTTCTGTAGATAGTGGGTCACTTTCATTATGAAGATTTAGGAAAAACCTTATAGATGAAAGATTGTTTTTATTTAAAGGGAGACCTGAGAGAAAAATGTGACTTTCTAGCCATTTTTAAAAAATCCAAATAGCTCTTTTCCCTGTTGAATTGGTTTCTCTGGGAAAAGTGAGAAAATGTTTGCTTAATGATACAAGAGAGCCTGAGAGGAGAGAACTGGTCAACCAAGGAACAAGTTGCATTATTTGATTTGAAAAAATCCCACCCTTCACATTTTAAAAAAGTTTCCTTTAACTTTCTGTTTACTCTGTAAGTAAAGAAGAGATAATCATTAATAAATTGTGAAAGCTAAATGTTTCCATTATTTAGGAACTTTCTGTTTATATGTTCTTTAATAAGCTTCAGTCAAAAATTAGTAACAAGAAGCTCTATTGAATGTAGTAATGGTGAGAAAAAAATATTACTTTAAGCATGGGGATTAGACCACTCATTTCACTTAAAGGAATTTCTCCATCTGAGACAGACATGACAGGTGAACAGATTGTACCTTATATTTAAATACTGTCTTTTAGAAGAACACATTATACTTCCTTCTTATAGTTATCTTAAGTGGCAAAGGAGATTCTTTACTATGGTTACACGAGTTTTAATATGAGAGATATGCATGTTAAGGTGCTGGTTGAGTGGGAACACTTTGTGCTTTGGAAACAAACGAAAAAACATCCTATAGATTTTTTTTTTTTTTTAGCACAATACTGACCCTAGTGAATTAGCTGTATTTACAGATGTATCTTGACCATATTTGAATGAATTATTTAGGAGCTGCCAAACAGGTTAGACCCTGTTCCTTCCCACCTGTAACTGAATTGTATGCTGAAAAGCATAGGCAGTTGCTTAACTGGGTTTGGGGCGGCCAAACACAGTCCACAAGTACTTCAGTTGCTGAGGTGAGCTGAGACGTACCCTTTTGCTGCTTATGGGTTACCGGAAGAGATTATTTCAGATGAAGGTCCTCAGGCTGTTCATGAAGAGTTTCAAATACTCCTAAGGAGGAGTGCAGTAAAGCACACTGTCTATTGCTTATCAGCTAACAGTATCAGATAGTTAGCAGAACACTTTTGCAGACACTTTCAAAGGACCCTAGGGAATAAAAAAAATAATCAATAGTCTGCCATACAGAGAATTCCAGAAAAGTTATTTCTCAAATGTCAGATATGAATTAGGTTTGACTTATTGGATTGTATTTTAGCAAAACACCTAAGTAAACATTAGAGTAGATGTATTTTTAAAACCTGAGTACACATGACTTGACTAAGGAGTAAGTTCAGGGAAGGATATTTTTTGGGGGGCTGTTGCAGTCCATGTTTTCTGTAGCAGGATTTAAATGAGAAATAAACAAGAAATAGGATGACCATTTGCTCCAGCTTAGAAACTGCCAGAAAGGGAACAAATTTGCCATTAATGAGGATGTTTTTAGAAAGGGAAAAGTGAGATACATATATTGCTACAGAGACATGAATGCAAATATTCACATTTTGATCTGGGGGACGGTAAAGATACTTCTGGACCAGACATTTATGGTCATATTACAAGTCCAATTATAGAAACACTTAAAAAAATTAATTGTATATAGCTACTTCAATGCTATTCTAGTGTGATTCTACAAATTGTACATAATTCATGTGTAACAGTGGGCAAATATAGTATACCTGAAATGTATGACTGCAATGGTTTTCATTTGCACTCATGTCACCTTACCTTTATAGGATGTCACTGTTGCAAAGGAACCATTCTGTGAGGAAACCCCATTGCAACAAACACCACATGAGAAACTTCCTGTTGACTCCAAGGGCTTGACATTTGTTCTTTCTTACCTGGCTGCTTCACTTAATCTAGAGTGAATGTTATTAAGACTTATGGTATATGACATTCCATCTGTACATGAACTGTAGCCAGTCCCATTAACAATCTTGTAAGTTAACTAGTCATCACTTTACTCCTGAGAACTCTCTGAACCTGTAAAACCACTTTGCTTTGTGAAATAGCTGAGTGTTCATTTTTCATTAAGAGCCAGTCACAAAGGAAGCTAAAGGGATCAGTATGTTGTCCTCAATTTTAAAAACTGCTGAGAAGACGTATTTGATATTTATTAACCCTAGATAAAAAAGCAGTATCTTAAATGGGAAGCCTTAAACATCATCCTTTTGTTTTTTACCTTGAAGTGGTGGGAATTATATCTTCCAAAGAACAGCCAGCAGTTTGCAGCAGGCAGACGAGTGAGGTAGAGTGCAAGGGATCTTTTTACATCATTATTAGTGGCACTGTACATTTTGTGTAATACCTTTTATCCATCTCCAAGACTGGTCTGTGATAGTACTGAACATGGTTTATTTTTTTTTAATTATTTTTGTGAAGCTTACTTGAATATTAAGCCATGACAAACATAAATTGCATTTAATAATTATGCTAAACATTCAAATATGTCACACAACAAGCAGAGGTGTCTAAGAAGTATTTTAAATCACTCAATTTATTCAAAATGTGATAATGTCTGACATCAGTTTAAAAATGTCTTGGGTGACCCTGAAAGATTTGCTAAACCAAGGGAGAAAGGTTTTTTAAATGAGTTATAAATAAAAGAAAATTACAACTTTGCACACCAGATTGTTGTGTATGAGATCCTTTGTAACAGAGAGATAGGAGCACCAAATCATTTGATGCCCCCAGCTGAAGGAAATCAGCAGTGCGACCAAATTAAAGTGTGGAAAAATAAATATGAATATTTATGAGATATCTGGAAGTAAGAAATAACCTTGTAATGAAAAATATCATTACTTGCTACTTTAGTGGAGTAGGTTTTTGCTGTCACTTTGGTGGGTGTCTACTTGCCTGTTGAGCGCACAGCTGTCTGGACGGCACAGATCCTCCCTGGCACAAGAACAGGAGGATCTGATGCCTTTGTAGAGACGTTACTCACAGAAGAACTCTGCAAAACCCACACTGACATGTTTTATAGCCACAGCTCTAAGAAGCAAAGAAAAATTTACAGACCAACAAAAGAGGGAACTGGGGAATAGAAAGAAATGCTTTCTCTCTTATGACATCATCACAATTGCATCAGTCAGAAAGTAAGTAAAAATCATAGATTCAGAATTATTTCTATAAATAGTTCATCCTTAACAGGGGTAACTATACCCTGAGATGTTTGTCTTTGTAGCCTCATACAAATCACTGGCATGGAACTGGAGTCCTGCCTGCAAATATTTATTTCCTAGATCTGTTACTCTCTGAGACAGCATTTCTATAACCACTACTGTAGAGGGCAATGTGTCTTGAAAGGCTCTTGGAAGATTATATTTTACCAAAATTTTCATGTGTCCAATCTCCCTTTTGGCCTTTCACATGAGAAGCACAACCTGGCACAGGTCTGACATGGTGCTAGTAAGACTGATGGTAAGCAAGCAGGAAACCAGATTTTTTTTCTTATATTTTGGCATAAACAGACGTTACAAATGTTTCCATTTTACTGTATCAGTATGTTAAAGCAGGGCCCAAGCTGTCAAAAACATTGATCACTGGTACTGAAAATGAAGTATTTTAAAATGATCTTGAATTAGGGAAACAATTCTTGAGCAGCAAGGTACTCCAAAAAGTAATGTTTACACTGGAAGTCTTGGATCTGAGATTTCCTCTCAGAGTTTGCAGGTACTCATTAGAACTATATGTAAGGTATTTGCTTTAGAAATCTGCTGTGGGACACCTGGTGTTGACAGCGCCAGTAGCCTGAAGCTGGTAATTTAGGGTGGACAAGTGAAGAGCAGTCTTGACAGTGCTTATGACCTACTGGTAGCCTCACATCAGGCCTTCCTCACCAGCCATTACAGCATTGCCTCACAGTAGTAACCCATTGCTGGAGGTAGTAATTTACTGTCAACAGCAGATGTCGCCTCACCGAAGAAGCGTAAGTAACTGCGAAATTTCTGTGTATTTCTGTATTTTATGACTTTATAAAGGTTAATCCAATCCCTGCTTTAACAATAAGAAAATTTAAACACTGACATATTTTGCCTATCATTCATGCCTCATTTTTATAGTTGGGAGTTCAAACCAATGCCACAAAGAAAGAAACTGAAGTAGAACATTGTTTAAATTTCCTCTGGCTATTCAGATATGTAGGTATGAGTGAAGGGTAACGGCGTTTTATTTGCAACACAAACAGAAAACTTAAGAGGATAATATAGAGTTTCTAGATTAACAAATTTCAGCAGCAGGTTTAATCCTTCATGGATAAAACAATTCATAGTGCCCCTTTATGAATATAATCATTGTAGGAATCCACATGGTTAGTCATAGAACTGAGCTTGGTGTTAAGAAACTCCACTGCAGACCAGACTTTGTTGCAATCTGCACTGTCGTGTTAAATTAGGGTTCCAGCCTGCACTTGCATTCACACACCTGATTGTCTACACTGCCTGCTTATTGATTTATACTGCAAACTAATGTCTGCAGCAAACCAGCCAATTTATCAGGTGGAGAAACATAGACAAACAAAATTGAATCCTGCCTTTTTGGGCTGGGGTGACTCCAGTCTGTCAAGCCACAGGGCATAAACCTTGGGTTATTCATTGCCGTAGTTAGCTGCTTAGTACAGATTAGAATAGCATAGCAAATCCCACCACCCCAGTCTGTTCCCCCCCCCCCCCCCCCCCCCAAGTAAGTCTGGTATTGTGATTTCTCCTGGGGTTGTGTCTGAACAGCATGCTTTTTTTCTTTTAATTCTTTCTTTCTGCACACCAATGCTTCTGATTTTTACCAAGCAAAGAGTGACAGAACAGAAAAGGCATAAGGCTGAAATATTGCCTTGTTTAACTTCTTTAAAGTGTTCAGATTATGCAGGAGGAGAAAACACAACCCTCAAGAATGTAAAAAAGTGTTGATTTCTTTCCAGATGTTTCTAAGATCATAACATTTGATTCTGGACAGAGCTTGAGGTCAGCAGTGTTTTTTTCATTTCAGCTAATTTCCTGTGTTCCAGTAATTTTGCTTCTGATTCCAGTTAATGCTAGAAAATAGTTGTGCAATTTGCAAACATGAATTTAAATGTACTTTTTCTAACCCCACAATAGAATTTATCAGTCAAGTCCATGAATTTTTTATCATGCAGGTTGATGAGTCATCCAGACTATTTTGTCCATCTCTTACTGAAAACTTTCCCTTCTTTTTTTATTTGTTGCTTTGCTGCCTGCTGCTGCCAAAATATTTCTCAAAAAATTAGCTAATTTTTATGTAATCAGCCATCTATCCATTAGAACTTGGATTTCCAAACTAATAAATGCCTTGCATTCCAGATTGCCTTGGAATTACTGAATTTCTGGTGCACACCAGAATGTTAGCAACACAGGGTGGCAAATTGCTCAGGCTACACAGATTACATGTCATACTCCAAAAAAGTTAAGATTGAGATGACTTCCACTTGCATAGTTATTAAAAAAAGTTTCCTACAAAGATGTTTGTAAGAAATTCTCTGTACACCAACAATAAAAAGATTTATTTTATAGATCCTTTTTAATAAGGGATTGATTCTCTCCCTGGATGTATGCAAAACGAAACAAGCTCTGTGCATGTGCAAGGTGTGATTAGAGAGTTCTGGTTTTTAATTTAAATTCTGTTCTCCCTGACCTTTCAACAGAAATGAGTTACTCATAATGCCTATGTGACTCCAGGGTCTAAAAATACACCTGTAATATAGATATGAATTGCAGACTATATGGTGTCAAACAGAAAAATATTGTCCCCCTAAGATTTCATTCTGTGAATAAAACCCAGGTAACAGTTCTCTAACATCCTTGTTAGAAATCCCTGTCCTGATCAGAACTTTTTTTCCCTGTGAAAAAGATTTTCTCAGTAGAAAAAAGGGAGTATTATTCGGTGTTGTTTTTTTTTTTTTTTAAATCAACGCTTCTAAATATTCAAAAAGTGAGTGAACTCAGAAAAATCCTGATACATTCCTGTATTTATGGAAATGCTTGACTTGAGAGTGGGAGAGCATTATCTGTTTTCACCTTCTCTTCTGAGAAGAGAGAAAGCAACTTCTTTTTCTAATAATTATACCTTTCACAAAATAACTTTCTCTTAATTAAAGAGAAAGCTACACATCTCTTTCCTATCTGAAAAATATCCAGAAAAATGTGAGAATAAATATAGGGAATTTAGTTTGAATTCTTTCCCCTTTCTTACTACTGGTAGTCAGACCGTTTTTAGAAAGTTAGATGAGAATGCACCCAAAACCATGAAAATGCTTGGGTTTTTTTGCAATAATAAAAATCATTTGGACAGAAGAAGTTTGGTGCATATTTCTATATGGAAAATTGCCATTTTCCATTCAACTTTTTAGTGTATATATTTACAGTATGACTTTAGAACTCTTTTAGAAGTCACTGAACACTGAAAAAAAGTTCTTTCAAAATGACCAGATTCAGATGGTATATGAAACAGATAGTTCCTGTTTTCAAGTGTGTCTCTTCCTTTGAAAAGCAGTTGAAGATTAGTAGCCAGCAGTAAGCAGAAATAAAACTGTTGTGTTGATATCAATTAGCTAATGTGGAGTGAAAAGTCTTCTTAGCAGGAGGGAGCAGATGGTAATGATCTGGGAAAAGTCACTCTTGGATCTGCCTGAGAGACCGAGTTTATCAAGGAAGAGAGGCTCTGGCAATTTTCATGTTTCAGGTAAAAAAATATTATTTAGTATTATTTCAAAAAAAAGGTCACATGAAGATCACATATGAAACTTTAAGAATTATTTTTATAACTTGAAAACTTTTGATTTTCTATTTTGAAAATATTTTAAAGTTGCATGAGTATTCAATCTCTCCATGAATGGTGTATTCCAACGTTATAAATTGCATTTCATTTAAACAACAATCTTTAATGCAAATGGTCTCCTTTTATCATTATCCCTAAAAATAACGTGCAGCAAGTGACTCTTGACTTTGTGCTAGTTTGTCTGTTATGTCTCGTATATTTGTATTTCAGATCTATTGAACAGTTCTTGTCTATTTGTTTTGTAAGTTACATTAAATTTGTGCTTCCTGTTGTGGATATTGATTTATTTAAATGTATTTAGCCAGAAGCATCCAAAACCATAAACCACTTAATTTTGTTATTATTTTTAAAACTAAAGTTGAAAATGCATCTAACACTCCTTTGAATTATATGCAGCTAAAAACTGTGGAAATTAAAATTCTGCCTGTGCTTTGTGTAGTGAAATGTGAAGTCTATGATTTAAACTGAAGTAGGCTGAGTTCAAAGTAACAGAATTGCAGAAGTGCTGAGGATAAGTAAAGCTCAGTTATTCAGCATGAAAACAAAAAGCACAGCATATCAGGAGAAATGAGACAGAAGGAGGGATAAATTAAAGAATTCTTTTTCTCTTTCAGTAAAACATTTATCTGGTTTTCTTTTTGTTTGTTTTGCTTCTTTTTTCTCCAAAAAAAGTATTTTCTCTTGCTCCCTGCCCCCCAAAGCCTCTTGCAGTCTGGAGAACTAACTTTTTGATACTCGCAATTGTCAATAGGTTTTGGATTTCATGTACCCCATGCACCAAAGCTGCTGGAGTGCGAGCTGCAGGGTGCTGGGGGTGAGCACGGTGGGGAGGTGGAGAGATGGCACTGCTGCCCCTGAGTTGGAGCGTGTGGCACAAGGGCAGTGCTGAGACTGCCCTTGGGGCCTGCCTGGGTTTCCTTGGGTAGTACATCTTCATTTTACTTTGCAGCACATCCCACAGACAGCCTGCACCCCTCAGCCAAACAGGCGGGGATTGATAAGGATTAGGAGACTGGTATTTAGGTAAGGGGCTATGGCTGGTAGTATTGGATGTGCTTTTTGGACTTTCCTTCTGTTTGCCCGGTAGCCCAGTTGGGAAAAGCACGTGCTGAGATCGGTGCTTGGCTCAAGGCGGAATGACCAAAAAATCATCTTCATTGTTTAGGTACTCTATCTACCAGACAC
Source organism: Falco punctatus (assembly GCF_963210335.1). Lineage (NCBI taxonomy): Eukaryota > Metazoa > Chordata > Aves > Falconiformes > Falconidae > Falco > Falco punctatus. The sequence goes on from NC_137583.1 coordinate 71,522,730, forward strand.
TGCAAACCATAGTAGCTCTGACCACTCAATTAAAAATTGCAGCTGGTGACATTAGTTCCCTAATTTTTTGTATAATAGCCTCAAGTAGCTCTCCACGGAGACAGCCTAGGTACTGAGGTGTGAGCTGAGGTGGAGGAGCATGGCATCCTGCCTCTCAACATGCAATCCTGTCATCATGTAGCGAACGCTTTGTGGCCAGGAGGCAAGTGAGAGGAGACCTGGCCTGTAGTCCGAGCTGTGGTCCTTGTACTGAAGCTTTGTTATGGCTATTACAGTTTGCTCGTTCTTCCAGTTGCCCAGTCTCAATGCTGAGGTGAGATGGAATGTGTCAGTGGTGTTTCCAGTAGAAGCAACACAGCATCCTGAGCCAGTCTGGAGGTGGGTTTCTGAGCTCCCAAGAAGAGTCAGAAATCAGATGTGTCTTGATGGCTGGTACGCTGGGTTTTGGGCATCCCTTGCGTGGTATATGCTTTTCCCCAGCAATCTACAGCAACCTCAGTTCCTGGCTTTGGGTTTTGGCTTCTCACCCTAAACCCAAGTGTATAAAAAAAAAATAATAAAAAATACATTGCCTAAAGGCTAGACTGAGAGCTTGGCAAACTCCTGGGCTTTGAATTCAGGATGTCTTGGCTCTGTTCTCAGACTGCCCTGATGGTTGACGTGGCATAGCTAAGCTGTTAGATGGTTACACAGCAAACATAATTTTAGTGTGAGCTACTAAGGATATAAATCACAATGACAGAAACCATTTGTTTAAGAAAAAATAAAATTGATGAGAGGGATAAAGGAAAGCTTTGCAGAGTTACTGATTTGATTAATATCTTTGTTGGAGGAGGGATACTCGCTACCATATCAGCATTGGAGAAGTATACCAAGACAGCTTGATTAATAGAAAAAATATTACCTGAATATATAAGTATAGAGACAAGATGAAATTTTGTAATTCTGAAGTTTTATAAAATACCAGCTAGAAAATTAGAAAGATATGGTATTAATTTCTTTTAAAAAAATCTGTACAAGGAAGATTCACAGTACGTCAGTTCAGTTCTGAGGAAGAGTAAAAATAAGAGACAGTCATATAATATTAGATGTGAGGAAGATAACATTTTTTAACATACATACAACATCTTAAATGTTATGTAAGTCTGTACATAATTCAGCAGGATTTACTGATAAATTACTTTGTTTGATCAAATATATTTTCTGTGACTCTGATAAATCATTATTTTTGACTCATTACCTCCTGCACAGAGAGGCCACACTGAATAGCAAAAAAATAGAAAGCATAGCACATCAGGAACTTTTCTCATACATTTAAAAGGCAACCCACCACCACCTTTCTACTGGATTTCTTGGCATATCTGGGTCTTTTTCTTTGTTAAAGAATATACAAAAATTTTCATTAGCTAAACTTACAAGATTATGGGGCTTATCTGAATTTATATGTATGAACAAATGGGGAAGTTGGAAACTGAAGAATTCATCATGTTTTGAAGTGGATAATTTCTGTTATAGGCACAAAAAGGTTTTCAACAGAACACTTAATTTTGCCTATAGTTAAATAAAGAAAATATAGTTACTTAGAAGCTAGCTGCTTTAAATATCTCTATATTTATAAAGCTGTGCAATATCTGTCTATCTTCAGATAATGAATTGTGATATGACCCTGAGTACTTAGCTCCCACATCTGTTTGCTGGTGCAAGCCACCTGTGTACTTAGGGATTTTCAGCTCCCAAACATAGTTTCAATATGAAATAAGGGACAAATCGACACATGCGCTGTCAGTAGCAACTGAGACAGATGGAAAAGCTGCACATCAAATGCTGTAAAATGCATGCATAAGTTGGTGTGAGTGTAACATTCTGGGGAAAATGAATAAATTTATTAACTGTTTTGAGAATCTCTTCCATAAGGTGGTTGATGCACCTGGAGAAGACTAATTGGCTAGCATCCACCCCTTCTGCTGGTCATCTGAAATTATTCTATTTGTGACAATCCTAAACCTATTAAAACTTTATCTGTCATGGGTCTGGCTTGACTTATAGCTGTCACTGCAGATCTTGCTTTGCTATCCCACAGCCACTGAGACTGTTCCAGGCACGTGCCTGGTGTGACCAGAGGTTGCCTTTCCCGGTATCTTGCATGGGAAGTCTGCAATCCTGCTGTGGCTTGGCATTTAGTACCAAGACCCCATCCACACCTCTCTGCCAAACACATGTGGTCTGTGCTTAAAAATCTCTGCACAGATATTGCTATGATAGTAAAAGCTCTTGAGGAATACTGATAGGTATTTAAACTTGGTTTTAGTAATTGAAGTTATGTCTATGAAGATGAACTGGCTGGATACTTTATGATGCATGAGGCATAGCAAATACTTCTATTCACTGAGCATTCTATATTTTTTTCTGGATTGTTTTTCCACAGGGCAGGCTGTCAGGTTTAATCACCTGGAAGATTTCAGGTAGGATGTTCAAGAATTTTAGGATAATATGTATTCAAAATAAGTGTCTTTAATGGAAAGAATTTTTTTAGGCTTGCATACTGTGGCTAAAAATGGGTTGGTGGGGTTAAATCTGTAGGATGCTCTGTTCAAAAGTCCAAATCTCTCAGTCCCAACCAAACATAATTAATTGCAAGAAGAATGTGTATCTGAAGCATAAACTCTGTTCATACTAATTTCACACCCTTCAATCACTTTCATCTGCTGTGTGGCACCTGAGGTAGGTGGTATTTTCACCATGGGCCTGCTTGCTTTTGATACAGTTATGAAAGGCATGACAGATATTTTGGAAGTATGGTAGTATGTTTTTGGTATAATTGAAAGCATTTTTATGTATCTCTGATCTGGGGGCAGGGGACAAGTGTATGATAGAGGGCTTAGAAGTGGTAAAAAAGCCTGAAAATACAGTCTATGAGCAAAGTTCAGGCTTTGTCCGTCAAGAGGTCCCTGGTGAAGAAAAGCATGGCTGGAAAGCAAATGAGAAACACAAGCACTTGCAGCCTCTCTCTCTTTTGGGAACTGTGTGTGTATATCTGAAACCACAGTTTGGTCTGCTGCTTGAAAGGGTTGCTCGGAGTTAAATTCTGTCATAAGATTTTGGCATCTGGCTCTGATTGGAGTCAATGGGAGTCCTCTGAGTGCATCTGAAGGCACAGTATGACCCTTCTTGCTTGTTTTCACTCACTGTATTCTTATGCTATGGCACCTCTGAGCAGAGGCAATCTCAACTGCTCGTTCACTTTAAAGGCCATCTGTAAGGAAAGCCATTCTTGTGTTTCCTTTCATTCTCTGAGCAGTCCTTAGCTTTCTTTCATGACTTCCTTTCCTGTTGATTCGTGAAGTTACTAATACTCAGATCACAGTATATAAAAATTAAAACTTCAATCTGAAAGAAAAAAATAACCAAATAGATAACATAGGTACAAGATAATAGCACAAGCAGCTACTGGCAGACAGCATATTTCATTTTCAGCCATCTTCTCAAAGATAAAGAACCGTTCAATCAAATTAAAAATGTGGAGAGATTTTCCTTCAAGCCACATTGAGCAATCAAGTCTAAAAAACAAGCCATACTGTGTTCCTGAAGCAGATAATACTATCAGTGATGAGGTATTACTATTAGGGGTAAATGGCTCCTGTAAAATAATAAACTGATTTAATGGGCCAAATGATGATAAGGTAGTTTTCATGGATATGCCAGAGGCAGAAATTATTTCATCAGGATTGAAGTCCTAACTTGATATTCCTACTGCAAAGTTCCAGAAGGTTTGAGTCTAATGGCAGTCTAGTGATTATCATGATGGAAACTGAAGTAAGACCTCAAAAGCTGAATGCTCCACAGCCTGTTTACATATTCTTTAGAGTGGGCAACGCTTAAATTTCTGCCTTTTGTTCTGTGTTGAAGCTTGGGTGATTGCAGGATCACTGTGCTCACAACTGAGGCTACCGCTGAGCGAAGCTCCTTTTGACAGAAGTGGTATTGGCTTAGCACATTTAGGAGGATGACTCATGAAATATCTTATGTTAAATTCAAATATTTAAAATCTTGCTTTTGTATGGAGTTCATGACCTTTTTCCTGTAGATATAAAGTGCACAAGATCTTCTTTTCTTCCTTCCTTCCCATAGAGCCAATTGCATTCTCTGGAGCCTGATATGAAGGCACCTCCGCCTGATAGCTTTGCTGAGGCCCTAGTTTTCTGTTCTGTTGCCTGAAGTTGTTATTGTACATTTAAACTACCTTCTTTCATTTTAAAGCTTTCTGAAGGCTCCCCAGTTTCAGGAGCCATAGCCACATAAAAGCTAGATTAAAGTTCACTTCGTAATTTTAGTGATATAATATGTAAATGTGCTGTTGCTGTAACAGAATCCTAGTAAGACACCAGGATTTCTTACACAATAGAGGAAGAATTAGGCACCTTGGAAAAGTTATCTATAGGGAGCATGCTGCTGCCTGCAGGTAGCCTACAGGGGATGATAAACAGAAAAGGAGTATCTGCATGTCTGCCTACCTCTGTCATTGAAGCGTGCATGAACAACCTAAGGTGTCAGGGAAGGACCTCTGTACAAGAGGACAGAGGAAGAATGAGAGGCCTTTACTGGAGAAAGGCTTTCTCTGTTCAAAATGCACTGCTGTCTTGTGGACAAAGGAAGCTGGCCTTGGTAAGCTGTGAACCCTTCTTTAGTCCAGTATCACTTGTTCCTAAGTATACTGGATTCTTGATTTACTAGGAGGCAGGGTCTATCTGCTCAGAGAAATCAAAACCCCAAATTCTTGGATTTCCCCTCAGTTCTGCTGCTTGTGATCTGGAAACTGTTCTCCAGCCCTTCTCCCTGAAGAGCAGGTGTCACGTCAAAGTGAGACACACAGTACCCTGATTTCAGAATACTGCCAGAGGACTCGTTGTGTCAATGACTGCTTGCAATGCAGATGTCCAGATGCTGATCCCCTACCCTGCACCATGGGGTGGCAAGGTAGACCTTCCACAGTAGTTTCTTGTCCTTTTGCCCGAATAGAAAATGCTTTAAATGATCTTACCTTTGACACTTCTATGACCTGCTAGAGAGAGCTTCAGTCTGTAGAAGGAATAACTGAGCAACCTGGCATAACCTTGTAGCTGATCCCATTTTGAAGAGGAAGTTAGATTAAAGACCTTCTTAGGTCCCTTCCAGCTTGAACTATCCAATGCTCTTATGAGAACGGGGCTCCAAATACCTGTCACTTAACTGATCTTTCAGGCAGTTGCAGGAAAAGGCAATATGTGAATGTTCAGATACTTGATTTTTCTAAAGAGAGCTCAAATTCTCATGTAAGTGAAAATATTTTTTTGTAAAAATTCCAGGAAAAAACCAGAAAGGTTCCATCTGTGCAGTGAGCTTTTTTTTTATTATTGTAATTTACTATTATCTGTACCATACTACTGAACAGAATTCAGTTTTCTCTCTTCTGTCTCCTTGGAAACGTTCATCTCTGACAGGTGGAAGTTCAAGAATGTGAAAGGGATTTGGGCATTTCCTAATTGGCTTTGTTTTTGTTGGTTGTTTTTGTTTTTGGTTTTTTTTTGTTTTTTTTTGTTTTTTGTTTTTGTTTTTGTTTTTTTTTGTACAGGTGAAAGAAGACAGCAGTTATAGTAGAAAATTTTGATAATAATATTTTAAAGAAGATTTGGCTCCCAGGTTACCATGAGTTTTCCTTAGCTTGGAATTCCCCAGTATCTGGTGTCTTGAATGTAACATTGATTTTAAATAAAAATATCATGTCAAAACAATTCTGATCCTAGTTTAAGAAAAATATATAAAGCACCAAGCAAGTGTAAAAATAAAGCATATTTTACAGATCAGATTTTTTTTTTTGTTTTGGTTTTGTTACTTTCTAGTTGTAGAAATATTTTAAGACAGTTGCTAGAGCCTTGATGGATACAGGGAAAGAAAAATAAGCATGTTTCTTTGGAGGAAATGCAAATATTTTAGTTACAAAATGTTTGGTTTATGTAAAGATGTCACCAAGTTCAGCAATAATTCAGATAAACTGTTTTAGTGTCCTAGGAGGTATTACTGTGGGAATTAAAGATTCTTCTGAAACTTTTTTTTATGTCCTCATATATATTTCTGACTATAAAAGTAATGAATTTACAGAAGAAAAGAAACACATGAAAAAATACCGTGGAAGGAGTTTGGACAGTTCAAAATAGGTATGATGGATAAACCTGCTTTCCATATATTAGTAAGAAAGAGAGAAGGACAAAATTATTTACTCCCAGTTTGCAAAACATGAAATCCAGAGCGTAAGACTACAAAAAACTTAGGGAAGTATCATCTCACCTTTTAATTTTGAACTTTGTTTTCTCAGAATGACGTTTTGTGACTGAAAATTTTCCTAGGAGATAGATAAAAACCAGTTGCTGACAGTTATTCTAACAATTTGTTATCTCATGGGGGGTGCACTATGCATTTGCTGTTTTCTTTCACAGTTTCTCTCTCTTTTTTTATATATATATATACATGCACACACACACGTGAACTGTTTTCCCCTCGTTGCTTTTTTTTATTTAAAAAAATACACTCTGACATTTCTGGCTTTTTGTTTTGGGAAACCTATAGCAAAGATACGTATATTCCCACAAGAAAATGAAAAGTGTTGGCTGAAAAAAGCTTCATTATCAATTACATTGAGAGAGTATGTCATCTGAGAATACATGATGAGTGCCTTTTTGGGTTCACATTTCTGGTATGTTTCCATTAAAATTTCTTGAATGTTTTATAAAGGTCTGTGTATTTTCTATGTGACTGGCCATGCACAATTTGTTTCCCTTGCAAATCTTATCACTGCTTAGCACTTTTGTGATGGGCTCAATTGTGTCTCACTGGCAGTGTTAAGTGTATATATAATACTATGTTATCAGTTATCAGTAAAATCTATCTGTTTAAGCAAAGGCACTAGGGAACCATCAAGAACTGTATTCTGACAAACAGATGTCAGCCTTAATAGCTAATATACCAACAGCTGTTGGGAGTATTACTTGGAGGGCTAAGGTACAGGAGGAGGATACAGCCCCTGCTTGGTTAATCGTTGCTTGGAGGAAGAGAAATCTTTTTTCTTTGGAGATTGCAGCGTCTGAAGGTTATGTTAATTGTTTAATCTGATTTGACGAAAATCTGATTAAGTAATGGAACAAGAAAGGAAATGTGTGTTTGGGGAATTGTTATTAAACAGTATATTGTTTACTGGAAATCTAGTCTAGTAAAAGCCTTCTGTCTGCTTTTCTCTGCATAGTTGGAATACTTGATCAGTGATTGTGTTGAACTTCCAGTTCAGAGGCATGCAGGGCTTCTAGGAGAGAGTAGAAATATAGCATGTCTCCTTAGTGCAAAGAAATGCATTAGTACTTCAGAAGAGTCCTTGGATTCAGCATGTTCACACGTGGTTGGTGCTGATTTTTCTCCCTATAATGTATCTGAGGTCTTCCGAGGGACTGATGAAGATAGATGATCTCTTATGTGTTTTCACCAAGTAGTTTTTGAATTTCTATAAAGGGTTTCCTTGCCCAGATTACCTGAAAAGAAAGAAAAAGGCCATACTAATTATCCATTTTCTGTAGACCTGTTGCCAGCATTGCCACAAGAGCAAGTATATATTTTAGTGCCGTAAATGCTTTTCCATTGATCGCGACATCTGACAGCATAAATATAAAACTTCCTTTTCACGCTTGCATTTTTTTTTCCTTGTTCTGTTAGCTGTGGTAATAGTTATCTTTGCATAGATTAATGGAATTCCATGCCCCTAATTAATATATCATTCATACAAATGGTATATACATACAAATATATATACAAATTTCTAACTTTTAACACTACTTGGAAAAAAAAAAAAAGTCATTTATTGTTCAAAGATCTACTCGGGCATCCTTCTGTGATAATTTGTTTCCCATTGATTCATCTCTACTGTGTATTTTGAATCATACAACTTGAAAGCTTGTATTTGAGAGGCATAACTGTATTGTGATGTCTGTAGCAAACTACTATAATTCATAAATCAAAATGACTCTATTTTTAGATGCTGGTGCAATGCAATCTGGATTCTTAAACCATATTTTTTTTCCTAAACTGCCTCCCCTCCTTGATTTTACAGTTAGAAAATGTGCAATTATTTCATTGATTAAGAGGTTCAGAAAAGGATCTATGTGACTTTTTCTGAACACTAGCTGTTCAGTCTTAGCAGTGGTACCCTCCATTTGTTCATCTGAATAAGAAAGGATGTGGTCTCATACAAGAGTTTCATCCCAGCACATTGAAGTTAAGGGGAACTCTTTCATGAATGGAAACGGGAGTAGCAGCAAGGTTGTACAACACCCACCGATTACAAATCACCTAACTTCTGTTTGAAAGAAGATGAGGACAGGAAAGTGTCAGGAGCAGAAATGGCAGTAAGGAGCAAAATTTTTACTGTTAATGAAGTTCCTTCTGTGTTCCTTTCTTGGATTTGGACATGGGGAAAAAAGTTTCCTTGCACTCTGCTGTGTTTATGGCAGAGATCGAAGTACTGCTTTAACTGACATTGTACAATTCCATTTTTTGACACAGTTAACAAATACTTAGGAAATTCTGCCAAAACATTACCCAGTTAGGTTGATATATTCCATGTCAGATGTCTGCCTAGACCAAAACACCTCTGTCTCAAGCAGCCGGGCTAAGTAAGTACATCGTTTTGCCATGTTGCCTTTGAAGTGCTTTAGATCTGTATCCAAAACTGAACAGTAATCTAAATTCATTTTTTATCATTACCTCCATAGCTTTACATGGGAAGTAAGAAGAGGAATATATTTCTGCTATAGCTCATCCAAAGAAAATCAATACTTTTTTTTTTTTTTTTTCCTCGCTATGACCTAATGCAGTGGTAGGTTCATTGTGATTTTGCTTTTATTGATATAAATAGCAGACTTCTGTGCTTCAGCCAGTAACCTGATAATACAGTAGTGTACTTTGCAGAGATATGAATTCCTTCAGGAAAGGAAAAATATTTTTCTTTCCTAAACTTTTTTTCTGATCATTGATCTGTCACCTCTTAAAAGTAAAGAAATGAAAATAAACCACAACAGTGAAAAGCCACTCTGGGCCTGTAAAAATTACTGCAATAGCTTCAACCTCTAAGAAAATACTAGATGAACCACCTATTGAAGGGGTTCTGCAATTGAAAGGTGGATTTTTTTTTTTCTTCCAGACTGAAAACAATGGAAGTCTTGTCACTAAGTTAACTTGGTGAGACTGGCTGTTAGGGAGGTTTCATCTCTGGGGCTGACAAGATAAAGAAGGGGCGGGATCTCAGGACCATCGTTTCCATGGTTCAAGGGCTTTGGCTCAGTAGGTTGTCATGGAGCTAAGTTGGTGGGCTGGTAGGAAACTATACGTTTCAAATCACCTTATAGAAAAAACTGTTCAAACTGATTCCCACCCCCCCAAAAGTTCTCAGTTTTCAACAAAAGAGCAGATTCTAAAGGAAAATGTTTTGTTGTATTTTTTCTTCCCAGCCAGCTCTAGCATGTGAAATTACATTATAAAGATCAGATTCAAGATGCAATAATGAATTATTCTTATTTAGGTTTTAGGAGAAAGAATTAAACCTGAAATATTGGAAAGTATTCAAGACATAGTCCACACTCTTCTGGTATGCAGAACCTAGTTAGCACTGGCCAAAAAGTTAACTACTTATTCAGCCTCTATAGATCCACAAACGTGAATGAATTGGTGTCATTATTACTCAATGGGTTTTACAGAATTAATACTAAGAAAACATATTGCCTTCAGTATGATCGATGCTGTGGCACAAAGAAAAGATAAGGAATGTATGGAGTAATTTGCTTTTGCTTGCAGAAAAATAGAGCTGCATTGAAAATCTATCTGGAGAAAAATTAAAGAAAGGCTGAAATAAGCAGCCACGTTAGTCTTTTTCACTAGCAATGCTGAAACTGAAAAAGTGAAGGCTTTGAAAATGTGAAATGCTAATGAATAATAGGAAAGAATAGCCAGTTTAATTTAATTTTGATACTGTATATAAAATGATGCTCTATCTTAATAGAATAGACCATGTGACAATTTCTCTTTTCATTTGTATCACAAGATTGCTTCCCTCCATTTTACAAGACAGTGTTGTTTTGTTACATCTTAGCAACCATCCTTACTGAGATGCAAAATCTGATCTCAGTCCTGTTTCATATATATTTTAGTGAATTTCATAGATTTTGCATTCAGATCTTAATTATTTTTGGATAAAATATTCTGCAGGAAATCTGTATCCATTGCTCAGTGATTCTGCTACATAAATCTGCTACCATGGAAGATGTAAATAGATTGCATTTTTAATTTGCTATGAAGCAAAGATGAAAACTAAGTATGAAAATGATTTTTATGTATTTGGAGACTGATATTAAAAAATAGAGGCCTTCATTTCTCATGAAAAGGCAGTGATGGCTGTTTTCAGTTTGAAAATGAATAACAAACTGTTCTTCCATCAGTTTAATTATTTTTATTAAAATTATGTAAATTAACGGGCTTTATCAAACACATGACAATCAGCCTATTTCAATGCTAAAGAAAAGGAGTATTTAAACATGAGAGCACAGTGAAGAATTTCTGAAAGAAATAGGGGCTGGGTCCAGTAAACCGCTTTAACTGGATCTGCAGAGAATGGGGTGTGACAAAGCTGAGGTTACCTAACCCACTCTTTAGGCAACAGCTCTGGAAGTGAAAACTGCATGGTGTGCCGAGGCTCCCTCTTAAAATAGTTAGGATAGCATACTTACCCCAGAGCAAGATGCAAACCCATCACCCTATCTGGGTGGGAAGTTTCTGAAATGTGTGCAGAGGTGCTTCAAGCCAGCTAAATAGAAACACTGAGCACAGGCGTTTCTGCAATGTCATCCCCGTCCACTATGTGGATGCCTCTGGTGCCTTCAAATCCAAAAGCCAGATGTCCACTTGAAGACAGGTACCTATAATTTTTTTCCAAAGAAGTTACCTCTCCTTGCAGGAAGGAAAGTTAGTTATTTCTACAGCTGAGTATTTCTTCTAGCCTAGCCTCTTAGAGAGCAGTCACTCTGGAAGTGCTTCAGGTTATGAAGATTCAAACCTGCAGCTCGATCTCGATCTCCTAGGCTCTTTTGGCAGGTGAAAACAATTCAAGATGCCTTAGGAGAGTGAAAGAGAGAAGGAGAAAGTAACTATAGATCTGTAGACTAATGATTATTACACTCATCTCAGAGAACAATGTCCTGGTTTTTAGACTGTTATCTGACATTGCTCACTCACAGTAAGGAAAAGTCCTGGGCTTAAGTGCTGTTAAATGTTAGGATATTTGCAGGAGTGGATTACATTTGGATCTTCACAGGCAAAACGAGGAACCACCCAGTTCCTCCATAGTGGCATCATGACTAATTAGCTGAACAAAACCTGACAACTACAAGCTGTAGGGAACCAACTCCAATGGTGTATCTTCTGTGTGTGTCTTGAGAACACCTATAGATCAAGCCTCCTGAAATATGAAAGTGGAGGAGCACCTAGTCTATGCAGATATCAGACATGCCTAGTTCCAGCTCAGAAAATAAAATTTTGAGACTGGAAGTCCCTATTTTTCATGCTTTTTTCATGACAGGAAGACCTGTAGGCTTTGGGATTGAGCCATGGGGAGTTCTGGTACAAATTCTAGACAAAACTATAGCTAGTTTATCAATAAAATATGTATTATACAAAATGTGACAAAAAAAGGAGGATTAGATTAGGCCAAAACCTGGCCATGTATAGAATTTGTGTTATGGCCTCTTTACAAAGTATTTATTTATTCCTCTATATATCCATATGGACACAAGATAGCCCACTTAATTAGTATATACAGTCTTAGATTTATTGGAAGACAGTAATTCTTATAGAAGTTTCTGGATGTACTGACAGTATGAAATGTAGGGAAAAATAAGGAGAAACTGTACAAAAGTGTCATTCAAATCAAGTTTACCATAAGAGACACTACAGTTTTGATCTCTGTTTCTTCATATTATAAAGAAGTCTCTAATGCTGCAAATAGTCATGGTCAGAATTAACTTTACATGAATGTGTTGTCCCATTGACATCAATGAGAGAGCTTATGCCCATAAAATCAGCCAAAGGTATATGTGCAGAATCAGTCCTCTATATATTTGCCTTTGGTTACTTGATATTAATGAGGTTTATTAATTCACATACAAGAGAGTTGGTACAGCACAGCAGTGAAGCTGCAGAACAAGTCTATTTCATTGGTGTTGTGGCATTTACCTAATTGTGTCTTTATTAATGGTAAATTTATATGTGGTATGAATTATTCTACTATTTCATATTCTCTAGTTTTCTAGCTTTATAGTGCTGTAAATGATAATGATGGATTTCCTTTTTCCTGCATTTGCATTTTTCTTTCTTTTTTTTTTCTTTTTTTTTTTTCCTGTGTATGAACTGAACACTTTGTGCTTTCAGCACATCTGTTACATAGTACAGCAGGTATTTGAGAAAAAGCAGGGAAGAGCTCTTAGAAAAAAGTTCAGTAATAGAATACTTGGTAACCAGATAATAGAAATTCTTGTCCCCTGCCCATCCCATTAAGGTATCTGCACAAAACAGACCAGACTTGGCAACAAACCTTACCTGGAATGAGCCCTTTCTTCTAATTACCTTACGGACAGGGACTCTTAGCTCGTTGTTAATTGCTGGTGTTTACCAAGCAAAGTTAACTGCTCAGTTTTTGAAGCTGCTGACCTAGACCTGTAGTGCCAATTGGCAAAGACCTCAGCTATACCAATTTGGAAATGTACAGAAAAGAAACAATCCTACCTCTTGCAAGAGACTTGAAAAAGTTTCTCAAAGATGCCATGTGTCAGGAAGAAACACAAGAGTGTCTTCAACGCAAGGCATCCAGTGGAGAGGTGAGAGATGGTTTTCATGACTGCTTGTATCCGTGGTATTGTGTGAGCTGAGCAGTAATTTGTTCATGAGAGCCTGGGAAATTTCAGCAATGGCCATACCAAAGGCTTTGTGAGAATTAAATTTGGACAATCATCCAAATGACAGGGACCATTTGGCCCCAAAGGCTGACTGATATGGCACAGCTTACATCCCAAGAGCTAAATTATTTTACCCTTAACTCACCTATTTTTGTATTAAGTTGGAGTTTGTGTCTAGGAGTTTTTTTGAGAAAGTGCTAATTGGTAGGAGATAAAAGTATAACAGGGACTATGTGAAAACTAAATGGTGAGGATGATGATAGGTTGGTTGCTGTAGGTTTACTTTAACATGGTTTTGTTTACTATAGAGCACAAAATGTATTGAAGAGAAACAGAAATGCTCAGTTGTACACTACCCCATGGGCAAGTTTCTTTGTTCTCTTGTTTATGTTCTAACCTGATCCATGGTATATGCCAGAATAGTAGCTAGACAGATTGTGTAGGTCCAGCTGATTTATAGCATTGCTGACCACTCCTCTTCTGCTTAACAAAAAAATATTTCTATGAGACTTGTGCAGTGAATTTTCTTGTAGTTGAGCAGATCCTGTGCAACTGTGCTTGACACTTAATGGTTTGGAGGGTTGCCCTAAATGCTGAAATCCTGAAATAACTGTCCTCTAATGCCCTTGCTCAACCTCAAACTCCAAAGCTACCCTCTACCTTTTCCAGTCTTACCCGCCAGTAAACATGAGACATTTACCACTGCAAACACTGACAGTCCTGTTAACTCGCCATGTCTTGCAAAATTCAGCAATAAACTGAATCCTGCAGCCACTTCTGTCCATAACCTTACCCTAATCCTAGCCATATCTTTTCTCTGATTAGTATTCGTAGCACCCATGTTAAATTTCCTGGTCTAAATCTGTTAATCAATCCGCCTGAGAGCTCATCATGAAGACCTTGCTGCCTGAAGTTGTAAAAAGAGATTTCTATCCAGGTTCAAGAACATGTTCTGCCAGAGGTGAAAGTCGTATATTACGTTATGCAAGGGTCACAGTTATGGTGTGATGCTTACTTAAGCTTAGAGTTAGCTTAATCTTAGGGGGTGTGGAAGACAACTGCAACTTGGCTTACTGACGTGTTCTTCAATGGTTGCTTAAACTAGAAAGACTGGTGATCAGTCGGGATAGCTGGGTATAAGATGAGAGGCACAGGAGGTGTTTGGAGGAGAAGGACTATAGAACTTTATTAATTCCTGTTCTTCAAATCTGATGACATCAGGGAAAGGGCTGTTGCTGCCAGAAGCTTAAGATCTCATTGTACTGATAGGATTGGAAAGTCCTACATGGCTAAAATGCGATGCTTACAGATATCTTCTGTTTAACTTCAGATAATTATTATTTTTTAATGATTAAGACCAGCTTTAGGGTTGTCAGAAGAGTTAGGATTCAGAAAAACAGCATCAGAGGACTTGGCTTGTTGCTACTTTCTGCAGAGGTCACCAAGCTGAGGTAAGTGTGGCAGAGACAGAGGCCAACCTTGTCCAGCGAACAAGGTGGTGTATATGGATCATACTCAAACTGCAGGTCGATCAGGAAAATATGAGCATGGGGATTTTTTTCTTTCCAGTTCAAGGACTCCGCCCCTTGTGAAGTTGTCTGGCTTTTTCCTGAATGCATTTGAGCAGAGGAGATCTGTCACTTCCAAGTGCTTTGTAGGTTGCTGCTCTTTGTAAACTCTCCCAAGAGGCAATACTCCTATGCAATGGTTTGCTGCTTAAAAGTTAACTGTGGCTTAACATGCATTAATTTATCATGAAGTTTACTCATAAGGTGGAAAGAGGCAAATAAGTGTAGTATAAATTGTCCTGTTGCAAGGTTATATTTCATTTCAGCAGGAACTGGAGGCACTCTGTGCCTTGCAGGATCAGTAGTTTAATATCTGTAAGTGGGATAAATAATGAGCCAAGTAAAGTGTATCCTGTTCGTCAGGGGAATTTCAGCAACATTGAACACTGCTAGGCTGAGAACTGTGTTTTTCCAGAGGAATGAAGTCAGTCCTGTTGCTGAGCCATTTTACACAAGGCTGGGCAAGACCTTTACAAGAGCAAGAATCTTGCAATGAAGGAAATGGAAAAAAGTTTCTTAACTTTTTCCTGCCTCCTATGGACTGAAATACTGTCTGCTGGGTAAATGACATGTCTGTGACATTGGCATATGAGATCTGTGTAAGAAGGCAAGTACAGAAATGGAACATGACAAATTTGTTTGGCCTGATCCTCCTGTCTGTGCACAGGAAAGATTCCCAGCTTGTGTCTTTTGTCTGAAAACTCCACAGATCCATAAACTGCTTATACAGATTAACTGTTAGATTGTTTATTTATATGGTTTTATTTATAAGTCAAAAGTTGATAATACATTTAGAAAGATATTAACAATTTCATTTTTAATAAACAATTGGGGATATTTTATTTTGCAAAAAACCTGTTTCACATGAGATCCAGAAAGTATCAAACAAGTTACACTGTCACCAGGTTTGTGATCTTCCAAGCTGCCTAATTCTGAAGTGTGAAAAGGCTAATCTGATATTAATTCTAGTTATTTTTCATGCATAAGTCTTTTGATATTGGAGCATTACAAATCTTTCAGAAGGAAGCTATTATTCAATATTTGTGCAAAGCCATGTGCATACTCTGTTATCCCTCTGCAAGCTTTGCTTTCTCTTGCTGGACATTATGCAGCGACAATAGCCAGGCAGCATTCACTTCTGGAATTTACAGAGAGATTATGCATTCCCTGAATTGAGTGGACCACAGGCAGGGCTAGGATGCTGCTAGGGAAATAAAGAGAGAGCGTGCTTTCTCTTTTGTTCCCTCACTAGCTGTTTAATAAAAAATGCATTACTTTTGGTATTTAAATAAATTAACTGGCAGCTGTGAGACATCCGTTTTGTAACATTCAGCAAGGTGTTTGATATTTGCAAACATAAAGGTCTTAGCAGAATATCCATTAAAAACCTGAAAATTTTCATGTGATACTTTGCAATTTGGGTTAAGCGAGGTTCATGGGGAGATGTAAATCTTTTTACTAGACCAGCAGATATAATTAGAAAAAATAGTCAAGTTTAAAGGCACGAAAACCTTTTGACACCTTTGCAATATAAGGCATCAACCTTCAAAGCTAAATACTAGTGGAGAATAATTCATCAGAATTTAACTTGCTTATGTTCAATTAGAGACTGAGAAAAAAGCTGGTTAGCATCTGTAGAGCAAGATGTTCCAAGGAAATATCATAGCAAGGGAAGAGTGGTGCTGAGATGGAGAGAAGAGGGAATTATTTTCTGATGAATGTGCAGTATTTAATTAGAAGATGAAAGGGTAAAAAAGAAAATCACAGTCTGGCACAAAAACAGAATTTTTTGTGCCTTTGACGTTTAGTGTTGCAGGGCAGTTACAAATTTAGATTTCTGTGCAGTACAACCTCACTATAATACAGGTTACCCTTTCTGCATTTTCCTGTGCAACTATATATATATATTTATACACACACTGTTTATATATAGCTAAAGAGGTATTTTTAAACAGAAAAAGCTGCCATCTTTGATACAGTTAAAAAAACAAGCTAAGCACATGTCACGTTATGTACTCCCAGAGGCTATGCCCTTTTGGCACAGGTGTTTCCACAGACTAGAAGAATCAATGATACAGGGTTAAAAAAATAATTGTCTATCAGTTTTATTAAAAAGTTGTGCACTGGATGCATGCCAGATAAAGTGTAGCTTTCCCTAGAGTCACTGAAGAAGAGTTTTTGCAAACTGTGGGGTACTATCTAAAAGAGTCTGAGAGTCTTGGAACATTTTGCTTTTTGCTTCCCCCCCCCCCCCCCCCCCCCCCGAGTAACCCGTCAATGAAGCATTCCATCAGGTTTTCTATGTGAGAAAAACAATAATCCTGTAAGTCAAACCCCCAAACTGATCTCTGTTTCCACCTAGAAAATGTTTTAGCTGAACTGAACTTTTTAACTGTTCAGCCTGACACCAGGTAAAGAAAACAATGGCTCAGACAGAATGCTAGGTCAAAAAGGTACAATGACTGTATGTGGTTTACTATTTATTTCGTGTATTTACAGTTGTATAGACCAACAAAAGAGAGTTTTACTGCCCACCCCCTCCCCAGCTTATTTTTCCCAAGTCTACAAATTAAGAAGATGTTAGCTCATGTATATGTGTCGTTGTCCATCGCAGCATCATGAAGCGGCTTGGTATCTGTGCGTGCATGCAGGAAAAGGGAGATGTTATTTCATGTGGGAGTAGCAGAGGGTTCAGCAGAAAGCTGTGTGTTGAAAGGAGGAAGGGATCAGTCCTGAGGGACTGGTTCAGGGAGGAAGGATTTAAGCCTTAATTATATCCACATTCTCCACCTACAGAGCTGTTATTTTGTCTGATGTATTGAAGCTAGAGATTTCAGGAGAAAGGGGAAATAGTTGAGAGCTGTCTAAATTTTCAGCTCAGCCTGAAAAACTCCCTCCAAGTGCCTAGGGAAGGAATGCTAAGCACAGATGGAGTGGTGATATACTGGGCTGGGGGAGCTGCCAAGACTGTTTGTTGTTCTGAGTATTTGATCTTGTGAATAGCAATAAAGCCTTTTTCATTGACCTCTGAAGGATTAATTTCTTAATTTAGCACTCAGTGGCAAAGAAGCCTGCAGAAAAAAAAAATAATTGGATGTGCATATAATGAATTGCAGTGTTTATAGTTTGTATAAGGCACAAAACCCATAATCTGCTGATTGCAGTTGAATTTGAAAAGTGCTAATTCATAAGCTTTGGCATTCCAATTATTTTGTTATTAATACGTTCTGCATCCACCTGTACTGCTGTCTTGGCATCCTTTCAATAGCCCTCTAAACAGCACTAAAGACAGACAATGGGAAATGCCATATCACTGTGCATTTTTAAAGGAGGGGTAGGAAATTTAACGACACTTTTACTTGATTTAAGGTGGCTGCTTTTCAAAGCAGAAGTACAAAGTGTTGTTAAATTGTGCTGACAAAGGAAGGTAGAAAGTGAACAAAAATCCAATTCCATTGAAATTTTAGACTTGTTCAACCAATAATTTTTGTGCTTGGCATATTTATCGGTGGCCTGCTGCACATGGCTTAATATTTCCTAAAAGTGTTGCATTCATTTTCAGTTATAAATTATTCTTTTTCTTTTTCTCTCTGCTGGATGGATTTAGCCACAAAGATAATTACCCAAGTCACATTGCTTTATAATTAAAGCACGTAAGAAGGGAAACAAATATAAAGGAATACAGATGATTACCTGAAAATGCATTTCAAGGAGTAAGTTATTCCTGGTTATAGTGAAATTATTACATAAATAAAACAGTTATATGACTTTAATGTTGTGACATGTAGACTGTATAATGTGGTAATTCCTGACCACCTTTCCTGGAGTGACTAAAAAAGCAAATGCATTTAAAAACAGACAGGTGATAAGATTACACAACTGCATGGTTTGACATACGGTGGGGCGGTCAGAGGGAATACTTAAATTCTCTTAAGTGAAAACAAAACCATTAATGCCTAATGTGACATATAGTAGAAAAGTGTCATGTACAGATATTTTGAGTCACCAAAAATAGAATTTTCTTGAAATAGGTCTGATTATGAGATGTGACATAAAATAAGTAAAATAATGAATATTTCCTGACTATACTGAAATCACATATTATTAAATACAAGGGATTAACATTGTCTGCTCTCAATTTACGAAAACTACGATACAAATTATTATCAAGTTATACCAATTTTGATAAGCACCATCCAAAATGAAAAAAATGATGGAACCACTCATGCCCCACAGAGCTTACAATAAATAGCAGATGATAAGTTGATACAAATGATGATAAATCAACAGTAAAGAGATGCTTGTGTACTGGTGGTACACTTTAGGAAATTATTGACTGCCTTAGAGTTTAGCCAACCCAGTTATACAGTGCTCTCTATTAGCCAACTTAAGTGCCCCATGCTCCATACCAACTGAAAAGCACTCAGCAGGAACATGTTTTACTGCGTAGCCCAGCCACACCACATTGCACTAGGGTCTGATGTACTAACAGTTGGGAAAGGAAAATGTGAATTGGCACCAGTGGTTCCCCAACACATGAAACTGAAGGCACTTAACATCGACCAGTTTTCCTTGGGTGATATATATATATATATATTTATATATATATATATCTATCTTCCTCTCTGCTCTTCTGCTTCCATTACTCTAGTGCTTGAGAAGAAATGAGCCCTTTCTAAGAAGATGGGGTTTCTTCCAGATTTCCAGTGGACTGCATGTTAGTTAAGTTTGGCACGCTTTTGCCATAATAAAGTTAGAGTGCGATTATTTAAAACTCTTGCTATAGTCAATTGCAAGAAATGGATATGCCTCTGATGGCAGTTCACCTCTGGGGGCTGAATTGTCTTCTACCCCGATTAGAAAAGCTTGACTGGGATACACGGGAGCTGAAGTGTTTAGCTGTGTGTTATTCTAATTTTACAGAAGGACACATCAGTTTAGAGTTCAAGGCATAGAGAAATATGTGACAGGCAGACATCAGTCGTTGTTACTGTCTCTTACTTTGTGGCAGAATTGCACAAGCTAACTAGTTAGGGAAGTTTTTTAGCTCTTTTAACTGGTATGCCTTTAGCTATGTCTGGAAACAGACCTATATGCCTATTAAGATAGAGTTGTGCCTAATTTCTGTTGTATGTCTATGTGGATGTGCATTTGTAAATTTATATTTTTCTACTTTGCAAGCGAAGTGCATGTTCCTCTCTTGATGCAGAGGGCTAGCAAATCCTGCTGGCCATAGGGTAAAATCACAGTGGATAACAGTAACATGGCCCTGGGCTGGAGCAGTTCTCACTAAGCTCAGAATGGTGCTGTACACAGGAGGACCTTCCCTTTTCCTGTGGGAAGGGCTGCTGGTCCCTGCTCCTCCTGGATACTCAGGGGAAGTCAGGCAATGCTACTACTTATGGAAAAAGGAAGAGGACAGGGATTTGTGGGTAGTGCTTATGAAGAGGGTTTACCTCTTGTAAGTTTGAGCCACTCTTGAAGTTGAAAGTGTGACGTGAAGAAACAGAGCAACACAATGAAATGATTGGTGATAAGCACAGAATATTGTTGATGCTATCTCACATAGCTTTTTCAGCCATTCCAGATCAACAGATGAAGCTGGATGTGACTATCATATTGGCACAGCAAGGCTATGTCCTCTGCATTATGGCTCTGAGACCATGCTGTCCATACAAAACAGAAATCTTTGTGACAGAAAATCAGTAAAAGATCAACCAGACAATACTGTCCATTCTGGACCTGACTACAAACTGAAAATAATTCAAAAGCTTAAATGTTTCTCAACAGGCTGCAAGGAGCTTTAAATTACTCTGCAAGTAGAACCAGAAATGATATAGTAGTACCCTGGAGTACTGAGAAAATAGAAAAGAAGGTGTTTCATCAATGTGAGAAATCATAATAACAGGAAAAGACTCCAGAAACATGACTGCAAAAGCTTTTTTTGGAAGAGAATTTAAAGACTTTCTTACATGTGTTAGAGAAGATGGTAGCAGTTAGATGAGTTTCAAATCTCTACTTACAGGTGAGTAAGAAACTAAGCTAAGGACTAGCACTAGAAGAAAAATGCTTTAACTGAGGGATAATTAAGAAAAACTTTTAATTAATTCTTCTAGTTCTCAAGCATGTTGAATGCAGCTTAGAAGTTGAAATAAAATGTTGGTTGTTAATGTACAAATGAAAGTGTGAAATCTGTTAAAAGAAAGACTTACAAAGCATTACAAATCACAGCAGAAAAGATAAGTTTTATACATTTAAAAAGATAATTTTAAAAATAAATTGCCCAGATTCCATTCAACCTAATTCTTAACTAGACCAAGATACTTGTATGTATTTTTATTTATAATGAGAATTAAGGAATGGGGTTTTATGGAAATTAAATAATTTTATAAAAAACAAATATACATTTATATCAAATTGGTTTCCTCTGTGGATTATGCTCTTAATTATGATTATGAGTCCCCAAGCAGCTAGATATAAAAATTCGTTTGCAAACTGTGGATTTACTATACACTCAGTATAAACAGCAGACCTCCAATCATCAAAAGGAAAATATAGTCTCTGGGAAAACTTTACTTTTGTTGAGTAGATTGAGACATGCAACATTAAGTCCGTGGGCTTGGCTGATGTTCCCTGGATCTCAGTTCTTTGGCCTGTAGGAAATTTCCCTGATGTCTGCAAGTCTCCTCATGGTAAAATATATACTTCAGCCTAGAGACACTCAGGATAAAGTCCTAGATACCTGAAAGTCACTGGCAAAGCTTCTGCTGGGTATCATGTGGCCTGAATGTCACCCATTTTCTTCATAAAGCATCACCACCAAATATGTGTGAAGGGTGGGAATCTTAGTAGGAATGCAAGAATGGGAAGTTATTCTGTCTCCAGGAGAATGAAAGACAAAGTCACCTACAACTTTAATATGACCGGACAGAAGAACAGAATGTATTTCAAGCCATAGTAAGACTGAATTTTGATTTGTATTTTGTTCTTGGCAGGGGGGACAATTTTTTTACTTCTGATTTAATGGAGTCACAATCTTCTGCACATCTGTACGTATTCTCCTCTCCACTAAAGCACCAATTAGAGGCCCATGAGCTTCCTGTTGAGCTATGCACAACAGAAACACAACCTTCTTGTTTAACTTTCTGGAAAAGGAGGTATCTGGTATGTAAAGGGTGAGCAGGAAAAAACCCAGAAACATAAAGAAACAAAAAGACCAGACATGACACAGCAGTTGTACCTGGTCCCCTGAACTTTCTGGCAGCTTTCTGTCCAGTACTTTTCATATAGTTTTTTTTGTTTTTTTTTGTTTTGGAAATGTAGTCCAGAGATAGCTACTGTGAATATGCTGATAACAATGAGAGTCTGAGGTACTGATTTTTTTTTCTGTGACTTGAGATATTTTTGGAGAAACTCTTGCTTTATAAAGACCCCTTCATTTTACTGAGACTCACGGACTGAGAGAAATAAGGAAACGGCGATTGACAGCATTTGCTACCAGCAGACTTGAGCCTACTCCCGGTGTCTGGAATAGAAAATCAATCTGAGGATCTGGAAGAGAAAATGAAGCAATTAATAGGTAAATTGATTCCAACTTATCTGCTTGGAAAAGTGGCTATCTCTTCCCAGACCTGCGAAGAGCTTTGTTGTTGTTGCCCACAATTTACATTGTCTGATGCCATTTATTTACTATATTTATAGGTAACAGAAGTATATAAATCTGATATGAAAGAAGCAGAAAGCAATTCTATTTTATTTTTCTTATTTGTTATTTCTTGCATTTTTTGAAATGATAGGTGCAAGAAATTACAACTATCAGTGGTACAAAGACATCTATGTACTGCCCCTAAAAAGAGGCTTACAGCATTTGTGTTCTGCACTGATATCAGAACTCAGAGAAAGAGCATATGACTGGCTCAACAAAGAAAAATTCAAAGTCAGCTGTCCCTTTTCAAGTATTTTTTAAAATAGACATATTTTTGACAATTTGGAATCTAACCTCAGATGGTCTTAATCTTGGTGCCCCTCTGATAGCAGAGAGTTTATTTTCTGTGCTAAACTGTTGTTCCCATAAAACAAATAAATAAGCCTGATTATTTCCTGCAGTGCTGCTTATGTGGAATTTAGAAAGCTTTTATAGCAACTTAAAATGAACCTCAAGTGAAAATTCCTCAGAAAAAAGGAATTTCTTGACAGTTTATGTTGGTTGTGAACATTGGTCTTGAGAGCCAGATCAGATCCAAACTGTCTGGAGTCCATAATAAAAATCAGAAACAGCCTGATGGTGTGTCAGTAGCCCTGGGTTATCCCCCTTAGCTCATATGAGGTATGGTACCACTGAATCTACGTGTTCAAAAAAGATCCTACTTCATCTATAGGAAAAAAAAGAAGAAGAAAGCTTTACAGTTGAAAGCAAATTCATTAATCTTCCCTGCCATCCATACAAATCTTCTGCATTTAGCAATGGTAGATCTAGAAATGAAAGTCTAGAAAGCATGGCTGTAATAATCATCTATTTCACGTCATGGTTAGTTATGAGTTCACAATGCAGGAAAGGGATATCATCACTGAGCCTGCTTATACCAGAAAAGCCTGCCAAATATGTTCCAAAGTGTTGGGGTTTTTTTTTGTTTATTTAGTTGGTTAGGTTTGTTTTTGTTTTTTTAATTGTAATACAATCATTGTCTTTATGCCTTTATATAATGGGCAGTCATTCTTACAGCATTATTGTAATAGCAGTCCTGCAATATATGCTAGGCCTACTGAGACAGGCTGTTATATATGTACGTGTACTCTTCACACATCCCCCTCCTCCCCTGCCTTTTATTTTCCCCTGGATCAGGGATGTTTGTTGTGGTCAGCCATTCCAGCCAGTGCCACCCTTGTTCAGGTAGGACTGTGTTCACCATGAGGGCACAGGGTTACTGTTCTCGCTAATCCTATGAGATTGTGGGTTGAGTTTGGTGCAGATCAGAAGTGGTGTAAACTACAGAAATGACTGATTATGAGAAGGTAAGAGCTTGTCATGCCCATGGGTGTCCTGTTCATGTGATAAACAGATGTACACGATGGGTTGTGCACTATCCTAAGCACCTGCAGGGTGGATTTAGATAGTGCTCCAGGCTGGGATGCCCCCACTGGAATGACCTCAGAAAACAACAGAGGCATGCAAGCTTTTGAGTAAAGGCCTAGATGAAAACAAAAGGATCTGGGACCTGGCATAGCCCTGGAGAAGTCACACTGTATACATTGGAGATATATCTGGTGAGAAAATTTTTCTTTGGTGAAGGGCTGCGTTTTTATGAGCCTTTCCAAGGCTGGAAAAGTAGAAATGGGAGGAACTTGTAAGAGATACATTTTTTCTGTGGATTATTTTTAACCAAGATAGTTTAGTGAGCTTCTTTACTGTGAGACCTCCACAAACCACCATTTTTCCAACTCTGAGGGCGCAATAAATATCAACAGAGCAGCAAAAATAAGTTAGGGGAGTGGGAAGGCAAAAATCAGCTTAGAGCTCTGTAAACCAGATTTGCTACCAAAGTCAGCACATTATGAAATTAATATATTGGTGTAAATTTTTGTAAGTTAAAAGCTGAAAGCGTTTCGACAATGTATAGATTGCATTTATAAACTAGGCCTGATTGATAAGCTGAGTGATTTTGTTATTTTGATGATAGGCCCGGAATATGGTGTTCTTGTCTGAAATGAGGCAAGTACTGGGAATGGAAGTTTATTATACAAAGAGATGCATAGCATCATCCTAGTTTGCAAGGTGCTGAGAAACTGCTGTCAGAAGCTGCTTTGATGACTTTTCTGATTTGTATTCCCACGTTGTCTCCCATCCAGCACAGGAAGGGGATCTGTTCTGGTTTCAAGCAGGTGATGGAGGGTGCAGGGTTGGATTGTCTAGATTCAGTCAACATGCTTTTTGCCTGGTTTAGGGAATACCTAAGGCTGCTAGTTGTCTGCCTGAAGTTCAAACAGTAACAAAGATATTTTCTCAAGGGAAAATATATCCAGAAAGGGCAACAGTTGTGGCTGAGCAAGAAAATGAGCTGACATACATATGCTGACAATTACCCTTTTCAGAACCCGTCTGTGAGAATGGGCCAGGTAACTTATGTCAGATTCTGAATCGAGCCCATCTGCTCAGGGATTAACTTGGGAAGGAGTGAAATACACCCATAGCCATCAACACACCTGTCTTGTTCGTGGATGAACGGTGGGTTTATGTGTCTGGATCCCATTAGTCCTGTTCCACATGCACTGCACAGGATGATGATGACCTTCGCTTTAGCATGTGCATGGTAAGTCTGAGACATCACACAATGATGAACTCACTGTCTAGCCACTGTACAGTTCTTGCACACATATTTCAGTCTCAGAAGTCCTAGACAGAAATATGACCCCCTAGGGCTGTAAATCACCATTTTCTCACTGAACCCTAAGGCTGATGAAGCTCAGGTTGGCTTCAAGCCTGTACATGAACAATGGAGAGGTTTGGGCTGTGGAAGGTCCAGAGGTTTTAAACAAATCTCTGAAGTCTTCAGGCTGTGGAGGTTTCAGGTGTGGAAAAAGGTGTTAACAAAGAGAGCTGAATAGATAATAGAGTTTCATATTTTTAAATATTTCTTATATCATATTTATTGATTCCAGTACCGTTTGCCAGGTCTTGGTGTGGAGATTACATGTCAAACTGCTAGTATTGCTAGGTAGGCGATCCTTTTCCCATCTCATTTTAGCTTGGTAAATCAGGAGACATGGTTTTATTTAATCTCCAAATCACAAGTCTTCTTGATTAAGTTATTTCTCAAGCAGAAAAATTCTCATTTCCACATTGGTGTGCTTCCAAATGTAGTGCCTTTCAGCTCTCAAAAAAGAATAAGCCTACGATTCCTTTACACCTCAGAGCACTTTACATTTACTCAAAGTGCTTACTGCATTCTTATACTGACTAAAGATGGATGAAAGGTGTTTGGGTTGGTCTGTTTTGTGTGCTGTGAAACAGCTGTGCTGTCAACAACTTGTTTTTCTAAACATCATCTTTTTTCCCCCTGTCAATTTATATTTTCATGTCAAGGAAATAATTTTTGCTTACTATAAAGAAGCATCAGGACTAAATATAAAGCTGTAGGTCCACTTCCAGGAATTACATGAAAATACAAGCTGTATTAAATTTTATTTTTTTCATGCTTCTCAGTGAAATAGTTCATACCATTTGAAGGGGACCAAAAAAAGACTCGTAAGTGGAATTTCACTAGAACTGTTGTTCACGAAGAAGCAAGATGGGGAAAGAACACAATCAAATTCAATACCCAGGGTGCTCTCCCTTCCACCGCAGCATTACCCACTGCCTCTGCCTTTCTGTAGTAATGGTTACTAGCAATTATTAATATTATATGAGTTCTTCTTCAAAACTGCTTTGTATGAACTAGAGCTGAGTGCTATCATAGAAGAGAATGATACTGGAAAAAGTATCCACAAGCTTAAAAGTTATGGATCCAAACCCAGTGCTTCAGTGCCATCTTTTTCTCTACTCAAATAGCCCTGCCCCACAGTTGAGGAAATCTGCGTGGGAGTCCTCTCCACCAGGAAATATTCATTAGAAAAAGGTAAGAAAAAGCAGTAAGTGAAGTTTTTCATCTCAGCACATTTGGATGCTGTGGTAGGTTGACCTTGGCTGGCCACAAGGTGCCCACCAAGCTACTCTGTCACTCCACTCCTCAGCAGAATGGGGTGGGGGAATAAAATGAAGAAAACCCCCACAACTTGTGGGTCAAGATAAAGGCAGTTTAATGAAGCAATAGAAAAAGTCATGTGTGCAGAAGTGAAGGAAACAAAAGATGTTATTCTCTGTTTCCCATCAGCATGCAATGTTCATCCGCTTCCTGGGAAGCAAGGCTTCAGTATGTGTAGTGGTTGCTCCAGAAGAAAAATGTTATATGACAAATGAATGCCCTCTCTTTCTCCTTTCTCTTAGGTTTTATATCTGATCAGATGTCATATGGTATGGAATACCCCACTGGTCATTTTGGGTTGTTGTCCTGGCTATGTCCTCTCCCCGGATCTTGCCCAACCCCAGCCTACAGGTGGTGAGATAGGACAGACAGCCCTGGCGCTGTGCCAGTGCTGCTCAGCAGCAGCCAAAGCACTGGTATGTCACCACCACCTTTCTAGCTACCAACAAGCACAGCACTGTGAGGGCTGCTGTGGGGCTCAGCCAGACCCAACACAAATGCTGAGATCAGTGTTTCCTGTGATCGCTGTATTCAGCTACCGTAGCTCCTTGCCTTCTATCCATTAGGAGCTTCGGGTGTGTACCTGAAATATCTCAGCAGCTGCAATACTTTTTATTTTCTGATTAAAGTTGCCATGTACTTCTAAAGTAGAGATTTTTCCTGGTACTGAGGAGACAGATATACAGGCTGATGCAGGTCAGCTGGACGGTTAACCACTTGTGTTCAGGACTTGGATGCCTTCCTGCAGGAGGGAGACTGGCAGGAAGGGGCACATATAAAGGGGCGGGAGAAGCCCGAGCCATTGGACAGGCAGAACAAAGGCTGTGCTGCCCTACAGTCATAAAATCAGCTGGCTGCAACTTCCAGCCACGTGCCTTAAGCTATCAGACTTTGGGTTTATTATGTGTAATGGGCTGGCAGAATGATTTGCTTAATAATTTAAACCAGACGTGTAAACTAAGGCTTAAAGTTATGGGGCAAGAGAGTTGGTTTGCTTTACAAGTGTTGCTTTACAAAATGTCACAACCATCCATAGCTTTACAAGGAAAATATTTATGCTTGTTCCTTTTCTTCAGCTCTAGTCATTGTGCCTTCTACAGATTGGGTGACACTCTCCAGAGTTACTTGTTCTGCCTTTAGTTAAGATTCACGATGTCACTTGCTATTATAAGATTTTGTTTTCAGTTTCAGTTATGCTTCTGTAAGTCTACACCCAGGGATATATCGTATACTCAGGTTTTCATTATAGTCTAAAAGATTAATCAAAACCAATCCATTTTAGAAAAAAAGCTAGATGAAAAATACTGTTTGCTTAAATTAAAATCTTTAAATGAGAAGCATTTATTATCTGTGTCCTTCAAGGTAGAAGCTGGAAGAGTGGTTAGTGATTGTTTTTCTGTTGCCAGGTGAAACTGCTTAAATATGCAAAATCTGAGTATTTAGATTTAAAATCTTCAGCAGAAACATTTGTGGCATGTGAGAGAAAAAGATCAATATTTCTCAACTTGTGGTCTGTACCAGAAAGCTAGTCATTAAATGATTGTAACTCTTCCTTTACAATACGTCCACGTCCACCCACAGAAGCAAGAAAATAAACAACATGGAAACAATGTCCAATGTTAGTTAGCTGCTGCCTCCCTGCCAAACCAGTAGGTCAGGCTTGGTTTTGTTTCAGAATGGTTGTGGGGTTCTGGTTATCAAAAAACCCCCACCCCCCAAAAAAAACCCCCAACAACAACAACAAAAAAACCACCCCAAAACCCCCACAAAAAAATCCCCAAAAAACCAAAAAAAGAAGCTTGGAAAACACTGTTATGGACAATAGTCATATTCAGTGTTTATTCTTGGGGCCATCCTTCTCCTGTGCACAGAACATCCCCTGGAACAGACAGACATCCCCTGGAAGAAAAGCGTGGAAATCTAAAGGCAGAATTGTACCCAAGGACTGAATCAAAGCATGCAAACATAAATGTGCTGTGACAAGCCACATGTTTCAATTCTTGATTTCTTCATTATAAGCAACTTGAGGAGGTAGTAAAACCAAGTATGTTTCTATATATTGTCCATCATTTTACTTGGTATCCACTTTTGGCCTGTATGCTAAATTCTTCTAGAAAATATAGAGTAAGTCACAGTGTCATCTGCCCAGCTCACTTTAAATATACAATTTGCTATTAATATTGCATACACAGATGACTGCTGCGCTCCTGCTCTTCTTTTTTTGTTCAGCTTGAAATCGGTGTAATTTTAAATATTCTACCTGCCAGATTGGATGTATTATATTATTCATAAGACACATTAAAGCAGTTAAGCTTTTTTTTTTTGTGCCTGAAAAATATCGCAGCATAACAGTCAATTTAATAACATTAGGTTTCAGCAGGAAGGACTAAATAACAGGAAATAATCTATATTTCATAGCTCCAAGTATCAAGCACATACTATACACCACTCACTCTCCCTCTTGCTGATACGACTTTTTTAGGAATAACAAATTAGAAAATTAAAAATGTCCTCTCATTTTAATATATTTTATTGACATGAAATTTGATCATGTTGGATCAGTCTTCAGGAATGGAAAAAAGAAAGATAAAAAGCTATAGCTTGGAGACAAGCAGGAAGAGCAAACAAGCAATTTAGCGCAGCAATACTTTGTCTCTAATGGTTTTCTGCTGATTGTACAACTTATCTGGAGAACATTAATGAAATAGCAGTGTGAAATATATGTCTGGTGAGACTAAAGCAATGTAATAAGCGACTTTGTAGGTAATGTTTTGTGACTTTTAAAGAGCACTTTTTGTTTGTTATTGCCTTAAGCTTGTACAATGTGCTCAATTTACATTTGACTTTTTTCTCAGATGTGCCAGATGATGTAGGTTCTTTCAAACAGAAAATACTGAGGATGCCAAAGCTTGTAATAAAGGAGGGTTTAGAAACAGAGTTTTAATTTGAGGCAGACAGATTAAGGTCCTGACTTTTTGCAGCACTGAATACCAAAGGGTACCTGCTGATTTCAAGGTTTAAGAATAACAGTGACTTGTTCGTCTGCCATAGGGCAGTTACAATTGTGTACTATACCTGTCCTGGCTCTCCATACCTAACCTGGCACACTGGGAGGACAGCTAGACCACAAGTGCTGGCAGTCTGCTTACCTGGAGGATGGTGTCACTACAACAGGACTAGACAACTGGCCAGTACTAAATGCAAGATGTTTGCAAGCAGCTTTACTTATGAATGTGTTTATTTTTGCTGCTACTCCTGGAAAGCAGGTCTTTCCACTCCATTTCCACTGCTTCTCAATCCTTCTCCTGTCCATGTCATGCTGTGCCCTGCAGGACGAGGCAGGGTTCAGATACGCAGGGCTGGTGCCTGCCATATCTTCGTCATCTGGCTCAACACAGGTGTCCTGGTTTCAGCTGGGATAGGGTTAATTTTCTTCCTAGTAGCTGGTGCAGTGCTGTGTTTTGGATTTGGTGTGAGAACAACCCTGATAGCACACTGCTGTTTTCAGTTGTTGCTGGGTGATGTTTATACTGAATCAAGTACTTTTCAGTTTCTCGGGCCCTGCCAGTGAGAGGGCTGGAGGGGCACAGGAAACTGGGAGGGGACACAGTCAGGGCAGCTGACCTGAACTGGCCAGAGGGATGTTCCATACCATATGATGTCATGCTAAGTACATAAGCTGAGGGAAGAAGAAAGAAGGGGGGACATCTGGCATTATGGCTTTTGTCTTCGCAAGTAACCATTACACATGATGGAGCCCGGCTTTCCTGGGGATGGCTGAACACCTGCCTGCCCGTGCGAAGCAGTGAATGAATTCCTTGTTTTGCTTTGCTTGTATGCGTGGCTTTTGCTTTACCTATTAAATCGTTCTTATCTCAACCCTTGAGTTTTACATTTCTTTCCAGTTGTCCTCCCCATCTGTCTGGGTGAGAGGGAGTGAGCAAGGGGCTGTGTGATGCTTGGTTGTCAGCTGGGGTTAAACCATGACAACAGGACTCTCACCTTCCTCTGTGGGGAGGCAGAGAACGAAGAAATGGGGGTAAGTTCCTTGCAGCACTTCTCCCCAGCCATGCCATGCCAGATACTCCTATGTAGTCCCTGATGTGAGGGAAGGGATATTCTCATTCATAGAACTTTTCCCAGCTTTGTTCCAGGAAGCATCATATAGCACAGTGCTAGACAGAGCTTGTTTTAGCTGCCTGTAATATATTTGTGCTTAAACATCTTGCCCATGCTCTTATTCCACTGAGCACATTTCCTCTAGCAGGAAGACCCATGGAATTTTGTTTGCAGTTTGTCAGTGGGGAAATCGCATGAGAATCAAACATTCCTCACTTCTGGCCTTGAATTACACTGTTATCCTGCTGTCTGCTGTGAAGAGCTTTTAAGTGGAGTGTTTGCCATTAGAGCCTCTCCACATGAATTATTTACTATTGACAGTGGTAGCTAGTTGGGAACATTTCTATGGAATATGGATTTATAATTACACTGTTAGTTTAAGGATTAAAGCTTTATTTGATGGCTTGGAGAGAGGGTTTTTTTTTGTTTGTTTTGAAACCATTGTCTCTGGCTCAGGAGAGGGAATATGGAATGAATAAGAATAATAATAAAAATAAGGCAAAGAATTATTTTCTCTAAAAACACTTTAATCTGATTCCATGGACAGATGGCCAAAGCAGAATTTGTTGTGTTATTTTGAAAGGTTTGTGTGGCTGCCTGGGAGCTATTGTCCCTGCAGCAGGGCAGGCAGAGCGAGCTGAGCAAATTGTCCCGGTGAGCGTCTCTGAGAAGTCATCCAGATTCAATCAGGAGCCAAAGAGCAATAACTTTCAAGTATGGCAAAAATAATGTCAGCATGTATGTTTCAGTGCTACCCTGGGTTTATTGTATATGTACTGCATGGCTGCCTGCCCGTACTGTGGAACAGGGGCGGGGGGACGGTGGCCACGTGGAAGGTGCAGCTGTGAGGGTCCACACGCAGCCGCTGCTGGACCGGGGCCAGGGTGACGGGCACTGCTGGGGTGCAGGTTTGGCTGCTTGGCCGGGGGTGCTGCTGCCATGATCCTGTGCTCAGCTTCTTCACCAGAGAGGCTTTGCCTTCCTCTGGCTCTGGCTGTGACCAGAGGAGCGTCTGGCTAGAGTGAGTGCCAGTATGGGTATAGCCGACATTAGACTTTTATAAAAAGCTTTGACTCTGGGTGTTAGTATCCAAATGAGGTTTATGAACTGGGAAGGTCTTATTTAGTGACTGTAGGAGGAAGATTCTAAACATACAACTCCTAAATTTATTCCCTCTATAAAGTGTAATGCTTTTCAAGTATAGGGTTTTTTTTAATATTAATTTGATAAGTCATGAAAAAGTTCAAACCAGCCTTAGAAAGACAGCCTAAGCTGTCCAGCACAAGCTGGGTATGCTTCTTTAAACAGCCAGTCTGAAAGTGATTGGATTCTAGTAGTAAAAAAAATTGGCCATTCTCTGAATCCAAGCACAAATCTTAACTAATTTCTAGTTTACTTCCTAACTGAAATAACAAAGGGTAATGAGTACAAATGTAGTTTTCCAATTAGATAATTACTATTGTCCTTGCTTTTGGAAGCCAGTGCAATTGTCATAAAAGGAATTTCAGAAAACCACAGTCCAGAAAATATAAAATTGCCTCAGGAGGAGAGCAGTGTGCCGGAAATATATTACATTAACTCACAAACAAGTTGCTGGTGATTATAATGAAACCCAGTGACTGCCTCCAGCCATGTTACAAGCGGGTGTAACGCAGCCACCAGTGATGCAGCCTGGCAGTGACGGTGTACTGCTGCAAGTGAGGCACTGCTCATGGCTCTGGTGAAGCACCTGCTGGAACAGCTGCCATGTGCCAATTGCTAACCCCATAGCTAACACGGCTGATAACTTTTCCAGTTCAGAGTATTTTTCCCCAGCTACGGTAAAATGGTTCTGACAAATGCCAGACTGAAATCTCAGAAAAATTCTGCTTTTCTCCCAGCCTTACTCTTCAAAGTGACATAAAATAATGGAGGTCCTCTGCCTTTGTATAAATGACTAAAGCATGTGTCATCAAACTGTTGAGTAGATTTTAAGTATATCCATTTTTAATATTGTATTTATTTTACAATGGCTTTCACAGTGAGCTGACTGACAAAACCACATGAAATGTGTGTTTTTGTTTAAATATTTAGATAAATCTAAAAACCGTTCTAAGATGTTGTCTCAGGGCAGAAATAAATGTGACAACTGAATTACAAACCCTAGACAGTCATTTACAGTAAAAATGCTGATACAGCAGGAGTTGTAATGTCATGAGTAATATTACTATAATATAAATATTCTACTTTCCTTTTTTGTTTTGCTTTTTCTCCTTGACAGCCTGTTGCAAGCTTTACCTAATGCATTTGCAATAAGCCACAATCATCTCTTGCTTTTCCAGAAAGACAATGCCACAGGCACAATGAAAACTTACTAATCAGAATAAAGCTGTGAACTGAGAAAGTAATCTCAAGATTGTCACAAATGCTGCATAACTCTGTTCTGGTAAGGTTATGATTTTAATCTTGAGCTTTTGTTGGATCTAAACCTTGTTTCACTGAGACCCTCACAGTCTAAGAGCCTTGGGGTTTTTTTCAGCATGAATTAAGAACAACTGTATAAATACTTGGCATTATATCAAATCTATGAACAATACGACTTCATAGAATTGAAATGTAGTGTTCAGAATAGTTATAATTACATGATAGTGAGAATCTGTGTCCAGAAGAAAAAACTCATAGAAGAAAGCACCAGATTTGGTTAATCCTAATTTGTATTAGTTATTATTGCTTTAAGAAAGCCCCAAGGCATGCTAGATGTTAGAGAAATGTGGCTGGAAATGACAGAGGACCTCTGCTTTGGATGGGCTCTAGGGGTGCATGTATAAGAACCAGGTCCTGGGGAAGAGGGAATAAGCATAAGGAATCTAACAACTGGGTCTTAACATGTGAGATTTAAAAGATATATACTAGTGGGTTGCAGAGATATTACAACACTTAATTCTGACCAAATTAATACCTAGACTTTCATCTCTGTGTATTAGCAAGATAGAGTAGTTTGTCATCCTAAAATTAATCAGTGCAATTAGAGAAAGAAGTCTTTCAGTTTCAAGATCACATGAAAATGTCATCTTGAACGTGTGCTCACAAGAAATATACTTGTTAGATGAGGGTGAAGTCACAATATGAACAAGAAGCCACACAGATGCAATAGATCTGTCTGCCTCTAGGCCCCTGTGGCCTTTTGTCTGGATTTACTGTGTGTTCACAGCATGCTCTAGACTTGGGAAGAGTCTACTCATGAAGAGTAAAAAGATGCCCCAAAAGATACCAGAGAAAACAGACTGATGAGCAAGTTTGTGTTTATAGCATGCCATGAATCAGAAAGGCAGGGTGGATGCTGCTTGCTGAGTGAACGTGATGAGGATTATAATATCTGCATAGTATATTGGCAACATCAGACTAGAGTGATCCCACGATCCTGGGTTGGTTTTTATGTGTGACTAAATGTACCAAGGTACTGAGTAGATTTTCCATGGTTCAGGGGAAATTCTCATTTGAGCTTATTGGTGATCTACTTTTGAGGTTGCTGGCACTGCCTTGCCAGCAAATTTACAGATAATTAATTCTGTAGGGTCTTTATGCTAATAAAGCAGGTCACTACCATTTTGCAGAGTGCCTTTTCTGTTGCAAATGCTAAGATATGGAAAATTCTACAAGAGACAACTGCTGTCTTTGTGGAAAAAAATCAGAATGCCTTGATGCAGAAAGTCCTTGAAGTTCCTAAACTTCAGGAAGCTTATCTCAAAAACCCTACAATTTAATACTCCAGGCTGGAATCCACTGCCCGCAGGATGGGCAGCATTTTCTTGAAGGATGTGATAATGTAGATACTCAGGTAAAACGAGGGAGAAAATTATGGCTGTGCTGATGAAACTTGGAATACTACAGTTCACCCAAACTGCCTCTGCAGGGACCTGAGGACGGTTAATAGGGATCTGCTGAGCCAGTGGGATGCTGGACAGCCTGCATATGCTACAGGTTGGGGAAGTAAAGAGAGAGTAGAAAGTGCTGAGGGGTCCCATGATTGTAGTATTAATCAGTGAAAACAGGAGATGCAGAGACACTTAATCTTTACATATAATCAGCTGGCATTCAAGTTACTGTCTCTGTGGGATTAGTTTTAAACTCCATTGATGCAGCTGAGCTGGGCATGTTAATTCAGCACAGTTGCATGTGCAGATAGTAGCTCTTAGATGCTGGCTTGAGTCCTAAAAGCAGTACAACAGTGCTGGCTATAAATAATACAGCAGGGAATATGCAGGGAATGCTGTTTTCAATACTCATGTTAATCTATTACAAGTTTGCTTTGGTATCTCTCCCTGACACAGCGTTATGCTGCTTAGACTTACCCATCATTTGCAAGCAAACGAAGCTCGCTGGTTTTCCCGTGCTTAGGCAATATGTAGCTCTGGAGTCACAGCTGTACTCTGGGAAGAGGGAAGAACAGATGGGCTGGAGATGAGCACACCACGTTCAAAATGTCAATTAAAGGAAAATTTTATGCCTCTTGTTGAGAGATAAAAATCTAAAGGAGAAAAGTCCTCAGTTTGTTTTTGTTCAGATGATGATATAAATATGAAGACTGGGGCATGGTTTCACTGAAAGACCATGGAAGGACAGTGCTGGGAATGGACATCAAAGAGGCACAGAGAACTCTGAAATACTACAAAAACTTTTTATTCTGATAGTATTGGAGAAAGAATGGCCAGTCTTTAGGTTACAGGCACACTGTGTTCATTCAGACATCTGCCCGTGGACTGGAGGAGCCTTGGCTGTGCTTGGAGACATGAACCCTGCTGGCAACAGGCTTCTGACTCCAATGGCAGGTGAGACGTAAATGACAACACAGGGCTAGCAGACACCTACACTGTGCCCCCTATAGCTGCCACAATAATGAAACCTTGCTGCTGTTCTTAGATTTCTGGAAAACTACAATCAAGAAGGTCACAGTGATGCCAACAAGGAACATTTCTATATATCTTTATTTTATTGTCTGGTTTTTATTATGTTGTGTCTGATTTGTGGAACTCAAAGTGAGGTGAGTCACAGGTAAGTACATACCTACCTGTGTGCCCACATATACTCAAGTTGTTCCTTACAGTTGGTCAAAAAATCCTCTGATTTCTATAAAATGTGTTATGATAAAATGTAACAATTTTTTTAAAAATACAATGTCTTTGCCTAATTTTGTGTGCAGTGCAAGAAGAGGTAAAGGTGACAACACTAATATATGAGGAAGGATGAAGCTTGAAAGAATAAGACTGTAATATGAATTGGTTTGATCAGATATGTATTTCACTAGAATTTTCAAATTAATTTTTTCCCTTCACAGCCATGTGTTAAAAATCACTTATTTCTTCTCAGAAGCCTCTTTGCAGTTAATAACATCTTGTGGGAACTGGTGTACTGTCAGGGAAGTTTGACACTTGAAGAAAAGGGAGGGCAGAAGTAGACAGGTCGGCAGGTTTCCAGGCTGCCTACAAGCTTTGCTTGGGAGCAGGGGGATTGCTCCACGGCTTCATCTTGGAGGAAATCACAAGGTTGTGTCCTAAGTCTATAGGGTCACTAACTCTGTGTATGCCTCTTGATCCACCTGCCTAAGCTTTTCCTTTTTCATATGAATGTTTTTGAAAGTGTTTCTGATCTGTATTCACATATGGATGCCAGATGATGATCTGTTGAGTCTTCAAGCTGAACTGAGCATAAAAACACGCTCAAATGAAGCAGGGAAATATTGCCATGTCAAAGCAACAGGTAACATTCCAGATGCAAAATTTACCCTGCAAGTTGCTGGAAAAGAGCTGTTTCTTGAGTCTGGCAGCTGTACGATTAGCATTTAACCGAAACAGCAAAATTTTTCATTGACAAAGAGTACATAAGAAAGTAATAGGGTAGATCTTTAAAAGGACCTAAAATCTATCTAGCAGTGGAAATCAGTTATGCAATGGTTTTTCACTAAAAACAACTTGTGATTATCATCTGATAAGTCTATTTAGGAAAAAAAAAAGTGCTTGAATATGTAATTCACATTGCTTCTGAAGACACCTGAGACTTAAAGATTAGGAGTATGTTATGCATGCCTTCTGATGATAATATAATACACATGATGTGCCCCATTTGACTCTGTTGTATCTGGCCATGCTTGAAGAGCTATTTCTAAAGTGCATGTTATCACTTCCAGTACACGGCATTGCTCTAAGCATTGGTGTGTGATGGCTGAGATGATGGTGCGTTACAAATGGGATTTCCATTATTACAGGTGCCAAGTAAGACTTACCTGAAAATTCTCTGCTTCCTGACTCTGCAAGGTTTTCTTTAATAATAGATACATAGTTTTTGGTTCCTTAGCAGAGAGAGAAATGAGAGTACAAGGAGCCTCTCTATTTTAAAGAAAAAGTTCGACATTTTCTTTATCTTTCACGTTTCATTCTGGGAACTCTGACACAGCAACAGACAGCTTGACTATCTTAACAACTTAAGTACTACAGACAGCAGGCACTTTTTTCCCTAATGAAGGACCAAACTTCTGTTTTAATTATTAATGAAATTACAGGATTTCGGCAAAATGTATGGAGTTGGCCTGCTCTTCACATCTTGGCTCTGCAACTGTAATCCTCTTGCTTTCAATGACTCTCTGTTCCAAATTCAAAACAGAACACTTCAGGACATGGAAAAAGTCAAGCAGGCCTAATTTTCATATGTTCTTCCACTCATGACTCGGTACCAAAAAAATGTACTGAGTCTGCATTGGACTTTATTCTTTCTTTGGGCCTGCATTCTTCTCTTTTCTGTGAGATATTTTGCTTAGTAAATGTACATTTACTAGAGCTAAAACGTATTTAATGACTGCAATGTTGTAATTGAATGACGCTTTTTACTACATAAATTTTTCAGCCTTATATAGCAACCATCTGAAAGTTCAACAAAGTTATGTCTTTTCCCAAGGACACAGTATCCAATTTACTAGTTACCTGTAACTGTTACATAAGGAAATGAACTAATGAGATAGATAGTGCTCATCATTTGATTTCATACTTGTTCTACAAGCTTTAAGCACAGGAAACCTATGCCAGATTTATTTCTGCTCACTCAGATCTTCACTGTACACGATAAAGATGAATGTCTACAAAGAAATGTTTGAATTCTTTCTTTTAATTTCCTGCAAGAAAGGATACTGGGAAGGTTTGTAGCACTCCATGTACTTCATTGCTGTCTATACCCGAGGGTGACTTCTGATCAAAGATGTATTTTAGAAAGAAGGCTAGTGAAGATCCTTTAAATAAATGCAAAATTCCTTGCCCCAGGGCTGGGGAGGAGCAGAATTTCTATAAAGAGGAAGCTGGGAAGTGTTATTAGTAGAAGCCAATAAAAATTTTACCAAAAAGGCCTGTTACCTCAATGGAAAAGGGCTTTAAGTAATCCAATCCAGAGTTTAATAAAGCTTTGGGAAATGCATCCATCTTTAGACAGTGCTGTGACAAGCATCACCAGCTGGCATGATTATAGATGAAGTTTTCTCTGTTCTGCTTTTTAGCACACTGCCAAATTTTCTGGTGTTTGCAAAGTCTCTACTGTGTTGCCTCTTATCAGAGTGCCAGTGTCTGGCAACTGGAAGCTGGTCCTGAGCTAAGCTTCCTAGGAACAGGAATTAACCTGCATGCTGTTTGGTTGTCTGATTTCATAATTCATATGTGCATATAATGCTGATATAATAATTTCCAAATTCATGTCATTAATATCCTCCTTCGTTCATGAGAAGTCAATCCATTGCCACTTGGCAGGAGGTGGCCTGGTTGGAGATAATAAAAACACATACTGTGACATACTTTGGCATACATCAGCATCTTTCTTTTAATAACATAACCAAAGCTTCTACTTGATAATAATTATTCATAATTTATTTCCTTGTAGTTTGAATGGTATAGATACATATCTTAAACTCTCTATTTATTGTCAGAAATTGCATGTGAATTGACTTAATTTACGTATTTTTCAGTAGTTCTGATCCATGAGTGGTGTCATTCAGCACTTAAGACAGCTGTAAAATGTAAGATATCTTGGAAAAATGTATATCAGGCACATCTAGAGAGTCGTGTTCTGCTTGAAAAAGCAAAACGTTACAACCACACTTTCTTCAAATACTGTTTTCATTGAAACTTTATGTGAAGGTGGCCTTTGCCATTGACATTTGATTATTCAAACGATTATTGAAGCATAGTGTTTTAAAAGTTGTGGGTAAATCCAGAGCCCTGAGTTTTGCTCCGGTTTACTTCATATATAACCCAGTTTTCTTCACTTAAAAAGAACTCAGGAATCATCTATTGATCTCCTTGGAGTGCATTAAGCATTGCCAGATAGAATAATGCTTTGAAGTGAACCTGGAAGCAAGTTTCTTGGTCATCTGTGCAAACATGACATCACTCTTGGGGTCTATTCCAGAGTCAACCAACCAGCCAGCTTCCTCCAGAGCAAAGCTCAGGGCAGCTGCAAGGAACCCCTTCCTCTAGGCAGGTTGAGTGACACCGTGCCAAGCTGGGTTCACAGATACTCTGCACAGCTGCCCAGTGCTAGCACAAATAGCTTGCTACCTTTGCAAATGTGTTTTCATGCTACACAATGTGCCAGGACCCCAAAAGATCTTTACTATTTTACTATAGAACCATCATTCCTCCCTTGAAACCAGTAAATGCTAGCGACTGCATCTTGCCACTAAGGGGATCTTCCTGCTGGTTTTTAGATCAGAACATTAGTCTCCATATACACAGAAATGCCCCAAGGATAGCAATGTTTTGCCTGTCTGGACCAGATGCAATCCTGAATCCAGCTGATAGAGAGCTGATTGTGAATGCCCACCCACCTGCCTTACAGTCTTTATAGAGACTATGTCTCTCTGGGATAAGACAAAAGAAAATGTGAGCTTTTCTTTTTTTTCCTTTCTTCCCTCTGCCACCCCCAGTTTTTCAGCCAATCTTTATGACAGGGTGGATATAAACCAGAATGGTTTTCTTTGAATTCTATGTTTGCGGTGATAGACCTAAAGCACTACAAATTTAATCTTGCTTGTAAACCTTCTTAATATGAAGTTTCTTATAACATGTTGGAATGTTCCAGTTGTTTCAGTGTTTTCATACGTATATCTAATGAAAACGTTTGAGTTATAGAGGGCTGCAGAGACATCCAGAGGCTCCAATTTAGAAAAGCAGTCAAAAGAAGAAGAGTTTTGATTCCACGGAGGCTAGGGAACATTAAGAATGTCCTTAAATAAACCCTAGCTTTTAAAATAAAGAATACTTCAAATTACAGATGAGAGCTGTTAAATTGTTTTGATATATCTTCTGTCTCAGGAGATTATCCCAAAGAACTATTCAATGTTTTCCAGAAAAAAAAACATTCTCAAATTGAGCAATGTTTTAATGTATTATATGTGCAAGGTTTTAAGGTGATAGTATATTTTTGTAGAAGAATTAGCATAGTTAAGAGCTTGATAGCCCCAGAACATAGCTGGTTTTTCTGTCTTTATCAGTGGGGCTAATAAAAGACACCATGTTACAGCAGAAAAATATATGGAGAGAGACCTTAGCATTTACAGGAGCAGGAAAATCCACATATTGAGATAACATAAAGATCATCTGAATGTCCCTTAGCCTTCTTCAGTCCCTTGATAAGAAAAGGTGGAGCACCACAGCATGGTTATACAAAAGACTGGAGAAAAAATGAATGATATATCATCTAACTGTATGAAAACACATTTGTTAGATAAGCATCTCTAGTTTTGTGACCATCAGAGCTTGTTTTCCCCGGACCTCTCACGCCCTCAATCCTGGGCAGGCTCTTACACAGAGGCAGACTCTCTGTGGGCTGTATTTTAAGCATGACAGTGAATGGTGCCTTTGCGTTGCCAAGGAGAGATATTTAAGACCATAAATGACCTAAGCTGTCTCCTAGATAAAGTAATCTTTAAACTATATGAGCATACATTTTCATTGGTGGGAAGAGGTTGTAAAGCAGCTATAGGCAATGGTAGAATAATATACTGTAGAAAACTGATACTGTGTTTATGCTGTTATCAGAAGACTGTTAAATGAAAGGTCAGAGAATATGTACAAATTCTGTTGGCCTTGCTCCTCTCAGGATTGTGATATATATGATGGAAAAAGAAATATGAACTAAATGGAAAAATATTTCCCCAACAATTTATGCTGTCAGAATGCCTTGTCCATTGTGTATTATTGTTTATTTACTGTTACAGTTCCTAAATATGAGATATTGTGCTGCCTCCTTTTATGGAGATATTGTATCCAGACAATATATAAATTGGGAAGATTATAAATGTAGTTAGGAGTAAAAGGCTAAATAAGAGTTCTGTTATTTTTCCTCTGCCTTTAGATAGTAGCTGTATAAGGAAACGCAACTTACATGAAAAAAAGTGCAAAGTGTTTAGGAGGCAGGTTAATGACTGCTTAACAAGCCATTAAAAAAAAGCAGCAAGGTGTCTATGAACAAAGTATGAACTAGAGTGCTTGATTTTCCAGATTTACAAAAGACAATAACTTTTTAAAAATGCACCTTTTACTGCTTTAAAGTTAAGGTGTTAGAAAACAAATTCTGTCTGTTGGAACAATACAGAACAAACCTCTGTGTTTTCAGCTAGGGGAACTGATTGGAATAATGTTAACCTTCATGCCACTTCATCTTTAGAAGGAAGGAAAACAAACATTTTATATAGTGGCTTATGCTGAATTTTACTAGAAAGAGGAGGTATGAGTCCTGGAAATGCTGAATCCAGTGGCAGACTCTGAAAGAAAGTATTCTGCCACTGACTCCTCCACTTTTTTCTGCCTTGCTCTTCCAAATGATCTCATTACCTGTTTTTCCTCTCTGCTTTCTTATCATCATGGTTTTAATGATTTTTTTCACCTTTCTTTCTCTTCCTTCTACTAGAAAACTCTTTTTGGTCTCCTGTTCTTTCCCTACAGTCTTTTAAGTCTCATCTTGATCTTTTTCCTTCCTATTTGTTTGTACTGGAGCTAGAACTACAGTGCTTGGGAGGGTAACAGGAGGGATTAGGGAAGCGTGGATAGGGGAAAGAGGCAGGGAAGGCATTAAGATTTCTAGAAGCTGAGGGAAGGAGGTATGGCAGGGCTGCAGAGTAAGGGTAAAAATCCTGGAAGTAACTCTTGCTCCCAGCAGAGTAGAGGGATGGAAGGCAGAAGGACTAAAAGGCAGCATCTGTAGAAAACCGTGCAAAGGGAATCTGCAGTTCGAGTGAATAGTGTTTGCTGCTGTAACAGGTGAGATCTCTCTTCTGCATAGGCGAAGTAAGCAGCCTGCAGCTTTAGCAGCCAGCCTGGGGCCCCAGGCAGGTTTTCCTTTGTGTAAAGCTGTTTGTGCCACTCCTGGTCACATCTTCTTTCCCAGGATTTTCTGCTTCTCGCCTTTCTCCAGGGCAGGTGTTTTCATTTTTACCAGTGTATGGGTGCTGGCTGAAGAATCACTCAGCTCCCACAGCTGGCAGTACCCGTGCCATTCCCACTGCTTGACACCTACCTGAGTTTGAGGAACTGAAGGGTGGGGTTTTTCTGAATTGAAAGGAAGAGCTAGAGATGCTCCATCAATTTGTGAATATTTAGTGATATTTTGATCTCCAGACAATTTAGTGGGCAGCCAATATCTCCTTTTTGATTTACCATACGTTTATTTTTAGTGAGGTTTGGTTACGAGTGGTAAATCATGTCTATGAAATGAGGATAACCATACTTCTTGTTCTAAAATCTCTGATCAAGTGTATTTGTATGGTTCTACAAACTCCTCCAAATATACTCAAACATCAGTGTTTTCCAATCTATAATAATTTCTTTTCCGGTCCCATAGCAAATAATGTAGCATTGTCAGTTTCATATCAGCTTTTTACTTATGTGAAAATGGAATCTACAGCCTATTTCTTTGTTCTTGATCATTGATGAACCACATTTACGACTTCAGTTTTTCTAGAATTCCTGAAATATTTTATTTTTTTTCCTTTCCTAAAAATTTTATGTTGTCTAGACTTTTGTTCATGTGTAGCATTTAACAATAGAGGCCTTGCTCAATGTATGTAGTAGACATACAGACCCATATATAGTAAAATGATAACATTATAAAAGCTCATTTTGTATATGCTAGAAAGGTATTTGCCTTTCTTTGAAGCAGAACTGTGATTTACAATATAATTCTAACACTTTCCTAAAGCAGTTTTAAACTTTTTACTCTGTATTTTGCATTTATGCATTCAATCTTTTCCCTTCTTATGTGATGTACCTTACATATATCACATCGTATATCTACTTCTTTCTTTCAGATGATTTCTCAAAGTTGTTAAGGTCATTTTAAATTTTAAGTCTCATCCAGATAGCTTTCTATTTGGTGTCATGTGCCAATATATTCTCTGTATAATTTTTCACTGTAAGAAAATATTAAAGAATTTAAGACTCAGGACATACCTCTGTAAGAACCTATTTGATATCTTTTTGGTAGGAAACTGAACTATTGTTTATTCAACCTTATGTACAGCAGTTTTATCTAGAATATATTTCTCTAGTTTGATTATGAGGATGTCATGTCAGTCTGTGTCAAAAGCCATGATAAAGACAAGATATGTCACATTTCATGCTTCCCACTCATCCACTTAGCCAATTATTTTGTCAAAGAAGGAAATTGTATTGCACGAGCACAATTTGTTTTTGACAAATACATGTTAAATTGTTCTTATTGCCTTCTTGATGTTAATGAACTGATTCATTATTTAATAATTTATTCCACTATCCTTTGGGATACTGAAGTTAGGTTGAACAGTCACAAATACCTTAGATACACCATTTTCCTCTTTGAGAAGAATTTTCTCTTTGCCCTTTTCCAGTACTTTGGGATCTCACTGTCTCCTAAGCATCTTCAGAAACCAGTGCTAGTAATTCAGAGATGCTCTGGCTACTTCTGTGAGTACGCAGGGGGACGCTTTGCCAGGCCCTGCTGATTTCAGTATCTCTAACACCTAAAGAGCCTTCTATATTTCTAGCTTATCTCCTTTCCTCTTGTCACTAATTACACAATAATTTTGGTATGATTTACTAAGTGCTTGCACCAGTAAGTACTTTGCTTTGAAACAGCTGCCATGCAT
This sequence comes from Falco punctatus, assembly GCF_963210335.1. Classification (NCBI taxonomy): domain Eukaryota; kingdom Metazoa; phylum Chordata; class Aves; order Falconiformes; family Falconidae; genus Falco; species Falco punctatus. The sequence goes on from NC_137583.1 coordinate 71,566,306, forward strand.
TGAGCAACTCCCCATAAAGCCTAAGTGCTCACCAGGGATTCACCCCTACAGCCATGATGGGGAGCTCTAGGTTAGATCCGTGTCCTACGCTACTGCCCTATGAAGAGAAGTGCTAAGCTTTCCTCTGATGTCTGCAGGTATCTGAGGCTTCAGAAGCACTGAGGTCTGCACAAGGTTCAAATCCAATCTGTCTTATCTCTCAGAAGAGTGACAGAGGATTCAGTTTTCCTTTAAGGTAAAATTAATCCAATAGCTGGCACCCAGAGGTGAAATCCTAGTGCCCATGCTCTCCTTGGCCCTGCAGCCCCTATCAGTCCCTCCTGAGAGCCAGTGCCATGTCAGGGACACAGTGGGAGTGAACAGGAGGGAGGCAAAAAGGGAGGGCCGGGACCAGAAGGAGCGAGCCTTGTGGTGCTCTGCTGGTGTGTAGGAAGAGAAAAGGTTAAGCTATGGTTGCTGCTCCAATGATTATTCCTGCTTCTTTTGAACACAGAACTGTTAAAGTTTAGGAAAGTTCCTTGTGGTAGAAAACATTGACAAATTTTATGAAAAACTCATTTTGCAAAGAAGATGTGTTACAGTGTTAAATAATGTTTTAAATAAAATAATGTGGTTATCAAGTACTCATTGTGTCATATTTGTCATGCCTTCTGGCATAACAAATTCGGCATTTACTGCAAGACACAGTGGCTGCTGTCACAGGAGGTAGTGAAATTTATTTAAAAGAGGGACAGCATATGGAAAAAATACCACTTTGGTAAAGGACATAATGCTACAGTAATTAATAAAAGAAGAAAATAATCTTCTCATAGAGAGAAATCTAATACATTTAAAGTACACCCCTGGAGCCCAGTTGCTTCCAAGCCTATGTGAATCCTCCTAGGTGCAGTAAACTTCCAGTGCAGTTTACTTTATCATGACTATGCCAAGCAGGAGCACATTGCAGATATAGCACAGAATATATAATAAGCTAGAACATTCCCCTCCCTCTGGAATCTGACGTTTTGACTTGATGAACTTTTGTACAAAAGTCTTTATTCCTTGAAAAAGAAAGCAGGATATATATACTTGAGCTGGACTGACAGATTTCTTCCTTGCTGCTGCATCACAGTGAAACAGAACTTTGTATTTCAAGATTAGACTGAATCTAATGGGACATGTTGACTTCTTTGAATTCAGGCTTGCCTAAAAGTAGAGCTGAAATGGGGACATCACTGAAACATTACTGCTTTGTGGTCAGGGAAGAGGAAAAAAGCTGGTGTATGTTGATGCAATAAAAAAAATAATGGCTAAAAGTTCATCTCTAGAAGGCCAGGTGGGTGTTGCACGTTCACTTAGATGGTATGCTGGTTTGACCCTGGCTGAATGCCAAGTGCCCACCAGAACTGCTCTCTCTCTCTCCCCTCCTCAACCAGTCAGGAGAGAGAAAATATGATGAAATGCTTATGGGTTGAGATAAGGATGGGGAGATCACTCAGCAATTACTGTCATGGGGCAAACCATGTTTGACTTAGGGAAAATTAGTTTAATTTATTACCATTCAAATGAGAAAAAAAGACCTTCCCCACCACCCATACCTTCTTTCCTCAATTCCCAATTTCTCTTTCACCTTTCCCCTGAGCAGTGCAGTGGGACAGGGAATGGGGGTTACAGCAGTTCCTCACATGCTGCCTTTTCTGCTCCTTCCCCCTCGGGGAGGACTCCACATGCTCTTCCCCTGCTCCAGCATGGGGTTTCTCCATGGGATACAGCCCTCCATGAACTTCTCCAGCGTAAGTCCTTCCCACAGGCTGCAGTTCTTCACACACTGCTCCAGTGTGGTCCTTCCAGAGGGTGCAGTCCTTCAGGACAGACTGCTCCAGCATGGGTCCCCTGTGGGGTCGCAAGTCCTGCCAGCAAACCTGCTCCGGCGTGGGCTTCCTACAGGTCACAGCCTCCTTTGGGCATCTACTTGCTCTGGTGTGGGGTCCTCTGCGGGCTGCAGGTGGAGATCTGCTCCACTGTGGGCCTCCATGGGCTGCAGGGGCACAGCCTGCCTCACCGTGGGCTTCACTGCCGGGGAATCTCTGCCTCAGCACCTGGAGCACCTCCTCCCCCTCTTTCTTTGCTGACCTTGGTGTCTGCAGACTTTTTGCTCTCACATGGTCTCACTTCTCTCTCCTGCTGGTGCAGATTTTTTTTTTCTCACCCCTTCTTATATGCTATGCAGAAGCACTACGACCATGGCTGATGGGCTCGGCCTTGGCCAGCAGCAGGTCTGCTTGCAGCCAGCTGGCTTTGGCTCTATCGGACACGAGGGAAGCTTCTGACATCTTCATGTAGAAGTCACCCCTGTAACCCCCCTGGCTACCAAACCTTGCCATGCAAACCTACTACAGATGGTTATTCTAAAAGTTAAGAGTGAATGAAAACACAAAGCAAAGCCTCCTGAAGAGAGGTGTGTGTTCCCTATTTTTCCAGAAGATAAGGAGAGGTTAATTCAGTTCCAGAAAAGAAGGAAGTTCATCTTCTAGATCCTTGCAATTGCTTTTAAGGACTTTTACTTTCTAGAGAAAAGGAATGTGGGATAGGATAGAAGTGGATGTTTTACTTTGTAAAGCTCTGAAGGGTGGGTTTGACATATTGCAAACAAACGAGAAGTACATCCCCTGGAGCAGTTTGCTGGCAGGCAAGAGAGATCTCTCAGGCAATAAATAGGGTTTGTTAAAGTGAGTGGCTTAAATAGCCTAATCTGTGCTGGTTTCCATGGACAAGCTGCTGACAGAGTCCTTCAGTAATCTTTAGATCATATTGTTTGTGCAAGGTCATGTCATGCACACAGCATCAGCTACAGGTGCACAGAACAAAATGCACCTACAAAGTAATGCAGGCTGAGGAGCATAAAAAAGGTCAAATGCAAAAGCTGTGCAAGTCATCTGTAGTTCCTCAGCTATACACCAGGGATCTCTCTTGTGATTGTTCATAGGGCAGGGAAATGGGAAGTGATTAAATAAGCAGGGAAAAAACCCCTTCTGAGAAGTTAACAACATGGTAAACTTTTTTAAAAGGAAGGTACTATCTATGGGATGTGACATTTTCCTGATATGGTCAGATTACCTGTGGGTTTTCTTCTAAAAAAAAACTTTAGAAATTAGGTCCACAGACCTGGGGACAATTTATCTCTTCCTGACATAAATCTCCTCTTAGTTTTCCAAGCACTCTATTTTTCAACAATTTCTCTGAAATACTGATAAGCTTTTTAAGAAGAGATTGGGAGAGTAAAGAATGAGAACCGTGTGAAAATATATTTTCTTTCTGCTTCTTAGAAAATAGCATAAAGAAAAGTAAGAGAGAATTCTTGTTTATTAGACTGTAATAATAACAGTCTAGTCTCTCAGTTTATTATTAATCATTTTCTAGCCAGCTTGATAAATAGACTTACAACATTTGCACTTTACTCATAGTTCTTAGCCAAATGAAAATTTAATTTATTCTTCTTTATAACACTCATATGAAAGACTATTTTTTGAGATTTGAAAACCTGCTAGAATTTTTAAGTGGTTTTATTTATAGAGTATTGTTTTGCTTGTTTCCTACTTTGTAATAACAAGAATAGTGACTTCATCCTCCAAACAATATTTGTTTTAACCTAATTTTGTTTAGGTGCAAAGATGTCACAAAACTTCTTGCAATAACAAGCTCTCAGGAGCTCAGGAGAACCTGGTTGTTTCTAGCTGCCCAGTACTGCACCCTGCAAAGCAAAACCCACAGAGCCAGCCCTGCTCTGCAGTGCAGTCAGTCTAGCAAGGGTTAACCACTAACTGATACATCAGAGCACAGAGAAGGACCCAGTGTAATGGGAATGAAGGGATTTTCATATGTGTATGCTAAAACAGTCATATTGATTTGTACCAATCACATTTGATTGACACCTGAAAGCACAAACTGGCAACAGAGAAAGGAATCAAGTTTGTAAAGATTTGGTATTTACGTTTTCTTGCTTTTCAAGATAGAAATGTAACACAGAGCTGGACACAGACCAAAGAATGACTGACCTTTTTTGTATATATTCTGCTTAAATATCTGTTAGTGGTGTAAAATCTGGGTGAACTCTCAACAGAATGAAGACATCGAATCACTATCAGGGAGCCTGAATAATAATTCCTTTTTCTCATTATTAAAAATTAATTATCCACACCCACCCTGCTAAGGAGTTACCCTGGCCATGTGGGAATACAGCTGATGGTATAGTGTGAGAAATATCTTTGGCTTGATCCACAAACACTGCTGTTTTAGAAGATAATTTGGAGGGAACAGTAAATAAGCAAAAGTGTATTTCATAGAGGAACTCATTCCCATAACCACAGCTAACTTACAGGCTTGAAGACAATGGAAAATAACACATTATTAGGAAAGGGTGAAAAGAATGCATTTATTTTCTTTATTTTGGCAGAGAATTCAGGTTCATTTTTGCATCTGGATTTGTATGAGATGTTCCTGCCATTTGTTCAGCTCAGCAATAACTGCAAAGCATTCTCAATATTTGGCTGTGTACAGCAATATTTAGTGTTATAAATCATGGATCACATTAGCCAGGCTATAAACTCAGTAAGTAATGACAAATGGAAAGTCAGATTTGGCTTCCAGTTATGCTGGTGTAAATCTTTAGTAGACTTGAAATCTACAGGGCAGACAGCTTTAGAAGAAACTCTTTATTTTCAATATTCCCAGAAAACCTGAAAACCAAAGGGCCGCTTTCATAGTATTAAGAGCAACATATAATTTAAGACAGGATGCGTGCGGATGCAGTGGCAGGCAGTCATCTGTGGCTGCTTGGTTTCCCCCCCCCCAACCCCCCGGGGGGGGGGGGGGGGGGCGGCGGGGGGATTCTGTAAATACCGGGGGCCAGATTGAGGACCCTGGGGGACGTATCTGGCCTGTGGGCCGTAGTTTGAGGACCCCTGATTTAAGGTAACAGTTTAAGAAATCCAGAGATTTTGTGAAAAAGAAACCTGTTTGCTAAATTTACACATTCCAGAAAATGTTGTCATAGTTAAATAAATGGTGCCAACTATTCTGATTAACAAATCTTAAATCTGAAGAGGCCATAGAAGGCAATAAACTGAAGCAGCATAGAAAAGACATTGTTGTGGACAAGTTCTGATATCAAGCTAAGATACCTCCTTGTTTCTCTGCTCAGGGCTGACAGAAGGCTCTGGTTCATTTTTCAGCTGTGTTGCATCCTGTGAGCAGAAAAAAAAGTCTCCCTGACCTCATCTGTGAGGATGCTGTAGGTGATGCTCCAGACTCAATCTGAAGACTCAGTTCTGGGTAAGCATTTCTCCTTGCTTTCCTATAGTAATAGGTTTGGTGGTTCTTTAGTTAATGGAGACCTGATTATTATGCTGCTAGTTGTCTGTTGTAGGTGGTGGGAAGGCTAAGGATAACAAAAATGAGATGGAGAAGAAGGTGGCGGTGGTCTTGTTCTATGTAAACAGGAAAGAAAACAAGGCCAAGACCTCCCTCATCCCTTGGTCCTGAGATGTCAGAATTGTGGCAGTTTTTTGCCGTTGTGCCCTGTGAGTGGGGCAGGAGGGCCAGAACTCTGTCCGGTGTTTCTCTAGCACGTGTCTAAGCTGACAGGACCTAGGTTTTAAGAATCACGTCTTAGGCTATACCTCCATTGACAGAGGTTTCCTTGTGATAGTCTGTACACACGGGTCTTGGAGGACTTTGTACATGGAAGCACATATGGAGTAAATTGGAGTGTCTCCTCATTTGAATGCACCAGAAACACAGCTGGCAAAACACCAGTGGAACAGGAAAAGAGTAGTAGCTGGACACTGAATGTATCAGATGCTACCTTGATGTAAAACAAGTCTGTGAAGAGATATGTATGAGGAGTTTGTAGTGGTTATAGGATGAACATAGAACACGGATGTCTAAACTCCCTTTTAATGTGGATTAGCGTCCCTGTTGCCTTATTCACAGGGGACTGACAGCATAAAACTACAGGTGCCTAGAGCTTAGCTCTTTGCTAAGAGGTCGGTAAGGTCTGCTCTAATACCGAGCAGCTTTGAGTACAGAGGAAACATTGGACTATCCTGATTTAATACATCTTCCAAGCTCACGCATGTGCTTCCTTTGGTGTGTGACTATTAATAAAAGGCAGTGCCTCCGTATTACTGTGTGCATCAGGTAGGGATGAAGCTGTCAAAACCCAGGTGTAAGCAGCAAAGCTGCTCTACTTCAGGGATACTTGGCACCAGAGCAGAGAAGAGGAGAGGTATTTGAGTTATGCCTGCTGCTAATCTGTATTAACAAAAAAGCACTGCAAGCTATCCATTATCCTTTGCTTGCTTTCTGCTAATCCTTTGCTAGTCAGAAAAAAAGCACCAATTTTGAAGGCTTAATTTTATTTGCATCTGTTCTGCAGGTTCACAGGTAGTGAGGAGCACATGCTTAGAATATTTTCAGTTCAGGTGTTGTGAACCTTCATCTAAGTGAAGACCACCCTATTGCTTGAATGAATTCCTATTAACTAGAGATCTGTTACCCCTGTTTCCTATCCTGCTACTAGATTATTTGGGAAAAGAATTTCTTAGATAGTCAGCCAGCCAGAATGTTTTATATTGGAATTGAGTAGCAATGCAATCTCTCACTTTTTGCCAAATCCCTTGTGTGCATTGGTAGCAATAAAAAAAAAAAAAAACCCAAAACCACTTAACATTTACATCCTCATAACACTTGCCCTCTACAGAACCCAAGCTACCTATCACCTCCAGTTTGCTCAGCTGCAAATGGAAGATTAATGATTTGCTCAAGACAACATGAATAATCACATTGGTTTTTTTCCTGCATTTTCAGCATTACAATTAATCATCTGACATATTGCCTTTTTTAGATGATACCAGAAGTCTATTCAATTTGATTGATACAAAGTAATATTGGGCTAAAATTTTCAAGTTCAAAGCAAAAGCCACAAACTTTCAGACATATCTACATTGTGTGTCCTGACTGTAAATAACAGGAACATCCCACATGTTTTTGATAATGTGAGGGCAGAAAACTGAGCTGGCACACTCAAGAGAAAAATGGAAAGATTTTAAGAAGCTAAAAGAGTACATGAAATTTAGAAAACTTGTATCAGATCTCTGCATTTGAACAAAATGTTTTGATCCTGCAGAATTTGAAGTCTGCTGGCAGTACTCTCAGAGCTTCATAAAAACCCATATTGTCATAACAGAGAAATATCTGACCCAAATATCTGAATTTTATAGATGTTTATTAAATCAGACCCAGAGAAACATTCTTACTGAACCACATGGTGACAGTTATTTGCAGCAGAAAAAGAAAATGAGTTGAAATACACAGGAAAAGAGAAAGCTGAACCAGAAAGGGGAACAGAGGAATGTAATAGTAGAACAATAATGGGTGACTGTGACACAGGTGGGTTATGAGCTCAGATTTGACTGGTCTTATAAGGTACAAAAAAAGTGGTCTTTCCCCCAGCTTTCTCCTGTTCCAACTGATTCATCACACGATTTCTATTTTTTCTGGTCTCAGATAAGTTCCATCTAAAGACTGCTTCAAAACATTTGGAGGAATCCCCGCTGGTGAGGTCTTGAAACATGTATGTCTTATTTTCCTGGAAAAGGCTATTCTGCTCTGTTGGCAGGCCTGCCTTCTTTCCTCAGGCTCTATTTCGCTGTTAGAAGAACTCGTTTTGCTAGAAATTACCAAATTTCTGCAATGGCTAGAATAGCCTGACCTGCTTTTAGCTGCTAAGAAAGCCTTTTTACTCCATGGGCTAATGCAGGTCCATTCCAAAGGGACAGGCAATATATTATGACGTGTTGTGTATATTCTCTAGGATCATCGAACCCTCTTCTAGTGTAAGAGGTTTTCTATCGTTTTAGCTAAATGTGTCTTTCCTAGCTTCCTATATATGTATTTTGAATTGATGGTACTAGTTTGAAAAGTTTGTTAGCTGACGATTGGAGATTCTGTTCTTTTTCCTTGTGCTTTCCAATTAAGTAATTCTCTCAATCTTCTTTGAACTTCCTCTTCCATGATCTGCACTTCACTGTGACTGATCACACCACATCACTCCATTCACATTCTTTTTTCAATCTACTTTGCCAAAGGGTTATATGATGCCTCCCGTTCCCATTGTTCTTTCCAGAAATCAGTCATGCCTAGTTCATTTGTCACTGTATTCTTCTCATCTTTCTGCCTGACAGTTTGAAAGATTTCCTCTGGACATTTCCACTTCACTGGTAATAGTGTTTTTTTGTGTGTGTATTCCTTTAGTTCTTGTCTGTATTAATAAGTTCTTCAACTCCACTTCAACTTCTGCAATGTTATGATATGAGATTAAGACTTTTTTTCCCCATGTGATTGCATTGCTATTGAGCTACTTTTCAATTTCCCCTAATTCACATCTCCCCAAGTAAAGCTGCTGTCATTACAACGTTCCTGTAGACACAGTGGGGACAAGTACAGGGTGGACATGAAATGGAACCATGCGTATAAATCAGTACGTGTAACGTTATACCCAGAAAAGGTTTGAAAATGTAAACTGTACAGCACCTATTTAGATCCTTCTTATTATGGATATATCTTTTAAATTAACGCTGTACTATAGGAATCTTTCATGATCCTTTACTGATTCCCTCAGGAATTGTCATCCCCCCCCCCTCCCCCCAGGTGAAATGCCTATTGCATAAATACATATATAATGCTATATTTCACACTAAAAGTGAGCAATTAAGATGCAGAAGTCTATAATATGTTCTGTTTCTCTCTCTCTCTCTGTCTCTCCCCTGCTATCCTAATGGGTGAAATAAGAAAGAAACACGGCAGATTTCCTATGGCTTTCCATTCACAACTTCTGTGTCAGCTGGAAGCTGAGGCTTCTTAGAGTGAACATTATCATCCTGTCTACAATTTGAAGAATAAATGATGTAGTGTTTGGTTTTCTCCTCTTCTGGACATTAGAAGCTGAGGTGTTTTTTAAGTTTGGAAAAAGTCAGTATTTTAATTGTGTTTTGTTTCTAACCTAGGTGATAAAATTTAGAACCTGTTATAGTGAGGGACTGGCCATGTGGTTTAGGATTGCCAACATGATGGTCTATCACATGTTAGGGTATACTTAATGTATTCGTTTCCGGTAAATCAGTCAGAGAGAACTGTGCATATTCTTTTACCACTATGAGCTTCTGTGCTTTTTTGTAAGTGTTGCCCCTATCTACATCATGGCAAAGGATCTATTTTCCTTTTAAGTGGTCACTCACAACTCATTGTAAATAAAACATATTTCCTGAGACCTATGCCTTGATAGAAAGCATAGGAGTCTGTACTTGTGAAAAAAGTAGTTGACTTGCATACAACATAAAGACACTGATTTAAATTCTAAATCTGCTTACTGGAGATAGGAATGTGTTTTGAAACCACAGTTTCATAATTTGGAACTAGCTAGAGCATCTGTTCTTTTGCAAACAAAGGGCAAGTGTAGTCTGAATCAAATCACATCAACCATTATTTTATCTCTGTGTTGTTGGTATCCTTGCACTTATCCTCATCGCTTTTGTCTAAACTTTTGAATATTGGAAGTGACTTAGTGAGAAATATTTTATTTCCCCATTAGGATTTAATTTGTTGCCTACCATTTGTTTTACATTCTTCTTTCCATTGTTACACTACCTTTGTCAGCTCTTTTGAAAGCATATATTGAGAAACATATAATTGAATAAAAATAATTATACAATGTGTGACTTCTACAAAGTACCAATATTTCAGAGAAAAACCGTGTTAACACACTTTTTTTTTCCTTCCTTCTGCACTGCTTCCTTCCTCTCTGCATTAACTCTGTATATGGAGGTATATAAAAGTCATAGCAATTACTGTATTTAAAAAAAAAACTAGAAAGCACTGCACAAGAAAACAGCACATCCTTATCACAGTAGTTCTTTGATCTTGTAGGGTCAGTACAAGCCTCTCCTATGAATTCTTGTCCGTGACAATCAAGGCATACCAAAACCTTTTAATTGTGTGCTCTCTGAACACCCTTTCTCTTGGGCTAGGAATCTTTGCTGCATAAATATAGTTTGGTTAGTGATGTCTAGACTAGCTTTAATACTACACAGCTGCTAGCAATGAAGTAAAACTTCAAACCAGCATACTGCTGGTTTCTGTGTAGATAAAGTCACAGAATTTAGCTAAATCTCTTATAGTCCCTGGATATGCCCACTGGTTTCAAAACCCTGGTATGAATAGTTCTACACCTAAAATATTAAGCTGAATGGCAGTCAGCTATCGGAAGGGAACTACAGCTGGATAGTTTAGCAAGTAAGATACTTGAGAAGAACTTAGGGCTGGTCTTGGCTGTGTGGTAATTTCTTAAATTTCTCAGTAAACTCTCTGGCTCAGTTCTTTCACTTTAAAATGGGATTTCTAGTGCTTCATGATAACATGTGTTTATTTGCATAGCATTGTTCTAGCTTTGGTTTATAATTTTTTGCATTATTGCTAGAAATTTGCTTTACTAACTAAGGAGAAATGCAGTCAAAGCAACAAGAAAAAGGCCTTCCATTCTGAGATGCAAATCTTCCTGACTGGTGACTTTGATGAGCTCTAGAACTTTCTGAAAAGTAGTAAAGCCCTGTCTCTTGGGACCTTAGTAGGAGAATGGGAAAGTTGTAAGCAAATGCATAACAGCAGGCACTTTGAGATCGACAAAGAGCAGAACTAGATTTGCTGTGGGTTATCCATTTTAAATTGCAACAATAATCAAAGCCTTTAACTTTTTAAGAACACATTTGGTGCATCTATAATTCAGAAGATAGTAGAAAAGCTGAGGAAACAAAGTAAGCAAAGGGTCCCACTGTGCTGAGGCACCCCTCCTTTTTCATTGTCTTCTGAGAACTATACCCTGTAGAGGAATGAAGGCGGTGGGTTGATCAGCATTGATAACATGCAGCTGTGGCTTTGCTTTGGAGGCAGTGGGTTGGTTGACATGGATGATGTGCAGCTGTAGCTTGTTCCTGCTAAGTAGTTAAATACCACTGAGGATGGTGGGTTAGTGGTTGGGTGGAGGAGTGTGGTCTGAGCTCTGGAGGGAGATGAAACAGTATGGATAGTAGAATCTGACAGAAGGTAAAAGCCTTGTTGCAGCCTACTAGTTTGTGCTGCAACAGTACCCCAAAGGAAGCAATGGGGTGAATATTGTTTAAGTTCATTCTGGACTATCAATGTCTTTACCAGGACTGGCAGGCACTTGGCTTGCTTTACCTACCAACATGGGATGACCAACTTCAGCAATTTTTCTCATCCACTTAAATGTTTGCAGCATGACTGCAAACAGTAAGACACATGACACAGCATCTCAAAAGCTCACTTCTAGAAAGTGTGGGGCAGTTGCAGATGCTGCCAGGCTTGGGATGGGCACCCACAGGATGGTGCCAGGGTGCTTGGGTCATCCATACTGGTACTCTCCTGCTTGCCTGGGGAAGAAATCTACCTCCCCAACTTGCCCCCCTGACTGCAGAGACATGTTCGATTCCTGTTGGTTGTTCAGAATAGTGGGTTTGATTTATTTTGCTGCTCTGGTTGTGGTGATAAAGTACAGGGCTACTTGACAGATACACCTGGACAGCACTGGTTGTGTAATTTGGACACCTTATTACCCCTTTTTCTGTTCCTTCCTTTCTCTGCTCTTGCACCTATGTTTCTCTGCCCCAATCTTCCCCCTGATAAACAACCAATCCCTAACAACTTTTTCCACATTTGTGCTGGTTCTGGGACATTCATGCCCATATTTGGTATTACTGTTATCATTGCTTAGGTAATCTTATATTACTGATAATATATTATATCACTGATCTGGTCATCCAGATGCTGTTGACCTTGCAAGACTTGACTACCCCAGAGTTCCTCAGTGCTCCTCCGTACTTATCTGTGAAGTTTGGTCATTTCACACATAACTTCTCCTTAACCACCTATGAAATTCCAACCTCTCCTATAGCATGCTCTGTAACTTTTGATAGCAACTCACACTGTTATCTGTCACACCCAAGGATCTCTCAAGTCAAGGTCATGCAGTGGGTTTTCATGCCCTGTCCAGCTTAGCCTCACTGGGGCTCAGTCCAGTAGCCCTGGCACCTGCCTACAGCCCACTCAGTCTGTGCTCTGTCTGTCTTTCTCTTACTTTACTTGGCTTATTTTAGTCTTTCTGAGGTTTGTTTCCTTCCTACTTCTCAGCTTCCTTCCACTTTGAAAAAAAAGTATCTTTCCATAAATGACCATAAATAAAATTTTAAAAGAGCGATGTGGTGTAGTCTTAACCAGTACCTTAGCTATAACCACTGAAAGAAAGAGTAAGAGTCTGGAATACCCTGCATGAGTGCTGATGTCACATGTGATTTCATATTACAGTATGATAAAGGAAACTGGGTCACAAAGTAAATTTTCTTGGCTTAGTGAAGAAATCTAAGACCACCTGAACTATCGCATAGTTATTCTGACCCATCCAGCTAGAAGGGTCCCAGGTCTAAAAGATGAAACATAGAACTAGATGCCTGATGTATGTAAGTATCAAAAGTCTGAGGGTTTGGGATCTTTGAATGAATAAAATTATTAATATAAATATACTTTAGATTAAGGTTTTTAAGACATTACAGTACCCTTATTATCTTACAGGTGTGTTTCAGCATTGCCTTCTGGAGGACTCATGATAGATTAATCTACTCCCAAATTCCAAAAAAGGCCTGCAGCTCCTTAGGTCTCCCCAGACAGAAGTTTCTAGCACGCTTGAAAACTGAGTCCAGTGCTTGAGTTCTTGCCCCTGAAAAACTGGGTCTGTACTCAGTCATAAGTTACTGTTTCATAGAGCATTACGTATATTAAAAAGCATCCCAGTTCTTGTCAGAAGAATCTCTAAGCCTTTCTATGCTCATAAGAAAATCATAGGCAGAGATTTAAGTGCTTGCACATATCACTCCTTTCGCCTTCCCTAGAGAAAAGGAATGTCACAGCTGGTGAGAGCTAACACTTGCAAAATTACACTACTTCGTATAATTTCTATCAGTGTTGCCAAATGTATTTTAATATTTTTTTTAATAAAATAACACCCATCCCTTGCTTTTCCCTATTAAAAAATAATTAACCAGTATACGTGTGTGTGTGTGTGCACATGCCCTCTTCTATTTAACAACAAAAACCTGCCATCAGGACCATGTAGCCGTTTACTGAGCAGACATAAGACACTGCACCATTAATACTATGATATCGTTTGCCAGTTGGGTGTGTTTAGCACACACTATGAATTGAAGACAAATTTGGCACTTATTTTTGGGCCTAACTCCAAAAGGCTCTACAATAGAGCTGACTTACAATTTACATAGTACTGATGTGTTATCCTTATGATAAAATCCCAGTGCACTAGAAATGACTGGTGTTCCATTTCTGCTTTCCATCCCTCATATTTTCTCCAGTTATCATTGCTGATTGCTGCTGTTCAATATTTTCTGTACTTTCAAGTACTGGTAAGGATCTCTGCCTTTCTTTGCTATTGCCACATTTGGTCCTCTCACATATATTCCAATTCTATTAACAGTAACATTTAAAAACTTTGCTAATGCTTTTTCATTTCTTATTTTCTATATCTTTGTGTCTTATGAAGATAACATTCCTTTCTTACTTGCTGCACATTACTGCCAACTTTATAATAGAGTAATTTATACTCATCCTCAGACAGATGTATCAACTGAAACGTGATTTACAGTTAATGAGGCCAGGCCACACATTTTATTGTCTGAATTCACATTTTCCCTATCATCTGTCTTCTGTCTTTGTGTTAACATATCTTCTGCAAATGACCTATTTTGAGCAGTTATAGTTAAAACTTCAAATTGTTCTGTCCTTCCTCTTTTGTCAGGTCACTTGCAAGTTTCCATTTTATTCAATGAGATTTTGTAAAAGGCACTCCTGCAGGTTCTTTTCATCTCTTTCTGCTTGAGTATCTCTTCCTGTTGTCTAATGACTTATTGTTAGAAGTAGTATATTCCTCAGATAGTTTTGGTTTTAATCCAGTAAGTCCATCTCTCATAGTTTCCTGTCATTACTCATTGTGTTCCCCGACATCCTTCACTGATCTCATCTTTTCTTCCGTACACTCCATGCCAACATAAAGTCACTTCAGGTCAGAGTTCATACAGTGCTAACTTCCTCCTGCTGCTCCTGTCAGATTCCCTTAAATCCACTTTTCATCAAGTCACTAATCCCAGGCACATGATCTAATTGGGTGGTAAGTTGCAGCTCCTGAAGTAAGCCTAAGCATTACTGAATTTCCTTTAAAAATACTCCTCATTTTCTTCATTTCCTTATCATAATTCTCTTCTCTTGAACTCCTGTATAAAGCTGTCTACTTTTGCGCTGTTGGACAGCCCATGCCTGTTTCCCATGGCATTCATGCGATTCCTTTCAGTATCACAAGACTCTGTTAAATGTACATAATAACTTTCAAATATCAGAAAGTTTTTAAGAGGAATTAATATAAAGGAAAGCCTGCATATTTATAACCCCTATAAAACATATGGAAACTGTTCTTTTCTTTTAGTTTTTCAAAAGCATTTCCTATATATTTCAATATTTGCAACTAAAAAACCCAAATGAGAAAAGCAAGAGCAAACTAGGCCTTTCCTACACTCTTGCTTTCCTGTTTTATTGATCCATTCTGTTCTCCATGCAGCCTATTTTAATTGCTAACAACAGATAACCTTAAAAGAGTCAAACATATTATTGCAAATTTCTGTCAGAGTAATACTGTTATATGCTGCAGTGTAATTTACCCAGCTAAACTGTAGGCTTTCCCTGCAGTTCAAACAAACAAACAAAAAAAGCATTACCAAACGTTCATTTGTTTGGCAAAGCTTTCCTCTCCATTGCTCTTTAGAACCTGAAACTTTGGAATCCTTCTTTTTCTTGAGTAATCCTATCATTACTTTCAACACACTTGACAATTTTTTGCTATTAATACAGTTAATGAAGTTCAGTAACACCCAAATCTTGGGAAAACAGAATACAGACTTTAAATTTTAGCTGGAACATTTTACTTGTTAACAATATTTCTCATTAACAAAATCTTCCTTGACACCATTCAGTGAAATGCATCTTTTCCTGATTTTTTACATACATTTTCTGAGCGGAACATTTATGTTTGCAACTTTTAACTGATGATTTTAGGTTCCCTTCATTCCCAGTTGCTTACCAGTTAGGTAATTCTCTCCGACCATCCTCACCTGTGATGTATACTTTATTTTGATTAACCACACTATGTTATTCACACCTTTTTTTTTTTTTTTTTTTAAATATTCACTTCTCAAAGAAGTCTTTGTTTCCCTTCAATCAAGAACTCAACTATACTTGTTCTTCAGTAGTTGTTGTAGTCGTCTTATCTTCATTTCAATCATCTGCCCAATTTCCTCTTTTCATTTACAAACAAGTTTTTCCGGTGGAAACATCATCATTATAAATGAAGTTAGTAACAATCTGGAAGGTTGTCCCACATCTAAGCTGTAATAAATATAATATGACTGACTTTAACTGTGCTCTTCAAAATATATTCCATTCTCTAAATCTGATTTTGAGTTGAAAGCTCCCTGGTAATAAAGCCATATATCAGTTTTTAATTGGGAATGATAAGGACTCCCCAAACTGGTTACCAAGTAAAGGTTTATTCAAGTTTGTGTGGAAAGTGCCTTATGTCATTGTGAACACAGTAAATATATATCAAAGGTGATCTTTTCTATTGGTGCTGTTTAAAGGAAGACATACACAAAATTAAAGGATTTCTTTCTTTTAAGTAAAGGCATATGAGAGCCTTTCAGGCTCTGAGTATTGGAAAGATTTGCTCCTCTGCCAGCCTCACAGCAGCCAAAGAGAAGGACAGGTCGCCATCCTACTATGTTAGTACACAAAAAGCCTACGTGACCTGCTAGCATGCCTGACTGCCTTTGCTTACTGAAGAAAGTAATCTGGCAAGAAGCCCTAGATAAAGTTACTGTCTGCTGGACCTCTGCATTTTCTCAACAAGGCTTCTTCCCTCCATAGGCAACTGTTGGAGGATACCATGCTCTGACTTTCCATGTTGGTGTCGCAAAATGAGACCACTGATGACAAGGAAAGGAATTGGGATTTTGGCAACTACATAGGAGCGCATGATGCTTGGCACCGAAGGATGTGATGAGGAGCCCATAATTCAACACAAAACCTCTTAGTAATGTAATAACTGGCCCAGAATTTGCTGACTGCTTGTTAATTATTGAACAATCCCAAACCATCTGACCAAAAACCTACCCTTTGTCTCCTCAGCTGCTTGTCCCAGATGACTAATGGCAACTGTTTTTGAAAGGTGTCCAAGAATGTCTTTGTAGTGCCTTTACTTTTCCACAGCTCTAGCCAAATGTCTATGTATGAAGAACCCTGAAACTCCAAGCCAAAACCTCTCCCTCCTGGTACTTCTTCCATAAACAAGTTCTCTGTTAGATTTCAAATACAGCTGACACTGAAATATGCCAAAAACCAGAAGCCTGAAGAGAAGGATTTTTTTATTAGAAATTTTCTTCACATCTTAAAAAAATATGGCTTCTTTGTTGTTACCATTAATGCAAGTAACATTGAAAGGAAGGGAAAAATAAAAAGCATTAACTTCTTAGGCAAGAAAGAGGTAACAGTCTTTAAATTCAGCTGTGGATAACAAAAAAAGGGCATTTTGTACACAAGGTGTCTGTTCCTGTATCTCTCGAAGATTCCAGAGGAATTTGGGAACAGAGACTACATATTATCTTCTGACATGAATTTTTAGAGGTGACAGCTCTAAAAATTTCTCTTTCAAATGCTTTTCTTTAGATACTTGTACTTTTGACAAATAAGAAAAAGGTGGTTGGTTTTACAAAATCAACTACAACTGAAAAGGAAGCCACAGCAAAGGTCCATTTTCTGAACAGGTATTTCTCTCATATGTTGCAAATGTTGATGTTACGAGATTTATAAAAGGAAAGCAGGATTATTCCTGGCTCAACAATACCCTGATCCACTACTGTCTGAAGAACTTGTCAAATTATATCGATTTCTAGTTTAATCAGGGTTTTATTCCTCAATATTGTTTGAGCATAGACTTTATTCATACTCTGAGTTTTAACAATACCCTGTGCTAACCCTCCCAATGCAATTCAGAGACTGTTTTCTCTTTAATAAGAGCTTTCCTTTCTTCCTTCTGTGATATGGACACATCTGCTACTTAAACAAAACGAAGAAGAAATACTTGAAATCTTCTTCTTCAGCATAATAGAAGTTAATATATCGTGACCCTTTTCTGTCCCTAATGTCCCAGGAAGGGGACCATAGAAGTGACTAAAATGCACTGCAATAGTCTTTCTTGCTATGTCCTACACACTTACGTGTCTATCAGGCTGGTAAAGTAATTTCATTTGCTTTTCCAGTCCCGTCTCTATGGAAGTGTTTCCATTTCCTTTTTAACTCTGTTGATTCACTTTTTGCTTGGGAATTCAACCCATAAGTAGCTTAGACTTTTAACAAGCACTTATGCCCCTGTATATCCTTGTAGTCTCTCCAGATGGCTTAGTTAAAATCTTGACATTTTCAGGTTGGACACCGGAATATGGGGAAACTAGCCATTTTGTCTATTTTATACTTAGGAACATGCCTTTCTTATAATCCCTTTCTTCAGTTTTGTTACTTGCCATTTAAACATGTATTATTGTTCTATCTGCTAAAGTATGTATGGTAATCTATCCTTTTACTCCTTGGTCTTCATATTCATACTAAATCAGAAATAATGAGAGTCAGCAGCAATCAACAAATTATGCTCCTCTCCATGTCTCAGCCCAGCCTCTTCTCTTAAATCTTCTACCTGTTGCCACATCTGAGAATGTTTCTTCAACTCAGTTTCTTCAACACAGTTCCTAGGGAGGAATCTGGAACTGTGGGTTAGATGGGCAGGTGCCTCCTACAGTTTAGGAGAAAAATTAGAGACATCAAGATAGGACTGAAAATGACCAATTGAGTGATCCGTCCAGTGCAAGTCAGTGGGAAATACTGAGGATGGGGAGTTCTCCGATATTTTCCTAGGCATTTTCAGGGCTGTGGCTTTAGGTAAGAGCTTTCAATCACAGACTCGCATCCCTTCCTGGTAACAGCCCCAAATAATGGTTCTTCCCATGAACTGAGCAGTGTTCATTCTTTTTCTTTAGAGGAGGAGAATGGTACTATCACCTATTTTCTGTAGTGAAGTGTAATTACTATGGACATTCTAAGAAATAGAAGAAAATTCAGTGCAGTCAGGTTGCTGCAAGTTCTTCAAACTTCAGTTTGCACAGTTACTTAAATCCTCTGTCTGTTAAAAAAAAAAAAATTATCTGCATCTATCCTGAAGACAGATCAGTGTTATAAAACTGTGTGTGTTTTACATCATCATTGTATTGCTGAGAAAGCTAGAAATAAATCAGCTATCTAGGACATTTGACTGAAATGTTCTTGCCTACTTGAGTGGGAATATGTAATTCATATTTATTTATGAAATAAACTATCTTTAGCATGAATAATTAATAGATTTCTGGAATGTGTGAACTGTGACCTGCATCAGGAAGGCTCTAAAGAGAAAAAGAGGAAAGGTCAAACAGTGATGCTGCGATTTGTATATTGGAGTTGTGTTTATGCCAGGGTTTCAAAGAACAAGAGTAAAATTCCTGTGCCAGAATTCAGACAATATATCTGGGGTCTTAGAATTGTGTTGCGTTTTGATTGACGTTCTCATCACAAAGCTTGACTTTTCATTGGACAGCAACTTGTGTAAACATTAGGCTGGTATTAAAAGGTACACGTAACATGAGGCAGTGCGGGGAAATACCCTAAAAATCTCAGCAGTGAGCTAAACACTTTTCCCTGAGCTCTGTGTACTCTCTCCCATTCAATTTGTGGCACAAGAGGTAAAATGTAACCTGGAAGGGGGAAGTTTGTAGTTGTGCCACAGGCATTTTTGCAGAATGACCATTCTTTAATCTCCAATTGCTCTCCTTTGATGACAAGAACCAAACACTTAGCCAAATAAGTTTCCAGCTCTGGTATGCTTTGGTAGTAGGATGAAGGGAGAAGCAAGTCCGAACTGGCTTTGGCTTTGATTTTGCAGAATTGAAACTCTCATGATGAGGCTTTGAAACACCAAGCCCAGAATCTAACTAATTTGTCTTGGCACAGTTAATTTCACAAAGGTAATCTTGAGGAAAGTTCAACATACCTGGATTTTAGCCAGCTGGCTGCCTTAATGTCTTTCTTGTCTCCCTTTTCAGTATAACAGTTCTCTCTGTAACCTCAGATTTTCTTGTAGTTGTAACTTTCAAGTATAGCCTCCTCCTTCATCTCCCTCCCCTACAACTCTTATTCCACACGGTCTTCCTGACCATGCTGTTGAAATAATACCTCTCACAAGAGGTACTCTGAAACACACTCTTGGCCACAGCAGGGAATACGCTGTGTAGCTGTTTCTCTGGTTTTTCATCTACATCTTGTCTTTGTGCATGAAGAAGTGGTTACAGATTCCTCCCCAGGTTTTGGTCTCAGAGCCTATGACATGTCCACGATTGTGTGTACTCTTAAAGTGATGGTAATCCAGTGTTGGCTGCCGGTGGCTGCCAGATATCAGGACCAGGAACAGATCTTTATGCTTGGGCCCTCTGCCAATATTTATAATTAATAATATTAGGTTTTTACAGTATGATTTGATCTAGGAAGACCAGCTGTGCTGATTTTAGAGATTTAAGCTCTAAGATTTGCTTCATTGTGTATAAAAATGACCTAAAAATCTATGATAATAATAATAATAAAAAATTATATCCAGACATCTGCCCTGCCTTTTCTTCTTATGGGCATCTGGTCTCTCATCTCAATATTTTCTTTGTTTTTATGTCTCCACTCTCTCATCTCAATATTTTCTTTGTTTTTATGTCTCCACATACGAACTAGTGTTTGAAAGGCTGATAATGTTGGAGATTGTTCAGTGACTAAAAGCTGTGTAGTTTTCATGCAAATTGAATCTGCAAAATGAACCTGAACTTTTCCAAAGACAATTCTATTAAGAGTAGTCTACTGATTAGAGGCTGTGCTTTGTGCTAATTAGACATATCTTGCCCGCTTCCCAAAGTGGGCAAAAGGCACCCACACCTGGTATGACTGTCACGTGTGGCGCTGGCAAGATAGGCACTAACAGTATGAGTTTAATGGTCACAGGAGAGTTCACAGACCAGAATGAAGTGCCAGCTAGGATTTTTTTTTCTGTGCATTGAACAAGTTAGCCACCACACAGGAGTTTCACAGGATGTGAACATCTAACTTGCTTTAAAGAACCTAGTAAGCACATATTTAGCATCTGAATATTTCTGAATAACTGCTTCACAATAACCAAAGTTTGTAATTTTGTTCAGTATAGGTAATACTGCCCCTATTTTTTGGTTCTGATGTTTCAGCTGTTGACTGCAATAAAAATGAACACTTCATAGGTACACAATAAATCACTTAAATTTTCAGACTGAGAGTGACTCTGTCCAAACAGGTGCTAACGACCAAGCTGAACAGCACAGGTTCTGAAAGCATCACTCTTGCTCAGTTGTACTTAACTTTACAAACAAGCCTTTGAAAGAGTGAGGCAGCTGGTGGGGTAAGGGTCAATTTTGCAGCAGTGAGTTTGTCATCATTTACTTACACCATGGGGTTTAGAGGGGCTTTACATGCTTCTGGTAACGCTATTTTCAATCCCCCTGAACAGAGGAAAAAATGCAGCCTCTGCAAATATTTGCTTTTTTTCCTTAAAGAAACCTGTAGTACTTACTAGCTTGAGAAGAAAATGCATGTTACTACATTTTGACATGTCTTCTTGCCAAAAAAAGAAGGGAATGCTTTCAAGAACTTTGGTCACAGAGAAAAAAGCAAGTTATTCACATTCCTTCACTTAAATGTTATTTTCTTCTTTGTTACATCCATTACTGTCCCAGAAGCACTTCCTTAGCACACTTCCAAAGTAGTGTGGCAGCTTCTGAATCCTCATTTGTCATATCACTACTCACCATAAGAGAGAGATCTGTGTTTAACTTTCATGTAAAATAGCTCGTTGTGTCTTTTATGTCAACAGAAACATGACAGCAATAACAAATGGGATGCAATGCCGATTAACTAAATTATTTAAAAAGTCATATGTTGGCTGTACAATATCAAAACATCCATTTTCTTCCTTATTACATTTCCCAGAATATGCACATACAAAGAGGATTTGTAGCTCCTATCTGCTGTTCAGTAGGTGCTAACCCCTCAGGTCCAAACTCAGCAGTATACCACTCATAAACAGTATGCAGACTGAAGGAACCCATATGTATGTTGTGGCCATTTAAACCTATATTATCCCAGCGTTAATAAGTTATTCGTAAGAGTACAAACCTTTTGCAAATATCCTTCTTTTCTCAAGGAAATGGTCATCTATGTTTGTTTCCCTCTGTAAACCCACAACCCTTTCAAGCAGACTGGATTACCTTTTCACCATAAATGTAATGGCATCTGGTCTGCTAGAGAGAGTGTATTTACTCAATCTTTTTTTCTCATCAAAGTATTCAGCCACATTCTGATAAAGGTGATGTCTGAACTGAAACAGACATACAAGTTTAAAAAAGCAACAGAAGTCTGAAACCAGGAGCTTGTTATAAGGAAAAAAATAATATTCATATGAGATGTTACTGTGATATTTAACCTGTGACTGTCACAAATGGCAAGAGGGAAATGGGAAATCTTTGCTTGCTGTTATATTTCTTTTTAATGAATCACATTTCCTTCCTGTGAAAATGAAACTTTATACATCAATGCCCAGTTGATCATGAATAAAAGAAATTGAAAATCTGAAATATGATCTCAAGCTTAGAATAGCATGTAGTAGCTTTTATGTTTATTTCAGAGCCCAGAACAATGTAATCAAAAGAACACAGCATTTTAGAGTTTAAAAATATGCAATTTTTCTGTCTGATTGATAAGCTTCAAGCCATTTGTACATGGACCTCTGTGTCTAAATGAAAGCTCCAACAGCATGTTTGTGTCATCTTCTCAAACAATAATATGCTAGATGATAAAATTATACATTTGTCCTTGATGACAGAAATAGTCTTCAACTGGGGCACATAACTATTTGCGCAGTTAATTCGTGACATGGAATTGTCCCAGCAGGACTGCGGGCTGTCTTAAAACTGCTTATTTTAAACAACGAACTGTGTTCCTCCTAATATCCTCTACTACCTTGGTTGAATGACATCACATCTTTCAGTAAACAGAAAAAAGTTTGGAAAATCCCTGCCTCTTCCCTTGTGTACATTGTATAGGTCTCTTTTTCTCTCCCCCAGCCCTTCTGTGGGATCTGTAGATGCTCAGGACCCAGGCGTATCAGTCTCCACAGCCAACATCAGTTTATGCCTCTGTGTGAGCCCAAACTGTCACATATCACAAGTCATTGCAGTTGTCCCAGTGATCTTTAGTAATTGGTTTTAGACAAAGACCCTGCTGAACAGACAGCCAAGAGCAGGAAACAAGAACAGTTTTAAACTACGCTTTTATCACATCATTTCCTCGAGTTGTCTCTTGCTTTCTTTTTGTTCTCTTCCTAAACTTTGCATCCCAGGATGATGAGCTGGGTCTCCAAGGCACACAGACAGTGCCCTGACACCCCAGGGGAGTGGATCAGCAGGGCTCCTGCCGGGGCTCAGCGTGGCTGCTGGGTGCTGCCCACAGAGCTCTGTCCCCACGCTTAGGGCAGAGCAATGCTTTAGGGCAGAGCAACGCTTCAGTACCTTAATTTAAGCCGGGTTAAAATTTCAGATCTAAAATTTATCTTTACAGTGAAATAAGGAAAAACGAAAGAGAACAGGCTGTAAAGAAAGAGTCTGACAGACATGTCAGTCTCATGGAGAATCTCCAGGTTTTTGGTTACCTTTGCTCAAACTCAGAGGACGAGACCGTGGTATTGATAGCTGACTGACCTAGGCAAAAAGGATAATACTGACTTCTCCAGCTGAAAACCTGATCTGCAATGTGTTTCCCATCTCCTCCCTCTCAAAGTTTATTGAAATCAGCTCACTTAGAGGAGAACTAGAAAATAAGAACTGGAAGCTTTCTTCACCTCCACTTTTAATTTAACAGAATAGACCTAGGAGTTTTCTTCTTCATGGTGTTACGGTCTGAGAAGTGTCCTGCTGGGAGCCTGCCCTACAGCTTGATAGTACAAACTATAGAAAACTCCTTTCTAAACCCAGCTGGTGTATCTGGCCTTGCTGCTGGCCTGTCTGAAGTGTGTGCGTATCAGCTGAGGCTAAACTTTTATTTGCAGTGAATTAGCGCAGCTTAGAGAGAAATCTCATGCTATTTTACTGGCCCAGGACTGCATACTGATGAGAAAAAAGTTCCATTTTTTCCTGGAAACTAACGCCTGTCTTTCAGTTTATTACTATCATAACTTGTATTACTATTCTTGCAAAATAATTAATTTAATTTTGCTTTCTTTTGTTGGATCATTTACAGAGACTTCTGAACTTAAGTGCATCTTATTTAGATTTATAACACATTTTTCTTAAATACCTTTTGATTTTTGACACATTAACTATAACTTGGAGTGCTTCTTGTGCTTGTGAGTAACTTTTGTTGCTTTCATCCGTATAACTGATGTCAGGTTAGCTCTGCCTTAAATATGACAGACTCTACACTGGATCAGGAAATAGTACAGTGCAAGAGACAGAAGATACAAAATGTGCTTGTGCTTCTCTCCAGCAATGCAATTAAGTTAATTATTGAGTCAAAACTGCGTCATGGACAGGGGATCTCCTAAGAACATTGTTTTTCAGCCTTGACTGACATCTCTCTGCATGCTTTTCCTCTTTCTTCTCTTGAAGAAAATCTTTTGCTGATGGAAAGTGATCGTTTACCTTGGGGGGTGGGGGCGGGGAGCGGCTATCCCCTGCTGATATCCAGTGGCTGTCCCATATAACCCCTAGTTCTACAAAGCTGATCACTCCAGGGCTTGGCTAGGACCAGAAAATCACCACTAGTCTCCAACAGTGTCTGTGTAGGTCAGCTGCCCAACAAAGCAACAGATCTGCTTTTGGTGCACCCTGATAATGCATCAGCAGTCATGGACCTGGTCATGAGCACTTCTGACCTGGTTTGCCAGTGACAGCCTGTAAATCAAGTTACCAGTCCACAGCCTCTGCCAAGACTGACAGCTAACTGACAGCTAATGAATGTTGTGATGTCCTCACCTGGTGACACTTGTGCATAGGACGAAGCCAATGATCATTACTTAATTGCTCTCACCCTTAGTTACAACCCAACAGTCTTTCTTTACAGGAGACCATATGAACTATGAACGCACACACCTTCTGGGTAAGCATTTATGGGAAAATAACATTTTTCAGCAGATATTATTAATTTTATTTGATAAATATAGTGTAGCAATGATGAACTTATTTGTCTGTAAACAAACCCTTCAAATGAACTGACTGTTTAGAGTATTTTATGACATTAAGTTTGGTGAATACTGAAATTATAGAAGTTATTTAGCAAGTCAGCTTAAGGTTTCTTTTATTTACAGTAAATCATCTACTGCTACTGTTACTGTTCTTTATATCTTTCCTTCTGTGTAGCATGGTTTTTTTTGGCTATGTGCTGAAACACAGCCTGTGTAGAAGACCATAATGCAAAAACTTAATTGCTGTGTTGATGCTTTCTTGGATCCCATTGATATTCTTGGGCAATCAGAATGTAGGACGTTGGCATACCATAGGTGTGTGGAGTGTCTGGGGACAGGAGAAGGACAGGTGAAATGTGGAGCTAATGAAACAGAGAAGAATCAATTCACCAGCTTGAAGGCAAAGTAGATACATTAACTGACAACAGTTAAAGTGCTTTGTAAATAGTTTTAACTAATTCAAACAAGAGCCAAATAAACAAACAAACCTTACTATTGATAAATGCTGAAGGAGTAATATTTTGTTTTGTGGTAGGAAGGGATGGGTTAGTGTACCAAAAGGGAGAGAGAGGCAGAGGAGGGATGACCTCCATCCCTCCACCCTTGCTTTGGATTCTTGGCTGATTCTGTTCTGCAGATGATAGACAGCACCTCAGCCAAGTGAAACAGAGAAAATTATTTTCTATTTTAATAGCGAGAAATTAAAGACTGAACTTCCAGACAGACTGCTACTTTTCACAGGTGGTTGAAGCTGCTTGGCTTGCAGTCCTCATGCCTTACACCACCATTCAGGGGGCTGTAATTGCCTACAAACACACTGCCAGTCTTTTCTTACGGCTTTGTTATAGCTGGGTTTGCTAGCTACTTCTCTCCTTTTTTTTTTTTTTTTTTTTTAAATATATTTAACATTCCCTGTATTTGGAATGATTGATAATGAAAAGTAGGATATCAGTGTGTTAAATTTGTTTGCTAAATTATTACAAATATTTTTGAACTCCTTACTATTTACCAGTATCCCTTATATAATATTTACAATATTTACAATATATAGGCAATGTAGTTTGTTTTCTCTTGGAGTTTTTGTTGTTGTTTTTTTTTTTTTTTTACTAAAAACTAAAAGGATTAGAAAGCTGCTTGTAGTTACATCCGTTTGATTGTTGTAGGGTTAGCACATCTTCAAATCCACTGCCTTATTATAGTCCTAAATAAAGAAAACTAAAGGTATTCAGAGTAAACTGTTAGTATAGCACTTCCATTTATCACTGGTTTTCTTGAGAGTATCAAATTTATCAGATGTGTAAACATCCTGATAGCAAAGAACCCTAAGGGAGCTAAAATTCTGATGAATGTCATTTAGAAAAAACAAGTCAAAGCTTGTATTGACCTTTTCACAACCATTTTGCTGCACAGTACTTTCATTTCTAAATGGATGTTTTTCTTCTGGTAAAAACAAGGGGAAATACATTTAGGTTAATAAAACCTTAGTCATATAAGCAAAATGAAGGAAAGTAAGATATATGTTTTAATTGAGAATGAGCAGCTTGAGTTTATTTCATGTTAAAACTTTTTGAATATTTTGAATACATTCCTAAATTATTAAGAATATATATATGTGTGTGTGCATGAAATTGGGCTGAGTTTTTATAGTTAATCACCGTAATTCTAATGCTACACATAGTCAAAACAGCAAGGTCACTGCTATTCCATTCGAAGGCATAAATATGTTTCCATATCCTGTGATGAATTCTTTCTCAATACTGCATTAATTTAGGCATATGTGCTCCTGAAGGAGAACTGCCAAAGGATATAATATATATTGCTGGCAGTGTTTGTCAATTATCTTTCCCCATGAATGATACTAGTTTTTGTTAAGCGAAACAGCTGTCCTAGGAACAATAAAAACTGTCATTGTCTATAAAAGACATGCTGAAAATCGTATCTTTTTGGTATCTCAGCCTTGGAATGGCAATCTAGGTACCTTCCTTGGGGGACTTATGGGTTCAGCTAAGAAAATACAAAAAAAATGCACTCTTAGTACGGAGTTGGATTAGCATTAGCACATCTCCAAAGGGTAAGTGTTTTCTGACCCTCAACCTAGGTACTTCTGTGATTCCTGTGTCCAAAGAAGGCACAGGAGTTTGTAGGTCGGGTGGTGAGACTGATGTGGTCACTGAACCTGACGTCAAAATGCAGTGAGAATCCTTGGGGTCACAACTAAGCACCCAATGAATTTTCGATAGCTCCAACGTTAAATGTCAGCTTAAGGTAGTTGGATGTTTTTATAGTTGGGGAGGTAGGAATTTCCACTTCGAATTTCTGCACCTAGAGATTACTTTAAAACCTCACCTATGTAAGCACCTGATTTCTTTTTGGGAAAGCCTCCATAGTGAATATTTAGGGGCTTTGGCTCTCCTTTTACAAAGGAGGATTCTCAGGCTGAAGGGATGGATGTTGATGATTCCATCCTCAGCTACTTTCAGATAAGTCTATAATGTCTGACTGTCTGAGACCTGAGCATGGAATTATTTTGCCATTACATGTAATAGTATTTTGATAGTGAAAATAAGACAGTTCAAATGACACAAAACTTTATAGGGTAAGTGTTCTGCGGTCTCTGTAATCCATAGTGTTTGAGCAGATGCTTGTGATTCATCATGCCATGCATCACATGTACCCCTTGCAATCACATCACAAAACTGCATCAAATGTCTTAACAAGCTCTGAAATCTTATCATTGTGAGCAATCACACTGTGATGTGTTAGGAGCAGTTTCTGCTTCTCTTGCTTATCATAAAAAACAGGGTGTTGCTTCTTAGAAATACTTTTGTTTTAAGAATTATTTTTTTTTCCATTTATGATGAATCTATTGGGATACTTCAGCATATATCCAGGCCCATTGTCTTATAAAGTCCTTCGGTGTTTTGGATCTGTTTTTCTTGGAAGAGGATTGTCTGTATATTCTATTAGGGCTGTTGTCAAAAAAATCCTGGGGATTCAGAGCACTAAACTCCCACAAGGAAAAAATGGGGTAGAAAAAGTAATAATGAAATCTGCTCGGCAGTATTTCAGCCCTCTATTGCACCCCTCACGCATGCCGTGGAGTGAAAAGCAGTGTTGAGCCACCCAACACCCAATGAGAAGTTCTGAGACCTTCCAGGGAATGGTATTTCTAGACATCTCTTTTCTGCCTACCTCTGTGCTTTGTCCATTCTGTAGCCTTCTCTTCCCCATCCCACGGGGGCAATGTGGGAGCTCACTAGCCTGAGAGAAAGATACTTCTCACCCTTGCAAATGATTACAATCCTAGATGCTGATCATGAGAAATCTGCCCCCCAATATTACTGCTTCTTTCAAATGAAGTATACATTGAAGTTATAACCCACAGGAGGTGTTGGTGCACATTAAATCCTAACACAGTAGTTCTTCCATTATTCTTTCAATAAAAGTTTATCAGATGCCAGATGAGGCAAGAGTTATCTTTGTTAACATTCTCCACTGTTCATTGAGACATTGGCTCATGAGACTAAAATATAAAGCATAATATCCAATGCTGTACTTCTGTAGTTTCCTCGGGGGGGGGGGGAGGGGGGGGGGAGGGGGCAATAATCAACTGAAGGCACCAAGTTTTCCAAGGAAAATATTTCATACTTCATGTACAGACCAAAACTTAAGCACAGCTTCAGCCAGAAAGCAAGTACTCTAATATACAAAAGATAGTTTTTACCAGGTATGTTTTTGCATTTTTAAAAAAAGGTTATAATTATAACAATTTAATAACATCAGAGTACTAGTTATATGTTTTTAAGGACAGTCTTAATTTTTTTTCCCTCCATGTTGCATGTCCTGAGAACAGCAAGATTATCCAGATAAACTGGGTAGTATTCCGTCCACCTACCTGTGAAAAGATGGACTTCCAACTAGGCTAATAACTCCCTCCAGAGTAAGTGGTGAGAGGTAAATGTCTCCAGAGTTTGTTTCAGCTTATTCTAAGGTCTGGAAGCACCAGTTTCTATTCGCTAGCTGTGCTTTGGCTGTAGGTAGCTAAGAGAAAGAGATACTCTGTAATTTCAGAGAGCAAAAACTGGCGTGAGGTAAATTCTGCCCGTTGTGTCTGGCCTTTGCTTTTAGGCGTGGGTATGGTCATTCACTCATAAATGAGCTTTTCTGTAAGATCACTTGAAGTGGTAACTTAGTGGGTACATGCCCTAATCCTTCCCCACTAATAGGGAAAGGAAATTCATGTAAAGCACCTTTGTGTTTTTGCAGTATTATAAGTTACTAAAGTTCAGTTTTCAGTAGTTTGAAAAAAAAAAAAAAAGCAAAAGGATTAAACTTGTACTAAGACCTTTTATGTGATTACATCTGCTGCACCAGGATGAATAGTACCTTATCCCGCTGAAGCAGATGACTGCCAGGACCGCTTTCATTTGTGGGCTCAGTGCTGAGACCTGTGTGTTACACCGCTTGTAAAAACCCAGGGGAAGAACACTCCATTTCCGCTGCTATCAACTATTAACTTGTCTATTCACCCACTTCAAACCCATCATGAACACAAGGAATTCAAATGTGTTGGAGAAAACATGCATTCCACAATTTCAGTGGTTTAGTGCTATTAAGAAGTACCCAGTTTACAGAGATTTTATCTTTATAAGCTACCCTCTCTTTATCTCTGCAGTTGCAATTCCTGTATTGCCACTAGAAGATGAATCATAATGGTAAAGAAAAAGCCCTGACAGGCACTGCCTATCAGATTTATTTTATGCTAAACTGCATACTTGAATATTCTTATTTACTAAGAACACATTGTGTTCGTATAACAAGTCCATGATTTTTTGATCTGGTTACATGTATATATTTTCAAGAGAGTTGCACTAGTATTTTTGCCATCATGGTGATTTTCACCAGGGGTACATGTTTTGAAATTAACAGAGGAGAGAGTGTCTGAATCCCACTAACGGAAAGCAAATAATGGTTAATCACTAGTTAGGTTTGGTTACCGTGCGCAGGGCACAATAAAAAAATAACCTCTTCTCTGAAGAGTGCAGAATTTTTCCAGAGTTGACAACAGTGACTCTTAAATGCAGCTTCTGGTATTGTTCCAGCTAAGCTTCATGCAGTCAGCTTGACCATCCACCAGCAAGGCTTAAATGGGGGTCCAACACTCCCTCTACAACTTGAAAATAAATTGAGTCTCTTTTGCTCATGTGGCAGGTCTGGGATCTTATCCAAATTCTGTCTGAAAGGAGTCATAATTGATACTACTAACTAATGAAGTAAAATTAATGTACGCGTGTGTCCCCATGTGAGCCAGCTAGCCGGTAAACAGTGGAGCTGTAAAATCTGCCTTTGTGCTTCTAAGATGCCAAGGTTTCCTGCAGCCCAGAGAACAAAGTGAGGACCTAGTATTTCTAGTCTGAAAGGGAGACAATGTATTAAAAAAAAAAGTCCAATTACTTTGAAAAATAAATTCTTTAACGCTCTTTATGCATGATAAATAAGTATTAAATAATGGAAAATGGATCTCCTGCTTTGTAGGTCACCTTTAAGACTTCCAGCTCTTAAAGAGAATTTTGCCTTAGGAAATCACAAATTCACTGCTTTTTAATAGCTTGTTTTCAGACAAAAGAATTTTTTCATTTTGATACCTGTTGGAATGCATTGGCAAATATGTTACTGGACAAAGGCAGCAAGCAGAAACAATATTTAGCAAAGTTATGTGCTGGAGGAAGGTACTCAAAAGGGTGCTTAAGTACATGAGGGAAGATGAGAGGGTTTAAATCTCTGTTTCTTTTTCCCATCAGATGTCTGCCCAGAGCTGTATTAGGGGTACTGACAAAACGGGGTGTTTCAGACACGCTTCTCTCCACTTCCCGAGTGGGAAGTTCAGGCCTTGCTTCCACTCTGCCTGTTATGGTTCAAGATGTTGGGCCCCGGTGTATATGCAGGTAGGGCGTGATGAACAAGCTGAGATATTTCACAGGCGCTGATGAATCCCCTTTCCAAAGCTAGCTCCCATAGCCAAGATACTGCCATCATCACAACATGGCAAGGACAGCATCTCTTTTTCCTAGAATCCCCCCAGGAGTCAGAGGCACACTGATTTGCCCAGGATCACAGGGTAGAAAGCACGTGGGTAATGAGGGAATTGCATGGAAATCTCCCAGATCTGCGGTGGCCACTAAATATAGTTCTTTTCATCTGACTGTTTTTATCAGCTATATGTGACTCCCCAGGGTAGAAACCGACAAGTTAATCATGTTATCAGTGCTGACAAAAGTAAAGGGTAACCTTCCAGACAATTCCTGTTCTTTTTAAAACAAAGACAGCTCCCTCTTTGCCTTGTGCAAAAGCAGCTGATAAATATGTCTTTTTCTCCTCTTTCACTCTGCTTATTCAGAAACATGTAGGCACTGAACTGATGTCTATCTGCAGTGTTTTAATGTAACTGTTGAGGGCAAGGAATAAAAAAGAACAAGGACAAAAAAAGCTTTTCCTTCAGTCGCTCATAACAGTGCTGATGGCAAGTTCTGCTTTAATAGCAAAAGGAATGCTGCTGCTGCTGCCTGTTGAAGCAGAAAGAATATATTGCTGAATTAAAAAAAAAAGCAATGTAAATTATTTTAAATGTCCTGCCTGCATTCTATTACTCTAAGTCAGACAAAACAGATGAAAACAATGCTGTATGTGATGGGGAAAGGATGTAGCTAAACACAGAAAGACATGAATTATTTAAAGGCTAAAGGATGACAGAAACAATTCAAGACAGATGCAGATGACTTATGATCTGAGAATTTGCCTTGCAAGCTTATGAAACTATATAGAAAAGAAACAGTTGGGAACTAATGTAGCGAGGTGATGTGAAATGATAATGAATGAGAAGAAAAGGAAAAGCGCGAAATCAACATATGTGCACTGGGGTAAAGGCTGTTCCTCTAGCAAGTCACCTTCTTTGCACAGCCTTTTGAGCAGGAGGCACTGATATGTCCCAAACCATACTAGCTGAGCAATATACCCTGTGGGGCTCTGTAGTCCAGGAATGCCTACTTGATAGAGGGCTTTTCAGCTGCGGTGTAGTACTGAGCTTTCCCCCTCCTGTGTGGCCCACGGTTCTTCCCCGTCACCTCTCTGGCCATGTGAGATGCCATGATCAAGCGGACAAAAGGCGGAAGTGCCTTTGTAATCAGCTGTAGCTTTGTTCTCTTACAGAGCTTGAGGACCAGAGCTCCTTTGCTTCATAACACACAGAAATGTTGTTGCTGTGGAATGACTTCTTGGCAGCCCTAAGCTACCTGGGACCGTTTATGTCAGGATGTTGCAGTCAAGCACATCCAGCAGGTTGAGCAAACAGAAAAAAATTACTGCCATAACAAGGTACCCATAAGGCTGCTGCAAAATCACTCACGTAGCAGTTTCTGGAGATGAGAAGCTCTACCCTGCCAGAAGGTATGGGAGCTTCCCCATCACCTCCAAAACACACCTTCAAAACTACATAAGCCCTTCAGAGGGTTGTAGGGCAATGGAGACCTGTTGAACATTTGAAAATGTTTTCTTATGTTTACAAATTTACAACCGAATGCAGTACAACTGCTTAAACAACATGCAGTCTAATAACAATGCTGGCTTTATTATATCTTAGTGTGCAAATAATTATTTTTTAATAAAGAGAAGTTTAAAGAGTTACGTGTAGATTAGCATGAGTGGTGTTGCAGCATAGCAATTTTAAAGCAGTCACATTAACTAAAATGACTATCTGACAGATCAGAGAAGACTAATTAGAAAGGAGTGCCTGTGTCATATGCCTAACTAATGAAAGAAACAGAAAATAAAAAATGAAAAAAATTGCAATAAAATGGCTCAAGGTTGCCCTACCCAGCAAACCTATCACCTGTGCAAGCTGTAAATAAGGATGAAACTTGCCCAGTAACATGTGTTTGCATGCATGTGTGTTTGATTTTGATGGGTCTATTGTCAAGCGAAATAGCCTGAGGAAAGCAACTGTAAAAAGTACACAAAGCAAGTCACTGACAATATATATTTGTAATCATAAAAGATAGTTTGAGTGCCAGCAGTAAGCTACACTTTAAAAGAGTTACTAGAGATGAGCAGCAGGACAAATAGTCAGCTACAGTTTGATTTTTCTAATAAAAATAAAAAAGAGGTTCTTCTTGATACCCTGTTATCAATGACGTTTTCATATGCAGCAATGCCAGCCTTGCCATATCAAAGCTATACTTATTTCCAGGATGGCTTTCCATTAGTGAAAATTGTTCTTTTTTCCTCCTGTACTAATTAATGGATTTCCTGGCAGAAGAGATGTCTATAGTATGACCTTTTTAATGTGAGATCTTACCATGTATTAAACTGCTGTTCCGTCTGGTATATTTAGGGTAATCACATCCATCACTATTGTCCATCCTGTCTCCAAAGACTGTGTTTCCTTTTTTGGTTTGATTTCTTGGTAATCACTTGACAAAACTTTTATGAGAAATTTCCCCTCTTTTATTTAATCTTTTGTTGATATTTTCAGGTAGTTTCTTTTTTTGATTTTTTTGCTTTTTTATCATGACAAATAATATCTGCATGCAATGCAAGATTAGTTTTCATTTAGCATGCAAGTTGTGCAGGAATCATCCTTTTGGCATTTAAGTGTGGCCAGCCATAAAAAAAAGAAACTGAGAACACATAGTACAGAGGCTTATTAATGTTTGAAGAGATTTACCAATTAATTGCATAATCTCACTGTTACCTGAATTCTTCAGATCAGTGTTGAAGTCTTTCTAAATGGTAAGGTCTAACTCAACCTGAAATTTTGTTTGAGATACAGTAATCATTTGGTAAGCTACTTTTCACCTGCAAGTCAGCAGATTAGACTAGACCATCATAGTAGCTTTAGTCATAAGTCTATGAACCTGTAAAAATTGCACACTCTTTCACAACAGCTTCTGAAACAGCTCAATTTATGAAAAAAGAAATGAAGCAGAAGAATGTATGGGCTGTGCCTAATTGTCTGGTCTAGACTTTCATTCATGGCACAATTAAAGGTTTTACTTGGAAAATTTCTTCATGATCTTTAAACTCCCCAGACAACATCTCAGTTTTTACATACGACACTTGCAGATGAATATATCTCTGACTGCAAGTGGCAGATATTAGTGTCTGACATATGTGAATTCTCTGCTTAGGAACCAAAATGTCATGAGGAAAGAATACTTGAGAGAACAAGAAGTTTACATCCATTTCCTCCATGTGGATGGAGAATAGTACAAAAGGGAGAGGAACTAAAAATAAGCTTCCACTGCTCTGTGACACAGTGTCAGACTTTTTGAACCCACTAAAGAGCTCTTGAGAAACCATATAATCAGACCTCTTTTCCATAATGGAAAAGCTGGAAATGGAAGAAGTGAAATTTGGTGTATTTACATTAAATAAAAAAGAGGATGAACATGAAGTAGGTGAGTTAGAGGACAAAAAGTGTGCAGATAGACACATGCCACGTGCTCATAGGGAGAGTGGCATCTGAATGTAACAAAATATCAAAACTTGCTGAAATAATAAAAAAAGTAGCTGGAAAACAATAGGAACAGCCAAATACAATTTTTAGAAACTACTGGAAGAACTGAGGAAACTGCAGGGCTGCTAAAACAACAGGGAAGTTTGGGGTTTATTATTAAAACTATCCACTGAAATTTGAGAGTTGGCTTTAGTTTGTATTTTTAATAGATAAATACCTGAACTGATTCTCACTATGTGCAGTACTCAGACTCCAGAATTTATTGTTATCCTATGAGACTGATGGAAGTAAATGAAAAATAAAATAGCTCTTTGACAGAATAAATGAATGCCTGAGAGTTTATGACTTGAATTTAGATATAATGATCTGATTGAGAAGTTTTTTAAAAGTACATGTTCTGTTTCATGTTCTAAATTTTCCCAGGTAAATGCATCAGATGAAATTATTTCCAGTGCAATTCACAGGCTTTCAGTAGTTTACAGCAGAGATGAATTAGCTTGGAGCCAGCTTAAAGTCTTCCAGTTTCACAGGCTAAAGAAAATGTCCTGTCTCAAGAATGAGTGATTTTCTTGTATTCTTATCCTTAGAGTGGAAAATTCAATTTGGTAGAAGTGGCATATAGAGAGTGAGGGACAGTGAGCTGTGAAAGGTCAGTGGGAATTCTGGTAGGATGAGAAGGAGATGGGAAGGGTCAACAGGGCCCCACGGGATTAAGAGTAAGAATCCAAAGTCAACCAGGGTTTTCAGGGGTGGTTAAAGCAAGGAAGTGTATTTATTTCTTTCCCACAGCCAGTCTGCTCTTTGGACATATGAAAAACTCTGCACATCTGCTCCTCCTGCTTCTTCCCTCCTAGCACCAGGTTGGGATCCCCACCCACGATTCACCTTCAGCCTGAAGCCTAATGCCTCCATTCCTTCAACCGTCTCCCTCCAGCCTGTTTGTGCAAGCAGACCCCAGCTGTGGGTTGGGTACATCACAGTCCATTGTTGCACAAATGGGGTTGAGAAAGGCGGTGGGAAAGGGGTTGGGATGAAGATATGACTGGGGCTGGTTTGAGCCATGGCTGCTTCAGGAAGGAGAAGGTAGAAAAGGGAAAAGGAGGGCTGGATGCTTCTCTGGATGCCATGGCTTTTGCAGCTGGATAAAGTCTACTTTCAGCAGTAGCTGCCACTCCACTCATAACTCCTCCTTCTGAGACAGCAACCCTGATACCTGGTTAGGCCAGGGTGCTTGCTGCCCCAGGAGTCTGCTGTGCTGCCTTTGAGAAGTTTTAAGGATAATACAGCTTTACAAAATCACAGAATCTTTTAGGGTGGATGTGACGTCTTGAGATTTAGTCCAACACCCCTGCTCAGGGTCAGGAACAGAAGGTTCCCCAAGACTGTGTCCAGTCCTGTTTTGAATATGTCCTCTGTTGGAGAAAAATTTAATAATGAAAAAAAAAATTCTAAAATTGACTTCATAATTATATGAGAGAACATGTCTGGGTTAAATTCTAGAGGAGATTAGACTCTGAAGAGCTGGTCAAAGTTTAATCCACAGACTTTCTTTTGACTTTGGGTTTAATTTTCTATGCATTTGTTTCCTAGTCATGAACAAAATGGGAGATTACTTTCATTAACAAAAGATTTTATATTGGTGGGGAAGGCAAGGGAGAAGTGAAAAATTTCATTTGTGGCCATCAGAGGCAAATTGATATTCCTTAAATCAGCAGTAAAATCCTAGCTTCAACTCTGAGCTCATTACTAGCTCATACAGAACCTTTACCAACTTTGTTCCTGTATTTTCTTGTATGTCAGAGTAATTCTTTACTTTTGGAAGGAACTTCTCACACTATAATCAAATGCCTGATAAAATTCTATGAGTAGTAATTGAAATCCCAAGAAACAAATTGAATCTGTACAGAAAACCCCGTTCAGTGTTCTTGAAAATCTTAAACTCACAAGCATGAAAGAATGGTATTTCAGAGAGAATGGATATCTTGCCTACCTTGATATGTTCTCTTCTAAGTGAGTTTACTGAAAATACAAAACTGATGGCTATGGATAATGAATTCCCTATTTCGTCCAGACAGCCAGGCTAAACACAGGCTAGATAAATTATGCCTGGTGAGATAACACGGCTCAAACAAGCACTTCAAATGATAAAATGCACTTAGGTCTTCAGGACGTAAGACATGTAGGTCCTACTTGTAACATCTCATAAGAAAAATGCAACATTGCATTAGAAATCCAGACCTTCTTGAAAGTCTCAGCTTCAGGTTTTGTCTGTTGGGCACCTGGAACCTTTGCAAGCTCCCACACTGGGGTTTGAGCAAGGCATCCAGAGTAGTGGGTTTCAATTGCAAGAATATTTTGGCTGCTGTGAAATACAGAATCAGGAACAAAGGAAAATATACTGGCTGATGATGCTACAAAAGATTGAAGAAATCTATTTCCCCTGTTTCTGCACAGCCTGTAAGCGAGGGTGTTCTGGTGGTTGCTCTGATTTTAGTCTCGGTTTTAGACAGGAAGGTGAGTTTTCAAATGCCTGCATCATGTGCCCTAGCAGTCCACTTGGTTACCTTTCTCTGCCTGTTTGATTTGGTCTTTTGGAAAGCTAGGGTAGATGGCCCCTCTGTCATCTGCTGGCTTTCACAGACCAAGTGCTGACGCTGTTTGTTGCCAGTGCAACTTAGAGTCAACGTCTCCCCCTCAACCTGAACACTGGAGAACAATGTGGCGCTGCGATTTTACACTGAACAGTTTCGTGCAATGGTTGACATTTAACTCGTAAGTCTCCCATATTTTTTTTTTTAATAAGTAAAAGGCCTGAACAAGTAAATCCTTAACTAAGGGTTAGATCCAGAAGGCCTGTACCATTAAATTCCATCATCATTAATATCCAGAGCTGTATCCCCATAGCCTCTAGCGCTAAGGAAACAGGACCTTCTATGTAAGATGAGACTCAGAAGATGTATTCAGGCTTCTAGGGGAGATCTTCCCTTAATTAAAATGGTTTTGAGTAATAGATATTTCAGGTTTCCCTTTAAAGTAGGTACCAAGCATAAATAATCAGCTATAATCAGGTATCCATTTTTCTCTACCAGCCTTCATAATGCATCCATTAATGTTCTTTATTCCAATAAGCAAGCTCATTCCTACTCCTTTTTAGCAGGTAAAAAACAGTACCCTGTGTAATATGTTCCTTTGGCTGAAATCAATATTCAAATGAATTAAGTTTTGAAGAGGACTAAAGGTTGAGTAGTTGACTAAAATATTTTGCTTTAAATCTAAAAGCTTCCTAGGGATTTTAGATGTTGTTCTTATAATTTCATGGGAGGAGGACAGAGGAAGAAAAGGCTCCTCAATTTTTTTTTATTTTGCAAAAGTGGAAGGCAGGTTTATGAATAGCAAAACTTCTTGTATGGGAGAATGCTGGAAAATATACAGCTGTAGAGAAGTGGTAAGTTTTATGTGTAATGTGACACATTGAAGATTCACCTTTTTTTTTTAATGCAGACTCAGAGTCACTGATTCTAAAGAAAACACGAGCTCTGACTGGCTCTAGACCGTATGTTGCCTTTGGAAAGGTTTCCATTGCCTGTTAAAGAAAGTTTGTTGCTACAACTGTATCAAAACTGAGTACTACTTCATTCACCCATGCACAGGTCAATTGAGGTCACACTATTTCTTGCAACCATTTTCCTCAAGCTGTATTCAAGCCCTTCTTTGTTTTTAGGAGAGTATAAAATCTGTAATTAAGGCAATATAAAATTTTGGTTTGCCCCAAAGTATAACTAAAACGGGAAAAAATTAATTTCTTTGTATCTAAAGCAGCAGCCTTAATTGGAGATCATAGGTGATATCTAATGTATTCCTCCTATGAGGTTTGCCACTATGACTCAGTTGTAGGAGGTTGCCCTTGTTACAAATGGACCATTTTCATAGAGAGAATGTGATGTGATGTTGTCGACACCTGTCTGTCGACTCCAGGTTGTTGCCCAGGGCTACTAAAGCAGAGGGGCAGCCATCTAGATCATTACACTGATTTGTTTAGTGCTGTTTTCTTCTTCTGAGATGTACACAGTTCTTAATTTCATGCCAAGTCATCAATCACTTGACTGTAACAGGCATTTATACCAAGCTATACCTGTGCTATCAGCAATCACATTAATTGGAATGTAACAGCAGTGTCTAATCTAGGCAGGCTATAAACAAGGCTCCGTGAGATAAATGTGTGCACATTTCTGATCATTACCCACACACTCTGGTTTTGCTTTCTGTGCAAAAAGTGACTGCAATTTCTGGGCTTCTCTGGAAACCCAGCATGTATCAAGAGGTATGAAGGTATGGAGCACCTGAGGGAGAAGAAAGGAACAACACCATAGTGCAGAGAAAATCCCCTGATATTCTGGAAGAGCTATAAATATTTCTGTGAAGGACATTTGGAAAGAAAACAACCTTGGCTACAATTTTCACACTCATGTGGCTATTTCCAGAACAAGAATAGTGATGAGTATGGGAACAATGATGAGATAGAATGACAAAGCGACAATAAACCCCTCAAATTTGGCTCTTTAAAGGTCAGAAACTTTTTAACGTTAGAACATTGAAGGACTGGAAAATAGTATAGCATACGCTATAAATCTTCTAGCAGAAGCCTGCAGAAAGCTATAAAAAAATCAGTTACAACATGCATATGATTGAATTTCAATGAATCACCATTTTATAGTGGCCATGACATGAGTTCTCCATTTTTCTCTGAAATTGAAGGTTAAGAGTGGTACACTATTTCACAATGACCTGATATTTATACAGAATTCTAAAAACAGCATAAAAGAAAGAGGAAAAATAAAGGAGACATACTAAATCCTATGTAAGGTAGTAAGGCGACCATCATTCTGTTATATGTATATAGTTAACTGCCTTGCTTTGGCAGCGGTAGCTTTATATAGAACATACCTAAACAACATATCCAAAATTTTTAGGCTAGAAGTAATTTTGATTTAATTTTTTAAAATGATTTCATTGTGAAATTGATCGGTTTGCAATATGGTACCAAGACTGCCAGGACAATTCTGAGAAATGCCAAAAGAAAGTAACGAAGACTCTTACAGCTCTACAAGCTTTAACTTCTGGCTGGAGGTATAACCTGTTACCTAGCAACAGTGCTAAACTTCCCTATATCAGGAAGTTTCACATGCCAGTTGACTTCTATTTTCCCTGTGCTGAATCAATAGCCATACAC
Source organism: Falco punctatus (assembly GCF_963210335.1). Lineage (NCBI taxonomy): Eukaryota > Metazoa > Chordata > Aves > Falconiformes > Falconidae > Falco > Falco punctatus. The sequence goes on from NC_137583.1 coordinate 71,605,591, forward strand.
GTTGCAATTAATAATACTCCCATGGGGTTGGTACCTGGCTCTTCTGAAGATAATGGCGGCTGATCCTGCTGTACATAACCATAGTTACGTGTGGTGTATGAAATATGTAATATGCATTATAGGCCTAATTTAGGAAGTGATTATTTTTCCAACCAAATATAAAATTAATTGCACCATCCTATTTGGCTGGAAAAAAAAAAAAAAAGGTTTAATAAATTTATGAAAGCGAAAACCATTACATTCATAGCGCAGGAGTGTGAAGGGGAAAAGCATTACTGCATTACGGGCCTCTTAGAATGGGATTTAGGGACTATGGTCCATTTTCTGATTTTACCACTGACTTCCAATGTCACCTGGGACAACTTCTTGTGATCTTGGTGCCTAGCATACCTTTCTTGTCACTTAAAAATGTTTGGTTTCAAGCAAAATTCACATAGTTTTAGGGGCTCAGTTCTAACACTTTAAAGGTATTTTGGTGCTCAGGGTAACAAGTAACAAGAAATAAAAAAGTAAATACAGCAGGCCAAGTAATATTAATAACAACAATAATAATAATGTATGAGTGTCAAAAAGTCTGCACTGCCTCCTTTTGATAACACGGCTGAGACGACAACAGATGATCTGGTAGGTATTTGAATGTAAACCCTGTATGTGAATAGAATATCAAAAATTGTCTGTTCTGAGAGGATGTTTGCCCTAAAACTGATAATACAAGCAGAAAACTAACAATGACAAAGTTTGCCTGAGGCTCCCTTACCCTGATTAAACACTAACCCGTTCACATGAAGGGATTGTCCAGAAAAAAAGGTGTCATCTTGAAAAGAAGCATGGACAGTACTGGGTGCAAAAGGGAGGGGCTCACACCTTGGGGATTAGCTATAGAAAGGTGTTAGAAATTTGGTGTTCATTAACATTTTTTGCATGTCTGGTGGTGGTGTTTATCTGTTTGAATGCTGATACTGTATCCTGAATGTGTAGTTCAGGATAACTATGCATTTGCTGGGTAATTATACGTCATTAGTAAATCAATAACTGCTTCCATCCCACTTCCCACTGCTTCCCTGTATCATATACAGTGTTATTTATACCCTTAAAACTAAAAAACTAAAAAAAAAAAGAAAAAAAAATTGGAAAAAACACAGTAAGCTTAAACAAAATAATAAAAAAGCTTAAAAATAAAAATACAAGGGACAAGATTTCTTTTGTAAGTTGTAATTAATTGCACTTGCATGGTTAAGATATGATGTTGACAAAGATTACTGTAAAATTCCTTTTTGCTGGCTGAGGCATGCCACCAACTAGCAGTCAGGAGAGCACAAGAACTGTCTTGCATCTGATGTGGATTTTTTTATGCCAATTTAGTTTCTTATGGTATGAACCAGTGATAAGAAGAAAATTAACAAAATAGTAACTTTGATACTGTATTTATATCGAAATTTTTGTCTGAAATTATTTTATTCCATTGTACTAATTCTTCCATAAGCACAAAACCGAAAAGACACTTCCCTTAGCAAGACGCTCTGGGCTGGGCTTTTTTGCACGTGAAGTACAGAACTTGCACATGCCTGAGGTGAAGAGTGCTGTGGTGGTTTGGCTTCTGCCCCGAGTTTGGTCTGCCCTCAGGTCTAAGTGTAACGTGAGTATGCGTGCCATGGCAGGCCCTCTGAATTTGGTATGGGCTCTAGTGTTGCCTGGCGTTCCTTATGCAAGAGCTCTGCTTTCCAACTGCGGTTGGAAATCTGTACATTTATGGTGATGCTGGGAACAGTACATGGAATTGCTGAGGCACAATTGCTCCACCACGGGGAAGCTTTCTCACTGGCGACAGAATGTGATGGAGCTGTACAGCTTTGGGACTGTCGTTTCTCTATGAGACCCTGTTCCACACGATGGACATACTGGTTCAGAGGGAGCTGCATTGATGGTCTCTATCACCATACTCCCAAGGTGTGAAATGCCTTCAAAGTGCACTGTATCCTTTACTTATCAAAAAGAAAATTTCACGTTAAGATGGGATACCTAAGTGGAAAATATGGTTTAGTGGTAACCATTACAGATTTTGGACAGACTAATAACTGGGCTCACTTGAGGGGTCAGCGCTTGTACATTGGCCACGGATACATAGGAGGTACATCAGTTGGTTTATTGGTACCTTGTGGTTTCAGACTTGATGTGGTGATAAGAACAAGCAGACACAGCACAAATCACTGACAGAAGTATTTGCATACTTGTTCTTTGGTTTCATTGGGTATGAACTTGACTCAAAACTGAAAGCTCTTGAGGTTGTGGGGTTTTTTTCACTCTTGAGATTCAGCAAGAGTTTTTCAAAATTGTTCCATAAAATAATAGGAATTAGGGGCATTTCTATGATAGCAATTACAAATTCTGTCTTTTCTGGACAAGCTGATGTTTCGATTTTGTTTGGGGGGAACTGAAATGACTGAAGGCCTATGGTAGGAAGAGTAACTACAAGTCATCAGTATGTCTGCAATAGCTCCATCCCAGTAACCATAACATAACCTTGAAAGAACAGCCGTGTTTCCTGAGATGAACAATCTGTAGCAATCACAGAAAGGCCTGCTACACCTCGAGCTTAATCACAGCTAGTGGTAATAGCGAGAAGGATTGGGAGTGTTTGTGTCCACTAATGACTGTGGCTAGAACAATGCATTGCAGTAGAGCCGAGAGGGGTGTGGGGGGGCAAATATGCAGTACATTTACATTGCAATCGTGTCCCTCTCATGCTGTTTTGTATTGGAAGGAGAAGAATAGATCACAACTTTTGTTTTACACCAAGACCAAATTCTACATTGATACGCATGTATTTTACTTGTTACCTGCCAATAAACCCAACATTGTAAAGAGCTTAGCACCTATTGGGCAGTATGTATGGGGATATGGGGTACTCAGCTCATGGTATCTTCTGGGCCTCATATTGTTCAGCTAAGTAATAGGCCTTTTATTTCAGGCTAGTTACAGCAAACCTGGCAGTTTTAAAAGACTTGACACTAAAAGCCCCATGATTTTTAGCCACCTGAGAGCTGCAATATGTAACTACCATTAAATGCTCAGCCTGAAATGTCTCTTTAACATAAAAGTGAACAGAGGAGAAAGGGTAAATTATAGTTCCGTACATTTATTAGACTTCATAGATGCAAGTGGTGGATTTCATGTATCAGATCATCAGAACGTTCCAGTTTCTTCTGCTTGCCTGAAAACCTTATTAACAGTGTATAATGTTTTTTCCTGTCACTTGTTTTATGTAAGGCTGGGTCATGATAAGGTCTTGTATAAAAAAATTACCTCTTCTTATTCAATAGATTTGGTTCCTGTTTAGCTCATCGATGTATTAATATATATGGTTAAGTAGGATGGGCTTGTAGTAATCCCTTTTCTCCAGGCAGCACAATTTGCCAAGGCAGTAAAAGTGAGTGAGCTGGATTGTACCCCTGCTCACACCTCATCAGCAAATTGTTTCCTGCAGCCTAGTTCCTGGATGAGTGTTAGATGCGAGCAAATCCACCGAGAGCCATCAAAATGCACAGGTATTATTCAAGGCAGAGAATGAGAAAAATCTGCCTGCCCAGATCTCTGACATCAACATTTAGCCTTATGCAACCTGTATTACTGCAGGTGATGTATAGGGAGGAAAACAGTCATATCGACCGTCAAGGGCCAGCAATGTTTCTTTCCAGGCTTAGTCAAAGATACAATTGGGTTCATGTTCTATAAAACAAAATAATTATGTTTGGAATTACCAGGGACAAAAGATATGGATACTCACAAGGACAGTTTTACTAGACACTTGGTATTATGACTCTATATTAGTTCAGGATGATAATTTCTAAAGAGAATTTTATTGATTTTTTTTCTTGTCAAGTTACTTGTTCAGAGCCTTGGCTGTGTGGATCACCACATCTCATCTGAAATAGGCAGCATAACTGCTGGTTACATTCTTCCATGGTATGAGCCTATTGCAAATATGAATTTGGCCTGGTATGCTGCTGGGTGTTTTTGAAGAAATAGTTTGAGATATACCCCAAAGGTTTCCATCAGAAAGCCAAATAATGCCAGGCTAGGAGTCCACAAAATCTTACTAGAGGGTATTTTGCTGCATTCCTTTCACAGGTAACTAGCACAAGTAAGACCCAAAGAAATGGAATTTTATATCTCATATATTTAATACAGGATTTTTTAAAAAAAGACTAATGCATACAATTTTTGGCAGGCTTAGTGTGAAAAGGAACAAAGAGTCAGAAATTAAATGGACGGAAGAATATAAGTGCAATACTGCTTCATTCATATAGACAGAAAAAAAAAGATTTCTGTTATGATGGCTGGCCTCTGTCAAAAGATGAAAGGATTTGATTATAATATGTAACTAAGTAGGTATAATTTGTATTAATATATTTTAAGTAAGTAGACTTAGAAGTTCATTTTACCTTTTCTGATTTTTTGTTCGTTTGTTTTTTTGTTTGTTTTTTTTTTTTTCACACGGGCTTTTACAGAGTTCAAGAGCTTACACTGAATTCCTCCCAGATAAATTTCTTCCCTTGTGTTCCATTTAACTAAGGTAAGAGATTCCACTATGTGGTAAACTAACTAATTTAGAAATTTATTTAGCTATCTGTACGTCCATAAATTAATCCATCAATTTCTTTGCCCTAATTCTTATTAATCTATATGCCAGATGCATTATCACACTTCTTCCAATTTTATTGAAATGAGAAAGAGGATTACTTTTTTTAATTCCCATTTGTTATCAGTGCAGCAGTCCTGGAGTATTAGAAGTCCGTGTCTCTGTTTAGTTTTTGTAGTCTGATTATTGCCCAGTGCTTAGAAACAACTTCTGCAATACCCAGGGCTGCAATATGGATCCCCATTCAAGTATTAACTAGCCTATCTTGGACTCCATTAGCATTTTTGACATAATTAAATTGGCAACATTGAATTTTGAATTTCAAGAGCGGTGGAAATAAAGTGACTATCACTGCTCCATACTAGGACGATCTTACAAGGAAAGACTAGCTCTCTTTTTTGTGTTGAGATAAAAGGCTAACCCTTGGATTACAATGTTTGGAAACAGACTTGCTTGAGTTAACAACAAAAGGCGTTGCCAATGGGTCTTGAAATCCTGGCTGTGTTTGTAGCCAGTACTTCAGGATTACTCCCAGGGTTGTTGTCCTGTATGGAGATCTCATTACTTTCTGGTATGTCTGCAAGGATGGAAATGAAGAATGATCAGATTTGCTGTTGCTGTTCAAATTACACTTGGATTTTTGAGTCTGACAGTGAATCAGGCACGTTTTTTTTCCTGGTGTTTCTACCCACATTTCTTTTGTGTGCATTTACATGTCTGTACTCCCACTTTGACTGACTTACCTCCTGCAAGGAAAATAGAACTTTTAAAGCCTGGGAGCTCTTCTTAGCCCCCCAGAAATGAGGTTGTACTTTGAAGTTTGTAGGGTTGTCCCCATAAAAGCAGAGGAGAGAATGTAAACTTGAGCACTGGTAAGCTCAGGCTTTGTGGTAGAAATCTTACACCTATAAAGGACTTGGTTACTACTGCCCCACAGTTACAGGTGAGCAGATGGGAGTTTCCTCTGCCCACGTGTCACTTCAGACAGACATGAGCTAGCTGGTTGTGTGATGCAGAGTATTGGTGATACTACCAGGCTGAGGCTGTGCTGGCTTGATTTTAGGAGGTTGCTTGTGCAATAGCTGTATATAGAGACACAGTTTGAGCATTTCTTAAGAGGAGTTACAGGGCCCTCATTACAATTGGTGTTTAAGAATAAGGACTTCCAAAATAAATGAGTGGTTTCTTTTATGGGTACAGTTTGAAGTGTTTTCTGGAGGTTTTGAAGTACTTCAGGTGCAGAAACAACTTGTAATTTTGGCTTTGCTTGTGTCATTGTCCACTCAGCCCTACTAAGAAGGCCAAGGGTACAGGCACCCTCATGTTGGGAGTTTTGTCAAACAGAACATTTCTGTGCTAGTTAGCACTGACACAGGAGTTAGAGAAAAGGAACTGTGAGCAGGCAGGAAATTCACCTCCATCTCTGTCTAGTAGAAAAGCCACATTTTTTTGTGCTTTCTTTGTGCTCTGCTTCCTGTTCTCTTTTTCCACTGCTATGCCGATAAGGTTGATACTGGAAAAACACTTCAGGGATCCAAGTCTTGCCAAGGTCAATCCTGACTGTTAGCAATGAGAACTGGAGTTTGCATGTCCATTTATCACTGGGTTTTTGAGGCCAATGATGCAGTGCAGAGCACTTCATTTCCGCCAGTAAAGCCACCACCACTAGAAATGACAGTGTGTGGGAAGAGCACATTCTATGCCTTCTGGGTTTCTGTCTCTGTTGTGACAAGAGCAGAGGAGGCTAATGGCCTCAGTGGTGCTGTATTCTTGAGGAGGGTGAGCTGGTGGCACATGTCCCCTCCTCCCAAAGCCCAGCCTCCTGCCTTTGCCCACGCCACTGACCAGCTGTCAGCTGCTTCTTCGGCCGGGCTCCCAGCGAACAATTCACAAACTGGCTGCCATTGTGAAGATGCATTCATCTCCACAGCAACCTGCTCCCTCATCAGTGTCTGTGTGGGCAGGCATCAGACCAGAAAATTCCCTGTGTGAGCTGGATTTCTGCTTTCCCTTTCAGTGCAATTACATGTTTTTCAATGCAGGGATCTTTACTGGTTGCCGGCAATTCCTGTAATGGATTGTGTCTCTGCCAAAGTCATATATAAGCGTGACACAAATTATCATTCTGAGTAAAGTTGTGTATTGCATTACATAACCCCCTAAAGGAAAAAAAAAAAAAAAAAAAAGCAACAGCTAAAGCAGCACTTATATTTATGAACAGTATTTCACGGTATTAGTTCCATTTAGGCTGTAATGCTGCTCTGACACAGATGTTTAATCTGCTCTTTATTTTCAAGAATGCCATGCTAATGTCATCCAATAATTCTCATCTCAAATCTACCAGCATACTCTCCCCCAGCCCTTTGGCTAATCACTGTGTTAAAGATTTTTTCATAAATCTTTCAAGTGCTGTAATGAATTAGCTGAGCCTTTTTTGGTTATGTTTTTGCTGTTTGGTTGTTTTTTTTTTTTTTTAAAGTGGTGGGCTATGATGGGACTGGCTGTTGTGTAGAGGCAGAGGGGAAGCCTTCTGGCAGGTTACAAGGATGTATCATCTGCTTAAAGGCAGAAAGCAGGAAACAGCACAGTGTCCAAGTTGATTTGGGTATTCACAAGTTTCAACATAGTGGCTGGGCATATCATTAAGCTTTCCTCTCTCTCTGCAGGTGTGCATCCCTTTGCTTCCCCAGGAGGTGCCAGTCAGCTAGAAACACCCTGTTTTGGGCACTTCAGTAACTGATGACTCTTAACAGTTTCCATATTTCATTTGATGTCAGTAGGAGGGAACTAAAGCTTTGCCATAGAAATAGCCACTATTGGATCCAGCTTTTCCAGGATACTCTTCATTTGGTCACTCAGGTCAGTGGGATGGTTAATGAAGAATGATGCTTTTCAGTGTATTTAAATATCACTCCCCTTGTTTTTCCTCCACACTTTGGAGTTTTTGAGTAAAATCTGTAAAAAGACATCTGCATTTTGGATCTTTACCTGTAAGTTTTTATTGGTATTTACATGCCACTGTTAAATGTTTGCTTATACTCATTTCAATATTTGAAATATTTGCAGTGGGTTTAGTGCTGATGTCAAAGATAAATCAAATATAGAAAATTGATTCCAAAACATCTGAAATGCTTTTACTGATAATAAACAGCACAACAGGCTGGCATCCTGCATATAATCAGCAAGGAAAAAACCCACTAATGCTATCAACCCATGCAGGCATTCATATTTTTAAACCTAATTAAAAAGGTTTGCCTTTTATTTATATTTTGGGCTGCTGATTATAACTTCATGGAAAATGAAAGACATCTTTATTTGGATCAAATGTACTGCTGTCAATTTTAAAATTGTAATCATTCCACAACAGTTTTCAGGAAAATACCCAAGTATTGGTAGATATGGTGAGGAGTACTGTTTCTCTGAGTGTGGTTTTACTCATTTTTTTCCACTAATATATAGCCTTTGACATGCATTTGTTGTACTTCAGCTGAGCTCTCTACATGCTGTACAACTGTTAATATCCACCGCATGGAGAAAGAAGGAGCAAAACCACAGGGCTCAGAGCCTTTCTCAAAGCCAAAGTACTGTTGCTCATTCAATACAGGGACAGCTGACAGAACTTTTACTAAAACTACTGTGTCTATAAACCTTAGTTTTGTGTATACACTATCTTAGAAATAGAAAAGCTGACATATTTTCATTCTGCACTAGGCAGTGGCTGGAGAAAAGACATAGACCAGACAAATAAAAACTCCATACATCATTTAGTTCCCGAAGCACAAGGTGACTCTGCTGAACCATTAGAATAGACTGCAGGTAGACTAGCCTCCACACAGCACTTCACTGCTTCTGCAGTGAAGGGTTCATCTGATTTCATTGGTGTCTTGCTCAGGGTTTCATGCTGTGCAGCAGAGAGAAAAGTTTGGCTTCTCTGTGTGTGTGTACCTGTGTGTTCCTTATTCCTATACAGCATCCTGCATTAATATTTTTCATGTCATCACTCCTCTAAGGCACCTAGCAAGTCAGGGAACAGCACACAGTGATGCAGAGCATTTCCACATCAGCCCCAGGAATTAAATTCCCAAGCAAGTGTTCCCAAGCACATGAATACCTATATCTATATATTGGAGTACTGGATTCCTGAGGATGAGGCTGATGAAAAATGACATGACATATGAGGCAAGGGTATTTTATGCCTAGACTGTTGCTAGTAAAATAGCAGCGTATGCCTGAAAATTCATGTCTTACTGATTTTGGGAGTCCAGCAACCCTGGCTTAAGTGTATATTTGAGTCAGAGCCACAACCTGAAACTGCTTCCTACTTGTACAAGTTAAAATGTCACCTCTAGACCAGAATCCAAGACCCAACACAGTCCTCAGCCCTTTGGCACAGATCTTCTACAGTTGCCCCTGATTAGTCCCACGCCATGCTCACTCATTCTTTTGCAGCTGAAGAATCTTGCATCTTTTCTGCAACTGAGTGGGGGGCAGCTTATGGAGAAAGGGGTTGGGGGAGCTTAATGTGCATACCTTTAGTTGGGGTGCTGTCCTGGGTGATGAGACTTCACGTGCCTCCCAGGCTGAGCGCTGCATCTCTCACTTCATGGATAAACGCTGTAATTGCTAGGGTTAGTCTCCAAGAGGGGTCAGCCATCACCATTACCACTGAGTGTAGATGGAGATGGCTGCAGAACTCACCACTGGCCACTGCTGTCAGCAAGTGTTTAAGGATACGCCGTGTGCTTCTCATTGTTCTAGCCCTTAAGGTCACTGCTGTGTAGGATAACACAGCCAAAGGTGGTCATATGTGTCAAACAACTTTACATACCAAAGCCCTTCACTAAGGAAAATTTACATCCCTAGCTAAAACTTTAGATGTTAGATCTTTTTTAAAAGATTGTCAGCTCCCACCAGGCTCCTTGTCATATCTGGTTCCCTCTAGGCAGAATCCCACAGGCCAAGTCAAGCCCTGAACACGTTTCACTGACATGCTCACCTGTACCTCAGGCGAGAAGGACAAAGCACAGGGTGGAGATCTGTCAGATCCTGGTAGCAGGATGCACATCAGTGCTGCGGAAGGTACAGAGTAAAACAGAGTGACATGGCTGTGTGTCACCTTTTGCAGTAACAGAGTGCTCTTGTTTTTGTATCATCTTCATCTCTCACTACTCTAGGTCCTGCACTGAGAGAACACTTGACAGCAGCTGGAGGAAGCAGGTGAGTGTGGGGGAGGGTGCAAGCGTGCATGTGCACAGCTGCAGGGCACCGTGCAGCACAGAAACAAGGCTGTGCTCATGCCTCCTCTCTCACCCTGCCGTGCTTCCCTTGTGGGGCTGCTGAGGAGACCTTTTGCTTGTGCTCACTGCTGACAAGGTGGGGGGTGGCAAGAGGTTACCGCTTAGTGAGGTGCCCACTGCCTCTTTGCTCCTTGGGCAGGAACTGCACCTGCGGTGCTCCGAGCACTCCCTGCCCTGTTCCCAGCCCACACCACGCTTGAGGGGCTGTGGCTGGGGGTCCCTCAACCTGCAGGCCAGTGAGCACTGGAGGTGATTTCATCCAGTGACACTGCAGCTGTGCACGGTTTCTGTTCTACAGAGTGAGTGATTTTCAGTCACACTCCATTTGTAACCTTGACTGCCAGATTCATCTCTCTAGGAATGGGATTCCTTCTGGAAACAGGCCACTGTGAAAACACCCATGTGTCTGTGAGAGGCACGTCATTTTGGGAATGCAAACAGGGGTGCGTGTTTGTGGTGTGATCCTGACACGCCTGCAGGTGAGGCAGGGCTGAAAAGCTTTAAGCCGAAAAGCTTAGATAAAAGGACACCCACCATTGCTGATGTGTAGTCAAATGTGACAATCAGGTTACAGTATCATTTGCTACCTCCCAAAACAAAACAACTCTCATTGAAACTGAAAAAAAGAAAGATCTAGTAATAAAAACAGCAGTCCAAAGCTAGACAGGCTCAAATTATATTTATTACTAACAGCTAGTGGGTACCTGAGCAAAAACTGTGCCACCCAAGCAGTCAATAAACTCTCTTTCAAACTAATATTAGCAATTAATAAAATGATTTTTTTTTAATAACTATGCCAAGGGAAAAAATGCAAAACTGCATGGGAAGAGTTTAATTAATATCCCTAAACACTATCTTCCCAGAGAGACAACAGGCATCTGTACTCACTAATTGGGAAAAAATATCTGCTGAGTTAAATGGATGTAATTAAGAGTAATGTCTTGAGGCTTGCTTTTAAAGTCCTTTTGCTGCTTTAAAAAAAACCATCTGGGACAAGTTTTCCACTGAAGAGACCAGTAGTTTGTTTGACCGAAGTGTCTAAATAAACAAAAAGTTTTCAAGACATTCAGAATTCAGCATGCTAACTCCCATGGGCAAAATTCAGTCAATAACAGGAAAATCTACCTCCAGATAGCTGTATTAACCAGAACCCACACACAGAAGAAAAATCAAGCGGAACTTTTTTCAAATTGAGGGTTATTTTGAGTGACACTGAAAGCGGTCATTTCAGTGTGTAATTTGGGGCTTAAGGGAGTGCAAGAGAGCAAAGTACTGAGAATGCAGAGTTAGATTAAGAGGTGGGAAAGAACCAAAGATGAGAATAAAAAAGTGAGGCAGGAGATTGTACTGAAAAATCTTTCAAGAGACAGAGAATTGCATCAAAAAGTGTCAGACATCCTAAGAAAAAAAGTGGAGTCAGCACGAGACCCACTGAAATGAGCTGTGCACAGAGGAGCACCTACTCCACTTGGAAGAGAACCATGTCAGGAGACGAGACTCCTCCTACCTGAAAGATGCTTTATTCCACTTAGTATCCTCAGCTGTTTTCATCTCCATAAAAAATTAAAAAGGCAAGACACTCCCCTAAGATCCGAAAATAAACTGATAGTTAAAGGACAGCTTTAGGATTATGATACTCTCCAAATCAAGTTGAATGAGCCCACAGACTTGAATATTTTATCAGTCCTCTGGCCATAAAGATATCGGCTACTCTGGATAAAATGAATGTCATTTTTCCCTTTCCGCTTTATGCAAGCTGCATCCTGCTTTGTCATATTTGGCTTCTGCTAAAGCACTGTTCTACCTCAAAACGCTGCCTGTGGTTCAAGCTTTTTCCCCACATAAACCCTCCATGAGGTGAAACAGGGACTCCTGCAGATTTAGGCAGAAGCTAGATGTTCTGGTGACATTTCTGGCTTTTAAAATGAGGGAGCTGGACATGAAGGAACACCTCATGTGTTCTCACTCAGTGCCGCTGGCACATGATAGTGATGCTCTCAAGGCTGTACATAAGGTCTCTTGCCCTGTCTCTAGAATATCTGGGAATACTGACACCTTTCCCCTCCTGCATTGTTCCCTTCTCCTCATCCTACTTAAAAAAAAAAAATGCTTCCCCCCCCCCCCCCCCCCCCCAACAAGCACCCAAACCCAACTTACCACATCCATAAAGAAAAGTAGCAACAAGTATCAGTCCCTGAAGTCTGTGTGTAAAACATGAGAATTAGAGTGAATGCTACATCATTACTCAGTAGCATTTAATTTTGGAGGTTTTAGGCTTCAAGCTTCCAGTAGCTCTCTGCAAGAAGGTGCACATGTATAAGGACTCCAATGATCTTACTCTGGACAACAATGCTTGCTGCTGTTCTTTCTCCTCACTGAAAGCAATAAATTCCCTGAAAGCAAAAATATTGATCTGAGCTGAATTTGTGCTCTATCCCTGTTCTTTTCCTAATGGCTAATGCTATGGCTGCAGTCACTACGGTTTTGCACAGCAGAGATACCTTCTAGGTGGATGTCAAATCTTGTCATTATACAAAGCTTCATTGCATGTGTCAGAAAATACTAATGCAGCCATTGTTTCAGCCACTGTATGTATGCAAAGTGAAATTTTCCTTTGACGGTCTGTGAGCTGGAACATTAACCAATATGGGGCACCCTGCATGCTCTAGTCACCCACCTACTATGTGAAATACTGTCAGCTCATGACAACTGCTTGCAGAGTCTTGTTCAGAGATTCTTTACAAATAAAAAAGATGGATGTTGTCATTTACAGTTGTTTTTGCTTAACCAGGAGGTGCTCCAATAGAGTATAGAAATATTCTCATGTTTTCCTTGGAAGCCTTACTACTCTTCTGCAAAGAAAACATCTTCCCTGCTCACTGGCAAATTGGCTTAACCCTTTTCCATTGCTGTCCACATTTGGATGGCAAACCAGTGATTCAACTATTCAGCCGGTTCAGATATTTTTGTAGTGAGAGTTTTATGGTTTGAACTCTGTTGACCAAGGAAAAAAGGTAAAGTTTGCAAAGTCAAATACTCTGTTCACCTTGTAAAAATCTAATTTGGCTTCCACAATTTTTCAAAATACAGTGATGCATTACATTTTCCCCCAGAATTCCATCACACGCATTATTTGTAGAAAATGAACTTGATCTGAAGCCAGATTATAATGGCACATAGAAGGAGGTTGTTACTTACAAGACATCTATGTAATTTGCAGCAGAAGCTTTGAGAACAAGGAAGGCAGTTATAATAAAAGGAGGAACAGTTTCACATTGGTCTTCTCTGGAAAATTGTCTCCCTTCACAGGAATGCTCAGAACTCAAATAAATCAAGGTGTATGTATTCCTAAAGTACAACGATGATGGGAAAAGAAAGTAAATTCCATGGAGAGGGGAAAGAAAAAAAAAAAAAGTAGTCTTCTGAGCAGGCTCTGGAAAAAGTAAAACAATACTTGAACAAGGAGAAAAATATGGAATACCTGCTTCTTAACAACAGCCTGCATTTTCTATGTCCAATGCATCACAGGGTGCACTGAGAAACATAGCAGGTGATTAAATAAGACTGCATCATTATATGTATAAGCATGGGAGTGAAATCACAATTCCACTTCTTCAACACTTCCATAATTTCTTAGTATCCGAATAAAATTTTTCAAATGTAAGGGTCTTTCTTCAACAATCTCTGTGTGTGATACATGTATCTGATTTATTGCTTCATCTTATTGAGATTTAAAGAGCTACTTAGTAACGTGCTTTGAATCCTTGCTGTTCAAACTTTCCTCTGTTCTGTGTAACAGGATGAGCTGAAGCATAGCACTGTGACTGTTAGGTGTTATGGAGCATTTAACACTAAAATAGAAAATAATAAGAAATGATTATTTGGGAGATCTTGCAAACATTCCATGCATCAGGTACACAAATTTACAGGAAAGTTTGAGTTAAGATAGCTGTTAGAATAAATGACACTGTAAGTAAGTATTTAAACAAATGAAATATTCTGAACTACTTTCAAATGAAGGACCAGTGGGAATGCTAGTAAAGCCACTGTTTCAGAGACCTGGATGGAAATTTCTTTATGAATTGCTGAATAATATTTCAGCTGGATCTCTGAGAGAGGGCTATATGATACTTTTTTGGTCTGGACCAATTATCCTGGTGTTTTATAAAATAATAAGAATAGGATTCTCAATTAATGTCAATATTTCATCACACCTATAGATTAATATTTGTATAATTTTTAATGTGGCAACTTTAATTATTAAAAAATTAGAAAACCAGATGGAATTACAAAACAGCAACAGATTACTTAACTTTTGCCTAGTGGGGTAAGTAGAACATACCACAGAATATATAAAAGCAGACATCAATGAGACACTATACATCCATTAGTATGCAGGAAGTTTTTGGATATCAGTTCTTATCAGACATAAACATATGCCTATCATTCTTATTAAATTAACCCAGCAACTCATCATGCTATAATCCATAGCATATAACATCATAGCAAAAATTAAAAGAAGTACACTATGATGCTCCCCATAAACCAGTGAAATCGGTCACCAAATTATGAGATGGACAAAGAGTGAAAAAAATAACTGCTATTATTTTACAAAGGAGTATGAAATTTGAGTTAGTTTGCAAACACTAACATCCTTCAGCTGTGCAAGAGGGCTTTAAAACAAAATTAATCAAAATTCTGGATTTTAAAATTGTTGTTGTGTTTCTCTAATCATGTTACAAACATCCTGTCAGCTCCATTGCATGACATGTATTACATACATGGGTGAGTGAATCAGCCAAAGTGCAGACCTGAAAACTCATAATAATATAAATCTTCTTTACCTATATGGAACATCCCTTGAACTTATTGCAGTACTGTGTAGATTTTTTGTAAATGTCTTAGTATAATTTGCCAAGATGTGCTCTGAAATACAAATAATTTCAAACTATTCCAGCATGCTTCAAATAGAAGCTCTACAATTGCTTCATTTAGCCAATGAACCCTAGCTGATGACTTCCAAGATTCCTAGAAAAACTAATAATAAGTATTGCACACCAAATACGTGTCTAAATGATGTGCACTGATACGTTTTTATTTAATAAAAATGAGTTTCACCATATATATATGTGCATACATTTGGTTATTGCTATTGGAATTAACAGCCTGCAATTTAATCCAAGCCTATTAGAAACAGGGCTCAGCAGACCCACACAAATTGAAATGAATACTTGCCACAGGCTTTTCACCAGGCTTCGAGACAATGTGTTTGTTAGTACCTTCAGATTAATACCAGTTAGGTTTTGAACAGTTTCAGTCTCACGCTAGATGATTTAGAACAGATGAAAATAAAAGTGTGTTATCCAAAAGAAAAGAATACAGAAAATACAGTATTGTATTATTTACTGAACAAAATAACAAGTAAAAATCATGTCTGATTTTTTTAAAACAGCATTAAGTAATCAATTTTAGACCATACAAGCATCAACAAGAAATGTAAATGACTGTACTATTAAGGTGGTATCTACAACTTTTTTTTAACTGCTTGAGATCCGAAATTGCAAATACCTCACTTTAAAATTATTCAAGTGACTTATACAGTATGTAAAAAATCTAATCGTCAATGACTATGATGAAATGTACATACAATACCTGAATTTAATATTTTAATAGATCAGGCCCAGATCATCAAAGCATTTAGGTTCCTACTCCTCATGGAAGATCTAGGTCTCAGTGTATATTTAACCCCTTCCATGAAAGGAGTAATTGTTCTGATGGTGTGAATTTATAGTCTTGTCTTTCCCTATAATGGAGGGAAAGGGTCAACACTAAAGAAAGAGTGGTTCCAATAGGCAGAAAGGTTATGGCACTGCAACTACACGAACCACCTTCCCTACACAACATAAAAATATTCTAATATTAAGGATTATTTTACAACTCCGTGGAAATATGCAGTAATGCAATCCATTTCCTTTGTCTGGATGACAAAAATGCTGTCTTAACAGTCACAAGAGCCTGCCTTGTGTTAGCTATAAAAAAAAAATATATTTATATATATATTTATGCAACTACTATGTGCATTAAACAAAATCACTGTATGAATCAGCAGGGTTCAAGAACATTTGTATCTGAATGTCTGGAAGGGGTGCATTGAAGTCTGTGGTGCTTCTCAGTAAGGACTCACAATGAAATGGCAAAGGATAGAAACCCATTTGTTGAAAATTGTATTTTTTGTATCACATTGCCTAAGATATGGTCCATAAGATCTCTGGCAGCCAAACGGATCTGTTGCCTTTACTTCAGCCTACTGCTCAGAAATGAGATATATCCTTTGAAGCAAACCTGATAATCAATTTTTAGTAAACAATGAAACCAAATATCAGCCCAATTTCATTGTGAACGCCCATGAAATAAAATAATTTCACCACTGTGAAAATTCTCTGTTGTCTTAATTTCTTACCAATTTGTATACCATGAGTTGTTTAGAAGAACAGTAATCAGCAATGTACAAGAAACATTGTACTACTCCTGGAAAGCATATACATTGTGACTTGCTCAGTTAGGTGGGTAGGTTAATTTAGAATTGAAAGGTGAGTGTATTTCACATCCATTTTTAGAAGTATTGGAAAATTCCTTTTTTTCTTCTTTACCTGCATTACATTGAGATACTTTTCTCACTCACCTGTGAACACTGATCAGTGCTGTTTTCACTGAAAGGGTACAGATTTGTCACTCCATCTTTGAGATACCAGAGAAGAACACTTGAACCGTAGGGCAATACCCTTGTGCACCAAAGCTTTATTATATTTTTGACTACTGTGCATCCCCATACCTAAAGCCAATAACATGGCACTTGTGCCATAATTCTGATACCGTCGGTGTCCACTGACAAGTGTTCTGCATGAACCATTGTGTCTCAGTCCACTAACAAAAACTATTGTGCAGTGGTAATCTGGTACCTTAGATAGTTTTTCTTCTTGGACAAAGCTTATCCAAAATCTTCTTTCTATCAGACTACAGCAGCTTAGGGCTCCTTTTCTTTAAAGAGAGGCAAAGTAAATGTCTTACACCTGTAGGCCAGTACTGGTGTTCTGTCCTAGAAATTTTAGCACTGCTCTGATACGATGAACCCTTCTTTTTCTCCAACTGGTTCCACTTCAGCATAGGCAGGATGTCCAGATCCTCTTCTGAATTTCATTGCTGGCCATCTGCTTGGACGTCGCTGTAACAGCAACAATAAGAAAATAAATTTTCAGAATATGAAAGGTACAACAATAAATTATTAATAAAAAACTTTAACAATGCCTTCTAATTTCGGTCTAATACTAAAACCCACTTCGTGTAGTTGTTACAGAAATGGAGAAGCACAGTTCACCAGCAGCAAAAGTCAGAGGAATTAATACCTCTTTCTAAATCTGTGGCTGATGGCTGTTCTTAAACACCTAAAAAAATACAGCGAGTCCTAGCAATGAAGAATTAAACACCTAAAAAAATACTGCGAGTCCTAGCAATGAAGAAGATGAAACAGCTCCTGTCTAAAATAGTTTATCAGTGGATCTGTGACTTTTGTCATATAAAGAACTGCTGATCCACCACCTCCTAAAGGATCTGTCCACTGCTCTTCCTTCCTAGTTCTGCATAAAAAATTGCTAACATACTCTACTCCAGGGGAAAACGTGTAGCAGAGTCAACAGAAACTGTGCTTTAAAAAAATATTCAGAACAAAATTCTGACATGCTCATGCAGGACTGCCAAAACAATGAATATATCAAGTGCCATAATTTCTACTTGAGTAGTTTATTTGATGGTTCAAACAGAAGCAACCTTTTGCATTTAAACTTTTATGACCTTTAGGTACAAGGGTCTTAGAAGTTCTAATCAATTTTCATTAGGATGTTTGGTGTCTGCTTTAAAAACAGCTAATAAACAGGGAAGAAAAAGATCTTTTCTAGGGTGGATAAAACAATTCCTGTATGATTATGATACCTCTGGGATGGAAACATGCTTTAAAAATTCTGTATGTTCAAACTAATTGATATCTGGGAAGTTTCAGACTGGGCGATCAAGCTGAGATTCTGTTAAAGGGAATACTTTCAGGTAACCAGGAAAACTCCTTCTTAAAGCCAGGTAACAGAAGAGGCTCTCCTTAAATGATTATTCCCTATTGGAAATTTTATCTGCTAAATATGCTGACACATACTCCTTTTTCTTTACTGTCAACAGTTACAATCTGCTTGGAAGGAGGCCTAGAAGATGCATCAATCTATACAGAAACACTGCGGGAAAACAAGAGGAGAAACAACGACGTTAAGTTACAGCCTGTATTTCCATTGACAGTTCAAAATCTAAACAATTTTACTTTATGGTCTTTCTTTTATCTGAAAATAAACATTGCATTTGATTTTCCTTTGCCATAATATCCCATTTTGGTTGCCTTTCAATCCCTAAGGATATTTCATGCTGCTGAGCGGCGGTGTTGGGGATCACAGAACAGCTACGGCCATGACATTATGCTGAGACTCATGGTGCTGTTGTGCAGCAGCCACCAAAGCAACCTTGGGGGACCACTGAATCTTCTTACCAACAAACCACACAGCTGTCTGCGGGTACAGCACAAAGTTGTCCTCAGAGATCACCGTTAGGAAGAGACGCTATAAAAGCAACTCGTTCCTTTTTCTCCCATTGCAGGATCAGGTTACTTTTGAGGCATTCAGAGTTAAATTCTGTTTGGCAGGTAATTTAAAATCCCAGGCCTTTCAATGCAGCAGCTCCCTGCAATGTAGGAAGGCAGGACACTGTCCTCTTTAATGGATGTCTTTTCCTAATAAAAAAACTTAGTCTATTCAAACTTTGGAAACTTTTTTCTACCTTAGCTTGTTTCAGAGTGGTTTCAAAATTAAGAACAGTTAGGTTACTGTTAAAGAAAAAGGGTCATATTCTGTTCCCACACTCACTGAAGTAAATCAAGAATAATTCAATTAAATGTAAAGGACTTATTTCAGATTTACACTGGTATAAATGAGAAAAGAATTTGACCGAGAGGTCTCTAATGAAAAGAGAAAATGAAAAACCACTGGAAAAATAGTAAGAAAAATAATTAGAAACAGTCTCAAATGGCAACATGTAAGGATGAGCTCAGTTTTAATCTATTAAGTTCCTCCCTAATTTCATTTTAAGATGTACCCATGATTAGTTGCTAAATCTACCATTTTGAGCTACTCACAATGCCATACAAGATAAACAGCAGCTGTTGTTCCAGAGATAAACCAACAGATTCAAAGGTTATCTCCAAATACTACAGTTACAGCTTTTGGTGGTTTCTCTTCATGCCTGAGATGAGATTTTCCATTCCTAGTGACAGTCTGTTTAATTTCAACTTCTTTGTGTGCATGTGGGTAATGTAAGTGGTTGCCAGTCTTAAAAGAGAGCACTGACAAGCTATCAATTCATTGACATTATGTATGGACCCCACAAAAGCGGTAGATATGACAGTTTTAATCGATAAAAACAAAAGCCACTTCATTGATGTTGTGAGATACAAAGCTCCTTGTGTAACTGAAGCAGCTCAGGAAAGGCCTAATGCATTCTTCCCCTTTATTCTCTGTGAAGGAGATTAATCAGAAGATACAAAAACCCTACCCCCCAAAAAAATCCTAAATGCCAAACCCAAATAAAACAAAACAGGGAGAAAGCAAGCTGGGTATTTTAAATAATTCCTTAGTTTTGCTATCCAATTTAACATGAAAAAAATCTGTTTTTTCCTCTAGAATTAGAACTCTTAAAGGAAATCCTCTGAGCTGTGGCAGAGGAGTTGTAACTCCTGCTTCCTTTCAGTGTGTTACAAAATGGGAAAACAGGACTAGGATTTTTTAATGGGACCAAAGCTTCCTTGGGTTCATTATTTTAAGCAAATAAGTTGAGGGAAAACAGCTTGTGACCATACAGGACCAGGATGCAGAAGATACATGTCAGGATGTAGAAGAATAATTTATGATACACATCAAAAAAAAAAAGTTAGTTCCTATTGAAGATCAGTGAAATAAAATGAAAGAAACCAGCCGATGGATAATCCATCAAAAGTGAGATCTACCTTTCATATTTCTTACATTATGCCTGCCTACGCCGTTGTGCGTTAAACTGGCTGTGCAGTTTAATTGACTTCCTACAGTAATACTAGAGTATTGCTAGAGGCTAGAGTAAGTGCCTTTGTGTGAGTCACAGAATCACAGAATGGTCAGGGTTGGAAGGGACCTCTGGAGATCATCTAGTCCAACACCTGCTGAAACAGGTTCACTTAAAGCAGGTTGCACAGGATCATGTCCAGGCAGGTTTTGAATATCTCCAGGAAAGGAGACTCCACAGCCTCTCTGGGTGCCTGTCCCAGTGCTCTGTCACCCTCAAAGTTTTTCCTCATATTCAGATGGACTCTTGCAGTAGAAATCTTGCAGTAGAGGCAGAATGGATACAGTTTGTCTCACTTCTGAGAAAAAAAAAAAAAAAAGAGGAGAGGATTCTATGTATGAATACTAAAAGGTGGCAACTGGAGTATCCTCTCACTGTCACATAGAAAGGTCTCCAAGTGTGTTCTTTTGACATCTTTCAACATGAGGGAATTTTGAACTTTATAAGGCATCTTTTATCTATAAAAAATGATATGAAGACAAATGCATGAAGACAAGTTTCTGTCAGTAAGGGACAGAAGGAACTTGGGAACATGTATTACATATTTGATATTATTACATCCTACCCTCTACTATCCCCATCCCATAGTCATCCTATCTTTCATTCAGTACAAAAAAAATGGAAATGAGTATGATTCTGTAAAGATCTGCAATGTCATAAGAGCAGTGAAGGGGAAACATAATGAAAAATCTGCCCTCTCTCTGCCATCTTCCCAATACTGCCACACATGCACACACCTCACTCTAAAATTTTTTTAAAAGATTCTCAGAAAGTTCCTTTGTACATTTCAACCAGCATAAAGTCCCAGAGTGCTTTTGCATGGATCAACTCAGCATTCCTATTCAGCAGTAAACCTTAAACAGCAAATTTCACCAAGACATTCTCTTTTCAAACTGAGTTTACGTGAGTATAAACACTTGAATTAGCATGAGAAGGTCAATCTTTCAAAGTCTTGAAAGACTCTCCAGAGCTCCCTAGCAGACTTGATTTCCCACTAAACTACACAAAAGCTGGTCACTGAACCCTTTTTAGGCTGAATGCTCTGATGTAACTTTCTCTTCTCCGCCTATTGATTATTTTCCTGTATTTCAGATCTTTCAATCATTCAGAGGACTGTTTCACCATTTCTACTGAAGGCTGCATCTTACATTTCCATCACTGTCAAGTTCTTTGTCTAATTCAAGGTCACAAAAACATTTAAATCTATTTAAAAGCCATATTCTTTAACGACACTTTGCCAACAAGGCCTATTTAAACCTCTTAACTGAAAATAGGTAAATACAGAGCTATCCAAATTCTGGATCAATTGTCAAAACCCTAGAAAAATTGTAATGACTTACTCAAATGGATTATGAAAAGGCAAAAAACTATAGTAAGGTCTATTACTAAATGACCATACATTAACCTGATACCATTAAGACCCATTTGTCTAAAGTGCACTGGTCCACTGTTAATCTATCTCAGTAGCCAGGCCTTTTGCTTTCTTACAATGAGGAAATATCTGTTACCAACTACCTTGCCCATAAAATGTATTTTTGTGCTCAAAGTTACTTGAAATATTGTTTATGCAATTATAATTTGTGCATCAGTCTTTAACCTCTTCTAGAAACACTCAATTTATTTAGCAGAACAGTCAGAAATAGATGAGGTTTCTAATATCTGACAATGTACTGCTGCTATGTATTTCCAGGAATAAGAAAAGATCCATTGTCTGACACCATGTTAATCCAATATTTTGAAGAAACTGTTCTGAAATAAAAATTGCTTCAGACTTAAGATTCAGTAGGATAATTTACCAGCTTCATTTGTTTTTCTTTTTGATAGAAGCGCTTGTTTAAAGTGTCTCTGTAATTTAGACCACTTCTTGTTACAACAATGTTTCTGCAGTCTTACGTTCAGTAGCTGACTGCTCATGGACGAGAAACAGAATGCCTCCTTCCTCCCCACCTTTGACTTTTATTGTCAGTGTTGATTATTTATTTTAGTGCTTCTCCCTTGTGGCTGATTGCTGAGCTGCTGGTTCCTGCTGAACTGGATAAGCCTTGGAAAAAATAACTTTACTATCAGTACAAGGCAATGACAGTGAGATCAATGACAACACCTCAAATGCCAGGACACCGCAGGACTTTGAAAGAAGAGAAAAATGATACTTGTTCTCTTTTTTCATCGTCATCTTCATGAAACACAATTGAGCCTGAACTTCTGGGCAAAATCAAATTGATGACCATGTCAAGCCTTTTTCAAACAAAAAGCATAATCCCCTGTAAAAAAAAAACAACAAACACAACATGCCTTCCCCCCCAAAAAAAAAAAACAACACACCAAAACCCCACCAATGGGCCATATCCCAGAAGAAATCAGCAGAGCTGTGTGAGCTTCATCACCTGTCTAAACCATCTGAGGATCTGACTCTTTTTTAAAAATGCCTTCTTTCTTTTTTACTCTCTCTCCTATGTACTTCTCCTTTGTTTGAAGACATACACTGCATTTGCGACATTAATGCAGAAGCCTGGAAACAGTGCATGGACAACAGGGATGGATATTAAATGATGGCTCTTATTTGTGAAGTGCTGCTATGAGCAGAGAAGTATAACGGTGAGCCAGAAATACCCATAAATTCCCTGAGCTCTGAAAGTCCAAGAGCTGTTTCCAGCTTTTTTGTCTATTTTATCCTTTTATTTCATTCCTCTAAGCAGACAGGGGATGAGCAGAAGGTCAAAATCTGAAAAAAAAATTTACTGCTACATCTGCATGCCAGTGAATGTTTCCAGATACTGAAATCCTCTATACAGGTCAACCATTAGAATAATACCCAACAATTAGTGATTTTTCAGACCACTCCAGGTAGGGCTCAGGATTCAGGAACTACTGTGAGTTAGAAAACAGGAATGCAGATCCTTCCATGCTGGTTGGTCTTTATGTTAAAAACCAGTCCCAAGCTTATTTAATTTACTACTAAAGATATACTTCAAGTTAAATAAGGAGGAGTAGAAGTGCACTCCCCAGACTCTGATCACACACTAATATCTTAATTGCCAAAGTCTGTAGCTGCTCATTCTTCCCTCTTTTTCTCCCAAGGTCACTCTCTGGCTCCATAGCACCAGTTCAACTCTGCGTGGCCATTTGAAAAACAGATTTCTGAAATTATCCATGTTAAAACATCCAAAGTGAAGTAAAACAAAGAACTAAAAAAGACACAGTTATGTGCATGTGTGTGTAAGTGTACATGTATGTTTCAAAGCAGCAGAATCAGCACAATAAAGCTATAGAAAACCTCCAAGGAGGGTGAGAACATCACGGCAAAGGCTGAGACCTTTTAAAATGGGATCTTAATTCAAAAGAATAACTTGTAACCACAAACACCCACACTGCTCTTCAGTGCGTGACATTAATTACTACTAAGGCATACACAGCCGCCATTAAGAAATACATAGGCTCTGAATTCACTCATATCCTTACAGTTTCAGAGTCCACATGTGTTAGTAAGTTGGATTTGGTTTTGTACCTATAAGCTGAATACAAAAGAAAGGCTTTTTGCCTAAGGTTAAGATGGTCCCAATTTGCAGTGTTAGTTCAGACTCCTTGAATTCCCCTACCCGCAGAGAACTGCCACAGAATTTTATTCTGCTGTTGTTGAGCCTTACAAAAGCATGTTTGGCAATGGTATCACTGTGTCCAGCTGCAAAAAGACATCACAACATCTGACTCTCTGCCTTCATATTGGCCAGCAATTCTGCTGTCTCCTCAGCTGTGGCCAGATCATGTTGTCTTTGTTCTCCAAAGGCAGAGCACTGGGATGACAGCTGAGGTATGTTTCAAACATTAAGAAGACTTTGGACTAACATATACATAAGAAATTAAGAAAAACACAAAAAAAGCATGTGCATGAAAACTTCTTGTGTCATGCAACCTTTTGTGTCCACAGAGAACTGGGTGCAAACAGGCAAAAGACATTAGAGTAAAACACAGTCTGCCTTATGCCTTGATTTTCGATTTGCTAAATGCTCCCTGGATGTTAATGGCTCTCAGTGTCAAAGTTCACACACAAATGCAAGCCAATAAAGGTTAAAAAAAAAATCAGCACAAGAAAAATAGAACAAGAAAAAGAAGCGAAATACAAAATACTACTAAGGTTGCTGTTTGGCCGAAAACTCATTGAAATTTGACCAAATCCATCTGACATATATGGGAATTTCTTTGCCCCACTTACATTCCAGCTCCAGATATCTATATCACTTTTGTTATGATCTATATCACAAGCATGCAATGTACTACAATAGGGGCATCATGCTTGGCTTCTTGGCCATCTAACCTTAAATCCTGAATGCAAGTATACTATACAAGTTAGTGAATAAATTAATTACGTTTTAATTGTGATATAGCTAGTGTGTAGCTACATGTCTTAAGCTAGATTTATGACACAAGCTTCCACTTTGTTGAAAAACACATGAAAAGCACTATTTGACATGTACACTGCTTTTAAAAACAAGTGCAACTTCAAAATGTACTCAAAAGAGACAAGATTCCTTGAGGTAAGAGTAGGTATGTAGCTTGATTCAAAAGGGGAAATAACTGGAAACAAAGTAAAATTCAAGGGACAGAAAATACCATAAAGATAACCATAAATAAATAAAATATCAAAGCATACAACATCTGCTCTGTCACTCCACAAGCTAATCTTTAGTCAACGTTTACTTTCAGCTTTTAGAAAGAGCCTGCATTCACTGGAACTTTAATTGAAACTCCCTCAACTTTAAAAGTTGGTAATTAATTCCGTCTTTAGGTCACCAGAGAAGCATACAACTTAAACAATGAAACACACGTTGAATAGCGTGGGGGCTGGAAGAAAGAAGAAAACATTGCATTTTGATTTGAATCTTCTACACGCTTAAGAAAAAGGGGAACTTTTTTGAAAAAAAGTATTGAACTATTTCGATCTTATTCTTTCAAAATGATACACTATCATGGATAAATTGAATACCATTGACTTCTCAAGCTATTTGTGCAAAACAGCTATTTTTGTTCCAGGTGGGGCTGCACATATGCATTGTGTTCAACAGCTATGAACAAAACCACTAAAGAAAACATTTTCTTCAGACTTTAAGTGTAAAAAAAAATCACAGAATAACATTACGCTATTCTAGAACAATAGTTGTTTTTGAAATAATGGCGTTTTTCTTGGCTTTTGTGTATCACTTGTTTAAACCAGCTAGTGCATTCAGGATGTCATTTAATGGTGCTCTGAGGTGTCGCAAGGGATTGCATTTATCAGTGCAAAGTTAAACACTACAATAAAAATGTAGGTGTATTTATCCCTGTCTGGGGGTGCTCACTATATAACAAACATGAGGGGCATCACAACTGGGATTTGAGATGAGCTATGTGAAAACCTGAGCGAGGACATAAGTGAATATTGAGTGATATCTGCAGAGAACACAAGAAAGAAAAAGACTTAAAGCCTCAGATGTGGGATCAGTTTATCATACTTTTAATTATTCAGTAATCAGTTATGACTATAAATCGAATCAACTCAAAATTCCTTATACAGCCCTTAACGTAAAAAAACCCAACAAAATCTGACAGATATGATGCTTTACCTACAAAATCATGACAGCATCCTAGAAACTTAGATGTAAAAAAATTATTAATCGTGTTAAGTTTTGAATGAATGCTATGCTTAACGTCAATATGATGCCTCTATAAAGTAGCTTCTTTAAAATTAAACACAAATGGGGCAGGTCCTCATTCTTTATCCTATCCAGCCTTAGATTTATATTAATTACTGATGATAAACTGATGCAGATCTTGATTTGGCTAGAAGACTTGATGGGAGACTAGGGTACTGGTAATTTTTTAGATAACTGCATGAAGGAGCTGCCTGTCCATCTGTCACATCTTGTTTTAACTGTGCAACTTGCTTTATTAATCAAAAGACTCATACAAAACAGTATCATACTGTGAAATATTTACGTGTTTGTTCTCATTTCATGACAAGTCCATGGCAATCCGCTTGAGCTCTTTCCCCAGAACAGTAACATCAGATCCACATTTCATTCATTTCCCACAAATAATGCAGCTTGTCTGCTGTGGTATGTGGGGTAACATGTTATCTGTAGCTGCTTACTCAATTTTTTTTCAATTGCACAAATCCAATAAGGAAGGCATTTTCATAAGTGACCTTTTTATACCAGTTATGCCTCATTTTTATTTTTTTTAAGTACTTCACTTTCAAAATGGAAGTCTGAGAAGATACATTCTCCTCTGCATTGAAATAATGTACATCCTATAGATCAGATGAATATAAGAATAATATATTCTAGTCTTTATTTTTTGAATTGGTTAAATTATTTTCTTTTTTGTTTGGAAAGTAAATGATTAAACTTCTTAAAGAATTTTATTTCAAGAATGGATTACTTTATTCTGTTCTTCCTTGCTTATGATACTAACAATGGCTTTACAGTTTCTGAATTTGTGGAAATCTTCTGAAATACAGAGTAATCCCTTTCTCCACCCTTTGTGGTTTTACCACTCACAGGGAAAGGCCACCCCTTCACAGCTAGATTTTTTTATAATTTTATGTTAAATGACTGATTCTTCACAAGTATCACTATTTTGCTAGTAACCAAAAGCGGATGTAGTTTATACCAACTTTTGCATAAACTTGATTTTGACTGATTTAATTAATCCTGTCCTTATTAAATTATTTCCCCTTTATTTGAAACAGAAAAAATATGTTTTCTATTATTTCTGAACACCTACATTGCTTGCTAGAGATATTTTAGCTTTGACTGCAAAGAGTGATTAATACCACCTAAAGATTAAGTTCAGTGGAATAGGTTTAACAAAACTGACTGAGGCACCACTGTTTGCATGATGAGTACAATGTTGATGAATGAAATAAATTTACATACCATTACTATACTGAGAACAAAAATAAACAAATGTGTGTTTTAATTTGGTATTCTTCTCTCCTCAATAAATGGTGTTGCCATTTACTTAGCCTTTTCAGTCACATAATAACAGATAAGAAACTTGTTTTTACTAGAGTAAAAGAAGAGAAATTCAATATGTGTGTGAAAAAAAAAAAAGGGAGAAATCCTTCTCTTTTGTACAAGGACTTCAGTGGAGTTTTGTTTGTCTACATCAATAGAGAACTGGCTTGAAACGTTCCATAGACATGAAAGAAAACTATTGATTTTATTACGTGGATGCTGTTCCCTGGTGGTTAACACAGTTACATTGCTTGAGCCTAGAATACTGATAAACAATTCCTTTTGATTTCGGTCACTACTATTGCATCTAAGAAGTATATTTATTATAATACAATTTTAATCATTCTATCCATGTCCATGTCTCACTTAAATTCACACTGCTGTCACTAAGAATGAATGCCTGTATCTTCCTGGTCCAGTCTTTTACCTAAGCAATCCCTAGATATCCCTACCAACACTTCCCGTTGTTCTGTGTCTTCACTATTGCCCATTAGAAAGTGTCCAGGCTCTTAAAAGAAAGGGAGTACAAGTGAGGTTTATGAACAGTCAGCATATTCTTTCGTGTTTAGCAACTCTATGGTTATCATAAGGTAGAGGAACACTGCTGAGTTGAAAAAAACACAAGTAGGTGTAGAGGTATTCAGTTTTTTGAAGATGTCTCAAGCAGGTCAGATGACTCATGGTCTAAACCAGTCTTTTTCTCACTACACTAATAAAAAGAACAAAGCGAGATAATACTAGATTTAGATGTTAAAATTAGGTGAAAAGCATCTTTCCCACACTCTGAGTTAAAAGTGTTAAAAGATTTCAACAAATGAATGTATGGAACAGCCAACACAGGTTTCAAACTGTCAGCTCTTCTAGAGAATTAAGAAAGCATACATTTTATTTTCCCCCAGGAAAATAACAGAAAAAATATGTGTCCCAAAATAAATTGCCAGTGCACATGAAAGCTAATGGAAAAATGCTATCATGAGTAAAATGAAGGATAGGAAAGAGAGGTGGGGTGGTATATGAGATATATCTTTCAGATATATTTCCTGTGTAAAACCAAACAAAATAATAAAAAATAGCAATGGTAGCTAAAGAAGAAGCTGAGTGACAAACTTGCTAAGAACAAAACAGCATCACCTGCTAGGAGAGGCCCCTTTCTTAAAAGTTTACGCTATGAACACAACAATACTTTCTAGATTTAGTTAAGAAAGTTCTATTCTGGAAACCCCAATCATTGTAGCTAAGTGACAGGACTAGTATCACAATATGTTTCTTTGGTCTTACCTCTATAAAGAAGAGACTAGCTGCTGACGTTGGATGATGATACATATAGACAGTCACGAGGACGGCTGCAGCCACAATGAGGACCAGGACTAGAATGCCAACAATTAAGCCAGCATGAAGCGTTCCACCTTTCTTCTCTGCCGCACTGTCATCCGTGGAAGCTGCACAAATGGCACACTTATTAGCATAGCAACTTATGTCTTATCCACTTCATTTCACAGATGGCAACTGAGCATTTGCTTTTCCTGTGTTGCATGTTCCTTGTTTTCCACAGCCCAAGTTGGAAAAAATGTTAGATGCCTCTTTCCCACAACTGCGTACTCTTATAATCTTAAT
The DNA here is from genome assembly GCF_963210335.1 of Falco punctatus. Classification (NCBI taxonomy): domain Eukaryota; kingdom Metazoa; phylum Chordata; class Aves; order Falconiformes; family Falconidae; genus Falco; species Falco punctatus. The sequence goes on from NC_137583.1 coordinate 71,634,315, forward strand.
GAACAGACATTTCCAAATGTTTTACTACTTCTAACTCAATAAACAAAATTAGTATCCTTTCTTTTTAATACAATCTGGACATTCTGAAGTTTCTAATTACCTTCATGATGAATTTTGCTTTGGTTTTCTCATAAAACTATCACAGTTGCCTACAGACAAGAAATACTAGTTGAATACATTTTGAATGTTGTATTTTTTTAAAAAAGGTTCAAGTTGAGACGGCCACAAACCCTTGTGAGGTCTAGCTAATAAACACATTCTGAAAGCCTGATTCATTAGCTTGGAGAGAGGTTTTGAACCACCCTGTGCAACTGAATCAGCCAAAAGTGAAACAGATGGATGCTAAATAACCCTGCAATATTCTAATCTTGGTCTGAATAGAACACTCATCATATCAAAGTATTACAGAAGACCATCCATTTACTAAACTTGGTACCAAGAGGCCACTAATGCTGCGCTCCTGTCAGGAGAAAAGACAGCTGTCTCTCTAACAAAAGCAACTTGTCGGCAGCGCTTCCAAATCAGTGACTGAAAGTATTTTAATAACACTGTAACCTTTGTGGGAAAAGTCTCTCAATAAACTAGCCAACTTCTGTTTGGGTGTGATTTCTACTTTGGACAATCTGGAATATCACAGCAAGTACAAACATGACGATAAGCAATGATTCTTTGGCATCCTTTTGCACAAAGGAGAAGTGCTGTTCTACCCACTACCGCAGGCAAAAAAGCGATTCAGAAGCCCTAGGTTTGAGAAACACCAGAAGACCACTGGTCATTTGGCTTCATAAATTTAAGTCACTCTTCCAATATTCCCACTGTTTTCTGCCTTTCTGGCAATCCTTCAAATCACCTCCATGCCTTACTCCATACAACATCTCTCTCTGGTCTTGCTTTTGAGAAATTTTCTTTCAAATCCACATTTAAATTTCCTCTCAGCATGCTTGTTTGTCGAACTGACTATAATGAAAATTGTTTATTTCTGCAGTCATCCTTTTCATTGTGCCATCCCACTGAACTATTCGTTTGGTTGTCTTAGAGTGCCATGGTCTGTGAGGCCAGAGACCATCCGTTTTATTTGTTCTTGGAAGATAGCTATCGAGTGATCGGTAGGACTTCAAACAAATTACTATTATTGTTATTAATAGTAAAACCAATAACGACAGCGGTACCAATGACTGCACATGGTTTTTTACCATTCACCATACTGTGAGTAGAGCACTCCACGCTAATATTAAAAAAGAGAATTGGAAAGATAGAAGAAAGGTCTACTGATCTAGGTAGTGTTAAATGCCTTGTAAAAGGGGCAATAACAGAAAACAGGAACAGTTAATCTCAGTGCAACAGCTCATGTGTCCACCATGCGCTTTTCTCACCAGATCAAGGCCAGCCTGCAAGGCTCGTCACCCAGCAGATTGCAGAGCACCATTGCAACAACGGGGAGAAAAGGAAAATAAAGATGCATTATAGCCAAGAGATATTTCTAACTATAACATGGAAGTGAACCTATGGAGGAATTGAAGGGATTCATGTACACTTCCTCTGCTTTTGTCCATATTTCCTCAAACTTGAATCAGGACAACTGAAACCCTGCAGTGCTGCTCTGCTCTTTAATGTGAAGTCAGTGAGATAGCTTGTGGAGCAAGGAGCTGAGTAACATATTCAGTGGATAAACAAAAAAGAACCCAGTAATCTGAGAGGCTAAACTAGGATGTGGGAGGCATTAACAAATCTAATAAAAAATTGCAAGCATGCACCCCTACTCAGGTACTGCCTAATCCTGGAGGTACCTGTCTTTTTACTGAAAAGTTCATGAGCACCTGTTCACACAGAAACTTCGGTTTTAATTGTACTGACTGTGGACATCAAGTTTGAGCTCAGGCACTAACAACATCCAAGAACCATGCCTCTCTCTGACTAAATCCTACAAAGGGATTTACTTGGCATTCTGAAAGCTTAGTTCACACAGATGTACAGGAGCTTTTAAAAAAGAAAAGTAGGGTCAGCCCTATTTGATTTTTCTTTTTTTTTCTTCTTTTCTTTAACCCAGTACATACAGTGAAAATGTCCAGGCCATCCTTTACATTGCAGCAAAAGAAAGGAGATATTGCCTAGGATGTAGAAGATCTATTTTCAAATGTATTCCCACCCCAAAGGGCACTTAAATAATTTCCTCGTAGTTGTAGAAATAAGTATAAGAGGATGCAAGATTCACGGAGGTCACAGGAAAGAAAGGTGACCCTAAAAAAGGTTCCTCTAACTTTCAGCAGCAGTCTTTTACTTGACTTATCCATTAATAATTTATTAAATAGCTATTCACTTTCAGCTGAGACTAGCTGAATATATACAATATAGCTGAATATATACAAGCTCCAGTCTTAATTTCTGTTCATGCACAGTAACAGTATTTAGGACTTGCACATATAATTTAAATTGCCAAACAAATGCAAATTAAGCAACTGAAAGGCCATCAGGAAAGGCCTGTACATGCTCTGGCTTGGGCTATTAATTCCCAGTGATGAGCAGTTAGTTGTATGAGTCACCCTACTGAGGAGTAACTGCTCCCCAGAAGGAGCAGAGGAGTCATAGTTTGTCTGTCTCATAATTGTCTTTTTGACAGCTTCATACTCTTGACTCTTCCCTTCAATGACACATCAGTGCCTCCTAAACTACTTGGTCACATGTACCCGTTTTCAGGCCAGTTTGCACTAACTGTAATTTTTACTGTTACTATGTTACAGTTGAAGGCAGAACATCACATTCTGCACATTAAAAAATGCTGGGCTTCAGCAAAGGTCCCAACCACTCTGTTAAGGCCGTTGAATTAATCCCCTTTGATCTGATATGTTCTCAGTGTTTAGCATCCAGCTTTGCAAACAAGAACACTGCTCTTCCAAATAACACTGGTGACAACTGCCCGCTCAGATTCCTACTAGTCTAGGGTCGATCACTTCATGGACAACAGTGCAGTGATAAGAATGCCAAATACAAAAAATAATGAAATACGAGAAATTATTTCCTTAAATGACAACAAGTGTAAGTAACTTGTAGTTTCCATAATCGAAATTCAGTTTATTGACCCCAGGCCTTGAATACTCAAGAGAAATTGATTTCACTCTCTTTGCACAGAGACAATAAACAGTGTTGTCAACTTTGAAAATACTCTCTGCTGCAAAATCAACTGACAGTTCTTTTAAAAAGCCACCAAGGGAAATATATGAAAAAAAGGATTTGGAAATGTTTTCAGGTGCAGAAATCTTATTAAGATTATCACAGCACATCTGCTGTTCCAGGCAAGGCTAAACCCATGGGAGGATATTTGTCTTATGAACAAACCTTTCCCAAAACGAGCTCTCTCTCAGTGGACCTTTCCCCAAACTTCTCTTGTGCTCAAATCCCCAACTGATACATAGATTATACTCTATATTTATAACTCCTCCCCAAATTCTCACACACATAAAGCTTTTAACATCTCCAAAGTTTGTCTGCTTATAAAGATAAAAATCTTGTCCTAATCCATGGGGACTGTGATGCCAGCTTTAACAGGAACAATGTTGTGCACAAACTGGGACTGCTGTTTAGAGTGTTTGTAACCATATTGTGGATGCTTTCTCAAGATTATTTTTTCACTATTGCATATTAACCATCGAGATCTGCAACATAATGAAATACATTGCTTTCCAGTATCTAAATTTAAGGTTTACACAGTTTCTATTGTGATAGATTTCTATATGAGAAAACAAAATTGTAATACATACATGTACACCTCTCATGATATGAGATGGAAAAGAGTTTACCAACCGGAGACTAGTATCTCTGACTGCAAAAGCAGGGATACATAAAAAATTATGGTAAAATGGAGGAAAAATATGTGAACTTCTGGCACCTCCTGGATAGAAACTTTCATTTTTTATGAAGTGACATAGAACAAAGGGCAAATGACAGACAAAAAAGTAGAATTTCATTCTGTGGACTTCGAAAATGAAGCTTTGCTTTTTCCTTCCAAAAGCCATCATTTCTTTTTACTCTTGTGTTTTGATTAGATGGTTAAAAGCCCCAATTCAAACTCATTTCTTGTACGCTCATGCATCTTTAAGGGATAAAATGCAATACCTTATTTGATCCTCCCGACTGACATAGCTATACTAGCGAAGCCAGGGATATAGATGACCTAAATAGCAGCAATCAGCCTAAAAATCATAACTTGGCACTGAGTTTTGTTCTTTTCTTCCCTCTTTTTACTGGATGAATTAATTTTTATGGCAAACCCATGCATTTGTTGCAAAAAGATAGACAACGAACCCTGCAATTTCTTCACATATAGGAATGCTTTAAGATAAAATGAGTGTTTGCTGTTAGGTCATATGGCAGCAACTGGAGGAATCCTTGTTTACCAAAACCCAAGATATTTTTAGCTGATTCTTCAGATGAATATGAAACTATCACATGGGTACGAGAACATCTATGCAGCAGTATTGGTACAAAAATGCTGGTTTATTAACTTGACAGTGTTTATGGCACGGTTGTAGTTTTATGGCAAAACAGGTCTGGATACAAGTGCATGAAAACAGCTCCTACAGATGAAGCAGACTGGAAAAACACATAGGTTCAGGTATAACTACATCTACAGCAGAGATTTATGTACTCTTTTACTCTTATTGAGTATGCACTACATAGATTTATCATTACAGAACAGAATGTGTGATAGTGTTTTCAGAGCCTCCATGTAAACATGCCATTTTAAAATAGTTTAGTTGTTAACTGCAGAACTTCCCTTGTATTCCCCAATGTGCATGTTAGGTAATGACTATTTTGGCACTGACCGTGACTTTGAAGCTGTAGCACATCCAGCTTTATAAAAATACATTTATTGATTAAAGTAGATTGTGCCATACTATTAATACTAATGCAAATTGAGTATCTTATTGTTCTTACATAAAACCCACTACCTTTCAAATACTAGCTTAGAAAAGTCAGATATGCTTACATATTATTATTACTATTACTATTAGTGAAAAATTATTATAGAATCACAGGAACTTGATGATCCTTGAAGAACATAGCATTTAAGTAACTTAAAACTCGCTGTGACAACCCAATACTACTTGTTTTTATATTGTTCACAGGGATGCCATCAGAGACTGCAAGTTTTGTAATTCACTCTGTAAAACATATCTCAATCTGAAGTCCTGAGCTGGAGGGGGAAATAAGACATACTGAAGGCTGATTTCTTAGCTGCCCATTTCTGCTTCTTGGTGGGGTGCTGCTAATTTTGGTAGTTATATAGATTTGGTATATGAACAAAGGCATGTACTTCTTAGGACAGATGATATTTGATGTATCAGAAATCTATGATGATATATACACCCGTCTTTTTTAAAGTCAACTAAGCAAGGAATCAAGCAATTTTCATCCATCTCCAAGGTTTATTTCAGAGTAATAAAACTGTCTGCCAGTGACGATGATGGAACATTCTGACTTTGAGCAAATCAGCTGAATCTGGCAGGTCAAACCTATGCCTCCTCACTACTACCCGTTATCTGTCCAATACACTACTGTACTTACGTTAATCTCATTCGACCATTCTTACACCCAAAACTGTTCTTCTGTAGCCATCCTTGGACCATTATTGATCTGGCTCCTCTCATCCAGGAGCTTCAGGGTGTCTGATAGCTGTTTCCACATAAGAGATCTTTACAAGCCACTTGGCAACATCTCCTTTCCATGTGTCTGCTCTCCTCTTTGGGCAGCCAGAGAACAGAAACCCTCTGTTGCTGCATGGTCTGGGGCTAACCTGCACCTACAGATCCAAGGTCACTCCACCATCTATACCCTATTAAGTATGTCATTTATAGCCTGGCAGCTGTATCACTCTATTTGCATGACTGTGGGTTCGAGTTAATACGCTCCTGCAAAGTGGGAGAACATAATGTTTAGGACAGCTGAGCACAACAGGGTTACAGCCTACAGTGAGCTCAGTAGAGCCACTGGATTTTTTCCTGTTTTGGGCCTCCATTTACATCTGGAATATGAGTCTACCAGAAGACTGATTGTTTTAAGGGCCAGGAACATGGTTCTCCAAGCCTAAGCTTTTTTTCCTGTACATAATGCAGATTTCTGAACAGGTGATTAACGACCTACATATAGTGACTGTGCAAGGGAATAAGGGAAAGTACAATTGAAAGCATTCTCCAGAGGCTCAGAGGAATCTCCATAAAAATCTCTCTACCTTTTCTAGGAACAGCATGCTCTGAACTTCTCAGCTTCTTCACAGTAATGGAGTGTGATTTTCTTGATTTGTGGGTTCGTTCCCTTAGCATTTGTTAAGATTTTGAGGTTAAGCCATTGCTTAACTTTACTTGGTTTCATGATGATTTATAAAGTTGTTGCTCAGCTAACGCTTTAAAAATTGGTTCCCAATTGCATGTAAGGAATTAAAAGTGGTCTTTGAGTGAGAATATTATGAAGTGTAACCCACAGATTCTGAATTCAGTATCTGGTTTTGCTATCAATATTCTGTAGGATCCAGGGCAATCCAGTAAGTCTTTCCAAGACTGATCAACTGCTTAGTACAGTAAATGGATGACAGTGCACAAAAATCAAATCCCTCTGTTTATAGGATGACAGCACTCTAAACATGTTAGCTAAGGTCTTTCATTCTTCTGCTCTAAAATATCACCTAACACTACAACAGTTGTATCAGTATTGATTTTAGTTTGAGTTGCTTGAGGCCGTGGTAAGCTTACAATGCAAGCATCAAGCAGTGGCCATCATGAAGCTCAATATTGTACTATATTGTATCATGCCATTTGGCTTGGCAAGGCAGCTGACTGTTGCTAAAACCAGAAGAGCATAAAGTTGCCAGATTAGAAGAATTTCAATTAGTCAGCCCATTGACTCCTCCTAACCCTACTGAAAGCAAACACAGGACCATCAGGTCAAGCAGGCTATTATTCTCTAAAGCTGTGTGATGCTGGCAGTTACTAAACTCACACACACACACACTCTACCCCCCGCCCCCACTTTTGGGAGCAGAACAACTCCAGGTACCTCAATGCAAAATGTACAAGGATATTAGTCTTTCAGCTTGACCTCTTTTTTTCCCATCCATCACAGCGACCCATCTCACACTAAATAAGAGTGAGCAATGTAGAGGAGATTGCAGGGCGCTACTGGCTGCAGCTGCTGGGGTAACTCCATGTAGGACAGGTAGTTGAAAAGACAGATCACAGGAGCTTTGTGTGCCCTAGTCACACTGCCACAGCACTGTGACAGCAACAGATGATAAGATAAAACATTAAGTAATGCAGCCTTGTCTTAAAAAGTTTATCTAGTCTATCACATTTAGCCCTCCATAGATCTCAGTGTAGATCTACATGTGGTTTTCACATTAACCCTTTGAGCTGGTACAAAGACCAGAAATTGTACGTGTTTAACAAAATCAGTTAAATATGTGCCTTTACAGCAAAGTCATGACAACTGTAAGAATAGATACTATATATAATTTTATATCTGGCTTAGAAAACCAAAGAGAAACTGAACTGGTATAAGTTAAGACTTCAGTATAAATCAAAGTGTCTACACATAGTTGTTCTGGTTTAGCTAAACTGTTTTAACCATTAACATTATGCTTCTTTAACGTAATGTGCTATAATGCCTAATATGACGTAAAACCGCTAAAGACAGAAAGTGGTGTTTGCTTTCTAGGGGATACATTCCAGTGCTGTTACTTTGGAAAACCTCTGCCTTTATTTGATTGACTTTCTGGAGACTGGGTTGGTGTTTTTTACATGTTTTGTGATCATAGCTGCAATAAGATAACAGCAGCAAAACTGGGATGCAGCGGAGAAATTCTGGAAAAGACACAAATGTCTTGCTCTAAGTAACATTTAAGCACAATCTAAAGTACCATGAAACAAACAGAAAATAACAGAATTTCCTTATGCTACAAATTTAAGTGTCCTAAGAATAAAGATTATTAATCCATGATTCCATTTTCTACCCAGAATGGATGAGTTCAGCAATTTTCATTTGTATTTGCTTTAAAAAACATGCGTGCAGCCCATTGACCACTGTATATACTATGCAGAATATGCTTCTTTCTGTGTCTGATGCACAAGGAAGATGGGAATACTTATATCAGAGGGTGCTGCTTTTCCAAGCTTATGTTCTTGCCTTTGGAAGGCTCCATTTCAACGAGATAACTGCCCGCAGGCACTGATGTAGTTTCATACTGAACACTAGCAAGACTGTATAGGCTTTCCTTAAGTCACAAGATTTCCTGAGCAGGAAGAACATGAACTAATGCTGGGCACATAATTTCATGTCTCTTACAGCAACATACTATGGTAGATCCAACAATTTTTCTAAGGATAATGCTTTCCTATCCTGAGTGTTACAGCCAAACCTGCACAAAGCAGTAAGCAGCATTTAGCAAATTGCTTGGGGTCTAAAGTTCAGCTTTGATCATGCTTTGATCATACTGAAGAAAACAAGAGAGATGTCTAATACGTCTTGATACCTGTCTCTAACTAGTGCTGAGAAGAAATTGCTGAGAAATGATAGAGGAGGAACAGCTTGGAAATATTCATGGAGAAACAGAATGAAATGTGGAGATGTGTCAGCATTACCTAGCTTGTAATCTACAGTGTGAAAAAAAATATATGGGAAGACATGCTGTCTTATTTGAGTTATATTTTATTTGTTCCTTTTGAAATTATCTCCCTACCTAAATATAAGAAAAAAAATAATAAATCCAATAAACTCTGTTTACAAGGCTCTTTCTGGTTTATTTGATTATCAAGGTGGCTAATTGTTCTTCTTGAAACTATCTTTCTTCATATTCCTATCCTATTAACACATTTCTATCCATCAGCCTTTATTTTCTTATCTCTGTGTTCTGACACTTTTCTTTTTTCCTTCTATTTCTATCACTACTGGAAACATTCCAGAGATGCTCCTTGATAGTCTTTTTTTTTTTTGCACAAGCACAGCATACAGTACAGCATAGATAAACTATGACAAGTTGTCTACAAGGAAATCCTTCCTTGTCTAAAATTGTATGAACATTGTTATTTTAGGGGAACATCAGCAGTTTTGTAAGTGGAACATACAGAAGTAAACGTATAATTACATAATCCATAACCTAATCTCAACAGGATTTTTGCAATAATGGTTAAAACCTTAAATCCTCCCTTTTTCATGAGAGAAGAGTGGAAGAAGAGGTCTGAATCTTGGCCTGCCAGGTTTCCGGACAGGAACTGAAACACAACAGATTATCTAGGACACCCTGAAGACAATTAATGTAAGGAAACCTTAGGCATAGGCACCTAGAAGTAAGATGTCCACCCTTAGCACATCATTTAGATTCTTCTCTTTGGCTGACAGCAACAGGCACCCCTATATAGTAACTTAGCTCACTTTGGACACTTCTTTAAGGGTGACCTTAATGAATTCCCCTTGCCTATTGCTTGCCACTGGCTATAAGAAAGGCCCAAAAGGAGAGCTTGTGGCTCCCTGGCTAGCACCAGCTGCGGTGAAGCCTCTGGAACACCCTTTGCTGTGGCTAGGCCAAGATCTGACGATAAAACAAAGCCATACTGTGTGGAGATCATACACGTTCACTTTAAAATATGTTTAAAACACCACAAAGGCTAGGTTTAGCATTGTTTGATTTAACGTGTTTTACTTCAAAATTGGAGAGGACTCAGCTAACATGTAGTGTCTTGTTAACCCGAGTTAGTTGTTTTGTACTGTATGGTCATAGTAATTTTTGTTAAGTCAAAATTATGTTTTTCCTTAAAGGATTGGCTTGTCTCTTTGTTGAAATAGGTCTCATTTTCTGGATTATTTAGAAGATTAACACATTAGAAATAAATAAATGAGATTATTATTGGCAGGCATGAAGTATTGTTTAACATGTTGCAGCTGGAGCTCAGGATACACAAAATAAACAGGACTGAGTCCTCCATAACTTGTCAAGAATTCCTATGGTAGGAAGAGCTCAGACTCCAATTTTCAAGGGAAATTAAGAAGACAGATGGCTAATGGGAGCTAGTTTCCAGGCATAGGGGACTATTAAGACAAAAAAGAAAAAAACAAACAAAAACCAAGAAAAAAACCAACCCCCCCCAAAAAAAAACCCCAACAAAACAAAACAACAAAAACCAGCCTTGGGTAAATTTATCACTGTATATTAGGTATATAAAATTATTATTTTTATGAATGCAGAACTTGGTCTGCATTTTGGTCATTTCTTACAGAGTTTCCTAATCTATCAAGATCAAATTAAGCTCTGCATAGCACTAACGTTAATCCTGTACATCACTAATGTTTATATCTAGACCACCTTTGAAAAAGTCCACTACAGAGTGAAAGTAGCAGGACACAGACATTTCCTATGCTGGGATGGACTTACTCACAAATAAGTAAAACAGCTTTCTCCCTCAGGTAGATGTTTTTTTTTTGCACAGCTTTCCTTTTGTGCAACAGCAGTTTCTGTACATCTTGATGAATGAGAAGTGTAGCAGCTTCTCTGACACTTACTGTCCAACACACATACACTTTTCTTTTGAGTTATAAAGCTGAAGGACTAAGAGGGACTCATAGCAAACAAATCATCACAACAAAGTGTCTAAAAAGGTCAAATAAAATGTCTAAATGTGCTGGCCAATCACCTAAATCATCCACCAAAGAATTCTCAAGTCTCAAGAAAATACTGCATTACTGTATAGCCACTGGCAATTACAATTTTTATGAAAAATTAGGCTTTAAAACTGTTTAGTCAGCTGTACTTTGTTATAAAACAAATGAAAAAAAACCCCTCAACAGAATTCAACAGAATCTGCAATTAATAACAAAAATATACATTTGTAGTGATGGACATATCTTGAAAATTACAAAATGCTTGTCATTTTGAAAAGAATTAAGATTTAACAAAAATTGTAATGGCATGCCAGATGTATTTTAAAATGGTTTGGCATGCATGTATTAGGCATCTGTCATGTGCCATGAAGGAAGAAGGAAGGCAGAAGAAACAGAAACAAGCAAATGTGGAATTTATGTTAAAATATGCCACAAAAAGTTGTGGGCAAATTACAGCACTAACTTGCAAGTGATTTTCTCATATAATTAAAAAGTCAAAGCAGTTTGACCTGAACCTGAAGTTTAATTTGAATTTAGTTGCTGCTTTATAACATTTGGTTTCAAAAGTTTCAGACAGATGTGAGATGCAGAATTTTTCTGGAATCCTTTTGTTGTACCTAACCAGACACTGACTGCTATCATCCAAGAACACATCAAGCCATAGCTGATCACTGATCCAATATAGCTTTGGTTTTCTGTTATAAAAGGTTCCCTTTCATTAGAGTTTTAAAGGATCTAGTGTGAGAAAGTAAAGACCCTGTATTCATGACCTGAAATAATCTACTCTTTATGAAAAGCTGACAAATCATAGAGAATCAAAGAATGTGCCTGTGGTTGCAAAGGTTTTATCTGAGCCTAATCTTGGGGTCACTGGAAAATTCAATGCATAATTGAAGATTCATCAAAAAGAACTTTTCAGATTAAAAGCTACGTTTACTGTGTGAATGAGAAAACCTGGTGTGTTGCTTTGCTTCATTGTTGTTTGAAGTCAGTTTCTTTTTTTTCCCAATTTCAAGAACAAAAGAAACAGCTCAAGAAAAATGAATAATCACATCAGGTATCAGTTTCTCCTCCTAAAGTTCGGCAGCATTCTCCGTGGAAATGGACTTTCTATATTTAAGATAAGCGGTGCTACAAACCCTACCACCTCACTCTACCAAGTAGGCCACAGCCATCACTTACTTGCTCTAGTGTGCAACATTTTGTTTGCTTTCACAGGGTGGGTTTGGTTTTTTTTTCAGATTTTGGGCAAGGAGTAGACAAGTGAAAAAACAATCCTTTTGAAATTAGGCCACCTTTTGAATTATTTTTTATATAACAGCATACTATTTTGAGCTGTTTATGAGATGCTCATGACAGACTGCTGCCTGGTCCCAGGCCAGCCACCTGCAATGGAGCAATGGCATGTGGGGCAGAGTGTGGGCGCAGCTCATCTGGGAATATACCTTACGTACAGAGCAGACATGAAATGGGACAAGTGAAGCGCTGATTGATTCACCTTGTCTATTGAACTTTAAGAGCACTAAAGCACTTTTTAGAACAAAATTAAAAGCAATTTTATTTCAAGAAGAATGAGAAAGAAAGGTACAGGGACATTCCCGCAGACAAAATGCCTAAAGTACCGCCCTGAGATTATAGATAATCTTTCCAAGGACCACTTACGTGTCAAAACCATGTCAAACAATAACACTGCCAACAAATGGACAATTCAATGCCCAGCACAGCATGTGACAAGCTGTGCTGTGGTTAGTGACAGCAAAATGACAGAGGAGTGACTGGCAAGGAAGGGGATGGCAACTGCCTCCTGTGGAGCGAGCAGATTCCTAATTTGAGGGAAGGCAAAAATAATGGCTGAACGTTACTGAAATACATACAACTGCTGTTTTTCAAAACTTGAATAATTCTATGTGAGGGCCTTGAGAAACCACTATGCCTCAGCTGTCCTGACCCACGGCACCTGGGACCTCTGCTCACGGGCTCGGGGACTCCATTAAGCTCAGGCCCAAGCCTAAGCTATGTTGTAGGTAAACCTGTAGTCAGCCCCATCTCTGATCTATGACCTTGTCTCCTGCACCAACCTTGGATCTATGCTGAAGGAGTTTGTCTCCAGTCCTGTCATGGGTCATGTCTCCTTGGATGGACCTTGGTGCTGTGTTGTAGACTATAAGTGGCCCTGTCTCCTTTTGCTGCTGGCTGGACTCCCTGTATGGACCTGGTTCATTACCTCACCTTCTCTGGAACTGCTGATGGGAGCTGCTTCCTTTGGTCCTTGACTGAGCTGCACTGCTGGCTGCTGTGCATAGCCAGCTCCCTCGCCATTTGCAGCCTTGCCTTGTTGACCTGGGTCCTGCTTTGCCCCCGGGCCTGCCTCATCACTGCGGGCTCAGCCGGTGGTCACTAGACTGGGGCTGACCCCGGCTGCTGCCCCTGAGCTGCTGGACTCACCCTGCGCCCTGCCTGTGCCTGCTGCCATGCTTGTCTGTCAGTTCCCCTGTGCCTGAGGGAGGCTTGGTGCTCCCTGCCTGGAGGAAAGGCCATCAGAGCCAATAATATTTCCCTTTATATCAGTGGAAATACAATTTATTTCAATGGGCTCAGCAAATCATCCTCTGCTTTGATAGACCAGAGAAATCAACCCAAATCTTTCCTTTCCCCTCAGCAAACTCCACGATGGCAGTGAATACAGACACAGCCTACATCTAATGACCCAGTCCTATTATAACTAGTAGCAAAATTCTCATCAGCTTCAAAGGGAGAAGGAGCAAACATCAGGTCTCAGCCCTTGAACCCACAAAGAAGATGACGACAAAAGTAGCCACCTGCAGAGCCTCATTTAACAGAGGCTTTAACGGTGAGACAAAGTGATCTTATTAACTCGCACGGGGAATGTGCATGCAGGAATACAGGGTCTCTGTTAGTGCAGAGACACAGATATAAAATTGATATGGTTATTAACAAAACAGCATGTAATAATTCACTACTATGAATGCATTTACAGCACAATATTATTACTTAGAACTAGCACCATATCCTCTCTTAATACAGTTAAATGCTACCGTATTATTACAATACAGTTAATTGTATTAATACAGTTAAAAATGTACTTAATATGTCCATAATTGGAAGTTATTAAAACCTGCTGTTTTATTAAAATTTTATAAAGAGAGCTGTAAATGTTTAATTTATTAAGCAGTTACAAAGCTTATTTGTCCCGCTGCTCTTCCACACAGATGTGGAAGGCTGAAGTCCCTTGGTAGTCTAGTAAAAACTATTTCTACAATCTGATTTCGATTAAGGAAGTTCAGTGGGGTATAATTTGACAAACTACTGACATTATTTACAGACAAAAAGATAATCTCTTACCTCCATTATCTTTTAAGTGCAGTGCTATCTTGGTGTCATCTGTAAAGGAAATTCAAAATTTAGTTAAAGGAAAATGCATTTTTCTAAGTCATGAGTTATTGTGGGAATGACTTTCTCATTTCAGAGAAATCCAACAATTAGAAAACGATTTGGTACTCAGTGAGAATTTGATTGTAGTGTTCTTACTTACACTGAGCCATGCTTTACTTCCTTACTACTAAATAACATGAGAGTGTTACAGTGTAAAGAAGGATTCAAAATACTTGTTGATAAGGATACTAGAGTCTGTCTCATAACACTTACAAATAATTAATTATGTTACATATTCATACATAGCTTGAGCATTTGATCATATTAAGGACTATATGAACCAACATATGACAATAACATGTAAAAATGACTTAATTCCTCTTCTAAGAATCATGAAAAAGTCTACCAGTTTTAAATCACTTTTATTTCCATATTCCTCTTGTTGTGAGCTTTAATGAACAAAATGCCAGGGAATAATGCTGTTAATGCAGTCCAAATCCTGTATTGAAAGTTTCTAAACTTCTCTTGCTGCAAACAAACCCAACCTTTCTTATTAGTAGATCCTCATCTTGAAATGCCTTCAGCTCAGATTTTCCTGTCACAGGTTGCTTAAAAAATCTGCCTGTACCTGGTACCTTTTCTTGTGTTAACGTGCAATTCCAATAGAAAATTCTCCCCAGCTCCCTCTCCCATTTTATAGATGCTATTTGATTAATCTGAGCTAGCTTTTTCTACCCAGCTGAATTTTCTCCAGAAGCAGGGAAGCAGGATATCTCAACGACAGAAAGGCAAGATTTAAGCAGCCAGTGGGACAAGGATGAGAACTGACAGACCATCACTTACCCAGTCAATTTGGTTAAGAAGCCTATAGAAACTATTTCACAACAGTGAGCACCATCTGAAAAGAACAGTGTCAACTGACTGAAAAAAAGTAAACAGGCAGATTTCAACGAGGTTTTTAATTTGGGTTATCTCTAATTTTCACCTGGCTAAATAGAATACCTAAAGAGATTAAAAATTTATTAAGTCTGTGATGGGAGTTTGTTCACTAACTTTAGCAGGGCTCTCCCCTACAATTTCAACAGGTTTTGGATGGCCTGATGGTTACAGGAACAAGAAAAACTTATTGTAACCACGAGTCCTCCAGAAGTCTGCCTGGCTTGCCTGTGCTCCTCCCTTTTGCACCTTATTGTTGCAACAGCGAGTTGCAATTTAAAACCAGTAGCAGATATTGCCTTGGCTGCCTTGTAGAGAAAAGGTCAACATAAGCACATACTTAAAAGAATTAAATTTCATGTGGACTTGTAAATGACATATTTGGACTACAGAATAATGCAGTATACACAGTTCACCTTCTGTGGGCAGGCTAGTTGGCAGGTGGGAAGGGGTGGATCCTTTGGTGGTTGTTAAAACTCTGAACTTTGTGGTGGTTGGCAGAAGGGTGGTGGTGGAGTATGGAGGTGCTTCAGTTGAGCCTATATTTTTCTCACAAATCTTATCTTTTGACTGTTGGGAAACAACAAAAACAAAGGAGAGAAAATTAATTCTCAGTGGAGACTATAACTGAGTAAAGTATTTAAGCATGGACAAGCTGTCAGGATAAAAAGAATGAAAAGGGAAACCGTAAATCAAGGAATTTCCAGAGCTTCCACCCCCCACCACCCTCCCTTTTGAAGTGGTCTACAAAGCATTCAGCAACATATATTTTTCATTTAGCTGCAAAACTTACAACTCTCAGTAGTCTAAGACAAGGCTTCAAAGTCATCCCTGAATGTCAAACATTATTTCCCCCAATCAGGTTTTAATACCTAAAATTACCATTCAGATATTTACTTTTCTATTGTGAATGTTCACTGTCATTGGTCTGGGTGCCATAACACACGTTAAAAAAAAAGATACATGGGAATTAAATTGTAGCCTTTCATAGTGCGTAATATGTAGTTAACTAGAGCATTTAATTAGGCTATACATGCAGTTATCACAGAGGAATATGCATATAAATGTAAAATGTGTGAATTTATTCAGCCTATAGAATATTTATATAACACACTATAAAGCAACTTTCACTATATGCCTATTAAGCCTTTTCAGTTTATATAATATTAAAATTTCACATATTATACATGCATATAACCATAATTAACTTTGAATATTAGTATTATAAAATATAAAATAAATGTAAATAAAACATGATTATGTTTTATTAGCACACCATAAATAATATTCACCATGATATAATAATGTAAGTTCTGTTTTCATGGGCAAATATTTTTATATAAAACTTGAGTATTTCTTTAAATTTCTGGACACTTTTAAAATTCTGCCAGTGTAATGAATATTTTCTTTTATGTTTTGCATAGGAAAATACATCCATTTACCTAGCAGCAAATATGGGACCCTGCCTGTAACTCCTGCTGTCTCCAATCGTTTTAATGAGAAGTGGAATCCCAAAAAGTATCTTCATTTTATTGAGATCTGGCTGTCAAAACCCAGTGGATGTTGTCTTTCATTTAATATGCCTGGATATTTTATTGTCCTTTATCAGAAACAATGTATTACATTAAAAAAAAAAATCATTACCTGTGGTATAATTATTCTTTAGATTTCTTCATATTTTAGTTTGAAAACCACTGTTAATTTCACTGATGCAATTTAATCAAAATTTAGCTCAAAATCTACATTACAAAGAAGGAAACATTATTATAAGAATCATCATTATTCATCCTCTTGAATGAATACATCTAAAATTAACCTCTGTGTGCTAATTATTGATCCTTCATTGAACTCCAGCAGTCAAGTCAGGCATCATTCTGGAAGATGCTAAGTAAGCTGTTGCTTCCACTCCAGAGAGCCTGAGAGCTGGACTGTGAGCAGCACTCAAGTAGCCTGAAACTGTGTAAATAAAACTATTAGTTTCTCATATACATTTAGTGCACCGATATTTCCCCATCAGACCACATATTAAGCCTTGGAATACTAATTGTGTTGAAAGAAGAAGGGAGAAGCAGAACGCGATGCTACTGTCCTACAGAGATCAGTTTTTGGATAACTTCATCTACAGGTACATATGAGTCCTAGCTAATTACAACCTGGATTAAGGCAACACAAAAGTTGCGCACCATAACAACACATATTCTCACTGACTTTTTATTTTATGTTCTTGAGGAAGTTGTCCCCCCAAGACAATACATCTCATAGAAATTCCATTCTTAAATCAGCAGATTACAAACTGCAAAGTTGAAGCTTCAAGGCTGTGTAACAAGGCAGTATGTAGGATGCAGTTATTTTGCAATTACAGTTACAAGAAAAAAATTTCTTCCATCAGACTGGATTCATATCGTTACGTCTCTCTGCTTCTACTGAGAATTAAACCAAATGTGCTTTTCTAACTAGACACTTGGGACTATGTTTTGCCCTCTGTTTCACCTGACATTATACTTCAGAAGGGCAATGGTGCTGGAACTCATGACAGAATTTAGCCCTTTCAGCCAAAAAGGAAAAGTAACTGCTTTTTTATGGCCAACAGGAGATTAAAAGTGTCATAAATTAATTTGTTCCTATTACCACAATCCCCAAATAAAAAAAAACCAAAACAACAAAAAGCAACCAAAAAAACCCAACCAAAAAACCCAAACCCCAAACTAAAAAACTTTCTAAAGGGAAGATGTTGGGAAAGAACTGACAGTAAGATGCTTATATATGTGTCTTGAAAATAAACTGTTCTGGTCCAGGAATACCCCAAATAACTCTTTTAGAGGAGGCCCATAGTCCGTTTGACAGTCTATCACTACTACAATCAGATATCTTTCTTGTTATCTCACTGCCCCTCCATGACAGGAAATCCAAAGGCCTTGCTTTTTTCTTTCTTTCTTTTTTTTTTTTTTTTTTTTTTTTAATCTCTCTGAGTTCATCTATGTAATTTCTTCTGTACTAATTTATTTGACCAGATTTCATAATCAAAATGCAATGTCTGTTTTTCACCTGAGACTATTCTGTCAGAGGGTTTTCTGAGATGAGGACCATCACAGTTTCTTCCCCTTTTCAGGCAAACTTCAGAGATC
The DNA here is from genome assembly GCF_963210335.1 of Falco punctatus. Classification (NCBI taxonomy): domain Eukaryota; kingdom Metazoa; phylum Chordata; class Aves; order Falconiformes; family Falconidae; genus Falco; species Falco punctatus. The sequence goes on from NC_137583.1 coordinate 71,652,410, forward strand.
TAAGAGAAAACCAGTGCAGGGGCATTGTTTTGGGGCAGGCTTTCTGGTATATTTATTTTTTATTTAAAGTATTTTCTAAGAGGTAAGATTTTTACTTTGTGTCCATTTTATTCCCTCAAATGGAGAGTGAAATTGCTCAGCCTATTTTTCTTTATTACGCCTTACAGCATTTCCACTGAATGATAAAGATAAATATAGCATGTCTTTGGCCTTGAAACTATGCTTCATAATCTGAAGAATTTAATCAAAAGCATTGCAGGTATATAAATGGCCTTTCACGGGCCGAGGATGTAAGCTACTCACATACCTCTTCAGGGCAGCCACTGTCTACCCAATCTTGCCGGTGACGGTCAAATCCACTGGAGCATCTTTAAACGATGAAATAGAAGTTGTCCAGATGGAATTAGAAGGGAAATATGAACAAGAAAGGAACAAGAGGAAAAGAAGAGAATGACAGAGAGTAAGTAAATGATAAGATTTATTTAAAAATCCATATGATTTACATGGTGTTGCTTTTGCTCAACAAGCTGTTGCTTGCAATAGGAGTCAATCACATAATCCACTTCAGTGAAAGGTGTTTCAATTAATGAGGTTTTATTTTAGGGTTTTTTTAATTTATAGTTCTTAAATCAGAATGTCTCCATTCCAGTGGTTAATTAATCTTAAGACTGGACTGAGCCATAGCATTTTAAAGTTTGATGTCAGCCATATGGATGTAAATGGGTTTAATTATTTCTGTCTTGTTCTTTCTTAGCCAGGAAAATTTAATCCCACAAAGGTGCAGTGAACCAGTCACTGCTTTTACCAGGCAAGGTGATCTGAGATATCAAGATACACATAGAACGATGTGATCAGCGTTCACAGATTCAGAAAACAACCTCTGAACAGCCTTCATAGCAATTAGAGAATACTGTACAACTGCTTCTACCTCCTCGCTAGCTGCAGAAAACTGAAGTTGCATGCATATGTCTTACCAAATTAGGTGAGGCTAATGACATGCTTGCAATACCTTTTCTTATTTGCAAGAGGTAGCGAAGAAATTTTAAAGCAACTTGCAGCACTTTAATGATTCCCCTGGCAATCCCTATGTCATGAGTGTTATCAGTGTTCACACAGTAACTTAGGGTTTCCTAGACAACAGTAGCACTACAAACAGAAAGCATTATTAAAATGGCAAGCAAATAACTAAACCATGATGTTCGACTTTGAAAGAGAACCTCCCCAGTTAGGGTTGGGTTTGGGGGTGTTTTTTGTTTGTTTTTGGTTTCTGCATTCATTTCCTGTTCTATTTTTTTATGAGACAGGTTGATGTCATTTGGCACCCACGGTCATAACTTACCTGGCTTACAGCAAAAAAACTTTCTCAGTCTTTTATTAAGACTAGACAAGCAAATAAGGCCACTGTTACAGTTAGCTATATTTATGTGGTAATTTTTTGTTCTTAATGAACTGAAAGATGCCAAGACATACTAAGTACTATCCTACTTCAAGCAAGGTAAACAGGTGCATTTGGAAGAATGGAACAGTGGAATCATTATACAGTAGGAGAGGATGTTACAAGAGGATGTAAACAACATTAACAACACGCTTGGGATAATAAACTTTTCCACAGAATTATTCGGGGCAGAATCTACAATGTCTTTGGCAAAAGATTTTGAGAAAATGTTGACTCTCCTGTACTTGCACTGAACCACATTCCACTGTTTGCAATGTTACAAAAAAAAACCAAACCCGTCCCTAACAGGTATAAATTATCACTTACTCTATAGCAACTGACTTTTCCAAAAACCTACTGCAGTGAAGAAAAACAGATGCCCAAACTAGAAATGAAATCCAGAGAAGTACAGAGGCCTCCTTCCCAATGCAATGGAACAAAGCCACTATAATGAGTTTTTCCCTGCTGAAGGGTGGGTGAATCAGTGCTACGCTGGGAGCTCAGTGCTGCCTCTCCACCTTTGTGGTAGTCCGTCTCCCTGACTATTTGAGACAAGGAGGACCTTACTAAGCAGAAAGAAATGATAACATAACATTCCAGGTATGAATAGAACATATTTTTTTTGAAGTCTCAGTCTCACCTACTTTTCTCTAAAGTTTGAAGAGCTTCATTAGCAACTTCTGTGCGCATCTTGAAGGAGAATTGATCTAATTTTCAGATGTAATGAATACTCACAAACACATTTCATTTTAGTCTTACTGTTCTGGCTAAAATCTGATGGGTTTGAGGATATTCTGTACATCAGACAATCAAGCCAACACTTAGACATGACATCAAGCTACTCCATAAATTCCTACAACAGAGGCAATTGCTGCAGTTACATATCCACACTAATTTAAACCCAAATGTACTTAGACCCAGTAGGATTAATGGCCTTTTATTAAAAAAAATTACCTTGTGTCTAAATGGTGTCAAATTTAAAGGCTCCAAAAATTATATGAATAAAAGCTTATCCTAGGCACACTCATTTACAGTTCTTAATCCTTTTCTGAGAAACTACTGAAATATGGTGGCAAGTAACATTGCTGGGGCTGACTTTCCCCAGGAATTAACCACCAAAAGTTGAATTCAACATGCAAGGACTTGGAATGGGTCTTCCAAACATGCAAGACATTCTTCAGATGACCCTAACTTAAAGAAAAATACATTAAACCCTGGGCATTGTTTATTTAACATTTTCTACTGATGCAATGGTGAGTCCGAACAATATTATCAGAAAGCAGCTTTATCAGGAACGATAGGTTCCAAGTCAACCTGCTTGTGAACTTCGAGGCGTATGCCAATGAGATGTCAGCCATAGCAACTACTATCATTGCTGCGTCATTGAGCTAGAATTCTGGAAACTGTCATTTCAGTGCACCACCCACTTTACTGACTGCATTTTTAAGACCTTCATTTAGCAGCATGATGATAATTCCCTGTTGCTGTTAAAACACTGGAGCAGATTTGATTAGCTATGCCATTTATGCCATCTGTCAACATGGCCATTTTATAACAACTCCATTTTCAAGTGAAGACTGAAATCAGCTCCTAGGAAAGCAATAACAAAAATGTTCTAGGAAATGAGAAGAGGGATGTTCATTAAACTTAAGGAATTCCAGGATTTGTGTGGAGTACTGGTTCAGGAAGCAAAGGGAGAATTAAAGTCTTTGCATGTATAGAAATGATGATTTGGCATAACTAATGCAACTGAGTCTGAGTAACAAGAAAGATGTCAGAACCCTTTCAGTGAACTGTACATAGCCAGAAAGGAGATGGAGAAGTCATCAGACCTACCAGAAGCCATTTACCTCTATTTGGCAAAGAATAACAAGAAGCGTCCATTCAGTGCATGAGCTGAAATGCTTTGCTGCTTCTCCCTCAGTGAGGATTAATAATAATAAATCCGCTACCCTATATACAGAAAATTCATCGAGTTTTAACCTGTAAAAGCTAAAAACATAATGGAAAATTTTTGGGAAGGAAAGGGACAAAGTCTGGATGAAAAAAATCTTTTCACCAGGTTGAGCTGGTATAAAACAAACAAGAACATTAAAATGCATAACATGTGTCTTTTAAACTAACTGTTCTCTAGGGTTTTTTTTTTGTTTGTTTGTTTTTGTTTGTTTGTTTTTTTTTTTTTTTTTTTTTTTGCCAGGATATCTGTAACAGCATATAAAGAATGGATTTCTGGGAACTGAAGGGCATTCCAGAAATCTGAAATGATTTCTTAAATACCATGTAATTATTTAACTCAGTTAAAATGTTTATTGACTCCTTTAAATAAAAGGTTAACCTGGAAAATTAAATAGAAAATTGAACAGGCAGAACTCACAGGCCCATCACATTAGGAAAAGATTAAGGCATTCGTTAGGTTGTTTGAGTTACTAAATGAAGAGTTAGAACATTATAAAGTGGAATTTTGTTCCAGCTGAGTGACCTAGAAAGTAAAATATATATCAAAAATGTATCTATAAAATATATATTAAAAATACTAAACCCCTTGAACTTTATGTCTGTCCAACTGAAAAAAAACCTAATATGAGCTATTTTGGGAGGAAAAAAAAGGCTCTATCTTGGTACTCAGTCTGGTTTTGCCTCCCATTCCTGGAGGAACCATTTTGGTTCCTCCATCCTTCAACTATCACTTTCTTGTCACACTGTGCTGTCTGGGGAAAGACTGTATTTCCCACTCTGTTGTTTTCCACTTTCCCTTGTAAAAAAGCAGAACTCTCACAGCTTGAAGCACTTATGAAGTATGTGAAGTGTTCACTGAAAGTGACTGTGATATGAATTTGTAAGGTATCTGAATTGTGTTTGTGCTTAGCATCTACCACAATACACCCAATCATACATCTGAATTCAAGCATAAATGTGCTGTCTCTATTTATCCTTTACTTAAACATAATTCTTAATTAAACTGTATTTCAGAATAGGATGACAATTGGAATATATAGAAGACTATTTGCTCCCCCCTTACTGTTACAAGGTAAGAATAGTTAAGATCACTTCCTTAATACAAGGATTTAAAACACACAGCACTACAAACAGCTGTTTTATTTGAAAAATTCAAGTAGAGCTACTAAGGCATCATTAATACTTGATGCAGCATATCTGTCTCTGCAGCACTGAATTCCATCATTATCTTTTAAAACTCTGTGTCTCAATATTTACAGCATTCAGATGATGATAAGGAGGATCAGAGTGTAGCACAAATTTCAGCAGGCAGTCTTCAACCTGATGATGGTTCCACAATTTTATGGGACATAAAGTTTGGGAAAATATAGCTACATGTTTTATAAAGTACTCCTGCAATATCATGTAAAAAGAAAAGAGAAAAAGATGTTCAACAAAAGTTGTCATTATACAGTAAAAAATTAAACATGAGTAAGACTTGATATTTGTAACTCTGACACTACATGTGAATAGGCAGTGGGAAATAAGGACTCCAACGGAGAATTCTTGCTGTTGGAAGAGCTTAAGAAAAAAAGTGAGCTAAAAGAAGTAAGTTTTATTTCCAATTCAGCTAGAAAGAAAGGGAAATATCCTAGTTAACATCAGACTTGGCAGAGTTCTGATTAAAGAAGAATAGGAGGATACTTTCTATAATCTTATTGACAGTTACAAAACCAAAGGAAACATGCTGAAAAATTTATAGAGAATAAAAAAAGAAGCTTTTTCTAAAGGCTCTGCTTTGAATAACTGGAAGGAAAAAGAAAGTGTAAGAGGAGGGCCCTAGAGTCAAAGTTATGAGATTATAGTACCAAAATTTCCAACAGAATCAGCAGAAAATAATAACAATCAAATGTGTTCTCTGGGTAGGAGCCACACTGAAATTAGTTTCCGACACTAGATTACATTCTCCACTGCCTTTGGCTTTGTGCATTTATACCTGCACAAAGCGGGTATAAAGAGCTAAAAGCAACAGAATTTAGCAGAGAATTCTGATCTGTTGTCAATGCTGTTCTGCTGTTTTGCACACAAGCAGTTACTCAAGGTCCAAGACAAAGAGCTTTGAAAAATTACTGGCTGTACTTCACACTGTGGTTAGTGACCATAACTAGCACAATTAATCCCCCTTTCTTACCTTTACATGGTTGTCTGAACTATTTTCTATCTACGAATATCCAAAATGATCTCTTAAATTTTTAGGGTGGATGCTCCCATGATCTTACACTTTTTTTCCCACCAATACTACATGTTAGTTTTCCTTCTGGTTAAATAAATGAAATTGAGCAGCCAGCCATATTTTGCTGCTTTATAATGCTTTACACTGACAATCTTATAAGTACATACTCACAGACCCATTGATTTACCTCTTGGTTTTAAAATACATATATGAAGGTCACCTTTGGAGAAAATATTTCCTTTTCCAGTTTAGAGATGAGGAAACAGAGCATAAGGGGACATGAAATGATTAGCTGAGATAACCAGAATTCTGTAACAGAATGTACATTTAAGCCCAGGTTTTCTGAAAACCAGATGGACTAATTTACAGCTCCTATGCTACCCATAGTACTCCCAGAGATACAAATTGTAGAACTGGAAGTGATACTGAAAAACTTTGAGTCTTGGGTGGCATGCACCAAGGCACAGTTCTCCTTCACACACTGGCCAAGTTCCCTTTTTTATTCATATACTTTTAGTGGGATTTTTCTCCTTCGTAAAAATGCCACAAATAAAGTAGAGTGCTTGAGATAGGATGAAAGTGGCCTGGTACCTGAAGACAGGATGAAATAGGGCTGTTTACACTTCTGTTACCACACATGAAAACCCCAGCAACTGTGCAATACATAACACGTCTGTTTCAGTTCTAGTGGGCATCAGCATCTGAGCTGCTAAAAGAGAAATGCAGGGATGTTTTGTTTAGGCTAGGTTACTGCTGCTTTTGTATCTCATTCACAACTCTAAATGAGTAAGAAGTCAAAAGAAGCAGGAGTTATCACAGAAGAAGGAGGCACAATGTGCTAAACTGACTCTACATAAGCCAATGTTTATATGCTTACAAAGCTATGTCAACGAAACAGGAAAGCATCCTGCACAAAGAAATACACAGTTTTGAAACTGCATATTCATACTACTGCATTTGTGGAAAGTATGGACAAATCAGGGTTAAATAAACCACCTGCCTTAAAGGCTCAGTGAATTCTTCAGCTACAGAGCAAAAGAAAGGAAGGATGTGAATCATCTTATAACTGGTTATGTTCAAAGAACTTAAAGTTCTGAAAGTTATTTGTTTCCCAAAATAGTATTCTACTTGCATCTCATTTTTTTATCTAGAAACGATTCAAATTCTGGAGTCAACACTCAGGAAAAACAGTCGCAAAACAGATTACCAAAGAATTACAGAACAGGTGGGACTCAAATTTCTTCATTAATTGTACATATTAATATTTGTTGTGACATCTGGTGGGAAACAAGTGGTTTCATTTAATGCTATATGGCAATGCAGATATTGGAAGAGTTAATAAACCTGAACAGAGGAGGAACTAAAGATGTAATGGTGCACAAAAGCTTTAATATTTAGGGATAATACTGAGAAAACTTAAATTTCTTTCCCTGAAATTTGGAATACCTCCTACAGGGAGATATTACAGTCCCCACTGTTTTAAGTGACCGGAAAGACTGGTAAAATATATATGCTCTAAAGAATCAGTAAACTATGTCAAGAAATTGAACAGTTTGCCTTAACAGGTCTTAATCTCAGATTTACCAAATTTTATGAAGACACACGTGGATTTCAGATTTCGTCCAAAAATTTTCTGGCAACATTACATAGGAACATGTATATAGCAATATGTAGAATTTAAAATATTACGCTACCAAAAAGACTTTATTCATAGCCTGTCCTTAAAGAGTGATATCTAAGAGGCTACGAGAAAAGGATTGTTTCAGTGATACTAGATTTATATTGAGGAATACAACCATAAGAGGTTAGCACTTCTGGAAAGCAGTTAAAGTAGACTATTGTGCTCATTCTGGCTGTTTCTATACCAGTAAAATAAACATGCCCAGAAACGTTCCTTGGCACTGAAGACTGCTGGCACAGAATGGTCTATGCCTGAACAAGCAAACTCTCTCAACCTTCAAAAGAAGGAGGCTGCACATAAACTGCCAACCGGGAATAATCCCTGGAACAGTCCAACTCCTGCACCATGCATGGGAACTGTTCTGGACAGTGCTCCAGGGTATGGACTGAAATCACATCAGAGAACATCATAACTGTTTAATGGCACAGACAATCTTTTTCCAATTCCCAGGAAGCTTCCCAGGCTCTGTTTAATTTGCAAGTAATTCCATGTCAAAGAACATTTGGTATGGGAAGATGAACTACAGCTGTACAAGTGACTGTTTTGTACAATCACCAAACTGACCATCAAACAAATCTGACTATCTGACTGGGACTGCCACTCTGCATTATATTTCAGTGAAACAGAAAAAGTAAAACAGAAAAAGTAAAGAAAAAGAAAATGCTATACAGTGCAAAAACCTTCTATTAAAAAAATCTTCATTGATTCCATTAAGACACTTGATTTATTTATTTCCTTGTTTTATTTATTTCCCTTGCAATAAAAGCAGATTAAATGAAGAGCGAGAGTCACAAAATTGGTGGAAGACAGATTTCTCCATAGTAATGCAGTGGGTTGGATGCTTATATGAAGGGAAGAAAACTAATGTTTCCACAAAAGTATGTTACTATTCATCCTATAACGTATCTTAGCGTCATGTGTGATAACTGGGGCTGCCTGTCTCCACAGACATGTCCTGAATTTCTGACCTGAACTTGAGGTCTTCTGAAATGCTTTGTTCTCAGTTTCTGTTCTTTCACTTTATATAAAAACACTTGGAATAAGGAAAGAAAGGGGCAGCTGAAAAAATTATCATCTATCCCAACAATTTAGGATACAATGGGGAGGTGGTACCTGGGTACTGTAATATTGTCTTATGAACATTCAAATATTTGATAAAAGATACACAGCAACTCATTTCTCAGGCACACTATTTCCGAACAGTGAAGAAAGGAGTCAGGAACTACAAATTAAATTCATCTCAGACATGAAAGGGAAGAAATCTGATACCTCGTTCCTCACTAAATTAATGTTCTGACAAGAGGGCCTACTGGACAAAATGCACTTACTGCGCAATCATTATTTTTGCTAATCCATTAATGAGCCTTTTTATGTAACTGAATTTATCTGACAAATTGTCCTGAAGTCATAGAGCTCGTTCAAATCTGTGTATTTTCTAATACATCATTGTTGGAAAAATTTCCGAAGATGTCCAGTTGTAAGCAGTAAATTTGATTTATTTCAGTCCACTGGAAAAGAAGGTAAGCTGCAAAATAGCAGTAGCACTGCTCTATGCATAGCGACACATGAAAATATTAGAAAATGAGGAACTATGGATAACAGAACTAACCTGATTAAGAATTCAGCTAGGACTACAAAAACTAATTCATTTCTTAGGATTGTCTTGCTTATATATTTGGCTCATAAACTGGGAGAACTGTTGTAGAGCCTAACTACTTTCTTTAGGAACTAAGCACCTACTTACCCTTTCTTTCTTTTTTTCCCCCTTAACTTCTATATTAGAACACTGAAGGGTTTTTCTGTCCGAAGTCAAAACTCTTTGTATCCTGCCAGACTTGGTTTCAGGAGTAGTGACCATGAACTATTTAAAAATTCACTAGAGGGGAAAAGACCAGCCAGCTTACTTCTGATTCTTCTAGTAGCACAGAAACAGCAGTTAGCACGTAACAGTATAAGAAACTATATATGATAGTCAACAGAGAGAGAAGTGGATAAAAATATCAGTAATTTAGCAAATTAGGGTAACACTTCCAGACAAATTAGTGTTAGTTAGGTTAAGGAAAAGTTAGCAAATTTCAAAGCTGTGAAAAAGAGAGGAGTTGGGACTTCACACGCACAAGAAATGGAAGAAACAGCCTGAGTGCCAAGAAGATAATCTAAGCATGGTAAAAATTACACTGCAGACAAGATGATATGTTGATATTTGACTATTTTCGGTTAAGATATATTATAGTGAGCCAATCAAAGTGGAGTTTGACACCCTGACTGCATTCCTATGTCTTTAAACCTGTGCTCATACACAGGAGGTTCCTATCTGCAGATGTCAAATCCTTCTTGAAGCTCTGTCTCTGAATTCAGGTAAAGTAGGTAAAATTTCTGCCTTATCTGGTAACTTCCCTCTCAGTGTTTTTGAAGTAGTCTTTACTTTTGTGTTTAAGTAACTATCTTACATTTTCTACTTGCTCTCATTTCTGTTCTGTATTCACCTAATCATCATCTACCTATATTTCACATTACTGCACCATGAAAATTAGCATACTGTTTTGCATGTGTAATGCATAAGCACGTTCTTAAGTATAAATCTTTTAATTTGTTATCAGGAAAATCTGTTTCCTTTGAGGTGTGTTTTTGTACTCCTCTGATTATACAGTTAAAACCTAATATTTGCATTAAACCACCATGTGAGACATTTATTTGGGAATCATCTAGGCTATGATGCCTGGTATAGAAACTCAGTCCTGAGAAAACCCATCACATCACATAGAATGATGACCAGAAGTCTGAGTCAAGTTTCTTAAGATGTCTAGGATATGTATAAATTGCATTCCAAGGCATCTGTCCGCAGAGCCCTTTCACAGGCAAGAGTCACCTTTCCCCGGCAAGTGTCACCTTTCCCCAGTGAAACAGGAACATGTTTGAACCCCAAAATTCCACTAGTAGCTATCAATGTAAGAAATGAACAGATGAAACCGAAACCAAACAGAAAAGAATTTGGGGCTGGTGTGTGGCTGAACATGGTTCAGTTCTGCCAGCAAATGGCTGTCTAATCCCAGAGTGAATTCCTGTTTAATAGAGCAGGGCAATACCCATGGTTGTGGCTGTGGCACTCAGGATAAACAGACACTGTGGTATTAAGTCTGAACTCAACCCTGTTGAGATTTGAAAGATTTATGGCTGGCACAGACATTGCAGTTCCAGATACAAATGGTTCATCAAAAACTGAGTGGGGGTTTGTCTTACTGTTCTAATAAAACAATATTTTTTTTGAGAATAAAAAGTTACTACTATGTAAAAGAATTGCAAAAAAAGTTTCTACAGAAAAGAGCTGTGCTACCTACCTATTTATCTAGTGTTATATCACTATGGTATCTTAGGTGCATCTGTGAAATGAAACATGGAAATCAAACACAGATTTTGTGATCTTCCTTCCACATTAATCAGCAAAAGTAAATATTCTCAGTGGCACAAATAACAGATAGATACCCACTTTCCCTCCTCTCAGCGGGGTTTAAGTGCTTAATTGTATCTTTGATAACTACTTCCTGCATTTATAATAAAACACCTTAGGAAGGGGATATATCTGACAGATCTACATGAGACAGACTTTGCATTAAGGTATTAAAACAGTCCAGGCAGTGGTCCTTTTTGAATTGATTGTGATATCTATGTCTTGGCCATGCTGTGTTGCAAAACTGGATACCACAGAAACCTGCAGAGTAGATAATAAACAGAGTTTCTAAGCTCCAGAAGACACAACAGCAGCTCTGGCAAAGGAACCAATAGCTAGTGAAACCAATCTCACATTTTGAGAAGCAAATGATATGGTAAGAAACACAAATATACAGTATGAGTAGTGTGAGTGATGTAGCTTAAATAAATCATTACGTTTATATCTAGATTAAGAAACTTCAAAATGCTTCCCAGTCTTCCGATAGAAAATATTTCCACTGAAATATTAGGATTTCAGAGTGATGAGAACTGTAGCAATCATCTGCCCATGTTCTAGAAATAATTTAAAGTTTTGTAACCCAGCCTTGCATTTCTTAAAAATCTTCATCCGTTATGAGCATAACTGTTGTCCTCATGTTGTTCTGACTTATTCAGGAAAAGAAAGCAAGTTGTAAATATGTAAAAGTGTGTGACTAATGCTGCAGGTACAAGAAAACTGACTAGTTTCTGCATGAAAGCAGTATTCAAATTCAGTTGGGTAGATATCAAATCTGTTAATGGTAGGACAGGGATAGCCTTATTCTCTAGCTTGGGGCTGCTGAGAACATTAGTGAGCAGAAAGGAGAACACTGCAGAAGAACATGTGGAGAAAGGAAACTTGAGGAAGGAAGCTCGTACGATGAAGTTGTACTAGTGCAGGAGAAAGCTCAGGTGTTTGCCCTGAAAAAGTATTCCTCATAGCTCTTGGGCGGTATGTGTCCATTTTAAGATATTAGCTTTGAACCATGCAAGGGAATGATCCTACTCTAGTGGGTCCCACAATGTAGCTAGTGAATTAGCTGGTTTTGCTCTAATGTGTCCTAGGCCTCTGAGAACTACTGCATCTTCACTAGAGTTCTGTACAGAGACTGAACTTTTTAGGTTTATTTGTATTAATCATAGGAATTGTTCCAATCTGTGCTCAAGGGGAATTATAGAAATTCCATAATAATTCCACGGAATCCAGCTACTAACAAATTCCACAAATTTTTAAAAATATGTAGAAAGGCTATTTATCTATTTATTTCCTATGTTTCAATCTCAGTGAAAAGTTAGTTCATCTGGCTGCAGGCTAACTTTCAATAAAAACATGTTAAGACCTCAGGATCATCCAAGATCTACAACAGTACTTTCAAATGTACCGTTACTTTACATTTTACTGTTATGTACATCTTTATTGTTATGTATTTTTAAATGTACCTTCAGGCTCACTGAAGCTTACACTGTCTTCTAGACAAAACTGCTGTGCCACTTGAGAGTATCTATTACTACGATCTTGTGAGGCTTCTTTCATCAAACAATACCATCACTGGGCTTTCTCTGGTTTGAGAAAATGCTTTGTTCATTAAGCACTTCTGTGCCACTTTCTTTTCCTGCTTTCCTCCCATCAGGCTCGCCATGCATACAAAATTCTCAATTATTGAATGCTAATTTCCTAACAGTTTCTTGTAGTTCATGTGTTCAAATTAGCTTGTCAAATTAAGAGCAAGTAGCTTGGAAAAGATTTGAAGAAGTTGGGTGTGGAGCAATTTTCTGCTTAATAAAGTATAGATCTAGTTATCATATCATTGTTATCAGTAATGTATCAAGGCTGACAAATTTAAACATTCATTTTTGATACATTTGCTGCACTTGATCAAAAAGACCAATTGCTGTCTCAACACAGCTTTTAAAACAGAAGAAAAATATGTTGCATTTTAATCAAACTCTGACAAAGGGCCAGAATTTTTCCTTCTCAGATTTTCAATATGCTAGGTTCAAAACTGGCAAAGAAACAGTATACAGCTTAGAAAAATAGTACTGATATTACTTTTCATTTATCACAGGGTAAATCTGAGGTAACTCAACAATCTGCTTGTTAAGACCCAGGTGTTAGGACTCTGCCATACTTTCATATAAAACCACTCCAGCATAAAGAACTGCTGTAGTGGAATACAAATTCTATAGACAGGCAGAATCTGGGCACATTTCTTTTGCTTTGCCTGAAGCAGCAGTATGATCAGCAAATTCATGAAGTTATACAGATTGATAGAACGGAATATATTTTACAGAATACACAATATTTTAAACCTCTAGCCACTTTAAAGCATTTAAAATGAGATTTTCCTTGTCATTTGTATATGAATCTATTACATTGATTGGATTATATATGCTCCCTCTGGTGGTTTACTTAATCCATACAAATGCCTCATTTTTTATATTTTTTAATTCAATGGCTAAGATACTGTGGCCAATTTTGTAATAACAGCACTCTACTGCCAGTCAAATAGTGTTGGGATAAAAACAGCCTGAGTATAAATCAGTAAGTCTTCCTCCCATCTTTTAATTTGGAATTGAAATACATAATACCCCTAAAGCAAAGAAACAAGGAAAACTAAATCCTCGAATAGTTAAAATGAGGAACTACTTACAAGTGAGCATTTGAACCAAGCTAGTGGCCTTCTAGGATGGAGCAACTACATCAGTGGACAAGGGAAGAGCTATGGATGTTGTCTGTCAGGACTTCTGTAAGGCCTTTGACACAGTTTCCTATAAGATCCTTCTCTTTAAATTGGAGATATGGATTTGACAGGTGGACTGTTCAGTGGATGAAGAATTAGTTGGATGGTCACAGCCAGAGGGTAGTGGTCAATGGCTCAATGTCCAGATGGAGATCGGTGACAAGTGGTGTCCCTCCGGGGTCTGTACTGGGAGCAGTACTGTTTAATATTTTTATCAATGATATTTAAGTTGGGATTGAGTGCACCCTCAGCAATTTTGCAGATGTCACCAAGCCATGTGGTGTGGTTGACATGCCTGAGGGATAGAATGCCATCCAGAGGGACCTGGACAAGCTCAAGAAGTGACCCCATGTGAACCTCATAAGGCTGAACAAGGCCAAGTGCAAGGTGGTACACCTGGATTGGGGCAACCCTCAGTATTGGTACAGTTTGGGCAATGAAGGGATTGAGAGCAGCCCTGTGGAGAAGAACTTGAGGGTACTGGTGGATGAAAAGCCAGACATGAGCCAGCAATATGCACTCCTGGCCCAGAAGACCAGCCATATCCTGGGCTGCATCAAAAGAAGTGTGGCCAGCAGGTTCAGGAAGGTGATTCTACCCCTCTGCTCCATGGTGGTGAGACCCCACCTGGAGTGCTGCATCCGGCTCTGGAGTCCTCAGCACAGGAAAGACAGGGACCTGTTGGAACAGGTCCAGAGAAGAGCCAAAAAAATGAACAGAGGGATGGAACTCTCTCCTAAGAAGACAGGCTGGAAGAGTTGGGGTTGTTCAGCCTGGAGAAGAGAAGGCTCCGGGGGGACCTGGGAGCTGCCTTCCAGTACATAAAGGGGGCCTATAAGAAAGATGGGGACAGACTTTAGCAGGGCCTGTTGAAATAGGAAAAGGGCTAATTGTTTTAAACCAAAAGAAGGTAGATTTAGACTAGATATAGGGAACGATTTTTTTTACAAGTGTGGTGAAACACTGGAACAGGTTGCCCAGAGAGGTGGTAGATGCCCCATCCCTGGAAACATTCAAGGTCAGACTGAATGAGGCTTGGAGCAACCTGATCTACTTAAAGATGTCCCTGCTCCTTGCAGTGGGACTGGACTAGATGACATTTAAAGGTCCCTTCCAACCCAAAGTATTCCATGATTCTATGAATAAAAATTGAGCTCTACAAATGGTTGCTTATGAATGTAGGGACAGGAATAAAAATATTTTCAGGGTCACAAGGCAAAACTTTCTTCCTTGCACTGTACTGTTTTGCCACCTTGCACTGCAATGTCCAAGCTTGTCACCTCACCCATCAAACCAACAGTAACTTCAGTTCTATGTCTTCATTGTAATTTCTTCGCATAAGAAGAACTTCCAGGGCTTTTGAGAAGTGTATTTATAACATTTGAGCTAAAAACTTCTAGATTTCAAGATATATTTTTTTAAACTTCATAGATTTGGTACAATAAGCTGAAGAACTTAGACCAAAGCATGTCACAACAGCAGATGTTCACCACATGTTCACTGCACAATTAACTAATATATCTGCAGTCTCAGCTGATGAGCATTTTTGGTCCTGAACTTACCCATTACCTTTCCTGGCTCCATAATCCAATCTACAACCTTCATTATGGTGTCAGCAATCAAATAAAAGTAGAGGGAAATGTAGATACCAAACTGAGCAATGTGTGGAGAAAGACACTGTGTTTATTATTTGGATTTAATTATTTTCTTTTGTAAATCAGGGGGGTTATATAGTCAGATAGTATGATAATTATTTCTGTGTGCTTTTTTTTTTTGTAATTCTGTATGGGTGGTGCTTTGCTTAGTTGACAAATATGTCAGATTACATAAGACATTTACTTATAGTAGAATATTTGATTCAACACAGATTTTATGAAACTAGGTCTTGTCAGGTGGGACATACAGAAAAAACAAAAACCCCAAAACATAACTCTCTTTCTCCTCGTATTAAAAATTCCCAGACATGAACTCAGATTTGAAAGTTAACTACATATGCTTCCAATTTCTTTCTAAAGGAAGAATTAACAAACAAGACATTTCAAACTTGCCCAGAAGTTCAGAAGACAAATAACAGGCAACCATTTTTTATCTCAATTACCATAAGGGCACTGTGAAAAACTGTCACTTCATATTTCAACTGTAAAATAATTTCTTAAGAACTGCAAGCATCTAAAGATTTTCCCTTCCCTGCCTTCCAGCTAATCAGCATGGAATGCAAAAAAAGTTGTTTATTACCTGCTTAGATGAGAACTGTGATTATCATAATAAAAGATTAGAAGTATCAAGACTTAAATCTCATTACTTCTACTATTCCCAAACACATCTGATTTTTCACTTTGCTCAGAACACATGCCATAAAAACGAGCCGTAACCTTTTAGTTTACAAAACTAATGCTACTGCTGGCATATAGGATTAAGCACTGAAGTGAAATGTATCACAAATGGTATTCTTTCATCTTTTTCAGGATTAAAGAGTACAACAATCTTCGGGAGCTGTGCACAGACACATAGACAGAATAACTGCCTAGAGTGCATGGAGTGTCCTGGCTCATCACTACACATAGGAAGTCCAATACAGGAATTTGTGCATTTCAGGACACTTCTCAAACTGGGTGTTTGCACCCTATGGGTCAATACCATAAACTTGTAAGATTGTATGATTTCAAACCAGAGTATTCAATGCATAGTCTGGAAAACAGAGACTCTCAAGGATAAAAGTGCATTTAATCACTTAACGTGGGCAAGATTTTATTGTGAACTGGACTCCCAAAGCTCAGTCTCTTTTCCCTTGCAGACCTGGCAAAGCCCCCAGCAGGGCTGCCTGGTCAGCAGTGGCAGGAGCTGACCCCCAAGTCTCCAGGCAGCCACTACTTTGTGGGTAGCGGAGCTGCTGTGAGCTGGATCCATGCCAAGGGGGTATGAGTTTCAGTGCTCAGGCATAAGAACCTTGACATCTAATAGGTCACCCTTCAGGGTGTGATGGGTTCAGAGGACAACACTCCCCTCACCCCGCCTCAGGGCATTCTCTGATCATTATAAGACTGTTGTGTAAAGGGCAGTGTCACACATGAGTAAAGGAGTTTCATGGGGCTTAGGGACTTCCCTGCTGAGCCCTGCTTAGACTCAGTCAGCTGTACGTATTTCTTCAGTGTTTGAGCCCTAGGGACCTTTGTGGTCTTAGATATTTAAGAGTTTGGTGAAAAGTACTTTTAGTACTGCCCTCCTATTCTGCATAACTTCCCTTGATAACCTAAGTGCTGACTAGCCAGCAAAACACCCTTGTGGATCCAGCTGTTAGGGCTTTTGGGTGCCCTTGGCATAAGGCAGCCAGTTTTGAGGATTTAAAATTTCAATATAGGTACCAACAGTGACAGCTGAATAAAACTATCATCTAAATTGCTTGCAACTACTGCCCTCAGTCCTTCAGGACTACAGTTCCCTATCTCCAGTGTGGGGATGCTAGTACTACACTAAACCTGGAGGATGCTGCAAGGATTGAGAGACACTTTTATCCTGTGTTAACAAAGTAAAGCATGAGACACATTCAAAACCCAAGTCTCCAGCATACACAGACTGAAAGACTGCTCTTTGCCTGCTTATTTCTGAACTCATGGAAATATCACTATCAGTTCACTGCTGAAATCTGAGACTTTCCTGAAGTTCATCAAAACAAAAACATCAATCTGAATCAATCTGAACATAAATCTTTTCAAAACTTTGTATAAAGGTGGCTTTTAAAAATTCCTTGATGATTTAAGCATCATACTTCCATTCTATTTCAGTGCCAACTCTTCTAAAGTTAATAAACAATTTATTTCTTGGGCAATTAACTCCAAATATTTCCAAGGGAAATTGCTATTTCAGTAATGTGAGCAAGTTGTACAAATTGAACCTATAAAATAACAGCAAAGTTGCCTTAAAGCTTCCAAAAACTTTCCTAGAAAATGGCATCTCTAACATGCAGGCTATACCAAGTGCCTAGAGTATATAAACATCAGAAGCATGACAAAATGATATAAACAGATCTAACTTTAATGAATTCTTCCAGCTTTTACATGCTGGGAAGTAGATAATGAAGAGCAAATAATCCAAGTTTCAGCCACAGGTGACTACTATGAGACAGATGCTCAGTGTTTTTGTCATTTTAGAGACAGAGATCCTTGTGTAGGAGAAAGCTATGATACCATCTTAACTTACATTATTTATAGTTAGTCCCTTTTACTTGTGGAACAGTTATGAAACATACATAGTTAAAAAAATAATATTAGCTCCTAGGGGGATCCTCCATCTGCTCAAGTAAAAAGAAAATGATGTGCCTTTGCTTTAGTCATGACAAAACTGTATGACATACGTCATATTGGATTTCAGAGTGGATAGTTTGATGATCCCTTATGAAAAGGGAAACTGTGATTTAAGCTTGTAGACAGTGACAGGAATACAAGATTTTGCACTGAATCACCTGTAAGAAGAACCTGCCTCTCCCAGGAATGCAGAGTTTGCACAGCAGCTGGGCTGAAGTAACAGGTAGGAAACAACCCACTGTTGTAGAATAAAGTTATTTTCATTCCAACACAGATTGCCCACATGGGGGAGTACAGTTATTCTGCAATGGCTCTGTTGGTCAATTTTCCTTGTGCAGTTACAGGTTTCATATAAAATGTATGTTTTTCCAACAACTGTACTTTGTTGTGTAAATGATTCAGTATATGGTTTAAATTTTATGCAAGGAAAAAAATATACAAGATGCTGTTCCTGGTAGTAATGTTGCTCTGGCTAAATGGGGTCATAACTTGTTGAGATAAAAAGGTTGGAGAATTGGCATAGAGTTTTGTTTCCTACTGGATACATGTTTGCTTGTTACCCACATGGAAGTCTTTCTGCTCTGGGAGATCTCACTTTAAAGTACCAGAGTACCAAAGTACCAAAGTGCTACTGTGGCACCAAAGGAGGAACATGAATGTTTGTTACAGTCTTATCTGACCCTCATTGCTCCCTAACAGTCTCCCTACTAGCAAACAGGCATCCTCCCTCTGCAGAAATTAGAGCACTAGATTGGCTGGTAGATTATTGCCACACTGGAAACCTGTCACTATCAAGTTCAAAGCCTTCTTCAGGCTTTTGCACCAAAGGCTAATTGCCTCCCCACCCTGGGCTTTGTCCACAGCCAAGAGAGACATGTTTTGGATTCTCACCTCCTGGACTAGTGTGTCCAGCCATCTTTGCAACCCAGAAGCACTACTTGGGCATTCCTAAGCTCCTGCTTACTTCAAAAACCCCTATGAGCACTCATTTGAAAGTGGACTGTAAATATTAATTTTCTTTGTACTCTAGGCACTGCTGAAATGTCTAAGTTAATACTTCATGTAATGCTTTACACTTGTTTTTTCCAAGCAGATTTTATTCTGCTGCAGCAGAGCAATGCATATCATGACAGGAGATAAAAGTCAGGTTGGTTTACAAGGCTGGTGACTAAAGAGCAGTGACACAAAAAAAGGTGGAGCACTGTGATGAAAGAACACACAACTTTCTATCCTTTATGACTTTTAACCAGGAAAGTTAGATTTTCTTGTTGAGAAAGTACTTTTTTATCACATGCAAAAAGAACATATTAATACAGAGAATTTATTTTTGAGGGGAGCAGAACCACAATGTGGTACTGAAGTAAATGATGGTACTCTCCTGTGATCCAGACATCTCCACTGAGAACGGTATAAGGCTTTTTCTGTATCTCCCTAAAATGAATACAGACGCTGAGGAACAGTGAGGTAAAAGAAGAGAGGCACTCAACTAGAAGGCAGGCAAGAGTATACAGAAACTGGTAGGCAGCAGAAAATTGTCAAAGTTGACACAAGAATGAGTCCTGATCACAATGATCCTGCAGTGTAATTTACCCTAGCTAAGTAAATGCTCAGTCTTCACATTTTGGAAAGCAAGTTGCCTCTTTTCACAAAACATCTACCCAATCATTATTTCAGATCTGTTTCTTTGTAGAACTGAATTAGTTGAAATAAGCCACTCATTTCAGAAGCTGGAGGCCAGCGGGCAAGAAAGGCAATGGGACCTGAGGCAGACATTATCACCAAAGACATGTTTCCAGAGGACATAACAATTTAAAAAATAAGGTGTAAAATCTAGTATAAAATTAAGATGTTCAAGGGACTGGACCATAGCTTCAGAGATTTTCAAGACCCAGCTGAACAAAGTAATGAACAAACTGATCTGATCTCACAGCTGGCCTTGTTTTGAGTGGGAGGCTAGACTAGATGACCTCTAGTGCATCCTTCTACTCTGAACTATTTTATGATTCTATACACACTTCTCCATTTGTTTAAACCTGAATATCACTCATATTTATATTCATATTGGCTGAATATCACTCATCTTTATAGATGCAAATTGGGTGGTATGACTGTTTTCAAACTACTGAAATTCCCATGTAGAGGCATAATCTTAGTTTGCTTTTCTGGATCCATCCTTCTTTTAAGGAACTGACTCCAGCGCCTGCTTTTGCTGCTAGTCAAACAATGTCCAGACACAGGCTGCATGAAATGACAGTCTCACTACTGGCAGTAATGGGCTAATTAACAGCAATAAAACTGTTCAGTCTATCTTCTGCAGCTTGTCAAAGGCACAATCGTGCTGCAGCACGGAGCCAGCTGTTTTTGGGAAACAGTACTGCCTCACAGTAGGTTTATCTTTGCAGTGTAATCTTCACAGGCAAAGTAAAAAGCAAGATTTTTTTCAAAAAAAAAATTGACTAGAGACAGGTGTGTTGAGACTGTATATTTTTCAGCAGTAAATTACACCTTGCCAGTTGTGAAGGGGCAGCCACAAATTCACCGAAGTATGTGGAAGGGAACACAGTGCCGCTACATGTCTGGTGTGACTTCCTGCTAAAGGTGAAGGACAAAACACTTTTAGTCCTCCAGAGTGAATTTGTGCCTCAGTGAGTGAAAAAGATTTTCCAGCAATTCCAGAAAACTCAGTTATTCATGAACTACAGAAAACCACAAAGGATCTCATGGCTTGCCTGTTCTCCCTAAGAAGTCTGAACTTTACCATACAACTGAGTTTATGCAAACAGAAATGAGAACACTGGCCGCAAAGCAACAGAACTTGCTCAAACCAGTGCCAACAGAAACTCAGTGCTACAACATTTGTTAATGGAAGGAGAATCAAGGAATGCTTGAAAGCAAGAAATTGGCTACAGCAAGCAAGATCTGTTCATGCTTGCTTGGAACAGTTTTCTACAGGTATCCTAACTCTTGAAGATGCTTGATTTGTTTCCTGTGACATGATTTCATTTAGCTCTAATTCCACTAAAAAGAGGCTTTTGCAAAACAAACTGAGAACAGTGACTTTTCAAATGACTTGTTACAGGAGTCGAAGCTTAAGAAAACAATAAAAGTGACCCCAAGTTCCTAATTCCATGCCACGTTCTCCAGCTATTTATCAGTTCTTTACCAGTTCAAATTATAGCACTATTTTAGAATGCTAATAGCCTTCCCACCTTTAATTATGCATCCATTTTATACATAGCATTTCTGAACCTAATCACCAGGGTTGAAAAACACAACAACAATGAATACCCATTATGATACCGCATTTTGTATCAGAGAACTGGTGTTAAATAAATGCTTGTTATGAAGGTCAATGAAGGTCAGTGAGTGAAGAACTTTTTGGAAAAGCTACAGCTGCAAAGTTTCCATTTTGCTGTCTATGCTCCAGCTGCTCCACAGACTCTAAATCGCTCCTGCTACTGACTTGACTGTCCTCATCAACGTGGCACAGAGAGGTTGAGGAGACCCAACTTTCCCACTAAGTACTGACTCTTTGGATGTGTTGGTTTCCCTATTGTAATGAGTACAAGTACGTCTTTACAGTTACATTACCACTCTGCCTCTCTGTGGTTAAGCTGTTTTTGATGAAGCTAGGGATAAAGGGAGAAAATACGACTTCTGTTATGATTTCTACTCCTTGTTCTCCTTCAAGAGGATTTTAAAGTAGGGTTGAGGAAATAGGAAGAAAGGTTTAACTCCCAAAACAACTATTTTGACTATTCTTGCCTGTTTTCTTTGCTGAAGTGAAATGGTACAATGATGTGTTGCTAGTGATCACACCTGACATGTGATGTATGTAAGACCTAAATATAGCAACCCTTTATGCTGAATAACCTTTAGGCAATGTTATTGGATATCCTTTGAGCACAGCTGTATACCCATGCAAAAACAGAAAAAATCCTTCTCTTTACCTTTGGAGTTTACTGCACCAGCTGCAGTTGAATCCAATCTGGGCAGTGACACAGGGACCACAGCTGGTAAACTGGAGACAAGCTGGGACATAAACAAACACACAAATTATTATATTAGTGTAAAAAATAATTCTCATAAAAAGCACAAAAGGATACAACTTCTGATAATACATGTATATATATTTAGGGACTCAGCAGGTTCACATGCCCAAAATAAGATAATAAAACCAGTCTATTACAATGCACTGCACAACTGTATGCATAAAGGTGTATTTTATCTGTAGGATTCCATTTTTATATGTATTCCGACTTCTACATTTGTTCATTGAGTTGCATTGCTAAATCTTTACCTTTTTGTCAAATATTAAATATTTCCTTAAATCTCCTTCTTCACTGGCTCCACTTTCCTTGGTGTTGCTAACATTCAGACACAAGCAGATAATATGACTGGCAGGAAAGTGTGCAAGAACTACAATTAGATTAAAAAAAATAAAAATAGCTGTTTCCATTTTTTTCACAGTAGTACAGCTGGCAGTTAAACCCAGAGATTTCTAAACAATGTAGTTTTACCTTGGACAAAGGAGGCAGATGAACTGCAAAATGTGTTTGGGAATATTCTTTGCAATGTGATGCACAGCACACAAAAGAATTTGTGTTTGCCTTGCAAGCATGAAAACTGTTCTTTTTTCTTGAGGAAACAAATTTAAAGTCAATATAATAATTCTTCTAAAAAAAATGATCTGGCACAAATTTCATTCAAAACCTACTGGGAATTATATACCTATAAACTAACTCGAGATACATGAAGATGCACTGGATAATGCATCATCCATCTGGGAATAAATCTGAGAGGGTAAATGAATCTGTCTGTGATTCCAAGTTCACAGATGAAACAAAATATTTAAAATTGGGTGTGTGTTGCTGGGGGTGTCCTTCCCAGATCTGGCTCCTGTCCACGTTATGTTTTACTTACTTGGAAGAGGTATCATTTCAACAGCTGAGAGATTGGTAATCTTTGACATTTGTAGCTCCACCCTGTGGTACTCATAAATTGTTCTTCTACGGACATCTACCAGGAAAGAAAAATAAAAATATTTTCACATTTTACTATTTTGCAGTCTGTAGATCGTGAAAAAGAGTGGTTGTAATGATTACTCATTGTTCCTTAGGTGTATACATGGCACAAGTTTTCCTCAAGAACATTTTTAATTTTAGACATTATGAAGGAACACATAAATATATATTGATAATTTTTCACTTGATAAACCATCAGAGCTGACAGAATAGGCACCTATTCCTGGTAAAGGATTATGAAAACACTAAGTGTGCTCTCAAGCATCTTAGTCATTCATTTAGACAGAAATTCTAGAGAGTATACTGCCAGACATTTTAGAGTCTATTTCAGATACTTGCTTTCCTAAGACATTTCTCAGCTTACAGGCTTGAGAGAAATGCTTTATTTGCTCACTTTGTCAGTTCTTGTCAAGATGTGCAAACAAAACTTATTTCATTGCTTAATCAAATTTGTTAGCTACAAGCTAGCTCACATCTAAATGCATTAGAACATTTTTTCGTATTATAACATTATATTAAAGAAGACAAGCCCTCCTAAACAGCCAATGTGATGCATAATCTTTACACAAGCTGACTGCTCCTAAGTTTCTCACAGCAGAAATTCAACATAGTCAATGCACTGTTCTTATTGGCTTTGAACTCACAGACCTAAGCACAAGATAAGCGGGGAAAAAAATAATAAAAAAATCACAAAATTCTTTGTTTCCAGATCAATATCCTGCCATGTATTTTGAATATTCCAGATTTTAAGTGCACAGCTGCAATGCAGACTGGTGAGCTTGTACATTTGCAAACTAAAACTACAGCCTATATGGCCAATCTGACACAATAGTGATGATTTTCTGGTGCACTGGATTCAAATTTATGTCCTTTTTTGAAGGTCTGCTAAACTAATTGAAATCAATGCTAAATACAATCACTGACCCTGTGGAATCATTCCAGGCAGGAATAAAGAGTGACATGCAAAGGTTACTATAAGGGTCAATGGCTGGTCTGAGTCTACGTGCAACAGAAGAAAAGCAATTGTAGACAGCCACAAACTCTTATCTTCAGTAGTCTTCTGTGTTGCCAGCCCTGTATGGATTAGGGTACACCTTGTTGCTTGGTATAAAGGTTGTGTTTCTGCAGCTTGAAGTGGGCTCACGTGGGCTCCCCAGCTGTTAAGCAATCACACAGCATCAAATCCAAAGTGTTTTTTGCAATCTCTTGTTTGACAGGATGTTGTAGGAGTTTTTCAGACAGAAAACAGAACCTTAAGTAAAATCAATAAAGCAGTAAATACTAATTTTTAAGGGAAGAGAGAAAGTGCAGCAGTGTATGTTGAACTGAGAGGCACCTTAGCCACAAGTGGACAAGGCCTTCTAAGAAAAGCAGGATGGCCAAGCTCTATAAGTACAGCTGTGTGAATACCCCATACACCACACAGAAAATAACCGTCTGGCTCTTGGTGTCTGTTGGAATAGACGGGAATCTGAGGAGGAATGGGGAGGCAGAAGCAGAGTGTCATGTGTAGGATAACTCTCTCCTGCTTCAGCCAGGGTGGCTGTGGGGGAAGCAGCTTCTTTGCCCTCTCTCACTGACTAAGCTCTCAGGCACAGGTAGCCAGTGTCTAGCTTTCAGAAAATAATATTTCTATTTAGCTCCAAATCAGCACCTTTGTCATTTATTTGAAGCTGACTTTGCTATGGCTTCACCTCTCCTGATAGCAGATTTCTCTTTCAGTATGAGCTAGTTTTATGTTTTACCTATAAAGTCACTTCAACTAGTTAAAAGACAGATATAGGCATGTGCCAAATGTTTACCCCAGCAAATGCTTTAGCCATTTCCTTCAAACCCACTGGACAGGCAGGGTTTTCAAGACAAGGCCAATCTTGTGCTGAAGTCAGGAAAATCTCTTGCCAGCAGTGAGAGGTTTATGCTCCTAGGCTGGTAAGTTCCATAAGAACACATGCCAAATCTCAGTGATCAGGGAATGTGTTTGAAATGAGCTCCTGCCAATGCTGAAGGCTTTCATTTGTTTCCACAGAAATCTTTATCCTTCTGTCCAAAAAAATAAGCAAATTAATACATAAA
Organism: Falco punctatus; assembly: GCF_963210335.1. Lineage (NCBI taxonomy): Eukaryota > Metazoa > Chordata > Aves > Falconiformes > Falconidae > Falco > Falco punctatus. The sequence continues at coordinate 71,677,301 of NC_137583.1, forward strand.
ATAAAATGGTGGGTGCTGACACTTTAATTGAACTCCATTTCATCTCATCACTAGTGGTACAGGCTGGTATGCTATAATCCTGTTTACTCTGAACCTTTCCTAACAGACTCCTCACAGGGCTGACAAGAAATACAGAGCTTCTGGCTTTCCAAAAATCCAGTGAGAATCAGTGTCTCGGGTCCACAGGCACTTTTATTGCACCCAGTGCATGAAATTCATAAAAAACACTGATTTTAAGAGAATTAAGTCTGTCATTTAAAAAAATAACATCCACTCGTGTATTTCAGCATGACTGTTTATACCATTAAATCCCACTACCTGGGAGACTCAGGTTTGATCTTTTCTTCTTCAGAAAGAAGACTCTGCCAACCACAGGTGGTGAGTTTACATACGAGGGATCTATCTACTGTAAGAAACCTAAATACAGAGAGGTATTTGCATAGTCACCTTCTAACAGCTTTGCATATACTTGAAGGCAGGTGGTTGGAAACACAAGTGTTCAAATTTATCTGCCGGGCCAGGCTGTAAAAACATGTAGGTGTAGATTCTTTTGAAAGTCTGACTTGAAACACACCATGCTTAGCTTCTCAAAATGCACTTTTTCCTCCCTATTGAGAATTCTTAGCTAGTAACCCCTTAAAAAAAGCCAGGCTAGAATAGCTACACTCAACAGGAAAAACAGAAAAATGAATACTCTCCCCTGACACTTTCCCCCTCAACCTCTCTACACACTCCTGCTCCAACCCAAGACACACATTGCCTTTCACTCAAGTGGAACTTCTTCTTTGTCTCATGCTATTTAGCTCTTTTAGACACAAGTACAAGTGCAGAATCACAAAGAGTTTATAAGCTCACATACTTCAGTATGCACCTTATCTTGACAAGAACTAGTGAAAACATTTGATATAGAAACAGATAAAAATTTAAGCATCATCTGCAAGCATTTTGCTGAAAAGAGGCATTACATCAGGTCTAACAGGGAAGGGAGGAAGGGAAAAGGACTCTTTGCATGTACATATACTTTGAAGTACCATTCCTCGTTCTGAATTTCAGAAAATATGTATATATTCTTCTCCTAGTCATGAAAATATTTTACTTTTCTGTAGGTCTGACTATCTCAAACACTTTTCAAACAAATGATATATTTTTTTCGAAGAACAGAAACTATTTTTTATTTTTGTTTTAATTTACAGCATAGTCCAAAATAGTTCTTTGGTTTGTTTCTGTGGCATGTACACGTGCTATCTCTGAAGACAAGGCCAAAGGTACTTCAGCAGAAAAAGCTGAAGAAAACATCTGCTACTTGAGTAAGTACATCCTCAGTGACCTAGAGAGATAACATGGGGGTTCAGAAGGCCGACCAAAAGAATCCTTTCAAGGGATTAAGCAATGGATCAGATCTGTAAATTATAGATGTGGAAGATTCTGGTGCAAAAAAACATTTTATGTAATTTTATCACAGTATTAAACTAAATAATGGTATATAAATATTCTATGAAACAGAACTGCCAGATCTGTACTACTAAATGTAGTAGGTAGGGAGAATGCTCTGGAGATGGAGCAGTGCCAGAAGAGCACCAATGACTTCCTAAAATACCTGAAGGGTCAGTAGCTAGTAATAAACCAACAGATGCAAAATATCTCTGGTACTTTTCCATCACATAATCACTTCTCCTCATACAGCGTTTGTCAGCCAAAACCTGCAACCCAGATAAATGTAAAAATGTTGGAGAAGTCAATTTTTAAATTATGTGCTCACACAAATAAAAATCTGTCTCCGTGAAAGACTTGTAGGGAATTGAGACTGGCCATATATCCAGCAAAAGCTGCTAAGCAAGGCCATATGTATTCATACAGCTGCACTTTCATTTTTAAATCTCATTGATAGAGAAAACACAAATGGCAAGAGGTGCATTTGATTACGCAGAAGTCAATTTGACACAGACAACTTATGCAACATATCCAGCTTAAACTGCAAGCAATTTGCAAAAAATATAAGGGATGCAGAGGGGTGGGACATAGCTGCTGTGCTATACAGCCACAGGCTTTCCTTGATAGAAACTTTGTTTAGCATCACTGGCTGAATAAAACCTTCATGCAAATAGATATTTTGCCCGCCTGGTATGCCTGATTGCCATCACCACAAAAGGTAAGGGAGTCAGAATGTCAAAGCAATCTTTCTTTAATTGCTTCATATCACTAAACTTAGCAACATTAACTAGTTAATTCTTGAGGCACTGACATTGGGATCAAACATGCCTGTAATCAACCCCCCACCACACTGTTCTTGGTCGTTGACTGTTACACACATCTGAATCTAGATCAAAATTCAGATTCCCTAATTATATTAATTTTATTGTTCTCTTAAAAGTTACTAAAAAGATCCTTTGAAACCTGGAAGATGCACCTCAAAGACATATATTCTGTGAATAAGCAAACCACTGAAGTAGGCTCTGAAAATAACCACTTTATCAACAACGTAGAAAAAATTGTTCCACATCAATGCTCTGTGCCTACCAGACATCACTTACTTTGGAACTCTCCCATGTCCTTTCAGATTTACTTCAATTCCTGATGCCAGCTGAGCTGCTCTTAGTACAGGCTCAAGGTGTGAGAAATATGCTTGATTCCCTTAAGCCACCATGCACCAAACTGCCTAATTCTGAGATTGGTCGATGCCCAGTTAAGGCTTTGGCTAAAACAAGAACATTTTAAACCTTAATCACCTTGTACCAGTCCCTGAAGTGCTGTTCGGCCACCAAAGATTGGAAGCATGCCCACCTCTTTCCCTCACTGTTCCTGAATCCGGTACCTAGTGCCAAGGAACCCAGCTGCCCAGCTAAACCCTTTTGGGCCAGCAAACATGCAGGGCTGGAGGAACTCTCACTCTGTGGAATTAGTTACACTAGTGGAAAGTGAGAATAAATACTGTGAATTTAAAGCAATAACTTTGGGGATCACTTTTCACAAAGGTAAATGACAACATTACCAGTAAAGCAGCAGCAAATTAGAGTTTGTGAATTCCCAGATGGTGCTGCACCTTTATACAATAAATATCACAACATAAACTCCTCGTTGTCTTTTACACCTCAGGGAGGTGATGCTAAGGTTCTTTCAGGGGCCTCACTGCTGTAAACAAACCGAAGAGAAAACTTCAGCAAACAGTTATAACATGCAGAGTTCTCACAATTACATGCCTGAGTTACACTACATATAGAGTGGCACTAATTGCACTGAAACTGGAATATTACTAACATGTAACTCAGCTACAATTTCATTTTTGTACACAGTGTTGTTGAGTAATTTCAGTGTCATTAAATGTTGGGTTGTCAAGGTATGGATTTCCTAAAAGAGCTGTACATAATACAGTAGAGGCCAAGATCATGAAGTATGCCTCACTGTGGAGAAAAGCCTTGCCATTATCTGTAAGTGCAAGACTAATAACTCTGTATAGACTCCCTGAATCTCTCATCTTACCAGTGTATTTCATGCTCTCGTGGAAAACAAAGCACATTCTGTGCAAGCTTTACTGGTGGGCTTTTTCATTGCTAAAATAAAATAGTGGGTTGCAGGAAATGCTTTGTCATTTCTTCTTCATGCATAATAAAAAGCTAATTGAAAGACAAAAGAGAAAAGAGCACTGAAAGAAAGGAGAGAAATGTAGCAACCCAGAAGGAAAGGAAACATGTAGGGGAAGAAATATGGTCATGATATTAGAGAGAGATCTTGGGGGTCTGCAGCAGGGAAAGCAAAGGCTACCATATGAAACTGAAAGGACCAAGAACAAAATACCAAGGACGTCTGAGAAAAAACAAAAGAGGGAATAGAAAAGAGAACGTCGTTGCAACAGGACAGGGACAAGTTTCCTGATGCAGTGAAGATGCTGAAGAAAGGAAGAGAAGCCTTGCTGGAAGAACATGTAAAGCTATTTCCCAGCTTTGCTTTCACCATCATCTGTTGTCTAACTGGAAGATATCCATTAAACATTCTTAGTGTCTCTGCTACAATAGGAAAACTAGTAAATGTAAAAGTGATCAGCTGTTCTGAAGAAGAAGAAACCAGGGTGGTCCCTCTAACTTATCGGACAAATCAGAAGCAGAGGTCCAGAGCCTAGCTCACTTCACTTGAGTTATGTAGAAGAAGCAGAAACTTTTCCTCTGAAATTAATTGATGGAATTAGTTTGCCATTTTGCTGCCATATAAATCTCAGAATTTAGGGCTTCTGTTTCTAATCTTGGTGTCAAGCAAAAATTCATTTCCCTTCAGACATTACCATTTGTTCCAAATCACCTCCAGAGTGTATACAATCATACGTATCTATACATATATATAACTATAAAATGGTGGCCAATCTGTATCGATGCAATAGAGCCACAAAAGGCTCAAACCCAAAGACATTGTCTATATATAAGCAGTAGTAGCAGGTCAAGAAAAAAAAATAATCAAATCTAGAAAACAGGCAGAAAGCTACCTGGCAAAAATCTCCCACCTCCGTGCTCTACCTCTTAAAAGAGACGGCGAAGAAAATGTAGGTACATATATTCTTTTAGGCACAGGTAAAAGGGGCGTTACTGCAAAGCCTTTATATGTAGAAGTACATTAAGAAAAATAGGTATGAAACTCTCAAAGTCCTCCATTTCAGCAGGTTCAGAAAATCCTTTCTTTTTGCTTTTGGATCTTCAAGAGGATTTTCAACACTTGTTAAAATGCACTTCTGAAATGAAACAGCTGATCAAAAAGCATGTTTTTCTCTCCTCAGAATGAAACAGGTTTGCCTGGCTTTAGAAGTCACCTTTCAGAAGTACGAAAAAAAGATATTACTAATGTTTTGGACAGTATATCTGAAAAAATCTGATAAATGGTTAGTTCTAAATCTTCCAAAATTCCTTCAGTAGAACTAGGACTATTAGACTGAAATTTTAGAACGCTGAGCATACAGACTGCACCAAAGACATTCCACGTTTTTGAAAACTGAGAGGGTATTTTTGTTCAAACAGGTTTGTGCTGCACTTAATGTCTCTTTCCTTTCCAAAGGAAAGATGTATACAAAGGTAACTGACCAAACTTAAACAGGGAACAGTAGTCAGAGGTTTCTTGGGGCTTTTTTTTTGTAGTTTGTTGTTTTTTTTTTTAATAACTAGCCAAGAACATAAAGGGGAACTGGATTCTCTTGATGGAAAACTCTTTGCTAAAGCGGTAAGTGAGAACTAATAGCTGTACTACTTTGCCTTCTTTTGGGACAGAACCCCAGCAATTTATATTCTTTTGTGTTCAGAAGCTAACAAATAAAGTAATACAACAATTCTATCATATCGCTTTTTCAGTAATTGACTAGAGCCATGGTTGATTTAACAGCTCTGAAAAACAAGAATGCAAGAACATGCATAATTTAAGAGCATCTGACACTGGCTCTCTATGGACCAACATCTACTATGAACTGATGGTTTCCTTGATTAATACTAACTCTAGTGTGAGCTGCAAACCAGCAAAATTACGAATTACCACCAACCACAGAACCAGTCATTAAGTAGAAAAGCAGCGTATTACATACAGCAATACCAAAATAATGCTATCAAAACAGTTTCTGCACATTTTAGACTCTTTATCCACATTTTATTCTTCTTATCTGCCACTCCTTAATGTAACTTCATGAAAAGATTAAGTTTAAGATGAAACACTAAACAGCTTTTCTGGTAATTGCAGTCACTTCACTTAAGAGAAAGTATCATGTGACAAAAAGGTTTACAGAAACACTAAACCCAGAAGACTAGTAAGTAACTGTGTATTCATCAAAAGCAATGTTATGCAGTGGTCGTAAAACAAGTTGCTTATCTGAAATATTGCTACAGAAAGAAACATTCAAACTAGAATAAAGACTCACATATACCATATATTTTACATACAAAATATGTAAATCTGAATAAGTCCTTTAGTGTTGTTTGATGATGGAGGCTGATGCCAAAAGATCTGCATACTACTTGTATCTCTTAGAATGAATTTCTACCTGACTGATCTGATAAACCATTTGCACAAGTCAATCAACCTAATTTCCACCCGAATCAATTTCAGGAGCTCTTAGAAGTTGAAGACTCACAGAAATACTGAAATCATTCATTTACAAACATCACTCGAACTGCTGAAATCAGTTGCCTAGATTCATTTGTTCCTAAGCACTCAAAAGCAATCCATGCAACCATAGGCACATCGCAACTACTTTATCATACTTCAGAAACAAGTTTCTTCCAAGAACGTGTCTCTTAAGTGAAATCTGGGCATGCCAACCTCCTTCACACTACTCTGAGTTCACAACACAGTAAGTACAAGATGGTACTGAAATTTTCCATCTTCCCCATGGCAAGACATCTACACGCTTTATGCTCCTGCACATCAACGACTAAATGTGATGAGGGGATGGGATAAGCTGAGAGGCAATGGTACCTGCAACTCCAGTGTCAGCCCCATCTGCAGACAACCTTAGAGATGGGCTGGATCAGGTCAGTCCTTATGAGCCCTACCTGTGCCATACCTCTGTCAGGTTTCATTTTAGAAGAATATGCCTGGACTCAGTCCTAGGAGGCTGGTTCAAGCACAGCTTCTTTCATCTACACCCTGCTGTTAGGGGACATCAAAACCCGAACTTTGTAAATTTGCTCCAAACATGTAAATAAAACCAACAGACTTGGAAAGTGAGCATACTCTCTAATGGCTAAACAATCTCCATGGGTTCTGTACAGAGTATGTTAAAACAAGGCATCAAGGAAATCACACTTGGTTTCCTACTACTTATTTCTTGTCAAGCCATACAAAATACAATTAAAGCCAGAAAAAATTAAATGTTACTGCATTACTGTTGCTGCAATTATATGAGCCCAAGATGTTATTTAATAACATCTCTCTTTTCTCTCACTACAATGTATATATGAATTTCAAGTTCAGAATGTAAAGTTTCAAGAACTTCCAGCCTGGATGTTCTTCTCTTTTTGGATACAGATGATTTTTCTGAACAGATTGCTTCTTCCCTATTACGGATATGGAGACATATTCCAGATAAAGTATCTCATGGAATACCAAATTATGCTGGTTGACAGTTTACATTATTTGGCTGGCCATTTAGTTTTATTTACTTAATTTATCAGCTCAAAAGAACAATGACAGAGAAAGCCACATTGGGAATCATCAAGCAAATAAAATTACACTTGAATTAACAAGCTGAAATTAGTTAAGTGATTTGTGCAGCTAATCATCCTTGATGAAATCAGCTTATACTCATTTGTCAGCCTCCAAACCATTAGCACCACTACAATTCTACATACTGGGAATTTGCTGGATCCTGTGCACAACCACAAATGCATCTGAGAGTCCTACTTTCACTGGGTGGTTGGTTGAACTTATCTGTGAAACAGCAACAGGAATCTAGAAGACAAAACAGGAAGATATGCATGAAATATTGAAGTAAAAAAATCAGACTAAAAATAACAGCACTGCCAAAATCAACATTTAACCAGTGTAAATTAAAAGTCCTGAATAAATATTTTATAGAATATAGCATAAAGGACTAGAGGTTTATTGAAGATTGAAATTACTGTTTATAATTTTTATTTTATAACAGTTTGCATTGCTTCTTATATAACAACATTCACATCAACATTTAAGAGTTGGAACAATTGTTAATGATTAAAGAGAAAAGGATAGTATTTTTCAGTAATTTATTTCCCCCAGTTGAAGAAAAAGTGGGATAATGTGCTAGTATCAGACAAGGAGGAGGAGGAGGCAATACCTCTTGTCTACTATTGAACACACAAACTGGAAGTTCATCGTGGGATGAACATTTTAAAAGCTTATGGCTTAGTTAACTTGCACTGAAAACTTAAGAGCTATCTTCAGATAGCTCTGGTCCAACGATATTCATGTTTAATACATCTTGGAATAGCAGGGAAATTATCAATGTCATGGGAAATAAGAAAAATGCCAGATGGTCAATTGCTAATATCTAGAGGAAAAAATGAAAACGCTTAGACAGCCATAGACCAGTCCAGCTTTATACAATAGAGATGTTGATGTTGGGCAACATGGTTATATGAAAACAGATGTCAAGTTTGATTTCATTCTTTGGGCAAGATCGCAGCTTTGGCTGATACTTGTATAGATGAAATATCTTTAGAATTTTGGAAGCTGTTTGACTTAGTGACAAGCAGCATTTATACAATATTATATAGTTATATAGACTGACTGATCACAAATAGCAGCCATTACTAAAGAAGCAGCTCAGACTGACAGTGTATCTTTACAGTACATCTTGCTTCTCCAGACATCAGATCTAGTATTTATAAGTTTTGTCAAAGACTGGGAAGGAGACATAAATTTACTGCCCAGCAGTTCTGCAGATGATACTAGCAGAGTAAAATTAATAAAATGCCTGGATAAATTAGCAAAGTTAGACACTGCAAAAATTGCAAAGTTCTAACTCAGAGAAAAAAAAGATTGCAAGGTAGAGGTTTGGGGACCATGTTCTAGAAAGCAGCAGTTCTGGAAGGAATCTCAGTATTGTAGTGGATGAACAACTCCAGCTGTCAGAAGAGACATCGCAGCAAGAAAACTTGTTTGATGTGATATTTGGTTACAAAAACAGTGAAATACAGCCTAGGAGTGAGGTGGCCATTTTACTTGTACCTGCACGTTAGATCATTGCTGCAATGCTACACAGACTTTGGGAGGATCTATTTCTTAAGAAGATGCTGAAAACTAAAAAAGAACTAAGAGAAGAAAGATTAAGAGTGATAATAATACTTTAAAAACATTTTCTGCTCTCAAATGTCATTAACAGAAAAGTTAAAGAGCTCTATCTATTTGGCTTCTCAAAGGGAAAATGGAAAGCTGGCTAGATTACCATAAAAAAGTACTGACATGCGGAGAAATTACTCGGGGGCTAAAGAGTTTTTACATCTAGCACAGAAGGATACAACCAGAAGCTGGAAGCTACAGACAGGTACTTTCAAAGTAGAATAAGTCACATGTTCTATGTTTTAATATTATTAACCACTGGGATAAACTACCAAGGGAAATTATGATTCTTTACCCATTGCTGCTTTCAGATCACAGTTGGATATCTTACTTTTCACAGCTGTCCTTCAGTTAACCAGAAATTACTAGGCTGAAGACAAATAAAATTGGATCAAGTGTAAGAAACTGAAACACAAGGTGCTAGCTCAGCTAATCCAATAGTCTTCTCTAGCTTTACCTGCGTAAAACTACCAAAATTATAATGTTGGCCAGTACTTTTGGCAGAAAAATGCCAAAGTAAAAAGCTGGTTACACATCCAGTGAATGAGGATTCAGTATTGTTCACATGTCAATATCATGACTTCTGGTATTTGAGTTGAGCACCAGTCCATCACCTTGTTCCCGAAATACCATTTAGCTTTTTCCTCATTACAGTGGTAGCTATCTAGAAGAAGTTAAATTTGAGAATATTAACAGAAAAAGTGAGTTCTGGCGAATTAAACACTGTCATAAAGTCCCATGTCTTTTACTTGATTTAGTGACTGGTTTAGTGGATTTATTTAGGGGTTTTTGCATACATGATCTGCTTTGGTATAACAAAGGGAATGATATCAAACCAAAATGAAAAATAGAAGTGGCTTGCAAATACTTCTAGTAATACTACAATCTAAATTTGGTTTATATCAGCTTAGCTCTGAAGCAGTTATTTGAGATATGACATAAGAAGGCTGAAAGCCATTTTTTCCAAGTCTTCAAAATAAAAACCTCAGAGTTCAGAAATAAGTCTATAAACCTTCTCCAGCATGGAAGTATAAACAAAACAAAGGAATTATTCACAGTCTCAGAATACTGTAGAGAAAAGATTATATTAACTATCAAAGAAACTGTCTTAAAAGATTTTGAGAAGGATACCCTAGAGAAGCTATTGAAAATCAAATTAGAAAAAGCACTGATGAGAAGGACACAATGACTACTTCTACTCCAAGTTAGAGAGGAAGCACACCAGATGAAGAAAGGAATCAGAGTTTTATGGATAAAAATGTAGCTGGAATTGGCATTATAAGTAGGTGTGTGACCAACAAAATATGCTGGCAAAATTGACAGCTCAAGGCAAAAACTGTCTGATACATGAAAATAATTATACTCATTTTCACATGTGAGTGCAAACCAGAAGTTGCACTCAGGACAGGAGTTTTTATTACTCTTTGAATAAGCCTCCTTATGTCTAGTGACAGAATCATAGAATCATTTAGGTTGGAAAAGGCCTTTGAGATCATCAAGTGCAACTGTTAACCCAGGACTGCCAAGTCCTATCATATGTTTTTTTTTCTGCATTTGTAATTAATTTGCATATTTCCCTCAAAAATTAAGATAAAAGCAAACTAATTTCTCTCTCCTCCTTTTTTTCTACCTCCTGTGTAATGTGGCTTGTGTGATGGGTTCTTGTAGTACAAATGCCACAAGTGGTTTGTTGTTTGGTTGGTTTTGTTTCTTTTTAAAATGGATTTATTTTCATTACAACTTGGTTCAGAGCTTGAAAGTCACTTTCATTTTTACTAGTTAATAAAAATGCTGAATGGCTCAGTGATATGTGATACGAAAATAGGACACAGTATCCAAGTTGAACAGAAAATACAAAAAAAACCTAAACCACAAAACTTCAGGAGAAATTAGAAAATTTTGGAGTGGAAATATCTCAGTAGACTTTGCCAAAATCCCTGCAGGTGTCCCTGCTCCTGTGCTGGGCATTCTAGCTAAAGTGAAGAATTTGCGGGGTCATTTTCTAAAACAAATAAGGAAGTTGTAGTAGGGTCCAATCTAACAGCAGAAGCAGCCAAAATTGTGGAAATATTATTTAGCAACAAGTGTTTGTGTAAGGCGAAGAAAATATAAGTTAAGTTAGTATAGCCAGTTCTTCAGACTGAAGTACAGCCTGTGTCAAACAATTAGTCATACAGACAAAAATGCAGTCTAAGTAGAAGGGGATCCATGACCCAGGAAAACTCTTCTATTCTCTTGAAAAACTACAGTGTTGTTAAACCTGTATTTACAAAAACATGTTTATTTTTAAAGCATGAAAAAGAAATAACTTTACAAAACGGAATATTGCAGTCAGTCAGTGATGAATGTACTGAGTGTCATTTTGTAGGTGAAATCTTTTGAATGAGATATCAAGATAAAACAGGCTTTTACCATATGATGGCCTGTTAGGAAATATGCCGTTTTGACAGAAGGCTTGTAGTAAACAATGAAATAATTTATTGAAAATTACAGCCAAACATAGGTAGCAAGCAGATAGCTGGTGTTCTGAATTCCTCACCTGAATAACAAGATATGTCATGAGAGGTTGACATGTTAAACAGTTGAACAGTAAACTAGGAATGTGTAAGTGGTTGCTAATGGGCAGCAGGAGTTTTATGACATTACATTGAGAGGATGGATTTTAACTAGAATCATTGCACAGTGTGTGTTAGCTCTACCACAGACAATATGAACTCATGTTGTACAAGTCACCAATTTATGAATAAGCTTCCCAAATGCACATTAGCGCAAGGGCCATTGACATCTATATTTTTGATTATACACTTCAACAAAAGGAGAAAGATATTTCAAATTAATGCTGACTTCTATTCATCATTGGGATCAATAATCTAGGCAGTATTTTCCATCAGAGTTCTCAAATTTTATTCAACTCTGAAGATATGTCAGAATCTTACCGTTCAAAAAAGAATAAAATAATGGCCTCTGACCTTACTCTGAAGGAGACCGTAAGCAGAGTGCAATTACTGCCCTACTTCAAAACTGAGTCAAATGTAAGAGCCAGAGTATGCTGCAAAATAGTAATTAGGAACACAGTAGTAATTATATAGGTTTGTCATTGCCAGTTTCCTAAACAGTTATTAATTACTTTACAGGCCAAACTGCATGAAACTTAATCCAGAATTTTAAGTTGCATAAACAGATCACCTCATAAAATCAAAGATCATTTTTTCATGTTAATATTTTTGATAATAATAACAGAGCCAAAGAAATGCCAGACATGTATAGTGCAGGCAGAATATCCACGAAGACCACATATTTTTTTTTAAGTTTTCAGGAAACAATCACAAGGTTTGGAGTCTTGTTACTGAAAACAGAATATTATCCATCATGCGTAACAGGAGCATCAAATTTATCTAAGTGTTAGTACTTAATCAGTTCCATTCAATTCTGCTTCCTTTCACAGTAGAAAGAAATTCTACTTCAAGTCTCCTTTAGAATTATTTTCCAACTTCACATATTGGGCAATTTGAACAAGCGTTTAAACTTTAATAATAATTTATAGATGACTACATAAATAGAGAGTCATTACTATTTAAATGAACAAAGAAAGCCTTCAAGGCAAAGAAATTAAGAAAAATATCCTAAACCATTAACAAAGCCTTTGGTACTTTTGCCTAATTTTTCCTGTATTAATCATGGACAGAAAAAGCAGCTAAATGTTGCATTAAGGAACATTAGCTAGAAGCACTAATAGGAAAAGACTATCAGAATCTTAGAATAGTTTGGGTCAGAAGGGACCTTAAAGATCACCTAGTTCCAACCCCCCTGCCATGGGCAGGGGCACCTTCCACTGCATCAGGTGGCTCAAAGCCCCATCCAGCCTGGCCTTGAACACTGCCAGGGATGGGGCATCCACAGCTTCTCTGGGCAACCCGTTCCCCCACCCTCACAGTAAAGAATTTCTTTCTCATATTTAATCTAAATCTACCCTCTTTCAGTGTAAAGCCATTCCCCCTTGTCCTATCACTACATGCCCTTGTAAAATGTCCCTCTCTCCAGCTGTCTTCTGGGTCACTTTTAGGTACTGGAAGGCTGCTATAACAGTTATTTTGTTCAAAAAGAAGTAAAGCTTTTGAGAATTGAACTTCTGTGAAATTTAGAACATAAGAAATGAGTATTCAATAAGAATACATAAAAAAGTATGCCTCTGCAGAAAATTGTCTTTATTAGTATGTTCTGTTGGCTAGTTTGCATTGTATTGTATTTCATATGTAGCAGAGGTGCACCAGTAAAATTTTCCTGCCAGCTGACGTTTCCTGACATATTGACCATTTGCCAGAAAACTAACAGTTGATGTAAGCAAAGTGGTATTTAAAATAAAAGGTGTGTGCACTGCAAGCAAAGTAAATTGGTAAAAAGATAAATATTTGACTTGCTATGGGACTTCATTATATTTCAAATTGTTTTCACATTTTTAAAACTTGACTTTACAGCTCTTTCTCCTACCCATTAACCCTTCCTGAAAGACATTTCACTACCTGGTGACTCAGCTCCTTTTCTAAATCCTCCCCTGCCCCCCACCCCCATCCCCACCCCAAATCTATTCTGGATTTTGGGTAACAATTGTGCATTTCAGATTGCTTCCTACTGGGCAAACAACAGGGCACAGAAGACAGGGCAGAACAGCTCCTCTGATACTCTGCAAACCTCAGCCAAGATCCTGCCTTGGTAGTCAACACCAGATTTATGAGGTAGCAAACCTGATGTAGGAGCAAGGAAGGATATAAAAAAAGATAATCTCAAATGGTTTGAATAAATAAGAAATAAAAGGTAAAATTTACCTGAAGTGCTTTAGACATAAGAGTCCCTATTTGTACCTCCCTTAAATGTGTAACAGTTATTTTAAAAGTAGGTTCTTCACAACAAATGCCTGGTGTCGTCACTAGTACACAGCCCCTGTGGGACGCTTTATGAAGTTTCTGGCAACCTGTCTGCTGCATTTCTTACATGGTGTTTCAACTTGGAAACTTTCAATGCCAATGAAATTAGGACCTCACAGATTTGCCATACATCACTGTCATTTTTGATGAACTGTGATGCTAAAATGAAATGACACCAAAAAGATGGTAGAAATCTTCTTGTGCAACTTTAACACATGCTAGTGAGCACTCACACAAGTAATCTTACTGGAGTTAATGGGGCTCCTGACAACATGACTCACCAGCAAGAGAAATGATTCCAGAAGGGAGGACTTCCTCAGAAAGCAATGGATTCAGCTCTGGAAAGTAAATAAATTCCTAGCCAGACTTATGAGCACTAGAGTCAACTTCAAATTTACAAGTGTCAGTTTTTCTTTTCAGACAACTTGTGTCAGATCAGTGATTGGAAGTTTTATTCAATTTTCCTCATTTAGGTGACAAGATAAGGTACTTTTAATGGAAATAAAGTTGTCAATAAAGAGCGTAGTCTTCTGGAAATCTCAGTCTCCAAATCCATTCCCCAAGTAATTCTCAATGGAATACACTAATCGTAACATTCTAAGATTTTATGAAAACCTTTTGTATGTAACATGTAAGCATGTTACTACTACGACTTTAAAAAGTCTTTTTCCTTAACTATGTGTTCTAAAGTGATGTTTGGTAATTCCGTTCAGGACAATAAATCATGACAGGGTATTTCAAAGATTCAGCAGAGGAAAAAATGTAAATTATCCTGTTTGTAAATTCCAGTTCTTTCTGTCTCAGGATTAATGAAAAGAACATTAATAACTCCTCACCACAAAAGCACTGTGGTTCTGGAGGAAGCTTCTAGTAGTGCAGTGACAGCAAGTAGCCTACACCACTGTAGCAGAAAAATTGTTTATCCAGAGATTAAATTACATACTTGCATGCAATTCCAGGGAAACACATGTGACTGATGATGTGGTCCATTTCCTCCTGTCTCCCTAAATGAATAGAAGTTTTCCACTGCCCGGCACCGTGCATCATTGTTTACATTTATACAAAATGAACACAAGATACAATCAATTTAGAGCAACTTCTATCACCCATATTAGATTCATTCTGCACAGGGCTGGACAGTAACAAACAGGGCAGAGCGTCTCATAATCAAGAACAGCAGTGTCCTGAAAATGGCGCCATTTTAATGTCAGAGTGCATATATAGTTCTTGTCTTAAAATTACAAATTAAAATTTAACTTATCTTAAAATTACAAATCTAAGTAGTGTCCCTCTCCACTTTTCTGGGTCTTGAAAGCAGAAACTTTTCTGAGTCTTTAAAAAGGTTTCAACAACAAGAGATAAAGCTTTGGTGCACACACAGGCTCTACTGTGCTAAGCAGAGTAAAGCTTTCATGAAGCTGGAGTTGAAATGCAAATACACTGCATTTCCATAGATGAAGTCTACTAGCCTGTACATAACATTATGAAATAGCCTAAGCAGACTCTGCATCAGCATGTCTTTTGTAAGACAAGGAAAGCCAGGTATGTGGGCATACAAGAAGTTTCTTGTGTCTACAAAACTAATCCAGTAAGGGTGTCCTGCAGCAATCCTGTTGGCTAAGTGCAGAGACACCTATCTTAGATGAAGATATGACTGCTTCTAGTAGAATAACCCAGATCCTCACTAGCTTTCTAATGAAGGAGAGTGGAGTACTATTACTTCTGCTTCATTCAGGAACATGGCTCTAACACAGGCATGGAAACCAAGCCTGGAGCTCATAACTGGTTTATAGCAGAGAGAGAAGAGAACCCATATTTTTGAAAGTCTGGACATTCAGTTGCATCACCGATTACATTTTTTAATATAAGGATGGTAACAGAGAGACTTACATCTTGAAGAGAAAGTCATACTTGGCATGCTAAACTGAGATTAAAATAATCCAAAAAAAGAAAGAAATTGGTCTTTGTCCCTAAAGATTTGAGCTTTTCTACCTTCTGATTCTCATTTGCATGAAATTCAACTGGAGGTATAGCCTCCAGGCTATAGCCTCCAGGACCTTAACAAGAATAAAAGCAGATCACCTCAAGTAACAACTTAAATTCTGAAACACTCAGAGAATGCAGAAGAGTCCAACCAAGACAACAATGTATTGTTGCTATGAAGGCAAACCAAATGGCCTCAATCTAACCAGTGTCATCACCAAACAGATGGAAAACCTCACAGAGCTAGAGACACAAACCAGTTATTTCTTATTTGAAATATATGAACTTTGAAACATGTCAATTGCTAAGAAATGATAGCTGCAGGAGAAAGGTGACCTCAATACAAACCATTGATTCCAGAGTACTTTCAAAGACACCCAAATTAAGTGAACTAATTGAGCAAACTGGGCCCTACCTTTCAAAACCCAAGAGGAATTTACTAAACAATCAACTCTTACAATCACTCAAAAAAGGCCAGCTGAAATCCAGGAGTTGCACATTTGAGATGTGTTGATGGTTTTCAAGACCATCACATGAACATCACTTTTATATATATCACATTTTCAGCAAAATGGTGATCTTATAAGCAATATAATGATCTTATGTATCTGAACTTCCAAATACGCTCCCCACCCAAAAAAATGCAGGGAAATTCCTGGCAGGTATAAAGTAATTTTTCTACTTAAATGACAATTTTCAGACCCAACTTACTTCTTTGTAGCCGAAAATGATACGCCCATCACTGAGAAGGGTAGCCTGAAAAGTGAAACTGCCCAGGTTGTAATTATCCTGCAGATGTACATGGTCCCACTGGACAACTAGTGCTGTGCCTGTGAACCCCAGAGTGGGGGCAGAGAGGCAAAGGGAAGAAAAAAATGTGAGAAAAATATTAACTGACTGTAGGAAAAGTACTTAACTGCAGTTATGTGAAACAAGAACAGTGATTTGTCTCTTTCAGCAACTTTCAGCCCAACATCTTGAAATGCCAAATGTATTAGAAACACAAGCTGCAACTGAAATCCTCTTAAAGGCAGACACCACAGTGCCACAAATAACTATCTCAACTACTCACAGAAAAGTCTGCTAAAGTAAGAGTGGCCAAGTAACTTGTTTGGAATTGCACAAGGAGTAAATAATCACTAAAGGGAGGATCCAACACTCAGAGTTCAGGTGTGCTGCCACAACCACTGCTCTGCAGAGGCTTTTTACACTATATATATATGCCCTGATGACTTTGAAATGTGAAGTGCTAATAGCATTGCCTGTTTAGTAAAAGTTATTATTTGAAGAATTCAGATTCTTCCATTAACTTTGCATTAATATAAATAAGCATTTTTTTTCTGCAAGGTGCAAGCCCTTGCTGAGGTTCTGCAAGTTGAAAAATATTAGGTGTTGGCAATAAATAAATGTAGTTTAAATTAAAACCACTAAGAATTTACAGATGGGGTAAATACTGAGTCAGGTGTGCAGGGATTTAGTTGCAAGTGGCTTGTTAATATTCATGGGAGTTCTCTGGCTGAATATCCACTTACCACACTGAAAATGTACCCCAAGCAACTTGCATACTCTGTGAGCATGTTTTACAGATGTTGAGGGTTATATTCAAGCAGCTTGGCTAAAAGAAACTTATCACCGAAACCATGTTTATTGAAAATTACTTTTTTGTCTTTATATGCCTTCCTCAACATACTTCTCTTCGGCACTAATAGGAGTTATGTGCTTTGATTCACACCACTTTAATTTAATTTCTTCCTAGAATGCTCAAGGTAGGTCAGTATGCACCCAGCTCAATTTATTTTTCATATATCCTTGAAACATCTTTTGTAACAGATCTTCTGTGCTGTAACTTTCATGAACACAACTTGGTAGGGGATGTCATGAAACTATAAGCATGCAAATTTTTGGTGCACTAAGTTCACCACATTATTGCCCCACGTGTCTTTCATAACTATAGTACATGCTCATTAATTGTGCGCACAGTGCACACAGTGCATTTTTCCTTCTGTGACCACATTCATTAGCTTTTCTGAATATTTTATTGTATTAAATTTCATTTTAAAGGAATTAAAGGGACTTCTAAAAATTATTGGAGCAAAAATAGCCAGAGATTCTAGTCAGTCATTGAGTACCTCAGATCTATGTGCATCTCAGAATCCCAAGCTTAAGTGGAAGTCAGGTGCCTCCAAAACAGTCTTCTCGTTGCCAGGGCCTTTACGTAGATCCATGTGTACTTAAGTTCCTTGTAGTTAGCTGCATGAGTGAGACTTCACGAGTCACCACAATGTGCTCACCCTGCTCTAAAGTGGCAAACTTACCCACAGGGATAAAACATGGATGAATAAGAAATAAGGAGCTGAAGATAAAATTGGCTCAGTTCCTTTTTATTTGGGGTAAGATAGCAAATTCTTTGTCCTAAAGGACATGGGGCCCAAAAGATCATCATGCCTTACACATGAAGAGGGATCCAAAATTTCATAGTACTCAACCTTGTCATGAAAACCATATGCTACGGCCTGATACACCTGATATGAAGACTGAAAGTAAGGAATGCAATGAGAATTAGCAATGTCTTCCCCTGAATCCTCAGATTGTTTCAGTAAAGATGGCAAAACTCATGCCATAATGTCAGATAATTTGCAAAATGAAAATAATATTTTTTCCTGTTTTAAAATTCTCCATGCAGGGAGTAAGATTTTCTCATGCAAGCCTATTTTATTGGCTTTTTAACAAATGCGAGCAATGACTAGATTGAAAGGAAAGGTTATGACTAGGTGCAAAGGTTATAGGATACATTTTGGTTGCTGATCTAAAAAATAAAAATTAATGCACCTGGTTGGAAATGTGACATATTTTTGAACATGTTCATAATTTGTGCTTAAACTCACTATGAATAAACACACATAGAACAGCACAGCCTTATCCAGGAAGAATGAAAACAACCATAGATCTTATGATATTAAGTCATGATACTAAACTCTAAGTTCTAAATTCAGAACAGATAGTCACTGCCATTGTATTTGATCACTAAAGGCCCTAGGTAAGGCACCAGATGCCTTTTAATCACATAGGTTACATTTTCAAAATACTGATTACAGCTGACTTCATGAGACAAATATCCACACATTCAAGGCCTTTGAAATATCTCTGAGAGCTTCAAGTATAACACTGCAGTTTGCCTTTTACCCTTTCAGTCTTTTATAAAAGGAACTGTTGAGAATTCATGGAGTAGATGAATGTATTTGATTCCAATCGTGGGACTCCATGCACACTTAGTCATCGACAGGTCTATTAACCTTATACCTGCCCTGCTTCTGTGTATTCCTGCTATTGCATCCCACAAACACTATTTTCAATTTAGCTAGTGGGTGGTTGGTATTTACTATATGTATTTTGAAGTAACAGGAACTTGCACTTTTATACAAGGCAGATTTTTCCTTTTAAAAGTGATAAAATACATGATCAGTTTATGTACTTCAACATCCAGAATATATCTGTCCAATTAGGAAAAAGCATTCATGACTCCTTAACTGTGTACTAAGTTAAGAACCGTTTATGGATATCTAGCCACATGCTTTATACAGCCTGTGAGTTAAAAAAGATAACAAAAAAGGATTTTTTAAAAATCTTCATTCTTCCTTAAAAAATAGGAAAATATGAAGAGTGAAGGGACACAGACACGTTAATTTATGAAGGACTACTACATACCATTATCAAAGTATCTGACTGTTGAATTTCTTGACACACTGGGGTCAAAATTTGCCATTAAGGGTGCAATATATTGTGTAGCTGTTAGCATTCGATGGACAACTTCTCCAGTATATATGAAACCTACAATAAAATAAAAAAAATAAAAAAAGAGTCCATTTTAGTAACTTCTGAAAAGATTTAATAGAATGGCAGGTTGAACTAGGCATTGCCAGAGCATTATAGGGTCATATGAGAGAAATTAATCCCACCACAAATTTTATAATAAATTAAGTAAAAGCTAAAATTTCAGGAAAAAGTCCATGATGGCTGCCAGAATAACAAAATCCAAGATAAACAATGGAACAATTAGTTCAAGCAGCAAGTTTTTATACAGAAATAAAACCAGAGCAAACTCAAGGAAGAATAACTCCACTTACGGACAAAACGCAGCTATGTGGCATTACCAAAATAAGCCATTTACCACCATGCATATTCTATAGTGCTTTCTATTCCTTCCAAAACCCAGCAATATGCTTTGCTTTTGCAAGTTGTTACCTCTCCAAAAATTAGACTAATCCTTTTTCATATTTTTAGAGACACAGAGTAAGAGACTTTCAGACAAGAAGAGGTGACAATCTTTTTCAAAAAAAAAAAAAAAAAGTTAGATGCAGAGCGGAGCAGATATAATTATGAAAAAATCCTAAGCCACGCAGCATTTCTGCTACATTCTCTGCAGTGTCAGGTCTCACTAGTTTATCGTATTCAGGCATAAATCCACAATACTCCTCAGATCAATAGTGGGCTTCTTCAATCAGAAATGCTCACCCAAAACCTCTTACTGGTTTGGAACTGGAGTTCTTCCTTCAAGGAAGAACAGACATCTACAGTGAATACAGTAATGTTGCAGTTTTCTTCGAAGCAATACTTTGTGTATTTTAATAGCAGGAAGCCCTATAATTTTAAAGAATAAATGGTCGACAAATAAACCTTTATTTTTTAGGTTTGCCAACTCCACTTCAACTGATAATGGGACTAAGTTCTTTAGAAGCCCCAACCTGAAGATCAACTTAAAAACTCCCATCGCCCCAGAGTGAATCTTTTGTTAATTTTTATTTTAGCCTTTGCCTTGCTAGTCAAAAATGACAAAGTTGATTTGAACTATAGGTAGATCTTCAAAACTGAGGCATGCATATTACCTTTCCTCTTAAAGTGTTTACCAGATGGTGTCTTATGCTGAAGTGTTTGCTTTTTCTCCTTTCGTTGATTTAATGAAGTATATTCCAACAGCAAACACACCAATAACAAGAGTATTAGAGCTGGCTGAAAATTTTCTAACAGGAAAAATACTATTTGGAAGATGTCTCACAGAGTTTCAGTTCCTTACTGGCAAATGATAGTATCCACTGCAACAGTATTGATGCTTGTTTGTGTTTTCTTTTCCTTCAGTCATATTGAGAGGCTTTCTTCCTCCACAACCACTTTTACTGACAAGCCCACAAGGTCATTTCTTTTCACACTTAACATCACCACAATACAACACATGATGAAGAAGCTTATAAATCTATCCCTAAAACACAACTGTGAAATTCTAGAACGGAAGACAAAGTTGAACTGGAATTACCCTTAAGGTAGAAACACCATTTTCCAGCCAACTCCAGCTAATATACGATACTAAAAAACTATTAGTGTGCAACCACACTTTCTTAACAACAGTATCTCCACCCTAACCACTGTGAGCTGAGAAAGGTTTGTTAAAAGGCTTGTTTGATATGATATAGGAAATCTCCGAAAGCAAGAAAAAATAACAAGTTTCTGAAGCATTTTAGTCATACTTCTACTCCTGTCCACTCCTGAAACATGTTGGTAAATACTTGCTAACTGTTCATGGAACTAGTTCTACAAGTCATAAGATGCTATAAACAAACAAACAAAAAAGGCGGTTCTTTGGAAATGTTTTCTAGCATGGCTAAGAGCAATTAAGACCAAGTACAATCAAGTCAACTCAAGTGGAGGTGATAAGAGACCTCAGCCAGGTGTGGAGAAAATAAAACAAAAGATTCAGTTGGAAACACTTGGCATTGACAAAAGGGTGAGCTAGAAACCTAGCTGCTTTTGCTTCATTTAAAACACACCTATGTATTCAAATGATACAGTATTTTAATATCTGGACATCTCCAACTACTAAATTAATTCCTAGGACTAAACTACAACTGTCTTGTTTTTCTGAGGGGGAGAGATTCTTTCAGTTAATATCGAAATACCTTTGCTAATTGATAGGGAGAGAGAAACACCAATTAAAAAAAATGTGCCCACACAAATTTACAAGTCATGTATAAACCTGAACTTTCAGAATATACAACGGTGGCTGTAATTCTACTCTGTTAGTCATCATTTTAGGATAGCAAACAATTCTGCCAAAGCATTGTCCCTGAAATGCATTTTCATTATTTCTTATTTATTGCTGTCTGCTTCTAAAATATCGTCTTCAAAAGTATTCTCTTTTGCTTATTTACACATTTTAAATATGTATAATTTCATGGAATATTTGTGCTGATTATTATCTCTGTGGTCACTTGCACACATATTTTAAAACAATCTTGGGTAGGTCTGTAAACTTGAAAACATTCCTCAAAAATATCTTTAAGATAATACAAGCAAAACCTTTGAATCCATGTTCATATATTACAATTAGCCTTAATACTTCAGTACTTATTCATCCTTTGCACAACGGTCCTATCCTTACACAGTTTCCCTTTCATGCTTTCATCCCATTTACAGTATAAATGTCACCATTATAACTAATAATGAGGCAGATACAATAGGAGAAGAAAGGACTTAATTGTGCCGGAACACATAACTGAGTAAACCAGCCCAGGTAATTAGTATCCACGGAGCGTATTTCCAAGTGTTTGCCGGATGCAGCTTTACTTTAGACAAAAATGGAAAGCAGGAGGTGGATGATAGCTGGGAAGCAGGCAGGCCTTGCATGAAGATCATTCTAATGAGAACTCCAGTCATGCTTTGGAACAACTTGAAAAGAAACACAAAGTCATTTCAAATCATCCCAGAGATTCAAAAGCTGAAGCCACCGTTGAGCATGGGCATTTTATCATTTCCACTACGACTTAAAAAAAGCAGCAAATGTAAAATTAACTTATTTCTGAATGGAATTCTGCAGAAAATTGGCTTATACTATCTGTGACCTAATTTTCTGACAGTGGTAAATGCTCATGGTTGATTCTTTTAGTCAAGGAAGAATTTTTCAGACCTGCAATTTCCTGAACCACTTAATCTCTCCTTTGTGGGAGGGGTTGGTAGAGCTCTTCTTTACTATACCTGGAAGCACAATATGCTCCTAAATACTGGAAATAAGACATACAGGAAAGAGTGCTCAGCATTTTGTAAGTTTTATGTGTATATATAAAGTTAACTAAAACTAAGGATGATCTAATATTAAAGCCACTTATAAATCAAGGAGGGTATACTCTTAGCCCTCATAGTGTACAAATGCACACTCACACAGAGGAGAAAACCATATATAAACCATGTATATATACACACATATATGTGTAAACATATAAAAAAAATCTTAAATATGAAAGCACATATCCACTTGTTCTGAAGAATTTGAACGCTTGATTGAATGGTGGGTAAATTCCGTCAAAGCTCCATGAATCAAGTCTAGTTATCAGGTGTTTTTGCCACCATGGTACGAGTTGGCTCACGTACCTTTTGTACAGCAGCATTCCTGTTTCAGGTACAGACATCAATATTATTTTTATGATCTAAAAGCCTCATGTGTTTTAAAGGTAACTTAAATGCTCCCCTTCCACACTGGTTAACATTATCTGAAGCGTGTCAGGGAGTCCCCAGAGAAGGCTTTTTCTGCTATACAACGTGCCTGAAGGTGTTGACTCAGGGAAGCAAAATATGCATGACATACATTTTTCTTGAGATAGCTTACTTAATTCCAGATCAGAGAAGTGAAAAGATGATACTTGGAATTTAAGACAAAAAGAAAAAGCATGCATTGAAAAAACTCCAAACCAACAGAGTGCTACAAGAACCTGGAGCTCAAAACAACAAACAAATCTAACCATCTCATAGAAAATACTAAATGTAGAAAGAAATAAGACTTGGGGGAAAAAAATTGTTCATTTTCTTATCAGGCAGCTAATGTTAAGTAAAACCATATGTTAAAACCCTTAGTAATACAACAAGCTGCAGTTATTTAGCTGAAAAGGAACTGCCTGCCAGGAGCAGCTGAACAATGAAAGGTTTTGCATGAGAGAGATTGTCACTGGGCAAAGGCAGAGCTGCCATTTGAGCGCACAGTTCAGTGTGGGTTTACTCGAGTGCCTTTGCAGCATATAAACTAGAGGGGAAATAGCAGAGCAGCTTCCGAAAAATGGAACCAGAAGAAAGTGGTTTTCCTAAAAGGATAGGCTCCAACCCAGGTCACCCAAGGGAAAGCCTTGATTTCAGCTTGTATATTCACGTATGCAACAAGCTTTGCAGAGATGTAACAACACACTCACGCACACCCTGAAATGTCTTGTGGCATAGCAGAATCATCCTTTCATTTCTCCCTGTTCATTTTCTCACTTAAGCAGGGTGAGAGTACATGACTTCTGCTGTTCATTTTCCTCCAGAACACTGAAAACACTTTGTGCAGCCGAGAGAGAAAACAGTAGAGGAACTGGCAGGAGCTTCCTGACTCTTTGACTGCTTCTTTTTTGGTGTCAGCATAATCAAAGCATCTGAGAGGATCTGCCTGGGGGCATTTTGTGGTATCTCATATGACCTCAAAGCTAACCCAACACATAGCAGTGCTTCTACTGTCCTTACCATCTCAGACCCAGTGCACTGCCCATTTTTGTTAGAAACCAGAATCAGCACAAGTACAGTACTGTACATAAGATTTACCACAATTTTCACAACTTCACCCCCAACCTAGCAATTATATATTGTTGAAAGACTAACATAAAATGGGATGTTATCTATCTCATCTGAGGATCTACTTCCCTAACCCTAATGAAGAACACAGTAGGAGAGAAACAATAAGAGACTCTACCTTGGACTTGTTTAAAAAATGGCCCATAACCAGCTGTGGGGCTAAAGAAGTGTTTAATACCTGGGTTCTGTCAAGCAGAGTTGGCCATCATCAACCAAGACAAAAACATAAGCTGCTTGCAACTTAATGGGGGGTAAAGAAACCTCAAACCCTAAAATTTATTAATATGCTATCTTGATGTCTCCAGTTGCCAGAGATACTGTCTTGCCAAAGAAAAGATTTGGAAAGTGGATCAAAAACTCTTCTTCTGAGTTCTCCAATTCACTGACATTGGTGATGCAAAAAGATGCATTCATTCCTCTTGTTAAATTACTAGTTAACAGAACAGTAGTAAAAATAGACCAGAGATAGGGACTGAGAAGCAGGACATGACAGTTTATATAAATATCCTGTAGACTGAGGTTCTAGCAGTAATTTCAAAATTTAAAATGGTTCTTAGACTTAGCACATTCTGAGCCAAATACTATTGTATTTAATTCTAACCATCAAAATCTCAGCACATCTTCATGAGATGAACCTTAAAGACCATTTCAGCAATTTCTCGATATTTCTGTTTGTAAATAGAAAGCTGCAACTGAACTAAATAGGGAACACAGAGTGTATTTTTGTTGCTTTTTGTAGCTAGGAAGCCCAGACTGAGGTAGTGAAGTAGGAGTTAGAGAAACATATCTGCACTCTCTGTAAAGTTTACTGGAGTATAGCAAAGGCAGGAAGAGAGCTGCAGCCTCTGCCCTCAGAGCCGCCGCAGGCTGGGTGCGCTCGGTCTCATGTGCTCCCTTGCTCAGATCACTGCAATACATTGGCCCAGACGTATTAGTGAGCCCAGCCCACAGAAATCCCATCTAGGATCTCTTCTATTTGCCAGCCACATGCTAATATGTACCTACATAAGTAAACCCCCAAACCAAACATCAAACCAATAAAATCTTTCACTATGTGAACAAATAATTCTTTAATGCACTTTTTCCGTAGTAAGGTGCTAGAGAACACTGCTATCACTTGGGAAAACTATTGCCTTGCCTTCCTTAAGCACAAGCAAGCAAAATTTCCTCAGCAGGAAGGCCAGAAAATTTTAGGAGGGTTGTTACTTAGGCACATCTAACCATCAGCTGGAGTCAATATAAGATAGAGAACACGAGCATAACTCCAGAAGACATGTATTTGTGTTTTCAGGGTGTCAGATAATTCCATATTGTTCAACCACTGGAAAACACCACCTTTTTAAGCAATTGGTTCTCATGCAGTCATTCACTTCTAAAAGATTTTTGTAAAGAAAGCTTTATTAAAAATTAGCAGCTAACAACATCCTGACATCATTTTACTCATTAGCCATTCGAGAAAGTTCATTTCAATTGCAGCACACAAAACAACTTTGCTCTGTTCAAACAAGAGAATAAATTATGTTTTGTGCCACATGTAAATGAGGCTACAGAAACTAGACGCCTCCTATAGAAGTGTATTCCACACACATTAACAACTCTTCCTGCTCATCTCTCTCTTTTTAATAAATCTAATTGTTCTAAGTGGTAGAGAAAGATTCAGCCTTTTTGTTGCAGCTACTCTTCTCTGGGGTAACAAAACATTACTGCTTCAGATGCAACTTCTCATTAGGTTACAAGACTTTTGTTTGGACTGACACTATAAACATGTTCTTGAAATAGTTATTACATCAGTTCAATTCCACTCCTTTATTTAATTTACCTTAGTACAATTACAACCAACGTCATAGAAATGCATTGAGAATAGGCAGACCAGCTCCCTAACCAATAAAAAGGTATTTGAGCTTTATCAACTGGTAAAATTCTCTCCCTGTCTGTAAAGTTTCCATATGTTTTTTCCATTTCAAAGTATATTTTCAAAATATTTTTCATCAACTTATGATTGTATCTGATACCTCATTTGGCAAAGCTCAGAGCTCCAAGTTTTCTCTTTGGTTGAAAGCCCAGTAGGATGGTATTCTTTTTAAATTATTTTAATTAGTGCTTGAGAGCAGCTTAAAAATTTTGAGTTGCATTTATTTTCAGGATGTTTCTTGTTCTCCATCTCGCTGTTTCTGACATACCACTTATTTTCATCTTACATTCTTTTTTTCTCTTCAGCAGTAACTGCAAAAACCTGATTAATCTATTCTCCTTTCTGGAATTAAACTACATAAGGACTCAAAAGACACTTTTACATTAGATCAAAATAATGGCAAGATGTGTCATGGGGGAAATAAAACATATTAGGAATAGTGTTGCTCACATATTTATTTGGTTAAGCTGACAAATATTTGTATAGTTGGATAAAGCATAGCCCACAAAACTCTGCACTTTATATTTTTCAACTATGCTAAAATGTGTTTTCCCTGTGCTTTCCTGATACTTCTCCACCAATTATTTCATGCTGAAGCACATTCAAGAATATGTTATGTTATTAAGCTTCTAAAATATATCAGAATGCTGAATTCTAGAAACAGATAATGCCATTTACTTTCACATCCTGTCCTATATAGCCATATCAATATTTCTTTGATACTTCACTGAAGTAAGTGTTAAGTAACGTCATTTATCCCCAGATGGCTAATTTATTGTTATGTCTGTGGAAGAATGTTATCATTACTGTAATTGTATGAAGATTACAGCATAATTAAACAAAAGGATAACAGCAACTTCAGATCCCTCAGACAATCCATGAAAGTTAAATACCTTAATGGGCTTTCAAGATCAGTATAAAAATGAACCAATCTCTCACTCTGTAATTCTTTTTTTTTCAGCCTTCTGGGGAATATGAATTAGAGATAGATTATACATCTTTTTTGGCTTTTCTTTTGCTTGATTAGATTGAATGCACCAGTCCATTTCTTCTTTTGGCCTAAAAAGTGGGCTATCTGAAAGCTAAACCCCACAAGGCGTAAGTATAACACTGTTTCTTAATTGCATAACCTTACAAGGACTTCTTGTGTGTCTGCATGAGAGAAAAAAAGAGAAGCTAACCAGAATCCTCATACTCTTGGCTGTACTCCTGTGTTACTTATGTAGGTATCTAAAAGCCAGAAGATTAGTTTTTCACCATTATTTTTCCTGCTTCTTTGTTAATACTGAAAGCATTATCTGGAAAAACTGAGAATGTGCAACGTATGTCAGTGACTAAATGCCAGGAAGTTTCCCATCTTGCTGTAGCTTCCCTACTTACTCATGGCTGTTGTGAAAAGTGTATGATCCGATGGAACGTAACCCATTCTGATGAATATCCTATTCAATTCAGCAAAGGGATTTAGGGGATTATGTATCATGAAACTTTTCTAGCAGAGGTTTTTCTTCTGACTTGCCACAAGACATGCCTTGTCAGGAGGCTGTTAGCTATCACACGGAAGAGTATACGAGCAAGACAAGAACTTTTAAGTAAGGACACTGTGATGGACTGCAAACAACCTGCAACTTTAATTGTAACTGAAGTATCTGTTCCCATACTTTAAATGGCTTTAAATTGTGAATGCCCTCAAGTTCAGAAGAAACAAACCCAAAGGTTATTTAGAGTCTAATGACTTGTATCAGTTCCTGTCCGATCAGATGCATACTTCCCCAGGGAAAATTCTTGGACACAGGCATGAAATACAGTATCTACTTGGTGAAATACCACCATGTGATAGCTCCCACGTGCCTCTCAGCTCTGGCCAAACAAAGACCAGCATGGTTCCTAGACTGGCCGGAACCAGAGAGAAGAGATTGGTGGGAGAATTACCTCCCTTGGGCTGAATATTTTAGCAGCTGTGTCACTGCAGTAACCTTGTTGCTGCTAAACCCTGGGATGAGGCTTGAATAGAGCTGCTGGGGGAAAGTCTAATTTTGCAAGTCTGTTTCTGATATAAGTGTGTCTTCTACTGGCTGGGTAAGATACCATTGTGTCTGAACAGCTCTTGTCATCAATTAAATGTTTGGATGGAACTAAGCAAATTAGTCTTTTAATTTTTGAAAACATTAAATAAAAAAGGGTTCATCTTTGCATCAAACTGTTGTAATAGCAATACAGATTTTATTTTCTTTTGCTGCTATGCCTCTTTTCTCCTATACTGCCACAGAGTCTAATAAAAATAACTGTCATAAGCTTTTCTGCTTGCCCTGCTTATTCTCCTCATCCTTCTAACTTTTAAAGCTAATTCTTAACTGGATAAATCACATGAAATGTGAATCATACTTATCACTTGAATTTCATGAAAAATGAAAGACTTTCAGATTATGATGGAATCATTATTCCCCAAAGTTTAAAAAAAAAAATAAGGAAAAGAATAATAGAGTTTAGAAAATTGCTGAATACCATCACACTGAGTTGTCATTCTTTTTATAGAAGTTGGCAATAAAAAAAAATGTTGCAGAAAAGGAAAGGATTATTTTTTAAATTTTAAAAAGTCTGCTTAAAAATTATGCATAACAGAAAGAAACTTTGCAGAATGTCTGGTTTCTACTGTAGTAAATCAGTGTTATTTGAAATATAACTTTGATATTATTAGGTATTAGATTAATTCCACACCCATTATATAATGCTATTATATTACTTCTATTAATCTTTCCTAAACTACTGAAGCTAATTCTATGTATGTAATAGTCACATATTTCTATCCATGTAAAACAAGATCTTACAGCATGTCAGGGAAAACCATGAATCATTAGAGAAGTTTCAGAGCAGCCCTTAAACCATGATTCACGTCTATACATAAAAACTAACACTAAAATACCATGCAATAAGAATTTTTTTATGCTAGAAGGAATTTTCAGAAGGGAATCTAGCGCTGTATTCTTCTACTGCCAACATCCTGCCAGAGCTATATGGTCTCTGGTTCCTTGTTGGCCCACCACATTTGTGCTGGACACAGAGTTCAGTATGGGTTTGCCACAAGCAGAAGTAGTCAGCAGTGAACATACAGCTCAAAACAAGACAGAAGCTGGTAGATGTTCATGTGCAACTTGGGCTTCAGGGCAGCAAGGTCATGTGCGTCTATTCAGAAAGAGCTTCTTATTCACACGTGTTTCTCAAAGTTTGGGCGTACATAAGCATATTACTCTGGTCACTAGTTCAACTCTGCATCCCCCCTGAGAGGACCCCTCTAATGCAGCCATTGTAAGGGAAAAAGCAGATGACTCTGACTTCACCCTGATGACCAGAGCTGGACACACCACTCATCAGACCTCACTGGACAGTTTATTTCCCCGCTTTGTGAACTACTGGGGAGTAATACTAAGGAAATCTCTATCCTGGGTCAAAAATAAATAAAACCCAACCCAAATCAAACAAAACATTTTTGACCAAGATCAGTTTGCTGGTCTAACACTTACTGCACTAGACAAAGTTTGCATGGACTGGGCAGGGTGGAGTGTGCTTGTGCTCCTGGTGAGTATGGAAACCAATACTCAACCAGAATTGCAACAGACACACTGTATCCTGAAGCTGAAACTACCAATTCTGGGCTCATCATTTCTTTGCCTCCCTTCTCCACTCATCACCTCACTATCACTTTAGGCTATTCTCTTCAGTTGTGAAGTGAACCTATGAAAACATCTGGCTTAGAGCAACGCAAGCAGAACAAAACAGAGAACAGGTAGACATTCTAAGTGAGGAAAAATGAGAATATATTTGTCTCAGTGTTTACAATTTGGGAATTAAGTCACATTAGGTCTGGTATCACCAATAATCCCCTTGTGTTTCCTCTCTTTTGCTGCATTAATTCACATTAAAGCAAATTACATTACGTGAAACTGCTGTATTCATCTGCACTTCAAAGCACACAAAACTTCTGCAAACAGGTGGGGAAATGGACTGATTTCCCTTCAATAACGGCAAATATTGCCTGGATGAAGTGTTTCTTTATGATGTTTAAGTTTTTACAGAATTTCAATACTGAACACCTTCATGAGAAATATGGAAATTCATACACAACTCAGTAATACACGATGGGGATGGGAAAAGAAAAATGTCTTTCTCAGTGTCAGTTAATACAACAAGATTTTCGCTCAGATCTAGAAAGATGAGATTTTCTTTCTAAGAAAGTACCTTATCAAAGGTCCCATAAAGGCCTTAGGAAAATCTGTAATGTCAATCGGGGTAATTATACTCTCTCTTCAGATTAATTCTTTTAATCAGAGCAAATGCTTTCCCATATCTTCCTGTTAGAACAGGACCTGTGCTGTACCATAGTTCCAAGCTTAAAGTTTTAATAATCCAACCAAAAAGAATGAATACAAAAAAGAATAAAAATTCAATACCAGTCGGAACCAGATGATGAGAAATTTCTGCCCTGGGAATGATACTAGCCTCAACTTTGAACACAAAGATTGCAGCAAAAGCAACAGCAGTTTGGATGCACCTTTAAAAATAGTGTTTGCATGTGTGAATAAGGGCTCTAAAAGGAAAGGTTACATGATTTATGGTCATAAAAAGAAAAAAAAAAGGAAAAATCTTTGGTTCAAATTCAAATCATGTTTTCAAAATGTGTGGCCCCTTTAAGAAAAAGAACGCTGGCAGGGGTAAGCCTGTGTTGGAGTAGTACCTGCAGAGGTTTAGAAACACAAGGGAATCAACCCTTCCCTCTGAATAGCTCAGACCTGTAATAACCCATCTGTTTCATACAGCCAGAGTGTCCAAACAGGCCATGGCTGGGCAATTGGTGGCATGTAGCTGTGCTGTCCAGAGTACACTTGTCATCAGTATAGAAAGCCAACAGCTGGAAGCTGATTTGCCTGCAATCACTGGAAACCCATTTAGTAAATACAATTCTGCCAAGTCTCATGGCTCTTTTTGTTCATACATTTTTAACAGGTTGAAGTATAGAGTCACCAGTGGGACGCACATGCTGTTAAGGGTTGCCTGGACACTTCACTGTACACTAGCATTAGCCATGCTAGGCAGATGCCTTTAATGAGTAAATTCTACCCAACGCCTTGAAGCACAAGGAAGCATGTACTAACTCAAGCATGAAACTGGGTTTGTGTTTCTGTGCTTCAGTAAAATACATATGAAAACACATGTAGTTCATGTCTTTCAGACATTTCCAAGTGACTGGAAGGGTTACCTTTCATAAATTCAGTATGCAATACTACCTGATCTGAAACTCTGAATGACTGACTCGGATTTCAAATGTTTTGTTTAAGTCTTTCGACAATCACCTGATGAGCTTAAATGCGACTACTGGAGAAGAGTCATAAGAAGTAAACTGCAAATGCCTTTAGATTAAACTAGGCCAAATAATTTTAAAAGGTCCGAGACCTTAAAGTTACAATATTGTTCTACTTTGTGGAAGACACATATCATGCAACACACAGTTCACTCTGATGATATATGTTGGTTGTTTAATCATATGGTAAGTTACAAGCAGCAGTAGGATATCTGTAGTAAGTACCATGTAATTACATGGTACCTAAACAGTGGTCCCTGCCTCCTAAACCAAAATGCAGGTTACAACATAATTATGTTTAGACTAAAAAGTAATCATCACATGTGGCTGGATGGTCTTTGCCATGAGAAAGCCATTTAGGTTCTGCCCAAAGAAAACATATTCATTTCAACATTAGGAGCTGGTGATGCATAACTGTAGCCCCGTGAATCATCACCCATACAAAAGACAAAAGCCATGTCAGGAAAACTAGAAACTACTCTCAGCATATGAAGCCTTAGACAGACACTAGCTGTAATGAGGATAAGATTGTTTCATCATGCTGTGGTGGAAAATGTCTGTATGGTGTATAAGACTCAATAGGCTGCTCTTCCCATCAGATCACAGAATCATAGAATCATTTAGGTTGGAAAAGACCTTTGAGACCAAGTCCAACTGTTAACCCAGGACTGCCAAATCCACCACTAAACCATGTCCCTAAGTACCGCATTTATGCATTTTTTAAACACTTCCAGGGATGGTGATCGAACCACCTCCCTGGGCAGCCTGTTCCAATGCTTGACCGCCCTTTCAGTGAAGAATTTTTTCCTAATAACCAATCTAAACCTCCCCAGCACAACTTGAGGCCAACTCCTCTTGTTCTGTTGTTAGTTATCTGGGAGAAAAGACCTACTCTCATGTGCCTACAACCTCCTTTCAGGTAGTTGTACCAAGCAATAATATCCCCTCCTGAGTCTCCTCCAGACTAAATAACCCCACTTCCCTCAGCCACTCCTCACAAGACCTGTGCTCCAGACCCTTCAGCAGCTTTGTTGCCCTTCCCTGGACACGCTCCAGCACCTCTACATCCCTCTTGAAGTGAAGGGCACAAAACTGAACACAGTATTTGAGATGCAGCCTCACCAGTGCTTAGTATAGGGGGACAATCACTTCTTTTGTCCTGCTAGATAACAGCTGTAGAAGAGTAGTGATGGTTTTTTTCCATGAGCATTTTACTTGCTTCCTTTTGAATAAATAACAAAATGGAAAGCACAGATTAAACCATCAAGATGCAAGAAGAAAATCTTGTCTCACACGAAATCTCAGAAGGCAAAACATAGTCTTGTTCACATTCTGTTATTTTTTTAAAGACATTAAGTTCCTGAAAGATTAAAATCAAGAAGCATGCACAGGCAGATGCAGGAACAAAATTGCTTTCAGCTACCACCTGCACTCACAGTTGTTTTCATTGTTTGAGTTCATGAATGGCAGCAGAGGAAAAATGGAGAACCTATGATTTTTTTTACTTCATTCAGCTTGTACAAAAAAAAAAATGAAGGTTCTGTTTACTCCCCTTGAAAGTGCATAAACATATGGCTTGGCATCCTTCTGGCTGCTGTCATGGCTGCCATGGATTTATTAGGGAACTCATCATTACCTCTACTCTTGTCCGAATTCTATACCCCACAAGCTGCTACTTTTACAGGTTGCCATCAGCATGTTAACTCATACTCCTTCTTTGAGGAATATGTTCCCTTGTTCAGAGTACATGATCTTATTTGGTAAGGTGCATATACCATTATTTCTTAATAATGCCTTTTTCTACCGCAGGGTTTGATGATCTTTGTCAAGAAATTAAGAACAAGGCAGCAGGAAAAGATTTCAAACGTCCATCCTGAGTATACAGTTTGGGGCAGTTAGACGACAAAGAAAACTTTCAAAGCTGAACATCACTACTACTATTCTTTGAAAATCTGCTCCCACAACTGGGCGTTCATCCTCTTTGGTTTGGGGACTCAGTTACAATGTTCAGTCCTCACCATTGCATGACACCATGATCTCCAGCAACATCTGGGTTACCGATTTTAAAAGCCAGAGACCT
This sequence comes from Falco punctatus, assembly GCF_963210335.1. NCBI lineage: Eukaryota > Metazoa > Chordata > Aves > Falconiformes > Falconidae > Falco > Falco punctatus. The sequence continues at coordinate 71,710,975 of NC_137583.1, forward strand.
CTCCCCTTCAAGGTCATTGCAGAGCATTCAGCAACTCTTGGATGTTTTTGGTCTGATAAGACTGCAATCATTTCATTAGCATGGGAAACTAATATACAAGAATCAAATAGAAATGTAGACAGAAGCACCTAGAAATGTTCTTATTTTGTGCTTGAATGTGATGGGAATAGAACAGGAAGCAGAGTTGTCTGAGCATATGTAACAAACTTCTTTAGGGAAAACTAAACCCACAATTTTTGCCTTTGGTTACAACGTTAAGCAGGAGTTCAATGCTTAAGTGATTTGTAAAGTTGGTGTTCATTTGCCTCCTTCTAAACAATGCTTGCTGTGAGAGCTTAAAAAACCTATACAGATTTTGCTTCATATGCTCTCTGCTTCTGTGCATAGCAGTTGCAGGGTGTATTTAGCTGCTTCTTATTTTGAATTTTAATTGTTTTCAGAGCATGGACACGTTGTGGCAGTTTCTGAAGGCAGGCAGTTTGGCTCTTATAGGGTTGATAAAACAGCGCATGCACTGAAGCCACTAAGACTGGGAAAAGTAGACATGGCTGCAGGGCAGAGCCCAGCTCGCTATACAGACAAATGAGTTGAGGAACCCACTGAAGCCACGGATAGCTTTATCCATCAACCTAAAGGACACAGAGGCACAATCTTGACAGAAAAGCCAGAGCTGTGAGAGTGGTGAGGAGTCTAGGTATTATGAGGAGATACACTGAAACAAAAATTCTGCAGACAAATTTTCTGATACCAGACCTCCAGATAGTGTTCTTACATCCTGGGGAAAAAGCACAGAAGAAACCCTGATATATCAGGCAGAACTTTAGAGGAAAAGCTTGAAAGTAGCTTAAAGAGGATTCAGAGCATGATGACTATCGTGGGAAAGGAGTCGCTAGGCAGAAGGCAGTTGTTAACCAGGTACTCAGGGCATCTTCCACACCTGGCTGTTTTGCAAAAGTCACAGCACTCGGTGGACCAAGAGATTCTCCTCTCCAACGCCAGTCACACTGAACCTCAGCTTCCCTTGCCCCACCATGGACCAAAGAGTTTGTGCCTCTGTACCTGTCATGCCATAAGGGCTTTTATAAGAATTGCAGTGCATAACGTGACTCTGCTCTTTCCTCAGAAGAGGCTCTAGCCCAGGAACCCACTTGTCTGGACAGAGTTATTTCACATCGTCCCTGGATACTCCCTCTGGCTTTTCAGGCCAATACTTGATGGTTACAATTTTTTTAAAATTCACTGTAAACATACAAATACATAAAACCAATCTTAATTTGTTCTGACCAGATACACATTTAGTAAATTTAAGCAAGGAGGGACCAAGTTGTACCCTTCACTACTAATTGTACCATGTGTATGTGTAGTGCAAGTCATAGCAAGCAGTAACCAAGATTTTGTAACTGAGTCTATGTACAGGCCCCTCCCTGAGTTTTGCTTCATCTGGAAATGTAAAGAAGCGATAGCTAGGACAAAGGGTTGTGCAACTCTGTGTTTGGCTATTGCCTTCCTACCCTGGTACTTTCTGTTCCCTTTTAATCATGCAAACATTATATAAGACACTTCAGAAAAACAGGATCCTGGTAAAGGGTCAGACCCAGCTTCATCTGTACTTTGCTGACATAAGTCAATCACTACAGCAGTGAGTAGTGAAGTTGTAGTGATTCCTGACATTGCCAGAGTACAGCTCTCTGAGTTCAGTGACTGCTGATGAGGAAGGCAACACTATAAATGATCAAGAACCGCGCAGTGACTTTGTTGATCTTAACAGACCTAGCATCATATGCATCCTGACTTTCTTGTACAGTATCAGTCAGGAAGGAGCTGAGGAAGATAAGGATGCCATGCAACTTCCTACATCAATCAAAGTGACAGAAGGAAAATTTGAGTGTGATTTACACCGGCATGCAGTGTGATAGAATAGTACTTTTCCTTGGCAGGGAAGATAATGGTTGGGATTTGTCCAATCAACAGGACAAACACACCAAGCAAGCAACCAAATCAAACTCACTATGATCACCTCCACATCTAATTACTCAGCAATAATAGCAGACTAGAGGGCTGAGGGATATAATCTCCTGAACTACACAGGTGCTTGTTGCCTCTTTTGCACTAAACTGTCTAGCTTAGGGAAAGGCAGTTTCCAAATGGTCACATCAAATCTCTTCAGTCATCTGAAACACTGCATAAGAGGCAAGTTCAACAAGGATTTTCAAGAACATTCATATTTCTGTCCCTGAATTCTCTCTTCATTGCTCATCTTCCTCTATTTGCAGATAAACTTTAACTACAACTCTTTACTATTCACATAAACTCCAGCATTATGCAGAATAGTCAACACCTAAAAAAAAAAAAAAATCACTGCAGAGGATTTCTACCAGTATGACTAATGTGACTTAAATTTATTCTATCTCTGTGTGCTCAAGGAAATAATGTAAGATGCCAACTAAGACCAGTAAAGCTCTCAATGGAAGAAAGCTTGGTACAGGTATTATCATAGTATGAACTCAACTGTGCACAGATCCATGTTGCTGCTGCTCTTCCTTCTGCAACTGCCCAAGGGAAAGGCTGAAACAGGACTGCTCTGGCAGAGCCCAAACTCAAATAGCAGTCACTAAAGCACCACAGCCGGTTGCTTTCTCTGAAGTAATTTCATTGCTGAAATGAGGGTTGCTATCAGAAGCAAAAGCTTTCCGCTTGCTACCTTGGGGAAACTGCCTTGAAATCCCCATCACAGAACAGGACTGCCTTCCCTTTGTGTACAGCATGAACGGCTGGCACCAGACCACTGGCTTACACCAAAATAAAAGCCCATTATGTGTTTATAACCCTGAAAGGGGTTGTCACGAATCTGACGCTAATGATCTTCGTATCACAGACTTTAGGCCTCCAAGACTAGACTCACACTTCTCCATTGAAATTCAGCTTCTCAGTTTTTTAGCTTGTTTAATGAACACACTAAGGTGATGCAAAACCCACATCCTCATCTAACATACTGTCCCCAACCACCTGACCTGCTTTCACTTCTCTCCTATCAAGGGACAGGAAACTAAGCCAGCAAAAATAGTGATAGAAAAGCTTAATTACTCCACTTCATGATATTATATAGCACAAGTGCTTCTGCTATCCCAAGGGCAGTGCACTAAAGGTAGCGGGCAGGGTCAGGGGTGAGCAAAACTTTCCTTTTTTGGCTGTGTAGGCCTATGCCCATTCAAAGTCTCTATGAACTTCCAGCCTTAAACAAGTCAGTATGAGTAATGTTACCCTGAATACCTCTTGAGCTTTCAATTTGCACTTGAAACTCTTAAGTGGGCTAATTTAGTCCCTCTCAAACTTCTAAAATTTTTGGTCTAAATTGCATCTAACAAAAATTTTTACTTCTTCAAGTGTAAACTAAGTGTAAGCTTGCTAGTTAGACTTTACCTCTTCCTTCAGTTCTAGGAGGGAGATACCAAATGACCTCTTCCTGAACTGAAATCACATGCCTGCAGGTCTGGGACAGAAAAAACCCCCACCCAAAACCTTTCTCAACAATGACTGAAAAATGCTTCTGACAGTAGAAGAGACATGCCCTAGAGACATATTTTCTTCTCATTTGCAAATACACTAATTCGGTGACAAGGCATGAGGAAGTAATCACACGGTATGAAAATTCTGAACTTGAGTGTTTAACAGCCACAAAATAAGCCAGAAAAAAAAAAAAAAAAAAAAAAGAATATAACAAGATACTTAAAAACACTCAAGCAGAAAACTTAGAAAGGATCATAAATCTCTCTTTCATTAGATATGTTTCTTTATGGTAGAAAACACATTGGTCTTAAGAAATCACCGACCCACACTTTATTTCAACTTCTGAAAATTCATTAAACCCCACCATGTTAAAACCAATGGCTTACAAATTTGACTTAAATGAATGCCAAGCTATTTCTTAATAGAAAAAACGCAGATATGCCTCTTTAATTTTAGTCACTTACATAAACTATAGAAACAGTAGAAGGACCAAGCTCCATTAAAAATATCTATTAAAGTAAGACTGATGAATTCACGAGATTGAACAGTTTACTCCTTTTATGATTCTATTTATGTAATGTGTCAAACCTACATTTTAATGCAGTTTTTAATATACTCATGAAAATCATGTTTCATAAAATAAATACACATTATTTACAGTGAAGCCTATAAGCAATCCATGTATTTTATATCTAAACGCAATGCCTCAGTTATTCAGCAAAGGCTGGTAACACAATCAAATGAAAAGCCCTAAAGGGCTGAATATTCTACCAGTTGCAGAGATGGCTTTTCACATTTAGTTAATTATAAAAATATTTAAGGGCTTGAGCCTGCAAAGGCTTGAAGGACCATCAACACCTATTGAGTTCAGTCAATATTTACAGTGCTCACAGCGTACAAAACGTCTAGTGGTTTTGACAGGAAGTCTGGTTTTCCACCTATACATTTTTTCTAACAAAGGATAATGCCTCTGTCTACATTTCCTCCCAACATTACCATAGCACTCAAGAAAAGTCTACAGCTATCATTCAGCCACATATGGAATACAGTACTGGAAACTAGATTTAAAATTCTACACACTTAAGTTACTGCCTTAAAGGTCTGCGTGGAAATCTGTGAGCACTGATTCAGGGTGGCCCCTCAGCCCTAATGAGACATTCACATGTAGTCCTCTTGGCAGTCAATATCTCCTGCAGCACAAATGGCTAAAAGCCATGAAGAGTATTTCCCATTTTGTTGAACAGCCTTGCAGAAAAGAAGAATTCAGCCATGCCTAGGGACTCTTCTACCTCAGGCGGCTTCCAGGCCTTCGCTCCAAACACAAGGAAAAAAAAATAAATATGTGTTTACACCTCTGGCAGATGGAAATCGTAGATTCACTTAAGCACAAGAGAGGAAATCCTGGCACACTTGGCACTGGCTGCTCTCACAGCACCTTTCCACGCTGCAGAGGGGGAAGGAGCCTGCTCTGAGGAGGGAACACTATTGCAAAGGTTAAGAGGTGCCTACCCAAGAAGGCTGAATTAGGTGCTCTGAATTGCCTCTTTCATTCCATTGACTACTTAAGTAAATATGCATCTTAATTGAAAGTATGTCCCATCTCTCTTGCCATGTCTCCTGTTCCATCTATTCCTCCACCTTCAGAAAGAGAAGGAAGCTTTTATTGCACAAAAGTTATTGATTGCTTCTTTAAAAAAATCACAACTAAAATAATCTTTTGCCCACTATATTTAATTCAAGATCTGTAAACCTTAAATCACCTATCTACATTTTAGGTAGAAAAGACATCTTGTAAGAACTTTTTTCCCATCATGTTTATACTGCTGCTAGACAGCAGCTCTATAATGCCACTGGTATGTTCGTTCTTTCTATTTATTGAAACGAGCAAGCAGAGAGCATATTTAGAGGAATCAATACAGAAAAGCCACTAAAGGTGGTGGGCTAATTTGGGCAGAGGGATGGTGCTACCTCTCTTTCTAGCATTAAAGATGACAAATTGTTTTCCTTATTTCATCTCACTTCCTATTTTTTCAACAGACTGCACTAGTCTGTATGTGGGTTTTACAGCTTCATACATTTACTTCTATTACCATTGCTTTGGCTTTTGCTTTTCTTTCTCCTTTGTTAATTGCTTTTAAACATGGATGCTTTTTATGAAGATCAGGATACCAGAAGTCCACATGGACAGTAAACAGTGGAGCACCATTGCTACTGAAACATCACTTATTTGCACATTTTCTCTTCGGTACAACATATCTCACTTTCAAAACACAGTAGAAAGGTGCAGCCAAAAACGTTTCTGCAGTAACAATTTGCTTTTAGCTACACTTAACCTTTTATTTAGGAATGTGCAATTTGCTTGGCTTTGCGCATTTCATCCTCTTGTATGATGTGTGGGTTGTGCCCTTTCACTTGACCTGCAAATTAATAAGCTAGAAAAACTCATATATTGTAGAACCAGCACCAATATCAGCTAGTGGGAGCTCTTCTTGGGAGAAGCCCAAATATAACTGTTCCGTGATACATTTTTTTTTTTCCAGTGCAGAGGACAAAACTACCACGTAACACAAATCAGCCAAACTCAGCAAACAACTTTAGACCTGATGGATACATCCTTTAAAGAAGCATCTACCTTGAGACAGCACACACAACTCACACTCTGATACGGCTGTTTCCTAAGACCGTATATGAGTTCCCATCGAGTTAGCAATGTGAAACATAATGCACAAGTTAGTCCTATCACATTTAAGCAAGAAAGTTTCAATTAAATCATTTTATTCAGTGAAAAATTTGCTTCCTGAATATCCCAGGCATAGTTTTGCCAGTCCTCTAACAAAAAAAACGCTGGAATCTCACAGGCACTTACCATTGAGAAATGACATATTTTGGTCTAAACTAGCCCATCATGATATCAGTGCTTCATTTCCATGAGACTGGAGAGAAAAAGTGGCCTTTGTCAATAATTCTAATTTTCTTATGTAAACCTAACATGTTCATGCTGTGTTCATATGGACTCCTTGGGAAAATCTGCATATGCATGTACAGCACTTCTTATTCATAGTAGATAGTATCCACTTTTAGCAAAATTGACTGCACAGAAATAACACAGGGGAAAAGTAATATTTGACTTATCTAATTCATGCAGTTCTTTGGTGCAACCCTTCACTGGATCTACACCCTTTAATCTTATGCATAGCCAAATGCTTTTCAAACAAAGTGCCAGAAAAGTACTCAGCTGATCTATCAGTACCCTAATAAAAGTTGACAGGATTTACCAAAGTACTTCCTACTTTTCCTTCCTTTTAGTGCTGATGAAGAAAGGAACTACCAATGCTGCAGATACCAGTGTTGCAGATTTAGCCCTTTGGAGAGTACTGCTCACTACTCAGTTGCATATATTGAATATTTCATATTTATTTTTCACTGCTACTGATCCATTTGTGCTCACAGAAGAATCTTCCCTTTACTGTCTGTTCTCAGCATATCACAGTTCAAAGTCCTTTGCTTTGCCATCCTCCTTAATCTGACCTGAGGCGCTTGCACTGGTCTTTTAAATACTTAAACTCTGTAATCAAGTCCTCTCTTCTTTCTCAAGGCTGCATATTTTCAACACTTTGGGTCTTTCCCCATGAAGCAAGCTTTCTGATATCCAGGCTAGAATTGGTCCCTTTTCTGCAGCTGACATTCTGCCAGAGTTTTAATACTTTTTCTGACCTTTTGTGCTTAAGTTTAGCTACACATTTCTAACTGAGGGATTTTTGCAAAAAGAATAGGTCAAGGGATTCTGTACCTAACACAGTACTCTTTTGAATTTAACTAATTATCTGTTATGCAGCCTGCCTGCTTCACAAAATTTCGGGCAGTATAACAACTGAGTGGGCTTTCTAATTTGTTTCCAACAACATTTAAAGCATATTTCTTCTCTTGTATCAAGCATGCTACTAAAGGTAGCTAGAACAGACAACTACTAGCTCACATAAGCTGCTATTAGCTGCTGCCCCAAACACATGTCCAATTGCTGTGCGTTCTTCTGTCGTGCTAAGTCTCCTGCTGATGACATCTTCCATCTCGTGCATTTTGACACTGCACTTCAACAAAGGACTGCTCATTTTATTTATTGGCACATTTACAGTCTTTCCTACCAGAGATCAGAGAACCTTACAGGGTTGACATAAATCATTTACCTTCAGCAGGTGTAAATCACACTCTTACCCCATTTCTCGGAGTGAAGGTCTGCTGGTAATATATTCCTTTAACTCATCAGATATGACCTGCTCTTGGTTTCTCATCAACAGCCTCTTAAAGGGAGTGAATTCCTATACTAGGAATGTGCTGTAGTGCTACAACACTCTGCTATGAAGATTTACTTCAGGTGGTGACTGTGACTTCTGAAACGGCAGATAAATTGAAAGAAAAATTGTGTCCTGGTTGGTAAGATACCTTTTATCAACCTGCATAAGAAACCTCCCTGCCACGCCACGTTATCATTTGACTTTCCAGGGAAGGGAGCTGCTGGGACATTAAGAATTCATACCCTCACATTCAGGCAGTACCTTACGTTCACCCTGTTATAAAGAGCCTCATAGAAAACTCCCCTGGGTCTATATACTGCTTTTTGCTGCATCAGCTTTTCTTTCATAAAATTGGATTCTCCTTAGCCATGTAAAGTAACCTATTCCTGGAGCTTAGTTTGTCTGGAAACAATCTTTGCTCAGTGTGACATACTGTATCTGCATCTGAGACCAAATACTAATGAGTTAAGTGCCTGCTACCTCTGTACTCTACTTTTCTTTACATTAGTGCTGCATAAGAAAGACTCTACTATACGTAATAATGAAAGTGATACCTCTTGCCCAGCTGCAAGACCTCAGATGAGGAATACCTTTCCAAATGTAATCAAACTGAATCACTGTGTTGAGATAGATACATTACACAGCTAAACTGTTTTGATAAAAACATCCTCAATGAACACCATTTGAAAAATAAAAAAAACTCACCAAAGTTTTACAAGCACAAAGCAAAAAAAAATATTTCTTGAAGAACAAAAATGGCCATTGAACTTTTGGGGCTTTATAGTTCTATGGCTTTTAATTTTTGGTCTTTCTAATTCTGGTGTCGTAAGAACGTGTGCTATGTACACAAAACCAGTGCAACAAGACCCATTAAAGTATATAGCCAAATATACTATAATTTTCTACTGACAGCTGTTTTTTGCTTTGTTTTCATAAAATTAACTGATGAAAGTCAGATAAATGTACCACCTTTGCTGACAGCAAGAAAGCACCAACACTTGAACCAAGGCTTTGTAAGATCCCTCCCATCACAGCTGGATACAGTCAGGCGTCTTTCCTTCAAATTCTAAACCAAGAATCTGAAGCTAGGTTTATAGCATACCATTTACATTGAAGTTTGATCTTGTCAGTTTTCATTGCTAGTGCAAAGTTACAGTTGGTGTAACTCAAGTGGAATAATAAATTTTGTCCATTTTAGACTTTTCCAAGCAAAAGCAGAAGACCATACCATTAAATTAATACAGTTTGGCCAAGCTATCATTTTAAATCTAGATGACATCAACGTAGAAACACATAACTCCAACATTTACGAGCTATGGAGTAATCTGAATATTGGTTGAAGCTCAGAGTTCATGTTTGGTTGTTTTTTTTTTTTTTTTTTTTTTTTTTTGGTGTTTTTATTTTAAAGGAAAGTGGTCATCTGGAAAGGAGATTTGCAGAAAGAGACCTGGGGATTCTGGTTGACATCAAGTCAAACACGAACCAGTAACGGTGGGACACCGATTCAAAGTGCTGTGTCCAGGACAACAGAGATATGGAGCTACCGGTGAGAATTCAGTGAAGGACTCTCTAGTGAGGACAGTCCAGCAAAAATGATTAATGGACTGTTTAGCCTAGAGAACACAAGGCTCAGGTTGTATTTCATCAAGATATATAAATATCTGAAGGGAGGGTGCAAAGTACATGCAGCCTGGCTCCTCTCAGTGGTGCCCAGTGACAGGACAAGAGGCAATGGGCACAAACTGAAACACAGTAGGTTCTGTCAAACATCATAAAGCACTTTTTTACTGTGAGGGTGACTCTGTACTGGTGCACGTTGCCTAGAGGGGTTGTGGAGTCTCCATCCCTGTAGATACTCAGAAGCTGTCTGGACATTGTCCTGGGCAACTTGCTCTAGGAGTGTGTCCCTGCTTGAGTAGGGTGTTGGACCCAATGACCTCTAGAGGTGCCTTCTAACATCAACCATTCTGTGATTCTTTTAAGTTTAAAAATTACCTTCTCCATGAATGACTAAGGGCAAATGCATGCAGGCCTATTATATATATTTTGTGACATATCCATTGACTTTCAGACTAATAAGAAATTCTACCTGAAAAAGCATCATTCCATAAATAAGCATTTCATTAATTATCTTTCCAACCTTCAGCAGTTTAATGACATCAAGCTGATATACTAGGAAACAGAATATTTAATGGAGATCAAAGTCATTAAAACACTAGCAGACCTGCTCAACTAATCCGGTCATGGTCCTTTGTATTTACGGCCTGGCTATTGAAGTTGTTATCACCTGCCCTATGAGTCACAACAATTTCATTCTTAAATTGTACTGTTGGAGAAACTACAGTTATAGAATAGGGCAATCTTACAGGATGAAGTTAGAGTCATCCATGAATAAAATTAAGTGGCTGGCTGAATTACACAAACTGTCTGCAGTTTGCTGATAACTATACTGTTTTCGTACTGCTTCAAACTTTACCTGGAGGTGAGGTACTGTTTAGATCACACTACAACTCTTTTATCGATTTTCTGCTGTGTTACCATGGAAACTTTTCCTACAAAAAAATGCACGTCGCATTACAAATTCATACATACACCGTGCTCATTTTGTTGATGGGTTAGAGGAGGGGCCAAATCTAAATGCTCCTTCATTTCAATCACTCAGTTAACTGATAACAATGCACTGAATCCTATTCAGTAATTTTTCTTATGGCTATTTATTTTCTCAACCTTCTTACAAGGTTGAGAGGATTTCCATGGGTATTAATCAGCTCTTATAATGAGATTCTTCTACTCAATGTCTCCTTAAAGTTCCTCCACTCATTCACTACAGAGAGGCAGCCTTTTATTTGTTTCTTCCTCACGTTTATTGCAGTGAAGCCACTGGGCTAGAACCTGCTTATAGGTGTTGTGACACAAAATAGGGTTTTACACCAGTGCTTTTAAATCATTCGTTTTCTCGAGCAGGTGAAAGGGAAAATGCTTCATGCAGTTATGTTTGCTTTCATGAAGTCAATCAGGAAAGCAGTCAGGCTTTAATTCTTTCTACAAGGACCAGTCAACATATGCTCAGAGTAATTGCAATAGGCAGAAGTTAATTTTGTTTCTTTTCATAAAAATAAAACCAAATCACCTGAAAATTCCTGTGTTTATGAAAACAGCTTCACACAGCTGTCTTCAGCTCTGTAATTTTGTCCAAGGATCACGTAACATCTGATTAAGATGAAAATAGTGAATTTGGCTAATAACATGAAGATCACTGTAATGGTTAAAGAAGTTCCTGTAATGCTGTGGATATAAAGTGAAACAAACAGTAACAGAAACCTAAGGGGTCCTTGTCTCCCATGATCGCAATCTGCCTTGCTTCACCGAGTCCACAAGTGCTTTTACCCTCTGACTACAGCTGAACCAGAAGGTCAGATGAATATTTATGAAGCAGGGATGCCGACAGGCAGCCCACAGTTTGCTCATTTCATGTTGCAAAATTCCTTTTCGCGTCTCAGTGTACTAGTGAGTTCTCCTTGGTCCTTGTTTTGAACATATTCTGTGGTTCTACCTCCCTAATATTACTGGAAAGTATTAAAGTTTAGAGTATGTAATTCCAGATTTTATTGCAACTTATTTTGATTTTAAATTAAATATCTACCTCACTGGTTTGTATATTTTAAATACATTGAAGGAATAAATATTTCAGGCAAGACTAATTTATTAGCCCCCTCCCTGGAGCACAGGGTTGGGCACAGTGTTATCTGAAGGTCCTTCCTAATCTAAGGTGCTTAACATTTCTATGATTATTTATATGGCTGTCCCATGCAGAGGCCAGAATCAGAGATTCAGGGGTTTTTTTTTGAAGCATGCCATAAACAGAATTGCTCTGCCATCCAACAGCTTTCAGTCTCAGTTAATGATGCAAAACACTAGGAGGATGACGCTAAACTGCATCACAGATTGATTCCCACTCTTGCTGAAGTCAGTAACAAATCTCCTAAAAGATTTTCAACAGATAATGCTGAGGTTTCAGCTAAAAGCTTCTGTTTCGACCACTCTTTTAAAATTTGAGAATATGCTAAAATATAGGCAGAAACGGGCTCCAGAATGGTAGCCTTGTTAAATAAAAACAATATACAAAAGTCAAAATAACAGCAAAAAGACAATGATGTGACTAGAGACAGTATGAGACAAATCAGCTTGAAGCTCTGAGACTGTCAACAGGACAAAATGACTTGCTATAAACACAGATGAATGAAATAAGATCAAGAATATATTCTCGATTCACCTGTCCGAAATAGAGATCTAATGTTGTGTATCATGAAAAAACTAATGAAGAAAAAGCAAGTACAAGCCTAAGATACCCATGTCTAAATCCAACAGAGAAACCAGTAGTTTTTGAAAAGCTGATGAAGTCATGAATCTCTCTACTCTTACTTCCAGACCACAAAAAACACCAGCTATCCATGATCATTCAGAATAAAGTCTCCAGGAGAGGTCAGGAAAGAACACAAACAGAATTACAGGTGTAACAATTCCAGTAAAATTGTTGGAAAATGGAATGGAAAAGAAAAAAAACTTTCAACAGAAAACTCAGAAAATTTTCATCAGTTTTATGAGATGCAGCAATCTAATTAACATGACCCTTTTTCTGTCTAGTCATACATCAACAATTGTATTGCTCTTGAAGATGGATTTATACAGCTGACTACCATGACTTTATACCAGTTTAAACAAGTAATTCACATTTTTCATAATCCTGATGTCATGTAAACAAACATATATAAGGATATGTGTGATCAGATGAATTTTGCAACAATCTGTGCAAGCAAAAAAATACTCAAATCAATGAAATTCTTTGTGAATTTATAATCTACTGTGGGCACATAAGGACACATTTCAGTACTGGGCTGAATACAGAAATTCCTGTAAACTATGTCTGGACACAGGCCATTTGCCTGAGTCGGTTATTGCCTCTTTCCCCACAAAAGGATAGTCATTCAATATTAAGGCCAAGTATACTTCAGGACACACTGAACCTACCCAGATCACCACCTTTAGGAACTGTAAAGGGATGTCAGTTTTCTTGATAACAACACAAGAGATGTTAGCTGAACTGTCTGGGACTTTTGCGCTGGCTCGCCCACACATTGGGGTTCCACAAAGTTATGCAACTTTCTGTCATGTCAGGACTCGTGTTGTTACTCCAAAATATGAGACCAAGAATGCAAGATAATACTTACATACACAGAAAGATGTGAGGACAAAATATTTGTCTTTTTATTAACCTTCTGCTCTATGACTCAAAATCATAATATTAAGTGCATAGTTCCTGTTGCGTGGAAGCTAGGAACGTTAGCCTTAAGAAGGTCAGTCACAAAAAAACCCAAAAGAACAGACTGCCAAACAGACTGAAGGAATGATGTTAGATTATTTGAAGTCAAAATATTAATAGCAGTGCTAGTCTGCCACAGAAAATAATGATGAGATGACAAGAGCTCTGTAAACTTATTCAAAATGAGCTCTCCTTTCTGCTGCTCCTTACATTTTCTTTTGACTGAAGCTTCTTCTGGTATGCTGTTATCTTTGGAGACCACATGTTTCACATTGCTGTCCAACAAATATACTTTCAGTGCCTGCTGGCTTATAGGAGAAGTTGACCGCCCACTAAAAAATATTTTTTCACACTGTCCCAATTTTACATTAATAATAAAGTTATTTGTCATGTTACCTAAATGCATAGCTTAATTGTTGCAACTCAACCATCATTCTACAGAACTGCTGTTCACTTGCGATACAATCAATAGGCACATCAGACAGTCTGATTAGTGAAAATGTGTGAGTAAGCTGCCTACCAGCCCTGTACTGGTGTTCGCTTTTGTAGTAGGCAAGTTTCTGACACGTCCAGGGAAGGCAGCTGACTGCTGAGGGCAACACTAAAGCAATGCTGAAGTAGTACCTTCTGACCATCCAACTACCTTTCATACAGAGGGAATCATCAACAGGCAGAGAACTCCTTTCAGAAGTTTCTCAAAGTTGAGCCACGCCTTGTCAACGCAAAGGATTTTGGAGCTGGAGGATTGGAGTCCTCAGTCCTTCCTTTTGCATCTTAAGAACTACACTAGTTTTTTTCTGAATGGAACACTTTTGATCTGTGTAAAAAAGGAAGAATAATTTTAATATGGCTCATAGTTGTCTATGATTATTGAATTTGCAAGACCAAAAAGTTGCCTCTATTAGATGGCCAATTTCATGTGACCATGTCAACAGAACCAAACCTCCCAAGCCACTACGAAAGGGACAAAGGCTACCACGTGTCCTCATTTTCAGTGATGACTCATCTAAAGAGGCAAGGCTGAAAAGGCCTTTCCCAGGGAACTGTTTTCTAAGATGCACCATGAGAAACACACAGAAGAATGTGAGTGACCCAAGAGGAGCTCTGTCAACAATAGTGCTTACATTTAATTTCACAGGACATCATCCAGAAATAAAACCAGGGAAAACATACCTGACTGTGGCATCCTGATAACATGACTAAAAGGTAAAACCACCAAGATGTATTAGAAAAAAATAGATATCTGAACGGGAAACAGCAAACAAAAAATGTCTTCATTAGTTTTAAAATATTTGAGAAGTTTAAGGTGCTTCTGTGAGCGAGGCTGACCTTTAATATCTATACTGACTGCCAAAATGACTACATTTTAAAGAAAACAAAATGCCAACACTGCTATACTTCAAAGCAACTGTATTTCAACCTCATAAATATTTGAGAATATTCTTGACTGCCTAGCCAGTACTGCATTTTTGCCTGGAAGACAAGTACTTTCAACACCTGTGAAAGGAAAACACGTCATGAAATTCATGAAAACTCTGATCCTTCTCACCTCCCTAATCTTAACAAGAATATGTGATAGAAATAGGTTAGGTTTCTGTCAATAAAACATATACATGAAACTGTCTAAACTAGAAACTGCCCATCATATGAAATTTAAAATATATTTTTTGTTATGGATAAAAGGTACTCCACAGACAGTTTTCTACTTTTTTATCGCACAGCAAACCAAATACATTATTTACCACAGAAAAGCCGTATTTTACCATTGTTTTCTGGTCTGCATAAAATGTAATTACCTACTGGAATAATTGGTAATATACTGTTATAAGGTGTCGGTGTCCCTCTTTTTAAGATGTACATTTACAGACAGATATTACTTGTGCTCCATTTGTGCTTCCAGCAAAATGTTTTCTCAATAAATATCAGTGACGGTAGAATAAACACCACATAGCTATCAGTGAAAACAGCATGTCTTAAAGAATGAAATGACCCCAACTACTCCTCCCAAATGCCCAGAGTACTTGATAAGAATTACTTGAGTTACAGTTCATGTAGGGTAAAACCAGCTAAATGCCCCATAAACATCTGTCCTGTTACCTCCCCTCGCAGTGGAAATAGATGAAAAATGTATCTATGAAAATCAGAATAAATGCAGCTGGAGATCTAGGGCTAGATTTCAAAGCACTGAGTTCTGAGAAGTACCAGAGGATGCTCCACCAAACTTTTTTGCTATTCGTTGAGTGAATACATACAAAATAAGGCCAAACATTATTCCATATGTATTTTCACAGTTGAATGTACAACTTCCTCATCTCTGTGTTATCAGAAGCCCATGTTCATATTAGAAGTTGCAATTAACAAACAAAATAGTTAAAAAAGCTACAGCTGCAGGAGCATGAAAAAAGTATTTGTAAAATCTCAGAAACTCTCCTCAAAGAGAAATTGTTATGTATCTAATCAAGCTGCTGGCTGGCTGTTTATGGGCAGTGTGAGCATGTGCTCTCCAAAATAAAAAATGGTTTCTGTTCACATCACTATTTAAAAAAAGCCAATAATTCAGTAGGATGCAAAGAACAAAACTTGTTTCAAAGAAAACCTAAATATTCTTTTTCCTGAAAACATGGACATAAATTCTTATAACTGCGTTATGTATTGCCATCACTGTCCTAACCCCGCTCTGACACTTGAAAACACAAGTACAGCTCAGAGCTGCTAAAGTGGAGGAAAGGAAGCAGTAGTCAGCGGTAGCAGTGTATGATTTGGACAGGGAGGCAGGTGTGCAGTTCACCTCACACTTACTCTGATCATTAAGGAGGTCCAAAAGTCCCCAGGTCCAATGGCTTACAGAATACCCCTCAGGGAATAAATTCAGGCCATAGGTTAAGAAACACAATTTTGCTCTTAAAATATTGGTGGCAATGCATTTTGTGAGAGAGGCAGAAATTAGGGGCCAAGAATTGGAAAGTGAAATGTATTAATATGTATAGTGCCCCCTAATTACACTTCATAGAAATCTACGCAAAAGAAGGAAAATCTTTATTTTAGTGTATAGGATTGAGCAACATGGAATTTAAGAGTCTTAGTCAACGCTCCATAGATATTTTTAATCCTTTATATTTCAGGCCTCCCCCACATAAGGCAAGAAATGAAAGCAGAACATAAACTGCAGTAAAAAAGAACAGGCTTAGAAATTTACTTTTATTGTGCTATTAAGCTATTGCCAAATAATACTGTTTCATTTGGCGGCACTGCAACTAAGCAGTGAGATATATTAAACCAGACATCTACTGCCATTCAGCTCAGCATATAACAATTATGCAGCTAGCTCACTTAATAAATTCTTAAATTAATAAGCATTTATTTCTTTGAAGAAACAATAGGGTAATACCACACCCATTTTTAGCAAGCTGCTTAAGCCCTTTGATTCTTAAAACAGCCACCGTTCAAGTTCTCTTCAAGAGCCTTTAGACTCTCTCTGCTCTCAGATGTGCAGGCACGTACCAGACTGCCACGTGCAGCAGCTTGAAATCAAAAGTCACCGTTTCTACTTGAGCAAATAGCTACAAAAGGATTTTTCAAGGTAAGTGGCCCCAGGCATCAAGGGTCATGATGCAGTTTACAAGGTCTGGCTTTCTTTTTTTCAGGTTGGTGAAAAGCAGAGTTATAGGCTATACTTCAGCCTGAACAGATTGTGTAGTATAGTAATGGGTGAAGTTAAAACACTTCTAACAGGAATTGCAGGGGAGACCCTGCCTGCTAAGTTATACCAACGTTGTCTGTGGCAACACGAGGCAGCTTTGAGCCCACTAACACTTGAAGAAGCAGCCACATTTGCACTGATGGCCCTAAGTCCTTGTCTATTCATCCCGTACTTTTTAAGAGCTGAGATCAGGACTGGTTGGTGAAGCAGAGTAAGAACCCCATGCCAGTGACTTTGGCTACCTTATAATTTCCTGAACACATAGGAGAAAAACACAACAGGCTGCTTTTCCAGACTGAAGTAGGAGAAGCCTATTTGAATGTCGCTATCAAATGACACACATGCAAAATTATTAATATATTATGAGCTAGTGGTAGTAGTTCTAAAATAAAAGCCCTGTCTAGAATAGTTACTGCAATATGCTGGAACATGAAGAAGCTGTTCAAAGTAAATAGAACTAAACCACATGAAAACAAATGTCTAGTTTTGTGGTAAGCTTTCCATGAAAGCAACAAAAACTATTTTCTATTCGTTTGAATTTTCATGACACATTCCTATCATTAAGTCAATGCTTTGTGACAAAATTATCCGTTCAAGATTTGGCAAGGAAAAAAAAAAATAAATTGTGGTGACTGCTTTCCTAAGATTAATTTGAGAAGCAAACTATTATTTAGTCCTAAACATTTCTTTTCCACCATTCACACCTGGAACCATCTCCTCAGGAACAAACATATGCATTAAAAAGCTTGAAGGCTGCGGATGTCACAGCCAAGTGAACACACTGACCAAAGGAAGGGGAAAGAACGTGAATGGAGCCAAGGCCAAGATTATAAGGAGGAATGGGAAGTAAGTGAAGAAATTTAAGTCCCAATTCAAAACTCACAAAGATCCATGGGAACCTGTTTATTTCAATGGCCTTGGTTTCAGAAAGCACACTAATATCAATCTGAACAACTTGAAAGGGTAATGAATTTAGCAAGGACTGGCTTGAGACAGGGCTGTTGCCAAGGAAGGAATGATGTTATAATGAAGAAGCTGGCAACGGACGAGTGATTTTTCATAACATGACTCAGACAACAGTTGCATGCACTCTGTTTTCCAACTGTTGAGCACGCAAACCACGTAGCAGCATTTGCTTTTCTTAAGACTCTGCAAGAGCTAGAGGGGGACAGTCATCACGTCCACATTGCAGCACAGTTGAGATATTAAGAAAAACTGTATTCTCTATACTGTCTGTTACACATCCTAACAAATCCCAGGTGCAGACATTTCCTCTGACATTGACAGATCCCAAGTAGGGAAATTAGAATATTTTATCTGAAGTAATAAACATAAAAATGCTTACATAGCTTGATTCATGTGCTTCTTATACTTTCTAGCAGTCTTTCTTCAGATATACAGATAGGAAATGGAAATTTTGGGTGATTAGTAGCTTTGGATACAACAAAACAAATGCTCTTAATAGCAAGAAGAAAGAGAATTTATATTTATTTTTTAATAATGCTACTGTTAACATGTAAAACTAAGTGACTAAATAGCCTCTTGTTAATGTGAGGCTGTGCCATCAGTAGGATGGTTCCAGTCTTTTGTTGCTGCCTTCTTTCAGCTCTCACAGAATATTTCCCGCTTCCTCATCAGTGAGGACTGGCACTGGGTCCCTGTGGGCTGATCTGGAACCATTTTAGGATGCAATTTACTTTGTTAATTATATTTCTCCAGCAATAATTTCAGTGTTCACTTTTAAATCCTTCATTGATTTTAATTAAGCCTGTGTAAGCTTCCAAACTTTTCTTTCAGATAACAAGCTGCTTACAGCCCAACAACCAGAAACTCCATGCTTACCAATGCAGCTGGAAACCAAACCTACTGTCACTTGCTAAAATTGCTTTGGACATACTGCCAGTGGCCCAATGAATTAGTAAGCTTGAAGCAAAATGAAGGGATAACAAATAAGCTTCTCTTCCAAGATATTACAAGTTGCAAACTAGGACATTGTTTCAAGGATTTACATTTCTCTTTTTCTTACAATTTTTGTTATTAATTAATTCTTTGGATGATGGCTCTTCAGGGTTGGTTTGTTTTTTTTTTTTTTTTTTTTTTTTTTAATCAGGCCTTTATAAGCACATCTATACCATGTATCAATGCATTATGTTAGAAATACTAAAGCTAATACAATGCAGAGATATTAGATTAAGTTACAAAGGTAATACAGTATAAATGCATAACTCTTGTATGGACAATGCACTAGCTTAAACATCCAGCTCTACATCATCATATGAGTTGTTGAAATACTAAGGTATTAAACTGTACCCCACAGGAGTGGAGAAAGACCCTTTCATTGCTAGAACATAAAATAATTAACTGGATAAGACCATGACCTCATTATAGCTTTAAAAACACCATTTAGTTGAACTGACAGAGCAGTTTGAGTTCTTCCAAATACAGTATTTATGGTCTTTTTTGTTTATATTTTTTATATATACACACACACTTTCCTGGCAGAATTAAAGGCACTTTATACACATGCAAAACCCTTGCCTATATTACTTCCTTCCTGTACCTAATACTACCCACTTTAAGTGGAAAAAAAACCCCACAGACTTGGACACTTTACCTTTGACTGTTGCTGTGCTACAACTCGTAAACATACTAGGCTATTTCAGAGAGGAGCAGGAGTAAGTATCAGTGCTACCTGCCATGGTAGAACATAGCTTTAACAATGCAGCTACCTTGAATTAGAGTTTCCCCGATATAAACCATTAGGGAAGTATCCTGTGGCATGATGAGGAGCTTTACAGCCTATTTTGATAGCAGTTGGATCAGGGTATCATTTCTGTGATCAGTTATTTTAACAGTTATTTCTTAAGGAAGCCACATGATCAGTCAATACAGGTGTCTATAGATTTCAGCAGGAACACAAGGAACAATATGAATTTCAGAAGTATTTTTGGAATAAAAACATAGATTTATGATGTTTACAGATATGGACGATGACATGTAAAGGAGATGAAGCCCTCAGTTTCCCTGGCTCTTATGAGTAAACAGTAACAGTACATGCTGCTATGGTACCAGACAGCAGTAGTATTGCATAATGTACAGGACTTCACATCCAGAATTTTAATACTGCATTTACAGCAGCCTGATTTGAAGCCTAAAACAAGTTCCTCTGAAAGATAAAAGGAAAGAGCCTTCACTAGGATGCACATGGGACCAATAGACCAAAAAGCTTTTAATACCCCTTTGCATTTTAATTGACCAGATTAGGAATTCAACACATTTAAAAAAAAAAAAAACCAAAAAAAACCAACAACACAAACTTAAGAGGAGAGGGAACAGAACTTTCGTCAAAGTTAGGACAACTCTTAACTATATTTGGACAGCATTCAAACTAATAAGACCCTACCTTTTATTGAAAAACGGCAACTCACAGCAGTCCTTATGTTTAATAACTAATACTATCTAAGCTGAATTTTCAACATATTTCCTAGCCTGATCAGTCTCTAAATGATCTATGCTCTGAAACACTTCCTTTTTAAAAAATGTTTGTAACCAACTGCCAGCTTGTTTTTTATTTTGATTTTATGAAGTGGATATATACAAATACTACTTTACAACTCTTAGAAGCTTTATGGATTGAGCACGTTTCATTAGGCCTAGGACTTCTACACTAATACATCACTTCTATGAAGTACTGCCTTACAGCAACAAATGGCCTATTTCCCACTCTTTATCAGGAATTTCCTCTTTCAATTAGAATATATTATCTATTGTTCGCATCATTTTCTTGTTGCCTGGTTTTGGTTTGGGAATGATTTTTTGGTTTTCTCAGTAAATGACTTTTCAGATGGGGTTTGCAGAGTTCAGTTATTCCATCTTTTTTACATTGAGAATAGGAGCTAAAATTATGCTATAAGGTAGGAAAGACAAAATAAAACCACATAAAATTTTATGAGACTGGACATACATAGTAGCTTTTACAAAGTCAATGGGTAAAAAGGCAGACATGGATTTAAATTTATTTTTTGGCTTATAAGCATGCAGTAAACCAAATAAGCATTATATTTTGTAGGAGGTGCAGAAAAAGACCTGTCATGCGTTAAAAATCTTTACTACCATGTAAAAGCACAATATTATTGAAACTTTGCAATGCACTATAAAGGCTGAACATAAGATATATTCCTGCTATAAAATTCTAAAATAAGAAGTGATGGATCCACCTCAGACATAGCCTATACCTAACAACTCCCCAGTGTTCAGTGAAGCAGTTACCAGCTATTCTGAAGGCTGTCTGCCTTAACATTAAACCATTTAATTTATTACTGTCTGATCTGCAAAATTATTTAGGTGCTTGTTTGGCATCACATGTGGGCACATGCTTTGGCTAGTTATCCGTTAATGAAACTGAACCTTACAGACAAACAAAAATGGGGTCATTTTAAGTCCTATTACTGCTTTAGTGCAACTACTGCCCATAAGCTTCACAGTAAAAGTTGGCAAATGCCTTCCTATATGAAGGTCAGAGTGATGTCAAGGCATATGGAATATTTTTTTCCCCTCAAGTTTATCATTCTCTTTGACCTAAGTGTTCCTGATCCAATTTGTAAAAATAAAGCATAAGGGCAGGAGCAGAAAGAGTTATAAATGAGTTCACTAACGAAAAGTGAGACAAAATGGAGTTTCAGAGGAAAGATGTTAGAAGGGCTACCCCCCCTTACAGAAACAGGAGAGGTAGTTCCAGAAGGGACACTTGGCACAGGAATGACAGACAAAGGATGCTTAACAGGGAGAAAGTTTTTTAACAGCTGTACAGCAATATAAGACATCAGAAACAGAAGAGATAAATAGAAGGCAGTTGCGTGAGCTGGTATTTGCCAGTCAACAGCCAGGCCTCCAGAGTCTTTACAGAGTGAGCTACACACTGGTGACGACAAGTGTAATCCCCTGTAACAGACACAGTAGTCCAAGTTACTGATTTTGGCTAGAACTCTGCTTTATATCACCTTTGCCATTTAACAGACGTTGCCCATAGGGTGATTTTTGTTATCAAAGAGCTCTTCATTAAGCGATGAACACATCTTCTATGTCTCCTGTGCTGAAGTGTCCAAAGCTGCAGGAACAACCAGAAAAGCCTTACTGAAATTTCTGGCAGGCTCTGAAAAGATGGTCCACTCAGTACACCAATACTGCAGAGCACCAGGCAAACGTCACCTATCCACTGGTTTTGAAAGTTTAAGAAAGTAAATTTGAGATGTGGGGAAAATGCATCTGAGCATAAGGGGGGGGGGGGGGGGGGGAGAAAAAGTAAAATTTGTGGGTTGAGATAAAGACAATTTAATAGGACAGAAAAGGAAGGGAAAACAATACTACTACCAATAAAAGAATTTGAATATACGAAACAAGTGATGCACCGTGCAATTGTTCATCACCTGCCACTGATGCCCAGCCACTTCCCAAGCAGCAGCCCCCAGCCACCTTTCCCCCTAGTTTATGTGTATATATCATGACATCATATGGTATGGAATATACCCTTGGCCAGTTTGGGTCAGCTGTCCTGGCTGTGTCTCCTCCCAGCTTCTTGCACCCTGCAGTCTACTCACTGGTGAGTGGTGAGAAGCTGAAAAGTCCTTGACTCTGTGTAAGCACTGCTTCATGACAACTAAACCATCAATGTAGTATCAACATCACCCTTATCCTAAATCCAAATCACAGCACTATACCAGCTACTATGAAGAAAAGTAACTCTGTCCCAGCCAAAACCAGGACACATAGACTTATTCCATACTGCAAATTCACAACCATCCTCACCTTTAACAATATCAGATCCTAACCCTGTGGATCCATCTCTTTCCATAGCATCACCAGCTAGATGAACAGATTTCCCTTCCACTCAGAAGTGTTGTTCTGAGACGGAGCTCAAACAGTGCAACATAAGGCTTTATTCCTTTCCCCACAGCATACTCTGTCCTTTTTCATTGATCCTCTTACCCTGAAAGTACTGCAAAATTGATGCAAATTGTATTAGAATTCTCCGCACTTCCGTACTTATTTTTCTCATTTCTTATTTTCAACCCTTCTGATGTATTGAAAACAGTACAAGTAATCATGAATACCATAATCCTGTATATATGCTCAATGTCCAAAACAAATTTAAAAATGCGTTATCTCTGTATAGAACAAATTTTAAGCAGCTATCTAATCCTAACCCAAGTGGGTTTTTTTTGCCTCTGTTACTTTCCCACAAGCTATATGCACACCTACAAACAGTTTGATACTGGAATAAGTGCAATGCTTTCTTGTGAGAATAAAAGATGACTTTGAATCAGTTGTCCTGACTGGTCAGTGTTTAGAAACCATGCTCAGGTACCTCACAGCTGCTCATCAGCAGCGGTTCCAATAACATCAGGTTTCAGTGGAAAAATTTATTTCAGTGTCTTCAATACCTTTGATTTTATCTTGGGTCAATAATGGGTAAAATAGTTGCAGTTTTGATGAAAAGCTGTGTGTATCTTAGATGCAAAAAGTTCTCTCTTTAATATAGACGAATATTTTTAAGCATGTAATCTGACCTTGGTAATGTAGCCATACAAGGAGTTATTGATTTCAGTTTTAGAAAATTACCAACTTTAATTTGATCACAGTAGGATTTAGTATTGGAGTGCCTTTTTTTATTTCTGTTTGGTACTCCCTCCATTATTAACAGTGGGAGAAATGCTCAGGCAGTACCTCACCAAAAGAATTATTTCAAATGATTCCTCCTGCTGCTGCTCAGGGATGTTCCTCTACTAAATGGTGATTTGCCACATATTATCTCACTGAATTTTAATACAGATTCAACTGCTGGCTCCAGCTTCAGCAGGACTATATGTGACTGAATCCCCATCCTCATAAATGCCAGAAACACTGGGAGTCATTGCCTCAAATGCCTCAGGCTGGAATAGCCTATTGCTCTGCTGACATGTGTCAGTTCTGGGTCTATTGCTTGCTGTGGAAGTGTCTGACAGGCTGTCTAGTTTCCAGATGTCTAAGCAGTAAGCTACAGCAATAAGGTAATACATGGCTTGCTTTTTTAAAGGCCCATCCCTACTCTGCTTCAAAACTTACTGCACAATTTTTATTGGCTCCTGCTGCTGTGCTCCCCATACATTCTCATCAGCCTTCTAACATCCTTGGTGGTATTTGGCCAATACATGCCATCTTTGGCATTCCGTGCTGTTTCAAACATCCAAAGTACTTTATTTTCAGTGCTACGATTTGATTGCCTACATGATGCCATTTTTTGACTGGTTTGGAGGTTGCAAGCTCTCCTTGTTGTAATATTTATATAAGCTGTTTACACATGCAGAACATTTTTGATTCATGTTTTTTTCTCTGTAACAACTTTGAGCCCTTGGAGCTCCATTTCTTTCTGACTTGTATCTGTGCACTTGGTATTGCACAGGACAGGTGGACATCTCTGGAGCTTTCTATAGGCTAGCTGGCAAAATATCTTGACAGTCAATTCATTCGGCTTTGTAAATCTAAATATGTAAACATCTATATATGAGCTGATGACACCATCCTCTCTTTGTAGCAATATATACATACACGCACACATTAACATATAGAGAGGATTAGACAGAGGATGCAATTCATCCAACCTACTTTAGCCATCTGCCTTCGGTGTTTATAGACTCTGCTGACTACATTGATTACTTCCCTGCTAACTGTGTGTGTGTGTTTAGGCTGACACACAGAGATATAGATGTTGGCACAGCTAGATGAATTGTACCCTTTGTATAGAATCTGTTTCACTTGTAAACTTGCCTGCAGCCTATGCCCATGCCTGTAGCTCACAGCAGAATTATTTCACTCTATGCACTTTCATTACACAGCATCCCTTCCAAAACTACCAGTGATCAACCCATCACAAATTAGCTAAGCTTTCACAAAGCAATAATCACGTCGCTCAGTTGCCTTTTGCTTCCTTCACCAAATACTAATCACTTGTTTCTGTTACTTTTTACTTCTTACTTCTTGAAAACATACGTTTTATAAGTTATACTTATAAAGACTTATCTTTCAAATTGAATTTTTAATGGGATGTCCAGGCAGTTGCTGACATGTTCAGAGGCTGCTAGAGTAGATGGTGGTCTTTGCATACCAGAGGTCACCAGGTGGTTGCTCTTATGTTGGTCAATTTATAATCTATCCCCCTACAGTTCTGTGGGTTTCCTAGTGTAATTTCCCTATCATTAAGCATGCTGATTTTCATATTTTTCCACAAGGAAGCCTGCTACAACTATTTGCTTTGTATTCTTCTGTCGTTTCTACAGTATTCTTCTTTCCAGTTTCCCATACTTGCAGAAATGCACTCAGAAATTCCAACATGCATGATAGACTATAGAGAGCACCAGAGATGAGTAACATTGAAGTTTCACCTTTTCATTCACACCTATTTTTCTCTCTTGTGCCACTCATTCGTGCTCCTCAATACCAGTACAACAGCTTCCCCCACTAGGAGCTACTACTGAAATTTCCAATCTATTAAATAGCTATTACTTATCCTAATAGTAGCGTCTTCCAGTTTGATTTCTCCCTCCACCTGTTTCTCCTGCAGCTTTTCTTCCCTCTGGCTTTTCTGGGATAATACCATCTCCTTGCTACAATCCAGTGCTCCCTGTCAAACAAAACCACATCCAGCTATACTCTACCTTTTCAGTGTATAAACTTATTTCAGCATTATTTACCTTCTGGCTCCTTAATATACCACCCCAACTCAAACAGGGAACTCCTCACTCATCCTGTCCCCTAATTCCAGCATCCTCTCATTCTGGTACAGTCCATCTAGTTGGGGTCTATATGTTCATGTCCCAGAGCAAACAAAGCTGTAACCTTCAACTGATCTTCAATTCTTTCTCTCCTAGATTCAGACCTTATTTTCTCCTTTTGAACTTGGAAATCGGTAGTTACTTGCCTAAAAGTCAGTGGAAAATTAACCAGAGACTTCAGGATTTAGCTCACAGACCTAATTTCCATTTTTAGTTTGCTGAAAG
This sequence comes from Falco punctatus, assembly GCF_963210335.1. NCBI lineage: Eukaryota > Metazoa > Chordata > Aves > Falconiformes > Falconidae > Falco > Falco punctatus. The sequence continues at coordinate 71,736,826 of NC_137583.1, forward strand.
TAATTACTTCTGCATTTTTGGAACTGATGTTTAAAGAATAACAGTTTCTTTAATTTCTGAAAATTTAATTTTATTGATGATGTCTTAATTGAAATTAATTTGCTAGCAAAACGTTCTAATATACAGTCACAATCAGCATGTTAATACTTGCATTGACTTCTGTTTTGCAAAGCAATTACTGGCTTTGGGAATAAAACATGATGGATGCTTCAATGCAAACAACCTCAGTGTCGGACAGAATTGTCTGCATTGGTCTAGAAATGTTCACTAGGTGTAGAGGAAATTTAACAGAAATGGGCTTTGAAAAACTTAAACAAAACCCACAACAGAACCCAAGCTGATAGTTACTTATAAAAAACTGTAACATTTTTAGGTGATGCACACACAATTTTCTTTTTAATGACAATTCCTGAAAGACTGTCTAAATCAAAGGTCATATTGACTGGCAAGATCATCTAACCTGTTTTAGAGCTTTCAGGAAAAAAAATAGAAAAAAGCTAAGGGGACATCAATAAACTGTCAAATAAGGGAAGTTATTGTCACTATATACTTACAGGCAGTGCCTCTAGTAGGAATTAGCCTTAAATTAACCCCAGTTTTACATGTCAATTTGAGGAAGACTTCTGTTTTATTTTCACCTGTACAAATACTTAGGTCATATTCTAAACACCTTTTCTATGTATCCACTGCCATTTCCACTACTGCATGCTTCCTGCTGCAGACAAAAACATGAGAAGACAGAAAATAGAATAAATTTCATCTTAGCCCCAGTGAACTGATAACCAGCGTGAGGCAGCATGACTGTTGTGGAGCTGATGACCTGAGTGGGGTCATACAGACTGGGGTTGTGGCAAACAAAGGGACAGTGGCTAGAAGGACAGAGGGCTCAGCTCTGGTTTGTTCCTCGTATCAGCGCTCCTGCTGACATAATACACACTCCTGGTTTCCAAAACACAGCTTTACACTGCAGTTCCCTGCACAAAGTCTGTTGAAACCTTTTGGGGCCTCCATGCCACCGTAAGTTACCAGTGCCTACAGGGGTGGAATTTCTCATTCTGTTGTCACCACTGTGTGGCCAAAAAGAGCCAGAATAGCATTAACCTCTGTAAATACCTAAATCACAGTCTTCTTCCCAGAAGCCTACAATCTGGGTGTGAGTCCAGCATGAGCTGAGCAAGCTTTTGGCTCTTGATTTCAATCCTGTTCACCCAGGATGCCTTGTGGAGCCACACTGTGCACAAATGCTCAAAACTTTCTGTGTCATCAGCCCCATGCAACAACCTGATAATGCCCTGAAGGTAAATCTGGTTAACAGGCTTGGGTTTTTTTATTACTCTTCTTTACCTGTCCCCTGTCTGCCAGATTCCCAACAAGTGTTAGTAACGGATTATATACTTGAGTTGCCCAAGATACCAACCTCAAAAGCAATTAAGGTTTCATACAGTGGAAGCTCTTAGCTACATTTAGATGGTATCATTATCTCTGAAAACTCTACCGGTCTACTCAGTGCTAACTACAGCAGCTGTCATTGTAGGCACACAATGTGGGAAAGATAACTACAATATGGATAGTAATAACTAAATTTTCCTGAAGATGTTAGGGAAAACTTAAGAACAAAATGAAATGCTTTTTAACATAGATATGATTGATGTATTTTTTTTAAATCTAGATTTGACAGAAAAAGAATTTATTATTTTATCAATCTTGACTGCCAAGGGGTGAATTCAGGAAGACTGCATAGCCTCACTAAAACCAGCATGAAGATGCTAAACTTATAATCACAGATATATCATCAAGAATGTGGCTGAACTCCTCCTAGTTCAAAAGGCAACAGCACAAACTACTACATCAAAACAGCATAAACTTAGGCCAGTTCAAAATCTGTCTCTGAATTCACCTTGCAATATTTATACATTACACTACCTATAAAAATATGACTGCTATTGAAATAGAGAAAAAAGTTATCTTTGAAAAGTCTTCAAGCACATATAGGTGGAAAAAAAATAAAAAAGAAAAAAAGGGAGAGACTTGAAGATACCTTGAAGGATTCCCTAATAAAATACCAGGGTGTACCCATGCCAAGTTGTCTGCACTATCTAATAGACCTAAGGTAGTCTATTACAACCAACTGCTTAACTAAATCCTTGACAGCATAATTCTAGAGGAAAGTTCAATGACCAAAATATTGTTTTCCCAGTATGTGATAATACAGAACAAATTTATTATTTTTATTTGCTTTTACTTTTGCTGCTGCCAAATATCTATAGTTAAATGCAAAAATCAAATATGTTTTATGCTCCTAAGCAGTCTACATATTCTTGATTTACAGGCTATGTACAATACTATGCAGTCATTCTGTGGAAAGAACAGAAACTGAAAATGTTTTAAGTCCCCTCATGAATGTTGATCACTCAAACCATGAGGGAAATTCCAAAAGCAAAAATTAAAACCTTTATTAATCCCTGTCCCGGTTGTGGCTGGGATAGTTAATTTTCTTCATAGCAGCTAGTACTGGGCTACATTTTGGATTTGTGCTGAAAGCAGTGTTGACAATACATTGATGTTTTAGTTATCACCGAGCAGGGCTTGCGCAGCCCCAAGGGCTTTTCTGCCTCTCACCCCCCGCAGCGAGTGGGCTGGGGGGGCACAGCCGGGACAGCTGACCCCAGCTGACCGGAGGGACATTCCGTACCACATGGCATCATGCTCAGCATGTAAAGCTGGGGGAAGAAGGAAGGGGGGACATTTGGAGTTACAGTGTTTCTCTTCCCAAGTAACAGTTGCATGTGATGGAGCCCGGCTTTCCTGCACAAGGCTGAAGCCCTGCCTGCCAACAGGAAACGCTGAACAAATTCCTCCTTCTACTTCGCTTGTGCAGCTTTTGCTTTACCTATTAAACTGTCTTTATCTCAGCCCATGAGTTTTCTCATTTTTACTCTTCCAGTTCTCTCCCCCATCTTGCTGGAAGGGAGTGAGCGAGCAGGTGCATGGGGCTCAGCTTCCGGCTGGAGTTAAATTATGACAACGCTGGGCAACAAATATCAGGCTTAATGAAAATCCATAATAATCTGGGTCGGATACTACTATCCTCTGTAATGCTGCTACAGGCATATCAGAAATATAACATCAATGAAAGATGCCATATACGAAAAAAAATCCCAAATAACAGTATTTGATACAAAGCTGCACTAGAAAATAGACCGATCAATAACAACAACAAAAAAGCCACAAATAAACAAGAGGGCACAGAAGAATAATACAACCAAGTAGGAAGCATTGTTGCATGTTAAGTAGAACGTGGGACCACAGAGCTTCAGGGACTCCCTTGAGAAGGGCTGTGTTACTGCCTGGAGAGCTGTAGCACAGGGCGAGTTCTCCCACTCCACAGCCACCAAGCTTTGTTAGGACTATCAGTGACTGGCAGCAAACAGATTTCATGTGCTTAGCTCCCTGATATCCGCAACATGACCCTAACTCATGAGTGGTTTATTACAGAAATAACTGTACTTTTGACCTGTAGAGCAAAAACTTTAGAAATCTTCACAAAAAACAAAACTCAGCTGCTTCTTGTGTTATCTGCTATTATTAAAGCTTTGAGAGCTCTCCAGAGGTTGCTTTAAAAATGCTCTCTATAGGAATGTGGGGAGATAGATGTCCTTATCCTAAAAGAACCACAAATTACTAATTATGTTAATAATACTATAAGCTGTCTTACCTCCTAGCTATGAATTAAATAACCTTGTGAAATACAAGCTAAGGACAACAGTGAATAAATCTCCTAAACTAGGTATTTTCACTTCCTGTTCTCCCTTTCCTTAGTTAAACACAATCAGCTCATCAAAACCCTTCAGAAGAGAAAATAAATATTAGTTAGAGAGGAAAAAAAAAGTTGAGTTTTACACTGCAGCAATTTCAAAGTCATCTTAACTAACTTGGAAACTCTGCCATGCACCATCCATGAAGAATGGCAGAAACCATTTAGGTAGACATTTTTATTGTGATAGGGATTTAATGTGCCGTTGTCCTCAACTTTCCTTTTAAAAAGGTTATTTAATTTACAATTTGGAAGTAAAAACAGTTTGTAGTGCTGTCATTAGAGTAATTAATCATAACCTACTCTCCAGGAAGTGGATATCTATCATGTGGGACTCCTGTACACATTAACTGTCATTCTTTTGATCTCAGAATAACCTCTGGAGGCATTCCAGTCTAATATTAGTAATGCCACTGTAAAATCTTGATTAACAAGAAATAGTATACCATACAGTATAAAAAGGACATGGAACCTGTCTTTATACTTTGTTGCTAGGCTATAAGCCACACTGTACCACCAATGACTGACAGTAACAAAATTTGCAAATATAGCCAAAGCAAAACATGCATCAGAGAGTCAGGACAGAAATGCATCTTTCTTTTCCCACTAAATGGGTTTAGGAGTCTTAAAGTTGTAGAAAAGGTTGCATCCTGTCCTGGATTGACAGAATGACTTACAGTTACTGGGCTTTATCAAGATAATATTTTTTAAAATATTACTGACTAGATCTTACTTTTTTGTGCTTTATTTTGAGGTTGAAAATCATAGAAGCAACAAATGAAAGACGGAAGTTACCTCTGCACTAATGTCAGCAGCCTATAGTGAAAGGACTGATGTCAAATCCTGTGTAGCTTGATAACAGTCCATAAATATTTCACAGCAATATTACTTAGTAGAAATGGGGCAAAAAGAAAAGCAGAATTATCATTCAAGGTTCCATTAATAGCAAGAGAAAAGAGTGCTGCAGAGCTGCAGCTATTCTTATATGCTTACATGCTTAAAAAAAACACAAAAAAACCCCCAAAAAACCAAAACCAAACCAAACACCACAAAGCACCTAAATTCCCTAAATGCTCTACACCAAAAGAAAACAAAAAAATCTTTCCCCTCACAAATTATTACAACACAGCTCTCCTTGGAAGCTTAACCTTACTCCCAAGTATTTGGGGGCAGACGGGGAAGACTGATGACAGCAGCATATTAGTGATAGCAGTGGTAAAAACTCAGGGCTTTCGTTAAAAGTGAAGGCCCAGCAGAGCAACCATACAAGAAGAATTACTTTGAGAAAGAGTGAAGTTTGTGAAGTTTTAAGGAACTAAGGTCAGCAGTAAGAATAAAGGGACATTTATAGAATGAACATTGTCCCCACTGCTACTCTTTTAGCTGTTTAGGATTCATCCTACCCATTCTTTCATGCTACACAGATCACGGACTTGATTTTGGCACATGATTAAATATAACTCCTCTAATAAGAGAGTACAGAACTAGGCATTGATGATAAAGCACCAAAATGAAACTAAAAGCAAAGCAGAATGGAAATCAGACAAATATCAAAACCCCAATCAGTAGTTCATGGCTCATCTGATACAAATCAGTATCAAAATGTCATTGCTGATCAAGAAGAGAAAACCATGGTACTGAAGTAAGCCCATAATTCTGCATCCTTTTTTATCATTCTGACTGCAAATCAACCAATATCAGTCTTTATTCACCTCTGTCCATCTCTTGTATTCTGCTTTGGTAGCAAAATGGAGATCCTGACACAGAGTGTGACAGAAACCTCTGTTCCAGCTCCTACTCTTGTTGAGACACTGGCTGCAATTCTTCTCTAATCTTTCAGTCATACCCTTCCCATTCAGAGGTGCAGTGGGACATCAGCATCCCCTGATCCTGGCTAGCTGGCCACCCATAGCATGAGAACGGGAAACCTTGGCAAGAGACGGGGTAGGATTGGTCCTGGTGATGGTGGCCCTGGTTTCTATCTGCTTTCTATCCTGTCACACCTCTAGGCAGGGCACCACCAGCCAGAGTCCACAAACTTGCTCAACATGTTCAAGAACCAGAGGATGCTGTGGGTGTTCTGTGATGCTGTCCTCTGTCTCCCTGTTCTCATTTTTTGACAATTTCTCCTTCTCCTTTTTTCTCATTTGTTGTCTTCCACATAATTTCATTTTCCTGTGGTCTCCTCTTTGTCTTTCAAGGAGGTGGAGCTAGAGGGGAGTAGAAGGGGTCAACAGCTGTTCCTAGTGCATGAAATCAGTGTAAACAACAGCCAGCAGCAATGGGAGGGAGAACGCTAACCACAAGCCATCAGTGGTGCCCAGATCTACAAGACCAGGAGCTCTAGCTGTGTCATACCTCCCACCTTACCACAGAGAAGGAGAGGAACACCATGGTAGTGTCATGGACACCATACCACACCAAGGCAATGCACTGCAATGGGTTTGCCTTACAGGTGACAAGTTACATACTTCTAATCTTTGGATAGTAAACCCTCTGCCCACATGCAGGCAAAACCTAAGTTCCCCTCCTTGTTTTGGCTCCAGCACTACCTCCACAAGTGCAACAGCTGCAGACGCACGCATGCACACAAAAGACTCTTGGGGCAAATGCCTAAATAGAAAATGATTAATGCTATAAAGTCTTACAATGAGAGGGTTTTAAAACAGTTCAACTTGAGCAGCTGGAGGTTTTTCATCATATTGACATGTTGTGATTTTCTTTTTGTGGAAATTAAAATTTAATAAATAAATAGTAAGATATAAAAATAAAATAAATAAATAAATGCTTCAGTTTATCTCTTGACATATATACAGGAAAAAGGGTATTTTAAATACCTGAAAGGAACTCTTCCCATATTACTCAAATTAAATGGTTAGAAATACACTTACCCCCAGTTGCCACAGTAATTTCACGTAGGAAATGGCCATAAAATGGAAAATCAAAGGACAGATTCACTCTCTGAAATGAACAACAGCAGAAAATAAAATTGACATTGTGCAGAAAGGTAAGCGAAAACAAAATGAGTAGTCCTCTACTTCAAATATCTGTTTCAGTGCTTTTTATTTTTCACTGGAGCCTTGCTATTCTTCATTTGAAATTGCCAATAGCTAATTGGAAACAATTCTGTGTAGCACTTAACCACTTGAAAGCAGTGGATCTTCATAACTGAAGATTTCAGAAAACAAAATACATCAGCAGACATTATAATTCTCTCAAATAAAACTAATAAATTTTTTAGGTTTTCCTTAAATTTCTTCAACCTCTTTCTCAAGAGCCATCAATATTTAACGCCTTAGCAGTACCTAAGTTTTACAGGATACCCACTTCGCTGGCTGCAGGTGGTGTGCTCTTTCAGATTCAAGTGCCCTCGGTGACATCCTGCTGCTACCTGGGTGCTTATCTGATGGAGGCTGGTCATTGGAAGGCAACTCCTTCATCAAACCCACATGACACCAGTTCCCAAAACTCTCTACACTGTTAACTAGGAGCTGAAACTGATTATAAAGAAATATTCAACAGATGTATTAACAAACTCTACTTTCAGTCCTTAATGCAAAATAAAAAGGAAGAAAAAAATACTTTCTCCCCCATCAGCCTATCCTCTGTCAGCTGAATTCACAGCTGATTCACAGGGAACTGTAGTTTGGAGAACACTCTTCTGCTCACATAAGCTCCCCATAAAGCACCATTCAAATTCAAACTCATTTTCCCTCGCCACCTATGGCACTCCCATCTATTCCACTCTTTTCCCAAAGCTCAGTGATTATTGTGGCCACCCGTAATCATCACCTGGTGTACTACCTGGATAAACTCTGAATAAATCAGTAGTCATGACAGAAAGGAATGCTGAAATCCCAGTAAGGTCTTTTCACTGTTTAAGTGTAATATCCCATTAAAACAACATCACTTCCATAATGGCCTGAAGCTCAAATAGGAACAGGGTATACAGCCTGTTATTATTTGTTGTTTAGGACAAGTTTTAAAAAAATAATAATAATAAAAAAAAAAAAAAAATCAGTGTGAAGATGGGTTGTTGGTGACTGATCCTCAACCCTAACCTCAGATGTCTCCACTTAAGGGCAACAGTCCATGCATTTAAAAAGCAAAAAGAGGGGGAAAAGCATTTTGTCTTTATTTTCCCTACCATTATTTCTATCCTGGGTTTATTATTTTCAGATTATATCCAAGTGTTTCTTTCTTCTCTCAGGAAGAATCCAGAGACATCCAGCAGAATTTAAATAATTATTTAGCATGAAATTAACAGCTGAAGGTTTACAGTCATTTTAAATTAGATTTGCTTTGCATTTAAGTGGAAGAAAGAATTTTGACAGGATTTATTAGCACAATTTTGTTTGTTTTTAATTAGAATGCAAAAATCCATTTGCAGTGTGGTAATTGGACTAAGTAGGTTCTAATGACCTTTTCTGTATATACATAAAATACAGATATACAACTGAGTATTTCTAATCAAAATGGCACACGTGAAAGACAGCTCATAAATTAATGTAAACAAATAGAGTTTTACCATATTCTGAAGTTTTCACCACTGAGATGTATGTTACATTTATGTACGCACTCCAGTGAAAAATTGTCCTTGCTCTACCAAACATAATTTCCAAGAACACCGTTAAAACCATCAATTCTCTGATCAAACCATCCCTCTTTCCTTTCTGCACTACTGTCCATTTTACCTATTAGCATTAACTGTCTGAATAACAAAAAAGTTAAACAGCTTCAAAAGAAAGATGTGCCCCCTTAGCAGTCTTCTAAGTTGCTATAAACACTAGTATAAAAATGTTTGCAATAAAGACTTGATCCTGTGCCCAATCAAACCAGATACAGATGTCCCATTGACTTCTATCAAAAAGTGATGCCTTAAATTCTGACAATATAAAAACGTTTAATATAGACAACTGTTTAGCATAATACTGTAATAAAGAACAAACAAGATTTAAGGAATGTTTTAAAGTGCGATTTTGTAAAAGCCACTTGAAATAAATGTGGGTTTACTTTTGCTGCTAGAGAGTATACCTTGTTTTTCAGAACAAATATCAGCACTTTCAACCCACTGGAATAAAAATGTTATCTCCATGCACAAACGATAGACTGGACTGACAGGAAAGGGAATTGAGTTCCCAAGTGTAAGGTGATCCTGTATCTAGATCAGTGTTTGAGTAATCAACTATTAGATATCAAAACACACTGAGCATCCAAGCCACACCTAAAATTTTATTACACAGTTTAGAAGATGGTAGCAATATGTTGGGGGGTGGGGGAAATGGCTACTCAAGGTGTAAATCCTGTACTGCTAGGCATTTTAATTGTTTTATTAATATTTGCGTGTAACTTTACCCAAATGACGACTATGCTGTTTATAGAGCCAAACCATCTCATGGATCCTCTATGTCACGTTTCCTGTAGAAGCAAAACCAACTGGCAGCTTCTGGGAACTCTTAGGATTACATACTTCCAAATGAAGGAAAACACACAAATTGAGTGGAACATATTTAGCATTCAAGGAATCCCTGACATTATTAGAAAAAAATAATACTTAGCATATAGTAATTTAACTTTTTGTTCTACTATCAAATTGGAGATAATCTGTAGAAATTATCAGCATGTAAATCACCAAGTCACAGAAGGATGTGCAAAATGGCCTTTTAAAAAGAGTATTGGCAAAGTTTATCTCTATGGAAGAGAAGGGAAGAGATCACTGCTTATCTATTTATGATCTACTCAGAATATATGACTCTACAGTTGTTATACAGTTATAAAGAACACATCTCATCTAAATAATTTTGTTGTTCAGTACACATGGGTGTTGTTTGCTGGGACAGATACAAGAAATCAATTATAGACACATAAATAAAATATAAAGCCTTACAGAATCACTCACCGGCACATTTTCATCCTTCAGGAGGGACATAAAACAAACTCTGAAAACCAGGTCTTTAAAACAGTATGCAGACATGGCTGCAGTCACTCAAGTTCACAGTCCAAGATATTTGGGTAAATATGAAAAAAGATGGATATCAGTGTGCTAAACCTGGACCACAGCCTGCATTTCTGCCAGCTGTAGCAGAGAAAAGTGGGCACCTGACGTTCAGCAGAAAAGTCTTAAATCGCTTGTTTTGGGGAGAAACAGCTGAAGCCGTTGTGCTGCCAAATTCCACTCTGTTGTGCTGAACAGTCCTCCAGACTGATCCAGCACCCAGACCACAAGCATTGTTTCATTTTAAACCTCTGGTTTAGTAACTTCAACAAAACGCCCCCCTTGGAATGGACATTTTTAGGTGTTTAATCTCAGGGATCCAACTGGAAACAAAACTACTTAGAACAAAGGTGTAAAAGGGCGTAACCTTAAATAATCATTAAACAACAGGCTAAAATTTCTCAAAGGAATTTCACTAATGTTTAGGTCCCGAGCCTTATAAATTACTAGTATTAGGGAAAGATGTTTTACCTTATATAGGTATTTTTAATCCCTTTATTACATTTTTTTGCATGTTTCCATTCTCTCCCTCAACACAGACCACCAGGATCCCAGATAAAGGCAGCAAGGCAGACAATATAGGTTTTCACTTTTAGGTACCCCTGAGGTGTTTTTCTCATTAGAAACAAGTTGTCTTAAGAAAATAGATGACACAGTTGTATTCAATTACCCCAAAGACACATAACTGCCTGAACCCTCTGTATTTGCATTATCCCCGGCTCTTTACAGTCTTTTTTTGCTATGAGGAATGTATTTTATGTACTAGACTCTCTGTCAGTCATATCTAGTGGATTTACCACTCCATTCTGCTTTTTGTATTCCGAGCTAAATACCACAGTGTTTCTTCATTCTTACATTCCTCTGAGCCAATCACCTGGCTGGTGCCAGGGAGGTAAAAGATGTATTAAACTTGCCTTTTCTCTCAGCTTTAAAACTGTTAAACACACCTGCATCTTTAAGAACTGTACAACTTTTAAATAAGGCATTCACTAGATTTTAGTTTTAAACTTGTCAAAATCCAAGGACTTTTTATTGGAGCCAAGTTGGTGAATGGATGAAACAAGAACCTCATGAACCACAACTCTCAGTTGTATTTTTCTGTTTAATTTGTGCTAATAATGGCTCTTCTATATATGGTTTCCAGCCACAGGTGAGATTGAAGAATACAGTCTGTAAATCACACAGCATTCAATTTCACTACTAAGCACCTAAGTCCATTATTGTCATATCCGTTTTACCTGACAGCACGATTACAATGAGTTAAACAAGATTGTTATTTACACTCCATGTTATTTGTTTGTTGATATCCTGAAATTGTGATCACATCTATCACTGCTGATACTATATGACAGTCTCATGAGTTTTATCAGTTGTCCCAAAAGAAAAAATAAGTGTGACACCTCATACAAAATGATAGTGCAAAGACACACACACTCCATGGGAGACAAACTTCAGCAACATAACCTTGAACCCAGTTCTGTTGTTATTGAAGTCAACAGCAAAATTGCCTCTGACTTCAGCAACACAAATAGTGTATTGCTTGATAGTTTGTGATCCTTAAGAACAGAAGCAAATTTCAAATATATGTTAAGGCACCTCTGAAGGACTTTTATAGCAGGGGCAAGGCGGTGATTTGGAATCATTTGATAGCAATATCGTGCAGACTTTCACAGCTTAACTAAAATTCAAAGATAAAGCTCTGTGACAGTAGTCACCATACTCAGTAATACTACTGTGTTGGTCACTGGTGAAAAATATTCATGTCAGTCAAAGAAGAAAAAGTATGATAACTTACTGCTGCTTGCCGATGGGTATTGGAAAGGATCCCATGAATCTTTACTTTGTCTTTCTCCATTTGGTCTATATTCACCCACAAATCCCGGCTGGTAGAATCATATGGGCCATATGTCCTTGAAGTATAGTAATTATGATCTGTATCCTCCTGAAAGGGGGAAAAAACCCACAGCAAATATAGATTAGAATGGAAGATGCACCTTAGTTCTTTATATAAAACACATCATTGAAATACTGAGTTTTGTTGCTCCTGGGAGCAGCAGAAAAGACTACACTACAAGTCAACAATGAAAAAAAAGTACAAATTGTAAATGTGTTGCAGAAGACAGCTTTGCTCCTAACCACAAGCAGCTGGCAAGGCAAACAGTTACCTCATACAATCATCTTATATTATGATTATAATGTTCACTGTCCCCATATCCCAACCATACAGTTCCTGTAACCACATCAGTGAAAACTATGGCAAAATGTTTGACGGCTTTCAAGGCACGATGGTTAGTAAGTTCTTGTAACAACAGCCATGCTCTAACAAAGCAACAAGCAGTTCTAACACCTTAAAAACCTGTATTTTTTATCAATTTTGAACATAATTTACTAGAATACCCTTTATAAGAACATAAAAAAAAATCCTAAGAGCTATAGGCTTACAATGCTACTTCATTTCAAATCTCAACAAGATTGTTTTACTGTACATACGCCACTCAGAGAGACAAATACATATATATTTGTAGAAGAAAGGTTCCTCATCCTCACAGTCTTCGAAATAACTTTAGTTGCTGTCACACTCACGTTACAGCAAATTCAGAGATAAAATACATGAACCCTACATGTGCCATGAGAAACTGTGCTAGTGGTCCATCAAATCCTGCAGTTTGCAGATATCCAATTTCTCAGTCAAGGGCACAGTTCAGAAGACAGTAAGTCTTGGCAAAGTCTGCTTATGTCAGTGATAAAGCTGGGACTCCAACACTCAAAATACTCTGTATGCCACTAAACCTTGCTGCAATCAGTTTACACTTGAAATCATATACATTTAGCACAATTAAAAAAAATAAAATTTTGAAATCTTATCAGGCAAAATCTAGGAAATGTTTAAACCCCAAGTGGAGGAAATTCCAAAACTTCTGTCAATGTCAGTAGCTACGATTGTCTGTACCTTCCTAAAAGATATCAAAGACGGGGGTGGGGGTGGGGGTGGGGTGGGGAGGGGCTCGGAAAGTGCATAGTCATAGGTGGGAGATGAAACACATCCCAGATTCCCAGTCTTCCCTAACTTGTCACAAGCTCTTGTAACCATAAAACACGTAAGTCAACAGCACTACCAGCTTTCTACTGAATAGTAGTAATACTGTATTCATTCCTAGTGACACGGTCCCAAGCTAAAGATACACTTGGCAAAGGCTTGTATTCTAGACGAAACTGTTCATGTTCTCGGTTAAATACATTGACCATAAATCCTGTTTCAGCTGGAGTTCATCCTACGTTAACACCATTCATTACTGATGCATTTCACTTAGGCTGTTGAAGATAAAATCACATTATTTTCTCCTTGATGATTTCTTTATCTTTTGCTATACTTTATATGCCAGGATGTACTTGCCCAGTAAATCTCAGTGACACTTTTGAAGCACCTTCTAACAACTTCAGCAGCTCTAGGTCAGTCACACAAGTAAACATAATTAAAAGTATGCTGGCAGGAAGATGACAAAAGCCAGCCACCTTAACAATTTTTTCTTATTTAGTGGTCAACAAAACCAGTTATTACCATCATGTATACAAAGGAGGTACAGTAAATTAAAAGATTTTGACAACAAAGATACATTTTTCCAGCCTAATTTATCATTCCGTCAGAATTTCCATGGAAATTGTAAGTTACATTTAAGATATCACAAAGTCTCAAGGAAAAAGTCCAAGTGACAAAGAAGAAGAAATAATTACAAAAATAGCTTGTTCCAGGTAAACATGTAATATTTAAACTATAATTAAAACCGTGCAGTTCTTGCATTTCTAGATTTTCATAACAAATAAAGCTATGCCAGTTAATTACTAGTAGCTAAGCCCCTGCCTCCATAACAAGGCTCTGAGACTGAGCCTGGTTGGTTGCTTTGTAAGAATGCTTTGAATGGTATCTTGATCTGTGCTTAAAGCAGGCTCATCATACATCTTGTAAATCAAACACTGAGTTATAGCCTTCAGCTCAACATATTTTGTCAGTGTGTGAGGGAATTAATTGTGTATATGCAATTACCAAGTTTTGTGAGAAAAAAAAAAAGTAAAAAAAAAAAAGTCTCATTTACTGTTTTAATTCAAGTTAAATAACCTTAGATACTTCTAGAACGAAACAAATTCATTTCTACTTGGATGAGAAGAAAAAAAAACAGAATTCCTCTTGCTCTTTGGAAAAGTTTCATAACCTTCAGCATATGTATTTTATGAATGGACTATTAAATATTTGTCTCTTACATCTTTTTTTTTTTTTTTTTAAATCCTACCTTTAAATTTACAATATGACTACAAAAAAGAACATACAGCTAACTACTATAGTTGGCCTGAGCAGCTCAGGAGCTTTTTCTAAGCTTAGGATCCATACTTGTATTCCAAGTCACTGCCTTCACAGTTTTTAACATGCATTACCACAGAAATTAAATTGTTGGAGTCTTCCATATATTTCCCAGCCACAGAGAAACGTTTTATTGGTATCAAGATGCCTATGAGTTTTCATTCTGACAGACCTGTTTATGGGCTTTGGTTGATTGCACCTGTTTCATGATACACTCTAACCCCTACAGGTACTATATGCATAAGAAGATGGAAAAATAATTCAAAAATTACACTGAATTTGCATGCAAACTACTGATACTGAATTATGAAAATAATTTTAATAAGTATATGACACAAATGTAGAATTCTGAATACAGCTAGAATTATATATACATACAAGTATGAAGAGAAACAAACTTTCCAGTTCCTTTTAATGACATAGAAGCATGTGACCAAATGAAAGAACATGCAGAGAAAGCAGACAACATACCCATCACTACTACAAGAACAATTTTTCTTTACCTTTTTTCAGGTATTTTGGGGATATGAACATTTTTTCCCGCGGCTTCTCTAGAATCTCCTTGATGATTTCTTTATCTTTTGCTATACTTTATATGCCAGGATGTTCTAGCCAAATACTGCATATATCTGAAGTTGGAAGCACCTCTCTTCTATTGAGAAGTATAGCTTTTAAGCAAAGGATTTTTCCAGATTGTTCACACCAGCTATAAGGATTACTGTTGGCAACCTTTGTGAGTATAAAAAGAGTATTTATTAGAACTTCTCTCATAATTCTTTCTTTTTGGGGAAATAAGTTATTTTTAATCCGTGGCAGTCTTCAGTGCTGAGTGGCCATTTTATTGCAGGTTGTAAAGAAAATTAATTTCTCACAGTTTTCACAAGGGATATTGTCTGATGACACCTTGAATATATTCCCATACTTTTCTAACTGCAAATGAATTTTCTCAGGAAAGCTGAATGCGTGCACTATTCATGAAAGCTCAGCACAAGGGAGGATTAAGCCTTCTTTAAATTCTCAGTGCGCAGTATTTATCAAATTAAGTGACTGAACATCCATTCCATGTGTTACATACACAGATACTCCCAAATACAGTCCAAACACCGCATATTTATTTCCTCACTAACTGCTGTCCCTTAACAGGTAACAGATTAAGGCTTCAAATGTGTGAGGTGAGCTGTTGCAATCAAGATAGCATAAAGTAACTATGTGTGATATTTAAAAGTAACAACTACATTATGCCTCTGAAATGCTTTCATATTACTAACTGGGATTCTGGCCAAAGATGTACATGAAAATAGTACCAAAACAAAGATGAAACAATGAAATTCCCTCTCAATGAAATAAGACATCATGATTCAACAATGATACAATCACATATGTAAGCATGGGACTATTCAGATTTAATTATCTTCCTGTTACATTTTTTTTCTTTAGCATAAACTGAAAGATACTGTAAATGTTTTGGAGACAGGATATTATCAAACAAGATTTAGGTTAAGAATAAGAGTCTCTGTTGAATCCAACTGCGTGAATATTTTGCTTTTAAATACTGGATCCAATTGGATTCAAACTACAGACAGTACTGAATGAGAAGTTTTGCCATATATATATATACACACACATGTATCTATTTATGTCTCTACCTGTAAGGCTGTAACTGAAAAAAAAAGTAGGAATTTCAGCCAGAAGAAAAGGAACTGGCATCCAGAAATGAGCTCTGTTGCACAACCGTATGCTATAAGAAAACTCTTAGTTCCTCTGCAGTTGAAAGACGACAGACATTCACAAAGCAAATCAATAATGATTTTCCATTGTTATACTGATCAGCCAGCCAGATGGCAGTTACATTTTGGTGGCCTAAGTTTTGGTTGCCTTCTCCCAGTCCTGGGAGACTGTTCATGCCGTGACTGACGGGGGGGGGGGGGGGGGGGGGAAATAATCAAGCAAGCAAACAAAGGCTCCTTATCTTCAAATATCTGTGATTAAGTGTCATGAGTTATTTCCAGCTGCAACAGACAAAAATTAGACTCATTTAATTTAACAACTGTTGTCCCTTTAAATATCCTATCTATTGAACTTGCATTTTCAGACTTTCATTGAGATGACACAACAAACTTTGAAGCTATCAAGGATACAGAGTTAGACTTCATAATTGACTCATTTTATCACTAAAAAATCGGATATGAGACCTTCCTTTTAAACAAAATGCATTAATAAACTGCCCAAATTATCCAAATTTTATGAAATTTTCAAATTATCTGAAAGTGTTGCTGGTATTTGCTGCAAAAATTAGTGCTGAAACTCATCACCAAATACTAAATTCAGAAAGTCACCTTTAACTCTGAATATGAGCATTTACAGATGAATAGCCTATGAAATTAATCAGACAACTATGCATTCTAAAAGCTGAATTTGTAGAATGAAGTGGAAACACTGGAAGGAGAAAACAGCCAGTTATATATTTTAAAATAGATCACTTTTCAGGAAGAAAGCAAAGGTAATAATAAAATACTTCAAGGGAAATTTAGAGGAAGGAAATAAGGCAGCAATTAATAGTATTTCCCTAATGAAGAAAAGCAGTTCTGACATTTCATTTTGCAGAAGAAAAAAGAACAGTTTCTATTAAAATAAGCCGGCAACAAGATGGCCCTGCACATATATAACAAAACCAGCTTCCTCAAAACTTATTTGCACTCTTACCCAATCTCACTTAATGCTTGTTACTCTCTTATGCTCTCTCTGCTTATCCTGTCAGCGAAACACAGCTAAAATTGACTTCTGAAATGTTTCAGGGTTTTGTTAGAAAATTGCTCTTGGATTTTGAACATTATTAGTATCCACCAGCTAAAAGCAGCACAAGGGGGAGAACAGAAATGACAGCTCATGCAGGACTTGAGCTAGCTCTGCACTGCAGCTGATGGAAACCTTCTTCCAGCTGGCATGTGCTTGGGCACTGAGAAGGGGCAAGAGAGATACACGGTCACACTCTGCATCACCAGAGAACAGGAAGCATGTGTGCATGGCGTTGCAATTTAATTTCCTCATTTATTTGAGTCTTCTTTAGGCAGGCACTGACTGAGACTGGGGGAAGGGTGGCAAGGGTACATGGAGAACACCCCCAGTCCAACGGCCATTAGCAGAAGATCTTTTATCATACTGTCTCATCTCTTCTATCCTGAAACGGGGTCCTAATGAGAAGATTAAGGTCAGAGAGAATGGGGAAAGACCCACACACAAAAAAAAGGGAAAAAAAGCCATGTAACTGCATTCTAACAGAGACTACTGCAATTGTAATTATACCAATATTACGATGCAATTTTACAGTTTTATAGGATCTGATAACTGAAGAACCCCAAGGAATACTTAATTTGAACTGGCCTCTCAAAACGTGACAGCTCTAATTTCAGTAGATAAGCTACACACTAGCTACCTACATACCACATGAAAGTCTTGAAGAGGATACATATAGCGGTTGCTGCTTTGGAAGCTCGATTGTTAGAAGTACCTATTTCATTTCATAAAGTGCTTTGCATTAAGGATAACCTCCTCTCTGCTATTCAATTTCTTAACAAAAGCTTTTGTTCTGTATGTTTCCTTAAAAGAGATCATACAGTTTACAAAACTGCCTCACTGCTTTCACAAAGGCAAAGCTACAATCTGTTTCTTTTGGGGGGTGGGATGGGGTTGGTAGGTTGTTTTTTTCCCTTTTTTTTTTTTTAATATCTAATGTGGGAAGAAGTTAGGAAATACGTGTATATATATATATACATAGGCATAGCATACATATTCTACATCAACAGTCACCAGAACCTGCAAACATCACTGTTAATTACACAAGCCTTAGAAAAATCCTTATTGCACAGCTAATATCATGTCTATATGAATGAGGGGAACCCAGTCTAACAAAAGAGAAAAACCTTTTTCTGTGTGACAATTATTTTTTTAAGATTAAGAATTTTTAATTATTTTTATATTTTAAAAATATATTTATAATATTATATTTTTATATAGCTATATTTTAAAGATTATTTTAATAAGAATATTAAATATATTAAGATAATTAAGAAATTATCTTAATCTCATATTGAAATTAAGAACTTTATCTCATGTTGTTTTCTGCAAGAAAAGGGGACACGAGTGCTCTGCAGAGTCCTGAAAGCCTGTCTGTGTGCAAGAGTCCTCAGACTCAGGTTTTCACTAGGACCAGTGCGGAAGTCACTTTGCCCAGAATCTCACAGATTTGCACCTGGAGTTTGTTACTGTAAATAGTAAATGATGTCATCAACTGGGATGAAATAAAAGCATTTAACACACAGCTCTTGCTTCTATGTACACACACAGCTTTACGTGGCTCTACAACACCTTAAACTCCCAGGTTTTTGAACCACACTTTTCTGAGTGCCTGACAGCACCTGTAATGGAGAGTCACAGACTCTGACAGACAGTCTGGCAGAGAAGGATGCCATAAACCCGTTATTAATCCAAAAAGCCATTTAGTCTTTCTGGCCTTGTGAAAAGTCAATGTGGAGGCACTGCATTTTCATGCTATGCAGCCACTTTTGAAAGGAAGCCCCTCTTGGGGACTGCTATAAAACTGTCAGCCTATTTCGGGGTCATTACAACGGTCTTATAAAGCCCCTTGGACTGTCTTGTTGTAAGAGACAAGCTTCAAAGGAGCAAAAGTCTCTGCAGTGCTTTACTTGAGAGGAAAAAAAGCCAAATCACCATGTCACTCAAAACCCAATTACAGTAGGGAAATATTTATTATGCAGTTTTGTTCCTGATTTGCTGGAGCAGAAGTTTGAGAAATGACATTCTCAAAATAAACCTTTATTAACTGCTCTGGAGCATCCTCTCCACTAAAAGAAAACAATAGGAACCATTGCAATAAAATTACCATGAAAACATCTAGCAACAATTTGATTTTGGTGTAAATATGAAACATATAGAATTTATTTTCTCATTTTTAGATATGTAAAAATGACTAAAGTCTTTATAAAACTGAAACTGTAAAAATGACTGTAAACATAAAGAAACGCTGCCAGATGTAGACTGCAGAGCATCAGTGGTTATGACCCCGTGTACCTGTTACCAGCCCCATTCTTAGGGGTTCACGACTGCAGATAAGACCATAAATAATTCTGTCATTATCTTTTAAAAACTCACTTCCTGTGAGGAGTATAATTGACAGTGTATTTCTGAGTGTATATACTTTGACATACTTAAAGCCACACGTGCAATTTTTAACTCCCCCTAAGTTCAGTTTAATTTTATATTTATTTATTTATTTAAATCCAGGTACTAGGGTAATTTTAGATTCTCTGTAGCCTATTTCTTCCTTCAGTATATATTCAGAAGCCATTTTCCTTTCTTTGTCCCTTCTCTATAGAAAGAAACAAGAGGAAAACAGACAACCAAGACCCCACAGCCCCAAGGCCTCACATCAGAAGAGAAAATGGCAAATTTGAGTCAGGATGAAAATTGTTACAGATCTGGAGAATTAAGTTAATATTAGAAAGTATAGTTTCCAGTTGATCAGAGCTTTATGTAGGACATTGCTGGAAGCTGCCTCCACACTCACTGGTGTGTGCTGCAATTCCTGAGCAGCAAATACTGTCTCAGGGATCTATCAGGGCTCACAGCTGAAACTATAGGGCAATCAATTGTAAGAACATGTACAACAGATATGAAGTCGATACAGTCAGGAACATGAGTTTGTTAATGCAGTAGCTTTTTACCTGTAGGAATAAAGCCTAATTTGAAGCTTTTAAAGGTATCTTATGCTCACTTCACTGAGCACCAGCCTTTGCCAATGCCACACCGCACAGTTCAGCTGTGTGCTGTTCAGCAATGCTCATCACAGAGCCTGAGCATTGAAGGACAAACTGCATCATCATTGCTTCTCTAGAGAATGCTCAGTTTAAACAGATAGCAACCAAACGTGGTAGTCTATTTAATCAGAGCGCTTTCTAGTTTAGGTCTCATGTACATACAGCACACTTAAATTTTTAGTTACTAAAACACAGGACTGGCCAAAATCAATAATCAGTATCCAAAATTTCAAAATTACCATTCATGTCTTAGAAAGATAGTAATGATTATAGTGGTTGAGCTGTAGTCCCAATTTCTAATGCTTTATGGAAAGCTTGCTCTTTGCTTTGGAAAAAATGTACACATTTTGCTTTGTTCAGATGTATTTTTCCACACACATCTGTAACAGGAGTTCAGTCAAGATATTCTATACAAGAATAGTGAAAACAATGCTATGTACAATTTTAACAAACTGTTCTAACCAGCCACATTTCTTAAGGACTTGTCACAGAAATGCTTTAAGCAGTCATGCTCAGAAAAATAAATAAATCCCTCGAGAGCTCTCTAATATAAGTGCCACAACTGTAAGACACCGTATTTAATTGATACGCCTGATGATGTACACATTGACTAGACAGGCACCTCCAAGTCACTCCCTCTGCATAACATCAGGCTCAAAACAAGCTTTCTGCAGCATCTGCACTCCTGTTCTTTTCAGGACGGATACTCCAAGCACTTTGCAATCGCTCAGACAAGGTCAAGATGCTAAGTATCTTTACTCTGCTGTCTCTGAGAAGCACTACTGCCTTCAAACTAACCCAGTGCCCAGTTGATTCAATATTCTCAAATATTTCAAAATTAAACATGTTATTTTCTTTTTGATAGATGTTATTTTTTTTCCTTGTGTATAATTTCCACATATATGTTGTTTTTTAAGAGTAGAGTGATTCAAAGTGGAAAAGCTTCATAAACTTGTATTTTCTGTTTTTGCTTTCAGCTGAATGCATGACAGTAGAAGATAAAACACAAGGCGACTTGAAAGGTGTCTTTTCACAATTTAAAGCAAAAATAGTGATGGCAAACACTTATAACCCCTCCTAAGCACTGAAAAACAGTGAAAGATGAAGACATGAGATTTTACTTATGCCTAAACCTCTGCATTTTAACTCTGACCAGAATTGGGCCGTTTTATTTTGCCTGACACTGATATAATTTGTTGGTGTATCTGTTAATTAAAAAAATAAAAATAAACCCCCCCATCATTTTCACTTCAGATTTAGATAATCAAATAGTTAGCTGAGCAGGGTTCTAAGCACTCATTATCAGAACCACAGACCTAGTAAATGCTGTCAACGAAGGTCTGCCAGCTCAGCAAGCTTTCAGGGCCGCTTTAGAACAAACAATGCGCACCTTGACTGCGCTGCCTATACTGACCATGGATGAGATGTAATTGCCTAAGCACAGGAGGAACCCAGGACCATTCAAGACTTGCAGATACGATCCAGGACCTATAGCAGACTCCTATTTTAAAGGAGGAGCAACGGACCATTCAGTATAACCAAGTGCCCAAAACGATGCCAGACACCTACAATTAAGCAACTGAATTTCACCTTAAATTTCCACCACCTATGACAGGACACTACCTCACATACAATGACTTGCACATACCTCATCTACCCCACACATGCACCTATATTTAGGTATCCAAATTGAGAGGCTGAATTTCACCTTTGATTTCAATATTAACTAAAAAGGCAAATCACTCATACAGACTCCAGCCTTTCATAGCAATCACAGTAGCCTAGTATTTTATATAAATTCACATACATCATTAGTGCAATATACAGATGCGTACTACCCTTAATTGAATCTTTATGTAAGAAACAAAACCTCTGCAACGTATTTAAGAAATTACCTTGATTTCTGAGGTGGAGTAATATGCCTGATGTGTCATGAAGATAATACTAATATAGGAAAAATCAACATTTCATGCACTGCTAATGACTAACTGATAGCATCAAATGTTCTATCTCCATTTTTATTAAAAAAAAAAAAAATAACCCCTTTTGTCACTTACATTACTATAACTGTAGTCCAGCTGTATAGCACATGAATTACTTTTTTAACAAAATGGAAATTCTCAGAAATAAGTTGCTGCCAACTATATAGTCATCAGTTGTTCACCTGTAAGCATTCGGGGTTTGTTTTCCAGACATAGAGACATTTGGTGCCTTTGCTTATAACTGCTGAAGGGAGGTGTTCCAAATGTCCCCACCAAACTTGCCATAAACCCCTGTGCCAGCCAGTCAGTTATACCCCCTAAAGGAGCACCCACCAGCCTGCTGATGCATAGCAGCCACACTGTTGGCCCACTCCTGTGGACGGCTAAACAGCCTAGCACTTTGGAGCCAGATTATGCCTATTTTAGCACCGTAAGGCACTTTTCTTCTCACACACCAGGAAAGAGGCATTCACACTTTGCCTGAGGCAGGAAGAACCTGAGAAAGCTGCTTACTTTGCTGTCTGTACTGGAGCAAAAAGGGAATACCTTCAAGAGATCATGGCATTTTATCCCTCATGACATTTTACTGTTCCACCTATATGAGATCAGACAGACAGAATTTCCATCTGCAATTTCTCCCCTTTCCTACTTCTGTTGCTAAGGCTACAGAAAGAGTATTCTTAGAGTCACACTTTCATTTATATAAAAAATTTTAATAGTAATTTGTGAGAAGTCATGCAGCTTGACACAAAAGCACGAAGCAAAACTCTAGTAACCTTGTCACATCTCTCTACTTCTGTTAAATATTGTGCCACTAAAAAGTCTGGTGAATATGTGAAAGTTTGCTGGGTTTTAGTGGGTTTTTTTGGTTTTGTTTGTTTGGTTTTATTCTTCTTGTTATTCACACTGCAATTTGTTGCAAACTCTCCAAAATCTCCATTTGTGTTCTAGAAATAAACATACTGCTTTATTAATGATGGTCTGTGGAAAGCTAGACATGCTATACATGAACGCATGCCAATTTTACTGAAGAATGACAACAAAAAAAAAACCCTGTTATTTTCATTACTTATCAATTTCTGTACTGTGTCTGAAATACTTCCGACATTAAGAGTGTTTCATCACCATTTTCTTCAGCAGTTGACAGCATTAAGCTGGAATTTTTGGAAGGACAAATGCACATTTTAAAAATGGAACTCTCTTAACTCTGATCCCCCTCTTGATATGAATTTTGAGCTTTGGCCCCATTCATTATTCTCTTTGAAAAGTTTGCATAATTCACGTAATCACAATGAAGACAGGCCATTGTCTCTCTGATAAATGCTTAAAGCTCTCAAGTTATAATTACTAAATTTACACACAGTCAAAGGAAGTGTCTGACCAAATCTGAAATGATGTACCCATCTGCTTACATGACAAGTTGTTACAGTTTTGGGATAAGGGATAATCGACTCTCACATATTACAAAAACATGAAAGATTTTCAGAGTGGCACAGAGTAATCCATCAATGTCAGCAGAATTCCTATGGCTTTGAAAACCTATCCCTAAGGACTGCTGTTATCCAAACTGGAATTATGTGGCTTAGCGTAACAACTTTCTACTTACCTACCCAAATTCCTCTGCACTAACAACTCAGTAATATATTCACCCTCACACCCTGCTCCAACCAGCTATACACAACTTGCTGCATGCTGTTAAATTAACTAGGGCTGTTCTGCACGGGTTGAAACTAACATCATCCTCTGCTTTTTGCATGACCAAATCAATACGAGTCTCCAGGTGAACATGGTGAGGAGAGCCAGAAAGGAAATGACTGCAAAGGAGACCTTCCCAACCTCCCAGCCTTCACTGCCACACTAGTATTCAGCTTTCACAAACTTAATCTATTTTCAGTGAACTTCTGCAAAAAAAGGGCTAAGGAATGTATGACAAATAATTCAGAAAGAAAGTACAGGGTCTGTTGTTGATACTGCTCATAGCTCTTTTCAGTCATGAGTTCAGCTTTGTGGAATAATTGCAATGTGCTTTAGGAACCTGGAGATGAAGAGGGATATGGAAACATAAAATATTATTATCAAGAAAATTCAAAGGCAGATTCCATTAAATTCTGAATCCCCTGTCTCCTTCCTTGCTGCAGAAATTCATTATTATCAGCACGTTAAATTAAATGCCTTGTGTGCCAACATAGCCAAGCATGTGGAAATGAACTCAGGATTACCATGGAGAACTGTGAATTCCCTTACTTAGGAGTGGAGAAACTTTTTTTTTTTTTTTTAAATTCTTTCCTTCCCTGCCTTCCACCCCTTAAGTTTAAAGGAAATAGAGAATTAATCTCACCTCTAGCCTTTTTCAGCTATACCCGAGTTATTAGCAAAACCGTCACCCCTTGAGTTTAGATTAGCAATCATGGAAACGTTGACAGGCTCACTGCAGAGCTGGCAATGAATTCAGTCCAGATGAAGACTGTAGCAGGCCTAGTGCAAGTGTCAAGATGACCTTGATTTAAGTAAGCAATTAAGAAATTCAATATAGAAGAATATATGAGGCTTTTGTCTAGTTTACCATTTTGCAACCAAAAGCCTGAAAGAAAACAAGACAGTGATAGATCAGTCTGCTGGCCAGCTAGAAAGCATGACATCGCTGGTGGAAAACTCAGCTGGACAAGCTGAAAGAAAGTGAGTAGATGAATGATTGTCCAAGATTCTAATTGTAGTTGCAGGTGACACTGTTTGGTGTGATTCAATAGAAGTACAGGACTAGGATGTGATCTGTGCTGCTTACAGATTAATTCACTTTCTGGGTCTTCCTGACTTATTAAAAATAATCAGTTAAATACTGGATTTAGTAATAATTTACAGAAATTTTGATTTGACTTAGGATGTCATCTGAAGTAGCTTGCTTTTTGAGAAAGTTCAAATACTTTCATAACATCACACGAAGAAGTAAGGAACGTTTTTTTCCCCTTGACTCAGTTTGAAAAAAGGAGACTTGATTTTTCTGAACATAAATGACATTCTCCATCTCCATCATCTCCAAATAACAAGGTAATTTTCTAAAATAAACTCTTAAAAACTGAATAAAACAGTTTAAAAATAGCAATAACAACCTTTTTTGAAAACAGCATAATAAAGGCTTTTTAAAACCTATGCAAGAAAACCCTATACATCTTAGTCTTCAATTACTGTATCATTTAACAGCAAATTTTAGTGCTCTTACAACAAAAATATGACATCTAAACATTCTGCTACACAGAAAAGCTAAAAGATACATCCACGATGGTGTCAGTGCAACTCCAGCATATCCCAAGACTGTTCCTCCAGTACACCCTAAATCTCTGTTGTAACGTTCAAGCTTCTAACCATGAAAATAGTACAGTGGTGTTTAACCTAATTTAGTGAGTGGATACCAATGAGAGCACAAGAACAGATGCAATCATGCCAAACATTATTAGTCTGGTCCGCAGAACTAAGAATGATGCCCAGGAAGAGTAAAGGACCCAGGGCAAACTGGCAATTCCCTGATTTTGCCGTGCCAGTGATCTGCTCTTCAGAACCTTCCGTTCTGTTTAATAATCCTTGACAAATTTCTATTCCATGAACTTGTCTGGTTTTGTAAATTTTGGCACCTGCAACATTCAGCGTCAATGAACTCCAAAGGTTTCACAGTTCAACAATGTTCAGTAGAGAAGGAATCATATGGCATATTTGTTTGATCCTCTAGGACATTACAGAAACATCAGAGCCCTGAACAGAACCCACCCGAAAAGAGACTTCTGGGCTTAAGTTATACTGGCTTAAAATCAGCGAGACAACTGTTTTAGATACAGCTGAACGTGAAATGGTCTAAGGCAACATAAGATGGGTCTGAAATGGCAGAAAGACTGATGTAATACCACCTTCAACTGTAAACCCACAATTTTTTAGTCACAGTAGTTTTAGCCCTGGAGATACCAGGGCTATACTAGATGACCAAAGGTTAACCTAAGATTGAGAAAAATATTTGCAAGCCTACAGAAGACCAAATTTCCCTTCCCTCTCTTGAATGAGTCCTTTAAGTACACCAAATATCACATGATATAGTAATTATTAAATGCAAACAGAAACAACTCTACTTCCCTAAAATTAAAAATAAGAATGAATGCAAAATCTGTATCATAACAAAAGTTGCAAGTAGGTCAGGTAAGCTGCAGCTATGTAATTAGATCAGTTAAAGTGAAATTCTTCACTTAGAACTTAAAATGATCTTAAAACAAAATTTGCCATTTCCCTTATTTTAGGCAAGGGTTCAATGTTATTTGAGCTCAACAATATAGACTAGGATCTGCCCCTCAAATGAAGCAACAATACAATTCACGTATCAAAGATAAAACTGATTATTCCTTTTGGGGGTTTTGTGTTTTGTTTTTTTTTTTTTTTTTTAGTTTTGAGTTTGTTTTTTTTCACATGGCTTTTTGAAAACACAGACTTCAGGGCAGAACTATTGCTCTTTTGCTCTCTAAAGAATCAGCCAAGTCCATCGACAAACCTTTGCTCTGCAAAGCTTCATTCCTCTCCACTGACATGTCAAATTTAAAATTAAAAAAAGCCTATATTGTGGTTAAACCTTTGTACTGAATATGCATTACTTTGGTACTTTACAATCCACATTAAAATGTGACTATTCACTAAAAAATAATTCTTTCCTGATGCAGAGATCAATAGTATCCCCAATTTTATTACACTGAATAAGTATATCAATGTCCGTGAAGTTCACTCTTGCATTGTTGAGGATCACCAAAAAGGAAAGGAAGATACAAACAGTATTTCAGCAAAATATTCGAACTACAAATTCAAAAGCTAAACTGGCAAGCTACTCTACACAGGTAATTAAAGCCTGTGAAAGATGGCTCATCAGGAAACAGACTTTAGAAGTAAAGTGTGTCTCTCCATAGCTTGGAATGAGGAAAGAGAACAGAAATACTCGTTAAACTATTTGATAATAAGGATTTTTTCTCAAATGTAGAACATTCTTCTCAGTAACTTGGAGGGACCATGATTTCAGAATACAGCACTAGTAACACTGCTGCTTATTTCCAAGTCCTACAGATGAAACCGGCATTAAAGTACTGGGGGTGTGTGCGCAGAACAGAGGAAGGCTTGGCCAGACTGACAGCTCACAACACCACTATGATATTGTTTAGTTTTCAGGCTTCAGTTATGCATGGGTAAGTTTTTCTACTTTTAATACAGTGCGTTAGAGCAGTAATTGCAGGACTGCCTTATTATTTGTCCAGCTGAGTGGAATTTAATCTTAACCATTATTTTTTTCCTTGCTCAGGCTTGCAGTAAGAACACAGCAGTAGGCATGCTGACACTGCTGTCAGTAGCTGAGAGTAATTTCTCTCAAATCCCAAGAGCTGTAAAACTCAATCCCTTCTGTTGTTTTTGTCAGTCAGAATCAGACATCTTCAGTTCAATGAGTGACTGGGACTGATAAGGGAGAAGACTTCTTCTAGGCAGAAACTCCAGGAGAAAATGCAAAATTCAGCAAAAGATTGTTGCCAGTAGGAAATCCACCAGTGTTGTTCTGATAGGGGCAAGACACTTTTCAGGTCTACGCTACAGGGATTGCTAAAATTTACATTTCAGACAACATCTAGAAAAACTAAAGGAAAGAAAAAGAAAGAAGGGTGTCTTTAGTTAGCAATTATATTTTAGTTAAAAGCAATACACAGCAGGAGATATCAGTGACATCCACAGGAATAAATGAACTGTTTCACCACTGAAGAAAAAAAATGTTTTGCACTGAAATAGCCACAATTTTCTGTGTTCACAAGTACTATGTTGGAAGAGGTGGAAGAAGTTAAGATACAGTCAAGTTTGATTCAACATAGCACACTCAGCATGCCATTTCTTACCGAACTTCTTCTGTCTTACAGTTGCACTCACTCATTTTTCTAAGACTTTATATCTTTAAAAAATAGATTTACTCTTTTCATGGTGTAAAGCAATAAAACCTTAGTGTTAGCATGGCTGCACTCAGCTCAAGCCTGGCTATGATTTAATCTTATTTTATTGCTGGATTTCTTCTTGATATTTGAAGTTTGTGAAAGACTATTGTTTTGATGTATCATCTCTATACAGTGGCAACAAATCTGAAAGTAATTCATAAGTTCCAAAGTTATTTTGCAAAGTTTGTCATCTTCTGCTAATGCCAACACAAGCTATATATTAGAAACTGCTCCATTTCAATCTCTCCATATTTTACTTTTCAGTGTTGTTTAACCCCCAGTGAACAGTACAATCACAAGGATCAGGGACTGAGAACGGTGAAGCAAAGGACCAAGCAACTTGCCTAGAAATCTTCTATAAAGCCTATAGCTGGAACAGCTTTACAGGAAATCTGGGATAAAGAGACAAAAATTATAAATACAGAAGGAGAATCACATCTGTTTGGAGGTCCATATAGCCATAACCACAGGATATCACTTGAAAAATTACGCACTTTTTAAACTATGGAAAAATTATTCTGCTACATTTGCACAAGGCACAATTATATATTAATGCATTATAAAGCCTCTTTCAGTGGTCAGTGGCCATGCCTACATTAGCAAGCACTGTGGCAAAACAGGAGTGCATTTGTGGATATCTTAGTGGTGAAAACTGGGGACCCAACATCCATACTAGACACATTTCAGGGATTAGTTCCTTTTCCAGTAAATGCAAAAAAGCAACAGGCAACCAGAACCTCTGCTCCCCACCTTTATCACTACAGGGCTTCAGGGGTTAATAGAATGGTTGGTCATACCACAACCATGAATCTGAGTTTATTGTACAGTATTAATACTCATTTACTTAATAACAGTAAGTCATTAGAGAGCATACTTTCGTTTTTAAGAGTATGTGAAGAAAGGTAGTATATTTGTTCTATTTTTCTCCTTGCTTGAAAGACGGCATGAAAATCTAGACATATTCATTAAGACATATTTTCACTCTCACTGCTTTTTCAAGGTCTTACAGTGTTTGCAGCAACAAATTCCACCCTATACATTGCATTTCCTAGGCTCTATTTATTCTAAATAAAAGGCACTTAACATCCTGAGTACAATAAATAAAAGTGGTAGATTATTCAACAAAGAAAAAAACAACCCTAACCCCCAAGACCAGAGAGAAGAGTCCTAAGAAAAATGGGAGGAAAACACCAAACCAAAACAAAACCTGGAAAGCGATACTGGAAATTATAAGATTGTGAAATCCCAGAAATCTAAGAAACAAACTCTCTAGAAAGAACTGTTGATAGAAATTACACTTAATTTTTTAACGTCCCACCTGATTTCTCAAATATGCCCCACAATAATCCCCATCTCTGAGGTCCCTGTAACTACAGTGTGGTATATGTTTCCCCTCTTACCCTAGCACCCACAGGAACAGGGAGGCTGTGTTTGCACTGGCCAGTCCTGAGCACCATGTAGTGCATATAGGATGCAGTTCTGATGCTTCCAAACTAAAAAAAAAAATAAAAAAATAAAAAAATTCTCCTCCGGCTTACTGGGAAACATATCAGCTTCTGACAGTCCCAAAGTTATTCCAGGTAGAAGACTTTCACATTTGGCTTTGTGACCCTTTGGAAGAAAGATGCCTTAGCCATGGATACCCTGTCTTCAAAGGGAGACTGCCTGATGCTCTCATTTGCCGTGAAGCCAAGAAGCCACCTCGGTTGCACTGCTTCTACTGTCTTTTTGGGGTTGACCTTTGCAGTTGATTTGGACTGCTGACAACCTATTTTTCCACCCATCCCAAGACTATCTGCTTTGGGGATTTCTCTAGGAGCGTAACATTTGTGCCCATCTGTACAAATGAGATCTCTCTCACCCTTTTTACACCTGTCCCGCTTTAGTGCTTGCTCTCTCTCTGGCTATGTTATGTAGGTGGAAAGAAACCTTAAAAAACCTTTTATGGAGCATGGCCGCAGAGACTTAGGTATTGTCCCTCTTCTTTATTTGGGCTCTAAAGCACCAGTAGCAAATAAAGCAAATGGGACCAACCTCCATCCTTGGAACTCTTTTTGAATTTACAATATTCTAGTCCCTAATTGGCACATTGTAATAATTCTATGAAACTAGGGGGAAAGAGGAATATTTTCAAGATTGTCATACTATTTTGCTGTTTATGATAAGCATTTATTATACATTGATTTTACCCTATAAACTCCAGCTTGCTATCAGCTCTCCAGAAACTCCACAAATGCTACATGCCTAGAAAATCTGGCTTGCAGCAGAAACCCGTTCTTCCTGTTCTTTGCCTTTCTCTTGGCATCTCCAGGTTTGCACATTTGTGCTACCACAGCACTGCACTTGTGGACCACAAAATTCCTATCCTCCAAGTCCCATTGTGTTGCTGGAGGTCTTGTCCTCTCCTTCCAAAGGCCCTGCCTGTTTCTGAAGGTTCTGCACATCAAATTGGTACAGCCACTTCTTTCACTAGTCTCTGCAATGCAGTTCCACTTCCAGAGAACATCTTTATTAAAAAAAAATAATACCTGAATATATAATTCACTTTGCACGAGTTCTGCCCTGAATCACAGTGCACAGATGTGAAAAGAGACAGCAAACGTCCTGGGGTCCCTAGTGGCTGCACTGCTCTGGCTCTTGGACAAGATAGAGCATCTCTAAAGAGAATCTGACCATTATCACCTTTCCTACACATAGGAGCAGGTCCATCCTGGCTATTGAAAAGGTATGATAAATAGATTTACAATGCACTTTCTAAAGCTGTTCCTGAAGGCCTGAATTTCATGTGCCACTCAAGCTGATGTTAAACAGCCTCTGTAGGGCTTATGGGAGACCCAGCACAGTGCATCTGTGAAGATACAGAACAATTCCCAAAAACTCCAATGGAAAAACATGAAAAAAAAATAAATCTCATCACCTTAAAATATCAAGGACAGCCAGTAGAACTAAGCTATGCTCCAAACAGGTTGATTTTATTGTTTTCCACATTATGACTGTATAGATTTGATAACACAGACAATATTTAGATTTATTTTTAAACAATGTGCAGAAATTTCTGCATGCTGCCTTCCCTTTTGTCCTTGGTTGGAGTTTTTTTTTGGGAGGGCGGGGAGTGGGGGTTGTTTGGTTTTGTTTTTCTTTTAAAGCCGGATAGAAAGTAAACTCATCATTATTAAAGATATGTTCATCATTGTCAGCCTTCCTACAAAAGAAGTCTTCCGTATTTGCATGACAAGCCTATGAAATATTTTAGAGAGAAACAGTATCTGTGATGGAAGAATGTTGTAATTCTATAATGTCATTAAATATGAGTGGCAGGTAGTACTCATTCTCTAGATTTTCTTCAACAAGAACTGCAACACACAAAGAAGGGTTTAAAAAAATCAATATGCTCTCCAGCACTACTGATAAGCTCCCAGGCTGCGGAAGACTTTGCGACATATGGATTCTTCCACTGTTGTACACTTTACCTCCTCTATAAAGCCAGGCATCAAGGTATTTTTTTGTAAAATGCCTGCATGTTGTAGAAGGGATTTACCACGGAATCCGATAATGTGTAAAACCACAGCTCAGTTATCTTATTGTGCTGGGAAAGACCTTAGGAAAAGAGCAGGCTGTGACAGAACACAAAACCTGAATTTAAAAAACTCAGAAAGGGTGATGTACTTTTGAGGTTAGGACACTGTAAGGCCATTAATCTGTCGGGAAAGATGGCCCTGGAAAAATACTATATATGTCCATTGCAAGCATTTTTATTTTTTTTTCTGAATATTGTGTTACATGAGTGTTAGACGGGGAGCTCTGACCCGTTTTGCTTCATAGGAGTTTGGAACTCAACTGAACAGAGACACTGCTTTGGGATCTACAGGTAAGCAATGGAAAGATCAGCTACATGAAGTTTCCTGTACCTGAGCCATCTTCTACTTTACCTGCTGAAATAATTAGAAGCAGGATTGACCTACGTTGTGCCCGAGTGAATTGCTATAAGTATGAACAGATGGGGATTACAGGGGGCAAAAACCAAACCATAAAATCAACATGCAATTCAAAAATATAATTTACCAACTAGTGACTTCCATGTTTATGCAAGAGGAAACATAATTAGTACTGTGCAAACTGAGAAGCTTAAAAAACAAAGACAAAACACACCTCAGAAAACATTACTGGTTTTTGACTCATGCTGTAGAGACACCATTGTCTCTAAAGATGGGTTTTATATTGCTTTGTTTTTGTTATTGTGTAATATAACAACCCAAAATCTGAAAGCTGTTTTGTCTGTCAGAGCGAGCTCCTCAGAACTGAAAAGTACATAGTACTGTTGCTTTGGAAACAGAATATAAAGACAGAAAGTCTCAAGTGTAGCTTATTCCAAGCTATATTTTATTGAAAAAGAGGATGTAGATTATATTAATAAGAAAATCCCAAACCTAATACTTAAAAAAAAAAAAAATCAGTAAAGGTACAATAATTATTGTACTAACACCTATCTGCATATAAAGACATAATCATTTCAGCCAGTATGTTTATGTAACTAAAATAAAATAGCATAATTCCAGAAATCATCATAGGGGGAGACATTTTGCACTAATCAATCAAAACATAACATTATGTTTAACTTCTGCTCTCCCTACACGACTTGAAACTGAAAGCAGCTTTAAAGACATAACTGGTACTCACTTAGATTTATATTATGTCCATATGAGGGCAATCTGGCAGTTAAAGTTTTTTAAACTAGAATCAGAGACTGAATGAAACTGTAAAACAGAGGGAAAATGTCCCAAGACTTCATGCAGATGGATTTGATCCACGTTATTCTTCTCTGGAAGATCAACAATCAAATAACATAGGTAAATTGTTTCAGTGACAAACCTGATGTTTTTTTCCAGTTTCTCATTTCTCTAGGACCTTTCCCGCTTCATGTCTGGATATCACTCGCCATGAAGACCGGGCAAAATCTCACAAGCTAAGGTGTTTACCCCAACTTCTAAGAAATAAATCAAGTTTATTTTAATACTACTTTATTTTCCAGTTCTCCAGCGAGAACCACTACAACATGGGACTTCCCATAACTGTCTTCCAACAAAGAGACAGACACTTTCAAGAGACATCAGAAGTCAGAAAGGACAGGATCCAGCCTCAGGACAGAAGAAAAAGCTGGCTTCCATGTGCTGACAGGGTCACAAAACCAAAGACCATGAGGTTCTCTTCCCCTATCAATTTCTGAGTACACCAAAACACTTTTACTTACCCTGAACCAAAAATAACAAACTTAATTAAACAAAAATAGATGGAATTAAATTCTACCTCAATCTGGGTGGTGTTGTCATGTCCTTCTTCAAGCAGCAGATCCGTGAAACCCCCTGGCTCAGAAGAATCCTGCCCCATACTGGCTCTGTTGGTATCAACTGATTTGAGAGACTCTGAGTGCCTTCTCCACCTGTGGCTGCTTACATGTGAATCCACTCGCACATCTTCCTCCACTCCAGAGAAGCTTGGAACAACTTCATAAAACACACCTGTTTGACAAAAAAACCCAAAACCCAAAAAAGATAATAAGTGAGTGGAGCTTTGATTTAGTAATCATAACTGAAAGCCTAAGAATAGTAATTTTTTAAAATGTTTTGAACAACATAGAATATCCATTTATATCTCTGATAAAGTTCCTACAACAACAACAACAATAATGTGAGCATTTAAAAGGATAGCAGTTACACTTCTATAAAATTCAAGAATTTAGACTAAGTTTTGTAGATTCCTCTACATGTTCCCTCCTAAATGTTTTACTTTCCTGCTTGTTTTACGTCTGGGAAAAGTTTTCCCTCTAACTTCTGTAACTTTGATACTCGCCTACCCATAAATGTCACTTTTCAAAATAAAATAAATCTGAGACAAAAAAAATCAGTTCATCATCTAACAAAATAAAAGTAGAAGAGGTAGAGAAACACTGATATAGACTTAGCTTTTGCTACTGATTTTATGTAGGAAAAGCTTGGAAGCCATAGTAAAAGGCAAATCAACATTATGAGAGGCATGAAAATCCATAAATATCCATCCCAGTGCAAAAACAAAGCTGTCCCATTGTATAAGTGATAAATGCAAATGATGTGTGAAGACTGCGGATACCCACTATAGCCCCTGCAAAGGGTGAGCAGTTGGATGGTCTGTTTTACATATTGCTTTTGCACTTTATTCATGCTCATTCACAACTTTTTAATGCTAGTAAAATTATCACCAAGGCAAAACCATAAATTCTTCAGTAGTTGCCAGTCTGCCCAATCCAAATGCCAATCAAAGTATTTTTTGATTAATTTATTTCAGCTAACACCATCAAGAGGGGGTAATTTTGCATACTTCGCACTAAAAATCAGATATGCTTTTCATACTGTCTTTGGGTCTAAAAGGAGTAGAGGGGTGCTCAGTGCTTTTCATGTGCAGAAGATCATGTTCAAAAACCAGAACTGTTAGGTTCCAAATGAACTCTCAAGAGAAGTGGCAAAGTAAAAGAAAAATAGTGAGGGAAATAATAGACTTGTAAATAAATATTTCCATTGCTTCTGTTTGGCTTCTGAACAAAGGAAGGCACCACTTCCATGGTCCTTACTAAGCATCACATAAGTTGTCTAGGTACAAAAGAGACAGCAAAATAGAAAATTACCTATCGGAGGTTTAAATAAGAAGTAAGATTTTCCTGGATCATAGCAGTAACAGGTATAGGAGTCATGGATATAGAAGAATCTGCCAGGCATTGTTCTTGAGAGACCGGAGTTACATGATAGAAACAGATCGTAATATGCTTTAGGCTCTGTGTGGTTCCATTTTTCTATCAAATTCCTCAAAATTCTACTAAACTTACTTCCTAAGCTATTTGATGACTTTCAGCCACATTGAAATTAAGATGAGCTGAATGTGCTTTGTCAGGTAGAGAAATCAGAATTTAATGGAGGTGCAAAACAAGCAATCTCGGGCCATAACTCTCTTCAGAGCCCAAGAAATCAGACTTCTTTTAATTGGTGGATTTTGAAACCTGTTTCCTTGCATTTCCTAAAAGCCTTGCAACACTTGACTTCAACAAATTGCCACTGCGCTCCCAGTTTTATCAGGCAATCAGCTGCCAGATGCAGGGGGACAGCTCAGCAGATGAAGTAACCTACTCCTCCACAGTCTTTATCAAAATTTATTCAAAGCTGCCCTCGCTGCTTCAGCTCAGAGGCACTCACCATGCTGTTAGGGGGATAAGGGCATCAGAAAGCTGACAGACACAGCAGACTTCTCAGATACAATTGCAGATAGGCACTTTCTGCCTGTTACACGCAATACCTGAGGCTGGATCCATGGAGGCAATGCCCCCCAGCCACAGCCGAGCCTGTGGCACTAAGACAACTCAGCATTTTCTGTGAGGCACAGGCAGCATTAGACACCTACAAATGGGGGTCACAGGCCACATGATGAAAGCTACATGTCTGCAGGACCCTGTCCCTTCTGAAGCATGTTTCCTGGCTGCCCTTGGTGGCTCAAAACCCACGTTCAGAGCATAAGGCAAAAAGCATATTCACTGTCATTTTGCACTCCCACTGCAGCCT
Organism: Falco punctatus; assembly: GCF_963210335.1. Lineage (NCBI taxonomy): Eukaryota > Metazoa > Chordata > Aves > Falconiformes > Falconidae > Falco > Falco punctatus. The sequence goes on from NC_137583.1 coordinate 71,772,375, forward strand.
ACTCCCTTTACGGCCAAAAATCAACATGTTGAGGCAATCACCTAAATTAGTAAACAGAAAATGTGAAAGTTAGGGGAGGGTCTTAAATCCTATTCACCTCAGTCTGAGCCTCAGCTGTAAAGAAAAGCAATTATACTTTGTTCTCCTGGATCCTGACTAGGAATGAACATGGTTTCTAAGCTTTAAGGTGTTCTAACATAAACTGCTTTTACTACTACTACTAATAATATAGTGCTGGAGAGTTAAGCACGTTGGGGTATTTCCACTGTCTTGGAAATTCTGTTTTTCTCCATAATTTTCTTTTACAATGTAATTGCATCACGGCATCTGCAAAATTTGGCATGGGCCATTCCGCGTTAGAGAAATCTTTGATGTCGTCAGTGCACAACTTTTATCCTGTTTCAACTGTTTTAATTACGTGATTTTCCCCTTGCAACATAGAAAATGTTCTAAACCATATTGTTACTGCCATTACACTGATAAGTATTATTTTACAGGTGCAAGCTATACCAACATAAGGAAGGTTTTTCAGAATGCATTAGATCATTCTAAATTTAATAGGAGCGAGAATCAAGGGCATGAACAGATAACATTTTCAGTTTAAAACTAGACTTTGATGTGGTTTTTTTCCACCATTATCCATGATCGCTTCTACCAGGGCTATCACTAGACTAGTTAATTGTCCTGGACTGGCACAGTGGGGATACTGAAGCTGCCATGTGAGATAAAATCAGGATGTGTTTTCAGGGAATAAAAAGATAATTTTAATGTAGGCTTTCTCCTTCATTAAACCTCTTCCTTAAGCTACTGAGGATGGAGAGAGAGAGAGAGAGACAAGGGGCTTGGCCAGTCCAGCTCTGATCTAGCGTGATGTCTCTGGTTTATCCCAACAGATCTCTTATGCTGAGAGAGTGACAAAAAAAGATATTTTTTTTTTTTATGAGCTGAACAGGATGTTTTATTTTTATGTAAATATAATTCAAATATATATATTATCAGATGGATAGATAAATTAATTTTTGAGTTCTAAACACAGGAGCTCATGAAGAAAAAGCATTCAGAGACCTAAAATTCCAGTACTTTAGAAGTTAGAACTATTTCATATTTCTGGTTAGAATCTCTGTGTAGCTAATAAATCACATAAAAAGCATTTTAGAGGAAACGTACCAAAGTATTACATATACTCTTATCTTCTAGATCTCAGAGCTTGCACCTAATTAACACTGAAGGAGAACATGACATCCAAATCAATTGGAAAGCAGCCAAATGCTGTGATATCTGATTAATAATAAAATCATAATATTGCCAAACATAGATGAGTAGTAACTTGCTCAGCTTGTATGAACAGAGACTCAGAACTACATTAAGCCTTCAAATCTTTTAAAATTGGAACTACAGTTTTCACCTGATATTTTTATGTGCAAACCATGAAAGCGTTACATATATAGTCCTGTCACTGGCATGCAAATACCTTGGTGTGAAGGTTTCTCTAGCTGATATTGTACTGTAGTATTTTGGAAATAGTAAAAATAGAGTACAGGTCTTTCTAAAGAACACATAATTAAGTTGGTGTTTTAGCATGATCCTTCAGCACTTGCCCTTGAAGTCTTCATAAAATTAGCAATGAAAATCATTATGTCTACATCTCATTTCCCCCTTGGGTTCAGTTAAAATTTAAGATTTCAACCCTGTGTTGAATAAAGCTAGAAGGGCAGTGTGGTGGGGGTAAGGGTAACAAATCTATAAGAAGCTTTCGCTGCTCTGAGATTACTTGGAGTTAATGACTGACTGTTAGCAAGTCAAGAAACTCTTGCTGCAGTTGGCCAGTTCATCCCTTCATAGCTGATGTAATCGAGCAGAAGTACCACCAACGGCTTTAAGGGAATAGGGGCATCATTCATATGAACTGGAAAGACCTACACAGAATATTTTGAGAGAAGACTGAGGAAGGGGAATGTGTGAAAATTACGGACAGACTCACTTTTGCTCACATGTAAGACAGGTGCTTCATATTTCCTTCTGTACAGTTGGCAAATGCTCACAGGAAACAGACTTTTTACAGATTTTGGCATCTATTGCCTAAACCAATATGGATCCAGATAATAGCTTTTTGACTACCTTAGCTTGCATTTTAACAAGTACTAAACAGGCTTTTAAACTGTAAAGCTAACCTGATGGAGGTTACACGACCAAAACCTGTATCTTCTTGTACCTCAAGACCTGATGAGGTGGTTCTGCTAGTCTCAGGTTTTGGCAGGAAGATGTGTGTCCTGTACTACAAAATACACAGAACTGCTTAACACACGTCATTAACATAAATCAGTGCTGAAAGCAGACAGCAACTGAATATATAGAGAAGTTTGTCCATTTCAATATTGTGAATTATGCAAGCAGCTCTTACAGATTGGAAATGTGGATTGGGACACACAAGAAGGATTTGCTGAAAGGGAAGAAGCTGCCTGACTACGGTGGGGGCACGGGTCCTCTGCTTTGCTAGGCTTGCCCTCAAACTAAAAAGGAAAAAGTAAATCCAAAATGAAACAGCAAAGCTTGACAAGACAGCTCTGATTTAGTAGAGAACGCTCGTCTCCATAAAGCTTTATTTAGAATGAAGATCTAGCTCTCACTTTACAAGAAAAAAAGAAAAATTCCAAATTTTACAGATAGCAATGTGACTAAAGGAGAAAGAATCCCTATTTTGAAACAAAATGGAAAAAAAGGTAAATCATCTACCACTCATTCAACTGTTTAGGGTTTTTTGTTTCCTCTTTTCTATGAGGTCAAACAGAGGCTTGTGGAATGTTTCAACACATCAGAACTTCAGAATTACATTTCTGAAAACCATGTGTTAATTACATTTCATGATTGCACATATTTAGGCCAACCATGCAATTTGACTAATTTCATAAATGCACCATAATCAACAAGACTTTATTTCTGAAAGCCCAGAAATACTCATACATTGAAACTTCTATTCTACAGATTGTTTCTGAGATACAGTATCATCTTTCTAAATCTGCCACAGCCCAAATGCCAGCAAAATCAAATATCAAATACACAAATTTATTCATCAAGGAAATGAAAATGCCATCACACTCCTTTAACTTAATTAACTTTCTATAGCCCATCTCATGAATCTTTATTTCTTGACCACTTTATTAGTAAAGATGAAAACCCAAGAAATGGTGGTGGAATATATGAATACTGGCCCCATGAAGTGATAGTCTCTTTGAAACATAAACATTCCTTTGAAGGATTCTCCCAATATACTGAATGCCCCATAGAACATCAAAATCAATCCCACTTCTTGTAAGAATTTCCAGTTTAAATTATCCCTGCCTACAAACAGCTCAACACTATAGAGACTTCTTTTTCTGCTGCACCCCTGATTCATGGGACTAGGACTAATTCCATCTTTCTGACCATAATTAAGAAAATTAATAACAGATAGGCTTGACTTTCAATATGTCCATGATAATAATGGGATAAATTTCTTAACAAACTCATTAATAACATGATTTGTAAAAACTATCCCACAGTGACAACTGACACACAAACAGCTGTGCCAGTTTGGATCATGATTTCAAAAACCATGACACTTTGACAGCTTCTTTTTAAAACTTGGCTGAGACTGCTAAAAGAATTTTAGTATTATGTGGGAGAATGATGCTTAGGATGTCCTATTTTCACCAAATAGGGGATGAGCATTTGTGTGGCCTGCAAAGGAAGTCAGAGGTTAACGGTAATAAAATACTGAATGATGACTAGTTCTGATCACAGTACTGCTGCTGAATCGTATGCTCAGAATAATAAATAATGTCTAAAATAATAACACCACCTTGATGCATGTTTTTCTTGCAATTATGCAATAAATAGCTACTAAGATTCATGTCCAATACGGAGCTAGTATCAATAATAAAAGGCACTATAGCAGGGAAATAACATAACTGGTAATTTCCTTACATATGCGTTTTATCAACAATATGAATTCAAGACTTTTCCCTTCGCAACCTCTTTCTATTCAGTAATTACTTTGCAGCACTACAACTGGTCCTAAAGAGCATATTACCACACTTCTAGAACTTTACCTTCGTCACAATTATAACTGTTACAGTTTGTTGTGGTGGTGTTTTTCTTTTAATTGCCTGATTTACTTTCATTTTGCAATTATTTATGTAATCATACTGGTAAATTAAAGTGGTATTGGTAAAGCCAGACTCCACCAGTAACAATACTGTAACTTTGATTAGCATACATCAACACTGAGGAAATATTGACTATTTCTTCACTCATACTCTCCAGCTACAGAAACACAATAATTTAACAGGCATGTTGAATTGAAAGCAATCTGATTATAGCTTTATAATGTATTATGGATTTGTTTTGCTACTCTTCCTGTCAGTTCCACTTGGGGCCTAAGACCTAAGTTTATTGCTAACTTGATACAGACATCACAGCAAAAAACCAGATGGCTTGCAGTCTTGAAGATGCTGGGTAATAAGAGAAGGGAGAAGCCATTGTAGTAAGAAGATTTAAAAAAGGAGGGGGGAAAAAGATGTGTTATCATTTGATGTGCTTAAACTTTTTCATACACACAATCTAGATGGATTTAAATTGCTTTCACAACTAAGTTTTAAACAGAGTCTAGGGAATGCCAATGATAAAAGAAGTGGAAGGCATGTAACATCTCATACTGGCTAGGCTCTTACATGTCTCATGCACATCTGCATCCCACAGGCACAGACCTTTTGTATTATTTTTGGAAGAGAAAAACACAATTATATTTATACTAACAATAAAGAGTATAATCCTTTATCACAACCCTCCACTTTCTGAGACAGGGAGACAAAATCATGTTGAAAGCATACCACAGAAAATGAAGATGGAATTGATTCTGGATTTCCTTACAAAAGAAGAAACTCTAATAGGCTTAGATACCCAGCCATGGCAAATTCAATTTGAGTAGTACTCAGTTTCCCTATTAACAAAAAACCAGAAAAGCCAGAATCGTGTAGTTGTGAATTAATTTAAAACTCCACAGATGTACCATTACTGATGGGATATTTTCCAGAGCTTTCAGGTGAATCAGGTCAGAGAGTCGGACCTCATGGAATGCATGAAAAAAAATCAAAACCATGTTATTAGTGCCTATCTAAACTCATTATACAATGCACAACTGAAACAGTTTCTCCAATTGAAAAATGGTAGAGTTTTCTTTCTCCATTTTTCTTGCATCAGCTGCTGTCTTCAGCATCGCTTCTCTTCACATAACTTTCATTTTTGCTATACATACAACCATCTTTTAACACTGGTCTTCAATCTTTTTTTTCAGCTGAATATCCCTAAAAGTTTCTTAGTGGAGTTGTAGATTTACTCAGAGGAATACTTCTCAGTTCTCCCTTTCCCCTCCTCTTCAGCACAGAATTTGGCATCACAGAAGGGATGCCTGACTCTCCTGATCTCACCTGACTAGCAGAGAAGAGGTGTTTCCTGATACATTGAACAGTGCTGGGATTCTTCCTTTTGACATTTTACTTTCAGCTACCCATATTCAGCATGGTTAACATCACTTGATGATTGCACACCATACAAACAAGTTTCATATCCACATTCCCAGTAGCACTTCCAATAATTAGTAATGCAGACACCCAAGTGTACCTAGATGAATATTTATCACATACTAAGTTTCCACGTAAAGCAAAAGGAAGTATATCTGTAATGTTCTTATGTTACTGGCACACAATTAAAAATATTAATAGTTGTATTTTCTTGTGGATTATCAAATTACAGCATAGAAAAGCAGAAAGTTAACATGTTTTAAATCATCTGAAGTTTTCTGATTAACCATTGTAGCAATAATGTCAAAATATTAATTCATGTTTAATTTATGCATTTTATGTCCAAACCTCACTGTATCACAGACCCTTACTAACACAAAAAATTATTTGTGTAAAAAGCATCAAAAAATAAAAAATTCAACAAAAAATTGTCCTGCTAAGAGAAATTGAGATCTCTCTATAATATTCCATTTATATGCAAATTCTTGCTTTTCCAACCTAGATTCAAAGGTTTTCCTGAGAATACTAATGCCAACTGCATTTTCTTTAAATGCATTGGACAAAAGTTTACAAAGGCTTTTTTTCTAGTCAATAGAAGGATTACAGTATGATTGCTAACATCAAACAGTAGCATTTAAAGCCATCTCCAATGTGTCCACCTCACAGTTTCAACATGAAAGCACCTGTTTCCTGAAGGATCTAGCAAACTTGTGCACTAGAACAGGTTGAGGATGCCAGCCTCATGGTAGATCAGCTTCTTCTCTAGATACAGGCTTAATCAGAATGAGTGAGCAATCCATTCAGCTAGAAGACACACACCAATGTGCACAGGTATGTAGACAATAAAATGGAGTTAAAAGATGGACAATTTTGCAGTCATACCATTAGGACTAATTTCTGTTTCTGGGCAACACACAAAAGCATATAAAAATAAACTAGTAATTTTTAATTTGAACTGCAGCATGTGTCTGGAACTCCTTTTGCATGGTGTGTCGAGGGAGAAGACAGCAACTATCTGGGATGTACTGAACTCTGTTAGCTTGGCTAATTTACGCCCTTCCCAGCAGTCAGTGGCAAATGCAACGTTGGTAGAAGGGTTATCTTCGGTTTTAGCCTGAGGAAAAGCCAGAGGCTACGACAGATGCAAGCCCATTGCTTGAAAAATGGATTTGCACGGACAGCGCTAGTCTTTTTGTAGTGTGCAGAAGCAAAGAGCAGCAATTTCAGGGACACTGCTCTGGCCAAGGTAACATCAGTTAGCTCTCCACAGGCCTGTCACTCACTGGTGCAGGAGCAGCGTCAGAGGGTAATTGGCTTCCTGGGTAGCCCTGTCAGGCTGACTTCGAGTCAGGCACAGGAATCCATGTCAGCATTCACACCAAAGGCAACCACACTGGGTTTGGTTGCTCAAGCAAAGAGATACAGACAGGAAAACAAAGCTCACATATCAACACAATGGACCTACCCATACATACATGTATATGCAACATCACCTTGCAGGCACAGATTAAAATCAGAGCAACCTGGCACGCTGAAAATAAGAGAAGAAAGGTGGCGTAACACCTCATCTGGTACAACAGTGATCAGGGACACGCAGACCAAGGTTTTCCTCTCCTCCCTTGTCAGGAGTGCCCAACAGACGGTAATCACCTTGTTAACAAGATTTTCTGTGAACAGGGACAAAGCCCCCTTACTCCTAACTCATTTCTTACTGAGTCTGGCAGTGGGTCAAAATACAGCCTACACAAAAAACACCACAGCTCAGAACTCAAACCCACCTGAACACCTGCAAACAAGGTAGATCACGCAACATAGCCCGGCACGACTGAAACATGACACATTTCTCCTGCTGTGTCCTCAGTTCCCTCTACCCCCCTCACAGGAGTAGAAAGGATGTGGTTTGTGGTATTAGATGTTTCACAGAGCTCAGAATCTGGGAAACTGGAAAACGGACAAGCAATTGCCATTGCCCAGAAATCCATAGCGGGGAATGCAATGGTATCTGACACTATAAAAGCTGAAGAAGAAAGCCGCATGACTTTTCTTCCAGTGTGGTGTACTGGTAAAAGAGAGTTTTTTGAAGATGGGAAAGTTAAAAATTACAACTGTTTGTGGAGACATAACTTGGCCTTTCCTTCAGCTCAGTGCTAAATGCACAAAATTATTTCAGACAGAACTTAAAATTTAAAACCCTTTATTTTCATTATGGATTAAAGAAGGAAATTTTATATCTTCTTTTATTTTCTGCACACAAAGGTTTCCTAGACCAACAGTGATTCAGGATTTGGAAAGATTATACCAGGTACAAGTAAATAGATTGATCATTTGTGGAATTAGTGAATTCACTAGGTAAAATGACAGAATGCACTGCATTGTGGTGTTGAGACAGGGTTTCCCTAACATGTACAGCAAAACATAAAAGTAGTAAACTGGCATGTTCAAATATGGAATTGCTCCAATGGTCAGGAACAATAAAGATGGTCTCACTGGGCTTATGTGGTAAAGTTACATATTTAAGTCACCAATAACTGAGAAATACATTAAATGTTAGTACTTTAAAATTCTCAAGATGTTTTTGACCTAATTTTCTTGGCTTTAGAGATAGACTGAATTATGCTTACTGTGTTTTATTCTTGGCTTTTTCTGTAGAGATGAGATAGTCAAGAAATTACAATGATATTTTTTTTAGAAGAAGAGCTTGAAGCTTGTTTCAACGTCTTTTCACCCTCAAATTCAACCTAAATTTCTCTATACATTTACACAGTTCCCTAATTTCTGCATCTTTTGTTCCAAAAGAATAGTACAAATTTTTTAAAAAGAAGATATATTTCCTTCCATTTTAATCCATATGCATTAAGCAGGTATTTTCAGGACTTTTGAAAACATAATAGTGATTTCAGACAACAAGGGTTCCAATCTGATCTGATGCCGTAAATCATTGCTGTAGATATAGCCCTCTGTAAGACCAGCCACTAGAGTCAGAACTTTTCAACTTTCCAGGAAGCACAAGTGAAAACTAAGTAACTACAGTAAATATATACGGTGCAGAGACAGATTCTATAAAAGGAACCAAAAATGTACTGTGAAAGCCTGGATTACTTAGGTTTTTTAGTATTTTTGCATAATAGCTCAATGGATGCTTCACTTTTGCTATCTTTAAAATGTAGGTAAAGATAACTGTCTGTTAAACATATTTTGTGATACTGATGACAAGCATTAGATAATAGCTATGTACTATTTTATTACAGAAATGCCATTGTTTATTTCTTCCAAAATCTCTGTTACTGTGCAGGGTTAAAGTATTTTCTGTCTTATCAAATGAAGATTGAATCTGTTACTGAAAGTAAAATAAGTCTAAATGCCTTCAACTTCTTTTCAGGAAAAATTCTCATTTTATCTTCATCAGGAGATCTGCTGGGGAAAAAACACCATGTTTCTAGCAGACTAATGGGAGGAAATTAGAACAGAGACTGTTCTTAAGCTCTGGCACAAAATCTGCATTGCTAAAACTGATGTGAGAACAAAAAAATAAATAAATCATATATTAATGCGGAATTGTTGCAGATACATATTTAGAGTCAAAGAACAGCTGTATTAAACCTATCAAGAAGCAGAGACATAACAATAAGAATTAAGCCAGTTAGAGATAGAAATGATAGAAATACATTCTTTGTTTAGCAGAAAAGAAATAATCTATTTGAAAACTGGCAGAGATACTGGGGAAGAAGATAAAATATTGCATCAATCTTGAAACTTGTCAAAGCAATGAAATTATCTAGCAAATGTTTAATTGGACTACCCAATATATGGAGTATTGAATATTGACTTTGTCTTCCACCAAAAGGCAGACAAACTAGTACTGTGAATTGTGCAAATACAGAGTAAAGTGCAGGAAGGGTACAGCTTCACAGTTTTTAACTAACCAACAGGACCGGAATGATTCAACTCCTATAGAGAGGTTTTACAATTGACAAATGAAGCATAATTTTTAATATATATTACACTGTGCACTGTTTACATGCACTTCCATTGTGCCTAAATAAAATGAGGGAACTCCATTGCTGGCATCCATTTTTAATATAGGGAACTTACATGGAACTTAGTTACTTGGATAGACATGTTCTGGGAAAAGATGGAATAAATGTGGTTTTTTTTTTCTTTATTATACACTTTCCAATTCTACCACAACATTCCCAAGAAAAAACATTAACAGCTATTCAGCACATCCGCTGGGGTGGCTTTGCTAGCATGCCATGTACATATATTTCATCTGTGCATTTTCTTAATGAGGAGGCAGAAATGGATACTGTTGTGCTGCAAAGCACATGGTGCTTTGGAAGCTGTGCAGGGATGAGCCAGCTCAAATGACATCACTTTACACTTACAAAAGGACAGATTTACAACTAACTCCATCTGCTGTGTCTGTGCTTTTCTAAGTAGAAGATAGGACATTATGTAATGCACGAAGATCATTACACATTGATCATAACATGAAGAGTGTATTATTTTACTTTTCAGAGGGTAAAAAAGAACAGAGGCAACAAACAGAACAAGACAGTTCACTACATTTCTTAAAAAACACAAGTGTGCTTAAGTGCTTTGGAGTGGCTTATTTAGTAAATGAAGCTGAGCTTATAGGGGTTCAGACTTGGTAGACTCAATGCCTTAGATGCATGCAAACACTGCCCAGTGCATTAAGAGAGCTGAAGGGGTGGCTCTATGAGAAAGAAACCTTCTTCACAAGAAGATTTGTTTCCTTCTTGAGTAATCACTGTGGTGCAGAGCATTTACAGTTCTGTTCAGCCACTTTCTCAAGCTGCTGCTCAGGTTCTTTATTATCACTGGTTAGAAGGCAAATTCAAAGAAGAAAGAGGGGGAAATGGAAATGAGTGAATACAGTGAGTTTTAAAAGGTTTTGGACACAATGGCATTTGAATGTTTACCTCCTCCTGGCTTATTAATCACAGGAATACTCCATGTACAGTATGATTTGGGTAAATAAATCAGTTGAAATGTGGCCATTGTGTTAGACAGAGACTGATATATCTGTAAAACATACTTGAAAAATCACCCATGTTTCTTCTCATTCTACCCACTACAGATTTTATTCCTAACAAGCACATATTAACGCGGTCTCAACATGCTATTTTCTTTCCTTTCCAAACGAAGCACGGTGCCAGCAGTTAGCTGTGATACCCACACCTGTGTTGGTATGACAGTAAAGCACTACACAGTTGCACGAAAAGATATCTTTTACAGCAGTCATATTTCTATGTTAAAATATCTTGCTGAGAAGGTTTTAACCCACAGACTGGCTGACAGCCCATCCAGAGCCACAGCTGCCACAGTAAGGCTTGGAAAGCAGCTCTTCACATCTTGCAATAGGAAACTGATTCAACAAGACTCATTCTGTGTATTAAGGGTACAATGCAAAGATTTACCTCATTCCTGGACAGAATATATATTGCATAGAAATCATACCTAAATTTCTCAAGAACATACTCACAGTCATTTTAGGTTTGTTCCTAATGAACCCAATGCAGAGAAGCAGCAGGGCACAAACTCTGCCTCCATACCACATATTCACACTTTCAAAGCACTTACAACTCATGCAAGTCTCAACCTGGTGAACTTAAATGGGACATTAACAGTCTCTAGAACAGCTAATCTTCCACAGAGCCTGTCAGTTCCACTCTGCTGAGGAGTTAATCTTAAATTAATCTGTCTTCTTGCTGAATGCTGACTGCCTCCCTCAACATGTACATCTCATTTACTCATGCAGAGGAACAGCTCTGTCCCTACAGATGTATCATTCCATGTCTGAATTAAAGAGGGATAAATTACCAGTTCCTGGATTTCTAGGTGTCCTGGACAAATGACTGCTAAGTTTGCACAGGTTGGCTGTCCTTGTGCAGGATGTCCCACAGACCCATCACTTCCAAACCCATTACAGTTAACAGGCTTCAGCTATGGGATTTTCTTTTCAGAAAAATCTAAGGACTGGTCTTTCTAGAAGTAAAGGATGCAGTTGCCATCAGGCCCAGCCTGTAAAAGTCTGGCGGACTACAATGTCCCCACCTTATTAAGAGCTGACCTGGCCACCTTTCTTCCCTGTCTAAGCAGCTCACTTGCTCCAGCTTTCCATTTTCAGAAAGCACATGCTCACTGCGACAAAACTCTCTCTCAAAACTCAGAGTAAACTCTTTTCTTCTTAAATCAGGGCTAGTGAAATCTATGTGGATGTTATAAACTGTCTGTCCTGCCCCCTCTCTTTTGTTCCAATTAGTCTTCGGTATTTTCTGGAACAACTTCAAAAGCAGGACACCTTGCTAGGAGATGGAAGATCTCCTCCAGTGTAAAGGGAGCCTTGAAATCTCCGCCCCATTTTCCTGGAGAGTGCATAACCAGTAGACTACCATGCAAATCCAAGATACCAGTACTTGGGCTTAGAAGACAAACCGAGAGCTTTTCTTGTTTCTTGCAAAGACCAACTGCCACTCTCAGAAGTGCACTGCACACACAGGATCCTGAGACAGTTAGGTGTCTTCTTGCAGCCCTTAACCAAGCAGCTAATCCCCAGAAAGAAGCAGGATTTCAGACACATGATGGGTATCGCTTGCTTTTTTGTTATTTTCAGGTAACTCCCAGGCCCACAAATGGGTGTTTGGGATTGCAATTTAAGGATTAACAGTATGCAACTAACACAAGGCTTTAATACCACTTAGAAACTAGAAAGCAACAAATTTGTCATGACAACACTGAGTTTGTAGGTGCTCAAGTCCTTTATCACATCTGTAACCTCAAACAAATCTGAGAGGAAGACTGTTAAACACTGATCAGTGTTGACAGCAAATGCCCACTTGCTTTGAAGACTAAAAATGTTTCTGCAGCCCACATACCACACCAGTTTTCTGGTCTCATGTTAGTCATGTGGAAGTTTCTCATAGTTTGATGCATTTGGGCACACTGTTTGGCTCTAAATGAGCCCCCCAAACCACTGACACTTCCATGAACCAGGGCCTTTCAAAGCCCTGCCATTTAACTGAACCCTATTGCTTAACTCCCAGTGGTCATTTCCCCTCTGTTCCATTAATGGTACACCAAAAATTCACAACTTCTTGTGCCCCAAATTAATCTCCACTTCTGCCTGGTTATGCCAAAAGCTGCAGACTTTCCACATAGTGTATGCTTCCCTTCACATGATTTAGCTAAGCTGTTTCTAAGCATCTGTCTAGTATCATCTGCTTGAAAAAAGGATGAAGCATGTATCACCTTTTACCTACTCCTGGAGGAGAAAAGCAGTAAAAGACTGCACATTCAGCCTCCTCCTCTCACATAAATGCAATAAGAAGGGAAAAAGCAACAACGTACTTTATTAGTCCCATCAGTTTTGCTGAAGTAAGGAGACTGAAAGCTGTGGGAGAAAACTTTGTGTCATTAATACAGCTTCTCCACAGGAAACATGGGCTCATCAACAGATTGTTTTTCAGCTCAAGCTTTAAATATGAGTGATTTCATAAGCATACGTAAGCACAGCTCATACAATTTCTTTTAGGTCTGTAATGCACTGGTACCCAATTATTTGCAAACGGAATCTTCCTTCTCTTTTTCTAGTGTTTTATCCCCCCCTTCTCCACTACATATGAACATGCCTCGCACCCTCTTCACCGTGTATGCTGCCCTGGAGACCTCCTCCCTTCACCCCTGGAGGGTATAATAACCCAGGCTGACCATTCCCTTCAATGTCCTTGCACTCCAAAGCAAGTCTCTCTCCATCCAACCAAGTTATCCTTCCCATACCCTGAATGCCACCTTTTATTAAAGGCCCCACCACCCAGAGACCTGACAGCTCCACCCCACCAGTTACAGACCTATACAAGGAAATCCTGCTTTTAGGTGTTTCCTCATGTTTCCTTCTGCCCCCAATTCAGCAAATCAGCACTTTTCAGCCTTATTCCGATCATCTCCTCCCTTTTCCCCAGTTGCCTGGTCCTAGTCCCAGTTGTTCTCCCAGGATGAGGCATGATGTCAGACCCCATATCGCATTCCTTTTGTTTAGCTTAGCTACCAGGGAGGAGAAGGAGCAGAACAGAGAGGAAAAGGTGATGTTTCATGCAGAGACAGTCTTGTAGCCTCAGCCACAGGCTTTGGCCCCACTTGCCTGCTACCCCTTCCCAACCTTATTGTCTGAAATTCGATGTTGTCCTCTTCAGTTACCTGCCAGAGGAAGATAAAACAGCAGAGGGGAGAGCAAGACCATGTGGAGCTCTGCACAGAGTCAGAAAATCACTGCTCTGATAAGGAAGATGACAAGCCTGAACTCTATTTTGCTATCATATATTTTCTCAGTATCACAAAAGGAATCTTATTTCTGGTTTTAAAAATTTAAAATTAGGACTTTTCATATCTGACCTTAATATCAGAAATGTGTCGCATTATGAGAACACAGCAACAGCACTAGGTTTGTTTCACACTCTTCAAACATGTGGACAAAGAACTTCCTTGTGTTTTAATTTATAGAGCAGCCTACATGCATACTATAATTTGTTACTTACTGTTCCATGAATAAATGTGACAAAAACCACTAAGAAAATCACTTAGTCAAGGCAATGGCGAAATAGCAAAGTGGTTTCAATGCACATAGAGACTGGAATGAAATGGCTGTGCACGCTGAGTCCAGTGGGATATCTAGATTCCAGGAAAAACTATAAAGCATTTTACTGATGATATCTAACACACAGCAACACCATAAAACTTCTAGTCATGGAGTGGGCTCGTCTTGCCTCCCTTACAAAATTCTGATGTTAGAAAACTCAGAAAAAGCAGAATTCTAGTATCATTCTAATGCAAGATGCACCATATAACTAAGAAATGGGCATCTTTAAATCTCACAAAGTGATGTGGAAGCCATCCATTTTGCATTACAGTGAATAGGAGTACTTGCTGGTGGACTGCAGAGAGCTGATTAGTCACAGCACACTGTTTCCTCTGTATTCAGCTGTTAAACAACATTTAAAAAGTTAAACTCATATTAAATATTTATCTGATGTTTATTGTTCCATGTAAGCAATTGCCACAGGAATATTATTCTGTTGTCAGAAAGAGCACAGTTATCTATGCAATGGCAAATAGGCTGGGAAGTAGGCCCGTGAGGCAACATCACTGTTGAAACACAAATTTGTGAATATTTTGCATTACCAAACCCTTTGGACAGTGTTGCTCAACATGACTGAGCATTTCACATTTTGCAGGTGCCTGACTGAAGCATCTTAAATAGGTATAATCTTGGCAGGGTGACCTATTAGCACTTCCCAAACATCATTCTATGCAGAAATATGTCCCCAAAGACATCCACCAACTCTTGATCTTCTGGTTCTTCTCATTACTAATCTTAGTTTCTTCCTTATATTAGCACTATCCACACACAGTTAAAGAGAATTATAGTCACTTCTTCTGGGATATATAAATGCAAGTGTATGACCTCCTGATGATCTAGTGATTTCAGTAGAGTTGTGGATGCTCAAGAGTACCTTTGATGTCAAGCCACTTCTAGTATGACTTGGTGTCTGACTGGAGGCGGAACATCCAGCTGTGGAAAACTGAGTAACAGTTGTAACAGACTCAAATTTCAAGTACTGCCACCTTCTCACAAAGGTATATGCCTCATATAGCTTCAGGTGAAAGAGATCATCTCCCCAACCTTTAAATCCATTTGAATACTGCAACTCTGAAGGCTGCTCTGGCATTACTGGATTAGTTTTCCCCCAGGGACCAAACCTTTTTCATCATTAGTTGAAATCCTTTAAACCTGCAATATTCTAGGTGATCAACATGAAAGGTTTTCCCCCTTGTGTATTGAAGATGTTCAGGTAGGCTGGCTGCCTATACAATAATAACTTCTCTTTAGGTGTTTTGAAAGTGTTCTAAACATCAATTTGGCATACAAGTAACTCCATTTCTCTCAAACTAGCACCCACTAACACATTGCCTGCTCTGAATTTCCCTATCATTGCTAGTTAAGTCACCATCAGGTCACTGTCAGGCATCTGCATATTCAGTTAAGTAAGTACATTTTGTAGGAAGAAAGAGGGCTTGACAGAAAGGATAAAGTTCAAAAACACAACATCCCCTATTAGCATAGCTCAGTTCTAGTCAAAATAGCTATTTTCCTATTTGAAATAAACCCCAAAACAAATAAAATCCAGATGTCCCATGTTTGTTTATTTATTTACATTTTTTAGAAGCAGAAAGTGATGTAGGAATGGTGAGAAAAAGTCTGCAAGCTCTGAGAAAAAGCCTTGATCCCAGAAGCACTGCTAAAACTGTTGTGAAACATGTTTTTTTCTCAATCAAAATACTAGAGGGAAGAAAAAAAAAAGGAAAAAAAAGCTAATGAACAGTATATTCTCAAACTAACTAAAAAAACCCCTAAACACTTTCTATGTATTTCTACCCTGTATTGTGATTTTAAACAAATGCAGCTGTTTTCTCCTTTACTTATTGAAAATGCAATCAGCAATGAAGTCAATTTGTGTCTGACCAAGTCTCTTACAGTAAGTGATTACTTACAGATGCCATGTCTCCAAGTGAAATTTTTGCCACCTGTTTTCAATTTCAGGATTGGCAGTTTTGTATTGCTACAGCTTACTGGCCTCTTGCAGGGCTATACCATCTGTTGCTGTATTCTCCATGCTCAATCACCAGTTTCTATAGGACATCCATAACATCCGAATAGCTTTATCAGGAGTTTTCCTCCTTTACACAAGGAGGTATACTAAATACTATAGCCTGGAAATATCAAAACTATCTTCCACATCAAAAAGAAGCTGCAGATGAAGCATGGATTACTTTCCTTTAGTAAGTGGTTTCATTCAGGGTGTGAATATGGCTTATTTATGTGTCAAATTAACCATATCAAGATGTTTACACATATGGTGCAGGCCAACTTTCACTACACTTTTATTTGGATATCCATTATCTAGCATAAACTTTTTGTATGGCCTGAAGTTCTTTAGGAGACGATTCGATTCATGGAAACAGTGCTGTCAACAGTTTAACCATTTAAAAAAGGGCGATAAATACACTTAGGAAATAGAGTTTGTTGGTGACAAAGCAACGAACAGAAGAACAGAATAACTCAATGTTTCCACCAATGTGCAAAGGATGTTTTGCAAAACTATTCAGCAACACATTTTCCTATTTCAGAGCAAAAGTTGTTTTCCAAAATATATCAGCAATATTGTTCAAGCCATGACTCATCTACAAACAAATTCCAACATGTATTCCTATTGTAATGATTACTAGATGGCGTCTGTAAGAGGAGCCAGTTATGGCAAAGAGCTCTTCAATTATCCTGTCTGGAAATTGCAGCACAAACCTCTAGGGGATGCTGTGTATATTGTATTCATACAGTGTTTTTACTTTTGGACTCTTCCTATTATAGAAGTCCCAGCTGATACCAACCTATACGGCTTATTGTTGGTTGATGTTATGATTTTTTGCTTGTATGATCATAATGGCTAAGCTCCTTTGCTGTTGACAAGACCCAGGATCGTAGATGCCCTACAAATGCAGAAGAAAAAGACTCTCCCATCCTTCTTGTTGCTCCATAAAGAGTTAAACATGCACTAAATCAGGCTGTCCTCTGAGATAAGCTGAGCATCCTCCTCCTCCTCAGGTGGCCCAGCAGCAGAGGAGGCAGCAGGGCTCTGGGGAGAGGGGGAGGTCTGAGATGGCTGCTCTTCCCTCACCTTTAGAGTGGGATATCAGGGGTGGAAGGGCAGGACCTCAGGCATGCAGAGCACAGTGGGCACAGATCACAGACCACGGACAACTCGCTTAGAATGGGAGAAGGGGAGAGTGAGCTGAGAAATGCTTAAGAGAAGGCTGGAAGTAAAGGGAAGGAGGAAAATGATGACTTTTTGCTATGACATGAAAACTTTAAAATTATTGTTTGCCCATTTCAACACCGACCACAGAGATTTCGATACAGTCTTCTCACTGCAGGAAATGACAGGGATCCCCATCCCATCCCACAGTTCATAAGGCAACTGAAACTCTTTCCTCCTCTCTGAAAGAAGCTTCTGAGCCATTTTCCTCAGGTCCAGTATCAGTAGAGGCAAGAGACAGCACAAGACCAAAAGGCATGCTCCAGCCAGCCACCACTCTTCCAAGCCCGTTAGACTGTGGTTACAGCTCTTGGGCTGATACTGTTGGACACAGAACCCTTTACTCCTCATAACAATTTGATTAACCTTCTGTCATATCGTTTGCTATCGCTCCATCTCTAGAAGAGTGAGGGTGACTTTGGCATCAGTCTGAAGCCACTAGAGTTTTAATGTCTTTTGCTTAAAGAACTCACCCAGGCAAAAATTATACAGAGTGTGACCCACTCGCTGCAACGTCCTCTGACCTCAGTTAACACTGACATAAAACTAAAAGAATGCTGTTGACTGGAGCGCAGCTATTACCATTGTACAGCAGTGCATCTGAGGTCAGAATCTGACTCAAATTGCTTGCCAAAGACTGCAAAATATTATGAAAGAATGGCTAACAGAAGCTACCCACACCCACTGAGCCACAGATATTCAGCTGAGAAACAGATGTTTTAAGGGTCAGTACTTCTGTAACAAGTAAACACATTTATTGTAATGTAGAACACTGAGCTAATAATATAAATACCAAGTAGGACACTTGAAATACCATGCAAACAATAACATACATCAGAAAAATAACTACAACAAATGCTTATTTTTCGACAGAAAGATCACAGGATCAGCAGCTGTTTACTGCTTCAGCACAGCAATTACGACGTAAGCTTAGCCAAAGTTTCCAGTAAGGCCTGCTCCCTTCCATCCCATTTCTAATAATCTGTGACATTTTTTCTGGGTCTGATATTCAGAGAGCTTGCTGTCCAAAATGCTAGCCGAGTTACTCTCAGAGAAAGGCCAAAAGATCATGTGCTCTGCTTTTCAGATGCAGTTAGCTAAAACTAATTCACTTCGTTCTTTGCAAAGACCCCCTGTTTCTTACTCAGCAGTATAGCTGTAGAACACAAATAAGGAAGTTTCTGAAGAATAAACATTTTAACTGGAAACAAAAAAAAGCCCTGCCAGAAAAAGAAATCTTTGCATTTACTTTTGTTTCTGTGATTTGGCTTAATAAAATACACTAACATAATAACAGCTATGCTTTCAGCCAAGAAGACACCCACACGGATTCAAGAACAGACCCAATATTTGGACTTCTGCTGACTTTGGTGGGCTTTGGGCCAGCCCTCAATAAGGTAAATAAAGCCTCACTTTTAGCAGGGCTCCTGCTTACCTGGATCCCTGTGCAAGTTCTCCATAAGCTCCCACACTTTCAAAGGGAAGCCACAGAGCCAAACTTGGCCCACTAGCATAAGCCTGAGCTATGAGTCCGGAGCACCAAACCAGTGCAAGGAGAGGCTGTTGGTCACAGGGCGGCTGCCTGTGCACATGTCCACCCCTCCTGCAGGGACACCTTGCTCCGACTACCTCCCATCTTTCCATTTCAGACCTGTCCACTGGCCCCATCTGGTGTACTGGTTACACTGGAGGGTTAGAAATGGGTAGAGCCCAGCATCCTAGTCAAGGAGCGAGACTCTTGCATTCACTGCACTATCTTCTCAGACACATTCAAAATTGAAAAAATACATAAACATGCTCAAATGTGGGACCGACAGTCTCAACTGATGAGTCTCAACTACTGCATCCACATGGACATTTTGTATTGTTCTACATGCCAACTACTTTGGTTTTTAGTTTTTCATGTTAGTAAATATGCTAAATGAAAAGCATCATCCACTTCCCCCCCCCCCCCCCCCCCCCCCAGGAGAGAAAAAGGCTAAAAATCACAGTGAAAATGCAGATATACATACACATTCTTGCTAGCATACCTGAAGTGTTACGGATAGGTCTCCTCCCTCCTATTTCCTTTTCTAGAAGAAAATTTGACATGTCCTTTATTGTTCAAATTTTAAAACCAAAATCCCTACCCACTGTTCCACAGAATTCGCTTTCACAAATTAGGGCCTCCACACCAAGCAGTGAAGCCACCGCAGAAGCAAGCAAACCAAGCAGTCCACTCACAACCCAGCAAAGAACTCTTCATAATCTATTCCAATGCACTTTAAACCCACTTTCGACATACAGTTTTGCATGTACCAGCCCAGGGTGAAGGAAACTAATTTGCTTGCGCCATTAACTAGGCAAAACTCTGGAACAACTAAGGAAAAACTTGCATGTAGAGCATCATCAAGAAATTGTAGTGGTTTATTTTCTTCCTTGAACATAGTTTCTGCCTATTTATTTATTTATTTTTTAATCAAGAGCATACTCCTGCTTGGATGAAAATAATTTCCATCTTAAGCTTCTGTAGCCTTATAAAGGTACACGTGTTTGTTATAAAGGTTCTTCCTCTGTCCCTGGAGTAAGAAATGTGAATACAAATGTTGATACAGATAAACATGGGTCAAGATAAAAAACTCAGGAGCTGGAGTAAACCACCAAATTTAGAAAGTGAATTAGGTAATGCCAGGCACCAGGGTGAAGGAAGTTTTTCATCAGAGGTTCAGCTATCAGCCTCTGGTAAATAGCATGCAGCGGGGGAAGAGCTCAAGTGAATATCTCATCACCAGCTCTGTATCTGGATTTTAAATCAGTTCTAAGTTACAAAACTGCTTGCAGAGTTTCACGTTACTGACCTTCTCCAAAGATTTACCCCTAATGTATTCTAGCTTCTTAATGTGGTTTTATCTAGAGTGTCCCCTTTTATCTGCTGTTTGGATAAGTTTTCTCAACTACAGTTCAGAAAGGCATACTTTTAATTTCAATGTCAAAAATATTGGGGGTTTTGAGTTCAGGCTGTTAGGATTTATATGGTTTTACACCTCCATGTTGCAGCTCTGGGTTAGAAAAACACAGATAATGGAAAAGGCTATAACAGATACGTGAATGACTTGCTTATTTTCATTGGCCAAGTAGTGTTGAATGAAAAACATGAAAGTGTTTTAAAAAACAAGTTAGGATTTAAAACACAGCTGGACAGAGATAGACATACAGTTTAGAAGCATAAATTATCTGTCACTCTAATGATCTCTATCAGGATGTGGAACAGAAAGGGGACCACATTGAAAACAGTACAGTCTGATCTAACATGAAAGATTTAATTCATTAATATAGTCACTAATTTCAGTTGTATTTCCCTAATTCAGAGTGAGATTGATGCTCTTTGCACAGCAGGGGCCTGCAGGACAAGACAAATGATTGTTGACAGGGTTTTCACAAAAACGGCTTTGTTCATGCTTTGTTTCAAAAAAAGCAAAGGTACAAACAGAGCTGCAGGGCTAATTCCTTTCATATACAAACCAACCCTGCAAAAATTATACAATGTAATAATCTCATAATATTCCTTCAAACTTTAGATTTGAGTGAATAACTAACTTAAAATAATACATGTAAACCAAGCAGCTAACTTCAGCTTCTTAAGGAGACCTGGATATAAGGACGTACTGATGTAGAGATCATCATACCTAAAAGCGGCCCACAAGACAGCCAGAGAGGGACGTTTTACAAGGGCATGTAGTGATAGGGCAAGGAGCAATGGCTTTACACTGAAAAAGGGTTGGTTTAGATTAGATATTAGAAAGAAATTCTTTACTGTGAGGCTGGTGAGGCACTGGCACAGGTTGCCCAGAGAAGCTGTGGATGCCCCATCGCTGGCAGTGTTCAAGGCCAGGCTGGATGGGGCTTTGAGCAACCTGATGCAGTGGAAGGTGTCCCTGCCCATGGCAGGGAGGTTGGAACTAGGTGATCTTTAAGGTCCCTTCCAACCCAAACCATGCTATGATTTCTAAATGGAAAGCTTGTGACTAGACAGAACAACAAATAAAGAACTTAAGTCTTTTAGATTTTGGTTCATATAAGGAAATTACAAACATATTACAGTTGTGTAACAGAGCAACATAAACCCAGCTTTTTAGATTTATATATATTATAGAAATGCATATATGATTTCTATATATAATCCATATATTATATATTTATATATATAAGATTATATGGCCCTTTATATAATAGAGCAGTATAAACCCATTCTTTCTTATAATAATCTCTTCTTTATATTTAACTGCTTTTTATGTATATTTTCTTCCTTGTGAAAGGCAGAGGTTTGGTTGCCTTTTTAAAATATATTGCGGATATGGAATCTAATCATCGCGCATGTCTGTTAGCTGAACTTTTATCAAGTAACATTTTGTCTGTTTTAAAACATTTTCTTCATACTGTGGTAAAGCAACTAATCTAGATTAGTGTAAATTGACTGCCTGTTAAATTAGCTCAAGAATGCATGGGAAAATCTTTCAGGTTAATATCTAGTTGCTCAGCTGCATTTTAGAAAATGTTTCAAACAAAATTCTGCCCGATACAAAACCTCTTCAGCAAGCTAAGCAAGTTTTACCAGTAACTATGTTATTAATCTTCAGTGTGACTTCAGTGCTTTTGTTAATTCTGTAAGTGTCAAAAAGTACAATTATATATGCATTAGCATCTTTAATGTTGTAAAATACCTAAGTAGAAACAAAGATCGGGCACAGCAAAGAGAAAACTCATGCATGCTGATTATCAACATAAGATTTCCTCTCTAGATTTCCAGCAGTAGAATAGGAGATATAACTTGACAACTACCACTACAGTCTTAAAACTCAAGTGTATTCAAAATGCAGTCAGGCTGTTAGAAGTAATACACTAAAAACAGTGACAAATTAACACAGAGATTTTGATACTTTAAAAGCAAAGTCAGTGAAACTCCATGAACTCCACCACGCACTTTGTTACCATTTCCAATTTTCAAGTAAATTGTTCTAATAGACAGCTGTATATAATCCTAAAATTACTCTAAACATACTTTCTACCTGTTCTCTATCATTCACTCTGCAGAGACAGACAAGTTACTATGTATCTTCCTTGTCTAATTTCAGGTGGAAAACAGTCCCCTGATATGGATTAATGCCTCTCGGTCTCGCGGAAATGTTAGGAGGCATTTTATGCCCTGAAGAATAAGGGTGAAAGATACTGAAAGCATCCAAACTCAAGATATTTTCATTTTCTTCCACACAGCATGAATTTGAACCAGCAGTAACACATGTACAAGTGTACTGTAATGAAGGTTAGGATTCCTGAACATGCACTGAGACTAATGGCATCTGCCCTGAATGTTAATTAATTCTCACATTAGTTGGGGGAAAAATAAGAGCAAAATTATTTTAGCTAATATAAGGGAATAATTTTATCTATACCCTGTCATTTTCTAGCTTCCAAAATAGACTTGTGCTTCAGCATGTGAAAATGTAGATAGGCAAAGCGTCAAGTGCACAACCGTCACCCTCCCATGACACATCCACAAGTCTGAATAATGAAAACACATAGCAAATGTCTGGAAATTTAACAGCTCTACATGTACTCACATGTATTGCATTCTACACAGTCACAACTAGAATGAAAAAGGTGTCAAAAACCAGGGCCACAATTGCCCAAGGGTAGAATCTCAACTGATTGGATAAATCCCCCCCAAATGGAAAACAATTCTGAAAAAGAAGCGCAACCTGAAGACAAAGTTCTCATGAGTGTGTGGCAACTTCCTTAACACTCCAGGGAGTATGTAGATAAGCACTTCCTTTCCAAGGAAATATTTATAGAGAATGTAGGTTTAAAAATAAACACACAAAAATATCCAGTGGTCCCATAAAATATTTTCCACGTTTGATCACCTGGGTTTTGTATTTATTTTTTTTTTTCAGAATATAAGTGCTGTATTTTTCTTCCTAATTTTACCTGGAGATAGCACTTTGTGAGATAATATCAAACCAAGTAAGACTGTGAAGTTCAGTCCTATAGGTATGTTGGCAGTGCTGTCAAGAGCTATACAGAACACTGTGAAATGCTGTAAATCTTAATTTCTACATGCAACAAACTGAAGAGTAAATATATATTATGGGAACCAATACAGTGAATTGTTGTTAACAAACTACTTATAAGTGATGGTTTAATAGCACCAGTATTTTCTAAAGCATCTTAGTTCCTCTGATTGCTGAAATAATGGTGTCTTTATGCACTAGATTTTGAGTTAAGTAAATCCCTGTTGTGACTCAAATGTTAGGCTACAGATTACAGAAGTTTCCCTATCTCTTCAAAATATCTCTACAAGGAAAAATTAAGTAAATTCCTCACTCCAAAAGAAACCTTGCTATGCTCTCAAAACAAGAATGCAGCCTTGCAAGTAGATTGCTGCCTCTTTCGTTCATGCCCAAAGGATATGTTAGAAACATTAGAAGGCTTCTGCTGAGTTGCACTGCCAGCATTAATTGCTGTTTCATGAAGAAATATCAAAGAAAATAGGGGCCAATGGAGAGGGTGATTCACTGACAATTCCTTGCCAGGAAAAGCACTTCAAAGAAAGTCAGTGGAGTTATACCAGCTGGGATAGAAAGGGGAACCTTTTATACCTCCTTATATACCACCTCTTAATGCGGTGCATTCACCATGGGCACACTGACCAGTGATATAACACAATTATAGTTTCAAATATCCGGAGATCTTCACATTAATAATGCTCTGTAGTAAGTTTGCTTACGATGGTAATCATTCTAAAACATAAAATGGAAATGATACAAATATCTCATAGCACTTGTAAGATCGGGAAAGTTTCCTGTTGCCCTGTTTGATTTATGATTAATTTTAATGCATTTCTAAAGAGAAGTGAGATTTTTCACCCAGAAAGTATCATCAAAATAATGCAAAATTACAACCCTACTGTTGATATTTTATTTTCACCTGGCTGTCTTGCATTTCTGTGTCTCAGGGAGCATTTTTTTCCTATCATCTCCTACCTGCAAAACAGTCTAACTTGACGGTTATAATTTTCTACTTTTGAAATTGACAGTATTGTTGCTCAACCTGAAGGCATCTTTTGACAAATAAACTTTGAACCGATTTTAGCTTTTTATACATTAAAAAGAAGTGCATGGAATATAATAATACCAGTCATTCAAGAAATTAAAAGAAAATAATTACCCTAATTCAAAAGTAATGGGGCCCTTTGAAAACAAATGTAGTCTACTACTAACTGTGACAGCCTATGAGATTGGCTCATTAAATAGCAACTTGGCTCATAGCAACTTCTGGATTAGGCAGAAATAATAATCCACTGTAGCCACAGAAATTCTACACATTTACCAAAATCATGTCTATTATGTTTGCAAGAGATTCTGCCAGCTGTGAGATTAAATTATTAATGTGCCACTTCAGTTGAGATTAGATCTTTTGCTGCCTTTGGCCCTGCCTTTCTCCTGCTCTACTTCCTACGTGTGGCTGCGATCCAAACAGGGGCAGAGCTAAAACTGCCACCAGGGCTTTATTTTGGTACTCACTTCTGCATGCAGGCCGAGAAGGGATTAGTACTATCCAGAAATATTCAGACACACACAAGAGAGAACATATTTTCCCTTCCCTCTGGTATCAGCCCTAGAGTATTACCAGAAGCAATACAGATATTAGGCACTAAGACCACTGAGGCAGTCTTACACCCAGAATACTCTTGGCCCTAAAGATCCTGTGTCCAGCTGCTAGGAGAGAAGAGAGGTGTGGATTGCACAGACATCTGTAATGTTGGTATGCTGCAGCATTTTATTTTAACTTATTTTATCCTGGCCTTAATTTTAGCTCATGGCTGCATAATGATGCAAGAGATCATCTGACGAAGCAGGAACGCTGAACATGCAACCAAATTTCCAGGCAAAGCAGGTTTTCCATTTTCCTATTGCAGCTCAAGAGCCCCTTTCTGCTTTAATCTGGTAATCACACACCACAAGATGAAGAACGTCATGGCATAGACAGATGACCTTCTACTGCAGCCTTTACTGCAGGATCTCCCAGCAGCTTCCTATTTTCTATTGCCAACACAACCACAAATAAAAGAGGACCTTGACTTCTTCAGGCTACATATCAAAGTACCTAATATTGCATCTTTATTGTATTGTTTTTTCTTTAGTATAAAACATGTAGTACATTTTTACTGACTAAAAAGTTGAGCAGAAAGAGGAGTAGAGCTGGAGAAAGCTATGGAATTCACGATACAGGGGTAAAACTACCAGTTTCCTTTTGAGCATGTCAGAGAGAAGACATTTCTCTCGCTTCCTCTCCTTTTTTCTCATACAGAAATATGATGTATTTGCAGGATTCAAGTATCTCTTCTTTTTGCATAAAAATAAAGGTGGTTTAAGGAGTTGAAGGACTTCGCAAGTAAAAAGCACACAAACCATGCTTAACACAGGAAAGATCATAACAGACTGCCCCGAGTGGGACGGGGTGATAAAGGAGCAGAATTGCCATTGGCATTGTAAAGTCTGCAGACAGCTGTTTGCGTGTAATGGCCAGGAGGCAGCGGGATGCAGCACTGCAGATGCTCGTCCTGATCAAGCCCCAGTCTGTTAGGATGGCTTCCCTTGCTGCTAGCAACCCTCGCAGCCCTGGGACAATTGTGGTACAGGGAGAGGGAGCCAGGGCAATCCCCTGAGCCCCATTCCACCACAGTCTTTATGTAACTGCAGCACCAACACAAGGTGACGTACAAGGGTGTTGCACTACAGGCTTTATGTTCTCCAAACTGTCACTTTGACTTTCAGTAAAGTATATTCCTGTCCAGTCTCTTAGAGAAGCGTTTGAAAGAGAATAAAGATATTTCAAACGCAAGGGTTTAATAATGTCTCAAAATAAGAACATACGAAACTGCTTGTCTCGAACACAAACTCCTACAGCACACCAGGGCTGTGCTCCGTATCTGTGGTCACAACCACATTCTCAGTACAGATTTCTTTACACTAAAGATATTGATATGCAACCTCATTTTCTGATCTTCTGGACCATGCTCAAGTAACCAAAGGTGCACCTTCTGGGTATTTAAGTGTTTTATTTTCCTGCTTTTGCCCTTTATCATCACAACACACTGTGATCCCAGAAATGGCAATGTAATTACTGGTGTCTAACAGGCTTTTTGGCCTCCAGACATCAAGTTTATGATTCTGCCATCATACCGTAACTTATACACATATGATCAAGCTTTTCAGAGAGCAACTCATAACATTACTAACAGGCAGTGTTTCCCAAAATAGCAGTCAACACTGATGCTTTACTGGTGGGAAGACAAGCTGCAGACAGAAATCTAGAGCATTACAGACTGAAGGAAATGGTTTGACTGCACTAATGGGTTAAACTCACATCTGCCAGGGTATGGAAAGAGTAGAATATCTCTTCCACTTTATATTAGGAAGTAGTTAAATCAAAAGCATGCAGTTCAATACAGCTCTGAGAACCATGGGATATATTCCTTCTACTGTTTCACAGGAGAGAATGCAATGCCCATTCGAACAAACAGATCTAATACAGCTTTCTGTACAGGAATTTTCATACCTAGACTAGTCTAACGCAGGCACTAATTTGTCAGATTAACTCTGCAGTGAACAGCTTCTATTCTGCAAGTATATTCTAAGTGCATCTGACTGAAACCAAAGGGACACAGTATGGTTTCTTCTTTCATCTCAATAGAAGCAGACCACTCTCCAGAAGAAATTCTGCTTGTAAAACAGACTCAGATGAAAGGCCAATGCCAAAAGCAGGCGCTAGTACTGGTCATACAACTTTCTCTCTCTAAGTACCATTATTTCTGCCAAGTCTAATGAAACAGAAGACAAACGCTGCGGCGTGTACTTCCAAGGACTGTGCACTGCATTCCACATAAAGGAAGAGAACTTGGAAGCATATGTGTAACTGCACCATGCAGTGACATCTGCCTTAACACTTATCTGTTGTCAATTATCTAACATAATAAAACAGAGATAAAATAACATCTGTGGCTGCTGCAAGACAAATCCAGCATTTGGGAAGCCTTGAGGACTTTGGTTTACTTTCTATGAGGTCAGCAGTAATTTAGTTATTGACATTAGTGGACATACAGCTGAGGACAAAAAGTTATTTCAAGCCTCAAAATAACTGCTGACTGAGATGGAAGAAAAAGGAATTGTTTGAAGAGGCCTTTACTGCAATAGTGGTGTGTTTTCTTGGGATGATTAACAGGCATATAATAGGCATAAAGGGAGTAAGACAACACAGCTTATAAAATGATTACATACACAGATGATTCATTTTAGTGTGAAGCATTTAGCTACATGATGATACTTTTCAAGATCAGAGCCTAAGGGGCTCTGCTGCTTCTTCAGTTAACCAGTACATTACCTGACCAGTATAGTGGGCTACCCAGTACCAGTGTGCTTCCAGAGTTTGAATACTATAGTAGATATATTTGTCTCCTTGGATTTTACAGAGATTCTTTACATTACAAAATAGATTAAAATCTGTGTGCAATCTGCAGACACAAATTTGGATCTGCAACTGCTGCTCCATTGACAATTTACTCCAAAGTGCCATACACTGGTTTTGTTGAAGTTTATGAGAATTTTCAATTAATATAGTAAGATGTGAATTTGTCTTTCACATGTTGTTCTAACCCAATGAAGCAAATATATTAACTACCTGACTGTCTCAGGATATTACCTACTAAAATGTGTTTGGAAAGATGAGGATGGACAGACATTTTGGGGGCTAATTTGTGACTGCCTTGTACCACTTTGGGAAAACAGTGTAATTTCTCTAGCTTCAAAGATGTTTAAATGAGCTGAATGGAAGATAAAGGTTTTTTAGTGCTTTTTTGTTTGTTTATTTGTTTGTTTTTAAGAAAAAAAGAATACTTTCACTTATTTCATGTTTTCAGTCAGGCTTGTAATGCTGCTTAAACACTGCAGAGCAACTGAATTTTTAATTATCACTTTTTTTGCTGAGCTGACTTACATTTGCACACAATTGCTAAGCCTTGCCCAAACACCACTTTATCCAGCAGATTCAAAGAATTTCACATTAAAGGAAATATGATAACCTGTCTGATTTTATTTTTAAAGGCAGGAGCCAGAAACTACAGTATGAGAGGGAACTTCACCTCCCATCTAGCAGATTTTCGTCTCTTGACACTTTTGACTTTTTTGACCACTTTGAATTATTTTCTCCAAATTCCAGTGGAGGGGGCATTTCTAGTTTGACAGCATTAGAAATTAATGTGCCCTTTATTTAATGGAAATATTGCAGAAAAGCAAGTTTACCTAACAAAATATATTGACGTAGCAATCAGATTTTGAAGTAGAAGACAATTCAATTTACATCCATTTGATCTTTGGCAACTTAACAGTGAGCTAAAAAAGGGTCACAATTAGTATCAGTTACAGTATAAATTTTGGCAAGCCCAATCAAAACAATTGCAATTATATCCACCATACACTGAACGTAAAAACAATTCTTGGACAGTTAATGAAACTCTATCACTTCAGCTTACGTTGTCACTGGTCAGATTTGGACAGAATTATTCATATTTCACGAAGAGAGTTAGCATTTTTTTCCACTCTGCCCCTCGGTTAATTTCATTCAACGAGTATTATATCTCCCTAGTGCTATCCAAACTACTGTTTTAAGTACCAGCACCTACTGTCTCTCTAAGCCTAACCCTGCATATTGCCAGAACATATGCAGATGCCATTGCAGTTAGGCATGCAGATGTCACTGAGCTTGGGATGAAGCCAGTGCCAGCTGTACTAGTTAACTTTGAATATTACAGAGGAGTTAGCATCCTCCATGAAGCCTTGTACATTATTAAATCTTTATCATAATGGCGAATATTGCAATTGAGTAGTACCTGGATTTTTGCTACCAGTACACCAGTTTGTTTCAACCCACCTTTTAGAAAATTAATTCTCAGGCTGCTATCCTAAATTACACAAGACTGTGGAATATATGCCCAGAATACATGTATAGAAACCAGGAATCCCAGTTTCAGTTGTGACAGTCTGAAACTGTGCGCTCACAATCAATTTGCTCTTCTGAAGTTTGAGTGCTGTCATTATCCCTTAAAAAAACCCTGGCTGAGTCAGCATAGAATTCAAGCATGCGGCTGACTCTTAATGTGCCACATTTTTCTGTATTGCCTTCTGGAATCCACAT
Organism: Falco punctatus; assembly: GCF_963210335.1. Lineage (NCBI taxonomy): Eukaryota > Metazoa > Chordata > Aves > Falconiformes > Falconidae > Falco > Falco punctatus. The sequence continues at coordinate 71,802,049 of NC_137583.1, forward strand.
GCGCTACCACTAATGCTGCCTAGGAGACTATCCTCCATCTTGACAAATAATCTTTTGGACTTAGCAATACATGCATTTGGTATTTTTGCTTTACACAGCACTGCAACCCACGGAAACATGCAACTACACATTCTCAAGATATTACAGATGTTATGAATGCAAACATTGCATATTTTCCACAATATAGGTTGCTGCAAACACCTACCTTTAGATTACAGTTACACCAACAGGCAATATCGACATAACTATATGTAAACTTATAATTTAAAAAAACCTGAACCATTCAGAAGTTTACAAGCATTAATCCTTTCATGATGCTGGTTCCTTAAAAATATCATGTCAGACTGATTTTATTCTTTGTCTGTAAGGATCTCAGTAAGAAATTTGCAGGTTAGGTACATATTGAATGAGGCAGAACACTGGCTCAATTTTCAGTGCTCAATTCTAACTGATTGACATGAAAGGCTTAAAAAAATGCTTCTGAAAGTCCCAGTATGCCTGCTTGCATCCTCTGACACTTCTGCCTTTAAAAACATGATGCTTAATGATTGCTGGAGCATCTAAAACCTTTCCTCAGGCATTGATTTGAGGAATGCAGACAGGATGCTCCACGCTCTTCTCTCCTATAACCTGACCAGAACATGGATCTCAATACAAGAATACGGGATGAAAGTCTGCTTAATCTCAGCACCTCACCCGCACATGCTACAAGAAAGTCCATTTTTTCAGCATGCCTTCCCACACATTTTTGTGTGCTTGTGGGTGTGTGTGTCACAGCTATTTTTCCTGAAGAGTATGAGAGAGAAAGAAAACTTTGTATGACACATTATAATCATATTCATCTACATGTTTCTGAAAGGCACTTGGATACTTTAAGAGGAGGCATGGAAGAGGAACAGAAGAGTGGCTTTAAAGTGTACAACAAATTCATAGGGTGAATAAAAGACAGTTTAGTCCTCAAGTAAAGTAAACATGGTAATTTCAATAGAACAGCAAACTCTTATGGAAAACATCACAAGCTTAATATATTCAGTTGTGTGTATAATAAAAATAAAGATGGCCCGATGGTGTAATTCTGTACCTTTATCTTGTTCACTAACATAGAAGATTTAACACCTCCATGATTCACAAACTCCTTCATAAATTGATCATATTGATAGTCAATTGGTAGCTTGGTCTTACTATACCTATCAAAAAGCTATCCAAAATGTCATCTATATTCCTCCTAAACTCTGACTTAAATGTATTCCTAAGCAGTATATATGTATTTACTGTTGTGCCAATACTATTGTTTAGCTTAAATAGGTCTCCTCCTCTCTGTTATTTACCCTGCTAATCATGCATGAAGAACAACCAGCTCAGCCTTCATTTTAGAAGGCTAAATAAGCAAAGGCCTCTTAGTCTTCTCTCTTCTGACAACTCTCTATTTAATTTTGCTTTTCCTTCAGTTAATCCCTCCAGAAGATGGAAGACCCATGTAGCACTGCAGAAAAAAAGTCTTACCAGCTATCTGCACAATGTAATTAGTTTCCGTTCACCAGAAATGCCTCAGATACCACACTTTATGATTACCCTTGGAACACACTTATTTCTGTGACCCTTCTGAAATTTCCTTCATGAACCATGGCAGACTAACTGAATCCAAAAGCTAACAAATAGCACTGGGTTTCTGTTCTGAGCTGCCTGCTTTACTCACAAACCAAACTGGGCTTTGTATCCCAGTGAGATGGCATTGCCATGTCTTCAAGTCAATTTAAAAAAGGGCAAATAAGTGAAGTAAACCAGGAAAAATATTTTTCCATATGCCAGGCTCTGAAAGCTCTGATAATCTCAACCAATTTTTTGCTCAGAATAGGATAGGGAAAACCACATCTTTGTTAAATGACATAGCACACTATGGTGAACATGTGTCTCATAATGGTTCTGAACACAAGATACCATCATTTCTCAGACTGTCCATTACATTTACTTAAGACTTTCTTGATTTTTTCAGATATTCAAATAATCAATTATATATAACCTCAACTTCAGATCACAAGAAGTTAAAAGCTTGTACACTAACCTAGTTCTTTGAGCAATCCACCTGACTAATTAGAAATAAATTTGCTTTTAATGTACCTGTACTAGAACGAGACAGGACATACCAGAATGTATTACAACTCTTGGTACTATCGGCCAGCATTATTCAGTCCCAAAATACCTGAAGGCTTTAAGATGGGAAGATTACTCAAAGACATTATACAGTATATTCCTACATGTTAAATAATGCATCAGAATTAATCTACATCCATTAACAGCTTTTTTCTCCTTTGCACAAGTTCTCAAAATCAGTTTAGAAGAATATGAAGTGATTCAGATGTCCTTTTGATATTTTTCAGAGTATCTTGGGTTTTTTTTAAACATCATCTTCAGAATGGCTGTAAAAAAGGGACAATGTATGACAAAACAAAAAAAACAGATGGTGCTAAGGGTTAATAGCAGTCTACTCGAGCAAGTGAAAGGGCCTGATGTTGGACAAATCCTGATTTCTTGGATGTCTGAAGTCCACTTTTTCCAAAAAAAGTCACAAATCATTTTTATTGCTGCCTTCTCCTCCAAGAAAACAAGCTATCAATGTAATTCACTCCACAAGAATACTCTAATACACTTAAAAGAGCAAAGCACTACATTCCTCAGAATGGCTGGAACTAAGCTGAAGCAAAGAAAACACAAATTGTAATTCCAGTGTTCAAAAGCACTATTAGATTAGGAGGGCTGATACAGGAAACTAACCATGCCGGCAGGTCTGCCTTACCTAATATTTCCTGAACAAAGTGCAGCGCTCTTATTCTTTGATGATTCCTGAACATTGCGCTTAAGCTATTAAACTAAGCTAAAAACCATTTGGGACAAAGAAGATATTTAACATTCATGAACAGGCTTGTTCAGCATGTTACATGTTGAACAGCTGAAATCAAGAGAGCTCACGTGATGGGTTGTTCTAGTAAGTGCTGCCTTATTATGTCCTGTCTGCCTCGAGACACGACCTCTCTCCAGAGATACTGTCTGTCTCTTTCTGGAGATAATCAGCATGGGCTTTCTGCAGTCTACTCACATGTAAATCACAACACACCTTGTTCACGGTGTCGCAACTTTAGATCCCTTCACTCTCTCCCTATCACATATCTCAGTTGGTAGGCCTGGACTCTTCCACCTTGCTCCGAGGTAAGATCCCTTATGATCTGATTCTTCTTGGCCTGGATCAGGAAAAATTCCTGTTCGCTACTCCTGAAAATAAGACAGGCTCCACAGATTCTGTACTTGAAGAGAACCTTCTTTCTGGAACATAAAGATTTTAAAAGATACTGGAAGGGTTTCACTAAAAAAATTTTAGTTATTTGCTCTATGAGGATTGAAACACCAAGTGGCCTGTGCAGCTTGGTCCAGAAACTCAGAAATATTTATAGATTCAGTGTTTAGCATCTCTAATTCCCACTGAAAGGAGGAATGCATTTAATAATTCAGGTTGTAAGCTCTTATTTATATATTGTCTTTTAATTACAAATGTAGCTGAGATAAAGTCAAAGATTCATAACTCTCCTGCAGTTTTTCCGCAATTTGTCAGAAAAATATTTCCAGAAGTTTTGGCTGGTACTCTTTTCTCCTGGGCTAACAGGCATTTTTAAACTTTCTCTCTGCCTCAGTCCTAAGCCTTATAATCTTACTAGCTCACCTGGATCGAGGTTAACATTTCCCCATTAGTAGCACACTCACTACTCTCACGGGACCTCACATTTATCTTTATGACATCTCATCTTTTAAGCTGTTCTGTGTCTTTCCTGTTTTCTTCCTAACAGCTTTGTCTCTAACTTCAACTGATCCTGCTGAATAATATCAAGCATGTGAAGTAATACTAGATAGTGATACAACAAGAGCAACAAATGGATGTATTTTTTATTCAATACACATTGCTTAAAGCAAAGGTGAACTGTAAGTTCTGAGAGTGCAGCTGAGAAAGATAGCAGCGTATCAAATGTAAGAACAGAAGAATGTGTTAAAAGTAGAGTTCCTAATTTTGATACAAAATTAGAATAGAAACACTTATTTCAAACTCTTGGCAGGGTTGATCTCACTGTCCTTCCGTCAATTCATTCACTGAAAGTCCACGTGTCTATGCCAATTATTCCATTGCTGACTTGTTACATAGAAATGTAACCGATTTATGAATTTTCTTTGGTAAATTGAATTAATTTTAATTAAAAAGCACGATTAAAAATAATTATCTTTTGTTGCCAACATCAACATTTAGATACAGGATATACAAACAAATGATTGATTCATGGAAAAATAAATATGCACAGAAATAGCCAATCTTTCCTCTTTCAGAGGATTCTGTTTAGTTGTGGTTTGGATTCAGTCATCCTCACACATAAACAGCTCAACTGGTCTCATCCTCCAGTGAAGCCTCTAACTACGGCAGATTCATAGATGGCTGCCCCTGCCCACCATTTATATAGCACAACTCCTGCCATGTTTTCTTTTCACCTATCTTCATCTCTCTTTCACAGCCTATTCTTTATTTTCTGTTTCTTCTCTTCCCTCCTTCTCACCTCTTTTCCCTTCTCACTATTTTTCTAGGATTTGTATGCCTCTGCTTAATTTTCCTCACTAAGGAACAGAAATGCTTCTTGGCATAGAGTCCTCCTGATGACCAACAAGCAACACTAGAAGCATTTTTGGAACTTGAAACTGAGTGTTCCTGGTGGAAAAAGCAGCTCAAAAAAAAAAAATAGTAAGTAGTGCTCTTGCTGCTTCTCTTCTTCACAATAAGCAGCTCTTTCTGTGTCCAGCCACTGCTAAAGAACAATACGGGTGTAAATTGTGCCAACTATTGAAGCAACTAAACCAAAATAAGGCAATGGATTAATGTGAAAAAAAGACTGCAGTATCTCCAAGGTCTTATCCATTCTGAAGGAGTTTATATCTTAACAGAGGCAAGTAATTTGCTTAAAAGAAAGATCTATCATAATTTCAAACACCTGTTCTCATTTTAGGAAGAGTCATTATGACTCTTCTCAGATATTAGATATACTGCAAACATGCTCATGTGTAGATGCAGACAGACATCCACTGAGGTGTACCTTAGGCTGTGGAGAGGTGATGAACACTCCCACTCTCAAGAACACTCTGTCTTTACTTTAGAAACTATAAAGCACTCTGCATACACCTTAGGTGACACTTCAGTTTTGCTTGTCAAATACCATTTAACAAGCTTCTATTAGCTGTAAAGTATGTAAAGTCAAATAAAGAATATGAAAGAAAATACTGAAAAAAATAAGCAAGATTAATTATTGCAGCAGGTTCTGGAAACATGCCTTGACCATTTCCACTTCACCCCCAACAGTGAAAGAAATGTGGGAAAAACATGAAACTATTTACTGCCAGCAAAGAACACTCCATGACCAAAGATTAAAGCTGTGCTCATCATTATGCCTTTAAAATCAATTCTTTTTTCTCCTGATAAGGCTTTAAAATGCATGACAGTACATGAATGTGGAACATTCTCAAAAATTCAGGCATGTTTTATTTGTACTAAAAAATGCAGACCAGTGATGTTAAAAGCTTTGCAATACATGGTTGATAAAATATTTATACAGTACATAGAACAGAAATATTAAGTGTCCCAATCTCATTTTACAAGGAGTATAAACTGTGGCACAGATCTGATCAAATGCTATAGAAGTTCTCTGATCAAATACAGATAAGCAACACATTCTGATTTTGCAATGCCTATTGTTGATGCACATCACGTCGTAATTCTAAAAACATCTGGTTTGAGGAGTAAGCACCAATCAGCAAGCTTTTCTGAATTGAGAAAGAGAGGCTAACTTTACCAAAATTCTTTGCTAACAGCTACTCGCCACTGTTAAATTAGCTACTAAGGACCCCAATGTGTGAAGGGTCCTGTTCCATACACCTAAACGGCACCTGCCACCAAGAATTCATGCTTCTTAAGTGTAAATGTGGCCCCAGGATTTGCTGAACGTGTGAAATGACTTTGTTTGTGGAGTGTAGCTTTGGTGTAAACCTTTGGAGCCTAATAATTATACAGGTAATATTAAGCTTGACTTGTGACAGAGAATTGTAAAAAACCCCAGTGAATCTTGCTGTCAACAACAGCTTCAGCAGTATGGTGCAATACATAAATATCATAACATTTCTATTGAAATCCTCATGTAATTTAAGTATGGGCAGGTAACAAGGCTTTTTTTAAGGGAAAATGCTGTTTTTTTCTGCCAACATGAACTAAAGCAAATACTTGGTTAAAATTAATATCTGCAAAATAATCACCAAAATATCACACGAAAAGTAAACAGTTAAAAATACTTCTGTATTTTCTAAAGTGTTCAGAAAAATGTGTGTGGGTTTTTTTAGACATGTCACGTAAAAATATTTTATATAACAGAATTTTTCATTTTTCAGGCATACTTAAGGGAAGAAGGAGAGAAAGGGAAGAGGGGAGAGAAAGAAGGTAGGAGAGGGAGGTGAAAAGACAGGGAGAGAGAATCTTTGCAGCCAGATCAGCTCCACAAGTAAAATGTTTTCATTCTGATTTTTGAAATAGGAGGAGTTTGATAGGGAATGGAAGCACCTTTTCCTTGAAATTTCCAGGATAAAGTAATTAGCTAGATGTAGGAAAGCAGGAAACAAGTAAGTATACATCCCACTGGCACAAAGGTTTCTTGTTGCTACGTTAGGGAATGTGAAAATAGGATCTCTGTAATGCTACCACGTTTAACTAGACTCATGGATTATCTGTGATTAAATGCAGGTCACATAAAATAACACCTGTAATGCTGCCAACTTCAGTGACGCTCAAGCATGATAGTGATTAAATGCTGGTCACATAAAATAACCTCTGGATTCTAAAAACCATGGAATAGATTTGCATTTCAAGTGCACACACACAAATACATACACATACTCAGATTGTAACTGCTGGAGATTAACTAGCAGGAAATCTTCATGCTCTTTAACAAGGCTTAGAAGATTGCAAAGTAGGCATAAATGTGAACAGACGTCTCACGAAATCAGGACCTTTACTAACACATAGGAGCAGTGACACTGCTCCTCACATGCAAGAGCGCTGCTGGAGGAAGCTCTGTATTTCATCCCACAGCACTAGTAATTAAAGATATTTGCACACTTCAACAGCACATCTTCTCTAAACATCACACTATCTTATTGAACATTTGGGGGAATGATAAGAAAATAAATAAGAGGCCCATTTCCCTCCCCTCTCTTTTAACCACTTGAAGTGCTGTTAGTAAGTTAAAATAAGCAGAGCAGAGCACTGCTGCATGGCCTGACCTTGCCAAGGGACAGTGAGGCAGGGGAATAACCGCTTCCTGTGGCAAACACAAAGCACAGTTGGGTGCCAAATATATAGATCCTCACATCAGCTGCTGCTGCCTTTTGAACCAAGAGCTCAGAAAGACCCATTCATTCACAGGTGGGCTGAGAATGAAACATTATCGACTTCTGTTAGAGATGTTTTCAGAATGGTCACTCATGATGTAACACAAAAAACCTTAAGTTTCAGAAATGAAACAAAATCTCCATTGCATTTCTTGCACTTAAAGAAATACCCTGCTTCAAAGTCCTGAAAGCTCAAGCTACGTTTTCTAACATTTAGAACACCGGGTGCCACACCAAGACACCAGCAAGTTTGTAAAATCCTGTTTGTCTATAATAAAAACATCCTTTTTGTATCAACTTAAGAGCTAAAGGCGCTTTTCCTTCTTTCTGAAGAAGTTATGCTGACATACTGAATACACACTTCCTGCAGTCTTTCTCAGCCTAGTGATGGAAGCCTGTCTAACCAAACCTTACCTGATGCTTTTCATTTACTTTTTAGATGTACACGAAACCACTGATGCCTTTTCTTCTGAATTCTTATTTCTCCTTTCCTGACCTACTTTTTAAACATGAGGTTTTGGGAATAATGTTGTACATTTAACTACCGGGTGTCTGGACTTCTGCTAAAGTGATCTGTTCATTCCTACTCTTTCATACCTGCCTATTTTTGGAGGAATAATAAAGTAGCATGTTAGATTATTCACTGCCAGCATGAAAAGGCTAACCTTAAATATTTCAGGAAAATGCCACAAGTGAATGCATTTGTTGAAGGTTTCTTGAAAGAGTTGACATTATCAGAACACAAATTTTGACTTACAAGTTGAGCAGCTTTGCTTGGAGTACTAGCAAGCATATTGACAAAACATACAATTCTGTCAGCTGTCATTAATTTAGTACTTTGACCTTTGCAATCCAGTGGGAAATCTAGCAAAATGCACTACATTACTAAATGTATTTGAATCAGAAATACAATACAAATAACCTGTCAATTAATTTGGCTTCCAGTCCTAGCATGAACTTGAATTTCCACAGCAATTTCCTACTGGCACTTTCGGTACTGAAATGATAAGATGTTAAAAAAATATATATATCTTTCCCTGTTAACAGGGTTAGGAATTGGAGAAGTGATTTTGTAAAAGCACAAATATTTTACTTCTTTACTTTCCTCTTTCCTTAAGCTCTGCCTAGTTCACAGACCAGATGTTAAAGGAACCAAGCAAAACATTCCTGTGACTCACTTCAGTAACTTCAAGAACAAAGTCCTCAACAGCCCCACTTCTGAGGTATAACTTGTAGATGAACTGATTAACATATGTTGTATCTCTAAAGAAAATACAAAACTATAAATTAACACTAAAAACAATATTAGAAACAAACTAGCTAACAACTAAAACAGAAATCTTATGCTCCAAGGACATTCCTTGCAAACACTTGCACAAGTACTTTGCTTTGCACATGAAATACTCATCAAAATTAATCAGACAATTCACTGTATGTCAAGGTGTACAGATTTAAATCAAAATGATTGGAATCACCAAATTTAATCAGAAGTTAAATCAGTAAGCAGAAAAGCTTGACTTAAATCTTCCAGCTTAATCTTGTTTTTCATTTGTAGGGTCTTTTCCTTTGAAGAAAAGTTGAGTCTTTTTGGCTGGTATAATTTTTCATCTCTGCTTGCAACCAAGGAGCATTAGACACGATATAAACAGTGACCCACATAATTGTATCATTTAGTACAAATTTATTCAAAGTTTTACTTTTTATTAAGCATTAAAATAGTGAATGGATAATGTCTACATTTTATTATTTATTTGTGTCTATGCATACAGATGGAAAATTGTATCTCAGTTTAAGCTAAACAGAAAATAAAATATTGAATTAATTTAATCAGGGAGTAATCTCACTTAACTTCATCCATTTAAAAGTTAAGCATCTAGTCTCAGCCAGTAACTGAGGCCCTGGTTGCAGTTAGTGGAGAAAAGATGCAACTTTGGTGAGTGATTTCTCTTTTAATGATGAAATGATTTGCCATATCCAATGGCTATCTTCCCCCACTGACTAAAAAAAGGAAGGCAAACTCTTTGCCTGGAATTCAACAGCCAATGCTAGGTGGAATGTTTCTCACTCATATTATTTAAACTAAACACTTAAGTGCACTAAAGACATTAAAAATACAAAAAAAAAGCCTGCCAAAATTTACACTATTAAAGAAATAAAATATTTTCAAATGCAAAGGACATACTATCTATATTTTTCAATTGAAATAGATTGATTTTGGTTAGCACAGTCTTTAAAATATTAGACCTAGTAAGCAGTACCCTCTCTTGTATTTTAATCAAAGACTGAAAATGAAAAATAAGACCAACTTTCAGGCTTTTCTAATTTCAAATTGCTTATTTTAGCAAAGTACAGAACTCACTGAATAAACTGAAATGAAATAGTTCCCATGAAGATTAGGACATTTCTGTCAGAAACCGATTTTGCACTTCAGCAAACGTGTTTCAGGTGATTGGCCAATGATTTCCAGTGGTTCACTCAGATGCCTTTCTAAAAAGTGTCCACCTCAAACACAGTACGCTTAAATGTGGTTTTCTTGCTTTGTTTTTATACACACACCCACACCTTTTTTTTTTTTTTTTTTTTATACTGGGAATTGGCTGAATTGGCTCTAGGCAAAACAAATGTTCAGAAAGCACTCTTGCATAGTACTTTATCAACTTATTATAATCATATGGCTTGTCATTATAAGAATGTAAGCCAGTGTTAAAACAAGCATTTTGCAACCTCCACCATACAAATTTTCATCTAGACAACACTTATTTATTCAAATTAAAACAATATAAGAAAACTTAGTATTTTTTGTTGATTACCTAAAGAAAGAAAAAACCTAAAGCATGTCTTTCACCTTTACTTCAGAACTTTAAAATGAACAAACAAAGCAGTGTTTGTTAGTAACTGCTTATTACATTTCCTATGCCTGATGAAAACACTAAAGGCAGGGGGTGGGGTAGGGGGTAGGGGTGGTGGTCATGGTGAAATATTGAGAATTCTGCCTGCTGGTGCTTCTATTACGTAGAAAATAACATCTCCCCTGCCTCTGAGGTGTTCTGTTAACAATGTGCTGCTATAGACAATAAAGTGCTGTTTGGATGCTTGCTCCTTTCAAAGCAAATTTACAGCTAAAAGGAAAACCAGACATTAAAAGCACATACCTATACCATCACCACCACTCACATGAGACCTCTCTGCCTACAACCGAGTTGTGCAAACACAGATATTTAGAAGCTCACAATCTCAGAGGAAACCCTTTCTGTAAGACAAATTAATAAAATGAAGCTTTATGGTTGAAATATGCAAGGTTCTTAGAGACCGTCTACTCATAGATAAAAAGAGAGGATTGTATCTTTGTTCCTGAAAAAGATGAAAAAAACCATCCTACTTGAGCAGGATAGGTCTGTGATACCATGTTTAGGATAAAGCAGAACTTGAGGCACAGTACCTGAAATTGCAAATACTTCATTGAGGAGCTACTGCAGAAGTTATTTATTGTCAGCTCTATCTAGAAAACACATGAAGGATTCCTATCATAAAATCAATGCGTCACAACACCACTTAGAAAAATCCCTCTTTCTTGGCTGTGAGGTAGTCCATTTTGATCTATTATCCTGTGATAAAGGTAGGAAATGAAAATATAATAATGAGCATATCAACCTTGGATTATCCCTGATGACTTTCTCTGAACTTCTCCCAGTTCTATTACACCCTTTTTGGGACAGGGAAATCAGGACAACACACAGTGTTCAACGTACAAGTGCCTTGTATAAAGTTACAATCACACAGTGATGCTGTCACGTTTAGTTTTCTATTACTTTCCTAATAAGCCCTACATTTCTATTTGGTTTTGAACCACTCCTCTATGTTTATCAGAAGCTTTCATACTGTCCACCATAACCCTTAGATCAGGGGTCCTCAAGCTTTTTAACCAGGGGGCCGGTGCGCGGATGCAGTGGCAGGCAGCCATCTGCGGCTGCTTGGTTTCCCCCCCCAACCCCCAGCGGGGGCGGGGGGGTCTGTAAATACCAGGGGCCGGATTGAGGACCCTGGGGGGCTGTATCTGGCCTGCTGGCCGTAGTTTGAGGACCCCTGCCTTAGATCTTACTCTTCAGCAGTAATTACAAGCAGCTCAAGGTCAATCACCCTATTTGTGAATCATTTTTTCATTCATAAGCATGACTTCATATTTATTTCCACTGAATTTCATCTGCATGACCAGAGATATCAAGCCTGTAGCTCCCTACATGAACCCAAGAGCCTGTTATGAAAACAGTACCACATTCGCTTCCCTCCAGTCCTGAGAGTCCAAAGCAGTTTTAAGCAAGAGGCTGGGTACTGTCATTGTACTCACCCATGAGTTATGTGAAAACTCATAACTGAACACTTCCTCATCCTTGAAGCTTGCTACTTTTTAACACTTTTTTCCATAACACCTTCTACAGTCTTTTTATTTTCAACACATTCTCCACCACCTCCTCCACAAGATTTCTTTCTTCCATAATCACAATTTTCATTGTGAAAATCTCTACAGCTCATTTTTTACAGCGAACATCAACACAAAGACATCATTTAGATTTTCTGTTATGGTCTTATCTTCATCTCTTCCTCTATCTAATTCTACTGGATCTGCAGGCAGTCTTGCAGACTTGTTGGTTTTAGTGTGCGTGAAGAAATCTTCACTGTAATTTAATTTTCCGTTACTAATTTGTCCCCCAAAACTACAGAAAACCATGCCTACCAGAAAATAATCAATGTTTTCAAGAAGTCCAATGGAAAAAGCTTGTGAACGATTCACTACAGCATGAATAGGAGTCACTTGACCTGACCAGAAGCCTGTCAATTAAAATTCTAAGCATAAGTTAGTAATTTAGACTTCTACTAAAATCAATGCGTGTGTCAAGGGAAACTCCACAAAGTTTATCCCAGCTGTGTTAGAATGGGGTACATTACTTCTGGAAGAACCTCAGTCTCTCTGTTCATGGTGGTATATGTGAAACTGTATTTTACACACAAAGCTGTGTGAAATGACCTACATATATTGTCTCAAATCTAAAATATAAGACTTACTAATAGGCTGAAAGGAATGTTCAATTGCCCCCAGACAACATGAATTCACTAGGTAGTTGAAGGTTACTGTTGGAGAGAAGGTCAGTAGATTAAAATTTTAGAGTAGCATATGTTTGAGCAAAAAAAACAAAGCTCACACTGATGAAAAGACTTATGGTTAGTGCCCATATTTACCATGGGAGAAACCTTGGGCCCATATTCTTAAATTATGTGAAACTTGATTTCGAAGCGATGCTCAAATGACACTCCATTGCAGCAGCTTATGAATCTTGGTTTTTTTTCTAGCAGTAGTCAGGTTTATGTACTGAAGTGAACACTGTGAAGTCCAGCCATGGAAGATCTTCAGTCAGAGCCATTACCTTTTCAAACACCATAATCTTTTCAACACTGAGGTAACAAAGAGACATACCGCTACATGTGTGCATACAACTGTAGTTCAGAGTAGTTACTCCCCTGATTTAAAGAACTTTATTTACTTTCAAGAACTCTCCATCTAATGCCCATGCAGTAGTGTACAAAACCAAACACTTGAATTAACAGAACATGTTTAAATTAATTGCACTCATAGTGACTTCAACTGTGAAACTGTTTAAGCATTAAAGATGAATGATCAATGGGTAACTTCATAAATAGAAATCGGTAGACATGGATGTTATGGCCACTGTGTCTCTTCTAATTATCTGCACATGACAATTTCAGGAATCCTTCCAAAGGAAGATAAAATAAAGCCCTTTGTGCAGAATGAAAACATACAAACCATCTCATGTAAAAGGCAGTACTAACCCAGCAGTTCCTAGAAAATCACTAGATGAGGAGGAACCTCTTTGTTCCCTAATCCTCTTTAAGCAATCTCTGCAAACTCTGAACTGCTTTTCTGCATGCTGCAGACTGAGCAAATGCAGCTCTCCCTCTGAAATCAGTGAAGTTGTGGGGCAGTGATACAGCAAAAGGAAGAGGGACAACTGCAAGGCTAGAGTCGCTTACATTCCTACCTTCTCTGATCTATCAATGACATAGATGCCTCTTAAAAATAATGTTTCCCATTTCACTTCCAGGCAGGAACGGCTGCAGCAGAGCGAGGAGTTGTTTTCTTGTTTTCCCTAGCAAACAAGTGATTTAGGACTCCCTAAGATTATCAGGCACTTTTATCCCATGCAAATCTAAAACCCTCTCTGCTGCTGTTACAGATGGGACGTACAAAAACATACAAAAAACCATACCTACTCCTTTCCTTCTCTTCCCCCCAACCCCACCCCAAAAAAAACTCCTTCGGAGGGAGTAAATAGCAAACTGATGGCCCTTCACAGGGACTGCCACCTTTGACAATTCAACCAAATTAGAGGATGTGAACCATTAGTGCCAGTTACCTTCAGGCACTGAAGGTGACACCTCCATTAGGAAAGCATGCCTGGAAGCTGCAGATATGCCTGTCTGTCGCTAGCTGGTGACTCATCCCATCCTAATGCAAGTATCTGAAGTAAGGAACACTCACCTCTCCCCATTAGCTTAAGACAGAGACTCCCTCATTAGTATAAACTTAAGCTGTGGTCAAATAAACAGTAAAAATTTTGTATTTTGCTGTAGTTATTTCAAGAAACGGTCTCCATCAAGAGAAGTAACACAGATTTTTTTTAAAAAAATCATCCAAAAGATGAATGAATGTTTGAAATGTTGAAAGTTAATAACAATGTCCTAAATGCAACTTAAAATTAGCAGGAGAAGTAGATCTATACAAGAAGTATAAACATGAAAATACTCGGGCATAGAAAGAGTAAAACAAAACCAAAGCACACGGAGAGAAATAATGCATCTTTCAGGTTGTCTAGTCAGCTCTAATTATCAACAATAATCAGTCCCTATTCAGAGGCAGAAAACTAAGACAGCCTCGGTGACAGGAACTGGAAATGCTATTACCTGACATCTATAGTAAACCCTACCCTGAATCAAACACTCTAACTCCAGGGCTGACACAAAAGCCTACTTGGTCTTGAGTTCTCCAGTTTAAGACTTCACAACGACTCTAAGCAAAGATCCTGACAAAATGCCCAAGAGACATTTGTTCTCTTTTCAGGAAAAAAACCAACGTTTACAATGCGCAACTTGGAGTTCCCTTGGCAACAGCTCCAAGACCTTCACAATGCTCCCTGGCACCCATCCACTGCGCACTGCTTTAAGCAACAGCAATGCAGAGAAGTCATCTCCTCCTGTTTTTGTCTAATTTTTTTTAAGTGGAATTGTATTTTCTACTGACAGTGAGAAGTAAACAGAAATATCCATTTTATTAAAATGCTCATTTTAAAAAATAAAAAAAATAATTTCTAAGCCATTAATATGGCAGATATCTGGGCAGCAATAGGAAAAAAAAAACGCCACTCTATTGGGTAACTACATTTAATTACCTGAGAATACCTAAAATCCTGAACATTGCCCGGCCTCCTCCCAGATTATTATTTGTAGTCAACCTGACCCAGCACTATAGACATCTAAAAGTCTGATCTTTATCGCCTATGCAGGACTGGAGCATCAACCCCCCGGTTATCTATTTCCCTGTCTTGGAGCCACACACCTTTCAGTTTGAAACACAAATGCAACAATATCTGTGCTCAATACTAATAAATAAATAAATAAATGACAAGTATAAGGCAGGAGGAAGTTTCTGAGCTGTTAATCTATACTGTTTAAGCACTCCTACATGCTGCCAAGGTTAACATCTGAATGGACTGTCTGCCACATACATCTCAGCACAGATACAGTATTTTTATAATACAAAGGTGATGTTTACATAAATGTGCCACCCTCATTCTTTTTCTCCAAGGCTCTGGGTTTGTTGGTTGGGTTTTTTTTCCGGTTTGGATACTATAAAATAATCTGTTTTCAGGAATATTACTTTGAGATGTGTCAAGCAATAGCATCATCCAGGTTGTTTTAAAAATGTTTTATTGAAAATGTCCTAAAACCAGTCACATTTTTAAGGTCCAAATTTTATTAAACTTGTATTTAAAATCTAAGACCACTACTTTGATGCCTGGGGGTAAGCTCTAATTTCACTTACACATCAGTTTAGAAGTATTTTGTTCAGGATTCTATGTTATCTTCTTCATTTCTAGGTCTGTCCTCAAAAAGGCTAGAAATTGTGTTTCTGGCACTGATTTGAATACTTTCACACCATTATTGAAATTGCATTAAGGATGAAAACCTATTTGATGTCCAAATATACTTGTAAGCCAGGTGTATTAAAGTCATGATAAATATTTTTTGTAAATAACAATAATAATAGTAATTATGATGCTCAGAAAACATTAGAATCTGAATGACTTTTCCTATGTATGAGTTAATGGTATATATAAGCTGACCTGGGTAAAATGTCTACCCAGAATATAAATTCTGAGCATGAAGATTTTTGTCTACAGTTGTGGAACATTATAGCCTTAACCTAAGCCAGCCTGCTTACCAAAGACAAGGTAGATATAGACACGTGCTTGGGATCAACATGTTCTTGGGTCAGAAAGCACTTGCTGCACTTGCACTTCTGCTGACATGGGAGCTAGTAAGATTCATTTAAAGTGGTGCTTGCTGATGCATAGTGCACCTTCTGCGTGGACATATTCAAAGCCTATTGCAGGGGGTTTCGGTGATGCATAATGTTACCCAATTCATTTTAGCCACATGTAAACAACTCAGCAGGAAGGATTCAAATATGAATGATAAGTAGGAGACACTTAACATGAAGTATGTTAGGAAAGCGTTGTGGAACTTACTATTTGCAAAACAATGCAAAATACTCAGATTAAATATTTCTAGATGTTTGAAGTTGTTAATCATCACATACTTCACTTCCTCAGGGAACAGAGAATATGTTAACAAAATTCTTTTATTATTAAATCAGAAGACAGATTTTGAACAGAACGTGCATATCATGAGGGACTCTGTGTTGACAAAGTGCTAAGAATAATGGCCAGCAGGTCAGGCGTTTAGCCTCTTTTGCTGCAATGCAAAGCATCATTTATCAAAATATTTAACAAGGTTGCAGTTTTATGAAGAATAGATTTTTGCTTACAATGCAGAGAAAGTGGCAGCAAAAAGTATAGCATATTGCAAACAACAAATGTACCACATAAAAGACTTAAAAATACAGCTACCTTGTGACCTCCAACACTGCATATAAACCCATGTATTATATAAAAATCACATTTATTTTAAAAACAAAGTAATAAAAAGAGAAAGAACCAATCAACAAATTATTTTTCTGAAAAGAGAATACAAAGCTTGCATTCAGACTTCCTCACCTGAAGCATTAAGTTTTCACCAGGAAAGTAAATAATGCCCATATGACAGCTCCACCTCAGGATGAGACTGCAGATGTCCAAGGGTGGCAAGGAGACAAGGAATTATTTTTTTCTTAAAGACTGTGAAGTGTCAGGAAGGTTGTTCTGAGAAGACTGTTCAGTTCCATAACTCTGGCATTTTCCCTTTTGCAACAGGCTTATCAGGCCGAGCAAATACAACAGCTTGAGTCAAGAGTTCACATTCCTTTTCACAAGCATCTACACACAAGATTATGTGGTTTTAACCATCTTATGCTAGTGCACAGAACTGACAACTGAACAGTAGTGTCTACCACCAGCCTACAGCACTGAACTTGAGGAAAAGGAAAGCAACAGATTTGGTTTCAAAAGCAATCATTTCTAGAAAAGCCAAAGCATAACTGCTCTAAATGAGTACAGATGTTTTAAATCGGGACAAATTTTGGAAATTTTGTATTTTATTGTATTGTGAAGGAAACGCCGAGAGGCGTCTCTATAAACCTAATATTCACATACAAGAACCCTATAAGCATTTAAGCAGTCTTTAAAAAGTACAGAAAAATAAAATATTTTTGTAATTACACTAATTTCCTCTTCCAGATCCTTCTCCTGTAATTTGCATTTCTTCCCTAGATTAATTTTGCCAGGTCTTTGCTATCTTCATAAATTTTTAAATGCTGCCTTGATCTTCCCCATTATTCACCTGTTATGACACAGAACAGATCTGATGCTGATGCAGGATTACAGCTTACTAATTTATTTTTAGTGGCTTGCATTATTCCTTCCTACAGAGATTAAGTATAGTAGAGTACTTTCTAAATCATGTATCTTTGCCTTGGAAGTAAAGAGTGACAGAGCTAAAGAAATGTAAATCAATAAATCAGTAAATCAATCCAGTGTAATTTTCAGTGTCCAAAAAATGCTTCTCTAGGTATCAGTTTTCCAGTAGGAATATCTGTTTTTTAACTCTTCAATCTCGTTCCACTGCAATTAACAATAAAACTCTTGGATAATTCTGAAGGGCCGAACTGACCTAAAAATCTACTCTATAAGACATGCAAATATAGCAGTATTTTAATGCCCTGACTCAGAAAATATTGCTTATACTGATAGAAGTAATATTTTTCCTTAAAATTTAGAAGCAAAACCAATGAGAGGTTAAATTACATTTTCTGCACATTGCCTTTAGTAAAGTTACTTGGGAATAATCACGACCAAATTTCATGTCATCGCAATAAATTTATGTATCAATTCACCTTATCCTTGAATCACAGGCTTTTGAGGAAGGAGTCCCAGCATCAGGTTGGAAACCAGGAAAGCATGAAACAACACACCAGCCATCTCATCATCCCCCAGAGCCCACATGGCGAACCTTTTTGTTGTGGCAAAAAGAACTTTTTGAAGTTTAAAACAGCTAAAAAAGTAAAAAAAAAATAAGAAAAAGAAATAAAAACTTCCTTGATGAGCCTCATGTTAAGTCACACCTAAGTACCCAGGCCAGTGAAATGGAGCTGCAGGCAATCTGCAGGCTCAGAGCTACATTTAGCTCCAAGGTTGCAGGTTTTTTCCTCTTGATCAGGACTGAACAGAAGATGAACGTGAAAACACCAACCAAGGATGTGAAAAACCTATGCTGATCTCCCCATAGCAGGTTATCCATTGTTAAACCTCTTGTTCTGATATTTCCAATGTCAAAAAATAAAGGTGTAACACCAGGGCTCCTGAAGATTTAAAAAAACCCACACAAACCCAACAGTTGGAAGCATCCATTTTCACTCCTTTTAAATTGAAACAAAATAAAATAAATCAAAAAAAATCAGGTTTTGAAATAGCCACCCTCTCTGATAGATCCATTGTCTAGCTTACGTGCTCTTCAAAGTAAATACTCCATCTCACATGGTTGCATATTGGCTGAAGTAGCAAGATCGTCTACCCATTTGAAGACCCTGTCTGTATTAATTTATGCATTAAAATAAGATAAATGCATAAGATCTCCTGTGACTGTAAGAGTTAGGAGAATAAGAACGTGAATTTGAATGTTTTATAGCTGTTCTCTTTCAAATATTTACCTGCTCTTCTATAATATATCCCATTTTTTGTTCTCATTTCTTTCTTTTTTTCCCATTTTTTATTTCTTTGGTTTCATTCCTTATCTGTTCTTGCAGTTGCTTTTAGAAATGGAATTTAGCACCTCTGTTTCCAGATTAAATAGTCCATGAGGAGATTTAGCACATGCAGAGGAGCTGATTCTGCTAGGTGCTAAGCACACCAGTCACACTCTGAGCATCAATAATCACAGCTAGCTTCAGCTGGCTTAGAAGTGGCAGCATTTTATGGGATTCTACCCTCTCAAAGAAGAGGGAAAAAAAAGTAAAAACAAAAATACAGCCATGGCTTAAACACAAATGAAGGAAAATGTTGCAATATAGATGTGATATAATGTAATTGTGATGGGAATTTTTTGTACATTACCTAAAGCCAGAATTACCAATGTTCTTTTAAATCAAGCATCAGGTGTTAAATACCGTATGTACTGAAAACCTCACTCTTGTACAGCTGACCTATCCTGCCAGCCTCTAGAACAGCATAAAAATCTGAAGACAGCTTAAGAGAGTTTCTGAAACTTAAGATAAACATACATCATAATACAGTGACAAGGAAAATTTTTGTATGCTGTAATACTCTACTCAAAGCCAAAGAAAATAATCACAGCGTATGTTTAAAAAAATGCTAAGATTTTGAAGAAAAGAAAGTAACTTGATTTTTTTGTGATTCAGCCTCCCAAAGTGTTCCTTGGTCTCTTAGAGTGACATACAGTTTGAGGCATGAATCTAGCATTTCCCTATGGGATATCCTACTTAAATTACCTAAGGTAAAAAACAAAAAACAAAACCAAATGAGAACTGTTTTCTAAGTTCTGGAAAATCAAGCATACCGAATTACAGGTATTAAGTCTGGTTAAAGCTGAACCAGCCCCAAGAAATCACCTTTCTCCACCTTAACAGTGTATTTGTGCATGTCGAAAGCTAAGACATACAGGTACTCAGACTTTTTACAGTGGTGGGAGAGCTGAAAACAGTAGAAAGTCTCAGTCACTCATACAAGCACTTCAGTTTCTAGTGGTTTTATCCTCACAGTATCCATCTAGTGTCCTGACCATAAAGGAAAATAAAGAGAGTTGGAGATTGATTTTATTTAACTTCAGCAACTCAAAGTTACTACTTATATTTAGTCTGAATGTGCTTTTGCACATGTGCGCTTGCAGTCCAGAAAGCCAACCATGTCCTGGGCTGCATCAAAAGAAGCATGGCCAGCAGGCTGAGGGGGGGGGATTCTCCCTCTCTACTCTGCTCATGTGAGCCACACCTAGAGTACTGCGTTCAGCTCGGGGGCCCCTTGGACCTGTTGGAGTGAGTCCAGAGGAGGGCCACGAAGGTGAACAGAGGACTGGAGCACCTCTCCCATGAAGACATGCTGAGAGAGTTGGGGATGTTAAGCCTGGAGCAGAGAAGGCTCCAGGGAGACCTTACAGCTGCCTTCCAGTACATAAAGGGGGCCTACAAGAGTCAGAGAGGGACTTTTTACAAGGGCATGTAGTGATAGGGCAAGGAGTAATGGCTTTAAACTGAAAGAGGGTAGATTTAGATTAGATATTAGGAAAAAATTCTTTACTGTGAGGGTGTTGAGACACTGGAACAGGTTGCCCAGACAAGCTGTTGATACCCCATCCCTGGAAGCACTAAGGGCCAGGCTGGATGGGGCTTTGAGCAACCTGGTCTGGTAGACCTAGTTGGAACTAGGTGATCTTTAAGGTCCCTTCCAACCCAAACCATGCTGTGATTCTATGAATTAGATGCTTCAGCTCCTACAGTGTTGGAAGACAGTGAACCAGCACATCCGGAAGTTCACTTGTCCCAGCATTTCACAAACCTACCTTAGACTGTGCTGAACCAAACCTGGTGGTACTTACCTCTCCTCACTGGTTACAAGGGGCTCCTAGCTAATTAACAGATTAGACTCAGGCTAACACAGCTCCATAGGCAGCTACAGTTCATTAAACCATTTCCAAAAAGTAAGTCAGAGTCATACTTAGCTATAACTTTATGGACTCAAATTATATGGACTTGCTGATCTTGACCACAGTAATATAGTAAACATCACACAGGGAAAAATTAACAGACCAAATTCACAGTTATGCCACGTCCTTGTTTAGTATTTTACTCAGTGGATCATCCTGCCTCTTGGAATTGCACACATTTTTAAAATCAGGCATATAAGGATGCCTTCTTATTTTCACAGGACTACAAGGCATTTACTCAGTAGGAGTGTGGCTTACATGACTATCAAAGTAGAAGTCAGTGAAACAATAAGTTGGCTGTGCTCATGAAGATTAACCCCACCTTTTTTTTTTTTTTCCTTTAGTAGTTTTAAACCACTTGTATAACCTGACATCAGGTTCTGTTTTGTTTTAGTAAAACTGAGACATATATCTATAGCCAACATACAAGTAAATACATAATTGGAACATACTTTGGAGGTATGCAGAGACATTCGGAAAGCGAGGTTTAATTATTATTACCAACACTCTTAACCACTATGCCACATAAATTAAAGTTCTGTAAATTCACTTAGCACAAGATCCAGTTACTTTTTTTGAACTTGTACAGAAAGCTAGCTTGCTAGGGATCCATTACAGCACCTAGACAGCCAGGTGTTCAGTATGCAGTACAGATATGCAGTACAGATGATGCTAAATGCCAACCCTTCTTCTTCTTCCTGCCCACCTTTCCCCTCCATCTCCTCTTATTCAGCAAAATAGTTCAGAGGCAGCTCATTTTCATGAGCTCCGTAGGCTTAAACCTGGTTTTGAAATTCCTGACATACTACTGTGCTGACAGGAAAATCCAGCAGCCTTGGATTCAACAATATAGAAAAAAGAAGCAGGACAGATGACTATGAACACCTGGAAGAGTCCCAGGTCTGACTTTCAGGAAGCATGTTTAAACCACTCATGCAGTTAAAGCTGTATCATGAAGTTATTAAATCTTTTAATGAAAACATGTTTCTGAATGCTGAAGTAAAGCTGGTGATTTCAGATACATTAATTAAGGGAGCATCATGCTGAATACATCCACTGCTTAATATGCTGTTATAAATGTCATATGTGCAAATGAATGCAGTCTACCTGTCAGCAGTGGTTTTTACTGTGCTTCAGGGCAAGGCACAGGCAATCAAACAATACCAAGGGAAGAAGTGCACGTTTGGGTTTTCAGTCTGCATTGCCTTCCAAGTGGGACTGAGAGCCTCACCATTCCTACTGAGCACACGTTGCAAGGAGGAGGCAGAATTCCTTCCATCAAATTTACAGGGAAATAAGAAAGGGGGGGGGGGGGGGGGAGGGGGGGAGGGGAGGGATGCGGGCAGGTGCGCGGATAGAAGGAAGGAAAAAAGACAAAGCTGACTCTAAAGAAGTCATTTCATTGTGCACAGTATGTCTGTTGATGAATAAAACAAAGGCAATTTGATTCATTAAATAGAGACTGCCAGTTTGTAAACACAGACTGCAGGCTATTGATTTAACTGAGCAAATTCCATCTATACTGCGATATTGTAGGGATGCACTAAGTTTTTTATTTAACTCCAAGCAATTTAGCATATTCCTCTGCATCGTGCTTTTAGCTCTCATTAACAAGTGTTTATTTAATAGCCCTTGTAGTGGGAGTATCGCATGTGTGCAAATTCTTGTAACCTCTGTTAATAGTCTTTCAGCTCAGGGATACAAGACTCAGTTCTGGTAAGTAGGAAAGATGGTCAGATGCCTTTAGCAAGGATCAAGCCTGACAATACTGGTCTTCATGTTTTGCTGTGGCAAGGCTGTAATTGGAAACAATTTTTTGAAGCTAGGCCAGACCCTGAATCTATCAAAACATTCAGTGGACTTCAGAACTGCAAGATATTGGTTACCAGAGCCTAAAATTAAAATGTCATGGTGTCTCTGTCTGGAACTAGCAGGAAGTCAGTGCCTGAAACTGCATTTTAGATAATAATTTCCCCTACAGTAGAGAGAAAGCCTGTAAGCAGAACAATGCCAACACCTTTCGGTTCCATCTGCATTAAGTATGAAATTTGGAAGAGCTGCTCTGTTGCAGTCTTACAAATAGAGGACAAGGGAACAAGCCAGGAAGAAAGAGAGGATTCATTTAGTCCAGCTATTATTATTTTGGAGACCAATTCATACAAAGTCATGCTCCACTGAGTGCCTCACTTTCTCTGTTTGGAAAAGTATATATTTCCATGAAGCTGCTTGCCTGCTTTTCATCATATTCCCAGAGACTACTCAGCAATATAGCATGCCCTAGGAAAGTACACCCTACTTTTTGTTCCACAGAAGTTGTCATTCATCATCTTTTATTAAGTCTCAAGGTAAAAAAAAATCATCTGTTTACTTCAGTTACTGAAATAAAGCAATTCATCACAGCCCATTAATTCTGTATGAATTACTGGCAGCAGGCATAACAGATTTACTGTGGTCCCTGCCCTACAGATCAAAAGGTAAAATCTTGAACAAATGGAAAAATTACTGGAAAATTTCAATGTAGAAATGATTTAATGTAAGTTCTCTTCTGCTTGCTAAATGTAAACTGACTTTTCCTGGTTGTTTTGTTTTGTTCTTTTTATATTTTTTCTTTTCCTTTTTCTTTTTCTTTGTCAGGGGCTTGAATACATTTATAATGAGCCACTACAGAAAAAGAAGATTAATAATGGTTAAAACTGGTGCTTCTTATAGCACAGAAAAAAACCCTCTCACTATAATGTACCAGAAGAATGAGAGAAATTACAGGACTTTTGATACTGCAGAATTGGAATTTTGCAGCTTCCCTGAAGATTTTGCTTATGTCCCTTGAAGGATTAATAGAAAACTACAAATCATACAGATACAAAACAAATATTCTCCAATCTAGGAAAATGCAAAATAACCATTTCCTAAGCACATATGGCACTTTGAAAGCAATGGGCAATGGAAAGGACCATGTTTAGGCATATGCCATGATTAGAGATAAATGAAAAAAATCACATATATTGGTACTTCGTCTTCTTCCCAAATGATGACCCAATTCTGTTCGTTGCCAGCTGGTCTATGACAGAGCAATCTGGGCAATCAGCTGGGAAGAAACTCTAAGCCAAACACGATAGTGATCTTTGCTTCTACAGTGACAAACTTTAAAATGCCATCTCAACTTCCATGTGCTATTTCTTACAGCCAAGAAATCTTATGATCTCCTTCCGTAATAGGACTGACTGCTACAGCTACAGACAGAAAAAGAGTTTATTGCAACTGAACAAAGCTCAGCTGTGCCGAAGGTATTTTTCAGACCAGAACAAGCTTCTGTGGAAACTAAAAACCTCACCATCTTATTTTTTTTCCAATGCAATAGGCACTCCTTTGATTACAGCATATATATGGTGCACACATAATTTGGACCCCCCCCTTAGAAGTACAACAATGTTGTATAAACAATCTCCCACATGGAGAAAGAAAAAGAATGAACTGGATATGAGAAACATTAGCCAAGCTACTAAGCATGTTTCTGCAATGCAGTAAGAAACTCCCTGATAATGGTGTTGTCAAAAAAGTGGATTTGTGGCCTGGTGTGCAATTAAATTAATTTTCACACACTCAGGGAGACATCGTTTATTTATTTCAGGTTTGCACGGAGCTGGGGGCTAGGTGGTATTCCACAAAGCAAGCCCACCAAACGGAACTTTTCATGACGTATTTATGCATATTTTATATATATATATATATATATATATATATATATATATATATATATATATATATATATATATATAACATATATATAACATATATATATAACATATATATATATATATATAACATATATTAGTTTCCAAATCCATCCTCTTTACACTGATTGGCCTGTAATTTGCATATACTTATAATATGGTTACACAACTATTTCTACTATCATGCATGCTCAGGGGTCTTCACCTGGACAGGAGTCTTTTTGACCTAGGGGTGTGATTTTCAGCATTATAATGAGGGTAGTTCAGTAAAGGATACATGGACCTCAAGTTTTCCTGCCAAGTTGGCAATGCATCCTCAAGTATTCTTATTAACTGTTTCTTCAAAGCCTAATTGTTCTAGAGTGTCCTTGTTCAAAGAATGGGTAACTGTACTTTGTGATTACAGCCTAAACTTGTCAACTTAACGTATACAAAGCATACCCTGCACAAAACCATCAGATCATTCTAAATTTCTGAGTTATCTGTCAAGGATGGGAGTAGTAAGAATATAAATAGCAGATGTGGAACAAGCAGGCAAGGGGAGAGGATAAATTATTTAAAAGAAAATGTGGCACATCCTATCTTTATAAAGGATTAATACTGCTCATTACATAGGTACTTGCAAATAGTTTGTATAGAAAGTGATAAATATATATTACAGAACTGATAACAGGGTTCACAATCATTTCTGGAAGGAATAAGGCAGTGCAGGCTATTAAAATTCACATGAAAGATTTGTTAAAACCAGCGACATCAGCTTTTAGTGGCGGGTAAATGAAAGTAGCCCCAGCAGTCACCGTAAGGTCACCTCCATTTAAACAATAAAACTGCTCTGTTGTAGTCAGTTGGTTTGGACTTATTAAGAGGGCATTTGCCAGCTCAACAAAGTGCAGTCTTATTCCTGTTAAGCTTCTTCTCATCCAGCATCTTTCCTCTTGATTATTGATGTCTTTAGTCAGGTACAAAAGCACTGCTGCTAAACCTACTGCAAGTCACCTTCTATAAATCTGTTTGGAAGTTTGATCACAGGGTCAAGGGACTCTGACAGCGTGTTTATGCATCAAACACATATCACACCTACATTAAAAATTTATTTTACCTCTTGACTCTCCCCATGCATTATATCCTTCTGTATCTCTCTGGACCAGGGCTCTGAAACCAGAACTGGCTTGGTATTTGTGTCTGGCACAGTGTCAGAATTTAACAAATAAGAATTAGTAACAATATTCTGGAGGGTGTTGTGCAGTGACAGAGGAAAGCTGTCATGAGGTCACACATCAGCGGTGTCTGCTCACTGCCAGTGGGCTTTAAAGGGTTTTGAGGAGAACTCCTGCAGAATACTGAGCAGGAGAACCCCTGCGGAGTCACTCATCCAAACCCTGTATCCTGCTACCAGAAATAACATCCTAGGGAATCAGTTTGGGGAAAGCAAAAAAGGCAAGGATAAATAAAATAAGCAATAAACCAGACACATACATACACCTAAACTGCTTGGAAGTGAAAACTCAGCAGGGAGTTAAATATTACTACATAAACTGTGACCACACATGAAACAGGCAGTCTTGAAGACCCTCCAATTTCCATGCAGTTTAATTGTGAGTTCTTTGCTCCTTCAGGAATTAAATCAGTGAGAACCATACGATTTAAAGTGGCTTGTTGTGGGCTCTATCCCTTGCAATCAGTACCTAGTTTCATTTTTTCATGAATGCTGCCTCATTCTTGCAAGCATTATTTCTCTGCTCCTGTATAACCAGATTGCAGAAAAAGGTATGCAGGAATTTTTAGATGGAAGAGTCTGTCGCATTTGAATGAGACAGCTCCACTCTCTCATTTCAAATCATGCCAAAGAGTAGATGCAGAAGCTGTAAATGACATGCAACTAAGGGCTCAACAGGGCATTTATAAAAAAGATTGAAATGCAAACTGAGTGGTCAAAATAAAAAAGGATGAGCCTTGCCTTTTATTTTCTAATTAAAAATCCACTGCATTAATGCCTTATAATAAGTTAAAAGGGGTAAATGAATGATTTTGACAATATTTGCAGAACAAAGCAAAACATACATTTTTCTGTGACTGACAGAGGCACCCTTCTTTCCTCTTATACTTTTATTAATTCAATTACTGAATTCTTTGAAACTCTACTCTCCCACTGTTTCCACTTGCCCCCAGAATGAAAAGTTTCACCTTGACACTACCTTTTCCACAAAAAAAAAAACATTTCTACATTCATGGCTGGTGTGGAATTATCAGTCCCAGAGAACTGCATTCACACCCAATTCATTTCATGGGAAGAGGATGAACAGCAGAAAATTGCTTTCTAGAAATCCTCCCAGCCCAAGCATGAAGATGATCATTTTAATGTCAATTTGGATGCATGCTGTTGTGACAGCCAGTGAGTATGCTGGCTGGGATTTACACATTCAAATAATAGTTGAAGTACTTTGTTTTATGATGTCAGCTATCCAGGATCATTGCAGTTGCTACATACTTCAGTGAAGAATCAAATCAAACTATACCGGGTTAACTTCACATTCCATACATTCTCAGCACTTCTTGGTATTTTCAGTTCTTGGTAAAATCTAGGTGCAGTTATCCCACCAGTCCTTTTATTGTCACAGGAAAAAAATTAAAGAACTCAAAATGACCTGCCATTATTTCAAAAAGTTTTAGACCTGAGTAATTTTTGACATCACTTCTGATGATTCCAGAAGGGTGAATGTTTCCTGAACTAAGTGCTAGAAAGGTACAAGGAACACTGCGCCAAAGCG
Source organism: Falco punctatus (assembly GCF_963210335.1). Classification (NCBI taxonomy): domain Eukaryota; kingdom Metazoa; phylum Chordata; class Aves; order Falconiformes; family Falconidae; genus Falco; species Falco punctatus. Next base: position 71,829,449 of record NC_137583.1, read on the forward strand.
GAAAAAAAAAGGAGCTCCTTATTAAGGCAGCTATTCACCTTAAGAGCTGCATCCACAGTGTGCTTCCAAGCCACGTGCACGCAACAGCAAAACATCCTTTATGAATCAATGAGGATGAAAATTGCATTTGATGCTGCCTTGAACAAAAAGCAATTAAAATGAAAACAGCACTGTGTTTCATTCATTCATTCACTGATATTCTCTGACCATTAGTAGATACAATCCTTTACTGTATTTGCCGATAGTGAAGAGAATCAAAAGTGCTAGAATTCATCTTCTCAGGGCAAGATGCAGCTGTGATGTGGATGGACAAAGGAACAAAAAGGAAAGGAGGGGGTTGCACAAGGAAATACATGTGTTGTGTGACCAGGGAGCTCCTGCCTCATTCAGCAGGTTATGAGAGCTGCATGGCAGCGCAGCCGTAGCCACTGCTCACCTGTGACAGCAACCCCTGTGTCCCTGGGACAGGCAACTGCACAACCCTGCAGATGCACCACATGAAACAGGATTGGGATCGTGCCCTCTGGTTTTAACGGGGAGCTAATGCACTCCGAGTGCTCCCCACAAGCAGGCTGGGCCTGAGGTCACTTATTCTGGAAAGCTGCAACAAACAGTCGAGCACCACTGTCTCCATAAATCACCTCTCAGATATTACTCACCATGCAGGCACTCTCTCCATCGTTGTTGGTTGAACATTAACTGCTCAGATTCACACTTAAAACAGATCCAGAAGTCCTCACCCAAGTGAAAAAGCTGTTCTCGACCACTTCTCAGTGGGTAGTTTGTGCCTGTCGCCATTTCAGCATGGTTTGCCATCACCCTGTCCTTGCACCAAAAAGAACTTTACCTAGGAGGCCTTGATTTTCCCCAACCCTAAATTCTCCATAAAATTTCAAGCTACCAAAGTTACCCAGATTCAGGTAGGAGTGTTCTGGATGTTGAGGAGAGACTGGCAGAGGCCAGGTTTAGCTCAGTGTGCAGACACATCTCTGTTCTCTGGATCAAGTCCACAACCTCCTGTTAGTTACAACATAGCTTTCATAAAGACATGCAAACGACTCTAAAGATTTTGTGTGAAGCAGAATCTGCTGAACACCTGAGCAAGCTGTTCCCAGGGTTATTTATTGTAACTATTTTAAAAACACATCTCATTTCAAGTTTTAATATATCAGATTGAAGCTTTTACTCATATAGAACACCACACGCCTTTCTGCTGAATTAGGTGGCTCTTACTAGAGTAAATATTTTCACCAGGATTTCTCTGGAACATGAAATGTTGCCCTTTTGCTCTCTCATTGATAAGCTAAACAGATCAAGCTTCTCACTAGGAGGAACATTACCTTCCTCAATCTGTCAAGTTTATCAATATTATTTTTGAAGAAACAAGGTAACGGCTTCTAATGATGCGTGTTACTTCTAGTCACTTTCAACTGGTTCATGCATCTGCAGATGGCGTTTAGTGTCCAGGTCCCTTCACCATAATGGAAATCATGTTCCACTGGTCACCACCAAAGCTCTTAAACTGACCTAGAGTGATTGCCTTTGAAAATACCTCCTTTTCTAGAAAGCTTACTTTTGTATTACCCTGGCTTCAGTGGCATTGGGTGGTGGTTGGTTTTTTTTGAAGTTTATGTATTTCAGATTGAAATCCATCACAATGTCATGTTTTTCTTCTATGTATTCAGTGCTGAAGTTGAGGAGATTGAGGAAAAATAAAGTCTGTGTACAGAAAAGAAAAAAAAGAAATAAAGCTCTATTTGCAAATAGGCAAAATACCTTTCTGAATTGCCAGGAAACACCATTATAGTTTACCAATATGTACCATTACGTATTAGAACGTTATCTCTCATTTGAAATACTATAATGCCATCTGTCACTTTGGTCATGTAGTAAGTTGTTTTTAAAACATTACAAATATTCCCATTTGCTTTCAGCAGAACCATAATGTGAAATTTCTGACTTAACTATCTCTGTAAAAAACTTCAGAATGAAGCTGAATCTGAAGCTCACTTTCATCATCTATCACAAGTCTTGGTAGGGCACTGATCCTTTGAACAAGCATTTCCTACTTCAGATAGAAAAAAAATGAATAAAATGTTAAAAACAATCAGAAAAGGGCTGGCTATGGTTGCTACAACACACGTCTTCCTGGTGCAATGGAAAAGTACAATTTAAAATGTAATAACTTGCAGCATCACATTGATTTCTGCAGTACTGCAACCAATTTACAAATAACAGGGACACCATCTGTTCTCTAAAGAGCCACAGGAAAACATGACTGCTAGCAATTAAGAGGTTGTACACAAGACATTTTCTACAGATTTCACTTTTTCTTTTTTTCTGTTTTGTTTGATTAGTCTGGAAACTATGCCATCACAAATACCAATGGTCAATCTTACCAGTGGGTGGTGTGTTGTTTTTTTTCTGTTCTAGCCTACTTAGCTTACAGATGTACTTTTTTAATCAGTGTATTTGGTATTCATGACTAATGTGAATTTGTAGAGAAGAGATCTGAGAGAATTAGTGGATTTAGGTTTAGAGCTTTCCCCATCCTGGCAGACTGACATTAGTTGAACATTTATTCTGCTCTAGCTAATGTATTCTCTCTCTCTGGCCTCTCAATTATTCTTAGTTTTCCCTTTCTCTGTTTAATAGTTACAGTACATTAGTGTAAGTACTGCTTCTTTCGGGTTATGCTATTACTGAGACTTCACCAACATGCGGATAGCAATGCCATCACAACTGATTTCACTGTTACAGACTTCCACTGTCCTAGAGGGTTTAAATTTAAGAGAGACTATAGATTTGTTAATGCATTTTGCAATTTGATTGTGCTAATGCATTCAGTAATGTGCTCAGATCTTTGGAACAAGTCTGTGGCCTTTGAATTATATTGAGAATGATTCCTATGTACACAATACCATTCTGGCACGTGATATAATTGCTATCCAAATAAGTCAATAAAGACATAGTGAAATGCAAATAGAAGTCATACAGGAGAAGTAAATTATACATACAGGCTGCAATATTACTTGCTATCATATACGTTCTCTTTGGCCCAAAAAAGCTTTCCCTAAAAACATTTGTTTTAGTTCACTACTACCATAATGCCTTGAACAGTGAACTGAGCTTTGGTAGCAGAGCTGCAATGATTGTATTGGTTTCTGTTTACAAACTAGCTGCAGTAGGTCTAAACAACACCAGATGCTTTCTTTTAATGTGTCTCCACCCTTGAAAGAGTACATAATCCTTCTGTAGACTGAACAGCATAAGGATTAAAACGAGTAGGAATTCATCTGTAATTTTAAGCTACGTGAACACCTGGGCTCCTGCAAAAATCTATCCTTGTCGCAAAAAAAGCTTCCACAGACACCGTGCTAAATCAATCCCCTGTGCCAAACCCCCAAAAGCCTGGATAAGCATGGCTAGTAAGATATGATTGCATTTGTCAGTCACACCAAAAACCAGGATTATTGCTTCTCACAGTGAAGAAGGTCAGGACCAGTCCCTTGGGACAGAAGATAAACAAGACCAGCATCTTCAGAACATCTACACAGAGAGATCCTGACTTATACGATACAGAGGAAGCCAAGCGGCACTTTGGCCACACTAGCATTAAGAAATAGAAACTTGCAATATCATTAGTGCCTCTTAGCTGCTAAGAGATGTGTTTTAAGACTGACAAAAACTGAGCATGCATACGTTCAAAACTACACAGAGAACGCATAAAGAGACTTCACATTCCTTTACTGTAAGATTTTAACAGAAGAGAATTTAATGCCAGGATGTAAAAACACAGCATTTTACAGCATGCCCCAATACAATTGAGCACAGGTTTGGATTTCCTGGAACTGAACCTTAATTTTGAAGGAATCCTGCTCTTGCTGATGTCTGGTAACAGCCAGCATTACACTGTGCTAGGCAGAACTGGACTTTGATCAATAAGCAAAATTAACTGGTAAGCAGCAATTAAGTGGATCTGAGATTAATGCAATAGATGTACTCTCAACATGGAGAAAACCAGCCATACCAGCTGCACTAATGTGAGTTACACTTTTAAATTTGATTTGTACTGTACACTGGAAATCCTATTCTGTTCCACTGAGCTACAAAGAACATGATCACTATACCTAAAAATGTAAATTAAGAATGATTGTCCTGCTTCACTCTTTGCTAACACGAGTGACCCACAGTTTAAATACAAATGGCAAGTCCTGACTTACCACTTCATGTAAGAAAATGCTCATAGAAGATGGAAAGGAGTGGGCAGGCACACCTCTAGACTGGACCTGGGACCACATCAGGGGCAAGGAAAAGCATGACACAGCCAATGGCACGGGGCATATGGGGCAGCAGCAGAGACCAGCAAGCACCCAACTCCCTCAGCAGCAGGCAGACAGTGTGTGGGAAGCAAGGGGGAGCAGGACTGGCTCTGATGAGTTGCTACAGGTATGAGCAAGGATGTACACAAGCAGCACCTGCTGCTCCCTCTGTGCTTCAGAAGCATGTTTCAAATTTTTTAAACTAACAGAGCCTTCAGAGGCCAGAACTCACAGTATTTTTACTCATATTTGAGAAACAATTTGTAGCCTGTTTGTAAAAATGTGCATATAGACACACGGCATAAGAAAGCTCAAACATATCTGGTTATGTCGTTGCTTCACTTGTTCAGAAAAGGCTCAGTGAGTAAAACCACTCCTTGTTCGTGTCGTGGAATTAAGCTTTAAGTGATTTCATCAGAGCAGAAATCACCTAAGAGAAAAAACATAACTACTCACTAATACTTTGCTTTAGGGTGCTTTATGGCAACAGGCTATTCGCACTACTGTAGCTAGAGGAAGGTTATATATGCTAGGAAAACTAAGGCTAGCCACACTGGCTGTATTTGAGTGGAGGGTGTGTATGCCTCTGTACAAGATCAAATATTTCTGTTCCATCTGTCTGGTTTATCTCAAAAGACATGGTGCTGAAATATGCAGAAATCGTATTTTTTAAAACAACATGTATGGCAGGACTAGTGCGTATTTCAGTACCCTGCCTGCCCACAGGATCAGAAGAGCAGAGTACCTCTTTTCTCATAGCTACAAACGAAGAATACCCTCAAAACACCACTCTGCTGCTGCTTGGTCTTCCATTCAGCAGAAGAGGCCATTTAATGAAGTTCACTGAGTTTTGTCTTATTCTTCCCTCACTGTTCTTGCCATAATTTCACTCTTAAGAAAGGAGAAGGGTGTATTTTTTTATATGAAAGATTATGTTTTGAAACTGCCATCCGTCAGTAATCCCTGAAAGATGGTATTGTTCTCACTTCCATTTAACTCTCCAGTTTCAGAAGTTTATATATTTTTCAAAGTGAAAAAATTGATCATTTTGGAATTCGACAATTTGGCCCAGGAGAAAAATACTGACAGCACTGTAAAGTCATTCTTGCAGTGATCAAACTGCAAAAATAAAGAGATGCCTAAGTAAGACAAAAAATACCTTTTCACAAATTTGTCTTCCTAACATCAACTCATTTCTACCATCAATTTCAGTTTGGTAATACAGGCAAAGATTCTCATTTGCATCTGTGGCAGCAACTTCAACCTCTATTTTCCTTATCTCCATTTAAGAGCCTATGCTCTGCTCCTAAGGGAATAAAATAAACATGCAAGCACCAGGCTTAGTATTACAAGCCTGCAGGTCAGACACTATTGCAGCAAAGATAAAACACCTCTACCCTAAGGGTAAATGTGGTCTCCAGGTGAGAAACCTTTTCAGAGCCTGGCCCAAGGCAGCATGAATGACCATCACAACCCTCATCACTACCTGCTCCATGCATAGGGCAAATTTCTGTGGCTTTGTCTTTTTTCTATACAGGTCTCTACAATGTGCGTAGAGAGGCAACATGCTATCACAACAAAGTCTCTATGACCAAAAAGCCCTGTGAAAACAACATAGCAGCTCCCTGCAGACACATGGATGTTTTCCCCGTGGAAGAAGATGAGGGGATAAACACATACAAAACCATATTCTGTTTCATTTGGCCTGATAACAACGGGATAAGAGTCTACGGAGTACAAAAAAGCTGTACTCCAAGTACAAACACTGATGTAAGCAGGAATTATTCTAACCCTTATCCAGTACCAGAAGCATTGCAGTGGCACACTGCTCCTATGATTAGACCCAGGTTCAGCTTCCAACCCCGCCTCACTTACTGCTCTGTTCTTCAGGCTCTGATCCTCTACTTTTCTTTGAAACTTGCACAGAATCCCAGTCCTCTGGCTACTGCTTTGGAGGAATAAGTAGCCAATGCAGACAGCACAATCTAATGCTGCATACAAGCATTAGGCAGTTCCCAGCGAACAGCAAGGAACATGATCTGCTCTGGAACCAGCTCAATTGCAATAAACCATCCATCACCTCTACAGAAAACTCAGGAAAGGAGTTTGGCATTTGCTATAGGTCAAATATGGTTTTACTACCGATTTGCTTGAAACACTTTACCTTCTGTGCCTGGTCTCAATGAGGTGGTTGTCTTTATGCTCCCTTCCTGTCTTGATGAGGGCACTCTTGATGGACTAATGAGCAAGAAAGAAGCAGCTACTCATTCCACAGCTAACGAGTCTTGTTTCTCTCTGAAGTGTATCATCCAAAACAGCTGGTGCCACTTTTAATGAATGTCTATCAAATATTTATCACTCTGACTACAGCCAATGTTAAATTTAAACTCTACTGATGATGATCTTGAGCAAAGCACTTAAAAAATCACTAGAACCCAGAAAAAGAGGAATCTGATTGTAACTCTCATTTCTAATATGCCATGCAGACACCATGAGTTATCAAAGTATAGCAAAAACTGATGAGTTCATTAACATACTACAAAAATAATTCCCTACCACTCATGTAGCTGTTTGGTTGTAGTAGTAAGTAATCTATATTGAAACTATGGAATCACTACAAGCAAAAGCATGTAAATTTCAAACCAAGTTATGTAGCTTTTGTGTTCTGTTTCATGAAAATAAAGAGGGGAAAAAAAGAAAGGGAGGAAAGGAAAGAGGGAAAAGAAGGAAATGGGAAAAGAAAAAAGGAAAAGGAAACAAAGGAAAAGGTGGTAGGAACTGACTTACTAATTTAGAGTTTAATTAATGGTCAAATAATTTGCTGAACATCAACAAGGTTTTAACACTGCCCTGAAGAACTATCTGGAAGTTCAATATTGTGTTAAAACTATAAAACTATATGCTTCAGTGACCAAGATAAACCAATAATCAAAAAATCAGGGATCTGTATTTGACAAATGGAAATATGCTGTTTTCTGCTAAATGGTGGATTAATCAGTATTGTCCACCAATATTTTTGCCATTTTCAATACCACAAAAAAAGTAGCTCATTACTCACTTGTTATTCCTTCCCTTTTTTACTTGCAAAACTGTTTACACCCCGAAAAGATGCTAGTCAGTTCATAAAACCAGGAAGGAACAAGAGCAAATGGCACAAAAGATCGTTGCATTTGCTTGACTAGGCACATTAATGAATTCCACTTAGACTGGAAAAATGCAGTGAGCACCACAGCATCATACATTGCTTTAGCTTGAATGATTCTGAGTCTGTGCCATTAACATGTACAGTAAACTGTAATTAAGCAATTAAACATGAAAGAGCGTAAGCTGGGTTGAAATAATGTTAGACCCCAAATGCCTTGTTTGTTTTGTGCCTTTAGCAGCTTCAGCTTTAACTCTATTTCAAAATGACATATGCCCTGGCAGAGCTGTCTAACTGTGTTATAAAAAGCTACCTCTTTTTCTTTCCTACCACAAAACCATTGTTATTTATTTTGTTCTTACACTTTTGTGTAGGCTTTTGCAATTCCTGTTAACCCTTTTGCTGCCCATAGCAGCTCCCTTTCACAAAGTGTGATGATGGCTAAAGAGGCAGGAAATGAAGAGCAAAGATAGGCAGGCTTTCCTTAACGTTACAAGAAATAACCATTTAGTCCAGAGGATAGTTTTAGCATAACCTAAAAAGGGTGCCAACATGAAAAAATATTTTAATTAGAGCTACAGGTAATTGTAAAACCTTATTGGAATTATTGGATCCTCTGCATCTCTCAGATCAGAATGCAAAACATATAAACAGGAAACTCAGATGAAGCACATAAAGACAGACAAGGTGATCTACTCTGTGAGGGGCAATTATGACTATATCTCATTTGTACAGTTTTTTGGATAATTTTGGTATGTAAAAGAAAGTCCAGGTCTCACAAAGACTCAGTGATATAGTCCACCCTATATGCAGCAGCAAAGTGAATACGGGAATACATTTTAGTAAAAGAAAGTAGAGATCAATACAGAAATATTTAACATAAGACTTCACAGATCATAGCAGTGTTTGCAATGGCCTAGGACATTTTGTATACATCTTAAAAACATATGTTTTTGTGATCTCAGTTGAAACCTTAAGAATGAACTTGTTCCATGCCAGCATGTCAATGTTTTTCTAGCAGACCTTGTAAATACTCGTGCTGACCACTGGATGACCTCATTCATATTCTCATAAAGCGGAGATGACAGTTGCTGAAAGCGTTAGGAAAAGATTAGGAAAAAATAACTGTAATTATATAGCAAATGTTTTGCTAAGGAGAGTTTAAAAAACACCCCCAAAAATTCTACAGTTTAGGAAAACACATAGCTATACTTAACCTAAGCACTAGGTTTCAGATTTTCACATGTATATTAACTTACATTTAGGATGATACATTGTATCCCAAAGCATATTTCTTTTGGTGGAAACAGGAAGGTAAAAATTGTAAGGATTATTATTGTTCAACAGCTACTAGCCAGCAAAGTATGCTTCCATTTAAATTTCCAAGAATTTTCCAAGAACAAAGACATACTAGATTTGTAGGGTTTAATTTTTCCACTCTTCATTTTTTTCAGATATGTATTTGAGACACTAAAATAAAATATTAAAAGTAAGGATTAAAGATTTATAACTACTGACATGCGATTTAGGAAAAAAACCCAAACAACCAACCCTATCAACTTATAAAATTAGAAAAAGAACAGGTACATAGGTGCATTATAATGTTTTTCACATCTCAGTCAGAAGCAGCTGGCACTGAACATCAAAGGGATCAACCTAGTGAGACTGAACACTGGCCTGATTCAGCGCCACAAATTTTATTTTATGAGGCCTTCTCACTGTTTTCAGCGTTGACTCTTCATCACAGGCAGCCTAATACTTCCACCCTCAGACAACACAGGGTGCTCATGTTCAGCAAAAGCAAGGAGTGTTTGTGAGGTATCAAAACCCTCTCTCCTCTGCATAGCAGGAAAAACATCTGTGCAGGGTCCAAGGCAGAATTTGGCTCCCAACAAAGCAACTGTCATGAAAAACACATGAATCCGAACAAGACCGTTCTAGCCTTTTTCTAACACACACACACACTTATTATTTCTTCAAATAGCTTATTCATTAGTCTAGGGGGAGTCTTCCACAGCACTCCTACCTCTCTGCAGAATGATCTTCAAAAGAACAACAGTGAAGAAATTAGAGACATTTGTGAGATCATGCCATGTATTGGATACAGTGAACTCTCTTCTTTTTTTTCCTACCCCAGTGACTGTCCAGTCATGTTCCTGCCAAAAAATTTGTTTTCCTCTTTCCCTGTTTTCTGTTCTTCCTTTTTAAGTTAAGATCACATTTGAGTCAAAGACTTAAAACAGCTGAGTTTTCAGGTTTGAATTCAGAACAGTCATTTACCCGTTTGAACTCTCAAAATCTATTTTACTTGTTTCCTCCAGAGCTTTTGTCATATATATATATTTTCTAAAGGATTTTGTGAACTGAGATATATTACAACTATAAAATTAATAAGTTAACAAAAAAAAAAAAACAAACGGCAGTATTGAATACTGTATATTCTGATTTTAACATATATAACTCTGTCAGTAACAACACAAACTTCATTTTGCTGACATCTCTCCAAAATAAATACATGAAAATAAATTTAAAGGTTACGAAAGGGCTTGGCTCGGCAGACTTGCAGACTCACGTCCTCTGTTTTTCAGAACAGGAGGAATGTGGATAGTGGCCAGGACATCTGTCAGACAAACTCCATCAACAGCCATAACTCAGTGAGCCAGACCTGTGCAATCTAATAATCCTAGCAAAGCAATATTATGTAACGCTGAAGTTGGTGGACTTGCAGTAGAGGAGAATTTAGCTGTGACTAATTATTATGATCAGTTTATAGCGTGAGAAGACACAATTACAGGATTGGTACTGCAGGCCAACCCAAGCTATTTTTTTTTCCCTCTTTTTTTAAAAAGACAAATACCAATCAGCAAAACCAGCAGAAGGGATAAGTGACAAAAGAGAATTATGGCTCAAAGGGAAACAAAAAGGAACCAGTGGGATTTATCAGAGGGCTATAACGGGTCATCAGTACATGACAAAACATACTAACCCACCCCTAGAATCATTAATCAGAGATTAATTACATCTGGGTGTCTTGTGGTCATTACCCTTACTCAAACCACGACTGATATTGTGGGGTTGTTTTTTCCCTAAAATCTAACTACATTTCTTTTGTTGCAACTTGTGTCCATTGCGGCTTCTCCTACCACCTCCCATTTTTTGCTGCAGACAGCAGTGAGGTCCCCCATCACCCTTTATTCTTAGGGTTTAAAAATCCCAGGTCCTTCAGCCTCTCCTCACCTCTTCCTTTTTCTGCTTTTTCTTCCAAGATGTGCTCTGTGCCAACAGACCTTCACAAAGAACAGTTCTTGAAAGGCAGGAAAAGCCAATGCAAACTTACTTAATCCCCGTGTGTGCTTTATAGTAGCATTTCTGAATACACAGTTACACTATTTTCTTCACAAAGGTTCCAAGTCATTCACAACACGACTCCTCTTCAGTGAGTGCATACAGCTGGTACATTATTCAACGTAGGACCTCTCCTCCATTGCTTCCAGAGCTAGATGAAAGGTTGAGACTGAGGGAGCAGATACTTCTGTGGCCCAGAGGCTGACCTGACAAGACTGCTGAGCAGAGCTGTCAGGCCATTGTCACCAGAGTGACCCTTCTTTCTCTCCTCCTCCTGATCGCATGGTCCTGCCCCATCACTCTTCTATTGACTCTAACTTTAGCCTGACTACTCAGCAAGTTGCAAAGGAGTTTTGTTGAGGGTTTTTTTTTCCTAATTTAAAGAGTCTAATCAGCTGACAGGTCAATGCACAAGAAGGACTGCCAGGCAGCCAGACACGGGGACAAGCAGTGGGGAGAAGGAAAGCACCATCCTTTCAGTGTGTCATCATGTCAGCTCTCCTGGCTTACCTCACCCCCTGCTAAAACAGACAACAGGTACTCAGGGGAGTACTTTGTCCTTCCCTCAGGCATATATTCCCCATGCTGGATGGTATTGTGTTAACAGAAGTGTTCCTGAATGGGGTACTTCACTTTCTGACTACACAATCATTGGCTTCATGTCTCGGTTTTCAGAAGCCCTAAATCTTCCTTGCTCCCATGCAGAATCAGGTCTGAGCTTTACACTGGAACAAAACACATGGGACCTTGCTCAGATGGGCTGGAAGAGGAGGGTTCCTAGCTGCTGCCAAACTCAAGCTGAGCACAACGCTCACCATGGGCAGGAAATTTTAACAACATCTAACAGCTAAATCCAGATGATGCTGGGGCAAGGAATTTCTGTAATACAGAACCTATCAGTGCAAGATTTTAAAATCAGGCAGAAATCTAGAGACATCAGAATTTCTCAAAAAGACTGAACATATATAGATAAACCAGGAAGTAATTGCTTTAATAGTTAGCCATTACTGTTCTCTGCACATGAAAAATAAATAAATAAATAAATATCCCCAAATCCTGTTTACACAAGAGAGTGTCTTGTACGTAAAATTAACAGACTACACATAAGCCTGTCTCCCATGGATCTCTAGTAAATGTGTGTATAATAAGCTCCCATATGAGAGAGTCAAGTACAGCCTACGTTTTGGGTGGAGACCAAAAGACAAGAACATGTGAGAGCCACAGAACTACACTACCAAGACTTCAGCTACAGAAGGAGAAACATCTCCCTTCCGCCCAGGTCATAAGTACTGTATACAATGGGTCAGGACCTCAGTTTCACAGTGTGCAGGGGAAGCAGTCAGTTTCGAGATGTGTACATGGTACGAAGAGAAAACAATGGGAGAAAACAATGTTCGACTACACATATGACTAAATACATCTCCAGAGGCATTCTTACTCCTAGGGTATGTTCAAAGTCAACTATTCCTCCTCTCCTTAAAGCCTAGCATGTATTTCCTAGAAACAAGGGAAAGGAAATATGACTGTGTTATAAATTTTTTAAGAAGTGTTACAGTAACCTGAGCTGCACACTAGTTGCAGATTTCACGCTATCCCCTCATGACAGTGTTCCCACAATAGGGTCAGGAACAGCCCAAGGCCTCCTGGCAACAAAAGCAAACCTCAGCTTTGCCACACCAGTAACAAAAAGTGTGTTGCTGAAGTCAAAGGCCTCAGCTTGGATGCCTGGGAGAATGGGTAACAACTGCAGGGAGCTGGGCTTTCTGCTCCCTCTGCCCATCGTGTTGTACAGCAGACCTTCAGGTCTTCCTCAGCTGAGGCATGGGCAAAGCAGAAACCACAGACATGCTGTTTGGATGCCCCTGGCACTTCACCGCCCTGGTTTTATCCATGTCCAGAGCAAGCCTTAGTATAACAAACTGCTCAGGTTTTCTCTCATTAGCATGGAAGATGCAATGATGTTCATCATTTTATCCCTTGAAGCTACTACTTTCTCAGTATCAAATGATAAGAAATTTTGTATGTATTTTACCATATATTATACATTTCAGTTAAAGTGATAAGATCCATTTGTGCTGCCCTACAGCAGTCCCTGAACTACCGTCACTCTGAGAAGCCTGTGAACAACATAAAATAGAGAAGCAACCTGCTCCAAACACTAAATGCATTGCCATATCCTGCTTCCTCATCTTAGGTAGAAAAAGGCATGTACCCCTCAGTAGGCAAGCAGTGATACCTGCTATAAATCAAGTTGCACTTTATATATATATAATGAGCATGCTCATTTTACCTTTGGTATATTACAGAAGTGCTCAGCCTTACCTAGGTTTATTTCTTTAGCAATTTTATTTACCAATTTACCAATTACTTCCTAATGGCACTCATTAAACCTTTTTATTTATTATTATTTATTATTATTACTTTATTATTACTTTTATTATTACTTTAAAGAAAGGGCTAAGCAAACATTTAGGTGAGATTCTAATCTTAAAGTCACATATATTGCTTGTTAAGTGGGGACTGTCACATGAGCATAGATGCATATAGCTGGTAAACATTACATACAAGTTTTTGAGTTTAAAATCATATTGTTCTGTCATAGGAACATTAAGCTTCAAAGCTATTTTGTATCCAGCAGTACCTACTTGACAATCCCAGATGAAAAGCACAGCTGAACTCCCCATGCCACGCTGTGTGTTGGAAGCAAAAGCAGCTTACTCCCTCACTGTTAAGACAAAGGCAGCTCAGACTGAAAATATAAACTTCTCATTTTTAAAAAACCAAAGAGAATACCAGGGTGTTAAGAGCAAAATTCCAGTCAATCCTTTTGAAGATATATGCCAGATTTTAATGTCTTAGCAGGTCAACAAACCACATTCTCTTTAAATAAAAACCAAATGTAATAAAATATTTGAGATTTCTATCATCCCATCTTGCAAACTAATAATGAATGTCTCTGCAAGAACACGAGAATGCCAATTAGTCTCCTAAGATAACTACACAGAGGTAGATTGGCTACAAAAGCACTGCCTTAAGCGTACTTAAATTATTCTAGAGAAAATCTGATAAGATTGATTATTATGTTATGAATATTATACCATATTGACCTCTACCTCTCATGAAAAAGTACTAAGGACCAAATTCCATCTAAATACTTCATGTTAGTTCTGGCTCAGCTGATTAACTGAAGTCACAGTTTCTAAGTTGTGGTTTGTGGGTCTGAAGCTCTGTGAACTCAATCCAAGTGGTTCTCAACAGAAAATTTACAAAAACAAACCCCTTTTCAGTAAAATAAGATTGACTGCACAAGCAGTCAGCAGTCATTTGAAAAACATAGCAGCCTGTAAATTTACAGTGTCAAAAACCTTACTGTTTTTTAATTGTCTTAGTGTATCAGGTAGATGAATAGGATTATTAAAAAAATAAATGACAAAAGGCTTTAGATACAGCAGAGAAAAGCAAGTTACCTATCTTGACTGAATTACTACCTCACAGTGCAGTAAGACAAGCCATCAAAGTTTTGACATTTGCTACAATGCAGAGCGGCATCTTGTGCAAGGACTTGGAGACATCCAAATGGCAGCATTTTTACTCACATTTTCTCTCAGCACCTTCAGAGAATTTGACTCCTCTTCAAATAAAAAATGTAAAAATCAGTGCCACTACAAATAAAGAGGAGGTAAAATCAAATCAAGACTATAACTTCTAGCAATTTCTTTTGTAAATCAGAGCCATGTCAGACTGCTGCTAATATAAGAACACAAACAGCCCTGGAGTTAGAATGGAGGAAACAGGACACTCTTCTTCCAGTGTAGACACAAAAAAGCAATCTTCATTTATTAATGGGCTACATTTCCCTAGACTTACCACAACTGAAGCCATACAATTTCATACTGTGAACAATCACACACTGTATGTTCTTAATTATATTCTGAAGGTCTGGTGTTACTAGATTCTGCAATTAAATGTTCTCCTACTGCCTTTAACATATCACTGGAAGGGTAGTATTCCGATAGCCCAAACGCATCTGCCTGATAGATCTGAACTACCCCTACTCTTAAATGAGTCGTCATATAATTATAAAAGCCACAACTAAGACTATTGATCATCCCATTTATTTACTGGTGAACTGTGAGTGACATCATTTCACAGAGAGCAATATCGAAAGAAGCTGAGCAGCCAGCAGGTCAGACATGAGTGCAAACCAGAAACTTTCAATCTGCATTTAGACTTGTTATCCACAGATTACACTAATTCAAAACTTCCATCCAGCCAAGTCAATCAGAGGATCGTCAGGAAACAGAAAGGAGGCAGTAACATGACTCCTACACGATGCTGGAGAAAGCCAAAGGCCAGTTTTACTTTTCCTCACTGATTAACATCTCTAAACAATCCTTTCAGTTTGAGGAAGGCTTCAACTAATGTTTGTTAAGACTAAGCATCACTTCAGAAAAGTCTAAAAAGGTAAAAAGGGTAAATCAAGTCACGGAAGCCAGGATGTTTTCTCACCCACTTGCACTGAAGGAGTTTCACAATGATGCTCAGGGCAAATGTCAGCGTAACTTCATGCAGAAAACACTGTGTATTATTAACACTTGGCATTTGCAAGACTGATTAAGAGCTCACCACTACAAATGCTTATTCACAGAAATAATTGCTATTCAGATAAGAAAGCCTACTGAAAAGAATGAGTCTACTAAGATGCTCACAAGGACTGAAGTCAGTGTAAGACTGTTCTACAAATGAGAAACTAAAAACAATCTAAAGCAGTCTGGCCTCTTCTCTCTTGTCTTGAAGGTTCATGCACATTCCTGAAGCGAGAAAGTAGGGCCTTAGTTTTAGGTCAGATATTTCCTTGGTTAATCTTATTCTGTGCTGTGTTATGCAAGACATATCCATGACCTGACTAAACTGTGGGTGGACAATGGTTCCTGACAGATTTAGCAATCTCTACCAAACACTCTAGCTAATTATACAACAATAAAATGCACTGGCTTTTATCTCCTTTTCACACTGAAATTACTCTGATTGCAAAATGTGATAATAACCTCTAAAAACTACCCTGTGCCATTTTATACAACACAATAATGAGATATAAAACCAAAATATGTCATGGGATTATAATACTACTGTCCTTTTGCGGTTCGCAATACTTGAAATAATTCATATTGCAGTACTTCAGTCCTATTACTCGTTATTTCAACAAGTACTTTAACATACCATACAATAAAGATGGCTAATTTGTGGCTTCTAAACCAAACAGTTCTCTTGTGTTGATCATGAAGCTTGTACCTTCCTGGTATATGGTTGGCATTAGAAGCAATCTGGCACAAAAGCAACTGAGAATATCAAGAGGGAGCCCCTGAGACTAGGTTGGCTGGGTTACACAAAGCACAGCATCACACCCAGACCAGCCCAGTCCCCAGCACACCATTTTGCAGTATTAGCCTTGCCATGTAACTGCCTCTTACCATTTAGATACATACGTACTTTCTTCTCCTCTTGCTTTTCTGAATTACGTGCTGTGTGACTTGCTGCTCCATAGAGGTTCCTTGGCTATCATAGGAGCAGAACCAATCTGAAGTGTATCTAACTTCGGGATAGACAAATGATACCTTCGTAAAACTACTTTACCATTAAAATTTCATACATGGACATGTATGTCTTGGTCCACAACTCAAGACGGGCGATGAGTGTTAACCTGAGAACAGGAAGTTTTCAAAACTATAATCAGTTGCATAGTTTAGCCAGTAAAGTTCTGGCATAGTCTTTTCCAGATCCACAGGTGTAACTTCTATTAACATCAATGGGAACAAAATATACACAGAAAGGTAAATGAGAAAAACAGTAGTTTATCATAGCCTTCTGAATATGTTAATGTAGATTTCACACAACAGACATGGATTTTCATTTTTGTAGTCTATGCCATGTTAATATCTATATCTTTCTGCCTCTAGGTTAAGCGTGTGGCAATAAACCATTAGTTAAACCATGAAGTACAAAGGAAAAAGCCAACCAAAATCATGCTCAGAGTCTCTTACAATCGGCAGTGCAGACTTTGCCAGATGGAGCAGATGATGCGGTCAATGAAGGTGCAGAAGGTGAAAGAATTAATCTAAGGGAATTAACAGGATACCTGACACTAGGCGATTCCCCAAACTCTCTTGTGTCAGCTTCAGCTGTCTGTGCAGAGTCAAGTGCACATGGTGGACATGTACTAATTATGTGTCCTTCTCTCTGCTGTTACTGAATGTATTGATTGTTTTTACTGTGCTCATTTCTTTTCCATTATTTAGCTTGGCCAAGAAGTCTCCACTCCAAACACTTTGAATTGTAAATTACAGTTGCTAAAAACCCCTAACCTCTAACATTGTTTCTTGTGTGTTTTCCATATTGTTGCCAGAGGTAACCAAAAATGCCCTTTCTTGAGAATTCCTACCACCTTATTCCCATCTGCAGCATAGTATGCTTACCCATTGCATCTGCAGCTATTTCTCGGTTTTCCATGCTTATAGCCATCTGCTATTGCCCACACAATACTGTGGCTGCATATTTTCATATTCTTTCAAGATCCATAATTTTTCAATTCAGCCTACTTAGCACGCTGAAGACGCGAAGGAATAAGTACATAGTCCAGCATAATAGCAGATCTTTTCAATATAGACTCCAGTGGCTCCCAGAATGTTTTGAGATGTGGGATAACACTATTCAGTTACAGACTTTTTAAGACTCTGATATAAAGGTCTGCTTCCTATAGCAAGGTCTGATTTTTGGGTGCCTTGTACTACAGTTTCAGATTTTTCTGCACAAAGTATAGAACAAAGAAAGTAAGTAACTTTGTGTAAAAAAAATTAGAGGTAATAACTTTCAAATGATGGAGTAAACTTCCACTCTCATAATGTATATATATGTGTTTATGAGCATGTATATGCAGAGAAAAGGAAAGGCTTGTAACCATTTTGCTGTTTAGAAGGTTCACACTTGTTCTCTGCAGTTTCCTTTACTTGTTTTTAACACTGCTCCAAGTTTTTCCTCTTAAAACTGTTGCAAGCCACTTAGACGGCCAGTGACCACTGTGCAGCAGGGCACAGGTCAAACAGACTGAGAAGCTCCCTGCCTGGGCACATGTGCAACTGCAAGCAGCATGATTACATCAGGGTGATGTCACAGCTGACTAAATAAGAGCCATCGCTGAACTCCTGGCTGAGGTTCCAACCACTGCTCTCAGTGGAACACACTGCAGGGAGAGGTTAACAAGGCTTATTAACCAGTTTAATGATGCACTGCCATTATACCAGAAGTACTGGTACATACTGTTGCACCGTGTAACCTAAAATGTGTAACCAGCATGGCTTTCCACAGAATGGGGTAGCCCGTTCAGACAGCATACCCTTTGGGACTCTTTCATACTCACAACTTGTTCAGCCTGTTGTTCCCAGAAGCACATTTCCAGGAACTTACCCCCCTTCTCTGTATCTCTCCAAACTGGCCATGATCTCACCTAAACTGAAAAAACTAGGAATCAGATTCTAGTCAGAATTACCCTTCAAAGGACAAACACAAGGGCGTACCTCTCCTTTCTCAAACTCTCTGCAATAGAAAACAATTAATCTTTTCTTCCAAACATCCCAACAGTCCCACAAATGTGGCAGGATATATAGTTTGAAGACTTACCCAGATTTAACAAGACTTATCAAAATTTTTTTTTTCTAACTATTGCTGAGAAAAGTTCAGTGAAAATGAAATTTAAAAAAAAGAAAATATTGGGTATCTATCTGATTCAACAGCTGATATCAACTTCCGTCCCTTTCCACAGCATCTAGATATTATTTGTGCTCTAATCTTGTGCTAAGACCTCTGCCTCACTGCTAGGAAGAAACCTATGAGCAAAATATATCCTTTAAATTTTGCTCTTTCCTTTGCTGTCACATCTTAGCAACAGTTGATCAAGAAATTGATGACAGCAACAAATTCTACCTTTGTAACATTTCCCAAAACACATATGGATGTGGCAAATGCATACAGAAAAAAATCTAAAGAAATTATCTTTTGCCTCATCTTCCCCTTTGCAGATTTGTTAGCCAAACTTTGCAGAAACGCTAATACACCTTCTGTTTACAAATCCCGCTTTCTTAACTAGCTTTAAGTCCAGAAGTAGCAGTAACAATTATTTGTTGTCTTGGAAACATGAACTACACATACATGCTTTTCTCAGTATATATGGAATAAACATTACCTTCTCCAATTCACTTGTTTATCAACTGCTGATGGCCAAATTTGACTTTAACCAAGATGCAAATGACTTTTGCCAAGTCCATCATGCCACAGTAACTACATAAATATCAATCAAAATCATTGGTGTCAGAAGAGCCAAACCTCACAAGCACCTCATGTTATCAAAATACCCTTATGGTCCAGTCTAAATACATTCCTACCAACAAAATTAGCACAGGGACGTATTTGCCTTATTGGCCAATTAAAAATAAACAACCATCTGCTTTATGAGTTAAAGGCAAATGACTAAAGATACCAAGTCTCGCTTCTATTACACTAACCAAAAACACTCCCAATAAGCAAGGCCTTCTAAGCAGTCTACATTTGTTTTTGCTTTTTGCTTGCTCTACTACAATAGCTGAACACAGAAACATAGTCAACACCATTTTCCAATGGCATTTTCAAAGGTGTGCTTACATCCCATTTTCTAAAAGGCAGACACCTAAACCACAGGCAGGCAGGTCCGGCTCCACTGAGAGCTCGGGAAGATGCCAGCAGGAGCCAGGCAGCCTCGGGGCACCTGCTGACACTGGCACCTGTGCAAAGAGAATCACACAAAAGGGGGTAGAAAGACCCCTGCAAAGCACTTTGTAGAAACTGGGCCAAGCTTTCAATAATACCTGGACCTCCCGGCAGGTGTTGAGTTGCTTAAAAATATAAAGAACCAAAGTCCTAATTAGGTTTGCAACACTGTGTTCAGGTCTCCCAAGTACAAGCCAGGAACTTTATAACTAACCTTGAAAAGAAACAGACTGCCATTTTACTACTGCTCCGTGGCCAATTTCTCAGAATGTAGTATTACACTAACAGCAGCAATACTTGAAGTTTCAGTCAATCTTTTCTTTGTAATCACAATGTTTTATTAATGGTATTTATTACTGTAAGTGAAACATATGATCAAATAAAGACCTTGAATAGTATGACAGCTACAACTGAGATATACAAATAGACCTAGCAGTCAGGCCTCAAATTCACATGCTAAGGAAAAGATCCAATATACTTACAATTTTTTTAAGATGGAAAAAGCCTTGATATACGCACAATGTAAATTCCTCACTTCCCTTCCTTAGCCATTATTCATCTAGAATTCCAAAGGTACTTTATGAAATTATTTTAAACAGCAGGTGATTCTGTACCCTGTACTGGGAAAGACAAAGAAAGCAATTTCCCAACAGTTCCCAGCTACCAATCCTCTTTAAAAATAAGCTTGACTGTAAGCTTAAGGCACCACCAGCCTGAGCTGGAAAATCCCCAAAGGGCATTCCAAGCTGTGCTGGAGCAACTGATATGTCTTATGTGAAATGTGACTTCTGAAAGCTTTCTAGTTGAAAAAGTTTTTTAGTAAGGCAAGATTTACTGAATATGGCAAAAAAACCCAACCCAAAATCTTGCATTTTCATTAGCTAATGCTTCACACAGACTTTAATCGGAATAAACTTTCTCATTAGTTTCCTTATTTTAAGGAAAAAATCTCACTCCTCTAAATGAGATCAATCATATTTTTCTCTGCAGTAGGAGTTTTTTGATGATCAGTTATGATAATCATTTATGTTGATTTATGAAGAACTTGACAACATGACAAAAAGATAAAACATTGACCTTTCAGAGATTACTACCGTACTGTGCTATATACTTTCTGATGCATATTGATGACCTCCTTGACTACTTCAATAGGAAAAGATAACGAAATTTAAGTTGAGCAATGTACTAGCCATTCCTCACAGCTTGAGATTCTCTGCAGCAAACAGTGCCCACAGTTGACGTCAACATTATTAATATCAAAAGAAATAATCAGCAACAGAAGCAAGCACAGGCGGCCATCTTCCAGTTTGATTCTTCCTTTCTTTCTGGACAAAAGTGGCTGCTAACCTCAGAGAATTCAAGAAAAAGTTAATGTTTAAAAATGCAAAATAGATTGGCATTTTGAATACCTGAACCTTTTAGCCAGATAAATCTGCCCATGAGCTGGATCTACAGCGGTACCATATTCCAGATAAAACTGTTTTTTGCACAGAGATGCAACTCATTATTATAGGCACCACAGATAACTCAGAAATGCCTGTTTTTGCACAGATCACATCACAGATCAGATAAACCTTGCCAGGGGATTTTAGGGGAACCCCAAGGACCTAACACTGAAAAATAAGACAATACAAAATTCTGCCTGTCTCTTTGTGGTGAATTACTCAAACTGAGGAAGTCTGATGGATTATTCATAAAGAAAAAAGGAACCTGGCTATGATTTGCTAAGAAAAATGTCGAAGTCTTTAAGAGCAAAAATAATACCCACACGTCTTTTGGAGTTTTTGCTTAACCACTACTAGTTGCTGAATTTATATTCCACAGCTTTTGCCAAGGCAGTATTCACTAAGAAGGTATTCTAGTCAGTAAAGCCTCTCAAAAAATCCTTACCTGCTTGTAATTATCTAGCTTGATTCCTCCTATCATTTCTACTACCTTCATTGCTAATTATTTTCTTCTAATGAAAATCAAGGGAGACTTCAAGAAGAATAATTTCCTTTACCTGTCAGTTCCTTCTTCCCTCCCCTTCCCTTCCATTAGCCCTTACTAATGCCTGCTGCTCTAACCCTCCTTCCAGCATAAATGTCTCAGATCTCCTAGCTGACATTTCTGAAAAATGAAGTGGTTACTATCCTTACATTTCTCTGACCTGTTTAAAACTTTTATATATAATTTATTATATTTTATTTATTTTATATATATACATATATTCTTATAGTTTTGTATATAGCACCAAAATCTGAATTACAATTTGTCTGCTAAAACCTGCTTTTCAATAACTTTGTAGGAACATACTTGAATATATAAATAAACAGAAACCCCCTTGCATTTCTTTGTGATTAGACAGCACCTATAACAGCACAGTTTGATAATACACAAATTTGTTATTGCAAGAAAACAGATGAACAAAGGTTTGATGACTAACTAACTAAAGATCAAGTCCTTAATATGTGAAACTAGACATTCCTGTAACATCTTACCCCTCTGGTTTGTCAATGGACTGTAATGCACTGTCTTGGGAGAATCCAGCTCTACCTTTAACTGTTTCTATGGCAAAGCCTGAAAATATCAGAGGAGACAGATAACGGTGCTGCTGTTCAAAGCAACATAAAATATCATTATCTGCCATGATCACTGCGGAGCATTTTCTGGATATGAAGAGCTAAAGATACAAATAACGTACAGTGGGTAAAGCTAGGCTGATATTGTTGGCGACGGTGTGTGTGTGCACAGATGTGCAAGTGTGTACAGAGAGGTAAGTGTACTGACAAGCTTCATCCAGAACCTTTACCTCAACATCCAAAGTACAGCACAACATTGCCTGTTTATGTCTGACTGTATGGGAATTAATGTTACAATTCTAGTCCAGTAAAGGTAGAAATATACATCTTAGGATATTGGTGTTCAATAATATTACACCAACACTTTCCCTATGCCGGTCAAGATGATCAAGTCACCGCAAGCAACATTATCTAGTTGATGATGTCCCTGCTCATTGCAGGGGATTGGACCAGATGACCTTTAAAGGTCCCTTCCAACCCAAACCATTCTATGGTGGTACGATTCTATACTGTTTAGCCGCTACAGCTTTTCCTCAGCTGTATTAGAATAATAGCTGTCCAGCAGTATAAGCACAGAGAGTATATATTTGCAACATAATATTACTTCAGTATCTTATTTTCTAAGGAAAATGACAGCATGATTTAATTTTGCTTCAGTTGTTAAGTACCTTCTCATAATTGAGACAAAAAGAATGCTTTGCTGATAACTAGTCAACTCTAGAATGTTGCTTGGTTTAGGTGACTAGCATAAAGCTTTCATTTGCTTTTAAACGAAACCAGGTATTACAAACATTTCTTTACCAAGAAGGTGGTCAAGCACTGTAACAGGCTTCTTAGAGAGGGAATCAATACCCCAAGCCTGTCAGTGCTTAAGAGGCAATTGGACAATACCCTTAATATGTTTTAACTTTTGGTCAGCCCTGAAGTGGTCACGCAGTTACTAGATGGTCTTTGTAGGTCCCCTCCAACCGGGACTAGTATATCTATTCTAAATGCACTGTAAAATAAACAAATAAATGAGTAAATAAATAAATAAGAGACAGAAAAAGTCATAAACTGCCACTTCCAGGAAAGTTTTAAGTGCCTAGCAAATCACAACAGGGCTGCTACATTAATTGTGGGTAGATGGAATGTAAGCACCGAAGCATCAGCTCACATCTATTATCAGCCTTAGGAATTTCAAGCACAGCAAGACTGTAGAGTTTGCATTTGGAGAAAGACTGCTTGACTGATAGTAATTAATGCCACAGTCTTTTTTCTCTAGGTAATGAGTAACTCTCTTTCTCCCCTCTGAAGCACTGCTGTCACTTTATTGCCAAGGGTCTTTCCAATCTCTGCATTATACCACCCACGTGGCTGTACAGCTATTAAAGCACTGACAATTAAAAGAGGGAGGGGACAGCTCCGAGAAAGGTATGGAGTGGCTAAAACGTAATTTTGAATGGATCCTGAATGATTTTTACAGCAAACGCTCTCGCTGTGTCAAAAGATGGCAATGCTCTGCATTTTGTTGGTCATTAATTTGTTTTAAAATAACCAAAAAAACCAAACTTAATTCAGTGAAGTAAGACCACTGCGAAAGCTTTGATTTAGTTATCTATACAACATTTCATTATCAACCATTTTCAGATAATGCCCTGTTTTGGTTAGTGCACATCATTGAAATATAATTGCCTGGTTTTCAAGCTCATCACCTGTAAAACAGATACATCCTATAGCTATCTCTCAGATTGTCTTTACATTGTCAAATTCAGACAGGCAATATGATTTGTAGAAGCCAAAACCAAACCCAAAACGTGGTACGCATTTAGATGGTTAACTATGCATTTAAGAGCCAGATCTTTTACCCTACCTTGAATGAATGGACAAGTAAAAGTAAACTTGACAGAATGATACATGCTTTATAATTTTTTCATCAAATGTGCCTCTGAAGAACCAATTTATTTTTTTTTACAATGTCATTCATGACAAAGACACACATAACTCATAAATACATAACTATCTAACAGCTGTGTATCTCCTCTCATCATCCCAAGCTTTGAAAACTGAACATAAACATATTGGCTTGTTATCCTGTAAAAGGCATTGACAGACTTTCTCTCTCTCTTTCTTCCTCTGTTTCATCTGTCAAGCATTAGTAACTGTTTTAGCGCAAATGAAAGTTTTATTGGGCAATTATCATCTAGGTCTATATAAAATTCTTGCCCTTCACTCCATGTATTAGGTAAAAATGCCATTGCCTGAAGAATACAGCAGTGATACATAATAACATATGAAGTCTAATAAAACAGGTGCTGTGTTTCTTGTACCATGAAATTCCTGGATTTAACTAGTGCATAGAGCAGAAATGTCTGATGTCTCTCCCTGACAACTCCCACCATTACATCAGTGAAAACAGAATGTTCTCCTGGCATTGCAATACATGCACAAAACCCAAGCATAGTGTTTCTTAATATTTTTCAGTTGAGAGGGAAAAAGAAAAGAAAAATATCCTCCCCTCTTTCTCATCCCCCAAAACTTATGGCCACTCTGGTATCCCCTTATGTACTTGAGAATAAGGAGTAACAAAGCAATTATGAAAATAGTGTGCTATTACATTATAAAACCTGTAATTTTATCATTATAATAGAAAGTGAAAACCAAATCAGTGATTAGTATGCTTCTGACTATGCCTGGTGATAGACTTTGACAAGACAGAACCTACACTAACATTGTACAATTATTGCATGTACCTTTATATTCCCCTGTTCTTTGCTCACATGCAGAAGACTGATATGGTGCTTCTATGCTTCTTTAAAATTTGTGCAGATTCCTGATTGTTTTTGGATGAAGAATGATCACAGTGAGT
Source organism: Falco punctatus (assembly GCF_963210335.1). Lineage (NCBI taxonomy): Eukaryota > Metazoa > Chordata > Aves > Falconiformes > Falconidae > Falco > Falco punctatus. The sequence continues at coordinate 71,854,463 of NC_137583.1, forward strand.
GAGCAAAACCTTGATAAATAATTAATGAGGAGTCAGTAACAGTCAGGCTCTCTAGAATATCTGGCCCAGTCTTTCACAAATGACTACATGAAATGCAATTTCCAGCCAACTCAGCTGTCTCTACACAACAGGCAGAAAGGCAAAAATGTTAGGTGTATGCCAGCCTGTCCCGCCTTGCACTAACAGGATGTCAAGTGGCAGCTGTTTCTGTAACACTTACCTCAACAAAGTATTTTTTTGAACTGGCATTTATGCAGATGTTTATGTCAATACAACTTCAGCACAAACATCTAACAGGGGATGAAGCAAGAACCTTCAAAATAAATAATTTAAGGTAGCCCCTGGGACAACAAATGGAAAGCCAAGAAAACCGAAAGAAAAAACAGAAAACAACAAACATACCAGCAATTCCTTTAATAATGAAACCCTTGTAATTTTTTCCCCCATTTTTTTCCTCAGAATCTATTGAAAAACTAAGTGTAATAAGGTTGGATATCAAGCTGCTTATCGGCTTAAGCAATTTTAACCACAACTTTTCCTGCTAGCCTTTACAAAAGGAAGAATTCCCCACACCCCAGAACATTCTCTCCGTGTCTGAAACAGGTAGCAGATTAGAAGCTTTTCACAGGTTCAAATAAATAAAAAACAAGTAGCAATGCAGGTTAAGTAGGAAGCCTTAGCGGTTGATACAGGATACAGGCATAGGTTATTCAACCTGGTTCTAAACTTCTTTAATATCTAAAAGGGGGGGGGGGGGGGGGGGGAGCGGGAAGGGAAGCATTGATTAAATAAAATCCAAAAGAAATGGCAGAAATATTTTCAATGAAAACATAAGATGTTTTGACTACATTATTTTATTCTCTAGAATCTCACTGCCGTGAGCTGCATTTTTTTTGTTTGCCCCATACCATAAAGCTTTCTTTCAAACAATGAAATTGAAATAGTATCAAGTTTGGCATACAGTAAGGTTGGGATTAATACTAGCAAAATCCTTCAGATGTCTAATGTTGAGATGCATGATTTTCTTCATAGCATATTCATACCAAAAAAGCTAAATTGGTTCTCTCTTTTTGTTTTCCCTTATGATGGGTTTGCCACTTGCAAATTCAAGTGTTACAATAATGACCTAGGTAAGTAGAGGCTTAAGCAATTCTCCTATCTCTTTTTTTAAAACCTGCTATTTGAGTTTTAATACAGTGATTGACCATTGGAGCTTTCTTAGAAGCACACTTCCACAGCAGAAGACACACAAAACTTACCCACAAATAGCAGCTTTGAACAGAGCACATAAAGGACACAGCAGGGTGCCAATATGTGAAAGTCTAACCTTATGTTATCCTCACTCTTGTCTTCACTCTGACAAATCCCAAAAGCCAGGAATTCTATGTATTCTGTTAGTATAAGAAAAGTCTTTACTAAGTTGTAAATCAATAGTGAGGGAAGGCAAAATTACAAGTAAGAAAAATATTTTTTCCTTTTTTTTGTGTTAGATCCACTGTTGTGGACAGAAGTAATAATTCATGGGAAGTAGCAAAGAATGACCATCATCCATCAACTGCACAGAAATGGTAATGAACGAGTAAAATACCCTCACCCCCCAGAACTCCAAAACTCAAAACACTAAGGGAATAAAGAGAAAACTGAAGCAAAAGCTCTGATTGAGTCAGTAAGTCCTTTAGAAAGTAGAATTAAATGGATTTTTTTTTTAATGAGTTAAAGACGATTCAGTTATTTTAGAACATAAGATTTCTGCTTCTACCCAGAACAGAGGAAAGAAGACAGGCAGCAATTCATGCTGCAAAGCAGCAGTGGTCTCCAAATCCTAAGCACAAGCTACAGTCGTCTTTTTTTTTTTTTTTTTTTTTTCAGTTGGCCTGTTTTCAAGATCTTTCACTAACTCAAATTTGTAAAATTCATGTTCTTTTCTGTATGCATACAGAAGTATAGCTTCTCTGATTCGTAACATTTAATTTCTGAGTAACTATTAAATATACTAGGAAAAGGGAGACACACAGAGAGGGGAATTTTAGATGTCAGCTTGTTACCCAGAGAGACTTCCCTTTTCATGCACAAAGCAGACATAATGTGCATGTGCTTGTAGTTTTGTTTCTATTAGTAATATGAATCTTCCTTCCAAAGGTGTTTCTGAATAGACTGGATGATTTGCTATCTAAACGATATACTTAAACACAGTTCTGGAAGAAAACTGATATTTCTCCATCCAGAAGCATCATACCTCCTCATAATCATATATCTGACAAAACTGAAATCTGAAAGGATGTTCTCAGATTGCCAGTTTTCCTGCCTGGATAAAATGGAGTAATTTGACCTGGCAAATTACAGCACAGGATTATATAGCTTTTTCATGAAACTGCTGTACACCACAGGAGATGTAAATAGATCTCTTCCAGGTCAGAAAGATTTAGACACTCATTATTGTCAAGACTATTCCCAGAAAGACAGAACGCATTTCAAAGTTTTTGGGAAAAAAAAAAAAAAAATAATCACTGCACCAGAATGATTAAAAAGAAAAAGGGGGGGGGGGGGGGGGGGGTTGGGGGAGGAGTTTAAAAGAATTGGATGATGCAAGTTGAAATCATCTATCTGGTGGAAAAGTCTAAGCACCTAACATGCAGAATTTTTAATGTGTCAAACCAGTAATACTGGTTAGTAAATAAGAAAAAAAGACTTGTGTTAGTGTAATATACCTCAGCACATGCTCCCTGTCTGGTCTGAAGAAATCATTTTAATGTACAGCATCTTGAGAAGATACTGCAGTGTGAGGATGAAGCACAGTTAGATTGGGTTCATTAACTTGGACTTTCAGAAGCCATGTCCTATTCAAGCATTCTCATGCTCTCCTTCGAAAAAGAGTTTACTCCAAGTTCTCTCACAGAGGCAATTAATATTCTAAGATTTTCATTATGTGTCCCGTAACTACTAGGCAAGGCATTCCTTGGATGCTGCAGATGCTATGCATTAAGTTGCCAGATGTATAGCCACAGTGCAGAGATTTTGCAATATTCCTTACTCCTGCTGGCTTGAATAGCGATAGAGAAAAATTCTGCCCAGATTTTAGTTTTGGTTGAGAAGCACTTAGACTCTGATTCATTTTCAGAAGATGAACATACTGACATAATTAGCCACCAGCCTCTGAGGGAGGGAAAATTATTGCTTTTTTTTATTTGGTTTGGTTTCTTTTGTCTTGAGAAGGCCTCAAAAAACTACGAAAAACAAAAAGTGTTCAAAGAAGGATTAAAGATGAAAAATTAAATGATACATTTGGAAAACACTTGGAAAAGCTTTAACTGAAGATTGTTTAGTACCATCAAAGTGCAAACAAGTAAACCTGCACTATAACTATTTGTTTGCGGAAGGAATAGTAATTAAGCAAATAAGCTAAATGCATCTGTAAAGATACTTGCTTCATCTGTCACAGCTTTGGGGTAGACCTACCAAATGCTGAATCTGCCAGCCACCCAAAAATAAACAAATCTTAAATCTACTAATGCATGGGAGGTTAGGGTTTTCTTAAATTACCAAGAAATCAAATACTACTGGATCTAGAAGAAACACATGTAGTGATCTGCAGCTGCTCTGTCCTGTTCCTTAGTCCCTGCAAACACTGGCTTTCTGAAGGAGGATGTTTGCCAGGTAAAGGTTGGGAGCCAGGGCAGCTGCCTGGATTCAGAGCCAGAGGTGGTGCTGAATAATACAGCACAGAATGTGAGTTCAACCAAAACCATTTTGGATTATACAAGGCACCACACTCACTATATAAAATATGAATTCAATTATTTTATTTGTTTTTTAAAGTGCGTAATACTTCAGGACTGGCCAAGCAACAAAAGCAAAGAAATTCTTGTTCGACAAGGTAACAGTTGTCCCAGAGGAGTAATTGCAATATATGCTTTAATTCTCAAGCTTGAAACTCAGGGTGATTACGCAACATGGCATCCAGAGCATCTGAAGGACAATCACAAACACAGCCATTATTTACTATTCTGAGGAAAAGGCATGAGTATGTCTGGCAGCTTTGAACATCTGAGTTCCAGCATCAGATCATATCACAAATAAGCACAAGGCATTTACCACTAGCCTAGCCAGCTCTCAGAAGCCCATTCATGTAACACTGCTCAGTTCTGATTTATTTCCTTTTACTTTAAGAAAAATTCCTATGAGTCTCAGGTTTCAGAAAGTCCCTGGAGTTCCATCTACCATTCTGAAGGCAAGAATACAAATGAAGAAAGTTCCCACCATTATATGAGGAGAAAAAGAAAAGACTGGAGACAAAGTCTTGACCTCATGCAAGACACTGGCAAAGTTCCTTGACTCAGGGGAACCCAGACTTTACCCTAAGCCCCTTCTGTCAGCATATATGGACACAGACAGTCATAGCTGACATTTTAAAATGAAATGAAAGGCAAATACAGTGACAACCAAAGGGTAATAGCAAGGAATCTCCACAGGTTTTCCTAAACTGTTGCTCTGCTACTCTCTTCTGGAAGAAAACACTGTTATGCTTTCCTGTGGCTGTGGTAATTGTATTTCTGTCATTCCATATTGATAGAATGACTGACATCCTGTCAACATTTTAGTATGCTGATCTTATGAAACCTGTCCATAATAAACCATTAATAAAACTTCCCAAAGATTTATTTCTAAAATGGATAAAAACTGTTGCTCAGTGTTGTCTCAAAAGATTCAGCCAGCAAAAGCCCAACTTTCACTCCTAGCTGTTGGAATATCAACTCAAACGCAACTTTTCCAACTGATCTTTTCTCTGGGTCTGTTGAGGTGATTTCCTCTGCCTCAGTCATGGGGTCCGTATAAGCAACAACAGTCAAGATTTGGCCAGCAGTAGTTATTCAGCACTAGAATCAATCAAAATGTCTCAAAATACAATGATCTGGGAAACAAGTGACTCTCTGTAGAAAGACAAAAGGAGTATTTTTTTATGCATTTCACAGAAAGCATATAAAATTGAGCAAGGAGAAATCTACCACATCCCTCTGCATGGAAGCAGGCTCAATTATACCTCAGCTATTCCTGCCAGACATTTGTCTAATATATTCTGAAGTATCTCTACCAGTGGAGATTTTCCATGTCATTAGGCAATTTACTATAGAGCTTAACTGCTCACACAAGGGTTTTCCTAACCCCCTACACTCATTTACCTTGCTGCGATCTAAGCCCAGCACTGCTTATCCTATCCACAACGGACAGGGAGAGCAAACTATTGCCCTTTCCCTTGCAACTACTTTTTAAGCACCTGAAAAATATTTTTGTGTTCCATTTCAGTCTGTTGCCTGCTTTACTAACCAAGTCCCTTTGAACGTTTCTCTACACTTTCCAGACATGTAGGTCATATTTGCTACATCTTCTTTGTCCTCTACTTTGGTCTAGTTAGCTGGCTTGCAACCTTCCCAAACTGCAACATGCAAACCTGGATGCAGCATTTCTGTTGAAGCTGTATGACTCAGAAGAGAATAAATAGACAGCCTTATCTTCATTCCTAGGATCCATTTTAGCCTTTAAAACTTGTAACAGGAATCCTCTGTCTTGTCCATCTTTTCTCATTCCTGCAATGGTGCAGACAATATTCTGAGGAACAGACTCTTGCACATTTTCAAGGAGAATTGGCTTGTATTTCCTTCAGAATGCTGCTCTCATTTGTCATGATCATCCTGAACCCAACCCTCCAACGTACTTCTAATTTTCTCACCTTTGCTTCATCTGCAAATTTAGTAAATATTTCTCAGTTGATTTTTCAAAGTTGACAGCCTATTAATATACGTGTCTAGCATGTGCAATAGCATCCAAGTTCAGAGATGACAGTACAGAATTGCTCATTTCTTTAGTTTCTTTTCAATGTTATAGAATCCATACCTACAGAACATGATACACCTATTTCCCTTCCATTATATCCTGAATTTTCCCCCCCCAAGGTATACTGTCAGCCAAGTAATTTTCCTGTCCTTTATAATTGTTTTATACAATATGTACTGAGCCTGTCATTGCTGAAGGAATGTGAGGACAGTGTTTGTCCCTACTACCTTTGCTATTGTGCAACTTAAGATAATATTTACTTTTTAAAGCCTAAAATGTTTCTTACGTTGTATAAGCCTGGCATTGTAGTCATTACTCTTTGCAAATAACCTGACTGATACCAACGTAATTCTTCATATGAGTTACTCAACGCATTCCAAAAAAAAGCCTATTATTTGTTTCATTTTAAAGTTAACACATGTATAGTACAAAACTATTCATTACATACTTTCTGGGCAAAGCTACACATATTTCTTGAACAAAGTTCCTAATCTATTAGGCTGCACTGCCTAGTATCACAGTATACATAGTACCCAACTCCTAATTTTTCATGTGTCTGTGGTGAAGTCATGTCACACTGAAGCCCTCTGAATTTCAGTCTTAACCTTAAAGCAAACAAAACACAAAACTCTGCTTCAACTGATCTTTCTTGTAGCAAAGGCCTGGAGGATGGACTCTGGTCAACAGTTGCTAATTTAATGAACATATCCTACTCTGGTATGAATACTCTTAATTGAAGTGCGGAAGCAGCCTAAAGACATTTCAGATGGGAGGTTCTGTGATATAAGGGGTGTAATTAGGGAACGTTTCAGGATGATGGAAAGGGTGTTTTCCATCAGCACCATCTCTGCCATTTGAGGCCATCCACTGGTCTTTGCAGAAAAGAGTTTCTGAAAAACAGGAATGTGGGACACAGCTATTATTACTGTCAATGAAGTATGACATATAGGTGAGAAACAAAAACTATGCCTCCGTCAGTTAGAAAATCACAGCTCTGGCTAATAAAAACTCTACATTTCATCTCTGGTCTTTACTACAGAATTCTTTAAAGCTGTTAGCAGTGTCTTCTGTTTTCTCAGAATGAAAGCTGATAAATTAGCAACATACCGAATTGCTCCTAAGCTAGACAGTTCACTTGGAGTCATTATATAAATGGCCTTTCTGAAATGTGTCCAAGACTTAAATTATTCTGATTAGTTGACATCTGTGGAACTGGCAACAAGCCTTTTCATTGTTGCTCTCATGGTAATTATTATTCCTGTTTCACTGCATATTTTACTAGCATTTCTCAAGTGTCTAGTTATAAATCTCTTAAAAGCCTGAGGACGGTTGAATCAGTAGAGGTGAAATAAGAACAGATCCAAGCTGATATGACCCTTGCCTTTCCTGTACAACTATTTTTGAAGTCGAAAACAAGTGTCTCCCCACATCCTACCTGGAATTGACCAGACTGCACTTTAAAGAGGAACAGGGGTGCTCTTCAGCCTATCGATTATGTATCACAAAAGGACATATAACTCAGAACAACGAAGTTATGAGTTACTGCACACAGTTTGCTTCTTTTTGTTCAACTTTTTCTTTAGAAAGGAAGCTAACTGTAAAAATAGGACTTCTAATATTCATCTCCATAACACATTTTTCCTTGTAGATAATAGCTCTCTTCAGATTCAAGAAAGCTCTAAAAGTTCTCGTTTATCTAATCTATCAGAACCAATTAATTTTTTCCAGAAAAACATTCCTCTCATATCAAACATCAGACCTTTTGTGTTCCCATAATTCATCTCCCCAAACTATCAACTTCGTAATTGGAGTCTGTGTCTCTTTGTTCCCAGAGTTCTTTCAAACATCACTTCAAGTCCCATCTCTTCTCATTAACTAGTAACTTCTGCAACTCTCTTTGATAGAGAAGTCAAATCCCCTAAGTCAAAACTTTGCAAATTAGCAGTCATTATTCCATGTTTTGCCCTGCTCTGTATTATCTGCCACTGGATCAGGAACAGAAGCTGCTTTCTTGGTTCCCAACATGTTAAATAACTTCCAAAACCTGCTCTTTCATTGCACTCTGTACAGATCATTCCTTTGACCTCTGTTCTGCCTAAGAGTGATACAATCCACAAGATATTCCTCTAACAATACGGTGTGACATGCCTTTGAAAATCGCTGTGACCTATTCTATGATAGATGCTGTAAGAAATTTTCAACACTGTATGATAAAAGCAGATGCAAGCAACCTTTTAATTACTTGCACCACATTTCAGCTCTCTTCTTGCTTTCCTTCTTGATGTCCCACATCCAAATGGGTAAAGGGCTTAATCCTGGTATTTTTGAAAGATTCACCTGAAATAATCTGAAATGAAATATAACTTTATACTGAAGTAAAAAAAAAAGACTAAACGTGCATCAGTACGAAAGCTGAGTTTCCATGTCAGTGAATTTGATACAGAAATGCAAGGCTGGCCTTTGCCAAAGATTTTTGGCAAAGTGGGTTCCAAAAAACTTTCTTATTCCACGAACACCATTTTTCTGTCCAGTAGTAGAAGCAAAGTAGCCAGAAAATAACTATTTTCATATGTATGAATACCATGAATGCCACCAAAAATGCAAAGAGATAAGAAGGAAAGCCTTCATTACTAAGAAGTTACATTACTAACTGAAAAATTCTCTACATTAAATATAGATGATAGTGAAGGAAAAAATGGTGAGTGGGCTGAGGCACTCAGGAAGCAAAGCTGAGAGCTATCAGTACAGACAGACTTTCCCTGGACAGAAGACGATAAATATGGAAAGGAACTGTTTGTAAACTGGAAATTCATCCACCTGATTAGGCAGAAACATTTTTTCCTTAGGATCTTAGCAGGGTTTTGTTTTGTTTTCTCATCTGACATTACTTTCAATTATTGAGACAGAATGACAAAAGAGCATATGCGCTCAATGATCAGAGGACCTGCATCATCAAACTGGGCATCTGCTACTCATTTCTGAAGGATGGTGCAAGTGAGACTCAAGTGAAAACCAGAACACTGAATAGTGCTGAGCTGGGCCAGCTGGAGTGGGACCAAGAAATGGGGCTATTTGCAGAGGAATTTAACACAAGTGGTCTGCAGAAAGCAATTTGTACCTGGGAATGCACCCTGTAATTGTTTCATTGTGTTTGATCAGCTACGTTACAGAGATGACTTAAGCACACACATGTCCAATGACAGACCAAAGAAAGGTGCACAGGCAATTCCATTTCAATAAAATATCCTTGGCTTTGCTCCCAAAGAAAGTCAAAGTGCACTGCCATGAATCAGCCATTAATCTGTGAAAATATAACTGGATCTGGAGGTACTGTATCCTTGAACAGGATGCACCACAGAAATAATCACCTAATTTATGAAGCTGAGGAGTCCCCTCTGACTTGATTTCATGCTAACCTGGCTTGCAACCGCCCCATGCTGTGCTGAATTGTTCACTCATTTTTGAAAATGTTATGGCTACCTACCACATTCACCAGCTGTTACAGCAGCTGTTATTTCTGTTGCCCCTTTTTCCACCAAAAAGGTCTTTTTCCTTCCATCTTTCCCTGCTAATTGACAGCCTGGTAAAACATATTTTGCAAACAAAACTCTGAAGCATTTCAGAAATGGGGAGTTCAATCAATGCATTGAATAATAGTTGCTCAGTGACAGAATCAATAGGGATGCAATGTTACTTACAACTTCTTTCTACGGACTGCACAGCATATACAGGAAAGATGGTCTTAGTTCATTTTTATGTCAAGAAATCTTGCAAATATTTTTTTCTTCTTCTTGCATTGTTTCAGATAAATCCCTGAATAACCTTCCTAGTAATTCAGTAAGGGCATAGTTTCTCAGATTTTAGGGAGACAGTAACTGTTTATAAATGTATGTTGTATATATAACACAGCTTCTACTAGAAACATTTGTAATCTTACCGCATTGTGGGAAAGGGGAGAGGGAGAGAACTCCTTTTCACTGAAAGCATGGTCAGCAGTTAGTTTCTTCAATATGGTAAACAGAAGCACAGAATCACAGAATAATTAAAGTTGAAAAAACTTCCACAATCACCTAGTCCAACCCCTGGTCAAAGCAGGTCTGTTCAGATCAGGCTGCTCAAGCCCATGTCCAAGTGAGTCTTGAGCGCCTCCAAGGGCAGAGACACCACAACCTCTCTGTGCATCCTATTCCAGTATTTGATCATGCTCATGGTAAAAAGAAAAATGTTAATATCTAATCAGAACATTTCACATTAATATAATTTTTGTTATGCAAACATTTTAAATATGACTGATTTAAAGTCACATTAATTACAAAACCACCTCCATATTCATAGCTTTTTGCCACCCCCATCCCACTAATGCAAAGTTTGATTTTAATTTCTTTTGTCTCTCCATCAAATATCTGAGTGGTAAATGAAAATACGTAAATAAAATCTGTACAGAAATTCTGTACAGATGTAGGGGAAAAAAGGATCAAGAACAGAGAATGAATGTGACAGTACACCATCCCATAGCCAGAGTAAGCCTGACAGTTGTCCAATAAACCATCATCACACACACACACACAAAATCTTTATCCAGTCCCCTGCTACTCCAATACATAGAGCTAAAAATGTAAACGATGAGTGGTTTACATCTCCTTAGGTAGACATCACAAATTCAATTTGTTTTATTATAATAGAAAGCCCTTTTCAGACTGGTAAAAAATGGAGAATAGATCACTCTTTATAACTTTGAAGCTGTTTAACAGTTAATGCTCCCCTGCAGGATATGGGGAAAGAAGGGATACTGATATCCTCTGAGGAAAATTAAGTTCCTCTGAAACAACAGCATTTAAGAATTTTGTATATCACAGCCCTTAGAATGGTACATACCTCTTAAGCACATTTTTATCACCTGTGTTTGGAATGTTCACATGATCCTTGTGACTTACTTTCTTGGAAATTCAGCAGAGCTCTCAGACTCCATAACTTTTGACAGTGAGTTCTTACAGGATAAACATGTCACATGGAGAACAAAACAAGACCATAACAATCACACCCTCTTGTTTTCTTCAGCTTTTCCATTTGCTCCTTTCAGTTTTACTGGATATGCCTTTCCAACAGTATAAGAAGACAAAAGCAAAGCATTTGGTTTGAATACTCCATCCTTGTTAGTTTTTCCATCCTTCCTCAGTTGGTGCCTTTCAGAACTAAAGAGTTCAAGACAGAAAGGTATCGCTCATCTGGGCAGGTCTTTTAACACCAAATTATTTTTAAATTCGTTTCTGAACCCCCTTGTCTTTCGATTTCACATAGGATGACCTTAAATTAATACAGCATTCAAGCAAAGGATAGTCACTGATACATCTTTAGAAAAACAACAGGAGAAAAAAAGCCCAGGGAACGTCACAACCAGAACAGATACAGTGAGGCAAGCCAGGTGGCTACCTGGCTTAAACAAAGACTAAAATGAGTTTTTTCTAAAAATGTACCAATACACAACCTCAAAGACACCTTCACAGCAAGCCCTAGAATGGCACACAATGAAATACTATGTTACCCATTCTGATCATCAGGATGACTAGTAACAACACAGAAGGAAAAAATCAGATATTTGACCAGCTTGCACCTCAAGGTAGTGATTTGTTTTCCGTAACTACTGCAGCTAGACTCTAGGAGGCCTGGTAAACATTTTGTGTCTCGGGTACTGCTAAGTTCAGTAGTGCCCAAAGAATTATGATAGATGGAATTAGTAACCATAGCCATAAACTCAAGAGTTTACTGGGGCTTTTCCCTAAAAGAGCTCTCATATAGATGGGACTAAATGGAGCTATGACAATAAGAACAGATGGCAAAATTATTTCTTAAGCCATGTTAAATCACAGGTTTTCCTCATTCTGTTTTCCATACTCTAAACTAAATGACCAATGGTGGTAAAATTTGTCTTTGCAGCAACAGCAACAGATTTTTCTGCTGTCCCTGGCTACTGCCAGGAGCTTTGAATTTTACTTTGGAAATTACAGAGGCAAAAGGGCATATTATCCCCTTTATCATTTTATTTTACGTCTCCACTCTTGTAAGGTGCTTCAGCTGTAGAGTCTCAGACTGAACTGATTTAGTAGTTTATATTTTCAGATACAGTCCCTCTTAATAGAGTTACTCTACTCATAAGATAAATATGAGATCATGCTTCCATATTACCCCTGGGAAACTTCTCATGAAACACAGAAGGCAAATTCTGTCCTGAGCTGGATGAGGCTGAACATAGGTGAGTTTGTAAAATGTTATCTGGATTACCTGGATCTCATTCCAACATTCACCTGCACTTTAAAATATGGAAGGTGGCTGATTTGTGAGGGTATAAATCATCCTTGAACAAAAACTCTTGGGAATTCTTTAACACCTCCCTTGGAGGCAGCACAACTTCAGTCTCCAGTGTTTTACGTTAGCTCCTAATTTAAAGCTAATTGTAGAGCAGGTCACATTCAAGTCACTGGAAAAAAAGCCCGGTTACTTTTTTTGGTGTGTGAGCAAGCCCTAAAAGAAAATAACAAAACTATTAATTAAACCTATTTAAAAGGAAAAGACAACCCAGCTGCAGTTATTTAGAATTATGTGTAATTTTTCTAGCCAGTTACTTTCCCAGGTAAGCACAGGGGCCATTACTTTGTCAATCTTTATGAAAACCAAGCCACAGCGTATCTCAGGTTGTCACACACCGCCACACCCGGCTTGGCCTTTGTAATCACAGTATTTGAGCTGTAATTTGCAGACATCTACTGGCACTTTCAACTAACTCCTTCTCTTACCCATCCCTTCTTTTCCCCAACAGCATGGAAGACACCTATGAATCATCAGACCTGAAAACTGAAGCAATGTTTCCTCTGGGTGCCATGCAAAAAGTCCATTTTCATCAGAAGGCAAACATGGTTTTTTTCCATAAAAGGGTGAATTCAAAACATTAAAGAATCATCACATTTCAGAGAATGTGAGTGCACTCAAGCCAAAAATAGTGGCTGCATAATATATCATCTTCATTTTACATCTGTGATAATGCAGAGACTGAAACCATTCCCTTCTTTACTTATTTACGTGCAACAACAATCAAGACCCTTTTCCAGGCAGCAGCAGGCACACCAAAAAATAGACTTCAGTCTCCACTGCTACCCTGTGACTCAGGATTGAGAAGAGATAAATCCCAGCAGCATGACACAAGATAATTAAAACATAATAAACTATAGCTCAGCTTTACAAATAAAGTAATCTGCACAAGAGTGACAAGATGCCAAAGCTTTGGCACATACAATGCATAAACAGACAACATACCATGTCCAGACTGGGCACAGCGTGATACCTGCTGTTCACTAGGCTATGTGAAATGCTTACCAAGACCTTGGATTAAGTTTACCTAGCGCATTTGTTCTGTTCATCCACCATCAGGCTCAGTAAAGCAAACAAGCTGTGAAATCAATAGCTTCCCATTTGTTCATTTTTAGGAGAGGCACAATGCTGGTTTATATAAAAGAGCCTCAACTGCCGACATTTCAATGAATCTGAAAGGATTTACCAGCCACTGACCCAAAAAGACAATCGGCACACACCAGTGAGCCTCACTAGACAGACGGTTTAGTAATAGTGACACAACCTTTAACTTCTGGGTCACCAGATATAAAATAACATTACTGTCCAGTAACTAACTATTCAGTGACCCAAAGGACACAAGAAGAGTTGGCAGTCACAGCCCTTTTTTTGAACTTATGATGAGCAATTTCTGGCTAGACACCAGTTCTCTACAGTGCCAGGCTAAAGGATGCCAAGTCTATTCTGTTCCAGCCAAGGACTCACACAGGTATTTCAATGGGTTTACCCAAGAGCTTAACAATTGAGTACAAGTTTGAAGGTTATATTGGACTGGGATCAAAGTGCTCAGTGCTAAGCTCTCCCGATGAACTTCTCTGTATGCACATGTATCGCAAAAAAATGAGAAAGACCTAGATCCTGAAAGGTATTTAGATACCAAAATCCCATTGTTGCAATATGCTTAAATATCTCTGAAAATATGAGCCAAAACCATTCTCTGCACTCCCAATTCTCTGTTTGTTGGGAGCCTTAGTGAAGAGGCCAGTGACAGAACAAGTACTCAGAAAGGCAAATTCCACATGGCAACACAACGTGCTAGAGAGAGTCATCACGGTTCACTGTACCAGATCTCAGACTGTTTCACAACCATACGAGTTTCTGCTTCTCTTATTTTGACATCATCCATCAGCACTAAAGACTCTTCAAAACAAAACAATAAAAAATGCTTCCAATTCTATGACAGTCTGACAAAAGTAGCCATAGTTTAACTGCAGTTGCAAAACAACGAATACATTACACTGAGTCATATGCACCTGTTTCCCTAATCTGTATCAGGGAAATATCTACTTTATTTATAGACACTCATTCCAACAGGTCAACTAAAATTCTGTTACAGCTGGATGCTAAAGGAAAGAAGCCATACTACTCCTTAAGTGAATAGTCATGCAGCACATTCAGCTGTGGTACATTTTTTCTCCTAATTTCCCTTTTCTGAGTGTGCAGTCTTTTGAGACACAGAAGAATGCACAGCACTTGTCAAACTATCATTATTCCAGAAACTGAAATACATAAAATAATAACTGATGCAATCAAATGCACATCCAACTATCATTTGCTTGGAACACAGACAAGCAGATAGCAAATTATTTGATTTATAACTAATTCAAAGAAAGAAAGAGGAGTTGAAAAGAAACCTATAGAAATACATTCTTCAGGACTTGGCAGAAAATAATGACCGAACAAGCATCTCAAAAGGAAAACTAACGAATGACAACAGGAGCAGCACATGTGTAATGTGGAGATAGAGCGCAAGAAAATTAAACAGGTTGCTTATGGGAAAATAACCACCTCCTTCATATTTTGCTCAGAAAAAACACATGGTTCCTAATGGAATTCAAGACTATTATTCCATCAGAAGCTTCTCATGAAGTCAGAAACTGTGAAAGTATGCTTCCAAAAGCAGAGCCCCAGGAGATAATTGAAGCTTTAGAATCACAGTGGTGATCTTCTTGAACACTCCTCCCCAGGTTACCTAAAATAATATCCATCAGACAAGAAAATACAATGCAGTGACATAAAGGTTACAGTCAGTGAGATGTAAATAAAGCAAGCAGAAGAAAATAAAATGTATAAACAATATTTTGGGAAAACTATGTGTGACCACTTGCACATGCACACACACACATGCAGATTCAACTTTACTGTATAAAACATATACTTGAAAAAACCCCACATGTCAAGAAATTCTAATTCCCCTTTGGAAAGGCTGTCCAGAATCTTCACATACCTTACCAGTGTTTGAAGACCCTTGTGATATCTGCAGTTTTCAGAACTTAAACACAGTTTTCAAGATCACACTCAAGCAGGTTTTCTAAAGGAAACACTGAATAAGAGGGACATGACTTGTATAAATGCCCCAGATGTCATAGCAGCGTCATGTGAGTAGCCAGTCTCTGCCTTTAAACTGATGGAGATATAAATGGAAGCCATGCTGACAAAGCAGATCATAGCCTGAATATTCACACATTACAACTGCCTCACTAAAAGCAAGAAATATTTTTATGGAAGTTGTAGAAAGTGAGAAAGGCTCTTATTGAATGGAAAATTCAGTTAATAAATCCTGTGATGCCATAGGATTGGAGAGAGAAGAAAACGGAACAACTTTTTTCTTCCCAGGATCAGTACTGAAATTAAATCTGTGATCTTCTCTGTCACACAACCAAGGACATCCAGTACTAAATTAAAATATTAGAAGAGTCTCATATTCCTCATATGAGGAGTAGACCCCACTCTGTGTTCCTATTTCAGATATTAACAGATAATGGTGTGTTAAACTTAACTGTTTGCCTTGAAAGTTCCCTCATCATCAAATGAACTTTGTCACTGCTGGTCTGACGTTAAGGTCAGAGGACAGCAGGGCAGAGATCTCTTTACACCATTTGCCATTTAGTGCTACATATAACCAGTGCACTCATTAAAGTTAAATGCCAATCTCATGAAAATTCCATTGTCCAAGTCCTACAGCCATGGAGACTAATGCAATTTTTGCCTAAATGAGATAATTTAGCCATTAATCAGTCCAAGCTAGGCAATGTATACCATATAACACAGAGGGGTGCAAAACTGTCTGTCTCTGCAGCAAGGTGCAGCGCCAAGTGAGGAAGGCTTAGAGAAAGGATTATCAGCCTAGGGTATAGTATTTGCAAGCTAGCAAAGTCTAATTTATGGGCTAACAAGTGTGCGGAGAGACCTTGAAATAGGGAAGCAATACAAACTACTCAGACTAAGACCCAGTGGGCAAAGGTGGCCAAATAATGGCAAGAAATTAAATAGGCTTAATATACTACTGGGCTTTCACAGATGAGTGCCATTAGCTCACATAATTTCATTTTCTAAAAGATCAATTACAAATTGAATAGATTGTGGCTTTCATTCTTTGGCTTCTAGAGTTAAAAGACCCTCCAACCTAGTGAGGCCAACTTGGAATTAATATAAGAAACAAATAAAAGATGCCATTATTATTATTTCTTACAAATCTCAGGATTTCTTGAGACTTGTGGCATTTAATTTTGGAGTCAGTTGCATGGTAAAGCTTGATTCATGAAGGCAGGGGTACAAACCTGCTATCAACCGCATTGAAAAAAGCCTGAACACCATAGCAGCGTGAATCTATTGCTTGTTCAATCTACACACTGGAGTAGGAAACGTATATTCCAACATCACCAAAGAAAATCTGAAATTTTACATTCCAATTTTCTCCACTTACACTGAAAAAAATAACTTTGAAGTATATAGTGAACTAGTGCCAGGCAAAACAGTGCAGCACTTGCTCCTCATAAAGAGGAGGTTTCCAGACACGGAAAAATTTGGCTGCTACATTCACATCCTTATTACTATAATGTTTTTTCTGACATCTGCTGCCCTATGCTTGGATGCTAATAATGACATGGGATAAGATACTGTACATCTAATCAGTGCTTCAGCAAACCAAAGAAAAAGACTGAGTCAGAAGCAAAAGAAAGAATTCAATATCAAACATGGAATGGAAGTTCGGCTTCTCAGGTGTCCCCATTACTTGACACATTTGCAACATGCAGTAAAATAAATACATAAATAAATAAACAGACAAATATATCAAATAAGGTACTACCAAAAATAAATTCCTAAATCACAACTGTATTTCAAACAATTGCTGCAACACATGCCTTTTCTGAGAGTCCTGAGGGCAGAAGTGCTCCTAGAGCTACCAGAGCTTCTCTTCATATGATGCAGAAACATATGCAATCGGTGTTGATGGCGCAGGGTAAAAGGTCCCTTAGCCATCCTTGCCCTTCTTCCTAAATTTTTCGGACAGAGGTCTTTATTTCTGTGTGGAAATGCACAGGCAACATAAATACCAGCTTGCTTGAATGCTGGAGCCCAAAAAACACAGTTGTGATTTCACTCCCCCTGTGATCTCAACCAGGGTGGAGGCTTCCTTGCTATAGAAATCATCCAAATGTATTAAAAATTCTCACCACCCTCGAAGACAAAAGGCATAAAGAAAGAATCACTGTTCTCAAAACTGCTGGAAACTAGGCACAGAGATTGATTTTCAGTTAGGTCTTTTCACACAGACATTACCTGAAAGGATGGGATTGAAACTCAATCTCCTGAAAACTGGTTTGGGGACTATTCTACAACTGTGGAATGAAATTATATGTTGCAGTCTTCATTACTTGAAGTCTTCAAGTCAGATTTCGTTTAACATACACTTATACTCAGGCCTTAATACAACATCGAAGTTGCAAACTCCCATGGAACCACAGGAATTGACACCGTACTTAGCTGCTCACCACAGAGCTTACGAGGATTGTTTGATGATGGGTAGATGCTTCTGACACACAGATATTCCTGAATCTGTCTTGAATTTTTAAACTAGCCTGTACAGCCCTGTTATCCCTTGGATACTCTGAAGAAAGATGTTAGACACTGGACAACTGAAGAGAGGTTTGTTGCTCTTTGTCCCCTGGAAGCAGATTTGCAAGACCAAAACAGGCTCCAAGAAGACAAAAGCAAGAGAACATAGTATCAGTACCTCCAACTGTATACCTACTTTGTTAGACTGACTCAAGCTTACCACACCAGCTACATTTGCTTGGTCTCTCTGAAACAGCTCTTCTGACCACCAGTTCTACCACTTCACCAAAATTCTCTTTGCTACTTTGAGCCTTTCTGGTTTCTTTTGCCTAAATGACATTTCAGAAAAGGGAGGAATGGTGCAGAGTGAGGAGCTGGGATCCTCTCACTATGTTTCCCATCTTCAAGGACAAATGTCCTTCCTCTTCTGTCAGTGGGTGCTGGGACACACACACAACTACCACCCCCACACACTCCCTTTTCTTTTTTTTTAAATATCCCTAGATGTTTCTTAATTATGTTAAATTTATGGATTAGTTTTAAACTGCTTTTGCTAGTTAAAAGCCTAATACATAATGATAACATTTTATTAATTGTTATCCCACCAACTTTGTAACGACACATGCATTAGTCACATAACTGAACTTACTTCACCTTCAGGAGCCAACATGATCTAAACACGGTACTTGAGCATAACTTAATTACAGGATTAGGGAACGGGTTGTCTGGTGTGCGTGACATGCCTGTATCCCTTCAGAATTCTTGAAGGGCTCAAACACAGTGCTATGATGTTTCATTTTCAATCCTCCGCTACACAGGGGCCACAGTGGTTTTAAAAACCAAACACCAGTCATCCTCTTGATATTTAAAATCATGCTGCAAGGTCTGGACAGACTGCAAAGCAGTACAGCAGGGTCACGTAAGTACCTATCACAGTACCATTACAGAAAAACCTGGAGTGAAATCTGTAGTTAAACAGTCATGCCACGAAGGC
Organism: Falco punctatus; assembly: GCF_963210335.1. Lineage (NCBI taxonomy): Eukaryota > Metazoa > Chordata > Aves > Falconiformes > Falconidae > Falco > Falco punctatus. The sequence continues at coordinate 71,873,247 of NC_137583.1, forward strand.
TGTGCAGAAGCCAGCAGGTCAGACACACAACTGTGATAAGAAACCACTCTTGTTGGGACAGCCGGAGCAGAAACAGCAAAGTTACGATATAATCTGTGCCCATAGACAGCACTGCTGGTGACACTGCATAAGAAGCTGTGGCATTCGTTTTAGAGTCTAGCATGCATGATTTAAGTGTCTCTTCAGATCATGGCAGAAAGGAAATTTCAAGGCCAGAACATTGCAAAAAAATCGGATTCCCTATGAACATTTCTACTTCTCTTATATCTCCAACCACAGACTTTGGGCAACACCCTTCCCTTGCACTGCTCCTGCAGGTGCTTATCTGTGGAAGATTGACTGAGCGGTGTTGGAGGGCCCACTCATCACCTCCCCAGATGGACAAAACACTTTTCTCCACAGTATTGCACAACCGGACCTGAAAGGAGCAGTTTAAGTTATAGAGCGGTTATACTGGAGTTAGGACTCCAGCACCCTGCAGCCACGTGCATCCACTGTATAATGTTTCATAAACATTAGGTATGCCATGAAGAGCTCTTTGACTTTGAAAGGGAAGCACATTTAGAACCTCATTGCTTTATTGGTTACTGATCTTTGTATTTACAGCATTAATTTATTCATGGCCAATATAGAACTGTTTGTTCTTTACCTCAAATATCTCCCCTTCTCTGATTTTTCTCCCTAAATATGTTTATAGAAAGCTATTACGTCTTCTTCCAGACTTTATTTTGTGACACTAAAGAAATTTATTCTGTCTCACAGACTGTCTCCCTCTGCACCTGTTGCAATTTGAATGAGTTTTTATTGCAAATCGATGATCAGAACTTTATGCAATATTTTATGCTCAGTTATATCAGCGTACTTCTCACTGCTGAAAAAAGCTGGTTCTCATACCTTTTAGCAGTACTGTCACGCCTTTTTAAGGTCCAGTCTTTGTGCAGTAAGGAGGCATATGAAAGGTTTTTCTCAGCTTAGAAGCAGAAAATTTTGCTATCAGTCACCAAATGTGTGAATTTTAACTTTGTATTGTTTCATGCCTTTTTCATACTCCATCATCTCCTAACTACTTTTTACATTATTTTCTAGTTCTCCTCTGACACAAATTAAAAGGAATCAATCAGTACAACAGTAGAATTTACTGGCATACATCCACTTTTTATGACAAATCTATTACGGAAATACTAAAAAAGACCAGTCCCAAAGCCAATTTATGAGATTTTCTATTTGCTTGGAGGTAAGCGTCTTCTGTTTTCTCTTTCATAGAGTTTTGTCATGTCCATTACAATTCTTCTGTTAGTATGTGTACTAGTTTCTCCAGCTGAACTAACAACTTCCATGTGACACTATACCAAATGCCTTTGGGAAGAAAACTAAAGTAAGACCTACCAGCAACCCCTTTCTCTAAAGAGAAAATAATAATCTTACTTTTCTCGAAAAGTCCATCACCTAGATCTTAATTTAAAAAAAAAGGTAAATTATTATGTCAGTAGATAATTGCAATTTTAAAATATTTTTTCGAAGTGTGTTCTAAAGCCTGAGTATAATTGCCTGCATCACTGTTTTTCTCATTCCAAAAAAATAAGATATATGACAAAATATCATTTATTATCATATAAAAAATGATTATTTTTTTCCTAGAGAAACACTGAAAATGAAAGGGTGAAACAGTGAAAGCTTCTTTGTTTTTTGAGTTAATACATTTACCCAATTTAGTAATGTCTTAAGGAAAAAAAAAAAAAAAAGAAAGAAAAAGGGAAGAAAAAGCATGTTCCTTACAAAACCATCTGCAAAACAAACACACACACACATGCCCTTAAAATACAGATTGAGCCTGGAGTGATATTCCGTTGAGAATGTTTTTGATTTTTATTATCATTATGACGTGAAGAAGGCAGGGAATTTCTTTGCTAAAACTCTTGGACAAAGTTATGAGTTCTTTTTGAGTATCTGGGTTTAAAAAGGCTTCTCTTTCAACAAAGAACTTTGTATAATTTGCTTCAGAATCTGTGGGCCTGCTGAGTTCCTTCTTTATTCATGTTTCACTAGACCTATAATTAAACACTCTTCAAAAATGCATCACTTCGGGTGTCCTAATGAAGAATACTGAGGAACTGGCAATAGTTTGCTAAGGGAGAGCAAAAGCTGCTTCACTGCTTACGACTATTTCTTGCAAGATTCATTGTCTTCAGCAGATGGAGGGCTGCAGTAAAAAATGGATACTCAGGGCTGGAGAGGTCATAAAACTCTCAAGAGCAGGAAATTACGTAGGCATATCTGCCAATGCGGTCTATTTATGAAAACTCATTAGGCGTTCCCAGTGTCTTCTGTTCCTGTTTCCCCAAATAAGAGAACTGTATTTTAAGAGCAGTAAACGCAAATAATTTTGTTTTAATTTAAAGCTTATTCTTGCTATTTGCTTTTATTTGCTAAGCATATAACTCATGCCAAATAAAATGCGTCCACCTGCTACAGTGAAACCAATTAGAAGATAAGCCATCAGGGGATTTTCTCCCTTGAAACTTGATCCTGCAGCCCATGGAAAGTTCTGAAGCAGTAAATACCTACTACAGCATTGATACCGCATGATTTGGCTTTTGTTTCAACACGAGTTTTAGCCCCCGGTTCTAACAACCTTTGAAGGCCCTGCATTATTATGCCATAGCCATAAGTCTCGGGGAGAAGAAGTCACCCGCCGCTCAAGAGCTGTGACACATGTCAGCTGACTGGACTGCACTGTGGACACTTCTTCCTTCTGGGACAGAGAGCTCCAAGAGCCTCACGCACTTTCCTTCCCCTTGCGCTCTAGCCAGCCACTGTGAGCTGCTGGACCCGGGCTGCTGCATCACAGAGAGCTATAAACCTTAACAGGCAAATTGTAACTGGACCCACTGGGATTTTTGCCAGAGAAAGGAAAGCAAATTGAGACTAACATCCGTAAGTATAGTGGTGTAAAATGATCATCAACACGAGAAGTTGCTTGTATAAGGACTAGAAAAAAAAGGTGATCAGAAGATCCCTGATATCCTCAGCACTGTATTTGAATGCACCATGAGTTGCTATTAGAAACAGTAAAAGGTCCTAACAGAAGTGAAAAGTTGAAAAGTAAAAGCAAACTTCGGGAAAAGATAATTACTAGATGCTCTTTGCAGTCCTCTATTGATTTAGCACTTTGATTTGTGCTGTGTATAAAAAAGATGATAAAATACCGAAAACAGTAATTAAGCTAGGTTAAAGAGAGTTGTGGTTTCCTGAATACATCACATTGTTTGTATCAATTAACGAAAGCAAAACTTGGAATGGAATACACTCTTTGAACAGTAAAAGGAAGGTTACTGGTACTGCTGGGAAGTAAATACACCAAGTGTTCAAAATAACATCCTTATTACAGAGACCGTGGAAACCAATGCATAAATAGGCAAATAAAGAATGAAAAAAAATAAATTACTGTATAACTGATAAGAGGCCTTGTCTTTAAATATGTCTATATATACACACAAGCATCTATACATGTATCTACACAATTGCAATTGGGCACCAGTCAAAACAGGTTCATAAATATTATCAACACATAAATCCAAGATGTCTCACAGCTCCTTCTAAATATTTCTAATTTATTTTGCATTCTTCCAACACAGTTGTGACACTATACATTTCCTTAAATAATATCAGGAAACAAAGACAACCAGGATCATAAGACCTGGCAGCCATACATACATACATACAACCCAGTGCTTCCTAGACCAGCAGCTTCCCCCAGGCCACTTAGAGCTGCAGCGCTAGCTCTTCAGGAATCAACAGGAAATGTTGTTCAAGAAACACGAATACCCTGTGATTACACGAGAATACTGATCAGAAGTCGACGTGTCTCAAGACTGACTATTATCTTTTCTATCTATTTTGGTTTCAAGGACTAAATGGATGGAATTCAATTTGATCCCAAGCGAAAGGCTTACTAAACTGCAAAACCTCCACATTACCTGATATTATTAAAAGTGAATACAAAATAAACTGCCCAAACTAAATGTAAAATATAACCTTGTATACTGCACATCTAGAAGTGCTTAAGGAGATTTTGGGCATTTAGCTCCCACCGATGTCAGTGCTAAACGCCCAAGATCAAGAACTTAGGAAACTGTACAGTAAGTCACAGAACTGCATTGGTGTACCTGTAAGTTAATTTCATCTTATTACCCAAATTCTGGTATTTTCAGGTTTGCTGAGAGAGGGTTCCAGATGTAGTGTGGTTGTTCTAAAGCCAGACATTCCAAGCTAAATGGAGGCCATGTTTCATGGAAGTTAAGCAAAGGATTAGAAAACTTTTAATATATTTTTTCCAATAAATCTGCCCTAAATATTCAGACAACTGTATATCTTTCAGAATTGAGGCAATAATTTTACTTGATGACTTGATTAAATTTCCAAACCAGATAATTGCTCTTTAGAGAAAAGAAAAACATCCAGCTGATGCATTTAATTTATAGTAGACCTTAAAATAAATCATACAGGTCATTAATTTTATATTGCAGAAGGCCTATAAATTAGATTAAATGCTAGTTGCATATATTGCACAAGAAAATTAACAGTTCACATTTGGCTGCCTTTTCTTGGTCATCATTTCTTTGGGAACAACTCTTCAGCAACAAAGCAACACAGCATGTCTTTTTCAAAGTAAACTGAGCTGATGAATGATTTATTTATTTATTTATTTATTCATAGGCTACACATTACATAACCTTCAGATGAAGCAAAGAATCAAAAAAGCTGTTGTGCTGGTCCCCACATTGTAAAGAATATGGGCTTCTTCTAGCACCAGAGCTTAAATTCTACAGTATCTCTGCTGGTGGTAGGTCCCAAAGCCAAGCTCAGTCACATACCAAGTCAGAATTTTGCTACCTGTGAATATGTAGTGTAATTTAGTGAAAGACCAGGTTTATTTAAGTGTAAGCGAGAAGAAATATGAGGGAGTCACATACTTTTTGTTTTGTCCTTGCATATTGAGGCAGAGGAACTCATGTTCTTAGGGAAATGCATCTGAACGGAGCATTTGGAAAAACGTCTTAGTAATGTAAATGTCCTTGGGCTATGGCATTCCTCCAGATTGGTCCTCTTCTAAGGATATTTCTAGGGCCTTCATTATCTCCTTCACACAGAGGCAAGAGATGATGAGTGTAAGCCTAGACCCATCTAGGCCTCTGCTTCTCTTTACAAACTTTTGCTCCAGGACAGTGCAGATCTCTGCCAATTCCTTTGGCCTCACATAACTGCCACTTGTACTTGTTACCCATAGCATCAAAGGAGAAATCAAAAAGTAAGAAAATGAGAAAGAGGAGAACGGAACTGCAGGAAGGTTTTCAAAAATCTAAAATGGCAAATAAATACAATGCATAACTAAATTAATAACTTCATACAGAGATGGAGGGTTTTGTTCATTTTTGGGGAGGATTTGGGGGTTTTTGTGGGGGTTTTTTGGGGGTGTTGTTTTTTGTTGTTGCTGTTGTTTTGTTTGTTTCTTGGTTTTTTTTATAGATGTGCATATTAGTATTACCATGGAAGCAAAACAGATTCCCTAATTACTTTAAGAGACTACAGCTCTACTCAGCAGTAAGCCTGAATGGCATCTTGCAGCAACAGAGAAAGGAAAAACCCTGTCTTGGATTGCCAAATATTTAAATGGAAGTTAAAGAGCTGTTGGCAGCATGGTGGAGTTCTGACAGAAGTTGTAAAGATGCTATTGGCTTGTGTTTTAGTCAGTAGTTCTTGTATATTCAATTTTGTCTGGAGCTTCATCACTATGAAATATACAGTGTCTGCTCTGAAGGTTAAACATGAAAACACAAATTAGAACTGTGAGATTTTTTTTCCTTGTGCCTACACCATTTGCTGTGTGTGATCTTGGCAAGTCATTCAATACTCCAGTGTTCCATTGGTAAAATGAAAATAAATAATAGCAGTTATGAGACATGGCAGTTTTGTGGCTAAATCCATCAGTCTTTACAAAGTACTTTAATATATGGTGATGATGAAACCTACATAAAAGCTTATAAATAGTTATTTCAAAATTCAAAGCCATCCATTCTAAATCCACAAATACTAAGTAAAATATATTACAGCATAAATATCAAGAAGGATGGGAGGGAGAAAAAGCACATGACATGACTTTAAATCATGAAATGCACATGGGATTTCTCATGAGTTTGTGGAATGATGGTTATTATTCTTCAAATGTCATTTGGCTGGATAAATATGAACAGCAGGAATAGCTATAGTTCAATGAACTTCCTACTGATACCTTGGCAGGTGGTTATCAAAATCCCTGAGTAGGAGCAGAGGTGCCTTATTACTGATAAAAAGAGTACGTTGAGGGGGATGGGCACCTCTGAAACAGAAGCATGTTTTAAGATTCCTGGGAAAGATGAAGACTGGAGCAATTTGCCTTGGCAAACAAAGATAAATGATCTACCATGTCAGTTAACAAGTTAAGGAAATACAGCCCACAACTGCAGAGGGATGCGCAGTGAAAGCAGAACACATTTACATTCAGCATCCCATTTATAATGAAGCCATTATTTTTTGGTTATATCTTAGTGCTTTCTGCTGTGATTTGCAGCGCCACAATGATGGTCAAAGGATACTCTGTCAAGCTACAAGTCAAACCACTATTGCCACAGTACAGCTGTAAATATACAGAAAATTACCATAGGCCCAAACAGACAGCCTGTACTTATCTTTATCATCACTATTCATTTTTTTCCTCTTTCCCCTCAGAAATGCATGTTTATAGGAGTGTATAAACAACAGGATCTTTGAAGAAGTACTACAGAGCAGAGGAGTCCCACTCTGCCTTCCTGGCCTGTCCTCCCCCCATGCTGTGCTGCCTTACCAAAACAGGTGTTCAGGCATGAAAAAGCAGCATTGCTCCTGAATGCCTAGAAGCATAGCCCAGCACAGATCTGGACAAAAAGTCTTTTCATTCCTCAGATATTTTTTACAAGGCAGCCATTGATAAGAGCAGTCACCTGGCAGGGAGATACAGGTTAGGAACCTTTCTTTTCCAGTTTACCTGTCCTATATAATTAAGAAGTTTCTGACATTCCTTAAACTGTGCAACAGACAGTTCCTCCTTTTGCTGATTTTCAGGGGTACAAAATCAGAGAAAGTATATTTTAATTTTTTTTTACTTCTTTTTTAAAGATTGAAAAAGAAACTGAATTAGAATAGAAAAAGCAGTATTTTCTCATAAAAGGACACTGCTTCCCTACAGAGCTTCTGAGTATATCCTTTCCTATCTCCGCTCTCTGGCTCCCTACAGATTTAAATTAAGGGAGCAGAATATTGGTCCTCAAAGTAACCTATTTTTTTTAATCCACATGGATGCTTTGATCTCTTTCCTCTAGACTTCCAGGCTGAACAGCTCCACAGAATTAATATGGCTGCTGAAACATATAGAGTGAACTGAATCAGACCTTTCATTCCTGCCCAGCAACCGTTCTGACAGCTCTCACAGTCGACCCATGGACTGTAGTCTGCTTGCTCCTCTTCTTCCCATTTCAAGAGCCTCAAGCATTTTGAACGCCAATGGATTTCCTTTACCCTTACAATTAAGCAAATTACATCATTGTAAGTAGATAATACAAATATAAACATCAGGAATTAAACGGGCAACCAGAACCTTTCATCCTCCAAATCCCAAATACCCACAGAGTATAATGAACAGCTTTGGGAAACGCAGTACATTTTCAGTACCAAGGTAGAAATCACTCCCATTGATCATCTTCCTGGAAACGTACAAGCCACGCTTACTACCCATGGGAAAGTGGTTATCTAGCTGCACCGTGACCAAAGATCCCACACTGCAATATTTCACATACACTAAGGGTTGTTGAGCACAGTATAGAATTAGAGGGAAGGCTTTGTGGGCTAAAGACTCTTTTCAAATTGGCCCAAACTGCTCTTATAGGAGTAAACTGTGGCTGTCTTAAAGCATGTGGGGGCAGAATTTAACCTCTTTTATCCTAAATTTAATTCTAGATATGAAAGGCCCTATAAAGATTTTCGCAACACCTACCAGTGTGTTCTAGCACAAGTCACTCTGGCAAAGACTTTACATGTGCACTTTTCTTCAAGCACACATTTCAGTCGCATTCATGGAAGCTGCAAAGTGCTGCCCAAACTGAGATTTGCAAGGGTAACAACTGTTCTTTTTAAAATTAATTTACATCTCTTCCCTCTTTGCCTTCTCCTACTTTATTGAAAACCTCAAAATGGATTTGAATTCTACATAAAAGTAAACAAAAAAAATCAACACCCCCCCTCCCCCCAAAAAAAACCCAACTTTCTCTAGATCTCCAAAAAATAGATCATTGGAAAAAGAAGGCCAACTAGCTGGCTACACAACTGTACCAGCACCAGTCTCAAAGACTCTCAGATAATTAGAGAGATTAAGTTAAAACTGCAGTGGATTTATGATGAACAATAAAGCATGACTGTGTCAGTGCAAGACATAACCAAACACTGGACAATCTCCCTGGCCACAGAGTTTTTAAATTTCAGTGGGAATGCTGGCTTCATATGCATCCCCACTAAGTTCTGCCATAAAACAGCAGAACAGAGATAAAATAATGAAATTCAAATATAGGCATGGGAGGGTGAAGGCTAAAGCTAAAAGAATTGCTTTTATTTTACAGCCTACACTAAATACAGCGAACTTCTGCAAATATAGCTGGACATAACTTCCTATCCTGAAGACTCGCCTTCAGATTATTATTATGCCTGTCTGGGGAAAAAAATGTGATTCATTAACACCTCTGGGTCATCCCTTGAAGCCAACAGCAATTGTGTTTGTGTAAAGAGCAGAACAATAAACTGCAATTTTGCATTCAAGAAGCAGCATGCAATAAGTGTTCACACTTAAATTTGATGTGATCTGTGTGGGCTTATTGCCTCTCAAGCTCAGGCCACATTTCAGTCCCTTAGAGACAGATGTAAGATAAAATCTAAGTGAATATTTAGTTCGTGCATCTCCTAAATGTGTCTTGCACATCATAAAAAAAAAATAATAAAATAATCCCAGCACGGCACCCAGTTTTTAAAGGGGAATGCAACATGCCTGCATCAGAGGATACATTACTCTCTCCAGTCCTGTGCGCTTGTCCACTACAACAGGAGGAGGTGGCAGTCAGTCTTTACTGCTGGCTGAACAATCCTGCTCTCTAGAAACTTTTTCAGGATCTGCAACAATGCTGAAAAAATACTGCAGCTGTTGCAAATGACCTGGGCATTTTGGGCCAACTTAATTCCAAGGTCAAAGATGAGAGAAAAATGTTAAATGTCTACATTTTTTTCAGTCCACCCATCTGCAGGACATCATTTGCATACATTGCTACTGTTAAACATTTAAGCACAATTCTATATAAGGGAATTTTTTCCATAACTGGAGGCTAGGGATGCAACCCCAAATATTCCAAAGCACAAACCCTGGTTTTGTTTTGTTGTTGTTAGTTTCTTGTATTGTTTTGTTTGGTGTGCATGTGTCCCCGATAGCTTTATTAGTCTGGAAAATATAATTTAAATTTCTCTTTAAATTACATGGGGGGGGGGGGGGGGCGGGACTTGTATACTTTGGAAGCCTAGAATAATAGCTTCTTAAAATCCAGCTTTTTAAACTTATCACTATTACTGCAGAATGAATGAAAAACACCATTGGTGATAAAACAGCAGACACTGAAAAGTACTGATTGTATTAGAAGATCTATCAGTTCTGTTTTCTGCCAGATACTCTACAGGAAACTTCAGCATGATTTATAGCATCAGAGGCACAGCACTGTACGTGGACTTTGTATAAATACATGTGTTATACAGCATTTGTCAATAATCTTTCTGCTGAAAAATTCATGAAGATACACTCCCAGAAAAGGCTGCTATCATATATGTGCAATGCTCATTTTCTGAGGATGAATTCTTTGACTGTTTAAAAAGTTTAAGTCAGCAATGCTGCAAACTGATTGCTTTGGAATCTTTCTTCTGACTAGTAATTACTGAATCTGGATTGTTATCTCAAAGTCTAATTACAGGAAAAATAATTTTGCAGTTTGTGAAACACCATCGTTCTCATCTCTCCAAGAACTCAACGGCAAAACCAAAGATTTGGACATAATGCTTCCACACTGTCAAAGTTCCAACCAGCAGAAATCTGACCCAGTATTTGTCTATCCTTCAGACACACTTGTGTTTAGAAAAGAAGCTTACATTACACTATAAAATGTGGCAGTTTGGGATCTGCTGTATAAACAGCTGAGGGACAAAGCCTGAGCAAGGAGAGGAACACCAGAAACAGGCAAAATCTACAGAACTCCCAAACTAAGCCTTGCTGTCTCTACACTAATCAGAACATTTGGTCAACTTTAATCTGTATTTTTCTTCCAGACAGACGCAGGTTATTTGCTCAGAGATCTGACTAGGATTTAAAAGCTTAGATCAGGGAATTCAAGGATGAGAATGCAGAGAGAAATTACAGCCCTAAATTTGGTGAAGCAAGGGGAAACTTGAAAGATAACTGGGTTACTGCAGAAAAAAGGAACTCATACACTTTGAGACACAAACAATGCATTTTTAACTTTGCCAAGGTAGTCACTTTTTCAAAACCACTTTCCTATTTGTAAAACTACTTCTACAAGGTCTTCCAACAGTGAGTAATGATGAATATAAAGCACATAGCTATGATGACTATGGGAGTAATTGAGAAAGCTGTAAGACAAGTGTGGCCTGCAAACAGCAGTGGAGAAATGGAGCACACAAATTGCCTGCTGACAAGTCATGGGAATCAGAAGTCTGGGTTTGAACCACAGAAAGTACCTAAACGAGGTTATGAACACAAGCTGGATTCAAGCCTGCAGTACAACACAATGTTGAAGGACAAAAATTTGTCCAAGGAGCTGAAATAACACAAATTCATCCCCAGGAAACAACACTTCCCCCCACACACCCCATAACCCCCACCCCTAAACCCACAAGTAAGCACAAAGTTTGACCCGGGTATGGCAGAACTGCCAATCCTCAGGCATCTCAGCTGAGGCAGAGTAAAAACATGCCTCCTTACTTAACTGCTTTTCAGCATGTATACATGGCTAGCTCAAGAGGCTGACAAAAGATAATGGTCGTTCCTTTTTCTCCATGCAAACTAACAAGTTTACTACAGGAAGAGCCATTCTGCAGGTCATTTATGCTATTCCAGAAAATGGCTCTGAAATTAAACAAAACCAGTGTTAACAACTCTGTACAAAATATCCATGTAATCGTGCATGAAACCAAACAGAGTCTGAAAGAGCCAAGTATATTAGGTCAAAAAAAAACCCAGAAAAATGGGCTAAGCAAAAACACATGAAGAAAGAAAAGCTTCTGAACAAGGCATGCTAAAATTAAAAACTCTTCACTATCATAGAAAGTTAAAACTACTGTCAATGCCTTTGCCTTCTGTGGCACAGAATACTTGGGGCTGCTGCTATTTTACCACATGCCTGAAAACTGTTATGGGGAAGAGCATTACTGATAGCCCTTAATTCAGGGGGGCATGTGAAACAGACATTCACAACACAACTCCTTCTCATCCCAGGGAAAGACTTCATGACCTAGGTAGTCCCTTCTAGTTATGTGGCCCTAGGAAAGAAATTGTTAATACTACTTACTACAATCATTATTATTTTATTTGTGCATTGAAAAGATGGAAATGCCTCCAACAGCTTGCAGCATTAGAAGTGAAATGAGAAGAAAGTTTGGGAAGGGTAAATACATTAGCCCTAACAAAACTGGAAGGAATTTTGGTTTTGCTTAGCTTGATATTTAATAGGGGAATGACCCCTTCGGTTTTCTGTGGTTGAATGCAAACATAAAAAGCTGTGTGCTTCCACAGTGTACAACTATACATTTCAATTATTAAGTCTTGAATAATAAATTTAAAAGCATTGCATTACATATACTTTATTCATAAAAACTGTTTTTAAAGAAAATGAATGACAGATGTAATAAAAAGTAAATGGAAACCAGGACTGATGATAATCTATAATGGTGATTCACCCTATCAATTTTCTTTGTTTTGAGACTCCAACTTAGATCAGTATATGTTTAAATAAGAACCAGTAATAAAGTGTGTTGATATTGAGGTCAGGTTTCTGCAATACACCAAATGGTAAGCTTCTAGTCCATAAATGCCTTCACTGCAAATAAACCATAAATCTATTATCTTTACAGCAGCTGCAATCTGGAAAATGTCCTCTCTTTTAATTTAGCTGCTTCATGAATATCATATTAACCAAGAAGCAACCTGAATGAGAAATATGCTATGAAGTAAAAAAAAATAAAAATAAATCCTAACTGGATGATCAAGACAACTTTTTCTGAGCTATTCCCATCTTCCTTGTCATCAAATAAAAGGTTTCTACAAGAAAATAAAAAGTTCTGTTTTACAGAGCTTATAGTATGTAGCCAAATTCTCAACAACCATGAGTCTCAATTCAAGATGACTAGAAAGTTAACTTCCGACCTTGTCAAAATCTCGATCTTGTTCTAATTAAAAGTAAATAGTCAATGTTTTCTGTAGATTATGAAATGAAAAGTATGTACATATACACACACATAAACTCCAAAACAAAGTGCTCTTAAATTATGCTTACATATCCTAATACAATAATTTTAATCTAAAAGCCAAAATGAAAAATTTGAAAGGAGACATTTTATCATTATCAAAATAAGAAACTCAAAATGACTTGTTTTGACACCTCCCAGTTGAAATATTTGACAAGAGCATGTCAACTTTGACATAATTTTCCAATTTCAACTAGTTGTTTCTTGGAACATTTTTTTGACTAAGCCTATAAAACACCTGGTAGTATTAAACAGAAGTCAGGTATTCTCCTCTTCCAGAGTTTTTATGTTGTTCTAAGAGTATTTATGATGCTCAGAGGTTTAAAAATACCACATTCATTCTCCTCATAATTTTATTTTCACCTCCTCTACCTCTTCCAAAATGTTGTCTTTTCTGTCTATCTCTCTTGAATCTCACTTGACTAACAAGTGCATGTCTGATCCATCTGACCTAGAGCATGGCCACATGAACTACTGAAACAGTGCAAGTGAGGAGTAAACAATATCTAAAGCAGGCAGGGACTGCAATGAGGAGATGAAGGACAGGAGAGAAGGGAACTCTGAAACCTGTTCTGCCACAAAAGAATTCCTAACAGAGGGCCTTGGGTTTATATCCCAGGGTGGCTGAGGTTGAATTGCAAATACACACTGCCTGGCTTGAAAATTCAAAAGGAGAGCCACATACACCCACACAGGAAAGCAGAAACACGCAGCTGGAGAATATCATGGAGCAACTATAGCAATGAAGACTCATGCTGGCTCCCAATTCTCTATGGAGGCCAAGACAGCATTTTCCAATGGATTTTTAGTTCAACTGCTGACGCATAAAAGAAGAACCTGCATAGTGGTAACGCTCCACTCTTTTAACACTTCACCCTTCAGAAAACACTAAAGTTGCAATGGATGATACTTGCTTTTTACAATCACTCTAGCAACAACTCTTGTGAAGAGAAAAACTGTAATTATTCAGCCCAGATGCAGTATTGCCCGTTTAATATTTGCAGGATCCACATTATGACCAAGGGGGGTGGGGGCATGGGGGGGGAGGTAAAGCTTGAACAGAAGAGAAAATTACATGTGACTCGAAGTCCTTATTACTGGACAAGTGTTGCATCTTATTCTGCTATTAAATGCAGGTGAAACTTCCAACAGAATCTCCCCTATTAACTACGGCAGTTAAGGAAAGCTGCAGTAAAAAATATAAATGGCATTGCATCCCTGTAACATAAACAGCCCTTTGACACAGTTCAATTACATCTATAAAGAAAAGGACCACAGCTCCTAGCATCCACTGTGAAACAACATATACTTGAAACACTACCAGAGACAGGTTAAATGGAAAGGTTTATATGTTCCATTTGTGGAACTCTCCTTATTCAAGTCAAGGATTTTTCACTCAATAAAATGATATGGGATAAACGATGCCTGCCTCAAGTCCAAAAAAGTCACTATGAGAGTATCTTTTAAAAAAAGAAAAGAAATTATCTGCTTATAACGGAACCTAGGGAGTGTTCATATTAAAAGATAAAAGCTCTAAACCAAGTAGGAACAAAATCTGATTTTAAAAGCCTCATTTCTTGACATTAAAACTCTACCTAAAGCAGCATTTTAAATGCCTTTACCTTGTCTGCAGCCACAGAAAGTGTATGTTAAACTCACACTGAAGCCACATATATCATTGACAAATGAGAGACAGAGGCCTCAAGCTAAGAGAGCACTTGAATTCATGCTCATATTTTATCTAGCTGCAGAGCTCAAGGTGAACCCTTGTGTACACAGAATGATTCAAGATAGCTGGTTGAGACCTTGAAAGGTCACATTGTCCAGCCATTTGCTCCAAGGCAGGAACAGCTGCCTTTCTGAACAGATAGACATTTCAGACATATGTTTGTCTAATCGGTTTCACTGATGAAGACTACTCAGAGAAAACCTACTCCCCTGCCTTAACATTTAGAAGCCTGCCTTGCTGCAATTTTGGTCATTAGTTGCTGTTGAGGACAAGTCTTTCCCTTCTTCTCCGTGAAAGCCGTTTTACACTCGTGAAGACTGTTACCATGTGATCTCTTAGTTTTATTTTCTCTAGCTGTGTTCTTTCCTCCTTTTTTCATATGTCAATTAGTCCACATATTTCTTAAAACGTAGTGCTTGAAACTGAAGGGAATATTCCTGTTGGGATATAACCCTTGTCAGGTAGAGAAGATGCATGACTCTTGTGATGTCTTGCCTTGTAGCTATCTTCATATTAATCCTTACATTTCCTTTGATGTATCATCCCATCAAGATGTTAGCCACTTTTGAAACTGTGTTCAACCCAAGTGTCAAGCCTGACCATGAATCTGGCCTAAGAACCCACTCTATTTGCCCGTTTCAGAAGAGAAAAGGTCAAGCCAAATCCAACTTGAAAACACACTTCTATGCACTTGCCTTTTGGTCAAGGGAGATGAAAATGTTATATAAGCTCGTCCAAACCCAGAATTTACAAGGACATTTAGCACAACTGATTGCTCAATGCTGCCAGCAAGGAGTGCTAATTGAAGCTATGTTTACTAGCTGGATGAGAAAAAAGAAAAGGAGGAAGCAGAGGAAGTGTTCCATGATGAGACACAGCATGCACCACTCACAAGTACTACCACAGAGCGTCACTGAAACTGGGAATAAGAAAACTCCTCAACACCAGTGTAGCATTAAGAAGCAGATATTCCTTTATTGCAGCGCTGGATGCACGGGGGATCACTCCACCTAACATCCCTGTCGTATGCTGCATTCAGGCAATGTTTTACGTTCATTTGTCAGAAGCCACAAACAAAAACAAAACCAAACCCCACGTGCACTTAGCATGGCTTCTCTGCATATTTCTCCATAGAAAGTAATCTCCTGGGTTTTTCCAGTTCCTGCTGTGATTATGCAATTCTCCAGTTTGGTAAATATGACAGCTGCCAATTGCACCGCATTAACACTCCCAGCACAGCCCTCATCAAACCTAATAGATATAATTTCACACTGATGGCAAGCTTGCAACATTTCCTTGTACTGGATGAGAAATGCTCCCATCAAATTACCTTTTGTTCACTCTTTAGAGAGAGCCCCCAGCACACGCTTACATTAACTACCAACTTCTTAAATTGCTTTGGTATTCATTTTCCTTAGGAAGCATGAAACACACTGGGAATTCAAAATACACTCCCAACAGTTACCCAGCTGTGTTCTCAGTCTGAGATTGTGGCCTCAGTAAGTTTTGGAACTGGGGCTGCTACAGAGCTTTCTTTTTGCCAGTGCTTTCAAAGTTATGAGCAGAACTGTTCAGTACTTCAGACAGTCCAATGAAACCACAGTGACTTCTATGAAAAGCAGAGCCAAATTATGACTTCATTTTTATTTCTTTTGTTAAAGAAATTTTTATCTCCTTTGTGGAGAAAACCAGCAGGATTCAGCTCAGCATGTTTCTTGTGTGATAGCTGTCTTTAGCATAATACAAAGCAAAGCACCTTTCCAGGTATCACTGCACAGTAGTCCTGCAGGAAACACAAGCTTCAGGTCCAAACCTCCATCTCCTGAGGTCTGGGCAGGTGCAGGGACCTGCAGCACTGCCCCATCAAAAACGTGCCAAAAAGTCCTTAATAAAATTACAAAGTCCCCATAGGTCTGTGACTGTTTTCCCCAGTGGGTCAGTGATGTCTCACATCACCTGACATTACAAATTTCCTCATCCACCTCCTTCAAGGTCTCAGGAATCTCTTCCCCTACAGGAAACAGCCCTCCTGAACAGTAAACATTTTTAGAGGATTCCAGTTATTGAGCAAGGCAGCAGATGTCCCAGCACTTTGCTCTAAATGGCCCGTATGTGTTGCTAATAAATTGTTGCCCAGAACAAAACAGCTTTTCAAACTATAAAGACCTTTCCCTCATTTTCTACATTTGTTTACAGTCTAGAGAGCTAGTTTCCCTGTGATTTATCAACTCCAAGTGAAGTGTCAGACAAAACCTAGTGTCCAAGTCAAGTGTTTGCTGGGTTTTAAGTGCCTGCGTGAAGATGTAAACTCTGAAAGGAATATTTACAGCCAAACGAAACCAGGTTTCCCCAAGGGATTTTTAAACCTTCAGTGAACTATGAGTATTGATCTTACCCTAAACTCGTGGAAATGAGTTTCTGTGAAACTGAATTTAATACCTAAGTCAACCTTATCATAGTCTTAATTTCCCCACTATTTACTAGCAGTATTTCAAACACCCTTTCAGAGGAAATGACAATGACATAAAGCACAAAAAATAAAAGGAAGAACCAGGATGAAAGTTAAAAAAGGATGACTTCTTCAAAGGGAATTCTTAGTAAAATGCATTACGTAAATAGGACTTACTCTCAAATGTCACTGGGATTTTCTAACCCAAGTGTCTCTGTTTACATATCACGTACAGGAAAAAAAATAGGTAATTGTGAATGCAACAAGAAAAAAAAACCCCAAACCTGACACACATGTTGTCTAATAATGTTATTTCTTTTGATGCTTGTAAGATAAAAGCTGGAGGTCCTAACACATAATGATGGAAGTTTGGTTTCAGCTGTGGTTGTTTTTTTTTAAAGAGAGTAAAGCTTAGGCAATACAAAAAGTGTGACGATTTCGGCAGTAGATAAGTGCTAGATAAACACTCCTTAATAGTAGTTTATCCCATAAACATAATTCTACCCCTCTCTGAATGCTGATACCTTGAGACAGCAGCAATACAGCCAATGTGAATTACACCAGGGGTTTGGAATATGCTTTGACAGAAGAAAAATTACAATAACAGCCTCCTAATTCTGACGAATGGTGCCTGCGAAAAAACATAACATTCTCAAGGCTTCTTGTGACAACCCCGAACAAGCTGTGACCTTAAACACCTGGGAGCCTTAATTGTTGCGCGACCTTTCAAAAGACCGTTTACCTCAGTTCACTAAACTCGCGTCGTAAGCGGTTCGGTTGCTGTAAAGCACACAGGCCCGCAAAACTGATGTTCCAGCCCCCTCAGCCCCGGCTCCCGGCGCTCCAGGCAGCGCGGTGAGGCGCGGGCCGGGCGCAGGGCGAGAAGGGGCGCCCCCCCCCCCCCCCGCGAGCCGCGGCGCCCTCTAGCGGGGGCAGCGCCGCCCCCGCAGCGCGGCCTCGCGCCCGGCCGCCCAGCCCCAGCCCTCACGGACACCCCGGGGCCGCGGGACGGGTCCCGGCACGCCTCGGGAACTGCTGGACTCGAGTGGATCCGACCTGATTTTACCCGGCAAAGTAAATTCTGAGGAGCTGGCAAAAGAATTGCCTGTGAAGTTTGGGGTTTTTTTCCACCTCTGTTGGAATCGTGGCATAACCCTTTGGTAGCATCCGCGGAAATCCTCTCCTGGCTCCAGCTCTGCCAGGACACGCCAAATGTTCCCGTTCCTTGACATCGTCCGTTCATTCAGTTCCCAAACGGTGTTTTGTTACTGAGTATTCGAAGAGTATGTTGAAACAGCCTCCCTTTAAGAATTCGCAGCTACTTCAAAGATGTATTTTTTACCTTTATTCTTTAAAGATTTTATCTGAGCTGACCTAAGGTATACAGTAAAACTTCGAAACATCACTCTTTGACTGTCAGAACCTGAAGTTGAATTTCCCTGGCTTTACACACAATTATCCTCTTCTTACTGATTAGACATAATCCCTCACTCCATTTTTTTCAGAGCAATATTAAAAAAAATAATGATGAAAACATGTTAAATACAACTCTGATTATGTTAATGACATTTAATTATTGCTTCCATAACACAGACTTTTTAACAGAGCGGGAAGGAAAAGGTGCCAAAGTTCTAAACATCCAGCTGTCAAAACTGACATCAGACTGTCCATCTTACTAGCTGATGAAGAAAATTGCTTGGTATATTTTCTTCAGGATCTGTTAAATATCAAAATAGTATTTGCCTGATTATAAACTTGATACTTGATATCACATTCAGGAAGAGATGAGACATTAATAAATGATTTATGGACAAGGAAGCTGTTGGTATATCTTCGATTTAGGACCTCCTGGTGCAGACACTGATGACTACTACAACTCAACAACCTAAATCAGTGATGTGCTGTGATCATCTGCCCACCGATAAATTATATTTCATTTGGTCAGCACTAACATTTTCTTTTCAGGATACAATGGCTGGAAGATTAATAAACTTTGTGAGCTCAGTCTGCTGCCACACAACATACTAATTTGCTCTTTCTAATCTCACCACCACACTTCATTTTTCCGTATAACTAACATTAACAACTACCAATGTTTGTTGCCTACAGCCCTGAGAGGAGCAACGCGAATTTTGCAGCAGTACCTAAAAAGTCTCCTCCTGTTTTTTCCCTTTGGCCCCAAGTGACACGTGAGCCCAGCAACCTGCTGAGCCACCTTGTCATTTAGCAATTCCCAAACTCAGCGGCAGGCCCTGCCTGGGAAAATCCCCCGCTCTGTCTCGGCACATCATCTCACCACATTTCAAAAAACTCCCCGGTCTCTCCTGTTCGGGTCAGTTACGCTGTAACCACAAAACTCTCCACATTTGTACCAAACCTTTTAGAAAAGGGAGAAGGGGCTGTTTTGTTGCGGCAGGGAAGCCGGTGGCCATGGTTCATCCGATAATAACCTGGCCGGTATTTGGAATACAAAGGCAACAGTTTTCAAAATACCTGTAAGCTAAAAGCTGCAGCAGCAAGGTCCCCCGAGACACAAACCCCACGGCTTTCCTCACCTGTCCCTTAAACACCTACCCGCAAACGCGCCAGGCTTTTCTTTGGCAACTTTCCCCCCCGCAGCACAGCGATGCCGGATTCAGAAGGCTTTAGTGATCAAAAGGGAACCCCACGCCGTGGGAAACGGTGGCCCGAGAGAAAGCACTACAGGTGCTGCGTGTCACGCGTTAACAGGTGTCCCCGAGCAGGACTGATAAGAGGACCCCAACACTGTCACATGCAAACCTGGTCAACAGCCAGCTGCTGGCTCGGAACGCGCGGGTCCCACGGCCCCGCGGGGCTCCTGTCGCTACCGCGCTCCCCCTCCCGCAGCCCGGTTTCCAGGGCAGGCTGCAAGCTGCCGGCTTCCGCGGGGAGGAGTGCCCGCTAGCTCTCCCAGGCGGGATCTGCAGGGAAACTTTGTCTCCCCTCGCACGGCTCGCAGCCGGGAGCGCCCGGGGCCCCGCCGCGACCGAGGGGGCGGGGGGGGGGGGAAGGCTGCCGTGGCGCCCCGGCCCGCCGCGGCCTCGGGCTGCCGGGGGCTCCGTCCGTCCGTCCCTCCCTTCCCGGCGCCGCAGCGGAGCCCTCCGCTTTCGGGAGCCTCGTACGTGGCTGGGAATGAGGCTCCGGGGACCCCGCGAAGGGGCAGGGGAACAGCACCGGCTCCCGGTGATCCTGGGGAAGATGTATTGAAGGAGGAAAGTCCTGAACTGTCATTAAAATAAAAAATGAAGTAATGGAGAGCTCTTTCCGGAGAAGCCGGGGAGGGAAGGGCGAGAAGCCGGGACCGCGGCCACCCCGGGCCTCCCTCGGGAGCAGGGGGCGCCAAGCCCCAAACGGCGCTCGCCCTCCCCGGGTCCGCGGCCCATGGAGCGGCCGGCGGAGCCCACACCGCGCCGGTGCTGCGGGCAGGCGGCCCGGTCCCCCGACCGCGGCTCCCCCCCCCCCCGGCCCGGCCGCGCTGCCCCGGGCTCGGTGGCGCTGCCCGGGCCGGCCCCGCCCGGCAGGTACCGGCCTCGCTTACCGCGGCTCTGCCTCGCCGTCTCCCCGCCGGCGAGCTGGCAGCGCTCGCTCAGGCACTGGAAAAGTAATAGAAATCCAGCGGCTAGTTTGCTTCTCCGCAGCCTCGCCATAGCACGGAGCCTGCCGAGACAACTCTGCGGGGTGCGGGGTGCGCGCCGCTCGTCGTCGGTGGTGGCAAAGTCCGGGGGTGGCGGCGGAGAGCGGCCCTAGCAGGCGCCGAGCCGCCCTGTCCTCGGACCAGCTCTCATATAGCGGGACGGCAGCGACGAGCCACCGGGGCCGAAGGCGCTGGACCGGTCTGGGGGGGCGGTGAAGGAAGGGGGGCTCCGTCCCCCCAAGTTGCACGGCCGCACCGCTCTCAGTCCAGCGGCATCCCCAGCGGCTGGGGAAAACAAGCCCAGCCTCGCCTGCGAAGTGCCAAACTCTTCCCTCTTCGCAGCCTGCTGATAGATTTTAGGAGAGCCACTGAGATCCTCCCTTCCTGGCTTGCCCCCACCCAGCTCCCTTCCCCCGCAGGGTGAGGCAGGGTGCCTTAGGGACGGAGCCTCCCCTCGGTACACCGCCAGCGACACAGCCCCTCCAGGGGAAACGACCGGGGAAATCTTCCAGCCGGAGCCGGCGGGCCAGCCCCAGCCCGGGGGGAGCAGGACCCGGAGGGCGGGCGGATGCGCCGCGGGAGAGGATGTGCGGGCGGCGGGGAGGCAGGCGGAGACGAACAAGTTCTGCTTCTCTTTCGGGGCGGTTTCCGCGGCTGGTGCTGGTGCGGGGCCGAGGGCAGCCGCGGGAGGCAGGCGCTCCCCCGGCCCACAGCGCGCCCCCGCTGTCGCCGCCGACCGCTGCGCAAGGGCGGGCGGGGGGCTCGCCTGGGGCCGGGTCCCGGCCGCTCCTCTCGCTCTGCCCCCCGCCCCCCTCCGCAGGAGCGGGGTGGGGCGCAGGCGCCGGGGCCGCAGGGTCTCTGCCGCCACTGCCGGCGGTGGAACGCTCCCGCAGCCGCGCCGCGCTCCGCTGCTCGGCCACGGCAGCGAGCGTGCATGGGGGTCCCGGGGGGGCGCTGCCGCCCCGGGCGCCCGGCTGCAGCGCGGCTCGCCGCCCCGGCAACCCGCGGTGCGCGGCGGGAGGCTGCGGCCGGTGCTCGCCTCCTGCGCGGCCGCGGGGCGGCACGGTGCGTGCCTGGCGGGAGGAACGCGGGCAGCACGGAGAGCCCCGCGGGGACCCGGCCAGAGCCCCCCCGCTCGGCGGGACGGAGAGAGCCCGGCCCACCCTCTCCCGGTTATTCCAAAGTTGCTTTGTAAAGATGCGTCCGTTTCGCGGAGTGACATCTAAAGCACCCCCAAATCCCCCTACCCTGCCCCCACCCCCCCTTTTTCCTGTGCTTCCGGGAAAACCAGCCTCCCTTCGCACTCCACCCCCCCATCCCCCCCCCCCCCATCCCCCTTTATTTTATTTTTTCTCTTTGCAAATCGAAGAGTTGTTTGTGTACACTCATCGTTTAAACAGCGCGAGGGCCGGGGGCTCTCCCCTGCCAAAAAAAAAAAAAAAAAAAAAAAAAGTGATCTACCTGCTTAATGCAATGACCGCACCGTGCATAATCCCGTCTGCGAGCGGCGGCGCGGGCAGGCTGGCGGAGGGACGTCGGGCAAACCCAGGCCAGCCAAGGGGGCACCGGGCTGGCCGGTGGCTTTGTACTAGTTCAGCAAGCTGCAGCACTGGTAATTGGTTGAGCTCCACATAGGGAACCATGAATGCGCCAGCCTTTCAACCCTTGCTACAAAATAATTAAATTAATTAGGATGACAATTAAATTAATCAAATAAATGGGTCTACAGAATGTCAAACATAGCAGATAACTAATACTTAATCACAAAGAACAACCAGTAAGGAGAGTGTCTTTTCCCATAATTTACTGCTGTTTCTGAGATTAAGAATTCATCAGCTCCATTGTAATTGTCTTGCTTTTTAATCTTTGATGTGCTTATGTGTAAATCAAAGCAGAACACCTGTGGTTTTAAGAAGTACATTTGAAATATAAGCAGAAATTTGCAAAATCTTTTCAACATATATTCAAACATGATACTGGAGGACAATACCAGCAAGGTTTAAACACTTATAGTGGGCCCTTCTAGTTCAACTTTCCTGCACATTCCCTTATACCAAAACAGGAACAAAAAAAAAAAAAAAAAAGCTCAAAAAAGCAGCCTGAGTATTGCTAAAAAATAACTGCAGAAATTCTTTTCTAAGAGGGAATGATAATGAAAATCTTATGTTTCAGTAACAGCAGGAATGAAATCCTGGCCTTACTAAAATCTGTGAATCTGTGGTGATTTGGGCATTGTTATCACCCTGTATACCAGGTGATATGGATTATGCCACAGACTTCTGTGTGGATTTGGTCAAATTATTATTAATGCTGTTGCTGTTTCTCAAACAAAATGGGAGAATGAGGCTTCTTCATGCTTTTTGAATACCAGTTTTTCCCTTGACACTTGGTTGGATTGCCCAGTCTTCCCTAAGTTTTGCTGGAGTTGCTGAGAGGGCTATTGAGCTTTTGGCTTTTACTGGAAGGGGTAGAGAGGTAGACTTAAGGAAGGACTGCATCTTTCTCAGCTGTTTGTCAGCGGCACTGCTAGACAAGAATAAGAGCAGTAAGATCTGAAGAACTCTCAACATCATTTTTTTTTAATCTGCTTTTGTAATTTTTAATCATAATAAGCATATTATAAAGTTATATTTTAAAATATGAAGGACTTGAATGATTTGAGAAAAAGTTTACATGTTGCTAAAATAACTCCTTCAAGCTCCCTATGTATAGTATAGAAAAGCCTCAATGAGGGCAACTCAAATTTTCTTTCATTTGCTTTCTGCTTCTCAGTCTTACAGAGGTTTATAGTTTCAGATTTATATTCTTCATAGATGTACTACAAAAACTTTGTATGCTGAAGAAATGAAAGGATAAGTAATAGGCAGCTAAAGCATACAGCTGTAGATAAAAGTACCAGCAACATACTAGGTCCCACAGTCCTAATTTGCAATCCTCTGTGCAGTTGTGTGACAGTTTTGCAGCGTGCATGCTGCAAGGTTAGCACACAGTCATTGCATTCGGTACATCTTGTGCTCCATGGTAAACATCAAACCATGCCCTCCAAGGAAGGCTGTATGCATTGTCCCTCTGGTATTCAAAAAGATAATCAGGACATAGCTGTATATTGTCATAATTGTGTGTAAAAGCACAGGCAAAACAATTCATTGCACTGAAAAAAAAAAGTCAGATGGAAGCTAGTAATGAATCTTATAATGATTAATGACAACATGTAATTTCTGGAGAGGCATTCATATGCATTCATTGTTATTTATAAAGCACAAGTAAAACTGAAAGAACAACTTCTTGAAAGCTTTCTGTGGTTATGAGCTGTGTTTACTTGGAACACAGTGCCTGTGATAAGTTTTCATCTCTCTTATGTGCTTTTATCTTCACCATCCTTGCACATTATCTCACCTCTCTTAGGGATATATCTTGCAGTGGCATAAACAGCAGTGGTTCCATAGAAATCAATGTGAATGCTTTCATTTTTACCAGTCAAGAATATGGCCTTGTATTTTTCTCTTCTTGTGTAGCTCCAGCATCCCTGATTATAACATCAATCATTCAGGAAAGAAGGGTGGCAAGATTCTCCCTGTTCATTATATTCATTCCACTGTCATACTGCTTGCAAGTGCTCACTGTCATTCACACATTAATTTAAGAATGTGCTCCCCCCCCCCCTTCTTTTTTCTTTTTTTTGTATCAGCATAGTCTTTTTAACCTACACGCTTTCTGGGCTTATTGCAATGTGATTATGAAAAGCAGGGGTTTTAACAATTCTTTTCTCTGTCTTTTTTAACATTTTGTTAGCTATTCTGCTTTGATAGGTACAGGTGAGGCATCTCTGAGCTGTACTCCTGTGAGCACTTGGTGCTAGCCTGGAATGATACCTGCTTTTGAATTTGAGAAGTCAGGGGAGGTCTCTGCTTCATTTGGGAAAAAGAAACTGGTAGGTAATTGCAGCATCCATGAGAGCAGGGAGAATACCTCTGTATTCTTTTCCAGGAAACAGAAGAAAAAGTGAGCTTTCCTGTTTAGTGAACTTGCGCTTGGTGTTCTGCAGAGCATTGTGCCTGCATATCATTAAATAGACTACAACCAACAATATCTTCTTCTGTAACTGAGCAGTGTCTAACAAATAACCTACTTTCCCAGCTGCAGAGAGAAAAAGATCTAGATAATTTTAGAGCTATAAATAATACTTGATCTGCCAGGATTAGTCCCCACAGGAACAAAATTGAGTATGTGACCCTTATGGAGCAACTAGTGTGCAGCTTGATGTTATGAGTATCACAGATTGAAGGTGCACATAGACTTAATGCCCTGGAGTAAGTTCACCACTGAGATTCACCTCCTTCCCTTTGAAGCTCTGCTGATAGTTGATTCGGGCTAAAGAAGGTGAATAGCATTACTATTGGAAATTTGGCTGAGGCATTAGCTTTAGTATTGTCAAAGCAAGGTGTTAGAACTCTGAATTTTAGTGCTGCCCAGCTGGCAGCTGCCTTTGACATTGCCGTTTCAAAGGAGGAGCACAGCATTTTAGTTGAATCACCGAAGGGTCAAACTAAGATCTGATGTATGAAGCAGAGAGGTAGCTTCCTTGTTACATAGGGAAATACCGTCACTTTGCAGAGAAGCAGCACTGCACTCTTAAATGACCTTTTGTTTTTTCTGTTCCTCTGGCTGGGAGAGCCTCGATTCTCATCACTCAGCTTGATTTCCTGGGGCAAGCGCTGAGGTTCCCTTCCTGGCTGAGTCACATCCAGTAGGCATCTGCCAAATTCCCTGTAACTCTGTGCACAGTGCTATATGCAAATGCATGAGTTTGCATAATTGTGATTAATTAGAATACGTCCATACTCTGGCTCTAAGAGCTGTGGGATTAATGCTAGTGCAGCTTTGTTCAGTGAAGCTTTCTGCTTATCTCTAGGACAGCAGTATGACAAACCTCCCACATGTACTGCCTTACGCCTGTGCCTTGGTATATGGTCAGGGAGAGGTTCTGTGAGGGTAAAGATATAGTGCATATTCATGGTGTGGCAGACACTTTGTGATGTGGAAACTAGAACTCAGTCTCACTATCTCACGTAGTGATAAACTGGTTCACTGGCAAGTGGAGGAGGGGAAAATTAAAGAGAAACATTTCAGCAAGCAAGGCAGCATGACAAAATAATAAAGCTTGAAGTTACACGAAAAGTTTAATCCAAACCAGTTTTGATTCCTATTTGAGCTCTGTAATGATTTTCAAAGAATGGAGTAGTTTCTGAAATGGAACATCCTTTCAAAATGAGAAACCAAAAAGTTCCAGCTACAGTTCAATTATTTGAACTAGAGGTGCTTCAAACATATTCTTTCAATGGATCTGCCTTTTCAACATTGACACGGGCATCAGCAGCACTGCACCAAACAATGCCTTTGCTTGCTTGTGCTCGGGAGCTCCGAGGACGTTACCCAACTTTGAAAACCACAGGGCAGCAAAGCCCAAAATGGGACCTGGGAGTTCCAAGTCCCACACACCATCTTTGCAGCTCATGCAAAGGCTGTGTTTGTGACCCTTATTTGACATATGTCCAGTACAGTGATAGCTATGGGACCCAGGAACAGAAGAGGGCTCCCTGAGTGCTTGTGACTGGGCCAAGTTTAACAGAGAAGTTCGTATTTCAGTACAGCAGTGGTCAGCAGGCTAAGTTAAAGTCATAGAAGAACTGGAAGAGGCTAAAGGATGACACAGAAGAGAAAGCAAGCATGGAAATAAAAGTGAGAGAATAAAAAGCTATTTTGCGAGTGCCATTTCTATGCTGCTGTGATGGAACCCTTAATATATACAGATGCAGACTTTTTTTTTGATGAACCATATGTCCACAGCACCCAGGCCTTTTATCATGGATGGTGAATGGTGGGATGGGCTAAGGAGAGGAATAGAGGTCGGAGCAATCCATTAGGTCTCATTCAGCCAGGAACAGTGAGGCTCAGCATAGGATGGTATTCAGAATGGACACACTTGGTGGGTATGTTCGTAGCAGTAGTCACTGAAA
Organism: Falco punctatus; assembly: GCF_963210335.1. Lineage (NCBI taxonomy): Eukaryota > Metazoa > Chordata > Aves > Falconiformes > Falconidae > Falco > Falco punctatus. The sequence goes on from NC_137583.1 coordinate 71,899,733, forward strand.
TAGTCAGCTTAAAGAAAGCTGAGGGAAATTTTTAAATACCACAAAAAATTTCAGCTAAAATTAAAACCAAATAAGTTTCAAACATAGCTTTTCAGTGGCCACATTTCCCAAGAAAACAACGTGTATTAGGATCTGCAGTATACCAAGCAACTCACCACTAAGGCCTTTCTTACTCATCATCTGAACCTGGTAGAAGGGCCTGAGTAATTATTACGACCCATACAGTTGCAAGTAGAGTTAACTTTTTTTAATCAGCAGAGACCAAAGAACAAAATCTGTTGCTGGGCACAGCAGGGGAAGGCAGACAAGGGTTAGGACTAGCGTTACAAAAAGTAATTGGGTTGGGATTAGGCTTTAGGTCAGCAAGTCTGGGCAAACATTAATGCTAGAATGATCTTAACAAGTACTTAGCTGAGACGACTGACAGAGGAGTAGATGTGTCACAGATCTTCTGTAGAGGGTCAATGCCTGGCATTAACGATGGTTGTGGAGTTGGGGGAGCAGAGCAGCTGCAACCAGTAGCAAAAATCTGGGAGTTAAGTCTTGAAAACAACTAGGGCATTTTTGTGCAGTGGCCACAGCAACATAACAATCTGCTGCACACCCACCAGCTCAGTGCCCATTCACCCTTTCCCACCTTCCTTGCAGATGAAACCACACCACAGACTGCTTTAGCAGTTTGTGGCCAGGAAGTCCTCTGTTGCTTGGATTGCCACAGCTTGGTCCATTATGGGCGTCAAGACTGTGCAATGTCTTTAGGGTGCAGCTCATATACGATGTTTTTTCTTCAATTTAACACCTGGAAGAAATAATACTGTTGAACAATTGACTCACAATATGAGGAGTATGCAGCACAGAAGTTTGGCTTCCTCCCTAACCATATGGACTGATGTCTCTAGGCACAGCTGTCATATCTGATGAGCCACATACCGATGATTATGCTGCACTGGGTCACACAACAGGGAAGAGATCTTTATCTTTCAACTCAGGTTGTCCTGTCCTCACGTGTTCAACCCTTTTACCCTTCAGCTTAAATATCCATCCTCCTGATCCTTGTCTCTACAATACAGACTTGGGTTTATGTTGACCTTTCCTCTTTCTGCAGACTTTCCCCCTGCTCCCCCTTTATTAAACACCTAAGTCCTGCTTTTGTTCTGGACCTGCATCTATTTATGTATCTGTCTAAATGTGGTATTTACATAGATAAGACAAACACAACAGTTCCATTAGACAGTATGTGCTCTTTTCTGAAAAGTAGTACAACCTTTTGCTGTATTCGGGCTCTGTGGTTTTCCCCCTCTAACGCTTGTGTATTCACTTACAATCTCATCTGCAAAGCTGTTGAGAGGAATTTGCCTGCTTTCAAGTAGTGTTGAAGTCTTTCTCAATCAAAAAAACTGATCAGTAAACCTTACTAGCTGGCACAGTGTAGCTAAAGACTGTAAGTTTATGCTTAGGTCCGTATCCTTTTCCTCTGCCCAATTTTGACAGGAGACTTTAAAGGCCCAAATTAACACAGAACACTTTGGAAAAGATTTTCCAAATTCCAAAGAGAAGAGGATGGATTTTTAACTTTTCCTCTCTGATCTCTGGTTACTGTCATCCTATGACTTCTGCATGAGCTTCCCAAATGATTGCCCCATCAGAGCCTCATATAGGAGTAGGATGTGAATACCCTGAAACCTGCTTCAGAAACACACCAGCAGCCTGCACCCCCAGTGTGGGCATTTCAGGACCACACCAAGGTGGTCACCGGTCAGTTAAACTGGTCACAGGGTCCACAGCATGTGCAGACAGAGAATGGAATTTGCCAAAGAGGTTCTTTTTTAACAGTGGTTCCATTGAACTGAACTAAATCACCTTCAGTACAGAGCTCATCTGCTATGAAGAAATGAGAAATACTTAAAGCTGTGTTGTCTTAGATTTTACTTTAGCATATTTCCCCTGTGTTGTGATGGAGCATCTTAAAATGTATTATAAACATTCACTGTGTAGGAAAGCACAGCGGATTTGCATAATGCCACTGTGTCTTGTTCTGATAGCACACTTAAGGAGGGGATATACCTTCAAATAAGAGTATAACCTAACAAGTTTTCTTCCTTCCAGTCACTGTGGCAATACTTCCTTTACCAGGGAAGTCTTCAAGGAGGGAACGCTCCAGGAGCAGTTGGAGGCTAAAACACATGACCGCTCCTTTTAACTATTTTGAAGTGGACCCTACTTGGATACTGCAGATTGGAAAGGTTTCTGTAATGGTTCCTACTCCCAGAAATGCAAGAATTATTTCTCCATGCAAAGCCAGGCAACAGGCTTGCCCCTTTGCTGTAAGTCCTGCTCTGACAGCTTGCACTTCTCTCTGCAGTATGGTTTCCCTGTGATTTGCTCCTACACGTTGGTCCAGTCTACCCTTGAACACCTTAGCGCCTGTATAAACATCCAGATGTGATTCTTTGTGGCTTCCACATACACCATGGAGCCTGGCTGTGTGCCTAATGAGAAATGGTAAGCAAGAGCCCAGTGAAGGGTAGCACTTGATGATTTTTCATGTCAGAAATCCACCCCAGCTAAGTGTTTATTGTGACACTTTGATCTCAGAGATTTAGCTTTCTCTGTGGAGCAAAAGCAGATGCTTGGTAAGCTGTAGCTGTAGTCCTGACAACCCTTTCAGATGTCTAGACAGTGGAAAGAGATGATTACATCCTCTTTTAAACTCAACTGCAACAATTCAACACGCTTAAAGTGTTTACCTCAGGATGACCCTATTTACAACTGCTTTGTTTTGTGGTACTGCAAGCATCTAACACTATTGAAAGATGGAGGACAATAAGGTGGTTCAGGATAAAACCCCACTTTCATTAACAGTAATAAATCTGACAGATGTGCTAGGTCACATGTGGTCTTTATATAGATTTTAGCATAGACCTAGAGATTAAGAAGTTTGATAATATGTGTTTACAGCTAATGCTTCTCATTTAAGAGTTTTGAAAAGACTAAGAGTTGCAGAAAGGCTATTCAATTAATGCTAATTGAAGAACACATTAAATCCCAGAGATAAGCCCAGGAAATGTCCAGCATTGCTGCATTTACTTTATGCAATGTATTGAACAGGGGAGGAGAAAGCAAAGTTGTTGTAGTCATAACTGGTGAAGAGCTATCTTAGTGCAGTCTTACAAAGTAATAGACTTAGGAAAAGAGATCTGAAAAGAGAAGGGAAGGAGGTTCCATCTTAAGCAACATCCTCAAAATAGATACAAATTCAGAAGGTTCTCCAAGACAAGCCAGCCTTGGAGCCTCCTGAAAACAGGAGATACCAACAAGCCAGGTATGCCTCATGTCAACCAGGTCACTGGAGGAGGTATGGAAGAAGTTTACAGGCAACATGATTCAGGACTACATTAACTGTTCTTCAGTGTTGTAATAAAGAACCTAAATATTTCCATTTTGGTAGAATAAAACTTCTGATTTTCTTATTAATCTGTTGTGGTATTTAAAATGAGATCAGGCACTTCTGATAAATCAGAAGTTCTTCTCCCTCTGGGAACCCAAACAAACTGGTATTGCTGACAAACCCTTTGATTGCCTGAGAATTCAGAAAAGTTCGGGACTCTCAGAAAATGTATCTAGTTCCATCCATTGTATTACCTTCAAGAGCCAGATTTTAAAACAAAGCTCTAAGGAAACATAAACTACTCTTACCTTTGGCTAAGGCAAGCAGTTGACATCTTCAGGAAAACCCACACTATAGTATGCTTCTTTATTTTTATTGTGTAGTCAATCATCCAGGTGATAATAACAGTTTAAGCAAAAATGTTGAGGTTACTGTTCAAAATGTGGTCTTAAACTCATTAAATCAGTAGGAGTTCTTATTTTTGAGGGACTAAGTACAAAACTTTTGGATGTATTTCAGCTGGGTTACAATTTCAGTTTGTTGCACCTATTTCATTCACATAATGCTGAGAAGTAAGTCTTCAAAGAGGTTGCCAGTAGGGGTGTGTTACTGATTCAGATTGGATTTCCAAAATAAGAGGGTAGTAAAAACATATAAATGATATATATACACTCTGTAAATAGAAGAATTTTCTGAGATTATGACCTCTCAGTTTTATGCTTCACCATGAAGTCTGATCTGAGTTGTCCAGCTGCAACTGTTAAAATTGCTCTGCTAACATTGAGAAGAATTAGGTCCTTTTATTTCTAGTGCATAATGAATATTGCATACAGAAGAGAGACTGTGCATATGCAGATTGAAAAACAAAAGTTTTAAAAATTGAAAGTAGAAAACAGTATCGTAAACTATCAGTGTTCGAATCCTAGCACACAAAAGGAAAATGAGGCTAAATTTTATTAAGTTTGGAAGCACTTAGTGAATTTTTAGGGACACATGAAGATGTTAATTGGTTAACTCATGAAGTCATAACTCAGTTTCTCCTCAACCCATGCTGTTGTGTTGGTAACAAGTAGCTATTTAATAACATCAAGGAAGCAAATGATGCAAAAGAAACAACTCTTTAACATTCCTTTCAGTAATAAAATAAGATGTGTATACAGATAATAACCTTTGCACAGTCTGAGGATTTTATCTTAATCTTATTAGGCATTTTGGCAGCTGTAAATATGCACATGTTATGGAATGTACCTCAAAGATGCAGGTTACTCACTGTCAATAGTCAAACTCTTATGAAAAAGAATCTTCACTGCTTTATAATCCCTCATACATATCTTTCCGCCTTCATTTTTTCTTTGCATCTTCCCTATCTATTTCTCTTTTTGCTCATGAAGAATAGTGCTTTGAAGCAAGAAGTTATAAACTGTAGGCTGTGCAAATAAGCCTATGTCAAACATACTTCATAGATTTACAATCTCTTTAACATTCAAGTGAATTGTTTTTCAGAGGTTTGACCGTAGAGTAGTTCTGCCCAAATATTTTTCAAAGCGCACTAAGTACTCTTTTTTTTAATTAGAATTTCTGAGTTTTGGATAGATCTGTTGTTTTTTTTTTTTTTTTTTTTAGGAAAAAGAACAGCAGAACTGTTTTTTCTGAAATCATAAAAATTCTGAATTTTTCTAAATTCAGTATTTTGTTCAGCACTTAGTGTTACTCATACTAGTTCATATAGCTAATACTGTTAGTTTCAGTCATTGAAACAAAAATAGGAAGAAGTCTTACATTCCCCATTTATCCACATTCCTTGTAAAGTCAGTTAAATTGGCCTGAATAAGAATTAAATGTGCAGAGCCACAGGGAGAGGTTCTTGGCTAGCATCAGTCACATAGCACAGCAGTTTCAACACTGCTAAGGTAATTTAGCCAAGTTAGACCACAGAGCCAGTGTGTATAAAAGAATAGCAAAATAGGAAGTTGTGGTCTAGGGAGGAAAAAAAATAAAAGAAAAAGGCATGTACAAATGACTGGGGCCTCCTGATTTTTTTCTCTAGTTCTCTACAACAATTGTAGAATATTTTACTTTCTTCTACAGCTAAAAAAACCCTCTTCCTGGAAATCAATGTTAGTGGTCCGGCACGATACCAGGTAAAAAGTGTTACCTGGTTAAGGTATCAGAGCAAGGTCTGCAGCTGGTGTGAACTGAAATACTTGGATGTCCAATTGAGTTATGTCAGTTCAGACCACATGAGGATCTGCAATACAGTGGAAGTACACAGCTAGACTTCACAGCCCTTCTCCAGAACACCCCTTGCATGAGTTACAGACTTGCCTGCAATCTTTCATCAGGTGAAACAGTTATGCAGGTAAGAATTAGAAAACGGCTGTTTCCTTAACACTATCCAGCCTTTAAAAACATCATTTATGTTTTCATGAAAATGGATGAGCAAAGTCTAACAGGCTACACTACCTTTACTTTTGTTGGATAACAATCAGATGAAATATAATTACCAGCTAGCATGACTGCAACTTGGAGACTTTTACAGAACTGATTTGGGAGGAAAAAGGCAGGTCTGGGTTGTGAGGGTGTGGGTATGGTACACACACCTCTGCCTGCTGCAAAACGGGAGACCAGGCTTCTCTGGTAGCAACAGGTTTGTGAATTAATTCTTACTGATTTGAACTTGGGGCAAGTTTTATTTAGCTTATGAGTATGTGATATTCCAAAGGGTCCTAACATTATCATAGCTTTTGGTGTGATTTTTTTTGTTTGCTTTGTTTCTTTTTTTGTTGTTGTTGGTTTTTTAAATTGTTATTAAGTAGCCACAGTGAAATACTATCAGCTCTTGGTAAGAGCTTAAAGACAGATTGTTCTCTTTCTTCATTTGGTTATGTGGAAATAAAGCACTGCATGTTTATAACCTTCTATCTTACCTTTCCCCTCCCCCTATGTTTTCTTCAGCAGATTTTCTCCATGTGGCTAGCTATAGTCCAAGTTTGCTGGATGATTGCTTCTGTCTGGTTTGCTTCTCCAGTCATTGACCCTCTTGGGTGGAGATCACTGTCTGTCTGGACAGATCCGTTTAAATCAGCCTTTTATTCTGGGAGTCACATGATTAAAGCTAAGAACATCAAAAACAGTCTGTAGAAAAACTGTTGAAATTTTATTTTTCTTTCTAAAATGGTAGTTATTTTTCACACTTCAAAGTTTGATTGCAAGAAGTTTTAATGTGTGTATATATATAGTCTTACTTTCCATTTCCCTATACAAATTTCCTTTGTCTTACTTTCTACCTGCAACTCTAGAAAAAAAGTTTTTCCCAATACAGACATATTCATAATTCTTTAAGTGCCTGCCAAACATGAGGCAATTGTAATTGAAAGACAGCATAGCTTACACAGAGGAAGCTGAGGGTAAGTATGTTCCCTAAGATTAGTGGAAAGAGATATAGTTACAAGTAGTCTCATTAGCCTGATTTATCAAGGTTCTCAAGCAGATGAGAACTTCTTAGTAGGAGAGGAAACAGAGACAGAAGTTACGGCATGAGCTTGTCATTCAGAAGAACTAGGCTCAGCTCCTGCTTTATCACAGACTCTTTTTGAACCACCAGGAAAGCAGATCCCCCCTCCTAAGTTAAGGAAATACCCTGTTATCTCATAAAGCTGTTGTGACTGCCACGCAGGGAGGCCGTGAGGTCTGGCACAGCCGTGCAATAGGTGGTGCTAGTCCCACGCTTCAGAGCCTGGGTGACCTGTGGTCTGTCAAGCTGCAGGTCATGCTCTGAGGATGTCTCAATATACCTTTCCCCCCTCCCCCCCCCCCCCCCCCCCCCCCCCCCCGATGTTCACACACAGAGCAGGCTTATTAAAACATTTCCCCTGCCATCCTCAAGTAGTATTCAGCTTCTCTGCTTTGGGGCTTTTATATGTTCCCATAATATTATCTCTCCCTACAGCAGTTTTACTCTACTAAATCAGGCCATTATTCATCTCACTCTGCACATGTTGCCCTCTCTCCCTAGAGCAAGTAGAAGAGGCTCATTCTTTCCATTCAGGCATGGAAAAAACATTTTCAAAATGCTAGTCCTAACTGCTATGTCTTGGAATCAGTTTAATAATTTGAACCAAATTTGTTCAGAAGACAAAAGAAGCAGCAAAGAGGATAATGGATTATCCACTGTCATGTCTCATCTGGAAGTTATCTAAAGGCTGCTTTGATAAGTAGAGTGAGAATTGGTGATGTGACTAATGTAGCATCATTATATTGCTATAACCTGTAAAACACAGAGATACTAGGATCATAAGAAATACTGTTACGAGCATCCAAACTGGATAACAACAGTGAAGAAAACTCTGGCATCTCATCCATTATATATATTGCATTGATATAAAAAATGATTTTTCTAGTAGGAGTGAGGTATTAAAAATCTTTGCACAAAACAGCTCCTTGATGTGCAGAGAGTTAGATGTTTTTAGCATAGTGTAAGAGATTAATTAGGTGAATATAGACACTCACGTATTCAGACAGAAGTCTTAGCACTTAGTTATCTTATGGTAACTATAATAGAATCACAGAATCATTTAGGTTGGAAAAGACCTTTAAGATAATATGTACATCTGTCAAAAAAAATCTAGATACCGCCTTTAACAACAGAGATAAGGAGGGTAACACACTGTCCTTGGCTCTGCTGATGCATGCCTGCAAGGAAGCAACTCCGCTGGCCAACCATTTCCTGAGCAGTTACAAAAGGAATCCTGGTTTGCCTTTAATGCTACTCTCCAATCCACTTGGAATACTTTAAGTAGCTCTTGAAGACCTCCCTGTACTAAAAAAACACTTTAATATTTCCAGTAATTTGTCAAAGTGTTTGCCAAAAGCTTAGCAAGGATTTTGGTACTATCCTTGTCTTCCTCCTCCTGACTGAAGAAGCTGTGATATACAACAGTAGGTATTTCACTTGTAATTGCCCCAAAGGACACAGTAATATTTGTTAATGCCTCCTATCTGCTCTATGCGCTGCATGTTTTGTTTCCCGGTTGTATATTGCTCTGCCTCAAACTTCCATATCTCTCACACCCCTCTCCAAATCTTTGCAGAATGAAAATGAGAATATGGGTATACATGAGAAGAGTCTCATGGGTTTTGTGTTCATGCATGTGGTAAATTGTTTTTGCCCTAATATCGGTCATTGTTCTTAAAGACTTTGATAGCGGTTACTTAAGAACAAGACATGTAAGTTTATGTGTAAAAAAAATAATCCAGGAAATATATTGTAGCAATAAACTCCAGGAAATATTAATGGGTGAGACAGTGAACAGAAGTTTAGCAGTGACCCTGAAGTAATAGTACATTACGGTTTTCAACTCCGATATACTGAGTACAAAGAAACAAATTGATTTTTTTTAAAGCTTTGAAAATTAAACCAACCACAGTAAAAGTGTTTTATCACACATCAGCAAAAAAAGTAAATCCTGCCATAAAAGCTATTCAAGTAAACCCAAACACCACCACAGACACAGAAGATTCTGCTCTTCTTAATTCAGGTGATGTGTCCCCAGGGCTGTCATTCCCTAATGGCTTCATTGCTCAACTGATGGCAAAATTTGGCCTAACTCAGGGGACCAGTACAGTGTGACAGTACAGAATTTGCTTTCTTTTGGAAAAGAGGGGCAGTTGAAGAAAGAGTTCCGAGATAAAATGGAAAAAATGAATTTAACATTTCTTCTTGAAAAAAACAAACCAAAACAAATTAAAAGCCCCATTTCAATCTAAATCACTTTTTAAAATCTCACAATAGGGTACCAAAAGCCAACATCCATGTCTAAGGCATGCTTTATAGTGTCTGTACAGCAGCCCCTCACTACCCCTACATACTGCATGTATCACCCACCTGTGAGTAACATAAAACTGAGGATGGATGAGTCCCGAGTTATTAGTTCTTTAATCTCAGAGCCACCATTTCCCCATCTGCAGGGGAATCCAGACTCAAGGTCAGCCTCTCCTGTAGGCTGCAAGCTGTGCTAGCCTACTGATGCCTCCTACCCCTCTCCCCACCAGGCAGCACCAGTAACTCCAAAGGCACCTGTGGTACCCTTCACCTATCACCTTTGCAGGAGCTGACTTGTGGTCTATTATAGCAGCTGCCCTTCATTATCTGCTTGGTGGAGGAATAAGGGGAAAAAAGGGGGAGGGGAGTGGACTGGGGTATTATTAAGCCTTCCCAGGTGACTGCTGTGGTGTGAAGTATATAATCTTCACTGTGGTCTTTGGTAGTGACTGGGGGAAGAAATTTCTAATTTTCAGACAAGAGCAGGCTGAAAAGTTATGCCATCTTAGTCACGGTCTGCATAAAGACCTACTTGTGGCTGGAATTATTAAGGTAGCAAGAACAGTGATCTTAAAGCGACATTGTGTGATTGACCTGCATTGGTATTGGTCTCAGCAGCCATTTCTTGAAATCAGATGTAACTGTCTTCCTACGTATGCAGCTTACAAAGAAATGACTTTCAGGGAGAATGGTGTGGTAAAGGTATTTCTTGAAGAAAATCTTAACTATCAATTTTTTATTTTACCATTGCTCAGAAATACTCATGCTAAAAGGTCTCATTCTACTTTTTGCTTGATTGCTGTGGTTATGGAAACAAAACAATTTCCTCAGATCTTGGTGCTGAATTGATCGTGTATTAAAAAAAATGTCAGGACAGTAATTGCAGGTTAAGATGTATAAAGCATGTGCAAATTTATGTTTATCTATGTGAATTCTTATGTGTATTCTAAGTTTAGAAACAGAACAAGAAGAAAATACCTGTCCATGAGACAAATAATCTTTATTCTGGGTACACAGAGATGTATTTTCATTTTAATAAGTACCCAAAATTTACCACTTGGGGAACTATTTAATAGAAAAATTGTGCCAAAAATTGTTCCTTATACATTAACCTGTAATTAGGTTCCAGTCTCCTCCTTCCCCTTTATTAAATAATGTATAACACAAGAATAAAAAAATAAATTTCTGGATGCTTGACTGAAGGTGAATAAAGGTATCTTTTAAATATTGTAATAAAATCTTCTATTACAGATATTGCTAGCACAGTATATCAAATTGCCTTTTTAAAATTTATATCCAGATGTGAAATATGGTCTTGTCTGCTCTGACGATAGACAGATCTTTACTCTCTGTAGACACAAATAACCACTCTAGAATTTGGTGGATTTTATACAATAGGTTGAATTAACCCTGCATAGTGAGGCACTCTGCCCATCTGGTCTCTGCTAATGGGAAAGGCGTAGACAAGTATACATTGCGTTGTTTGGATTCTCACTTCCAGATGGCAGCATCCTTGCACAGGTGACCTGTTATTCATTCTAGCAACAAAGACACTTGCACCTTTCAGTTTCAAAGCTTTGAGGGGTAAAAAATCCTGCATCATTTATTACTACTAAGCTAAATATTTGATCAGCTGTATCTGTTGGTGACGCTAGCCGAGGACAACAGTTTTATAAACTACGAGAACCAAGGGGAAGTGGTCTCTCACTGGCTTGTGGTTTTCAGCAGATGCTGGGTTTGAAGGGGCCAGAGCAAAGCACTGTGGTCACTACAGCCACAAGCACAGTCGGCTCCATCAGGACTTGAGACCACTTGAAAATGAGAGAAAAAGCTTGTCAATCACTAGCCTAGAAGGTGGGGTGCCCTGATTGAACTCTTTACTCCCAGTATGCTGCTTCTGTGGGCTTGGGCAAAACCCTGTGGTGCAGACTCAAGAGCAGTGTCCCAGAGGAGCAGGGTATACAATGAGTGAGACACTGCTCTGGGGAAGATGTGGGGGGAGTCAACAACCAAATCTGCCTGTGAGGTAAACAAAATAAGCCAGGTGCAGAGAAAGATGCTTCCCACCGGGCACCACACTCGGGAGACGCAACAGAGCCAACTGCTGAGAAGTCCCGAGGAGAAAGGGTCATCTCCCTTCCCAGAGCCCTCCAGCACTTGTTCACATACTTACCTGCAAACCCAAACAGTAAAATGGGGGTTCATAGCATGAAAGCCACTTTCTCAAGATGATTTTGGATAATAAGCTAATTCACTTCAAATCTGTGATGGGGACTGGGTCTTTGAGGCTGATCCTGGCTCCTGAGAAGACACACATTTTCTTTCAAGGGTTCAGTAATGAAAATATGTGAAGGATAGGAACCAGAAATCAAACACCTTATACAGAGATCTCTTGCTTCTGGTTCTCTGGCAGTGAATCTCGCATTCACTCTAGAAATGTCTGTTTGTAAGGCAGTTTGTGGAGAGTGTATATAGGTTGCCCTTGCCTATATACTTTTCTGAAAAAGTGTAGATACAGGGTTGACAGTTGTTTTATTGTCTTTGTCACACCTTCTCACAAGGACAATAATCCAGTCTAGGTATCCATACCTCAGCATTCTGAGATAAGCACACTAACCACCAAGTAACTGTCCTGCCCATGTTTGTGAACATACATATTGGTGCAAATTTCACCCTCGTACAAGGGGATGTTCAGCATGATCTTGTCACCAGAATGGTGCAGGGAGGCTTTGCCAATGAAGCAGGAGACTAAAGTTGTCACAGGTCTCAGGCAGGATATTTGGCTTTGCTTGGATAAAGTAATCCGAGTTCTTGTGTTGCACTGCATACATCAAAAACCTTGCCGCTGGAGTGGGGAGGGAGATCCAGACCCTGGACTCTGCCTCAGTTCCCACATTTAAACTGAACCTCAACTGACTGCCTACCAGACAGTTTCACTAGGGATGGACCATCTATTAAGGATGAAGAAGCTTTTGGATATTCTGGTGATAGGGGCCATGTAAGTTGTTTAAATGGTTACAACATTTAAAGGTTAACGCAAAATATCTGATTTTTTCCACCAAACTCCCTGACCAACAGCCTGTAGCAGAGTGCAGGGATCAGCCTATATTACTCAGAGGAAATATCTTCATGGTCAGTTCCAGTAATATTAGTTCTGATTTCCATCTGTAAAACTAAAAATGCTTAGCACAACTGTAATATTGTTTTCAAACCTGAGGAAGATTTCGCTTCTTTGGTAGCTGGTTATTTCTCTTCTTTGCTAGTTAAATGGTTATAAGGAAGGAAAAGAGGTGGAAGGGGGGTTCTGAGGCCAGTGAGGGTGCAGGAGTAGCTGTAGAGCAGCGTTTGTGGTGCGAAGTTTCATGAAGCGTGTTAGGACACAATAACTCGGGCCTTCCATGCTGACTGCCACAGGCAAGGTGCACACAAAGCGATAGGGGACTGCCAGCTGAAGTGAGGAGGTTTAGGTGAGATGTATGAAGGTGAGGGTAAGAATTATGGAAAAGGTAAACACTACTCAGTCTTAAAACATTTAAGAACTACTGCTTTGCCTCCTCAGACCTTTGGTGCTTAAAGCAGTTAAGAAGTAAATCACAGCAATGAAATTTAAGGATGTATTCCAGTAAAGATTAAGCAAGTACTTTCAGCAGATGCTTAAAAGTTAAATGTGTGCTTAAAAACTTCATTGAATTTTCTCCTTGAACAGAACTAGTCTGAATTGTGTCATTTACTGTAGTTGCATCTCTCACTTCATAACTAAACATTTGCGCTTCCCACCATTTTATGGATATTAAAGAGAAGCTGTTAGGCACTCCAACTTTTAGGGGATTTCATTAGACTAGCCAATTATCTATTACTACTTAGAAAAAGCTAATTTTATAGAAGAACAGTTCAGAATCTTGTGTTTCTGAGAATGTATACTCATATTTTGGCACTCTGATTACATAACAACTTTTGATTCAAAATTAATCCCACCTGAGAGTATTCATGATCATCCATAACGTGTAATCATCGAATAGTATGTACTGCATTTTTTAAACAGAGTTTTTGACAACTTGTTATGACCCTAATCACATAAAAACTATGGCCATGCTTTTCTTAAACTATTTGTATAACGTTGATTTTGATGAGTCTGCTCTGGAATCACCAACATGTTGAAAAGGAAGCACAGACTATATATAGATATATAGAAACATAGATATATATATACCTTGTTGGAATGTGATCGAAAGAAGGCTTGATAAGACAATTCATTGGCACCTTTGTGTTAGCTTCAGAACTAGTATACCTATTCTTTTTTGAGCAATCAGAAATATGTTGTGCATAAGTACACTACAAACTGGGTCACTGAATGTATAATTATATGTTGCACGTAACTTCAGGATCTATTTCTATTATTTTTAAGGGTTGCCATTAGTGTTTAACAGCAACAATGTGCAGCATTACTTTCTGTTGAAAAATGATATAGAAAATGTTGTCATAACAAGATTAAGAGAAAATAACTTTAAATAAATATTAGTCACACTGATTTTTTTTTTCATTAGGCTACCCCTTAAAATTAAATCTACCCCCTAAATGTAATTTAAAATACATATTTATAAACCATTTAAATATAATACATAAAATGTACAAATATAAACAAGAACAGAAGATAGTCATATACTATGCGTGTATGAAAATTAAAATCAGTTCCTTTATGGTTTAGATGCTGAGGACACTGCTAAAGGAGTGAACTACACAGAGAGCTGTTACACATATACAGATAGAATATATCCTATAAAACATCACTGTCTAAATTTTTCTTCTGGACAATGTATCTTTAGCAGTAGTGATTTTTTTTTCCTTCTTTTTAATTTAATTATGATTGTTAAGGTTAAAAGTTCCCAATGTGCAATACACTGTCCTTCAGCATAGCTCAGATCAAATATTTTGGGCATTTCCTTTGGGCAGTTTGCCATTGTTCTATTGGATTGGAAGTTACAGCAATTTGACTGGTATGTCTATTAATCTGTTTTTTCCCTTAGCTATTGAAAGCAAGTATTGTTGTGTCTGTACTGCAGCTGAAGTGGTTTTGCAATTGAAAACTTGCACATTTGCTTTCTGCTTACACAGTAATCTATTTTGATACAGAGTTCTGTTGACTGCTGCATAAAGTAGCAAGTGCTATCACCAAAAAAAGGACAGCTTTAAGAGAATAGTAATACTTTCTTGTTAAATAGAAAAGGCTGTCTGTGTGATTTATGTTGCTGGCAGTATATTAAATGTGTCATGTGGGTGTCAGAGAAGGACAAAATAGCTTCTGCTGATGTACAGGCTCCACCTCTACCTCTGTTTTCAGGTCCTGCATAACGTATTTACTATTTTAACACAGTGTAAACAGGAAAGTAGTGTGACATACTTCTGCGGTGCACTGCAGTCCTGTAGTTAGTAACTTCATAATATAAAATATACTACCAATATGCACTCGCTATTCACAAATTGTTAAGGTCAGAATGTATCATGAAACTTGAAGCCAAGTAGAGAAAAAAGGTTACATGAAAAGAATTTCTCTTAAGCGGGCTATTTCTTCTCTTTTCTCAAATGATTCTTCAGGAATTTGAATTCACTAGTTAAAACATTAAGTGAATTTTTATGTAGTGTAGTATTGTAGATCGCTGGAACACTGCTGGCCCTTTGGGTATACTTTCAAATAGATTAGGCCATTTTAAAAGATTAAAACCAAAACCAAAACGATCTGTCCCCATTCCTGTCTCTGCAAACCGTGTCTCTTCCAAGAGCAACCAATCCACCAAACAATTCTTTATTTTTCTTTATACAAAGTCACCTGAGGCTCTCTAATGGCAACCCCATTTGAGGTGTACCCCCCAAAAAAAGAGTGAATTGGGACATTTCTGATGTTCAGAATGAGTAAACCACACAATGCAGAGATACTTGTAATTTTCATCCATGTGAACTGAGACCTTTCTATTCAGGAAAGAAGGACCTGCTAACAAGTATACCATTTCAGATAGGGTACGTATTTTGTTTCTATATTAAAACTTATGGAGGATTTGAGCGTATCCCATTAAAAAAACAAACAAAACCCCTACCTCTTTTGTGGTTCTAAAGAAAACACCACTTTCATATGCCATATTGATAGATTATTCACATGTTTGTAAAAACTATTCAGAATTGCAAATTCTTCATTCTGTTATGTACTTACCATTGGACAAACGAAAGGCCTATAGTCATTAATCATGGTACCTGAGCACCAAGCATGCATCCAGCTTTGTGGAATGACTATGCAAAAATGTCAGCACTGGCAGTACTTCTCAGCCCACCACTCTGCCAGAACTTCCAGAACTGCTGGTTTTGCACCATTCTCCAGATTTGTTGTTTTCTCCCCATGTTTTACCAGATGCCATACTGCTGGTGATACCAAGGATATTTCAATGGCACTCAAAGGCTTTGAACATCACTGAGGTGACACTGAAGCCCAAGATTTTCTTTGAGTAGGATACATAAAAATTATACGTACTCCTGTTAACTAGGCATGGCTGGTTTATAGGCAACTGTTCCCTGTCTCTGGGGCAGAGCAAAATGCTAAGGTAACTGGTAGAAATCAAAGTTATAGCTGAGCTCCAGAACCACGCCACTTGAAAGGGAAAGTTAGTGTATTGCTTATGCAGCAAATTCAAATTGAAACAACAGAACTCCACAACAAACTTGTCTTTCTTGCTGTTACACTGTTACTTTACCTTGTGGCATATCAGACGTAAGAACACTGTTTGTCTTCCATGAACTCTTGGGCTCTGCTACATGCTTTGTGCTCCTTCCCAGGGTAGTACCCACTCCAACACTGGGCAGGACACAGGACTAAGGGCACTCATGGTGTCACAAGATGGCATAGGGTAATGGAGAGGAACAATAATGCTTCAGATGTCTGTGATGGTGTTTTAGGTACAATTCCTACAACATTTCTTTGAACTGCGTGAAAATCATTTGATCTAATGAATGATGTAAGCCTTTTCTACGAGAAATGACAATGGGACAAGGACAATGCAAAATATAAGTGATGATTTAGAACATAGAAATCAAGGTGCCTGAAGTTAGGATTTTCAATCCAAATTTTGGCTGTTAAATAAGTTTCCTAGTGTGTCTGGAATTTCTTGAGGTACCAGGACTGCAGTTGCTATCAGCTTCAGCAAGATTTATAGGCAATTGAAACTCTTGAGAATCAGATGACATTATTAATGATAATCAAGGTAGTAGTGACTGAGGACCAAGAAAGCACTGAGGAATTTGCAATCCAATATATGTTAGAGACAGTATAGAGAACAAGTATAACAACCAGAATGATTGAAACAAATGGCATATTTGTTCAAAAATCAATTTCCTTTTCATGTAGGAGAGAGAATAAGTGAAGGGTTGAATGATCAGTGAAAGAGGATAGGAAAGAAGAGGATAAAAAGGCAGATAGGAGGACTGAAAGGCTGAAAAAGATGGAAAGATTGAAATAAACAGCTTGTTGGCACAGGAAAAGTCCAGCAAAAAGCATAGACAGTTTTCTGAAGGTGCAGAAGTCCAAAGAGGTACATGTGTTGCTTGCCTTTCCTCATGGCAGTTAGCGCATATATATGTGTGCAGATAAATGATTTATTCGTGTCAGGTTAAAGAATATAATGCAAGCTTATCTTAATTTAAAGTGACACATACGTGCAACTTGATTAATCAGTACCATGGGAAAAGAAATCAAAGGTGGTTCATGTGACCTCTTCAGTGAGAGATTTTATAGTTTCTCTTGTAAGACTCTATGTAAATAGCTATATTTGCATAGTCCTCAGCACAGGAAAGACAGGGACCTGATGGAGTGTGTCCATAGGAGGGCCACAAAAAATGATCAGAGGGCTGGAACACCACTCCTGTGAGGAAAGGCTGGGAGAGTTGGGATTGTTCAGCCTGGAGAAGAGAAGGCTCTGGGGACACTTTACAGAAGCCTTTCAGTGCTTAAAGAGAGCCTAATAAGAAAGATAGGGACAGACTTTTTAGTTGCCTGTTGCAATAGAACCAGGGGCAATGGTTTTAAAATAAAAGTCAGTAGATTTAGACTAGTTATAAGGAGGGAATTTTTTACAATGAGGGTGGTGAAACACTGGAAAAGGTTGCCCAGAGAGGTAATAGATGCCACATCCCTGGAAACATTCCAGGTCAGGTTGGATGAGGCTCTGGGCAACCTGATCTGGTTGAAGATGCCCCTGCTTATTGCAGGGGGGTTGGACTAGATGACCTTTAGAAAGGTCCCTTCCAACCCAAACTATTCTATGATTCTATGATTCCCTTTTCATTCTGAGATAAAAACTTGTACATCAGTCTGAGATCTGTATATGGTATGCACTGGGTAGCACATATTTTTAGTTTCATTTCCAGAGAGCTTTGAAGGAATATGTGAGGTGGTGAGTGAGTTTGATTGCTGATTATGGGAGGATGGCAAGCTAAATATAAGGAGTGAGCCCACATGTGCCTACTTATAAACAACATTTTATGCAGCAGCTTTCTACTAGAGATTTTTATTTTTTCAAGAATTTCCATGAATATTGCAAAACAAATTTTAGACTGAATTGTTTTGTTTGCCTTTTTTTTTTTTTTTTTTTTCTCTCAAAGTTAAACGCCTTAAGAATTTTCTTAGGATAATTTGCAATGAACTTAAAGAGCATATCAGTTTCTTCTTTGATTTTAATCTGTAAGTAGGAAACGGGTCATAAACAGGATACAAATGTGAAAATAAAAATCTTGATCCCTAGTTACCTTAGTATGTTGAATATTTACTGTGATTAACCCTCTTCATTGCTTCTCACCATTGTACCCCATATATATTCCAAGAGTTTTGTCAAAGTTGAACTGAATAGGGTTTCCCATGTACCCACTTTTTGGTAGAAAAGCTGAAGTGAAGTACAAGGGCATAGAAACAGGAAAATAAAATGAGAATAAATCCAAATAAATCAATGCCGCCTTTCAAAACCATCACCTGTGAGAAACAGATCTTCAAGAGAAGGTTCACACAGCTAGTGTAATAGGCAGATTTCAGAGTGGTTATATGTGTTATCAGAATCTTTTGACCTGAACATCCTTTGGCCACTGAATTTTCTTAAGGGTGTCCAGAGAAATTACCTGCAGACTAAGACAACTAAGCAAAAACTGCAGAGCAATTTAATCCTTTTTATCTTCAAGATATTCTAAGTTGGTATAGGAGTATATATCTAGAAGTATATTCCTTTATTCTTTTGATTTCATTTGTGTCAGTAGCAATTCTGCATATAAGCTTAGGGCAGCACATAACCAAGGGAGTCCTACTTACCTCCTTGAGTTAATTTATTATGTGATTAATTCTGTTGTTACAATGAATATAGCCCCTTTTTACAGAAAGAAGCGAATTGTTATTAATTCCCTGACAACACTTTACATGAATCAAGTAGAATACTTTAACTACTAAGGTAGCTGTAATACACAGTTGCATTGGAGACCAATTGTAATGCAGTGCTTATTAACTTCCACTTCTGGCTAACATGTCCATGTGAATACCAAAAAGATTTACTAATGCTAATGCTCTTCATACAGCATGTTTCTAACAAAACTATATGTTAGTGCTCAGTCAATTGTATTCTAAGCCTTAGATACCCAAACCATAGAAAAGTTGACTAAAGCTTTAGAAATTCACATACCGCATGTATTGTAAAATACTTGTCACAAAATGATACTGGGTTTTGACCTGAATTAAGTGGTTACAAAAAAAAAAAAAAAAAAAAAAGAGTGACCTGAATAAGACTTAAAATTAAAGATGAAAATGAAGAACAAAATGAAAACAGCTTTCTTTTGAGAAAAGAAAAAGGATTGCTTATAATTACATTTAAATTATTTAAGCTTAGCATCCAAAACTCTCAAAATATGCAGTAAATGTTAAAGCACTAGATTACCACTCTTCTTTTGTTCTCCATAGCTGTATGCTAATCATTGTGCTGAGTGTGAACTGACTTTTTCCTCCTGTTATGATCAACCAAAGTCTTTGTTCAGGGAATGACCACATAATTACAGAGAAGAGTAAAGAATTCCCATAAATAATTTGTGCTCATTTCTCCCTGTTAAACCCATTTAACCCAGATGTATGTGCCTTGCTGACTTGCCTCAGAGACTTATATTTTCATTGGAAAAGTGGAATGCCCACCCTTCCTGTAGCTAATAACTTTTTATGGCTTCATTCTGTTGTCTAAACATCTCCCTGACTGTGACCAGTTCTCCTCCAAATCATAATAATTTGACATTATGAATAAAAGGACAAATGAACTCATTTTATGAAGTAATGGTCAAAAGGAGAGATATGAATTTTAAAAGTCATTGAACTATCAAAATGGAAAATTCTTTCTAGTAGCTGGAACCAATGTTGGGAGACAATTTAGCTTGTGATCCATGGAGGGCCAGAGGACCGCAAGAAATTCATTGTCACATCACAAGCTATTCCAGTTTAGCTACTACATCCCATTCTCATCACTTGAATACTCAGATCAAGCTTTATGTTCTTGGATCCTCTTCTAGGGTGAATGCTATGTTGTTCTTTGGTCATATGAAGGAAAACAAATGTGGTTTTCTAGTAGAACAGTAAATATGCTGTAAATTCCTTGTGTGTTTAAGGTTACGTTTTGATTTGCTCTCTTCTCCCTACCTTTAAGATTCACCGTGAGTATCCTCATAAAAATAAAATGCAAACCCACCAAGACTGATACGCTCTACAGTTTACCATATCTTAGTTGTCTGATATTAAATATCCTATAGAAAACCACCCCTATTTTTTTGAGTGTGAATATGTCCAAAAGAATGATTATAGCTGTAGATGGTGACTTAAAATCCAAATATGAATATTAAATTTCTCGGCATTTTTGAAGATCTGTGGTTGCCTGCTGCAGGAACATGCACATTACAGCCACCCTTCTGGTCAGCTGCATACCTGCTTTCAAATAAAAAGGTGCTACAATATAAAGTTTGGAATGGTGTTACTACACATGTTCTTATACTGTCTTTCCTTCCTTTGCTGCATTTTTTGCTTCTTTATCCCCACACAGTAGAGAGCAATTTCCTATTCACAAGTCTTAATAACTGACCAGCACCTTGGAAAATAAATGACTGTTTCTAAGTACTTGGCAGAGAAGAATCCTGTTGCTTGACAGGTGCCTGACTTCTCACATGCTGTAATCTACAAGGAGCAATACAGCTCTCAACTGATTTTTCTACTTGGGTGTTTCTCAACTTCAGATTTTTTTAACATATATGAATTCTCCCCACCTACTTCTCCCTCTCTTTCTCCAGACAAGTTGAAAATGAAAGATAGGTGATGTCAGGTTTTGACAGATGCGTTACTGCATGTTATATGTACACATTAAGCTATTTTTGTCTGATTTGTACAAACAGAGAGAGGTCTGGAAAATGTCTGTGTAATAAGAAAGCATTTGTATGTATACTTGTAAGGAGGATTATCCTGTGAGAATCTCCATATCCCATACATACATTAATGAAATTTGGAGTTAATTAAGACAGTATGAATGGGATTAATGTTATTAATTCTGGACATCTTCATTGCAGATTATGTCTAGATTATCTTTACAGTCAACAGAAAGGATTAGGAGCTGCTAGAATTCCATTTACTGCACTCTAGGGTAGGCATCTACCTGAGGACAAGACTAATTGAATCCTTGCCAACTTGATGGCTAAGAGTGGGCATTTTTTTAGGTGGCTCTGGTGTTCATATATGGCAGCATGTCCAGTTAAGATGTAGCAGATCAGAGCAAATCTCTGATCAGTCAAAGAGCCTTATCTCCAGCTGTGTCAGATACAGAAACAGGTCATGAAAAAAGTCAAAAGATGTGCCTGAGGCCTCAGCCATAGCGGAGCAAGTAACAAATAAACTAAGGCGGAGCCGAGGATACCCTTGGCTTCAGAATGATCACAGCAAACGTACGCCTGTATGGCACAAGCTAGAGAGAGAACTGAATGAGCATAATGTTGTCAAGGAGGGACTGGATGCCACCAACACCATGGAATCATAGAACCACTAGAACATTTAGGTGGGAAAGGACTTCTGGATGTCATCTCTAACCCATCCTCCAGATCATAGCCAGATGAACTTCCAAATTAGATCATATGGTTGATAATTATCATCATCTTCATGCTGATCAGTCTGTGGCTGGTGAAATAGGGCAAGGATGAGAGGAAGTCACCATCAGCAAGCACCTAGACTACATCCATGGGGATCTCAATTGCAATAGCCAGCAGATGCAGGAATATATGCAGAAATGGGGCAGTAGTACAAAGCACCAGAGCAGCTGCAACAGTGCAACTAAGGAGTGCAGAGGGAAGCTCTGAGCAAAGCCTGAGCCCCTCAGTATTGGCAAAGAGAAGGGTATGCAAGCACATGTTGTACTTAAAAGTTTTTTAAACAGAAGATAAGATCCTTCTCCCCTTCCCCACCTCTTCCAAAACTGCAGAATAGTTGCCAGTGGCAAATGTTGAGGCAAGTATTGGAACAAGCTGCAAGTACAATGACCCTTTATAAGATAAAGATCTGGCTATCTGTGTGTGAAACACGGTTGTTGGTAGGTACCATAAGTATGTCTTGCTTTGAAATGCAGATTATCCAAAAGCAAGAAACTTGCTTGCTTGCATTCTTTATGATTGTGACATTTTGGGAGCTGAAACAACTCTTGAGAAAAGCAAATTGACCACAATGCAGGTGGTATTAGGTTTCGTTAAAAGTTTTGTCTTGCAATTTATTTCTCCTGTTACCTTGGATCATTAATGTACAAACACGTTTAAACTAGACTAAGTACAGTATTCATCAACTGTACAGGGTATCTATCTTCTAATTTATCCCCAGAAAACAAGCCACTTGGAAACAATTAATTTTTACTATTTAGAATTTCTGACAATTACAATATGAGCTTACAGAGGGTATTTTGTCAAGGTCTGTTATTAACTGGGAGAAGTAAGAAACCTATCTAGAAAGATTTAACAACATTTTTTTTACTGTCATTATCTTTAGATTTTGAAATTGAAACTGTGACAAGGATGACTGAAAATGTGAATTCTACTGCTTTGGTTCAAAGTACTGAAAAGTTTCAGAAAATTAAATACAAAGTATAATTTATATATTAAACATTTCAGTCTGTGGCTGTTGTCAGTCAGCTGTTAGGCAAGAGAAAATAACCATACAGTGAATATGAGTAAATCTTTTGTATTTGGTGAAACAAGAATAGTAAAAAATGATTGAAGTGCAGGCAGATAAAAAGTCTGAATTTTAAGTTTTTTTTAAAAAATCTATCAATTGCAGAAATGGAAAATGTTTTTGTTGAAAGGCCTACCTTGCTTCAGAATTAGTCCAGAAGAGTTCCCTCAGGAAATAGCTGCTGATGAGAAATACAATATCCTTTGAGTTCTTTTACAATTAATCTTTATAATCACATGCTTCTATTTAACACATTAAAATACGAGTACCATTAATTATAAAATAAATATATTTTTTTCATTGGGGAGAATGTGATAAAACTCTACCATTATTAATTTTATGCTTTTTATTATTGAAAATTTTTACAGATATACATAGTGTGACACGGTGATTGGAGATTTAAGGACTATAGCATAACCAGCATTTTAGTGTTTAATGAAATTCTGGAAGTGATGCTAGTCTATTGCAGAATAAATGAGAATTTGACTACATGGGCTTGACTTGTAGGAATGTTGAATGCCTGCTTATAATGTGGAGATCAATCATCTCACACAGATTTATCAAAATACTGGAGTTCAGGAGCTGGAGGCACTTGGCACTTTGCTGTATCAAGCATATTCTCTGTGCCTCAACCTAGCAAGTACACAAAGAGTAAGCAAAGAAAGAAAACAGCATGTATGATCCTCGTGGCACAGCTCCTTATTTAAAACCTCCATAAGTAACACCTGGTAACTTCCAACTAAACCTGTCCTTAAGGCAGGTGTGCGTATGACAGACACGAAGCTCCGAGGGCTTCGCTACAGTAGCGGTGGGGCAGAGGACAGCCGTACAAACTCCAGGCACAGAGGAGGAGAAGCTGCAGTCCGAGATTGTTACCTGTGCTGCCAACGGGCAAACCAGCCAGAGGCACAGCTGCTGACCAGCATGTGTGTAGCTCTGGGCGAGACAGTGGCTGACGCTTCTGTTTGGGTTTGTAGTTAGGACATGTCATGTAAACGAGCTCAAGAGACAAAGGTTTTAGGTGGGCTGTTGAGCCTGGGGAAGGACTGAGGGTGCTACAGTGGACTACTGACGAGAGGGGAAAGAGAAAGAGGAGGTTTGACAATGCAGCAGAGAGGCACTTAATGGGCATATTTCCAGGAAGGAATGGAGAGAATGATGGACAAACATCTACGGGAATCATGCCTTGTTACTTCTGCTACCAGTGAAACAACACGCCAGTCAGATAAGAAAACCTAAGTCAAAAAGCAGTTCCGTGGCCACAGGTAGAGAGCTATGGATTACTGTTATGCTACTAAGAAAAAGAAAAAAAAAAACACAAACCAAACCCCAAAATAAGCAGTCCCATGCATGATGGAATGAATCCAGGCTTCAATGTGCTTTTCTGTTCAGAGCCTTGAAAGTCTGATAAATGTCAAGCATTTCAGCTCTCCTTGAATGAAGGTGTTAACAGAGATACTATCTACTATCCAGATTGTTTCTATGAAATTTGTAGGAGTTCAGTAACTTTGAAACTTGCCAATGGGCTTTAAGTTAAGCAGGCTGTAGAAATACAGTAAGGGAGGAACATGCAAGCACAGCAGGAACACTTAAGCCTTCAAGCTAAAAATGACCACCATACAATCTGAGCGGGTGTTATGGAAGATGGCATATTGACAGAATATTCAAAGTGTAAATACTATTACAAGCTATGCCTGATATCACAGAGGATGACACTGAAAATCAGGAGGCAACCCAGAATACCCCCCCCATATCTTTCTCATGTAGGCATGGGACGACATAAGTTTCAGCTGTGTGGGAGGTCACCTATTCAGCAGAAATATGGTTTCCTGAACATGCTAGTTTCCACCCACTGTCAACCACTAAACTACATTTATCAGTAGCACTGTGGTAAGCACTGTAGAGCTGACCAGAAGGGAATTTGGTCAGATATGACTATCAAGGTTAATAATAAACACATTCTTAAAAAATAAATGTACATACCAGTATGTCACATTGATGAATCACATGCTGAGCTGGTACGCAAATCCATGATTCATGACCAACTTTGATTTAACTCGATATGTTTCTAATTATACAAAGACTTTTCCTTTGCTTCTGCCCCTTGGAACACTAAAATAGCCCTTTAAAATCTCTAATACAAAATTACAGAAATATTTGAGTCATCATTTCTGAAATAACAGACATAAAATTATGATTCTCAAACTTCAAGAAACTGAATTTGATTAAACATTTTATTAACATACTGGGATTTGAACTGTAAAATGTGAAATGAATTCATAGTTACAGTTACCAATCTCTTTCTGCATCAACAGAAGTTATAGAAGATTATATATGTTTTACTTATGTATGGATTCCGTTTTCAATATAAAGTTATTTTCTGGACATAGTTATTTTAACAACAGAGTTACTCTGTGAAGAGTTTATTCATTCATATTGCAAACACTACAGTACCATGACATATTTTCAGATTCTAGAATAAATCTTCAGGCAAGGAGTTACGAGCAATATTGATCCTATTTTATGTCTGTTTTCAAGGAACTGCATAATTTCTCCGTGTCTTCCGATGCTTCACCATAAAGAGGATTTGGAAAAGAAGTAGCATTCACATATTCATTAAACGGATACTACAAGAAAAAACATAGAATGAAATTTAAAAGCCAAGTCATTCAATTAATTTGTTAGTATGGACATAAGAATGGCTGTAGATTCATTACAAAAGTAATGTATGATGTTAAGTTCAAAGAAAACTATACAATCTCTAAAATTTTTAGACCATATTTTCAGCTGATAAAAATTAGCATAGCTATACTGGAACCATTATTTGCCATATACACCTGATCAAGTAATTTAATCTTCTCCTGTATCTGTTCCTACCTTTTTTTACTTGTCTCCAGAGCTCTTGCTCTAATACACATGTAGTGTTATTTTGTGAGAGTCTCTGTACAATAGTGCAATTGCAGTGGGTCACTAATTTTGGTAGATGGAATTGTAATTCAAATGACTGGTTCTAATTTTCTTAAATGAAGAAAGAAGTAATATGAACTCTTCAGGTAAGGACTTCTGTAGTTCTAAACATTTTCTTCAGCATCTGCCTTACTGTAAAGTGTTGAATTACTGTATGCTGTAACAAGTAGCTACAGTAACCAACATTAATGAAATTGCTATTATGAGGTCTTTGTCAGCCAGTCCAACCCTCGCCATCTTTCTCAGATTTCCAGAGGTGCTAACAGTATGAGTTGCCATATGCCACTGACTTTAAGTGACTTTTTTCCCTTTCCTCTGCAAATTAATTTTATTTAATCACATATCTTACTTTAGAAGAAAAATGTGTTATTACATACCTCATGCCAGGGAGAAACACTGATTTGAACAGCGGGTGAGGTGGCATACCCAGGAGACTATAAAAAGGAAAAAACTGCTTCAGAATATTTTTGGTGAGCTGCAAATAATATTCTGAAAATATCCTTCCATGTGACAGAGTAACAAATTCTATGGATTCAAAACTACGAGGCAATATTACAGTTGAGTGTGTGGCAATGATAAGCCTGCATGTTGAGAAAGATGCCCACAAGTGCTTGTGATTATTCAGCTGGAGGCAAGAGCTGTTGCTTGTGTTTCACCATATCTTCTGGTTGGTGATGCACCATTCAGATTTAAGGCTCATCAGACTCAGAGAAAACTCACAACTCTTGGTTTCCCTTTTAAAGGCAGAATTAGTGGAAACACGTATTTTCCCAATCTTGAACAAAAGAGAAGAAATTCTGGTACAGCCCTGGACTTCAATCACAGTGCCTGGGGCTGTCTTCTATGAAAATGCCTCTCCTGACACTGTGCTTCTGTTTTTCAACTTGCTATTAAATAAAGCCTGTCAGGAATCTATTTCAACTCAAACAAAAATGTCCTGATAAATTGGACATGATTGTGATGGGAATGTTTCCAACTTGGAGCTCTCACAAACCCCAACCTGTAAGTGAATTAATTTGATCTAATGTCTCTAAAATCAGGTGTAAGGAACCTTTTATAGAAAGTAAATGGCATGTCATAGTTAATCCTATTCAAAGCTGCAGTGGAATCTTATATTACTGACTGTGGAAAGGACAAGGAAGTTTTATTTTCTATTTCCAAACAAGCCTAGTTCTTTCAGTGCTAATAAGGGTTATATCAAATGAGGGTAGTAATGCTATTTTAATTTTTTTTCCCCTTCTTTTAACTCCAAGATGCTCTTTCTGTATTATTTTCAGTGATACATCACATAGCAGAGACAGCTGCATTTTAAGTCAATTATATCTCTCTTGTTAAATGTAAAACATAGATTTTAGTTACCACTGTTATTTGGTAATTAAATCTTGCTTTGAAGTCCCTTGCTGCAATATGTTAACTTTTAGATATATATTTTATTCACAAATTTATTTGTTACTCTACCAGTCTCTTAGTTATGATCAACAAATGGTGACCAAGTGTTTGTTTAGTGTCAAGGTGAACTTTACAGCAATGGGAGTAATAAGGCACATTTAAGGTATTGTGAAGTATTATAAACTATGTTATTAAAGTTAAGCGAGTGTGCAAAGGCAACTTAGGTGCTGAATCATGCATGTGTTTTTGTTATTGGTGGTGTTTTTTTGTTGTTGGGTATTTGCTTTGTATTTTTTTTTCTTTCCAGAAGCCAAAGGAGACAAGTCCCAGTGAGCTTTTTCTTCTGTATGTCTGGCTAAATATTTCATCCAAACCTCTTTTTTCTCAGATTCAGTAGCCTACAGTCAGTATTAGTTATAAACATCAAGATGTTCTCAAACCAGCTGATTTCAAAACTGTGTATGTTTTGAAAACGTACTGGAACTGGTCTGAGTGCTGCAGCAATTATTTCATAAAAATGCTTTTATTAAATAGCATTCAGTGATGGAATAAACTGTTTTAATGGAAGAATTATTTGAGGACTACAGTCTCACATTTTTCTGGGTGTATACAAGCAGCTATTGCTACTTACCTTTACTTTCCCAGATGAACTGAGGCCTTCGTACAATGGATTGGCAAATGAAGCATTGGTTTCCTCCAGTTTTCTTGAAAAGTCAAGCAAACAACAAAACCACCCACAATATTACACAGGGTGTCAAAGAACCAAACCACTTCAGGTTGAAAAGACTTGAGTCAAAAAACATACATGGGTAGATATATTTCTGACTGAGCTCTACTCGAATGAAATTAAAACAATGTTCTGTGTACATTGTATGTAAGTTAAAATAGCACATTTTCATTCATTGCTGCTGAAAAATATATGCTTATGGATATGCACAGAGTTATTTGGTATTCATAAAATGCAGATACAATGCTATACATTAAATAAAGCATGTTATTAGCTTAAAAGTTGCATTACTATAATTTGTTTGCATGTGATGAGATCATGTTCTTTCTGTGTTTTGCTACTATCCCATTAGCAATTCAGTAATTAACATGGTCTTAGGCTCCAAGATCAAGAAAGTGTTAGGTATTTCATTTTTACAAGAACTCTTTTTTCCCAATGAATTAAGAAAGAACTTGCATTTGAGGTCGAAATCATCAGAATTCATTTTAAAGCTATAGAAGCTCCCTGTATGTTTTGCTACAGAGCCAGAAATATTTAAAGAATCACTGGAGTTATTGGAATGCAAAGGTTTCCTGAATGAACGCAATGCCTTAAGCAATTTATACCAGCAGCATAGGATAAATTTTACTAATTATGGGTCATTTGTCCATTATCTTAGGTAGAAATTTAAGGATATGCTTTCCTCACAGAGGCCTTCAAATATTCTTTTTTTTTTGGACATGCTTATGACCTATGCAGCTAATTTCATTAATTCTGTGAAAACAAAGGATGTTTGGGGGTGGAACTTTCTATCTACATCTAATCTATTTTTCCATATAGATGTCTGGTTGCTAATATTCTACAATGCTTCAAATAATCAAAACTGTTCCAATGTTATATAAACAAACAGCTGCATTAGTTAAAATTACTGAGGCGTGAAGCAGAAGCACACTTCCTTTTTTTTAATCTTTGCTTTTGAAGAGATGCATTTAGTTGTTTTTGGTTTTTTGCTGATGCTTTCATGAATAAAAGCATATACATGCCTTTGTGTACATAGAAAGCTATGTTTGTACATGAGTCTAAAATAAAAAGTTCCCTAAAGCTAATACTCAATGATTAAGAGATGGATTTTCTTGTATTAAAAAGTGTTTCTATCCCAAAGCTGCTCCTACAGCGGGTTTAAGCAGTGTCTCCCTAGGAATGATAAGACAGGCTCTGTGTTACTGTGGCAGGCAGGTCTGAGGGGACAAGAGCAGTCACAGAAACACAGCCAGTGGAGATGCTGAGTAGGGAAGCTGTTGTTCCTCAGGGAAAGCCACAAGGGTGACTCACCACGTGATTTGTTCTGCAAAGAACTAACCCAAGAATGGATGCTTAGGAGGAAGGCACAGGTAGGCCACAGAAATATATCACCTTATGAGTTAAATAAGAGCAAGAGCATAAGTTTGGGTTTTAGACTAAACCGGACATGTCTCCTTAAAACCTTTCACAGCAAGACTGCCAGAAACTAACTCCTTCTAATGCCACTCTCATAATTCAGTTTGATTACCTGACACAATGATGTGGAAAGCTGAGTATTTGAAGCTGTTGATTTGTTCATTTGATCTTAATCTTAACTGTACTAAATCATGATATTCCATGCTTTTAGTTAGTTTAGTGAAGCTATAATATATTAGGTTATTTATATGCTCCTAAGTGTGTATTTGCATACTAATCCTCCTGAATAAAGTCCACAAGATGTACACAGAATCGATTTTTTCCTCTAAAATCACACCATAGCTCACAAAACCTGAGGCAACAAGCAAACTCAGATAAGAAGTTTTCAAGGAGCATGGCTCTGCTTCTAAACTAGTGCCCAAAGGGCCAGATTTGCATGCCTTAATTTTGGTGTCTCATTTAGACATCACAACCCAACTGTATGGCCTAACAGCATGACACAGAATTAAACACATCAGTTCTGCTTACAGTCAGTGGAGACACTTCTAAAGGGCAACACGTCATACAGTTCACAGTGGAAATTGCCTTTACTGTGCCAATGGGAAATTGTAAGGATAGGGACTGATTCTTTTTCATCCCTCACTCCCCATTGAACTTAAGCAATTTGTGCAAGACATATATTGCTTATTTGGGCAAGAACATGCAAGAACACCTAGGTCTGTTGTGAGGGCAGGAAGGACGCAGAACACAGATCTCCAGCCTACTCTGCCAGCAGGATAACTTACCAGCAGGATACTGTGTCAAACTGTGGGCACTAAAAAGAGTGCTGGCTGAGTCCATCGCTGTGTCTGTGGTTGCTGTGTTTAGTGCTGAAATTGGTCCTGTCTATGTGTGTAAGGTTTTCTCAAGCACGAAAATTGAGTCTTGTTTGGGTTGTCCAGTAGATTTCAGGTGTTCCTCCACTTTAGGTCTGAATCATGAAAGAGCACATGAAGTTGGGCACCTAATCTTAGGAACTATTGCAATTTTATGGCCCCAAATATGGGTACTGGTTGAATTTATGTACCCCAGATTTAGGTGAAGTGGAGAATGAGCTTTCTTAATTTTTCTTCTGTTCTTAGGATCCTTTTTTCCAAAGCGGGGCTTTGGAAGCCACCTTGAATATATTACCTTACATGTAACATATATGTTACACGTATATGCACATAGATACATAACTATGAATGCATTTATACAAACAAATGTATGGTTACACACTCTTTGTGAATGTAGCAAGCAATTCTTCCTAAGGGATGCCAATAATTATCCTTACAAATTACTGAAGTATTTTTGAATGACTTAGAAGACCTCAAAGAATACACGAGTGAAAATTCAATCACATCTTTCCACACGTGCTATAATCTACCAGTTGGATAAGGTGGTAACTGCCTGAAGAAGCCTGTTCTTGGGAACTGAGATGACATATTCCCGTTACTTTACATGTTGTGCATACATCCCTAGAAGTAAAGACAACACATTAGATCTTTAGTTAATTAGAAATACAAAGCTTTCCTTATTAGAGGAAAGCAATGGTATGCCCACTCCAGTACTCTGTCACCAGTACAGATACAGGTGAGGAAAGCAGGAAAGTGCAGTATTAGTCAGTGGGGCGATTGTTGCCATCTGGCCATCACTTTATATCCGATTTTAAACTGCTTGATTGGGTAGTTTAACTATAACGTATTGCAGTGGCTTGAGTTAAGCTCATTCTTGCAGTGCTTGCTGTGAGATAAGTGAAACCTTGTCCTGATAGAAAATGATAGCTTATTGCTACAGTAAAAAACAACATGGCCATCACAAGGTCTTATGGTGGGGAGGAAGTTATGTAAGTGTTACCCCTATACAGTAAAGGTAAAGATAACTTATCACTCCCCAAAATTATGGTTCAAAATAATAAATTAGTGTGAAATGGTTTTAAAACTCATTTATGAAGAAAAGCCATAAATGCCGAGTTCAGAAGACTGTAACAAACAAGGAATAATTAGGGTTAAAAATGCCAGGCTTAGGTTGGTTTAGAAAAAAAAAAAAAAAAAAAAAAAAGAATGAACATGTTGGTAAGAAAACTCAGAGAGAACTGGGTTTTCTAACATAACCAGAAATACCACAATAGGAAAGGAGAGGATTATTCATCTTGGAATGAGGTCACATGGGTCATAGCTTTGCTAAGCTCATCTGCATTCTTCAGTAGCAAAAACTACTGCCTTGTCATGGGTTTCTCCACTACAGCTTCACAGAGCTGGGAGAAAGTTGTATGCTCCACAAATTACCCGCCAGTGTATAAAGAGTCTGCTAAGTAACATCATGATTTTTAACAGAAAATTGAAGTATCAAGATTTCATTCATTTGGCAGCAACAGCTCAGAATTTTGTATCTTTCAATGAAAAAAACCAAATATTTATTTTAGACAGTGCACAAATTTGTAGGAAATCCTAGAAGGATGTTTATCATCAGGTCCATAAAAACAATGACAAGATCCTAGTGGGCCAATGGTTGAATTTCAATTAAGATACTAATAATCCCTTAGAAGAATTCTTTATAGATGTTCTACAGCTTCTGTTCTAAACAGAAACTATAACTCAAGTTCTCAATTTCCAAAGCATTTATAAAACCTTTTTAAACCAAATTTATGTTTCCAGAAGTAGGATAATTTTTGCACATCCCACAGAAGAAACGGGAGGTGTGAGGCTAGGAAGGCAGACTTTCCAAAAGCTGTATTTAGAATCATCTACAAGTTGGATGCTTGATTAGGTTGTTAATATGCTGCTTGAGCTTCCAAGGTCTGCACTTTGTACCTTTTGAGTCACTTTAGGAAATCTGATTATTTTATTTTTTGAAAAAAACCACTGATCTTGCAGGCTATAGGCCGAGAGTTTTGCTCTGTTTCAGCATGTCAGCTCTTGTTTCTTTGCAGCCTTTCCTATCTGGTGGCTGTGAGATGTGCATTTCAGAAAAACTGAATTCTGACTATAGCACTAAGTTTCATCCTTCAGAAAAAAAATGTTCTACGGAAGAAGGAATGAATTAGGATAGCAGCATTAGACTAATAAAACAACCCCCAAAAAACAGTTACGGCTGCTGCTTCCTAGTTTTGTTTTTCTTTTTCTCATAAAACTTAACTTTTTTCTCTCATTCTACAAGAACAGCCTTTGTCTCCATTCCAGTTCACAAGCTGAAAATGGTTCAATAAATGTTGTTCTATTGTCATTCTGTTTGTCACTTTGGGTTATAGCAACAGAGGCATAGTCAGCAATGACCTCTGGCAGTCCTTCAGATCCACTTGGAGAGCCTCCCCTGGAATATGCTATGTGTTCCCCCAAACCAGACCTCCAGAAGGGTATGGTCTAATTGGAGAAAGTCCTGGCAACAGCAACTGGGAATCATCATAATTGTAAGGAAACCTTAACCATGGAGAAAGGCTGAAAGCACTGAGCTTGTTCAGCCTACACAGAGCAGCCTGTAAGGAGGCATGACAACTGCCTTCAAGTACAGAAAAAGCTTTTTGCAAGGAGGAAGGGAATGATCTGTTCTTGTCCATGGTGAATAGGAATGAACTTACATTGTAAACAGACATATCAGCAGTTAGCAAAAAAATCTCTAACAGCGAACTTTCTTTCCACCTAGGGTACCAAGATTGCCTGAGGATGCCATCAAATTCATGTTGCTAGAGGTCTTTCAGTGCAAACCCAGCAGCGATGCAACTGAGTCTGTCCTGTGGCAGGATGAAAAATGGCCTCTGTGGGTCCTGTTTTCCCATGATTTTCTATCATTTTAAGATATTTTCTCAGAGCACCTCAGTTTTTCACACTGCGGCCTGTGTGGTAAGATACATTATGGATATACTTTGGAAAATTTAATATTCTGTGTTCATTTTGACTGACAGGACTGATAACAGCTGTGGTACATTAGCATTGCAGCTGATGGCACAGATCAAGAATAGGAAACAAACAAACTGAAAGGATCCGAGGGCACTGCTTTGGAAGCAATAACAAAGAAGCATAGCTTAGCTGGGCTTTCTGCTCACTTTTCACATTTTGACTTTTTAAAGTAAACTGAAGCATGAGAAGGCAGCTACAACAAAATGGAAGCTAAAATGAAGCTTTGTTTCTATTTGGTCAATAAGGACAGATGACACTGAAGGAGTGGAGTAACTGGCAGCCTTCCCTTCTGGACTAGAAAACGATATCTCTGGAGTATGAACATGAAGGTGAGAAACTTACAAGCTTCCTCTGATTTGGGATTTCTATACAAAAGTTTCACATATCCCCAAATGGGAGCTGGGAAGTAACTTGTGTATCTGAATGCCACCGTGATAATGAAGTACACTGCTGCCAAGCCATGTGGTGGGCTGCTCCTGTCCATTAGGAAGCAAACATGACTGCCAGTGACTCCTGCTCAGGCACTGAGCAGTTCAAAGCCTGCAGGTCAGAGATTAAATTCTTGCAAAGGAAGGAGAAGAAGGAGAGAGCAAAGGGGAAGCAGGACATTCTTTCTGAGCTGAAAGGAGGCGTTAAGGCACTATCAATCTTGCCAGTGATGAAAAAGAGGGACATATGTAACTCAGATTCTCACCGCTGTCAGTGACCTCTTAGAAATTATCTAAGGGGTCATCAGCATAGCACTACTGCCTGCTACCTGGTTTTCTGGGGAAAAAAAATGTTTTATTGGGCTCTGAAGCTTCTCCAGCTCTTGTGCACATCCCTGTGCTATTACCATTGAGGCACAGAAGGATTCCATTTTAAAATGTCCTGGAAGCTAGCACCTATAACTGTTAATGTGCCTCTGGAGTACCATCTGCCAATGCCTGCATGTGTGGTTCTCTACCTGTAAGGAGAAAGAAAGCACTAATAGAAATTATAAAAAATAGCTAGCAGAATGATTTAACAAGAGGCAGTAAATATGGACTCAAGTGTGTGAAAGCTTCCCTGCGAAAGAATGGCCAAGCACGCACTCCTAGAGTGCCTCCAGTGCCTAATGACTTTAAGAAAACAACACGACCTAGGAAGGATAAAAGTGGACAGCCTTTTGCAAAGGCAAAAAGCCTTTGAAGTGAAAATGAATTGTAGGAAAGTATCATTCATGTGCACGGTTAAATTTCTGTAATTCATCAAATCCCCTTAAAAAAAAAAAAAAGGAGTAAAACCTCATGCCTCTGTGTGGTGCTGTCACATTGTACATTTTACAGACTTATGCAAACACAAGTCACTTCTTATTCTAAAGCCTTATCTTAAAGATTCAAATTTCAGCATGATAACATTGGCTGCATTTTGACTACTCACTTCTGATTGCTGATTAAGCAGTTAAGGAGTAACTTGCCTTAACTTATTACTGTTTCCTGCTGTGATTTTTGTTAGATCATGCTAGACACTAAGTAGTTGAAGAGGGAAGAGACAAACTGCCTGGATGAGTTTTACCTTCTCAGATTCAAAGTTTCAAATTTCATTGTTTTCACAATTTCAAATTGTCATTTATTAGCTCGATTATTTCTTGGTAAGATGCCTATAAAATACACTCTAACTTACATGTGATTAAAAACAATGAAAGTAAAAAAAAAAAAAATTCTGTACCACGGGCAAAATGATTTGACAATCTTAGCCATCCTAACAGACAAAACTTGGAACCACAAAAATTTCCATCATCATAATTTACCTTTTTGGCAGCTCCAGTGAAAACAATCAAGACCAGAATGAGCTTTGCTGTTTAAACTACCTAACTCTCTGGTTTACAGCTCTGATTCTTTTCATGTCAGGGCTGTAATATTTTCTTAGTGCCATAGCAAGAAGATCCTCATGCATCTCTGTTTTATTACATACTTAATAGGACACTTAAATGTTTGGCGACATATTGCAACAGGGCATCTTTTCATGTACAAAAAAGACTATTCTTTTTAACATGTATAATTACAAGAAAGGAAAAAACATTCCTTGAATACAGGTACGGGGGTAGAATAGAAGTGGATGGCAGTGCACAAACCCTTGAGAAGACATTTATACAAAAAAAAAGGTAAAAGGGACTGTTTAGCGCGCAGGAGAAATAGCATAAGAAAAACCAATAATTTGTTGATTAAAACAGCACCAAGCATGTTTTGAGAAAAAATATTAGACTTTTTTTTTCAAAAATATTAATAAAGGAAATTCAATCAGCTCTTACAGTACAACTAATCTTGCACTTCTGAGGTGTCTTTCCATATGTGTACTTGATTAGGTTGTATAAATGTGAATTAAAGTCTTAAAGCCCCTATGAAGTAAGATAAGGAAATGCTGTTATTCCCATTTTACAGAAGAATAAGGAGACATGAAGTAGGTGAAGCTATGCACTCAATTAACAGTAGCTCAACCACTAAATGTTCCTGCTTCAACATTTTGCTTCTGTGTCCATAGACAATTCTACCTGTCAGGGGTAGCATGCAGTGTTAAGAGATGTGTCAGCAGGAATAATGTCAGGATAGGGGCCTGCACAGTTTAGTAGATAGTTTGGGAGATAACAACATTCCCAAAGAAAGAAAGGTCTATAGAAGAGCACAAGTTTAAAGGAAAATAGGCAGTTTTGAAGATTAATTCTAGAGAAGAAAATGGGGGTGAGGGAAATTAACAACATGAAAATGGACAAGGCAATGCACAACAGGAATTGCTGAAAGAGAGGAAGGGACAGTGATAGGTATTTGCTGACAGAGTGTGATCTAGCAGAGTAAGTCAAGAGATGGACAGAAAATAAATACAAGTGTTAGAGGAAAATAAGAAAGCCAAAAAAATTTTTTGTAATCTTAAATGAGGGAGGAGAGAGAAAGCAAAGATTATCAGAGGGATGACAGAAAGGGTTAGGAAATATATATGTGAAATAATTAACTGTCAATCTAAGGCACATCTTAACTTCTGAAGTCAAATTACTGGATGAAGATATCTCTAGTACTACTAGTACTGTTATTCAAGGCACTTGAAATAAATTTTGAAATAAACCACCACCAATTTTGCCGATTTTCTTTTTCCTTTACTGAAGATGCACTATATGCAGTATGATGTCAGAAGATAATTTAGTTGCTATTTGCACAGTACTAATAGCAAGCATCGTACTGGATGGAAGAAATATATATTAAAAGAAAAATAAATCATCAGCTACAGCACTCATTCACCACAAGTAAGACAGGTCCTTGAACCACAAGCCAAGAGGTCCATACTGGGGTGATCCTAGTGCAAGACAGCAGTATTGGATAATGGGTGTGAGACAAAGAGGTAGGGAAAATGGGTGGAAGGAATAGATAAGGTGACGTTGGTGAGACACATCTTAAGAGTCACTGACTAAGACGACTAATACAGCATTAAAACAGAAAGTCAGATTGTGAATGTGTCTGTAGTAACTAAAGGAGAGAGGGCAAACATTATGGTTTGTAAAAAAAGGTCACATAATTCTGCAGTCTTACCATTTGATTTTTTTCTAATGTATTAAAGCTTTTTATGAAACCCCTAATAATTTAAAGCAGAAAAAACCCACTTTTATTTCACTCAGTTATCACAGGGCAAGTTCTCAGCCGTGTGTAAATATTGAAATATTTAGGGCAAAAATGTCCCACCTGGTGCATGTGGCACTCAGTAGCTTCAGGAAGAGCTGTGAATCTTCCTTTAAGAAACCAATTTTGCATCGGAGGTTTTGAGAAACCATAAATACTTCCTATTTTTTGCATTTAATCATCATGTTCAAAAATCAGGGCTACTGCTGTTAAGATGGATAAATGATGAACTTTATAATTTAAGAATAATCATACAACATTACAATCAAAACATTCTGAGCTGTCAAGCCAAACCCCATTTTTTCCACACTGGGGTCCACTAAGGCCAGCTTTTGTTGCAAAGCTAGGTTTTGTGTTTAGTGTTGCATATGAAGGCAAACGGACTGTGGGGAGATTTAAAAGTTGAAACCAATGAGACTGGGCAGTTAGCCACTGCTTTGTACCACATTTGTGTCTGCTTTACACAAAATAAAAGTTTTACTTACGTTTCTGACGCTTTCTTCTTTGAAAGGAAATACAAGGCAACAGCTGTAATTTTAATCAACAAGAAACTGATACCCAACCCAATCCAAATATCTGCAAAATCAGAGCAAAGACAGAAATAAGTAAAAGGAAACACTCAAATAATGAATCGAAAAATATTTCTTTCTATTTACAGACCCACCATTTTGAAGGAGACTTGATGTTGGAGGCTTAGCACTTATGTGGCAACGGTTTCCTTTCCATTCTTTTCCACATCTGTGAATAAAATAACAATTTTTGAAAAATGAAGAAGCGAGGATCATAAACAGTGACAAGCACACGAGAAATGCAAATCCTTTTGAGCACTTCTGCCAGTGACTAAAGCTCACTCAGGGATCACAAAGAGCAGCATCAAATTTAATAGAATGAAATGTGAGAAATACACAGAACAAACCTAAGAGAGAGAAAAATAACAGAACAAAATTCAAAGATTAGAATTGGCTGCCTTGTCAATGTTGCCATCATATTTTCCAACAGTAAAATAAATATTACTAATTTCACTGTTATCTTCCATGTGAGGGTTCAATACATTTCTGAGCTGAGGATTTGGGACCCCAATACAGAAAAAGATACACAATTAGAGATGTGAAATATGTTTTTCTCCTCCACCTAATCTGTGTCTCTCTTGTTTTTCTATTTTCTTGTAAAAATTATATGCCTTCAACAAATAGCTCTTGATAACCAAAGCACTACATCTGAGCTAACAACTGCAGCCATATCACATTATGCTAAATTTACTGCTTGGTTCAAATCCAGTCTTGATTTGAAGTAACCAAAATACAAACAATCTGAGACAAACTTTGATATTTTACTTTACACTTGTTGCTTAACAGTTAATGAGTCACAAAAAGAAGTGTGCATCATTTCCCACTTCAATTTATCTGGATATAGCTCTCGGCTACTTGCTTTTATTG
Organism: Falco punctatus; assembly: GCF_963210335.1. Taxonomy (NCBI): domain Eukaryota; kingdom Metazoa; phylum Chordata; class Aves; order Falconiformes; family Falconidae; genus Falco; species Falco punctatus. The sequence goes on from NC_137583.1 coordinate 71,937,663, forward strand.
TGGCCTTCTCCATTGGAATGAAGGGACCCTGGACATCCAGGTGTGGGTTGGCTCCCTCTGCTGAGATGGGTGCTGTTTGGAGCACCCCAGGGAGCCCTTCTGGGTATGCCAGGGATTCTCAAAATGGCTGTAGGCACCTGGATTTACAAATCCTAAATGATGACTAGTGTAAAGGGTTGTTAGAGGGATAGCTACGTATTGACATCTGAATTTCAAGCACCCCATTTGATGAGCTGAACACGCTGAGTGTCACACTGGAATGACTTTACCAACTTTTCAGTTGTCTGCATGGCTCGTGGTTTATGAATTATAAAGCTTCACAAATTTTCCACTTTTTTTGTTTTTTAAAGGAGCATCAGAAAGAAGTGATGGTAGTAAAACCATTTCAGTCCTATTAATGTCAAATGAATAAGAAGTTAGTTTCATTTCTCATGATTTCTCTTGACAGTTTCACAAACTATTAATGTGGGGTGGACATCAAGGTGTATATTGTGTTGCTTTCTTACCGTAACGCCAACACCACATCTTTTTCATAGACACCAATTTTCAGAAAATAATTTCTGTGTTGTAATTGTAGTTTCTTCTCCTGCCCTTAAATGTATAATACAAAATCTTACATATACACAATCAAATCTTTATATTAAGGCTATTTTATTTCAACATCTAAGTGAGAACTGGTGTTTGTCATGGGTTAGCAGATGGTATTGCATATGTGCCTTATCCTAGCAGTTGCACACTGAGTTAACTGAGGCACTTTGGAGGGAGAGGAGTATATTGTTTTCCCAGAAAATGACTGAGCGTGATGGATGTAGGGAGAGGAAGGGTAGGATGATAGGACCAGCAAGCATCTGTCTGCAACCTCAATGAAATTTAGGGGAATTCTGAAAGGATCAGGGCATGTTGGAAAGCAGATCTATATCCCAGTCTCAGACATGACAGGAGGCAAGTGACTTCACTAAAGTCTGAAAGAGGCTGATGAGGGATTTGTTGCAACTCAGTAGACCATTGAAAAGTAGTGGGCAGAGAACCTGCCATGAGGGAAGTACCAGCTGTACTTGAACACAGTGAGCAGAACGAGATTGATTTAACCCATTTTACCCCAAAGACCTGAGTTTTCTTTGGTTAAAGGCTTACCTTGTTCAAGGTTACTAATTGGTATATTAATGAGTCCTAGGTTTAAAGACTGGAGCCAGCAGTATATTCTGACATGCTCGTTTTAAGGAAAAAGTGGCATGATTTCATCTGACAGCTCTGGCTAAGCTGGAGACCTGTTGTATTCAGTGACTGAAAATACCTGGTCCCTTCTGTTCTCCTCCTTCTTCAGCATACTACAAAAAATCATGTAATTCATAAACTGTTCTTTTATGCAGACTGATGATTTTATACAAATGTCAAATTGCTGTTGAGTTCATACTGAGCCCTGTGGATCCATGTAGAAACACTGCAATCTGATGGTAATCACCCATCAAAATAATTTTCTGATTGCTCTCCATTATATAATTTCCTTTCTCTCCATTTGCCAGATTTTCTGTTGAGCTAGATATGCTTTTAACCAAAATTGCCCTCTTTCTTGTCACTGAAGAACTTACTTGACTGTAAAAGAAAGAATGAGAAAACGGATTTGCAGCTGTGCACCAGCACTACTCAGACATGGTAAGAGAGGTGCCATCTGCTGCTCTGGAGCTGCTGGAGTTTGGCTTACCTCAGGGCTGCAAAGAGAAAGCAGGAGTGTGTACTGGTAAGAGCATGGGAAACTCCTACTACTCAGCAATAACTAAATATATCTTCATATGCTGTGTTTCCATTTATTAATGAAATATTTCCACATATTCATGCTATGTTTGAATTATGAATACAAAAGTTAAGCGCTTTTAGTCATATAGGTAACTAGCTTATCTTCTTATACATACACACTGGTTTTATAATCAACTGTTAACTACCTTTGGCTGGCCATTTATTCCCCTCTAAATCTCGGAATCCCAGCAGTACTGTTTTATGTTATGTGACACACACCACTTAGGAATCTGGTGTCAGACTCTCAACATGTGTAATTTTGGCCAGTTAAATGATTTTCCATTGTTTCCTTTCCATCTAAGTTGCTGCCAAAACTGTGACCTTATAATACTGCTATGCAAAAAAAAAAAAAAAAGAGTAAAAAATGGATTAAGGTGGAGCCAAGATAGTATCTCTTAAACTTGGTGAGTGATTAGGACAAATTCAGAAACAAATAGGAGGAAAAAAATATTGTAAAGCATGAAGCATGAGGACTATTTATAGGGACAGGGAGGGGGCAAGGCAAAAAAGATGAAGTTGGTAAACACATAGCTAATCTGCAAAGACCTCAATGGAAAAGGAGTGCTGTGCAACAAACATCTTGAAGAGTGAGTATATCGGTTGGTTAAGAACTCCCACTTATATCTTCACACACTGATTTATTTGGTAATTTTTATCTGTGGCAGAGGATCTTAGCAATCATCCCTGCCACAGAGGTAAAATACCAGACTATCAGAAAAATCTGGGTTATAATTTGGAGATTGATTCAGGTCTTCCTAAGGCTTGGACATTCATTACTTACAAAATGTCATCTTCTCAAGTAAAAAAACAAACAACTAGGAGAAATGAAGAGTTACAGCTAGCTGTAAAGCCTGCAACTTTCAGTGAGGCTGCAAGAAAAACATGGGGAAATTGTTCATTAATATCTTTTGCTCCCAGCTGATATAAGCACTGCCTCTGGCTTTTAGCAAAGCTAAGAATTTATGTGCCTAGAATAGATGGAAACTTCTTTTCAGTATCCAAAACAATCTTGTTTTATAGATGTTTTAAAAGATTTTGATCCTTTTATATCTATCCTCTGTAGAAACTTTAGCTGATTACTGTGATAGCTGCGGTGGAGAAATCACTCTCTAGCTTGAAAGAATAGAATGAGATTTTTAATGGCACCAGTCTGTCAATAACTCAGATTAGAGAAGATGACAGTTCTAGCCCATGAATTGAAAAGAAATTATAATTATCTAAACAAGGTATTCCAGTTATTTCACTCCATTGGAAAGCTGAGCGGTATTTTCAAAACAAAAATTTTGGGCATGGTCTTCTATAGGATCATTAAGAGGTTTTGATAACAAGACTGAGAATATTTTACAGGTCAGAAAATGTTATACCACTATATATCCTTTTGTATTAAACAAAATCAAAAAAACATCACAGGCCGTAACCAACCAATCAAACTATTTTGGAAGCTAAACAAAACTTATACACCAAAACATAGATCCTATTGTCCTTAAGGAATGAGATACATGTACCCATTTCTCTGAGTCTGATTCTTTGCAGCCTTCTGCCTGTGCAGTTCTTTGCAACTGTGTGAGGTGGGTTTTGAAATGATGTCATTCTCATCTAGTACATTTTCCCGTAGACTTCACTCTCTGTCCAAGGCATGTAGGACTAAGTGGTTGATAAAAAATCCCAGAAGTGTTCCTCTTTTCAGAAAGGAATAAAATAAAAAATATCAGGAAGAAAGGTAGGAAAGGCACATTTCAAACCAAACATGGTATTAGTTTATCGTGGTTTTGAGGATATGGAGGCAGTTTCCTTAGCTGTTTGTACTGAGGGCACAGAATACATATTCCTGTGGTTTTGCAACCACAAGAATACACTCTCAAGGGGCCTACAAGACAGCTGGAGAGGGACTTCATACAAGGGCATGTAGTGATAGGACAACGGCTTTAAACTGAAACAGTTTAGGTATAGATTACATATTAGGAAGGTATTCTTCACTGTGAGGATGCTGAGACACTGGAACAGGTTGCCCAGAGAAGCTGTGGATGCCCCATCCCTGGCAGTGCTCAAGGCCAGGCTGGATGGGGCTTTGAGCAACCTGGGCTAGTGAAAGGTGTCGCTGCCCATGGTAGGGGGGTTGGAACTAGGTGGTCTTTAACGTCCCTTCCAACCCTATTGGGTTCTATGATTCCAACCCTATGGAATTCTATGATTCTATGATCTATGACTTGGTCCTTTGCCTGTTAATGTAAAACTTTATCAGTCAATAACAGTAAAAACACCAGGCAGCTTTATAGGAAATACAGTCAGACTTCACCTTTCTGCTGTGCAATCCTTGCTACATGCAGCCCTGAAATGAACTTTGCTCTCGCAACTCCAGGTAGGTCAGAGCAGCCTGTGGTACGCACCTAAGAGATGGCTTACTTGAAGCCCAGTTAATGAAGGAGAACACTCTTGACTACCTACCTACTGCTGTGCACGGACTGCACTTACAGCGCTTTACCTCAGTTGGGAGGCACATAAGTTGCTCCTTCAAAGTCACTATTAGCCTTCCCTCTGATGAGAGCAGCTGGGGATACGCAAATGCTCATGTGGTGGAAAGACCTTACAGAGTGCAGATCAACCGTGTCTTCTGGCCAATGTGTTAAATCTTCATTAGCAGGGTAATGGAAATTTTGAAGAGCTTCCTGAATAATCCTTTTCTCCTATTTTATTTTTAAGATAGACAATTTTGAAAAGGCTCTGAATTTATCTCTTGAGCCATGAAGCTGAAATTCCACATTATTTATGTACAATTAATTTCCTTAGACTAATTACATCTTGAGTAATTAGCAGTGCCACATTTTACATGAGTCTTAAGTTTATCTGAACTACAGAGATAGCCATTGCAATCCATTCAGGCAGGAAGCTCCTCAGAGTTGAAACAAGAGGGGCAAGAGAGAAAGGCAGATGAAACAGCACTTCAATACTTCCATCCCAGTGCACATCCTAATCTATCCTGTCTGACAAAATGTCTTCTGCTATTAGCAAGTTCTTAAGGGAATGTCATCCTGGAAGGGAGAATGTTAACGCTCAAAATTTGCTTCTAGGATTTCCAACTCATTATTTCCTAATATAGATATCGGTAATGCAAAGGAATGAACCTAGCAGTGCCTGTATTGCTGCACCCTGTGCCTGCGGTAATGGCTCCTCTCACTCAGAATGAAAAATACAAAACAGACAAGGTGTCTGTTGTTTTTGATGTTCATTCAGGGCAGGTTTAATTTACACAGACATGCATTTCAGAATATCAAACCCTGTGCTGTATTAAAGGTAGCATATGCAAAAAAAAAAAAAAAAAAAAAAAAACCAACCAACAAAAAAACACCCTAAAAACAAACAGATGTGTACTTGATTGCTTATTTTCCTCCTGGCATCTGGTTCCTTACCCTTACAATCATTTTCTCCATTCTGAGACAGATAAACTGTATCACTCAAATAGTAGTAGGGGTAACTCTAGTTGGGTAGGGGCAATGACAAGAGAAGAGTTTTGCAGTAGGGAACCAAGTCTATGATCTCCAAGAACAATCATGAACAAAGCTCCTTGTTAACTTGGAAAGAAAAAGTTCCAACAGGCTGTATTTTCAAGAAAGGCTTTGATGCATGTGAAAAATTCAATGCTGAAATCTGTTGGGTTTTTCTTTTTTTTTCTTTCCATTTTTTTTCTTTTTTTCCCCCAACAGCAGTAATCACTGATCTTTTGTAATGACTAAGGTTGTTCAGTATAAAGCAATGTTCTGCATTTTCATATTTGAAAGTTGTTAGCTTTTGTCAATATACTGTATTGGTTTCACTTTTCTCAAGAGCACTTATGTTTTATGCTGAACCTGATAAAAGCTTTAAAAAAAACATTAAATCATATGTGATGTTAACCTAGCAGCATTCACAGCATTAAATACTACATATCCATTCGGCATCTCTTCTGCACTTCTTCAGAATTAATAATTTAAGTGCCAATTTTGTTTATGCTAAAAGGATTTGCATTAACAGGCAGACTGAACATTAAGAAAATGTCCTGAAATGTTAATCACCTTTTGTGATCATGGAATTTTTATTTTTACTTATTTATTTAAAATGACACAGGTATGTAAAAGCAATTGCTCAACAAATAATGGAGAGAAAACAGAAAAATTAGATGCTAGACAATCAACAGTTACCAAAGCTGCTTCTGTCCACAGAAATTTTATAAGCAGATGGGAGTGAAGTACATTTAGTGTGTGATAAATCTATAAACAGCACTAATTTCTATTTTTTGTCTGCAAGTGTCTGTAACCTAATTCACTCAGTCACTGTCAGAAAACAGTTAACAAATGGGAAGTACAGAGCTAACCATTCCTATTTGCAAGAGCTAGAGGTCTCTCTGTCATTGTCACCAATACCTCTTGTCCAAAGTATACCTTTTCTCGGCTGTGAGGCACATCTGCTTTTCTTATTTCTATCTGAAACATTTTTCGTGCAGAAAACCTAACCAGTTATGTCATATGCACATTCAGAATGACCAACAGTCAGTCAGTTAACTATTTAGTGTGCATGGTATTAGTAGTATGTAAATTAAGGTAGTAACATGTGAGTGACTGTAGTTATACCTTCCTGAGAGTATGAATGTACTGTTCATAGTATCCTTTAGAGACTGCACGTACTTATGCATCTTCCATAATGCACTGAGCCTCTGTGAACCCAGATTTGCCATTGCTATGTTTATATTTGCTAAGTTTATAATACGTCACATTGGGGTCATTACATATGAATGCTGGCATTATTCAGGAGCTGTGCCATATCTATTGAAGTGCAGGCTACTCCAGGAGTGGTGACAGAGGATACAGAGGGAAAAATAAAAACAACCCACAACTTAGTTACTTGCAGAAAACAAAAGACTTTACCTCTCTCTGCTATATCAGTGTAGAAGTTTCTCTGCTCGCTAGCCTTTGCAATTAGGGATATGCAAAATAAGCTTCACTAGAAGCTTATAAGTATGATGAAAACAGCAACTCTTCATTCCATTATGGGAAAAAAAGTAACCTCTACTTCAGCAATGTATTCATCTGTTTGCACTCTAGCTATTATTAACAATGAACTCAAAATTAAAAAAAAAATAATCATACTTTCTGATTAGTCTTTATTGCTGAAAGTACACAAAATTTCAATAGTGAATATTGCGTGAATGGCCTCAGAAGGTATCATACCAATGATGAATGTAACCTGCTGCCTGCTGATTGTAGCTGTAATTAGGACCCACATTATTCCATTTGTGGTTAAGCTCACAGATGTGGGACAAGGAGAAACCTCTCTTGGAACAGACAGGTAAAGCGGATGGTAACCTTCAATGTCAAGAAGCTGTAGCATGTAGATAAGGGCACATTAACTCATTGGGAGACAGTCAGATGTTCTCTGGCCCACTGTGTGCAGTTCTGATCATTCCTGTTCAGGAAGATGGAAGGCAGAGGACTACTACAGTGAGCACAAAATTAGAAAGCCTGTCTTACAAGAGGATTCCAAAAGAGTTCAGTGTTTTTTGTCTGGAAGAAAACCTGAAAGGCACATGGCTTTTCTTTAGAAACACTTTGGAGGATAAACAACAGAGGTATTGAGGGACTTTTTAGGTTAATGAAGGATACTGGCACAAGCACAAATGAGTATAAACTGTCTATGACTAAATTTATGAAGAAATTTTAGAAAGTGTCCAAACAGAAAAGCAAGGCTCATATCCTTCCTGCATTTCTTACTGCATGTTGCTTCAGGAGAGTCAGCTGGAATCCTCTGTACTTGGTACCACATACTCCAAAGATCCTCAAATGCTGGAAACTCCCAATAAAACAGCAACGTAGAGAGGAATATGGAAGCCAAGAATTCCCCATAACTGCTCATAAAAGAAATCTAACTAAATTCTGAATAGAATTATTTGATCAGATTGTGTGTGACAAGGGTCTGGATTTGAGGACCCAGATATAACCTCTATTCTGAAAACTGCTAAAATTCATAACTGGCAAACACAGAAGAATCACCATGAGGCAGAGTAATATGAGGTATACACAGATTCTAAAGGAAATGTAAGTACTCTGAGAAAAGATCTTTGCATCCTCATAGAGTATTCAATGGAAGTAACTGCTAAGCTTGGATCATAAAAGCATGCACTATGCATAAAGAGTAAGATAGAAGACATTAGAGATTACAGTGATTAAAATCATAAAGCAGAGACTGCAAAGATCAGATTTAATTTATACAGAAGATGATTGGGAGCAGATATGCTGAAGGTAAACAAAATGATACATGGCAAATGGAAGAAAAATTGTGTGTTGCTGCCTATCCTCTGGAATGTTCAATCAGCTGAAAGGAAATACATCTTAAACTGGTAAGGAAGCTATTTGTCACATGGTGCTTAACTGACCTGGGGGAGTCCTTGCCTTAGCAAGTCTTAGAAGCCAAGAACTTAATGATATGTACTAGAGAGCACTCCTTAAAACAGACTGAAACTCTTTAGAGACTGCAGAGCTCAAAGTGCTAACTAATAGTAATTTGGAAGAAAATTCATATATTGGCATCATACTTTTCTACAGGTATCTTCTGTTTTCTTTTCTCCCAGGTCCTCAGCATGAAACACTGTGATTAGTTATTGCTCTTATAGCCACAAGAGATTCTAATTACAGCCTGCATTGAGTAAGAAAAGGTAAGTGTTAGAAGGAAGGACTCACTCAGTCCATCTAATTGCTTTTTATATAGATACACAATGAAACCATGGTGACCAGTTTTAAAGGTTTAGAGTGGGACTTAATTTTTCTAACATTAACCACCTGAAAAGGGAAGTATCTAGAGATAGTGCAGACACGTTTACACTATATGAAATAAAAAGTCAAATCCTCATCTGCATCCTTTACCATTGATTATAATAGTGTCACGGTGACTAGTTCAGAGTAGATACGTGCATTTAGCTGTTACCAGCTAGGCAAGAGGAACAACACCTTAATGCTTGCTGTTAAATGTTTAAACAGAAAACAAGCAGCATCTGATGTTAGAGTAGGAGCATGAGGGTAAGCTTTGTATCATGGACAGCTTGCAAATGACATCCTGTTTGGTCCAGGCAAACCATTTATTAAAGGGGGGAAGGGTAAATACTGTCTCTAGCTTCAGTCATTTTAATGGAATGATTGGAAATTTCAGAGCAAACATTTATTCATTGAAATTAGCTGACACATGAAAAAGCTCATATTTCACAAACAATTTGAATTAAAATTTCAAATAAAACTCCGTCGCTGTCTGGAGCCTGCCTGATTTCTTGACTAGCTTCTACCATAAAAACCTGAGAACAAACCCAGATTTTAAAGTTACTCTGATGAGAATTACACTGATTTGAAAAACAAATCTTTTATGACTTCACTAAAATTCTTTCTGTTTCAGACTGCTGTGATAGTCTTGTACACTGACAGAATTTTTTCCAGTGTATTTTATCCTACCATGTGGAAATGCAGACCTATATGGAAACTATTTGCTGTGTCATTTGCTTTTGTGCCTTTACTCTTCAATGAAATAAGCCCCAGCAGAATTCATTGAGGGTTGGTATGTGGCACACACTATATTTTATGGCACAGATTCATTCAGCTACAGCAATGAAGCAGAAGTATATGTTCACAGCAGACGGTCAGACCTGAAATTCACCATTTCAAACAATTATGCTCTTTTTTCTGCTACCTTTTCCCACCTTCTTAAATAACAGGGTTTTGGTAACAGGTTTTCCACTGTCATAAAATAATGGTTAAAAGCCTCAGTGGAACAAATCATGAAGCTACTCCTGGCACTGAAGAAAGGATTTAGTGCTAGGTTCAACAGGGAAATGACTATCCACTTAGCTAAGCATTAAACAAAGTAAAAGATCTCTTCCAGGAAAAAAAAAAAAAAAAAAAAGTTATTTTTAAAATGACATTTTTTTCTAGGAAAAAACTAGCATTTCAACCTGACTTTATTTAAAGATAAAACCACCAGAAAGAAAATTGTTTAATTCTAACTGATGCCAGCTTGAGACATTCACACAAGGAAAAGAAGCAGCTTGCAACAATGTAGTAGGTACATTGATCACTGACCACTGGAGATCAGAGTTCCAATTATGACTGAGTCCTGGGTTTCAACCTACTGTTTTTGAGTCTGGAGCTGTGCTTTGTAAAAAGTGACCAACAGTATAAATAACCTTGCCCATAAAAAACACTTGTCATTTTAAACTTGGGTAAACCAGTGAAAATTAATCACTTTGTGAGCTAGAATTAAAATATGGGATACTGGGAGCACAGGGCTGGCACCTTGCTGACTGAGGGAGGTTTGGTGCAGGTGATACACTTAGCACAGAGATCATTTCACTAGTGAGAAAAAGGACTTGTCTCCATTTTTTCTTACTCTAAGGAACTTAGGAGATTGAAGTAATACCGATTACCATTTGCAGTATGAAGTGAGCCCTACTCACAAAGGCTGTATCCATGCAGTGGTATCTGAACTGTTGAAGCAAAGTGAAAGAGTTCACTGAAGAGATATGCCTTAGCTTAGATCAGCTTACCGTAAACAACCAGTCCTTTATGCCAGTCTGCCAGTTCATCTCATTTCCCAGTTCCTTCCCCCCCCCCCCCACCCCCCCCACCCCCCCCACCCCCCCGCAATATTACATGCTTTTATTTCCTTGCCCCTCTTGTGTTTCTCTGTCTTCTATACTTTCCCTCCCTCCCTCCCTTTTGCTATTCATGGAAGATGCACTTGGAGCTGATGCTTGATTTGCCCTTGAAGAACACTCCAAGAAGGGAAGGAACATTGAAAAACAGCTAGAAGAGAAAGAGACAAACAGAAATTTCGAAACCCCACTGTTTACATGTTTGTGTCTCACCCCCTAGCTGAAACTTCTAGAGGACTCAATAAAGATTTAAGAATGACCTGACAGAAAGCATGACTGTGCAGCTGCACTGACAGCTGGTAGAAAAATCCTTCTGCTTTCAGAAATGTCACTGATTTTATATTTAGGTCAAATTAGCAAATAATGCAATAAAGTATAGAAGAGAGATCTAGCTTTAAGATAGATGTGTTAATTTCACAGGAGAATGTTTTTTGCTTAAATGACAGTTCTGTTGATAGAACAGATGGGGTTATGTATCAATAGTAAACCTAATAAAGCATCTGAATATATTTACAGTGGCTGGATTTTTCCACAGAGACCTTCCTTTTCTTGCTTTGTTTTTGCTAGATTGCGGGTTTGTTTGTTGTTTTTTTTTTTTTTTTTGTGTGTGTGTAGTTTTGTTTTTAATGTTTGCTCTTACTGCTTTTAATCAGACTGTAACAGTACTACATACTCACTCGTTTATTATCTGCACTATATCTAGTTAGGTAAGAAATAATAGGTATTTATTGCAAAATCAGTTCATGTTTCTGCTTTTTACTGTTGTTTACCCTCTGACTAGCTTTCATATGGGTGAATCTGCAAAGTCTAGGTGAAATTAAACAGTTTCTTAAAAAGCTTGAGCAATGGAAGAGTTAAACCACACATTTGGCACAAATAAAAAAAATCGATAAAAATACTTTCTTTTCCTGCTGCCCCTTTCCAGCATCGGTCTAGTCTTTTTATCTGCTGAAACAGTTTGCTTTAACCAGAGCCTGCCAACACATGGCATTGCTCCTGCCAGGTGGATTGTAGTATATGTTGGAGATTATAAATCACTTAGTCATTCTCAAACAGTCATAAATTTATCTGCTTACATGGGAGACAATGCTGTACAATAAAACCTAGTGCTGCTGCTTCTCAGTATTGTACAAGCTAGGTGCACAAGTACAGGCTAAGATTATATCAACACAAATATATTCTTTAAAACTTTTCACTTGTATTTTAAGTGTGTGTCTAAAAGACACAAAGAAACAAAAAAAAGCCACAAAACTCCTCTTTTGTTGCTTACCCTCCATGCAATGCAGAGACAGTGGTTTACACTCCATTTGAATCACTCACCCCTCAGAAAATGTTTAAGTTCTGCAAGAAGTTCTACACATGCCAATGTGGTCCTTTGAAAAGAATAGTGCTGGTATGTTGTCTCCGCATAAATTGCACAGTCCTCTATCTGATATTAGAAATGAATTTCACAGAAGCTTAGGGAATTCACTCTCTAGTTTCTTGCTAACAACTTAAATTTATGAAATCTTCAGAGGAATGACCTTTAAACAATTTATGAGAACCTAAGACACTTCAGATGCAATAAAAATAATTTCATCACAACCTTTCTCCCAGCTTCACATTCTGTTAGCGTCGTTATGGTTACGGAGCCAAGACCTGAGAATTTAGGAGAGGCTGGAATTAAGGATTCCCATGCAATTTCAATTCAAACACTCATGCATGCATGTTCAGGCACAGTATTTAATTGGACAATCACAAACTCCCCCTGCATCTCCAACCCAAATAAAAAACTTTAATTCCGGTCTTTAGTGCTTACCTTTGCAACAAGATTATTATCATGGCATATAGCAGAGGTATAGATATATATACCTAATAAAATATATATCTACACCTAATATAAACCAGAAAAAACTCCTATTGTTACTATGACGAGCTAAATAATTTCTTGTGTCATCAGTGTTCAAATCTCAGCACTTAATACTGCTATGTTAGTTGACATGAAGAGAAATTTGAACTCCAAGTAAATTCTTGAAACTTTTATTGAGGAAACTAGATAGCTCTAAATCTGGTTTATTTGCCTAAATTTGATATAAGAGCTTATTTCAACTGTTATACTTGACGCTTTGATAAAGCAGAATCTTTCCCATGGTCTTTAGCGCGCCACATATTGTTAAACATATATGGTGAGCTACAGCTAATGACACAAGAATTTCTAACAGCTTCCAGCATACATTCAGTAAAGTCTTTTCTTGGTTGCAGCCAAGGAATTTGCAGTACAGATGAAGAACAGGGAACTATTCCCTTGATGTTAACTTTGCTGTGCAATGAATCACTGTACTTGTACAATTCAGAGCAGCCTTTACGCTCCTTTAACGTGTACCACCTCAGGCAGAACAAAAACCTAGTTAACCTGCATTGCTGGTCAACAGCCCTAACAGACAGAGGTAGCATCCAAAAATCTGTGAGGTCAAAAAGTCCCTGCTGTGTTCTGCTTTTCTACTGATGATATTATGTCAACAGTTGGAATAAGGTGGCAGGAAGCCATGACAAACATTCCATATTAATAAGGGACAGATTTACATTTTGTAAAGGCACAGGACCAAGACTTTTATATAAGCTGAAGTCAGCTTTTATATAGCTGAAAGACTGATTTCATTAACCCACTTCTTCTCCGAATGCAAGGACATTGCGATTTTTCCTCTATTTGGAATAAAAAATGGAAATTTTTGGTGCATTGTTCCTAGCAGATGATTTTTCTTACTCCTTCTGAAACAGTCTGTTACAAAGCTAGTACAATGCCCTTGCCTTTATTTTTCCACATCAAATAACTGAAAATCAACACAAGAGATCTTAATTTCACAGTACTTTTCAAAGAATTAGAGTAAGAAATTTATCATATTAGTGCACATCAGTTACCTTTTTACATTTATAGTAAATAAATTCATAACATAATATATCAAAGCCTGACATATTCTGAAATGTGTTCTCAAATATGACCTGAGTTAGCCAACTCTGTAATGTGCAAAGGGAGACGGAACTTATTTGCACATGACAGTTTTCTATCTTTTGAATGAGATTAGATATTGATGTTTTCTAATTTCTTTTTCTAGTTCTTCTTACCAGGTTTTTCTCATAGCAATTCCTTTGAATCCGTTAATGTAAAAACAAGAATAACCCGAAGTTTTATCCTCCTTTTCATTATGTACTTGATGACCCACTGCTTTACAAAGTTGCCAGTTTTTTCATCTAAATATTTCCTGCCCATTTTTTTTGTTCTTTTCCTTGTCTTGGGAAGTACTCTTAACTTTGGAGGTCAGTAGTCTATAGTACCTTCTTCGCCTCTCCAAAGCTTGTACTGTATAACTTTTTTGGTTATATTGTGATCATATCGGATATATTGTGATCATGTAACATCAGGACTGATATTACATCTGGACTTGGACTACAAATTCAAGAAGATATGGTGTGGGCACCAACTATAGGCACAGAGCCATGAAAATAGTGGCAGGCTAATGCAAGGCTAGCTTGTTGGCAGTTCGTGTCATCCTAGGACATCTGATGCTTGTTTTCCATACTGAAAATTTTAGAATCTCAGCCTGTTTCTTTCCAAGAGTAAATATGTAGATAGATGCATGTTTGTTTTCAGCTTTATGTTAAGTTCTGTTAATCAGCGTGATTAGCTTTGGTTGAATGCTGACAGAGTAAGCAGGTTGCTCTTTTCCTGGGAAACTACTGAGCAGCTGGAGAAGAGGTGGCGAGGAGAGTGGAGACTGCAGATGAAATCAGGCTCAGCAGGGCAGGGAGACACAGCACAGAGCTGCCAGCCTGTGGCACACAGGAAAAAGACTGAGAAACAACTAAAAGAAGAAAGAGAGAGGCCCTTAGAGCCAAGGGCACGTTTCCTTGGGACCAGGGAAGGAGAAGAGTTTGTGGCCACTCAGAAAGTGCCTGAGCTGACTGCAACAAGCTGGGAAGCAAGGACACATCTGTGAGGATAAGTAGGCAAAGGGACAGCTGTGAGTAAATGCTTTTATTTCTACTGTATTGTCCCTAGTCACACTGACACTTCTCTATTTAAATACTGTTCTAAATCAGATTCCAGTAGAAGCTGGCTTTTAGTTTAAAAGCCTTTTTGTGTTCAGTCTCGGCACATCCACTTTCAAGATAGAGCATGTTGCAAGTATACCTTACTGGATCCAAAAATAACACAACATTATTATTAGGGGGAACAAAAAAAGCCAAATGTTTTTTTTTTCTTGGCCTGGGTTTGACCTTAGGGTAGGTCATAAGATATTACAACCTTGGCAGCCACAGAACTAGAGCCTCCTTTTGGGGCCCCTATCTTGTAGGTGTGATAATATAGCAAAACTTCCAGTAAAAACCATTGGCTCAGTCAGCAGATGCATCTGCTTTCCCATACACAAGTACAAGAGGGGACATGCAGCTGCTGGGAAGTGGCAGGAGCCTAAGCCTGCCTCTGCTTGGCTGAAAAGGGGGCAAGCCAGAGGAAAACATCCTGCGTGATGGGCTTTGTCTGCAAGCCAGGGGTTGGGACTTATTTTTCTAAATATTTATTAAAAAATATATAGGCATTCTTCAGCTACAAATTATAGTACAAGTGATAAAAATTTGCATTTTCTTCATTCTCTCAATTATCTCTTTACCAAAGATTTTAATATCTTGAGATATTAGACTGTATATAGTGCTGACTATTAGCAATTTTAATAAAAAGATGTTTTGCTAACAGTGGATTTAATAATGCCTATTTTCCTATGTGTTCATGTCCATTCATACTCTCAATAACATCACTTTTCTCGTGTCCTCATGATTTCTTAAATCTTCAGCCTATTTCTTTCAGATCTTCTCTACAGCACTCCTGCTCACATGAACACATCACATACTGCTGGGAAAGAGTTATCATGGTGCCAAGAGATAAGTGTGGAAAGAGTTATCATGGTGCCACGAGATAAGTGTGTACTGATTTGTTGGTTAATATATGCAGGAGAAAAAGAACAGATAACTATTGAGCTCATACTGCCATTTTGCCTTATTTTGGAGAGAGCAGAGGACTACCAATTAGATTTCCATATATTTCTATATAAATATTTTTTCTAAAAAGTTCTTCTGATATCACATCTTGGAGACCTCCATCTTCCTCGTCAAGACTGGTCAAATTTAACCGATGGGCTAAATATGGATTTGGGTGGAAAGGATCATGGAATGACAAATGGAAGAACAGTACAGTCACACACACTTTGTTTCCTTAGAGTATCAGGATGAAAATAAGTTTAAAAATACAGAATTTCTGTTTTGTTTGTAACTGGGTCCAATGTCCATTAAGACTTGTATGTCCCAATAACGATCTCTGACATACCTTTTCTCATAAGTCATTATGTCTGAGTAAGACTAAGGGAAGGCATACCAGTTATTTACTGCCCATCCCAGAGAGCAGCCCTTCACCAGAGCTGTATTTTGACGAATGGCACAAGAGGAAATCTTGATGAATGGACATGTTGCTGGTATAGGCAGCTGCCAGCATACACTGTGGCATGGGCAACCAGTGCCCAGAATTTTTGGTGTTTTCCCTCCTTCCTTCCTCCCTTTCTCCTTCCCTCCATCCCTCTCTCCCTTCCCTGCAAATTAGTTGTGAAAAGTCTTGTAGTCAGGCTTACCCCAGAGGAAATGGAGAGGAAGAACAATGTCTGTTCTCATCTCTTACACAATAAGGAACAATACCAACCAGGCTGGGAGAAAAAAACATTTTGCCAATATTTATACTTCTGTCATCTTATTGTCCTTAATGTGCTACCTTCAACTTAATTTTTTAGCTCTTCAGGCAATCTACCTCCACCTCTATCACTGACAGTGCCCTATTTCAGTTATTAACCAAACACATCCTTCCCTTAGTTAAAGGTCTTACAAAAATTTTCAGGTCACTCAGAGGTCCACCACTTTCGAAATCTGTCTACATATCCCCACAAGAAGAGAGATTTCACCCCTGCAAGGCCTGATCCTTGCATCTCCTTTGAGATTCCTCATCCTACCTGAGCTTACCTGAGCAAGATAAGTACAGGGGACTCAGCTTTCTGCTCAGGTTGACCTGACAAAATGTTTAATTAACTGACTTGTAGGACAGTGAACACCACCCATTTGAGAGTAAAAGTTTTTTGGGATGGATCAGATAACTAATATTGTCTCAGGTCTCAAGCACACACATGACTGAGACCCCTGCTGCTTCCCCTCCCTCCAGCTTTTTAATGACCTCTAAAATGACTTGACAGAATAGAAAGCCAAAACCTGAACTCTAATATTAAATGTATTTAAATGAAAAAAGTCTAACTATTTGTTTCTCTTCAGCTTATAATTAACAATATTAAGTGGCAGTACTTAAGGAACAACATTTTGGGATGTTGTACAGCAATTCTCAAAGTTTGATTCATAAATATATTTGTAATACTTTATGGACATACAGAATTTTTTCTTTAAGCAGTTAAAATTATGGCAGACTTCTATTACTAGGAATTAAATTCAGGATCTTTTGCTCAAATATCCAGTAGAGAAAGGAATGTTTATAATCCTTTTTTATGTTCAAAGACTTACTTTGAAGGTCAGCAGTTAGATGGGTATATAATCACAAACCTTGGAGCAGTTAGGATTTCTGAAGATGGAAGAGTAATAGTGCTGCCCACCCATAACAGGTTACAGATTATAATCTTTCTGAGCCTCTTCACTTGATCTGGTTTGGAATTCCAGAAGTATCTTTTCTGATATTTTATATTTTGGACAGATGATAAATACAAAATGACTAGTTTGTAGGATATTTCTACAGAGGATGTTACCAAGAAATGAGGAAGCAAAACAAACTTACCAACTGAAAACAAAATAATGAGTTGTTCTAAACACAAATGAAAAATAATACCTATGTCACTGGTTTCACATAATAGAGACTTGCTTGGTATTACTTTAGTAAAAAAGATATTTCATGTTGGATGTGAAAAATATCTCAATAAGAAGAAATTAAGACTACAACAAAATAAGACTATAAAAGAATAAAAACAGATCAGATACATTGAGAGTCCTGAGAAAAACCTTAGAATTTTAAATTTGGGAAATCCTTTCATAAGAATTATAAAAAATATTCTTTGAATATTCAAAAATTACAACTGCCAGTCAAACACAAACGTGTACTTGAAGGACTCGGCTTTGTCGTAAACTTTGTCACAAAAAAAAATAGAGGATGAAAAAAATCAAGGTCAAGTCCTGTCTTTAATCTTTAGTTATACAGTACAATACCATGATAAAATATTTTCATTGTTCAGCAGACCAGCATCTGGTTTCTGGTCACATAAAATATTAACTTTTTCAGGAACTGTTTAGCAACAAATTCAAAATTAAAAGGAAAAATTAAGTCCAGGGATTAATTATAAAGAGTATTTTCAAGTCTAATACAAAACCAGGAAAAGTTCTATTTCAAAGTTATTCCTTTAGGTAAGACATGAACAAAATCCTACCCAATTTATGGAGTGAACATTGCTGTAATGTTGGCTGGCTTTTTCACTTCACACTTCCAGATGAGAGTTAAGAACATTTACAACAGCTGTGGAATTGATTCAGTTATTTTGGTGCTACTTACTACTATGATCTTCTTTTAGTGGTTGAGAATGAAGCTAGAAACCCAAAACCTATGGGGTCAAAGCACTGACAGGAGTGGAAACAGGATTTGTTGCAGGCATGCACAAATTGTAAAACCTATAGGAACATCAGTGCAAACTGAAGGATCTGCTCTGTTCTGTAAACTGAGTACTGCATTTTTTTATTTCGCCATTGAAATGTTGCTACTGTCTTAGGCTATACTCAGTCTTTTCTTAAGGGGTTAAGGGTTAACATGACATCAACACTTAGTGTTCTTGTGAATAACCCTTTATACGAATTTATTTACCTTTGAGGTTAATTATTTTTTTCTGAGCATTTAGTTCTGCTTTGGTGCTTGTCCCTAAGCAGTTCCGTTCCAGCTCTTCTATTTCTTCCTCAAGAAAGAAACTTTGAGAACTTACTTTCCATGAGGATTCAATAAAAACAGCCTTCCTGTTGCTCTGGTCACCCACACAGCAAAAAGGAAGTTAAACTGTTTGCTGACATATCTCTTATGGTTTGGGTCTGAGCCTGTGCTCTTGAGCCTGCTGCCAGAAGTTTGACTTGCACAGTCAATACTTTGTGGGTGGTGACTTCACTGAGAAACAAAAGCCAAGAATTGGAGAAATGTCCTGTGTGCTATATCTGTGGTGATTAGGAAAGCATTACTGGATCCACACTTTTAAAGCTACAGCAGATGTGCTTATTTTGTGGTAACCATGCAGTGGAAGAAAGCCTGGCCCCTAAACCCCAGCTTAGCTAATCATAAGGAAGGTTAGCAAATGCAGTATGTTTTCTCATGACATTCATAAACACAAGGTTTCAAAATGAATGTGGATGGAAATGCAAATAATCCTTCCACCCCTTGTGATCTGCATGAAATTGTGGTTTGCCTGATCTGGCTGAAAGCTCAGGGTAATTATTTGGAAATACTGGCAACGTTTAGAACACTAACATATCTGTATCAATTCCTATCTTAGCTTTGCAATCTTTGGAAAATACAGATGAATCTTGATACCTTCACTGTTAACAGATATGTAAGGTCTATCCTAGATCCAGAAGTGGATTTCTATGAATATCATTGATATTTCCTTGCAAGAAATTTAGTTCGCAGTCAGCTCTAAATAAGCAGAAATTGACACATAAACCAATATTTACATAGAAGATGTGAGTAGAAAGTAAAGGTGTAGAGATATTGATTGCTCTTTAGCCTAAGGATATCTGATTTACTTCTGCAGATACCATGTGACATTATGAACACAAAGGTAAAAGCCTCAGTGGAAGCTAAGCAGTGATTCCAGGTAGAATAAACCATTCCAGTTTTGCTTTAGTAATTACTGAAAATAATCTTCACTGAATATTCTTAACCAGAGACTGGCACTTCATTACTAAAGTCCAGCAGAGTTAATACATCCGACTGTTAGGTACAGCTACCATTGCCTTACTCTGACACTAGTCTTCCACAAGCCTCAGTAACATTAAAAAATCAACAGCAGAAATGTGCTGTTTATTAATTTGATTTTCAATCTTTTGAAATAAGCAGAAATCCAAGTGTTCTGCAAGAACTTATATTATGATTCCACATTTGCACAACAGTTGTTCTTTTCAGAAACTGTTTTGCTGGTTTCCCAGGATACTCGGAAGTCTCTAAGAGCATGTAGAACCTTAACATTTGTTTATGTATTTAAAATTTCCTATTGCAGTTCTTGTATTTGTTATTATATCTGGGTCCCATTTCATCAAGGCAAACAAAACTACAAGGAGTCCCTGTCATGAAGAGTCTGAAACAAACACACCTAAAGGTCTGTAGGAGGAGCATGGTTATAAGCTCATTACTGATGAAGTAAGTCGCAGAGAGTAAAAGGGTGAACTTTATCAATACTTAAGTGATATTTCATCAAAAAGCCTCTTGAAAGTAGGTAGGATATGGGCTTTTAAATTGCTTGTGTTCTTTGGAAAAGCTTATATTAGGGAAGATGCACATGAGGAATTCAGAAATCCACAATTCCATCCTTGTATTTTATTCTCAGGACTAATTTCATACCCTCACATAAGCAGAATGAATGGATGCCCACAGTAAGTGCTTGGCTGCTCAAGCACTTTTGTCTGTGACCTTAGAATTTGTACTCAAAAAATTTTTTAAAGGTTATGACATCTTTCCTGCTAGGCTTCCTAAATCTGTGCCTGCTGCTCGAACTGCCCTAAAAATAAAACAGGAAATATTTTTTCCCATGTGGGATCTTTGAGTAAAATTAGTCATGAGGAATGCACACACTGGCACTGCTCTGAAAAATTTGTTTCAATAACTTTTTTAGTCTAGTAAACCAACCAACATTTTACAACTTTTCTGTGCTTCCTGTTTCACTGATGCTCCATGTATTGAGTTTGTGTGGCAAGGTTTTGGTAGTGGGGGGCTACAGGAGTCGTGTCTGTGAGAAGCTGCTAGAAGCTTCCCCTGTGTCTGATAGAGCCAATGCCAGCTGGCTCCAAAATGGACCTACTGCTGGCCAAGGCCGAGCCCATCAGTGACGATGGCAGAGCCTTGGAGGTAACATATTTAAGAAGGGAGAAAAAACTGCTGCAAGAACAGCTGCTGGAAGAGAAGAGTGAGAAAAACATGTGAGAGCAACAACTCTGCAGACACCAGGTCAGCGCAGGAGACAGCAGGTGCTCCACGTGCCGGAGCAGATTCCCTGGCAGCCCCTGGTGAAGCCCATGGTGAGGCAGCTGTGGCCTTCAGCCCAGGGAGGTTCATGGTGGAGCAAATACCTGCCTGTGGTCCATGGAGGAGCCCACACCAGAGCAGGTGGATGCCTGAAGGAGGCTGTGACCCCAGGGGAAGGACCTTTGGACCCACAGAGAGAGAGGCCCGTGCTGGAGCAGTTATCTGGCAGGATTTGTGATCCTGCGGGGGAATCCATGCTGGAGAAGTCTGTTCCTGAAGGGCTGCACCCCATGTAAATGACCCACGCTGGAGCAGTTCGTGAACAACTGCAGCCCATGGGAAGGACTCACACTGGAGAAATTCATGGATGTCTCCTGTTGGAGGGACCCCATGCTGGGGCAGAGTTAGAGTGTGAGGAGACCTCCCCTTGAGGGGGAAGGAACAGCAGAGACAGTGTGTGATGGACTGACCATAGTCCCCATTCCCCATCCCCCTGTGTCACTCGCGGGGGCTAGGTAGAGAAAATTGGGAATGAAGTTGAGCCTGGGAAGAAGGGAGGGGTGGTGGGAAGGTGTTTTAAGATTTGGTTTATTTTCTCATTCCCCTACACCAATTTGATTGGTAATAGATTAAATAAGTTGAATCTGTTTTGCCCCTGACAACAGTTGGTGAGTGATCTCTCCCTGTCGTTACCTCGACCCATGAGCATTTTGTTATATTTTCTCTCCCCTGCCCAGCTGAGGAGGGGAGTGACAGAGCAGCTTTGGTGGGCAGCTGGCACCCAGCCGGTTCAACCCACTACACTACACAAGAACATGAACCACAGATAAAACAGTCTTCTGGTAGCCCTTGTATTTTGGTAACATCAGAAGGGAGACTGTTCTAGGATACTGGGGGAGTATCCTAGAGTTTGGTCAAGTTCTGCTCTAAACTTTGACAAGGGTGCAGAGACCTCATTTGTAATGAGGACACACTCCATTCACAAGAGGGAAAAACATTTTTCAGATGTTGAAAAAGTACCCCATCTCCTGAGAACCTCTTCCTTTCATCATGTAACATATAAATGTTCCTGATGTGTTTGTACAGTGATAGCCCAGGGCTGTACTGAAACATACAATCTAAGAACGAGGACAAATATTCTTCCTTTCTAAATATTCCAGAGATTTTGGCTAGGTATGGGATATTTTCCCTCAGAAACAACTTTGTAGACATTTTTCTGACTACCCAGCTTTTTGCACAATATTTTATTAAAATTTCTGCTTTTCACCAGAAAACTTTGAAGTGTTTGTTATTCTAGTGAATAAATTATTCCTTATCTTGAGTACTTGCACAAGTAAAACAGTATTCTTATTTTCATTAGCATGTCCTTGAGAGGAGGATATGAAAGGAGAAAAAGGGACCAATCTTTCAGCTAATTTTAATTCCCTTGTGTAACATTTAGCAAAGTCTAAGCAAATTAGAATTTACAGAATTAGGGTAAAATGTATGTGCCTATTTAAGAAAGAATAGTATATAACTAGTATCCTATAAATTGTATGCAAATTGTTCTTCTCCCTGTTCAAGGTAATAATAAAAAGATACAAATGAATGTGTTTAGCCCATGGCATTAAAAAAGTTTTTAGTTGGGTTGCTTGTTTGTTTTTTTTTTTTTTCCTTTTTTGTCCAAAGACCTTATGAACTATAAATTACTTTCCTGAGACATCCTGAAAAAGGGGAAATTTTTCATTTTAATTACTATTGCAGCACTTGTGTGCTTCTGAAATATCAGCAGAGTTTTGAATGTTTCAGTCTAGCCTGCCTTAACAAAAGAATTTTGCAGTTCACTGCTGTGCATTTTTTTGGGAATACTTGTACATTCTTCACAGTTATAAGAAAAAATAGCCAAAAGAAGATGGCCTTGAAAATTTACCAAAGTATTTGTTCCAGCTTTTGCATGCCAAATCCAGCTGTGAGAACTTCATAATACTGGAACAAAATAGGTTATTAAAAAGAAGGCTAGAGACTGAAGATGAAAAAGTTGTAAATAAAGCTCAGATGTCAAAGGCAAGATTATTGTACTATGCTTTGATTCTCTGTATTTATAAGGAAAGCATATGCCTAATTCCTTCCTGTGCTCAGTCCTTGTTTCATGCACATTTAGAATGAAGTCATTTTGAAAGAGATACCTGCTTTCTGTTCAGTAAGAGTTTTGTCAAATTCTGCTCTAAACTTTGACAAGGGTGCAGAGACTTGTTAAAACACAGACAGGCTATTGCTATTGTGCACTGGATTACAGGGGACAGGTTATACCGGATTAGCATCCAATATATGAAATGTATTCAAATTATACTTGCGACATGAGGAATGATAGATGGAGTGGGAATAAATAGTGAAGGCTGTGAAAGTAGGGTCTATAAGTAACATTTGTTGCAGTAAGAAAGAGGGAGCAGAGATGCAAAACCAACAGTATGGTCAAAGAAATGGTCAGAAGAATCATGTCTGCAGCTGCTTTCTGAGGAATATAAGCATAAAAACCTTGCAGTCACCCAAGCAAGGAGGGACAATGTTGCAGTAACTGAGAAGCATAATGATGACAGCTTGGGCAAGAACTTTCGTTAAATGTTACGGGTAAGAACACATCTTAAAATGAAAGATCAAGTAAGAATGTATAGGGTAAAGACACAACCTGCCTGTAGGTATTAGGGGAAATTCAGAGTGTAGAATTCTAGGATAGCTCAGGATGATTAAGGAAAAGATTTTCTGGAGGACTTTTCCACAAGACTAAATCTCAAGTGACATTGACCTTCTAGTGGGTATAGTGTGCATAGAGAAAGATGATTAGATCTTCACTATTTTTTTCATATACACAATGGTTCTGCCATATAAAACATATATAGAGAGGAATAAAACACCATAAAGTTCATTGTTGGGGTCACATTATGTTACCTATTAAAATCTTACTTTGACCTTCATGTATGACATATTTTAGTGACAATATAAATGAATATATCTTTAGAAGGTTAAGAAAGAGTAATGTGATGATTTATCAACTTCTATATTATGTTTGAATACACAGTTGTGTTGTATATTCCCATCTTGAAATGTGATGCCCATAATTCTGTAGCCATATGTTTTGTAGGTCAGAATAAAGCATCAGGTGTATGAACAACTTCTGTGTTTACAGTGAGCTGTAGCTTGCTGTCTGTAGTAACAGCATTCTGATAAGTATTCTAAAGCCACAAATTATTAGAAAGATAGCTGTAGATGCAATATATATATCTATATATGAATACAAATATAAAACCTAAGTGAATTGTACTTATTATACTGGTATATTCTAGTTTATGTATTGGTGACGCAGCTATATGCAATGCACATTTTTAGCTTTCCTCTCCTATCTAATGATTCATTAGAAAAAATTCTTAAGCTACTTAGATAAAGTAAAACATTCTCCTTCTGTGGCTTTTTGCTGATCTTATTACAAAAAACATACTGATCGACTTTGTTGATAGCATAAGGGAAGCCCTGACAAATGGAAAAAAATTGATA
Organism: Falco punctatus; assembly: GCF_963210335.1. NCBI lineage: Eukaryota > Metazoa > Chordata > Aves > Falconiformes > Falconidae > Falco > Falco punctatus. The sequence continues at coordinate 71,961,926 of NC_137583.1, forward strand.
AGATGCCTATTAAAAAACTAGAACTAAAATAATGAATAGCTGTTGTGTAGCCTAAAAATGTATTTTGCCAAACCGCCTCACTTCCACCTCTAAAAGCAAAAGTGATGGGAAGATAATCTCTGTGGATTTCTATGACTATGTAAACAGTATTTTCCACACACTGAAATATTAAACAACTTTTAGGGGATCTTTCTTCCATTTTCCTAAGTCCCAAACAAATTTCACATTAATAAAGTATTAATTTACAGAAGGGATAAAGAAAAGTAAAGCAAAGAAAACCTGTTTTCCACCTATTGAAGGCTGTTAATAATGGATGGAACTCCTACTGACCTATTTTTAATTTTTTAAGAGACTACAAAACAAATCAAACCACTTTGATTCGCCTGATAAAAATTAGCAGTTTGCAAAAGAGTACCTAAATTTTGAAAATAAAGTTACCAGAGGAGAAATAGCTATTTATAATCTAGAATTCTGCTCTGTGAAAAACATACAATATTCAGCTCTATGTATCAGTGCTTAAAAAATGTTTTGTTCAGCTCCTAGTCATGCAAAGTTGCACTATCAGTAGCTTGTGTAGAAAACTCGAGCATGCAAGGACTGCATAAAACAGGCTTCATTTAACTGTAGGTATTCATCTTGTTAGCTTTATTTTACAGCCCTAAGGAATTTTTTTTTTTATTTGCACAATTTTTGCAACCAAACTCACCTAAGCAGGCATTTCATCAGTAGAAAGTACGATAGTTAATAAGGATGAATGGCAAAAGGATTAAAATACAAAATTGAAAAGTTCTAAGTGAAAACAAGGAAACTCATGAAGCAAAAAAAGAATATAGTAAGTTAATGACCTAGAGCGTAAACACATTTCATGTTAGAATTTATACAATCCTGACTGTATAATCTCACCTAGCACTTATTAAGGAAACTATCATCACAGATCTTTGGCCCAAATACTGTTTTCTTTTCCAACAAAGACTTTTCAAGTATTAGCCTAGGCACAATGCATATGTTTATATACAGTTGACACCTGAAATCTATCCAAGGAATTCATACAGCTTCCAAGGTGCTCTAAGTACATACAGACCTAGACATAAACCCAGAGAAATCAGTTTGGGCTCATTCACAGTCTTTCTCACTGACCACAGAGAGAATTACCACAGTTGTGGCTTCCATCTGGCCGCACAGAGGGTAAGTTAAGGCACGGTTTAGTTCAGCCTAGCTAGGAACCCATATCATAATTTGTTTAAGTCCTCTAATACAAAAGCACACATACTGCAAATAAACAAAGACTAGAGATAAAATATCACACATCCTGGACAATTAGTTTTCTCATATACAAGGAAATAATTCACTTAAATCCCAGCATTTCTCACCTCCACCGTTTAAAAACAAACAAGAAAAATCTGTCTCCTGCAGTTTATTGAATTCTGAAGCCTAGCTGGACAATAGCCATTGTATTGGGCTTGCATCACAAGAGTTTGGTAGCAAGGGGATACAGGGGTGGCTTCTGTTAAGAAGCTGCTAGAAGCTTCCTCTGTTGTCCGATAGAGCCAATGCCAGCCGGCTCCAAGACAGACCTGCTGCTGGCCAAGGCTGAGCCCATCAACAATGATGGTAGTGCCTTGGGGGTAACATATTTAAGAAGAGGGGGAAAAAAACCCCGCACAACAAAGCTGGAGTGGGAGTGAGAATATGTGAGAGCAACAACTCTGCGGACACCAGGGTCAGTACAGAAGGAGGGAAAGAGGTGGGAGCAGAGATTCCCGGCAGCCCCTGGTGAAGCCCATGGTGAGGCAGCTGTGCCCCTACAGCCCAGGGAGGTCCATGGTAGAGCAGATATTCACCTGCAGTCAATGGACATTCTCTCACCAGAGCAGGTGGATACCCAAAGGAGGCTGTGACCCCATGGGAAGCCTGCACGGGAGCAGGTTATCTGGCAGGACCTGTGATCCTGCAGGGGACCCGCACTGGAGTAGTTCGTGAAGAACTGCAGCCCATGGGAAGGACTCACAATGGAGAATTTAATAGTTAACTGTCTACCGTGGGAGGGACCCCATGCTGGGGCAGGGGAAGAGTGTGAGGAGCCCTCCCCTGAGGGGGAAGGAACGGCAGAGACAGTGTGTGATGAACTGACCACGGTCCCCATTCCCCATCCCCCTGCGCCACTCAGGTACAAGAGGCAGAGAAAATTGGGAGTGAATTTGAGCCTGGGAAGAAGAGAGGGGTGGCAGGAAGGTGTTTAAGATTTGGTTTATTTTCACATTCCCCTACAATGACTTTATTGGTAATAGATTAAATTACTTTTCCCCAAGTTGAATCTGTTTTGCTCATGACAATAATTGGTGAGTGAGCTCTCCTTGTCATTATCTTGACCCATGAGCCTTTCATTATATTTTTCTCTCCCCTGCCCAGCTGAGGAGGGGAGTGACAGAGCAGCTTTGGTGGGCAGCTGGCACCCAGCTAAGGTGAACCTGCCAGAGATGTTTATTCCTACAGCAACTCTGGTATTGTGATCCATACTGTAACCCTTGCATGAACCACATTACCTTGACAGACTTTAAAGGATATTTCAAAGTTCACATATATCTTACATCCAATACATATTTTTAAAAGGAAGTATTTCTGCACATTGAAAATATCATTTGTGGACCAGATACAGACAAAATTATTTTAGTTTAACAGTATATGTACTTTTTCCCTAAAGGACATACAAAAGTTTGTTTGGGAATAGCAGATAGTTACTGCTTCCCACTTAGAGATGTAGCCTAGTAGCTAATTAGAGCAATAGCAAACATGAAAAGATCCTTCCAAGTGTTGAGAAAAATCCTTTATGTTTGTATGTGTGTTTAAAATTAAAATGCATGGAGCTTTCCAGATCAATCAACACTGCAAAAGCTGGCAAAGAAAACTCAGAAGTTCTTAATTCAGAGGAATTTTCAGCCTTTATACAATTCCTTAGCCACCTAGCAACAGCACAAATTGTATAATTCTTAGAGATTTAAATTCATGCTGAAGAAGAGGTAAAATTGAAAACATGTGAGATAGCTTGAGAAAACTGTGACACCGGGGTGTCTAGTGGGTCAGACTAAGTAGGCCATGTACCAGGATATAGTTCATACAGAATAGATACATGTCTTTCCTATACAACTTACACAGTAATACAGATTCTCAGAGATCTCCACCATCCCCATCTTTCCTGCCATCCACAGCACAAGCCTATTTGCATCACAATCTCCCTCACTGTACCCAACATGCTTGATGGTATATGTGTTTTCCAAAACAACTTTTTCTTTCCCTTACAACTTTTTATGATACATTTTGTATGTATTGCATTAGATATACCAAAGCAGCAGCCTCCAGGTAGCTCCTACAGAGAGGGCTCTAGGGGTGAGCTGATTCTAGGCAATGAAGTTTTGATAAGCAGACATGCAGATGTAATCTTAGGGTATGAGAATACTGGTTTTCACACCAAATATTCTGTCTTACTTTCATTTAAATCCAGGAAGACTAAGTATTAAAGAAGATTGTTACTCAGGCTAATCTAGACAATCTGAACCCGGACCGTGTTAATTATTGTCTGATCCCATATAATCCAAAAGATGTAGAATAATGTATATGCCTATAAATAGATATACCCAAAGATGTTTTTAAATTTCTGTGGACAAAAGACAGCCACATGAATGTGAAGGAGAGAAGGCTGTAGCATGAGAATCCTTGCAACCCTTCTGTTTATACTTCCTTCATTGGTATGTAATACCTTAATTTTTCCCTATTTTTTCTTTTGAAAAGTGTGTATTATTTTACAGTTATTCTTTCCTGTTTTGAAAAAAAAAAAACAAAGCAAAAAATATTGTGATTTAAAGCTTTTCATCTATTTTTCCTCCTCTTCGGCATCTGGAGTTCGTAGGAGTAACCTTTCAGGGAACCCTCCATCCTTTGACAAACATCCAATATCCGGTATTACTTTACATTCTCCCATATAAAAATCTCTTATCACTCACCAAGCATCCTCTCCTACAGATACATTTCCCATATCCTAAGCTTGTCCCTGTTGTAGATAAAATCTTACCTTCTGAATTTTAACTGTAATAATGCTTATAGTTCTGGGGTATAAGCCATTCTGAGTTAAAGGTGCACTGCACTTGGTAATAATAAGTATCTCGCTATAGTTTCCTACACCTTGTAAGTTACTTCATTTTGCTTTGACTCTTTTAGAAGAGTGAATTGAAAATTTAAATATAAATATAAGATATGTATCAGAAAGGCTGAATGTTTTTATCATCTTAAGCACTACTAATACCAAATTTTGTCGGGAGAGGAAATCCAACTGAGGAGAAATTAATTTCTCATATGCATTCTTATATGTCCAAGTTACTTTCACTGTATCTGCTAAACTATACTTATTTGCCCATATACTTCTCAATAAGATTGTAGTTTCTTCATATTAAAACATCAATTATTTTGATCAGAGTCTAAATATAATTCTGAGTCTGATCTTGAGAGTTGCAGTTAGGTTTATAATGTACTAAATTCACCTTTTCAAAGGAAACATGCAGTTACTTTTGTTCCCAAAGCTAAGTGTTATTTCATCTCAACTCCAAAATCTTGCAAGAAAAGGTTGTATATAACGTTCATCAGGATCTTTGATTTAGAAATTGTCCCAGAAATTCCTTGCTGATTTTCTATACAGGTAAAAACCTCCCCACCCAGAAAACATATCATAAAGAGACAATTTGAAAAGATCTAAGCACAGTTTGCTTTCCAGCATGACCAGTGGGCTATATCTAAATGACGTTCTTCCATTGTAAGTGCTATTCAATTCTAGCAATGGGTCATTCAAGAGATACTCATTGCATTTGCCAGAGTAATATTTCTCTTCAGGAAGACAGGGAAACACTATAAGCTACTTTGCTCATTTCCAGTTTTACAGATATCTTGAGCTTTTGTTTTCCATTAAAAAAAAGATCCAAACCCAAGAGTTAAGTGAGAAAGTCTGGTTTATATTTGAATCAGTTGCTAGAGGTTTCTCAAAAACATGATCAGAAATATTTATTGTGAAACCAAGCTTTGGGTCTGTTCAGTCATATTTGTTTAATTGAACAGAACATCTGGCTTTCAATTATGTACGGTCAAACTTTAACAGTTACATAGAGAAAACCTTGTTTTAGTTTTAGAGTAAAGAAAATAAAAAATACAAATTCCTTCTGAAATAATTTGATTCAGCGATCAACTGATTCAGACCACTCACAAGTGTACTTCACAGGATGTCACTGCCTCACTGGAGATGATGGCAAACTGCCATATATATTCAGTTAGGTTTGACTTAGAGAAAAATGTTTTTTTTTATCATTTCTAGGAGTTGCAACTCCATGAAGTAGCTGGCTCCAGTGTGATAAGAAGCTGATCTCAGGATTATACTATTAACTGCGAAGAGAAGGAAACAAAGCAAAGCTCCAAGTAACTGCTTACAGAGGATCAGCATTTCCCAAATTCTCATATATGAAGAATTAAATTGGTTTTACAATGCTATTTCAGTTTATTTATGTTGTGAAATGATTGCTGAAAGCCCTGTTAGTAGGTGATCAGCATCAAAATCAAACCCTGTTTCATCCAAACTGTTACAAAATAGACCAAATGCATAAGATTTATGAATCTGTGTTTCTGTCACATTGCACCATCGTCCCTAGTGTCTGGGGGTGCCAGAAGAAACAAACAAGAGTGCATGCAGGTCATATGAAACATACCATGACCTGAAGGAAAATCAGTACTCTGGTTCTCCACAACACCAGTCTTCTAGCATTATCTTTTGTATAACCTGAAGACAGATAAGAAGTCACCATCTGAGTTGCCTAAATGCCGCAGCCAGATTCAGTGAAAAACAAAATACCTCAATATAGAGGTCCAGACTGTTGAATGAAATACACAGTTTAGACAGAGAAGTAATAATGTAGGACCAGGACTGGTACAGGGAACACTAAAAGGTAATGTACAAGTGTCAGAAATGCTTTGGGCTCTAAAGGAATGGCATTATACCAAGATTATGTATATGATGACTCTTGTATGCTAATGGTCTTCCTAATGCAAGGAAAAAGAATGGAAAACATTAACTAGTAATACTTGAATATATAAAATGCCACAAAACTGCAGGTGAGTTCAACTGATCATTTCATATGACTGACAAAAGCAAACACAAAAGATGCAAACATGACAAATTATTTTTAAATTAAAATCCTTGAGAAAAAATCCCCACACTATTCAATTGTTTTATAAAAAAGACTCACATCAGCAGGCATGCATGAAATTTTATCAGCAGCCAGTTTTGTCTGGGTTGTATATACTTGTGTTTATGTAGATCTGATTACTACTTTTTGATGAAATGGAATCAAAAGGCTACTGAAGAGTTTAATTTCTTCTGATGCTTAGTGTTCTCTTATCTCATACACATTTTTAATGACATCATATTTGCCTTTTTTTGGAACAGGCTATGATGTTAGAAATGTGAAAAGCCAACAAGTGGCACTATTATTCCATTAGGAACAAGCACCTTGATTTCATGAAGCTTTTCTGAATATGAAAGGGTAAAGAGTAAACAGAAAATAATATATGAAATAGAAACTTTAGGAAAGAGCTTTCAAATCTTTAAATGTGGATTTCCATCAATATACTATATATTTTCTTTCATAACAAGCTGTGTCTCATTTATTCTGGAGAACAGAGATATTTTCATGTTAACAAGATATTAACTTGTCTTCCCATTCTCAGTTTTACCTAACTCAGGCAAACTGAATTTATTATTTTATTTGGCTCAGCAGCTCTCTTCAGATGGCACTTGGGTAATGAAAGATGTGAAAAATCTTCTGTATACTAGCTGTCTATGTTTCTATGCAGAATCATAGAGTCATTTATGTTGGAAAAGACCACCAAGTACAACCAAGCACTGCCAAGTATATGTCTCCATAAAAAATGTGCCTTTGTCTTCATTTCCCAGAAGACAAACCACTTTCCTGGGTAGATATATAGGTTCTATATAGCTTTATCAATTTAACTATGTCACATCTGCTCAGTAAATCTAAAAGAAAATTCTTAGGAAGGGAGTGAAATCACTACCAATTTTCTTTGCTTCCACATTTTATAATCTGCAGTGATTCAGCAGCTGCTACATCAGCAATCCCTCCTCTAACTGAGGTGGGAATCTTTGAGAGCAGCAGGACAAACAACTGAAGTGGAAACTGCCATCTTCTCCCATTGTAAACTCTCTTGACTCATGAATTGGATGTGCCTATCTTGTCAGTCTCTAGGCTTTGTATTTCCATCAAATCACAGGCCAGATGCTTCCAAGCATTTTATTTTCTTAGGTGGGAATACGATTATCACTCCTTTTCCACAAAACACTGTGTGATATTAAAAAAATCCCCTCACTTCTAATTTTTAAAGATGACTACCTCAAAAATCGAGTAAAACAGCACATGTAAGAGTACATCCAAAGGCAAACATGTTTAGATAAAAAGCGCCTACACTCCTCACTGTAAGACACTGCCCAGGGAAGATATGGAATTTTAATGCTTTGCCATGCAATAGTTGACTGGAAAAAATATTGAACAAAGTCTACTGTGGCATTATTTAAAGTTGCATGCCACATTGTAGGACTTCCCCTCAAAAATGTATTGTGCTTACCAGAAGTTAGTGTTTTGGTGAAAAAGTCAGATTGTGAGAAAAGGTATTTTTTTTTTTTTTTTTTTTTTTGTGGAATACTATTTGCTATTGTACCACTGGCGATAAAATACTTTACTTGCACATTAGAACAGACCGTTTATGCTTATAATAATAAATTCTTTTTAAAATAGAGGACCAAATAATCTGTTTTTTCAAAGGAGAATAAGCAAAAATCCCCTCCTATGAATGAATTATTACCCTGTAAAATCAATTATTTTCTAACACATAATAGGGAAAGGAATCTTTTTCACTTTTATCACATAAAGCAAACAAATAAAATAATTCAGTTGTTGTACTTTGGGCCCAACCATCATTTAGATGCACAACTACAAAGATAACCTTAATTAATTATCTATTTATAATGACTCCTTGCCATTCTAATCTCCACGGTTCCGTTAGCTACATGGTACATCAGTGTAATTTAAAAACTGTTTAATGAAGATGTATTTCTAATTTATTACATGATTTTTTAATTACAGGCCAGTGAATGTAATTACATTTTCTGCTTAAGGATAGAGCCTTCTTACAGTTCAGACGTTAATAAAAGCACTCTCATTATACTCTTTAGTATTAGTCAGTGTAACTACTCTGAAATTTGGTATGTTACATAGAAAGTATATCAAATAAAAGGAAAGATGAACACTGTATTATGTTTAGAATACGTGAGTTTTAGTACATATTAAATCTGAAAGTCTTGTATTAATCTTGTCTAGCTGGTATGAGAATTAAAATTATGTATTATCAGTCTAGTAAAATATATTTTTTTCTGTTCTCAGGGTTTTTTTTCAGCACTAGTACAATCTTTGAAGCTTCACCCTTCCACTTCAGTGTGTTACAAACACACTTCCCAGCTTGCTTGTTCTCATCAATATTCCTTTCATATGTTACCAGAGATCTGTGGTGTCACTTTAAAAAAATAAAGCAAACACAGAAAAACACTGGACAAAAAATTGGGGAAAGCACACATATAATCAAAGGAATAATTTTGAAATGAGACTATTGAAATTGCAAAAATTCTAGCCATTATTGCTCAAATCACCATAATTTGCCTGTGCAGCTACAGTAGCTGATAGCCAGCACTAGCCACTTGAATACACAACCACCACAGAAAGGAATGCAGTCAAGACAAACGGGAGTCACATTTTGTGAAGAGTGGCCATACCATCTCAGACTAAAGCTCCATCTAGTTTGGTAACCAAAGAGGATACCTAAGAAGTAGTAAGAACAAGATAAACATATTTGCTATGTGCCCCAAGTACTTTCCTGACCAAACAGGAGAAACAAATGCAAACGGCTTTCAAGCCTAACCCAGAAGTTAAATACCAGAGTGGATCAGGACAGCCATCAAGCTGTTTCATTCAAGTAGGAAGCTAACCATCACGTGCAAAGCACTGTTGCTTTGCATTTACTTGCAAACTCTTGCTGAGAACATTCACCGCAACATCAATAGTCACAGTCTCAAAGACTATGGCTTCTCCTTACTACAATCATTATGCACCAGCTAACAAAAGCTGTTTTCAGTAGCATGAACAGAAATGACAGCAACCTGATATACCAGCCCTGTTACCCACTTCAATATTCTGAAACCTTATCTGGATTTGTACCTACTGTTACCTTTTTCACCTCGTCTACAGATACCTCTTCTTGGAGGTATGTCAGACCTCACCTTCCACCTTCTACTGATCCCTCTTAGTTACATACTATTGAAAGAAAGTCAGGCTGATGCCCTAAGTATTCACTTTATATACCTAGGCAACAATAGTGTACACATATAACAACATACAGCATCAAAAACTTGAGAAGTACTAAATGCATAAGATCTGCTATAAATTTGCAATCTCTTCAAATAGCTGATTTCTTTTGCCTAAGCAGCTAGTGAAAATTCATTCTATTCCCATGCTGACATTAAACTACTTGGAGGAGTCTATACAGTTTACTACCTCAACCACATTGCATAAAAACCACAGAAAACCTCACCTTTAATCACCAACAAAAATGTTTTCCAGACACTGGATTCTTTTCTATTGATATACCTCAAACTAAGTGCATGGCTTAACTCCAGCCAGCAACTAAGGTAAGATAAGCAGCAATTTCAGGGTTTTTTTGTAGTAACACAATGGAACCTTGAATCAAATAAGTCTTTGAGACCTGTCCAGACTTCTTTTTGTTAAAACAACGTTCTCAGAGAAGCCAAAGAGACTTTTAACAGACTCAGGGCTGTTTTATAGAAACTAGAACACAAGCATGTCTAGTGGAGGAAGATTGGAATCCACTGTGTAATAAAAAATAGTAATAAAAGAATATGCTAACAAATATTCCCTTTGTCCACTGTGTCACTGAAGACTATTAGTCAAACTCAGTGACTTTTAGGATCACTGTAATCTCCACGCAATTACCTCCGGGTCTCTACGAAGACTCCTCTGCCACTCCTGTGACAGGGCAGTATCCATACTCTGCTCTTTTCAGGTGTCTCCTTGCTGTCTGACAGGCTTCCTGCATTCTTATGTGCTTTGCTTTTTCTCCTGACCTGATCTGCAGTCTGTAAGAGCAATTGGTCTCAAGAGAAGAAGATATCTCCACCTAAATCTATCATCTCTTTATCAGGAAATCTAAGGTAAGAACTGAAAAACAAACAAACAAACAAACAAACCCCAACAAAACAAAACAGGTAAAAAAATAGTGTATTTTCCGTGTTAAATTTCTAGGGTTTATGGTTTTTTTTTCTAGGAAATGAAAAGTGGGTTACTTCTACATTTTTTATCATTTATGGTACATTTTTGTTATTTGCTTTCTTTTCATGATGTTGGCGTGTGATTCTCAAAAATCATGCAGAAGCTTATCTTTGAAATGGCTAACTCCTCTTACTGTATGTGTCAGTAATTCCTTCAAAATATTATAAACCCTTGATTGGTACTGACATCAAACTGTTGATCTGGCTATTCCTTTTCTTCTCCATTTGCTGTTCTCCAGGGTCATCCCTTACTGGCAGAGTTTTCAGAAAGCCTTCCACTGTTGCAACATATACTACTTTTCTAGTATTCTTCAATAGAGATGACCTATTTTACCAACATAAGCACAAACAGCTCTTGGACTTACATCAGCCCATGAGTTAGGACATTTTCACTTCTTTGCGTTTGCTCCCATTACCTATGCATTGCATCAGAATTCATTTTCATGTTTCTTACTGAATGGTGAGGGTTCCTCAGTGAGGAACTGAGTAAGTTCCTACTTACTGTTTTACTATCCTTAAAAACTCAATTACTCCCCCAGTGCCTTGTCCCTTCAAGGAATTTTCTTGTTGATCAGTGGTTTAATCTACCAATTGTAACAATCCCGACTATTCCCAACCCCTTTGTTTTCTGCTGGTTATCCATTTCATTTAATCTGCAACCTTTCCCTATGTGCCACCAGAATGAAATTCCAAGCTTCTTGCAGAGACCATTCTCTGTTCTACAATAGAGGAGATTCTGGGAAATCTACAGGTAATTAACAGTGTTTTCCAAGAGGTAAATCAAAGTACTCTATATGAAAGTGCCTGTATTTTCTGAGTATGTTATTTATCACATTTCTTCAACCAGTAAAGGATAAACCTGTATTGAAAGAAATTCTCCAATAACTGAAATTTTCTCAGCAGGATTATTGATGTGCATTTCCTAGAGACTAGGAGACAAATACTAACATCCGGTCTTGACTAAGATAGATACTCTGATAAAAGTAACTTCTTTAGTAATTTGGCAAACTCTTTGGCAAGATCCACTGAAGCACATGAAAGACAAAAGTATGATAATGTATAACATTGATTTCTTTGCACTTTAAAAAGTCTCCTGTAATTTCCCAGTGCAAACCAGAGTGGTATCTTGTGTAAATGCATCCCTTCAGATAGCATGAGACACTTTCTAATGACTCGTACATTCCACATCAGGATTGCATACATTGTTTTTCAGATTAGAGTATTTCCAGAAAATTATAAACATATGTTTAACTCTTTGGCATAAGTGGAAAAACATCACTTTCTTTCTCCAAATATATGCAAAAAACCACATTATAACAGAAATACATCACAAGTTCAGAGAAAGATGAGAGCATGAGCTGCTGTGGATCTCATCTGAGGTACACAACACCTGGTGCATATAAGGCATCATTTTCCGTAGAAGCATTTGTTGTTAAATGTTGTTGTGAAACATGAGACACAGAAAACTTAATGTGTCAGGCTAACGGATTGTCTCATGTAATGATAGATGAAGGTTAGAAAATTCTATCTAATACATAATATTCTTCTCAAATTGTGTTTAACTCAGCAACTGCAAATAAGAAGTGTAGACATGTGAAGACTTTTTAAAATATGCTTCTATTGAACATCATTTCAGCCTCTGGGGAACAAAACAGATCTTTCAACAGCACCTTTTCCCAACTTTAAGCACAAGTCAATCCCCAATGTAACTTACTGGCATAACGGAATGTCATCTTTGACGATGCATCTTCCTCCATTTTTGCAGTATTCTTCAGGACAAACTGCAAACATAGAAGTAAAAATTAGAATTTAAAGTTCCCCCCATCGTTATTATATTTCTCATTGCCTGATTTTAAAAATGGAAGAATATTCACATTTGTCTATTTGGGTACTTAGCACTATCAAACCCTCTTCTTTTAGACCTTGCCTTGGTGATGTAAGTGTCAAGTCATAAATACATTACTGTCAATGGGCTCCTCTTGAGCTTATAGAAATCCTGGTACTTCACTTGAGCAGGCTTCTAATTCTTTTCAAGTCAGAGTTTTATGTGACTCCAGAAATGAAGCTTTTGCCACTTACATCATTTTCAAACAAACAGGAATATATAAAGTAACATCCAAAACAACTGAACTTATATTTAAGAAGTACTTAAGTCTACTTTATTATTAATAGCTTCTACATAGGGGTGACAAACAGACACTTTTGTGTCACCAGCCTTCTTATTAAAGATGTCCAGAAATTTAACACTTAGAATCACATTCTCATAAGAACTAGAGAAATCAATCTTGAAAAGAGTAAATGCGTTTAAGCAAAGGGAGATGTCAGTGATATATTATCAGCTGTTGACATCCCTTAACATGGATTTCCACATCATCACGTTTAGTTTTACATTCCTACAACAAGAAAAACTCAAAATAAAAAATGAATCCCCTCAATCTTCTTTAGTAAGAAAATAACTTGTAAAATGCAAATTAGACCTAAAGAATCTTGGATACAAATAAACAAATAAAAATTGTTTGCTGAGGCATAAAACCAGTGCTATTCAGTGTGGACAACTCCAGTTTTAAGAAGAAACTTTGGAAAAAAACATTAATTACTTAAATGATCTGCTTTCTGACAAAATAGTAAAAGATTTGTAATTCACTGTCATGCTAGGCTATGAAGTTATGTTCTATATTCCTATATTCTTCTACATGGAAGTGATTTCTGAATATATTCCTTTACATTTAAAATACTTTTTAGAAATCAAATTTACCAAGTATGCATTCTTTCTGCATTGTAAAATCGGTAATTTTTTATGTTAAAGTACGATTTATTCTCTCACATTAATAATAAAAGAGAAAGGTATAACAAACATATATAATGAATATAATACTTGTGGACAACCTTCACTCCCAGAGAAATCAGCAGATGTCTCCTACCAAGAAGGTAATGTAGGACATCTAACACACTATAATGAATTATATTGTTACAATATATACTATGTATTGTAAACTTTATCACATAACTCATAATAAATCATAAAAACAGTGAGTTGAATTCTCAGCTAATGCAACTTTACCAAAGTCGGGGGAGTACTGTTAATACAGAACTGGCCCAGAGTTTGTAACCGGCTTGGGGAAGAACTGCAGTAACTTTGTCACTGAATGGGATGTTTTTAATCTAAATTTATTTTTTTTTTGTCATAATCTATGCTTTTGTTAGATTTTCTCAATAAAAGTCTCATTCAGATCGGATATTTATTAGTGTGCTGTTCTTACCTTTCTCCACAATTTAACTCAATATTGTGGGAAATGCATTGTGTTAAAACAAACATTATATATTTTGGTTTATTTTCTAACCTAGATTTGGGTTACACTTACCAAACAAAAATTCCTATTAACTCAGAAATGTGAGTTGATTTAAGCTGGCTACTCACTGGGCTAAAATCAAGAGAGTGCCTTAGTAGTACACTATAGAAGTTGTTGTGTTTGTTTTTTTTTTTTTTTAAACAGTGTGTTTATACTTTAAGAAACACCCCTTGTGAAGACATTAACTAAGCATATTATTTTTCATGTTTTTCTTCATCTTTTATCTGTATCATACTTTCATCAGGAAAATTCATGCCTGAAGTAATTTGATAAAAGTGTTAGCAGAGGAAATTCAGTCAAATTTGAGGATTGCCTAAAGATTCAGTAGGAAATAACTACAGTTTTTTGTTTCAAATGATTTTTTTATGCGAAACTGAGTACCTGAACAGCTGGACTCATCAAGGCTGAAATCAATGCAGTCTGCAATGCCATCACAACGTTGGGAGGTTGCTATACATTGATTAGTTGATGCGCATAACAAAGAACCATTGAGACAATCTTTAATGGCTGAAACAAAAAGTAACATGACAGTTATTATCAGCTATATTTCTTTTTCTCACTTTTAAAAAACTCCCAGAAAAGTTGATTTGTACTATAGTATATAAACTTGCATCTGTGTGACTTCTATAAGCTTTCATCTTCAAAAACAGTCAACCTTACTACTGAGCAGATAAACAAGTAAACAAACACAGAGCACAGATGTTACAGAAGCTGGATTTTCCCATGTTATATTTGTGAAGAGGAAGGGGGTGTATTTACCTAAAATGTTGTCAGAGTAAGCTGCAAACCCCAAATAAAACCCCATAAAATATATAAGAAAACTGGATCAACTCTCATTCACAACCTAGTTTTAAAATGATGGAACTAATTTTTGAAAACAAGTAAAAAAATGACATAATGTTTTTTTTTCTTCTATTACAAGAAACCAATGACTAAGAGATAGTTAACCCATAAAAAGTAGAGAAATACTATACTGGAGAATCTAAACTTGCACACTTTTTTTTATTCTTGGACATTCAGTTATATTTTCTATGTTTGTATCCAGAAGAATTATGAGAGGTAAATCTTGCTGGAATCACATAAGCCTTCAGGCAGTGAATTATTCCTAAGTCACTGATCTACAAGAATGTACCCGATGGTCCTGTGGACTCCTATAGAGTATAACACCATTTTGTTATTTTATCTCAAACAGTGTTGTCTTACGCTGCCTTAAACCATTGTTTTTAAGGTTTTTGTGTAGGTAATTTAAACTGAACTCTGTCACAATGATACTAATGCAAATCAGAGGGAACTCTTCTTACTCCATCAGAGTTATATATATTCACAATAGCTTTTGAGTTTAGAGTGAGAGAATCTGGGAATATTAAAAATATCCCACTGCCACAGCAAAATGTCATAATGCTTTCCTGTTAATGGGTTCAAAAGCCAGTGTGCAAAATTGTGGCAATAACCTCCCAGGCTGGATGGCCAGGCTACTGTAGGATGTATTCGTTCCACCCTTAGATATAATTTAAATCACTGGCCTATATGGGCTGCAAATATGTGCTAAATTTAAAATACTGCATTTCAATTTAGACCACAATAATGGAGGCAAATCTTGCCAGTTTTGATCCTGCCAATCAACTTTTGCCAATGTTGATATTCAGAAATATGAAATGAGTAAAGGGTTTTGGGATCAAATCTTTAATTACATGCACTGACTATCTACTGAAGTCTGCAGGAAAATCTGTAGAAGAATACTAACAAATATAAAGAGTAGTTTGCTTTTGTTTACAATTTCAATTCACCTTTATCACAGAACTTAAAGATCTGGATGATTTTAAACTATCACTGTTCTGTTCTGCATACGTGTTTATATCAAAGTCTCTTCTGACTGGAGAAGTCTTGATATTAGTAGGAATTTGCTGGTATAAAAATGCTGCAGGATAAAAAAATATAACAAGAAGAACAACAACTTCCTTTTCTGCTTTCCATTCCCTTGACTACTCAGTCTGGTGGTACAGGTTGTGGCAAACTGAAAAAACCCAGCAGTTTACAGCATCACTCCACATTTGTAGCATATCCTACCATCTATCTCCCATACTCTGTTATGCACTTTCCTAACCAAATTATGATCACATACTTATTTTGGTGCAATCAGATCCAAATCCTGGACAGCCTTTGCAATTTGGGGGATGATGTCCCAATGGTATTTGAACCAGTTTTATAAGTGGTCATTTGCTCACAAATACCCAGTCTGTAAACATAATTATATGTTCAGACTAGGACTTCAGAAACAAAATTGGAAGTTCACCCTAAAACATGTTCTTATGTCCTTTAGACCCTTTTCCCCTGCACATGTATTTTGAGGATGCTGTAAACTATGTGGATGTAGACTGCTAGACTGCTACATATTGTTTGTCATATATATGACGACTAACACAAAGATTCATTTCCTGAGCTCTAACTTGCATTGAGGATTGTGTTAAGAACAGAAAGTGTCCTTTAGCCCTTTATTATTTCCTCTGATCCTGGACTGGCTGCTGGACTCATATCTGAGGACAAAACAGAAGAAATGTTGGTCCATTTATATCTGTTGATCGTCAAGATTTTGACATGTCCTTTTACCTTGAACAAGCTTATTGCACTGAGATTGTATACCACTTACAGAGGGAACAGTGGTATCAATGGATCTGAATGCTGAATACTTTGCACAGATCCAACATTTAAGATAGAAGGTATAAAATACTATAAACATAATACTGCACAGCCTAACTGCTGTGAGAACTCCATGGGAAATTCTGTTTGCATAGATCTCTAAGTCATACAGAAAAGCATTTCTGTGGTAGAAATTGTGGGTTTAGTAGAGATCTGACTAACGCAATTGTTTATTTGCTTTTCTTTGTCCTTGACTTCTTTTGGGTTTTATACTTAATCTCTGCAAGATGCAAGATGCATAATACATTTTGACAACTGGTATTCATCCCAGAAGAAAACCTTCTCTGATGAATTCCTGAGTTCAGAAGCCAGAAAATTTTTGTCCATCTATTTTTACTTAGGTGAATTAAATTGCTATGGGACATGGCATGCACAAAACAGGTGGTGTCGGTAAGAAGGTGTCAGTACTTCCTAAACTGAAATTTTCTAAGATCTGCAGGAAGATTTGATCTGCACCAAAAAACACCCAAAACCAAACACCCAACCCAAAACCAAAATAACTTTGCTAATTAAATCTTACTCTGTGTTCATAACTGCTTAGGAAAAAAGTATTCAATTTCAAACTAAAATTTGGAAAAAAAACCACTCCCAATCTTTGCTATTATTTCAGTACACATAGGCTGCAGCTACTGTCACAACAATCAATTTTATAGATTATGCAGAAATTTAAATAAAATAAATAAAATTCGTGAAATATTTACATTTTCTTTCTGAATTTTCTCTGTTGACAACCTTACATGGCATTTCATATGTTAAAAGTAGGCACCTAAAGATGAAGTGCTGCACTCTCCTAGCACATACATTTTGATGGGAAAACCAGCTGTGAGAGTATCAGCTTTTCACTGATTTCATTCCACACTACCACTAACCACTTTTTGCTTTGCCTGCAATCAGTATCTTCTTCAGAGAAGAAACATGAGTTGCTGCTTCTCTATTCCTATCTTATATTGTCAACACTTACATGTTTATATAGTCATAACTGAATTTTGGACTAACAACAAGATTACAGATTTGACTAAGATTCTCTCTCACACACACACCCCCCCCCCCCCCCCCCCCAGAACCCCAAGGTGCAATATTTATTGAGAATTTTTGTTCTTCAAATAGACTGGGACTTAATTTCCCCTCATTCCCTGAGCATTGCTTAGAATTCAAAGGGAATGAAACAATCTCAGTTATTTGGAGAATACTTATAATCATGGAAATCTTGTGGCATTCCGATTTTTGATTCTAGAACACATTAGCTGCTGTGGTGTGGAGTTAGGATGTACATGTACTAGGACACAACAGGGAGGTGTCTAACAGGACATACTGAGGAGGAAACTAAGTGAAATGAAGATTAATGAGGAGAGGTTTATTTAAACTTAGGGACATGTAAAATTTCAACAAGCCTCTGGGTAATGTTGAATTTAAGATAAGAGACATCTCCAAAATCATGTCTTTTGCAAACAAAACCACAGAGCCCATGTCTAAAAAAACCACAAAAGTGCCTAGAAAGGCATGAACAGATAGTCTGCACAATCTATGCCAGTTTGTAGAATAATTTGTGAAAAGAAATAGCATATGCAGTGGCCTGCATATTCAGTATTTTCAATACAAAATGTTAAAGAATTTGAATTTCTAACCTAGTGGAAACTGATACTTTTAATTGTTTTTGTTCTGATAAGGATGAAAATTGAAATGTTAAACTTCTGCAGAACAAGAAGTTTAGAAAGAAATGTCTTTATATGTAAAAAGCCTCTTATTTTTTTCCAAGTAGCTAATGATTTTGACCTTCCTGGAATGAAACACTTGGCCTCAGCTCATCTACCAATAATGAAATATTTCAAACTGGGCAGATGCTCACTTTTGTGTCTATTGGAAACTTCATGGTAACTCATTGCAGTTGCATTTCAAAGCCTGTTGTCCTTGCATTTTGCTTGTGAGCCCTTTTGCTTGGTCAGGGCACAGATTGCTGCTACTGTGTGAACAGACCTGGTTTCAAAATCATTGAAAGGTCAGGACTGCCTTGAATGTTAGTGAATTACAGAACTGCAAAAGTCTAGCTGTCATATTGTAATCAGAGATGAGGCAATGCAAATGTAGCTGACTGATCTACAGAAAAAAAAGAAAATGCTTCCAATTATTAAGAGAAGCACAATACAAAATATTTTATGCATTTATCAAAGTTGATATCCAGGGAATAAGAATGCATAAGTAAAAATATTTGCAAATGTAGAGTGACTGTCCAGGTAACACATTATACATGATACAAATAATATTTTTCTTGATGAGGGAATAGTGAATGCTACACTATACTTCATTATGTTGTTCTTTTTAACATCACTGTTTTAGGGAAGTAAGTTAACGTTGCCTTAACTATAGCAATGAAAGTAACTTACGGCAGCCAATTTCGTCTTCATTAAAGCGGCAGTCAGGCACACCATCGCATTTTAGGAGGGATGGGATACAGCCCTTGGAAGGACACAGGAACTCTGTTTGTTTGCAAGAGCCTGGAGATATGGTAGTAGGCATCTCTGTGGGACAGTTCATTTCATCACTTCCATCCAAGCAGTCTTCAGCCCTATTGCATTTTGCTGTGAGGGGCAAACACTGCTGCACATATGCACATGTGAACTGGTCACTACTGCAAGTTGGAGGGTGTGGATCAGCTGATCCTACAAGAAAAAAAGTAATATTTATTTATTGTCTTCTTTCACTAGTCATCTATACTGTCTTTGAGATGTACACAGGAACAGCAGGATATGCAGCTGATCTGATTACTAAACTCTGAAAAAAACCCAACCCAAAACAACTTGTATAAAAACACAGCTTCTAAGTACAGAACACATTATTAAAACACTTTGTCTCATCATATTAACTCCATTGTTGTTGTTGCTGTACTTTGCTTCTAAAGCTCAAATTCAGCATTTGTTCTGATCCTATTACTGCTTGTGCCATGTATGTGTTGAAGAGTTAATACCAAAGTATTAGTAAAACTTCTCTTCCACCTTCTATCAGGAAGAGGTTAAAATAGCCCTCAGTTACAGTCTTACTCTGTTCGCATATTTGAATGGGTGAAAAGAAATCAAAGACAACCTAAGTCTGGATTAACAAGGAACTTGTTTCATGGAAGGCTGTTATGCATGGTAAGGTCTGACCCCTTGGCAGAGCAAGAAAAAGATATTCATAAAGTAACAACAAAGATTTTCATAAAATAACAGCAAAGATTTTACTGATATGCTTTATTATCAACCTGATTCTGTAGCTTAGTTCGATGTGATAGAGTTAAATCAAAGAAAATACTAGATAAAACTTTCCAGGGTACAACTGAAAAAAAGATGTATTTTTAAATTAAGACATTAAATTACTTGCATTGCTGGAAATAATACTGGAAAAAACTTTCTGTAATCACTCATACAAACAAATTTCTCTCAGACGCTTCAGTCCCTCTTTCTTCCTAGGAAAATTACTGTGACAGAATTTTACCAGCAGAAGCATCAGAACTGTTTGTGGAAACTGAATTCTAAAGAAGCTGTCTATGCTCATGCTGTGTTCTTTACACCAATAGTGTCTCCCATGGGAGCAATGTGATGGATTCCTGTAATTACTGTTTTAGTGCAGAAAAAAGAGAAAATTCTCCAGAATTTAAATCTATGTATTTAATCTTTTCTAGGTCAATTTGTGGCAGATGAGTAAAGAAAGTAATATTATCTTTGTTAGAGACAAGGAAAGATTAATTAATGTCACCGCGTCTGTAAAAGACAGGTTTTGCTGTTGTCTTGGGCTGAAGCAGAGCAGATCAAGTGCAAAAGTTCACAGGTGGGTTTTAGCTTGCCTTTTGAAATGGTGCAAGCATTGCTCTCTGACCTCAGAAGTCAAAAGTTACTGCTGCATTAAGTCAGGACACGCTGTAAGGGAATACATGGATTCTGGCATTATTTTACTACTCTTAATCCGCTGGGCATAGCAGTATGTTTTTGCATTCTGTGATACCAGCTGGAGAACTTTGCTGAAATTGTAAAATACCTGCATCATGAATAACAATAGCATTTTGTACAAAAAAATGAACTGCTAATGCATTCAGATAAACAGAATACTAGTGTTATTTTACCATCTGGTTTCTTGTGAAACAGTTGCAAGCAAAAAGAGCTCAAACTGCAGTCTAACAATGACCTATGCTAGCATAGCAATTTTTGATTTTCATGTTACCTTTATGTCAGAAAATCGTAATTGAAAGGCTTCCTACAATAGAACATTCCTGCCATCACTTCATACCACTAGTGTTGTTAAATTCGATCATGCTACTAGAAAAATGTATTTCATACACTGGACATAATCTAAATATAAAACAATAATAATGGATTTTTTCACAGTGAAAATAATAACTTGCTGATTTTTCAGCTTGTTTCTATTCAGGATTACATCATAAACCCCTCAAATACATATGCTTTTAAATGGGAATGAAAAGATTGCATTTTCATGATATGTGTTTTATAAATGTATTAGTTTTAAAAAATCTATTTTCATTTATGCTACATCAAAAAGCTTATAAAAGCTGTCTTTAGGTAGTTAAGCATAGACATTTAAATCACATAATGAATTTATTTTTGAACAAATTAGAAGTATTTTAGATTTTGCATTTTTTTCCTGCTTTGTTCCTGTATTTTAGCAAGTAATTAAAAATAGTAGCACATAAAGAGGTTAGAATTGGGTTCATCATGAAGAATTTCTATGTAAGACCATGATTCTGCCAAGATACTAATGAAATGCATGGAAGGTCATTGGGCGAACATATTTCTCTCTTTATTGATATAAAACTAGTGCTGTTAAAAATAGACCAAATCTTACACAATGGATTTAAAAATATATATATTTTGAGTTTACACTTTCTCTGGGAAAAAAAAAGGTATGATTATATTAGATACCTGGTTTTTTTGTCTGTTACTTCTGACCCTTTTCCTCACAATGTCCGGGGGGCATTTAAGCAGCTTAACAAAAATTACTTAAGCTGCAGTCAGTTCTACATAGGCACTTTTGTCCTTTCATACTCCCATTTTTTTTTACTGAGTTTCTGATAATACAGTGCAAATTAATGCCACACAATTCCGATATATTTGACTTCCCTAGGGTCACTTGTTTATGTTGCAGGAACGATTGTGAGCATTTTTGACCCAGTTTAATTCCCTATACCTGTCCTGTTTGTGATATGCTTGTTAACAGGTTTCTACCCAGCTTTGTTCCGAAAACTGAAGTGCCCCTTTAAATTCAATAGTTCTTGAATGTGTGGCTTGTTATGAATCTGATCTTGAGTGTTAAACTGTCTTTGGGCTTTTGTAGCGCTGATCAGTTTAGTCTTATGGTCCCGATCATATAAAGTGTTTTTGCATATAAATGATCCATACTAAAGTCAGTAGTTAGTCAACTGCATGAATGCTTTATTGAATGGGGGATTATTATTATTATTATTATTATTATTATTATTACTACTATTATTATTATTATTTTCTCTCATGATTCCCTATTGCTGTTAGAAAATATTGCGTAGAAAGAATTTCTTCCAGACTTGCATACCAATTATTTTAGAGTGTGCAATATTCACTGAGAGCAGTGAAGATGTCTGCAATTTATGCTAAAGGTTAAATTAGGGGTAAGGTTAACCAGGGGTCTTGTTGAGGTCTGTTTTATGTTTTCAGTACATTAATAAAAATCCAGAGATACCTTGAAATCTGCAAAATCATTTTAGATCAGAATAAATGAGAATATACCTCAAAGACCATAAGAATATCACCTTGCATATTAACTCACATTATATTTTAATTACTTACAGAAATAATTCACATCTGTTTAGTTTCAGACGCAATAGGAAAATTGTGCTCTGGATGACATTCTCTAAAACATCACAATTACCGTGATCTGCCAAAACTGCACTCGCAAGTTCAGTCTATTATCTTTACATAAAATAGGTTAAAAATGCTTTTCTTACTTATAAATTAAATGTGCCTGGTAAAAATTCTGAAGTTTTATAAAACATTATTTTTTTTATAGACAACATTTTAAACTGACTAATTAGGAATATGCAAATCTAGAAAATCATTAACTAATTCCAACTGAAATCTCAAGCAACTCATTAATGCAAAACTAATTACTTGCAGTCAAAGCTACTACCTATGTAATTATTTATATTAAACTCTTTATTGCAGTATCTGCTACTGACATGTTCCAATTTAGAGTAGCAAGATTCATTCAGTTTTCTTGCCACTGGGAAGAACTGAAGTGTTAACACTGCAGCGTGGTTAACAGTTAAAAATGAGCTGGCACTAATGCGAGACACATCAGAAATACCTTCCATTGTACTGAGTTACACAGTGGTATACTCACCTGACTCAGCTGTAGAAACTAAACTTATGCATATATATATGAATCTTATATCCACTCCTGTACATACACATGAAGGTTATGTAAACAGCAGAAACTGAAATGTGTTTTTTCAATGCAAATTGGATATCCATTTTTGGCCTACAGGCCATTAGTCAATTAAAATCTTTAGATTCAACAATTGTATGATACTGGCATGCCAAAAACATTTCTCTCACTTTTTGCCAAATGCCAAAAAGATGTTCCCAAGCCAGCCACTCATCTCCTGAGTGTTGCGTGGCTCATTTTCAGACCACATTCAGACCACATTCAGAAGTGGAGGAGATACTGTACAGGTTACTTTTTTAAAAAGCACTATCTATTTGAAGCTGTTCAAGGATTTGGAGATAAATCTAGTGAAAATTATGTGTTCTAAGGAACACAGGATAAAAGCTTAGATTTTCTTAGCTTTCTGTACCTAGGCTGTGCATGATCACTGAAAAGCAGGACTGGAGATCCTCAGGAATACATTCAGTATTTACACACAGATGAAAAGCAAACTAATCAAAAACAACTCCAGAGAAAAAAAACTCTGCTCTGTGGAACATTGAGTCTGGATTTAGATCTGCGTGGAAAACGGCAGCAAATTGTCAATGTTTCATTATAGCTAAAGTAATCATGATTTTTTAAGTAGCAAGCTGAGGACGTGTCCTTTTTTTTTTTTCACTCTGTTTCATTTTACTTATTGTATGCCTTGCAAATAATCAAAATTAAAGAAAGGCTTTAAAAATGTGCATATAACATCTACTTGTACATCATTAAAAAGTCAATTCTGTTAGGTCCTAAAAAAATCACATTTTAATTTGATCCTAATCCTTTGTGAAACCTCGCACAGCTGTGCTAAGTGAATTATTACCTAAGGACCAAGAAGTGTTACCCTACAAGCATCCTCATACTTTGAAGAGAAGTTTGGTAGTTGAGGTAGATACAAAAAAGCAAGAATCAGACCAGTATGTAAAGCAATCCAAATTTGGTACGAACTGCAATTTGAATTACAACAGATACAGCTGAATATATCTATATGTCATCACTGTCAGAAAAAAAAATGAGTGCTTTTAGGTACTTCTTTATTTCAATGTGCTAACCACCAAAACATGTTACACTAAATAGAGCTCATGAGCTAATGATTTGGGAGAATGGAGCCTTTACAGTATGAAAAGTGTTAAGTCAGTAAATACTCATCACCAAGGACATAATTACATATTTGTGGGATAGACGTTTGTTAAAGGCTTACTGTTGTTTGATGGACTTTTTCTGTACACATATGCTCTGTTGTACTACTGTCTTTGTCATCCATGGAGTGTACTGATCCCATTTCCTGACTGTACTCCAAACTTCACAGGTCAACACTGTAAACGTTTTGCCCATGAATCACAGGGGCTTAGTCACAGGAAAAGACAGAACTGCTATTACCCAAATGCTAATATAAAATAAATGTTTGTATTACACAGTCATTAGTACAGCGAGAAACATGAACAAGCTTAATTTGAATGAAAGAACATCTCCGTGCTATCCACTTCTTCTGCCTTTCTTGTGCAGATACCAAGATCTCTGGTGCAGAGTAGGTCTCCATTTATATTTTTCTATCACCTATAACAGTGAATTCTAATTAAAGCTAGTAGATGTTGGCACTAGAGTCAACAGCAGGAAGCACAAAATAAAGTTACTGCATGCTATTACACAGAATTAAGTCAGTTGTATCAGAGCTTGCTCTAAAGCCCATTTAGGTAAATGGGACAACTCATATTGATTTTAATGGGCCTTGCATCAGACTCTTGAAAACTAACCACCTGTCTGATATATTTGCATAAGTAATTTGCCTACTAAATCTAATAAAAACTGTGAACCTATTAACTGTAGCTAAAAGAGCCAAAAATAACCCCCTCCAACAGTTTTCATTAGACTAGAGTATAAATTAAATACAGGTCCAATCCAATCCATAAATTAAATTGAAATAAGTGGCAGTCCTCACCTTCACTTCAGTAAACATTGGCTCAGGGCATGAAACCAGCCCATTCAAAATGGCTGCAAGGAAATAAACCTTGTTTTAAAAAGATTAACCAGACTGAAGTTTTTCAGATACTTTAACAATCCGTCCATGAGTCTTTACCAGTGTCAATAAAGCTTCTGCTAAAAAATAAAGTGTTAATTTCAAAGCTTGTAAAAAGACAAAAAGGCAGAAATTTGAGTCTGTCCAATTGAATCTTGAAGTCTCTTCCTCTGGTGAGGACACAGAAGTATGGGCCGGGGTATTGAAAAGGATCCCAGAGACCCTCTTACGAAGTCAGATTTACAAAAACAGAACTTGGCCCCATGACTTCAGAGGTTTATAAGTCTGTGCAGAATTGTGCATAATGCATAACTTATTTTAAATTATGACAGTTTGATAACATACAAACATGATGGAAAACCGACAGGTTTACTGCCAGTGATAATCAAACTATGATTTATAGTTTCCACTCAGAGAACTACTGCTTCTGGCTGAAACACACTGACTACCTGTGACAGCAATATGGCAATATTTGCCATATTTCTGCTAAGAACAGCCCAGGAACTGCTAGCTATGCCTGCTGTTGTGATGGATTTACTTATTTGTTTATTTTTTAAGAGCAATGAAAAACTGGAGAAGCTGTGAAGCATTAGTTTCCAACAAAATGAGGTGGGCTGCACTACAGGACAGGTTTAATGTGGAGAAAAGAGCAGTTTCTTAGAATCAGCACATTTTCATAGGTGGAGTGGGAACATAACACTATGCTACACCTTTTTTTTCCCAACTTCTGAAGAAACATAGCTTCTACGGGTACGAATTTATAATCATCTGAGAAGAGCCCTGAAGAAAATTATGGTAACATCCATATAATTTCTGAGGTAAATCTGAGCTTGTGATTTATTCTTGTTGAGGAGAAAGGTAAGTTTCACATAAAGAAGATTCTGAGAATTTTCTTCTCTCTAAGATAGTATCATGAAACTATGTAATTCCAAAAATAATTTCTCTCCATCCCTCCAAGGAAATATATTGATTTTTATGAACAAACTTAGCAAGGCAAAATATCACCTCTGTGACTTGAGGGTTGCTTGGATTTTTTTGGTGTAAACAGATGGGTTTTGGAGGTTCAATATTAATGAAACTATTCTAATAGACTATTAATAAATCCAAAGATTTTTAATTTCCCAAAAGGCATCTAGTTTGAAACAGAAGATTTCAGAATTCTGTACAAGTGTAAGAAGGCAAAAAGAAACTGAAAGATTTGGACAAATATATTTATTTAAACATACATAACATAATTGCATTCAGGACACGTCACTAATTATGCTAGTATATACAGTGCATATCTTATTCTAAAATTATTCCCAGTTTTCTTCCCTGTGAGATCCACAAAAAACTGTGGTTTCATGGCCAGCTACCTTTGTGCACTAGAAGATACTGGAACAGGCTGAAGATACTCTCTAAGGTACTATGTCCTGGATCATAGTTTATACTCTTTAAAAATGCAGAAATGCCATACCTATGCCAAGTAATGAGGATCTAAACCATATTCTGATTGGTTTCAGGGAGAAACTAATTAACTAAGGAAATTATTCACAAATATTCCCGGTATCCCCAGTCCTCTATCACTACTAATTTTGCTTTCCTCTTCCCCTCCTTTTGTTTTTACAGGCAGCTGCCCTCTTGCCCTTGAGGAAAGAAATTCCCTGAGCTCTCAACCTGAGAGAGATTTCTGCTTCACTGCAAGAGTGAGCAGACAAGATAACAGTGATTCCCCTGGCTCTGTAACTTAAAGAAATCAGAAGTTAAGTCTCCTCTACAGTTTTTCCCCATGATCTAACACTGTAGTATCAGCAACTCAGGCAGTTAACCCTTCCAGTGTGTCCTACATTCAGGCTCTGGGAGTTTCAGAGATGGAGCATTGACTTTGTCTAAGCCTTTGTCAGATGAGTCCTGTTCTGCTGCAGAACTTTCTCACTACTGCTTCACACACGTGCATGCACAGACACATGCACACACACCCTTCAGTGAGACTCAGTCTACACAGCCAGATTATTTTTTTGCACTAACAACACAAAAACATCCACTGTATTTTTTGAGTTGTCTCAATTAGACACAGGTGCCATTTATGCTTTCCTCATAAGATCTAGTGAAAAGGGATCTACTAAAAGTGACAGAGAACATATAAAATTATCTGCAAATGCATGGTTTCTAGGCTGTTTCGTTATTAGACTAGCTTGCCCATAACACTTTTGCTGCTCTGCCAGTTTGAAACATTTTGGCTGTTTCATATTTTGCTTTTTGTTACAGTTCACGATTCTTTACTTTTATGACTCTGAAAACAAAAAGGTTCTGGACATTTCCAATCTCAAACCAAAATTATAGAGGTTATTTTATTTAATTATCTTTTTAGTTGACAGGTAGATAGCATAATGCAATAAGAATTAATTGTGGAGGTAGTTATCAAGTATGTTTGAAATATTTGGACATTGTAGCTTTATGCTCTATAGAAAACCTCCTCATAAAGTTAAATAATTCTACATTCAGAAATGTATCTGAATAATGTGCACAGAGAAAACAAAATAATTCTCTCTCATCAGGGATTTCTCTCTCTGTATTGGCCACAGCAGAAGATGCTCTGAGTAAAATAGTATTTGTTAATGTGATTAAAGATTATGTAACTGTATATAAACACATGATCCTGTTGTGAAGCAAAAGGAAGCCTGTGGCAGGAAAAGCAGGGAAGGTTTACAGACAGCCAGAATTCAAAGAGACTGTTCCATGAAGCAGAGATAACATAGGGAAAAAATGTCTTCAATATATATTACGAGAAACAAATAAATAATAACTAGCCAATATTTTATGAAATTAGCATTTCCAGACATATGTACCTTTGCTCTGTGGTTTATAGTCTGAAATTACAAGGGGATTCACTTCTGAAGAATGGCTACTTACTGATTTCTGTAAATTAGATACCTTCAGGATATCATATAGCACCTAAATTATAGTAGCTTGTTTTACTGATTTTGAAAACCTAGACCTGTAACCATTAGCTCATTATCCACACAGATTTATTTATTTATTTTTACTCTTTTTTTTCCTTATGCTATCTATGCTATATGGAAATAGTCTTTATAGTCACTATTCTTTTACTAAATTACTTTAATGAAAAAGTATTATAAAGAATCTTCATTCTGCTATGTTTTAATTAGAAACACTCATCTGAGACAGTTTGTATTGGAAGATGTCTGTGATAAAGGTCATTTCCTTCCACAATGAGCAGACAAAATAGTCTATAGTTCTGGCCCTTCAGGACACTCTCCTTCTTGGCTTCGTGCCTGAACCTGCATCTACCACAACTTTTTGTTACGATATTGCATATTGATATTAAAAAAGGCCTAATTTGGTTGTTGTTCGAAGGTCAATGGAAACTGCTTTGCTCTGAAGGAACTTCAGGATTGTGTCTTTCAGGCATACAGCTCTTGTGAGATCTGAATTTGTAGAAGTCTTGAAGAGATCCTACCCACTAGACAGAAGAGTGAATCACCAAGATTCAAACAAAAATTTTGTACATTTCAAGACCTAAATGTGAGAGCACTGAACAGCTTTTTTGTTCATGAATATAAGCCTAGATTTATACAAGCATAAGCATATAGTTTAATTACTGAATATTAAAAAATTCCCTGGTGTTAAAAGGGAAACCGACAAGTTCAAGGGAAAAAAACCCCCAAGGATCACTACTCCGAGACTACGTATGGCTCAGGAAGACTGTGAATTACAAATGGCTGGCAATGGAAATGTATCGAGGGAACATAGTACATGTAGTTCTCATTTTCTTATACTTTTCCCCAGGCATCCATAACTGGTGGAGACAGGTTATATTGGTAGCCGCACCTTTTCCTTACTTACTACGGCTGACCTGAGGTTCTATCCTAAATTTTGTGATTGAAATATAATTTCCTTTGTCCCAGCACTTCCTTGCAGAATAAGCTCTTCTAGAAAGTTAGGAAAACTGATCTATAGGGATGGATCTAGTCATAAGTCACGAACTGTCTTACAATGACTCAAAGAAATAGAAGATATTTCTGGAGGATACTAGGTTTTAGGGTAGTGGGAAGCCTTTGTGTGCATTTTTTTAATAAATCTTTGAAGTACTAGGTGGCTTGGGCTTGAATGTAAAGCTAAATCCAGTCTTGTAATTCACAGATTCTGATTTGCTTCTTCTATTGGTTTCTTCACAACAAGTAAAAGCTTGCTCAGTGTAAGAATTATTTAAAACATTTACAACAGGTCTAGGTTTTTCTTTTAGCTACAGAGCAATGTGAGACTTGGTTGAGTTGCAGTATGTCAAAGCAAACTTTTCACCTAAGTGAAAGCTGTCAATAACCACTGAAAATTTTACTGTATTTCAGTACCTAAATGGCAAATCCAACCCTTTAGTTGGTAACCTGTGTGGTGAAGTCAAGAACTATGGCATTAGAAAAAACCCCACTCACAGCAGTTTGGAAAAGAGCACTGAGTTTTGCACAATTCAATTATGATCAGATAACACAGTATTAGAGATGACACGCCCTGTCTGTGCTGAGTGTTTTACATTATTTGAGTTGCCCTTTTACCTCCAATCTATCCTTACATAAAAATATTTTCTCTGCAGACAAATCTTCCAGGTGAAAGTGAATTTGTAGCAGGGTAGCAGGCAGAAATTTTTAATACTGGCAGTCCTTCCTCATGTGTTAAACTGATGGACTAAAAAGGCTTTTTAAAAAAATGTTTTTTAAACAAAAGGAATGGATGAAAAAAAGAACCAAGGTAGCAGAAAAAAATTTAAAATAAAACGATGAAGGATGAGAAAAGTAGTTCACAAAACAGAAGAAGGAAAATACTTCAGATAGCACTGAGCAGCTGCAGAAAGTAAACCATTAAAGCAAATATAGACTAAAAAAAAGAAATGAAAAAGTACGGATTGATAAGGAAAGGTGGAGTAGAAGAGAAGACACAGAGGCAAATCTGTATTTATTTTCTTTGAGTTGTTAATTATTTCACTAAGCAATGTTAATACTGAACTGGTGATAAACACTGAAAGCATAACCGATGGTGGAAAAGCACATACTGGTTTCTCAAACACTCTAGAGCCCAGGGTGCTGCATGATGTTTTCACTCCTGTTTATACCCAAGATGCAGCCCAAATATTTATTTTAAAGTGTCAATATTATTCTTTTTGAATGAACTAAAAGGGAAGGCAATTACTTAAAGCAGTACTATTTAGAAGTATAAGTTCAGAAAGAGCTGTTGCTAAAGAGGGGCTAGCAGGTAACTTCACTGCATGAAAGGGCTGGAGCAGGAGTCAGTGTGACTTTGTACCAAGATTTACATTCTTCCAGCAGAAGATCTCCACAGCTACACACATTCTGCTTGGGTGATCTCTGGAAGAGATCACAAAATACATTTACTTTTACTTGTTTCTTGAGACTATGAATTGGGAGAGCCCAATACATAAAAGCACTATGTAACTAATACCTCACTATTTAAATTACACAGGCTTTGTTCATCCAGGTTATTTCTCCAGTAATGAGTTAGTGAGGGAACATAGTATCCTGATTTAAGTATGTATTACATTGAGTTTGGATATCAGGCATCTTTAGGTTAACACTAGGATTTAAATTAGGTAGAAGCAGAAATTTTAAGAATCTCTGTGGTAACTCCTGTTTCAGATGAACTAGAAAATACTACGAGAAAGGTCTTCATGAATACAAAATCTCATTCAATACTTGGGTATTCTTGGTCCATCTGAAACTAGAAATGGAAACATTTTTAAACTTTGTTTTTTCAGAAACAAGATATTCAATATTTTTTAAAAAAATAAAAATTTTACTTAAAATTTTAAAGAAGATGGTTAGAACTGGGTAACAACTAAATTCTTTGGTCCCTAAGATACACTAATTCCTGTAATACAAGATCTTCACACACCTTTTTCAGCAGAAAACAATGGACCTTAAAAAGCAGTAAGAGTACCTCATCATTTAGCAGTTAATTCCAAACTAAGCTAGATCCTGTGCCACTGACATCTGGCACTGCAGCTTGCTCAGTGCATCAAAATCAGCTAGAAGTTACTTCTGCAGTAGCCCAGGGACTAGCTTGACCACACTTTCTTTAAAAGTTCAGAAATATTCTTGGATCTGTAGAAACTCCCACGGCGAATGAGGGCTGAGTACTTAAAAACAAATAAAAATCCACAGCTGAATTAGAGCTGCTGGTAATGCTTTATTGCTTAGAGTTCCCAACCAGCTAAATTGTGATTGCTTCTATTTAGAACATGTTGCTTCAGGAAACCTGAAGTAATTAAAGACATGTGGAAAAGTAATAATACTGAAAGAGGAAAAAAGATTTGTAGCAGCAAAGCTATCTTCTGAAAGGGAGAACATTTCACAAAACCTCTCCTGCAGGTAATACACTTTTCTTTGAGCTAGGTCTTTGAACAAACAGGATGAGCAAAAATCAAAGCAGGACTAACAGTGGGGCACGTAAACTTTCCTATCATTTCTATTAAAGGAAAATGTTCTTGTTCAATTATCTACAAGGTAGTGATTTTATAAAGCTGATTTATATACATTCTTTGAATGTAAACCTAGGTCTTCCACTTAATTACAGGTACTTAAAATATGTAATTTGAAAAAATCCTTTTCTATTATGCTATAATATGCATGAAACTGCCTAAGTAATTCTTAAGGTATGGTTAACAAAGGTGATTAACATAATAGGGGTAGAACAAGAACCTGTTTAAGTACACAGTCTGCAGCTCATTGAAGAACTTTCCAAAATAATATTTGCCTAAGCCTATTGGTGGTACTATTCAGAGAAAATAAACAAAACTTTTATTCAGTTTGAGACTGAGCAAATGTCACCTGCATGAACATAATATTTCAGTTTAAGCCTTAATCAGCATGTGATTAATTCTCCAAGGAACTGCTTAGTTATCACAATATTAAAACCCAGTTTCTTGAAGAGCATGACAACTAGTTCATACATGGGCTATCTTACGTGAGCAATAAGAGCAGTATAAACTGAAAGAAATGTTATTCAAGAACATTTTTTTAACATTTGTATTAGCATTGATTTACCCATAATAATTCCTAGTGGTTCCTTATGAATGAAGACCTAGACAAAAAGTTTTTTCTTTAGTTTTCTTCCCCTCTTGACTCTTGAATGGCTGATATTTCTATCAGAATCTGTACTTGCACATATACTTATTTTTTTCTTCTGATGCTGTATTGTATGTTACATTTTGTTTGCAGAGTAAGCCACTGCCTGTCTCATGGTATACACATAGCATCATAAAGCATTAGAATTTAACTTTTTTTTTTTTTTTACACTGTTCAAGTCACTTAGCTTGTGTAGCAGAATTGAGATTGTAAATTCTCAAAGAGCCTGACAACAAGGTAAATTTGCTATGCCGCTGAAGATATTTTATGAAGAGAGCAAAGATAGAAAAACTAACCATTTTCTTTTTTGAATAATTGTAAATCACATAGAAACTCATAAAACTCTTCCATCCCAAACTGAGACCTTCTCTGATTATTTTTGTACAGGAGAGAACCAATACAGTTGAGTGATGGTAGATCCCTCTCAAATATGATTCATAAAAACAGTAACAGGCTCTCAATGACAGTAATATTCTGAGTTGCTATAATTACTCATATATTCAGCTGCTAGTTATAACACAAAACTGTCTTCCACAATCCATCGGCAAGTATCTTTATTCAGATACTGCACTCAGCCAACAAATAGATAGGAAAGTATAATGGCTCCTTTCCTTTACAGAAAAATGTGCTAGTTAAAAATTTGCCATGATGGTCATATATGATAAATTTTATCTTTCTTTCTTTTACACGTTTTACTTTACCTTGAAAAACACACTTCTTTGCATGATTGTGCTTCTCCCATTTCTTTTCTACACTTTTTGGAATGAAGTAAAAGCACAGCAGTACTGCAATAATTTCAAAAGAAAGAAATCCAGACTTTGTAACTGCAATATATATTGACATACGAAATGCCACAATTTTCTCTGCCCTATGAAAAGAAAAAATGTATTATATATATTTATGTAATAGCATACCTCCACCAATACATTCTGGGGTGAAAGAAATATCATCAAGAGCAAATTCTGTGGGTTTACTCCACCCCACTTCAGCTTCAAAGGCAACTCTGAAAGGGCTGTTACTGGAGAGGACTACATTTGCATACATCCATTTGTTTTCTTCATTTCTACTGGAAGACCACATAAGAATATCTGTTCCATGTTCTTCAACCATGTATACCTGTTGATAATGAAAGCCAAGAGATGCAACTGAATCACTGTTAAGCAACAAAGCTGTGCATTTAGCTAGAGCAACATAACCCGAGCCCAGCAAGGCAGCTACCTACCTGGGTAGTACTGGCCTTCTTAGCTATGGTTCAAACTCACACCTTTTGGTGATGACCAGATATTACTGAACACTTTTACTAATGCTAGTTCAGCTGCAAATAAACAGCTACTATGAAAATAAAATAATAAAAACCTGCTAATACAATCACCAATTGGAAAACCTACAGAGAGTCTCAGCCTGACATAAAGAAGCTAATGAGTAAAGACCTAATGTCAAATTCATCTAAAAATTGAAGAAAAGACTGAGAAGGATCTTGAGCTATCCTTTCATCTTTAAAAGGTGACCTCTTTATAGCTGATAGACTGGGTGCAGGTTTCAGAGGTATAAATAAAAGGCTTAGCATCCAGGGATTTAAGTCTATTGTCTTGTACAAGTGATATATAAAATGATGTTTCAGGCAGTCATGGTAAATTAGTTCAAGCATATATAGCAAAGCCAAAAATAAAAAAATGAATAAAATTACCAAATAGTGAAAGCAATAAGAATTACAATTCATAACCAACAACTGATGAATTAAAGCCAACCACAGGAAGTTCTGAAGACTACACAGGTAGTTGCCCTTCCCATTCAGGTATCCAAAGTTCTTATAAAATCTAAAATAGGTCAGAAATAATTAAAAAGAATGGGAGTAATGAAAGTAAGCATATTCTAGCCATTCCAGGCGATAACTATTTCTTTAAAGAACTGAATATTTTAATCATTATCCTCTCCTCATCAATTTCAAAAACATCCTTCTCTTAAGCTTTTAGACTAACTTTTCAGTGACCCATTGGTTCATGTTCCCACTTGCATGCCCCAGTTTAACAATGGAACACAAAATGAGACCCAAGAAAGTTATAAACTTAAACCCATACTAACAATCTGTATAACTACATATCTTTGACTCTCCCAGCCAACCTGGTGGAACAAATAAGTTAAAAACCCACATGGCACCACGAACCACATACTATATAGAAGTTGGTGTATTGATTAAAGTATCCCTGATGCTTGAATGCTCTTGCAAGTTATTTCATTTTTGGAGGAGAGGAGCATCAAGAAGTCTGACATGCAATAATCCAAGTCAGGACCTAATTTTGTCAAGACTGAAGTTTGGTTACAGGACTGTATGTAAGAGCAATACTTTGTCACAAAAAACATGCATCTTGTAGGGCTAAAAGAACAGGTGTGAAGAAGAAATAGCTGATTCAATTAATGAAGAAATGAAAAACTGTATGTGATCACATTATCAGGCTCTAAGGCCTTTATAAATTGAAACCCTTAATTACAATAACACTATGTGTGAGGTTACAACACCTGTATGCATCACTAGAACATTCACTCTTTTACCAATCATATAATCCAACATTCCCATAGATCTAGAATTTCACAGCACATAATAGTGTTAGTGCAGTTTTAGCTATTACTGTATCATGCAGTGTTATCTTCTACTTTTTGAAGGTTTGAAGGTTAATATTGAGATATCGCTTTCAATATATCTCATTGTAAAGTCTCACAGATGCAGAAAAAACTGTTGGGGAAGGGGGAAGAATCAAAACCATTTGAAGGCAATAACAGAGTCTCTTTTAACAGGACAGTTAAAGACTGGCCCATTGTTTAAAATCAGATGGTTTTTTCCTTCCTTTTTGTTGGGTTGGTATAAGAAGTTTTTCATAGCAAAAATTGCAAAGCATCTGCCTGCTTCAGCAGTTCTATGTACAGAAATAGCATCATGTCCATACCGATCCTAGTCTCAGATGGACCGTGCAGTCATTCTGTGTACATACAAATCAACCCTGCAGCTAAAGCTCAGTACAAACAATAAATTCATCATGAAACCTGCTATGTCTATACTGGCCAATGGGTCTGAGGTGGCAGCAAGTCAAAGTCTCAAGTGCAACATTTTGATGACATCAGCTTCTGTTCTTATAGACGTAAAGTAATTTTATATACCTTGTTTTTCTTTTCTTTGAGATTTGACTCATATTTACCATAGAGTAAGGGCATGCAGATTTGTAATTACTAAGGATTAGTTAATATGTTGTGTTGTGTGGTGCGTCTTCAGTTAGGTTTGACTAAAGTTTAAACCTGGTGTATGGTTTCTCATAATAAGCCTGTAGGTAACCTGTGTAAACTGATAGCATTTAGTGTAAATCACTAAACTGGTAGATAGGAATTCTCAGGTGACTGCTCAACTCTGCTCCATTTCTCATGCATTCTCCCAGGGAAATTATTCAATCCCAGTTTCTGCCAAAGTACTCCTGAATGCTTTTACTTCACTTCTCCAAGTCTTCATCTATCCATAACTAAGATAGGAATGGGTCTGTGTTCTTATGCATCTAAAAAAAAAAAAAAAGCTGAAATTTCTAAAAGAATAATACATAACTTAAAATATGTGCTAAATCAAATGAGATTACAATGGAGTTC
Source organism: Falco punctatus (assembly GCF_963210335.1). Classification (NCBI taxonomy): domain Eukaryota; kingdom Metazoa; phylum Chordata; class Aves; order Falconiformes; family Falconidae; genus Falco; species Falco punctatus. Next base: position 71,997,623 of record NC_137583.1, read on the forward strand.
AGAAAAATGGGAAGCCCAAGAAGTCTGTTCTTTTAGCTGGGGATACAAATCTCACTCTCTCAGAGACTGTGCCCACAGAAAGTGAAGAAACAATTATAAGAGGTAATACTGTATTCTTCAGTGAGGTTTCCTATGTCACTGAGAGTTTGAAGCATCTTCTGGGTCAGGAAATATATTCAGCATATACGAGATTTTTGCTAGCCTATGTAAACATATACAGCACATGAAAGACAGAGCAAATTCTCATACACATGGGTTCCCCAGAGCCCTGGAGAGCTACAGCTGTGTGGTGCTTAGTGCCTCCAGAGACTACATCTCCCTACACATACAACCTATGAATTACGTAAAAGCTAGCCTTGTAGTGGAAACAATCTAAAATGTGAAAGAGGAAAAAGCTACCAAGATGAATTACACTGTATGGCATGTAATTAAAAAAACCACCTGTAGTGAAGTCCCATTGAACAACTCTTTATCTATCAGTCTGGGGAGATTGTGCTTCAGCTAGTACCAATATAGTTGTGGGCTAAATCCCATCAGTTTAATTTAAAAGTAAGAAGCATGTATTATATTAACTAGTTACTATATCTGACTATTCCTCATTCTGTGCTGACACCGTTTCTAGATCACACACACAATTGAAATCACAAAGAATACGAACCAACAGAAATAGAGCTATCACTTAATTCGCTGCAAAGTGAAAAGCTCAGGAGTGAAGACACCCAATACACACCTCATGGTGATTTTAAGAAGAATTTAGCATGATAATCTGCATGGGATGAATTTGTGACTGAAGCTTTTATACTTGCTTCTTGGTCTTTCTCCAAGGTGCCTTTGCCAGCTGGTTCATTCGTAGTCCATATGTGAACGGCATTCTTTAGCAAATCCCATTTCCCTGCCTTAAAATCATGACTCGGTTCTAATTCTCCACAGCGTGTCCTGTGTGTTAAAAACTTCTGAATTCTTTTTTCAACTTCTGTTTCATTTTGTGGACGGCGGAGGAAGTGCACGTACTTTTGAAGGTCATGAAATATAAACTGCTATTTTTCTACTTAGTCATTGGCAGTTACAACTCATGTGGCTGTGCTCTACCCTCATGCTGACTTTTCAAGATAACATATTATCTTCCTGATCGTGCCTGACTCTAGCAGTTGGCATGCTGGAAGGTACCATCTTTCATCTGAACTGAGTAATAACCAGGAAGCCAATGGAGATCTAAATGGTGCATAGTAAGAGGTCTATTCTCCCATATATACCCAACCTATAGTCTAACAAACAGCCAAGGAAGCAGGAAAATCTTGTGAAAGACAACCTGTATTACCACTTCACTAGGCACCAGAGACTTGTGCCAGCTGAGGAAACTTCCTACTGACTCCAGTGAATAATAATACTATGTTCTCTGTTCTGCATCCTTAAGATCGTGCCTTTGAACTCCTTACATTCCTTGGCAGGCATCATTGCACATCTTCTTTGGACTGAAGCTACACCAGTGGCAGACTGAAATTGTCTCTCTGAAGCCCATAAATCAGATTAGAAAAATTGTATCACAATTCACTGTCACAACAGAGAAGCACTTAAAAAAAAATAACTGCCTCTTTTCTCTTTATTTCTTTGAAGGTGAGTCTGAAGTAATAAAAAATTTAGTCATTTTTAGTAAAAATGACCTGTCCTACATAAAAATTTACTATACCTAAGTTCTGTTAGTATCAACAAATACCAAGGCAGAAAATTGATATATTAAACTATCACATCAAGAATTAATTTTGGTTTTAATTCTCAGCTGTATAACAAACTCCTGAAGTAAATGGACAGAGACAGAATGCTGAAGCTTAATGAAAACTGAATGTTTTCTGTCTGACAGATGACCAATAGGATCCCCACTGGAATGAAACAGATGTGAAAATCACCTCCATTTCTTGCTGAAAATTCCCTTCTGCTTCATTAAATGCAACTGAGTAGTCATAAAAATATAGAAAGAAATATATATTTTTTAAAAACTATATTTGCAGCATAATGCAGTAAAAATTGTTTCTATTAAGAGCTGTTACTGTTCAGAGCATGTTAATTGATGTATGAGACCAGTCATACACTCAGTGCTCAATCACTCACCTCTCAAAGGGTGTTAACGATAACTCCTAAGGAAGGCTAGTGGTTTTGTAGTTAATCATTATGAAGCAACTTTTTTCTCCTGTTGTCTAATAGGCAACCGATGTTCTGAAACATCAGTATTCAGATCTCTTTGAAATAGCATTCATTCTATGTTGATGCAGGAGTTGCTGTAAACATTGTCTTTTCCAAAGATGATGAAGGTGATGATGATTAATAATAATAATAATAATAATAATAGCCGCCTATGCTTTTGGCTTCCCTATGAACAAATTACAAATGTTAAAACAATAGAATTGTCATATTGAAACTTGCATTGGGAATACAGAAGACAAGCTTTTTTAGTTATTTTTTCTCTATTCTTAGTGACTACTTCCTTTTCTGCGTATAAATAAGATTATACTCATAACTTTCCCTGTATGTTGCTTTAATCACACACACATCTCAGTATGTTCTATATCTAGTCTTTTTTTTTTTTTTTTTAGTTCAGACTTGACCAGATAGCTATATTTCAGGTAACAGCTGTATCATCAGCTTTTGTACTGATGTTATTATATTCTAACACATTATTCAGACTTCCTATTACAGTTTGACTTCTTTCACCTCCAATGCAACTGAACAAAATTTTTCACTGAGCTGTTGCTTTTGAAGTTTTGGGCTATTGGTTTTATTGTTTTTCCTTTTTGTTCTTTTAGGATTTTTTTCTTTTTTTTTCCGCCTAAATGGTTACAGTTAATTTATATTCTGATTTAAAACCAGCAACAATTGATGCTGAATTATTAGTTTGATAGAAAAAAGCAAAATGTCTGTAAGGTTAAATTCGATCTGCAATAGGATGGTGATTCCTTGCTGAGTACTTCCGTCTGTTAGGAATATTGTTATAAGGTTCTACATAAAGATTATATGTTGCAAAGCCATAAACAGGGAACCTTATTTGTATGTGAGAGAATGTCAATTCTTTATGGATGTTTTTATGAAATTAAAGGTAATGAGAGTTAATTAAACTAGTCTGTTTGAAAAGCAAAAATAATTAAAAAGCAGACTGTTTGGCTGTCTGCCTAACTCACACGTAGGCCACACACATGTACTTACTCTCTAAAGCTAAGTGTTGTGATGCTTGAAAAACTTCACAAGCTCCTTCAAAAACTCTTGTCTGCACTCTTGCACACTGTAATGTCCAGAATACTTGAATTTAAACAAATAGCTAGTAATAGATTATCACAAGTATTTTAGTTATCAATGATCCAAAAAACAATTGCTGTTTGCTTTTTACTTCATTTTAACCTGGAACCTTCTCCACCTTTACCTACTGCTTTGTTTTCTTAATCTTAATGTGCAAACTTTGTGTATGTGGGAAGATAAATAATGTAAAGTGAAAAGAATGGACCTGAAGACAATGCAGAGTATTTTAAATGCTGTATTCAGATATGAAAATTATAAGATTACAATAGAAACACATTTTAAAACCTCATCTTAAATAACTGAAGTATCTTTGGGAAGAATACATCTTGAGCAGTTTTATTCACTGAATAGCAAGAAATGTTAAAATAATGTAATTTGAAACTGTCATGGTTTAACCCTAGCAGGTAACTAAGTTCCACACAGCTGCTCACTAACCCCCACCCCCACCCTCCAGAGGGATAGGGAGGAGAATGGGGAAGGACTGTAGAAGTCAAGGGTTGAGATAAGAACAATCTAATAATTGAAATAAAATAAAATAAATGATAAAAACAATGACAACAACAATTATAATGAAGAAGAGGGAGGAGGGAGAAGGGAAGAGGAAGGAAATCCAAAGGGAAGGGAGAAAAGAAATACAAGTGATGTACGACACAACTGGTCACCATCCACAGACCGATGCCCAGCCAGTCCCTGAGCAAAGATCAGCAGGCCGTGGCCAACAGCCACAACCCCCTGCCACAGTCCCCATTTTATACACCGAGCATGACATCCTATGGTATGGAATATCCCTTTGGCCAGCTCAGGTCAGCTGCCCTGGCTGTGTCCCATCCCAGTTTCTTGTGCCCCTCCAGCCCTCTCGCTGGCAGGGCCTGAGAAACTGAAAAATCCCTGACCTGGTATAAACATCACTAGCAACAACTAAAAACATCAGTGTGCTATCAGGGTTGTTCTCACACCAAATTCAAAATGCTGCACTGCACCAGCTGTGAGAAATAAGAAAATTAACTCTATCATCTCAACTGAAACCAGTACAGAAACTAATTTAAAATCAGTTTGAAAGCAGAAGTCTCTGCTGGTTATACTATCTTCACCTAATAAGGCTTTTTTTCTTTGTTACTAAGTAACAAAGTATCCATGAACTCAGCATTAGAGATAAAATTTAGATGCAAACCCCATCCTGAAAAAATTACTTTGAAAGAGATAGGCAAAGGATGGAATGAAAGGTAACATTACTCTTTGTCTAGATATAAGAAGTCTTTTCATGCTGGACAGTTGAGCAGTGGCAGAGGCTGCCCAGAGAGGTTGAGTAGTCTCCACTTATGGACATTTCCAAGACTGGGTAAATTCCTGAGCCACCTAGTGTGATCTTGTTGCTGACCCTGCTTGGAGCAGGAGGTTGGACTAGAGACCTCTTGAGGCCCTTTCAGCCTGAATTGCACTATAATCCCACAAAATTGTGCTATGACTGTCCTTTATGGTGGAGAACCAGATCAAAGACAAACAGAATAAACACAAAAACTGTGGTCCAAACTTCCTGACTTAATTCCAGGTACAAGACAAAAAAAATTTCTTGCTCACTTTTAACATGGACTAATTTAGTTTGGGAGTTTTGATAGTATATGCAAATCTTACATTGTCACACGCAGTAGAATTTACATAACCTGTTTTTTTCAAAATCTAACTACCACAGGTAGGAGTCTTTCTCAGACCTCTAAAAATGGCACTATGTAACATATTTATTGTAAGACACATGAAATCAGTTGTCTGCCAAGGGTTCACATCGCTGCTTGTAATTTTACTAGGGTACTTAACAACTGAAAGTGTGCCAGTTAAGTATGCTTGGTGAACAGCAAGAAGACATTTTGATGGAAACTTGAACTATAATTGTTAATATGTTTAAATGCTTTATTTCCTTTATTTTCCAAACATCTTCTGTACATGATTACAGTAATATGTTTAAAAAAATTATTTTAAATGACATCTTGTTTTTGTCCTGAACATTGGAAACTGCCTCAATTTTCTGTTAAAAGAGTGAATTGTGCAGAGGACTATGCTGATGTTTGGTACATGTAAGGATGGCAGTCAAACATGCAATGTTAACTCTTACATATGTACCAACAGGACTTCAAGTAGAATTAAAACTAAAACAGGATTGTCACTTGATCTTGTCAGCAAAAATTTTGTATATAGGTGTAACTGCAGTGAAGTTGTGATGGAGCACTTCTCTGAGTGTTTTGCTCATTTTAGACCAGCGGTCCTCAAACTTTTTAAACAGGGGCAGGCGCGCAGATGCAGTGGCAGGCAGCCATCTGCGGCTGCTTGGTTTCCCCCCCCCAACCCCTGGTGGGGGAGGAGCGGGGGGGTTCTGTAAATACTGGGGGCCAGATTGAGGACCCTGGGGGGCCATATCCAGCCTGTGGGCCGTAGTTTCAGGACCCCTGTTCTAGACACAGAAATGCAAGTACTACTGAAGCAAATATTACTATGTCATGATGTAGCAGAAGTGCTTTTTCTCTTACCTTTAAGACTCCTGTTTGCCTAGAAGCAAACATCCAGAACCAGAACCGAACCCTACAGATGCCAAGGCTAGCTGGGAAGAGTTTGGTGGTAATTATCCTTGCTCTGTTTCCTTCCTTCTGGGCAGACGAGTTTACATACAAAAAATGTTGTCCTTTACCTTAATAAAAAGATAAAAATAATTTGTAGGTTTTCAATACTACTTTATGCGTTAAAGCATAAGCATTTTTATATGCAGAGGTGCTGGTGTCTTTTACCAAATACACGTATATACACCCTACCTTAGTTGTACATAGATCTTCCATTAATATGACCATCCTCAGAGCTCACTCTGCAGTTTTTATCCTTGTGTAAATACTTGATTCATATTTGAATAACAAATTTTCAATGTGTTGCAAAGACAAACACTCACAGATTCTAAGGATCTGTTTGAAGGTTGACATTGCAGGAGTCATAAGCACCTTTGCTGATAGCTCTTATCCAGGAAATTTCCCCATCACGCAACATGGCAGAAGGTAACACATCAAAGCCCTGAGGCTTGTTGGTGGACCAAGATATCCAGATTTCCTATCACTCAGCTGCTGCTGACAAACCACAAGGTAGCATAAAAAAGAATTCATTGTTTGGTTCCATGGAGAAAAATATGATACCCTCTTACACCCCAAAAGGGTCCTATCACCCAAAAAGAACACATACCAGCAAAAGCAAGAGGTTGAATAGGCAAATCATGCTGCTGACTTGTTTATTTTTTTTTAATTAACTAGCTGCTACCAGTAGCCCCTTCTCTGTCATCGCTTTCATTCCATCTGCTGTGGTAAAAGTAAGGTTTGGTTTTGCATGGAGAGAAGAGTATGACAAAATCTTCCGTGATGAAGAGAACAGATTTTTCACAAAGAGGAGGGCACCTGTTGGGGCTGTCCTGAGCAGCTATACACTGGAGACCTTAGCAGACAACTTTGTCCAACTTGCTGCAAAAGAAGTAACGCCTGAAGATCAGAGCTCAGTTAGTAGTTATCTTTGAGTAGCTGAATAACTGCAAAGAAAGATCCAACCCCATGGCTCAATTCCTGATCCTGATATAAAAGACTGAACTCCCCTTCATTATAACCAGATCAAATTTCTGTCTTTGTGTTCTAGTGCTTTCTCCACTTTTCATTGGGAATGGGGTTCTCTCATCTTTCCAGATTTGGTGTCCCTGTAGCTTCACTTACAGTGTGCTATGATAGCAGGTAAAGCACACTGTTCTCTTTCTAATCTAGTATGGAACTGATACCTTAGCTGCAGCCAGAATAGCTGTAGAATGGTTAACTGTCTCAGAGGGGTTGCTCTGGGGGACAGGTGGGGTGGGAACCAAACCCGAACGAACGACACCCCTCCCCTCCGCCTTCTACCTCAAAACCATAATCAGGCTCAAAACCAAAGCTTTAGCTTAACTTTGCAGTCTTTTACAAGGAGAAGGCTTCAGAGTGACTAACACTTTCATCAAGCTAGACTGGGATTGAGAGGGGCTAGGAAGGTGCGTCAAGATCCAGGTAGTATATTTTATCTAAGGTAAGTTCATTCCTGTCCAAATGACCTTCACTTTTGTAACTGTGGCTTGGTTTTTTTACTCCTGGAAGGCTGAGGGTGTCATTAAGATCTGCTTAAGAGGGGTGCAGCTGGCTGGACACATGCTACTATTCGGTGAAGGTCAAGTAGAGGGTAGTTGCAGCAACATTACAATAAACATCAATGGATGAAATGCACAAGTCATCTTCACCCATGTCATCTGGCAACTGCCACTGCAAGTGGCTGCTGAAGCTTTATGCTCACAGAGAGCAGCTCTGGGCAGCTTGGTGAAGTTTTTAATGTAGTTTTACTGACCAAACAGCTTTGCTGCCAAAACAGGAGGCTAGAGATAATATTTTTTATGTAAGCTAAGGGTCATAGTGGGCACTACGATCAAGCTGTCCCCTTCAGATGGTTCTCAGGTGGTGGGATATGCTCCAGTCATGGCCATACAGACAGTCTGTACTCTGAAATGCAGAAAGACAGCCCTCCTGATAAGTAAGCATCCTTGCATTAGTCTTGCAGAAGGGGCATTCCAGCTCATGAGAGGCGTGAGTGAGCTACCTGTATTTCAGAGTTAATGTAGAATCATGGCTTGGTGTGCTTGTGTGCTGTCCTCAGCAGAGGGCACACATCCCAGACCTTTCGGTCATCTGTGGAAGCTGATCTCAAGGGTAACATGAAATACAAGTATAAACTAGATAAACTGCATATGTGCAAATGTACCTTCAGTCCCTGTCTGTAAAATGGGCAAAACAATATCTCCTAAACTCTGGTACCTCTCCACTATACTACACCTTCTACTCCAGCAGAAGTTAAAGAGTAGGAGCTTCTGCATAGGAACTCCAAACATTACTGTCCCAAACCACGTAGCTCTAATAGAATTCAGAAAGTCAGCCTATCAGTCCTAGCTGGAGTTTACTTTTATGAATGTATTAAATCATGGAACACACTGGTAAGGTACTCAAAAATAGAATTAGTAAGGCTGCTTACTATGCATTATTTCAGTAAGAACTTTTAAAGTAAGTTCTCTCAAAACTTTATCTCAAACTTTTTAAAACAGCTCAATTATTCAGATAAGAGAAAAGTTTGGTTTTATTCAGTTGAAAGTCATACCTAGTCTTCTCAGGAGAAAAAAGTCCAGAATTTTTACTCTAAGGAATGTATCCTAACTTTTCTTTTAGAGGACAGAAGACACAGAAAACGTTATCAGAATCATAATAGTAGTCCAGCCAGCCTCAAGTGAACTTTTCTAAGCCTCTTTGTAAACAGCTGATTAACAACTGATATATCTGAAAATATTGATTCCCTGCCAAATATGACAATTTTTTGCTTTGTTTTATTAAGAAATATTAATGAACGTTTCATAAAGAAGATGGCTATACCTATGGAAGGAGATTTTGAATTAAGTTGTGGATGAACTTGTGTAAATTGTGCATCTGCAATATACCATGTTCTCTTCCTTATGGCAAAAGATTTGCAAATCCTTAAAAACAAACTTGGTGCCTTCCTACCCACTCTGTGTACCCACTCCTCAGATAAGAGTTCATGTATTCTGCAGCTGAATATGGGACTATGGTTTCATATGCTTTGCAATTTAAAGTTTCTCAAGTCTCATTCTGCATTAAAGTAAAATAATTCAAGAATATAGGTTTGTGAAGAACAAGGTATATGATTTATACATCTGTGTGGGATGTAACTGTCAAGAGAGTAGCAATTGTGATGGTCTTGAGGCAGATGCACAGAAGAAATGTTCAATGAACTAACTGCTGTTCTGGAAAGGAAAGAAATACTTGTAAAACAAACTGGATAGTGATGGACCCAACTTAATTTCTAAAATTCACCTTTTCCCTATATTGACAAATTATTAAAATAGTATAAATACCATATGCTAAATCATGAACACTAAATTTTCTTACAGAATGATGAAAGCCCCCCAAGCTAGCAGCTTCATTATGAGCCCTAGAAGGCAAAAGATTTCCTTCTACAACTTTTCCATCAGTACAAAAATTTTCTGTTACAACAAAAATAAGGGGTTTCTTCAACTGTAAGATCAGTATGAGATACAAGCTACTGCTTCTTATTAGTAAGGTGGTAAATACAGATTTTAAGAAAGCAAAACTAGAAAGCTGCTCATTGCTGAGTTACTTCAGGAGTGAGACCCACTTGGACTGGGTGAAAATATCAAAAATTATTACCCATCTGAAGTGAGATGCAGTTATTTCTACCCAAAATTGATTGCAGTTTCAGGCCTTTCACTCATAAAGTAAAGCTATGTAATGAGCTTCCAAACTGCAATCCAACACACCATTCTTACAGACCTGCAAATCATTTGTTCAGAGTGAGAATGATTTAGTATGGATCTCAGTCAAAGGAAATCCATAGTTTGGACTACTTGTAAATTGTAGTGGCTATCAAGGAAATGTTCTTCATTTCTCTTGCTGTCTTTGAAGCAATCTTATTTGAGATGATGGTTTAAGGTAGGGTTATCTGGGTATCATGTTGTGCCTCAAGCTTTTTCAAGAAACGTACATTTTCTCAGGACGGAAAAAAATATTTGAAAGAGTACAATGACATGGATATACTATATTCTTCATAAATAGAATGGTCCCATATAGTTACATCCTGACCAGCAAACTGGTCAAAACCAAGGTACCTGGCTCCTTGGTACATGGTGTAAGATATATGGCAGAATGATGTATGTTATATAGCAAAATTTAAACAAGTTTGGTTTTGCATTTGCCTGAAGTTTTCGAGGTTGAAATGTTCTGCACTTCATCAGCTACATCTTCTGAATACTTAAAAAGCTCATGGATGCAGTGGCAAAAATCTGAAATTGTCCTATTTTTGAGCAAGCAAGAAAGAAAGATTTAAGAAGGAAACATATGGAAATGAATATTTTTAAATTTGAGACCTGCATAAGCTACACACTGATCAAATTGCAGAATGCTAAACAGGTGTAAAATAGTTGTTATTTATCAGTAAAAGTCTGTTTTCAAATCACAGGGCTTATCTTCTCTCAGAGACTGTACCAATTCAGTAATTTAATTCTGTTAAACTGATGTAAATTTTTTTCAAATGACCATTTCTATCCATCTGAAATCTGTAATGTCAATTTAAGTTGTGTTACATGAAGCAATATAAGTCACATTTAAACCAATATGAGATTCCTGCAAACAAAGTTGTGCAAATATGATTAGTATAATAGCACAGGCTTTGTTATATTGCTATAATGGCATGACTGCTCTGTACACTGTATTTATATACTTAGTAACTAGAGGAAATGAGTTTGGAACAAGAAGGAACTGGATTTGGGTCAGGAATGGGCTGACAGATACTTCTAGCTATTACAGGTCATCAGTACCTAGGCTGTTGATAATTCTAACAAGTGATTTTTCTAATACATTTCTTGACCAGTTAATTTAAAGGTAAATTAAAAATCTGAGTAATTTTGTAGACAAATTTGCTCTAATTTTGTTTTCCTTTTACTTTGCTTTTCATTAACTTTGTTTTTCTTAAAATTGCTGGGAAATTTCACAGAACCAAAGAAGAACCAATTAAATCAAAGTGAAATAGAAACACATACAAAATCTCCTTGAAGTAAGCCAAGGGCTACTGGTTGCTGTAGCATGTATCATGACACTGTGTCAAAGGAACAGCAATAAAGCAAGTCAGAGTCCTGATCTGCAAGGAACAGCTTGCCTGGGACAGTTGCAGTAGTTTCTACCTGTCTGTTTTGTCCCTTTCCACAAGGAATGAACTTCCACATTCACAAATGTGGAAAATGTGGAAAGCAACACAAACTTATATGGATGTTTGCTTTCTCTAAAAGAAAAAACTCGGATCTGTGGCATGTAAGCGGTTCCCTTATGATCAGGTGAGCAGTTCCTGCAGCACGTGCAGAATTCTCTAACTGAAAAGGAGGATAAACGAGTAGGGCAGAAACGGTTACAGCCACTCAAAAGATATCTCTCTTGACTTTGGAAATCTAAATCACCAAAAAAGGGTCAAGGCCTGGACATCATGTTGCATACAAATCCAAGAGAAAACCAGTTGAGCTTGTGATACTTCTACATTGAATACTAACCATTCTTTGCTGGTTAGATGGAGATTAAAATAGGGTTTCTAACCATTGAAGCTTCTGGAAAGGAAAGCTAAGTATTTCTTAACTAGAGAATGGCACTTTTATGATTCCAACTGGTATATTAATATTCCATCCCTATTTATTATATTGTATAATCTATAGAATATATTATATGATTTTATATTTATATTATACACTATATAACTATAGTTTGCTGTCTACATAACACAACTGTAATTGCTTATCAAAACATTTAATACTTCTAACAATCAACAGGCATTCTGGGTAGTCTATCAGCAACATCTTGTAGGGGATATCTAGGGAAACACTTCTATATTAAAATTTCTGCCAAGCCAATGTCAGTTAGGTAAATTAAACCAAGATCTTAGGTATGACCCTTAAATGTTTCACGCACATCCACACACACTGCTCCTTAGCCATTCTTTAAGGACCTATGTATGATTGCATGTTTTTCTAGAATTCATTAGGATGGTACCACACTCCAGGAAAAGCAGATTATTCAAAATGTTGACAAAGGGAAGAGTACTATTTTAGTCAGTTACATTTTCAGAGAATTCGACTTTTAAAGTCAGACTCATTGTACAGCAGGAATTTGTTACTAGAATAGAACAGACTGTTTCAGTTGGAAGGGACCTACAAAAGTCATCTAGTCAAACTACCTCACTACTTTAGGGCTGGCCAAGTTAAAGCATGGTATTATTGGTAGTGCCCAAATGCCTCTTAAACACTGACAGGCTTGGGGCATCAACTCCCACTCTAGGAAGCCTGTTGCAGTGTTTGACCCCCCTCTCAGTAAAGAAATGCTTCCTAATGTCCCAGTCTAAACCTCCCCTGGTGCAGCTTTGAACCATTCCCACACATCCTATCACTGGATCCCAGGGAGAAGAGTTCAGCACTTCCCTCTCCCCTTCTTCAGGAAGCTGTAGAGAGCAATGAGGTTGCCCCTCAGCCTCCTTTTCTCCAAAACAGGCAAACCCACCATCCTTAGCTGCTCCTCGTAAACCATTCCTTCCAGCCCCTTCACCAGCTTTGTTGCTGTCCCAGAACTGCACACAGTGCTCCAGGTGAGGCTGCATCAACACTGAATACAGCGGGATAATCATCTCTTGACCAGATGGTTATACTGTGTTTGGTGCACCCCAGGATGTGGCTTGCCCCCTTGGCTTGCAGGGCCCACTGCTGATTCCTTTTAAGCCTGCTGACAACCAGCACTCCTAGATCCCTTTCTGCAGGGCTAATCTCCAGCCGCTCCTCTTCCAATTTATAGTTGTGTCTGGAATTACTCTGTCTTAGGTGCAGTATCTGGCATTTTGACTTGTTCAGTTTCATCCCATTAATCATAGCACAATGCTCCAATCTATCTGGATTCTTCTGCAAGGCCTTCTGTCCCTCAAGAGAGTCAATAGCACCTCCTAGTTTGGTATCATCATCAAACTTGCTAATGGTGCATCCCACCCTGGCATTGAGATTATTAATAAATATATTAAACAGAACTGGCCTTAGAATTCAAAACTTGAAGGAACACCTCTGGTGACCAGTTGCCAGCCAGATGTAGCCCTGTTCACCACAACCCTTTCCATTCTGCCCTCCAGACAGTTCTCTACCCAGCACACTGTGAAGCAGCCTCATTCCACAGTTGGGCAACTTGTCCTGAAGGATGCTATGATAGACAGTAAAAAAAGCCTTACTAAAATCCAGAAAAACTACATCCCCAACCTTCCCTTCATCCACTAGGGGGTGACCTTATAGTAGAAGGATACCAAATTAGTTAAACAGGGCTTTCCCTCTGTGAATATGTTGAATGTGCCTGATAACTGTATATTCTTTAAATGCCTTTCAATAGTACTCAGTTTATCTTCTCCACAATTTTTCTATGAACAGAGGTTAAACTAACAGGTCTGTAGTCCCCCAGGTCTTCCCTCACACCATTTTTGCATGTGGGAATAACATGGGCTAGCTTCCAGTCAGCAGGGACCTCCCCAGGCTCCCAAGAGCTTTGGTAGATGATTGAGAGGGGTCCTGCCATACTATCTGCTGGCTCCTTCAGTACTCTGGGATGAATCCCATCAGTTCCCATGGACTTGTGAATATTCAGGTGATACAGCTGGTCCCTTACAATTTCAGTGTCCACAAATGGAAGGCCACTGTTTCCACACTTGTGGTCCTCCAGCTCAGGGGACCGGGCATCCCTAGGTCTACCAGTATTATTAAAGATTGAGGCAAAAGACACATTGAATTTCTCCGCTTTTTCTTCATCCTTATTAGTCAGATAATCATCTTCTAAAATTATCAGTCCAATGTTTTCTATTCATACTACAGTTACATTTACGGAAATCACAAGTATTAGGGCATGACACATGTTTCATACAGAGATTTCATTTTAATTCAGTGACTTCTAATAGGAATGAAAAAAAATCTAGTGATCGGTGAGAAACATACAGAGATGGTGATTGGGAGAGGGAAAGAAAACACAGATTAAGCTGCTTTCTCAGAAAAAACATGAGTTAGCTACAGGTTAGCAAAATATCCTAGTGCTGTTTTGTCCAGGTGCAAGGTGACATTGGAAACACAAAGCTGATACTTTCATGGAGCTGCCTATAAAAATGCCTAGTATGCAACATGGTTTTCCAGAGGTTGACTACAGCATTCAATGTCAGCAAATGGATACAGTCAAGGTGCTGCTTAATATAAGCACTATACTTTGTGCTCAGGTGGTCTAAGAGAAATGGATGGCTGGACTATTATTTGCAACTTTGTTTATCCAAGGGTCTTTAGCCATTCAGCAGTGCATGGATTCACTGTCACAGCATTTCTGAGCAAGACCTGATGGAATACCGTATCAACCCATGATTACTGCCAAATACATCCTCTTTTATTGTATTAACATTTTCATATCCTCAGTTCTTTAAAAGTTTTCAAATAGACTCTGAATGAATAACATCATTGCAGACTTGGAGACAGTTACTGCATTTGTACAGGCATGCTGTACTGTTTTGGAAAGGGGTCTGTTGTGTCCCAGATGTGATGAATAATTAGTATCTTCACATTATATTTAGCAGCTCATTGTCTAGGAAATTACAAAACAAATGCAACAAGCTGAAGTGGAGTATAAAGAATGATATAATCAGGACCACTCTGAAAGGAGCAATCTATAAAATTACAGTGCTGCTGAAGCAATGATTAAAAAGATTGGTAATAGGCCACTATGCCAGGCCATTTGGTTTTGTGTTCAGACAGAGCTAGAAGTTACCAGGTAGTATAAATAACAAGACTCAATATGTTAAAACATTTTATGTATTTTTAACATGGCTTTTTTGTAATACATATCCTCTATTGTAATTCCAATATAAAAGTGAAATTTTAAAGGATTATTGGTACTGCTTTGTGACCTGTGCTAATATCTCACTATAATTCATCTGCATATACAAGAATTTCAGCTGTCATGTTGAGATTTCCTGTTATTTTAGCACTAATCTATGGGATTTTGTTTTAAATTCACTAAATATTTTGTTTCCGCCAAAATTATGTAGAACATAACACCCGTACCTGGTGTATGGTCAGTATCAGGAACTGTTTGCCCCATGACAGCACTGTTGCTAATATTCCAGTCAAAATCATCACTAGGGTCTTGTGTTAATCCACATACGGTGGTCCATTCTTGATGCTGTGTTTCAAAGTTACAGCTTCCAGGGATACTTGTGTAGGAACCTGAAAATATAGCAAGAAGTAAATGATCATGCCAACTCTTATATGTAAAAGAGTATAATGAACATAACTGCACATGGTAATGAAAAGGATTTTTTGGTTGGTGCTGATTCCCTGTGTTCCACATACTGACATAAATGATATGTGGTAGTTAGCAAGAGAAGAAAGAATTCACCCTTCACTTCCCAAGGTGGTATAAACAGCCTTAAACATTATTACAAATATATGCCTATGTAAGTCTTGAGGACAAACTGATGACTTCACCAGTTTTATTTGTTGTTCAAGGTAAATGGACAGGATGATTCCCAGCCAATTAGGTAGCAAAACTGGACTTTACTTCCACAGTGGTGTTTTTCATGAACATATGTTGGTTCATCCTTGTGAGTGTTATGCATGAAGGCAGTTTTATGATGCAAGACAAGTTCTAGTGATTAGGACAATGACTGAATTAGGGAGAACTTGTTAAACTTCCCATTTCCAGATCTGCCTCTGATGTTTCAGATGACTTTGGAAAATTAATCAATAAAAAAAAATATACAAAAATGCTGTGGTAGAGGTGAAATGATTAGCATCACAAACTCTCTGGCTTCTAAAGATTTTTCCCTTAGTAGAGGCAGCTACACAATTGCTGAGTGAAACAAGGAGCACCCTTGTGAGAAAACTCTGGGAAAATGTTCCAAACTATTAAACATTACAGTCAGTCATGCATTTTAGAAACAGGTCTGACTGTGACGATTTCAGAACATCAAATGGATTTGAGGATTCAGAGTGTGTTTTTTTGACCTATGTGTATTCTGCAATATTAAAAATACGGCTATTTATGAATCATTATCTAGGTATAGAGGACACATAAAAAGAATAGATTTAATTACCTTTTAGTAATCTGGTTTGGTTTTTTCCTATTTTATACTTTGAAGCTACAAGAACAACTGACACCATTCTTTGTAAAAATAGCATCATTATCATAAACCTGTTTCGTATGACCAAGATCTGAACACATACTGTAACCCTGCGGACTTGCTTTTCTGCAAATGCGTGTCACCTTAGTTAAATATATAGGACAAATATCTTAAAAGGAGAATAATTTTGATCCAGTGAATAACCTGCATCCCCTGAATGCCAGGAGAAGGATCTGTACTGTTCCAAAATGTACTGTACTCTTACCATATTGCAAGGGACTGAAATGTTTCTCATAAGGAGAGACTGAGACAGCTGGGGCTGTTCAGCCTAGAGAAGAGAATGCTCAGTGGGCTTTTATCAGTGTGTATAAATACTTGCTGGGAGGGTGTAAAGAAGACAAAGCCAGATTCTTCTTAGTGGTACCCCGTGTCAGGACAAGAGGCAACGGGCACAAATACAGGCAGCACTTTTTAATGTTAAGAAAAAACTTTTTTTACTGTCAGGCTGGTCAAACATTGTCACAGGTTGTCCAGAGAAGTTGTGGAGTCTCCATTCTTGGGGATATTCAAAATCTGACTGGCACAGCCCTGGGCAACCTATTGCAGTGGACCCTGTTTCAACCAGAGACACCTTCCCACCTCAACTGCTCTGTGCTTGTGTTAGTGCTATTCACAGCACGGCCTTTGGGAATCATGAAAGGAATACACAAATGCACTGAGCATCCAGATTGACACTGCATCACAAGCATCATGTAAGCCTAATGAAGCCTAATGAACTCTAACACCAAACACCCTCACATGCAGGTAGGGCAAAGAAGGGAACCCATTAACCAAAACAAGTACAATTTTCTTGTACAGATTTAACAAGAACAAAGTCCAAATGCATTTGGAGTTTATACTATTCATAATAGATTACCTGACTTCAGGAATTTTACTGAAATATTTTAAGTGTGCATTCAGAAGGCAATTATTAATAAATATTTATGAACTGTATTTACAGCACTGATGGAGTCACCTGGCATATCTGTACCTGCTGGCTACTTTTTACTTTATGTGTAAACAGAGCTAATTTGGAAGCCATCAGGAGAGGATTGTTTCATTTTTCTGAAAAATTGCCTTTATTTCAACAATTCAAGCATTCCTCTAGTTGGTTCATCAAGGTTTCCTATTGATCAAATCTGTTTGTATAATTAGCTGCAATTCATGAAACTTGAAACTGCTTTCATGTGTGCTTTTTTCACCTCAGTACTTCCAGGAGGTTACTGAGAGAATGAAAATTTTGCAAGATTGCCTGACTGGACTGAATGAAGCACAGAGTAAGTAATTTCCGTGAGTTTGTCTAAAGAAAAAAAAAAAAAAAAAAAAAAGTCCACCAGCCTACATGCGTACAATTCATTTCATCCAGATTCTGTTGAAAATCTTGCACAGAGGAATTGCTGCTGAGTAGATTATGGTCCATTTACTTCTTTGGAGTTACACTGGTATAAAACTATAGTAGAATGTGAAATAAGTGCAGACCCTGAGCTCAGAGAAAAGGAGAAAATTGCAGACAAATGTCATCATAGCCACTTGTGATACAGCCGGTTAGACTGTGAAGGGCTTTCTCTGTACCTGTTCTGCTCTCTTTTCTGACTAAGCAGCTCCTATTGCCTTTTCATTAAAAAATGAGGTTTTCATATCTGGAAGGTATTATGTGCCCATTAATGTTGTTTAATCCCATCTATAAGACATACACTCAGGGAGAAGGTGTGTTTATCCAAATGTAAGGCCTCATTTGTCAGAACTAAGATATAGCTGATAGGAAAATATTATCCCTGAGGTTTATCTGGGTATTCTGTATGCCAGATTACAGTATCTCTCATCTATTGTTAACTTGATATTTTGTCAGTTCTGCAGCAACAGCAAGACTAACGACTGATGAAAACATTTTGATGTAACTACAGCCATTCCATCTACAATAAAAGGATATTTCACTCTATTTATTTAAAGTGAATATCAGCTTTTTTTTTTTTTTCTTCCCTTGGAAAAGTTTTTCTGCAGTATGGCAAAGACTGTGTTGTTTTACTGTGATGTACTGAAACGTTTCCATCTACTGTCTTAAGTAAGAAAAAAAGAGTCGATGGTATTACAGTCCTTCCAGACAACACAGGGCATTCCCCCCTGCAATGAAGCTACTATATCCTGTAACAATATATACAGAATAAATCAAGTGCCTCTATAGTTTTCTGAATATTTTTACAGAGCAGTTTATGATGGACAGCAATTCGGACTTACTGTGTGTCTGTTGTGAGGTTCAGATTTGGAAAAAACAACAAAGTGTGCTCAAGAAGGGGAACAGCCACTGAAGCCATAAGAGAGAAGCAGAACAGGGCGTAGGCTGGGTAGTTGCTCCTTTCTGAGGCCCTGGATCCCTACCTTGCAGATGTGATAACACTGCCCCACTTGCACCCTCCCTCTCAAAGGAAACAAAGCCCAAAGACAAAAACTATCTATGGGATAATGGGGAGCACACATCCAGTGTTGTAACACCTTTGTGCTGTGTCTAAACTGATAAAAAGGCTTGCTTATCGAAGTTCTCCATATGAAAAGCCTACATGACTGTGACTGCAAGGGTATGAAATCTTGACTCAGAAAGGGTGCTGTGGAGCTCCCTCTCCGCTGGCCTGAGATACCCTATCATCATCACGCTGCGCTTCCCCTCTGAACAGGTCGAATGTCTATTTACTTTCTTCCACGTGTAGCTTACTATAACGTGTTGATCAACTCTGTAGTCTATTTCTTTACCTTTCCCTGTGTTATTTGTTATAAATCTATCAAGGGTGATCAACATATGATTACTGCCTCCATTATATTAATAGAGATTGTGGTTTGCTTGTGGGTATTGAGGTATGGTGTTTATTAAACTAATCTTATTAATCACACAGTGAGTCCCAGTGTTTGTTTGTGCCACCTGGGCCCACAACCAGTAGAGCAGAATCCCCACTGAGTAGCAGGCGGGAAGTCTGTTGGGTCACAACACAGGTCTATAAAATGATAAAAGGACGAGTTTGCAGAGTATTTTGCTGCACTGTGTCTAACTCCTGAAAAAATACAAGTATTATATACAGTAAGTACAGACTGTCTGTTTATAATCTATCTTTTCTTGGAATCTACTTGAAAAGAATCTTGTTTTTTAAAGTTACCAGTCAACATAGGTTCATTTCCCTGAATATGACTCACAAAATTCACTGGGATGCAAAGCACTGCAGGAGGTAGAAACCAGAAATAGAGACACCACCTTCAGCATATGTACTTCAGAACTGTTATTTACTTTTATGAAAACAATAAAGAGGGAGAAATTCCAAGTTAAATCTCCTATAGTGACATCTTCACATGTATTCCAGGTTGTAAGTCTGTTGTCTGGGTAAAACAATATAATTTACATTACCCAATAAAGTCATTATTTTTGTAACCCTGTCCAGTCAAAGCATTTAGCAACCCCATGCAAGAAAAAAATGCCTTTGATTTTCAAGGGATCACTAAGCATTGGTTGATTTCAATGGAGTACTTGGAGTTCAACACAATGTGAACATTAAACTGATGCATGTGATGTATTTACTTTATCTGCCAAGGTTACTTTTGATCATATCTGCATTATGGCAGGATTTGGCCCTTCAGCTTTAACATTAAGCATTAAGACAGACTGATTACTAAACTGTATTTATGGACTGCTTAAGCTTCCTACTCCAAAAGTCCACTGGGGTCTGGACAGTGACTGTAAATAAACAAAGACATGGAGCAGGAACAAAGGCACAATGTTTTACTGTTTTTGAGTTTCAAGTCTCAATTGGAAAGCCTGTTAACTTGATCCAGATTTTTAAAATTAAGCTGTGTCCTTCCATTGCAAACAGTATTGGTGAAGAATACCTACAGACAAATTCCGTCTCAGTATTCACTTGCACTGCAAAACCAAAAGCAGACTGGATTTTGTCCAACTGTTCTGTAATAGCAAGAAAATATTTTCATAGCTCTGCAGTACCAACAAGAACAAAGAACAATGAAGACGTAGTAGTGACACAATTCAGATCACAAAGAAAGGATTAATCTGAAAAAGACAGGGCTGTTTTTAAATAATTTTTATAGCAGTATCATGTCTAAATGTTATTGTGCATTAATTTGCTTACTTGGTTTTTTCATTCAAGATCGACAGCTCAAAATTCTTTCACCTTAATAAATGGGTTTACATTTCTTCTCAGAGTTAATATGTATTGTAACCCATTGATTTTATTCCTTAAGTATATTTTTAGCTCTTAAGCTGTTTTAGTTTGTTGGGTTTCTTATATTTGAACTTCGGTTTGAGTAAATTGTGCTTTTGCAACTAAATCACACTTAAATATTTTTTGCAGCAAATGTCTCTGAGGATCTGAAAATGTCAGAACTTCCGTGTTGGGGGAGCAGTCAACCTGCCTGCAATTATCTTTTGA
This sequence comes from Falco punctatus, assembly GCF_963210335.1. Lineage (NCBI taxonomy): Eukaryota > Metazoa > Chordata > Aves > Falconiformes > Falconidae > Falco > Falco punctatus. The sequence continues at coordinate 72,018,145 of NC_137583.1, forward strand.
GCAGCTCTGTGAATTCACCTAAGCTATGCTACAGAATTTAAAGTTATAAGCTGGTGATTACAGTAATACACAAAGAGATACTTACTGCAGTCAGCTTCATCTGATTGGTCTTCACAGTCTGGTTTATAGTCGCAGACAAACTGAGACTCTATGCATTTCTCATTCCCACACACAAAATCAGTGAGGGCAGGGCATTCCCTGGGATTCTCTCCAACTGAAACAAACAGGAGATTTAAATCAATATTGTAATTAAATCAAAAAAAGCTCTTTTTCATTTGTTTAGCACGTTCCCTAAAAAAGGGTTCAGTGAGCTATTGGAAAGTAGATGGGCTAAAGGCTTTTTTCTGCTCATAATTACAGGATGTCATTTGGAAAATAAGAGCATTTTAAACAGAAAAATCACTGTTACACAACATTTGTGTAATCCACAAACTTTTAAAGCTTTTATAAGATGTTTAATTTTTTTTTAAGAGTTTAGAGAAACTTCTGCTCTGAGTATGTGAACTGCACAAAATTGCTCTTATGATATTTAATAAAAGGATCTGTTTTACAACAGCAGTTTTTGATCACCTCTGAAAGTCAGTGAAAGCCATTATCACAAAATGAGAGTAACTTTGTAACTTGCACATAAAGTGCCAGGGCCAAAACTAGAGTGTTGAGATTCAACCATCTCTGAACCATCAGACTATAAAGAAGCTTACATAAATTAATTTTTAGTTCAGTATGCTGGGTGCATAATTTCAATTAATACTAATTTAAATAGTTCTAGTAATCCCCAATGCAACATTTCAGATGCACTCTGCTTAAGCTAAGTTTTTTTTTTTTCAGTCTGGAGCTGCAAGTTGGGCGAGAAGACATTTAGGAGAATGTATTTTGACTCTATTCATTGCATTATGTTTCAGTTTTTCCTTCAAACATGACTAAAATATGACATCATTAAACACAGCCTGGACAGAACACCTTGATATTTACCTTTGTGCAGACCCATATTTCCAGAAGGGGAAGTTATTGTTGACAGGGTATTAATCTCCCCAAATAAGGTACCTACTGAGGCTGAGGAACTACATTCTCATTGAAGCAAAATAGGAAAGGAGAACTAAATTTTTATTTCATTTAAACGTGTACACAAGGTAATATTAAATAGAGGAAAACCACAGCATTAAAATGTAATTCAAATATTTAGAATGGATAGTGCAAAAACAATTCAGTGATAGGGTTGGTTACCCGCAAGACCGGACATAAATTTTCAGTTTTGAAATATATACATCCCTCAGTTTCAATAAAATATGATTTCAAATTTATATCTGTCTTGTTCTTTTGTTTTTCAGTTTTACACTGTCAGTTTGACCTGATTAGGTGTCAGAGAATCCACAGACAACAGCATTGCCATGAATGCCTTAAATACAGGAAAAGCTATGATTGCTTTTTAGAGAGAACCGATGTGGCAGAGAGCCCTTAGAGGAGAAGTGGACTTGAGAAAAAACTGACTGAAACATTTGTGACGTTTAAGGCAGTTTTCACATCTCTCCCAAAATATAATAAAACTTGATTGAAAATATTACCAAAAATACATTAATATGTCTTATCCCAAATTATGGAAAACCACAGAATAGTTGAAGGAGACCTCTCAAGATCATCTAGTCCAACCCCCTGGTCAAACAGCCAGTTTGCGTTTTGAATATACCCACAGACAGAGCCTCAACAACCTCTCTGGACAAACTGTGCTTGTGTTTGACCACCCTCACAGTAAGAAAAGTGTTTTATTCTGTTCAGATTAAATTTTCTGGTGGTTTTGGGTTTTTTTGGTTTTTGTTTTGTTTTATTTTTTAATTTGTGCCTATTGCCTTTCGTCTTGTCATTGGACATTTATGAGAACAGTCTGACTGCCTCATCTCCATTCCCTCCCATGCACTGGAAATGAGGCACTGGAAAACTAAGTGACTTCCTTAAGTCACTTAATGGCTTAAATAATGACAGAAATTATTTAATGGGAGAGCATTAGGGTACAATCATTTTCACATCTTATTTCACTGCATGTGAAAGAGGTACATTATCACCATACAGCAGACTGATATTTGAAAATCCTTGGCTTTGTGACTGATCATATTCCTCACCTTTACCTCCTTTCAACTTTAATCAAGACAATGTTGTGTTATTCCATCATTTATATTTAGCACATAACATTAATTGCAGCTGTTCCTTTTTTTTTCTAATAAGCTACTGTATAGTACTTCAAGCATATCAGAAACCAGCATTTAAGACCATTATTAATTTCTTAGCTTATCCTAAAATAAAACACATGACCCATACACAGTCAAAATGAAAACTGGTATCTCAACAGATGTGAATGTCATAAATGTCAAACATAAAGTGACGTATCTGTGAATTTTATTCTTTTGGAGTAAGACCTTGTTTGTATGTCAGTTTCAGGAACACGAGGTTACATTTATGATGATGGAGATTCTTCCAAAGCCTTTGGCAGAGATAAAAATAAAATCCCTCTCAGAATCAACATACCAGCATTATCATAACGTAGTCAAAGCAAATATTCTAAAATCCTATTCAGAATTGTGACATTAAAGATCAACTTTCCAGAGTATGTGCTCATTCTGACCAAAACTCCTACACCAGAAAAAATACATCAAAACATGAAATACAGTGGGTTTTAACCATAAAATAAAACTTCAGCATCAATACCCCCAATAACCAAAGAGAGGTTCACAAAGAAGTTGCAATGTAGAAGTTTCATTTTTACCAGACATTCTTTAAATATCATATGAAATCACAGAAGCATAGAATCATATAGTTTGGAAAAGACCTCTGAGATCATCAAGTCCAACCATCAATCCAGAACTGCAAAGTCCATCACTAAACTACATCCCTAAGCACTGCATCTATGTGTTTTTTAAATACCTCCAGAGGTGGTAATTTGACTGCCTCCCTGGGCAGCCCGTTCCAATACTTGAACACTCTTTCAGTGAAGAAATTTCTCCTAATACCCAAACTAAACCTCCCCTGGCATAACTCGAGGTCTGTTGTCCTGTTCCTTGTTATCTGGGAGAAGAGACTGATTCCCACCTGCCTACAACCTCCTGTCAGGGAGTTGCAGAGAGCAGTAAGATGCCCCCTGAGTCTCCTCCAGGCTAAACAACCCCAGATCCCCTGGCGGCTCCTCATAAGACTTGTCTTCTAGACCCTTCACCAGCTTTGTTGCCCTTATCTGGACATGCTCCAGCATGTCTATGTCCCTCTTGTAGTGAGGGGTCCAAAACTGAACCCGGTATTTGAGACGCAGACTCACCAGTGCTGAGTACAGGGGGACTATTACTTCCCAAGTCCTGCTGGCCACACTTAAGCCAGGATGCTGTTGGATTTCTTGGCCACCTGGGCACACTGCTGGCTCATGTGCAGCTGGCCATCAGCCAGCACCCCTAGGTCCTTTCCCACCAGGCAGCTTTCCAGTCATTTTCCTTAAGCCTGTAGTGCTGCCTAGGGTTGTTGTGCCCCCCATGCAGGACCTGGCAGTTGAAACTCCTACAACCGGCCTTGGCCATGGGCCCGGCCTGCCCAGACCCCCCTGCAGAGCCTCCTGCCCCCCAGCAGATCAACACCCCAGCTTGGTGTCCTCTGCAAACTGGCTGAGGGTGCACTCGATCCCCTCGTCCAGATCATTGATAAAGAGATTAAACAGGACTGGCCCAGTACTGAGCCCTCGGGGACACCACTTGTGACCGGCTACCAGCCAGATGTAACTCCATTTACTACCACTCTTTGGGCTCATCTATTCAGCCAGCTTTTAACCCAGCACAGAGTTCACCCACCCAAGCCCTGAGCAGCCAGTTTCTCCAGGAGAATGCTGTGGGAAACAGTGTCAAAGGATTTACTGAGGTCCAAGTACACAACATCCGCATAAATCCACATAAAATGTCCACATATGAAAATACGTATTTAATCAGAAAAATGTATTAAAGAACATATTGGAAAATATGTTCTCAATTCTGAGGGCTGAACTGCGATGTAACAAAAAAACCATCTTAGAAACCACTCTGAACAAAGAAGAGAGGACATTCAAAATATTATCTTAGCCATTTCTAATTTAGTCATCAAAATTACAGGGTTGCCAAAATCTGAGATTGCCTATCAGTACTGAATTTGGAGAAGGATTTTTCCAATAACAGTATTCGAACCTCCCTCTAGGGAGCTGCAGTACAAATCAAAATTATGTCTCCTAATGAACAGCTTAAGATATTTTTAAAGCATACATTTCAGATAAAATGAGAGATTTTCATTATGTCTTATTTCATTGCATATGTTGGTTGTATGGAACTGTATGTAAAAATATATAGCGTCTTGGCTAATTGTATTCCTCAGCTGTACTTTCATCATTATTAAGTAGAAAGATAATATGTATTGGACGATGGTTAACTATATATAACATGTAATATTATATATTTTTTTCCCAAACAGTCAAACTCACAACATCCCATGACAATCCAAACATGCAGAAAAACTATTCTAAGCAGAAAAAACATGAGAAAATAGGGCAAATTTTCTTTCTTGCCTTTTTAATCTAACAACAGCTCAAGAAACTTATAAGGAACAAATTTAACACACTCTTGAATACACTCCAAACAAATGTGGGCAAAAATTATTAAAATAATAATAATTAAAAGATCAGTTGTACTTTACTCACTGTTTACTTTACTCTGAAGTTATCTTTGAGAAGGTACAACATCAAAATGGACCAGTGAGCCACAGCAAAATAATGAGCTGTTTCCATGTATGAAAATATCAGAGGTAGGAACTAATAAAATATCCAATACGCAAATGTGGATTTGTCACACAATAGGAATGAGTGGAATTGGAGGGAGCTGAATTTTTTTTTATAAGTACTAAGCTTATTTCTGAATACACTATGAAAAATTTGAAGACAGCTAAGATATCCAAAAGCAAAAGAAAACATTTCATTTTAATTTAAGAAAACTGTTAACCAGAAAGAACTTTCACTTAATGAAGAAGTCATAAATGCTCTTTTTTGACTTGCACTTCTTCCAAAACATTTGGTTTAGCCACTAAACTGAACAGTCCATTGTTTGCTCAGGTCTACATATAATTTTACACCATAGAAAATATCCATACAGACACAGGGCATTAATCTACAGGCATAGCATGAGTGATAGAGCTGTAAAAACTGGGGTTGAGGGGTGCTTGGTTTTTTTAGCAAGAACAGAAGCTCCAACAATATTTATTGATTTCCAGCACTCTTGCACATTTATTGGACAATTTACTTTTATTTTTCATTATGCTTTTCTCTCTCGTCCTACAATTATTCAGTCCATAAACCTGGGGAGGTCTGATGACTATACAGATATGCTGCAAGTCATAAGTCCATAATCCATTCCTTTCCCACAAAAAGAGAATATGTGAAAAAGAAAACCCCACCCCAAACCAAAATAATATATAATATAAAACACAAAACCAAAATTAATATTTTCATAGCTTATGGTAACAAGAATCTACTTGTTTAGAGCAATTAAACCCTTGATTTTCTTCTGTATCAAAGCTGACAGGTCACAGCACATATCCTTGCCTTATTTTCTATCCTTGCCTTGTTTTTCTTACAGTAAATACTTGAGGATTACATTCTCATAAATAATAATAAAAAAACCAAACAAACAACAATTATTATGGCATATCAAAATGCTAGTTGTTTATTGTACCCATTTATTTGGTATCTCCTTGGTACTGCAGCATTTCCTGAAAATCAGACACCACAAGAAACTATCACAGGACATACTTTAGATGAAGTAGTAACTACTGACTGCATGTTACGCAAATCCCTATGCCAAATGAAATGACAGTACTTGAAAAGGAAACAGCATACACAGGATATCACTTTCCAATTAAGTCCAATTTGGATTGATGCAGCAAATAGACATATAATCTTTTAAGTAATTTTTAAGAATCCAATAGAACTGACTTGGCTTTTGGATCATTAAACCTTACAAAAGAAGCATGTTACCAATGGTTGTGATAGAACTCGCATTTACATACACTCACTTTCATTTCTATGTATTTTGTTCTGCACAAACCTTCCCTAGTAGGAATATGTGTGTGTGTTTGTACATATATAGAAAGCAAGCAAGACACAGATGTTGTGCATGCCACAAATAAATTCTGACACTACTGTAGATACATCACAAGCTACATATTTATATCCATCTCCAATATATGTTATCTATGGAAGATTAGCCTAAATAGTACTCACAGAATTTATAGACGTGACAAGATTAATTTGGAGATAGCTGATGAATCCAACACTATTAATCCAGACACTGTTTCAGTTACCAAGAAAAGACTGACTATGAAAGAACTCATAAAAATGGTCCTCTTTAAGTTTGCTACTAGAAGACAGCACCAGGCCAGAGAGTGTTTCTCTGATTTTGTGAGTACAAAAGCTTCCATTTACCAGTACTTTGCAAGATGAAAATATTCCTGTAATATCCATTACATCTAAAATCATATTCAAGTATCAGCTCGAAAAGCTACAGATCTTGATTGAAACAACATGGATAACTGCAAAACATTTTTTAGTTTGATAGATACCAGTAGGTTTCATAGATTCGGTGTTAGGTTGACACAACTAATGTTCTCCTATTTAAAACACCTATAATGAAAGAACTGATTGTTCACACAGCCAAAAAGAAGAGATGCTCTTGCTGTGCCACACTACGGTGCTTAAGACTCACGTATGTTTTCACTGGTTATGTTTGGCCAGTGCTAAGTGCTTGTGAAAGGCATGTGGTGATTCCCAAGTTATTTATGGTTGCTAAAGGCTGCAGTGAATAAAATCTTGAGCTGTTTTGAAAAGCAATGTGTAACTTAAGGTCAAGTACGCTGAACTGCTGTTTACCAAGAGTCGCATCTTTACTCTCCAAGAGGAACACATATACTCACTCATCAGTACACCATGACCATGTCAACAGTATGACATGAAACATGTAATGTATGTTTAAGGGAAATTAGATGTTTTCCCCTCTATTTGCCTTTTTAGAAATACAGGTCCCTTCTGAGTATAAATGTTTACAAATTACAGTTGAAAATTCACCTCTTGCTATTATTTCTTTGAATTTGTGTTGTGTAGTGAGAGCTCTTGTATCACTTCCCTCCCCTTTTCCACAATACTTGAGATGTAGGAATAATCAAAGATTTAAAAAATGAAAAATATTTTGTTGACAATATTATTCAGTGAAATTACTTTCTAAGTTTCATTCTTTTTTTCAATTAAAATGTATGAAGTACAAGCTCCTAGGTTTCATTAGAACTGGAACACAACTGTACTCAGTACACTGAAGTTCAGAAATTATGAAACATAGTTTGTATCAAGCTTTTCATTTGCTTACCCAATTGTTCAGTACTTTTTTCTACATCACTTTTTATAGAACATTAAAACTCTATTAACAAACTCATCAATAATGTTTCTGTCCATGGGTAACCCTGGCAATCTTTTGCAAGGAAAACTGATAAAACTTTCCTGCTCATGCAAGCTAGATGTAATTTCAAATAAGATTATTCTGTAATTCAAAAACCATAGGGAATTCTCCTCACATAATGTATCCTTTAAAAGGCCAGATTTAATTCAAATATATGCATGGGTTCTGACGTAAATAGCAGATCTAACAAATGATACTGACTCTTAGGAGAGAATTTCACCTGTAGATACAAAAGTTTGCCAATGGACTTCCTAAAGATGCTCAAAGCAAGTAGTAATATGGTGCCTAAGGCCATGAAATAAAATGGAAGAATAAAAATTAATCCATAGTACTGGAAATGTACAATTGGCTTGGGCTCAAGCAATAGAAAAGATAAAAAAATTCTCTTCAGCTTCTAGTGCTGATATCATGAAGTATGTAAACCCACACCAGGCAAGGACAGATGTTTTTATATTTGATTAAGACTGAAAGACCAACTTTGGCATAGAGTACATTAGTAGAAAAAGGAACTCATGCTCAGAGTACCCTCATGTAAAGAGCTGCTGTATTTTGCTTAGTGCTAAAGAAGGCACTAGGGTGAAGCGCTGAGGACTGAGCAGTGAGTAAGCATCTGGTGTTCTAGGTTTTATCTCTTTGAAGATGTCAAGTGGTAGAAGAAAGGATGAAGAGGAGATAAGGTAAAAAATCAAGTGATGCTTTTGCAGAAAATTCTGTTTCCCAGGGCTTATGAAGATGTTCAACCAGAGACAAATATCACCTAAAGCAATTTGACACGTGATCTCTACTGCTTGGTCCTTTATCTCCTCCTTGTCCCGATTTCAGTGTAAAGCTATATTACATCTCAGAAAGTTTGTCTGAATACATTATTTTTAGAACTTTTCAACAATATTTACCCTACAAAATTACTATCAAGCTGTTGTTTCCACTGTGATGCAGAATCAATCTAAACCAGTCACAGCATTCTGTCACAGATTTCTTAGAGGCATATTATATTGATATTTTCTTTTTTTTTATATATGGACTTGACCTAATGTGGTCCACAGGGATGGTTGTGACAGACCAATGGAGTACAGCACAGAGGTGCAAGTTGCAGTTATCTGCAACAAGGAGACATTTCCTCAGCTGAGTGCTCTCTCTGGCTCTGCAGAATCATCATTAGATGTGAAATTCATCTTGGCTGTCAAATGGCATGGAGGTGTATGATGGGTTACAAAGATCAGCTGTTATATGCCGTCTATTTGTACTGGAAAGTGCCTACCCTCTACAGTAATTTCACATGAAAATGAACTCAGGCTGGGTCAGTGTTCATTCTTCTAGTACTGCCTTTATAGACAATGATTGTGAGGGTAAAAAACTAAAATCCAGCCATCTCTACTCTGTATGTTTTGCTAGCCATGAAAAGTTGGATATGGAGAGTAAGCAATACATGAAGTGAATGTCAAAATAATGAGATTTTAATTTTATACTGAAAACCTTCTTTTGCAGCCACCTACTACCAAACCAAAGTGTCTTTGAAGTCAGCAGTATTTTTTCAAAAAATTTCACAGAAGATAAACAGAAACCGAAGAAGCCACTGAGGTCTCTTCATTAAAAGTATGGTGAAAGCTAAAACTTGTTTCTTGCGTTCAAAATCTGTGGCAAATGACCTTAAATGCTTTCCTAATAACAACTTGAGAGTTACAAAAAGAAGGGAAGATGATGAAAAAACTGATTAATCTCTCATGCATTTTTTACATAATCTCAAACAAAAATAGCAGTCCTGGAGTTTTACAGGTAGGCAAATGGCTTTTGTACAGTGCAATAAAAAGTAGAGAATATCATGATTTTCAGGCTGGTGCTATCTCTTCCTTCTATTCTTTTAATCTTTTAAAAGAAGATTGTCAAATGCAATCTTATTCATTCCCTGAACCCAGGATACGTATTTGGCTATGTAATATTTTCTTCTTCAGTAAAAAATAATTTATATATTTTTATACGGTTCTAAAAATTCTTAACATGCAATGCTGCTTAAGTGAACACGTTGTGCATAACATGACTTGCACAGGAATTCAAATCTTCTCCCAGTGTATCCCTGGCAAGCTGGCTTGAGGGACCCTGTATTTCCCCCACATTTCTCCCAAGCATGCTGTCTTCCCCACCGAGTCCTCTGCTCAAGGGCATTAAGGATGTCCTGTGGAAGGCAGCTGTGGTTTACACATTTCCAGAAGGGAGATTATTTTTTGCCTAGAAACAAATTGTGCATTATCTATACCCTCTGCTGAGTGTAATGGGACCTGTATTCAGTAAGATTTTAACTCAAAAAGGGTAAAGCATATTCATGTTAATGTATGTTACAGTAACACAAGTTAAAGCCACCAAAAATTACTAGACTTTTCAAAATGAGCTTTCTTCCTCTACGATGAAGCAGATTCAATCGATATCATCAAAATGTAAATTGACAGCTCACCATGAAATCACAGAATAATTTCCTTCTAAAGGCAACATCCAAACATTAGACTAACCAGAATTTTACTATTAATTTCAACACATTTACTGAGAAGTTTTAGCTAGGTGATGCAATTCCAGTGTTCCATGTCAGAATACCCTGACATTGACCTATTTATAAAAACAAGTGAAAACATAAAACATTAAAATATTTTAAAGAGGGGAAAAAAGGAAAAAGATCAAAACCCCCAGGTAATGGTACATATATTCTGGCTGAATACAAATGTATATCTTGAGTGACTAAATCAGCTCAAGCAGCTTCCCTCTCACTTCAGGGCCAGGTTTGTATTGAATATTTTTGTTATAAGAGTTTGAACTCGTCTCAAGTGTCTTAGAAGAATAAACTAAATTCTCCACTAAATGCAAAGCTTTGCATGATACATTGCTGAGGATTCAAAGAGAACACCTGAACACTAGGATGGTTTAGTTTTTTCTCTCTGATCTGCAAAGCTAGGATGGAATTCTAATGAGAAAGGATTTCTCTGCTGAGACTTTCAAAGCTTCTTGTTTATGGGAGCATGGAAGCAAAGTTGTTCAAAGGATTGCAGTACCTTCACCTAAGGTCTTTGCCATAAACAGCAGGTGAGGAGGAATACAAATACATGAGGAGAAAGGGAAAGAAAAAGTTTTCCACTAGGCAAAACAAGTTTTATTACATTCTAAAGAAAATTTCTGTTCAGCTCAATTTGGTTAATGAATTTCTTATTAATAGAAGGACTGTGGCATTTTGATTTTGCTGTCATTTAAAAACTAAATTTAAATTTAATACCACTTCAAGTGTGACTGAATGTGTATCCTATTCACCTTAAACATGAGAAAAAAGCCTGTGAAGTCTGATGCCAAATAGGCAACCCACAAAGATCACTGAAGCTGTAATGAAAGAGATCTTTCTTCTTTCTGGACTTTTATCACACTGAATTGCCAGACCATGAAAAAATATGTAAATCAAAGGAATAATCAACTATTCTATAAACTTGAATTTAGAGTTATGAGTCACTTATTTTCATTTATCTTTCACTGTTGTTTTTCAGGTGGTGCCCTGGGATGCCAAAATCAGTATGCATGATATGGTTGAGTAACGTATAAGTCCATGCTTATACTCCATCTTTTGTATCTGGAGTACAAGATTCCTCTTTAAAATTACAGATATAAAAAATCCAGACTGCTGGCAACAACGTTTAATGAGTTGCGCTCTTGATTCACTGTTATATGACAATAAACCATCACCTGGAAAAGCACATCAATAAAGCTCAAAGTGCTTTTTAAGGTTACAAACCCAGAGCGTATTTCTGACTTTTAAAGATTTTAAAGATTTTTAAAGATTTTAAAGATTTTTAAAGATGTTATCGTGAAAAAAAGTGTCAGAAGTCTCAAAAATAGAATTATCCTTAGGGATTATTCTGTACAATACTCATAGGTATTTTACCTTTTTATTAAGGCAAAATTGTAGGCATTTTTTCAAGCCTGCAAATAAACTCATACATGGTCAAAATAAATTATTTAAAAGCAAAAGAGATGATCACTTTAAACTCCATTCAGGACAACTAGAATAGTCTATCACTAAAGTTGTATAAAAAATCATTGTACAAGAAGTTAAAAAAATTCTAATGTAATTAATCAATATATAAATTAATTTAATACTAAGAATAATCTCTGGCTGTGATGTGACTCTGCTATTTTTCACCTTTTTCAATTAAACCTGCAAAATAAAGATATACCAGATTTGGAATTCAAATTATTTTTGCTATCGAAACACAACTGACCCTTTTATAACCAACTGATAAGACTCTTTTACACCTTATTTTTTTGTATCTCTGACAGTATTACCAAGACCTACCACATTGCCAACAAAGCCACAGTTGCTTCTTGACCTCAGCTTCCATAGAAATCACTGAGACTTGAGGGAAATGAGCCTTGCAGTATAGGGCCCTAGAATCTCAGATCACAATAAAGTTTTATGTAATATTCTACTGATATAAAAGCTTTTAACTAATTTTTCAAAGGAAATAGTGAAAAGGTTCTCTTTTGTTAGTTGAAAATCCTCATACAACATGAGCTATGTAAATCACAGTTATGTAAGTAGAAAGCAAAGAAAGTCTGCAGAGCTAATCCACTTCCATGCAGGCTCTGTTACAAGGTATAGTTTCTTTATATAACACATTGTACGAAAGCAAGCTGAAGGAAAACATGTTTAATAAAACAAGTCTTTGGATTATTAAACTCCGCTCTAACCACTGAATAATACCATCCTGCATGAAAGCAATTCTAATATTTACATGTCAAAAATCCTCACACAGACTGCCTCACTTTCCTCTTCGCTCTCTCGAGTACATTATTTCTGCAAAGAGGCAATTATTTTATTGTGTTGACTACAAACCACAATCCAGGAATACCATTCAGTAGCTTCCAAAAGGACAGTCTGTGAGGAGGAGGCTATCCCAAAATACCTGAAAGCTCTAAAATTGCTCTAACATTGGTTTCTACATACCATCTGCTGGGAAGCAGGTAAACATACATTTTTCCCCCCCTGCAATTTAAGCTTTCTCATTTCCATTCCATTCTGTTTTTTTCAAACCTGTTATTCAAATCTTAATTATTTCCAATTATCTTCTAGGTTTTTTCTGTGCATGGTCTGTTCCTCTGCTTATGTAATTACTATGGCTAGAATATCCATAATATTATATAAGATTTTAGTTTAAACTTACGAGTCCCAGTGGAAAGGATAGATGTGGCCTTTGGTTCCCCTAGAGGACCCTGGTCATATGTTTAGCTCAGTAATTCTACAGCTATAAAAACAGTACATGAGTATTGTAAATTCGGTCATTTTTTTGAGAAGAAACCTCTGATCCCTTCTGGTTGGTATGCTACTCTTCTCCTTGAGTTTGGCCACAGTAAGATTGTGTTTGCTGCCTTTTAGCTTTGTTACAACAGACACAATAAAACTGTGAACCCTGCACTGTGAAAAAACAATTTAGACATGACATGCTTTCTCTATCCCGAATGCCCCAGGCTTGGGTCAGATGGGAAATGTTATTTTTGAGAATCTGGCAAAATGTATTTTGTTTGTTTGTTCTACAAAGGTAAAGAACCGATAACAAGAAGAATGAAAAAGGTCAGACCATGTCTTCATGTCATCCTTCATGTCATCATGCCAACAGGAAGGTCAGCATACCAAAGGTCTTCAGAAAATTAAGAAGCAGATCTCAACTTGTGGAGTAGAAAGCAAAAAAATCATACACAGAGCTGATGTGGAAGGTGCTAAAAGACAATGCAATAATTCTCTTTCATCCTTGGTTTGAGCCTAACTATCATTGTAGAGACAGGAAAAACATGGTGTGGGGTGAGGTTTTTTCGGGGTTTGTTTTGGTTTTTTTACAGGCATGCATTTGCACACATACAGTTAGAAGGGAGATATATGACAGGCCTCTGATCCTGCTGAAAAGCAAAGACATAAGCATAAACTCATTCCCATAGGATATATACACCTAAAATTTAATAAAAACCCTGCTGTGCCTAGCACACACTACTGGAGATGCTGTAAGTAAATGTTTCCTGACTGTATAAAGACCGTACCTTATTACGGTGCAAGAACATCCACTATGCAAGTGACACCTCTATAAAGGATTAGCATCTTGGATCTCCAACGTTTCTGATTCAGTCTTTAAAAAATTTCTTTGCATTGTGTATTTGCCTTCAACTGTGTATTTCAAACTTCTATGACAAAAGCCTCCTCTGAATCATCCATCTTTATAAACTGTAATTTTCTGCAAAATACACAGGAATATTACTACACCAAAGCTGTAAGTGTGTGAAAGTAGTTAGTGTGCATGGTGGAACTGCTTTCCCAACAGAGCTTCTTGTAAAACAAATAGTTGCTATACAGTAATAAACTCAAGTTACTTTCTGAACTGTTACACTGCAAAGGTATTTTAGTTATAAAACACTATTAACATTCAGATTTATAGGGTCATAGACTAAAACCAATGTAAATTTCAGCAATCTTAACATTTTTAGAGATTTAAGATCCTTCATATGACAGCTTTCCAACTCCCTACTGAAAAAAGTATCCTTCCTTGCAATGACAATACTGTGGAATCTTTCTAGTTATGTTTATATAATGCCTGTTTTCAGGTTATTATAAAATATGTGGACTTAAGAGTAAGCAGAAATATTTTTGCATTATGTTATGTAAAGATATGTTGATAACATCTTTATGAACTTAACAGGGAGTTTTTGTCTTCCTTAAAAAAAATGAATCCTGCTATTTTTACCTGCTGAATATCTTTATGAATCTGACTGTGAAATTAGGTGTCTAAATTGTTGTAGCCCCAAAATGAGACAGAACCCAAAAAATGTGGTTTAACAAGACCTCAGTGTATGAATTAATATATCTGAGCACAACTTCGCAACAAATTGCGAGAGACACCTGTATTCTCTTTGTTATTCAAGTTGATAGGGGAATGTTGACCTCCCATCTACTACCAGGGCATCCTTATCCATGTACCCTTGTCTTTGGAGAATAACTATATACATAGCAATGGGGACAATGAAACACTTAGAAAAAGCGCAAGGAAATCACTAGTGTTCATGTGCCTGGAAGGGCCTTTAAGGGTATATCTGCGTGAGAATTTTAATGAAAGTGCAGTTCTGATAAGTCCCAAGTTGTATCCAGTTTCCATCCTTTGATTTACATCACAGAGCAATTTCTGAATGCAAAACCTGCATTTTTCAGATGAAACTAGATCAAAAGATGCTCTCCAGAAGTGCACTTTCCATGTTCCACCTGATAATGGGCATCCACACCATGGCAGGAGATTAAAGCTTGTCCACATAACTTTCCCAAAATTCAAAGTGTTGATATATGGCATCAGTAATGACTGACTGACTCAACAAATCCACTTATATTGTGTCACCATGTTCCCTACCAGGGATGAAGACCACATCCTTTCTTGATGGAAGCCATGATCTTCCATAAAACCATAGTTTTTATCTTCCCTTTTTTAAAGGGAAACTCTGTTCCTATTTTAGCCTATATCCACAAAAGGATTAATTCAGTGAGTACTCTGTGAAGGAGTCAGAGGATTTCTTTACTTTGCTGGCCTTAACATTTGAACTGAGTTGGAAAAAGGAGTAGTGACTGTAATTCATTTGTAGTTTCAACTCATTTTTATGACAAGTGCCTTTACGATAAAGCAGGGAGACCACAGGCTTCATGTGATGTAATCTCACATAATTTATATGCAATGATTATATACAAAATCAGACACTCAAGAACTTACTAATGAATTAAGGAAGGAAAGTTCTTTCTCAAAACCAAATAAATCAAAGAAACAAAACCTCAAGCATTGCTTGGATTTATCTGCAATAATTTAGGGTGCAAGCTCTGCACTACTAAAAGACTTTCTGTATGAGTAGTGGTATTGAAATTGTAAGAGCAAAAACATTCATAACTGATTTTATGATGCTTAATGCTTATTTCATAACTGACATTATGATGAAAACAGTAAAATCACGATGTATTTAAAAACAAGAAAGAACATCCTACATCTCCGTTAACATCCCTCTAGATGCTAGAAACTTCCCTCTTGAACTTACTTGTGGTGCAATTGTTGAACTCTATGTCATCTATTGCTGCTCCTCCTCCTAGGTCTCTGGTACGTATGCCTTCAAAGATAACTTCAAAATTCCTCAGTTTCCCCAAATGTAACTCGACTTTGTTCCACTCATCAGCATGATTTCCTGATTCACTCCATATTTTCACAATCCCATCATCAGTCTGAAGTTTGAATAAAATATACATAGTAAAATACATGTAAATATGGATTATGAAATACCAGGTTTTGGGAAAAAAAAACCCCAAAAAACAAAACCCAAACAACAAAAATACAGAACACTGAAAGACACCCCTTAAGTTTTGTCAAGAAATGGTAAACATACACTTTGCTAGGATAACAGGAAAAGCAGCAAAATTAGATTATTACCATACAAATCACATAAGCATCAATAGTAGATGGTTTCTCAGTAAAGAAATTACTATGTGTATGATTGAACTCCAAAGCAGTCCATTTTGGTAGAGTCGTATTTAACTTTACATAATACTGAAAATCTTTCTTTGTGTTTAGAATATATTACTGGATGCAAGGTTAGACTACAGTTTTAAAATTAGGGTATCAGATATGTAGAATCTTTAAAAAGTTGTGACAACAGTAATACAAGGGAGGAAAACCTAAGAAATATAAGATAATCATTTTTAGTGTAGTATATTTGAAGGCAAGTAGGATGACTCTGACTTTAAAATATGCTAATATATTTTAAAGCTTTTCTTTAAATATACAATCATATTGACCTAACTGGCAAGTCAGCAGCAAACAACATGCTTCATTTTATAGTAGTAGTATTAGAATGCAGATTCACCAGTTTCAATTGCTGTGAATGGATGTCACATCTATATGATGGCACAAAAAGTAAATATTTGCAAAAGTTTCATATATGTCAAAATTTATTTTTCTTTATGGTTGTGTGACTAATCATCCAAATTGTAAATTAGATTTTTTTGCTAGCCTTTTCTTATCAAAATTCATTAGTACTCCAGCTAGGGTTAATAAAAACACTGTGTGATGCGTCAAACAGCTAAATGTAATGCAAGGGTTTTAAGAAAGGTTCTAATAACAAAGCTTCTAATAAAGCAGTACATGAACAAGCAAAATCTAAGGAAAATAGAGACAACAGTAAAAATAGGCAGGGAAAAAAATTAATTACATTTCTTTATACATGGTGAACCTGTTAGATGAGATTTATGTTAATAAGATCATCCTATGCATATTTATGATGAGAAAATCAATCTTTATATAAGATTATTGTAGACAGTGTATTCTGAGTAGATGAGTGCAGACAAGCATGCACAAAAATATTGTATTAGTTGTTTCTGAATCGGGGAACTCACAGAATTGTTGCTACCTGTTAGAAGGAGATCCTCAGACCTCCCAAAACACAGAATTACTGAAGTATGGCTTGACAATGGTGTTCTGGAACAGCATCCTTAATTGTAAAGCAGTTAGTTGAGAACAATGGCAACTTTGTGTTCAATTGCTAAAATGGAAAAAAACCACAGGGAAGGGTCTCCATAACTGCATGTACAGTCATAAATATTCAGCTGAACAACTCCATTGCTGCACACTACTAATGCTGTTGGGAGCAGTGGTGATAGCAGCCCTCTGTGAATCACTGTAGACTAAGCACACAAGCATCTACAGAGACAAGTTTAGGCATTGCGTCTTCAGATATTTCTCATTAGTTTAAAGCAAATGACACAGTCCATTACAGAGAAAATAATATAACAGGACCTCACTGGTGCTTTGCACCACTAATTCCACAGCTGCTGACAACTGGTTATGATTTTCTCGGTGTGTTTCTCCCAGTGCAACCCCTGACTCTGTGTGCCATCATGACAGAGATCCACTCTTTTAACAGACTCACAGAATCACAGTCTATCTCAAGTTGGAAGGGACCCCTGAGGATCATCAAATCCAACTCCCTGCTCCTTGCAGCACTACCTAAAACTAAACCGTATGACTAAGAGTGTCGTCCAGATCCTCCTTGAACTCCGACAGGCTTGGTGCTATGACCGCTTCCCTGGAGAAGCTGTTCCAGTGACCAACCACCCACCCAGTGAAGAAGCCCCTTTCAGGCCTATAATCAATGCACTTAAGGGGGACTGGAATCAGAATGAGTGTGAGACCCTTTCTAAAACTTCCACTTACATTTCAACCTGGAAACACAGTGAAGAAGACTCTGTATGTTAACACTGAGCTCAAAATGAGAAGATCCAGTAATCGATGATTTTAACAGTGATAAAACAGTTTGGCAAATCTATCTTAACTTTACTCATATTATTCCTGGTCATCAAATATGTAGTCAACAATTTAACTTAGTTATTTCAGTAACTCAACAATATCTACTCCACTGATTCTGGTATTTTTTAAATAACCTCCAAAAGAGTATTACGTATTATTGGGGCAACTTGTTTAGTCTGCAAACATCTTCCATCTATCCATGACATGAATAAAATGGATAGTTACGATGGTTACAATGAGTTATATTTGGCTTTAGTACCTCCAACATGGAATACAAAAACAAAACTTAGAAGAAAACACTTTTTTTTTTTTTTAAAAAAAAATATCTATTTGTTGTATCTGGAACCTCTTATGTCTGCCCTTGAGAACTCTTTGGAATGGGAAAATTCCCCAAACTTTATTTGTAAGAAATTACTAATTTTACAAAAGTAGCTCAGTCCTGTATATTAGTGGTGAATTTAGGAGACTTAAAATGAAGTGGGCAATAATAATACTACTAAATGATAAGGGAATTCCTCTACTTCCAAGCATTTAAGTGAGACAGAAAAATTCAAAACTTGCATCTATCCCAACGTTAAGCCCCAAGCCTATAAAAAAAGGACATGTGTTTAAGTTTGGATGTATGTAAGTCAGTGGAGCTTCTTAAACTGTACAGAGATAAATATTTCTATAAAATCTGGAAATGTTAAGTGTGGCACAGTTAACCAGAATATAAGCCTCATGTCTATTGTCAGCCTGATTTTGATTGTTTTCACATTATATTACATGATGTTCTGTTCAGACTTGTATCATTTATCACATTGATTTTTGACTAAAGGATGCTGCAAGTAACAAGAAATATTGATCACATATTTCTTTAGAAATATCCACATTAAAACGTTGTAGCAATCAATTTCTATATGGTATCATTGCCATCAACTACCAAATCTTTATGTAGTTACAGGAACTGAGGCATGTTTTTTCCACAGTGAGACACTTTAATACTGTTTGCTAGGAAGATTCTTTTTCAGATAGAAACTTTGCAACAGAAATGACAATCATCTTGCACTTACAAATTCTTGAATGTGATATACAAATAAAGCACAGAAGAGAGGGACATTTCTTTTCCTGTCTGGGTTCACTGGTAGCAGTTCCTATACAACAGAAGCATTTCACAGTGTGTGAAAGGCTGATTTTTCATGCACCTAGCTACAGCTATGCTTACAAAACGAAAAGCAACCTCATCCCCTACCTAACTGCATGAAGGATGTTCTAATCCAGAGTGAAAAGTCCCTTCAAAAACACAATCCCTGCACATTGTCTGCATGAAACAGCCAAGGAAGAGGTGGGAAAGTGAGTCAAGCTTCCTGCTTGTCTCTCCCTTGCCCTCCCCAGGCCCAGGCAGTGGAGCTGGCCTGGCTAAGAGGTGTAAGGTATATACTTCTGGATACATACTTGGCATGAGAGGGGATCATCATTTGTAAGCTTTGCAGATTCCATTTCATGAATTATTGTTTTGTTTTCTGCATTCTCCTGCCATTTAATCTGTCTGGTCCTTTGGCATTTCTTTCATATCTTTGGAATGCGTTTGCTTCTAAACCAGACACAAATATGGCCTTGGGGGGGGGGGGGGGAATAAATCAGTCTGTGCTTTGACCTGCCCATTGTATCCAGAAATTCTTTGATCTTTTTCACTCTCATATACATGTATTAATGTAAAAGAGAGATATGTAAGAGAGAGATATGCAAAAGAGATATATGACAACCAGAAGAAACGTGTCTCAGTGTAGAGGAGCTTGGAGGTCACAGAGTCACCTTTCTTTCTGTTGTTATGAGGCTATTCTTCTACTGATACATACTCATACCGAGTGCTTAGATTGCTCTTCAACCTGGGCTGGTGGCTAAAGGCCCAGTTTAACTCTATGCTTCAACAGGCATAAAAAATGGTTAAGATCTGTGGCTTTGGCAGACAGTATCAGTAATGCCTGTGTGCAGGGCGGGTGGCTATGCTGGCTGTTACTCAGGGTGGAAATCCCATTTTCCAGTTACCCTGCAGGAATTTAGCTGCATGTGGGCCTTGGCTAAAAAAAATAAAAATATAGCCCTTTTCTGCTTTGTAAACGTCATACCACAGGCTCCCCATATCCTTCTTTGCTACATTTATTTGCACGCAATCCTAGTGTCTCTTTTCCTCACACCAACACTTTTCTATCAAAGCCACATTACCTTCCTTGTGTCTCATTACATTTGCCTTGGCCTGCCTTCCAGTTCTGATCTGTTCACCCCCCACCCTACCTTACATTCCTAAACACACATCATCCAGTTTCCTATTTGTATCCTCTTATTGCCTGCATTTGTACCTCAGCTAAGCAGAGTGACAAAGATTCTTGCATCACTTAAACCATCAGCCTGCTATCCTCAGTCAAAGTGGGTATTCCATGAAAAACTACCATCCAGAAGCCCATGTACATGAAAGGAAAAACACTTATCTTTCCAAACAAAAGGTTAAATTGTAGTTCTGAACTATGAAAGGATCATAATTTTTGTCCATTACATATATGCAAGTCTTTGAAAGAGAAGGGTCTCAGTTCTCACTGACACAGAATGCACAAGCAAAGTATTTTTTGCCCTAAAGAACTTGCTCAAAATCTATTTTTTAATCAAGATATCTCATTAGACAGCAAAATGGTAACAATGACACATCCCTGCTAACATATTACAACCACCAGATCTTTTTTCTGTTCAGACTAAAATCTTCAGTATCTTTCTGTAGGTGTCTTCCTCAGCTGATGGGAAATGTAGGTGAAATAACCTTTCTACCTTATGTTTCATTTCATGACTTGTGAACAGCCCCACAATCTGCATGCCACTTAATTTTATGAGCATTAAAATCCTTCTAAATTCTTTTGCAGTCTATATTAATATTTTGTAAACTTTCTGCATGGCATCTGAAAAGACATTATAAGCTAAAAATCAGAAGTTGTCATCTCAGAGGTTGAGGACTGCTAAAGGCCTTCATCCAGCTCTTGCTTTATGATCTGTATAGCCCATTCTCTAGACTACTTTGCCTCTCAGTGAACTGATTTTGCCTTCCGTAGCTGAATTCTACCTATAATACCAAAATAAACAATTTAAAAGTGCCTTTTATACCATTGTCCCAGCTTTATCTTTTATTCATTATTATCAGGAAGTTCCTCCCTTTGCTGGTCTAACTCATGATACACTGCCCATTTATTACATATTCAAATGTACAAAACCCTGTTTCCTCCTGAGCCCCATCCCTCTTCTGGGAAAAGGACTCTGTAAATATTTTTCCTTCCTTTGCAAGTGAAGTCTAGAAAAAAACCTTGCCAACAGTTAAGGTCTGGTTGAAGCTCTGTGACTCTCAGCCATGACCAATAATAGCATTTCACAGCTTCTTTGAAAAGTCAGTGAATTAGTGTGTCCTTTCAAAAATCCATCTTTGTATGTGCATATACCTGTCAATATTTCAGTTACAACACCTAACACTTAATTAGCACTTCAATAATGAGTATTTCAGGAGGCAACATTACAGCACTGAACTATCAGTAAAAATTCCAAGTATTATAATAATTCTTGGGATCTCAGATGTTTTCCTTATGCAAATAGAGGGAACCACTACAAATTCCTAGAAGGAAACAAGTTGCAGATCATCACAAGAGCAGGCAGAAGTTTCATTATGCAAACACAATCAGAGCAGCCAGCATAGTCCAAATGTTTCTGCAGATGAAAAATGAAACAGCCATGTTGCCCAGTTATACCTCCTGACAGACAAAAAGTTATTTTGCTATCAAACAAGCTAACATGGTAGCATAAACCTCTGCCTATAGCAGAAAAGAGAGAAATTCAGTCCAATTTATCAATACTGTCCTCCCCACAGGTCAAGACTGGAATTATTTCTTCCATCCCAGAACAGTGGGAAGGGAGGGACTCAGCAGTCTCAATAGGCCTAATGATCACCTAATCTTGGTGCAGACAAAAACAGTTACAAAGGATTATTTGTTGGTCATATCCATAGGCTTTACAGGGCAAGTCTACCACGGCCTACAATAGAAGAACACCTGCTAGTTTATTATGTGTATTTCTACTTTTGACTTATTTCTTCATAGTATGTTGTTCACTATTTATTAGTGCAGACTGCTGCTGGGCAACACCTCTAGAAAGTTCCTTGGAACATAGTTTTTATTTCTTCATAATATATCATTCACTATTTATTAGTGCAGAATGCTGCTGGGCAACACCTCTGGAAAGTTCCAAAGAACATAATTTTTACAACCTGTTTTGTAATTCTGTACTTTATAATGCCCTTAACTCAACCTGAGAAATTCTGAAAGTCCAATGTTATCGACAGATCGGCTAACAAAGTTTCCTTTCATCCAAAAACACACACCAAGAGCACTAAAAACAGATGTAAAAGGTTTTTTTTTCATGTAAGGCTCTTAAAAGTTATTATTAATTGCATGTCACTGCCCGTTATAGGTTGAATATAGTTGAAGGTCAAGCTGGGGTGGTGAGCCATCATTAGGTAAAACTTAACCGTAAAGGGCATGTTTTTCCATTGACTTGTAGCAGTGGGTCCTGGTCTTCCACTGTCCCATCATGCTAAGCAATAAACACTCTCAGAAAATGGCAGAGTTACTTCTAAGACAACCATAACTTGTTTAGATCTGTACTGTCTATATACCTAGCCATATTGGAAAAATCCTATTCATATTCAAAGGACTTTTTTATTTATCTTCTGACAGTCTGAGGGGAATTATTTCTTAATGATTTCATTACATTGCAATTCAGAATCTTCTTCATGCTTGTGTTCATCTGAAGAATGATCTAAAGTGTTTATAAATTATCTTCTGAGAACTTCAGGGGGAAAGTAGATCATATTTGGCTCAACAACCTCATTAATGCACCTAGCAATACTAACAATAAAGGGAAGAGAAGGCTATCTTTATGTCTTAGAATTTCTTTTTATTTTGTGGCCTTGTTTAATATTTTTCTTACACAGCAGAGACCACCATTCTTCTCAAGGCTATATTTCTAACACAGTCAGAATGATATTAGGAATGGAATCCAAAGCAGGCAAGAAGATTTTGCAATTTTCCATTACAAGATGTTGCAAAGAAACTTTATGAAAACACTCTCTGTCAGAGGAATACACTACGTATTCCAGATGCGATTATAAAGGTTCCACTATGAGGCAATCTGCCTTGTTACATCTGCGGTGAAACAGCAATGAAACCCAGATTTTGTTCTTGATCTGCACCTCTTCTGTTCGTGTTCTGATCAGGGTTCAAAATGTTTCCCAGGTTCCCTTTGCATCTGATATTTATTTATTTCAGCAGAGCCACAGGAAATGAAGCCAAGCTTACCAAATGGATGGAGGCAATAACAACATTTGCTAAATATTCCTGGACTCTTCAAATAAATACTCTTGAGGGCTTTTTAATCAGAGCAGAATATTTTCAAATGATTCTTCAAAAAACATTAACTGTTTATTATCAATACCATAAAAAGACTTTTGAGATACCTTGTTACAAAAGGCTTCTCTTCCTGTTGCACCCTTCAGACTTTCCAGAGAAGTCAGACCCTTTCTACATACTTTTTTAAACTGTTAGGAAAAAGCTTTTCTCCTATGCTTTCAGGTTCCTTTGAAAACAGTATCTTCCTGGCAAGCTGTCATCATTCAGAATTTTTAAAACAGGATATGTGTTATGCAAAGCACAGAACGAGCATAATGTGACTTTAACTGTCAGTGCTCATTTCTCTAGCTTTTGACGGATGGTAATCCCTCTGTTTCACAAGAGTATTTCAGGAGGGCAGTTTACTTTTCAGGCTGTTTCTTCTTGGTTTAGAATAAAGCATGTTTTTATGGTGTGCAAATGAAATTAACTAATAAACTTGGTTTTAACAAAGATTTACTTCCCTTGATTTACATATCATCATTACAGCCTTTCAAACTGAGTAAGTTTGAAAAGTAGTTTGCTGAAATATCCAATGATGAGGCATGTTCCTTCCCCGCTTCCTGCTTTTACTCAACAAGGAGTGGAGTGCAGTCCTGCAGTTTTACAGGTACATCAAAGAAACAGGAGGTGGAAGGAAGAAAAAGTCATGGCTTTTCCACATTTGCTCATATTTTAAAGACCTTTTCTATGAAGCTGTATTTTTCCAAATTATACAACAGTGAATATCTTTGCTGGAATTTCTAATATAATCTATCTACTTCAAGTTTCATTGCTTGAGAGTAAGTTCTATTTTCAGAAGGTTCCAAGCACCTTCCTTATAGTTTTGTGCTGTTGCGACCTCAACACTGCAGTACACAGAATACTTGCTTATTTTTAAAGATCTCAGTTCCTATGATTAAGTCTTTCCTACAAAGCTTGGGGGAAGAAAAAAAAAAGCAAGCATATTAAAATGCAATAAAACTGAAGACTAATGCTGTAGAGCAGACTCTTTTATCTTAAAAGAAAAAGATGTAGTTATTGTGTCTTCTTTACCTAAAGTTATTTTCAGAGCACATGACAGATTCTATCTTTTTTTCATTTCTCACTGATTTTCACTTAAAATTTAACTTCCTAAAAGAATATTACTTAGATTATTTGAAAACAGTAACTGAACCCTTCAAAGTTTGACCTTACATTCCTTTCAAACAAAAAAAGCTCTATATCAGATAAATCTGTATACGGTATCAAATCATTAAAATTAATTGAGTCAAAGAATTCACCCGAGATTTGAATAGTAAATTATTTTTTTTCTTTTCCTCTTTTCTGTTTTCTTCCCCCCCCCCCCCCCCCCCCTTTTTTTCTTCATTTCTTCTTTTCTTATGGTGACATGAAGAAAAATGAAAGCAGACAATAAGGTCATGAAAATGTGAGTTATGAATGAGCATGTGTGTCCCCTGTCACACTGTCAATCACCAGACTGGTAACAATTCAATGCAAACAGTTCAGCAGCGCTTTATAACAGTGCTAGTTACAATAACTCATGTCAGCTTTGACAGGCTACTTTATTTTAGAGAAAGACACATACTCTGTATGTTAAGTGTAAGGCTGGTTATTGTGCATGCAAACAAACCAAATAAAGCATTTGTACAAGTTGATGGTCATGTTGGAAAATCTGGGCACAGCAGTAGTCATTTACTACTCTGCCCTTAGCTACTGCTTTGAAAATTTGTCTCTCCTATTAAATAACCCAAAGAGACTTGTGATTAATATTATCATTACATTTAGAAAAATACTGCTAATTATCTGAATGTTGAAGCTCTACATTAAACATATAATTCCAAAATTATTAAGTCCACCTAGAATATCTCTGAGAGAGACAAATAGAAACAATTCCAACGTAGGGAGAGTTTTTAAACTTGAAATTAACCTTTCCATCACTAAACTGAGGGATGCTAAGGGATGCATGCCACAGGATTGTGAAATACTCAGCAAATGGAGGTAAAAATAAAAGAAGAAACAACAACAACAACAACAAATCAGGTAACAGCACTGCAACAATCTACAGAGTAATGGTCTCAAAAGACAGGAAAATGTTACTAATGAGTATGCAATAGGGCGAGTTTTACTTTAGGTATTTGCTGCTGAAAGTGATGAGCTTACTTAAGTTCCAATGGCTTCAATGAAGATTCATGATTCTCAGCACTGAAAAGAATACATTAAAAACAAGTTTCTCTCTAATTTTTCAGTTATATTTTGACAGGAACAAGAAACACTAGACAAGTATGTCTCTGCCTTCTTTAAAAAACACTTGGAAAAAAGTCATCAAGCTGATCAAATGGTATCTTTAAGAAATTACTTGATCCAGGCAAAATGTATACTGACTAAGTACATTAGTATGCATGAAAAATTGGCTTTATTTTTAAGGATAACTTACAAAATCACATAATTTCATTTTCACAGTGCATTACAGAAAGAAGGAAAACAGCAAGATGAAACACTGATATTTCAGCCTTCAAGCCTCTTATTAGACAATCTGCATGTATTAGTCTCAGCAGGTTTTCATAATAAGAGTTAATGACAAAGCCCATCCATCCATCCCTTTCATTTCCTCCTTTGTGTAAAGCATTAAGATGATTTTCACTCTCAGAAGTATCTTTTCCCCAATTTTCATTTCCAAAATTAACATCACTGTAATAAAGTAGTATGTATTTCAGCAAGGAACATGCATTCTAATGAACAAACTCAATAAATAAACTTATACCACTGATAAAATTCCTTTTTTTAAATGCACCAGGTTTTGAATTCTGGAATCTCATAGTGAATTCCTTCAGAGCATCAGAAGGCATAAACAGCTCACCCTCTCATGCATGCAGCACTTCTAATACTTGTAGGAGCTAAATAGACTCTTGGTTCTTAATTGCTCTAAGTGCTGAGTTGAGAAAAGCCAGCTTCAAAAACACTGATAAAAAACAACTGATAATTCATCTGAAGACAGGGTTTTGTTTCAAGAAGATAGGCATTTCAAGGCACAACAATTAAGTTGCTCATTAGCAAAGCTGAAGTTATACTTTTAAAATTCTTATTTTGGAAAAGCAGCGTATACTAGGAAGACAAGAATACTTTACTAGTTTTCTTTGAATTATTCTGTGAGTATCACCTTAAAACTTGGATTTATACTGTCACAACTATTAAATCTATGAAATTTCATTATAGACAGCTTTCATTTATAACCAAGCAAACTCTTTCCTTTCTTGTTTGCATCTTTCTACATACCTGTGATAGTCTTTCTCTCAAATATTCTTTTATGTGCTTAGGCTCTTAAAACACATTTTCATTCCGTACACTATCCTTACCAATTAGACCAGAGAAATAAAACTTCTGCTCTTTGTAAAAGAGGATTCATTAGGTACGTTGTACTACTTCATCCTGCCTTCATTTCCTAGCCCTTCCAGCCCTGCTTTCTCCTCAAACGCAAAAATGTCTTATTCATTTCCTAGTATAATCCACCTATGTTTGAATTTGGTTTCTAGGTAGCTTAAGGGATACAATTGTGATTGCTTGGTTTTCATATTTTCCCTTCCGTTCTACCACTAAGACTGAGTAACGATAAGCATCAAAGCCATTTTTTAAGACCATGAGCATTTCAAGCAGCTTAGTTCCATTTTGTCTCAGACCTTGTCACAGCTTTGTTTTACTCATGTTTTACAAGTCTCCTCAGACTGTACCCATCTTAGACTTGAGACAACTGTCATTTTCTGGAAAACCAAAGCTTGCAAGAGAAATAATCACACTTGCAAAAATTCTAGGAAGACTCTGGACAACTGCTATAACCCTCCATAATGCCAAATGTAAGGACAGTGTGCTAAATGTTGTGTAATGCTACATTCCTTGGATTATAAAATAAAAGCCACAGAATCTCAGAATGCTCAGGGTTGGAAGGGCCCTCTGGAGGTCTGCTAAAGCAGGCTCACCTAGACCAGGTTGCAAAGGATCACATCCAGGCAAGTTTGCAATGTCCCCAGAGAAGGAGACTCCACAGCCTCTCTGGGCAGCCTGTTCCAGTGCTGTCACCCTCAAAGTCAAGAAGTGCTTCCTCACATTCAGGTGGAACTCCCTGTGCTGCAGTTTGTGCCCGTTGCCCCTTGTCCTGTCACTGGGCACCACTGAAAAGAGCCTGGCCCTGTCCTCTAGACACCTGCCCTTAAGATACTTGTATGCGTCAGTAGGATCCCCTCTCAGCCTTCTCTTCTGCAGGCTGAACCGGCCCAGCTCTCTCAGCCTTTCCTCATTAGGGACACGCTCCAGTCCCCTCATCATCTTCACAGCCCTCTGCTGGACCCTCTCCAGCGGTTCCCTGTCTCTCCTCAACTGGGGAGCTCAGAACTGGACACAATACTGCAGATGTGGCCTCACCAGAGCAGAGTAGAGGAGAAGGATCATCTCCTTCCACCTGCTGGCTACACTTCTGCTTAATGCCCCCCAGGGTACCATTGGCCTTCTTGGCCACAAGGGCATGCTGCTGGCTCACGGGCACCTTGCTGTTCTCCAGCACTCCCAGGTCCTTCTTGGCAGAGCTGCCTTCCAGCAGGTCAGCCCCAGCCTGCACTGGTGCGTGGAGTTACTTCTCCCCACATGCAGGATCCTACATTTGCTCTTGTTGAACTTCATTAAGTTCACTGCCACCCAGCTCTCCAGCCTGCCCAGGTCTCGCTGAATGGCAGCGCAGCCTCCTGGTGCATCAGCCACTCCTCCCAGCTTTCTAACATCAGCGACCTTCCAAGGGTACACTCTGTCCCTTCATCCAGGTCCCTGCTGAATAAGTTGAACAGGACTGGACCCAGTACTGACCTGTGGGGCACACCGCTGGCTACAGGCCTCCAGCCAGACTCTGTGTGGCTGATCACAAGACTCTGAGCTCCGCCGTTCAGCCAGTTCTCAGTCCACCTCACTGTCCACTCATCCATCCCACACTTCCTGAGCTTATGTATTGGGATGTCATGTGTCAAAAGCCTTGCTGAGATCAAGGTAGACAACATCCACTGCTCTCCCCTCATCTACTCAGCCAGTCATTAGGCTATCAGGTTGGTCAGGCATGGTTTCCCCTCGGTGAATCCATGCTGACTACTTCTGATAACATTGTTTTCCTCCACATGCTTAGAGATGACCTCCAGGATGAGCTGTTCCATCACCTTTCCAGGGATGAAGGTGAAGCTGACCAGCCTGTAGTTGCGTGGATCCTCGTTCTTGCCCTTTTTGAAGATTGGAGTGGCATTGGTTGTCCACTTCCTCCAAAGTGACCTCCATGACCGTTCAAAGATGATGGAGTGTGGCTTAGTAATAACATCTGCCAGCTTCCTCAGCACTTGGGGTTGCATCCCATTGAGACCCGTGAATTTGTCAATGTCAAGTTTGCTTAAGTGATCTCTAAAATGATCCTCCTCAACCAAGTGAAATTCTTCCTTTCTCCAGAATTTCTCTCTTGCCTCCAGGGTCTGGGAAACTGGAGGGCCAGCCTTGGCAGTGAAGACTGAAACAAAGGTGGCATTCACTAACTCTGTCTTCTGTATAGACTTTGTCACCAGGGCATCCACCTCATTCAGCAGTGGGCCCACATTTTTGCTAATCATTCTTTTCCTGGCAATGCACTTGAAGAAGCCGTTCTTGTCCTTGATGTCCCTCACCAGATTTAATTCCAAATGGACTTTAGCCTTCCTCGTCATCTCGCTGTATGTTCTGACAACATCTCTATATTTTACCAAGTGGCCTGTCCCTTTTTCCACATCCTGTAAACTTCCTTATTCTGTTTGAGGTCTGACAGAAGCTCCTTACCCATCATGCAGGCTTTCTGCCCCCTTCGTTTGATTTTTCACTCATAGGGATGTACTTATCCTGACATTAGAGGAAGTGATGCTTGAATATCAGCCAGCTCTTTTGGACACCCCTACCTTCTAGAGTCCTAACCCATGGGATTCCTTCAGGTAGGTTCTGGAAGAGGTCAAACTTAGCTCTCCTGAAGCCCAGGGTTTCAATCCTACTCATTGCCATTGTTCCTCCATACAGAATCCTGAACCCCACCATCTTATTGTCACTGCAGCCAAGGCTGCCGCCAAACTTCACAGCCCCAACCAGTCCTTCTTTTTTTGTGAGTACAAAGTCTAAAAGCACACCTTGTCTCACTGTCTCCTCCACCACCTGCATCAAGAAGCCATCAACAATGCTCTGCAGGAACCTCCTGGACTGCATGAGGCTAGCTGAGTTGTCTTTCCAACAGATATCAGGAAGGTTGAAGTCCTCCAGGAGAATCAGGGCCTGTAACTGTGAAGCTACCTCATATTGTAAAAGGTCTCATTGACTTCCTCTTCCTGATCAGGTGGCCTGTAGAAAACACCCACAACAGTATCCCCCATGTTGCTCTGCCCCTTAATCTTTACCCACAAGCTCTTGACTCGTTCTGCATGCACCCAAGGGAGAGCCCAATACATTCCAGTTGCTCCCTCACATAAAGACCAACTCCACCACCTCTCCTTGCTGGCCTGTCTTTCCTAAAAAGTACTCAGCATTCCAGTCATGTGAGGTATCCTACCATGTTTCTGTAATTGCAATGAGATCATGGCCCTGCGACCGCACACAGATCTCTAATTCTTCCTGTTTATTCCCCATTCTGCGTGGATTGATGTACAGGCAATTCAGAGAGGGAATCGAGCACACAGGTGTGCAAAAGGATCAACCATAACCACACACATCCTTGAGGAGGCTGACCTTCTGGTACTCATCTTGGGAAGTAGCTAAGGAACATATATCACTGCTCTGGTTGGCCTGGTTTATTTCCCTGTTGAATGTGATCGCATGAGTATCGCCACTTTGAACACCTCTACCCCAAGTCCTTCAGTTTAAAGCCTGCCTCACCAAGCTGGCCAGCCTGCTGCCAAAGTCAAACCTTTACTTACACTGACTGCCTAAACAAATGCAGAACATATAGAGTAAGAGATGTAAAAAACAGTTTATGAATAAAGATCATGAAAAGACATTTGCAGAAATGAGATAACCTCAAATCTGTCATGTTTTTCCTCCTACAGAGAATACTCTGAATATCATATTTGAAGATGTGAGGCAAAATCAGATATTAAATTTCAGCTTTTTATTAAGCAGCTTTAACTCTAACACATCTTCTATACATCTTAAGCGTAAAATGAAAGAACTTCAAAATAGTGTTGCTAACTCTTACCACTCCTTATCCTTTAAGAGTCATACATTAGATCATCTCCCCCATGCTGCTTAATATTATCCTTTATCACTTGGGGTATGGAATGAGAGAAGGAACACAAACTTGTCTAAATAGGAGCTGCATACCTCTAATAACTGCAGAAGCAGTAATGACACCCATTTTGCATCCTGACCTCGGAGCACCCACCAGGGAGGGACCTGGCTTGGCACAGCCCCCCTGCATGCCTTGGGAAGACATGGTGAAACTGGGACATGGGCAAAACTCACATCTCAGGACCACAGATCACACCAGATGCTGCCAATGTGTATTTGTCCAGGATGTTTTTTTTAGGACGATAGTGAAGCACCTTTCTTTTCATGTATGCCTGTGCCTATCTATTAATGCACACTGTCTGAAGTAAGTCAGATGATGTAAAGGTGTTTGACGTTTTCATTGTCTTTAAAAACTTTCAGCTAGGACAGAAAGTATACATGAGCTGCATAAAAAATGAGACTTTGTCATTTTTCTCTGTGGGCACTGAAACAGAAAGAAAATATATCTCTCACTCCCAAAAATGAAAGAAATTAATCTGGTCTAGATGTTCGCACACTGAATTGGTGTTTAACACAAAGTACATGGAAAGATTGATAAATTGCTTGACTCAGATAAGTATCTACCAGTTTGGACACTTACTCAATATTTAATTGAATTTCAAACTTTTCAGGCAATGGGACTAAAATTAGCTTACTCTTTGGCACATCTTATCTTGGAAAAATTTATTACTGCATGTGGCCAGCCCTGGACAAGAAACGTGCTCGGAAGTGGAGCACCTTACTCTAATCAACCACATGGATCAAAGTCCTGCTTGAGTGACACAGTGGGCAAGCAGAAGCTGTGCTGGTGGGACTAACTTTTCTTCTCTGAAACTTTGACAGTTAGTGGTTAAAGCCAGAAGCATTTTTCTATTCATAGTGTCAGTGTTTACAAAATCAGTCCCATGAGGTAGGAATTATGAAATCAGTCTCTGTGAAAGTCCTCTCAGCTCTTCAAAATGTGAAGTTTTGCTCATGAAGAATTAAAGCATTACCATTACAGCTGCCTTGAAAACTAAAAGCCCCAAGGAAAAGCTAATTCAGTTGAACAAAACATTTGGAATCTTTCAGAGATTTTCTTTGTTTTATTCAGTATTTCAATTTAGCAATCTACCTCAAATACCACTTTGATTCTGTATATGAAACAATGTAAAGAGTGGGAAAACATACCTCTACAGGGATTCTGTTGAGAGAAAAATAAAAAAAATAAAAAAAAAAAAAAAGGAGAAAACAAATACATACATCTGCCTTAAACATACTTTTTTTTTTTTTTTTTTAAAAAAAAAAGTAAGATCCTGTTAGGGCAGTATGATAAAATTGTAAGACTAGTAATAGTTCTTAAGACTAGCAATAGCAATTCTTAATTCTTGCACAGTGACATTTAAACTTCCAAGATTTTACTAAATATTTCATCTGTCACTTCTTCGAAGTGACAAGTCTGCAGGACAATGACTGACATGAATATTCCCTATTAATCATTGAAGAGTATCTTATGCTTTTTCAGATGCATAAAGGAGTGATTACTGTCAGTCAGGTGTCATCCCTACTTCGATGTAGTGAGAGGTTCACTGGGATATAACTGTAATTCTTTCTTTGTGACATTTACTTTTACAGCCTATTTGTATTCTAATAGAATGTTCTTTTCAATTAGATTGTAGCTTTTGGCTTGTAGAAATATAGAACAGGTCCTCTGGGATATTAGAAAAACTGGACAGATTCAGAGAACTCAAAACACTAAGGCTGAAAAAAATAGGAAGTTCTTTATACAGTCAAAGATCGATTAGGTATTTTTAAGCTTCACTGACTTGATCCTGAGCAAAGAGACATCTTTAAGAAGAATTCTCAAGTCCTGTCTCTATAATATCCGATGGATACAATTATTTATTTCTTAGAGAATGCCAAGGAACCAGATACTGATTTAAATTTTTCATTTGTAGTTATGAAATACACAACACATTTTAAAATATTCTCTACAAATTGAGGGCTCTCATAACTGACAGATCTTATTATATTAAAACACCTCAGTAAGATTCCCTTCAGTAAGATAGGGAAGTAGAAGATAAAAATCTGCAAACAGACTTATGAGAACTTGGTGTTTGCATTGCCAGCACAGATATTAAATATGTATGTAAATATCCAAAAATATTTACCGAAATATCCAAATTCAAATATTTATCCAGTGACATTACTGAATGTACCCAATATTGCCAAGTAAATGTTACTACATACAGTTACATGCCTACCGGGAGCTATATTGAAAGCAACAGCCACCTTTCCTCTTACAGATGCTTTCTTTAGAATGAGATAAATCATATTCAAGGCTTCCATTGACATAGTGAGTAAAACCCCACCGTCAACAAGAGGCTAGGGTGACCACTGCAGTGGCTCCGCTGGAAGCATCTGTGACTTTAAGTAACAGGAATGTCATCCACATTGGGACAAATGACAATTTAATGACAGGTCTTGTGATCTTAACATGTTTCTTCGAAAAGAAATCTACATGCTGGAGCAAGCGCAGAGATCTCTTTCTAAGATATCTTTCCTGTGGTAACATAGAAATAATTTGCCTACATTAAGGTAAAATGATAGGTCTGAAAACCATGAGAACAAACAGCAGCCACACTTCAAATACGTAAAAGAGAATTTGTAATAATTTGCAATAATTTGCAACCTGTCAAACAAATACATATAAAACTAAGGTTTAACAGGAAAGTCACTGGCATTTTTTCTCTTCCATTAATTTTTTGGTTTTCAGTGAAAATCTCTCAGATAACCTTCCATTTATTCCTAGTGCAGCAACTGTTACATAGTCCACTTCTGCTTTATAGTTTCAGTAGATGTAATAACCTCAATTTCCCATTTCCACTTCAGTTTTTCTCTAGATTTCACAGGCAGTGTAGAAGTTATGTCTGTGTTTTCTAAATGGATTTATTCCCTAGAGCAAATAAGCATAGGCCTGATTATCAGAAGAATATAAATCTTTTTGTGTGAACCAAGGAGACATTGTAATATTAAAAAAGGCAAATCAAAGGAAAAATATAATCACTTAGTGACCAAACAACTGAGAGAACTCTAAGAGATCTGTGGCAGAACATATCTTTCCCACCCCTCCTATAGCAGAAATTCAGTCTCATCATGTCTGTAGTGAAAGGGATATTTTAAGATGAAGTCTAGGAAGTTTCTATAGCAATGGCATCCTATATGTGCCACTGTAAGATCTGTAGCCTTTAGATTGGCATACACAGAAAGTATGAACTAGATAGTATGCTTTAAGGTATTTTAAGTAACATTTATTATGATGTGCCTTCTTTTGCCTTGCTACATGGTCTCCTATACCTTTCTTCCTCAGCTGACCACAACTTCTTTGGATACTATTATTTGGATACTATACACCAGACCACTCAGGTTCTTCAGCTACACACAGTAACATTTGCTTTCCAAGCTGAAAGACTTAACTCTTTAAGATCGGTATTTTCAAGTCAGTTGTTCTCTTTAAGAGAACAGTCTTATCTTACTGCATCACTGTTATCAAGAGATTTCAAGTCACACCCGAAGAAACACTTCACTTCTCTGTTCAATAAATCTCAGCACCACTTGGAAGGAGGAAACTGCATAAAGACTGTACAGAGATTGAATTCCAGGTATGCTAATTTAAATGGACTATACTATTGATTAAGGCAAAATCTAAAGTTAAAAATGTGCGGCTAGTGAGTTGGGGGGATCATCATTAGTTGTTAATTCCTTTCCATAGCCCACACACTCTTTGCACGGGTAGGCTGGAAAAAAAAAACCCTCTCATTCCTTTTGTAACACTTACGAACACAGCTGGTATATGAAGTGCTAAACGGATGGAAATCCACCTAAATAACGTTGTGACTGCTGATAAACTTTTTGGTAACATAGTCCCTCTGAACTCCATTGAACACAATGCTGAACTGAATCACACTGTCAAAATGCTCAGAATAATGTAATGCATAGCAGAATCCTTCAAATCTAATGAGCATTTCCATGTCATAAATAATGAGAGTCTTCTTCTGTTCGCTGATCAATGAAATGAATTAGATGGTTCATGTGTCAAAATTTCAATACTGTCTCTTCTGGATTACATTGGAAACTCTTATTTAAAGACCCTTTTCTCCCATACAGATCAAACCAAATTAAACTAGAAAACAGTAAGATACCAAGTTGCGCTATTCAGTGGAAGGAGTGGCAGGCAACAGTGAGCAGCTGAGGGGAAGACCAAATAACACCTAAATACAGGCTGCAGATTTTCATTGGATAAATGGTAGAGTAGCTATCATACCAAAACTTAATAGAACAAGTAATATTTTTAGCCACCTAAATTAGATGGTATAAATGTACAGAAAACAAGACTAAGCAAATTATTTAAAAGCTGAAAGATGCTTCAAATGCCTGGATTTATTGGTTCAGCCAAATCCTGAATGCCTGGTCCATTTCACTATAATTTCAAACAAGAAAACACAGTTTTCAAAAAAAAGAGAAGTTAGCTGTATAAGTTCAATGGTGTTGTACAATTGCATTAGCGTGTCTCCACTGTGGTTTCATACAACCTTTCTACAACAGCTGTCTCTTCTTAGATGTCAATGAGAAGAACAATTGACATCCAAAAAATACTCATAATTATTAATCATAAAATGGCACCTGTGGTACCAAACTTTCCCCTGTCATTATAATGAGAAATGAATGGTGACATTTAGCGGTTTATAGAAAACAGATGATTTTGCAAGGAAATAAAAATAAGGTTATTTTCACTCTTTTATTCTCCATGCTTTTGATTGTCTTCCTGTTATTATGAGTGTTAGAATTAAAACTAGTTAAAATATTTCACTGCATTTTTATTCAGTGACTTCTGTCCAAGAAACAAAATTTTCATAGCAAGTTTCCCATTCTAAGAATTTTTTTTTCACTTTTATGATTTGAAATTTAAGCAAAAAAAAATTGGTCTTATAGTTTTCATTTATTATTAAAATCTGAAAAGCATCCACATGATTTTTTGATAGATACAGTCTCAAGGTTGGTTTGTTTGGTTGGGGTTTTTTGTTTGTTTGGTAGGTTGTGGGGATTTTTTTGTGTCCTCACTCTCTTTAGAAAACAAGACCACAATTCTTCTAAGAAAATCCTCATATTTTGACCACACCTAGTTACTCCTGGTCCACATTAGAGCCCAGCATCACAACTAAAGATTTGTGGTGGGTTGGCCTTGGCTGGATGCCAGGTCCCACCAAGCTGCTCTATCACTCCACTCCTCAGGAGAGCAGGGCAGGGAGAAAATAAGTTGAAAAAAAGCCCACAACTTGTGGGTCAAGATAAAGGCAGTTTAATGAAGCAACAGCAAAAGCTGTACATGTGGAAACGAAGGAAAACAAAAGACATTATTCTCTACTTCTCATTAGCAGGCAATGATTGGCCACTTCCCGGGAAGCAGAGCTTCAGTACATGTAGGTGGTTGCTCCAGAAGACAAGTGTAATAAATAGCAAATGCTCCCCCTTCCTCCTCATTTCTCTTAGCTTTTATATCTGAGCAGATGTCATATGGTATGGAATATCCCACCGGTCACTTTGGGTCAGTTGTCCTGTCTATGTCCCCTCTCCAGATCTTGCCCAACCCCAGCCTACTGGTGAGAGGGCAGGGAGAATGTTGGAGAGACAGCCTTGGTGCTGTGCCATTACTACCCAGCAGAAGTCAAAACACTGGTGCGTTATTGCCACCTCTCCAGCTACCAACACAAGCACAGCACTGTGAGAGCTGCTGTAGGGCTCAGCCGGACCCAATCCAAGATTAAATAATTGACTTTATCTGTTAATTCCAAAAGATCCATTTTTATAATAAAAGTTGGGTTGTTTGTTGTTTTTTTTTTTTCATTTGCATTAGCCTTTGAAAACTTTCCATGTCATCTAAATCTCCTAGAGCTACAGAAAAATTATCACAGATAGATTAAGAACATCAACTAAACTGATGTGTGGGAGATAAGAAACACAAATTTTAGTGGTCTTTTCCTTCTTTTAGTGCTCCTGCTAAAGGCAAAATCCAATATACTCTACAGACCATACAATTACACCCATGTATTCCAGCAACTTAATGCAATTGATTGTCTTAATTCCTGATTTTAGTAGCACTACAGTATCATCTCTCATTACCTCATTAATTCAAATAGAAAATCACATCAACATGGTTTCTTCAGTCTTAGGAGTAGTACTAAAATTCCTTATATGGGCTCCTTATTTTCTTTTAATTTTGCAGATATGGCCTGGCAAAGACTGCAGGAACAAGTTACAAAACCAATGAGGTAGGGTGGGAAGAGCTGAGCGTAGCTGGACAACCTGAGATGTGTGGCTGAACATAAAGGCCTGTTGAAAGAATTAAGAGTCTAAAAACCCAGGTAAGAAACTTCTATGAATGGACTATGAGGTTTCCATGAGTCTGCAGGCTATTCACCTCTAAGCTGCAATGACCCTCTCATAGGCAAGCAACATGAAGTTACCAGGTTATGTAAAGATTTGTCTCCATGGTAAGTTAGTTAGTGGAATGAACTGAAGTCTTTCAAAGCTACCACTGTATTGACACTATCGGTCTGACGCAAACTTTCTGCTTTTTGCTACCATGTTGGATGTCAGTGCATGCAATGACAAGACAATTCTACTTAAAGCAGCCTTTCATCTTTCATTTGATTCACCATTACCTAATGCAATGCAGTCAACCTACAAACAAATACACTTAAGAGATTATTGCAGTCATAAATACAGGTATTAAAAAATACCCAGTCTGACTTGCATGAAATGAATTGGAATCAGATACTTCCATCTTTGTGAAATAATTTACAGCAAATACAGAAACAACTCCTTTTTCTGAAGCTACTGTGGATTCAAAGCTGAGAGCCAAACCCCCCCAAAATTCTGGAAACATAAAAATTAGACTCTTCATGTTAAGACCCTTTATTGATTTTTAAGCACACTACAGCTTTGATGCTGCAAGCCAGTAAAGATCAAAGACTACCAGAAACGAGTACATCTCCAAGACACTAAAAATGAACTGTGAATTAAAAATAAAAGCTGCATTAAAGGAGAATAAAACTGGAAACAAATTAATGTTATACAATGAGTGCTAGTGCTACATTGGTTCTTGCTGAAGTTTTGCTAGTATAATATCTGCTCAGTTCAGTTTGTCTTTGACAAATGGAAGATACTTTTCTCAGTGGGAGACCAAGGGGTCTTGGTGTGTAAAAAAAAAAAGATAAGAAAGGAAAAGGGGGGAAAAAGAAAGATCTTCCACCTCCTCTGAAGTTAAATGGAACTCCTAGAAATGATCAGTGTGTTTTTTCCAAGTGGAGTTGTTGATCAGGAAAATTAGATACTGTCTTGGTCTGATCAATGCTATATGCTTTCTAAAAGGTATCAGCAGGCACCAGGTTACAGGCTTCATTATTTATTTTCTTTTCAAAAAAGATACGTTAATTAAATTTCTGAATGTATCTATTTAGACAAAGAGATATGAAAAACTAACAAAAATGCTCAAAGCTCAAGGCTACACCTCTATCATTTAGACAAAGCCCTTTTGTCTTCATAAAAATGTCTGTTTCACAGCTGCTATATAAAAAAGACTTGATTTTGATGTCTGTTGCTTCAGTAAAAATCATTAAACAGAAGCTCTATGATCCTTAAAAGAACTCTGCCCTGAGACACACTTATATCACAACTTTCACTGTTGAATGTCTGCCCTGAAAAGTGCTAGAAAAGAGAAAAATAAATCTGACCTGCAAAGATCCCGGATATGCCTCAAAGCCTCATATACTAACAAACAGTGATGCAAGCACAGTCATTCTGTGAGATTATGGGAAGACAAATCAATAATCTAAATCACTCCAAGAGACCTCTCATTTGGGGAATGAGTTCAGTGAAACAACACTGGAGAATTGTGCAGTGCAGAGGAGACCGAAAGTGCATTTTTCATCTATGTCACATTGTGCAACATGGTGATGTGCTGAGATAGAAAAAAGGTTAGTGGTATTAGCCCTGAGAGGCAGGGCTTGTGATTCCAGGTGCAAAGTTACGATACCGTGTTGCTTCAGCAATTCAGTATGCATCCTGTTATATGAATCTTTCAACCTCCTCAGTTTTCTAACCAGGCACTATCTTGGCTTTAGTCACACTGATCCTTTTCTGCTCATTGTCCTCATCTCCTAAGGGAGAAAAAGGTCAAGTTCTCAAAGAATTTAAATTAAAAAATGCTTAATAAATCACGTACGAACAATTTATCTTATATGTGTTTCTAGAAACACGATGATTTTAAATTATAAATCCTCTGATGAACCTCTTCATGAGCAAGATTCAAAAAAACAAGGGTGATTCTTTAACCATTCTTCCAAATATAATTTTTTTCCTTCAGAGAGTGTCCAAATGTATTATTCCAGCTCACCAAGTCTCTGGAATGAATGTTTAAATCTGGTTGCAGTATAAAAATACAACAAATTAAATTCTTCCAATAACTTAGAGTTAAGAAGACTGAAATAACTTCCTAATGTACTCATCTGAGAAAATAAAATGCACTGAATGGTGTCTGCCCTTATCTACAGCATATTTATTTTGTCCCCTTTATGTAAACATCTTCTGAGAAATGATGCTTCCACTGAAAACTGACTTATTTCTATTTAATCATTGTCTCAGTCTCAGTTTACTTGGAGATATGCTTTATGTCATGGGGTCAAAATCAGACCTGCAACAACCCTGTTTGAAACAATGTCAAAAAAATAGGAAAGTGCTGTCTCATGTTCTGCATTCAGTTCAGGAAATATAAATACAAATTATCTTGCTCTGGGAAGCAAGGCTGCCATAAAAGTTAATCTTCCTTTCTTTCCTGACTAGTACTGTATTTCACAGTATCCCCACTGATTTCTTTAATGCTCCTGGGACTTATGTAATACTCCTTTACTCTCACTCAGTCATTTCATTGACTCAAATACATCTTTTAATAGCAGTTCACAGGTCAACTATGGGAGTAAAATTTTAAAACCATGTCCCTTTTGAGAGCTATAAATACTCATTAAATAAAGGCCATTACCCCTGTGGTAATGTGGAACCAAATTCTCCTGAATGTGTATTTTTCTGAATTTAATAACGGAAAACTATTTGGAAAAATAATAATAATAATAATAATAATAAAAAATACTAGGATTCAAAGGAAAACAAAAAGATAAATGTAATCCACTGAATATAGAGCTAGTTTATATTTCTATTTCACCCATATACAAATACTAGAAAACTTTACACTTCTGCATTAGATTTAAAGAATTTCTCCAAAAGGCTTAGTATGTCTTAAGAGGGCAAGTGAAAAATTTACGTTTTCTATATTGTTTGGAGCATGCTTTGAAATTCAGCAGACTCTTAAGTAAGACATTCAAGCAAGTCTTTGTAAATTTAAAGTTTCTTCCTCTAGCTGCATGGGAGTCAGATAATTTGCTTTGAGGCTACCTGAACTGAATGAAACCTGTAGCTTCTACATTAATGCGAGGACTCAATTGTGTTTCATGCACCCAGTGAGCAGAATCAATGTAGAAATCCACAGTCTATTTTAAACTGTGAAGTAGAATAAGCTGTTTCCTGAGACCTTATTCTTGAGTGACTTCCCATAGAATTAGGGTCAGTGTTATTGACTTGTGAGAATTTAATTTTAAACTACTCAATCCTGGAAATACAAATGTCCGGAAGATATTAGTTGGCATCTGCAGCATCTCCACTGCAGGTACTCCTGCTGACAGCTCAGGACGGTAGCCTGCTCGCTCCACTAAAAATAACCAGGGAATTACAAAAAACACCATGAGTCACCTATACCTGAGCTGTGGCACCTCTCCTCTCTACCTCAGGCTAGCTAAAACCAATAGCGATATCAAGCCAACAGCCGTGACAGCTGCCAGCTTTGGCTGAGATGCCACAGCAGCCAGGTGACAGGTTTCTGTGCTGCAGCAGCCCTGAGCAGCTGGGCGATGCTGGTGGCTGGCTCCAGCTGCTCCTTGCCCTGGCCAGGTGAGTCTGGTGCTGAGGCAGTAGCAGTGGGGCTCCATTTTGCTTGTCATCAGCGTGCCAGGGCTTCTTGTCCTCCTGAATATCATTATGTCTTTGCTCATTTGTAACAGGATGGAATTAATTAAATGTCTGAGTAAGGTCCACTGGAACTTCCTAATGAGATCCTGTATATACTGGC
Source organism: Falco punctatus (assembly GCF_963210335.1). Classification (NCBI taxonomy): domain Eukaryota; kingdom Metazoa; phylum Chordata; class Aves; order Falconiformes; family Falconidae; genus Falco; species Falco punctatus. The sequence continues at coordinate 72,058,925 of NC_137583.1, forward strand.
CTTGTCACAGTCAGTGGAGGTAGTTACTAATGGCAGGTTTCACCTTCCTCATACATCTGCAAATTCCTTTTCAAAGGCTTGTTTCAAATCCTTGAAAGAGGCCCACCCTAACTGTATTAAATCCTAAATAATCTCTTCTAATGACAATGTCTATATGCAGAACAATCAACGTTGACCCCACAAAAATTATCTTCAACAAATGGTTTTATCCTTTGATTGCTGTTCCTTTCCCACTGTGATACCCAACTTTTTTATCACAGAAACAGCTTAGGCAGCAGTAGGAAACTTACGTTCAGATCAGCAGAATAATAAACTATCTGATTTCTTTCACCTAAGAATTTTTGCTTGCCTCTTTATAAGCATGTTTAAAAATAACACTGTTTCTTCTGACTCACAAAATAAATCAGTATTGAGTGCCAATGAGGAACGCCACCACCACCACTAAAACAGGCATAGTGAATATGCTTCACCTTAGCTGCAATGGATTGTGTTCTCCTAGAGCTGCCACAGAGAAGATTAGAATTATCTCAAAATGTCACTGCAGTAGCAGACTTTTGACTAGTTATAATCAGATCTCTTCTGGTAATATTCTGTTTGTTCCGTGAGCTTCTGCATTGCTATTAAAGAGTCTGTAATTTCAGTTTAGATGGATGATGAGTTGGATATTGCAGTCTCCATGAACAGCTGTAGTATCAACATCTTTCACCTGCATAAATGTGGAGAGGGTTGATCTGAAGAATACTGTATCTTTGCCACTAATTCAATGGCCCATCATTTTGGTTGGATTATTATTCCATATACAGAGAAGTTTATACAAAGAATTATATAGTACAATCTGAGGAGAGAAAAACCCAGTAACTGCAGGGAAATTCCCTTAGGTTTTCTCTAAATGCAGACCTTAACAGAAAAGTTCATGCTTCGCTGTAGAATCCCTTTTATGACTCTGCAAGTTCGATTAGTTGTATCATAATTGGTTGTATCTATGACAGATAATATTCTTAAACTTCCTGAGTGTGGAAAAAATGTGAATATTAAGAGAAGACACCGATATAGACCATAAATTATGATTTTTAAAAAGTGGCTTTTTACTCTTGATTACCATTTTTCTTCCACTGTGATATTCAGGAGGAGAAGAAATGTCTTCTCATCCTGCATCCATACAGTATTTCCTCATCATATGGTTCATTACTGTGCCACTGGTGTGTATGGTATTCACTCTCAGTTCAACTTTTAATGGATGTGATGACTTCAGCTAGAGACAGTTTGCTAAGTTGTCAAACTTGAGATGGTAAATTCTCTCAGATCATCTCCTCTTCCTTACCTTTTCAACTGATCACAATTTATGATTTGCTTTCACTGACATAAACTTAATGTTAAATAAAGAAATACTCAAACTGGATGGTAATATGTTTGTATTGCAGTTTGAACTAGTAGGAGAAGCTTCAGTATGACTTTCCATCACTATGTGTCGTTTAATTAGATTTTATGCACTCAGACATTGCTAAATACAAGCTTATTTGACTTACAAATCCTTATAAGCAACATAACAGGTAAACTAGGCTGATCTGCAAAACAATCCCAGGTACAATAGTGAGAATATTTTTTCCTATCTCCATGTAGAATTCCTGTCCTCATAATAAAACCTGAGTCATTTCTCAAATGTCCTCTATTTACACTGCCTTTAAAAAATCTCTTTAAGCTCCCTGGAGACATCCATTTAAAAATAAGATGAAAATAATGTCTGGAAAGTATATTAGGGTAGTAAAATTAGGTGAAAATAAGATGAGGGCAATGTCTCATTGTAATAAGTATAAAAGAAAGAGAAAACATAAAGAATATTCCCAAAACCTAATGAGAGGAAATATTACTGATCGTGACCTAGAAAATTCCACAGAAGTCATACACGTGAACATTGTATTTCAAACAAATATTAAAAGTACAGTAGAAAGGAATCTCTTCAAGCTCTTATCAACAGGGATAACTATCTAGTAAACCTCTATTCAGGTCAATTTTGAAAAAAATATTAAAAACATTAAATCCCTTTGTTCATCATGAAGGTGGAAAAAAAATTCTAGAATTTTAACTTATTGGAGTTGAACTCTTTAGAGACAATATCCCAACAGAGAATAAATGTCCCTTTTAAACTGGTTTTATGTGGTATGGTTTGTTTTTCTTTTATTTCACTTTTTTTGTCTCCTGTTTTAACAGAAGTATCTGATTGTGCATTATTAATTTCACAGCATGTAATGAAATGATATAATTATTTTTCCATTTTTAAGGCACCTGTCCATGTTGCAACATACTTAATGTGACAATTACTGTACACAATCAACAGTGGTAATTTAAGTGCAAACTACTCACGCATCCCTAATGCAGCTGCTTATTATTTTCCACCAAAGTTAACTTGCAAGTTAGATTACAATTAAAATTAAGCAATCCTAAAAAAGGTCATACTTATAATATTTGGGTGCTACAAGATAAATATTTGAACATAATTTGAACTTTGACTTAAAATAAATGTTTATTTTTGTACCTTATTAATTGTAAGTAACAGGATCTATTTTTGTTAAATTTTTTAAGTACATTACCAAAGAAAAGTTATTTTAAACAATTATTTTTTTTATCTACTTGCCTCCTTTATGGATTTGAGCTTTTCTAGGAAAAATAGCTGTATATATAAATCTAATTGACTATACAACTACTTGATGAGTGGCCTGTTGTCATTTGTAGGTGTTTGGACTAAACCATGAAAAAATCTCCTAACAGCTGTCAAAGGGCTCATTGTTTTTACACCACAGAAAGACTTAGCTGAGATTGTGGCTTTAGATGTTAAAGACTACTGAAGCCTTTTATTTTCCAGGCTTCTGAATTACTCTTATAATATCCAGAACATTTGAGAAACAATTTTTAGCAATTTATTTGCAAGTTCAAAATATGATTTATCATTAAAGTTCAGTCACTCAACATGTGAACTGGAAATAAAACAGAAACATTAATGCAGTTCATTAAATAATTCCTATCCCAAGATTTTACTAGATATTGAAGAGAATTTAACAGATGTGGCAAATAAATTGCACGATGACTTACATTTGAATAGTCAGAACTCCCTGCACAGATTCAGGGAAGCACAATACACAAACTCTCATTTGCAAAGTTTTCTACTACATCTAGAAGTGGTGTATTTGGTCATTGTGTTGGAACACCATTAAAATGCCCAATGGCATTAAAATGCATAGCATACACAGGGAGGTGAAATACATGCTTTTGCTACACTGCTATTATTTTCTAGATTTTACTCAGAATCATATTATGATTTAAAACTTGCTTTTCCCAGCATTTAATCCTTCTTAACAAACAACAAATGGAACAGCCAGTTTTCAAGGAATATATCAGTTTTCACTTGTAACTGAAAAACTAGTTTTTTCTTTATTTGTAATTTTTTGGTAATCCCACATAGTGAATAAAATGCCATTTCTAAACAAAACTGATTGCATATTCTGTACCTGTCTACATAAAAAGATACATAATTTAATAGTAATATTTTTGCATTTTATTCTCACTTTGTGCAGGTTGCTAATTCATTTTGGTGGATGCCATCCCATCAGAATGATAGGGTTGTATACTGATAGCTACTGATAGGGATGGCAGCAGAATATGAAAATATCTGTTGCATAGAGAATATTATAGAGAAAGGAACTGTGTGTGAAGAGGGGAAATGGAAAGAGGTTTTAAAAAGATTTTCTGTGGCTTTTCACAGAAACTTCTTTTGAAAGAGAAATGGTAAAAGCATTTTTAAGATGCTAGAATAATAAAAGCCAGCACTGAACTGGGAGGCACATGGGAGCTCTTCCAGTCTGCTAGCCAAACAGCAGAATGTCAGAGTGCCGAAGCACTCTGCTGGAGCACACCCACACTTAGGTATATCAGATATTTAAAAGAAATAAAATTTATTACCTTAATAAGAACCTGAATATATCCCATGGCTTTTGATGACCTGAAGTACCAGAAGCTCATCACACAAGTCACACTTGATTCTTTCCATCTGGAACTCTTCACATGGGCTTTTTCATTTTTTAGGCTTATTGCGGCGGCTTCAAGATACAGGAATTTTCCTGAAATTAAATGATGTATTCCTGAAAAATTGTTTTGGACTTTCAAATTAGACTCCAAAACTCAGCAAAGCAAATACAGAGATATATATGAAGTATATGTTCCATGTAGTTCCTATACTAGTGAACCTCAGCCTAGGGTAAAAAATGACCAGACCACATTCCTTGTGTACTTGTTATATCAGGAATAAACTGGGAACAGCTTAAGATTTGGATGGGTCTTTTCAGAACAATGAGAATACTTCCATGTTTCCCAGCTACTCTGATGACGTGTCCTGGCCTAACAAGATTAGTTGCTGTTTTGACAGTACATCATACCATAGCTACACCATGATAAGTTCCAGATTAAGTTTTCTGAAAGATAACCTTCAAAACAGCAAGCCACACTATACTAAAACTTGTGAAACAGAAAAAAACCCACCTTCATTCATTTATAAATCATTAGGTATCCCTACTGATTCATATTACCTTTGGCCATCTGTACTCTCTAATGTATGAATATTAACTCACATTTAAATTATTTAGTCAGGAAATTGCAAAAATAGATGCCTACAGTTAATATTTAACCAACACTGTTTCCCAACACTGATACGGTCTTTGAGTTTTCCATTTTTATTTTTAATCAGAAGTATAATAAATTATGCAAGTTTTAAAAATATTTTTCCTTTGTACAAAAACCAATGTGTAATTCATATAATCATAGGTGTAGTATAAATAACATACCGTTAAATTACAATTGCACATCTACTAAAGTTTGTATATGAATTAGACAAAAAATTTTTACTTCATTAGAGATAAAGTGTGCTCACTCTAACTTTGACACTTCTCTGGCTAAGTTACAACGATAGGTGTTTGCCATAATGTTATGGGATGAGAAACTTCCTTTTTCCCTGAGGTCAAGAACATATTTAACAAGTGTAGTGACATATTCATGATGATATTTTTAAAAAAAAAAGGTAATTAGAAAAAGCAAATGAACTTATTTTTTCTACATCTGCTATTTTGTCTGTTAAAGAAGTCATGTACATACAAGATCTCAAAAACATGCCATATCGTGGCATAAGTGTCTGCTAGGAAGATGAGACTAGACTGGGTTGGGTGCTGGGCACATTGATGTTTAATATTAGACAAATGACTTCTGCTTAGCAGAAACCAGACAAAACTGAAGCAATCCAACCCAAAAAACTTTCACAGTCTTCTTTGGAAGGAAACGTGTCTGGCTGAGGTGGTAGACAAGGGACATTCTGTAAGACCCCTTGACCTAAATGACTGGGACCTGTACTGTGGGACAGTGGACTGATCACAGCTAGATGGACTGATCACTGCTAGACAAGCTTGGCCAGGAGATAATAGGACAAATGACTTAAGTCCAACCAGAATGATATAATTCTAGTAATATGTAAATTTTCAGCACCTTAATGTTGAAAATGGAGGTCCTAATAGGGGTTAGAATTAAGCAGTTGCTAGATATAACCTCAAGAGCTATGGTTTTGAAAGTAAGTGTTGAAATCCATCTTTGTGTAAGGACTGATCACTGAATACTGTGGTGTTCTCTACTGTATATGACATTTTAACAACTGAGCTAAATTTTGGTTTCATTCTCTTATGATGAACACAATTATTAAGTGCTATCAATTCTAACAATACGGCCAGATACCACTTTCATCTTTAAAAATTTGACTGCATTACAATTGTGAAAAGTGAAATTAATTCTAAATATATTTATTTGAGAACACAATTTCAAGACTATAGGGCAGCTCTTGAGTAAGAAATGGAGAATTTAACCTGTTTGATTACTCACCACAACAAAAACACTTGCAGATTATAGGGCAAATTCCCAGGTTTGAGAATGATTTCAGCAGCCATTTTATTCATACGTGAAGTGTATTCAGCAAATATATCATGGAGATACCTAAATCTATGTTCTAACAGAACTGGCTATTTTAAAAGCCAAATGAAAGACAGGGACACATTGATGAGCAATTCTCTTGTACTACATCTTGCTTTGAGATCAGTGAAATGCAGCCAGACTGGATTGTCTCAAAATTTTAAAACATATGAACACATAATCTGTGTGTTTATTTGTGCCAGTTTCGCCCTCAGTCACCTTGGCAAGCTTTCACTAGCCCCTGAGTTTCTACATGTCTTCAAGTAAGCTTTGATTTTATTGGGTTTTGTCCTTCAGCAGTTCATATAAACTTTCAACAACTACTAAATACAACTCCCACGCCTTTGTGCAACTCTGCTGTGGAATATTTCAATTTAAGACCAGTTCTGAGCTCAGCTTCAGTTACATCTTTGCCTGAGCTATGGGACCTTCAAAGGCAGAGGATGAAGTCATGGAGTTTGTAAGAAGAACTAGAACAGATAACTGGGTGCTTTGGCCAAAATAAACCAGGAGCTGCACTGCCACTAACAAAGGAGGTTTATTTAATTAAATTCATTTGTTTAAAATAACCTAAAATTAAGCTATGAATAGTCACTATGGGTAACTTTAAGCTTCATGGAAATTAGCTCAAGCTCTGGAGAAGCAGGAACCAGTGGATCCTAGCTGAGCTAACTCACCCTTACAAGCTGCAGCTAGATCAAATGCCTCTCTCCTGACAATTAACAAATAATCTTGCTCGACTCATACAGCAATACTGAAAGGAGAAACAACTGAGAATCATTTTTTCCTAACTTAAAGTCATTTTACAACAGTAATTAATATTTTGATATTGTTACACATCTAATTCATTGTAAATGACATCCTGATTAGGCATGGTAGAACCCCCCTGCTGCCTGTGAAAGAAGGTATGAGAAGCTCCATGAAGACAATTCATCTTATTTATGAACTGACAACATACCAGTTCTATTTCCAAACGTGTGGTCCCCAGGAGGTCTATGACTTTGAGGTGAGCTGACCCCTAGCACCCAGTTAAAACTGTCTGCCAGGGAATTTTGCCAGCCACATCTGCCATTCTCAAAGGTGCAGGAAGTTCCGCATTCACTCTCATCTGTATTATCCCCACAGTTGTCTTCAAAATCACAGCTTTGTTCTGGTCTGTAACACTTGCCATTCTGACATTGCCAATAGCCATGTGAGCAGGAGCCTGAAAAGAGAAGAATGGGGGTGTCCTGGTGAATCACACTGCCATGCATCCCAGCAAGGTTACTGGAAGGTTACATCTCAGAGAGTTTGATATTTAGGAGGAGGAGGGTGGTCCAGAGCAGTTTTATTAAAAGCCTTTGGTTCCCCTGAAGTGCCAATCCATTATCAGTTTATTTCTTTTGTATTTTGTCAAGAGATTGCCTAAATAAATGACTGTTTCCCTTGTAAAGCCTTTGAGGGCAAGTTCCAGCCAGGCATTCCTTCACTAACAAAGCTTTCTAGTCTGACTTAATTGCTGACATTCTCTTTTCATGTGGTGTAGGATTAAACCATTTCATTTTAGCTCCAAATTTGAGCTTTGTTTGCAGCCCCAATTTGGAAGAAAAAGCTTCTTCTATTTTAGCTACAGAGGTTTGCCTTTTAATGGATTTTTTTTTTTTTTTAGGTGAGTTCAGTGGCTTGATCTGTCTTTTTTGTGCACTATTCCTGGCATCATTAAGGGATAATTCTAATATTATTCAGCCTAAAAATTGTAGGACTCCTTTCACAGGATCCATTTCCAAGCTTCATGTTTTCATTTCAGATCAGTTTCTGCAGGGGTCTGGATAAAAAGCAGCCCCTTCAGTACATTCTCTACTGAGGAAGGGAGACTCAAAATTCTGAAACGGACCTTCCCTATTTCTTTCATCAATTCTGCTCTGCCAGAAATAAATGCACAAGTGTATTTTTATCTAAAAATAGGAGTGACACTATATTAGCTTATCAGACATAAAATTAACATATGCACATGTATGAAAGTTGCACAAGTATGGGAAGAATTTGAGTTAATTGATATTGAAAATCACATAGTACTAAAACCGTATTTCCATTACCACTACCTCAATTTAAAGAAGGACCTGATGGATCTAAATGAAATTCACATAGTCTGGATTTTGTTAAGGGGTCAGAATAACTGCTTTATTAACAAAAAGAAAGTAAGAGATGAGGTATTCAGTTGGTGCACTGGCAGCCTCCACCCTTAGGACTTTTTTTTTGCCAGACTCTAAATTACAAATGTCCCAAACTAAGTGAAAAAGCATTGCCACACACCTTTGATGTAGGCTTTGGGTAAAGTGAAAACAAGCCTTGAATCACCAGATACTAGCTAGAGCAAACAAGCATTAACCCCCCTTTTTGAAGTAAAAAAATCTTCCTAACACATAGTTATTAAAAATAAGTAAATAAATGAAAATAAATATTGGAACATAGAAATAGCTAGAAAGTCTTCCAGGGAAATTATTCATTTTTAATTCCTGATTTATTAATGACATAAAAGTATGTGTCATGTTTACTCTAGATGACCATGTATGATTTGGCTTTAAACAGCTGCTCAGAGAAAGGATTTAAAAGTCTTGAACTGAAAGAAGCAAGTCAGAATAGAAGTCTAATGATGACCCAGAAAGTCAGGAACATCAGGCAAAGATCTTCAGAGCTGGAGACATGAAAAATGGGCAGGCTCTGACTAGAATAAAAAGACTTGTTTGAAGATCACAGTTACATGTTTATAAAAGCATCAGTGCAGTTTTTATTAGTACATGATCTCTGAAAATGGTCCTGTCCAAAACATTGGACTAACTGTATCAATGTATCACTCAGTGTCTAATTATTGCAATCTGCAAGAGAGTTGGAGACCATCAGAAACTCCTATCAGTCTACTTCAGAGCTTCAATCATCTGTGTTGTCTCCCAAAGGGCAACAGAGATGTGCTATAAAATTGCTGCCTAATTTAAATGGCATATATTTTTAGGAGATAGTTATTGTAACCCTGCATTTCTTTCGTGTGATTGCACTAATAATTTAAGCAAAAAGTTTATTTTGTCAGCAAAGTAGGAATTTAAATTTCAGGATGCAGTCCTTGCTTGGAAATACTTTTCCTTCATGATCAGTAACTGCAATAACTATGGTGTTTTGAGGTGCCTTTGTAGTACTGCTTCCAGTTTCAGGTTTAAAAAAAATAATAAAAAAATTAGCGAAGTTGAAAAGTGGAAGTCTTTGTTTTCTGAGGAAAAACAACAAAAAATCCATCTTGAATGGTGGCATGAATGAATCCTTTTAAGCATACGTAATGAATGATATTACACTGTCTAACTGAGTCTGTAACGTGACTTGTTTCTGGATGTTCTTGCATAGTATGTTTTCTCTTTAAATGATGTATTTCTAAGGCTTTATAATGGTAAAAACAAAATGAAACAAAACAAACAAAAGAAACCAACTCAAAAACCCCAAACCAAACAAACTTTAAGAAAAGGTGGTTTTTGAGCTCTCTTCCTTTCCTCCCTACTTTTTTTTCAATCCTAACAGTCCAAACACTCTGTTACTTAGATGCTTGTGAGCGTAATAGGGATATTTAGTTGATAGGAACTTCTGCGTAGCAAGGTTGAGTAACTTTTTCCTCCAAGCAGTGTTTCCTTAAAGATTATTGGCAGGTAGACTTTTTGCCCTGTGTGGTGACTGCATCAACACACTAGGCTGCAGGGGACCTGAAGGAGCTCTTAGTGTCTTTCAGGTCAATCATCTCTGAACTGAGGAAGATTTACACAACAGAGCAAAACAGCTGCACCAGTCAAGTATCCCTTTGTTTTACATACCTTGAGCAAAATCAGCAGATGAAACATTTATATTTTAAAATATGTAATTAGGACAACGATCAATCACCTTTATTTTATAAAGGTGTTTCTCTTAAATGTATTTTGAAAAAAATGTACCTGCAAATATCAAGAGAGAAAATAATCTTACTGATTATACTCAGAACTGAAATATGGTTTATCCTATATATCAATTAACTTTGAATAGTAATAAAGATAGCATGGTTTATAGGCTGCACCATTGAGACAGAACAGCAATAAATTACAGAAAAGGAATTTGTATTAAGAAACAGCACCTATGTGTGTTATTCATGTAAACTTAAAGCTCTGGCAGGAATGGTTGTGTTCTCAAAAAACGATTTCCAGAGAAGAAAAAAATGATTCTTTAATCTTTGAAACCACAGCCTATGTCACAACAGGACTTTTCTATAAGGCAGCTAACTTTTGTATCACTTTACATCATAGTAATAATTTATTGACTGTTTAGCACCTCTTCAAAAATAAAATAAATTTTAAACACTGTAAAATGAATTAACTCCGTTAATGTATGATAAAGTGATTTACAAGTATCCTTTTATCTATTCTTTTCTTTCACTCTAGCAGATGGAGATATTTGAGGACTTGATTTTTTCCACTACCACTTAAAGGGTCTTAAGGTTTTCTGCTCAGAAACACCTTTCACTTGAAGTCATTTTTTTATCACCCAAATTCTTTATCAGTTGTTTGTTTCCCCACAATACTTAGTTTGCCTTTTATTTTGGGATGAGAGTCCCTCATCCTTCCATTTATGAAGGTATAGCTATTTTTTTTTAAATTATTTTCAAATACCACTTATTACTTTACTATTGAAACCCATTATAATTTCTCACAAGGTGTTTGGACTCATATCCGAGTATGCAATCATTTCATTTTCACTCAATATTGATGAAAACAGATTGTGTCATGTTTGCGTGGGTTAGCAATGAGAGATTCCTAATGGAATTGTCTGATTACACACACTGAATGACCAAATGGATGTCAATTAATGTAATTTATCAAAGTTTAAGAAATAGCTTGATCATGTTCTGTAATTACCTATAAGACAACAAACACTGATATCACAAAGGTCTAATCTAGTAGAAAGCCCCCCAACATTACATGCTGGAAAATGGAAGTTAGTGAAGTTTAAATAAAAATAAAATTATTAACTAACCATTGAACAGATAACTAAGGTTGTGATAAATTCTCCATCAGTTAAGGCCTTTAAATAGAGACTGAATTATTTCCCACTAGATATGCTTTAGTTTAACTTAAAATTATTTGACAAATTAAGGAAATCTCTAGATCAAAACCTGGTTAGTGTTATACAGGAAGTTAAATTACATATTAATAGTAGTACCTTTTGGTTTTAAAAATCAAAATGCAGTTGCAGACCTTAATTTGCCTGTATACTTATGAGAATTTAGAACAGAAACGAAATGTTTATCCATCCCTATAGTAGCAACAAAACAGAGATGAAAATCTCAAATTTCTGCATTATATTCCAATCTTCTTGAAGCTGGTCCTTTAAAAATCTTTGCTTATTGTAAATAAATTAAGTATGACAATTACGCTGATAAAGATAAATAATATCACAGAATCACAGGATGCTCAGGGTAGGAAGGGACCTCCGGAGGTCATCTAGTCCAGCCCTCTGGTAAGGCAGGTTCACCTAGAGCAGGTTGCAAAGGATCACATCCAGGCAAGTTCGCAATGTCCCCAGAGAAGGAGACTCCACAGCCTCTCTGGGCAGCCTGTTCCAGTTCTGTCACCCTCAAAGGCAAGAAGTGCTTCCTCACATTCAGGTGGAACTCCCTGCGCTGCAGTTTGTGCCCGTTGCCCCTTGTCCTGTCACTGGGCACCACTGAAAAGAGCCTGGCCCTGTCCTCTAGACACCTGCCCTTAAGATACTTGTATGCATTGATAAGATCCCCTCCCAGTCTTCTCTTCTCCAGGCTGAACCGGCCCAGCTCTCTCAGCCTTTCCTCATTAGGGACACGCTCCAGTCCCCTCATCATCTTCACAGACCTCGGCTAGACCCTCTCCAGTGGTTCCCTGTCTCACCTCAACTGGGGAGCTCAGAACTGTACACAATACTGCAGATGTGGCCTCACCAGAGCAGAGGAGGGGATCACCTCCCTCGACCTGCTGGCCATGTTCCCCCTAATGCCCCCCAGGGTACCACTGGCCTTCTCGGCCCCACGGGCACACTGCTGGCTGACGGGCACCTTGGTGTCCAACAGGGCTGCCAGGCCCTTCCCCGCAGAGCTGCCTTCCAGCAGGTCAGCCCCAGCCTGCGCTGGTGCGTGGGGTTACTGCTCCCCACGTGCAGGACCCTACACCTGCCCTTGTTGAACTTCAGGAGGTTCCTCTCTGCCCAGCTCTCTGGCCTGCCCGGGTCTCGCTGAATGGCAGCGCAGCCTCCTGGTGCATCAGCCCCTCCTCCCAGCTTTGTAACATCAGCAACCTTCCAAGGGTACACTCAGAAAATTGCAAAAATACTATTGTATGTGGGATTACACTATTTACTACCTTAGTCATAAGCATTTAGCAGTTAATTCTCATAATTCAAACTTGTTTCTTTTTCAGTTCCTACTTTATATCAGCATTGCTTTAAATTCACCAGCAAGTTAACTCATGTTTCAGAATGACAGCAAAAATACTGATGATAAGGATATTCCAAAATTTGTTAAACTTGTGCTTCTTAAACTTATTATATGTAATGGTATTATCATTTATGTTTTCCAAACTTAAATCCAATCAAATCAATGTCATAGTTTACAGTTCTCAGAAATATCAGCATAACACATCAGTAGGCCTGAAAGGCTAGATCTACTTTAAAATATTTTCAAGAGATTTTATTTACATTCACATAGCTAGAAGTATACCTGTTCCTAAATCAAAGCTAGAGTTCCTGTAGAATCATAATCTGGTATAGAGGCCAGAGTAATTAATCAGCAGGCTAAGAGTTTGACATCCCAGGGATAGGTGCTCTCTAAATAATTTAGATCTCTGAGTTTTTCCCTGCAACAATTACTCCATTATCATTCTTGCTCTGAGTTGATATTATTTTATGACTGAATTGTAAGAATCCTTAAAAAAAAATAATTGTTAACAAGAATATCTTTCCTCTAATATTTCACTAGTATAACCCAAGGACACAGAGTAAAGTGTTTTCATCACAGTTGATGATGCATAGAAATAATGACTTGTCAGCACAGGAATGTGAAAAATGCACCTAATTTCAAAAGCAAAGCTTTGGAAATCACAAAGATTTTTAAAGACTTTCAGAAGTTGAAGTGCTGGAAAAAAAAGAAGACAACTTAAAAAATACTACACATTGTCAGCTCTTTGTAAACAGCCTGTTTCTTCTAGGATTGAGTGCAAACCTTTGAATTTTTGGTTTTGCAAGCCTCTCAAGTACCTTGACATACTGATCTGCGTTCTGAGCAACCGAAAGTCTAAAAATAACAGCTTCAGTTCATTTGCAAAGGGACTTTGAGAAGAAACCCTTAACCCAAGTTTCTCCCATGACAAAGAGCTGATGAAGGCTTCTCCAACAACAAAAACTTCCTCAGCTGACTTCTTATCTTGTCCATTCCCACACACAAACACAAGAGAAGTCCTTTCCAGTAATCAGATCCACTGGTATTAATATTCACATCCAGTAATATTAAGAATCAAAAACATAAACAGCAAGGTATCATTGCTCAACGTAATTGTCTCTATCCATGACTGAAGCGTCTTCTTTGTTCTGTTTGCTGGTCCTTTATTGTTTCTCATTAGAAAAGGATGGTTATTTACCAGTAACTCAATACACTTTAAGACTTACCCAATCTGTGAAACATTCAGTGTGCCCTAACATTGTGCTTTGCTGTATTTAAGATTAACAGAAATTCTGAAGGGTAAGAAGAGCCAAAGACAAGACGGGTGCTCAGTGGCTCTTCATAGTTTATTTGATATATTACGGGCAGGGCAGGGGAACTCTAAAAACACTATTATAAAGAATACAAGCTTCACTTTCAAGTGCTTAGGTGCATGTGAATGTGCATTAACTCAAAAGAAATAAAAAAGCAGGTTGTGACTGAAGAGGGTCTTACTAGGTCTTTTTAACTCCTCCACTATTACAGTACTGATATACTAATACTGTCAGTATTTGAAATAGTGCATACTTTCCCATGTTGTTTGAGTAATTCTACACCTATTTAGTCTATAAAACATGCTAGCAGGTCAGTTTAAAAGGAAATTTCCAGTTAATCTCTTCAGATGGGAAATCCCCATGGTGAATAAGAGACCCAGGCCTGGATTCATTGACTGGTACTCCTACTATTGTAATAGCATTGACTGTTTTGTTCCTTGCCAGAAAACCAAAACAAGATACATGTATAATGATTATTACAGTGTTAATCTGATGGTTTAAGTCTCCAACATAAAGAAATGGACAGACAAGGAAATCTGCTGTAACAGTACGTATGGATAATGGTAACAGGGATCTATTCGTTCTTACCCACAATCTTCCCCTTCCAAAGCCAAGTTGAAATTTATAACTTATCTTCTTCAGGGTGGACAAAGAAATACTAAGACAAAAAGGAATCCACATCTAGTTTTTAAGCAAAGCTTTTTTCAGAAACAATTGTATACATCATATGCATCTACTACAGTGAGAAATATTGAATACTAACATGAAAAGCTTAACTCATTCACCTGAGTTTACTCCTAGTAAATAAAATAAAACGAAACAAAATTTTGGTTTGCCATGTTCCAGCTCAAACAAATTAAATCTAAATATCTAGTGCCTGAACTCCTTAGCAAAGATACAGAATGAAGAAATGTTCCTTAGATATAAAATCTACAATCCTAAAAATATGTTAAAAAAAATATATTTTTTTGTTGTCACTCTTATTACTAGTATGCATTTTTAGGTCAAGAGGTTTAAACTCAGTCTTGCATCTCCAGCTTTCTCCACCGCATATAACCTCTGTGCCATGTGATAATAACTTGGTGCAGCAGATCGGAAAGGAAGCCAATCAAGCTGCCTTCTTAAGATGCCCAGGCTTGATTCCAAATTGTATTGTGACCTTTCGAAGCACCATTCAACAGCTCACCTAAAACGCGTTGTATAACTGTACACTGACACTTTGCTTGAGCAGCCAAATGTTATAGTGCTTTTATCAAGGCCTGAACTGATGCGTAACTGATGACATCTCTACCTTAGAGCCCAAAGTGGTTTAGTTGTGACCTCTAGTGTAACATTCCAGTCATTATCTACTTGTATGAAGGGTGGAAGAAGGTATGGCATTTGCATTTTCTGGTGCCTAGTGCAGACTTTGGTCAGTGGTTTTGCTGCCTGTGTTTCTGATGGGAAAAAAATCTGCCCATTAAATCTAAAAGATGGC
Source organism: Falco punctatus (assembly GCF_963210335.1). NCBI lineage: Eukaryota > Metazoa > Chordata > Aves > Falconiformes > Falconidae > Falco > Falco punctatus. The sequence continues at coordinate 72,074,163 of NC_137583.1, forward strand.
TTGAAGTGAAGCAGAAACCCATAAATCAGAGCAGTTTAAGGATGAAAAATGGGGTGCACAAACTCTGAATAGCTGAGGTAATTCAGAAGGGAATTTCTATAGGGGACAACCAAAGGAAAGCTGTGTAGACAGTGAAGTAAAAGCATCTGATGATGGTGTAACGTGGGCTGAAGATCTTCACTGGCTACACTGGAGTATGTGCACCTTTCACATTCTCCACTACACCTCAAGTTGTTGCCCAGAGCATATAGTGGAAGGTGGAGCTGCAGTGCAGTGATAAATCCCCTTTGTACAACTTGCCAGAGATGCCAGACTATGCTCAGTAAATCTGACAGGTGAAAAATGCTTCCCTCAAATCCTGCTCAAAGCCTGACCAACCAGCTCTCATTCACAGGCACAGCCCTGACTCTAAGACCAGAGGGCAGGACACTGCCCTGGTCAGATCTAATGCAGGTGAGAGAAGACAGTGGACATGGAAGCCCAGAAGTTCATGAAGAACCAGAAGCTGATTCCACAGCTGAAAGTGTAAACCAGAATACTTTTAGAAACCCCTGCTCAGACAAACAAAGGCATGAAAAACCAAATGGCTTAAGCAGTAAAAGTACAAAATGGTCACTGAGTAATTGTAATTATATGTCATCAAGACCCCAGATGACTCTTCCAGGAACTGGCATAATGGTTTCAAATTGTCATAAGCCTGTTCAGTATTCAAAAGGGGAAATAATGAAAGATGTATATCTATTGTCAGTTGGGGATCTCTACTATTTATTAATGTCAATCTATTCCCTTAAATCAGTTTTAATATTCAACAATAAAGATGCAAATTACAAAGGAAGCTGCTCTGGAATATTCTTAGTTATGTACAGATGCGATGAAAGTGTGAAACAGGTGCAAGAAACATAATTTGTGCAGAATTTCTATAAACAATTACAGCATTTAAACTCTTTAACAATATCTGAGTAAGAGTCAGGTGTAAGAGAAACTACAAAAGTCCAAAATGGATTAAATTGAATCTCATGACCACTCTGAGTCCTTCACCTCTCACTGCTAAGAAGAAGGAAGTTTCAAGATGACTGTATTTATGATACGATATTACAAAACTTTCTATCTATATTAGTTAGAATGCTGCAGTGAGCTGAAAAGGACACGATTATTAAAAGATTTTATTGATGTCTTGAACAGCCTTCCACACTCCTTTGAGCCTTCACTGGAAAGGTCAACAGGAAAATGAAAAATGACTTATGCTTGATGGCAGAAAGAGATAGCAACAAACTCTTTAATTACTCAGTATCTCAAAGAAACATCACTTCTAATATGGTCAGCTTTTCCCTTTCCTCTGTGTTACCATCATGTTTGTTCTCAGACAGTGAAAGAGAAAGATGAAAAATACACCTATAAATTCAGCATAAGTGATTTGAGGTGAGATTCTGAAGGTAACAACAATTACTTTTGGAACCTGTATGCTTTAAGATCTTGCAACGTGATTAAGTAGTTCTGTTCCTTGTTTTTCTCTAGACAGTATGAACGACTAAGACAAAAGCATTTTTTATTGATTATCCTCATTTAACGTTAGTCCAATCCAGCACAATCATTTATTCCACAAAGCAGTAATAGCTTTTGTACCTCAATTCAGTATGTGTTCACGTTTAGCAGCCCTCTGAGATAAGCAAGTAGTAACACACAAGCTTAGCAAGTGACTGAGCAAGGAAACTGGAAAAAAGTTTATGGTTGGAAAGAGAGCTCTGATGAAATTGTTTTATCCCACTTCATGGGAACCTGGGTTTTAAAAGAAATTGCTCAAATCATGGAGTCTAGTTCACTTTTATGAAAGGCAACAACCTCAAGCAGTTCCTCTGCCTTCAATATAATCTATAACTTTCTCCACTGCTGTTACCAAAAGGCTTTTTTATTTGGTTTGTTTGTTTTCAGATAATGAACCATTTTGGCATCTAGTCTAAATTTATTCATGACCAGTTCAGATGCACTGATTTGTGTGCAGGCTCTGCCACTCAGCTCTCCTTAGCTCAGAAAAGAAGGTAAGGGAAACACAGGAGAAAGTACAGCAGATCTGAAACCCAAACACCAATGCTACTCAAAAACCTCCTATTTACCTGGCCTAAATCTTCATCTGGAAGTACAACAAAAGCTGAATACTTTCTTATCCCAATCTTCTTTCAAAGCTTAGCCAAACAACACTAGACAACTTCAAAATACAGAAGAATAATTTTATATTTATGGCTGTGGCAAAATCATGACAAAGATTTTTCCTGTTGCATTTCTGCTTTGTGAGACAAACTAGGTCTCATAAATTTGAAGCTGGGCATCCAAATTCAAATTTTAAAAATCTAAAATACATCTCTGAGTCTTTCCAAGTTCACAAATCAGTAGATCATGTTTTGTATGCACTAGAATACTGACCTGTCTAACCAAGCTCTCAGATTAACAATTTCAGCTCCTAGAACTTTTTATCTCCACTAATAGGTGAATCTCTCAAAACTCAAGAGTCTCAATCCTAGGTTATTCTTCATGGACAGAAGGAAAGACTTGTAATAATTCTGTGTTATAGCAGCCTTACTACTTTAGTTTCATGACTGGAATAGCTTTTTGACCAATGTATAACATCTACTTGGTAGTCATCTTTTTGGGTATTTACATTTGGATGTATCTGTACATCTCCTAAAAGTCACTACACAGAATCACATAAGCATCCTTCACAGAAATTGATTCCAAAAGTAGTAAGTTGCAGGGTGTGTATGAAACCATCTCTGTCCCTGCCTGGCACAACAGAGCAGATATAGCTCTACTACAGAAAGGATCTATTCCTCTTTGCAGAAAGAGATAGGCAGGATTTTCAATTAAAATAGTATTTATTGAGGATTTGTTATGCTATTGCAAAGAAGTTAAGCATAACAATGAAGTTTCTTGGATAGCGAATCTTTATTTGCTGCACCAGCTACTCTTTATTCCTGATCAGTAAACAAAGTAACTTGTTATCTATCATCCTAATTATGTTTTCTATGTCCCACTAAAATATTTGTGTTAAGAATTATGAATAAGAGATAAGTATGCTTAAAAGCTTATCATCAAAATCATGCCTGAGTTTATCACCATGGTATAATTATAACTTGCTATTGATACTGCCACTTGACAATCTGAGTCTCATTCACTGAAATTGGTATCAATTTGCTCCTGATGTAATACCTTGTTTTACCACATCATCTCCAAATTCACTGCATACAGTAGGTTGTTTTTTGTAGAAGATAATTTGTCAAGTCAGTTTTCATCATGCTAATAAAAGAATTGTTGATGTCACATCTTTAAATTCTTATGCATTCTCTATCAGGTTACACAAAATGTTCCAGATAATACTCAACAAAATATGTGCTCATAAACTATACTGTTCTACACATGTATGCACACATTCAACTAGTGAAAAGATCTGGAATAAAAAACCAAACCAAACCAAACCAACAAACAATAAACCAGCAGAATTTGAGCAGTAGAATTATGGAAGCTACTTCATCTGTTTGGAAAACAATTCAAGTTTTTCTTACAACGCCATATAGTTGCCAACAGCTCTGTAAAAACGAGATGATAAAAAGAAAACTGGAGAATATCATATCCTACACAACTGCAAAAGCATCTGTTAGAATACAGATATTTGGGTAACTTAATTCAGCCTTATAAAATTACATTTGGTACAAATACTAATTCAGAAACCTTTCTGTCAAACAAGGCACATTCTAGTCTTAGACAAAATATGTAAATGATGTTTACATATGCTCAAGCTGAGCTGTAATAGCATCAAAGTAAAGATGTCATATATAAAACTTTATGCAGCCAATTCATAAATACTTTTATCAAGATAAAAATCTTGTACTAAGTGTCTGTAAAACATGGCAGAGCTGAGTAAAACACACAGAAAATTACAGTCTATCTTAGTTCAATTACACCAAAGCCCTTTAAAAAAGAAGTAAACACAGACTAAACAAGAAAGTCTATGTGAAGGCCTTCTCCCATAACAGCTATGAATTATTTCTATCCTCTTAATTTCTAGTATTTTGGAGGCAATATTCTGACCTTTTAAATTTTTCTCTGAAGCTGATCTGGTATCAGCCATCATCTACAACCTCTGCTGTGAAACCTTTGCACAGTAATACTGAAGGCATCAGTTTCCATAGTATTACCTGCCACAGACCATTCAGTGTGAGTCCAGTGTCTTAAATCGAAATCAGTGTCTCCTTAAAGCCTCAGTCTTGAATACCTGCAGTATCTAGGTGTGCAACAATTTTAATGCATTTCCATGTGCAAAAATGCCAATGACCTGGTCTGAGTAGACAACAGAAAGAGTGGCTAAGGGCCTGAGCTGACACCTTGCAAAAGTAGGTGAAAGAAGCATGAGGATTCCAAAAAGATTTAGAATAGAACAGAAAGATCTAATGGAGACAAAATCTCACTCTGTGAGGTGCGTGTGCAAGGGATATGTTAATAGAGGCACCAAGAGTGGCAGGTTGCAGCCACTGAACGTGACCAGGAGACATCATAGGGCAAGGACACAATGCACTGCCATCCCACATCAACTGCATAGTCTACAGTTAAACAAGCATGTGTCCCATCCTGTAGATGAGATACTGCACCAGTATGATGAAAAATACCCCATATCTTCTAGCACTCTGAGGCTGTCAACCTAACTGCTCATTACTTGGCCATCACTTCTGCTTAAACTAGCAGTAAGGCAACTCAAAAAACATTTTTAAAGCAAATCTAAACCAGCCTGGGAAAAGAAAGAGACTTGTAAGAGATGATGAAAAAAATAAACCAAAACAAAATCTATGGCAAAAAGAGTTCTGAAATAAAAGTTAGGTGGCATTCGGCTGACAAAAGGAAATATACTTTTATCTTTACATTTAGGCAACCTAAGTGTCTAAACTGTCATTAAAACTGATCAAGATCTGGTTGGTAGTACCGCTGGACTGCAAAGAATGATCATGCTAAAATAGAAATTTAGAGATTTTGGGGGCATTCTTCAAAATGTGTAAGACATCATTCTTTGTCACCAACTGCTACCCTTGAAGGGCTTACGTTTTCCTTACATCCTGTTATATACCTGTCAGCACTGTGGGGATTTCTTAAACTCCCTACTGCATCATAAACACAACAGATGCCTGTGCAATTCTATTGTGTCCAGTGTCTGGGCAGCAAAAGAGCAATATAGTACACCTACTATAATTGGAATTTATGTACCTGACACACCTTTAGCACACCTAGATGTACAAGGCACCGATTTGAGTCTTAACTTGGAGCTGAATCCTACTCTAAATATTTCAGGTCTTAGATTAAGTCAGATAAAAATTGGACATACTTTAAGTAAAGATTCATTCTGCATGTTAAGATGGTTTTATTTATCACTCCTTCCCCCCACCCAACTTTATTTTTCACTTAGATACCTAAAAATGCAGCACAGAAATATTAAGGGATTTCCTTGCATATAAAAGTGTTTACTAAAACAGAAAGGTGGAGGAAAGAATCTTTACTTTCTGCAGTCCACCCATACATTCCCTCTCCTGTCTAGCTAAAGAGGAAAATCTGCTGTTTTTTTCCCCCATGCTCAGTGATGGCCATGCAGTCTCTGTTAATAACCTCCCATCATTTTTTCTTCAGGACAACCTCTGTGGTTATTGGTGACACAACCTTTTCTTGTATTCTGGGTAGCTAGAAGACAGATCAAAAAAGCACTTTTTAAAAATTTTTATTTCTTCGATTTCTTCTCCTTGTATGATGCACATGAAGTGATCTAACTTCTGAGCATAAACTGAGTGTGGTCCTTCCACGCTCAAGAATGCTTTACATATTTTGACGGTTAACAGTCCTTTCACCATTTATTTATTAACTGTATTTATCCTACCACTAAACAGCTTATGAGGCACATCTTGTGACAGTTAGGTATCTTGTGAAAGCTACAATATCATTCTACTTGGGAGGCATATTCTGTTGAAAAGTTTGAGAACAAAATCAAACAGAATGAAAATGAAGCTGTGCAGTGAATTGCCTCAAATCTTCCTTGATATAAAGCACAATATATAAACTGAGCTTTCAAATAAAATTTGCAAATATCCTATGCAAAATAATTTTTTTCTTTGTCTAATGTATACCCCATTGAAAATGTAAACACTGTAACTAGAAAAGTAAAATACAGTCCAAAGTGACTATTGCTAAGTATGTGCTGAAAGGCTACTTCAAGTTCAGCTTGTTTCCTGCAGTTAGAGAGGAAGCAGCACACATGTGCCTGCAGTCTGAACCACACATGGACATTTTGTTCCAAGGTGTCTAGACAATTCAAATGCCCAGCAAAGTTGTACTGCACTAAAGGTAAAATGGGACTAGATACTGTGAAATATAACTTTTTTTTCAGATCACTTTTGCTGTTGCAAGACTTAATAGTAAAAACACTTGATATGTCTAAGAATATCCTGTACTGTAGCATTATTTCTCTACCTTTAGATGTGTGAGAAAAAGTAACAATTAAACTTCATTAAGAGTAATTTGTTAGGTCGCTCTCAGAATGCAAAGCAGGGTTAGAGCTTTCACACTCTCAGTTTAACCAAGCAGAGGCAGGCTCCATGTATGGGGTACATAACACATAGGGAAATAAATGTCTGAGCTAATAACGTCAGTATCACTGATGGTCCTAGGAAGGCTTAGATTTGGTAAAAGTCCTCTCGCTTAGTTGTTCTACTAAGGAGAAAATAAAACAGCAGGGGTCTTAACAGGGTTCTTCTTTATAAATATAGTATCAGAAATTCATCTTGCACTTGTAGGAACATTTTGCCTTTGGTTAGAAAAGTTATTCCCATACCCCAGCTACCCATTGCCAAAAGGTATCACCATTTCATGCGACAATGTAGATAAAAATACCTGCCCTCACCTGCTGCTCAGAGACTCATTTCAAACTGCCAGCACTGAAAATTCATTTCTTCTGTCCCGATACTTATTTGAACTTCTGCTTTCAGACATACTTCTTAGCAGCTAGTCTGTGGAGACCCAAGAGCTAAGGCAAATTTTGGAGATGTTAAACTGTTTCACAAAACAGAAAAACAGTGCTGACAGTGCCCTACCTCCAAGGACCTTTGGTGATATTAACCATGTTCTGTTGTCCAGCTTCTAGAGCTGTAATCATTATGGACCCAGTCCAGGCTCTGCTCGGACTGCTGATCCAAACAGTCTTTGAGTTTTCACATTCAAGGTATTAGGTTTGGGAATACCTAGGGGAAACATTTTGTTTCTTTGGGACAAAATTATAATAAAGTATGACAAACTTCTGCAAATTTCTGTACTTTTATTTTATATGCAAATAATGCAATCTGTTTGGGACGGAAATGTATCCTAAATCCCCACAGAATGTTGGAAAAAAAACTATTTGTAACTCCTATGTATCCTTAAAATTACAACCCATGCTACATTTTTGTAATTATTTGGTAAATTAGACTAGTATAGATAAATGTGAATTATTTAATTATTTATTTATGTTAGTTTAACAAACGAACACATTATTTTTAAACCATCATACAATCTGGTATGGCTAGAGCTCAAAAACAAAGGACATAAAAGAGAGTCCTAGCTACCAACAAAAAGAATAAACTGTGGAATGAAATAGGTGGACCAAAGGCAGATATTTCCAATTAAATTGATAAAGTACAGTGATTATAATTGCATGGACTTGGAATGTAGCTGGAGAAAGCTTCACAGAATCAGAAACTAAAACATAAAAATCCAGGCTATATATTTTATCTCCTTCACTGTCAATAAAAGGAAAATTTTCTCATAACAGTTGGACAATATATGTAGAAGTTTAATTCAAGTCACCTGTTTGCATGACTACTCTTAGCTTTATGTCCAGCTACTAAACCAATCTACTCATTCTACAGTATTTCCACCTTTTTTTTTTTTTCTGAAAAATATGGAACAGTTGTATCTTGCGCCAGAAACGAGAGAAAAAAAATTAAACATGTCCATTTTTTATTTTAAAAGTCTAGACTATAGCCATGAACTTCTCTTTTCATATTATATAGGTGAAAATGAAAATTTATGCTTGCATGGAATTTAATTCTAGATACATTGGACAGTCTGTTTCTGTTCAGGTACTAATTAAGAAAAAGTTTCACAACCTGCTGTATGCTATTAAGCCAACTATATAAGTATATTCTATCTTCCAAAAGTTCAGGGGCATATCAGAAGTTATGAGTACTCTTGATAGGCTTGATTTTTTGTTTTGTGTTTGTTTGGTTGTTTTTTCCCAGAACTGGTTTTAAAGTGGTTTAGACATTCTACCATGTTCTCTCAGACAACAGTCAACGCTGCTTGCTACAAAGGAAGATATAAATGTTTAGTTATTCAATCAGTTGCGCACAAGGAGATATTTCTTCCGCTTTTCAGTAGGAGATCACATTACGTACTGAAGCATAAAATGTATTCATTCTTGTAATTATATATTAGTTAGAATAACTACCAAGGTTATTTCTATTTATGTCTCTGTAGACTTCTATAAATCTAATTATATCTGCAAAAGAGTGAAATAAGCAATATCCTTTGGTCTTTAGAGTACAGTATAAAGTATAATATTTAAAAAGAAAAGATTTCAGCAATCTGATTTTCATACTATTGTCTTCCTTTGCCTGTGTTCACTTTAATTTCAGCTATGATGCTTAATTTTACAACTTTTTTTTTTTTAATTAGACATTTGTGCTAAAATAATTTTAAAAATAGTGTGGAAAAAAGCACTAACTAAAACAAACAAAAGTTTTCCAAGGTGATATGAGCTAGGAATAACTATGAATAATAGAAAAAAAAATGTGATATGAAGTTGCTTAAAGTGACAGTACTAAGCCCTTTTTATACACTGGGCAGTCTTCCTGACAGCTATCATTGCAGGGCGTTAGATTTTCCTATCATCCCTGTAACACAGCTGCCAGCCCCAAGCAGGTATCTTATACAACTACAATGGAGCTCAGCACCCACAGTTTGGCAAAAGAATTGCATCCTGCAATGTAATGTAATGTTAATTGAGTTACACAGAACCCAACAAAATCTGTCTTCATATATGGGTGATGAGGTCAAATCACCACCACTACTGAAGAGTGACACAGCAAACTACTGAAGATAGCTCCAGAAACACATCAGCCCAATATTCAAAAAGTGCAAAGTGCAGTGCAAAGAAAAAAAAAAAAAAGCTTCAGGATTTTTCAGGAAACAGCAAAGAGAAAAATAATCATTTTACTACAGTATCATTCCACTGTTCACTCATTTCCTAAACTCTACAAAGACCTAATTTTCTAATCTTAAAAGATTATAGTAGATTTAAAAGAAAAAAAAAAAATCAGAGAAAGGAAAACATCTGTTGAATAGTTTCTCAGCAAGCAGCAGACCTGTACAAGTTTCTGCCAAAAGTAGAGGAGGGGCTAAACTTCTGAATGTGTTCCCAGGGAAATTAGACTCTACACAGAAGGCAAATACAGTAAGGTTTACTACATATGCAAAACCACATTTGGTTCATAAGGCCTTCCAAAAAAGAAATATTAGGAACATCAGGAGGAACCACCACATATGCCTTTCCTTTTCTGATTTTTGCTCAGCATCTCATTAACAGCATTAGAGACAGGATATCCAGTAGAGATGGACCTCAATGTGATCTCCTGTGAGTATCACTGTGTTCTTTAAGATACGTGCAACACTTCAGTGAATCTCTTTTAATTTGCTGGAAATAACAACTGTCTTCTCTACAAAACTGAATTCAACAGCCATCAGTTCTCTTTTTTCTCCATTGTAGCTTGCTAATCTGACCAGGCAGCCCATGGCCGCTGTTGTATTCCCAAATAAGTGCTACGGAGACATGAGCAGAAACTCTGATGGAGGGATCTGCCATTTTTACAGCCAGTAACAACACTTCAGGAGGGAAGAGAGGGAAAGGAGAGAGAGAACATGCAAACTGGGAGATCACAGAAGTTGTTGTCAAATCCATTACGCCTCTTTGTAAAAAAATGTAAGTGTAAAATATGAGTCATGCCAATGGTCTCACATTTTGTGGACAGAGTCAGACAGTATCTTCATCTGTGAACATTCCTGAGGGGATTGTATAACTCCCTTTGAAATCATGGTTACTGCAAGAAGAAGAAGAGGGTATGAATGCCTCCTGGAAAGGCCATGGCTTTGAACACTATTAACCCCCTTTTATTGAAAAAAGCATACAGAAAATAGCTATCACTGCATCTTTGAAATATAATGGAAAGAGTGGTTAAGCGTGGGGAGAATATGCTATCTGACCTACACAATCCTGAAAGCTTGCCAGGTCCATAGGAAGGTCTAAGTTATTTCAGAGGAAACTCTGGTGCATTGACCCTGGCTGGATGCCATGTGCCCACCAAAGCTGTTCTATTTCTCCCCTCCTCAGCTGGACAGGGGAAGGAAAACATAATTAAAGGCCCGTGGGTTGAGATAAAGACAGGGAAAGATCACTCATTCATTTACCATCACAGGCAAAGCAGATACGACATGGTGAGATTAGTTTAATTTATTACCAATCAAGTCAATGTAGATTGGTACCAATGAGATACACAAATAGAACAGAATGGGAAACAAGAAAAAGACCGACTTGGGCCTGTTTCAGAGCCTGGTTGACAGAGTCCCTTGGGAGATGGTTCTGAAGGGCCAAGGCATCCAGAATGGCTGGACGTTATTCAAGAAGGAAGCCTCAAAGGCACAGGAGCAGGTTGTCCCCATGTGCTGAAAGATGAGACAGTGGGGAAGACCAGCCTGGCTGAACAGAGCTTTGGCTGGAAATCAAGGAAAAAGGGAGAGTTTACCATCTTTGAAGGTCACAACAACCCTATGCAGTACTACAGGCTGGGGAAGGGTGGCTGGAAAGCTGTCTGGTGGGAAAGGACCTGTGAGTGCTGGTTGACAGCCAGCTGAACATGAGCCAGCAGTGTGCCCAGGTGGCCAAGAAGGCCAACAGCATCCTGGCTTCTATCCAAAATAGTGTGTCCAGCAGGACCAGGGAAGTGACTGTCCCCTTGTACTCAGCACTGGTGAGGCTGCACCTCAAATACCATGTTCAGTTTTGAGCCTCTCACTACAAGGGAGATGTAGAGGTGCTGGGGTGTGTCCAGAGAAGGTCAACAAAGCTGGTGAAGGGTCTAGAGAACAAATCTTAATGAGAGAAGCTGAGGGAACTGGGGTGGTGTAGCCTGGAGGAGTCTCAGGGGGCATCTTATTGCTCTCTACAACTACCTGAGAGGAGGTTGTAGGCAGGTGGGGGTCGGTCTCTTCTCCCATATAACTAGCAACATGACAAGAGAAAATGGCCTCAAGTTGTGCCAGGGGAGGTTTAGATTGGTTATTAGGAAAAAATTCTTCACTGAAAAAGTGGTCAAGCATTGGAACAGGCTGCCCAGGGCAGTGGTGGAATCACCATCCCTGGATGTGTTTAAAAAACACGTAGATGTGGTGCTTAGGGACATAGTTTAGTGATGGACTTTGGCAGTTCTGGATTCATGGTTGGACTTTATGATCTCAACCTAAATGATTCTATGATTCTGTAAAAACAAATCTTAAAACCACCTTCCCCCAACCCTTCCCTTCCTCCCAGGCTTAAGTTCACTCCTGATTTATCTGCCTCCTGCCCCTCCAGTGGCACAGGGGTATGGGGAATGGGGATTGCAGTCAATTCATCACAGGTCTCTGCTACTCATTCCTCCTCTGGGGGGAGAACTCCTCACACTACCCCTGCTCCAGCATGGGGTCATCGTCCCCCCATGAACTTCTTCAGCGTGAGTCCTTCCCACAGGCTACAATTAGTTCTTCACAGACAGCTCCAGTATGGGCTCCTTCTATGCGATGTGGTCCTTCAGGAACAGGCTGCTCCAGCATGGGTCCCCCATGGGGTCACAAGTCCTGCCAGAAAACCTGCTCCAGTGTGGGTTCCTCTTTCCATGGGTCCACAGGTCCTGCCAGGAGTCTGTTCCATCACAAGCTTCCCATGGAGTCACTGCCTCCTTTAGGCATCCACCTGCTCTGGCGTGGGGTCCTCCACCGGCTGCAGGTTGATGTCTGCTCCACCATTAATCTCCCTGGTCTTCAGGGCCACAGCCTGCCCCACCGTGGGCTTCACCAGGGGCTGCCAGGGAATCTCTGCTTCCATCTCCTTCCCTCCTTCTGTACTGACCTTGGTGTCTGCAGAGTTGTTGCTCTCACATATTCCCACTCTTCTCCTTGGCCGCAATTGCTATTGCACAGCAACATTCCCCCTTCTTACATACACTGTCACAGAGGTGCTACCATCGCCACTGATGAGCTTGGCTATGGCCACCAGTGGTCCGTCTTGGAGCTGGCTAGCATTGGCTCTATCGGACATAGTGGGAGCTTTTAGCAGCTTCTCACAGACACCAGCCCTGTAGCCCCCCTGCTAACAAAACCTTGCCACACAAACCCAATAAAGACCTTTACTGGGGGCAAAGTCTAACCTGAGAATCTGCCCACACCACAGACACACCAACAGGCATGAACAGCACTGTTAGAACAAAACTGTGTTTGTATCTTCCTACACACAGTACTGTTGTAGGACATGAACAAAACCCAATATTCCACCATACATCACTATTCATACAGTGAAGATTGATAAGCGCCAGTCTAAAATGATGTTTATTGTTTCTCTGGCACAGCATTTTAAGTGGCGCTCAGTGGCTTTCTACTTCAGCATTGTTGTTGCTAAGCAGAGTCATGAGGACAGTCTACAGCATGCTGTCAGTCTACAGAAAATGACAATGCTGGCTTTCAAAACAATTTTTTTCTAGTTGTCCAGTGCTCATTTTCAGCCTTTAACTATTACTGCATGTTTGCCCAGAAGAAAAACACACATTACCTAAAATGTATTTTTAAAAAATGTTTAAAACTTCAGAGAGTCTATGTAGGATCAGGGAACAATTCTTTTGAACAGTGAGTCTTTGTCACAGATGGGAACATTTAATAACTCTATTATATTTAGTCCTTACACTACATCCATTGCCAGAGCACTCTATGTGCAGAAAGAACAAGCACGGGGCACCCTATTATACTTGTTTACACACTGATATTGCTCATAAGACTTGGAAGAACCTCCCTTGATGTGTGCATTACAATTAATTCTTATTTAAAACCAAAAGGAATTTTATCTTTTTTTTTTTTTTTTTTAATCACATTTGTTCAGTATGCAGAATACTAGTTGCAGATTGGTATGTCTCAAAAATTACAAAGTAAACTCTTCAAATTGTGACAAAAACCACCAAATAACCAAACTTCATTTGGGTTAAAAGGAGGGGAAGAAAACATTGTGACAGTTACAATTCGCTGTGCTATTCTGAGTACCTAAAATGAAGGAGACATTCCTTGTGAGTCCTGAGAAAAGGATGTCTAAATATAGCAGAGGAGGCATATTAACCAGCTAGAAGAATATGCATCAGTATGAATTCTGCATTGTCATGTTATCAGAATAGACCTTGAAAGCTAAGAATCTCTCTCTTAGAGGGAAAACCTTACAACTTTCTTAACAAATATTCTCTTCAGCTGGAGACAAGAAAGGAACAGATTTCTGCTGCATGATGTTCTTCATCCTTAGAAACACTGAAACATTTGAGCAATGGATGTGTTTCACTTTTGATTAAATTCTCCTTTGTATCTGCATATAAGCAGAGAAGTCTGAGTCCAGATTTTTGTAGTTGATCATCATAGTCATTCTAGCTGACTTTAGCTTATGAAGTTATACCACAGAGCACTGTCCACGGCCTCCAGCATGCATTTTGCCACTGTTGAGAACATTTCTGTAGGCAAGAGTAGATTTCATACTTGGGTTCCTAAGCCCACATTTCAGGCAATGATACAAAGAGATATCAATGCTAAATAGTAGCTGTAAGTTGGAACCCTCAGTGGCTAATGTAAATTCTTATCTGGGACAAGTGAAAATTGTTGATACAGAAAAGATAGTTCACTATAAGGATGAATTTAGACCATTATCTCAAAGCATTGTGAATCTACAAAGTTCACAAAGTACATCTTAGATGAGCTACATGAAGAAAAAAGTCTCTGGTGGCTTTTTCCTGAAATTTTAGTATCTTTTTTATTATATACACCATAAAAGTGTTTTGGAACATCCTTTACTATCAAAACCAAAGCTTTAAAGTTTCTAATACTGCCACAGGGACCTGCATCTACCATTAAGAGGAGAGAGTCTGAAAACATAAAAAATAAAGAATCAGAAATCTCAACTAGTGTTCCTCTTGGGGTAACATTCATATAAAGCTGAACTTTAAAATACCAATCTCATTTGCAATAAATTTCTGTAGATGTTTTGACAAAAGTAGGAAGCCAATACAACATACTGTAACTGGCAACTTAAGAGAGATATATCTGGAAAACATTGCCCATATCTTTCCTGCTTGTCTTATGCACAAAGTACAGTGAATTTTCTTGGGTTTGATGTAGTCACATCAGTCTTACTTCCCAGTGCCTGAGCAGTGCTTAATGATGTCCTAAAGGGGAAAGCTACTCATTAGCCACAGTAACAAAGCAAAGCAGCTCACATAAATTAATGACCCATTCTCCCAGTAGTTCTTGACATTGGGAAATATTAACTTTGTTTTATTGATCAGAAAGACAGAGAAGTGAGACAAAATGACTTGCCTTAGCCATGCAAGAAATTTGTAGTAGGCCCAGGAACAAAATGCATCTCCTAAATTCCACTTTGGGGGTTTACATTTCAGTAGCTTTGGTGATAAATCTAGAAGATGGAAAGAGATTTCTCCTGTTCTGTCAGAATGAGTTTCTCCTTCATAATTTGTGTCCAAGCAAATATCAGTAATGAACAACATCAATGCTTTCAAGAGCAGCTCCTACCTTGGAGTTATTGGGATCCCCATCCCCATCAGAACATTACTATTTTGGGTAAAATTTTCCTGAGTTTTATTTCCCTTGTGCAGAAAGTGAGTATGGTGAAAACAATTGCACCAGTGCTGGCACCATACCACACAGGAAGAAGATGGATATGGTACCTAAACATGTCAGTAGGAATTCCCATTAGCCATAAAGCATTAAAGCTTGATGGTTTTACTGCAATCTATCCATATTGGCTCTGTTTCACTCTTAGTTCTTTGTTTTACAATAACTATATTATAAAAGTATTGATAAATAAATCCCACTGAATTAAGCCGGGCATTGTCTAAGTATACATGGCTGGACATTAAGTCTTGCAGATTCACAAGTGTTGACTCAGTACCCAAACAATTATTTCCTAAAAAAAATTTATTGTAATTTCAATGAGCTACTTAAAAGCATGTTAGTTTCAACATGTCTTTAGCAAGCTATGTATTCAATTTCTTTTTTGAAGGAGAGACAAAAAAGTGAAAGCAATGCTGCTATTCATTCTTTCCAGACTTAATGTAGACTGTTTGTCCATAGCAGGAACATACCTGTTGGAGGCAGTGTTGTGGGTTCTGCTGGTAAAAACTCCTGGGATGGTAAGCACTCCCTGGAAAATGTGAGGTCATCAAGTGCTATGCCATCTTTTCGACCTTTTCCAGCTACCCCTTCAAAGATTACTTGGAAATCATCTCCATCTCCAGCCAGGATCAGTGCCTTGCGCTGCCAGAAATTTCCCTGGTTTCCAGTAAGATTAAGGAGAATGTTTTCGTGTTTCGCCATAGTCCTCTGGTAGACAATCAATGATCCAATGTGAGCTCCGTACATATGGTAATAGAAAAGTATCTGCAAGCAAGAACAATAACATCAAGTATACAATAGGTGACTGCAGACCCATTCTGCTATGGTTATTACCCTAATTACTAAATTAAGCATCATCACTAGCATTCAGAATAGCCCTTGACTTTACTGATTCAAACACAATTTAATTAAAAGGCACCAAGAAAAATATCAGTAGTGAAAATTTTTGAACTATTCCACATGCCAAACTTTGAAGCAAGCATTACAATACTGTGACAGCTGATCTTGTATCCCTTTGAATAACTCTTGCATGTAAATGTAAAAGAATGAAAAAACAGAGGAATGGAGCAGTACCATTTACAATACAAGAAGTAACTTCAGTTTACTGAACACTTTTCTGGTTATAAATGTGTTTATGATGGATTACAGAGTGTGTAATTAGAAGATAATCTCTAATCTAACATGGGATCAAAAGTTCTACATGGATTGCAGAAATGCAAAACAATAACTAAAATAAAACATAAGAGGTCCTTGGATTAGAGAAGAGACATTTTTTATTATATTTTTTTTTAGAAAAAATGGGGAAAACAAATTATGAAGCACAAAAGAAGATCAAGTAGATACAGAACATTAAAAGAAATCCCTGTGAAGAGTTGTCATCATTAACTGCTTTCTTAAGTTATTTTCAATTCAAAAGCAACAAAGGAATACTTATATTTTATCAAATTAATACTTAATGTAGTTCAATATCCTGTTTCTGACAAGAATCGGAATATTTCCAAGAATGATAGAGGACCCTGAAAGAAGCAATTCATGCTATAATATATGAGAACATGTCTACATCTCAAATTTCTTTCCAGTATAATGCATAGCACAAGCCCTAAAGAATAAAAACTCTATCTTATTTATTATAGCTATAAAAACCTAATAGCGAATATTATGATACACATGTAAATGTGAAGTCATGTCCTTTTATGTTACCTGGTGCTACAGGATTTCATAGGCTTCTACAGTCTATTGCATCGCATAAATACATTATTTAAAAAAATCCTCACATTTCTATTTAACAGATTTTCGTTAATAATTGATTAGTAAAGCCACCAAGGGCTTTGTGTTATAATTCTTTTGAAAGTTTTACCGTGTTCACTTTCAGAACGTCTCCTGTGCAATGAAGAGGTCAAATATAATTTCTATAAGTCTGTTTTCTTGTATGGAAATGTTTCTATTCACCTCTCCATTTCCTGTCCTGCAGCTACTCTGTTTCTCTTAAATTCTTTCCTTAAATGAGGTTTGTCTATTCAATATATAGTTATATTTTAAAACTATATAATAATTTTCACATTTTTAATTTATCTCCATTCCTTTCTACTGCTGCTGAATTTTATTTTATTTTCTGACTGTCATTAAATTCTGAGGAGATACTTTCACAGAGCTGCTCACTACACTGCTCTGGCTTAGTTACAGTTGTTTTCAAAACCACTAGACTGTATTTTTTATGTTTGTCTTTATTACATGATCATTGGAATTCAATTCCCTCCTAACTCCTGGCCCCAACATTACTTTCAGGATTTCAAATTTATTTGCAATACCCTTATCTCAATTACACTGAATAATTTGATGTATCAGAGTCAACATACTGGTCCTTCTGTTCCATTGTATAGTTTCTAGACATATCATATAGTATTAATGTTACGTTGATAACAGTTATGCACAAACTTAATTTTAAGTATTCATCCGAGTCATTTAAGGGCTGGGGCCCCACATACTCAGGCTTGAATAATAATGCATGTGAAATATCAATTCCCATACTTAATTTGCTTTGTATCAGAACATAGGCTAGCTCTCTAGTCTTCTTTCTCAACCAGATAAGGTTGAGAAACAGATGTTTTCAAATATGATGCTACAGAAAGAAGCAAACATTGCCAAGGTTCTCTGGATGTTGTCATTCATCAGTTGGCTGTTTAGCATTTTCAGGTCTATCCTGAAGAATTTATCATAGTTTTTTTGAAAACTAAAAGAATTATAACATCTGGTTCCATTTGGAAAGATTACAATGGAAAAATATACAGAAAATACAATACTTGATAAAACAAGTATTGTTTTATCACCCCCTTCCTACCATGCATACCATAAAGGAATTGCCGATATTAATGACATTTTCATAATTTGTATTAAAATTCTTTGACTTTATTCTTAAATTACCTTAAAATCACAAAATAGGCTACATGACTTCCTGATTTTCTTATGGGTTGACATTTGCAGATAGTATAATTACTTGCCACAGATGCCTCAATGCAGAATTCTCCATTATCTTTCCCAGGTTTATTTTGGCATTTACTTCTACTTAGGCTGTTTCCCTTAGATTGCTATTCTTTTTGAACATGCAGCTTGGTTTATGAAAGTCTTGCATACAAACGAACCATTTTTTTTTCATGTATGTCCATTTATACTTGCTGATGGTATATTTGTTTTGCCTGCATAAATTACTTGTCCCACTGATGTGAATGTACATTTTTCATTGATCTGAATGGGCCTAAGATCCCAAACAAAGCTTGTTGTAATATATAATGTAGTATTTGCTTCTCTAATAACTCACAGAATGGAGTAAAATAATTTAAGGGACTGTCTGATTTCCTATGAGGCTCTGGGTCTTGAAGTAACTTTTTCATTCAGACAATTTGCTTTACCAGGAATTTCACTTCCTTTGGTTAGTTGCCTAAATGAAAGTTGCAGAACTGGTCAGAACCTTCAAAAAGCACTATAATATGCCGTAAATATAACTGACTGTTTCAGATCCTATCATGGATGTAGAAGTTTTGTCTGTAAGGTGCATAGACCTGCTGGGTTTTTTTAAATGATTTTCAGTGTGACAAAATAATAGTTTCCAGTAGTTCTGTTTCAAGCTTTTAATTGCATTTAATGTGCGACATCATAAATATTCAGATGTGAACCTGTCATTCTCAGTTATTCTGCATTTCTTTGCATATATGTTTTACTCTTCATAGAAGTTAAATAGCAGAAAAGTTCTTTTTAAAACGTAAAATCAGATAAGGTTGAGAAACACGTATTTTTAAATATGATGTTACGGAAAGAAGCAAACACCTCCAAGTTCACGTGAGAAGAATTTTTTTTAGTATATATATATTTTAGGCAATATGTAAAATGAATGTAGAAAATATGAGATCATGGCTCAAATTTTGATGATATTTTATAATGGCTTGATTAAGTTTTGCTACTGACACACTGAAATTAGTCCTAAGTTTTGTTTGGAATGTAAAATCCAGCGATTTATGTTCAGTATTTCCTGACTTTCTTATCTATAAAGAGTTTTGGGAGTTTTCAAACAGCCAGAAGAATTTCAATAGAATGGACTACCTAGAAATCTCAAGCATAAGCAGAACTCCTTCAAAGTTTCAGACAAACTCTTTACAGGTTTTGATTTTCCTTATGAGTAGTGAGTATAAGTGGAACTAAAGGTAAATGACTGGACATTTTGAACAGAGATGTCAATTGCATATACAATAAAACTGTTCAGGACTATTTTAGTCTAAGACAACTTCCACTTGATGAACATAGTGCGGTGATCATGCTATCAGTTCAATTCAAAGGCTTTTTTAAAAACTACTCCTCTTCACCAAGATTATCCTCTTGACAGACCTAGTAATAACTAACAAGACAGATTTATAAAGGTGAACTTGCAAAATGAGACCATGAGGACAAAAATCCAGTGTGAAATGATTACATACCTTATTTTACAGGCAGAAACTCAATAAAATTTTACATCTTCCATAAACAGAAAGACACTGATATCACCTCAGGCAAGGTACTGGACCAGTATCTTCCACAAAAGTATAGTGTAAGAATTCCAAGTGTGGCATCAGTAGGGGAGATGCTCCAAATGCTGGAGAGCAAAGTGGCTGTTTTATGGTTGCATCATTAGAGAGGTCTTGAGCTTATTTAACTGGCTAAAGTCAGATAGCCAACAAACATTCATATTGCCAAGTTAGACAGATCTTCAGGTGTTAATAACAAAATAATAACATGAATGTTATTTTTACTTATGGTAGTTCCAGGATTATTTATCCTAGATTCTAGGCTGGCATACGACTTAGACCACTCTGCATTTGTTCGTACTTCCTTTCAACTCTAACAACTCATAGAATGGAGCAAAATAGTTTCAGTGACCATCTGACCTATTAGGATGAAGTTCTGGGTCTTAATTAACTATTTGAAATATTAATTCCTTCATTCCAAACCAAATATTGAAATTGCTTTGTGAACCAATCCCCCCCCCCCCCCCTTTTTTTTTCTCTTCACTAGGTCTTTTTTGGCTGTTGTTTTGGTTTGGTTTTGGGGTTTTTTTTTTTCCAGATCTCTTCAATTTTGGAAATCCATTCCCAAGTTTACCCTGAAAATGTTAAGCCATTCCTGCCTTGCTAATTTTCTAGTCTCTGTAACTCCTTTGCTATTTTTTTTTTTTTTATTATTTAATTCCCACTTCGCCTTCCACAGGAGCTCCATTTATGCACAATATTCCTCTCCATGTAAATAATATGTAGATGCTTCATTAGCTCTATTTCTAACTACTATTTAAAAAAAATTAGTAATTTTATTAGTAATTAGAATTATTGACAATTATTAATGCTTAAATTTCCATTGTGTTTTTGTCACTGGTGTTAGAAACTGAGATTCCACTCATTTTTGCCTTACAAAATTTGAAAAAATATCATTCCAAAGTAATGCATTGTTCAACTATCTGGAAAATTCAGGTTTTCAGCATGCTGTTCCTGTAGCAGATTCTGATAGATGTGTTCTGAAAGATGTCTTACGGAACTCCAAGTTACCATTTTAGCAAAGACTATAAAAGATATCAAAACTAGAAAACTTTTCAATGCAGGTTTGCAAGAATTGATCAAGCTCAAATCACTACAATGTGCTGCAATGTTTCAGAAAAAAAGAGGCTTACTTTTCTCCATTCTCTAGAATTGGTGACAAAGGCTTCAGTCACACACCCTTCCATTTGCACTTGTGCTCATTGAAAGCCAGTTATTACTGTATTTATATACATTTTGTCCATAAAATCACAAACCATTGCACAGGTTTTATGCTACTTAGGATGAGTATTGCTTAAGACATATTCTAAATCAGACACTGCATTCACTGTCAACTTCATCTGCATCTCCCAGAGTATGTACTTAGTTACAGAAACTGTTCTTCTCCCACAACAAGATACATGTTTTCTTATTATTTCAAGGAAATAAGATCAGGCCCTGACCCTTCTACAACATGCCTGTTTTTTTCTCAAGAAATATTTCAGTGATCATCTTTATTCATTTTAGGAGTATTATCTTTGTGCAATCTAGAAATCAAATTCTGCATTCCTGTTAATACCACACCCCCAAATACCTTGCAGTTTTTATTCCTTCTGCTTAGGAGAGGACTAGAAATCCTAGCTTTCTGTCCTGGCAGCTGAAGAAATGAACTCTTTATAAAAATATAATGACCAGATGGCTCTTGCAATGTGTGATCAGTAGCTGGTCCAGTGCCCATTTTTTTAGTACTGCTAGTTCTGAGGTTCCAGTCAAAATCATCGTTTTCATCTTGCTTCCATCCACAAAGATCAAACTCAAAATTGCAATGCCCAATAGACGTACCTGAAAGAGATTTGCACACACATGAAAAGAGGGTTTTTTTTCAAGAAGTTAATTAGGCACATATACTACAGTCTAGTACTCAGATCCATTTTTTAAAAAAAGCTTTAATATAAAATCCATGTAACTTATAGAACAGAGCATTTTTAATGTTCTAGTATATAATAGATTAGGACAATAATAGGTTAGGACAAAACTTCATATATATGAGGTAGGTTTTTGTGCTGTCATTATTAAAGTCAACAGAATCCTTGGTATAAAAGTAACCAAATATAGCAACCTATTTCAGGTCAAGCTGAATAGCTCTTTATAGTCTTACAGGCAGTAGTCAATTGATATCCTCCCATAGGGCATCCAAGACATCTGCAAAAAGCTAGCCCCTTTTTGGAAGAACATGTTAAGGTCGGGTAAAAACAAGTTCTTATATTTAGGGAACAGAAATCCATTCAAATGAATGTATTGAGCGTCACAAAGACACAGCCACCATACAGACACATATAGATAAAACATAAATGTAAGTGTGCTAACTTTGAGCTGAATCACACCTACAGTTAGTTTACTTTTGCATGTTTGCAGAAGAGTTCACACGTGTATTTTCTCAGCCAATATGCAAACATAGATGATTATTTAAATTTCTCCTTAAACTGTACTTAATTCCTAGAAAAAGAGAAAGCTGACATAATTTGTTTTTTTTTTTTTAATATGAAACAATGTCAAAACAGTCAGAATGGTGAGTCAACTGTCCACATAAATCAAGGTTAAGTCAATTACACCACTGCAGATGTTTAAGCTGTGTATATTTTTCCATCTATGCATCTATAACTTCATTATAATGATTATCAAGTAAAACTAAACTTGCTGAAATAAGCTGGAATTTCAGCAGAGCCTTCAAGAGGCTTTCAACTGTGCTCTGAATAGTCTTAATATTATTGCTGGAAAGTGCTTTGAAGATGAATTTGGCAACCATATGAATCATTTGGTCTGACAATTTATGAAATGACAAAAGCTCTCTCGTAAAATGTAAACAGAACCTAAGCCTCTTCTGAGGTCTGATAAAGTTCAGCCACTTAAAAGTAGCTGTATTTAATTGGCAGCTAGTTAGAAGCCTCAGTAATGAGGGCAAGGAGCTAAAATCCATTGAGACTCTACATGGACCAAAACAGTACCAACAGCTACCTCTGAAATTTCAGGCTGATATAAGGCAAAAGATTTCTTCATTGTATTTTTCTTTGTGAAGGTCTTAGGGGTGAAAAAGAAGCTAAAAATATTTTCCAAAAAATATGGATTATTTAGCAAAAATAGGTTCACTGTCTTTTATCTGTCTCTGCAAATATGATGCCATCTGAAATAACAATTAAAAAAACCCAAACTCGATATGCTAAATGGTAAGATTATCACTAATTCAAAACATGGATTGTAGTTTACCTCAACTGAACAAACTGCCCATAAAATATGTCACTCCTTTTGCCATATGGTCATTTAGCTACTTAATATTTCAGGACCACAGTTAAAGAAATTCCTTTGACTACTTCTAAATTCCATCTCAAGTCAATGAAATTCATACATGCAACTGACCATTTTATTTTAAAGGCATGTTCTGAAGAATCCAGACCTTAAGGCTTGAGTATTGAACATCCCTGCGAATGATGTATATATTCCCTGTTACCTAATCTAAATTTATATGTCCTTGTAGGATCGCTATAGTCTTCACAGAAAAACATTCATAGCTATAGGACAATATATCTAATATAATGCAAACAACTGATTTTAAATCACAAGAACTTCAGCCTGGAAGTGAGTCACTCCACTGATGAAAAAGAGATCTTTGGTAGTAGACACTTCTATGAAGAACTATGAACTCTTAGCAAAGAAGTACAAAAGCAAAACTAATCCTTCTGTCTGTGGAGCAGTGGCATAGGGCTGCTGAATTAGTCTACTGCTTAACAGCTTAATAAGTTCAAAAAAACCACTTAACAGTAGGTATATTAATTGAATTATATTGATCACAAAAGATCTAATGAGTCTTTGTTATATACAAAGTAATTAAATGAAGCAAAATTTAAACTAACTTCACTCATTCCTAACAGCCATGACTAGATGAACAAGTACAGGGCTATAGGAACAATTCTGTAGAGCAAAACACCTGATGCTGAGGACTTGATGACTTTTAGGGGGGTGGCGAAGGAAAGAGGACTGAGGTGCTACAGACTGATCCTGCAGGCTGAACGACCACTAGTGGTCAGAATACATTTGATGCTCTCCTGGAACTCATCATTCAGTTTATTTTCTAATGAAAGCAGCATAATTATTATGCTTGAGCACATTCTGCAATGCAAACCAAATGGCAATACATAGGAATAACTGAAAGATTTGCTTATAAGCACACTGGCGAGTTAAACCAAACATTAACCAAGCTCAGACAAAACCAAACACCTACCAAGTACAACCACCTGCACTGTCACTAGTTCATATATTAGACTGGAAAAATGCTACTGCTCCCCACTACCGCCTTTTTCACAAAATGTAATTTACTAGATCTATTAAAACATCATTTTTACCTCAAGGAGGAATGCCCAACTCAATCTAACCAGAGCTGCCTCAGAGACCTTCCTCTGATACACTAACCTCAAGCAGCATAAGGCAAGCCCCAGCAGAGCAGTTTCTGAACAAGGCTGAAGGAGTGCACTACCCACTACCTCTTCAGCACTGTTCTGGTTTATTTTGTTCTCTTCTACTTGTAGTAAGAAAACAGTACTAGAGACATCATACTTGAATAAAACTCTGAGCATGGATCCCTCATTCAGCATTCTGGGTTGCATCAAAAGAAGCAGGTCAAGGGAGGTGATTTGGCCCCTCTACTCTGCTCTCCTGAGACCCCACCTGCAGTACTGCATCCATCTCTGCCCCCCCCCCCCCCCAGCGTAAGAAGGACATCAACCATCACCCTGTTGGAGTGAGTCCAGAGGAGGGCCATGAAGATGATCAGAGGGCTGGAGCACCTCTCCTGTGAAGACAGGCTGAGAGAGTTGGTGTTCAGCCTGGAGAAGAGAAGGCTCTGGGAAGACCTTACAGCTGTCTTTCAGTACTTAAAGGGGGCCCACAAGAAAGCTGGAGAGGGACTTTTTGCAAGGGCCTGAAGTGATAGGACAAGGGGCAATGGTTTTAAACTGAAAGAGGGTAGGTTTAGGTTAGATATTAGGAAGAAATTCTTTACTGTGAGAGTGGTGAGACACTGTAAAAGATTTCCCAGAGAAGCTGTGAATGCCCCATCCCTGGAAGTGTTCAAGGCCCGGCTGGATGGGGCTTTGAGCAACTTGGTGCAGTGGAAGGTGACCCTGCCAGTGGCGGGGGGTGGTGGAACTAAATGATCTTCAAAGATCCCTTCCAGCCCAAAGCATTCCATGATTCTATAATTCTATGTTCTAATGGAAACATTTCTAAACATTTGACAAATCAGTGTATCTGTTAAAATATGTACTTGACTTATTTTACAGCACTAATGTCATGCAACTAGCTAAAAAGAGCCCTCTACAAAGCAAACAGAGCCAAGGCACAGATCTCCTAATAGTAGTTTAACAGATTTATGAGGCACAGTTTATAGCTCAGCAGCACTGGCTTTAACAAGACATTGCTCATTAGACTTGGTGAGTATCATGTGATATAGCTCTGTTAACATACTGGAGTTTCAGGAATATAACAGAGCAAGGACTAGTTTCTTTCAACATGGTGCCATAAGATTTCATTGGCTAAGACATGGTGACTTGTGCACACAGCATACTACATCTACAGTTAGACCAGTACTTGGAAGATGTCAGGAAGCTGCACAGTTTTCATGTTTTTTAAATACAGTTACCATGCCTGCGCAAACGTGCCCATTTTTTGTTTCCTGTGCTTTGATCTATCATGTTATGCCCTACTAAAGCCTTCCCCAGGCTTCTGAATTTGTGGTTTTCGAGCTACTGCTCTATGGTTCAGCAATGAGGAAAACACTCTTCTCTGATGGCTGCAAGGAAATAAATAAATTAAAAAAAAAGTCACAAAGACTGGAAATAGGTGTTTCCTATCATTATGTTCCCTTTGGAGGCAGCCTGCCTCATGAAGAAGCTGGGAAAACAGAACTAGCATTTTTCTGTTAGGTATATTTTTAACAAGTGCTATATTATGTATCTCTACTTCATTAAATATACAAGGCAGAGGCAGCACCAATAAAAGAAATTGCAAATTCTCCAGCACATAGTGGAAATCTAAAGCAGCATACCTATTTCAAAACTGAAAAAATAGAAGGAAAAAAAGGCGAAAATAAACATTAATCTAACTCCTGAAGCAGTCCTTGAAAATGCTATTGAATAAAGCACTCCCAGACCTAACAAAGAAAGTTATAATTGGTCATCAATCATTTTACACAATTAGACACTATGAAATGGGATTAGATTTTTATCTGAGGCAAAATCCATGTTGATATAGAAGTTTCACTCCAGCAATGACCCCTGTGCTCTTAAGCCTCCGTAACACTTCATTGTAAAGTTTCTTGTTAAAATGCAGTCAGAAAAGTTCTTTTCTTCATTTTCTCAAAATTTAAACTTTTTTAAAAAACTTAAAATTAATTAACTAAAACCCCCACAATTTACAGGAAAACATTTCCTTTGTGGGACTGTTTCTGTTCATCTCTCTTCCAATGGGTAATCAAAATAAAATACTTTAGGAGGTTGCAAAACTAAATCCCATCAGTTCGTTTGAACCACCTTGCCCCTAATGCTTTAGTCTTTACTTGGCTGACAACGTTTCATGGGAAATACAATCTGGAAAACTCAAAAAAGTCATAGGTAAACAGTTTTTAAATATTTCAGAAAATAAAAGCCAAAATATGAGCGTCTTTTTCAACAGAGTAATTTCAACTTGACGTATTCCTCATTTTTAGTTGTAGAACATCTGAACTGATCCTCACATAACTTAGTGACATGGTATTCCTGGTTTGGAAATCACCGAGAAGTTTAATAGTATGAAAATAATTTACAAAACAGAGTCCCTTTGCTGTGTACCTTAGCTCCATAGGATATCAGCATACCTCTGCTTCACAGAATTGTATTCACAGACAATTTAATAAACTGTATTCATAATCTCAATAAAAATGAGGCAACTGTTCATACAGTACCAAACAATGCAGATTTGATTGTGTGAGCATTTCCCATGATTGTATTAGAAAAAAACAAATTGTTAGCACTATATATTGTGATCCATTTCTCTAGAGGAGAGGCAATTTGATATGAACATTCTTTGAATCCAATACTACAGATGCTGTTTCTCGGTATCTCTTGTAAAACCAAAATTGTACGGTATTCAGATTAAAATGATTTGCTAAGAGATCTGACAATCCTTGAAATATCAAAGGAGGTAGGTCTCTGATATCCTAAAAGTATTGCACTTTAAGTATTTTTTTTTAGCCTTAATACATTCTTTTCATATGGAAAGCAGGAGATTTTTATTCTGCTTTTAAAGACAGCTGTTTTATGAGTTATTTTAAGAAATTCGCTAACAGTTCTTTTTATTTTCTATCATATGATTTCAAATTAAATAATAGTAATTTAAAATCCCTAAAAGCCAATGAATGGAATTAAATTATTACCTTCTTGTTTGCTTTCTTAGCTGATAAGCTGCCAAAAGTATTCAAGTAATAATTCACAGCAGGCACAGTTATTTATGATAATTATATTAAAAAACTACCATACTTACTGCAAATAGTAGGGCTCTCATCTGAGTTATCTGCACAGTCATTTACAAAATCACACAGATTATCCTTTGGGATGCAGTACTTGTTTGCACATCTGAATTCCTCTGATGTGCAAGGTCTGCCTGGGATGAGCAAAGGGGAACAATCTTCAAAGGTAATGTCATCCACTGCCATGTCTCCCATGTAACTGACACCACGTATTGCCCTGAAAACAACCTAATAAAAATTACAGAGCTATTACAATATGATAGTGTTAAGGTATATAAAAGCTATACATGTAACATGAATAGAACAGAGACTATGACGATCTTGCAAATCTTGGAATATAAAGTGGTCAGTTCTTAATGTTCTTTCTTAATGAAAGCTTGTACTACTGCTTGTACAGATCTGTCACTATAGTTATTGAAGGGCCATCTTCTAACATCAACCCAGTACAAAAAAAAAAAAAGAAAAGGAAATAAAATGAGCAACACCAATTTTTACTAGTCCCCACTTATCCTGAATTAACAGCAAGGTTTCCATCTACTTCTGCAAAGTAAGCATGAAAAAGACTAATCTGAGTCATTCATCAGTTATTCCCATAAATGTAAAAAGAATGTTAAAATTTCATCAAAAACAATCCAAGACAGAAGTACCAGGGAAAGTGACGCATATTAAATACGTTCCTGGTGATCTCTGTTTTATTCACAAGGATACAACTAAGCATGGCATACTAGTAACTATGTATCTCTAAGAGGCTTAGGAATCAGTTTGTATTTCAAAATGAACATCATGCTCAAGACACTTTTTTCAAAAACCAGATGTAATACTACTACACAGTCAGGAGAGGGAAGTAGAATAGTTTAACCTGAGTTGGAATCAAGGATAGAAGGGACTCTGTTGTAAAAATGGATCTCCATCTCAGTTTGAAGGGGAGCGAGAAATCTCAGAAAACTTGTGACCAGCTCAGATAACCGACTTTTGCTATTCAGAAGGGGAGATGTAGTATGTGTATGGGGCAAAAAGAGAATTGAGGAGGTGAAGAACGCGTAACATAGAAGTACCTAAGGCAAGCTGTCTATGAAACACATAATACAGGAACACATACCTGAAAATTTGAACGAATTCCTAAGAACACTTCTGCTCTGTTCCACTGGGGACCTTGGTTGCCACTTTGAGTCCACAGTTTAGAAGTCCTGTTACCATTTTTACAGAGTACCTAAAATGGAAATAATTATATGTCACAAAAACATCTTTCCGTTACAGACTAACTTTTGGTCCCTTAATTGTATACAAGAGTATCTTACACAACTTATCTCTATACCACCACTAAATATCTTAGAATCATAGACTATCTGGAGTCGGAAAGGACCCAAAAGGATCACCTAGACCAAATCCCTGCTCCTTGCAGGACTACCCAAAACTAAACTGTATGACTAAGAGCACCATCCAGAAGCTCTGTCCTGGTTTCAGCTGGGATAGTTAAGTTTCTTCTTAGCAGCTGGTGCAGTGCTGTGTTTTGGATTTAGTATGACAATAATGTTGATAGCACACTGATGTTTTAGTATTAATGAACAGTGTTTACTCTGAGTCAAGGACTTGTCAAGTTTCCCATGCTCTGCCAGTGAGCAGGTGCACAAGAAGCTGGGAGGGAGCAGAGCCAGGACAGTTGACTCGAACTAGCCTAAGGGATATCCCATACCATAGAACGTCATGCTCAGTATGTAAACTGGGGGAGTTGGCCAGGGGCCATGGATCGCTGCTTAGGGACTGGCTGGCTATCAGTCAGCAGTATTGTACATCACTTGTTTGTTGGTTTGTTTTTTTTTCTTCCCTTGGGTTTAATTCCTCTCTCTCTCTCCTTTTCATTACAATTCTTGTTGTTGTTATTATTATATTTTACTTTGTTTCTATTATTAAATTGTTCTTATCTCAACCCATGAGGTTTATCTTTTTCCTGATTTTCCTCCTGATCCCACCGCAGGGGCAGGAGAGTGAGCAATTAGCTGCGTGGTACTTAGCTGCCAGCTGGGGTTAAACCATGTCATGCTCCTTGAACTCTGACAGGCTTGGTGCTGTGTCCACTTCCCTGGGGAGCCTATTCCAGTGACAAACCTTTTCCTATTGTCCTATCTGATGCAAAAGGGTTTGCTAGTGTAAATGCCTATTCTAAGAAAATAATGCTTGAAGATTTTCTGACTTCCTCATAAACATACTCAGTCCAGAGTCTTACCTGGACTAACTTATCCCATTAAGTTATCGTGAGTGGCTAGCCACAAATAAAAAATGTTTATTAATGGGTCATTTCTAAATTCATTTTCCATTTCTAAAATATGGAAAGAGCTTTAACACGAGTTACTGAAAAAAGTAGTAGTTCATGCCTCCATTAGATTGCTTCATTCTGGGATACGTTTTCTTGTCCTGATTCTTATGAAATGTTTCTTCTTCTACAAATAAAAACTTGTGCTTTCTTCTAAAGACCAAATTTCATCTGTTTGGGCAATGGAAGACTCATGAACACCCTTACCCCTTTAAATAGTCACTGAATTGGGGAAACTGACACTTATTGACATGAGCACAAAGTACAGAGTATGCTTTGCTCCAGCCTCTTGGGCATCCAAATTCAACTGAGCTGAATTTAACACTGAGCTGACAATAACAACAAGACAGGTGTTTGATGAAGTGTGTCAAGCTGTGTCTCCAGCCAGTCGTCACAGAGCTAAACATCAGTTCACCAGCTGCCTGAATCACTTCTGCTTTCAAGGATTTATTTCTACTCTATGTAATCTTCTCAGGGCAGTACAGGCATTTTTCATCATAGTGAAAAAAAAAAAAAAAAAAAAAAAGTTGTTTGTTTTTTAAATTTATACAGTCGCATGTGTGTATATGATGTTGCACAACAGGTAAGTTCTGCCAAGCAAACAGCAGATCCTCACACTGAAGAGCTTTCATTCCAGTGGAACAAAAGAAACAGGTGTAATATATTAAACTGAACAGAAAAACAAAGTGACACTTGGCTCTACAGACAAGAAGAACGGCCCACAGAAGATACGAATTTTAAGGGGAAAAAACTGGAGAGAAAAAAGGATTATAGATATTTGAGAGGATAAAGGGTGATGAATAAGAAATATTTTTCTTACATTCACATACAAACTATGTATTTATATGAATATATGTGTGTGACTATATAGACACATACAATGTGAATTACCTAGTAAATTATAAATCCAAGTCCTTCATCAGAAATTAATATTTTATATCATATCATGCTAAAGGTCATAATTTTAGAGTTAAATATGGCCATGAATTTATGTGCTATTAAAATCCAAGGCTTCCCTGTACCCTAATGCACTTTGAAGCCCTATGCATTACAATTACATTGCAAATTATTGAAAAGGCACATCTAATACATCAGTAGAGTAACCCATGGCAAGTCTGAGGGCAGAAACCAGACAAAAAATGGTTCCAACAAATATTCAAACCAAAGCTGTACAATAAGATGACAGCTAATTGATGTTTAAGAAAGTCATAGAAACATAGAACAGCCATTCACGTAAACAGCAGGAAAGTCTTTAGCATGTCCTACATCACACTTGATGGCATGGATGCAGACTAACACGTAAAAATCCAAACTTGTGAATTAAATAAAAACGTGGTGGTCTTGGAGGAAGAGATGGATAAATGACCTTTAGTAATTTTTAAGCACATTGATATAATACTTAGAGCCTTTAGAAGAAAATAATGAAAAATTATCTAAACAATTTTATATTCTGAGATATTCCTACATTCATTATTAATTGTTTAATTAAGCAATTAAACCCAGGTAATTATTTACAATGCTTAAAATGCAAAGGTTTTGTGGTTTTCCTTTGGTACATCTTAAAATCAATTAAGTTACAGAGTGGGGAAAAATCAGTTAAGGAATTGAGGGAAACTGTAATCTCATGTGTTGAAACTGAGAAAAAATAAATATCTATATGCATTTGCCTTTTGTGGTGGCAATAATAGGCATGGTTCCATAGAATTTGCTGTTAGTTTCTACAAAACACTCTGTGGACCTGATTCCAACTAACATTAGTTCCTACACTGTAAAGAAGCCCTGAACTCCAGAGTAAATGCAAAGAAATCTCAAAGCAAATTGATCTGTCCTGAGGCTTAAAACAGAGGACAAACCATCTTTATGCTCTGATTTCCCACTAATTCTGATTAATTAAAATTTGACTACTTGCCAAGCAGGCTAGTAAGACTTTTTCTTACTTGGAAAAGATCCAGCAATATTTTTAAAAATTGTTTAAGAAAAGTTCAAGAAAACAGAACATGCTTCCTCTGAATGTCTAGCAAGTCACATGCATGGGGTGAAGGACAGACACCACATAGCAGATTTCAGTTCTAATGTCAACATACATTTTCATTCCACCTTCAAACCCACTGAATTCTGCCAGCTTTTTATGATAATTTGTTATTCGGAGTGACTGAGCTAATGAGAATTTATTTGTACAATTAAAGCCACAGGCTCTGGCCATATCGAATTTGGTACCGAGTGCACAGGTGACCAGTCCTGAGTATTTTTTTCAATTCATTTCTGATGCTGTAGTTATTGCGTAAAATTAATGGGAAATCCCGTTATAGTTACTCAGATGTGCTGCAAATTTTTTTTTGAGAACAATGTTGCTGTTTTATTCATTCACATTGCATTTACTCATTTGATCTGCAACCTACTGAATGAGTTGCATTTCTTTTAAAGAAGTGCTTTTATTTTAACTGAAGTGAAAAAAAAAGGGTATGGGTAAGAAGGTTTGTTGCTGTTATGTTCTAGAAATAGTTCAATGCTGCTTACTTTAATGTAATGAACCTCTGAAAGATATGTATGTTAACCTTTCTGACCAATAAGTTGTTTCTAATAGGTTTTTTTCTGCAAATTTTAACACAATTACTTTTTTCATGCTGTCATGTTCAGAGCCTAATATCTACTGATGCTCTTCAGTGCCAAAGGGTACTGTGCAGTACAATACTTTTTCCTGTATGGACATTCCAACTACGGTATGTTTATAAAGGTCATAAGTTTTGATCATTGTAGGAAGTTACATTTTCCCCAGCATATTCCAGCTAATGCTTCCTTCTGATTGCAACATATTAAGAGCCGGGGAGTACTAGTAATTGTTAGTTTTCATTTATTAGCAGCCTAGGCTTTAATAAAACTAAATTACAAGGCATGAATTTTCTCACAGCAATTTCAGGCAGTATAAAAACCCAACCCAAAATAAAAAGCATCTCCATACCTCCAGAGAACCTATTGTTGAACCATTCATGTGGTTCCAGAATAAGATTTTGCATTTGGGCCCCGTGAGGGAGATGGTTGGGGTAGCAATATCAGCCATGTGACCAAATTCTCCATTTGAGCTGTCCGCAAACAGATACCAGCCTTCTTCAGTATACCTGTCCAGAGAGAAAGGATTTTCTCCATTAAACCTAAACATTTAATCATAATTAAGTTTTAGCTAAAGTTAAAATGGTACTATTCTGTTACAAAGATACAGCATCTTCTGTCTGGGTATCTGGATGCCTTTTAGTTTACCAGTGTGTATCCAGAATCCCCAAAAGCCCTCAAAAAGGCAGCTAGTATTTTTATATCACAGACTGGTAAAAGAAAATACAGAGCTGAAGCCAGCCTTTACCCATGGGGTTGTATAGATGAGGGCTGGAGGGCCTCTGGGTCTGTCTGTCCATCCGTCCCCCCACCCCCTTCCTCAGGGAAATCAGAGGGTTTGATCCTGGCTTGAAGTCAAGAAAATCCAAGATACTGGGTGAAAGATGAAGCTGGCTTTGCAGTAAGCATCAGACTGAGCATACAGAGAGACCAGAAGTGCAGTTTTAGTATTTTGGGTATCTAAGATTTTGCTCCTAAAAGCCTTGATTTTCAAAATTAAAAACAGCTGTTGACCAAAGATAAGATTCTGTTCTCTTCAGTGGAGCTGCTAAACGCTTAGTGCTTCTCCAAAGAAAGAACTCCTCCAGCAAGGTCTTACAAACTTGATGATGGGGCCTACGTTTTTAAAAAGGTCCTGGTATTAGGTTTTCCTTGCTTTTCAGTTCTCCTGTTTAGCCAAGCTCTGAGCAAACACTCCATGAAGTTTCACCACTGAACCTGTGAGCAGGCAGCGGCCATGCCCAGCAAGCACTGCTGAGAGAAACACAGGCTGCAAGTCCTGCTGAACAGGAAGAGTCAGGAATTCAATGGTACAGATTCAAGAACTTTTTTTTTTTTTTCCCTGCAGTCCTCTCTTAAGTTTTTATACTCAGAGCAGTCTAAAGGACTAAAAGACTTTGGTGTCTGTGGTAAGAACTCAGTTTGATGCCGTTTTTCTGCAGTAGCCCTGCAGTATAAAAAGCTGCACTTTCAATAATCTTGTGAAGTTTCTTTGAAATCTTGTAAGAAAATTATTTAAAACATTTTAAAATTTTTAAAAGTTATCTTCACTATTTATCTCCACGCAATTTACCTCAGATTGCAATGCCTGTATTGACTCAATATTTACTGATCTGTGTGATAAAATAACTGTGAATTTAGCACATACAGGTTTATCACTACAAAGTTACAACAAAACAAACAGATCACATTTACTGTACAGAATAATTTACACCCATCAATCACAAAATACTTTAATTAATAAAGCCCTGTCATGTACTCTGGAGGTCAAAAAGACTGAATTCAACCATATATTCAGCCACTTTAGGAACAGCATGTTTTATCTACTATAGTCCATAATATAAAGTAGGCTAGAAACAGGCAAATTTTATCTCTGTACTCACACAGCATTTTCCTATGAGGATCTGAAGCCCTTTAATTCACCCATCCTTAGAATCACATATGCAGTAACTTGTTTCTAATATGACCACTGACAGATTGATAGAATGCAAACAGCCTGATATTCCTCTTGCCCAAGGCAAAGAATTCCACAGAGTATCTCCTTATCCTTCCTGTAACCTGTGATTGATCTTAAGGCTGTATTTAAATGAAAATAATTTTCTATCTCTTTCTTGATGTTTAAGACTGTTAAAATTTTGCCTCATAGGAAAATTAAAACCTAGTAATAGCCATTGACATAAAACAGCCCTTCAAAAATCCTTGCAAATTAGTGGCTGATTCATTACTTGTTATGCAGAGTACTGCTTCTGCCTCCCCTGGTGTTACACCAGAAAAAAAAGGATTAAAGAGGGAACTTCTAGAGCCATGGGGATCTACAGAAAATATTGTGGTATATGAAAATAAGGGCAATTTGGATAGTTACAAAACATTTTGGTACAGAAATCTCAGGCTGTTTCCTTCAGCAGGGCAAAGCACAACTCTAATATTTCCATGGTTTAGAAGCAGGGGGGAGCACTTCTACTAATCAGCCACAGTCCAATGCTGTAATCATTACACACTTCTCAGAGTTTTCCCAAAAACTTATCTAGCATGCAAGAATGAGAGAATCATAGTATCTGTACATATTGGTAAGGATTTGTATGTAAAATATCTGCAAATGTAAAAAAGCACAGAAGTGAATTATTCCCATAATTTCTCTTTACTTAGGAAAGATGGTTTTCAGCATTAAACTATTAATACACTTGGTTTATTTATAATTAAGTACTAAAAGATCCTGTACAATGAAGGTGCTTGTGCAGGAAGAAATAACACTTCGTACGTGGTTTCTTACATGATACTTGGAGAACATGAAGTTCATATACTTTATAATTGAAAAATGAAGACAAAAAAACCCCTATCAGTAGCGTGTGGGATGGGTTGTCTATGCTCATAGTTTTAGGTAGAAATCAAATATAGGCAGGGAAGTAGAGGTCATGACCAGAGTAAATGTTTCTACTGCCACCCATAAAATAGAAAAACTACTAAGCAGAATTATAATCTTCCTTTCTGATGAAAGAAATGCCCAGTAGCTTATAGTGAATTTTTCTCTTTCTAAGCCACATGCAAGTAGATATTTTTGAGGGAGGAACAATATATTTTAAAAACACATCTTAAAATGTGGAGCAGACTTTCATTTGATGTAGGTCAGACATGTTACAGGGGAAATCACACAAGGCTGCTGACAAAGCCAACAGAGACCTAAGACAATCCAGTGGCATTCTAGAGGGAAGAGTAATGATCTGGGGAAAATTGCCTATTCTCCACAGTCTTGTTTATCTTTTCATTCAGAAACAGATGAGAGAAGTGTTGCTGAAGCTTTTCTTTTATCACTGTATCCTGGCAATTCAGACATTTTTATAATTACTGCATGCATTTACATCATTCTTGAGACAGTGGCATAAATATTTGGAAGTGAACTATTGCAGAAAATGAGCACAAAATAGAGTATCATATACAAAAGTCTCAGGGTGATCAGGTAAAAATAATGCCAAAATAAAAAGCAACGGAGCATTTTTGTTAAAACATCTTTTAACAAACTGCATGTACTGTAAGTGACAATAGAAATCTTTGAGAACTACATAGCTACAGATCTTTGAAGCAAGACTGCATTTGGAATATTTATCTATTTCCCTCCTTTCTACTGAATAAAGATATTATTTCAATGTAGCAATTTTTTGTTTCCTTTTTTTTTCTTTGGCGTTGAATATTCTACCAGAGTCTTGCCTAGAGGTAAAAGAATATCCAGTTCTCTTAAGGTTTGCAAAAACATTTAGAAATTCAGAATTTCCTCTGCTGCTGGGAACTCATGCCTTCAGTGGTCCAAGAGTGTCAGCACTGTATTTACAACGGCATTCAAGAGGGCTGTAAGATGCAGAATGACAAAGAGCTCTGTAAAGCAATAGCTCTTACAGCCCTCATACTTCCCAGAGTATTCAGTATTACACAGGCCTGCCAGTGAGATTAGTTTGAAACAGTGGTAGGGTGCAATCAGTACTGTGATGAAATTCAAACACCTGTCTCTTATTTGGTGTGTTCTCTCAGATAGGTCTTTGTCCTGAAGGCAGACCAAAGCCACATCTTTGCCCAGATACTACTGGTCCCATAGTGCATCCTCAGAAGGCAGGCGCCATTGCAATTCTTTTGCCTTTGTTTCAGTGTTTGCTAGAATGTTACATTTAAAAGTATTAAACTAGATGAAAGTCCCCTGTATGATACACTTCACCAAGTGCTAGCCATTAAACATGGTGGCAGTATGTGATTACAAGAATATTAAGGATGCATCGGAAAGGGGAAATAGAAGGATCAGAAGGGGCTGGGTAAGTATGTGTAGAGCATTGTTGTTCACCTTCACTCCTATCATGGAAATTTTTACACTTAGGACTACAAGACTAATATACTTGTGACCTCTCTATGTTGTTTAAAAGAAAAGCTTTCATCTAGCATCTATAGACAACATTAACTTGTACCATGTTTACTCAGAGAGCAAAATGATCTCTCTGTCTTGAATTCTTTAAGCTGTCTGGTATAACAAACTGCCTGGAATTTACACGGAGATGCGTATTCTACAGGGGGAAGAGTTTGGAGAGAGTAGTAAGAAAACCTGTTTGCATATAGTTTACATGCAAGAGAACCTGCACTTTCTATGGATACATCTCCTGTAGCAGAGCCAGTTAACATACACACACAATCATCTGCTCAGTTTATCTCTGACTTTAAACATTTCTTAGCTGGCCTACATGTATTTTAAACCAATAAGTAATATACAGTCACAAAGTATTCTAAAACTTTATAAATCTAGATTATCAGTCCCTCTTATTCTGCTCAGTTGTTCTCCTCCTCATCTTCCATCTTTGTTCTCCGAGTGATCTTCAGCCAAGGTAGTAGTTTCTTCACTAAGCAATTTAATCATCTGATCCCTCCTTAAATTCCTTCCTTTTCTATTCCATAAAAGTACTCCTTTCTTCTTTTTCTGTCTTTCTTTTTTTTTTTTTTTTTTTTTTTCCAATTGAGACCTCAAGAATTCAATGGCAACAAGTATAAACCAAAATATTGTTCAAGGTATGTGTAAGAGTGAATAGATCTGACTTTCAATGTAGAACTTACGTAAGTACTGAAATTCAACAGAATACTCAGAGGCTCCCCTGTCAGCAGCTGCAAGATCTCAAGCTCATTTGGAAAATTATTGCATAGAAAATGACTTAGTTGGCAGCTACAATATGTATCATTAAAATCTTGATATTTACCCTTTGAAAATAATTAATTTTACCTCTGTACTGCAAGTATTCCCTATATAGAGACATTCCTGTGCCAGTGCAATAATCCTAATTAATTTCAGAGGGAAGTTCATAACATTTTAATGGGTATACAAAATTCAACATAAGCAACTGAGCTACATTTCCATACTTAACTTTATTAATAGCTTAATAATTCTAGTATATTTTAAAAAGTAGTTAGCAAAGAATGGGTGTTCATAAAGAATCTTCACTGCATTTCCCCCTTCAAAGCATTCAGAAGAACACAGGGAACTGAATATACTAAATGGGAATTAGTATTGAGGGAAAGATCAGGTGTATTAAAGCAAAGTTGGAGGCCTATCAAAAAAATCAGGCCCAGCTTAAATGGTAACATTATCAAGTAGAGTCTTGCACTGTGAATTACTCATTTTACAGTAGTAGTTGCATATTGTTGTAATGTCTGAAAGTGCATCAAAAAATTATCAGCTGAACTTTCCTCTACAGAAAGCTCAAGCTCTGATTTAATTAACTGTTGGACATCTCTC
This sequence comes from Falco punctatus, assembly GCF_963210335.1. Taxonomy (NCBI): domain Eukaryota; kingdom Metazoa; phylum Chordata; class Aves; order Falconiformes; family Falconidae; genus Falco; species Falco punctatus. The sequence continues at coordinate 72,111,947 of NC_137583.1, forward strand.
AGTTTTTAAAGTGTTAATTCACCTGTGTGTCTTCTACAAATCTGAGAATCCCTGATTAAGCGCTTATATGGACTTATAAAATACACTTTACTCTTTTATTTTTCGTTTAGGTTGAAAAATAAATCTGGTGGGAAAACAAACCATTTCCTTAAAGAGTTCTGATTTCCTTCCAAATCTCAGTAATAATGAGAAAAATAAACAAACAAACAAGGCACACCAGAGAGGGAAATTTCAGTTTCCTCAGCAGGATAAGCATCCCAATGATTAGCCACACCATACTAAAATTTGAAATTCAAAATGCTGCAGCCTTTCACATTCCTTTCCATTTTTCCTAGATATGTGTGTCCATAAATGCTGTGCAACATCTACATAGCAAATCAGAGCCCCATAAACATCCTGTAGCTGTTATGTATTTATAACATGATTCTTCAGCTCTCCAACACCATCTGTCCAGGATCTGCCACATCAGAAACCTGCTATTAGTTCCGATGGGTTTCTATACAGAAAAAAACCCTAAACTAATGGTCAAAAACCCAGTAGGGCACTAGACAACATCAAAAAGAAGCACTTTTTTTAACCAAAGGGGAAGGACTGCAGGATACTAGACCTATCAGGAAAATGTGGACCATCAAAGCTCAAGCTGACGGTGTGAACCATATGACACAGTGCCTTCAGTTTGCATTTATCACATCCTATGCATCCTTTTATCAGGGTAGTGAGGCTGGGGGAGATCAGTCTTTTCTCTATCTAATGCCTTTTCTCCAAAAGCGTAGGTAACCAGCTAAAATGTTTTATTGAAGTTAAGATATCTGCAGGAGAATTTTATTTTTAGATTTCTGAGATTTTTTTTTTAGATTATTGTTTCATTAGCTAAGAGAGAATGAAATTCTCCCTTTTTTCTTCCTGACAACCATATTTATGAGAAAATATTTGTATTGGCATCATTTTCTTCCTTGTACTATGCCATCAGAGTACAGTATTGGTATTTTAATGACTTACACATTTGTTGCAAGATGGTTGTAAACTGCTACTTTGACCTTTTCGCCATGCTAGCTTTGTTTTATGTTGACTCCTATTATTTGTTTTTAGTATCAGAAACCAGATGATATGTAAGTTCGAAAAGTAAAAAATTAATTAGGTATAAATATAAAAATCTGTATTAAAAATATTTTAAAAGAAACTAACTTTTCATATTTTCTAGCATTGGCAACAATGGTTGAAATAGAAATATAAAGCATCCAAAAGTCATTAGTATGTCTGGTTGAGGAGGAGAGTGATAGAGCAGTTTTGGTGGGCACCTGGCATTCAGCCAGGGTCAAAACACCACATATTTCTGAGGAAACAGGCAAAGATACAAGGCAGGCTTAATATTTAATTACATCTATGTCCATACAGAGTTCAATGTAACTTGAATATATTAACTGTAAAATGGGGAAACCATGTACACATTGCGCCTATAGCACTGTTTACTTGGAATTTGGCTATAAGGTGCAAAACTGCTAAAAAGTGGGGAGAAGCAATAGTGAAATACTACAGAAAGTAGTATAGAAATATACAGAAAGAGTAAGACTTCTGTAAAAAAATAATAACAAACTCTAACAGTTCCCTCAACACTTCATCTACCTGTAGAAAAGGATGCAAGAAGATGCAAAAAAATTCAGAAGTGAAAGAGACCTTAATATTCAAACAATCATTCAAGAAGAAATGTATCACTTCCTTTATGCTCTGGGTAACAGCTACTTGATGCACTGCTCATTATTTCAGACAGAAGATGACACATGATGTAAGAGAGAGAAGGTAGTCTGCAGACAGTGGCCAAGGTTTTACTCAAGACGTGTAATGACTGTGAGTCTGAAAGTAATGTGGCAGAGAACACTTCTCTAGGAAGCATAAGAAGGTTTATGAGGAGAAAGAAGAATAATGAGCAAAAATTACATTGTTTCTTTAGTATCTGTATTTGCTAGATATTCAGTGTCTGCACACCAGAAATAGACTACTATCTTTCTGCAGATAATATACGATGGCTCATTATAGTTTATAACACACTAACAGATCTTTTACAGCTGCTGTCTTGCAGTAACTTACACATAACATATTCATGGGCTTCAATAGAGTTCTTTCCTGAATAAAGGATTGCAGCTGTGAAGATATTATTGCAGAAAAGGAATCTATATGCAGAATTAAAATTTCATAAAATGTGTAACTTTCAGTAATCTAAAAGGACTACAAGAACTCCAATAACGTAATTAATTATACCATGTATCACAGAAAGATTTTCTCCAATGAACATTTCTAACCACTTAATAGGTTTTAGTCAGTAACTCAAATCTTCATCTAACAACTTGAAAAAAAAAAAAAAAAAAAGAGGGAAGGTATTTCTTCAATTAAATTTAAGCATTTCTGAAAATATTAAAAAAATAAAAAGGGATTGAAAACAAAAAGTGATCAGGAATGCAAACCTTCAGTTACAACAATATGTGTTAAATTTAATTTCAAACAGTGGTAATTCTGAAAAGAGAAAGTTATTTTACCAGGATTTGAAACATATTTTTTTATCTAGTAACCTCCAACCTCCGTTAGCATTTAACATTAATGCATAATAAACTCAGAATCAAAAAAGTAATATGATTGTCATGCCATAATAATTTTTGGAAGACTGCTTTCTGAAAGGATATAATAGATATCCACATTGCAGAAGCCTTCCTCCAGCTGTGTTTACAAACAACTCTGTAAATTGCTGGATGCCAACAGACCTAGTTATTTGCACAGTGCTAGAGACAAAATTTTCCACCTTGAGCATCTAAACATAGGCACACAAATACAGGACTGAGCCTCAATGGTTAATTCCAACTGAACAGAAGCAAAGGTACTTAGCACACCAAAACAGTAGCCACATTCTGAGACCTTTAAGTGGACATTGGGATTAGAAAGGTGCTCCAAAGAAAATCACCACAAATGTGAGAAGGAATTCTTGCACTAAACCAAAGCACATTATATTTATTATCAGACTCCAAGAGTCAAAATTCCAAAAGAAACTTGCTATCTTTGACCCTGGTACAAGCGTAACACCTAAAGCTTTGAGTACAACTTTGATGCCTTTTTTTACATAATAGATATGAACTCCAGAAAGAAATATACTGGTAAAGGTTTACACACACACGGTAAATTATTTACAGTTTAATCTATTTTCATTATAAGATTAAGCCTATGCTTTGGCACCCTAATATACAGAGCTAAAAATATTTTGAATGCATTCTCTTTGTACAAAATTACAATTGACTGAATTATGATTATTTGAAATAGACTAGTTATTTGACATCATCCTGCAAATAATTACTTTTAAGAACAATCTAATGGTCAGAAATTAGTATTTTGCAACTACATCTTTAAGTTGGACACACAAGTAATACCAATACTTCTGCTCCTCAAGTGGATGGTGCAAAACTTAGAATTACTTTCTCAGCACTTTTACACCCCAAACTTCTTTTTTTCCTAAAAAAGAATTATTATACTTGCTTCAGTTTCATTAAGCACACAGTACAGAGATTTTTCTTATAAAAATATTAAATGTATAGTCTCTAGTGTTTAGTTTTTAACCGACATATTGCTTCAGGTGATACTGATGTGTATTATCTATATAACTGTGACAGCTGTTTGCAGTTCCAGATTATTTTTACATACACATTAATCTGAATTTTGTCACTAACAATGTAAGTAGACGCTAACAAATGGATTATGACAAATTCAAAAGATAATATTAACCTGTTATGGTAAGACTCCAGACTTCATTACTGAAGGTGGCTCATTTCTTGTAAGTGCTAGTGGAGTCACCTGATACTAAAAGTTGAATTTAAAGCCGCAGTTCTAAAGCGAGAAGAGGAGGGTGGAGAAACCTTATGCACAATGTTACAGGGGGATTCTTCTCAGACTGTACTGCAACCACAAACCTTCACTTTTTTTCATCAGCGTAACAAGAAAAAACATTAGATATTCTCAGAAAGTGCTTTTAAGGTTAGGATGTGTGTGAAAGTATGTGAATTAATAATTCTATAATATGTAAAAAATAACTCAGTTTTTGTTGTTTATTGTTATCTTATTCCTCTAGATGCCCTCAAGTCTTTATTCTGATGAAATCTACACCAGTTCAACTGAAGAATCACAAGAATTGCAAATATAGAAGCACAATGCCCATCAGAGCCTGTTATAGATAGATTCACTGTAACACATTAAATAAACTCCTTTTTACAAGACTAAAGTATCCTTTCCTTTTATTTTGCATTGTCTTTAAGAATACTATAAGCAACTTCTTAGAGACAGCTGTGGAGCCTGTGAGGCTTAATGCTACGTGTTTCACTTCACTGTGACAAAAGCTCTTAAGCAAGATCAATAGATACACACACATTTGCCTAAAGTATATTATTATACTATTGAGAACAAATCTATGGGGCGTAAAAGCATCACGTAAAGCTCATACTTCTCCTCCACTCCTACGTAAGTGTAACTAAGTATAGTACTCTCAGGTATCATTTATACTCTCCATGTCTAAAAGGCTCATTTAAAAGGATTGTTCATTTCAGTGTCTTCAAGCAATTTCTGCTTAAAGAACAGTAGTCAGTACAGCCTAAACAGCACAAGACAGCAATTCCAAGATAAATATACAGTACTGAAATATGTTGGAACTCCTCAGGCACCCATCCACGTAAAATGACAAACACAGAATTGATGTATTAAGCATTTCCTGTGGTGTACTGCAATCAGGCAATTTGTGCCTTTGGTTTGTGCCTTCAGGAATCTGTTTCATCTCAGAAGCTTTTTTTTTATCCTTTTGGCTGGAATAATGCCAACAACTTTTTTTTAATGTCCATCAGTCCTATAAAAATCATTCTATATATTATAAACACATTTAAGTGGCTTTTGGGATTACCTCTACAAAGTAGAGGTTCTCATTACATCATAAAAACATAATTATTTTTTAAAAGAAATTAATGGGCAAAAAAGGTATATGGTAATTCCATTGTTCTGTAAACTAATGTATCATTTGCTAAGAGTTCATGAGAAGCAGAAACCTCTTTTATAACAGTTTCGATAAAGTTAAAACAGAAAGTACATATAAACTGTCCAGAGTATATTGTGAACAAGGCTTCACAGGAGAAATCAGTATTTTATAAACGAATCTTAATTAATTCTTGTAGATTCATCTGGCAGTATTATTCAGCTATGGGAGAAAGAATACCAATGGGTATGCAGACTTGGTTGGAGAACAGACTGGAAAATTGGCACACATCAACATAAATCCAGTGCTTTAGAGATACGGTGTAATCACAGCAGTGAGGTCTAACCACCCAAATCTTTGCTTAACACTCCAGAACAATTCTGTGTACCATGCTGAGTGCCACAGTCCCATACTACGGCAATTGGAACCAGTGGTAGCTAAAATCGGGCTGGAAGAGGCGTATCCACATCAGCTGTAATCACACCTGAACTGCAATGCTGATACATGGCTTATAGTCAGAGGAAAGCGCACAATGCTAATGAACCACAAATACGATGAAGCACTTCAAATCCCATTTTACTTCTTTAACTAACTGAGCAGAACAACATTTTGGAAGTAGCAAGAACTGTTTAAAAAAAAAACCACATTTTTCTTGCTGATACAAAACATGATCACTGTATACTCCTGTAAATTCTGTTGTGCCTTTCTGTATTGATTGTGCATTTGCAAATTTTGCAAATATCTAATCCTCTGAGCTGTAGGTATGCCTTTTGAAAGTGCACAGATATGTCTTTAGAACTGCAGAAAGTGCTGGTTCCTTTAAGAGCAGAAACTGTATCATTGGTTTGAGGTTACCTTAAAACAGCAGAAGCCTAAGACAACAGAACAGCTGATACTGAAAACTAACCCCTAATAAACTTAACTGCAAAACAAATAAACCTTTACAGTGAACAGTAGAATACAGATTAGTATATTATTATCCAGTCTGATCCCCTTTTGTTTTCTGTTTTTCCCCCCTTTGGTCTCTCAGCATCATTGTTCTCAGACACCCTCTGCTCAAACTCTCAAGATTTACCAACAGCACTAAAAAGCACACCAAACACCACACAAAGTAAATGGCACCAGAGACAAAAGATTCCATGATCATAACACAAAAGTCAGTGGCTGTTAGTTGGATTTTCTCCATTGGAGATTTTAGTCTGACGGCTTCTGACTGACACAGGGATGAGATTAATCCACAATGTTTCCATGGCTTATCTGAACCTGTCACATCTCATTAGCATTCTGTCATATCTCCATAAATTCTGTGAGGCTGAGGCAAAAGGAAACAAGAGGAATGAGTTTCCTTCTCAAGTAGCCAAGCATGAGGTGAAAAAGCCACCAAAATTCCTAATCACAATGAGCATCACTTTTAATGACTGATTTTCCACAGTACAGTTTAGTATAAAATTTTACTATAGAAAACTCCTCAGGAACTGTATTTTTACTTAGCATCAAATATCTAATATCTATGGTCTTGTTCCTTGCCTTATTGTCACACTGGATATTTACTAGCATGTGGAGTAATGCATCTCATTTACCTGTGATGCTTTGTTGATACTTTAATGAAGTACTAATACTTAGTTCATATTTCAGAACCAGTTAGAAAACAAGCATATACTAAGCTACATGTTGTTCAAAAAAGTCTGCAGAGGAAAACCTGGGTTTTGAACCTTGATTATCTGAATTCTTATTGTCTGAAAATTTTCTAATTAAATAAAAAAGGGATTATAGAATAAATTGTCACAGGCAATTTTATTTTTTTGTGATGACTTAGTCAAGACTTTCAAGTCTCTAACTACTTGTAGTGATAGAAATATAATAATAAATATAAAATCAGCAAAACATTACTTTGATCTTCCTGGGCAGACATAAAGGCTAAATCTCTGGGTTTAGGAACATATTTGGCTGAATCACTTTTATAAAAGAGTATGTGTTTTAAATATCTCCCAGGCTAACTGTAAGAATCTTCCCGTAACTTCTGCACCACAAGTCACTCCAGGTATTATCTCCATACAAGATTACATGCACTTTTAAGATACATGTAGGATAATCCAAGTGAAGAAGTCATCTTCTAGCCTTTGAATGAGATATCTGCATATATCACACAAGTATCTCAAGAGCTATATTCAAACATCACATGGGCAAAGCTATCCCAATATCAGAAAAGGATTTTAAGAGGTTTTCTTTTGGATATAAAGCACTCCTCACATCAGGAAGGTGGCTGGAATGAAGTACTGGCATGAAGCTAGTGGAAAGACAAGGCACCTTCAAAAAACCTCGCCAACTGTCAAGGAAGTATCTGCCTTTGCTGAGAGTGTTGGAAGGACTGAGAGCTCCGGCTGCTTTTTTGGTAGGACAAGGCAGCTACTGCAGTGACTGGAAGAGAGGTGGCCTTGGGTTCTTTCATACTTCCATTCGCAATTCTACAGTTTGCCTTTGACTTCTAAGTTCACATCCTTCTGCCTAGGCACTAGGGTGCTGCTGCAGCAATGATTTTCCCTTTGTTATTTTCATGGGTTGTTTCATGTCCTTGCACCTCATGCAGTTCTGTCCTGGTGAAAACTATATGGGTGCTATGGAAGAAGAGTTATAGGGGGATATATGCCATACTGGAGAGGTTCTTCATCTGTGAAACACCCTCTTGCTTCTCTTCCTGTATGACACTAGAGACAGTTTTCCATCTATTTCCTTTGGTTTTTTGCAAAGAGAAAATCTTACCTTTAGAGTCAATGTATCCAGCTATGGATGCCCCAGACAAAGGTTATATATATATATAAAAGCTTATATATATATATATAAAAGGCTGTCTCAACATTGCTTGCACAACAGTTCCCAGGCCATAGTTGATCAGGTCTCTGATCCCTTTAACTAAGCTATTCCTTAATTATTTTGGGGACTACCTACTCTTTACCATGCACTCAAAAATGCATTGCAATGTAGAATTCAATGTTCCTTTTATTTTCTCTTCTCTGTCAGGCTCAATGGCACAGAACAAGGGCGATTTGTACATGCAGTATAATAGAAAGGTTTTTCGGTATTGGTTGTATCAGCTAAGTGAAATGTAGCATTAAAAAAAAAAAAGTGCCTTCAGGTAGTTAAATTCAGGTTTCTCCTTTCTAATGTTTCACGAGTAGTGTCCTGTGAGATTATAGTTTTTTTCAGCTGTTTAGAAGTTCTTAGGCTCTCAACTTTAAAATATTTATTGACTGCTGAAAAAAACTGCTGGGCTTAAATACATCACTTAAAGCCTTTAATTTTTCCTGATTCTTCCTGTGCTAAATTCTGGTAAAGATTGTCTGAAAAGCAGACACAAAAGCAAGAAGGTGTGTTAAACATATGGTTATCAAGGGAGATATTTACCCAGAAATAATTATCATGTGAGCTTATAATTTTAGTTCCACATCCTTTTCTGTTTTGATTCATTAGTTTTGATGACATATTTGGGTATAAATTATCATATGAATTAAGTGTCTCTAAAGTTTTCAAATAACAGTTGTACCTAAATATCTTCAATAATGTCAAAGAATTTGCTACATCACTAATCAGTTTCTCAAAAATGGAAATAAATGTATGGCATTATCCATTTGCTTGTTCTATCCTATATACTTGTTTAAGCCTACACAAAGCGATATCTTCATTATTATAGCAATTAGAAACCTAAGAGAATTCCCATTTGCTAAGTGTAGAAACATGCCATAAGAGCTCTACATTCATATATGTGTAACAGTATTTTCAGTGCAAAATGCCAGCGTTACCCAGTTCTTTGCAAAACACATGCCAGCCTTTCTCTAGCTCAAGCCAAGGACTGTCAGGCTGCCATAGCAGACTCCCACAATGACTTCTATTCCTCCAGCCTTGGGCTTATATATGCACATACAAGCTGTTCTGTCCTCCATTTTTGAAGTCATTACTTTCACTTAATTAATGTAATTACAGCTTCAAAGTCTCACACCTCTGTCTTACAATTCATCAGTCTAGATGTTGCTAGCCCAAATGAATATTCTATGGCAAGCAGATGGTTTGAATCTCTGACTATTCACAGTTATTTCTGCTGAAAGAACTCATTGTAAGCTGCACTGTCACCCGTTCTTGCATCAGGATGAATCTAAGCATTTCTATACATAATCCTGTATGTTGTATTTTAATAAGCAATCACACAGGATTACAGTACTACAGCTTCTTTCATCTAACTCCATGGAAATTTGGGGAAAATGGATGAGAAAATAAAACAAAGCGTTGCAGGGTTTTAATTGAACAAAACTGCTGCTCTGCATCTCCTGCTGTAATTTGGAAGCATCCTGCTCCTGTTCTCTTCTATAGGCCAATAAACAAAGGGAATGGGGAAACAGTACAACCAAATTACATCTCATGTGAAACATCACAACAGCAATACATTTCAGTGTTGCCTGAAACTGCAATCTCTATGGATCATTTACTTTCTCTTTTCATCAGTCCTTTTCAACATATTGTTAGTTGCATTAAACCCTGAAAATATGTTGAAAAACAGTAATACAATTCCATGTATCACTGTGCCAATACAAATCTGTAGTGGAAAAGCTGTGAGAGAATTTACTAAGTACATATATAGTGCTGGTATCAGCTAATATGTAATAATTAAATAGCAGCCAATTAAATATTTGACAGCCAATCTATCATAAATAGTTGCCCTTTTTTACAGAGTACCCTTCCTTTTTTTTATATAGAATGCTGAGACCTTGAAACAATCAGGTAGCACTTTAATTCTTTTTTTATATTGTTGAATGAGGATTTGTTGTGGTGGTTATTTTTCTGGTAAAAATACACAGTGATTTTAATGAAGTACACAGTGAAACTAATACATTGAGCTGATTCTTTTATAGTGATAGAAATAGTCTCAGACTGAGTAAATGCAATATAATCTCATTTTAAACTAGAAGAAATACAGCAAAGACTGCTGGGGTGGTTTTAATTTAAAGTCCAGTTTTTGCACTCTGTGGACTATTGTCACAGAAAGTAAACATGCCTGCCACTAGAACTAGGCAAGCATTTTTCTGTTCAGGAAAATGATGCTGTACAGAAATTTCCTTGTTACATGAATTGAAGTTTTATGACATTTAAAGTTGTGCTTAATAAATTTGCTAGTCAACTATAGGGATTTTGATTCAATAAATTTTAACTGTTATTTTTAAGTGGAACAGAAATTGCATTAATGTGTTTTTTTAATCACATTTCTTACTTCTTTAAAAAAACCCAAACAGGTAAATCCAGATGACCATGGAATAAAGCTAATTTTTGCTCCTTGAGAAAAATCAAAGGAAAGTGTTTGGGAGGAGTTAGTAATTATCATAAACAACCTACCTAGATTCTAAAATTAATTTAGAAATCTCCACTGAGAGAACAGAAAGTTTTTCATTTAACTATGATGTGATGTCATTTATCAGAAAAATGGTAAAATATCAACTAAACTAAATTTAACTGCACAGTATTTTTGAACTACATTAGTTAATTATTTATTAAATAACAGCAGAATTCACAAGATCCATTGTTGCAGTAACTTGTACTGCCCACCCTTGGGCAAAGCTGCCAGGATAACGACAGCGAGTAAGGTGGAAAAGTGAGCATATACTGTCTGTGTGAGTAAACACTGTTGTAGAAGGCATTCACCCAAAACTGATCAAGATGATGACTACTATCAATGCAATTAAACAATACCCAGTAAATTGCAAAGACAGCTTTCAAACAAAGGAGACATAAGCTTGAAAAAAACTCTAAAAGAAGGACGAAAATTCGTAATGATGGGGAGAGATTATGAACTGGAAACAACAGTAACCAAAACCCAATTTTCACATACCAGAAGTCATCTCACTGGTGCCACGACCACTGCATAGACCAGACAGAGCATCACCCTCACTGGAAACTGCAAATATCCTGCATCTAGTTGATGGGCTGATAGTTTGGAGTGCTACAAGGAGGGTTATTTTCTCATGGCGTATGTATTACACATTGTAGGCAGTGGCATGTGCACACATAAAGCTGGAGCAGTCATGCCTCCAAACTTGCTTTCCTATAAGGGAGAACATGCTTGTATCCAACATGTCCTGTGGGAGAGGGAGTGCACATGTGTTTCACTGGATGGGGAGGTACCAAAACTTCGGGAACTACTTATAGAAAGGTGTTTAGAAATTTGTACCTGTTTACTAACATTTTGTATTTTGATTCATCTGTTGTATTGATGCTATTGATCTTGCATATCTACTTTACTGAATGTCAGTTAATTACATTACATTATTAATCAGTAAACTGCTTCAATATCATGAACTGGGCGGTTTCTCCCCCTGATAATCCACAAGTCACTAAATTCACACAGTCCAAGAAGGATTCAAGTACCTGAAAAATTGTACTCACGTAGTATGATCAATTAATGGGCAGTGTTTTTCTTGCCCAGGGTAGAGATTTGCCCCTCTTCCAAGTTCCCACTTGAATACATTTGTGGTATCGATGGAATCATTTCCTGACATCTGTTCCAAGGCTGGTTGATACCATTCACACTGATTCTTATCTTCAAAGTCGCAGAAATCCATAACTTCAGAGATGAATAGTGATTATTTCATGTTCATATAAAAACTGGAAACCATTAATTGATGTTACAATAAACTAAACAATATGGCAATATAAAGGACCTGGAAGTCACACAATGCAGCTATTTGGTATTTGTGTCAAATACTGAATTGTTATCTTACTAAATATATGTGCAGCTGCTTGTGCCTCAGTTTTTGATTCCTAGCAACTGGACAAGAGTGAGCTCACTACTGTCCCTCCCTCACAACGCATCCCCCTGTAAGAGTATTCAGGGTAAAGAAACTTCTTATTTTCCATTTCTGTTATAAATATTTATTTTCCAGTATGCATTCCTGAGTATTTTGCAGAAACTTTGTCTAGGTGATCCAAGGTGAGTCTTTTCACTCTCCAGAACTTTGAAACATATTATTATGCTCAAGTCTAAGTGAGTGTGTGAAATTGTGCAGGGAAATGCAAACTTACTTTAAGGCACAAAGCTCAAATGCTAGCATAGCTGAGGTAACTTTTACATCAAGAAATCATAGGGTGCTAGGTGCCTATGATGCTTCCTTCCTGGGAGGCTGAAAATGGTAGACTAAGGAGTGAGTGAGTTTTGATTTATAGCTTGTGTATCTCCAGTAAGAAAGCAAACCACAGCCAGTGTGATCTTGTAAGTTACCAATATAAAGATTTGTGGCATTTCCTGAGAATGATGAGTGGCATAATATTAAGTGTTTATTCCCCTTTTTTAACATGTTTTATAAACATCATGTTTCAAATGCCTTGAGAAAGATAACTTCCTGAGAATATATTTCTGCCCTCAGTCAAGACATTCTTAATTCCTATTCCAGCACTGCCGTTCGAGTGATAAATGGCCATCATCGCTGTAGTGATGGGAGACTTCAGACAGAGCAAATAGGTAAAGGTGTATTCTTCACAGTATTTATGTCTTTCAGAAGGAAAGGATGTTTTGTAAGATAATGTACATTTCTGAGGGGGGAAAAACATTCTACCCAAAGGGTTCTGCATTTACTTTTGGGGGCAGAATTTCAATGTTGTGTGGTTTTTTTTCACTACAGGAAATCAATCAGTGATATTTATATATCAGATTCATTTCTTCCAGTTACTCCCACATAAGAAATAGACAGAGGGAGTCTGATGTTACTTTTTCTCATTGAGCCCTCAGCCCTGAGGGAGGTGATTGAGTTCCCTACACAATGTATAATGAATGCAGAGTTTTGTTCTTCAGTGAGAATAGTTGCCAAGGCTGACGAGGTCACTGTCTCTAGATGTGCGTCTTCTTCATTAATCAGCTTCAGTACAGCAGTATTTTCAAGTACTGTGCTTTAAGGCAAAACAAAGTCATTGACAGTTTCTTCTAAAATGCTATAATATGAACTGCTGCAACTCAGAAGCAAACAAAAAGTGTCTTAGACCTCTACAGAAAACATGTGGTGACCCTGTCCATTGTCCCAGTTCTGGTGTCCCCATCTGACTATCAGAGCTTTTCAGGCTGGAACTCACTTCTGTGTGGATTAGGCTGAATTTCACGATCATTGCTGCTGATGAAAATACTTTGTATAAAAAAACCTCCTAAATCTCGTATTCATAGAATTAGGTAAAAAACCTGGACCTAAGTATCCCAGATGTACACCTAAACGTTATTCTTTCTCCCAGTCTAGGCTAGTGAACATTTGAAAAAATTATGTCATAGGTTGTTTAATTTGAGAAACTATGCTCACTTAAAAAAACTGTCATGTCTAGCTACCAGTCATTGGGGAACTGAGAAATCCTTCCTTCTCCACTTCATTTCAGTAGTCAGTTGAATTGGAATGTCAAGCCTGAATCAGCCTATTAGAAGGCAGAAAATGTATAACATCTCAGATTACCACATTAAGGCAAAATGTTACTATTTTTCTAGGGAAAATCACATTAAAAATAGCATCTAGGTACTAATACCATATTGCAAAGGTAAATGCAGAATAGTTAATGCAATGTGTTTAACAGCCACAAACTAATAAGTTAGCAAAATACAAGATTTAGTACACTCACCACAAGCCGATTCATCGGATTTATCAGAGCAGTCAGGACTAAAATCACATCTCTGGATCATCTGAATGCAATGGCCAGAGGCTCTACATACAAACTCCTCCTCTGTGCAGTTGTTCATGGGGAGCGTGGCAGGCACTGAAGTTCCTGAAGTAGTTGTAGAGATTGTTGGCAAGTTTCCTTTGAAAAACAAACCAACAAAATGTTGAGCGATGGGACCAAGGCATTTTAATTTTGTAATGATTTCTTTTCCTTGCCATTCCCACCCTTTGTCAACACAGCTTTAAAGTACAGCTTTACTGGAAACATGTCTGGGTGGCCAAGCTGAATGACTTAAATATTGCCCAGTAGGAACTGAATTGAGCGTTTCCTCAGTGGAAAGCACTAGGCTGGTCATTTTAGCCAACCACCATTCAAACAATCCTTGACACTTGGAGGAATTTATTTACACCTTTTACATGTCTTTCAAATTTGAATCAAGCCAGTGAGTCATTTAAAAAAAAAATAATGCCACAGAGACTGACAGAATAATCATGAAAACTTAATTTCCCTGTGAACCAAGGCTAACAGATTCTGATGATAATGGCTACTTTTTTTTTAACACGTTGACTATGGCAAGTGACTGTGGAAATTGCTATGTAACCTTGTTGTCTTGTAATTTCATCACTGAAAAAAATACTTTTTTTCTTATTAGAATAATTATTCTGAGGTCATTGTCTTGTTCCACCACTTCCTTTGTGTTTCATTCAAACTCATTACCACTTTTTTCATATCAATTCTCTTCGTCTTTCCTCCTATTCTTCACTGTGCAACTTTCTTCAGGCTCACTCTCATTTCTTGAAAACTCTTGCTATTGTTGTCCATAAAATCCATTTTCATTATATACTCCCTCTTTAAATTTAATTGTTAATGAAATTATTAGCTATAGTGCACAATGTACCTAAGCAATACAGCTGAGTTAATTAAAAAGTACATGTGAAGACCTTTTATAAAACATGTGCCTAGGACAGCAAGGAATTTTCTTCCCCCAAGGCCTGGAATACTAAGGCTGGTAATAAATACCCCATGAGCAGGAGCCATTTCTATTTCATAAGGTAGAAAGCACATCTATGACATGAAATAAATATGCTTCAATCAAATGAATGATAATCCCGTAATATCCTAAGACTCAAACAAAAGACTTAGGGGAAGGAAGCCTTTGAAGGAATCATTGTATGATATAAATGTATCTACAGCTCATAATAATAGCAAGGACCTTATTGGTCAGAAATCTTTAAATATAAATGCCACATTCAAGCCTCTGCTCCTAATCCACTGAAACAGGGGAATAATTTTTCAATTACCATAACCTTCATGATAACTGAAAAGAAAGGAGAATCTGCTCCTTTCTCTTGAAATAATTAATTTTCTATGCTTTATGAAAACCCATTTTGTCCAGATCAAGTATCACTGAATAGCCTTGGTTAGGTCATTCAAATGATGCATCAAAGCAGTATGCTTAAGTTTATACACCTTTAATATTACTTATGAGGGATCTTACAAAATTTTCAACTCCACCTCTCCCTGGTCAGTATTTGGTTATTTGAAGTAGAACATGAGCCAATGGGTGACTAGTGCTTAATTCTAGGGTGCAGGAACATAGCAGCCCTGCTTTCTTTCTTTGGTCCAACTTGCATTATATATGGTGAAATATGCCATAGCTATTGACTATCTTGCAGACTATTCCCATAGTCTCTTTGACTCTTTTTTTTGGTGGTTGGGATACTTTCTATGGTGCAGAAGACCTTGGGATGTCTCAAAAACTGCTTTCAATACTAAAAGCATTTTAAAAATATGCAGAACACAAAAAATGTTTTCTATTCAGATCTGACCACCATTATACTTGAGTATTTTTGGTTTACCTTTCCACACACAACGGGGGTTTTTTATATTATTTATTTATGAACTTTGAAACTCTGACCTTTTGTACTTCCCAACTTTCTTCTTCTTTATTTTTAAAACTTTTTTCATATCTCATTTGAAAACATATAGAGATTTTCTGACTAGTTCTTCTAAGTTTTTCTTCCCCAAATATAAGGCATTGTGTGTTAACAGAATATCTACAGAAAACTTTATATTCAAGATGTTATAATAAATGTTGTAGACTGTATAAACTTGGTAAATTGTGAGATAATTATCTAGGCAGGAAACATGCCATATAAACTTGATATTCCTAGCAGGCCCAATTATATCTACAAGAAAATTTTGGAGTAGCAGAGTAAAATGCATGTGCACTAGGGTGTTTTAGAGCTAGTGCTAGGATACTAATATTAAGAAACTGTTCTATATTGTTTGCTGTTCTACAGCCCTATTATGACTGTACATCAACTGTCACACCATATATAACAGTGTAATGCCTGCTGCAGCTAACACTAGTCCTCTTAAAATCCCATCTGTGATGAAGTGACAGGTCTGGAATCTGGTGTCTTGAAGTACATGTATTTTGGGATATAATACTTTCAATTCTGTAGACATTGCACTACCCTACATAGCAATGACTTCTGAGGAAAGGCTGCTCTATCATCTGAACCTTATGTGTGCTGTAATGTGAGCACAATCGGCACAGTAAACACACTAGGAATTATAGAGGGGAGATGGAAGGCTCTATTAAACAAAGTTTGCTGAATGAAAGGTCAGTGTGTTTACACACAGTTAAGCTTCTTTTTCCTTCTAGGACCTGGAAGACTTAGGAAGCTGCACACCTCTTACTGAAGGTCTCTTTTTTGGACCTTATGTGCCCAGTAAAAAACATTTTGGGCTGATGCCTGGATATGAGGATCTGAAAAGCAAGGAAACAAGTCTGGATTTCCTTGCAAGGCAAGAGTCACGATTCAATCTGGTTTTTGCTTTTCCAGTAGTGACATTTACAAATGACAGCAAAGAATCAGGTCACAGCTAGGAGCTGTACACTTTAACTATGCTCTTACCATTGTAAAGAGTACAGCCTAGAAAAGACATGTCATCAAGTCCAATGTCTCCAGTGAAACCATCTCCTACAGTACCTTTCACCAAGATCTAGGGGAACAAGAATTACAAAACATTTTTCAGTGTACGGTAGACTTCTCATTAAATATTTCATATCTATTGATAGTGGAGTCATTTACCATGTTTCACACTTAAAATGAGATTAAATTTGTTCTAGGGGATATATTCTATTTAGTGACACTTTACAAAAGAGGCTAATGATAACCAGCTTTCACTGGTGGTCACATTAATCACAGTGAACCATAACACAATGGTTGGCTTCACAATTGTGTAAATCCACTGGAACATCATTGTGACATAAAATGATGGCAAGAGATTATCCTAAGTGGCATATTATGATTAGCTCCTTTGGTACTTATTGTAATAACATTAATCATGATTAATTATAATAACATTCATGTGAACGAATTATAGGTCTTATACAAATCCTACTGTGATGAAAACAATTAAGCAGGTTAGAGATGTACTATGGAACGCTTTAAAGAAAAATATTCTACTATTTCATTAGAGTTGCCAATGCTGTATATGCTTACTTTCTCATTATTGTCTACTGCAAAGGAATGGGAGAGGTTAGTATTTGTGAAATCTTGGCTGACTGCATAAGCCTATTTCCTGCTGACTCTTGACATAGAGTAAAAATCCAAGTAGTTGATTAGCGAAAGATTTAGTAAGAATTTTCTTAATTTAAGTAATTTATAAATCCCTATTTATAAAAATAACAAAGCCTCCTCAAACCATACATTTAAACAAATTGTTTTTTTCTGATCTAATGGAGTTAAAATATTAAAGTTACTTCTTTGCTATTTCTTTAAAATACTATTCTCATGTCTTACACACGCACACACATATTCAAGCTTCCAGATTATTCTGGGATGCTACATAAAATTTCAGTTACATTTTTCAGTTTGTTCCTCAGTTCAATAGATAATCAAAAGAATGAAGTATAAATAGTGGTAAAAATACCGAAATACTGCTTCACAGTACTGTTAATTCTAATATTTTTGTTGCAATTCATTTATTCATAATTTTATTTGCAAAGAAAGCTTATGTTCAACTAGTAATGAAGCACTGCTTGGAACTCAAAGATGCAAGGCACTTCTGTGTAGACAGGTGTCTCAATTCTTTTGATCAAATATCATTCATATTTTGGAAACATCCTCACATCAAATGTCATTTCAAAAATATATGTTTGCATTTTACACTTCATTATTTCTTTTGTCATATGGTAAACGAAGTCCTGTAAAGGACTGCTTTACCAGTCTCAGAAAACAGCACTGTGTATTAAACAAGTTCTCAGTAACTTGAGAGAAAGAAGAGAATTCATCTACACACTAAGAACTGGTTTTTTCAACTGGTATGACACAGAGCTTTTATAAGTCACACTTTAGATCTATTAACATGTAATGGGAGGAAATAATATTTAAAAGGTGCAAGGAATGGCCTTAATACCATAAGAGAACAGCATCAGTCAGTATGTTAGCAGTTAACAAATCTGTTTCTGCTATCTAAAGTTGCATGTGAATAGCAGATTTATCACCAATGCCGACATAACTAGAATAAACAACAATTATTACACTTCAAGTACAGATTATTTCAATTACACAGAATAAGTGAGTATAGTAAAAGAAGATGGATATATGTCCTTTAATGGATATGATGAAGATGGGTTATTTTAGCATAAAATGTATCTATTGTGAATGACACCAGTAAATGACAGCATTGCTTCTTACAGCTTTCATCTCAGCATGGAATTCTTATTTTTCCCTCAGAATGCCCACAAATACTTTTTTAAAATATTACTCCAGTCTTTTCTTTCCTTTTTAGGTTAAAATAGGGGTAACGCTACAGTATTGGTAGTAGTAACATAAAAATGCTCAGAAACAGGACAAATCAAGGCACCTATTATTTAGAAAAGCTATGCAAGAAAACATTAAAAAATGACAGAATTCCTTCCTTTCAGTATAATTTTGACTGGCAAACACAAAGTAGTTTAAATAAAATTTTTACTTTGTTTTCAAAGTGTGAATGATTAACTGCTCATAATTCATTATTAATTATGACCTAAAATTCAGACAAAAGGGCAAAGGGTTTATTAACTCAACTTACAGTTACTACTAAGATAATCCCAAGCCTCCCCATAAAACTACACTATTTTTCTGTGGGACTGTGCTGTGCTCCAATGGATGTTAACCATCTGAGGGGCTTCTCTCCCCATATCTCCCTGTGCCTGTCTCCCCAGCCATGACATTCACAAGGTCTGCGGGCATCCTTATGTGTCATCTTCCATCAATCTTTTCCTGGAGGAGGTTGCACTCCTGCACCTTAAGAAGGAATACTTTTTATTCAGGGCATAAAAATACCTAAATGTAGAAGTGGCAGGACACAGTTCTGCAGGACTTATTCAGTTCAGAATACCTCTTTATTGTTATGATGATGATTATGATTGTATTACATAAAATCTCCCCAAATTATTTTTTTTAATTTATGTACTTATTTGGGGAGTCTGACACTGGCATATAGCACAAACTCAGTAAGTAACACAAGAAATGTAACACAGGTGTACTTATAAACTTAAAATTGAAAATAGGACAAATTTATGAATTGGTGCTGCAGCATAAAACTTAGTCTCTCTGCAGCTGTGGTTAAGCATTGACCACTTAAATTAATTTCCCAGCTGAAATTCTGCAAACTTCATAGGCTATTATTTAACAACCTCCAGGGAACTCATCTACCATGAAGCTCATTTCACATCTCATTTATTATTTGAATAAGGATAAATAGTTCCAAATTTCTCCAGTTTTCAGAACTCTAGAGATCCAGTCTCAATGAAATCTACAAAGGTAGCAAAAGGTATGCTACATAAAGGGGGAGGGTGACCTCCATGAAAAGCAAAATATATTACAATGACACTCTGTATACAGAAAAGGATTGATCCCTTAGGATTTTGAACAAAATAGGTTTTTGAAGGGTGAAGGAACATTATGACAAGTGTTAATAGAGGAATTACAATGGGCAATACTGTTCTGTACAAATGCTCCATTTTTACAGTAATGCCCATTTCTGTCATTAGCCAATTCCCACTGAAGGTTAGCAAAGTAAAATCTTAATTTCCATACAAGCATAGCTTAAACCGGAATGGAATCAATTCCAAAAACTGTGAGGTATTAAAAATTCTGAAGATTTCTGAATATCTAGGAAATAGTGATATTAGTTCTAATGTATTTACCTAGTAATACAGACAAATATCTCAGGTTTGTCACAGGAATTGCCAACTGTGTTCCTCAGTGATTCTATTTGTAGTTAGTTACGGCATGCTAATTTTGACTAGGTTTGCTGTGCGTATTTCCGGCAAGAAACACTGTGATTTGGTTTGAAGAGGAAAGAACAAACACACAAGTAGATACAAATGGCTACAAATGCAAAATTGGATACAAGTGGGTGCAAAGAACTGGCAAATAACTTGTATCCAAAAGTGGATACAAGTGGGCTCAAATGATGGACAGAAAACTTTGTCATCAAACCCCTTTGTCTTAATTTACTGAAAGCAAATGCCGGATTGAAAGTTATATACGTTTCACTGTGTATTTACATTTACACCATTTTTTTGAAAAAAAAAAAAAAAAAAAAAAAAAAAAAAATAAAGACATTTACAACTACATCTGAAGTTACCTACTCCTGTTTCAATGTTATGTATAAATAAATTCAAATGTCTCATAACTTTTCATCAAGAAAAGTAACCAATTTCTTATGAGATGGTAGAACTTTTGTAATTACAGGTAAAGGACAAGCCATAGAACATGAATTGTGTGAAATCTGTATCAAAATTTTTTGCTTCAGAATTCCTTTTTATCAGGAAGTCGTCATCCAACAATCATGTCACAGTTAGTCTTCACTGAAGGATGATTTTTTCAAGAACACGTGAGCATATTTCTATGATATCTCAAGAACTACGTAAAAAAGGGAAACTACTTACCAAGCAAACACTTTTTTTTTTCAGAAATATTGCAATTTTTTTACAAAATCTGAGAAATTAAAATTTAATTTTAACTTCTTGAGTTACTAGCTCATGCCAAATAAAGGCTTATTGACTTCTTTGATAACTGAGCCCAAGCATGGCAACTTATTCCTCACCGGTTCTGTTTCTCTGCTTTCTCACCTGCCATCAAATGAGTAAGCACTGTCAGACCTGAGACCATTTTCCAAATCTCTTGCCTAGGTGTCCAGTAGCTGTATCCTGACTACATGACACTGAATTTTTCCTCTGTACTTTCCACACCTTCTCTTGGGAAAAAAACCTGGGTGCACTGGCATAAGCGGTGCCGCAGCGTGTTCCAGCTTTCCTCATGGTGGGAATGACTAGGCAATCAGGGCTATTACACAGAGCTGTTATGCGTGGCATGGAGCCCTTCTATCCCCAAAAGCAAGCACAAGTGGAGACAGCCCATCAGCTGCTGGAAAGATGATCAACATTGGGTCATCACGTTATTTTAATGACACATGTAGAAAAGTTTGACAATTCACTGTCTTCAAGTCCCACCACCCCTTCCTTGTGTGTCCATTGAAAATGCATTACAAATCAATGCCTCAAGACTTCAAAAGTTGAAATAAAGTCCTTTCATACAGGTGTCCAAATGAATTCTTACCAATGATCTTAAGGTTATACACACCAAATATGAAAAATCTTGTGTCAAATATTTTATGTTTTAAAATGCTTGTTTTTTCAAGATACTGAAACCCACTACTTCTAGTTCAGCAAAGTGCTTTATCACACTTCACTATAAGTTTGTGAACCCTCGTGCTGATTTATGATGTTTTTCCAAGCATTTCTCTGAAGTGCAGGGAACAATCACATTTCTATCCTGTTTCAGACTCTTCACTGACGTTGATGGGACAGCTGACAAGCATAATATTAATAACTATTTACATCTTCTAGGAGTCAGTACTTTGCCGTATTTTCAGTCTGTAATATTAATGTTGAAAGAATTACTGCAGAAGTAGTATATAGTCAGTGCCTAAACATTTCTGAGATTCTAGCTTTATAAAACAGCATGGTTACCCTGCTCAATTGGCAAACATCTATCTAGTAATTATAGTGCTAAAGCTGTATTTAATCCAATTTAAGTTAATGCCTAGCTTTCACTTCATCTGAAAAGATATACAGAAGATATGCATCTTGTATACATGTAGATATACACCTACAAAGACACGTTTATTTCACAAGATTATGGCAGAACAAGATTATTTTCAGAAGCAACTCAGATTGTAAATATGAAGCATTAAAAAACTAAACCAAAACAAAAACAAACAAATAAAAAACCCCAAACAAACAAACAAAAAACCCAACCACACACCAAACCCCACAAAATCCCCAGAAAAATGGAGAAAACCCACTTGAAAGCTGAAGATACTTTTTCAGGCAGAAAATTAATTTAATTTCTGTTCAGTTGGCTGCAGGTACCTAAAAATGCATCTATCCTTTAGCAATACCACTTTTAGTTTTAAAAATATAAATGTTTTCTTTCCCTAAAGAGGATGGATGATGTTTTTTTTAAAAAAAATTACTTAAGAATCACTAAGTAATGAAAATGCTTGGCAGATAAAGATATACTCACAGACAATACTAAAACATCCATGGTTAAATGGATGAGGCCAAATCTAGTAAAAAAAAAAAAAAACAACCAAAAGATACTGTGAATTTTCTCCCACATCTAAAGTGCAAGTCCCTTTACTACTTCTCTATAAATTTAGGGTTTTTTTTAGAGCATCAGTCATTTCTGATATCCCTGTGATTAATTATGAAGACAGTTTAAGGATCCAAAGACTGGATCTAACTGATGGGCTGTTTTGACAAGAACACATACAAGTGAAAGTGGGTCAGTTGTAGTATGTGAACAGCAAAGCAATGGCAAGGCTGATGATGTTCTTTCATGATGTGCCTTTATTGACCCTAATCATATTACGGTACCCTGAACTACTTTCAGATGGAATCTCATCACTACTCCTTCACCTTAAGCATGGTTTTACTGCCAGGGTGATCTTCCATGGCAGGTTTAGGCAGGTTCAGCAGCTTACACACTTTTTCACCTATACATCACATTTCCTTTCTTTCTCCCAACCACCATTTCCTCAGATTTTAAAATAAATTAACAATAAAATTACAGGATTTTGGCTGAGTTACTATGCCAAATTCCTAGGACTTATGGTCCTAAAAAATGTATCCCACACTGACCAGGATATCTTGTTATAACCTAAGCACTTTTTTCCATCCTTCTTGTACCTTGGAACATATCAAGATGCAAGGGCTGCATAAAGACATCTCCACATCTCTGTGCTGAGAAGCTCAAATAGGGCCTTCATGGACAGACTTGTATCTAGTCTGTGCAATGCTCACTGCTAAAGCAATTCTTCCATGCAGAGCTAAGGAATATCTTGAGAAAAGACAGGCATCACTTCCTTTTCAATATTTATGAGAACATTTTTGCTAGCAACTGAGTCAATTATCTGTCTAGCAGCAAATCCTAGCGAGCAAAGGGATCACTATTACATGTTTTGCTTAAAGATGTGGACCCTTCTCTATCCAAAGGATTTTGCCTGACTGAGATAGTAAGTTACACAGAATTCCTGCTTTTGCATCCATGCAAATAGCCTTAACCTCCCAAAGAAAGAAAACTGTAACACAGAGACACAATGAGAACAAGACTTGCCATGAAATCCTGTCTTCATTAAAGACAACAAGAGTTTTGCTATGTACTTCAGTAGAAGTGGAAATTCTACATTGCTTCTTAATTCTACTATAAGCATACTCAATAAATATAGATTATAAAAAATAATATAAAAGCCCCCTGTGTTTGAGGTAAAGCCTAGAACTATGGAAGGATACTTAATTAAAGCTTCAATGAAGGTACTGCTTGCCTGTGATTTCTCGCTACTTTTCAAAGATGGCTTCTAGATCCAGTAAAGGAACAAGAAAAAAATCACTAACATTTTCCTTCTCTTTGCAAAGGTATCCAAGTCTCATTTTCCTGTTCAGCAATTCCTGGTATCAGTAGCAAATTTGAGACACTACTTTGAATTTTTAGGAAAGGAAAATCCCTACTTTACATAATTCCCCACAAATTCAAACAACTCAACACAGTCTCTCAGTGGGCTGTGGGTTGTGAAAGGTGGTGAAAGTCTTTCATTACTTCAGGTTTTCCATATTTAAAACATGGGCAGTACTTGACAGTTCATTGGCGTACAGAAAGGCTGCTTTTACCTGGTGCAATTTCCTTTGGGCTTCCTGCATGTAATCAGGGAACCAAGGTAAAGAACACTCACCCCTGCCCCCTTTGTCGCTGTCCCCCCAACAACAATAAAAAAATTCTGCAAGGAAATGACAGATGTGAAACTAAGAATACAATTTTGACTGGAAAAGGCATTGTTAAAATAGCTTAGAAATCCTTACTTTTGGTCTCTTTGTGCATATGTTGCGACGATGACATTGTGACACATCCTCTACTGCATACCAATAAAACAGTAACACAAAGAATAAATTACTTCTATTGCCTCAGAGTGGACTATGGCTTCATAGTATTAAGCTTTGTAATGGCACTGAACAAAAGGGCAGTTTCTTTTCCAAAGAACTGAACTAAAAGCATGAAATTATCCCTGAAGGTTTGCATAATGGACAATATATTTTCCTGGCTTCTCAGGTAATTTCCTTGTTTTCACACTGTTTTCTATGCTTGGAAATCCACTTGTCAGAAATGGCAATACTGATGTTTAGAAATGGCCTTTGTAAAATTCACACTACTTTTTGTCTTTCAAGTATACTGCATTGCACCACACACATTTTCAAGATGTAAATTCTCTGTATTTCACTTCATACCGGGTATTGAATAGCCTCCACTATCAAAAGGAATTTCACCACCAACCACAAAGTCTTCTCTTTGTTTTTCACTCTTTCCCACAAGAGTCCCAGTTCCCTCTCTGTCCACTCTACACGTGTATTGTTTTTCACATAGTCTGTGGACTAGTGAAGAAAACCGAGCATCAATTGTCCAAACTAGAGTCTACATAAATTCTGCATGAAGTATGGACACGAGATCGACATGTGATATGTCAGCTTTTGTTCCTGGCCCACTACAGCTCTCCAAGACAGTCTTTGATCCTGGTCACAAGGACAGAACATGGTGGAGGCACCTAGGTCATACAAGTGCAAGTATTACAGCTGTCATATTAAAAGGCATTAGTACTTCAATAGTACAGAAATTAAGAAGTCCACATGATTTGGACTGACATCAGCATCCTCTGGCACAGCTCCCAGAACACCCTGTAACTACCTCTGCACATCACACCCTGCCAGGACATGTTCTAACAAGACCTCAGAGTTAAATACACAGCAGCTCTTTTGATTTTGGGTGTATATTTTTATAACTTGCCTACAGAGATACGTATGCTATACCCTGGGCTTCATAAAAAAAGCATGACCAGCAGGTAGAGAGAGGTGATTCTCCCCCTCTGCTCCACTCTGGTGAGACCCCACCTGGAGTACTGCATTCAGCTCTGGGGCCCCCAGCATAAGAAATACATGGATCTTTTAGAGTGGGTCCAGAGGAGGGCCACTAAAATGATCAGAGGGATGGAACACCTCTCCTGTGAAGAAAAACTGAGAGAGTTGAGTTCTTTCAGCCTGGAGAAGACAAGGCTCTGGGGAGACCTTATTGCAGCCTTTCAATATTTAAAGGGGGCTTATAAGAAAGATGGAGAGAGACTTTTTACCAAGGGCTGTAGTGAAAGGACAAGGGACAATGGTTTTAAATTGAAAGAGGATAGATAATTGAAAGAGATAGAAGACATAAGAAAGACATTTTTTATGATGACATGGTTGTAAGACACTGGAACAGGTTGCCAAGAAAAGTTGAGGATGCCTCACCATTGGAAATGTTCAAGGTCCGGTTGGATAGGGCTTTGAATAGCCTTCAATCTAGTGCAAGAAGTCCCTGCCCACGGTCAGTGGGGCGGACTGAATGATCTTTAAAGATCCCTTCCAACCCAAAACATTCTGTGATTCTATGATTAATGAAGGATTTAAAAACATGGGTAGCACTTCCCTGTCAATAATAATCCATTAGTTAATTAATAATTGCTCCAGAGGCAACCGCATGGCAAACTGTATAGCTCAGCCAGCAATGACAGGCTTTACATTGGCACAGTGAAAATAAAACTTAGTAGTGAGTACACAGATCAGAAACCAATAGCACAATGTAAATGTGAAAACCAAAGGGCAGCGTGCAACAACACCCAAGCAGGTATCAGGGATGGAAGAAATCAATACACAGATCAGAGACGAAGAAAAACAGTTAGTACCCAGGAAAAGAGCTACCAAGCTGCAGCAAATATGGCTGGATATCCATGTATTTGCAGTAGAATTGGAGAGGTAAGAAGCAACGGAAGCATGTGGTAACCTTTAAAGAGTAGGAGAAGAAAGACGAGGAATGACAAATTGAAAGTTCAAATTGAAGCAGTTGCTAGAATGGAAATACATGATGACTAAATCTTTGTGAAAATTGCTGCCAGGTAACGGATCAAAAACAGTAACAGAAGAATGATCACAGGTGGATATTAAAAGTGTAATAAACAGAGAGCCCTTGATAAATTCAGAGCTGCTTCAACACCAGAGTTTAATGAAAGATATGTAACTGACCAACTAAACATTAACAAAATCCTACTGATATGTCAGCACGCACCAAAAACGAGCCCCTGAACAAGGAAGCAAGCAATCAAATCAAGGCAGAAGGGTAACAACACTTGACAACAATAAACCTGGTTCAATAAGGGTGAAAGTGACTGCAGAAAATCTGAAATCATAGTTAGAATACCAAAAAGGGTGAGCCTTTGGATGCACCAGAAGCTGTCTGCAGCACAGCACCTTACAGCGTGAGGACAGATGTACCAGAGGTTAGGTCAGCTGTCCAGCTAACTGCAGTGTGTGTCTCCCAGTAGACTGCTGCCACCCCCCAATGAGAACAAAACAGGCATGCAATGGTACCTCCCAAAGTCTTGGCAGTTTATCACAGGTGGGAGGTTATAGCCTTTTTGCTGTGCTAATAGCCCTTAACAGACTTTTCTTTCAATAATTTGCCAATTACCTACCAATCCCATTCATACTTCCTTTTAACCAAAACATCCCTTGGCAATGAACTGTGCAACAGACCATCTTAAAACAGCATTTTCTTTTGTTTTTATTGTGTTGCCTAAGAATTTCACAGAGTAGCTCTCATTCTCTGTATTTAGAGAAATCATTAATGATGATTCTCCATGCAGCTTCTCTATGACACTGTTGATTTGATGTTTCTCTGTTGTATCTCAACTACCACTCTTTCTGAGAGGAATAATCTTTACCCAAGTATTCTAGAAAGGGTCAAACATTTCTACTTCAGTTTTTGTTTTCAGCTTAACCTTCCTAATGTAAGGACAAACACACAATTAATTTGATTTGTTTTCTTAGGATATATAGAAGAAAGAGCACACACTGTTCAGATCCAGTTTCCTTCTAACAGGACTGGAGTGGTAAGGGTAAGTCCTAGCTGCATGTGCTGATATGCAACTGTAACCGTCTGAAACATGGTCTCCTCACGTTGCTTTTCACAGTAGTAAATAGTACTTCTTTTTGGGACAATTAAAGGTATGTGCACTCTTCTTCTGGCTAAGCTCCATGCAAGGAACAGAATACAGACAAGTTTGGTCAGCTCCATTTTCGGGAGTACACCAGTATAAGTCCAGCATTTCAACCTGACACTTGTCAGTTAATGACTAGAGACAACTGAAAAACTCACACACTTAATTCGATCTACAGAACTACCGACATTGCAAGCCCCCTAAAAAATTATCTCTGAGGTGCTGTGAAATGTGATACAAGATCTAGAATCTGTAATTTCAATAGTTCTGATGCTTGTTATGTAGGAAATGAAATTCAAAATTTTCTTACTTCAAGGATATTACAGTTGATGAGGAAGTCTAGCAAGTCATTATCTTTTCTTAAACAGGTACAAAGGGCATTTAGTCTACTATAACAATCCTAGTATATTATTCATGTGCAAAATATGACTGCTAGAGACACATGAAATAAAAACTGAGTTCTGAAACCTCACAATCTGCCATAGCACAGGCTTTTAGCTTGAAGGAGAACTCAAAACCACTTTAAAAACAGTTTGTAAAGTAGAACTATGCAAAAATGTCAATTTTCTGCTAGAACCCTCAGTTTTTCCTTATAAAACTAGTTGCGGGAGGGGGTGTTGATCAATTTGTTCTCTTCTCAGAAAAGTAATTGCAAGAAAAAGCTAGAAATGCAAGAACTGAAGAATAACCTTTGTGATCCCATTTCACTTATTACAGAGCAGACCATTAGCATCCCAAAAGAAAATCACTACCTCATCTAACTGAGGAATGAAAAAGGATGAAGTAGAGGGTGCGAAAGTAGATACTGCCTGTGTGATTGCGACCCGCTACCTGGTAGTACCTTAGATACGTTTTTTAGCCCCTCCTGTTTTTCTTTTTAGATGAATGGTAGGGGCCTGGATGCAAATAATGTATGTTTACTACACATGTTATTTGTCACCAAACTGATCTTATGTCAAAGGCATACTAAAGCAAGATTAAAACGTCAGCTGTGACTATGTGCCTCCACAACTAATGCTATGGCTAAAATAGAAGAGTAACTGAAAATAGTATGTGTTCAGAGTGATCTAATTTGCCTTTGAATTTGAAAATCTTTGTAAGAAAAGGTATTACCTATATCTCCATAACAGAAACGAAAAAATGAAAAATGAAAATTTGAATGATTGTATTAAAAGACAAAACAATCACCTTAATCTAGAGACTCAGAAATGAAGACAGCTTCCGTTAGATTCTCCTCTGCCTTTAGACAAATTCTGCTGCTAAAAAATAAGGTCAGATCTTGATTTAGCACCATCTAAGAAGTACACTTGTGGATTTATGTGTCAGAACTAACTATGGCTAACACTTCACCCATCTCATTTGAAAGGCCGTATAACTGATACTATATTTGATGATTTTGTCACATATCACAAATAATACATTATTAAGGATGTGACTGACTTAGAATATAATTTCAGAAGTAATTTTCTCTTTCATCCAGAGTATTGTGAAATACAGTAATTTTATTAAGGATTTCTTTAAGAACCCACCCAATGTTTTCTCTTCAACAGATAACTAGCAGCTGTTAGAGTTAAAACTTCCAAGATGACTGTCTGACTAAGCTGGGACGGATGACACTTGTTATGCTTCACTCTGTGAATATCCTGTTGTAGCAAAGTAAAACAAAGCTCTCCTGAACGCAGGCTTTCTTTGCTTCATGTCTGCAAGGTTAAGGGGACCCTTAACCTTGACTTAACTGATCCTCAAAGATGTTTCTTGCTATCTGATCTAAGAATGAGGGAATGCCTCCCAGTTCAGCACCGGGTGCCTACGGTATCAGATCCTATGAGATGGCATGTGGGAATGCTACGGGTTCTAGGATTTAGAACAACAACAAGCTGCTAGTCATACTGAACATTTCCATCTTGCAAATGCTGCAAGAGACAACTCATACCATACTATGTAACAAATGAGACAAAGGCATTTTACAAGACAATTAAGTTCTTTTTGATACATTTGCAACCTATAGTAAAATGCCACCATCAATGTCCTTTATGTAGGAATGTCTGAAATAGGACTGGTCAGCACTTACGCTTTGATGGCTCAGCCTGAATAAGAGATGAGGGTATTCAGAATATCAGAAGAATGCAAAGACACAAGTCACATTTTGCTTTAATAAAACAGAGGTCCGTTTCAGGACAGAAAGCCTTTTTTCCCCAAAATGACAAAACTTGGAATATATAAAACTGTCTTGTTTAAAATTCTGAGAAATGAAGGCTGCAACTACTATACCTGCAAACAGCATGTCACTGTCAAAAGTACAAATACCAATGGGGGAAAAAAAAAAAAAGGAAGACAGCTGTCTATCAGCTTCAGCTGTCTGTCTTCCCATGTTTGGTCATATTTCAAACCATTATATCTAGTTTAAAATGCTGCTCAGGAGCTTGAAAAATCTAATTTGCACCATTATCAACATATTCAGGTATACATGTTTCAGAATCAGTCCCTTGAAATACAGTTTGGATTTTACACTGAGAAAAATATAAAAATAGCACAACAGGTACTAAAAATAGTAGCTGGAGAAAGAAGGTTTGTTTGTGTTTGTAGA
This sequence comes from Falco punctatus, assembly GCF_963210335.1. NCBI lineage: Eukaryota > Metazoa > Chordata > Aves > Falconiformes > Falconidae > Falco > Falco punctatus. The sequence goes on from NC_137583.1 coordinate 72,141,838, forward strand.
ACACAGTGCTATTCTAGATTCATAGCAAATGTATCATTCTAATTTTCAATCAATATTCCATTACTTTCTAAGCTAATACCTAATTGGTAATAAGATTGAAATTGTTACAGTGGATTTGGTTGTTTACTTTTCTTAACCACTTGTAAAATAGGAAAATAACAAATGTATTTTATATCAACTTAATTGCAATTTTATTTTGCATATAAACTTCCATAAAGTTGTATTTTCCAATAAATTTTCCTTATTTATTTTTGTCTGATTTTGGTCCTTGATTTTGGTTCTGAGGTTTAGTGGGAGCTGGTGTGAGGAAAGGAAGTCTTTGTGTGCTGCTCCCTTTGGGTTTCTGCCACACCATTCAGTTAAAAGCCTTACAATTTCCCATCTACAAGGTTCCAAACTCAAAAGTGGATCTGGCTTTCCAGAAGTTCTCAAGTATCTTTATTTGCTGCTTTGAATTTTTGGCTGAGAACTCCTCCTTTTCCTAACAGTTAGTATACAGGCACAGTTGTTTATATGGTCCCAAAGTTGGCTTCCCATACTAGTAAATAAACTGAAAATATGAATTTGAGAGATTTACTATTCATAGTGATTCTTTCTTGGAATGTGGTAAACAAATGACAGACTTACATAGGGAGGAAAGAGGAAGAGATGGTACCAGCTATCTCAGATACACGATATCTTTTACATTTAGAAAAGAAAAACTGGTAGTCTGTGTTACAGAGACTTAGGCCATTTTCGGTTCAAGAGTCTAACATTTTCTATTCACTAGGAATCTCTGAAAACACCAGAACAGTTGAAGAGATGTTCTGGCTAGAGATAGAGTACATTGAGAAGTCAAGACATGTATGTTGACCAGAAAACTATTAAAAAGTTCCATCCTATGATTAGACTTCCAAGAAAAAAAATCACATTCTTAAGTGAATCTAAACATTTCCTGTGAAGCATGGAAATGACCTATGGGACTTTAAGCATGTGGTGTGAAAACACTCAAGCACTAACTTTATGGGGTGTGGGGAACACAACACAGTAAACACAGAGGTTACAATTTTAATACTGTTACCCAGTCAGAAGACAGCCCAAAACTAACTGAGAGGCTGTTCTAGTCCACATCTCAGTAGAAATACTTCAGAGAAAAAGTGGTAACAGACTGTGAAGACCTTTCCCCCTACAGGTCTTTAGCCCTGGAAGTATCCAAGTACTATCCACTGAAAAGGAAGATCAGAAAGAGGTCAGCACTTGGCAACTTACAGGAACAGAATAACAATTATTTTCTTCAAAATTTCTGAGTTTTGTAGGGTTGTAGGTTGTGGCACAGCAAGCACCATCAAAAGCAAAGCAATACACGATAACAAACATCAGATCTTGATCTTTTTCTCGAGAACAATCAAATCATACCTTACACCTCATGCCCCTCAAAAATGACTACAAAACCCAAAACTGCATCAAAAGAATATAAGATCCTTGTATTCCCTGCACAGAACTGGCAAGTACAGTAGAAAACCCTACAACACTAACACATTGAAAATACTTTCAGTTTCTGAATGGAACCTTCCTAACACTCAGGAGGTCAAATACAGGACACATGGGTTTATAGGTCCCTTCTTAGATTATGTTGCTACTCCTTTACATTTGTACAAAGGATTTTGACAAAAAATGAGCATTCTCCTTCCAGGTGCCTCTGTGCAACCACAGCAATATTAAAGCCTTTTTCTCCAAAGAAGATACAATTCTCTCCACCTAAAAATAGTCATCTGGGAAATAAATATGGGACAACCTAAATAAAATACTGCATTATATCAGATTTAAAAGGGAAGTGTTCCTTTTTATAGCATGTTTTGAGGTTTTGAGTTGATTTAATGATTAGTTGGCAGTCAAGTGAACTAATGCCTCCTCTAATAAACCTGCAGTTTCATTAAACTGACCAAAATAAACAAATCACAGATAATGAAAGGTAAATAACATGTACACTTTTAAAAAGTGAGATAATAAATCTATATTTGTAGTGGTAACTTACTGTAATCATATCTTTATATGTGTATTCATTTATATCATTATTTATATTTGATTGTTGACTTAGCCTTGCACCCAAATATTTTGAACTGATATTTTTTCTGGCCTTAAATAATTAAAGATTAACATGCAACTCTGGAAAAGTAAGGCAGAGAAGAGGATATTCTTTTCAACAGTCCTTTTTTCATGAATGAATCAAAATTTTTGTCAAGCAGATTCAGATAGGTTTGTTTCATCAAATATTTGAAAACCAAAAATAGCGTCTACTTTAAATGCCACATGTTCTTGTTCAAAACATTAAACCCAAGTGTTGTAGGGAAAAATAGAAATTCAACAAAAAAATATTTCAGATATATTTCATAAAAAAAACCAACTTTATATATTTATTTCAAAATAAATTAAATCAGACAGTTACAAATAGTTTTGAGATTGCAGAGTCATTCACATACTCACAGTGTTTTACGATGCAGCAAATAAGCACTTCTCAACCTAGAAGGATCATACCTGAAATGGCTTAGAGCTGCTGATGTGGAGTGTCTGTCTGTTCCATCTGTTTTCTTGATTTCCAAACTTGTACCACAACAGCCATCCATTGGTATTACTCACAGTTCTCTGGAAGACTGACAGCTTGTAAACTTGCTTTCCAAACATATGATAATGAAAGCGGAAAATGCAGGTTCCATTGACAGAAGGATTGAAGAGGGGACTAAGCAAAACTGCTTTATCTTGGAACTGGTGTGGCTCAGAGGATTCCATGTAGAGGCAGTGTCCCCTGGCTGTGCCTGTTGTGTGATCCTTTAATGGGCCTGTATTAACTGTGGGGGTTGGACCCTGTATTCTGATCCAGTCAAAGTCATCATCAATGTCCTGCTCCCAATTGCACAGCCCATTTTCAAAGTTACAGTGCAGGTCAGGGTCTGAAATGTAAACAGAACAGACTGTCAAGTGAAAGGAGTACCAAAAGCTGATCGGATCATACTTTAATATCTTTTTCTCCTTGCAAATTTTCTTTCTAATATAGAGAAAAACACATTTTCTTCTCCTCACAAAAAATCTCCTCTGAAGAATACATACCTGCCTGCACACAAAAAACCAAAACCAAATGAAACCAAAACAACAAAAAAAATTCTTTACTAAATTATCTCCTCTTTCAATATATATCTAGCAAACTCTTCATAATTAACTGAATAAAAAATTGTGAATAACATTATTAAATTTCTGTATTTTTATAATTAAAGCATACAAAGGTCTTTGAAATTTAACTGAGTAAAAGACTTAAAACTAGGTTAATTGCATGAAACAAACCACAGGATACAGTCTTGTAAGTATGTGTAATAATAATGAGCTAATATATTTTTGCATTGCAGAAGCAGTCGTAAAACTGGATTGTGTTTTAGATCTTTATTTTCTTCAGTAACAGTAGTATGATAAACAAAGCCAAATTCACAAGGGGCATTTATTCCACAACTGCAGTTTATTATTTGACACCAAGTCAAAATCTATTGATTAGACCAATTACTTCTAACACAAAAAAAAATGTGTATCAGAGGTGATGAACTTGTATTTCATCTTTGCATCTGCCCTTCATAAACAGAACTGACATAATAAGTGAATTTTTTTAATTGTTATTTTTTATGATGTTTAAAACTGCAAGTCATATGATGCTTTCTTAGTATAGACCTCAAAATGGCTTATAAAGAAGATGAACTTTTTACAAGTGGGAAAACTGAGATAGGCTGGAAAGCCTTCACATTCTTTCAAATTCAGATCAGTTTTAAGTTGAAATTCAGCAAGTATCAGTGCAGGCTGGTATCCCCTCAAGCATGTAACATGTTCCCTGTTTCTCAAACTCATTGTGATTTGCCCAATTTAGTTACCTTGGGATGTGATAAAGCAACTACTAGTTAATTTCATTGTATATTAATGTTCTTGAGTTCTAAAGTTGATGAATGCATGCTTCTGGGAGAATATCATCAACAGCACCCTTCGGCACTGCAAGGTGAATGTCAAAAATGTGAACAACCCAGAGCTTTCTCACAAATTATTTCTTTGAAAGGGACAATTATGCCCGGCATGACCTTGCAGTACAGATATTTTAATATTTTCTAGGTAGAAAGAGTATACGTCATAAAAAGAGCTAGGCCATACGTTCCTTTTTGTCCATATATGTCTTCCACTATAGTTCTATCAGTATAATCAAAGACAGCATGTTAACCCAAATCAACTGGCAGTCTGTGAATCCCCGTTTTTAAAACAAACTTGTAATGCATCTTTGTGTATTACAGAAGTTAAGGAAATACAACTCATTTGGATAAAGGGGACTTAATTCCATTTACCCTCAATTGTAACTCATCATATGTATTTAAGTTAAAAATCATCCAACTCTGTTTCATCAGTAACTATATTCAGTTGAATCATCATTGGCTGTGACACTGATAGGCTGCAGTAGTACTGTGCTTTTTCACTCCAGGGATGAATTAGCAAGTAAATTTTGGTTTGATGCAAAGTAAGCAATAATGGGAAGTACTTACTACAGTTGTCTTCATCCGATCCATCCCCACAGTCATCCACAAGATCACAGACCAATAAACCATCAATACATGCTTTTGTGTCTCTGCACCAGAAACGATCAGGACCTTCACAACTTAATGCTGGAGGTGGAAGAGCACAATTTTCAAATGTAATATCATCAATTGCTGAGATGCCGTCATAAAATCCCAGACTGATTTTATCAAGTGAAAATTGGAAAGGATATGGAAGGCGTCCAAGCTGAATGACTGCCTTCAACCATTGATTTCCCTCATTGTAATATGCTCTCCAAAGGACAGTAGGCTGTTTGATCCCATCCACAAGCAATTGCATCTCTGCTGCCCCAACTGACTGTCCGTAATTGTAATACCTAGAACGATAAAAAAATGGTTATGGGTGCAAATGATGAGAATGGACCACATCAAGTATAATAGCCATTATCTTCCATTATCTTTTTCTGTCATAGCTCTGTGTAGTCCACACTGCCTATTCCCAGTTTACCTGTAATTCAGTCCACTTTCTGTATGATGGTAGGATAGGCTACTCTATCAGTATAGGGCTCATTTCAAGAATTGAAGATTGTGAGAGAAGAATTAAATTAATCATTGAATTAAAACCTGTAACTGAAGAGACACATTTGCTTTCATATTAATCAATGAACACTGCTCAATGAGATACACGATATATTTATATATTTAAATCAATAACTTTAAAATAAAGTTAAATCAATAACTTTAAGGTTTCAAGAAGGAAAAACGGAATACATGCTGAATGCAAAAGTACACCTTCTATCTATGACAGATATCAATGTGTTGCATTTTACAGAATTTTTGGAGGATCTCAAAGCAGTTAAAAATCATAAATACTTAGGTGAGCAATTGTACAACAAAACTGGAAACAGAACCAGGAACAGAACCAACAGCTTGTAATTTCCAGACCTATACTCCAACTTGAAGTCTTGAGCCTTTGAGAAGAAGACATTTACTCTATGTTAAATGTATTTGACATTACAGAGGAAAAAAAATATTAAAGTCAGCCCAAACATTTATTTAAACAGTAGCACCACTTTAGAATTCAGTAATCAAATTACCACAGTTTACTTATCCTTTTCCTCCTCCACAAGACCGCACGAAGATTGCCACAAGACAATAACTGAAAGGTGGGATTTTTAATATATATATGAAGAAAGGGTTGGAAGCAAAGCTTCAATTCTTGCACTGGAGCTTTCACTTAAAGATAATACAATCTAATTTTGGATACTGTAGGTGACTCAAGGAGCTACTAGATTTTTTGATGGTTTCTCGTTCTTGAACAAAATTCCACAGTGTTTGATAATTTACTTAACCAAAGTAGAAATGTTAGCAAAACGACTGTGGTATTTGTCTGTGTATATGGAGACACAAACTTTTAATATAATTTTGCTCAGATTCGTCCCATGTTTCAGTTCTGTTCTCCAAGTGCTTCAGCTTACTTCTGCATATTGTTCATAAGGATTAAAGAATAAAGAAGAAATAAACGCTGCAGAGGAATGTATGTCTATTGCAAACTATAACCTCAGTTTCAGTCCAAAAGAAGCAATGCGAGATGATCCATTAGTTTTAAGTCTAAATTATTTCATACCAAAAGGACAAGGTGCAATTTGATCCACTCTGCCTGAACCTTGGGCTTTGTAGCCGAGCTACTTGTGAAATGATGCTGCTGTTTTTCAGAATGAACATAAAATGACCTATTAAAATAAAACAGAAAACAACTTTTCAGGTTGAAGAAAAAAAGCGTTTCTAAGGTTTTTTAAGCATTAATGGCCTCCGCTTAAAATCTGATTAAAGGGCAGGTATCAATTCCTCTTCCCTGTTTCTAGGCCTGGCTTTTCTTACCTTCAGTTTTGTTATAGGTGTGATCCTGTGGAGGAGCTTGCTTCTGAAAAGCAGGTGCAAGAGCACTACTGGAACTTCTTACCCAGTCAAATTCATCTCCATTTGCAGTTTCAATCCAGCCACAGCGCTCTCTCTCAAAATCGCATACAGCAGCTGAAATGAAGAAAGATGTATTTAACTGTATCTCTGCACATGGCATTACTAAACAAGCTTTGCAGTATGAAAAGGAAATAAAATACTTCTCTCACCAATGCTCTAGAAAGAAGTCTAAGCAAGGGGTGTGGGGAAGCAGAGTATGGCCTCATACCAGTGAGGGGGTATTTGCTTTATAACAGTTGGATAAAACAACAGTCCCACAGGAATGACCAAGCCATCATTATGTGCCATGTACTCAGTAAAACAAGTCCTTCCCTCTAAAGGCACTGGAGCCAAAGCTCTCAAAGCAGGTGAGAAGGCACTGAAAAAGACTTCACAACCCTCGTGTTACACAGAAACAACACAGAACACACAAGCATTCTGCAAGATTTTTTAGGGAATCAATGTTGGAGCCAGTAATCAAATCCCTTATTTCCTGAATCTCAGCAAGTATGCTAATGATAACAAAAGCCTTCCTCTAGTTATAACAGGAATTAAGTTAAACATCAGGCATTATTGAGACACTGTGATATTGGTAATCTCTGAAACACAAACTATTGCAGTGAAAAAGATTTGAAAAATATATTCAGCTGCGTTCTTCAATGTTGCATTTAAAAGACCAGTGATATTTTAGAAAATTGCTATAATACGAAATAAAGAAGTGAAAGCGTGTCATGTGTGACTGAACATAAATTGACAAATATTTATTATGTTAAAATGAAGAAATATCAGGTTTTCCTCTTCTGCTCTTTTAAAAAAAAAATCTCATTAAATCACAAAATGGTAATCTTTGAGTCCTGTAACTATAACAGGCTTTCAATGGAAAATCTTAAGAAAATTATTTCAAGATTTGTAAAAAATGTAATTTATTCATTATGCACATAGACTAAACGAAAATATTCAGACATGACTGTCAGAATTCTGCCATTATTTTATAACACCCTATCATAACTTCCAGTAGCCACATCATATGGTATAGAAAATGCACGTTTCAGAAACAAATTAAGTCTCTTGGAGAATAGGATTATATAAGTGTTTTTTTTGTGGAAGGTATGGGAGGTTTTTTGATATTTTTTTTCTTCTTTAAGAACTGTGCCACATTAAATTATACAACATTTGTAGAAAAAATAAACAAATTACTAGCCAGGAAAATTAGTATTACTGTTCATTAGGGCTTCTAAATATACAAGGGTTTGTGGATTATCAAGCAATGAACATCGAATTCCAGTTATTAACACTGCTGTAAAAAAATGATTCCATAAATATGGAAGACGAAGTAACATTTAAGAGATGAAAGAAACTAGGAGCTTGCTTTACATATGGCATTTGTGGGTCAGAAATGTCAACGATAAAATAAGGTAGATGAAATGTGACAATGAAACTGAAGGAAGAAAATTTTTTGTTAGCCTGTTCTGATACAATAAAATAAAGACAAAAACGTATTTGTGAGTATTCAAGGACCTAGGCATGACAGAAATGACTGAAAATCCACCAACAGAACATAACAATCAGGGAATATGGAGACCTATTTCTGATTTGCTTTTTGCTCAATGGAAGAAACTGTCCCATATACCCAAGAGAACAGGAACAAGGAATATGACAAACCATGGACACAGATGGTTACACCAAAAAAGGCAAATAAACAAGATAAAACTGTTAAGTCTGAGCCCAGACTTCTTGCATCTGTAACTTGTTACAGAGAAAAAAACATAAAAGAAAGGTTGCATCAGACCACACACATAACTTAAGCGTGGATGAATACATTGACATAAAATAACCTTGAAACCTTCAACTAAATCTCAGACCAACTACTTACCACCTAGGGAAGATATAAGAATAGACAAGCTGGTACAGCCTGGGTGAAATGCACTTGGTTCTCAATGCTTGATTCAACCCTTCAATTGCCTAATTATCCCATAACCTCTTTGACTGGCACTTCCATTTCAGACAGATTATCCAGAAAGAAAGGCTGTTGCTTGAGTATCTCACAGTGAACACACACACACTAAGCTGCCCTCTCTGCTAGTACTTTATTTTCAACCTTTCTCCTGTTTCTTATTTTCTTACATGCTCTCTTTATACTCTAACCATCAAGTGGCCCTACAGACTCTGCCAGGCTACCTTTGCCTCATGTATTTGAGGAATTTATTGCTAGTTTTTCTGAAACTTTTTTTGTCATCCTTGCTGCGTTTCAACATTTAACCCACCAAAATTTGTCATCTTTTCCACCTTTTTCATCCGAACATTACTTCAGCTATTTCTTTGATAATTTTTTTTTTTAAATTCTAATAATATCCATGCCACCTGTATGGATATATTTTTCTTTGCTGTCCCTTTTAGCATCTTTTTTAACATGCTTTCTCAATGATCATGAAGGAAACAGGGTGATACTGTGAGCATAACATTCTTTTATACCACAGCTACTATTTACTAATGTGATACATACACGCTCAAATGACACCATACTTTGTAGCTGCGCTGGCCTAATTTCTACAGTAAAAAACTGACTAGTGGTCAATTAAATAATGTATTGCAAAAGTTCATCAGTAAGAAGCAATGCTAACCAGAAAAGAAACCAAAACCCAAGTTGCGATTTGAAGATTGAACAAGTTTGGTCTTTACAAAATCCCAGTCAGAGTTCCCCCTTCCCTCACTTTCCATCTCCAAATATCTGCTACAGTTTGTTGGTTTGTTGGGGTTTTTTTGGTTGGTTTGTTTTTTGGTTGTGGGTTGTTGTTGGTTTTTTTTTGGGGGGGGGTGGTGGGAAGAAAAAAAAAATACTTTCACATAAAGATTTAGAGTAAAAAAACCAGGAATGCTAACCTAACTTGCATGATGATATTCTCATGTATAGAAAATAATGGTTTAAATCTAACAATTGTTTAGGACAGATAGATATAGTAGTCTCAGCTACAGATGGCTACAGGGAAAAAACCATTCCAGAACATTTTATTCTGATAATTTCTGTTGGGAAATCTATTTCAATAGCCAGGACGTTGCAACAGACTTGCTTGTGACTTCAGTCATGTGGGCTTTTTAATAATAGACAAACATGACTTGTACATAACACATAGGTGTATATCTCTTGTGAAATGCAGAAGAATTTTGCATATAAGGCAGGCAAAATATGCAGAAGGAAAAGATTTTATTATAAATAATTTCTAGTGATTTCACTACATACCTACATTTTTAACAAGCTAACTGCACAACATGTCTCCTAACACTAACTTACCTTAGCTGTAGGACTTGCAAAGATCGAGATTTTTAAAAAGGGAAAATAAAATTCTGTGGGTGCATACACAACACTAATCAAGCCTGCATATAACCTAAATATTACCCACAAAAAATAACTACTGTCACATGTAATTATTACAATTCCATTTCTAAATAATGATATGAAAATAATCTACACAACTCTGACTTTGACGGCAGTCCATTCTGCACAGTGAGGCAGATCGGCGATCATCTAACTAAAGGCAGTTTCAATAACAGCCTTTTAAAGTGAAATAACATCCAAAACCACTGGTTTAGTAAATCAAACATTTTCTGGAAATCTCTCAGTGCATATGATACTGGAAATATAGCAAATTAGATTCAAATTTCTCCTCCATTTAAAAATAGTAATGAAGTCTGAAGAGAATTAAATTTCTTAAACAACAAAATAACCAGTGATGTAGGTTGTTGGATACCCATGTCTATATAAAATAAAATATGAGGAATTTACATATTTTTTAACAACCAAATGTTTAGCTTTCTACGTCTATTAGAATGCTTCTTCTATATAACTGAAAGGGAAAGTTCCTGGTTTTATTGAACTAAACAAAACTAGGATCTGAGGGTCACTATTCAGGCCACCTCGTTACTTACCCTGTATTCTGTGCCACTGAAGCTCACTCATACAATATTTGTTGTCATAGTGCATAACTTGCAAGAAACTACATAGGAGCGACTACACGACGAGATATATTTATTGCCTAAAAATATTACATAGACATTTGCTGACATCGGTAGAAAAGTTAGATTCATGACTTCTGGGTTCAATAGAAATTCTGAAAGCATGTGTGGTCTCTGGCAGAAAAATATCCTTGTTCATTCTCCAATGTTCTTCCTTTCCACAGCCTGTTTCCCCTTTTACCTGTTCCACAACTGCTCTTCTCTGACACCTTATCTCAGTCCTAGTCTCACTGGAAAGCTGGAAATCTTCACTGTCTGTCCTCATTTTCCCAGATAGCTAGGTCTTTGCTCCAGGTCCTCTCATGTAGTTTCAGTTCTCTGTCACTTAACTGCCACACTGTATACCAATCCCCGCTAAAGCATCACTGCTCCATCTCCATATTCTTCATTCCCATTCTCTCCCTGCTTTAATCTCACTTACCAAGCTTAATCTTTCATTATTGTTATCTCTCCTGACACTCTATCACTGGCTCTTTGGCCAGCTGTTTTTAATCCTTCCCCCAGAGTAGCTTGGGTCCTTCTTGCCCTGGCTTCCTCCAGCCCCCAATTACTTCTCTCCCACATCAGCAAGCTCGTGCAATGCAGCCTTTGCAGCTATTACTTGTCCACAGCCGAAGATGGTTTCCCATCTCTGTAGGTGGCATTTTAGTCCCATCCCTTCCCTATTTAACTTCCACAAACTGATCCTAATGCAGTTGTCTATGTAATTCCAGTCATAAGTCCCTTCTCCAATTTACAAGCTGACAACCTTACAATCCTTGTAAGATGGCTGTTCCTGGCCTCACTTTTAAAAACAACTGATGTGTTTGGCTGAAATGAAGAAGTAGCAAGCATATGAGACAGACATTTTTGCGTGCAAGATTTTAACTCTAAAAGTAAGATTTTGGAAGAGTTACCTTGTAACCACAACAGAAGTTTTACATTTTGGCAAGGTTAGTAATGAAAAATATGAGGAATGCTTCTTATAACATGAAGGAAATATTTATTACTTATACAAAGGTGATCATTAGAAACCCAGTAAAGCTTATAGTTAAACAATTAAGCCACAAAAGCAGTTCTTAAGAAACAACACATGCATCATTCTCTTTATTTGCCTTCTAAGCCAAATTAAGCTACAAAAAATTCTGTAGTAACATAGACATGACCAGATTATGAATTAAAGACTAGCCTTAGCACGTTCGTGCTGCCCTAGATCGTACACCATAGAAATGATAACTATCAAATGCATATTTCATTTATAAAGATATAAATACAAAACAATGTGAGTTTATATGTGCTGGTTTTGGCTGAGGTAGGGTTAATTTCCTTCACAGTAGCTTGTATGGGGCTGGTTTGGATGTGTTGATAATACAGGGATGTTTTAGTTATTGCTGAGCAGTGCTCACACAGAGCCAAGGCCCTTCCTGCTCCTCACCCAACCCCACCAGCGAGTGGGCTGGGGGGGCACAAGAAGCTGGGAGGGGACACAGCCAGGACAGCTGACCCCAACTGACCAGAGGGACATTCCATGCCATATGGCATCATGCTCAGCAGTAACTAGGGGGTGACATTCAAAGCGACGGCGTTTGTCTCTCCAAGTAACCATTATGTGTGATGGAGCCCTGCTTTCCTGGAAATGGCTGAACACCTGCCTGCCAACAGCAAGTACTGAATTAATTCCTTGTTTTGCTTTGCTTGTGTGTGTGGCTTTTGCTTTACTTATTAAACTGTCTCTATATCAACTCACGAGTTTTCTCTTTCACTCTTCTGATTCTCTTCCCCATCCCAGTGGGGGGAGTGAGTGAAGAGCAGAGTGGTGCTTACTGCTGGCTAGGGTTAAACCAGAACGTGAGGCTCAAAGGGTTCAAGACAATGACAGGTTTGATTGGAATGTGCTAGAATGAGTTTTTAGCTGTTATTGTTGTTTAGCTATTGATTGGCAGGCTCCCATGCTTGCTATAGGGCTTGCTTGACTTATTGTTTATAAGGAGTCTAGTGCTCGTTAGTGCTGCTTTTTGCTTTCGCTGCTTGCTGTACTGCTTATCATCTTCCTGTGCTGTGCCTGGGAACATTTTGCTAACAGCAATGGCGATGCGCCTGGGCTGGCAGATGGCCAGGGCATGGCTGCTGTTTCTGTGCTGCTGTACTGGACAGGTTGGAACTCCGGTGTGAGCTCAAGTCAAAAGGACTGTGACCTGTGGATGAGTCCATGCAGGAGCAGGACACCCCAAAGTCTCTGTGGCCGTGGATGACTCCACGCTAGAGCAGGTAAATCTCAAATCATCTGTGGCTGTGGCTATGTCTGTGCCCCAGTAGGTATACCTCTGAGGGGACTGTGGCCCAGGAGTAAGTCCATGTTGGAGAAGGTATACCTAGAAGTATCTGTGGCTGTGGGTAAGTTCATGCTGCAGCAGGTACACCTTGAAACATCAGTGGTTGTGCATGCAGTTACGCTGGAGCACCTGAAAGCATGTGGCCATGGATAAGACTACAACAACATGCTGTATTTTTATCCAAATGAAAATTATTTCATATTTATTTTATATGTAAAACCATATAATTATTACTGATAATCCACACCACGTAGACAGAGGAAAAAAACACAAAATGCTGAGCATGAAGGATGAATTGCAAAAGGTCAGACAGAATACCAGGAATATGTTCATGTTACCAGATTACTTTCCAACCTGATCTTATTCCCTATTCCATCATCATCAGCGTCCTTTGGTTGGAGAAGTGAGCATTTAGACTCCACTGCATTTATAGTATGTAGACCTTAGAAATTATACTGTAAGTTCATTTTCCAGAGCATAAACACACAGTGTGATAGGTGTGTTAAGTAAATGATATAAATCTGCAGCTTGAAAAAGGCAGTTACTTTTCTCTTCGGCTTTAAGAGTTTTATAACTGGAGTTAATTCTTCAGCTGTAGAAAAAAAGCTGTGAGCTAATAGTCAGGAGTAGCGGCACTCTAGAAAGAGAACATTTAATAATTTTTTTTATTATTATTATTTTTCTCAACTAGTCAAAATGAATTTTAATTTTTTTTTTCAGTTTGGGAGATGTATTTTTGTAAAAAGCAACTAGAAACATCTAGTTTCTAAAAAAAAAATAAATATCAAAACCATGAATGTGGTTCTAAGAACAAAGTGGAGCAAATTCTTGTCTTGTATATGAAAAGAAGTAACCAAGGCAACTTCTTGCAAGACCCGGGAGCTCAGAAATCTATACTAAGAAAGAAAGTATGAGAAATTGAGATCTTCAACTGATTTTTTTTCTGTCCTGACAGAAACAACTCATTTGAGAGGTAATGAAAATCAAGAGATGTCTTAAGGATTGATGCTGTGAGATGAGATAATTGAATGGAGACCGTGCTTGTTCAGTGGGCTTGGTGGACCCAAGCATCTAAGGAAATAATCTTCCTGGATTTAAGATAAAAAGATTTAAATGAAAGGCATTTTGAGAGATATTTTAAGCCTTGTATCTTTGCCTGGTTCTCATACCAAGAGGAGATACATGCAACAAGGTTAAAGAGTATACAATCACCAGCAGATGGAACATCATGGAAAACACCATTAATATTGATGCAAGGAGCAATGTAGTTGTAGGTGGTGAAGTCAACAAAACATCTGTGCTTAGCCAAGCTAAAACATTAGGAAAAGTGAAATGGAAAAGTGAGGGGAAAATTAAATCTTTTCATCCAATTGTGACAACATAAGTAACAAAAAGAAAATAGAAAGTAATGGTACACTACATAAGCATGAAGATATATTTTCTTTATTTTTTATTAATTTTATATATATAATTTATATATATAATATATTTATATTTTAAAAAATAATTGATTATTATATAAAAAAACACCATTTGAGAAGAATTGTAAGAGCTATTCTAGTACTGTAGACTTCCAGATTCACACGCTGAAAGGCAAGTTTATTGCTTGGAAACAGTCAATTTGCCAAACTACTTGGAGAGACATTTGTGTACCTACATTCTGCTCCCCACATTACAAGGCTCAATGCTAGCACACACTGAGCCAACTCAGCAGTACAACAATGATTTATAAGTAAGCAGTATATTTAGAGCAAAGATCACCATAAACATATTTAGAATGACTCCATAGTTTAAAAGTTAGCATGGCATCGTTAATATATCATGTGGGCAAGTGGGACTTGGGATATAATAATAGTTTCTTCAGTTATATAGTTAGAGAAAAAAGAAAGAGAAAATCAGGCGCTTTATACGAAACTTGTCATTAAGGATATCCTAGGACTGGTTAAACACCTAATGGAACATCTGTCTTCACTTTGTGTATAATGTTGAAATGGAAACATAGGCTGAATGGCAAAAAGGAAGGGTGTTTTGAAATATAAATGGCCATATTTGAAGCAAACCCAGTAGATTTTTCTTGATTAAAAGCTACCAGTTAACTGCTGTCCCAGAGCAGTGAAAGAGATGTTGCATGCAACCATATCTACTTAGAATGTTTTTAATTAAACTATTGATTTTGAAGTCTTATTATTTGGTCAGAGAACAAAATCCCAGTCCCCAAGTTCAAGAAGGGTAATGGGAGAGCAATCCCGACTGTCATAACCCAATATGCATAAGATGTGTAAAGTACATTTTGAAAAAAAGTACAAAAAACATGAAGTAAATCAAAAAGTGATAAACGTAATAACAACTTTAATATGACATGGGCAGGGAGGCAGTAAAGAAGTACAAATCCTCAGCGGTGCCCAGTGAAATGAGCAGAAGCAATAGATACTTTTTGCTGTACTTTAAGGGTGATCAAACACTGGAACAGGTTACCCTGAGTAGCTGTGTAGTCTCCATCCTCAAAGATACTCAGAACTCAACTGCATAATGTCCTGGGCATCCTGCCCCAATGGATTCTGCTTTGAGAAGGGGGGTTAAGTGGATGATCTTCAAATATCCCTTCCAACTTCATCTATTCTATGATAGCAGCAGAACACTTTCCCCACCTTCACTCTGGCCCACAAGAGGAAAGATATTCTGCCTAGCAAACATTTAATAGCTATTTCTGGTGTTACCTCATCAAACAGTTACCTAATAAAACAGAATGCAGTTTCTTTCCTTCAAGCTGTGTCTATTTTGTATACAAATCTTTCTAAACTGGGGGTCCTCAAACTCTTTAACCAGGGGGCCGGCGCGCGGATGCAGTGGCAGGCAGCCATCTGCGGCTGCTTGGTTTCCCCCCCAACCCCCGGCGGGGGGGGTCTGTAAATACCGGGGGCCGGACTGAGGACCCTGGGGGATGTATCCGGCCCGTGGGCCATAGTTTGAGGACCCCTGTTTTAAACAACTGCTCTAGCCAAGAAAGATTGGATACTGAAACTGTAGAGAAATTGCATGAATAAAAATAAAAGTTGATCTATTTCTTTTATCTGCTAAAAGACAAACAGGATTTTGTTTATCTGATCAATACCTCTCAAATTTCCTAATAAAAACTAAAGAATACAAGTATGGATTTTGGATTGTATTAGCACCTGTGAAGAAGTTTATGTTTTGTGATGCATAACATAGCACAGTCCGAAAATACTATAAAGATCTTGTCTACAATATTTCTGTTATTTGTGGAAATGATAGAAACCATCATGCTCTTATTTTTTTAAAAAAAACAGTACTGAATATTGGTCATGGCAACTCCCTTTGAAATGCATCATGACTTTTATAGCATCGTCGATAGTTCAATGCAAAAGCAAGCAACTCATTTTCAGGGTTGAAAGTATAACCATATTCCTTATGCAGAGCAGGTAACTGAACGAATCAAAAATACTTCTGAAGCTACGCATTACAGTCCTGAAAATTTCAAGCTTCTTTCTGACTGTACAGTGGACAGGGATTCTGAGATACATCACTTCCCTCTACTTTCCCATGTGCTAGTTCCCATGCAGAGTAAAGCCAGGCACATAGTCCACATAGGAGTCATGGCACATCTGAACAGAAAATGTCAACAGCCTAAATTGTATCTGTGACCATGTCTGTGAACAGATGCTTTACTTACCAGTCCAGCTGTGGTATATTCACATCAAAATTAAGGATACAAAACTTACAATTTGAATGCGAGACTATGACCACTGCATTTTTCATGTTTCCTATCACACTGCTTCTCAGGTCTAATTTCAGGACCATCTATCTTTTAAGACTCATTTCACACAGTGGTGTCACAGAATTTCCAAATTTGTACAAGTGTAACATATTTTCTTCACTTTTTTTTAGCATAATTATGTATATGTGAAAGCATGTGTGCAAAAGTGTGTAGACAAGTTCTGTTTGGTTTATTTTACAACAGCTCCCTGAATTAGCTTCCAATATCTTACAGATTAAGATTTTATTCAGTATAACACCGTACCTGATACTTAGCATCTTAAAGAGTTATAAAATAAAATACTATATTTTAAGCAACACTTTCTGTTAAATAATTAATTGCAGACTTTTTTTCTGGTTTTAATGCTAAGAGGGAAGTAGTTGCTACAGAAAATAAAAAGGGAAAAATTCAGAATAGAATGAAAATGAAGTAACTGTTTCTCAGGAGCTTTTACCTTTAATTAAAGTACATTTATGAAGTCACGAAAGCCTGGCAAATAGGACAAACAAACATAGTCACTGCAGCCTAACGACCTAGATTTTTAAATTTTCACTTACGGCACTTGGCTTCATCACGGCCATTTGAACAGTCAGGTGTAAAATCGCAGAATTTGTCAGGTGAAATACATTGTCCATTCCCACATGAAAAATTTCCCGGTGGACAGTAAAAAGATGAAGAATTAGCATCTGCAAATTCTGTTTCCCCTTAAAAATCATTAAAAAAGGAATTAGTAAACACACACACACACACATATATAAAATCCTAAGAAGTGCTCTGTATTGTCTTTGTACATGGTAATGTACTCAGCATAAGGAACATAAGTTTCACCTATGAAGTCAGCTAGACTATATCATGGCTGGTAAGAAATACAGTTGATGTTAATGTCTGATGCTCTTAAACTGTATATTATTCTCCACAATATTCAAACTTATACATGAAAAATTATCAAAAAACCCTTAGAGTTACAGAGCCTGGCTCCAGTTCAGAGGTGAGGTGCTGTGTACAGCACCCTGCTGTTTCCCCCGCAGGTGGGAGCAGGCCTTTCACAAAAGCTTTCTCCTGTAGCAGTGGTTTCCCTGTGTGCAGCTCACAGTAAAAGTTCCAAGAAGCCAAAAATATAATTTTACACTACTACTAGCTTGCACCTCAATCTACACACCAGAAAACACCCCAAAATTCAATGAATGGGTAAACAAAAAGTCAAGGGCTATTGGTTTCACTTCAGTAGATTTCTGGAAAGAGCAAGTGAGAGGAATGATATGCAGCTTTTAATCTTTTTTTTGTTTGTTTGTTTAACTTAGGGGCTTTAGATAGCCATACTGCTGTACAGAAAGAGCTTTTTTTTAAAAAGAACTTCCTTCTAAAAATATCTTTGTGACTGCTAGGTAAATAGGGGAGTTGTAGGGGAAATAACTGAAGCAAATTAATGTTTCTTCAGATACCTAGCTTCCATCAATCAAACTGTGTAGTGGGATCAGGGAAGCCTTAAAAACAGAACACTGAAGTTTTCTATTATGTCTTCAAATTTTGCAATAAAGAAGGAATTCAGATATCTCCTGGGTATAACCCATAAGCATTACCACTGAATACATATGTGCCCATGCCATTTTAGAAAAGTAGTTATTAATAGTCAAGAGGACCAGAAGCAGCAGTCTGACAGAAAGTTACACTATTTTATATTTCCATCCATTGGCACTTCAATGTTACAGAGCGTGAGTATACAAAAAATTTGGTGGGCACTTAACTGTATGTTAGGTATTTGACAGTAATGACTGGAGAACCCTCTTGCCCTAAAGATAATGCAGTGGAATATGTTCTTCAGTGGGAGATACAAGATGCTTTGCTTCTGTCTCTGCACCCAAGTATGAACGTGGGTAGGTACTACATAGTAAGCAGAATCTGGAAATTCCCACCAGAACTCACTTTGCAGAACTAGTGCACGCAAACTACTTATAGCAGCTAATGTGTAACACAGGATGACAGTCTTCATTATAAGTGATAGACTACAGCATACGGATTTTTCCTCAGATTATCCCTAACTTTCTTAATGGTATATTGCAGTTTTCAGTCCAATTACAGTTCTACATGACAGACATTGGGAAAAACTTTTTGAAATCCACAGAACTTGCCTTCACTTTCCTGGCTGACACTTGGAAGTGATCTATTCACGACTCCACATTCCTCTGTTATACTGATGTTGTCAATGGCAACAGTAGCATTTTTTGTTAGAATGGTAGCTCGTAAAATAATCTGTAAAGATAAATAAGTTAGCTCATTAAAGTGACATAATAAAAAGACATATATATATTCCTTTATAGTTTACAACATCTGCACAGGAAGTAAATACTGCCTACCACCAACTCCAAATACCAGCCAGCAAAAACTGCAGTTGCTTCACTCCTCAGTCAGAAATTTACTCCTCAACTGTAAAAGCCAAATCTACCTTTACTTATGGAAAGTTATGCAACCCAGATGACATTGCTTCAATTGAAACTGGTAAAAGCCATCAATATTTGAATGAACTGTCTTCCTGCATTAAAATTTATACATATTTTTAAATGAGCTATTCAGAGTTGCCAAATATAATGGTTTACAATTCCATTTAATTGTGTTCTTTAATACTATGCCTGCTGAAGTCACAATATGTGGCACAGTAAACATAGGGATTGTAAGGATGCTTTTGTAAATACAAGGAAATACGCAGGGGATCATAAAAGGAAGTAAAGTTCAGTCATAACCTACCAATAATTAGAATTTAGTGCCCTTTCTTTTAGACCATTTTATAGGTGAAATAAAATGAAGAGACTAAATCTGGAATTTTGCTTTGCTGATTCCCCTAACAGTTCCTTTCCAAGATTTAGTAAAATATAACAGCCTGAGATCATGTAAATATAGCAGCCTGAGATCATGTAAATATAAAATCAAACTTGAAAACTACTAATTGTTTCTGTAATCAATGTGGCAAATTGACCTATCTGTACTTCTCCTGCCTTTAGCCAACATAAGACACTTGCTCTTATGAGCAGTATTTATAGCAAATTCACTTTTTAAAAGCTACTGCACTATTGCTACCAGATTTTTATTACAGAAAGGTTATTCTAATGCATACAATAGTGAAACAATGGTGATGTTCTTTAATAGCTACATCTATTGAAAGAACTGAATGGAATTTTTTTTTATACGATCAGTAAAGAACAGAAATTTTCTTTTTATAGATCATTATAAAAGTAAATTAAATCTAAAGGCTGAAGCACAGTAACTTTTTGAAAGCAATGTAAATTTAATGTCTAATTACCTGAAAAGGCACGTCCTCAGCTGCACTTTCTACAGGTACATTCACTTTTGTCCACTGCATATCAGGCAATCCTGAAATGTCACACAATTTTTCCAAATTTCTATCCAATGCAGTTCTTTTAAAGACAGAAAGCTGGGAATCCTGAGATAACCGGTACCAAAATCTTATCTGTTGAAAGGTTTTAGTGAAACACTTTAAAAACTGAATCAGCAATCTTCAATGAATTCAGCACCTACCCATATACATACATTGTAACACAGAAAGACATGAAAGGTCTAAACAGAGCCCTGAAATAAAAGAAAGAGATGGATGAAACTATGGCATGTTGAGGAGCAGTATTATGTCTAAAGATAAAACCGTAATTAACAGTAAAGCTTATTTTTAAAACTTTAAACTCGTATCTACCAACTGACGCAGACTGACTGATATGATCTCCCTTAACTTCTTGGCTTAGTGAGGACCTACAAACTTCTCAAAGATTGTTTTTCTTCACAAATGCTGAATATAGGACAGCTTCATAAATTATACAAAGTATGTGAAGTATATACATAAGTATGTTAATCTCAGAAGTACAAGAGCTGAGGTACTTATATGAAAGAAACCTTAACATCTTCTATTTCCACAACCAACACAAATTAAAATTATTTGAAGACACATGTTTAAAATAATCTATTGCTCTCCTGAAACAAATGGATTGAAGAAAAAACAATTACTGTAGTTGGATGAGGCTATAAAAAACTGTGCACCAAGCAGAAAATATCAGAAAACAATGAGTATCCCAGTTCACTATGCCTCCCCTGCAACGCAGAGTAAATCTGATGCTTTTAATTTTTTTTTTTTTTTAACTACTACCCAGATAAAAATTCAGCTGTGAAAGTTCAGCAGGGAAGAAATAAGATTTTCAAAGACTAATTTTTTTTTCTTCCCCAAGTCCTTCCTGCTTCACACAGTGAAAGACTAAAATTTCTTCAACTGTAGATAACTCTTCCCTTTAAAAAACTTGAAACTTTGTGAATGGAAAATAAGAGCTGTAAAAATAGCTCTTCCCACCAAGTTCTCTGCCCATCTGCATACAATCTTACTACTGTGAATCTTGCCTTTTATTTATTCATGTTGTATCAACTTCTAAACAGAGTTAAAGAATACAGACCATTCTGAGTTAATAGCCAAATGAATCTTACGTGGCTTTTTGCAAGACAACAACAAATATGAGAAAACCCATTTTAGCCTCAGGACAAACATAGATGCATGCGTTAGCCAGCTTTCAGTTAGACATGAGACAATTAAAGTCTTTTATTTGAGCAAGACAGCTGACACAATAGTCTGTACAGGTTGTGGAAAAGCATTTCATTAGGGACTCAACAGGAAAAACTGTCTTAGGGTAGTGGTATAATTTTTACTTAGTTTAATTTATCATGAATTAATGCAAGTTTCTAATCACTGGTTGAGCTACGGAGAAAAAAAGAAAAAACCCAGATACTTAGACACAAACTTGAGCAAACATCTTTCCTCCCCCTTCCCTAGGCCAGCTTAAATCAAACACTTAGCCTGCCCCCTTCCTAGCCTTAATTTCCTTAGTTTTTGCTGCAGTTTATAGTCAGTGAGGCCCAATTCCTTAGGTGAGGCAACAGGTGGAGCATGTGGTTAGGCATGTGTGTAATGGTTTCTTTCTGGTGCTCCCTTCCTCTGCTCATTGCTTCTTACTCTTCCTCCGTTGCTTCAGCTCAGGGCTTTGACAGGCCACAGTCCCTCTGGGCTGTCCCCACCCCAGCATGTGTTGCCTATAGCCAAAGTCCCTTGGGGGTGTCTCTGTCCCAGAACAGGTCACCCACAGCTCCAGTCCTCTCAGTCATACCTCCTCAGCATGGACCATCTTCTGTGGGAATGTCTCCAGCTGTGTCCCCAACAATGTCCTCTTCCACATCTCTCCTCCTTGTTTATCCCCAATAAATCTTTTTTCTTTTTTTCTTTTTTTTTTTTTTTTTAAACAAAAAGGGAAGTAGTAGTTTTAAGAGTAGCCAGCCTCTGATAGGAGTCTTCTCTTCAATAAATTATCACATTAGCATCTCTGTTAAAGCTCTAGACTCTTAGTGAGCCAAGGAAGTTGAAGAGCAGGACTGATGAATTTGAGAACTCCTTACATTCAGATCATTGACTAATAATCTGGAAATCATCATCCATGTGGATTCACTACTTTTCACTTCTGGCCCTGAATTTCATCCATAAAACTCACCAATACATCGAAGACCCAATATCTGCTATGTAAGAAAGGAGAGTTTCTTTTTGCTTGTGTTACGTAGTACAAGGTAGATCAGTGGTTAGGAAATAAACTTGTTACAACAGACTGTTACTTTTTAGTATCTTCTGACATCCTGGCTGGTGGACTTGTTCTCTTAGTTTCACAATGTTTATTTTTAAACCACGCTTGAACATCATGTAGTATATAAAATAATCCCAAGACTTCGCCAATAAATTGAAATACTTTCATGTAAATTTTTCCCCCACCAGACAGCTTAAGAAATAGAAGGCAGCAGTTATACAACCACTTTTCAAGATGAGCTGTCTGAAGAACTACACCCTAAACAATCTAGATACAAGGTTTATGTTTATCAAATAGTTTTTTAAACAAATTTGTATTTTCATTACATAAGAAATAAAGTTATCCTCCCTCTCTATGTTTACATGTTCTACTTTGCAATGACTACTGTGTTCATTAAAAAGCCATAAACAGAGAGCTAGGATTAGAAATTTGCTTCTACAACTCTGAAACCTTGACCTAAATGATGTTTCTTAGCTGACATCTAGAGAAAGATGCAGCTACAAGAAGCTGAAGAAAAAAGTTACTCCTAAGTTTCAATTAACCAGTCAGGCTCAATATAAAACTGTTATCCCTCAACTACATTTTTTATTTTTTTTAACAACTGGAGCCAAAGAACTTGTAAAGCTATTAATAAACATAGATCTCTTTATGTAGATCCTTTTATCCTCTCAGTGGGACATCCAAGAGAGGGCAACATCTCACATTTACACTCAGAGAGCATAACACACCAATACACATCCTAATGAGCAACCCCTACTCCTTGCTCTTTCCCAGAAATAAAAGTCTTCAGGCAAAATGTGGCAGAAAGCCAGGCTTCCAGTCTTCAAAAACACTCTTTTCAGACATGTATAGCTGGGTAAGAATTTGTCCTAGTTTTTGTTGAATCTGGGAACTTTAAATACATTTAATATGTACACATCACAATTAAAAATGGTTTCTTCTACTGACTTTGAACTAGAGAAATGCATGTGCATCCCTGCCACATTTGTATTTATTTTGAATGGAGATCAAACTCTGCAACCAATCTAACCAGAATGATTCATTGATTTATATACCACTTGTGCCCAGCTCATCTTAAGGGGTTCTAAGATAAATTAATCTGAACCTGAAAGGTGATTATCTACTCAGTATCAAAGTCTACAAAAGAGATATGAAACTGCCTGACCAAATGCATGGTGTGTACAAAGGCTGTTGGTATCCCAGGAGTAATGCAACATGCAGGGCTTTGATGGGATGCTGTGAGGCCTTCTGCGTTCCCTGCAGCAGCATTCTCCTTGATTTCTGCATCTATTAAATTTCTGATTCTTTGCAACACTAAGAAGCCATGTGAACATTAAGAACTGAGAGAGTGCATTAGTGATAGCAAGGCACTGTTCTTTAAACTGTTTAAGAGGCTTCTACTCCTCATCTGGAAGTTGCAACTATTCAGCTGAGTTCTGCCTAACTCATTGATGTGCATAGTCCAAGTTAGCTACAGTTTCAAGCAAAACAGATTTATCTAAGCCAACACTTGTTTCAGACTCCTTACACTAGAAAAAACCAAGAAGCCTAGGTCCTGCTGGGATGAAATTCTGCTGTTTGTTGGTCCTTCTAAGTGCAGTTCCTTCACACATAATTTTCAGAAATGAAATTACAGTTTCTCTTCTACATTGAGTCTGAAAAATCAAGCAACCAAGCTAAATTTTATTTTGTTTCTCTGAAGCCTCTTTTTGCCACTGAACATAACAAACTTATTTTGGAGACCTTTCTCTACCTTTTCCTCTTTTTCTATGTGACTTCTTAAATCAGGAGGCATTATGCAGTAGCAGAAGAAACATAACATCATAACTACACAACTTAGCTTCTCCCCAATTCGGTATAAGCTTTGAAAAGTTATGGAATGGAACACCAAAAAAGCCTCAGAAAAAAAAGAAAAAAACTTATAAAAACTGTACAGCATCTATTCACTTTATTCAGTGGCCAAAGAGATAAACAAAAATACAGTTGTGAATGTTTTCTTGTATGTATATTTCTTTAATAACATGATTATATATATTTTTCTTCAAGTTCTATTTTAAAAATACAGATATTGTTGAAAATTCCAACATTCTAGTTATAAAACTGTATTTTCATATTTCATCTAAGATTTTTCTATTTTTTAGCCCTCCTGACCCATTTTTTTCCAGACGGCTTTCTAGTTTCTCATATCAACTGGCTGGTTGTTTTTTGCATTCCTCTGCAGAGCCACAAGACATTTGACAAAAATAAAACATTTCAGGGTAAACTCTCAAATACTGCACTGATGAGCTTAAAAAGCATCCTCCTCAAACCATCAACTTAAATTTAGCGTGTGTCTAGAGCATGGTAGCTAATTTTCTCTCATCACACCACCATCATTAATGTATACAGCAACTTCGAACCACAGGTCTCCTGTTATGGGACACTGGATGTATGAGTGTTTCCTGCCTACAGACAAGAGCATGGCTCTTCATCGGCTTTTGGCCAGAAGGCAGGCTGCTCTGACTGTCAGTTGATATAGCCCTGATACTGTGGTTCAGCCAGGTGTCTCATAGCATACAAAAAACCTGAAAAGTAGCCTTAAATCTGAGACACCTGGTGGATGCTTTAGAAAGAATAATAATCAGATACAAAAATTTCGCAGCAAAGCAGTAAAAAGCCTGCCGCATCTCCCTCCTCCCAAAGAATTAATCTGTAATTACTTCCACTGGTATTGAAATGGAGCCAGTTCTTCAGCAGCAACCCCTGAAGCATGAAAACTAGCACATCTGCGCATCAGGTGAGTGATAGTTACAAAGGTGGGGACAATTAATAACAAACTGTTACCTGACAGCAGGAAAGCCCAGGGGACAGTTTGATAAGGAAAGGGCTCCCTAGACGAGACACAGCCATCTTTGTGTCCATCCGATGTGATCCACTGAAGTAAATGAATGCTCCTGTAAACAAATTCAAAAAAGTATGAGAAGTAACTCATACTCAAATGGCATCTACCTCAGAGAGGTAGCTATGTGCTCCATGAGGCACATAAAGCTCATTCATAAATGCAAACAAATGAAACAGCTTTGCTGTCAGTTCAGTCTCTGTGGATAATGAGGAGGGTCTTGCCAATGTCTGTGTCGACAAAGACAAAATAGAATTGCTAAATGCTCCTGCCTCTTTCTTCTGCAATAAAATTAGTATGACTGAGTCCAAAGATGAGGAAAGATGGAGAAGGAAAAAAGGGTAGTTGGGCAACCATTGCTAAGGCTACCCTGTCGTGGTGTCTGCAAGCATTTAAACCTCAAAAAGTAAATACAGAGCCCTGCAAAGTGAGTTCAGATGTTGCTTCTGTGAGGGCTTTACTGTGCAGACCCACTGGGTGTATTTTTTTATCTGCCCTTTTCAGGCAAAAATCTTAATATCTCTAGCCTCCAAACAGTACAACTACTTCCCATCACCTTTGCACGGTACCCGACCACTCCACACACAGGCTGGGGAGAGCAGAGGGACTGCAGGAGCTGCAACACAGAGCACCCTGGAGATCAAGCAGCATAGACCTCAGCTGAGATCCCTAAAGAACACTTTTTAATTGACTTAAATAATGTTTCAAACAGAATTTAGAACAAAAATTAATTTCCTTTAGGGTACAGCATTCACTCTCCGTGCAGCCCAGCCAGTTTTAAGCATGCCAACAATGTTGCAGACCATGGGAGCCAATGGAATAAGCTATATTTTCTCATGGGGTCCACAGACTTGACATTGTTGTCTGCGCTAGTGGGGATGAAAGCTTAATTAAAGATCTAATCTGAACTCTGGCAAACGAACTGCCTTTGGAATTGAACTACAGCAGATGTGCTTCAGACAAAGGTAGGGAAGGATAAACATTTTCAAGGGGCCCTAAAGCAGCATATTTTGAATGCCGTCAGTGCTGCCTTTGCTGAATACTGAGACTTTTTCATGAAAGTCTATGCAAAACAACACTAAAGGCTCAGTCTTGTTGGCGCATTGATATTACACATATTGCCTTACATCTTGGAAAATCAGCTATTGTGCTGCCACAGTCATACTCCTTAGCCATTTACTTCCCATGGATACATAATGAAGCAGAGGGTTAGGTCCAGCCCCACGTGAATAATCACATCACTTTAGCAAGGCTGGCACAAAGAGTTGACCGTTACAGCTCCTTGTACAAGCAGGCATGTCGTGCTCCACAGCGTGAGGGAGGCTCCCCTCATTGGAATGCAAGGGTACTTCAAAGGCGCCTCTTTTAATTTGCAGCTGAGGCTTTTACAGTAGCGTTTTTAAGATTTTCATTAATCAAAATTTGCTGCTGCCCTCCCCAGGAAAGAAGAGAGATGAACACTCTGTGGTACCACAAGCAATGTGTTGCAACCCAAAGGACCTCAAACTCTGGAAGCCTAATTCTTAAGCCATGATGTGGCTGTAGCGGGAACAGTGACAGATGGGTACAAAACCACCTCAGAAAGACCTTTGCACTGACTTATAAGGAGAATGCGTCATTAGTAGGCTTGAGAGGTGCTGCATGGCAACCTCAAGATCTCCTTGAGGCTTTAACCTGCAACAATGTATGCGAGCAAGATGTGAACTTAACTCTTAATGATTCAGGTATCAAAGCAGCTGAAGAACAGCAGCACATAGTTCCATATGGGCTAATTTAACATGCTGCTTAGGCTGCAGAGCAGATGTTTCTATCAGCAACCTTCATTATGACCACATTACACCTCGGTTCCCACCAGCACCTAGAATAACCCACATGGGAAAGACACCGGCATGTCAGCGCCCTTCTCGAGAGCTATGACAGTTTGGAAGCTGATCCAGTGCCATAGAGACAATAAAATGAAATATCGAATAGCTGCTGAGAAAGTGAATGACAGCTTCGGTGCAGTTCATCATTTGAGGACCAATGGAAGAAAAGGTATGATTGTGTGGTTAGAATTATTATCTAGGATGCACACACATACTCATACCCCACTAGGGTTTGCCCAGGTGAATTTGTATCCTAGGATTCCTTTACCTTTGATTGCTTGAAGTGGAACACTTAATATTCCACATTCCTTTAACATGAACATGAGAGAGAAGTGTGGAGGTCCGGCTCTAAGATAATATACATAATTTTAAAAGTTTACCTTAAAGGGGCATTGGACTGCAACCCAGATTTTAAAGTAATCTAATCTCCACTGGAAGCAGTGTAATAGATACATTTTAATAAAACTGAAGTCACAGAATATTTGCTAATATGACAATTTGCTAATATTTGACAATGACAAACATGCTAGGAAGTTTTAGTTTTATGCAGTATGCTGTGATAACATTTTCATTTTGGAAAAATACTTTAAAACAGACCTCTACTGGAATAAACTTTTTTCCATCTGAATGCGCTGTATGGCAACTATGTGCTTACGGAAGATCAGTGGTTCAAAGGACATTACACACACTCTGTTTTTCCCAGACAAAACTGATTAATTTCCCTGCACTGTACAAAAAGCCACAGTGATATTTTGTCCAAATAATATTCTCAAGAACGGCCCCAGTGTGAATATTGGGTACAAAAATTCTTATAATATGTGTGAACAAAGTTAGCTATTTCAGTTCAAAAGTCAGCATCTCAAAACACTGAAGGCTGCATCAAGTATCATACATCATTGATTGCCTCCGCAGAAGATGAAGTTACAAAGGCATAGTAATCAAATCACATCTAAGAAAGAACATCCCCAAAAGACTAGCTTTCTGTAATGTTACCTATGTTATATATATATACACACTATGTAGCAACCATTTCAAATCAGTTATCAAATCTGTCACCATAGAAATACTTATCACAGAAGGAAGAAAATAATAAAAAAAGATATCTCACCATGTCCAGTATTAGTTGTAAGAACTCTGCTAGGGAGTTTCCTGTCAAGGGGAGCCTGTTCTTTCATTATGTGCCAGTCAGCATCACTTATGCTCAGTGGCTTCCATCCACAGAAGTCACTCTCAAAATCACATATAGTGAAATTAGCTGTCGTAAAAAGAAGTAAGAGATCATAAAATCAAATTTGATGTAACAGTTTAACATCATAACTATGTATTTTGTATTTGGATGTCCAAGGAGTCTTAAAGATGTGCTGGTATGTTTCACTGAAATTCAGATTACCTAGATGGACAAAAAGTTCTAGAATACAGGGAACAGATCATGCAGTCCTTTCCCTTCTTAGTCAAACCCAGACCACCTATAAGAGAATAAACTATATCATATTAACAACGAGATCTGTACACAGGCTGATGACAGATTATGAAAGTAATATATGTTTTTTAAAAGATGAATTCTACTGGAAAGATAATTATGAATGGGGGGGGTCAGATTTATTTAGTGCTTTTAATAAAATGAAAGTAAAGATAAATTAAACTTCCGCTTAATTTATTTTTGAAAATGAGATTTAATTTTATGAATTATTCAGGTCTCCTAGATATTTTTATTGCAAAGTAAAAGACTGTTTTCTCAGTTGCTATGGATTAGACTTCCACTGCGTAACAGTCTCACACACTCTCATTTCTTGAGTACAATTATTTTGATGAGAAAATAGTATAATCTGATAGCTTTCTTTCCTGATCCAGAACAGCTTCACAAAGCACTACACCTCATTCTTTCGGTCACTTATCACAATTGTAAACATTACTTTTGAATTGTACTTGTCACTTTCTAGACTTCATGGTACATTTATCCTATCACATCAGCCTCAGACATGATTAAAAATATTACTTCAGTTTTCAGATTGTACAAAACCAAAGTGACATGTAACTTTGTTGAAGTACCATGAAGTAAAGCTCACATGTAACTTTGTTGAAGTACCATGAAGTAAAGCTCCGTAGTAAAGGTTTTTCAGGTATAAAGAGATTATTTAAGCAGTGAAATCTTAAGGTATTAAATAAATCACAAATATCAGTATCTCTTAGCTGGATTCAGCATATACGTTAAAATTCTATGGAGCATGCTTTCCTGTTTAGTGCAGTATATTAGTTAAACATGAAACTTGGTTAACTTATTTAATTACAGAATTTTCATGCTTTTGACAAGGTACCTTGTTAATTAGACTTCAATTGCTAATACATTAAGCTAGAATATGCAAATTTATATTCAAGACTAAGCTGTTTTGCTGTACGGTAATTAATACTTAGCTAAACAGTCTTCAGAGAACTAATGTGACACAAAAAATCAAACATCCTTTGTTTAAACATCTCTTCCCTCTGGCTTCCCTAAACCCTGCAAAAGGTCTTCTGCATAAAAACCTGACTGCAGTGGCTGCATAGTACTATGCAAAAAGACATCAATGACCACAAAGAACCTACTCAGTTATTGAGGCTATACTGAGCAACCAAAAAACGTTCCTGGAAGGAAAATGCCATACCAATATTAAAATAATGGTTTAAATATGAAAAAGCAATCAGAATGGAACTAATTATTAATATTTCACAGCTCAACAAGGTATTTAGCATGGGATTTGGGGGAGGGGGGGCACGGTCAGGGGTTAATTATTTTAAGTAGAGGTACTTAGGATCATGACAAGGCTCTTTATCGCAGTATGAAGAACATCTTTCATGTGCTGATGACACCAGATCTGTTGTCATTTAATGTGGCTTAATATCAGGCTCAGGGTTTTTCATTTGCTCACAGTGAAAATTTGGAAATTTTCACATTTGGAAATTGTATACTAAAAGAATTGGCAAAGCAGTAAGGCTGTTATCAGACGGAGCCCATGCCTGCCCTCCATGGTCAACAAAAAGAGAGAAGTCTGGTGAAATCGTAATTTCTTACATTGGTAGACACTAGCAGAATTTGTTCTAACACTATGGATTTAGAAAGAAATGTATGAACATCACCTTTTAGGTTGAATATACAAATGGGGCCAGGGGAAGACATACAACATACAAAAAGGCACAATTCTACACCAAATTATATTGCCCAGTTACATTTTCAAACTTTATTCACGTCTGAACACAATTATAAAGGTAGGAAAAATATTTGTGGCGTTGTGCTTTTAGGGTTTGGGGGGGAAGGGGGGCAGGAACAAAAAAATGTGGCTCCATTTCACTAAATATTGAAATGTTAACCATGTTTTAGATGCTTTCCTTCCCCACCCCCACCCCCCATTGAACCTCTATACCAGCATCCAGTCACACAGTGGCACTGGGCCAGAGTCACTTACCAAGCTCAAGTGTTCCACCATACACAGTTTCTGGAAGCAATATTTCATTTTTAAAAGTATTAAATACGTTAGAGAACAGCTAGGCTATAAACCCAGTGAAACCCAATTGTCTGAGTTAACAGTTTGACTTAAATTTTATCCCTACTTAATTCTAAAAACTCAAGGGGTGCTTGTAAATGTTTAATCAAGCTTGAAAAAAAAGGTTCTGTGCTTTGGCTGAAACCCAAATGCAAGTTAGACAGTTACTTAGTGTATTTTTTCATTGCTCAAACATTAATAAACTTTGAGAAATGCTCCTTTCTCATTGAAACAGTGCATAATTTTTATTATTCACAGCCTTTTTCTATATTTTTTATTTGAGCCTTCAAGTGATTATAGGGAATGTTTTACTATCTATAGCTGGAAAATAAGTGACTGCACAACATACATTTTTGGAGGAGTCACACTGCAGTTATGTAAGTTAAACAGACATAAAGTATATTTATGATATGTTACACCCTTCCCTACTGCACCTCTTACCATCAGAGCTTACATTTCTTTATTTCAGTGGAAAGACTTCACTGGATTCAAATTGCAGGAAGATCTCCCACATTCTGAAAGCAAACCCAATTTGTTCTCATTTTTGGACACTTATCTCTTTATAATTCAGCAAAACAGAAAGGAAATTAGAAAGGAAACAACAAACTGCATTAATTCATTTTAATAACAAGCCAATTTTTTACTTTTTTTTTTTTTTTTAATATGAGTGTATTAGTATATCTCAACAAGTCAAGGAGTTAATTATTACACCAGTTCTGCAAAAACAATGACTCCAGAATGTAACTGGGAGAAAAAAAGTTCCCCAAACATCTCCTTGAATTTCAAGAAATATGTGGAGCTTACTAAAGCCACAAAATACACTACAAAGATTCTTCAATTAATATGAACCATTTTTTACAGGTTTGTTTTTTTTTTTTTAAAAAGTAACAGGAAACAAAGCATATATTCCAAGAGCACTGGGAGATTAAATGGAAAAGTTTTTTTCTGTGATTAGCTTACTCTACCTCTCCCAGCTCTTCTTGATTCTCCTGTGGGGAAAACAAAGCAGTCCTATCAGCTAGGCTGGGTTACCAGCCAATTAACATTGCTTCAGCTTTGTTAGTGTGCAACTGGATGAATCTTTCCAATCCTACTATGGCAGCTCCATCAAATGAACACAACTGGGGACACACAGCTTGTCTCTCCATCAGGCTGGTGTTTCTGTGACTAACAGAATTGAATGAGAAGGGCTGCTAGCCTTGCTCAGTGTGGCAGCACCCAAGCTCCTAAGGAATTCAGGGTATAAACTACCTGTAATGACCAGCAACCAAAGCACCTCTGTGATGCCTCTGTCATAAGTATTTTCTCATTTCTGACTGACATTTAATGTTATTTTTGGAATGGGAAGTAATATGCATATACCTTCTTACTGACCATCCGCGCACGTTCCCTAACAGTTTGTGATTAGTTTTATTTATCTAGAATTTGTTAAAGGATTCATGCAGAAAGATCACAGATGGCCATAGGTCACCTAGCCTGAACTTCTATATGTCATAATTCATTAGATCCCTCATAACATCCTAGTCCCTTAAGTGAGACGGCCTCATCTTCTGAAACTGTTTAGTTACCTTGCTTAGGGTTAAGAGACTGGTGATGTTCAGAGAATCTCATCTTGACCCTGGATCTGCAGAGGGTATGCTTACTTTAACTGTTCTGGTGAAACACAAAGGCAATGCTACACAGTGTTCATAAGAAATGAAGAAGTGAAAATATTGTGTCTGTAGCTTCTTTTTTCTCCACATGTACATACAAGATTGATGGACAAATATTGACAATTCCAGACAATTAATGTGTCACAGGAAACACATAAATGCATAGTAAAACAAATGTTTCAGACTAAAAAAATGCTCTTTCTACTTTAAAGTTGAATGGTAATGAAAGGATTTGCATATGTGTTCATCCACTGTAGAAGGTTTCAAGGATTTGCAATTGTAAATTGCTATACTGTAAATGAAATGCAGTAAAAGGTACACAGCTTTAAAATTACAGAAATTTCCTTCATTTTACGTATTTTCCATTCATCAAGTATACAAATCCTGTGAAAAGGCTGAGAATATATAAGTTAATACTAGAGATGCAAAATTAAGATCAGAAGAGTTAAAGACAGATGTTTTAAGGAAGCTTCTAATTAGGCTAAATAGAAGGTGATGTTCTTTCAGAAACAGCTGTAGGATGTCCCACTCCACAGTCATTTTGGATCTACAGGAATGTTGATGAGTAGGCAATCTCCAGAAACACTACTGTATCGAAGTGTGGTATCACTTGAAAATAGCAAGCATTTCCTAGACTCCTCCCCAAGTTTTGCTAGGATTGCTATTTACTGATTTATTTGTGATGTTTTTCTAGTATTGTGTATGTTACATATGAATCATGTATAATAATAGTAAATATAGCGCTAGAAATATTTGTTATTTGGCATGATATTTAGTGCAGAATTTCTTTCATGTTAGGTAGGAAATAAATAAAAGACATCAGCATGATAGTGGTCTTTTTAATCCTTTAAATGGTCTGAATAACTACCTGTTTCTAATGTATTAGCTAGATTTCTATAATTTATTATCAGTTAATGTGAAATATTAAATTTAGAAGTGATCTCAAGCAAGTGGTGTCAAACTACAAGAAAAATGTAGAATTGAATACTAAAACCATTAATTTCATAATTTGTCACTTTATTAGATTTATTTCAACAAAACTACTCAAATAAATGTGGTTACTCATGTGCATGTTTCCTAAACAAGTTCCTAATTTTTCAAGACTTAAATCTCATATATTTAAATATATATTTATATAAATAAGCAGGCATAAAACAAAGTTTAAGAAGCATTGCAAAATGTACATATTTGGTTTTGTAATAATTTTTTTTATTATGTTTAACTTGGCATGAATGGTCTTATGAGAAAAGAGAAACATTATTTTTCCCTCTCCATTACAATGAAGCAAGAAAAATCCTCAAACAAGAGGTAAATTCTTCACATTGCTAAGTCACAGCTGTCTGCCTTCATTTTCATTCAGTATGGAGATCTGTCAACTCTTTCAGTACGTAAGAGTACTTCATCAAAGGAAAATACTGAGGATGTATCCAAGGACAGACGCTAAAATACCTAAAAGAATAGAGGCTAAAATATGCATTATTGTACCTGACAGGACTTTTAACTGAAAATTAATGTGAATAAATCTCGTGCACACTAAATATCACGGAGGAAAATTTCAAGATCACATGGAAAATGTACATAATGCAAGGAAAAAAGGACAAAAATAAAGGATGATTTTTCCATTAGGTCTCTTTTGTACAAGACTGCAGAAAGTGTCAGAAAGATGGGTCTTCTAAGCTGACCAAACTGCTGAAGATCTAAATTCCACCCTTAGGGTCCTCTTTCCTGAAAAGGTGTGTGAAGTTCCAAGACAGTATTCATCATTAAAAGGGGGCAAGTTTAAAACCAGTTATTGTTATTTTAAAGATGGCTTTTTTTGCTTTTTTTTTTTTCTCAGCCAGTATTCAGAGCAACATGCAACTGCTATGGGTCACTTATATTTTAGAAAAGCACCTTTTTCCCCCCCTTTTTTGAGAGGATAAGTATACTTTTATGCCCTGCTCCAACCTGTAAATACCTCACCACAGGGTGAAACACACGGTCCCTGTGCCTCAGGTTCAACTGAGTATGATTTTCTTTCAATTGAGATACACTAGGAGTTCGTGGAGAATCGGTGCCCAGTAATACCAAAGTTAACTGTGGAGGCAGCAGCAGACAGTGGAGCACTAAGCAGAGCTATTGAAGAGGGTTTTGCACTGGCTATACCTCCCATCAGCCCTTGCCCCAGCACCCTAATTCTAGAGATGTCACAAAGGACAGTGTTGAGACTCCCAGACCATTCTGACCTTTCTTCTGCCAACTCTCCAGTCTTTCTGACCCATCCACATGAGCATGACAGAAGCAGTATTCTTAAAAGTGAGTCCCACTGTGATGATTTTTTTAACTTTAAAATACCAACTATACCTAGGTTATTTGTTAACTTCTCAGTTACCCAATGCCAGTGTCCAGTGTCCAAGGCACAGGGGTAAAAAAATAAAGAAGTATAGGGTATTTCATGCAAAATATAATTGCCTGTAAGTGTTTAGGGTTATCTTTAATTTCACTTTGTGTAGTACTATTAACAGCTACCCTTCAACTGGGACAATTATTTTTCATCCTACTTTTAAACCTTAAAATTATTCTCTTATATTCCCAGTCATTATTCACCACAATTTTCTCACATTGTTACTGAAAAGGGAACACTAAATTGCCGAGAAAAAAGCCAATTTTTCAAGTACTGTTCAATTTCATTCCATTCCTCCTCCTGAAGAGCACGAGAGTACTCTCCGCACTCCTACCAGCAAACACGCAGAGCTAGCAGCGTAGGGTCAAGTCT
The DNA here is from genome assembly GCF_963210335.1 of Falco punctatus. Classification (NCBI taxonomy): domain Eukaryota; kingdom Metazoa; phylum Chordata; class Aves; order Falconiformes; family Falconidae; genus Falco; species Falco punctatus. The sequence goes on from NC_137583.1 coordinate 72,176,710, forward strand.
TGTAAAAAAGGAAAACAGATCTCAGAGGGAGCCCCTACAGACTTTAATGTTGGCTTAGATTTCACCTAGAAATAGAACAGTATATACCTTCCTATTTAAAATGTTATTTCAGTATTACTTGTTGCATGTTACTTATTTCAGAGATGGCTCCTGCACTGTTATTTAAGTAACTGAAAAGATTAAACACAGATTTAAGTGTTACTACCACAGACATACAGGTGTACACTGTATAATATTCATTTTAGAAATGACAGGATCTCTAAAGCTATTTTCACATGGAGATCTAAAATGTTTTAGAACTATTATAGATATCTTTAGTAATTTTAATTATTTTCTTTCACTCTTAACTGTACAGTGGAAACTGTGGGTTCTAAGCAAATTTACCTTCAACTGAAAGTATCATGAGTAACATGTAGCTTCTGAATCATAGCCAATTTGTATGGTGATTTGTAACACCACGCAAGTATCATGTCACCTAATGCATTTTCTGACAACAGCTAACAGAGGTCTAAATTAGAAAAGAATTCAAACAACAAATCCTAAGGCAGATTTCAGTCCTACTCAAATTAGAGAAGTAGAGGTTATAAATATTGTATATAGGGAATATAATTAAGCAAAAATATGCAAAATTTTGCATTTCCACAGGTACTTGAAAAATTGCTGCCTGGATTCAAAACATATTCCAATGGGAATAGAAAGCAATGAGAAGAAGAAAAATGCATGACAGAAAATTTTATGAACATAGTCACTAACCTGTGCATCATTAAATACTCTGGGGAAAAGAAGCCATATAAATAATAATTTTTCTAGTCAGAGTTTGAATAGACCTCTTTAGGTTTCACAAATACTCTTCAGCACGCTGTCTTTCTAAAACAATGAAATTTACTTACAGCAGGCTGCTGGATCCTCATCGCTGCCATCAGAACAATCTGGGTGACAGTCACATGCTGATCCGGGCTCTGTGGACTGCCCATTAGTGCAGGTGAATTTTTCTGAGAAGCAGAAATTGGATGGCTCTGATGGTGTAGCATCCAAGAGCTGGATGCTATTCAGACAGATGAAAGCTTCCCTGCTCTGGAGCGTTCCTTTAAACATAAGCTGTGAAATGTTACAGTTAAAATATTTGCATTGACAGACAACAGCGAGAAACTGATTTTTATTTATATAAAACAGCAATGTTCTATGTGTAAAAAGTACTGTGTACTTTCCATTACAAAACCATGACAAATTTCGAAGCAGCAGCTGAAGTTTTATATGATGATCTCAGGTTGACATTTCTGAAAATTTTCAGCTAAAATAGTTTGACAATTTCCAAGAATGAAGTAAAAACCTATTTTAAAGAAAAATTCCTAATCTCATAACTGTTTGGCTAAAAAGTTGCAGTGCCCCTGTGTTTTAGAAGAGCCACATGAAATGTAATGTCCTGAAGTTGGCTTCTGCTCTGAAATCTCTTCAGAACCTCATTCTGCAGATGCCCAAGACAAAAATTTTTCAAGCATACTCACAGTTGAATAAAATGGGTTAGGAACTGTCCTTGGAGACCAATTGGCACAGCACAGCTTAACAACAATACCTATTTCATCACTTAAGATGAGAAGGCTGCATCCAGGCTATGCAGTGGGATTGGTATCTGACTGCTGGTAACCTTTGAACTGTTCCAGGAACTTTCTGGGAGACGGCAAGCTGCTTGTGTCAAAACCTTGCTAGGGACCATGCTAATGTTTTAACTGCATGGACTATCACTTGCTAATCTTGGGCCTGTGCCCTGGCCCTGCTTATTTTACTGTTATTGGCATAGAGATTCAAGGAACATTTCTCTCTGTGACAGTTTCCTTGCATTGACCAGACTTTACACAAGCTGATTTAGAGCAATGAAGTTTCAGAACATCTCTTGCTCCTGACCACTGTGGAGCCTGGATCTGCTGGGTCTCAAAGCAAGGAGTTATCCTACTCCTGCTCTCCAAGTCTTTTTTAGCTGTGCTAAAGCATCAGGAGGAAACAAGCTTGGATTCATCAGAAAGATGAAGACTGCTATGAATGAAAGCACTGATAGAGAAGAGCAGGAGTTGAGGGAACAAATAAAAAAATTGAATTGTGGGTTTGGACAAACTGGGACATGATCAGAGCCTAAGTCTCAGAAAACAATGTTGATAATGCACTGGCATTTTTAGTATGAACATTACCCGGCAACAACTAAGTCAAGGACTTCTTGGTTTCTTGGGCCTTGCCAGCCAGAGGAAACTGGGAGGGGACACAGCCAGGTCAGCTGACCTGAACCAGCCAAAGAGGTTCATACCATGGGACATCATGCTTGGTATATAAACTTGGGGGATCGTTGCTCGGGGACTGGCTGGGCATCAGTCAGTGGGTGGTGAGCAGTTGTACTGTGCATCACTTGTTTTTCTTTCTCCCTTTTCCTTTGGTTTTTATCCTTTTCCCCACCTTTCCGTTATAACATTATTATTATTGTTGTTGTTATTATTACTATTATTACTGTTGTTATTGTTATTATTATTATGGTTTTATTTTATTTAAATTATTAAAATATTTTTATCTCAACCCTTGAGTTTTACATTCCTTTCCAATTCTCCTCCCCATCCCTCCGGGTAGGGAGGAGTGAGCAAGCAGCTGCGTGGTACTTGGTTGCTGGCTGGGGTTAAACCATGACAGACAGGCAACAACAGGTATTTATAACCTACTAGCTTGCTGAAAGGCGTCCATTCTAATATATATCAAAATGTCAATTCCTGCAGCAGGCTTAGTCCTTGTCCTTTCACAAGGATTACATTTTCAGCTGATTGCTGAGACAGTGAAATATGAATGTTATTTACAGTATTACGAAAAATGAAAGTAGATGTAAAATTTACTAAAGTAAATGTAAAATTACTTAAAATAGACACTTGTAAATTAATTTAAGAATTAAGTAGTTGCAACTTTGCATTCTTTTCTATGCCTGAAAATTCCAGGGGAAGGTATTCTCTCACTTTTCTGGTTTAAATAATTTCACTGAAATCCCACAAGCATCATTCACATCATCTCACTTAATTGCATTTATATTTAAATGAGTTAGTAATACCTGAGATGAACTCAGGTGGCTAACTAAAATATGGTGAGATCTGTACTCATTTTCTTGCATGTTATTAAAGACCAGAAGCTTCAACATGTGATACTTATGTAGATGTTTTGTTGAGCTATAACCAGAGCTTCCATCATATCAAAGCAATGAAGAACAGCAAAACCTTCAGGATATGTATAATTTTAAGGAATTTTTTAGTTTCCTAGAAGCTTTAAAAACAATAAGGTAAAGCATGTTCAAAAATTGAGCACATGCCTTTTTCACCCATACCTTTAATTTTTCTAGCCCTGTTGGTAGCTGTATATCCATTTTGACCCATTCCTCCTTAGTCATGACGTTGGTTTCCCAGAAGACATATTCCTCCTGTAAAATGTAGCATATGATATTATAAAGATAATTTGTGTTACTCTATAAATTATGAAAACCATTCTTTTGTCCTCTATCTTTTCATATCCTAGCCAAATGACCACTATATAGAAAGTTGCTCGGTGTGAGGAAATAGAGCTTCACAAGTTCATTTGCAATCTCTGCACTGAGCTCTATAGGAGAGAGGGAAAAGACAAGACATGTTTACTGTGATTAAACAGGCTAATAATGTAATTATCAAGAGTCAACTTGGTAGAATTAAAGTGAATTAATATGCAAATTAAGCCATGTTATTGCTGAATTTAACAATATGTTTCCATGGTACTCTCTACATTATTTCTTTTTCATGAATAACTGCTTATATTATGTTGTGTTATGATTAGACTTAGTTTTCTTAGAACTGAATTTAGGGTCTGTCAAAATGACACAAGCAACTTTGCTAATTTATTTTTTTTTATCTGTAAAGCAAGCAGACAGAGTACTATCTAACAGGTCTTAGTCATGTTCTGAGTTACTTCAATCCCCATTTTCACTTCACCTCCTAAGGATAACAGCAAGGGTGCCAAATATGGTAAAGCTCCCTTTATGCAAGCACTTCAAGCCCTTTTTGATTTAATAATATGACCAAAACCAGCTCATGCTCATTCGGCTTCTGGTCATGATCCTGGAACATGCTGAGGCCAATATAAAGAGAAGAAATGCAGCATTGTGAACTTCATATACTTAAATAAAATTTTTTCCAAGAATCAGCTCCAAAATAGAGCAAAACCAGAAAGACGGGGGAAATGCAGGAAAAGTTAATATAGGCTATACATACAAACAGACCTACCATTACAAGTATCAATAGTGAGACCCCTTTTAGGATACTGTGCAAAGTACTGGTCATACCTTTCCCACAGAGTGTTACAGAATTAGACACAGTTCAGAAAAAAAAAAAGAAGCTATATAAGAGAAGTGGAAAGTCTCTTGTATGGAGAAAAGCTTAAAAGATAAGAACAGTTGACCTTAAAGGAGATGAATAAAAGGGGATATGATAGGTATGTGAAATGTTATCAATAATATAGACAAGGACAGTTATGTTTTCCTGTGCCTTGCAATATAAAAAGGAGGAAGATACTGTCTACTGCTTGATAAACTGAGAGGTCTGAGTCAGCAGAACACTGGTATGAATTGTGACGAGTAGCCGATTACTTACGCTCTTTTTCTACCAAGGCTTCAACTGTTATAACATATTAACCAAGCTGGAAGACTAAATCTCTATTGAGTGTGTCTGAAGATCTGTTTCAGAAAACTGCAAGACAGGGTCAAGCCATTACCTTAATTCCAAAAACTAAATGACATGAAAGATCAAATCTGGATAAATAACATGACATACTTGATTTCAGAATTAAAAGTCAGATGTGAGTTTCCACATCAGTATATGATATAAGTATTTGTCAACTTGTTCTTGGAATAGATATTCAGCAAAAGCCTTTCAGTGCCAAGGACACTTCATTCTGTGTAAAACTTGTTTCATTTTGCTAAATAATTCAGCTTCTGAAGAAAATCTATTAGCCTGCAACAGCCACATATAAGACACAGAAAAGGATGATGCACTAGGTTCCATACTGCTTGACAAGTTAAAACCACAGCCTGTGCTCAAGTGTCTGCTTTTAGAAATATTTCAGTTAATGAATTCCCACACATGTACATATACAAACCCTCCAAACACATTTGTATACCTTGTGGGAACACTCTATGTTTGCTGTTTGCTTGATTGGATTTATCTGAATTCTATAATTTTGTTCACATTCAATTAACAGCTTAGATACCCATCCCCATGACCATCTTTCTCCCAGATTTATTTTAAGAAAAACGGCTTGGAGCAGTAAACTTGAGTGTTCTGTGCATGTGCTAGTATCCAGACCTTCTAGGACTGTTTTTTTTACACAAAAAGCTGTAAATCACCTCAGATGCAACAGCTTTTTAAATTGGCTATTGTTCCATGCAACAGGCATTACCCTCTGATTTCATACAGCTCTAATAAGCCAATAATATTATTTCCTTTCCTCACAATGTTTTCTCTGTATTATTCTCACTGTTTGCTTCCACCTCTTTGTTACAAATGAATTAATCCCTCTAGCACATTCGTTGCATCCCTAGCATTCTTTTAAAATGCTGAATGTATTACTTCTCCAGTACTTTCCCTCAACATTTATTTTGGTGGTGCAGGGGAACAGCTGCTCAAAATACCTTCACTCTATTCCCCTTATTGTGATACATTACTATCTGTAAAAAAATGTTTGTAAAGCTAAAATGGGAAATAATTGTTTCTTTTTCCTGCAATGTTTGGTTATGTTTTTGTTTGGGGGTTTGGTTTGTGGTGGGTTTTTTTTGAGATAATGCTACTTAGGTTTACAGGATGGAAGAGACAATCATGACTTTTTCTTATCAGCTCCATTTATAAAATACAACTTTTTTTTTTTTTTTGACACTTCCCTACAGATACAGTCAGTGCTGTGCAACTGTACAATGTGCAATGATGCAAATGTGCATCATTTAAGAGAATAATTTGGAACAAATGCTTATTTGTTCCCCCACAATGATTAATGGAACACCTTTAACTACTTGCATGGTTTTTGTAAGTGTTGCTGAACACTTACAGAAATTTTAGTGCATTAGGGTAAAAATATGCTGGCACATATCATCATCGGTTAAAATGTTCTTTTATTGTTTAATTTCTATCTGTTTTTGTAATCCATACAAGATAAAAAATTAAGAAGATAGAAGGAAGAAGTGTAAGTCCATTACTTAATAGGAGGAATGAGCAAGTAATAAATGGCAAATGATACAACTGAAGTGAACATTATCTTCTTTAGTTTCAGTTTTCACAGAAAAGTTTAAGATTTCGCAGACAGTTAGTAGAGATTTAATATTATTTATATTTTGTTACTAAGTTAATATTGCTAAGTGTGAATGCAAACATGGACCAAAATAGAAAAGCAATTATTACAAATACATGTAAGCCAGAAGTACTGAAACTGGCAGGGAGTCGGGAAGTTTTAAGTACAGGTTACATAATGGAAGGAATATCTTACTGTCAACAACTAACTGAGAACCCGAGAGGAATGTGTGGGAAACTAGAGAACAAAGGGTATATATTACAGTTAAGGGGAAAATACAGGCTATGCAATTATAGCCAATCATCTGAACAACTCCCAAGACACTGGAACAAATTGCTAACAATAATCTTGTAAGCAGCTAAAGAATTAGAAAGTGACAAACCTACATTAGCTGCTTCTGATGAAGAGCAAGTCATGTTCAGCCAGCATAATCTTTTTCTTTTCATTGTAAACAGACTTGAAAAAGTAGAAATTACTTTACTTTCTTAAGGCTTTTAACATAATCTCATAGGACAGCCCGTAAGCAAACTGAGGAGATTTGATGCAGATGGAATTACCGTAAAACAGGTCTACAAGTGAGTGAACAAATAGGAGTGCAACCTTATTTGGAAGAGGAGTTGTCTGTCAAACTAAAAGAAAATTATAATAGGGCTCTGCAGAAGTCTCTTGCAGGGCCTGACATAATTACAGTGCTGACTGGACAGTGGAATGAAAAATAAAATTTAAAAAAATGCGGATAAGACTAAATTGGGAGGAAGTACAAACATTCTGAAAGAAAATATTAGAATTTAAAATCATCTCAGTATACAAAAACCACTTTCAAACCAATAATACAAAGTTCAAATAAATATGAATCACAGTTAGGAAATAAAAATTAAATTACCAAATACAGTAGTATTGAATGAAAAGCAACTTTGTTAAGCCAGCAATAGAACAGGAAAAGCTGCAGGTTATCATAGACTGCAAGTTAAATACAAGTCAACAAGTTACTGTTGACAAAGAGTTCATCTTCCCTATCCTTCTTCATACCCTAGAGCAATTTAAATTCCCTGTTTTCCAATTGGTGTCATAATGTCTGTATTAGAAAATACTTTCACTCATCTTTGGCCTATCTTTTGAAAGGGCGAGGAAGGCTGGGGATACATTCACAACATCTGCAGTGCTTGCCCTCTAAGAACAGTACTGGAAGTGTACACTAAATGTAATCCAGTCTCCATCTGTGCCAGGTGCTGGGACAGTTGAAGCGTTATTCACAGACAAGAGGTTTTGACCAATAAAAATAGTAAAAGGGAGTGCACAGAAACTGCATGATACCGAACTGTGCAATTGAGAAGTTATTTTGAAGGATAGCCTCCAGAAGAGCACCTCTGTTGTCTTCTAGGGTCAGAACAAGCACTTGGCTATCACTTCTGTCTCTCAGTATTTGGCTAGTTTTGAAGATTCATTTGATTTTCATAAACAATTTAATGATTCAGTAGCAAAATATATAAAAGCTACTCCTCTCTTCACTTCAGTTTAAAGCCTTAAATATGAGTATGTAGGGTCTTTTTCTTTTTCTTTTTTTTTTTTTAAAAAAACCAACTGCCAGCAGAGGCTTATGTATCTGAAGTTGCTTCTGGCAAATTCTGCAGGACGAGTAACTACACCAGCTTTAAATAAGTCTGCATGCAATAAATACACTTCCCACTGAAGGAGAAATGCAATAACAAAAACATCTAAGGGCTAAGAGAAGTTGTGGAAATGGATGGGTTGAACTGATGTAATAACTGCCAGAAACATTTCCTAATGCATACAATAAAGAACTGTTTATCAGTCAATTCAATTTAGGCTCCAAATTCTATGGGCACTTAAATGCAAATTTTCTCATAGTTTTGGCTCACATAATTTGCCTTATTTTCAGGGAAAGAAAACCCCTAAATCAGGTCCATTGATCTTACTTTGGTGAACCACTGAAAGCAATATTTCTATTCTGTCTCAAGGCTGCCATGAGCATCATACCTGGGAATTCAGTGGCAAGTACTATAGCACAAATCTCTGTACATTCTGACCAGAACACTGATTATGTTACAATTCCCTGATATAGTAATGGATCATAGAAAAATACCACTATTCCTTGTTAGAAATGAAAAATGAGCAAGAGCCTGGAGTTATTTTCATGAATAGTTGAAGACACAGTGGAAAAGAAATAAGGTATTTCCATTACCTATCCTATATTTAGACCCCTTGGTAGAGTTACACTTCAGTTTTTTTGCATCTTATCTTTGAGAATGAAGTGGATCTATCTTTTTAAATACTTGTACTGTTGGGTGACAATAATTCAAATCCAACATCAAGATATGAGAGCATTAACCCAATGAGACCAGCTGTACTGCTCTTGCTTTCATTAAGATGTAATATAAGAGTATTAATTTATTAAACAAAACTTTCAAAAGGGGGAATACTAACAGCAGAAAGCCTCCCTAAGGCAACAGAGGTAAGAAAGGTGGCAATACTTAACGTCCCTCAACTGACATTTGTGTTTCAGTTTGACATGGCTATTTCATCTACTAATAGAAGAACAGGAAAATTACTGCTCTAAAACTTGGGCAAAGTAAATCAGGCACATAAGCAAAATCTTTCCAGACATCCTAAGCCAGCAACTTTCCTTTTTTCTATATTTCAATAGAGAAAAACACTTATTTTCCCATTTCCAGAATGGGAAGAAGGCTAGAAAAGCTGTTACTATACATTTGCCCTGCAAAATCCCAAAATTATCTAATTCTGTAACAGCTGGAGTTTGTCCTTGAAGTTTTATTGCAGAACATTTACCCATCAAATTAGTTTAAAGCTGAGATGGCAAATACCGAGGTTTTACAATTGCATAGATCAGTGGAATGATACCAAGTTATTGTTTTGCACAAACTAACTTCAGGGGCAGGCATGTACTAGTAGGCATATTTCCTTGCATTTTAGCTAGTAATACCTGGACTACCGTATCTTTACCTTTTGAAAATGAATGCATGTTTCTTCTTACCTGATTAGTAAACAATACCACCTTCAGAACACTGTTGTCTGCCATGGAGTAATGAAACTGAAAAAGGCAATTCTTGCTGGAGCAATGACAAACGGAGCTGTTAAGATAAGCCCTTTTATATAACATGTTTTCGTCAGCTTCTAACCACTGAAAATGGCCTGAAAAATAATTTAAAAAAGCAGAATTTTTCACAAAACTTATTTTTTTCTGTTTACAAAAATAAGGACTGCTTTCCTGTAATTAAACTATGAACCCATCTCAGCAACAATGGAATCTGATGATCATGCCGATAACGTGACTTGGATGTCTGTGTTTCCTATTAAAAAGATAGATGCATATCTTCATTTGACTCACAGATAGCCCCAGCAACCAAGAATTACATCAGTTGATAGCATCTTGAAACTGTTACTTTGCGTATTAAAAGATGTACAGTCCCACATTCAGTTCAGCCTCCTTATATCTACAACCATTCAATACCTAATCAGAAACACATTTGGACACTGGGCTTTCTTCTTGCTTCCACTATGGTTTTCAGAAAATATGCTTTTTAGAGTAATACTTCTGTAGACTCTTCAAAAATTAAAGAAAAGAAAAAAAGAAGGTGGAAGTATTCTGTCTTACTGCTACAGGACTCAATAGCATCTCCACCATGTAATCAAGGTCTTTACTTCTCAGCCAGTTCTGCAATAAAATGTTGGAAGCATATTGTCTTTCTGTCTGAAAAGCAATTTGTGCTCTTCGTGACCTACTGCCCCTTATAACAGCATTCCTACAGAGACTGAAAGAGTACTCCATCTCCCCAACAGTATCTTCTATTTGTCAGAAATAAAAAAGCTAAATACTTTTTACCAAATATACCAGGCCATTTTTGCCCCCTCCTGAGTCACTGAATATTTTCCTGTCTTCTAAAACAGCTATTAAAATAATAAACAAGGACTGATTAAAGGTCTTAAGTCCACTGTTTCTGTGTTCCTGTCTCTAAATACAACTTATCTCAAATGCAGATGTTATACAATATATTTCAAGCTGAGGGGAGAAAGTGTTATTTCAGAAGGTTTTTATAAGGGACCACATTCTTCTCCTTTTGTTACCAGTTTACTCTTTGTGTTACACAATGTTTTGCACTGAAATATGTGGTTGCAATTTCATTGGAATTAGGTTTGTAATTTCATGCTACAGCAGCTAACCTTGATGTAAGGAAGCATTATATACTTAATCCAGCGTTCTGTTTGACAGAGATCAACAAAGCATCTACACTTCTACGACTATGACCTTGTGCAGAAGAGAAATATGCATCAACATTAGAATTTACACTACTGGTTCTTCATCTAACTTCAGAATGATGACATTATAAAACCAACTAATTTTTTGAGCATAATGATATATAACATTTTTTCTCTTGTTCAATTTAAGTCCGTGAATTTGTATAAACAGGATAAAGTGGAATTAACATGATTTTTAGATAAGAAATCAAGTGAACAGCACTAGATAAACAAAAGTTCTGTGAAATATCCAGAATGATCATGCATCTAAAAGGGATACCAACTGTTCTTTAGGGAATATATTTTATGCAGGTATTGTGAATGCTTCTGAGACAAATTGAGGCCTAATTTCAGAAATTACGAATCCAGAAACTCCTGTCCTGAAAATACGGATTTATTTCCACACACACATACACCCCTCTTCTATATAGCCTGCAAAAGTATAACCACGTCAGTTTAACCGGACAGGCAATAAACCACGCTAATTTATTTGTTTCCTTATTCATAAACTTTAGTCAACATCTATGAAATAGCTTTCTAAGCTATTGGAAATGGTTTTCTTGATTTGTTACAAACTTTGTAGCTCTTCTTTAGGGTCTGAATTTCCCTCAGTCTGATACACTGCATACCATGACCTTCTTTATGTCTTATTCTCTTGAGTTTTCACAACTTTCTGTTTCTGAAGTGCCAAACTTCCCCGTGTTTTTAGAATTAGAATCCCAGAAAAGCCACTTCATTCCTGCCAACGTGATAGTAGGGCTACTGAGTCACAGCGATGTGTGTTTCTGGCAAGAGATGCTGGAATGGTTGCCGGGATAAAGAACGTAGATGTCACTATATTTCCATAAAGCCTTTTCTTTTCTCCACGTCTGCTTAATCAGGTTTTAGAGAGACAGGTTTTTTTCTTTCAGTTTTGAAGAAACATTTTGTCTGTCGTAAGCAAAATCTTGTAGTCCTGTGGAAAGATCAGCCACAGACTGCAATGGAGCCCAACTAGAAGCAGAGTTTACAACTTACTGCTGAGGTGGCCCAGTGCCATCTTAGAACTAAGGTGGGCTAGTGAACCTGCCTGTCTCCTGCTACGCTGAAAACTCAAAGCCTATAAATATGTAGCTGCCTAACTTCATCTTAACCATTTTCGGACTCAAACCTTTTGTCACTCTTCTGCTTGAAGCCACGGGGGTTTATTTCACAAAGCGCATGACTTTGAATCTCTGCTACTAGTTTACAGTAACGTCTGATGCTTCAGTTTAAACTGAGCCACAGAGTGGACCTTGCCTTTACTGGTGATTCCTCTTCGCCAGCAGTGAACTATTCAGTCTCTGAGCCAATCCCCTGCAACTTTCCTACTCAACAACTCTGAGAAAAGAAGAGGTCAAATATGAACTGCCATTGTTTCTATGCTGTGAAGGTGAAGTTTCAGGAACTCACAAGTCATGAATGAAATCTTGAAGAAAAAAAAAAAAAAGAAAAAAGTAATGGAGTCACAATCTAATGTTTTGGCTGCTTTTTCATGTTTAAACTTGAGGGATTTTATCATCAGTTCTGTGAAATGCTGGGTTCTAAAAGCCATGGTCCTTCCCTTGCTTTCTTTTTGCATCTCAATCTTATTAGTTTTATTTTGTAGAGAATTGGTTTCATTAGTTCCTTATTAAAGAAGTGTTACCCCAACTGTAGGAAACTAGATTAATCAAACAGAAGAATGAATTATGGAAACTACATAGCATGCAGAAAATATCAATAAAGAAAACAAGAACATCAGAGAAGTATTTTCTGAACACTATTGCAGGGAAATATAAAACCTCTGTAAGAACTTCTGACATTAAAGAAATTAAGAGGCAAAGTTGTAGATAAAATGCTTACAATACAAACTGGAGAAAAGAAGCAATAAGAGAACAAAGAAAAAAAGTCTGCCAAGGTTAGGAAGCATTTTATTAAATTTAAGAATACCAGGAAATGAGGATTATTCAAAGCCTATAAGCAATCCTTTTTTTATAAATTATAATTGTCTAGACCTCTGCTTTATAATTTAGTTTCTTACCTTTCATATTTATAGTAGCGAAAGCTTTGATCAAAATCAGAAACTAAAGCTTAGTTAAGCTCTGTTTGTATTGCAAGTTTGAGCCCTCAAGCATGGCATTTTTGCAGTTTGCATACAATTTCTTTAGTTTTTATAATTTAATTAATATTTAACTTCTTTATTTATGCCTCAACAAATCTGCATGAATAAATCCTGAATGTGTTCAAAGGTGAGCAATATAGTTCAGATTTTTCATTACTTTCCAACATTAATGATGAATTAAATTATGTGTGTTGCTTTGACACTTATTTCTTCTTGCATTTTCTTTCTTCCTTTAAGACATGGAAGCACATGGAATGTCCTCAAGCCGTTGTTTGTTTTATATGTTCAGCCTACTCAACTACCTGTGCATATTTATACAATAATGCCCAAGCACCTATACAACAGACATTTCAAAAACCTGTGCTGTTTCAATAGACATTGCCTGTGACCTCATTCTGTAAAAGCTACTTAAAGAATTTCAGTATATTTTCTGTTAGCACAATATTGCCATAAAAAGGGAAATTCATACCCATTACTAGCCCTTGAGGTATCATGTTAAGGTATGGCACTGATACAATAACTTTCAAGGAGTTGTTTAAAATAAAAACAAAGTCTCATTTTTCTTAGCTATCTCAGCGGAAATTGAAAGGTGGTGAGACTGTTTTGTTTTGTTTTTGTAAAAAGATGAGAAAAAAAGTCTGCTTTACTAGTCTATATGCTCTTTGTTGTACCTAAACGTTAACACGCAAAACTTCGTCTTAACAGAGTATATGCATTCAAGCAGTTTTGCTTGCTATTCCTTTATAATTTGACTTGTAGTTACCAGATTGTGTTGAAATGCATGCTAAATTTTCTTTTTAAAATCTTTCTAAAATGAAAACAATATCTAAAAATTCATTTTGCTGCTATCAATGAGATGTACTTCGTTTATATGGGCTCAAAGTTCAAGCAGTAATCTCCATGCTATCAGTTCTTCAAAGCTACATCACAAATTACACTATTACAACTAGTACTACTTAACCCCTCTGAAGGCAGTTTCAGTGGACCAGCCAAACACTTAGCTGGCAAGGTGATTCCGTTTCACTCACAACACTGGACATTTATATCCATTAAGCTTTCAAAAACCTTTCCCATAAACCCATAGACAAGCACTACACAGTGACTTCAAAAACAAGTGCTTCTCTTTAATTCTGTAAATTGCAACTGGATTAATGTCATTGGTTTTAAGAGCAATAAACTATTTTGTATAATAAATGTTTCTCTACAGCTCCCCTAATTAAAGGCTTAAAGTGAAATTCCTGACTGTATGCTCAAACGTAGTAGTATTACACAAGTAAAGCTGCGAAGTGTCAAAACCAAAACAAAATAGAAAAAAACAAACACAAGGGTTGTGGGCTTTGATGGTTTTAATGTAATTTAATTAAATTGCTGCATAGATCTCATAGCAAGAATTAACTGGAGAAAAAATAAATAACTTCTCAGTTTATATGGGAATTTTTACACTAAAATATTTCATGTTCTACTAGCACATGTGTTCACAGCACTTTTACTAAATGGTCAAAGCAAAAGCTAGTTTAAGTACAAAATACATACAATTACTTTTCATGGTTTTGTTCCGTTTCTACATTGTCTCACCACTTTGTCCTAACAGGTACCATATCCTTCATGAAAGATAGTAATCGTGCATTAACTTAAATTTCCCACCTTCAGTATTGTTGCTCCAATCTTTCAGGAAGGAACAGTAGGCAATCTTGCACCCGGTTTGCATTTGGGTCCACATAGCAGGCTCAGTCAGCTGATCTGAATGCCACTCGCACATGCCAAGCTCAAAACTGGAAGACTGTGGTGCTAAAAGACAAAGAAAAAAAAAAATCACTTAACTCATTAAGAAGTCATTATTTATGAGCCTACTTCCTATTAGGAACAGATGCTAACTAAATTACTTGACAACATTTCTGCCTCTGTTACTTCAAAAGCATTGTGTATCACCAAATGCTGTCTATTATTTCAGGCTGCCATCTTTAATGATAACATTTTTAAAAATCATTCCCTAAAGATGGATGCTTCTTTCAGAGCAAGGAAGTGCTATTTACACTAGCCAGTCGTTGCAGTCTTCATGAATGAATTCATTTCCACAGAGAAAGTTTCCAGGAAATGTAAAAAAATGACACGTCATAACAAGAAACACCTATTTACTTTTATAGACGATAGCTACAGAAAAATCACTTCTGAGAGGTTAAACTCAGCAGCATCTCCATAATACTTGCAACAGAATGCTTCTTTTTAGAATGAAAAAATTTCTGAATACATCACTACATATTTTCAAGAATATTTTAAAGGCAAATCATGCCCAACTAATCTAGTGGCCTTCTACAATGATCATGATTTTAAGCAGGACCACACTATGATAATGAAAGTTCCATTTCTTAGTATTATTGCAAGAGAAAGGCAATCTTCTGGTTAAAACAGACTTTTCAATAGTAGTCAGGGTATCTCAGAGAAAACTGGGAGATTCCTAACTGTACGATGGAAAGAATTTTATGTCAGTATACATAGACATTACTGTCTACTGCATCTCAGAGATACTGTGTTATTCACATTACTGACATGTCAGTGAAATGTCCTGTCCAGCTGATGCTACAAACCTATCATTTCTTCCTTGTTCTTATGTTGCATAAATGTAAGCACTTTTTCCAAACCATGTGTATTAAGTGAGAACAGCTGTGGAAAAATTATTTCCCACAGAAAATGTCAGATTCTAGAACAGTCTAGGAAAGGATGGATATTGTCAAATTTCAACATTTGAAAAAAAGTTGCAAATACACTCAAAAGAAATCAAGGTCTTCTTTAAACACTTTTTAATTATTGAAACAAAACATTTTGATTCATCCTGCATTTTTTAAATTTAGTTATAAGTGTTTCTGAGGTTGGTTTGGTTTTTTGACAACAGTCTCAGTCTCTTGGAGCAAAATACCCATTTTCTAGCTCCTAATTCTGCAGCATATCAGATAACAGATTTTTTTGAATATTCTGACTCCCATCCCTGTAGCAATTAATATGAAAGACACTACATCTAGTTCTGCATCTGAGATACTAAAAGGCTACATCCTGGCATGATTAGGATTAACTAAGGAATCTGATATTTTTTCAGTTCAAGTACTCATACTTGATTTTTGTCAAAATTTGTACATTAGAAGTAGTGGGTATATATATGTGTGTATATATATATATAATTACTCCAGTTTTCCAGGAAAAAAGCTAGCTTTGCAGAGAAGCTATACCACTTTTGATTAACAAATTATTTAAGGAGGACAAAAACTTCATTCTGTACTACATTTCATTTTCACACCTTGGGGCTCTTTGCTTTCACCCTACGACAAGATCAGAATGACAATTACAATAGAGTTCTTCATGTATGTAATTCATCAGGAGTCAAGAGAGAGTTCTGCAGGGCAATCAGACACTTGGATAAGAATACAAAGCCTTTGAATGGAAGGTCTACTAAAAGTATAATTAAAGAAGATTTTGTATTACATATGTTTTAGAGCATACCTTTAATATTTTCTATTTGACAGCTAAAATACTTTTTTCTGCAGTACATATGCAATTGTATTACAACAAGCCATGGTGGTTTTGAGTGATAACTGCAACAATTTGACAGCTGTTGGGAAAACTACAAACTGTAGAATATCTTAAACTGCTATACTGAAGACAGGGGTTTGATTATTTTTTTTTTTTTTTTTAATGCATGGAGTGTGCTTTCTAGTAGAACTGGGTAAGACTAAAGGGGGGGCAGTTTGGAAGACAGGAGAAGGAGGCAAGGGAAGAAAAAAAATAAAACTTAATAAAATTACATTTATATTTAGCCATCACTGTTTGTATCAAGAAACTCCTGAAAGCACAAATACTTAAGCTAATTTACTCATGACCCTAAAAGCACAGAAATACTAATGAATAAAAATAATTTCTTACGCGCATTTATGCTGGGACTGAAAATCATGAAGGCTAGATTAAAAATGCAAATTTTTGATACAGATTTCATGCAATTAAAATGGTCTTCATTTCAAGTCTTCTTCAGACATTCCATAAGGATTAAATAATAAAATACTTCAAATTCAAGCAAGCATTAACCTGACCTTTTGTTTTAATTATTGGAAAATGTTCAGTAGTAAAATCCCTCTTTCAGGGAGAAAATTAATATCTTCTGACCTTGGTTTTGGCTGATGTGAGCAATTTAGATATCACCTAACGAAGCTGACTTTTTTTAACATGAAAGCACAGGATAAGAACTGGCTCTTATTAGAATGTACCTGAGGTACTTAATAGTGTGGCAGTACAATCTGTATGCCACACTATGTAGTTCAACAGCTGCCACGTAAGGTAAGTTTAACACTGTTTTTGAAAAAAGCCAATATATTTATAGAGAGATTTATATCCTCCTGGGGAAAATGGTTAAGCAATTATACAGGTTGCTAGAATCTACCAATGCATTTTTTTCCATTTTAAAGTAGCCCTTTCATCTGCAGAAATCCTCCAAGGAACAGAAAGAGGCTGGGAGAATCATACAACTGTCCTCTTTGCATTGTCAGTTCCAAATTCATTTTTTTAAAGAAAGCACACTGCAAACTTAACTGAGTTCACAGACAAGTATGTCCAAAATTATAAACTAGCACCTTTGCTCATTTAAGTAGTACTGCTAGAAAACCCTCTACAAAACAGAAAAGCAAGATGGGCCTTGGCATGAAAATATTTATATAACATTTGCTTGTATATTTCCCCATTGCAAAAAAGTTGAAACATGGTGAGATCTGCATGACCAAGTTTAGTTATCCAAAACTTCATTTCCCCAATGCAGATCCCATTTGAAATAAATACGTATGCATCTGAATCATTACACTAGGATTTGTATCTTGCTATTACTTTGATCTGTTTACAACTGCTCAGCACTCTAGTGTGTGTGCTGGTTTTGGCTGGGATAGAGTTGATTTTCTTCATAGCAGCTGGTATCAAGCTGTTTTGGATTTGTGCTGAAAACAGCGTTGATAATACAGGGATGTTTTTCTTTATTGCTGAGCAGCACTCACACAGAGCCAAGCCTTTCCAGCTTCCCACCCCTCCACATCAGCGAGTGGGCTGGGGGTGCACAAGAAGCTGGGAGGGGACACAGCTGGGACAGCTGACCCCAACTGACCAAAGGGATTTTTCCATGCCATATGGCATCATGATCAGTATATAAAGCTGGGAGAAGAAGGAGGTGGGAGGATGTTTGGAGTGATGGTTGTCTTTCCAAGTAACCGTTACCAGTGATGGAGCCTGGATTTCCCAGACATGGCTGAACCCCTGCCTGCTGATGGGAAGTGGTGAATTAATCCCTTTGTTTGCTTTGCTTGCACATGCAACTTCTGTTTTACCTGTTAAACTGTCTTTATCTCACCCAACAAGTTTTCTTACTTTTAATCTTCTGATAAATTACCCTCATCCCACTGGGTGGCTGTGTGGTGCTTAGTTGCTGGCTGGGGTTAGACCATGACACTTTAATAACCATGTGCAACTATTTTCAACAGTTTTTCCCATTCCTGAATCGGAAATCTGCAGAGCTTTATTTTAGACCATGGCACACAAACCCAATCATAAAAACCTAGTTTTGTCTGTGTCAAACACTGCATTCTATACCTCAATTTTAATTTAAAGACTAAACCCTCAGTGCCTGTGCTAAGAGTCAGAGGCAGGAAAACCAAGGAGGTGCTTCGAATCAGGACTGTGGTCACCTGAGGATGTGACATAGGTGCCACAGTGCAATCTTCCTGTGTAATCCAGAGCAGCAAGCAATCTAATTTATACTAGGATGGCTAGTAATCCTTTCCCATGAAAATGCATTGCATTGAAAAGAGAAATGAAAGATGTTTTGTTGAAGAATCCCAAGATGCAGGGGTGGTCTGGCTGCAGAGCTGACTAGCCTGACATTACAGCTCTTGAATGCAGCAGAGTGGAACAAAATAGCCCCACCATGCAGTTGAGAATCAGGACCTTCATACATTTAAAAATACGCACAAGTGCCTTGGGACTCTTACTAAAATCAGCTGCAATGCTTTCCCTGAGCTGGCTGAACACATCAGTTCTTTGGTAAAAACCAGATCTTTTCTGCCCGGTGAGGCCTTAGTGCTCTCTTGGCTGCAGGAAGCTACATTTATACTGTACCAGATTTCTTAAGGTATTTATTGTCATTCTTTGTAACTGCATTGAGATGTGGTAAGCCAGATGACATTTTAGGGGAATGAAAATGAAAACACTTAAGGAGTTAAGAAAGCCTTAGAATACCAGAAAACTTTCCTTTGTGTTTTCTTTTCCAGTCCAAGGGAAAAACAAAGTAAAATGATCTGTCTCCTGAAAAACAGGTATCCTTACCATATGCCAGAAAACATCCTTCGCTGAAAGTAATATCATCAATAGCAACAGTTTCGCCTTCTCTTTGGGTCTCCACCATCCCCAAAAAGATAACCTGCAGCAAATCAACAAGAAATGGAATTCACCAGTGTCACATACAAGATCCAAATCCTTCTGAGATGTGACATTCTAGTCCATACAATTTCTATTAGAAATATGAGAACTCAAATCATGCACTTTACAGTTTTGGAGGATCAGCATCCTGGCTTTTTCACATATCTGTGGCTTGTCAGCACAGAGATATAATTATCCAATTCAAGAGTGAAGCAGTATTTAACAGGAAGGAACTAAAAATGACAATGAAATGCATTAAAATCTAAGCAAGGACCACAACAGTTAAGAAATACAAACGATTTTGTTATTTATCAAGCCATTATTCCACCTGAGACTGTAAAAGTGAAAAATTTCTGCTTGTTTTCAGAATTTATCAGAGACCTGGAGCAAAGTCAGACCAACAATACCATTGATTCAAAGCCTTTCATCAGATTTCATCAAGCCAGAACAAACCTTGAGGAGTGCTTGGTCAACTGTTATTCTGCTCTAATGTTACAACAATGGTTGGGTTTTTTTTTTCCCTAATGAAGTCTTCTATAAGCAAGAAGTTACAAATATTTTACATTTCCATCTTAAGGGCAGATTTCAACCTACATTTGTAAATGTAGAGAGCACCACATTTTTTCTGCAGTGCTGTAGATCAAGCAACCATAGTCCTTGGGAAAACCCAACAAAAAACAACCCAACAAATCAATCATATGAATAACATTCTTTAACTGATTCCATAGCCCTATCTTGGGATGGTACAGCTCTACATTTTTCCAGAGTTCTGGAGGCCCAATCTACCTAGAGATACATTCTAGATCATAATAGTCAATGTACAGCATTAGCTAAGGAATAAATTTTCAAATATTAGCTTTAGAGTTCAGGGGCAATTCTAAGCATAGTTTAAGAAATTGTAACAGAAAACCTGCACTTACCCTAGAAGTTATCATCAAGGGTACGGTATGGCACTGTACAAAATGACACGTCAGCCAAGTATATGACCGTATGCTTTGAGGTCTTGGGGGGGGGGGGGGGGGGGGGGGCGGGGCTAATAGGGTTTTGGCAGGTTTATTTATTTGTTTTTCTTAAGCTGTTGTACATCTACACAAGAAGTGTGGCAGCCTATAAAGTCAAATTATCCTGGCATTACACAACAGAGAAAGGTGTAATGTTATCTACCATATCACCAGCGAGAAATCCACATCTAGTTGATTTTTATCTATATATACACACACATATAAGTATATGTTGTTTATTGTTTTAACACAGCCAGTGTTAAGGAGAAGGATAGCCAGTAACCATTTTCACTGGCAATTATTCCATGGGGACCATTGTTAGTATATGCATGGACAACTGCATTTTCTAATATAGTATTGTTAAGACACAATGGCACCCTGTGTGTTCATACTTCTTTGATCAGTTGTAGCACAATGGAAAGAATGCAGTTCATTGAAATCCAGAAGTTTTGAAAGAACAGGGTTAATCCCAATATAAGCTTTTGTTTGAAATTCTTTCAATGTAACAATGTTTACTTCATGTCACACTGATATCTACTTGGAAAGAATAACTATGCCACACTAAATATTTATGGCATCATATCACATTCAATAATACGTTTACATGACTGAAAATCAGCAGCTTGGAAATTTGTTCATTTAATTTGTTTCAGAAAACAGTATTTTGAATTGTTAAATGTTGAAGCAACAACATGTATAATTAATGTGTACTTTGGTGACATCACCAGTAGAAGGACAAATAGTATATTCATACTGTTCATTGCTATGATCACACAGTTTCAGGTAAGGTTCTAGAAAATTCCAGTGCACTATTTTGTAATGAGAAAAACAGTAAATATTATTTCATATCAGGGATCTGACAAATATTTGACCTTTTCACAGTGTATTTTCATTGTGAAGTCAAAATCTAGTTATTAATAACTTTATTTGTAATATGTATTTTTATATGGCTTGTAGTTAGGGCTTCAAGTGACACAGTGATTTGGGCAGTGCTAATCAGGTGCTATCTCACTTTGCTGGTACAAAATCAGAGGTGGCTTCAAGTTCATATTCAACTGAAGTGCACAAAGTATTTAACAACTTCCTTTCTCTCAAAATTCATGAACAGTGTTTGTTTACTTGGTTAATACAATAAAAAGCATGGATTTAAGAGGCTTGCTTTAAATGTATATGTTATCAATGCCTCTACAAATAGCTCCCTGCTGACTGATGTCATTCAAGGCATCTTGGTATTCTGAACACCCAGGGAAGTTTCTTCAATGATAAAAAAGATCATCTATTTCTATTTTAAAATGTTTGACTACAGGAGGGGAGTAAGATGCCCTGAAGTCTATGAAAGGTTTACTGCTGACTGAACTAGGGTCTGAGTCGGTGCTGCAACTCTGAAGTCATCTCTCTTGAGAAAAGTGTCAGTTCTATTTATTTTTTTTCATCGTGCCTTGTCTTAACTTTCCCACTTCCAAATGACAGAATATAATGCTAGATGCCTCCAGCTGCTTTCAGGTCTAAAAACAGATTACCTGGGCTTTCCCTGGCACAGATACCCATCTGCCCTCCCCTAAGGAGTTCAGTCTATTAATAACTGATGTGACTCCCATCCACATTTATTTCAGCAAGAAACCGTTCAGTTTTCCCTCTCACAAAAAGCCAAGAGCTTCTTCAGTCCAAAAAACTGTAATGAAAATGTCTACCTGATGACACTGTTTGCTCATAAATACAGTTAACAAGTGCTGCCTAAATGTGCAATATCTGCGACTGTCAGAACAAATTAACATTGCAGCTCCATTAGTAGCAAGGAAAGCTGTAGTGGCAATGTAGGTGGGATCTAACACAGGTTGGGTTTCCCCCACAAGTGCAGCCATGGGGACAGACTCCCAGTGCAGCAACAATGCCCAAGGTAAAACACAGGTATCAAGCACAAAGACAAACGTGAACCCCAAGCACAGAACCATTTCCCTTAATGAAATCTGACAGGCACAAATTTGTTCTCAATAGATCAGGGGGAAAGTGTCTTAGGACAGCAAACCATGATACAGTTCTCCAAAACATAGCCAAAACAGACATACTGAGCTTTGTCTGTGTGTAGAGTAATAAAAGCAGTGGCAATCTTTCTATATCAGAATTCCTTGCAAGTGGAGATTTTTGAAAGTCAAAACCAAAGTCCTTATTCCATAATCAAAAGGTTTGGGGGGGGTTTAAGTAAGAAAAGACAAAAGTATTAAATAGTCAATATCAAAATAAGCGAAGAAAATAAGCAGTGGAGGTTGATTTTAATTAAAATTTCACATCAAGTGTGCCTGAAAAATGAACAAAAATACTCAAGCACCCTATTTCAAAGAGATTACTACACCCCAAAAAAGGGGTTTTCCCCATCCACTTTTTTCCCATAGAAACTTTAATCATCAAAATTTGATCTTTAAATATGCCACAGATAGCCCTGTGTCATATTGTTTGTCATATCAAAAGAACAAGTGAAAAAGGGCAAACAAATTGCATTCACTTGTATGACCAGCATCTTGCAGGTTGTCACTGGAGAAAGAATGTGCAACCAAAGAAGAAAGTTTATTCAACCTCAGGCTCTAGGTTTGGTGAGGTGGCCAGCTACATTTCTTCAGCCAGTTGTAATGACCACTGCAGTAAGTTTGACACATGCCTCTCTAAAGCTGGACTGTGCCCATCAGTTCACTTTATAGAAGCCAAAGGATAAGGTTTGCAAGCAATAATCTAATTAGTATTTGATCCAGAAATTTAGAGGAAGAAGATGCCATATCATATTAACTATTCCCAGACTCACTCAATTTTCTAAACAATATGAAGGATGAAAAAGTACATCTAGAACTGAACCATTCTGGTACAATCTCAGCTTGCTGTTCATACACTCATGCCAGGGAAGTTACTGACAAGAAAGAACACGGATACTTGTGTTGAGTTAGGTACAAGTACTTCATAACATCCATTCTCAGGGTTGAATAGGCAAGCATTACTTAAAAATCCTGGTCTTGTTAGATGCTTTAGCACAATGTTACCTCTGCAAGTCAAGTAATTATGTTACTCATATGATTTAATGAAAATAAGGCTATATGCTCTCATGCCTTCAGGTCTGCATGCTAACCAACTCTTCACAGTAACTACTGTAGGAGGAAATGCCTGATTTTCTTCTCTGCTCCCCACTTTCCCTCCAGTATTATGCATAACAGCAAGTATACATCATCCATGGTATTTTAGCCCTAAGTTACATTTACTGCGCTAATGTTTTGTGTAAATGCACATGTAAAAATATTTAAATAGCCTATGACACTTACATTGTTTTTCAGCAGCTTTGAGCAAAATAAAACCATATGCGTGTGTTCTGTGACAAAGGCTCAAAGCTACAATGAATAGTTAAGTACAGTATTTGTCACCTGAAGCATCCCTATAGAACAATATTTCATAGTATAGAATAGTATTTCCTATATAAATTAAACCTGGAGTTTATGGGTACAATTAGACTGAGGCTAAGGGAACGCTGTACTGAAAGTTAAGATCCCAAGCAGATCACCGCTATGGGCAAATAGATGATTTATAATGCAGTGAGGCTGACTGTTTTATTTAAGACACATGCACAGTTTCAGTTAGGTTTGAACAAGCAACATTTGTTAATGCCAATTATGAACT
Source organism: Falco punctatus (assembly GCF_963210335.1). Taxonomy (NCBI): domain Eukaryota; kingdom Metazoa; phylum Chordata; class Aves; order Falconiformes; family Falconidae; genus Falco; species Falco punctatus. The sequence goes on from NC_137583.1 coordinate 72,200,524, forward strand.
TCCAAATAGCTTCTCTCTCTTCTACCACATACTAATGCTTTCCACTTACAAAATATTTAGGTTTGAATTATTAAGAAACCCACAATTTATAAACCACCATTTAACAAGTGCAATTTACAGTCACTTTAGTTTACCAACCTCATACTTTTCAGTGCTATTGATTGTGATGGTATTTGCTTTCCACCGATTTTGCAGTCCTCCTGAAACTTGCCAGATGTTTGTAGTAGCATCTTCATAGTGCTTTTGAAGCCCCACCATCAACATTCCACTCATTTGACTGATCCAATAATGAAATGTAATCTAGGACAAAAAAACCCCGTCTGGTTATTCCAGGGAAGTACTGTAACAAACAATGAAACACAAGGACTATGCATCAAAATACCTGGCAAACGTGTTCTTTGTCAGTTGGAAGGAAAACACTTGTCCTTAAAGCTGCAGAAGAAGATTGCATTTCAGGGGACAGTGAGAGGAAATAAGCTATTAAAAGGAATAAAAAAGAAATTTTAGAACCTTGGATAGACGTTATACAAAATGTAACAGTAAAACAAGAAGGGGTTTGCATGCAGGTTTGAATTAATAATTACAAAGCCATCTAGAAGTTCTTCCCCAGAAAAATTTGCATCACACTTGCAGCTGTTGTGTGCCAAGCTTTTGTTCATTTAAAATGACGACACAGTCTTGCTCCACGTTCCTGCAGAAATATCAAGTAGGGTTCCAAAACATTTCAAATGTTGATGGCTTGAAAACTCAATTAATAAGCACAAAATTTTTGGAAAGAGTAAGACTAGCTCAGCAAGCTGATCGAAGAGCTTAAACTCTATTTAATATATCACATATTTCACGCCTAAACAACAAACTGGCTTAACCAAAAATACAGATTTATTACCACAGTTAGAGGCTCTAAGGAGGTGGTGGAAGATGGGAGAAGAGGCTATAGTGTTCTGTTCCACAGGACATGGGTCTGTTTTTTGGATGCTCAGAAAAATTGGCTCACTGAGGAGAAGACGTTGTGGTATTCTTGTACATCTTCCCGATATAAAGGGTTGCCTTCAGAATCTACACACTACCATTAAAGACAGTGGCATCTTTCCATTTAGAAAACAAATTAACAACATTTACAGAGTCCAAAGTAAAGCTCTGCTTTACTTCTAAGTGTAACAGCTCAATAGGTCAGTGAAATACAGCTGTTGCTATGCCTCTTAACTGGTTTTTGTCTCTTCCTGACAACGTTGTTTCAGATCTTCTGAAGCATGGAATGTAACCATCCTATTTTGGGGTTTTAAGTGCTGCTAGTCAAAATGTGGCTATTCCCAAATGTAAAGATTTCAGAGATTTTAGAGGTTAAAGGATACAAGGAGAGGGGGAGGGAAGGCTTAACCTATTATTTTTTTTCCTTCCTTTCCCTTCTCTCCTCCTTCCCAAACTCCAAGCAATGCCAGGTAAACTGCTGCCCTCTGACATCAACATGTAAATGAAAGGAGAAAGATGAAGGACAAAAAAGCCAAGTAGAACTGAAATAATTTTTTAAAAAAGTCCTAAACCCAAAGATGACTACAGAAACAAAGTATCAGAGCATATGTAGGAATATCTAAATACTTCATCTCTAAAACTACCACCCTGACCTCTCATCCTTCAGTGCAACTAGCGAGTCGCTGACAAAGGACCATAAGACCAGCTCAGTGCTGGAGCCAGCTGAGCAATCCTCCACAGAAAAGCATTTTGCAGCCTGCTACTAGAGCAGCAGCCATGCTCCCCCTAGATTTTAGGCCTTTCATGACTGCTCAGGCAGCACTTTCAGAGCCTGCCAGCTGCAAGGTTATTCTTCCTACGCACAACAGATGGCTTGGTGCCTCAGCAGAGCCCTATCCCTGACTCCAATCTGTTTCATTGGTTTTTAACTTCCATAAAGTTTTAAACTTTTTTTCCTTTAGTTCCCTAAAGATGAATGTATCTAAACTCATAAATAAGGCCAGAATTCACCTGCCACAGGAACGTTGTGTCTTACACAGATGGGGCAGAAACAGTAATTTCAAGAAATTCTTTGAACAGTGATTTTACATTAAACATCTGCATAGATAACAGATTTCAATTAGTAAAAACAGGTTGTGTTTTGATTTGTGGTTGTTTTAAAGTGGTTGTCACTAGTCTGTTCAACTACATTTTCAGTGAAAATAAGAACCATGAGAAGAAACAGAGCTAAAAAAAACATATTGGGTTCTAGTAAATGATTACGTGAATCTTCAAAGAAATTACATCTACAGGTGATCTTTGGTCTTCTGCTAACATGTGTGCATTATTCTGTTGGCAGGAAGTCTCTTTAATACTCTACCATCAAGCATACTTGGCTCAGTTATCAACATATGATATAATTTCTGGTCTTTAAGCAGGAACCAACATAAAACTTACAACACAGTCTGTTGAGTCAGTCACCAACAGTGGGAAAACCTGAATAGCTGCCATAAGGAAATAAATATTTCCTATGCATTAGAACCAGCATTCAGAAAATGGAAATACAGTTTAGCCATTCACCAGGTAGAAAACTGAAATAACTAGACATATTTAAATCTCCTTGGTCATTCAGTCCACAAACATGAGTACACAGCCTTTCAGAAAGCTGAATATGTACAAGTATTCAAGCTTTCTGTTATCTGGTCAAAATAACTTAGATTAATATGGTTACCATACAATTCAGACCTGGCAGATGCAATGGTGACCAAGAACCTAAAACAAGTCAATAGGAGTATACAGAAGACTGAACAGTTTATTTTCTCTGTAATGAACTCTCAAACACTCGAAGCTAATGGTTTTCTCAATCTTTTTCTGGCTTTGGGTGTCTGCATAAGTTAAATCTTACCCTCCCCTACCAGTTCTTCACAAGATAAGAGCAACCCATTTTCCTGGTTATAAGCAAGAATATCTTTCAGGTCTTTGCCACATCCTGATGCGGTATATATGACCAATCAAGCAGAAACCCTAGAAACTTCAACTAGAACAAGACTGTCACCTGGTTAATTAATTGATTCTAGTCAAGAGTTTGCTATATTTTTATTCCATAGTATTTGTTTTTTATCTGCTTCTTGATGAGAAGAGCTGTCTTTTTTTTTTAAGATAAAATGCTTCACAACCAACTTACATACTTGAAATAAAACTTATGTTTATGAAAAAGGCTTGGTAGTTAATTAATTTTTTGTGTTAATGTCAGTTTAAATCAACATTTATTTAAGAGCAGCCTTATTTTCAGAAGCATAGTACAAACAGCAGGATGTGCTTGTATGCTATGCACAAGCAAAAAATGAAGCTATTAAAAGTACATTGCATGGATAAAGTTTCCTAATTACAAAGAATCATGAAAATTGTCAGCTGTGGAATGAGAACTTGCCAGAAAATGTAGACTGAGGCAGGGGGAAGGGCGGGGTGGTGTTGATGTTTCTTTTATGAAAAGTTTTAAACGTTCTGTGCCATTCTTATTTTGCTGATGTCTAAGCAAGTTTTCCACATGTTCTTCTTCAAACCACCAATTCACATTAAGCATCATATGGAACTTCTACCTTGGTAGCTTATGCAATGTGTAGGAGGTGCTGCTTACTTCAGAACAGTACAGATTTCCACACTCCCAGATAATCACAGTTTGGGAACGAGGTGAAAAACACCTAGGCTAAACAGCCTCACCGGAACACTTTCATCCCACATAAGGTTATATGCTTGTACACTCCACAACGCTGCATGCCTGCATTCAGGTGCTTTCTCTGAGGGCTGCTGCAGCACTGCTTGTGCACAGGAGAGGTGAAAGGGTGTGGGTGGACAGAAAGGGAGAGAATAATAGAAAATATGGAGAAGAGAAACAGTTTGGGGCGATTACCTCAACCAGCTCCCATCTTTACTGTGAGATTAAGTGTTCTCATCAAATTCTTTCCCTCCTTCCTTGCTTTCTTACAAACAAGCCTTCTGACAGCTTTGGAAAGCTCACTGTAGGAGAAAGCCCACTGCAGCTAAAAAATTTGGGTCGAGTTAGCTAAAAAGGTATGAAGAAAATCACGTATTAGAGAAGGAAGAAGCCAAGTTTTGGAAAGCAGGGTTAACTTAGCAATTGGATTTAAGGGACATATTTTGCCTGAAGACAGGGACAGTGAATTACTTGGTTGAGGGACAGTCTTTGATGCAAAGTGGAATTGCAGTAAAATTTAGAGAAGAGCTGGCTCAAATAGGCTATCAAAGCTCTTCCCATGCTCAGATCCAAAATCACCTTAACGTATTTGCAGCAGTAATATTAGGCCACAGATAACAGATAAACACACACTCCAGACATTCATTAATCCAAGAACAAATGAAAATACATCTCAAGATGGAGGAGCCAATACTCATTTCTAAACTTTGCAACCATCAAGACTGAAACTACACCAGAAACCTCCAGAACAGATAAAGGTCACTCAGGTAGATAAAACATGACTCCTGATGACTGATTACTTGCTCCTCCATGATACATTAATTGCTTTCTGAAATACTGCCTTTTTTTCTGGAATTTTGGTTATTGTAATTAAAATAACCTAATAAATTGGACTCAAGTGCTCAGAAAACATTTGGCAGAATACAGCTGAATTGTCAAGTTATTAGTAAAATTAAGCAAATAAAACAGAGATCTACATAATTCGTAAGAGCTCATAGGTCCCTCAAGGAACATGAGGATTTGTACCACTGTCATTCCCATTGTGATCAAAGTATGGTGGTCCCATGCTAGATTGACCATTTCTTCTTATCCATCCAGGCTGTAAATTCAGTTCATGAAGAGCTTTGCATAGATCAGTTTCAAAATCACACTTTTCACAGGAGAAACCTGAATTGAAGCAAACAAACAAAAAATTAAAACCCCAAAAACAGAAGCAAAGGGGTATGTCCTCACCATCACTTGCTATTTAACTAGTACACAGAAACACTCCAAACAACCTCCTAAAAAGTAAGACACCACAATTTTAAATCATGAACAAAAAGAAACAGGGCAGTGAAAGAGATACAAGAGAGAATGAACACTCTAAACAACCAAAACAAACCATCTAGCCCTACCCCTGCCAAATCCTGTCCATTTACATAATACTATTATAACATAAGCTTTTTTCTTCACAAATATGTGTGTAGCTACCTACTTGTAGGAAACTGTCCAAGCTGGCAAAGCTTATATGCAGAGGCTGTTCTTAAAAAGCACTGCAGCTATCAGCTGCAGAACTTCAGTATATCCTTTGTTTATCCAGGGCCCTTGCATAGAGGAATTAAAAAAAACCAAACAAACAACCAAAAAAAACCAAAACCCACAACACCAGGAAATAACCAGATAGAAAAAAAAATATTTTATTCCACTACTCTTTATTTCACCACTTTGCAACCTGCATTTTTCAGGAACTTTGAATATAAGCCCATTTGCAGAAACACCCCAGGGCCTAATAACAGAAAGGTGAGGCTCTCATCACATGACATACTCCAAAGTTTACCGGTGCTTATCATCTTTACTAAGCTGCCGCATCAAAGCGGAAACCATGTTGTTTAGAGAAAAGCTGAAACAAGTCCTCAGAATGGCACAATCTCCCCATTTGCCTTTCCTCTGATCTGATTTCTTCCAGTGCACATAGCCACGTGGTGGGGAAGGACTGCTGCTCCCCATTCCACATTCCCCTGTAGGGCAGCATAGGTTAAAAAGGGAGGCAGAACTTTTCTTTCTGGCACAGAAGCCAGTATGGTGTACCAGTTCATTCAGGGAATTTGAGGTGAGTATGTGACCAGATAAATAATAGCTTACTGGGAGGGAGGGTCAGTTGTTTGTTTCTGCTCTGGTGTCAGACAGCCCTTTTAGCGTTGCATCCAAACTGAATGAAAGAGCTTGCATGTGCCTGACAGGCTGGACAGCCCCATTCCTTGAATAATTTATTGTGGTGATGGAAGGATTATTAAAAAAAAAAAAAAAAAAAAAAAGAAACCTCTAATCAGATGCTTCTGTGAAGAGCAAGCTTATTGCAACTTCACTCCAAGGAAAATACCCAGTATGTGGGACTGTCTCCAGATTTCATGTGCTGTGTGGAAACTTTCAGTTCACCCTCATTTTCTTTTGTAAAGCAGAGGAGGATGGGTTAAGACTCCGCCTTCTAATCAGGATTCTAGTTAGACACAAGAGCTGGATTGCTTTCGCGCTCCCTCTCATATTGGTGTTTACTCCAGGCCCCTACCTATGCTTCTGGTCTATTCTATATTATCACAGTGCACTAATAGTTTTAAATAAAGTTGCAACTGCAGTGTTTACAGTCATACTATGATGTCCAATTTTATGGCTTTCATATTCACATCAACTTACTGCAACAATTAATTATAAAAAGTGAGAGAGGAGAAAATAGACATAATTCACGTAAGCATTCCAGTCTCAAGTTAATGTGCAGACTGGCTAATTCATCAACCCACTTTTTATTGCTGCTTTTTTTCCTTAGCTCTTTAAGTGGCTGAAAAGCATGTCAGTGGTTCATCAAAAGCACAAACACTGCTGAGGAATATTTGCTTCAAATTACATGAAATGCACCAAATCACATTCAACATTTCATCAGAAATTTTCTTTTGGCTGAAAAAATAATTTTAAATCAGTACAAAATAGCAAAACCAGCACCTTTTTAAATTTAAAAAAAAAACCACCCACTTAACCCACTTGATCATTCATTATTATTTTTCAAGGCAATATTCATTTTCACAGAAAATATAACCTGAAGGCAAACCAATGTAAATTTGCTGGAAGATAGATTTAAAAAGATAACGTCACTGCTTAGGAAAGAAAAGGCCAGAAGGAAGAAATGTGTAGCATGTTCTAGATATTTTTTGAATTTCCTGTGAACAAAACAAATATTTAAAATTGCCTCTAAGGAAAAATTCCAAGTCTCAGAAACAGGCTACAATTTAAGGTTCTATTTCAAGTGCGTATGTGTATAAAATCTCAGCTTGCGATACTGTGGGAGTAAAATATTTTTTAAGAGTAGTTAGTTATCATTCACCCCCTGGTGAGTGTTTTGCAATAGTAGTTCAAGGATAAAAAAAATGACTGTAGGGTTTATTCTGCTCCTTTTCCAATGCTGTGGCAAAGCACAAACCAGCTACATATGAACTCCAAAATGACAATAAAAACGCATCATCTGAAATACCAGCTTTGATTATTTTCAGTGCAGAAACATCCTTAAACCTGAAAAGAGCCCAGAGAAAACAGCACAATCCTGTCACGGACATGAGATTGGTGAGCTGAAACCTAAGGAGAAAAACTATTTAGCAATAATCCCAAATCAGAAGCATCGGTGTCAGTGGGATGAATTTTCAATTTGACACCCTAATCTAAAGTTATATCTGACATTAACTTCTCTCCAGGAGTGATCCAAAGCATTATCCAAGCAGCCCCAGCATCCACAGCCTGTGGAACCTTGTTCCAGAACTCTTGCTTATCCATACTTAAAATACAACATTATTTGGTATTCAGGCCTTTCAGAGAACCATAGGCTCATTTTTCTAAACTAGACTTGGAGCAACTTTTAATTTCTGTACTTTCATATAAGCATTTACCTATAGCAGTATTCCCTCAACAAGCAAGTGTAAAAAGCATCCACAAAAATTAATGGAAGAATGCATTTCTTGCTGCATAGTCTGGAATCGTAACAGAAAATGCTGCCTGGAGGAAATACTCTTCCTAGGGAAACCAAGACAAAGCACAGTGATGATTTCAAAGATATGCAGTGAAACACAGCCTAACTATCTCTTGTGCAACTGATAAAAAAAAAATATGCTGACCTGTGATGTGTTAGTGACACATCAGGAGGTTCAACAGGTATAATTTCCAGCCACTGGTATTTATGACATTTCAGTCCAGTAAAATAAAGTTACCAAATGTATTGATACCCAATACAGTCTCAACAATTTTCTTATTCACAGAAGAACCAAAATAAAGTATCTTAGAGATGATTCTAGACTCCTGTTCCAAACAGATATCTGCGTTGTATTTGCATAAAACTCTTAGAAGAGAAACAGCGCATATCTGGGCACACTAATTGTAATTTGGGTAATCTGGATTTAAGTTACTGCTCTTTCCCACAGATTTCAACTGACTTTACTGATCACTAACATACTCAAATTAACATTTTTCAGTGTTCACAGAAACAAAGAGGGTTACCCAAAGACAATCTACTTCAGATTTAAAGCTAAACCTTAAAAACCCAACAAGGACATTAGCTTTCTTTGTTGCACAGTGAGTGGAAGAACTTGGATAAGCTTCTAGTTGAAATCAGAATTTTTGGTAAATCCAAACTTCTTTGCATACCAGAACAAAGATGCTCAGAGAGCAGGACTATCTTATGCATCATATGAAATCATTTACAGCATTGTTTTGTGTTACAGTATTCGGGAAATAGATTGCTGATGCAAATTTACTCAGACATTAGCAGTTAAAATTAATTCTCACTGCTTAGATCTTTCCTTTAAAGGCAACAGGAGCAAATGTATTCATAGCCTCTGAATACGAGACAAATTCAGCTAGGAGAGTCAGTTCATGAATTCAAGAAGCTTTTCCCCCTTGTCTAGACTGGAAAAAAAAAAAAAAAAAAAGCTCTTGTCACTTATACCTTGACCTAGATATTTAGATGAAACCTGAATTTCAGAAATTTTACCATGAATTAAGGAAAAGAAGTAATACTTGTTAAATATCCATTGAATTTATGTGGATAAGGAAACACTTGCTTTGCTACATAATATCCACATGAAGACTTATGAAAGATGCATTGCATAGAGGTTGAAAATTAAGTAGGAAAAATCCAACTGAAGCATAAAGAAATTCTTAGAAAAATCAAATGAAGCAGGGGGTAAGAGTTCCCAAACATTTTTGTAACATCAAAAAAAAAACAATCCCCTGGTTTTCTCTGCTGCTGCATTCAGCAAACTGTGTCATGCTTATGAGGAAGCCCACTGAGACTTACCCTGTTTTTCTTCACTGCTGTCTCCATAATGGTTGGTGAAAACACACAGTTCCCCAGGTGGAGCAGAGGAGCCATCACCATGTTGGCATTCATGTCCTGTAGATGACCCAGTATCTACCAGAGCAAAGCAATATAATGCACAAAAGAATATTAATCCGTTCATGGGCTATGTTACTATCCAAGCTCTCACTCGCAGAAGAGTTACTTTGATTGTCTAGTATCAGGCATGAAGTGTCTTTGAAAAAGCTGTGTTTCCACACATCTCTCTGAAAGATACTTGTAGAACCTCACTTTCTGAATCTTCAGCTTAAAGGAAATATGGCTTCCGCAAATCAGTGACTTTCAACCCGGTGTGTCTTTGGGTAATATTTAACTTAATTATAACATTGTTTTATGACTAGAAAATTTTGGTGCATGCTATGCAAGTCAACAGTATATCATTAACTTACTGATTGGATTTATTGCCCAATAGTTTGCAAAAATATTAGATAAGAAAATAACAGAAAAACAGAGTAGAATTACTAAGCGACTAACATTCATGAAGCTCTCTTCTCAGAAGGAGTTGGCAAATGCTTAGAAAACTTATGAAGGGTTTGTACATCAGATGTAGAAAACAGTTGAGAAATTCAAAGTTGATTTTGCTTGAAAGGGATTGTGAGTGATCTAGGGAAAGACTTAGAAAATTCAGAGCATGTACACATACAATGCCGATAGTTGAAAGTGATACCTATTTATTATTTACTTGAGCTACAACTGTAGGTAATGACTGAATTGCTTTAGAGTACCCAGCTGTTAATGGAAACATATTGCAATCACAATTTACATAAATGCATTAACAGACTGGTTATTAATGAACACTTTCCAATTTATTAGATTCCTGTGTTTTCTGGAAAAAAAACATATTTTGTGTGATACTATCAATGTTTCCCAAGGTTAAGAAAAAATTAGAGATACTTAGGATCCTGTATCTGAATTCTTAAGGAAAGTGAATATGATCACACAAAAAAGCACAGGCAGAAATTGTCAAAATAATGACAATGATATTATTAATAGTAATAGTTTGCCACTGGTTGCAGGATTTCATCATTAGGGCGAACTACCATCAATACGAATCCCAAATATATAACCCTGCCAACATTTTCAATCTCTGTCCAGGGTTACTGAGTTATAAATACAATCCCCGCCCCTGTCATTTGCATAATCATAGGATGGTTTGGGTTGGAAGGGACCTTAAAGATCATGTAGTTCCAACCCCCTGCCATGGCAGGGACACCTTCCACTAGACCAGGTGGCTCAAAGCCCCATCCAGCCTGGCCTTGAACACTGCCAGGGATGGGACACCTGCCATTTCTCTGGGCAACCTGTTCTGGTGTCTAACCATCCTCACAGTAAAGAATTTCTTCCTAATATCTAAATCTACCCTTTTTCAGTTTAAAGCCATTCCCCCTTGTCCTATTACTACAGGCCCTGCTAAAAGGTCTGTCCTTGTCTTTCTTATAAGCCCCCTGTTTAGGTACTGAAAGGCAGCTGTAAGGTCTCCCCAGAGCCTTCTCTTCTCCAGGCTGAGCAACCCCAACTCTCTCAGCCTGTCTTTCATGCGAGAGGTCCTCCAGCCCTCTGACCATCCTTGTGGCCCTCCTGTAGACCTAGTCCAACAGGTCCATGTCCTCCATATAATGACCAGTTCTGAAACACTACGTTTAGAAGAAAAAGTGTATAGGCACAGGCGAAGCAACAGCTCCTTATTAAGCTGTCAGGAAGAGTATTTGCATCATGTAAATAGATGTATAGTGTACTGTATGGTAAGCCAACCAGGGCTCACCGAGCAGAGATGGGCATTACTAAAATATCCTCATACAGAAGGACTCTGTTAGTGCAAGAGACAGAACTCAGTGTGCTGACTTACCACATCATCCCTTTGATGAAAAACACCTTTGACCTTCTTAACTGTGTTTCAATGAAACACACCAGTTCTGTCAAAGCTTTTACATGAATGAATTGAGGATCTTCAAATTCAAGAGGGGAAAGTGGGGAGAGACATCCAGCCAGTCCAAAAAGCCAACCTTTTGAGAAAAAAAATCAATCAACTTGTTTCATTCAGCTTAGCAACACAAGAAAACAAGGAAATGATATAATGAAATACCTTAAGCACTTTAAATGCCCCAAACCCAGGAGAAGGAGAGATAGTAGAAAAAGCAGATCATTGCAAAAGTTAGACAGTATTAGCCCAAGGCAAATGACTGCGAAAACTAGACAAAATTAGGTTGACAATCACATAAGCCTGGCACTCCTTTAATAGGAACAGTGGGATGAAAAGAAATCTAACTGCTTTTATGACAGAGTTGTATTAGTTTCCTGCAAGGATGACACAATTGCCCAAGACACAGCTTGTAATAAGTAACTGATACCAGTAGTTCTGGAGGTTTCTTCACCTGTAAATACCCAAGACAAAAAATTGAAATGCACATACCACTGTGTGTGCCTCCAATTTGCCTGTTAGCCCTGGTGAACAGAATTAAGACAAGGTATATCTCTGTAACTAAAGTATGCTGATTAGGAAGCACAAGTGCTATGGTATCCACAAAATGAAACAGAAAACATTTGTCTGGAGGCATATCAATCACTGCAGATTTGTATTTTCATAATTTAAGAAATCTTTTGTCAGGGTACAAAGACTACTCCTCCAATGTTGCCTGAAGGCTAGCAGCCCAAGGTCTGATCCAGCTTCCAATTATCTCCACCACCAGAGGCAGACATATGTTTATTGTAATAAAGGCTTCAGTTCTGCCTAGAAAGCATTTTCCAGCTCATTTGGTTCAACTCCACCCTTTTCATCACTATCCTTCTGTGGACATCATTTTATGTGCTTTATTTTAACACTTTGTCCTCAGGCCAAAGAGCTGATTTGAAATCTTCCCAAAGAAAAGCAGAGCTACTAATAAATGAATTAAGAGTTCATTGGTATATGTATCAGAGTTCATCAAGAATGTATATCATTGAATTGCTTGTTTCCCTTCCGTAAGTACAACTTAGAATAGAAGCGTACATTTTTTAAAAAAACAACCTATTTCATGTGTGTCATATTACTATATTTGAAAAGGCTTAAATGTTTTATACTACTCAGCTGCTTTGTTTTCCAATCTAACAGTATTTCATCTCATTCCTCCTTTTCTCCTACATCTTCTGTAACTCTTCCTCACACTGTTGTACTTCACAATGACAGGATTTCACAGTCTTTCAGTTTTCTCCCATTTTATTAAAACTTCTGCTGCAATATACTAAGCTGTTCTCCTGCTCTGTCTCTAGCATAAAAACTGTATACAATGTGCTTTGCTACTAGGAGGGTAAATTTTTAGCAGAAAGTGGTATCCATTGCCATTGTTATTATGTTCTGAAACATTAATAAGAAAAAAAATTGCATAACCCAAAGAAGACAGAATCATCATAAGATCTGTTATGAGTGGAAACAGATGAAACCCACGCCAAATATTCAGAAAGCATTTAGGGTCTTAACCAAGAATTTTTAGTGGAGAAAAAGCAGTATTCAGTGAAGATCTAACAAAAAATGCAGAAAATTGTGCTAGGTGTGCGGCTACATACAAGTAGGGAATGTTTCCTGACAAGTGCAACAAGCCAGCCCTCTTGTCAACTAACAAGAACACCACAGTTTTTCGTAGCTCAAAAACATACAAAAGGGGACAAAAATGAGACTCGGAAGCAAAAGACTTGCGGAGAAAGTCAAAAGGACAAACATTTCAAGTACCAAACTGCAAGATCCTGAAAGCAGAAAGAAGAATCAAGATCTAGAAAAAAAGAGGAGCAGAATGAAGATGTATAAACCAGTAAAAATACACAGGATGTCAGAAAAGCAGAAGGATGGGGAATCATCAAAGGGTTTTGTTGGGGTTTTTTTGAAAGCAATGAAAAAATTTTGCAGAGAAACTAAAGACTAAAAGAACAAGCAGAGCCAGGCACTATGTCTGTTTTCAAACTTACATTAGCAAACAAGCAGTTCTCAAAGAGGAAAAAAAAAGCTAAAATAAAAATCTGCTTGAATTTACATCAAAGCTGGATTTATCTGGCTTAGCCTAATTAATTTCATTTAAGCCAAGACAAAATACATTTACTGAAAGTAAAAAAAATAAAAAAGAAAAAAGATTGTCCTCTCAGCCTTTCCATTTGTTTAAGTAAATCTGTTGAAAAAGTAGATATTTAATCTAGGATTTTTAAAAGATAAGTCTTGTAAAGAAGTCTGAACAGGCTCTGAAATAGGACCAGAAATGTTTTGCATTTCTAAGTCTATTTTTCATGTCAACAGAAAGTTAATCTGCTTAAGCAGAAAATGGATTGTAGTTAGTAATTCTTCATTAAGTTTTTGTAGAGCCAGTTATTATCATACATGAAACAGAGGAAAGAACTCAAAAAATGGGTTATTAGTTTTGCTATCTGAAAATTGTTTAAATTTTGCTGCCATTAATAGCTTTCAGGGAAAACTCTTACAGAATAGAAAATATGGTCACACCTTCAAAGGAATCAATATTTCATCAGATTTAATATATAACATTTTAATGGCAATATTATCCCAAATCTAGGTTCTTCACCTGGTATGCAAGAGCTGATTCACACAAAGAGTTATTTGCTTATTGCAAATCTGCGCAGAGATGGGTGCTAGGTTGTAAATCCACAAAGCTAGCACACCTCGTAACACAGTAAAACTTCTTATACACTTCGAACAATTGTTTACAATTATGTTTAATTCCTACAGGTTCTTACAAGCCTCATCTCCATGTAAAGGTATGGTGCTTTTTTTTTTTTTTCCACCACTCATTTTCTGGAGAGAAGGGGCTTTGTTAGAAGGAGGCCTTCTGCTCCAGGGTGGATCTTTCAGTATGATAATTACAATGGCTCACACATAGCTCAAATGATTTCCTGTTTAGTCTCATTAACCATTTGGTTCTCTTTTATCCTATCTTGTGTCCCAGCTTGATGTATTTATGGTGTGTATTCCTTCTCCCAAGGCCATGTTTCATGAACTGTTTGTAAGGATTTAACTAACATCCTCTGCTTTTTAAATGCTTTGTTTTTCACTACAGATACTTACATTCCCCCCTCCTCCTTTTTTTTCTTTTAAAGTAAATAATTCTTGTATCAGCAAGATTGTAACATTTTTATATGCGATTATAGTAGGGAGCATTACAGCACCAGTGTTCATACCTTTACCACAAATCTCATTTTGTCCTAATGTAGGGTTTCAGTAAACATAATTCATTTTAATACAAACAATCCTACAAATTTGTTTATGCAAGAACAATTTTATTCGATCATTAAGAAAATCACCAAAATTGTATTTTTAAAATAATTCACAACTGTTCAGCCAAGACTTTGAGAGTCCCCTCCCAAAAGTATGCTATTTATATTAACATATGAGCAACTCTAATTTTAATTGTCAAATTGGAAATGAATGACATCAGCAAAGCAGAAGTCAAGCAATCACAGTAACTGCAAATTGATTGGTGTTTAAGAAGAATTGACAGAATACTTTGATGTGAAAGGCAATAATTGATACCATCTGCTTCCAGTTAAGTGGCACTAATTCAATACTTAACTTGAAAGAGAACTAAGACATATTAATACACTCGATTAAAAAGGATTCTGGGTAAGCGTTCTTACAGAAATTAGTAAAATCAATTGAAAGGTCAAAACCAAACATAATGTATTGATCATTGTACAGCATGCACACTGCAGTTGCAACTAGTGAAGGAAAAAGCCCATAATATTTAACGCAAGGTGTGATGAATGAGGTAAAATTGGGTGTCAAAATCCTAGGTCATTACAGACTGGAATAAAGTAACACCTCAGGAAAATTTCTGTTAGCATGAATTGACAGACCATATCACATTCAAGAAGAGATAACAGGTGCTGATAGAAGGGGAAGTAAAGAAGATAATCCATGGGAGACACAGTGTTCCGGGCCGGGGGACTCGCTGTTACACCCGGAGTGAGATGAAGACACAGACGAGGTCAAATGCCGCTGCTCAGGCCACGCTCACTGGCGCACAGCGCTGTGAGAAATGGGCGACGGGCAAGGGAAGGGTGGGCAGGAAAGAAGGAAACCCAGCCAGCACCAGGACAGAGCAGCGGGAGTCACCGCCATGGACCCAGAGGTGTCCGCGGGCCCATAGCTCCCCCACCCCTCGGTGAGAGGCCGGGCGGGGGTCTCCGGCTTCCCACCCTCATGGCTCGAGCGCGCAGCCTTGTATCCATTTTGGGGGGGGAAGGGGGAGAGGGGAACTGTTTCCCGGGCAATGGCACGCACCCCCACCCCGCTCGGCACGTGGGTTCTGAGGGGCCCACGCGGCGGCCGCATGGTCGCCTGCCACAGACCGCAGGTGCCTCGGCGGGCAGCTGAGGAGGGCGGTGCCCACAATGGTGCAGCTGTGCTTCGGCCCAGACAATGCCTGGTGCCCAGCGGCCGTTTGCTCCTCGTCTGTTGGCAGCTGCTGTGTTACGTTAAGCTGCCAGGTAGCAAGCTCGGCAGGGATGTAAACAAGTTTTGAGACACCTAAAATACAGTGTCCCGCACACAGAAGCCTAATCTGATCCCTATGTATACTATGTGCTAACATTTGTCTTGACACCTAGAGTTTAGAGGAAAAAAGATTTTAATTATGAACTGTCAAATGCTCAGTAGAACTGCCTCTTTCTTTCAACCCCAAAGGTGGGGTTGGGATGGGGGTGTGGGAATTACCAAAAGTGCTTCCAATCCATAAAGCAATATCCTGTTAGAAGACAAAGGTATAAACTGACATAAAGTAACTCCGATCAGGCAAAACACATTTCTACCTCCTATTTACTATCTGCTTCATCAGAGAAATTGGAACAAGAGCAGAATAATGATTTTCTCAGCATTTGCTTTCCAGTCCAAAAAACTTCCAATAGATTTTAGCACATACTGATCCCATAGAGTCTCCTCCAAATCAATAGGGAAGTCTTTCTTTTATCACATCATTCTACCAAGCATTTTGGTTCTGTTCTCCGCTATAAGAACCTCCCTGATTTCCTAAGCCCTCTGCAGCTGTAACTAATTTATCAGGTACCACTGTCTTACCGGACCAAGAATGAAACCCACAGGGCTGAGGACCTGGCAAGTTTTGTAACATGAACTACCACAACACAAGGTGTTTGGCTCTACTTTGGTACCATGGACCAAACGCCAATTAACAGCCAAGGTGTATTAGGTCTACACCTGGAGCTCATCCTCTGCTCCAGTCTCATGAAAAGGTAGCCATTTCACACTCACCAGGGCTGCACTGCTTTAGGTCACACAGTGTGCAGGAATAGTTGGGACATTTCTTTCAATAATGCACCCCTCATTGGAACCAAAATGCTAATGTGCTAAGCATGCTTAATGACTCTCAGAACAAGAGCTTTGCCCTCCACTCAGCCCCAAGAAATATACATAGATGCAGCTTTCTTCCGAACTTTGGAGAGAAAATATCTTATAACCAAGTTAAATAGTTCGGCTATCGATCTCAACTGTATACACTGGAGGATTCATCTGTCCTAACCTTGGTTGCTAGAGTCTGAGGCAGCAACCAAAGGCTTTGCAGTTAGCAAAGGCAAACACCTTGCCAAGACAAATAACCCAAAGATATCCATCTCTGAATGAAAAAAACTCCTTTAAAGATGCCTGATATTTTCCATCAAAAATAAAACAACCTTACTCTTTGGTTTCACTTTTGGGTATGCAAGGAAGGGCCAACAAATCCTTCCCATTGCCTGCCTGTCAGTTAGAAAAAAACAGCAATCAGGGAGAAATCTAGAAGGAAGTAACCTCACTGGGTTTACCTCCCATACCTGGAGCAGAATCAGCACAGCCCAGAGTTGTGACTGTGACTGCAGCAATATTCATCTTTAGTCCTGAAACACGTGCCCAAGAGTTGGAAATTAGGCTGTTAAGACATAGAAGGAGTCTCAACAAAGCATATACATTTATTTATATTTGTTCTGGTTACTAAGGTATCCACCAGGTTTTCCCATATTATTGATTTTGGCTTTAAGACATACCTGGCATGACACTGCTCCTGAAGGCTTCTCAGCAGTCATGCTTACTCTACATAATTCTAGAAGCTATCCCAAAAAAAGATTCAGGAAATATGTTATTACAAATCTTTCTTGATTAGAACTCCCATTTATCTCAATTTCCTCATCTATAAAGAGATAAGTGGTCTAGAAGTTGCTGAATTGCTCTGATACCTCCTGATAAATAAGACTAAATAGAAACTAATAGTCCCAAATAACTTTTCTCCACCGATGGTAAGAAGACCTTCAATATAAGGAGAATATCTTGATATCCAAATAAATATTTCACTAAAAATAAGAGCGGTACTTTCCAGCTCTCATTTTCAAAGAGATTAAATTAAAATATTACATTTTCAACAGATAATAGCTCCTTCAAAACATACTTTCAGTGCAATTAATCCAAAGATGAAATTTATACAATAAAGGCACATGCATGGTTCGGGAAGAGTCCTAGGCATTAAAGCTCTTGGGAGATTAATGACAGAAGCTTAACATTTACGTAGTGAAACTGTGTAAAATTCAGAATGTGAGCTGCATTTGGAAAAAAATAATTAATATAAACCACAGTGTCACTGTGTGCTGTCTCAATAAAGCGGTTTTATCCTAACATGCTCAGTTATGCTTCTTAAAGTAACGCAGACAACACTAAAAAATTTATTTAGGGTAACCACTTTTCAACTGGAGCTGTGTAATACTTAGAGCAATTTCACACTTTAAGGAACTGTATGAAATATTATGTCACTGTTATTAATTTTTATATATTCTACCCCAACAACAAGAAAAACACATTTAAAAATATTGTGTAGATCTAGTGATCGTTTAATCCTAAAATCTAAGATAAATTAATATGAATCTCAGTCTAAACGCATTAACGAGTTAATGTAAAATGTAATGTGTTCTTACAGATCATCAGAAGTTTAAAACCTTCTGTATTAGTTCTAACCTCTTGTTAATGTTGTTTTGTAATTCAGGTGACTTTGCTTACAGTGAAAGATCATTAATGGGATAAGCAAAGAAATGAAGTAGTAAAATAACAAACGAACAAAAAATTCTTCCTATGCTTTTTCTAAGTGGGCTGCCACTAAGCACAGTAGTTCTTCTACTACTGTAACAATGCTCATAGAGCAGCAGCTGTAGGTATAGTTCCCAGAGGGAACTAAAAACTACTCCAAATGATATTTCTAGGGCTATCCCAGATCATGAATTAACCAGAAACATCCCCATGCCACTATTCCCGTCTCCCAATCACACAAAGCACCCCCAGAACTCCTGACTACTTCTTAGGAAAAGGTGTGGAGTTGACAGACCGTTAGAAGTCCAAAGAACTGAAGGAAACATGTTATTCTCCCCAGTCACATTGGAAAAATAATTAAATCACATTCAAAGCCTAAAACTCCCACATACCTTTGTCTAGCACGTGGCCTTCAGCCCTCCCTGATTTCCTTACGCTTACTCTACAGTCCCTACCCAGCCTGCTGCTTCTTCCTAGGTGATTCATCAGGTATTGATCCACTACACTTGCATTAAAGCAAAGAGCTTTCATCTGCTTTCTAAGAAAAAAAAATCATGGTTTTATCTACAAGCTGCCTAGAAAATGGATTTATTTTTTTTTTTCTTGCAAAGGCTTTAAGTCTCAGAGTGCTGATGACAGAGAAGGTGTCATAGCAAGGGTCTACCACCATGGGGGTGGTCCTCCTGCAGCAAGCAAAACTAGTTCCAGAGTTGCTTTGAACGCAGTGTCGAAAGCTGAGATAAAATGAAATGTGTTCTCATCTCATTCACTCCTCCATGAGATGCACCACACATTGTCAGACTGCAGCTGACAAAGGTGTGATTGAGGTTTGTTTCCAAAGTCTAGCATGGCTGCTGGTTTTTGCAGTTATGTATTGCCTACCATCAGCAGCAATAGTTTTCAGTCCCTATCAGACTTACTGCATGTTTCTGTTGAACTACAAAGTTTAAAATTAATGTAATGGTTATATAAAATGACAGGTAATTTCAAGTATGGCAACAAACTTCTACTGCTTTCCCTTACTAATGTAGAATTCTAGACAACTGATATGAATTAAGTATTTACCACATCAAAAAGACAACTCATCTGGGTGAACAAATTCCTACATGTATTTTTTCCAACTTATATAAGCAGCAGCTCCATTAAACAACTCTAATGAAAAATTTTAGCTAAGCATTATCAAGTATTCAGGAAATTATTTTTTTTCTAAGTTCTAAGGTAGGCCAAAAATTTTGCCAAACTGATAAAGGTTTAGAGGTCCACCATACTTATGAAAGGCAGAATTGTACCATCCATGCCAGTGGCTGCATTACAATATCAAATAATATAAATCTGAAATATATGAAACTAACACACAAAATCTTGCAGAGTAACAGGGAAACACATAAATATGATGCTAGGAATTTCAAACAGTCAAATTTCTGTTTCAATAGTCCACATTTTCTAAGACAGTACATGACCTTCCAAATATCTAACCCTTTTCTTCCTGTTCTGTTAATCTCTACAATGGTCCTTTGGGTCCTAAAATCAGCAGTTTTAGTTTCCCTGAAGAAGCATGGGGGAACTATTGAGATAAGTCATCAGCAACCTGAAGCTTTCACCAGGAGGGCAACTGTGCCCTTTTAGGGGCATAATTCAGAGAACCTTCATGTCTGGTCTAGGGTACATTTGGGTCTAATTTAGCATGTTTTCTTGCAAGAGCCTTCTTCCTTCTCCTTGGTTCCCAGGTGAAGTTTGAAAGTCACCCAATGCCTCCCTCATCCTCAGTTGAAATAAAGGGCTTTTGTTTGTTTAGGGACTACATACATTTCTCAGACTTTTGCTGTACATAGTCATCACAAAGCTTATGCTAAAATAGGCTAGGCTACAGTGATTTGGCCAGTAGAAAATTGTTAAAAAAGGTCAGAGGGGACAAGCCAAGCCCTGAGGAGTCCCGAGATTCTGCACTGTCAAATTAACACAAAGGCTATAGCCTGTGACTAGTAATAGTAAATATCTTATACACAGGGCTATACAAAAGGGTGAAGAACAATGCAATATTCTGACATTTTTGTCCTTGACTATTTCCATATAAGTCATCCAGACCTATTCTGTGAGCTTTTTCACAAAATAAGTTAGTGGTGGTTTGCACCATTGGTACATAATTTCAAATCTGCAATTTCAAAGTCTTCAAGATGCAGTACCTAACACTGAAATTCAGCAATTCAGCACATTCCTATTCCCAGTAAAAACCTACTGAGCAATGAGCCGCCTTCTTGTCTTTACAAGGCCAAAAGCATCACTGACTGCAATCAAGGAAATCTGAGGACTCCAGTTAATACTGAAGCAATTTCAGCATAACCTTCATAGTAGACAAAGTAAGAAATCAGACAGTCATCAACATCAAAAGATGGTTTCTTGACAATATTCAGAGCTCTACCCTAAACAGTTAATCTTCAAAGACTGTAAATGGATATTAATTGATTTAATGCCTATTAAAATTCTATTTTGGAAAGCAATTCCCAAGGCAAGGCACAATAAATAAATGATTGGACATACACCACTGCAAGAAAACTACATATTTTACGTGAATTATGTAGGAATTAGGTAACTCATCAAAGAATACTTGCATAACTTAATATCAGGTAAAATTACATTTGTGGAGGAGGTAGAAGCCCAGCATAATGTTTCACAAGCAGAAAATTACTTCATAGAAATTACTTTAAAACAAGCAGTTAATTGATTTCTATATACACAGTAAATATGGACCACAGATTAGAGTCCATCTTTAATACTCTATTAAGATTAGAAGAAACAACTATTAATGGCAATTAAATTTAAAAAGAAATAATGACAAAATCATAAAAACCCCCAAAATAGTAAATTCAGGCTGGTCTGTAAATATGTACCTACACAAGCTTTCTTTAAAATTAGGTTTTAATACTGGAAGTTTTCAATTAACAAAAAGAGTTAGAAAACATATCATCACCTTTCCAAAGGAACAGAATATACCCAAGTACCATGGTGAACGTTTACCTTACTGATTGCCACTTCACATGTGGGAAGAATTCAGCAATGTCCCTGAATCAGGATCTCAAGAGATTTAAAATATCAGAGCTCCTTTAGATTTGTGTCAATTTACTTCAGACTGTATCGCTTTTCAGTTCCTTTGTTCTTCTGCTAAGCCTGTTGCCAGCAAGGTACCAGTTTTGGGTGTAGTCATTTCTGAGGCATAAACCATGGACAGCTTTGACATAGCTGACCTATTTCATGGGAGATAAACAAACAGCAGCTGACAGATACTAATGAATTTCAGCCCCTGGTGGCACAAATGAAATGTTCACAGCAATGGGCAAAGACATGTATTGAGAAAGTAGGTAGCATAAAACTTTGTGGAGTAGCATAAAACTACCAGTGGAGATAAGCAGCATGGCTGGCTGACAAGTATGTAGTAACATCAACCAATGACTCAGGTAAAATTGGGGACTTCATTTCTACTTGAAACCCGAAGAAGTTCTGAATAACTAACTCCAAGCAAAGAGGTCAACCCAAAACCTAATGCAGCATGATTGGCAGGAAATGAGAATGAATGTCTGGATAAAGCCAGGTCCTGCAGCTGGCTGGATGAAGGTGCAGGAAGTATTGACAGAGATTAGGTGTCTCTTTTAAGTTGTCCCTTGCACACCACCCTCAAGCAAATGAACTGCTGACAGGATAACTGCACTGTCAGCATTATAACCCTTCCCAGGAGGAAAACCAGGCCATGCTGGGAGAATAATATCTACCAAAGCCTAGAAAGGCAGTTTGGAGGCAGGCAACAAGTTGCAGTTATCCAGCAGTTTTCTAAAATTGTATCTGAAGGTTCTGTGTTCTGACATCTCCTTCCATAGAGCACACTGTGTGAAAGGCATGCTCTCAACTTTTTGATACTGGAAAAGAGTAGTTCTGACACTCAGTAAAAAAACACCTTATTTTTCTCAGATTTGTTTTTGATTATGACATCATAGTGGCAAAGGCTTTCCAGTGAAAACTCAGAGAGATCATGGAAATGATTAATGTTTGCCCAGGGGCTAGTGCATGTAGCTGCAGACACACCTGGACAAACAAGCACAGAGAGATTTCACAGCAGCTGGGCATTGTGCTTGTGCCTGCAGGGTGGACAATGCCTTCCTGACTGAGAAGACTGCTGGCAGGATGCGTGAAGCTCCAGGGCTCTGGCTGCAGCTGGTGTATGCCTGATTACTGAGGCACCCTCCAAGCAAGCAAGACCAGTACTGGGACAAGAGGCCTCCACAGTTTATTGTGCTCTGAAACCTGTTGGCTCCATATCAGCTTGGGAAATCTTAGCCTCTTCCCGACCATCTCAGGCCTCGAACACTGAGAAAAACTTGGGCAGAGGGGGAAACCAATGTACCAAACCATTCACTAACCCTTCTTGCCCTTCCAGCATGGTGAAAAGGATGAAAGGCTGTGCTGAGCTCCTTGGTGGACACAGGCTCCTCACCAGCTGGCCCAGAGCAGAGGCTCAGCCATGGCCACACTTGAACTTTGAACCAGTTTCCCTTCATAATCTCTGTAAACTCCACAGAGTCATGCACAATTTGGTCATGCATTCACTTTTCCAGAAGACAAACTTTTTTACATTAGAATGTGTCTCCCTCATAAATAATTTTAATGGAAGTTATGGACTTGCAAAAAAAATGTCCGTGACCATTAGTGAAGCCTTTGAAATTCTGAAGACAGTAATTGTTGTTTCACTGCTGAGATGCCTATGCTGCTGACATGGCCAAACTGTGTTTGAATTACACATACACGCACACACAAAAAAAATATCAAAATACTCTGTTACTAAAAACTCACAGAGATTTCTTACTTATGAGAAAACATGGTTTTGTATATGTTTGCTTATTTCTGGATATTTCACACAGAAATAAGTAACAGCTAATTTTCTTGCTCATCTTACTAATTAAGTTAGCCATTTTGGACTTTGGTTAACAGATACTACAACCAAAGTGTCTGGTTTTGTAAATTTTTATCTTTCTCTACATTCTTTCCACAACAGCTGCAAGGGATTGTCTGAACCAGAAACCAGGGGTAAAAGGAGTCAGCAGTGTAGAACATGGAGAAGAGCCATAGGCATTCAAAAGGAGAAACCCCCTGAAAGGTAGTAGGAAGAAAACCACCATGGAATGCAATCCTAAGTGAGACAGACATTAGATTTCCTATGAATAGCTGAAACAGACTTTATTGTGAAATTTTAAGTCCTAGCAAGATAGAAAACAGCGAGGAAACAGCTATTAATCCTAAAGGAAGCTAAAAATTGTGGTGGCTTTCATCAAACACAAAATACCTTCTACTCCAGCATATGAACTCTGAGGAGGTTTTGAAGACAGGAATTTAGGTGGAAATTTCATCTTGCTCTCTGGTGATAAATTATGTTTTGACAGTGTAATCAACAGCTGTAGAAATAAATTTTCCCTGGAATTTTTAAGAATAAAAGTCAAAACCTGCTGGCTACATCAAACTAGGCCTCAGTTTAGCTTCATTTTGTATTTAGTTTTATTTGATGGAAATGGTTTCCTAGGGCTTAAATGACATGGATTCTTTCTGAGAGAAAACATGCTTTGTTGGTTAGGAGGAGGAGGCTGGAATCTGAGCTGCTTGTTTCTAATGCCTGATTTGTGACTTTTAAGAATCTAAAAACCATAGTATCCCTAAATACAAAAGAAATATAATGACATTTACTACTGATGCACAACTGCTGGTTTAAATTATTGTCGACAGTCAGACCACATGATCAGAAAAACCTGCTTTTTTCTTAAATTCTGTCCTCCCTTAAGTGATTGCTATCATACAAAGCTAGGTTTACTAATGTTTATTACATTAATTATGATACGTGTAAAGATACATGTATAATGATGTATCTTTAAGACTCTTGGAAAGGCGCTATGACACTCATTTGAGTCTTTTTTTTTTTCAATCAAGCACAAATGACAAAGTATTTCTGATGACAGGTGACCATATTATTGTCAGGGATCCAATGATACAAGAGCAGAAAGGATTTAAGACAAAGGGAGAGGGGATTTTAAAATCCCTTTAGAACAAAACCTCATGAAACAAACCATAAAATTAATCAGAAATGCGACAGAATGGACAAGACAGGTTGGGTAAGAGTTGCTACATTTGAATTCCATACAAATGTCCAAACAAGTAAATGAAAACTAGTTATTTAGTCAACAGAAGAAAACCCACTTCTGCTAGCAGATCTACCACTAAAGGGCACAATGTCAGAATTCTCAGCATTACAATCTGTAGTTAATTTAGGTTTTTAGCACAATTACTTCCTGAAATTTTAAATACTACTGTTATATGCCTCCCACACTCACAGATAAAAGCGCTTACAAAATGAAAGCACTGTGCAGCAAAATGAAAACAAATCTGTCACCCACAGAGAAATATACACATCTCCAAACTGATATAAATGAGCCTTTAGCCAAATAGTCTGCTAGCACCATAACAAGTTAATCTTTAGTTTGGTGCACTTTTGAAAAAAAATAATTGGAATTGTTGTTGAGCTGTAGTTTCTTAAATTTAAATCCCATTGGGTTTCTGAGGGAAAAAAGCAGGAAAAATAAGTTGTTGTACAGATGCCTCTTCTGGGAAAAGTAATCCTTTTCCTTTGTTTTCTTGATTCTCTATGAAAGAGGGTGGCCGAGAAAGTGTAGTATTCCTTTTTCATACATTGCAAATTAAGTGAGTCTCCAGGATTTTCACCTTTTCACAGGCTGACATCTATTTTAAAGATTATATTTCCTCCAAGTTTTTGTCCAGGTCTGGTACCAGAACACCCAAAAAGACCATGCATGGAAAAACATGCAAAGAGAACTACATAACTCATAGCTACAGCTCCTACACTGCATTGAGCACAAACTGACTTATCAACAGAAATACACAGTATATGCAAGTATGTATAAGGCAACCCACAGGAGGCAAAATTTGGCAGACATCAGGTTTGTGTAGGATGGAGTGGGTGTTAGCTAGCAATAACGTGCATCTGTGTATATGTTCACATGGTGTAACACTGGGAACACTTAGGTTCCCAGATCTGGTCTTGAATGTGAACTTGATTTGAAGTTAAGGCTGCTAGTGGAACAAGTCCTACTTGAAAGACAGGCTTTCAGATCAAAACATAAGATGTGGATGAAATACACACAGTTAAAGAAACTTTCTCACAATTCTGTAGAAAATTGAGGTCTTCCAGTTCCATCCCAGTGTAATGCTGAGAAGGCTGAACCAACTCCTCTCCCATCCACAGAACAAAAATTCCTAAGGACTTAAGTGGAATTAAGATATAAACTTAATTACAACAATAAAAATAAAGCTTTAAAGACAAAGGAGGTGTTCTTTTAATTAGACAGTAAGTAAAATATAAATGAACACGGCATAAATTGGAAAACCATTCACTGTGTAATAGAAGCTCCAAATAGGCTTATAGATGGAAAGTAAATGAGCTGGAAAAGAAAGAACAAATGTGCTGGGAATGCTGTTTTTCATATTATGTACTGTGTGAATCTGAAGAGCTCCCACTATACTGCTTTTTTCACTTCAGTTTAGAATGAAATGTACTGGCTTAATAGAGAAACACATTTGCATTTCATTTCTTAACCTTTCTAAGCATTTAAGAATATTAATTCCATTTCCTTGCCAGAAGTATTAAAAAAATACATATTTCATTGTCAAAAATTATATACCCAGCATTATAATAATAATTTTCCCCACGCTCATTAATCTCCAGGTACAGAAGATATATTTGTTTAAATATTAAATAACTTGTGGTTTTTTACAGAGACTGAAGTGAAAGTATAAACATGAAAAAGAAATTAAATCTTGATTGGATCTGACTTTAAACACATTAAATTTTAACTTTTATAAAATTAAAGCATTTTTAAGAGTAACAAGAAACGCCAAATGAATACATGCGGCAGAATGCAGACAGCATCCTCTACCTCTTCAGCCAATACTTAGGACAGGCTTTAAAGTCCATGCAGCCAAAGGAAATCCTGTCATTGATTTCAAAAAGCTTTGGATCAAACCCCTCAGAAGTCACCAGGACTAAGTATAATAATGAAATGTAGTTCTATGCTGACCTTGCTAAGCCAGTGTACTGTTCTGCTACTAATTGTAAACCCTAAGCCTGTTTTTGCCATAGTGTGAAAAATACTAATGACCAGCTTATACCTCCTTAACACAGTATTTAACTGGAGTAACAAATGCTTTATCTTTCCTATTTTTCTCATTCTGTTCATCTTTTTCTCCCAGGCACACAATTCCAATGTTTTCTTCTAAATTTACATAAATTATATTGTTTATTTTCCTTTCAGTATCTGTCACTGCTGTTTTCTTCCTATAAATACAACTTCCTGCAAATACAACTGTGTAACAAGTGCAGGAATGTGTGCCCGAACACGCTCCCTCCAGTCTCTCTAAAGCTTTTCATTATGTGAACCTTTACCTCATACATTACCATGTTTTCATATTGACATGCTTAAGATAACTGTCTGCACTGACCATACAAAAATCTCATTTAAGACTCTTCTTTCTTCCAGCCCCTCAATGAGTAAATTAAGATTGTGCAAAGCCCATTTTTATCATACTCAGAATTACTTTACCACCATCCTCAGATTTCCTACCCAAGTGAACATTGGATGAACCTAGTACATAGGTAGAAGCTGAAAGGCAAAAGTGAAGAAGTTGTCAAAGAACAATGTTTCCTAAAACATTACAAAATAATTAAGGATTAAGCAGCCTAACTTCATGTGCCTGTCTTTTTTAATTTAACTTGGTTCTGCTCCTTAGTACCAGGCCGTTTAAATAAAATTTACAGAAGTAAACTAAAAGTCTGGTGGGGTTGCCCTATGGGGCCCAAATGATGCCAGTTAAATGACATTGATGACCATTATTTTTAATCTACTTCTTCATATTTCTAAACAAAATGAGTAATCTAGTTTCTGTGAATACACTATGAGTACAGAAGGATGGTTTTTTAACACCCAGTATAAGACTTCTTCATCCAGGACTTTATCTAAAACTTCTGCACAGGTTTCTCTCAGGCCTATGTTCCCAATATTTATTCTTCATGTGGCTTTGAGTTTCACTGCCGCATACTCAGTTTTTCTCCTCTTTCTCTCAGACACAGACGCAGTCCTCCACCAGGAGAGGTACAGCCAGCTGCTTTCTTGGTGTGTATGTGGTTTAGTTTGTCTGAGTTTTAGATAGTTCCAAGTACAAGCACCTTTAGGTGAAGGTTTTTGGTTTAGCTACCTGATTACATAAAACATCTGGTGTTTTGTTTCATTTACTGTAATGAAGAGCTACTTCATTCACAATTTGAACAAGTTTTAACTTTACACCAACAATTCACAAAATTCATGTAAGTAGAAGAGCTAACTGGCTTTAAATTGTTCTTCCCACCTGCTTTGACTGACAGTGGTGGTGGTAGAGCTTAAGTATGGCTTGTGTCACTGTCTCCACTCCAGGTATAATGTAGATCATTGAGTGACTGTAGGTTTAATATACATGATTTCAGATTTTTGAGGTTTTCCTGAGTATACTTATTATTAGGATTTTGGCAGGTATATAACGATTTGTAAAATAAAACAAAGTCTTGATTGATCTCATTAGGCTTTTACTAACACAGTGCTAAACTTAGATTTGCAGAAATTACTTTTAGTTATTCAAGCTGACATTTACCTAGTCATCTGCTCCTGTCAAAGAAAGATCTTTTATTATATCTCAACTTTTTTGTAACTCACTTCTGTCAAGTATGTTGAAAGTATGATATTATTGTCTTGAGTTTTTAGAAGGGCTTTTTACCTCATACATAATTTTCTTTAATGAAATATAAAGATGGTGGAAACTGTGTTTGTGCGCGCACATGTACATGCGCAAATGTAAGCTGCCATATCATTTTTTGACCTAGAATCAACATGTGGTTAATTCAGGATGAACACAGCAAGAAAAAAATGGCTGCTAATTTCCTGGTGCTTTGTTTCAATGAATGAATTTGTCTCATGCAAGTAAGTTACTAAAGAAAAGATAAGACACAGGAATGGGTCTGGATTTTGGTCCTGAAAATGGTTAAACCTCTACTGAACTTGGTCACATTTCTTCTTAAAGACATGAAACAATTTTCTAAACAGAACTGAGAAATTCACTCAGCTATTCAAAGCTTTCATACTTTTTGGTTAGTGATTTTACTCCTATCAGCTCACGTTCATTTGGTGCCTTCATTTTCGGAGTACAGGAGCACACCAGCCCAAGGAGAACTTTATTGTCATGCACTGCTGCAGCCTTGCACTTTAAAACAGCAATGAGCAAGTTATGTACAAAGAAGCTGACTTTCAAATCAAATAAAAAAAGCTGTAATAACAGAGTAAGGTAATTTTTTAATTGATGGATATTAAATTATTCTGACAAAGTGTAATTTATGCTTTCCATAACCATAAACATTAAACCATAAGCATTAAACCTGCAGTCAAACAATACTGTGTCCTCAAATATTTTTCCTGAAAAATTGTATGAACCAACGTGCACAGAGCAGCTTCCTTAACAGTTGTACATACTCCTGCTAGGAATCCTTCAGAAACTGTAATATGCATAAAAGAGAGGAGGCCAAATCCTGTCTTGATTTACAATAACATTAAGCAAAGGCAGGCAGTATAACGGGACAAATCTGATGTCATCACCATTTTGAAGGAAAGACAGTCACTCTTTTGCTTCTTATCACTTTCTTGAAAATTCATCAATCATTAAATTAGATTTACTGTTCTGTTACATAAAGTGACAAACTTGCCACTGACCATGAAGTAATTGTAGGTATTTATTCAGGAAATACAGCAGAGAATACAGTTTTCCACTTCTCAATAGGAAACAAAATTTCTGTTCTACCTCTATCCCACTAAGTAGATTTACAGACCTTGCAGCACTGAAGAAATGAGCCCTTAATGTCAGGTTATGCACTGGTTGAACTATTAACATAATTATAATAATCAGAGCAATACTGCAGATGGTCTTGCTAACATTGTTTAACTCAACAAGCAGCTAGAACTTACTATGAATTTTGTTGGAATTCTTTTTTGAACTGCAGCACTTTGCCAGTAAAAGTATTTGCTGCCTTTGTCTCTGTAACTATCAATTATAGGAATATTTACCATTAGTCCACAGCATGCACAAACATTATATGACATTAAAACAATTACAGTTCTTCTGGGGAACTGATTGCCACTCTTATTGCTATACTTTGGGTAGATAAACAATATTGTAGGAAGTGCATATCTATTAGTCAGTGTATCTTTGTTGGGCTCTTAATTAAGATTTCTTTATGTGACATCAGAATATCAACAAAATCTATCAAAGAGAAAACTTCTTGTCATGGATGTGTCCAGGTAAAACACCTTATTTCTTATGTCATAAGTTGGTGTGTGCATATGTCCTTAGTGAAAGGTTTATAAGCTACAGGGAGCAGAACCAATTTCAAATCATCATACATTACATACGAACAATTTTTTATGCAGTGGAAGGCTATTTAATGAAATGATGAAAAGATGAAAATTTGCAGTATTAGCAAAGAAAATATTACTGGCACTATGTTTTACTGTTTAACCCTAGAAAGTAGGTTTGCAATTAAATGTCAGATGAAAGAATATTTTCTTCTTGCATGCGGGCAAAACTAATTAATTAAAAAACACAAAACAAAACACTTGCAATTATTAAACTAAGATACAATGAAAAATTGAGCAGATATTTCTGTTTAAATTTTGTGCTATGGTTAATTAATCCTACTTACAATAATGCTCTTTTTGCTTTGTGTTAACTTACCTGGTTAAAACGTTAAAGTCTTTAAAGATGATGCCATCTCCAGCAGCTTCAATTCAGTATGTCAAGTTCATGGATGCAAAGACTACTCCAAATGCAGTACTGAAAACTACAGATATATCTCATCAGCCAGTCAAACTGTGGTATCGGAAGTAATTAGCTGTGTCAGAAGAATGAGCATTCTTCCTTCAAGGAAATAACAAAAGTTGCATACAATTTGCATACAGTATATGAAATGATAATTTCTCTGTAAACAGATGTGTTTTCAGCTTTGGTTTACTGTCATCACTAAATGATGAGGATGTGCATGCATACTAATATGATGGTATTAAATTATTCATGTACTAGAGAAAGAAGTGACAAATAGGAAATAGTGTTACATTCTTTGAAAGAACTCTTCTATTTGATGAGGGGTTAGGTAGATAGAGAAACAACTTAATCAACCTGATGCTAGAAAAGAAGGCAAGACGCTCATACAGAAAATGATAAAATTATGTGGACATGAGTGGTGGAAACAAGGGATTATACTGATTCTGAAAATGGATGGAAAGACTAGTGATGCTTTCACCTTTTGCAGCTTACTATATCTAAGAATATTATTACATGAGCAAGTAAAAGTATCATACATTCCTTATATCTTAGGCTCAGAGAGATTTAAGAAAAGTTTTAAATCAGAGCAAACCTTTGTACCTACTTCCATAGACAAACACATAAGCCAATGCAGACTGATTTTAAAGAATACCGATCATGTTCATATTCATTATAGTTAGCCAGAATTGGAAGTGTTTATAGGGCTTCTAACATCAAACTATTCATATTTCTGCACCTAAACGCAAAATATATGCCTTATATCCAAAATACCAAACTTAATAAACTCCTTGTGAAGCAAAACAGGGGCAAATGCATGAATTTGAAGGTCTCATGTTAAGCATACCAGTCTGGAGGTCCATCTTAAAATTTTCATCCTAATATTCTTTAGTTACTCCATGAGATATAAGAACGCAGGGGCTCCCCCTTGCAATGTTCTCCCTGACATGTTTTTTAAATTATGTTGTTTGCACTGGATAATTCTGACTCCAATGAAGCTGAAAACAAGCTTCCTATAGAATTCACCAAAGTACAGGCTTCATCCTTTTCATTAAGAAAACTCTTTCTGGAAGAAAAGAGGGAATCAGCTGAGATTCTAGAACTATTCAGTTATAAAAGTAAGTTTGAAGTTCTAACAAACTTTATTCTTTCTCTTATAACTCTCAAAAATTATTACTTTGTCCTTGAAACATGTTTATGTAGTCAACTCCGGACATGAAAAATTTACCAATTTTAAAAAAGAAAACTAAACTTGTATTTTTTAAATCATAAAAAATATAATTAATTCCAAGGAAGGTTAAGGAAAAACTTGAAAGAAACAATGACACTCTGCTTCTTTACCTTTGACATTTTTGTATACAGCCATAACCACTATAATAGTAAGGTTCTTGCTGTACTTCAACATAAATTTTGGTATTGGATTAATAATTGTGTTAGCTGAATTTCAATATTTAAGCTTTTATGGATTATTCTTACAAAATAACAGTTTCGCTACATGTATGAAATACGAATAACACAAAATTGATCTATGCACTCAAAAGATAGATTTGTTCTCATTCTGTGAAGCAAGTTTTCAGGTGTTCTGATCAAATCTTCTTAAGAAATGACAATGGGAAATAATCCAAATTTATCTGAGGTTAATTTTATCTAGCCTGGCTGACCAGTTTTATTTTTAAGAGACACTTGAATTCCTACTTTTGTCTTTAGCCTGTGAAAGTAGATGTCAAGATATTACTTCAATGAACAGTGTGAAATTCTCAGCAGTGTTGATACTGTTAGCTAGAACAATTGAAAAATAGAATGATAAAATAAAACGGACAATTGTAAGGCAATAAAAGGGTCTTTTAAAAGATTTTTATACCAGATTAAATAGATGTGCTACCAAGTTACGATTATTTAAACTGCATGTGTTTTATTTCAGTTTTTTATTTTGTCAGGTTTTGATAAAGGTCAAAGCCATTTCTGTTTGGCCATTTTTCAGAGCCCTCTTGTATCTCCTATGCATTCTTTCAACGAATGTACAACAAGTACACTTTAGGCAAGATTAAGGAGAAAAATCTGGATAGTATCATGCTGTAGGAGCACAGTTTTGTATCCTGGAAACCTGAAGACTATTGGAAGCTGATCTTGTGCATATGCTGATTACATAGAGAGCAGGAGACTTGTTTAGATCAACAATAAAAATAAAACATTCACCTATGCTGATCAACTTTTAACTCAATCCCCTGAACAAATCCTGTTTATATGAGTTTTATACAGATAACTATAATGTAACACTCTAAGAATGCCCAAACCCTTCCCCACAGGAAGAGCTTTGGATACACAAAATAAATCTCTCAGGGTCTTTTGCATGAAGATTAATTTGTTTTTCATTTCTCAAGTGCAATAAACTATGACTGTGTTTTTCAGCTCAGATATGGGAATATTTATATATTTCTTTGCCATCAAATCCAGCATATTTCCTGTCTTCTCTCTGAAATACTTCTAATACCAAACATACATTTCCTACCTGCGTTAATTTATATGAATTGATTATTCAAATAGACATACATTCCTATTGAATATAAACAGCATTTTAAAATTACTATAGCATAAACAAATCATACAAGTTTCCACACACAGAAGTCTTTTGGAAGAGTTAAACTAACTGATTTTAAAACAGGCTGTGGAAAAGTCAAAAAAGGTACCTAAGAACATGTTGAATATAAATAGGTGAACGTTTAATACAGCATTTTAAATATCTTTAAAAAAAATATTAGATGTCATTGTTTGTGATTCTTTGGTAACGAAATAACTAGAGCGTATAGAACATTACTGATGTGTAGTTTCAAAGACTGTTTTTATCTAAGGTACTAACAAGAAATTCTGGAATTTTATTATCAGTATTAACAACAGCTAACTGTTAGGTGGAAACCTAAGTCTTATTCTCCAATTATTCATTTTGGCATTTCTTTTTATAAAGATCATTTTATTTATATATGTATACCAAAATGGTGGGCTAATACTTCTGGATTTAGTTTTGTTCTGTCTCAGGAGTGTACACAAAGGCACTTCTTTCAGAAGACCTGAAGAGAGGTTGGATCAGATAATTTTGGAATGTGCATCACATATGTTTTGTGAGAGTTAAAATACTCACATTTCAATCCCAGACTCACTAAGAACATAATCCCTCCTTCAAACTACTGATAAAATAATCAGTATTCAGTCGTTGTTTGAGTAATGCTTACTGAAGTTTCTTTACATGCCATTAAAACACAGTATTTGAAAGTAACACCACAGTAGCAATAAAGGCCCATATTGGAATGACAAATGCTGTATGCATCACCAAGCCAGATTTTGCCTTGAGTGATTTCATCAGCTTATACTGAAGTTTCTAGCTGACATTTAAGTTAGCTATTAAATATAATTATGGGAACCATCTGGAGAGCTATTGTAGACAGAATAGCCTAATAAATGTGATCTGCCATGATGGCATGCCTTGAGATTATTTATATCTTCTGTTTGATTGCAGTCTGAACTAGTAATTCTTTACTAATTTTAGAGAATTTAAATTTAAAGCCTTGCACTATTACTCGTGTATGATTGTCTTTGACTACAATTATCGCTGGAGATCTGACTCTAGAACTTGGATTAATTTCTTAGCTGAACAGTAGACTAGCAATTCAAGTTTGTTTACAAAGTGAGCAGTGCCCTAGTAAGGACAAGTTGCTGTCGCTTGGTATTTTCACCTTAAAACATGTAAAATGGCAGAGCAAAAGCCAAAATGCTGAGCTGAGAGAGTAAGTGTGGGAAGAACTCTCACACCTTCTTACAAATATGAAATGAAATGTTCGTTCTGAAATCAACAAAATAAATGAAACCAGAAATTTCATGCTTAATTGTACATGCTCTGTCATCTTAATATTCATGACACCCTACAGCACAGTGAAAAATTAAGGAATAATTCCTGCTGATTTCTTGGGCCAAACCCAACAGTGATTTTACAAATGCACTGAATTCACTATGTGAAATTAATTGAAAGAAGGGGGAAATGTCCATTTTCTTTCCATAACTGTCAATTTCTGTGTTAAGTAATAAATTATACTTTCTCGATATACACATTAATCCTGTTAACTCAGCCTCTCAGCAGTTCTGATCTTATGTTAGCCCCTGATCACAATCAGAGTTCTGCATATTATCTCCTTTCTGAGGGTCCCAACACCTTCAATAATGCCTGTAGAAGCCCTAACTGGCTTCTTTTCCCCCAAGGCTGGAGGAAGAAATAATTCAGAAAGCCCGACTTTCCCATAAGTATTAAACATGTACTGCTCCACTGATCCTGAATTTCAGAAAGTATTTTTCTAGGTCTATGACCCACTGTGACTTGTCAGTTTACACTCCAATTAAAATTCCATGAATTGTGGCTGAATAGTCTTTAAATATCTTGGCTGTGTATTCCTAGGGCCATTTAAAATTCTTAAACATGTCACCAAAAGTTATTGTAAACAGTGCTATTTTCATTTTCACTTAGCTGTGCATGTGAGGTTTGACCTTGTCAGCCCTGACCCATCAAGTAAAGCAAGAAAATCAGAGCCTCTATCTTGGCTCTATTCCAGATTTCAGCCAATGGCTTACACTTCATTAAGCTTAGATAATTCCATAACATTTCATTAAACTTAGACCCTCAAATGAATCTAGCCACCATTGGTATATGAATCATCAGACACAGTCTGGGCATTTCAAAGCAAGCCTCACATGCTTACTAACAAAAATAGGTTCTCCAAAGGAGAAGTCTGAAGAACCCATGGAGGACAATGTATAGTGGAAGATGATCGCCAGAGACAAGTGGTATGCATTCAATTTAAATCAAGTAATATTTTAAAAATGGTTTGGTTGCTGACTCTGTTTTACCTCTGAAGTCCATTTTAACTTGTAGTTAGGTTTTTAGAAAGCATTTGAAATTTACATCTTGCACATAAGAAAACATCACTGATACATCAACGCTAGATATTCTTTGACCACACACTTGTTTTCTTTCTTCCAAAAGCCCTGAAGGAACAAACTCATGCATATTAAAAGGAAGAAGAAACTGTAACCCAGCAAGTCATAATATACTGTAGTCTTTTCAATTAATAATGTTACAGGCAGTTGAGCACCATGGAATTAGAAACTTCACAATGCGCTACTCCACATTTCACAAGCAAAAAAGTATGACATAGAGTCTTATTACTTAGAAGAACAGTGAAGCCTGAAACCCATGCATTAATTTTGAGCAGCCTTGGTGAAAATGAGATCTCGTTTGCTTATTATGCAATCCGACATCCTTCATCTAAACCTAAATGAGATAATAAAGTAAGAGAGATGAGATATATTTTCTGCATAAAGAACCATATAATCCTTTATCTCATTTAAATAATAGATTCATAAAATCTTTTTTTAAACATCCAACTAAATGATACAGTGAAATATTAATAAATCTGCATATTTAATAAAACTAATACCACATGCTAAATGATATGCAGATTAATGGATATCCCTAGAGATATACCAAACACCACCAACATGGTTGTGGTCGGCTCTTGGATCCAAAGATTGTATGTTGTAACAGGTCTCAGCATTCTGCAAAGTGCTCTGTATCAGCACAGCATCAAAATATGAGGTTTATTTTATGCTTGCATATATTTTCATAGAAGAGGGGACTGTGCTGATGTTTGAGACTGAATATCCAGGGGCAACATCCTTTGCGCTTTACAAGGCAATTTCTCATAGGAGAGGAATCTCAACAATTGTTGAGAATCAATGTGATGGGGTGTTTTCAGGCATATTGAAGGCATTTGCCTCACTTGTACTAGCAGCAGGGCCTAAATAGGCCCTTTTCTCCAACTTCTTTGTAGCTGAGTCAAGCATATATTTCTGGTAAAAAATAAAATGCCAGATAAGAATATTGCTTAGGAAGCAATGAGCCACTAAAGGCAAACCAAAATTATCCTGACTTTCCCTGCAGAGGACTAAGTAAATGAGAAATTAATAACCAAACCCACTGCTGGGCAAATGCCTGGCAGACTGACTGTTCAGCACTAACAGGGACAGTAGCAGGAAAATGTTTCCTGTTCGCTTCCAGCTATAAAGGGTTTTGCACATCCATCATTTTCAAGTACTGCATAGCCAGGAATTAATTTCTCTCTGTGACAGCTCTGCTGTGTGAAGGAGGTCTTCGGGCTTTTAAGAATGGAGAGCTAAGGCATAGAATTTAAGGCTCAAATCCAAAATAGACTATATCAAAATATCTATAGTGAAAATTAAGCAGAATACAGGCATGTAGTTTCAAATCTGAAATCCTTTAAACCCTGCTCATTCACTATCTCTTTTTGGACACCCCTAAAGCACTAAGTGCTTTATTCATCAATACTAATGGCTCCTGTTTGTCCAAACAATTTGTACTGTCTCAGAGGTACCTTACAGTTGACAGTGCAAAGCAATCTGATGAGCTAATTAGTCCCTAATCCCAGTCATGGTCTTTAACCCCATCTTCCTCATATTTCCTGGGAGTGGAAAGTAACATGTCATCTAATAGGTTTAACAGATATCATGTACTTCAAAAGGGGCAGTGGAAGATACAGCTAAAATACATAAACTCTTTGGAAGAAGGACTTGAGCTAGCAGTCTGTGTTAAACTAAAAATTCTAGGACATCACCTTAGGTGTTCCTATTCCAGAAAATAAACACTAGACACTCTGAAAAAAGGTGTATTGGAACAGGGTAAACTGACAACACAAAGCACTGGGTCATATGAGTTTCACTGATGTATGAAATATGAGTTTAGTGGAGATGACAGAGGAGGAGAGACACTCATCAGCTGTCAGTTAACAGTCATGTAGCCATGAGAGGTATAGTGAACAGAGCTAAGGAAGTGTAACTTCATTGTCCAAAGCACTAGTGATGGTGCACAACAAATAATTTGAAGGCAATTAGTCCTTCATTTACAAAAAAAGTTTAATTACAGCAATAAGCATAAATTACCTAGGCTGAGAAGAGGCATGAAGAGATCACCTTACAAAAAGAGGCTAAAATTAACTGAAGTAGCAAACTAAGGCAAGCAGGGATATAATTACTTTCAAGGAGTACGTCAGCAGGCAGAAGGGTAAACGCACCTCACCGAAATGACATACTTGAAATAAAAGGGTTTTGGGAGAAAAAACAAACAGGCATAAACTATCCATGACTAATAAATATCTCTAGCCTACAGAGCAGTGTAGTTCTGGAATACAAACTGAGGACAAAATTTTACTTTTGATCAAATAAAGCAAGCTGTTACGGTGCAATGTTGTCTGAAACCTCAGGGGACTGGATGTCAGCAGCCCATGAGTTCACTTTTCATTCCATTTTCTGAAATACAGATGGAAAATTTTCAAAATGAGGTGAAGAGTTTTCCAAGATTTCAAAGTGAGAAATAAGGGAAAGCTGCTTGGTCATAAATCATGTTAGTGAAAACTAAAACTGAAAAAACATTATTGCCTATTGTGATGCTTACAATTAATAATATAGGGAATGTAAATCAAAATACCAAGTATACAGAATGCTGTTCAAAAAAATTAGTCTAACATTCCTGAAGTCTACAAATATATGAAAAGTAGTAAATACATACTGATATTCCACTGCTGATTCTTACATGCTGTACATATCACAGTGTACTTCCAATTTCAGAAACTAATGTGTAATTAAGGATTAATTTTCAAAGTTGTAAGGTTAGAAATTAATCCAGTTACCTAAGTGGAAAAGGCAAAAGATGAACTTCCCACTATTGTGGTCTGATTCATACCAGCCACTACTGGAGATCTTAATTTCATAAACCCTCCACACTATGTTGGCAAATAGTTAATGGTTCTATCTACAAACCAGAGCTACCATTTTTAGTCTCATCTTTGCCACCAATTCAAAGCTGAAGCTGGTCCAGCCACCTGATCAATAAAAAATGCTGAAGTAATCTAACAGACTAATTTTGAGTTAGCACTCTTGCATAAGCCTTTTGAAGATTTACCTTTTCTAGGGGAAGCAAAAAGGTGGTATCTTGGAAGACAAATACAGACTGCCCTAAGATTTGTCAGTGCATACCTTACAATGGACTTATCTGCCCAAGAAAATAGGAACATAAAATGGAATCATATTAAATAAGACCAGGATAATAAGAAGAATGAAGTAAACAGTCAAAATATACCTTAGAATTGTAGGTGTACTTCCAATGGTTGCCTTTTAATCTCTCCTTTTTGCTTTCTTGTATCTTAAATACACGTTTCTGATTCTCCAAGGTAAAATTGGAGCATTTTTAATGAGACATCACTGTTTGGTGGGTCCTAATTGGATTTGTTATCTATGTAGGAAGATAAATGGTCTGATTTCAGTGACTACAGTGAGTTTACAGGGGAGGCAGCTCTAAAGGCTTCTTTTTAATGTGGAAGTAAGGTGATTTATTACAGTATCAGTGAAAATGCAGGAGCTTCGAAGTGTCAGCATTGCAGTCACTTTTTCAAAGTTTAAACACTCTTCAGTCTGCCCCTTACACTTCACATTACCACAAAGCACAGAGATCCTTTATTAATATACGTTTTAATTATTTAATGGCTCTTTCCTTCCAGCAATATGTTCTTTCAAAGGTGTGTTGCAAATTATGCAGGGCATGGCAAGGAGTGACAGAACAGTTTTTTAATCAGAAGGAATTACTTCTTTTTGGTTAAAGATGGCATTATGCCCATGTATGTAGCCTCCTAACACATTCTGTGGTAAAATGACTTATTTATATAGGGTTGAGAGTGATAGTTACACGAGAGAACATTAAATGAAACAGCATCATTGAATATAGGGAGAGTAATGGCTAAAGCACTAATTGGTTTTGAATTGCCTGCTTTTCTTTTCCTAGCATTTGTTGTGTTCTATACAGCAAAAATGCCAAGATGGTTTTCAGAGCTCATAATGAGACTCAAAGTGATTAGTTGTGTCCTACAAGCCAGAGATGTGAGTCTGTGGGTACGTACATATATATATGGTCTTCATGTATTAGTATATGCATATATACTTAAGTGTACACACATACATGCTTGGTGAATAGACAACATAATTACATATTTGCATATTCTGCATGTAATATGTGCAACAGCATATATATGAAGCAGGCAAAATGTAACTATCTAGTCATAACCTCCACTTTGAATTTATTAGATATTAAGAACAAAACTATGTGATATCTGGAAAATACAAAAGCTGAGATCTGTACCCCTTTTCCTCTTCTTTGTGTCACTTAAGACCAAGGAAATCAGAAAGGTCCTAACAGAGACTTTCCTGAAATAAGACATGGAAGCAATTTGAGTAACCAGGTGTCTTTTTTAAAAAAAATGCTTGTCTTTAACTGTTAATGACTCCATTAACATTGTTCCTTATGAAAAATTCAAATTTTAAGCAAAGTTAAAAAAATTTCAACTACTAGTTAACTGATTCACATAAGTAACGATCAGACATTAAAAACTAAGACTTCTCTGTATGAAAAAGTATTAGACTACAAACAGTAAATTTTTACTTCCCAAGAACAGCTCCTACAATCATCTGCAGTATCAAGTCAAAGCATTTTTACCCTAGCTAGTCACAATGAAATACTGATATAAAAGTGTATATTTATTTACATATTAGAATAATTCCATCTACTGAAAATATCCTCAGCTCATTTGCAAGCACATACTTATCAAGGCATACATTTCCTGTAGAATATTTCCCATGAACAAAAAGTATCCTGTTTCTAAAAAATTTAATGATTAGCTTATTTTCATTCCTTCGCACACTTCACCTAAAACAAATGTAATTTGCTTTCATCACATATAATTTTGAAGATTTATCTTCATATTTTCAAATCAAATAGTCACTGTAACAGCGAGTTGATTGCATGAAGAATAGTGGCTATCAGGATGTATTATGATTATACAACATGTACCTAAAATGAGACAAATTTAAAGCAATGTTCTACAATTTTGTTATCATTTAACTTGACATTCTCTTTATAAGTTTGAAGAGGGCTCAAAGTGGACAGTAATTAGTACCACTTCAATTTTTTGGGGGTAGTGCATTATGGATAAAATCAACCTGGGGAAAGCATTGTTTAAATTGCACCATCAATTGTTGTGGTGTGAGAAAATGAAGATAAAATACTTTGCTTTATACTTATGTATGGTCAGTTTATACACTACATTATTAGAATAAGGCTAAAAACACAACTGTATTTCTATTGCTCCAAACTTTAGCAGCTCAGAGAGAATGTTGCTTCCATCTGTGTTATTATTTCCCAGTGCTCTTTGCAGGCAAAATTTCTGCTCAAAGCTGAAAATGATAGCCACTGACTTGCATTTTAGCATGTCTTCATTTTCAGTCGACCAGATTACATGTCAGTGACAGCCATAATACACATACTGTCTGAATTAACATTCCTTGTCTTATTTTTAATACCAAGGTACACTGATGTGATGGCATCATTTTTGTTGTCCTGATTAGCAAATAATAGTTTTCAACACAATTCAGGAAGGCTCTAGTTTGAAATATGCTGCACTCTGGAACTACAAATTGATCCAAGGTGTAAGAAAGTGTTGCTGATGTAAAGAATTAGCAAAGAATTACTGAGCTGCATACTCCATTGACAGGTTTTGACATAAAATACTTAGCAAATGCTTGGCAGTTTCAGCCTTTCTAAAAATAATTATCTGAAAAGGTTATGGAATTCTTTATCAAAGCCTAAGCACTAAACTGAAAATTGTTTGCAACTCATCTGCTATGATGTATCCTATTTCTGGAGAAAAAAAACATTTTTATACAAACCATAGACACAGTTCTGCCACTGAAAAAAAAGATTGTGTCTGTATCTGAATGAAGTGTAGCTGATGGCACCAAGCTTAGAACAGAGGTGTAACTTTAGTAGTGATGGTTACTTCACTACAGGCAGAACCATGCCAAAGCAATAGAACAGGTATTTCTTCCCCACCACCACTGTGAGCTTCAGATCCTTGGCATTGCTTGAATAGGTCTGGAGGAAATTAGTGTAGTAATGTTAACACACATACTAGCAACATTACTAAATTTGATTGCTTCTATCTGTACAATGTAAGTAATAACTTGTTTCTGTTGCTTATTTTACACCAAATGGAACAAACCAATCACTAATTGATACTGGTAGGTTAGTGAAAACAGTAATCACAGCAGTCACATTTGTTTCAACAGTTTCAGTTAGATTGGTGGAAACATTCTCCAAACAAAATTTCATTCAGATACATTCTTGCAGAAATCAGCTTTAAAATCATTCCTTGAATATTCGCATTATAAATGCTACCTGCTTTATCAAGCAGGAAATAGTAAACAGGAAGCACTTCACTACAGCTCTAGGAATTAAACTCCATCTGCATCTCACTGCAAATGGAAGACCTGAGCAGGTAAAGATGACCAAGTCAAAATTAGTCACACAACACAATTTGCACCACTGGCTACAGAAATTGTCAGCCATACTGGCCACTTTCACCAGAACTTCCTCCTTACTTTCAAGGGCACAGACCATTTTCTGGTGGAGGAAAGTCAGTGTTTACAGACCTCTCCCTGGCATTCTGACAAGAGATGGCAGACGAAAATCTGACTGCATCCCTTCCAGCTCTGTGCAGATTGGAAAATACACCATTTTTATCATAAGATCATAGTTTGAGAAAATTCATCATAAACTGAGATCAAGCCAGAAATATAGTCATAGGCATAATTTTTGGAATAAAATAAAATAAAAAACTGCAACATTTCTCAAATTCTCTCCCTGTAACTTTTTACCAGCTGCCTCTGATGCTATTTCTTCATTAAATTCTGAAAGTCTCAGAAACTTATCCTAGACAACTTCTTCATGTAACAGGATATGAAATAACAATATCATATGTTCATCCACCCACATAGTTCCAATTTCTAAAACCAGGTGGGGAATGGACTTGGC
The DNA here is from genome assembly GCF_963210335.1 of Falco punctatus. Lineage (NCBI taxonomy): Eukaryota > Metazoa > Chordata > Aves > Falconiformes > Falconidae > Falco > Falco punctatus. Next base: position 72,242,507 of record NC_137583.1, read on the forward strand.
CAACTTCTCAGTAAAACAGTGAAAGTCAATGGCAGTTATTTGAAATCATAAATCTGTATTCTTACCCCATCTTGTCTTCACCTTCTTTTTCACTTATCTCCATTGCAAGCACAACTTCAGCAATCACCTCTTTGCTGGGACATGCAGACCTATTTCTGCCATAAGATTTGCCTCCTTATACTCAAACTGAAATCTCAGCCAGACCTGACACTTTTTGTTTCCCCATCTCTGTAAGTTAAACACAACTAAGCAGAGCTTGCTGTTTTCCTCAGGCATCACCTCTTCAGCCTATACTACTCTAGAAACTTCCTTTTTGTAGCTACTACCTACTCAGGCCAAATTATCTAGGTGTAATCCTAAAATCTGTCCTCAAATCCAGATAATCTACACACTTCTTAATTTTTCTTGAAAACTGTCTTTAAGGCATAGGTTTTCCTCATGATTCATACACACAAGTATCCCTTTCAGGCCTTCCATATTTTCCAATTTTGACAAACACTGCTTCACTCTACTTCAAGCTACTAAAAGTGGTTTTGTACAGATGACACTTCTGAATTGAAATAAATCATGCCAGTTTTTCTCTGAGTCTCTAAGATGCCCTAATTTTTTCACTGCATGTATAAACTATGCATCTTTATCCAAAAGCCCATTCTGCTCTCAGTGGAAAAGTTAAGGCAGCAATTGGAAATAAGAAAGCAATTAGAAATAAAAGTCTGAGGAAAAAGCAAAATGGAAATTCAATTGAATTAGAAGTTGAGGCATATAGAAATGATAAAATATATTAAGTACTTTGCAGAAGACCAATTGTTGGCAGAGTGAAAGAAAAAAAGTCAAGTATATTGGAAAGAAATCTAGCAACATTTTGTGTTCGTTATCAGATGGAGATAGTAATGATAGTAACAACATCAACAAGTAGCAGACAGACTGAAGTGTTCAATAAATATTTCTATTTTACATTTGGGAAGAAGCAGAGTAATGTAAAAATCGACAAATGTGGAAGACTTCGCAACTAGCCGTAAGTAAAGAGGCTGTTCATGTAGTGATGGTCACTTTCAAACCAGTGGACAGTGTCTGGTCTGTGTATATTCCTTCAAATAGACCTAGGACTCCAAGGAAATGCTAAAGTACTGCTAACGAATTAACACTGGGCTAAAATCACAAAAGGCAAAGCAGATTACAGGAATAGCTACTGACATTAAACAAGACAAACTCTTGGAAAAACTGTTACGGGAATCAATTTAATTTTTAATCATTTTACAGGAAATGGATATTGTCAAGCAAAATTGACTTAATTATTGGATGAAATCGCAAATTTGTTTAAGTGTGCTTACTGTAAAAGTATAAGACTAGAAATAAAGGCATTTGAATTAGCACTGCAAGTACATAATGAGAAGATTACAAATTGGCCTATTAGCCAAGCTTGAAAGGATTGTCTGTGAGACTCATCAACAAATGGGGATTTTCTTATAGCATCTGTACTTAATAGTATTCAATTAATGGTGATCAGACAGGAATGCAAAGTTATTGCTTATAAGGTAACATACAAAATAATATAGATTTCTTGGTTAAAGAAGTCTTTACAAACCCTTTGATTTAATACAGCTAAATGTAAGCATTTACAGCAAGAAACAAGGAATGTAGGCCATGCTTGGGAACAAAAACAGCAGAAATTGTAGAGGAGTTATAATAAATAGTCAGCTCCCAAGTAACCACCATGAGTAAGAAGATTTTAATACAATTGTTACTCAGAAGAGCAAGGACTACCAAAAACAAGACAGATATGATTTTACCTGTGTTTAATAAGACCAAAGCTGGAATATTTTGAAAAAAAAAGCCTACCCAGGAAGTAAAAATCCTTCTCAGCTAAAATATCAGTATATTTTAAATTGAATTAAGATAAAAAATAAGTAGTCAGGCAACTTCATAAGAAGAAATTTGCACACAAATCTGTCTCACAAAAAAACGAAAATAAAAACATGACTAAACTTCTCAGTTGGTACGTATATGATAAACACTACCTGAAGCTCTACGTCATAAGTCTATCAGCTATCATGTTGTCTTTTCTGTACGGTCTGATAGAATTAGTTTGGAAATGTTTTTGTGGAAATTTCTAGTTCTAACAAAAGAGAATATTTTTCTATTAGAAATATTTCATCTGTATCTGGTGTTTAAGAATTCTTTTTTAAATGCAAAATTTTACAATAATAAATGTAAAGGTCCATGAAAATATTCAAGTACTTAGCACCTTAGTTGAGAAAAAGCACCAGATATGAAGAGGCCATTGAAGTTAGTGAAAGAAGCTAAACATGAGTGAAACTAGGAATAAGAATTTTTTATAATCAGGGTGATTAACCACTGGACAGTATTTCCGCAAAACAGGAACATACTCTGAAGTTCAGTTTTTGATGCCTTCTAATCTGATACCTTCAGAGTGCTGAATTTTCCAGGAGAAGTTTTGTCAGATGCTTCACTGTCAGGTGATTCCTTGTTCAACATCTGCAAATGCCATGATCTGTTTTCAGTTAGCCTCCCTTGAAGGGCAGCTTTTATCATTTTGGTACAGGATTAAGGCAAGCATAAAACAATGTTCCATGCTCAGATTAGAGTTTTCAGACCTGTACATGATGCACACTTAAGCACACAGTCACATGGGATTTGCCACCTCAGAGGATTCTGGAACTACAGAGCAAAAATATCTAAGCCAGGTAGACACTGGCTCAATATATGTATCATGGTATGAAATGCAACACCACATAGTATAAAGGAGGTTTGACTGGCTGATCTACTATGATCTAATAATACATCTCAGTCTTAAATTTTCAGACCCTCTGCAGCCTTTCTCCCTGACTGGTATTTCTGCACACAATTTTAATTCTGCTTACGGGGGGGTTCTGCTTAGCACACTATAGCTGCAGTGTGTGATAGGGGTTGTCCTTGCTGATACTGCCAGTGCTTTCCAGTTGTATGTGACAGTATACAAAGCATTAATTAAGCTCCCCATTGCCCTTTAACTGCCAAGGTTATTTCAATAGCTGCAGGAACCAGAGTAATATGAATACAGAAGGTTATATATTGACATTTGAATTCAATAGATTTCTCCCTTTACTTTCAAAGATAATTATATCTCCATAGGAGAACCGCAGCAAGTTATGTTTACTTGTTCAACACGAGCCAAATTCCCCTTCTTATATCTAAAAAACGCTATTAATGGAATTGCTCTGAATAAAGAAGTTGTTATTCCATGTGGGATACATCCAAAGACTCTTACTATCCTTTACTGGAGCACAGGGAAGTTCATAACTCAACAAGAAAGAAATTGTTCCCTTGCTGTTATATTTGATTTGTACTCTACTAAAGCAAATTCTATATTGCATCCAAAGAAAATACCTTTATTTTATTTTAGACCAAAGCTAATCAATTTGATCAAGGGGGCATAATAACAGCAAAATTGTCATTGTCATGCAACTGTATGTTTCATACTTTCAGAAAAGGAAACTGCACTTAGTTTAGTCATCTTGCTTTATGTACAACTCATTACCTCTTTTCTTCCTGCTATCATGCACATTCACTCAATCATCTCCTATTTCTGCCTCATGCAGCAGGGCAACTCTTCTACAACCAGGAAACAGAAGAAATAGGACTGATTTACAACTGAGTTACAATTCTCATCAAATTACCATACTTAGAAGACCTAGTCTTACATTTTAAAAATGTATACTATTTTATATGCCCTTTATCAAAGTATCAAAACTATTGAAATAGCAAAGAATGCTTTGTCCAATGCTTACTACAATTGCTCCTACAGTGCTTCATAAACATTAAATTAAGAATCAACATTCCCTTGGGAAATAAATGAAGGGGAGGCTATGTAAGTAGATCACTCAGCCACTGCAGCATTGCCTCTGGACAGCAATTGCTCACAATAGCTAAGAACAGATAGTGAGAAAAGAAACTCATATCCAGCTGAAATGGCAAAGGGAATTTCAGAAGGCAGAACGCAATTATCCGAGATGGAATTTCATCAGAATACTAAGGTTATACCAAGGGAACATTAATGATCACTTCAGAGCCTCCTTTGAAGTAGGAAAGCAGGACTCTGGTATAATAAATACACTCAAAGAATTCAGGGTGTAGGACACAGATTTCAGTTTTCACGTATCCCCTAGTTTGCACACTGGAATACAGCTTGTCCCTTTTGAGGCACTTTTTATTTTTTTTCCCTTCTAGTGATCATCATTATAGTACCCGAGGGCTAGACCTAAAAGAGGACTGAAATGCCAAGAAGGACATAAGCAGAATTTAGACACAAAATGAAGCTAGAACTGCAAGCCTGAAAGCCTCCTGACTAATCTCAGCAGAAAGCACAGCCAAAATCCAGAGGGGTCTTGAGAACACTGAGGGGCATAGGTGCTATAGAGTGTGCATTTCATATAGACCTCGCAACAGATGGCATCCTTCTGCAACTCTAAACATCATGAAGCAGGCAGATGCCACACAGCCCCGAGAACCTAAAGAATCTCTCAATTATAAGATAGCTTTCAACACCTCTGATAAAGATAATAGCACTAGATTCTTATGCAGTAAAAAGGAAGCTGCAGCACAGCACCACCTCATTAAGGTGTTAAGAAACGCATAAACTGTTTGGATACATTATTTCATTGACATCTTTGATTACAAAGTTATTTTTCCTTGGCAGTTTTTGGAACTGGAATACAATTAAGTTTTGATGAACTGGAATATGGTCTGTTGCTTCTAATGAATCACTGTCACCAAAACTGACCTCATTAGAAGACTATTCTCTGTACAAAGGACTAACCACTGGGCAATTCAGTCTGGATTTTTTTAAGCATTCATAATGAATTTAAACAGTGGTTACTATGTAAAGGCAAGCATAACCTTGACTGAAGAAGGTGAAGTAAAAAGGTGGTTTATTACAGATTAAATCCCATTCTAAGAATAGCTTGCCAGGCAAGCAGAAAATACACTCTCTCTATCTACCAAAAATACACAACTAGCAATCATTTTCAGTCAATAATAAAGCTCTGCCTATTTTGATCATTTCTATATATCCAGAATTCCAGGTATATCAGGAATTTTGTATAGTCTTTTTCATTACTGCTCAGTTGGCTCACCCCTGGTTTTATTGGATTATTTGATTCTAACACCATTTGCTGGTTTATAGAGAAGACTGTTGTCCACACACCTCTTCAAATTAACCAAGATTTGAGTCATAGAGCGTGTGGATAAAGAGCAGTGGTGAGATTAAAAGACACAGAGGGATCAATAGTGGGTTCACAGAGTTACTGTCCCAAAGTAATGTAGCAAAACCCCTTCCTAATACACTTTGCTTAGTGTGATATGTTGTCACAAACAATTTTCAGTTGTTCTTCATTTGTGTAATTACCTCTTATCTCTTTCCTTTACAGTTCAGGGTATTGACACTAATCTGTAAAGGCCTGTACATTTAAGAGCCCTGTTTCATGGAACTCGTTTCCCATATACTAATGCAGGGCAGCAACGTAGGAAACTGTCCAGAGGATGGCTATTTCAAGAGTCATTCTCATTCTGATGAATAAAGTAGGATTTTAGATTTACTATAAAAATTTTGGTCAAAATTCTGTACCAACAATGTAGCACAGTGTGAAACTAGCCTACTTCCCTAAGACAAAATGCCTGCTTTACCCCACTTCAAAGTTCTTGCTGTCTGAGGAAAAGGTGGATCTACACCTGGATATTGATACATTGATCTTCTGTGACAAAGATCGGCAGTAGCTGGCAGTGACTCCACATTTATTATGGGATAGAAAGACAGAAGTTCTAAAACAGACATGCTGTTGTGCAGCTTATATGACTCCACATCATTTTCTAAGCAGTCCTTTTTCCACAGCCCTTGATTTTGGCTAGTATATGGAGCTACTTGGAGAACAAAACCTTCTCTTGTCTGTCTTGGAGACAAAAACACTTTCACAGTTGCAGGTTTATCTTATGGGCAATAATACAAGTAATCAGTCTGAATTCACATACTATATTATCTATATTCCATATGAAACAAAATATTCTCCTTTGTCAGATAATATCTCACAGGAATTAGCATCCCCATCTTTGAAGTGATGAAAAAATACACCACTGTTTATGAACAAATGAACTTCTGGCAAACACTAGCCAAAGAAATACTGACATTGTTCATATATCTGGACTATAAATATACTTTTAGTAGACTATCTTATTTAGAACTTACACACACACTCCATCCAGAGCATTTTGCAGTCCATCTGCAGGCACAGCTGCTTTTTCTAGTTTGGTCCAATACTGACTAAAAATCTGCTGTCTTTTAATATTTCATTTTTTCTTACTCCTTTTTCGGTCACTGTATTGAAGGGAAAATACATTTGAAAAAATCTTAAAATAATTTCTTAATGAAATATGGATTAAGCATTGTCAGGTTTGATATATGCATCTCTTAATGATTCCAGTAAGTAATGCCTATAAGTATACAAATACAAATGCATCCAGTAAAGCAAACAAACATATACATAGAGAAATGTGTATGCATATAAAAAGAAAAGGTATTTTTCAAAGAATTGGAATTCTGATGCAGTGACATTTACCAGCTACTAAAAATAATGGTGTGCACAAAGAAGTGCTAATGACCTAAAGATAAGGCAAACATTACTTAGACTATAATTCATAGCTATAAGCTGGGACAGGGACCATCCAACAGATGCAGCTGTATTCATTAAAATTCAGTATCACTGCACTGCTGTCTAGCGATGTCCTTAATCTTTCACTTTATCCCCTATAGACCTTTTGGAAATTGAACTTTTTGACCCCACACAGTCTTCTCCAGGCATACACATCATTCTGGTTATCTGTTACCTGAAAAGGTCCTGATGAGGTCAAAGTCATTATCTATAAATTCTGAACACAATAGAGAGAGATGGAAAAAAAACAGTATGACTTTTTCATATCCCTTAAACAGTTTTGGATAAAGAGTATTTTTTCCAAGAATGAATAAATATGATGCACAGCTGATGTACACTTTTAAACACAAAATAGTCTATGGACTGCAGTACCTAATTGAATACATAAGGGCTAACGACATATGGGTTAATACTAAATGTTTAATAAGTATTCCAAAATCAGAGATGAGCAGTCTGTAGGGCCAGAAAATGAAAGTATAAAAGAAGTTCTTGAAGAGGAGAGGCTTTCAAATCATTTATACTTGTAGTCGCTGTGAAGGTATTAGAAAAGTTCTCACGGCTGAAACTTTCTTTACTTGGAATAGACTGGGGGAAAAAATCTGTCTCTGATAAAATTGTCAGTAGAAAAAGCTTTAGAAAAATACAGAAAATGAAAAGACAGAATTCTAGTGTCAGAAAAAGTTCTGAAAATTTGAAAAATAAAATCTCAATACTATAAACTGTGCTGCTGAACTATATTCCTTAAAACTGTAGTAATATCAGGTAAATGAAGCATAGCAAAAAAGGAAACTGTTTTGTTAAAGGCTCTCATGGCAAAATATTGACAGCTCTTTCTGACATCTACACTGGGGAAACTGAAAGAAACTGTAACAATCACAGAAACATGCAAACAAAAAATCACTGAAGTTGGAGGGAATCTCTGGAGACTGTCCAGAAGTAGTCCAACCGCCTGCTCAAAGCGGAACAGAAGCCTATTGCTTACGGCATTGCCCAGTCAAATTCTGAATGTTTCCAAGGATGGAAACCCTACACCTCCCTGTGCAACCTGTTCCCTGTTCAATCACCCTCATATTAAAAAAGTTTTCTGTTTTTACATGAACCCCAGTGTGTCCATGTCTTGCTTGCCCTGGGGAGACCAGCAGTGGACACAGCACTCCAGATGTGTCTCACCAGGGCTGAACAGAGGAGGATCACGTCCCTCAACCTGCTGACAAAACTAATACCCAGGAAGCAGATGGCCTTTTTCACTGCAAGGGTTCATTACTGACTCACGATCAATTTCTTGTTCACCAGCACACCTAGGACCTTGCCTGCAAAGCTGCTTTCCAGGTGATTGGCCCCAGCCTGTAGTACTGCATGGGGTTATTCCTCCCCAGGTGCAGCACTTGGCATTTCTATTTGTTGAGCTTCATGAGTTTGTGACTTTCTCCAGCCTGTACAACAGTGCAACATCCTGGTGTATCAGCCACTCCTCCCAATTTTGTATCACGAAGAAATTTGCTGTGGGTAACTTCTTCCAGTCCTCAGAAAACTTCCCCATTCACTATGAGCTTTCAAAGATGATCAAGAGTAGCCTCCCAATGACATCAGCCAGTTCCCTCAGCATGTTGGGGGTGCATCCCATGAGGTCCTACAGACTAGAGTATGTCCAGTTTGTTTAAACATCTCCTAAACTGATCCTTCTCCATCAAAAGTAAAACTTCCTTCCTCTGAACTTTCCCACTGGTCACAGGGACCTGGGATTCCTGAAAGCCTTACTAGTAAATACAGAGGTGAAGGAGAAAAGCCTCTTCTATGCCCTTTGTCACCAGGTCCCCTTATCCATTGAACAGTGAGTCTATGTTTTCCCTTTTCTTCCTTGTGCAGATGATATACCTGCAGAAGCCCTTCTTGTGGTCCTTCATGGCCCCACTGGGTCCACTACAGCCAAGGATGTCTCTGACCTTCACATATGTAGGGATCCTGACTGGAGGCTGTTTAAAGTCTCCCATGAAGACCAGAGTCTGCAAATATAAGGTTTCTTCTTCTAGTTGTCTGAAGCAAGCCTCATCTATTTTTTCTTTCTGCTTAGGCAGTTCATAGCAGATGTCCACTACAACATCCTATGTTGGTCTGCCTGCTAATCATGACCCAATAACAAAATGGATCAGTAGGCACATAAACAAATAAGAATCTTGAGGAAGAAATAATGTAGATTCTGTAGTGGGAGGTCACAGCCTTATGTTCCACTGGAGTTCCCAAAATAAGTAAAAATTAGTTTGTAGATTAATTTGGTTAATATTATTTACTTGGGGTTTTCGGTGGGTTTTTTAACAAAGTCCCTGTCAAAGTGCTAGAATAAATGTCACACGATAAGAAAGTCCTTTTGTAGATTCTTAGATACAAAAATAGGAAGCAGAATAAGAATTGGCTCAAAAGCAGAGAAAAAGTCTCATCTGCATGCCAGAGGAATCTTAGCTGAATCTGATAGTTTTCAACATGATCGTAAATGGTAAACTATGGCAAGTTTTCATAAATGTGTAGATGGTAATAAGACAGCAACATCTTAACAAGAGTATAAGTTCAGGATAGTAAATACAAAAGCCAGAAGCAAATGTCTGAGGAAGGACATGCTGGAGGTAAGTCATGAAGCAATGCACTGGAAGGTGAATTATTGATAAGGTAATGCATATAGGAAAAACAACACTGACTGGATGCATACTGAACTAGCTATGATCCCTCATGGAAAAGATATTAAGAGTTTGATAGGTTTCTTTAGATGCCTTCAGAAAAGCAACTGTGATGTTAGCAATTTTTAGGAAAGGAATATTGAACATAGCAAAAAAATCCCTATACCACAGATAAATTGACAGTACATTTAAATGGGTATTCCACTTCTGTCACCACAAGACTGGAGTAGAACTAATATAGCTGCAAAGGAAGGCAACTGAAGTATAAAACAGCTCACACATAGTAACTCAATAGATTTGGACTCTCAAGCCTGGAGAAGAATTGTCTGTTGGAAAGTACAATAAAACTTTACAAAAACATGACTGAAGGGAAACAAGGAACAGTAATTCATCATTTCTCATTATAAAAAAAGCAGAAGACATCAAATACAAGTAACACACAGCAATTCAGAATAAAAAAAATAGAACACTTTCTCTACATAAATCAGAGGTAAAATGTGCAATCCACAGTTCCTATACATTTTTTTTGTTATAAGGTAGCCTAGCAAAATACACAGTGTTTTATGACTTTGAATAGCTCTATTGTTCACAATATAGCATCCTGTTATAATCTAATTTTACAGCATTTACTACCTTATTCACACCAAATCTGGTTTAAATCACATCAGGGGCATTCACTTTAAGTAACATGACAAATTAATTTAGACACCCTAGTAAGGAAAGTAGTCAATGTGAAGTTACAGGACAGGTAGGCTCCTTCAGAGGGCAGTTAAAATACTCACTCTCCCCAGTGATTTCTTAGAAGTTAAAGAAAAATGGTTCCCTTGAATTAGAGGCCTCAGTCTGAGTATGATGAACAGATATTTGCAATGACAGGCGTCAGTTCAGGTGGTTGGATATGCATTTTAAAAGGAAAACAACTTCTTAATATGATGCTTTTATTATTGCTGCCTGTCTTACTGTGAAAGCAAAGAGCATATCTTCCTGAGTAAGAATGGAAAGGATCAGCCACTGACACTCTCTGTCCTCCAGCGCTAGCTTTCAAATCTAAAATTGCCATTGTAATTGTAATGGTCTCCCTACAAAGAAAATTATTCAAATGAGAACAATCGGGATATGCTCACCTGACTTTCAAAGATTTGATGTAAATCATTTTTATGTTGTTTCAATTATTTTCATTTTAAAAAATAGAGAGAATAGTTCTTTGTCCAAGTCATTTTTCAGAAATGAGATTGTCTGAGCATGCTGCACAGAAGACACACGGATCTAACTCAGGAATGCTTTAGGGAGAGCAGTAGTAGCATATGTGAAACAACCAGACATCCAAGTGCCCTGTATTCTCTATTTTACCATGTCTCTCTCATGTCTATATGAGCAAAAGAGACACAGGGAGAGGTAAAGATGCAAGACTAAAGACCAGACATAAGATATGGCGTTGTGTTTGAGGATGATGCATACATTGTTTGACACTGGAAGGCAGGTATTGAGCTGTAGGTCTGTGATGACCAGTGACATGAGAAAGTTCACTTTCTGTAGTGGAGATACCTTGAAAATGAGTAAGGAAGATGCAGATGTTGAAGTAAAGCTACTGGTAGATATTATATAGATATTTTACAGGTTGGGTGGTGGGTTTCTTTTCCTCAAAAATAATGCCAAAGTCTGAAGGGATCTTTTAAGGGAGTCTGAGGTGTCTTCAAACAGTGCTGAATAACATCACTATACAACTTTTTTCTTTTTCTCTTACATTTTTCAGCTTTGAAGATCAGAGTACTACTTAAACTCCATCAGCAAGTAAATGAGAGTCACCTCTCTGTCATACATAAGGCAGAAAAATCTTTGCCTTTTGCATTCTTCTGCCAGCATGAACTGCTCCACAGTCCAGGAAGACATATTTCTTTGCAGTAGAAAGAGCTCAAAAAGGCAGGAAAAGCTGAACAGCTTCACAAAGCTGTCTGAAACATGCCTTGCACATGGAGTGCACATTCCTTTGTGGCACACAGGAAAAAGTGCTGCAAGTCACAGGATACAATGGGCTTCCACAAACCACGTATGTGGAGAGATATGGCTGAGCCCAAGAAACAGGACTCTTGCTGTTCTTGACATTGTTTCATTATTTCCAAGAATGCTTGTGTTTCAGGATAATGTGTTTTCTGTGCAAGTGCACAAACCAGAGTGTCATTAAGTGTTCAATGTATAAGCTTACCAGGAGAGCTAAAGAGGCTGGACCCCATCTTCCCTGTAGCACAGGTCAGTCACAGAGATGGCCATAGCCCTGCCGCTTTTGTCTGGGTCTGCCCCAGGCACAGCAGTTCCTGATGAGACAGGATTTAGATTATGAGAGATTCAAATTATTCACCCAGGGAGCACAGAAGTTCTTTGAGTGAAGTCACAGAATACCATCACTAGATGATAAACCCAAATGGAAGAGAGAAACTATAAAGCAAGTGAGACACAAAGATTATCTTTACTACTCAAATCTTCCCCATTTAGCAAAGTCTAAATAGATAGAATAAGCTTTTGTGGTTCCTCTCTCACTTCTTCTTCAATTTGGAGGAAGCCAATTTGTTATTTTCTAGGGTTTAGAGCTCCCAGACATGCCATATACACATAAACAGAAACTAGAAAATGAAGCAATGAAAAAACCCACTATTTTCTTTGTCTGGTAACAGTTATGTGACTGTACATTTACTGGAGCAGAAATGGCTAATTTTGCTTGGATCACCTCCTTATTCACACACTTATTTTAGTGCTGCCAGTACAGATGCTGCCATCGGTTATGACAGAGCGGCTGCAAGGACAGGGCTCAGTAGCTCATGTTTGCTTCATCTTCCACCTGACAACCTGTTTCAGTCTAAAGTGGTACTAAATCACACTCTATAAAAACAAATTCTGGCTCTATAAAGCTCAGGCATGCTTGGCTTTGAAATGAACAGCTCTTGATATTTCTTTGGATTTTTTTTTTCATTTCTTGATTAGACTTGTACGGATTTTTTTTTAAATAACAGAAGGCAGGTTTCTGTCAAGGTGATGTTGTTTCATCCTAAGACTCATTCAGTTTCCACCCTGGATCTCATAAAGCAAGTGCTTAACTCAAAGCACACAAGTAGTGCCACTGAGTTCTCAGGCTCTGGACTGACACCATTATAGTCCACTTTTATACAGAATTATATAGTAGTGTAAGCAGCAAATACATGATACTGCAATGTACAATATAATAGTCAAAGCACAACTTCAGAGCACCAAATCCTGCTTATCTTATACTTGGAAGCAGTGTCGCTGATGTCAGAGAAAATGTTCAAGTGAGATAGCTGAACAGCCCTATCACAGCTTATCTTTCCAAACTAGCATACACACTTTCACTGGATAAGTAATACAGCTTCCTGTATTCACACAGTGTTATGTTTTAAAACTGCAAGCTTTATACAAGCCCTGCATAAGTAAACAACAGTATATTTCATTTTTAAAAATAAAAAACAGCCACAAAAAAATCAACCCCTGTTTTTATTAGGGTTTTTTTATCTTTATTACAAAAAAATGCATTTCAAAAGCATTTAAAAAATCATGATTCCCTGCATATGGAATTATGCCTTGTTTTATAACATCAAGAAGATGCTGGCTCTCATTCAAGATTTAGGTAAGGACATACACATGGTCATAAGAAATCCTTAGGATTTCTAAGTGTCTGTTGTAAACAAACACAACTTTCTTTCAGAAATAAAGTTTTTCAGTAATGAAGTAGAATTTTCCTGTTTTATTAAAGCAGTTCTGTAAAATGCAGTCCTAATCATTGTCCACTTTATCATGCATATCAAGGTACCATAAATTAGCTTCTAGACTTCTTAAATGACACTGGACCATATCTGCCCTACAGGTTCTTAAAACTAGGTACTGTGTAGATGCTCATAAAACATGCCCAGGAGCAAGCATTAATGGACAATTAGTTCAAGATACTGCAAACTTCTAACATAGCCATATACTTCAGGATTTCAGGGCTTTTTTACACTCATTTATTTGTGCTTAAGGCCAGGACAGGTACCCTTTCCAGATCCAGATGTGCAATGAATACATTACTGTTCTCAGCTGCTTATCACTGAGGGCTGGATGGGTGTTGCCACCCTTATCTCCCTGTGTGTGGAGGGGAGTGCAAGTGCAGCCTCCCCCCAGTTACTCTCATCTGCTTAAACCTGCCTTTGCATGGTCTATAGGGGGAACTGTCCATACGGTCCCTTCTATCAGACAAGCTATGGGATTGTAACTCCTAGCAAAGTGCAGGGAATAAAGAGGGCATCAGTGTCTTCTACCAGCACAGATGTTTGCAAAGTGTCTGCCCCTGCCCTAGTCAGAAATTTTTGTTGGTATAATTAAAAGTTTTCATACTAAAACAGCTAAACTGGCACAGAGTTCTGTTGATGTGGTTTTTACTTTTAAATCTAAAAAGCAATACCTTTTAAAAAGAAGTAAGAGTATCCAGAAGAGCAAACTGATTGCTCCAGTTTAATTTAAAGTGGTACAACTTCCCCTTGGACAAGCTCCATTTCTAACTGTCAAGCTGACATTTTTCACAAATGCTCTGTTTTTAATATCATTCGCTATTCTTCTAGAAAAGCAGATCTGTTGTATTAAATATCAGTGTTTAATCCATTTGTGAGGTTGGTTGGTTTGGTTTAGTTCAGTTCAGTTTTGATTTAGTGTTCAGTCTTAAAATTCTGTCTACAAGTGTTAAAATCAGCCATATATGCAAAGTCAAAACACAGCAGCTTCTGCAGCTTCCCCCCCCATGCCCAGTTGTTTCTGACTCCCAACTAAGAACGAAAAAAAAATCCTTTTGGATCACTATTCTCCTTTCACCCACTCTTTCCTCATTATTTTGCTCATGTATTTTCCTTTTACCTGCTGTTGTGCTTACAAACTCAGTCTTCCCTCTAACTTTTTTAAAACATCCCAAAATGCCTCCTGATTTTGCTATGCTTTGGCAGATTTCCCACATTGAAATCACAGAGTTAAGGAGGTAATCTGACCCAAATGAAGCTAAATTGAACACCCAGAATGATCCAAATGATAAAAGCCTGCCAACAAGAATCTTCCCAGACCACTGGAGACAAGGAGACTTGTCCAGTTTTGCAAAGAGTACTGAACCCCATAAGAACCCTCTAAGATGTGCTGCAAACCAGAATCTGTAACTCCTCAATCTGAGAGAGAAAAGTGGCGACCAGATAGGACATAGCATTGAAACTTATGTCCAACACTGCACAGCTCTTGTTCCCAATGTTGTCCAGAATAGAGGGTCTGTTGGAGCAAACTATGGTTCCTTTCTGGCTTGTGTCCAAAATCTCTTCTCACTGGTACTAAGATACGAGGAAGAAAGCTCATGAGCTCTTGAGTGTCAAGTGATACAGCTGTCTCACAGGAAAGACCCCATGTGCTCAGGAGACAGGCAGTGCTCCTGAGGGACCAGCATAGACTTAACCAACATGTTGGGCTTCCTGCCTAAAGAAATATTCGATAGAAGGGTATGACAGCACAGAAAGGAAATGCATACCCTTTCATTACATGAAGTCCAGCTGCAACACCACATTACAGTGACCTTCTCTGTTTTTCTGTGTTTTGATTGCCTGCTGTCCTATCCACCTCATTCTTCAAAGGTTAATAAGGCCAAACAAGTCAGAAAGAAAAAGGTCAGCCAACGCAATGCTGATCTATTGACAAAGTCTAAGGAATGCAGAACTCAAATACTGTTGTTCCTGCAGTAATGATACCACACTAAAGCAAACCTATATGCACATCTGCTTTAGAAAATTTTTCTGTGCACAAAGCAGTGACCCTCTCTCTCAAGTCCAAAAAGCTGAACCAATAATATTACACCCCCAAGCCTGAGATCCTATTTCATTATAATTGTGGCATGGTGAAGAATGACAGAGAGGGAACCAGGGATGAAATCAGGAAAATTGCCTCTCTAGATAGCTTCCCACCCACTGTGGCAGTTACATGTGGTAAAAGACTAAGGTTTGCCTCCCAGCTGACCATGTCACATCTGCTTCTCACCTCTAGGCTCAGATCTCTCACTAAGGCCATGTAAGTGCTCGTTGCCACAGAAACTCTGCTGCTTTTAGAGGTGGTACAAGCAAGTGGATTATAGCTGGAGTTTTTTCCTGTCACAAAGGCTGAGAGTAAAAAAGGGCAGAGTATCTGTCCCTCACTCCAAGTGACAATGGATAATAATGTCTAAAGAGCAATTTTTCATGAGAACATTTTTCCATTGTAAAAATTTGATCGCTTAGGACCTCAGCTTTTTATTGGAAATGGCACTTCAGTCAATAGGAAGAAATGCCTGGTCAAAATAAGCAAAGGAAAAAAAAATCCATTTCTTCCCATCACTGTCTGTCTGAGCTGGGACTTGAAGCTTAGGAGGGGGGAGGATTTGGTTCAGATTCAGAGCTCAAGATTACTGGAGCTCTGATTTGTTTCAGAAACATGCAATTTAACTTTCACAAAATTAAAACAAAAGCAGAGTGAATATTGTTTTAAAATAATCTGTTTTGTTTACCTGTCACAGATGTCAGTATTTTAAAATGATTTGTTTCTTTAGTTACATTTCTTTGACAAGCAACAGTTTAAAAGAAAATAGTTTGCAAAGCCCTTCCTGGACTCCTATAATTAACAATACTGGAGAAAAAATTACTACTGAGAACTGCCAGCAAGTTGAAGGACTATAGATTTAAATAAAAATGGATAGAGCATCAGATCTGAAAGGATTATGTGGAGAGCTGATGTGGAAAAAATACTGTACCTTTAGGCTTGCAAAACTGCCCTTTACAGTTAAATTAAACAATTTTAAAAGTTGCCTCAGCAGACATCTTCAGCATGTAAAGCTAAACAGTGAAGGAATAAGAAAAAATGGGAGGACTGAAGATGTGTTTTCTTATCAAAATGAATCTCCTTCATTCTTTGTTGGAATTAAAGGATAAATTTCATTATCCAGGCCATGTTACATGCTGCTGGGTTAAAAAAAGAAAACTAATGAATAATCTAATACAGTTGATTCCAGTAATTACAAAGCATAAAATCATATTAAGTATCTCAAAACACCATCTCATGTTTTATAGCTCTCCACAGTCCCTTTCTGTTTTGTTGCCTTTGGTAGGGATGGTAAGTGAGGCACCAGCACCTCTCACTAGGCTGCTAAACAAATAATGTGTCTTCCCTTTGCATGGACCACTGGAAGGAAATTGCTGCCTGGTGCTCCTATTACTTCTCCCTTGATATAAATTATGAGCCACTTACAATGATGTAAAAGGATAGATGTTTTTTCTTTGACTGGAAACTTACCCGCTGAATACTCTGGAGCTTTGATTAATGTTTCTGCCCCATTTTGTATGACAGCTAAGAAACTAAATATAGTTGGTACTCAGGAACTGCATCATATAGTGGAAAATAATAAGCTGTAGCTGGAAACCACTGAAGGTTTCAAATTGCTAATGGCATAATTGAGACCCGTGACAGATCTGGAGGCTCAATCAGAATAGGAACTCCTCCATCCTTTGTCGTGATTGTGACAGAACAAGCCACTATATACTCAGAAGTTTTGAGTATGGAATACTATAACAGCACTGCATCAGTAGTCGTGGGATCTGTCTCCTGTCACTGGGAAGTACTTTATTAAGTTATTTATTCTGTGCTAAATTAATGGCTGTTATATTGCCTCAGGAAAAAAGTAGATACACGAGGCAGGCAGTGCCCTGGACATACTTGTGTTCAGGGACCTCAGGCACTATGAATGTGGCCAGGATCCACAAGGAAGTTTAAGCTAAAGGAATTTCTTGTACTAGTTTGTACAACTATGTAGGGACATCAGTTTCCACACAGAAAGCTGGATATGACAGCAGAAGGAACACAGTATAGGCAAGGGAGGGTAATTATTGTTTTGCCCAACTGCAAAAAAAAGGCCAAGTTAAGAGTCAGTTACTACAACTGCAAACGCCTCTGAAGAAAAAGCTGGAAAGGACTTATTTATATCTATTTACATACAGTAATATTAATGGCACATTACACCTATTGGAAGTAAATTTGCTTTCTTTTCTCTGAGCCATTAACACCCTGCAACCTAAGGGACATTTCAAAGCCTAGATCTACAAGCCCAAAAATGTACCTTTCACTATTTCCATGTGACCAGAGCTGGATGCCTGAAAAATCTTATAAAACAACTGAGGCCAGAGACTCAGGTTTACCAAGGAAAACCTTTACTGTGTGGAAGGAGGAAGTGGAGCAGGAGGGACTGTGAAACAGCACCTGAGACACAAGGAGCCCATCTAATCCAGCCACTGGTTTTGGTTCAGAAGTGAGTTTCCTTCAGATTCAGGTATTTCCTTATGCAGCAGCTCCCTCTGGGGCAAAGTGTGTACACTTGCCGTTTTTACAATATATTACTTTTTTAACCAATAAACACATACACACCTCTCTACACTCAAGCACATAAAGATTATAGTGACTATGCATGAAGCAGTAGTTGGATGATACATACAAGAACATAATTTAAAAGATAGAAAGACCATCAAGGTTGCCAAAAAGAATGTATAAGGTTATACTACAAGGTTACTTGGCAAGGTGCAGGCAAGAATATTCATTATTTCATGGGTTTTATGTACAAAACGGACCATTAGGATTATTTAGTCTGAAATTTTGCGTAACAAGTTATGTTACAAGTCATTTCCCAGATCTTAGTTACAGCCTAGTAACATCAGCCCAGAGGAAGACAAAAAGGTAATAATGATAATATTTTTCTGCTCTTTTAAAGGAGCTAGACAATGCAATACAGGTCCTACCACATCAATTAGACCACTGTTACAGATACATTCCTGTATCCTGTCAGAGAAAAGTACAAACACAGTTAAAAGAATCATGTAAAAGCATGTCTATGGGTGAAAAATTGTTAATTTTTGCACTCACTGCAGGTTTCTTTTAGGTATCAGTGATCAAATTGTCCAAATGGAAAGCTCATTAATATTAAGAAGGTTATTTTAATAAAAAAATACCTAGTTCTTGTTGATTCGATTAAAGATAATGAAAAATTAAGTCAGTCAAAAAATATAAGTAAACTGACTGGTTTTAGACATAACTTCTTAGGCATGTCTGTCTTTAGAGTATGCAGTGAAGCAAGCAGGCACACCTGAATCATCACCCTGGGCCACTCTGAACAACTCCCTCACTGCACATGCAAACTACTTGTTACAGTTCTTGTAGCTCAGCATTAATCCAAAGTTGAGACCTTAGTAAATTTTGAGATGGCACAACAAATTTAAAGTCCACTAGTGACCCATTTTAATAAAGGTTGGTATGAACTTTTACCCTGTTATAACTGGATTTGAATTCCTTTTTGGATCACAAGCTTACAATTATGTTTGCAGTGGGCTGAGATTGGCTAGCCACGAGGTACCTACCAAGCCGCTCTATCACTCCTCCTCAACAGGACAGGAGGAGAAAAATACAAAACACTCATGGGTCATTATAAGGACAGGGAGATGACCTACCAACTACTGACACAAGCAAAACACTCTGCTTAGGGAAATTAATTTAATTTATTGCCAGTTAATCAGAGTAGGATAATGAGAAATAAGACAGAAAAACACTTTCTCTCCACCCCACTCTTCTTCCCAGACTCAGCTTCACTCCCAAGCCTTCTCCCTCCTCTCCGAGTGAGCTGCTGTTACTCAGCACTTTTTACCCTTTCTCAACTACATTATCACAGAGGTGATGGGTACTTAACCATCACCAACAGGCTCAGCTTTGGCCAGTGGGAAGTGAATCCTGGAGCTGACTGGAACTGGCTCTGTCCAAAATGAGGGAAGCTTCTAGTGTCCTCTCACAGAAGGCACCCCTGCAGCTCTCCTCCTACAAAACAATGCCACGTAAACCCAATGTAACATTTTAAAGTTATGACCAGCTATGGTCATTCACTCAGAATCAGGCAATTTTTAAAGTTTGTACCATATTGTGCTTTACCTAGGAAATCCCTGCCTTTGATTCAATGGGTGATGATTAACTTCCTCTATTAGCTAGCCTCACTTGCCTGACAAAATTTACTGTTATCTCAACTAGCAAAAAGTATTTATCACTCCAGGTCTTTTGAAAGAACCCTTCTTCATTTCATGGAATCAGGTGACACTCATTTCCTGCAACACTAACATGCAGCTGCTAAGAAAGGAAAAGCTGCAAGTATTTTATCTTTTCCAATATGTCACTATATATTAAAAAGTATTCAAAATCTATATGAAAGCACAGTCATTACGAGATACTCAGAACAATTAGAATACCTTTGCATATAAACAAAGAAAATATTTCTAAATTGAACATCTAGTGTCTTCCTTTGTGATTTTCAATTTCAATTGCACTATTGAGTCTCCAGTTAAAGAACTGGTTTGCCAAGTCGGTTTTAGACTCCATTAAGCTCATGGGGATCTAGTCCTCTCTTCTGAAGCCTAAAGCATATACAGCATTCCCCCCTAAAACTGTGGGCCACTAGAACTGGGAACATTCCACATACTGAAGGGCTGAGCTTTTCTTGTTCTGCATTGCCAAACTAGGTCTCCTTAGGAAGCTTTAATTTCAATCTGATTCAAATTCCCATTAGGTTAAATCACTACAAATGCTGTTTAGTTTTAAGTGTACACAAGGAGTATTTACATTTAAACTATGTCTCAAACTACCAAAAACTCAAGCCTGGTCAAGTTGACATCATTTAATAAGTCACTAGTCAAAGACTAGGCACTCTGTCCACTCCAAACCAATAGCAAAAAGAAGCAGTGTCACTTACCTTGTTTGACTATGACTTAAGTAGACTTAAGTCGTGGCTTGTCATGCCTGAAGAGTCTATGAATGAGCAATTAGCCTGTTATGCATCAAGTCAGCCATGATAACTTGTGTGTCTATTCCTTAAATTAATATGAAATCATTCTAAATTATTTCTTTACTTAAGACACACATCCTTTAATGTGTTTCTGTAGCAATGAGCTAACTGGTGATTTTTCAGGGAGGAAATGTAACTTATACACTAATTTAAATTCTTTTTACAAAAAAATAATCATTTAATTAGGAAAAGAGAATGTGGCCAATTACACATAGAAAAATACTGCTTTTCTTTGCAATACAACATTTTCCAGTAAACAAACTCCTCTTTCTTTTGAAATAAAATCTGTCTTTGGAACAAGATTCTACCAAATAATTTATGTTTTCATTAAAAAGCTATTTAATTTTGGCCTGCTGATCTGCTAAATTTGTGGATGCATAATTGGGATAGCTCTGTGGACTTTGACAAAAGTACTAGCTCATAACTGATAAAGAGCCAAGCAATTTCTATTCATCACTTTTGTAGTGATTATTTTTTTTGCCACTTTGTCATCTAATTTCCTTCCTCTCTCTAGCTCTGAGAATTTCTTACTGAAACTGAATACCTTCCAGATATCCAGCTTTCTAGTACATTGAATTAGTATTAAACAAGGTAACAGTGAAAATGGAACCAGTCCCACACACACAAAGAGAGGCTATTATAGGTCAACATAAAACTTCAGAACAAATGCAATAAAAACATCTGTGTCAAGATTTGTGACTACAAATTTTCCCATGTTCTCCCTATTTTCTTCTTCGCATCTCAGCAGTTAATCCTAAATTCTGTCAAAGAAACTCCACTGCAAAGTTTCTGCACTAATCCAGTAAGTTAAATAGCTTATACCTCTGCAGCCCATTAAAAGTTACATATACAGTAGGATTATTAAAAATATTTCAAGCTACTGCTGTGTAATTAGATCAAGAACTATGAAAGCCAGAATGCCATGCCCCTGGTGACTTGTCTCCAGCACAGCATTCTCTACCAGGCTCAGTACTTTCAGACCTGCTCTTAGAGGAGCCAGGGGTTCTTAGTACCTTGAAAGAACTGAACCAAAATACAATTTCGTATCAATTACATTCATAAGGTGGCTTCACTGTTCTTCCAATGCACATATGAAAGAGCTCTTGTCTGTATGTAGCTTTATAATGCATGTAGGGGAGCTTTGGCATTAAACACTTGTACCTACCTTATGATGATTAGACAGGAGTAAACTAAAGACATTTGTTTAGTCAAATTCCTAACAAATTTGTTTTGCTAAACTAGCATACAAAAGATTTGGATGGAAGCTTTTTTACTCAAAACCTTGATACTCAGCAGGATTCTGGTACAGTAAAACCTCATTTTAGGTCCATGCCATTGGTTAATTGAAAGTACTTCAATTTCATTGAATTAATTTACTTACATACTTGCAGATAATGTACTGATAAGAGGAAAAAATAAAAATCACAGAAGAAATCAAAACATTAAAGCACATTTTCTGAAAGTTATTGAAGTGACAGCTGGTGGAACTACTGGGTGGTGGGAGGTTCACATTAGGTTTGAGTTGTTCACATTAATGAGTCCCAGGTAATCTGGTGTATGTTGACTTTGGCTTTTTCAAGTCATTAAGCTAGTGATGACATCATAGGCTTTTTTGTAAATAGTTTAAATAAGGAGACTGCACAGATGATTTGGGGATTTCAGTAAAGACATTAGCACCAGTTAAGCACTCCTAGATTCAAGGAGACTAAGTCATTATTGGCATTTATGAGTAGTTTGAACAAAGCTCTTATGAATTCCAACACACTGGTATTAGTGGAGTGACTTATTCCTACTGCCGCTGGTCTCAAAAGTTCAGAATATTAATGAGAGAAAATGCAGTTAAGCAAAACACAACTTGAATTAGAAAGAGGCCAGAGTAGGGTAATATAGAGTGTATGCTACCATCAGTTACAGTATGCTGCAAAAAACTGTGAGAAGGGTTACTGGTAAATGCACAGTTACAAATAACTAGAAATTGTGTATGTTACTAAGTGCCATGCTGTGTTTTGTCACTGTGGAAATTTTTTGTGCTGATGGGGAAAGATGATAAAAGAAGATATGCCAAACAAATCAGAAATTGAATCACCTCCTTTTTGCCCCTTGAGGACATGACTAAAATAGTAATACCTCATATAAACAGATTTATAACCACTGACACAAACATACATTCACACTGATTTTATTTACATACACACAAATGCACACAAAGTAATGTTAAAGGCAGTCAGACTTTATGATGCAATTGCATGGAGTTACTTGTTAACAAGTACCACCACATATTTTTCTCTGTAAAGTATAATCACTCAGCATTCCGTCATCCTGCCATGTAGTGCTGTGTGCTCTGCATGATCTGTAGCAACCTGTACAAAATGAAACTTACTGCTTCCTAGCTTGCACTCAGCTGCGGGACTTCATCTCAACTGCAGTCCTACTGGGTCTGTTTCTTTGGATGACACCTAGCAATGCTAAAGTTGAAGTGCTTCTGAGACCAGCAGATTTTGGGGCCAGCAGGTGCACTAGATGACAGATTCCATCCCCCCAGCCCCCCTTCTATAGCACTAATCTTATACACAGTACAAGGAATAACTCAGCTAAAGAGCTGCCAAAGAGGCACTGAATGCAGCTATCTGCAGTTTGGTGACTCCACTTTCCATGTAAAAAAAAAAATATTAAAAACTGGAGAGGGGGGACCATCTGCTAAAATAGTTACCCAGACCAAAGCAGAAAAGTTAATAGCCAGCAATGCTGAAAAAGATTATACAGTAAAATTGAAACTTCAAGATCCATAATATTATTTAACAGTCTAGAAGAGAAGTCTGCATGTCTTAAACATTGATTGAACTACATAATTCATGATGAAAGTCATGAATACTTACAGTTGAAAGATGGGGGTATGTGCTCTACATTATGAAATGCCAAAGTGGCAGTTTCAGATGGAAGTAAGAATTGGGCCTTAGCTATGGGTCTGGTACCACCTTAACCTAGGAGAGTCAGTGGACCTTAGAAAGTCTGTAAAAGGTAGAGAAGGAAGTTATGCATCTGGCAAGAACAGCCAGGACAGAGACAATATAAGAGAAAGAAAAAGGCAAAATAGTAATAATAAAAGATTGAGATCAAAGAAAAGGCATAGAAAAGCCAAGTAAGAAGGAAAAAAAAAGGAAAAAGGCAAGGGAAAGTTGGAATATTAGATCATCTAGTCAACTTTGAGTTATATTGGTAGGGGTATGATTTCCCTCAAAGGGAAAAAAATTCACAGGAAAAAGTAGGGAATGGGATTAATTCATGTTTTACCAAGAGCTAAGGTAGGCACCTCAAACTGAAAGCTGACCAATTTAAGATTAAAACAAAAAATTCAAGGAAGCTGTTCAGGCTACATTTGACAACTTCCCTACATAGTTTAATGTGAAGGTCTCAGAACATCTTACATGAATACTATGGAAAGCACAAATGAAAGTGTCTTCCACAGGAAGAGTTCAGACTCCCAGGAATATTTGTTATGAACATGATTGTCACAACACATCAAATGGTGTGATAAATCTTTTTTCATTAAAACTTTGAAAGATTTATCTAGTTCCTCTATAAGCACAGGGTCATTAATGGAGGTGGTTTCAGTATTAGGCATCTGTACTTTGATCAGTGTATCATAAAAAAATGAATACACTGAGATTTGTATAGTACTTAATTACAATCTTTCTGAACAGTCTACTGTGGTTCTTTATTCAAGTACTAGCAAGTCCAATTATCCTCCTTTGATATCAAGCTGCACACCTTGACAATTTTAATGGCCTTTGCTAAGTTATCTTGTTCAATGAAACTTTCATTTTGCAACAGTTACTGCAATACCCAATTTTAGAGACATCTTAATAGCTATCTTTTGTAGACAGTGCTCTGATTTTCCACTCAGCAGCTGTCAGGTGGATATTTTTTGCAGCTATAACTTCATTATATAATATATAATATTATAATGAACTATATTAACTTCATTAATGCTAAACTTAGCTCAGAGCAAACCTCAACTGGTTTATGTCTTCATACTCTATGACCAGAAAAAGTTGGAAATCTTGAGTTAATTTCTCTTGGAGTAACAGATGTTCAAACTCAATTAAATTGATATTGGAAGAAAAGGATATTAAATGGCTCTTGAAAGCCAAAATGCTCAAACTGAATACACTTCTACTGTAACATCTCCTTAGTGCTGATGTGCTCAACAGAGCAAAATATGCTGTGCCAAGCAAAATTCCCACAGAAAAGCAAATTGCATATTTTGTACCTGCCTAATAAAGGGGGTGGGGGTATGTGATTCAGATTATTTTTAACTCTTCACTAAAAATGTAACTAAAGGTAAGGTAGTCAGCAACTATGAATGAAAGATAAAATTTACAAACAATAACACCTCCTAGGGCATGGATTTTTTTTTTTTTTTTTAAAAGAGGCATGATAAGAAACAAAGCAGAGCTAAAAAGTCGCAATTGCATTACAGAGAAAATGGAGACTTGCAGGAGAGAGGCAAAGAAAGCTGAAAACACTTCTTCGAAGACCACATTCTCTCCAGTTTACTTCATTACTAAAGGGATAATGGAGAGAAGGTGTCTGCAGATTTAACTAAGGTGACAAGAAATCCAAAGGTTGACTGTTGCTTTGAGAAGAAACACTACAAGTGTCTTTTGGAGATCACATCTGTTATTTCCATTATTCTCTTCCATGTTTGAGGAGCTTTTAACAAAAATGTTCTAGTCACCAATAGCACAAATTTCACTGTGTTGTTTTTTTCCAAGCCAGTCCCACTGGTAAAAGCTGTACAAATCAAACTATATCTGCTTACCTCTACTGATAGTAGCATTTCCATGAACAATTCTCTGCTTGTATGACAACTGAGCAAAAATGAAAGTAAAGCTGTTGTAGGAGATTATGACACTCATTTTTCATGGCATGTAGCCATGCTAAAGTTAAACAAGTATAGAAGTATGTTTACCTTCAGGTTGGTGTCTCTCCAGCATAGTACTTCTAGTTCTATGAATGCACCAACCACCCTTTACAGAAAGCAAAATATCGATGTGTACTGAAGAAGTCTGAGGAAACTTTTGTCTGGGTTTTTGTTTTGTATGGTAGGTTGTTTGGTTTTGGTTGTTTTGCTTTTTTTTACAAATCACATTTTAAAGTGTTTATAGCAAACAGCATTAAGTACTCAGTGTATCAGATTAAATACCACATGGACACATGAAACCACAGCTTTTCACTGAAGTTCAGTAATTGTCCTTGAAGGCTGCTAAATTTTGAAGTTTGCAACAACTGTCAGGATTGTTAGAAACAGTGTATGAAAAAAGGATGTCATCATGGCTCCACAGGCAGAAAAAACAATCAAAGCAAGCTAAGAACTTCCAGCAAAATTATCAGCAGAGCAACACAGATTGTGGAATACAGGTATTTTTCCCCCATGTGCATGGAAACACTGCAAAAAGGAAAATACTCTTCATCACTTTTTGACAGGTGTATGTTGCTTATCTAAATAAATCCTTTAAGACAGGTTGATAAAGGAAGAAAGCAATATAAAAAACAGACTGAAATGAGAATGAACTTTTCCCTAGGTTGGTTTTCATAAGCTCTAAGATAGATTTGTTGTGTTTTTAACAAGCCTTTATTTACAGTTCCCGAGATTAGCCTCTAAGCAACCAATCAAGTAGCCCTTTATCACCCCAACACAAAAAGATTTGGGAATAGTAATCCTTTGAATAAGAAGATATCAGCATTCAGAAGCATGCAGAGTTATAATAAAAATTTCCACTTGACTTAGTGCATTGTTCCTAATTCTTTGCTTGAAAATTCCTTTCCACTGCAGAAATCACAATAGTGTCTACACTTAGTGGGCTCCAACCATATCTAGTGCTAAATGGTGCCATTGCCAAAATTTCAACTGAAAAAACAATTTACAGTAGCTGAATATTTTGCCTGATTTTTTGTAGCTGTATTTATAGACAGAAGCAACAGCATATTTCTAACTACACACTCCTTACAGCTTACATGATCAGTTCAATTGCTTTGTTTTATAGCCTGACAGTTTCTATACTTATTTTTCAAGAGAAGCTGTAGAAGATTACTAGCACATTATGTGAACCACCTATTGGTGAACAATGCAGCCCTATATGTGCATTTTATGATCATTCTTTCCCCTGTGGGCTGCAAGCAGAGCAGGTGTTGCAGAAGACATAATTCTCACTAGTTCTATATGGGAAGATCACATTTCCAAATATTTTTGTTCCTTTTGCAAGTCGTATAGTAAAGCTTTTCATTAAATTTGCTTTTGCTACTTGAACACAGGCAGGGATGCTGGAGAAGCTTCAGAGCAGAATCAAGCTCTCTGCAGGTCTTCATCAAAAGCTTAAAGCTTTTTGAGTTCAGCAGTCTGTACTGAACATTAATGAGTGTTCATTTATTAAAAGCAGCCCATTAAATATATATATTAAAAATAACAGAGTGCAGTGGATTGACCTTGGGTGGGTGCCAGGTGCCCACCAAGCCACTCTGTCACTTCCCTCCTCAGCAGAACAGAGCAGGAAGAAAATAAGATGGAAAAAAAATCCTTGTGGGTCAAGATAAAGGCAGTTTAATGAAGTAATAGCAAAAGTCATATGCACGGAAGTGCAGGAACACAAAGTTGTTATTCACTACTTCCCATCAGCATGCAACATCTGGCCACTTCCTGGGAAGCAAGGCTTCAGTATGCATAGCAGTTGCTCTGGAAGACAAGCATAATAAATAATGACTGCCCTTCCTTCCTCCTCCTTTCTTTTAGCTTTCATATCTAAGCAGACATCATATGGTATGGAATACCCCACTGGTTGCTTTGGGTCAGTTGTCCTGGCTATGTCCTCTCCCCAGATCTTGCCCAACCCCAGCCTACAGGTGGTGAGATAGGACAGCCAGCCCTGACACTGTGCCAGTGCTGCTCAGCAGCAGCCAAAGCACTGGTGTGTCACCACCACCTTTCTACCTACCAACACAAGTACAACACTGTGAGGCTGCTGGGCGGCTCAGCCAGATCCAATACAGACCATTAAAACATCCTGTTATCATTACTGCATAATAATGGCTCTTTTTTTAAAAAAAAGTCAGTTTCTACTTTCTACATACCATTAATGTATTCACTTAAACCAACTTTTTATAAAATACACTGAAATGCAAAGTTCCTAGTTCTCAAAACACTATCTTAGAGTAAAACAAATTCCACATTCAGCTCCCACCTAAACCAATACCTTTTAGTCTTGACATACAAGTTTTATGAAGAAAGAAAACACATTCCTCACTCCATATATACAATTACCTTGCTCTTTTGATAAAACATGCTTTCTTCTAAATCAGGAGTTTTAATTTTAGGACATTTCCAGAACTGGCAGTCAAATTAGTGCTTAAGTCATACTTGCAGTCATCATAGTTCTAATTAAAGATAATAGAATAATTTTTCTTCTAGCATCTTAGTTTAATTTGCTATCCAAGTGCTGAGGGCTGTCTTGGTCTAGATCAAATGTGCATAATCTAGTAGAAGGGTTGCAGCTAACACTGATGTATGCAACCTCTACAAGTACTCACTCCTAAAATTCAGGCAACTACCTTGTCTTCCAATGCAGATCCAAACAAGAAATGGATTTGGTACATCAGCTGTGAGAAATCCACTTTTTAGTGGCCTTCTATAAAAGAATTTGTTACAGAATTCCCCATCACACCAGCTCTACATGCCTATTCTTTCAGGACTCACCCAGGGAAAGCCCACCTGTCAGGACAGAAGTCTCAAATTGGCAGGGGTGGAAGGCAGACCTGTTTGTGAATTTGTGATTACATTGATGAAATGGATATGTCTATTTTGTTCATATATGTCAGCAGAATGGCATGTTTACCTTAGACAACGTGACTAAGAATACAGTTCTGAGAGAGAGCACTCAGCCATAACTGACAGATTATAGGCCAGAAAGCCTTAAGACTCAAGGAGATAAAGTTTGACATGCATCTTTAGAGCAGATTGGGGTCTATTCTTACTTTTCCCAAGCACAGGACAGTCACTATTCTTTAGTGTTTACAGTTGTTCAGCAATTTACTCCAAACAATTATATATAAGTAACTCTATATGACATAATATATGTTACATACTATATTCTATAGAATATAATATAGCATCTCAATACTGGAACTATTATATATACATTTTATTTAAAAAGAAATTTCATATATAATATATAAGTACTTCATTTTTACCAATATAATCCTTCCTCCAAGTATCAGAAGCAATCACACACACAGCAGAAAGAAATCATATATATCACTTGGGGAACTAAATACAGAGCTTCTTCTGCAGCAATTACAGCGCTCTATTGCATATTTTTCCTGCTGATGCTCTACCTCAAATTAGCAATTTGCAGGACAAAAAACTGATGTGAAATTTTGCTTCCTACCACTTTGTAAGTACCACAGGCCATTTGTAAGAAACCTTTCCCCTAGGACAACAAAAGGAGGCAAAAATCAGTCTATCACATTTATATGACAGTCTGAATACAGCATTCAAAAGCACAATCATAAAAAAGTTTAGTGGTGAGTATCCAGAGCTTTGATTGAAACTAGCATTAGTCCCAGCTGCCCTGAAGCTTTGAGAACCATTCAAATGGTGTTCAGTTCCTTGAAAAGATACTTGTGCAACTGAAGGCATCAGATCCTCACACCACCTAATACTGTAGCACAAAGTCAAAGCCATTTTCTAATAGCTTCCATGGTTGCTTCTAGACATCAGAAAAAAAAAAAGAATTCTGGGCTCAGGTTGTGAGTAT
The DNA here is from genome assembly GCF_963210335.1 of Falco punctatus. Classification (NCBI taxonomy): domain Eukaryota; kingdom Metazoa; phylum Chordata; class Aves; order Falconiformes; family Falconidae; genus Falco; species Falco punctatus. Next base: position 72,271,587 of record NC_137583.1, read on the forward strand.
CGAGATGAAAAATAAAAGTAAAAATTATGTGGAGCACAACCCCAGCCAAAGGAAACTGCTAATTTCTTCAGCAAGCCATTATCCATAGAGGAAAAAGTGATGGAAAAATAATTCCACCTCTGTAGCATAGGCATGTTATCTGATTTGTCCCTCTTTAGATTCTAGAAAAGACTGGGTCACGGAAAATAGCAAGATGCTATGACACAGAAAAAGTACAAAAGGAACAGACAAGTTTTATGAAGCCAATGTTATTGTAATTATAAAGATGTTGATAAAACTAGCACGACTAATGTCTTTTTAGCTATTGAACTAAGTCCCACTCAGCACTTTAAAGATCAAAATTACATGGAGTGCAAAGCTGAGTAATACAGTGTTAAACTAACAGCTCTTCTAATACTTTAAAAGATTTGAACCTCTGCGGCTGAAACATATAAGAAAGTAAGGCAACCACAGCAGCATCTTCCATCTTTACATGACAACGCTAAAACGTTTTTTTCTTAGTTGTGATTTTTGTGAAGCCTGTCCATAAATTTTTTAAAATGGCAGGTATTATAGTCTGAGACATTTCAGGGATTTGTACCACAAACCTGAAATGTTTATGCATTGTTATGGAGAAATTATCCGAAAAAGATGGATCATTAATATATAGAATTTTTATGTCTTCCATGTCAAAAATCATGAAAGATTCTGTAATACATAAATCATCAAGAAGTCCAAACTACTGCAGCCTTGAATACAGTTATTTGCCAACAATTATAAAAAGTGGCAGCAAAGGCATACTAAAGCACACACACAAAATCCCAACCAACCAAAAAAATCCCTGTACATGTAATGGAAGCAAAAGCTGTAGTGTCTGTATAATATGAGTGAATGAAAACTATTTGCATAACAAAGAGCTGATCCAAATAGGGCTACTAGAATGCCATACAACAGAGATTCTTTTTCTCTGTGATTCCCTTCACCATTACTTAATCCATTTCCGTCAATGCATTCTTGGAAAAGTTGCAGTTTTAAAATGTACCTTTGCATTTGCCCTGGAAAAGAATTATATACCAGAACAAACCTACAGGGCTGAACTTCACCTAGAAAGAGTTTCTGCACAAGCAGCCTTGTAAACATGAGCTATTCCTAGCAAGACTCTTAATATTCAGTCAATGATGGTGGAGGGGAATGGGGACAAGCAACAGGTCTCTAAGTCCTATTCCCATAAGGACCAATACCCAGTAAGCAGCACAGCCTCTAATCATTGCACAGCAAAACTATAGCACATGATTTCTGGTGGCAAAGGGAGGTGCTGAATTTTTGGCAGCATATACCTAGTAGCCCATTTAGAAAAACCTCAGGTAATTCATGTCAGGACACACATTGAAATAGACTGAGCCACTAGCTAAACAATTGCAACTGAATGCCAATCATACCATGTATTGTCTGTGGCCTATGCACTTTCTCCTCATATAGAAATGACTGGCTGTGTCTGTTTTGTGGCTTCTGACGTATTCTTTTGCCCTCAGGGGCTGGAAGCAGCAGAGCAAAAGAGAAAAGCTTCAAAGAGCCAAGGATCTACAGATCTAGGGAGCTTAAGCTGTAACCTGTGAAGCCCAGACAGCTCTGTACGTTGCCATGGTCTCTTCTTAATGTCTGCTCCAATTCCTACCTGCAGTGTAGCTTCTGACAGATGAAGTCTGTCTTGGCAGATCCCAAGTATTATGGTTTTTCTTAATTACTAACTGTGGGGAGACAGACAAGTACTGCAGGATGCAGCTCAACAGGCTGGTACATACCTCCAGCAAGACAGCCAGGTAATGTCAGACTTCAAGAATACACTTTTGCAAAGCCAGCACATTTATTTTGCAGATAGGCAATGGACCAAAAGTCATGGCATCCTCTGCAGTGGCAGTACAATGGTACAGTACAGATCTAGCAAAGTGGGTGACCTGGCAGGATTTTGCCGAGAACAGTCAGCTTGAGGAGCCACCGCTCTTGCTGCTGACTTTGCCTATGGAGTCACCAATGCCAACACAAACTGTGCTACAGCCTCAGCTACATAACTGCCATTACTAATTGTTTTGTTCTGCTTTATAATCATAAGAAATTAAAGACATTTCAGGTACCCATTTTTGCTTAAAACTAGCCACGAATTGAACAAATGAACAAGTAACTCCAATACAAACAGTATCACTTCTAGTTAACTTCAGTTCCTAGTCTCCCATGTTGCCTAACTAGTTGAACATAGAAATAAGTAATGTAAGTTATGTCTCCAGTTACTGAAGGATAAATGAGGATGTGAAATCCAGAGTGAATACTCCATCTCGTGGCAGATTATGTTCTCTGTTGACAAATATTTACAAAACCAAGGTTGTATAATTCTGTTCAGACTATTGTACAATTCTGTTAAGATTGAAAATGTAAAAACAGATACCTTTTCCCAGAATTAGAGCAGAAATATCTGCACATGTATGTGGTGTTCAAAAGCAGTTACAGTCTGAAATATGTGATTTGCAGTAACACTTCTCCCCACCAAAAAACCAAACCCCACAACGAACTCATAAAATCAAATTCCTGGAATATAAAAACAACTCAACACATTGAATACTGACATAAATTGTTCAGTTTTCACAGAAAATACAGAAAAATGGAATCACTGGATTAGTTAAGCTTTTTGTGTATTACAGATCTTGAAGAGTATTTGATCAATACTAATACATACACAAAATACGCAGCCTTCCAAAACTAAAATCTATGCTCCCAAGAAAGAACATGTGCTGCCACCTTAATTCTACAGAGGTATACTCAGCAAGCTATCCCCTGATCCACAGATCAAGAGAAAAATCTATTATCAAACCATTTTCTTGTTCATTTGCAAAACCAGCACTGTCCCTCATTCTAAAGATAGAAGCCCTTGAAATTACTTGGATCATATCAATATCAAATTATAATACTGAATCACCCCAAGTAATCAGAAAGTCAAAGAACTCATAGAACCTAACAGCAGTTCTTCGACTATTGGGAACATAGCATGAAAGTTATTTTCCTGACAACCATGTGAACAGACAATTACAGTTCTGAAAAGTCCTGGAAAACAATCAATAATAGAAGAGTACTGCCCTCAAACTATTTCATGTATGTAGGTTACTGCCCTTTAAGGCTCAACAAGGTACTTGTTCTTTGTAGGTTCAGACTTTTAGTCTCATAGTTCTCTAAGAAATCAGCATTTTCTTTCAAGAACTTTTGCTTCATCTCCAAAAACTGCTTTAGGAGATACCATGGGTAGTAAACAGGAAAAATGATTTAGTTTATCCTCTGTGATAGCCTGATATGTTCCCACAAAGGCTATCTCTTTATTATTGTAGCCTCATCTGCATTATCAGCAGTTCTTTGAACTCAAGCATGTTTTCAGGTTCTCTGCAGCTTGCTTTAACCATATACAAACTCTGTGTCAGGATAAGATTAACATTAGTCTCTCACCCGTATGCTTTTTTTCTGTGAAAAGGAGCTATAAATTTGCAGATTAGATGCATACTAAAAGTGAGTTTGCAGACAGCCTGAATGCTTGCAAGTATTCTGCCTCTGCTTCTGGCCACAGCTAGGACCTTTATCAAAAAAAACCCATCCATACTTCAAAAGAAGAAATCCATCACCAAACACCCATGCACTAAGAAACAACTCTAGAGAAGCCATCACATTATTGATGCCACTAGTTAACTTCACGATCTAGATTCATTTTCAGAATACCACCAAATTGAGAAGTTTATAGAAAGTCTGCTACATTATCTGGACATTCATTTTCCTGAAGCACCTTCTGTCAGGCTCTGATCAAATGGGATGCAAAGGGTACAGCACTGCATTCACAGACCATCTCTTCTTATCCATGGTGGAACACACAAGAATTCACCTGCTAGTAGCAGCCAAATGGTTAGATTTGTTTTAGAGGTAAAAGGGTAAGGCTCAGTCATTGCAAACTGAATCCAAAGCTTGACTCTTTTGTCTTTCATTTTCAAGATCTTCTTTAAGGAAAGTACTAAGCCAACAGAAATGCACATGAAAATCATCCAGATGTCTGGTTACATTAAATTTGAAGAACAGCATATCTCAGCCCATCCCAAGCCTTGCCATTCAACATCTGATTAAAGATGAAATATCAAGACAGACAAGCAGAAATAAAAATGTGTCCTTTTTTTAACCCCCAATATCACACAAAATAGAGCTTTAAACTTGGATTCGTTCTAAGCCTTAACTACTTTTCATTCCCATTTTAAGTCATCTTCTTCTGGGTAGAAAGCTGTCCCCACCATTTTAGATACAATTGTGTTTCAGACACTCATTATCGTCAGCTATAGTCATCATGGCTATAACTCACTGCTAAGAATGTCCAGAAATAGCAGCAACTAGTCTTAAATATTGTAGCTGTCTACTAAGTGCCAGAGGTCACCATGAATACACCAGATTACTATTCCACTGTCTATGCTGACTCTCCAAAGAATAGTGCCAAAGGCCCATTTCTGATATGGACAGCCTTCACTGGTTTTAGAACCACTTGCCTTGATCCCCCAGAATGGGCACTGAAACATCATTAAAAATTGTGATAATAGCCATCTCATTTTTAGAGATGGCATTTAGAGAAACACAGACAGTTTCATTTTAACACTATTTGTCCCAGAAATCTTATATGAAATGCATGACAAGGACATTTGCAACAGAGGCAAGGAGAATGCCATATGATCTGTTTGTGATTAAAGTCTCTCAGATATCCAATACTTCAACAAAACTGTTAAGTAATACATGAACTGGTATCCCATCAAGATTTTGCAGTCAGCATGATCAGCTTAGCACATACTTTCCCTTGTAGCAAGCAAGATTAGTGATTTTAGATAAATTTCTGCCAATAAATGTTATTCTAAGATATAATTAATGAAAAAATAATCAAGTGTTTAATAACTAATCATTTATCTCAAACACATTACTATCCATTACTAGACCTCTTAAACTCAGCTGAGTTACTGGAGCTCATGAGAAACTACAGTACAAATTAGAAGTCAAATACCTAACAAAACCTTAAATCCAGAGGTCTCCAAGAAAATCAGTGCTTGGATTGCGCAAAAGATTCCTGGAGGAGAAAAAAACCCAAAACCAAACTAATTTAGAATTAGGGGGGGAAGAGCATTTATAAGTTTGAAGTAAGAACATTTACTAAGTTTTAAAATCATCAGGATCAGATTGTACAGGCAAACTAATATAAACAGGGTAGCAGCAGGAATTCAATGTGACTTTTTCTGATATAGTCTGATGAAAGATAACCATAGAAATGTTTTCAGTAATGTAAGTAATCTATCACTGCTATTTTATCTGCTATGATCTTGCTTCTAGACATTTTTTTACCTAACAAACAGAATTAAAACAGCTTCAAATTACATTCTGACTAACTGAATTCCCCTTCCTATGTCAATTAGACATAATGGTATTCACTTGATGCTCCCTCACTAAACAGCTGATGTTTATAGCCCTAGAGCACACCACATATCAGTGCAGGTGAGCTGATTTCTAGGTACATAATCTGCAACATAGTTGGGGTAAAAAAAGGTGTCAAAATTACTATGGATGTATATTTTTCATTTGGATTAAGCTAGTGTGTCTGGACTTTATAAAGTTCTCCTCATCTCTATGTGCTTAAGCCTCCCTACCAACATCTGCATCCCAAAGACATTGTGCTGCTCATCATGTGACCAGATGCATCACCCTTCTATGCCATCATTTAGAGACTTCCCATGAAAGCAATAAAAATAGCATATATAACAAAGCACAATGAAAAATAACAAAATATTAATACATAGAGGTGTCAGAGAGAAAAAAATTTCATCTGACATCCTGGAATAAAGTAACTTCTAAAACAAAATAAAGAGATTAGTGTTTTCATTACCTTCCAGCAGAAAAGTCACCTACTATGAGAAGTGCAAATGTGGTGTTCAGTGCATTTAACTTATCAAATTATTAATAAGAAATTTATATCTGTCTACACAAGCATTTAGATAATCTTTGTAAAGGTGATACTAGCTACATTTCTAGCAGACAGCAAATTATACATCTGATATTCCTGCTTAAAATATGCTGGAATTTTTAAAAACCCAGAGAGAAAACCAAAGTTCTAAAGTAGTACCCAGTTACAATTTGAGTTAAGATGGACAATAAATATTGCAATACACCCATATCAATTAGTTGTCAACTGCTCACCTCTCATGGTGTCTGTTGTGGGTCACATGTTCTCCCACTTGTTTCAGCTACATTGGGCACCAGTTGTAGTCAGAGTCCAACTCAGTCAGCCTCACACAGGGCACCAACTGTTGCAGCACAAAGAAACTAGTAGACTGCAACAAAGCTTTCACTGTCCGATTCTACTATCCATGCTGTTTCTCCTTCCTCCAGAGGTCAGGTCACACCACCACTCCTCCTCCATCCAACCACCTCTTCCTCCTCCTCAGTGGTATTTAACTACTTAGCAGGAACAAGCTACAGCTGCACATCATCCACGTCAACCAACCCACTGCCTTCACGGCAAGGCCACAGCTGCATGTTATCAATACTAATCAACCCACTGCCTTCATTCCTCTACAGTACCCCACCAACAGTTGTCCATTACCCAACAAATTAGTTCTGGTAAAGTCATTGACTCTGTATATTTGCAGTATAGTTGTCCAAACCATCTCACTGAAAAGTTCTGCCCTTTTATAGCATTTTTTATTCCACTATAATATAACTGCCTACAAGGAGGGCCAAGAATTTTTCTGACAATTTAAGGTAAAGATAAAAGGTAAAGATAAAATAACAAGCAATTTCATTACATAAAACTCACTACTCACTGGTCTTGCTACTAAAATGTTTCCTCCCTAACTAATACAAGAGTTCATAAATGGTATACAATAAAATATAGAAAATAAAACTCTTCAATATATTTTTAGTGGATGCTTCAGTCTCCTCCCTTACTTTTCTCAGCTGTCAGAGTCTGGAGCTATCAGCACACTTTCTGAACCAGCTAGACACCTCAGTGGTGATGATCACCTGTTTTTCTTCCTATTCATACACCATTGCTGCTCCAGGCTTGCTCAGCGCTATCTGTCCAACACATGAATCCTTACATAAGAACAAACCTGAAACTGATGGTACATCCCTTGAAGCCACTAAGAAATGCTTAAAAAATATATAATAAAAATTTTATAACTTCATACACTAATGAGTTCTGAAACAGTCCTAGCTCTTTGAACACCTTCTGTATATAAAAAAAAACACCTTGCATTACACATTCATCATAATAAATGCTAAATTTTATAGCAATGAGTCAAATCTGTACGGTGTCTTGGTAGAGATACAGTTGATCTGGATATCTGACATACTTATAGAATTTTAATTCTATAAAACATCCGCCACTAAGACAAGCAAAGTTAGAATTTTTTTTTAAAGGTTCCAAATCATAAAATGGACTTCCAGTTTTTAAAGTACCAAATGGTCACTTCATCTAGAAAAGAGTAACTTGTAACTGCATCAAGGCATAAAGCTAAAGCCTTTTTTCACCTGCTTTCCAGGAAGTCTTAGAGAATTTTGCCACAAAAGATACAAAGGATTTACTTGTGGGTTTTTTTATTATTGCTATTGATTTGTAGTAACACCTGCAGCCACACTGTAGACTTACTGCTATTCACTGTATATTTATACTGTAAATTGGGAAGAATAAAAGAGGAATAAGCTTAGATTACTACCTGAAGCACTAATGAACCTTTCCTTGGTGATTTCACATCTCATTTCTGCTGATGCTTTAAAACAGACATTGACAAATTGGAAAACAATCAGAAAAGAGTTGCAAAAACTAGTTCAGATTTGAAAAACTTATTTTAGATTGAGAATTTTTTAAAGTCCATTTAATGCAATTTAAGAAAGGTTACAGTCCAGAGTAAGCTATTTAATTAGAAGTTTGACAGCAGAAATGTTCTGTGTTGGTGCATCCCTTGCAAAAAGTCAGCTGGGAAGACAAGCATGTCAGCATTTCCTCAGTCCTTTCTGTGAACTAAAATTATAAAAAAGAGGAAAGGGGCAGGGAAGAGAGTGCAGTAGAAGTTTGAGTAGAACGGGAAAGATGAGAGATGGATTATTGGTTTTAATATGCTAATACAGAATGTTTAGTAACTATTAATTACATAATAAAATTCTGCTTCTCTTATTAAAATAATCCAAGTATTTGAAACAAGAGGGAATAAAGTTGCGTATTATCTCCAGTATTCAAAAGTCTTCATCCTTTCTTAAAGTTAAATCACTAATCCAACCTGTTTTCTTTTGAAATTATTGTATAGGATACCCCATCTAGCATATGACACAGGAACTTTTATCCCTCCTTTTCTCTGACCTTCCTGCAGCTTCTTTTCCGTATCTTTCTCCTACTTATTCAAAAACTGACTGTATTTTAGCCGCCTTCTGTATTTTTCAGCCCTGTATGGGCCCTTGAAACTCATCCAGCTCTGCTGCTGGGGAGAGCTGTAACTGAGGAGCATCAAAGACAGGATTGTAGAAAAGGAGGATAGTAGACACTGTCTGCGAGAGGTAAGAATGAAGTTCAGACAGTCAGACATGTTACTTGTCAACATCTGCTTCTTATATGTCAGTTCATGGAAACTTTAATAATCTAAATGGAAACATATTAGAAAGCAGGGTAACTTTTCAGAGACCTGAAGGTTGCTGGAAACTGGAGGAGCGTGAGAGGGAAAACCTGCTGTATACTTGCTCAGCTTTCTCCCCTTCATGGGTATCTGTTACTATTCCTTATGATAAAGAGGGTACTTGGGTGCAATTTTTGGTCTAATTCCATATAGCCAATTTTAGATAGGATCAAGGAAAATGCAGCATAAAGGACAAATTAAAATAAAATGCATATGTCTGCACCCACTTGACTTACACATTTCTCATCAGTTTCTTTAACTACCTTTTCTCTTGCATCTTTAATGCTAAATGAGTTCTGTATCAGCTAATTCATTCCCTTTTTGATTTCTGAATGCTTTCATGAGTACTCACTTCAGAGAACTGCAAAGCCCATGGCTAGAGTGAACTAGGTATTGCTGTCTTCAGAGGGAACCGACGTAGCCATGCCAAGTCCACGCCATGCCACATTAATCGTTTTCACTTGGAAGGAAAGGGAGCAGAGATTCAGCACCTGCACTCCACCAAGCTGGCTATATTTCTTTTTTGTTGAATACATTCTTTTCCCTTTTGGTTCTTATTAAAGATCAAGACAAGTTTATGCAGGATGACTCCACACACTTGAGAATCAACAGCACTGTTTCTCATGAGGCAAAGGAGTATTTTGGTGCTACTATAGTTATGCAGTTACACAAAGCAGAAAGTAGTTGTTCCTAACCAGTCCCTCATCTATTCCTAAACAGAATAGCATGCCTTTATGCAAAACATGTTGTAATTCCAAACTTCATACTTAAATGTGAGTGGAACCGGTGAAAGTCATGGTAGAAAACTCGATTCTCAGAAGTAACATTCTAGCTTCTGCTGCCTACACCACTGCAAGACACCCCAGAGGCCTCTGTCAGGAGACAATTTGTAACTCAGCATTTAGGATTATTCTGATGCTACAGTGGTGTTTCATAAAGCTAATTTTGCCTATCAGCAATAAAACCATTAATCACAAGCTTATACAACTTATTACAGAAAAGGTTATGTCCTTGAAGAGTTTTTGCTCCGTCATCTGTTCCGTAGTACCTATGTTCAAAAGGCACAGTCATTTCAGAAAACCTGACCCTACACCCTGTTCCAGGCCGGAACAGCCCGAGCCGGGGGACTCACTGTTACACCTGGAGTGAGATGAAGACACAGACGAGGTCAAATGCCGCTGCTCAGGCCACGCTCACTGGCGCACAGCGCTGTGAGAAACGGGCGACGGGCAAGGGAAGGGTGGGCAGGAAAGAAGGAAACCCAGCCAGCACCAGGACAGAGCAGCGGGAGTCACCGCCATGGACCCAGAGGCGTCCGCGGGCCCATAGCTCCCTCACCCTTCGGTGGGAGGCCGGGCGGGGGTCTCCAGCTTCCCGCCCTCACGGCTCGAGTGCGCAGCCTTGTATCCATTTTGGGGGTGGCACAAGCCCCGGGCTGAAGGGCGCACGCGGTGGCCGCGCAGTCGCCTGCCACGGACTGAGTGGGCTGAGCGGGCCGGGGCGGGCTGAGCGGGCCGGAGCAGGCCGGGGCGCGCTGAGCTGGGCTGAGCGGGCGGGCTGAGCGGGTGCGCTGAGGCGGGCGGCCGGGTCTGGGCATGGCCCCCACAATGGTACGGCAACACCTTGGCTCCGGCTGCTGCCTGGTTCCGGGTGGCCATTTGCTCCTCGTCTGTTCGCAGCTGCTGAGTTACCTTAAACCCATCAGGTAGCCAGCTCGGCAGGTATGTAAATAAGCTTTGAGACAGCTCAAAATACGGCCTCCCACACACCCCTGTCCGACGTAACAGGATACCAATAGCCCAGGCGCTGACTCTTCAAAGATTCTTTTTCTTATGGCTTCCCGGAATAAAAGCCAATAATTCAAACAATAAGATTTCTTCCGCTGTCAACTTCCAAATTGTCTTATAAGTCTAGCAACACTTAGTCTGTTAGGGAATGGTGTGAATTCCAGTGAATTCCATCTAAAAAGTAAAAAAAAAAAAAAAGGCATTTCCTTTCATTAAAGGTGACAAAACTGAGTAAGTTGAAAAAGATCAGAACATTGAAGGCAAACACAGTGATACTCATTTGTTAAGTTTTTAAAGTTTTTTATTTTAAACCTCATGACACCCAGGGTGTTCACACTGATTTTTAAGTATGCACGATTCAGCATGACAATATATGGGTTACTGCAGTTTAAAGTTGAGGACATAGGTTAAAGTTGTAAGTGGAATATCTACCCACTAATTAAGAAAGAGGAAAGTAAGATCCATGCATCTGAGGATGATTGAGCTGATTTGCAAAGAAAAAAAACCAAACCAAACCAAACCCCCAAACTTCCTGAATTTGTACATTAATGGACTTAAACTAAATTGTTGATCAAAATAACAGCATATGGTTCTTCCATTTCCACCTTTGGTTTTGTTTTACTGGCCTTTTCCACTTCTGTATTGTAAGTGGCATTTTAAAAAATGTCCTAAAAGAATTCAAGAAACTTACAAGAGCAGTTTCTTTTCTGGTCTTCTGATACAAACTGCTCCCTTCCTCCCTTTAAGTAAAGATGGAGTCCGAGTAACTTCTCAGTGAAATGTCTTATAAAATATCCGTATGGTGTTTAGATTTAAGAATTAAAATTAATTTAATTAAAAAGAACAGAATTGGGCATCTTGACATCCCCATTCTACAATTACTTGTGAGGTTTGTCTCATCATATTCACACATCCTTTTTAATAGCAGGTGGACAATGATATAACTGCCAGCATTCTAGCAAGGAAGTGCTGTAAAATGTTCCTACTAACTCGACATAAAGTCCACAGAGAGGAATGTAATTATGTGCAAAGCAGGTACATAGTGACAGTGGCAGAAGGAAACTCATCTTCTCCATTTATAAAGCAAGGAAGCCCTCCTGTAATAACAGAAGGTGGAAAAAAAGCTTATATTAAATTTCACTGAATGAAGACAAAGAAATAATATCATAAAGATTAACTTATAAAACACTAAGTGAAGTTGGCAGGACTGACAGCTTCATACAAGATAATTACACTACTACCAACAAAATCTGAAGGAAGGAACATAAATGAGCAGTAGATCCTCATTTGGCACTTGTCTTACAGCAAAACAAAAATATCTGCTTTTCTTTGACTACTTAACTTTGGCAGAGATGGGATCATAGAATCATGGAATATCTCAGTTTGGAAGGCCCCCATAAGGATCACCCAGTCCAGTTCCCTGCTCCTTGCAGGACTACCAACAGCTAAACCATATGACTAAGAGCATCATCCAGGCGCTCCTTGAATTCTGACAGGGTTGGTGTCCTGACCACTTCCTGAGGAGCCCGTTCCAGTGACTGACCGACCTCTCAGTGAAAAACTTTTTCCTAATGTCCTTCTTCCCCTGACATACTTCATTCCATTTCCTTGTCTCCTATTGCTAGTCACGAGAGATCAGCATCTCCCCCTCCACTGCCCCCTTGAGGAAGTTGTAGACTGGGACAAGATCACTCCTCGGCCTTGTCTTCTCCAAGCTGAATAAACCAAATGACTTCAGTCACTCCCCATAAGTCTTGCCCTCGAGACCTTTCACCATCATGGTCGCCCTCCTCTGTAGACACTCCATATTTGGATGTCCTTCTTATATTGAGGCACCCAAAACTGCACAGAATACTCAAGTTGGGGCTGCACCAGTGCAGTGTAGAGTGGGACAGTCGCCTCCCTTGGCTGGTTAGTTACACTGTGCTTGATGCACCCCAGGACACAGTTGGCCATTTTGGTAGCCAGGGCACAATGTTAATGCATATTCAAATTGCCATCAACCGAGACCCTCAGATCTCTTTCCACAGGGCTGTTCACCAGCCTCTCATACCCCAGTTTGTATGTATCACCAGGATTGCTCCTTCCCAGGTAGAGGATCCTGCAACTGCTCTTGTTAGATCTCATGGTTGGTGATTGCCCAGCTCTCTATTCTATCCAGCTCTCTGCAAGGCCTCTCTACCCTCAAGGAAGTCCACACCTCCTCCTCGTTTTGTATCACCATCAAATTTACTCAATGCAAGATCATTTATAAAAACATTGAAGAGAACTGGCCTTAAAATTGAGCCATGGTGAACCCCACTGGTGACTAGCCACTAGCTTGGTGTAACTCCATTTACTAAAAGTCTTTGATCCCAACCCATCAGCCAATTGCCCACCCAGAGTATTATGGGCTTGTCTAGCTGTGTGCTGGACTCTTTATCTGGAACAGTATTGCGAGACATTGCTAAAATAGAATTTAAAAAAACACTACTGCATCTATTGGATTCCCTCGATGATAGGCTGGTCATTTAATGCAACCTACTGATTCAAACAGTGCCAACACTGAATTTAGACCTTGCTGCTATCAGTGGCCTCAAAGTTAGACTACTTTTCATATAGATAGTATATTTTTAAATCAAAAGCATTGGCATCAAGTATTAACAGACATCCACCACATCAGAAGACATACCTGCACGGCAAAAGAAACATCCTCGTTAACTAAAGCACTCACAAGCTATCCTTCTTTTCTTTTGAAAAATTAGATGAACTTACGTCATCAAATACAGAGACAAAGCACGTATGTGGGCTCTGCCAAAATTTAGCTAAGCCATTATATAGGCAAGATCCTGTATTACTGTGAGAGGCCAGTTCACAATAAGCAATAGAACTAGAGGCATAAAAATGGGTAGAAAATGTTTTATTTTTGTAAAGAATGTTTAATAACAGGAGAAAAGCCACCTAACTGACATTCTGCACCCATATATTCCACCAAGGCCCCTCTGGCTGCAAGCCGGTTGTCAGACAACAGACAGCTATCAATTGTTTCAATACAAGCAACTTTCTTTTCTAGCACAAAATGTTTTTTCTAGAAAGAGACTGCAAGGATTTTTATTAAAATACAACTATTTTCATTTCACATTATAAACACTGGCGTAGAAACCTGGGATTTTAAGTAAAATGCCATTAAAATCCTTTTAAACTTCCTACTTCATCTTTACTGCTGAAGTTAATACTCTGACACTGTTGAGTGGTAATGGAAAGCCCTTGTTCCAAATGGCAGACATGTGGGGCAATATGTAAACAGGATTAGTGGCAGAATGCTACCTCTCTGGAAAAAGTGCAAACAAATAATTTATTGCCTCATTATCTAATTAGCAAAAAGCTTTTTGGCTAACAACTTCAATACTGAAACATAAAAACAGCTATGCCAAAGCTGAAAATGTACAGGTTTCTGTCTTTTTGCTGCATGTTTCTGTAAGAATGTTTCTATGAGTGTAACCCAAATTTCTACCAAGCACTTTATTTTTTGTAAAGCACAAAAGTCTGCAATAAATTGAAAAATAATCCAAGAAGGTCAGGCCAAATTAATCCACCCACTCATAGTCATGTAACCCTTTGACTTCCAGCAAAGTGTGAAAAAAATCTTAGCTGGATGATCAGACTAGTCCCCTATGTTGCCCTTTACATTTCCGGTACCATTACAGAAATTAGTTATATTTTATTTGTGCAGTAATTCCCATCTTTTCTAACACAGAGTGTATATTTATAGTCAGAAACTGTTTAAGGAATTAATAAATGGGTGCATTTGGAATGTTGCCCAACTCCCTTTAAATCCAATGAAAATATTTCTAGATTCTGTTACAGATCTTAAAAGGACCATATTCAGGAATTTTAAATCTACGAAAGCTTGCAGTCAAACGCCTAAAATTAACCTTCTGGTTTGCTAGCAGCCAGTGAAACACAATACATGATCAAGTTAAAGTGGAAGAAGCATAAAAGAAGTGGTCGCACTGCTGAATTTTCCAGTGCTCTGTGTAAACAACAAGCCGTTCAGATCAATATTTATGGCATATTTTGCAATAGGATCAAAAATTTATATGTGTGTGTTGAAAATAGGTTTCAAGATAAATAATAAAGTCCTTCAAAACTACATGTTGACTACATACCTCTCTGTAATAAAGGCACAGTAACAAGAAATTATTACAAATTCTTGCATAAGAAATATTTGAGAGTAATTTTGAGTTTTCCACTACGCAATGTTTTATCATCAGTATGACACTGAGTTTAAGTCTAAGAACATTGAAACTGTGCTGTTGACAAGGGGTAGAAAGTATTGTTGTGTCTACCTGATATTTAAGTCCACCAGGCAGTAGAGTCTTTTACAAGCTGCTTAATAGAAACTGATACCAGGCCCAGAGCAAAGGGTAGAAAAAGTCCAAAGGGTAGCTAACAAAATAATGCTTTCATGCCTCAGACTATTGTGTAAGTTACAGGCAGCAGATTAAGGCATTCTGTTCAGAAAGAGCAATAAAGATCATGAACATGTACTAGAGTAAAATCATTAAAAGAAAATGAAATAAAAGCAAATGAGAAATACATATGTAAAAAGAAAATGTATGAATAAGGAAAATGTGGAGACGTATATTGTGATCAGACTGCAATTTAAGATCACAATTGGATATATTCTGTGTGCTGCAATTACCCTCTTGTACAACATTTGAAGTGAAAGAAAATTTAAATGTGGGAAATCAATTCTAACCATGTATATCAAGGAAGATTTCTTTAAGAATAACCTTATTAATCTTCAGACAAAACATAGTCCTTGAATTCAGTAGAATTTGCTGAGCTGAACTGATCTCCCCCCAGGTTCAGCAGAAGGTCTTGATTTGAAATCTTGCAAGCCCCACCTCAGCTCCTGCGCGTGCCCCCACCGTTGGCTTGAGCCGATGAGGAGCACCTGGGTGCTTCCCGGCTACCTTATGAGTACGTACTCACTGAAGCTGTCCCTTGAGGATTGCTTTTCTTTGGTGAGGGGAACTCCCCTCTATCTGGATGACAGTTTTCACAGAAGTCATACAATAGGTGGGTACCTATCAGGTTTTCATCACCCTGCCAAACCGTTGGAAAAGAAATAGGGTCCAAAATTATTAGGCAAGAACTGACAGGTGAACAGATGGTAGGAGATTCAGCTGCTTAAATACTGGTGTCTAGTGCCGTTTTTACATCCTGAGTACCTACAATACCCACACAGGACTAGCAGATGTGACCCAGGACCTATTGGACTCCATTTCCTTTTGGAGTGGCAGCTAGAAGCTACATGGGAAGTGTTTAGGTATGGAAAATGACACTGAATGCTTTGGCAACTGAATTTAGCTGGCAGTGTGAATATATGTCTTGTTCCTCTGCAAAATCAGGCTTAAAAAAGAAGATATATTTAATCTATCAAGAAAGAAAAAGATCTGAGGAGACTAAATGTTTACCATCTGAATGAGAAGATAATCAGATTTTTTTTATATGGCCTATCATTTACTTTTTTTAGATGAATGTTGGGGAAAAAAACAGGGCAATCCATAGTTTTTCTTCATCTTATTGCAAAATTATTTTAAATTTCTGGATGTGTTTCCAAGTACCAAGCATAGTTCTATCTAGGTTTTAGCCTGCTTTCTCTAATTTTTTTATATGGGTAAATTCCTATGGTGAACAACCACCACTCAGTTCTCTAAAATGCAACATCATCAAATGAAAAACTAAGCTATCATCTGCCAGCTATCCCATCCATGATTATATTTGAGATAAAAATAGCCAAATGGTTTTAAATATGATAAAAAGTGAAAAAGGCAAATTGCTTATAAGATAAAAAGAAGAAACTGTGATGTCAGTCATGAGCACAGGAGATGAGAGCTATTACATATTGGTGTGATGAAGAGTGACATGCCCATTACCAAAGTGGAACAATTTTTAGCAGCAAAAAGATTAAGTGTGATGGCATGAAATAAAAAATTGACTAGATTTTATAGAACATGGAGGTTCAGGGGCTTCAAAAGGATTATTAAAATCTGCTGTGAACAGAAGCATCCATGAGTAAAAAGAATCAGAGAGATTATGCTACCCCTTAATGCAAAAAAATAAAAAAAAAAATAAAAAAAGACTAATATATCTTTTCTACACCCATGCAAAATACAGAGGAATTATTTATAAGTAAGAAATAGTAAAAGAAAGAGTGAAAAAGAATAGTCAGCTGCAAATAACTGGAGAAGAAAATGACAAAATTAGAAGATAATTGCTAGGCAAATACAAACCTCATCATTGCCAATTAGTGATCTAGAACTTGAGGAAGATTCTTTTAGCCACAGATGTACCAGATATTAATCTATTGGACAGCATTTTGAGGAGTTGTCGTATACCGCTGGTCATTTCAGAAGCTGCAACAGGTATTATTTGCTCTAGCATCTTTATGGGCCTTTGATTTGTATTTATATTGAATGACGTATTAAGCAGCAAGTCCTCTTCTTCAGAGCATTGTTTGAGCCCCCAGAAGGCAAATGACAGTCCTTTCTGTACTGGCACAGTGCAGCAGCAGATTTCCACAGCACTGTGGTTTTGAGATAGTTGTGAGCCACACACCAGTAGATGGAGGCAATACTAAGGGCTTGATTCAGCTTTAGAGATGCATCCAAAATGAATGTTTCTTGGTTTGTTCATTCCCATTCATACACCGAAGACAACAGAGTTGCACCACTGTATCAAACACCAAGATGCTTACAGCATAGTGGTGATTTATACCACGAGGTTCAGACCTTTTACTCTTGTTTTCAGGTTTTATACTTTTCATTGAAGTTTTACTAAACTGGATTGACAAGTCTCTTGGTCTAATATCTAAGCAAGCCAACAGGAGAGATGTTTTCTTTACTATTATTTTTACATTTTTAATTATCACCATTTCCTTGTGTTGGAACCAATCTTACAAAGTTTGACCAAAGACATAAGTCTTTTAGCACCGTGGTGCATATGTGCAGGTTTTGTTTCAGGTGGATTTAATAGATCATAAAACTGGTGATGTATAGATCTGGGAATTTATTTCAGGGAGTTTATTTTAAGGGTGGTGGTATCATTGAAGAAATGAAAGAAAAAATGAACTTGGATTTCCAGATTAATTCCCTTTCTACCTTTCATTGAGACAAGCAGATATTTTGGGGGAGTCTGTAGGACTAGTGACTGATCTGATAATTACTGTCAGCACATCATAAAATTTCAAATGTAGTGAAAAAGTTACCACTGAAGATTTAGAGATTGGTGCGATGCTATTTTGAATGGACAGCCACCTAATATGATGTCATTTATATGTATGATGCCAAAGGCATAAAAGAAAATAATACTATTTCAATTATTTTTACTTTATTTTTCATTTTAGTTATGAAAGCACACCTGTTAAACAAGTCCCCTAATGGTATCAAAGCAGATTCACAGGGCAGTTATCAAGTTTTCTGCTTTAGTATTAGTATCTTGCACTGCTAAGAGCAGGGGCCCTCAAACTACACGCCACAGGGAACTCAATCCAGCCCCCAGTATTTACAGAACCCCCCCACCCCACCCCTGCCGGGGGTTGGGGGGGAAACCAAGCAGCCGCAGATGGCTGCCTGCCACTGCATCCACACGCTGGCCCCCTGGTTAAAAAGTTTGAGGACCCCTGGCTAAGAGAATACTTATTAGGTAGCTCTCTGTTTTAATAAAACCTGTAATTGTAAATCAGATATACAGAAATGTTCTGTGCATTTATTTGCAGTTGCAGAATTGTAGGCTTTCCATTTGAAATCATGACCTTTTGGTATATTAATTTACTTTGTTGAATTTTCTGTAGTACATATCAGTAGAGCATGAGCATTTCAAGATATCCAAGGAACCCTCACCTACCTTAGGAAAATAGGTTAAAAAATCATTATTTCCTCCTTTTAAAAAATCTTCAAATACTTATGAATTGTACACAAATGCAATAAACTAAGCATCTTTTTAAGCCTACCTATTGATAATCTAAAAAAAAAGCACCAGAAATGCAACCTTTCAATGGGATATTGATTTCAAAAAACTAATGATAGTATAGAATGGGATTTATCTGATTTAGTATAAATATCTACACCTGAGCTAATCATCCACAATTACCTTCAAGTGACAGCTAGTAGATATAGTCAGAGGAGGGTAGGGCAGCAGTCATATCATCCTAACCCTGATGTCTAACACAGGTCAAGTGAGTCACATGCTAGTTCTTTTAGATGACTGCAGAAGGAGTATAGTGTAAGTAGGTTAACTATTAACAACAATATTTAAATCTCTACATTTAGGACTGATGACTCCCATCCACGATGTCTACCAGGCTTTTTTCTGTTTGTGTGGATTCATTTATCCACTGCTTGTTACAGAGTGGTTAATGCCTAAAGAGTGTGGTTGCAAGTATGGATTGATGGAATAAGAGTGAACATTTCAGTTGTTTTCAAAATCATGTCAGTCACAGATCATCAGTGCTTGATGTTTCCCGTTTCTGAAGAAGTTTGCTACCCCCTCGTGCCTGGGTCTTTAAGTTTAAAAGCACAGGCTGAAAGATAGATAAAACTGCAGAGATATTGCCTTCTTAATTTTGGGCAGCACACAACTATTACCTGCAGAGAGAACTTCATGTTTTTCTGAAATAAATGGTTAAACTATTTTTTGAATCACAGTACTCTGAAGATGCCTTTAAACCTGGATTTGCTTCAAGTAATAGCAATTAGAAACCAGAAAACAAAAACATAAACCAGAAAAAATAATCTTATATGTTACGGTAAGTAATAGTCCTTTCTATGAGGTCAGTTTAACTGTTTTCACTGAAGAATCAGCAGCAAATTTCAGTGTGTATTAGTGTTAGCAAATTAGAAGGAAAACCTTCCAGTTAATGAAAATATTGGGGGGAAAAAGACACAGTTGCAACAACTGAAGTTGTCTAATTGGTTTCTAAATATCAAGTTTTCAGTCATGATGATACTCCGTTTTGTGTGTGTATGTGGTAACTGTGGGTTTAAAGATGACAGTTGCCTTAATAAACCACTAAAACCAGGCTGAAACAAGCAATAGCAAATACTTACGCAAAACACTGTATTCTTTCTCATTTTTCAAGCTTCTGGGTGTAGTAACAAATTTCATTGTGTAAGGGTTTTTTAAAAATTATCTCAGGGACACAGTTTTATTATTTTATTGCCCAGTCATTGTGCAAACACCAGTTTTCCAGTGATCCATCAGCAGCATGCTGCAGAGAGCACTGCCATTAATAGCACAGTGGAAGTGGGTGGTTTGGGATAGTTCTTTTAGAAGAAATAAGCCTAGAAAAAGTAACAAGCAATTTAAGATTAACTTCATGAATGTAGTCCATGACTACTAAAAATAAAGTTCACTCCTTTTCCCAGAATGGGAAACGAATCCCCCTGAGCCCACTCTGAGTAGGGGTTCACCTCCTTTTCCACATTGGGCTGCATTCACTCAAAGCAGTATTCCAACCCAGTGAAGCAAGTGGAGTCAGACACTGAAGAAATACGTTAATTTTATGTAAGGACAAATTATTTTCTACTTGAACATGCCAAAAGATTTTTTTCATGAGTCTCTGATAAATAGAGGTTCATCAAGATAAGATCTGGGCTTTAGTTCTCACAGCATATAAAATAATAGAATCATAAAATCATTTAGGTTCGAAGAGACCTTCAAGATCACCAAGTCCAACTGTTAACCCAGGATTGCCAAGTCCACCACTAAACCATGTTCCTCAGCATCACATCTACATGTTTTTTAAACACTTCCAGGGACGGCGATTCCACTACCTCCCTGGGCAGCCTGTTCCAATACTTGACCACCCTTCCAATGAAGAAATTTTTCCTAATACCCAATCTAAACCTCCCCTGGTGCAACTTGAGGCCATTTCCTCTTGTCCTGTCACTTGTTACTTGGGAGAAATGCTGGAAAGCTGCCTGGCAGAAAAGGACGCTTCACCAGCTTCGTTACCCTTCTCTGGACACGCTCCAGCACCTCTACATCCCTCTTGTAGTAAGAGGCTCAAAACTGAACACGGTGTTTGAGGTGCAGCCTCACCAGTGCCGAGTACAGGGGGACAATCACTTCTCTAGTCCTGCTGGCCGCACTATTTTGGATAGAAGCCAGGATGCTGTTGGCCTTCTTGGCCACCTGGGCACACTGCTGGCTCATGTTCAGCCAGCTGTCAACCAGCCCCCCGGGGTCTTTATCTGCCAGGCAGCTTTCCAGCCACTCTTTCCCAAGCCTGTAGCGCTGCGTGGGGCTGTTGTGCCCTCAGCGCAGGACCCAGCACTTTTACTTGTTGAATGTCCTATAACTGGCCTCAGCCCATCAGCTGGCCTGCCCAGACCCCCCTGCAGAGCCTCCTGCCCCCCAGCAGATCAGCGCTCCCCCCGCTTGGTGCCCTCTGCAAACTGGCTGAGGGTGCACTCGATCCCCTCGCCCAGATCATGGATGAAGAGATTAAACAGGACTGGCCCCAGTACTGAGCCCTGGGGGATACCACTTGTGACCGGCCACCAACGGCGTTTGACTCCGGTCACCACCGCTCCTTGGGCCCGGCCAGCCAGCCAGGTTTCACCCAGCGCAGAGCTCGCATATCCAAGCCCCGAGCAGCCAGCGTCTCCAGGAGAACGCTGTGGGAAACAGTGTCAAAGGCTTTACTAAGGTCTGGACAGAAAACATCCACAGCCTTTCCCTCATCCACTAGGCGGATCATCTTGTCATAGGAGATCAGGTTTGTCAAGCAGGACCTGACTCTCATAAACCCACGCTGGCTGGGCCTGATCCCCCCGTTGTCCTGCCCATGCTGTGCAATCGCAGTCCAAATGATCTGCTGTGCAAACTTCCCTGGCACCAAGGACAGGCTGCCAGGCCCGTAGCTCCTCAGATCCTCCTTCCTGCCCTTCTTGTAGATGGATGTCACATTGGCTGACCTCCAGTCTTCTGGGTCCTCCCCAGCTCGCCAGGACTGTGGATAAATGATGGAGAGTGGCTTGGCAAGGTCCTCTGCCAGCTCCTTCAGTACCCTTGGGTGGATCCCATACGGCCCCATAGGCTTGTGCAGTGGAGCACAAGTGGAGCAGCAGGTCACTAACCCTCATGGGTTGTGGGGGACTTTCTGCTCCTCCTTGTCCCTGTCTTCCAGCTCAGGAGGCTGAGTACCCAGAGGGAAACTGGTCTTAATTATTAAAGACTGAGGCAAAGAAAGCATTAAGCACCTCTGCCTTTTCATCATCCTTTGTGGCAATGTTCCCCCCCTAGGCAACATACATTAATACTTAGTGGTAATATGTTTAATAAATAACTTTTATCTATTTCCACTGAGTTTTCAGGAAGGTTATAAAGCTCTGATTTTTCTCTTCACTTGGTACAGAGGTTAGAGTATAAAAACCTGTGCCATAGTCTAATATGGGTCCCTGAAAATTCCTTCAGTTCTTTGTACCTTCCTGCCTTCCTGTGATGCCTTTGACTGATCTCATGCAATAGTGTCTATTAAAAATAGACAATAAAGCTGAAAGTTGATAAGCACAGGAAAGTTGTTTTGTTAAGGCACCTTGGGTTTCTCTTTCTCTTATACATAGCTGATGTCAATTTGGGGAAAATACTTGTAGTGTAAGCTCAAGATGCTGGCAGTTATAGCAGCAGTAGCATTCTATTAAGAAATATTTTTTTC
Organism: Falco punctatus; assembly: GCF_963210335.1. NCBI lineage: Eukaryota > Metazoa > Chordata > Aves > Falconiformes > Falconidae > Falco > Falco punctatus. Next base: position 72,293,777 of record NC_137583.1, read on the forward strand.
ATATCATCATGAAGAAAAGGTAATTTTAATGTCATGTTGGTCGAAACATGTTAAGCCAATAGGAATGCTTATAGCACCTTTCTCTCTTCATGAGGAAAAAAAAAAAAGTAACTTTTAACAGCACTAGCTTTGCAATCAATCCTCTCTTTGATTTTGTGCCATGATCTGAAGACTGAAGAGAGAGAGGCATTATGCTATTAAATTACGTTACTGGACGTCCTGAACATCTGAGGACCAGGATAGCATCTAACCTGTAAAGATGAGGGATGTTCCTCTTGTGTAAGTATCACCTCTTCCTCAAGCTATGAGAGGAGAAGGATGTGTGCCTGGTGCTTCCATCTGGCTCATCTCACAACCTAACCACAAGCAGGACTTGCATACCCAAGGGAGCACATTAGACCTTCCGCTGCTTCCCAGGCAGGTTCAGACAGGAATGTCGAAGGCTAAGCTGGCACAACAGTGAAGGAAGGCAATGTAGTTTATTGTTTTATTTCTTATCCAGTGGCTCACTTTGCAATAAAATAAACCTGTCCTGCTCATATCAAGGCAGAGGAAGAAGGAGATGAAGAGCTTCCAAGGATTTTTCCTTTTAACTCTGAAATGTCCAGGAAAGCTTTGGGATAAACATCCTCTCAAGTCTGTAAAAGCTCCCACATCAAACTTTGGAGAACTTCTCTGCGTCAAAAGGTCATATGTAAACTGTTTGAGATTTGACCAACGTTACATCACTAACTGCAAATAGCAGGTCTGAGAATTCATTTCTTTATATACGAACAGAATAAAAATTAAGACTCCTCATTGCCCACTAAAATGATGGATAAGTTTTATTAACAACAGTGATGATGTAGGGATTTAGGCAATTGACCCTGAGAAGAAAAAAGCAGCTGTAGCCTGGGGAAGACTGAATGTGTAAATGTAATAATTCTTTTTTTCTCAAGCATATTCACTACAGACTTGAGCAATAAGAGATGTCAGCTTTCTCTCCAGTAGAGAATATGACAACCACTGTTTTAATGTTAATGGTTTAAGAATTTTATTCAAGTAGATGACTGATTCTGGAACAGGTCAGTAGACACATAGGGTAATTTGTAACCACTTTCTACCTATACACAGGTCAAAGCACAACATATGTTAATTCTACAGCTATGGTGCATTGTAGACTGACATGCTATTGCTAGTGTGATTTTGAGGAAGAACTGGGAAAGATCAGAGTTGCAGGAAATGCTGATCAAAAGCAAATGGAAAAGATAAACAGAAAACAGCATGGGAACTACATCAGCACACAAGATCTGGACCTCAAACACCTTCCTTAGCTGGCATGATGTCGCAGTTTGACACAGCTTCCAAACATCACAGTTTCACTGAATATGTCCCACAAGTTACCTGCAGTTTTGTCAGGGCCACTATGATAGCTAGGGACAGCTCAACAGCGTTTCTCAGACAGAACAATTATGCAATAGACTCAACTAGATTAATGTTTGAAATGTGGAGTTTTCTTACTTTTTTCATAAAAACTGAATTTACAGTCCCAACACGCACATCGTAATAGGACAATAGAGAGAGGAGGAGGAAATAACATCTCCTGGGGTAATGATGTCTTAGGAAGAAATAGATTAGAGTTAAAAATGCCTCAACAGCTCTACTGCATCTGTCAGCCTTACTTCTCTCAGCAGTTTCTAAACTATCATTATTCCCTATTTTTCAGATGGGGAAATAGGCCAGAAACATGAAGCGATGTTCATAGACCAAGTCAGTAACACTAGTGACAATGGGTACTACTACTAATATGAGGATTTTAAATTCTGTCATTACTGTAATTTATTTCCTAATTACTTGACTTTTCAGAAGTGATCAAGAAGCTGTTTACATCTTTAATACAGTGTTAATCTTGCCTATTTACTTGCTGTGGAAAACGCACTTGTTAGCCCAAGGGGAACAAAAACAGAAGGAAAAATTGGTTTAATACTTATTTTATTTCTGCTACCTCAATAGCTATTCTTCTTTATGAGCAATTTCTTAGAACACTGCAAAACACGAAAACTTCATTGTGACATGTTAGGAAATAACATTTCAGCAATCTCACCTTGCATTCTGATTCAAAAAATTACTTAGCTCTAACAGGCATCCGTTAGCCTTTAGTAATTTGACTGCTAACTTCAAACCAAAACCAAAATTCCAAAGATTTCCCTCTCGGTGATTTTGCTATATGACAAAACATTAGGATGACTTTTCTGAGTATCACTTTAATTTACAAGTTTAATATAAAAATGTAATTACTGACAAACTGTCTGTGTGCTGTCCTTAATTTATGCAAACCTGCTTGTGACTTGTGATGATCTAGCCAGAGATGACAGACAGAAGAGTTCATAGAGACAGCCCAACCACAGCACTCTTGCAGTCTAGGCTTGGCTGTTACCACAGTGCCCCACTGGAGCAGGCTCTCTCTCACCGTTTGAAGTCCCATGGAGCAGACAGTGCTGGGACGAGGTTGGAGATGAAGGCGTGGGGTGGGCAGAGCTTTAATTTTAGTTTGTTTGCAGATGTGAGGCCAGGCTGCTCAATTCTTTCAATACTGACAGTCCGTACCAGTCTGTTTCCCAATCTTTCACTCCTGAAAGGAAAAGTATAGACAGTAAAGCCAAGACTTTTTATGGGGTCCACAGGCTAGGCCTTTTACAAAGTGCTCAGCGACCTCCTCATGTTCATGTTTTCAGCCTGCTTCTAAATTGACAAATCTCCCCTCACTCGCACAGCTGCCTCCATCACTCAGATACCTGCTGAACCTTCTCCAGACAGTTCACAAAGACACAATCATCAGCTCCTCCTTCTATACCTGTGACTTTAAGAAGTCCTTTTGCCATAGCCCAGAACTCCAGCACATATTTCCCCAGAACTCTAGTGCATATTCCCACCTTTATGTGGAAGCCTTCCAAGCAGCCTGCTGTAGCTCTTTCACAGTGTGAAGCACCTCTGCCATACATTAACTAGTGTTACATTAAAGAATGGAAGTGATGAAACACTCTTAGGAAATTTCCAGCCATGCCTAACTCAAGGCTTATAAAATAATGCACCACTTCCACCTCAGATATCAAAAAACCAGTGAAAAATAGTTATTTTGAATGGAGTTTTGACTACAACTGTTTCAAGTAACCAAATAGATACCAGAAAGGCTCTATCATAGAAAGTTTACATTTTAAAGTTTGTGAAGTCAAAGGGTCCTTTTTCCCTTTGAAGAACTGTACTTTGCTGCTTTTTTTTATTTATTTTATTTTTAGAAAGATTTAAATAATTCATTTACTGGTCTTTTCCACTCTCAATTCCCTATATAGTTATATCTTATTGTACTAACCTCTTACTCTCTATGTTCAGAAATTTCTGTCACATGCTTGTGAGAGAAAAGTTAGTCTTCTGAACGCCTGTTCGTTAAACAACTGCATTTCACAGCACCTCTGTACAAGTAACAGTAAAAAAGAAAAAAATCCCAGTCTCCTTTGATACATAAGGATTACCTGTATGGCAAATACCATTTAGGAAAGAAATAACAGTAGTTTCAGAAAGAATTCCCAGGCAAAGATTTCCCAGGGATAATAAGGCCAAACTAAAAAGTGTTGGTGAACTTCATCTTTTGGAAACTGGTATATCTCACATCTCCTGCCTCCATTCTTATATCCTCATTCACTCAAGACAAGTGGAAAAAAAAACACCACCACCACTCCCCCCCCCAACCCTCCTTAAAAGTAAAACAGTTGGACTCTGGGCTACAAGATATGTTGCATTTTGTGTAATGCAACAGCATGGAGGCACTGAAGAAAAGCAAAGTTGCTTGAAATTTTAGGTAATGATGAAAAGCTGGATAATCTGGAAAAAAAGGCTGTTACACTTGGAATCTGGGAGACAAGTGCACAGGCTCAGGCTGTGGGAGTATTCAGGATGATGAAAATTTGTTATGCAGGAACTTCACTATAGGTGTTCTGCTGTACTGCACTTGTAATTGCCTCGTCTCTTCCCTGGCTGATCATTGCTCAGGCAATGTCCTTGGCACAGCATCTTCACTCCTGCATTTGCTGTTTCCTGGCCCACCTAAGCAGAGAGGTAACAGCTGCTTCACAGGCAAAGAAGAAATGGTCACCTCTGAGAGGGAGTCTGGAGTCAGTAGTGGAAAAATTATGAAGGATGGGCAGTGAGGTACTGAATTGTGCAGATTTTATGAACATGTTGCAGACATGTCAGCATGCTTGAATCTCTTAGGGCTAGATATCTAGGATCCCTCCTACTTGTTTCAGTGAAGGAAAACCATTTTCTGGTCTGCAGCAACTGTATTGTGACCAGATGCAGACATCTTACTCAGAGAAAGTGTAAGAACCTGTCTCTGTCCTGAACACTGGAGATAGGACATGCTCCAGCCACAGTGGCTACTTCTACATAATATAGCACCAGCTGCTGTTATTTGCTGTCATGTTACTTTGCTTCTGAAATTCATCTGGTTGGCAAAGCAACCGACCTAAATAATACTGGAACATTCTGCAGAGTTCTGTAGAGTTAGTTAAAGGGACATTTTAAGTGATGCCTTTCAAATATCTGTACTAGGATGCAAAGAATTCTATGAAACCAGTTGGTTTTGGATTGTATCTGAAATAAAAGTCTGCTCTCAGGAGGAATCCAGTTGCTACTTTCTAATTTTACAGGACATTTTGAAGGAGTCTTGATGTACAGAAGTAAGATAAGGTACAATGAATAGATGAAACACTTCCTATGTTTTACTGTTCCTGGTGTTCCAAGCTTGTTCCTAATAAAGATAAAAAGAAAATAACATCATCTACATATTTAAATCATCAAATGACTGTACAAAAAGCTACAATTCCTCTTAGACAACACTTCTTTTTACCATTTTAAAAAAAAAAATATTTTTTTTATTAATATTTCATCTTGATGATGAATGAGACTGATTTACTCTGAACTGATTTCACGGCCAGAGAAGAACATACAGGGCAGGCAGGCACTGAGAAAGCTTTTTCACACTAATACTGTGCCAAACTGCAAGGTAGCACTGGCGTACAGATAAATGTCCCCTGGCGACAAGTGTGAAAACTCATTTTAATTTGTGTCACAAGCCAGAACAGAATTTGAGTTGGTACCCAAACACACAAAGCTGCAAAAGCTTCTCATACATGCAATTCTGCCCCACTCCCCTCAGAACAGCTAGTCTCAGTCACATCAGCGAGGTCTTCTAGTTGAGCCAGCAAATAACTCCTAACTGCTTTAAAGCCTTCTGATGCATAAGTTTTATCTCCAGCCCTTTCACATTACATTTTCTTCACATTCTTTCATATAACAATCACTAGTATAAGGAAACAGTTGAAAAAATATTTCAGTATAAGAAGTGAATGGGAGAGTAAGTAGCCAAATTGGGAAAAGAAAATTAACTGAGCCATCAACATTTATACATAACTTTCTAAGAAAGAATTACATCACCAGTCTAGTCTACTACTCCTTGTCTTAACTCTCACTTACCAGGTAATAGTTATATTACAGTTCTGTCCTCAGTGTAGCAATTATCTGTTAATGGCTTCATGAAATACACCTTGAACATCACTGCACAGATTCAAAATGCAATTAGCAATGAATATACTAATATGCTGGTTCTAATGTAAACATTTAAGAACTATCCAAGAAGTTTTAGAGACATTTCAGTGCAATACTTTCACCTTCACTAGACCTACTATCTTCCCTTAAGGCAATTCTACTTATTTTAAACTTTTTTGGCTAAGTCACATGTTTTTGGTTGGGATTGACAAAGACAAAAAGTCTTAATTTCCTCACAGAAAGTAGTGGAACTGTTAATGTGTTTTAAACAAACAAATAAAATCATTTCTTTGCAACTGTCTCCTCCTTTTCCTCTTTTCTTATGGGGTGAAGACAGACAGAAACCTACAGGGAGAGATGGTGACAATGAATACGCATTCAAACACAGCTGTGTTTGTTCATAGTTTTGTTCATTTTTAAACACAATTTAAATTTTATGCATTATGCATTTTTAAGGAGACACTGTCCCTACAGATGGCAAAATCTGCTATCCCCAGTTCAGCACACCTGCACATAGCTGAAGCCAGTCATGTTTCAGATTAAGCTCTTTTTGCAGAACGCTCCCCTCATTAAGCAAACTCACTAAAGAACACCCCTTAAAGCTATTACTGATACATTAGGTGGTATACACAACAAAACTAAAACAAGTTTTATTATTTAATGTCTACTTAGTGCTTAAAAATACATGCTCCCTGCTTAGACAGTTTAAATGGCACTCAAGTTTCAGACACCAAGTCAGATAAGTACTTTGGCTAACTCTCAATGCCAAAACACAAAAGCAACATTGTTTGGCTCTGGTCTCTGTTTAGCAGAACAGTGAGAGTTTTAAGAGGGTAGGCAACTGCTGATGAACTTACTCTGCAGCTCAGTAAAGCATATTTAAGATACTGGAAGTAGTGCAGCATATTTCATTTTCACAGGTTATTTATCTCACCAACATGACTGAAGTTTTTCAACAAGTGATAGATAACTGCTTGTTTTACCTTCGTGAATTTGATTTCATTGAATTTTTTCTCTTCATTGTTGTTTCCTTAGATTGATGGTGATAAGCAGACCATCATATGTGAGACCTTTGCAGGTTGAATAATCCAGTATACAGTACAAAATATGATTAGCTGATAAAGTAATTCACTGATTATCATGGAAGATCACTGATCAGTAACAAGGGTAAAAATCTACAGCTTCAGTGGCAGGGTCATCAGAATTGAATGGATTTTAGATTATTAATTTGAGACATTACATGCACAGAGAATAAACCATGCAAATTGTGTCAGAAATCTCATTACACAAGTGCAGATGTTGTCAGGGTATCTGCTGAATGATGAATTCATTCTCAACTGAAAGAAGAGCTGATTTGGCATATCAATCACTCTTGCTTGCTTTACAGTGGTGTGAATATTTTTTGTAGATGCTTGACATCTGTAATTTTCAGTTTGTAGCAGTTAATATGTTGTTCTTCTAGCTTTTAATTTGTATTGCCTGTAAGATGTTCAAAGTCTGCAGCTTCTGATCTGTAGAGTTGAAGTCACGTATTCAGTAAATTGCTGACCCTTTGAAGGGTCTTTCTTTAACATCTTTGTGGGACCTATGTTGTGTCTTATGTTTTCAAAACATATTTTGCTGTCATAAAAATATGCATCTATTGTTAACTTCATTTTGAGCTGCATTTCCAATGGCACTGATGTTTTTCATCTTCTTAGAGTCATGACTGAGAATAGAAACTTGAGGGTTTTTACCATATGATTATTTTCATCAATATTTCATAAGCCTGAAATAAAAATATCTGGTTTATTGTGCTTATTTGCAATGAGACATTTACGTACAGAATATGGTTTAAACTAATTATGCAAGAGGCCAAATGTTCTATGTGACAGTACAGAGAGGCCTTTTCCAGGGAACCAGTTTATAATAATGTTAATACATCTACTTTATATATATAATATAACAACTGTATTTTGATGGCAAATGGAAGGAAAGTTAAGTTGAAAAAATAGGCTGAATTAAAATATAGTTAAATTTACCATACATCTTTAAGACTTTAACATCCCAATAACATTGGGTGGCATTGCATAGGATGGTGTACTAGATGAAATAGATTGATAAAAAGGAACTATGTTCCTTTGAACTCTACAGGAAGCATCCAAGATCAAATAAGATCATGAATACTACTACTGAATAACCTAGTTTAAATCTTAGGAAAAAGATCTTTTAAATCACAACTCTATCTCCTTTAGACTTCATCCAGTATATGGTGGAGGAAGAACAGAAGGTAGGACTGGTGCAGGCAGGAAGAATTTAAGTACTGTCTATATTTGCACATGTTTCAGGTTATTAAGCCCTATTTTATGTTGAGGAAGCTGTTCAAATGAAAAATGCATGCAATCCATACAAAATATTTGTTACTTATATGACAATAACACTTATAATACTCAATACTGTTCAGATAGCCCAATTTAGTAAGCTTATCTTCAGCTTCACTGTAATATACAGATCTTGAAATGAAAACTCAAAATATTCCAAGCTTAGAAGCTAGGGAAGGAAAGGACAGAAACAAAGAAATGATAAAATAAAATTCAGAAAATGGCAAAGAAAAGAAAAGCGACAAAAAAAAATCTGACTTCAGTCTCCACTTCTTTTTTTTGCATGCTATCTGTAGAATACCACATTGTATAGCTTTACTGTACCTAAAGCTTCCTTTTTGCCACAGACTCCCCCAGCTTTGCTCCCACCCCTACTTCCTTTGACTACATCGCCCCTGTTGAGATGGAAAAAACAAGATTTAAGTAACAGAAATGCAAGATCGCTGAACTAGAGCTGGTTGTTGAATTCAAAGTACTAGTGTTAAAACTTGACCTCCATGATGTTTGATTGCCCTATTATAATGCCATGTGCTTCGAAAACCTGATGCAGTGTAGCAGAAATCATTTTAAGGTTATTTATAAACAGTATAAAGCACTGAATGGCTGTGAGAGTGAGCAGATTGGCACGTAGAACTAGAGTGAATGTGACAGCCCTCCATTGCAAGTTCAAATCTCCTAGAGGCTAAATTAAAGGGTTTTATGTAACAAAGAGTAAACCTGAGTGAATACTTTGGCTGTTGTTAATATTGTTGTTAATATTAAGCCAGCTTAATATTAGGCTGTGGAAAAGCAGAGCAAGATGTGGCACAGGAAGGTTTTGTGACTCTTCTGTTTGTTCAGTAAATACCAGGGTCTGGATTTCACATAAATTTTTCACACCAATTCCAGACTTAGAATTTGAATTGAACTTTAGCTTTCACTGCGCTTTGAGAAAATTACAGTAAATGCCTGGTTTTCCACAATGTTTTTGCATGGAGCCTAAATCTGAGACATTGCTGAGAAATGTATTTGGGCCTTTTTTTTAATTTTGTTTTGGGGGTTGTTTCAAGAGGTAGGAAGAATTTAATAGCTTCTGATTGTGTTATCCATTCTTTCAAAGCACAATTTATGTTGGAATTTCTCACATGCTTAAATACAAGAGGTTTTCTACACCGCTCACCTGTGTGCACACCGTGAGTAGAAGGAAGGAAGAAGTCACAGTTTTTGCATTTGCAAAGGGGTTGCTTTTTTGCTGCATGTCTCCACCTCACTGCCTTCGGGAAGAGCCAAAAGAGAATGCTGTTAACAGCAGTGTTGCCATTATTTCTCTTAAAGTCACTTAATGGTTGATTTTTAACGAAAATGTCTCCCTGAGTCCCAGTGCAGTCGCATGAATGCTCAAACTGATGCCCTGGGCATGGAGACATGACTGCAGCTGAAGTGGCTAACATCAGCAAGCACTGGCACTCAGTGCCCAAAGAGGTTCAGACCAAGACAACTGACTGGGCAAGGCTGTAAGCCCAAGTTTGAAGTTGACCCTGCTTTTGGCCAGGCATTGAACACTAGATGAACTCTAGAGGTATCTTCTAGCCTCAGCTATTCTATTCCGTTTGCCACAGAGCAGTGCCCTCTGACTCAAGCAGAATTCCATGTTTCCTTGCCTGGGCAGACTCAAGGCACTTCCACCTCTAAGGCCTTTCCCCTTCTTTTCCTCTACTCATTTCACCACACAGGCAGCATCATTCTGCGCTGCTACTCAAACACCCTGTAAGATAGCCAGCAAAGCAGGTATCTACTTTTGAACAATTACTGAATAAGGTATCAGGGAGCACATGAAGCTAAGAAAATACTCTGCGTATCTGTTAACAGCAGAAAAGTTCTGGAAACAGGAAGGACAAAAGAGGAGGTTTAAAACAGAACTTCCATTTCTGGCTACTAGAAGTGGGTTCAAGGAAGAAAGGAAGACAGCCACAGGACACTATGTAACTAGTTATGAAATAGCCAAAGCGCACTTTTAAATAGATAGTGTGAAGAATAACTGCAGGCAGAAGGAATCTCCAACTAAAGACCGAGAAGATAAACTTACTATTTTAAAAAATAATCTAGAAGGGATCAGATAAAAAATGGAGCATAGGAAAAAATCTTAAAGAACTAGACCCAAAATTACCCTTTAAGGAAATCATAAATTTCCCAGTCAAGTATCACTCAACTAGAGATGAAGCTTACTATGTACAGAGCAACATACAGCACTAGAGACATGACAAAAAATCCAAAAGAGAGAGAGAGAAGCAGAAGGACTTGAAGAGGTTAACACTGGAGTCAAAACAGGACAGAATGTTCCACAGAGCACTAAATTGTGTGGCAAACTCACAAACCAAGAATATGCTCATCACTTGAAAATAGTAAAAAGGATCCCACGATTTCACAAGCAAATGCAAACATCGGCAGAGTACAAACAGCATTATTGACATATTGGAAGGAATGAATGACACTGCAGTAAAAAGTGAATGGGCTATCAATTTTAAAGAAAGCAGAATGTTAATTTCAAATTGGACGCAGATGAACAATCTGATGTTATCAGGACATGGTAATTGTTGCTCTTGAGAGAAAAGCTGCAGGAAAACAGATGAAATTCAAATGTTGTAATACAGATTCTATTCCCAGCTGAAGTTGTTTATGAAATAAATGAACAGGAAGCTAAGACAAGGGAAAAGGTATAATCTATATACAGTATTAACAAAGCGAGGTAGGGAAGTCTCAAATAGACTAAAAGATGTGTTATGGTCTGCGTTTCAGCACTGGGAAGCCCCTAAGAGGGACATCAAGCTGGAACAGCTACGGGAAGAGTCTGTGGATATTCCTCAAGGAACATCCTGAGAGAGGGCCTGAGACAGCCGTCTACCTCACGTTCCCCAGGCACAGAGAGCAGGTGAGGCTTTTCTTGTGTGTGGGACTCGCCAGCTGAACTTGGATATCTGAAACAAAACAGAGAAAGAACGCTGCCTGAACCAGTGGATGGACTTTTTTTTTTTTTTTTTGCACCAATTCCCTGTTTGGTTCAGCACTGCCTGACTTGGCCCACATACATTTAATTTGTTTCTCCTTCATCAGGATTCCACCTGTGACAGAAACAGGGCGTTCAGGGATGCCCAAATATAAGAACTATGCACCAGCCTTTAACTACTCATTGTATTTATCGCACAATACCATTTATCTAACTACAATTGTATTTATCACACAATACCATTTTACAGTCAATGTTTTTTAAGCAAACAAAACACAAAAATCCCATTATTAGATTCTACCCAGCCACAAGTGATAACAGGTACGTAACTACTACTTAGAAGTGAAGTGCATATATCTGTAGGATCAGTACTATTTCTTTGCATTACTCCAATGGAAATTTCTTTAATAATTGTCTTTTAAAAATAGTTAATAGGAATTTTATTAAAAAAGAAACATTCTTCTGCTCTCAAAATTTTTATTTAACAATTTTGGATGTGTTCAGAATGCCAGTACCACCCAAAAAGGACACAGTGAGGGGATAATTGACCTTGTCAGCTAGAAGCAGTCTTCTCTTTTCCTTGGAACATTTAGCTCATAGATGCAGTCAATTACCTTCAGGTAATGCCTGCTTCAAGGGTTTTATTGCTCTGTTCCTTTGAAATGAAATAGATTTACTAGCCTCAGTTAGACCTATTTTGCCTGAAGTTCCAAGACCATTTTAGCAATATTAAAATTTTCTCTGATTCTAGTACTAGGCTTTAAAAACAAAGCCACTGACATCTGTGTTTCAAACCAATCAAATATTTATGAATCTTGTAAGTATTTTTATCCATAACCCTGAATTCATTAGTATGTATATTAAAGTGGATTTATAGGTTCAATGGCTAATTTTTACTTGCTGTAAATAAGTGTATTGGACAATTTTTAATCTAAAACTGTCTGTACCTTGTAATTGGTTGGGAGAGTCTGTTGAGTCTTTGGCTTAAGCCAGAAATCCTGGCATAGTAAAAGCAGGGGCACAGCAGTATGCCATGGTTTGCTACTCTGTTACCGGTATAGTCTCTGCCCAGGAATCTTAGCGCTTGTGTTCAGTGCTGAGAAATCCCAGCTGCAAAGAAGCCGATAGAAAAACAATTGAAAAGAAAAAGGTTGGAATTTAAAGCCCATGGCTCACATGTGGGCTCCTTGTCTAGTACTTGTTCAGCACAATTAAAACCCTCACATTCCTTACTCTCCCAAAGCACAGCAGAAGACAGTCACAGATTCACGAGGCAAAACCAGTCTGACCTTAGATGAGATACTTTTGCCTTTCCTTATTTCAACTCACATATAGTTAACACTTTTTTCTTCTTTTTTTTTCTTTATTTTAGAAATATTTATAAAATTATACATAGACTAGGAGAAACAGTACTGACTGCACAGAAGAGACAATCAAACCAGCAACTGAATCACAAAAGTACTAAATTTAACGGCTTATTACCCAGACACACACAATTCATGTTAATGTAAGATCGCATTTTCATTGCGGCTAAAAAACAAAGCAAAAAGGTGAAAAGATTTATAGGAAGAAAAAGAAACTTGTATGGAATTGCAAGCAGTCCAATATTTTGTTCATTAACTCCTAATTAGATAGTCCTATAAAGAAGAATGAGTACTGTTGGATTATCTATCCTACTGCAAGCCCCCAGATGCTTCCTATATTGTGTTTATTTTCACATAAGCAATAGGATTTAATTCTACAGTAATGACTTCCCAATTTTCCTCCAGAGCAATAGTATATTACATTTCCTGCTAAAATAAAAATGGATTCTAATAAATAGCTGCTGTCTTGCAACTTACTGATAAAAGAGCAAAGGGAAAATATTTCAAGAGTTTGTATTCATCTTTGAAAGGTGCTGAATCCAAGAGCAACTGTTGGATGGGAAAAGCAGGGTTAAGAACAGTGTTTGGGCCTTTGTAGGATCAATACAAATTTTGTTCAGTATCCACTGGACAGACTTCAAAGTGTATCTACAATTTCCTTTACATGCAAGAGAAATTTAGATATGTATCCTTAAAAAATCGTTCATATGTTCTTATAAGTCTGAACATTATTCTTTCAATTGGATTCTTCTGCTTGTTTCTAATTATAGTGTACTCAGCTGAAACCTACACCCAATTTCTAGTTAAGCAATTTTTAAAAAATGCATTCAAAGTCTTTCTCAACACTAGAGTTTGAGTATTGGTGATGAAGATATATTGTTGTCAAACTTTAAAGCTTGGGCAAAAGCCCTTTTCTCAACATGGGATTAGAATAAAAAATCTCCAAGCCTACTACCTGATAGCAACTTTCTTTTTGACTCTGGTCAAACCAGTGACATTTCTGCTCTAGTTCTGTTTGTCTACAGAATGGAATAAAACCTCCAAGGGGATGTGGGAGAAGCTGATGGAAAAAATGAAAAGCACTCAAATGTTTTAGTGAAAACACCACTTTAAAAGTGCAAATTTGAAAAATAAGGGGCCAGAAATTAGAGTTTTGTTTTGTAAAGAAAATGGCCATATTTTTCTTAAAATTGTCATAGAAGATTTTGACCACTGTTAGCCAGCCAGCAAGATTTTTTGAAACATGTTTTCTGAGATTCATTGAAAGACTCAGTAGACATTTTCCTGGCCAACAGTGCCTTTTTATTCATTTAATTCCAAAAGGTCAGTGGTTAACATCTGAAAATTTTAACCAATACTTTCACTACATTTTATCTTTGTACCTTTCATTTCAGCTTCCAGTGCCTTCACTGGTAATCACGGCCATTTCTGGAGAAGAGTGCAGTGACACCAAAGTCATCTCTGCAGGCAGATCCACTTTATTCTTTGTGGATGCAGTGAGTGCCTCATGTGTCGCTGTACAGCACAGAAGCCTCTGCGTAGGGCTTTGGAGACAGCTTCTGAGGGCTGGACAATCCAGCCACAGAAAGGGTATACCTAACCAAATCAGGGTATGAAGATCTACAGGTCAACTTAGAAAGCATGTTCAAGTCCTGAAGTGTGTGTGGTTTTGACACACTTCCACCTGAGCAGCTTTAGGAACAGCATGGAATCTCACCCTATAAACTCAGAGCACAGTTGAGCTCAGTCATGACTACTCCCACCCACCCCCACAGATGTCTAAAGTTTTACCCATTAAACTCTTTGGTACAATTCATACATAGAAGTTACTTCTGCAGCTGTAAACGATCTGCTGCAGAAACAAATAGAAAGTGAGTTTCAAGAAGTTCTTGCTCAACACTTCATTAAAGAATATCCTTAGAGAAGAGCTGAAAGAAATTATGGTCTTACAGACTTCACTCCCTCAGGTGCCCCACACTATTCACCACTTTTTTTTTTTTTTTTCAGTATGGAGGATGAGCCCTTTGAGATTATACAAGTCAATTCCACCTGTAATGAAGATTGTAAAGCAGTAACTTTCATTGTGGACATAAAAATGAAGTGCTAATTATTAGGCAATACTCTTGTCAATAGTAATATTGTAAATATTTTTTTACAAAAATTATAAAGGAAAACACACAAAACACGAGACCATGAAATATAAAGAGAGAATTATAGAATCTCATTTGCATTTATATAAGATTGTTTTTTCCTCTTGTGCATATTTCAAAGTATTTTGCAGAAAATAATTTTAGATTCTGTCCATGTGCTGCCCAGCTGAGGATTGAACACTGTTCCATGATTAAATATGAGGACACTATGCTTTGCAAAGCAATGAAGGAAAGAGACTGGAGGAGAGCTATTTTGCTGTCTTCCCAAAATTAACACTGCTTTTACCTGTGAACAGTTCTAGTCTACCACTTCAATTGCAAGGTCTTTGGTTGCACTGCCACTGCCTTTTGTGAGGTTTCCTGCTTCCAGACTGATTCCATCCAGCATAAACTCCAAGTTTTAATCAGAGAATGAAACAGAACTAGCCCGAATTCGGCTGGATGTGCAAAGAGAGAAGTGAAAGGAGTGATCGGAAAAGGATGAACTGAGAAAATATAAAATTAGAAGCAATGGCAGAAATAGATGAGTAAGAAAATGATATATTCACCTTCGTGTGCAGCGCTGCTCATTATTGAGTACTGCATCCTATCACTGCAATTGCTTCCCTGCACTTTCTTCTACCTTTTTCTGTCTCCATCCTCACTGCACAGCATTTGACTTGAAACTCCTTTGATATTTTACAAGTGTTTAAGTATTTTGGAAGGTGCCAAGCACACAAGAGGATACTGATATTACACATACACACTAAATCGACACCTTCGCACATATAGCTTGTGTCTTTCTAAAAATATAATTAGACCAAAAATTTTTCCAAATATTTTCATATTTGGAACAGACTGGCAATGTTTTGCATAGATCTTTCTTCAGGCCTGAAATAAAACCAGTAACTTGTGAACTAGAAATAAACTGAGAACAATTGTTTTGAGATTATTTTTTGTTCATCAACAATTAGAGAAACGGTGGCTTAAAGTGTCAAACGGGTGGCTAGAGGGGCAGGTGCAGTATAGCACCTCCTCTGGGTTAGCCAGAGAAAAGCAGCGTCCTTACTCCAAAGCGTCCCTGTCACTAAAAAGGCACCTTTTCTTTGGTTGGGTTTGTGGTTTTTTTTTAATCTAGAGTTCCATTTTATACAAGAAGCATAGTTGAAGGTCCTCATTTCACCACCACAAGAACGTGATCATGAACACTTGTCAAGAATTCACATCGGCAACCAAGCCTCATGCATAACCCAGGATTGATAAAGACAGTAGAATTTTGGCCGTCATCAGCAAGACACTCCTTAACAGAAACTGGTATCCTATTCTGTCAAATAGCACCACATCTTTTTTCTTATTATGAATTACCATATCTAAAACAAATGCATACTGCTTTCCAAATGACAGAATTACTGAAGAACTGGTAGCAAGTCATGTCACCATGCTGCACTGCTTTGCTCCACTCCAACCTTTCCTCAGCAAGAAGTATTTCAACACTACAGTTTAATCTTCGTTCTGGTTTCTCCTCTCACCCGTATCTGATTATCAGAGAAAGAAAAATCTTGCAGGAACAACTGTGCCTCAGATGCTTCACTTATATTCACAAACCATGCAGCATTTGGTACCACTTTACATTCCCTAGATCTCTAATTTCATATGTTTTTGATAAACACTTAGCACCAATTGTACAAACTAGTGAGAATTAGTTTCACAGGAGACATGCATTACATCAACTGCAACAGAAATATTTTGGGCAACGGAAGATTGTTGGTGGTATTGCACATTTGGACCATTGCTATTTTGAGCACTACTTACCATTAAAGATTATCTAAACCTTGCAACAAAACTGCCATTTCACTTGAATTTAGCCTTCATATGCAATAAGTATATAGGAAAGACTACAAACCCTCATCATAGCTAAACACACAGCAAGGTATATTTTAGAGGTACAACTGACAGTCCAAATGTTACAGATCCCAGATGTTCTAGGCATTCTGAGGAGTAGTAGTTCAACCTTGCAGAGCCTTAGAGGAACAACTGTCAATCAACCAAAGCTCAAAAAGTAAGGCATGTCATGGACAGGAGACAAGAGGTTATTATAAAAATGAAACATCTCTGGAATTGTATTCATTTTTT
The DNA here is from genome assembly GCF_963210335.1 of Falco punctatus. Lineage (NCBI taxonomy): Eukaryota > Metazoa > Chordata > Aves > Falconiformes > Falconidae > Falco > Falco punctatus. The sequence continues at coordinate 72,310,329 of NC_137583.1, forward strand.
TGTTGTCTCCATTCTCAGATGGAGCAACAATAAAAGGTGTGAAATATAATTCTAACCATAAATAATAATGTGCTTTTTATTTAAAACTCGCCATAAGCTTCCCTCCCACACAAGAAGTGATTCAACTTTCCTCTCCTGTGTGCTTTCTCCATTGTATCTAAGCATGGTCCCCACGATTTAGCCAGTGATACCTCGGTAAAATGAAGTGGATGTGTATTTTTTGAAATCCCTCACGTTGATGCTGAAGCACGCAAGCTGATGCAGGTCTGGCACTGTTAAAGTGGTCCTTTCCTGCCATCTAGGGGACACGTACTGGTGTGCAAACAGATTCGTCTTCACAGTTACATATAGGAAAACTTTCTATATTAAATGCTTATCTCCGCCCAGCAAAACCCAAATCAACTTGAGGAGTAGCACAACTAACAAGAAGCAAACACAACTGAAGAATAGCACAACTATTTTATGAGAGACCATATAGTAGAGCATAACAGTTTAAATCTGGCACAATCTTAAAATTTTCTACAGTAAATTTCAGTTAAATGCCTAGCAAAATATTGAGGTGATAATCTAAGCCTTGCTTTTACAGCGCACAGCCATGTCTTCTGAGCTACTCAGCTATGTGAAAAAGCCTTTTGATCTTTCTGGATACCTCAAGAGAGCCAGACCTGTGCTGCTATAAACAATGTGTGACTGTCAACAGTCAATACTGAGAGAAAAAAGATTGAGATGTCTGTGGTCCCAGAAAGTAAGGAAGTCAGAAAAACCATAGTTGTATCACACCTGATATTACAAAAATTTAGCTCAGTTCCAGAACTTGCTTTCCAATATATCATTCACATGAAGCACTTTCTCAGAGCCTCATTCTCCTGCCTGCATGGTACACGGCCACACTGTGCAGACAGTATGCACCTTTCTATTGCTCTACCCTAAGAAGCAAAACACAGAAAAATCGAACATTGAAAGATCATCAAGTTAATTTTAGAAGAAGTTAAAAGTTTTTCCAAGATGCAAGTTCCTATTGCTAGTGTTGATGTCATGGTCACGTTTTTTGTACTTACTCTCTTCACTGCTGCCTTCTGGGCTCTTTCACAGGGCAGACTCTAAAAAAGGAAAGAGCAAATTCAGCTAAATACTAAGCATAGTCAAATGCACACACAAAAACCCCAACAAGTTTTTTTCCTGTTCTTCTGTTTGTATTTTTGTTCTTACTTTGGAAGGGAACAGTCCACCAAAACAAACACCCTCCACTAAAAGAAACAAAGACCTACGTTTCCCATGGCTGAGACCATGTGAAAGTCTCTTTAGGATGAAAGTTGGAGCTTCTCTTGAGATGATTTTAAGATATTTCATGAACTGGCTACAGCTGCACAAGATGCAGGCCCTGATTCTGCCCCAGTGAAGGGACTGAAGTTGAAATGCTTTCACTATCCCCTACACTTGAAGTGACAAAGTTACTCTACTTCAATAACTCTTCACCAAAGAACACACAAACAAAACCCCACAAATTTAACAGAACAACTCAATTTTATTTTTATAAAATAAATTTGAGTGGCTACGCCCAAGTCCTCTTCCCATTACTTTGTGCAGTGTGTTTAAATAGCTAGAAAGAATCACTGACTTGGGGACAGTGAAGTTCTTTTACCGCCTAGGCAAGAAGTTCCAGAAAAGACAACAAATAAAAAGCCACAGGCCAATCCATTTACAGCAGTAGAATACAAATCTGTGTAAGACATTAATTTCTTGAACTGGAACATAGTGTATGCCTGCTCAGCATAAACAGAAATTTGACACTAGACCAGCACTGCTGCTAAAAAAAAATAAATAAATATCTTTCTCTTGATATTATATTTATGGAATTTGTTATTCACAGAAAAGAAAGGAAGGTCTCCTGCAAGATCAAGGTAACAACATACATTTGAGAACAAAAATCTCAGTGGTGAAGAGTGAACCTGAAGTTTTATACAGAAGAACTTGCAAAGATTATAACTAGAAAATTGTTATTGCCCAAAGGCATCGCAGGAACCTGTGGCATGGATCCCAAGCGTTAGTACAGCATGCCTTGCTAAACTTCAGGAAATCTGTGCCCCTGTACCAGAAACTGTTGTCCAGGTTCTGTAGAACATCCAGCTAGGGGACTCTTTAGATCCCCAGATAAGATGCCAGCAGTGTCTTGAAAATGGAGACTGCTTGGGGCTACAGGGTAAACGTGAACAAACTGAGACAAGGTACTTAAGCTATGTTTTTAGAAAAATAAATAAATAAAAAGGGAGATAACAGTGAAATGAGATTGGATTTACCAAGACAGCTGTATGAGGAAAATACGGGTTACTTGGTAAAACCTATAGCTTGTGACAACCTTCTTTTTTCTTGTACTGTCCCTCACATGCCTTTGTCAGCATCTTTAGACAAGACAGTACAAGGCAACAATATCTTAGAAGGAAGAAAAAAAAAAAAGAAAGAAAAAAAAATTACAAAGGCTCCAATTAGAGACAGGATGGAAAGGTAGTAAGTCACCATCAAGAAATCAAGACAGCTTGCTTCCGAAGCCGGACCTCACGGTGAGTACAGACTAAGCTGGGTACACCCTTAATGCAAACTGTCATGAACATACTCGAACAGTAAAAAAACCCTACAATACATATTTTGGACCTCTCAAACACATTGAACATTGCACTTAACGCAGTAAAATTAAAGTCTTATTCAGCTAAAAGGAGAACTTTCATGCCTATGAAAATCAGTATGTTCTAGCTTTAGTTTTCTAAAAGTAAAGCATTTTTAAGTCTGATTTGACTATCTACAGCGACATCTGCATAGTCTTAAAGAAGTTCTGAACTATCCCAACCTGTACCTATGAAATTTTCTCTTCATTTAACATAGGCTTATCTTTCCATTAATTTAAGAAACTAAAGCCAACAAGCATGTGAGGTTTCCAGGTTTGTTTTTTAAATGTAATAAAAAGTATGGTTACAGAAAGGCAACTTTATGCACAGCATTTTGGGAGGTGTATTCCTATGGAAAGCTGCCTGGTGGAAAAGGCCCTGGGGGTGCAGGTGGACAGCCGGCTGAACCTGGGGGTGCCCAGGTGGCCAAACCGGCCCATAGCATGCTGGCTTCTATCCAAACAGTGTGGCCAGCAGGGCTGGGGCAGTGAGCATCCCCCTGTACTCGGCACTGGTGAGGCTGCACCTCATAGACTGTGTTCAGTATTTGAGGGATGTACAAGAGGGACGTTGAGGTGCTGGAGCGTGTCCAGAGAAGGGCAACGAAGCTGGTGAAGGGTCTGGAGCACAAGGCTTAGGAGCAGCTGAGGGATCTGGGGGTGTTTAGCCTGGAGGAGACTCAGGGGGCATCTTACCGCTCTCTATAGCTACCTGAGAGGAGGTTGTAGGCAGGTGGGGGTCGGTCTCTTCTCCCAAGTAATTGTTGACAGGACAAGAGGAAATGGCCTCAAGTTGCACCAGGGGAGGCTTGGATTGGATATTAGGAAAAATTTCTTCGCTGAAAGGGTGCTCAAGCATTGCAACAGCCTGCCCAGGGAGGTGGTGGAATCACCATCCCTGGAGGCATTTGAAAAAATGCATAGATGCAGTGCTTAGGGACATGGTTTAGCTATGGACTTGTCAGTCCTGGGTTAATGCTTAGACTTGATCTTTAAGATCTTTTCATCCTAAATGACTCTATGATTCTGTCTAGGTAACAGCATGTGAATATAGGCACACAATTTGCTACTCTGTCCCTTCTGCTTTTAGAACATTTTCAAAACTCTGTATTCTTTGGGAATATTTTTGGAATTGGTGGGGAAAAAGGAAACTTACTATGACATTAAGATGGTCAAAATTAACACACTGAGCAAAGACACTAAAAGTACTTATTATTTAAAGCCTATTCTTATGAAATAGTGTTGGGGTTGAACAGAAAAAAAAAATGAAGTCAACTGGGTGTACTTCTTCCCCCATTTTCACAACTCAAATTACTCATCTGTCTGTAAATATTTGTCTGCAAGTCATGCTTTGTCCAGAAGCTTTTTTTTTTTAACAAAAAACCCAGAATACAAATGAAAGTACAGTCTCTTACAAAAATTACTTGAAAAGCACAAAAAAAGAAAAACTGAAGTAGTTTTTCACCAGAGTTTTTATCTCCCCCAAAACCATATTTTGGTGTGTTACAATATTTACATTGTTAAATAACTACCAGTTCGTAGAATTGCATTTTTAAACCTGGAAAAATTAAACCTGCACATTTTACAGGGGGTGGGGCAGCATTTCAGTTCACAAAGATCAAATGAACTTTCAAAAATTTTATATATGAAATGATAATAAAGAATACCTAAAATTTGCAAGCTACAGTAACTGAACTGTAGGGTAAGGAAAGAAAGAAAATTGTTTCCTTCTCAAACACAAATGACCTAGATTACAATGCTAAAATGTACAAAAGGAAAAGGAAATTTGATGGTCACAAAATACATCTTTTTTTCCTTAGTAAATGGTTTTCACTCACCATAGGTTATCGAAGCAGATAAAAGTTAACTGGACAAAAGAGAGAGGAAGAGTAGTATGCTCCCTACTCAATTATCCAGCCTATTTTTTCTAGTACTTACTTATGCAATAAGGCTTTATTCAGTCCTAAAATTATTAACAGGGAGGGAAACATTAAAATTACCGGATCTACTTAGTAAAACCAGTTAGCTTAGAGACAAACACATCAGGGAAAGGGGAAGGGAAAGTCTTAGTGTAAAACTTAGTTCCATTTCAAAAAAACTAAGAAAATCCAGTTAAGCAAAAGAGCTTAAGTCTGCAAAGGCTACTTTCAAAAAGCTGATCCTGCCAACCTCATCCAAGCATGACAAAAATTGTTCAAAGGTCCATGCTTACAGAGGCTGCCTAAACAAATCAGAACTACTTCTCTCTTAATATGACGGATTATTTTAACACAATGGGTCTGATTTTATAAATTAGACTATAACATGCAGATCAATTACTTTTTTACAGTATTCTGTTTTTCTGATATTTTACTCAAGAAGGTTTTTAAATGCTTCCTTATCCTTCTAATTTTCTAATTTCCTCTGAGAAGCTGATTAAGTGTTCTTTGTGAACAGTATACTATATGCAGAATATTTTTGAAGTGAAAACTCTCTGCAATATATTTACTACATACAGATTAACAAAAATAATACCGTGTTTAGCAGCACAAACACACATGCAGTGCTCCAAAGCACATAATTGTAAATAATATTTTTATCAAACCACTTTTAGTATAACAGGCTCTGAAAGTGACTAAAATTAACCCCCTAAAATTCAACACCAAGCCTTTTTCAAAAAACAAACCACAGCATCACAGATATTACAAATTGAAAACTTGTAGAAAATGTAGTAAGGTGATCAAAATCATAGCTAATGTCAAGAATGTTTCCTTCTATAAAGATACTCAAAGTTCTTAAGTATTGGGGAATTAAGAGAAAGCTTTAATTATTCTGATATTCCAAGGTCTATAATGTGACCATTTCTTCTTATTCAAAGTTAGATGTATTACTTCAGGTGAGACCGGTTTTAGTAATCAAACTATATATTTATGAATGGTTTTGCCTGGAAAGTGTTAGCTATGAAATCATGCCTTTTTTTTTTTTTTTTTTTTTTTTTTTAATGAAATGGGCTATACATTCACATAGTGCTTTTTATAAATATTCAGGATTACATTCTGAACTACATAAAAATAAAACTGAAAATAAATATAATTTCCAAACTGAAAATATTAAGACACCAAACAAGAAACCTCATTCACATATCATTTTATTTTTTTCATTTCATAATTTGCTTCCTTAATAATAAAACAAATCTTATTTTCACACATTAGAACAGTTTCTAGCATAAACATCAGAGCAAGAGGCTTTAGTATCAGATTTTAACCTTGCCTTGCATTTCTCGTTTTTGTTTAAGCACTACTTTTCACTGATTTAAATTATCTTCTGAGCATTTTGATATGACACTCAACACAGGCTTTCTCCTAAACATGACTTTTGCTAACGAGCATTAATATACAACTTCATTCAACCAATCACTGTTTTCACATACATTCAAAGCCTTCTTTTTAACACTTATGACAACATATTTGCTGATACTTTTAAAATTTCATTAATCTTTGTTTCAAATAAAAATGGAAGCAAACTGAAATTTACAAAACAAAATTTTATTAAAGAAAACTCAAGTGTGCTTGAATTATCAAAATAAGATCTAACAGAAACAGTTTGTCATTAAAGGTCTACAGTCAATTAGCAAAATTGTTCTAGTAACCAGACTCCACATAGTTTTCAGGCATGCAAAAGCAGAGAACGGTGTTTTTGGAAAGCCTGCCTAACATTTATGTAGGTTAGATACCTGACTGCTGCTGGGATTCCATTAGGAATTGAGTGTCTGCTACTGTTTGTTTGGGGTTTTTTTTCCTCAGATGGTTTCTGGCACCTAATATTCTCCATTAACTTCATCCAGAACTTAGATTCTCTTTACTGATCTAACTTCATCCCCTTCAAATTGAATTAGGAGTTACTACGTCCAATCTTTCACCACCTGTTTTTCAAATGGAAGCCCTCTACTTTTTCAACTTTCAGTTCCCAAATTTAAGCTGAATGAATATAATTCGAGCACTATAAAGAGTTCTCTGCTCCTGCAAAGATGACTAAAACCAAAAATCAAGGCAAAATATTTTCTCTGGAACAGAATCTGAAAACATGTTTGATAGTAGGTAAATAAATGTCAAGATTAGCTTCACTCTGAAGTCCACAGATGGAGCACCATGACTCTGTTCTGTTTATAAATCTGGCTTCCCTTTTGATTTTGCATTCATTTAGAAAACAGCACTCTCACTAAAAGTTGAGGAAGGCTCATGTATACAGTATTTAAAATTTTAACAGATTACGGCAAGTCTACATGTAACACTGCCATGATTCCAAATTTAATTATCAAGAATTTATTTTATTTTTCAAAAGGTATTCAAGTTTTAAATGACTAAACCAGCACTTCATAAGAAAAGTTTTTATCCACTGTACAGAGTACAGAGTACAGTACTTTTCAAGTAAAAGAATCATATCCTAGAACTACTTACCAAATAAACTGAGAATGAAATAGATTTCTTTTAAGGCAGAAGTTCAATTATATACCAGGTTAAAAGCCACCACAATATTAATTATAACTAACTCGTTTGACATGTAAAAATTTGCATTCATAACTATTAACTCCCGTGCTAGCTAGAACTCTACTGATGTTCCAGGAAGCTCAGCTGGAGATATAGTTACCCTCAGAGGCTAAAGCTATGCCAGAGTAAAGTCAACCTACTCACTACTTTTTCATTATTAAACAAACTGCGCTCATTTATGTTAATAAGTTATATAAACTATTTAGAAAGAGGAAGTATGAAATATTGACAATGACAAAACAGATTTTAAAAAGCTATCATTGAAAAAGTTAGAATACATACATATTCAGAGGAATTTCAATGCTTAAAACCAGATTCACAATGTTCATCCAGCTGCAGATTAGCGTACTAAAAAAAGTTAAGAAAATACTTTGTGTTTCAGTTCAACTGCACTTGATTCAAGTACAGCTTGGGAGTTGACTGATATAAATTAAATATGGTCACTGCCTCAGCAGCCAGAAGTAGAGAAAAATGTACATGTTCACAGGATAAATAGAAGTCTCTTCTTTTGGCGAGGGGCAGGAGGGAGCTATCTCACTCCAATACGGGAGGTCATCCACTCCAAGCCTTGGCATAATCTGGAAGACAAAGAGATGTTATATCGGTACTAGTTCTAGTCCAACATCATTAAAGAATTTGCAAATTTGGAGTTTAAGCGATGAAAAAAATCCACAAAGTTCAATAAAGAAAAGGAAAATACAAAATGACCCTCTGCAAAGATTAGAAATAAGTTCTTTCAGGAAATTCACGTTGGTGTTAGTAGTATTCTAATTTACCACACATTACTATACCAAGCAGTAAGCATTTACCCTTCTCCTGTCAAAGCACAACAGGACTGAATGTGCCATGGGTGATCCTTTATGGAGCTGAGGGTGAGGTATGTAGATATTTCAGCAGCTGTCATGCAACCTTTCATGTCCTGCTTGTTCGCAAAGATGAGAACTGCAGCCTTCCGCAAATCCTAGAAGTAATTTAGAGTATTCATAAGAGTTATTATAAAGAACTAAAGGGTTATTGCATTAACTGAATTTCTTAAAAGAACTGTATTCAAGCTAATCTACAATTATACAGCAGCATGGAGTTTTAACACATTAAAAATTAATTACATTAAGAATGAAGAAACCAATTTATTCAGAAGCATTCTCTACAACGGAGAATGAAATTCTAACATACTATATGACTAATCTTTTGGTATTGACCACATGTTCACATGTTAACTAAAGGTCTTGTTAAAATGTATTTCATAAAGCTCCAAACCATCCATCCAGCAGAATTATTACTGGATAAACATTCCAAAATCTACATTAGATATTATTCAAATGGAAAAGCCTACTAGATATCATTCCCTTGAAAATACTTTTGACTTCATTAAACAAGTTCTGTAGTGATTAAAGCGGTAGTTTAAGAAAGCTACCTAAATTCTTGTAAGTCTTATCTTGTTCCAAAAAAGGAGCTCTAATAACGCTGCAGCAGCTTTAGTAAAAACAGAAACTAATAAAATGTTGTTTTGTTTCTGTATGGAAATTAGGATACCACACAGCAATGAGATGAGAACTGGGATGTATGGTTTTAGGAGTGCAGAAGGGTAAATAAATGCAATATCCAGGAAGCTGACAGTTGTAATTAAAAGTGTTCAACACATTTCAATGTATATTGAATTCTGAGACTATTTCTCCATCAAGAAAAGAAAAAAAACCAAAACAAAACACCTTTCTGGTTCAATGTTGAAAATGCACTCCTACATGTAATCTAGTCTAGGCCTACCAACGGTTTTCAAGGGACAGCGTATTAAAATCTTTATAACACTGAAAGCTAATAAACTACATGGGAAAACTTCACTATAAAAAGTCATCTTCCCACCTTTTTGGTAGTGTATTTGCTTCTTACTAACAGACCCAAACTACATTAATATTAAACTTTAAAGTGAAAACTCACTTATTTGAAACAATGCAAATCTCTCAGCGAAATGAACTTCAGTTACTTGCATTATACTAAATCCTCTTCCTTCAAAAATGAAGATCCTTAGATTTAAAACAACCCTAACTTAGCTTGAGTGTGATCACAGAAGGTTTTAATGGGCTTTAGCTAATCCAATATAGATGTTAATTTAGGATGTTTGAGGGAGTTGACCCAGTGTTGAAGAGTCGTCAATACAACATATAATAATAAAACTACAAAACAAATAATTCAGAAGGGAACTGAACTGAAACTGATTTATCCACAGTATTATATATGTGCCTTAATTTTAAGGAACAGGACTAAAACAAACAAAAAAGAGAAATGGAATTGCCTACTTTCTAAAATAATGTAAAAAAAAGTTTCTTGACATTTTCAACATTTAACAGAAAGAGAGAGAGTATGGTGGTGAATCTAGTTACATTAATATGAAGCTTAAGATTCTTTTACAAGTTCAACATTTGTAAAGACTGATTTGATTACAATCAAGCAAGTCCTATTTCAAGAGTGCTTCATAGTAATTTTCCTATTTATTTATGATTTACGTGGTTTTAAAATGTGACCAACATACACATACATTTAGGCTCAGAGATTTTTTTTGTGACAGTGTAATTTTTGTTAACATACGAAGCATGTAATTTTATTTGACTGTTACAACAAAAAAAAAATCTACTATCCCAACTCCCCACTGTACCTCATGAGCCAGCATTCTATAAAGTTCTTCTTTTGTAATAGAAAGTCGCTCTCTATCAATGCTGTCAACAACAAGAATGATGAACTAGGGGAAAACACAATAGTCCAGTATGTAAGTACAAAGTATAAATTTCAAAAAGCACGTTTTCAAGAGACCACTACCACAAGTCTTCCTATATAAGACAGACATAAGACTTTCGGATCACACCAGAAAATAGAACAAGAGGTTTAAAATCAGTTTTTGGCTAGAGCCCTGGGATTCATACATGAAGATTATAGTTTCAAAATAAAAAAAAAAAAAAAAAAGAAAATAAAAAGATTGTGCTTGTAAATTTCAGCACTGCTACTAAGATCTGCTTTCACATACTATGGTTAAATCTCTTTAGTGGATCTTCAGGCCCTACATCATACACAAAACAGCGATGTAGGCACCAAAAGCACCTACAGGTAGTGGATTACATTTAAAATGTGGATGACAAAATTGATATACGGTTATCAAAGAAAACAGCTATTACTGTCCACTACTTGCCTACTCAGAAAACTATAGGGTGGGGGTTTTTTTCCAGGAAACTGAAATCGAAGCTCCCTCTCTTGAAAGAAGCATTTTCAGTAATTCATCATCATCTTACAAGGCTTAAGAAATATTACCTCAGAGTAGTACATAGACCTCAATAAGCTATCTATCTATAGGGCTTAGCACTAGGTTGTTGCACAACACCTTAAAATTTGCAAAGGACCCATGCAACTGGCCTCTCACTCATGACTTTGCACCCTTCCAACTAGGCACCTGGAGATGGCTGCAGCAGTGATTTTATCCTTACCATTCCTGCGAAGCACATTATTCTCATAGCCACCCATGCATTTGTGAATCCTGAGACACTGCTCGGTCTGGTATGTCAGGTGTCCCATGGGAAGCCATTGCCACTGGTATGAATGTTAACTCTTCTACCCCACTCTTTCTGCCCCTGGTTTTGCACCTTCTATTTTATAGCTCTACACCAGAGAAGAAAGAGACCTGGCATTCTGCAGTAGGCATTACTCTAGTAAATGCTCATAAGCATTACACAATAGTATGCGTACACAAACTGTAACCACTAATCACTGCTCTGCCCACAGTGTGCTCCAAGCAGCGCTAACAGCATCATAGGTGGGAACAACGAGTAGGGAGATCAAGCATGTTCTGATAAAAACTATACAGATACTGGGGTGGGGCGGGGTGGCAGTGGCAGCAGTGAATTACAGGGAACACATGCTACACTGGAGAGGAAACCAAGGAGGTGACATTCATCTGAGAGACACCATCACTTCTCTGCCCAGATGGGAATCCTTCTCTCTTTAACTCCTTGTTGCCACCCCCACCCCCCACCCCCACCGATAACTTAACCAACGTAACTCCCCCCCCTTTCCTCTCCCCCCAAATCTTGTGTCTGTAAGCTTGTCTCAACATCCTTTCGGTGAGAACACAATCCTACTCTTAAAACAGAACTGCAGAATTAGGCATTTAAGTTGAAACTAATTGGGACAGGTATGCACTGAAAAGCTTATTTGTGGGGTTTTTACATTACTCCAAAGATTTTGTTTAGATTGCTTCAATTTACAGATACGGAAAGAGAGAAAAGAGAGATAGCAACAAAAATGGAGGATTATAAATCACCACTATAATTTTCCAACATATGCTCCAAATCACTTTGCCTTATAAAATTAATGAGATTCATTACCCACTGAAAATGACCACACGGTATGAAAAACGGTATGAAATACCAAGTCAATTTAATGCTGCTGTGACTTTGAGATGTCTAGCAGATGAGGAAGAACAGTACCTATCAGGGAAGCTAGGATTAGCATACTAAACAGACCCCTTTTCTTCCTCAAATATTTCTAGCAGACAAAGCTTCTAAGTAAAGAGAAAGTTCTTCTTTCCAAGTGCTACAAAGCGCTGGATTTCAAACACTTACTAGCCAGAATATGATTAAAAACAACCCAAAAGGATCAAAAAAAAGAACTAATAAATCCATCGCCCCAAATTCCAAAATCAAAGATTCTCAATGGACAAATGTCAAGAATGTATTGTTATTGTACCAGATAATGCTGGCAGAAGTCTCTTCACCCTCATGTGCATTTGTCTTAGATGTAGCTATACTTTTCTAGGTAAAATAAAAAATAAGTTTAGAATACCAGAGATGAAGGTTGATATGTCATCACCAGACTTTCAGTAGATAAAATGTTTCTGAACATCCGGGGTGGATCACTATAATCTGCCCTCCTTCAAAGGGCAACACAGGACAGAAAACCTAACTTTACAGGAGGATGGAATGCTCATATAGTAAGTAATATTTACAAGAGATCTCTGCTTTTAGTAGAAATGGTAAGAAATTAAATAGAAAAATTTTTACATCAATGTAATCTGATTTGGATTACAGAGATCTTCTTGATCCGTAATGTGTTTTGGTATCATTTGATTGTCTAGGAGAAAAGTCTACCTTCACAGTTTATACCACAGATCAAACAACATTACTGTAAAGAATACAGGAAAAATACTTCAAATATTACCAGAAAATTGGCTGCATACCAGAGACATCATACACTTTTTGGGTTTATTCTTTCTCAAAAAGACTGAACAATAGTACAGCTGCAATCTTTATATAAATCTACTAATATTCCTAATAAATAAATATAAGTACAAAAAAAATTAGTGAATTTGAGATTTCAAAGCAGCTTCTCATACCTCTGTGTTTGAGTAATAGGTATTCCATGATGACCGTAATGATTCTTGTCCTCCAATATCCCACATTAAGAAATGAGTGTTTTTCACCACTATTTCCTCTACATTGCTTCCTATGGTTGGAGAAGTATGAACCACTTCATTCATTAAGCTAAAGGAAACAATACCATACCATAAAGACCAGCCAGTAAAATCCACAAGGCCTGTCACAGCTCAATTACAACAAATCTATTGTAGAAAAGGTAAGTATGTGTAACTCTGATAAAAATAAAAAAGATTAAAAACATAGGCATATTTCAAAAGCCATACATTTGAATTTTTATAGAAATAAAGCAAATATTGAAGAACAATTGTTTAGTAAAAAGATTAGTTCAACCTGAACTTGGACTAAAAACCGTGGTTGAAAAGTTCTAGTTTGCTTTTGTAGCAAAGACTGTAGACACGGTTAAAGACACCAGCAGCAACAAATAAGCACATAAAAGGTTTACAACAAATGGATAAGCACCTGCACTGCAAGAGGTTTCCCTTTTTAAAGGACACACTTTATCAGATACTTAAAATGCACTTGTTCCAAAGCAGAAGCTGCTATTCTAAGGATCCCAAATAAGGGGAACGCTAAACTGCAAAATATAAATCAGAATATAATCTTATCAGAACACTCAACTTAGTAACTCAATATTAAAAACAAGTTCCAAAGGACTGTTTGTTTACATAGCTGAAAATTTCTCAGTTCTACCTTAAACTTTGTCTAAACTACCTAGAAAAATGTTATTTTGGAAAACATCCATCCTCTGCTGCCTTTGTACCCAAATACATTTGCAGTAATTTGGCTATATCCTCTTACTTTTCCACAATTACAATAGCAATTATGTTCCTGCCAATATTCTTGAATTTATCATAGATATTCTTGTAATGCCAGCAAGATTTGGGTGCAACTCTGCTATTTAAAATGCTTAAGGTAGGACCTAGACAAGATAAAATACTATTTTGAGGAATCCTCCATCACAGATTTTTGACACTGGTATTAGGAAACATTTGGAAACATTTATGGATTTTTGCAGAGTGGCGACAGTTTCCATTAATTTAAAAATCACTTTCTTCTCTGCATTTCTTGGTGACAGGATTATGTCTATGCTTACAAATAAAGATAGGCTTTGATAGCAACAGAACTTGCAGTTCACTTTGTCCTTGTGTGTACAATTTTGTTATTCAATTTACAGTTCAGTTTTAAAACATTGCAGTTCCTTCACTTATCCTTTAAATATTTACTCTGTTTAGAACACCAGATATACCATTAATGTAGAAACTGTGATCTAGAACCCTAGAGTATCCGCCAGGTTGCAAAGCTGAATTTTCAATGATTAAACAGTGACAAATATTAAAATGTAAACAAAACCCCAAAATAGTTCACATACTTACAATTGGTAAAGAATAGTAGTCTTTCCAGCATTATCAAGTCCCACTATGATTACTTTGTGCTCTGCATGTACACAAAAAAGCAAGAATAAACCAGGGGAAACAGAATAAATCAGTGGAAACAGCAATAATTATAATTCTGTTTAATCACTTTTCTTTACTGAAGAAAGCAACTGCTTGTTTGTCTTCTTTCAGTAGCTTACACAGAATACTGGTGATTTCAGGACAGGAAAAAACCAAGAAAATCCACAAAGCCTCATCTTCTCTTGAGACTACAGTCTCAGGAGAAGTCAGTACTGGAAGTCTGCATAAAGGAATGGTTACTAATATGACTACTTTTTTTAAAAAAATCTAGTTTTAGAAAGAAAACTACAATGAACAAATATAGTAGTGTATCATCTTAAGAACATCACCAAACACCTAAAGACTGCACAAAATATTAGCCTAACACTCAAAGCTCAGTAATAACCACCTACGGGACCACCACCTTACTCGCACAGTAAGAACTAAGGGGAAAGCTGTATTTTGAACAGATCACAAATTCCAACACTGCAGTTTCTGAACTGAAAAGTCACAGAATGGTCGAGGATGGAAGACAGCTATGGAGGTCACCTGGTCCAACCCCCTTGCTCAACCAGGGCCACCTAGAGCCAGTTGCCTAGGTCCGTGTCCAGATGGGTTTTGAGTACCTGCAAGGATGGAGATTCTATCCAACCTCTCTGGGCAGCCTGTGCCAGTGCTCAGTCACCCTCACAGTGAAAAGGTGTTTCCTGATGTTCAGAGGGAAGCTCCTGTGCTTCGAGTTTGTGTCCACTGCCTCTGATCCTGTCACTGGGCACAACTGAAACAAGCCTGGCTCTGTTGTCTTTGCACCCTTGCTTCAGGTATTCATATATATATTAACAAGATCCCCACTTCAAGCCTTTTCCTCTCAAGGCTAAACAGTTCCAGCTCTCTCAGCCTTTTCTCATATGTGGGATGCTCCTGTCCATCATCTTTGCGGCCCATCACTGGACTCTCTCCAGTACGCCATGTCTCTCTTGTACTGAGGAGCCTGGAACTGGACACACCACTCCAGGTGAGGCCTCACCAGTGCTGAATAGAAGGGAAAGATCACTTCCCTTGACCTGCTGGAAAGCCCATCTTATAGAAAACTGACCTTCAAGCTGCTGCAATGTTATTTTTTTCCAGGCACAGGGGAAACAAAAGCAAAACCAAACAGAAACAAGAACACCCCCACCCCTACCCTGAACTTAGATGGTTATCTATAGTTAATGCTTAGACTTTCAGATACAGCAGCACAGCCAATTAGAATGATGGTTCTTTTGATATATATGTGAAGTTTGAAGATACCAATCCACTTACTGACAAAAAACCAAATCACTTGAGAGCAGAGAATTTACAAATGGATACTAGAAGTAAAACTTGCATAAAAAGTCTGTGAACAGACTAACTTTTGAAAGGGTAATATTTAATATTCTAGGGCACTTATTCCAAAGCAAAACATGGTTCACAGCTTAAAGATTTCCTTTAAAATGCCATATTTGATCTACAAGACTTACAACAAATTACTAAAAGCTCAGAAGATCTATTATAAATATTAAATTGGTGGGGGGGGGTTCCCATAAGTGGGTGGTCGAAGGAAAAATAAAAGTATTTTTGTTTTGGGTTTGGGGTTTTTGAAACCCATTTACATATAATAACCTAGGTCTTTTCATTCTGAAAGTGATTTTAATAAAATGTCTCTTGCTTGGGACTTTCAGTAGTTTTGTTATGTGATACGGCCCTAACAAATGTTGAAATGTGTTTCATTGTATAAGTTCCCCTACTAATGCATCCTGCCAACACATTCCAAGGAAAGAACATTTTCTGGCCTTAAATCCACTGTATCTTTAACCCCATAAACAGCACCACCAGTAATTAATAACCTTTCCCAATACATAAATGGTATGAAACCCTCTCTGCTTTCAACTCTAATAAACCATGCCACATCGCTAGACTGTCAATCTCTTCTTCAAATCCAGTTAGATTTACAAGGATTTCAAAGTTCAAACATAGCAATACCCTTCTGCTGTTTTCAAAACAGCTACATTGTCAACTACTGCCTAAGAAGATTACTTTACTTTTGCAACATTCTGTTTGAGTTATTTTCAAGGAGGAAAAGAAAAGGAGTCCCAGCCAGGCATTACACTGCTTTTTCCCACCTTCAAATCAGAATACAATGTTTTACTTAGGAACAAAAATGCAAAGTATTGGATGAAACAATATCACACTACTTGCAACGAAAAGAAAATCTCCATTGAGATGACTGTTTTTGAAAGCCACTGAAGCATGAATGGTTCAACTCTAGCTGAGGAACAAAAGGTACAGCTAATCTGCGTTACTCCATAGTCAAATGGTATTCTATACAGTAACTGAATAAGCACAAACAAGAAACAACCACACAAGTGTTAATTAATGTTGATTTGGGGATGAAAATAAGATTAAAGCATCGGTTTCCACCTTTTAGTAGTGGCAGTTGCTTTTAGAACTGCCATTACATTTATGCCATACATTAACTACATTACATTTATTATACATTATTACATTACATTTAGAACATTTCATTACATCTATGGTAATGGAAAATTCTTCAGAATTTCTATCTGGTTAATTACAGAATTTTTACTTAAAAACTGCCAAACTAAGACAGAACAAAATTTTAGCAAGTCAAGGATTTGTTTAAAAGAGCAACTAGTAGAAGATACATACTACAATTAAAAGAAAGGACAATTATGGATTAAACCATAGGCAGTGATTTATGCTCATATTTATGTTCTGTACTTACAGATTGAGTCAAATTTCTCCCTTTCACTGGCTGGTACTCAAACTCAGGTTGTGTTCTAGTCATTAATATCTCCCCAATCCACCATGTTCTTGGCACAGAAAGGAGAAAATTCATAACAGAGTTGCCAGAGCAGAAGAGCAGCATCTTTATAAATCAGGTAGAAACAGCAGAAAAAAATAGGTAGAAGAAGTAGGTATATGCAGGGAAAAACCCCCACAGTATTAGGCTACTGTTTAAAAGAATCCAAAGAATTCTGTTATATCAACCATCCCTGGCAGACTATTAAAACATATATATATATAGTATTGTTAAAAAAAATATCTCTGGCAGTCTAGTATTATAAAATGATAGGACAGTGAAGATTATCATCTTGCATATGTTAGAAGGAAGATGTAATACGCTCCTTTCTTCGTTTACTCGTCTATGTTTCTCTGTGGTAAAAGGACTTAAAAGTGAAGATTAAATTCTCACAACTTTGCCCTTTGGTCTTTCCAATTTGCAAAAACTAAAACTAAAAAAAATAATCTAAATACTTTAATGATGAGCAAGGCTCTTCCAACATATTTGAAAGAAGAAATGAATACTGGACAGGTTACCAATATTTTTTAGGGCATGAAATACAAAACCCACATCTAGTCCCAAAGAACAATAATCTTGAGGACTTCAAGGCTGAAGACAGAATGCAAACAGAAATTTGCTTAAGAGGAGGCAGGAGGAATAGCATTTTACTAAGCTTCAAAGATACTTCAATACAAGGATTCATGCTGCACACTAAAAGCTACCTTAGAGTCTTCTTTCAAACACAACAGAATGCTTAAACACAGCTGTATTTCCAGACTTGATTACAAAAAAGTAGTGAAACTGACAATAGTGTTCAGTAGTTGCTGGAACCAAAATCCATGGGTTTTCCAGATAATGATCTGCTAACTTGACTGTCTGTACAGTCTGGGAACTGTCAGCAAACCTAAGTGAAGTAAACAGTGGAGTTACAGAAGTTCAGCCACCTTGACTTAGAGCTTATCATTATTTGTCTTACAGCAGTTTTTTAAACACATATAGTATTTATTCAGAGCAACGCGGAAGGTTTTGAACAACTACCATTCAAAAAAATTAAAAAACAGATTTGTGAACTTCTTGCAGAACTCTATCTACCACACACATACCTACAGGAATAAGGTATTGACAACTGTCAGAGTTGCCTTTATCAGGGTTGCTGACATTCACTTCTGTTTTTTCCTTATAGTTTCATTAAGAGCAATCATTATAGTATTGATAGAATGGTAAGTCAAGCAAGTTTTATTCAGCTACGCTTTAACACAGGCAGTAAGTTAGTTGCTCCACCATTTATTTATATTACTACATGTTGCTCAGAATGTGCCATCTGAGTACTGAATCACAGCATAAGCACATTATTTTTGAAGTCTGACATACTATTACAAGTTATTTTCAAAGTAAGTTCAGTCTCAACTTATGACACTTTATAACAATGTTTAATGGCTGCAAGGCAAAATATTTTAAATGGAAACAATGCTTGGGCAATGTTTTTTGTCAATTTCATTAATTAGGAAAAATAATGAGGAAGCCATCAGTAAGACACTCAGAAAAAAAGTCTATTTTTAAGTCAATTTTTTCTCTTGTAAGTACCTCTATTTCAGTTCACACCATTCAATTACTAATTGATTAAGAGACAATACGTATTGAGAGCTGAAAGACAGAGAAGTGCTTGCTGTCCTTCCTCCTCCAGGCTTTAACCTCTCTTCTCATCTCCATGACTTCAGTAAACAGGAAGATTAAGACCCTGAAACAGCTTTGACCATTACCACCATCAGCCACTGTTTTAAAGACTACTGCCAAGCTCAAACTGGAAATTAATCCTTCCAAACACATCCACAGAGCTAAACAGATATTCCATGACAGACAGTGCTCAGGGCAGAGACTGCTAGCCTTCTCCTCTTTCATTAGTCACTGACTCACAGATCAGCACAAGCATCACCCCGTTTCCTTAAACTGCTCTGCGATGCAGCTTTTCTTGTTCAACAATCCCACATGCCAGATTTGGAGAGTAGATGGTGCACTGCAATGGAAAAGCAAGTGCATTCTACCAGGAGAGCAGGAAAAGGAGCTAAAGGCTTTCCCCCCCTAGAAGTTCCCATCAGAGGTCAAAGCCACACAACACTATTTCAACCATTGCACTTTCCACCATCACCACTCTGGGTCTGCCAGACTGGGCTAACCATAATCAGTATGGGCTGAACAAACTGGAATAATTTTTGCTGCATGTATAGTGAGTTGAAATAGGACAGAGAGATTCAACTCCCTGGCAGGAAAACACAGATCATAGGGCTAAACCAGCTGAACACAAATATTAAGAAAAGCGGCTGGAAGAGGTCAGTAGGTAACATTAGTCAACAGACGCTTATCAGTAAATGTCTTTAGAAACAGATTAGGTCAAGTCTCTTGACCTTCCTTACAGTACCTCATCTTTACCATTGGAAAGGATGGTAAGAAAATCAAATTGCAAGAGTAGCAAAGATGATATGTAAATTAATAAAATTACACTCAATGTTAGTAGGATCTCAGGTACCTTCATTACAAGGCTTTCCTGCCAGGCAGAAGTCACTCAATGAACTCAGATTTCTATACATTGCACATCTACTCTAACTGCACTGAATCCTACAGCAAAAAAATGCATGGGTCTTATTTCAACATCTTAGTTATCATAAGATGTGCATTTTTCAGAAAGCTACCAACAGATCTTCTTCCTGTCTGTTAACAGTATTAGCTCAACAGTTGGTATTTCTTCCACGTTGTCCAAACATTATTGATCAAATACCTTGCAGATTTGGCATTTTCAGCTCAACTACTATTCACATTTATAAAAAGCAAAACTGCAGTGCATAATTAATACTTGACTGAAGTGCCAACAATTTCCTGTTCTGTATCTTCTAACACTTAGGCACACCTCCTCCCCCATGCTCTACTTGATGGAAGACAGATGGCACTTTCTAAATCTTTGTTTTGTTTAACCTTTCATTTTGCCAGTATCAAGCACTTCAGACTATCAGCACAACCCATACTAGCCATGATGAACTGATGCCATGCTCACACAGACTGGGGTCTATTTGCATCTTTGGAATATTCCCTCTGTATAGTCAAAGTCATTGTGTAAGCTACTGTGCTAGTCTGCTCAACAGTTTAATGTGACAGTCTACGAATTCTCCAAGAAATTGTCTAGATTTGATGTAACTCAAAGACCAGCTCAGTAATCACTATCCTTTATTATTACCAATAATATTTGAAGGAAAAAAGTTAAGTAGAGAATAATTTCCCACTAGATGGGGAAAAAAAATATGTTTGAAGAGAATTTTCTAGGGTGGAATTTCAATTTTGGCCATGAAAAGAAACTCACTTTGTTCTCTACAATCACCACAAGAAGAAGGGGCAAAAAAACCCCTCAACAAACCACACCAAAGAGAACCCCAGCAACAAAACAAGATCAGAATACACCTCAGAAGCCTCTCCTTGGGACAAAAGCCAAATGGTAAGTATTTCATGGCATTGCCCTATCTATCTCAACTGTGATAATATTTTCTGTTAACATTTTAAACGTATAAATAACTTTCCTTTCAGAAATTAATATACAGTAACAACGTTTTTTCCACTAATGAAATGGAATCAACATAATCTAATGTTGTCATGTACTAGCAAAAAACCAAACCAAACTCAAAGCCTCTTCCTTCCTTCCTGAAGATAAATATTGACATAATAAAGTACCATATAGACCAATACTAAAAGCTACCAGAAGTTATCTCCTGATCAGTTCTCTGCTTATAAATGCCTCTTCAGAGTTCTTCATGGAAGAAAAGGAGTTGCAGATTACAGTACTCTATGAAAACCAAGACAGTACTTAATAGTTTTCTGGAGAACAGGGGAAACTTTGAGTCTTACCACATGGGTTTCCCAGTTCAAATAAATAAGAATCTTCAAATAAACAACAGCAACAAATCCAGAAGACTGTTCGAAGACTTCAGGAATGATACGGTGGAACAGTGTATGTGGGGGAAAGATAAATAGTCTAGATCTTCCTCCCACACCCATTCCATGAAAAGACAGTTTTGATAGATGGATGTTAACATGTACACACACTGAGGCTTTGCTCTCGTATTTACAGAATTAGAACGGGTTATGTGCACTCACAGTGACAAGACTATTCAAGGGACACCAGGTGTACCTGCCTTCCAAAACTTGGGAAATTGTGTTAGTAACATGTTGAGCACTGCACGAAAAACCTTAACTACCCTTTGAGTAACTTTAAAGCAGGAATGAAGCATACATTTGGAAACCTGATGGGAGAACAATATCAGTTTGCCTGTTCCAAACTCAAAGCCTCAAGGAAAAACAACACAAACGATAAATTCCTTATTTTATTTTCTCACCAAAGAAGGCTAGGTAAACAAGGTTCATCAAAACAAATAAAACATAATTTTCTATTTTTATGATAACTGTCTGAGCTAGAGGTGGCGGCCACCACAAGTTTTGAACTCAGGATTAAGGCATGAGCCATGGCTGCGGGGCTGGGTGCGCCAGGAGGGGAGCACAGAGAGCTGTCCCCACCTCACTCTGGGCTTCAGAAGTTATGTTCTTGGGGCAACAACGAAATGTAACTAGAATCCTTGCCTCAAAGGCCCCAACACAAGTTTGGTGGCTTCCTCCTTAATACTAAAGATAAAAATAGCACGACTTTCACAGCAGAGCCCGAGTTAAAAACGGAGGATCTGCAAAGACAAGACCTTCCCCTTCCTTCACCGTCCACCGAAGCTTCAGCCGCTACAACGGTGGAAGATCCCGGCTGAGAGGCAGCAGCGCCGGCCGCGCCGCCAGCCGGGAAGCGCTACTCGGGGTCCGCCCGGGACGGCCGGTGTGCCCGGGGCGGCGGGGTCGCCTCAGCGGGGAGAAACAAAGCCGCCCCGGGCATGAGGCGCCGCGCAACCAGCGCCCGAGGCGCCGCACAAAGAAAAGCCCAAGTTTAGCCTGGGCGCGCCCTCCGGGCAACCCGGGGAGCAGAGCCGGCCGCCGCCCCCCGCCCGCGCCCCCTCAGACCCGCTCGCCCCCGCGCCGCGCCGCCCGCCCCCCCTCCCCGCAGCCAGCGCGGACCCCCGCGCCCACCTTGGCTACCGAAGAGACTCCACAGCTTGGCGAAGATCAGTCCCATGCCTGGCCTCGACTCCCCGCCGAGCCCCCAGCGCACCCAGGGCTCAGCCAGGCGGCGGTGCCGGCTCCGCGGCTCCCTTCGGGCAGACGCAGCCCGCAGCGGCCCCGGGGCAGCGGCAGGGCGGGGGGCGGGGGGACGGGCACACGGCACCGCCCCTCCCCCGGCCAACGGCCGCACGGCGCGAGGGGCGGTCCCAACGCCTACGCGCCTGTCGCGCTGCGTCACGCCGTGCGTCATCACGTAGGCTCGCGGCGGGGCGGTGCTGCGCGCGGGCGGCGGTGGGGCCGGGCCGGGCTTGTCCCCGGGGCTGGCCAAGAGACCAGGGGTCTGGGGTCTCGCACGGCCGGGGAGCGGGGAGCCGCCCCGCAAGGGAGGGGTGCGGCCCGGTACGCTGCTCTCCCGGCCGGGGTGGAAGCGGCCCCGGCGCCGTGGCCGGCCTGCGCTGGCAGCGTTCTTTCCCCGTCACCGTGTCGTTCGGCCGGGCGGTGCCGTGGCTGGTCCACGGTCTTCGTTGACGGTTGGGAAGGGCTTGTCGTTTTTAATGCTCTCGGTTCTTTCCCGTATAGTAAAGCATTACAAACGCCTTTTCAGCGCTGTGCTAGAGGTTCTTGCATATCGACCCGTTGCGTGGGTGCCGCAGGTTTCTTACTCGGCAGCATCTTGGGGAGGGCCAGTGTAAGAGCACGAGCTCTGCTCCGCCTTAGTGAAGGAACCTGCAGGCACTTACCGGCAGGAGGGCTAGAAATACAAAACCTGTCATTTTAATCCACCCAGCAGCATTTAAGCTTGATCATGCGGGGAAGAAAAAAGCCCTGCACCAACGTTTTGTCAAATAAGTTTCTTTATATACTGGAGCTGTATCTCGCGGTCTGAGCTGCTGCAGCGCCGCAAACTCATTGCTGCCCCGTAACACAGGGACACGCCGACCCCACCACCGGCAACGGTGCGGGCAGCTGCTCCGGGACTCAAACCGCGAAACCCCGGAGAGGGAGGAGGGCGCTGCGGCAAAGCGGGCTCTGCCCGCGGGGGAAGCTCCTGCGGCGGCAGGGGTGCTAAGGGTGCTGCTTGCGCCGGCCGCGCTGGTGGCTCTCGGCTTGTGGGCCAGGCCCGCAGCCGCCCTTCCCGCGGCAGAGCGCTGCAGCACACCGCCGCTTGCCGGCTCCGCCGCGGCGTGCCTGGCTGCCATGGTAACGGCAAGGCCGGCACCGCCCTGTCGGCCTCCGGCCAATCCGTGGCGGCCTCAAAGGCGGGACTTCCTGCCGCGGCCGCGGAGGGGGTGGGAGAGCTCTGGTGCGTGGCGGTAGGTGGCTGCCTGGCCGCGCGTCGGGGTCCGCGCGCTGCCGCGGGAGGCGGGAGGGGGCTGGGCCCGGCTCTGCACGCCCCGCCCTTCTCGTGGCGTCCCGGGGCGGCGGGCAAGTGGCCCGCTGGGGTGCGCCGCCTCTCGGATACCCCTGGGCCTGGCTTGAGGTGCTGCACAAGGCCTCAGGGAGGCTGCCAACAGCTGCGCCCCCTTCCCACCCCACCCCACCCCCGGCGCTTTCAATAGTGGGGCCGGTGGGGCAGCAAGGGGGGGTAGCCCCGAATTGCGCTCCCCACAGCAATGAGCCGACTGAATTTTCCGTCGTGTGGGAAGGGGTGGGGAAAGGGCGTTGGAAAGTTAAATGTTGCTCGGCTTCTCTGGGTGCTGGCTGCCTTTGCCTTAGGTGCGGTGGTAGATCAAAGCCAGGTCCGCATTGCGTCCCCACGGTAGCTCCCGACAGGGGCAGAGGGGGATCCATAAGGAGATGGTGAACAGGGCGTGATGCTCCCGCAGGGGCTCTCTTCTGAAGTCAGTTTAAGCCTTCCCTCGGGCAAGGTGTACGGCACAGTAGGTAGAAGAAATAACGCTTGCAGGTTTTGAACTTGCCTCCTGCTGGTTTGTTTGAAGTTTGACTGTTGTGTCTGAAGAGGCACATACAGTCTCCGTCATCCTTCCCACCACACTTAAATTTGCAAACTTTTATCCTGTCCTTGCTCAACTGTGTTCCACAGCCTGGAATATTGCAAGCTGTTTGGTCTTCCCTTATTGGAAAGCCATTCCCCACCTGCAGGTCATCACCTTTCCCCACATCTCTCTAAGCTACATGGTATCTTTTCTGAGATAATGGCCACTGAAAGGGGATGAGTGCAGGCTGAAGCTGCAGGTTGTGTGAGTGTGCTCTGAAAGTGCACAGGCTTTTCCAGGCTGCTTACAATGGTTTGGTTCTTCTGACTGCTCTTTTTAACCAAGGAATTGCTTTTCATTTTTGTGTTGTTCCTCTTCCTGAACTAACAATTTGTGGCTTTCTTGTATTTATCGTTTGAATGGATGTGTTGAGTCCATATGCCTTACGGTTGCTATGACAGCAGCTCTTCTGCAGCAATGTTTTGTACCAGGCCCTATGAACTAGTCAGGGTCAAGTCTTAACTTCTGTTATGTGTTCCTTGACTTCCTAAAGTATGGTATAGCACAGATGTGGCGTCATGATTCTGTGTGACATCTATCCTGTCTATATGGAGAGAAGTGAAATCTCCTTGGTTTTATTCCTGCTTTTCTGTTGGTCCTTATTATATTGCAGGCATTGTAGTATACTTGCCATCCTGTTTAGAAGGGGAGTGGTTTCTAATGTAATACAAGTTTTCTGTTTTGGTATGAAATTTCAAACTGTAGAGATTCTGCATTATTTGTTGACATAGTTGTCTTGTTAA
Organism: Falco punctatus; assembly: GCF_963210335.1. NCBI lineage: Eukaryota > Metazoa > Chordata > Aves > Falconiformes > Falconidae > Falco > Falco punctatus. Next base: position 72,335,067 of record NC_137583.1, read on the forward strand.
TTCATATCATGGGACTAGGTTCCCTTTAATAATATGTTTAGAGAACTTCATTAAAGTTCTGTCATTTGCAATGTTTTTGACCAAGGGTTTTTGATTTTGAACACCTACTGACTCGTGTTTCATGGTAGTAGTCAGTCACATTTTAAAAACGAGGTAGAAACAAGTCTTGTTGCCAACATGCTGTCAGATCAGTAGTTGGTCTTCCATGAAGAAGTAACTCTAATTATGAGATCATAATTACCATGAGATCATAAAATAACCATTTAACATCCTAAAAAGATATCTTCATAATGTTAAACAAAAGTAACTTACAGGGCTCATAAGTAACACGTATTTCTACCATTTTCAAATATCTGCTTAATTCTTTTCAGCTTTCCAGCTCTTTAAAAAGTTCACAAGTATGGGATTTTTTTTTTAATGCTAGTTTATTATGCTTCTGAAGAAAAAAATTCCAAATGTGAGCCATATGTGGGTTTTTTGGGTGCGTACCCCCCCCACACCACCACCCTTAGCATAGGCATCCTAGGTTAACAGCTCAAAGGCATGTCACATTGTCTGAACTATTAAAACTGAGCTTTAGTATAATTTCAGTTGTAGTATGAACTATTGTAGTACTATTGGATTTAGTAGAAATATCATGGTAAATTTTTTTAGGTATTTTGTTAAGAGTCTAAAAAGAAGTTCATTAATTCCATTACAGTTTCTTTCTTTCAAAGGCTGCTAATGTTGGGAATAAGGCTTGGAAACTCCTACAGGTGAAACTGAATACTGCCTTTCTCTGGGCTCAATAGTTAAGTCACAAAATGATGTTCTTTTAGTATTAAAACTTCAGCTGAACCTGAAATACCAAAAAAAAGGTATTTTTGAGGCAGTTTGTGACAAATAAGTAAAAGTGACAAATAACCTTTTAGTCAAATAGAATTAATACCAAACTTTCCCGCGTATTTTCTCCAAGTATGTTTAATGCAATGAAAATGTAGTATGTTAGTATTCGAATTCCCTTGTTATGGATCGAATAAACCTCAGTGATGGGTACAGGTGTTCTCACTTTCCCTCCATGTAAGTTAGTATAAATAAACTATTAAATTTTTAGGAAGTCTCATTTCAGACTGAAGTGTATGTAATCTTTCAAAATTGAGGCAATATAGTGGTGGGTAGATAGAACTTGGGAAAATAACCGTATTTTATTACTAACAGAGAAAAATAAACAGAAAATAATTACAAAGAATAAAAGCTGCATCAGAGCTGAGCTACAATAGGGGCTTTAAAGCTGGGCTTTGCTGAAGGAATTAAGGCAACATCTGAAAATTTATTGTAGCTTTTAACCATGTAGTCTTTCACCAGACAGCTTGCTGATTCTTACTCAAAATCTTCAGAGCTTCTCTTGTATTAATGCTTCACTGTTCCCACTGTGAATTAATGTCAAGAAACAACTCTTATTTATAGTCCTCCTTTAATTTTTCAAGTATATATGGAAAAAATAAAAAGCATTGTCAACAGTCATGCATGTGTCCCCCTGTTGTGAAGTTTGAACAATTTGAACTATGGAGGAAACCTAAGAAGTTAAGCTTGAGAAAAAGGGAAAAATTAGAAGATTATTTCTAAAAATGAACAGATCTGATGACATAATAGAATAAGAATTTCAAAGATGGAACTTGGAAGAGTCAAAGCTAAATACTGGGAGGAGCCTTTGTGAGTGAATTCTAGGACTAAACAACAAGTTCTCCCCAAGGATAGGTAGGGGAGATTTAACAGGACAGGATTTAGAGGTGGTGACGCTTTCATCAAATTTCAAACACTCATAACAGTAGCCTTGGAAGGTATGGCTGGTATTCTCATTGTAATGTGATGGCAAATGCTAAACATGTCAGTGAGCACATTCTGAAATGTAATTAACAGTATTGTTCCAGCCATAACCTGAGCAATATTTGGAATTTTAAGTACAGCAAAATTGCATTATTAAAACGGAAGAATCAGAAACTGCAGCTTAGTTTGTGGGTACATCTTACATTACATTTATAAACTTACATAATATGACAAAAACTGTTAAGAAAATATTTTGCTTCTTTCAGTTCTTTACCAGCAGATTTAAAAACTAAAGGAAGATGTCTTTTTTCCCCAAAATCTCTTTCCAATGTGAAGTTGAAGAGTATCTCACCAAAGTGTTCAGAAATAATGAGGTATGTGAAATAGGTGCTACTAATCATCAACAAATACTCACTAATTAGACTGTTAATATTCCTTTGACTTTAATATTTTGTGCGACTTTAATATGAAGACAATACCTTATTGTAATATATTAGACACAGATTTTCATCTATAGTTCTATTTAAAATATAAAGTTGTTCTTTATGCCTGTTGGCTCAAAGTAACACAAAAATATTTAAACTAAACTTAAGAGTAAATCTGAGACTTCGGTTTTGGGTCTCACTGAAGAATGATTGCAGAGAATTAACCACGTAATATTGATGAGAAATACTTCCTTACTCCAGTTTAGAACCAAAAATGCTATAGACAATCTATGAATTCCTAATGCCAATGGAGACATAAATGATGTTTTCGTATATTGGGATAAGAGTTTTTAATTCATTGTTTTGAATCTACTCTTCCATCTCCTTAGGACTGCTCTTTGTACAGTATCATAGATATCACTGTGCTCTATATGTGTATATATATGTACATACGCTCTTATGCAGCCTGTTTACAATGATCTTGCTAATATGAATGTTTTTGCAACAAGTTCTTTTCAATAAATTTTTGAGGTTTTCACTGGAATTAGGCCTCCAGACATAGACATGCCTCACTATTGCACACCACACAACCATATTCCTCCATTTCTATAGCGCGTTTATTCAATGCTTTTTTTTTTTTTTTTTTTTTTTTTTTTTTTTTCCACTGAGCAAGGGGCTGCTGTGTGAATGTCTTTAATATAAAATATCTTCTTTCACTTTCAGCTTATCACTGCTTTAGGCACGGAGGAAGTGGAGAGTAAATATCAATCTCTGTTAAGGCATCTATCTCATCCACCAGCTTTCACAACTGTTAGAGTTAATACCCACTTGGCCTCGGTGAAACATGTGAAAAAGTTGCTGTTTGAAGAGATCCAGAAGGTATGTGCAATTTCTTTGTTACAGGAAAAATAACAGGATATTTCATCTGTTGCCTGATTATGAGAACTTTTCATTACTGGAAACTATTCCTTAGCTTAATATATGTCCTCTAGTATTAACATTTAATGCAATCATATTCATTTCCTGTCAGCATTAAATGTCAAATGAAAATTCATTGTCTAGCAGTATTCCTCATCTAATACTTCTAAGAAAGGCAGTAACAGAGGGAGAGGACAACCAACTTTTTCATAAGATTCAGACCTTAGATAGGATTAAGGTACTACTGTAGTAAACACTGTAAAAGCATCAAAAGTCTAGAGAAGATGGTAGAAAGACATAAAAACTCTAGTTCAGTATGCCATGTTCAGCGTGTTTAAAACATTTTTATTAATGATCAAAGAGAATGGCTGTATGTCTCATTGCACAAAATGTTTAGGAAAGTGAGAAAAATATGTGTGTTTTACAAACTGGAGCCAGAGTTATGCCCTGCAGTTCTTCTGTTTTCTTTTTTAACCTGTTTTTAATAGTTGTATAATTTTCTGGATTTTTACTTAACTAAACATTTATTTATCTGATAATATGTAAGACATTGTGTGTAAGTAGATTATTTTGAAACTCTATCCTAGTTCTTCACTCTGTCTAAAAAGATCCAGTTCTTCTTTAAGTAAATTATTAATTTACTTGTGGGTGTACAGGGAGCTATTGCATGACAGGAGCCAAGATGTTTCTGTGATGCAGAGGAGTTGACAGTATTCTGCTGGCTGGAATGGTAATGAGTTATGCTAATTTTAGCTTGATTGTAGAAATCTGGAAATGGGTATTGCAGTATGATATTTTGATTCAAGGGAAAATGCTTTACTGAAAACTGAATTAAGACTTGCTTTTGGTAAAATTTTTGTGGTTTTTTAGTGTGGTTATATTGGAAAAGGAAACTACGTAAGTTTTTGACAAAAGAATGCTCATGGATTGTTTTCGTTCTTAAGAGAAAATACTTTTTTATCAGATATAAAATAATTTATGGTTTTGCATATTTTGAGGTTATATTTTAGAAGGCTTAGGAGAGAAGACACTGTCTTTTTGAAGTCCAGGAACAATTTCAAAATGCCAAGCTGTTGTTTTTTTCAACTATATGCACAACTCGGCTCTCAGCACCCAGTCGAAGTTAAGCTGAAAAGGAAGATAAAAATACTGCCAACCTGGCATATTAAGTAAGACACACAACACATCAGTAAACAGTGATTTATAATTAATAACATCAAAAAGATAACACAGAATCAACCTTCTGATAACGCACAGCTTCTCTGGTGGTACTGTGGTCTGATGAGAACTCGACACAACCTTCTTCCAGAAGAAAGCAAAAATCTGTGGGAGGGTTATGAGTGTCTGAATGCTGTCCCAGTCCCTGACGTCAGTTCTCAGTGATCCCTTTCTGGCCTTGTTATTTCTCAATTTATTAAATGTTTAGTCTTTTACACCAGTATTTTTAATATGGAGTGTCTTCTTCCACACTATTTCCCAGCCTCTGTTAACTGTTTTCACTAAATTTCTTTTTATGTCTCTACAACTATAAATTATGAATAGAAAAATAGTTTTCAGTCTAATTACTTTATTATTAGGTTTTTTACTATCGCTTCATAATTATGTTTTGGTTTTTTTTTTTTTAAATGAAACAGCAATTTAAAGAACTATGTGTTCCAGTTCTTGAGCATCCGAAACTCCAGGACATCTTATTAATTCCTGTCATTGGACCCAGGTTTGAAATTTTCAGTCTTTAGCCTTAAACCATCATAACACATATTTTACTTATAGATTCCTTGTTAAACGGTTATGATAATTATATAAATATTATATGAATATAATTATATAAATATTATAATGAATATAAATGAAGCACAATTTCATTTATATTAAGACTTATTGGACAGTCCATATCCTAACCAAGTCAAGAATTTTAGTCTTTAAAAGATGTAAGAAAAGATAGAGAGAGTTCTCTCCTGATTTATGCGATTAACATTTTATAGGGAAAATGTAAGATAAGTACCTCCTCCCTGGCAAGCTAGGTAGGTTGCAGATGGAAGAACTAAACTTTTGCAGTGGAATATAGAACTATAGCAAAATACAGGTAGGTTTTTATTCCACTGGAATAAAGTCCAGCGCAAGACTTAGGGAGACTAGATCAATGATGCTTAGAGGATTACTAAATCAGTTTTATGCCCTACAAGATGACTATCCGTTCTTAAAAATTAAGATATGTTTAGATATTTCCCATGTTGCATCTGTGCCTACCCCTATGGAATTTCTTCATTGTTTTATTGAATTCACTGATGGGCATTTTAAAGTATCTTATTCATAATGAAGACTAACATACTTCAGATTCAGTTTATATCATGATTAGATAGAAATCGTTAACAAATAGTACTAATATGTGAATGCTCTACACTCAAAATAGCATTTCATGCTCTTATTTATTCTTCATTCATTCATTTAATTATCTTTTGTAGCATCTTTTCCTGAACATTCTATTCTTTTTATAATCAAATATATTTACACTTTAATAGGGTTGAATAACTATCATCTTCACAGTTCTTACTGGCAAAGTTCCTTGCACCTGGTTATACATTTATTACAGAAGTACTTAGCAGCTGTTAAACACACAAAAAAAATCACTTTACAATCATCTGGCCTAGGAATAGATAGAGGATTATTTCTCCGTCCCAGTATAATTTATTTCTGTTCCTGTGTCAGGTTCATAATAGTGGCAGAATGTATCCGAATCTGCTTTATTTTGAGAACTGGTTTCCTTCTTGGCTCTTTCCTTTGATTCCTCTGGGACTAAAATCTTTTAAATGTAATACGTGATAGTTAACCGTTTTTTCTATTATATTGTGATGAAAACAGTATTTATGAACTAGAGTTTACTTGGGGGCTATTTGTTTTTTTCAGTATACTGTTTTTTTAAAAAAATTGGACTACGTTTTGTATTTTTAGGCGAGATTTAAAAAAGCATGCATCTGAAGTCATTGTTGGAGCTCACTGTGGATACGCAGTACTTCGAGGAGCGCATGTTTATGTCCCTGGAATCATATCTACCTCAAGATGTAAGAGTTCTCTAAATACACACAGTTAAGTTGTAAAGAGGACAAAAAAAGTCACTCCTTGATGACAATTTGCACTAAATAGTGACTAGTGACTTTTTTTTTCTATTCAGAGCTGAAATTAATGTTATAGTTGTAATTTATGGTAAATATATATATTTTAAAGTTTTTCACTATGTTTGCATTATACTTGTGATAAATTATATGTAATTATTTCTCACCTGGCGTGTTTTAAATTCCTTTTTCTGTATATAATTCCTAGCTGAAGTATTAGTTCTCAAGGTTTTCAGTTTCTTTTTTGCCTTTGAAAATCTTCTTAAACAGCATGTTCAAAGTAAAACCTGGCTTTTAAAGCGTTTTTTTACTACTGAATACTGTACATTTTAATATGTAGAATAAATCACAGAAGTCTGCAGCTTTCGAGTCTTGTCAAAATAATAATAAAAAAAGAACAAAAGGAGTGCCACAACAGATATATCTGGATGGTAACTTGATGGATGTTGATTATTTAATAAACACTATTTCCAGATATGCTATTTCTTTATTCAGTCACAAAGGCACTTACCTTCATGATCTTGTCAGTATCTAAGTTACAGATCTAAAAACCGGTTCTTTTTTTAATCCATTGGCGATTCATGTGATATTGTTTGTGTATGACAGATCTAGTAAAAAGTTTTTGCTCTATTGAAGAGAAAAATCTTCAGTTTTAATGTCAGATTCATAAGAAATGGAAATTTTTGTTTCAATGCCTGTGAGAAAAGATAAAATGTCTACATATACATCTTTAGTGTTCAGCAGCCTATTTATTTTTTATTTAACTGTCAAATAAACTTTATGTGAAATTAGTATAATTTTGGATGATTCATCTTATTATTCTATTGTGATGAAATCTACTAATCATCATGGTTCTTATTATTAAACAAAGTGAGTCAGGAGAGCATTTATGTAGCCACTTAACTTCATTGCCTTTCAGAAAAAACCTTCAAGAAGTTCTAAGCATGTGCTTAAGTCCAATTCACTGAACAGGAATGTTTTTCAATCTAGGACTTGATAATGAAATAAGTATATTGCTGTGGCAGTTGTTGAAACTGCTTATTTAGAAAACCTCATAAATATTCAAATCCTTCTTTGAGTCAACTAATGATTTATCATAATTGCTGCATGTAATTATGCATGCAACATCAATTCAAAGAAAAGATACTGTAAAACTTTGGGAACACTGCAGGGGAATTGAAGATAGGAAAATAAAAGAGCAGGCTACGCACTTGAGGCTAAATATAAGGCTGTATTAAGCACAGATGGTCTAACTAGGGGAAAAAAAAAAAAAAGAATATGGCAAGAACACACATTTAATCACTGAACTTACAACCCAAATGAGGGTAAACTAATTATGAGGGGGCTTTGACTTCAATTTAACTAATCAAACTAAGCCTTATGTTTATGGAATGCCAATATAAGCTACAAAAAGCTTAAGAAATGTACACAGTATTAATGCATTTTGAAAGGATAATTGACAGCAGAGAGCAAAATAAAATCTTCTGTGTTTGAGTACTGCAAAAAGTCATTGGCAGATATACTTGATGGAAGAGTTAAATTGCTTCAAGTTTTTGTTCAGTGAAGTTTAAGCAAACAATTGTCATTTTTGTCTCACATTCTGTAAATTGAAGCTATGCAAAAAAATAAATGTTTAGTGGCTGCTCAACAGATACTACCATTTAAGAATTCCAGGACACTTGTGCATATTCAGAATGCCACTTGAAAATGGAAAAAAATCCTCAATACAATTCAAAGAATTCTTGGGAAGCTGAACTATCATTAGTCTTACTTGTCGTATCTTCTGGTTGCTCCACCCAGTCAGACACATCAGAGATGTAATTTTGAAAAAAAAAAATTATTGGTGTCAGTGGAGGCCTTTATTTTTAAGCATATTTTTCAGCCAGCACTTTTGGAGTATTATTTAGATCAGCTGTTGCCTTACAGGGAAGAAAGCCACACCAGGAAAATTGTTTCAGCAAGAATATACAATAACTGTATCAAAGCAATAGTTAAGAGAAAAGCAGCTATAGCTATGTTCTACCTAGCTATTGAGAGGTCATTAGACAAACAGTATTAATGTCTTTGTACGGTAAATATGAACCAATGATGTTTCATGTACTTGTGTGCTTGGAGTACACCCAGGGGACTGAATCCTGAAGAGTGTACTTGAAACTTACGAGTGATCATGTAGTGATAAAATAAATAAAGTGAAGATTTGTCTAGCCTCTTAAAAAACAAGACACGCTGTCTTGATTTGTAACCTTGTGTCTCCCAATAGCTCTAGTCATTTGGTAGCCATCATTCACCATGTACACTTTCAAGCCTAGTATCAGTTGATCTTTTTATTTGATGACATCAAGAAAGTTTAAAGTCTGCTATGATTTAGAAGTTGAAGTAGTCTACTGAAAATCATGAATTATTTGGTTACTACTGTCTTGCCAAGTATAATATTAATCGCAAAATTTATGTTCTTCTTTGCACAGTTATGAGAGCTGGAGATCTGGTCTCAGTTTATTCAGATATTGAAGGGAAATGTAAAAGAGGAGCCAAAGAATTTGAAGGAGTCAAAGTTTTCCTTGGAAATGGGATTTCAGAACTGAGTCGCAGTGAAATCTTTAGCTCAAGTGGCCCACTGAAGTAAGTCCATAGTAACTGCAATATATACCTGCAGTCTGTGACTTTGTAAAGGGAAGAAGATGGGAAGATTCTAAAATGTTCTGTACCCTATGTGAAACCACAAGATGGCTTTCACTGAGACCTGTGTTGCATGTTGGGATTTCCAGTACTTTTTGAGAAGGGTTAGTTTCTGGAAATATAATAAATCATGCCTCCTGCTGTCTTCTGTAACTTCACAACTAAGGAAGTGGCAATGTGATGGCAATTATGATTAAAGTACTACAGTAAGTATTAGCAGACTCAACATTTAGTTTCATAGTGATACCCAGATAACAGTTTACTTGAAAGGTAGGAGGAGGTAAATGGGAGCCTTTTCAGGATTTATGTTTAGCATATGACTTCAATAATATAGAACAAACAGAAGTGACAGTCATTCTTACTGTGGCAAAATTGCATTTTGGGTAAATTTTTCTGTACCACTTTCCTATTTGGATGGAACAGAAGTGCAGCCTTGTCAATTTCTCCATCTCCTAAAAATATTTATAAGGGGTGGTGGTGGAGCAGAGGACAGAACATATGGTCAGATACCTTAAAAAAAATAATATCATTTGCCAAGGGAGTTTTCTATTTCACAATTACTTGCTTTTCTGTTTTGTTGCCAAAGCATATGGTTTGCTGGTCTTCTGTCAGCTAAAACACATATAAAAAGCAGTGTAGAAGAGCATGGATGTCAGATTAATGACCTAGACTTTATATCCTGAGAACAAACTACGAAAGATCTAGTAAAAAATACTACATTGTCAGAGGATTTCTGATTTATTAGAGCTTAAATATAGTAGCAGTGGTAGGATATACCTGTTGAGTTGATGACATGGAATGGCAGTATGTTAACGCTAAATGTGGTGTCTGCAAGTTTCTCATGTCCTTCTGTCTTGTTGGACTGTGCAGTGCATATGCAAAATAATTATTTTTCTTGTTATCTTCAGTAATCTATTGTTTTCAGGCTCAGTATTGGTTTTTTTTTTTTTAAATTGTTGTCCATTTCCCTGTACATTTGTCTTAATGAAATCTGTGTCAGAACTTCATCCATATTTAAAGGGAGTTTTTTTAGGTTGCTTCGAAGTTCAAACCTTTGCTTTGCAGGTAAATCAATGTTCCTGTAAGGCTTTTGAAATAGAATTCCTTTAGTTATTTGACTGAAATCTCAGAGGAAGGTCTAAGTAGGAAATCATATGCCAGTGCCCTAGTGCATACATGGCTACCAAAAGCGGTTATGGTCTGAAATTAACATATTTAAATCTGGTTTTATGCATTTCTTTACATTATCAAGACTTGGATTAGATCTCAGTTTGTATTGTGTAGAAAAAAAAGATAAATTTGCTTGATGCAATTTTTAGAGATAGTTCCAATTTATAATATATTACATTTTTTGTTATGGTTTTCCCAACTTAATGATGTAATTTCAAAGAATATAATTACAAAATTGTAAAAGTATTTTTTAGTTTATGTGTAAGTGCTTTCATTTTTGTGAGAATATTGTTTCAAGTTTCAATTTTTAAGCATAATGATTTTAATGGAATACTGTTAAAAATTATAAATCTGTGTAGTTGAATTTTTTTTTTCATGTTTTTCAGTGGGATGGGCGTACGAATGATAGAGCCAGTCTACCTTAGTCCTTCGTTTGACAACGTGCTACCTAGTCATTTATTTTTACAGGTATGTTTTGTTACAAAAAATTAAAGTCTGTACTATTTGCAGAATAATGAATATCCTCTAAGCACAGATTAATACTTTATGTATTCATTGCGTGTTAAGGCATCTAATTAACTCTTTAAAGAAAACAAAGCATTTAGAATGAAGTCAGTATCTACATGTAGGGGGTTTAATCATACTGTGTTTGATATACAGTAAGGGACTTCAAAGGGATTTAAGAGACTTCCACTTAAAAACTTACAAATTGTTTTTGTACAGATGCTCTGCATAGAACTTTTAGATTTTGGAATCTGCCTATGAACTCTGAAATGTGAGCCTCTTTTAGGATACATACTTCTGTAGATAATAATCTCAACATATTAGGTTGACAGAGTTGAAGAGAAAATCCTTATATTTTTAGGCCTAATGAAAAAAAATCCACCTGAAAAAAAAAAAGTATGAAAAATCTTACAGCACACAGCTTTCACTGCCTCTTACCATGAAACTGCACAGCTTCCAAAGAATGATAAATTTTTGTGTAGTTTTTAGTGTAGAATTTTAGAACTTATTTCAAACTAACTTTTCCTTTCACGTATTTTGTATTTATGATACTTACACTCCTTTTCCCTCTCAATAAGACTAATTAAAAGCAATACTCAGGCATGACAACTGGCCACTTGTGCTACGTTGAAACATAGGCTGATCAAACCATGGAACTTTCCAATTTTCCTAGATCAGGTAAAATTATTGATTTCACTTTGCTGACACAAAGTGAATACCTCAATTAGATCACCAAGACACTTAGTATGCCAACAATGTTATTGCATTTTTTTGATATAAATATGATGATTTAGAAACAGGGTTTAAAACAAAATCAAGCTGTCCAGCCTTCAAAAAAAAAAAGTTATTTTAATCTTTAAAGCGAATGTAAATTTTATCTCAAATAAGCCCTTGCTCAGAGATTTGCTCTGAAATTGAGTTATCTCCTCATTTGATTTGTATAACTATCACTCAGACAGTAAGTCCTTTATTACAGTGAATTCTCTTAGTCACAAAGACAACATGTAGTAAAGACAATTTTAAAAGGATTCTATACCTTTGTGTTGAACCAAGTTAGAAGAGAATCTTTCAGAGTATTTCCGTATTGCATAAGATGCAATACTGTGCACAATTATTGCATATTATTTCTCTTCAGTCCATCTGTTCTGTTTATACGATTAATTGCACAGTTCAGCTTCTTGGTACTTTAATTCAGCAAGTTTAAACTCCTGCCTATTGATCTTACTGTTCATTACTATACTACACCAATATGTTCATATAGTAAATGTTCCAATAAACAGGTCAATATAAGATAGTTGTAATGTACAGAGCTGCTCTGTGTCTGTGATAGTATCAACTTGTTCTATTTTGATTTCTAGCACTGTAGTGTCCGTAGTCATGACCCCTTAACTTCAGTCATAGATACTCGTATATTACTTTAAATAAAAAAGGAGCCACTGGAGACTTCTGACCTATACTGTCTCTTTTATATAATCCAAATACTTCATTTTTTGTTAAGGAACTGACAGCAATGTCATAGTTATCTTCACTGCTGAATCAATTTTTGTTTCAATGAGTTTGTCATTCCTTAATGCAGGATATAAGGTTTGAATTCTCCCATATTTGTTTTTATGACAGAACTTGCCTTCTGTGGTTGTGAGCCATATTTTAAACCCTCAACCAGGAGAGAGAATTCTAGATATGTGTGCTGCACCTGGAGGAAAAACAACCCATCTTGCAACATTAATGCATGACCAGGTAAGAGAAAGTCATCGAGAATTTTCTGTCTCAGTGAGGAAAGCCTGATCACTGTTCATTTGTGCAGCTCACGTCACTTAGCCGTCAGGGTGCACAGATAATTTACAATAGCAAACAATTAATATTTTGAACATTCTGCTTACCAATATATTTTGCTACACATCAGAGTTACTGAAATAGGCACAGACTATCTTTATCAAATAGTTACCATCACATTTAAGACCTTATTTGCTGCAAATCGGCCTGTTGAAATATGTTTGACTTCACTTTTTAAATGTTACTGATTTACTTGTAATGGAAGAATTGGTAACATGCAAGGCAAAGTTACGCAGGAATATGCTGGGTTCATGAAAATGAGAATATATGGAAATCAGGGGTTACTACTATGTGCTAAAAGAATGCACAACAGGCTGTACAAAAATTTATTAAAAAGTTTCTAATCCACTTCTAAGTAAAAATTATCAATTATGCAATACAGATATGATTTTAGACTGAATTTCTAGTCTGAATTTGTCATTCTAAGGTAGAAGGTCACAAAACCAAAAAATATCTCATCAGAAAGTAGCAATATGAGAAGAAGCAAAAAATAGTATTAGAGAAAGACAAAGCAAAATCACACACAAACCAAAAAAGAATGTGGATACAGGAATAACAATTTGCATATATTAAACTGTTATATGCAAAATGAAAGACTGAAATGCAGGTTACTCTTTTCTGGCAGAGAGGGGAAAAGTGTGCAATGTTTCCTCTAAAAATTTTGTAAGGTGCTAATGTGGTCATTGGAATAGGGTTATTAGAATATATCAGATTATTTAGAAATCTTGCAGTTACATTATGCAGTACTTCGATGGTTGTGCATTAATGGGAATTACGGTGGCTAATGATGTGAATGTATTTAGAAAAGATATGTATTCAGCTCTTTGATGGTTTGCTTATTGAAGTGTTTCTTCCATGCATTAGACAGTCATGAGACATTTTTTAGATAGATTTATAAAACTTCCAGTCAAGAATTTCAGTGTGATAAATAGAGAAAGTCTGTAAAAGCATGTATTTCTGTCATGGATTCATTTACACCTACACTCCTTCCATCCGTGTACACACATTTTGTGTAACTTTGCATAACTGTTTTTCTCCTTAGTCATTTTAGATATTTTGATTGTACTTACCTCCAGCTGAAGTGGTAAAGATTAAGAATACAGATGTTGAAATTTGACTAAGTACAGGATTTCATTTTAAGATATGGAGAAAATGCATTAGTAAATTTGCATTGCTTTTTTGGTTCTTAAGTTCCATTCACAGTTTTTCTGTACTAATTTTCTATACACAGTATATTAAATCATTAACATTTCAAAATATTTGAATCAATCTTTTTTTGATTTTTTTTTTTTTTTTTTTTTTTTAACTACCTTAGTCATGTTACCCTTCCATAAACCTCTAGAGAGCCATCACCAAATAGGAAAACATTGCCATGTTTTCTCAGCAGGTTCTGTTTGCTATAGCAAGGCTAGTAGAGTTTTTTTGTCTTTGGTTGTTTTGTTGGTGTTTTTTTTAAGATAGTATTAATGTTCTAGATTTTACTGATACTACTGTTTGCACTTAACAGATTTCACCTGGCAGGTAGGGGTGTGTGACTGTTTTGATTTATCGTGGGACAGGAAAAGAACTCTTATTCTTTCAGAAAAGCAATAATGTGTAATTGTGATTCCCCTTCCCCCACGTCTAAATCTATTCTAGTATTTACTGTAAAGTGAGTGAGAACTGCTGCAAGTGTAACAGGACATTACAAGTCTGAGCAAGCCAGAGTGTCCCTGTGGGCCTCATTTCCTCAGGACAGAGCTGTGTGTGATCCTGTTTCCTACCATCTCCATGCAAATTTAAAACCTGTTGACCTATTTTAAGATGTACTTGTAACTTCTACCCTCTTTCAGATGATTACATTTTTACCTAACTTAGTGATCAGTAAACCAGTTCAAAACAACAAAAAAAAGAAACAAACAAAAACCCCACTTGCCAGAAGCCAGACATTTTAGGGTCCCTTAGGGAATGACTGTGCCAAGCAGCTAATGCTGGGCAGAACGCACACAGCTTCAGACTAGTATATATCCTAATGCAGGTATCACAGAAAATATGATTGAACAAGGACTACTGGAATGTAGATTTAAGAATAACAAAATTACGTAGGGAAAACTAAGCTTCATTCATTACAGTGCTCATGGGGCAAGGAGGAAAGCAGGAACTGTGCATCCATTTAATTCCTATGCTTTCAATAAAAACTTTGCTTCCTTTTCAGGGTGAAGTAATAGCCATGGACAAGATCGCTAACAAGGTCAAAAAGATTAAGCAGAATGCTGAATTGCTACAGTTGAATTGCGTTAAGGCCTTTTGCTATGACGGAACAAAGGCACTTTCATTTGAGAAGAAAGAGGATGAACAAGGTAGAGTAAACATCTTGGGTAGTAGTAGCGTTTAGAAGAAAATTGTAATGTTTTGCACCAATAGTGTTAAATCTGCTACAGGTCTACAAGTCCTTGAGATCTTGGCAGATACCTACTTGCTTCAGCTCTGTGAACGCTCTTTTACTTTCTAGTCTTTTGTGATTATCAGCTTCTCCACCAAGCAAATAAAAACCTCAAACTATCTGTCCTTACCACAACCTAATATGCTCACAGGCAATGCATTCCTTTCCCAGATAATATCAAAGACTGAAGAAACCCTAAAGCTTCTTTTATGATAACGTTTAACCCCATATTCCAAATTGTTTGACTTAGTCGCAGGAAAAAAATATTTTTGCAGAATTGCTTGGGTTTTCTGCCTCAGAATCCTCATCTCTAAAATGGGGTTATTAATACCTAACTCCCAGGAGTGCTGCAAGGTTTAGTTCATTTATGTTTGTTCAGCTGTTCAGGGGAAAGTTCTATAGAAGCACAGTGTATTATTTTAAGTTAATTTCATTTGCTTTTCTGAAGTGCTGTATTTATGATACTGGTTCTGTTCCCATGGTGGAATGATTTAAACAGTATCTGCCGTCTTGATTATTTTTAGTTTGTTGTGCAAAGTATGCTGTTCTTTCTCACTCTTTTTTATCCCAGTCACTGGTTAGCCTGAGTAGGAATCAGGTTGCATAATTCACCTTCCTTTTCCCTATGCCTTGCAGTTATTCCTGCTTTGGAGGAATAAAGGTACTTTCTCAATAGGCCTACCATGAACATAAAATATTGTAGGTGCTATGTAGCACTTACACAGATGAACAAGAACTAGCTCTAATACTGAGAGATCATGAAGGCTTTTTGGTATATCCCTGCAAGACATGACATATTATTTTGAATGTTGTAGTAATAGACCAGAGGTAGATAAATCAGATAGACTCATTTTGTAGTGCTGGAACAAGCTAGGTAGCAGTAAAGTCACTCGTTTTCGCTTGTGACTTATCTTGAATATTTGAGGAAGAGGAGAAAAGGAGGTAAAGCATATATATGGCTCTCTTCCTCATTGGTTACTCACAGATACATATATGGAGCCACTTTTGTCTTGCTGATGCTGAGCCGAGTCATCTCTCTAACACTAAAGTGATAGCAACTTTTGGGCTGTTGAGCCAGCGGGATTCAGATGAAAGGATAGGCTCTGCCTACGGAAGTTACATATTTCCTCATCTATCCAGGTAATATGGAGAAATTGTTGTTGTCTTCACTGTCCTGGTTTACTGAATTGTTCTGCTGTGAAGGCAGCATGTGTCATGCATTAGAACTTGTAGTATTTCATATTATTATAAAGTGCTTTATTTTCTACAGATACATATGCATGACAAGAAACAGTTATTATATAGACAGTCCAATTATTATTTAAGGCAGTCTTAATGCTTAACTACAGGCTTCTCCCAGTAAAGACCTGCACACTTGGTTCAGTTACGAGCTGACTGTGGTTAATTACAGCTTATATGTACAATGCTGTACCCAGCACCTCTGGCCAATCATATTCTAACATTTTTGTTTGATTACTTTTACATTTTACTTTCAGATTATTAAATTAAGGTTAAAAAATACTATTGCCTAAAGGGATCATGTATTATTTGAGCTCACAGAACCAAACCTTCGGTTTTCCAGGAGATGAAATCTACCACCAGCAGTGCTGAGGCTTGCCTCTAGCTGAGATGACTTTTGCAGACAATATCTACAGAACATAAATGTTTTATGTCAAGGAAGCAGTAACAGCTTGTCCTTGTCTATGGTGAAGTCTCAAGGAAAGAAACCCCCACATTTTACATTACTAACTGCTTTTTACAGAAGGACCTCCATTCTTACCAGAGTCATTTGATCGAATTCTTCTTGATGCTCCATGTAGTGGGATGGGACAGAGACCAAACATGGCTTATTCCTCGACTTTAAAGGAGGTGACCTCTTACCAGCCACTACAGCGCAAGCTTTTCACTGTGGTATGTATTAATCATTGAGCAGAGAACCTAAATTGAACATAAATGCTTTTGCAGCATAAAATTTCATACTGAAAAATGGTGCCTTATTTTCTCTGCCTTTTCAGCAGTTAAGTAAAGAAGCGTTAGGATTCAGTTAACCTCTCAGCTCCACCATATCTGTTGCTAGGTGAAATCAATTTACTGGACCATGGGAAAGGTGTACGTAAGCTATAGTAAATGAAAACCTTTGTATGTGGTTTTTTGTTCCTTCAGTTTAATCAGTTTTAATTTATAATAATCACAAGGGTCTTTGCAGCAGCACAGACTCTTGTTAAGTTCACTGCCTAGAACTCCCAGGCAGTGGTGCTGTGACGTACCCTATGGGGTACGAGATGGAGTACAAAGCCAGGAGGCCATATTACAGCTTTTCATGCGAGTAGGAGTGTGCTGGGGGTGATGCTGAAAGGTAAGATTTCATGAAACTTGTCTAAATCTGAAATACATGTATTCAAAGTGAACCACTGCTTGAAAAGTGGCACAGATAGAGCTTCCGTGCCAAATATGTGGAAACAGTTGACATCTAACATCACTGATAAAAATATTGTGTATCCCGTGGTTGGCAGCAGGTCATGAAAACTGAACTAATCTGACTAATCTGTCTGGGATATGCAAAGCTGTACAAATAACAGATCTTACGAGGTAAATTATCTCAATGGTATTAATAAACTGTATGAGCTATAATGCTGATTTGGGAAGAAGAATCTTTCTAATCCATGGGATCCTTTACTGTATTCCCAGAAAAGAATTAGTATCCTAATGTCTATCTTGGAAAGATATGAGTTTAATTAAGTGCCAAGTTTTAATATCATAGCTTAATGGTTTCTTGGTTAATGTTACTCAGTATAAAAGATTTTGCATTTAAAAATAAGCTGAACCGTTGTTTATTTCTCCCTGCAGGCAGTGCAATTGCTAAAGCCAGGAGGTGTTTTAGTATATAGTACATGTACAATTACACTCTCTGAAAATGAGGAGCAAGTTGCTTGGGCCCTGAAAACTTTTCCATGCCTCCAGCTTCAGCCACAGGTAATAGTATTTTTAGGGTACTTCACATAATCCAGTGAGCTTGTTTTGGCACTATAAAGTTACACACTACATTTACTATCGATAAATCACCTACTTTTTCACTGCAGACAATTTTAACTGCTGTGGATAGAAATAACACAAGGATTTCTGAGGCTCTAAATGTACTTTCACATTTAATTGAGCTTCATTTAGGGACTGTTAAGTAGCTTCTGACTGTGTACTGTGATTGTTTTGATTTGTACAACAGTCACAACACAGGAGGGACAAAAAATAGTTCAGACAGGTTAAAATTTCTCTTGCAATTGTTCTTTAATGCATATATTTTATTTTCTTCTTTTGCATATTCACAGGAGAGGTGAAAAAAATTTCATTAATGCCACTAAAGTAATGAATACTTGCATAAAGGACGGGAGATAAATGGAAAGAACCTTGTGTTTTGAGGAAGGAGGAATTTATGTGTATGGGAGCTATTTTTGCATTATGTATAGGAATGAGAGAACAAATTTATTTCAGGCTCAGTGTCCCTAGAATGTACCTTGTCTTCTCTGGAGTCAGTGTCTACCATTAAGATATCTGGGAGGAGGAAATATATAGGGAGATACTATAATTTTTTATCTATACTGCATATATTTCAAAAATATATTACCTTTATTAGTACCTTGAGAGAGTTTATCATCATATCATATGTGTCTGTCTTCCTCTTTGTTGATATGATGAGCTGGGTGGGTTAGTTGTTTATCATCATGGCTCTGAGGAGAAGTCTAACCCTGATACCTGTTGAGCTTACCTATACATTCTGTGATGACTTGTATCTGTCTTAAGTTTAAGCCATTTTTTAACTGATATTAAAAACATATACAATAGGTGTACAATGGAAATTATATGAAGGCTGGTAAAGACTTAACAGAACCGAAGCTTTTCGTAAAAGATCTGTATGTCAGGGTTCTTCTGCCTGTTTTCTCACCATCCATTTGCTGGGAATTTTTCAGTTCCAGCTGTTTCAACTGAGATTATACATTTCACCCAACAACATACAAATTGTACTCAATAGCATGACAAAGGAAAACACAAGCCCCGCTAACTCAAACGCAAGATTAATTCTGGTTTAATAGACTTGCTCTCACCAGTGATATGAGCCTCGAATAAAGCACTAGTTTTCACATACAAATGCCGTATCTGTAAAAATTAAGCTTTTGCGTATAGTATATTTCTAATGAGGCGACACTGCACTGTTCATGCACAGAGAGTTTATAGTATCTTATAACCAGCTCCTCAGTAGTGTAAACTAAGGTCAACTTTTCCAATGAACAGGAAACGGGCGTCTAAGTCAATTTACCTCACATTCCTTTATGTCTTTCCCACATTCTTTAGTCTCTCTGTGGACCCTCCTTATATACCCAGTCTGCTGTCTCCCATTTTCTCAGTTTGGGAACAGATCCTGGAATCATGCCGGATAAGGGAAAAATGGGAGCTGGAGCCATAGACATTGATCTCATAGGTGGAGGTTAGCGCATGGCAGCTGATCCTTTTGTCTGTGCAGACATACTTCCTCTTAGGGGTTTACACAAGAGATACCGTGTATCACTTTAAATGCAGTAAATTAACTGGAAGGAAAAAGGAAAAGGTAGACGAAAATTTTTTTCTGTCTTCGAGCAAGTCAGTTGATCCTGCATAATGCCATTTTCCCAAGACTTTTACCTTTCCATCCTTCCATTACATTACTTTGAGCCGCTACCCTTGTCTCCCTTTTTATGTTACTTTTTCTCAGTTTGCAATGGACATCTCTTTTTGTCTCTTACTGGGAAAGCACTGAAATCCTGATGAGGGAAAGGAAGAGAAGAATCATGGTGCAACCTCTTGGCTGCCCAGCTTTACAGCACACAGTATGTGGCTAAGCAACTAACTCTCACCATGTGCTGACTGGGTGAGCTCATGTATTAGCAAAGTGTGACAGCTCAAAAAAAATCTCTGCTATAGACAGGCTGCATTATAGACTTCACTAGACTAGATTTACAAAGGAGATCCATTTTTGATATTGCAAAGCCAGCTTTTGCACATTTTGTTCTATCTCCTTAGTGAATGCATTGAAAGACCAATCCAGCTAAGAATTAAGGTGTTTTTTTTTTCAGAAATCAGTGTCATCAATTAAAAGCACTCAAGGCTACTTACAAGAAATGCTGAGAAAAGGGCTGTGATTTTAAGCCCTTCTCCTCTCCAGGATTTTCATGCCGAATGTAATCTCCTGAATTCAGATACCAAAACTGTTCCTCTCTTTCTTTCTCTGCCTCATATACATATTTAACGGTAGTCCCAATTTACCTGTTAGTCTAATTACATGGCAGAAAATCTGAAGCTCAGATTTTTCTGCTGCATCGTATTCCAGAATGATGCCTCTTCAGGCAGTATTGTGGACTTGGGCTTTCAGTTTCTCCAGTTTTAAGTTCTTAAGTTTTATTAATGTGAAGAATACAGGTGTTTCTATTATTGTTACTGAGTGTATCAGTAACTGGCTACAGAATCACCATTTTTGACTTAACTCACAGCTATTAGCACAGAGAAGTCCTGAATCATTTAGAAGTGGCACCCTAAAACCTTTAGGCCTTCTTACTGCGTGGTGATTAACAGCTTTCTTGTGATGTTTCAGTCCTTTTGAGTAATGAGTTTAGACCTGCCTAGCTGTATGCAATAAGCACTCTAAACCACTGGGCTGAAGTGGATTAGGCGCACCACCACCTCCTCGTGGTACTTTGGACCTTGTCTATATGCTCGCATACCTATTGGCCAGATGAAGGCAAGAAAGGAAGGGGTGTGTGACTTTGAAATCCTCCCCTGGTGTGGATGATATAAACTCAGCTTCTCCATGTCAAGAGTTAGGCAGCTCTGCATACACTTGGTGGAATAAATTTAGGGCATTTAACTTCATTAATACAATAATTTGCTTTTCTTCGTTACTTAAAAAGGAACCTCACATTGGAGGAGAAGGCATGAGGGGAGCCGGACTGTCACTTGATCAGTTGAAGCTGCTGCAGAGATTTGATCCATCTGCTGTGACATTGCAAGAAATGGATATTAATTCTTTGCAAGATTCCAGGGAGGATGATCTGATTTCACTGGCGAATAAGGACTGTATAGGATTTTTTATTGCAAAATTTATTAAATCAAACAGTAAATAAGCATTTAGGAATGCAACCTGAAGAAATACCTCTGAGCCTAAGAACAGCTCAGACGTGAAGTGTGTTCCTTACCGCTGCAATGTTGCCAAGCCAACGGGCTGACGCAGGGTTGCTATGGCAGCAGTAAAATCTGCCAGCTGTTCTGCTGGGAAAGAGCCACAGGTTGAAGAAAGTCATGTTTGGGGGGAGGGCAGCATATTTAAGTCTCCATTTGCTTTTGCATTTGCATCAGGCCAGTGCGTGAATGGCAACTACATTCATTCATACCGCTGTCTGTTCTACCTTTCCCCACGTGAGTTGCTTCTGTAGTGCAGCAAGCAGAGGAACAGGGTTTCTCTGGGAGGCGAAGTAAGCTACTTTATGAAATACAAACATAAATAGATGGGAACTGTTATAATGAATTCTGGAAAAGGTAGTTTCTATGAAAGTTTACCAATAGTTACATGTTTCATTAAATAGTGCTTCACGAAATACTGTTAACGTTTTACAAAGAACTGTTTTATAAATTGATACTTAGAACCTCATTTCTCTTTTATTTTAATACAAGCAAGATTCTCTGTACACATAGTATATACACAAAATACGATTAGGCTTTGTAGCATGTCTTTTATAGCAGCATGAATATATTAAACCATCTCACTCTGGGAATGTAAATAAATAATGTTTCAACATCAAACTTCCCATGCATAAACTGTATTGGTTCTGAAATAGCCTATTGGACTGGCTGACAAGTGACAATTTTAAAATCAAACATTTGCAACAGAAGGGGCTACACTTGTGATTAATATATTAGAAGACAGAAAACAACGCATAATACCATCTGAAAAGTTGCAAATCACCTTTCAAACAACTAAGAATATTAACGCTTTATTGGTTAGAAAGCATCACCAGCTAAAGTAATATGAAAATTGAAACTGGGAAAGCATGCTAATGAGAACTGCCTTAATACACTGCTCAGAGTTTTAATAATCTAAATTTCTTAAAGGTGTTAGATGTATTTGAAAATTCTGCCTCAGTTCCGGTATTCTCTTTTCTCAGTATTGCTGGAACTGATTGTAACACTTAACATGAGAGGGAAAAGTAAGTACAATTTAAAGACATAAAGTGACATCTCTGTGTGTGTGGTTTTCCTCTCAATCATGAATTTCCAGTTTTTAGAAGTATTATTTGAAAAATGTCTATCTTTTCCACATAACTATTTGTTTGGATTTAGAGAAGTGATACTTCTTTTATAATTTGTCTTTATATTCTTCAAAGTGCTTTTGCATTTGCTTGCAATCACAACAACCTATACAATTCTGTTTCTCAGTAGTCTGGCTGTTTACTTACATTTGCCATAGATGCTTTGATACCGTATGCTTTCTACTGTTCTTAAATAAAACAAATGTCCCTTTATCTATTCTGCCAAGATTGACTAGTACATCCTTTATAGGGCCTATCCTAGCAGTATAGGAAGATGAAATTCTTTACTACTCGTCTATTTACGTTGGTTACACCTTGCCATTAACCACAACGTATCTGAAGATGATTTAAAGTCATTTTGTTTCATCAGTAGTAGGTGAGATACCCTATTTAGAATAATGAAAGCTCATACTGTAAAATACAGTCTCTTTAGTCTAAATACGGCTGAAATAATTACTTGGTAACAAAAGGGATTAGTCTTTTATTGTAAGTACATGTTGAAATCTTTAACTCAGTGCTAGTAAAAAAGCATTTTCTTTTTGCAGAATACATAAATTCTGTAAACATGAATCAGCACACATAGACTATATACTGAAATTTGTGTACACATATAAAGGAAGGAACTTTGCCTTCAGTTTCAGTAGCAGGATTTGTGTGATACTGGATTTGAAAGAATTTAAGATTGCTGAATTTTTAGTAGAAGATTTTTTGAGGCATTCTCAGATTTCTTTACTTTTCAAGAAGGTGATCTCTCATGACTTTATATGAGAAGTGTCCGGGTGGGGGGAGAAAAAGTAATTGACTTGTATTTGATTCCAGTGTAATTGCAGACCAGACTTCACCTGAAAAAAATTACTGATATCCGAACCGCTACAGTTGTTTCTGCAAAAATCAACTGCTAGACTTAAAAAGAACACTTAGCATATTAAAGGGATAAGCCTCAGCTCTTTCCCCTAGGCGTCTCTCTCCTGGTAACTGAGGAGCAGGGGGTAAGACTTCTCCATCAGGGAGCTCAGAACAGAAACTCACTTAATATGCTCCAAATCATCCCTTCAGGGAGTCAGAGGCCTTCCTTTGACTACCGGCTTGGCTAAATTAGATGACTAAAAGTTGGATGGATACCCTTTTTTTCTGTTCTTTTCTTTTCCAATCTTAGTGTGACTTTACCTGTAAGTGCAGGAATACTTTCTCATTCTCACAATTCTGTTGTACGTTTTATATATACATTTTTAATAGGATTACTTTCCTGACAAGAATGTTTCACACACTTAATCATTATGCTTCAGCATTTGGTGCTGAAGCACAATTGAAAAAATATATGCATTTTTATACTATATGATATATTTATATATTAAATTTAAAAAGTTGTTACTGTAATGAAAGATTAACCGTACAAAATTGGTAGATTAGGCATGCAATCAGATCCTGTCTTTAAGAAAGTCTGAAAAGTAGTTTTCTCTATTTTCAGAAATAGGTATTAGTAATAGTGCCAAATCTAAACATTTATTTTGGTCAATATAAATATATTAAAATAGGCAGGCTAGTATAGTATGAAATTATTATACAGCTTATTCCTGTTTCGCTGTCATGGAGTCCACCAATTTTTAGATCGTAGGTTTTCATATGCATTTTAAGGAAATAGGAGTATTTTAGTAAGAAACAGGCTGGTGATGGTGATCAACAAGAAATTACTTTGGAGTAGGTAGTGTTAAAATATAAAGAGCCTTGGTTTTATGTTTAGTCTTTTTAAAAAAAATTATGAGCAAATCCAATTTTGTAGTGCTAGAATTCATTGCTGAGTAGGTAATCATGATAGGTAAAAGTGGTTAGAATAAAGTAAGAAAAGAGAACACAGATGAGTTAGAAGAACCAGCTTAATGTCTATTATAGCTGATATAAATTTTTTTTGAGCTGCGTAGGAACACATCTCTAGGGTGGTAAGTTATAAAAAGAAACTGTCTGTAAAACTACTGTAAGCTTATATGTAACCGTTTGTTATATAAAAGTGGGGAAATAAATTATAGTCAAATTGCCAAGCAGTAAGTTTGACTGAATAACATTTGATTAAAAACATTCACAATAAAAATGGCATTCACATACTTTACAGATGATAGAAGAACTAAAATTTTAGTGAAAGATCTGCGATAAAGTAATAAATATAAGTAAATGTACACCAAAAACGTTATATTACACTCTGAAAAATAATTTCTCTGTTCTTCTAGACTATGTAAGAAAGTTTTTTGCAATGTGCTTTATTTTCATGGACAGAATAGAATTAAAGTCAAAAGCATTTGGGAAACAGCTTTCAGCCTGATGTGTTAAAGCAATCAGAGGTCAAATGTAACCACAAACCAAAATAAACCTTGAAGAGGCTTTAGCAACTAACACAGGAGGTGGTTTACACTAACCCTTTTACTTTGAACAGATACAAGATTCAAAGCAATCGGACCACTCACTGCATTCCAACCAAGGGAATGATTAACGGACCACGCTGGAACCTCTGCAGGTGTCACAGAATGTGATTACTTTACAAACCAATGGAGCTTAAAAATGCTAATTACTAACAAATTCATAAAAAACAGTATGTATTAAGGAGCAGGGTGTTAGACCTGGGCAAGAACTGCATGTGTAAGTAACCAGAGAGGCAGGGAGAAAATAGATGTCTGCTTTCACTCAGGGTTTGAAGAGTGGCATTTCATCTCATGCTCCACTTATAATAAGGGCCATAGGTTAAGAATTTACAGATTCTGTCAAAACAGGTACTCCACTCAAACTCACTGTGGCTTTAAAACCAGTCTTCATTAAGTAGTTCATCCTAAGAATTTGGCCCTACCCTATTTAATTTTACACCTTCAAGCAAAAATTGTGGAACTCTTCTCGAATTCTGTACTCCTGGTGCTAGACATAGAATAGGAATTAATGAGTATTGTAGAAGAATTTTTTAACTTCTAGACAGTAATTTAGGGTTCAATTTAAAAATAGTTTCTTTTAGCTCTTAACTCCTACTGATGCTGCCTTTGTGCACAAACCTGTTTACTTATTCATCCAAACTGCCCTGTCCCTTAACAGGTCTCAAGACTGGTATTCTCACCTCCTTCCAGTCCCTCCTTGAAAAGTCTTTCTTCTGTGATGTCTGTGTGACACTAAACAACTGGTAAAGGATACACTTGGGCTGCTGAACAGCACTGATGTGTATTCATTTGAAAAGACATACAAAAAATACGGTTAACATCTAACATATATACATAACTGTTCAAATGCATCCCATTCCTTCCATATACTGAAAGTTTTTAGAAAACATACAGAGCAAGAGCTGACAAAACCCATGTATCATTTAACTATTTTAACCTCCTCCCTTTCATCTGTCTCACTGGTTTTATTATCTTTGTAGCTCATTTGAATAGAAATTTTGCAGGTTGTTTTGTACCACACATACATGAGAAGACAGGAGCTCACTGGGACCTCTACCATTCTTCAGGTTCAAAGCTACTGAAACCAGACACAGAAATACGAACTCCTTAGCATCCTAATGCAAACAGTAATAAGAAACTGTCTATTGGCAAAACTCTGCAAAGGCATTTCATCACAATAACCTTTGATATGTCCTCCAGCTGGAGTATTTTTAAAGCTTCTTATTGTTAAAGTGCTTTTCAAAGTAGTGCTCAGCAGGCAGGTGGTATTGTGCAATATGTGTAGTACAAGCTCACATTACATATCATTTGTTGCTCTTAACTGAAGGAAAAGTATCTTAGCAAGGCTAATAACTGAGTGAGTCTGCCTCAGCAATGCAGGTGTTAGTATGTCGTCTGTACATAATTAGCAGCACTATACAAAATGTGATTCTCTCATTAGTTGGATTAGGACATGCCTTTTTTTGTGATAAGATCCTTATATTCCGTAAGTCAATATATAGGCCATACTTAAATACTAGGGCTTAGACTATGCTCCTTATTTTCTCATTTATTTGTCTATACACGGCTACCTATGCCATGGTTTTCATACGCTACTTAGTGCTTTGAAATTCTGCCAAACATTTTTTAAAAATAAGATATGTGGAAAATAAACACTCTCTGGAGCGAAAGTTAAGAAAAGAAAAAAAGAAAAGAATAATAAAACTACTCAAGGTATTGAAGTGGAATCCATAGATCACTTGGAGGACAAGGCTGTTGTATAACAGTTGTAGGGAGCAACAGCATTTACTGAAGCTGGTAAAACAGCTAAAGCCCAGTTACACAGAGCAAGACAATGTAACTTCTGTTCCCATTTACATGTGATCTGATACGATTCAAACAACAAAGTCTTTCAATGTCACTTTCCACTGATACCCTGAAAAACCTCTTGTGTCAAAAGCTACTGTTTATATAGTCTCATATATCCATTTAGTAATACTTACCTATGCTTCCTTTGTCTACACAGTCATTTACGGATGCTTAGAAAAATGGTGACAACTTTATTTCTAGAAAAATAACCTTTTCCTTGTGTTCCCCACAGTTCATGCTTTGAGCCAAATACTACCCTTGATTAACCACAACAGTTAGCAGCACTGGGAGGAATGGCCAGATACCTGACAGCAGAACTTCACTCCTACATTGTTGTAAAAGGTGCATATAAAGCATCAGAAGAGGGGTGGAAGAGGGAGAGGGAGGACAGAGTACATTTATGGGAGTTAAACTGAATTACCTGGAAGCTGGATAGGAGATTGGAGAAAACATGCACCTGCCGTGTATCTTATCCATTTCACTAAAATGATATTCAAAATCAGGCAATGCTGATATTCCCAGAATTAAAATAATAAATTAAAACAAACTTCCAGCTAACTTAATTATTAACGCACTACAGTTTTATATAATGTGCTATTTACAGTGAAATACAAAAAGTATTTCATTCAGACAATTATTACAAAGACTACATGTGATGCAGAACAGCTTTTACACTAGGCAAGGGTATGGAACCTGTAGTTATAATAGTGAATTTCTCCCAACTTACCAGTGCAACAGGTGTTCAATGCAAAACAAGCTACATTTACTCCCTTTGACTTCAATGCATTTTCTCTAGCAAGCTCCTAAGAGTACTTTGTCACATTTTTCTAAGCTCTCACCAGCAGCACAAGTTTAGGCGAAGGAAAAGCATTTAGCTGGCTGCAAAGTGGGAATGCAGAGGAATTGGCAAGTGTATAAAAAGTGGAGAAGCTACAAAAATTTATTTTCCAACAAAATAACTCTCCACAAGCTGTGTAAACTTTTCTTACTAAAACAAATACTCTAAAACACAAAGATTTTACATTTCCAGTGAAACACTCCCAGTAACATTTGCCTGTTTCCACTCTCCTGAAGTCTCCACAAAGAGCCAGCAGATTTACACTTTCTCAATTACCTGGGTCACTGAACTCCCTCGTATTCCCTGACTGCAATTTGGATTTTTAAATGAACAGACAGAATGAAGAAACAGACTTGTTGGGCTTTTGACTAACCTTTGTTTTTTTCAGTAGATTCTCACACTTTGCTGCCTAACGTGCACACGCACACTTACGCCCATCCACCACCCACCCGCTCACATACACGCCTCTGTCATGTGTGCTCTGTTATTCTAACAGAACAAAAATTAAGCTGTGTCCATTGCAATTTTGTGACCTGTACAGAGAAGAATAATTTATAGTGGCAAGTTTGTTACCTTTACCATAAATTTAAAACACAAAATTGGATTTGCAAGGACAGCATAGGGTATAAGAGTTAGACCCTTTATCTCAAGCACTCATTCGTATTTACAGTAAGTATAAGCTTTCTGCTACAGAAGAAAAAGTATTTAGATTGAACACTGTTACAGATTTCCTACACGAGGCTAGTTCCAGTTGCCAGTAATTCAAAAGCAAATCTGCTAACTTGGCATTAGGACTCTAAAACAGTGTGATCAAACTTAGATAGTAAGAAGGTGTCTGCAGAAATAACATTTATAAACTGTATATACAGTACACAGTACCAGTACATAGAAAATAGATTTTGACGTTATGATCCCCTGTGTGTAAGGCAAGACTGAATTCTGTCTTCAAATGGAGACCACCAGAGGTACAAGCAACAGATAGTGGCTTTTAAACCAATATGCGAATCAAGTGCATACAAATTAAAAATCAGAGCAGACAAAAAGTTTTAGATTCTTTTATGTGCTGATTCTGGCTTGCTGAATACACGGGAAGTTATTAAACATCAAATGTACCTTTTTTTAAAAAACACAACACCTTGATGGCAACAGATATTGTTCAAGTGGCAGCTACCAAAAAACAGCTTGAAAAATGGCATAGTACAACATCAGGAACTCTGCGGTTGTACTACACTAATTCATATAGCACTATCCAAAAAAATAAGTATATGAATATTCTATTTCATGCTATTGCTATGCGAGCAACAGCAATACAAACCAGCGTACAGAAGGATACCATATGTTCTGCAATGAAGAACCCAAAGATATTTTCAAGGGGCATTGTTACAAGACTTCAAAGAAACACAAGACTGCCAGAGGCAAAAGTTACTGACGGATGTAAACATCCCTGTTCCATTCTCCTGTGTCGTTACGTTTTTTTGATATCACTTCCCCATCCTTGTCACAATATTGGTCCCTTGATTTATGACGACTACGCTGTTTGTTGCATTCATTGTGGTCCTGCTCGCGGTCCCTCTCCTTTGAACGATGCCTTGATTCTCTATGTCTGTGATCACTGCTCCCATGGGACTCGTCTCTATGATTGTGATCCCTGTGAGAATCATAGTGGTCACCGTGCTCATGCGAGTAGTCCTCCTTTGGCTCTACGTAAGCTGAATCTCTGCTGTCTTGTGTTTCTGAGTCAAACGTTTCTTGCCTAGAAAGGCCTCTAACACCACTGCGATGGTTGTGGTGCTGGCTTGAGGAAGAGCGATGCTGGGATTTCTTGACGGGTTCAACCCGTGCTTCCTCTTCAATTTGTGAACTGCTGCGTTCAGGGACTGAATGGTCATTCCTCTGGTCTCCTTGAGATCCCTGCTATCACAACCAGCAGTGAGTTCACGTACATGAAGTACACATTTAAAAACTTTCCCCAATATCAAATTCAACTAGAAAGTATCATGAAACCAGTAAAATTTAAGTACACAACAATCCACTTTGAATCTAAACTAGAAAAAACATCAGAATTAAACTTTGACTGAAAATTCAGTATTATAATACAAACAATTCCTTTCACTCTGATCAGAACAGAGGGTGGCACTTGGGTTATTCTGTGACACTTTCTCATCTTCTGTGATGTCTCTGACTATGACAGTTAGCAATAATTGCCTACCACGCTCCAGACAAAAAGAGAGC
The DNA here is from genome assembly GCF_963210335.1 of Falco punctatus. Taxonomy (NCBI): domain Eukaryota; kingdom Metazoa; phylum Chordata; class Aves; order Falconiformes; family Falconidae; genus Falco; species Falco punctatus. Next base: position 72,364,588 of record NC_137583.1, read on the forward strand.
GTGCAAAAGCAGGACAAAAAAAGAGGACATATGATGCCAGGAAAGGGCAGGTTATCAGTTGAGATGCCTGCCTGGGAACAGCTACTATGGGTAAGTGATTTTAGAGGGCTGAGGAGGGGGATTCCAGACCAGAACCAAAGTACAAATACTTGGCCTTTTTAGAGTAGCTGCCTTTTTTTTTTTTTTTTTTAAGAAAAAAAAAAAAAAGGCAATTGAATCTAGTTTAAATAAAGTTTGTATTATGATACTAATAGTATCACTGACCTTCTGTTTTTCTCAGCAATAATTCCATTTCTTCATGGTAATGAAAAACTAAACTTTGACCTCCTAATTTTACAAGCTCAAGAACACAGACCATTGCTGAGAACAGCAGGAGGAGAGCAATATTATCATCCACAGAATTTCCTAACACACCACTACTATTAAGACTGAAAAAAAAATGACCAGGTAATAACAAACCTACCCTTCACCAGCATAATGCTTTGAAATCACTGCAAAACGAACAAGTGGCATTATTTAACTCATAAGGGGGTTTCATTATATTAACCTGCTTTTATTCCCAAACCACAGCCAAAGACTTTTCAAGCTTAACTGTACCATTTTAAGAAATAGTTTATAGTGAAACTGAATTATCCTTCTTGTACGAGGTGAAGAACATCAAGCCAAAATCAACTCTACTGGCACACAATTAAAGTAGGTTTTAACAGACTTTTACAGGCATTTGTTTGTGAGACTACTAAATTTGCCAAAGGTAGTCTGAAGTTTGCCTCCTATGGTTCAGAGCTGTCTAAAAATAAAGAACTGCCTCCAGGGCAGCTTGTGGACTTATCTCTTTCTATTTTGTTGAAAAGAGCTAGGGAAGGAGGAAATGTTGTCCTTCAGCCATAAATCCTGGCAGGCAGGTTTCCTAGCAACCCAAAAAGTAAAATGAAAAGAAATTGGATATGAAGAAATCTGTACTATCAGAAACTTACAAAAAGCAACATTTTTCAAATCACCAATTTGATAAATTTGACAAATCTTCCATTTTCCAAGACATTTTGTTCTGTAAACCTCTGAGTGCCTATCTGGGTTGCTCCATGTGTTCCTAATTTGAAACAAATGGTACAGATGAGAACAAGGCAACAGAAACAGCGGTTAAATTTCTTTCTTGTTCTTGTGTTTATGGTTCTCAAGATGATTCTGATTTGCCAGAAAAGGAATGCAGTAATTGTAAACATGAAGAGATGTGTTCAAGGTGAACAGAAATGCCTCAGCAGATGTGAATTATAAATGAAATCGAGTAAGAGTCTAAAGCAAGGCCTACTTTGGATGTGTAAACACATTTGTATTAGTTCACAACCATGACTGCTTTTAAAGCACATAAACTGGGTACACATGTAAAACCCTTTAACTCTCATACGGTCAAATGCCAAATATCTGTGTACCTATATGTAATAGTGACTAATAAAATCCATCATTGCTGTGGTTTGAGAACAAATGCAACATCTGAACCTGCTTTGCACAGAATGCTGCTTTTACAAACTCAGATGAATCGTCTCTGCTACGACGACCATGTGCAGAAAAGCACAGTGAATAAATTTAGAACCAATACCTGTAATTTCAGAACAGTGTTAGGGCTATTGGGATTTATGGGCAAATTAATCAACAGTAATTTTGCCTAAGTATTAGAGGGACAATGAACAGATAATGTTTGAATCTGGATTAGAGTCCGGCTTTGTGATTCATAACCAAATCAGGGCTCTGATTTGATTACATTCCACAGCGCAGGAATTTTATGGCCCAATCTCCTAAAGTTTTTTTGCCTAAAATGGAGGAAGTTTGAAATAAAACCATTTCATTATTCAGCTTGCAATTTCAAAGAAGTAAGGGCTCTTGTAAAGAAGTTTAAGCAATGCTGAAAGAGGAGAGAGGTCTGTGTCCACTGAATCCATTTGATTCGCTCCTATTCCCATTCAGTAGTCCCTAATTGCCTGCACCATAGCTGTGTGAGGTTGCTCCAGTCTTCTTTTTGGAATTATCTATTTCCCTACAAGAGAAAACCTGAAAACAGTTGTTGGGACAGCTTGCTCCAAAGCTCTCCATCAGATAGACAGGAGGTGTATGGTGTTCACCTGCTTAATTTCAAACAGTCCCAGGAGGACTCACACCTTCAAGCACCTCGTGCCATGCAATACACACAGTCAGCATCATGCCGTAACACCACTCTGGCACAGCTGGCAACACAGATCTCTCGTTACAATGTACACCTGGTACTGAAAAACCACAAAACCCAATTACGTCTCATGGCAAAGGGGTGCTGCATTGGACCCAGGGGAGGATGACTCAAATGCTTTGCAGTGCAGATGTTGCTCCTCCAGGCCAAGTGGCTGGTGGCATGTTTTTTCTCTGCAGAGCAGTCCACAAAAACCAGCAAAGACATAGAATTTAAATTCTCCAAACAGAGGGTCTTAACGCTATTGAGAGAATGGGTTCAGCCGCTGTGATTAGAAAGAAGCCCCACTCCATGCCAAGACCATGACAGGTTCAGGTTTGAGATGTCAGCTGAAAATTATCATAGGAAAATGAAACAAAAGGAATGTAAAAGTTCTACGCTTTATAAGGGACCCCTGTTGTTTCACACTTTTGTATTAGTAGACCTACAAACAAGATGTGAAACTGCAAACACATTCTCATTTTTAGTCCTTAAAATAAGAATCTGTTAATTTGCATGGAGATAGCACAGCATTCACAAAAGTGTTATTAGAACTCTGTATAATTCCTCCAGAGAATGTGGTTAATAAAATGAGTAAGTGAACTATAAATCCACACCCAAAAGGCATAAAAAATCATTAAGCAAAATAATAAGTACATCTACAAAGCAAAGGAAGTTTATCTAGCAAGTCTGCACACAACAATACTGAATTTCATACTCAGAAATTCTTCCAGTTCACAATTTTTTCAGGGTGTTTCAGCTCTGAGGACAGAAAAAAAGGCAGAAATGAGCTATAGCTTACAGTCTCTTTTCTTGCAACTGCTTTTGAAAGCAAGAGAAGGAGACACCCTGCAAGGTGGCTGAAGCAATTTTTCTTGTTAAAGCCCAAATCTGTCAAGTCTGTGGTCATCTAACAGGAAGTCTTTGACATATGAAATTGTTTTGCGAGATCACAAAAACAAAGAGCAAATTTTCGCCATTTTAATTTGGGTGCAGGTATGTTTTTTTCTTTGAAGGCGCTTTTCTTAGCCAAAGTTATGAATTTGAACTTCTGGGCATATATGGAACTTAGGTGGAAATTAAGATGTAGTAAGCCATTATTTGAGCTGGGACAGATGTATTTTAACCCCCACTGTGATCTTCTCAGCCTCGAGGTGTCACTCACTATTTATAATGAAATAACATCTTTCAAGATTGCATTTCATGCCATGCAATACATATACAAAGGACAGGATCTCCTTATGAGGAAAACCTTACATACACTTACACAAACCAAAAGCTGCAGGAGAAAAGAGGGGAGAGAATATGCCCAAAGTCAACAGGCAGGTCAGTGTGGAGGTGGGAAGAAAGCCTGTTTTTCCCAGCTCGCTAGACAGTACCCTTGCTGTTCAGAACATACTGCCTCTCAAGGTCTTTCTGCACAACGTGCCGCGGGACTCAGGGTTTATGTAAGAGTTTGACTTGAAGGAAGTATGTACTTTTCACAGCAACAGCCACTGAATAGAAGATCAAAGGAAACGCTGAAATGGCCACTTTGACCTTGAGACTTCACGAATAGTCAGCCATTCTCAACTGCTACAACTCTATAGTCTTTGGGAAGATGAGAACAGATTCCCTCCAACATTTGTGGATCTGCTCTGTACATAATCCAATTTGTCATGCAGGGCCTCTGGGCCCGAGATTTGCCTATTAGCAATAGTGTGCCCATCAGTCAGAGAGTTACCAGAGGCTGTAACGTGCATAGTATTAGCCCAGTTCTACTCCTCTGATTGGATTACATATGGCGAACTATAAAAATGCTTGTGGCTGGTACACATATTACTGGCACAGTGGTGTCCTAGGCACAATAAAACCTTAAGCATTCCGCTTCACATCACCATATGTTTTCAGTCAGGCTGGCTTAGTCCTTGGAAACAAAAGTAGCCTCCTAGTCAATGCGCAAACACATGCTACCACGAATACAACAGAAATAACAATAATGGGCCTGTATTTGCCTTCTATACTGAAAATGAGTGAACTTCTACTGAAAAAGCTCTTAAACTACCAACAACAGTAAGACATACTGAACATATTCTAGTATCAGACTGTGAACGTGCTTTGGAAGAGGAAGAAGTTGATAGGAAAAAAAAAAAAAAAAAAAAAGAGATGGCATAACAACTGTACCTGTAAATTAATATTTGGACCTGGGCTAATAGGAAGAGTGGCTGTTGCAAGTGTGCGAGTGAGAAGCTGGTTAGGAGGGTTGCTGCTAGGTGGATGCGTGGCCTTCCAGTAGGCTTCCAGATAGTCAGCAAGGTGCTCACAAGCATCTTCAAGCTGGTTCTCATCAAGAATTACATCGAACATTTCCTGATAAAGGAAAGGTTTTAGTAAGAATAATCACCAGCTAAAGGGAGATGAGCTAGAGACATTGATGACTACACTTTCCATTCATCAAAAACGAACCACATTTCTAGTACTTGTGTTAAGATATTTCACCCTTTTTGGTTGGTGTTTTAATGCAATTGATAGAAAAAACAGCAATCGTAGCTAACATTAATGTTACACTTGCTAAAGCAACTCCTCGTGGCTTCCACTTAGTAATGCACAAACAGTCAACCAAGATAGGAAGAAGCAGCTTAAACAGATCTTAAAATTCAAGTATCCAGAAAGAAAGGTTAAACACTGACATTTTTAGCTGTTGGAACAAAATGGAATGGCAAGAAAAGGGATTCACTCCCCATATCTAGAATAACTAATAGAAAGCCAAGACTAATAGTTCTTATTCAGTAAGAATAAGAATAGAGACTAAGACCAATAACTAACAACAGTAAGAAACACACGTAATACAGATCATCCAGTTTCCAAGTGTCATACAAATAGTAGGTTAGAGATTAGTCATATGGTCCAATTTTAGGCATCTGAAGTTAGGAGGCGTATTTCTTCCAATCCCTTCCCAGTCAGGGAGACACAAGTTCTCCTGAAGGCAGCTTTGAGCGCCTGCTCAGGTCTCTAGCATTCCTCATTGACTTTCTGGGGACTTGAGGAGACTAGTCTCTTAACTTTAGATGCTTGAACTTACATGATGAAAACACTTCCCTCACTATGGCAAATTCCCAAATCCAACTGAACTGAACCTTCTCCTTCTGCTCTCTTATCCATAGTCTTGATAGCTCAGTATGCTGGTTATATATATAACCCTTCCCATGTGCAAAACACAGCTGGAGTCTCATAATTTCCACTTTATAGGTGGAAACTGAATTTGATTCAGTGCACATCAGCAGAAGAACTGCAGAGCTCTCAGCTACACAGTACCTTGCAGCTTTTCGCCAAAACCATGACCAAGAATGCCAGCCGTGATGTGGTGGCATATGCCCCCGGGGAGCTACCCAAACCACTGGCCTTGCCCTAAACTGCCAGAGTTAAAGCACAGTCACTAAGAGGGTTCATTTTTAGACCAACAACCCCCCAAAAATTATCAAGTAAAACAAATGCTCAGTTTGTTCAAGTAGTGAATGTATCAGAATGGATCGTAGTAACTGCTTGTGACCAGGAATGTTTTTTCCCTGCGCCCTTGTGCAGAGCCCAGAGGCCTAGGGAAGCATTCTGCAAAAAAGCAATAGTGAAATATGGCCAGAAGAGGGCAAACATTCCCAGAAATTGCATAATTGTGCTTGAAAAGAAAGGCACCTTTCAAACATGAGACATCAATTAACAGTAACTCACCGGAGGACACTGTGCCAGTTTATCAGCTGCCACCATCTGAACATTAAGGTGTTTGGCCTGAGATTTCCCTCGAGATTTTATTAGCCTCTGTAAAACCTGTGAAAAAGACATTAACAGAAGTGAGAAGATTCTGACTTAATGTACATATATAACTACTTCAAATGTTTACATTTTATCTGTCCACTTGGGCAGATCAAATTCTTCATTTGATGGCTTCAGGAGCATTTCCCATGCTGTTTACATCCAGAACAAGCTACTTTTCATTTACTTCCTGACATCTCCTTTCCTGTCATGAGCACTAAAAAGGTCTCCTCCTATTTCCCTCTGCTGCTTTCAGTTTTGTTTGTTTCTAAGCTGAAATTCTTTAATTGCTCCCCTGAGTCCTCTTCCCATAAATTCGTTCTTCTCTTTCAAATGCCTCCTCATGAGGTCTGTGCAGGTGTTTTCACAGAATGAAAGAGTACATTATCAGGAGATGTTAATCAGTCAGTTTGATATTCATTGTGTGAAAATCTTTCCTTCATTTCTGTATTATTTTGATTTAACAAACTGTTAGCGTAACTTAAATGATTGACACTAGAAGCGCAATCTCAATTTAAAAAAAACACTGGAGATACAGCATCTTTCCCCAAATGGGTTCTGGTAACATTGGGGCTAAGATACTTGTTTGACTAATAATATTTCACCATTCAAAGGGAAGCAATAACAATATATAGCTCTGAACTTTAATGAGGACATGATTATTTGCATTTGAGATCAAGAAAAGGAGGTGGGGGGAAGGAAGACTGAAACAGCACGATCAGTAAAATACTTACCTTAGGAGAAGAGATCTTTACATATACTATGATGGGAGCCAGAGAGGTTTTGCTTAGTTGAGCTGGGTGGTTAATGGTATCAGCATCCAGCACCACCAACTGCAGTGTCCTTGCCAATTCAAAAATCCGTTCAATTTCACTTTGAACTTCAGCTGGAGGTAAGCAGAAATTTAAGAGTTATGAAAACATTAAAAATTATTAAAATATTAAAAGTTATGAAAATATTAAAAGGCAGTTAGTATTAAGGAATACAAAAATGTGGCAGACTGGTGTGTTGCTGCTCCTCAGGCTGGAAGGAGCTGTTAGCAGTGCAGGTCCCTGGCACCTAGGGAAACGAACGCAATGTTAACAAGTGTTTTGCCCCTGTTTTTTTGCCCTTGAGGGCAGCACTGCCTGCCTCTCTTACCTCCACCACTTCTTGCAATTCCAGCCTGGAGAGATACTGCTGATACATTCTTACAAGACCTCAGTCCATAAATGTAAGAAAAAAAAGAGGTAAGAATGCCTGCGAAATCACATGGTAATCTTTTACTACGCCATTAATTTCCTACATGTAAATAATTTCATCTCAGACTTTAATCTTATGTAGTAATCAATTTTCTCACACTGGACTGCCCAAGATAGGCATTACGATGTACTGAAGTGTCTGTATTAGCAGAAACTGCTGGTTTCCCACTTATGTCAACTTATCAAAGCTGTGGAAAACAGTTTCCTTCATATACTGGCCTCAGTATGGTACCATATTAAAAAGTTTGATTGCTATGTGTAAAACACTTTTTGCAAAACCGTAACTCAATAATCCAAATAATGCTATGGTATCCTCCTCCCAACCCTATGAGTTCTGGAAAGGTGATTTTCCTGAAAAAAATCATCTTGTCTTCTGGTAACTCATGCTCCCAGCTCCTCAGCACCCTGTCTGACTGGCCATAGTAGTTTCCAGGGCAAACATCTCCAAGACGGATGGCCTGTGTCCACTTTCACAAGTGATGTAGAAACCATCTTCATTCCTAAATGAACCAAAATTAAATCTTACAATAGCAAAATCATTCTTGAACTGGAGTCACATTTTCCTGCTCAAATCTTGATACAGGCTGACTTCACAGAGAAATTGCAGAAGTAATTATATAGGTTTCCCTTTAAAGGTTGTGCACGGTCCATGAACCAAAACCAGATTAGATTATATATCCCATTCAAAGTAAGCATTAGAAGACAACCAACAGAAACTTAAATGCCAACAAGAGGTACCAAAAACTTATTTATTATAGAGTTTCTTGACATTACACTACGAGCATTTTACCTGTTACAGTGGCACAAACACTACTCTTCCTTCAAAACACAGCCTATCTGATCTGGCTAGAGGGAGGTTTCTATGGTGAATGGTCTCTTTCAAGGGGTGTGAAGTGATTGATTTTTGTTACCTTAGAATAGCAACTCAATAAATTTGGTACCATCATAAGATTGCAAAATTTCAAGAGAAAGCAAAGCATCTCTTTGGAGCTAGTCTCCATTTAGCTCAAAGTCTTTTGGTTCCAAATCAATAGGTGACTACTATGATCATTTTATAAATGAAGTAACATCTTAAATGGCTATCAGAAAATCTATATAGTATGTTCTCTATTGGAGAAGGCTGACACTGTTTTGGGTCTGTTAAACATCACCTCCACTCAGCTCAAAATTTGGCTGAGTACATGCCGATCGGTGTTTTAGAGCAGAGAACACGGCGAGATGTGCATGGCGTGCTGGTATGGAAAGCACTGGCGTGTGCCTTCCTGCTTGTCGATAAAAGCGCTGTGGCCCAGCTGCTGTCTGAATGAGGACCACAGTTTTGAAGACAAAACCTCTGATGTTTCCTGGCACATTCGCGATTACGTTATCTGCAAATTTGTTGCATAGATATATTACTGGAATGACTGATTACCATTGTCTCAGTGATTTAGTAGAAGATAGTCAGTAGTCTATGCCTAATTTAAGTCCAAATGATGACTAAGAATAAACATATCAGAGATAATTTGTCATACTGTTCTGATGAGTTTGGACTGCTTTCCTGCAATTTCAAGCCAGGCTCCACACTTCAGTCAGTGTAACAGTGTAACAGTATCAGTTAATGTATCATTTTAAGACCATTCCAGACTGCTAAACCCCCTTGTTTAGGACAATTTATAGCCAGCAAAATCTGCCTTTTTACCAGCATATCGTAATTTTGTCTGGGGAAGCAGTATTTGCTGCACTGCTGGAAGCACTCTTCTGCCAGTAAAGAATACAGATCTGTGAACTACATTTCCTGCTACACTTTTTGAAACAACCCTCTGCCAGGGCAGTGCCTGAGGGTATCTTCTACTGTGAAACGCACCCAGGGCAATAATTGCAGGTAACTATGGTCCTATGAACCAATAGTTTCCACCTGAATCTGAACACAGATAAAATTTCCATCATTTCAAAAGTATTTCAGTATTTATTTTTCTTAACTTGGGTAAAGGAGAAAAGTTCAAGGAACTACACTGCATGATTGATGAAGTAATGTGTTGTGCCTCTACCCTTCCAGACAAAACAGATGGACAAAATGCACGCAGATTGCCAAAGAGGTCCTGATCTCCTGTCCCTTAGTGTACTTCTTCAGCTTCTGGAAAACCCTGTATTTTGCTTGGAATCCTCCTTGCATTCTAACTTTTCACTACACAAAAAGTTGTTGCAATTACTTAAATAATAGCAGCTTCTCTTTTTGGCTGACAAAGGCTTTATCTACTGCTGCAGCTCTGGTTTTCATCTTTCTTTAGCGACATCTCTCAAATAACACATTCTATACCCGTAAAGATTCTTTTCCAACAAGACACTCAGCACAAATTTTCTCTCAAGACTTTTGACCAAAATAAGCAAAGAACCCAAAATACCATGTGAGGATAGTAACACAAATGTCACTGTAAGTTAAAAAAGGGAGCTGAGAACAATGACAGTGTGGTATCTTCAAAGCAGCACAGTAATAGATTAGCAATCTTCCCACCTCCATGAATATAATCTATTTATAATAATATCCCTTCTGATGTACTGTAGAGACGTAACAGTGAGGCTGTAACAATTAACTTCAATAAATTATATTTGCTAATCATAATGAGAGGCATACATGTAATTAGATCTACTGTGACAATCATCATGAAATGCTGGCAGCCCAGCTACAACACTAAAAACCAGAAGCAAGCTATCAACTTTTAAAGTGACCCTTATAATCTATTTCATATGGCCTCCTTAGTAATCAGAAAGGGAACATTTTAAATGACAGGAGCACTCAACTGTCTATTCCATACAATCGGGGGTCAACTCTAAGAGACAAGAAGTACACAGCCAACTTCAAATATTGCTCATTTAAACTTACTCCCATGTATTAATTCCAAATACCCCTACTGTACCCTGAAATAAGTAAAAATTCAGTACAATGAGAGCACAAGTAAATGGCTTATCCTATTACCGGGGCAAGCAAATATTCTCTACACCTGTTGGACCTTACAAATTCATTTCAAGCTACAGTCTTCAACAGTTCATTACAACAATCTCACCTAAAGTAAAGGCAAAGACACAGCAATACTGCATTGCATGTATGTCAATTAGCTACTAACAAGATGAGCTGTGGTGGAATTTAGGCTTACTTACACAGTGCCATGTTAAAAGAACATTCTCTACTGTACACAGCTGGAGAAACACAACCCTCCTTCAAATCTGGGCAGAAAGCATCCACAGCAGCCAGGAGTCACTGGGACACCCAGCTTGACAGAGCCATGGCTCCATCAGCACTATGTTCTAGACAGACCCTGATGAGACAGCAGTTTTGTGATGCAATGCAAAATGGCCATGCCTCTGGCTTGCAAAGGCCAAATTAGAACGACAAAATATTACTTATATGCAGCAAAGAGGTTTTGATCTTCAGCAGGAACAGTGAAGTTCACGTACTGCCAACTTAATACAGTATAACATTAATATTCTATTCAATTTGACCTTGTCTACTTGTCCATGGCATTGGTGGCACTGATTTGTTCATAGAAGCAGACTTGTTTCTTGTTATTACCTGGACTGCAACGGCCACAGTGACAAAGCATTCTATTTTTTCTAAACAAAGCTCCTGATATTACAGACATATAGCACAAAAAGAACACATCTATGTCAATGCATGCCATAGAAAAATGCTTAGCAACACTCTGTACAAACGGCTTTCAAATAATTTTATAAAATAAGGAGAACAGAAATCAGTAACCGTGATCTTTCTTATGCTAATTCTTTTAAATAAGCACACTTACTTAAAGATAACTAATCACTGAATTCCATGAACATAACTAAAGAAACGAGAAGTTTAAAGCAGCATCAGGAATCCCAAAACAAAGGCAAAGGAAACAGGTGCGCTATACATCCCCAGTGCCTTTAAAGCACATAGAAAGTACTGCACCAAAAAACAGCTAAGAAATGGATAAAAGTCCTGTCTGAAATCCAAGAAAACGAAAAAAGGAAAACAAAAAAGAAGTGATGACTACTGAGTTGTGCTCACACACCTCTTGATTAAGAAGTAAATCATGAACCTGACCGACAGAATTCAGATTTTAAATTTTCACTTGTGAGCATATTTGCGCATACACATGCTCATATTGTCGGCAAAATCACCCAAGTGTCTACATGGGGTACTGCACTAACCGGAATGCAGGTACTTGGCCAGGCTATCCCAGACTACATCAGATGCCTGCGCTCGCTGTATACAAAGTGGAGAGACAAAGATGCTATCACGGGTGATCCAGAAAGCTACATGGTGTGTGAGCAGTCTGGAGCAAGCCAATACGAAATGCCACACCTATGTAAGTGCTTGGCCTCCTTCTCACCTTCCCCTTTCCTTCCCTCAAGCACCAAGGTTGCTCTGGGTAGGTAAGGAGCTAGCAGCAGGGTCATGCTAGATGGTGGACTGCACACTCCATCCCTTCCCCAGCCAGGGAAGTTCAGCCCTGTGGTTTCACCCCACACTGGTGGCAATGCCGGACAGCAGAAGCCTGTGTGCCTCTCCTCCAGCGTACCCAGCTAAGAAGGAAAAGGGCTTGGAGGGGAATATGAGCAAGTAAGAAGTAATACATGCTCCAAGCTTAGTCCTTAAGCAACCGGCCAGAAGACGCCTTACTCAACACCTGGCTTACAGGTGTTTCAATCAAATTTCTAACATAAATGTAGTTTTGTGAATATACTTACATCTCCACGGTCTCAACCAAATCCTTAGCCACTAGCTTGTTACATAAAAAGGGGAGGGTGGGAGTGGGAGGATAACAGTATTTTCCAGGGAAAGTGGCTGCATGTGTTACTCATGCCTAACAGATGGGGCTCCTGTGGGGGATAAGGCAGAAAGGAAGGGGGCATGCCTGCTGCTCTGCCTGGTGCTCCGTCTGGGCTCTGCTGAAGGGGAGCTGTGGGGTGAGGTGCTGCAGGAAAACAGGGTTTTCCTCCTCCTGCCTGCTGAGGCTCTATTTAGACAGAATTCAGATGGCCTTGAATACACACACTCATCCAAGTGGTACTGACAGATACAATGGGATGTTTGGAAACCTCAGCATAACCAAGATCTATTTATAATGGGACTAACATCTCCTGAAATGCAATACTGTAATTATATGACAACATAAAACAGACAGTGGTGTTTAAAAATACTAAATAGCACATGAAAATGTCTACTTCCTCCTCTATTTCACTGGGCTAGCAAAACAATAGCATTCATGAAATGACGCTTCTTATGCCAGGTTTAAACTGAAAATAAATTTTAATGGTCTATGAATGGAGAAGCTGGAAATCAGCAGACTGCAGCACAAACACGAGTATATGAGCACAGCACAGGGGACAGCTGCACTGAGACAACTTCTCCAGGCAGAACCGCAGCCGCTCCAGAAGGTGCCATGCAGCATAGTGCTGCTCCCATCATTAAGCTCTCCTACACTCTGTTATCGACTACTTGGGACAGTAACTCTGGGCAAAGAAGCAGTCTAATGTTTACTTTGCTCAGGGGACCAAGCAAGTGTCTCTGCATAGTTCAGAACTGTTATTATCATGTCAGGCTGGCACTACCTTGGATATTTCTGCACCATGCCTCATTACTCAGTGCAGTGCTTTTACAGCTCTGGTCCATACATAGACACTAAGTGCTCCCTAGGTCTGTTGTTTTATTCAGAACAAACAGAAATAAAAATGCTCAGATTTTCTCACTGATAGGATGCGGAACCACTCAATTGCTGGCTATTCAACCCCTCCCTGCTGATGGTGTGCCACTTGCAAAACATTTGCGCATTCACTGAGTGGGAGAGACACTGACTCTGTAGCCTGATGCTTAGAGTGGGAGGTGAAACACATGGATTCCAGTTCTTTCTCCAGGGAAAGTTTAACTATTATGCAAAGTGTGTAAGACTCAGGCAGGACCGACTGACAACCATCATAAAGGTGATCATAGCCCTGTCATGGCAATTGAAATTTTAAGTTCACACCTCTGTTAGTAGACAACAGACATGAACCCAAACTTCTTTGCATTGTGGTTAAACAAATGCTTAGTCTTGGAAAAAATGAGGACACAGACAGTAACTTTTTATCAGTTCCGTGAGCCTAGGAGAAAAAACCCACACTGGATCAATTCAACCTACAGGTGTGAATAGTTTTAAGGGAAGAAAATCATATTCTTGAGCAAACAGCTGATTTCCGGAAAGTATTTCCCTCACCTATCCAGGCAGCTTAGTTACAATACAGATATGCGTAACCTTAAAAATTACTCTAATGCACTGCTATATTGCTTTGCCTCTAGCACACGGTTTGTTTCAATATATCATCAATCATACGTATTTCAGTGCTGTACCATGAGAATAAATAGTGACATGTACCTGAGGACTCTCTCTTAATTTACAGAAAACAAGAATTATTGCACCCCCCACTCCCCACCTTTGGAAACACTTTGGAAACAGGAAATTTCAATACTGTATCCAAAAATTATTTGTAAGTTAGAATACTGGGAAAGTTAGTACCAAACTTCTAATGCAGAACTACCTGGAGAACTTATTAGAGAGACTCTGACTTTAGATGTTAAAAAAATCAAGGCTGGCCCAGCAGCATAAAAGAGCATTTTGAGGCATGTGAGAGTGATATATTTTAACGGGTTCAGGATTTTTATGCCACTCTCCCCATCTGTGTGCACAAAGATGTGTAGCCACATCCTTAGGATAACCCAGAAGTTCTTGGCTCAAGGCAGCTTCACATGTACCAGATTCCTTTATCATATCTGAGGATTTAATGCCTGCAAGTGAGAGTTCTGGACATTTGTCCCAGCTATCTTGACGATAAAACTATAAAGAGACAAACAGGATTTTCCATAACACACTGAACACCTTCTGTCTTCTCTGTGAACTGTATTAGATCCTTAAGACTCTGGAATGGAAACACAATCTTGGTTAAATCCCAATTTTGCACTCCTGTTCCACAGTCTCTGTAAGTAGGGGAGCATTTTTCTGAGGTATAGCTAGCACTCTTTTATGTTTATTTTTGATTTATAGTTGGGAAAGCATTTACTTGAACCTTATCATATAAAACAACTGCAATTAAATTACCAAACATGGTGAATACATAACATTATTTTTATATATATATATATAGTGTATATATCTGTAAACATAAAATGCATTGTTACCATAGCTGCAAGCATTCGACTGGCTTTTCACACAGATATCAAGAAAATAAAAATATAAGGCTGAAATTTGCACCGATAATTCACTACTATTTTTTCAGGCATGTATGTTTCATTCAGAAGACAAAACTCTGGGATACCAACATTATGATGCGAATAGGAGCTCTATACAATTTCTAGAAACAACATTCCAAAGGTAGGCACTCAGCTGCCCACTGGGTGTACGTAATGCCCGACAGGTTACTGCATATGCACACAGAAAGCACATAAACAGATTCCAAACCATCTAACTGCAATCATTTTACCATATACATGATGACATATTTTACACCAGCATTCACACATCTCTGTTAAGAATATGCACATTAGGTGCACACACCTTAGGTTTTCCACTGTAAATTTCTAATCTTTAGCGTTTACTTGTCAATCTCAACTTTATTTTTAGAACTGAAAATAAATAAGGAAAAGCAGCAAGATTTTCTGAAAGAAATACTTAGCAACACAGTACAGGATTGGCTTTTGTCTACCAGTGAGCCACCAAGAAACACACAGTGGTTCTGTGAGGTACAATAAAGCACTGAACACAAAACAGCAGGAAAAGTAATTTGCAAGCTTGTATACATACCCAAAACATCTGGAAGGGGAGAGCATTAATGAAGCAGAGAATGGAAAAAGCCAAGACAATCAGGTTCTTGCACAAAGCATACAGCATGAGGTAACGTTATAACAAGCGTAACACACAGAAACAAGAAAAAGTTTTGGGTACTTTTGATGAAGAAATGCAGCAAAAGCACAAAGCTGGTTCAGCAGTCTCTGCAAATGGCATGTGTACATGGCATGTATAGAAATGTAACTAAGCCAATTGGGACTGACTTTCAGGTGAATGAGATTTAACCATGTACTGTACCTTCTTGGAGAGAAAACTTTTCAAAATTATGGATTTCTTCTAGCCTTTTAAAGAAATGAATCAATTGCCCTTTCCTTAAATTTAGTTCTTTTTAGTTCATTTCACATACCAAACATAAAACAGTATTGACAAGCAAACATTTATTTTTATCCATAAAACAAACTTTCATATAGGAAAGGAAAAATACTGTACTGTCCTCCTAAATCTTGATAAGCTAGACACTCTTTTTGTAAAATTATTGGATACATTAATTTTACACTAGAATATTCAGTGGTGGCATTGGTTTCCAATGAGTCAAATACCAAGACTATTTTTAACTGATGCCTTTGCAAAAGCGAACTTTCAGTCGATAGGTGTTTGCAGCATTAATAGCATTACATTAAGTCCATTGAGACTTCCCTATAATCCTGTAAATCCAGTTCGTCATGGCAATTCCTATTCCCGATTATCACATTGTTTGTCTGTGCCTCCTTGAAGTTAATTCTGGATTATCTATTAAATCAGTTCCAAACAATGGCACTCACTCCACTGTTTACTGTGCTATGCACAATTATGAATAATAGGCACGATACTGCAAACCCGTATGTGGTAATAAGGTAAGATCTGTTCTCAAAAAAGAGGTTCATTTATTTCCCAGGAAAAAAGTATTTGGTATCAGTATATCAAGGACATTACCTTTGTACTATATTAAGTCATTGAAAGAACATTGATTAAAATAATATTTACATTAAAACCAACAATAAATTTTCAAAAGTCTAAGAAATAGCCTTCTCAGCTGCAGTTACAACCGTTGCTCACAAACGTGAGCATAACTGGGGGACAAATCAGTAGCTTGACTGTCCAGCTGCATGAGGTACCACCACGCAAAGGTGGGTAAGCAAAGGAATAGCTTCCCATCGAACCTGGAAGCAGCGAGGGATTTGGATTAACAAAGCAGTTCTAGGGAGCTGCATTTGCTATAATAAAAACCCATTTTTGTATAATACCAAATGTAGAAATAAACACAAGTCTCAGTCCACATGCCACTGACTGTCCAAGGAGGAGAGAGACAGATGGGAACTCATCTCCCCCATATCCTACAGCCATGCAGCCAGGAGACACATTCAGACCAGACCAGACCAAACCAACCCAAATCAAACCAAACCCTGTTCTGCATTAAAGATCAAACTGATTGCAATAAATACTATTTTTAAATACCTAGATCAGAACTAAGTTATTGTAGATAGTGCATGTGTGTGGGACACACGCAAATTTAGTGTTTGATAGAATTATTTTTTTCTTTTTGCAATGATTTGGAGAAAAGGCCCTATTATTCCTATTTTATACAAGGGAAAATGTAAGTAGAGAAAGAACTCACTTTCCATGACTCCTCAGACGACCTGCAAGCAAGTTACTAAAGAAGAACTAATGTAACCTGAGTCCTGACAATGATTTGTCTACGACTGATACTTGTATTGGGAGAGCATATTATTTGGCTGCAAAGCTAATACTAATAGAGTAGGAAATGCCACGATAGCTCTCTTAAATCAAATTCCGTGGTTTGTATTGTAAGACAGCATGCTCGGGAACATATAATAAAGTTGTTTCTGTAGAGCTGCCATCTCAATCAGTATGCAACTCTGTATGTTGTCAACTGATAAGCACCTATTGAACCATTTACTTTCTCTTCATTGTCAAATACGTGTTTCACGTCTCATTCAAAGCATATTGTTCTAATCTTCCTCTGAAAACAGAACAGAATGAATAAATTATTTGTTGGTAATTTTATGGAACTTTCTGTGGTGGCATTTCACTGATGTAATAAAGTGATTTTTCACTTTAAAACATCCTGTTTAGGTGAGGAGCTGGAATTATTTGTATTTTCCAGATAGAAAACTGAATCACAAAAAATAATAACAAGTTACCACTACTTTTTTGGGGGTTCATTTTCCGAATGTAGTGTCTGATACTTCAGAGTAATTACCATAGTAATTAGCATAATAATTATCATTGTAAATGGCATTCCTCAGGGGTTGTTATTAAGACCAACGCTGTTTAACATCTTTGTTGGCAACACGGATGGCAGGATTGGCTGTAGCCTCTGACTTTGCTGCTGACACCAGGCTGTGTGGTGCAGTCACCATGCTGGAGGGAAGGGATGCCACCCACAGGGACCCTGACAAGGCTTGAGAGGTGGGCCCAAGCGAACCTCATGAAGTTCAACAAGGCCAAGTGCAAGGTCCTGTATGTGGGATGGGGCAATCCCAAGCACAAATACAGGCTGGGCAGAGACTGAGAGAAGCCCTGAGGAGAAGGACTTGGGGGTGTTGGTGGATGAGAAGCTCAACATGACCCAACAATGTGCACTGGCAGCCCAGAAAGCCAACCGTATTCTGGAACGGCATCAAAAGAAGCATTACCAGCAGGCTGAGGGAGGCAATTCTCTCCCTCTGGCCCCCCCGGCGTAAAGAGACCATGGACCTGTTGGAGTGGGTCCAGAGGAGGGCCACAAAGATGATCAGAGGGCTGGAGCACCTCTCATATGAAAGAGGCTGAAAGAGTTGGGGTTGTTCAGCCTGAAGAGAAGGCTCTGGGGAGACCTTACAGCGGCTTTCCAGTACCTAAAAGCAGCCTACAAGACAGCTGGAGAGGGACTTTTTGCAAGGCTATCGATGTAGTGATAGGACGGGGGCAATGGCTTTGAGCTGGAAGAGGGTAGGTTTATGTTGGATATTAGGAAGAAATTCTTCCCTGTGAGGGTGGTGAGGCACTGGCACAGGCTGCCCAGAGAAGCTGTGGATGCCCCATCCCTGGCAGTGTTCAAGGCCAGGCTGGATGGGGCTTTGAGCCACCTGGGCTAGTGGAAGGTGTCCCTGCCCATGGCAGGGGGTTGGAACTAGGTGATCTTTAAGGTCCCTTCCAACCCAATCCATTCTATGATTCTACCAAATTACATTCAGACTAGAAAAATGGAAGCCATCCTACAGGAAATCCTGGTTTCTGCATATTTCTTCTTCCAAAACAGAACATAACCTTGAAGCTTCTTTTACAAGTCAGTTTTAAGACTCAGGAAACTCCTGATGCTGCTCTGTACTGTCAGTACATGATATCAGTACTGATCTGAGAGAAGGGAAAAACTCTTTGAGCTATGCTGGGAATGAAAAGAATAGCTCCCCAGTTAAATGCCTGTGAAGAGGAGAGCCTAAAATAAGAGGATTTCTGTTGAATGAGGAGCCCTAAGGCTGATATTTCACAAGGTACCCAACAGTAGCTCCAGTAGTCCATAAAGTACTGCCAGGTTTCCATCTGCATTTTCCAAATCAGTGCATCATCATGCAACATGCTGATTTTGATGACATACATTATTGTTTGACAGGTTCAAAGTCTGAATCTCAGTTTTAGCCACAATACTTAATACTTCCAAAAATCATACTTGAGACAGGCAGAAAACACTGGGGAAAAAATAGCCTTCTTTATAAAGCCTGTAAACAACTAGTCAGAGAGTATACAGGAATTTTGTATCAGAAGCAGCAAAAGCCACTTTTTACTTTTGAAGAGCCACTGAGTTCTTCAATTAATTCAGTAAAAAAAAAAAAAGTCTCTCTTTCCATCCCTCAGCAGTGCACCTCACCTGTGACCTGGTGAGCCAGGACTGCTGGTGGCAGGGAAGGAGGCAGTGTAGAGGGGCTGGGCACAAGGGGATGCTCCTTCCCTCAGTGCCTCCATCCTCCACTGGCACCGGCCCAGGCTCCAGGCATGGGCAGTCACCACGCCACAGGCATGGCACGCTCTGCTCTCCCTTGGTGAGCTTTACTGGGTGTCATCTCCGGCATCAAGCCCTCACTGGTGCAAAGGGGCTACTTGTTGGCCCTGAGGGAGGTGTGCAGGCTGCTGTGATTCAGAAGAGAGGCTCATGGCACATCATGCTGCAGTGCTGTCGCTTACAGACTATAGGGCTGTAGGTAGCAGACCCCCCTCCCGCACTGGGGCTATCCCTTTATTCAACAGAGAATCAACATCTGCTGAACCAACAGTGATCAACCAGTGCTCAGCATGCTTAAGACTGAAATTCAGATCCCTGTTCCAAACCAGATACAGCAGGAGCTTGACTCTGTGTGCCCTACATCCCAAATGTGTGGTTTTTATTTTACTTTATTATTATTTTAATAATTATATATAAATACAATAATAATTACAATTATTACCAAATATGGTTTTAATTACTGGGGTATGAGCTCCTTGGAGGAGCCTGGAAGATGGATGATGAAGGAGTTTCCTCATTATGATAATGAATTCAGTCTTGGATCAGAAATCTTTTCTGTTGAAACTGACTAATTTACTGCCACAAAAAGTTTTGGTCAAACCACTATTTCCTGTCCTGCTCCTCCCAAATTTCAATTGAAAATGTCCTACTGTGCTTTTAGAGAACTTCATTTGCCTTCCTGAAGTTTCTTGCCTCATACATTGTACAAGTTTCATAGCAAGTGGAACAGCAATTCACTGAACAATTCCAATTCCCCATATTAGTTCCTACATTTTTCAAAAAACCTAAGACAGGACCAGTGGAAGAGTAGTCTGCAAACACATGACCAAAGACTGAATCACAGCATACGTAACCTACAGATACTAAGAAGTTGCACAGATAACCTTCTTACTATTACTTACTAAGCTTTATTTTGTGCAACATGAGTTTGTAAACCCAATAATATTCTTTTAATAGCATTTTTTTTAACTTATAGCAAATATCATACAAACTAAAAAATAAAATTCTGCTATATGGTGTGATATTGCCACTCATCTCTGCTCCCCGAGCCAACTACGTACTCACAGCAGTGGTATGTTGTCATCCTCCTTGTGAACCATTGCTAGAATAGGCCACCTACCAGCACACTACAATGATGTTTTCCGATTCTGACTTTATTTCTACCTTGCAGTACATTGAAGGCAAGCAAGGGAACAGGCTCTAACACTCCTTGTACTTCCTCTCTTTTGCCTTGCACAAGGGTTTTCCCATCACCTTGCAAAAGCAGCTTCCTTTTCTGACTCACGGTTGTTTTATTTTATCTCAGTTTTCCTCCCAAACCACTGCGCTACCATATTGTTTCCCTCCCCTAACTTCCTTCCTGGCTGGCTTTTGTCCTCCCATGGTTAACCCCATCTCTGGAGGACCTGAGGTACTTCACCAGTGAGTTCAACTATCCCAGCTCCTGCTCTGTAACTCCGACCTTTTCCATAACGGATTTGCACTACTTGCCTTTCTGCTTTAGCCAAGCCACTTGCTCCTCCAGTTGAACATCTTCAAAATAAACAACTTTTTACTCCATCCTCCATGCTGTGCCACAAAAAAGGGTTTGAAAGCTGAAAGAGCAGCACCTTTCCCCTTTACGTCTGCTTGGCTGCCCCGATCCAATCTGCTAGGGTCAGGTTCTGCTCAGCATCATTGCTGGACCTTGCCCAGGGAAAGCTGAGTCTTTATGTAATTCAGATGCAAGGCTTGGCATGTGTTAACAGCAGCTTCTAATAATTTGGACAAGTTTACTCGTTATTTTCATTTAAAATGCCCAGAATAACACAACCGATAACACTGTCCAATTCACTACCAAATTTCACCCCCCTGCTAGATTATTAGAAGCATGGGAGTATTATAGCTTCTGAAAGAAAAGGTTTTGAGAATATTTTAACATTGGTAAAATTAATTTTTGCCCTAACTTAATTGTTAAAATGACCTAGTTGCTGTAACTAATATTTCCCAAAATAATTCAAAATGATTTTGTAGATTAGGTAATTTTTAGAACAATTATAAGCAACTGAAAACCTGATATGTAGCAGGGCATCTTAGGTAATAATAACAGCCCTGTTACAAAAACTATAAAGACATATCTATCTTCCACCCACATACCTACATATATACCTAACCACTGTCATGTTCTGGGTGTCTCCAAAGGAGGTTCTGTCAGAACTTCCATCTTAAATACCTCTATAAAAAAAATACCTTTACCCAATAAAAGATGTTGATATTCTTAAGGGTAAGGTTCTCCACAAGATAAAGGTGTACAACACTGGGCTGCATTTATTTTTTATAATATTTTTTCTGTATACATTTTTGTGATAGCTGTTTTGCATATATGGAAATATTTTAGCATGAGTAATAGATGGTATGCTTTTTACTGCTGCATATATTTGTGCAGTATTGCACACAACCACACATGTTTTGATGCTCAGGTTGGCAAATTAATCACCGCAATGGTGGTGAGGCACTGGCACAGGTTGCCCAGAGAAGCTGTGGATGCCCCATCCCTGGACAAGGCCAGGCTGGATGGGGCTTTGAGCAACTTGGTGCAGTGGAAGGTGTCCGTGCCCATGGCGGGGGATTGGAACTAGGTGATCTTTAAGGTCCCTTCCAACTCAAAACATTCTATGAATCTACGATTCTGCTTGTTCCACAACTGGGTGACCTCCATCCTTATTACCAATTCTCAGTTCCATTCAAAAGAAGTGACACTTTTTCATTAGATTATTAAACTGACTTTGGTGACAAGACTGAAATTCACATATTCTTGTCTGTAAAGATATTCATTACGTTGTTACAGTACATTGCATTTTCATATTTGAAAACACTTAAAATAAGACATACTTGGAAGCTATCAGACTACTTGCAAGTAAAGATTCACAGCCTCCACACAGCTGAAAGGAAGAGTTTTAAGAAGCAAATTTTCAAGAAAGGGATGTCAAACTTTGTAAGGCAGAGAAGCTCATTATAAGGACAGGTATATAAGCAAAATGTTAAATATTCGGTCAAAGTACAGACACACTCAGAAATTTTGTTATAAAGCTGATACAGAACCCATTTAGTAAGATGAATGTGACTCCTTTCCTGTTCCACAAAATTTGCAAGATTCCAAGATACAATGCTGTGTTGAAGGGAAACCAAGCTCTCTCAAAGGCTACTAAGAGAAATCTGCAGCCTTGTGAAGACAGAAATCTGGCTGGAGCATCCACCTGTGATCTAGGACATTTGAGTTCAAGTTCCTCCTTTTTTGTACTTGAGCAGGGACTTAAACATGGGTGTCCCATAACTCAGCTAAGTGCCCTAACACAAGTACACAGACTCCTGGCAGGATTCATCTTGGCCACCTCCAGGTGTCTCTGCACAGGGAATGAGCCAGCCATGACTCCCAGTGTCAGGGGAGTCTCAGATATAACACCTTGTGCTGGAGGAAAGGCTGAGGTCAGGCCACATGAGCAGATACTCCAAAGTGACCACCTTTACCTGTTTAATCTAAGGACACCTTGGGATAACAAGCTCCAGTGTAGCCACCTGTACTGTAGATGGTGACATTTACTTACATCTTCCCAGCTAAGCTTGTTTTTCTTCCTGGCCAATAAATGTTTTATTATTTATACAACTGGACAAGCTTCAGTACAAAAAGACTCATGCAAGATGACAGATATGTATGCTATGAATCTAGCTATATAGGTTTTTAAAAGTGTCCCCTTTTCTATCATTTTTTTTGTACTAACCTCAGCATTAAACTGATACATAATTCAGGAAATGTGCACTTCAATAATTTTTTTCAGGTCTAGTATCAGTAGCTCTCACTACTAGTAATATTATCAAAGATAATACATAGTATCAATAATAGTCATATCATTTCAGGAATTCTGAAACCATCAATTCTATTTAACCTGAGGAACACCCCTTCATATTTTGTTTACCTTAAGGATGGCTACTTCTCCCCTCTGAGACAACGAGCAAAATGTGAAAGCTGAACATATGCAGGATAAACCAAAATCAGCAGTATATGAAGTTTACCTGGTAGTGATTTTAGAATGATTTCTAGTGCCAGGATTTCTGAATTATGGCAATCGAGATTTTCTCACAGCAGAGAGAAGGCTATTTTTAGCTTACACATATGAATTGAGAGTAGTATAGACTTTACAGCCAATTTGGAGACAGCATCATTATAGGTACTTACCTAAGCTTGATCTTGTGTTAGATCGCTCTATTATCGCATGCTTACTGGGATTGTTTAATACTGAACGTTTGGCAAGTGAGATGTCTGCTGTGACTCGTGTAATTGATATACTGCAAAAATAAAATACAGTAAAATAAAACAGAATGTTATTTATCTTGCAGGGGTGTGGGGAGAAAAAGAGATTCATTTAACAGTAGAAGATGGCTAAGACTACAGGAAAAGAAGTTCTTCTCAGCAGCACAGTATGCTCTGTACACTGTGAACAGAGAGGAAATTTTATTTAACTAATACTGTTGCAAGAACTACTGGTAAGACATCCCCCTTTCTCACAGTACCAACATGCAGTATGACCACTGACTGCAAAGCGACAAGTGTCTGGGAAGAAGCAAGGCAGAAAGAGATCAGAGATGTGCTGCAGAAGATGGGACTTCTCTGGGAGCTACAGGCCTGCTGTGGTTAGACTTTGCACCAGTATTCCCAGTATGAATCAGCTGGTTTCTCCTTTCTCTAATTTTGATTAATTTGTTGAAAGGTACCAAATGATAACCTGGCTTACTTTAGCCATATGTATAAGACATAAAGGGATATGCAGACTTAACAGGTAAAGGTAAGGCTTAGCAGGAAACTAGTACAGCCATATAACTATGTTTATTGTTTAGTTTAACATATGTTTTTTCACAGAGCAAGAGTGACCTATAATTTTCCAGAAAGATCCAGTAGTATACACTGGTCACCTAAAAATGGGGACAGCACACAGAAGTGTGCAAATGAAAACCCTGGGCTGTGTATCTGGCAGGCTCAATTTTGTGTTTATGAGAAAAGATGAGCAAAGAAACAAGTGGTTACTTCCAGTTGTTTGCACTGACCTGCTACATAACCTTTGCATATTCTTCCTAGGAAAACAGTTAACTCAGTTTGTTTTGCTTTACAGAGTCAAAATGCACCCTTTGGATAAATTACTTTTCAAATTCTCTGGTGTACTGAGGTTTAGGGGTCACATTTTTCCAGTGCTGAAAGTTAAATCAGATTGACGATATCCCCTTGTTCTTCTTTGCATGATTTTACATGCAATTTAAAAGCAGGAAATGGATTTGCTAAGAACAGGGAGGGCTCCTTCCTAGCAAGCACAGTCAGATGCTGTTCATCTGAAATGTAATCAAAGAGGTCATTTCCCAATGAGCTCAACATGTGTATATGTTTATTTAAAACCCTACAAAATGTAACAAAGCCAGAAGTTAATATGGAAAAACAAAATTATTTGTACAATACTGATTAGTAACATCATTTTGAAAACAGGCATGATTTAACTAAAGCTAAAAACATAACCAAAGATTGTGATTTCTGGCACAGCCCCTCGCAGATAATGCCATTAGTCTTAAAATGAAATCCAACATGTAATTTGGGGTACTCAATAGTTATCTTTATTTGCTAATTGATGAACACTACAAACTTTTACAACATTTTGAGTTTTGTTTTGTTTTTCCTGCCAGTCTTCCTTCCTACACAGAATATAAAATATTTTTTTTCCTTTTTGGGAATTTGAAAAATTGTATTTTTCAAATACGATCATGGTATATTGAATAAAGCTAGATTTATCAGTCTAAAAATACTATTTTTAACTTTAAGATTTTTATTTCTTTTTAGTCTTTTTAAGGTCATTTTAATGTCTTCTGAAGTATGTGACAGCAGGAAGAACAAGTCTGCTCTTGAAACAAAGGGTATGTATGTTTACGTAGTGAAACAATTGCAATGAGGGTGGGGACAGCAGCATGGCAGTGAAAGCAGCAGCATGAATCTAAGAACCTCCTGCACAAACTCGTTGAGGACCTTGAGTACAAATTCAGATTGCTACTGAAGTTTAGGATGCTTCAAATCCGCTACCATAGACATCAATTGCATTGAGAGTATTTGTGAATTCACCCTACCACAATTGGATCTACAATTGAAAATTAGATATGCTTTAAAATACTTCAAGACAGAAAGACACAGTAACTTTTTTTTTCTGCTTGCAACACTCACAATTTTGGTACCTTCCAATTCTGAAGGTACATATCTAAGATTTGAAAACCCTGACTAATACAATGAGGGACTGCTAAGTGGTTAGGTATCAACAACACCATTCTGACAGAGAAAATACCACAGCTTAGACCGCAATGTCTGGTATTTTAAAGAGCTGAAGCTATTGACAGAAAACGTCAGGCTCCCTCTTGAAAGTCTGACAGCACCAGGGCAGATAGAATAGTGTTCCTGCTCTGCCCACCTCCAAATGAAATAGAACAGTAACTCAAGTTACAGATATTGTAACCAGACCTTCCTGTTTTCTCAGTTTTTCCCCCCAAATGTCAACCCACTAGCACGTATTAATCTGAGGCTCAATCTAGTAGCAATATAATTACATGTGGAGAACATACCTTACAACTCTGGTCCATGATGTCTGAATTACAGAACATGCCACTGCTTTTAGAGGCAGATTATCATTTGACATTTGTACTATACTAATACCTGGAGGTTCAAATATCAATCAGGTTGGACCTCGCCTAGTACACTGGGGGGGATCGGCTGCAACAGCACTCAGATGAAAACCCAGCAAAGTGTAGCCTGTCTGCTACCAAAGGCGACCATATTTCAGCAAGGTGGGGGACTGCCCCACCCCCCAGAAGTCTTTTTGAGACTTCCTATTATAGAGTCCAGCACTGCTGTCAAACCAAGCTCCCATTCTTGGGGGATCAAGAGTTTGACAATCATATACATTGGACAGTCTGAATCTCCTATCACTCTTCCCAAGTTAGATGCCGCTGTAAGGAACTAGAGCTGAGGAGGAACAGTGCCCCCCGTCAGCTTGTACAGAACCCAGGAAGCACTGATGAGGTATCACTTGAAAAATACTCTAAACTTTCTAAGAGTATATATTTATTACATCTACAGATAAATATCTAGCAATTTAGAGCGTGAATGTCACAGTCATCAAGATGACATCCTTTTTCCACTCTCAACAAATACATGTCCCTGAACACATCCCACGGCAACACAGCCTGTGTGCTCTGCTGAGGAAATTTAAAAACCATGCTACAGCCCACTGATAAAGGAATTGGCTGCTGTTCCTAATTTTCTACAAGAATTATGTCATTATTTCTTAAAAATCTGGTAGTACCTACACAGGACCTGAATTCCGGTAGATTTGCATTGCAAGGTACTTACCGCCCTTCGAATCTATGTTTTAAAAAATCGAATAATGCTTTTTGCATCATATCTGTTACCTAGAAGCAAACAAACAACAAATTAATAATCACATAAGAAACTCATAATACTCAATGCTAATAATAATATGTAATAAAGTTGCCAGGAAGTCATATCTGAACAGCTGACTGGAATATTATTTGTTCTTTATCTGAATTCTGATACAAACTACAATACAAATAAGCAGCCATCTAGTAGAACTAAAAACTGTCTAGATTTCTGTCTATGATATAAATTGTGTTATGCAGCTTAACGACCTTTGAACACTCAAATACAAATGAAGTGCAACAGCTTTGGCAAATGAAACCATTTTCAACAATCACTTACCTCATATCCCTTCAGAGAAGGCCCCACTAAAACTACTGGTCGCATAGAAGGCACTACATCATAAGGAGGGATGTGCTCTGTCTACAAAACAGAAAAAGCTTTCAGCATCATAGCACCTAGAGAAAGTGTTACACATTACTTACTACATTAGGAACTCTGAATTTCCAGTGATGTCACCAACACAGGAATCATGGATTCATTAACTTTTCCTGACCACTGGTAGTAAAAGATAACGACATACCAGGTTCAGGAATTTCTTTTGAAAAAGCTTTTCTTTGACTTTTGGTTTTCCTGCTGTTTTTGTATTTGCCCTGGATAGCTACAAAACCGTTACTCTGGAGACATTCACATGTCCCACTCCACAATTCCTAACTACTAAATTGAAAAGGTTATTTCCAACAGTTAATGATTTGAAATGATCAACTCTAGAGCTGTGACATCTGTTTCCCACAAAAATTTTATGTAGAAAAATTATGGAAGTGAAAAATAAAACAAAAATGGATGGGAAAAGCATAACACATCTCTTTTTATGCTCAGATCTGCCCACTGTTTGACAAAACATTGTGACACCACTGCAAATTCCCATAGGAGCACTCATAACCCGACTTCCACATTTGCATCTGCAATTCACTTGCAAATGAAATGAAAATAATGACTGATCAAGCTAGTATTTCTAGAAATTTTTCATAAACAGAGCTTGGGATAGCAATCTTTCCACTTTGGGAAGTTCTTGTCACCACCCAAGAATGGATTCGGTTAGTACATTATTCACCAAACTACTTACTGATGTCTCTTGCACAGTTTATAAAAAGTATTTTAAAATATGAAGACAGAAAGACTGCCCGCTTCCAAAGTTTGCAAAAATGTCAATATTGTTAGCAGAATAAAATACAAACAAATTAAACTGGGTTCTTTAATAAATGGCTATTCAATACTATCACCAAGAATGAGTGTTATCAGGAAGAGTTCTTGTTTGTAAGAGAGGGGCTGGTTTATCTTTGTCTTGGGAAAAATGATTGAAATCCAAACCCAGGAACATGTAGGTGATATGGAAAAAGGTATGCCAGATCTGTTCTTCAAAGGTCTGCACAGTATAAATACATCAGTCAAGGTCACAGAATACAGTCATTGCTCCTTGTTTCAGTACTCAATGTATCCCAAGGTGTTTCACAATAACATTAAAGTAAGTATATACATTTGGAAACACAAAAACACAAAGACATACATTAATACAGTAACAGCACAAAATGCTACACAAGCAGCAGTCTAAAGCAGTCTAAAACAAGGAAAACATTTTTGTGAATGTTTTTCAACATAATTTATCCTATTTTTTGTTACCTGTAGTTTCACCAGATAATTAGTAACGTAAGAATGAACAGCAGTGCCCAAGGCATCATAAGCACGTGAATTTCTTTTACATAGTGCAGAATCTGACTCAACACATTTCAAAGCAAAACCCTGCAATTATGCTGTGCCAGTATCAAAATGCAGCCCTCCACTGTTCTTGCTAGTATTACTAATAACCTGATAAGCCTATTAAGAGACAGATCTTAAGAAAAAATCATTACAGATGTGTAAGTGCTTATAGCATGAACATCCTGATCTAACAGATCTTTGTCTTAATGTGGCTGACTCAACCAAAGGTATTCATGCCAGAAGTTACCCAGCTATTTGAAAATTAGGGAAAGCACAGAAATTTCCTTATTTGATGGAATATGGGGTATTTTTAAAACCTGTTCTGTCGAAACAGGCATTTTTTTGTCTAATCTTTACAGCCTGAAGTAATGAAGCTGTCAGCAGAGAACCGAGTAAAAGCTATCTGACTGAAGTATTCAAGTTCTTTAATTTAGCATTAGAGAATCTAGTATTTTCTAAGGGACTAGCACCGAACTATACAGCTTTCACTTGCAGATTCAAGCTCAAACGTGAACTTGGAATAAAGGCTAGCACAGTTTTGAGCATACAGCTTTTGCTCAGTGGTTTAACTATATACGTTAGTTTAGGACGCCCATCCAGTATCTACTGTAAAGGTCAGTATTACAAAACCTACTATAATCAGCAATTATTCTGATATGGAAGAAAAGAGGCCCCACAGAATGGAGAGATGGGACTAGCCACCATGATGGTCCAAGGTGGTTTATCTAGAAGCTGCATCTTCGAAAGATGCTTATGTAGATAGCATCCGATACATGTCAACGTGTATTATTCCTTCTTACCATTTATTTTTGGTTATAAATATGATTAAGTAAGAAATTACTCAGAAGCAAGAAACTGCTATTGATTTCCATAGTAGGCTGTGAATGACATTGTACTTAACAGACCCTAATGAAGCAAATACTGGTGACTTTGGAAATGAGAAGGATCCTGTATTATTTAAAAGAGTTCAAGAAAAAAAGAGAAAAAGAAAAGCATGTATTTACTAAATGTGAGAGCACCCACAGCATGGGCAATAGTGTCACTTGGCACTGTTTGTAAGCACTGTAACAGTCTGCTGTTACCTGTAGATTTAACTGTGTGGTTAAAAACATGTAAGTAAGAGCTAAGAAGACTAAAGATTTTTTTTTTTTTTAAAAAAAAAAGTAGTAATGTGGTATTCTACTGCATAGTTTGACTGCAACCTAATGTCTTGATGATTTATTCCAGCAAAGAACCTAGAAACTTATTGCAGTTTGCTGTAACAGGATGCCAATTGCATAATTCTGTAGTTATCTGGGTTATCCATGGAAAGACATTGGCTCTCCTGGGAACCACCAGTACCATTTCGAATAGCTGAGATACTAAAAAAGTCTGACTGATGGATGGCAAGAACATTTGGCTGATAATTTATACATGACAACAGGAGAAACTCAAAGTAAACCGTCAAAACAAGTATGCATTTTTTCACTGGTCTTGTCCACCTATTTTGCATCTAGTGAATTAGAAGTTTAACTACTGACTAAATTAAAAATACAACAGTTTTGACTATCGGTTTTCTAAGCACAATCTGAGTATCTGATTAGATTCCAATAATGATTTCAATAGACTGAGTTATAAGGAAAAAAAAAAACAAAACACTTGAGAAAGATAGAGATGGAAAGAATAAGTATGCACTAGAGAGGTGAATTACATGGATTTGTTAGAAATTTCTCAGACTTTTAGAAGGCCTAAATGTGTCCTATTATTCCATCAAAAAGGGAAGTACTGTAGCTGAGTTTAACCGACATGCTGAACCTGGGAGTGTTTGTTTTCCTGTACTGAATCCACTAACAGCTCGATACATTTCTTCCTTAATTCTGTAACAGCTGCATTGTTAATCTGGGGTAATAATGCTAATGATGCCAGTGGCAGGATAAACACAGGTCATGTTGATACGCACTTACCGATTTCTGCTTCTGCTTAGCTACAGCAGCATGGAAAAGAAACAAAGAACAACAAAGCATGCATGTTATTGGCTTGTCAAAGGACGCAGACAGTTAACAGGACTAGAAATGTGACGCAGTGCAGGTGAGCAGGTGGACAGATGGGAGCTTGGAAGTCGGTGTTACCTTCTTAAAGAAGGGCATTCTTTTCTCTTTGGAGTGGGGTGATGTTACACTGTTTGCACTGGGTTTGGGGGAGCGATGGTTTGCTGGAATATCATTTTCTTCTGCATCTAAGCCAGTGGCATCTATGTCTATAGCTATATACAGACAAACAATTCAGAATTATCAGATGACAGGGAAAGATAGGTTAAAAAGGAACTAACAGGTAAAGAGAAATAAAACTGTCCAGAGTAATAAATAAAGAAAAAAAAATAACTGAAAAGTCAACCATGAGTACAAAACACAATAAAACAAAGGGAAAAATTTACAGGTGCAGTACATTAGGATTAGAAGACAGAAGGCAATCTGTAACAGCCACTATAATATTTTCCTCTGACCCCCTTTTACTCTGCTACACCAGACATACAGATAATTACAAAAGAGAGCAATGGCCAAATTTGTTCTTGTTACACCAGTGTAAATCCAAAATAGTTCACTGGAATAGGTAAGATTTTCACCAACGTAAACAACAGAACTTGGCCAACAACATTTGAGTTATTTTATAGCAATAAACACTAATTCAAAATGGGTATCATCAACTGAAATTTGAAATGTCACTAGCATGTCTATAGGAAATCAAGAAACAGAAGAAAAATCACTTTTGAAGACAAAAATCAGCCTGATACTGGTACAATAGTATCTGTGTTTATCTCAGGTGGACTACAGTTGGCATTTTTAAACGTTTTAACTAAAAATGCACAGTAGTTGAAAAGATATATTTATTAGAAATAATAAAATCAGACCTATTAATACCGAAACTAAAAAACAGTGAGTAGCATAAGAAAAGAGATTGATCCCAGCTTGTCTCAGAGACCTGAAACCTGTTACAAAAAGTGAGGATGTAGGTAGGGCAAAATGGAAGTGAAGACAATAAACCACTGCTGTTCAACTTCTACCCCAATAGAATATACAATGCTTATACCATAGATATAAAATCTTTACCTCCTTGAGCAAGTAACAACAGTTTAAGCAATAATCACCATGGACTCAGAAACAAATACATTTACAAAATGCAAAGCCATGTTACCCTGAATGTTGTGTCCGACAGGTACCTGCTAACTACATCTGAAACAAAACCAAACCAATCAACCAAAAAAGCTTTCTTGTTTACAATGCTCAACCCTGATCTTACGTAATGTATTAAAATATGTAATAAAATTTGTCTTCAAAAAGCAAGTATGTACACAATAGTGATCCACAAACATGCTGTACATCACCCTTGTGTGTAAAAGATCTTTACCCACCTCCTGACACACTCTGGTAGCACACCCTTACCTTGCCGTGCCATTGTGTCAAACTGGATCTAATTCTAAGATCTGCAAGCTTTATAATTTGCATTGAATTTATCCAAAGCCATAATTAATCATCGCGAACTATTATGAAACCACCTGAGTGACCTTTCAGCTGCTCGATGAGTGGGACATCAACTAATACAGTGGCATGTGCTGTTAAACAACAAGTAAGTATTTCTGTCAAGCCTACGTGCAGCTACTGATTTAAAGAGACATTTGGGACAGTGATCTCTTCCTTTGAGTGAAGTATATTTTCCCATTTGAATTAGCCACAGATCTAACGTGGCTAATCCTTGAGTTACAGAACCGTGCCTTTGAGCCTGCTCTTGCCAGGAACGCCTGTGAGTAGATCCCCACCCTGTTTCTGTACTCCTGCTCCTAAAAACAGCCACAGAAATCACATAACATTTTCTTCTAGCAACACTGTTCCTTCACCCTCTTCATAAGTATAAAAAGAACGTATTATCTTTTCTTGAATACAGGCCAGCACAGATGCTATAAATCACTCACAATAAGGCATGTTAAAACCCCTTAGGTTTTATATTCAACAAAAATAATCAGTAAAGAAAAATTAAGGTTGTTAAGCTTTTCCTGTAAAAAAGAAATGCAGCATTTGATCAGATAGACATCAATATCTCCTTTTTTCATTCTGAGTCTTCACACTATGCAACATCTTCCATGATAATTCTTTTACTATTAATTATCTTCAGTTCATTGGGGTTTCTTTCCAAAGTAGTCTTCACCATTATCTTCATCCTGTTTGGTGGTCCATGAGGACTATATGGATTGATTACTATATCAATATAGTATTATTTAAATGGCTATGAGCCTCCTTTTAATTTGTTCTTCACCAGTTCTTAATCTTGTTGGTTTTATTTTTGTGACACTATTTTATATTGAAAAGAAATCCCTGACTCAAAGTCAAAAAACAAACCTCTTCAATTCATTAAATAATTTATGTATTTGTCATTTATTATACTTTCAAAAAGAGGAGGCCTGGGAGTAACTGTTGAACTCTACCTCAAACTCACTTAAGTTCTTGTGTTAGTCACAAATTCTGCCTCTTTCACCCTTCTTGGGATGTCTTAAGCAAAAAAAAAATAATACTGCAGACCCAAAATCTTAACATCACAGAATAAGCTAATATGCACTATTCCTAAATATTCTTCAGATTTTCAGTGTATCTGAATAAACTTCATCAAATTTCCTTCTTTCTCCAGAAAACCATGTTCCTGAAAACTACTGTCTGAAGAAATGATTCATGCAATGAATGCTAGCATGCTAGCATGGCTAGCAATCGGTCAGTTGGTAACCTAAGTATGCTGTCTGATCTCTTACCTCTTAATTCTGTGCAACATTCTAGAAATTTAGTACGTACTGATCTCCAAGTGTTTCTAGGATACAAAAGAATATTATAGCATTTCAGATGCTCTAACTAGAAAATTACAAAATATGTCCATGGACACTTTTACTGCAAAAATACAGTTGTTGAAAAAGTGGGCCGTAACAGTAAATGTGACAGTTTAAAGCCACTGTAAAATAAAAGATTAAGGTGTGTTCTACAGACTTGTGATGGACACAGATAGTAAACTAAAGATGTAATTTTCAAAGAACAAGAGAGGTAGGGAACTTGAGTAGAATTTTGATAAAAAACCTGCAATTGTAATAAAGTTGGTTGTTACAAACAAATTGGTGGTTTCCCAAGAAAGCCAGATTTTTCAATCAATTTAATCAAATGAAGCTACCACCCAACTTGATTAACTACTCTGTCTCTCTCTTAATGCCCATGTAAATACTTAAAAACCTTCAGGGTCATTTAAGATGCCTGCTCTGTAGACTAGGCTCCACATAAACTTGTATGATTGCAAAATACATGCCTCTGCCTCAGTAGACAAGGTACTAGCAACATTATTATTTTCTGATTTTGAGCATTCAAAATGTACATTTTCTCTCTCAGGAAAAGATAAAACATCCAGCAATGCAGCAGCTGAATTGAGTATTCTTTTTTTAATCTTCTGCTATGCTTTTTTGAAGGAGCTAATGCCAATTTCCTCCACCAACTCGTGATGTATTTGCTTCATACCTCTTGAATCCAACCTAACTAAAGTTAAATCTGTCTGTTGATGCTCTAAATACAAAGCAGTATTTGTGAAAAAATTGTTACAGAAGGCAAAAAAATCCAGTATGCTAGAATTATGGGAAGAACATCCTCATTATCAGGATTGTGAAACTAAAGGTTCCTGTTGTAAAATAATGGTGTTCCTGATGGTACTGCAGAAACCTCTTTGGAATTTTTATTCTTATTGCTGTTTTTTCTCCTGTACCAGAAGGTATTTCTTGTTCAGCAGGAGTGCTCAGACCAGACCAAACCTCTAACTGTCCTACTGCAATGCAGTCTCATCATTTTATTATGTCTTTGCTGTAAAACACCATGGTAAGAGCAGAGAGGGAATTTTGTGCATTGCTAACAGCCCTATCATTGCCTAACTTGCTGGCATTGATTCCATTACTGCAGACCTACCCAAAGCAGCCTTACAGGCAACACAACCACCCAACCTTACACCTATGAAGTACAAGGAATAAGAAAAACAGGACTAAATGCATATGAATTTTAACAGATTAGGTGCATGACTCTGTAAACCAAAGGGTTCATGACCTACTCACCAGATGATGGAGGCGTCGATTTTCTGGAACTAGGAACGATGTCACCCAAACTGGATGAAGAGTTTCCTCCTGATTTACTGGAGTAAAGCAACACATTAGTTTGAAGTTTCATAGCTTTCTCAGTATTTACTCTAGGTTATTTATTACCTGCCTTCAAAATGAGCTGCTTAGCCAAGAGACAAACAGTATTTCTGGCAGTGGTATAAAATATACATCTTACACAAATTGTATGTACATTTCGAGGGCTGAGGAACTGCAAACATCAATCATGCTCCTTGTTCTGCTGTGCAGCTTCATTCTGCTCTCACTACCTTGTGATGTTAATGAGATCCAATTATTAATGTGGCTACTGATACACTATTATTAATATTACTATCCATTACTAAGACCAATTCTTCAGTCAGTGAGTGAATCTATTTCCTTTAGCGGAAGAGTTATTGATAGCTCCCTAAGGAAAATGCCAGTGTGTTTGCCTAACATCTTTGCAATTTAATTAAAGTACAAATTATTTTGCTATCTCAATACAAGGTAGGACTTAGGAAAAAAAGAAAGCATCTCAAACAAAGACAAAGCAGTCTAGTGTTTTCTCAAGTTCTGCTTTGTGAAAACCTACGCAAGTTGTGAAAATGAAACAGTATTTTTAGTAATTTTATTTAAGTTACCATAACGAGAAAAGCAATGAAAAGAATGTAAGAGAGGCTATTTCACTCTTCAAATAATTAATGTGGTAGTACTAGTTTCAACTTCCTCCAACTTAAAATATTAATAAAGTACTAAGTCAATGCGTTTGTGACATCGGACAGTATTATCTCCAGTGAGGAGTTCTGCAGAATGCAAGCCTTCACAACTGGGAAAGGGACCAAATCACTGGGTCAGATATGGCTGTATCAGAAGCATCAGGAGAGAGATAAGGAACCTGACACCCTCCTGCTGAGTACAGCATACTCCTGGGAAAGGCATTTCACAGGTGGTGAATGTGGCTGAGCACTGCAGAATCCTGGTCTCCTCCTAGCATAGCTTTTCAAACACTGCTGCCCTTCCTACCGAAGTAGGAAAGCCCTTCTGGCTTCCCAAATGTTTCCCAGCTGTTTTCTCACTTCCAGGTCCATCCCACTCAAGACGTAGTGGAAATACTTATTTCCTGTATACCCAAAGGGAAGTAAGTGGCATTTACTTCCACATGTGTTGATGTCTGGAAAACTACCTTATTAAGAACTGTACAGTGAAAACTACTTTATTTAAAACTCTACAGTAAAGATGACATTATTATCACCTTACAATATCGTTCAATACATTCAGATACTGAATCTTTGTGTTTATGTAATGATGGCTGCAGTCAGAGACAACAGACTACCTGACATGAAACTTCCATCATAAAATGCAGTATTCTTTAAAGCTTTATTTGCAGAAAATGAATTTGAGAAGATCAAAACATTTTTTTCCCTAAGAGCTAACTAACAGGCACTGGCTTCATTTTACAAATAAATTAATCTTAACATTTGCTGCAATTTCTAAAATCAGCTTGAAAAGTGTTTAGAAATTGTAAGACCATGAAAACAAGTAACAAATGCTAAAGAATTTAGAGACTGATTTTAAAGTAAAAAAAAAATTGTTTGCACATAGTAAATGTACTAGCTGCAATGTATATTTGAAAATATTTTATAAAAATAAAATGGAATAATAATGATTGTAGGCTGCCACAGACCACCTATCTAAATATCTACTTTCTCTCTCAAGTGGCAATGACATTAATTACATAAATAGGCATTACTTCACAGATTAAAATGTTTCTAGCTGCCAATTACAATAATTAAACAGAACTGTAGCATACACAGCATTAACTTCCAAGTCCTGTTACAGTCAATGCTACTTTTTTAATGATTTGTTGTTATTACCTGGAGTAGAATTTTCCTTGTTTTGCCTTTTGTTCATGCTGCAGCCTCATGTTTTCTAGTTTGACTGGGCTTGGTATGAATCCTATTTCACAGCCTTCTTTTACCAACCGTCCTATCCACCAGTCATTATTAAATTTCTACAGATAAAAAAAAAAAAAAAAGTCATATTCTAAGAACTTATTATATTTGGGATCATTCTGTTATTATTTTTAATTTGCAGCTAAGCCATTTTATGTAATTCTTCCCTGCAGTTAATCACTGTACTATGTTATTATGGCAATGAAGAATTGTGGTAATATTCAGAAATACATTAAAATAATTATACCTTGCAAATTATTCAAATGCTACAGTACTTAAGTAGAAACCTTCCTTCACAGACTTCATGACTCTCCCTGGATTTTATAGCCATCCATTTCAACATCTTTTATTTTTTTCAGCTTCACAGTCTTTCCCCTCAAACGAGAGAGCTGCTTTTGTTTGCCCTTGATGTTTCCCCTTGGTGGACACCAAAGATTTCTTCTGATCTGATCCTACCCACTGCAACCATTTTTACAGCTCTGTAATAATCTATTTTTCTTATTCCATTATATTCAATTCTATATTTAAATAAAAAATACTACTTCTAAAACTCCCCCACTTCTCTGAACTCACTAAAATCTTCTAAATATGGCTACAGTCCACTGCTTATATACGTTCCGCTGCATAGAGCTCATGCGATCTGCATCATAAACATATTATGATAGGTCCACAAGGAATGGATATCTTTGGATAACTAAAAACCCCTTACAATTATACAAAAGCACAAGATAGTTGAAATATCTTTAATTTCATATAGATGAAATTCAGTTAACAACTATACATACAGGGATTTTAATTTGCTTTTTTTTTTGCAGAGGTCCGTAAAGCAGAACTATTTGCTTTTTCCTTTATTATTTATTCACCATTTTTGGAGAACAGGTCACTGTTATGTATGGCCCCACATGAAATTACTCTAGGACAAGGGTCCTCAAACTTTTTAACCAGGGGGCCGGCGCGCGGATGCAGTGGCAGGCAGTCATCTGCGGCTGCTTGGTTTCCCCACCCAACCCCCGGCGGGGAGGGGTGCGGGGGGTTCTGTAAATACCGGGGGGCCGGATTGAGGACCCTGGGGGACGTATCTGGCCCATGGGCCATAGTTTGAAGACCTCTGATCTACGAGTTCCACAGGAATAACTACTGTCAAATAGGAATTTTGGATAATTTGGATTATTATTTATGAAACTGTAAGAGAACATCTGAATAAGAAGATGCCTTCTTGAATCTGAAGCTAGGAATGTAGATAATATAGTGCATGTTTAATTATTTAGTAAGTGGTTTTAACAAGTGTACAGTTAGGAATAAAAGGAATTAATTTCCCCAAGAATACAATGTTGGTGGATCAAGGATACACAACCTAAATCACAGTATTATCTTCATTCTGGCTACTAGAGAAATTTTATGATGATTGAAAGAAATGTTAAAATATTAGCTAAAAAAAAAAAAAAAAAAAGATTTAAACAGACACACTTTTAAGCTCATAAAATATAAGGAGATCTATAACATTCATCCAACAGGATGCCTTTATGAGTAAGAATACCAACATTTAATAGGGAGCTAATCTGGAATAGCAGTTTCTCAAAGCTGTAATAAGACTCACACATTGTTAAAATCGTAACTCTTCATTAGAAAAAGCTACCTCAAGACAAGCATGTGCATTTAAAATATGTTGGATAATATAGGCGGAGCAAGACTAGCAACTGAGTCATTGGAGGGTGCCATTATATGGATCCGCTCCGTGGTATACATGAAGTCTGCAGAAGTAGTATCACTAACTTGGTAAAAGGAAGAGATAGATAAGTAAAACCACCATTAAATTACAATCTGAAAAGCCACTACTTTTTTATGCTGTCCTACAGTACAACAGACTACTATGCAGCAACACTGATTTTATTGTAATTGATAGAAATGCTAAAACCATAAGAATTTTTTATTTGCACAAAAATAAAGGCATGTGGAATTCACTCCTGCAAAGTCTCAAAGCTAAATGCTGTGCTAGGATATGAAAGGGAGGATAAGATACTTCTCCAAGTAAGTAATACCACACACAATACTTTCTTATTTTGAAAAGCAATAGCAGAAATCTTGGTAGTGAGGTGTCCAGCTCTCAAGGTGCTGGCTGGGATGAATGATTCTCTGTAACTGATCTGTGCTTGAAGTACCAAGGGAAACACAATTATCAATTAAATGCAAAGCAAAATTATGTCCGTGCATTAAAGCCTCAAAAAATTCAGGAGTGACTAAGAAGCAGTGCATGTTCCTTCATGCAGGAAGGAATCCTTCATCTTCGTACGTGCTGAGTTCTCATGAATGTAACCTCATAATGAAAATAAATTTCCCTCACACTTACTGCAGTACTTTTCACCATTGCCCATGTACATTTTGAACGGAGGTTTTTCTTGTTTGAGGCCCTCTCAGCAACACAAATTGAATACTCCTCACAGACAAGAAGAGGACAGCATTGATCCAATACAGCATTACTATGCAGGCAAAAGTTACTGGGTATTAACTTAAATTTATTTATTTGTAGCAACTAGTTAAGTAGAAAATATAAAAACAGCACTGCATTTTATAGTCAAATATAGTTTTTTCACTTCTCATATGCAAAAATAATTACAGGAAGTACCAGAATTGCTGAAGGCACAATATCTGATGGGATACAGAGCCCTGGGCAGTGCGCAGGGCATGGCCAAGGAAGATGGAGGGAGAGGATGCAGCTGTGTAGGGAAGGGCTGCTGCTCAGGGCACCCTCCTGAAGAGGCTGAACATGCACAGACGTAAGAGATGCCACCAAACACAGGACCAGAGACTCCCAGACAATGTTTGACTCCTTGCGGAGCTCTTCCCACCTCTCCATCCCAGTGGTGGACCTGGCACAGGTGCAGGGTCCCTTCCGCAACCCAGCTCTGGCCTAGCACCGCTGGACAGTCAACTTTTGTTAACTGCTTAGACAGAAAACCAGGTATTTTTAAAGGCAAATCAGTGCAGAGTGCCTGTTCTATTACACCTGCAAGAACATTTTAATCTGTTTTTTCTACTTCTCAGCACTACATGCAGCCATAGACAATGTAAGAACTCAGCTGAGCTAAGCTTCCTTTCAAGGCATTTCTGGAGATCCAGAAAACTTCAGGAAACTTTTTTTTACCCCCTCATTTTCTCCCATGCCTATTTCCACCTGAGTCTAAGCTGTGCTGTAAGGAAAAAAGCATAAATTCTAACAGAAAACCTGCTAACACCGTGTTTCTGGTTCATATGGAAACAGGGGAAACACTTGACATGAAGTCTGAGATTACCACCTCGTTCAAAATGCAGATGGAATATATGACTAAACAAAATCATTTTATCTAACCAAACTGAGCCATATTTTCCAGTGTTTCCAGACTCACCAGAGAATACTGATGATTTTCTTTTGCCAAGACTCTGTGCCTGCTCATCTTTACTTTTGTCAGAAGACAGAGGGGCAAGCAATTCTTTTGTACTAGCATCAGACAGAAAACATATTTTCTTGACTACGTAACAGCCTGAATCCAAATTATCCCTTTTTTGTGTGTTTAATGGAAAATTATGAAAATCAGTCATCAGTATGAAGGCACCAGTAGTCCATTTATTGTGTTTCTGTAGTCTCTGTCCACCTGTATTTATACCTTTGTATCAGGAATGTTTCTTGCTTCTGCAGAGCACCTGCACAAGCAGAATCACTGTGCACCATCGACTATAACTACTGAGGAATTTTCTGATAATATAAAATGGGACAAAATTTAACTTCAAATGCATGGCTAAGTTGCTCTGATCCTTAAGTTAACTTTCTGGTTGTTCTGCTATGAATTTCCATTTCCAGATGGACCACTTTGTGACAAAACACAATGGAATATGACCAGAAGCTGGGAGATCTCATAAATTGAGGGAATCATTCAGAAAGAAGCAGTGGGCTTCTAAGGTGGACCTGTATGGGAAAGTTACCAAGTTATTTGCTTTGGATTGTCTTGCAAGGAGCAGAGAAAGAAAACAACTGTAGGTATTTGAAATTGTAAAACCTGAAAATTTTCCAAGGAAAAATAAAGAAAAAGAAACCAATGCAGCAAATGCGAAGTGTCTTTTTTGACAGCTGCTATGATCTTGAAACATCACATCAGTTCTTCAGTATGTAACTTAACAAAAGGTTGTCTGTGCTAGAGAAGTAACTTCAGTGAAAAAAAGGGAGACCTGAGGATTTTGAGGTTAATCGAGATTGAGTCACATAAAAGGGATTCAAAGGAATCAACCCTTGGCTGCTGAAGCACAATGAACCCTCAGAGTACTAGAACAGTAAATGCCACAAATATTATATCGTTGAATATGCAGATGTCAATTTTTAACACTCTAAGTGATTTTTACTAGGGAAGAAAAGCACTTGCTTTTCAAACTTCATTAATTTGATTGTAAGTATTTTGTGCCATTGCTTTTACAAGAAGAGTGTTTAAAAGAACATTGAGTTCCTTATCCTTATACACGTTTACCTTATTTATGTAACATTTGCATAGTGCTTTGACATTGTGAAGTATTATCTTGATGTTAGGAAACAGTAGCACGATTACTCAAGTAGACCCTTAAAGAGAGATTCGCCTGC
This sequence comes from Falco punctatus, assembly GCF_963210335.1. Taxonomy (NCBI): domain Eukaryota; kingdom Metazoa; phylum Chordata; class Aves; order Falconiformes; family Falconidae; genus Falco; species Falco punctatus. Next base: position 72,405,492 of record NC_137583.1, read on the forward strand.
TCCTCTGGCTTTACTTACTTCTTTAACATGAAGAAAATCTTTAGCCTCAAATGAGATGGCCATGCCTGGGACTGGAACGTCGTCATCATGAGCTGCACTGTACCCAACATTTGTCCGAACTGCAAATGCAACAGGTTTTCCCTGCAAAACAAAAGAAAAACAGCATGAAGATTTCCCTCGCAAAACATACATATGTACCAACATACACATAGAGGATGACTCCTGTAGGTTATCTTTTAAAAATCAGAACAGTTATAGAGAACTCTCAAAGCATCCATGTAAAACATCCTGAAGTATCACGTTTACTTACCTCAGTTGTTTAACATCAACACATTTGATAGAATACAGTATCTTTTTTTCTAGCTACTAGTGGTCTGATTAATTTTGGGATAAGTCAAATCAGTAATTAGAAATCATGTACTGGCTGGCAATCCATATGCTATGCTCAGCTTGCAGTTCTGCTGCCACATTTGTCAAGAGTTATGGAGCAGCACATACCAGCTCCCAAACAGTCTTCAGGGAAATCACAAATTAGCAGGAGCAATGCCAGCAGCTGCCAGTGACCCCTAAGCAAGACATCTCACTGCAGAGCCATTCTGAGAGTGCAGTAATGTGTCCTCAGATGATCACGTTGTTACCAAATACCAGTGTCATGGTTTAACCAAAACCAGCACAACCAGCCACAAAAAGATTTGTTCGTTCCCATAACTCATACTACAACCTATACTTGTAGTTGGTATCAGCGAGTTATGGAATTTTCATAAGTTTTATTTTGAAGCAGCAGTTGCAGTTAAGAGTCAGTGCCTCCCCTGCCCCGCAGCTGCTCCCAGCCTCCTGCACAGCTTCTCCTTCCAAGCCCCATTGGTGCTGAACACCCTTCTGCACAGGTATGGTTAAGCAGGTAGTAAAAGCTGCCATCCAGTTCAGCCCAGCCTACAGCTATAGAGGGCTTTGTCTTCTCAAAGGCACAACCAGAATACAGAACAACCTTTATTCTGGTTTATTCTACATCAAACAACACCTTAAGCTTGCTCTCCCGACAGAGGATATCACACAGTATCCCTGGGACCCACTGTTGTCCTACCCCAGGTTAAACTTTTAGCACACCCCAAAATCCTCCATCCAGACTGCTCTTATGATCTAGTCTGAAGACCCTATACACTACGCCTGGTAAAATAATTTTAAAGACAGGAACTGAGTCTCAGAGGTGCTCACGAGTGAGTGAGGAAGGCATGACAGAATTTCTAATCTTAATATATACTAAAACTTCTACCAGAAAACAATTTTAGCTTTATTAGTTGGTATTCATCATCACTTCGGCTTCGCTAAAAATATGGTACTTTGCTAAGATGACAAGCAAAAAGAAATGTATCTCATTTCCTATGGAAGGAATTGCTTCCTTTTGTTCTTGAAAAAGAGGATATGAAAATACATCCCCTACTTCATGACAGCAAACCCAAGTACCTGAAACCAAAAATGGTGTTGTATTTTTCTGATTACCAAAAAATCCCTGCCTGTTCCACCCAGGATTACTCTGACAACTTGCACAGTGCTAGAGAGCAGAAATCTGCCACATTAAAACACATGATAAAATAATGAGGAAGATATATAAAGAATTCTAAAGACAGTATCATACCACCTGGCCTGGAAAGGACAGTTGGAAATAAAGGGAGAAAAGGTTCCCTACTGCTTAATTTAAGTCTAATGTGCTGCAAAAGCCACAGGGTTCCAATGAAGCAAATTTTAGAACTTCTTAAATAGGCCTGTAGTTGACTGAACTACCATGGTCAAACAACTTACATCTAAAGTGCACATTCTGGGAAGGCTTTTTAATTTAGAAGGAGAAACAAGCTCTTTCACAACAGTGGGGTCAAGAGCGTGTGTGTCCAGAAGTGAAACTGGTAGTTTCAATGGAAGTAAATTTTGGAAGGGGACCACAGAATGGGCTTCACGTTTATGTGCTATTCTGGATCTAAATAAATATTTTTACATAGAGGTGAGCAGGAAATGATTGGAAATAGATTTTACTCTATTCTGTCTGCTCCTTCTTCTGGAATTAGTGGAAGAATCTTTAGAATTGTAAGAAAGGTTGGACAGAATGGCTCTGAAGACTGAAACTGGAACCATTTAAACAGACACTTATTTAACTGGAAAGCCTATGGCAGACTAAAAAAATCAAATACACCTGAATATATTTACGGGTTGAAATTACACATCCCAAGAGTTCCATGTCATTTGTGGTGCTTAGCCTCAATTAGAATATTGCAAATAGTCGACTGCTTTTCTTTCCAGGTCACCTGTTCTAAATCAAATAATAAATAAATTAACAAATTTGAGTACTATGTGGAATGTAGTAATAAAATAAATTGACAGTAATCTTTAAACTGTCTGTTTTCTTTCAACAAGAAAAATCCTATTGCTCTTGGAACATGCTGCAGACGTCACTCAATAGATACAGGTTATATAAATAACTTGACTATATTTGCACTGTGCAACAGAAGAAAGTTCAAATCAGAAATAATTTCTAAAAAATAAGAGACAACTGGTATGTGGATCAAATTCATCCATTAACAGGAAAAACATGTAGAAAAATATGTATAACAAGAGGGAACTGGTTTAGATTTTACTAGATGTTCTTACTAGCTTCTATCCTGTGTTAGAAAATGATAGTCACACTTTTTTTATACATACAAAAACCACATTAAAAAAAGCAATAGCTGGCTTAACTCATTGTATTGGGCATCTTTCTTACACCCTGAACTCTTCTAGTGTGCTGCAAAAGGAGTTTAGGCACCTAACAAAAATTTCTGGACACCAGAATGAAAGGTATGTAAATATTAGCCATCTATGTCCCTTAATAAGTCAACCTTGTCATGATACAGATGAACTGTTAGAAGGGCATCAAGATATGATTATGCATTCATGATTACACTTCTGAAAATGGGCATTCGTAAGAATCACCATACAAAAACCAAAATTGCAGTGATTCCCCCACATCAGTTTAAAAATCTTGCAGTGTTGAAGCAACTCTGGTACAGCCACTTCCTAGAAGCACAAATTCGTGTCTTATTCAACTCCTCTACAATTCTCTCAGTTGTTACTAGCACTCAGTTACCCTACATACAAGGTACCGAACTATTATAGAATTAGGAAGGCCACAAAGGAAAAAGCAGTCACATAGGCATCAAATTCAGTGATACCATGTATCTTCCTTAAAAATAAAACATGAATTACTTTGTTTTTAATATTCACACAAACCCCCACAACTTCCCTGAATTTAAAAACTACAGATTAACAGAGTTGATGCTTTCTATGCTATTACTCATTTCAATACTGAAAATACAGATATGAATAAGCATTAAATTGTCAAATCTCCTAAACAGTAATTCATCATTAAATAGTACCATGGAATAAATCATTCATTGTTATTAAGAATGATCTTTTTGTAAAGCATAGTAAACTGTCATTGTAGAAATATACCAGAACAAGAATGGAAATATTAAGGAACCATCTTTGCCAAATACTGATAGAGGGGATAATATGCCTGGTTATCCACTCTCATATTTGCTATATCCTCTAGCAAATATAAAATACTTAACAGAGTACTGTGACTTTTAACAGTATCAATGGATGAAAGACTTTAGGCTGACTAAAACCTTCAAAATCTCTGCTGCACTGTAACAAACAGCGATCTTCTGCAAGTTAATGTCCTTGACATACTTCTTAGAAGTGATCTAAAATTTCCTATTAGAGGGCAACAACTGACTACCAAATAAAAAACAGAAAAATGGAAACTACTCCAGAACTATCTTAATATGAAAGATAAGTTGCAGGTAAAAAATCCTCTGTCATTTCCTGCCATCAAAAAATTAATGTACAATTCTCGAGCAGAAAAACAAAGCAGAACATTGAGCTACAGATATTCACAGAAACAGTATGTCCCATTTTAGATACTTGTCATACTGGTAGAAAGGGAGACTGAATTAACATGGGACTAGACTACAATAACTCATCTAATTGAATATTTAAAACTAATTAATTTATAAAAGTTAAATGCTAGCCTTTTTACATAAATAAGTAATTCTGAAAGTTTCATAGTACTGTCAAATTAACTGCTTTTTCTTTTCTTGAACTACATTGTCTTCAAGTAAAAAAAATAATCCAGTCATTATGTAATCAGGGCCATATGTTAATTTTTTTTTAACATATGTGTATGTATACTTTAAAATATATCTAGCATTTGCTTACATATTCTACAGTTTTAAAATCAGGCTGGGTCAAAACAGTTAAGCACTTTCTGTTTGCTTTCTAAATCTCCATGAAAATGTTATGGCAGTTTAGCGCTCAGTTAATCCACAGGCTAGACTACAAGGACAGATGCTTCCAGATGTTTAACAGTTTAACATTTCGTCTCTCTCAAGAGAACCAACACAGCCTGAAAAAGTTCACTTATCTTCAGAATGAAGATTTCCACCTTTTTTTCCTTCCCTCCTGCCATGTGAAAATACAACATTCCCCAGACCAAATAAACCCCACAAGGAGAACAATAAGCAGACCGTGAGCAGTACCACCATCTGTACCACTAGGGCAGCAGGGAGTGGAGTTCTTCATGAACAAAATTCATCTCCTGTTTTAAACTCAGAATATAAATCAACGCAACTTTATTCACCAACTGTTAAGGCAACTTTGGCTGTACACTTTTGGTAATGGACATGAATTAAAGTGGGAATGTTACTTTTTTTTTTTTTTTTTCATCTTTTTCTGTCTGGATCTCACTCTCTTTTGGTTCACAAGTTTGTATTCACTATATACATCTTCATGCCAACCCTCAATACTGAGTCAATACTATTTACAGTTAAGTATTATTATACTCTACTACTTACATTCTCTCACTTTTTTTTATGACTGACTTGTATTGCATGCATACACAAGCATTGCACATTGTATGTGTCTCGGTCAATTTGTCAGTTTAAATGACTTTGCACCTGCTTGGCTGAATTCGTATTTGACAAATATTTCACCCAATAACAGAGCAAAACAACACAATCTGTCTTCAAGCAATGTACTTAAAACATGACAGGACCCTTTCTTCCCTGTAACTCATTTCAGATTTTTTATGCTGTGCCATAAACCCAGTGGATGCAGCCCCTGGGGATCCAGCCAAGGAGGCAAATTTCCTGACACAGAATTTGCTCACAGAACAGGTCATCTCCCTCATGGCCACTAATTTTGGGAATGTTGCTTGATAATTAAGGTACCTCTACTCCCCATCCACTACCAAAATGTAGAAAAAACAGATTAGAGCATTCTCCAACCATCTTCATTTACACTTGTGGTTGTCCCTATGTGAAGCAATGACTCTAGGGCTACAGAAATATAAGCAAGGCTTAAGGCTGCTTTTACTTTCTTCAGCAGTAGGTGATGAGGATCTAGGGTCTCTGATCCATCTCGTTTCTCACTCTATTACATCATTCCCACAGTAGATGTGTAATGCATTTACGCCAGTTTAAATGAACCCAGAATGCGTCTTTTATGAAGGCAATGCCAGCTAAGTCCGTAACCGACTTAGAAAAATCCTTCAGCTATCATTTTGACAAAGTGCTTGTCAAAGTTGGTATAAAGTTCAGAAAATTAATCTCAAAGCAAGTCTCCTTCCTCACTATTTCTAAATAATGCTACGCTTCCTTCATCACATCCACATTTCACAGATGCCTTATCTTGAAAGCAAAGGATTATTTTTCTCTTGGGTAATGAATATAATGGGTCTCAAAACACTACCACGTTTGCACTCATGAAAATTTAATTCACCACACAATTTTTTTTCAGCTGAGGAAAGATGATACTACTACTGAACCTTTCATTAGTAGCCTTGGTAGGGAGTAAATATGTCAGGTGATGACCTACGTTTGGCACTATTTCCACAGAGTAGCCCTGTCCATAGTGTTTGGGTCATAAGCAATATTAATACCCAATGAAAGAACTTTCCAACTTTAGATTATTTTGTACACTAATTTATACATCTGTTACACAAGAAACAAAAATCAAACCCACCTGAGTACACAAATAATTCAAGGGAAATTCATGTCTTAGATGCTGATTGTTGCTGCAGCCTCATTACATATAAGCAATTGTCCAATCTGTAACAATAGCAAGAGCTTTTGCTCAGCAATCCCATTGCTAAGGTAGCAACGACAATTTGTGGCTGTCCCAATAGAAAACTAGAGTATACCTGCTGTCACTAAAAGCAGTGATCAATGTATGACCTCCCAGCAAAGATTGGGCCTTCTTTTATTGGCATGGGTGTACATATCAAACAAGTCTGGTAGCAAGACAGAACGACAGAATAATTGAGGTTGAAAGGGGCCTCTGGTGCCACCTAGTCCAACCCCTGCCCGAAGCAGGTCTGGTTAGATCAGGCTCCTCAGGGCTGTGCCCAGGTGAGTCTTGAGCATCTGCAAGGACAGACACCACAACCTCTCTGTGCATCCTTGCTCCAGTATCTGACCACTGTCATGCTAAAGAACCATGCAGGAACTATGGTTCACTCATAGATATATGAGTGAGAGACATAAAAATCTGTAACAGACAACAAATAATGGATGTTATACTCCAGTATGAGGAAAAGGAAGCCTTGTTACAAGGAGCAATCACCAATTTCCAGTTTTAACTGTAAGTGGTCTAAATAGAGGGTTACTTTAACCACTAGGTTAGGGTTTGTGCGTGCATGCATGTATGATATACCATTATTTCAGGTTAAGACAGCAGTTGTATTACTTTGCTACAGCTGACAGCGCTGCCCTCATAAGCATGTAATGCCAGAGGCTCAAGTCTTGGATTAGTGACTCCCTGGGCAAGGTGTTGTACACTCAACACTTCCAACAAAGTGAAGGAGCTGAAAAACAAAAGTACAGTGGGAGAACAAAACACAATACAATTGTACTTAGTAAGTTCCAGCCTGAGTAAAACAACCTTATAAAGAGATTCAAACTCCTCTGAATCACTTATGCTTTTGATAGCATGGATCTCTCTGGAGGGATTTGGGAGAGAAGAGGTCAGCCAGAACATGTAGTTCTGGAGCCAAACTTCCTTACTGACTCAAGCACTGAGAAATTATTTGATCTGGGTACATTTTACCATCTATTTCCAAAACTAAAGCAATGTAAACTCTGCCCAGCTGTTACCAGTGCTTGCACTGCTACTTTATAAAGGGCTAGCTCACCAAATCCTTGCCTAGGAAACATCACAACCATGGCTTTCCAGCACCTGACACAAACGCACACCCTTCTGCAAGAGCAGCCAGCAAGGAGACGTGCCCATTACACAAACCACTGCTGTGATGAACCTTCCTCTTGAACTCTCCATGCAGTCTTTCAGGGTTGCTCCATGGAAACTCAGCTATTAAAACTTAAGTGCGATTTTCCTTAGGCTCGAGGGCCATTGGTGACATTCACTGAGGAAATCTCTGAGCCCTTCCAGTTCCTTGGTACCCCTGCTACAGCAATACCTGCTCTCAACGTTAAAGAAAAGAAGGAAGATTTAACACATCCAGCTGGCACAAAGAGTCTGCCAGATCCTTTTTTTCTTAACAATAGGTAGGCTTAAGAAATATTTTTTCTTCCTCTGGTACTCTCTAGAGATACTTTTGTTACTATTTTAGCTCATCTTCACACACAGCTTGAAACTAATGCTTCCTACTTCCTTTTACGAAATCATATTTGAATAGAGTCACCAATGTCAGTTTACATTCAGCTCAGGAGGCAGCAAAGACTGAAATAGCTTTAGTGACGCACACGAAGCTTTCTCATGTAAGTGGGGTCTTTTTTTATTAGAGCATAATGCCAAAACTCATCGGTGGCCATGTGCCGTCTGCATGCAACCGTGCCAGAAAGGTGGCTCTTTGGTACCACCCACTTGTGTAGTTCACAGGAACAACTGGAAACAGGCACAGCTGAAGAAGTCTGTTTGTGCTTACTGAAAACATGCTTATTCTGGCAGCAAAAGCCAGCAGATGAAAACTGTCGTTTGCAATAAAAATACTGTGCTGGTATTTCAAGTTCTTTTTTTCACTGTCACAGTGAGGACATTTTATGCTTATGAGACATTTTAAGCTTATGAGACAGCATTTTAGTAGGTCTTAGGGTTTTGGCTAAATTGAGGTTCACATAGACAAAAGATCTGCAGTAACATTTTCAGGCTATTCGCAAACAAAAATTCTCCAGGAAAAGCATAAATCTGTGACACAGCAAGCCAAAGAAAACACTAAATAAATCAACAATGCAATGGCTGGTTGAAAATGTAGATACTATTATCAAAAGCTCCTGAAAAAAGCTGTGTAATTGAAAACATTTTTTAATTCAATATTATGCATGCAAGCTTTATTGCTAGTTCCAATATTTAAATGATTTTGCAGTTCATTTTTCAACTGTATCAGAAAGTCTCTATGACTGCTAGAGCCAAAGGTTAATGTCAAAATGTTTCACTTTTACATAGTATGTTACGCATGTGTTTTTAAAGAATCTATGATGAAAATTTCTTCCTTCATTAGAAACATACATTTTCTAGCTAGACCACCCTATTTCCAGGAGTTGTATGAATAAATGTTCCAAGGATGATACGTTAAAGAGTTTGAAAAGTGAAACGTTATATTAGCTCTTAACAAATATGCTGAACAAAACCTGAAAAGTTATGTCAGCACATGGTAAACATACAGCTGACTCAATGCTCCTGCCCCTTCCGCATGGTAACATTTTTATGCCCAAAGTGTATGTTATCCCACTCTACAACTGAATACCTATTTTTTGGTTGGTCTTGCTCTATCTGAGATATTTATCAGATTTAAGTTCAAATGGAATCTCTACTGCAAATCTCCCTGACAACCTCAATACAGATTATAGAAATCAAAACACATAGCACACATCCATTTAAAACTGTGCTAAAAGAACATTTAATAAAGTTGAAAATCAAGCATCTCGGAGATAGGAAAAGTCAAAATGGACATACCTTAACTTAGGGGAATGGTGGTGGTATCTTTAACTTAGGCCTCATTATGTACAGTATTACGGTACAACCATGAACTTCCTAAATCACGTATTCCCCTGCCTCAGTACCGTATCTCGCTTGCATGCAGGAAGGATCTCCCACTGCAACAGATCAAGAATGTATGAAACACAAGGAGCTCTCTATAGTATCCTATAATCCTCCTATGGTTTAATTTTTGCCATCAAAGAGCAAGGCTCAACCAGTTCAAGAGAAAGGCAAGAAGTCCCTAAGCGATGATTTATCTCTTTTAAAGTGGCATGAATCACCTTTTGATACTCTCTATCCCCGAAGTAGGGAACTAAGGCACCAATCCCCAACTAACCAAGCATACCAAGTCCTACCCAGTACTCACTGTTACGTATGGAAAGTTTGTTGAATTTGTCACTCAACATTTATGGAAAATTTTGATCTACTTTTGATCTCAATCTGTGATTTAGCAGTCCAGCCCCAACACTGTAAGGACAAATGAATGATTGCCCAGTGTTCAGGTAGCTTCTGCACAAGGTCCCACAGAAACAATAAATCATTGGTGAATACTTCTCTCTTCTTAGTATGTGATAACTACAACACCTGGCCACTACAAGAAAAAGAACAAGAAAGGAGAAACAAAATAATAAACTACCTGTTAAATATAATCAGATAAATATAATACAGTAGATTATGGCACTATGTATCTGCACAGGAAAGTTAAAGTGAGTACAAACCACTCTATATCTTTCATCTTCTAGCTTTGGAGCACCTGATACTGTATACTTAGCTTGTTTTTTTAAAATAAATTTCATTTTGTGTGTGTATGTGAAATTGTCTATGTTTAAATAAAACAAACAACAAAAAGATCCCTTAAGTAATACATTTCTAGTGTCATGCTGACATTTTCATACACTGTCAGTATGACTGAAATACAAATTTATTCTATATAAATAAATATTTACATAATTAAGAAAAATAAAATAATAATATAATTTAAAGTATTTCTACTGCTAAAAACTCCTTGCAACCTGAAGCGCAAAATTAACATACCGCTAACGTTTTAACATTCTGTAACAGAAATAGCACTAGAGTTGAGGCACACTTTGGCTGTGCTCTTCTCAAATACCTGTTGAAAGCAGAACAACTGTGAGACTTGGGAGCTAGACCTGTTGACCTGTTTAAAGGAAAGCTAATCAGAAAGTGGTTTTACCAATTTTTTTTTTTTTTTTTTTTAAAAGTTTACCTGAAGCTGATACAAAGCATATAAAATATCAGACCAAATATCTTAATTTTGGCAGAATGACAAACAGAAGAAAAATAAATTCTACACCACTAACTTCATTATTATAATTCTCTTGTATCAGTTGTAATGTTCCATTTGCCCTTTGGGCAAAACTGCACATCTTGAGTCTTCAGCCTGGCCATCACTGTGGCTGTGCGCATCTACCAGACCAGGGAGCACTTACCCCTTCCTCTTCTTTTGCAACTCTTCCCAGGAAGAGTTCCACGGAGGTTTAGCACCAGCAGAGCAGCTGGTGCCCTGCAGTTCTCCTGCCCCATTACACGAAGTCATGGCCTTGCCCATGTGTCCTGGAGATCCTTTTTCACCAGAAATACCCTCCAAAGATTTAGAATTAAGTTAGAGCAGCACTAGGGCTTCTCTGACATAAGCCACAAACCAGGCAGAATCATGCAGGGGAGAAGCCAACATAACATAGCTAAAAGCGAGGCTTTGGGTCATTCTTCATCTGAGCCGCCCAAGAGCAGCCCATAATCAGGGCCTCAAGATTTATGAGGGCTCTCATCCCCTTCCTGTCCAAAAACACTCTCTCGCAGTAACACGCTAGAAAATTAATTACTTCTCTTTAGTATTTCCTAATATTCTTATTTACTTTTCCTTAAGACATCTCATTTGGATTCTTTGCTCGGAGCACAAGATAAAACAGGTTTCCTGGTGGGTGTATGAGATGCAAGAGTGAAGTGCTGTGATGACGATATCCTTACAGAATACATTATACAGCTGGTGCACAGCTAGTCATCTAGCCAGCAGATGAAACACTAGCTGGCAATAAACCTTAATCTTATTATAGCCATAGAACTGTTAAGGTTTAATTCCAGGTTGGATTCAGCAAGAGTTATTACAAAAGCATGAAATATAATGACATGGAATTGTAACAATTTTCTCTTTGTAAGAAAAAGAGGCACAGCATCAAAATGCAAAGTACCAGTAAGAATTCTAATTTTGGTTTCTAGACATTTTTAATTTACTCTACTTTTTTTGGCTCAGTGGACTGAATTTTCTGTGGGTATGCAGGGACGTAGTTCCTTAGGCTGAATCAAAGCAAATGGAGCCGCCCATGCTCAGTCTTACCAGGGAATCAACCTGAGCAAGACAACGCCCTTCTATGATACAGCTGCCTATCTACACAAAGTTTTTTTATCCACAGACAACAGGTATTACACATATAGCATCTCGTTTATGATCTTACTCATACATCACAATAGCATCTTATTCATGAACAGCTGTCATTTACACGCGCAACATTACACAGGGCTTTACATGCCGTCACCTGTTGTTACAACAGGTTCTCCTGGGAAGTGACTGCCACCGCCGTGAGAATCAGCCCTTCTCCCCTCTGACCCCCAAACCCTTTATTTTGTAAGGCTGTTTATGTTGCACAAACCCCAAATTCCATTTCTTCCTCACCGCCACATACTGTAGAGGGGAGAACACTCAGACGAAGACAAGGACGCTTATCAGGGGACCCCATCACTTCTTTCTCCAGCTGGCTAATGGAAGTCTCTCCTTACCTTTTCCCCCTCTTTCTTTCCCCTGTTTTTTTCTTAATTTTCCCCCGAAGTACCTTTCACTATAAGGAGTTGATGTATGCCATCAACTATGGATCTGGTGATTCAGCTTTGTGCATGGAAGCACACCCCAACACCCTTTGTGTATCAATGCCGTCCACATGCCATACAAAGAATTAGTGGACAGCAAATATGGCTTGCTAATAGGCAACTAAAATTCTACATACTTCAAAGCTTTTACAAGAACACTTTTAAAATTCTATACATTTCTTCTCATACCAAAATTACATAAAATCAATGGCTATACTCCTTTTTGCAACCCTTTTTGAATTCTGGGTAGTCAACCAGAAGGTTGAAAACGGCCACTGTGACATAACTCCTGTGCACAAAGTGATACTGGGGATACAGGAAAACAGATGGTAGAATTATGTTCTTTATTTATTATTTTTATTTGAATGATTTTTTTTTCAATAGCCATATTCTATTTCCATATTTACTTAAAGAAACTAAGATATTAGAGTGAAACTTAAAAGTGTAATATTAAGCTGCAATGCTGTTAACATCTATTTTTTGTGAAGCAAATCTGTTTACAAGATACGGAGAATGGAGAGACAAAATAAAATCGGTAGGTATTAATTAAATAGTAATTTTAATCTTGTTTTACATTTGTATTTCATCCCAAAGAAATACTCTTCTTCACTAGTGTGAATCATCATTTTACATTGGATGATTGGTATCAAATTCAACATTTCTAGTATAAGTTTTTATGGCTTTGTTCACTTTCTGAGTCAACACACTGGAAGACAAAAGAATGTTTTACTGGTTTTAATCTAAAATGAATCCTTTTCTGCCCAATGGGAAAAAAATGACTTAAAATTAATAAATACAAACACTATATTAACTTCATGTAGCTTTGTATTTTTTGTATTACTTTAATTCAACAGCTTAAGTTTTGAAATATTCACTGAAAAATAACACTTATTTAATATAGCGCATTATATCATGATGGCTTTATAAAGGTTGGTTTCACACGAAACAATAAATATCGTGTACCTAACTAATCAGCATCCTCTCGCTTGTTAAAAACTGAAGACAAATGTTCACGTATCACTCAACAATTCACACAAATTTTTTTGTTGTTACTTTGTGTTCTCACCAATAAAGTAACTGAAAGGAGCTTGAAGTCCACTGCATAATAAAAAACATGGCTTAATTAACAAGAGTTGTGTGATAATTTGCGCAATTCAAATTTACATAAAAGAGATGGCATTTTCTGGAAAAGAAAAGAAAGATGTTGCCTAGCGTAACAAACATGCAGACCTCTCTAAGGTTCAGAATGTACTGTGAGATACGCTGTTGGAAGTCTGATTTAAGGATAAAGTTAAGGAAGAAAAAAGTAAAGCTAAGGAAGGGAAACAAGAGTCTCTGATTTAAGGATAAAGTTAAGGAAGAAAAAAGTGAAGTTAAGGAAGGGAAACAAGAGACATGTTAAAAGCAGTCGAGCCTGGAGAAGATAAGTGTTTTATTTGAATAATCATGAATCGTATAATAATAAGTCATTGTCTTAATTGCATATTTAAACTGTGTAGATATTTGCTGAGAATGGAGCCAAACAGGGGAAGAGTAACACCTCTGAATGTGCTGGAAACCATGAGTGGAGAAAACAAAATAAAAGGGGCTCTTCCAGGTTTCTTTCTACCAGATTGGTAGAAACTGTTTAAGAACATGAAATTGGAAAAACACCAAGTGCTCATAAAATGGAAAAACTCACCAACAGTGAGAAAGAGTGGTAAGAGGAGAATGAATGCAATGGTCTCCGGGACAGAAGATTTTAATATACTTTCAGTGTATTCTCAAGTATAACTCTTTCCCATGGGAAGCAGTTCTCAAGGAAAAAATTATTTCAGGAAAGTGACAGGTCCTCAGTGAAACAATATTAAGGGCACAAGCAGAAACTAACCTATATGAACAAAAAAAATAGAGTACATAACCTGAAACTTAGGAAAGAGTACTGAAGGGAAAAATAAGTATGAATACACTATAGAACCAACAAATAGGGAGAAAATATCAGCATAAAATTATAATTAGTTAGCAATATTAAAAATATTTTTCCTCCTGCTTTTAATGTATATTAATAGCAAAAACCAGATCAAGAAAAGAGTTCTCTCACCCAAATCTAAAACTGTGTTCCTGACAAAGCAGAAATACCATGTACATTTGGTCCAACCTTAAAAAGTTAACTATTACTGCATATTTAAAGAGGAAAATACACCCCCCCAAAAAAAAACCAACCAAGCAATCAACCAACAAAACGCAAAACCCCCGAACCACCCTGATGATGATGGAGTAAAAATTAAGGGTAGAGAAAGAAAAGCACAGGTGACAGAGGTTTAATAAAGCTCCAGCTATTGCATGTTTTGTTCTGACGATCTTTGAGCCGTAGTAAGTGGGGAAAAGGGACTATGACAAATGATAAAACAATCGCACTAATTTCAGTTTCTAGAAAAAAATAATTAAAATAAAAAGCTTATGCAGAGAAAGCAGAAGATAACAAGGAAAACCTCTGTAACAAAATACGCCACACAGCTGTAACTTCTTTCTGCAGGAGAATACAGACGGCAGAGAACCCTCTCTGCTGGGCTGACTGATGCTCCAAAATTTGCTCCTCTTAATAGTCTCACAAGCAAGCTTTAAAAGTGTTGCTGAAATAAGGGGACGGTAAAATGGATTGGAAAAGTTAACAGTAGGTTGCTATCAAATATGGAAGCTGTATTAATTGACTTCCTGAAGCTTTGTATGACTTGTCCATTACTATTGAGTATTTCCATTAACTACCTGGATGACAGAACATGGAATATCCTTCCTAGATTTACCAATGATACTGAGTTGGGAGAAACTAAAAGAACTTTGGAAAAAGTAGCAGGACTTCATAATTGTCTTTCTGAAGTGGAAGAACGACGCACATGAAAAACAGACCACAATTTAATCAGGAAAGCCGCAGATGACCAGACAGCACTCATCAACTCTGTAAATAAAATATTTAACTGACTTGACGGTTATTTTAATGGCAGGATTTAAGGACTGGATCACAATTAGAGGTGACTGTCACAGATACGTGAAAGACCGTATCTCACAGAAGATGACCAGACAAGAATACAGCTCACATGGCCCAAAAGAATCTTTCCACACAATTCAAGAGGGGCTGGGACCTCACCCAGCACATGTTCCACCATCACAGGCACAGCATTTCAAGAGGGTGTAGGAAGAAGAAAAATGGTTTTGACAGGAACAGCAATGATTATTAGAGGAAAGGTTTTAAGAATCAGTTACATAAATACCTGCAAGTAATTGCTCAGGTACAGTTCATCCTCAGTTGATGTAGAACAGACTTCTTGGGAATGCCTTGAAATCCCTTTAAGTCTTAATTTTATTTGACTGTGTGAGCTCTTTCACATTTACATAAGTTTATTTTAAAAAACAAAATATGTCAATCTTATAAAGTTAATTTAATTTTAGATTTTATCTCCAGTCTTTGCCAACTATTATGTAAAAAGTGTGATCATTTAACACTACTTCAATATTAAAAAAAAAAAAAAAAAAAAAAAAAAAAAAAAAAAAAAGGAACAAGGAAAGAAAATCCCAGAAAGATCAAGTCAACTACCAGGCAATGGACTGGAGAACCTAACATTCACAAAACACTCTATCTCTCTGTTTCACTGTGTACAGTTGCTTGGTCAAACTCATGCTGGATCCACTTCATGGCATCACCAGCACAGCTAATCTCTTCTCGCTTGCATATCTCATACTATTGTTTTGTACGAACAGAGATATTTCTAGTGAATTATTTTTTACCTACATATATACATATATTGGGTTAGTTGATTATCCTTTTCTGATACTCCATATGTTTATTAATGTTGCATCTTGTGGATAACTGGCTAGCTGAAAAGGGTCACATAGACATAGTCCAGCTGGCTGGACAAAAATGCACATCGCTCTCAGCTTATCTGAAGTAAAGCAAAAGTTACACAATAACAGCAAGATTGCGGTGGGAAAAGAATGTTGCAGGTGGGAACAGATAACTACAGAAGAGAAACTAGGGGCGGGCTTGGTATTTAGGCAACTAACCAATAATGAGCTTAACTTTTGTAATATGTATGAGCTAATTATAACAAGGCATAAAAGGTGACTGTAAGGCACAATAAACGAAGTCTGCTGATCACTCATATTGAGTGACTGTGTCTTCCCTCCGTCGCAACAGCATCTAAGTGCTACATGTATAAATTCCTAAAAGTATTTACATGCAGCTCACAATGGCAATATGCAGGCAGGGAGAGAAGCATAAAAAAAGACTAGACTCAAAGTGGCAGAAGGAAAGATTGTTTTTTCATGGATTCTAGAAGAGACAAGGTGGGTTTATTTCAAATGAAAGTTACTAGGTAGCTGGGCAGAAAACAAGCCTTAAAGAAAAGACCAACCCTATTCTGGGCAGAAGTCACCTTTCTCATTTTTTTCTCAGTTTCATGAAGTTTGTTATTCTAGTTTTAAGTAGTTTAGGTGGTTTTGAGCAGACTTCAGGCTCAGATTTCAGCAAGAAATCTTTTTTTTGTTCCTGTCACTGTGGCAAGAGGGAGAAGAGAGGACCATGGAAAGGAACTGAGCCACCACAAAGGAGAGGCAAGCCTTTGCGTGCAGGCAGATTGCTCCTGCAAGGAATGCTGACTGAGGGCTATTTGCTGCAATTGCTGCTCAGTTCAGATGGTGACAGTGCTAACTGCAGAGGGTGCCGCTGTAGAATATAGACCCAGGAGAGATGCAAGGAGCTGCAACCCAGGTATCTCGGGTAGTGAACGTGGTACATCATCTTCTGGGTAGGAGTAAGACAGTACACAGGCCAAACACCTGGATATTCATCACTTCTAAACAACTCAGATCGCGAGATGCTACAAATGACTTTGCTAAGAGACGTAACTTCTAGGTGATATGGCAGCTTGGAGAGAAGATACGGAAAATAAGGGCTCCCATACAAGGATTCTGGATGCCCTCAATGGCACTTGGCTGTTTCCCAGATAGAAAAAAGTATTTACTACTAACACTTTTTCTAATATATGAAAGGTTTTTCCACTTTATGAAACTCAGTAAAGAGAAATAGCTACACGCTGCCTCAGTAGCCAAACAAAAGATTCCAGATGTATTTAAACATGTCTCCAGAGGACACAGTTCACACCAATACAGTTCACACCAGAAAGTACTTCCGCCTGTGCTGAACAGCCCCAGAATACTAAGTTTTGGGCAAATAAAACTCTAAGGGGGTAACTTGGAGAACCAGTTACAGTTCATGGGAACACCTGGGAAAACAGCAAAGAAAGGAAGCGAAGAAAATGCAGAAGCACTTGGGCATCTTTTGGAATCAGAGAAGTAGAATGTTAACCTTCAGCGCTGAGTTAGTTGTAGGTAAAGGACAGCAGTCTGCCTTGTGTGGGAGGCTGCCACACAGGCTGATGAGTGTGGGGAGGATACCTGCCTTGGTGGAAGGCCAAGATCCCCAGCTTCATGAGGAAAAGGGTTAGATTAATAGTGAAGAGACAGTTGCCTCCAGGGACATCCAGGGAGCAACTCAAAAAGGGTCAGGTCAGGTAGAAACTTACTGTGACACAGAAAGTGTGGAAAAGGGGCCCATTAAAGCCCTCCTCGATCTCTTATGATAAGGGGGCTGCCAGTGTTTGTAGGGAAGACAAACAGATGAAGCCGAGCATGATGGTGGCAGGTGTATCTGTGAGCAGAAAGGTCACAAAAAGACAAATAAAAGGGAAGTACGTCAGGAGATGGAAGCTCAGAGGAGCCAGAAAAATAGCCAAACATCCTGGTTTGCTGAACCCAGAGGACAATTTACCAAGAAGTGAACATTAGTATTCAACCTTGTTCCCAGAGTCTATCTGCAAAACGTAAGACAAAACAGCATCAGGTATCTGCTATTCCCAGGCTAGTCCCAACCCTAAAGCTACCAGACAGTGCAGTGATTTCAACTCCCACTCTCCCAAGAAATGGGCAGCGAAAAGGACAAGAGATGTGAACAGGGTGGTACTCTGGAGGGCACTTTGTTTCAGGATTATCTGCTGCAGGCAAGCTAACATAGGAGGGTCAGGCCACACAGGGCACTGTTAGAACTTGCTGATCCAAAGCTTTTTACACCCACCAGAAATGTGACATTTAAAACACCCTGGGGACTGATAAAACTGTCACAGAGGAAAAATAAACAAATAAAAAGGCAAAGAAGAGAGGAGTGAGACAGCTTAAGCTGTGAAAAAGCATGTTGGGCAGAAATTTATGGGACATGGTTCTGTCACTTGTCTTTGAGCAGTAGCTGACTGAGCTCACTGGGCTACTGGAAGCAGCCCAAGCATTTGAGCTAGGACCACCCTGCATCACAGCACTGGTCATGGAGAAAATTAGTAGACACAGTCGTAAATCTGGCCTCTAGCTTTACCTCTGACGCGACTACTACAGAGTCCTCCCCAACAGGCAAAAGCACAGCAGCCAGCAAATAATGACAGAGACTGTTGCTCAAAATACATTTTAAAATTAATTCCCCCTCCTCCTTTTCCCTCTGTACCTCCTCCCCATCACCTTCAGCTGCTCTGCCAAGCATTAAAGGAAGATCATAAGCATATCCAAAGTGCAAAACTGTTCACTATCTGCCTGCTCTATGTAGCTTGGCAGACCTTCTTGCTAAAATGTGTGTTAGACCCAGGGGTCGCAGAGAGGAAGAAAAATCTGGTAAGCGACCAGAATCTTAAAAAATTCAGTATCAGAATGAAATGCAGCTACCGAACTAGCTGTGGCATTTTGATGGACAGTCACCTGCCTCCATCAGACATTTTTGCCATGCCCCCAATCCTCCCTGCCTGCAGCACTGCAGCGAGGTGGGCTTGAAACAAACAAATGTTTCAATTCAGGTAAGTGCAGCCCTGGGTGGCAGGACTGGCTCTGGCTATGCTCCCAGGGCCAGATGCAGCTGTCTGGCAGGCAGCAAGTCTGCCACCCTATGTGTTGATTTGGAGTTTTTTGTTGCATGAAAATGATACTAAGATAAATTTAGGATAAATCCGTATTTTCCAGTTTGCACTTTTGTGATTGGAGGTACCAAACAAACTCCATGTAACTTTTCTCATCAGTTATAACTGTAAATTGATTCCTTCTACTTATTCTCATTTTATGCAACAAGTCATAGGCAAAAGGTAGTATTTTATTCACCCTTTTTCACAGTCCAGCTTGGTATAATGTGTTCTGGCCATGTAACCCAATGTTCTCATGAATCCCCTGAAGCTCAACCCTTCCTGACCTACCAGTATTTTTTACTCACACTTTTTCTTCCTTTTTTTGCCGCATAGGATCAAATTAGCCATTTCTGAATTCAGAAGGAATAAGATGATAATGGTTTCATACTGGTCTTTGTACTGAGACTGTATTTTTCTTTGCTTCTGACATTCAGAAGCACTGGAATTATGGGAAACCAGCAGATCAAAGGGTTTCTGACACTTTTACACTGGGTGCCCAAGGGACTGAGGTTCACAGCACCATACATAAAGGCTGCACGTGACTGTGCTCTGGTGCTCACCTGTGTAGCCATCCCACACACCACGACCTCTGCAGCCAGCAGGTTTTCAGTCTTTCACAGAAATTTGATTGAGGGAGTAGAAGTCTTATACATAGCAAGTTCTCTGAAGTTTTGTGATGACAGGTGAGCAGGTAAAAGCAAAAAAAAGCGTAAACAGTGCACCTAAAGCACAAATGTTAAACATACTTTGCAACCAATCAAAAGGCAAAGTCACAGAAAAAGAGCATTTAGTTGTAGTACTGGAGAATTCCTTCGTTTTGATGGTAGTACTGTAACATGACAGCCTCAACAAAGAGGAATTCAGTATGAAAAAGTATCTGGGGTCTACAAACTACATTTATTATCCTAAATATCTAATTAAGTTAAATACTAAACTTGACAAAAGGTAACATCATGACATTCTGTGAAAAAGCTGTGTTCTTTCAAGCAACCTAAGACAGTGTTTTTTCTGCCCTGTGTTCCAAGCATGTAGTGAAGAGCATGCTGCCTTTCACCAGCTTAGTACACTGTACCAGATTTGAACCATTAGCATTGAAACCAACCAATGAATTCCTCAGGAAGCAGAAGCCATAGGTGACCCAGTGACCCTTGAGAGGCTTAGGAAAAGCTTAGAGCCTTTAAAAGCATAGCAGATACAAGCAGCCGGCAGATCCTCCATCATAAACATTGCTTCCTCTCTGGAAAGAGAAAATCCTACCACCCCAGTGAAAAGACACATTCTTCTTCTCAAAGGGGGATATTTAGTCAGACTGCTAAGAGACGCATCATCCCATGGGACACAGGAGGGCAGGGAACAGCGGGAGGGGACTTTTAATTCCTGGGAAAATGCCTTATGAGGTCAGGAGATTACTGCTGATCAAGCCAAGAAAAGGGATGCAACTGTTCCCAGAAGGAAGAGGGAAGGAGCCAACAACATGAGACCTTTAACCTTTTTGTTCACCATATTGAAGTGCTCAACCAAAGGGTAATGGTAGCTGACTAGCTTTCACATCCCATAACCTCCCAAACCACTAGACCCCCTGGCCTTGTCATTTCTCTCCCATCCATTTCATGAACTGTTTCAAGTACTGTGAAGATACCTTTCCTGTTCTTTTTTTTATAAAGGCACTCTTTTACTAGATTGTATTGGAATAGGCCTGTTGAGTTTTTTCCTTCTTCATCTTACACATACATCAGTGGGAGAATTAAGTCTGAGCTATCAATGTCTGACTTTAAAGAAAAAACACTAATTTACTTCATTACAATAAAACTTGTACTCAGTGCCAAGAACAGAAAAAGGTCAAAAGGCCAGGAAAGTAAACTCCCATGTTAAACCAGACCCAGCATTTCTGTAAACGGCCAATGCATATGAAGGAAAGGACTAAAATCTCCAAGGCTGAGAAAGCACTACCCTCTCCTTTTCATACAAAGGGAAGCAAGAATATTCGCAGGTAACGAAGTCTTTGAGGTGCAGGCTAACAGGTATCCTCTGAACAGATGGTATGACAATATCTTGACATTATAGTAGGAAACTGACCTTTTTCCTTTTTAACATATGCTACAGAAGACGTGATTTTTCTGTTCACCTTTACAGACAACTTACAGGGTAGCTATGCTCCCAGACAGAAGACATAAATGCAGACAGCGACGAAGATATGCCAGTTCACCAACAATCTGACACTCCTATGCATTTCAACAGTTCCCATCCTCAAAATGAATACTGTAGCCCTCCACACATCATGTCTTCCTTTTTCCCCACCAGGACACCCAGGAGCTCTCCAGCTTTAGCTATATGCATTCTTGGCCCCCACAGACTTTTCTGCAGCTTAAAGACGTTCTCAGCAGGCGCCTGGATTTAACTTTCCTGACCCCCGTTCCTCCAGCCCAGGGCAAAGCAGCAGCCGAAGCTTCTACTGCTACCCTGGCTGCAAGGCTGTGTGGGGAAAGCACATGATCCTCCTCCGCTGCCCAGTCCAGCTTCAGCCTTTCCAACCCAGCTGCTCCCTCTGCCTCTGGCAGTCCTGTTCCTCAGAAATCTTACTGCCAGCTGCAGTGCTCTCACTGACTGCCTCCTCCCATTCAGTATCATATCCCTGCTCCCTCCTGGCTCCCTGGTTTAGAAAGGATGGAAACTAACAACAGGTTTTGAGCTAAATTTCATGGTTGCAGTGTTAGAACATCCTGCCAATATTAAACAACCTTAGTGAACTCTGCTTGCTAACTTTGCAGGGGAGCAAAGGTTAATGGGATTCCCTGGCAAGTTAAAATTAGCAGGATCAGTCTTGGGTTTACACCACCCTTTCAGCAAGGTAACATTTGACAAAACCTTCTTATTAAAGCGCACTGAAGCATGACCATCTTCCACATGCATGTCCAAGGAAGACTGAACGGCACAGAAAACCATGACAACAAATTACTTGGGTCAAATACGCAACTGTATACATACAATATGAACCATAAAAACAACCAAGGAAACACTGTATTTGTCTTGACCAAAAAGCAGTTTATAAAATCCTTACTGAACTAAATGGAGTTCATTAATTGTGGAATGGCTTAGGAGGAAGGCCACATCCTTAGAGCACAGCCAGCTCCTGCCTGAAGGGACAGGGTGGCATGGCCGTCAGCTGGTGCTGCTCTGCAAATGTGCCCCCATGGCAGCGGCTCCTGGAGGCTGCAACCGGCTCAGCCTCCAGGGAGGCTCATGCCTCTGCACAGGGCACAAAACTCCTTTTCTCACCTTCTTGTATAACTCTACTAAACTACAAAATTGCACAGATTGTATGTGCGTTATTTAATTCTTTAAGAACCTACTGTACGGGACCTCTAGGGTTAAGACTAAGCAGATATTTCACTAGAACTCTTAGGAGAGGTGCTGCTCTTCAGCCTTGGTTATGGCATACAAAAGGCTGCCACTGAAAACTAGCTAAGGGAAAGCAATTCAGTACCTCTTAATTTTGTAAGCAGCCTATGAATAACTCTCTACCCCTGCCTTTTCACAAATTTTCTATTCACAATTTTTAATTTCTAACATGAAAAATGAAATTGTGCTACTGGCCGCAATTTTTTATTTCATTTAGTTGTTCCAGTATGTAACTAAGCTGTACTGATCAAAAGTTATAGACTTCTTGCCTCAAATGATCAATTAGGGAGTTATGGGTTCTAATAAATTTATTAGCAAACCACTTTTAGAAAAGTATAAAAATAGTTTTACTTAAGTTACACCACAATAAGGATAAATAACAATCATGTTCAGAAGTTTTTCAATTTTAGACAAAGTTAATCTTCTCAGTCGTTTGTGGGGAAAGAAAATAAACCAAAAAGAAACATAATTTTAATTCTGTAAGTAGTTTCATCCAAACCTGTAAGGAATTAGATGCTCAGTTTTGCCTCTGACATATTCTGGCAGACAACTTCTGTATGTGTCAGAAAGTTCCATGACAACTGGAGCTACAATTCATTAAGATACAATAATCTATAAAGGTAAAAATCAATAGTAAAACATCCTCTAAGAACCTATCATGACAGAAAAATTAAGTAACTAATTGACTGTTTTCAAAGTGTGATAAACCCTCTGCTTTGAAATCATACCTATTGCTAATTTAAAATAAAAATTTGTTTTATGAAGATGTAATAATAAAATGAGTTCTCAAAACAGTAAAGTGTTTTTTTATGGCATTAATTCACCAGTAACAATCTTGCATTTAATAAAAGATTCTTGATTTTCAATTAGCTATCCAAGTATATGACTATATAATCAATTCCAATTTAGCAGGGTTACCGTCCCCCATTTAATGTTGCTATTTTCATTAGTAACCTTTGCAACTAATATGCTAAAACATATGAATTGTGAAGGCCATTACTTTAATCCAGTAATCATAAATTGCCTTTCATTTGACATTAGTCCTGGACAAAAAATGACCAAGCATCACAAAGGGTAATTAAGAAATCACATATATAACTTCAAGCACAAAGAGTATCACACTGAAGAACCAGTCTCAAAGGGGAAGCTGGTGAGGGAGGAATCCTGAATAATACATCTTTCAAGGAAGAAAAGGTAAGTCTCTTCTTTAAAAATATGAAATTACTGATGTACCAAATTCTTACCAGAATAATACAAAACAAGGATAACTAGTGAGCATGCACAGACTAAGAACATGGCAAACAGTTTTGTCTTTATCCTCCCTCTGATGTGTAACCAGCTTAAAGAATGGGAGCATTTTACCAGGGAAGAACGTTGCATCAGTCTAAAAAGCCACAATAAAGAAGCTTACATTGCTGCTTGCATGTATTCATGACTGACTAAACTTTGAAGTTCACAGTAGAAAATGTGAAGTATTCAGATCTGTGATGTGCTCTGAATATAGATAATTTAGGTCATAACCATAAGAGATACAAACAGTCCTCCGAGATAATCCTCATGTGACACTGCTATTACTTTAAAAGGAGTATCTCTATAATAACTCTTGATTAAATATAGAAATATGACAGCAGTGATTGAATCTACATGCTGTACGGCTTTTCTGTAAGGCTGTTCACACAAATCAGCTGTGCAGTCACTGGACAGACACCAGGACTGCTCACAACAAAACTGGTTTCCTTCTTGGTAAACGAAAGTCTCCTTTCTAAGCACTTGTATCTTTTAAAGACATTTTCTAGAATGTTTTCAGAGATACAAACTCACTTCAGAAAGACAAAAATAAATGAGGCTACCTATAGCCTTTCTCACAAAATGGAAACAGCTATTAGCATAATTTTAAATGTCACTAACTGCTTAACATTTCACCTATTACTTTCATCGTCTCCATTTATTCCCAGAACCCTTCAACTCATGAAGTCAGTAATGTCCTGGAGTATCTAAAAGTACTTGCTGAAGTTATTCAGGTAAGAAGATATGAAATGCAGAAGAGGAGATGTATAGATGGCTGCATGCACTAGCAGAAAGTTTTCAAAGACAAAATAATGCTAAGGAATGTTCACATTTCTCATCTACCCTCCCTGTCAGCTAATCACTTTGTGAAAGCAAGTAAGTAGTATTGCCAATATGCATATTTTTAAGTCAATCATTTAGTCCTTATTCTTAAAAGTCCACGGTCTTAAAATTTTATGATTTTTTTTTTACAATCTTAGCTTTCATTAAAAAAAAAGATAATCAAGCTAATATTCTAGTCCTTACAGTTGCAAAAGAAGGCTTTAAAATATTTCCCAGACTTCCCTAAAGGCTCAGAAACTTGGGAGCACACTTCAGAAGTGACTCTATTTTTAGTATTCAGCTCGTGACTTGTTAGGTCTGCAACTAGGGAAACGGTATTTACTTCTCTGATCCTTTTTTGTCATTTATTTTCTTCCCTTCATTGCCACTTTACCAAAAACTATGCTTCTCGGATCTCCTAGGTTTTGCTTCTTTGAAGTGCTTTGGGATTTTCTCTTTCCCCTCTCTCAAAGGGCACTCACCATACCCTCTCGCCTTCCTCCTGCTATCTCTGTCAGGATTAATTGGCTAAAACTGCCTGGCCCCTCAGAAGTCAGTGCTACCGTGATGCCTTCCAGGTATCCATGCAAACTTCCTTTCAAAGGCTTGCTGGAGAAGATGGGAGAAAAGCCACCTGGCAAGTGAAGGAGTATACAGCAACATTCTACGGGCCTTGGAGACAAAGAAATAGTGTGTTACTGTTCCTTCTGACAGGCCACAGGCTTATTGTTAAATTAATACCACAGGTATGAAGGTCTTCCCCTGCCTGGAGACTCACTTTAGCTCCTAACACACTATGTAAAGTCCAGGTAAGCACTATGCACTTGCTTTACTGTTTGCTTAGCTTGGTACAACTGTGTTGCATAACACCCATTAAATACATTCTTGCAACTAACAGACAGTAATAACAAATAATTAAACTATGCAGAGTGGACCATCTGTGACCCTACAATAAAATGCAGCAGAGAGGAGTACAGGCACAGGATGAAAGCAGAGTCCCTAGGGCTAGAAGCTGCTTGTCTAGTGATCTATGACTGGCCATCAAACAAATGCAACTTTGGGCACTGTGTAAAATCAGTCTCAGGGGTAAAAAAAGACCAAAGAACCAGTATCAGCACATGTAGAGCACGCCACATACAGCACTGTAGTTACAATGTGGAATTACAGCCCAACACAAGTCTCGAAGCATGCTGGCAAACAGGTAAGAACAACTCAAGATGGACCCTATATGGAAGAGGAAGAAACCACCAGCATCAGCACTGTGCTCCTCTCAGTGGAGGATGCTGATGACTGACTGCCCCCCCATCCTAACCACAAAAGCTGCCACTGACCTTAGGACCCAGCAGCACAATGGGAAAAAAAGGGTACGCATTAGAAAGTTTGTGTATATATCCTTTTAACTGCATACAATTTCAAACTATTGAAACTGGAATAATAATAGTTCTTTGATTAAACTAACAATAAATCCTTGGCTTTCCATATATAATGACCTTATGAGTCAAAACCTGGTAATGAATCAACCAATGTCTTCCCAAAACATCAATCCCTCCAAATCAAACATGTTGGTATTCAGAAGTTAAAAGTAAAATTTGGCTAATCTCTCCCACAGATTACAGCAGAGAAAGCTCAAAGGTTTTTGCCTCCTAAAAAACAACAAAAAAAAGCATGTTGTTAGCTACGCTTAGCTGGACAAATGGACAGCATTACCTCACTGTTCTTTTCCACTTCACTCATATTATTTGCTTTGAAGTTGTCCAAGCAGTATCCAGCCAGACCTTTTTGGTATCATATTTCTGCTCTTTTCAGAATTCAGGACTCACAAATGTATTCATTTTTTATTACTACAACCAATAAATAAACCGAAACCAAAGCTCACTGGGGTTCTACTTACATTTTTCTGTTGTACAGAGAGAACTGCATTTGTAGAAATGTGGGCTAATTACTTTTCAAAGCAAACTACTAAATACGAAGGTAAAGCAATATACCAGGAACAGACCCAACCATTCACATGTCTCTGAAGCTGTACTTGTACCCTGTTTTCTTTTATAAAAAGTTAAGTTTGAAATGCTGTTTTCCCAAACACACTGCAGTTAAATCTTCCCCTTGGCCTTCTGAAACTTCAAACCAATAACACTAAAAAAATAAGGCAAACCTTTTAACAAATTCTGCCTGTGCAGTATTATAAACCAGATTTCCACTTGGATTTTTCCCTCCTCTACATGCTTATATATCTGAAAAGGAAAAGAATAGGAGGAATCTTTTGGGTGAAATATTGTTCAGTTTTACATTGCCAAGAGCTATTTTTAGCTATTGAAAGTACCAAACGTTCCTAAAGAGAAGAATAAAGATAGAGCTACATCCAGAATTCAAGAGGCAAATATTGTCTCTGTCTTTTATCCTTTCCATGTATAATGCTAAGGGCTATAAAATCAGGAATCCCTAAAAAATTAGTATGTGTAAATTCTCTACCCCAGCGCAGCCAACAGTCCTTTCAGTGCTCCTGATTGGCACAACCATGCCAACCATTATGTGAACTTACAGAACATGTTTGCTGGTTAGAGTGATGGAAGGCAGCACCTTTGCAGGCTCAGAGGTCCAACTATAAATCAGACGTAAAAACAGGAAACATGTTTCACACTATTATTTAATCATCTTAAAAGAGATACCTACAAAAATACTCTTGATGTATATGAACGGTTTAATACCTTTCATTGCACTAGAGAGGAAATCACTGCACCTGATTTTCTACAGAAAGACAGTGTTCCTCCCTCATAAAAAGATCTATAAGCAAAGGAAGCAGGGCAAGGGAAACTTACTAATAGGAAAGCAGATGCAGCAGAGATGGTTGTGGTGTCATTATTTGCAATGGTGAATTATGCTTTAAAATATTAGAATGATAAACTTATCTGTGATTTTTCACCAGTCTACAAGAACAATGTAATTTTAAAGCTATCAGCTACAGAGATGTCCTTGTTCATTTAATAGACATGTAGACTACTGCATGTACCAATATTGCACATACCTCACAGTCTTTGCTATAACACACAAACTGGACAGGAAGAAACGTTTCAACCTTAAGCAAGCAAGGAATCAAGCAGCAATAGCAATAGTACTCTCATATTGTGTAGCAGTGGCGATCTTGAAGGAAGAACATCTGACACATTGTAACATCATTAAAAAAGTCAATTAACTGCCAAAAACTATAAAAATAAATAATACCAGTAGAAAACTAGTAACAGCCTTCAAACCTTGAAGAAGCTACCAACTTCCCAAGAAACATCCACAGCCAATTCTGAACATGCTATGAACAATGTTTAAAGTAGATAACACATGATGAGAAAGACGTGCTAAAAAACCAGGACCACAGGGTTTTCATGCTTTTGGGGCTTCAGTGCTTTAGCACGAGAGATTAACTTTACCTACACTGCATGCAATATCACCAAAGTCATCACTAACTCACTATCTTTAAGATGTGCAGAAGAAGAGCTGCAAGTGCATGTGTATAGTAACTCAAATGTTATTATGCAAGAGGTTTTCTTATCTTGAAAATCAGGCTTAGTAGAAAAGAAACGCACCACAACTCAGCACATTTACATAACAGGATGCATGCAGGATGATCAGAAAATGGTATCTGAAGTACTACAAAAGAAGTTAACAGTTTTCAGATCGTATTTCCATAGGCTGAAAGATGGAAGAACAATGACCATAAAAAAAACCCAACCCTACAGCATTTTTAAAATCAGAGAGGTATGAGAGAACTATGACAAATTTACAAATGAAACCCAAGAGAAACAAGTCTTTAAGGATTAGGAAGCAGAGTGCAGTGGACAGGTAGGCATTAAGGGCACTGGTCACCCTGGCTCTACCGAAGTTATGAGAAGTTCACTTAGAAGACTTTCCTGAATCCATGACGTATGTTTTGCTACACCACATCATTCATGCAAACTAGCTAAGGTCTGGGGGAAAAAAACCAAACAAACCAACCAAAACCCCAAACAAAACACACCAAACCACCAAACCAAAACAGAAAACCCCCAGATACATACAAAAAATGGAACACGAAACCAGAGATGATAATGTATATTTGTGTTAACTGTTCAGCAGCAGCAAGCAGTGCATACTAAGGAAGGAGTTCTAAAGAAGAAATTTCCTGCTCTGTCTCAAGTCAGCTTAATACGTTTGTCGTGAATTTTACCCAACTTGCTGACTAACTGGCAAACACATGAATGAAGGCTATTAATAAAGACCCCAGCAATTAGACTAGATATGAAGGGTAGATAATGTCGTCCTCCTCCTAATTTCCTCTCTCCTCTTTCAACGCAACACAAGAGGCAGCTCTCAAGATTTGCAAAAACAACATTTTCTTATTGTGATGATTGGTGCCTCTCTTTCACAGGTGGCAGGCAGCAGTTCCCAGCCCCTCCTCACCCTCTGCATCACTACCTGCCTGCAGAGATGTTCCAGCTGGGCATGGAGGAAGGGAGCTGGCTGCCTGGGACTCAACGTACCTCATCACTCTCATAACAAGGAGAAACTGAGCAAAAGGGGAGAGGAAACAGTAATGGGCCAGGTAAAATACATAACAGGATGGAGAAAATGAGGATAAAATCACCACTAAACAAAGCTCTTGTAGTTGTCCAACAAACAAGAGACTGATCTGAATGCAATCCTCTGCTACAGTGAAATCTAGACAAACTATGCATTTTAGAAAATTAGGACTAGCCAGTTTATATCTACATATAAATTAGATATCCCCTTTATAAAGCACCTGTTTCAGAAATACACAGGTAAGTGAGATGAATGGGCCTGGATCAGATGTCATTACACTGATTGTTTATGAAATAAAGCAGAAGTCTTTCAAAATGTACTTTCAAGGGTATTACAATAATGAAATTGAACTCTGATTCAGAATGTCCTTCAGCCCACACTTTTATGCATGCTTAATTCTTTTCAGCCAACATTCTAACCAAAATTAAATGCTGTCTTCCCATGACTC
Source organism: Falco punctatus (assembly GCF_963210335.1). Lineage (NCBI taxonomy): Eukaryota > Metazoa > Chordata > Aves > Falconiformes > Falconidae > Falco > Falco punctatus. The sequence goes on from NC_137583.1 coordinate 72,434,871, forward strand.
CCAAATTATGCCTTCTTACTTCTACGCAGCCTCTCTTCTGGTCCCAAGCCACAATTTAGATGGCAATGGGGTGAACAGGATCACAAAATTGATACTGCTATTACCTATTTATTTCTCATTGGGTTACATTTAACTCTAATAGTCCTCAGTTTTATTTCACCACACCATCACATCAAAGCTTTTCCAGCAAGAGGGCTGGACTGCAGCATTCATCTATAGAAAATACAGTGTAAAGTTTACAGCATTAACTGAGTAGTGCAGACCAATAAAGAACTAAAATAACTGTGAATTAATTCTGCTTACAAACATGTTCTAACACAATATATTTGGAATATGTTCTTTTTCAAATGTGCACATTATTTGGTTATTGAGCTCATGACATTTTTAAGTAATTGTGGGATAAAAGCCTTTTGCTTCATGGACTACATTTTCACTTAAATTTGAAAGAATTTCTTTCACTATTTAATGTGTAGAAATTTGCTGCAGCCTACTAACAAACAAACAGATTTCTTTCACAGTCAGTGCAGGCCCCTTTCTTTACCTGTATCTATTATCTGCATATATACATTATACATGTAATAAGTGCCTGCTTTGATAGACATTCTAAACAAAATTGCAAAAGCCTATCTGCTAACTTCTACTTTAACTAGGCTAAATATAATGACTAAGCCCAGGCTTGAATACAGAATTCATATTACAATTTAAACATTCAACAGTAAACAAAATATGTTACTCAAAACCAGCTTCCTGCATATGCAGCCTACCATCTCACAACTTCAGGGAAAGTAGGAGTGATTTAGGGCCTTTTTAATATGTGACTGATTTTTTTCTTAGGTTTTAGAGTGACTTCTCCTATTCCTTTGAATTTGACTCTGAGATTAAATAATAATAATTTAAACATGATGTGTTACTAAATAGATCTATTAAATCTGCTTTGCAATGAAGTTGATCCACGGAATTCTCCCTTGAATGGGGCTGAAATCAGGTCTTAAAGCAGCTGGCTGGGAGCAAGACAGTATCAGTATGGGTCTAGGTATCATCTGCTGGCCATGGCTGGCTTTTTGCATGCCAGTCTGAGCTGGCTTTTAGCAAGGCTGTTAAATCTTTGAGCTACTGGTCAGGGAGTGGAAGCAATTTAGATCTTTTCCATCTCTAAAAGCAGACTTGAGAAGAATCTGGTGTTAAAGCTTCTGTTGGTTATCTCTGGCAAGGAGACAATGAGGAAGCATGTGTTGGGACTCAGAAGTGAATAAAAGTTGAGAAAAACATCAGAAACCTCTGCAGAACATTCAATGAAGATTTTTGAGATTTTATCCCCTCTGTTCCCTTCCAAAATTTAATAATTTTATGTAAACACAGAGTGCCTCAGACAATGTGCAGTGTACCACAAGTATTTGGTACACCTACGGACAATTATCAAACGAGAATTTGGCACTGGAAGACGTCACAGTTAGAACTCAACAAAAAATATCGTACAGTATAGGTAAACCTAACAGCCATATGAGCAGGTCTGCTTGCTCTAAAAAACTCAAACAAAGCAAACAAAGAAAATGTTTGCAAAGGATGAGCAAGGCACAAGTGTTAATAGCTTCCATTACAAGTGCATTTTATGCAACAGAGATGTGACAGAGGCAGTGCCTGCTTCACCATAATTATTTTAACTATGTTTTCTTTATTTATTATCCTCTATTTTTCATAAGGGTCACCCAAAATCAGTACATGTTTCAGGCTGACTTGAGACAGCTGATATAAAAAAGGCTGTGAAATAGCCAAGAAGCGCAGAAACAATCTCGGCTTCAAAAGAGCTCTAGGACACCCTGAACCACCACCGACCACTAAAACCAGCATTCTCTTTAATGCAATAGTGATGGATGCATTGCAGCAGAGATGCTTACTGCTATAATCCCATGTTTAGTACCCATCATTTGGCGTTTTACAGCTAATTAGAGAAGCCTTACTCTCCACACATGAAATTTCTTTGGGTGTTATTCAATTCATTGCTAAATTTGACAGTGTTATGCAAGAACATGTGCGTCCCCCACCTCTGCAAAAGGTTTCTCTCCTGTGCATACTTGATACTGATTTCACACAGGGCCCAGCACTTGCTAAAGCTGTTTCTGTCCTTAATACAGTAAAAGCAACACACAGCAGCTACTCAACGGTTGCTAAAAGGAACCAAGCACTTAATTTCTGAGTTCTTCAACAGTTTCTCTTCCTTGCACTGTACTAAAGACCTCATACTTTACTATAAAGATCTCAATCCTAACATAAAATGAAGAACCTAAGGGACAATGAATACTGATTGCACCTAAAATGCTATTAAAAAATAACTCAGAGCCTCTTTATTTGAGAAAATAATATCTACTACAATAATGAAAGGTAAAAAAATAATCATTTTTTAAGGTTTAGAGTTCTGCAGTAAATAACAGAATTCTACAAAAACATAGTTTGACTTTCTTGAAATTAGTATGTGTGACCAGACTGCTTAATTAAATTTATATTCTTTGAAGAAGATAAATTTGGGGTCTTAGACCTTGGATAGCTGTTTAATTTACTAGTTGAGTTCAAACAGTTCTGAACTGCCATGAGATGTTACGTTTTCCTCTATTTTCTTTCAAAGTTCTCCCACTGAAAAAAGAGCATCAACAGATTTCAGTTATTTAAGACCTCCTTCCCCTTTTATCTCCACCTAAACTTTCAGCTTGTGAGAAAATGTGTTAAAGTCAAAGAAAGAAAAAAGGTCAGAACATTCAAAGTAGACAACTTGTTTCTGCCAACATATTCAACAGATAATATTCTATTTTATCCAAGCAGAATGGCTTCAGCACAAAAACTAAAAAACACCTGGAGCAAGACGAACAATTTTAACACCTTGCTATAAATCAAGAGGAATGTAGTCCAACCTAGGCCTCCCAAATTTTGTCGTAAGTGCTTAGATATTTCTTAGCCCTGAATTGGAAGAGGGATCAGTACATGAACTTTTCTTCAGCTATATTAATGTCACATAAATCCTTCTGTGTACTTTGTAACTTCATTTCTTTGACTTAAAATACTCAAAACAAAGCGACTACATGGAAGTTCTTGAGTTAGCTATGGTTTACAGAAATTTCTGAAAAGAAATGAATTTATTGACAAAAGTCTTTTTCAGAGCATTTGAAAAGGATCAGTGTAGTATTTTTTTAATGTCTAGGCCTTGATGCTATGATTATATGGATAAAAAGAACCTGAACAGACAGTTGCACAGCAATACAGCCACTGAATACTCTATACAAGTACCTAAATGAACCATCTCCCAACAACCATATGCTTTCTGCAACACCTTGAAGAAATGGATTTAGGACAAAAATATTTTGTATATATGTATAAGAAACTTGACAGTATCAGCAAGGCATTATTTTTTATTATCTTTCAAAAGGAGAAGTGTCTCTGTTCACAACTAATCAAATTTCTACTATTAATACACATATGATGAATTACAATTTCACACAAGCATTTGAGAATGTGGTACAGTCATGGTGCATTTAGTAGCCTTTCATGTGTGCAATTCCAGGCTCTCATAAAGGAGTTTGCTTTACTGGGCATGGTTTATTACATGTAGTGGGTTTTTTCTGACAAAAGACTACCGTGGTGAGAGCTCCTAATCAGGATTAAAACATACAGGGAGAATCTGTGGGAAGTCATGTACAAGGACAGCGTTCATGGTTCCTAGAATTAATGATCATAGCTTCAAGGACTTAGTGATGAATAAAACACAGAAAAAGGTATCAAAACATGTCTCTGTGATGACATGAAAGATGCATACAGGATGGTATTGATATTACATGTTCCAGCTGTTGAATTATGTAGTCTTTGTTCCTGGGTGTACAATAATCCTGCAGAAGTGGCAGAAAGCCTACAGCTCATGAATACAGGGAAATTACTGCCACACACACTGAAGTTTAAAGAGGAATTGTAGGTTTACTTCTAACTGTGGGCACACAACTACCCACCAGATTTCGCTAGGCAAAGTTTCTAGCCTGGATTTGCCAGGAGCATTCAGGAAGAAATACTGAAACATGTCGGTTTTGAGACAAAAGTGAGATCTTCTCAATTCATGACAGAGAGAAACAGATAAAAGGGCATAAAGCTATGTATGTCTTGCTCCTTTTCCTGGGATTAAGTAACAAAAGTGTAGATGTGCCCCTGTACACATCAGACAGCTTCTGAAGGAAAGTCCTGAAGAGCAATCAAGTTCACTTGTGACTGATGAACAACCAATAGCATGTGCTGCTGTATCAGAAACTAAGATCAGCAGAAGGTTAAGTGCAAGATCCTACCCCAGGCAGAAGATGGATTTCTCAGCCGGAAAGGGTACACTTTTTCAGCCTTGTGGGTATGGAGCAATAGTCTCCATCCACGTCCCCACGCCACAGCACACTGCTCCTATGAGGCTGCACCACACTCACTGCAGTTAACTGACCTGGCTTAGAAACAACCCTACCAAAATAAATGAACTGAGCAGCTGCGGATGGAAACTTCTTAAACTTAAACTTTGGAACCAAAGCCACTGCCATGAAATGACACTGCCAGAGAGACACAGCACAGTCAAAAGGTGCGAGAGAAAGACTGTCAGGTCTGAGAAATGCAAGGTAAAATCTGAATCTTTCAAACCTGCTAAAGAACGTCAGCATTCAACTCCTTGTATCTCCTCCTTCCCACCCGATTTTCTACAAGCTGAATCACAGAACAAGGCTGTGTGAATCAATCCACATTGTCTGTTACTTTCCAAAACTATTTTGCCCCATTTACACTTCCGAGACCTCCCCTCATCCTCAGGCCTGTACCTCAATCACAGGCTTTCAAGAGAACCTCTTGGTCTGAGGACTCTCCTTGGAGATTTTACCCAGTGCTGAGCCTAATGCCAAGATAAGCTCTTGCTCTGGAAGGCAAACAGCAAGGATGCAGTTATACACTGGGTGATACCATCTGGTGGTTTTATGCTGAGAAAAGTTTAAACCTAGGAGAAAGGAACCTCTCCCTTTCTGAGGAACAAGTAAGGGTTTCAACTGCATTTGAGTTCCCACATAAACAGCCATGTACACCAGCACAGCTCCATGGCTGTATCCTCACAAGAGGGAAGCACTCACCTCCTTTGCACAAGCTGCTGGAGTTATCTGGGTCCCCAGGTCTTGCCAGCTGAGTGGGGGCAGGGACTGGAAACACTCTTCTTCCTCACATTCCTGTCAGGGAACCTAATGTCTCATGCCTGTGCCTGCAGCAGACAGCTCGAGTGCCGGCGCGGCAGCAGGAGGCAGGCCCATACTCAGCCCCCACCAGACCAGGCTCACTGAACACACCAGGGATACTATAAAGGCCAAAAATAATAAGTGATACAGTTGAGCACTTCCATGGTGGCTCTGTATTACGTCTCAACTGGATTCAACTACCAGGGAACACCAAGGGAGGAGGCAAGGAACTTTGTACTTTGTGGGTGAGTCACATACCTTGCTGCGAAAAGGGAATAAAAGGGTCAAAATAATGAAACAGCTGGGATACATGCAGTAAGTTCCCTTACAGCTCCTGTGGGAAGGATACTTCCAGTCAAAATATGACTGCTACTGAAAGTCAGAAATACATCTGCCTTTCCAATTACTGCCATTTATTACTGCCAATCATTTAAAGCAATGTGCACAGCTGATGTATAAGACAGCAGGTGCGCAGTTCTCATTTTTATTTCAGTCAGGAAGTATTTCTCTTATGACAGACAGCAGTGACTGGGACTTAAAGCATCTCCAAGTGCCTTGTGTTCACCTATTTTACCCCAAGTGAAATACTAGAATCCACCAACTTTTTAAAACTCGGTTTTCAAATAACAAGCAGAATAGATGGAGCCAAAAAGCAGCAGGCGCATCTCTTCCCTCAATTCTGCAATCTGACATCTCCAGTCAAAATAATCAAAGCAGCTGTGGTTTGATCCTTCATCTCCCCTTTCAAGGTATTTTTCCCTTTGCTTTTCCTCCAGTCAGTGAAAAAAAGTGGCTTGCAGATCAATAACACAAGTAAATTTGCACAATAAAAACCCAAACCATGGGGTGCATCTCTGCTTTCCATACCTGTCAAATGCAGATGGTGTTCAAAGTATCGAAAATATGGCATCATTTTTCAAATTGAATTTTGGATTCTAGATATGATAAACAACAAATCACCTTAAAAATAGGTATCTACCTGATAAGATTCCCAAAATAAGAATAAAGGACAGTCTTCTTGGTAGGTATTTTAGTCTATGTTAAATATTTTATTTTAAAGTCAAGATACTAACATACTTTTCCAAGAACAAAACCTAACAAATTTTGAATTCCTAAGCCAAAATGGGTTAAGCTGTTAGAACAGAATTATGAGAGTCAGAAAGCTGGGAAAAATTTATTTCACCACATATTCCAACCAGCAAGAAAGGAGTCTCACTTCTTAGAATGAGAAGTTCACATATTCATACCAGTTACTGGAGACAACCGAATGAATAAACAAAAAAGTAATAGGAAAATTGCAGTATGCTAAAATTACCCAAATATGGACAAGAGTATACTAAGTAGAGCTGGAGATAGTAAAGAAAAATAAAATGAGAGAAACCCTTGGATTCTCTCCATCAGTATTAATCTGAACTGTCTCTCAACAGTTCTATCGCTTGACATTACGTCATTTTTTAAAACTTAAGTATCATTTGCACGTGTCTTACTATGAATAAACTTGGATCCAAATTAAAAAATCCTGATGAAACCATCACCTCTTTATCTATTTAGCAAGGAGGAGAACAGTTTAAGAAAAATAACTTCAAGAAGTAATACTTCGGTAACATCTCATCTAAAGCTAGAGAATGCCACCTGAAACTTAGGTTAAGATTTCATATCAGATCAAATGAAAGTATCTGCTTGCTTGCTTACTTGCTATTAGAGCTGAATTTGTCCAATCAAGTAAGTAAAAATAAAGCTAGATAGTTGTAAAAGCTGTATGACTAAAACCCATCACTGACATTTACACCAAAAAATGGATGGAGAAGGGTAAACAGTTATCTATACTTTCACAAAGGGTCCGTTTGATATTTTGTGGCAGCATAAAATTTATCTCAGCATATATGTTTTACTTCAGGATTGATTATATTATATAATATATATTATATAATGATACCCAGCTTATACCTTTAAAATAAAGGTATATAATGCATTGCATATTCTGTATTATACTGAATTTGGGAATACAGCCCAGGTGACTATGAAATACTGAAGGAAAATGTCAATGCAGGATTGGAGGTTAAATGTACAGGTGTTCAGAGGCTCCACAGGTGAATGTTAGGAAAAGTTCAGGCTGTGGTTTTTTGCTCTAGGATATGCACTAGCTTTACAGAGAGTATAGATGAAAAGGTGGCAGGAAGACAACCAGAAAAGCATTAGTGGGGACTCTGAATCTTCTATTTTAGTTAATTCTTCTCCTACTATGAATTACGCAGAATCCAGACACCCTTCATAGTTCAAACTCAGTTTTGTACTTCAAATATTCCTAACCTGGGAACACAGAGTATCTTCCTCCCAGATATCATAGGTTTACTTTGGGATCCTACTCTTTTTTCAAAAGTTTTATACAACCAGTGACTAGTTTATGTAACTAATATTGAACTTTTGAAAGGAAACACTTTTAAATTGGCATCTAATGTCAGTCTAACTTTGCACTCTACTGCTACCTATAGCCAGAACTCCTTGCCATCTTGCATGTAATGTTACAAAACAAGTTGCAATTGTGGTAGGAAAAAAAAAAAGAAAGATTAATTTTGAAGCTTCCTTGCATATTTTTTTTTTCTGGTTAAGTATCAAACCAAAACTACAGATAGCTGGGTTTTTTTTTGTTGTTGTTGGGTTTTTTTTTTTAATTCCTTCTAACTATTTTTGGGGGGGAGAGTGGGTTAGTGAGGAGCAAGAGGATTCAGATCTTTTGACTCAAGAACTATGTCTAGGAGTTTGGTTTCCTTGCAGATGACAAGTACTTCCTTGCGTAACAACAGACATCAGCCAGGTGTCCACTCTAACAGCAGCCAGGTTAGTTCCTGAACTGTTTGAAAAATAGTAACTCCAGTAAAACAGCAGAAAGCTTAATGCTTTTGCTGTCCAAAGTAGTCTTTTCCAAGCCACTGCACCACATCATGTGGGTCAGTGTTAGCTGGGGCACCTCTGCAAGGTGAGCCACTGTTGCTCTGCACAGGAGTCCTCACTCCATCTCATTCCTGCTTCCAAAGAGCCCATGGCAGCCCACTACCAGCTATGATCACAAGGTTACTTTGTTCTCTGAGAAAATCCATCTATTTCCCCACAAGTTAATCCTTTGATACAACACTTCTCCCTGCATACAGAACAAATACTTTACAATGGGAAGTTACCAGCTGTAGAACGCAAATGGAGAGCTCAAGTGCTAGTTATCTAACACAAACATATATATAAAAAAATGTATATCCATGGGTGTGTATATGGTTATTTACAATGCATACATACATGTATAAGCACACACAGATACAAGCACAAGTCCAGATCCACAGTTAAAATCCTTTTATTTTTTTTTTTAAATTTAAATATTTAAAATATATTTTACTGAACTTAAGAATAACTAAGACCCTAATGCTTGCATAAACCTGCACCAGTAACACCTACCTTGAAAACATTTTACAACTACATTTAATTTTAGAGATTTTTTTTTTTAATAAACCCCCGAAAAATCTCCAGACAGATTCTACATTAAGCTGGAATTGAAATGGAAAATGTGTATCAATAATTTAGAGCAGAAAGGATAAAATTACGGAAATTATCCCCACAGTAGATATTACAGATGTAAAAAGCTCAGTATTTAACTTCAGGTGATTACAAAAAATTTAGCTACCTTTAATGACGGCACGTGTCCTGAAATCATATTTTCCCCTCTATTTTTGAATCCGTATTCTCTTTTAAGCAAAAAGACATACATCAACTGTTCTACAAAATGCCATTCAGATAGCTGGACCAGCTGCTGGAAAAGTTTAAAGTTCTGAATTACAGTGTACTGTCCCAGATGTTGCCAAAAGTAAATCAGACCCTTAAACCTCAAGAAATTTAATGAAGCAGGTGATATATTTCTTAACTGGAAACCACTTTGCTTAGAGTGACCAGCAGCATCTACCTCTAACATCAGTGAAACTGCTCACCTTTGCACCAGCCTGAGCAGCCTGCAAAGGCACACCTTAAATCCCCCTTTCCCGGGGTCCATCAACCACGCTCCCTCCTCACTGGTCACACAGAACATCCCCAAAGCCACTTCTCACCCTCTCATACGGTCCTCATGGCCCTCCGCAGCCTCTGCTGACCTCCAGGCCAGCATCTGGCCCAACACCTCGACCCATTGGTCACTACCACCCATGCCACAGCAAGGGCTGGCCTCAACATGCTTACTGTGTGCAGCTTAGCTCAGCAGCCACAGATAGGAGGTAGCAGGCAGCTGTCACCATGTACAACTGGCCAGCATCAGGCACATGACAGCAAGGAGCCTCTGCTGTAACCTCTGCAGTACCAGCCATGCAGCAGAGGCTGACAGCGAACATGCTGTGTCTGCCACAGGGCCCCAAGGGAGGAGGAGCAGAAAAACAGCCAAGTGAGGATTTCAGATGAACACAGGTGCGTACCTGCCTTAGAATGCTTACTCTGGTTAAACTATTTCTTCCAACACTTCTTTTAATGAAGAACTGATTTACTTTTACAAAACTTTACTAACACTTGCTTTGCTGTCTTTTATATGGCGATTTAACCATACTCAAAGTCTGAGCAAAGACATCTCATCAAGGAAGCGAGCAGGTGCCTGTGAAAGCAGCAGGTGAGTGCAGGCAGAAGAGCTATGCTTGTTCTCAGGACCTTTTCTCAGCATTCTCTCTCTATTCCTCGGAGACAGGACTCTATTCCTGTGTCTCTTTCTGCTGATTACCTGAAGAACATCAGGATATTAAAGGCTCTATCTACACTTATGTATCTAAATCTAGACTGTCTTAATGTCCCTCCATTGTCTTTTTCTACTCATACTCAAGAAGCAGAAGAGGAGAGGGTACTTCTGAAACAGATTTGGTCACTTCATAATCATGGTGCGAATGGGGGATGACAGATGTTTATTTTAATTAGAGAGGGTACTATTTCTGGAGCATTTCATTCCAGGTTACATGAGAATCTGCTGGAAGAAACAATGCCAGCCCCCGAAAAAATGCAGCCCAACACCGAGAATGGATGAATTGTTCAGGGAAATAACCAACATAATGACAGGCACTAGTGCAGAGTAAGTGTACACACACTGAAGACAAAATAGATGATGAATTTAAACATAAAAAAACCCTATAGGTCACAGATAGCAGTATAAAGGGAGCTGCTTGATGTTCCAGTATTACAGTCCAAAGAAAAAGCAGCAGAAAGGAATGAAGAAAATGAGTATCTGAAAGCTGATTCGAGAAGATCCAACAATGCAGAACTCGTCTGCAGCTAAGCAACAACCAGATTTGCAACTGTACGTTTGGATCAACAACTCATTTACTTCCAGCTAGACCACTGTGCTGGCTCCCATGTAATCCCAACAACTCTGACACACAACATTAGCTATGTGAATTGTAACATGCAATGGGAGTATTCTAAAACCAAAGGGCAAATCAGAAAAAAATAAATGAAAAAATATTACCGTACACAACAGCTAATACAGAGTACTACCCTATGTTGCTATGGCTTTGGGTGCTGCTCAGCACCACCATGTTCTCGTCATTGAGAGAAAATAGAATCTCTGTGATGGAATACGCTGACATAACGTAAGGACACACATCAAGGTGATGGGCACTTCTGGTCTGTCAAAAATGCTACTGCAGTTTAAGCAGACATACCTTAACTAGCTTTGCAGCTGCCTGCTAGCAGCATGGGGTCATTCAGAGGCTATGAAACCTGTCCTAGAGTGAATAAATACTCAAATAACTACCCTTGGCACACTGCACTGGATAATTACATCTGACAATCTTTTTCATGCCTTCAGACTCACAGGGATATGTAAGCATTATCCCAGCCTGCTACACATTTCAAATCTGTGGTCCCCAACCCATGCATAGAGGCAATGCATTACACTTAAGACATTGCATTATTACTCATTGTCACAGGCCATCACCTCTACTACAGCACACATCAAGCAAGCAAAACACAACAGCTTATATCAATGCTTACGAGCCAGCAAACATGCGTGGTATCAAAACATTAGTGCTTCACCATTTTAATGTAAAAATTATTTAAATGGCATTTTAATCCATGGATATTGCAAGTTTTAACAAACTCCTATAAAGGGTGCTAGCAGTAGAGCATTAGGTGGAGCACAAACAAAGCGGAGCTGAAAGGAATTGAGACTTCCTATTACGGACACAATTACTGACTTCTGGAAGGCCATGATCCAACATTGACAGCCATTTAGGCAGTTTCAGGACCAAAGGATGTTGAGAACAATCTTTAACTGAGAACAAAGAGCATAGGCTTGTCCCTTAGTCCTGCGTGAGAAACAGAACCTGGATTATTAACTGGCACTTCTAAGTACCCAATGTGTTAGAAAAAACTGGGGAAAAAAAAAATCATTTTTCAAAATGCTGAAAATATTCTATAGATCTCATCTGAAAACTGTCTCTGCATAAGGAGCTTTTAAAAGGCATGGGAGAAAAAAAAAAGAAGGCAAAATTTAAAAAATTGAAGACAAGAGACTGAAGACAAAAAAAAATTTAGTCTTGCAGAAGAGAAGAAAGAGGTTTACAGACCACCTGACATTGTATTTCAGTCAAAAACTAGTTCATAGCATATGATGTGCTTGAGGCAAAATAAATCAATGGAGTGTTTGAATTTACCAACATTGCAGAGGGCCAAAAATCATTACTGAAGTCCCCTTTCTTATGTACAAACTTCAGCTAATTTAGCACTGAATTTAAAGGTCTCACTGATACATAGACGTCACAGTTTTCCTTTGATCTCATCCCTCTCACTTGGTGCAGTATTTTAAGCAAGTAATGCAGCAAGGAATGAACAAAAAAAAATATTTACTTACTATCATTTATTTTTAATCCTCCTTCAAAACTAAAAAGCTTTTTTTCTGTAGAAATGACAATTTAAAACATATTGACACTAAAATCAGTTAATGTCATTGTATTTCTTATTTACTGTTTGGCTTGTGAATGCTTAAGATTTGTGTTCTTATGGAAATAGGAAATTCAGTAAAATGTCAGTACAAGCCCTTAGATCTGGGCATTGATAGCATGCCCTACTCAGCCACAACACAGGTCCTCTTTATCCCAGAGACAGCTACATACTATGGACTATGAGGAGGATACCAAGGAAATCCTCAATGCCTTGAAATGCTTTTTTTCTATAAAAAAAAAAAAAAAAAAAAAAAAATCAAACAAAACCCAAAAAACAACCCAACAACCTTTCTGTAATTGCACTGCTAAACTGTTCTATCCAAGAACACTTCATCTCAGCTTCAAGCTTAAACAGCTTCATTTGAAGATTTGTTTCCCTGGGGATTAGCTGCTGGCCTGCAGGTAGCCTTGTTAGTTGCCTCTTAATTTTCCCTCCCTAGACAACTCCAAACGTGCACCTGTGACCCCACCTTCCTTACAGTAAGTCACATGACAAAGTGAGTCAGCAAAATATGCCTTAACTATTTCCCAGAGAAGCAATGCTTGTATAAAATAAATAAATTAAAAAAAATGGCCAGAATGTGTATTCTCTTACAATTTTGGGGGGGTGGGGTGTATTTTCCCTGTTTGGATACATACCAGATATGCATATTCTGGTTTCATTTACACAAACACTCAGAATCCATAAAAATCAAAATACAGAAAAATCAAAATCCTCCTAACAATTTACCATTGTGTGCTTTATTACTGTATTTTTCACTTCATTTTAAGGTGTTTTCCCTAGCTGTAAGAAAGAAAAATGGATGTCATTAAACTGTTTTAAGTGCGTGACACAGTTTAGCAGGTTTTTTTATCTATCCTTAATTCACTATCATTTTCCCTCCACCGCTGCATTATTCATGTATGTCATCTTCTTCTAATTCCTGTGACAAATACAATTGTAATGACTGTATTTAGGATCAACACTTCCCCTCACGATATTAGAAGGTGAAAAGTTAAAGCAGCTGCGTCACTTGGCTCTGCCTGGCAGCTGGTCAGGACGATGGCAAGGCAGCCATGGAGAGCAGGCAGCAAAACCTGCTGCCTGCAGGAAACAGGTCTGGGCACACACAGGAGCCAGGCAGCACCAACAGAAGTTACCGCTTCATTAATTTTACTGTGTTTCAGGGAGGTGAAGGACTAAATCACCAATAAAGGCAGAAAAGCATACCCTATCATATTTTAGATGTACTAGGTTAGGTTTACTTTACATCTTGTAAAATGTTTATTTCAAACATAAGCACAAAATACACGTAATATTTCATTTAATACTATTGATTTAAATATTAGACTAGACTAAATGTTACACTGTTATATACAGGAAATTACTTCTATACATTACAGCCCGTAATTATTTGTATTATTAAGAAACAAACATGCTAATGTATTTTGAGCTTTGATCCGTTTTAAAGTACAAATAATTTAAATAATTCATTTTGTGTTTTCTATATGACTGGAATTACCCATTGTTATAGCAGGTTGATTTTGGCAGTGCCTTTGCTACTTTGACTGTTCACAAGTTGTCTTACAGTTTCAGACGGTGTCAGACCTAGAGACTGTATCTTATGCCAGCTGGAGTGAGAACACTGGTTTGATGTATAGAAATACAGTTTTAAAAAGTCAGGGTCTGCTAGCAGTTTCTCTACAAACTACACTGGCAACTGTGCTAGAGGTCATGAATATTACATAAGGGCAGTCCATGCACTCAAGCCAGCATCTGTAAGCCAAATTCCCATAGCAACACTCACATAGATTTACTCATCGCTAAGAGATGCATCAGTTCAGCAGTTAGTGCTGTACTGCTACCCTGATTAGTCTGCAAGATATTATTACTTCTTTTAAAGACTGCAGTTACTGATAAAATTCAACACTTCACCTGAATTTCAGGGCAGCCTTTATCATTTTCCTATGAGCAGAGAAATCTTAAACTAGCAAAAAGTAGCCCTGATAAACTGAAACTCTTGATTTCGATCAGCAACATCTCTAAGATACAAGGCGGAAGCGAAGAAGCGGGCTGCTTCTGTCGAGTTTCTGCTATAGTGATCCCAGGATAGCAAGATCAAACTTCAAAGAGATTTTCAGCATCTCATACAATTGGCAAGTTCCAGCAGCTCATCAAAATACTGTTTAGGAACTCTTAGTAAATATCAGTGGATAATTACATTTTCAAAAAAACCCCACTCTTTGGCTTCCCTGTTCCAAGTTTTCTGGCCTGATGAAGCCGTCTGCTGGTGCATTACAGTCCTGTACTATTTATGGAGCTGGTCCTCACCATACAATCAGGTACATAGCTCAATGATCTGGACTCCTGAATTTCTGTAGAACCCTTGTAAAACAGGTGGCATAAATGGGTAGAGGCAAAGCTGGCAGAGGAAAAGGAAACATAATAGGAGACGGATGGGAGATAGTGAAATAAAAAACAAGGCAAAATGGAGGAGGGGAGTCAGAAAGTGAGAGAAATACAGATCAGGTAGATCTGAGAAGGGATCTCAATAGTGTATTTAAATATTTAAATTAAAGATATGAAAATTAAAAACGTATCTTGGAATACAGTAATACACTGAGGTCTGGCAGACAGCATACAGAAAAGAAACTAGAACGAAGTGATAAATGAATGCTAACAAATAAGATGAGCACGATTTTTACAGGCACAATAGTATTTAACGACATAGCATAGATAAAAAAAAAAAAAAAAAGCCCACCTCCTCTCACTGCTAAAACCTTCACAGTCATAAATGGATCTCTTGGAAAATACAAAAACACTGAGAAAGAACCTAAAGCTTATTTAGTATTTCCTTACTAAATTGTCACTATCTGCCAGGAGTGTGGAGATGGAAGGAGAAATCTTAACTCCTAGAGCATATTAGTCACTGTGTCATTTAACACACAAACTGTAAAGAAAGTCAGTGAAGTCTTCAGGAAAAACTTTGTAATAGATTCTCCCTACTTACAAATGACATGTAGGGACTGATCCTTTACTGAAGGGAGAGATGAATAGGATCTGTGAGGCCTGATTCCTAGAACTATAGTTTTGAGTGCTGTAGCTATCTACGGGAAAACTTTCACAAACATCTTCAGTAAGAACTCAAAGTTTTAACCCTATACACTGCAATAAATCCCTACGTTCAATAAAAGAAATGCACAGATACAAGTAAGATTGTTCTGAAATACACAAGTCAATCAAGTGCTTTTTATGGAAATCTAATTCTAAGCAATTTTTACTGGAAAGTCTATTTTCTACTGCTGTCTGGAAAATCTTTTTAAGAGGTCTTATGCTGTATGTTAATACATTAAAAACATTTGTATTAGTAATGGATGAGATGGCAGATCTTTAAAGGTGAACATTTTATGAGTCTGTAACATGAAAGAACACCTTACCTTTGCTTTTTCCAGCTGTGCCTGGGCCTGTCGCTCTGCCTCTCTCCGCACTGCTTCCCTGTCTTCTTCCAAAGATACATCTGAATCAGATGGACGGCTGGTGTAGGAGTCCGCCGAACCCTGCACAAGAAAAGGAAAATTATGTCACAAGTTGTTTTGGTGTTAAAAAAATAAAAAAAAAAGAGAAGTGGGTATACACCTTGCATTTTCTCTTATTTCTGTATCCCTGAAAAGAAAGTAAATGCCCAAAAAGGAAAGTCACTTTAAAAAATTATGTCTAGGTAAATATTTTCTTCTGGAGAGTTTCCAAAAGTACAGGTGTCTTTCCTGGTGTTTTATTTCCTGCACTATCCCCATGCTCTTATTTGCCTGCTTTTCAGCAAGCAGAGCCAGTTGCTCTGTAGAGTAACAGCACTGGTGCAGTGCAGGGCTGAAGGACACACAGCAGCTTCAAGGATCGCTCCCTAGAAATTAAAAGTCTAAACAGTGACAGTATTGTCAAGGAAACAATTTTATAATAAAAATGCAAATTCAGGATCAATAATTACCATTACACAATATCACCCCTAACAGATTTACACCCTGCTATCCATTTTAATTTTAGGGCAACCTCTTTACCTGACACACTTTCCCCATCAGAACTGCAAATGGCTCATATCCATCTCTGCCCCTCAGCAAAACATGCAAATGACCACAAATCAACTTCCAACTAATAAAATCCTTCTGGACTCAACACATGTCCCTGTATCACCACAATGGAATCAGCCACAATGCCAGAACAGCTCTATAAATAATGACAGCTCTGCTTTCTCTCTGCATCTCCCTGCATACAAAACAGAGTTCTGCTAATTCAATCAGAATGAAAACAACTGTCCTCTCCTCACTGCCTTTTTCCCTCTCCCTCTCTGCAACACATATCATGTATGCCGATAATGAAAACGTAGGGCTTACACAGATATCAGAATTCTTCAGACGTCCTCCTTTGGCTCTTTTCAGAAGCCTGATCCAGGTGGCCTTCATTAGCCAGACAGCTCAGTTATTGTCCGCAGCTGCAGCGCCCGGCACTGATCTCATAAAACATGTGCACACTGAGCACCGCAGAATCACTGTTCCTTTCCTATCCATGCTCTGCTGTGAGAGCCTTCCTTCTCTTCCCTCTGCCTTTCAAGCTTGCAGCCTCACTGTTTCCAAGTATTCTACTGCTATAAAATTCTCAAATTTTCTCATGCCAGTAAAGAAAAAAAAAAAAAAAAATCCAAAAAATCCACACCACCTCCAAAAATCTCAACTTGAATAATAAACACGTAAAACAAACCAGGCTTCAGATAAATGTTGTGAGGGATGCTTCGGCTGATCATAAACTGAGATCAATCACAGAAAAATACCTAGGGCTTTTTCCCTTCTGTTTTGGGGGGCGGATTTGGCTGTTAAAAATAGTGCTTATAGGAGAACCTTTCAAAATCCTGTGCAAAATGTATTCAGTGACATTTGCAAGTGCAAAGTTCATTTCATCTCTTCCTAGATTGGCTGGGGGAGGGGTAACAGGCTGTTCATATCACTGGGCATGCTCCATATGTGCAGCCTTTTACGCAGATGCTCACATCACACCAGGTTGTTAGCCTATGCCAAATTGCCATTTTACATCTCAAGGGTAAACAGCTGGAAAACGCAAGGTCCCTGTGAAACTGGAAGAGCTGGTACAGCCTCTCATTCCCTGGTACAGCCTCTCATTCCCATCATGTATGTCTGCTGCAAGCCACGTTTCCCTTGGACGCTCAGTTCTGTCACGCAGCACTTCGCTGCAAAGCTCTGCCCTCTACTCTGAGCTCTCTTACAAAAAACATACATCCAAAAATATGCCTGTTGAGCAGGAATTTAACCCCCTAGTTACTGCTTATATTATTCTGAGAGCAGAAGAAAGAAGCAAAGAATAACTACAAATACCACTTTACACATAAATATTAGATCCTGATACGGCAAAAGTGAAACCAAACATTGAATTTCTGTATTCTGCTTTTCAGATTCACTCTCTATCCTTTCATAAACTTGACCAAGGGAAGAACATGCTAAGGCATGGTTTTCTAGGGCATTTATGATTCTCTGACAGACATGTAACATTCTAGCTGAAAAAGATCACTGTAGCTGACTGCAGCACCTGACTTTGACATAAATTCACAGTTAGAAGAAAAACAGAGGATAGAGATTACAGCTGAGAAGTGTGGTCAGGCATGTGTCATGGTATGTCAGCGTGTCCCAGGAAGGACCAAATCCTGCCACGATTTGTGCTGTGTAACAATGAAATTGCCCCATCACAAGTGATGCAGCAGCCTACTTTTAACCATTACTAGAGCAAAAAATAGCTGTCACTAAGCTGACAGTTTAAAATAAAGGGAAATTTTAACTTTCCGAGTGTTTTATTTTTTTCTGTCCTGAAGCCCATAATAGTTACAGCATAGGGTTTAATAAGGTGCCTTTAAACTGACATAAAGAAAATTATTCTCCAAGGGATATTTTGCTTACAGGAATCCAATACATCTGCCACGTTCTAGTGGTCTTCCAAAACTAAAATGCCTACTGAGCTAAAGCAAAAGGAGTGGAAAATAAAATACACTCAAAGTTTTCTTTAATTTTTAAAAAAATCTTGTCCCTTAGGAAAATATCCAGATGTCCTGTAACCTCCTCAGAGCCTTTCAAATTTGGCAATTCTTTAAAATTTCCCTTTGCCACAACTCCTGATACAGGTTCCCAAAGGAAACAGTGGCAAAAGACAAGCAGCAACAAGCAGATAGAAGTTAAGTGTAGAGTTTAAATCCTATTACAGTTGACACAACAGTGGCCTGTGGTCAAAACCACTACACGTTCTCACAGCATTAATGAAAGTCGAGACTGTGATGAACCCTCCCTCCCCCCGTAGAGGCCCAGCCTCCAGGACACTCTGGGGTCCCTCAACACTCAACCCCCTTCAGCAACAGCACATCCAAACCCTTCCCCACCAGCGCTGCAGCTCCTCAGTGACACTCAGCTGCCAAGTGAGGCACATAAAAATGACATTTATAACATTGGTTATGTTTATGTCATAAACCAACCCCAAAACAACACTACCTCTCAGTAAGAGAAAAAAAAACAAACCAGCCATTAAGCCTGACACAGCAAAGCACAACGCACAGTGTGGGTGTTAGCTTTCTACAGCACTTCCACAGTGAACACATCATATTTTCCACTGATCAAGTGGCATGGCACCACTTCTACTATTGTTCATTCTGCTGTCCAGAAGGGATGCTGCCCCACTGGTCCTCACCCTATAAAAAAAAAAAAAAAAAAAAAAAAAAGAAAAGAAAAGTCATGAAGCACAGAAATGTAATTCCTGTCTCCACTAAGGGGGCAAAATGCCTTTTGGGTCAGGCCGGAATTGCTAAATTTGGCATTTCATCCTCCAGGCCAGAGAGATCATTTATAGTGCTAGTCACGTTGGCCACAGTCCCAACACACATCCAAAAAATCATAATCACGCAATTTACTTTAATTTTATTGACAAATCACATAAATCAAACTCAACATTATGTTTATTTTCCCAGTGGGATGGACATGGTCATGTAAATTTTCTGTGGAAAGATGAATTCGGGAGCTTCTTCACCACTCAAATATGGAAAAAAAAATAATATCAAAGTCAGATACCATGGCAATGCAAGAAAAGGGGGAACATACGATTATGATTAATTCATTTTATAAACTACTGAATATTCTTATGCAAGCTAAGATTTTTTTTTATCTTAAAGTGGTTGAATACAATCAAATATATAAAAACTGTGATGAAACTACAGTGGAAATACCTTGACTATCCAAGGAAAACAAGGCCAAGTGGACGTGCATTGCCCATTCATGCCAGCTTAGGAAACTACATTGCATCCCTGGTTTACAGAAACATTTGGGGTTTCTCTGGAGAACAGTATAGATCTTTTTCTGAGAGCTTCTGAAATTCAGCCTTTCTGTGATGCTGCAGGTCTCCATCTCCTTCTACTGCAATGTGGAAGAGCTGCAGTAATATGTGTATGTAATATATGCTACTGTAGCCCCCAGTTCCTCATCCTTCATGGCAAACTGTTTAATAAAAAGTGAGATAAGTCATGTTAATAATTACCCCATCTATTTGTTATTTTTTCCTTTTCTTTTCCTCTTTACTTGGCAGGTTACAAACCCAGTTTGCCGGAAAAATAACTTCCTGTTTTAATAACGTGCTTGACAAATATTTACCAACTATCTTACTACTTACTATATTAGAATAGCTTCTATGAGGTATTCTTATAGTATGAACCCACGCTTTTCACACTGCTAGAGGTCATGTGTGATCACATTTGAGCTCCATTTTCTTCAAGACCATACATGACTTATCATCTTCAAAAGACTGGGTCCTTCAAGTAAGATGGCATTTTATTATGTTCCTTTACTTGCAGGTAGAAGCTCCTTAGTTAAAGCACATGGTGCCCTCTAGGTCTTGTTTTTCTTGTTAGTTTTCTGTACCCATGCTTAACTTTGGTCACTACAGTTGGAGCTTAAGTACATATTTCGACTGCAGTGTTACATTCATAGTTAAAAACCTGTGTTGTGTTTGGTCTGTTACTGTAATAAATTCTCACTGGGTTAATATAGCTGTCATTTCACTTGCAAATTCAGACATAGACTTCATATTATATCTCCTCATAAAAAAAATAAAACTGATCCTCTGAGTAGTATGAGTTTCTCTGTAATGGGATAATCCACTTATGAACTGGGTATCATGAAGACAGATAACTTTCCAAATTACTGAAAATTCTCAAATAATTCTCATCTTAGATTAAAAAAGTTCCTTCGAGACTTTTTATGTTCTTATTTATTAAATGAAGGCATGGAGCAGTAAGCAAACATACAAGATTTTACAAGGCATAAAGAAACACACGTGACTGCACATGAGAGTATATATATATTACACACATACATACTCTCATCATTTGTAATACTGATTTCTTCTCCCAGATAACATTTTTCATCTCTTCATTCAATGCTGAAGAGAATTTTAAATCCAAAAGGAGAATCTTTATGTCTTCATTTGATTTATACTTTGGGTATGGAAAACTGAGGCCTCGCTGTGCCAGTAAGAGGAACAATTCATTTCAATATTCAGAATGTATACAGGTATATTCCTAACTACGTATCTTCTAATCTTTTGACATAGTAAGCACAACATCATGTATCCTGCTAGGACATGATTTGAGATGGTATAATTACGTCCCTGTGATGTGCTACTACTTCTTGAGTGCTAGGAAATAAGGTAAAGGAAAAAAATGTTGAATTTTTTTCAACCTTTTATGGAAAGGTTATTTCCATAAAATTTTTATTTCGCTTCAAATCCTTAAGACTGAATCAGAAAAAGGCAAAATGTTAAATATTCAAGTTTAGTATGAAGTGAAACTGCTGACATTGGCAAATTATAACACATCAATAGGGAATACAGATTGTCCTGTCTCATCATAAACTGACCAACCTGAAATACAAGCCACATGATTAAAAAAAAAAAACCAAACCAAAAGCACTCCCACAAATGCACCATCAGTAGAGACCTCAGTTTGGTAGAGTGGCCACAGCTGGTGAATGTGAAAATTTCTTATTAAGTTTTCTCCAGATGTCTAAGCAATGTCATTATTTTGAATTATGCTGAAGAAAGCATAAAATGCTGCTCTGAGAATGCTATAGTGTGTCATACTGATGTTAAAGTTAACTATTTCAGGGTATTATTAATATAATTAATTCAAATTAATTGTATGAAATGTGTATTTGGTGTATATGAAAAACTGAAGAAACACATTTTAACAAAGGAAAAAGGAAAGAGACTACGTATTCCTTAAGGGGATATCAAGCAGGAATTATTGACTGCTTGTGTAAGGGCCATGAACACTTCACAGTCTGGCAACTGCCAAGGCTAGTTCTGATGTCCTCTCCGGTCCTTGGCATGGGTCCTGCAGTGCTTGGTCATTTGCCCGTTACACACATATTTGTACTTAAATGCTGTAAAACTTAGCTCTCCCACAATTACTATACAAGGAGGGCTATGAGCTCCTACAGCAGTCACTGAAATCCTCCGCTAAGTTTGCATTTAAAAAATAAAAACAACGTAGATTAGAATTTTTTGTTGTTGTTTAGAGCTAACTGGGCATTGATATGGCATCTACAACCATGGGGGACTTTCAAATAACAGGAGTGAAATTTTAGAACAGCTGGGAGATTTAGGGTGGCAATGTGATTAAAAAGGAGATTATATAGGAAACCAGTCTTCTCTTTACCCTTAACATGACTTCAGCAAGCTTCATTGCAGCACCCAGCTTGACACTAACAGGTTTCCAAGGTGCTAATCCAATCACAGCTGGATGAACTCAGAGGTTTTTAAAACCGCCCTTAGGTTTGCAGAAGCCAAGATTTTGGCATTCACGAACCTGGTAAACAGTTGTACCAGGTACTTTATCAGGGAAGAACAAAACAACAAAACCCAAAATACCTACCACCACCACCCCACCACCATCCCCCAGTTCCTGATACTAGCCTAAATGTTTGCTTTCCTGTTGTTTTGCTACAAAAACGTGGCATAAGTAGGTATTCTTAGAGGAACCATAGTCTCTCTTCATGGGGACTCTTCAGAAAAACTTTGACAATATGCGCATTGCTTCCAAAAGGGCAGCTGAGCTGCAGAGCTCAGTCTAGTTACCAAACAAACAAAGAGGCAGACCCTCCAGAGTCAGAGCTAAGCTTTCGCCAAATCTGTAGGATGCTCTGGTGTGTTACCATTTACCATTTTTTTGCAAAAACCAAGAGGGAAAACTACTTGAGACTACTATTGTATTAGGCACTGTACAGCCACAGAGTGAATGACAGACCCTCCTTAAAAGAACTTGCAGTCCAAAGGCTGAGAAAATAAGAGCAGAAAAAAAAACCAGGAGCAAGAAAGGGATCAAGGTAGCAATGCAATAGAAAATAAAGCATTTTTAAATATTCAATATCAGCATTATGACTCATCCCTTGCATAATCATGGTGGGGGTTGTTGTTTTAAGTAAGTTTTCTATATGTATTATGGCAGAGATTAGTTCTGTGAAAGCCTCTGAAGGAGGATAATCTGGTATCTGTATACTCGAGCAAAGAGAGAAAGCCCTTTTGAGGAAGAGGGCAATGACAGGAATATAAGGAGGTCTCACGGCTTATCAAAATATGATTTATCAACAGTATAATCACATCATTGAGAACTTCAAAAAAAATTCCCCCACCTAAAGAAAAAATGGGATTTGATTTTTCAAGACGATTAACTGAATCTAGAGGATGGGATTAAATTATTGACAATTTTGAGCTGTAAGGAAAAGTCAGAGCAACAACAGAGCTAAGATGTTGCCAGTGGAACAACTCAGAAACAGGTGTCAAAGGAAGAAAAATACACCAAGGAAATGATTGCAAGCTGCATGAACCTGAATCATCTCACTTCTGTCTCAGACTGTCAGCACACACATGGGTATTAACACAACTTGGCTGACTCATGGTAACTTTTTAAAGCTCTGATGACTTGATAATATGTCTAAGCCCTTAGGCAAAGGTAAACCAGGATTATTAGTAACAAGATGACCTATGGTGGTGTTTACTGAGACAAAAGTGGGTAGAAAATTGAAAGTTTTCAGAGAAAATGAGAATATCATTTTTGACTGTATTAATCAACTGCAGCTTTCACAAAGGCAGGATTTTAAATCGCAGAAAGACAACTCAGGAAAAAAAGGATTTAGAATATAAAATGCTATGTGTCGATACAAGACCACAGAAAGAGACAAAGACTGGGTCAGCCACAAAATTACAAGGGCTCAATCAAGAAGAGGAAAAATAGAAAACACAGCTGGGATGAAAACAAGGAAACAGAAAGACAACTAGAAAAGGAAAGAATGCAAAGCAAAGCATGGCAACCATCATCTCAATTCGTCTCAGCTCAGTGAAAAGTGCCAATTTAGTTTCTCTGTTCCAGATCTTCAGTATATTTTTATCTGGGATTTTGGTTCAAGTCATTAAGATTTTCTGCATACTTAAAAATAACTTCCTTGAAAATTTGACATGAAATTCTGTTAGCAATGGAGAATTTTGAAGGAAAAAAAATAAATTCCTTCCTATTTTATCAAATTATCTCCATATGTACAATCCCTACCTGATTTTCAAATGTAACATTTTTAATCTACTCCAGGCAGCAAATGGAAAGTCTGGGGTTTTGTTTGCTTAACTTGTTAAAAATGTTCAGGTTAAGTACATACAGTATAGTCTTCCCTATTTTACTATTTCAAATGTAACGATTGCTTTAATACATTTTTACTTGCTACCCTTCATTTCTATACTGTAAATATAGCATTCATTTGTTTAAATAATTATTCCATATAACTTCATGAGTTAGTTTGACAAACACACACTCTGAAGAAACTCCTGTCATACACTAGCTGTCTACAGTATTTTTCAACCTCCGCTTCAGTTTATTTTCCAGCCCATCATCTACTACTGAAATCTTGATTTTCTAGTCATGATCTTTTGTTAACAGCAATCAGTTACTGTCATGACATAAAACACTGCGATTTGATCAGTGCTTATATTAGGAGAGGTTTTCTTACCAACACCTTTGTTAAAATTACACACAGTGAAGACTAAGGAATTAATTACATTTCCCTAATCCAGGCTCACTGAAAGCTCAAGTTTGTCAAACAGCGGTTCTTTTGTGACTCAGCACTGGTATCTGTGGCAGGCGTGATCATTCTTTAAGTATCTGCAGCCTTCCTCTCTCCAATCCTGCCAGAAACACCAAGTGAGCAGCTTTCACACTGCATGGCACTGTTTACTTCAGGACAAAAACACTATATAAAATACAGATAACCTCATCAGGGGACTAATAGTAATGAAAAATACCAGGATACTTTCTATACCCATTACCTATCCTCCAGGTCCAGCATAAGCCAAAGCAATTACTTGCAGGTTTCCCAAGACACTGAAGCTCCTTACACCCTTTAGATATTACAATTACTCTCACCTGATTTCAAGAATACAACAGCCCGTAATACTTTCACATTGATAAAAGGATCTCTTGAAAGACCTTTTGACCCTCCTGTCTACCACATATTAAAATAATAATCTTGGAAAATTCTGTCTCTCCAGCAGGTTTTGTTCTAAAATGAAAATATACCAGTTAATGTATAGATCGCATGATGTCAATGGTTCACATAATTGGCTCTTTGAGGTCTGATATATGCACCCACGCAGAGCAGGTGGGGTTATCAAGTATGCAGTGTGTCATATTCATCAAAGGACACAAAGCTAAAGCAAGCACTGCATGCCTGATTCTCCCATCCCAATCCCCATGTTACTGCTTGTACAGCTCCACCAAATGTCTTTTCAAAGACAGAGTTTCTGATTCTGACTCATGAATCCTTCCTATTGAGCTTTTAGAGCACTATCCCCATCTCTTTACTAAGAAGTGAGACTGATGTCTCTGTGTTACTATCACTGATTTCCATCTGCAAGAGAATAAAAGAATGCAAAGAGTATATACAACACTTGTTTACAAAAAATGAATTAGTAAAAGGTTGTAGGAAACCATCTGATATTGTATAATCCTTAATAAAGAATAAATCTAAATATATTTTCTTACAGCTAGGACAGATCTTGTACTATAGATTTATGTTTAGCACTTCTGAGATATGATTGCTTAAATAAAGATGGGAGGGTTAAAAGAGAGGTATATGTTTTAGGCAACCTGGAAACGGAAACGTACCTGCTACTGAAGATGGTGAATTAGATGCTAACCTGAAGAGAAATAAAATATAAATGAACTGCAATAGAAAAATTAAAGGAAATCATAAAAGCAGCACATGGTGGTGTGAAATTTCCTAACTCAATGTTGGAATATTTTTTTGTGTTCTGGAACCTTCAAAGCTTAGTAGAATACAACAGCTACTTTCCAGGATAGTAAGTGAACTCGGGTTTTCCAAATTATTGCAACCAAGAAGACCAAACATTTTCTGGTTTTCAGGCATAAAAGAAACATCAGGAACAGGCTTCTTTCTGATTCAGAACAGACTGACTGGGTCAGCGCATCATATCCCTCACCGAGCCATTTCCTCCTCTAGAGGAAGCACCAAATTTTGGATCACTGGTTGCTCTTTCATATATTGCTGCAATACTGAATATTGACAGAAAATACATGTTTGATTTGCTGATAAATCTAAATTCTTAAAGAAGAATGGCTGAGGACTACAATACCTGCACAAGCTGTCTCCTGTGTCAGAGCTATGGCAACATACTACATCTTGTTCTCAGGACTACAAGGTACTTCAGGCAGAAAGGGGGCTCAGAAGGTCTTGAGTCCAACCTCCTGCTCAAGCTGTGAGACCAGACCCGCTTGTTTTACCCAGTTGGGTCTCAAAAACTTGCGAGGATAGAGACTGCACAGCCTCTCTGGGAAAACCCGTCCCATTGACAGACTATCCTCACAGTGAGGATGTTTTTTCTTATATCCAGTCTGAATCTCTCTTATTCCAGTTTCCAGTGTCCGTTTCTTGCCCTCCCACCATGCACCTCCAAGGAGCCTAGCTCCATGCTTTTGATAACCTCCCTACAGATGCTGGGGAGGCTTCAGTTTCCCACCAAAGCCATCTCGCCTCCAAATTGAACAATCCCTGGTCCCTCAGCCCATACCTTCAGGCCAAGTGATCTAGCCCCAACCTTCTTGGGCGCCCTTCACTGAACTCTCTCCAATTTATCCACATCTGCCTTCTTTTGGGGCACCAAAACTGGTCACATTGAAGCAGGTATGTTCTAATGAGTGCTGTGATCACCTCCTACTGCCCGTGCTCCTGGTTCATACAGGACTTAGGGCTTCAGGATTAAAAGAATATGTGACTTTGGAAAGAGAATTTAATTCTCAAAAAAGAGTCAACATACCCCTTGGGCAAACCTGTATTTATAGGTGTGCTATACGACAGTCAACTTACTAAAAAATTTTAAGACATGCAATACCTCACATTGCCGTAAAGCAACATTATTAATAGGTACCACGATCAACTAACATCGTAAAACCCCTCAGCTAAAGACTCCTTCCAACACACGCCTACCAAGTTTCTGGCCACAAGAGAGCCTCCAGCACCTGCAGCGATGAAAGACCCAAGAATGGAAACTCCGGTACTGCAAGCTTTAAGGCCTCAAAATATGCTGTGCTAACTCTCACCGAAGAAATACAAATGAAACCCTGTCATCCCTGACAAGTTTTTTTTCTTCAGGAACTGCACTGGCTAAAGCCTGCTTTTTCCTCTCTGCTCCATTGTTTGAAAATTAAATTAATGCTCTCCCTAAACTCAACCAGTTACGCTCAATTAAAAGTTGTATTTTCGCCAGTTTATGAGGGAATCTGCTTCTGCTTGAGGAATTACCACCCAAACTTATCAGCTGTACCACTGCTGCCATCACCACTGGATTCCTGCTGACGGGATGGGTATACTACAAAGATGTTGCCGAGACTGCTGTTCTGCCGTGCCAGTTTGTAAGAGAAGTATTATTTGGACAAGATTCCTAAAGATAAAAGACGACGACAGTGAACAAGGAACCAGAAGAAAGTAGGTAAGTGGATGATGGGCACCTATGACAAAGCAGCAAAGAAGGATGAGGCTTTGACAGGAGAAATACGAGAGAAAATTTCACGGATGTAAGAGATAGAACTCAGAAATGCTCATTGGTCTGCTGTCCACTAGTTCTTGCCACTCTCCAGTTCAGCAGCAGAGACCACAAAAGCAGAAAAATATTTTCTCTAGGATGAAAAATACTGTATAAAAGGATGGTCAAACCAAAAAAAAAAATACCTCAGTGTTGTTTGTGCTTATATGCCTGGCACTACAAGGAGAGTTACTAAGCTAATATCTGGTTGTTTTTTTTTTTTTTAAAAAAAATCAATATAGATTTTTATAACATCTAACCACTTCCACCTCTGTACTGTATGCAGTTTTCCATTAGAGCCAACAGAGACCCTGCTCTACATGAAGTCAGTCCCCAATGTATTCACGAACAGATAAAGACTACAAAATGCTAGAGAAACCCAAGATGCATCATCTTTTCCAGGTCACATCTGTTGCCTATACAGTAGTCATGTAGGTTGTATACATGCTGCTACACCACAAATTCAAACACATTTGTACTCAGACCCCCCCAGTGACTCTCCAAAGACACAACGCTGTCTTCCTTGGCCGGGCTGAAGTCAGAAGTCAACACTAAATGCAAGACAGGCTTTTCATGCTTTCAGAGGTCTTATTCCTACTGACTTTCATTAGTATTTCAGTTCACCTCCACTTTTGGAAAAAAAAAAAAAAAAGGAATTTAGAATCTAAATTATAACTCTTTTATTTTACATCTATCCTTAACTGATTTCAGCTAGGCTGAACCTAAAACACTTACTACAAACTTTCATTTAAGGAAACCAGAATTTCACTCTAGATTTGCACTGCTCTCCTTCCATCACATCTTCTGTAATGATTATTCTATCTATAATCAGCAGTAACTCATAAAGCTAGCATCTCTTTTCCTGTTCAAAGTTTTTGAGTTTACAATGGGTAGAACAAAAATTATGGCTTATTGTTTCTCTCCTCATACAGAAGAAAAAGAAATGTTTGTTGCTGAAGTTGGCAGTAGCACAAATGTGTGCTTTTATAACCTCTCATGTTCTGTTAGTTGTCTGCAGGCATGGATCTTTTTTATTTTTTGAAAAGGCAGCAGTATTTTCAAGTCCTGTTCATTTTCAAAATCATCAGCCTATGATCTTCATAGCAGCTCCTTTTTGTTCCCTCTTTGATTATGCTAAAGTAGACCTTACTTAAATTTAATAGCATTTAATTCACATCATAAAATCTACCAGAGAAGTGCAGGGATAACTGTCACAAGGCAAGCTGATCCACAAAACCTGTTGTGTAACTGGCAGGACTAATCTCTCCCACCACACTTACAAACACAGATGTCCAGGTTTATTTAAAATAGCCTTAAGCAAAACAGCACAACTTGCGGTGTTCGGATTTTTTTTCTTTTTCTTTTTTTTTTTTTTTTTTTTTTTTTTTAATATATGCATTTTACTGGGAGGAATTTGATTGCAGAAAGATCTCAAATTTTATTCCTGTGCTGACAAGGCAACAAAAGTTGAGGAAATGCTATCAGTTGGATTGTATTTGCTTCCTCAACAGAGCAAGGCCAGTCCAATCCAGACTGTTTCCCAGATGTTCTTGCCTGCAAATTCTGCTGAACTCTGGATCCAAATTGACCAGAAGATTATTTTGTACTAACAAGATAGGACTGAACAGAATTATTCATTTTTTCCTTACACTTCTATGTTACTGGTGGGGGTTAATAACATTCACACATGCATGGGAAAATTCTTAGAAAGCAAAGCAGTTTATTAGCTGCTATCAGCAAATAGGTGTATGTGGTAATTATTAAAAATCCCCACAATTTCTTGCTAAGTTCTAGTGAAATGTCAACCAGTGAAAGCAACATTTCACATATGGTACTAGAGCCTTGTACAATAGGCCTTATGATTTTACTTAGGCATCTCTGAAGGCCACCCATGTTCTTGCCAGGATGTCCATGTCACAAGTAACAGAATTACAGCAAACAATATAGATACTTCTATCTTACAAAGACCACAGGATCATTAAAGGAAACAGAACACAACTTTCTTAAATATATGGGGTAAACCACAGTACAATACATATGAGAAATCTACTATATTCGAGCAACACTCTAATGCCTCTGTCCTTCAGATCTCTACAGATGTATCACTACATTCATATGGAATGCAGATGAAGACAAAAAAAAAAATCATAGTGAATTACAGATTAGAGGCCTAAAATTTCAGAATTATATAGGGCATGCTTCAGCAATGAAACCTAAATCATGGGCATTTGCAGGACAAAATGAAGTCTTCTAAGACCAAGTTTTGACTTACAATGAATGTAAAACATGGGAATATCTACTGTGGTGCCAGTAATATTTCTATATAGCCTGTATTCTCTGAATAGAATCACAGAAAAAAATAGGTTGGGGAGGGGACATCTGGAGGACAGGACACCTAGTCCAACCTCCTGCTCAATGCAGTGCCAGAATCAAAGCCCAATTAGCTCGCTCAGGGCCTCGTCCAGTTGAGTTTTGAAAAACTCCGTAAGTGAAAATTTTGCAACTTTGTATACAACTTCACTTGTTAATCCCCCACACCAGAAAAACATAAGGAAATTCTAATAGTAACCTAAGATATTAAGATAATGAACTATGAAGTGATACAACATTTATGCTCAAAAATTAGCCTGCTGAGCTGCTTCCACAGGCAAATACAACTATATCAAGTTCAGCACAAAGTCCATTTCAGTAAAGCCCATTTGCACACGTGAAAAAACCTTAATTACTTACAGTGAAGAAAAAATTATGTTTCTCATTTACTTTCAGGCAAATATACTCTATACAG
This sequence comes from Falco punctatus, assembly GCF_963210335.1. NCBI lineage: Eukaryota > Metazoa > Chordata > Aves > Falconiformes > Falconidae > Falco > Falco punctatus. Next base: position 72,464,991 of record NC_137583.1, read on the forward strand.
ACACGCAGAGACCTTTTTCCTATCATATTGAGTTGTTCCTTGAATGAATAGCCTTTCAATAAAATTATATTCTTATATTACAATACTCTAACAATAGCTATGCATGTATCAGCCTTGTTCCTATAAACTGGCCTACTACTGTTCCCTCTCCTTAAAATTCCTGTAACTTGTAACTGTCTACCTGCCTTTAGACTTAAGAGCTCAACTGAGTAGGGAGGACTCTCATTTTGAATTTCTGCACCAACACTGCTTTGCTTGTACCAGTAAACAAATACTTTGATTTGAATTATTTCTTTTTAATAAGAAAATCTGCCAAGGTATTTGGAACAAAATACAGAAACTGTCTTAAAGTAAAAGATGTATTAAAACCAATGCTTATTAACTTCATTTGACTTGTTCATAAGATCCAACAGAGCACTAAAACTATACTGCACATCATAAAATACAGTACGTTATTTGAGCATTTTAAATGCCCCAAAGTCCTATGCATCGCTAAATTAAAACATACAGACTCACACTGTGTTGTAAGTGACAAATGTATAATGAAATGTGCACCAGAGAATTTCTCAGGGATTTCATTCTTTCAGTTCTCAGAGAAAAGCTTTAAAAATTGCTGATTCCTATAGTCACAGCAATTGTTAACACCCAAGTTTCACTATATTTTCTCCCTACAGAAATTTTAGACATCAATCTGGTCACTGATGGATAAAATAATAAACAAGCTTGTCATGGCTATCATTACCCATCTCTATGTAAAGAGAAGATTTGCTGAAAAAAGAATTAATGACTCCTACAAAAGACAAGCTATCCCCAGCATCTCCTAATTCTTATTTATCAGCTAAAGTTGTTACCTGGGAAGTAATATGTAGTAAAAGTAAACAAACAGCACTCAATTTAGTCAGTCCAGTTGCCCAGAGCTTTTTTATAATTTAGAGAAGACGTCTTCATGAAGACGGATACCCACGGCTTTGTAAAAGAGGTCGATGGATATTTTTCTGTGATAGACTTCCTTATGACCAATATGGAATAAAAATAAATAATAGGTTTAGTCTCATCAGTTATTTCTGAATTGTTCATCAGATGTACTTGTTATAAGCAACTGGAAAATAAAAATATATTCCCAAACGGGCATAAGCACACAATCTCAACTGTCAAAGGGGGGGGGGGGGGGGGGGAGGGTGTTGGAGAAAAAAAGAAAAAAGGAATTGTGCCTGGAAGTGATTATCAAAGAAGTTTCAGATCATATAATCTGAAACAGGATTTTTGCCCTTTGGTTTCCCGGTGTGGAAGGCTCCTATCAAAGTTACATTGGACTATATCCAGTATCCAGCCTGCCTGGCTAGGAGTGCTTAATAGAGCTGTTTTAACTACTGTAGTGTTGAAAGGTCAAGAGAGCAATAAGCTATCTAGGCTGCCAGACACCACCTCAAATACCGTCGATGGGAGAAAAGTAGCTGCACTACCCAGAGTCGAGCATCTAAAACAGGCAGTCTGCCATACCAGGGAGGCAGGCGCATACGGCAGACAGCGTGAACATGCCTTTTTGACTTTAGCTTTCCATATGTGCTGCAGGGGAGTCACGATTTCAATTTCTCACATAAAACATCTTGCATGTGTATCCCTTCTGCTAACTCACATACATCCCCACACTAAACAACACAGACATCAAAATGCACGTTACAAATACTTAACTGGAAAACAGACTTTTAAATAACTCCATTGTTAGAGGCACCACACTGGGGCCTCTGCAATATCTAGAATTTTCTTGTACTGTATTTGTGCACAGCACATAAAAGTCCCATTTCTTTAATGAGGGACATTCAAGCTACCTTTTTCTAAATAGCTACAACTTTCCTGTGTAAGGCTCCACCCCGAGAGTTATAAATTGATGACTCTCCTGTAAAGATCGGCTGACAGAGTTGGGGTTGTTCATCCAGCCTGGAGAAGTGAAGGCTCCAGAGAGACCTTCCAGCAGCCTTCCAGTACCTAAAGGCAGCCTATAAGACAGCTGGAGAAGGACTTTTTCCAAAGGCATGCAGTGATAGGACAAGGGGAATGAATTCCTCACTATGAGAGTGGTGAGATGGAACAGGTTGCCCAGAGAAGCTGTGGATGCCCCATCGCTAGAAGCGTTCAAGGCCAGGCTGTATGGGGCTTTGAGCAACCTGGTGTAGAGTGAAGTGTCCCTGCCACAGCAGGGGGGTTAGAACTAGATGATCTTTTAGGTCTCTTCCAACCCAAACCATTCCATGATTAAAACAGGCTTGCCGTTACTGTATTTTACCCACAAGACTTCTCTAGCTACATAGGTCTCCTGACACCTCATTAAATAAGAATTATGAATAAGTGGCATAACAGGGAGCAAGTTGTAAAAAAGAAAGCCTGGAAACATATACACACATGCGAGTGTGCAGAGGAATTCAAGATACTTAAGTACGTTGCAGCTACATAAATCAGAGAAGCACAATAAGTTAGCTTGTTTGTTAGCGCTGTGCTGCCATAGCTACATTACTATGGCTACATCAGGCTCCATTCAAGGTCCTCACTGGAAAACAGCTGTATCTTTTATATCAAGACCTATAGATCAGATGACAGTACAGAAAAGAAAAACTCATATATACCTGATCATGAAGTTATTTTTTTTTAAAGTTCATGCTGGCTCACTTCAGCGAGGTAAACTGTCCAGTATGAGAGGCTGATCAGTGCTTTGCCAGGACATAGGCAGTACCATATTTATTTCCTTCAGATGGAAAAAACACAAAACCAAGACCAAGCAATTTAAAGACTTCATCAAGACTTGGTGCTATTGACACACTTAGAAGCCAGCTATTCCCAGATTCTGAGAAAGACTTCCTTCCCTTTCCTGCTGCTGTCTCACAAATAGAAGTACCGAGCCCCCTCAAGCAGTTCCATGGAGAGCACACAGAGACAGGCCTCTCCACTCGTCTCCACCCTTTTTTTCCACCAGCACTTACTATGAGCTGGAAGATGAAGGTAAGAAGCACAGGAGGGAGCTACAATAAAAACACACAAACACAGCACGCAGCACTGGTGAGGCCTCGCCTGGAGTGGTGTGTCCAGTTCCAGGCTCCTTAGTACAAGAGGGACATGGCGTACTGGAGAGAGTCCAGTGATGGGCCGCAAAGATGATGGACAGGAGCATCCCACATATGAGAAAAGGCTGAGAGAGCTGGAACTGTTTAGCCTTGAGAGGAAAAGGCTTGAAGTGGGGATCTTGTTTATATATATATATATATATATATATATATATATATATATATACACACATACAAAAATACCTGAAGCAAGGGTGCAAAGACAACAGAGCCAGGCTTGTTTCAGTTGTGCCCAGTGACAGGATCAGAGGCAGTGGACACAAACTGGAAGCACAGGAGCTTCCCTCTGAACATCAGGAAACACCTTTTCACTGTGAGGGTGACTGAGCACTGGCACAGGCTGCCCAGGGAGGTTTGGAGTCCCTATCCTTGGAGATACTCAAAAGCTGTCCAGACACGGTCCTGGGCCTCTGGCTCTGGGTGGCCCTGCCTGAGCAGGAGGTTGGACCAGGTGACCTCCAGAGGGATCTTCCAACCTCAATCATTCTGTGATTCTGTCGAAAGTGTTCATGAGGCGGCTCACCCATCCCATCCGTGCATGCCATTTGTAAACATTTTGGTTTTGTTATTTTGCCCTCACATTTGTGAGGTGAACTGCACTGGTCCTGCCAACCCAGCCCAATTTCCACACTCTACATCTTTTCCCCTCTACTCCATAAGCAGAAGTAAACTTGTCCCTTGCTATTTCATCACCTGGAGCTGGTCAGTGTGCTTGGTTTCTAAATGCCAGAAACCATCTGATTTCTGCTCACTTCACAGGGCTGCCCCCCGCACATGCCTCCAGTATGAGCCCGCTTCTCAAAGACAGCACACTAACCGCGATCCTCTTCCACAGTAAGAGGTACGTACGCTCACTCCCTTCCTCCACTGCCTCCAGACACCACTCAGCACTAAGCCAGTACAAAAGGATCCAGGTTAACTGCAGTTGTTGCTTTGCCTCATATTTCCTGTTGGAAATACCCGCTTCCGAACGTTGATTTCTGAGTGGGGGAACCCTGTCTTTAATCTGAGAGCACCACATAAACCAGGACACTATGTTATATATATTAGTGCTGCGCTCTGCTTGGGGAATGGCTGATCATAGACTCACCTATGAGACTGGACTTACAGTTCAGTGCCTCCACCTACAGCTTCCACAGAACTCCCCACCTTTTCCTTGCCCGCTTAAGTGCTGGATCGTGGGGACAAAGGTAGGGGAAGGCCAGACATAGTATAAATTCCTTCAATACAATGTCTAACGAAAAACGTTCCATCCTCAGTCGGTGAAATTCAAATTAAGGAAAGGAAGCAAGGAAGAGAAAGCTATACAAAGGTCAAACAGTAGTATCATTATTAAAGAATCTACTTCACATACACTACAGGAGGTTACAGTAAACACCAGTTTTCCTCCAGGGAAAGAATAGTGGTCACTACAACTGCGCAAACCACTAACTGGAAAGCACACTGTGTGTCTTGGGAGTAACACAGAAATGACCAATACTTCTCCCTGAATGTGTTTATTAAGGTTTTCCTCTCTAGTGTTTCCCTATCCTAAACTGAAACTGCATTATGAGCCATTCTGCTACACGATCGAAACCAGTGGCTCTCCCAGGCTTCCGTTGGGGGAATCCCAAATCTCATATGCAGTGCTTAAAACACAGCTGAGACATCTCTGACCTATTGGGGGAAAGATGCCATAAAGAATGACCCTCATTTTTCCAGTTTTGGACAGAAAAAAATGTATTGCTTCTACACTTTGGCTACTGAAGAGAATCCATGGGAAAAGGCTTGCTAAGGGTGACTGTTTCACAAACCGACATCCAGCTCTGGATGTGAGCACATTATTTTTCATGCAGAGCTTTTCTCGCTAATCACTCAGTTTCAGGCACGAGTAACTCCATTCCTAGTACCTATGTACAACATTTCCAGTCAAAATTAATCAAATACTAGCATTTCTTACATGTAAAGCAGGTCTTTTTATAGCAATTTATGAGCTTTAAAAATTTAAACATCTATCGTTAACAGAAATGAACCAAATATCACCTAAAATTTAAAGGCAACAAATCAAAACATCAAGTGATTTGTCCAAGGATGGACTTATGGCTCTGAAGTAAAGCTTTGATGTTGAATTTAATTTTCCTACCTTTAAAGTCTGTACTTCCAGTTAGACTGGTAAGTGCCGTACAACTTACACATCTAAGCACAGCATTAAATGTCGCTGCCTTACACTAAACTAAGGTAAAGAAGGAAAATTAATTCTGAAATCTTAAGGTTACATTTTTACAGCATTCTGCCACAGGTAATTTGCAGAACTTTGCTTGCAATAATAAACTTGTAAGTCAAGTGAGAGGTTTCTAAAGAAGCAATCCTGATTTATGATTTTTAGATATGTTCCTGTGTTAATCCACAGTATAAAAATACTGATGCTAAACAGTTACATGACTCTTTCCAATCTTAAACAACATCCTTACTATCTTTCCTCCCTTTGATCAGTTTCTGAAATAAGGTAAGTGGCGATGACTCAGAGTAAACACTGAAAACACATCAATGTGTTCTCCCTACTGATTTCTAGGACTTACAATAGCATATTTCTAAAATAGGTGGGGTTTTCCCTTCAGACAGCAAAATTAGCCGTACCAGCAATATGCCTGCCACATGCATCCAGAATCAGGGTTTGTCTGATTCACAAACAGCACTCAAAAAGTAACTCTTCTCAAACTTCAGTGTCATTTGACTGCTTGAAAAACTTCCACTCCTTTAGAAATTTAACAGACAGATTTTCATACTTTTAGAGGATAATGCTACCCTGCAGGACCCATGAGTATAACTGGCATCTATCAACATCATACTTAATATTCCATAAAAAGTGATCCATCCTGCAAGAGGACAGAAGCAAACTCAAAGGAAGTGAAGATTTAATTTAAATAGACAATTTCTTTAAAAGTTTTGCCAGGAGAACACAAGTGACAAATGCTGGATTTCCAAGGCAACCAAAACATTTGCTCTGGACATCACAACCAATTCCCTGGAACTATAAAGATGTTTTCCAATCTTTGTAAGGATATTTTCAAAGAGATAAATCTATGAAGAGCAAAAGGGCCATATTTTGAGTTTCTCAAGAAAGTTAAAACCAGCTACTTTGATCAGAAACTTATGAAAGCAGCATGCAACAGACTGAACGGAATTCAATGGTTTTCCTTAAATGAACCCAATCATCAAGAAAACTCTTCCCTGCCTCTGACTTACTCTGCTATAAAACAGCTTTCCAATGACTGGGTTGTTCTCAAAAGAAATCCTACTTAGTCCTACGCGTACCACCACAGTGTCTTATCATCTTACTACAGCAGAGCCCCAAGTTTCTATCAGGAAAGAGTACGAGGGGAGGGGGAGATGAAACACCAAGGTGTCCCATGCTCAGCTAGAGACAAGCCAGTGCCATCAGCCATGGCCCACACACCTCCACCCAGGGTCCCCTGGAAAGGCAGTGGTGGGACAAGGCTGGAGATCTGGAGACGCCCAGTGTTCACAGCCCAAGCAAAGCCCACCAGAGGAGGCAAGAGCAAAGGCCCTGCAGCTATGGGAAATGTTCTGCTGGGCGAAGTGCAGCCTGGGGGCACAGGAGAGCCAGGCAGGCCTCCCCAGCATGCAAGCAGGTTGTATTTCCATGATCCCTTATGCAGCAACTCGTAAGACTGTTGGGAGTAAGTTTTAGAGGCTTTTGCTTTGGGAGGTTAATGCAGAGTACAATTTACCAGGTAGCTGTGAAAAGAAGCTCCCACTGTTCTCACAGGTTTATTTTTCAAACAGAAAAATCCCTACACAAGGTATAGCCACAAATGAGATTGCTTGGCCTGTAGCTTTTTAGTTTCCTGTAATTAAGCTGCTTACTGTAGTCAAAACACCTCTATATTTGTATATGGCATTTTAAAAAGGCTCAAAAAATCACAAAAGATATTATACGTTTATTCCACCAGTTCTTAAGGAGATTAATAAGCATCTGCTTAAAGTGCTAAAATGCAATAGACACTTAACATCCTAAGTTAGAAAATTTATGCAAAAACTCATCCAAACAGGAGAGGACCACAGCCACATGGTTTTATTAATGATTTCAAAAATACATTTGTCACTATGTCATGAAACAAAACTTTTGGTTTGTTTGGGTTTTTTTTTTTTTTTACTATGCAGAGGTCATAAACTCCAGTGTTGTGTTTTAATAACTGATCCTTAGTGATATTATCTTTCTTTAGCTAGGGTTTGCAGGAGATGATAGAAAATTTTATTATCAGTGCTGTCAGATACCCAGACTTAATATGCACTCAAGAGTAAACTAATAATACAAGCTTGTTTATATACAGGAACAAAAAGAAAGCAAAAGAGGGTACCACATGCAAGTGCTGGTTGCATCAGTCTGTGGAGTTTTGCTTTTAAATTTAACTGACTTAGAATACCGCTTCAGATCTTGTTTCTGCAAATGCATCTGCGTGCTCATGTGGACATGTCTGTCTGCATATGAAAATGCACGCAATGAGCACAAAGTTCTAATTCTCTATTACTGTGTTTAAGGGTTGTTTTTTTAAAGAAGATTTTATTTAATTCTTCTAAGACATGTTTTAATCATGCTGTGCTTCTTTTTATCAGTAACCTGCATTCTAGGATAAAAATCAAATTTTATATGTATAGCTAGAATGCCTCAAACTAATTTAAAATTGTTTGAAATTATTAGTGAACTTAAAATTAAATCCTGAGATTTTTTACTGTCACTCCTTCTAGTCACTTTGTCCTTCAGTGACTCACAAGTAATTGTTTGTGTGGGACGATAAAACAAATGCCTTTTCCACAGTCCAGAGCATATGGCTTCATGGACTACAGATCTGTAACAGACACAAGTTTTACACCGATTCTAGCTTTTCCTGAACAACAAAATGGTTCTTTAAGCTTTACATAGGCCATCTATTCAATTTTACTTACCACTGAGTAAAGCAAACATCTTGGTAAGTCTGGCTACCAAAACAGCACCAAAAAAGTGCGTCCATATTTTCCCCTGAACAATCTTGCTTTAAAGAAAAACAAAGAAGAAAAAGCCTAAATGATATTTTGGTTTGGATTTAACAAAACATTTTGTTTGAACAGATAATTACACTTCAGTTCCAGGGACCTCCAGAGATATTAAAGAGAGAAAAAAACAACCACACCGCCACAATCAAAAAAGGGAAGAAAAGAAGGGGGAAAAAAAAAGAAAATAAGCAAGAAAAAACAAGAATTTTTTTTTTTAAAAAAAACACAAACCACACAATTCATGGTGGACTTGGACTTCTTATTTTCTCTGTTGATGCTTTTCCACTTTACTTAACTATGAAGTAGGAAACGGACGGGAATGAGATATCCAACCTCCCTGTGAAAGGCATCTTAAACATTAAACTATCTTCCATAACACAGAATACTTCAATCCTTTTAAACAGCTGAAACACCATCAGGAAAAGAAATAGAGAGATACTGGAGTCCAAAACCCTAACACCGTTCTTCAGTCATCTAGGCTATTTTCAAGGTACTTTAAAATTTCAGACTCAAAGATTCACTCTCTTTAAACCAGTAACTACACAGATTAGAGACCGCGCAAAAAACTATTAAAATGGATTTGTAACCCTCAAAAAGAGCTACAAAGATGTAATGGATTCAAAAAAATAAATCAGTTCATCAAAAGCTTTAAAGTTGGAAACTTTCTTTTGCTTGTCAGTTTTTATAAACTAGTAATTACTGCAATGCCATGTTGCTTACTGCTTCAGAGAAACTAAGCTCTTTGCAGTTGCCTTGCTTGGTTTGTGAAAGTTTGTGTGAGTTGCACACACAAATGAGAGCAATATGCAGACAGCTGCATTTGAATTATTTTCCCCAACAACTCCTTCTACATTTCCTGCATCTCAAAACCATAGCTGGTTGGAATTAAAGAAAAAAATGGGTGAAAAATCAAAAATAACTAAATTAATTCCTTGAAAAGTGTCGTAGAACACAGACTGCCATAAAAGGCGCTTTCATACTTCAAAGAGCAACTTCAATAATCAAAACAAAACATTTCAATTGCCAGTTACATGCAAAGAATGTGTCACTTTTTAACATGAAATTTATTTTGATGTCCTATAGTGGAGTTCATACACATTTTTTGGTCTCATAATTTTTCTCCAAAGCTCCTCAGGTCTTGACCCGGTCAGGAGTGGTGTGTGGGTGGATTAATCCATCCAGTTTGCTCACAACAGGGCACTTCAGCCTCAGGCTGCAAAACTGCAAACTCTTCCGTCAGATACCAACACCATGCAATAGCACGGAGTTACTAGCAGTTTTCATCTTCTCTGACATCATCAACGTATTTCAAATGGCGTTTTACACAAATATTTAAGTAAAGAGTGACAGATTTTAATGTGGCTGTGTTTGCGGGGTTTTTTTAAGCTAGCTTCTTTGATGGACATTACGTTACACTACAATGACATGTTTTGAACTGTACAAAAGAAATGGTTTGGCAGCATTCTCACAAACATACAGATAAGGGCAGTTTTGTAAGCTGCTCGTAGTCTATCTACATTACAAAGTATGAGACGAAGTCTGAATTATTTGAAAGCATGGTTTTCCTTAACCCAAAGTCTTGAGTAGCCTCCGAGTATTCAGTACTTGAATATTTTCAATATCACCACAATGCAATAAATGTGACAAGTAAATTCAATTTTATCTAGCAAATAGTATCTCACTACTTGAAGGACCTAAGGAAAGTGTCATTTCTGGAAAGCAATTGAATTGGCCAGTACTAAAGTTCAACTACAGAGAGAACAGCAGTGAGAGAAATTCAAAGCTGCCCAATGAACTCTGAGAGCCAGGAAACATTAAAAGTAAATAATGATTTAAAAAAAAAAAAAAATCCTTTAGTTTACATCTTACCACTTCGTACTCCTCACTGCCAAACAGGTACATAGCTACACCTTCACAGCCGGACACCAGACGTCCAGAGCGCTCAAAACGCCTCAAGTAAGATCTTCAGCTGCATCTTCCACCGCTGTGTCGCGGCCAGGCAGGCTCTGCAGCGGCGGCACCGTCCCAGCGCCGCTTCCCACGCTCGGGCTGCCCGGCGTACCGCTCTCGGCCGCGGCACCCACCCCCTCGCCGCACGAGGCCGGGAACCGGCGGTCTGGCGACCTGCTCCGCAGGGGGAACTCCCCGGGCCGAGAGAAGCGGCGGCAAAGCGGCGCCCGGTCGGAGCGCGGCAGGGGGCTGCAAACCGCGGGGGGCGGCCGGGGCAGCGGCGGGGGGCTGCGGGCGGGCGGGGCTGGCGGGGCGCGGCGGGCTCGCGGCGGGGCCGGAGCGCTCATTCAGCTCCGGCTCCTCGTCACGTGCTGCTGGCGCTGCCCCGATTGGCTGCCGGGAACAGCGAGGCCGTGGCCGGGCGAGCGGGACCCGAGGGCCGGTGGCCCGGGGCAGGGCAGCGCTCCTGCAGCGGGAGCGGCCGCCCGGGCGCCGAGAGGCGCAGGGAGCAAGTGCTGCAGCCGGGTGAGGCGCTCGGCTGAGCGAGCACAACGGATTCAGCTTGGGGGAGCACGAACCCGGGCAGTTCGCGCTCCGGGTTACCCGAGCTCATCTGAACTTCTCCCTCGCTCCTCTGCCAGTTCCGCTGAAACCCACAGAGCTACCTCGCTGTCTCGATTTCAAAAACTGAAGTCAGTCCGGGATGGTTTTGCTGTGTTTCACTCACTTCGCTGCCTCCTCCTGCAGCCCCGCTCGCCGAACGCAGCGCAGCCTTCCCGCGCGGCACACGGGGCAGCCCCGCGCCCGGCCACCCCCCTCCCGGCACCGCAGGCGAGGAAGAGTAACAGCAGCCCCAGAGCAGGGTAAAACTCTAAAAAAACCCTTGGACACTAATTCGCCGACAGCATTCCCAATCTAATATTAAAATGGGGCTTTACAAAATCGATCTCATTACAGATGGTCTAGGAGTACAGCACGAAGGCAGCAGGCACAGGCACTGTTGCCCTCTGGGGACGGCTGTCCTTCACAGCTGGGGCAGAGGCCACCAGCTGCCATGCAGTAACACAGCTCCGACCAAAACTGCTTTAGCACAGCCCTAGGAAATCCATCCCCTCTCTGCTAAGTCCACTAAATTCCTTACAGTTCATATTGTTGCTATCACTATATCCCATCACGCAAGCTCTAGGAAAAAATTATGGAATATGTTACACCTGAAGGAGGACATTTGTGGGTGTATGCTTGCCCATTTATACCTATAATCATGTCAATATAACATACACAACATACCATGACAAGACACCACGAACACATACAGCATTGAAAACAGTTCAAGCTACTAAACTTTCTTCCCTTCCACAGAGGAAAGGGGACAAGACCTCTTTCCTAACCAAAACACCAAATGAAGCAGTTCAAATACATTATAAACATCCTCCGTGTTCCTCCCCCTGCTTATTTCAAGTACATCTTGTCCTGACTACCTTGGTTTCTTTGCATGAGTTAGTAAGATATTCTTCCCTCAATCTGCCTTCTCTGCCAAAACAGACCTTTGCTCCTCCGTTGACTATATGTGCTATGACTCATAAATCTGGAATTTTTCTTCTGTATATATTCACAAGCAGACTTCAAGCTATGTACTCGTGGAAATAGAAAACTGGAAAACAGAATAAATGAATTTTACTTCCAACCATACATTTACAAAATAGCAGCTAATCTGTCAGCTAAACAGATCACTTTATATCAACAGATCAATTATATCAACTGCAAATTAGGCTTGAAACAAGTAATTTCATAATATTGTGTTACCAGAAAGTAAACAAAGTATGCACCATTCATGTATGTAGGTAAAAAAAAACAGACATAAGACACCACTAGTGGAATGTTATAATCACTTGCCCAGGTTGCTTGCCACTATTGATGCTCGAGTGTGTTTACATACACTTACTAGTTTTAATGTAGTTGCCTAAGCTTTACTGCACAGCTTTTTTTTAGCATTAAACCACACCTGTCAACACTAAGCAATGCTACTGTCATCACCCATTACTTCGCTTGTCTGATACACCTCTTACAAACAACTGAAATTTCGGTGCAGTAACTTGATTGCTCCCTTCTTGGCTCTCACAAATTGGGGGGGAGGGGGTGGAGCTGGAATGTCACAACTGTTCCTACCATCAAGAACAAGGAAAACATATTGCTTTTCATGTATTAAAAATTATGGGGGTGATTTTTTTTTTTAATAGTTTCATCAGCTATTGGGCATGAATATGAAATCAGGAAGGATTGCAGTTCACATCTACTCAACAGAGACTTAGGGCATTACTCAGACTGTCACCATAAGTCACTTTCATGTCACAAGTAATTCTCACTACAGACAGTACAAGCAGCCAGATTTTGGCAGCTTGGATGGTAAATAAACTGAATTGCTCATTGCTCTCTTGAAGTGAAACATCATGACAGGTACCCAAGTCTATCTCAGGGCTCCACAAAGCAAATCTGTACACAGCTTATATAGTTCAAGAGTTAAAGTCTGCAAAAATGCCACCCCTGCTGAGGGCATTTAAACTTAGCACAGCACTTCTGGATGACCTGTGCTCCACTCCCAGCTAAGTGACAGTGGTGGGTTTTCTTTGAGCTTCCTTCCCCTGTGGCTCAATTGGACTGGCCAGCACAGGGCAGACAGCATCTAGCTGGTGCTGACCCCTGCACCGAGGCAGTACAGGCAAGAATCTCATGATCCATATACAAAGAGTGCACACAGAAGAGGAAATGGGAGACAGAGAAGTAGGTTGGAAAAAGGAATCTGGCAGCAATGCGACTGGAGAGGTGGTGGGAATGAGAAAGGCAGAAAACCAGAATGCAGAACAAAGCAGTGTGACTGTGTGACCTACAGGGAGAAGATGCTAAAAGCCATGCCAGAATACAAAAATTAAGATTAGACAAGAAAAACGTTCATGGTAGGCAGGGAACATGTGGATTTGAAAAGGCTTGCTCAGGGACAGCTGGCTACCTGACTGGCCTAAAGCTAGGAGGTAAGTAGGGAATGGTGATGAGTAGGCCAGAGATGCTGAGATGGGATGCCTGGGAAAAACCGATGGATGAAGCAAAAAGGGGCTCCTGAAAAACCTGTAGGGTGGAGACTCCAGCAAGAGACAAATTTTAGGACAGCAACAGACCTAGGATAAAGGCAGAAAGTGTAAAACCCACAGCAATGGCTCTATAAAAAAAGAAGGTGGAAACAAAACTAAAGGTGGAATTGCTCTTCTCTTCCACTGGTACTTTCCAGCAGGACATGTGCTTGAAGATGTATGACAGGGGGCTACACAGGCATACAAACCCAGCTTGATGAATAAGGTAGTTCAAGTAGAATAAACTGAACTACCCTAACTACCTGGAGGCTTGGCCATGAAAGTCAAGAGTACAATCTGAAATTATGAGTAAATCACAACAATAAAATAAGTCACTTCTTTAGCTTTTTACTATACACAAGCAATTTCAGAGCAGCCCTTGCTCATCTGTAGAATCCAGCACAGCAATAACAGTATTAAACTTTTAATCTGTTAACAGAGGCAAGCAGGTACAAATGCAGGTGTGTCGATATGTGTGGACTTTTTTTGCTCTGACTGCTTCCGTAAATTTTGTTCCTTTCATAAAAATCTATTAACATGTATAATACCTGATGGGATGGAGTAAAGAACATAGAGCCACACTCTTCTCAGTGGTGCCCAGTGAAAAGGCAAGAAGCAATGAACATAGATTGAAATATAGGAAATTCCACGTAAACACAAGGATTATTTGTGTGTGTGTGTGTGTGTATGTGTGTTGTTTTGTTGGGTATTTGTATTTTACTGTAAGGGTGACAGAGCACTGGCACAGATTGCCAAGGGACGTTGTGGAGTATCCGTCCCTGGAGATACTCAAAAGCCATATGAAGCCATCCTGGGCAAATGGCTCTAGGTGGCCTTGCTCCAAGCAGGTGACTGGACTACCTCCAGAGGTGCCTTCCTACCTCAACCACTCTGTGAAAACATAACAAATTCCTATTACAAATATCTGATTCACATTGATATTTTAGTGATTCTATCTCTTCGTTTTATTTTTCAAAGATTAAGCATGACTTTTCAAATTGTCTAGGAGGATAGCATTTAACTCTGGCATTTAAACTCTGACCCGTGTCTTTTAAGTATAGGTATGAATTGTCTACACTATAAATAACTTTGTATATCATACTACTTCAGCAGAGTGCCTCTGGGAAAACAAACAGAAAAAACTGCTGACATGGTTGTCAAGGTTAATAGACTAAACAGACCTTCCTCCATAAACAAGAACCTTTCAACTTGCATCCAACAGTAACAACATTTTTTCCTCAGGAGCTCTAATGGAAAGCAATTGATTCTCTCTTACTAATTCAGGTTCAAACTGAAATCCAAGTGAAGAGCGTCAACAGCTTGTAACTCTCTTTTGTACAGCTACCAACAAGAATTCTCTCTTGTAAACACAAGTGTTTCATTCTTAAGGGAACTTCAGCAATGCTCCTGTTTTCATTTTCAATTTACCTGTGGCAAAAAACTCTGAAGGACTCGTCCCATTTCACATTTGGGACCAAAAAGCAAGAGCTATTTTGCTTTGATTACCTACCATCCAAACTATCTAATTCCATCCCACAACCAGCAGTAAATAATTTCTTAACAGTATTACTTTAAATGGGAAAACTATGATTAGCAAGTAATTTTTCAGTTTTCCTATGAATTTTAGCTCTCCCATTGATTTTCTGACATGGTCAGGATAACGGTGGGCACCACACTTCCACCAGCAAAAACTATGGCTTGCTTACAGCTCCAGGAGTGTTATGGCCCTGAAAGAGCTACAGGAAGGACATGAAACCCAGGCTGCCTTGCTCCTCTCTACATCAGCACATTCTGAAGGATGGGTCTTTTCCAGTTCTTCTCATTGCCATTGTTACGCTTGGAATGCAGTACGGTGGCAACCGCAGTGTCTCCGCAAGTTAAGAACAACCAGGAAATAAGACTCAGTGTTCCAGGAAACATTCAAGTATCTTACAAAAATGATAGGACTGTTTCAGCAAGGGAGACTGAAAACAAGTAAACCCAGGAGAGTTAACGGCTTGATCACAGCACTGTGCTGCTCATATACTTTTGTGACAGTAAGTAATTCAGCCTGAGTTTTCCCAGACTCCAACTAAATACCTATCTGTATGTTGGGGGGAGGGAAGGAGGGGGATAGAGAGGCCAGAATATGATTTTTACCTCCTCCTTCACTTCTGTTGAATGGCACCATCCTTTCTTTTTGAAGCACCCTCCAAAAAACAGGAAATTTTGTATCAAATTAGAAGGGTTTTTTTGTTTTAATCTTTGTATCCGCAGAAGTGTTGGGCAGCATCCCAGAACATGGTGCAGATTCCAAACCATCACAATGCTCCATGTTCATCTCCAGCAGACTTTGTATTTCTTTTTTGAATGTATTGGGTTTACATCTAGCCATTAAATCAAGTTAATCTCCCTCGATAAAATTCCATACATCATGTAGGATGTCTGCAATTCTCCTTTACAGCTGGTGTACATCTGGAAGAGGGCTGATAAGTAACATTTTAGCCTATGAGATTTAATTTAGGTATATAATAAACCAATGTTCACTAATTCAAGATGCAGTAATGAAACAGTTCCTTAAGATTAATGTCACATCTTAAATCCCAAAACCAAGCTTAAAATGAATGAATAATAAAATCTGAAAGTACGCCCATGGAACTATTGGAATGCTATTTAAATTTTATTTTTAAACACTAAAGCTGCTTATCATTTGCAGATTGTTATTGGTTATTATGGTTACCATTCTCTAACACAATCCAATCTGCCTGCAGTTTTCTATTTCAGGATACAGCAGTGATAACATTACCAGCAGACCGAACTTCTCAACTTGCAAACATACGTACATTAGGGGCACATGCTATCTCCTCCTGCACTGGAAGATAACATGAGTATGTTCTCACAGCGTCACAGAAATAACAAGCTGCCATTCTTCTTGCAGTCAGATGCTAAAACGTTTAACCCAGCTTACAATGAGTGTCAGGAACAAAGCAAAGGTTTAAAGCCATTTGTATTATGGACACATAATACAAATACCTCTTGTATTATGGATCCTCTGCATGACTCAGATATTGGAGGGGTGCTATAAATGCTATCAAGGTGGAAGATCTGCCCACAAGTGACTGTTCCCATGCATGGGCAAGATTTTTTATTTTTATTTTTATTTTTTAATGATAAATTAATGCAGAGTCATCGGGAACATTGTCTTGCAGCAGTGAAGCACAGAGAATGGCCATACAGACAGAAAGAACAAGTCAAGTGCTCAACATGCCTTTGCTGGTCTAAGATGCTCACATAAGTCACCTGCAACCAAATGTGTAGCCAAACACTTCTGAAACAGCTGTTTGTCAGAACTTTAAGTGGCTGGAAAAAAATTGTTTTCAACAACCACATTTAAATAATACGTTGAAGATTAAAACAGAGATCATGTTCATTTTGCTCTATTTATTAATAGCAAGCAGGGAAAAGCATATGCTTTTGAGCAGAAGAACATCAATTACAGAACCAATCCACAGAAAGCACTAAGATCTTGAAGTAAAATACATAAAACTTACACAACTGTGGAAAAACAGCCTGTGATGGCTGTAGTTCCTTAAAAAATACAGCTTTCCACTGAAAAGTTACTAATTTAACTCTATAATGTCACCACTACATGCTGCTACGCTGAATGCTACATTAAACAAACACTGGGATTTAATCTCAGTAAAGGGCTTTTAACTCTCACATGCGGCACATGTCTGCTTCTGGGTGCGCTGACATGTTTCAAGTGCCACTAGCAGCTGGATGATCTCCAGATGCTGATGTCCCAGAGCTGGTGACTGAGGAGTAACTTTAGCTTGCAGGTACATACAGGAGCTACCTTGAACTACCAGGGATAGTAGCCACCTCCGGCCATGTCCGTGTCCTGAAAACAGTTCAGGTGGTCCTCTGAGTACTATTGCTGTGCAACTCCCATACTCAGGACACTGAGGAGTGGTCCAAGTCCCTGGTCCTTTAAAACAGTTTTGGTTTTCAAATTGAGGTAATAATTCATTTACCAAGTACAACTGTTATCTCAAAGTTGCATTTATAAAAGCGCTTGTAAAACTTGAGCTACCTTTACATCCAAATTCTGTTCTCATTTCAGAAACAAAAGTACATCTGATCAGGAGAGCCTCAACAGCAGGACACAGGAGGCATTTTGGTACACTGGCCTTTGTTTATGCATTTTTGGCACAAGCCATCATTCTACAATTCCATCAATTTCAGTTATTGATTCTCACCAAATATTGTGGTTTCTTTGGCTTCATCACTTCTTCAAATCTCAGTTCCCATTTCTCATGTTTACTATGTTTGAAACCTCTGGCGTTTCTGATGTTCACATTTTTGGCAATTCTAAAAGCTTTATTAATTATGTTTAATTTTTGGTGAAGAGTGGCTTGTAGAATTCAACAAGCTCCGGTGAAATGAGTTCTGGTGAAATGCAAAAGCTGGAAAACTTGACTCTGCAGAAAGGCCGATGTATCGCTTGCGACCCACTTCAGAGCTCAGAATAGGAATCAAATGGAATTTAGGCAGCGCATGCGCTCTTGCAATAGCCTCTCTCACCTAAGAGGATGGGTGTCACCCTGGCATTGAAGAGCCAGATGTGTGACCCTGGCTAATAACTCTCAATGTGCTGCGGTAAAAGCACAGTCAGAAGAACCAGTATGTTAGCGCAGCGGCGTCAGTATTTTGCAATGTAGTGGATGAAATATGTACAGTAAGTTGTTCCTTACAGAAAACTAATGCAACATTTTACAATGACATTTTCAGAACTGCCCTGATGAGATGCAGCATGAAGGTAAGATACTTACAGTCAATCTTCCTTGTCCACTCAAATTAACAGAATCTTGTTAGCAGAAAGTAAGAATGTAAATACTTAGGTATTCTCTCTCCTACACTGAAATGATAACATATTTTTCCCCAGTTATATTCTCCTAGATTGGTGTAGAAAAGAGATTTTTCAATTACACTTGTCTGTTTGGTGTATTTTTTTCCTCTCCCCCTTGCTATAATTCACAATCATGTTGATAAAAAGAATGCTCTCAACAGCCTGGTTTCATAGCGCTGACAATGCGCTCACACATTAAACCAAAGAGCACACGTCAGACTGCATTTCTCTGTCAGGTTTGCTTCTCTGTCCAAGATTGCAGGGCTCTGATACTCCAAGAAAGGCACTCCAGCATTTTCTACTCCCAGTTATAGTTTTGAAGGCGAACCTGTTCATATGATTCAGCAGTCACCCCCACTGCCTTTTTCAGGTTCAAATCCATGATACTTAGGTGAGTTGGGTGAGGATTTCTTAAGTCACTGACAAAATCCTCCTAAGTACAAAATATTTACTAGGCAACTGCTTTACCACAATGAAAAATGTCAATAATGTAAGAATTCTGACCAAATCCATAAGTGTTGATCTTAATATGGTAGTGACCAATAAAAAAGGCAGTATTTCGAATCCCAAAGTACAGGTTATCTTCTGCTAAAAGTCATAAAACTGAAACCTAAGTTGTCTATCATGCTATACACGACATGAACGGAGTAATGGATTTACACTAAACCAGCATCAATGCAGAAAGTTACTTTTAAAATTTAAGAAGGAAATTATTCTCTCAAGCAGTTTAGTTCAGAAATGTTATGCTTCTCCTAAAATGAAAGACTTCCGCCATTACAATGCTAGCTGCTTTAAGTCTATACAAATTCTAATGAAACTGGGAGATCCATGTGAAAGCACAGTAACAGAAGCTGATCACATTTTCTTGGCAGAAAACACTCAGCCAGAAAATATCATGATGTTTTGGGACCTCACTGATTACTTCGAATTTGGCATAAAGTTATCGATGTGCCTAGTTTGAAAATGGCTTTTCTAGCATAAGTTACTGAAACTATTATATAATTAAGCATTAACCTGTTTCAGATGTACCAAAGTGACCCTGTTTCCAAGACAAACTGGAAATACTGCTGAAAAGCGGTATTTAAAAAGTTCAATCATTACTTTTTCCAATGCCTCATATATATTCACAATTTACAAGTTTCTAGCGAGGAAGTACTGAAGAGATTACTCTTTCAAATAATACTATGATTTGAAAATACTTGTTTCATTGTTACATTATTAACAGATAAGAAATATATACATATTTTATTATCATATAATAATAAAGTATATGTGAATGTGACATAAAAGAAACAACTAGAAACTTCCAAATAAAAAGCTGTCACTGAAGAGTGCTTAAACAAATAAGGAAAATCACAGAATCACAGAACAGTTTCTGTTGGAAGGGGCCCTTAAAGGCCATCTAGTCCAAACTCCCAATGATAAGGCTCTTAATAAGAGGGAAAAATGTAAAGCCCAAGCATGTCTGAGTCACACAGATTTTCAAAGAAACTCTATCCCGATGAACTGAGCTGCTGAACCGCATACTTACAAGACTGCTGAATTGCACAGAAATGGTAATATGTACTTGACTCAGGACTTTGTCAAATTGAGAAGGCACTGTTACATTACCACTACTGCAACCATGAGCCAGTCTTTCTACTGACATCCCTTGATCACTGTGAGCCTACTCAAAGCAAAATGTAGCTTTTATATCTAGAATTGCTAACAGAGCTTTAAAATGAGTTTTTTTTCCCCCTAATACTAATATTCTACCAATACCATTAGCTAACAAGCTAATAATTTTTAAGGGGCAAATATTCTAAATCATCAATCTGTCAGTATCTTTTTGGCAGCCTCAAAACATGCAGAAAAAAATAGAAATTGATATCCACTAAAATACTGCAAAATGTTATGCATCATTAATAACGAGCTGAAGAAAAACAAGTTGTTTTGTGAAGAGCAGAAGTAATGAAGCCTGGTTTCCCACACACACCTCCACAATACCTTCAGCTCTCTCTCATTTTCCCTACATACCACATGCTCTATAGTTCCCCTCCCCTCCCTGAACTTCCCTTTCCATGAGCTGCTGGTTGAACAAGAGGCGATATTTGTTTCATCTACTCTGGACTTAAGTTATGCTCATCAGCTGGCTTTTGGATCCCAGTGGAGCCCTGAGAGTGCCTTGACTCTCACACACTGGCATGTGAAGCAAATAGCTTTAACAGCTCTAGCTCCAAGGAAGGTCTTATAGGAGACTTCAGTACTTCTGAGACCTCTGCAAGACTGACTGAAATTGGCCATTGGACTGAAGTTACTGAGAAGGACAACTAACAGATGGAAAGTGGGGTTTCACAAATCTTGTCTTAGGAAATCAACCTAAAAATCAGAGCAGTTATACAAAGACTGTCCACACACTTTAATACTCAGCAGCTTGTTTAAATATAAGACGATGGCACGAGCAGAAATGTAAACATTTAGTCTGTCAGTCAGTATAGAGAATTTCCAAACCATCTTTTTCACAGAACATTGGTTGCTGTTATTAAACAGTTGCAAGTTTCATATAAACCACAGGCTTTCATGCAGTGTACATGCAGCACAAGTGGTGCATAAAAATTTGCAAAGAAATGCTGTACTTACAACAAAGGACTTTAGGGGTTAGTAATTAAAAAATTGCAGAAAGTCATACGTACATATGTAATTAGAAAATCCTTCTTCAAAATTGTAACACCTTCTGTATTTTGGCCCAGAGAAAAAAAATATTAAAATAAAGAAGCCCAGTTGTTTCATAGCCTACAAAATGGGTATCTGAACGCAATGGACATTTCAAGGCACTTTACCTCCCTCCCTTTTACACCCTTTTAATGCTGCACTTCCACACTATCCATCCTGGAAAGAAAACAGCAGAATTCACCCTTTGAATTTTATGAATTCCTAGGCTTGTTCACTGCAATTTGAAAACTAAATAAAAAAATAGCGGCAGTAATTAGATATTCCACTGATGCTAAAAACATAAATTTAGGAAAATCTAGGTAAACTGGCAAAAGGCAGGATGTCACTTTTCTGCATAGTGGGTGAGGTAAGGACAAAATGACAGCCTTCGGGGAACCATAAAGAATTACTATGCCTGATGTGCTTGCACTTTCTGGCAGTTACCAAAGTTTCCATACTGAAGAATTTGGATACTGCTGGTGTTAAAAACATGTCAGTGGTTATGCAATAAGTATTATTTTATTTCATCCTACTGTAACATTTTAATTGACTTGAATACTTCAGGGGTCAACTTATTAGAAGGGACACTGTGAAACTTGACATTCAGAAATCAGAAAAAAAAAAAGTACTCATTAAATGGTTATTTAATTTCTGTTCAATTATGTAATTTGTATCCGCTTTTAATGTAACATCTGTCATTAAGAAACTATCATCAATAGTCAATTTACTTTATTATACTTGCCAAGAAATATGAAAGAGAAAGTTCTCAAGCTATATCTCTTTTTCAATCTTCCCAGTTTCCCATTACTTTCCTCTCAGCCATTTAAACAATTCCTCTTTTCAATCAGATAATGTTTGAGGACTCCTGCTGCTAAAAAAAAGCTAATTTGCAAGCAGAGCTTCCTGTAAAAATGCTTCTGAACAAGAAGTGACTACAGCCAAATTTCATATTAGCAAAGCTAAATGGTCTTCTTCCCCTCATGACACATCCAGAAACCAGGGTAGAAACTGAAAAAAACTGAAAAGAAGGGTCACCAACCATCACTTTGAAAGAAGGCTTGACCAAATGTTCAGAAATCCGTGTACTACACATGGCTGAATCCCTTCAGCCAAATTTTAGTCCCTTCTGCTTGTGTTCAACTTCACCTATCCTGCTCTGTTGCTGCTTCTCAGTTCACAAGGGCTGTACATCCACAGTGCTGCTCCCTTTGATCTTCTTACCCTATCAAACAGTAACCTCTTCCTCTGTCCACCAGGACCTCTAGACTATGCCAAATAGAGCTTGGACTTATTCATGGTGTGGGAGGATCGAAAAGGTTTGTTTTACTCTATAGCCCAGATAAATCAAACTCGCCCCCTTGATAACAGCATGTGATGATCAGTAGGCAGAAAGATTAAAATGCTGCGCGGAAACATGGACATTATTTGTGCTAAGTTCTAACATCAGGTTAGATCTCTTTAGGAAACATCTCTTTAGGAAAACTGTTTTCCAATTGATTTTTTTTTTTGTTTACATCCTTTTCCCACCAAAAAAAAAAAGTTATTATCCAATTTTTCTCCATTTATAATTGTATTGGGATTGTCAGAGAACCTCAAAACACATCAGCTCATCAGAAGTCTTAAGAACCACTTAGAAAAGATATATCTTAAAACTTGAAGACTTAAGCTTTTAACTATATTAATTACATAAGAAAAGGCTAAAGCCAGCTGTACCTATGGTTGCACTTGATGATCTTAAGAGTCTTTTCCAACCTAAATGATTCTGTGATTCTAGTAGTAGTTGATTTCTGCTGTTCTGAACATCTGTGCTGAAAACAAGTCCAGTAGATTTGCATATGGCAGTCGTATACCTTCCTACGTCACAGCACACTTCCTATGAGACCCACTGTTGCATTACTCCCCCCACAAACATATGAGCATGTTCTAATTTGAGTTAGGGAAAGTTGTCTGTAAGAGAAAGACAGAATGATGTTAGCAATAACTACTCAGCTTCCTATGTGGAGATCCCTAAATAATCCAGGGATAGGAATGATCCAAATCTGATTTCCTTCTAGAAGGTGGCTGTGGAGCACCTGTTACACAAGAGATTGTCCCTGGGTTTTCTCAGAATAACTCTGGAAAGCTACTGTCATACCTATGGTACACTTCTTTCACTGCAACTATGTTCAAATCTCTCATGAAGGTTAGAGAAAGCAGCGAGTTTAAGCCAAACATTTGGCTTAAGTTTATGCCTATGTTACTTTTATTATTTTCATCTCCATCCTTTGTTTTCTACAGTGTAAAAAAGAAAACAAAGCACATCCAATTATAACTTTAAAAAAAATATTTTTCATGTATTTATATTCTATTTCACAAACACAGCTGCAGTGGGGTATTTGCTACTCTAAGTCCCTGGCCCCAGGATACACGTACCTGGTCAAATGATGCCAAACCAAAACTCATGAGCATGTTACATTTGCCAAACCAAAAATAAAAGTGTAACATTTGTGTCTGTAAAGAGAATGTACTTCAAACTACTGCCAGCAGAGAGTCCCATTGCTCTCATATTGAGGAGAAAACAGTTAAGCACAATACCCAAAAACGTGGAACAAACAGCAAGCCACTTCGTATTAACTATTTTAATAGGGTTATAGATAGAAGAGCTCTCGGCAACAGCCACCTATGAGTGCTTTCCCTTTCCCTCAACTCCAGTTTTGCAGTTTTTCAATGCGACAGTAAGTTAGTATGTTTTAAAAAAGGAAGCTCAAAAGTATAATTTGGACTTCCATGAAAAAGCAGTCACATCTTTCAACAACATTAGAACTTGGCTCAATGAGAGCAAAGTGAAACAGTTTAACTGTAATTACGTTAGCTTGCAAGTCAGCCTGTACATTGCGCTGTAAAATTAAAGGGCTCCCGAGCATCTGGCCTGCACTCCTTCAATATATGCTTACCCCAGGAGCAATGTGCTTAGTTTGAGGAGACATCAGGCGTCTGTCAAGCATGTCAGACTCACTCCAAGCAGGCCAGCTCTCCCAGCAGCAGCAGCAACGCTTCTTACAAGAGCAAAACCTCCGACGCAAAGCAGTGCACCAGTGAAAACTTCAGCAAATCAGCCTGCATTAACCATTCTGTGAAATACTTGTCCATCTAAGGCCTGGTGTAAAGTGCCCAGCTTTTGGCTGTATGGAGCAATACTGTTTGCTGGTGATTCCTCTCAGCTGTTGATCTGATTCAGTACCTATGTTAGGTTACAGCTCAGCAGAGAGGCCGTCACCATCAATTACCGAGGAGGAGTGGGAGGGCTCTGCACTCCCGGTGACGTCAGCTGCTGTAGGAATGAAGCCTGAACACTTGCTGGAGTAACATAACATTTTATTAATCTCAGATGCATGCCTTGCAGCACGCATGGCCTCCTGTTAACATGCAACAACTGGCTATGCATCCAGAAACAAATCATGGAGAAGTATATGAACATGGACACTGGGCAATTGATTACTGATGTTTGTGGGCACGGGTTTTTTCTTCCCTCCCCATCCCCACCCCTATCCCAAGATACTAGGCACTGGAATTTCAAGTTGGAAATCTCAATTTAGGTTGGAAATCTCCCCTGTAAAAGGAAAATTATGCTTGATGGTAATTAAGGCAGAAGATCTATTATGGCAGAAGATACATTCAAATGAACCTTACTCATGGATCCTCATAAAAACTACGATCCTAAAAAAACCCCTCATTAGACATCAGCATGGCAGTACTTCCACGCATTAGCCCATTCACTGAACCCATCAGGAAAACTCATGTGCATAATATTACTGGCCCTAAACAGATTAAGAATTTGCAAGATTAGGGTCAACTGGCTTAAAATAGGAGCATAGGTTAAATGTAAATAAGAGTGAAGGATATATGTCTGCATTATTCAGAGGCTTCTGGGAGTGTAGTAAAGAGGAGTAAGGAGCAGGCAGCAACAGGCAAGGAATGGTACGAACAGAGGAAGAACTGTGGAGAAGCCACTTTCTGCTTCTGCTACCGCTGAAATGATAGATGATGAGACAGTGACTCCTGAAAGCAGCAACAAGCACAAACATTTTTTTTGGCTCCAGCTGCTCAGTAAGCTAGGTAATCTTCTCCTCTGCTTACATCAAGAGACTGGTCTTTAATAGGCATGCCAACCAAGCAAAGCCCCATAAAGTCAAAACTGGTCCATGAGAGCTGAAAATACTGCCTATTTCCAAACTCCAAACTCTTAACACTGACTTTGTAAGTATAGTCTGTAAATTCAACAGTAATTGGAGAGGGAAGGGCAGACCCCACTTAGATGACTCACAATAAGAATGAAAACATATTTATTTTTTTAAATAATATTTCAGACTGGCTTCCATTAACATTAACTGGTTTCTACACATACTTTCACACAGCCTCTTTTAAGGTGTACCAAGGTCAATATAAAGTTATCCTCTTTCCTCCCCCCATCACTTAAAATGTGATTTCTTATTTATATTAGAAGCATACCATATTGTTAACAATTCTGACTCACTGAAACTAGAAGTGACTTTTGGTTGATACATGATCGGGTGGTTGGGTTTGTTTTTTTCTTTTTGTTGTTGTTGGGTTTTTTTGCAAGGGTAGTCTGGGAATGCAGGATTGTTAAAATTTTATCACTGTTTCAGAAACCAGTATTTGTGTTAGGTCCAGTTCAGATGCCAAAATAGAATCAAGTAAGTAGAAACCTTGCATAATTTTTTAATGATAGCCAAATATTTATTCCTCATGAAATAGATATCTCTATTCACCTGGCATAGATTCGGCAAAAAAAAATACAAAAAACAGTGACAACTTCTTGTATAATTTATTTTTACTTCCATAAGGCACTTCTAGGATGCACTATTAAACTGAAAATGTTGGAACAACTACTGTTTTCAGAGGAAGCAAACAGCAAACTTTAGTGAATATGATTTTAGATGGCTGTGAGAAGTATAGCGATTTCTGATGCAATACTGTATTAATAACATGGGGGTTTTTTACAGTACAATTACTGAGCCAGCTTTTTGGCAAAATTATCATCTTTAAAAAGTTTAACACATGCTGTGGGACACAAATACCTTGGGGCAAATCTGAACTACTCTGAAGAATACACAATCCCAGTCCCAGCTGGAATATCACAATTAGGACAGGGCAGCTCTGATTCCAGAGGCTTATTTTCTGCCCTTCAGCAGAATTTACAGAATACTGAAACCAAGTTTGCAAGATCAGGCTGTCATCATGGCAAATTTTGGCACCACAGCATTGAAGCAAAAGAACTTTGTACTAGAAAACACAGTAATAGGAAGATTTAAACCCCAGAAACAGCAATAGAAAGCTCCGTAAGTCTTCTAGCCATACAACAGAAACAACTTCTTTTTCTTCTTCTTTTTTTTTTAAACATGTCTTGACTAACACAACAGGAACACAATTAATCCAATGATTACTATTTTCATTCATTCCTTAATCCTGTATAGCACTAATGATGAAGTAACTTGAACATTAAATCTTCATACTGCATTTTACACAGTGTATCATCAGAAGTCTCAATTAATTTTAAACATAACCTTATGAAATTTTACTATGTTTGGATTATAGATGTCATTAAGCACAGGACAAAACACAGAAGCACCGAGTGACTAAATGCTCAGTAATGTATTAATAGAATCTTGCTTGTGAATGTTTAAGGCTTCGTCGTTTTGTTTAACAAAGCAAGGTATTGGGGACTCTGCCTCTTTCCATCCCAAGCTGAAAATGGATGTCTGTCTAAAAGTTCTTGTTGACAAACCAGATAAAAAATGAGCTGTTAGAGATCACAACAGTCAATAACTCAGCAGTAATAAAAGCTTAGACATACGAGTAATTTTTCTCATCACCAAGTTATTGTGCATCAGCTGATCCATATGTGGACACGTGGGCATGCTTACCACATGGTAAATAAATTAAGGCAATTTATTGTAATTCTGCCTCGTTGTGGATTATGTTATCTGGCATTTGCCGATGGATAAAGGTGTGAACAGGTAATGCATGTCAACTTGTAAATCCACGTATCTACATCTTACATATATATGTACACACACACACACACACACAGAGGAGAATTCTGTTTCTCCTTTTCTTCCCATTTTAAAGGCAGATAATGCATTTGATTTTCTTCAGTTATCTGAGATACCACACTTTGCTTTTATTCAGTCATCAAGTACCTCATCAGTTTTACACAGTTTCTCAAATGATAACTTCATGTTTTTGAGATTCCTCAGCCAACTCTTTAAGTACCCAAGTCTCCCATACAAAGGACTCAGGCTAAGTATGGTCCAAGCTGTTCCCTTTCCCTATTTGAAGGTGACTATCTATCACTTTGCCATCCAGACAAGTTAGATATGTTACTAGCTCTTCTCCCTTGGTAAAAGCTTCAGAGGAGTTTCCTTTCCCCTTTTGGAAGATCCAGTCTTCCCAAAAGACAGCAAGGTATGTAAAACCCTCATTTATTGTATACAACAAGACAGTAGAACACTGTATATGTCTATGCATAGTATATATATATGAATTTTGACATCTACAACATTTTTGTTGAGAAGACAGATGATATTTTAATCAAAGCTCACAGAGTCACCAATTCAATAGCAAACAGACCCAAACCCAGAATTCCTAAATTGCTGCAACAGCCTTTCCACAGAAAACATGCAAAATCACGCAAATCCTGTCGGCAGAATACTGGTCAGCTCCCTAGCACATGCCAAAGTTTATGAAGGTCTCTTAGGCTTATCATTCCCTCCCAGACCTTTACTGAAGGGCCAGTCTGCTTGGTGTTTTGCACACTAACCGAACAGGGCCACTTATACAGCGGAGTCCCAGGTGAAATGCTGAGTGGCTGGTTGGTACTTCTAGCAAAAGACAATAACCCAGCTGCTCATCCAGCACAGTGGGAGCTGAGCTGTACGACAGCCGACGGCTTCACTCTGCCCAGTTTGAGTAACGGACACAAGCAGGGTCTCTGCCCTCCAAGGAACAGTTTCTTCACTACCAGATACAAAGTCAATCTCTTCTTTTTCTCTCTGTGGCCAATGAAAAGTCAACTATTTTCTGTAAGCGGGAGAGGGCTTGAGATCAAAAATTTGCCACAGAATAAGAGAAAGTTCTGCAATGCCTAAATATTGCAAAATGAGTTTGAAAGTTTGAAACAGGTGAGTACTCAAACCAGGAGGGTTACTGGTTATGACAAACAGGAAAGATCTTAATTTTTTTAATAACGGCAAGGTGACTTTGTTAGATACCTACTGGGAGGAAAAGGTTCACATCTATGTTTTACACTTAAAATGCACAGTAAGAGTGCCTGGCTTACTGAGAACTGCACCTTCACATTCCTCATTTTTTACCAGCTAACTTGAAGAATCTGTCTTGCAAACTGTTGATCCTGCAAGCAATAGCTGGATCTGAGAGCAAACTGTTGCATCTTTGTGGACGCTGATCTTCCTGACTTCAAGTACACATTGCTTTGCCAAAAATCAGTTTTATAGAAAATGTGAATTCCACCTGTCTAGATACAATCCCACTTTTACACAACACTGCCTTGCTGCAAGATCCACAAAGCAGGATCAGTGTGCAACAGTACTTCAAGGCTAGGTGTTGGTTAGGAAAGTAAGATTCACAGAGACTTACAGATTATTTTTAATTTCTGCAGAGAAGGAACTTCAGTGCTAGATGAAAATTTAAGTACCCTGATGGCACTGAAAGATGTGTTAGGAAATTTACAGGAAACTGAGTGCAGCACATAAAACATAAACATCAATAAAACAGCTAAACTAACAGTTTAAATAAATAAACACCACTGCTGAGAGTAGAGCTCTTAGTCCTCTCCACTCCTGCCCCCATCCCTGTTAACTTCCAGCATTCCCTTCCCTCCCCTCTGCTGGTCCCAGCACTTGTCAGACCCCTCCAGGAGGGCAGTGACATACGTACCCTGGAAGGAAACTACTTCTTTGGGTTTTTTTCTTTTTTTGTTTTTGGTTGGTTTTTTTTCCCTTCCTGCCAGGTCAGCAAGATGAAATAGCTAAAGGGAACAAAAGCAGGGGAGAGGATGCTAGTAGTGGCAGGGCAACATGCCTCCACTACACAAACTTCACTGCAACACATTACAAGATAACCCACCGAGGGCCTAGCTCCCTTTGTGAGTTTAATTTCTATTTTGTAATGCATAGCAGTGACTATGCAATGTATCATTTTAAAAGCAGAAAAGACATCTGCTTCGAAACAAGCATCTCACACTCAAAACAATAATTAAACACCCACATGCACTTAGTCAAGTAAACAGAAAAAATGACAGCTTTAAGATACATACAGTTGTGCTTAACATTCACATAGAATCTTTTTCTTATTAAAGATAATTCATGTCACATTTTTCCCTTTCAAAGTACATATTTAACACCAACCACAGTGAATAAGGCACACCCCTCCATCCATACATTTCAATTTTGTACTTATAATAGCTACAGACAAAGTTAGCTTACTGCAATCTCCTTCAATGTTAATTCTTCTGAAAATGTTCTTATTGGCCTGATCTGAAGCCCACAAGGCTCTCTTCACTTGGCTTTAGATTAGGCCCTTACATAACTGTAACATCTGGGGCCCATTTCTACTATGTAAGTTCCAACAAACACAGTTGCTGTGTGTAGAACTTCATTCCTATTTAACAGACATCTATATTTTGGAAAAGCAGAACCGATATTCAATTCTGTTCAACTGAACATACAAGTTGATACATATTCTCCCAGAAAAGTATGAAACAAATAACACAATTTTTAATGACATACACCCTTAATGTATTCCGGTGTGGGGTTTTTTAACTTCTGTGCTTTCCAAATTCATTTCCATCCCTGCCCAGGGGATAAAAACTGCAGCAAACCATTACTGCCACAGCTGGAACTAATGGAAGGGAGAAGATCCCTGTTTGGTACTCTTCTCCTACATTATTTACATTCAAAGTATACAAAGTATTACATATACTTTGTAAATTCTAGATTAATCTGTGATCTTACTCAGGAGACAGCAAAGCAATCTAACACTAAAGTGCAAAAGACTCAAAGTACCATTGTACACTGCACCCATGTGAAGCAATTGTCAATATGTGAGTGAAATGTGTATTTGTTTATGTGCAACACCACACTGAAGTTTGGGATTTCTATCTGTTAGCAAAAACTCCCCATACAATAGCCCATCGGGCTATATGTAATGAAAAAGTCTGATAAACTGTTATAATTTATTTTCTTCTTAAGCATAATTTTCCTCCGGTGAAGAGCAATTACAATTTCTTGTTAAATTGGTGGGGTTTTTTCCCACCACCAAGAATAAAAACATTACACAAGGATATCTATATCCATCCTTGTATACTGTACAAACAATAAAATATTAACAGGACTATCACTAAATCCTTGTGAAGAATTCAGTATTACTACTACAGAAAAAGCCTTGCTGAGACAAATAGATGAGCCAGAAATACTACCCAGTAAGGTGCACTGGTTTACAGGGAATCAGAGAACGGTCTACAGATTATAGCCTCTAAGATTATATCAAAACCAGGTCAGTACAACAGTTCATTAAAGGACTAAAAATAAGTTATGTTAAAATTATTTTCCCAACTTCTATCAATGCAATAAGAGTGGATTATTGACACTCTCATCTATAGTATTTCATGTTCCCTGTTGGAACATTATCACAGAATACTACAGCCTACAAATACCTGACATTATTTTTCTGTACCGATAGAAGTTATAGTTTATTAGGCCAGTAATACAGAATTTTCAGTGATCCTTCACAAACAGCAGCAGAGTCACTACCTATCAACCTAAAAGGCACTGGACTTGTCAATTCACGGTTCAACGCTATTTCTCTGGATTAGGAAAGCAATTATTTGCCGATTAAGACATGTAAATAGGCTCAAGAAAACAATGTAACATAGCAAAAAATACTGAATTACTATTTTTATTAATAACAAACACTGTATTTTTTTTTTCTTACAAGCAGGGAAAGAATAACAAAAAACATAGTCATGCCAAGGTTAAACTACAATGTATTACACACAGAGTCTACTTTGATAGAAGATTAGCAAAACCGCAAAAAAAAGCAATTAAGTATTTGGTCAACTTTAACTGAATTCCCTTGTGCTCACCTACATAATCATATTTTGATTTCCAGAGAGCTCCTATATTTTTCAGCACACTGAAGTTTTTACTGGGCTGCTACCTTATATATATTTTTCCTTCTCTTTTTTTCCCCTGAGTGTTTGGGCCCAAGGCCTCCTCTATTGCTCTGAAGACTGTATTATTAACTTGTTCTTTGAAATTTCTGAGAAGCTCATCCCTAGCATTTTCTATAGCTTCAAAAACATTTTATCTTCACAACAAGCAGCACAGTAAGATGAAGGGGGCTTTTTTCTCACTTTACAGGAGACTTAAAGCAGGCAGAACACAGGCAGAAGGGGCCGCTAGTTCTGAAGGCCATGGTATCTCCTCAGCATTTAAAATGGGAGCATGTGATCTTTTTGTGGCCAGCGGCATCAAAATTTGGTGTGTAAGAGAAAGCTTCCTGCTCCCAGTACCAGTGCCTTACTTCCGAGTAGCTGGCAACAGCAAGAGATCCTCTTGTAAGGCCACCTGTCTTTGGAAGACATGCAGAATATTTCTCATGCTCTCACAAGACAACTAAAAAAAAGAAAACTTTCTTAAAACTGAAGGAAGATGCTAATTAGTGGGTAGAGCAGAATTCAAATGTACATAAAACCCTTAAAGCAGAAGCATCCCTCCTGTTGCATTTTGATCTCAAAGATCAGTCCTCAAGAAAGAACTTGAGCCATCACAACCACCTGCCACATCATCTCAGAAACGTGTTTCTGTTGAGTAAATGACATGTGCAGCAAATGACAGAACTGGGCCCAAAAGTGAGCGGACACAACACATTCTTGGAATACAAATCCATTGAGAGCCAGTGAATGCACATCAAATAAACTTTAGATATAATACTACTGTCACAGTCCTTTTGCCAGATCTTGTGGAGAATGAAATACCTTGTGGAAGGCTATCATGACACACCTGCTTTGTGCTTATATTTCTCTCTATTTCTGCTACTGGCTACTATTGGGAACAGCTAGATAAATCTTTCCTCAAACTTGGTACAGCATGTTTTATGTCAAGCGCTAAATTAACAGAGGAAGGGATGAAAGAGGGAAGAGAAGGAGATACACGCTGAGTTCCTCAACTTCCGAAGTTAGCTTAAAGGCTGATAGGAAACGTTAACTCCCAGGAAGCTTTGTGGTGCTAAGCTGCCCGTGAGGCTTCATGGCTGAGAGATTCCTCTGCAAAATCTTCCAGGGAAGGAGGTTGGTGTTAAATATGCTTAAAGTTTCCTTTTCATTCCTTTTATGTTCTTTTTAAACTCTGATTCTCTTTTTGTGATCAAGGACTTCGCTTTCCCTCTGGTAAAATTAAAAGCAACCTCCTGTTGTGTTAAAGCAAAAATTCTCCAGAAGCATCCCACCCAAATGTGGGGCACTAAGTACAAGCTGTCCTTTTAGATGATTACATGGAATGCACAAAGAACTGTTGTGCTTTTCCATTAAACTACACAGGTCAGTATGGATGTTAGTACTGTCAAGTACCAGGTTACGGGAAGGAGTTTTCCCTAGAGCATTACACAGTGCTTTCGACCATGAACTAGGCAGCAGAGGGACAGCCCATGACAGCAGGAACTGCCCAGAAGGTTACATTATCTCTGCAAATAGAGACTTCAGCTGATAGTGTTATTTTCCTTCCTAATATAATTCAGTCCATTTCTTTCCCATGATTACTTCCTTAATATTCTCAAAGAGCTAAGGACATGATATACCCTGCTTTTAAACCTGATTTTGCCCATAACCAGAAGCTACAGTAGACACTTTGCTTCCTATTTAACTTTGCTGTATAGCCAATGTCAGTATTTTGTTTGAAAAGTTAGTTTTCAACACAATATATTTGTGAAAGTACTGTTTTTCAAAAGCAGAATAAGGAGAGCAATTTAACCAAAAGAATTTTTAATATTTTTTAAGACAGTGCAACACCGACTGAATTTCTGATCAGCTGTACAGTAAAAAAAAAAAAAAATAATTACTCTGCAAAACATCCATTGCTCTGTGAATTATCAAGTACAACAAGACTTACAAATGATTGCTAAAATGAAATCTTGGCCATGAAAATGCCCATCTTTCATGCAAGGGTAGAAACAGAAACTGTTTTTCAGTAAACATGGAGGTACCTAAAACAGCTGGAGGAAGATCAGGACTTTTCCTCCTGGCTCATTTGGCTCATGGTCCACTCCTAGTAATTAGCAGAGCAATCACTTCAGGGCCCCGGAAGATACATTGGTGAACGCTAACAGCACTAGTACTCCAGCTCCCCTTACTGGGGTCTAATGCATCAAACATGCCTGGACCATTCTCCTGAACTGAAGCCAACCAGCTTGGAGTTGCCCAAGTCCATAGTATTAAACTAACTCTCTTCCCCTTCCAAAAGAGGATGGC
The DNA here is from genome assembly GCF_963210335.1 of Falco punctatus. Classification (NCBI taxonomy): domain Eukaryota; kingdom Metazoa; phylum Chordata; class Aves; order Falconiformes; family Falconidae; genus Falco; species Falco punctatus. Next base: position 72,498,336 of record NC_137583.1, read on the forward strand.
TGAATCCAAACCACCGTGCAGGAATACTACCTGGCCTGTGCTGTCTCATCAGCGATGCCAAAGAGCTGCCTGGAAGACTGCAAATTAGTCCTGGCCAAATGCACACCAGGGACTGTTCTGACAATTCTAGAGTTGCACTCCTGTGCCAGGAAACCTCTGATGCTCCTCAGCTCCCACGTACAGAAACAGCCTTAGCTGTTTCAGCTTCATTAACTCCTACAGGGAAAGCCAGGCCCCATTTATGGACACAAATGCACATTTAAAATGCACTCAGGTGATTGTTTCACCATCGTTTCTAAGCCAACTCAAGTATTTCCACTTTATATCCTCACCTGCTCATCTAGAGCTTTCTTTCAACCTGGCACTATATGGCATCAACCCCGACAGACGCCACAGTGCTAAGCCTCTCCAGGGTCCTTCCAGAGATGCCCCTTCATCCCTGCCTGATGGGACAGCCAGACTTTTCCCCTGGCAGGCAGGGCCAGCCCACCAGCTGCCTGCACAGTATATAGAGCATCCCACGTGGCCCTTACAGGCTTTGAGACTTTCCATCAAATTTGAGCACCACTAATATCAGCTTATTTGTGTTCTGAACGTTCTTACTTCTTCACTTTAATTCAGTTAATTATTTCCATAAAGCTTTGATAAAGCATGTAAAAGGAGATTTAGAAAACAAAACTGTGTTGGATGCAATGCTGTCATTTAAATGCCTGGTTAGTTTAAGGAAGTTGATGTTTGTTTAAGGCCTTGGTAACATAAACATCTGCCACGCTTCCAGGCATTTTACACGCAGATTTAGGATTGCTGATGGCATCCATTAAGAAAAATACATATTTATCTTCCTGCAACTGGAGTTATTCCTATAAACCTCTTTAAGATGAATTTTCACTGATACTGACCCACCTCAACCACTGCTTCCCTTCTCATCACCTTTCCACACCGAATTTCATTACCTTTTAGAGACAGCAAATATTCAGATCAGTATAACGTAATACAAATTAAAGCACATGTTCACTTTGGATCACTTAGAGATAATTTCAAACTTAACAGCTCCCCAAGACTGTGCTTCCTCCTGTGCAGCTGCAGAGAGAACAGGTTTGGGTGGGTTTGTTTTTTTTATTTCTGGCTGATAGAAGATTTCAGTGGTGCAGCAAATCAAACATATTGTGTGTGTCTGTTTCAGGTCCAGAGACTGGTCAGCAGCAGAAAGTAATCAGAGACAGGAATTAAGAGAATGATTTTGTGTCCCAGATCTGGGGAATGCCACAGGATTGCTAAGCAGTGTTTAGACAAGAGGCTGCTGGAAAGAAGCTTCCAGAAAAAAAACAAAACAAAAACCACAAAAAAATCAAAACACAACAACAACAAAACACAAACCTCCCATTTGCTATTTCTGGTTCATAACAGATATTTTGGGATTAGCTTATGATGCAGAGAGGTGAATGCATTGTAGAACAGAAAGAATCTGAATTACAAAAGCAATTAGGCTGTTTGTGTAATGGAAATAAAAGAAGGGAAAGGGATTAAGAAAGAAAGGAGAATTAACCAAACACAAGGATTTTCTAAGAGAGGAAATTTTACTTCAGAAATTATTTTTAATCTGATACACGGCGGTGACATTCTCAGTGCTGTTCTGCCCACCCAAAACCCTCTGCCTGCCCTGCAGCTGAGGCTGAGAGAGGGAGGAGGCACATCCCTTTTCCAGCTCCTGGACAGTAAAGAAACATGGAGTTAGTCTTTTACACCTCTTCCTTAAAGTATTAGAAACTGAAATGATCTTGTAGACTGAATTTTTAATTATCATGCATTTTGTTTCAGTAATAATACATAGAAGTCAGAGATGAAGCAATCTTCATCAGGTTGCGTTGTCTCCCATGTACTGTGCAAATGTTTTTGGCAACATCGAAAAACAGAAGTTTACACAGTTTTGTGGCATCTGACAACAGTGAGCCCTGAGTTACAGATATGAAACCAGTATTCAGTTGTACATCATTATCTGATTATTGGAATGCCAAATGCCACTTTGGTACATCTCAAAACATTAAGATCTCAGCCATATCACCTTAAAGGAATAACTATAAATCAGATGAGTTTTTCAGAATTCGATTATTCAGTTTACTTCTGTTTTAAATTACATCTGCCTATTTCTATAGCCACTTTTTTTCCAACCAACCTAACTTAAAAGCTCACCTTCAACTCTGGATTAATTCTTTCCCTGTGTCTTTTCTCTGCTTCCATCTTCTGTCACTCCCTTATGTATCGCATCATTCTCTTCTCCCTCTATTTCGCTGCTCTCACCGTATTTTGACTTTGTTTTCCTAATTAATACAATTTTTCTTCCAACAATCTTATAATCCATTCCACTTCAATTTATTCTGTTGTTTTCCTATTACCTGCAAAGAAACCCCTGCTCCCAATCCTACTTTCTTAAAACACCCAGGAAATCAATATTTAATCAAACAGCTGCAGGACTTTTGTTTTAAATATCTGAAACCTCACCTGAGATGTGTCAGGGAATACGGTTTCCTTAAAATAAATTCTTAATCCTTTTTTCATTATGAAATTCAGTAGAGCTAAAAAAAGATTCATTACTTGCAAAATTATTTCTGTATTAAACCTATTAGAACAGCCCTGACAGAGAAGAATTTGCAATGGAGAACATAAATCATTCAGGTACTTGGAAAAGTCAGGTCGTTTGGAAGGTGCTAGATATCCAGTATTTTTGGTTTAAGGCCGTTTTACAGGACATTTTGTGACAGATACCTTTTGATGGAGGGTTCAAAGACCCCCTCTCTCCTTAGTTACGTATTTCTCATCTCCTGACACGTTTGCACATCAGTTTGGGTGAAATACAACGCACAAGGAGCACAGGGAGACCCAGGTACCAGTTTGCCACTGCCAAGGCTGGTACGTGAAACAGGTCCTGTCATGGCTGCAAAACTGCCAGGTTTAATTAATTCTTTAAACCAGGGCAGAAAGGTATTCTAGCTGGTAAACTATGCAATTTCAGTTTTTTCCCTTCTTTGCATGGTGGGCTTACTTAAAGGAAGCAGAATGCTGCAATTCTGTTCCTAAACAAAAAAAAAAAATATAATTGCTAGGTTTATTGATCCATCAAGGAAAATTCCCATAGAGAACAGAAAAATCAAATTTTTATTACATTTGTCATTTTTACAATTTACTCATATCACTGTGAGAGGAAATTCAAGCACAGTCGCATTTTAAGTAATTGTTTCAACTCAGAACTTACTCCCTCACACACCCTATCCAACTGGCTGGCAAAGGGAGCACAAAGGAAGGGTCTGATTGCAGCTCTTCAGCCTTCTCATTCAGCAAACCGTGTTGGATGAGCACAGCCCAAACAAGGCACGCGTTTTTCCTGACGCCGCTCGGCGGATGAGAGGAGTCTCCTGCCCACCTGACCCAGTGTGCCTCACAGTGATTGTTTCTTCGTAAGGAGATTTAGGCAGTTTGCGTCAATCAAGGATTTAGCACAAGACATAAATGCCATCCCTTCTTAACATAAACAAACAGCTGCCAGCACCTCCCTTGATGAGCTAAGGGTGCATGGGCGGCTGGCAAAAATTATAAAAGTTAGTCATTTCTAGTGTATTCTCCCCTTTTAAAAATACTACCTAATCTTATTGTTTAATCATAGGACTTATTTTAAAGGTCCCCATTTTTCTGCAGTAGCAAAAAAATACTTAAAAATACTACAGAGGCAGACATAAATAAAGTGGGAATTCTTATAAATAATAATATTAAATGCCTAGAATCACATACAGAGTACAAAAATCATTAACAGAGTAAGCCTACGTAATCATTAAATATTTTTCCATTTCCAGGTGTCTAAATTAGCAAACAGAACTCAAATAATGAATTATTGTATAAGGCTTGATCCTTGCTCCATGGAATATATCTAGATCAGAACTACAGCTGAAATTAGCACTCACAAGTCACAAGCCTTCAAGCCCTGTCAGATCTTCTTTTTACTGTAAATTGAATAATAGTAAGTAAAAAATAAATCTTGAAATGAATTGTTTCAAATTGCAGTATCAACACAAAACATGCTTGAGTTTGCAAGCAACAGCTTCTGCTTTTTAAACCTGGCCACGTTCAATACATGCTTACAAATCAAAGGATTACCTAACGGAATTATGAATTACTTAAAAACTGGCCCAATCATTCCCACAATGAACTTTGTGAAATTACCATTAAATTAGTAGTTTGCCAGATACCCAGTAGAAGGCAAATGAGGAAACATCCCTGCCACCCAAATAATCTGTCACATTGGGTAGCAGGGCTGGAGGCCTTTCTCCTCCTCACTCCCACACTCTTCACCACCAGCACACGTGTGCAGTTTTTTTCCAGGTGAAAATGAAGCGGCCTAAATACACCTCACATACCATCTGATTTCCTCATAAAATAATTTAAATAAGAGTACCTCTTCTTTGCCCTAGATTCTCCTTTCAATAAGCTGTTTGGTAGCACACACACACCGCCCCCCCCAACCACCCCCCCACCCCAGTTAAATCAGTTGCAGTCACCCTTTTAGCGACAGTGCCAAAAGTTCCCTTCATGATGTCAGAAGCTTATTACAATTATAGCACCTCTTAGCACTTGAACTTTTGATCTGATTTTTTTAAAAATAGCAAAGACTCCCATATCAAAAGATCATTATTGAAAATAACAGTATTAATGCTATTTAATCAGCTCCGATTTCTTTTAACCTCTTGAACCAGAAGGCAGCATACCACATATTCTATTCTACATTTGGACCAACTCGGAATTCAAAGCTGTGCCTTTGAATATTTCATTCTGACGCTGTTAAAATAGCAATTGGGGAAGCACACAAAGCCCCATACTAACATTTTGGGGTAAAGCTTGTCCATTCTGACTTCCTATGTTCTTCTGCTGAAAGTTTTTGGGAGTCAAATCTGACAGTTTCACCATGAGTTTCTTTCTTTCTTTCTGTGCCCCTGCAGAAGCAGGGATGGTAGGACGAGGCAAACTGCCTTGCAGGCTCAGCACCTATTCTTCACTCTGTGGCTTCCTTAAAGACCTTGCTTTTCTGGAAAACCACTGTCAACAGTATTCAATTATAGTCTAAGGATGTCTTCAGAAACTTTCAAAACTCTAGGTCCTGCTCACAGGGTAATATTGCAGGGGTTTTTAGACAAGATTAAAATCAGATATATTTCTTTTGAAAGCAGGGTCCTAAACATGTACGGAGTTTCTGAAAACAAAACAGATGCTGTGACTTTGTAGAACAATTTTGTCAACACATCATCTGATTATCTTTTCATTTTTTTTTCCCCTCAAAGTGTAAGGGGTATGAGCCCACTTCTACCCAGGAAAACATAATGTCATAAACATACCACAGGGATTTAAAAATGAAATGGCAATCGCTGGAGCAGTTCTTGTCCTCACCTATGCTTGCACAATCCTAATTAACAGTGGGCAGAATCTGGCCTGCTGTGCAAACCCCATCTAATCCCCACACTGTAGTCTGCCATGCCAGAAGGTTATTCCTTGAAACACTCTCCAGTAAGCCGGATAATTCTAGAAATGACATTTCAATGCCACTGAATCAGTTTGCCTAGTGCTACGATTTAATTTCTAAGCCTCTTCCACTTCACTGTACTTTTATTACAACATAGAAACGGTGACAGTGATACTGCTTTTGAGAAAGAAATGAAAACCAACAATGACTATTTTGGCCTGCAGTTTGGGACACTCATTTGGAAGTAAATCAAGTGTTTACAAAGATAGCATCGTCCCTCATTTGTTGTATACCTACAAGGTATATCACAGATTATAAATTGAAGCAGAACATTTAGAAAGAGACTCTCAGAGAGCCAGAGTACCATCTAATGTGTAAGACAAAAAGATCAAACCGATTTGTTTAGTGTCTTAGGACTGCATTAAAAATGAGACACTGGAGCAGTGAGAGCACAGCAGCTGGTTTTAGAATATTTAGCTCCGGGCTCCCAGAAAAAGGGCCTATGACAGCAGGAGTGCACAAGGAGAAGCGATGGACTGAGCATCCCAGAGGCCTACGGAGCAGAGCTGGGGAAAGTTTATATTAGGTCACGTCATTGTCCCAAGGCTGATGGCTCAAGGCCATTATGCACCTCCTCGCCTGAGCTGCACTTACAGCTCATTATCTGTAACCCTGGTTTTAAGGCTGGGGGTTTAGCATAGGAAACTAAGCTTTATGATATAAATAAAACCAGATCCTGCAAACAAATAGGTCTCTACTAAATGGAAATCAGTTTTATAAATATTTCCAAGTTCAACCCCTTGCTATGCTGATGCTATAATCTATGTGGAATAAGGGGCAATCTGCAACAGTGCTCTCTGGGGACAAGTACTCCAAATTCAGTCTCCAATTTCTCATTTATGCCATGTAGGAATTAAAACAGGGCAAGCTTCTGCACCAGGTCTATGATTTCGTGCTCTTCGGCAGATTGCCTTTATCAGCTCCATGTTCACATCCAGCTGCCCACGCAGGCAAGGAAGAGCTCGCCCAGCTGTGCTTGCTATTTCTTCACAGCTCTGGAAAATGGGCAGCTCACAGCAGGGATGAAAGGAGACGCTGCTCTGCCTGATGTCAAAGCTAGGAACACTGTATTATGCAGATAAATACACCTATACTTTTCAGGACATTCCTGTCCTCATGACATAAGGGACATGAGTGACATGACATATCTCTTTATTTGCAGATACCTCTCCTCAGACCAACTGAGTACCATTTAAAGACCACTAACTTTTTTACAGCTCATTTTCCAGTTTCACACAATTTCTTCACCTGTTGTCTCTTGCCTTGTGTATCTTTGGTAAAACCAATTTTTAACTCTGCCAGTTATGAGACTACTGATTTGTTTATTTTTTTAATTAGCAAAGCAGTAACACAAAAATCTTGAAAAAACACAGTATAGCAGCATAAGGAAATTTGTATCTGCTCCATAGCACTCTATACTCCTTCACACTTCCTTGAAGCCAAATTTAGTAAGAAAAATTAGAAGACTATTGAGTCAACTAAAGATTTAAGTATGTGGTTTTCTTCAAGTCAAGCAGATATCTGAACAAATACTTAGGCATATGTGCAACAAAACAGATTCTGATAAGTATTTAATGGTTTAATCTTCACCACATTTTTTTTTTTTTTAAAGTGGTCTCAGTATATAAATTCCAGTTCACTGCAACAGAATTTCCTAAGTTTGGCTATAATAACACCAATACAGTTTTATACACCAAGAACCACAAAAGAACACCGAACCTCAAGTGTAACACTGACACATAAACACTAAAAGACTCAGCGTGCACCTCACCACATGGTATAGCCGACCATCTGTCTGTAAAAGACCTGGGGACATAGGGTGGGGAAGGGGGGGGGTGTTTCCTGTACCATCAACTGGCAACTGATAATGTTACATCATAAAACACTTCAGCCAACTATAAATATCTCTGAAGGTCACCAAAATCTATAGAAAGGGGTCAGGTCAGTGAAGGCTGTGTACAATAGAATAAGAAAATACTTCAGAGCAGAGAAAGAAATGGGCTTCAAGAAGGTCATTGTGGTGGAGGAGGCAAAGCTGCTTTATATAGAGGAACTCAAGGATGATGTTTCATCCTTGGGATTTTAATACAACTACTTTAATTTTTTTTTTTATTAGACGTACAATTCAAACTATGCACATTTACTAAAGAAAATTTAAAATACATGGTCTTCCTATAATCAAATTAGAATTCGTCTTGAAACTGGGACAATACAAAATATGGAAGGATCAAAACATCAAGTGCTGCCAGCCGCATAAACTCACTTTATGGCAGGACTTTGTAGAAGGTAGGAGAAAAGAACAGATTAAGGATTTGATCCTGCACCTCCCAGCACAGGCCAGGAAGAGGCCCCAGAGGCTCCCTGCCCACAGCCACAGCCAGCCCGGGCACTGCCAATGCCATCAGGGAAGCACTGTTTAGATTCCTCAAGCATACAGAAAACTGCAATTAAGACATCTCTCTTGGAAAACTTAGGACCTGAAAAATATGACTTTAGACTTTCCAAACCAGTTTTCATCAGCTCAGTGCTGCTCAGCCCATGCCATATCAACACGGACACTTCATTTCAGCATGCCTTTTTGCTCTGAAATGCATTTGACAAGCTCATCTTCTCTCATGTCAAAATACATGTAAAAGAGAAAATTGGAAGCCTAACACAAAATAGGCATTAAATGACATCCCAAACTATAGTTTTTAAAAGGGCTGAAATCTTCCTGGCACAGTATAAAAGACACTATGGAACGTTTAAAGCCTAGCATAATCCTAATACTTATTATACAGCAATTTTAGATTGAATTATCCCAACCTTGAAAAAAGCATAACTCAGTGCTAGAGAACTGACCTGCACAATCTCCCACCACAACAGGCAGTGCCAACTGCATTTGGGCACAGCTACACTGAGCTGCACACATTCAGCGTAAGGCACAAGGGGAGTACTGCCGCACTGCACTTGGCTGAATTCCATGCTGCCCCCCTTGACTAACTTCTGGAGTTACTGGCATTCCAGGCCATTTAAACTGGATCCACATCCAGCTGTGCCAGGCAGGTAAGGCCTGTGCCAAGGTACCGCATGCTCATGAATGGCAGGAAGCACCAGATCCAGGAAAGGATCTGGCAAGGGTAGAGTCCAAAGCCAGAGATTCAATCCTGAAAGCTCTTTCCTACAAGGCTCTAAAATTTCTTATGGGGAAAGCATCTTACTCTTGAAACAAACAAAAGCTCAGCTCCCAGCGTTGAGATCCCAGAATATCTCCACTCGTTTCCCTGCCAGACTTCATCTGGCAGCTTCAGACCATGCACAAACAGGAGCAAGCTGCTGCAACAAAACACGTGAAAGACTGAGACCCAGATAAGTAAGAAGTTTAAAGAATAAAAATAATGAACATGTAGCTTTATGAAAAGTAGGGAAGATCAGCAGATTTCAAGCACCTGGTCTCCCAGACTGAAAAGCCAGAAAGCACAGGTGAAGATCATGTTATATCACTCCCAGTTAGAGCTTCTCAAATAATTATTTTTTGGGAACAGGGGCCAAATCAGTATCTTATAACATTATGCAATGGCTTGTACAAACCTAGGAATACACCAAAATTATTTTTTTCAGTTTACTTTTACTGAAATGCAAGTACAAAATTAATCTTTTGGAGTTAAAAAAATAAGTATTTTAAAAATTGATGTCTAATCCAGGACTTGATTTTAAGAAACGTCTGAATTAAGAGTGTTATGTTACATGTACAACCCCTCATCAGAAACTTAAGAGTTATTTGGGCCCAGGTAATGAACTGTGTCATGAATTCATTGATAATTTATTTCCCTTCAGTAACAGTTAAACGTATCTGTCATCGGCCAGACTGCTGAGATTTCAGTTTCAGCTTCCATACTACATACTCATTACCACAGTTAATATTAATTGGTAATCAAAGAGAAAAGCACCTGAAGCAAAGGAACAAGACAGAAATAACCTCTTTATTCCCACAAGGCAAGAACTGAGACATGATAATAGGGCGGTATGTTTACAATTTATTTTTACCCTGTACATAATAAAAGACTTCACCAACCAGAGTGAACAGACATTTTTCATCAGCACTTTTGTTTTTCAAATAGAAGTTTTTTATTATAAGCAAAATTGCATTAAGCATGCAAAATGACTTATTCAGTGATTTGCATAAACATCTTCCATGGCGTGCACAAAACTTGACAGCTGTGATTTGCTTTACCCATGCATAAATAACAACAAAATTGGCCCAAAAACTTTTACTTCCCATTTTAAATGTGAAGTCTAACAAGGTAAATAAAAAGGTTATAACTTCCAGGAATACAGAAAAACACTTAGCCCAGACCTAGTAAGAAAACACTAGAAAAGAAAATAGGGCAAAAAATGTTAATAAATATAAAGTTATTGAATTCCTGATTCTCAGGAGATTTATATTCTATTGACCACAATGCTGAATGGGACATAAATATAGTTAAAAGAGCTAAATTAATAAAAATATTCTTTACCATTTAAAAGAAATATCTAAGTGCTTTGAGAACTCGGTATTTCAAATATCCAATATTTGGCTATTCAGAGAATACCCAAATATTTCGAATCTTTAAAATAAATTCAAAATTAAAGGAATGTAGAAGTTTCTAGAACTTTGGTTAATCTATTCTACATTTAAACTTTAAGATATTTTAGAAGTCTACAAAGAGTAGCCACTAGCCAGAATTTGCTGAATTTTTTTTATTATTTGTTTCTTTCTATAACCATTTTAAGCTATCAACATGTGTGTAAAATAATTTATTTAGTCTAGGTGAGTACACTGTGCCAATGGAAAGGCACATCCGTTGTCTAAGGGGATTATTTTCTTCATATTTAACCAAGATTTAGAAGGTGAGAGGGCATAGAAGAGAAGGACTTGCATGACCTTTGCCTTCTTGCACTATCCTGTCTAGACCATTTAAATGCTTGAGTCAAAGTATCCTCTTTAAACAGTACAGGCTTTATTTAGACAATAAGCTGCTCAAGCCAGACAGGTTTATTATTTGCCTTCAGCATGATATGCACACTGGTTACAGCAGAAAATCAAAAGTACTTTTGAAGTAAGATCTATCAAAACAATACTGTAACATAAATATAAAAGTCAAAATTGAACCATAAAGTGAAAATCATTCAGTACTAAGTCTTAAATATTTAGAAGGAAATAAGTAAAGATAATTAAAAAAAAAATAATCTTAACAGATATCTAACCAGCAAAATATATATTTGCTTCCTATCCCATGGAAATAATTAAAAATTCTGCAAATTTATCAGATTTAAAGGTTAACCATCCTCATTCTGATTTTTCCTTCATTTTTATTTACAGCTTTTACAAAATGACTTAGCTATTTTAATTACTTCTTTTAACTTGTGAAAGTATAAATCAGGACAGCTTTTGGACAGCAGTCTCTCAAACTTTTAAATATTTACTTAGCTAGTTGCTTAATTGGAAGGAAGCAGAAATTATGTTACCAACTTTACGCTAAAAAAAGTTTAACATAATTTGGAGTTAAGCACAATACGGCCTTGACACTAGTTTGCTGCCTTGTACCGGAAGGCATATAGCGTAGCAGAGGAAAAGAGCCTTGAGGCATTAGTGTAATCCACCAAGGTTAAAGTGGGAAAGCTAGAATGATTTAATACATTTTAAGCATTTTAAGCCCATAGTACAGTAAATGGTCCGTTGCTAGGAAGCAATCCTGACTAAAAATACAGCTCTTCTTAATATGCTGGCTTGGTGTCTAAAACATGCCAGAAATGGGTCTCACTGAAGGTGAGACCTCCTGTCCTTGAATAGAGACCCCAATTCACATTCACGAACGTCAGAACCTGAAGTGCTTCTAAACCTGGAGGTTATGTCTGACCAGGAAAAGCAAGCTGAAATGATGGATGATCTTTACTAACAACTTGTCAGGAGTGTCCACATTGGGGGAACCATGGCAATAACTAACATCTCTTCAAAATTAGCAGATTTAAAGTTCTGATCCCCCACTCCAACCATGGATTGGCCACCCATGAAGGAAGAACTTCCCACCAGACACCTGAGAACCCCGGGACTGGCTGACTGCCTGGGGGCTTCCCTGAGGGGAACTGAGGGATGCGCTAAGCAGTCCCAAACCCCACCCTACATGCTACGATAAATTCCCATAAATAACCAGCATTTGCCCTGCTCCATGAAAACAAAAGCATTTGACTACCCTAATTTACAGCTGTAAACAGATGAAGCAATGCTTACTCATGCAAATTAAAAATTAAAACCCTCAGAAACAGAAAGCAGAATTTGGCAGTAACAATGATGAGGAGTTCCAACCATTTAGCTAAAGAACTGACCAGTTCTCAAGTAATACTGGACCAGTAAGTTCAGTACCATTAGGGAACACAGTATGCCAGAACATGGCCTGCGAGGGATGGAAGTGCCGTGAATAACTTGGAAAATGGGAACTGAGCCCTTAGAGGAGGCTCTGGGTGAAGTTGCAGTTGTTACACTTTGTGCAAAAGATCCACTTACTCTCATTTTAGATAATTAAAAATATATTAATGGAAGAATAAAATAAATAACCCTAAGCATAGAATTGCAAAGGCATCACGAATTACTGTAAACAACTTGCAGACTTTGATCACAAAGTATTACACCTGTCTAATTTACAGTAAATCTTTACTGAATGCATTATTTAAGTAATTTGTTTCCAGTAGCTACATATTTTCTACATTGAGACAAGTAGAAATTGATAACAGCCTTAAAAGAGCCAGTAAATAGTGTAATTTTTTTTTAATTACTAGATACATTTCCTATTAATAATTACTTTGTAATTCAACTTTATTTTTTGTCTTTTCACTCTACAGTCCTTTCTCCTTTCTAGGTGGTTTCCTGCTAGAAAGACAGATAGATAGGTTGGTTTTGACTCCAACAAAAGGACTTCATTTACTTTACTACTGTAACCCAAGCAGCTGCAGCTCAATAGGCAGTTAAGGTGGAAAAGTTCAGACCTTTGGGATACCATTTTTTTGGCAGTCTCCTTTTTCAGATTTTCAACAGGTTTATTATTTTTGCCTTAAACTCCTTTCCTTCTGCCTCAAATAGAGAAGAGCCCGACCACTCTCTTGAATGGGAACCAAGTTTGTCCCCATCCAAAGAGTAGATGAAAGTCTCTGTTATGTCCATAAACATTACATTTGGAGTCACACGCTTACCTGTTAGTAAACAGACCTTTGCGTCAGTGAGGTATAAAACTCTCCCTTTCCTCTACAATGCACACTTGGCATCTTTAGGGAGGAATCTTTTCTCTTTGGACTTTACATTCTCGGTCATTCTGCACATTATAGCCACACAAGATGTGAACACATATAACTAGGCTAATTTTTGTGCTAGCTTGATACAAATTCACAGCCGGTATCAGAAATAATAGAAATCACTCATTTTGAAAGCACAATGGTTTTGAATGTTTTTTCCTCAACCTCCTCCTTTCAGTCAGGCACACTCATACAAGAAAAATCCTATGAGAATGCATGCATTAAGTAGTTAATTATGGGCACATGCCCATAAGTCTGGTTTTAAAAGACCCTGATTTCAGTGAGAAACACTAAAGCAGTTTTAGCTGTCTAGACATGAGGACTTATCTACAGATTTTTACTAAATACACAGTTTGGCAAGTCTTAACACTTTCAACCTAAACTACAATTTTAACAGTGCCATTAGGTCTCTTATTAATGATTGATGGGCACCAAAACATAACATACTTCAGAGATATTTTACCCTTTGTTTCCAAATATGTTTCACATTATTACCATTGTTAAAATTTATCTTCTCCTATGTAAATTACACCTGAAATAACTGCAGAAAGTTAACTTCCCTCTTTTTCACTCTATAATAAGATTTGGCCTTGAACCTTCAGTAGTTCAATTTTCTATGCAGATTTAGAACTGTAATACCATTCAATTGTAGCAACAATACAATGGTTAACCTAACTATCCAACAGCTATAAAACCACACTGCTAAAACCCACCAGTAAGACACTAGCACATTACAATATATCAAGAATAAATCAGCTATGAGTACTTTAAGAAGAGCCTGAGATCAAAGATAATCACACAACATTATAATTAACTAATCTGGAATGCCTGAGTTATTGCTAAAGAGGTTTTTCATTCCTTTTCCTTAAAAATGCAATATTTACAACAGAGTTTACGCCGTCACTAGGAGAACACCAGATATCAGAGCCAATGCATTCATTACTCATGACGTAACTGGCAGCATGAGGAGTTCCTTGAAAACTGTATACTACAAAAATACAGTAGTTTCCATTAGTGTGGGAACATACCACATTTCTCATAGGATTCAAAGTATTTCCCTTAGCAACAATAAATCTACAGAAAAAGATACAAGACAGTAGTTAAAAGCATTGGCTGCAAGTGAAAAGAAGTCCTTAATTCACTATCATGAGGTAGTCTAGCAGTGTTTAACTTGTGAATATGCAAAAATTACTCTAGTTTAATAGTTTAGACCAACTGGGTTTTGGATTTCAACATAATTGATTTATTTAATATTTTTTAAAGGAGGACAAGTGCACATTTTCAGAATTTATTTTAGTTACAAACATGATTTCAAAGGAAAGCACTTTGAAAACAATCCAGATACTTTGTCCCTTGGAAGAGGTCACCTACAAAATGTCTCTTAAAATAATCTCTCTCCAAGCCACCAGGACATTAAGGGAAATTTACAGGAAAGGCTGCAATTGCAAAGCCACTTCTTCAAGTGTTTGAATCACCCATAAAAATAGTTCAAATTAAAACCCACATGCTTACTTGGATCTGATCACTTAGCATGTTGTTTTCCCACTAGCAGTTCAGATTTAGGAAGGTACCAGTGCCTCATTTACCCATCAATATGTGAAACTTTCTCTGTGACCACTGAACTGGTCATGCATGTAAAACAGTGCGCAGATAGCCCCATCAGTGCGGTGGTATAAGGCCATATTACCTGGGCAACACTGTCAGACGTACCAAAGTTGGGAAGTATTGGAAAAAAAACAGTGATTAAGGGAGGGCTGTTTATTTGGGTCAGAATGAGGGTGGGAAAGGAGAAGACCTGGGGAGAAGAGAAGGGAAAATCAGGGTTGTCAGATTGATGCAGTGACTGATGGTCTTTGAGGGTGCTTATCAAGCAGCCCCAGACCTGTAGGTCAGGTCCTCCCACGGACAGCTTAGAACTCATGGTGCTGGGTAGAACAGCCATGCTGGTAGGCATGGGGACTGGATTTGCTTCAGATAGAGAAATATCCCCCCTCCTCACACCAGCCTCCCTCCAGTCACGCACACCGGCTGAACAGTCCACTTGGGTTTCCTTCCATATCCTGCAGACCAGCACAGCCTGGCCACCCTACTTGGGTGACAGACACAGGGACTGCAGCCCAAGGGGTGCTACTAGATTGCTGGATTGCTGGAATTGCTGATATAAAATAAATTTCCCATGGGTTCTGGAAAGGTGGGACTTTGGTTTTATTTATTTGAAAAGACTGCCAGTCCAACAGCATACAGTGGTGACTGACTGATAACGTGAGATCATCTGATGGAGAAAGACCCAGTAACACATGCATTCCTGTGCAGCCCACATTCCCAGCCATCCATAACACAGGTAAAAAGACTGAAATGCCAGCTCTGGTGACAGTGTAGAAAGATGTGTGACTGATGTTATCTTACTTATCAGAATTATAGCATAATTATACCTAGCATTGCCCTTGCACAGTTACACAGCACGCAGAGGTTACATCAGGGTAGATTTACTGACTTCAATCAAACATTCAGAGATAATTTCTTACCCTTATATGATATCATTAAGCATGTGACAGAGCTGACAACACTTGAAATTATACTTGAAGAGTACAGTTTGTTCAGAAGAAAGTTGGAAAGTCACTTAAAAGATTTTGCTCTATTTTTGTGTCATTTTGCCAGGAACTAAAGAACACTGCTCCATTCTGCCCTGTCCCCTCTCCTGCCACGTTGTTGGCTGTAGCACTGGGAACACTTTGAAATTTCTGGCTATCCAACACTTTTCAACTTATTCTTTATGTCAAAGCTCATAGAAGAACTCAATTAAGTTTATGAGCTTTTGTAAGTGACCTTGCAGAGCCCAGTTGTCAGCGTTGAAACAGCTAGCATACAGCTTGTTTAATTTCTGTTTACAATGGGAAAAATCTAACACAAGTCTCCATGATATATCAAGAAACATTTTACAATTAAATGACCCAAGAATTTGTCATAACCCTTAAAATGAAAACTACCTAAGTGAAACTAATTATATACATTAGTATTATATTAATACTACATTAATATCACATTAGTAATTTTTAACAGTTGAAAATATATTTTCATGTTTTACAAATTTTTTACATAATTTACAAAAATTATATGTTTTGTATTTTTCCCAAAAGAATACAATTTATCAGTTGCTGAATTGCAAAGCTGCTTTAACTGGCAAAGGGTGATTATATTTCTTCTTCCTCTACAAAAATCTGGTCCTGAAAATATGTTATTTTAAGAGGAAATGAATGAATGTTCTATAGTTATATTTTGCCTCGTTAGCTTTATTCTCTATTAATAATGCCTCCAAAGATTATCACTGTGTATTCATGCCTTCCAAGTATGGTATTCCATGCATTTACGCACACCAAGTACTACACAGTCCTGTTTTATCACTGTTCAGAAAGAGACTAGGTCATTAAATAAAACCTCAATTTCCTTACAATAAAAAGTATAGTAAAAGTTAGAAAAAAGTGCACTCTTTCCTAAGAGAAAGAGATCAGAACCAAAAAGTCTGGTCTGTGAGAAATGTCATGGTATATGACCAACTACTGAGTCTGTAAAACAAGCTTTTCATGAGAAGAAGCGACAAGTTCTTGAACCTGGGGGTTGTATCGTGGTGCTTCTGCTGCATATTCATCTGTCTGCATTAAAGCAGAGTGCATCAACTGGCACTCTAATTTCTGACGACTAACGAAGGCCAGAATTATGCCAAGGCATACCAGTAACGTTCCATTTTCACCAATAGGCAGGAACAGCTCTAGGACTGGAATGAGACGATGGTTTATAAAGATGAAGCAGTTTTTCTGACCTGCCTTCTAATAAGAAATAAATTAAGAGGTAGGTATCAACAGCTGAGACAACGTTGCTTTGATTTCCCTGTTCCTTTTGTGCTTTTGGGATTTCATTCTGGTTTTCCTGATGCCTTTAGACA
Organism: Falco punctatus; assembly: GCF_963210335.1. Lineage (NCBI taxonomy): Eukaryota > Metazoa > Chordata > Aves > Falconiformes > Falconidae > Falco > Falco punctatus. The sequence continues at coordinate 72,515,144 of NC_137583.1, forward strand.
TTCTTGCATCTTTAGGGATGAACTTCAAGGACAACTGAATGTCCCTTAGTAGTGAATGGCCCTTGTTAGCCAAAGAAAGAGTAAGCTAAAACTTCTGACACTTACAGTTTAACAGCAGGAAACCACACTGAGAAGTGCAGCAATAAAACAAAAAGTCTGTAAAATAATATATTGCGTATTAGTGCACTCAAAGGACCCAAAACAGCTACACACCCTTTTTTTTAATAACAGCATCCTCTCTTAGTCTTGGAGAGATTGTGTTCCTTAAATGCATCTCTCTCAAATTGTTAACTAGTCTTATTTCAAGAAGTAACATTTAATATTATTTGAAAATATCGTTCTTATTCAGAATAAGAGTACCTAGTGTACTAAACAGTGCTTTATGTCTTTCATGACCTTCTCTTTTGATTATTGTCTCCTATGGTGCATATGAATTCTTTATTCAACACAGGGTACATATAGAGGGAAATCTGACAGTAAAACCTCAAAATGACTGGAAGACTCAAGGGAAACCATATTAAAAAAATGCAATTCAGTCTTTGCCACAGGGCAGATTTCAAATAGGAAGTAAGTCTTCCAGTGGAAGAAAAAGCCCCAAACCTGCAAGTGTTTAACACAGATGAGCCCTGCAATAAAGGAATTCACACCTGAAGAATATGGTGCTGGTTTGGAATGTTGAATATGCAAACACTGAGGTGTTACTTGCAAAGCACCTCCTATTATTTCTAAAAATTCTGAATATAACAAGGTATTATTACAGTAACGATCAAAGTTCCTGTTGAAGCCTACCAAATTCAATTTACTTAATAAATTTCTCCCAGAGTTGGTTATGAATATTTTGCATTCAAGAAACAGGTTCTACAATGTGGCAGAAGTCTCACAGAGTGGAATGTGTCCTGAAGAGTGGCCAGGACACGCTGCAATGAGCAAACAGCATTTGTCCTGGAAACAGGGCACAAATTCAATATGCTGTATGTATCCAATAGAACTGAATCTATCATAGTAGCCATATACTTATTTACTGATGCAAAAATGACGCAAAGGAAATTAAGAAGCAGAGACAGCAGGGAGTCAGACCTAAAGGCAATCCCTTAGGCCTCTGCTGAGAAGGCATCACTGACAGGCTCTAGGCACAGGTCTGGATTTTTCAGTTCTTGAAACTTAAAGCTTTTACAGCTGTATTTTCTTCTTTGCTGTTTCTTCAGGGCGAATTATTTTGAATCCCTAAAGTCTTTTGAATTTCTTCTTTCATTACCATAATATTTTCACTTGTGATTAAAAGCATTTAGAAATCACATACAATGGAAGAGAGAAATGTTTATTGCCAGTGCATTTCTTGGGAACATAATATGCTTCCACATATGTAAATTCTTCACATGTTATTTGTACATCTATTTTTTTCTGTTTGATATACCTTTGCATATCATTGTACAAATTTATCTAGTCTAGTAATTAACTGTTATATTCTGTGTTAACAAGTGATTGTGCTGTTTTCGCTCTATAGAACATGTCTTACACCTCAAGAAGCAACAAATAACACTTCCTAGTAACTAGGTAAGTATATTCTTGATGATCATTCAGAGAGAGTATATTAACTGTTGCTTTTTTTTTATTGTGGTAATTTTTAGCATAGTTCTATCTACGACAATAAATAATAAAAATGCATACTTAACTTAGTTTAGTTTTCTGCAGAGTACTACATTCAGGTTGACTCTAAATACCCAAAACTAATTTCCACATGGGAAATCCTGTTCTTGGCTTCCTTCAAGAACAGGCTACCTAATGCATATGGAACTTAGGAAGGCTTTCAGTGTAATCAGTAGCCCTTAAGAACTTGGTATAAAATACTTAATGGCTAGACACAAATATTTTCTTATGAATGAGTATAAACAGACCAGTTTGAGCATATAACTACTAAATTTCCATGAAATTCTGATCAACTGTATCCAAAGCTTATTGACTAAAATACGGACACATTTATTCAATATTTCTGATGAGCCTTTCTTACTGTACGCATAATTTTTGTTCAGCATTACACATTACTTGAAGGACAGTACAACAATAGTATACAATAACTGCAGGACATTACAAAATCTATACACAAGCAGATCTCCAGCTGAAATTGAGTAACTGTGAGGAGCACAAGTATTTTTAAAAGGGAGCAAGATGAATCCAAACAGAAAATTATACAGCCTTAACCTACAGAGCTACTATGTTCGACACAACTTTTCTGTATCATCTAGAACATTAATCAAACACGAAAAGGTTAAAAATTCCCCATCATTCTTAGTTTTTAGAGTCTTCCTATGTATGGTCTCAGTCCACCAGCTGATCTTTTTTCTCCCTTTCTATTTCCCTTGGCTACTGTATTTTTTTGAATAATTCTCCCATTAATGCACTGATGATTTGAATAAAGAACTCATAAATGCTTATGCAGTTACATGTTTAAATTTGTCATGCATCACTAGAAAAATAAACCATTTACACTTTATACACTCTGGGCCCATTTATGCCTCTAGAAATGCAAGATATATCTGGCAATTTGTCATAAATGGCAACCTCAGTCAGCTTTAATCTTTGCAATTCAAATACAGGAAAATCACATCACAGATTTATATCGCCAGCTTCTTCAATTTCAGTAGTGGCAAAAAAACTTAGAAAAGAAAAAGGGAAATAACAGCAGTAATAACTAACCCACCGAAATATACGACTGGTATTCCTGTATCCAGATGAAAATGTCAAAGGCCAGTACAAACATTACTGTGAAAAACAAGCATAATTTCCTTTCATTCCCAGATTCTTCTGTAATTTCACCTTCTAGTTTACCTCAGACAACATTACCTTCAAAGTCAGGTTTGTATTTTTTCCTACACTCTCCTCTATCCCAGAATAAACTGAAGGTCTCTAAAAATTTCTCTTCGTCAAGACAGTTCAAGGCAGCTCAAATCGATTGTGACTGGGTCAACTGGTAACTTCTGCCTTTTTATTAACTCTTGATAGTGGAAAAAAACCCTAAAGTTTACATCTTAAGAAGGGGAAACCTCATTCCTCTTACCTTCCCTGTTACATGTGCATGGATACAAAAGTCTGTAGAGATTAGAAGTAGCAATTAGGCATCTGTGGTAAAGGCTTATGTATGCTACTACACACTATTAAGAAAAAACACCATAGGAAAGTGAACTTCTCATTACAGTATGAAGCCAGTCAACAACTTTCTACCTTTAACATGAATTATCCTCCAGCTTCTTTAAAATTGCTGCCTGGTAGTTAATGAACTCAGCACACTGCACATAAAGATGAAGTGCTAAAATTAATTATAGGTTCCAATTTGGAATGTTTGTTCAAATATGACTGCTTAATGTTAAAGATCAAGTAATCTGCCTGAGTCAAGCAGTGTTATCAACAGGGGTTATCACCCAGATCCAGCCCAGCCTCCCAGTACCAGCAGACTGATACCTTGCATATGCAGGCTACTACTGCCTACAGAAACTGCCATCAGTGCAACTCTGTTGGCTAGTACAGCCCAGCTGCTCTAAGGATGTGGGCAGAATCCTGGTTCCCCTGGTTCAAGGGAAAACCTTCAGAAATTTCAAGGGAAGGAAGACCTCTAGCTTACAGCAGACTACTTTTAACTTCTGCATGCCCTGATGTCCTTTTTGCTGATTGGATTATGCATGTATCTCAAACCCAAATCAGTGGGAATTACACTGATAAATAAGGACAAGAAAAACCAGAGGAGAGGATAATGTAATTAAACTTTTTGCCTTTTGTTTCCTGGTGCTTTGAATCCCCTGAACTTCCTGTAGCACACCACTTGAGTCCTGTGCAAGCAAAGGAAGACAATCTGGCAGCTGCAGGAGCTTTCCCACAGGTTTGCCTCTGAAGGATGGAGGCAACCCAGGCCTGCCCCTATTAACAGGAAAAAAACTGGGCTGCCAGTGGAGAGAGCCAAAGTCCTCATCAGAACTTCAGTGAGGAAGCTTGCTCTATCACCAAAGAATGCTCAGAGCTCTCTGCAATAGAAACTGAGGACTTGATAACAACCAGAAAGAAAGCAAATGGCACTGTCATTTCAGTCCATGATTACTGGACAGGAGTATCACATTAACACATTACTTATGCCACGACAGAATCAAAACAGCATCCTGTTGATTTACTGAAAAGAAATATAACAAACATGAGATTTTTTTCTTTTTGTTTTGTTGGTTGGTTATGGGAATTTTTGCCAATAATGGTGTGTTTCAGCCAAAAATATCTACAGCTGTTTCAGCTATGTCGGTCTTTAAATGTCAAAAGCCATGATTTATCGAAGGATGAAGTCCTCCATGCAAACCAGGGTTGCATAATCAATTGTTTCTTGTGCCATAGACTACTCCCATTACTGCATGGATGCATCTTTAAGCCCACAGGGATACTGCCGCAGTCAGCAGTTCTCAACTTATACCCTCCATCAGATCCTTCTCTACCCTCTTTCTATAACATCTTAAAAAAGCCCTATAAAATGTACAATATCTTTATTATTGTTCCACAGGTAGGTGACATTTCCATCTGTAGTATTTCCTGACTAAATCCACTTTCACAGTCTCTTCACAAGATCGATACTAATCCAAACCAGAGTAATAGCATGCCTGTAAATAGCAAGTGCTTCTATCTAAGCTTTCCTCTCATCCACGTACCCCGAGAACCTGAAACAAAATGAACTCATCCGAGGGGACCTTTCGTCCTCTCTGTTAGAAACACAGCGAATTTCATTTGTATTATCATTATTGTCAATATTTCAGGGTAAACCCATGCTCAGATAATTTTCCAATTATTTTGAAGCTTTTTCCTCTGTCTATTCTTCAAATTACTTGTTTAATTTCCTATTTTCAAGTTGACCCCAAATGCAGACACAAAAATAGAACTCAATGTAACCACACCATCCTCCTGGTGTTTCTGCATTTGTTTAATCCTTCCTTTCCAATACTATCACATCTCTTAAGATTCAAAGCTCTAGTTTGTCTTTCCCTTTATCTCCCTTTTCTCCCTTATAATTTTATCTTCTCTCCTTTTCTCTTTCACCATTTAATCCTCCATTTTTTTTCAAGTTACTCCATATTTCAAGAATTTCCAAATAAATACAACTGAACTATTCTTTACATTTTCCACAGATATCACATCCTTTCTTGAAACATTCTGAGCTGGAACAAGCATATTTCACTATTTACATCCCATTTTTCTTCTTTCATTCCTCGCTTTCTGTACCACTGTAACACTATGTGTGCCACCATGTAACTTCTTAAGTAATAAAGTGAGATATAAATATCAGACCTTTTTATTAGCTCAGGGAATTTACCAGGAATTGTAATTTAGTTAATTACATAAAAGTCAGTCTTCCTCCTCTGTAAATTCCACTCCTTGGAATTTGAGTGATACCAGGTGTGTGACAAAGAGCGTTAATAAGTAAGAGGACAGAGATAATGGATACTTTGCAGTCAAGAAGATTTCTTTCTTGAATACCAACAATGACGACTCAATTTAAATATTAATAAAGGCAGAAACATACTGTGTATGCACTCTTAAGCATCCTTACTTATGGTAATAGCAATGCAGCAAATTTCCTTCCCACCCAAACTTGTCTTTTCAGGGAAGAAGAGTTACTCTACCAAAGCGGCACAGAGACTTTGTTCTTTTTTTGTAGTGGGTACCACAATCTACAACTCCTGAGAACAGAGCAGAGCAGGAGGCTCCAAGCCTTTCAGCTAAAGAGCTAGAATTATTTTTGGGTAACTGTGGCTCAATGACCTTTCTATTCAGTAGGTTGCCTTGGCGTGGAGTCAAGGTTTGCAGCCCTCCAGCAGGGTTTGTACAGCTCCAAAGGGCAGTGGATGTCTGGATAGGAAAATATCTCGAACTCTGTAAGGTCATGCTGATTACATCAGGTACAAAATTAAATGTCTTGCACAGAATACTTAAAAAGTGTTCACTCCTGTAGTATACGAGTATAACAGACTGGCTAAACAGTTTACAGGAAATATAGGGAAAAAAAATCTTTCATTAATAGGCATAAAGCAGTATTTTGAAGATCCTATGGTACTTTCATATTTCAAATTTGGAAGTTCCTTTAAGCTCAAATCTCACCATAATTTGCTGCTTAGGTAAAAAACACAGTTTACAAACCCCCACCATGTCCCATAGCTGCATTTATTGTAATCTCCTGGCTTTTTCACAGGGGTAGGTCCTACCTGCAGTTTTCCCAGAGCTCAAGGACAGGATTGCTTCTATCTACATAAAGTAACAAAAAATAAATTTGCTTCTATAGGAAATAAAAATTCAATTCATGCACATAGGAGTCAATTTTTTTAAAAAAATATTCCATTAGGGATAATTAAATGGGTGCATTTTGCAAATCAAATATTAAAAAAAGCAAGGCATTAGATGATAAACAGATTTTACATTCAAGTTGTCTAGGTCGGCCTTAGTTCTTCCCAGTAACTTTCAGGAAGATTCACATGTGGCAGCACCAACAGCCTTTAGAGAGATAAGTGAAAATATTCTCTAAGTAATTTAAAACTAAAGTCACTGCAGCTCCCCCATGGCCATTTATTGAACTTAAAAAGCCACACATCTTGTGCCTAAGTGGCCAACACTCCTCAAGACTGCATGCAGAAAACCAAGGCTTTAATTCACATGTCTGGAAACCCCCGAGCCTGTATTAAAGCCATGCAGATCTATCAAAAAGGATCTACAGAGCTTTTAGGGAAGAAACAATCCACTAGGTTGTTGATTCCTCAGGTCTTTAAAGACACAAGAAATTAATTTCTCAGCCTTTCTATTTCTGAGGTGAGGATCTTTGCAGCAGCCAGGGGTCTGTCAGACACAGTGGTGCAAAATGTTGGCAAATGTCCCAGAAGCTGCCTGGGTTTTAAATACTGTAGCAGGGTTTTTTCACAGGGGAAGGCACCCAGGTACACCTTAAAGGGGAAATACAAAATATGCAGGTAGCAGTCTTTCGTACAAAGATACACCAGCATGGTGTGGTTTCTGTCCTTAGGAACTTGTATGCTAAAGACACAAGGATCAAATACGGACTTTAATTACAGAAAAACATAAAATTAGCAAACACACTGATTCAGCAAAGTGGTTGACCACAGTCTTCAGTTTTAAGCACATGAGAAATTTCAGCAGATGTTGAGTGCTTTGCTATATTGTAGCCAATTTTTTTTTTTTTTTTTTTTGCACTCATCCTTGTGATTCAGACTTGGACCTCATATTTTCACTGAGTTTGCACAAAGGTCAAGATCAAATTACCAGACAGATAAAACTTCCAGAGTCAAATAGTAGATCTTCAGGGAGTTCAAGATAATCTCCACTTGTTGGGATTTAAACCAAGTGATACTTTGAGCAGGTATCTGATCCTGTAAGGTGCCTTTGTACTTCATTGCAGGTTATGTTGGGTTTTCAAAACATTAGAGCACACACACAAAAAAATAATCACTTCTGTGTTCTGAAAAATTCTCATTACTTGCTTTAAACATACTCAGTGCAATAGCTATTCTGATATTATTATTTTTAAAGTTAAAATACTAGTCACAAAATTATCTTTGTATTTACTAAGGAAATCATACCTTCCATCACTTAGCAGTGAATAATGTTAATATTACATTGCCAAAGAGTGATTAAGTGATTAAACACCCCCTCCCCACCCTTCCAGAAAACCAAAGAGAAAGAGGTGAATGCAAGAATTACATAAACCTATCTCCATCTTTTTATAGAACTATGAATGTGTTACTTTTGCTCTCTGTTTCAAACAGATATCTAGTCATAACCATCAACTACTAACAGAATATACTTAATTCAAAATTAAGTCAGAAATCCTTACAAATCTCTTTTGCAGGTTTATTTATTTATTTATTTTTGAAGGGGGGAAAGGTTACATAAAGTAGAAGTAATCCCAAAAGCTACAGTTGTTTGGATGCTGCATCTGTTTCTTTATATAGCATGCAATTGCAATCCTGTAAATTGCCATTTTTGCACTCGAATTTTCAAATCAGGTTATAGTTTATACATTTCACATGTGCAACTATGGGTTTAGTGAAACAATTAAAGGTCATTAATGTCTGCAACATAGGGCTATGACATGATAGAACTCTGTACCAATCATTCAATTGAAATTATTAACAAAATTTACTATTTTCATGACATCATATATCTATTTCCTTTCATTTGCAAGCTGGTAGTGAAAGTATGGAGGGGGAGAGAGGTCTTTTTTTTTTTATTCTTGGTGATTACTCCACAATGCAAAATTATGGGTAAGAGTCAGTACCTTGGCGTTCTCCAACATAATCACCAGAAACAGCTATTTTAAATACCTAAACCTGTAGACAATCACAGCTGCAAACATACAAGATTTCTACCTCCAGGAAGACACACTGTGTATGTGAGCAGTTTATCCCCCAGTACCTAAGTTGGGGGATACAAACATTTATCAACTTCAACTATATACTAACACAACCTGCTTCATGGGCACACATAAATTTCTAAGTGATCTGAACCAACACTTGTTCATAGCTGTTAATCACTGACCAGTCACAGGGAAGGGAAGGTATCTGTGTCCTCACATCCCTTATTCCCAAACAACCCCAGTACTGTAGAAAATGTAATGAAATTAGAGGCAGCACTGTTGGGGCAAGATCTGGGGCTCAGGGAGGTCACTGAGGAAGCCCTAAAGCTATCTACTGAGCAGTCACCAGCATGCCCAAGTTTCTGCGTGGAACTGGGGTTTGATGATATTCTGCTTGCTTGGTAAAGCAGGCTGTGCACTAGCAGTGTTATATAATCATACATGATGGGGGTCAGGAAAGGGCAATGTTACTTACTCTGGAATTATATTTCATGGCTTACCTTATTCCCCAACAGGGAATCCTAGTTTCTGACACAGAAATAATGTATAAGGACAACACAGCAATGTATTTTCTTAGTAAAAAAGAAAAAAGTCAACAGAAAAGACACTGAACACAGACTCCCTCATCTCACTGCGTGTTAAAACTTATTACAAAGTACTGAAACAATTACCGGGACTTTTTCAATAAGGTTTGAAGATGTGGATTATACTACACACAAGAATACCTACAGTCACAAATCCTTGAAATATATAAATACAGAAATTAAAATATAATCAAAAATTAAAATAATTAATCCTCTTTAGATCTTTAAACCTTATACTTAAGGCCTTTATTCTGCACCCTGAAAGCTACACCAGTTTTGCAGTCAATTTAAAAAGTATGGAGCACAAACCCTTTACCAGTATTGGTGAAAATTATGTATCAAAACCAAGGTGGAAGTCTATAATTTTAGTATTTCCAAATACAGTTCCTTCAAAATACCAGTGTACCAGTGAACAGATTTTTTATTTTTCTTAATTCTTAGAAAAAGAAAATAATTATGGCATTTAAACACTTCAAATTTTTTCATCTACCTTACACCTCAGTCTATGTAAGTTTATACTTCTACATATACAAATAGAGAAGCATATTCACATGTATCTGAAAAAATGCATATTGATATAAACTTTGTTCATCCTTTTATACTTACCCAGGACACATTTTTAGCCTTGGGTGTTTTTAGCATGGCAACATGCAATGCTGAGATGACCAATAACAGCCCCACCAGCATGGAAAGTCAGATGGAGGGGTAGTCCAGGTGCCTCTATTACCCTAGGGTGTGCAGTCCCTTAGCCTGGCTGACGCAGGCACACTGAGCATGTGGTCAGGTAACGATAAAAAAAGTCATTTTTCTTCCTGATGTACACTCCAGTCAAACAGAGACAAATCTTTGCAAAATATCTGTCTTCAGTAACAGTTGCCTGTATTTCTGTATATCCATGAAATCCAGAGTTGGCTTTTCTCTTGGGCAAGTTAAAACTGAAAGTCAAAAGGACCCACTCTCACAGACACTTCACCCTTCCGCTGGGAAAATGCAGAGCCCAGTTACCCACGGAGCTTCCACCCAAGCACCAAGCTTGCAGGAGAATGAAGCCCAACACTGGAAGCCACTTGCCTTCAGAGGATGTCGGAGGCAGCCGGCTGCTGGCTGCACCGTTTAACTGCTGCTGTGCCTGAATATTTCAGGACCCTAGGATCTTCTGAGTAATAAAGAGGCTTAGGATCTCAATGTCAATAAATAATGCATGTCAACAGGTCACACAGGTACCTGTTGTGCCGAGCACACCTGTGGTGTGGCAGCTGCTGCTCCAGTCCCACAGAGAGCACCTGTTGTCCTAGCACCCTGCCGCAGCACTGAGCACACCTGCCAGCACAGACACGCGTCCCACAAGGAGAAGCAAGAGCAGAAAAACACTGTCCCTGCTCATTTCTCTTTGTTCCTCTGCCCTTCTGTCCCTTTACTTTTACCTCCTGTCAATCTAGATTACCAGAGCAGATCCAGGCTAAATTTTGCAACTATCAGTAGTGATTAGAGTTGATTGAAATCGGATTATACAGGAAGACCTCTGCTTCCTCACTCAGCACGCGGGCCAGTACCATTTGCAAAATACTTATGCTTCACCGCACAGTATAACAGCATTTGGAACAGTCCGTTTTAAGAGAAACAGTACAGTGAAAACGAGCTAGACTGTGCTGTCTTTAAAGAGAGAAAGGGGAAAAGGATACTGGTTTTAATAGTTGCATGAAGTTCCAGGGGAATGTTTCAAACCATTTCCTGATGGACGAGTTTGCTGGAGTCTCATGAATTCACCAGGAAGCATGGTGTATCAAAGAGGGGCACTATGTATCTGAAGTGCTCAGTATACCTGGTTGCTGCTCCTCAAATATGGATCCAGTACAAGCATCACTGTGTGGCATCTAAGCACTGAACTTGTGACAAGTACCACCCTTCCCCAGGGTAACACCTGCAAATCCTGCTGCTGGGATCTTTTCAAAACCATACCATTAAATGTATGAGAAAATGACCTGCCTGAACTATATTCAGATATATATATATTCATTTATTTAAACACAAACATGAGCTATCAAGTTAAAAAGTAGGACATATTATAAAGTCACAGTGCCATCATAAAACTGTGGTATTGAATCTTGAAAAGAAGAAAACAGTGATTAAAATACAAAAGGAGACTGATGGAACAAAGGAAGTGAGGGGGCGAGATGATAAAAAACAATGAAAAATCTGCAACAGTCAGTTAAGTCCAGCTGACAGACACCGTGAATGTAACACAGAGATGCAGTCTGCATTACAACACACCATTTTTCCAGGACTTCCTAAATAATAACTTAATATTATCTACTTACGATACAGACCTAGATTATGCTCCAAGCATCATCTGTCACTTTACACTCATTATTTAATGTATTTGTGTAAATGCAATGAGGTCATGCTTTCACAAATTCAGCGTGTGGCTGGTCCATAATTTGTTTGCAGGTATTGAAGTAATATTAAGATCTTTTCCCAGATGACAGCATAAACTTTTTATTTTGTTAAAAGAAGCTCTAGAAACCATTTACCCTGATTGGGACAGACAGAAAAGCAAAATACATGTATTTTTTCAGTGGAAATAACCATCCAATTTCAAAATAATTACAGTCTTCTGCAGATTTCTAGTCCACACTGAAGGTAACTGGAACAAGTCTGGTGCACTCCGCTTTGCATATGCTGGCATGAAGGCTTGTATGCACAGTTTTTCAATGGATTCCCCTATTTCTAAGCCCACCCAGTCTCATGGAGCTGAAATATGATCCGTTAGTGACATATTGGCAGCTTTAACTTGAAGAATCTGTAGACCTTGATTCATATCTAGGAAATCAGCAGCTAAAAAAACTCAGGAAGTGGATGAAGTAGAACCATCTATTTGAGATAGCATGAATTACTGGGTAGTTTAACTGTAAGATTTTCATTTAAGACAAACATCATTATTCTACTTTAGATTTAAATATAATCTAGTAGGCAGAAATCCTGCCAGAGTTAAGGAAAAGTAATTCACTTCTGGAAAAAAAATAAATCAAAGAATGCAACTATTAAATTTTGTCTATATTTGAAAAAAAAAAAGTTTTAGCCTTTTCAAAAATACTGAGATTTAGAATACTTTGGATATTACAGAACAAAATTTTGCAACACTGTACTACTGCATGTTGGCAGCCTTACATCAGGACGTAGGTTCTATAAATCACAGGTCAACACACATTCCAGGGAAGAGAATGTTAGAAAACAGCAGGTGGAACTTGCTTACTTCAGTGAAGCTCAAAGTTGTACATGTATTTGTATCCCCAAATTACAGTAGTACTTTTCATGTCATCCTTTAAACAAGGAGACCATTTATGAAATACATATATTTTGAAAGTTTCAGTGAAAACTACAAGGATGAACATTAAAATACAAGGTCATGTACATTCTTCTATGAATTGCATAATCCACCCATGTAGGAAAATGTCAAGATTCATATAGTTATATGCACACCTGTATCTATCTTCCTAAACTATGCAGCACTTTTGGGTTAAATAGACTCTCCAAAATCTTGTAACTGTTTTCTCATACGGCATCCAAAATAACTTTACTCAATCTCAGAACAGCTCTGGCATTGGTTTTCACCAGTGAGGCAAACTGTTCTTGGATTATTCTTTACTTGAATTAAAAAAGACACCTATTATCCCCTTTGTTGTTCATGCTGACTACAGAATTGCCTGCCAACAAGCCATTAACCAGTCACTCATGATGTACCAGGTTAACAGATGCACAACGGCAAACAGAAGCTCAGCATTTATGCAGCTTCCCTATGATGATTTTCCCATCTGGACAAGCTGCTGCATCACTGGGAAAAGGTTTATTCAAACATCTAATATGTCAACTTCTGACTGAAACAAGTCAGAGGAAATACCTACGGTTCAGTCCTAATCAGAGAAATACTTCATACTGACAATGGTTTATCTTTTCATAGAGAAAAGATTTTTTATATTTTCTGTATGAAAAGATAAATATTCCCTGTCCTGAGAAAGAAACTATAAATTTTAGAAACTGATACTGAAAGGCAGAAAGAATAAAAATTCTCTGAGGTAGCAGTGTAATTAAAGATGGCCAAATAAAGGCCTCCCCCTTCAAAAAAACCCAACAAACAAACCTGAAAAATGCGTAAGCCACAGATGGCAATGCACAAGCAATAGTTTTAAAGGCATAAAATGCCATAGAACAAAGCCTGTGAGTTCAAATTGTCTGGAGGCAATAAAATACAAGTCAATCTTGAACACTTTAGCACTGCTTACGGATTGGAACTGCCTTCCACTCATCACTGACACATAACCAGGAAAAGCTTCTTAGGTCATGCTTTTGTTCCTGTTAGAGGCATATACTTATACACATGCAATCTGACTTCAATACCAATGAAGAGTATGGGGGGGTTTATCCATTCATTTCTATTGAAACATTTCTAATCTAATATGTGCTCCTCACCAAAGACAAAAGTGTGTATGTTATGAATAACTGTGTGCTATAGATCTCTGTACTTTCTCTTAGTATCACTACAACAGACCTCCGATAAAATATAAATTACTTTTGTGAGATGAATAGGTTATCTTATATATGGTTTTGTTAAGAGTAGGAAACCGCCACTGACATTCTTTTTTTTATAGTAACAAAATATTTCTTATATACGGTATTTATAGTATGCATGCATATTTATTGATATATATGTTACACAGGCAAATATCGTAACAGAATTCCCACATTGATATCAATTTATTATTTCCCTCTATCTGACTTTGACCATAAAATTATAAGATACATGCAACTAATAAAGTAAAAGAAGGCCACAAAGAACATTATTAGTTCAGGGAGGAACAAAACAGATGAATAGAACAGAAATAAGTGCAAAGGAGATTTCAATGCCATTCTGCAACAAGTTAACACAGAAAAATAACCTCAGAAGCTAATTTGCTTTCCACTAAATGAGACTCAAGCAGATATATTAACTGTCAACACTTGTTTCATTATTATGTCATTATTCTCTGTCATTCCCCCAACTCCAATGGAGTGAAACTAATAAACTGATGTCAGCAAGAGACAGCTGAGGCACCCTAAACAGACTTGAACCTGTGGTGTTTGTGATCTTTGCTGAATCCACACTACGGACAATATACAATTGATAAAGGAACCAGGCTGAGAAAAGCCTGTCTAAAGCTGATTCCTGGCAATAGCAGGCCCTAAAGAGTACAAATTCCATTTTAATCCTAGGAAGGGGAAGAAATGGCACAAACCAGTATACATAATCCAAGAAAACACTAACTTAAATAAGTTATGTAACATAAATGAGACTACCACTAAGGCAATCCCAGTTCTACTTAACAAAATTACCTGCAAAAAACCTAAAAGGTTATGAATTTCTTGGCTCCTCAGAATGCTAAAGGTAAGCACCTGCATGTCACATGCTTGCACGGACAGAAATACCACAAACATACAACTGTACACTTACAATGGCACAAATTTCTACTTCCCAGTTGAATTTTACAGTTTCTTTAGTTATAATGTATCACACGTATCCCTGACAAAATAATCTGAGTTACTGAGCCCATTTAGATACCAGTTTACAAATGTGAAGTGAAGCACCACCAGCACAGCAGAAAGCCAGCATGCCTTTTCCATAAGTCCAAGCACGAAGTATGGATATATGCTGTCCGTACTTATGTATGGACAGGATGCTGTGTAGTAAATGGCTGTTGTGACACACACCATGTACCAGGCTATCATCCATGTCCCACAGCATGAGGCCAATAGTGCTCTCTAGAAGAACTCCTTGGCAAAGCTACACTCAACTTTGAAATGACTGGGGCTTAAATAAAACTGTGGATGATTGCCTCTAATAAGTGCACTGAGGTTCAGATTTTTGTAATTGGATAGGTAAAATAAAAGAGCGTATGACTGGATAGACATCCCTACAGCAGTATGGCAACTTTCTGCAGTGAAACACTTAAAAAAGTACAAGATTCTCAGTGAGATGTTAAGCAGTTGTTAGAAACAGCTCTGTTTCAAATATATCATGTCTAGACATATTAAAGAAAAGAAAATATTTCACAGAGTAATTAATGACTTTATTCCATTCTGAAAGTTAAAGGATGCAAGTATAGAGTTTGTTACATTTTGCAGAGGTATATTAGACTACTGTCACTGGTGTAGAACTGATTAGATCAGATCTGACCCTATACACTATGCTAATAAACATAAACTTGGTGCCATACAAACAAGCTGGAAAACAGCTGGCATTTTAGTCTTCTCCTTTTTAATATTAACTCAGTTCACAGAATTTTAGAGCAGCAGCTGCTGATGGCTTGCCAGATGTGCTCAAGTAAAATGAACTAAATTTATTCCTTTACACAGGGAAATAGAAATACTGAATTTTACTTAAAGCAGCTGCTTTAGTGCCAATGGGATGCATTAAAAACTCATACTGCAAAAAAATAATAAATTAAAATATAATAAAGTTTGAAAATTTAGATGCTAGCAAGACTAGAAAGTCCAGAATTTAGCCCTGTCATATGTAGGACCTATGATGTAATATTTAATTCCACAGGACACAAATCTCTTCGTAGAAAACAGAAGGCCCTCATCAGATGAACAATGCTGAACAATAAGCCTAAACCGACAGACATATTTTGCACATTTTCATCATGTATCACCTCATTTCTGAGGTTGCATTTCTTGTACTGTCACTGCAACATCCGATAGGTTTCCCATCTTTAATGAGCACAGAAGATGCTTGTGAGGGAAAATGCTACTGTTATTCTTATTTGATAGGTGGAGTATCAATTCCAGGTAAATCCATTAGTTAATGAGGACTCTAGTCTGAAAGGGTTCTGGTCTGATCCTTCCAAGAATGTAACATTCTGTCATAATTTCTGTATTTAGAGCACACTTGTGGACTTCCACCATACTGCATACTCAGCAGCAAATAAATCTTGATTGCTTCAATTTTGAGATCACAGAGATGTTT
Source organism: Falco punctatus (assembly GCF_963210335.1). NCBI lineage: Eukaryota > Metazoa > Chordata > Aves > Falconiformes > Falconidae > Falco > Falco punctatus. The sequence continues at coordinate 72,531,111 of NC_137583.1, forward strand.
TAAGCCAGGTATTCCCAAATGGTAGTACACATGACACTTAGAGAATGATCTGAATCTGTCATTTAAGCAAAATGCCCAGCCTTGCCAAAAGCCAAGCAAGCACCAAATCCATTTCCACCTTACTTATAAAACTATCCTCTCTCCTCCTGTCCTACATTCACTTACTGAGCTCCTACATCAGCAACAAAGTGATGCCTCACATCAAGAAAATTGATTTTTATTTTTTTTTCTGACTATCAGCCATCCAGTGATGAATACAGCTGTGATCTTAGGAAAAAGGAGAATGTGGTTCTTGGTCTTTAAATACCACATTGCAGTGTATACACACAATTCTGGGGGTGTTTCAGCTTTTAAATAACTGACTTCCTAATCTCAACAGTTTATAATGCAGAGATTTTTGTTGTTTTTTTTTTTATAGGTTTTAATAAAAGTCCCAGTACCAGCACCACCAGGGAAGTAACCATACGAATGTATGGAATGATTTTGATTGCAACAAGCTTCATGGTACTGCCCCACAACTGACCTCAGTGCAGAGCTGTGACTAAAGCAGATGCACGTTGCTAGAGTCATCTCAGTGTGGCTCCTCAAAATAAGCAGACACTGGAATTAACGTGTCTGCTCTCTAGATATAAAAGAGAAATAACAACATAACCTTGCAAAGAAATGCTGTAAATTTGCTCAATAAAGTTCATGAAGCCATTAGATGAATGTAACAGAAGTCTGCAGTGCTTAATGAAGATCATTAGAGAGCCTTCATACATACAACACAGGAATCCATGACATGGGCTGCCAAACAGTAATTGTTATTCTCTGCATAGCTGGGCCCTCAAAAAGGCTGAGGCACACGGTCTTCTGCTTACTGATACCAGAAAGATACTGCAGCTTAGACACCAGTCCCTCCTCCTGCTGCTTCTCCCAGTTCTACATCTTGGTGATCACCTGCTACCTGCCATCAAATCACTTGTGACTGCACAGCCCAGTTCCCAGCCTCCCCCTGCATCCTCCACTGACTCCCAGCCTCACTGTCCCTCCTGCCAGTTCCAGCCACCACAGCTGCCACCACCCTGCTTGGACAGCTGAACGCAGGACAGCAACAGGCTGACTGACCCCTTGCTCTAGGCAGATCCCCACAGCCTATCCCATAATCACATATCCCACAATCACACTTGTAACTAGTGTTTCTCAAAGGATCAGCTTATTACTTCTAACCTTATTCTAAAAAAACTTCTAGAATAGAGATTGTGGTTGTAGAAAACCTCCAAGTTGCTCAATTTTAGAGCCAATGCGCACAGGATAAAAGGAGATAGGGAGCAAGGTGAGAAGGCTGCCACTGTGCCAGTACAGCCCAGCAGGCAGGGAAGAAAATGGGATGGCTTTACAAAGAGCCCCTAACTGCAAAGCTGTGAAACCAAAAAAAATAATACAGGTGACTCAAAGTTTGATTTAAAAATAATTACTCAGCAGTTGTCATAAGGCTATAATAATCATTCATATTTTCAAAATATATTATCTGAGATACTGCAGCTGACTCAGGGATTATGTTTCTCAGAACAGGAAGAAATGCTATGGCTATTAATAGCTATTAATAACATACAGTATTTGTTTCCAGTAGTTAGTTTCTAAGCTAGGTAGGACAACAAACATATTTCCACATCTGTCCTATTCAGCAGTAAAAAGAACAAAGAACATAAAGGTTTCATAATATTGCAGAAAAGTGTAAAAAAAAAGAGGTTCACTGAAAGAAATGGAAACCAGAAAATATCTATGATTTTTACAAGCTTCTGCCTGATGCTTTAGAGGTTACTGAAAAGTTCACATTGGATATTTATAAGTAGAAAATTAATTACATGCTCATGGCAAAGGAAAGCTTAAAGAGTATGTAAATGTCTTATTTCAGTGATATTTTGGTTCACTGCATATAAGTAATAATGGAAGTTCTAAAAATACTCAAAGAACTGAGATTTAATACATGGTAAGTGACACATACTAAATTGTATTCAAAATCACAAAGAAAAATAATCAAAAGAATCAATCAACAATCAATGGTAAGCCAAATCAAGCCTTTCTGTGAAAGAAAATGTACTATATGTTAAAAAAAGTATTGATTACTGAGGTAATATGTTATTTCTAAGAATATTTTGATAAAAAAAATTCCTTAAGCCTTGCTGAGCAACAGGAATTCTGGTATCTATGACTTTTTCAAAGACTTACTTTTTCTAGATGCCTGAAAAGTTTTGTGTAATTCTTATATAAGGCAATCAAAAGTACAGTGAGTAAATTATGAAACGTACTACCCCAACCCTTCTGTATGCACCTATCATCCAAATATATTTATGTTAAATATATATTTTTCATTGAATTTATTTATTTGAAAAGTTGGGCAATACCCTTTACTATGACTTACTGACATAATTACTTGAATTTTTTCTTTTTTTCGTTTTCTGTTCTTTGTCTTGTAACTACTCTAACTGTTCCTTCAAAACACATATACGGGGAAAAAAAAAAACACAAAGAACCTGACTCATTTGCAATATCTTATATAAAAAACAACCAGAACATTGTACCACATAAGCAAAGCCATGAAAGAGCATAAAGGTGCTTGGGGAAACAAAAATTTATTTTAACTTTTTCTTTATTACTAATACTTATTAAACACACTACCAGATGAAACTATTTTCCTGTGGCTATCACTTCCATTGATTGAAAACTCACTTAACTGAAAAGCCAAATACCCTAGACTACAGCAATAACAAAACCTATAAAACCTTAAATTACACATTTAATGTTTGAAAAGGACAGGATGCTGAATTTATGCAGTGTTCAATTGTTTTGGTTTATTTTTTTGCTATCAGATACAATGTAGGTGAATTCAGCCTCCCTACCATTTGAAAGATTTTCTTCTCTGATGTTAGACAACATCATCAAGCATCTCAAGTCCAAATTGCTAAAAATGAGCAATGAAGTTTAGAGCAGTGATATTCAAAACCACTACTACTACAACTGTGCAAGCCTTTCAGACAGACAGTTTCATTTTCAACTCACGCAATACATTTTAATCAATCAAATCATCAGTGAAAACCCAGTACAAATCAAAGTCTGTTCTACCATGTCACAGTTTTTTCCTCAGGGACAAGCAACATACTTGAAGTAAGTTTTCTTACTTCAAGTATGAAAGTGAAGTAAGGATTTCAAAACAAAAAAATCTCTGGAACATGCTCTTAAAAACAAAGGTGACAATCTCTGCCATCTTGAAGACCGTGGATCAAGATAGATACTGGCTTGTACAGCCTTTTTTTGATCTCACCTTTCTTGTGCCTATTTACATTTTCTATAAACAAAATGATACGGGTTCGTATCTCTGCTTCTCATGTTTCAGCATCTACATGCAGGGGAGAGAGCAACTGTGGTGCGAGCAGCCAGTCCAGGGCAGATTAAGGGAGAACACCTGCCTCTGGCTTATAGTACATTAGTAGTTAAAGTCAATGAGAGGCTGAGAGGCTCTGAGGAGGAAAGGCAGAAAAGGGGGACAAAGAAAAGGTAATTAAAGTTCAGCTTGTTCAGGTAATATTTATGTATTACATACACAGATTATCCTCCTGGGATGCCCAGCACAATCCAATATACTCAAGAGTACTGTACTGGAAAAAGGCCACAAATTACATCATCTTTCATGCACCAAATTAAATGTTCCAGCAGCAGCGTGAGCTTGGGCACTGATGGATGAAAGCAATGCAAACTAGCACGTGGCAGAATAATGTCTGGCTGTTTATGATGCCTGTTAATAGGACTGTTGGGTTGTGAGCAGTATCAAGAGTGGCCTCCTCAGTTGAGAGAACAGCCAGTGGGACAGCCCGCCCCTGCAAACCAAAAGGGTTTAGGTGAAGAACTAAAAATGGGAGAGATTCTTATAAAGTCCATAGCCTAACACAAACACCTCTATCTCAACATGATTCACAATGCTTAACTCTGAGAGTGCAATATATCTTCACTTTAGGCCGGTAGAGAGGCAGCATCATTGCAGTCTCTGAGAGTGCAATATATCTTCACTTTAGGCCGGTAGAGAGGCAGCATCATTGCAGTCTCTGAGAGTGCAATATATCTTCACTTTAGGCCGGTAGAGAGGCGGCATCATTGCAGTCTCCTTCTCCTACACCGGGAAGGGAAGGCCACTTCCCACCTCAGCACCGCCAGGCCGCAGCCGGGCAGGCAGGAGGCAGGCAGCAACCCCAATGCAACGGCCTCTGGTGGGGTCTCTCCTCCATCCTCCACAGCAAAGCGCAGCCACTGGCAATGTCTCAAAACATCGTTTTGACAAAATTTTGCGAACCCAAACATTCACATTGATATCCGAGACTTTTGAGCGACATGCGTTTGGAGACCGGTGGTATACCTTGCACAGCGAGGGCCCGCCAGTTCCTAGGTACTCTGCTGGGTACCACCACAGTCCCCGCCGCTGGGCTGGCGCAGACGCCCTTCCCCTGCACGCTGAAACTCAACCAGGAGAACCAGGCTGGGTGGCTGAAAACAGTCTCCAGCTTCTGGAGTCTGGATCTACCTTTGGCAAGCAGTACTCCATTATGATTCCCTCAGATAGGCCTTACGTTCATCTAATTCACCTGCCTTTGCCAAGAGACTTTACCCTCCTGAGTTATGAATAACTGGCACATTTTATTTTCTCATCTTGTTACAAAATGTAAACAATTCTCCAGTCTAGAAAGAAGGAATTTCTTATAACCAGTTTTTCCTGGGTCCTAACATTCACCGTCGCTGGCCAGCCCTCCTGACTGGGCCAGCTGATCCGTGGTGTTATGGTAACGCGCCACATTACATCTATGCAGTTTGGGAAGTACACTGAGGAATCGCTGCAGTTCAAACTGAAAAAGCTCATCTATTGAAATCACAGTAAGAGTTTTGTATTTACTTCAATAATTTATATTAATTCTTATATTAAGAACTGTCTATCTAATTTGCTAGATCAAATCAAGGAACCAGATTATAATAATTTATTAAAAAATAAAAAATAAAAATTACTTTTCCACCTTCTAGATCAGAAATCTACATTTCATGTGATGACAAAGTGACAGAAGTTACTTTCAATTTGCAATTCACACAACTTTGTATTTGAAGAGCACCCTGGAAATTTGTCACATACACATACACAAAAAAAACCCAACATCTAAAGAAATTACTGCAAATATGAGTTTTATTTTGTGGTCGAATATGGTCTAATGCTTTTTTAGCACACTTTCAATTTTGCAGCATGGCAGTACAGAAATTAAACACAACCCACAGGCACACAAACACGTGACCATCATTTAATCAGCAAATCACTGGGTCTCACTGACCTTGGCAGTTTGAAAAAATTTTTATTTCCAGCTGGTTGAACCCTTCTTGAACAACTTTTTTTTTTACTGCAGTAGTCACAAACTGACTTTTCTCTACCATCTACCATTCATGTTCTCTGACTAAATGTTTTTTTTCTAGAATATACATGACCTCTTTAATGCAAAACAGCTACGCTGTTCCTTTGGTACTTCTACAGTATCTAGGAAAAGAAAGATTTTTTTCTGCATATAATCATGTCATTTCTTAAAGGGTACAGAAGCATTTCTGTTCATCATTTGTGCGACAGAGCCTCACAATAATAACTGTTACTGTAAGCAAGCTTTGCACATGAAGGCGGAGAGATTTCCTTTGAAGCCAGCCAGAGCTCAGCCACAAGTGACTGCAGAGAGCTCACAGAACAGAACACACCTCTGTGATCTCTGCCTCTACCACAATCAGTGGTATACCACTATTTCTGGAGTGTTTACCTTCTCTGTTCTGTCTCCTTCTATTTTCTCTCTTTGGAGACGAAGTTATTTCAATTCATGTCTGAGGTTTATTTCACTCTACAGGACCTTGGCATTTTGCTTTAAAATTCACAAGGATCACTTCATACAGCTTAGAAATGTAGCTATGACTGGGGTCAACTCCTTCCCCATTAGTACCAGTACTAGCATAAAAACATTATGAGATGATGCTATATCTCTTTCAAACCAAAGCAATTTCAAATATTAGTATAAAATAAGGGGAGAATATTTGGCTTAAACACCACATTTGCAAATGCATACCTGGAGGAAGTGTACCTCCTGGGAAGTCCTGTGTCCACAGCTGGCAGGAGCCTGGCAATGGCAAGGCTGAGCCAGGTCACTGCCTTTGGGACCAGAAATTTGCTGTTCAATCCTCCAGCTTTCCTAAGAAGACTTCTTTGATTTTTGGTGGGGTTTTTTTGGAGATATTTGGGTTTGTTTGGTTTTTTAATCTTAATTTTTTAAGAATCCTACTCCATATGGACAGGAGGGTGTATCATCATAGAACACAAAAGGGAAAATAGTTTTAAAATGTTATTTGGCAAGCTCACTGGAGACCTGTTCAAACACTGCTGTCTCAGCTCCCACCAATGACTGGGATGCACTGACTCACCTGACCTGGACACCCTTTTGTATGGAAGACCTAATTACCTTTGGACACCCTGCAGAATGCATTGGATGAACAGAATATTTCTTCAAATATGCAGTCAATACATTGGGAAGTTTGACTCATGATAGGCTTGGATGAGGCATGTTATTACCCAGGCACCTTCCGGTGTCAACACAAGCCCAGTTAAGATTAAAAAAAAAAAAAAAAAAGTTTCCTCACAACTTCAAAAGCAGTCAGCAGTGTTAAAATTTTTTATGAAAACAAAAGTGAAGCAGCTAAATTCTTCCCCAGAAAACTTTCCATGGATTTTCCTGAGTTTGTACACTGCAGCCCTCACTGAGCACCTGGTTTTGGTGAAGCACTTAACATTTTGTAACTAACCTGATCATTGAAACTCCCCTCAATGTTTGTCACTGAGACTTAATTTATTTCCTTCTGATTTGCAGAACTGCGTGGTCATTCTTCATGTCAAAATAAATACTGTTTTATTTCCTCCAATATGCAAATATTTCCTTCTTAGACCAGGTATCATCTCATGTACTTGCCTGGTTTAATGAACATTTCTTTGCCTCAATCAGGGTAATGTTTCTTTCCTTCTCCTGACCTTTGGTGACCTGTTGCACCCGTTGTCTTCTCCCAAGGTTTTTATTGTAATCTATACATAACCTACACAAATATGTTAGCCAATGTATAGATAGACTATTACTAAAATATGAATAGGCTTAATGGATCATGGCACATTGCTGATTCAATAGATCAAACATGACAACACTTTAACAACTACCACCACTGACTAGACAACACACAACAGTTTAATTAAAATTTGTAAAAATTCAGCTGTCCATATTACTTGAATTATAGTACTGTGTTTGCAGATACATAGATGCAAATGTATATCTTTTATGAAATGTGTGCACTAGATCATAACAACATTAGCCATTTCCTCCATAAGGAAAGGTTCCACATATGCAAACTCCTTCCCACCTAGTTTTTCTATACACATGGCATACCTCCTCTGGGTCTGCTGAATTCTTTTCGGCATCCTCTCTAAATTTCTTTTTACCTATTCTCTAATTCTTTCAGTTTGAATAGCTTGTTATTCCACACAAACACAACCGAGATTAAACTCACTTCTACCCTTTGAACTTCTGTGGATAAATTCTTCTAGTGTAATGATAAAAATGAACAATATGTTCTTTCACCAAAAGCTGGAAAAAATCAAGAAAAAGGAACTGCACTGACAACATAACTGCTGAACAGTATTTTTCTTTTCTAAAAATCTACAGCCTAGTAACAATGTTTCATCACTTGTTATTTTAATATTATTATGTGATAATAGAGATTCTACAAAATGAATAATAATCCATTGCCATATTTATTTCTGCTCACAGGACAGACAGGGTAGCATCAATCAATGGATACAGTCTCAAAGCAATCTTATGACTGGGCTTTTCCTTCCTTAGCTGCTGGGGACCAAGAACCAGCATCTTGTATATTTATTGGTGCTGGTTTTGTGCAGGATCACACTATTTCAGCACACTTTCAACATTCTGGGAGAAAAGATGACAAAAACCCATGAGATTGTCTGTACTACACCATTTTTTCTTTCTTTTTTTTTGGACAATGTTTTACTATGTTTGATACTGACTAGGCAGATAGCTAATCAAACTAGTTTATCTTCTGAATTTTTTACATGGCCTGAAGCGGGCCAAGTCTTGCACAGAAATGCTGCTCTTAGAAATAGTAAAACATACAGTTTCAGTAAAATCTGTGGCTCCCAGATTGATTCCACACAACAACATAAAGAGCATATTATATGTTACATTTAGCTCACATTTACAACTGTGAAGATCAGAGATAAATGAACCCACTTATTTCCAAGTCAGGTAAAAACAGAGAAAATTTGAAATAGTTCTACAGAGAACTTACTGAAAAAAATCATATAAACAAAAAATATAGGAGAAGCATTAGTGAAAAAAAAGAAAGCTGTTTTAACTGGAATAGTTTCTGGAAAAAACAAATGGAAATAGAGAAGCAGCAAATGAAGGAAGATGTTTCTACTGAAAACACAAGTATTGTAGACCAAGTTCTGTGCACAAACTCATAATCAGAAAAAATTATAAAATGTTGAGACGGTAAGCGTTATTGCTAACAGTCTGGTTATTATCTCTGAAAGACTTTACAGAGATGAGGGACAAGATGAAGCATCTGACTGCATTTAATTCGATGTAGAATAAGTAGGTCACTATTCCCATAAAGATAATTTTCAGTACTCTATAGCAGATCAAAGTTTGCAAACACTGCCTTCAAATTATTTATTTCCAGAAGCAACAAAAGCCCCAAAAGCATTTTCTTTTGCATCATGTCTCTAATGCCACACAGTATGCTCCTAGCCATGTGTGCACACTTGAACATAGATGCACGATTGCAAGTACACGTTGCAGTGGTTTCTTCAGCAGTGGTTTCTTCAGCTGTTAAACAAACAGTATTTCAGCCAAATGAAGCGGCAGAGTGGTTCCATCTAGAGGAAGAGTGTGTAAAAACTACTCATCCTTGATGACTAGCTATTTTTAAATAAAGAACAGGCATTAACCATTAATACAGCATGCTTAGTATAAAGGGCCTACTAACTGCTGCCATAGCTCCACAATATAATCTGTTTCTTAATAGCAGTGCATGCTTGGTCAAACTAGACAGAAAAGATAATGTAACCATCAGAGTTACTAACATCCTGGCAATATGTGCACCCACAAATAATGTTAAAGTAAGTATGACTAGGAATGACATATAAAAGAGGTCTACAAGTGAACTTGTTCCCTGGAGTGTAAATTATATGTTCAAACCAATCCAAACCAAACCCCAAACCTCCTTGACTCTCAGCCCTGATTTCATTTTGTCTTGCCTTGACTAAGCAAAACTTTTTAAGGATTCCACAAAAGACAAAAGCTTCTGTGTCTGCTACACAGAAAAGGCACATTAATCCATTACTTAAACAAAATGGGTTCTTTCAGCTCTTTTAGGAGGAAGCAAAGAAATTACCTTCTTTCAAGTAATCTTGTTGGCCTCTTCCAAACTGTCTTAACCCTCTGTTTCTTCTTTTGTTCACTAACCAACAACTCCCTTTTCCTTCAACATTCCTGCTGGAAGGGCATTCTTAATCACACCCAAACAATTGTAAGACTTTTCCCAGAAGAGTTTCTGCTCATTGAAGCTATGTTCAGCACTTCACCAATCTATCTTTTCAATTCAAATCTAATTATTTTTTTTATTATTATCCTCTCATTACCCTTTTAGTAAGTTATTAATTTTGCTACTCTGGTTTAGTACAAAGATAGTAGGAAAGACAGAAAACATAGCAATCTTCCTTAGAGAAGTCAGAAGACTCAATTAGTATTGTAAGACAGCCAGTTAATTCATCATGACTTCACACCCTCATAAAATTTTTATGGAATGCCAACTCATCAGAAAATGGATTAAAATTGCCAAGAATACTTATATTTTTCCTCCACCACTGAAGTCAGTAAGCCTTGTACCCAAAGACATTACACTCAAGAAGAGCAGAAAAAAAAGTAAATGTTGAAGGGAAAAAAACATAGTCAGGAGAGAACACAAAAAAAAAACCCCAGCAGAAGACTAAGAAGAAAGGAGAAAAACATTTTTACCAAACAAGGACAGCAAAGCTGTATGAATTGCGGGAAAAGGCAGAGTGTAAAAAGACTGCGAGCTGAAAAGAAATTAAGGATGAAAGGGCGTTATATTTACTTATCTCTTGAGCTAAAGTGTTTATTTTTAACAAATACTATTTTTTCTCATGTTTTGCAGAAAAGGTTACACTTCTGTACACATACTTGTGGAGCAGGATTCTCCTTCCATCAAAGAATCACAGTTTTCTGGAAAGAAAACAACTCAAGCCTCTTTCCACATGATTTATCCACAGCCACAGGATGAATCACCAGTGGGTCTAGAGACAGAGGTTACAAGTCCTGACTCCCATATACTAACTCCCAAGAGATTAATAGTGTATGGCTTATTGCAAATTTGCAACTGATCTTCATGAATATACCACAGTTTTCAGATAAGACATAGCCTTTTCAAGAACAACTTGTTTAAAATACAGCTTCAGAAAACTCTAACACTAAAATAATATGCGTGCATTCAAAGTCAAGGGTGCTACTGGTAAAGGAGAAGGAAGTTGTGAAACCAGTCTGCTTCCTTTATAAGTCTGAGCTTTTGTTGCTAGAGACAAGGCAAATAACGTCACTACTTTGATATACCAAATTAGCAGAGGTTAACAAAATAATGCGCTGGTTTAGCAATTAGTCTTACCATTGGAAATATGAATTCAGCCCTAACAGGCCAGGATAGAGGAAAATAATTAAAATTACATTCCCTGATCCTTTATTTCAGCATATTTAAAATTGTGATATTGCTGCTAACTTGAAATATTAAATATTTTAAATCTTATTCAAACAGTTATATTACATACAAAATGAAAGAGAGCAGGCACTTATTGCATATATTGTCACAATCTTGTATCTGCAAGCCATATTGTTATATAATTTTACTTCAGAATGCACAATGACCTATAAATGTTACACTTCATTCTCCTACATGTAAGAAAGTTTTTCAAAAGAAGCCCCTTTTGCTAGTTAATTAAATTCAAAGGTTGTACCTAGGGAATGCAGCAAGAAGAAAGAATTTAAAGAAGAGGGACAAGAAAATGACTTCTTGCATTGTTTCTTTCAACAGAGGCTTTGCAGTTCAAGCTCTATGCTATTAAAATGGAACACAATCATTTAAATGCATCCACAGGAGTCAAAAATAAGAAAATTTGACCATCTAATATGCAAATGGGAAAAATCAAAACAATTGAAGCAAATGTGTCACGTTTCATTGGGAAGAACTGGAGCTGCAATGGTTTAGCTTCAGTAACATTCCCCAACATAACAAATACAGGCTGTTAGACAACTGTAGCAGAGTAAGTGCAAATAAAGAAGATTTATTGCCCTTTAATATGGGCAGTGCAAAGTTTGCCCTGGTTTGCTGGTAAACAATGACTGACAGAGCCTTGGTTCACGTCACTTTACCTACTGCCACACCAGTTTATTCCACTTTATTCACTTTCTGTTTTCTTCCCATACTTCTAAATCAAAATATTAGAAAAGTAGAAAAAGGTACAGAAAAAATACAAAACTACTTTCAATAGATACTTAAAACACAGAAAATATCCCCCAAATCCAGAGATTATGAGTTGCTGTCTAACAGTTTTATGCCAGCCACACTCACCCAGTACCAAGGACAGTCCAGTCACTTTAAAAAGTTAAAAGACTATTTTTGGTAGTCCAGTTCCTTTAAGGTGTAAATATACTGTGTTCCTCCTAAAACATGTCATTTAATTCTCATAGTCAGAAAGCCTTTATGTCTTTACACTTTCCTTCCTCCCTTCCAGCATGCTGTTCTTCTGCGTATAATACACAGAGAAGAATCATGGAGATAAATCCTGGTAACAACATTTAATTAACAGCCACCTTAGCCTGCAACTTCTGCTTGTGAGAAGCTAAAACTTCCACTACAACTGACAACAGCAACAATGGAGAAAAGAATAGGGAGAGATGCAAAGCTAGGGCTGATGGTACAAGAGGTTTAAGGGTCACAGAAATAGCCCTGGCAGGTGCAGTCCTGGGAAAGGAAAATACAAGACTGAGATTAACGTCAACAGAAGAGAGAGAAATTTGCAAATGTGAAGCAAGATTTCTGCATGTCAAAACCAGACAAGCATGGTGGACAAGAGGAAAAAAGTAGCTATATCTGGAAAAAATAACCCTATAAATCAGCAATGAAGAAGAGATAGGGAGGTAGCGAGCAAAAGGAACAAGGAAAAGGACAGCATCTGCTATGGTGAAGAATGGTCTCGTGTGAAACATAATTAAGTCATAGATGGAAAAGATTACAGTCTCAAGAGGGTCCAACAAAAAAAACTAGTCCAAATCTAACAACACCAAAAAGAGAACATTCCCTCAGGAGGTCTGAGGTATCCTCCAGACACAGGCACCAAAAGCCAGTATACTGTCTGAATCCTGCCTGCCATTGCAGGCAGAAAGCTCTCCAGTTACAGCGTCCACCATTAGAAAAGAAGCATCTTGAAAGAAAACCATACCAAGGTCCTTAATTATGTTAAAATAAAATACACAGTGCAAGCCATACCATAAATTTCCCTACTGAACTTTAAATAAAGTTTATATTGTTTTGGAATGCATTTTTGAAGTGTTGGATATATATTTTATATATCCAATTTTAATAGTCCTGTTAAGGATTAGAGTCAGAGTAATGAATATTTGCCTTCCAGACATCATCTCCATGCTTTATCAAATTAATTACATATCTGAGAAAAATCTTTAAAACACTGGCTCAGACTTATTCTGAATAGTCTTTTCAGCTAAGCAAAAATGTAATTTGATGATTGTGAACAGAAAAAAAAAAGGGGGGCAAATATTAAAACAGTCAACAAGTTTTCAAACCACTAAATAAGTAAGTATTAAATAGTGTTGGGAAATCCAGACAACTAAAGATTTTAAGCTGTTATTAAAAATACAATTCCAGACTATGGCTTCCCTATCCAGATTATCATATGTTGGTCCCTCCTGGCTACATTCACCTACTCCTTGTGCAGCTCTAAGTGTGGCAATAACCATGTACTCTGCACCCCCACCTGCACCCTGAGAAGCCTGGAAGCTTTGTGGTGCGCTAACGTGCTCAATGTACTTGTATTTGCCCGTTTTGTATGCTCCAGCAGGTGACTTCCAGCTATGCATTAGGTCACCATCTTGAAGAGTCTTTCAAGAGACTATACAGACTCTCCTCCTGTAGCTGTCATTGTTTTCACTCGTCATGGTTAAGAAGTTCAGCCAACCCCTATTATGTTGCCATATAAGCAATTTTACCAGTTTGGAAGGTATGTTGCACCACTGCAAATGAGACCACTCACAGCAATAACAAGAGACAGTACAGTCAGGCAAAGTGGTTGAACAGCTAATTGCTCTGTTCAGAAACATGCAGAGTCTGGCAGTATCTTGGTCCCTGTTCAAACAGCCTTCATTTCCAGACACTTCCAGATAGAACAGCAGAGAGCTGAAGACAGTGCAAGATTTCTGAGTTACTTCCATCAGATCGCACCTTCTCTGAAGGCTGGACCAGCAGGAGGACAGACCGGAATAAAGTTTGAAAAGTGAAATATACTGGTCAGTCTTTTAAAACTCCAGCACTTTTAGAAGTTCTGTGACATGCTGGCAGCAAGAGTTGTGAAAATATTTTTGGGCAACATACAATTACCATTAATATTTTAGATTCCCTGTTCCAGAAAGAGATGAGATTATCCACTGAAAGAACTTTACACAGCTGCTCCTCCATACTTACTACCTCAAATGGATCCCATTTGACAAATGGCACAACCCCATCTCACACACAACTAAAGGAACAACGTGAAGATGTTTTTGGAATTATCTCCAGCTTTTGCCATGAAATATATCCAGTTTTGTTTCTGGAATTGAGTATTAGTATGCAGTCATAACACCCATGTGACGCACCCTACCATTAGCAGCTGCAGATTATGCCACACCATATTAAACATATGGCATTAAATGCCCCCCCTTCCCCCATCACCTTGATTACCCGCCCAAAGAGACAAACTCTCAGAAGAAGAGACAGAGTGGAAGCTCAGTGGATGTAGGCAGTACATGGAGCTATGCTGAAGGAAGAGTCAATGACCAGGAAAGCCTGGGGAGAACACCTGAGCCAAACTGAATCTGGTTAACATTGTGTGGTCTGCACATCACTCAACAGCAGCAAAAACTGGAGAGAAGGTAAAGATGGACACAATCCACCCAGGCCTTCAATTTTATCCCTGCACACAGATGCAGGACTGATCTCTGTGCACAAGAGTCTAACATGCAGGAGGATCATAGAAAGGAGCAATGTGATAATATAACCACCTTCTCCACCAGTAATGCTGCTGCTCCAAAGGAACAATGCGAGCCCATGTAACTAATTGCAATGTCTATTCCTGACCCAAAAGACCATCAAATGGACTGATTATGACTAAGATTTGCACAATTTTTAGGACCTGGGCCAGAAAGAGCTGTATTGGTTGTCAGATTTGGTCATAAGTTTTTGGATACATAAAGTACAACACCTTAAAGTCTCCCCCCAAAAATAAAAAGCAAGTTCTAAGTTGGATTATGCACCACTGCGATTCATAAGCAACTGAAGAACTGTAAACTAATAACCCAGAATAAGTCTTAAGTTTTTCCCCAGTGAGTCAGACGTTAATAAAAAGGGTCATATCTTTGCTGACTTTAATTTCACTGCTTTCATCCCAAAAGAATCACACAGTACAACCTCAATTAGTCCAATGCCATGGGGAGCACCAAAAAAATTCAATAACAACAGGTTTGGATAATCAAGGATTCAAACAACAGAGAGAATTTTCATTGTAATTAAGTTACTTGAGAACACGGTCATCTTTCACGTAATGGCGTTCAGACCAAAAAGATCAAGGGCAAACTCCATTTCACTTATCCTAAGCTATAGCAACCTTCTTTTTTGTAAAGAGTTACTGAGGTACTCAGAATACCATGAGGCCCAGCAGCATTGCACAATACCCAATAAGGTACATACCTCAGTGCTTTTTAAGGCTATGCATCTTTCTCTCCATTACCCACAAACATCCACAAAATTATGGAGTTCATGGAGTTTAATCTGTTCAGTCTGAGATTAAACACGAGTAGATGTCATGGTGGTTTACAAACGAGTATTCTGACACTTCCAGGTTGTGAAACATATTTTGCAAACAGGCAAATATTTTATTCTGTCTAGATAATGTTATTCACAGTGGCTGGTGCTACTGTTAAGTAACAATAACAAGGAGAAATTAAAAGGTGGGTGGTTTATCTCAAGAATTCATTATTTTCATATGCCCTAAACTCCACTGGCAAGAGAGAGTTAAATAAGAAGTGTTTTCAATGGATTCAGATTTCAATTTCTCTTTAACAGTGGGCACAGCTATATATCAAATAAATACCTGCATAACAGATATCCAAGTTCTGATTTTATATTGAATTGATGGTTAAAATTAACTCTACACATTGGGTTTTGCATATTTTATGCAAAATACTAAGTTCTAACCTTGAAGAAAGATCTCATCTGAATCTCCATGCTTCTGCCTGCCCTTACAGAACAGTATCAACTGTTGCACCATTGAGAACAAAATGCATCTGAAGTCAAATTAGCTGTGCAAAACAACTATGACCACACTCGCATTTCTAATTGTTTACATCTCTGCAATATGCTCTGGAGAGATTTGTGTTCTTTTTAACAATTTTATTCTCTCCATCAATCCCATACACAAACTTTGACTTGGATCACACCTATTTATGCCCTTGCTTGTTCTGTGATCATTTTTAAGCATTGTGTAAGAGAGCTTTCTATGACACAGAGAATCACATCACGTTCCTGACAACAGAACTGTTTCTCCTGATGTATTTGCTCTTTTGTGGTGCAACAAGCTACAAGCTGCTTGTTGCAAATACTCAGCAATTTCAATTTGCAGCTTAGCCAGATCATTTCAACCTCCTGTTCCTTATCACATCTATCTGACAACTGAACAGCAGAATACAAAACAAATACTAAAACATAAAATTAATTACTTAAGAGATTATCGTGTCAGCCAAGTATAGTTCAGACATATTTCAGCTAATAGCCAATCTTTTTCATTACTAATAGTTAAGCTTTGGTGCTGGCCCTCCTTGTGGAATTTATTAGAGACAGCCATTTTGCAATACAGAGCAGGCTTATCACACCAGAGTATTGAAATACCCTGTTCTGGAAAGCAAACAAACCGTGCAAACCATGAGGCCACACTTCTGCCACTGTGCTACTGCTCTTTTTCAAAAAAACTACCCCACAAGATGATTATGTTACTCTGAGTCTTCCAAATAATTTTTGTGCCAGTACATAATTGCTTATAACTTTAGTTGATTTTCAGTTATCATATATGGGTAAGTAGAGATGTTCTTTTTTAATAACCCCACTTATGCACAGCTACTGGCAAGAAAAAATACACCATTTAAAAAAAGGGTCAAACTTCCAGTTTTTTAACACTGCAGGTTATTCTGAAATAAGATATATTCTTGATATTAACAAGTTCTGAAAAAATAGAAGACAAGAAACTCATACCTGTTAAAACAATCCTTGTGTCTCTGTGCTGCAAAAACTTATTTCACAGGTACTTAGTGCTCTGGCTGATTACTCAGGTATACATTAAAATACCTGCTTGAGGCATACATACCATACCATCTAATATATTAGGAGTTGAACATACAAGTTAGCATCATTCTAATACAAACGAAAACTTACATAGGAAACCCGTACTCGCCGTCGGTGCACCAGCCCACAGCACTGCATGAAGAGGACAGCAGACAACAATCAGCGTATGCTTTCACCAAGCTTCGGTCATTCCTGTCTCCTCTGAGACACTGCCCATCTCTCCTTCACTTTTCAGCCCCAGATGCAAGGGAACAGGCAGAAAAACAATCACCCTCCAGCTCCCAAGATGTCTTTTTAAATTATCTTGAAGATAGATGAAAGTTACTTTCTCTGAGTAAATCAATCTCTTCTGTTTCAGATGATTAAAAAAAAAAAAAAAAAAGGAGGGGGGGGGCAGAAAAAAAACCCAACAACAAAACCCCAGAGGCACGTCTTTATTTCCTCAGCATCCAGTTATTACAAAACAAATTCCGTATTCATATACATCTTTTACTACACGTGGCGTAAGCTTTGTATCAACCATTCTGAACTTAGGAAAGACAAGAGACGTAACAGGATCTTTTATCTCAGACTACTGCAACACCCAGCTTTCCAAAGGTCTCTTGCTGCTGCCGCTACTCCGTTGTTATTGCTGCTGCTGCTGCTGCTATTCCAGCTTTCTTCCCAATGCACAAACCAGCAAGAGGATCCTTGCTTCAGCGTTACCTCTGTTCTATCTTAGGCACATCTGATTTGTTATTTAACCCTTCCCAACAGCCTGAAAAAATGCCGGAGTCTAGACTTTAATTCACTCTGGATTCTCAAGACTACAGAACCACCCTCCAAACAGTCAGATGCTTTGTCTGGCGATACGTGTTTCACATGAATTGTAGGCAGGACTGCTGAGTGGCCTTACTACCTGAGTCGCATCAGAGGCACAGTCTCCTCTGCTGACACTGTTTACAGAAAGAACTTGAGAGACCATTAAAACTCACAATACACACTTAGACTTTGGGATTAACACCCTTTTTTTCTCCTGTTTGTTTTTTTTTTCTTTGGGTTTTTTTGGTTTGGTTTTTTTTTGTTGTGTGATTTTTGTTTTTTTTTTTTTTTACTTAAAACACTTATGGAGCTAATTAAATACCTGGATAATTGAGACTTACGGATTATGATTTTGAAAAGATAAATATTATGAAAAATTATTATCCTTAAAGCAATAAGGGGACACTTCTGGAATCAGGTCAGATTAGATTAACCTGTTTATGATCACAGTTCATCCCTCTTCTTCTGGGAGAGATTGAATATTCCAATACTGAAAAGGCTTAATAACTATATTATATCTTAAAATTAAATCCTTCAGTACTTTATGGTAGTGGGCTGAGAGTTTAAATGTCTCCAAAACTGTCCATCTCCAGTGTAGATGAATACATTAACTTACTTGTTTAACACTGAGGGAAACGTAACTCTTTCACCACCAGTATTTTGGTAAAAAAATAGGATACACAGTATTCTTAAAACCATAAAATAAGAGGACCAATATATTACTTGTAAAAGGTGAAGATAAAGGTATTTTTCTTTTTAATTTCATGATTATTATTAAAATCTGCAATGTAAAACTTAAAGAGATTATACAAGATATTTCCACCCTGTCTTTATGTAGGCTGTGTGACAATGGCTAATGAAACAGTTAAATCTTCTTAAAAGGTTAAAGAAAAAGAAGATGCTGCTCCTCAAAGAGTAGTTTGGCTACCCAGCTTGGAAGAGGGGACTCCAAAGGTAGCAAGTTACCTGTGTGTAAGCAAAATGGTATCAGATACTCAAACTGACAGAATGGCCAGGGGAGAGTTTTATTCCAGTGGAATAAAATCAATGGTTTTAAACTAAAATAGGATAGATTTCGATTAGATATTAGGAAGACTTTTTTTTTTACTGTGAGGCTTGCAAGACAATGGAAGAGGATGGTTGCTCAGAGAAGCTACAGATGCTCCATTCCTGGAAGTGTTCAAGGCCAGGTTGGATGGGGCTTTGAAGCAGCCAGGTCTAGTGGAAGGTGCCCCTGCCCACGGCAGCGGGGTTAGAACTGTATGATCTTTAAGGTCTCTTCCAATCCAAACCATTCTTTGATTGTATGAAGATAAGGAAAACCTGCCCACTGAAGCAGGAAGCCCTCTGACTTGGTGCTGAAATCACATAACTAAGAGTTACCATTTACAAGGTCAAAGTCAGGAAACTAAAAATCAGTTGAGGCACTTAACTCCTGCCAAGTTCATATACATTGTTTTCTTGTGTAATTTCCTCCTTAAAAATAAATAAATAAATAGTGGTGTTAAGCAACTATGTGTCTTTGGGGACCAGAATTAGTATTTAGCTAATCAAGTATCACTAGCTTTATCAGTTTGGAGGGGTTTTTTCGTGGGGTTTTTTGTCGGTTTTTTTTTCCCCTGACCATTTAACAACTAGCAGTTCCTATGGACACCAGTGAGTTGACTGGTCTTTTTAAGCCAAATGTAATTTTGGTGTAAAGCTGTAATGGTTAGTGAAGACGTATTGCTGATAACTCATATCAGCTGGACCTGCAGATGCTCTCAGCATCTTAAAAAAATATAATTAGTAACATAATTAAGAACAGGAAATTGTGGATGTAAGGACCTAATCCGTACACCTAAATCTAAGTTAGCTTTATTTTACCTCCTACTATAAAGTCAGATAAGTAATGATTTATCTTTAGCAGAAGGACAGAAGTTGGTACTTCACAACAACACATAAAGAAGTGTCCTTGTAACAATTTCACTGTCCAAAAGCAGTACACTGGACAAGAAAACAATGCAGAACATTCACCTCTTCAGATCAGAACTGTTCAAAGTTACTCTAACAAAACCACTAATAAATACAGTAATAATGCTAACTAGTTGGAAGAAAAATGCATTTGGAAGTCTGGACATACTGAACATTACCATAAAAAAGAATCACTTCACCAAAACGGCTAATCAAACAAAGGTAGGAAGAGTAATACAGCAGTTGCATACATATGTGCATACATACAAAATGATCAGTTATTTATATTCTTTCAATGACTACATTGTCATTGCCTGGGGAAGATCCATACATAAACTAACACCAGTACAAAAGCCATGCTTCAGTTATATGTCATACATTTCACTTTTTTTAAAGATATGTGAAATTGATTTAGAAATCACCAGTAGTACTGGTTTCATGTAAGTGCTTCTTGCACTGGTAAGGCAAATCATATGAAAAAAACAGCAATTAATTTAAGTTTCAATTGCTGCTTAAGAAGATAAATGCATCTATTTTTAACTCTTCCTAGAACTCATCAAGGCCCATAGCAACCATGAGCATCCCTTACAAAACCAGTATCACAACCGCTACTCTAATTAGTGCGCATCTACTCTCACTAACAAAGATTTCATAATTCAACCATAAAATCTCTCCTTTCAACACAGGCACGAGAATTCTGGTTGTCTCTCTCCCCTTCTACTCCCAAATTACTAAAATACTTTGCCATACTTAATAACCAAAGCCATTTTTTTTTCCAATGTGATTCTAAGTTGCTTTTTATGGAGGTTGGGGGAGGTATGACTATTCTGGGGATGGAAGGGACACAAGTATCTCCAAGTCAAACCCATCTGTAATTGAAATCCAGTAAAATTTTATGTTCAGCAAATATAACTTTATTTACAGTCCCCATAAGACAGTGCAGCAAATAAAGAATTAGACCATTTATACCTTCTGTTAAACCTTCTTTAGCACACACACGGGATTTTACTCTCTTTTGTCTTCCTCATTCTTATTACCACATTTCTGATGTCTCGCACTGCTTATTGCATTTAAAGAAACAATAATGACTATTCTGGCAGCAAATTTTATCACTATCCTTCTGTACTTTCTGGGTGACCTTAGTCTTTATGCAAACTGCAACAATCAAATCTAATGATTCCTGGCAAATCTGCAACCAAAACACCCCTTACTTTGTCACTCTAATAAAAAAACTTCCATGCTACCTTAAATTGAAGGTGTAACAAGGCACCTAACCCAAGAATAACTAAAAATCAGAAAACCTCACTAAAAGACAGAACACTACCAAGCCAGTGAAAGACAATTTTTCCACGCTCTAACATTGACAAAAATAGCTCTATGAACACAGCAATTCTTCTAATTTTGTATTTCTTGTGATACATAGTTGAAATGAAATTTTAGTTATCCATTATCATTAAGACAATACCAAGGTTAATGTTCTTTGCGAGTAATTTTGATTTTGCACACAGGGCAAAATTATAGCAACTTCAAAAAAGAGGCTTATCAGATACATATAAAACAATATTCAAAAGATTACTACAGACACTTGGGGAGCAGAAAGAAACAGTGATAGTGCTGACAAATATCTCAACAGGTACAATAAATGAGAAACTTCAGAAGTGTTTTGAAGTAATCAGCAAGATTGATTTTGAAATATATAGAGGCAGCTTCTCCAATACTGCAACAGCATGGAAGAAAGGACAAAAGTTTGTATCTGAAATTAAATGAACAGGCTGGCATGAAAGGTTGAGTAGGAATGAACCCTTAGAGGGTAAATGAGTGATACAGCTATTTGTATTCTCCTCAAGTGCTTCATTTGACAGGTTATATAAAACTGAAAGGGGGGGGGGGGGGGGGGGGGGAAGGGAAAGAGGCTGTCAGAAAATTGTTATCATTTACTTTGATTGGCTTTCTCAGCTAACCAGCACTATCTGAGTAAAGGCTCTGCCAGCTCACAGCAACCCAAAGCTTGTGGCCAGACCTTCCATAATCTGATCAAGTGACTGCCCAGAGCCGATGAGATGGACCTGAAGTGTTCAATGCCAGCAAGCTCAAGGCACAGCTGCACAACTACCTCAAATGACATTGCGTCCATTCTAAATGAGACAAATAACAGAACAAAACCATACTGAATCCTTTTTCTGGATTAAAAAAAAAAACACAAGACACAACCCACCCTCAAAACAAGTCACAGAAAAATGCCTGTCCACCCTATGCTACCTCCAGGACCCTTTACAGATAAGTTCCATTAAATTATTTCAATTTATCCACAGAATCACAGAACGGCTGAAGTGGAAAAGCACCAGTGGAGACTGAGTCCAATCCCCTGCTCAGGGCCATGTCCAGGAGGGTTTCAAATTATCTCCAAAGATGGAGACTCCATAACCCCTCTGGGCAACCCGTTAAAGTGCTTGACTGTCCCCATAGAAAAAAAATTCTTCTGATGTGTTTATTGGAATTACCTATATTTCAGTCCGTGCCCATTGCCTCTTGTCCTGCATGGGACACCACTGAGAAGAATCTAGCTCCATATTCCTTACTCCTTCCATTCAGGTATTTATTATACATATGGAGAAGATCCCCCTGAGCCTTTCCTTCTCCAGCTGAACATCCCCAGCCCGCCCTCTCTGCCTACAGGCTCCAGGCCCTTTGTCAAGTTTGTTGCCCTTGGCTGGACTCACTCTAGAATGTCCATATCTCTCTTGTCCTAAGGAGGCCAGAACCGGACCAAGCACTCCTGATGTGTCTCACTACAGCTGAGCAGACGGCAAGGAGCACCTCCCTTGACCAGCTGGCACCACTTGTCCTAACACAGCCCAGGAAGCTGTCGGCCTCTGCTGCAAGGACACAGTGCTGGCTCACACTCACTTGGAGTCCAGTCACCAGGACTTCCAGCATCTTTACTACAAAGCTGCTTTCTAGCTGATCAGCCCCGTTTTATATTGGTGCATGGGGTTATTTTTTCCTAGCTGCACAACTTGCACTTTCCTTCACTGAACTTCATGAGGTTCCTGTCAGACCATTTCTCCAGCCTGTTGAGGTCCATCTGGATGGCAGCACAACTTTCTGATGTATCACCCACTTCTCCCAGTTTTGGAGCACCTGCAAACTTGCTGAGGGTACACTCCACTCAATCACCCAGACCATTAATAAAGAGATTAAACTGTATTGTCTCCAGGACACCTGGAGGCACAAAAGTAGTGACTGGCCTCCCGCTGGGCTGGACTTCGTGCTGCTGAACACATTTCGAGCCTGGCAGTTCTGACAGATTTCAGACCACTTCACTATCCACTTATTTCATCTATGTCTGGACTTACCTAGTCCACCATTTTGTCTATGGTGTCCTGGGAAACAACTTGGAAAACCTTGCCAGAGGCAAGATAAACAGCATCCACTCTTCTCCCCTTGTCTTCTAAACTCATCAGCTCATTGTAAAAGGCTGTCAAGCTGGTTCAAGCCTGATCTACCCTTTGTCAATCTATGCTGACTACTCCCAGTCACCTACTTGTCCTTCATATTGTTTAATAATGGTTTCCAAGAAGATTTGCTGTATCACTTTCACAGGGACCAAGGTAAGGCTGACCAGCTCGTAGTTCCTCAGATCCTCATTCTCACCCTTCGTTAAAACTGTGGTTATATTTGCTTTCTTCCAGTCCTCAAAAACCTTCCACAATCACAATAACCCC
This sequence comes from Falco punctatus, assembly GCF_963210335.1. Taxonomy (NCBI): domain Eukaryota; kingdom Metazoa; phylum Chordata; class Aves; order Falconiformes; family Falconidae; genus Falco; species Falco punctatus. Next base: position 72,554,372 of record NC_137583.1, read on the forward strand.
TCAAAGATTATTAAAGAGCTGTTTTTCTAGGATGTTGGCTTAGTGATGTGGATACTCGGTGTAAACTTCTGTCCCTTAGAAAGGCCTATCCTCCTAAAATCTATACACGCAAATATTTAGGTCTGATTTTCTCAGTTGCATCGTAACAACTTTAATTGAAGTACTTGACTGAATTCCTAAATCTACATAAAAATGCTTTAATTTGCTTTTAACTGTATTACTTCTAAAGCTTTTCAGCCCCACTTCATAGTAGTTTATCTGAGTCAGCATTTATGAAATAAAGTATTATTTTTAGCTAATAGTTTTTGGCATATTAGTCAGTTGTTAAACAGATTCATTTACTCAGTACCATTTAACACTCTTCCCTTGCAGCCCTTCAGGGAAACTCATTTGAGGTATTTCAAGCCACTCAGTTATCTACAAATAAAGCATTTTAAGCATCAATGCAAAACTGTATGAGGGGTCTACGTTACACACACACACAGAGTATGAGAAATCTGGCTCTCAGAAAAGTGCTGGATATAACCTTAAGTACATGACTTCTCTCCAATGGTGTCGTCTTTCTCCATGTGACATTTTACTGACCTCAGTTCCTTCCAAGGCTTTTCCAGAACCCACTTTCGTTGATGTTCAACTCTTCCACTGCTTAAAAATGTTTTCTTCAGTCAACCGCTTTTTCAGTGATATTCCTAATGGATAACTCTACTGTATCATCCATATCTGATCTGTATTGTCCAGGAATTACCTAAGTAACTAATCAAATATAAAACCATGCAATACTATCTCAAGGCTTCTGCATGTAGTTAACACTCTTAAATAACAGTTTGCTGATTTAATCATTGACAATGAGCTTTTGCCAGCTATAGCTCTCACTTTCCTGTCTTGCACCAGAAATTAATGTTGTTGACTTTCTATTAATGTTAAAAATGTCCTCTTCTCTGCCAGTCTTTCTCTGGAAAAGAATATAAGCAATAAGGAGTCTTCATTTTCATTATGAGGGCTTCATGCTTGCTGGCTTTACTTTAGAGCTGTATTGCTCAATTTTAATTTATTTTTTCTTATAAAGCTGCTGAAGTTGCAGAAAACTATTTCTCAATGTAGACTGAAAAAGAGCAAAACCCTCTTAACCTGACATCTTTTGACTTAGTGATCTGTTACTATGCTGGTTTTGCTTATTTGTTTTAATACATTTGCTAAATGTATTAATTAATTAGCAATACTTACAGAATTCTTGCTTACATCATCTATGCATACCTAATTTTTGAACAAAAATAAGTTAAATAATTTAAAAATTATCTTTTAATAAAGCAGTCCCTGATTATTGTTATAGTTGATACTGAAGGAGGCAACATATGCAAACCTGATGGCACCTGTTAGTCTTGAGAAGTAACATAAACTGCCATTTTTTCAAGCTTATTTTTCAACATGTTAAAAGCTCTCCAAAGACAGATGATAAACAATTTGACTCAAACGATCACTTAACCTTAGTTTACATGAATCTGTCAAGCTATCATCCTAGCTAGCCATAGTTCTTCTCATACAGATCTACATCACAGAATTGCAATCAGCAAGACATAGTTTAAATGTTCTAGGAGATGAGTTTCAAACAAGTAGAACAAGTAAAATAGAATACTTCCTACAGCATCAGGCACGAAATTCTGGCATTTACTGCCACTGGGAGAGATATTACTGGGGAAGAGGACTGGACAAAATCAAGGACAGCAGATACATGAAGTGATACAAATGAAAATCGTCAGGGATATACCCTCTCACAAAACAAGAATAAGAGACCTCATAAAGCCAACAGGCTATCTCATACCCTCTCTAAACCAGCATTATTTTTAACTACAGCTAGAGACAGATCACTGTGCTAGATGGACCACTGCTCTGATGCAGGAAGAGATTTTATGTGATCTGCTATCCAAGCTATCTAGTCTTCTTTAAAGGGATTTCCACTCACAGACATATGTTCTCTTCATGCTTGTTGAGGTTCTTTATGCCCCATCATTCCCTTTGTCTGCAGTTCATTCTGTCTCTTGTTATCCAGAAACATCAACTATATTTCAACTTCTTTTCTCACGATCCTCTACTTGTATCTATCTTCCTATGTATTGGCAGCCGGCTTTTCAGTCCTGTCACACAGGTATTTGAACACACCATGTTTCTATGTGGTATTCTCTCCTCTTTCTTCCAATTTGCCTACAACCCCATTGTTTCTACCTGAGATTCCAATTCTCAGATATGTTCTGCCACCTGTTCAGGTCATATCACGCATATACAGATGTTATCAGAAATCTCATTAGCAATGCCTACTTGGCAGCTTCTACACCCAGTCATCTTTGTTTTCTCCTTCAATGTGAAGGTCATCTCTAATGCCATCTCAGACACTATCAGCACCTCTCCCTAATTCCCAGCTCAAAAGTCAAGGACTTGTTTCTTTCTCATTTCAAAGCCTGCTCCACCTCCCCCTTTTTTTTCAGCTCCTGTGTTCACTCACTGCTGTACTTTAGGGATTTATTGAACATATTCCAACAGTTAAATAATTTGCTTGCATTGAATCTGATAATGTGAATGCTATGACAACACTAACAAGATGTCTGTGCTAGTTTAGTTTCTTATTATATGCAGAATGCTCTCTAGGCCATATTTTGACCAAGACGTATCATGGCCTTTCCCGTAGCTTATTAGATGAGGATTCTAAGGGAACAAAGCTTTATGTAACTGTGTGATTCTTCCTTTCATCCAGCAGATCCTCCTCCCTTTCACCACCTCATCAGTTTCTGCACCTGTCAGTCAAATCAAATAGTGGAAGTTTCAGGGATATTTCATTTCTACAGGCTTGGTAAGTACTAGAAGTTGGATAAAATAAGAGACACCCAAACTCCTAATAATTACAAAATCATACTAAATTACATAAAAGCATAACATGCTCTGCCAGGCCAGCTATACTGTACTGTGCCTGTATGTGTGGCAAATCACCACATATATAACTTTGAATCAATCACAGCTAATGCTGTCACTTGCCTAGAAAGAATTATTGTCACTGGAATATATAAAAGAAAAAAAGGACATATAACAAGAAGAAATGAAGCTTTTGTAGCTCTACTGCTCAGAGAACAGCTATTTTTTTTTTCTTTTGGAACCTAAAAAAGATTGAAGGAGATAACCTGTGTCTAAAAAACAACTTGCTGCAATGGTGATCATAACATTTCCCAACATTACATATCACTGTTGATTTCAAATGCCCATGTTATGAACAGAGATGGGGTTTTTTTCCTGTGCAAAGAATTATTTTTCCCCTCAGCACCTCCCTTTACATTTAGTAAAAATGTATTAAACAAGGTCAGCTTGAAGCATTTGAGGAAGGAAAAAACCAGTAATGCTTCTATATAATAAACTAGAACAAAAGAGAGGAAAAAAAAGATTACATGTAAATTATAAATTGAGGAGCTGCCTCCCCTGTAGCTTGGTGTAGCCCATAGAGGAGACAGCAGCTGGACCACTGTTCACAGGTTTTAGGGTTCATCATTGCCCCACACATTTCTTGTCTACTGCAGTTTTTCATAGCATATATGCCATTGCAGGGTACAGGAGACTGAGCAAACAGCTGTTGCAGAGTTTCTCTTTTATTGCATTTCACAGAAATAACGGCACTACAACATACAAAATTACATTTTACATCTGTATGAATTTTTACTTCTTTTTTATCTGGTTCTTCATCAGAACTAGGAGCAAGTGGGAGAAAACAATAATTATGCAGTCTTTATTACTTCTACTATGGAATCAGCAGCCTGCAAAGGTGCCTATAAAGCATACTAGAAGCAAAAGAACTGCAGATGCAGGTTTCTCCTTTCTCTACACTGTAAAGGTGATATCTGAAGAAGGATGATTTATTTTACATATGCTACGAGGGTATTAGAGAAAAAAAACATCAGAAGCCTAAACTTACATCTTTTCATAAGAGATTTTAACAGGGCTTACAGTTTTTCATTTGATTCTATTATGAGAAGACTACTTTATTAAAAAAAAATGTAATTCTCTAGTATTAAACTCTCCAATACTTGCAGACACTCATTTACTAAGCTTTTAAACATGAGAAGATAAAGTGCTTATTTTCATAAGCGTATTAAGAATGGTTTCAGTTGCATCTGAAAATTATGCTAAGAAAAATCTTAGAATATTCTATGCAAAGGAAAAAATACAGCAGTACTGTGCTACATTAATTCTTTAAAAAAAGAAAAAAAATCAAGAAAATGAACTGTTCTGTTTAATTATAGCCACTAGGTGGCAAAGTTGGCCAAAGAACAATTACCAGGAACTAATTAGAGACTTGACTTTGCATCTTTCTATTAGAATATAAAAGGGCTTATTAAAAAATGCCACAGAAAATAAAAAAGTGTAAAATAATAAAAAGTCAGTAATCAGAAACCTATTTTATGAAACTATCTGTAAATCTTATTAAACTGCTTCATATATCTATTACAATGCCTAAAATGCTGAAGGTGAAATATTTTTAGCAAATGTTCTTGAAATCACATGAAGAAATTACTGCACTGGCTAACAATAAAAATATTGAATATACATTTTAAGTTTAGAAAAGAATACCTATGAACACCTACACTATTTTCTGACTTGACACCAGGCACAGTGATGCTATCTTTTGACTACAGAGTCAGTACTCCTTATGTTTCTTGCCATAAAAGCTGCTTTTCTTCCTTTCAAATCAGCACAGTCAAACCCTCCATATGGTTTAATTCTAGCAAATACTTCAAAAGACAGCCAGTCTTTTAACCCTTTTCTTGTAGTATTTTCTTCTCCTTAACGTTTTCTTGCTAGTTCTTATTTTTCCCTCTTTATTTCAGCACATCTACTTGTTGAATCTGGCTTCTAGGTAAATTCCAAGCTGTCTACTATATATACACTTACACATCCAACGTACTGGGATTAGTGAGATCTGCAATGCAGGTAATAGTGACATGAAATACATTAGTTGATCCACAAGCTCTCTGTAAATATACTGCAAAGCAAACACCATCTGATTCATAGGGGCACATGTTAAAGAAAGGAGTTTGGAAGGGCTTTCCTTTCCCACAGACCTACTAAGCCATCATTTAATAAAAGTCTACTCCCAATATTAGTATCTCCCTCTTCCAAAAAAGCGCATGGACCAGGAGCACAAGGTGCACAAAGAGTGCACGAAGACAGGAGGATCCTGGCTCATTTTCTCATGTTTCACGGGTCAAATCTGGCTAGCTCCAATACAGAAGCATGGTGAACTCCACAATCAAGGACTTTTGACTTAACAACTTACTGTATTAAGTGGGTGTGCTAATGGTAAGCTCTTGTATCCAGCTCAAGCTCTTTAAAAGCCACAGAGGCTACAGCATTACATTGTCAAGGGAGGGAACCTGGAGAGAAGCAGGAGTGCGAGCATCAAAGGGGAGCCATCCACTGCAGATACTAAATGCTTGGGTTTGCTCATATTATTTACAGTAAAGGGGAAAGAGCTAATGCTGAGTATTGACATGATTTAGTTTGCATTTTCTTTTAAGTGAAAGTCAACAGAAAACGTCCCACTCAAAATGAGGAGGAAAGAAAACAGAACAAACCAGACCAAGAACAAGTCATTCCAAAGCAATGTGCACTGCCCATTTGGAAAGTTACCAGCTACACGCAGTAGATGTGGAATGTATTTTTGCCCAGTAGCATCCACTCCCATTCCTAGACATGTGTCATTTAACATGTCTGTAAACCACTGATCACAGTGATGCAGCTATAAAATCTATTAGCTTCTGTGCCACAGGAGAGGTTAAAATAAACAGTCAGAACCACACTGAGTTTGACTCCTACCTCGACCCCAGCTCCAACTGTTTTTAACCTAAAACTGCTTCAAGTCTTTGTCCAAAGGATACTGCAAGGGGTGAGGAGGGGATGGACATGGAGGAACAAAAGACAAGCCACCAGATAAGCATATTTGACCTGTTGAGTTTCTGGAGAACATGATAGAAGAGAGAAAGGTACTCTCACAGCTGGCTACCTTTGATTTTCAGCCTCCTAAAAACAGGAGTCTGCTGACAAGTCACTTGGAAGCAGCCTACAATGATGTCCACAGTGAGGGCTCAGGCTGATTCCCCAGATCTCAGGAGGGCTCCAAACCAGTCACTCATGGCACCTCTAAGAGGGAGAGAGCTTGCACACAATTCCAACAGGGAATAATTTCACAAATCATCTTCCCCACAGAAAATCTTCTTCCCCAGAAAAACACAACCTCATCAAGACAGATATGGACGTACTGGAGTGAGTCCAGCCAAGGGCCATGAAGGTCATGAAGGGTTTGTTGCATCTGGCATGAAAGGAGAGACAGAAAGCTGGTCATGTTCAGCCTGGAGAAGAGAAGGTTCAGGGAAATCTTATCCATATGTATACATACCCAAAAGGAAGTAAGTCATAAATAGCCAGACTACTCAGCGGTGCCCCCCTGACAGGACAAAAGGCAATGGGCACAACTGAAATATAGACAAATCCAGCTAAAAATAAGAAAATTACTTTTTATACTGAGGGTGGTCAAGCACTGTAACAGGTTGCCCAGAGAGACCATGCAGTCTCCATCCTTGGATATATTCAAAACCAACCTGGACACAGCCCTGAGCAACCAGCTCTAGCTGAGCCTGCACTGAGCAGGTTGTTGGACTCTGTGATCTCCAGTGGTGCCTTCCTACCTCAACCATTCTGTGATTCTACAAGCACTCAATATGTAAAATACCATGGAATTTTGCCCAAACTTAACTTGCAGCACTCTTGTTACTTAAAGAAAGAATTTACAATCTCCATTTCTTATGCTTCTTAATGCTTGGCATTTAGAAAATGATAGGAAAGTAATTCTCTACTACTTAGGCATTTTAAATAATAAGTAAGGGCATAACCAGTTATTGAAAAGAAGTATGGTTTTCTAAGTCTTTCCTTATTACTAACTAAAGAAGAAATGCATTCAAAAGACAATTACATGGCGCTTTACAATTGTTTTGTCAAGCTTTTATAGCTATTAAAACACCGGAAAGTTTTAAGAATGTGCTGCTATGAAGGAGTAAACATAAGCTTTGGCAGTAAAAAAAAAACCAAAAACTAAAAAACAACAAAGTAGTTTCACTATCTTCCAAAGCCTTCTTCAAGTACAATTACCAAACTTGTTGGACTCTTGGAAAACAGCTGTCTAGTACATTTCTACTGAAGTGTGCTGTTACTGAAAAGAAAACCATAACGTAAGGAATGGAGATGTTCAAATGCAACATAAAATACATTTCTTAAGAGATTCAGACTACTCAGTAAAATTCCCTAATATTTCTTTCTTATTAAAAAAAAAAACGCTTTTTTTTTTTTTTAAATATGTATCGCAGCTCATTTACCACAAACTTTTTTCTAGGAAAATAAACAGAATCTAGTACAGTAAATGCACTTGGTACATTACGAAGTGGATTTCCTGCAGATGATGGGCAATATTTCACTATTGCAAATGAAACAGAAGCAAGCAAGTAATACCCTTGTAGTCTGGTTTCCTAATAACATAAAACTTTCTTCTCCTTCTATGTACTGGGCTCATTTGCCAGTTTCAATAATATTTGACTAAAGGGGAGAATCTCACTAAACATTAATTTCTTACAGATTTGCTTAAGTAAGTAGCCAAGTAAAAAGAAACTGTAGATTCTGTAGGAAACACTGTGGGATAAAAATTGGCACCATTACACAGAAGTCACAAAGGGCCTCAATTTTGAGACAGAAAGCCTTAGAAACTACAGTGAAATAGATTTGAATATATTTTAAAATAGTAAAATAATTCCTAGTTTATTATTAAAATTTCATCATACTTCATTAAAGTCATTCAAAAACCTTTTCTCTAACCTGACCCAAGGTCCAAAAAGGGTGTCTGCATTATGCAATAGTAAATGATACAAACCATGTTACTACCAGTTTTGCAGCATCCTCTGGGCTTTGCCAATCACCATGGGGATGAGGGTTTCCTGACCCCTGGCTCCACGGACAGCTGCCATATCCCAGACCATAAAGGCCCGGGAGCCCTACAAGGCTGGCGCTGTGGGGTAGGAGGCAAAGAGAGACACCAACCACAAGGTACACCTCTGCCACATGTCAAGCTGCGCCAAAGCAAAGACTTTTCCCAAGTTCTCATTTTGCAAACAAACCCCAATTGAACAGGGGACCCTAAACTTGCATCCCAGCAAACATATGCAATGAAAACCAAGACAGCTACATGTATGCCATGAAAATGTCACAACTGTTGTGCTGAGTATGCTTGTCTGGGGTTGGCAATGTTCCTACAGTCCCCATGGATCCCACTGGAGCCTCTGGTAAATAAAGGTTCAAGGGATGGGAAAAAAGAGAGGGAGGGAGAGAGGATACCCTGCTGCCAGTGACCTATAAGGAATGTTAAGGGACAACTGAGAGAAAAGCAGAAAAGAAAAGAGCCAGTGCTTGAAGGGTAGCAGTACACAGCAGCAAGGTTTGGACTAGCTTCACAGTGGAGCAGGGCAACCTGGGCAACTCAGATTAAAACGGGGTTTTCCATTATTTATTTATTTATAATAACTACTTTCAAATATTTCTCCCCATTTTATTTTGGGCACTTCCAAAGCAACTCAAATCAAGCACCTTGGAGCTCTTCAGTGTCCAAATAAGGTCGCAGCATGTGAATGAACAAGAATTTCCAGATGGCACATCTCGTGAACTTGAATAAGACATCCCTGGGGTATTAAGTAATGAAAATTCTACTTCCTCCAGCTACTTGTTGCCTGGAAGAATTCAGATGGCACCAAAGCATTTCACTGGAAATGAAAACATTTTCAACCTTGCAGTCCTACTTTGTTTGAAACCTGTTGCGGTATCAGGAAGCCCTTGTCTTCAGAGACAGCCTGCATACATAATAAAACTTCAGTCTGACTAATCTCGGCTTCTCTGTTTGGATGGTATATTGTTTTGATAACAGAGTGATCAGAAGTTCAAACAGACTGGAATGAAGGATGACTAGCAGAACAGGGACTTCAGGTTTCATAGCTGTGTAATGTATATGTGATAACAAATACAACACACTTGTGAAATTCAGCATGTCGCAGCTATACATTTTCTTTCTCCTAGAGGCATAATTCAGTCAAAAAGTGTTACCAGTTGCAAACAGAAGTTTGGTACAGAAAAGTTTGATATAAACTGTAGTGCTATGTTCTGTTAACATCTTTACATTCCCTTATAGATGCCACTTGGAATCCTGAAATGAGGATAACACTAGACATGAAGTGATGGCTAAAATAACAAAAATAGCAGCTCCATTCTGACAAGGAATAAGAGCAAATAACTAAGGAGATGACAGAAGTCAAAAGATACCCTGGAAGAAAATCGTATTTGGACTGTTACAGATTAAGAAAGCAAACAGGCTTCCAGTAAAAAGAAAAAATCAGATTGTTCACACAGACATGCGCAGTTCAGAAAATGTATTAACAACCCCAAATCTTTCATTTGATCTATACTGAAATGGTTAGGGTTTATATTCTTAAACTACTTTTTTTTTTTACTTTTTTTTTTTAAAGTCAGCCTTGCAAACAAAAATATTGTTTCAAAAGCAGAACTTAAACTCCCTTTCACCAACTTTACTAATTTATAATGCAGCTTAATACCCTGCGGGGCCCTGCTGGCAGCCAGCCCAACACTTTCCCACTGCCCACCACCTCCTCCCCAGGGAAAGGCTGGGAATCGGCATCAGCATCACTCACAGATGAGCAAACATAGGCCCCTTCCCTCACCCTCCAGCAGTCCGGCGTGGATGGGAGGCAGCCCCTGGGGTGACAGGAGAGCTGGGGATGGGAGACATCTCCTGCCGACCACGTGCTGCCCAGCACAGTCCCAGGCAGGCACTGCTGAAGTCTGCAGGAGAAGCTCCAGAACTGGGAGCTGCTCCTAGAGCAGATGTCCCACTCTACTACACTTTATGCCTGGAAGAAGGCTTGGAGTAGCCCAAGAATGTCAACCTATTCAACAACACCACCACCACCACTGAGTTTAGTCAAGAGGGGTTAAAAAATGGCCAGCATACCCTTTCACACTACTATGGCACACGTAAATGCTGAGTAAACACTGAGAATGCAGAGCTGGTATTTTAATCTCAGCTTCATGAAAGTCAAAAGAGAACAAATCTTTATGCAAAAAGATGTTCTGCTATCCCCTCCAGTCTCTCACCTACTCTTCACAATGCATAAAAAATGCTGCTGCTAATTCAGGAGTGTCTATCCTTATTTGAGGACAATCTCTTCCATAAATGTATGCTAGAGCTCTTTTAAAAAGCGATATAGTACTTTTACTGCTTTCATCACAGATTTACCAGGTCACTACAAGCAGTTACATAAATCTTGCTTTCTCCCATCCCTTGACATTATTCATTCTTTTTAGGGCTTTTCCTCTTACAAGAGAGAGGATTGTCATAATCTTGCCAGAATTTCCTCCAAATACTGCAGAGGGCAAAAGTTAGGTATCACCTAACTGCATGCAATAACTTAATACTTTTTGGAAACAGGATTAAATGCAAGATAAGACAAAAGACAAAAATAACATTTCAAGTCCAATTTTATATCCTCATTGCTTTTCCACAGAGGATTCAGTTTACCTCGCTAATAAATGGTTGAATTAGACTATATCTACATATTGCTTTGGTTATGATAGAGAGAGTACATTATATTAACAGAGTGCACCTGGATTTAGATCAATTGTAGGTGTGTTCTTGCATAGGTAGTATCTGGTATACTAAGTCTTGACACTTGGTAACAGGCTAAGCACCACTATCGTATACCAAATGCTTAGTCCTGGACAAGCACCAACTTGGTTTCATCCTCAGAATGAAAATATTCCGAAGGATTTAGCCCAAATTCTCTTTGTCCAGAATCACAGACACTGCAAAGTTTGTACATCTTATGCTCAGCAAGGCTCTCCAGCTTGTCCATAATACAAGTGCCACCAGTACTCAGTAGGTTAGTAAGCTTATTTTTGAGAAATCAGACACTAAACAAAACACTATTCAGAAGGAGAATTAATAAAACATTTTAAAACTTTATATTTTTATACCAGTGATTGAAACTGTTTCTGAATGTACAGCTATTTGCCCTTTGAAGCACAGCTGTGGTTCCTAAAGGGAATAATAATTAGCAACATAAAAATTGTTATGTTTTACATACCTACTTGTTCTCATAATTATTTTTATAGGGAGCAAATGCCAAACAGAATAAAGGAAAACCAAGTTAGAGGCTAAACTCTACTTTTTAGTATACTCCCTGATCTTCAGGGAAGTAAGCTGGGTAAACAGGAGACAGGAAGAGTCCAACACATCTTTCACATTTTGAGCAGCTTGACACCTTTGCAGGGTAGGTGAAAGAGGATGTGCCTCTGACACACTAAGTTGTCTCTTCCCTCAGCAGAACTAAAGATGGAAGTGACAGTGTTAATGAAGTGGCAAACAGGTCCACACTGCAGAGAGAGATTGAGCTCATGAGAGAGAGACATTTCTCAACACAGTCCTACATCTTAGAATAACCAAGAACATTCCTCGCCATCAATGACTCATGGAGATGGGTATCTGCTACACTGTTCACAGATGTCACATTGTTGGCATTGCATTCATTATAAGGATAGCAACCTTCTGGCACTGCAGCAACTTTCAAACTCACTGACAGGCTTATCTTTTCAGTACCCAACTACCTTGACAAAGAATAGAGAAAACAAAGCCACAATAACAATTCCATTCCTGAAGTACTTTTTTCCTTTTCTCCTTTCCCCTTCAGATGGCATGAGTGGTTTTTTTCCACCAAGGGAAATGATAGCTGCAGCAATTAACTATATTCATAGTATAGGAAATCGTTTTATACAGCTGCTGCCACACACACAATAGGCACAGAATGGTTTCAGCATCAAACAAAGGAGACGGCAGTTTTCTCTTGAATGAAGAAATTATTTGTCAAACATGTTTACGCACTTACTGTTTGAATTTGTATTGTGCTCCAGCAAATTGTGTAGATTTAATTGTTCCTAGGAATCTCAAAGTATACTCATCATTTTTGTTAAAATATAGCGAAACAAGTTTTGCTTCCTGCAAGTTTGTTTTGTAATTCAGATCTGTGTGTTGTATCTTAGACAAAAATTTTAAAAGCTGAGCAACGGTGGGATGGTGGGAACACTAAAGTTAGTCCAGAGTGTCTCCTGAATTCTAGAAGAAAACAAGTAAGGATATTTTGCTTTTCCTTTTTTTTTTTTTTTTTTTTTTTTTAATCTATACATATATTTTTCCATTTTCTTTCCTTAATAAACCTCCTTATTATCTTAGTTTAATCTTGTCTACTTCTCAGCATCTGGAATGTGAGTTTACGTATTATTTGTGATATCTGATAACTTTCATTGCTCCTGATTGTGTGAAGTATTCCAAAGAATTCAAACAGAGCAAAGCATACATTCCAAAAAGATTGCAATGTAATTTTTTTGAATTATCACAAAGCAGAAAAAAAAATTGCAAGGTCAAAAGAAAGGTATTAGTAAAATCAACCAGAACTCTATTGCTAATGATACATAAAACACATGAGTCGAAAAACGGATACAAAAGCTGTTTAGTTAATATTCACAGCATGCTGAGCCATTAAAGTCAATTCCACACTCAGGAAAAAATGATGGATTTAGGTCTACAACCATTTTCAGCAAAGAAGCAATAAACATTTAATTTCAGGAGCAGCTTTATTCCACTTTGACTCAAAGCTTCAACAGAGAAATTCTCCCTTCTAGAAATACAAGTATATGCAATAACCATGCCATGTCTATTTTTCTGCTGAAATAAATATAAAAGAAAACTGCCTCCACGGCTAATCATATAGCTCTACTACATCAAAAATTAAATGTCTCTAAAAAAGAAAAAAAGATTTCTGCACCACTAGTGATATTTTGCCTACAGTAAAAACTGACCTAAAACCTAAAACCCACAAACCACAGAGGCCTGATTTTGTGGTTTTGCTCTGAAGGTGCTATTTTGAGCCCAACTTTTTTTTAAGGAGCCAAAAAAAAAAAAAAAAAAAAAAAAAAAAAAGAAGGCTATTTCTATGCGAACTTGCAAGCAGACACTAGGTGTCTCTCCCTGAAATGGCACCAACAATCTCCTGGGCCTCTTCATACCCTATAGCGACATCCTGCAGTCCTACATCTTTACGGCAATGTTCTCTGTATTTTTAAAAGCAAGTACAGCTCATCACAACTGAAGAAGCCAGAGATGTCTCACTTTTGCTGAAGAGGGATTAAGAGAGTTAGAAAGACAGTTGGAAATGGTGCAGCCTTCTTTAGGCTATAAAGTAAATCTCTGTAGGAAGGAGTCTTGCACATAAACTGTAACAACTGTGCTTTTGGCAAAACTTTTAATGAATATTTCGTTATTGTGTAGGCCTTTCTACAAATCACTTAAGAACCAGAACAGTACAAACAGGCTCAACCTATAAGAAATAAATGAAAAATACTTCATCTGTAATTGGAAATTGTCCAGTTGCTAAATAACTACAAAAACTAAAACTATACTCAAAATTATCAAGACATGCCTGAAATAATGTAGTCAAATGCATTCCTGTCAATAACTAAAATTTATTCATGCCATCATGGTGCAAGTAACATTTCCTGCTCGAGGACACATTACATGTGACTCGGTAACGAACTATGACTTCTAACGGTTACTATGACTTTTCTGTTTTCCTTAGATACCTGACACTAAGAAGCAAGTCAATCTGGACTTGCAAATGAAGCCTTAAAGTTTTAGGAGCAATCTCTGGGTTACATTTTATACGATACCAGATAAGCATGACCTCATTTTAAATTTCCTTCCCTTTGCCCCCCTCCCCCCCTCAAAAAAAGAAAAAAGAAAAAAAAAGAAAGAAGAAAACCAGGTCTGCTGTGCTCTAAACCTTTATATCCAGCATTTTGTTGAGAGGACCACAGAGGTGCATAGTCCAGCACATAAAAAAAAAAAAAGAAGGTTCTGTTCCTACGTGTTCATGCATCCATCTGCATACCTTCAATACCATTCACACGGGCAAAAATTTTAAGACAAAGAGTGATTTTGGAAACAGCCCAAACCATAAACACAGCACAGTAGTCTTAACAGTTTCCTTTAAAATGCAACCACTTAAAATGAAAAAAATTAATATACCCTGATGTTTCCAGATGTCAGATTCTCAATGCGTCTTGAAGGCTCCATTATCTAGCTTAGTGATCTTCCATTTTCAGTAGTTCATGTACAATGGTAACAACAAAAAGAAGGAATGAGATAGAACAAAAACATACTTTACCCTCCACTTTAATTTTTACTATTACAGCAACAGCTTCAGATAGCTTTTCTCTATGCTGTAGTGTCTTGGGTGATTTGATTTTTAATTAAGCAGACCATTTAAGCAAGAATGTAATGTTTAATATGAAGAATTATGCTGAAATGTGCATCTACTTTACTGTTAGAGGGTCTGAAATACAGTATTGGCCCTTTAATGGCATTTATCCTCTTCTTTTTATGTATTAATAAAGTATTACAACTGTGAAAATCCATATGATTAGAGTATGACAGGGTCCAAACCCATAATCCACACAGAGTGTGACAGAAGGTTTCTGCTCTCACAGCAAAGCACGTATGTGAAATATAAACCCTGCGAGTACCATTTGTACACGTGTGTGTTGGTAAGGATTCAATTTAGAAGCCAGTTCCTACAATATGATAAACATCTCTCAAAGAATCAAGAATTGCGCTTTGCACTTACAGCTTTGTGATCTGATATTTCCTCAAGGTGCAAAAAACATTTTTTTTCTACACAAAGGCAGGAGACCTAAGCCAGAATTTTTTCATTGTAAGCTCAGCCAGCCACAAGAACAAACAGAAAGAAAAGTGATTTTAAAAAAACAGTGGAAAGCGTGAGTGCCATGACTATCTCCTGGTTCAGCTGCTCAGATGGTAGGTAATATACATACATATGTGCTACTGAACTTCAGCACTGCAAATCAGATTAAGAAATAATTCAATTCACTGCATTTAACACAATATATTTATTATGCAAATGCTTTGAAAAAGAATTAGAACAAGATGAAGTGTGAGCTATGAGGCAATTAGCTAGGCTGCAGAAGAATTCTCATTTAACTTATACCAGGCTTAACTCTGAACACTTAATCACAATCAGTGGAGTTACACCAACATAGAAATAGTGCTTAACACATAAAATGGCAGAGGGGTCCAGATGTTTGCAAAGATTTATCTTGCTGCAGTTCCAAAGGGCACACATAATTTCCCCAGAACCCCTCATAACAGAACAAAGAATTTCTCGTTATTCCTCTTTACTGGTGGTTAAATAATATTAAAGAACATTTCACATCTGAAAAGGGACTAACATTAAGTTTTCCTGTCTCAAAATGAGTTCTGCTTCATGACTCAAAAGTCTCTCCCATGAAACAGCTCTATCAAAACGACGTACAGAGGCACCCTGGTGGGACCATTTTCCCATCTTAGAGACGGAACCGCAGAGTGGGTGGTTGACGGAGCTTCAGGGCATAACTAACATCATCTAAACGCTCCTTGCAATTTATCACGGAAACGGTGCAGGGAAAGTGGAACAAGGATTTTGGAGCCTCTCCAGGGTGGCAAAACTTGGGAACAAAACAAAATGCGCATGATACCCTGCTTGCACAGAAGGTGCAGCAGTGGAGCATGCTGGTGCTGCAGCCCGATGCACTGTGCCAGCCCACCGCAATGGCTGCAGACCAGTGCCTGACCCCCACATGGCACAGACCCCCTCCGGGGCTGGTTCACCCCAGAAGGGAGGCAAAGAGCCACCACATTCCTGCAGCACGGACTCCTCCTGAAGCCTCAGACACAGGGCAAGCTTTGTTATTTTTATGCTCCACGGGCACCTCCATTGTGGGGTGTAAGCAACATAAATCAAGTAAACGATACTACTAAACTAAGTCAGGTGGCAGGCAACTAATCACCGAACATTTCCCATGGGATGTAGATATCCTCACTAACCTGCTTCAGATGAGGCTTTCATTCTGGGTACAACTATTCTGCATGAAAAATAATCTGACCCTCATCTCAGAATAATCACAGGACCACCATCTTCACCAAGGACTTGTTCATGCCATCCTTAGAGTATTTCCTGAAAACTTCATTTTTGAAATCTGCTGTTTTGTTGGGGTTTTATTATTATTATTTTTCAGTGCCAAATCCATCAATGAAAACTGCAACATGGAAGTGTTACTAGTGTTACACACAACTCCACACTGGTTTTATTTCAGGCTGGAAGAAGGATGAAGGTTAGAGGCCAGGACAGCTGCGCTCCATCTTATTCACACTCAGTGGTCCCAACCACTGGTGCCTTCACGAGCCACTAGAATTCTACAGCTGCAACCAGCGACTGCAGAATGCAAAACCAGCTGCCTCGGCTGGCGTAGTGGTTGTGCCAGGGCTCCCGGGACACCTGAGGTCTCTGCCTTCAGAGGTTCTGGGCACCTTGTCCTCAGTTAGGCAGAATTATTGTTCTTGCCACAACACACTCCCTAACATGACAGTTATTTTCTTGTAATTTTAAGCATTTAAAGGAAGCTGTAGCTGCAGAACTCGTTAAACCAACTTTGCAACTAATCTCTGCCTAACTGTTATATCCAGTAGTTGACGGTAGAAAGCATTAATTAGCATGTCACATTACTCTATCTGCCATTAGAGAATATTGATTGCAAGTTAACTATTACATCGAGTATCACAAAAAATTTAAGTGACACTTTACATATAGCAGCACTCTGCACACCATAGCAACAGGGAGAGATTGAAGTAAAATGGTCTGGTTTCTATAGCAACTATCACACAGGCCATCTGTAATCAAAAGGAATCCTAGCAAGGGAAACAAAATGGGGGATTTTGCATACTGGAAGACTATTCATGTATTTAAAATATATTGCTCCTTAGTGTTCAACACTAGTGTTAAAATATTATTTAAGTGCAAGAAATTGTCATAAGCATCTGAAAAAACTTAAGAGAATACTAATTAAAGTTCACCAGCTCTATCTCCCTAACTATAAAAGGCACCCTTATAAAAAAAGCCAATGTTTTTCAGACACAAGACATGTATGACCCTCAAGATCCATAATCCTTGTGCTCATCAAGTATTTGGTTACTATTTTATCCTGAAACTCGAATACCGTAAGACAGCTACTAGCATAAGTTCTTTACAATCTACTATACAGAACTGCTTTTAGAAAGACATCATTTCAGACAGAAGCGTTTAACCACTCTGTTTCTAAAATACAAAGGTTTATCCAGCTTTTGAAAAAAACAAAACAGGATATGAGAAAACCACAAAGGAAAAAAACCTAAACCCCTTTATAATCAGAAAGGCATTTGTATCACGCAGTTCTTGTGCTGAACAGACCAGTATTATGTTAAGGCACACCACACATGAATGGAAGGTAAATTCTACGTCATCAATGCAAGGCACTCTTCTTTACCCTTCAGTATTTTAAATCCTGAGAAAATAAAAGTAACCATTATATCTAGATGGGGAAATACTTTTGTACTACATGTAATTTTTGATGTAAATTAACTAGCTATAAATAGGCTTTTAATAAATCATAGAACAAGCAATTGGTGAACAAAAATTATTACCAACATCAGTCCATTTCTTTTGTTTGGGAAAATGCTGATTCACAGAACATCACTCACTCACACACTGAAGGCAGGCATCACAGCCTCCTGGGCTCATGCAGAGCAGAAAGACAATTGGAGTAATCACAAATCCACTTCTCTCCTCAGTATGGCAAAGGGGCACTACGGAACCACCCTGGTGATCCGATGCTGTCAGAACATTATTCTTCACTACAGCTTGCATGGCTGTTGCTTACTCACTTCCTCCTTCCATCAACACAGATGCTGAGCCTACTACCTGGACAGCCTGTATGCCCCCCGCTCACTTCCCTGGGACAAGGCAGCAGGACAGCCGGATGGCAGCGCTGGTGACTGCTCCAGCACACACCACCTTCTCTGCTCTGCCAGAGGCATCGACACAAGAAGAAGCAGCGGACTCTGGATAAGATGGCAGCTGAAAGCAAATAATTATGGCCAAATATTCACCGAACCTGCAAACCTACTCCCTGACCGTATCCAAACAACACTGGAAAAAGCACACAGGGTAGATGAATCGCTGTGATGATGGCTGCACGTTCCCTGCCAACATCCTTTCCGCTCTTCAGACACGGAAGAGAACAGCCCACCTAGGGGGTTGTGCAGTTGGTCGTTCAGGTGGCACAAAAGCCACCACACAGAAGACTAGTGTCTGGTCTTCTCGCACCATATGAAAAAGAAACATGGTCTAACCCAGACAGAAAATGCAATGGGAATAAAACAACTAAACCATGAGATTTTAATCATTGAGATGCTTTTATTTCTACAGGAAACACACGCTGCATTGGCACTCGGAGCCAGAAGTTACTTGACTGAGCATAGCTATAACTGAATTCAGAATGAATCCTGTAAGAAAAGTTTGGTCCAGTGCTAAAGGGTGTCTTTCATGTTACAGACCCTCAGAATCCCTTTTGTAAGGATGTCTGTGTTTGTTTAGATGTGACAGTAATCTCAGCACTCAAGCAATCTTAGCTTGGACCTATAATTATCCTGAAAAATAACCAACAGCTGTAGTCAGTCTATACTCTTCTTTCACAGATTTAGGCAAAAGTAAATAGATCTAAAGCATTGTTTTCGTAATTTTGTCCACAAACCCATTTGGTGAGCTTATCACATTACTGATGTCAGTGAACAGTGAAATAAATGTTAAAATGCTATACGTCCTTGCTTGTAATCCGTATGTGTAGGTAACAGCTTTCAAAACCAAATCCTCTGGCTTCACAAGTACCTTGCCCTACTAGTAATCCTTACTCTTTTTGTAGCCAAAAGTCAAGGCAATACCGCATCTTCCAATAGGTTTGCACAGTATGCAAGGAACTAAAACCCCTCTATACTCTGATAGTAACAAGTTTTATGAAATGTACTAGCACTTATCCAAGGAAGAAGTGGGGAGGTTGTGGGATGCTAAGGACGCCTTGCAATGAGTTTCCTAAGAAAGTCATTAACACCCGTAGGAGACTGTATTCTTGGCTATGTCTCCACTAGCAATTACACAGCGCAACAGGAGTCATTCAGTAGATCGAAGAAACAGTTTTCAAGGCCCCTACAGGCCTCTACCATATACAGAAAGGTTTTTATTTCAGGCAACATTTAGTCTGGTCCCCCGGAAAAAATGTTTCCAGCATACATATGGGTCAACCACTGCTTTGGACCCTACTGGAACCATAAAGGATTGGGGTACACTCAGGGCACACGCTGAGCTTCTGCTTTTCACAGCTTCCCCTTTAGTTTCCTACCTAAGGAATCTTGTTCATGCCCATGAAAACCATTCTGTAATCAGGATAGTCAGGAGATTTGCTTCCATGCTAATTTTTAAAGTATTCTTAATATATAAAGATGACCCTGAAATCTTGCAATAAAGGAGAATTTGTGTTTCTTCAATAATATAATGCAAAATTTTCAGCACAAAGTCAAGGAAATTTATGAGTTTAATTCAGTTTTGATCTTCAGATGTATTCAAACCTCACAGTGAAAGGGGAAACATGAGAGCAAATGGGCCATCTATGGAAATAATGGCAATCTGGGAAAAACCAACAACCCCAAAAAAACCTACACAACACACGCATGCACATGTAAACCAACATTCTTAAAATTATATGGAAATATTTCATAAATGTTTAGTAACAACATATTGTTTGATCCAATTTGCTTTACGTTTTCAAAAAACATGTCTAACTATGTTCACAAAGATTAATTGCAATTGTAACCTCAGACACTCAAAAGTACAGGAGAACTTCTTCCCTGCAGTTGCATAACTAACATGCAATTTATGATATCTGGAAATTCTATGCTGCTTTATCCATTATGACTTAATTGCTTTGGTGCTGTATCTATGATAAAAATGTGTACTACAGAGAAATTAAAATCTATGAAAATTTTTAAAATAACATGCATTAATTTTAATAATCCTGGTGGAACAGAAATCCAGCATAGGATGGTGAAGTGTAAGATGGAATCAGAACTACTCTTATTAGAAACTTTGTCTTCATCTCTGACATCTGTAAAACTACAGCATGAGGCATATTCCATTTTAAATGACACTGCAAAAGGTCAGAACAATTCCCCTAACCTTGTCAAGGCTGGCAAGATTGATACTTGTTTTAGGTAAACTTAGCATCCATGTCATGTATTTGACTAAATATAAAAATCAGAGAGCAGGGGGAACAAACATATATTTAGAAATTAAAAATAGAATTTCATTTTCCAGACCAACAAAAGAGCAACAGTTTTGTATCCAAGAATATAATTCTGTAAATATTAACCAGTTCGCTGTCATCTGATTGTTCTTACAGTTTTTCTGGAACTTACATGTAACTGCAAGCAAACTGATTGAAAACATGATTAATCTCCTTGATGGTCTATGCTTTTTAACTATGGTAAAATTTCTTAAGAGTAGCTTTTGTTTTTTCCTGTAACTCTTTGAATTCTAAAACCAACTATGCAAGTATACAAAAAATTAATTATTGTGCTTCATCTCCTCCCTAAATATGCTAAATAAAATTTAATGCTGGCTTCTACATATTAAACCTTTATTTTAATTCACTGAAATGTATTTTTTCAATGTTTTCAATATTCATTAACAGAATTTCTTGTCTGTAGCTTTTAACTGCAAAATTTAGAAAACACAGAACACATTTGCACTGTAGTCAAAACCAGTTTTCCTTTCATCAAAGCATCAATCAGCCAATACAACTGACAAACAATTTTCTGTATTCATCCTTTAAACAGTGATTTATTTCAGTATACATACCTGCTGCAGCCTAATTAAAATAGAACAGAGTAATGGCCATGCTTTTGTTTATTCATTATATTCTGAAACTTTATGAAATATTAAACAGTGAAGGACAAATTCAGAACTCTGGAAACACATTTTTATGTATTTGTGTCCTTAAGCTTAGTTATCCCTTAAGCTGGCAGCAACACTTTAAGCATGAAAAATATAATATTTGGGGTCACTGAGAGAATATGTTCTGAATATTACAATTATATGCAGCCAAAGATTTATCCTCAGAGGATATATGAAAACACAAAAAGAGGAATCCATTATGCGCACACACATGCTGCTGGCCGGTACATGCAGCAGAATATATATTAGGAAAAAAATACACGTGCACTGGCAGTGCAGAGGAACTTCAGTTCTACCACATTTCTCTCTGGGCTACTCTAATGAAAAAATGACAAAAGATACTTATCCATATTCAAAGGGACCTAAGCCTGATTGCTGTGTGGGAAAAAAGGCAAACTTACTTCACAAAGAAACTATGCAACTTACAATCTTAAAATGTTTTGGGTTTATTTAATAACTGTGGGCACAGTACCTTCACCATTAAAATTTTTATATATATATTTATTTATTTAATATATATATAAAATGCTTTTCTAACAACAGTTTGTATTTTAGAAACTACAGATGACATTTTCTGTTTCCCTGAGTACATGCTGATGAGATACAACAAAAACATATTACCCAAATCAGACATTACTGTTGTTGGCAGAAAACGTCATTCTTAATTTATAATATATGGTAGGAAATTTTAATGCTAATTTTAATGCTGCTTTACCCTTTAAATAGCTTACAAAGCATGGGCAGTAACAATCATGAAGAGCTATCCCTCGTGTGATAAACACAGGGGGACACAGCTGTGTTTCAGCAGCAATGATGAAGAGAGAAAGAACTACAGAAACCAGCTCTAGCAGCCTCTCTAAAATATGTCCCTATGCACACTCACTTGTACTGTATTTTGCATCTACAGTATGGTTTGCCCAGTTATTACTGAAGCGGTGATGACTTCTTATCCCCCCTTGTCTGATTCATCAGGCAGTATCTCTTATTAATGCAGTTAACCCAGTTGACCACATTTACAGTCACAAGACTAAAAATTCAAATTAACCAAAGTGAACAAAAATAGGTTTAAAACTTCCAAAAGTAATATTGATATTTGATAAGTTTCCTTTAAAAAAAAAATCATCATTTATCCTTTGTATGATCTTTTTAATGTGCTGGTCATTATTAGGTCAAATTACCTAACTTTATATTCAACACATGAATCCATCATGCTCACTCATCTGGAATAACACTTCTCTGCAATGCCTTCCTGCCTTCTTACCAATGTTCAGTAACACTTTTAGACATCTTTTAGCACTTTTAGCAGGATTTCCAGAAGATGCCAATTGCACCATGTAGCTCAGCTTCAAGGAGTTTACACTTGAACGCACAGTATTTGACAAGTTAAATGTGAAACCTGGTGAATTAATTTGCATTCACAGAATAGCGTGTCTTAAATTTCATTGCCCATTTTTATATGTGCCTTTTTATAGTGTTTGCTTTACATAAGAATAAAGATCTCCAGGAGCAGGCCAAGAGTAGGTCACTGGACACTGATCTTTCCAATCTGATTATTTGAACTGCAGAAGCAACTGTTGGCAGCCACTTTGTAGGCCACCAAAGTGGCCTGCTTGGCCAATAGGTGAGGCAATTTATTAATAAACACCCCAAAAAACACCCTAGAATCAGAAATTCATCTTGTTTCTTACAGTCTAAGTCTGATACCATCACATGCCACCTGTGAAAACTCCACTTGAAGGCCTGAGAACTTTTAATTCAATCTCCTTGCATGGTAGAGAGATAATCCTCTGAATCACAAGAAAAAGAAGGTCTTTCCATTAAAATCTTAGGGCAAAACAGATTCTGGTGGCTATATTTTCAAGAATAAGTATAGAAAACAACATTAAATTTGCTGTACTAATAAACCAGAAAAATATAAGCTGACTCTCCCACCAATTATTGCTAATACTAGGTGTACTAAAACTTGGTCTAAAATGTCATGCAAGACTTAAACATCAGAGTCTGATTTGTTAGACACTACATAAACATAAATGATACAATGCTGGCCTTAAAAGACTTAAAACTATTCCTGGTATTTCCACAGAGAAGGCCATTGAATCTGCCCAGGACCTCACCAGCTACCAAGTAAAACAGAGTACAAATTAAAAGCATTTAGACATTAGTGGATCACAGAAGGTTGGGGGTGTGGGTATGACTGACTCAATTTCCATATCGTTAAGAGAGGCAGGCTTCAGAATAAATAAAACACTCCATTGACCTGCTTTTGTACCAATTTCCTTCATTTTCATAGTAAGTCAAACCTATCGTTAACACCGTCTTCCATAGTACAAAGTAATTTTATACACTCAAACTGAACATTTGAACTTCACAAAATGCTCTATGACCCAGTGTCTTAATTTTGTCAAGTCCCACCTTTATATAACCACAACAAATCTCCTGTTTTGTCAGACTTGAGAGACATTATTAGAAAGTTTATTTGAACAGTGCTTGGACACCAGCAAAATATTTATAACAGATAGCTTTGGTAGAGCAAATTTAATGGGCAAAACATTTAAAGAGGACATGAAATATGAGTTAACTTCTATATTTAAATCATAATGCATTATTATTTAGAAGCTATTATTCAAAAAAGCATCAAAGTAACAGAAAAGGTCAGAATAATCTAGCCTGCTAACTTTTTTAAAACTTCTACTGAAAAATGCAGTTGAAGACCATCTAATTTTTATGTTTCTTCTTCTTATGCATGTCTACAAATATTTCTGCCAGAGAATTTTTAAGAAAGCAAATATTACTTTGATAAAAAACATCAAATACACAAACACAATTATTAAATGGTATTACTTGAAACTGAACCACTGCCATCCAAAAATTCAACAAAAAAATAGTATCTTCGTATTGCCATTCCCTTTTTGCATTTTACAGCCTGGTAGCTTTCTATACAGCGCAGGATGGGGTCTGAAGTGCCCAGGAACAGCATGATGTCAGCCTGCTCATGTTTCCCCTTAGCAAGCAACAGCAACGAAGATTAGATACTACTGCTTTGGCCAGCCATATGTAACTATCAGTAGAAATCTATACCTCTCCCTAGTATCACATGAATAATGCATTAGCTGCCTAACCACATAGGATTTACCTTCAAAGTACAGGCTGGGTCTCAAACAGCACTCTAATCAGTTTTGTCATACAGTACCCAAATTAATACAACACTAGGTTTCTTCTGGTGTTCTAAAATATTTGCTTAGCTTCTAGCTATGACCATCTCCTGTTAGAATTTTTTTTCATTTTGAAAAAATAGCATAGTACAATAATTTTTTAATCTTTTTTCTTTTTTTTTCCAGATAGATTTGGCTGTTTAGTACTCTGAGAAATAAACAACATTCCACACGAAAGTGCGATTACATTTCAGTCTAAATATGTAGCCCAGCCTCATGACATATGTAATATGTAAACACACAAATGGCTAAATGGGACAAGCTGGTTCAGTGGAGCTAATGGCAGCCTAAAACCAGCAAGGCCTACATTTGCATGCCTCAAGTCCTTGTGCATTTCCCCATCATAGCCATCATATTAGTTCAGTGTCCCTCATTCCCTAAGCTGTCTCATGCGCCAAATGCCCACTCTCAGCGGCACTACAGTGCTCCCCATTTCCACCGATATCCTCTCCCACCTCTGCAAGGGCAAGCTGCAGAAGACAGTGGCTGTCCTGAAACTATAAATGTGCTTCTGCCCCACTATGAGCTTCACATTTACTGACCATCAAAGCATTGCCATACAGAGTGGACAAAGGCCAGATTTCACCCATCTGCCCACTATGGAAACATCCATTTCTGTATGTTTCACAGCCCCCACTCCGTTTTTCACAAAGTCAGCATAAAATTCACATCTTTGGGATCTCCACTGCTCTGCCAAACTTGATGAAATAAGGCAATGAGTCTGCAGAAAAAGGGTAATCAACAAAGCGGACACTTCACTGGTAGGTGGATCTGAAAACTCTAGGACACAATAAACAATGACGGAGATGATTCACATACGTGGAACTTGGCCTGATTAAGTTAGTTTAAGCCAAACACACAGATCTATTTAAAAAGGGTGACACTGGTTAATAGTAGAGGACCCAGGAAAGCAGCAATCTAGAAAGATTCATGAACAATACTGGTTTCACAAAAATCTCTCTGCAGGTCTGTAGCTTAGAAGGTCAACCTGATCTTTGAATCTATGAAGAAATATCAAGAGAGAGCAGGTAGGTGGTATTAGCAAGATTATCACTGGGATATTATGTGCAGGACTGGTTCACACATCTTGTAGACTGCTGCTGAAAACTGTAAAATTTCACAGAAGTGCTAGAAAAATTACTTCAGGCATGTTAAAGCAGTTGAGTCTGTTTATTGCAATGAGAAAATGAAGAGGTGACTTGAACAAGGATTACATGTAGGCTAGAGCAGGAAGGGCTTCTAATAGAAAACTGGTCTTTAGAGAACACATCACAACAAAAGCAAAGGATTAGAAACTGAAGCTAGATGTATGAGGCGAGAGTAACTGCATTTTGGACAATGTTTAAGAATAAAAGTAGATGACACAGATTTTAAAAACCAGGAAAGACTATCTGAGGGGAGAGAGAAAAGTGGGTGAAGGGGGGGGGGGTTTAGCATTAAAATGAACAGAAGAAACTTGTGGTGATCAACATTAACCCCATAAATACTGAAATGTAGAAACACTTCTGATGTGCTTAAGTAACTCTGATAACGTAACGCCCGAATTCGTGTCATTTGAGACACAATAATAAACCTGATTCACAATGCTGTGATCTCTAAAAAAGCCTTTTCTAAACCAATTGCAACCTCACGCTTTCTCCTCCTCCTCCTAAAAACTTGGTATTGATTTATGAAGCCTTCTAATTTTCATCTAGAATCTGAAATCACACATATAATTAGAGTTCATGTTTTGGATCATTTGGCCTTCAATGCTGTGTGCCATTTTGCACTCCTTGCTTTACTGAAGCCAGGTTGCTGGGCATTCAGCTACCTGCCCCTCTGAAACCAATCTGCTGTTCTCTGTTTTCACAGTTCATGGGGCCCCCTGAGTCACCCCTTATATTTGCTTAAGTTATGGCTCCTCATTACAAGCAGTGATTCATAATTCTCCAGCTGCTCACCCAGGTTTCACACAGGGCTTGGGCAGACTGTGATTTTGACGGGCTTTAGCACTGTAACATAAGCCATGCAGTGCACTTGCTTCACCTCTTCTAGCACCAGCTTACTGACCATGGCCAGGGACAGCAAAACCCAGCTTGAAAGAAGCGAATGCAATTCCTGATAGAACGTTCAGCTTCAAAACCAATGGCTTACTTCAGGTTCAGATAAGAGAAGTAATGTGCCAGTAAGCTACAGATCAGCTTGAACAAGCCAAACTCATTTCCAGTTACTGGCTTCAGATACTGCACATTACACATTTATAAAACAGACTCACCCAGGACAGGCCAATGATGTAGGGCAACACCCCACACCCAGGTTAACGTTGTTACAGGCAGCTGAAGTATTAATGCAGACTAGAAGAAAAGCCAGAAGTCATGAGAGCCATCTCAAATACTATTAAAAGAATTAATGGAAAATTCACAAAGCATTAGGTGGTCTGACAAAATTTATACATGAATCCCCTTAAGGGAAGCAAGCTATCACTATGGGCACTGCAAATTCTGACAAATAAGACGCTACTGAGAATATCAAACAGAAATCAGGCTGCTTCAGATGCAAGATACCCCATCGCTACAAATATATTTTTAATTCCTCCAAGGATATTATCAATCTAAACTGCTCTTGATCACAAACAGATACAAGAACTGCACATTATTTAGGGAAGAGTAGCATCCAGTCTTTCTACTGTACTCTGAACATATGTGAAGATGACACGTGACTGTGCTCCCTGAAGAAGCCATGATGTAACAGATGTTGGGAATGAGCCAATGCTGCAAACTCCAGTTCCTTTTAGGGTTGCTTTCTGTTTGCATCCAAAGAAAAGACCAACAGAAGGAAGCAGTGGTATGAATGTGTATGTTATACCAAGGAGCCAGTCTGAGGCAAACTACTACCTTCTTTATGTGAGATCTATTAGACTAACTTGGAGCAACCAATGAAGTTATTCTCATTGAGAAAGAAAGCAGAGCAAACAGTGCAGAATGGGAAACCGCAGTCAGGGCTGTGCAGAATAATACCTTGAGAGTAATGCTGAATCAGCAGCATCCCAACAGAGAGCAGTACCGTAGCTAACCCAGTCAGGGAAGTCTCGTATCCCTTTTGGGTCACCCAAAAACCCAAAGATTAGGCTGAGCATTTCACTTGTTCTTACATAAGCATATGCACACTTTAGAGGGACAAATGCAGCCGTTACAGGAAACAATCTTCTCCTATGCCCAGTTAAGTCTGGGCTCCCCGTAACAGTACATGCTTCTGCTGTTATCAGGGGCAGCCATTTGCCACTAAGCACCCTCCATTCGTAGGCTAAGATGATAAGAAATGGTGGCTTTCTCATCTGTATGATGGTGCTGGGCTAGCCACTGCCTATCCTGCATTGCTTCTAGAGGTAAGAAACCTGCATTTAAAATCCTAGTCCATTAGACCGGCATTTCTTGCAAGCACTACTTTCACTTTAAAGACAGAATAATAGTGGAATATATGAATCATTACAAAATGATGCCAGAAAAGAAGGGGGGGGGGGGGGGGGGGAGAGGGAGGGGGAAGACAGAAAAAGAGACTCAAGATCCATAAATTTATTAGAAGTCCCTGAACATAAAGGTTGGGGAATGAATGGCATTCATACTGATGTGTTAGAAAACAAACTGTATTTAGTCTAGGCATCTAATGAAACTGCAGGTTGTAACTTCTGTTTACTTTCTGTCACCAGGCAGAATCTGCTGTATCTCAAGTTGAAAAGTTCATAAACTAAACATAATTTTAAAAGTTCAAGAACTACACACACATCATTGTATAATGCAAGTACTTAGTTTCCAGAATACACTGAAAGTTGGCCTCCTGACAGTCCTAAAAAGGCAGAAATATTTTTTAAAGCATAGATTGAGCATTTTGTATCATTACTAAACAATAGCATTCTTTAGTTCTTTATAAATGGTTTTCTTTTATTTACCTAACACTGAAACACTAATGGAAATATCTTCTAAACTTCTTTATATCTAGTTCAAAGTATTAAGACTAAGAATTCCCTAAGACAGAAGACATTTTCTAATGAATCCCTTCTATTTTAGCTAAATTAAACGTTCACTAGAGACTTCAAAGAAACATTGGGATGCACTTTGGATTAATTTTTAAAAGAGCTTCTGAATATAAGGAAAGAATTCTTGTGCATGTGCCAAATTTTTTTGCAACTTTATCGATGTGATTAACGGTTTCATTTTGAAAGGGTCCATGTACACATAAAACCACAGAACGTATAAGTCCTGCAAACATAGTCAGCAACAGCAAAAAGAACTTGAGAAACATTACAGAACTAAACAGCAAGAACTGTTCCCAGCCATTACACAAAGGGAGGGCTATGCCAAAGTGAGTGCTTTCATGGAGCTGTACTACTGTGTTCTGAAACTGTATGTTCAGCAGCGTCAGAGCAAAGTAATAAAGTATGCCAAGATTAAATTGCGAGGTTTTGAAAATAGCCCTTGTCCTTTCCTGACTTGCGTACTTGAAGACACACATCGGGGCTGATTTCCTGTCAATTTGACTTTCCAAACCAGCTGGAAGAACATAGAACACATGTAATAGGATCATGACTGATCATTAATCAAGCACGCTTTTACATTCAGTAACACCGAATTTTATCTGGATAAAAAGGTATAAAAGATGCATTGTTAAAGTGAAACTTAAGGAACTCCCTCACACTTTAACCTTACAGATGGACTAATATTCTCATTTAGTAAATGATCAAGATATTTGACAAATAGGAAAATCAAATATTAAAGGCTAAAATTATGAGTGAAATCTGCTCATACCAAGAAAAAAAATCTTAGAAGTAGAAAGCCCTGTTTCAGCAGCATTTATTCTTCCAAATGTGAGTACCTCAGTATTTGCTTGTCACATTAAGAGGATTACCACGCCACCATGACCCTTCCACTCTGCAAAGCTCAAACCATCAACAAGAAAAAAAAAAACATCTCAACATCAGAAGATTTTTCTGACAGAGTCAAGGTACTCTGTAAAAAAAAGTTTTCAGAGCCCTGAATTGTTACAATGTCAAGCACTTGTTAATTTTCTTGTTGTATTATTAAGCACTCTTTCATCCAGAAACAAGTCATCTTTTCATTCTGACAGGGAATTCTTCCTAACATTTCTTGATTAAGAGTTGTTCAAAAGAACGACACTGTAGATAAAAGCAGTCAATCTGTCAGTGCAGACTTCTTGCCACAATATGCTGTTGTTAACAAAAGTTTCGTTGGGACAGACTTCTCAGGTTCAGGATAGGATTGCTCAGGATAGGATTACTGGTGAAAATTTCAGTTCAGAATACCCTCAAACACTTATCACAAAACATGTATTCAAGGAACAGAAAGACACCCATGCAGGATGTAGATAGCCAGGCTGAGATTCGACTTCTAGTGGATTTGGACTACTGACCCAGGGGAACAGATCCAGACCTGCCAGCCTGCTGGGTAGGACACTCACCTGGAGCGTAGGGGATGTTTCAGCTGCCTGCTGCAGTCAGTGCTGAACAGTTCACACAAACGGGAAAACTCTGTAGAGAAACAGTATGAGGAGAAAACCGGGCAAGAATAGAGTCCAGTGTTTAAGACATGTCTGCTTCCTGCAATGCAGGAGGAGCAAGGACTCATGCTACACCAAAGGATCAGATCACCAGGACTGTTCATCACAGCCTGTCTCTCATTCCTGACATCTTTCCTCTCCTGCCCCCGCCCCACCCCCCCCCCCGCCCCCCGTTATTAGGAACATCACTAAAAAAGATTTTGTTTGTTCCAATGTAGAAAGGTTATTTTACATTTGCTCTGCTTGCAGGCCCCAATATAAACATATCTCCTTGAGCTTTGTGATGGCACTGTGGAGTGCATTTTTCTACAGAGAAACACAATACCACAAAGAAACCAAAGACTATTGCAGATAGAAACAATCATATTTCAGCCTGACTCCGAACGGAGCGCAGTAACTTAAAACTGTGCACAAAGTCTACCTCACATTAGGATAGCTCCAATTTAATTTAACCACTACAGATAGTACCCAGCGTTATACCTAGAAGATAGCTATGTATGTCAGCTTGCAACAGAGACTCTCATTCCACTCAATCCACCAGAAGACAACAGCAGCATACAGAAACTTCTCCGGCATAGCTATGGCAAAAATACAGCCCTGCACCACAGGCCATGCCGGGGCTTCGCAGGTCCTACCTCCACGGAAACCACAGGCTGAATCTGTGAAACCCAAGCAAGCCTTCTCAAGCATAACTGAGAAAAGTGTAAGTTTGTAATTGCTAATAACTGCATTACTGTAATGACAGAAATGCCCTGAACCTTCAGCCTATAGTATCCCCTTGCCGTACCTGCCCAGTTGCAGGTTTAGTGTCCTGCGTTGCTTCAGCAGGAGCAGATTCCTGCAAGTCCTCAGCTTTACGGCCTTGAATTTCTTCCACAGGAATTGTTTCCAGCTCATCCGTGGGTCTAGGACTTGGAGTGTCCTCTGCAAAGTCTGAAATGTTTGATTCCTGCAGACTGTCAGGCATTGGGTCCTGTGCCTCGCCTCCAGGAGCTGATGCCATCACTCGCCCTGGCGTGCAGAAAGGAAGAGTGTCCGTGCAGACACCACCTGGTAATGATAGCATCAGCACTGGCGGGAGAGATCACAGACACCTGAACCCTGCTCCCAGCAACTAAATAAAACAAGAAACACATCTGTTTTATAATAGTCGTATGTTAAAATACCCACTCTAAGCAATCTTCTACTCCACTCATGAGCTCTATCTATTAAAGATTAGATTTCATCTTTCTTGAAAGAATTATTTTAGAAGTGACTTACGAGTAAAAACCAGCACAGTGACTCCTATGAGGAGACAGCGCTAGGCATTGCCGTGGCAAGACAGAGCCAAAACTGATGCAAATGATTCAGGATTACTGAGCTTCAGCTCACCGATACCTGTGTGTTCCAAGGAGTCTTTTAAAAGCTTCCAGTAACCAGCCCTGAAGTTCAAAGTACCCCCAAAAAATGGGGCCAGGAACCGAACTAGGAACAGACTTCTTCCAATGTTCAAGTATCCACAAGAGCACAGAACGCAGAGAGAAGGAAACTGTATCTCAGACTAGATGTAAGGAAGAAATTTTTTTACGATGAGGGTAGTGAAACAGGTTTCCCAGAGAAGTGGTAAGTAGATGCCCCATCCCTGGAAGCATTCCAGATCAGGTTGGACGGGGCTCTGAGCAACCTGGTCTGGTTGAAGATCTCCCTGCTCATTGCAGGGGGGTTGGACTAGATGACCTTTAAAAAGCTCCCTTCCAACCCAAACTATTCTATGATTCCATGAGACACTTTGTACCAAACTCTGTCCAGTGTGATGGGACCTGCAACAGCGTTGGAGCTCTCAAGCTCAAGCATGAGCACGAGGAAGTTACCCAGCTGGTGTTGAATTTAGTGTTACATGATGCTATAGTAGGAATTTTACTATGAGATTTACCCAGTTTAAGTGTAAGACAATGCAAGCTTCTGCAAAGGGGATTACCTATTGAAAGTATGTGACCAAATAGGTAGTATTAGAAAAGGAGGAGCAAAAGGGCAAACAGAAAAGGCAAAGGTTAAAACCTGGCTATTTTTTCAATCAATTGGATGTATTTAATTAGCTTTTTTCTGAACTATCTGAAACACAATAAAAACCTATCATTTGATTCTCTGGCGAAAAAATATGTCCCTTTTTGCCACATCTCTTAAGCTAAAAGCTCATGTGTAAAAAACTTAAGTTACACAAATGAGCTGTCATTCTGAAAATATTATGACAACTTGAAAGTGTCACTACTATCAGTTATTAGTAATATTGCTAAGAGTGCTCAAATATGGTCCTGTAGAATTAATCAGAAGTAGCAGTATCTGGCAGCTTATTAAACAATGCATAGACTAACAGACAGTAGAGCAAAATTTTTTTAACTGCTCAACATGCAAATGATGTAACAAGCTAACATGGGTTCAATTTTACTGAATCCATGATTATTTCTTCAGGACAACATGCACATGTCTCATTGCCTTTCACAAATTGTCCAGACATTTAAATATCTCAGAAGCTGCATGAAAAAAATGAACAAAAATGGGTAATTCTTTTCTTTTTTTATTTGCAAGGAGCAAGAAAAAATGCCAACTGGTCTCACAAACAGTAATGGCATCAAAACATATATTCTTGGTGATTCCTCCCATATCTAGAAACATATACCTACTATGTTAACTTTTGACATTATCAAGAAAACTTATAACTCCTCATCCTTCTTTTTGATTTATTCCAGTTCATATCAAATTTTGCTTACTTTTGGAAACAACCACAATTTAGAAAACAAAGCACAGATTTCTGCATAATATATTAGATAGAATAAATCTTGATCTCAGCAAAGAGAACATTTTATTTTCTTATAGTTTGGTTTCCTTTATCATTAAGTAAAACCAATCTAAATTTAAAAGCATCATGACTAGAGCTAGCCTGTGTATCTAATACCCCTACAAAAGTAAGAAATAAAGTGAAATATCTTTAACAATCACCTCTAAAAGTAGCAGTAGCCTTTAGTACTTTACCATGACAGCCAGCATCTTCAGATAGGAGCCAGATTATCCCACAGGTTGAATAAAATGAAAAAACTAGCACAAGCTTTGTGTAAGGAACAGAAAAAAAAGCCATTCCTCCAGAATTAAAGACATACTAAGTTTACTTATAGCGTAAAACCCACTCAATATCATTAATTTGACCAATATTCTATGAATAGCTGTATGTTGTCAACTAAAGAAACAGATGGGCAATGTGGTATGGCAGCAGCAAGGGGAAGACCTGGAGCACAGCAATTCTGGGGCAACATGTAGAACTACTTCATGTAGAACTGCTGGAGAGCACTGCTAGATAAAACTGAAGTCTTCCCAAAAGTTTTTTTAAAAATGCATATTTATTCATTAAAAATAATAATTTTCAAGGCATAAAAATTTATTATAATTCTTTTTCAGGGAATGACAGACACTTCTTACACTTCTGTTCTTAACACAGTAGCTATAGTTTACGTCACAGGATAAAAATCAAATACCAATGGCCTAAAACATCATAAAATTAAATAGGCCTCAAAAAGAAAGATTAACAGTAGAATGCAATAGCTGGCAAACTGCTGCCTCTACACTCCCTCTGGTTTGCAGGACAGCTGCTCGCGGCCCCTGCAGAACTGTGACACCAGTCACCGCGTGCACCAGCTGCCTCTGCTTCAAGGAGGTAAGAGCCTTCCCCCCAAGATACAGCAACACACATTTGTAGCTATTAAGTCTGCATTTCATCAAGATCAGAGAAATTCACACCACAAATTCAAAAGCTCACAGCCTTTGCTATACTCTCCTACAACTTCGCTACCAGGGCACTATTTCCGAATCTCTGATATTAAATTATTTAAACATATGTGGAAAAAAAGATAAAAAGTCATTTGTGAGGGCAGTGAGTTGTGTCTTTGAGGCACCTTTTTCCTCCTTGAAATAATCCATTACTTATTACCCTGATGACAGCTCCAAGAGGGGAAAATGGCTGTAACAAATCGTGCCTCTGTAGCCCTTAAATTTCTGGGCAGATAAGGATATTAAACACTGAACACTCCTGTCAGCTGCTCAAGCACTTCATATTTTTCCCTCCTTCCATGCTCATTTAACACAATTAGCAGGGTCACAGGCAGAAGAGACCCCCTGCTCACACAGTCGATACCACAGCCTGACACACGTGCCTTCCATACATGCTGATAGAGGCTAAGAACAAACCCCTCCCATTCGCTTTTCCAGCTGAAGAAAATAAAACATGACATACATTTACTTTGCTTGGACACCTATCCACAACCTGCTCTTCGCAGAGCTGGCCCCATACCTGTAGGATACCAAAGAAATGGTGTGAGTACTTCCCCCATGTTTGCGATTCCCACTCCGAAGTAACCTTCCCTTTGCCTGCTCCATGTCCTTGCTCAAGGACAAGGCTCTTGCCAGTCCCTGAGGAAACAATGGCCCAGGTGGGACACAAGGAGCCACTCGGGGTTCCCACTCCTGGCCGCACATTGTCTTCACTCCCTGCCTCTTCACGGCTGTTGCTTCCCAGCTTCTCACAGGCTGCTCCGGCGGTGCCCTCCTAGCTGTGGAAACTCACCCCACAGCCTGCACATCATGAAAGCCATCCCAGTGCCAAAACCCTTATCTCAGCATCTCCCCAAGTTTTAATCATGTTCTGACTCTCTCTCATTCCTCTTGCAATTCTCCTTGCTCCCAAATATATGGCAGGTGCCTACTGCCTCAATAAAAGCTGCTTCAGTATCAAAGGATATTTAATTCACAATTTAATCATCGACACACTTTTTTGTATTTTTTTTAAAGGACATGCAAGATATCTCGAACAAAAGCTCTTACATAAATCCAGCCTGAAATGCTTTTCATATCTGAAGAAATACAAAGGGAAATTCCAATACCAGAAATACTTCTATATAATCACGCAGCTTGCAAGTAAAAAATAAGGGGGAATAAACGGTCCAAGATGATGTACCTTAAAAAAAATTTGAAAACAACCTATTCTAATTCACATCAATATTTTAGAGAACAGTGAAAGCTTGTGTCCAACACATTCTAGGAAGATTATGTACTCTATTCTATGCCTGTAACACACAGAAGATGTTACTAATCACTATTAAAAAAGACATTTCTATGGAAATTTAAAAACAATGAAGCTTTGATAAAAACTGCTCTTTCAAACATATACTACAAACATACCTACAGTTATTTATTCTTATAAGGTTTATTTGGTAATAAAGCAAGGTTTAGGACAGTACATTTCTTTTTTGTCTTTTACTATAAAGCTGCTAAAATTTGGGACATAACCTCCTGATAAAATTTTCCTCTTTTACTCCAGATTTTATCCACAGACCAGCACTGTCTTAAGCTGTGAAAAAGAATAGAGGTTTGGACATAATAATAAAAAAAGAGTAAAGGGGACTATTTTGGCATTTGTCTTAGCCTAGAGGTTAAGAACCCCAGACAGACAGTGGAGACAGGCTGCAGAGGAAATATCCAAGGTTGTCCATTGACTTCAGGTACCTAAAAATCCATTAATTACAGGTAATGACATCCATACAGTTTACCTGTTGCTCACTTGCTCATGTATACTTATCTTGAATCAAGATGTGATAAAGCACCATCTATTAGATTGGACTGCATGTTGGTATACTCTCCAACCTAAAGTGGAGGTCAAAATCTGAAGTTATAGGAAGTTAAAAGAAATATTTCTTAAATTGGAGGTTCTGCACCTGGGCTTGTACTTGCAGTAAACAAAGAGTCCCAGAGCAGATGTCATTTACTTGAGCCAAAAAAAATAAAAAAAATCACTGCAACTCAGGGAACATTGCCCTCCAGAAACTGTGGGGCAAATTCACACATCAGGTGCCCACCAACCTACCCAGAACTTTCAGGACAAAAGCACTATTTTTATGTTCTCCAGAGAAAAAGAAAGGAAAATGTGTATAAACACACAAACTATGGATAACTTAAAAAAAAGCAAAGCTCTTTACTTCAGCTTGCACAAGCACCTCTTAATGCCATCTTCTTACAGCAGAAAAAAAAACCTAAAACCCAGCCAGGGAGTTTGGCCTAAGTTGAGAACTGCCCAGACATTTCACCACAGTCTGAATCTTCATCCTTGGTATGCTAGCATAACCATTTGACTGCCTCAAGACTAGAAGATACACAAATGCTGCAAATTCTAACGCTCGCCATGAAGGAGCGTGACGGCAAACACCAGGGTTTTGCTCCAGATACGGAGATTTCAAATTCATGTGGAGGCAGGCTGCCCAGACCCAGGGAGACAGGCTGTTCCTAAGCCTGGACTAACGCTGCTGTCTTTGAAGTGAAAGGTTTGAAGCTTGACTATGGTAAAATGTTTTCCAGTGGACTCTCCACTGGGTTTGCTTCCTAATTTTTGCTTGTCGTTTCTGCAATAGGCACATTCCATTACAATTAATATTGAGAATTATTGTTTGCCAAGGCACACACTACCTTCAGTTTCTCCTCACCTTCAGAATTTTTATATTGCAAAAATAGACTGTATAGACCCTTCATTAGCTCTCTTTGGCCTAGGGTTTTCTGGAGGGGGAGGGAAGCAAGGGAGACATGAGACACTATATTCCAAGACAAAGTAGAAAGAAATAGTCAGTGAAACAAG
This sequence comes from Falco punctatus, assembly GCF_963210335.1. Taxonomy (NCBI): domain Eukaryota; kingdom Metazoa; phylum Chordata; class Aves; order Falconiformes; family Falconidae; genus Falco; species Falco punctatus. The sequence goes on from NC_137583.1 coordinate 72,590,848, forward strand.
ATAATCAAACTGGTCCTCCAGATTTAAAAAGTAGCTCACTAACTATGCTCTGCATTAAAATTCTTGTCTAAATGAGAATCGTAAAACTACAGGGGAGCAAGGCCGTATAAGGTTTTCCATTTGCTTTATTATTCTGTATCCCTTTATGGACTACCATTGCATAAAATAAGAGCTTTAAAATACTTTTCAAACCAATCTCTTGCTGAATCACGTGGCTGTCATCAATTTCCAAGCTTTCTATTGAAAAAGAAAGAAAAATGTCACTGCTTAGAAAAGCATCAAGGTTTGTATTAATGACAATGAACGGTATGACTAACAGAATTAAACTGCAGCCTTTTAAAACTCTTGATCCAATGCTCCCTGAGGTCTGATTTCGAAGACATCACTTTTTGGATTCTGTAAAGGAGTCCTTGTATTGTATTTTCATTTGCTAGAAAATTACACCTAGGATTGTTACATGCAGACCATGGTATTATCAATAAAGTAAAGCTCACCATGCACCATCTGAACAATAGGCTTTTTCACTGTAACGTTTCTTGGGAATTACAGTATTAGATTAATGAGATGTGCAAATGTTTTATCAACTCAATCTCCAGAGCAATGAGTCACTCCTAAATGCAGAACAGCAATAAAATTAAAAACAGCCTATGTGCTGCTGTATTCTACACCCCATAGGTAACAGACCATATGATTTCAATAGAGTAGAACAGATGCAAAGAGATTCCATAGAAATAAGAAAGCTGCATAGACACAGAAATCTGTAGCAATGTGTACTGAACCTGTGCTCAGTAACTGAAGAGGTGCTAATGATGCTAAACAGATGCAGAAACATCAGCTGAGAAGAGAGCCTGACCATCAGATACAGGTATGAGCAAAAGAGACTGTTCACAGCAACCAACCACACGAAGCTAAATGAGAAAGCTGGTTCCCTGATGTTCCCCCTGTACTCAGTGGGACTACAATTACCCTCTTCTGGAGAGTAATTCAGAGCAGAAGACTAATTTAGGCATTACAAATCAACTTCTGGAAGAGCTGGTCTGTCTCCATAACCATCAAGCATGCAAAGGAATGCTGCTAGCTCGGGTGAGAGCTCAAATGGCCCTTTCTGCCTTGGCTGATGCCAACAGCACCCACTGGAGACATACAAAATGTGCTAAGTAACAGCGAGGGTTGACTTTGTACCAGGTTCTCCTTTTCTCCTAGAAAAGCAAGATAAAAGCAAGGAAAAAAAAAAAGTATTCTAAAATAGAATAGTACAAATTGTACCCTATCTTCTCATGAAAAAACAGACAAGTTTGCAAAGTGGATAGTAATTAATAGATACCCTCTTAGATGGTAAGGATGTACCATATAAGGAAGAAGCAACATTTATCCAAATGCCTCAGTCACCCTCATTTATGGTGCCTAGAGACCTAACAAACAACAGACTGCTAGCAATCAGATAAATCACTTCTGTTCAGAAATCCCTGCTATACTCTATACAGCAAACGGGCTATATAAAATGTTTGTAGGCACAGTGGGAAAATTTCTCTTCATTCACCCTGGTATTCTGGGTTTTTTGCTTACAAACACTGGGAATTATGCTCTGCACCGATCAGTTAACTTCATTTCCATTTCGGTCTGTTTCCAGACCTATCTCATACTGGGCACCTGCTTACCTCACAATTTCTAATACATTTTTTGTCAAAATGCTTTCAAAACAGTATTTGATCTTTCCTTTTAGTAGCTGAGGACACCCATGCCAACAAGACTGGTGTGGGAGGAATGTCTTGCAGCCCCAGAGGAAGAATGGTCCAGCCACTGCCCCGACTCAGAACCTCCGGGAACACACAGCAGGTTGGGTATCCTTGCAAACTCATTTCCTTCCAGGGAATCTACAATGTAGGGGTGAAGAGAAAGGCAACAGTGTCCACACACACACCTCTGCTTGCTACAGGGCAGGTAAGGTGTGCTGCAAACCCAGGGACTTCTCACAGTTTGGGCAAAACCAGACAGACTAAGGTGTCCAAGTTTGATGGTTTTTGGCATGATAGGGACTTCTCTTAGACACTCTTCAGCCCTGGGATGTATACAATATACATCCAAGTTACTACTCTGTGGCTGAGAAGCAGCCTGCCAGCAACGCACAGGCCACCGGGGGCCAGAGAGGAGCCCTGCCAGGACACAGCATCCAGACCCTTCCCCTTATAGCAGGCGGAGCAGCCTGTGCAGCCTCAGCGCCCCGACATGCCAGTGCGAGCATGGAGTCTGGCAGCTGCCAGCATTGGTAAATTAATCTTCAGCAGTTCGCCCACTAGTCTGAGGGGTATCTCCTTGCCCCAGTGGCCAGCAAATCCTCTCACCAGCCAAGTGCCAAATGATGAAAAGCACTTTCCCAAGCTGGCAGAGATGGGTTTATAGGCATTTCAGATTTTCGTAGTGTTCCTGTTTGGGGATAACTTAGGTAATAAAACCAATGATGTATTTTGAGACAGATCCTGTCTTACCGGAAACATAAGGGCTATTGTATTTCCAACTCTTGAGTGACCATTAAAATACCACTTTCGCAGAAAAAATTAATGATTTATAGACAGACTTGAAAGGAAGGTCCATTAGTACAAATAAGACCAAGTTAAAGTCTTGTTCCATAGCTGGCAGAACCACATTGTTGAGACCTTTCAAAAAGCCTTTTAAAGAGCTAGTAGAGAAAAATCCCTGAGTGACACTCTGAGTAAGCAGAGAGGTAAATGTTTGCCAGATTAACTGTAAGTTGCAGCTGCTTGACTTCAAGTATGTGTTCTGAAAAACCATGAATAATACCAGTCTTATAAATACAAGGAGCTTTTCTAACATGAAAAATAAAATCTTGTGTGTGCTGCCAAGAAAGTCTGCCTAGAAACTTTCTGTTTAAGTTTTGTATAAGCTAGGAACAGGATTTCCCTCAATTCCAATGTCTACCAAACAGTCAGGCAGTAAGAGGAAGGCATTCAATGTCTAAATTAAGAACTCTTCTTTTCTGATGTGTAAATTGATCCAGAATTTTAAGTTGACAGACCACGAATTTCCCAATGATGGAAAATTAAAATTACTTTGGAAACAGTAGAATTAATAATACTATCTGACCAAGGTCTGTCTCTTCTTGGCAACAGCCTGCAGAACAAACAGAACTGGCAAGCCTAAACAGGTTAGTGGTTTACAGCACAAAAATTGGAAAAACAGAGCACATCAATGCCACCTTTTGAACAACACGCTTCAGCCTTCAGTCAGGAGCACAGCACAAGATCCAGTTCAGAGCAGCCCCAAAGAAACCACCGCAGAGGACTGACTCCCTTCCCAGCTGGGGACGGGGGGGAGGAAGCTGTGCACTTTTGTGCTGCAGTGGTGGTAAAACGACAAATGAAGTAAGTACCTGCTGAAATTACAATACCTTGGACACTACCTGTTCCCATGGATGAATCTTCCCTCTTTTATTGAATGAAGCAAACACTGCTGCAGTGGGTTTCATTATCATTTCATCTATCCATTTCCCTTGGTGATTAGTAACTCTTGGCTAAAAGTAAGTCACCTACAAGTGCTTCCTCCCATCAACAATTAAACATCCATAGCTATAGTTATGAGCAGGAAATCAAGTACCAAATAAACAGATTTTTCAGTGGTTTGGGGCTCCATTAACCATTTCTGGAAGTAAGAACTAATAGGATGTTCTCCAAAGCATACACAGTTGGTGCACGCTGGAAATAAGCCCCAGATGTAGCTGACCCTGCTTTGCAAGAAAGTACAGAGTGTAGGATAACAAAAAGTGCATGACATCATGTATCAAAGGAACCAAAGGATTTTCTGAGTATCGTGTAAGGATTCAGCTCTGGACTAACGTGATGCATCTTGCTAAGGTAGAAAGCCAGTTACTGACAGAAAGAAGAGTATGAGATTAAATGCCAAATTCTTAAGCTGTATTAAACTGGATTTCACCATGTTGACTTTCAGGCATATAATGGGGACCACATTAAGTAAATTCCAAGATGCACTCCATATAGTGAAAATCTGCAGGAAGGATAAAGCATGATACTGCTGTATACTTCAGATTGCCAGAAGTTTGGTTACTACATATAAAAATAGATAAAGATATATAGATACATATAAATTATGTATAAATTAAATATATTAATTTTATGTATGCATCTATAACAAAAAAAAGTGTACTTCAAATGTTCATGACCAAACTGGAAGTACTTAAGATTTCCAGAACTACCAACACTTGTAAGTACACAGTCCTTCCAGATTCAGAGGAAGTCTCCAGTTCTAGAGAGAATTTTAAGTACAAATGTAACCACAGAGTTTTATTTTGTCACAAAATTTCAAATCTTTGGTCCCAGATGAAAGCTATTAATTTTTTAAATTATTTTGGAATGAGTAAGTGTTTACACTCAAACTCTTTCTCTTGTCATCATAAAACAATTATTTGTAACATCTGTCTGAGATATGGGTCCTTCAAAAAGCATGGAAGAAGATACGGAAACAGGCAGGGTGTATGTAAACTATCTCAGGTGATTGTAATACATACTCATTGGTCTAAAAAGATCAGTCTACATACACTTGAAGAAAGTTAACCGATTGCAAAAATAAGGGACAGGGATCCTCTGAAACAGTGATCTAAAAGCTAAATTGCAGACAACAAAGGAAATATTTCTATTTTCTAAAATCACTACTTCCTTCTAGAAAACTGCCAAGTTCCAAGGGGAGAAAAAAAAAGCAGGCTGGTAAGGATATATGAGATAACTACTGGGTAATACAGCACCATTCTTTTTAGAAATGGAGTTCAGACTTTGATGGAGTAAAGCATACCTCATCAATCGTTACAGTGACCTGAAGGGTTTCTGAGTACTCTGCGTTCATTCACCTGCCCAGACTACAAGTCCCTCACTGTGTCTGAATCTCTTGATTCACATTCATGAAGGACACAAAACTTACCACTAATCACAACCATGAGTCCACCAGTTACATACACATCAAGCAGACTTACAGAAACCTTAGATGCAAATTTAAAAAATATATTCTTTTCATCATTCAAGAGCAGTCAACAAACAAAACTATAATAAGTAACTGTAAATTAAGGAATAGCTCTCACCAGAGGCTCATAATAAATGTGACTGTGGGTTATAAACAGTTAATGAGTATTATCTGCATATAAAGGACATTGCATTTAGCAGATATGATACAGGCAATGTACAAAATAGGCTTTGCTTCTCAATCCTTTGTTTCTTTTTTTAAATTGTGGCTTAGATTATTCCTTTTCAGGTGTGCCACCAGAGATTCCGACTGTGAGTGGGAATAAAAGAATCCAGTCCCACTGGAAGAAAGATGAAATTTCTTGCCTCTTTTTCAAGACAGAGTAACTCACATAATCTATTCATAGGGTTTCTGCAGGATTTATGATAACAGTGTCTATTTTAAAAGCGGTTCAGACAGACAGAAAGAGATGAAGAAAACAATAAAGAGTCTACTGGGCTGAGGTGAGACTCAAGCAGGACTGGAAAAGGAAAGCCACTGCCCTGCTGGGTGAGGGGAAATAATCTTACTTTGGACTCCGCTAATTTCAACATCTTCACAGGTAACCTCCTAACAAGACCTGCCAGTTCATACAGAAGTTCAGGAATTTGTAGACCTGGACGCGAGGGGTAATGCTTTTCATTACAAGTCACAGTTTAGTGCACATGGGAATTGGATACCTCGAAGTGCAGAGCAGAACCTCCGCATCTCTCAGTGAAAATCTTGGGTGCAGGCCTGTATGAACCCCAAGCTTTGACATGGACCTGGCAATCATATGTTTTCATATGTAGAGTTTCCCCTGCACAGTTCCCATTCACCAGCACTGCTCCCTCACCTGCATCTGAGCTCAAGAGATTTAGAATTAGTCACTCCATTTCAAGAGCGAGCGTTTTGTGGTCAACAGAAAATGTTAAATACAAAAGTTTTAATACAGCATTAATAAATCATCCAGCTAGTTTAACCAGGGATTTTAGGAAACTGATGCAAACAGAGAGAGGCATCAGAGCATCAAAAAAATAGGTATTAGCAGATTTGCCTTGGAATAGCAGAAGGAAGAACCACCTGCTCTGTTGCTGACTGGTTGGCACAACCCCTTCTCAGGCCCACTATCATAAGGACACTCCGGCAGCGTGAGTGGCTTTGACTGTCATAGCTGGCCAGGGCTGCGCTGCTAAGAGAAAGGCAAAGCATGCACTTTAACAATGAAATACAGATATAAAGGGTGGTTCAAATAAGAACTGCATACCGCTAATGTGTATAAGTGTTCTTGAAGTTCAAACTACCTACGGGAGGTAATCTCAAAATTTTCTGAAAGTCTGCTGACAGAGCATTGTAATCTTCAAGAAATTTCTCTCTTCAAAACCTTCAGCAATATTTTACCTAACAATGCAAATTAAAATTATTTTAAATTGCATGCAAACTTTCTAAAATAAATAAATATCACATGTAGGCTTGAACACTGTGCAAAAAATTTAAGTACTGGTCTAAGTAGCTCTTGCTTATAAGTAATTAATGAAATATGATGAAAAAAAATCTTAAACCTTCCCAAGTTGTTTCCATAAAAAAAGCACAGAGCACACTGCCAATTCTTCCAGACTATCTCCAATGAATCACTGCTTCTTAGGCCTCAAACTGATGCTGTCTCTTTTCCACTTGGCTCTGTCATCTCATTTGGAGGCTTTATCTCAACACCACACTTTATCACCACACTTCTTTGTCATGTAAGGTGTTGACTCATTTCCTACATTCAGATTTCAAAGTATAGTAACAGCATAGTTGGTCAAATCTAGTAATGTGCTTTTGTTTCTCTGTCAAGTCTGTAACAACATTTTAAATACTGTTCACTTTTCTCAGATAGTAACAGGAACATTAAGATTTTGCAAATTTTACCCTTTGATATCTCCAAACTGCTGATGGAGTTTGAGAAAACTATTTCTCCTAAGCACAGGAGATCTTATTTTAACATATTATTTTAGCATGTTATTTAACAATACAAGCAGCTTAGGAAGCATCTTATTTCCATTTCAGTACAAATGGCAATGATGGATAAATTGTAGCTAATGTCGAAAAGAGACGTGTAAAGCCAACCAATTTTTGATTATACTGTATTACTAACTCTGGCAATTTCCTTGGCAATTATTTCAGGGACAAGGCTAAAATAATCTTTAATCTTTTCTTATTATAAGCAAATACTTCCTTGACACATTATTGTTTTCAAAATAATTCCTAAAAAATATGGTCAAAGAAGGTAGAAAAAGCATGATTTATTTTTCAGAGCATTATGCATGCAATAACATGTTTTTAGAAAAGCAATAAGGGGAGATTACTGAATATATACTATAATTTTCATAGTTCATAGGAAAAATAAACCCAGCTAGCCATGCTTCACTGTTTCTACAGGAACAACGGCTCCTGTCTTCAGCTAAGTCGCTCCAAAAATGAGATATGATAAGCAGATCTTTGAGAACCCACTGATCAACCAGGGCTTAAAGCTATATTTCTAACATAAAAGACACAGCATTTCAAGGTAATTTGGCATAAAAGCAGAAGTCTAGTTTTCATCCTCTAACAGCCTTCCCAGACTTACGGACTATTTTCCAGTTCAATCTGCAATACAACTGAAAACTGAAAAATACCACTGGAAACAATATGAGGAAAGATGTCAAAGGCATATATAGATGTTTCTCCCTTTTTCATTTCACCCATTCTTCCCTCCTTCAGCTCCTCACTCATCTGCAAGAACCAGTTCTCTTTCCTACCCAAGACTTGATTAACATATAACTAAACCATCTGATGACAACCATTTATCATATAGGAAACTACAGTTTTATGTGGAGTTTAGAGTTAATGCTATGCATTTCAACTGGATTACGAATGACCTCCTTTGGCAGAGATGGAAGAATTCAGTTATTCTACAGTATTAGATTTTAAGAAAGAGTAGCTTTCCAGTTTTTCATATACCTAGGTAGGACTGCTTCAGGTCCTACTATTTTTCAGACTAGTCATATTTGCGAACTAAAATATTATGTGACCATTAGTCAAAAAAAAGCAAACCCACGCATTATTTGTGCTCACATAGATGCCGCTTTGCAATTCAGTAACCAGAAAAAAAGCTTTACTGTAAATTCCTTAGAAGATCTACAATTCATTTCATAAGTAGTGGAGCTCTAAGCTTTTCAATGCACCTGATATTCCAGCGAAGAAAAGTCTGAGTGAGAGCACACGAAAAAAGCAACTTTCAAATCTACAGGAATATATAGTCAGTGTTGGAAGCACTGTCTAAATACACACCCCAAGAGAAGACAGCTCTCCGCTGTGACTGCCCATAGATCTGGCAACTTCGTGACTAATTAGACAGAAATGGCACTTGTATATATTGCACCGTATCTACTGTGAGGTAGGAAACCAAACACTCCTGAGTTTGAGCAGAAATGTACTAGTGGGGTATCCTGAAAGACGAAAGATGCAGTAGATCCCTGTGGCTAACACAAAGTATCTGTCTTTACTCCTGGAGCGCTGCTAAGGACCAGGAGCAGCCCAGCTCCACGCTGGAGAGAAATCGCATCAGCTTGCTGCACATCACCAAACAGCACCTACTTTTTCCTGAAAGCACTTGCATTTTGGAGCAGAAGATGACTTTGCTTTACAGAGGACCAAACTGTTCCCTTGTGTTAGGCATTCATTCCCAAGCAAAAAGATACAGCAAAAATGCAATATTTAAAATGCCAAAGTCACTTCAGATTTACTTTTCTGTAAAACAAACTAAAGTCAATTCAGCAGCAATGTTTATGGTGCATTTACATATATTCATAAACATGAATTTTGCAAGTGACTTAAAACATCTTATTTCTAAAAATACCCCCATGTTTTAAGACCTTTTTTTTAAAAAAAAGCAAGCCAATGGACTACTCCATTCAAAAAATAATTAAAAAACCACCCTAAATCAATTCCACTCCAACTAAATAGGCCTGTAAGAAAAAGTTGTGAAAATACTGCGTTTATCTTCAAAAACTATTTTTGACAGTTTTTGCATTAGCTATATTAAATACATGCATTGGAACCCTTGTGCCATTGCAGATACTTCGTACATCTGGGCTTACCATCACCAGAAGACATCTGTGATAGCACATAATAAACCTTGCATCTCACCACAATGTTCAAAATTATTATTCTAAGACAATGCTGCACACAAGAACCAGCAACCACAGAGAATTTTCTGGGAGAAGCAGGAGACAAAATAAAACAAAACACTTGATCCTCATTCAATCCTAACTGTTTACAACTGTGTCATTTTTTTCTTGGGATTCCTGCTATACCCCACCCAAAAGAGCAGCAAATACAGGCATGGAGGTTCTCGGCAAGCTCTAAGGCTTTGAGAGGTTCAGCTCATGCAAAGCACACCCTGATTAGCACAAAACTGCATGACAGAGATCACCAGAGAGCAATCACCAGTCATGAAGATACTTGGCCAAAAAGAAGACCTAAACACACAGTTAGGCTTAAGCCCTTCTGCACATTCCCAATGCCATGCTCTATGATGGAGGAGTCTCCAACTGCGTATTTAGCAAACCCGCAAAGATTATATGCTTTACCTCCATCAGTTTGCCTAAGTGCTGAAAACACCCTCACACCTCCACCTGCCTGAGCAACCAAGCCCTTGCCTCCTCCTCCTCCCTCGCAGCGGCAGCACGGAGGCAGCCCTGGCACCTGCAGAAATCCCACATGGCCAAGGGATGCACGAGTCCTGTCACATCCTTTGAATGCCCCACTATGAAGGGACACATCTAATGCTGCCAAACTTGAGTGCAGGCTATGGTAGTCCCTGAGCAGCTGGAAAGCCCCATTCCTCCTCTCCCTGACAGACCAAGAGGAGAAGCACGCGGCCAGGAGGTACACACGAGACCGCAGCAATGAGAATGCCCAAGGAGAAGGTCCAAGAGCTGTCACCAGCGGGGATGCCACCTCCCACCTCAAGGCTCGCATCTCCCCCGTCCTCTTGCAGGAGGCCACATACGTCCTCTCAAACACCTCGCAACACCCACCCATCATCTTAAGCAAGCTCAAAAGCAGTGCTGGCAATCAGCTCAGCAGCCATCAGATATGAGCCTCATCTTCAAAATGTCCACTGCTGCTTGGAAAAGGATGCGTTGACTTCAGCCGCGTGCAAAGTAACATCAAACATGTATGCCCATTCAAGGCTACAAAGAGGGCTCCTATCCTTCATTTTTTAATAAAGTTTTATATTTAGTTGTTCCCCGTGTAATTTTCTCACACCCTGCTACAAGAAGAGCAAACAGACATGTAAGAAGAGCTTTATGATGTTTTGCCTGTTTGTTGTGGTTAGAGGGTGTGTGGTTATTTTTAAACACATGGCAGCACTGTGATTTCTATTCTTAGAAACCATTTGAGGCAAAAAAAAGGCCCATGAAAGAACCGAAGTCCGCAAATGAACTTCCTTTCCGCTGGGTTTTTCTCAGCCATCTCCTCTCCAGCCATGCGTGCCAAAATCTCATGCTTTATAGGGGCATCTGTTCTATTCTCTCCAGGCCAAAAAAGGAGACTTTTCAAACCCTCACTACAGCTGAGAAAATCTATAGCTCAATGAGCCTAATGCGATTTTCCCATGTTTACAGACCCTAAAGCACAGCTCCACAACTGCCACCAGAAGGGAAAGTCCCTTTCTCCTCCCTCCACCCTTTCTTCTTCCAGCCACACACCAGCAGTCCGGGCCCCTTGTCCTCCTCCCACTCCCCACCTAACTGCTTTTTACCACATGACTGAGGAACTGAGGTACCAACCATGAATGAAACTCTGCATCAACAGCTGAACTGACACATTCTTATGAATCCCAACCAAGTGCTTCACCCACTCTTCCGCTTTGAACTTGGTATATTTCATACGAGAAGAAAAACATTAACAAAAATATAGTTGCTTTCCCACACTAGTACTACTCCTAGAGACGTCCTCTGATTTTGTAACATAACAAATACAGCCTCACTGGATTTGACTAAAAACTGATTTAACATTGCTTGTCTCATAAACAAACGGCATGTCTCATAATCAGAGGCACACAAAGAACGTAAGAATATATTAATTTGCAAATGAGGGGGGTGGGGGTTGCAATTATTCATTTAGATTTTCTGGCTAGCCACAATCTTGTTCTCACGTAGTCTTCAAGAAGCAGGAGCAGTCCTAGCAAAGAAAGCATAAGCAGGTTTTCAGCATAAGACTGTCAGCACTGGGCATTAAGACCAAAGCTAATATCTGTGCCCACTCCACAGCAGTTCCTCTGCAGCTCAGCCTGTAAATGCGTTGCCTCACTGGCAGGCTGCGTGTAGGAGCTGAACACATAAGCTCTTCCCCTCACGAAAAGGAAAACAAGTCAAAGCTGAGCTCTGTATCGGGGTGTGGGGGGTGGCAATTAAAGAGGAGGAATACATTTCTGACACAGCTCAGTTCTCCCATAAGCTCAAGTTTAAGAGGCATGTTTATGAGCAAAACTAAGTCAATATTTTCAAATAATTTTTTAGTGCAAATCTTAGTTCTACCATTCATAAAATTCAATAGGTAATTACACAGCTAGGCAAACGTCCTTAGAGGAAAGCAGAATAATGAATTCCCTACATAATTATTTATAGCTGGTTTCTTGAGTGAACACAGTGTAACAGGCATCAAGCCAATATTTAAAGTCAAAAAAACAGATTTGTAAAATCTTAAATATTTCAGTAAGTCCATAGTCTACCAGTCTATTTCACAATCTAATCTGCCTTTAAAATACACAAAAATCCCAACAACTCCGTCTGCCTCTGTGATTAATCATTAGGATTTAAAATAAAATCTCAGCAAAGACAGGTCCAGAAGCACAACAACAAAATATGTAATGCTATCAGAACATGCAATTTGCTTAAAATAATGTTGCTGGGAAGTACCATAGTGTTGCCTGCAAAATATTTTGTCTGATCCGTATTTTGAAAAAACCCTTGGGAACAAAATCATTACTATGCATCAGTCAAAATGGCAGCAAGTAGAGATCAGATCCAATTCAGTCTTTCATAGCTATCCCTAAGAACAAGCTGCTTATCACTCCAAAACTGAAAAAGGATGATGAAAACTATATAACACAATGTTCTTTAGCTCCCTGAAGACAACTGATTAAAGTCAGTTAGGAGCTGATTGGTGTGCAGTGATGCTTCTGCTCTCCAAATACACTGCTTAATTGCCAATACAACTTCACAACACAGCAGAGGGGGAAAAAAATTCTTCCCTACCCTGCTACTGAAAAGTCAAGCAGTTGCTGCTGGCAAGTGATAGGAAGGCCAAGATGTCAATTTTTTAAGCTCACCAATATTATTCTGGAGACAAAACTAAACACATTTTTTTGGTAACCAACAAATAGCACATGGTCCAAAACACTCTCCTAAACTCTCATAGGTTTTACAGTGTCACAAGTAAAAAGAAACAGAAATAAAAATCTGTATTAACAGATAAAATTCAGAGTACACAGGAGGTTTAACAGGATTGAAAAGAACATTTTTTAAATTTGTGTTTTATATATATGTATAAATGCTCTTGCTTTGGTTTAATGCTTCTTTCATATGCATTAGAAACAATACTGGATAGATTGTTCTGCTCTGTTGCAGCACTCTGAAAAACAGATTGAAATGGAAAAGATCATTGCACACAGGGCTGTGCAGAGTGCATTTCATTTTCTTCATACAACATCAGGAATTTTCAAGCAATTTTAATAAAATGTTTCTTTGTTCTCTCTCATTCAAATAAAACTAACTTGGCATTATTTTTACTACTGTAGCATTTGATACGCATTGCAAGAAACTTGCCAGGTACATACTGGAGCCAGAGGTGCACATGTCCTTAAGGAAACGGTAAAATGCAGATACAATAAAGCTTTGTCAATGTAAGTAGTAGATACTAACTCCCTCCCTCCTGCAGCAGCTTTAACTTCAATGGTCAGTGGCTCTGTGGATTAAAATGACTAAATCCTATATGCTTGCTCTTGCACAGTACCTTCCACAGGCATAACATTTCTTTAGGACTAGACACATTCGTCTTCTTTTATCCAGCACCAATATATATCTCTGTTAGGAAATGCCCACTTTCCATCAACACTTACGACAAGAAACTGCATGCCTCTCACAGCTCTCGCAGTTTAAGGACAGGCCAGCTAAATACGATGTAAAAGCACCTTCCAAATAGTCTTTCTTCTTTATGAAGAATGCAGGCAGACCTTAGCAATAATTGTTCGGGACAACCCCACGATTCCTTCTTGAGTGCAGAAAGAGTAATCGTAGAGATGCATATAAAAGTTGCAGAACAAGTTAAGTAGTGAATGTGAAAGGAGACAAAAAGTGATGGGGAAAAGGGGAAGTGGGAGAAAAAAAAAAGTAACAGTAGGCATCACATCATAAGCATGGCTAAAACAGAGAGTGAGTGTCCCACATCTAGATCAAAACCACTACCAAAAAAACCCCACAAACCCCTCCTCAGGCAAAAAATTACTTCCTGGTTTTAAGACAGCACTACAATAAAATAACTAAAAAAAAAAAACCCAGAAAATAAGTATGTCACTGATTCTACTGAGTTTGGATTCATTTGTCCACTCTGCTTTTCTGCAGCTGTCACCCATCTGAGGAGAAACACTAAATTCTTGGGAGTCAGTTTTTCTCCTGCAAGTAAATGGTTATGGCAAAACAATTATGTTCATTTACACTGTGCAAAATATCCTCCAAGAAAGACAGTGACAAGCAATATGCAATACCCAGGCAGCTTCTGAGAAGGGCACGGCAGCTGAGCTGGCAGAAAGCAACTACACCCATTCAGTTTAATATCTGGGACACTGGGCACCCTGGTCATGCTGGTGGCAATTCTTCCTTAGTGCAGAAGAAAACCAAGCTTCCGGGGAGGAGAACCAGAGCAGGAAAGCCTGTTGAAGACACAGTCCAAGCTCCGAAATAAACCTCTTGGCAGCAACTGTGAAGAGACGCTTTTCTCATACATCTGCTGCAACTCGAACAGCTCTGCCTGTACGTTACTTACTAGGAATGTTTTGTGATGATTTCTTTTTTTAAATTTAGACAATGTTACATAACATATTTATCCATTAACATCCCTTCATTATCTTCAGTGACAATACCATTTCAAAACTGAGTTTTGCTTCGGCAGTCTCTCACATCTCTGGTTTTCCACAGAAGCCTATTTTACCTTTCAGTCATTTGCATTCTATCACTTGCTTAACTACTAAATTTGAAGTTATTTCAGGGAAATACATAAATCTTTTCTGTAAAATCTACACTTGAGGTAGTCACACTCTATGCTTCCTTTACAGCCCTGGGAAAGATATAGACACTTTTAGAGTATAGTTCACCAACCCTGTTTTATGTTCTGTTTTGCAGATTTGATAAATCATGCCCCACAGTTTATAGAGCCAACCAGATCTACACTGACTGCAGAAATCCACCTCTAACATCTACACGTAGTTTGATGATCCACCTCCTTGTGCTACATCCTCTTTGCCTTGCTCGCCCTCATGACAGCAAGAAGAGGTATTTGAGACCAACATCAGACTCCGTTTAGGTAAACAAGAAAGGCCAAGAACCATGTGCAGCCAGTGCAAAATAAACACTCATACTCTGCTAAAAATGTTCTAGGCTGAATTCAACATTCACGAGGAGCTAAGGAAAACAGCAACACAGATTTCCTTACAAAGATTCCATGGAACTGGGAGATCCTGTTGCTGCTCCCAAACACTACTTGGACTCCTTTTTCAGAGTATTTTTAAACAGGACAAAAAGTCTCAAATAAGTAATTTACTGATAAAGGGGTTTCACCTTCATATTGTTTAGTGCCACTGTAGAACTCCCTTGATCAATTAACATATCAGGCCCATGTCCAACAGGCACTGAAATGTAATAGGGGCCTGACTATCAAATGCACAGCCTATCACAAAATCTGCTGACATGATCACAGTAGGACAAAGTAGAAGAATTTTGCAAACAGAAGATGTGTACTGATACAACCAATGTAACAGCAGTGCAGCCATTAATGTTTTGAGATGGAACAGCGTGCAAGACAAGCTGGTAGAGAAGGTCTGGTGTCTGCTTGTGGCAAAACCAAAACCTCTGCAATAAAACCTCCTGAATTCCAGAAGCCTTCCAACAAAGTCAACATTTGCAAAATCATGGCTTAAATCAGCAGGGCATGAAGAACTGTATTTCAGACTCCGCACAGGCAGAGACACTGTGATGCCCTGAGTACCCTTCATGCTCTACAAGTTGTTGTCAACCATAAGGCACATCAAAACGCACCCTCATGCCACAAAAGTACAGCTTCAGTAGCACCGTTTTGCAGCCAAAGAGCACACTGGGCTCTGGATACCCTTCCCTGCATTTTCTGTCACTTCTGTTAGCCACATTGCGCTGCCCTCCAAGCATCACACAGGTCTGGGATCCCCATGAGGCTTCACTTGGGTCTCTCCCTTTGAAGGAGACACACACACAGGCACAGGTCATGGGAGCCTACAGCACCACTTCATCCTCTACAGGCCTTTCAGCATCAGTGCTAAGGGGACAAACACTGCCAGGGATTTCCCCTCCAACCCATGCCTTAAAATAACACTGGGATGTGGGAGGAAAGGATCTTAGTTAACACAGCCTCACACAGCAGTATTTTAAGCAGGAAAACCCTGAGGACTGGTAGGGTTTTGATGCTTTTTCCCAAATGTTGCCACTTTAGGGACTCCCATCAGACACTGCCTCCTCCTCCAGCTTTAATCACCTGATGGCATTAGAGTAACAAAAATAATGAAAACTACTATACATGGAAATGAATGAGAAATGAAAAAGTATTTTCCTGCCAAGATCAAAACAATAGCAACTAAATATTTCTCACTGTGCGGCAGAGACTTCTGCTGTTTCTCAGGCTCCAGTATCACTCATTGATTTGACAATTTACCGAAAAAAAACCCTCGAACATTAACATCAGCAATTCATCCAGTTTTTTAAAAGCTGAAAACAACACACCTGGCGTACAAAACTGTTAGAGGTAGTGTCAGAAGATGTACTCCCATCTGATCCTTTAAATCGGTTTTTTCTTCTTGCCCCTTTACCGTAAGACTGTAAGGAAAAAAAAAAAGAAAAAAAAAGATTAGAGGAATAACATTAGTTTGTGTTGCACAGAAAGCTTTTAGTACAAGCATCACCAGTGTCTCCTAGGCCAACTGGGATTCAGATGATCAGTTTCATGCCAATTAATAAGCCATATATTCAATAAGCAACTGATGGGACAATATGAGCAACTGCTCACCAACACACCCAGGCTTGGCCAACAGAGTATGGAATGGTTTGGGGTTTGGTTTTTTTTTTCACATTCAGCTTTGGAGAAGCATTTACAGACTTGTACAGCCATAGTAGTATTCATCCAAGTCAAAATTATTAAAAAGTACAGTTTGGTTTGCAGCTAGTTATAAAACAGCTAGGAAAGGAGATAGTGGACCAGTCTCCACTGCATCACAGCTACAAGCCGTCAGCTGAGGGAACATGAAACAGCAAGGAGTGACCAACAAGTTGTTGGTTCAGATACAGCCTTAAAACCAAGGAAGAAGAATTTATAATATTTATGTATTTTTTAAAGCTCAAGTAAAAGCAGTATAACAATTAAAAAAAAAAAAGAATAAACATGTAACTGAAAAAGGGATAACATACAACTAAAAAGCAAGGCTTCATTTTTATCTATTAGGAAAGCAAAAGGACACCAAGAGAAAGCAGTGGCTGGCTGAAGCAAAAATTACCGAACTATGGTTTAGAAACACAGCAAATGGCTCAAACCCACTGCCCCAAAGCTACTTGTTTTGTGCCACAAATATGGACCATCAATAAATATCATAAAACAAATTTCAAAAAACATGAAAGAGTTTAAAGAACACTATTAGCAACCAGTTATTTTTGTGGTGACTGTAAACCATGCCATGACATCTTCTCAGAACCTTCCCAGGGCATCCCTCCTGGGTACAGCAAAATCTCACAGATTTGTTCTGCGCATCTAAATTGAGACAGCCCTTTCTATCTAGTCACATCGTTTAAATTCATCTAAACTTACATCAAAATTATGACTTGACTACTTCAAACATTACTTTCCTCGAGGTTGATAAATGCAATGTTTTTTTGCTCACTCATCATGCTGCTGTAAATGTCATTTTACTAATCCATCCCTCTGGATCCTGTCTCCTGTCTTTAGATACCTCCCAGAGTTCCCTGCAATAAACAGGGTCTTTGTCATCACTGTCAAGGCCTGCCTTGGCCTGTGCCCAATCTTAGCTCTCATCTTGCATTCAGCAATAAACTTTCAAGTTCCACAATAACTCAGGGAGGGGAAAAAAAAAAACAACCTCACAAAACCAAACATCAGCCTCCATCACCTACATGCTAAATTTTCAGACAGTATTTTCATATCCTCCCCCATACTATCTCACAATCCTTCTCCCACAAATAAAAATTCCTTTACAGAAACCTCATTTTTATCGTAAAATATACAACAACAAAAAGCCCCTTGATAACAAGGTACTAGTGCGCTGGTATCTCAAGATACCACACTAATAAATTACATTATTTATCCACTATTATTTCCTAGGATTCCAAGTCCATGTATCCGCATCGAGCTGTTGGCTTTGGCCATAAGCCACTGCTGGCCCCAGGTCTAGGCACGATGAGAAATTCATGACCAGCTTGTTGGAGCACATGGCCATGCACGTGTTACAACGCAACACTCCTGACAGCCCAGTCCTGACGCAGCAAACCCTGGATAAAACTCTGCCTGGGTGCACAACGCGTGTCCTTCCCCGGTCTTGGGCAATCTTCAGAGCACCATGCTGAGCTCTGGGCCCCAGTCCCATCGGTTCTTATAGCAGGGAGCCTCACAGGCACACTGAAAACCTCATACTGGTACATTTTTAAGATGAGGACTTCAAAATCCGAGCTCTAGCTCTTAGCAGTAACACATGAAGGTATGATGAAATATTTTGCAAGCTAAGAGTAACTGAGGAGGATGACAGCCACTACTAACTTCAGGTCATTTGTCAAGTGGACGATTCCAGGTAAGCTGCCACCATGAGATGCAAGAGAATGACCTCAGGCTGTATCTGGATGATAAGTGTTGATTCTGGGCAAGTTCAGAGCACTGCCTGAAATCTAGTATTATACCAAGCTTTTAGAAAGAATGACTCAAGTTACAATAGATCTGTCAGCCTGCTGCTGATACTCAGCAAAAATGATTTAGTATCTGTTATGTCACTGAACTAACAATGACTTAGGAGACAAGCAATGATTTTCCCCCAAAATACAGATTTATGGGAAATATATTTTGCCAAACTCATACGATTTTTATAAAAACATAAATAAACCATGCAAGAAGTTTCTGAAAGGCACATGAATCGATAGTACACACATTGGTTAAGGCAGAACTATATAAAAATCAGCATGCTACACATTATTGGGAAGAAAATAGGGCTTTCTGATAAGTCTAGAACTGTAACCCAGTAGATCACAACATGTAAAATTAAAATGGAATGAGGAATGACTTTACATGGTTGCATTTCTGTAAGAACTCTTTTGTAATAGAAAGGTCTGTATAGATCTGTAAGAATAAAAAGTAGCTTGTAACTACTGCTACCAGCAAATTATTCAAAACATTTCCCACTTACTATCAGAAACATCTTTTTCTGCCTAATATAATAAAACATAATATAATATAACTTAACATAATATTCTACCTAATACAATATAATATTAAGGTACCTAAAATACATAAAAAGTATCTTTGGCATCCGTAGCCTTCAAATAAAATATCTTTAAATCAAAATTTACCTCTTAAAAATGGTTTACTGAGGGAACTGTATGTAGTTATCCACCAACATTCTGACTCTGTTTTCCTCAATTTTTGTGGAAAAATATGGAAAGATACTTACAAAAAATAAGGAATTCTTAACAGTCACACCACTGCACAAGAATATAAAGCATCTATATAATGCAATTTCATAAGTAATGTAATAGTGTAATCCCCAAGGAGATACTAGAAAAAATGTTCACATGTTCTCTTTCACAGTCACATTTTTTGTATTTGTACCTGGTCTCGACAATATTTATTTTGTTTACAGAATCATAGCATTCAGTTTTATAACACAAAAATTTACTACAAAGGCTAAAAAGGGACTAGACTTGACTAAAGAGTGTCTAGAGTGATGAGGATAAAACAAGCGCAGAATAAAAACACATTACAAATACAGATAAAACGCACACTTCTCTACCTGCACAACAACTAAAAGCATTAACTTTGGGCAACACCACACAGCAGATGCGGCTCAGACTGAAACTCACCTCGATTTTTCAGTGTTGGGGGTTTTTTGTGCACAGCAGCATGCACATTTTTGTTCTAGTCTGATATAATGGAAACTAATCAGGAGCACAAGCTAAATACTAACTTTAGACACATAAAAAACAGTTGACATGGTGACAGGCCAAGGCTACGCAGTGTAGGGAGTCAGTTTTACACCTGCTGCTGTGTACAGTCCGACTGTAAATCAGAGGAAAGGGGAGCAGTTTCAGCACATGGGAAAAGTGGGATTTGATGACTCTTCTCATTATTGTAAAGGATGCTAATCTGGATTACATTCATCTTCCAGCCCTTCCAAGCTTATTCCCACAGTCAGAAATGCCTGAAACTTTCTTCTAAAAACGAGATAAGTCTTCCATAAACAAAACAGATTTTAACAAATTTTTAAAAATTATTAACTGTCTCTGTCATGTGGAGAATCATGAATACTCGTTCTGTCATATGCATTGTTTTGCTTTTTTGACTGTATTTTTTCCATAAGATCTTAGTGTGAGAACAAGACCTTTGTACAAAAAAAAAAATTAAAAAATCTACCAGTTACTTTCAATTCTGCGAAAAACCAAAAAAAGATAATTCTTTTTAACAATGAACCCAATATGTTACTGTGATTTTCATATTAAAATTAGCTGCCTTATCTGTGTTCTGTGCAGAAGTTGGCTGCAATTAAGTAGCTAAAAATAAAGAGCTGAATCATGATGTGCGGACATTGGCCAGTAAAAGCACCAACACGGGGCAGTTGTTCTTGAACTACACAGTAGCTGTACCGAACAGAACCACCGTAAGGGACTAAAAGTCTCTGCACCCCAGTACACGGTGCCCAGTGGTAAAATCTCAAAACCCAACACAACCGACTGCCTATGGCACACCATCATTGCCCCAGCTGATTTTAATACAGCCAACTCCAGCCCTGTGAACAAGCCTGTTTATACAAACAGTTCGCTGACAGGAACATTCTCACTGGATTTCAGCAGAACATCTTACACAAAGTTATGTGTACATGTGTTTACAAGATCAAAACTGTAGCTTGGTTTATTAGTTAGATGTGTGAAGTTATTTTAAAAAATTGGCTGAGTTGCTAGAGATGAGAAACACAACACACGCATTTATATTCTACAGTTTCTTAAAATACCTGGCAGACAATATGAAACTTAAAAAAAAAAAAAGACAAAACCAAACCAAACCTTTCAAAGTAATCCTGTAAAAAACATTTCATCAACACATCAACAGTCTTAATAAAGCAAAGAAAGACTGCTTCTCTGCTTCCCAACTCTGACGTCAAAGTACACTGTGCAACCTTTATCCAGCCCATGTAATCCAACATATGGAAAGCATATGAAGCATTACAGGCATGCTTAGCAGTTTCCTGATAATTAGGTTTCTTACACAATTACTTGTTATTGCAAAAGATGAGATCAATGTTGCTCAGTGAACCCCTTTAATTTTAATGAGGTTCTGCCTCAACACATGAAGAGCATGCATCCGTAACATTTAATCCTCTAACACACACAGCAAACAGAACGCATGGTTTACCCCTGTAGGCAAAATACTATCACCTGGAAGAGGAAATACAAAACATTTAAAATTACCAACTAGCTACAGATCATCTTCAGTGAGTCTTAAAATGCCCTTCACCAGTAACCACTCCAATAGTAATCTATATCAACGCAGTGATATATACTATATATCTATATACTATATATAGATATAAACTATACACACGGTGAGCCTGAACCTTCACTAATTATCATAGCGCCAGTCATGGAGACTGATGGCAGGTGGCAAAAATAAACCCTTAAAAACTAGCTTGCTGGTCTCCTTCAAAGAACGAAGGAAAGACGCAGAAGACTTAGACAGCGGTCACTGATGTCAAGTCAGGTCTCGAAACAAAGATGCAAGAAAGGAACTGGAGAGAACAAAACCAGAAAATAAAAATTCGGAGCTGGAATGAAGCTTACACAATCTCTGATGAACAAATGACCAATTACAAGGATCAAAAGAATCAAAAGTAAAGAGTGACCCTCTGAAGGATTACAGAATCACTAGAAAAGTCAGAAATGAAAGAGTGCCCTGAGCATTTTTCCTTCCCATGCAAAAGCTTTGAAAGATATTTAAAAATGCCCATGTCCCAGAAGAAGAATAGCATGCAAGGACAGTGTAGAACATACGCATCCAGCTCCATCCACCTCTTAGAAGAATAAGCTATCGCCACTTTAATTAACTCCTTAGAACAAGCAACACAATGTTCCTGTAGGTCAGACCTCCTGAGCCCACTCCAGTCACCGGCCGGGCTTGCCAGCACTCAGAATCAACTCCCTTCAGCTACCCGGGGGTGTAGCCTCCAGCATCGGCTGCGTAACTGTAAACCCCCGTACCCAAACAACACAAACTGCATGTATGTGGATATAGAAGTTCAGCTACAGAAAGAGATGTGATTATTTCTGATCTTTGCACCACAAATCACACTAATCTCATAAAGGAGGGGAGGTCAACCTTCTGACAGTACAGCCAAGGGCTGGAAGACGTACATAGACCTTGGTGAGGAGCTCCCTACCGCTCCCCAGCCCCATTCCATGATGAGAACAGGGGCAACAGGGCAATGTTGGACACAGCAATATATCCTGGCTTGCTTCCATCTCAGGGCTGGGGTTTCAGGTCACTCTACAAGGTCAACATCAGTGCAGTCCTGTGACAGGCACGCAGCCCTGTGACATACCTTCAGTGAAGACGCTGCCTGAGGAGCACACATTCATGTCCCCACAGCAGAGAAGAATCCCCAGGTTAGGTTATAAAACCTGGTTTTCTTCAAACTATTTCTTTGCTTTCAGGACACGATTCAGAAAAGACAAGGCTTCCCTTCAGGAATCCTACCAAATTGAGGCTCTCCATATACAGTCATCAAGTTCAAGCAAGCTACACTGATGAGTCTGTTAAGTCCATTCCACAGTCCTTTTATGAAATCCTCCACCTACACCAAACAAACAAACAAACAAAAAAAAACACACAGAAAAAACCCTCTACAAATACTTTATTTATCCAGACTTGCATACATAATCCAAAAATAAGTATTTGACAGATGCTTCTTTTTCCCCCATAAAGAAAGAAAACCATCTCTGCTGAGAAACCTGTAACAGGGTTAAATCTTTGATGCTCTTTTCTGCTGGCCTGTGATAACGCCTTGCCAATACTACAGCCAGAAGTAGCCTAATTCTCACCAGTTCCTTCACTTGTAAGCCATCTCCCAGTGCTCTCACCCTGGCCCCAGACCAGGTCACCTGGCAGTTTCCACCTGCCAGACAAGACGTAGGGGACTTGGCCTGCTCTCCTCCCTCCCAGTGGCTTGGGAACCCACCTCGGTGAAAACCTGCTGCATCTCCCCTTAACACCAGTGATGAAGACATCTGCTCCCAGCTCAGCAAAACAGGAGCACGCAACAGCAGAAGGCATTGGAGCTCATGCCCAACCCTGCTGTGCCTCCTGCAGCCTTTGGAGACTGGCAGCCAAGTCGTAGGCCACGTGCCTGCTCCTCCCCACCTGCTCTCCGTGGATTTCTGTATTTGCCTTACACAAGCAAACAGAGACCTGATGCTGTGACAGAAAGGTATCTGCAGGGAGCAACAGCCAGCTACAGGGAAGCTTCCCCCTGATAAGGGTCTGCTGCCTTGCTGACAGAGGCTAAGGCAGGCCCTGCGAGGAGGGAGGGCAATTTTGGCTGCTCTGTGTTATTTTGAAATTCTTCTATCCTGGCACACGAAAGAACCAAGTAAAAGAAGCAGAAGAGAAGTAACTGAGACTCCAGAGAAGCCAGCCTTGGAAGAGTACAGGAACTTTTCATCCGTAACAGTTTGAAATTGTAAGCCTAGAGACAAAAGAAGACAAAACCAGCAATCACCTCCAGAAGATGGTTACCAGATATGCAGATAAGTTAGGACTGAAACTTCTGAATTGTTTCAGAGGGATTTTAGGCTCTAGGAAAATGTGAAAAAAAATTATGATAGCCCATAGATGCTGATGATGTATTAATACCCAGGTGGCAAATAAATGTCTCTGGAAGAGATAAGCATGCAAGATCACCTAGTACTGAAAGAGTTCAGGACAACGCAAAATAAACCCAAGTAGCAGAGGAGAATCATCAGAAAAGTAACAGCTGACACCTGAAGAGCTTTCCTCGGTGAGAGACTATTAACATTTATTTTGGCCAGTAAGGAGTAAGGTTACCACATCAGGAGAGAAAACACTACCTCTTGCTGAGGACCATGAGAAAGTCCAATGAATGGAGTTGGATTTCATCTCTTCATTTGTATATACTCTGCTGAGCTGCTGCCACACTGGATCTGGCTTATCTAGGGATGCTGCCAGAAGAGAGTAAAACCTTCCATGCATCTATAACGAACGGTTATTGTTATTATTTAAGTAAGGAAAGGGATATAAATTTCGTTTGTTTATGGCTTGCAAAGTATTTTTGCAAGTCAGTACTGGGAACGACGCTGCTGCAAAATGTTTCTTTGATGAATAGGTAAACACAGTATGAATTGTGGTAAATCAACTTGGCTGAAGAGAGCAGCAGAGGGCAGTGTGATTAACCTGCTGAGAATAAATCCCCAGCTATTCTTTCCATTCCCCATTACCCGAAAACAGGCAGTGAAGGGATGGTGCTGTGGAAATCCAGAAAGGACAACAGTCGGTGCTAAGGCCAAATAACTAAGCTGATATTCTGGAGTCACCACGTGCACGTTACTCTAAAATCCACATTAACATAATTGCAGTCAATCCAGAAGGAAAACTGAACGAGCCTGTCCCTAACCCCATGCCTGCAGTTTACCTCCAGCAATGCACTCTGGCCAGCTGGAGCCAAGCACTCCTGGGATGACGAAGCCTTTAGACTTGGAAGGGGGAAGCACATCCAACATTATCAGGGCACAGAGGAAATCTAAAGGCAAGTGAAAGAGCTGAAGAAAACAAACAAGAAGAGAACCGTTATAATTTAAAATGTGTCAGGTTTAGGACCTGCACTGAGAGACGACGCATAAGAAGGCAAGAAAAAGAACAGGAGGAAAATAATGAGGGATAGGGAAGAATTCATTCAGGGTAAGATACCTTCGTCCACGAGGTAGTCTGTCATTGCTTGATACAAGGTTTTGTTATATTTTCTTCAAAACATCTTGTATAATTCACTGATCTGATTTGCTACAACTGTTCCTATGACACAACACAGGCAGCTTTATGATGAGAAAATAGCAACAGATACTGAATCTAATGGTTTCTGGGGACTGGGGGACTTGGAAGTAGAATCAGAAAAAAACTACATGGGAGCAAGGGAAAAGAGAATAAGAAAAGAGTTACCATGAAAGGCATTAATATGCTATGTTATAATACCAACAAAACAGCACAGCATCCGGGTTAATTCAAATTATTAAATTTATTATGCTACTAATTCAACTTCCTAGAATTAAGGGGTTCTTGAAATAAAGAATTAAAAAGAAGACTGGAGTTGATTTTTGATAAAACAGATACTGATCATCAAACACTGATGCATTTGAACAGAGTTTGCTTGTTTTACGATTTCAGAAGATCAGATGCTGATCTTAGTAAAAAAGGGCCACACCTAGTACTATCACTTTGCACTGACATATACCTGGACGTTTGAGTAACTCCACAGTGTAGCTGTTAGCATGTGCATTCATTTGGGTAAAACTGGACACCTGAAACTATACCGCAACCCCATCTGGACTGGGATCACAGTGAGTACCTAGAACTATGTTTTTAGAGTAATATGGACCTAAAAGCCACAGAATAACACATTAGTATCTTGTCCCCATTGCAAATAACTTCCCAGGGAGAGTAGAACTGTCATGATCAACACCTAGGGATTTTATTTTTGTTAGGAAAATGCATTGTGAAAATTGGAAATAGATTTTACACAGAGGCTACCTAGGAATGTTTCACATATTTTACTGCCTTTTAAGAGTAACTACTTCTAGAGTGTTAACGACATTCACTCTGCCAAGTGATGACAAGTCTGGTCAGAATGGATGGACAGGCACAATCCCAAGGTATCGACCGTGATGTACAGCCAGGTTAAAAGAAATCCTCGGCTTTGCAAAAGTGAAATTCTTGGATGAGAGAAATTTTGAGGCTTGTTACAAAGCCTACAAAGGCTCTCCAATTATATTTCGCTAAATCATAATTCCCAGAAGTAGCACCTCAGAGAGAATACTTTTAGGAGTAATATCACACGTTGTTGGGTTTTTTGCCTGACACATTACTTGGCATGAAATATTTCTAGGACTAATAACTCAAGTACCTTAGTGAAAAAGATAGCAGTGGGCATAACTGAAGTACCCGTAGGAAATCTACTTGATGATTCACATGTTCTCATTAAGCCTCTCCTCACTGTGAGCATGTTCTAAAGCAGCACAATCTTACAATATTGATTTTTTTGGAAGTCACATTAATGGAGCAAAAATTCAAATCAGAAAAATTGTCTCTCAATGCCATGCATGCTAACGAATTAACTAGCATTAATTATTCAGCCAAAGGGCTCTTTTGATTCCACAGTGTTATCTCCTCTACACCAAAGGTTTATGTTTGGCTAGAATATGTACATATGGAGAAGATACGATTCTTGTTTTGCCTAATGGCTTTGGTTCTGAAAACTGAAAAACATTCCCTGAACTAAAAAGCTGCATTTTATCTGTCTTAAAAACTGGGTATTTTGGGCTGCAAAACCAGTTCTGTGGAACAGAATATAAGTACTTCAACTGAAACATAAATAACGTGGGTGTTAGCAAACTATCCTTCCTCTCTAAACAGAGGTTCTTTATGCCCAGTTAAAAGGAGGCGTGAAAATCAATTTTATGATCAGTATTTGACATTTGCCCACAGCAGAGAGGCACCGTATGATTTGACAGTTTCCGATTCTGTGCTTAGGGCTGAAAAGATATAAAAAGGGGAGGATCTGTAGGTCAGAAATTAGTTCCCTTGCCACTGCTTCTGGAGAAGCTGGCAACGCATATGGCCCTACTGAAATGTCTGTTCTGCACTTGGAGGCTGCAATCAGATTCACATCCAAAGAGACACTTTTTTTTTTTTTTTTAGCTTAACTTAGTCTCTGTTTCAGTGCCTGGATTTTGTTCTGCTGTCACTGGTTCCCATAAGTAAAGATCAATTAGTGAGTCTTTTGACAGACTGACAGCATTTTCCTCTGGCAATCAAGTGCTTCCGTGATGAAACTGGACCACCTCGTCAAAGAAAATAAAGCATTGGAGATTAGCTTTGGCAGCCCAAATAAAAACTGCTACCCCAAAAGGAAGAAAACTCTGTCCTAACAAGAACAAGTGTGTTTGTAATTTAAAACTCACGTAGATTTTACCACCCTTTTACTGGGTTCAAAAATAGCACCATAAGTCTTTGTAGCCAACTATTGCAAACTCGAAGATATTATGCAACATTCATACATTAAACAGGAATCACCTTTCAAAACATACAGTCTTTACCAAGTGTAAAAACATCTGTACCCTGCCTCCCTCTCTTCATCCATCCACCTGAACGCAGCGCATGCGGTCCGAGTCCTTAAAATTTCGGCGACGCCCGCAGAACCGCCCGCTGCAGGCTGACCCAGCAGCTGGAACCTGCAGCGTGCTCCACACCTTCAGCTCCCCCAAAATTCCTGCTCAGCCAGCCAGCGGGAATCGCCGCACCCCACGCACACCGGCTGCCCGCAGCCCGTGCAGCCGTGGGGAGGGCTTCAAGCAGTGCGCGGTGAGCATCAGGTACAGGCACAACAGGTCACCGGAGCGGGGACAAGCGGCCGTGGCCTGCCAAGGCGCGTGATGCGTGCACGGGAGAGCGCCCCGAGGGCGCCGCGCCCCCGCCCCCACCCCGGGCCGCGGGGTCCCTCCCGCCGCAGGAGGTCCCGCCGCGCGCGGTAACTCAGCGGCATCTGGCGGGGGCGGGGGGCGCCGGGCGCCTCGGGGGAGCCGCAAACTTTTCCGGCGTTGGGCACCCGAAGTTGAAGGCCGGGGCGCGCCGGCAGCCCCGCCGCCCCCTCCCGCCGCCCGCCGCCCCGGGGCGAAGCCCGCCGCGCCCGGCCCGGCCCGGCCCCGCCGCCCGCGCCGTACCTGCGCCGCCGCCGCCGCGGGCAGGGGATTGTCCAGCAGCTCCATCTGCACCTCCTGCGCCGGGCTGGGAGGCGATTTGGACATGTCGCTCTGGACCATTGGCGAGCAGCGCGGGCGGCTGGGCGCCGAGCCCCTCGGCGGGGCAGAGCCGAGCCGAGCCGAGCCGGGGCGGGGCGGGGGGCGCCCCTCAGCGCCCGGCCATGCCGGGGCGGGGGGGGGCACGGGCGGCGGCGCGGCCCTGGCTGCTGCCGGCGGGGAGAGCGCGGCGCGGCGCCGGGGGACGGGGCACCGCCGCCGCCGGGCGCGGGGGGAGGGCAGGGGGCGGCGCGTGGCGAAGAGGGAAAGTGACAACGAGCATCTCCCTCCCGGCGGCGGCCGGGCGGCGCCTCCCTCCCCGCCTCCCTCCCGCACCCGCCGGGCGCCGCGGGGCGGGGGCGGCGGGCGGTGCAGGGGCGGGCGAGAAAGTTGGGGCTGGGGGCGCGGGGGGGCGGCACGCTCTGCTTTCCCCGCCGGGCCGCGGGAGGGTGGGCCGGCCGGTGGGCGTGCGCCGGGCCGGGTCAGCTCCGGCGCGGCCGTGGCCGAGGGCGGGAGGGGCCTGCTCCCGCCGCCGCACCGGGGCAGTTCCCGCACCGGGGCAGTTCCCGGCGGCTGGCGGCTCGGGGGCGGGGCGGGGTGGCGGGGGGGCGCCCGCTGGGCGCGGCCGGGAGAGCGGCGGGGGCAGGGGGACCCTCCCGCGGCCCTGCCCGTGCGGCATCGCATGTCTCGGCTCGTACCGGGGCCCGAGGCACGGTCGCCTCAGGGAACAAACCTGCGCTTTCCAGGGGTAAAGTGCCATAGGTCCGTCCCGTTGGTACGGTTTCTGCGTGTACTCCTCGGAGAGTCCCATGTGCGTATCGGCAAGGGATGAGTAACGCCTGTCTGGCAGGCGAGGTGAAGCCCCCTGGTTTTATACACGCCTTAGCAGCACTGCGGTGTTACCAGGTGTCCTGCAGGCTTGAAAGACCTGTTCAAAACCTGGCCCAGGAAAATCACCCTCCAGCCCTGCAATGATCTGTCGTTCATTGCTTGGAAGCAAAATCCAACTTTACGGCTGTCCTGGCGGAGACTGAGCCTTCCGACCGCGTAACAGCACCACGGCCTGTGGCGGGGACGATGGCGCAGGAAGGGCCTGCAGCCCCTCGCCATGGCCCGCGGGTCGCAGCCATGTCCCCACGCAGCACCAGAGGGGAGGCTTAGGGTTTCGGTAGCACGCTGTGATTGACGGTGAAACCTCTTACCGGTTGGTGGTGAGCAGTGAAAAATGGGTCTGCAGACTCTGGGTGGCCTAATGGTATAGACTTAAAATGGCAGCCACTGCTAGGAGTAATGTAATAGTCACATACAGGCACAGAAGCCAGCGAACCGAAACCAGCACAAAGCCCATTCCGTTTCAAGTACTTTCAAGCTTTCTCCCAGTTGTGTGGCCAATTCACCACATTTTTCATAACAGCCAATAAATTTCCTCTCTAATTAGCTTACGCCTATGGATTTTCTCAAGTGTATAGTGAAAATATCCTGCAGGAACTACCCATTTTTTGTGAAGGCACTGGCTTTCTCTGCAAGTGGAAGTGCTCCTATGTTTGAAGATGCTTGAGAACTTTCACTTCTCCAAAAAGTTTCTCATTTCATTTTGAAAAGTTGTCATGGTATTCTTCAAAAATAATTTCTAGAATTTTGTCAAAGTTGTTGTCTGTGGCAAAACAGAACCCTAATTTTAAGTGAAGAGAATCTCTCTTACGTTCTTACATTTCATTCAAGTAGTTCAACAGAGATGCTGAATAATCTTGAAACTATAAAGTTTGCTAGAGCCTGGACTGCTTCCAGATACTCTCTTAGCAGCTGTAACCAAAAAGATATTTCCTCTTTACACTTTTGGTGGGAAGAATGCATACTTCACCTGCTAATATAGGTCTTGAAGTAGTTGTTTCTTTGTCATTTCCAAATTAGATTGTTTTAATGGGATTACTTTTTGTGACCGTCACAATAATTAAGGAAGGATCATATCTAAGTAAAAATTTACTAAAGAATCTAAACACAGTATTCCTGTTAATGATTGCTAAGCGGGGGCAGGTGTTACTGAAAGATGTTGGCTTTGACTTCTAACACCTTTATAGCTTTGGAACCATTTACCTTTCTGTTTCAAACCATTCTCTACAAAAGGCGCTTGATCTACCCTGATTCAGTACATTTACTTGGTAAATTTTCAGGCATCCATCTGAGATCACCTATTGTCTGTCATGGGGAGCAAGGAGTGGAAGTTATTTAATTGCGTAACAATGGTCCTTCATATTGCCCTCTGGATTTTTCAGTTTATCACTTTTTTTTTTTTTCCTCCCCCCTGAAGTATACCATTCTGCTTTGAGAGTAGTAAAGATCATTTGGAAGCATTACAGATTCTAAGACCATAAATTGTGTATCTTGTGTTGAAAGGGTGTTTCTACTCCCTCATAAATTAGAGCTTGAATATATCCAATGAAGTTCATGTTTGCTGAGTCTTATATCTTTTATGATTACTTTGTCTTTTTTCCTTTATAAAAAAATGTAAAGATTTTGCTTGTTTATATACACACATAGAAGGGTCGTAAGAAAGCAGGGACTCAGGAAAGAAGATTTTAAAGCACAAATAAACAAAAGGGACTTTACAAAAATAGTCAAATTTTAGCTGTTGTGTTGTACGGTTTTCTTTAAAAAGAACCCACATACCCCACTAGTCACCTCCAAATTCTAGTAAGTTTATTTCATTTTTCTTGCTGAGAAAAAAGTATTCTAACTGTATTTCAGTAGCAAGTATCATTCATTGCCTTGATGTAATGAGTGGCTAGAAGATTAGCCTAGCAAAATAAGTATCTTAACCTGTTTTCACTCCTTTTGTTTAGCCATTGAACAGAGTTCTCTAACCTTGAAATGTGCAGTGAAAATCCTTCAGCTGAACACATACACATGCAGTCATCCCTCTGCATGCTGTTTTTGGCCACATCTGCTCCAGGATAAGGGTCAATGTGTAAAAACAATATGCAGAGATTCCAAATTGCTCGTTCTTTCTCAAGGGGAAAACAACCTGCTATGCCTAACCACTTCTCAGCAGAAAACCACTCTGCTGCATTTTTTTGTACGGTTTTATCTGCAATGGAGAGGTGTTGTGCATGCTTATTTGATTTTTTTCTAAACATGTACATGTTAGAAGACCAGACAAAAAGATAAGTTGTTTTGTTTGGTTGGGTTTTTTTAAAAAAAAATAACCCCAAAACCCTAGGCTGGCAAAGAAGATAACCTGATTTGGGTATCAAAAAAATAGCTTTTTTTGTTGTATGAGAGATCAGATGTTCTTTTAGAGCAAGGAGCACTGTATTAGTTTGCATATTTGATTGTTCTTTACCACCTAGATAAGGATGTGGTGTCAGTACAGTGTCCTAACCTTCGCACACATGTACAGTGAGTACAGGGTTGATTTAGCCTATAGCCACTACCTGAATGTGCAAAAATAAGCCTAGGATAGTTGGCTGATATTTGTGCAAATGCAGCTAAAAGCTAGTAACTTAGGCGCAAGGGAGATCATTAAAAACTTGAATAAATATAGGCTGGTGAGTTTACAATGACTTTTATGAAACTACTAAAATCCTTCTAATTGAGCATATGTTTAAAGCCCTGATACAGCAAATTTCTCTATGAATATCAGTTAAAAAATAAGTGTGGCCCATGTATTACTCTGTGCCACCTCCTGCAGAAAATGCATCGTAGCCAGAAATTCAATATTGTGAAAACAAGAATTCACTCGATTACCTGGATTTAATATCTCAGAAGAGACACGGTTCATCTTCTTCTCCAGTGATAAACTGGAAGTTGGCTGCCACAAATGCAAACAAGAGATTCCTCTTATTTTTGTACTTTTATCTTTCACACGACAAGTCTGAACAAAACCGCTCCAGACAAGCTCACTTATGAATCTATTATCAGTCTGTATCAGAGCACAACAGCTCCTGGCTGGATTTAATGAACAGATCCGTTCTTACAGCTCCTGCTTATTATGCTTTGTTCTTTAGGATATAGGTGCCATGCAGCAAAGCCTTGATTTATATTGTTGTATTTTAGGGGGACAGGATAGGAAAGAGCAGGGTTTCTACATGATGGAAGATATAAGCAAGACAGAAACACTGGCAAAAACATTCCTAATGCACAGGAAGGCTCGCAATACTTGCAAAAGCCACAACACCTACTAAGCACATATTTTCAGCCCTTTGCAAAATGTGACCAAAAAAGGCACGCTCCTGCTCGCAAGCTGTTCACTTTGTGAGAGGCAGTTTTGTTGTCTACGGGTTGTATACAAAGTTTATGTTTGATAAAGCACTTCTGCCGAAGTTGCTGGTTTTAGCTGATACTTTCTTTCCTTTTTCTTTGCCCTCCTGTCATAACTGAGACCACATATCTCCTTTTGTATCCCCAGACCTTACCAACTATGGTGTTCCTATTTATAGTGTTATTGCTCTCATTATTAAATACTTGAATCACAAGAGCACAAAAAGGCTTTATAGCACTCACAGCCACAAATATGCCCAGCTCATGTGAGTTACTGACATGAGAGACAGCTTTTAATAGACCATGCGGCCTGTGTCCAAGGCAGCATCCGAGCAATTCTCAGCTTCTTGAGGTTGGCCTTTCCTCTACCCTTCATTAAGCCCTGTGCTCAGCTTGGGCTTCTCTGCTTTAGGGAAGACATAGATTTTTTTCCACCCAACAATTACTTATTTGTGGCACCAAAGCAAAACTTCATTCACAATAAATGGTGTAAGGAAAGACAATGACAACCCCTAATCTGTATGAGGATTGCAAAACCATCAGTGTGGTTGACAGTTAACTCATCATTACCAAGCTTATTGGCAGAGTTAATACGCCTAAGAGTTTACAGATTCTTTGCCAATTTATACATGCACAGATCTGAGGCGCAGATCGCTGATGGCACAGCTCCATGTTACCATCAAGTTGATTTTAACAGCGAGCGTTTGCCAGAAGTCGTTTCCCTCCCTCCTCGCCTTGGCTGGGCTAACCTGATGCTCCATTGCTCACTACTTGTGCTTCTCCAAGCCCGAGGGACTCCATTCAAGAATTAAAAGTAAAATGTAGCAGGACATTAATTACCTTTCCATAGGGTTAATTCTTTGCTGCTTTATCTCCATGGGCCATCTTACCACAAAGTTCATTAAGTGCAACTGCCAGGGTGAAAGGGGAAGGGGGAGACGGCAGGAATCCGCAGCTTCAGAGCAGGGTTGCAGGAATTCCTTCCTGGCAGCACACCAGCCCTTCAAGCAGCTTAGCTATAAACATCAAACTGCAACCAGGGTCAGTTTTGAAAACATTACTGCAGAATAACATCAGTTTGGCTTAAAGTAATTTTTGGTAAGTCCTTTGAGTTTGTGCAGCAAAAGGAGGGTGAGGAAAGACAAGTCTTCAAGCTTTTGTCTGTTCCTCCCTTTTCTCCCTTACTGCTAAGCCTCTTTTATTCGGCTGCCCCCCTGTCTTCACAAAAATTAAAGCTCTCATTTTATAAGCAAACAGATTGCAATAAAGCTTTAGCAGCCTTCAAGTTTCATAAGAAAAATGATTCTGAAAAATAAAACATTAGCAGTCACATTAATAATGTGATGTAAGTCCTGTATTAGCCAGTTGTTTAATTGCCATCAAAGGCATCTTACCTATTTCCAGAGTAAAATTTTGAAACATTTGTCCACCTGAAACAGTGCATAAGGCCTCGCCATCTTCCTTTCTGATTCTGTGCTGCCCTACATTTTATTAAAATAACTGTCCTTGAAGTGTCCTTCGAAAACCTAAGAACTGAGCTTGTGCTGAAGACAGTTTTTCATACTAATGTCACAATGGCATCCCATACAACTTCTGTAGAAAAAAATGCCAGAAGCAGAGTAGCAACATTTTGTTCCTAGTCATGTACAAAGAAGAAAAGTGTGGCACACATCAGTCAGATTTGCTTTATATTTTGTAGCTAAATATTTACTTTAATATTATTTTGAAACCATGTATTTTAAAATGCAATCTCAAGTACTTTATATGACATTTTCTCAAATCTGGATGGCTTCTTTATATCATTAGATGCTAAGAAAACAAATTTCCCTTCAATTTTGCCCTTGCCTATTTTGTAGAAAAAATAGCTTGAAATAGACTTCTAAAATATATAGTATATATATATATAAATGTAAAATTTCTAAAAAAAAATACTTTTGCATGATGGGATTACACTGACAAAAATAATACTAAAGGATCAACTTTTAAAATGACGTATCTGTTAAAAGCCAACAGCTAATGTATTGATATCCAAGCCTGTGACACTCAGGACATTAAAACTCAAACAATGCTGTTCCGCCCCTGCTGGGTAGCGCAGGAGCTACTGCTCCTGCTAAAAGCCGTGGTGAAACATGTCCACATTCGCTCTTGGATTAGTTTCCTGAATGGATATTTCTGAAAAAGGCAGCAAACAACAATCATGACGAAGCATTGTTCCTTCAAGGAGGGAATGTCAGGCCATCAATGATCTCACAAAGCATCCCATGAAAAAACGAACCTTTAACTTTACTTAGAACAATGCCTTAACAGGAAATGTGAGCAGGACTTGCTCTTCCTGACGGCCTTTATGAAATTCTGTGGTCGCTGAAGGCACACGTTCGTGACAGACTGAATCAACTTCAGTGTGCCATCTGAAGACCGCCCAGGTGAATTCAATAGGCAGAGGCAGCTCCATGGCAACAAATACTGAAGAAACAGCCTGTTAGCCACAGCCTTAATTCTGAAAGATTATGTGGAGCACATTCTAGCAAAACTGTAAGAAAATTACATTTCAGACAGTGATAATGAGCAAAGCATTAAACAATTTCCTCCTCAAGAATGAAAGCAGATCATGATCTTTGGTAATTAGTCTTTTTTCTGTACGTTAAATATTTTTTCCTGAGAATAAAACAAATTCAGGATGATATTTTACAGCTTTGTTTGGGCAATATTCAAATCAAATTCACTCAATTGTTTTGTTTCCTTTCTTTTCTTTTTTTTTTTTTTTTTAATATAGTCAGTGTGCATCTTTTTATTCATTCACAGCTCACGAAGTCCTGAACCAGAAGTTACTATAAAACCAAGAATATTGAAGCTATTTATTCCTAGACTAGTGCCTGTGGCCTGATCCTGTATAAGGAGTCAATGAAGACAGAAAAAATATTTTTGAGTGTCATATTAACCAATGCCAATATTAAAAAATAATCTGAAAACTAAGGCACGTGAATTTTTTTAAGCTGATACTCGGATTATCCACCACAAAAATATGTCTTCTAAATCCGTTGTTGCAGGTTTCACAGTAACATACATTAATCAATGTTTCCCCATGACTGACTCCCTGTAGAGCTGACAATAGCAGAGGAACACCATCATCAGTCTCTTTATTTTTTTCTAACAACGTAGTTTTAGTGAGATGGACATATTTCAGACTCCCAAAATAACAAGCCAGAGAAAATTTTAAAGCATGGCTTGCTTAAGTGCTGCTTGACATTGATATTACGCTAAATTAACTTAATTTTAGAATTACATAGAGATACAGATGAAGGTTGCAGAAGTCATCTGGTATTTTCCAAATTAACCTTTAATGTGTTGGCTTCCGGGTTGGGCCATCTCTCAGAAGGATCACCCGTTCATTTGCTGACATCCAGATTTAGCTAGAGAAACTGAAGGACAATTTGGTCATGCTCTAGGAGTAGGAAAAGCAAATTTGGGTGCAACCCTGAAGCCCAGCCCTTGCTACTAGTCCTGCCTAACTGCAGCAAAAATTTTCATTCCCACCTGAATGACAAAGACATCAAGAAATAGAACAATTCATGTGCATCTATTATGTAAGCCCTAGTTTTCTTAGATTTCTGAATGAGCTGTATGTAAAAAACAGCAAAATGAGTCCTGCAAATGATTCATGTACCTAGCTCTGTTAGCTTCATAGAACCTTTCATGAGTTACAAAGTGCTCTGCACTAGTTTTTAACTGGATGCCAGAATCGCAAACAGTAAGTTTTCTTTTGGATACATTTCAGTATGGCTCACAAACACTAACACAATTCTTACTTCATACGAGTATTCCAAAGCACTTTATACAAACTAATTCAATATTTACTTCAGTAAACATTTTTTTATCTTCTAAATGCTCATCTACTATTCAACACATAGGAAAAAACATGTTTTCATTTCTGCAGGCTGACAAAAACCATTTAGAATAGATCAAGCACACATGAAAAAAAGCCAACACCTGTGTATTAGAGCAAGTCTCCTAACAACAGAGTAATACTTTGGTGAATGGCTACTTGCATAAGTAGTATGGCCAATGTCATAAGAATTACTTATCAGTGTGAATCTCATGATTAACTGCTCAGGGATTTGCGGTTTGGTTTACTAGGAGGTTGTTTTCTTTCAGAAAAGTCTCTACTCCAGGCTTTTACCAAACCCAATGCTGTTTTGTTCAGTTTTGCTATATATGTCACCCAGCATAAAGGGAACAATGACAGTAAACACACTGAGATAGCCTGGACCGAAATTTTAGCTGCAGCCAAACTATTGTTCATGAATCAGCTCCTGAACTCCTGCTGTTTCAAATCCAGTATGCTAATTTAAAACAAAATTAACTCTTGGTTCTTACTGGTATGTTGAGTGCAATAGTTCTCGAGCCAGTAAAACAGCCTTTTGGCCATCCTTTTTGCTGAGGCAGTGATGTCCTAAAGCAACAAAGTGGCCAGCTGAGAGTGGTCACCCATTCAGTGATTCTTCATTTAAGTTCCTTCTGGAAGAAGCATTAGTTTGACTGCAGTGTTTGTTCAGCCACTAATGTAAACTAGAAGGGCTTTTACCAGGAACTTTTGCCAGTGTAAGTACAACCAGATAATCTCTCTTCCTTTTTTTTTTTCCCCCTTAAATAAATAAGGTTAAAGCTGTAATCAGAGCTTTTACATGCCTTTCTTACCAATTAGCAATGCAAACAGAACGCACACCAAAGTATCAGGCAGAACACGTGCAGAAGAAAAAAACTTCTTACACCCTTCTTGCTCTAAGACTTTAGGATAAGTGCTGCTCGTAAGTGCTCCTCATTCAGTGCTGCTGTCAAACGCGTGCTACTCCACGCTGCACCCTCAGTTCACTACATAGCTGAGTCTCTGCTCTGTTTTTCTTGGATTGCACATATGCTGTTGTGCAATAACAGGCTATAAACTCTATTTAATTAGCATTCATGTTGCTGTTTGCAACTGCAATAAAAGTTTGTTTACCGCAATCTAGTATAGTGCTTATATATAATCTCTTCATTTGCATAACTACATTCTGTGCTGTAAGAAAAAAAGAGGTTGTTCAGCCTGAAGAAGAGAAGGCTCCAGGGAGACCTTAAAGCAGCTTTCCAGTACCTAAAGGGGGCCCACAGGACAGATGGAGAGGGACTTTTTAGAAGGCCATGTAGTGATAGGGCAAGGGGGAATGGCTTTGAACTGAAAGAGGGTAGGTTTAGATTAGATGTTAGGAAGAAATTCTTCCCTGTGAGAGTGGTAAGGCACTGGCACAGGCTGCCCAGAGAAGCTGTGGATGCCCCATCCCTGGCAGTGTTCAAGGCCAGGCTGGATGGGGCTTTGAGACACCTGGGCTAGTGGAAGGTGCCCCTGCCCATGGCGGGGGGTTAGAACTAGGTCATTTTTAAGGACCCTTCCAACCCAAATTATTCCATGATTCTATGATTCTATGAAAATTCACCAGTCTCCTACATTTGCTATTGTGCTTGAAAGAGAAAAGAAAAACCAACTTCAAGATATGTGTCTTTCATGCACAAGTATGTGTCCCCGTACATTTAATGCTTTCATTATTCTTAATATCTGACAGAATTAGTAATTTTGCTAATTGTCTTGCACTGTATAAATTAAATGCAATCTCTTTTTTGAACATTTATATATATAATGTTGATTAGAAATAATAGTATAATAAAACAGTGAAATTATAACTTACAGATCAATAAAAAGAAGTACAGAACAGTTAATTATTTCCAAAGTGAGACTATTCTGGCTTTTTAACAGAAAAGGCATTGGATAAATTAAAATGTCCTTTAAGAACAGGAATCAAATCTCAAGATATTCTAATATTCTTGGAATATTCAACCACTAGATTAAAAACTAATACACTTCTTCTCATTCCTAGTCTCAAGAAACTTTGTTTTCAGAATAGACTATTCATGATGGTTACAGGAGCCTCCTGGCAGATAAATAATGTGGATCTAAGCATCCTTATAGGTGCTTCTTAGGGAAAAAAGTTACCTAGCCTTTGCTTACAGGTGCAACTTGAAAAATAAATATGTCTATTGTGTAGAGTGCCTCTGAGATCACCTGGCACCCCAGCAGGGCTTTTCAGGTTTGCTTTTTACTACTGTGGAACCTCAATTCAGATCACATTTTATGAGAGTAATCCTATTATTAGATCAGATCTCACATTTTAGAAGTAGATTTCAGAGATAATACACAACATCTTCTAGAGGAAATCCAATCTGATTGTCCAATCAAACAAAACAATCCAACTCCAAACAGAAAAATATGACCAAAAGTATTGAAAATACAAATGGTAAATAAAGCTGATATTACAGGCCTAAAAATGTCCTCTTATGGTTTTTTTGGGGTAATAAAACAGATGTCAGATTATAACCCAAAATATCCTTAAAAACAGAAGCCAGAACTCTTACAGCACAGTTACTGTTGGTCTAAGCACATACATATTTTTAATGATAAGCAACATAAATATGAAAAAGATAAATTGTAAATGTAACATACAAGTACAAAACCTATAAATGCAAAATATTTTTTAAATAATTATTTTTTCTAATCAGGTAAATATGATAAAATAGGTAAAAATGATGTATCCGAACCCATCAGTGCAAAGGAACATACAGCATTCACTAATATTTCCACATCTTCCTTACTAAATACATACTTCAGTACGTAAAGTACTTAAGAATAAACTTAGGTAACAAGTATAATATTATGAAAAGGTAGTTTGATTATATTTTCAGAGCGCAGAAGTAGCATTGTGTTACGTTCAAAGTTAATGATTGGGTTGGCAGCCATATGCTACAAGAGTATTGCATCAGTTTATTACAAAAACACGCCCCCCCCCCCCAGACCAAACCCAAGTCTTTCAAGGTTTAGTATCTTAAGATTGTTTGCTGCCTAACCACTGTCATCACCAAAGCAAGTGGAATCAAACATCTTTAGAATAATTCAATGCAATTTCTTTAACCGTGTTTATCATTTGTATAAAAATCGAGGACTAGATTTGACTGGCCAACTTGGTTGACAAAAGCATGTAGTAAAACCCACTTGTGACCCATAGCCCAGGTTCATCTGTCTCTGATCCAAGACCAAGACTGGTGAAAAAGAAGGGAAAAAAAAGAAAGAAAAAAAAATACTGGTAAAGTAAAAATAGCAGACCTGCAGGGCTTGGAAAGTGAAAGCACAGACAGAAGTGTTATTTGATGAAAAGCTATTGTTTTCCATAGAAAATAAAATCTTTTCCAAACAGTTTCAGTCTTTCTATAGCCATCCAGGCTAGCAATAGGAAAATCACGTTGTCAATATGGCAAGGCTGCGGGCTCTTAGGAGGTTGTCACATTTTGGTGGTACCAGAGCAGCACTATAAGCCCTCAGAAAGCTGAAGCCCTGAGGCTGTGCTGCTGCTGCAGAAATACAGCCAGCACCCTTCGTTGTTAGGTGTTTCAAACAGGGACCACATGACCTTTGAATCTTCTTTGTATCTTTGGCAGTAAGAAATTGTGGTTCTCCATGGGATCTATGATTAACAAATATCAGCCTTGCCGGGAGGCATTTTCATAATCTCCGTATCAAGTTACATTGCTCTCTGTAAAATACCCTAAGATGTTGTTAATACTGTGAATAATTGCATCTGCAAATAGAGTGCATCTTTGCATTTCTAGCAAGAAAATGTATTAATTGTTAAATATGTCAGTCAGTGGCTTTACTGAGAGTGAATTGCTGCAAATTGGAAAACAAATTATTTCATCACCTTCTCCCCTGCTTTAAAATTATTGTGAAACACCGCTGCTGATCTGCAAAGATGTATGAAGCCAGGGGTAAATGAAAGCCTGCTGTGAAACGACAACGGGTCTGTGACAACATGGTTTAGCAAAGTGTGTAGAGGTGTTCCACGGCGCATCCCCGGGCAGCCACAAGTCTGTGCTGCAAACAGCCAAAGTGAGCCAGCACGGGTAACAGGAAAGCAGCAGGGTTCAGCAAGGGCTGTAAATTCAGTCCGAGCAAGCTGCTAGTACTCGGGTTGCTGGCACGTGCTGTGCTCTGTCCTGCTGCAAGCATGCTTCTTTGTGCTGGCCAGCTATTGTAAAACTAGCTCTGATTTATGGCTGCAGCCTGTGTGATCCTTGGCTGTGGTGGGATACATGCTGAAACTCACAGGTAAGCGAAGTGCAGAGCTCTCAGAGCATCTCTAACATGTCTGGTGTTTATTTTCCCAGTTGTTTTAGAGGGGAGATGGTTTAACTTAAGGTTGCTCCATGTGGCTATGACTACATATGTGGAAACTGAAGCCAAAATGCCCTGAGATAAACACAGCAGAATTCATGAATGGGCAGCAACTGGCTATTCTCTGCATGCTGTGAGCAAGTCTCACATGCAACTTCTGTTAGCACTAATCCCCATGCATTCAGACCAAAACCAGATTAGACTCCTGTGGTGGAACTTCCCAGATTGTACTATAACCAAGGAAAACCATACAGACTGCTCAGATTTCCTGTAGCTTAAAAATGTGTGCAGCAACATTGGTTCACATAAAAAAACATGTAACTGCAACCCTTGAAGCCCTCCAGGAAATAACATACAGTGCCAAAAAGGCAACTTCTACATACACCACAAAGCAAGGACATCAGGAGTGACTGGACTGATGATAAAGTTCCTGGAATATCTAGTAATTAATCTTAGCGTGGAAGGATTTTAAAATGCTGGCTTATATGACTAATTCCCTTTCACTCTAGTAAGTATATATATGCTGAGAGACCTTTGCTCCTACAGCTCCTCAGCTGCTTTTCATGAGGTTTAAAAGAAAAAAAACATGTTTAGAGCTGTAGATCCCATTTAGAAAAAGGTTAAAATATCTAAAAGCTACACTGCGCTGAGAGGTACTGTGGAAAAAGTTTTAGCTACAAGGGAAGCAGAATCAAGAAACAAGGTTCATTGACACAGATTACATATGATTCTCCGTTTCAGGCTTTGAAATTTATCTGATGGCTGCTTATACATATCTACCAGGTTGGCATATTGAGCACCTACCCATCAAATCCCTTTGGTTTTGAAACACTGTTTGATCCAATAGCCATTGAAGCTATCACAGAGAGTGAAAATATAATTTGTTGCCTAGTAAGTCTGATCACTTTCTTGAGACTAAAATTCCGTAGTCTGTTCTCTGGTGGCTCCTACCCTTTCATAAAAGCAGCAGTCGCTCTGTTGCTCCATGTTATTCCATGTTATTCTGTGTTGTTCCAGGCCCTTGTACTCTGATAGTTATTTTATATATATATATATATATATATATATATATATATATTCTGATTAAAATTTGTGTTATCGATGCACTTCTACCTGGGGATTTTATTACTAGAGCCTTACAGAACTTGCATGCTGCTTATTTTAAGCATATATGGGTTGCAGAAGTCATGGAAGCTTCTCAAATTAACGACAATGCTGTGAACCCACTTCTAACAGCACTAGTCTCATGTGCTCGGAATGCCACTGGTGAAAACGCTACATAGGATAACATTTCCAAAAATAACATTTCACCAGTGTTACTTGTGAGCAACAAGACTCTCCTGAGAGACTTGAAAACATCATACCCATGTTACTAGTGGTGTGATGGGCAATCACATCATACTGTGCCAGGTCTAGGCATAACTTTTTGAAAAGTCAGTATTTTATTTCAGCTCCATAAATGTAAATCAAGTCTAATAAAAGATATCTTATCAAGCAGGCTACTATAAAAGTAATAATAATAATAATAAAGATATCTGTGATATCAGCTGTCCTAGAATGACTACACCTTTACCAGTAGGCCAGCCAAATAACATCCAGTTGGGATATCTTGTTAATTTGTTTGATAGGAGAGCTCTGAATTGAGGCAGAGACCATGCAAGCTCTAACTTTTTTAATAATAATTTTAAACAATCAATTATTCTTGACAAAACTCTGCTTATATATTTTGTATGCATGAATTATTTTGGAATTATCATCATAAATTTTCGAGAGAAAAGGAAAGCATCTACAATATAAACATGGACTCGTATTTATAAACAGTCATCTCCTTTACAGGCCATAGGGAATGTTTCAAGCCACTGTAGAATGCATGCTTTAAATCCATGCTAGCATCGTAATTGTCTTTAAAGCGATGAGTCATTTGGACTCCAGCTAAGACAGCCTAGTTTGTAGAGCTGCCTGCGGGGGTAATGAGATAGGATACAGACACGAGCCACCCTTTGCCCCTGAGATTTTATC
This sequence comes from Falco punctatus, assembly GCF_963210335.1. Classification (NCBI taxonomy): domain Eukaryota; kingdom Metazoa; phylum Chordata; class Aves; order Falconiformes; family Falconidae; genus Falco; species Falco punctatus. Next base: position 72,632,992 of record NC_137583.1, read on the forward strand.
AGGAATAGTTCTTAAGTGTCCTTGTCACATTTCATATTTGCATGAATGCAAGAAGGGCTGCTGAAATTAGGTCAGGTTCTCCAAGCATTGCCAGATAAGTCACTTCAGAGGGGAGATCAGATTCTCCTAGTTTGACTGTTCCAGCACTTGGGGCTTCTATCAAGCATTAAAACTGCCGCAAGATGAAGCTGGTTTATTGCAGTTCTCTAAATCTGCTAGAACTATTGCTCTTCAGAGAATTTATAACACTGACAGCTATTAGATAGCCGTTTTTGCAGAGTAGCCTGAAAACCAAGTTGGAATATCGAGTGTACATCTCTTCCCTATATGGATGCAATAATCTAATACTAAAGAGTCAAAATCTGGCTCATAATTTACAAGCCAGAGTGACACATCTATCTCGCTCCCATCCTGACACAACTTCCCTGTACAGTCACAGCTAGTGGAGGTTTGAATCCTGGGGAAGTTAAGTAGCAGTACCCTACCCAGCCCGGAGCCGGGCACTCCAGGCAAACCCACTGCTCTTGCCCTGATACTCTCTTACCCTACAGGCTGATGGAAAAAGCAGGAAACCCCACAGCAGCATTTACTGCCATCTTTTCCATCTCTCAGTAGTAACTTCACATGAACACAACTGCGCTTACTTTGGTCGTTATCCTCTTTAATAAATAAATAAATAAATCCAAATCTCACTTCAAGCTTTTATACCAGCAACTGTTTAAAATACCCAAGCCCCTAAAATGAGATCTGTCCAGGTAGATATTATTTCCTTACAAAAATATCTTTGCTGAAGAGACCTGAGACACCTCAGCTTCTGAACCTCTATAAAATCTTGGGTAGAAAACAATTTCACAGGATAATAACCTGTTTTCCACGACAGCTTCCAAAATTTCTCTTGCATTATGTTAAAAGCGTCAGACAATTTGATCTTACTAGGAATTCTCAAACGAGAATTCAGTTAAAAGACAATACAAAAAAATCCAAATACAGTTAAAAGAATGGAATGCTTTTGAATGAGAAGCTAAATATTACTTCAATATTTTTGAAGGTTTAAAGCCTTTTTCTCATTTGGTCTTGGCACAGTGCTTTATATAAAACAATGAATGTAAATATTTATTGCAAAACCTGGTTTTGTATATCCAAAAATTTTAAGGATGACAGCCAAATGTCTTGTCAATTCACTGGGAGAGCCCAAATAGAAACAGCCCTTCTTTGTTGTGATATCCAGTGCATAATAATGGAGTAAACTCTCCTGCCAGAAAATAGCTATTAATTTTATATTCTGCTATCTTGGATCTGGACCACATCATAAATAAGTGGTGAGTATGAAGTATACAGTATTCCTAAGAATGCATTTACTACTACTTTCATTATCTCCAGTTTTTCTTCAGACCATAAATGTGTTCTGAGGGCACACATGCAATATACAGGTAGGGGTTACTTCACTACAAATGTTAGTATTTTCATATGATTTATGATATAAACTGTTATTTGCTATGATTTTATGAGCAATATGTATCTGACCCAGAAAGAATTACAGCATTTAGAAAACAGAGACTAGTTTCTCTAGAGAAGCTATATCATCAACTTCTGGTTTATATTGTTTACGAATAAAAGATGTCAAGAAACAATATCTAAAAAATTCCATGGTGAAATCAGACAGGATTACAAACCAATGAGCTTATAATGAATTTCATACTAAACCCACTAACCTGTGTCATTAAAAAATAGGAATTATGCTTCTTAAGGAAATAGCATTTTAAAGATTTCACATTAAATAAAGCCCTTGGTATATATACTTGGGATTAAATACTATTGAAACATAGCATTCCTTAATTGGAGTTGTTTGCAATTCCATGGCTGTTTACAGCACAGGAAAGAGATTGGCTTTAATTTTACTACAGTGAAATATGAGTCTTAAGGTGAATGAGTGAACTTTTCCTAGAGAAACTGAATGATGAACATTTGGGGAAAAAAGTCCATAGGAGCAAATATTGCCTCAATAAGCCCACTGAACAACCTTCACTTTTTCTGGTAGCACCTTTGTGAAGTGCTAACTAGTTGTAGTCATCTGAGAAACTTTTGAGAAAGCATGTGACCGAAGTACTAAAAGTGCTTGAAACAGCACTGAAGGGTATGTTTGTGGACTTCCAAAGAATTCATTTCACTGTTAAAGAAATAATTTAGTTTTGGTTTTCTACAGAGGAAATAATGGATAGGAAAATATATTTACAACTATAAATACTGACAAATTTTGATAGCAAGAAATAAGCAATTCCATTTTTTTAATGGAAGGATAAATACATGAACTGGCTGCTACACATAGAAAGAGGCAACGTTTACTCTTCATCTTTTAAAATTATTCTACTATTTCATTAGTCTCATGATTTTCTAGACCAAAGCAAAACATCATTTTCTTTTCTTGCCGTATAATTATGAGGTTAGTTACAGACACACAGCTCAGCTGAGAAGATGAGAGACTACAGCACTTCATAAAGCAAAAGCAGTCAACTTACTTAGTGTTTGCTCCTCAGTCTACAAACACTTACAGCATCAATGCAGCACAAATCTTCCCCAGAGATTCAGCAAAAACTTGATCTTGCTACTGTATTTTAGACAGCATTTTCCCTTCAGGCTTTAGCCACCCTAGATGGGCCCAACATTATTTTTTCTTTTTTTAAATTGAATTTTGAATTTGAATTTTGAGAATTGGAGTGTTGGTTTGTATAAGGGCCCTTTCTGAGAAAAGGCTTCCTTCATTGTCTGGGTGCCAGGTTGCAGAATGATTATGCCTTAAAATGTGGTGCTCTGAGCTCGCCTGCAAATCAGTTCTGTGCACACCTGTCTGCCATGAGGGGCAAGCCCAAAGCCTCCCGCACCTTAAGTATCAGGGTAGAAGAGAGCTCCTCAGATGAGTATGGAGGAAGTAAGATGCTTGGTGGAGTGTGAACTGGCTGCAAAAGTGTTTTGCTGCATGTAGGCATGTTTCAGGGCAGAATTTGGGTGGATAAGTGAGTGTATATAACCAGCGCTTATGTATGCAATGGGGGGAGGGTCTCACTTGGGGTCTGTGCCTTCACGTGACACAGGTTTGGATATTGCCATGTGTGAATAGCATTGTAGAAGTTTGACTTGCCCTTAAACAAACTTTCTGGAGCAGGAAGATAGTAGCTTGGAGATGCTTGTTGAAACCCAAACTGCTGTTAAAGCCTTGAAGGTCAGGGTGAACTACAGCCTACAGTGATTCTTTTAGCTTACTTTTCAGTGGATATAAAAGCTCTGTGATCAAATTACTATGAATCAGCCTGTCCCCTGCTTCCTCTCTCAACTAAATTTGCCAGTTGGGGATAACTAAGTTGTAGCACCCCTTACGAAAAGACTGAACTAGATAGAGGAGCACTGACTGGCTTCACAAAGACCAGCACACCAAACTCAGCTGGTACAACATGGGCTGAAAGAGCCAGTGTGCCAAAACCTGATGGCACTTGTCTCTCTCTGCTTGTGGAGTGGGAGAGTCATCGTGTACTGAGGGGACAGAGCAGCTGTTGCTTGTGGGACAACCCTTTTCTTATGTACAGGCTGTCTTGTTGAACGCCTTCTAGTATTCTTGTGTCCCATATTTTACCTAATTACTGTTTACCTTCTGACAAGATATTACGTAAGGCAAAAATCCTGCTTTCATTCTGCCACAAATGTCTGTGCACAGTTCTGCATATTATCTATTTGGATTGCTCCAATTCTCTTAGATGGGTACAGATTTTTCTTCTTATACTTGGACCCTCAAGAACACTAGAGGAGCCCTGAAGCTGGCAGCTGGTATTTCTTTTAAAATTACCTCTTTGAGTCCCTGTGGGGATGGAAAACTGTTCCGTGTAGATGAACTTCAATGACTTCAAGCAGGAATCAGGCCTGAAACGGCTACAGAAAAGAAGCAGGGGCTCTGAAAGCTATTCTAATCAAAGGGTATGTGATTTATAAAATTTGTATTAAATTATGCAAATAAAATGCATTGAGATCATCTTTGAGATTATCTCATTCAGTTCATTGTTGCAGCTTACTCATGTTTATCTTTAATTTCTTCCTGGTTTCTTTCAAGGCAATCTCTGAAATGTAAGGGACTACTCTTTTAACTGAGGACACCCTCACTCAGATAAAGACATATCTCGGTAACTTGGCACTTTAAAGCTTATGTTCCAGAGTTATGAACAGCTTTGGAAGGACAAGAAGTGCTATCCAAATGATAGGCACATTTGAGGATTAACAAAACATGGAAAACTCGTAATACAGTCAGAACTGTGTAGTGCAGGAAAGTGAAGAATTTTATTGATAGCAGTTAAACTGTTAACTTATGAAAAGAAGACACTGTCGTTTTGGACTAGCTTTTGAATATTCTGATTTGCCATGCTGTTTTATACAACTTGGCAGAACAGCTTCCTTCAGACAATCTCTAAAAGAGTACTGACCAGGTTCAGATCTTTGAAAAAGATTGTGTGTGTCCTCAGGAGAGAATTAGATCTAGTTCGCTAGATCCAGACTGATTAAAGGATTATTCCTGCAGTCTCAAAGGCCTCTCAACTGTAGAGAGAAAGGTGGGATTAGGATATTTTGCTACCCTTTGCATTAGCCATTCCTAGAAATGGCTGGTTTCCTTACAGGATATTTGGGGCTTTTCACTGACAGTTCTATTCTGGTTTACGGTTCTCATGCTCTCTTCCAAAGTCTAGTACCGAGATAAGACCCTGCACCTAAGGAAGTGTCTTTTGTTGTATCTAACTATTGATAGACAATGTGACAAAGTTACCAAGCCCTAGGGGTTACCTGAAGCACCCACAAATGCTACTTAAAACTGTTAGGAAATCCCTGGGGTTTGAATTTTCCATTGAACTCTTGTAGAAGTCTTTCCATTTTCTTACCTTCCTGCAGAGCTCACCTGATGGGATGTGATAGACAAGGCATGGAAAAATTTCATTTGGGAAGGAACTCTCTTCCTCATTCGATTTTCCGTGGGACATCTTGACCAATTATTTTCTCATTTAAGTAGGTAATATAAACCACTGTATAATTAAGAGCGAAAACAGTGTAACCAACAGGCAGCATTACAGAGAAGCAACCTAGTGCCAAAACTGTTACCTGTCATTGATGATTATTGTTTAGCAGTCAGAGAGATGGCAAACACTGCTCCTTCCCTGTCACTGCATGGGGTTTTGTTCTGTCTCATTTGTTGTGTCTTCATAGAGCTAAAAATTGCAAGGACCCATTCATACGGTAAGGTGCAGTACCATAGCTCATTTAGCAGTTTACTTTCAACTCTTTTTTTTTTTTTTTTAACTTCTCTCCCCTTGGAGCAGATTAATTACAATAGAAGTATTTGCAGCAGCCTATACGTCATCAGAAAACAACATAAGGCAGCCAGAACTGCAGTGGCAGACTTACTGGAAGGAGGTATTACATGATCAGGTTAAACTTAACAAATTGAATTTTCTTCTATTTTGTTAAAAAACAGTTCCACGATGGATTAGCTAATGAAATGTCATTGCAGTGACTGAAGGATGTAAACCAGATATAGGTTTGTTGAGTATGTCTGTAGAATAGATGTTTATATCTCACATTTTAAATAGACAGGGGATAAATGAACACGCAATGTGTTTTTCATCAAACATACTGCCTAGGAACTTTCAGTACTTGAGAAACAGTACTGCTTGCCAGCTGTATTTCAGATTATCTCCTTATCATGTAGATCTCAGCAACAGAGGCACTGTGCAGACTTGGGGTTTTTGTTACAAAGAATGCAAAAGCACGTGTTTTCTTTTATTTAAAACGGTATAAAGCAGCAATTATTGCTTTTAGTAAAGTTTTGTGGGTATAAAATTAACCTGAGGATTCAGAAGTGGTTTATGCATTTACCTGCTACGAAGTAAGTCTGGCTCACTGTAAGAGCATGAGAGACCAAAGTCTGAATCTGACATCTGATGCTATTTTGTAACCATGAATAGAGTGAACATGAATGTCTCTTCTGCTAAGACTCCCTGTTTCCTACCACATGAACCACAGCTTTGCTGGGGAACAAGTTTGACAATTCCTTGTCAAAGGTGGCCATTTCTGAAATAAGTAGGACAGAAATGCAGAAGAGAGGAAAGGGTCTTTTTACTGTTCAAATAGCCCCTTTGAACATACAAAAATGTAATTCTTGAGAAAGCTAGGGGCTTGAAGGTTTGTTCCTACTGTCTTGAATTTTGTTGTGAATTCTGGAGGAAGTGGGAAATGTATGAAATATCTCTCACATGACATAGATACAAGAGATTCAAAAGCAACTCTTGTTAATGCTATAGTTTACATTCATACCAGAACTGTAAACTGCAAGAGCATATTGCAAGTTCATTAGTATCTACCTCATCAGGAATTTCCAGTTTATATTGCCTAAAACAAATAACTATCAATTATTACAAACTGGTTTTATATGTCTTTGTCTTTAATACTAGTAGGCTGTAAAAATGAAAGTAGTTAGCATTTGTTTTACTGAGAATGTGCAAAAGATAAGGCACATGCCCAATGTCAGCTAATACGTCTCAGCTGGGAAGCACTAACTTTAAAAAGAATGGTTGAAAAAGTGCAGAAGAGCTGATCACTTGCAGTCTGGTGTAAACTGACTGGTGAATACCAGTGTTGGTATTTGTACCATGCCATTTAAATCTTTTGCTGGTTTGGGGGTTTTGGTGGTGGTGTTTGGGTTTTGTTTTTTTTTTTTTTTCCTTTAAAGCTGGAGTATGCTTTCTGATACCAAGAAAAAGTCGGTAAGAACTGCTCTTGTTTAAGTTATGCTTCCTCAGAATTCAGACCATCCTTTCTGAGGTCCCTTTCACCTATGATCCAACATACACTATAATTATAAAATGTCTGGAAAAATCTTCTGACAAATGAGTTTTTATCCACCAATACTGAAACTTAACACTTAGCAGAAATTATACTGGGGGGAGAAATGAAATGAGAAAAAGGGAAGGAAACAAAAAAACCCACTACACTCAAGTGAAGTACATTATAATTACTTCTAAAATACACAGTTCCGTGAAGGAAATCAAGGTTGAGAATGGAGGGTTCATTAAGTGCAATCCGACCGAGGAATTTTGATGGCATATTAAAATATTACATGCTAGAAAAGAATTTACAACAAATAGTCATGTGCTTTCTTAGTCCACCCTAATAATGCCAGAAAAGCTATGCCAGACAGTCAGCTACTCTGTTGTCTAGACAAATGGCACATTCTTGCTAATTGCAAGTACAAAAAGCCAAATTAGAAAGTAGATTTTATGGTAGTAGGAAATGATAGAAAATGGACTATGGTCTCATAGGCTTTTTTTCTTCTCATTACTTCAGATGGAATTGAAATCCTGCACATGAAATGATACTGATTTCATCAACTATGAATATGTATTTTCCAATATATATGGCTATGAACATATGGATCATATTTCCAATGCATGTCTCAAGTTTAAGAGTTATTAAAAGTCATCTGTTTTGTAATATTTAAACTATTTCGAGTGTTAAAACTCAACTTCTTAGACACGACATTTTCCAGCAACATTTGCAGAGAATTGTGTGGGTTTTGTGTTTTCCAATGAGAATGAAGTACAATGAGGAGGGGGTAATATTCTTTACGTATTGGTTGTTTGTTTTGGCATTTACACAGTCATCTACAAGAACTTTCTCCTGGACACTTCCTTGTTCTGGATTTCCTGTTATGTATCTGTGGGAGATGCTTTGCATTTGTGCAGGATAATGATTCACTATGCGACTTAGCATTGCCACTTGTATTCATTTCTTTACCAAATGACAGAAGAGATCTTCCCCTCCACTGCATCTTTTCCTCTGAAGCCTTGTGCAAAGTGCACAAAAAAATTATCTTCAGTGAAGTCCTGGAATATGACAGAATGATTCTAATATTTATGGGACTCCTCACGTGGATAGTACCTGGGAAAAGAATTGCATTCATGGCTATATCTCAGTTGTGGATGTCATGTTTTCTGAATGCTGCCATGCTGTCGTGGGCATACCAAACCACCAGATATATACTGTCCACTTACACCTTTCTAAGCTTGCTGGTAATTACAGCTACTTGCTACTAAGCTGCCGTACTATGTACATAGTTGACTTTTGCTTGTGTACTTCAGTAGTGCAATACCCACTCCTGGATTGGAATGTCAGCCATAAAGCAGGTGTACTCTTGCTCTGGAGCTCATTCTAAGCTTGCACAGGGATATGAAGGTGGCCTTGGAAGTCCTGAAATTAGGCCACACTACCGGTTGCTAGTGATAGAACCAAGACCACTGAGACAACAGCAAAACTCTTCAGCATGGAATACGGAGGAATGACTGACTTGTATTTGTGTTCAGTACTCGTAGCAGTGTCTTTCAAATAAGAAGAGTCAAATTGCTGGTACCGCAGTGCAGATAATAGTATCTCCCTCTGTGTGGTTCTCAGTGAAATTTCCAATGCTTTGTTGCCTTTTCTGAACATCAGAAGCCACAAACAGTTGCAACACATTGCTGCAAAGCCATCATGATGGATGGTAGAGGAGAACAGGTAAGAGCCCATATCATATGGGTTATGACATTTGCACAGTGCAGACAAGCACGCGGCAGGAGAAATGCCAGGCAGTTCTTGCCAGAAAAAGCCAAAAAGAGTTTTTCTATGAGTTGGTGTGCTGGTGGACGCCGTATCTGTTATGCAATGACAGGGACACCCGGGATACTCTGAAACAATTATCAGGCCTGAGCTACGTCTGCTGCTCACCCACCACATACCCCGGCGAGGGCAGCCTGGGCAGCTGCCCAACGGGCCAGTGCAGATGTTGTCCCGGTGCCCTCCCTGCAGTATGAGAGTCCATGGAGAGACAGCAGGATTGGGCAAGGGCTTACATTAAGACTGGAATGTGTCATAATAATTGACCAGTCTATTCCGCTATGCATAGCTCTCGTCATCTCTCTGGGGTAGGTCAGCTCAGTTTCTGCTGGCCCCTGGGAAAAGGATGAGGGAGGGTTCCCCAGCTAGCTGCAGTGGGACAAAATGATGTCACCTATAGAATGTCCATAGCACTGGATTAGCGGCTGGTCAGCATTATCTTGGGCCAGTATGTAAATGGTTGCTGGGCAGATTTAGGGCCCTGCGGCTGCAGTGTGGAGGTGGGCCACCCTGGTGATGGCGTCAGGCCTTGTCCTTTATTCATGAAAGTATTGTGGGAGGTTCCTCTGCAGAGAAGTGGCACTCCCTCGGGTCACCCTGGCTGTTGGGGTCCCGCGCATTATGGCGCTGCAGGAGCCCACGCTCACAGGGCTATCAGCCAGATTGCTTTCGTGTTATCCTTCATGTCCAAAGCCAAGACGACGTGAACCGTCTGAGAATTTGCCCTGAAGTGAGCCGCGGCAGGATGATACAGAGACAGCTGTAAAACCTTTGATCCTTCTGCTACAACTGTTGAAGTGCTGCACAAAGTATGCCCCTCCAGAGTGACCCCGCCTGCTCTGCCTCCTGTTGCCTCTGCAATGGGAAGTGGCACCAGCCCCCTGCGATTCCTGCACCCCCTGCACCAGGATGCTGCCCGGCGCCGCTGCCCATGGGAGCTTGGCAGTGACTTCAATGCCAGCAGACTCTACACAGCGTCTCCCATTGTGCTTGGTTCTGTTATCAGAGACATAAAAGGAAGAAGGTGCTTCTTACATTCCCCTACGGGACCCAGAGCAACAGCTGCGCGTGTAAATTTTTTGTTCTTTTGGGGAGAAGGGAATGAAGGTGGGTCTCATAAAATCAATTGCAGTTTTTGTTTTGGTTAAAGCCATTGTGTAACTGCTGCTTGTATTTTCTGTAGTCACATTCCTGCAGCTACGCTCACAATAGAAGGCAGCTGATTTTTGAGATGAGAGGAAGACTTGCCAAAAGGTTACAGTAAAGCAAGAAAAGCTAATAACATTGATAAAGTATGCCCTTATTATAAAATTATCAGCCTTAATCCTTACTTGGCTATAAACCTGTTTTGGGTTTCTAGCTGCAGGCTAAAAATTGTCACAATGATAATATGATTTTTCAAAAGCAATAGCAAGGTGAAATAAAAAAATCCAAACATACATATCAAAACTAACCAAGTTTTCTTATATAAGAAAGGTATATTTTGTCCCTGGAAGAACGCCACATTCATGCCTAAAGCATAAAATACAGTGAAGGAATAGATGGCAGTATTTAAAACATGCAGATGAGCTCCAGAAACTTCCAAGGGCATTAGCATAGCTGGCTGCAAAAAAGGTACTATTTATCTTCGGAGTCACTTGGTAATGTCTAACATATACAGAAAAGAGAAGTACAAGGTCAGCTCTCATATGCTTAGGAGCCCTGGTAGTTTGGAATTGGAAGTATTTTTTATGAGGCACTCTGCCATGTAACTTTCAGGAAAAAATACTGTAGCAAACAAATTCTTTTAACCTTTTCTTTTCTCTCATTTTCTGTGTAGGAAAGAAAGATATTTTCTTTTCTTTTCTTTTTTTTTTCTTTTTTTTTTTTTTCATCTTGAGAGTGTTTGAAAACTAAAAATAGATGAAGGAGAGAAATACTAACCAGCTTCTTCCAGAAAAAATCCTATATCTATAGATTCATATATTTTAGGGTTTCAAAGGAACATTATGATTACCTAGTCAGAACTGCCTGACAGGCTGTAAAACCTCACCAAGTAATCTCTCCATCAGGCACATAACATCTGTTTGAGTAATTGCATACCTCTTAGAGAGATACCTAGTCCTGATTTAAGGGCTGCAAGTGATGAAGTTCTGCAGTCCTTACTCAGGATTTGACTCAACGAAAACATTGGCATATTATGCTCTCTCTCTGTTAGGTTTGGAGGAATAGAAAGAAATACCTGGCTTTAAATAGAATCTTGTTTGAAATCTGTATGAACAAATGCTACAGAATTTAAACCAAACAGAGAACGCATCTAAGAACACTTGTGCCACACCTTCTCTTTTGTAAGGACACAAACCCATATTCTTCTGTCCTTTTTCCTGCAATTTTCAGAGAACACTGACAAAAAAGATTAATCCTGTAGGTGAGTCTGAGTCTCTTTGGGTTTAGACTGATTCCCTTTTCTAACTCAGTGACTTACAGGAACAGAGTCAAGCCCTCTGTATGATGCATTATTCCTAATATACAGTCTAGTCTTATGTGTTGTAATACTTCACCTTCAGTATCTTTTTAAAGAGACCAATGTCAAAAGAATTGCAGCAGAGGCACCAACTTTAAGCAGTGAGATAATTTTTCTCACAAGTGCCATAGGAATTCAAACTTCCATATGCTAAGGAGACTTCAGGTGCTCAGACTTGACACCGGGGCAAAATGGTGACTGAATCGCTCACAAACAAATACAAAAGCATACAGGCTCTGTGGCAGAAACAAGGGCTAACTGGCATTCTGATCAACATATTTGTGCCTATGGTGGAAGCTGTATAAACATACATGGTTGCTAAATGCAATCAAGAAACCTGATAAACATATATAGCCAAAAGACAGCATTTGCTGAACACATGCAGCTACAATATGTTTGCAGATCATGTCAGGATGTGAACCTATGCTCGTATGCTACCTCTAAAGTACACGCTGCCAGAAACTACTTGCTCTCTTTCAGACACATTAATAAATAGTAGAAAAGCATTTCAGAATACAATAACATTGCCAAAACATGATTGTATTTGGTAATCTTGTTTTCTGTGGTAGTAAACACTATCCATACATGAATATTCAAACTGTGGTAGCTCTTCTCTTTGAAATAACAAATGTTTCCGATATTCATTTGCACCATCTGATACAAGAATAGATTTTGCTTACGTCCAGTGGTGTCCTGCTATTGCTTGAATTGACTGTCGCAGCTGAAGGTCATGGAGTGACTCGGTGCCAATACAAACAGATGAAATACTGGGAAACAGCTTTTAAAAAATCTTACCTTACTAAAAGCAAGCACAAACTCCTGGAAAATGTAAACTTTGAAAAGAGAAGCATCAGTCATGACTTCTTAGCTCAACTTTCAGAGTTAAATCAAGAGAAAAAGCAGTTACAATATTTGCACACCTGAATAAAACAAGCTAGGATTTTACTTTGGGGCTTAAACCAGCTCAATTCATTTCCCTAGTCAGAGACTTTCTGTGTGACCCTGGATAAATCGTTTGGGACAAGGTTTATGCACATATTTAAATGCCTAGATGTACATTTAGATGTGCATTGGAGTATTTGCTACAGATTCTCATAACTAACGGGCACTGAAGATAAGTGCATATCTACCTTTATAGTGATCTTTAAGTCTTTTTCCTGAGGGTATATCTATGGATGACTAGGGGTCACAAGCCCATGAATCTGGGCTGTTATAAACAATGAAATTCAGACCTATTTTCACTTTACATTTTGTTGATAAGGTAGTAAGGTGCCCGTGAAGCCTTTGAGAACTGACAGTTCCAACAGTCTGCCCTAGGAGAGTGCTGTTCCCTCTGTAATATGAGAATAATTGTACCTTCACTAGGAGCTGTCAAACACAGGACACATTGTGAGACAGGCATATCATGTCATAACGCAGCCATATTTCAAGCTTGAGTTAAGACAAGGAAGAAAAAATACCGGCCTGCTGCATGAAGATGCATATTTTTTTTCAGTAACTTGCTCTCCCGATTTCCACAGTTCATTGGGGGTGGGTGGGGGTGGGGAGGAGAATGCATCTCAATTCTCATACAAAAATGTACATTAGGAAGGAGGGAGTCCTTACACCAAAAAATGATAGCATGTAAGTAGCAGAAATCACACAGCTGTGTTGCTCAGTACCTCCTGGAAGTTTCTCAGCACCTCAGAATGATTGCAGAATTTGTACATTTGTTTCAGGCTTGATTCTGCAATACCAAATTAAATGAGTCATCTCAACTTATGCAGAACTCCCTTGAAATCAAGAGGACTAATTATATGAAAATCACTCGGGGTAGAAGGAGTCACAGTGAGGCTCTAAGAGAGCACAGCTACATGCACTTTAGACAACTGAAAAAGCTCTTTCCACAATGCACATTGCATATGTATGAATAAGCTAATTGCTGAGGGGAAGGCACTATCGGTGTTTGTTAAACACGGTGACTCAGAAGCAACATCTGGCTCAAGGAATCCCTTGATTTGAGGAGCCTGGAAGGGATATCAGGGGAAAACAGTTACTATAGTCCAATGCTTGACTATCACAGATTCCAACACATGTATGAGATACTATATCAAAGTCAGAAAGGGGCATTCTCAGATTTCTAGATGACAAATTTCAACATTTACACTTGTCATTTTTTACCTGCCACAGAGGACCAGTAAGCTATGACTACTGACGATCTTCATGTTGACAAAGTAGATAGTGCAGATATTATGAGATTGCTGTATGCCATTTAACAGTTCAGTTTTGCTGTACTTTGTAGTTTTATAGAAATACATTTATTCTTTGTACTAAGAGGCAAAAAACATTTCTGCTTTGAATTATTCAACTATGGTTAGTCCCCTTTAATTACTGCATATAAAAGTGTTTTATTCTTTCAATCAGACTGGCAGAGATCACTTAGAGCATTCAACTAGAACAGTCTCAATAAAAACTAATCAAAAGCTCCTGTGAGTTTGAGCATGGGATCTGGTAAACTCAGTAACAAATAGAACATAATTCTAAACATTCATGTTTACAAAAAAAATTACAAAATCTGAACAATAAGTTAATAAAGTGAAATAGTTATCTACTGTTCAGATATAAAATCCCAGCAACTTAATTTATATATCACTATAGCAGACATGACAAAATTGTGAATAATGCTACCCACTGTCACAAGTGGTACTTCAAGATTTCCAACAGAAAACTTATATTTTAATTTTCTGTTCATATATAGCCAAAAGTAAGAGGCAAAGCCAGCCTAATAGTAATCCAAGGTTCTGTAGGAGAAACATCAACCAGGGTCGCCGTGTCTGAATATGAGTCATTTCAGGAAGCTAAAAAAAGAATAAGACACCAGAATGAGAGCCAGATATATTCATCTCTGGGAAAAAAGTCTTATGGGAAAACAAGGCAAACCATTCAAAAAAAACTTTCAAAATGCTGAGTTTCTGAATATAGCTATTAATCTGTAGCATGTTCTGTACATTATAACAACACTGATCTTGACAGTGAAATATTTAAATGAATCAAACTCTGCCCATTTTGGTTCTTTTACTAGCACCAACAAGAATTATAAATGAGAGTCCAAAATTTGTTAAGTTCTCAATAGTTTTTAGTAATTTTATACAGCTGTCTGTAAGGAAATGACTATTTAGTAAAATTAGTGATGCCCTTTTGTGGGAATAAACTGGTTTGAGTTTTTTTGTTTCAGTGCTATATATAGGGTCAATCCTGCTCTTACTGAAATAACTGGCAACATTCCTATTTACTTGGGTTTTAGTAAACATACAAGTAGAAAACAGGAATTTCAAAATATGCTTGAAAAAATTACGTTTTGTGTTTTTCTCGGTGAGTCTTAAATCAGGCAAAGGAGCATCAGCTGTTTATAATCATATTAAAAGCTACTTAGATTGACCTGCCACCCTACATTGTCTCTGTGATCAAAGTTTTAAACAAAATGTATGTCTCAAACAGAACCTGTGAAAATGATGCCTCAGGCTCAGACTCTCTCAGTATTTGTGCTTTATGTATTTATATACCAGGGGAGACACCAATGACTGTCAATGATTTCACATCAACCTAGGAAATACAGGGTAACGGCCTGGTACTGACCTTTGGTTTTGGTTGTTTGGGGTTTGGTTTGTTGGGGTATTTTTTGTCTATCTGTTGTGAACCTCAAAACAGAAATGAATGGTTCTGGCACTCCCCCATCATCCCTTCCTGCTCCTCTCACAGCCTGCGCTTGAATGAAGCTACTTATTTCCTCTGCTCTTCAGAGCCTCCTCGCAGGAGCTGTAACAGCATCAGCCACTGGGAGACAGTGGAGTGGTGCTGACCAAGGAGGTTGTCAGGGTACGTTTACATCTGTTTGCTATGCTCATCCTTCCCTCTGTCAGGGGGGGGTCTCTGGGGCTGCCTTTCCTGCACTCTTGTATCTCTGGAAGTTGGCATGAGCCCAAAAGAAAACTGCAGTGAAAAATCTGCCTCCGCTTTAAAATTCTGCATAAAAAATAACAGGCACACCCAAATGCCCTGAATCTTTGTAACAACTAGGCAGTCGTTTAAATTACGGTACAAATTCACATCTTAGAAATTCATGTAGTTATATTTAATATGTATTTAAGGATCATTAGAAACATCTAATCTAAAGCAAATATGAACACCTCAAATTTCTGATGTAAATAAAAATCTGAACTTACAGCTTGTAAGTGTTTGGAGCATGTGGGTTTTGTTGTGTATATAAGTAAAAACTTAACTAAGACATAGGCCTGAATCCAGGGTTTCAGTCTAGACCTTTGGTGTTTTTTATTTATCCTTATAATCAGTTTATTTTGTCCTCTTCCCCAGCGCCTGAGTGAACAAGTGCTCTAAATAGGAAACTTTCTCTCTTCCCACTGCAAAAGCTGTTTTCTCTTTTTTGTTGTCAGTGCTAATTTCTGAGTTAACACACGTGTAGTAAGTTCCTAAGAAACTTTTAAAAAGAAAGTCTCAGCAAGTACTACCCTTCCTATGTCCAATGGAGATATCTGCTCCCTACACCTAACCTATGTGCATATTATCAAACACAGATCATTTATATAGCCTTACCTAGTGTGACATCCCTGCTTATCTCTGAAAATAAAAGCTGACTGCTGACGCACTATCAGCTATGGTACCCCAGCTCCCTCAGAACACAAATGTTTGTAGTACAGCAGAGAAAATCTTGCTGTTTGGGAAGTGTAAGCCTATTCAACGGGCAGATGCAAAACACTTTGCAAATTAAGGGAAGACAGAGCTACATCCAAGCTGTTGGATGCCATCGCAGTTGCTAATGCTTGAGGTCTGTTGGAGGCAAAAAAGCTACTGTTAATGGAGGGACTACGTGATTTTGAATTCCCACTCCAGCTCATGTTATCATGGGCACACAAAAGATATGAAGAATTAGGAAGCAGCATGCTGAAAGAAGGCATGAGGGGCTGTCAGCCATGTGCTGAGTAAACAGGAGTTCTACCAAGCTGGGGCATATATGACATGACCACTACACTACAACGGCCTAACAAGTCACTTTAAAAATATTCTTTTATATCCAAAATCAAAAAGATTTTTAAGGTTAATCAGAGAAAACTTCAGTTAGTGCCTCTGGGAGTGTTTGGCTAGCTCCTATTGATACCCTTACTGTCCTTCTTGCTTCAGTCTCCATATTTTCAAATTAGATAGTCAGTCTTTCTAATCAGGAACCATATAAACCACCACAATCTGTATAATCATGTAGAAATGTTGTCCCAGTCCTTGGGGTTTAATACAATGCATGTGATTTCATAAATATTTATCCATGATAATCACTTCATAGATACTCATTTAAGAGGCTGATACAGGATTTTCAAGTTTGTTTCCCAAAAGGAAAAGGGGAAATGTTTTGTCAAAGAAACAATTAATCAGGAGTGAGTTGGTCTGTTCCATTCTATATATTGGTGTACCAGGTTTCAATTCAAATTAAAAGGTATGTTTTTCATTAAAAGGTCTTTGGAAATAGTGCAAAGTTACGATTATAGCTATGACCTCTAAACAGATATAAAGTACAAAAAAATTCACTATACTGGTCATAAAAAGCTGTTTTTTAGGGGATTTCATTTCAATTAACAGCAACTAAACCCACAATATTACAGGTGTTTACTCACATGCATATCTTGAAGCAACAAACAATTTCTGTTGCAATATTACACCTGTGCATACACATTTGCAAGACAAAATACTCCTCCCTTCCACCTTCCCCAATTACTGGGAAGATGAAGTTTTGCATAATCCCTTGGTGAAAAATGATGAAGGAAATAGATAATTTTATCTTTTGTCCTTTTCCTTAGATTTCTAAAATGATTAGTCTACCCTGCTTGTTAATGGAGATAGAATGCCATTTGTAGAAATGAAAATCCTTTAATTAACCACAGAAGTAGCTGTGTGCAACTTTGAGTGTGGCAGTAGTCTTACAGTGCTGTCCTGCCAATGAACCTCTGCTTCAGTGCAGAAACCAGTAAGGCTGTTCAGTTTAAACTGTGCTCTCTTATTTTACTGCTGCTCTGACAACCACATGAATATGTGAAAACCCATAAAACAAATACTGAAAATTATAATTAAGTTTTGTACACCATTAAGTATTTGTACACCATTGGCAGCAACACTGATGATTGCTGTTTGTAGATGAGAATGCAGCACAGAAGTTATTTATGTGAAGGAAGTTGAAAAATACATAAAGAATGGCTGATTTTCTTTTGAGATGTACTATACAAGCATGCAAAACTTTTCTGATCGATAGATTCCTGCAGTGCTACAGGAATATTTTTTAAACTAAAATAATCTCTGGGATATTCAACACTTTCTGACAAACGGAGGTGAGCAACACAATGGCAGCTCTTTTGACAAAATGCAGAGAAAGGCTGATTGGAATCCTGTTAACACAAGGGAGGTGAGAGAAATAAGATCCTCCTTTCTCTCTCTCTCCCTTCTTTCTCATTTTCACATCGAGAACAAGATTATGGACAAGCTGAGAATAAGGGAGAACATATCCCTGTCTCTGCATGGAACTGTGTCATCTCTTGGGATTTACAGCTGGCATATTGCTTTGAAGACTTGGGGGGAAACATGGTTCTAGGAGCTTGTGGATCCCTGATGGATGCTGATCCTCCACTGATGGAAAAAATATGCTTAAATCATCCTTAGCCACATTAGTAAAACCATGCTTACTGACTAGGTAGGTAACCTCACTTGCAAATTTCTTTGCATCAGAACAAGATGCAACTTGGTACACAGTGGTCTTGTCTGTTATGTACCACCTCAGTCAGAACTGTTGACACATCCACAGTCCTTAGGTAGTTTCCTCATAAGCTCTTAGGAGCACTTTATATTCACTTCTGTTACAGTAACAAAAATAGATTAAAATACACCCAAGGTCTAAGGTCAATTATTACAAGTAGATTTTTAAGTAGGTTATAATACTGGCTTGGCATATCAAGTTTAAAGTATTATGCTTGAACCTGGTAAATGATATCTCAGGCATGAGGTGGGGGGTGGTAGTGAGCACAACAGAGAGACAGCCAGGCTTGGGAAAAACACAGTAATAATTTATGAAGAGACAGACCTCTTTTCCCCTCCCCCCTCTTGATCTAATCACTTAAAATATTCTGTCTTTGTTCAGAAGCTTGCAATTATCATACATTGGTGACAAAGCTGGCAAGGTAATTAAGTTCTGCATTGTTACAAGTGTAACAGTTAGCCATCTCTTCAATAAATGACATGGCCTGAGGCATCTGCATGAGTTATGATTCCACCACACTCTTCCATAGTCCTTAGACCTTCCTCTTACTGCATATCTTCACCCTCCTACTGTGTATCTTCACAGTTTGTCTTTCCATAGTCATATCATTGCAATTGAATTGGGAGTATGAAAAACGTTGGGCAAATATGAAAAAGTTGAGGCAATCTGATAGGTTTTTAATTGCTTAGGAGCTCATCCAAGCCTGTCTGAGATGGAAAGGCTGGCAGGAAGAGCACAGGATAAGCATCTTGCATTTTAGTTCAGAAACAGCAATTTTTTTCTTGAAACAATGGTTGAAAAATATATGAAGAAAAGGGCAGTAAAAAGAAAAAAATAACTAACTTCTTCAAGATTTTACCCCCCCCGTATGTTCAAGTATTTCTTTATGTTGTAGGAACTACCCCTTTCAGGCATAAAAAAATACACTGTTTACCTTTCCTCCTTTAAAAAGCCTTTATGTCTTTCTCATATATTACCCTTTTAACGTCTTTTATTTCACCTTTTTATTACTAATTACACCTGGCATGGCAGTGACACAGAACAAAACCAGACCATTGTTCTAAGCACTGTACACACACAGGGCAGACAACATGCTCTTCCCAACAAGCCTATGAACTATTTCTCTCCAAATCCATCCACCTGCATTTGTCAGACACTCATCTGTGATGTGGCTATGTTAGAAGGAAAATATAACAATAGACTGAAGTTCTCACCATTTCTGCTAAAGATAAATACAAGAACATTCCAGCTGTAACAGTAAAAATCCAGTTTTGAATGCATGGGTCAGTTGATACAGAAAGCCCGATATAAAGTCCTAAGAATGCTGTTAGCGCACTTATAAAATTCATCAAAACTGCAATCTTCGTGGGAAGCCCTGTACTTAGCAGCACAGCAAAATCTCCTGCATAGAGAAAAAGACAGAAAAATTATTGTTTAGCTGATAAATATATTTGTAAGACTCTTGGCAACAAACAATAAAGGCAAATAATTCAGATATGCACAAAGATATTGAATGATGAGGACTGTCCTGAGATTTCCGTAGAATTAGTTATAAACTCATCCTATGTGAAAAAAAAAAAAAAAAACCAAACCCAAAAAACAACCCAGCACCAAACCCCCAAAAAAGCACATCAACTTGTATTTGTTTAGCTGTTCCTAAAGATAGTATGCAGGAGCGGCCCCGATGTTCTGTGACATTTCCAACTTGGATACACACAAAAGTGAAGTCACATGCTTTCCCAGAGCTTCTAAATCTTTCTTGGCTGGGAAGTTGCCAGTGAGTATATTTGCAGCATGGTCTTTGAGTGTTTTACAGGTGCTGCAAGTCAGAAAAACCTATGCCAGTCTGATTCCAGTTTGAGTTTAATTCCACTGATTTCAGACCTAATTAACTTTGGTAAATTGTTTCAGAATCCCATCACAGACATTTATTCTAAAATAAACAATTTCATAACAAGTCCACAGTAAAATATTTTTTAAATTCTTCTCTGTGAGTTTAGAAATACCACTTTGTCACTGGGGCACTACTGCCCCAGAATTAAGAAGGTCTGTCTTTGGAGTTAAGTGTTCAGTATTTTGGTAATGTCTTTGCTATGCAAACAAGGGTTACAAGTTTTACAGCAATTCCCCATCCCACCCTTGCGTTTGGGGAAGTTTTCTACATAGACAGCACATGAAGTCTTTAGTTATTTAAGAATGGAAATGAGAATCTGCACTTCTCATCCCAGATTTGCCAGCTTATATATGTTGATCAACACAATGTCAGGAACAACTTCAGCCATACTGGAAGATTTACTACAAGGAGATAACTGAGAGCAGTGTTTTGTGGAATGATCTTTCTGTCCTGTTTGCTAGTAAAAGGGATCATATATCTTCTTTTATTATCTTGTTATTCTTGGTTAGCAGCAGGAATGAGGGTAGCATGAAGAATGCATTGTTAAATGGCTCTGCTGCATATTAAAAAGACAGCCCATTGTGTCAGGTGTGCCTGTTGTGTACACATGGCTCTTGCTCACAGCGTACTATTTTTTTCTGTCTGTACACATTAAAATAACAGGTCATTCTTGACCCGATGGCATTTACATTTGGAGAAGGTGAGATGCAACAGCATCCAATAATGAGAACAGCATCCAATAATGAGGGAAAAGAGAAAACAGTGTCTTTGTATATCCATCTCACACATTAATATTCTAGTTCATGATGCTATTAAGCAAGAAGAATTCCCACTGATGTCATACAGGTAAGAATTCTTTGGGAAACCTGTAACTACAAAGACAATCAGGAAAAATACACACATATATATTTCTTACCCATTTCATGAGGAATTTCATGGCATAAAATAGCAATAGTCGTTGTCACACCTGTTTCTGTTGAGGACGAGAATGCTGCTCCTATTACCAAACCATCAGCAAAATTGTGAAGACTGTCACCCACCAGAACCATTATTGCTAACAAGCTAATTTTCTTACCTAAGAAAAGGCAAACAAACAAACAACAAAAAAGTCCAGAAGTTTTAACACAGAGATTATAATTTTTGCTATGTTACAAATTATTGGGTTTTTTGGTGACTTCTCATATAATTTTATGAAACATATTTGAAACAAAAAAGTAATTGTAGAATAATTCAGAAATGCAAATACCAGGAATTAGCTTCCTTATTTTTACTAGGTCAACTATTACACAAAAATTTAAAATTAGGTTTCAGTCCAGTCTCCCAATATATCCTAAGGGTTTCCATTAATCTTTCTTTGGTTGCTGAAATTCACACAACTTTTCCTAGATGTTATTTTATTATCTTTTTTAAGACAGGAATTTTTCCACCATTGCTCACAGAATTGCACAGCGACAATGAAGAGGAATATTTGATCTTATGCAGTTGATCCTTTTAATACTGTAAAGCACGCTACTACAGAGTAATATTTTCAGGGTCTGTTTTTCATGAGATTTTATTACAGTGAAAGACAGAGACGAAAGGCAACAAGCCTCAGAATATCGCTGTTAGTACAGCGTTACAGCGTGCTCATTTCCAACTTTTGTTCCTATCAATTAATGGCTGTTATGCTCATGCTACTCCTATCTGCAGCATCGCTCATGGATGCAGACAGCTGTTTTTCTTTCCCATACTGTTCTGTGGCCTTGCTTTTGTGTGGAACAGTACATTGGATGTTCATGATCAGGCATCTGAGTGGAAAGGTGCTGGTGATTCAAGTACTGAAATCAAGCTAAGTAATTAGGGACAGTGTCTCTGTCCAGCCTGTAACCCAGGCAGCTGGGTAGCATGCTGAATACAGTCATGGGGAGAGATTTTATCTCTTCAAGTAGCAATGAGGCTCCATATATCGGCTCAATGTCTAGGCTTAGCAACACATCATTGACTCCCCTATCCTGTACTTTGTTCTATCCATTTTATCCACAATCTTATAAGCAGGACCTCCTAATGCCTCTCAGGAAGCTCATCCAGCTTCCCATACACAGTATGGACAGAACATTGTGCAAATGTTTCCTTCTATACCTGAAGAAGCAGGGTCATGATTTGGGCCCTAAGCATGTATTTTCCTGGCTTCTGACGGCTCCACAAAGACATAGTATGACAGTCTGAGGAGCTAACATGGAGCTGCACAGAACTATCTGCATATAGTTATGACAGGGTTTCACTTCAGTAATGTTTTTCCAGAGATGACCATTTTACAGTGATAGGGGAAATGTTTTTCTTGCAGAAACTGGCTAGAACTGAAGTCTTCAGACTATTATAAAAAAAAAAAAAAAACACACAGCACATAAAAGTCTAACAACTGTATTCGGAAAAATCCTCCCTAGTTGCCTGGGAGCTCTGCGGGTTCAGAAAAACTGGCAGGCTTGTTAGGTTTTCCTGCCAGCTTACAGAGCCAGACATGGATGTCCTCAGTTTGCACAGCTCTTTCTAAACACTATGGGCAGTTTATAATCGATAGTGCAGAGTGTGAATTACACAGAAATAATAGATTGCTGCATTACGTTGAGTTTTTGATTTGTAACAAGCACTGGCAAGGATGAAATCATGGCTTGTGCCGAGATAATATTAGTCTGTTTTACTCAAATATCGGATTGTTGAAGAAGACATACCAAGGTTACTGGAACTCATATTATGTCTATAATAAACATAGGGATCAGGTTAACATTATGGAGCAATTGCAAATGTAAGCTTTGTGTACTTACTTGACTGAAAGTTAAGAGGATGCATATATAAACAAATCTGAATGTTTATCTTATCTTTCAGCCTATTTTAAAGCAACCTCATTACTAACAATTACCTTACTGCATTATATTGCTGCAACAGTAACTATTAACTATTAATTTATACCCCTAAGTATTTCTACAAAGCCTCTTCTTCTTAAACCACCTTACTTTTTTTTTTTTTATTGATAATTTTCTCTGCTTAAATAGGGGATCAGAGCTCATAGTAAATTATATTCCATGATTTTTTTCTTCACTGTGGGGGTGGTGAGGCACTGGCACAGGTTGCCCAGAGAAGCTGTGGATGCCCCATCCCTGGAAGTGTTCAAGGCCAGGCTGGATGGGACTTTGAGCAACCTGGTGTAGTGGAAGGTGTCCCTGCCACAGCAGGGGGGTTGGAACTAGGAAGAGACCTTAAAGATCACCAACTCAAACCATTCTATGATTCTATGATTTTAATTAAGCTTTTTAAGCTTTGCATAAGGGTATAAAACAAACACTTGTCCATAAATAGATCTTTTTCACCAATGTTTTCATTACTCATACAGCAAAAATATTTCTACTTAATATAAGGTCTCACTGAACATACAAAATATAAATGCTACTGTTTGATCTTTTCAGATATTGATAGAACAAGTGTGGATAAATGAGGAGAGGGCCAGTGACATATCTTTTTCTTCCAGTAGCTTCTAGCTTTCTGAGTTACTGGCTATCTAAGGTCACTGACTCTTCTTGCAGTCCTACTTGATATGTGTTTACAGTGAAGTCTGACATATCTGGAGATGTCAGGCCTCTGTCTTAGAGCTGCAGATTCCATTCCATTTTGGGAAAAAACAACACTTGAAAGTTTAGCTCAGTATCAAGATACCCAGGTATGTCTATGCATTTAGCTACTTATACGAACTGTAAAAATACAAACTTCTGAAAACATGTGTTCTCAAACCCCTCCTGAAACAATACAACCTACTTTCCCTACTATGGTTTTACTTAGTGATTTGTAATATAGAGGTAAAACTGAGGTATGAAGAAAAAATGGAACCAAACAAAGAACATCACTGAGAAACTATCCCAAATTTACTTATACACAAAATTTAGTTATTTGGAACAAATAACATTGAGATCACTAGAAATTTGTTTGTGCTTAGAAGGTAGTGATGATTGAACAGAACATCTAGAGATGGACTAGATAGTCATGCTGAAACTGGCACTGGATTGTGTACTGCTGGATAGATGAGACTGGAGAAACGGAAATTCAGATTTCAAATGCCTCAGAAATGGAAGTGAAGTCCACAAGAGCAGAGGAGAATATTAAAAACCTAGAAGAAGCTAATTACATTGTTAAATAAATCAAAATGATGACCTGAGATTTGAGATCACAAAATAAAGGGGAGTTGTTTATAGTAAATAAACTGATGTAAGTTAAAAAGTTATTTGCTCAGTTGAATGACTGCAACTCTACTAAATTCACCAAGGTCACACAAGTTCAGTCAAAGGCAGGGTTTGGTTTATGCTCTATTTTCCTATTTTTTGGATTAAGCAGCAACAAAACAGAGAAGACAGGAACTACTTTGAAGCTCTCTGAAGAAAATGGATTATCCTAAAACTAAGAGCCATCATGAGCCTGTAATTCCATACATGTAATAAATCATTACTGGTTTAAAAAGGCTATTGCTTTACAGTGTAAGAGAAGAAGGAAGCAGAATTCTATTAGTATAGTGAGCTAACAAAACAATTGTTCCACTACCTTCAGAAATAAAAGCCCAAGCAAAGTTTACAGTTACAAAAAACTGTTTTGTATTAAATTTTGAATATTTCGCTTTAAGCAAAGGCTTTAGAAAAATAGTTTGCAACAGTGAGTAAACAAAAACTAAAGCATAGACAGCAGAAGATTAATGAACTTCACAATTACAGGGTTGGCAGCTGAAAATGTCTTTAAGCAGAGGTTAAATTATATAGCCAAGCACCATCAGATACAGTGATGTAGCACATGGCAAACACAGAGCTAAACCAGCTTCATACTTTCATTCCCATCTTAGGTCTGAAGGCTTTTCCTATTACTTGTCTAGTCTTTTTATTGATACTAACTTCTTTTGCTGATCACCTTACTCTCCGGAGGAACTTCAGCAGGCTCAGAATCTTCTGGACTTCTCTAGTTAAAAGCAAAGATAATGGATCAGTGTTAAGGGCTTCTTCCTCTGCTATAAATACAGGAAAATACCAAATAAGTTTAAGCTTTTTCAATTAGTCACTATTATTTGCATATATATCGTTAGAATCATTTATTGAGGACTGGAAGTGTGATTCTTACTTTAGAAACACATAAAATAGAGATCTCCCTTGTCCAGAAAAGGTTACAATCTAATTTAGATAGCAAGACACACATTCATAAGCAATGTTGTAAGCCAAGAAAATCATGTTTCTGCTTGAATACAAAAAAATCTGAGCCAAATGCAGAACTAAATAAGACATTGTAATTCAAATTGTATCTTTTGATTTTGTTGTGACTGGATGATTGCATTTTCCTGCTGGATAGGATGTCTATAGGTTTTCCAGGGAAAAAATGGATAGACACCATTTGCAGTTCATGTTCTTCACAGTTATTCTGCAAAAACAGGAGACTAAAAAAGATTATCATAGGTAGGTTTCGCACCCTTTGACGGCATAGGGGCTTATTTCTTCAGGGTGGTACAGTCTCCAGTGCCTTGCCTCTTGGCCTTTAGTTAGGGCTTGGTCTTGCCATCAGGCATCACTGGCTGGGCGTAGCAACACATGAGGAGACTCCACTGCAATGAGTGAAATTCACCCGTATTTCAAGTGAAGAAAAAGATAGTATCTTTGTCCTTATCCTACAGAGTTAATTTGATGCATCAGCCCTAATGGTTAATTAACAGAAACTGCAGCTGTGGGGAGAGAAGGGTGAACACGAGGAATGTTTCTCTTGCCCTATCTCCCTAGGGCTTTTCTTTCTGACTAGAGAAACTATTAGAAATTTGTGCAAGGGTGAGATAAGCCAAAAAAATTGTTTGCCTGAAATTAGAAAAAAACCCGAGATTATAACCACTATATTTTTTCTTCTTTTTTTTTTTTTCCTCCGAAAAAAGATATATCAAAATTATTATGGCATCCAGTAGACAGTCAATAGCAGCAAGAAGGAGTGCTTTCTTAAGGACAGAAGCCACCGCACCAAAAACTGTAACAGAGATGTGTACTGGCTGCAAAACAGGGTATGATTCTTGGCTCATATGAGCTTGGTTGTGATGTGAGCTATGTGCTGTAGAAGCATGAGGGGGGAAGGGAAAGGATTTGGGTTTTAAATTCTACATTTTAAAGGAAAAATAAAAATCTTTAATTCCCATGATTGCAGCCAGTCATATGAATTCCGGTAATTGTTCCACTTCTTTTACAATATTTATTCACATGCCACCACTTTGAACTCTGAATCAAAACTGTAAGGCTAATCACTGACCTGCAGGATTTACAAGCTTTTCTTAGTCAACCACTGTTTGTCTTACTATTACTCACATGATTCCGAAAAACTGGCCACTTTTGTAGAAGCTAGCTAAACCAGAATAGTTCATGTGATCTACACAGAACTTTAGGATGATCTTGCCGCTGAGAGGAATGACAAGGTCATTTATTGCCATAAACAGGAAGCTATGACGTGGCTTACAAATTGGTAAACATTCACTTGCCTGTCTGCTCTGCATTCAATTGAGAGTTTCCCAACTGTGTCTGGGAGATTAGCAGTGGCTCTTACCCATCACAACTGCTTTAGTAAAATGGAGTTCACATTATGGAAGATCTCTGGAGATTCTTTTTTAAATAACCAGGAATCTATGTATCTAGATACTACGTATAAACAGAAATATTTGTTGGAAAAAAAGAGAAAATAGGTTAAAAGGTATAAGTCAATTTAGTTTTCAAAGTTTATATCTGTCTGGATACTCTCCACAGACCAACAGAAAATTCTGTATCTTAGAGGTGAGCACCATTCTCAGGTATCTAGCTTGTTCATGTTACTCTTCAAATCTGTGCAAAAATGTCCAAGACTTCATCCATTCACTAATTATGTACTTAAATCTCACTGCAGAAAATCCTGAAGTTTTTCCCATGGGAGAGTCTGCCCTTACGTATGGTAATTTTTTTAGAAGAAGAGAGAAGGGAAATCTTCAAGAATTTTATCAACAAAAGTAGTACAGGAAGTGTATTGTTATATCAATCTGATACACACTTAAGAAAAGTTTGTTTGAAATCTCTGTTGAAAAACCTATGTTTGAAATCTCTGTAAAAGCTCTCTATATAAACTTGAAAATCTAGAGATTCCTGACAATCATGTCATGTAATAAAGGACAAATCAATAAAGACTGGAAAATAATATTGATTTATCACAGTAATTTGGTTCATTTTTTTGAGGAACAGAGAAAGAAGGATATGAAATCAGGGAAGTAATGCCATATTGGTAACATACCAACTGTATGGTTGAAGTAGATTTGCCTCTGCCTGAATGTTCATTTAATTCAGATTCCACTGGAAGATCATGGGAATGTCCCCAGTGCCCATTAACTAAGGAAAGGCCCTGCTGAATGAAGATGCTTTGCAATTAGTTCTGAAACCCAATGAACATAGGCGCAGTCTTTCTCAGCCTTTTGTGAAAATCTGGCATTTATAAGAATTATTTTTTTCCAAAGAAAAAATGTTTGAAAAAGATTGTTGGCTAGCATCAACATTGCCTAATGCTTATTTTGTTTAAAAAAAACATGAAAAATGAACGAGATATATCAGTGACAACCACAATGGCTTGATAAAACTTATTTTGTTTTAAAACTGGAGATTAAAACTTGAAACTGAGATGGATATAAAAATTAACTTTGAGAATTCATCCAGTTCACACAAGTTTAAAATTGTGCGATGATGATAAAGCACATCCCTCCAAATAAGTAATAAAAAGGACAGCTTTCTACCAAATGAAATATCACCATCATCAAAATACTCTCATTCTATTAATCTCACATAATATTCTTTGGCGAATTCAAGGAAAGTGGGAATAGGGAGTTATTGCTACATATCTAAACCAGGCCAGTCATTAAACACTCCCTGTAAAACAGAACAAGCAAAGGTTTAGCCTTCTTAGGTGACATTAAGATAGCCTCCCATGCTGAGAAACTTAATGAGCCATGACACTTCGTGGTACATTATATCCTTGTGCATAATCATGTTTTCAGGCACCAGCCACACAGAAATAAAGTAACAAAATTACGATAAGCATGGCTTTGAGCAAGGAGATATTATTAATACAAGATTGGGTTCTACTGACTGCAACACACATATTAGATTCTCAAATGTATTGGGATGGGGTCAAAAAAGTAGGAAATTTTAAGATATCATTCTTGAAAATATCTTGTGCTTACATCTACACCTTCCTGCTCTTCAAACAGAGCCTACAGTAGATAACTGTCACTGCTATTTAACATGGATATACTCTTCACCTGCTCCAGTGCTAGTCATGAAAGTATGCTTATGGAACACATTCTATTAACTGTTCCCTTCTTGACTTATAAATATATGGAACACATTCATGAAGCATATAAAATCCACAGAGCAAGGCAAAACAGAAATTGAAGGTCAATTTGGAAGGAGCACTTTGAAAGGCAATTTTTAGTTCTTCATTTAATGCATACAAATTATAATTATTTTCCACAATCAATTTAACATTTTGTGCACTGTAAAAGAGGTCTCTAAAAGGATAAGTTGTACAAAGTTTTACCTGGTCACATGGTGTTACCAAAAGAAAGAAACACTTCTCTATCAAAAAGAATCCATGAATTCCTCCAATTATTCCCAAAAGTTTCCAGATATGTTCTTTCCCCTCATAGAAGTGTTCTACTTCTTGTGTTTCATGTTTATGTAAACCAAGAGTCTAAAAAATAAAAGAAGAGATAATGTAAAAAAAATAAAATGGCAATGTTTTAACTTCTGCTAGAGTAATCTATAATGTGTTAATTCAATTTATTTTTTTCTTTTGCCATCTCTTCCAAATTTAAATTGCGTTTTGAGCTAGAAGGCTGAATAGTAGATGGATGAAATGAACTATTAGGAGCCTCATCATCTCTCAATGGTGAAAGTAACATTATTTTTAGAGAAAGCTTTATTAAATTGCCCCTTTTCATACGTATTATACACATGTGTATAGAGAGAGCATATTTTGTTTGGAGTACATTGATCTTTAAAGTCTAAAAAGTTACTTGCATCATCTTCATGTTGAAAATAATCCATAAGCTTTCTGCTGGTGGGCATGCTTCCATTTTTTCCCCAGTGGCATAACATGGTAGCTAGCCCTACTTTGCTCTGAAAGTGGGCAGTTCAAATGCTACTGGATACATCACATAAAAATGGTTAAGGAGATTACTTCCACCCTCAAACAATGTTTCTTAAAGAAATGCATTTGTCTGACATTCACTGAGAACTGCCTTCCTTAAACCGCTCTCCCAGTTCTGCTTCCACAGATGATGTATTGAGTACAAAGAACATTTTGACCAGAATCTCAAGCAAGGGTGTGAAGCTCTCTTTCAATGACTAACTGAAGTCTAGTCATAACAGTTATGCCATATCAGCGGATACTGAGCCAAAAATAAATGAATAGACAATGGAAAATTTGGTTCTGTTTTACACACTATGCTGTTCTTAATATTCATGTTATTAATTTACAAAAAAATCATAGCAACCATTTTATTACAGTTCTAGGCAGCAGGATTAATCAGGTTGATAGCCCCTGGTTCTCTGGAACAATGTGTGGACTGTGGACGCCTCGTACAACCTTTGAAGAATTTATCCTAGAATACTTTACAGAATCTACATCATCAAAGAGTTTAATACACATCTAGAAACCCAGCTTGCACAGGACACATGAGTTTTCTGTAAAGTGTGAAAACAGGAACATTATTTTCTCTGAATTCGTCATTCATTGATTTCTGCTTCTTACTGCTTGGAATCTGAACTACAAAGTGCAAATGTAATTGGAATGCCGGATAGTTCATTCGCAGATTTCATGCAAAGCTGTATTTTTGAACAGAAGACCATCAGTCAGATTTAAATGAAATTTTTCTTTGTGTGTGCGCGTGTATGTGTCAACATTTTGAAAACACAAAAGTGTGTATTACATACCTG
This sequence comes from Falco punctatus, assembly GCF_963210335.1. Classification (NCBI taxonomy): domain Eukaryota; kingdom Metazoa; phylum Chordata; class Aves; order Falconiformes; family Falconidae; genus Falco; species Falco punctatus. Next base: position 72,662,838 of record NC_137583.1, read on the forward strand.
AGGAATAAGGTGTAGCAGTGCATCTCCAGAAAGGGTCCCAACAGCCAAACCAACAAACAGCTGTAAGATGAGTGTATAGATTTCTTGACAGGAGTTAAATAAAATGAGGGTTGTACCAAACATAGATCCAATAGTAATAAGTAAAACAGCAACAGTGCTGTAACCGTATTCTGTAGGGAAAAACAAATGAAACAAAACAAGCGCACATTTAATCATTCAGTATTTGTGTTTGAGTATTTGTTTCATATTTGTGTTTGGTTTTGAGGCTGTTTTGCCACCTCTGTGTACAAGCATACAGAGGAGAAGTGATTCATTGTGCCACATAGATTTTTCTAGTCAAGTATGATACATATGACTGAAAGGGAAGCCTAAAAACCACTCATTTTTTCAGGCTTTACAGGTAATACAGTCTAACGCTTCCAAATTTCAGACCTTAAAGAGCTAAACAGACTGCCACTATGCAGATTTAGAGACACTTGGAGAGGGACAGTGAATGCTGGTCTGAATTTCTTTCCTCTCTTAACAGATTTATGCTTGTTATTCTATGTCCTCACATGCCACACCTGTGTATCTTTACAGTCAACACCACATTGTTATCCAAATCATGTTCAGTAAACAAACCAAGGTCTAAAACCTGAGATGAATGTAGTCATCTAAATTAGGTTCTAAGCATAAACTTTTCGGTCCAAATAATGTTTATAAATGTGCTGTGGACATACACTCCTTTAGTTACTACATCAGGACCGCCAACCTATTTTTCCCAGGTTACTGGGATTTTTGGAAGTTTACTCTTAATTTTTCAGTTACACACTGCTCACAATTCCAACCTTTTGCACAACATAAATCCTGATTAATCTGTATGAAAGTCTTACGATACATATAAAACACTGTCAAGAAACAGACATAAAGGAATTAATGCCAAAAAGATTCAAAAGCATCACAATGTTTCACACTTCGATAGCACTGCAAGTGCTCAGCACCTCATAAAATTAGACAGTAAATTTCACAGACCACATCCAAATACAAGGGTATAGTAGATATTTATGGAAGGTCAGGACTTGGTGACTTAGCCAAAACAGCACAGACTGTCAGTAAAATAGAACTGAGAATAAAATTAATGAGCCTATGCTCAGGTCAGTAGACCACATAGAGGCCAAACATGAAGTCTTTTGTCTGTCTCAAGATAGCAGAAGTGTTCCTGTGGTCATGGAAACCTTCCTTTTTCTAAAAAGCACAGGGAAAGGGCTGCAGAAAAGGCTCTTATTAATTCCATTCTGTGTTTGAATAGTTCAGCTTTTCTCATCTACACAAATCTCTCAGCTTTATGAGATCACCAAAATGTCATTGATAGGGCTCATGGCCTTAGACTTGGTAGAATCTCACTCAACTGTGAATTTGTCATGAACCTTGTCTATGACCTGGATAAGTTCCTTTCCTTCTTTGTCCCTTGATTCCTCATCTGAAAAATGGGCATATCCATGTAGCATAGAAAAGATAAAAGCAGTAAAGACTACAAGGTGTTCAGGTAGAGACAACATAAGAAAGGACTGCTGCCTCATGGGGAGATATAATGTTTCTTCCTATTCTGTGTATTTCTTTCTCCTATAACTATTCTTGGGATATCCACGAGTGTGGATCCTCCATGCCCTTGTCTAACAGGGGTTTTTTTATTCACACTCATAGTTCAATTAATCTGTACACCAGGGAATGATAGCTCAGGTCATTCCCACAAGCTGCTTAATGCATGTAGCTCTAAGTACAGATAGAATTCAGAGATGGAAAATGCTGTTCCATAAAGACTGCTGGCCAGCAAGATGTGGGGAATGCTTACTAGCTCCTAAAAGACCTAGTTATCTAAAGATGGTCATGTAAACCATTGATTTCCCTTGCATCTCAATATAGTACTATTATAATTTCATAGCATACACATCATATAGAGTGCATAAATTACAGAGCGTATAAATCACATCATGTTTTGGTTGAAGTTTATCAGTGAATAAAATGTCTCCAGAAGGTAAGCCCCTGCTCCCTTTTATCTGAATTTTCACAATATTTTCCTGATAGAAACATAACTCACTTTCCAAAGCTGTTGGTGGAAGCTTCGTCTTCTTGGAGTCAGAAAGTTGACATGAACAGCTTAATAGCTGCTGAATAATAGCTGGACTGATTTGCTTGAAATGGTCCTTAGAAATGGAGGAAGAGCTGTTTTTAAAAAATATCTTCACAAGTTCATTGGCAGAGAAACAAACCTATGTAGAAAAGTATACACAGTTACTGATTAAGTTGCATATACCTGCATTTAATGCTGAGGCTAAACATGGAATCTTAGAAGAACACAGGGTTATACAGCCTAGAAAAAAACCCTTGTTTTCCATGTACTTTTTTCTGGTTAAATTACTTCAATTCCTTCTAATTCTTTTTTGTTTTATCTAGTTACAGCTTGATGCTACTGCATATATTTTAGAAAGGATAGCATCTTTGGGATGATGTAGCACAATTTCTATTGAAGCTTGTTAACATTATGAGGATCTGACACAATAATATCTCTAAATATTTTATTGTCATATGTGCTAATAAAATATTTTAATGCTAACACAAATTATATTCTTAGCTATTAATGAAAGACCACATTAATAGCAATAATATTGCTATTTATGTAAGATACTGCCTGTATCAAGACAGTACTGGAATTTGTCCTTGTGCTGCATCTTTAGTAAGATATGGAACTACGTTGGTTTTTAAAATTCTATTAACAATGACATGGCACTTTAAGGTCAGCAAACTAGATGTTAGATAAACTTTAAACCAAATTTAGACTAATTAATAATTGTATTATTAGAGGTACTTAAGAATTTCAACTACCTTATGTTGTTAGAAACATCTCTTTGTCAAAAAGAGGAACTTCTTGGGATCGTTTATATTTTGAAAAATTTTCATGAATAATTGGTTTTTCATCTCCAGGATGAAACTTCTTGTGAAAACGTGAGCAGTTAGCATTAGAACAGTTCTAGTGGCAATTTCTGTAAGAACTTTTAAAAAAGAATTCCAGATCAAATATGCTGTCTTACTTAAAGGAATAAACTTAATTTCCTAATTTCATCTGATTAGCAGGGATTCAATTAGAAAATAAATATTTGTTTCTTTTAAATTAGTATGCACCTGAGAATCAAGGGATTCCTAAATGTTCTTTTTCTAATCACTGAAGCTTAGGTTTCCTTTGAAAGAAACTTACTATTTAAACAAAAAAGTTGAAATTATAAAAAAAAATTAAATAACCCAATTAAAAACCAACACCCTCCTGCCTAAGCAAAGTAAAATAAGCCTTGTAGCTCACTACAAAACTGAATGAATTGTGCACTGATACTTTTATTCTGAATACCACGTTCAAGTATTCAGGGTAACAGGTGATCTTGCCACCTGGATCTAGTCTGTTCTGCCTCCAAGCAGAAGGGGAGCATGAAGACAATTCAGGAGCTACCGTATTGGAAAAGGCCTTCAGTTTGCCTGTTCTAGGCACCATTTTTCATTCTAGAAGTAGGGAACACCAGGTGGTATCAAGTTGGAAGTCTAGCTTGTGGCTGGCTACGAGTAGCATTCCTCACTGGTCAGTATGGGGACTGGTATTATTTAATGCCTTCACCAATGACCCGAGTGATGGTACAGAGTGCACCACATCACAATAGACAAAATCCAGCTGGGACAAGTAGTCAATATGCTGGCAGGCATGGCTGCTACTTACAGGGATCTTGACAAGCCAAAGATATGGGCTGACAAGACTTTCATGGAGATGAGCAAAGACAAATTTATTGTGCTTGAAACAGAATAACCTGATGTGTCAATCAATAAAGGCTGGGGAAAACTGACTGGAAGGGAGCTTTACAGAAAAAACCCTCGGAGTCCTGACAGATGACTTAAACGTGAATCACCAGTGTGCCCTTGTGGCAATGACAGTTATCTGCATACTGTGCTGCGTTAGCAAGAGCATAGCCAACAGGTACTGGAAAGATTATTGCCCTCCACTCAAGACATAGGAGTCCACATCTGAACTATGTCCAATTTTATAACCAGCAGTACAAGACAGACACTGGCAAATTGAGGGAAGTCCAATGGAGGGCCACCAAGATGGGTAAGGAACTACAGCACATGATGTGCAGCGAGTGGCTGAGGGATCTGGGTTTGTTCAGTTTGGAGAAGAAAATGTTGAGGGGTATCTTAAGTCTTCAACTATCTGATGAGGATTATAGAGAAAACAGAGCCAGAGTCCCCTCAGAGGTCTACACAAAAGGATAAGAGAAAATAGGTATTAAATGCAGCAGGCAATATTCCAATTTGCTATAATAAAAATCCCATCAAAATGAGGGCAATAAGTCACAGGTACAGGTTTCCCAGAAAGACTGTGGAATCTCTGTCTTTGGAGACATTCAGAATTCAACTGGACACAGCCTTGTGAAGCTTGATCTGACTTTGATGCTGGCCTTGTTTTGAGAAGTAGGATAGACAAGGTGAGGTCCAGGACTACTGTGAACTTACTTTGTGATTTTTTTTATCAGGAATTTTAAATGAAAAAGCAAGATCTCATCTGGAAATTAAACTGTCTGCCCACACATAAAAAAAAACTTAATTCTTAATGCTTGTTTAGTAAAACATTCTTGTAAGACTTGAGACATGAGGACCTGCATCTTTTCCATTTTTTCCAGTTGCAAGCCCTAGCCTTTTAAGCTTTTTAACATAGGGAGACAGAGTACTAAGTCTCCATTAGTAAAACAATTACGTGTGTACCCCTGGAGGATGATATGAAGAAACAAGTAAATCTAATTTGCATACTCTTATATGAAAAACCGAATAGATGGATGGATAGGTGATTCTGGTTTCCAAAATCTATGTTTCTTCAATGAGGAATAACAAATTAATACATAGCTATTGTGACATAGTTTAACAGAATTTAATTTTATTGCCTTTATTAGATCATCTGCTACTTGTTTTATATGCATTTTTTTAAATCAGTAGAGACAATGATGACTTAAAAAGAAAGCAGTGACCTTTCTTCTGTGATAATGTTTCAAAATATAATTCCTACCTAAAAACCAAATTACAGATCTTAACGTAGTTAGCAAACAAGCCATAAACGAGTCAATGCCTCATATGTAGTAGCATCTGTTACTAATGGAGCACAATAGCTATCACATATGTGCAGAAAGCAGGAGACAAAATTAGCAACACAACACCAAAACACAAAGCCTTCTAATGGTATGATATGTCAAAGAAAATCAACATAACTAGAAAGAGGAATGGAATAAAACCAAGAAAATAGGAATTACACAGAAGATAAGTTCTTTACTATCCAGATGTTTCTTTGTGATTTTTTTTTCATCTATACAGATTATTTGGCTCTCAGTTTGACTCCCAAGCCTCAGATAAATCCCCTGCACACTTACTTTTTGAGTTACAGTCAGTTTCAGAAGTTCAAGAAATCAAAACTCGTGTTTTATAAATTATTCTACTGCTTGAGAACAACTTTACTTCTTGCACAGATAATACCACTACTGATTTCTGTCTTTCATAATTTAATATTAATGTGAAACACATTTAAATGACCTTCATTTAAATTTATTTTGAGATCCCATTAAATGCTGATTAGCATTGTTCTCTTTTGTGGTCAGCTGGAAAGAAATAAATGTATTGGTAGAGTATGTAGTCCAAATGCAATAAAATTACACAGTTAAATATATATCAGAATGGCATTTAACCAGAAGCCATTTGTCTCCACATCACAAAGTGACCACACAGCAAAAGTCAATTATGCATTGCTTATTCTCCTAAATGGAGAAGTAACATTGTCTTTAGATTAACTTAAATTTTAAAGTACTGAAAATTACAGAAACTTATTCTTTGAAGTACATATTTCAAATGTAGATATTAAATTATATACAAAGTATATACTTTGAAGTCTCCTTTTTTGTCTAAGGAATGTCTTCCAGGCTAAAGGATGGAAGTCAGTTATCGTCTTAATCACTGTTATAAACAAAATTAATTTATTTTCATATATTTAGGATAACGATAAAATCACCTGCAATGACCTGCTGCCCTTCAAAGCCCTCAAAGAGAATACCAGGTAGTAGCTAAAGTTCTGTCTTACAGACTCTGCACTTTATAAAGGAGGCTTCTGGACCCCATAGATGGCTACTAAAAGTATTTGGAAATGCCTAATTTTCAGTTTACAAAGCCTGTTGAACACATCTTACACAGAAATCTTAAATTTACTTTTTTTTTTTTTTCCTTAGTATAGAACCACCTTTCTTTCTACAAGGTCACATAAGGAGCCCTAGAAGTTCTGTAACATAAAACCACAAGAAATCTCCAATAAATGTGTGAAAACATTGAAGTTATGGTACTACAGTCCTCTGTGTCTTGAAGAAACACCTGATTTCACATAACACCATTCTGTTAGCCCCTCCCATCTACTTTAACCACACATTCAACACCCATAAAGTTCTTCCCCCAATTAATATTTAAACAAATATAACTATAAAAAGATATTTTTAATGAGTACCTGCATGACTTCTTGAAACCAATAGATTTTTATCTCAGAAATAATGTAGTGTTTGCAAACCAATTTCAACATTTATCACTAAAATTCTATGAGCAATACTATAATACCAAAAAATAAATTAACCTGTTCCCAATCTGTGTTCCTTTCATAATCTTCAAAATAACCTTTCAGATAGTTTCCTTTCGTATGGTTTCCTTTGACTGGAATATTTCTGGTCCCAATACCTCTGATTGCCATGCTATAATGTCTTCTTTTGTGACTGTGGAATTGCCCGTTTACAGTGCAGGTCTTTCTGGCTGTAAGCACATTTAGTAGTTGTTCTAGTTCTAGTAATTCATTAGAAAACAGATACGTTACCATGGGAAAATACACATTTGAAAAGACAAAATTTTAACAATTACTTTTGGGTTTATTAGTTTTAACATTAACTCAACTCCTCATTTTAATACTTTTTTCGCTATTTAGTCTCATACTGTAGGTAATTTCTGCTTACCACTTCTAGAAGTTCAAGACACCTATATAGTCAGCCTTTCCTTCTTTACAGTACCACACTCACATGTTTTGCCTATGACTCTCTCAGAGGAGAACGGATGTGTTGTGACTGAAAGGCAATGCATCTTCCATTTAATCATCAGTCTCTGCCAGTTATCTACAAATTACAGCTAAATAGCTTCACCATTCTTCAATTTTTCCCATGTAAATGGAATATCATGCTAAGGCGCCATGGCCAGGTATTCGGATAGTCCAGAAAGACCAGGAAAACAAGTCCTCTATAGGGTGCCTTGAAAGCAATGTTCAAGATGCTATGCTGCCTATTGCACTTCAGAAGCTAAACACAGGGCAGTGGATTTTCTTTCTCCTTTGGTAAATCTTGAAGCATGCCTGTTTACAGTAGGAAGTAGGAAGCAGAATGCCAGGGTCCCTAATCCAAATCTCAGACATTACAGGGATGTATCCCATGACATAGCTTGAGGGCAATGTGTGTGCCTGTTGATGAAATGCCTGGTTACATGATGAGGCATGCTCTGTCCTACCTTACCAAGCACCTTCCCTCACCCCTGCATTTTCAAGAGGAAGCCATAGTGGTAATTTTCTGTAAACCCGAGTTTGTCCATTGGAAACAAAAGCAGTCCAGAAATTAATTTCAAAGGAATTCAGATCAATGAGGTTAAGAAAGTTTCCATGTGATAATCCTTTAATGTTGTTATTCAGAAAAATAAAATGGTATAATCTTAATAGTAAATCTTACAAAAAGGCTTGTGATTGTCTGCCTTCTTTGTCTTGTGCAAACAGACCTGAACAGAGCTGAAGCCATATTTGTTTTGTAAATGTAGTCAACTCTAATCATCTTTTTTTCCACACTGCCAGTTCCTTTCTCTTTCCTGCAGTTACTATTAAGAATTTAAATAAATTTATAGGGACACTTGAATTAGCTTAGGCTTAAAATATACTTACACTGTAACAAACTGCTTAAGAATTTTTTTATTTTTTTTTTTTTTATTCTCTGAATGACACCCTAACTCCACCAACCCTTGGAACTGTTTCACTGGGGGCTTGGATTTCACCATATGTAGCTATTTAGTAGCACTGTGCCCAGATGGCTCCATCCATTCTTGCGAGTCAATTATTTTAGAAGATCTGGCTCAGCAATTTTAAAGGAAGGGTTTTGCTGCAAAACCAGTTATGCAAGTACAATCTGTGCAAGTTCAGGGCTGAGGATGTTGTTCTTTTTAAAATTATTTCTTTCTGTGGTTCAGTGTACCTCTGTGTAACCTAAAAGTGGTAAAAATGTTTTAACCTGTGCTTAATTCAACTTCTTTCTAACCCATACTTAATGTAACTTTTTAAAGGTGCTTTGAAAAGATTGCAAAGTGTTGCTATTAGCGGCTACCGCAAACATGGGAAAGTAGATGCCTTATAATATCCTTCTAAATCCATAGTGGGCCCCTCAGTCGATGGTTTAGCTTCTTAAGTTGCTAAGCATGCAGAATCTTTTACAGAACCCAACAGCAGCTTCTGAGAGCTCAACACACGTGTCTTCTTTTCTTTATATATATTTTTTTGGACCACTCTGAACTCTCCTGTACTTCTATTTATTTATGGTTAAGTAACATTTCTGGTATGTCTAGTAACAAAGCTCTTGATGAAAATAAACTTTACATATTCCAGGCTTGCTTACTGGGTACTAAAATCAGAAGGTGGGTAGGGAAGCACAAACCATAAAAGTGTTTTTTAGGTACAGCAGGCAGATACCAGAGAACATTTGGCCAAAACAGAGTGGCCTGTATCTATTTCATCTCTTCTGGGGGTATGTCTACACTGAGGTGTGAGTGACTGAAGTGTCTAATTTGGCTTCCATACATGAATTATCCCATCTACCCCTAAATGAGTCTTGCAATGTATAAAATTCTGCATAAAGAAGCAATGTAAATGAGGCCCCAGTGAACTCTGCCCTCACACCTAGATTGACACTCTCAGACCTCTCTTGGGTAGTTCAGACCATGCTGAGTGATTAAGTAATAAATTAATGTGACTGTACACATTCAAAAATCTCAGTAACAATTTGTTTTATACCTCTCAGAGAATTATCAAAATAAGGAGTTTATTTTCCAACCTCATTTTTAAATTTAGAAGAGACTACTTAACAACATTAAAATGAAATGGCATTTAAATAGAAAATTAAGTTTAAAAAGTCTTTTAGACATTTAAATTATTAGGCATAGTTTACATCAATTCTGTGTTGCAAAAGGCAACTAGAGATGAATAAAGAGCTTACCTGACACTTGGAGCTCAGTGGTACTGTTTAGAGAACTGAAAATATATTTTATAAAGAATTCTGGAGAGGGCAAACTTGCTTTCCCCATACAGACTCCTTGGAGAGCAAGAGTAATAATTAAAGCAGCCAGGCGTGGAAGAGTGTTTTCATCAGCACCATCTCTGTTCATTATATCAGCATTTTTCTCCAGAATACTCAAATCAACACACTGAAATCAGGAGAAAACAGCATGAAGACAGCCCTGGTCACCTCCATTTAAATAATCAGACTGACAGGAGGACAAACTGGAGAGCACACTTTCACAGACAGCCAGAATAGGAAAAAATACTAAGATTAAAGTTGCAATTGACAGCAGGACAGCAAATGCAAACCAGAGGACATTTTCAGGAGAACAGGCATAGAATAAAAAAGCCTGAAATTTTATGAATGTCCAACAGGGAAGAATTAGAGTTCTTCATTCAGGTTATTTTTGCATAGTGTTATTTTCATGCTGTTTCTATTATTCCTGTGTCCCTTCCAATTGCATCTACATGTACTTCCAGAAAATGGCAGAAAAGGGAGGAATTTTTGTTAAGGCACAAGAAATGAACTCAGATAATACAGACTAGCCTCTGTACCTCAGACTTCAGAAAGAATTGCCTTATTGTTTTCAGTTCCCAATCTATTAAATGGAATAAATAATCTGTTATGGGGCAGTTATCTGGGGACAATATGGAAAGATATAACTGCAGATAGAGGGTTATTTCCCTGCTGGGTGACCAGTCATGAGCTAGACAGTCATGTACACCCATGCGTGTGGATGTGTGCAGGTCTGAAGTGAGGAAGGAGGGTACAGCTCTCCCAGTTACGTGGAAACTTATCCCTATCTTCTTCTATTTCTTTCCTGTGTATCTTCACAACAAACAGTTGCAGTTTGAGAGAGAAAAAAAAAAAAGGCAAAAATTATCTATGTTCATTTGTCTCTTACCCATATTGCCTAAACTTAAAAGTCAACTAGATAAGCCAGTATAGTAAGAATTTATTTTATGTATATTCATCTCTCTATATATATATGCCTTAACACTGCAGAGAGGAGGCTGGCATTTATTTTCCTGTCCATTCATTACACATTTAAATTTCCACAACACAAAATTTCATCACTCATTTCAAATAATATATTAGGTGCTATGACTGAGGTTTTAATAAAAAGCCCCCTCTTTTCCCTCATGTCAATGAGTGGTGAAGTCTGTTACTGAACAGGCTTGACAAGTGATTATACTGCTAACAGAAACAAACAGACCACACAGTAAAGCACTTTATGGATTGCTATTCTATCTTGACACGCCAAATACCCACCGATGCCTCTTTACAGTTGCCCAGATACCATTGGAGTTCTTGGAAATCAGCACGTTCACCAAGACTCAGAACCAAAAGTACTGCTCAATGAATAATTTATGATGGGAAACTGTTACACAAAGAACACAGAAGGAGGAACTAGAGGCCCTCAACATTGTGCTGCACAGCCAGGACTCCAAGCCATCTTCTGTTTTTGTAGGAAATGCTCCTATAGTATAGTGTAAATTAAAATCAATGAAATTACTTTTCTTTTGAAAAAGCCAAATTCAAACTTTGCAATAAAACAAATTTAACTGTGTGTTATGAATAGATCTAAGGGGCTTCTCACAGGATGTCAACCTGTACTTTAGGAGTTATCTGGCAAAATTTCTTTCATCGCCTATTACAAGTAAAACAGTTCTTTAGATTGTGAACTCTAGAACATTGTTTTATTATTTTATAGACCCTACTTGAGATAAGGAATAACAAACAGTGATGAGAAAACTCACTGCATGTTTCCTGACTTAGAAAGGATATTTTTAGCTGAATATACTCAATATGCTGCTTTTTTTCTTTCTTTTCTTTTTTTTAACTTTAAATTTAAGCTTATCTGTATCAGTCTTCTTACAAGGCACATTAATACTGGTAGATAATTAGTCACAAATGTATGTGTCCCATCTGAAGGAAACTATCATATCTTTGGACAGATTCCTTACTCCATACTGCTTTGGATGGACATGGAAGTGCAGGGCCTGGCAAGTATTTAATTGTGATTAAATGATTCATCATTTCTGTTATACAGCCAGATTAGTTTTGGAGCTGTTCTGCTTTATTTCATTTAAATACAATCACTGCTAATAAATACAAAACATGAGAAAGTATTTTCTGTCCTTGAAACCACATGCGAGACCTTGCAGCTACATTGCTATGCTCTTTTCCATCTCCCCTAAGCAGGGCAACTTCATCTAAATCATGTTTCGGGAATGGTCCCCAATATGCACTCTCTCCCTAGCCACATCTTAGCAGATTTTGGAAACGCTAGGTAACACATGCCAAAAGCAGGTCGAGAAGGCTAGTATTAAATAGCATGTACGACAAAAGACCAATGTTCAGCCTGTGCTCTCACACTGTTATTTACCAGTTTTTTGGAAGGCCATGATACTGACACAATTTCTGAACTAGCTTAAAGGCATTATATCAGTAATAAATATGAAGTTATTTTTACTCATTTTTTTTACCTCAGTTTCAGAAGTTTTAAAATGTTGCCTTACTGCAGCCAAAATATCTTCAGTTTCATTTCGTGAAAAATAGTAACAATCTTCATCATGTCTTAAACTAAGCATACTCTGCAGATAAAATTTATAGTCCTTATTATTCAAGCTGAATTTTGAAGAACACATATCTCTACGATGAAGAACGTAGTAGAGAAGAATAAGAGACATTCTTTCAAAAACTTCTTCGCTGAGATGGTCTTCTAAACCTCCACCAGCTATTAGTAACAAAGCATCTGGTTCAAGGCACTGTGAAAAAAACAAAAATAAATGGAAATAGAACTGAAGTAACACATTCCCAGTCACGTGCAAATATAATTGGAGAGAACAGAAGAATTCAACTCTATCATTTAAGGGATCAAACCTAAGCCTAGAAAGATGCAGGCTGATGGAATGGCAGGAGGAGGGCGCAGGTAATCCATTGCAGTTCTATTGCTGCAAGATCACCCACTGTGTTTTCCAGAGCCCCTTCTTTTTTGTAACAGATGTCAAGTATCCAAGGGATTTAAGATTTCCTACAAAACAGGACTATCTCTGATCAGTCATTGTAGTGGAAGACTTTCAGTTCTCTATCATCAACAGATTATATTTCTGGTTATAGATATATTAGATAAAGGCTAGGGCTTTTCATATTGCCACCTGCGCATTCTATATGTGTTTATAATAAGATAAACACAGTATCTGGAATGTAATTAATTCAAGGTACGTAAACAGAAGTTACATTCTGCTCAATGCACTGTTAAGAAACTTATTTGACCCTGAAATTATACAGCTATTTTTATTTTTTCTCAATGAATTCTGTTAACTGGAACAGTTTGGTCCAGCACAGAGAGCCTGCACAAGGTCTCAACACCATTTAGTTCTCTGTTGCAGTTACAATCAAAACTAGTAGGTCGCAACAAAGCTTTACCATCAGCCAGAGTCTACTGTCCACACTCTTTCTCCTTCCTCCAGAGGCCAGACCAAACCACTCCTCCATCCAGCCACCTCTCCCACACTCCTCAGGGCTATTTAACCACTTAGCAGCATGAGCTACAGCTGCACATCATCCATGTCAACCAACCCACTGCCTCTGAGGCAAGGCCACAGCTGCATGTTATCAATGCTGATCAACCCACTGCCTTCATTCACCTACAGTTCTCCAAATGCATTTCAGGACTGAAATGATATTCTAACCCTGGGCAGGATTTCTATCTGAGCAAGGATTTTTAATACATATCTGTGTGTGTATATATATAATTCCCTCCATTTTTCTTGATACAAACACACTTTCCAGAAACTTTTGCCAGCTGAAGCAAAAGTTAGTTTTAAAATTAGGCCAGAAGACTAATAGACTTCTATATCAGGCTATGGGAAATAAGGTACTGAATTCCAGAACAAAGTTAGAAGTTAGTTTTCTGACCACTGCAAGAATTATATGACTTTTTGTGTGCTTAGGTGATAAAGAAGTGTCAGATGCCATTCAATAGCTGCCAGCCCATTCTCAAAGAGTCTTTGGGCCAGTATGTAAAAATAAACCCAAAAAGGGTCTATAAAAGTGTTAAACTTCACTGCTTTTAAATACTCATTGGAGTTACGATTAAAAATAATTTTTAAAAAATTTAAAACCAAAGTCATGTGGTATGACTGGAATCTTGGATTTGGAAAGTAAAATGGAGTTTGAAATGAATTAGTTATTCCTAACAAGTACAGGAAAGAAAATGCCAGTCTAAGGCAGGGCTTTCTGTTTCAAGTTTTGATGGTCTTGAAGGATAGCGCTTCTTGCACAGTTTTTGCTACCTTGTCTAACCAAATCTTGTTAAACCACCTTGGAAGATCTCAGCACAGTGCCGTGTGGGCTGCATGTGACTGCAGATGCTGTCTGTCTCTCGTCAATTTTCTACAGAGCGGCACTGGCAGTGCAGGATGTGTGCAGTGTTACTGACACAGCCAGCACTGAGCAGTACTGGAAATGGTAAAAGTTCTGACATTCTTCCCACAGGACATTTCCAAGATGAAGCCTAAACAGAGTGGAAGTCCTGACCAAAGTGAGCCCCAGCTAAGCTTCACTTAGATTTCCTCCATTCAATGACATGGTGGGCATGCTCTCCATGAATACATCACAAATAAAAGAAAAAAATATAGCAATCTAGAGCTGCAAAACAAAGAGGGAGAACAAGAAAGCCTAGACGCCTGGTTTGTGAAGTTTAGGACTCTATACCCATTACTGTTTAAAACATTCTCTGCTTTTGATCTGGTACATATCCATTGCCCATACATGCAAAGAGAAAAACTGTACAATCTCCCTCATAAAAATTACCCATTTAGGGACTAACAGGCACCTACATTATTTATACATGAACATTTCACATTGGGGCTCATATGAAAAATGTGAGCACTTGCAGAAAGGGCCAGTTAAGTGAGTAGCTGTCTACTGCACCAGAGAAAAAGGCTTGGCAGATTGCGAAGAGTAGTACATGCCTTTATGACCATCCTCATAATTCTGATAAAAAAGCAACACTCTGCTGTATGTAGGTCACTGAACAATGCCAGGGCTAGAGTAATGTTAATCAAAGCCAAGAATGACCAAGCCCTTTGTAGTTCCTTCCAGCTAAATTGCTCACTTACCACTGTCTCCATCCTTCCAGGACCTACAGTCTTTACACTTGCTCCTTTCTTTGTCAAATCAGGAATCAGTTCTGAAAATATTCTCAACTCAGCTAGACACCTAAACCTTCTGTGAAGTTTTAACCTGGACTATTCCCAGTTTCGATTTAGATTTGTAGATTCATTGTTCTGCCTTTGATTTTCCTTGACCTGAACCACTTATCAAAATCCTCTCTTAAACCTTGAATATTTCAGTGAAGTGGCACAGAAATCTGAGACAATCTTTTCTGGGTTTTATTTTTATATACTAAAATCCAGAACAAAAAAACCGATAAAGTGGCCGAACTGGTCCCCAATTTTTACCTATATCTTTCCACAGTGGAAATCTTCTGTGACCCAAATTCAAGCCCATGCTTTTATAGTTAGATCAGGGTAAAGTAGAAGAATCTTTGTTGAAAACTAAAGACTTGACAACTTTTAAAGGAAAATTATTAGCGTTATGCAACTGATTCATGGTGCTTTTAAGGAATGCCTGTCATGTTTGGAATGTCTCTTCATGAGCTCAAACAATAAATATTAATAGTTCAGAATGAAATTATTAAAGCAAGGATAAATTTTTTGCTCAACAACAAACCCTTTACATGTTTAGGTTCCTTATTCAGGAGAGTAACACTCTAATAGATAATTTTAGAACTCACTGACGATCCTGTAAAGATATTCTTCATTAATTGAAGCACTAACCAGATTACAGTCCTCTTGCATGCCATAAATCCGCTGTGGGCACTCAGTTCTCTCCAGTAACATTTTGACCAGTTCTCGTGAGTGGTTCATGTGGAGCTCAGTGTTGTCAGCTGAAAGAATGCGTAAAACTTCCATCAGATAGCCTTGGCTGGGAGCATAGCTGCCATCCTGCCCATGCTCTTCCCCAGGCTGTCCTTCAGCAATGAGCACGCTGAATATGAAAGCGGAACATACCACCCCAAGAGCTGGATGCTTGGTCAGAAAACACATCTCCTCTTCCTGCAGTGCGTGATCTGCACTGAATGTTGGATTGTTGTTTGCACTTCACAGCTTAAACTTGAAACCTGAGGAATCTAAATGGTAAAGGGGAAAAAAACCCACCCAACCCTTTAATTAGTGTGAATGCAATATGTTTGAAAGGATTTATTAATTGGTCAGCTAAGCTGATTTGCAGTGACAAGCTGTTTTTGAACAACAGGGAGCCTGTAAGGGCTTTGCAGCCCAGAACAGCAGGAAACTAAGACAAGCATGGCCTTAAAACTTCTGTAGAATTACCAAGAACAAGTTGACTCAAAGTGCCCTTCCCTCCTCATAAAAGTGTATAGCTTTCATTTAACATGTTATTGCATTCACTAATCATCCTTTTCAGTAAGAACAGGAAAATACCATAGCTTTCACTTTCTTTCCATTATGAAACAGGTTTTTAGTAGCAAAAATAGCTGTAAATAAAGATTACTAGTCTGATTCTGATATGAATGCGCAATAATTATATTATACAGCAATGATACAGAGCAGGTTTTATTTTCAAAACATTTTACCAATGTCACCAAACTCCAGCTATACAACACAAGAATGCAAAAAATGTACTTAAAAATGAGTGATATTTTATGATCAGACAAGACTGAAGAGTTACGAAACAGGTCATAATTTCATTCACAGAACTCAGTGAATATGCAAGACAAACATACCAGAAGCAACAAGTTTAACTCATTACCTCTCAATGCAAGACATTTTGTACTGTAAATCTGTTTTGTCAATATCCTCCCTAACACACCATCGCCTCTGCTTTAGCAATAATCTATCTCAATATCAAAGCACAAGAAACATAAGAGTTTCACTTCTGTTTTCCACAAAGAGGTTTTAATTTTATTGATGGGCAGATGCTAGCAGGAACATACATTTTCAGATGATAATGCATATGTTAAACAGCCACACATAAGTTCAGCTTCTTTTAATTGCAGTACAATTTTAATTGCAATAATTGCATGTGTGTCTTACTCTAAACAAAACTCTGCTAATAAAGTATTTAAAATAAAAAAGAACTGCTGAATTCAAATAGGCATTCACTCAGATGAAGGTTAGTATGTTTTTAGGTGTTAGAAAATCTTTGGTGTTTAGATATATTTTACTGTTAGCAGTTAGGAATATGTACCATTGTTATGAGGATGTACTTATTTCTAAACATTATTTTCTTACCTTCTGAAGGGAAAAAAGAATGCTTGTGTATCTAGCTTTGTGGCCTTCTGAATCCTCGGAAGTATTTAGCTGCTGGAAGTCCAATGTTTTTAAAATTCCTTGATGGTGCTCTGGAAGCTGGAGAGGATTAGTTTATTGCTGCCTTGAAAAGTTTTCAGTTGCTATGGAGAGAGCTGCTTTTAAGGTAACAATGGAGGTGGATAGGAATTAGTACATGTTCTTCTTGGCAAGTTCTAAGCATCACGTTATTGAATGTATTTCACATATTTTAGCAGTTATTTTATGTAAACAGTCTCTACTGTATTTTAGCAGTGCAAGATGTATAAATTCTATTGAAGAATGTATTTTATTATGATGGATAATACATATAGGCACTCTGTTTTCTACATTACTACATTATCTGATCAATTCTATAGCAAACCTGAACTTTTTTCATCAAAACATTACTTCTTTTTGCAGATATGAGAACAGAATAGAAACAGAAATCCTTTAAAGCACCTCCATAGAAAAATGGCATTTTTCTTTGTGAAACAGTCCATAGAGAACAGGCTCTTTCATCCCCACTTATTTTGTGCCACATTTGCACCAATTAAAAAAGCTGGGATAGCTCAGACTGCGGTGAAAAAAGTTTTCTTCCACCCACTCAGATTTTCCAGAGTGATGCTGTTACAAAGTCGACATTTACATTACCACAGCAATACAATATTATTGCACTAGAAATCAGTGAAAACTGTCACGACTGACAGATTTCCACAGTGACATGTACACCAGTCATATATATCATTCTCCCACTTTCCAAACCTTCAGTGTGGTAATGAAGAATGTTCAATACAGCTCAACAAATCCTGTGAAGCCGTAAGCCTGTAGTAATAGAAACGTCATAATTCTCTTTAAAGCTAGATTTAGAAAATGTCCTGGGTTCTAAAATGCCAGTAATGTTTCTTATAAGGTGATGAAGTCAAAGAGAACAGCCTTGTTTTAGTAAGGCTGAGAACTGGCAACTGATACTGACAATAATAAAAAAAAATTTAAACTGACAACAGCAGCTTAAGGGAAGTGCAAAATGTAAACGAGGGTTCTCAAAAATACAAAGTACAAGTAAAAGGAAGTGTAACAAACTCTTCTGTAGTCAAGGTTGAGCATTTTAAAAATCAGTCCTACTATTAGACAGAGTACAAAAAAACCACTCAAATCTATATCAAATTACCTTTTACTTTATAAAATACAAAATATATTTATCAAACATTGCCAAATACTCAACTTAATGCAAACAAGAATTACAGAAATTTTCATCTCAAATTTATTTTTATATGAATGACTGAAAAGCAGAAACACATGATAATGCACATGTCCTCTAGCTTTTATATAATTTGCTTTGTGAAACAGAGCTAACTATGTCCAGATCTGTTCCACTAATAAAAATAATTCCTCAGATAAAAGAGGGAATAGCTTCCAGCATTTAATCCCAGGGATTGTTCAATCTCCAAATAAACGTAGAATAGGTTTATCTGTATATTATTTGGGTTTTTTGTATGTAACTACAAATTGAAACTAAGAATTCACTCTATCCAATTGTGCAAACGTGTTTTTTTGTTTGATTAATTGTTTTGATTTATTGAGAGAAGCTAACATTTAAAAACACCTTTGATGATTTATAACTGTTAAAAGCTGCTGAGAGAAGACCTACATAATAATACTGGCTATATCTTAATGAACATTTATATTACAGAGTAACGGTAAAACAAGGAAATGTACAGTGTATCAAAAACCCAACAAATAATTAGTACAGAGTACTATGGCTGGAGAATTCACTTCCCTTTTTAAGACTCAGTGTTGCAGACCTCTGGCTTGAAATGAGTTTCTCAGTGGTGCAAAATCACTAATGGTGACTCAGACCTCAACCTCTGCTTTTACCCTTGACACTGGAGCACTATGTATGCTTTCAGTCATGCCACTATCATCAAACAATTCTTCTGTCTACACAGCACTTGGATTACTGCTTTTGAAGTAATTGCTAGCATCAACTGCTAAGTTCTTTTTTCAAACCCTTCTGTACAGCATTATTCCTCTGCTACCCACACATCCTGATGCTGTGCCAATTGATAAAATGGGAGAGTGATAGTAACAGAGCTGTGTAGTTAGATGCTTAATAGAAGTTTGCTGATAAGCACAGACAGAAAGAAATCACTGGTACAGTTTAAAGTCTTAAAACCTCCTGAAGCACCTATCACTATTGTTCTCATGTGTTTTAAGTCTCTGTCATTTTGGCTCAAATTCAATTGCATGTCTTTTGGTGATTTTTAATAAAGGAGGAAAAATACCATGCACAATGCTCATAAGCCAGTGACTATTTGCTGTAGAATGATAATATACATGGAAGAAAGAGTTCTCAGAGGAACTGGATAACTGGGGTAACTCAAATTGAAGTAGCTTACCATTCTAACATGACGACAGACTGTATATAGCAAAACCAGAGCCATGATTAACTTTCTGATTAAATAAGCAAATGAAACTTTTTTTAAAAAAAAATACATTCTACACTTAAGGACCTTGGCATGACCAAGCAAGGATCTGAGCTCAAGAATTTGCAGAGATAATAAATAATTTTTAATCAGTTTGAATGGTTGCCATGGAGGGATACCTGCAAGAGAGTAACTGATTGCTGGCAGACATAGGTACTTGTCCCAGGAAACTAACAGAAGAAATAAGAAAGAAAGAAGAGTGATAAAAATGGGAACTTAACAAAAGTTACTTTCATTTCATGACTGGATTCATGATCTCAGACAACTGCATATCAAATTTTCTCCACCAAATGCAATATTTTATGACTTAGAAAGTAATATTGTAACTTCCATTCTCACTGAATAGGAGTGAAGGCAATTTCCAAATGGCATAACCAGACATTGAATATAAGGACATGCAGTAAGCCCTCTCTGGTTACAGCATTTTTATTTATTTATTTGGTTTTAACTTTAAGTGAACCAGTAAGACTTACTGCAGCTTCTCTTGTTGTTTGTCCCACCTACGCATCTGCTGCAAGAACAAAACCAAGTTGCTCACTCAAAAATGCTATGAATAAGTGCTCTCTGCAATTTACTGGTTTTCAAGGATCAATGAATAAATTACATAGGAATAGGAAGAATCTTTAGAGAACTCACTTTGAGATGACAAGGACATTCCTATGAGCTCTACCAACCTGACAAATGGCTCAATTTTGTTTGTACAGCAGAACGGGAGAGTATGTAGGCATCATTTTAGCAAGACACCTGTTGAACTTCACATCTTTCTGAGAAATGCAGCTATATAACTCTTATTCCTTAAATACTGTATAACTTGTTTTGATGGACTAAGCAAATGCATTTTTTTTGCTCTTTTACTAATCGCAGCAATTATGGCAAATAGAAGAGAATCCTGCAGTATCACAGATTTACTCCATGTTATTAATGTGATGTGTGCACATTGCTATAATTACAGCCATAGATTGGCATATGAAAGGACTACATTTTGCATGTAATTTGTGTAGAATTTCAATATATTTAAAGCATCTTCACCAATGACTTAATGTCAGAGTGCTGTAATAAAACATGTCACTGCTTTAAAATTACCACAGTCTATTCAGCTTCAGTGGTTTCACATGTCAATCCTAACAATATCACATACATTAAGATTACCGATGAATTAAAATAAATGAATGCTATTGAAATTGTCTGAGTTACTTATCTTAACATAGATTTACATATGTCTCTGGAACAAGTCTTATATCAGTTCAGGATTGCAAAATTCACCTGTTAGCAGAAATTTTCCTAAGACAACCTGAAAATCCAGTTACATTAAAATAGAATAGAAAGAACTCATGGATTATTTCCACTCTAAGCCAGTAAAGCCTCTTATGTTTTGCAAATGTAACTTCAGAAGGGCCTTCTCACATATTACGGAATTAATCTGTGACATTTATTGTCCTAAGATATACCTGGCATGAAAGTTTATATGGGTTAACAAAAAGAAGCGTTCATTTGTATGGGAAGTGTGGTCTAAAAGCTCATTAATTGCCCCCATCTTACTATAGACTTCTCCTTCACACAACCTCTCAAGTGCTGACTATCTGGTTGTGTTTCCAAAACAAAAATTGGAATGTGGGAGTAACCATCAAGACTGTTCAACAACATTAATTATAATCATGAACTTAGTCACAGTAGCAGACATGAGCATCTCAGAGAAGAAAAAGAGAGGAGGGCTTCAGAAGGATGTATATGATGTTGCTAATCTCTGTCAAAAAACACGGGGAAAACACATTGTTGTGCTCATCCTTAGGAACTTTAGCAGCCTAAGATTACTGGAAGTATCTAAACACTAATGTATAGTTACTAGGCCATCAAATCAGCTTCAGCTATCTTACCTCCTTTTGCACTTAACAGATGCAGAAATCTATTACTAAGCCTTCCCCTGCCTATTGTTTACTTATGTCCTGGAGTATTGCCAGACTATGACGTATAATGTTTGTTTCTGCTCCTTTAGGTTTCCAAAGACACTGGGCTCAGAAGGCATGAGCTGTTTTTACTAGCAACGTGTCATCCAATCCAAAGCATTTACAGTCCAGTTACACATGTTAAACTCTAAATTTAAATACCCCAAATGAAATATTATATAGTATTACAGAACAGAACACCGAATAGCATTTTAAGGGGGGGGGGGGGGGGGGGGGGGGAGGAAGACATTTTTAAATTTAAAAAATAAAATAACCTTTTGACAGTTATGCTATTCATCTTGTAGGAAACTGGCATGTATCATATGTTGCTTCTTCAACCATTGACTTTGACATTGACAACGAACAGACTGGAATGTTCCTGTTGCATAGTCATCATCTTAGGCTTGAAACCCGCTCAGAATTCCCTTTATGTAATTTGACTTACTTCACAAAATATTTATAAATCTTTTTTACTATTACATAAATTAGGATAACAAGCGTTTGCTCACATTACTTTTTGTTTTTCAAACTATGGCTCAGTGTTCAGTTGTTCTAAAGAAATTCTCACAATAGCAAAGAATCACTGCAAGCAAACACGATGATAATTAGTGCCTGAGAGAAGACTGTTTCTCAAGGCCTGATAGTCTACCTAAAATCAAAGGAAAAATATAAGTTTCTGTGTCACGAATACAAGCCAGAGTGAGGGGAGGGAAGACAGGTTCTTTCCCTCTCTTTGTCTTAAATTCAGGAAGTTTCTAGGTGACACCAACACTAACAATAGCTTACAGAATAGTTGAGTGATTAGATGGGCTTCAAGTAATAGATGCTGAAACAATAAAGGTAAAAAGAAAAAAGGAAAATCCTAGAATGGAAGGATAACGAAAGAACCAGTATTGCTAGAAAACCATTTAATTTAATCAAATACAAACTTCATTGTATTACAGTAAACTTAGTGTCCACTTTTATTAAAAATACTGACCAATTAGTATCTCCCCCATGTAACACAGTATTACATCCACTGTTCAAAGATTTGGTAACAAAAGCAGTGACGGGAGTTTTTTATGATAAATGCTCGTACTTTATGAAAGAAAGTTTTTTACTGTTAAAAAAGTTGTTTATCTATGTATGACCACAGATCCCTAAATACAAGTACTCACCATGAATGCACATATGTAACCCTTAGATTATAAAATAAATGCTTGCCTTTTCCTAGCCTATGAGAATACACACAGAAAATACAAAATCAACTATTATTTTAACTATTCAAATACAGTTTGAGTTAACATACCATATATTCTTGTAGCATTGTTGTATCCAATTTAGGAACAATTCTTATTTTATCATCAAGAAGATACATTGTTCATTCTGCTCAGTGTTGGCCACTGAATTCTTTCCATCCCTAGTTCCTGGAACAGAATTGCTGTATTTCAATAATACTTCAGTGAATTTAGTATCTGTTTGCCATTGGTTGTGTGGTTTGTGTTGTGTAGTCATGGAAGAAAAAAATTGTGGATTCGCTGTGTATTATACTAAGAAGCACCAGAATAACTCACTGTAGTTAGGTGAGATATTGGTACCTTCATGGGTTTCCTCTCCTCTAAATGAATATTTAAAGCAGTTTATGAAGGAGATGTTCTCATGATGGGCAGTAATAGCGCTCATCTATATAAGCAGTTTATTATGTCTGCACGTTCTCTGTACACAAACATATACAGAAGGAGTATGAAACAACAATAAAAAAAACCCTAGGTCTAATTCAATGATTATTCGGCTTATGTCAATGCAGCAGGTTTTTCTCCACTTACTGAATTCACCTGATGAGGATGTGTAATTATAACCATAATCATTATTCCCAAAGAAGTATCTTTACATAAATATTAGAATTTTCATGTAATTCCTCAAAATATTTGGCTATGTGCATGCAAAGATTACATATGCCTCTTTTATGATTGTACAGTCTATATGTCTCACAACTCCTGTGGATGAATGATGCATGCAGGTCTTAAACCTCCATTAATTCCCATCCTAAAAATTCTTGTCATCACCATGTAATATGTGCTTATTATGTGCTATTATATCCCATGTCATGTCTAAAATTGCAAGTCTCTCATTCTTTCTGTACGAAAACCTGAATATCCACTGTAACCTCCTGACCCAATGTAATCAGAAAACTTTATGCCAAAAAAATTTAAGAAAGTATAAGAAAAATCTAAAGACTTAAATCTTGGAAGATCCCACTAGCAACGTGCAGCCAGGTCAAACCCTTTTCAAAGCAACCTACAACCTTCCAGATTTTTACCCACCCTCAATTTTTTCATTTCCCAATATCACTCCAAATAGTTATTCATAATTGTTACAGTGGAGTCCTGGTATAGCTATCTGCTTTATCCAGATCAGTCATTTAAAAACAAAAATTTTGCCTTCCTAGCAGTTTATTAATGAGTTCCTCTTTACCAACTTTGAATGGAAACAATGGCTTATTTTTAGCTATAAACATTTATTTTTCATTAAAGTAGAAATCAACAACATACAGAATTAGTCCTTTCTAGTTGTGTAAATGCATTGAATAAAGTACAATATTGAAAATATAAAAATACTGAGTGTCAAAAATATTGAACATATTTAAAATAAAATATAGATGTAGCTTATAGGAAGAGCTTTAATTTAATATGTAATGATACTGCATAAAAACATTTGACAGCAGAAATACTTTCTCAGTTTTTTTTCCCCTCTCTTTTATTGTACTCAGACCATTTCTAGGTGAGTAAATATTTGTATTTGTTCTGGCAAATTCAGCTAGAAGTTACTAAAATTATGAACATAATCAGCCAAGTCTGAAACTGAAGTTTGCTCCAATCCAAAACAAAGGCAGAGAGTAGACAGGCTAATTATAAAGACAGTTTTACTTTTCATTCCTGCTAGACTGCTGTTCCTTAAGAACTAAAAAGCTGTTAATTTAATGTCATTCAACTTTTGCAGTTAACAGCACTGGCATAACCAGGGCTCCATCACATTCTCACATCTTTTCTGGTTTCTACATGTTTTATCTAAGTTATATACAACACTCATTGACCACACTTATAAATTATGTAGATGGCATCAGTTAATATCAATGTGAACACCATGGAGGACTGTGAGTTGGAAAACAGATTTCAAGCACAGACCTTGGGCTCCTCCTCTGCTAACCATATCAAAAAACTCAGCTCACTGCCTGAACACTTTCTGCCATCTCCAGAAAATGAATGGAGCTACAGTACAGTTTTTTGCATTACAGCTATTCTTGTATTACAAACAAAAACAGAGAGCTCACTTACCAGCGAGGACACATGTAGGGATCCTAGCCATAATGACAATGAGTAGGAATAAATAAAGAAGCAGTGATAATGCAGATACGTTTTGGAACTAACACAGAATGGTGAGTTTTGGAGCTAAAGTCTGTCTCTGTCAGGTACCAGAAGAGAACTTTCTTTAAAACAGCCGATAGTGGGATAGTTATCACACCAGTGGGCCCTGAATTTCATCAAGCCTGGAAAGCCTTATAATACTCAGCTGCAAATGATCAAGCACAAGTCTTTGTAACAACATCACTCATTGTGATGTTGGCTGGTATTTTAAGCTTTAATTACTGATTTTGAACTGTTACCACCCAGACAATTTACGACTAATCAGTACCTCTAATCTCCCACACACTGTTCCAAGAACTGCTTTCCTGAATTTTCGATTTAGTTCTAATTATAAACTCCTATTTAGGAAACAGTAACAGTCTGTATTAAAGTTGTCTTTTCATCAAGACAGCAACTGAAGATTTAAAGTAAATAACACTTCAGATTTTTGAACATTTGTGCCCATAAACTACTAGTTTATCTTGAAGATGCTCCATATTGTATTACTTCCACTCTCCACTTACTGAAAATTGCTCTTTGAAAACATGTTTTACTGAAAATAATGTCTTTCAGAAAACTCAAGAAGCTAGAAGTTTTCTTCATATAGCTCCAAGAAGAAAAAACTTTCTTCTTAGCTTTGCATATATAACTTCTATTCAGTTGCATGGCAGAGTTTCAAACTATGTCTTCCAGTTCACAGTTTTTAAGTACAGAAGGGATTCTTACATATTTTTGCATAAAAGCAGGACAAAAAAACTCTACCCAGGAATTTCTGAAATAAACCCTTAGTGTGTTTGCATTCTGAGGTGTATTTATGTACAAAATTCAGGCCTTATGAAAACCTTCATTTGATGATCTAACTAATTACCAGGAAAGTTGTTTCAGAGCTTTTTTATCCTCACATTTAACATGTATATGTTTTAATTTCAGTGTGGATTTGTTTAGTTATAGATACTATGTTTTTTTCACTTTAAATTCAGCATGACTAAACATCCAAAACAGTACAAAAACTGTTATAAACTTAAGCATATGCTGACCATTATCATTTTATGTCAACCTTTTCTTGGAAAAAGTAAGAAGATTAATTTTAAATCTCATAATAAGACATATTTTCAAGGTGTTAACTGACTCATGGCTTTTTTTCTAAATATTATCACAAGTTTTCCACATGTCTTATCGGAGCTTAGAATTTTTACACATTATTCCGATGATGGTTTACACTGAGATCATATATAAAGAAAACAGAATTTCCTACTTAGTACATCTCAGCCTTTGTATCTAAAACTGTATTCATTCTTACATCTCGCCCACAGTACTACATTGGGCACTCATTTTCAGCCAATTACTCACTGTGTTATCAGGTCAGTGTTCCAGGGCACAATTCCTCATCTTGTCAGTGTAACTCCAACTATTTTTTTTTTAGTTCAGGGGTCTTCTTTAGATTGCTAAAATTCTCACTGTTCAATGTATGCCTCTTACGAGGTACAATGTTTCCACCATTTTTGCTGATGGAATTTCTACCTTCTCTATAAATTTTGGCCTTAGTAGTTTCTTGTTTGTTTAATTGCCGAGAGAAATGTTGAATGGCATTTCATCAAAAACACCCTCCTGAAAGCCTGTTCTCCTAGTTTAAGGTGACAACTCATTTTGAAGTCCTTTTGTATTTATTAACTTGCCATTCACAATTTGTTTAATTGAGTCAATAGTGCTTTATGGGATCCCACAAAATATTTTTTTTTTAAATTGCAGAGTCATTCAGGAATATAGATGAAAGCTTCATGGAAGCCTAGGCTTCTACACTGTTACCTCTGTCAGACAGCTTCATAGTCTTATGAAAACCCTATCATAGCTGGTTTGTCCAGATCTGTTTCCCATATTATCATGTTGATTAGTGTTAACTATGCTACTGTCTTGTAACTGTTCACTGGCTCCATTCTACAGTGCCTTTCCCTGCTGTTGGCTGGGATTAATGTCTGGTGAAATGGCATATAGATACCTAGTTATCCTGTTCACCCTTTTTAAAATATTGGAGCAATGTAAGCTTTTCTTCCATTCTGTGAAATTTCACCATGCTCCAAGATGTGTTTTTTTAAAAAAAAGCTAACAGTAACACTTCACAATATTCTGTGACCAATGCTTCTGGCTAAGTTTATGCTATCCTGTGTGGCAGACGCAAAACCATTCAATAGAAATAATTATTTGGTTCTGACAGAGTAGAAAGTATCTCTACATCAGAATAAGGCACTAAACACACTATTTCTTTCCAAAGCTAGCATATTAATATATTTATATGAGCTTACACATACATATGCTTTTGAACAATCTTATCTAGACCTTGCACAAGAGCTAGAATTTACTTTGGGTTTGATTTATCTTTTAGATAGTTATTACCATGTACTTTGGTTTCATACTGATTACTTTGGTTTTGATATACCATGAAATCTTTTTTTTACCTTAAACTTAGTATGTAATAGCCTCTTTTCTTAATATTTGTGCTTTTATTTATTTAATATTTCATAAATTTTAACTCCATTTACATACTTACTCTCATTGCCATCAGTGTTTTTTTTGGGTGTTATTTTATAGATTATTTGAGGGCACATTTATATTGCTCTACACAGAATTACAGTTGGAAGAAAAAGATGCATATTACAATTTTAAAAAAAATTGTTCTGAAAATTGATAAAGCAAAATACAGGATCTTGAAAAAAATATTATTGTGTTTTCCCTTAAAAATTACTTTTTAATACAAATATGTCTTCTTTTATAAATGCAGAATTTCTGCTATTTCTGTTTAATAGCACATTCTTAGTTAACAATAATAATTCTCATTTTAGTTTTAAAAACCTCCACTCATCCAGGTTTGCTTATCATTATTTTTAAAGTATCAGCCATGTATATTTTATTTAGACTATTCATATATACATACACCTATATGAAATCAGAAAAGAACAGATGCTTGTAGGCATCCACTCTTAGTTCAGTGACCAATCCACCTCTATTAGTCACAGTGGCCTTTAATTTAGAATTAGGCTATATATATTTTGGTGAATCTGTGGTAATTACAATTTTAGAAAATTCTGAGATGCTAACTACAAAGACTATGCTGCAGATAGTTATGTTTTACTATTTAAGGCATAACTTACACTTACTTGGGTGGATTTCTAACTCTTGTTCTTTTTACATCCTATTAGTCTTTCGTTAGCTTTAAGCTGAACTTATTATCTACGAACCTGTGGTTCCTCTGTAAAGATTTTTCAAGCCTTTCCCTTTGCTGGACAAATTCCATCAACAGTACAGAAAGAACTAAAGGTTTTTAGCTTTTCCTTTCCTCCTCATGGCTCATCTGTACAGCAGAGGACAAAAGAAACATCTGTAAAAAATATTAAAAATTATGAGGTTGAAATTATATTTCTGAAGCAAATTCTTATTAGCTCCAATACCAGTAACTATTCAGGTAGTCTTGAATTGCAGTCCATGCTAACTCCCTGCTGAGCGAGTGCTTGTACCTTGATTTAGCAGCTGTGAGCTCTCATGTGTGCTGAGGATTTATACTGAAGTGCTCAGTGTGAGTACCTTGTGAACACCAGAGGCAGAAACTTTCCTGGAACTGAGGGTCTGCTACAAGCAAATTGTCTGCTTAGTATGATACTAACCAAGACTACTGCAGCTCTGCTCTTGCTGCAGTTCTTGCTCCCATGCTGCCTTCTACACACTTGGAAATGGATTTTGAGATACGCAAGAAGAACATTTATCCTAATCCCACTTTTCCCAATGCCCTTTTTAAACACACACACACAGGAGTTTGGAAAATGATAAATGTAAAGTGTAATCCTAGTTTTCCCAGTTTAGATGAACTTGAAGTGAGTATTTATTAACAATTAGATACACTTGCTCAAGCTTAACAACAGACAATCTGCAGATGAGCGTAAGGTTCAAAGTAGCCAAGAAGAACAAGTCAATGGCTGGCACTCAAGCTTGAAGAAGAAAGCCTAAGGGGATTAGTATGCAGAGCATTAGTGCACTGAGGTAATTTTTAACTCTTTACAAGGAGGTCTATGAGGTTTTTAACCAGAATTGTATTTTTTTTTTTTTTTTTTGCAAAAATTCTGAAAAGAACTAAAGAGAAAGCTGAGGCAATTTTATTTAAGAGGAAGAAAACTAAGATTCTACATAAACTGGTGGCAAAGTGAAAAAAACAGAAGTGTGAGTCTGTATGTACCTTCAGATGAAGGTCCGGAGAATGGATACATCCAATGTACTGGATTCCCTCCCTATCTTCTGAGTGATGACTCTCACTGCACTAGTTCTATGCCTCCTTTTCAGTGACACAGAACTCTTACACAAGCACATCTTGTCAATTAGAGGCAATAAATGACACAGGGATCTTGACTGCACACTGTGCTAACTGGATATGTATTAACTCCAGTTTGCTCTCCTACTACAGAAAAAAAATCTGATTTACACCTGCCAAAGGTGATTTTTCCTGTCATTTTGAAAGAGGGAAGTATATGCACAGGACAGAAGGAAAAATAAACCCTGTTCTCTTTTGGCATATGTCTTTATATTATCTCTTCTTTAACATATCTATAATTCTGAATTAAATCTTTCAGAATCTGTAGCTGTATGTTGATTAACCAATTATTTAAAAAAACCTGAAACTTTACAGTAAAGCTGACACCTTTCAGCTGCCCACGACTCATAGAATGATAGAATCATTTGGATGGGAAAAGACCTTTGAGATCATGAAGTCCAAGTATTAACCCAGGACTGCCACGTCCATCTGTCACTAAACCATGTCCCTAAGCACTGCATCTATGCGGTTTTTAAATGTCTCCAGGGATGGTGATTCCACCACCTCCTTGGGCAGCCTGTTCCAATGCTTGAGCACCCTTTCAGCGAAGAACTTTTTACCTAATACATCTAAAACTCTCCTGGTGCAACTTGAGGCCATCTCCTCTTGTCTTGCCACTAGTTATCTGGGAGAAGAGACCGACCCCCACCTGCCTACATCCTCCTCCCCTGAGTCTCCTCTTCTCCAGGCTAAACAACCCCAGATCCCTCAGCTGCTCCTCATAAGACCTGTGCTCCAGACCCTTCACCAGCTTCATTGCCCTTCTCTGGACACGCTCCAGCACCTCGATGTCCCTCTTGGTGTGAGGGGCCCAAAGCTGAACACAGTATTTGAGGTGCGGCCTCACCAGTGCCCAGTACAGGGGGACAATCACTACCATGGCCCTGCTGGCCACGCTGTTTCTGATACAAGCCAAGATCCTACAGGCCTTCTTGGCCACCTGGGCACACTGCTGGCTCATGTTCAGCCGGCTGTCAACCAGCACCCCCAGGTCCTTTTCCACCAAGCAGCTTTCCAGCCACCCTTCCCTAGCTTGTAGCACTGCGTGGCATTGTTGTGACCCAAGTGCAGGACCCAGCACTTCTCCTTGTTGAACCTCCTACAACTGGCCAGATCCCTCTGCAGAGCCTTCCTGCCATGAAGCAGATCAATACTCTTCCCCAACATGGTGCTGACTGCAAACTGACTGAGGGGGCACTCGATCCCCTCATCCAGATTGTCAATAAAGTTATTAAACAGAACTGGCCCCAATACTGAACCCTGTGGGATGCCACCTGTGACCAGCCACCAGCTGGATATAACACCATTCACCACCACCCTTTGGGCTCAGCTGTCCAGCCAGGTTTTAACCCAGCGTAGAGCACACCCATCCAAGTACTGAGCAGCCAGTTTCTCCAGGACAATGCTGTGGGAGATGGTGTCAAAGGCTTTACTAAGGTCTGGGCAGACAACATCCACAGCCTTCCCCTCACCCACTAGGTGGGTCATCTCGTCATGGAAGGAGATCAGGTTTGTCAAGCAGGACCTGCCTTTCATAACCCCGTGCTGGCTGGGCCTGATCCCCCCGTTGTCCTGCATGTGCCATATGATGGTGTTCTGGATGATCTGCTCCATAACCTTCCCCTGCACTGAGGTCAGGCTGCCAGGCCTCTTTCCCAGATCCTCCTTCCTGCCCTTCTTGTAGACAGGCATCACATTGGCCTCCAGTCTTCTGGGACCTCTCTAATTTGCCAAGACTGTGGATAAATGGTGGAGAGTGGCTTGGCGAGCTCCTCTGCCAGCTCCTTCAGTGCCCTTGTGTGGATCCCATCCGGCCTCATAGACTTGTGCATGTCTAAGTGGAGCAGCAGGTCACTAACCCTTTCCTCCTGGACTGCGCTGCTCCTCCTTGTCCCTGTCTTCCAGCTCAGGGGGCTGAGTACTCAGAGGGAAGCTGGTCTTAGTATTAAAGACTGAGGCAAAGAAAGCATTAAGCACCTCTGCCTTTTCCTCATCCTGAGTGGCAATGTTCCCCGTCACATCCAATATAGGATGAAGATTATTCTTGGCCCTTCTTTTGTTTCTTATATATTGGGAGAAACATTTTTTGTTATCTTTTGTGGCAGTGGCCAGCCTGAGTTCTAGCTAGCCTTTTCCCTCTCTAATCTTTGCCCTGCATAACCTCGTGACATCCCTATAGTCCTCCAGAGTTGCCCGCTCCCTCTTCCAAAACTGGTAAACTCTCCTTTTACACCTGAGTTCCAGTCAAAGCTCTGTCCAGCCAGGATCACCTTCACTACCAGCTGGTCTTTTGGCCCCTGGGGACAGGCTGCTCTTATGCTTTTAAGGCTTGCTTCCTAAGTAATGTCCAGCCTCCCTGGACCTCTTAGCCCTTCAGGACTGTCTCTCAAGGGACTGTGTCAACCAGGCTCTGAAACAGGCCAAAGTGAGCTCTCCAGAAGTTGAAGGTAGCAGTTCTGCTGATGCCTGCCTTACTTATCTGAGAATCAAAAGCTCTATCATCTAATGATCACTATGCCCAAGATGTTTTCTGACTATCACATCACCTACGAGTCCTTCCCTGTTTGTAAACACCAGGTCCAGTGGGGCATCTCCCCTGGTTGGCTTACTGACCAGCTGTGTCAGTGTCAGGAAAACTCTTTGGTCTTTGATGTGAACATTTTCCATAAAAGCTAATATACAGTTCCACAGAAGATTTTTAAATATGCATGAAGCCCACTGATTCTTTCACTTAATTTTTTTTTTTTAAAAACACTTCCCTACCTTTATAATACTTACATTTTCTCTATTTTATTTTCATTTTCCTCTCACTTAAGGAGGGTTGTTTTGCCTTTTTTTTTTTTTTTTTTTTTTTAGTGTGATCTCCTAGAAGCAAGGCTTAAGTAGTCAAGATCCGTGTGTGTAGTCAGGACTAATCTTACTTAAATTTGGTGTACATGGAAGTCTGTATCTCGGTAAGCCACCCTAGGCTCTCTGTTTAGTCACTGGAGACAAAGGTATTTTTGGAGGCAGCTTGTCTGGCCTACTGCAGGATAAACTTCTGGATGAGAGGAACTGCTCTGTAGCCTCTGTGATTACATTTATTGGAACTTCCTCAACAGTTAAGCGGACCTGGAGAGACTGTGTTTGTTGTAGACATTTGTACTATCAACTACATTTTGCCAGTTAAATCCCTCCCTGTCTCTGAATTGCCCCACTCCTTCCAGCCTAGTAAGCATTTAACAATTTCGCCACTTCTGAATATATTTGACAGAGGAGAAAAATTCTCAAAGATATCAAAATCTTGCAAATTCTGCACAAAACAAGGTCTAGAAGGAGCATTCTGCTAGTATCTACATGCAGGAAAGCTGCAGACATAAGACTCAGCTATAAACATGAAAGAAACTGTAAGAAAAACTATGAATGCTATAAACCATCTTACTCAAAACAAAGAATCCAAAGAAAAGATGCAAAGCTGTTGGACACAATCAGTCTTCATTACATCTGCTACTTGTTTAATTTATAAAGACTTTCCAATAACTTTTATAGTCATGAAAAAGAATTCACTGATTGAGAAGCAGTATAACAGGACATCGACCACTAGAATGTAATGAAGCAATCCCTAATAAAATGCATCTGGAACAAGCAATTTATGATCTCAGGAAAAAATATGTCCATTTGCTAATTCAGAACCAGATTTTATTTCATTTCTTCAAAGAAAAAACCCAAAGTTAACAGGGTAGGAAGTTCAGTGACCTTTCTATGAAATGAAAACCACAGTAATTCTAGCCCTGAATTTGGAAACTACATATGAGAATAATTTTCTCTTATTAATGAAAATAAATGCTGACATGAACACCATAAAGAAGACTGAAATAAAGATTTAACCCTGGGTTTATGTAATAGTTCTTATTTTCACTGTTTGAACTACATTTATTAAAAACAATAAAAGTAGACATACTGTAATCATCTACTTGATATGCCATTTTACCACTGCTGCCCCCTGCTGTATGGAACATTTTCCAAGTGTTTGCATTTTGTACTAAGCCAGTGAACAAGTAGTTTTAGAGACAGATTTTCAAATGCATATGCCAGATTGCTTTTGTTTATTCCTTTAACTTTTGGTGAAGTTTATTTGGCAACAGATGAATGTGAATTTTTCAGTATGACTTAAAATTGTCAAAGTAAATAAATTATTATCAAAGATTATATATGATATATAGAAGAACTATATTCTAAAATTTGTTTTGTAAAGTAGAATGACTTACTTCAAGAGATATTTTTACTTAGTTAAACATGCTGCAATACCCACGGCATTGTTGTTAATGTCTTTTTAAATGTCATCTCTCAATGAACATTATGAATGAGGAAGCAGTAAGAACAGAAGAAAATCCAACACAAACAGTCTATGAATTCATATCCTCCTCTCAGTACAGTTTGTCTGCAGTATTTCTCTCTTTCTTTTTTTTTAATCCATCCATCCATCTGTCCATCTCAGGAGTGTTCTTACATGCCACACTCCCAACAATAATAAACCTATTATCTGAGAAGATGTAATTTGCACTGCATGGTAGCCCAATTACATTCTTGTGAGGTAATATACCTTTGCAAGCACACCCACAAATGGGTACACATCAAACTACCCATGCATTTAGCTAATGAAAGGCATGGACAACTATGTGATGCTTGTCACAGCATCATAACAGTACTCCAGAAAATGAAACATGTTTTGATTTTCTAGAACAAACCTTAGCTTAGGCTCTTCAGTAATTTAGCCATAATTCACAAATATAAGGCAGGGTATTTCTCCTCCCATGAATTCTCTGAGGGATTCATGGTTTTGTTGAAAACCCTGCAAAGGTCCATGGCTTTTGTTAATTTTAATCTGTTTAATAAAGCTCAGTAATTGTCATTACTTTTTGACTGGAATAAGCATTAAACTGCAAGACAAACCTTATGAAAAGAAGGATGGAAAGTGAAATGAAAAAAATAAACCAAAAGACATCCTGAGCAGACGACCGTAAGTGCTAAGAAATGCTTCACTAGCTCTAAGCTATATTTTACCTAGCTTAGTGTTCTATTACAACAACAGAAAATGCTATTTAGACAGCGCCTGAAGCCTGACACTGTGGTCTCTTCCCCTTACATCCCCAGTACATATAGCCATTAGAATTAGCTGTTAGTGTACACCCTTGACTGTTGCCTTTAGTTGTATTTGGCTTGTGTGGCAAGGTTTTGGTAGGAGGGGGGCTACAGGGGTGGCTTCTGTGAGAAGTTGCTAGAAGCGTTCCCCTATGTCTGACAGAACCAATGCCAGCCGGCTCCAAGATGGACCCGCCACTGGCCAAGGCCAAGGCCATCAGCGACAGTGATAGTGCCTCTGGGACAACATATTTAAGGGGGCCGGGGGCGGGGGCTGGGGGCAGGAGGTCGAACTGCACAACAAATTGCTGCAGAAGAGAGGAGCGAGACTACATGAGAGCAATCACTCTGCAGACACCAGGCCTCACCAGTGCTGAGTACAGGGGACGATCACATCCCTTGTCCTTCTGGCCACACTATTCTGGATACAATCCAGGATCTTGCTGGCCTTTTTGGCCACCTGTGGACCCATGGACAGAGAAGCTCATGCTGCAGCAGGTTTCCTGGCAGAACTTGTGACCCCATGGGGGATCCACTATGAAACAGCCTGTTCCTGAAGGACTGTACCCCATGGAAATGACCCACGCTGGAGCAGTCATGAAGAACAGCAGTCTGTGGAAAGGACTCATGATGGAGAAGTTAATGGAGGACTTTCTCCCGTGGGAGGGTGTCCTGGTGGGATGGACTTAATTTTCTTCTTGGTAGCTGGTGCAGTGCTATGTTTTGGATTTGGTGTGAGAACAATGTTGATAGGACACTGATGTTTTAAGTTGTTGCTGGGTGATGTTTATACTAAGTCAAGGACTTTTCAGTTTCTCAGGCCCTGCCAGCAAGAGGGCTGGAGGGACACAGGGAATTGGGAGGGGACACAGCCAGGGCAGGTGATCCAAACTAGCCAAAGAGGTATTCCATACCATATGATGTCATGCTAAGTACATAAACTGGGGGAAGAAGAAGGAAGCGGGGGGGAACATCCGGCATTTATAGCGTTTGTCTTCCTGAGTAACTGTTAGGCGTGATGGAGCTTTGGTGGGCACCTGGCATCCACCAAGGTTAACCCATCACATAGGTATATATTTATAAACCTCTTGTCCACTTTACTAAATCACATAGGTATATATTTATAACCCATCACATAGGTATATATTTATAAAACTCTTGTCCACTTTACCTAATCCCTCTTTCCACTGTCTGCCTTCGTAAGAGCCAGTGATAAAAAAATTCAGAAATCCACTACCCATTGTGTAAGAGTATTTTTTTCATCTCTTTTAAATCAATCTCCTACTAGTTTCAATTACTGTACTGTAAAATTTGATCAAGAACAGTTCTGTATACATTTTACCCATAACTTCAATGATTTTGTAACCATCACCAATATCTTTCATCAGCTTTCTTCAGTCCAGATTTAAGTATTTTGCTTCTTAGTTTCTCTCTCATAAGACAGTTGCTCTATCCCTAAATAGTTTTACTTGCCTTTGTCCACGTTCAAACACCATGTCCTTCCCCAATTAAAACAATACTCAAGATGTGGGTTGAACACCACACTCTTGCATAGCTGAAACTGAATGTATCTAAGTTGTTTTTTTTAGCAGAACTAGCAGAACCCTTTCTTTTCCTCATGTATTTCTGAGCAAGTACTGGTAGCAGGCATTTGATTTAGTTACCTACCTTAATGTAACACTGCTCCTGGAATCATTATATTGTTTTGTAGGTCATCTTAACTTTGGTTTTGATGTATAAAGGCAGGAATCTAAACAGTTTTTGCCGTTCTCCCACATGTTCTGTAAGGTGCTTGCCTCTGAAAATCAACACAAGAAAAATGCATGCTGAGACAGTGGGGTGATAAGTAAATACAGCATAACGTACACTAAAGCTTATGACTAGTGAAGCTTAGGGCAGGAAAAACATACAGTTCTTTCCAAAAGTCCTGTCCCACAGCATGTTCATTGCAATCAGAAATTAAAAGGAGATGCCCTTTGTTGCTGACATAAATATGCTCTAAATATGGATTCACCTGGTGACTAGTTAAGCATTTTAAAGGAATTTGTTCAAACTACAAATAAATGTTGCTTGGACTTACCACAGTTGCAGATAAACAATGCATCCTGCATTCCTGAAGAAAATCTTGTTTCTAACCATTTTCTTGGTGTCTTAGGGAACATTTTCTGTGAACCATTATTAATTTCATGCAGCACTCAGCTAGTTCGGAAAACTCAAGAGTCGGTATTGCTTCCTGTTATGCATACCTTAGGAAAATTACCAGAACAGTTTTGTAAAAATAATTACTTATAATCCATGTATTTTCTACAGAACTTCATGAATTATAACAAATTGAAATATGACCTTATACTGAGTGTGAACAGATTCAGTTCTAAAGCGTAACTTTTAGAGTTGATGACTGATGAGTTTTACTTGACTCTTTCCAGTTTTCCTGAGGAACAGATGCTTGTTTAAATGACTTAAAATGACCTGCATATGGATAAGGCCAGATTACTCTTTGAGCTGCTGGGATTGTGTGCTGTTACACACACCCTTTATCCTCCCCCCCTTTCTGAAGTTCCTATTTTTCCAAATGTTCCTTGTTAATATGTACCTAACCTGCTAAATGCAATCCTTGGTGCACTTAAGAAAAATATTATGTCCCCAAATTGGAACTGTTAAATTAAATTGCTTACTTTCAAGCTGTTTACAAAGTAATTTTCCTTTTATGTTGCTGTCTTTCAGGTTTCAGCTAGCTTCATATAAACACTGGATACAGTCTGCTTTTGTTTTCTTCTGGCTTTTTTAGCAATACAGCACATTTTCAACATACAAGTCACTTGGAAACACCATTAGTCTAAAAGCAAAAGAAATTAAAACAGTCTATGTAGTGACTCATGGGAAACATGAGTATATTGTCATTATTTTTTGTAGTGACTGCTTCCAGCTGTTGTTAATGCACAACAATACAGGAATAATATAGTGAGAGTGTTCGTATGTAAGACAGTGACACAGCACATCATACTGACAAAGGGCTGATAAACGCTCCACAAATAAAGGAGTCACTGTCCAATGGAGTTTAGAGCTGTTACTCATTGCCTCAAGAATACATTAAAGCCGCTAGGTATGACTAGTCTAATATTCTCCAAGACCTTGGACTTTGTACCTAAACAAGAACTGCCTAAATTAGGAAATACTGGACATATGTATAGGCATGTCCTACCTTGTCAGTCCTGGCTGGTTCTGCTGGCTAGGGCTGCTAGGGTAATGTATCCAGTATATTACTTCCACTACTAACATAGTTCAGGAAAGAGCTGTTCTGCAGTGAGCCGATGCGAGAGAAGGCTAGCTAAATACACTGACTTCATTTTTAGACTTAAGTTATATTTTCTTATTTGACAGCATGAATTCAGCTGCTGTTTACTAGATATGGGATAGCTGAATTGACATGACATTCACAGCCACAGCGAGTGCTGTGAGCATCTGAAGAAGTGCCACCCATGAGAGCAGACATGTCTTGCCGTGGGGATTTGCATAAGCGTGACAGTGCAGCACTACACACTAGAGGACATGCTAGCAGCACTGGGTACCACCTGGCTGCCTGAGGGTGGTGAATTTGAGCGCATACATCAATGTAGTCAGCCTTTGTTCTGTTAGCCTGCCTAAAACATAGTCTTTGCCTGTACAAAGACATCGGCTAACAGTTCCCTTTGCAGTACCTATGTTACCAATCATCTGCAAGATAAAATACTCTGTTGTTTGACAGGGATGCACTGGGGTCATCACTGATCTAATTTTTAAGGTTCATTTCATCAAGAAAATGGCCATTCATGCTTTTAATTCCTATGGTCCTCTTATGGTGGCTATACCCTAGAGTGCAATGTAACAGCACACAATCCCAGCAGCTCAAAGAGGAATCTGGCCTTATCCATACGCAGGAAACTGGAGACAACAGTGGTACACCTGGACATTTGTCCCATGACATTTTCTTTAAACGTTCATATGAAGTAAACATTTTTGAAATCCAAATTCTAGCCTTGGCAATAATTCAAATTGGGAACTCACCCAGGAAATTACCCAAGAATAAAAATCTTAAACTAATATGTAAAACACCTTCATAAGTAATTAGTTTAATGAAGAATCCATTTCACTTGTTAAGAATGGAACCCTTAAATCATGTTTCACAGAGAACCATATACGAAACATTAAAGGTGATAACAGGATAATAAAAAATTATCATCAAGACAAAGAATTCATTTAGAGTTTGATTACATACTATTGTACAAATATGGAAGACAGCTGCAACAGTATCACTAAAACCTACCAAGCTTTCATTTCTGCTTTGCTAATGGAGCCAATGAATATTCATTATCTCAAACTTGTAGCAATTCCACAGTTCATTTGCTTGCTATGTGATTTGCAACATTGCCATAAAAATCCAGACTAGTAGAAAATGTCAAAGAAAACTAGCAGACTGTAAAAATTTCCCTTCTTCACACATTGCTTCTTACTCCCTGTGCAATAATAGAACACAACACTGAGGACCCTGCTCAGACTTAAATTCAATTAAACTCTTGAACAGGGAAAGAACCAGCTACAAAAGATCTTTAAAGCTCTATGTTAATTGTACCTTTCCCTGGTACACCACAGTCGAGAGAACTGGCTTTATATTTTTGCTTAAAAAGATGGCACTTGCAATTGCCCACTATTTTCCTGCTACAAATATAAACCCAAGATAAAACAGTAAAATTACTGAACATACCAAGTACTGCAATGATAGCTTTGCATAATGATTGCTTAAGGTGTGCAATAATTTTAGATTACTCTCTTAATGGCTTAATATGAAACACGTAATTAATGTTTAATATAAAAATATAATAAAAAATGTGAATAAATAATGTGTGCTTTAAACAGTGTAATTTGAAAAGATTTCTTAGTTCATAAGTTATTCATCTGTCAAATAAAACATTATAGTTATTTGTTACCACACCTTTTTTAACCATGTTTGTTTTGTTTAATAATGCATTGTGGAACATCCTCAAAAGATAGGATTACTGAAAAGTCTGCTGAATTTGTAAGACTATGATTAATTTCACTGACAAAAGTAACTGTGTAAGTGCAATTTATGCCATTCCAAAACCAATCTGAATATAGAAAATAACTCACTGGTTGGGACTGACATTTGCTGTGCAAAATCCATTTTAACAGATGTCTCCATTCCCCGAGACATTTTCTTAAGGAAAGACAGATAAAGTACACCAACTAGATGCTCACAAATTATTGGACTTGAATTCATCAATAAACCTCATCTATCATATTTATATAAGGCTCCAGTCCCGCCAATCACTGCATGGTGTGCAGTATAGAGCACTTGACTAGAATGAGCAGAGATGCGCAAATGCGATGACAGATGCACAAATAAATCCAGCTTATGTTAGGCAAGCCTTGGTTTTTAGCAGCAGTGAATTTCAAATAAATTTCTCAGGGAGCAGATGTACATGGTTACAGGCTTGTTTACGTGTAGGTTTCCTATTGCAGTTTTAAATGTGATATTTAAACTGGTTTTGCTAAACTTGAATAAAAAAGTTTAGAGTATCATTTATGGTGATATAAAGAAACTTCACATTTTTCATTTTAAACTGACTAAAAATCAAGTCACATTTCAATGAATACGAGGGCATCTATGCAGCAGACTGAATCAAAGTAATGACTGATTCAATTTTGTGTACAAATAAAGATAAAACCTGAAACAAATTATGATTGGGAAGAGTCAGTGTTCCTTGACTTTTTTAGTTTCCAGGCAGGAAAAACACAGCAACCGAAGAGAAAGAGATGATATTACTACAGGGACTTTTGCTTGGCCCAAAGACATTCTTCCTTTTGCATTTAAAGACACACACAAAAAACCCTAAACAAAACACCCACCCACCCTAAAAAAAACAACCAAACCCAAACCAACCAAACAAAAACAAAAGCCCAAACCAAAAAACTGTCGATGGCTAGAAAGCTCTTAACAATCTAAGAAAATATCATGATCATTTCAGAAGACCATCAATCTTGGACAAGATTCAGCAAGAGATGAAATTTACAGTAGATTTATGGTTTCTCTGAAATAAAAGGATTAAAAGACCTTTGAAAAGGGGAAAATCTTGGAAGATTTATACCCATTTTTGTTCAAATGGTCACTGTGGGGGAATTGTCTCAAGACCTATTGCATAGTATTGGGAGACCTGGACTCAGATCAGGGGGTCCTACATTCTTAAGACACAAGCAACACTAGAAATCATTCTTCTCTACTTTTTTGTAATTTGAAATAATTTTCCCTGTGTAAACTTCCTATCTCATATTTTCCTCTTCTAACACAAACAGAGGAAATTTTATTACACAAATGGATGAAATTAAGCAGCTGTCTACTTTATCTGGCTTTTCAGAAGACCCATCCTTCTGTAGTGGGGTTACTGAAAGTCAAAGAAGAACAGGTGCCGATTGCTACCACAACGGTGCACTGGGAGCAATACCACACCAAGCGAGACTCCCTGATTCCTATCCGTAAGCTGATTCACTGACTAGAGCACCAAGGAGTGATCAGCATGACCTGTTCAGCCTTTAGTAGTCCCGTATGGCCCGTGTGAAAGTCTAACGGACAATGGAGACTACCAGTGGCCTAAATGAAGTCATGCCACCGTTGAGTGCTGCTGTATCAGTCATACTAGAACTTCAATACAAACTGGAATCAAAGATAGCTAAATGATATGCCACTGATACCACAAATGCATTTTCCTCAATTCCTTTGGCTGCAGAGTGCAAGCCACCGTTTGCCTTCCCCTGGAGGGGCGTCCAATACACCTGGAACTGACTGCCCCAGGGGTGGAAATACAGCCCTATCATCTACCATGGGATGTCATGCTCAGTATATAAACTGGGGGGGTGGGGGTGGGGCAGAGTCTGCTGATCATTACTCGGGGAATGGCTGGGCATCAGCCAGCAAGTGGTGAGCAATTGTACTGTGCATCACTTCGGCTTTTTTCTCCCTTCCTTTTAGATTTCATCCCTCTCCCCTTCTCCCTCCTTTTCATTATAACTGTTACTGTTATTGTTGTTGTTATTATTATTATTACTTTGTTGGGTTTATTTTATTTCAATTATTACATTATTCTTATCTCAACCCTTGAGTTTTACATTCCTTCCAGATCCTCCTCCCCACCCCTCAGGGTTAGGGGAGGGAGAGTGAGTGAGCGGCTGCATGGTACTTAGTTACGAGCTGGGGCTAAACCCCGATAGTCCTTTTTTCAACACAAAAGAGAAGAAATTCTTTAGAAAATTCAAAATATCATGAAATTATGCAGAATTTGCCACAGATGTACAGGAAAGCTTGATTCTGATTCTAAAAAAAGGAATTTAGCTGTAGTTTAAGATTGAAAATTCTCCCTGAAAGCAAGTGTGTTAGACTTTCTATTATGCAATTGAATTTTTTTTTTATTTCTTTACATAATCTTCTGATTACTCAACATGAAACCCACATGATATGATCCTTCTTTGTAGTTTGCAAAATTATAACATGAAACTAGGAGTGTAAACAACTATATTATTTTAAAAATTCGTATAACAAAAGTATTTTGATTTAGTAAGAATTTTAGTGTTTCTCACTCATTTCGAATTATTTGAATTGAATAACAAATACCTGGTACCTGAAGTAAAAAGTAGCATCTAAAGTACTAATGAGATTAATGAGAGGAAAATAAAGTCTACCTCCACGAGATGATTTGCCTCAAAATTCTTAT
Source organism: Falco punctatus (assembly GCF_963210335.1). NCBI lineage: Eukaryota > Metazoa > Chordata > Aves > Falconiformes > Falconidae > Falco > Falco punctatus. The sequence continues at coordinate 72,704,635 of NC_137583.1, forward strand.
TTTTGTCTTGACTTCTTTGTCTGTGATAAAGTTAGTTTTGTTAATATTTATTTGAACTTGTTCAGTAAGCAACTCCAGTCAAATGAAGGGATAGCACTTTAAGCAGAATTTGTTTAAACAGCCTTGGTTGTTCACGAAAAACAATCATTTCAGTATGACTCAGGAATGCTCGCTAATTTCTTCAATATCATTACTTCATCTACTTTCAGCAGTCTTTCTGCATTCATTTTCATTTCATTTTCTCCTACAGCATACACATGTTGAAGCATGCAAGAGCCTTTTCAGAGGATTTGAACTATACAGTGGTTTTACTTGCCTATCAGTTCTGACATGTCAACAACTTTGTCAGGCTTGCATGTTCTAAAGATCTCCAAGAGATCAGAACAAGCTTCATCTGGAAGAAGATTTATAAACAATAGAAATCCAGGGTATTTAATTCTTCTGTTTTCTTTACTACAGCATGCCGGAGTTGTAAAGTATTGGTTGGAGAGGCAAAGCTGGACTCATAAAAATACTTCTCAGCTGTTTGAATTTACAGTATATGCATGTATGCACATGCGCTTCCACAGAAGCTGTAGTATTCTGTGAATCCTCTCTAGATATATTCCTCAGCATTCAGTTTGGCTTGGAATAATTTCCAGTCACATGTTCTTCATTCCTATATTGGTACAATTCCATATCTGAGAATTTTTTTAATATAAAGGTGTGATCATATAGATAAAGTTTTAGTAGGTGAGCATTTTTTTGGACTAGCATTTTTCAAACCAAGGCTTTCTTAGGATAGTTACAATCACATTGAACTCCAGGAACCTTTTTCAGTAGTGGTCACTGGCAAGCTGGCTCCAAATTTGGAAATCCTTTCTGATAGTCCATTATGTACCCAGTAAGATAACTGTATAATCATGTCAGTAGCTATGAAATACTTTCCTAATACATGCTTTAGAGGATAAAACCCTGAAACGTTTTTGGGAGGAATGAGAAGAAAAAATACTTCTTTTTTTGGGAGGGGTGAGATAATGGGTTTGTTCCAATTCCACTAGAACCTTTAGATGCAATGTTATACTTTTTACTTTATATTATTCAGTAAGAGTAAGAAATTATTTCTTCAGCTGCTCGCTGCCCTGCAACTGCAGTTATGGGGAAAAAACAGAAATGCTGACACAGCCATCAATGTTTCTGATGATACAGACAGCTTTTAGGTATCTCTCATTTCCACAACAGTCGAAGGACAGCATTTGTAGTCACATAGTCAGATACAGAGTACATTGTTTATTACCGGAAGCTGCAAGTTTTCCAGTTGAAAGAAAGCTGAGGTTGATCTCCTTCTGAAAGGACTGTTAATTTAGTAGGACAGCTGGCTTCTTCCTGCAAAGCCTGAGAAATTACAGAGATGACAGAACAGCAGAAAACTGGGGGAAAAAAAAAATCAGCACATGACCTAATCAGAAGACACTCATCTCTGAATAAGTGATAAGGTGGTTGAATGGATGGTGGTTAGAAGGCTGATAGGTTGAAAGGCATTATTAGTTGCCCTATCTTAGGTCTTCATAGGTTAAGCACTCAGCATTCTAAGTATCCTTAGATTTGAAGGACAAATTAGCCTGTTCTGTATCTCGAGCATGGCGAGAAGGTAAAGACAGTGCTGAAGGTTCATTACTTAGTCCCAAAGGCAAAGATTAAAGAATGTTTTTAAGGTAAGTGAGAAGCAATAAAAGGCCCAGAAAGGAAATCTTGCAGGAAATATGACAGCATATTTCTGAAACAAAGCTGATGCTACAAGAATAAAGAAAACTGTTTAATGTTTGTTTCTGTTGTTGATAGTAGGGGGGAAATATGTAATCTCTTTATAAAATAATCAAAAGATATGGTAGAAGAATAGCTTGACAAGAATTTATTCAGATAAAGTCTTACACTCTCTGGTCTCTGATTAAAGCAGGTAATTACCCTGATGTTTTCTGGCCTTTGTAATCTATGAATCACTTGCACTATATAAATATTTATACTAATACAAGCAATTTGGCATAGCCCTACATACTTACTAAGCACCTGAATCAATGGAAAAGTAGTATCTTAAAGTATAATGAAGTCAAACACAACATTTTTCAGAACACCGAACATATGGATTTCTACTTATGTTCTGAGCTCCTATTAAAGCACTAGTATGGAAGTCTTCAAAATAGTCTCTCAGTAAACAGAGCTACAAGCCACTCCTGATGAAGTATAATTGTGGCTTTTAGTGTTACAGAAGTGTCTTCTGGTTAGTCAGTAAAATCCGTCTCCATGAATTATTCCATATAAATAAACAGAACATTTTTTCAGGTTTGTGCTTCAAATGCTGGAAACCCATTAAGTAAGCAGGGAATTTGAGTGCACATTTTTTTCAGTAGAATACACATGGAATGTCTTATGAAAAACTTTATTTTCTTTTCCAAGACAAAATTAAACATTTCTATAAATTGTCAGAATTTCTGAGTGGCAGACAAAGGAAAATTAGCCGAGTGTTTTAGACAGGAAAAGAAACACTTTGAAGGCATCACACCAGTGAATACATGCAACAGAGAGAAGTACATTTTATACTCCTCTGAGATACTCAATATTTAATCTCTTCATGTCTCTGAAAGGACACTACACCTGCTTTTGTGAACGCAATGATGAAGACAACAGTCCATTGCTCAGACGTCACCATTTCCAAAAACAACAGGGTACATATGCAATAGCTGAAAGTCATGTACCTTTTAGAAATATTTCAGGCATCTGACACGGTCATTTAAAAGGTTATCCTCAAGATACTCAGGAACTTGAAGCTTATTCTTCAGCTGAGTGAAGCTCACTTCTTTTCAACTTTGTCACTAATAACAACAAAAATTAGAACAAGTAGCACTACAGTGGCTCAGATCAGAATTCCATCTCATAAATTGTCTTCTCTCTTGCAGGGTCTAATAATGGGCACTTACAGGATTGTACAAAGAAGCATATAATGAATAATTCTTTGCTACATCATCCTGTTTTCCTTGAATTAAAGGTTTAAGAACCTCCACATTTGAATGACTGTATTCAACAGCCCCTGCAGACCTAGCCTCCAGAAACATGGCAAACCCATTTTTGACAGTATGCCATCTCATGGCAATTAAAAAGCTCAGGATTTTATAGGCTTCCATAGTGTTTGCCCTTAATCACCTTGTCTTATAAGTGAAAGCCCCAAGTGCATTTAAACTCATTGTGTCCAGTAACGCCATAACATTGATAATTTTGTTAACTCTCTGTCACTGTGCATGTATTTTTAGGGTTAATTTTCCCAAATATGTTACTTTGACTTTCATAACACTAAATTTGGGTTCTCTTTTCTTATCTCATAACTCAGCAGTGGACAAATCTTCTGCAGGTGTCCACAGTCAAGCTTTAATTTTGACAAACATGCATCATTATGAGTAATCAGTAAACATTGTCATTAGCTCCCTCTTTCAGGTGACCCAGGTGTTCTTCAATAGCACATGACCTATATTCTCTACATGTTTATTGGGTCCTTCTAGTAGAGTTGTTAGGCTTGATTTTCCAATACAAAACCCACATTTACTCTTCTATAAACTATGATAGGTATTTCCTAATCCTTTCCTTCTTACTGTTTTTACTGGTCTACTTTGGAGAAAATTAGATTAGCTGTCTTACAGCGCTCAGGAAACACAGAGGTTGTTGTACAGACAGATGTGGTATTTGTGACTTGCTATTCCATTGGCACTGGAGCTGTTTTCAAGAACAGGTTATATACTAGAGAAAACGGCAATTTGGAGTTCTTTTAGAACAACTTCAAGGATGCTTTTCCCATTTTTTTTCTTAAATTATGTCAAATTTGAGGAGAATGTGATCGATATTACAGTGACCTTCACCCACCATATCATGAACAAGGCCTTGCGTTCCTGGTTAACCTTCTGTTGTAAGTTTTTGCCCCCCCAAAATGGTGATATATGTGTACCTGTGCTATCTGCATGACAGCCCATATGATACATACAAGTCTACGTGCAGGTAACTGAAGTCTTCCATTATTTTTGCTTTCTTTATTTGAAGTCTCTCAATCCGTTGTAGTCAATAGTATCCTAGTGAACAGTTAAAAAGACAACAAAAACAGGAAAGAAGTACTGTTAGCAATTACTGATGCTCTCTAATGTGTCAAAGTCCTATTGCTTGTAAGTGCAATTCCATTTCAATCCTTGAAAAATCTGTAAAGAAATACATTTATCTAATTAAAGTCTCAAAAACCATAAAACCAACAAAATGGACTTTAATGAAAGAGAGTAAATGGACATTTACAGAAAGACTAGTGATGCAGTAAGATATCTTTATCCTAACAGTAAGACAAAAAAGTGGGAAAGAAAAGTGGCCATATTTATATCCCCAAGTGGGGCAAGTCTGGTGTGTAAACAAGTTTCCGTAATTGACCCAGAAGAATTCCTGTCAGTTCTGACACTAATAATGATAAGCTAATGTTCTTTGCATTTTCGTAAATTTTCATTTTTAAAATTTAAAAGCAATTAACTGATCTTGAGAATGCTTCTGGGAGATAAACACACATTATTATCTCTATTATCTAGGGAGAGAGAGAGACACACAGTTTTTGATTTGTCACATAATGACCTGAATACCAGAAGCAAGTGTGAATCACCCACATGTCCTCTGTTGCCAATATTGCACAAACTGACCCTAAGAGCCTGTGTGATGACAAATGCCTACCTGGAACATTAAAGTGAAGATCCTGCAACACTGGGGGCGGGGGGGGGGGGGGGGGGGAAACAACAAAAGAGAAACTGAAGAAAAATACAATTTCACTACTTCTGCTTCACTTACAAGTGAAACATAGAAACAATAAGAAAAAAAAATGAAAAATTGTACAGACACATTAGACTAAATCTCTAGCTAGAGAGAGAAGACCAGGACATTATCTCATTCATCACCTAAAAAATTAATTATGACATTTGAGTCACTTCCCTCTCATCTCCACCGTAGTTCATTTGTTTGCCTCCAGGTTGTGCCTCTGAGTGCCTTGCCTATTTTTTCAAGCAAACCCTGCGCCCGGCTGGTTGGCGGTCCCTCGGAGGGCGCAGCCTGCCTTTCTCTGAGGCACGTCCTGGGCGACTCTAGCTGAGGTAATTCGCGTGACACCTCCTTGCCCTGGAGAGAATAAAAGCCTCCTTCCCCGCCACAGACAACGTCTCTGGCTCCGCAGCTCTCACCAGCGTTTACTCCACTTCAAACAAACCCAACGCAAAGCAGAACCGGCCCTGACCTCGCTGCCCGGCCGCCGCCTGCCTGCCGCCCGCTCGCTCGCTCGCTAGATGGCGCCGCCGCCTGCCGCGGATTCGGCGCTCATCGCCGTAGCCGCCATTTCGGGGGCGAAGTCGCCGGCGCCTCGCCGCTCCGCTCGGCCGGCCCTACCGCTGCCCGGCTCTTATCGCCGTCATCTGCGCCCGCCACCCCCGCCCCGGTCCGTGAAAGAAGAGAGACCCCCACTCGCAGGGCCTGACTGGCTCCGGCAGCTGCCATGGCGGTGGCAGGGGAGGCTTCCCCGTGCCCTGTCAGAGCGTGGAGGGCGGCGCTGCCGCGGGCCCTGCGCTGCCGCGGGGCCTGCGCGGGGTGCGTGGGGAGCGGTACGCCGTGCAGCCCCCAGTCGGAAATGGCGGGCGGTCCCCAGCCTTGGGGGTGGCTGTGGCGCTTCGAGCCTGGGCTGCACGTGGCAAAGGTGCAGGGCAACAGGCGGCTGTGTGCCATGGAACGCAGGGCAGAGGAGCGATATACCAGTCTTCTATGCTAGCTTAGCATTAAAATCATGAAAATAGGAGGCAGATGGGAGAAATATAAACAGAATGTTGCCAGAGTGGGTGCAGTGGTTTTAGGGCATCTACACCGAAGAAGAGAGGGAACTTTCAGCAGCAGCACTTAGTATGAGACCGAACAGGACTTTTAATTTCAGTGTTTCTTTTGTAGCTGTATGCATCAGTGATGGAGATTGAAGCAGCAGAGCCCTCGTTTCTGATGCGCGACATAGCTTAACCTTCTCAAGGGTTCGCTGGTGTACTGTACAGATCAGCTGCTGCTCAAGGAAAGAACTGGGTAGAATTGAAATACAGAGAATTCACCGATTTCTCACCCATCCTGGCACTGGGTTGGGAAGTGTTTCTGAGAGTACAAGGGCAGATGGGTGCCTTGAGAGTTTGCTTCAGATATAGTTCCTTTATAGTCAATGGTTTGTGCTTTCAAAGGAACTTACGTCAATGTTCTTAACATTTTCTTAAGAAATACTACCTGCTCAGTTTCCATTCTGAATGGAAATTTTTGAATTTTACAGAAGGGTTTTTTTACAGAAGTGATTGTTTTCAAGAAGAGGGGAAAAAAATGGGGCTGATTTTGGTAGCTGTTTCCTGAAGTATCCTGGATCTATTGACCACAAATGTGATCAACAAAAAATGATTAGTGTGTGCTGTGCCCGGTTGCATAAGATACAAATTAAGAATTGGATTCTGCAGAACGCAGTTACTGGGAGATAATTGGTTTAGGCTTTCTCTGTGTCAGTGCTAAGTCTAGAGTGTCTCAGCAGTAATTGCATCCTAATGTATCCCATTTCTCTGTACTGACCACAGTGAGGACCTTGGCTAAGTGGTTTAGCTGGATAAGTCTACTAAGATGTCTTAGGTAGCTGAAGCTATGTATGAAAGAGATTATATTTTCATTGCAAATTAGTATGATGAAAAATAAGAAAAATATTATGTGAAAATATAATGTGCCCAGAATTTTTTTTCTGTGACTGTTGAAACTAGCCTGGCACCAGTTCCAGGAAACTTGTCATCTTCTGAAGACATATTAGGGTTATTTGTAGAAATGTGAAGATTACAAGTTTATTCTAATAAGCAGTTTAACACCTGGATTCAGTATTTATGCTTTGTCCATGTGAAGCTTTAAAATGTGTAAATAATGAAAAAAACCCTTAAAATCTAACAGGGAATGCTGTACTTGTGCTTTCCTAAATACTTGAAGTGCTTCAAATACTCAAAAGGCTGAAAATTATTTTTATAATTGTAATAAATGAATTTGAATGTTACAAGTTTCATATAATTCATAAAGGGAATGTGTAAGCCACATGGCCCAGATCGGGTCCAGCCTGTTACATACAGCAGTTTATAAAGTTGATCAAAGAGAAAAGTAGGCCCACTGATACCTTCTGAAGGCTATAATAAAGAGGGAGCAGAATATTGATTAATTAATCAAAATTATTGCATATGTAGTTGATGCACAGTAGCAAGAAGATGAATTGTTTCAAGACTCCTTTTAGGATCCGTTGTTTGACAAATACCAGAAGGGCTGAGAGAGTTTTATCTTCCTGGGTACTGTATTTACTGTCTGCAAGAGCTCATGATTCACCGCGATGCTTTCTCTTGCAACGTAACTGGAACCAGGAAATTTACAGCTAAGACCAACCACTGCCAGCAGCCCCAGTCCTGTTATCTGTACTAAAATTGTCCATTCTATCAGTAGTTTAGTCCATTGTGCAGCAGTAGTATGGGATACAAAATGTTCTAACAGATGCAAAAGCAAACTACCACAGAAAGCTGAAAAGATTAATTCTTGGAGCGCTGACTTTGTAATTCTGAGACAACAAATCGGTTGTAATTCCATACATCCCCGTACATACTCTGGTATTTCAAACGTGGTATCATACCAGCTCTTCTGTGGCCAGAGTTGAAAAATAAAGCTTTTCCTTTGGCTGCAAGAAGAGTGAGGATTCTGTATTTCCATTACTGAATCACCTTTTCCTGTCACAAAATTCTCAGTCTATTACAGAGGAGGTGGAGTGTCGTCAGAAACTGGTGAGGAAAATCGGGCAGTATTTATGAAAATGAGAGGAAAAATTCTGCAACAGTATACATCAGTATAAACGCATTTGACAACAGTGCTGGGGTGTCTTCTCTACTGTGAAGTTAATCTAAACAGAGGTATTCATAATAAGCAGTGCTTTTCTTATCCCAAGCACTGAATTGACAGTGGTTTTAACTATACAGGACTTTTTGAAGAGAAAAAAGAAATGCGCAAGCAACTGATTTGTGTGGAAACACTGGGGTTTGGGATTAAGCACTGAAGGGGGTAAGGGTCTCTCCTCTGCCCTGTGCAGTTGCAAATGTGCAAATGCAACCCAGCCCTCTTCTGTGTCAGAGAAACGTGTGAGGTGTTTGGCCCGTGTCTTAGTGATATCCAGTATCAAGTCCAAAAGACAAATACAGAGGAGTCAAAGTGTTCAGATGCATTGGTCTCTGTGCCAGTAATTGTTCAGCTGTTTGAGACTCGGTAGGTTGAATGACCCGTCATTGCTATGGCAGTGCTGTCCCGTGCTGTGAGCAGTGGGTACAATGACAGTGCCTGCCTGGTGCGAGTGGGTCTGGTCAGGGCTCTGGCCCTCCTCTCAGCCCTTTCCCCAGGTACATGCACAGCTGCACCGGCTCACTCTGCCCTCACGTATTTTCACTGCTCTCACCACAGTGCCATCTTTCCTGTTTCTGTAAGAGGCACTTTGGATCAGCCTTTGTGGTGTCTCAGTATCTTGCAGGAGGGACATCAGTATACCTTATGCCTAGCCTGTGACCCTGGCCTTTTCTTGTTCAGGCATGATGTTCAGTTTAACTACAAAATAGCTGCACATAACAATGTGTATTTATCAAGAGATTTTCATATGGTAACACGGCTAGCTGGCATGCAGAGCAGCCAGACTGTTGAGCTCTCTGTGCTTCCTGCACAGTGGTGATAGCAGCCAGGCTCCTCCTTTGGAGATCCTAGGCTGGGCTGAATTTGGTCACTGGAATACCTCTGTTACGAGCTCCCGATTTTTACCGTTAACTTACAAATAACTTCAAAAAATGTAGTCTCTTCTGTTGTGTGTTGTTTCATTTTTTCTTTAAGGAAAGGTAATTTTAATTTATCAGATTCACTAAGCTGGGCATATGTATAGTAGTATCCAGCAAGCTGTACTGTTTGTAGGTATAGAACAGGAAAAACACTTTCACTATTTACTCATCCAAAGGGCAACCATAACTATGTATTCACAGATTTCTGTAGCACACAAGAAACAATTTTATCTCTGGTCATCTCCAGGGGAGGCAGGTGGTGTTTTCCTCATTTGCACACTTTTGTACAAAGTTGTCTCAGCTATTTCCTATTTCCTCCTGAAAATAGCAGTGACTCTTTCTTTATTGCAGGAGTTGGTATTACAGGACTTAGTAATTTAAGGAATTTCTTTTTATCTAAGGGCTTTTATCTCTGGACTTTGCAAAGTGTTCAAAGGACATTAATTTACTTTTGATTTACTTAATTTTTAACTGTATTTTAAATAATGGGATGGATACACACACACACGCACACGCATTGGCAGTTTTGATTTTTTTTACCAGGTCTCTTGGTTATGTCATACAGACATACCAGAAAGGGAAAAGCTGGACAATCTTCAGACATCTTTCTATATCTGTGATTGGTGAAACTTCTTTAAAACTTAGCCAAAGCTGTACAATATTGTGTGTCCATCCAGCAAAGGAGTACAGGGGGAAAAAAATTGAAAGCTCTGAAGGAAACATTAGCAGAGATGCCCTATGTTTTAGGACAGCCCTTGATAAAACAGCTGAAGTAAAGGAAGGGGGTACTTCCATTCTAAGTAGCTATCAATACCATTTTTGCTTAGGAGACTTTATTGTTTACTGGATAGCTAGAAAAAAGGTAAATAATAGATGTAATACAACTTTGTTCGCAAGCTGCTCAAGCGTAGGCACACATGTGTAGAAACCCGTTCCACTTATTCCAGATATACTCTTCTCTTTAAAAGGAATCTTTAGCATGGCATCAACTTTTTGTCAGTCAAGAGACCTTAAGCATAGGGAGAAGGTAAGTAATTCTGACTACAGCGCTCACAGAAGGACCAAAGAGAAACCTGTTTCCCATTACAGATATTTGGTAGAAGCTCCTCTGCTCTAGCCCTGCTCCTCTGTATGCTTCTTCACTGAGGCCTGTTAGTGCCAGGTGCCATGGCTTGGAGAACGGCGTCTTCATAACTCAGGAGGGATGATGCATGTCTGAAAATACGCAGAATGATAAACTCCCCCAAGGCAAACACTGCTTTTCTATACACTTGAAGAAAAGCTGAAAGGGGACCTAGGCAGTACATTATCAATTGGAATTACAACAAATAAAGGAAGAGTTTATTTTCAAATAGTACATCAGTGATTTTATTTCTCTAAACTGGAGAGGTATATGATATAGTATAAGATAGCCATTTCATATACATGCTTGGATTTAAAAAGAGGCATCACTGCATACTGAAAGCATTGTTACTGAAATAAAACCCAGTGGAAGGATCATCTACTCTTTTTTGAACCTGTCAGAAAAATGTTGATATTTACAGAATAGTAGAAAAGCGCAAGGCTATGGGAAATGATATAATTATGCCCAAAATTTGGACTAGAGGTAGGAATAATGAAGTCTCTTCAATTTTTTTCCATCTTTCCATCTATTTTTTGGTAAGGAAAAAGTATTTAATTGGTTTCATTAAATTGAGATGCAGGTATTGTAACACGGTTTACATGAATGAAAAGATAGTGTCATAAACTGTGAAGCTGAAAATCTGAAATGAGCAGCGTTTCCCATCGTAGTCTGGATAACGCTGAAGTAATACAGCAGGGTAAAAATAATGTAAAGATATGAGTAATGATTTCCTCTTGGTGCAAAAAGGAGAATTTCTACATTGAGTTAAGTAATTTCCTATAGTAAATATCTGTCAGAATTTTCCTTGAACACCTCTGGAACTAGCTTTCAGCTGTGCTCATTTATGTGAAAAATATATGTCTACTCCCTGAACTAAACAAAAGAAACTGTAACAATTTGGAGGGAATTTTGGGGGAAGTATATATATGTGTGTATTCATATAAATCCATAAACCTTATGTTTGTGAAGAGAGGAGACTATTATATGGGTAGAAAAATGCAAAGCTGGCATAAAATCTCACCATTTCAGAGTCTGGGTATTATTAGATGGAATATATGGGCATTTTGTCAAACTACATGTCAGTATGTGCATCTTTTTCTTGGATATCCACAGTTGCTTCTGGTCCACTCATTCTGGTTGAAATCTGTAGCAGGTTTTGTCTCTTCCTCTTCCAGCAGAAATAAGCTATACTTCCAGCTCCAACTATAGAAAGGCCTAGAAGAACCAACAGCCAAATGATGCCAGCAGAGAGTACTTTCTCCATTTTCCCTTCTGTAAGTGGATAAAATGGAATCAACACCTTTGATATCAAGAGATTTCAGAATCTAGCAGTAAATGATCGTTCTTTAACTAGAAATCAGACAAACGCAATATGCATGTAGATTTTCAGTTCAACAAGTGGGTTTGTTGGTTTGGTTTTTTTTTAACTAACAAACCCAAACAAAATATGATTAAACAAACCCCAATTGACTTCAGAATAACCTCCGTTTCCTGTATCTAGATACAGATTAAGTTTATGGACTTTTTATTTTTAAATACTCTCAAAATTAAGACCTAGAAACTATGTAAATGTATTTTTGTTGTATTGGAGCATCTCCTTATAATTCTACTTAAAAGGAAGTATGCTTACCTGTATTTTCTGTTGACATTTCTGTGTTTTCAGGAGCTTTTGGAAGGAAAGGAAAATGTTTATTCTGAATGCTTAAAAACCAAAAAGAGGCATTTTTAACTTCCGAAGTCCAGACGTTCCTGAGAATTCCCCCTACATCCACTTGCTGGTGACAGTTGCTCTCCCAGATCATTGTCTAGTAGGATGACTGTCACTTTCATTCCAAAAGCGTCTGACCTCTTCATTTGAGATACTCAACCAGACATGAAATTAAGAGTCAGATTTCTATTATTTCTAAAAGTGTTTTGAAATATGTTCATTTCTGAGAAACTGCTCACAGGATCCTTAATCATTTTAAGGTGTTTTCTGAAACAGGAAAAATTTCCTAAATGCAGGTTTCAAGTGTTAGAGATGTATCATGAGCATTTTACTTGAGCTGAAAAGGATCTTCTGTGAGTTTAGCTCCTTCTGTCATAGACAACCATTCCATGTGGGTGTGGTTCCTGTGGTAATTACGCTTCCTGAACTTAGTAGGTAAGGGAAAGGAGAACAAAAATATGAAGCTTAACCAAATAAAATTTCATGTTCTGGACCACTTTCATTTAATCTGAGTTGGTAATTGAACTCATGCATTTTCTTGCAGATGATAATTTTGCTATCAGGATAGTACCAGCATTTTATTAAACACAATTGTATCATACTGTAGATGAAGAGTGCCACAAGAATGTATGTTATAGTATTCCTTTAATCCACTGGTTTAGGGGACAGTAATGAAAGGAATCACCAATTCCAGCATTTCTACAAGACAGAGTTTTCGTTACACTCATTGGAACAAGGTTACATCTTTTGAGAATATATTCAGGCGAAATTAAAACAAAATGCTGCTTTTGATCTTAGATTGTGTGATATTTGAGGGAAATTCTAATGAAATTAGACTGGCTTGTCATTAAAAATGAGTGGTCTGTGACCATTCTTTTGCCTAAACGTAGGGGTCTGAAGTATTCGTGATGGCTGCATGGGGCTGATGGTGATTTTACAGTACTTATGGGATATGCAGCCGTATGAGGAGGTAGTCAGAAACCGTTTGAGGCTTGTCAGTATTTAGGCAGCTGAATCCCACTATTGGGGTCTATTGGTTTTGCACACAAATCTATGTTTTATATTTTATGTTACACAATGAAGATACATTATAAGGCATTATTAACCGTAACATATTAGAAATGTTACTTACTTTTTGGTTTTTTACAGATATATCCTTTCTTGAAAGAACAGACGTTGGTGTTCCAGAGGCCAGACAATGCACATACTTCTCCACAATCTTTATGTCTTTTGTTTGAAGGTTCTCCTGTTTGCCAGTTGACAAAATCCATTGCAGATTTGTCTGCCCATACCCACTGTCCTAATATTTAAAATTAGAATATATGTATAAAATACAGGGGGTTAAACGTTGTGATGGGGAAAACAAAAATTTGTAACACAATTAGGTGGTCAAATGTTTCAGTTACATTTCTAAGCATATGTAAAGCATGCTTTGAGATAAACTGTATAATTTGTATATAGGTGTATTTTCAAGTATACTAAGTGGTTTTGTTTCTAATATAGCGTATCATAATTTTGTATGATATGATAATGTATGATTAAATATTGAAGATATTACCTCTGTCATTTTTCTTTAGCCCTATCCAAAAGTTTGGTGATTTTCCATGGAGTATCTCGATGGTGTCTGCCAGAAAGTTTGCTTCAGTATAGTCTCCTATTGATACCAAATTAGCAGCTGAAAAAATATTAACGAACACATCACAATGTTTCGTTGCCTTACAGTTTAAGTCAATAAACGCGTAAAAGATATGCAAAAAGATATAGAAGACACTGATTCTTGCAGGTAATATTCACTAGTCTCATTATGCTTATTATATTACGATATCATATTTTGAGCATGACTGTGAGCTGTATGGATGCAAATCAGCATGAAGACATGGATTTTTGTTTAGCCTTTGGTATTTTAGAGAAGAAAAATTGCTGTCCTACGATACTCTTTGGACAGGTCCAACCCCAACCCAGATTGTGATGCAAGCAAGCTGAAAGTGGTATAGATGATGTAGTCAGCACCATGCATGTTGCCACTACAGCTCCATCACCCACCAGTGACTGGGCAGTCCTTGATGCTATTACTGCAAGGGTAGATAGGATTTATAAGCAGCTAGAGGTTGAGGTACAGGAATTGATTTATAATTGCCATGGGCCCTGGCATTACAAATACAAAAAGCTGTGTTGGTGTCATCAGGAAATGATCACCTTCTTGGCCTGGCCAGTGGGTAACATGTAGGCAAAAGTGTAGGAATTTAGAGCATGGACCAGTCTCCAAATGCGACCTTTCATTCTGGTTATTAGTGTGATGTTTACTTTTTGTAGTAATTATGTGATTTATCTTTCTACAGAACCACTTCAGGAATTCTGTTGTCACATAACTGTAAAGTAAAATGCCTTTGCAAAGCTACTTTTTTGGTTTGCTCAGTCACAGGTCAATGCTTTCATACATACAAGGAGGTGCTGCTAGAAATCCTTGTATTCTCTCTAACACTCAGACATATAGTGCTAATGTATAGGATCTTTCCTGTTTTTACTCACTGCTGCGTCACAGCAATTCTCAGTGAACAGCCAGGAGAAATGAGAAATGTAAAGTGTCTTTTCCTCATCCCTGATCAACGCACAGCTCTTCTCCACAGATCATAGACAGCAGCGGGGGCTGCTTCAGAGCAGGAGCTGCACAGTTGGGTGTGTTTTACTGATTCATGAAAGCTAAACGACTCCTCCAATTCATTTGTTGTCCAGCCAGTAAGATCCAATTAACAAACTGTGCCCTGGAACTAACAAAGGCAACTTTCCTATGAATCTGTCTCCTAGTTTATGCTGTGTGTGGATTCCCTCTTGTTCGGGGAAGGGAAAGCTAACCCTGCAGTCTGTGCCTTCATGGGACTATAAAAGTATTTCTCTCCCTAACCACTTACTGATTTCCATAAAACTAGTAGGAATTTAATATTTTTGAGATATTTGTATTTCAGCTGGTATTTGAGATATGAGATGTTTCTGTCTCTGGCAAAGTTTAGTTCTGTTGTGAAAAAGCATGCTCAGAAAAGCAAGCTAAAAAGCATTAAGTTTGAAGTTTTAAAGTAATTTAAGATTTGCTTAGCAATGTCATTCATTATTTTATGTAATTAATTACATCTTCATTCTTTCTAAAACAAAACACTCACCTAGTCGGGCGCATTCCTGATGAGCTTGAGACCAGCTCCTTTTCTTGGAGGCCTCAAAGTAATAGCAGTGACCATGGAAAGGTACCCAAGATTTGCGTCCTCTTGATTCAGGGCATTTTCCAGGAAGTTGTGGGAGCTCAGTAGGGGCCATTACTGATAAGAGATCAGGTAGTTGGAAACAAGTTATTTTATAAAATTTGTTTTTCCCTTTATACTACTAAGACAAAACTAAACAGACTGTATTAGGTTTTTCATCATAAAGGAAATGAAGCCTGTTCTAAACAGAGCTTGAATATGGCTTTGAGTGTGTGTTTGAGAGCATATTTTGCTTCACATTTATTTGTCAAGGTGATTAGTAAGAAGAATAGATTCTGTCTAATGAAGATTTTTGTAATTAGTCTAGTTGATAAAATATCCAGCTGGTTTTTTGGCATAAGTATCTGCCTAATTGGTTAAAACTGCTATTTTTAAAGTGTCTTCTGACACTTCGTTCTCATTGTTTGACAGGATCAAAACCTGATAGCAGAAACTGTGATTGTGAATGGAAGTGTGGTTATAACTAACCATAGCTTGCAGGACTTTTTGTTAAACTGCATCCTGAATATATTCCATAGTCATTGATATAATAGGAAAATTTTGATTGAGAAGATAAATGCAGATGGAACGAAAATTAAATGTTCTGCCAATTACGTTTTCTTTGTGTGAGTCTTCTACAGTCTGTTTCTTCCCCTATTAAAGAACATTCAGCACTCAAATTAGATTTCCAGAATATTGAAGTAGAAGACATTATATATCAAAACCTGAGGATTTTTGTTAAATTACAGCATCTTAGAATGTAAATTGGCATGCAATTTTAAGCTTTCTAATGATTCAAGATCTTCCTTAATGTTGACAAGAATAACATAGCTAAATCGTGAAATCATATTTATACTTATTTCCTTATAAATTATGGAAGTTGGTGCTTGGAAGGCTCCTCAGGTGGTTATGTAATTCATCCTTGTGCTCACAGATGACATGAAGTTGATATATAATTATGTAATTTCTAACAGATGTTTGTCCTGTCTGTTCTTTGTAAGCTGTGGTGATGGAGATTCCCTGACGTGTCCAAAGTATTTATTAAAGGCTTCTATACTGATAAAATTAGAAGTTTTTCCTTGCTGTATTTAAGTCTTCTACTCCTTTTTAACTCATATGAGACATAGGGAAAAATTTAATTCCATTCCTTAGGGCTCATTTTTAATATTTAAAATTTATAATCTTTCTCTTAGTCCTTTGTCCCACTCTAATTATAATATTTCCTTTTAATTCTTGTTTCCTGGTCATCTGAAAATCGTTGACTGAGAGCCTTTTCAATCTTCGGTGCCTCAAACTGGAGACAGAATTTCATCTGATGCCTAATCAAAATAGATTTCATAGCAAGTGAATGACTTTAAAAGTTAAGAAATCAATGAGTATTCAATCTTTTATTTCTTAAGCTTCTGGTAATTATGATTATGAATTTATTTACTGGGAAAAATTTAGAACTAGTTAGCTACTCATGTCTTCCTGTATACTAGCGTATAAACAAGTATTTTCAGTGGCTTATTTTATTTAGCACAGTTGATAGATCTACACACCTTCTAGTTAAAAGACTTATAGGTAATTGCTTACCATCCGATTTTTTACAGACAGAAAAGAATTTTTCCTTGCAAGAAGCTGTCTTCCAGGTGCCGTCAGTGTCTAGGTAGACACATGCTAATGTCTGTTTTGGTTCCCCGCTGGACCACTTGCTGTAAACAAATCTCCATCTGTCAATCCATTGATACTTGCCATTGGTCTGGAAGCAAAATCCATACAGTAATTTCAAGATTGCTGTGAAAGATGTAGCTACTACACAGGATCTATAATAGGACTCTCATGTAACCAGTATGGAATCATATGCTTACTAATGCCCCTTTTTGTGCTTGTAAATGCTAACTGCAACAAAATGTACAGTGTCTGTTATTCACAAATGTGAATGCAGAATGGGTTTTTTTCTGCCCTCCAAAAAGTATCTAACATCAATTCAGAGAATTTTTCCAAGTGTTGGGAAATGGAAGGGAAAAAAGAAAGGGGGCATGAGGGAAGGCATAAAACTGGGAATCAGGTAAGACATGATGTTGGTACAACCACCCAAAGGTCGGTATGCAAAATGGGAGTGTGGGTGGGAGTGTTCTTAATAAGCAGTGCTGGTCGCCATCGCTTTTGTTGTAGTTAATTGTGACTGTGGGGAATTCATGGGGAAGAGTGTAGCATATCAAAACACACTACCATCCAAATGTTCACCCTCTCCTGTCATACAACTGATGTAGACATCTCACAAACAGAAAGGATTTTTCTTTCCAATAATATCCTAACTTCTTAATGGAAGCAATTACACCAATTGTGTTTTCAAATGAAAAAAATTGTATCCATTGTTCAATATGTACTATATCATATAGCCTCCAGATTTTTTGCCTAATTTTTGCTTCTGTTTCTGTCCACAACTGTATTTTGCTACCACTACCATAAATACAAGACTACTATAGTAGAAAGTGTGAGAATAAATGCACACGTAAAAACTGTTCCTTTGCAGGTCACAGATGTGCAATGTAAGATACCATGTCAGTGATCACTGAGGTACATAAACACATGGCAGGAGGGCAGGAAGCATGTTGTTCCTGAAACATCTTTTAGATTAAAATAAACTCAAAATGTGGGAGATTTTACAATTTATATTCAAGATCCTTTAACTGACTCCACAAAACACACAGCATTGTTATATCCTGGTTTGCAGCAGCATTTCCTTGTGCTAGTATGTGAAAGTTCTTAGTTCATTAAAATCTCCACTGTATGAGTCTTACTTGAAGAGCTGCAGTGTAAATGGGTAGTGTACTGATGTAACATGCTGTTTTCAGCACTACACTGGCAGAAATTCCTACAGGTTACAAGATAACATAAAGAGATCAGGTCCAGTGTCAGCTTGACTACATGCATGTAATGTATGTGTTCTTACCGTGTTGCTGTTAAGACCAATCCACAGAGGCTCTCCATATTCCTGTGCAATTAAGAATAACAGTGCCTGGGTATATGGGTCTAAAATGCTGGCAAGTTCTGAGGCATTGTTATTGCAGTTTTTCTGTGCTTCCTCCCAATTCATTTTGGAACGGGTGACAGAATAGCTAATGCCACTAGAATGGCCAGAAGCAAGGTCCAGCACTGTTGCTGATGACTTAAAGAGTTCAGGATCTGTAGGAATAAGGAAAAAACCTCACCTCAAGATCTGGAAGCCACATATTTGACTTGGGTGACTGAATAACATCTTCAGTATTTACAGACCTAGTAGAAAATTGCTAATGGGATGGAACACCTTCTTACTAGTTTTTTATAAGTAACAGATAACTTCAAAACAGCAGTGAACTTTCTGGGTGAAAGAAATACATTTTCAGCCTTGGAGAATTTTGAATCGGTAAAGTCACAGTTTCTTATATTGCAGATGTAAATTCACCCCATCAGTCAAAAATAACACACCTACCCTGCATGTTTTCAAAATACTCTGTGGCTTAGAAGCATTGTGACTCTCAGGTTTGTTTGGGTAACTGTAAAACTTATCAGTTATGATAATGTGTAATCATTATAAACTTATGTAATTAAACTGTTCATGGTTTTTAGCTATTTATTTACACTTTTAAAAGTAAAATCATTTTGCTTTCCTAAATTCTGTTATTTTATTTATCATTCTCTTCTCCAAAGTAATGCTAAGTAATGCTGGCTGGAAGATGGGCCCTTAAGTTTTACTGATCCTTTACTTTAAAAAAAAAAAAAAAGACAAAGATAACTAATGTAAAGCACATTAAACAAGAAAAGTGATTTTAGTCCTTATGTTAAAATTTTCAAGATTAGTGATACAGAACTCACTGCTATTCTTCTGGCATATATACCCTCTGGATGTATAACACTCCTCATTGTTCCACTTCCCTGTGTCATCAGCATGACCTCTTTTCAAAGAAACGCAATCAAACTGTTGGAGTAAGGGGAAGAGTATGAATACATTGATATTAGATGTTATAAAACAAAGCACTGTAACCCTCTGGATAGTCTCACTGCTTTTTTCTTTGAATCCTGTTATTGTAGGGTTTGTATTGCAGCTCTAGAAACACCTTCCTTTTATCCTTTCCTGTCCTTTCTGGCCTCCCCTGTGGTTGCTACTATCTTATAAATCTTTGCAACCTTCAGCTCAGCTTACTTGTTCATGTGGTTTTTTTCGAGGAAATGTACTTGAAAGTCACTGTTATTTTCAAGAACTTTCTGTCACATACTGTGTCTCAACTAATAAGTGTCTATGAGTACGTTTTTTGAAAAAGAATGAAATACAAATAAATTTAGGTAATGTTTTGTATTTGGCTTGCCAAGCCAACTTGAAATAGCGGTTATTCTTGACAGAATCATCTAAATTATGGTCCTTGACAGAGTTATCATCAGCTCTAATTCTTAGAATTTCTCTTTCAGCTACACCAGGTAGCTGAGTGCTTAAGAAGTTGGAACTTCAAGTTTATTACAGCCTGCCACAGCCTACTAGGCTGCCATGTGGAAACTTTAGGAACACCTGCTTTAAGTGCATTTTTATTCTAGTTTCTTAGCTTGAGAAACTTTTTGAAGTTATTTCACTCCTTTCAAAAAGAAGCCTCTGAAAGAGATAGCTGTTAGTCTCTTGAAGGTGAAGGAGGAAAGTAGAGTGTACCTTTTTACATTACTTTTTCCCCACAATATTTCCCAGGAGCGTTATTAGAGCTGCAGTAGAGCTGTGTATTGTGCTACATTGTATATGTCTTCCTACATGTATATGTCTTCCTACATGCCTTAGCTAATAAGTACATGGACAAGAGCAAAATGAATTGGCTCAGGTGCAGATGAAGCTGGTTGGCTAGAGGTATGATTTCTGGGTTCTCTAGAGGTGTGGATACCAAAAAGAAGGAAGAATGGACAGTGTGTGAAATGACAGTGTGAAGGACAAGTTCTGAAAGCAAGACAGGGAAATAAATGGAAGAAAGGTGATGTGGGTGTGCAAATCAGTGTATAACACTATTTTATTTACAGCATTCTGAGATATAATTTCACTGCTAGCAGTGGAGAGGGTGTGATTGGTTTAGAAAGTAGCTGACATCTATCAGCAATTCAATTAAAAATTGAAATAGGGGAGAAGTAGAAAAAAGTTGAACTCTTTCCTCTTGCATCCTCTCTTCCTTCCTTTTCAAACATCAATTCACTTGCCAAATGTGAAAATATTTCCAGCATGTGTTAACTTCTAAAATTCTAATGTTGCATTTATATTCTCTGCAAAATGAACAGCAAGTTACTATGAAAAAGAAAATTTTATTCAACCAATCTTTATTCAATCTGTCTATTGCTGCAGTTTCATGAAATTTGTTGGCAAAATTGCAGCAATGCCATTTTGTGCTCTGGGATGGCTAGAATACTCAAACATTGAAATTTTTTATCCCTAATACCAATGTAAAAGTAGATGAACAACTTTGGGAGAAGGCTGAGGCAATGTCTGCAGCAGTGAGCAGTTTAAGTGATATTGCTCCTCAATTTAACTTGACGGTAAATGCTAAGCAGTATTTACTGTCAGTATTACCTGTTACTCAGTAGTATTACCTGTTGCAGATTGTGGCCATCTTCTGGATGCAGGCTGGGATACAAAACGGGTTCTACAAGTTTTGGGGAATCTGGAGCCCAGTTTGTGTAGGAGACAGCACTTCCATCAGCCCAGACAAAGTTGAGTTCACTTAGTAGATCATTCAAGCCAATCCAAGGATCATTTGAAACATCCTTCAAATAGTAAGTGAGAAAAGCTGGGGAAAAAAGCCAATAGAAAGAAGATGAGCATGTCACGTCATCAGTTGGACATCAGCTCATAAACAAATCCTTAACTGTTTTGTTCATTAAAGTCTTGTAACTTGTTTAGTTAGTGTTTGATCAGAAATTTACCCAAGTTCCATAACCTTTTTCAAGGTTATGCCAAGCCTTTGCCTTTGAAAAATCTCAAAAAGTGAAAATATTTGTAACTATGAAGCAAGATTGGAAAGAGTAAAGAGATAAAAATCCTGCCTGACCACCATGTAATGAGTTCACTTATTTCAACACTCAGGATGAGCTGATTTCCTGATGGAAACGTGTAGCTGTATACAGCTGCAAATGGCAGCCCAGGAACGTAGGCAAGGTGAAAACATGCCCTCCTTTGACATCCTACTGCTGAATTAAGTTGCAGACTTTAGGCAGCCATTTTGGAGAGTTATATATCACTTTGTATTTCTGGTAGCAACAAACCATGGATTCCTTTTATTTCTCTGTGTCTAAAACTGCAAATGCCAGGTCTGGATTTCTTATTTTATGCTAATTCATACCCTATAAATAATGTAAAGCAGTTTGCATGGAACAGGAGTAAGGAACCCTTAGCATCACTAGCATGCCCTAAACAAAGGGTTCTAGTTCTTCTAAAAACGTTTCATGCCATGGCCATATAACCCATGTTGAATATACATTATAAAATACAAACAGTTATATACTGTCTTTTTTTGCCATGTTCTGTGCAGGAAATGACCACTGGATAAATGCTGTCTATATAAGACTGGGTAAATGCTGTCTATTACCTAAAGGGCTGTTGTACTATACCTTGTACTTTTTCATTATGTATGCTTGCTAAGTTTCCTCCAAGGCTTACACAAGTACTTCTTGCAGTATGCCAGTATTCGTAGGAAGAGCCAAAAATTTTGTAACACTAGAGAAAAATGAGTATAGGCTGTTAGTGAGTGACAGCAAAAGGAATTTAGGTTTGAATTACACTAGTTCAAGTAAAAATTAGCCTAACTTGTTCCCACAAAATAATTTTCCAAAGTTGGCAGGGACTCAGCTCTGGAACCAAGTCAAAACCATTAAAAAAAATTAAATTTACTCTGTGTCTTTCTGTGAGGGACTGAGAAAATCACAACAAAAACAACCATTTATAAATCACAGTAGGAGTCTGTCTGATGAGAATCTAATGGGTTAACTAAATCAGAAATTTTAAGAAGCCATACATCACCATTAGTAAAAGACAAAGTTCTGATTCTATAAGAAAAGCCTAGCACAGGTTTTTATGTGGAATCATCTGAACATTCTGAAAAACATTTTGGACCTAGAGCCTATGATCAGTGTGGTCTCGTGTGTGTATTCAGCCTTTTTCATTTTACAGCTCTTTTATTAATGAAAGAATATGACTCATGATTTCTTAAAAATTGCATAGTCATCACATTACCAGTACACATTCACCCTGACATGGTTTTGGTAATTAGGAGTGTGCCTGGTGTGCCCTTTCCATGTTTACAGCTCATGTGCTGCTCTGTACATGCCAGCAGCACTGTCAGAGAATTATCTCACAGAGTTTATGGAAAATAGCAACTCTGATGACTGTAACAAAAAGAGAAAAAAGTATACCAGCATAAACTCCACTGGTGTGAGTATCCATGGATGCTTTCATAACAATGTTGTATAGATTAGAAAACAGAACCCTTGCTTAGTAAGCACATCACATTTGCCCCTTTTGGGAAGAGGCAAGCATTATATTGAAGCCTGTTTGGAAAAATCTGTCCTTATTTGTGATTTCTTCCAGCTCAAATGACTCATTTTATGCTATATTTGGTGCTTTCAGTTGAATTTAGGTCAATTTTTTTGAAAGTAAATACAATGTAATAGCTTTTGCAATGTATCTCAGATGACCACATCTCAGGAAGACAACTAAAAACCTGTAAAATCACCATTTTGCAGGAATTAGGCAACTGGTTCAATTTTAAATGCAACTTTGGATAATCACTGCCAAAAGTTATCTGAGAGACTAAAGGCCTCTTGTATATCTTTATGTACCTTCCCAAGATCTATTATCATTGTGCTTAGATGAATGTTATCATACCTGATTTTTAAATAAAAGCCAATCTTCAGGACATCCTCCAGGAGTTGAAGGTACTGCTGAAGGAACTGTTGTGTTTCTAAAACTTCTGTGCCTCTCACAGATATAGCCATTTGAAAAACCACAGCTGACATCATTCCACAAGCCTGAAATCAATTTAAGTACAGATAATAAGACACTGAGTAAGGTTGAAATCTGTGGGAAAATGAACTGGCTTCCATGCTTCTGAGTTCAAAAGCAATCTGCCTGGGAAGGTGAGATACTTCAATTCAACTCTACCTCCCATCATCATTGCCTACAAGAGGACTTTGATCCTACCCTGACTGTGATCTCACTGCAATTACAGAGACATGGTGGCATAGCTCATGACTGGATTGCTACATACTTTTTAGGAAAAACTGGCCAGCAAGGAGAGGGGATGGAGTTGCTCTTTATGTGAAGAAGCAACTGGGGTGTTTCGAGCTTTCCTTGGGGGTGGATTCACAATGAGTCAAGACCTTATGGCTAAAGATTAAGGGGCTGGCAGACATGGGGGACACTGTTGTGGGTGTTTGCTGCAGGCCACCTGATCAGGAAGAGCAAGTTGATGAGACCTACAGACAACTGGAGGTAGGTAGCCCCACTATCACAGGCCCTTGTTCTCATGGGGGACCTTGACCTCCCTGATACCTGCTCGGAAAGACAACACTGCTAGGTTCATGTAGTCCAGGAGGTTTCTGCAGAGCACTGCTGGTAATGTTTTGACACAGGTGGTGGGGGAACCAAAGAGGTGAGGTGTGCTCTTAGACCTCATGTTCACAAAGAGGGACTGGTTGCGGATGTGGCCATATGAGATGGCTTATATGGCAATTCTGTGACCTCTGAGTAGAAGCCACCTGAACAGCTTTGTATACGAAACATGTATATGAAACATGCAAGTATAAAGTAACACTTCTGTCAGTGAAAACACTAAAAGAAGTGAAACTCCATATATGTTCTATTCCTTTTCTAACTATTCTCTAATTATTTTTTGAAAGACCAATTTGCTGTTGATTTGAATAGAACATATTGTTTGTGCAGCTGAAAAATCAGTGATCAAATTGTTCCTGCATTCCCCACTAAAATCGATTTCTTACATTCAATTTTATAGCTAGTATTGCCCCTGAAGAAACCTCAGATATAATTACGATACTTTAATATGCATATATTCCAAAATTTCTGGGAAAGAATGGATTAAAGCTGGAAAGATATTTTTAACAAACAGGGGAAGAGCAGTACCCATCAAAATACTTTTTAAAAGGTTATGTGACTCACCATCCCTTTTATTTAAGACCACACAATTTTCTTGACCAGCTGCAAAGTTGGGCTCACCCGGTGCCCAGGCTGCATAGTGCACTGGGCTTCCATCCATCCAACTGAAAAAAACCCCCGAACAAAACAGTAGCGGTTGCTCAGACAATGTTCATGGAACAGTTTGGAAAAATCTACCTTAACATGCTAAAAATATGTTTTAAAAACATTACAGCTAAGTCTGTCTGCAAATTGAGTTTCCATTAGGATTAAAAGACCTTAGATAATGAAAACCTGCATCTCAAGTCAAAGAACAAAAACACATTTATTTTTAACACACATTATCTATGTACTCATAGCATGTACAGCATCATCAGCATCCCTTTAAAATGCTGTTAAAACCAGTGTTTTTACAATGTAGTTAAACCAAGGGAGAGCACACATTTCAACGTGTAATATAACTCTCTGAATCTGTGTTGAACGCCCTAGCAGTGGTCTCTCCCTCCAGAAGGAACTCTGGCAGTACAAAACTTCTACAACCACGTTTTAGGATCTGGGTGTAGCTTCTTTACCTACCTAAACTGTCGATCAGCATTCTGAAATAATCCTATGAGATATGACTCCAATGTGCCATTTTTTAAGATCTAAACACAAAAAATGTATTTTTAGTTATTGCTTTCTAATATTTAGTAGTTATCGAATATGAAGAAGCATAATTTTTGTGCTATGGAAGCAAATAGAGGAATACACATTGTACCACGTGTAGTCACCAGAGGGGTCTCCTGTTGACGTAAATACCATTCAGCACATACTTTTGCTTTATTATCTTTATTGCTGCTTTCTCAGTTTTGGCTTCATTACTGGTATGATCAAAACTTTCAAAGCTGTACTCTCAATTTAAAAAGAAAAAAGGAAGACTTGAGAATAAAATTAGTATAAATTTTTTTGGTACTTTCCTGTTCTTATGCAGCTGTGTAATTCCTGCGTGTCAAGCTGTCTGTCCTCTCTTCCTTTCATATCCTTTCCCACATAATAAAAGAAAGCATCTAATAGCGTGAAACAGAAAGGAGGTTGTGTGGCTACTTTGGTATTAGTAAACCAAACAGGATTATGGCAAAGGTTTGAGGCAACATCCATGCTATTAAATTGTTTGCATGCCTCTGCCACGGCTTTGGCATGTGCCCATCAGAACCATCTCGCAACAGATAGACATTGCCCTTGAAATACATTAACAGTTTTGATATGGGTTACAGGAAAACTAATTCATGAAGATCCTAGTTCATCAATCCCTGACCTGGACCAGGTTAAACATCTCTTTGAAAAGTTGTTTTGTTCAGCAACATGATGTGGGGTGTGACCATCAGAGCTACACTGGCAGTAGCCTCACATCTACATGTTACACTGAATTCTAGAATATGATATTCAGATGAGGGGTAACCACCCTGTCAAAAGGATAGTTTTCTCAGTATACACCTGATTTCCCTGCTCATTGCTCCTTATATATATTTGGTCATGGGCAGAACTCTATTTAGATTCGAATGTGCAAGAATATACCCAGCCTAGTAAATGGTAATTTTTATATTTTTTTTTGGTATTAATTTTCCTGAAGAAAAGCTCTGTTCTGTAGAATGAATTTTTTTTCACTGAATATTTTAAACTACTTCTAATAAAATGTGGTAATATTATGCAACAAGCACATTCTCTTGTACTTCACAAGCATAGGCAGCAGGGTATATCAGCCATATATTGCACAACATAGCCAAATTTCCTCTTACGCATTTCCACAAAAATTTTCTTTCACTATTATCTTCAATAGTAGCAAGATCTCCATGATTGCTTTTGCAGAATGTTCTGGCTTTCTCCATAGGGATCTTTTCTGTACTGAAAAAATACTGTTTATCTCCTTTTGTAATCCAGCCATCTTCCGTGACTTCATACACTGCAACACAGAAGAGGAATCTCTATATTCTTCACAGTTCTTACACAAAGCTGGTGTTATTAGGTGATATCACCCTTTAGATAGAGAAAATAAGCAGAAGCTTACTGGCAGAAGGGCTCAGAGGTTCTGCTTTCAAAGGTGTCCCTGCAATGAAATGGGAAAAAAAATAGTATTTAAAATGTTTCCCAATTATTGAGCCACCATAAATGTTCAATCAGTGGAAATTATCTTAACGTCTATCAATTTTTCATATTTTACAATTCAATGCACACTATTTATATAGTATCTTTGGTGCAGGGAAGAAATTGGTGTTCAGGGAATTACAGCTGCATTGCAGGCCTACATCTGTGTCTTGGTAGATTTTTGGTAATTGCATCTTGTACACCCTGAATGTTGCCTAAATTAGATGGCTGAAGTTAGTCTGAATGAGAACTTTTTTCTGAAAGAAAATTGAAGAGTGAAAATACTTTACTTCAGTGTTGGTATACTTTGCACAATAATAGGAGACTCTTTGTGGTCACTGTCTTGAATCTGAACAAGAAATTCAAATACTAAACAAATTTTAGCTTCAAAGTATTTAAAATTTTATTATTAATTTCTTCATGAAACATTTTTTTCTGTGAAATTACTTTGTGACAAATCACATTTGACTGAAAATCCACCAGCTTTTCAGATATAATTTAAATGAAAAATTTCCACATCACACAGAGTGGGATATTGGAGCAAAGGTTCTCTAAACATGCAAGGTCAAGAGATACAAAAACTTCAAACAAACATCACCTTTATAACTTTTTTCCACAGGAATTCATTATAATGTTTGTGTTCTGTATGTGTAATTACATTAAATTAAGTGTATGATGCACATGCTAGGGTTAAAAAAAACAACTCACTTTTTAAAATTAATCTCTTGTATGATTGGTTAAAAGATTTAAAAGAAAAAAGTATAGATCTGTTATGAAAGTACGAAGTATTAGGACTCTTTCGGCATCTTTCGGTGTGACATTATGCACCGATGACCAATGATACTAATTTCTTCAGGCTATAATTTCTGCCATTCATACACTAATAATAATTAAGAGTATACAACTACTATTGTCACATTTGCTAATGTTTTTCAGTTGTGCTGATCATGCAAGTGAAGACTTAACAAAGAAAGTTACCAAAAAAAGGTATCTTCACAACATCTCTTTGAGATAGATGTCTATGACTATTACTTTTTAAGTATGAGAAGGTGAGACAACGTGCCTTGGTTAGAATCAGATTATTTTGAGTAATTCACCAGCACAGAAATAATCTCATTTAGAAAAGTATCACTTCAAACATTAACCCTTAGTGCTTGTGTGAAGAATCCCAGGGAGCCACCAAAGCAACACTTCTGTTAGTCTTGAAAGTAAAATATGTAAAATATGTAAATCGATACAAAGCTATAAATGATTCCTCTCTTATTTCACTGCGTAGCTTTCTCAACAGTGTTACATTGGGGGAGGGGCGGGGGAAACCCGCTAGGGGTATAAATGATGATTTTGCTACTAGTATGACAGGAAGATGTGAGCGTGCCTGTTGTCTTAAAGTATATACATTTTGAAGCTTAGATTACCATCTTTTCATTACAGAAAGCCTGTTGTTACAGGAGTTTCTTTACATGTCATCTTACAAAGAGAATAATTCCAGTATGCTGGTAGTCTTGTTTAAATTATAGGAGGTGACTAATCATAGAATCATTTGGGTTGGTGTGTCCTTGTGTAGCATTCTAGCTATACCTGAGCGGAGAAGTGAAGTTTCATTTCACAAAGGATATAGAAATTTAAAGTAATCTTTTTTTTTTTTTTTTCCCTCCCTCTCTTCCCCCTTAGCCCCCAAACTGGTAATTCCCTACAAGTAAAAGTTCCAAGAAGCACACACTTTCATGTCAGTCATAGCTTCTGTTTGACAAAAATTTGTGCAGAGCAGTGGATTTTAGCAGGCAAGCCTGAGATTGCTTTCACCCCATTTTCTGATTCTATAATTACATAAATAAGTATATTTTCAGTAATGCTTATAATATAATATTTTTTTTAATGAAACAAAAAGAACATTTATCATTATCAGTTGAAACATATTCTGAAAGTATTTTAAATGTCTTGATCTATGTTTCCTTATGCAAAATTCCTGTGAAATCAACCAAAGTTTCTAGCAACATGTAACTTGCAGAAGTTTCTATTTTGATAGAATGGGATTCAGCTTAAATGTCTTCCTAATGTGACTTCAGAGGAAGACGTAACCTACCTTTCTTTATTTGACAAATCCAGTTATGACTGTATTCACAGTGCACCATAACCCATGACATGGAAGGCTCGTCGCTGATTGCTCCACAATATTCAAACTCAGTATTCTGAAAATAATGATTTTTCTTATAATTCACCTACAGAAGAAACAGAGCTTTAGTTTTTATTCTTATCATACAGGGGAAAAAAAAGTTATACTCTGAAAGGAAAGAGAAGTACAAAGAAGTTTCAAACCACTCCTTACTTTTCTTCTACTATGTGGCTGTGGAAACAACTCCAGCAGCAAAAAAAGTCAGATCAGAAGAAAACTGGCAAGGTCAAATACTCACTGGTGATCCATCACTCCAGGAAAACCCACCATCAGGATCCAAACACTGCAAACCTATCCAGAAAGGCTGAGATGATGGGGATTTTTTTCTACAGTGAAAAAATGTATCATGGAAGAAAAGGACGTTATGTGGTTAGCTCTGCTAAATTTTGCAAGTTACATAGGGCAATAACTCTCACACTTCATTTAAAGACTTCAAGTGGAGCAGAAATTTCAAAAACAACAAAATACTCTTGGTCAGCAAGCTCCCATTAGCAAGGGAGTGAAGTTCACACCTTAAAATTTTCTACTTTGCAAATTATTGTATTGAAAACACAGTATGTTTTTTCTTCATTGATGCTGTGATTATAGTGTTCTTTGAGAACAGAAAATGTTCAGGTTTGTTGGAAGTCACAATTTAGTTTTAAAATGGTTCAGTGAACAAACTTAGAAATTGGTCTGAAGGAGAAGCATTCAACCAGTTTGGTTGTTGGGTTGGGTTTTTTTAATTTAAACTATTTGCAGATGACAAATTTTAGGAACTCCAGAAATGTCTTTGAAAATAGTACGTGTATTAAATATTTTCTCAGTTCTTTTTCTTAGGACTATGATGATAAAGAGATATAGATTTTCAACCAATTATCACAGGAGCAACTCAAGAATATTATAATTTATTCCTATGTAATTTCATATCTAAAAGAGAAAAAAATAGCAGTTATTAGATATTTTGTTACTTACACTACTATGTTTTCTATCACTGTTTGCTCTTTTCCACTTCTAATTGCAGCCAAGTCTCCTCCTATTTCTCTGCAGAAATCTCGGGCTTCAAACCATGTTTTCTTTTGGTTTTCTCTCACAAAAACCTATAGATACAGGTAGAACAATATGTTTACAGCATGTTAAAAGTAAATCTGCTGACTACCCTGTATAAGCAAAATAGGAAAACATTCCATTACAATTGTAATACATAATATGGATTGGAGTATGCTAATTAGATAAATTTACCTATCACTGATAGTGATAACTGCAGCGGTTTCTATGAATGGTTGTGTAAAAGCTTACTACATTTGTGCAATAACGTGCCATTCTCTGAGGTTTTGATGCCCTGTTTGGTTATCTTCTGTCTCATGAGTAGGATTATTAGGGAAAATAGTACTTACTCTGAAGCATGAATTCGTACTATTGCTTGTATCCCAACCCCAGGGACATTTAGACTCAGAAACAGTTTCAGGAGCAAGAGGAAGAGTGATTTTTTCAGCTAGTTTTTTGCAGATAAATTTTGCCTTTACTTCACATTTCTGAACATCCCAGAGTCCAGCTGCATTTCCAGTCCTTAGGGCAACACAACCAGCTTCATTCCCTTTGTGAGATATAAAAGAAAATTGAAATGTTTTGTAAAGTGGTTCCCTTGACATTTTTACAGCTCATGTGATTAATTTACAAAAGACTGAAATACTAAGTGTAGGGTCTGCTCAAAGGAGGAACTTTGTAAAAAGAGGAAATGAGCAAGTGGAGTCCTTCATCATCTTCCCTCCCCTTTGAAAAGCTTTACAGGTACATACACAACACCTTGCCTGCCTCTTTCCTATGCTACTCGCTGCAAGGATCTGGCAGCCTATCATCCAAGCTGAAGGGGATTTCACCCTTTCTGCTGAGCTTGATTTTGCCCTTGTAAGCAGATGAGGAGCCAGAAAAGAAATATTTTTCATAGCATCATAGAAAATCATGGAATTATACAATCATTTAGGTTGGAAAAGATGTTTAAGATCAAGTCCAACTGTTAACCTAATACTGCCAAATCCACCACTAAACCATGTCCCCTAAGTGCCACATCTACACATATTTTAAATACCTTCAGGGACAGTGACGCAATCACTTCCCCAGGCAGCCTGTTGCAATGCTTGATAACCCTTCAGTGAAGAAATTTTTCCTAATATCCAATCCAAGCCTCCCCTCATGCAACTTGATGCTGTTTCCTCTTGTCCTGTCACTTGTTACTTGGGAGAAGAGACAGACCCCCACCTCACTACAACCTCCTCTCAGGCAGCTCTAGAGAGCAGTAAGATGCCCCTTGAGCCTCCTCCAGGCTAAACAACCCCAGATCCCTCAGCCACTTTCATTAAGATTTGTTCTCCAGACCTTCACCAGCTTTGTTGCCCTTCTCTGGACACGCTCCAGCACCTCAGTGTCTGCCTTGTTGTGAGAGACCCAAAACTGAACACGGTATTTGAGGTGTGGCCTCATCAGTGTATCAAAGACTCCACTATTTCAAAGGCAGGATGTTCATATGTGCCATCATGGATGTGTTTTAACAAAGTTGGCAAACATTTTAGAATTATAACACATAAAGTTCCTTATTAGCGTAAATTTACTCCAGTGGCAGAGTACCAGGCATTGCCGCGTTCCAGTTTGTGTACAGAACACCTTCACCAGTCACCCACTTGAACATTCCTTGCTCTTCTGTGTCTGAAAGACCAATCCAAAAATACTTCTCAGAGCTCAGACCAACAAGGCTGGTCAGGTAGGCTTGCTCGTATCTGAAATGACAGGAGTCAGATGGGTATTAAGCCTAGCTTTCCCTTAGTCTGCTGTTTCTCACCATCCTAAATTGCACAAGACTAGAATGAATGGAGTCTCCATTAGGTTTCCTTTCACATGGACATATACTGCTGAACTCCGTACCAGATGGACTAGATTCAATAGCAGGTGAAGCTGTGCTATACTGAAAAACTGCTTCTTACAGAACAGGTCTGTTCCTTCAGAGTAAAGTACTGGAAAACATGAATGTGTAAAATATATTTAGTTAGAAAAGATATACTGTATTTATTAATTACATTTTTTCCTCCAGAAAAAGCATTTTTTTTTTCTGATTTCACATTTTTTTCCAAAAAGTTCTCAACTTTTCTATAAAATTACAATATTATTGTATTAGTTATACAGTTTTAAAACTCTTTTCATACCTGTCTCTTATACTTGTTAAATAACCACCGCTCCTTTCACAGATTTTCTTTGCTTCTGAAAATGTTACGGAAGTATGTCCTACCAGGTAGCAGTAAAAACTGTGTCTTTCCCAGCCCTGTCAAGAACATGTGAAAAATACTTGCAGTAAAAAAAGCATATGGTATAGTGCTTGAACTTCAATGTATATTCCTAAATCAACATATTTTTAATATAATCAAATGCAATAATGTGTATTCGTTTGAATTCCAGTGGACTCATGGAAATTAAGATTAGTAAACATCTAGAAGAGATTTAATGCATATGAGTCCCCCTTTTTTGAAAGTTAGTAACTGATAAATGTTAACTGATAAAAATTCAGAGGCATACAGAATGGAGAGTGTATTCAGAAGCAGGCGAATACAGTACTTCCTTGCTCAGAACTGAAGAGAGTAGTCTGTGTTATAGTGAGATGATGATTCAAGTTTCCTGATGTTTCTAGGCTAAAAGAACAGTAACTAGACTAACTAATTGATTGAACTCATGAGCTCACCTAAAAAAGTCTGATTGAAGAGTTAGCATAGAACTATTAGAAAGCAAAATCCTCAAAATTACAGCTCAATTCCAAATCACTTTTCCCTTCTGTAGCAGCTCAAGATTGATTTGCTTGCTGAACCCAAGAAAGGTAAATAAAATCTGTGTTCAGTATTTGGCTGCTGACTAGATCCATCTAGCACAATGAGTCTCTGCTCTGTTCCCCATATGAGGTTGTCGGAAATGTTACTAAGTGTAGAGCAGTAGTAATTAAGAAAGTAAAAGAAGGGGCAAGGAGAAGAAAAAAAGCAGTAGGATACAACGACTTGTTCAAAACAAGTTCACTCATAAAAGCAATTTGATTGTTTTGATTTGGCTTCAATAGTGAAATATAGCATCATCTGGCATCACGTCACATAGTCCAGAAGTGGTCCCCCATCTTTACTGTGTCTTAGATAACCGCAGATGATTGTAGAACAATATAACAAATATGCAGAAAACTGCAGTAATAACTTTAACCTCTTTCACAGACGATTCTGAGAGATAATGGGCCTGACTCATATTGGCTAAAAAGATTTCAAAATAACTTTATTTTAAATAAGGGAATGTAGTGAAAATGATCACCCTGAATTTGATGTACAATCACATTTCTTAGTGGCCGGGGTGGTGGGAAGGTAGTTGCAATGTCAAGTGGAGCTTGTGAAAACAATAGATTTTTGCTAACCAGGTTCTTTGTTACACTTTTTTCTTACCTTCAGGCAGGCAGGATCAGTCTTTGCCATCCCAGAAACCCCTTGTAGTGGGTCTCTTCTGCAGATGTAACCTAATTTTCTGTCACAGACACTGTCTGCCCAATATCCATCCTAGATGCAGTTTGGGAAGAGGTGGAAAATAGTGAGGCAGAACCTGTTCCCTTTAGGAATGTTACTGTTTTTTTAAAAAAAATATTGTTTCAATGGGAGAATAAAGATCTGTACTTTTTAATGAATTCCACGTATTTGTGCTTAATTGTGAAGTTATGCTAAGGTAATTATGTGTCACAGGCAGACTAGTAAGATTTCTTGGCATATAATGCAACTCACAATCAGACATGAACATTTACCTAGTTATCTCTAATTTAATTTTAAATTTAATTTAGAACAACCATCTTTTTGAGTGGATAAAGATACCATTCCCTGGTTTGTTTCTAAGTTGTATTCAATAAGACCCTAGAAATAGAATCAAAAATCAAATAGTATAGTGCTACACAAACATAGAATGATTCTACCTCTCCTGCCATAATGACGCAGTCCTCTTGCCCATTGATGGCGTGAGTTGGTTCTCCAGGCAACCATTTGGTATATGTCACAGGAGTCCCATCACTCCACTCAAAGTACATTTGAATGTTGAGGTCATTCAGACCAATCCACAGCTCATCCACAGCTTCTAAGAACAGAAATTTACCTGTGTTAGTACCCAAGTTGAAACACTCCACAGGGGCAAGATATAACTTATGAGAATGAGCTGAAATTGTCATGTTACAATACAAACTCTAGATTAAATGACAGTGGAGTTTATTTTAAGGTCTAATTCACATTCTTTTTTCAAGAAGTCAAAAAATGAGATACCAGCAGGAAATGAGATTCCTCAGCTTTATCAGCAAAAGTCCATTACTGTATCTACAGCTACAAGGTGTCTGAGGCAGGTAATCAGCTCAAATACTGCAAAACCCAGAGCTGTTATTTCCTTTATGCAGTGAAAAACAAATGAAAATCAAAATGAGAAGAAAGAAAAAGAAAACTAAGAAAGCACTGATAATTCTTTTTGTGGTTTTTCTGGTGGTTGGTTTTTTTAATCTACGTATCTGTGGGCTTCCCTATAAATATTCATTTCAAACAAGATTATTATTTTTTAAACCCTCCTAAGATTTCTAATGATATAATTCTCTGTTTGTACCAAATACTGCCCTGTAGAAATACTCACTGTAGCCAAGCTGAGACAGTATGAAGCCGTGCTCCTCAGGGTTGTGGATACTAGCTAGATTGCCACTGCTCTCATTGCAGGAAGTTAGGGCTTCTCCCCATACTCTGGGGTCTCTATGAATCATGAAACAGTGCTCTCCATAGGGCAACCATCCTTCTGGGCATTTAACAGGTTCTGCATCCCCTAAAAATCAATAGATGTTTCACATTTTTAAACTTGAATAACTGCAATTACATTTGAGATCAGTTAATTAACTGATTAGAATGAAAATGGAGTGATTATAAACAAGCAGTACTTCTATTAATTCCTCGTACATACAAAATACTTTAGTCTGTTTGCTGTTGCACACTGTACTTCTACAGAAAACTTACTGCGTTTACACAAAACAGGAAAATAATGGAGACAGTAGTTATTGGGCTCCAGTAGTGTGAAATGCTCACTTTTGGACAGAGGAATATTTTGGAATTCCATGATCAGTGTTTTCATACAATATACCCCATCCAATTATGTTTGTGTATATTTCATAAAGGCATTCTTACTGTAGCACAAGTAATTCATTGCACGTGTGGCCTTCCATACTAAGTGTCATTAAATAAATCAGAAAGTGTAGTAGAAAAGTAGTCTGAAGGAACTTGCTCTTTTTTTGCCATCTTTCTATGCTACAGGCAATCCCACTGAGAAGGTGGTTTACGCCTATTGGTGCCGTCTTTCTGAGCCTTCTGTGATAAGCCTCGGTGTTTTCATTAGAATGCCCTGCAGGAAGGGTGAGTCATCTCTAACTTTATTTTCACATCCATGCAGTCCATGATAGTTTTGTGATAGTGTATGGCTTAGACCAGTGCCTCTGGAATTGTGAATAATAACATGAAATAAAAACTGCTTGTGTGGTTACTGGGTTCCAGGAGCATTTCCAGTATGTACATGTATTTGCTTAAAGAAATGACAGTATGCTTTGTTCTGTGCCACTCATTAAAGCAGAAGAACAAATGATAATGCTTTTTCTTTTATTTTAAATAGCCATGAAGTTTCATTTTAGTGACACAAATCCTGTCTTTATCGAAGGGTTTTTATTTGCTTGGCATACCTGATGGAAGAATGAAAGGATCCAATGTGGAGTTTTCCTTTTTACAGATATAGCCAAATTTCAGCTCACATGGCTGGTTTTCCCATTTAGAATCTCTTCTGGGATTTAGTACTGCACAAAGTTTCCCAGGCTCAGGCTCAGGGCTTCCTTCATAGAATAAAAAACCAAATTATGTATAACATTTTTTATGTCAGCAGCTAAAAGAACAATTTACTTCCAGCCTTTTCATGTGTCAATTACAGACTCATGACTTCATTGCTACATTTATTTTTATACCAGAGATAAGGAAATGTAATTTAGAAGTACCCATCAAAACATTTCTTTAGATGCTTGTTGCATAATTCACACTTTCCCCCATATTTGATTGCAGGATAGCAGTGTCAGAAATAAGCCATTCCTGTAAGTTTTGTGAAAATCATTGGCTTGGACAGAAGACAAATTAAACTCTGAGCCTGCACTGATGCAAAGGCTGCAGCACCTTTCCTTGCCCCTCCACCTGTTTAATCAGCCTGTGCATAGGGGTCACCTATATATTCATTAAAGAATATGTAGCTCACAACCAGCTGCAGAATGTTGCCCTGTGAGTAGATGCTGGACTGGAAAGTTCAAACATTGAAGGGGTGCCTGGTGCTGCTACAGTTGCAACGCCATATACAGACTGTAGGAAATCAGAGTTTGTGGTTTCACAGCTCATGAAACATCTAGTTTTAGACACAATTTGTTGTCAGGACCAAGTTATGTTAGTAGGGCTAAGTAATGAGCTTAAAACAATTAAGTTACATTCATAAAATCAGAGGACACAGTTTGGGAGGTAAGGTTTCTGGACAGGAACACAGTCAGGTAGCATCTTAACATAGTTTATATTCAGACAAGGAATTCTACAGACGTGAAGAATGAAGAGTGTTCTTCAGAGTAAGAACTATCAGCTGCTAACAATAAAAAGAAAACTGAAAACTGGAGCTCTAGCTATTCATTGTAGGGCTAAATCAACATCAGTGTATGGATATTATTTGTTAAAAATACGAGACAAAAAGCAAAAGCCACCAATCTGTGGGACACATAGTTGATCAGAGTGTGGTGGGAACCTAGACTGGGCAAAGCCTGAAAGGGTAGGCTTCCTGTTACGGGAGCATGTTAAATGGCTTCTAGTTTCTAAAGCTGTGCTTAGCAAAGCACAAAAATAATAGTATGGAATCCCTAAAATAAAAGGCATATCTTCTGGATGAGGCATATCAAATCACACGTGGAAACAAATTTCCTCATTTCTACAGTACCCTTGCAGGTGAGTCTTTCTATGTCAGGTTCTGGTCCAGCAGCTTTCAGTGCTGTGCTGGAATAAAAAAGTTCTGCTCAGGCCCTTTGTTAAGGTCCTTTCTGCATGTCCATTCAGCAGCTTGGCTGCAGATTTGCTCCT
Source organism: Falco punctatus (assembly GCF_963210335.1). Taxonomy (NCBI): domain Eukaryota; kingdom Metazoa; phylum Chordata; class Aves; order Falconiformes; family Falconidae; genus Falco; species Falco punctatus. Next base: position 72,741,155 of record NC_137583.1, read on the forward strand.
TGCTGCAAGTGGAGCCTCCGCACATGCCCTCACACTTGCTCTGTGTCTCTCCTCTGCCTGCCTCTGCAACCAGCCTTCCAGCAGGTTCTTCAGGACCACTATCCTTGGGGAACAGGCGATGTTTTCTTCTTCTCAGAGAGCTCCACAGTGTGCTGGCTGACTTCCCCCTCCCTGCACGCCGCACCCCCGCCCCCCCTCCCCCCATACGAAAAAAAAAAAAAAAAGAAAAGATACAATTTATAATAATTTTTCAGTGAATTGGAAATGTGTAGATTAAGTCGTCATAATAGCCGTCATGTGGAGATACGGGAACTCCAAGGGTGTGGGCTGCTTGACCTGAAAGCCAGCTGTTCTGGCTGCTCTGCTTCATTGCAAGGCTTAAGGAATTTAACCAGCTCAGCAGAAGGTAGAAAATCCTCTACCAGACTCAGCAGCTCTGGGCTTTCTCTTCATCCTCTGCCAGATAAAAGCAGGTTGGGAGTGCCAAAGATTCCCCAGATACTTGGGGAAGGCCAAAAGATGGAATATATGTGCATTTACTCAGCAAGCAAACATTCAGCATTTGCTGCAACCAGCTATTGCCATGGCAATCATTAAGCGACTTTCAAAGATAAATTGCCAGTACTGTCAACTGTATTTAGTCTCTCTTGAATGTTAAAGAGGAGAGATGAGGAAAAGCATAAAAAGTAAAGGGAAGGCTTTGCAAGCCTGATGCTCACTGATGTCTCAGTCCATGCAGGATGCCGGGTCTGATAACCCTTTTGAGAACTGAGGAGACACAGAGCTTTTAACTGACTTGAAGGCATTCCTGGTATGCTACAGCTCAACTAGTGCTTTTCACTTTATCAGCTTCTGGTAGGACATGAGTTTTAAGAAGAAGAGGACAAGCTCTTCTGCTTGAAACTCCTTGTAATATATCCAGTGAAGAAAAGCATCATTCTCAGCTTTTTAACCTCACATATCTCATAAGCCTGTGAACTCCATTTCCTCATGTTCATGGGGAGTAGTACAGGACTGTAATTGACATGAATTCATCATACTGATGGGAAATATTAATTCCAAAAACTGTTAAAAAAACAATTACTACCTGGTGCCCAGTTAAAGTATCTGAAGGGAATGCCACCGCTCCACTGCCAGCCGCTGTTAAGTTTCAGACTGTTGAGCCCAATCCAGAGAGAGGATCTCTTGTTTTCAATCAACTCTAGGAAACCAAAAGGGTTGAATTCTAATGAGATTTGTTGGGAAATGCTCTGCATTTTCAGAGTTTGGAGGAATATAATAAATGCCTGCTTTGTGATTTCTAAGTTCAGTACAGAATCCATGGTTACTGGTAATAGACTCAGTTTATTGTGTAGAGAAAGGGTAGAGAATGGCAAAAGACTATTTTGCCTATTAGTTTATTCAAATTTAATTCTATTCTACAGTTATATGTAAGCAATAAGCTTTGAAAACAGAAACACTGAATTGCTATAGTTAATACTTACGTTACAAGTTTGCCTGATTGTGATGCAGTTGATACAGGGCTTTCATTCCACAGAGCCTATGCATAATTCCAGAAAGCCTTTAGATTTTTAATAGTGTTTAATAGTATAACATTTTTATGGTATTTCCAAAAATCTCTTTCATTAGCTATACATGAATACTGATTTCTTAACAGAAAAGGCATAGAATGACTGCCTCCTATAATGATGTTAGGGTAAGGTCCCTTCCTGGCACCTTTCTGGTGCTTTCTGCGCTTGAGCCAACTTTTACTTAGCTGGTAATTCTTAATACTTTTTGAAATAATAATAATGATAGAAATAATTTCAAATAGCAATTCTGCAACTTACAAAAGTTCCACCTATGAAAAGCTTACTTTACAGTAATTGTGCTGTTTCTCTAGCAGTACATACAGCATTTTCACAGCAGATATTCGTTGTACTGTGATTAAAGCACTGAAACATTTGTAACCAGTCAAAACCCCCTCTTTGACACCGTTTTCACGGAGTCTTTCGTATTAACTCACCTCTTAGATACATTTGTTCATGTATCTCTGGGACACTTAATAATTCTGCCTTCTGCTGCTGGCAGCTCTTCCTTGCTTGGTGCCACGTGAGAGCTGACTGGTAGTTTATCTGGTAGTAGGTTCCTGTCAAAGGATCTGTACTCCAAAATCTGTCATTGTCTGTGTGAAAGGAGATTTAGTTTTGCAGCTTGTTATAAACATCTTAAACAAAATGTTATGACAGAACTTAACTGCAAGCGTACTTATAAAATGAAATTCTGGAGCAAATACGGCTCAGACCCACAAGGTCTGTAAGGAATGTTATGGCATGACTGAAACATTTTTGAGTAAAATAAAATCATTACAAGGGTTTTCCTTTCCATGTTATTTACAGCATCTCAGTATTGATATATTTAACTAATAGTGTTGTGTTATAGCATCGATGTCAACATTTGGGACTTACTGCCAGTTGGACAGAACCCATACAAATGGTCTGTGTCAAAGTCAGGAGTTGTTGCACACCAGAGCAAGCCATCTGACCTGCCGGCAGCCGTGCACCCGGTGTACCATTTACCACTCAGCTGGAAGGGGAAGGCACACGGAGCTCCGTTGGCATTTCCTAACAGTGTGAACAGATCTGAGGGGGCAAAAGAGAAATTATAATATAGGTATGGGATCTGGGAGACCGAATCCTCTACATATCTGTACTCTCTGTAAGACTATGTGGAGAAAATGTTATACGAACGTTACACCAGTGTAACTGGCCACCTGCTGTCACCAGCAGTGCCTCCCAAGGCAGTTCACAGTAGGTCTTGCAGTTTACCATTCGCTTATGATGTCACCAGCTCTAACAGCTGGAAATAGAGCAGTTTCATACTGTAGACAACTATGAAAGTCTTGTAGTGATTTTTGTCTCATATATTTACATGTAATTTTCTAAAAATAGCATTAGCTTATCACGTAGCTTAACTTCCCAACATTCATTAAAAATCAATCATTGATTTAATTGTTAAATGTTCTGGGATTTTTGGCACCTGAAATCTTGTAGAGCACTGATTGGTAGTATGCATGGAATTATTTCCTTACATTTAATATTGATGTATTAAACTTACAAATTTTTGCCTTTCGTCCCACAATACTACTACAACTTCACTAGTACTAATATACAGTTAAATAAAGCGCTTTGATTAAAACTAACAATTAAAAACATCCTAGATTCTCCGTTAAAGAAAGAAAATACATATTTTTTGCACATACTTCATTCTGTCTGAAGCTAAGCAGCTGTGCATCTCCAGGATGGTTGAACACAGGCCTGATAAGTGAACTAATCATCCCCCAGTCTGCCATTGCCTCAGGAGAAACAGCTGACGTTAGACTAAGGGGAGCAGAAATCAAAGGACTCTATCTGTGATAGCAAACAGGTGGATTCAATACACCATCTGCATTAACCTTTAAACATTACCTTCATGGCCTTGAGAACACAAATCATCCATGGTTCCATAGATCTTCCATTTATTCATTGTTGCTGATCCTGTGTTCAGCATGACATTGTCTTCTTTTGTCTTGCCAGCACTAAGAAATAAATCTTCCCCTTGGATTGCCAAGGTGGCATTTCTGCACTCCCATTTCTGGAATTCATTTTTCTTGTTGCATGGGTACAAAGAAATTTTAGCCTGGTTTTGCTTGTTGGCCACTCCCAAACATTGTGCAAATGCCATGCTCATCACCTGGTGATCAGACACCCACCTGAATTTTTGTGACTCGGAGTTTTTCTTGCAAGCAGCTGTTGTGACTGCATGAGAACTCTGAGCAATTAAACAGAGCTTAGTATTCTCATTGTATATTAAAAATATTTTGTTGTCTGTAAAACAAAATCAGAATTAATGTGTTTAGGTTGAGCACATGGTGAGTGTAGCTTTGAGGAAAGGGATGTGCTGTTGATTCTATTCTGATCTGATTCATGTCTGGAGAGTGTAAATCTGAGTCACTTTTGCAAAGATCAAGCAGCATTTTCAAGACTTTTGTTTCCTTCTGGGAAGGAAAAATAAGTGCAGCTCACTTAAATACGTGTAAATACAATACAGAGGAACAAAAGCACATAAAATACATTATGACATCTTCAAAAGTGTCATCACTATAATGGAATTCTCATGAATTTTCTCCTGAAATACACATTTCTTTCAAGATTTCCAGAAGAGACTTTACTGAAGATTTGGAAGTTTGCCATCACTTCATGTGGTGTATATTTAGCTCATGTTACACACTTCTCCATGGGGCTGCATTTGTTCTTAATAAAGTTAGTGAGTGAGGCTTCTGCGAGTCTAGCTGCTCCTTCTGTAATTGGCATGTCCTGTTATGGTTTGGGGTGGGTTTTTTGGATGAAAAACTGTGGAACTGTGACTTGTTACGTTGTCCTGTTCTAGTACCCTCCCATTAGTATGTCTGTCATAAGAAATCAGCACCAGTCATGCAATCGAATCACAAACATTCCCACAAGAACCAACACCAAGCGGTATATAGAGGTAAAGATACTACAGGTGTGTGCCTGTGTGCTGCGCAGTGTTATGGAAAGACAGTCTATGAACACCGAACGCGCTAGCTAACACTCCCAAAGGATCACAGGCAGCCTGATCTAGTAATCCCTCAAGCCAAGCAGGCCCACCGGGAAGGGCTGCCCAGCTCTGCTGCTGTACTGCTGCTGTGTAAAGCAGGTTGTTCAGTGCTGGGCACCCGCCTGTGAACACAGCTGCCTGCTTTTCAAAATGTCAGCTAGCGTACAGTTCCCACTGGCTTTGGGTCATGAGGGAGTGAAATCTGGACTACAGGGAATATTCTAGGACCTGTGGGACAAGAGGGCAAGGCTTTGCCCTTCAGTTCTGTGTGTCTCAAATCCCTACCTGGAAACAGAGATGTAGCATCACCCCTGTATCCGAGAGAATAACCATGTAAGGGACAGGGAGATACCCTTCCAAAAAATAAAGTAAATTTGTAGGACAAGGGTAGGATGTTAGGACACAGCCAATGTTGAGTAGTGCACAGAGCAGAAAGCGTCTGGGAAATTCTGGGAGGCTATGACAGGAAGAATTGTTCTTGTTAGGATATCTGTATTTAAAGTTTGAGCTCTCCCAGGAAAGTCCTGTATTACTTTGACCAGCTCAGAAGTTTCACTTCTTCAAATCTAAATTTGAAGCTAAGACCTAGTTTCTTCTTTCCTAGTCCATTTAGACAGAAAGTTTTAAGATTAATTAAATCTTTAATTTAATTAAATGCTTACTTAATTTAATTAATTAAAATTAATTAAATTACTAAAGAAGTACTTAGTGTAGTGCCCTAAGTTTCAGCTATTGTCCTTCATACTATTTTTTTTGTCTAATATTAGTTCTCACTGGAAACTGTGAGGCTTGTGTTTGGGCTATCAGGTTTGGGTCCCAGCTCGTAGAGCAGAGGGGAGACCCCCTTTTTTGCCCAGGCTAATTCTGGCACAGCTCACACAGCACAGTGTCTGCTTTCAGAAACTGTGATTTGTACCCCACTCCACAAATCTAATGAATTGAAGGTTAAAGGAAAAATGTCCTTGAACCATATCACCATCCTTACATCAAAAGGGACCTGTCATCTGCCCTTGGTCAACTTCAGAGACTTAACTATGCTTCTCACCCATACCCTGAAAGCCATAGTGGTTATTCCAGGGCTGTTCTTGACTCTGATCTTTTTAGTATTTTTTTCATTGGCATCTGCTCAGCCACAGCATTACATCTGACATCAATCCACAAGCTCCATCTTATTCCACACAACCTAAGGCTAGGAGTTACACATACAATGCCCAATTTAATCATTTTCTGTTTCTCAATTTTTGTAATTCAGTCACATATACAGACAAGAACTGTGGAGCACACTGTGAAGTCCATCTACTTCACAGTGCAGACATAACCAGTAATTAAATTGCATCCAAAGGGGAATGTTTATCCCCATACATGACTCTTTCCTGATTTCTGATTCCCAGCTTTACCCCATCTTGACTCTTCCCCTCTCTTTAAACGTGAACCAGTATCTGTATCTACATCCTTTTTTAACTTCTGTGGACCATTCCAGTTAGGATGAGTATGAAATGCAGGGTAGTCAAACAGTGTGAAAATATTACAGAGACTGAGAAACAAGCAAGACAACAAAAATGCCCACTTTCACATCCACTTTTGCAGGGGGTAAAAAACAAAGACTCACCGAATGTCTGAAAAGCAGTATGAATGAAAGAGAGGAGAACTAAGACTGTAGAAAAAGTTAAGCATTTCATTTCTTTCTTCTTATTCACAGAGAGATGAGATGAAATTAATTGCTGCAGTAGAAGTCCTTAAGGAACCAGTTGATGCTGGCTTCTTCTCAGTTTTGGAGAGTTTTAGTTGAAAGAGAAAACTCTGGGCTCTAAATAAGGAAATATCCTGTCACATGGTATTTTGAAATCTATAAATAATGACAAAATTCAAACTTTGCATGTGAAAGTGAAGTTTCCATTAATTCAGATGCAAGTGACAAAGTTTGAAAAGTCAACATCGTTCTGCTGAATTATTTTTAACTTTCTTGGTTCTGCTCTGGGATTGTAATGTCCTGACTCTCAAAGACAAAGAAGCAGGGAGTGCGCTTTAAATGGACGTACCTCAAATCTCATACATACGTACCTGGGAAACTAAACAAACAAAAAAAAAATTAGTTAAAGAAATAATGCAAGTTTCTCGACCAGCTAGGTCTTCACTGCTACAAAAGATATATTCATCTAATTTGATGAACCAAGCCATGTCAACTATTTCACTGTGAAAAATTAACCCAGATGGGAAAATTTAATTTTGCTTGGTAACTTGACAAACTGGGCACTGGCTTTTCTCTTCTCTTGATTTATCAACTGGTAAAACTACTATGCTGTTATTTCATGTGAATTTATCTCATGGGAACCAATACAAATTAGCAAATCTTTCTGTTAACCAGTGATTTGGACAACAAAACTTCCTTTCCAAATTATCTAATCCATAAAGTAAAAACTAATTTTAATACTTAATAATTCTTTCTTTGTACTAAGAGTAAATGAGACAAGCAGAGGAATATACGCAAACATTACAAATGAGCTGCAACCTTTTGTTAAGTGGAAATCAACTTCAGTTATGATGCAAAAATCCCTTATTTGTTTTGAAGGAAAAGGAGAAAATACATTCAGCAGAAATTTCCCTTAGAATTTTCTCTCATTTTTCATGGCTTTATTATGAAGACGAATCTCACAACATGTCCTGCAAGGGCAAAACATTACTTAATGTGAGACAAGAAACCTATTTCCACAGTATAGGGTCTTCAGAGCTGTGTTACCAATATCAACCATCAAAACATCAAAATTATAAATAATGATATTATTTCAGGTGTGGGGTTTTTTCTCCTCATGTTTACTTTTTTCATTTGCCTTGCCTTCATCGTTAGCCATCAAACAGCACTGAATCCAATTCAGTGTTAGTATTTCCAAAATTATAAATATGGGTATATGTTGTAACTTAACATGAAGGGGAAAAAAAAAGCGTAAGATCAAGGGGACTGTCAGTAAAAATAGTTTGAGTACAGAGTGCCCTTCATTCCCTATCCTCTGCAATATGTTTTGTTTGACTGCAGTACCTACAAACCATCAATCCAATGTCATGTGAATCTCTCCTTCCCAATGACCTCTCCTGTACAATTCTTACATACTTTCTAAGGGTCTGTTTCTCCCAGAGATCCTTGAGATCTTTTTTTTCGGTCTGTCATAGGCAGCATAGAATTCATAGAAAATTTAAACAGCACAGAAAATCCCTGAAGCATTTCACTACCAAGACACTGTGGTGTGCCCCACTGCTTATCATTTGTCAGAGAATTGGAGGACAGTAAGAAAAGACATCCTAAAATAAGCGGCCAAGTTAAATAAAAACAGGAATGGATTCCTCCATCGGTATTTGGCATCCACTTTATTTTATAGTTTGTTTATGTTTCTTTTTAGTCATAGGTATCGTTCATATTTCTGTGTTTCCTCCTGTTAGCTACTCTCTTAAGGTAAATGACTCAGACCACCAAACCACAGAACATTTCCACACAATAATTGAACACTGAAGTATTATTAGGTGGTATATAGATCCTTTATTGATATAGTCTCATATTCATAATTGATACAAAACATTCAAAGTCATAGAATATGACTCTTTGCAAAGATTTACTTGCTTTGCAAAATCCAAGTTGAAGCCATGAATGATGGACAAGTATTTGATTTCAGTTATAATACTGGGGCAAGGAAGATAATTCTGTAAGGAGTGCAAGACAGGGACAACAACAGGGAAAAACAATTAATGTAAATCTCTGCTTATTCCAAATACCATTTTACTTGAGTAACAGTATGCACACTTCAGCACATTATGGGGAGATACGTTCTCAGAGTGCTGGCTTTGGGGCTGAATGCCCTGCAAAGAGCGTGCTCACTGTATGTCTGTACTTGGCTGTATGTGATGCTGCCACAAATCTCTAAAAAGAGAGAACACTAAGGTATTAATACATAACTTTTAAATCTAAATTCCCCCTCATTGTGTTATTTTTAATGCTTGATTAATCAACCATTTTTACAGTACTGAGTCTTAGTCCTAAGTGTACTTCTTGAAGAGCATAGAGCAACAGCTCTTAATCCTTACCAGAGGAATAATTGCTAATACTAGTTCATAGAGTCTGTTAAGTGCAGGTAACAATTACTAAGCTTTCCTTTGTTCCAGATAGGGTTTTTTTTAAGCTTAAACGTATAGTTTGGCTATGTTATCCAATTAGACAACACTGTGCTCGTTTTTTTCTTGGTTGTTAGTAGAATCATTTTCATCATCCCTTCCAGTTAGGACACGGCTGTATTCTACCAGTGTGCTGCATGGCCTCGCCTCTCTTTCAGACTCCCTTGGGGTTTTGATCTTGAATAAGAAATAAATCATGAAGCCCACCCCTAAGAGAATGATGAGGACCAGAGTAAGTAGCATCCACATACTCATGTGACCATGTGCTTTGTCCTTTTTGGCATCTGTAAAGAAATGTAAAGCAAATAGAAGTGGGTGTACTATAGCCATAAATAAATATAAGAATACTGAAAACTGTTGGTCTAATTTCCCCCTTAATTACCAAGGAGAAATCTGTCATAATGTCTTTGTGTCAGTCCCCCTCGTATATCTTAGCTTGCAAAAGAAGGAGCAAAGAGGGTGTGATCCATTTACCAAAGATTTAGTTATCCAGGGATGCTTTGGTTGTCTCATAGGTAGTACTAAATTATGCTGGGAATTCATTCAATGGCAACTAAGTAAATTAAGCTCATATAAAAGACAAATAAATAATGAATATCAGTTCATAAAAAATCACAAGCATTTCTTTTCATGTCTCTTTGAAACTATTGGGAAGGAGAAACAAATCTTACCTTCCACGTTTGCAGCTGCTTTAAGAACAGCTGTCAAAGATAAAGACAAACATTTAGTCAAAATCTAAAAAGATCACATTTTCATCCTGACAGTTTCATATTAGCAAAAGGTCTGATATCCCATGCATCAAAGTTACCTCATCACTCCTCCTGGAAACACATTTGCTAAATTAACAGAGATGAAAAGGGGTGATTGTATTTTAACCTGATATTTATGGTAATAAAACTGCATGTTAAAGCCCCGTTCTTGCTTCTTTTTAATAATCAAAGAATCTTCAAGCAGATAGTTTCTGACTGTTTTAGATGACTCTCTCTCCTCCACTGGTTAATAATCTTGCCCTCTTCACTGGGCCTGCATGCCTACGGAGACTGGGAACAACAAGGATATTTGACACTTTTCCTATATTGCACATAATTCATTTCAGATTTTAATTTACCCTAATTCATTTGCATCTATAATTACATTTATAAGCTCAGGCTTTCTTATGCAGTTTTCCCCAGCTGTGCAAAGAGGGCGCCATCTGCAAGATTTTTCTCGGCACTCTGGGTGCGAGCTGGACGATGGCCAGTGGAAGAGCAGATCTTCCCCATGGGCCTGGGAAGCTGCAGGAAGAGTCGGGGTGTGTGTTCCTGGTAGGAAACACCAGGAGCCTGGCTGCTGCAGCAGCAGCACAGCAAAGCATTAAGCTCCAGCGTGTTTGTGAGCACGAAGGAAATGCAGCTGTGAAAGTGTCCCTTGGAAGCACGCAAAGCTCACTGTAATGTAATATCTGCTTGGGCTGAAAGCCCATTCTGCTGGAGAGCCTGGTGTAAGGGATATTCTCTGTACTTTGGCATTGCACGTATGGGCCACTGAGAGCCAAACCCATCAAATACAGTATGTGTTGACACTGAGTTTCTGTGTTTGATGTATCTGGTAACAGCTAGCTTTTTGTGGTGTCTATTGCTTTGACTACTCGAAGACAACTAAGAACCGCCCTAAAAGGAGAATTTTCTTTTTCATAAAATGCTCTGACACTGCTACAAATGTGTACACATGCTTTCCCCACCAGCTGCAGCTTTGCTCTGGGAGGTGAAAGGACAGAACCTCAGAAACATCCTAAACCTCAAGGTTGCGAAACAGGACAGGAAAGCTTTTTTTTCTTTTTTTTTTTCTTTCTTTTTTTTTCAGAATTAACAGTTAAATGCCAAAATACCACATGGCTGTTTGGCTCACAATATTCTGATATTTCTACTTCCTGACCAAAGCAGATGGTGCTTAGTTACACAGAAACACAATATTAAAAAAACAAAACAAAACAAAAAAACACAAAACCAAAACTGCTAACTGAAACGCTTCTACTATTTTCAAAGGTCACTACACACGCTCTGGATCGTGCTTCCGTTCTGTTATTATTGCTTCATCCATCTCTTACTGGAACAGCATGTATCATAGTACAGCAAGGGAAGGAAAAGCAAATTATTGTTCCATAGAAAGTGAATACGGATGTCGAAGGGGAGCAAAACAACAAAGGAGTGTAAATTTTGTTTAGGAAATCTTGATCATCCTTAGTTATTAATTGAATATTCATCACACCATGCAAGAGAATCTGAAATTATGAAGCAATAGAACATGAACAGGACAGACACACACACACAAAAAGATAACTCTATATATTCATATTATTTTTGTCTGAACACTGAAGCAGGTGATAAGGAAGACTGCAAATAAAGTGTTTTATTGGTCTTTTGTAGTGACCATATTGTGCTATTGCTACTGAAATAAAACCATAAACATCAAGAAAAAATATTAAAGTCACTTACTCTTTGGTTTCTTACAAATAAAACCCTTTGGGGAAGAGCAAGGAAGGACACTCCAGTAGCCAGAGAACGCAGACAGCTCCACACAGTAATCAAGCTGGTCCTTCAAGGGCTGTCCTTCGGCCCAGTTGACAAAGCCTAAGGCACTGTTGTCTTGCCAAAGCAGCTGCCCTAATGTTGGAAATGTTACTAGCAATACTAATAGTTCCACGTCAAAGATCTTCACTAATATTAGTAAATATTATCATTATTACTTTACTCAGCCTAATAAAGCAATACTGCTCTTTTAAAAAATGCTGTTTGTGGTTGTTTTCTAATGTATTTTATTTCTCTTGATTCACTTTTTAAGAACTTCTCCAAATTATGATTTGCAAATTTGCCAGTCATAACAGTTTTAATTTACAGATTCCCTTATTTTTGTCTGGGGTACTAAAGTTTCAAAGCTAGGCTTTTTAATTTCAGCAGCACTCACTGAAAATCAGAAACATTTACTGTAACACAAACATATACCTAATTAAAATAAAAACTTTTTTTTTTTCAGAAACTCCTGCTGCAAAACATTCTGAAGTATCAGTGAGTTAAAATGAATCTAAAATAATAATCCTTTCTGACTGATTGTGGATTGACACTAGTGTTGTTTTCTTCCAGGTGCTTGTTTTCCACTACACTCTCTTTCTGGTAGCCAGCAGCCTAACTTTCTCAGTACAGGGGTACAGAGAAGCTCAGTGCTGTGGGCTGTGGCTGGACCCCCCAACTCTCACGTGGGTACTCCCCAGCCATGAGAAGATGAGATCCAGCCAGGATATGTTCCCCACTGGGGCACAGAGCAAACAGGGTGGGAAAGGCTTTCTCACAGATCAGGAACAGGAGACATCTTCAGGGAGGGTTGAGGTCAGGGGGACAAATAACATGCCATTGACTGTGGTCCAATGTAAAGGACCTTGGTGACACTGCAATCATAAGCAGCTTTGAAAAATTATCATTGATTACAGCAATTCTTGGATTGTTCAAATTTAGACATGAGGCCCCATGATTGCCTCAGGTACAGACAAATGAAATTGCATGTTATATCTCACCTTTTAAAAGAACAGTATCTTCTGAGTTGTGCCTCTCAAGAGATATTCCTATCACCTCTCCACATCTTTGCTTCTGAACCACATATAGACAAGAAATTTTAATTGAGGCAATCCCACATGGTGGCATCCTTTGGTAGATCCATACAACATCTAAGATCCATAACTGAAGCCCACAAATTTCTTTTCAACAGCCTTTCACACCTATTGGATAAAACCATCAACCTCCAAGACTTTTTAGATTATATACTATCAATCTACCTTTTTGTTTTTAATTAGCTTCTATTGTACTTCAGTTAGTTCCTTAAAAACAACAGTCTTATCCACATTTCTGTCCATTTAATGAAGTCTATTTGTGGTTATTTATAGAAGTTAAAACAGTTACCATTTACATTTCTGTATATTCCTATCCAAAAGCCGCTTGTCTTGCTTGTATATAAGTCTGCATGCTCTACTAAAAAGTTTGATTCAGCCAGATCTTGTACAGAGGTCAGCATACCACCTGTAAAAAAACCAACAGAAGATGACAGGAGGTATCTCCTGCCATAGAAGTCAGCGGCACAACATAGTTACAGCCTTTGATACAGGATAAGTATAATAATAAAGCCTCTCCTGCTGGTAGGGAGTATGCAAGGATTTAAATAGAAGCCAGAAAGTAGTGTTCAGCTGCAGGGGAACAGCAAAGACTGTGACTGGTGTCATCAGAAATGAAAGATGTGAAAGCATAGTGAAGATGATGATTTTTTTAAACACCAGGTGAAACACTTATTTTCAAGTGATTGGATAATACTTTTCATAGGCATTACAGATGATTGTTTGTTTGTTCTTCATGGTTTGACAGGATATCATGTAGTATGTAATACTGCGCAGCAAACAAATTCACAGTTAAAATTGAAGTATTCATTTTTCTGGCAATGGTGGTCCAGGAAGAGTGCTAAGAGGATTTAAAAAGATATGAAACAAAAGGACCCATTTCTTTTCGGCAGTATAGTGCTTCCCTTTCACTGCCTCCTGAAGCACGGATGAGGTAGCTGATGATTCAGCAGCATAAGTAGAATGGTGCCAAGGAGCAGCTCGTGGTCTGGGCCAGGACCAGATGCCTCCAAAATGCGGGAGGGAAGCATTTGGGTTTGCCTTGCCCTGGCTCTGGCCACTGGTAGAGCCAGGACTTTCACGCAGTTTGTGCAATCCCTTTAGGATCACACACCCCGTGTGAAAAATAAGTAATTGTTTACTATATTTACTTCTTGTGTAGGGAAAGGTATGGAAAAGAAGAGATAAGGCCAGAAAGAAGTTCCCTCTTTTTGTGAATGAAGAAATACAAGAGGAAACAAACACAGCTGGAAAAACCTCAAGGAAAATTGATCACTCAGATTTCAACATAACCGAAAAATAAACAGTATCAACAGTAAAAAGTAAATGAGACATTGATTTCCTTTTTTTAATAAGTGTAGGTTTTGCAGCATTAGTTTTCAAGACTTTTTAAAGTGATTTTTTTTTTTTTTAATGTCAAGATTGAAATCCTATTTTTAGGTAAAAAAAATAATTACCTGATTGAATGCACTGAGTCACAGACTGAGCCCAGCTCATTTCATTGTCATTGAAGTTATAGCAGTGGCTTCGGAAAGGAATCCAATATATGCGATCAGATTCAGGACATTTTCCAATATCCTGTGGGGGATCAGAAGGAAGTACATCTAGAAGAAATCAGATATTATGGACGCTTTCATTCATTAGAGGTGGCAGATCTTCAGATATGAAATCAAGTTTAAAAAAAAACCTTTCTTAAAAGTTCTTGAAATATACTTCGGCATACAGTGCTAGAATTATCAGTGACTACGTCAAGAGGGCAAATGAGGAACAGAACTGCTCAGTCACAACTGAATGATTGAATGTGAGCCTGCACTCCCAACTAAATCCAACTTGAACTGTCTCAAGGATATTTGAGTGTTCAGGGGGGTTTGGTTCTAGTTTATATTGTTATAACCAAGAAATTTGTATAAATAAAAGATACATGCATTAAAAGCAGAAAAAGAGAATCCAGAAAACTCCCAAACTCTCAGGAGATTCAAATAACAATTTGATTTTAAATGGAAGTATAACCTAAAATCAGAGTTTACTGGGGAACTTCCCATTTAATATTTTCCTCAAGGTAATAATTCTTACATTAAAATTCTGAACAACTTTAACAATGCATGGAATAATCTGAATGTCATTGAATATTTGTGTAGTAGCCCCCCTCATTCTCCTGCAAGCAACGACATTATGGAAAGAAACAGCAGTATATATGTTTTTAAAACTAAAGTTACAAATTAATAGATAGGAAGTTCAGAGCATGGCCTGGAAAAGAAATTAAAGAAAAACTACACAAAAACAGTTCAAAAGAAAAATAATTTCCATTAAGTCTGTGTCACCAGAGCTAATACTGGTTGCTCTAGTACAAATGGGAAAGCAAAAAGGTTTAGTCCCATCCTAAGTGTTGCCTGTAGCTTTCAATTTGTAGTATTCCTTAGTGACACCTGCAGAATCACTATGAAGTATGAAACATTGTTTGGGCCAATAACAGACTTTTTTCCCCAGATAGAACTCTTCCTCCTTTCCCCGGTTTTTAAAATCTAATAACACTGAAACCATAACCAGTGTATGAATGCCGCTTATGGTGAAGGAACTGTATTTGTTTTATACTTCCCACAAAATCCCTGTCAGCAAGAAGTTTTATGTTCTAGACTTGAAGTGAAATGTTTCATACTCCCACAATCTCTGTTCTGTCTGCTTGTGGCATAGGAGAACTTCTACTGCAGTTATCACCCTAGTCTAGTAAAATGGCATTATCTTGTCTGATAAATGACCACATCATAAAAATAAAACATTGTTCATGCAAAATAAAGGTACTAACATTACAAACTCAGTCTTATTATTCCCTAATACATACTTAGAAATCTGTATTTCAGTCAAAGCAGATAGAGCAAGGTTTCTGCCATAAAACTGAAAGCCATCGCCATAGCTTACCCTCAGATTTTTTGCAGGCAGGAAAATGTTTTTCACTGCAAGGTGCTGTTTTCCAGGTCCCACGGAGCTCTAGATAGACACAGGCTATTTTCTGCTTTGGTTCTCCATAGGACCACTTTGAAAAATTTATTTTCCTTTTATCAATCCATCTGCCATAGCCATGACTCTAAAATTGAAACAGACAACATAATTTTTGTACACTCTCATCTGCTGTTTCAGGTGAGTGGATTTATACAAATGCAGATTTTCACAGTGACATGTAGAGCTCAGTTTGTATATCTGTTCTAGTACTGTTAAAATATTAATTGAATCAGGACCCAGCAATGTGAAAGTAAGACAAAGCAGTATCACTCCCATGCTGAAACAGCCCACAAAGGTGTTTTGAAAGCCAAATGATGCTTGCTGTGCACTGCTGGTGCTCAGTCCCTTGTCAGGCACCATCGTGAGGTGGAATCATGGTCTAAGAGGATTCAGATCACCATGAAGAGCAATACAACCATAGGAACATGAAACTTGTGGAAAGCTCAGGTGGAAGTGGGTCTTGCAGTTGGCTGTCAAACAGGGACTCTAAGCTCAAGTACAGTTCTGAGGAGAAACATTCAGGAGTAAACTGCAGTTATCACTATGAAAAGTCTGAGAAAATTTTTGGTTTGTAAGAAGCAAAAGAGAAATATTCAGAAGCAGGAAGTCTTGAGTCTTTGTTTAGTCTCCCCGTGCCCCCTTTTTTTCCCCAGGAAGAATCAGAAGAATTACAAGGAACTGGGGACAGATCCAGACAGTCTGTCAGTGCCATTAAGAACTGGGGGATAAAATATGATCTCTCTCTAGTGTCTACATGTATCAGGAGGTCGGGTACACAAGTTCCTCCTGACCTCAGTACCATCAGGGCAAGATCATTGCCTGGGGAGCAGGAGGAACCAAGAAGCTTTACTCTGCAAAAGAAAAGGACCAGGAGAATATTTGGTGTTTCAAACTTGCTTGTCATAGAATTTTATCTACTTTCTAAACCATGTTTCTATAACTGTAAAAACAAAAAAATTTGATATCAAGTGAAATTAAACACTATTATATTTTTTTGGATAGAGATGTCCTGTGGATTTGTGCAAGTGGGAGGATTCATGTCAAAGCTGGTGACTTCTAGTCACATATATTCTCAGACAAAGCATCTTGCCTGTTAGGGAGAGGTACCGTTAAAATCATTGAAATACATGTTGTTCAATAACAAGTTCATTCTCAGACAATGTAGCCTTCTAGGAGGCTTTATCAGAGTGCTGCTGCATCATATAATCAGAAATGCTATTTTTACAGAACAATTATTGTAAGATCTCCCTAGAGATACTAAATTTCAGACATGTTTAGCTGTGTTATTTATCTGTGCAGAATCACAATTAATAAAAACAATCACTAGTTAAGAAGATTATTACTGATGAAAGAACTTTTTTTATATTATCAAGGTATTTTAGCCATCTGAAAGGACAATGCAATAGAAACATGATATTTAGATGCATTGAACAACTACATATTCACTAGAAAACGTGAAGCTCATTTTGGCACTCAGCCACAGAGTTAGTAAGACTGACTCAAGTGTTCCCTTACACAGTGGTGGACCTGGGTCTCTGAATCCACTTTTTCTGGTACAATATAGCTTTTACTACTTTTAATCTTTGGGACTTAGCAGTTATCAGAATGAGGCTGTTCAGAGGCACATAGTATGTCCTGTGAGCTCTTCTGTACAGCTGCCAATGATCATGAGGGACTAGACTTAATGACCTTGTTGGTCCTGTTCAGTAGAATTCAGCTTTCCTAAAAATGGCCACCTGAAAGTTACCCAGATAGTTTAACCTAAGAGTCTAAGACTCCCAAAGAATTAGTAGAGGCCAGCACTGTCAGAGGTTCCCATCCTTCTCCGTTGCCTAAAATGGAATAATTATTTAAGATGGTTGAAGTTAAATGAAGTGAGTGCTGTCCACCAGTCCTAGGTTCCTAAATCTACTCATGCTACAGTTCTGCCTGCGGATAGTAATCCAGTCAATAGCATTTAACTGCTCCACCAGTGAATTTATTAATCTTACCACATTGCTGTTGAGCCCAATCCATAAGGGTTCTCCATATCGTGCTGCCTGCAGCAGCAGGAATATATTACTGTAATGATCAAAAATGCTGGCAAGCTCTGAAGATCTCTCCTTGCAGGCTTTTCTTGCTTCTTCCCAATTCATTTTAGAAAGAATGATTAAATAGGTGCTGTTACCATAATGGATGAAACCAGAATCTGGGGCAATTGTGGAATGGAACAGTTCAGGCTCTGAAGGAAAGAAGTGTAAATTTGAGAGGAAGTGGAGAAAACAGTCAAAAATTACTAGCTGCCTGAATATCAGCATTACTTTTGAGTAACAGTTGAATATAGTGTGGCAGCACAAGCATCAGGTATCTGCTTAAATAAGAAAAAGCATTTCTTATTTAAAACACAGGAGACATTTTTTAATGGTAACTTGGAATTATTTTTAACTATAGCATAAAAAGTGTATTCAGGGATTAGGAAGAGGCAGAGAACACTGTGTGTATCTAGACATACACTGCACCAGATGAAATTTGTGAATACTGGTTATACAGTGATGTTCCCCCCAGAGCTCTCTAGGTCCCCCTCCTGCAGTGCAGGTGAAATTCCTCCCACACACAAGCATGGTGCAGGATCTCCACACCATTTCAGTCTGAAAATAGCAGTGAATTTCATTCTAAACACAGTTTGTAACTCTGCTGCTACTTCTTTCCCACGTAGGATGGAGTGAAAAAGGAAACTGTAGCTGTACATAAAATGATACATGTGGAAGCAGGAGACAAAGACCTAGAGCTAGTGATGGGGACAGGCAAAAGGACAGACAGACAAAAAACTGCCTTCGTGTTCAGTCAGTGTCGAGGATGCCCTGGTAGTTGTTTTTGCTAGTGACGCCCAGATGCAGCTTTCTGCACTTGCACAAGGCAGAGCTATGAAACATCTGGCCCAGCTGTGGCTTCTTCCCCTATTTTTACTTGCTGCTTAGCAGTTCCCTGTTCCTATTTCTGTGGATCTCTGCAGTGTAGCTGCACTCCAGATGTATCTCTCACCCTGAGGATACACAAAGAAAACTAGAATTTTGCCCTTCTGATTATTGCTGATCTTGTGATATAAAAGCATTGCTAAGGACTGATGAGCAAACTAACCAGTTTAACTGACTGTAGCTAACCCCCCAGTGGAGGATGTGTGAGGATTTTTCTCATGAGGAAGGGTTAGATCTGGGGGTGGGAAAGCGTCCTTTAGTGTTTTGTCTGCATAACTAAGATGCCTGTGGTGCAGGTCACCGATGGATTTGTCTTTATGCATTGTATTTGTGTAATAACCTGAGTCAGATACCTTTATCTGTGCCAGCTGGGTAAAGCACAGGTGGGTAAACTTTTATGTCAATAGAGAAGAAATGCATTTTGAAGGCACAATTTTTCTAACAACCTGTTTTGGGCACTTGCATCACAACGAGGCAGGTGAATCCTGCCTTTGAAGTGTCTGCTCACCACGTGCAGGCACTTGATTTAAGTGTAGACGTCTGCAGGGTGGGTGAAGTGAGCCTCTGTGAGTGCTGGTGCATATGCTGGTAGGGAAAAGGCTGTAAATCCAAAACTTTTTTATAATCTTTATCCCTGAGCGGGTTCTGTGTCTGGAATTCCTGAGCTGGGAAAGCAGCCCTGCTTCCCTCACGCCGGCTGCTACAGGCACAGCTGGGCAGTTACAACTGAGGACTCACAGTCAGATTTTTCAGGAAATCTCTTCCAACAAAGGCGGCAAAAAATAAAACTTACTGCTGTCCATCTGGCAAATATAGCTTTTTTTATGCTGGCAGTCAGTGATTTCCCAGTACCCTGCTTCATCTACAGATCTTGTTGTCATTGCAATACAGTCAGTCTAGGGAAAATTTAAAAAACGAAATTAAAGCTGATAAAGTGCAAAATGTCTGGCAAATTAATAGAAATTAGTTTGAGGAGACAAAGTTAATAGCTTTCTTTCCTAATTTTCTGGCTTTTGTTTTCATTTATTGTTTCTTGGAAGTGAAACATGATATTATATATACAAGCAAATGAACCTTCCTTGGCAGGTTACTGCAAGAAATTTTGTCAGTTTATTAAAATTGCTTGGAGTACACCAAAGCTATTTTTATGATGTATTTTATGGTAATCTGTACTGAATTTGTTGAACTTGCATTTGAATTCATGCTGTACAAGGAAAAACAATAAAGCAAAGTAAAAATTCGAGCTAATAATACTGAACATTTCCAGTAAAATCTAATAATTCTAATAACTTTCATTCTAGCAGTAATTATAATGCAGCACTCTACTTGTTCAGTCTGGACTCATGCAAAGGAATGACAGTAAGTGTAGACTCTGAAGAGGCCTATTAATCTGTGGGTACAGCTATAAAAACTCGATCTCTGAAATATTCCGTTGCCTTCTGCTTTAAGCCATTGAAATACAGGATCCTAGCTGAGACGGAAGTCAGTCAACTCACCTTGAGTACATTATCTAAATTAGGCATTTTCTGAGGTTTTTCTGTTTACCTGTATTGTAATATACTTCCCGTCAATGTACATGTATTCATCTCTAAATCGGACTTGTCTTGCCCAATTTGAGTAGTCAAAAAAGCTTCCATCTGTCCAAAGATATGTGCCGTCATGGTTAATGTCGTTCAGTCCGATCCACGTTTCATTGGCAACATCCTTTAATTGCAAGGTAAAGAAGGCTATTAAAAAAAAAAAAACATCAAAAAGAGAGTAGCTGAGGAGTTGCCTTTCTTCAAATTCAGTGTAAAGCAAATTCCAAATAAAACAACCAATCAACTTTTAAAAATATTGGAAATAGCAAATTCAGTATTGTTAGACTATGAATTAACAATAAAAGAGGCAAATTAAAATGAGTAATTAACTGAAGCAATTCGATTTCATTAAGAAAAGAAAAAGTATCATAAAAATCATAAAAATGATATAGACTTCTTGGAAATAGAGAGATTAGGGCTAGAAGTGACTTCAAAATGATTGATCAGTTTTCCCCAAGGTAGCATCAACACACATGTCATTTCTAGTAGATGTTTGTTTGCTGTCTGACTTGACTATTCTGTGGACATCTAATTACTATTTATTATTTTTATATTACATATATATAATATATATTATATGTAATTTTATATAATTACTATATATTATTACTCCTGTTTATCCCATCTTCCAAGGCCATTAAGAACAGATTATTCTATTCCCTATACATGATGCTTTTGCCAAAAGATGGGAAGCGTCATATCTCACTCCACTCTTCTCCCTGGATCAATCAGCTCAGGGTCTTCCTTTGTAGGTTATGCTGTTTAGATCTAGAGGCTAGTTCGACCTTGTTGTTAGATGAAACGTGCTGGCTTCATACTTAGCACCAAAAGGCTCAGATGCCTTACCTTGCACTTGCTCATTGTGTATAGAGGCCAAATTTCCCCCTAATTGTATACAATCACTTCTTGCAGAGTGCCAAGTCAGTCTCTCTTCTCCTCTGGATCCAAATATTTTGTAACACTGGGGGGAGAGTAAAGGATTAGACAAAATTTCAGGCGTCAAAAGAGTCTTGAAACCATTGGTTTTGATTAATTCAGTTCTAGTCCCTGCATGTAAAAAGCAGCAGATGGGGGAGCTACTGAAACGTGAATATTTTCAGCCAGCAAGAAGTGGACCCAGCTAATCACAGCGATGCCTGTGCAGCACCTACAAACCTATGGATGGTTCAGGGTTAGTGCTGGGCAAGAGCGGGCAGCCTCCAAAAGCCTTTGAGGAATTAATTAGATATCCAGTGTGCACAAGAAGAGATTTCAGGTCACGCCACTGAAAAGTAGAATTTTTGAGGGACCGAAACTACTTCCTGATCAGGAACGTAATTTTTGGGGCAGGTATCTCTCAGGTCAAGTTCTTGAGTTCTTATGTGTGTGCGTGTGCGTGTATATATATACATACACCATCAGCACCCAGACTGAGTACTAAAGCCTGAGCTTCTGTGAGCACTCAGCATGAGCTGAACAGTGTGAGGAAGAAATGCTCTTTTGTATGGTGTATTAGTATCCCATAGGGATTTTTCCTTAATATCCGTGGAAAAAGTGGGTTTTGTGGTTGTGTATGTTCTGAGGGACAGAAGACATGGCTTTTAACTGGCATATGCTGTTTCTCCCTTTTTATGCCTGTTGAATGCATAACAACTTTTGCTATTGATTGCACTGTGGGATTCATTTGTGATTTTCTTTTGTTTGTTGGTTGGTTTTTGTTTTTTTCATTCATATGGTCAGGTGTACTTTTGATTAAGTTAGCAAAACCAATGCTTGCTTGTTTTCTGTATTTGATTTGACATTTATTGCTGTTTGTGTTTCTCATTTTAAAATGAGTTGTTGTGATAACCAATTACATATGAAAAGTGTGACCTTGCATTTTTTAATCTCAGTGTTACTCAGAAAAGGGGCTTACACTTACAGGTAAGGATAATGGAACAGGATTTTCATGCAAGTAAGTGTGCCTAAAATAAACAGAAAATTCTAGAAACTGTAAAAGTAACTATGGCTAAAGGCACAAGAACATTTACAAAAAATTATAATTTAAAATATTCAAATTCACCTTTGGTTTTTAGATTAGATGCAGACTTGCCAACACAAAACCTGCATACACTGCTAATTAGAATACCTCTTAATAAACCAGTGTATAAAGTGAGACGTTTCACATAGTGAGATAAAAAAAAAAAAAAGATAATTCTTTCCTCTACCTATAGCAAATCTGCTAAATAAGGCTGAGATTTGTTACTGCACCTTATTGTTAAACAAAAGCCAGGTTTCAGGACACCCTCCCAGAGGTGGAAGTACAGTAGGAGCAAATCCTGAGTAGGTTGAATTATGCCTTTCGCAGATGAAGTAATTTTTCACAGCACAGCTTATATCTTTCCAAAATCCTGTAAATAAATGGAATACAGAGAATCACTGCCTGGAACTCTCATACCACCATTACAGCAGTCAACCCCAAACAGTATTTGTAAAGCAGAAATGAATGAAACCTTCTGGAGGCAGGTGAAAGTTGCTATGTACACATTTACCCACACATACTCCCTCTGTGGTATGTTTGTCTCCTAATAGCGACGGCATGGTTTAAAACCACGCCATGAAAAACTGTCAGCATTGTTGAACTATCTATTTGTGGGATAATCTCAAATTCAAATATGTAGCAAACATTTTGGATTTTGATGCTGAATTTTCAACCAAATACTTCTTTGTTGCTATTTTACTCACCAAAGTTTCTTGACATTATCACACAGTGTTTGTCATTATTTGCAAAACTGGGTTCGTTTGGAGCCCAGGCAACATAGTTCACTGGAGTGTCATCCAACCATCTGAAAGAAAGAAGGGGACAGTGGCTGCTGGACAGACATCTCCAGCAGTCATTTAGCTACAGTGTCTGTCTAGGTAAAGGGCTAAGCAGAGCATTAGTAGTGACCAGAGGGCAAAGGCTCTACATATACTGGAGAGGACGTATCCATAACTTTATTGCTGCTTTTTATCTATTTAGTACTATCACATTCAAATTCTATCAGCATCCCATTTCGCCCAAGGTTGGATAAATAACATCATACTTCGAGCAAAGACTTCTTTATAGTCTGGGCAAGACAGAAACTGCAAGATCTCACCAGTGCATGGATTTCCTTTTCATCCCAGAAACGTGTCCTCTTGGAAGCCTTCTACAAACAAATTTCCAAAACAGGTTCCCTACCAGCAATTTCAAAAAGCTGTTGGGTGAGATGTTGCTTACACTTCTTGCTTCCAGCTCCCATAACTTGAACTACTGGGATTAATCTGGTTAAACTCTTACATTCATATTTTATCAAAACCTGCTGGGCTTACTCTGTAGCCACTGCAGATTTGGTCAGAGTTAATCTCATCCTAAAGTTGATGTCTAAAGCGAATCAGGTGATTAACTACCTAATATTAGCTGCTGCTTCTCACTACCTGTGAGGGGTCACCTGGGTGTTTAACTCAGATCTCTCAACATAAGACATTAAGTGAAATGAATCTTAGCTGTGAACTTCTATTGGTTTTGCTCTCCCAGATTTGGAAGGAAAACACATTACTCTGCTTAAATATAGAAGAACTTGACACTTCTGATCTGAGATTTCTCTTGAAATCTATCCAGAGGTCAGTTGCACAATAGTTTCCAACTCTTAAAATGAAAGCACACACGAATGCTCCCATAGAGTGAGATGAAATTGCTGTCATTTGTTGTTCATGATCAGTTTTCCTTTACTCACCTGAATTTCTGATCAAAGCTGACAACTAAGCCAATGAAATATGTTTCCCCTCGGAGTTTTGTGTAAGTCTAAAACAAAAGCAATTAACAGTTAAGCACAAAACAGTTCCTCAACATCAAACAGAAACCTGGAAGCCCATTAACCATGCCTGTGATTTATTTTTTTTTTCTTTCAGGATTTGAGCCTCAGGTAAGAACATCCTCGGTTCAGACCCAGGTTTCAAGCAGGCAACAGGGATATGGGGAACATCCTGGAGTGAGGAGCCTACTGAACAGGAAAGCCATAATCACTATGCTGAACATACCGTAGAAGAGCTGAGCTACTTGGGCCTGTACTGTCCTTTGTGGCACCTTTAACATTTGCATGCCTTTTTCCTCTGCTTACTAAAAGCGATAGTGATTTTCTTATACAGGTCCTGAACAAGTATATTGTTATATAAGCCAGTAATGTAGGACAATAGCTCAGGACTCAAGCTTACATAAATAGATAGGCTGTTCCCTTTGTTTTATCAGCTGCTCTGCTTCATAATTTGATTATCATTAACAGGCTCAGTGCTTACATATTTCCATAGAAACTGTCTTTCACTTTCATTCTCAATGACAACAAGATCTGCAAAGTTCTTCTGACAGATTCTCCGTGCTTCTTTCATATGGACAAGTTCTTTGCTGAAATAGTACTGCTTATCTTCATATATAATCCATCCATTATCAGTGACTTGATATTCTGAAAGATAAAGAATCATATATATTACATTTATATTTGGACTGTACAATGCCTTAAAATTATACAGTAAACTTTTCTTTGAAAGAGAAAAAAATCCTACCAAGTTTGTAGTTCGGTTCAGGTTTTAGAAGTGAACCTGTGAAATAAAAGATCATCATGAGCAATATTGCAAATTCAGAAAAATCCAGAAAGGTTTGCTTTATGTAGTTGCAAATTCTTTGTATAATAAAAGGGGGGGGGGGGAAAAAACCCAAGCTATGAATCATGTAATGCATTTTCAGGATTTTAGAGCATATACCACTGGACTACATTAAAAAAGTGTATAATTTAGAAAAATTCATCTAGTGAAAAATATATATCTTTAAAGCATATATGTCTCTCCAAAAGCACTGTATTAAACAATACAGGATGTGTATAAACACATTACAGATGAAATTCATATCAGTTTGAAAATTTATTAAGTATTTTTTATTTAAGTATTTATTAAATTTATTAAGTATTTTTAATTTAAAATAAATTAATAAATAAATGAAAAATATTTTTTTACTTAAAAATGCCATACTATTATTAATTTTTTTATATATTCCTGGGACTATAGTCAAACAACATAATCCAACCAATATAGTAAGCTCTCAAACTTACCTACACAGTAGTGAACTATTTACAAGTACTGAAAGCTTAATGCTGATATTTTGTTAATACCATACATCATTCCTAGCATCTCAATACATTCCTCCTATCCCAGTGGCTTGGCTTTTGCTAGGAAAGTCTGTTTTTAACAGTCCTGCAGAGTCAGCAGATGCTAAACCCAGATTTCTGCTTAGAGGATGGACCAGGTGGAAGCAATTAACCTGTTGCTATTTCCAGAGCCAGCTATACTGGTAGCTCTGTTTTCATTTGGATGCCTGTTACTTTGTTCTTCACAAAACCTACTAATTCTGTTCTTGGCTATCTCTATTTCTTCTGTGGTTTGATAGAGAGGAACATATTATTAAAGACAAGACAGGAACAGTTATATGAGAAATAAGCAGACAAATGAAAAAGCAATCAAAATTCTTCTGTTGGGAGATTTTAAATATTTTCTTCCTAAGTATTTAGTAAAAAATATTATTCAAATGTCTTCACAATGAATTTATGTGCTTCACTTGATTTTGAATTTATTTTTTAATTCTAATTATAACATTTTTTTTTCCAAAAGATAGAGTAGCTTAAGTAAATATGTGTCTTAAGTGAGTATGAGGGAATTAAAATCTGAGCATCTGTCCTCTCACATTGATCATTTTAGAATCTAGATTCACAATAACAATAATCTAATTATTTTGTATTTTTACATTTGAAGGGTCATCTAGGATCAAGATAAAATGATCAGAATCTTTATTTTATGGTTTCTGAACTCCTCCTGATTAATCTCACCGAGTAGAGATCCACATCTGTGCAGAGGAGCATGCTCAGCGTACCAGAGAGGGCTGTGCAGGATGTCTTGCTTCAAGCTGGTATGCAGAAGTCACTGGTTTGACCGTGCATTTGTATGACTAATCTACCCAGCAGGGAACAGTGATTCTTCCTTTTTGGTTAAGCAACTTTTCAATGTTAGCACGGTGCCTTATTTGCTGTTCAAGGGTAACAGTTTGTTGGCAGAGCCATCAAATATTAGATGTACTTAGTGTTTTTTTATATAACTACTTCTCCCTTCCTTTCTCTGTTGTGCTTCCCACAAGCTCCCTGCATGCATCCACCTTTCTTTTCAAGAAGCTCGTAAGACTCTCTTCTACTCCATGGAGATGCATACACGTACTCAGTTTACAACCAGGAAGAAGGGATGTAAAAGTAGGACTAAGTAAGCAAAATGAGTTCTTTCATCACGGGTTGTCAGTGGAGGTCCTCGGCCCATAAAGACCCTGTCTCCTGCTGGCAGGCACCCTGATGCACGTCCATCGGGTCCTTCCATGCCCTGGCCCCAGGTGCAGGAGTCCTGTCGCTAGGGCCCTGACTTCCAGGCAAAGCTGGTGGATGCAGGAGTCCTTCAAGGCTACACCAGCCTCTATTTTTGACCTCTTTTTCAGTGTTGTTGGTTCCTGTAGCAACTGATCCCTCTCTTTGGTTCCCATTATTCATTTCACAGTGGGAAGCAAAGCTTTTTTCTCTTTTGTACAGAGAGTTTTAATGTCCTGCATCTTTGGCTTTCCTGGGTAAGCCTGAAGCAGATAAACATACAGGGAGGAAATAAAAGGAAAGGGTGTAAGTTCCTTTGCCTTGCAAATTTGTTCGACCCTTGGCAGAAAGAGAGAAAGGCAGAGATGAAGTAATAGGGACATCTTTAACTTCCTGGATCTGAGTACAATTGAAATATCTCAATTCATTCCTTTTGCTTTATGCGTTGCCTTCACTGCAACCGGTTTTAAAATTAACAATTCCCAGTATCTATCTTCTTTTCAATTTGTTTAAATCCATACAATTTGCTTTTGAACTTGGCTTTATCACTCCAATTAAATGGGGAAGTAATCATACCTTTTTTTGTTTCACAAATCCAATTAAGTAAATGTTCACAGTACAAGTCATTCCAGCGCATTTGAGGTGATCTATTAAACATAACACAGTGTTCAATTTCTTTATGGTTGTTGGGTTCATCGTCATCCCAGTTCTCATAAATTACCTGTGTTGGAAATACATGTCAATTACTATGTGATTCGAGCTGAGTAGAAGTAATTGAGATTGCCTTTGTTACACAGTTTCAGGATCTCATCATCTCAAGTACCTTGTTTATGGGATCAGTAGGAGTTCAGATAGGTCTGAGGGGGCTGTGAAAGTCATGCTGATCAGCTCACTTTCCCCATCACTCCCTGGAGAAGGTGTAAGGATTATACAGTATATAAAAGTATGTGTCTCCTGGAGGAAAAACTGATGGGTGGAGGGAGTTGTGTTTATTTTGCTTTGTGAAAGATGGCAACCTGACTACAGCAGTGCCTGATCTGGGATGCTGTGAAGGTCTAAGAGCACGGACTTTAGAAGATGGGATGTAACATGGTGCCAGGGTTCAAACAGGCAATTTTGTACTTCCATTAGTGTGTTAAGACAGTGTCATCACTAAGCACTGCAGCTGTTCAGCTGATGGATAAAGGGCTGCTGTGTACCTGCCAAAGGTCTAAAAAAGATTGGAAAAAAAGGCATAAAGAGATGAAAATCTATATATTCTAAAGGACAGAAAGTCAACTAGTATCCAGCAAATAAGTACTCACCGGGGAACCATCAATCCAGGCAAATCCTTCATCAGGATTTAAGAGAAACAAACCGATCCAGAAAGCCTGAGTGTGCAGTCCTTTATACCTAAAATAAATCATACAATATAGATACATCAGTGTAGAAGGAGATGACATGATATAAATGCTGGAAAGCATAGAAACATGCTGCTTTCTGTCACATCTGAATCGCGAGCTGCTCCTTTACGTTGGTCCATAGCCAGGCTCACCGCCTGCACTCTGTCAAGAGGTTTGGTGGGGACAAGACTTGTCATATTTAAATATAAGTTAAAGGATAAGTGATGTGACTCAGCTTCCACCCTTATGGCTGCAACATAGCTCTTGGCTATAGCAGGAGTTCACATCAGAGGCTTTATCAAAATTAAAATGTCGATAGAGAGCTGTAATACAGTTTAACTAATGAAAAATAGTGAAAATTTGGTTTTCATCTGCTTTGAATTCCTTCTTGGCACTTCCTATGTAGTTTCTTTAATACTTCATGCTATTTATCTTGTACCTACGGACCAGATAAAATGTAGTCCTGTTTCATTCAGTACATAACACAAAGGTTTCATAGCCTAAAACAGAGACTAACAGACAAATGAAAACACATTCAGCTTCTCATAATACTGAAAATAAAATGAAGAGTGAAATCACAAAAACTTTTCCATATGAAAGTTTTAAATCTATTTGAGAAAAGATTCACACCGCTGTGTGAAAGAGTTTTGGTTAAATAGCTATATATTATGTGCCACTGACATATCTTGACATTACAGAATGCAATCAGGCTATAGTGGTCTAACTTTGGGGGCAAATAATGGCATAATCTTTACATTTCAGGTGAGACATAGCATCTACAGTGCAAAAAAAATTAATTAAAATTGATTCCTGTTTGATTTCAGGAGTCTTCAGTTAATAGTCAGAAAATTACCACATTATGTGTTTTGGTTTACATTAACAGTAATTCAAGGTTGTTTTTTTTAATACATTGATTAAAATATGAATTGCGACCAGTTAAAAAAAAGAAGGCACAGTTAGAGCTGAACATCTTATTGTCTCCCTTTTGGGAGGGGGACTAACATGTATAAAGTTGATGAAATCTGGAGAACAGCCTTGATAAAAACCTCTGATGGAAATACAAAAAATACCAAAGCCTCTTTCAAATACTAAAGATTTTCTTTTTGAGAAAGCAGTGTTTCAGGATGATATTTTCAGATGAAACATTTCCATTTTAATTTAAAATGTGTTTGTGTTTATTCACTCACTTGCCCAGCTCCCATTATATTTTGATGGAATTCTTACATAATTCTTATGTAGCATGAACATGAAAAAGAATAGTTGTGCATGTACTTACGATGCTAATTGCCATAACAAAATTTGATCTTCTCTTGTATTGATTGTGACCAGATTTCCTCCTATTTCTCTACAAAATTCTTCTGCCTCAAACCAAGACTTCTTATGGTTTCCCTCTCTCACAAAAAACTATTGAGAAGAAAAAAAGTAAAAATAAATTACTAAATGTGCAAAGTTTAGCATATAAAAACATATGTAATTAAAATCAGTATCAGTTCAACACCCCTTTATTCTTGAATAAGACAACATAACATCTGTCAAGACTTGTCATCTCATACATTAGTTATCTAAAGTGTAAGTATTTTTTTTCTTAGCATCATCTGTTTTAAAGTAAGGCAAGAGTACCATAAGTGTCTGAGGAGAACAAAGGATATCACAATGTACAGAGAAGGAAAAAATAATTTATAGCTTAGTTGGAATGTTGACCACTGAAAGGGTCAAAGAAAGATGGAGTAGCTCAGTTGTGGTGTTCCGCAGTATAAAGCAGGAGTTTTTTGTGAAATGGAAGGTAGAGGGAAAATCAGTAGGTTGGAATAGAAAAGATAGTACGGACGGGGAAAGCTGTTTGGCAAGGTGCTGACCTGGCTGAGGAAGCGAGTTTTGTGTGGCAGGGCAGGCATACAAATAGCTCCACTTTCTGCTATGAAATTTGTACATTCTTGAAGTAAGAAACTGGATGCTTTACATTTTTGGGAAAGGATAGTCTACAATTTGGTAATTGGCATAACCAATAATGTTAGTAACAATAATTAAATGTGACATAGAAGTTGAAACCCTTATAAATACAGAGCTAAAATGATCTCTGGCCTCCCAATAGGCAGTCTCAAGAAAGAAAGAGAGAGGATACTTTACATGTAAAGACCTGGAAGAACAGTGTTGCATATTCACTTTTACTTGATCTATTTTGCCTTTTCTCTACCTTTTTTTCTTTTCAAAAAGGAGACTTTAAAAAGCATTTTTAGCTAAATCAAGAGAATGCCCAAAACCTTTACTTGCTGAAGAGTCACTGATGTCAAACTAAACCTGGATCTAAAAGTATCACTAATAGTATCACATGCTGTGTGAGGAAAAGTTGGCAGAGGCCCAGGTTTCTATAAATTTTCTCTTAGAAACATTATCTTACACAAGTGACACTGCCAGCTCTTGGGATGCCATACTATGTTTTTCTGAGATCCCGTATTCCTGGAAGCAAATAAATCAAGTGAGGTTCTCACCTGGCATTTAAATAAAAGAAAATATATTTCTAGCTCTCTGTTTTCATTGTTTCAGGTATTTCATTGTTGACTTTCCTTATATTTGATGGATTTTCTCATGGTTTTTTGCCTTCTGTTGCTATAAAGATAATTCCCTAAAACTGACCCAGCCCTTGGTCTCTGAGTACCACAGTGACCAGGGCACCGACCCTGGGCTGCCCAGCACTCAGACTGGCACTGAAGGGAGACACACACTTACTTTGAAGCACGAGTCTGCCTGGGAGGCTCCGTCCCAACCTTCAGCACAGGCAGCCGTAGGGACCCGTACTGGCGGAGCAGAAGGTAGCATTCCTGCTGCCTGCTGTTTGCAAAGGTAATTTGCTGTCTTCTCGCAGCTAACCACATCCCATAATCCAGCTGCAATTCCAGTTCCCATGACAACACAGCCTTGCTCTTTTCCTTTGTGGCATTGAAAAGAAATTAGTAAAAACAAAATCTTAATTGCTTTCTAAGAAATGAGACTTTCACTTTTATTCATAGAAAAGTATGAAAAGGAAGATGCAGATTGTACAGATTAAAACCCATCCTGGATATAAAATTATTTTAAATACTTCCTGCCAGGGGCCAGATACAGGCCAATAAGTCTCACAGACACACCTTTGCCAAAAAGGGGGATTTGCAGCTTTAGAATCTAAATCTTCTTTATGTTGCCACCCCATGGAAATCACAGGGCAAATGGCACTTGATTTTATTTACATATGTAGTAAATGGCCTGACAGCTACTTTGGGGTTCTCAATATCCAGGCAATTCAATTTCAAGAAGGCTGATATCAAGTACAAGAAGTTTGGTTTAAGGCATAACTAGCTAGTGTGAAGGCAAGAGTTCTCCTGCAGATGCTAATCTGTTTTGCTGAAATGCTGAACAGCTGGATGTTTGCTGCTCATTTCTTACATATGCACCTTGTGGGTCAAAACCCTGTCCATAATATTTTTTCTCAATCTGATTAGTTGTTGTTAGCTGGTGTTAAGAAGTTGAAAAAAAATGAGACCATGGACCTTTTAAACTCCTGCACAGTATTGCCTTCAGTCTAACCCATTACAAATCTGTTTCTGTACAACTTTACAGGAGAATGACTTACACAACACCTGACAGCTGTGACAGTGCTGGTTGCACTGTTGTCAAACACAACGTCTGATGCTGTTGGTCATTTACATCTACCAGCACAAAATCAAATGCCCACTCTAATTTCAAACACTAGGGGATGGGATGGAAAGCAGAAACCCGCATGAATTGCAGCTGCACTCCTGTCACAGGGGTCGAGCCCGTGCAGAGCTTACCTGGCATTAGTGTATTCCAGTGTGTGAAGAGGGGACTTTCACCACTGGTCCACCTGAAAATCCCTTGTTCTTCTGTGTTGGAGAGACCAATCCAGAAATACGTTTCAGACCTCAGCCCCGTCAGACTGATCAGAAAGGCTTGCTCAGTTCTGAAGTGGAAAACAGTGTTCATTCACAACCTGTTGTCTTGCAATATTAATCTAAGCGGTACAAATAGAGGTATCGCTATCATGCTAGCATGACCGCCAGGCAACAGCTCTGCAGTGAAGTGCAGACAAAACCTCAGCAGGCTTTGAAGTGTGGTCAAAAGAACTTGGTGAGGGACAACTTTCTCCTTCCATCTGAAGGCACCTTCTTTTCTTTCTATCCAGTTCTGTGAAATGTCACAAATCACTGCTTACATGGGCTTCTAGCTGTGTTCTCCTATTTTGCTAGTCTTTCCAAATCTTGGAGGTACCTCAGACCACCAGGTCAGGACCAAACTGTCAGCTTTGCTAGCCATCACTTCTGAAAGCAGTCATGTTCCTCAGAGGCCATGAAGCCTGCAAAGCCTGACCAAGATACAGGTAGGCTGGAAATGATACATTCTGGCTGTGGTGGGGCAGGTCCTGGTTAAGATTTCCTACATTTGTTTGGAATTTGGCTCAGAAGGTAGTTTAGAAAAATATTTTTGTTAAAGCCCTCCTATCATAATGAGATAACATCTATCAGTAAATAGATTAAAATTGTAGTAACTACTTTCCAACAGAAAAAAAAACCAAAAAAAAACAAAATAACATAGAAATTGCTTTAATTAAGATTTGAAAATAACAGAAAGGATCCCCAAAATTTTAAAAATGTTGTAATAGATTAAGTAAAAACCCTTAAAACATTGAGCACATTTTTTTCCTTCATGGATAACTTTATTTAGCTTACTACTACAAAATTTTTGAAAATTGCTGATAAAACACTTTGAAAAGTTCAAAAAATGGACAAGTTTTGCAGGTTTCTTCATCAGAAGCACTGATTTTGAAGTACAAAAAAGATATTTTCCTACCTGCTTTCCACCGTAGCTAGATAAGCTTTGCTCTGTTCACATCTCTTACTTGCTTCTGAGAATGTCAAAAGTGCAGAGCCCACCATGTAACAGTGTGAACCATATCTTTTCCAACCCTGTAACAAACATAAAGTTCTAAAGGTGAAATTGAAAGAGACTTCAATATTAGCTCTGCTCTTTTGTGTATAAATATACCATGTTAAATTTGTTGCAGGTCATGTACATGTAAATTAATTTTGACTTTCTTGAGTATTTTCACAGCAAAAATGAAAAATGCACATCTATTAGTAAATTGCTAGTAGGAAAAGACTAGGTTACCTCAAGAGTAGATTTTCTAGAAGATACAAACACAAAGACTCTAAGAGAAGCAAGAACCAGTAAATGAATTTGTGTTCATGTTTTCCCCAAAGAATTAATTTATGAGAGAACATTTACATCTCGGCAGCCTGGGTCCTCTATTGTCTCTTCTTCAGAGGATTGTGATGAAGGCTTCTTTTTACAGATGTAACCAAGTTGCTTATTGCAAACATCTGTTGCCCAGTATCCATCCTGGAACAGCAGGGAGAAGAAATGAATGTAAAAAGGGGACATTCATAATCATTTCCTCTTTCTTCACTACAAGGCCTAATGAAATATGTTACCTAGGAAGGCTATAGGACCATTGCTGGAGTTTTATTACAAAAAAATAAAAATAAAAAAGACACATCTATCAGTATTAGTTTAAGAAACATTTGATGCTCATTTCAGATGAAAGAAGGAAATAAATAACATCTTGAAGTCTCAGCGTTACTTGCCATCATAACTGTCTAATGAGAGGGTTTGTAAAGGTACATTTCATCAGGGGCTAATGGATCTGCATTCAGAGCAGGATTATTTCACTACACTTCTGGAAAAAAGGTCAATGAAACTGAAATAATACACATCTGAGCGTGTTGCAGTAAATCTATTTTATCCATCAAGGAGAAGACTGAAAACGATGGATTTCTTTTTAAAAAGGAATTATGTAAAAAATAAAATTTAAATAGGAACATTTTTTCCACATAAAATCTGGTCTAGCATCAATTCTATTAATGCCTAGTACTGGCAAGCAATGTTCTTCTATGATATAGCAGTTCTTTCAACAACAGCATGTATTTCATAACAGGATTTTCTATTTGTTGCTTTCATGAAAAAATTAATGACACTGCGTGTGTACGTGTGTGTATGTACATGCATGTAACTGTGTCAAACAACCATGTCTTGCAGAAAAATGACTTTGTGAGTCAAGCAGTCAGAAATACTGTAGGATTTTAGGTTAGGTATTTGGCAGGTAGAAATTTGAACTCTATGTCACAGCTGGAAAAACACGACCTAGTGCCAGGTTTCCATGCCTCAATGCCGTGTCTTAGTGGCGTGACAATGGGGGACATAATGGTTTGTTGGATTGGAAAACAGGGTATGCAAATACCCTATATGATAACCACACAATGTATTAGCTAGTTTATCCCCATTCCTCCCCCAGAGCTATAACTTTTTTCATCACTGCAATCATGAAAATGAATCTGATGTAAAATTTCTGGATCAGACTTTTCGGCAGATAAGAAATTTCAGAAGGCAGCACTAGGAAAACGCTACCTCTCTGTTTCTGATCTCTCCTGTCCTCTGAACTTCTCTTCTGGTTGATGCCAACTTGATGGGGAAAATTATTTTAGGGTAAGATACAGAATAACTCTTGAATAAGCATATAATGGCAAGTGATTTCAGACTGACATAATTATTCGTTTGCATTACTATGAAATAACTGCATAGATATACCTGCCCCTTCATAACAACACAATCCTCCAGACCGTTTGTGTAGGTGGGATGCCTGCGCTGCCATTTGGTGAATGTCACAGGAGTCCTGTCACTCCACTCAAAATAGAAGTGAGCCTTCAGGTCGTTCAGGCCCAGCCACAGCTCTTCTGTTGGCTCTGGAGCATGGAAAGGAATAGGTTTGCTTGTGGCCCACTGTGCAATACAGTGAACATTTTCAGCTGCAGAGCAAAGAGGGACTGATAAATGTGGAATGTGGCACATGAGAGGTGGTCTTTGTGCTTTAATAAATATGCTGGTTTCCTCTCAGATCTGTGGTAAGAGATGCCTTGGTACTAAAAGGGCCTCCGATTCCATACAGAAATACTGAGTTTAATAAACATAAACTATGGCTGGCAGAAGACTTTTGCAAACTTTCTGAGTATCTGTGATTCAGAGCGACAAAATGACCCCTAGCATGGAGGGTGGGACAGTGAGTGGCTGTGAGTGTCCCACCTCGGGAGGTCAAACCGAGCCCAAGCCATGAGGACATCTGCCAATGCATCTCTTTAATGGGGAAGCATCAGACAGCCTGTAATGGCCCGTCAGGGGGGTTCATCAAGTCCAGCATGTGTGACAAGTGTCAGGACTGGGTAATACAGATCCAAGGGAAATCAGAAGTGAAAAGGTGTTAATTTCTTAGAAGAATATGTAGCAAGAGGTTTTAATCTCAGCAAGAAGTTAAATTTCTTCTAGGTTTGGAGCTCTGTTCTGAATATATTGAACACAGAGTAAAGGTGCCAGAAGTGCAATTTTTAGAGATCTTTTTGTGTCTCTGCAAGGGATACCTTTCCTTTTTTAGTTTTCCTGCTTTATAATGTTTCTTGATAAACATAAATATACTTCTATTTGTGCAACAGCAACAACATAAAAGAGCACCATAAATTAGATTCAGCCTTCCACTTGTGATTTTTCAGAGAAACTATTAATATTTAATATGAAGCTCAGCTTTTATGTGATAGTTGGGGCAAACTATACAGGCCTACATACATACTCACTGTAACCAAGCTGTGACACTAGAAAGCTGAACTCAGCAATGTGGTGGACACTTGCCAAATCTCCATCTTGCTTCTTACATGAAATGAGAGCATCTTTCCATGTTTTGGATTCGCGCTGAATGCTGTAGCAGTGACCTGCGTATGGCCACCAACCATCTGCGCACTTAATAGGTCTCAATTCTTCTAAAAACAAAGCACAGATTTTCGGAGCAATTTTGCAAGAGGGAAATAAAGGACACTACAATGAAGTCTCTCAGGCACTCTTTACAAAAGTGGGACTATATGAATAAACACATAGCTGTAGTTAGAAATGCAAATACACTCAAATGAAAAACAAATATCATTAAGGCACAGTATGCTAAAAATGCAAATAGAATGATGTCTCCTTAAGCAGAGAATCATTGAAAAAATGCCCATATTGTGTCAGAAATGCAATTTGAAATCATGCTCTGGGAGGAAAGAGAGACCAAAGCAGACGTCAGCCTCTCCCCTCCTTGCCCTCCCGGAGGAATTTGGTCAGTGTGCCATGGTCTCCCTCGCTGCCTGGGTGGCTGACATTAGGCTCTGCCTGCTGTACAATGTCCTCTTGCAAACAGACGTAATTTTCAGATGTGGAAAAGCATGCAATTTGGTAATTGCAGCTCAGTAAACATTGCAAATTAGTGCAGAGCTGGTAGTCTTCATATTGACTCAGTGACCTTTTTATTACTTAGATTTCTAAATATCTTTGAAAGCTTACCTTAAGCTTGCTTTGAAAATAGAATCTTGCATTTCTTTTTAAGGTTAATACTGGAATAAAGGTTCTCTGAAATTATTTCTCAACTTTCTTCAATATAACTACTTTTTAAAAGTAGCTTTTATAACATTCCCAGGTGATAGACTCCAGCAGTTCCCTCATGTATGTGACATGCTCATAGCCATGTTGTGTCATTGAAGCCATAGGTCAGGGTGGCCCATGGATGAAATGCAGCCTGTGCATACTGCTGCTCCTCCTGCTCTGCTCATCTAAACCCAATGCACTGCATAATGTTGTCATCAGAGGATGATTTTTTTCATGGATGTTAGAGTAACTGCACTTGCTCATTTGGAGCAAATGAGAATAAAATTTCTACTGTATTTATGCAAATTTGATTGTTGGCACTAGTTACCATGATAGAGCAACTTCTATCTGTCTTGCAAGAATGAATGATAGAGATGGAACAAAATAATATTCTCCTGTGGATGTTTAATACACAGTGGGAGGACAAAGGCAACATATAAATGTCTGTGTGTGCATGTATAGCTGTGTTTTTCAAGAGTTTCTAATGTCTTGGTTGAAAAATAATGCTGCATACCTTTTACCATGTGCAGATCTTTCACAGACTGCTCTTTCTAGAAGTCAGAGAAAAACCTTTTGTTTTATTTGACTAACCTACCTTTGGGTATAATGTCAGACTTTGAACTGAAGTTTCTCTTTTGGCAAATGTAGCCAAGTCTCTGGTTACATGCTTGATTTTCCCATTTAGCATTCTTTCTGGGATTCATCACTCCACAGATTTTCCCAGGGAGTAGGAAAGGACTTCCTTAGTGTAAGAGAGAAAATAGAATCTCATAGCAAAAATAAAGATGATTAACAAAACCATTACATTATCAGTAGAAACACCAACTTATTCTGATTTCCTCAGTGCTTAATGTGAAGAAGCTCTGCCCTATAGGATAACTGCTGTTGCAGTTTATAGGATGCTGCTTCTAGTCTATGTTTTGCAAGTAAAGTAAAAGCTTTGTTTCAGGATAGTACTGGGAAATTTCTAGTTCTTTTCCTGATATCCTGGTGCTCATAGACAGAGCAGATGAACCTTTGTCCTGTGTAAAAAACTTCTAGACTTCAAGAATATTGAGTTTTAAGTTATATTAACTCCAGTATATGTCAAGATTTTCACAGTTCTGCTTTCCTATAAATTGGCTTTTCTGTATTCTGTTGCAGTGTGCAAAAGCCTCTGTAATCAGGAAAGGAAATTTAATGACACAGAATTTTTGAAGACTTAGAGGAAAGTTTAATTATTGCTTTACCAGTTTGTACCTTTTCCAAAACAGGAGACAGCTTGAAATACTTGTGGCACAAAGCAAGCACAGGACCAAAAAACCAACAAGCAAACAGAAGAGCTCCCTGCCTGTGAGGAGCATCACAAACCCACCTTGTCTCCCTTCCTTGAGGTGGCCCAGTGCAATTTTGCCTACACTGTTGAGGAATTATGAGATGGTTCTGTAAGCCTTTCAATAATATTTAGAATTTCTTCAGATGACATAGTGCCATTATATTCTAAATAGGTTTGCTACCTTTGCAAGATTTTATTTATATTCATACCCTTGGACAGCACATTATGGAAAAAATTCTGATCTCTGATCTGTAGGCTTATATATTACTCCAAATGATACTCTGCTTTCATAAGCAAGATCTCTGTTTAGATAAGAAAATAAAAGAACCTGCTATAGCTGATATCCACACTGAACTTGGTAATTTGAAGTGTAATTCTTAAAATAAAGATCTATATCTTCAGCTATTGTAAATCAGAATGGGCTTTGCTGAAATAAAAGTAGCTAAGGCAGTTTTTATTAGTTGGTCTCTTATCAGAATCCATTCAAAGGTTACCAAATAGATACAGTTCTTACCTGGAGCCCAGTTTAGATATCTGAAAGGACTGCCCCCAGCCCATTGCCATCCACTGTTGAAATTCAGACTGTTCAATCCAATCCAGAATGCAAAACTGAAATTTTTAATTAGCTCTAAATTAGGGGAAAAAAAAGTCAGTTGTATGTCCCTATTCTCATCCTTAGCAAGTTCATGTAAAAGAAATAAAGGCAAAAGCAAGAAATTTATTTTTCTTAGTTTAAACCAGCCAAATTCTAGTACTTTCCACATTATTGAGTTGCACAAAAAAGTAACTTATTTAAATGAATAAATATCAATTTAGCAGAGATCTCAGTTGTTAAAAGGGAAAATTAACATCTTATTTTACTAATTAGAGTTTACTTCTCTCACTTTGTTTCATTACAATATAAGAAATGTAAAAAATACCTTTTGCCATTAAGGAATTGTGCTAAAATGTTTCTGTAACAGATTTCATGGAGTAAATACACCATAAAAGACGAAGACATTGTGCCAATCAGTTACTTCCAGATTTTTTTCTCTTAGTGGTTTCAATGCCCCCTTCACACCATTTATAACCAAACTGGTATCATGATACTTGTTTCTGAAATCCACTGAAGTTATTTGGAATTTATGTGTGCGAATGTACCGATATTAGAACCATCATTGTATGTTCTCCTAGAAAGATTAATAATCCTTGGAACACAGAGGAAAAAGGCAAATCTAAGAACCAGATCATAGCCCTGGTCAGGAATGAGTGCACCAGCATGAAGGCAACTGGAGGAAACCCTCTCCCTGGGACAGCGACAGAAGATGTGGTAGCTCCCACCTGGAGCCCAAAGGTGGGATGGGATCATATTCCCCCCTACAGAGGTTTGGGGCCAAACCTTCATATAAAAACACCAGCTAGTGAAGGGAGTTCAGACCATCTCCCTTTTGGCAGCTATTGAACCACCCCTGACACCCTGTCTTCTTCACTGAGAAAGAAGACAAGGCAGCCAACCTCATCATCTAAAGCTTTGGAACAACATATTTTAAGGTCTTGTTCCCTACTATTTTACCTCCTATATATGCTTGCTCATGAATCTCTATGATGCTTAATAGTTCTGCATTTTGCTGCTGACAGCTTTTTCTTGCTTGGTGCCATGTTAGAGCTGATTCTGAATTTATCTGATAGTGAGTGCCAGTTGAAACATCCTCTGTCCAAAATCTTCCTGTGTCATCTGGAAGAAGAGGTGATGTAGAGCACTGCTGTTAGAGGACTGACATTGCACCAACTAAAAGCAAGTATGTAATGATGCACAGTAATTAAAAATGCACAGTATTAACTGTATGCTATCATCCAGAAAAACTGAAATCAGATTAGGCATCAATTAAAGTGTAAAAAAAGTGTAATTGTTTTGAAATTTAAAACATGACTTTAAATTTCTGGGGTTTTAGAAGGAAGTGAATGGGTTTCCAGCATTTGCTTTTAAATTGTTTTACACAAATCGTAGTACTAAGTAAACCAGACATATCTGTTGATTGAAAAAAGAGATTCCAGGGTAAAGTCAGAGGAAGGTAAGCATGTAGATGAACTATGACCCTGAAGGCTCTTCAGCCCTGTGGGGCAGGAACTCCCTCTTAGCTCATCATCCAGAGAAGCAGCTTTTTAAAAAATAGCAGAACCTTGCCCTTGACAAGCTGAGGAGCTATAAAAGCAGTCTGTGTAGCACCAACAGACAGATCAGCTGCAGTCTTTCTTTGCAGAACAGCTCCCAAAACCTTGTGAAACTGTTGTGTTATTGGGAAGGTGTAGGTGAATGGAGGCAGTGGGTTGATCAGCATTGATAACATGCAGCTGTGGCCTTGCCTCAGCGGCAGTGGGTTGGTTGACATGGATGATGTGCAGCTGTAGCTCATGCTGCTAAGTGGTTAAATAGCTCTGAGGAGTGTGGGAGAGGTGGCTGGATGGAGGAGCAGGGGTGTGGTCTGACCTCTGGAGAAAGGGGAAAAACAGCATGGATAGTAGGATCTTACTAATGGTAAATAAAAACCTTGTTGTGGCCTACTAATTTCTGCTGCAGCAGTTGGTGCCCTGTGTGAGGCTGGCTGAGTTGGACTAGGACAGAAAGGCAGTTGGTGAGAAAAGTGAAACAGTTTGTATACTGAGGTGAAGGGATCCAAATGTAAGTCTGGTACAGAAGACAGAATGAAGATGGGAGAGGAGGATAATTTTAGCAGCAGCATTTTTGTGTAGGCTGCTAACTGGAAACAAGAACAAGATAGGAGATGGATGTTAAGGGGGAAAAAACAGTAGATAGCAGTTTAAGTGAGAATGGACCTACAGGGCATGCCTGAGGAATACAGGACAATGGGAATTTTCTGAAAGGAAGAAACAGGTCTAGATTCATACTGATCATGCCATGCACTGAAGTCACATGAAACAAGATATCAAAGAGCCTCTTCATCTCACTTGTCCACAAAACCGCCTCCAGCAGGTGAGTCTGGCTAGGCTGAACCATACCTGGGGCCACCTTTCCACTTGCTGTAGAGGGAGCACTTGGCTGCTGGGGCTAATGGTCAACCAGATCCATTTCATTTGGGCTACTCTGACAAGGATTGTCATGAGGGTGGGCAGCTGGTAGCTGATAAAGAGCCTGGTACCTCAGTAGATAGCTTGCTGTGTTTCTTGACAAGTTAATAAATAAAATGCAGGACTTACTTATGAGTGGGCAAAATCCATACTGTTTATCAGCATCAAAGTCTGCGGTTGTTGCACACCAGAGCCAGCCATCTGACCTACCAGCATCTGTGCACTCATTGTACTGTTGGCCTTCATATTTGAAAGGGAATACACAGGGCTGTCCATTGGCGTTTCCTTGTAATGTAAAAGTGTCTAGGAGGCAGAAAAGATTATGAGGACATATGAAAATAATCCTAAAATCATAAATCTGAGTTCCTAGAAATGGATCTATCTACCAGTATATTTCTCTAAATTGAGAGGTCACACCATCTATTTTAATTTTAATTTTTCCCCTTGTGCAGCTAGAGATTTTAAATAGAATATAATGTTGTTTTAGTAAAAATTGGGGTTAAAATACTGCTTTTAGAGTTGGATATATATTCCTTGTAGGAAAGTCTA
Organism: Falco punctatus; assembly: GCF_963210335.1. NCBI lineage: Eukaryota > Metazoa > Chordata > Aves > Falconiformes > Falconidae > Falco > Falco punctatus. The sequence continues at coordinate 72,782,250 of NC_137583.1, forward strand.
GTTCTGTGATGATAAATTGTGGTTCCTGAAGACAGAAAACTTATAAGTAGATCTCAGACAGAGTTCACTGCATTGTTGTATTCTGTATGGCTCAATAGGTTCGCTTTATCACTCCATCTTCTCATTAATTGTTTGAAGAAAAAGGATAGCTGACCAGAGACAATACAGATCAGACTGTCATGAGCATATTTACTGACTAAAAATGTTAGGTTTCAATTTCACATTTTGCAGTTGCACATTCACCCTCAACTCAGACTCTTTAAGGTTAGCAATGCTTCATCTTTTTAAACTATCACAGTATTACAGGAGCATTCTTTTATCCTGAAATTTCTGAAATACACCTTCAATCTCACATTCATCCAAACACATTCATCTGCTCAGTTCTCTGTACATTGCTGCTTTACCGTTTCTCTCTATAGCTATATCCAATTTGGTCAAACCGGAGGTCAGGAGTCAGGTCTTCCTTCTCATACCTCATGAGCAGAAAAAGAAACTTGCATGAAAACATGGCTCTAAACCCCTTTGATCACTGCATGATGGGTGTGATGGGCAGGGTAAATGGAGATCTCCATGCTTCCTCATCTCTCAGAACCCTTCCACAGAGTGCCATCTGATTTAGTATTTCCACAGAAAGAAATTGCAGTTTACAGATTCTGCTCTTACTACCTCCATTTACCCCTACACCTCTGTTCCTTTATTCTGTGAATCAACAACATATCCAACATACTCTTCAGATCATGTATCAAATCTGATAACAAATACAAAATAATCAATCTATGCATTAAAACTGTAAAGCTGCCCAAGGAAAAACATTATCATAGCTAGCTCAACACAAAGCCAACAAGAAACTTACCCGATGACTGTAATGAGCCATGCATGAGGGAAAGGAAAACTAAGAACTTGGAGAAACTCATTGCAAATGGAACTTGCCTTTCATTCCCCTACTAAAAGTTGGACTGTGAAATTAGTAATGTATAAAATCCTTTTGAGTGAGGATAGTAACAGGTCCTTCTCTGTGTCAAAGCATTGATGGATAAAGCTCTGTACCCTAAATACAGAAATATCCTGTCACATGGTATTTTGAAATAACTGGCGTGCGCATTGCAGACACTTCTCTTTCTGAAAAGCGAGTCGCTTCCAAAACTGAAGTCTCCATCCATGTAACAGGAGGTGGTGACATTTGTCTTTTTTCTGGGACTTTACCAGTATTATATACAGGTCAGTTGTTGGGGTGCTACACAGGACAGATCTCTAAAAAAGCAACTTGAGAACTGGTGACAAGAAACCAGCAGTCAAATATCATCGATTGAAAACTCAGTCTCTGCTTTAACCCTTACATCTCAGAAACGAAGGGAGACAAACCCCCAGTGGTTCAGCACATTGCCATAATGCCACAACTCTACATATCTAGAAGAAAGAGAAAATTTTACAGATCTGCAGTATTCGGTGCTTTATGAATTATTGCTCACTTTAGAGAGCTAAAATTGGTTTTTTCCGCACTGCTACACTGTTTGCTTTGATCACAGTTTGAGACTGGGCTGTTCATAGCTACTTGTCAAAGATCTGAAGGAAAACCTTGATGTCATAGGCTAGTGGTAAGCTTCCCTGTAACAGAGGGAAACTTCTGCCTGGAATACTTTTGTCAAGCAAAAAGGATGTGTTCATCTACGATCTGAGAAATTCCTAATGAGGGCATTCCAGGACAAAGTCAAACATAAGCTAAATTGGAGGAGCTCCTTTGAGCAAACTGCTGATTTGAAAACCTGTATTGGCATGGAGAGTCTTACACAACTATGCTGCAAAGCTGTGTTGGCAAATATTCACATGCAGACAAGTCCTACTGTTCCTTCTTTTTGTTTACATCAGTGAAATTAAAAGAAGTTGTGGTAACGAGATTGAAAAAAAGCGATTAGCGAAATAACCAGTAGTGAGATGTATATAGAAGCTGAACAGGAGGTGTCATATGAGGAGCAACTATCTTTGCCTTCATTTATAAGGTGTTAGGGAAAATTGTTGCAAGTGCTGGCTAAACTTGTTGACTTGGCTGTTAGAAATCACTAAGAGAGAAAAACATTTTCAGAAGAAAGTGGCTGGATTTCAGTAAAAGTAGGAATTTAATAAAATGTTGAATTATAACTTTTCTATTTGCAGGTGACATTCAGGGAGTGCTTAGTGTGAGCAAGGCTTGCAAGAGTAGTCCAAAGTTGTAAAGCTCAGCGATACCACAGACAACAATGGGGTGGGAGAGAAATAGAAGCTGAGTTTACAGAGTGAAACCATATTTCAGATAAATCTGAAATCACAAAATGAAATGTCTCCAACAGAGGGGATCCCAAGGGAAAATACCTGGAGGACACAATTCCTGCCTAGTTTCCTCCTCTGCCCCATGAAGTCCAAACTGGGCTGTAGTCTCGCTTCTGTGTAAATGGGTGCTGGTGAGAATTCAGCTCCCCAAGGCTGCAGAGTGATGGTAGGGGAGATTAGTGCAAACACTGGGGTACGCTTAAAGAACTGAGCACTTCAGAGCTGCCCTTTTCACATGACCAACCAACTTGATGCTGGTTGCAGTCTTTGGGGGGTTGATGTCCTGCATGCTGCATTTCACTTGTGCAATAACCTGCTCTCACAAGTGTGCTAAATTCTTGATTGTATTTACACGAAGAAAACCAGGACTACAGTGCCTAGAAAAGAAACTTTTTTTTTTTTAATTACTATTTCTTTCAAGTTTCCAGCTTGCTCAGTAGACCCTGTGCAGCCTGGGGAGAGCAGGTTATTTGCAGGGGCTATCTGCTAAGCACTCTTCTACATAAGATGTTTAGTGTCTATGTTATAATTGCAGCTCACCTAAATGCTATTTTGAACCGCTTTCCACTGTTTCGCTAGCATCTTAAATTTAGTCTTGCAGATTCTTAGCACAGTATCATCTGCTGCATTCCTTAGTTTTCAGTTCCTTTTTGTCACATTTAAAAATGGAAAGTTGAATTCAAAGTGGCGAGGAGAGAAGTGCTCCTTGTTATTGACAAAAGTTATTGCACAGGCAGGAGCACCTCCCTTCCCCTTTCCTCTTATTTGATTCACAGAGAAGGCTGAAGCTGAAAATTATCCTAATGAAAACTTTATTTATTTCAAAGCACTAAGAAAAAAAAAGAAGAATGCAAGGGTGAGAGTATTTTAATTCATATTAGTGAACATACTACAGTTAATCATATCAGATTGAAAAAAGACCAAAACCCACACTTGAGCTTAATATAATTGCCGGTATAAATTGTATTTTCCATAGCAGAAAACAAAAATGGCAAGCTTTCCTATCCCAAAATTATTGGAGATAATTATATGAAGCACCATTTTATAAGTGTGACAGGTTACACCCATGAGGAACAATAAGCATGCTGGTCTGATGGAGTGAAGTTTGTGGGGCAAAATGAGTTCAAGGCTGCAATAGAGTCGGGCAGATTTTACTTTTTCAGATCTTTGCAGTGTCCACAAAGTCATGGGAATACCATTTAAATAGTAATCACGCTGTACTGGACGTTCATTCTCACTGACTGACTTCTATAGTCCTTTTCCAGTATGTTTATTTTTGACAAGTTGTTTACACCCATGTTTTTGCTAAGCCTCTTGAGAACATCCAGTCAGTTACAAAAGTAAAACATCAATGCATAATTCTAGTTTTATAAAATACACGTGGTACAGAAAAGGGATTTAATTTAAGATTACAGGTATTCTCACTGGAGACTTTTAACAGATACTTCCTTTAACATCAGCAAGAACTTGCTCCTCTGAATTGGTAGATGCTACAGGACCCATTCTCACCAATTCTTCAGTCACTGAGACATCATTTCAGAAGTGTTTCATTGCAGAATCTGTTGATGGTTGGTTTTGTCTTTTTTTCTTGTAGAAATAGATTGACATGCCAGCTCCAAGAAAAGTGAGGATAGCCAAGAAAATGAGTGGCAAAATGAAGACAGGAACATGTGGGTGAGTCTCTTCATTGTTTTCCTTGCCTGAAATGAATGCATATAACTGTGAAAAAATTTAGTACGTTTTTATTCCACACACAATATGAAAAACATGGAGGATGTTCTCTCCTGCCTGGACTTGGAGTCCGTTCAGTGTAAATCTGAGCCCTGAATTGTTGCTTATCTGTAGCCACGTCTCTGTTGCTAAAGCTAGCATGGTTTTAGTGGATCTGGATTACAGTGATATACAATGCATGCAGTGGATGCTTGTAAAAATTTAATGAAAATGCATGTTTTAAATATGGATGTGGGATGGTTTTTATTTGGGAATTAGTTTTGCAATTTTTTTATGTTACATTATTTACAATAATACCTATGGAAAAAAACTTGCATATACACCTATTTGCATATACATCTTTTAACAGCCTGGGTAAAGCTCTCTGTGCCTGCTCTCAAAGCTGGTCACAAATGGGGTCACTAATGAGCTTGTCAGCTCAGGGTTAGCCCAGGAGCAGTCCAGTCAACCAGGAACGTGTGGGTGCTCGTGTGCACGTTAAAGGCACTGTGGAATAACCCTGAGTGATTTATAGCCATGCATTCCAGTAACCGTCAGCAGGACTTGTTCTCTAAAAAGGAGGTGATTTGAGAAAACTCATATGAAGTCCTTGTATTTAGATTTTTGTTAATTTTCTTAGGATAGCTCTTACCTTTTTGCTGTACAGGACTCCCGCTTGGCTCAACTTCAATGAATATCAGAGAGAAATAATTTGAATTAGAATTAGAATTCATAAGTTTGACTGTTTTGCTAAAATTACACTAGAACAAAAATCCCTGAAGTATTACCATCACATTAATGACATATATGTTATAAAAGGCAACATCAGTGAGGTAAAAAACACATTACTAAAGTTTTACCTTCCTACTTAACATTACCAAACAATAATATTCATTCATTTTAAACTTTATATTGGTTTTATGTCTACCAACATTCAAATACTGACTTTTCTACGTTCAATTGAAAATACCTTTTCACATTTTTCCTGAAATACTAGTTTTAATTTACTAAGAACATCAGGTACAAGTCTGGAGATTAATTTCACACAGCAAGTTTTAGAAAGCTCTGGCAGTCCAGCAGGATTTTGCTGTTACAATTAAGTTTAAGATTCTTAAATGTCTTCCCTAGAAAATGCCTTCTGAATCAAGGCTGTAATCTTTGTATTTGCCTATGCGTAAGAAAGAGATAAAGAAAATATATTTATCAAATCTTTTTTGTTGTTGTTGAAGAGGTGCAAAAAATATTTGACACTTAGAAGAATTAAATGTACTGGATGTTCTTATAAAGTAAAAAAAAAACAACAAAAAACCAAAAAAACTCAAAACTATTATGAATCAAGACTCCCTAAATTATGAAGAAAATATTTCTCCTCTTGGCTCTCTTACATTACAGTTTGCCAAGATGTTTGCTACCCAGAGGAGAAGTTATAAAGACAAAATATGAAATGAAATTAAAGCAGGGAAGGTAAAATGAATAGGTACAAAGCAACAGCATCCCCTGCTAAGGCAGGAAACAGTTACATATGAGAGCATCTGATGATTCAATGGGTGGATTTTAGTGCTTCCTTGCTATTTTAGTACTGTTTGAGATGGAATATAATTTGGATGTACGTAGTAAATCCTTAATGGGGATTAACTGTTTTACTGCCACGGGCATGTGCTGATTTTAGCATGGAAATTAACAGCTCATGGGAGATGACTGCTTGTCAGTTACATTTCTGTTTGTTTTTTTTAAATTAAAGACTATGTTTGCAAAATGATTAAACACTAACCCCAAATTTTCAGTTCTTTTATGAAGAACTACTGTGTCTTCTGACGTCTTTAGTATTGAAATTGCATCCTTTCAACTTTTCATCTGAACAAAGGAATCCTAAAAATTGTTTTATATGGGAAATGAGGTTTTCAGCATAGAAGAGAGATGTTCCCCATGATTTACTGGGGACGCTGCACAGTGCGAAAGCTGCAAAATTAAACTTGATCTCACAGCTACTACAAAAGAAAGTACAAAGGTTTAAAGATAGCAACCTACCGTTTTTTAGGTAAGATTGATTTTAACACCTAACTTAAGAGAATGGAATGATAACAATTATAACGTACGTGCCTCCATCCAGGAATACCACATGTGGGCTTTTACCTCTGAAAAATTAGTCTGACATGTACAGTATTGCATGAAATTTTTCAGAAATGCTGATAAAATAGCTCCTGTAATGACTTGAAGTTGTCATTTATTAGGGAAGTGCTCCTTATATTATTGCAACACAAATAGCTGGCCTTTTAGTATCCCTGAGGCATTACTGACTTAAAGGTTGTGGATTCATGCCCAATACTAAGCCAATTTTTTACGCTGGGCAGTAATATAGTTGTTGAGTATAACAAGCCTGAAGAGGAAGCTTGATTATTCACATGTAATTCCTCCTTGCAAGGGTAAATAACTGTTACAGTACTTAGTTTGTGGAAAAGTCTTAAGTTTGCACAACTGTTTGATGGATGCCATACCAATGCCTGTGTTAGTTATTCAAAAATCTTCTGAAATTCTCGTTCCCAACCTAGAGTGCGTACAACATGTTACCATATTCCCATGTGACTGCAAACAGTGGTGTGAAGAGCTTGCAGTCTGCAAAAACAGGCAACTACAAGTGTTTAGAAAAGCAGGATGTGCCAAATGAAACTGTCAGAAATTACTTCCAGACATGTGGTGGAGGGCTGTAATGGTTGCTGGTAAACAGGTCTGCTCTGTCACTAAGGGCTGAGTCACTAAGGACTTACCTTTGGGTTTTTTACAGATAAATCCTTTTTCAGAAGAGCAATCAGTGTTGTCCCAATAACCAGATTGTGCATTCATTTCAACACAGTGATGCTCCTCACTGGACTCTTTCTCCTCCCAGTTGACAAAGTCCAGTACAGCATTATCTAGCCACAACCACTGACCTAAAAAGCAACATACAGATTAAAAAAATACTAAAACATATGTCATGGATATTTAAACTCCTTAGCTCAGCAAATGACTTCAAAAATATGATAGAAACCCATTTTTCAGCAGAAGACCATATCATTTTTTGTAAAAATACAGTTATCCTCAATGTTCTCCTATTAGCAAAGCATTTTTCAATTAAATATTGAAAATAAGACATTACCATCCACATTTTGGTAAAGTCCTATCCAGAAGCCTTCTACTTTATTTCTAAGTGATTGCACTGTATGGATCAGAAAGTCAGATTCATCCATGTTTTCTACTGAAACCAAGGTAGCACCTGAAAGGCATTAGCAAGCAAATAATCATAACTTATGTGAGCAAATACTGGAATGACTCCTTTTTCAAGTCTCTACAAAGAAAAACTTCTGAAAGTATTATGCAAGCTGCTCTGTTGGTTTCCCTATTGCTTCTTGTGGAGGACAGAGACCCGGAGGTGCTTAGTGGCTGTGGTCACCCCCCAACTGCTCCTGGGATGGTACCTCAGAAGCCAGGAGCCGATGGGAGCTACACGCCTGGGAAACAGCCCCTGGGAGGAAGGGCACAAAGTCAATTGTGTCACTTTGTTTGTTGTGCCAGATTTAGAATAGTTTAGTAAGTAAATAAACTATTTCTGATTTTTGTAATTAATGTTTTTACATTTTTGTATGAGTTTTGTATGAACTTTCATACAAATCTTATCAGTTGATGATGCAGACTCTCACCCAACTGAACACACTCAAGGGAGGCCAGTGCCCAGCTTGTCTCGGCTGATGCTTCAAGGTAGTAGCAGTGGCCACGGTAAGGGATCCAAGCTCGGAGTTCATCTTCTTCAGGGCAGTCTCCAGGCAGCTGAGCAGGGTCAGTAGGAGCTATAGCTGAAGAAGCCATATGGTACGAAATTGGTATTGCATTATGAGTAACCTATCAAATAGGGTATGTGTGTAAATAGTATGGGATTTCTCTCACCTAGCCTTAACTATCTGGACCTCTCTCTGTGGTGAAAATTGATTATTGCTTATGAAAAGCCTTTGTCTTTAATTAGGAATAGTTTAACTTGGACAGGGAGCTCAGGGAGCTGGAGAACAACTTTAATGAGCAGTTAGTGTTTGTCCTGAGCCCCCTGAATATGCAAGATATGAGCAGGACCATCCAGGCAATAATATTATGTGCAGCTTTGTCATGACGGTAACGCCACCATGCTCAGGCATCTGGCCAGCATCCCTGGCATGTGTGAACCTTGTGAATCATGACATAGTGGATGCCTGCACTTACACTAAACTTAAAAGTTTACATACATTAGGTATGTAAACTATTTTTGTTTTCCACTGAGTATAAAGGTGGGCAAGCTCTGGCACTGGACCAGAAGCCTTTCCTACGGGTGGATGCACCATGTAGGTATTTTCCCAGTTACCGAGAGACTCCTGGCACCAGTTGCAACTGGGTTTCCCAGCCAAAGTGTGGGCCTGGCTTGCATTAAAGTAGTAACTGGTGATGTATCCTTTTCTTAGTCTCTGTAATGCTTTGCAGTAATGATTTAATGCTTTGCTCTTATTGCTCTTTTATCATATTGTGCATAATAACTAGTACAGTTTCCTTTTATCATATTGCATGCTATTTTCCCTTATTATATTGTAACATAATGAACTACATTTATTCTTATATTTGATTTGGAATTAATTTTTGCTTGGTATCCAGTCAATCAGCAAAACAACCTCTACTGCTGACTGTTCCTGCATTACCCCACCTCGGACAACACAGAGACCCAGGCGACCAAGACTGTGAACATCTTATTTATCCAATCACATTTCTTAGGACAAGAAAACAAATCACATCCTGCAGCATCTAACTGACTTGACAGTACTGTGAGGAAAGCAAACCCTGAGGGATGATATAGATCTCAAATTTGCATTCTCACAGCACAGAAAACTGTTGTAGGCTCAGGAATCATTGATACTACAGCCCCATTTTGTGCAGCTGCCGGGTCTCTGTATGATGTCAGCTTATACAAAAGGAGCCATCATTAGTCTCTGTTTCTGATCGTGTGCACAACTACAATTCACTTCTATTGGTCTGTGGTTCTTGCACTTCACATGCAGACCAAATAGACGGCTGGAAAGTTCAACTTGGAATCCACCTCCAAGCGGCAAAATCTATCTTCAATCTCACATCAGAACAGACTGTATTATGTAGCCTTAAAACCTCAAGGAGGGAAAATGACATAATTCTACAAAATGTACAGGCAAACATGCCTCTACATACCTCTGTACTAAGAGTAAAAGTATCTTTCATGTTCTCAAGGCTCTTACGCTGACATCAGAACTGCTTTAGCTCTACAAATAGTGAATGGGATTGAAACTTGCCTGTTCTGTGTGTGAACTTACGCAGTTGCTGCAGTTCACATAGTGAGTGCACGCTCCCAGTACTTACTTATATTAGACACAATCTCAAGTGCGATTTATGCTCCTCTCAGAGCAAAATACCTCTAAAATAAGAACATTCATCTTATGCAAACAGTTATGACTACCATGAAAACAGTGCAGCCATATCCATTTGCACGAGAGGCTTTCATGTGCCTGAATCCATGTATCATCCGGTAGCAAACCTCCAGATTCTACAGGGAGATAGACAGTATCTTGAAACACACTCATTTGAGGGCTTTAGCCCAAACTAGAATTAAGCAGGCTAATGGAATTAGGAACGTGTCTTCAAAATTGCTATTTATTTGCTTACCATCTGATGTCTTACAAACTGAAAAGTAGCTTTCATTGCAGGGTGCTGTTCTCCAAGTACCATCAAGATCTAGGTAGACACAAGCATTTTTCTCCTTTGGTTCCCCTGCTGCCCATTTTGTGTACCTGGTTTTCCAGTTGTCGGTCCATTTGTAATAGCTGCCAGTCTGGAAACAAAGAAGTTCTGATAATAGAGTCTTTTACATAAAAAATTCTGGCACATAAAAATAGTGTCCTATATTTATCTGAGGTTTTCAGAAAGACCTGTGCTGCTCTGTTTTTTCAAACACTGTACACTGTTCTAGGCAGCATCACTGAGCACGCTGAGTTACACAAGAACTACATATAAAGAGTGTTCCACAGTACATTGCTTTTGGGATGTTTTTTCTGAAGTAACACAACCTTCTACAACATGGCAAGAAACTCAGATGAGTTCACCTTAAGTCATGTAGTAAATCCCATATCAAGAGAAGCCATTACAGAGAATTCATCCCCTCTGCTCTATTTAAACTAAAACTGGGAGCTATTTGGTGAGTAAAGATTACTTGACATTAAAGAGTCAAAATAATCCTAAAATGTATCTCTAATACTTCTAATAGCTTTTATTAATATATTAATAGTTATAAGTAGCCCCCTCTATAGTGGACTTTCAGAACAGCTAACAGTTGCTTCATGATAGTTGCACATCCTGGCTTGTGACTCTCAGTATGCACCTTTATTTCTTTTACTGTTTCTAGAGCTTTCTACTTTGATCTATTACTTCCTTCTTAACCCTTTCTGTGACTCTACTCCATTTGGTGCATGAAAGTCTTTGAGCAACTCTAACAGGACCACTAGAAATCTATGCATATACACAGCAAAGCCATTGAGTGCGCGGTTGTTTCAGCACTGGTATAAACTGGGCATCCAGCAGGTCTATAAAGAGGAGGAGATCTCAGCACTTACCATATTGCTGTTAAGACCGATCCATACGGGTTTTCCATATTTCAACATCTGGATCCACAGAAATGAATGGATGTAGGCATCTGAAATGCTGGCAAGTTCTGCGGATTGGTTTTGACAATTTTTTCTGGCCTCTTCCCATTGCATTTCGGACAAGGTGATTGAATAGCTACTGTCATCATAACAGGCAAAGCCAGAGGATGGATTTGTTGTTGGTACTTCAGACTGCATGGTAACTATGGAGGAAAAACTGAATGTATGAATTAAAAACATACCACTCATCTCTAGCATGGAAGCTATAAAAAATAGGTCAAAAGGCCCAGTATTAACAATAAGTAAAACTCCTTATTTAAGCTCATGAATAATGAGAAAAAAAACCAAACCAAAATGAAACAAAAACCAAAACAAACCAAAAAAGGTCAAAACAAACTTGTAAAACATGAACCAAGTTTGTTAATGCAAAAAGCCAAACAAAATCCCTGATGCCCTGAAGGAGAGAGCGTACTTGCTAGAGTCCTGACTAATGCAGATTAAGACTCATAAATTGGATATTTGAGTTCCTGTGCTTTAAGATATTTTGAAATCTGGATATCTGACTATACGCTTATTTCAGATCACTGGTGGAGAGGACTTAGGGACAGATGTTTAAGGCATTTCCTGTTGTACCCTGTTGTCATAACTTCAGACGGATACTCGATGTTAATCCATCACCCCTCGCTGTTGACTCAAGGTCATCAGCCTGTCTGTAAGGGCTGCCTGACCATTGCCTGCATATTTGAGTCAGGCAGTATATATTTCCACCCTTGAGATTGTAAATTTATTCAGAAGAGCTGTAACTGGAATTAAACAAACTAAAAATACCTCCCTAAAACTATATGTTGTTCAGGGAGAGGGGGTTCTTACAAGCAAGTTAGCCATGTTGAGAGTGAACAGGCTGCAGGAGCTGACTGAAGTGGGGAGGGGGGATAGTTTTTACTAATGCTGTAATAAAGGTGAGGCAAAACTGTTTTGTTATCTGTGCTTTGCCTTCTCTATTCCTTTTATATGGCTGGGCAGCAGGGATTTGCATAATTACAGTTCTACAGCAGGAAAGTCAACATTCATTACTCATTCTGGTGTAAAAAAAAATAAATCTATATTCTTCTACAATAAAGACACAGCCAAGAGGCTGTACATTTTAATAGACATCATATGGCATTCAGTACAAATGTTAGAAAAGGATTAAATACTCTGGTCAGAGACAGCCAGGAGTACAGGAACACCACTGCAAAAGCATGGTTTTACATTGCATTTCAAAAGGATGCCTAAAAGCCTCATATTTCACTGAGAATAAATCCATTTCCATATGTTATTCTCTAGTATTATTCATTATTTATGTACACCCCCACGGTTAAGATAGTGGTTCCTCTTCAGCAATTTCTGCGGAACAAATTGTACTTTAAAAATAGTACAGCCTTAAGACTGGTGGAGCTCTGAAAACCTGAGAGATTCAGAATGAGACTCAAAGCTGAAAGAAGTCACATCAGTTTATATATTCAGCTTATCTAACTGAGATAATTTTTCTGTTTAGGAGTCTGGGTTAAACAAAACTCACGTGAATTCATCTGGCATATATAGCCTCTCTTGTTATCACAGCTATCATCTCTCCATTTCCCATCTGACTTCACGACGAAGACACAATCTGTCTGAAGGAAAGGGGAAAATACACAGTCACTACAAATGGCAATCGGGAGGTGGCCAACTGAGGCTCCTATACTCCTAATGACAGCCTGATGGCAGACAGGAGAGAGGTAAGGGAGATGAGGAGCTCATTGACCACCTATGTAATTAGTTCAGATTTGCTAGGTTTCTGCCAGACAGCTTGACCTAGTATTTATTAGTGACCCCTTAAATTTGAACCAGGCTTCCACTGGTGCCAGTCAAGGTCTGAAAGAAAGGTCTATAACAAATAATCCTACCAGGTTTATTAAGAATCCTTTGTTGACTACAAAAATGACTAGGGTACCTATAATATGTCTTCTCAGTTCTGATTTACAGTTATGTAGAACTGCTTCAAAACATTTCCAATAATGAGTAAAACAATATAAGGACTATTATTAAAAGCACTAGTCTGGATATGTCTTAACTCAGGCAGACTGTCTTGCAGAAAGCAGGTGCTCTTTACCAGTTGTTTGTAGTCATTATCAAGTTATCACTATCAGATATCTTCAGTAACAACGAAATTTTCCCTTTACTTCCTTACAGTTAATTGCTTGCAGATTTCCTTGATAGTTCCCCTGATTTCAAGACTGGCCATGACCGTCTTGCAGCATTTCACTTGAGTTTCTCTCTTATGGTGATTTAAACAAGTTTTAGTCATAAGCAAGTTGACTGATGGTGGATGTTAAAAATCTCCAATGAGTAGCTGCCTATAATTTCTTCAGAAACTACATGTTTACCTCCTTTGGAAAAGAGAATGAATTTCAGCAAAGGGATAGCCCTTTTACTGAATACATCCTTTTGTACCATCAGAAACTAGTAAAGCAGCGTGGGAACACATTAGGCAGGAACAGGATATATACATAGACAAATCAATGTTGCACCAACAACCTTAATTTTGGTTTATCATGATTTTTCTATGTTTGGTGTTGGAACTGTAATGTTAGTGGTAATGCAGTTTGTGGGGGAACTGGTGTAATACGTGCCTCTCTGGACTTGTTTTATAGAACAGGTATTTGCAATAGGTCAAATGGAAAGCACAAGGTCCCTCTTCTTCAGAACCTCTGCCAAACATTTTTGGTGTATTTGAAATTGTTATCAGGTGATTTGCTAAGCTCCATTCTGCTTTAAAAGGACTTGCAGCATCTTGTTATTGCTGCTGTAACTTCCCTTTTAGGAAAGTCATCCAGCTGCCTAAGACATACAGGTTACTTAAATTTCCTATACCTCCACAGTGATGTCTGTCAACAATGCATAGTCATAAAAGTCAAAGTAGCTTTGTTTCTGTTCTGGTGCACCATTAGCCCAGTTGGTGTAGGAAACGGTGCTTCCATCTGTCCAATGAAATGTGGACTCTTTGTTGATATCATTCATCCCAATCCAAACATTAGCCATGGCATCCTTTAAATGATAGAAGAGGAATGCTGGAAGGAAGCAAAGATTTGTCATTAAGGAAAGCTCATAATGACTTACCCAAAACAGGAAAAATATGCAAAACCCCAGAACTGGGGCCATATTAAAAGAGTAACATTTCTCACTGCAGAGCCCATCTGTCTGTAACTAGATGTTTAGATAAGCATCTGTAGAAACATATGTTACACAAGCGTTAAAGTTGAAAAAATAGCCAGAAAGAAAGCCCTGGAGCAAATTGGAAAATGTCCCTTTCCCCGTTGTGCATGCACATGTAGTGTTCCAGCAAATCATGCCTGCCGGTTTGAGGGATCTGTGTAACCGCACTCAAATCATACTGGAAGTTTCATGAAAACTGAGCAACTGAAGGAATGAGAAATGCAGCATTTCTTATATGAAATCTTTTAGCTATTTTTTTCACACTTTGGGGTTAAAATGATGCATAAACTGACCTGGCTAATAAGCAATTTTTAGCAGATAATCCCATAATCTATTTTGGAGAGCTTTTTTTTTTGGTGAGAAATTAATACTTTTTTCTTTCAATAGAGCCCATCTACGTACCTTGCACTTGTTCATTCGGTATGGCAGCCAGGTTTCCTCCCAGACTAATACAAACATCTCGTGCAGCATGCCACGTGAGCTTTAATGTTATATTTGAAGCAAATATTTTGAAACACTGCAAAAAAAAAGCAAGCACTTCATTCAAACTAGCAAAGACAGGCACTGTTGTATGTGACTAATATCAATTAGCTCTAGAATGTACATTTCTCCAGTGTCATAAATCAGGGCTAGAAGAAACAACAGAGCTGAGAAGCAGATACTTAGCCCCACTCATTGCACAAGATGTAACCCAGGAGTCTAGTACCAACGGAACTGATTGTAATGATGTCAAATACATAATCCCTTTTCACATTTTTATCTGCCTGCTTCCTGTAATAACAGAGGGATCATATAAAACCAAGAAAATGCATCTCTGGATGACACAGCTGCAGGGAATTATCTCTGCTATGCCTTGTCCTGTTTCCAATAACTGTGGTTACAACTGTTCATCCTGGCAAACAGTGTGAAATACCCTTTGACACATTCACCTAACGTTCTGAGGATGCAATAGTAGCAAAGTGTATATAAAGTAGATAAAAGAACCTTTGGCAAATGGAGCTTCAACTCAAATTGGTACATATTCTTCCATTACAGCAATGAGGACTTCCAGACCTTGTCTGAATGTAAAACTGTACTCAAAACAATGGTAGTTTGGCAGCATCTTTGTGAACTCAGATCTTTGGGAACCCTGTACAAGCCAAAGGGATTTCTCAAA
The DNA here is from genome assembly GCF_963210335.1 of Falco punctatus. Taxonomy (NCBI): domain Eukaryota; kingdom Metazoa; phylum Chordata; class Aves; order Falconiformes; family Falconidae; genus Falco; species Falco punctatus. The sequence goes on from NC_137583.1 coordinate 72,797,310, forward strand.
CACATTCTCTCTTAAGTCATTCCACCTGAAGGGCTTTTTTTTTTTTCATTACAACTGACCATTACAAATTTCAGTTTCTAACAGAAATATATAAAACAGGTGAGGAGGAGAAGGGGTTTTCTTAAATAGTAATGTTGTATTCTAAGCCTGCATAAACTGTGTTCTCTTAAATTTATTCAGCATACATCTGCTTTTACTGTATTTCTCTGTTAAGTTAAATGCCTATAGTCACCTTCAAAAAAGCCCAGCCATCCAGCCAGCACGTTCTGACTGGATAATTACTGTTCAAATTTATTTAATAATCCTAAAAACCATAAATTTTTTTGCAGTTGGTTGTTGGTTGTTGGTTTTTTTCGTTTCCACTGCTTTACACAATTTATTTAAGTTATTTGTCGACATACCTTGTTGTTAAAGAAAAACCAACTCTCTGGGCATCCTCCAGGAGTCAATGGAGAAGCAAATGTTGAATTAGTTGTACTGTTATGTTTTTCACATACAAATTTATTAGAGGAACCACAGTTTACATCATTCCACAAACCTAAAAATAATTAGATTGAATAAGTCAAGATATTATACACTTTGTTACAATAATTTATCATATCTTATTTTGAGTTGGAAAGATATTTTTACTAATCTCTATTGTTCAGACCATAAAAGAAGCATGCATTACATTTATGCACTCAACTATTTTTTACAAAAAGTGGATTTTTATAGACTTTAGCTGCTCAGCACTGTTAGTTACTGGGCTACCACCTAGCAATTGAAAAAGAATAAAGGACTGGGAAGAAAGGGACAGTGACTCAGAAGAAATGTGGTGGTCATCAGTTAACTTCAGTCTACTTTCTCCATCTTCCCCACCCCTATCCATCAAAAAGCCTGAGTAGCTGAATTACAGGAGAAAGGGTAAAAAAAAAAAACTTTTTTTTTTTTTTTTTTTTTTTAGTAGAACACAATGTTCTTTATATTCCAGGCTGCAGCTTGATCTGCAGGCAAAGTAACAATGGCAGCTTTGAATGAGCCAGTTGAAGCTCTAATAGTAGCTCAGCTGTAGCCCCTTGTGCTTAATGTGAACTGCCTGACCCTTCTGCTGCTCGTCCAGGGCTCTCCACAGTGTATGTACCTGTTTGTGATTTTTCAAGCTATGGCATCATCACATGGGAGGCAGCAGGGGAAATTTGAAAAGAAAATACTAGATCCATCTAAGGGCAGAATATAATATTCAACTATACATTATGGACTATGGCCATCTCCTGGGGCCAACATCTCAAGTTAATATAGTGTTATCTAGGGATTCATTTTGCAGATTAAAATACCTCATTTTGGTTATCAAATTATATGCTAGATTTATAAGCTACTGTTATAGTCAATAGAGAGCTAGGGTAGGATTCACCTGTCTGAACTGAGGTGCTTAGCTCTGTTTGAGAAGCTATGCAAGGCGCCTGCAGAGAGCGGACAGGTACACACTGTTTCTGTGGGAAGCTAACAGTCAGGTGGGCTAAACTGTAGAACACTGCCAGTGGCTACAGTCACCAAATGTAGGCAACTGAATAGTGCACTGGGCTAGAGTAAACTGAATTGTTCTTCAGGCAGCACTGGCTGTGCAGGTGAGATCTCCATTTGACCATAATGACACTTCAGAGGTCTAGCTCAATTTAGCTACATTTTGTTATCAACTCAAGCTTAATGCTTCCCTTGGGGTCCAATTCTGTTGCCCACACGTAAACTTCTAGCATCACCTGAGACAAGCTCAGGAATGCTGAGCCATCTGAGCAGAGCTAGTAGGTGTGGCAGGGACCAGCGGGATAGCTCTCCCTTTCTATACGAACAACTGAAAAAGGAGAGATGCATTTCAGTCAGACCAGATGCCTTTTTTTTAGAAAAGTGATTCTTGTTCTTGATGTCTTCAGATCAAAGCAGAATTCCAGGTGGGATTGCTGAATTAATTTTTTATGAAACATAAATTGAGAGATAGATTTCCTTAAACATATACTACTGAATTCCCATTAGCCTCAGCTAAATTAAGACAATACAACCAAGAGGAAAAATTACGCCTAGGATTTGCAAGATATTTACCTTTAAGAGTATTTATAAGCATGTAAAACAGTCTTAGGTCATTAGATGTATTTGTCTCTCTCCTCTGCTCATTGGCTTGTACCTTTCAACATCCCTATTTCCTGTAGCTGTCATAAATGTTTCCTGAAGTTCAAAGGAGCAAAGACAGACCCCACTCAACTTTTTACTTAGAGCAGTGAAAAGCTGTGTAAGAAGATGCAGTATCAATCTCACAAATCCAGACAGACATCTGCATTAGATTTCACATAGTACTAAAATCTCCCCATTCTAAGGACACAGACTCTTCCACGACTGGTTATTACACCAGTTCCTACATCTTGTTTGCTTGTCACTGGAAAGGTAGTGCAGAAAACATCCATAAAAGATCACGTGGCAGCAGAAGTTTGACAGCATCAGTTATAATCCAAGAAGAGACAAGTAAAATCTAGTAGTATAGCTTTGTTACCTACCTTGCTCTGACAACATTACCACACAATTTTCCTCATTATTTGCAAAGTTAGGTTCGTTAGGAGCCCAGGCCACATAGGTTACTGGAGTCCCATCTACCCAGCTTAAAGAAAAGATATACAAATAGTTATTAATTAATACACTTCGGTTGTGAGATGAGAATCCTAATCAAAAACTCACAGTTAGGAAGGTCCATGAGCATTAATAGGAACGGGCTAAAACTGAAAGGACTGCTACAGATTTTCCTCTCCTTACCTGATTATTGTGATTTGAAGAAATGTATGTAAAATATTACTGGTTGCAAAACAGGAAAAGAAAGCACCAAGCGTATTTTCCATTAATGGGCAGGAATGATCAGACATCATTTAATAACAGAAACTATTTTCAACTAGCCATAACATGTAATACAGAGAAGACTATTCAAAGTTTTATTTATCTTAACTGATTTCATTATATCACATAGTTAATATTATGCTTCTCAGTCTGAGCATTCCTGATATTGTCATAGATGCAAATAAGGACAAAAATACTTTTCTGTGGATTTTAACCTGAAGAGAAATATCTCCATAGGTTATTTCTATTAAGTCTTGGGTCTGGAAACTAATGGACATTCTGTCAGCTTTAAAACCACCCTTTCTGAAGTATCAACATTGATGGGTTTTTTGTTATGCTTATATATTTTAAACATTGCTATTCAAGGAAAAAGAGGATGGCACTGCATTTTAATCAATATTACAGAATTTAAGTCACTCAGCCTGAAATGGGAAACAAGTTCATCTCCCTTATCTATCACTTGATCTAAATAAATGAGATGCTCCCTGGACCCAAGCAATGCCCTACCTTCCTCATGTGTGTCCTAAATCAGGAGGTTAGAATCACGCACTATCTCAGTCACTACCAACTTGTCTCTCCCCACTCCTCTTCTGGCCTTTCCAAGGTTAGTGATTTACAGGCACTCAATAGTGGCGTTAAAATAGAAAAATTAAAATCAAATCCCCTCTAAACCTGTTTCAGTTCAAAATTAGAAGCATGGTCTTTCACCCCCCAGATGTGTCCTAACTAGCAGATGGGCAAGTAAGCAGCGTCGGTATCATGCTCTTCAGTGTCTTTTAATTTATAGGTTTTAGTTAATTTGCATTTTGGTCTTTTCTCAATACTTGTTAATTTTACAGTACTGTAAACTCTGTAAACTTCTACTGACTTTTCTCCTGGAACAGGAGTTTGAAGAGGCTACCTTAAAAATCTCTGTCAGAAGCAGCTTTTGTACTTATTGCACACATCTTCCTAATTCTGGAGGACTTCTCTGAAGCTATGATACGTAAATAAGAAGCATGAGAAAACAAGCTCTTTGTTATGTAGCATATTTTGAGTGTATGTGTTTATAAGTATAAAATCCAGCATAGTAAAGTATCACTCCAATTTATGGGGCAGACTTTTGAAAGAAACTTGAGAAAGTGTGTATGGAGAGTACAGCTGCCAAGCCTTTCTTTGGGTGTTTACTCAAGAAAAAATGTTCTTTTCCTATTTCTTTTGAGGGAAAACTATTGGACTTTAGAATATTATAGTACTATTCTGTCCTGCTTTGTACTTGTTATGTGGAACTATCTTCCATCCTTCAAAAAAGCCCATTTAGTGCCTCTAGCTACGTGAAATACTGTATTTGTTTCTACATGTTAAGAGCTGCAGTGATCATCTTAACTTACCTAAACTTTTTATCAAGACTCACTTTTAGACCAATGAAGTATGCTCTTGACTGACTCCAGAATCCCTCCTAAACCAGAAAGATACTGTTTTAATTTGTTAAAAAATATATCTTTGAAGTAAAACAAGCAGGAATGGAAATGCCATTGATTAGGTTCACAGAGCAGTCACTGCAGTTGACAGCAGTAAAGCATGTCGACTAAAACAGTTAAGCACAGTGATGTGTTTTCAGACTGCGGTGCAGAAGCCAGGTTTTTATCTGGAGCATTGCAGCCGGGTCCTGCAGTGCTGAGGGACCTTAAGATGGGGTAGGAGAGAAGCAGATCTTGAGTCAGAAACTGGTACATATATTTCATTCTCCCTCCAGGATGGCAGCACTGTGTAATGCTGGCCTCAAGTCTCCCTCTCACACTGGCTAGTTCCCCAGCCAGCATAGCTGGCACCTTCCCCTATTGCTCTTCCCGCCAGCCTGCCTCACCACCTCAGCACAGCTGGCACAGAGCAGGAGAGACCAAATCCCACTGGACCAAAGGACATGTCTGGGGGGAATGTCATAGGTCCTGTCTCAGGCAGATTTCGTTAGTGAAAGCGCTGATGGTTCTGCTTCTGAGGGAATTCAAGTTTTGTAAGCGGATGGCCAAAAGCATTTCTACTTCAGGCTGTCTATAATGATTCTTACATTTTCTATGAGTCTTCTCTGTAGAAACCTTCTCTCACTATTACTATTAACAACAGCCAGGTCTGCAGAATTCATCCTGCAAAACTCTTGGGCTTTTTCCATGGAGGCATATTCTTTGCTTATGTAGTATAGCTTATCTTCATATGCGATCCATCCATCCACAGTGGTTTTATGTGCTGGAAGATAAATAAGGTAGCCTTAAATTCTGTATCTGTAGAACACAAAAGCTCATTTTAGAATAATTATTTTGATAAAAAACAAGAAACAAGAAAAATAAATGTACACAAAAACCTACCATACGTGTCAGTAGGTTCAGATTTTAATGGTACTCCTGCAAAACAAGAGAATAGAAGGTGTGATGCATCTCCATAGCCTGATTTATGATGCAGCTTGTGACAGACTGCAAGGAGCAGAGTGAGGAACAGAGCAGGATTCCTTACTTCTTTGCCATTGACTAGAAAGCTGAAATTGTGATTAAGCCTGCTGCACATTATGCAGATATACACATTATGTAATATGCATGGTCATCTACTTATACTTTTGTGTCATAAGCTGTGCTTCACATCAGGAAAGTCATAGCTTTGGCTGGATCACATTCCTGCACAGAGCACGACAAGGGAAAATTGCTCTTTCAGTCTCTAAGTCACAGTAGATTTACTCAAAACACTTTAAGCCTTGCTTTTGCAGTACCTTTACTGATTCATCATTCCATAATCCTCTAGAGGGGTCTTTTTATTGAGAGGGATAAAATTTCCATTAGATTTACTTTAGCTCTATAAAAAAATTGTCTCAGACCCAAATATTTGTAAGCAAAAGGTAATATGACTATATATTCTGTGAGTTATTTCTGGTTCTGATAGAAAAAGAAATGCCACTGTTTTGAACGTTTGGTTTTCTAAAAGCAGTTAAATCCTGAATAATGTTAAAGGAAAACTTGGAGCACCACTATATCTCTGGTGTACAAACATATCATATTTGGGTTTTAGCTTTACTTATGTTAGTGTAAAAAACAGTATTGTAATGATTCACCATTCCTTACTTCCTATGTTACAAAAACATAAGCAAAAGCTACTTAATTTTCAAGAAGTTTGCAATCTGTGAAACCTTTGCAAACACATAGTTTCTTTATACATCTTAATTTACATAAAGAAAAAGATTTATTTATTCTTATCATCTATCATTGAAAAATCCTGGCCTATATTGTGTTAACCAATGCTCTTGATGTCCATTTGGAAAAAGTAGTTCTTCAAAATTTTGTGTCTTTCTCCAGCAATTTACATTAGAAAGCAAATACTTAGAATGTTGTTTAAGCTTCTTGCTTAGAGAAGAATAAATCTACCTTTTTTTATTTGACAAATCCAGTTAAGCTGCACTTCACAGACCGAAAGAAACCATCGTTTAGAATAAGTCGCACCATTGACTGCGCCACACAACTTGCGTCCTTCTGAATTTCTTGAATCATCATCCCAGTTTGTGTACCTAACCTATAGAAGAAATCATCTCTGTTACTCTTATTATCCATTTCAGTAGTTGTACTCTATATTGGCAAGCAGAAACAAACAGGTTTTGTCTGAAAGATTCTGTCTCTGACTAAAAAGAGGTGCAAATGTAAGGAAAGCAATAGATACAAGAATTTTACAGTTGGGAAATGATGTCAGTGATCAGATCAGGCTGTCTGGCCATGGAGGGCTTTTCCTCTTTGTGCTTCACACATTTGTTCCTGGTTTTGGCTGGGATAGAGTTATTTTTTCTTCCTAGTAGGTGGTACAGTGCTGTATTTTGGATTTAGTAGGAGAATAGTGTTGATAACAGTAATGTTTTCAGTTGTTGCTAAGTAACGTTTATACTAAGCCAGGGACTTTTCAGTTTCTCAGACTCTGTCAGTGAGAGGGCTGGAGGGACACAAGAATTGGGAGGGGACACAGCCAGGACAGCTGGCCTGCACTGTCCAAAGGGATATTCCATACCATAGAACATCATGATCAGTATATGAACTGGGGGGACTTGGCCAGGGCAGGGCCTGCCAATGGCTGCTCAGGGACTGGCTGGGCATCACTCAGCAAGTGCTGAGCAATTGCATTGTGCATCACTTGGGTTTTTTTCCCCCTTCTTTTTGGATTTTATTCCTCTCCTCTCTCCTTTTCATGATTATTATTTATTTTCTTTCAATTAATAAATTGTTCTTATCTCAACCCTTGAGTTTTACCTGTTCCCTGATTCTCTTCCCCATTCTGCTGTGGGGTGGGAGCAAGCGAGCAGCTGTGTGGTACTTAGTTACCAGCTGGGGTTAAAGCACGACAGCCCCAAACACAGCCAGAATCAAAACAGGCAAATGGAGTGTTTCTAGTGAACTTCACCTACCTATGAACTTCACCACCATTCCACTCATGCTAATCATGTGCAGACAAGTTAGTTTTCAATTCATCAACTGTGGCCTGGTCCAAAATTACATTGTCCAACAGCCGTCCAGTGGCAGAGACCACATCATGCATCAATTCAGCCTTCGCATCTTCCCTTCCCTGTGGTTAGTGAGTGGGAGTGTGGCTTTTGGGAGGGCTGTCATGTCCTACAAACCTAGTGGAGTTACCTCTGAAGAAACTTGGAGTTACCTCTGAAGAAACTAACATCCAAATGGGAAGGGAGAACCATTTGATATAACCTGCTTGGGATTTTCAAAAAGTTCTTGATAAGATCACCTCCCAAAACTTTTACAGAAACTAATGTGCAACCAAATAAGAGGCAAGGTCTTTACTTGGGTTAAAAAATAGGGAACAGAGGGCAGGAGTAAAGGGAAGGCAATAAGCAGTAGAATCCTGCAGGAACTTTTTACACATCTGTGGATATTTATATTGGCTCAAGAGACAACTGGATAAATTCATGGAAATAAATAAATTAAGATTACAGATCTGAGCTCCAGTTCTGAAAAACCCTGAGCCATCACTGGGGATGCTAAAGTATACTGGGAAATATGCTTGCTGTTTGATTAGCTCTTAAGATGCTTCTGGCCACTGCCAGAGACAGGATATAAGATCCTGTATGACGAATTTTTATGTTCTGACATTATGTGTTCATATTATATTCTTGGAAAAGAAAATATGCTGGAGTGTTGTGCGGAAAGCTACAGATCCTGATGAGATACAGATAGTTTCCATGTATTCAAATGTGTTACCGTGATTTTAGTCATGGTAGTACAGGTTAACAGCCATGTCACTATTTGCAGGATTAGTGTTTTCTTTGACAAGGGTAACAGTAAAAACCTGAAAAGTACTTGTACAAACAACAAAGCATTTTAAGAAAACAAATTTGATGAAAAAATAAAATACTCACTGGAGAGCCATCACTCCAGGCAAGTCCTTCATCTGGATTCAAGGAATATATACCGAGCCAAACTTTTTGAAAGGCACAGGAAACGGCACTAACAAAAATTACAAGGCAGAGCAGTGTGTAAACATCAACACAGAAAACTTCCATAAAACATCATTAAACTTTCTAGAGCACATTGGATAGTGCAGTGAAGTTGTAATAATTATCCTATTACCTTTGATGAAGGGCATACAGGTGCATATGTTTGTCATAGAAATATCTAGTATTTCAGTGGCAACGGCTTATATATCAGACTTATTAGCAGTAGTGATCCTGTATTTCCTCTATGTTCTGTTTCCTTAGGGAAGGCCTTCACAGACTCAGAAAATGGTCTCAGCATTGACTACTTCAAGCTGAGTTAAAAGTAAATAGATTGATCATGTCTTCTACCCTACTTAAAATACCACACCCCACAATTTCATGCATTTCTAAATCATATCTAGTAATCACAATATCGGGGGGTTGTGAGGTTTTTTTATTATTATTTGTTGGATATAAACCACTCTTTTTTCATTAAACTGTTAATGAGTAGATACAATTCGTTAGTAGATAAAATGTCAAAGTTTCATGTGGGTTTGGGGTTTTGAGGAATCTGTATGTTTCAGAAATCATCTGCAGTGGGTTTTTCTGGCAAGGTTTTGGTGCTGGGGGGAGTACAGAGGTGGCTTCTGTGAGAAGATGCCAGAAGCTTCCCCCATGTCCAATGGAGCCGATGCCAGCCAGCTCCAAGGGGGGCCCCGCCACTGGCCAAGGCTGAGCCCATCAGTGACAGTGGTAGCACCTCTGTGATAGTATATTAAGAAGGAGGGGGGGGGTTGGAAATCTGCACCAGTGAGAGAGAGGAGTGAGAACAACAACTGCAGACACCAGGTCAGTGCAGAAGGAGGCAGGAGGAGCTCCAGGTGCCGGAGCAGAGATTCCCGGCAGCCCCTGGTGAAGCCCAGGGTGAGGCAGGCTGTGCCCCTCAGCCCAGGGAGGTCCATGGTGGAGCAGGTATCACCTGCAGCCCTTGGAGGACCCCACTCTGGAGCAGGTGGATGCCCAAAGGAGGCTGTGACACATGGGAAGCTCATGCTGAAGTTTGCTGGCAGGACTTGGGGACTCGTGGAGAGAGGAGTCCATGCTAGAGCAGGTTTGCTGGCAGGACTTGTGACCCCACAGGGGACCTACGCTGGAGCAGCCTGTTCCTGAAGGACTGCACCCTGTAGGAAGGACTCATATTGGAGAAGTTCATGGAGAACTGTCTCCCGTGGGAGGGACCCTACATTGAAGCAGGGGGAAGAGTGTGAGGAGGAAGGAGCAGCAGAGACAGCTGTGATGAACTGACCATAACCCTGTCGCAGTTTAACCCCAGCTGGTAACCAAGTGCCACAGAGCCACTGGCTCACTCCCCCCTCACCCAGAGGGGTTGGGAGGAGAGTTGGAAAGGAATGTAAAACTTGAGGGTTGAGATAAGAACAATTTAATAATTGAAATAGAATAAAAAAGAAAGAACAATAACAACAATTATGACAATAACAGTTATAATGAAAAGGGGAAGGGAAAAAATGAAATCCAGAGGGAAAGGAAGCAAGGAACACATGGTGCACAATGCAACTGCTCACCATTTGCTGACCGATGCCCAGCTAGAACAATGACCTGCCTGCCCCGCCAACCCCCCAGGTATATACCAGGCATGGCATCCCACGGTATGGAACACCTCTTTGATTAGTTAGGGCCAGCTGACCTGGTGTGTCCCCTTCCCAATTCCTTGTGCCCCTCCGGCCTTTTTTGCTGGCAAGGCCTGAGGAACTGAAAAGCCTCACATCAAAGCCAAAACAGAGCACCACACTAATCCTAAGACGATAATTAAGTCCATCCCAGCTGAAACCAGGACAAACCCCCATCCCCCATCCACCTGCACCACTCAGGGGGAAAAGGTAGAGAAATTAGGAATTAAGTTAAGTGTGGGAAGAAGGGAGGGGTGGGGGGAAGGTGTTTTTTCTGATCTGGATGGTCATAAATTAAACTGATTTTCCCCAAGTCGAGTCTCTTTTGCCCATGACAGTAATTCCTGAGTAATCTCTCTGTCCTTATCTCAACCCGCAAGCTTTTTGTTATATTTTTTTCTTCCCTGTCCGGTTGAGGAGAGGACTGACAGAGGGGTTTTGGCAGGCACCTGGCATTCAGCCAGGGTCAAACCACTACATTATCTAAAAACTTCATAACAGTTCATATGAAACATCTCTTAAATCTGGTAAGATAAACATATAGCAGATACTCACTACAATGCTTGTCTTAGTAATGGTATCTCCTCTTTACTGTTAATGGTGACAAGGTCCCCTCCTATATGTCTACAAAAATCTCGAGCTTCAAGCCATGATTTCTTTTCAATATTTGATCTGCAAAAACACTATGGAGAAATTACTTTAAAATATACTATATATTTATAATAAAATGAAGAACTGTAGTCTTGCTTACCCATAAATGGTGTTTCATACAGCCAAGTAAAAATCCGTAAGAGAAACAGCATGAATTACTCTGTTCATAAATTTTTTGCACTAGAGTTGTCTAGCTAGTTATTGTAGCAGTGGCAAACAAAAGGAAGGAATTGCTAGAAAGGAAAACAATTCTCTTGAACTTGTTTTACCTAGGGGAGGGCCCAGGCCACCTTTAGGATGAAGGCAGAAGAATGTTTGTGGTGGAGAGTCAAGGTGGCCTAGGAGGAGACTGAAGATACAGGCAATAGAATGACCTTGTGGTGGTTTACAACTCTCACTTTACATTTGCAACATGATTTCTAACATTTTGGTAGTTCAAAGAATAAGCACAAGTCTGACCAAATCTAAAAATGATGATTTGGGGATAAAGGAACCCCAGTAAATAGCATTCCAGCTGAGTTTGAAAGAAATGAAAAAAAAAAACCCAAAAACATAATAAACCCAGGACTCATTAATTTAATGAAGGGATAAGAAATATTATCTCACACTTACCTAGCATATTTTCTATTCTGCTTGATCCCAAATCAATGTTTGCACATTACCCTCCTTTCTTGTACAAAGTTCTTTTGTATGCCTGCTCAGACATAACTGATTGTACTTCAAATACGAGTTATCTCTAGCTTTGCAAAAGAAGCTCTCTCATGTCCTTCATAAACATTGGTTTAATAAATCTTTAATGTGACTTATGCTTTAGTTTGAGGAACAGTGTGATTATCTTTGCCAGGTCCAGCCTTAGGCATTGTGCTGCTTATGGATACACCTCACTGCTTCTCTACTTTGTTCCCCGAATTCTCACACACCTCAGAGAAATATGGGATCTTTGCACAACCTAGTGATCACAACTGATATAAAGAGCCATACTAACATCCAAGCTTTGCTGCTTCTGCTGTTTAATACAGCATTTTCACATTGTTCTCTCAATAATTTTAATCTTGTTTCTTCTTTTTTCTCTTTTCTTTATGTCTTTCTAGGGACTTGATATTTATATCCCTTTTCTTCCATTTTCTGCTCCAATTCATTCAACCCCTAGGACACAAACTTCATTTTCTTTCCTGTGTCCTTCTTCCTCCCATTGTGTCCAGCCAGTCCCTTCAACCTCACAACCTCATCTTTCTTCCTTAGTTTCTCCCCTTTTATAGATTATCCCCTGAGATGTCTGTGGTGTTTTGTTTGGGGTTTTTTTGCTATTTTCCAGTCTCACATATTGCAAAATGAAGATGTCACTTCCTTTTTCTTTCTTTCCCCTCTCCGCCCCTCATCCCTCCCAGCTGAGCAGTTCAAACTTCTTTCAACTATTTAGGCACTTACTTTAAAACAGGAACTACCATGGTTGTTTGATACCCAACCTTCAGGACATGTGGGGACCGGAGCTGTAGTTGGAATAGGTGGAGATGTTGCATTCTCTGCCCACTGCTTACATATGTAATTTTGCTTTGTCTCACAGTCAAGCACATCCCATAATCCAGCTGCAGTCCCAGTTCTCATGGCTACACATCCTGGATTACTTCCTTTGTGAGAAACAAAAAACACATTGGATATTTTATACAGACTGAATTGTTTATTTCTTACTTAAAATCTTTGAGCAGCAACCATTCGCTTCTTGCTGTACTGTAACACTTGGATAGGAGAGTTGGAGAGTTAGGTGTTTTTCACACAGACAAAAGTAATGTTTTCTGTTTGAGGAGGTCATGATCAGTTTGGGATCCTGCTTTTTTTATGTGCTATATCCTGCATAATTAATTCTATGTTAGAAAATGAATTGATTTGTGCGGGTTTTTTTTACAGTGAAACCCTGTATTTTCAAGTGAAGACCTCATTCTACTTGCATTAAGTCTGTTTTATATCAGGCAGCATAACCTCGGTCACTAATATAGATGGAAACAAAACCCTTAGTGCATACATAAGGCAGGTGTACAAACCTCAACCCAGACACGATGAAGCTTATCCCATGATGTTCGCTGTAACTTTAGTGTATTCTCTCAGAGGGAACTGCAGGTTGCGTTCATCACACAAAATGCAGTCAAATGCACCCACTGGGTTTATACAATGGCTTATTTGTGTTCTTTCTTAATTTCCTAAGCATTCCTAAAATTTTGGCTACTTTTTGATTCCTGTGGAGCACAGACCTGATGTTTTAATGGACCTGTCTATCATGGTGCCAAGAACTGACTCCAGAAATGGTCAACTCTAAGTCCATCACTTTAAGTCATGTCAAGATACATGTTTGCTCCTGCGAGCATCACTTTACCTGCATCAAAGCTCACCTGCCATTTTAATGATCATGCTCCGTCATTCTCCTGAGATCATCCTGTGTTTTCTCACAGGCACATCTTCACTATCAGAAATAATTTAGTATCATCAGCAAATCTTGTCACCTCACTATTTCACCTTTTCCAGATTGTCTGTAATTATGTTTAACATCTTGGGCTTTTGCACAGATCATTATGGGACTCTACTGGTGAATGTTCTTCCCCAGTCAAAAACATCACCTTCCATTCGCTGCCTTTTAACCAACATTTTTAATCATGTAGGAGGTTTCCTGTGTCATGTCAGATTAGCTCAAAAGCTTTTGGTGATTGAGATAGACCACACTAACTAGATTTCCCTTATTCATATGCTTTTGGCTCCTGTGGGCAGCTCCAGGAGACCTGAGAGCATAACCTCCCTTTACACAAGCAATTTTATGTATTGTTCCCACTATGTCTTCTTTATTCTATTCTTTATTACAGATTCAACCAATTTAGCAATGACTCATTGGTCTGGTTTTGCCCACATTTCCCTGGAATCATTTTAAATGTTGGCATCAAATTTGCCTTTTTTCACCCCTTAGCTGTCAAGGCAGTTTTAGCAGGTAAGCAGGTAGTTAGGTACACATTACACTTCATGTAACCTTTACAATTTGGATGCTTTTGCATCTATGCTTAGTCCTGAAATGCTTTTCTTCAGATCATAATCTACTCTCCTGCTGTTTCAGCCTGAAATAGACTTTCCAGTCATACCCTCACAAAGAAACTTTGCAGCACAGAAAACACAGTTTCTTCCTCAGCAAACACAGGTGCAGGGAAACTCATTTTTCACTGTTCCAGACAAATCTACAAGTGCACACTTTATACTCCGATCATCTGCTGGCAGCAGAGACTCCCTGGCAAGCTTTCTTCTCATGGCATTTACAGAAATTTTATTACTCTTTTACCATTTTCGTAAAAATTTTATTTTGCATGTTATAACCTCGCTGAAGATTTCTGAGAAATTTTTCAGACAAATGATCACTAGGAGGGATGTGGTATATCTTGGGGAAAGCAGATTCCCTCATGGCATTTTGAAATCTTGTTTTCTGTGCCTGTGCACAGTATGATCCTGTGAATGCATTCTTAGCATCACAAGTATGGAAAATTATGGCATGATCATTTTTGGTACTGAGATTTTGTAATTGTCATTTTAAATCCTTATTACAATCACTCTGTTTCAGACTCTTCTCCCAGGCTAACTTTTCTACTAGAGGGATGAGTATGGAATAGTCCTAGGACCTGCCTGTAACTCCTGCTAATCTCTTTGTGAAGATGAGACAAAATGTTAATCTTACAGATAAATATATCAGATGTCCTATATAAATAAATAAAATTATATACATTTATATTATATAAAATTATATTTATATAATAAAACTGCAGCTTAAACTGTTCCCTTTGAAATTAAAAGATGGGGTTTGAGAAGTGCCAGTTCTTGTAAAATATACTGAAGGCTTAAAGTGTAAAATTCAGAGGACATTACCAATGCAAACCCAAGGAGGGACCATGACCTCAGAGACCACCTCCCATCCACTGTTACGGCACCTACCAGGCATTGCTGCATTCCAGTGCGTGAAGGAGAGAGCTTCACCATTGGCCCACCTAAAAGTGCCTTGGTCCTCCATGTCACCGAGACCAAGCCAGAAATATTTCTCAGGCCTCAGCCCAACAAGGCTAGTCAGATAGGCTTGTTCATACCTGTAAAAGGAATCGTAAAGACACAAATGAAAAAAAATTCATTTATCCAAATCTTACTTGTCTAATCTGCTGATGAATTCTTTTCTCCTTCTCCTTATGTCAGATTGGGGGAGAAGACCTTACAATAGGATTTCAACTCTCTGTAGCTCAACAAACAAAAGCAATACTGTGTTGAACTAGAGACCTCATCTGTAAGTGGCTGTTTGACACTGTGTTAGATTTTGTAGTTCTAGGAATATTTCAGAACATGCAACCTTTACCTATTTAAAAGCCAAGGAAAAGGTATTATCATACCTGCTTTCAACTGTGGCTAAGTAAGCTTCTTCTCCTTCACAAGTGGTATTTGCTTCTGAAAATGTTGCTGGAACATGTCCAATAAAATAGCAGTAGGTCCCATATCTTCTCCAGCCCTATAACATGATTTCAGGATGTCTATATAACTTTTAAATAATTGTGATAACGTGTATTAAGTGAGCTATACCATTCTGAAATCAATGAAGCACAATAATCGTGAATATTATGAATTAGAAACCATTTGCAGTGAAATTACAGATCCCTTCTTCAGTGATTTCTGCAAGTGGCTTTCTAACGTTTAAAGAAACTGGGAGAGAGAGAGAAACTTCAGAATAAAGAAGACGAAAATCTATACGTAAATAACATAAATAATTCAAATAATTCTAGATGATTGTCAGACAAGGTACTTATTCAATCTGGGAAACTGGTGGTCCATTCTTATATACTTACTTTTTTGCAACCTGTATCAGTAATTTCCTTTTCTCCAGCTATTTGTGATACAGGTTTTCTTTTACAAATGTAACCAGCTTTCTTCTCACAGTCATAGTCTGCCCAATAGCCATCCTGTGGCAGGAAAAAGAATGTAGTAACAATGAGAATAAGATGAATAATACAAAGCAGTTTCTTTCTTTGTAATGAAAGCTATTAATTTTCTTCCTCCTTTCATTTTGAAACAGAAGTATTTTCTTTTTCCTTATCCAATTCCCTTAGTTGATAACAAAAATAAATCTTCTCACATTTAGTGAAACAGACTGGTCTATAGTACAGCTACAACTGGTAGTGGTAAGAAGGGATGAGGGTGCAGGGAGCTGGTTACCAGACCTGTTAGGCAGGACCCTGTACAGGCAGTTGTGCCACACAGGGATGGGCAGATGAGCAGGCACAAAGGAGGCGGCAGGGATCCCCACATGCCACCATCACTGCCAGAGGGGAAGGAGCAGAACATGCTCAAACTACAGTCAGAGACTTGTTTTATAGTCCTAATATATTCATCGGTGTCTTTCAGATGAACTTAGAGAAAATTTCATCTGTGATGCAGTAATACTTTCATTTTATTTTTTCTTACTTTTTTAATGAAAGTTCGTATTTAATCTCATACTTTGTCCCCACATCCCTTTTTCTGGCCCTAGCCAGTTGCTGAAATAGCAGGTTCATAATTCTTTTATTAAAACGTTAGTTTCAATATTAAAGTAAAACATACATTGAATAATTTTACCTGGCCCTTGATCAGTACACAATCTTCTGGCCTGTTGTTTGTGGTGGATGGCTCCCCCAGGTGCCATTTTGTGTATGTCACTGGTGTACCATCACTCCATTCAAAATACATTTGAACCTTATGATCGTTCAGCCCAATCCACAGCTTGTCTGTTGGCTCTGAAACATGGAACCACAGAATTAGAAAAGACCTCTTACGACACTGCATTCTTTTCACAGCACCCTCGAGCTCTAGAACATACAATCCCTTCCGTAAATTTATGAAACAAGATTATTCGCCGTGTTGCACGTTCATTTCATAAATCAATATTTTCACATAGATATTAGAATAAAGAAAGCATGTTTTGGAAAATTAGGCTGTAATGAAATGCCTGCACTGGATCAAAAAATTTTGCTTCCTTTCCTCATAGCAGTGGGAGAAGAGCAAATTACCAGCCTAATGCTACTACACTATGGTGGTATGATAGAACTGCATTAATAGATACTTTTTAGGTTCTGTTGCACTGGTCAGATTTTAAAATACTGTTTTAATCTAACTTGAAGTGTGAATGTTTCAAGTTTCTTTCAACAAAATAAAAAAGGAAAGAAACCCGCTAAGCCTAGCCTCTCAGCCCTACAACAATTTTTTAGGCAAGAAGTAAAATTGGAGTTTCAACAACATCCAAAACCAAAAAAAGGGGAAGGCTGTCAGCAGCCAGATCTAACTTTGAGGCTGGCTTTGCTCCAAGTTGAGGCTGGACCAAACGACCTCCAGGGTTCCTTCTGGCCTCAACCAGTGCACGATCCTACGGTTTTAGGCATTCTTAATACAAGGACAGCAAGGGAAATGAAAGGCAAATTTAGGCAGCATTCACAAACATGGGAAAGATAGATAGGGAAGGATGTTCTCAGTTTCTTCAGTAGTCACTAAGCTGGGGTACGATACCAAAATCAAAAATATAAGAATCCAAAAATATCTCCTTGTATAGTTGAACACTAAGCAGACAAATGACTCTTGCCGAAGAAAGAACTTTTCTGTCTTGAATATCTTTCACTTTTTCAGTAGTTAATTAAGAATTTTCAATACGTCTAAGCATGGAGTGGGGGGGAATGGAAAGGCAAATAGCTAACAAGAGTAAAAAGTAGCAACGCGTCTACAGACTCCTCATGTTTCTGCCAGGACATTAAAAAGGCCATGGTGAGACCTCACTGACATGCTAGATCCAATGACCTGTACTCACAGCTCTTTAGGCAACCCAGGCAATTCCACAGCTTGCTGCCTGGGAACCACCTTGAATAGCTCAGCTGATCTTTTCCACCTAGCAGTGTGGAGACCTAAACTTTTCTTTAGTAGGTTTCTTTCAACACTTCTGAAGAGACCTGTGAACTTACTGGTCTGGGTGCTGGTTAACCACAAGATGTGGAGAACTCATCATAAACCCATGCTGTAAGTTCCTCAAATGCACAGAAAGCAGTACAAATATGTTAGTCTTCAATAAAAACCGCTATTTCAAAGTGGAACTTACATTTCTTAATCCTTTCACTGAGAAAGCTTCTCACTGGGTTGACAGATGCCCTACCCTCATGCAAAACAAAGCACAAGTCAAGACAGTTAAGTAAATCTGCAAGTCCCAGCAGGGAAGGAGGCATCTGCTTTGAAGCAGAAAGGAAAGCACTGCACCAGCCTAATGCCTCTAGCTCCTTGCATGTCTCTGGCTGCAGTAGTTCATGTGAATACAATTCCTACATCTCAGTTCAGCAGGCTGGTGCTTCTTACATGCTGACAAAGGCAAAAGCCCCTCTGGAAACACTCACTGTACCCAAGCTGAGACAGTACAAAGCTGTGCTCCTCGAGGCTTTGGATGCTGGCCAGGTGACTCCCTTCCTTCTGACAAGAGGTCAAAGCTTCTTCCCATCCTTTGGTCTCCCTGAAGATCTTGTAGCAGTGATCTACATACGGTACCCAACCATCTGGACAAACAGCAGCCCCAAAGTCACCTAGGAACAAGTACCAATGGTTTAGAGGGGTTCAAATGTCATACAAGGCACATGAAACTGAAAATACTTTCACTTATTCTGTGCAAAAATTCTGAACTAAGAATTTTCTTTGCAAATTCTTATTATAAGGAAATGACACACACAAAACATAATAAACATAAATATGATTTTAAATCTGGTATTTTTTAGCTTGGAAAAGGAAAGTTTTTTAATACAAATGTTATTTAATACAAATTCTATCATTCTTAAATAGTCAAATGTCTGTAACAAATACAGTAATGTATCAATTTTAACAGCTTCTGTATTACTTAGTACTTACTTGTCAGATAAAAGAAATCAAAAATTATCTGCACCTACCAGGGAATGCTTATGAATTTTAAAAGGTAAGTATATTGAGAGAGTAAAACTCATCTAGACAGATTTAGAACTAGACGTATATATATATATGGAAACACCAACAGGAAAATCTTTATAAACTTAAAATATCTTATCTTTGCAATATATCGATCTTCAACCTTTGGCTTATTTTTATTAATGTCCCTCTTCCAAAAAGTAATTTTTGGCTTGTTCTCCCTTTTTGTGCTCCGTAGTGTGTGTATTCAAAGGAAAGACCTGACTAACAAAATATAGACAGGACAAGTTGGATGTCCTTTGCCTTTACCTGTTTCATTCTGTGTGTTGTGGGACTGGAAATCAGCCTAGAAAGGGTACAGTGGTTTTAAAAAAGCAAACCAACTACACAAGAAATAGTTGCTATTTCTAACATAATTATTCTGCTCACCCTTTCAACGTGAGTGCCGAGCAATTCAGGTAACAGCTTCTACTTGTAATTACCACCATTTATCAACATACCTGAGGGAGCCAAGGTAAAGTTTCTTTTCTTACAAATGTAACCAAGTTTCTGATCACATTCCCAATTTTGCCATTTAGCTTTTGTTTCAGGATTCAAAACCACACAGAGCTTTCCAGATTCTGGAGAGGGGCTTCCTTTGGGAAAGGTACAGAAAGAAAAAGTGAACTTTTCTGAAAGGCAAATAGAATGCTAAGGTCTAAAGTGCACAGGAGAAATCACTCCTGGCTGAAGTGAGAGCCCCAAAGATAACGTCTTTCCCAGCTTTGGCAACTGAGGTAAATCTCTGTTAGCAGGAATGTCTGTATGACATGTAGTATCATTTACGTGGATACGAACATCTAACCCCCTCATAGTACTGTTGCTAGAGACAAGAAATGCAAGACTGTATATTTTTGCGAAAGACAATATTGCTTTCAGAGTTAAAATATTTTTGCAATACAGAGATGTTTCTGGCTTATATGGCTATAGAAAAAAGGGTTTTCTAAAGCTAAAGCAAGTAAAGCTAAAATACGTACCTTGTGGCATATCTCGCTGATAACACAATCTGCTTTGCAGAATTTGAGGCACGTATATTTTTTTCTTTTGAAATACAGAATCAAAGGCACAGATACCTGGGGCCCAGTTTAAGTACTGGAACGGGCTGCCTCCAATCCACCCCCATCCACTCCTCAAGTCCAGTCTGTTGAGTCCAATCCACAGTGCAGAATCCGTACCTTCTGTTAACTCTAAGTAACCAAATAAAGATAAATGACTTTATAAACCACTTTTTTGTTTAGCAATAGTCACTAATAATGTCTCTAGGAGGACTTACAGTTCTTAAATATCTAACTACAAATATCTTTAGACACCGAGATATCTGATAAACTAACACACGCCGAAGCTTTGATTACTGTAAAAAGCAAACAAAAAACTCCTCTCTTACTCTGTCACCTAATGCAAAATGAGCACGGAGGAGGTGCCACAGAGTATATAAAAAATGAAAATGTTTCTGTAGAACAGACTAAATTCTGTATAACATTGAATTTATTTAGGTAGAAATATCGGTACAGTGTCAGTATAAACAATAATAATTAAGCTCTTAGAAGTTAAATTCATTAAAAATAACAGGAGAGAGTTTCTTCAGTACCATTCCTTCATCAATACATGGGTAAGTAGAGCCACAGTTTAGGATCTATGAATAACTGATATTTTTCAGTATGTCAAATGAATTCAAGAAATCAGATGCCAAACTGCATTTGACACAAAATATCTTTTAGCATAAAAATATCTCTTTTTCTCTTGTTTTCAATTTGCTTTAAAGGTTACTTTTGACCAAAAGGGAAACTTCCATTTTCAGAATATCTTTTTTATCTTAAAAAAAAAAAAAACAAAACAAAACACCAAACACAAACCAAACCCAAGGAATTTTTAATATAACATTTTTAAATAGTCAAACTGTTACACTTTCAGGGCACTGAAATGTGTTGAATTCTGTTTAAACTTGGCAATGATTTTGATATCAATTTGCAAATTCTAAAAGGTTTTGTTTAGTTACTTATGCATATTTAGTTCTATAGACATTAGCCAAAACCATACTAATTAGTCCTTAACTGTAATGATGGACTGAACAGATCCTGGATGTAAGTCAGCGTTTGCTTTACTTCCTCACCTTTAAGGTATATTTGCTCATGAATATCTGTAATACTCAATAATTCCGCATTTTGCTGCTGACAGCTCTCCCTGGCTTGATGCCATGTGAGAGCAGATTCAGAGTTTATTTGGTAATGGACATTTGTTAACAGATCTGTAGTCCAGGTGGTGTCTTTATCTGTGAAGAAAATAAATATTTTGGAAAGGATAGTAACTCAGCCACAGGAAAATGAGTTGCAGGTTCTTGTTATGCATGGCATTCTCATTGAATGTCACCTCTGCTGTTCTTTCAAGAGCACTGAAAATGTTGTGAGTGGGACAGAGAAGGACAAAGTCAAGGCTGTGGCAGAAATCCTAGGTGAAATCTATAAAAAGTTATGCAACATCTCCTCTTTCTGGACAGCGGTTCCCTCTGAGAGCTCAGCGAACCAGCTCTAGACCTGAATCTAGCATCAAAACAGTTGTCAGATAAATCTTCCCCTTGCAAAGACTTCTGGAAGTGCCTGTCACACAGCTTCAGGGCCCAGGCACTTCAATGGTGCTAAGCCACATTAGCTCCTCTTCTGACGACCTTTACATCTTTGGTCCGTTGAAGAACTGCACTTCCTCAATCAAGCACAATACAAAAATTGAATTAGATAGTTGAGTATTCCCAAAACTCAGTGTGAAGCTGGATTTTAGAAAGAACTAAGAGCTGGGACTGGCTTTCAAAAGCTTTGAAAATTATTCACTGATGCTATGTCACATGTCTTTCGGACTCAGTGTCCATTTCATCTTTGTAGGAACCTGGAAAGCATATTTGACGATGAAATTGAACCACACAAAAAGCACATTTTTAGTCAATTGGTGTAAAGGGGCATTTTAATAATAAAAGATGTAATGTTGAACAGGACCGACGGGGAGGAATATCAGGGAAAACTGAGAAGTGTCAGAAAGAGTCTTCAACACATAAAATGTAAAGCTCCCCTGTCAAGAACAAGGCCATAAAGGGAGATAGAGGGGAGAGTGACCACAGAAGTGGAAGGCAGTTTTCAGAAAGTGATTGAAGTTGTAGAGAAATGCCAGGGATGGAAGGCAGTTGTTAGAAGGGGTGGAAATACTGCTTCCCAGGCAATAGGAATAGGGCTTAATAGCATGGATAAAAAGGCACGTTCCACCTACGTAAAAAATATATTCACATGAGAATCACGCAGACTAAAATTTTTTCATCATTAATCTTCCTACAGCCCTCATTTTTGTGCCCACATCCATTGCAACAGAGGTCCTCAGAGAAGGGTTGTACAATGGTGACAGCACACATTCTGGCTGAGAAACAGCAAGGAGCTCAAAATTATCGTGCTGCTCAGCAACACCCCCACAACTAGTGGGAACCACATGCCAGATTACTCTTCAATCACAGTTTTCTCCACGTCTTCATGCAACATGTTGCTTCCTTGTGTAGAGAGCTGCAGAATGTGGCAATACAGCATATACTAAAATAGATTCTTGTAAACTATGCATTATTATAAAGATATTAATGATCTGCTAGTGCTGGTTTGCCAATACCACACTGAGGGGAACTGCGTGGAAACAGGTAACTTACCTTTTGATGGGCAAAATCCGTATCGCTGGTCCGTGTCATAGTCTGCAGTGGTTGCACACCAGAGCCAGCCGTCCGACCGGCCAGCTGCCGTGCACTCGGCGTACCATTGCTTATTGTACATGAAAGGGAACACACAGGGGGCCCCGAAAGCATTTCCTAGCAGTGTAAAGGTCTCTGAGAAGGCAAAATGATATAGTATGGAACATAATAAGTGAATGTAAACTGTGAAAAATGTGAAGCCGGTGCTAGTGGCTGAACTGCAGCTCAAGTGTTTTCCATGTTACCTTTCCCATAACAACAACAAAACTCATTTCAACACTTTTCCAGACTGAACTTGCTGACACATGTTTTAGAGCAGTGCTGTTCTGATGTAAAGTAATATTTCACAGGTGAGTGTAGATTTTTGTTCTGACCAAGGTGCTTTTACAAACTTACTAAGACCCCAGAGCTCTAACCTGAGATACTACTGTTTCAAACAGTGTTAAGATTTTATATAAAAGGTGTAAGAGGAGGAACCAATATTTAGAAGTCCTACTTCCTGGAGAAAGTAAGCATCACTTTAGACAATCCATCTCTGGTTTTAAGTATCTCACATGCAGTGGAGCAGCTCCCACATGCAAGGCTCGGAGTTTAATTCTTCAAATATCCTGTCAGGTGTTTTTTAGAAAGTCCATTCTGAACGTGGGAAAGCCCTTCAGAACAATCAGACTTCAGCTAATCATAAAAAGATAATGGCACTGGTAATTGTCATTATTCTGTGAGCATCCTCATCTGCTGAAATGAAAGCCACACCTCCTCCACCTGCACTGGTACTTCCAGCCCTTTCTCAGCTCACCCATATTGTGCTTCTTTCTTGAGGATGTAATTTCATTTCCATGCTGCTGTATAAGAAACTTGTAAGAGTTTACACTCTCTATTAATGATGTAGTGACACAATATGGTGGCCAATAGTGACTTTAGAGAATACTCATATGTCGTCTGAGTATTTATATACTAACGTATATTATACATTTAGAAAACATAGAGAGTATATGTAATACTTATACTACTTGTAACACTAACATACTATAATGTCTGTACTAATATAGCATGTATTATTTATATATATGTTATATAATACATACTTGTCCATAAATATTATGTTAAAATCAAGGCTAACTCCCTCAGTACACTGATTTTATAAAACTCTGATGATCACTGAAGGAATCAGAACAGTCAAAGATCCAAAACACACTAATACTCACAAACAAGTTAGTGCAAAGGGTGAAAGAATCAGTTTTCTGTACCTTCATATCCCTGGGAACATAAAACATCCACAGCCCCGTAGATCTTCCACTTACTCTTTGCACTCAGCCCCTTCTTCAACAAAACATTATCATATTCTTCATTGCCAGGACTGAAAAACAAATCTTCTCCTTGGATTGCAAGGACGCTTTCATTTCTGCATTCCCACCACTGGAGCCCACTCGTTTGATTACATGGATACAGGGTGATCAAGGCCCGATCCTTCTTTGATGGCACCCCCAGGCATAGGTTCAGTTTCACGCTCATAAGCTGATGATCAGTGATCCACCTGAATTTTTGTGATTCATTGTCTTGATTGCAAGCGGCAGTTCTAACTGACTGTGTGATAGATGCCTGAAGGCAGAGCTTGTTGACTTTATTATACATTAAAAATGTTTCAGTATCTGTAAAACAAAACAATGCATAACAAATGATGAATATAGAATATGCGTATAACGCGTGTGTGACATGATTCTGCTTCCCATTCACATGAACAGGGAGTCACTGCATTCATATCAAATAAAAATATGATGTTTTGGAACAGACTCAAGTGCAACATGAGTTTTGCTGATTAAAAAGCAGTAAGGTAGACAATAGAGTATGTAATTCATTATAATATGTCACCATACTGTGGATTAGTAGCAGTCGGCAGCCATCAGCAGAGCTGAACACAGCTTGTTGGTTACATCAGTCACACTGATTCCCTCAGTCACACTGTTATTACCATTACTCTCTTTCCATCTATCCCCAGATACATGGCCTTGTAGACCTCTGACCTCTACAAACTTCCTTCACCCTTACAGATCTCCTATTGGGGTCACAGCTGTCTTTGCCAAGCCATTTGTCCCCCCACTCCCAAATCCACATTGCCTTTCCTTCTCACTGGGTCTCACAGCCAGTACTCTGGGCTCATTGGCCTTGCTGACCTACAAGACCTGCAGTAGCTATTGTGAGCCGTTGCAGTATAAAACTAGGAATTACATTGGGAAACCAATCACTAGCACTGGGGAGCAGTGGCATCCGACCACCGCCTGACAATGTGGAAAGGCTGGTGGAAGTTAGAAGGTCCATATGTACCAGAAACTGAGTCACTAACTCTCCAGGTAGTTTCTGCGATCATGTCTGCAGAGCTGGCTCCAATGTAAAGAAGCAGCAGCTGAGCTTATATGAGTCCTATAACGAGTTTATTAGTAGCAGTAGTGCATCACGTGCTCTGCCCCTTTGCAGTGTGCCTTGTGACCCACCTAGCTGTATTGCCTTCCAACGCCTGTGGGATTCATAACCAGTTTTGGTCCCTGATACATCTTTTGCTTGGTGGGCATCATATATAATTAAAATGTACTTTAAAACCTAAAGACTTTTCATTTGAAAGCCTGTAAAAAAAATTGAATCAATTTAGTTGCTAATATACAGTATACTGAAAAAAAATTTTTTCTGGCCTGCAGTGATACCGTAGGCAATTAAAAAAACCCAAACGACCCCATACTCTGAGGCAATCTGTAGCAGTTTTACTCAGGAGTTTCAAAGCTAAAAGGATTTAACATTACAGTCTCCAGAAGCCATCTGTTTAACACTAAATTGAAGTGCAGCTAAAGAGACGGCAGTAATATTATCACCGCAATTCTACAATAACTTTCCTAAACTTAATCCAACTTTATTTCAAAAAATTTACTTCATGTATTTTATCAATTCTGGTGAATTCAGTGACTGTTCAAAACAGTGAATTAAAATAACCTTTTTATAAGCACTAAGTCTCTCTGAATTGCACAGCCATCATATGGGAATACCTTTA
Organism: Falco punctatus; assembly: GCF_963210335.1. NCBI lineage: Eukaryota > Metazoa > Chordata > Aves > Falconiformes > Falconidae > Falco > Falco punctatus. The sequence continues at coordinate 72,822,665 of NC_137583.1, forward strand.
TGTCCTACAAGTAATTCCACATTTCACCACTCCTGAAGTTTTTCCTGCCTGATTTTGCTAACCATTACTCAGACACCAACAGCTCAAAAATCAAAACACAGAAGAATAAAGCAAAATGGGAGGAAAAAAAATTAAATATATCTCATTATTTTCTTAGGTCTAATCTTCTGGGGTTATTGAAATGATAGTGCCACTATAAATTAATAAAGCCATTAAGAATTCAGTCTTTGCTTCCTTCTCTATTCATTTTTTTTCTTCTGTTAGACCCTGCCCTTGCCTCTTGCCCGCCTCCAAGAGGCTCCCTTTCTATATGTCCCAAACTAATAATGTACATATAGGCACTGCCACAGAACCATAAATCACCCAGAAATGCCAGAGGACATGCAAGCACTTTCACAGACACCTTTGTAGGAGGCAAGCGAGAGGCACTTACCCGCCAGCTGCAAAGTGCTGTGAACAAGAGAAAGAACAAACAACAACCCAGAGAACATAACTGTAAATGCTGTTTTGTTTTCTTCCCGTCACCCAAAGCTGAATGATGAGAGTTGCTGGTGATCAAGTGCTGCTGAAGAGAGGACAGTGCCCAGTCCTCCTCACTTGCAAAGGCTGGCTGGTTGGTTAGAAAGCGTCGAATGCTAAATAAGGAAATATTCTGTCACATGCCACATTTAAAAAAACCAACAACCCAAACAAGACAACACAGCACAAATTTTGCCTTTGAAAAAGAATGAAGTCTCACTGAGGGCAAACCAAGCTGCCTTGGGAAAGCCCGTGATACACAGAAGGTTATATCCCAATACTTCCCTCCTGTCTTTCCTGACTAGACATCAGGGAAGCTCATGGGATCCATCAACAGGGAAATACCAAAGACGGAAATTCAGCTTCAACTTTTAAATCTTACACTTTAATTACACAGTGAAAAAATACATCAGGAAAACACGTCAGTCTCGTATTTCCATGTGTGAGATGAGACGGGATTGAATTTTAGAGGATTTAAGTGAAATTCATCCTGCAGGACACTAAAAAAAAATTCTTCCTTTCTAAATGCCATTGCCATGGTCCTACCAACCTTCATTTCTGCATAAATACAGCACCCAAACCAGCACCAAAAGCTACCTGAAAAATAGCTCACATTCAAAACAACCCCTGTTTTTCTTGTGAAGTAGGTCAGTCTTGTCAAACAGTCATACCCAGAGCAGGCCACACTCACTCAGATCACAGCACAAGCACTCAGGAGGTTGGTTTCCAAATGTGTAGGTGGACACCTGGAAGAAACAGCACTCCTTTCCCAACCACTATAGGCTGTCCCTATAACTGCATACAGGCCTGACTTTATCACAGTAGATTTTTGCAGTGGAAATATTTTGTTTTGTTTAGAAAAACTGCTAAATGGAAAAAAAATATGTGAAAATACTATTTGAAGCGTAGTAGCATATTTGTTCAGCTCCTGTAGCAAAAATGGGATAGCAAGGAAATTTGGCATCATCTCCTGTGTGTTGCCAAGATGATTGCATTTCCAAAGTACAGAACTTGTTCCTACGTGGCTGCTCAGCAGAAAGACAATTCAAAAGAGAGAGTTAGTTCCCTCAGAAAGTTTACAGGATTAAAATAAAAAGGAGAAATTGAATTGTGAAAGAAGAAATTAAAGGACATGCTAGGTACAGATGTTAGGAAGTTACGGGCAAAGTTAACTGAATTTTCTTTTTCAGATGATGACAAAATATACTAACAATGATAAAGCCAATGTTTTCTGGAAAAGACATTTCTAAAACTTTTTTTTTTAAACGTAAGTCTCTTAGGTGCTGATGATCTTGCTTAGAAAGAGAAAAAAATTTCTTTGGCCGCAACTGATTTATCTTAAACTGACCGCATTTCCTTACAGCATGTGGTCTATTTATATGAAAGATACATTGTCATTTATATTGTCAGGAGTTTTAACAGCCTTGCTTTATTCTGGAGCTCATACAGCACAAGGCCAAAAGGAATTCCACTTCCTTCTCAGTTGGACATTGTGCAAAAACAAAGAAGCAAAAAGGGGATCGTGCCCTCACCCTCCACTGCTCCTCCATCCACACCAGAGCCAGCTGCAGCCTGGCAGTGAAGCAAACGCTGGCTCGTGAAGAAAAAAAACAAGCATTTACAGGAACCCCTTCAGCCAGGATGCAGACCAGTTTTAGGGCTAAAAATCTGAACAGCTGGTACTGTGTTCTTGATGCTCCAAAAACACCGTGCACACTTGCACCTTTCCTCACATGGCCAGCCCCGTGAATTATGGGGTGCTGTGCTAGTTCCTTAGAAAGGGGTGGCTGCTCAAGGCTTCAAAGTCCCCGAGGGCAGCCTTCAAGGAAGAGCAAAGCCAGAAGAGCAAACTTCAATACATCCCCTGCACCTGATGCCGCCTGATCACTGTGAGACACCAGACACATACCTCAGGGAGCACCAGGCAGGAGGTGGCACCGTGTTCTTGCTCCTTTGCGCTTCAGAAATCTGACAATGTCAGGAGCTTCCATCCCACCACTGCTCAGGGGTGTACCCCCTGCAAACTGCACCTAGCGACAAAGCGCAGGTGGGCCAGTCCCCACCTAGCTCAGAGGCTGGGCTAAAGCAAAGTTGTTTTCCCTAGCATGAATTTAGCCACTTCTCTGTTACTTCAAATTCAATTGTTAGACCTACTTCCTAAATACTGACCTGATACAGAAATTACCAATACTGTAAAAGTTGACTTATTAAGGATTCCTTGGAAGTCCTACCAAGTTCATTGAACTTCTACTCACTCAAAGATTAAGGGAAGAGCTGTGCAGTATCGATAGCACCCTATACCTTAGCCCATCCGATGAGACTAAATGAATAGCAGGTGGGAAGTAACGTGGTGGTTGCTCTGGAGGTGGTAATTTGCCAATTACTGACACCAGGTGTTCATAGGTGGCTACAGTGACATAAAAAAAAAAAAAAAACCCGTAAAGTACTTTGGGGCTCTTCAAGAGTAAAGATTGTTTGGGATCTGCTCTGCTGGAAAAGCCATCCCCACTAGGGTAAGTGTCCCCATGCACCTAGCCACAGTGGTTGAGAGCTGTTGATGTGCTCCTGCATGTCCAGACCAGTCCCAGCTGTTGAGGGCTGATTGCAAAGGGGTTGCTCTCACGGGTTTTAGCATTAATTGTTCTTACTGTGCAAAATGTAGTTGAATGTTTTGATACAGGAGTGAAATGAGCCTGCTGGGTTTTTTTGGTCAGTTTCTAGCAAGGGGGATAGGTACTGCCTGTTATCCTTTGCAACCTTTCTCATTCAGACTGATAAAGGCATCAGTTTAAGCTGTTCTGTTTATCTAAAGTTCAAACAATAAAATCCACGCAGGTTAAAAGAAGAATGAACTTGGAGAAACATATTCTGGGACTGAAAATACTGTGGCTATTGCATTAGTTTGATTGACTTTTGTATATAATTAAGTGAAAACAACCACAAAGCATGGAGTAGCTAAGCAGAAAGACGGTTTCATCGTGAAAGGGAGAATGAAAAGATTTTGTTGGGGAAAACTGTTTTAACATTGTTTGAGAAAGGAGATTGGTTTTTTTATTAACCTTTTTTAAAGAATGAGAATTTAGATGCATTCCTTGTGAAGAAATGATATTGCATAAATAAGTAGTTACCAAAGAGTCTCTCAGAAGATCATACTTATGATGTCCTCATATCTTAAGTCCATTATGTGCTGCCGGAGTCTGTAAGTACAGGTACTACTATATTGTGTTTCTGTGGCAGGGTTTTGGCAGTGGGAGTGCTACAGGAGTGGTTTCTATAAGAAATTGCTGGAAGCCTCCCCTGTGTCTGATAGAGCCGATGCCAGCCAGCTCTGAGACTGACACGCTGCTGGCCCAGGCTGAGCCCATCAGTGACAGTAGTAGTACCTCTAGGATAATGTACTTTAAGAAGGGTACGTGTCACAGCTGCAGGCGTTGCCTAGCCCTGCCTGATGACCCAAGAGCATTTGAACCTCAATGTTTTGGCTGAGGTACAGCAGAGCAAGGTATGCTCCATAACTGCTGATTTACTGATACATTAATCACTTTTTGTACTACCTTTTAACTGCTTCTCATTAACTGATGCTCAGTAATCACTGGAAATAATCAACATGTATCTTTGGACTATTGTTCAAATAATGGGTTGTGTAAGGAAAAAACAGCACTAGTCCAGACATACTTCCTGGGTAACAGTATATAGTTATAAAAATAACGGGAAAAGTGCCTGTTCTTTATATTATCTCTATGACAAGTCATTGTTTTCTTCCTTTGCTTTATCACTGTTTCCTTCCTTATAAAAAAAACCCCATATACCACTTTGCAGAAAGAAATGTTTCAAAGTATTTTCCACAGGCTAATACTTCAAGGAGTGTCTGGATGATGTTCTTGATCATATAGTTCAGTGTTAGGTAGCCCTGTGAGGAGCAGGGAGTTGGACTCAATAATTGTTATGGATCCATTCCAACTTGAGATACTCTATAACTTTCTACACCTTTTAAATCCCTTTATTTTAATTTCCTACTATATCTAAATGCAGCATTTGACTTGAATATTTAGGAGAAGTATACTGAAGCAAAAAGGTGACAGAAAATATATTTGACTGTTTTCTTCCCCCACTACCTGTGGGTTGGTGAGGTCCAGAACACGATTTTAAATATGGGTAACGGTAACAAGGGTATGTGAAAAATGTCACATCTGAAAAATGTCCTAATGCAAGGCCCTCAACACCAATTCACGGCCTGACCTGCCTGTCGGTCTCTAGTGGGGTGGGAGGTATGTAGTAACAGAAGTTTCTTTACATCAGCTGGCAAGAAAGACTGTGTAGTTCTTCCCCTCCTTATGCACTTTCCAACTACAATTGTATCAAACCTGTTTTCTGAAAGAGGAAGGAAACTTCATAATTAACAGCACAGAAGGAGATGGAGAATGCAGATATTCACAGGGACTGTTACCAAAGAAATTTCTTGACTACAAAACTATAAAAAGAACCATAGGGCTTGGTTTCTTCTTTTTTTCTAGGAAGTTATATGCAGTAGTTCAAATAAAAAGTAAAAGGAGCTCTTTGAACAGCTCTCGGGGCTGGCTTTAATCTGATTTTTCCCAGATTTCTCTGTTACAAAGGGAATCTAAAGCTATTATGGCTCTTCCAGGTGTAGTCTGAGGATTGCACTATCAATGCAATGCAATCTGTTTTTCCTTTATTTCTTTTTGGGGCTTGAATTAGTAACTCTGGGAGCAGAAAGCAGTTTTCCTAAGACTCAATCATCAGTTCAGTTTACCTGCTTCTCACATCTGCATAATCCTGAAGCTATCGCCTTACTTAGCCTGAACATGCCCTGGGCACACTACTTCGGTCATGCCATTTGTGCAGAATTGCCCGTTTTGGAGAGAAAAGTATCTATCCATTGCCTAATGTAATCCTTATTTACACAGTCAGTCATCTGAGCTCCACTAATAGGCATGAAAAGAGCTACAAGGGTGATGGTCATGGTTAGGATTTATGATTCAGATCCTGTTTGTGGGGCAAGTTTTGTTTGTGCTGAGAATGCAGACCAGGCGTGCCGCAGGGAGCTGAGGCCAGGGCCCCAGGGCCGCTTTATACAGCCACCAGCCATGGCCATGCAGTTACCATCTCCCTCTTGCCTCTTCTCTCTGACTCGCCTATTCCTTACTGCATGGACACAAAAAGGGGTGGAGAGCATCCTCACCTAAGGAAAGACAAGCACCACATTTAGGGAACTTTGAAGGGTTTAGATTCAAGTCCTTTTACCCACTTGGCATTTGACAAATATCTTGGCTGTTACAAACAAGACAGTCACTAATCTGCAGCCACTGCTAGCATCATGTAACCATCTTTAAAAAGACTTCAGTAGACCAGAGCACAAAGTGTTGAAGGCATCTAATGCTACTTGTTGAGTCCTGCCTCCTCAGGGAAGAGGTAAGCGCCTAGCATAAATGCACCAAGCTGTTTTGTGGGGTTATATATCCCAAGAAAAGTGTAGAGAGGGAGAAGCACCCATTGTACTGCTTAGCACTCTGCTAAAAATAAATCTGAGAAAAATTGAGAAAATTGAGGGGGGGAGGGGGGAAGCGATCAACCTGGGCATTTCGGATAGGAAGACTGGATTGCACTCACTAATGTCAACAGCCTGGGAATTATCTAATGTAAAAAAAGAAAAGAAAAAAAAAACCAACCCACCAGGTGCTCCTTTGCATTATTAACCAAAACCTAGCAATTTCTTCACTAAAGCATAGGTGGAGAAAGAGGAAACGGGAACTAGCAAAGCCGAATCTTGCCATTCCTGTCTCTGCCACTAATAAACATTAAGAAGATGGAAGAAGTGAAAAATAATTAAGAATGTAAGAACAAGCTTTACATAGAAACATCCATTGACAGACAGCTGTGAAATGAGCTGGTCATCTCCAGCCAGATTTCCATGGACTAAACCAGAATCTGTATGGCTAGTAAGAAAATCTTGCACTTCCCAAATCTGCACTGATTTTCAACATATCTGGACACAGAAAAAGCTAAAGTTTACTAGTTTTGTTCCCAGCTCTGCCTGCCCTTGTGCAAACCTATCAGGCCACCCTCCTTTCCAGTAAAACTATACATCCTCTAATTTTTACATCTGCACAAAAATGTTGGTGTTTTGAAGTCTGACTGACATGTAGAAAAATCTTTTCAGTTCCTCAGATAAAAGACCTTGTGTCACAATACATGGCATTAAAAACTGAGGGTGATCTGAACTACCTCTAGAAAGCTGGTAAGCCTTGGTTGAAACTTCAAATTCAAGTTACAGCCAGTTCCCAACTAAAGGACTATTCAAGGCCACATTCTCTGCAGCCGATGTCATGCTTTTTTTTTTTTTTCAGTTAACACTTATCTTTAAGTGTTTGTCTAAGTAGACACATCGTCCATCAAAGTATCTTTTTGTGGATGCTGTTCATATCACTCCATGTACAGAGTGCTCTTAGCTGAATTTACATATTTGTGAAGCCACTGTGCATTTGAAATAAGTTTGGGCTCCTGCCCACATTTTTAGTAATCTTGCTCTTTTTCTTGGTAGCATCGTGGTCTGTCAAACTTAAGTCTGTTCTGGACAGCTTCAGTGCAGAATAAATTTTCCTTATTTTATCACATGATGCTGTGTCACTGCATTCATGAGCTTAATTCGTAACCCCATATGTTATTTTCATCAACTATATATATATATTTTTTAAAGAAGATAAATTTGATTAGTCTTAACACTTAGAGACTGGCTGGAGTACTTGGTGAGTTTTATAATTCTCGGTAAATGCTGATGAAAGCTAGTCAGGGTTTGAGTGTATCAGAAAACAACAAACAGTATAAGAAAAAGGAGGAAACAAGGAATTATAAATCAGGCAAACTAACCTGAATTCCTGGAAAGGTAGTAGAAAAAATGGTAATATTTGTTAAACATGAGAGGATAACTAGACAGTAAGGAATCATAGTCCCTAAGGAAAGAGCAGTGATTAACAGTTTATGTTGAACTGGAAGGTGTGATGACAAGGGTTTTATGGAAGATTTAGTGCTATTCTGTATGTTAGCAGCTCAGGTAATGGCACAAGGTGTTCTTAATAAATTATCAACACTTGGCAAATGAACTTAAACAGTGCTCAGGAAGAGATGTTATTGCAGTTGTCTATCCTGTAAACAGATGAAGGCATGTGTCCTTCACCTGTGCCAGCGAGCACTTCCCAAAAGGGACTTCTAGGTCCAGTTCGGCACATCTGACGTTCGAGGGACCATTCCCGTGAAGCAGAAGCAGGTTGAACATAGCCACCGCCAGCCTCTTCTGGAGCAACCTAGAGCTTATTACTAGCTGGGATGCTCTAGCCTAGCTGTCCTGAGAAGCTGGCAACATTGCAAAGCACACTGACATTATTAGTATAGAAGCTTTGATTAAGCTGCCCAGGGGAGGAATGAAATAATCATCACTGTTGGAAACTATAGAAGGCTGTATCTGTCAGCAGCTGCTTAGCTTTATCCAACACTGCTTTTGGGCAGGACCTTTTCAGTTCCCGATTTCTATTGTGTATCTAATAAAAGGTTCCTGTTCACAGGATATATACAATTCTAAGATCTTTAACCTTTAAATTATGTCATGCCTTCTATTGTTTACTTCAGCATTAGAAGAAACCCCATTAGCACTTTTCTTTCGGTTGCATCCAGAACAAAAGAGAATATGTTCATTCAAACATGATTGAAATCTCTCCTAAATTCAAAATCAGATATTTTTTAAGCTTACAAATCTGAAGTGACACACTGTTTCGCAATATAGCTAGTGTGACATGAAGTGACATGTCCCAGTACAAGAGCATAACATGTCTGTGTACTGAAGCTTTTTAGACTGATTTGTATTATCAGACTTTGAAGTAAAATGCAATTATATCAGCTAAGACCTTTACACTTCCAGTATCACAACAGATTTGCACAGATGCTGTATGTTAGGAATTATAATTATTTTTGTAATTACCTGGCTGAACTTCACATTTTGAGTATTTCTGAGTGATCCTGCTCTTGTGTACAAACTAGAATGGCTGGATAACTTCTACACTCCATGTGCAGGATCATAATCTACTTTTCCTCCTGTACCAGGGGAAGCATCTTTGTGCTTTTCTGTCCTCTGTTGCTTCTGTCCCTTTGCACAGACAGGAATGATGTGAAGAAAGAGACTGGATCCACATGTACTCCTCCATGGCAATTTGCTTTTGCAGAGACCAGCAACTAATGGGCACTCACTGAGGGTCCCTGCACATCAGTCCCATCATGAGAGATTGAGTAAAACAGGGAACTGGCAAGAAATGTGTAAGTGTTAAGATACTAACAAAAAGCAGAGGCCTGACAGGTAGATAACAGTCTTGGAAGTGAATCTGATACTGAGGGACAGAAGATAAGTCACCACAGGATGACAAACAATGTGTACCCACAGACACTCAGAAATATGAAGAGGAGGAAAACATTGCTTTGAACTCCTGCCTCCTTACTTTTTCTCAGTTTATTTCTTTGGTTTGTTTGGTTGTTGGGTTTTTTTTCGTGATGACACTATAATTAATTTCCTGAGGACATGGGAGCTCAATTGCTTGGAACCTCACATCTGGTTTGGGCCCCGATTTGGAATACCAGCTGCAAGCTTTACAACCTACTGGAAGCACTCATTTAATTGACCATAGGAGTTGAACATATAGGAGCATCAGCCCAGCTTTCCAAGTGGGTTAATGTAGTAGTAATCATGGCCACAGGAAGCAATCCAAAGTATCCTGTCTGATACAGAACATTGTCCAAAGAAAGTGCCAGTGAACTGTAATGAATGGAGATACATGTATTTTGAAATTAATATTATTTTATAAGCATATAACTTCTCAGTTAAATTAAAAAAATGCCTGCATTAAACCATCGGTAGAAACTATGGATTTGACAGTGGTGCCAAAAAAAAAGCTAACCTTGTATTTGTGGTACCCTGTTGATGAGCCCTGAACTGTCTGGCTGTGAAGCCAGGCACAGCTTCACTGCCAAGCTGCTCTGAGCAAAATGTCATGCAGCAGATTGGGGAATCAAGTCTTGCACATCTGCAGCCTTGATAAAGACTCCACTCAGTGGTAAATAAAAGATTCTGCAGCTCTTAAGGGAAGCAGCGTGTTGGGAAGCTGCTTGCGGTCCCTGTGTCAGAGCCAGTGATCTGAGCTGGCCGAGCATCACCTCACTCCTGTCTGCAATCCAAAGCCTTGTGCCCAGGCTGATCTGCTTTACACAGTGAGACAGGTTCCATGTGAGCCATGCCCCCCAGACACCCCCAGTCTGGGTCTGGTGGGGCTCTGAATGCCCTGCCTGGTCTCAGCAGACCCAGAGCTGCAGCAAAGTCACTCCCTCGCTAACCAAGAGCAGGCCATGACTTCAATGGACAGACAGCTTTCCCTGAAACAGTACAGATCATAAGAATTTTTTAAAACATAGGGTAAGGAATTACTTTATTTTACTCTGAAATTGCTTACTTTTATCTCTGGCCCTGTTTCAGCAAGCGTTACCAGTGGCACAAGATCTTTAGCTCATTATCTACAGACAAATTCACAAAATGGGCTGGCTTTTCTAGCTATGTTTCCAGATTTCTGCCATTCTTATTCTTTATCAGTAACTATATTTATTACTCACACTGGCATGAATGTGTATGTTTCATTTCAGGTATTTTTACATATAAAAATATATGAGGAATATTTTCATGAATATTAGAAGAGGCCCCATCTTGTGCTTTCTGGGCACATACATTTTCTGATGAAGCCCAGACACTGGGGCACAGAGGGACAGCAGGAAACAGCCATAACTAAACCACAGCATGACGTTCGTAAAGAATGTGGCGTGACTGGATAGTGAAATGAAATGCAAACCTGAAGATTCATATGCAAGGAAAGATGGACCAGACAAAGTTTCCTTTAATGAAAGCAATAGTAAAGGATAATACACACAGAGAGCTACCACTGCTCTTCACTGAAAGGTATGAATTAACATTTTAGTTGTCTGAACTAAACAAAATATTCTACCATTGGGCTACTTACAAAAAGAGAAGTATATTTGTTCTCAGAGATGCTTTCTTTTAGATAGAAATCATCAGTTGAAAAACCATGAGCAAGCCATGTTGGCATGAGAGCAGGTATTAAGCAGGTTTATAGAATATCTTTTAAATTGGAGAAAAAAAAAAACCCAACAACCCAATATGTCTCTTCAAGGACACCAGATCTCTCTCTTCTGATGCACAGACCACTAAACATCTTTCCATATTTTGACACCATGTAAGTTATGCTACACTGCCCTAAGATGTTCATTCTGTGGGGCATTTAGTAAGATGAATTTGTCAGAAAAGAAATTAACTTTTTCTATGGTTAGAAAAACACAGCAAAGAGTATTCCTGTTGGAAATTGTCTTGATATGTGCTAAGTATCAGAACATCTGAAGGGATTTAATAGGAAGAAAAAAGAAGTAAGCATGCTGAAGAAATACTGTATACCAGTACTGACCACAGAATTAAAATGGTTTACACTGGAAGAGACCTCTGGAGGTCATCTGGTTGAACCCCTTGCTCAAAGCAGGGCCTCAAAGCTACATACTGTCACAAAGGTTGCTCAGGACCTTTTTCAGCTGAGTTTTGAGTATTTCCACAACTAAGAATGACATTTCTATTGAAAAATTTATGTATGTTGACAGACTGAAGTGTAAGAACAGCCAGAAATAGTTTACAAAATTCACTCTGAATGACACTTCAACTGTTTGAACTATGAAACACCATATGAATAATTGAGCAAAAACCCCACTGTATGAATATTTGGAGTGAGTTTTTAAACTTTTAGAATCTTAACATTTAAAACTTTTGGAAGTGAAATGATTCTAGTATTCACTGCAATTTCATTATAAAAGTGCAGAAGCAGAAACAGAAAATATTTAGAGGAAGGCAATTCATAGAATGTGCTTTCTCTTGTGATTCTTTAGCTGAGTGCAAATAGCTTTCATGCAAAATTTAAGGATTTCCTTCCTTTTTGTCTTACTTCCAGCTTCCTCATTTATTTAAAAACCCTTCCCTACTTTGTGTCACTATGCTAAGTTTTTATATCATTAAATTTCACATCTTCAGTAAGGTTTTAGTAGCATAATCGATTCCCTTTCATGTTTAATCTGAGAATGAACAGCTCCACTGTTACATGCACTAAATGTATCTGCTTTAACAAATAGTCAAGAAGCTAAATGGTCTCTTCTTGCCCAGACGTTTGTTATCTTCCGATGCATGAAGTTTGCACACTTTCCCATTTCCTATTAATTTTTTTTTCTTAACAGCTTTACCTATGAATAGATCCTAAAGTTTGTTTTTTTAAAAATGTATCGTTAAGTCAGAGCATGCAGCAAACCGTGTCTTTAACAGGTAGCAGCCTAACAACCATCACTATCCCATGTGGTAGCTCTGAAATTAAAGGTACTACCACCAGTAGAAAAGGCAGCTGTTTCCACTGCCTGGTAGTAAAACATTTTCTTGCGACATGGGGTGCAGGAGAAATCTTTGGGCAGATGGGAGATGTTTAATCAAGCCTCGTTACTATTCCAGCTGCCTCTTGACAGCTGACTCATCCCCCTCATTGATCACAGGCATTGTACACCTAATGCACCTTTTCCTCTTTCTATTTTTCTTGCTTCCCGCCACTCCGCTAGGGGTAGACCCCAAGCTGGCCAGATCCAGCAGGTGGAATTTTCAGCACCTTTTCTTCCAACTGAACATGTCCCAGGACACCAGAAAAGCTTTTATTCTCTTAACAGATTGTTTAAAAACAAATGTCTCAATTCTCCACAGTATCTTCGCAGAGAAAGTGCTTGCCTGTAAGCTTTCTCTCAGCGGTTTCTTGGGTTGCAAAACAGCCCATACAGTTCCTCTGTAGCTCTTTAGGAGATGCCTCTTCCTTTCCATCACCCCAGAGGCTTCCTCACAAGTCCACTTTCTGTTCCTCTTAGGAAAACCCTGGTTTCCTTCCCATCTTGTGCAGTCCAGCATGGTGCTCCAAAGCATCCCTCTGCCTGCCTCCTGTGCACACTCTCCATTCTCAAAGAAGAAACCATCTCCTCATCATCCTAGACAGTTCTGCCCTGTCAAAGATATCAGGAGCCAGGGCAAGGCAGGGAAGCAGTCTGCCTTCTGCCCTGATCCCCAGCCGTGGCCTTTCTGAAGAACACTGAGTACCCAGGCACATAGGAACAAACACACACCCTCCCTTTCCGCACCCCTCCCTTCCCTGGTCTGAACGGTGCAGCTGGGCTCCTGGAGCAACATTTCACTCCAGATGGCTTTTTCTCTTGGCTGTCTCCTCTGCAAAGCATGCATGGCTTCCCCATGACCAGGAGTCCTATCCTCCTGCAGAAACCAACCATCCCTTGAAGCCACTGCATTTCCTGGACCTCTGCTGCGCCAGCCCATTGCTGACTGGCCCAGCCTTGCCTGGCTTTCCCAGGGATGGTCAGCACTTCTGGCCTGATCCAAACTCCTTAATTGCAATTTTGGCCTTTCCCTTCGATCTTCTTGTTTAGACACCTCACGCTGTATTTCTGTACCATTCCTTTACCAACCTCAGTCTACCTTTCTTGCTGCACAAGCTTCTATTCCTCTTATTACTGAATGTTATTTCCTCCAGAACCTCTGTCCCACTGAATATTATCTCCAGAATCCCTATCCCATCATTAGCCTCTTCTGGTGGACCACAGAACAAGTGTAACTCCTACACGTATGTTCCTAACTATTGACTATAAAGGAGAATTATGTCAGTGGGCTCTAAAACTAGGTGAGAAGAATTTCACTTAGCTGTCTAGATCAAGGGGCTGGATAAAAAGGCAGTATAATGGTTGCACTGTGTGCATTCTCCTGAAATGAGAGTAAATATTTACTCAGAGGAACCAGAACCACTAACCATAGCCTTAAAATGCTTTACATATCATTTAACAGGTAACAAATTAAAAGTTGTGCCCTGCAAAATGTCATGGAAGGGGGAGAGCTGGATATGTCAGATAAGGACACAGCTGAGAAGAGACAAAATGAACCCTGGACTGTTCCTGTGTCCGGATGCAGTGACATCAGAACAACTTTATGCTTATGGAGCAGTTCACACTTTTCCTATTGACCTGGGAAAATCGGGCTCTCATCTGCTGGAATCTGGCCTGAAGGCACTAGTTCATTTCACAACTATCTATTCTGTTTGCGGGTTTTTGTTCCAAATTACTCTTCCCTTCCTTTTTCGGTCTCCTAGTTTCAGCAATGTAAATGACAAAATTAAACACTTCCAGTTCATAAACTTCTTTTTAGGTTCCTGCTTTAGCCAAGGAACTGCAGTTAATAATTTATTTTCTGTTCCAAATTACTGGTACCAATATTAGCAAATAGTTTCTATGTAAACTGGTATTCTTTTGGAGGAGGATGATGTTCCATTCTTCTTTGTACATCTGTCTGCTGTGGCTGTGTCACTGTCTGACATTACAGAAAGTAACAACGGTGAATTCTTCCACAGCTTTTCCTTCCCTAAAGGCAGTTACTACTACTTACATTGTAATAAGTTCAAGTTAGCTTAAAAAATAACTGATTGTTATCTTATAGATTAGGGATATAATGAAAATAGTGAGAAAAGGCGGGATGTTCTTTCAAAAATACCACCCTAATAGAGAGAAAGAAAGGGCAAGCAACTGAGAAAGTAGTTCTCCACATCTTGTCTATGTGGAGAGACATTTTATAAAACCTATTATGCTGCGTGTAAGCCCAAAGCCAGAATCTATGTGGAAGCTGGACAAACTGCAAATTGTGGTCCCCCAAACATCTGCTTACAGCAGCTTAACCCTGAAGGGGCCTAGGCCCAATAAAAAGCTTGCTTTCAGCACTAAATTCTCCCCATATCTGTTTCTGGGCATGTGTTCCAAGCACCTCGATGAGCACTTATTTCGTGTCTCCATGTAAGTAGTGTCTTTAAACTAGGTACTAGATTTGTCTCGTCTGAGGAACATTCTTGGAGCAGGTCTGTTAGCCAGGATTTGATATGAAATGCAGCAGCAGCCTTCAGAAATCCAGCTGCAGGAGAGGAATATGGAATCAAAAACATGAGAGGCATCAACACTTTGAGAAGAAAAAACATCATACCAGGGTGTACAAACCACAGTTTCTCGTAAATTCCCTTTTCACTGATAGGGATCAGGGTGGGAGGAAATGCAGATCATAAAGCAGTATTTCTTAGAACAAGGTTCTTTGAGGTTTTTTTCACTAAGCTGTTATTACTAATAGAATAAAACTCTTATAATAAATATCAAATAACTATCCACCCAGCACATTCACTTCTTCACTTGCAGACCTCATTTGCAGACGGTCACCCACAGCTACCTGGTCGGAGCTGTGTTTGGAAACCAATCCCAGCTGCACAGTCAGTTGCACAGAGCCATACTGGCACTCCAGGGGATTTTGGGGAGATCTCTGGAAAGTCTCTCAAAGGGTTGTACTCATCACTATCAGACAGAAGCCACTGCTGTCTCGGATGTCGTCCAAATTATACAATCCTCTGCTGATGCTTGTGTGCACTAACAGCCTTGTACAGTCCCAGCACATTCTTGGCTCAGTTCTCACAGATGCTAGAGGACTACTAGCCTATAAAGTTTATCAGTCCTTGGAAAAGTTCACAGACTAACTTCTCATTAGGCACCTTTCCTGTCTTTGGTTTATTGTTTTCTGGTGGCCATTTCTGAATCCAGACCTACAGATCCTGTAGAACCAATCCAGACAGACAAGTCCTTCTTGGCAAGTGTTACAATGGTGGATTCATCTTTTTGATCTGCTCAGTGTTGTTAAGATCTCACCTGAAATTCCTTATCCACTGGTACGTTGTACTGTCAGAAAGACCTACATGCCACAGAGTAAGGTTTAGAAGGGAACAACACACAGGATTAGAGATCTAGAAGACATAGCTAGTGAAGTGAAAAGGGAAGAAATAGTGTTACTGTCAGAAAATACAGAGAGGAGACGTGACTAAATATATAAAAATCTATGTCAGAAACTGCTCATCAGTACAGCACATCAGTAGTCTTAAATTACAGTTCTACTAGTTGTTTATTAGGGTTCAAATGTCGGGGATAAAGAAGCAATGAGATACTCTTTTCCAGGATGGTAAAGACAAATCGCTACTGCTATTTAAGAACATGCTAAGACTAGGAGAAGTGACTGCTCATCTGTGTATAGAAGTTTAAGAATCCCATCCCTTCTTCCTGTTATCTCTACTTTTATGATAAATTGTTTTGGTTTAAGAAGACACACAAACTTTTACTTAGAACTAGCCTTTTAATGCCCATTTAGTGAACAGACATAGAATAAAAACTTATTTACATGTATTTCAAACACACAAAATATTTTAATTTAAACACAATTAAAATCTGTCAAAAGGTTAAAATATCAAAAAATACCAAATTAAATAAGGACCTTCCCTAGACTAAGAGCTTTGAGTCATTTGATTTGTTTACATTTGGCATAAAATACACCAGAAAAGTAAAAAAACCGCAAAACTATATGTGAGCCTGTTGTATATTTTTAGGGTTTATGAACCCAGAGAATATACCAATAGACCGGTATGACATGCAATGTTATCAGCTCCATCATGATGGAAGTTTGGAATGATACTCAAAAAATTAAAACAGACAGATGGGGGGATTTGGTTAGATACCCACTAGTCAGAAAAGACTTTTTCATGCTTCATCAGGCTTTGAAAAAATGGCCTAAAAAGGTATCCAATCTTCACTGCCACTGGAGAATTTAAGAATAAATTTAATGTAATTTTTTTCAGGCATGAATTAAGTATGAAAAAATGAATAGGCATGTTTATCCTGCCTATTCCCCCCCTTTTGCAGAATCCTTTGAGAACCCTATTCTACTATTTAAATGATAAAATATTTCTATTCATAAAACATTCCAGCCTCTTATTACAGTTGATCTTTCAATGCTTATGTTACAGAATTATAGCAGAAGAAAAACAATTTACGCTTTCCTTTCTATCAGTCATATATAGAGGAGGAAAATGTGTTAATTCAGATATTACGGGCAGCACAAAGGGTTTCTGTGGGTAGCTCAGTAGCAAAATGAAGATGTGGACCCACAACACTGGAGCAGGCTGCCTGGTTGAGGCAGGGAGCTGGTCCTGCTTCCAGCAGGGACATGAACCAGGTAAGCTTGGAGATCCTGTCCAACTTGTGCAATTCTGCCAGTTTGCACTGGAGATCAGGGTGGCATTTTCAGGATACCTACAGATCCGGATGTACTTTTTTGGAGTGTGCTAAGGAGCATATTGTCACAGCTGCCTGGGTGAGCATGGTTCTTCTTGTGCCTAAAGGTGGTGCTGGACTGATGCAGAGACTGGAACTGTCTTACACAGCATGGCTCCAGGTCTGTGTGTACGCTCAACAGTCCTCCCAGGTACTACATTTTGTGAGCAGATCTCTGGACCTGCCCTGCAAGATTGCTTGTTCTTGCTAGTACAGAAAGCAAGAAGCATCCTGTGCAAAATGAACTAGAATTTCCGTAGGAGAAAATTGCTTTGCCTTAAGAATTCTTGTATTCCAGCACTTTAATTCCTTTCAAAATCAGGCCCAAGATTACCATGCTTATTAAACTGTTGCCTGCTCATTTTGTTCAATATTGGTCACAAGACAATTTGATTCATGAGTTCCAGGATCAGCATCACCACGGTATATAGCATTTTCAAAACTGGCTGTAAATGTTTGTCGATCACGTCTTTTCTTATAGAAGAAATAGACTATAAGGCCAGTTCCTGTCAGCAGAAGGAAGATCAGTATAACAACAATCCCACCTAAACTATTTGCTGATGAAACAGCAGCTTCATGTTTTGATGCTGTGAAAGACAAAACAGAATAATTACTACAAATGTCCAGAGACTGCTATTGCATACAACAAACATCTTCCTAAGTAAATGAAGTGAACTGCAAAAGTTCACTTAACGACCATAACAACAGTTAAAACTGATGCATGTGCTGGATGGACAATGCAAAATTGGGCTCAATCTCTTCTATGTTCCTTTTAAAAGGAGCATTATATTGCACTACGGTATACCATTTGTAAAGAAAGAAAAAAAATATTGCAATAAGACATCCAGTTTGAGAGAAGACCTGTTCTTTTACACAGACTTAAAATAAAATCATCTGTGACAGTTAAGTGGGTATTTAAATGAAACTTTTCTGAAGGCAATTTTACTTGTAAATAATAGGTGCCTATGAACTTACTGAAATTTCAGTTTAATGGGCTTATAAGAAACCAACTTACCCTTATTGACCAGTGAATCATGGGTTGGCTCAACTTCAGTAACTTTAAAATTAAAATATAAATATATATTATACACAGTTTGCAAGCAACCATTCAAAGACTAAATACATACTGCACACATAATTTTTACTTTGTGTTCCTATCAAATTTTAAATAACTGCAGAATCATAGAATGGTTTGGGTTGGAAGGGACCTTAAAGATCACCTAGTTCCAACCCCCTGCCATGGGCAGGGACACCTTCCACTGCATCAGGTGGCTCAAAGCCCCATCCAGCCTGGCCTTGAATGCTTCCAGTGATGGGGCATCCATAACTACTTTGGGCAACCTTTTCCAGTGCCTCACCGCCCTCACGGTAAAGAATTTCTTCCTAGTACCTAACCTAAGTCTACCCTCTTTCAGTTTAAAACCATTACCCCTCATCCTATCACTACACTGTCTGATAAAAAGTCCCTCTCCATCTTTCCTATAGGCACTGTAAGTACTGGAAAGCTGCAATAAGCCACAGAACATTTTCTTCTCTAGGCTAAACAACTCCAACTCTCCCAACCTGTCCTCCTAGGAGAAGTGTCACAGCCTGCTGAGCATCTTTGTAGCCCTCCAGTGGGCCCACTTGAGTAGGTCCATGTCTTATGCTGGGGGCCCTGGAGCTGAACACAGTACATGGACACGAAAAATACATGAAAACATTATCCCTGACCATTCAAGCTGAATCCATCAAACATTCTTGTTAAAAATATTTGGAGAAAAAACAAAACAAAACACCAAAACAAACTGTTTTCTCACTATTAATTGACTTGAACACTTTTTTTGGTAGTGGAGACAGATGTTCAAAGTTTTTACTCTTCCACAGTGTAAGGCTTGACACTGAAAAACTGGATTTTTTTTTACACTTTCAAAAATGAAAAGCACATTTGTACTTGGCATTTAAGCTGTTGCTGTTAGGCAACTTCCTTTTCCTCTCTCCATGGCTTAGGGAGTATGATTCAGTTAATTGCTTGCAGGACTGGCTGGCTGGGCCCTACAAAGTTCACGGATGACTCCATTGCCAACCTGCCAACATGTGGAGATCCACAAGCAGGAGACTCAGCTGGTTCCACATTGCAGCGGGTCTGTTTGCCAATGGCAAACCTGGCCTATTTCGTATTGCTTCCCAGTTGATGTGGGCAAACACAGGCTGAATCCATACATACATGGTGACTCGCTCTAGCTGCATGTGTGCAGATTTACATCCTTCATGCTTTATGCAACACTGCTATGCATGCAAGGGGGACTCACCTCAGCCTGTAACACAGTCAGATTTTGCATGAGTTGACATCCAAAAAGTCATAAGGCCACAAGCAACCATTGAAAATGAAATGTACTATGCTGTCTGGTTGTCTTGGCATGTCTCCCTACGTCTGTGTCAGCAGACACATAAGTTGGGCCCTGCAGCTCACTCTGACTTGCGACTTTCTTCTTGGTCATCCAGCAGATCCCAGCACACTACACCGGTACAGACCCCACTGGCAGCACCTCCTTCCTTTCTGCAGGAGTTCAGTGACTTTGTCCTCCTGCCCCTCAGCTTAGCTATCAAGAGAGTGCCTTTCTTCTCACCATTAGTCACCTATTCATCATCTACTGCCCCTTGCAATCTGACCGTTAATGACTATGAAATTTCTTTGCACTCTCAACAGGTGATGTGTTCTCCCCTGCCTTGGTGTATGAAAGATGCCAAGACATCAACGCTTTTAAATGAAAGGAGGAAACGGCAGCTCAGGTTCTTCTCCAGCATTATTTTTCATTGCCTTGAACAGAAATTACTCTTGGCTTTGATGCACATGCATCAGCGTTGGTGCATAAAACATACCTAGTGCATAAGCAGTATGGCGTGATGTATATTAACCACTACTGCTAAAATAACCCAGTGCACAGAAATTCAAAACTTACTTTTGGGGATTTTGCAAATAAAATTCTGGTCAACGGAGCAGTAATAGTTCCTCCAGGTTCCACTTGAGACATCCATGTCAACACAGTGTTCGTCAAAAATTACTGTAGGCTCTCCTTTCTCCCAGTTGACAAATTCTACTGCACTTCTGTCTGTCCATAGCCATTCCCCTAAAATCAAAAGTATTACCTAGTGAGGGACTGAAGTGGGGGATCATTTCTAGTCTACCAGGCACAACAACATCAGACATGGAGTATATTCGTTGATTAAAATAACATCAAGGAGGACTTATTTGTCACTGGTTTAACAGCCAGAGATACTCAGACAGGAGTGTTCCAAATGTAGATGCTCACAGACAAAGTGAACTCCGTTAGCCTTCAGGGCCATGGCTGCCAGTGATGTAGGAAAGACATGCCCAGGCTGCCCAAGCACTTTTAGCTGAAGCCTGTGCCCAGGACTGGAGCCTTAAGAAAAGCAGAGCACCTGTGCAAGCCATGCTCTGCAGTTCAAGGATCCACGTTGCTTGGGAGGTTTTTTTTATGAGTGTATCCAAGATCAGTGAATAGCTGCTTTATTAGAGCTGTACTAATCAATTATCTTTGCAGACTGAATCAGCTCTCTTTCTGTAATAATAACTCTCTGCTCATCTCCTGCTGAGGTGCATCAAGTAGGAATAATTGCCGTCTCTGCTCCCTCAGCATGTGCTTTCATGGCAGCATATCCTGATATAACTCACAACTGCCTCAATGCCACCTCCTCTGTCCCCCTGACTGCAGCTGCACTTTCTTCTTGCCTCTGCTTGCACTGCATCTAGCTGTGTGGCAGCATGGTGGGCCAGGTCAGGAATAAATCTCTGCTTTTGTACTGTTAGCTTTCAGCTAGATCAGATGAACCTGGCCCACCATGGGACAAGGTACCTGCCATTGATGGTGGTGAGAGACAGGGACCTGGGCAGCCGTACCCAAGGCCACTTGCTGCAGCCCAGCCCAGACTCATTCTGGAGATGTACCCTCAAAGTCTGCCATGAGAAACAGGCTTCAGAATTACAGTAATATAGAAAACAGGATCAAATGTGCAATTAAGAAACAAAAAGCTGAAATATTGTTGGGTGAAATTAAAAAGTTCTAAAAAAACAAAAATTATGAAACCCCCCTGAAATTTAGATTAAGAAGTGTTGCTAGGCAGCTTATATGAGCTGCTATCTTCTGTGTTGTTTAGAAAAAAAATTCAATTTAAGGCTGCCTCAGCTTTTAATTACAAGACAACATTTTTCTTAAAAGACTAACATTGGTTAAATGTTAGGCAATTTGAATTAAAAAAAGCAAAAGGAAACATTTTAATCAACTAATGCAGTGCTAAGCTAGAACCATTTACAGACCAAAATATGCTCTAATTACAGTAAAGAAACAAAATGCGTAGACTTCTTGGTGGTTTACATTTTAAGTATTTTAGCAGAAAAGCTATTAAACATTTAACAGTTGATTACTTTCTCATTTATTTAATATTTAGTATATTAACATTAGTATTTCATATGTTAGTGTTATTTAGTATTCTTTCTGTTTATTTAGTATTTATTTTCATCTCAGTATGCATTGTGAAATAATTACCATCAATATTTTTGAACAATCCTATCCAAAACTTTCTGAAGTCACTTGCAAGTGGAGACAAATAAAGTAAGAGAAAGTTCATTTCAGCTGAATCTTCTATGGAAACCAGAGAAGCACCTAAAAATATCAATTAAATATTACATATAATATCAGCAACATTTTACATTAGAAATTAATTAGCTCAGTAAACAATCGTGGCATGTTTTGTGATCAGTTTTTTCATATAGTAGAAGAGCTTAAATTAGCTGTTGCTTGTAATTGATATACATATACACACGCACATCTATGTATAACCTCTTAGTTCTGGATTAAAAAACCAAACACACAAACAACCTGTAAAATATCATAATAAAAAACCCCAACACTTACTTACCCATTTGAATACACGTCATGGAAGCATCAGGCCAGCTTTCCTCCGTATCAGTGTGAACATAGTAGCAATGACCACGGAAGGGAATCCAAGACCTACCACGCTTCGGTTCAGGACACTTTCCGGGAAGCTGTGGTGGTTCACTGGGAATTAACTCTATTAAGACACACAGGTTTTAGTAGGGTCTTAAAAACTAAGGGAAATGTACTCCCGCACCACCCCATCAGCTCTACCAATTTGACAGTGATTCCGGGAAAAGGTATATCCCATAGACTTAACTGATGATAAAAGATTGAACTAAACGTGGTAAATTAGTAATAAACCATACTGGTTGGAGCTGGTTCTCCAATCTGCTGAACAAGGCTTACGCCAGTCTAACTGCAATTGTTTTCAGCAAGGCAAGTTCTACTTAAAATTTGTGAAACAGAGTGAGTCAATATACGTAAAGGATCTCGACACCACCACCAACACAAGCCAGTGGCATGTTTCCAGCCAGTTAGTAGCAAGATTGGTCAGAGAAGCTGTTTGTACCTGCCCTTGTACATACATCCTAAGCTATGTAAAAGTGCAATTAGTAGCCTATCGCATCGCCTAACTCAAGCCAAAGTAGAGCTTAGATGAATATAAAATTTGCTGTGAAGTATCGTGCAGAGATCATAAAAGAACTATTGCATGTGTCATGAAACATTGCAGTTGTCTTTATCATGTGCATGTGTTGACTGGCCTTATGGAATTAAATGTCTGAAAATCATTCAAGACAGACTGGATCTGGAAGTTCTTCCTTGATAAACGCAATAGTTTATCACAAGGCATACACCATCTATCACAACATTTGCATATGCAGAAAAGATAAATTCAGATAAGCCGTTAATTGAAATTCCAGCATCCCAAATCACATTTTTCCCATTCACAACTTACCATCAGATTGTTTACAGAGAGATAAAAATGTTTCGTTGCAAGGTGCTGTCTTCCAAAAACCATCCAAATCTAAGTAGACACAAGCTGTGTTCTTATTTGGTTCTCCACTTGCCCAGTTATGATACCTGCTCCTCCTTCTATCTGACCATATGTAATGGCCACGGCTCTAAAAGCAAATGACAATAAGGATTATGTCACATAACAGAATTAGATTGAAAGAACATTAAGACATTGAAAGAAGACTTGAAGGTATATAAAAATTATGAAAAATCATGGTTTTTCACACAAAATTGATTTGTCCTCTCTCATGTACACATAACAGGCTGGTCCAGACTGCTGGTCCCACAGCAGTTAGGACATTTGGTCCTACAGATGTTTATTTAGTATGCAACCTATGTTATTGAATTCACACCATCCATCTCATATGTAGATGAAGATTGTAACTAGAGGAGTCCACATATACACACAGATCAAATACAGATCCTCTAACCCAGGGTTCTCTCTATATATAGAAAGCAAATAGAAGAAGCAGAAGTTCCGCTGGAGAGAGGAATACTGATGACGTTTTTCATGAGGCATGCACTGCAGACCTCAGCTACCCCTGCTAACAGGGCTTGTGGTGGTAAGTTTTTAGTTCTTGCAAGGACCAGCTACTAGAGACAAGCTAAGCATGCATTTTTTCAGCGGATTTCACCACTATTTGCAGAGCATGAGCAACATTAGTCACATCCGTGGCTTCTGTCACCCCATACTGTGCAGCCTAGCCCCTTCTTCCTGCAATCTTTGGAGCCAGGCTCCCATCCATTTTTTGTGCCAGTTCCTTTCCTGTCCTTTTTTCCTTTGAAGTCCTTGGCCATGTTTCATTCCGGATTCCTGTCTCACCCTGGTTTCCCAATGCCTGCTCTCACTGAAGTGCATCTCCCGTTCCTCTCACCTCAGTACCCATGCCTGCTCAGTCCTGTGTCTCACCGAGCTCCGGCTCTGCCTCTCTCCTCTTGATTCCCTCAGAACTCTGCTTCCACAAACACCCCGTTACATCATCTTTCTTCATGTTCTTTTTACATGCCTCTAATAGGTGTTTCCCCTTCCAGTCCTTTCCACTTTTTGTTGACTGAGTTTGTTGGCAGCTTTCCCCAAGGCCCTGGCTTCGGCTCCAAAAGCAGCCGAAGGTGTCCCAGTTGCCAGAGGTCTGCTCCCGGCCCTGCGCTGCACTCTGCCGTTTCCCCTATTGCCTGGCACAAGCACTTGTAGTGCTGAGCTGTGAATTAACACAAAACGTGCAATAACCTCAAGAAGAAATAACTGGTTTTAACCCCAGTTTTTCCCATGGTGTCTCTACAATGTGCCTTAAGAAATGGCAGTGCTCCCCGACACCGGTGTGTGGTAGACCGTGGCGTAGGAAGTGGAAACTCCATAGCCACTTGTACCGCTGAAACCGCTGCCGACGGCGCTACATCCTTGGTGCCCTTTGAAATGCAGGCTGGGGCAGATCTCACTCACATTATGGCCAAACAGTTTGATGTGTAAAACCCCTGAAGCGGAGGGAACTCGGGTACCTCAGCAAGGTTTTGATGCCTGCCACACATTCAAGGGTCTCACCAGGAGCACTCACATGGGAGCAGGCAGCACCCACAGTAGTGGATCCTGTCAACCTCTGAGCAAGATCTGTGCTGATCTAGGGTAGCAGTAGGATTGTCACAAGCATTTGATGGACTCACCATGTCACTGTTTAGGCCAATCCATGCAGGCTCCCCGTGCTTTAATATTTGCAGCCACAGGTAAGATTCAGCATAAGGATCCAAAACGCTGGCAAGTTCTGCGAACTGCTCTCTGCAGTTTGTCTGTGCCGCTTCCCAGGTCATTTTGCGGTTGATGACTGCATAGCTGTCATTACCGTAACTGTTAAAGCCAAATATCGGAACCATGGGTTCGGAGTTCTGCAGTTTGGGGTCTGTAAAGAGCAAACAAACAAAAGGGAAAATCAAACACTTTATATTGGCTAGACATGTAACACTGAGAGAAGATCTAGTGTACTGGAGTAGTCAAGCAATTAAGAGAGGCTGGAATAACAAAGATGTGTTGCAACTATAACTGCAGCGATGAAAGCCATGTTTTCGTATTCTTTGACAAAATTTTCAATTCTTGTCAGAATAACCTTTTAGCATAATTAGCTGTATCACCTCCAGGAACATGCCTTGTAAGCTCTAGACCTTCCCAAAGCATACTGTAACGATGCAGGGCATTGAAGGGAACAATTCCTCCACTTTTTCCATTATATATTAGCATTCGTTGTGTTTCTGACAAGGAACAGGGTGCAGTAAGAACACCATGAGCAAGAAGAGGGATACAATGGCTGCTGATGTAAGACTGTAGCCCGAGTAAGACTGAGTAAGTGAGACTGAGAAAGACTGTAAAGGAAATCAGGCAGGGCGGTTTTTCAAAATAAAGTTGCAGTGCTTTTCAGTATGACAGTATTATTTCATTTTGAAGAATTTAGCTATGCAAAGAAAGACAAAGTACTGTCCTCTCTGTCCCACCTGATCACCAAAAATAGTGAAATACATGATGATCGATGATTTATTCATTTTTTTTTAATTTACTGGTCTAGTTCTCAAAATAGGAAAGCTTAAGTGTTTTTCTCCAAAAAATAAAATGTGTGCTCATTTTGTTGAAATGGTCAGTAGCGCATGTGATGCTGTCAGATTAATTTCAGTTAACATAGGGTTAATGTGGGAAAATCACTTTTAAGACCAGTTTGACATAACCACAATTAATCTGCTGTACTAGGAAGTGGTGAAAGAAAACTCACCAGAATTTTTCTGGCATATGTAGCTTTTGCTTGTTTTACATTCTTCATCTTTCCATTTCCCTGCCTGTTCAATAGGGTTCTTCATCATAAAGACACAGTCGTCCTATAGGGTAAATGAGATTGACAAGAAAAAGATATGGATAGATAGGAAACATTCCTACTCCTCCTGGGTATACAGACTAGCTTATCACACACAAGCACACACAGATGAATAATACAAAGGTCATACACGTAAACACACACAGGCAGTGGTCAGGAGCCACGATATGACAGCAAGCATTTACAACTCAGCCTTAGGAAGGTTTGCACTTGGATGATGGGGGGAGTTGCAAAGCACAGCACAGAGGCAGGAAGAAGTGTTTTGGACTACGGGTATGTATATAATCCCTGTGCACTCACTTATATGCATGTGTGTGTGCCAGTAGACGTGCGCCTGCTAGCTCTGGCCCGCAGGACATTTCAGCTCCGTTGCTGTTTTCCTGGAGGCTATGAGGAAGCTCCCCTCAGCACTGGTGCTCATCTGCATTGCTGCAGTCCTCCTCCTGCCCCAGTGTGGTACTTGGAACCAAAGTTGTCACCACAGTGCGGTAATGTAGAGGTAGCGATCAGATTCAGCCTTTTGTGGGGGAAACCTCCCAAACCCTTTGCACTGCGGGTTGGGCTTTTTACCTTCCTCCTTCTCCTCCCACATCGTGAGCAGCTGCTGCTTGGCTTTCTGCAGCAGGAGGCAGTGGCTCTCCCCACTTCATATCAGCACAGCCTCATGCAACTTCCAACACCCTCCAGGGGCATTAGCCCAGGTCTTGGTTGCAAGTGAAGTTGTATCTGGAGGAATTTGTGTAGGGAAGTGGGCACAGCCTTCTACAGAAAGTGTATGCATTTGTGAGATGGGGAAGTCCTAGAGAGCCCAAACCCCAGCTCTAGGCAGCAGGGGTTAGACCTTGCAGAACTTTTTCCCATTTTAAATAAACTCAAACAATTCTGTTATGAAAAAAGAGAGAAACTTGGTAAAGCTAGCACAGCAGGACAGAAACAGTACTAATGTAGAATACTAGGAGCAGTATTCTACATTAGCCATTTTACAATTATTGAAAAACAGTCACGTTTGTCTTGCATTTAAACACAAAATGATATAGCAGTGCTGAAAGTTTCAAAGCATGCAGAAGAGATCTTTCAGAAGGAAGACTAGTGGGGGAGAAGATAAAAATGGGAGAGGAGTCTCCTTCCCAGTCTCCTTTTGAGGATTTTGTTCAATCCATTTATCTGAATAAGTTCAGTCTAAATAAATATAAATATATGCAGTCATCTGAGTATTTTCTCCAAGTCTAAATAACATTCACTGTATCCCAAAATTACGCAGTTACTGCTCTACTATGGTTTACTTGAATCTCCTCATCAGTCACGGTAAAGTGAGGGAAATTGCTCAGTTGTCTGAGTTTTGCATAACACTTCCAAACCTGTGCTGGATTCATAAAGAACCATACAAAATCTCCCACATGATTACTCTGCTTTTAAAAAGCAATGACATTACTAAAAATCTTCATAATGAAACCTTACAGAAAATATGGTTGTAACTACATATTTTTTATCCATCTACCAAAGTTATAATGTTTAAGTGATAAACAGAAATTAATGTTTACCTTACTATAATAACTTCGGGAACCTTTTGCCCAATTTGTATAGTAAACTGGGCTTCCATCTGTCCATAAGTATGTGTGCTCCTGATTTATGTCGTTCAGTCCAATCCAAGCATCAGTTGCAGCATTTTTCAGGAGGGACATGAGGAAAGCTGAAGAATAAAGAAAAATTGTACAAGCAGGGAAACTGAATGCACCATTCCCATACAGCACAGACTTTAGAGTGCCTAGAACTGGGATGATGAGTTTAGGGTTTCTCTTTATTAATAAGGTGATAATCTTATGATAAAAATAAAAAGAATAGTCATTTGATGTTAAAGTCAGAAAAAGTATTTACAAACTCAAAGATGTGCAAATTTAAAAAAAATGGGAATATCTTTGTACACTTCAGTGTTTTTCATCATCTGAGCTAACAGGGAAAATGTTTTAATGGTGTTACAGAAATTAACATGAGTATGCTAAACCCTGGCACAGGAAATGAGTCTGCAGGCTGTGCACTCCCTTTTCTTCTTTGGTAACTTCTTTGTTAGCCAGACTTAATAACCTCATTTCTAAGCAGGCATAACACAAATAAAACTACTTAATAACCAAGTATGTATGTACTGGGATCTCAGCTTTTTGGAAGGCCAGATTATGTTTCCCTCAGCTCCTGCCTAGACTGACTTCCCACTAAAAGAATGTCCTTCTGCTGTGGAAAAAAGTATGAACCACAAGCACTGGTAGAGTGAGCCAGGAGATGGTCCATGTGCAGCCCTCAGGACCTGAGGCATTACATTTCCTAAGCAAACAAGAGGCCTCACAAAAAACCCTGTAACGTGCTGAGCAGCAAGACCAGCAGGCTGAGCAGAGCAAGGGGAACGGGGAAGCTGGGACTCCAGCATTACAGCCTTCTACTGCCTGAGGATGTGTCCTCCACTGACACCCACAACATTTGGCTCAGCAGCTGGTGATTTGCACAGTGATTTGTTTGGGACATTACTCTCTTTGTGTGCTATTTTTAGATGTACACCTAAAAAAAAATAAAATATGGACATTTTATTATTTGACAAGCCCCTAATACAAAATCTTAATATTTGAACGGCATTCATTCCTTTGTACATCCTGTATTAACTCAAAGCTATGATTTTAAAAGTTAATCAAGACACTAAAACCAATGCAAGCATTTTTGCAAAAGTGCAATTTCACATTCAACAGAACTTTGTATGAATACAGCATAAATAACAGCATATATTGCAGAACCTATAACACCTGATTTAATCTGTTTATCAGGAATTACTTAATATCTCATCCAGTATCAAAACATTAGTACTTTATACCTTGGATTTCCTTTTTGGATATAGTAGCCAGGTTTCCTCCAAAATTAATACAATTGTTCCTCGCAGCGTGCCATGTCAATGTATCATTTTCATTAAACCCAAATACTTTGAAACACTGGAAAAAGAGAAGCGTGACCAATATGTAACAGAATGGTGTTTTAATTTCTGGTGAAAGCACCTCTGTTTGTAACAAACAAGATAAAACAAGATATTTTAAGCAAAAAGGCAGAGTAGCTGGTTTAACAGTCCTTTCTTGCTTGTCTTTAGGTCTTTAAGAAAGAGAAGATCTATACTAGAAGACTAGTATAAATCCCGGTATTTCAGCGCACACTTAGGAGAAGGAAAATGTCAGCCTAATGATTTCAGTAGAAATTGTGTTAAAGCTTCTGGGCACACTTCTGAGGTGTGGCTTTGTCGGAGGAATGCCTAATGAGACCTCAGAAAACAAACAAGGATAAGATACGTTTTTGAAGCTGACCATCTCAGTTTCTGTTGCCTTATTTGTCAAACCAGGTTTGGTTCTCACAGGATAATCACAGAAAGAGAATGACTGTGACATTACAAAGAAAACCATGATTCACCATTTCTTGTAATATGATCTGTGAGATTTAACCAAGTCGTCATTAGCTTTGTCATAACCAAGCAAATCAATGTGCTGATTAAAGCATGCAACTGGAAAGTTAATCAAGCAATTTGGGGAAAAAGTTGAGCAAAAGCGAGGTAGCTCCATCACTGTCAGAAGCAGTGTGTGAACGCTTCAAGAGGAGTCAAGGAAGGAGCCTTTGGAAGCTCCTCTTGCAGGAGATGAGGAAGAAAGAGACATTTTATCTTGAGAGAGGACCATGAATGGGAACAAACTCTGAGTTCATGACTCTTTCCCAGGACTGAGAGAGTGAAGGAAAGAGGAGGCCGCAGCCAGGGGATCTCAAACAAAGGAGCTCTATCAAACTGAAATCATATTTTGGTTTAGTGTGGTGCGCTGACCTTAGTTGGGTACCAGGTGCCCACCAAGCCTCTCTATCACTCCCCTCCTCAACAGAACAGGGGGGAGAAAATAAGATGGAATAAAAAAACCCTTGTGGGTCAAGATAGAGGCAGTTTAATGAAGCAATAGCAAAAGACACGTGCATGGAAGTGAAGGAAAACAGATGTTATTCTCTACTGCCCATCAGCAGGTAATGTTTGGCTACTTCCCGGAAAGCAGGGCTTCAGTACACATAGTGGTTGCTCCGGACAACAAATCTCACAAATAATGACTTCCCCGCCCCGCCTTGTTCCTCCTTTCCTTTAGCTTTTATATCTGAGCAGACATCATAAGGCACAGAATATCCAACCAGTCACTTTGGGCCAGCTGTCCTGGCTGTGTCCCTTCCCCAGATCTTGCCCACACCCACCCAGCCTGATGGCTCTGGGGGTGAGATGAAGGTTGGGGAGACAGCCTTGATGCTGTGCCAGCACTGCTCAGCAGCAGCCAAAGCACTGGTGTGTCACCACCACCTTTCTACCTACCAACACAAGTACAACACTGTGAGGGCTGCTGGGAGGCTCAGCCAGCCCTGACACACAACACACCGTAGCCAAAAGGAAGACAGACAGAGGTAGATAAAGAGACGTCATCAAGGCTTGTCTTCATTTCTAGCTGCGTTCTCAACAGCGTACACTGTTCTCTTACAGCTTTTATAGCTTCATTGATGACAATCTATAGATTTAAAAAATATATATATATGCAGTCTCTTACCCTGAACTTTTGTCTTTTGAGAAGGCTAAGAGTAATCTTAACTAATAAAGTGTAGTGAAGGTTAAAATTGGATTATTTAAAAACCTTACCAGGTGTTTTAGTTATAGAAAAAAAAAAAACTGATAAATTTGCTCAAGGGAAGGTGCCTTTGTGGCTTAAGAGCCAGTGCATAGTAAGCAAGGGACAAATGAATGTTATGACAACCTGGGACAGCCAAGTAAGCCCAACACAGTAAATGGGAACATACAACAGCTCCACACAAGGGAAATTGCTCAGCCACTCTTGGCAACACAAAACACTAGCAAAATTATAAGAGGAAGCTTTCTTCTTGCATGTCTCATGACCTCCCTCGTAACTGCTGTAATCTCAATAGAGGTTATAATTTTTATTTCAGGAATTTTATATTTATAGCCTTTAAATATACACAATCAGAACATATTTTGTGAAAACTGAAAACCCTGCTGCAACTGAAAAACTGAACCAAACATGGTTTTTATTCTGCTCTTTTTGAAACACAATATACCAACATTTCATACTGCACCTTGTTATCAAAGAGGAGCCAGCCTTCTGAACAGCCACCCTTTGGTGGTGGTGAAGTGGGAGCTACAGCTGGACGAACAGTGTTGTTAAGCCTTTCACAGATGAATAACTCAACACTGCCACAGTTGAGATCGTTCCATGTACCTGAAAGCAAATTAGAATGAAAGAAAAATGAAATGCAACTGAGACTGGGATAAAAAGTGTCCTTTCCTGAAGCAGATCTATCCTAGGAAATAGAGCTGATTCCAATATTTGTATTTCTCTGCCCCAGAAATAGAGTAATTTTTACGTATGTTCCTTAGAAATACTCAGGTTTCCAGCAAAATTCAGAATATGAATATTTTTGCCTGAGAACAGAAATATTTCAATATTGCAAAATGATAGCATTGCCAAAAGGGAGTTTTAGGTTTAAATGCTTAGTTCACCTCTCTAAGACCTGTACGATCCCTAAGTTCACTCTCTCTGTATAAGGTACTTGGTCCTCGTTACCTGAGGTTCTTATAGTCTTCTGGGTATCTTTTCCCCCTATGAGAATCTGATGTAAGGATATAACACTAACATCATCATCCCCATTTTATGGGTCAGGAATGAATAAGAAAATGGCCTTCATTTCATCAGCTGTAGACAGCTACAAGGTAATCCCACCTTATGTTCAATGGAGATACTGTCATTACAACTCAGGGAAATTAAGGACATTATTAATCTTAAAGATCTCCAAAACCAGGACATAATATTTACTCCGCAAAAGTGTTCGCTTCCTTCCATTGACCTCTAACAGAGCCTAGGAAGATTACCTCAGCTATAGATTTTGAGACTAGAGATGCTTAAAAGTAGAAGAGAGTAACTACTCCGAAGAATAAGTGCTTGGCTAATGTAGGCACAATTACTTCCAACTCTCTCTATTGCAGGATATCTGTATTTATTTTAACTTAAATAGTGTATAGCAGTGTTTAGTAATAATCAAAACCATGCCCAAGCCTTCAATTTTTAGGAACTGCAGAAATGATAACAGACAGCTGATGTCCTTGAGAGGTAGTCTTAAAATTGACAGAAGTTAGAGGAAAACCAATACTGACTCTGTCTGCAGATAGTCTGATGCTTAACTGATTTGTTCATGTTGAAATTTTCTGACAAAGCTAGGAACCGAACTGCAGATGTAATCCAATGTGTTAGCTACATAGAGTTGAATTTTTTTTGAAGTGCATAAATGAAAGAAGAGGATATGATTTATGCTCTTTCCTATGCTTTTTAAACACTCTGTCAGGCACCAGCCTGCTCAGTATTATAACTCACCCAGCCTTGCACATGCAGCCCTCCCAAGCCTATGCCACACCATGCAGGCTGAATGTTGTTACAGCACACACCTGTTTGGGTATACATGACCACACAGTTCTCATCATTATTTGCAAAATTGGGTTCATTTGGAGCCCAGGCAACATAGTTCACTGGAGTTCCATCCATCCACCTGAAAGAAGTAATACAGGGCAATAATAATACTTTGTTGGATGAGTTAATATTTATTTGTAAAGGATGTATTAGAGCTTTGTATTTTAAGTTTCCTATAGCCTAGCTTACAAACACATGCTGTTCTCTGTTGAGAGAAAACCAAGACCATCCATTTGGAATTAGTAAAAAGTAACTTTGTATGTTTGGTCTGGACCAGATCTGAACTAACCGTCTCAACTGGTGGTCCCAGACTTTCTTGGTGTCTAAGCACTGACAGCCTGCAGGGAACACGCCAGCGTAGCACTGGAAGGATCTGGCTTTCTCTGAAGTACAGGAACAGAAACCTGAGCCTAATTTAGTAATTTCCTGGGTCCAAAACCAGCAATATGAGATCTTGCAGGGTAAGACAGAGCCCTGAACCACATACTGGGGACCAATTGGAACCATTTTGTTAAACAAAGGAAATCTTTAATATTATACTGCTATTGCTTTCAGGTGTACAACAATCATTTCCTAGTTTGGTGATTCACAAATATCTTTAAAAAAATTTTTTTAAAGAGTAGTCAAGAAAAAAGTGGAAAAGATTCAATGTGATGGAAGGAGGAAAGTCAAGTGGGGAATCTGCCAAGACTGAGAGACTTCAGACAACATCAGCTCCAGGGTAATTTAGTGGGTTTCCAGGTAGGCATCAACAGGATGCCTTGGTGCTTCTACTTGCAAATCTCCTGAGCCAAATAGGAAAAACCAGTACATAATAAACTGGGAGAAATAATATAAAGAATATAGTGGCACTGTCATCCAGCAGGGAGGAGGATGAACCTAGTGAGGGAGCAAGGAGAACTGGACAAACAACATGTCTTCTGATCAGTGGATGTGATGCAGAAAGCAGTAGCTCCAGGAGATGACACTATCCAGTTTTGTGGCTTGTGGCCAAGACAGGCATCCTAAGGCAACAGCAAAAAGACTGAAACGAAGAAGCTGACACTCATCTGACTGAGCTTCAAATCCCAGAAGTCACTAGAAAAAGAGGCGGCGGGGGGCGGCAAAGTGCCACAGGAGAAATGTGTCTGTAACTCGTCTAAGGCTCCAGGAGTCGTATAGGACATTCCCAGGGCACTTTGTTTCCAAAGACATTTGGAGAAGTGTGATGACTCGGTGTAACCTGAAGCTGTCCTGCCCTAGGCTCTGAAGCGCAACCATCTGGGAATTACCTGTCAGACAAGGGCTCTCCAGTATTGATACTTCACCTCTAAAAACCACCGTGATGCCTCGCACTTCAGGTTTTGAGGGTTCTTTTTCTTTGATCATTTGTATATTCAGTAATGTCTGCAAGTACCATCTGGAACATCCTAGAGACCTCCAACCAATTTTATCTGTCATCTAACAAGGGGATGACAGCACACCAACTGTGAGTGAGTATCTCAGCTGCACAATACAAAAGCAGAGTATAGAACCACAAGAAGGGGAAAGAGATAGTGAAATTATTAAGAGATAAATGCTCCCCTGAGGAGCAGAATCGTATTATAAAACTGGATGTCAAGACATGGCTGTAGACAGGTTGTATCAGTCACTGAACTTCAACAGTCTCTTACAGACGTGCCAAATACTCACATCTGGCAAACTTGTTTTGTTTTGACTTACCGGAATGTCTTGTCAAGGCTCACGCTTAAGCCAATATAGAAGTTATTTCCCCAGTCTTTATAGAAAGTCTAAAACACAGAAAATAAGGATTTTAATGAGCTGTAAGAAAACAGATTTCAAATAAAATAAGCAAGCTCTCAAAAAAACACTTTAGTTTCAGTTGTAAAATTGCAAATTATGCAATGTCCGGGGATTTGCTGGGATTATGTGCCTGAACTGCAAAATGCAATTTTTTTTTCTCCTATTTCTAGTCTTTAAATTTAAAAAACAACCAAAAAAAAAGGCAGAATGGCATGAAGAAGAAATGGAGCAGAAATCTGTTAAGAAGATAAGAACAACCTCTTAAGCAGATTATAAGATAAAGCGATATTTTTTAAGAATTTTAGGAAAACATCGTGATAATTTGCTGAAAGACTACAAGTAAATGGTGGGGTTTAGTACTTAGTCATGTGGAGGAAAGGCTGGAATCATATTTGGGTTTAATAGTAAGGAATTATTTCCAAAAAAGTATATCATCATCAAGTTATTCTTTTCCTATTAGAAAATATTCTGACTTAAACATTTTACTGAAAAACTGACATCTGTTTTGGCAAAAAAAGGGAAAAGCTTTTCTTGAATTCTGTGAAGAGAATGAGTTGGAAAACAAAATATACACAGTAACTGTAGCTTTCAGATAAACACAGCAAGGTTTTTGAAATTTGCATCCTGAGAGTGTTCTTGAAAAGAAGCTGAGGATTTCTCTACATGTAGCAATTTATCAAAATAATGATTATGGTAAAGCTCCTAAGTAGATAACCCCATAAAAGGTTGTACTGATTTTTTTTTTTTTATGTTGGGAACCGCTTTCTAATATTTCACAAGCCAGCTGAAAGAGATGCCTCAGTGCAGGACAGAACAGCACATCTTCGAAGTAAAACACGTTTCTTACGTATTTCCAAAGAAAATTTTTTTCACTTTCATTCTCAATAACAGCAAGATCACCACCATTCTTCTTGCAAAAGTCCCTGGCTTTTTCCATAGCCATTGGTTCCATGCTGAAGTAGTATTCCTTGTGATTATGTATTATCCAGTCATCTTCACTAACAATATATTCATAATCTGCAAGGTAAAACATTAATTTATATTACAGACTGCTTAATGTCGTTATATGTTAATTGATTTCTGTTATTGGAAGTACAAGACTTACTGAACGTGGAAGTAGGCTCTGGTTTCAGTGGTACTCCTGCAACATAAATCAGTATCTGAGTATATTACGTTTCTCAGATAACTCTCAATTAAATATATTTATACAGTTGTTAGCATTTTAATTCCAAGTAATAAAATTAATCTTAAGGGTTACTCAGTATGCTTATTGTTGTCACAGAATTTCTCAGAATATCTGGAAAGAAGGTGTTACGCTCAGCAAAACACCATGTTATAGCTGATCACATGTTAAGCTTACAGAAACTATGCCAAACTTTACGTTGCTCTATTTCACTTCCTCAACATGCTGCATATACATCCCAAACTTACATGTGTATCTCATGGATGAACCCATAGTTTTCAACTACTTATATTTAAATTAAAATTGATTAAGTGGGTTTTTTGTGCTTGATGGCACAGATGACCCTAATACCTGCAGGTAATGTGATCTGACCTGGAAAGGATGTTTTTATCTGCCTCTAAAATTTTCTTAAGAAAGAAAGTTATCTTACCTTTTTTTATTTGGCAAACATAGTCCTGCATATGTTCACAAAATAAATCATTCCAGTTCATGTTATTGTAGCCATTAAATACACCACATTTTTCATTTCCATCATAATTGTTTGGTTCGCCACTTGCCCATTTTTCAAAATTTACCTATAGTGGAAACACAGTTTTGTTACTATTTTCCTTTCAAGGTGAAATAATTGTCTTATATCGTCCTGTTGAAGAAGAATGTACTTCATTTGATTTCATGGTCTGTCTTGTGCTTTGATGACAGTCCTTGTAAGGAGAAGGACATGACCCTTGCATAGCATAATATATCAGCCATGTATTTATAAGCCATGTTAATAAGCCAAGAAGTTGTTGCCCTCTTCCTTATCAGGAGAGATAAAGTTCTCCTGTCAAGCTCTAGAAAGAAGTATCTAAGTACCATCCTCTGCCCCCTGGTTATCCTTCTCTGATGTTCCAGCCTGAGACAATCCATCAGTGCTGCCATATGGACTTGGGCCTTGCAGACCTTGATCTACTTAAGATGGTGAGGGCAACAAAGCCTGGCTTGTGGAGACATACAATGTTATTTCTAACATTAAATGACAAATAGTAACATAGACATAAATACAGCCAGTTTTGCTTAGACCAAGAAAGATATTCCATGACCTTTGGCTTTATTTCATTACTCTAAATGTCATACTGTTAGCTGTAACTATGAAGTATCAAAAGATAAAAACTTGTTCCTAGAGTGGAATTAGGTAATAAAAAATAATATGGTCACTGCTGGCTTGTATAGGAGGAGTCGTGAGAGCTGCTGCCAACACAGACATGGAAAAGTAGACAAAAAGCTGGAACAATAAATCATTTACTCACTGGTGAGCCATCACTCCATATAAATCCACTGTCAGAGTCCAAGGCACTTAAACCCATCCAGTAAGATAAGTGAAGATATTCTCTGTTTCTGAATGATTATAAATACAGACAATTAGACACAGTGTGAAATAAAGAAGAATGTATAGCATATATTATATTATTCTCAGCGGTTTGATGCTAGAAGTACCATTTGAGACAGTCATATGAAGTAATCGTTCAATTGTCATGTAGGGAAAAACACCCTGGCACTGTATGTGGCAGGAAGCAAAGAAACACAGAGCTTCATGGGGAAGATCACGGGTGTCATACGTTCACAAGTACTGACTTAAATGAAAATATATTTTAAGGTCTTGGTTCCACCAAGTAACAGGCATCCAAATTCAGACCTGTGTATACTCATAGGCTTGGTTTAAATATTTATATAAGCACATCAATAGGTCAGGCTTTCCTTAGTCTCCCAATTTTTCCTCTTAACTAAGGAAGGAAAGGAGCACAAACTATTCCTTTAATCAAAAGTATTTTATCTCCTGATCAGCTAAGAAGATCGGTTTTATCTCTTTGAACTAAACTTAGTTGAAACCAATTTTGGTGATCCTTCTTTCATTTTTGTGGATGTTCAGGATACTTCCATTCATAGCACCACTTCCCAAAGCCTGTCAAGAAACCCTTTGGCTCACCTCTTTCCACCCATTTCCTTCTGCCTCTTTGCAAGGATATACACCATCTTTGCAAAGTAGAAATTGATCACCAGAAATCCTTTACGTCCTTCAGAAAGGTCAATTTTTATTTATTTATTTATTTATTTATTTATTATTTATAATAAAATGTGATGGGATTTAAATGATGGTCTATGCAGATACTTACAAGCCAGCTATTAGGTTTTGTTCTTCTTCACTGTGAATACATGCCAGATCTCCCCCGATGGCTCTGCAAAAATCTCTTGCACCAAACCATGTTTGCATTTTCTCCCTTCCTCCCTGAAAAATCTATGAAAAGTAGACAACTAAATACTGTGCTGGGTATTACAGAAATTTAGAAACAGAACTCTGGGCTTCTATCTTTCTTCTGGTCTCCTGCCCTCTATTTTTATCACTTACTATTTAATTGCGCAATCATAAGCCTGTGGTCATCTATCAAATTTTATTACTGCAGCTTTTCTTTCCCTACCATTTCAGACTCCCTGTGACTCCAAACTTCAGTTCAACCTACAGACGGCACCTTCCAGCACTTCCCAGCCAGCCACGCCGCCTGGAGACATGTTGCCACAGCCCACCTATCAGGCAGGCAGGGTAAGATGCACCTTCCATGCCTACACAAACATATTCTCATTTGAAAGAACAAGTGTTTGCATTCAGACATTAAACACCTACTTTGAAGCAGGAGCTGCTCTGAGGAATGGATTTCCATCCCTCTGGGCACGATGGGAGAGGGGTCGTTGTTGGAGGAGGTGGGGGGGTCACTCCCTCCACCAGCTGCTTGCAGACAAACATGTTTGTTTCTTCACAGTTCAAAATATCCCATAATCCAGCTGAAGTTCCTGTTACCATCGCCACGCAGCCTGACTCCTTTCCTTCATGAAACATAACATTTTTAAACTTTGTTGATAAATGGCTGCATCTTCTCAAAACATGTGCTACCTGCTTAAGAGTAACCTGTCCCCACTGTGGATGCCAATAGCTCACAGTAATCCACATGCATTTCAATTAAATCATAAAAGAAATTTTATCAATTCCCTTTTACATTATACTATGAATTACTTATCAAAACCATCAAACAACAGAGAGTGAATGATGCCAACAGACACATGCAGTCCCAGGCAGTCTACTGGAAGGAGCTACCACAATCCCTGATTTAATAATCCTTTTAGCACAAATGGAAAGTTGCACTGTCATTACTGCCACTTTATGCCAGAAGTGTTTCTAAACCACTTTTTAGCTTTCAAACTTTCACTTCTCGGGTCCCCACAGCAGAAACTCGGTGGCCCCCATGGCACATACCTGGCATTCCTGCATTCCAGTGAGTGAAGGTGACAGCATCCCCACTGGCCCACCTGAACGTCCCCTGCTCCTCTGCATCTGAGAGACCAATCCAGAAATACCTTGCTGGATTGAATCCAATTACAGAAGTCAGAAAAGCTTGTTCATATCTGTGAAGAATAAGTACCAAACTGATGTATCACATTTTATCATAATTTGTTCATTTCTTCAAAGTGTTCATGGTAGCAAATCTGGTAAAGTTAAGGTGATTTAATATTTGGGAAAAGATAAATATGGATTGAAGCAAGGGCAACAATCTTACTTTTAAAGTTCTAATTGTCACATAAATTGATTTTTATTTTATATTTTGGTAATTTAATTCATGTTTAGAATTTAGAGTGACTCTATTCATCTTTTCTACTGTACAACGAGCAACACAAGCCAAACAATGCTTGAGTTAATGCATATATATTATTCATTCTGTATAAATAAGTGCCACCGTGTTTTACTGAGATTTATGATAAGGTTAGATCTTTAAATTTTGTTACTCTGGGGGAAAAAAATAATCTACTTTTATTCTAAAAAGGGTAAGTTTCCAGATACGCCTGTTGCAAAGAAAAGGCTGAAAAGTTCAGACCCAGAAGAAATAAATAGTTCCACGTTTATCTGTTTATTTTTAGTTCAAAAACTTTTACAACAGTCTGGCAATCTGGGGTTTTGGGGAGGTTGTCTCAATTTTTTAGTTCCTGGAGTCAACAAGAGTGTAGGTGTGTAGTAGAGTAGAAATGGCTTGAATGCTTGTATTGATGACATATCATATTATATTGATGACATATCAAATTATCATGACATATGAAAGCCCCTGATGTACTTTGTCATACTTCTCCAGTTCTACCATAAATTTTCCAGCAAAGGAGTGATGTCATGCTAGACACTATGAATAACTAACTGCAAAGAGATTTCTATTTGGCCCCTCTGTCATGGTTGCACGTATGAAAGGACAAGAATAATGTCTCCATACCTGTCTCTCACAGTAGCCAAGTAACCTTTGTTTTCTTCACAGATTTTTTTTGCTTCTGCAAATGTTGCTGGTAACTGCCCCACAGAGTAACAGTAAAAGCCGTGCTTCATCCAGCCCTGTCAGTGTCAACAGCAGAGATGCGCGGGGGCGGTCAGACTGCACAGCACAGTACACTTCCAAAAGCCACATTAATACCCCAAGTCAAAATTCATCTCCAAAGCCATGAGAAGAAACAAAAAGGATAATCAAACAGAGCTTTTGTAACCTCAACTCTTAGTCTTGCCCCTTGATAAAGGACACAGGAGGAGTCTTTGGGAGCAATGAGCTGGGGCTATGACTCGGAGCTGGCAAGCACACTCACAGCCACTTTGCAACTCCTTGTGTAATGCCTGCTCCACCTTATTGTGTAAGTGTAGCTGTTGCAAAAGGCCACACACAATCTGCAAAACAGTTGGCTCAAATATTCCTGCCTCCTGTGGCAGATTGATTGGGTGGAGCAGGCTGCACACAACCCAAGACCAGTGAGTTGCAGCATGAAAAAATACTAACATGCTCTGCAGAGAGTGGCTTTTCTGGGTGAGGTGACCAGTTCTGCACTTGAAGAGAGCCGAGTGAAGTGCACGTGTAAAAAAATGAAAAACAGAAGTCAATCTACATTTTGATAAAGAAAAAAATTCCCCGTTAGTCTCAGTATATACGAAATTAACAATTTTCTAAGGTTCCACCAAGAACAGTCAAAATAATTGACTTGTGGGATACCATCACAGGAGTGAGAGTAAGATGCAGTGACCTTTTGGTACTTGTGTTTTAAACTTACTTTTTGGCAGCCTGGGTAAGTAACCTCGCCTTTGCCTGATTCTTCTGCCAAAGGTTTCCTTTTACAGATGTAACCAAGTTTCGTTTCACAAGCGCTGTCAGCCCATGATCCATCCTGAGCACGGTAAAGAAGAAACAAAGAAAAGTGAAATCTAAAGAAAATCGATCCAACAGGAATATTCACCATCCTCAGAGAGAACCCTTCTCACTTGGTATGGCTAAGACTGTTCTGGCTCTCTTCCTTGCCTGGCTGCTTTCTCCAAAACTCCCGAATAAAGAACAGAATAAAGACAATAAGGGCCACATTTCCTCAGAGGTGGGAGGATGAGGGTTGCGTGTATTAAAGATTCAGTGGCTGATGAGAGCAGGAAAGGAACATGCTGTTCCACTCTATTCTCACCAGCATGGTATTTACTATGTTCATATAACCAGATGACAATAGCAAAGAAATGCTGGATAGACTAAACATAAAATATTAAAAATGTATTGTTTAAGTCTTTTTCCATAGTATTATGGTGTATCATTTTATGCTGAGTATAAAGCAAGATAGAATTTTTTGTACCTAATTTTTTGTGCTTCCAGTAATATGAGCCTTCAAATTAGCTCTAATAAAACTATATTTTAGGTGGTTTAGGGGAAACATGAGGAAGTCCCTGCTCCAAGAATCATACTATGCAGCTATAATCAGCCATGCTGAATGTGGATGACAAGTTACTTCAACCAGTTTCAGATGGGTGATTTATCATAACTGTATATCTTAATGATATGCATATCATAACTGCAACTCTGATTTGCAGAGCAAACCAAGTCTCAGCCCAGTGCATTGCCTCTGGTGCTCCACCATACACCTTCCTACATCTGGTCTCCACTCTCCCTCTACACTAAGATATTCTGAATTAAACCAAGTTTATAAAGCCCTTTAAAACCCTTGTCGTTTGTTTGGGTTTTTTGTTTGTTTTTGTCACCAATGTTTTCCTTTTGGGGGGCACAAAGGACAAAAAAAATTAATAAATTGGGAGAGAGATTTTTACCTCCCCCTTCATAACAATGCAGTCTGCTTTATTTGACGTGTGGGTCGGCCCTCCGTGGTGCCATTTGGTATAAGTCACAGGTGTCCCATCACTCCATTCAAAATACATTTGAACCCTGAAGTCATTTAGACCAATCCACAGCTCATCATCTGGTTCTGGGAACACAAAGGTAATTGCAGTTGTGAGTGTGTCTTAAAATGGAACAATCACATCTCACACCCACTCTTGACTGAAGAAGGGCTTTTTAAAAACATTTAAGATCATGGTTACAATGATTATATGAATAACAGCAACAGTATAATTCCAGATCAAAAAGTGACCTGCAGGAATACTCACTGTACCCAAGCTGAGACACTGTGAAACTGTATTCCTCAATATTATGAATACTAGCCAGCTCTCCATCTTCTTTTCTACAGGCAGATTGGGCTTCTTTCCATATTTTGGGTGTTCTGTAAAGTCTGTAGCAATGATCTGCATAGGCCACCCATTCTCTAGGGCACTTAAAAGTCTTTAAGTCACCTAAAACAAATATTTCAAACAATTAATGCATAGTCCTGTTCAATGTTTTCTTTTAATCAAAAAGAAAATGACCTTTACTGACATGAATTTGAAATATTGCAGTGCATACTGGCAGAGGAGAGAAGCAAGTATCTGAGGATCACCAAGAATACAGAACAGATTAATACAACACAGTTGTGCTGGGAGCTATCAAAAAAAATTTTTTTACAGGATTAAATAAATGTTAAGTAACTTGGCAGGCGAACTTGCAGGGCACAACTCTGTCAAATCCCCCTCAGAAGGGCTCTGGGTACAGCCATGTTCCACAGAAAAGAGCCTCTTTTCCTACACAGGGGCTTTATCTTGGTGAATTTAGGATATTTTGCATATTTTTTCTCTGGAAACACAGGTGCTTGGGAGTGAGTTGGAGCTCCTGCACAGCCCAAATCATATATATCAGAAAGCCCAGGCACATATATATACCAGACATCAGAAATCCCAGCTGCACAGAAATGCCACACACTTTGCTCAGCCGCTATTTCTTTGGTGTGAATTTAGTATCGCCAACCATCTTCCACTGCTTTGAAAGTTCACATGGTCTGCACCCACGTGGTAAATGGGAGAGGGCACAATGTGCACCCAGCGTTGGCATGTGATCAGCCACACTGCTCAGTGCTCCCTGCACATAGTTTTGACCTGCGCAGACTTGCATTCCCCTAAACAACATCCAGGCATGGTTTGGAAGTTAGCATGGGTCAGAAACCATTCCCAGGGAGCTGTCTGGATACGGCCAGAATGTACAGGATAGACCTACGATGTGCCATTCATCCCTTGAGCCAGAGAATAATCTTGTATCTCTGTATATATGTAGTTGAGGGACTTATTGGAGATACTTGCATGCTGGGAATTCCCCGATGAAGTAATAGCACACCTTTTTCTTGACGTAGATAAGACCTAGTCTGCCTCAGGTGGAAAGGGAGCTCAACTGGGAAAAGGTGCCAGCCCCATATTCTGAATTTTTCCTTTCAGTATAGAGTTAAAAGGGTCAGAGAGAGCAGGGAGAGCATGAACTCTGGCTCACATCTTTTAGCAGGGCACATCTTTAGTGTATTTTTTTAGAGCATAGGATATTCATCAGTATTTTGTGGTCCGGATAACATGTCTAAACACTAATGATGCCTTCTTTGGTACCCTGGGATCTTTTCAAATTGATGAACAACATCTAGACATCATCTTTAAAATGAGCCAGAAAATTAACGTCTTCTTAGTGTTTGACCCAGGTCAATAAGTGTAATCCTTTTGTTTTAAAAATATATTGTCATTTCATACACGGCATCCTCCCAGTATTTCTCACTGACTGCAAAAATAGCCTTATTTTTTGACCAACTTACCTGAGGCAATAGTGGAGGAATCGAAGGAGGAGTTTCTCTTTTGGCAGATATATCCCAGTTTCCGATCACACACCTGGTTTTCCCATTTGCCATTCCTGCCTTGGAAGGTCCCACATATCTTTCCAGATTCCACAGAGGGATTTCCTTTAGGACAGAGGCACAGAATCCCTCTGTTAACACTGAAAATGTTCACCTCATCACAGGAGGGAACGCACGGGTCTTTTTCGGCTGCAAAGCCACTGGTGTATTTATTATTTAGAGTGATAATTCCCAAGAGTGGTGACAAGGGAGCACCACTGGGATGGCCGAGAGGGCCAACATTTCAAACATAAGACTTACCCCTCCTCTCCCATGCACTGCTTTAGAAGAAATTCAGTGTGTTTGAAGTACAGCAGCACACAGAAAAAAGCTTATAAAAGTTAATCTAAGACACAATTCCTTATGGGGTGGTAGTACTGCAAACAACTCACTGTCCTTTACTGTTGGACATTGGACATGAAATGCATATTGAATTCCATGAGAGTGCTCGCCCGTTGGATTTCCCAGTAGCTACAACTGTTATGAAAATAGGTAACATTGCCACATGCAAGATGGTGACTTAGATCCTAAGAAAAGAGTGGAAATTTATTAAGATAAAATATAATGGCTAAAAGTCAAAAGCAGTAGCTGAGAACAAGTGAAAATATTTTTTTATGCACTGTTTCTCTTTAATTTTTTAACATGCCTGTTGATAAAATTGTAGATTAAAAAAAAAAAAAAAAACAAGCCAGAATGAGGTGCAGGTATTTGTTTTAAACTGTTTTCTGAACTATCTGCATTTTCTGGGAAATTCTCAGAACCATCTCTGGTGTGACCTCTATTACTGTAACATCCTACCTTTCTCACAACCTCCTGGAACCTCTTAAAAATTCTGTGAAGCCAAAGGAATTATGTAACATAGATTTGAAGAAGAGAAGAGAATTCTGGCCCAGACCCTGATCATTGTTTCAGAAAAGGACACCTACCTGGAGCCCAGTTGAGGTATCTGAAAGGACCGCCCCCAATCCATTGCCAGCCACTGTCAAGTGCCCTGAAAAGGCCAGTCCAGAGCTTCGCATTGATACCCAGGTCACTAGTGAGCCCTAAATGGCCAAAAGGAACATTCAAGTTATTAAATGCCTCTGGTTTTGTAAATTATTCAATAAAACTTGAGATCAAATTTTAAAGCCCAGAAAAAAGAAAAGTGTAATAGTAGATATCTCTTTTTAAAATATAGGTTAGATTTTTTTCCATATTTCAATACAATTTATTATTTTTTTTTTAGAAAAGGATAAACGTTTTAAAAACATCTCTAAGATCTATTTTCACAAGGTAAGTATAAGTATCCCTGTTCAAGCTCTTGGAGCTGACCTACATTTCCAACATACGTATTAATTTGTTTGGGGTTTTATTTTACTTTACCTAATAAATACATTTCTTCATGAAGGTCTGTGACACTTAATAATTCTGCATTCTGCTGCTGGCAGCTTTTTCTTGCTTGGTGCCATGTCAAAAGCGACTCTGAATTTATCTGATAGTAGGTTTCTGTCACAGGATTTGTTTTCCAAAGGTTGTTGTGTATGGTGTCTATAAAACATGATAACAGCAATTTGACAAGATAATCATACTTGCTAACACAGAAAATAAAATCTTCATTGCAGACTAAAAATATGTAACTATGATTTGCTAATTTTTATATATAGTTTGCCCCACTTAAGTATATTTTGTTCTATAT
Organism: Falco punctatus; assembly: GCF_963210335.1. Classification (NCBI taxonomy): domain Eukaryota; kingdom Metazoa; phylum Chordata; class Aves; order Falconiformes; family Falconidae; genus Falco; species Falco punctatus. The sequence goes on from NC_137583.1 coordinate 72,867,505, forward strand.
TGATAATACATTAATCACATAAGGAATTATTTCTCCTTCCAAACCTAATTTTTCTACATTGACCCTGTTCCTTCTTATTTATATAACTAATGTACTTCTCTCACAGTTCAGTCCACATTAACCCACTCACTGATACATTCTACCTCTACACACACATTTCTCTATTCCCCATACAGAAAATCTTGGTCTCCGCAACCACTTCTTACCTTGGGACCCCACTTACGCTCACTCAGACTCCCAATGTGACAGAAACGATCATTTCCAATCAATCAGATGTGAAGGGGTAGAGACTTTGTGTTGTTATTGGAAAGCTGTGTTGGATGATCTGTGGGTGTAAGGAGCACTGGAGCACCTAAGGCAGGTCAAGGTCGCTGCTCGTGTCCTACACCCTTCAGTTTGCTCCAGCCCTGCTGTTCTCTGCACCATCCTATGATACACCACTGTCTCCTGCTTCCCTATATCTCACCTTCCTCATTCATTGCAGCTTTTTCTGCCTTTCATTTGCCCTGACTTTCTTCTGTCCTGGTCCAAGGGATTTTCTCTTCCTTTTTCCATCAGTCCCAGTCACCATCCCCAGAATACTCCCCATATGTACCATAGTCTCAGAAGCACTGTAGACCACTTCTCACGTCTTCTGGAGAAACAGTGAGAGTGAAGAGCAGATACCTCATCTTATCATTGCATAGCTCACCAGTGAACTAGGCTAGCCAGAATCCAGCTTGCTGTCCAATGCTACTTCCACATCCCAAGGAGACTTTGACCATGAAAGTGGAAGAAACTTGTTTAATGCCTTTCCTGAAATCTTTATAAATAAATTACCTTTTAATGGACACTTTCCAAAAAATTGGTCTTCATCAAAATCTGAAGAAGTTGCACACCAGAGAAAGCTTGCACTGCCACTCCAAGGGATGCACTCAGCATACCATTTACCATTGAACTTAAAAGGGAACACACAAGGTGCACCAAAGGCATTTCCTTCCAGTGTATAGATATCTACAGAGAGAAACATAGGTCAATAGTGGTCAGTTGGTATCAGATGTTCACCACAGTCTCTGCTCATAAGCGGCTCTCCATGGACACAACAGAGCTGTGCAAGAGCTTAACACATCAGTACTTCATTACCACAAAGCCTTCCAAGGCTGTGGTGCCAGTCAGGTATGACTATAGCAAAATATTCAGACCTAAGGCTCCCAAACAACCCTTAATTGGCCCTCAGACTAATTTCTGTCTATTGTTTCCTTTCATTGCTCTCTGGACTACTGTGTCAGAGGTGCTTATGACTCAGCTTCACCTGTTGCATACATACTTCTGTCCTTGGATGATGTTTAGGTTCTTTTTTTCCCTTTTTCCCCTGTATGGTTGAAGAGACTTGGAAAGGAGATATCAGAATATTTTTATTAGTCATCATGAGAGGAAGTTATATCTTAAATTTACAAGTGACTGTGCTGGGATGTGACCCTCTCATCTCTATGCAGTCTAATTAGCTGCTATCTGAACAAAATCATGACAAATTTCAATCTAATTCAAACTGCTGTAGAGCACAGCAAAAATTTCATCCCATGGTATTTAACATCCCACCCTGCCAATGTCACTGTGGAAAGGAAGTTGAACACTTGAGCCTGGATGACCACGCTACATAGCCCAGGAGGGATAATAATGCAGGAAAAGGAGACCTAACTCTCCAGCGTTCCTTTATTAGTGTGTTAGGACTTACTGCATCCTAAACTATTAAGCACTGGTTTTCTTTTTGCTTTTTCCTACTTTTTCTTCTTGCTGGGCCTGGGAAACACCAGGTAAGCACTGTTAAAAGTGGATTACATATATGTTAACTAGAAATTAACTTCTTAGAAATAGTACATGGCCAAACCAAGTAAAAGCAACAATAAATATTCAAGTATAACACAATCACCACTTCTACAAATTGATCAGACATATTTTGAAACAGTCATAGATTTCCTCCCACTGTTGCTGTACAAACAGAATTCCCATTCTTCCTTATGATTATATCATAGGCCTTTGTCATTTTATTCCATCATTTGAAAGAATTGTGCTTTCCAAGGTCTGCAGAAATATATACAGTCATGTTTGCCTTGCATTTCTACACCCTATTTGTAGTTAGCTCTGCTACTGATGTCTCTGTAAGAAAAAGGTTGCTGCATGACAAGCAGGCAGTGGAATGTTTTGCAAACAGGGGCAGTCAAGCTACCTAGAAATAGAGATCAATTTCCAGTACTCACCCTCATAGTGCTTAGAGCACACGCTGTCTGCAGTTCCATGGATTTTCCACCTGCTCCCTTTGCCTGATCCTTCGGACAACCTGATTTTCTTCCCCTTGCCTTTGCCATAGTTGAAAAATAAATCCTTGCCATGGGTTGCAAGCGTCTCATTTTTACATTCCCACCACTGGAGCTCATTCGTCCTGTTACAGGATTCCAACACGATGGCAGCCTCGTTGTCCTTGCTGAGCACTCCCAGGCACAGCTTGAGCGCCATGCTAAGCAGCTGCGTGGCAGAGACCCACCGGAACTTTTGAAACTCATTGTGCTCATCACAAGTGGTAGTTATGACCGAGCTAGAGTTTTGAGCTTCAGCACAGAGCTTGCTGTCTTCATTATAGATTGAAAAGATTCCACTATCTATAAAATAAAATGAGAGTGCAAACATTTGAGGAGAGATTTCAGAGGAGGTAAATCAGCTACTTGCTATTTGTCAGTCTGCTACAACAAGAAATGGAATATGTAAAAGAAGAAAGCAAGAGAGGTGAATCATCAGTATGAAGGGTATTCATCAAAATGTTCTTAAGATGCAAGCAACACAGAAGCTGAAAATATAGCTCTTCCAAGAGAAATTACTCTTCTTCACATCCCTCCACACTGTTCTCAAAATGCCATTCAAAAATTACCTTTATTAAATTTCATGAGTTCTTCAAAGTTCCATCACCACACAGCATACTAAAGAGGCTTTAATTTTGGAAGTAAAAGAAATTTTTCCTTTAGAGCTATTAAAAATGGTTTACATATTCAAAATTCAACCATTTTTATATTTGGCCTAGGATGACGTTGCAGTTTTCAGCTCATCAGGCAAGAGGGGTATTATTAATTTCTGGTTAATTATTTTGGAAATTTTTGGCAAATGTGCAAAAAAGTTGTTTCTTCACAGAGTTCAACTTGTCAGTTTCTCAGGAGGGAAGCCACAACTTGCCGCATCATCACTTCAGTTTTGAGCACAGTTAAGCTAAGTAAGTATCCTATGTGCCATTAATAGCTACACTTGTAAACAGAAATGTGAGGCACTGCACAACAGGGTTTTGTTTCTTAAGACCAGCTTCAAAAAAGGGACAAAACTTCAGCCTGCTCCAAAACGTAACCATTTCTGCACCTTGCCTCACATCCCTGAGCAACTCTTTAAGTGACAGCACCATCATCCAACTCGCTTTGTTGTGCCATTGAATTTTACTGCCCCGCAAAGCTTCTTGCCGGGGTGGAATAGTTAAATGGGGCTTCATAACCACCCCCCCACCCCCCATCCCAGGGCTGCCAGGGGATGGTCGAACAGCCTCAGTGATGTTTCTTTGAAAGGCTTGCAGACCTGAACAAGCCAGATGGCATTTCTGGCACAGCTTTCCTGCCGCAGTGGTTCTTGAGAAGGTTAGCAGAGGATAGATTAGAGCCAGATTGGTTTCACCCAAAAACATGTACAAAGGAAATTCTCCTGTAGTGGAATAGATCTGCATTTGGCTAGTCCCTGCTGCCATCCAAGTGATGGCACTGGGCTCTTGCAGTTCTCTAGCTGGGAGCTTCCTGTGAGAAAAAGCTGCAGACACAGCGTCATTTGTTTTCCTCTCAGCAGTAGGAGTGTCTGAAATCTAACAGAAGCTTTTAACATCCTTCCTAAAGCCATCAGCTTGGAAACAGGATTCCAACATGCAACTGTCCATAGGCCATAATCTCTATGAGATATCCAAGAAATTCAAAACACATATCAGCCAATGGTTCTGTGCATGCTGAGAGGACTTCTGAGATGTCCTAACCTCCAGTGGAGTAATTTCAGACCAGCTTTTGTCTGCATTCAGCTGGCAGATCTTCAAGAATTAGCACTAGTGCCCACATCTGTTGGTGTATTTCCTTCATTCATACACCACCTCGAAAACTGGGTTAAGGAGACAGAATGCCTATATAGATACCACCAAATTTAAGGATTGAATAAAACTGTTTCAAATTACATGCTGTGACTAGATCTAAACTCGCTGTCCAGCAAGGGCATCAGGAAAGCACAAGAAAGAACTTGTAAAACTCCCTACCCAGCAGAGAACAAAGACTTACCAGACATTTGAAGAGATGTACTAAAGAAAGAGAGAAAAATCAGAAGCAGGTAGACAGTCATGGCCAAATGTTTCACTCTCTTCTCCACTCGCTGAAGTGCTGAAGACCAAATCTTGTCTTGCAAGAAAATCCTTCTGCACTGAACCTGATTAACAAATCCTTTTCGTTTTTTAAGACTCAACAGATACAGGGAAGTTCTGAGCAGCAAATAGGGAACTGGATCATGTCACATGAGTAATCTTGAAATAGTACATTAATGAATAAACTTTTCTTTTTAAGCTGGTTTCTCTACTATATGAAAGTTTTCTCTTCCATGGAAATATGAGATCTAAGAGAGAACATTTTAGTGAGGATTTTTGGAGACATACCTTACAGTTCAGGATCATTATTTTTATGAAAGGGTGACACGAATGTTTCTTTACCAGAAAGAAATTAAAAAGGTAAAAAAGAAGAGGGGGATCTTTCTGTATCAATAAATGATGAACAAAGCCAGAGTGAGATGCAACACTGTGAAAAATTGGCTAGGACACCACGCAAATCAGGTAACTATGACCATTGAGACAGCGAGAACCAGAATTTCCCATGTCTGCACTTCCACAGAAAAGAGAAAAGCTGTAGAAAACGGAGCCTGCATTCTTGAGGAGGCACCTGTCCCCTCTTGTGCTCCATTCCTGACTATATGCAGCAGCAATGTACCCAAACTGACAGCAACAGCTGATGACATTCTGAAAAGAAACCACAGAATTCTAGGGAGAACCTGTAACTGGAAAATAGATTTTCAATTATTGTTAGAGAGGAAAACTAAACTGGTAAGGAATACTGCCACATTTTTCGTGCCGCTAGTCTGTGAAAGTTTGCACCCCGTACAGTGCACACCCTTCAGGCATTCTGACAAAATTCTGATGTTTAGTCTGAAAAAGCTCTCTCCTTCATGACAGGTAAAAGAATTAGAAAAACGTCAAAGGCAGGGGAAGAGAAAAGGCACTCCTGAGGAAGGTTTACATCCCTTTTTTTTATGGCCTTTGAAAAATTTCTGTTACCAAGTCTTCGGGAGAGGCTGGTTTGGGATAACTTTCCCCATATTGTATTTGAAGCAAATACCCTTTATGGTCTTTCCCTGAAAATCGCTGCTGTTGCAAGCAATGAAAACACCTACCTGAAGATGTGTGATCCTGCTTCTATTGTTCTGATTTAGACGCAGATAGACGACTCACTGGGTCTAAAAAGATGCACAAGGAATTACAGCAGAACAAGAATTACAACAATGAGAGAAAATAGTGGGACCTGAAGGCCAGCAGGTACAGCTAGACCAAACCCATGGAAAGAACAGGAGCCTGAGAAGGACACTGAGACCTGAGGAAAGTGGGAGAAAAGAGAGGGCTGCCTCCGCAAAGCAGCAGATGGTCAATTACGCAGTGAATTATGATGCATAAGAAAAGATGGCTGCACTGAGTCTGGAGTAAAGCATTCTGGTACTCCACTACATGGAAATGCTTGACTCTGCAACCTCAACTTCCCAGCTTTTCTTGCATCCTGGTTCAGAAGCTCCACGTGTGCAGATGGAAAAAATTCTTGTTTATTATTTAGGCAGGAGAAATGTAATGTCTTGTGGTTCTGCTGCCTACAACATCTCAGCATCTCCAGAGCTACGGGGAAGCAACAAGTACAATTACAACAGGGAAAAACAACCTAGTTTTGTTCTGAAGAAAGATCAGTGTTTGGTGAAGGACTGTTACCAATGATCTGCTGGGAGATGCTGAAAAAGAGTAAAACATACTGAGGTCGGTTCCACTTCAGTGTTTGTATGTTTGTCTGAGCAGACCCCATCACAGTCCACAAAGCAGGAGAGGAAATCAGAAGACTGCAAAGGTGCACTCCAGCATCTCCCACTGGGCAAGGCACGGCCTGACATTTTAGAAGCGGCAAGGAAGAAAGGCCGCTGGGTTTTGTGTTGAGTCAGCATTGTTCCTTTGGCAATCTGCTCCCAGGCAGGAAGTTCACTCACAGGGTGCAGATTCACCACCTTTTCTGTGAAGTCTGAACTCTTCTGGAGAAAAGGGGAAATGAAAATTAAGCAGAAGGGTATCAAGAAACGTAGCAACATGCAGAGACAAACCTTTACACGCTATCAAATACTGCCGTCGAGTCATTCCTCAGCTGCCCACAGAAATGCATGGGTGAGTCCATTCGCATTCAGCTGGATGTTTCCCCACAGAATTGAAATAATTCATTTTCAAAAAACACTGGTAGTAAAATCTGAAAGGAATTTTGTGGTCATTTAGCCTGCTATAACTTGATATAAGATTTCCACTCAGAATCCCCACATATAGTACAACCACAGTTTCCAACACAAAACAATACTTTTACAAAAAAAAAAAAAAAATGCTCTAAACCTCAGTAGATACATTCTAGCCTGGGGGTGGGGGGGTGGGGGGAAAGAATGAACAACTTTTCCATTTCTCTAGACAGGCTCAAAACACACTAAAAGAGCAACATAAGGCATCCTGCACTTTCATGCTATATTTTCATGCTACATAACCAACATTTATTTTTCTTTCATTTATCTAAACCGCCAAGATCAAACATGAGAAATCTTGGCAGAATCAGAGGATTATGGATATGAATTATTAGTGATCAGTTAAAAATTTGCTTTGCTTTTCTATCCATCGCTTATGTCTCATCTTGCTTGCCAAGAAATTATTTTTATTGTTTTTACAGCACGAATATTTCAGAAAAGCAAGATCTCAATTCCTCTGTGAATGTATATTTACACAACATCCAGCCTGAAACCTCCCCTAAGTAGCGGCACCTACTCAGGAGACAAAATAAGAGAACACAAGAGCAACAGGGCCGTTCTAAGGCAACTGACTGATCCTGATAGGAATAGTAGCCAGTAGTAGAAAATGGCTGAAAGAATTGGTGGAGGGCCAGAATACATGAAGCAACAAGTTACATTGCATCCATATGAACGTCAATAATTTCCAGGAAGGCACACTGCTTTTTTTCGGTCAAATAGAACAACGTGGATAACTTCCCCAGCCCAATCTTTGAAACTTTTTTGATGTAGTCAATCACTTGTCAGGAACATTGCAGCCTTAGCAGCAGGCAAAAGACATGCTGCCGGATCACCAAACGGTGTTTGGTAAAACTATTACACAACAACTCAGGCCAGGGAGGCTGGAAACAGCATGAGGGTGTGGAAAGAGAATACTAGTTTGGAAGCTACTCTCCCAATTTTTCTTGAACTTGTATGATCAGTTTTGTCACAAGTATGACCAAAGGAATGATAATGTTAAAAATCTGGGACTAGACTCTGTATTCAGACAGTCTAATAAATGAGTAGCCATCACTGAAAGGTACTAGCTGGAAAACAAAAAGTGAACAAAGAAAAAGCAAACAAACAAACAAACCCGTCACCAAAGCGAAACCCCAAGAAATTCTATTTTTTATAATTAGAAGTCTCTAGGTAAAATATTTTTTTTTATATAATTACAAGTCCCTAGGTAAAGTAGGTAAAGGGCTTCCATTTAATCTTATATAAATTAGGTATTGTTTACAGTGTTCACACCTGTTCATTTCTCTATCTTCCATTCAAAAATTCCTGTTAGAATTTGTGTATAAGGTTTCAGTGTTTATCTTCAGCTTACTCCATGCAACTGTAATGATTACCTGTGCTGTAAATGCCACTCTTCCGTGCTTTCTCTTTTTAATGGGAAATTCGCTTCAATTCCATTGCATTGCAATAGGAGGGACAGTAAACCATACAGCTTAAATTTCCTCCTCTTCCGAAAATCTTGCAAGTCTTTTTCACTTACACTCTTTCTAAAATGAGCAGGCCAAGTACAGTCTCAGATTTGGAACCTCCTCTATTTTTCCTGCACCCATTTGGACAAGAGAGCAGAACAGACGCAGCATCTCACAGAAGCAGCTACACCCACTGCCAGCTATTAACTAGCATGGCATTTTTAATTCTCCTCAACTCGAAGATGACGCTGGATTTCAGGCAGTATAAATGCATGAATAGGCCCGGGACTATCCAGGCTCCAGTGGCCAGATTCTCTCCCTGACACTTTTTAGCTGTACGTGTACCTGACAAGTATTGCAAAGAACCAGAAATGAGACATTCCCTCAACCTTTATTTTCTTTCCAATCATACATTTGCATACATACATGCAATTAAATGTTATCTGGAAGAATCACTTGAGGTGCAGACACGGCCTTAAGATTGTGCAGGGCCCCAGAACAGGACTGAACTTCTTTTGGGTAGAGACTGCAGCCAGCGCAGTGAGGCTCGGATTCCAGTTTGGGCCTCTTGACCTTTCACTGTCCCTTTCACATACCTTTCTAGCTGGCAACGCTTCTCCATATCATTGAAACGACATCATCCTTAACATCATTAATCAGTCAGTGAGGAGGCTTCTGGCACATAAGCCCCATCGGGTGGCACGAAGAACCATTAGAGGTACTACTCCTTGAAAAGACATGCTCAAACAACTGTGCATTAAAAATGGAAACAGCAGTAGGAACACAGGCAAGGAAATAACTGGGAGAAAGGGAGCAGAGCCAGAGAAAAGTTTTCACGATAAATTTCCCCATCTTACCTACACACACACGTAATTCAAGATTTTTACTAAATCACTCAGCTGACATTATTGTTTTCATTTTAAGCAGACAATCCTGGGACAGATTCAGGAATATATAGTCAATATATTACTTGATTACTACTTGGAATGTCTCCACAGTTGTACCATCTCCCTTCTAACTTTATCCCATTGCAATGTCTTATATAAAGACTATAAAATGAAAAACTATTTTAAAAAAATCAAAGCTTGTTGCTGTTTATTTCACAAAACAAAATCTGAAACCACAAAATCAAACCTTGCAAACCTTTGTATGCAAGTGAGGCATCATGCATGATTTAAATTTTACAAGATTTACAAAAATTAGGAATATAACCTCCACATTGAGGAATCTAAAATTTCCATAAATGGTAACTGATCTAGCCATTTTAGAAAGGAAATAAAATCAATAGCAACTAATACACCGATAAAGCTAAACTGTTCTTGACTTCTAGCACACATCCCACAAACCTGTGCTACTCAGTGAAAGGCAGTAGGAGAGCAGTACCAACATGTGATCACCGTAACAGCTATCCAGTGCTCCTGTAGACCTCCAGAACACATCTAGGTAATGTTCTCCCCTCTCCTCAGTAGCTGCCATACTGATAAGAAGAAAGTTTTGCCACGACCTTCATCACCTCTCCCAGACAAACCCACTTGTGGCCAGCCAGAACTCTGGCAGTTAACAGCAACCACACTTCTCCATTCCAGAGGCCTGCCCCCAGATTTTACCTGGTTAAATCCTAGAGTGCATAAATACAAGAACTACATACTTGGTTCTCTGTGTTATGTGAAATCGTGGAAACTGAAATTACATCATAAAATTATTTTTTCCCCACGTAGTTCAAAGAGGATGTGCCTAAATACAGACTTGTAATCCAGCAGTTATCCCTGTAGTTAAGTCCCTAGGAATATTTGAAAGATGGTAGAATCAGAGAGGTGTTTGATGAATAGCTTGAAGAATCTGTGCATTAGCATGGTTTGAAATAAATCTGGTACAGAAACTTCAAATCTTGGGAGCCTTCTCAAGCGGATCTAGATACATTTTCCTTCCTTTATCACATCCATTTCTATTGTTCCTTTTAATAATTATTCAATATTGTATCTTTTCTTAAGACCCAAACTCAGCAGTGTGGGTCATCAAATTGTGAGATCTGAAATCTGACACTTTATACAATGGTTACAATATAAAGTAATTGCTGTATATAACATCACACACACACTGAAACCGGCTACTGCAGTATTTGCACATGAGAAAATAGCTTTGGCTTAATTCTAATTGCATAATTTTATTAAAACAAGGCACATTTTACTTTATTACATTACATTTTACATTACATATTACATTACATTCCATTTTATTACATTACAGTGTTGCATGTTCGTTCCGTTCTATGTTGGTCACAAGATCCTTTGTGTCACTAGTTCCAGGAACTGCATCACTATTAAAATACAAATTGTTCTCAAAGCTGTCATTTGTTGACAACCGATTCTTTCTTCTCTTGTAGAACAGATAGCCAGCAAGGCCACTTCCAACTAGGATGAGGATGACAACAATAACTACAACACCTGTTTTACCATGGTTCAGAGTAGGAGCCTTCTCGTTCTTTGTCATCGCTGAAAACATACAAAGAAATCAAGAGGATGCTACATACTCTGTCTGATTACTGAAAACAATTTCTTTAGAAAGCATGATGTTTCAAGAAGTGTTCCATTTGTTTCAAAATAATGAGAGACAAAGGTAGCCACATAAAAGTATTAGATTTTAAAAAGCTAACATTGTATGCTATATCACAAATTATTATTTTTTAAAGTCTGCATTTATTTGGATACCGAAAGGAGTATAACTTATTCTACAAGGAAATAATATGCTCCTAGGAAACAGATATGGTAGTCAGGCATACCAGAAAATGTAAGAAAGAGACACGATACAGAATATGATTTGTCCTGTTTATGATCTAGTTTTTGTCTACTTGAAAGAAAATATTCTTACCCTTTGTAGGCATTTCAGTTGGTGGCATTTCAGCTGCTGGTGGCACTTCAGTTGCTGGCATTTCAAAACAGTGAAAAAGAATTATGTTACCATATTACTCTGTAATTTATTTCTATATTATTTATTTCTATATTTTGAAAATACCCAAAATCATATTCAGAGAAATATATGGTAAAACATACCACGAAATACTGAAAACACTTGGGGTTAGTTCACACAAAGCTATAGACACCAATCAAAAGGCATAGCACAACAGCTTATTCTGTTCTGGTCTCATATGTAGTTATTTACATAAACCAGTAAAAAAGAAGCATCATCAAAGAGCCCCACAGAGACAGATCCTGACATCAGCGTAAAACCACGAGAAAACCTACACAGCATCTTCAGGCCAGAGATGATCAAACCTAATCCTTAATACAATTACAAATTCTTGAGTACTTATCTTACATAAGCATAGCAGATGTAATAAATTTGGTTTGCAAACAGACTTTAATGGCCTACTTACACAGATAATTGAAATCACTCATGAACTCCAAAGTGTCTTCGCACATATCACATTCAAACTAAAATGTTTGTAGCTCATTCAAAATTTAATATCTGGGCCACAAAATCTTGTGGGAAAACTGGGCCACTGTTTAAGATGAAGATCCATATTTTGCCATGTGGACATAAAAGCAGCCTATAGCTAAATCTTGAATCAATGCATCAATGCATTGCATTCACTCCCACTGTCCACGTCGCTGACAAAGATGTTAAAGAATGCCAGTCCCAGTACTGACCCCTGAGGAACACCACTCATCACTGGTTTCTGCTTGGACATCAAGCTGTTGACCACAACTCCCTGAGTGAAACCATCCAGCCAATTCCTTATCCACCAAGTGGTCCATCCATCAAATCCACATCTCTCCAATTCAGAGACAAGGACGTCATGCAGGACAGTGTCAAATGCTTTGTGCAAGTCCAGATAGATTACATTAGTCATTCTTCCCTTATCCACCAATTCTGTAACCCTGTTGTAGAAGGTCACCAGATTTGTCAGGAACAATTTTCCATTAGTGAATCTGTTGGCTGTCACCAATCACCTTATTTTCCATATGCCTTAGCATAGTTTCCCGGAGGATCTGCTCCTTGACCTTGCCAGGCACAGCGGTGAGACTGACTGGCCTGTAGTTCTCCGGGTCTCCCTTTTTTCCCTTTTTAAAAATGGGGGTTGTGTTTCCTCTTTCCAGTCAGTGGAAACTTCATTGGACTGTCCCAGCTTCTCAAACATGACAGATAGTAGCTTAGCAACTTCATCCACCAGTTCCCTCAGGACCTATGGATGCACCTCACCAGGTCCCTTGGTTCCTTAGATGGTCTCAAACCTGATCTTCTCCTACAATGGGTGATTCTTCATTCTCCCAGTCCCTGTCTTTGCCTTTTGCGATTTGGGTGGTGTGGCTGGAGCACTTGCCAGTGAAGACTGAGGCAAAAAAGTCATTGCATACCTCAGCCTTTATACCTCAGGTAACCAGGTCTCCCGTTTCCTTCCAGAGAGGGCCCGCCTCTTCCCTATCTTCCTTTTATCACTGATGTACTTACAGAAGCTTTTTTTTTCTTGTTCGTGATGTCCCCGGGCAGATTTAATTCTGTCAGGGCTTTAGCTTTCCTAACCTGATCCCTGGCAGCTCAGACAATTTCTCTGTATTCCTCCCAGGCTCCCTGTCCTTGCTGCCACCCTCTGTAGGCTTCCTTTTTCTGTCTAAGTTTGTCCAGGAGCTTCTTGTTCATCTGTGCAGCCTCTGGCATTTTTGCCTGACTTTGTCTTTGTTGGGATGCCTCGCTCCTGAGCATGGAGGAGGTGATCCTTGAATATTAACCAGCTTTCTTGGGCCCCTCTTCCCTCCAGGGCTTTATCCCATGGTACCCTATCAAGCAGATCCCTGAAGAGGCCAAAGTCAGCTCTCATGAAGTCCAGGGCAGTGAGCTTGCTGTGTGCCCTCCTCACTGCCCTAAGGATCTTGCACTCTGCCCTTTAATGGTCACTGCAGCCAAGGATGCCCTTGAGCTTCACATTCTCCACCAGCCCCTCTTCGTTGATGAAACCAAGGTCCAGCACAGCACCTCTCCTTGTTGGTTCCTCTATCACTCGGAGAAAGAATTTATCATTAACACATTCCAGGAACCTCCTGGATTGCTTATGCCCTGCTGTGTTGTTCCTCCAACACATATCAGCGTGGCTGAAGTCCCCATGAGGACCAGGGCTTGTGAATGTCAGCCCACTCCTATCTGTTTATAGAGTCTGTCATCTGCTCGGTCTTCCTCGTCAGGTGGCCTGTTAGCTAGCATACCTCCACTATAATGTCACCTGTCCCTGCCCTCCCTGCAATCGTGACCCATAAGCTCACAGTCATCTCCTCATCCATCCCCAGATGGAGCTCCATGCACTCCAGCTGGTCATTGAGATAGGGGGAGACAACCCCTCATCACTTCCCCTGCCCATCCTTCCCAAAAAGCCTGCATCCTTCATTCCAACACTCCAGTCATAGGAGCCATCTCACCATGTCTCCCTGATGCCAATAAGATCATAGCCCTGCCGACACACACATGTCTAAACTCCTCTTGTTTATTCCCCATCCTGTATGTGTTTGCATAGAGGCATTTAAGTTGGGTCCCTGGTAAACTGACTTCCTGGTTGGAATGGCTGGAATTCCTTTGTGCTGCTCTTCAGGTGCTCTCCTGCTGACCTGTGATCCCTCTCCAGGCTCTAGACATCTACTGCTGACACTGACATCAAACTGGTAGGAGTGGGATGGATGGAGGTTCTCCTCCTCCTAGCATATACCTAGTCACTATTTGTAGCACAATCAACTAGCACCCGACGAACTGCTGAACAGTCCTTTAGAGTACCTCCTTACTTACGAAATAAAGTTAGATTTTTTTATGGAATAGACCTGTTACAGGATTTCAAACTACTATGGTAAAAATTACCTCAATAAATGGAACAGAAAATAGCATCTATTCTACGGGAAGACTTCAGTCACAGTTTTGCATTCACAGTCTCTTCAGAAAACACCAAACATAAGCCATAGCAAGCACAAGTAAGTAAATTCATGCTTCAAACACCCTATTTATTAGGCTATAGCTATTTAATACTTTTTTCAATTCTGTAAATGGAGCACTATCACAGTTTTGCAAAACTGTGCCAAGCCAAGTTGCATTTCTACAAACAGTGTAGGACTCAACTGTGTCCTGTAATTGAGTGAGCAGCTATATAGTCCTTGCCTTGATGCTGACATTTGGCTGACTCCATGGCATTCCAGCACAGGAGACTGGACTGGCTGAAGCCAATTGTAGAAAAAGTAACTAGTTTTCATCTGCTGCAGCTCTTTGAAATGGCTCAGTATCAAAACTGAATGCCAGTAGCAGCATAAACAGAATTGAATGGTTGGAAAGGAGAGGTGGTCAGTGAATTTTTACACTTGTTACCTACATCTATGACTATTCTGGAGAGAGAATGAAAATAAAGTGCCTTTTTGTTTGCCAATCACAATATAAAAAGACAGGTAAGTAGACTCTGAATGGCTGGTTATATCTGACAGTTCAGCAGTATTTCCTGTAAAAGATACAGTCATCATTACAAGCAGCTGATAAAGTAAGAATAACTGCATGAGAGTAAATTTATAGAAAGTATAGCAGAATTTCTCTCGTTTCCAGTCTTGTAGAGGAAGTGGGCAGATTTCAGCTAGTACACGCATTCCACTCTTCTCAGTAAACATTAGTAAGAGATTTTGATATTGCAATACAAGCTGGAAAAAATTATTAGGATGACTTTTAGGAACACATATGCACTAGATGTCCTTACTGTCAAATCTGCACATTCAGTTATTTCAGGACACTTTCAGTTTCTCACATTCAGAGTATATTTGCTTTGCACATCCAGACTATGCTATTTGCTTTGCTTTTCATACTCTCAAAACAGAACATAGGCTCAAAAAGTCCAAACCTGTTCATTAATTCAAAATTCACAGAAACACTACTTCATACTCAGAAAACGCATGCACATGAGACTGCCAGAGGGAAATAAGCAAAGAGTACTCCTTGGACTGAGCAGAGGGGATACACTAGGGAATGTGTTTTCAAATAGATGAGACAAATTTGTGTATGCAGGACACAGTACTAACACTGATTATCCAACAATTACTGATACAGAGCAGGCAAACTTGTTAAGTGTACACACCAGGTACAGTTAAGACAGTCACACAATTCTTTTAAAACAGATCTGAAGGGACTTGAGCACTGGTCAAAAGTTCTACTTTCTAACAAGAGTTATTCTATCTTTTCGTAGGCACGCAAATTTGTATTCCTTGGTGTTTATAAGAGCTCAAAACACTCAGCTAAAAAGTACTGTGTATAATGGCCATCTATTAATACTGGCACACAAGGAACAAACTGCATACATAAAACAAATTCATAAATGCAGCACTTACTTTTTGGCTTTTTACAAACATAGCCTTTGTAGGAAGAGCAGTAGATATTATTCCAGTACCCAGAGTTTGCATACATTTCAACACAGTGCTCATTTTGTTGAGGGGAAGGTTCTCCTACATTCCAGTTGACAAAATTCACTGCAGTGTTGTCTAGCCACAGCCATTCTCCTAATTGGAAAGACATTGAACATGGAAAAACACGATAGTATTCATTTCCATCTTGACACCTGCTCCACATGTACTGCCTTCCTCAGAAACCTACTTGTGGCTACTCTTGGAGACAGACCACAAGACTACTTAGGTTTCTGGTCTGACACACCATGTTGCCCTTAAGTTTTTATGCAAATAATGTATCATCAAATTTGGAAAATGGCAGGCCAATCTGGCTTGTGACGTTATAAAGGCAAGGAAGTTTGAAGAAGTATCTCCCACAATTTATTGCAATGGTTCAGTGTCAATTATTTATTGAGGCTATAGAAATTACTGATGTCAAAACATAATTTGTCTTCACCAGCATGCCCTTTATTTCAGTAATTTGTAGGGAGCTTTTGTATTATTCTTTTCGAAGTCCCCACTGAAGTCTTTCTAAGCCCAATTTTATTCCATATGTTTTCCAGTTTCTGCTCCTTTCCACTGACTTTTTTTTCTTTTTCTGACAATTCACTGACAATTTTTCTTTTTAAAGATCTACTTCAAAAATCTCGTGATCAGTGTCATTGAAATACACTCACTGTTGTTCAACTATGCTAGAACTTTCTGTCTCTTCCTTCCTGTTCCTTTTTTTTTTTCTTTCTTTTAATAGTGTTATTTATTTAGACTAAGTGTTCCCCTTGTGACTCTTAAGTGGTACTCAAGTAAATTCTTAGACTCTGCATGAAAACTGTGTTTTGATTTCTTATAAGATTCTTCATATTTTGCTTTTTGCTTTGTTTTTTGGTGTTTGTTTTTAATACCTGCTACCCTTTGTTTCAGGGCATGGCATCTGGATACAATCGCTTTTCCAAAGATATGAAATGTAGTTATGTGGTTATGCTGAAATCACTATAATCACTACCTACTAATATGACATGTACTTGCTGAAGCAACTCTTGTGTTTATGATCACTGTAAGAAGTGTATTGTTCTGTACCTGCTCTAGAACCACTTTAAAAAACACTTTATGTGTCCGTTAACCTTTTCTTTATGTGTTTTGCTTATAAATCATCATTCCCTTCAAATTCTTTCCTCCTCTACGGAAAACTTTTCCTTTTCCTGGTTTAGTTCAAGTAATGTAATTGAATACTTGTCTTCTCCACAGCTAGTTTGACACGGAAGAGTCGAGCAGGCATTTATAAAAAAACCCTCCAAACCCAAGGAAACCCCACTCCAAATCACCTGAACAATCCTAAAGTCCTGTCTCTGACATTGTTATACTGGAACTTTTAGCCTGAAAAGCACAAGACTGAAGCAACTTCTAGGTCTATTGTAAAGACAGAAATATCCATATAATTGAATACTAACTGTGTTAATGAAAAAGCAATAATTAGTAAATGCAAGAGTTAATTAAAGCGGTCTATTGCCTGTTCTCTCTTACCTTACCTTCCTTACAGTGAGGCAGAAAACAGAAAAACCTGTGATACACAATTCTGAAGACACAAACAATTCTAGCTTCAAAGTGAAGATGTTCTGAGGGCAAGCTGTAACTAAAGATGGTTGACTAGTCATTCCTGGATAGTGATTCCAAAACCTAGAGGTAATGTTAGCTACATTATTCTCTAGCTCAAAAATTGGAGTATCTCAATGACAAGCTCATCAACCCAGGGTGTCTCCACATTTGAGAAGAACCACTTGACTTGGGTTCAACTCCCAGCATGGTCCTATTTGTAGTTTACTATATGCACGTTTGTACCTTCCTTTGTTGTGAATTATTTTTCTTGCTTTAAGATGAATTTTCTGTGCCTGGTCTTTCTGTTATATATTGCTTGATTACAACTGAGCAGCTTCCCCTGTGATGATAATATATTGCCTTTTCTAATTTCACTTTTTATGTATTCAGAAGTATAATGTGAAATTTTCAACATGTCAAACAGTTTGTGACAATTATTCACGAAACAAAAAGCTGTCAAAAGAAATTACCATCCACATTTCTGTACATTCCTGTCCAAAAAGTTGATGTTTTCCCTTCAAGTGGTTCAATGGTATATGCCAGAAAGTTGGCTTCTGCTGAGTCTTCAACTGATACCAAAGACGCACCTGGAAGATACAGAGAAGAAAAAAAAATCTCTTTGAGACATAAGTTTCACAGTGGAAAGCATTCTCATTGTCCTGTCAAATGTCAGTCTTATTTTTGCCACTTAATTTTGCCCAATTCCAGAGTTTAAAGTTAAAACAGAAACTAACTTTGGAATATCTTATATGAAGGACTGTAGCATTGTTGTTGATGTATTTCTTATCATTCCCATGACATTGCACTAGCATTTTGTGTGTTGCCTCATCCATTGGGAAACGGCAACATAACCTAAGAACAACTCCAGGCAAAATACAACAGGCCAATAATGGTAACCAGTATAAATTTCTATTGGAGCGTTACTATTAAAAACAAAACAACAACAACAACAACAACACACACAAAAAAACCCACCCAGCACTCTAAAAAAAAATTTAAAAAATATTTTTTTAGTAAAAAGTATGTATAACTTCAGTCTGTCCACAATATAACTTTGCACATTGATAATTAAATGTTTTCTGAGCCTTTGTATAGCTCATGCATCTGAAGCACAGTCCTTAGTGTAACTCCTTAATCAGGTCTTTTTTATTTTCCTACATTCTCTTTGTAGCCATCAGAGAAAGAATGATCATCTTGGTCATCTGTTGCCCAGTTAGTGTAGCACACTGTTAGTCATCCACATACAACACTTGGTATTCTGCCATGATTCACTCTGTATGACGCTCTAGCAGTCAAGGAGTCACAGCATGGAGCCAGCAGACAGAATGAGCTACATGGCTTTGTATGGAATGGCATTAAACACTGGAGAAAGAGCATCTTCAGTTGTCTTTAGTGTGGGCTTGTGTCCAGTCAATAGGTATGGAGCAATAGCTGGTTTTGGCACTTGACTGTTTTGATTTGGCCATTGAATTTTTGAAGGTATTTTTTCTCAGGTAAGGAAGGCACAGTTACAGAGAATGAAAATATAAAAGTAATTTGAATCACTGCTGAGCTACTGACAAATTCTACTATGGTTCAGAATTCTACTATAGGTAAGATGTAATTGGATAACATCCAACTGCAAACAAAACCCAGAGTGCAAGCAGGGACAGCAGAATATAAAAGAACATGAAATGTTCCTCTTTTTTCACTGCGATCTTTACGTTTTTCTAGTTGTTCCTCTTCTGCGGAACAGTATCAGATGTTTGGTTACTGATAGGCTGTGTGATAAAAAGCTTTACTGCACATCCACAAAGGAGCTGAGTGAAACAATAGCAGATGGGGGACCCCTTCCTTGGCTACTCATAGGCCCATGACAAGAGCCATCAGCTCATCAAAGGCCAATCTCCACAAGCCCAGAGGGGTAAAGACGCACAGTGACAGGGCAAGAACCCAAATTATGGACTCGGAGGATATGACATCCTGTTCAGGCCCCTCCTAGGGTTGCAATAGGACATCCTCAGCCCTTGTGTCCAGATATGAAACCCATCAAGAAAAGTCAACATCAGAATACCTTTCAGACTGAGGGGACTTACTGCCTAGAGGTATGGGACACAATGAGATACAGAAGAGCATTTCAAGATTGCACAAGACTTATTATGACATGTTCAGGGCAAGATCCGAAGACAGGGAAAGGGATGGACCTAGATGATTGACGAAGAACAAATATGGGAAAATAAAGGGACAAGGGGATAAAAAGACTGGTCACGTGTAAACAGTTTTCTGGTCAGTACGGTTGTCTAGCCATACCCTGTACCTGATCTGGGCAGACAGTCTTGTCTTCTTATTAACCCTATTTCTAACTATTTTCATGGGTGAAGGACTCTTCACTCTGTGTGCATGTGTGTTCATGGGGGTCTAAGTACCAGCAACTCTAGTGGGACCATGAGTCAGAGACTCTTGTGTCTGTGGTGCCAACAACTGGAGCAAGTGCAGTTAAGACAAATAAGCGTGTAATCGCTAGGGAACATCAAGTCAGCCCAGCCAGCAAGTAGGTGAGCCAACTCTGTGTGTGCATCACCAAGGGTGAGACCACAAGTTGAGCTGGTTATCAGAGGAACCAGGGGACTCCCAGCCAGCTGCTGAAGGGAGCTTAAGGGCTGAAGATCTCTAAAGGTGACTCCTGCTGGTATGTGTGCATTTCTAAGGGTGAAACCAAGGAGCCGGTGGCTGCTGGGAGACCAAGGAAGGTTCAGATAGCTCTGCATGTGTGTGCCGCTGTGTATCTCTACAGGTGAGACCATGGGGGATTGACTACTGGAGGGACCAGTGTGAGTGTGTAGCAGGGACAGGGTTTGTATCAGCAACAGGAGCCAGGCCGATGGCCATGGGGGCTCCTATTTCCAGGTTCCAGCAACTGAGGAATAGATCCATGGGGCAGCTACTGGGCAAACTGAGTGTCTGAGTCCAGCTGCTGGAGGGATTCACGTTGTATTTATGTACATATTCCCACTAACAGACCTTCACCTTGATCAGCTGGAGAGTGGAACAACATAAGGGTGTTGGTGCAGGCTGTGTTCATGTGAATGCTCTGTGTTTCTGTCTGTGCTGATCTGTGTGGCCAGCCATTAATGTATGTATAGCTGTGTCGTATCTGTGTGTACATCTACAGGGAACACACAGATCTCAGCCTTGTCATTGCTTGGACTTGGGAGCATAGAGCCATGGTAACGTTGCTTCTGCTGTGCTGCTGGATTCAGCCTACCCTAACAATTATGATGAAAAATTAAGGTTAGAATTGAAGGGAAGGGGATGTCAGTGACATGAAGTCTTAACCATACTAGTATTCAAATTTTAAATTCCACTTAATGCCAGTCCTTTACCACACACGCTGAAACAAATGGTCAGTGTCTTTTATCAGGAATCTTAGTTTTACAGAAAAATGCAATTCTGATGTAACTGGAGATTCCAGCAACAAAGACGTGTGGACAACCTGAGTCAGTGAGCGGAGGCACCTGCCATTACATGCAACATCATTATTCAATTCCTCTCAAACTTCACCTTGAAACTCTTTCATTTATTTGCCACACTCTTCTTACTGAAAGTCTGTTTCAGAAACTCAGTCCTCCAAAAAAAAGAAATGTTATCTAATCTCTTGCACAAGCTTATTCAAAATTACAATCATTCCACTCTAAAGCAGAGAACTGCAGGTAACAGATAACAGCTGTTAGGCACACAGCTGTCAAGGTCCTTTTCACTGTTCCTAACTAAGAACATTCGCTGCAGCTTTCAAAGACTGACCATCTGTCATGTCAACTAAAGAACTCAGAAGACTGTATGGAAATGGCTCACACTGTAACAATTGTCAGAGTCTTAAAGGCTGAGCTACAGCAGGAGTTTTCTATTGTGGAGACTTTTCTATATTTAAAAGTATATTATCAATACCTTTATCCAAATGTCAGACAAAGCTGACGTGGAGAATATAGTAAGATTTAAAGAACATATAACAAAACTTGAATCTTCCCTCAAAAATACTAGTTTCTCAAACTAGAGCTGGCAACAAACTAGGTCATGAGAATCCAAGAATGAAACTGAGAACGAGCAGAAAGAGTGAGAATTTTCCTACCCAGCTCTAGGTGACTATATTTGGCATGGGTTTCACTGGTAGGTTTACAATCAGTGGAGAGCTAATCAACCCAATTAGTGGAGTTTAGGGGTCAATCCACCTGACCAAATGTCAATATATACTTCCAGTGAAGAAGAATCTGTATTCAGTTCCACGGACAGCATGAACAAGATCTCTGCATACTCTAATTGAAGGTTAGACACCTAAGTCACATTGCCACCAATGCTATAGACATAGCTTTGTCTCTAGCAGACAGACAGAAATGGAGCATAATGAATCTTTCACTTTCCCAGAAAAAGAAGTTGCAAGAATGAAACAACACAACCACCCCATTTTATGAATATATTGTCCAGCCTAGAGAGCTGTAGCTTTCAATCCAGTGGCATAAAACTGCAACAATCAAGAGGCAAATTAGATCAGAAATACAAAAGATATAAAACGTCCTTAAAGTAAGATTCAGTGACTGCTGCAGATGAGGCTGACTACCTCCTAGCAGGATCAAAGGGCAAAGTTCCTGCTTTTGTGTTCTCCACTCCAGGACACACAGCTCCTCTAATGCCTGGTCCCCCATACAAGAAAGACAGTGTGTGCCACTGGTAGACAGCTGTTTGCCATCTTCTCCCAAATTAAGGTAATAATTGGATGCAATCGTCGTGTCCAACACTTGGACCATCCTTGAAATCACAAAACTACACAGCACATGTTCAGTTTTCCACAGAGAAGAAAAACAGATCAAAAGATGTGCTCTTCGCTTAAGGAGTGTACTTACCTAGTCGAAGACATTCTAAAGATGCCTGGGCCCAGTTCCTTGTAGATGAAGATTCAATGTAGTAGCAATGACCTCGGAAAGGGATCCAAGACTTGTGTCCTTCTGATTCAGGGCACTTTCCTGGAAGCTGAGGGGGCTCGGTGGGAGCTTGAACTGTTTAAAAAAAATATTTAAGATGAGGCACAAAATTTAAAGAAATCTTATAGATTCTTTTATCATTAATAGATTATTTTAACCAACTGCTGGAAAACTCACTCAGGTCTTAAAAAAGTGTAAACATGGTAGTTTATACTGCTTAGTACAACACAATAATGGAAAAAAGCCCTAAATCTATGAACAAAAGGTACTGCAACTGCAGTCTTAAGAAATCTAATTTAGCAAAGAATACAAGTATATTTTTATCTTTTAACACATTAAGTTCACCTCAACTCTTTACTCACAAATGTATTTTCATACCTGATTGCTTTGCTGAATTAGGGCCCATATGAACTTGGTCATACGGGCTGTGACCTAGTATCATGGAATGCAAAAGACATTATCTGATGATAGTAACAGGAGTTTTGGGTCAAAAACATGAAAGAAGGCAGCCTAAAGAAGTATCCTTAAACATTCCAATACCACCTGTACTTTGTTATTCAGTTATAAAAGGAAAACCTGGAAAGTTGTCATGAGTAAACATTCCTTATGGGCTGGTCATTCAGCTCTTCCCCCTTCAACACCATACTCATGTGACTAGTATCTAACATTCATTGCCTTTCGATTTTTGAGGGTTTGGGTCTTGCATGCTTTCACAGTATCAGAATAAATAGAGTAATGTGAGTCTTAAGTTTTGCAAAATATATCACACATTATTACTGTAAAGTGATGGCTATTCACAGTCACGCTAGCTCTTTCTTAATATGTTTTGGCCCTAATTTTAAAGCAGCTTTCATCTGTTTAGCTCTTGAAATAAAAAACAGCATCTAAGTACATATCAGCAGACGATCCAGCCCAACGAACTCTAAAGAGATAATCATAGTAATTACAGTGGTTAGATGGAAGTTCTTACCATCAGGTTTTTTGCAAACAGAGAAGTAACTTTCATTGCAGGATCCTGTCTTCCAGGTTCCAGCAATGTCTAGATAGACACAGCCTATTTTCTGCTTTGGCTCCCCTTCAGCCCATTTAGTATACTTCATTCTCCAGTTATCAATCCATTCATAACGGCCATTGGTCTAAGAACAAAACAAATGAACCAGAATGATTAAACTCTAATCATTAACCATCCCTTCATCAGTCAAATGTCTGTCTATGCAGCACCTATCCTAAAAGGTTTTTTTAGAAATCAATAACAAAAACAAATAGCTCAAACTTTTAAATGTATGTGGCAACAAGCAGCTATTCATTGAGAAATGCAGCAGCACAACAAATGCTTTTCACTAAAAGGAAATGCAGAATAAGTGACACTGAATTAATTTTGAATGTAACAAAACTGTTAATTTGGGATGAATAAAAATTTCATTTAAAATTATGTGTAGGAGCGCAAGTCTGATAACTAATTTTTGTACTATTGGTTTCCCCCCAAATTTCAAGAAATGTAGATTATTTTAACTTAAAGTATATTTGAAAACTTAATAATTTCCCATCAAAGCTGGTGAACTCAGTGAATCATCTTGTTGATTAGGTTCGGGGAATTTTTTGGGTTTTAGGAAGTGGTGTGTTGTGTTCACTCATTTGTCTTTCTTTCCTGTGTTCAGCCAAACAAAGTGAATATGGGACAAGTGTCTGTGCCAAGAAGAAAGGGTGGTGTATTTTAACATCCAGAAAGTATCAAAATATCAAAGAACTAGGAGAGGGAAGACAAAATTAAATTAGGTGAACAATTAATTATTTGGCTAACTATCCTCAAAGATGTTAAAAGAGTCAAAGAAACAGCACCCTATTCCAATTGTGAAAATTAGGTATTGTTATTTAGAATAAATGCTTTCTACTGCACATCTTAAAATATATGGATTTTATGTCAAATACACCACATATCAAAGAGGTATTTCAAAATGCTAGCCTAAAATGTCTTATTTGAAGAGACTTCAATATCACAGAAGAAGTGTGAAAAATATGTGTAATATATACAATTTACTCAGAGTAATAGAAGAGGATGGATTCCTACCTGTAAACCTGACAGCACATAAAAGTATTTAGGATCAAGGTATAAAGTAATAAGCTAAAGCAAAGCGAGATAGTGAGACTTTTCAGTTCCTGATTTTTCCATAAAAGAAGTAGCATCATGTTCGATTAGTTTGATGTTCTTACCACATTACTGTTAAGACCAATCCACATAGGCACTCCATACTTTAATATCTTTAGCCACAGGAATGAATGACTGTAGGGGTCTAAGATGCTGGAAAGGTCAAATTGATCACGTTTGCAGTTTTTTCGTGCATCCTCCCATTTCATTTTGGTATGGATGAAAAAATAACTACTGTTACCATAACGGATAATGCTGGATGGGGATGAACTTGTAGAAGGCAGAAAATCAGCATCTGTAAAATGAAATGAAATTATGAAAAAAGACTCATATACTTGTTCAAAAGGGGATTATGATTTTGCTGTGGTTGCAAATAGAATTAAACAAAAAGCTTTTTTTCTTGATTTCACATTCTCTGACTTTTGATCAGTGTGGGCTATTCTTTAAGCCAGATCAGGAGTAAAAATCAATTACAAAGCCATAGAAAGGAAAAGAGCTGCTTAAAGCAAGCTCTGACAAGGAATAAAGGAGCATTCTGTATAAACCTCCAGAACAGTATTACTGAAATGAATTAGGATTAGATTAGGTCACAATTTCTTTAATAAAATACTTTTTCATCAAAAGAAATATTTTGCAGAGACTGTGTTGTCTTCCAGGGTTGTTGATTTTTTTTTCCAGAGAAAAGAAAAACTCCACAACAGACCAGTCCTTAAAAGTCAATCAGATATTTAAATTCAGGTTTTCACTGATTTTTAATTTCCTTTTTGGAGTAAAATCAGTCAAGTTCAGTGTGGGAAAGTTACGGTTGTATTTTAGACAGTTCATGCTGCATGTACAAGCCAGTATTTTCCAGAACAGCTTTTGAAAGCAAATGCGTTCAGAAAATGACAGAAAAAATCATGAAACAAATACCATGTCAAGGGTCATACAAAACACAAAGATACAGATACAAATTCCAGTTCAGGAAGGCAGCAACATGGCAGTTACTAGGAAGGGTCAGCTGAGAGCAATGACTTTAACTGGACCTTTGACACACATGACCCTTGTGTTCCTGCTTGAAAAACAATTTATGGAATCCACACCCCTGGGCAATTCCCTGAAAAACCGTAAGGTTTGATTGTGTTTTAACTAAAAAGACAAGTACCTGCAGTAATTTGGCAAATATATCCTCTGTTGTTATCACAACCTTCATCAGCCCACTTCCCTGCTTCTTTAACAGGATTATTTCTCATGACAACACAATCAGCCTTGAGGCAAAAAGATATAAAATCAGTTACAAGTAGCTAGCAGAAGCAAATACAAAACTTTTGTCCCCCTTTTACATCTACAGACACAAGTAATGCTGTAGTTTTACTCTCACATCTCTGTAACATCTAATAGTAATGTTGTTCTCTTTTGCACAACATTGAGTTGGATAAGCAGACCAGAGAAATTCTGGTATTCTTGTATCTCCAGGCATACAGCAAGGAGAGAAAGCAAGCCACAGACAATTTAAAGAGAAGTGAGATCAACTATTGCAGAACAGACCAGTTAGCTTTACCCAAGAAAATAACCACAACCCTCAGGGGGCAATACAATGTTTCTGACATATCAGTCTCCAAATTTATTGGTGAAAGCTGTAATGGCACGCACAGCAAAATTAGAACTGCTCCTGCCCAAAGACAGCCACTGATCTGTCAGTACCACTTACAGTGACATTTCAGCTTCTCTGACATGGACATGATAGCTACAACCTATGTTAGCACAAATTAGACAAACAGTGATGAATGCAAAAAGCTACATGGGTACAAATGGTTTTCTGCAATGAAGCATCCAGATTTATTTTATTCTATTTACTTATTTGATTTTGCTGTCCAGGAGGAGATGCACAGAGAAAGACTTAATTTGTAAGTTAAATTAAAAATCTAATCTTTCAAACTGAACAGCTGCATAGTATTTTGTATTAACTATGATAACTTATTTTTTGCTAAAGTCAAGTAAACTTAAAAACAAATCTGAACTTTATAAAATAGGGTCTTCGTAAGTTTGCACAGAAGACTTCATAGAAATCCTAATACTTTACATAAGAAGAGAAACATATATATTGTTCCTCCCAGAAGTAGCATTTTAAAGATGCTTTCTCTTTTGAACTTTGAATTCTCCCACATTTTCTCCCTCCATTAGAGATAAGAAGCTCCAAGGTACTACTTTTAAAAACAGGAAAAAGGACATCATACATAAAAATAAGATTCCTACATTAGAAATGGCATTCACAACAAATACAGCTAGTACTATTATGTGCTGTAGTTCCATAGCACAGAACTCTCTAAATACATAAGATCAGAGAGAGGAATTCTATGACCTATCAGATTAGTTTGTATGGCAGAGAAACAGCAGAAGTAGGTTTCTTTTTTTGTTTATTTTTTTGTAAAAACTGAATGGCTGTCTTTTTATAGAAGCACATCCTTCCCACAAATGTGACTGATAGAATTTGCTTCTATGTAAAACACAGCTGTTTGAGGGGAATGTTTGTAAGTGCCTCTTGCAAGCTACGTAAGACAAGAGGAAATGGCCTCAAGTTGTGCCAGAGGACATTTAGACTGGATATTAGGAAAAATTTCTTCACTGAAAGGGTTATCAGGTATTGTAACAGGCTTCCCAGACAAGTCCTTGAGTCACCATCCCTGAAGGTATTTAAAAGACATGCAAGCATGGCACTTAGGGACATGGTTTAGGATGGACTTGGCAGTCCTGGCTTAACAGTTGCAGTTGATGATCTTAATGGTCTTTTCCAACCTAAATGATTCTATGATTCTATGCCAACTGAGAAACCTGCTAAGTTCAGGCACATCTGTGGTCAGAGGACTAGAGGGATGTGCTCATTCAGTGTGCTTTTGGGGCAGATGCCATGAGGCAGGAATCCAACTATTCTCTTTACCAGAGCCTATGAGAGACTGTGGGGTGAACACAGAAGCAATGTAGCCTTCATGGACACAGAGAACTGAAATCTGAAATCACTCTTTGTAAAAGAACTGCACGGATATTGTCACAAGCTAATACAGCAATTGCCCAGGGCTTAAAACCATTCACCATATTTGGATTTATATTTGGCATGTATATATTGTATGAAAGTAATAAGTCAAGCAGTAACGTCTCAAATTCCAACAAATACATAAATGCAATCTAAAATCAAATTTCAGTGAAAATTTTGTGATTGCTATTTACCTGGCCATCATATGAGTATAAATCTGTATGTCCTGATGGGAAGCCTTTGGCCCAGTTTGTAAAGTAAACCCCTGTTCCATCTGTCCAGAGGAACCTCAGTTCATGATTTATATCATTCAGTCCAATCCATGTATCAGTAACAAAATCTTTCATATGGAAGGTGAGGAAAGCTGAAGTAATAAAGAAAAAAAATAACACTTTTAATGAGGGACCATTGCAAGGTCTGGCCTCACTGAGGTTGGTGATATTAAAATATTTTTCCTGAAATACAGAACACTTCATTGTTGACAACACAAGCAGGTAAGACGAAAAGAAGGTGATTTTTTAGTTTAATGAACAGGCAACCAGACATACAACTGTGGGTTTTGGCAAAATACTTCACCTAAGTATCTAACCTGGTACTGGGATGAATCCCAAGAGCATGACGGAAATGGTTTTTTGTAATGTCTTAAGACATTTTTGAATCCTAGTCCCACATTTGACTTACAAATTTACATCTGTGCATATCACACACATTTTTTTATAATCCCACCAGAGTGGTTACCCCCCAATGGCATCAGACAGCACCACTGAGCACCTGCTACTCGCACATCTGCACAAATAGTGCTGTTATAGAACTGCAAGCGTTTCCTCTCCCCCTGGAACACACCGGCAATAGCCTGCACTGTCTTAGCAGGGAGCAGAATGCACCAGTGACAAGTTTAAAATGAGTCTCAACAGAACTATTCATCACAAGCAGTTCAATTGCTACAGCTTTGCACCATCCAGGAAGGTGCTCATGTGTCTTAGCTACCATAGCTAGCTGACAAATAGGGCAGACTAGGGCAGCTGGCATTCACTAATCTACAACATATCAAACAGTGTGATAAAATTAATATATCATGGCTTTTGCCAGCTGCTACAGTCATTCTTATAAGCATACTTTTCTCAGCAAACAATAGATGAATTTGTGTCTGCTCTATTAACCGTTCACCTTCCTTTAGTTTTTTTTTTTAAATGAATGCAGCTTCCAGGAATGAAACCTGTAGATATCTTTGCCAAATGTTGACATTGCTGTTCTGCCAGAAACTGAAACAGGAACTCGAGCCTTTATGCCTACATTGCCAGCAATAACAATAATTTAGTGCTAATAGCTTTATTGCTCATTTCTCTTTTACCTAGCATTCAAGCCCTGTGCATGAACCAGCCACCTGAAATCCGTACTGCAGTAATTATGTTGGATAAGAATTTAATTCAGGTATATTTGAAAAGTGAATGTTTGATTCTTGATCTCTTCACATGTAGAAAACATAAGTAGTATGAAGTTCATGTCAGCAGTCTAAATTTGAACTATTTAATTGCTCAGATGACAACACAGACTTGTTTTACAATGGTTGCTTTTGCAGTATGCTGTTTTGAGTTCAAAAAGAGTATGTGTTGTACAACATCTATTTATCATCACTGTAGTATAAAACAGTACTGCTAAAAAGAGGGTGTTATTAACATCTATCAAAATCTTCCCCAATTTTTAATTCGTATGTGTACCATGTTTATTGAAGTACGAGGTAATTTCCCTGTGTTCATCTCCCCCTGTCACAGATGCAGCACTTAGGTTCATTAAAATAAGCTCCTCTAGTGAAAAGAATGGTACATTTATGTGGTGAGTTGTGGGCAGGTGTATGAGCAGTCAAACCTCTGCCCCAAGCTGCCCAGAGACATAAAGTTCTGAGCCTCAGGGCTCAGAAAGCCATGCAGCAAGTTAATGCCACCTAGTGAAACGGCATCATTTGGAATGGAACTTGCTCAGTCCAGCTGGCATCATGTGCAAGCAAAAACAGCACTACTTTGGCTGCCAGCACAATATATGTGTGTACATATATATAAGCCAACATTAAAATTTGGCATATTCAGGTGAAGACTTCATTGTAAATTACTGAAGTCTATGTGTTTTGGAACAGAAATCTTTATTCAAATCCTGTCCATATTCACACAAATACAAAGCCATTCTGTAAAGATTAAATGTCATCTCATCTAGTTGCTACAAAACTATACACAGTACCTTGCACTTGTTCATTAGGGATAGTGGCCAGGTTTCCTCCTAAATTCATGCAAGCTGTTCGTGCAGCATGCCAAGTGACACGTTCATCTTCTGTAGATCCAAATATTTTGTAACACTAAAACATAAACAAATTCTCTATATATTAGCTTTACTCCAATATCCCTCACAGATTTAAAGCCATGCTTTAAGCAAAGCAGGGTGGAGAAAAGGCAGTAAAATAATACATTTATCTGAAAAAAACACATTCAGCTTAAAATAAGCTTTATATGCTGGTCCTTGTTCTATATAAAGGTCTCAAGAAAGTGTTTGGCTCAAGAAGACATATACTAGTTTTGATCTGAAATCCCTAGAAAATAAGCAAAAACTGACTTTTTATAGACACTCATCTAACAGTGGTAAGTTATACATGACTGATATTAGTCTGCCTATTTGATTATTTGACTCTACAAAGCATACTGTGCTAGTAAAGTTAAGGAAGACAAAATGTATTCAGTACTGAAAAAGTGTTATGGTTTGGCTAAAAAACATCAAGATCAAAACATCAACGCTTCAGGAACTCTGTCTAAACTCTCTAGGAAACATATCAAAAGGTCTGAAGAGATGACTTTCATCAACTGCAACTGAATATGCTTCATTAAAAGCATCAAAAAAGCATCTTTCCTGCAAAACAATGGATGGACAAACAAACAAAAGCATGCAGGCATCAAACAGCTCTCTAAAAATTAATAATATTTTACTCTAATAAAAAAACCAATATTATTAAATAATTCCCTTGTTTTCTATTTAATGCTTTGCCAAATACCCAACATGCACTGTATTTGTTATGGTACCTTATTATGAAAGGAAAGCCAAGTTGGATGACATCCTCTTGGAGTTGAAAATGTTGTTGGAGGAACAGTTGAATTAATGGAACTGTTGTGCCTTTCACATATGTAGGGATTTGGATAACCACAGTTTATATCATTCCAAAATCCTGAATGTAAGATAAATGGGGAACTGTGTGACACCACATCCAGAGCTGGCTAAATGGAAATCAGCTTCACTTGTTCTTGCACAGAGTGCTTTTAGTTGAAAGGTAAGATCAAATCCTCAGAGTCTCTCAGTTTATTATCATTCTATATCAGCATCTAGGATAAATATGTCACTTTATAGACACTGTAATTACAGAATGTTAAAAGCTGTGTAGAACCAGGTACTAGAAATATCAATTTTATAGTGGCACAGTAGGCCAATTCTAATAAAAAATACAAAGCATTTGTATAGCAATCACAGACCTCTATCAGAGCTTCCCCATGCCAGGCTTAAGGTAAACACAAAAGCACAAAACTGTTATAAAGTCCTGAAAATAGTACTATGGTCTGCTCCTATGATATTTTGCAAAAGATAAAAAAAAAGTGGGGGAAGGGTGCCTCTCAGAAGAAAAAAAGTTGTCACACAAACACACAAATAATGAAACTCAGGAACAAACACACAAAACTCACCTAAATTCTTATACATAACTACACAGTTTTCATCATTGTTTGCAAAGTTAGGTTCATGTGGTGCCCAAGCCAAATAATTCACTGGAGTGCCATCCATCCAGCTTAAGAAAAACAATCCAACAAACACTTCTTTAACATACAAATAGAATTGCTTCCACGTTACAAAAAGTAATTTTGCAATATGCTTAATATAGCCAGTCATAGTTTAAGGTGTATAAGGTTTTTTGACCAATTTGCCTCTTCGCTGATGGCACTAAACTTACTCTCTATGCAAAGACATAGGTTTATATGTTGAAGTCGTGTTTACTCTGCATTTAAGCGATGTGCTAAAACTTTTGCAACTGATAGGACAATACTCAACCACTTGGGCCAATGTGAAATCATTTCATCAGACATCATTTCAGCATAACAGAGCCCCAGTGCTCACCATTTCCCACACCCCATGTGCCCGTCACAGGGAAAGAGATTTTATTCATAACACTGGTAAAATGATTGATCTTTCCCCCATGCAGAGGAAAAGGGCATGACAAACCACCTAAAAGGAAAATCCTGTGACAATGTGCCTTACCATAAGGTAAAATACCAACTTTGAAAAAGTTGTACACCCATGTAGATTAAACAGTAAAGGATGAAACCAGGCAACCAAACACTTATTAGGAGACATATTCTTATTGGACTGCAAGTGCAGAAGTGCACAGGCTTGCCTTTCAGGCACATACAAAAGGTACTTCACTTAGAAGCACTTTCATCCTACGGGCCCTACAAAAACAATGGAATGTTTCATTTTCCGAAGGTGATCTGGGTCCCCTAATATACTCATTATCCTCTGGAAGTTCCTTATTGTCACTGTGGACTATAAGGAGAACTAAGAACTACTAGGCATCTATCAAGGCACTTCAAGACCCAGAATGAACTGAATCCAGGCCTAAATTAACATCACTTCTAAAAAATTATATGTTACTGCATACTGACATTCAGAAAGGCTTGCATAAAACCTGCTTTTCATTGAGTGCACCTGAAGTTATATAATGACAACAGCTATCTTTTTCCAACAAAAAGAAAATGGGTTGCATTTTACCCTCTATTACAGTCTGTTCCCAAAGGTTAAGCACAGGGGAAAAGAACATTTTTACCTACCAAAACTCTTATATATTTTGAATTGGGGCATCTATTTATATTTTCAATATAAATCACGGCATAAAGGAAACTAGAATTCCTGAATAAAGCCCCAAAATATATCATCTGCGGTGTAATTTTTCTGCTAGCTTTGGGTGAATTCTATTTAGGAAACATGCAGTATTTCTCCTGGGTAGTCTGGAACTAAATTAACATGGAATCAAACCACTTGACAACATTAATATGTTTAAATTAAGACTCAAAACTAGGTATGTCCTTTGAAAATCCATGCCCTATTGAGTTAACTTCTTTGGTCCCACAGACTACAAGGTCTTAAAACAAACAGTAAGGCAAAACTTTCCAAATCCAACAGATCTGATGTAAAGTTATAACAAAATTAATGCTTTTATATTGTTAAAGGATAAGTCAAGTTTTAGGGTTTATGAATCTACTCTAGCTTCCAGTGGTGTCAAGGAGAAATTCCATTTACTTAAGAAGGAGCTGGTCTTCTATGAAAAAAAATTTTCACTAGCATCCACAAGAAACACTTTTTACAAATTCCTTATATTGGCTATATTTTCTTGGAGTATGGACAAGACAGACAAAAGCTGAGAGCAAAATTCAAGTCAAGCTTTCTTCCTGCTATAATCAAATATAGAATAACAGTAACAATAACAGTGTGAGAATGCCTAATGACAGAGAACCCTCAGAAATGGGAGTCAAAAAAAAGTGGATTAAATATAATGCTACACTGTGGTACATTTACTACAGAATACATTTTTACAACCTTCATAATTAAAAAACACTAAACACGAAAATCCCACAGAATTCAGAGGAAAAACGTTCTCTTTTGTTTTGACAGGTCACAACTTCATTCAAGCTCTTCATTATTTTTGCTGCGCTCAGTAAATTTCTTTATTTTAATGCCCAATGCAAGTTTGACGGTTCTAGTTGGCCTACCTTGTTCGTTGGTCAACACTCAGTTGTAAACCAATGAAATATGAATCCTCTTTGCCATTTTTCAAGATCTAGAATGTAAATATTAAAATTGTATAAATGTTCTCTCTTTATCACAGAAATTATTATGTTAATAATGATTAATATACATCTGACTGACAGAGGATATGACCTGATATATTCTCTAGCTGCAACATTCAAGTTAAAGCAGCTCACCGTGGACAGTCCACAGTCAAACTTCAACATTGGCCAAAATCAGCACCTCTTGCACAGTCTCTGCAGTTGACATCATCTGACAAATTTCTTGCAAAGGACAAGCCTCCTACAATTTGGATATAAATCAATATAGACCCTTGTGTCAGCTCACTGTCACTCTTTAGGCAGCCCAGGAAAAGTTCTATGTAGTTCATATATGACTTTTAAGCCCACTCCTGATTAATGAATTTGGACTCAAGACAGTATAAACAGGTAACCAAACCCCACCACCAAGGAAGTATCATTTAAAAGCTCTTTCTCATGGCATAATCCATTATTCAAGTTGTTCTTCCTGCATAATTATATTCTTCTTACAAGAAAGGAGGCAAAGGAGCAAACTTGAGAACGAAAAAGAGGCTGCTGGATAGACTACATCTCAGATATACTGACAAGATCAAAAGCCAGTGCTCTGAGTGTTGCATGTAAACCAGTATCTGTTTTGATCCACTAACTTAAGATATCTTGAGTTTATCTGTGGATAAACTTTATTTTCAGTTAACTCACCTGCCTTACAGAATCATAGCTCACAAGTATACTACTTCTTGCTAAAATGAAGCCACAGAACAATTAAAGGTAAGCATAACATTTACCTTAACACCTTACTGGTTGCAGATAGATATAATGTGGTGTAACTGCTACTTTGAATAGGAAAAGTAGATAATGATCTGTTTAATGCTTACTGTACTTATGTCTATACAAAACACTAAACCAAAATTTTCTTTGACTCCGCTATGAAACAATCTGAAAAAAAGACTTGAGTTTGTTCTTCATATTAATCTGGCTTAATGCTACTGCAATTACACTATCATAAAACTTGCAGGGAGAACACCGGGGTGAAAAGAATTTGTGCCCATGCTCACTTGTTTTGGATGATTTATTCCATAGTATTAATGATTTTTCTTACATATCGCCAGAGGAACTTTCTTTCACTTTCACTCTCAATGACAGCAAGGTCTCCGAAGTTCGTTTTGCAGAACTCCCGACCTTTTTCCATAGGAACACTCTCCGTGCTGAAATAATATTGTTTATCTTCATGTACAATCCATCCGTCATCAGTAGTCTTGTATTCTGTAAGACAAATTGTAAGCAAACTTCATTGTTCCTGAGATCAAGACATTCTCATCAGTAAAAATTTTTAAATGCCTTTAAACATGCACACACAAATAGTAATAACAATAAAACTTACTGGGTGCAGGAGATTCTGTTGGTTCAGGTTTTACACTTGCTCCTATAAGGAAAAAATATAATATTATGATTGTATGCTTTCTGCTGTAAGAGAAAATATTTAGTATGATTGATAGGCATGTTTTTCTATTGACATTGAATTTCACAGTTAGCAATGGATTTAACACCAAAAAGTAGAAGGAACTAAATAGCCTAAATCTCTTATTTTTCGTACACTATTTAATTTTAAATACATATTTTTGTTTCCTGAGACTATTCCTTATGTGCAAGGTATTATAAAATACCTTGAAATTTACCTGAATTAAGTAATAATTTTTGGTATTCACTGGAGGCAGAAAACCTTATGTCCCAAAGCTTTTAAAGGGGATTTTATGTCCCAAAGCATTAACTTGATTAAGACAGTCCTGTATCCCCTTCTTCCTCCTTTCCTCAGGTCACTTATGCATTAATTCTGGCTTAAACCAGAGGCAACAGGAATGTAGGCTGGGTTACCTTCTTCCATGGTGCCCTAGCTAATACAGAGTGAAATTCCTTCTATCTTTCTCTCATTAAGAGGAACTTCTATCCAGATCTTGAAAATTTCTCTAGATAAAATCTCACTGGAGAAGATCACAAGAAATTTAACTGGTCCCCGAAAAGAAGACTTCAGGCTAAAGAATTCCCCTGTTTGTTTTTGCTATGGTATCATGGAGATGGCATCGTGGATGACATCATTAGACTCTCAGAAAAATTATTTCTAATACAGGAGATCTCTGTCTTTATAGGTTTATCAATTTATTTTATGCTAAAATATAAGCTCAGAGATACTGACTTTTAAAAAGAAATTATCTGCCTAAGAAATTCTTTTACCAATACAAAGCAGAGCTGGTATTTTATTGTCAATAATCTAATGCAGAATCTTTATTTTGCTCCCCTCCTTCCCAATATAAGAATGTGGTAAAATTTTAAATGAGCACTTGCTAAAATACTCAAACTTAAGTAGATGCACTGCTTATGGAACTCAAGGTTTCCCTAAATGATAATTTTTGTCTCGATGTCTTCAAAAAAACCCAAAATAACCAAACTCAGCTCTCAAGAGAATTTAGCAAGAAACCAACATGTGAATTACTACAGATTCAATTAGCTGAAAAAACGGGAACTGAGCCAAGTAAAGGAGAGAGTTTTCACACACAAAAATTCAAGTATGTGAACTGAGTTGCAAAGTATTTTCTAATAACTTGAAAATCCGTAATTTATTGGCAACAGTATGAACTTTTTTAAGTGAAAAGTCAAAAGCGAATGTGAATATTTGAAGGAACATTTCCTATTTCTCAAGTATCACATTTCTCCTTCTGAAATCATAGAGCAAGGTCAGTGAGAAGTCCCCACAGGGCACCAAAGGCACTGTATCTTCAAATGCATCAAAACCTGGGAATCCTTATATCACTTGGATATTTCACATTCCACAGGGAATCATCCTGATAAACAGGTTTTGAAATTTTTGATTTCTTAAAGTAAAGGAAAAAATGAAGTGAGAATTATTTCTTACTATACTAATACCCAGGAGTAAGCGATACCTTTTCTTATCTGGCAAATCCATCCATACAGATAATCACAGTGCCTGTCATTCCAAAGCATGCTGGAATCACCACTGATCTCTGCACAAAGTTCGATTCCTTGATAATTATTGGGTTCTCCAAAGCCCCAGTTTTCATACCTCACCTATGACAGAAAAGTTTTTGTGAAGATTCTGTTCTATAGAAAGAAAATAATTGAAAGAGGGAGGGGAAAGCATCAAACCACAGCCCTACAACTTGTTCCTACTGTCAGTTTTAAAACTTAGATATTGGGAAACCAGAATCTCCCCATGCAAATGCTGACATTTCAAACTTTTTTTCAGATTGCAACTGGACTGCAGCTTAGATAACAGTTGTTTCTGATCACAATTTGAAGAATATTGATGGTTTTTATAGGACCTAAATTCTGTAAAATTCATCTAATAACAATGATGGGTCATGATACATGTTGATATTAAATTAAGTAAATGTCCTGTATGAGCTAAAATAGTATGACATTATTGAGACACAATAAAAATATTGACATTTTTCTCAGAAAAATATTATTGCTATTCTAATTTTTCCATATAAATTCCAGTTTCAGTTTTCTGTATGGTAAAATTCCTTCAATGTATTTTGGTCAGCCTTGCATGACTTACACCCACATCTCCAAAACCACTTTTTTTTTTTGACAATTTTATATCTTAGTCTAAAGTACAGTCAAGTCACACCAGCATAAAACAACTGCCTTCAGCTACACGGAACATAGGTCATTTCAGATAAAGATCTAATTAGCAAAGAAGAGAAATACTAAAGATGTACTCTTTTACTCACAAAATCCTTGCATTTATAAGAACATTCTCTTAGTCTACAAGAATTTAATTTTCTTGTTGATTCAATGCACATTTTCTTATCACAAATCAATAAGTTTTAGCCAAAAAAAATCAGGCCATGAAAATTGCTATTCGTAAGCTTTCCTAAAGAGAGCATGATATACTAAAGGGTTATGATTAAGCATAAAATTACACAGAAACACATACACCACACACACTTGAGAAGCACAGGGACTGCAAAATAACAGCTGTGGAAAATTAAATCACTCACTGGAGATCCATCACTCCAAATAAAGCCATCATCAGGATTCAAGTAATATAAGCCCATCCAGAAACGCTGGTGGTAATAGCCATTATTCCTAAAAACAAACCCAAAAATAATAAATGTCCCATTTATAAGAACTTTAAACATAAAACCAAAATTAATAAGAGGAATCCAATATTTTTATCATCTGTCATTCACAACAGTTAATAAACTTCTCTAAAAATAATCCTTAAAGCTGTTAGAAACAATAACAACCACAACAGAAATTAATTAAAATGCAACCACTTCTAGCTGTTATCACTGTACATTAACTCAGACAGATTGAAATACTGACCAAGAAAATGTCCAGATCCAGTCCAAGTCCTGAAAATAAGGTGATTTAATATTTTTGTATAATGGTTCAATAACTACTGTTGCTCCATTTATCAACACTCCATTTTCTCTGTAGAGGCACTTAGGGTTTCCAAACACAAACAAGCAAACACTTGTTGCAGTTGAAATGCATTTAAAAACCAGCACCTTAAACTAATTCTTGTCTGCAAGCATACACATTTACTTATCTTAATTTATTGAGTCAATTTGTGATAATACAGCATCTAAGACTTTTTCCTTGCTGTAAGTATGTAGCTGGGGTTCTAGTACTGTTGTAGCATTTTGCAAGGCTGCTATGTTTCAGTCTTGCTTCCTAGTTAGACAAGGATGTAGAAGTTAATTGAACCCAATCTATTCAGGTCATATTGCAAGTGTTACATTTTTGAGGGTATTTGACCTCATTCCAAAATCTCACACCTGCTTTTAACATTCAGGAACTCACTAACCTTAGTTACATTCCCTGTGTAGGAAAAAATGAAACTGAAGTTGCTTCTGCTTTCTGATTAGTTCATAAAAATGACAAACAATCAACATATTGACCAGATTTATATCACAACTGCTACCCTATTTGTACACTTG
The DNA here is from genome assembly GCF_963210335.1 of Falco punctatus. Classification (NCBI taxonomy): domain Eukaryota; kingdom Metazoa; phylum Chordata; class Aves; order Falconiformes; family Falconidae; genus Falco; species Falco punctatus. The sequence goes on from NC_137583.1 coordinate 72,905,470, forward strand.
CTTATGTGAAAACAACTAGCATCTGTGGTAATTTTATAAGATCCCCAAATCCCCAGTAAATATTTTTACATCAGATGATAAATGTTGCCTCAGCTAGATATCTTGCCAATCTCATTTTAGCATTAGTTTCTGGGGTAATAGCCACTACTCATACAACTCCTGCTATTTCATCAGCTTTGCTTTTTTGCTGTGTTTGATAAAGATGCAGATTATTAATGCAGACTGGTTTATACAGAAGTAAAAACATACACCTTAAATAAAATGTTTCAGAAAGGTCAAAAAACTAGTTAAAGGATGACCACAGTACAGATACTCACGCAATAGAACGCCATATCACATACTGTTCTTCTTTCCCATTAATGGAGGCCAGATCTCCTCCTATAGCTCGACAAAACTCCTGAGATTCAAGCCATGTTTTCTTTTGCTCTCCTCTTGAAAAAGGCTAAAGAGAGCATTTTGCAATCAGACAAAATAGGCCAAAGGTCACAAGATCAAGATCAGCTACCCAAAAGCAATTAATTTACAATTAACTTGTTCTGTGGGGATGTGGTGGTTTAACTCCAGACAGCAACTAAGTATCACATAGCTGCTCACTCACTCCCCGCCACCCCTTCAACGGGATGGGGAGAAGAATCAGGAAAAAGGTAAAACTCAAGGGCTGAGATAAGAACAACTTATAATTGAAATAAAATAAAAATAATGATAAAATAATAATAATAACAACAATTGTAATGAAAAGGAGAGAGAAGGGGAGAGGAGTGAAATCCAAAGGGAAGGGAGCAAAAAACCCAAATGATGCACAAGTGATGCACTCCCTGACCAATGCCCAGCTAGTCCCCGAGCACCTAGCGGCAGGTCCCAGCCCACTGCCCCCAGTTTATATACACAGCATGACATTCTATGGTATGGAATGTCCCTTTGGACAGTTCAGGTCAGCTGCCCTGGCTGTGTTCCCTCCCAGTTCTTATGTCCCTCCAGCCTTCTGGCTGGCAGGGACTGAGAAACTGAAGTGTCCTTGACTTAGTATAAACATTAGGTAGCAACAACCGAAAACATCTGCTTTATCTATCTTATTCTCACACCAAATCCAAAACACAGCACTGCACCAACTACTAATAAGAAAAATAACTCTATCCCAGCTGAAACAAGGACAAAGGATTACAGAAACTTTGAATATAGGGTTTCTGAGTGCTCATCGCTGTGAAACACAAGCTTAGTATGAGTGTCTTCAGGCCCAGTTAGCAAACTGCATTGCTGACAAGAGTATCTGCTGCAAGACAACAACCAGGAGAAAGGCATTTTTACTCTTAAAAGAATGGGAAGTTCAGTCTTAAAAGAACTGGAAATTCAGAACAGAAGATCAGACCTGAAGATCAGACTTTAATGGAAGAAACAAAACCATAAGCATTTCAACAAAAAGGGAACGAGACCTCTACATTTAATCTGTAAATAAGCTTATGAAACAGTAAGACATATGTATACTGATTTTTATTGCATACATGTGCAGAACAGAAACTACCTTAATGGAGAAATAAGCAACATACTTACTTTGAAACAGAAGCTAATACGATTGTTTGAGTCCCAACCTTCTGGACACCGGGGAATAGGAGTTGTTGTAGGAACAGGTGGAACTGTCACTCCCTCTGCCCACACTTTGCACAGGAACTTTGCCTTTTCTTCACATTTTATTACATCCCATAATCCACCTGCAATTCCAGTCTTCATGGCAACGCAGCCTGGCTTTCTTCCTGGTTGTAAACAAGAATGCACAAAAGCAACATTTAGAGAGTCATAAGAGTTCAGAAAACTTCATATTCTATCCTGACAGAAATTAAGTCTTTGTGTAGAGTCAAAAATGTTTCTAATGTTAGAGTAGATCCAGAGGAGGGCCATGAAAATCACCAGTGGGATGAAACATCTCTTCTGTGAAGAAAGGCTGAGGGAGTGGCATTGTTCAGCCTGGAGAAGACTCCAGGGAGACCTTACTGCAGCCATTCATTATATAAGAAGGGCTAATAAGGAAGACTGAGAAAGACTTTTTACCAGGGCCTGTAATGACATCACAAGAGGCAGTGGTTTTAAAATTAAGGAAAGTAGGTTTAGGTTTGATATAAGGAAGACATTTTTTTACTATGAGCTTGGTGAGACACTGGAACAGGTTGCCCAGAGAAATTTTGGATGCCTTATCATTGGAAATGTTCAAGGTCAGGTTGTAGAAGGGTTTGAGCCACCTGATCCAATGCACGATGCCAATGGCAGGGAGGCTGACTTGACAATCTTTAAATATCCCTTCCAAGCCAAACTATTCTGTGATTCTACAATTCAATGATTCTAATCCATGAAGTTAAAAAAATTTAAAAAAGAAAGAGAAAAAAAGAAAAAAAATCTGTGGTTCAGCCACACCTGATACTGAATTTTGCCTCACATCAAATCACCTCCAGTGGCTGACTCTAGCAACATCATAACCTTCTATCCAACAACTTCTCCCCTAAAACAGAAGATGTGGTTAGAGCTAGGTTCTCAAATTTGTTTAATCTGACTATGATTTTCAAAAACAAACTTGTTATATACAAGCCTAGTATTGGATTCATGGTCTACATAGCCTTACCACTCCACCTGACACATGCAAATCAGCATTTAGGCACTGAAATTAAAGAAAATTAGAGGATCTCCTGAAAGCCAAATGCCAGAACCTTGATAGCTGATGACTATCCCCTTTCTGATGTGATCATCTCAGAGATGAAATGACCTCCCAGTCTTATAATCTAATTAGCACACAAAAAAATGCCATGTTTTCATCAGCAAAACCTGGCAAATAAGGAAATCACAATTAGTCTAGTAAAGATATTAAATGAGAAAAGATTAAATAGAAATCTTCCCTTTGACATCCTGTCCTTCCCTACAATCCCATTTTCTCTAGGACCGGAGATGCTCCATGCATGCTGTGATCTCACACATCTCAAAATGTGCAGCTAGCAAGTGTACTATGAGATATGGCTGAACAGGCAGGACTTGTAAGCAGGACGCAATATGCCTGCAGAGGTTGCTTTTCCATAGTACAGACACAGACTTTCTCAGAACAGATGCAAATCAGAAACTTGATCTCAATTTAAAGTTTATTACCAAGCTCATGCTAAAAACTCATTTCAGCACTAAGCAGGAAGTTAGCAACAGCACTGCACACTTGAGAAAGCAGCCAGATACATTTGAGAGCAGGCAGTCCATCAAGAGAGGACTAAGGAACGAAGTAAAGGAATTCAAGTAGTGAGTAATGCTTTTGGGCACTGGATTTATTAAACAGTATAGAGTCATACCTACCAGGCATTTCAGAATTCCAGTGTGTAAATAAGACAGATTCACCATTAACCCACTTGAACGTTCCCTTTTCTTCTACATCTGAAAGTCCAATCCAGAAGTATCTTTCTGTTCTCAGCCCAACCAGGCTAGTCAGATAGGCTTGTTCATATCTGTTCAAAAGAACACAACTGTTAAATTAATACTGTTAAATATATTTTTTAAAGTTGTAAAAGGGTTTTCTCATAAATTTATCAGAATGTTCTCAGAACTTCAACTGTAAGTTCTTGAAAGCATAGCTTAGATGGATTTACTTGAAAAAAAACACGTAACAAAAAATCACATAACAGATATTTTGTAAACTTCATAATACCAGTGTATTCTGCCTTCTCTTCAGATATCCAGTAAAGAAATTGACATAATCATGGACTGACATGAAATTGGTGGGAAAGAAGAAACCTGATATGACTTATATGTTATAGCACTGTATTTTTTGAGAGTTTCTAGTACCCTTGCATTTTAATGACTTCTTGCCTCAGGCAAATCCAAAACTGGAAAAGGAATCTCATCATTATTGAAGAAATACACAAAAATAGAGGCTAGAGTAGTATGATACTAAATTATCAAAACAAGGAACACTGCAAATTACATCCAATGATCATGCAAGAAAAGTTATGTTTGGGAAACCAAAATTATGTAGAGGTAAAGCCTGTCATGGTTCATTATGGTGTCTAAACAAACAGCTCCTAAGAAATCAAACCAAATAAAAGTCTCCCCTTAACAAGGTTTAGTCTGAAGACCACATTAATGTTAAACCATTTTTATGACAGCTGCAGTGCTACCTACATTTAAAGAGCTACCGTTTGGATAGCTAGAGCTTCCACACTAGAACAGATCTATGTAGATTATATAGAAACAAATAAAAGAAAGTGTCAAGCATTGAGTCAACTGCAAGCAAAATAAGCTGTTTCTTAACCCTTTCATTTTCCCTATATGCCACATTCAATAATGTGCACCAGTTGTTCAGAAATGGAGAACACACTGAACCCTGTCTGAATTGTGATGGATTTTCAGGTACCAAGCACTTCTATCATCACTGGTTTCTTATTTAACTTTTTTCAAATTAGCTCAATTCTGAGAAGACCAGACAGGTGCAAGCGATATCCTCTTGTTCATTTGAACTAGTTTTGAAAGGAATTCAGAGCCATATCTCTTCATTTAATAATCAAAACTGGATTCTGCATCCTTCACTCAAGTAAAACCCATCCTCAAGCCACTACAATTAAGGAAATAGAAAACATAATTCTATTTTTTTTCCTTGACATACCCATGTATATCAATACTGAATTTACAGCCATAATATGTTTTTATTATAAACTGAATTCCTGGATTTTAATATACAAGCAAAAACTGTGAGAAGTTCTGTATCTACAGACAGCTGTCCTCTCAAGCAACATTTTTGTCCAGATCAGTCTTTATTTTGATATCCAGATGATGCTAGGTGTTAAATCCTCATGTGATCCCCTCAAGCAACATTTTTGTCCAGATCAGTCTTTATTTTGATATCCAGATGATGCTAGGTGTTAAATCCTCATGTGATCCCCTCATGCAAGTAGACTTTTACATACCTATCTTCAATAGTTGCTAAAAAGGCCTGATGCCTTCCACAGGTTTGATTTGCTTGGGAAAATGATACAAATGTATTTCCAATGAAGTAACAATAAAAACCATGTCTTTTCCAACCCTGCCAAAATAAACATTACATGATCACATATGTTGCAGCTTTTTAAAACATCTTTAAAAAAAAAAAAAAAAGAAAAAGAAAAAAGAGAGAAAGAAAGAAAAAGAAAATGAAAAAAAAACCAGCAAAAACCAGAACTGATTTATACCACTGTCAGTTAACCATAGGACAAAGGAACAACTGAACTGAAAAAGCCAGACTGGAAACAGGCAGGATCAAAGCTTTTTAAAATTTTGTTTCATAAATAAATTTTTCACATATAATGAATTTTTAATCAGTGCATTACACTTACAAAGGCATGAGAGGCTTTGCTGTGTGCCTTTAATGCCCAGTATAGGATTATAACTGGCACAGAGGCATTGTACAATCATGGGAATGGTCTTGAGAAGCAAATTTCAGCTTGGTTTTTCAGAAAGTGAACGACACCTCAAACAAGTTTGTTTATTATTAATCAACAGTAACACTCTCTTCTAATGTTTTGTTGTTCAAATGTCATTAACCCAAGAATATGCTTACAAAGGAAGAGTTTGCTCTGACCAGCCACATTTCACACAAATTTTCTTCTAATGGTCTCCAATTTCTAACCTATGAGAGACTTTTTCTATGAGCACACGCTTAGTTCTCTAGGCAAGGATAACATCCATAAAAATGAGAATCCCTTTATCTTCTCCAGTAGTTGAATATTTAAGGTTCCTGGGTAGTCTTTTACAAATATCGGGAATAAACATCAAAGACTTCCTATGCAGCTGTAGAAAGAGACTTGGGAGAAAAGGCAGTTTCTTCATGGAAGACAAAACCCCAGTAAGATTCCTTGTGACATAACAAATTACAGTAGCTTTTCCAGAATTTCTGAGTGTTATGTTACCAGAAGGCGAGCATTACCAAATAAACAATAGACCTGCTGGCAGTTCAGAAGGAGAACAACGGATTCATTTTGCTCAGACACTCCTAACAAATTCTTCAAGTAGAAAGCACTGCCAGAGACCATAGCAAAGCCTTGAGAAAAGTATGTAGACAAGCACACCCTTCATGCTGTGAATAATTTTAGAAAAATATAGGCAGAGCTGAAGAGCAAAGGCTGGTACAGGCAAATTCCTTGGGAAGGCTTGAATGCCAATCAAGGAAAAATGGCCTGCTGCAGGGACAACAGGTTTCAGTGTTGGTTTATGTTCCAGAAAAAGAAAGGGAGCATCAAAAGCCAAATGACAGTCAAAGCCTAGATTTATTCATATGTATCACCTATCCCATCTGCCATAGAAATGAGAAGGCCAAATCTTATGATGACAACACAGAACCCATTTTCCCTGTTTTATCTGTCACCTAGGTGGCATTTTCTCCTCTTAATCATTCCTAGCAGCCTACTCAGAGCAGACAGCTTTCTGATCACTTACTCTCTGGCAGCCCATGTCAACAGTTTCGTCTTCTGTAGGAGCTTCTGACATGGGTTTTCTTTTACAGATGTAGCCAATTTTCTTTTCACAAGAACGGTCTGCCCAAAATCCATCCTGAATATAAGAAGAGAACATCACAATCAAGTGGGATTTAGCCTCCAAATTTTTTTGCTAGCTTTAAAAGAAGCAAAACCTACATCTAAGTTCAGTATTTAATTTCAACCTCGTTCCAGTCTCACTTCTACTGGGGCTGATTCACCATTGATGTACAATGAAAAGTGAACCCTTGGAGGCAACAGCAATACAACATCTTTACAAAGACTACTGATTTAATAAGCATACAGGAGGAAAGGGAAATGTCATCTCTCTCTGCAGAAACCCAGTTTCAACAGAAAAAAAAACCAAGAGAAGACTACATTCCTAGTTAATACTTATATAAAAATCTGAAGATACAAAAAGTTCCTTGTCAAAATTAGAATTACCATTGTTACTTTTCATACTACAGATTCTCAGAAGCAGTAATGACATTCAGTGAGAGCTGTACTGAAGGTAAGGAACCTCACACCATGTTCCCACTATATTTTACATTTTTTTGGGGTTTAAAAGATGAACTAAGGTATTGGGAGAGTAAGAGAAACCTCCGCAAAGCACTCTCTCTCCTGTGCCTTAAAGACTCCACTTTCATATAAGTAAAATCATATCGGTTGGTGGCAATTTTTCTCCCCCCCCACCTCACCCCGAAATATAAAATAATCATCATGAATACACTGTCTCCTGTGCCACAGTGTGCAAAGTTCTCATGAACCTTTGCTTCCAGCAAAAACTCTCCCAAAGCTCAACACTACTGCCTACAACAATGAAGAACCCTAGGATGTTCGGGTAGTGCTTGTGTCTTTTCTGTCCTATCCTGACTGCAAGGCAAGTCCATTGGTGACTGTCTCATCATCTCCTACTATTTGTTTCTCACTCTCACTAGGCTGGTAGGCACTCCAAATAACCACCCAGAATTCTGACCTTCTCAGTCTGGAAGAAATAAGCACAACTTTCATAACCTTTAGATTTCATCAACACGGGAAAACTTACTCTGAAGCTTTGGCGCTCTAGTTGCAGGAAGATCCTTTGCTGTCTTCCCATAACTGTGTCTTCACTGGGAAATTCATACAGTAATTTCTAGGGACTTCTTACCATGTCTTATGAGCTGCTTTTTGCAAATATCTTTCTGTTCTCCTACCTCCTCATTAACTAAATCCAAATACTTCCTTTAAAAATAAGCTGGTGTCATTAACAGGGGCAGGTTTTGTTTCATAAAAATAAGTGATGGATTCAGGTGACTTCAGCCAAGGAGTGAATAACCCGGAACAATCAGCAATGTAACCATACATGTACTCTAGGTAGACAAACCGCAACAAAAACCAGGGAAAACCAACTTATAATTATTCTTTGTTTGGTCAGTTGATGGCTGATCCCAGGAGATACTGGACCAGTGCAACTTCCATGGAATCTGAAGTTACTTTTCCTACTAAGACCAACTATTAAATAGATATGTATTTTGAAAGAGTTCAGAAGAATCCACAATAAAATTAGCCTTCTACACAAAAGTCACATGAAAAGTCTGTATATAGCTAAAATGTGTGTAGTTCTTTTAATCTGTAACTCTCACAATAGAAATTACTGACTTTTTAACCCAAAGGAAAACCTGGTCTGATGGAAAGCATCAAGACCTTAAAATTTAGCCTTGAAATAAATATTTACCAGTCTGACTTACAACTTGGTATAGAAAGCAAAAGAGTCTTCTCATCAAAAAGAATGGTAGAAAAATGTGGACAGCTATCCTTTTGAATCATTAAACTGGACAGATAGTAGCTTCTTTATATTGTAACAAATTTGTATCACATTAATTTGCATCACTGTCCAAAAGGTACAGAGTCAAATTAAAGTAAGAACAGTGAAGTGAAGGAGGAGTTCAAATAAAACTGCCTCAACAACCATAAAATTCAATGACAAATAGACAAAAATTGTTACACAATGAAGAAACATGTTAAAAATAGAAGTCCTTTTTAATATCATTGTTGTATGCCTTGCTGTTATAATTAATTTCTAACTTTCTATTAGTGGAGTGAGGGCACCAATAGACCTAAATGGACCCCCACCATCTTCACCTGGGGCCTCCACCCACCTGCCTGACCATGGGCCCTTGGAGCTCCACTTAAACTCAGACCTGGGCCTTCCATCCCTGCCTACACTGTGACAGAAGTACTTGTCTCCAGCTCCAGCAATGTCTGTACCTGGCTATGGGGCTTTTTGATCCAGACCCTCACCTTTGGACTGCCTTCCTGGCTTGATTTTGGGCTTACCTTGTCACTATGGGCTTGCCCAGCCATCACTGGATTGTGTCTGACCCTGGTTACTCCCTCCAGTCCTGATCCTGACTCAGCTACTGGGCTGGACCTTGGACCCACCTTATCATCCCAGATGTGGGGTGTGGTCTGCCACCAGCTGCCTACCCCTCCTGCAGTGCTCCTTCACTGGGGACAGCGGGACAGGCTCTGGCCGGACAGGCTCTGTCCCTGCAATCTGGAGTATTTTGCTTGGCTTCTGGCTCCTCATCTGTTAGGAAGGAGTTGATCCTTGTTTCTCACCGGTGCTTTCTGTTTTTTCATTATACTTGAAGGTTAATGATCTGCTGTTACATCTATGGGCAGCAGAGAGACCAGCCACATAAAGCAATGGGTATGGAATCGTTTTGTAATAGTTCACACTCTCTGAGAACCAAAGAAGTAGTTGTAAAACCTCAAAACATCCTTTCTCTCAGTCCCTCAGAGGGGAAGTAACTTATTTCAAATATCCCCGCTGGCTTCCAGCTAACCTGTTTTTACTCACATTAAAAACCCTGCTGTAAGTAGCTCATTCTGCCTTTTTACTAAATGAACTATTGGAAGAATTGCAACCTCTGTAAAAAGCTGTGTATACTTGAAGACTTTTGCTCTTTTTCAAATTTCTCTTTCACAAATCAAAACTCCCTTTTATTTCTTCAGCCAAAACCTACATCAGGCTTTCCATATTGCTTTGGAGCACTAATACAAGCAAAAGGATGACAGCTCTCCTAAAGCAGCAGAATGGAACAGCAGGCTACTACTTTTATTTATAGCTACAGCCATAAATGTCTCTATCCATTGCTGTTGGAATTAAAAGGGCCCCTGAGGTTCAGATACAAGTCTCACTTGATACATATTCAGTGCTGGAGGACCCCAAGATCCTTCTGTACTGACAAGCTAGGTGAAGGAAGAGGAAAAAGCTTGGTGTACCAGAGGATGGAGTGTTCTGCTTCTTCCCTTCCCAAAGTCAAGGCCCAGAAACCCAAACTGGTATTTTCATCTGATTCTTCACCATAGCATTGAGCATGCCAGCCTGCCATCAGAAACTCCACTTCTGAGTAACAATCACAGGTTACCTAGCTGCACTGAATGCTGCCACTTTTGGCATGGCATATTGGACACGACCAGTCAGTCCAAATCTTAATGCTTTGAGACCCTGACCACTGAATTAATTTTATTTTATACCCAACCACATGTTGCCCTATGAGGTAAGCTCTGAATAGTATTCAGGCCAACTGGGAAAAAAAAAATTAGTTCTCTTCAATTTATAAGCACGCTCACCAAAAGTACAATGCTCAAGTTTTAATTTTGCATGGGTAAATAGTTTTTTTCCTCCTGATAAAATAGGTAAAGCCTGAACAAGATGGTAAATTCAGTATTATTATCACAAAAAGGAAAAATAGAATTTTTCAAAATCACACACAGACTTCTGCATTAGGCATTGTCTCTGTTCCTGTAGTACACCTTGGTCATCAACCATTGTCACACTCTGGAAGACAGCCTTTTCAAAGCACAGCTGTTCAGTTGTAGGTATATGTTGTAGTCAGAGTCCAACTCAATCAGCCTCACACAGGGCACCAATTGTTGTGGCACAATCAAACCAGTAGACTGCAACAAGGATTTACCATTCATCAGATTCTACTGCTCATGCTCATGCTCATGCTCATGCTCATGCTCATGCTCATGCTCATGCTCATGCTCATGCTCATGCTCATGCTCATGCTCATGCTCCCACAAGACAGACCACACTACTCCTCCCCCATCCAGCCACCTCTCTCACACTCCTCAGAGCTATTTAACCACTTAGCAGGAACAAGCTACAGCTGCACATCATCCATGTCAACCAACCCACTGCCGTCGAGGCAAGGCCACAGCTGCATGTTATCAATGCTGATCAACCCACTGCCTTCATTCCTCTACAGGTATACACTCACTCAGTAAAGGCTTTTGCTAATGCCACTGCTAACTACTTCTCTCGTAGCTCTTCATTGGCAGTGCAGATACAAGCATAACATCTAATCCACCTAGACCTGAGATTTATAGCTTTACCTAGAAAAAGAAAAAGATGGCTTCTATTTTCTTCTACAGATAGTATTTCTCTTTAACATAATTAAAAATTGCTAGTGCATTTTTTAAGGTAGGTGTACATCCCATATTCAGTCAAAGCAGAAAAAATCCAAACATGTCCAAAATGTCTTTGAAGTTTCCTCAAGAAAAGCATTTACATGTTCATGTGCTTCACAGTGTAACTAAAAGTTTCTCCAAAAAAGCCCACATGCACAAATTGAAATCCAGAAATATGGGCCAGGGGGGGCAATTGCTCTCAAGCAAAGCCACCATTTGTGTGCTTCTCAAGGAAGACAACAAAAACAACTTTCTAGCAACCTTGAACAGGGATGCTTCCTCAAAAAAGTAACACCTATAAGACTCTAAAATAGTCTGCTTCAAGCACTGATATCCCCTGCTTCTGTGCTCCTGCACAGAAAAAAACCCAAATGATAAATTAAATTTAAAAGTAATTAAGTTAATAACTACATGACTTTACCTTTCCCTTCATAACAACACAGTCCTCTTGCCTGTTGTTTGCATGAGTGGGTTCTCCACGAAGCCATTTGGTGTAGGTGACAGGTGTCCCATCGCTCCATTCAAAATACATCTGAACCTTGAGGTCATTCAACCCAATCCACAGCTCATCAGCTGGCTCTAAAACATATGATTAACAAGGTTGGTAACAGTCCTTTCATATGATGTGAGATTTTATCTGCATAGAACACAAAATAATTTATTCTCAGGAAGTTTAAAAGGCAGTCACAGGAAATTAAGGCTCCCTGTTTCATAGAGGGCAGACTGTTCCTCATATACTTGCTCATCATCAGGAAAGGACACTTACTGTAGTGGCAATAAAATAAGAGTGTTTAACTTTGTATAAAACAGCCAAAATACTTTCTTTGTTGAATTATGTTGCAACACAACTAGGTTCATTCTTTTTTCCAGCTCAAAACTCTTGTAACAAGACATGAATAAACACCTAAACAAAATGCCACTTCTCCTTTTCCTCCTACCTTTAGTATAGTGAAGAAAGATGTGCCCTCTTTTCTAATGTTCAGACACCCAGTGTTGTCTTTTAGAGCTGACAACCAGAGTACCTGTGAGTTTTCCCATTACATGTGTTCCTATATTGTATTTCATTTCAGAGCAAAATGAAATTAATGTAGTTGTTGGACTTTTTTCAATTTACAGTTAATAGACTTAACTGCTGGGTTTTGGCTGGAAGGGAAATGCAGGACTGATCAAAGATGTTACTTTACAGCAGCTGTTTCTTAGAGGTCTAATTTGTCTGTACCCAAAATGCTCCACTATAATGTGTTGCTACTACAATGTTCATACCTAGCTTTGTTGCAGATAAGCTATTTGAATAAGGAGGATTAAAAATTTTGGCATTTATAATCAGTCAAAATTCCATCATCAGCAAAGGGTATTCCTCTCCAGAACTGATTTTATGACTTTGTTCAGCACAATTGGCAATTTTTAGTTATTTTTTAATTATTTATTTGTAGCCTGTTATCCAGCCTACACTAAAGCAGCAGGTGGGGTTTTTTTATCCACAGCACTGTGATTCAGATCACACTGGCCAACTACATCCACAGACCTTTCTTCAGATAGCAGTCTTTCCAATCAGAGTATGAACTACTTGGTTGCTAGAACTTACTCATTGGGAGTATTTTTCACAAATGACAGGGAGATTACTTTTTAACAATTTTTACACCACTTATGTGTAGAGGAATGAAGGCAGTGGGTTGATTATCATTGATAACATGCAGCTGTGGCCTTGCCTCAGAGGCAGTGGGTTGGTTGACATGGATGATGTACAGCTGTAGCTCATTCCCACTAAGTGGTTAAATAGCTCCGAGGAGTGGGGGAGAGGTGGTTGGATAGAGGAGGAGCAGTGTGGCCTGGCCTCTGGAGGAAAGAGAAAGTGCATGGACAGTAGAATCTGACCAATAGTAAAGCCTTGTTGCAGCCTACTAGTTTGTTTGTGTTGCAACACTTATGATCTTGTGCTTCTACCACCCATTTACAATACTCAGAGGTTTTTTTCCTGATCAGTTTGTTATCATAGTTCTGGCTGTCTTCTGTTAATTTTCCTCTAGCACCCTTTATCCAAACTGACCACAGTTAACCTAACAATGCAATCACCCATGGAAATTAAAGATGGGATTGTGAACCTATGCAAAAAGACATGAGCTGTAGGAGTAGGTCTCTCACTGGAACTGGAACTTTCTTTTCTGCTGCTGCTGTCACTAGCAACAGAAGTGCCTCTGAAACAGTTAAAAATCATTGCTCCAAGGCAATGCTTTCTGATTAACACATTTCAGATGGAAGTTTTCCTAGACAGCTTCACAAGTTACAACTCTCCTGTGACATTTCTCCCATCTGCTAGTTACAGGAACATGGAGGCCTTCCATTTTGACCAACCAAGCTGCTGCAAAAATCACCTTCCCAGCCTGTCACTTTGAGTCAGCTCTCTCCTTTCTCTTTTCCTCTCTCATCTTTATTATACTTAAGTATACAGCCCTCATAGCTCATCCATACTGTCTTTACTATCTCTTCCCCAATAAGAAGGGCTCAGACTCACAGCACATCAGTCTCTATTTTCAAACAGGCACCTTCACCTCATCTTCCAGACTGCTCTTCATGTTCAGAAGTCCTCCAACGTCAGATCTCATTACACCCCTTTAAACTCTTCTCTGCTATCAAAATGGAAACCTGTTCAAATTCCACTGCACATCATGCTTTCGTTCACTCCTTAGCTACTGCCATCCATGCTTTCCAACTTCTTTTTTGTTTAGTTACCTGTTTAAATCTTTCTGTCCATTTATTGAGCACCTAGCACAGCAGAGGCCTCATTCATGGCCAAAGCTCCTACTCTGGTGAGCTCACACCATGGTAATATGAACAATAAACAGCATTCTTTAACAAAATGATTACATCAAAGGCAGCTAAATAAGCCATGCAAATCAGAAATGGCCAAGAGCCATTTCTGGCTCTGTGGAGCTTCTTCCTACTTAACATTTTCTCCTCTGAAGAAGAAATGCTGTCACAGAGTTTTGCAATCATCTCGAAAGCTGGGTGACTAAATACCATATATTTTCTTTTCCCAGCCACTTGTAAATAAGCTGTTTCCCACTCTCTTAGATGTGCTTTCTGGATGTTTGTGCTGTATCACATGCTGGATTTTTGTGTAAACATCCAGAATGCACTTCTTTATTCGTGTTCCTCCCTGAAGTTCTCCTTTGTGGGTGATGCCAACAAAAGCTCAGCTACTATGACAATATTCATCTCATTGTACAAATCTCATGATTTGTTTTATCATGGGACTGTGAATTGAAAGACAGACTTTTGTTCTTTCTGTACAGCACTTACTGCAGCAGAGTTCTGATGCAGACAAGATTTTCTAGGCACTGCAATACATGGTGTTCTCATCTCAGTGGTGAACAAGGGTAATGTGATACTGTTATAAACTGCCTTAGAAGGCTTCTTTAGTTGTTCCAATTTCACTCCTCTGAAGAAAAACGCTTTCAAAATAGTCTGTTGCAGTGAATGTGCCATATGTGAGAAGTCTGGTTTCCTTCAGGACTATTGGCCTTTCAGAAACATTTAGTTTTACAAAAACAGTGCAGAGCAGTCAGTTCAGGAAAGGTCTTTGGAGAAGGCATTGAACTGTGAAATCATCTGCTTCCAAGGAGTAAGGTGAATATACACTAACTTCCTTTAGAGCCTAACTTCTTTAAAATGTCCTAATCTCTCATCAAGAGGTCCCACCTTTCTTAATAATCTCCTTTGAAAAAGTAAAAGTTTCATGTTCCTGAAAGAACAACAGATCACTCTTTCAGGAACATGAAAACAAGCACAAGTTGCCATGGAGTTGGCTAGGATACAAAAACAAAGCATATCTGCTTTTTTGTGACTGCCACTGCAAGATTGCTGTTACGCTGCAGCTCAAAGCAGCTTACTGCACTTTCAGTGAAGATTAAACAAACTCACACTACCTGGCACTAATAGCACACACAGCACCAGTTACTGCAAAGAAGCATACACAGGTCTAAACACGCTCCTCCCATCAAAAAGCAATAACTGATCCTACATGCAAAATCATGTTCCTGTAAAGCAATAACAACTCAAAACTGTTTGAGGGTCAGCATGGTTACATCTACCCTAATGAGCACACGGCACCTGTAACTTAACTTGCCTTGCAACAACTTCAACGTGCACTCAGAAGCCAAACACCTAAGTACCATATCTAATTTAGGGCACATCTGAATCCACACACTGGGACTGACAGCTTCCTTTTTCAGAATAAACACAAGCAGCGTGACTTGAAAAATGACACGGCAGTGCTTATAATAGGACCCAGATCTTCCCAAACTGTCTCTGACCAACAGACTTTGTTTCCCCTCATCTATCTTTGCAGACCAATAGTAAGAATACTTCCACCTTCTGATAAGGCTGAAAATTGGTTTAATCTGTATAAAAGGAGCTAGACGTAGACCCTAAGAAATAAGTATTTGGGTTTGATGCAATCCACAACACTGACCACAGCTTTTCTGTGACAAGTAGAGGTTGTTTGGTTTTCATGCTCTTTTTCATGCTCTTATTGTGTATTTTCTTCTTTCAAAGATTCTTTAAATTTAAAATTTAAGGCCTTCTGCACCCAGTGATCAGGACAATTAAAACAGTGTCCTCCTTTTATTAACAGGAAATATATATAAGTTATTGTTAAAAAATACTCACGATACCCAAGCTGAGAAATAACAAAGCTGTACTCTTCAACATTATGGATGCTCGCCAGATCCCCATCATCTTTCCTGCAAGATGTTAAGGCATCTTTCCATATTTTGGGGTCCCTGTGAATTATGTAACAGTGACCAGCATACGACATCCATTGATCAGGACATCGAATAGGCACATTAGTCTCTGAAAAGAAAAATTGCAACGAAGAGTTTCAGAATTCTATTCTTAACTAGAGACTGAAAATCACATAAGGAAAGATTTAACAAACAAATTAATTGTATGTTTTCTTCATGAAAAACAGCAGATCTGAAAAATATGTACTGGGATAATAATCTACTCGCATGATTAAAAGTTAAAGCCTCCAGATTTTTTTTAAGAACACTACAGTTGCAAACAAGTGCTTCCATCTTTTGAAAAGACAGAATTAAAACTTACCATAAAATACAGTTTTGACTTTTATATGCATATATACATACTAAAAGGTAAGGTTTGCAGAGCTGTGTTTTATCATTTTTCTACAGTCATGTCAGCATTTCTCTTCCTTCTCCATGCTATATAGCTGTGTATTAAGAACCTGAGCTTATATAACATATTTATGAGGGTAATTTTTTTCCCCAAACCTTAGGCATTTCATGGATTAGCCCCATTTGCTAGACTAGGGGAAAAAAAAAAAAAAAAGTAACTGGTTCTACAAGATCACAAGAGAATCTAAATAATTCTGCATTTAGGAATCCTTTTAAAAACCTTCATTGAGAAAATTATACTGTTAAAGTAAATTATTCGTACTTAAAACTTGCTTTTAAAAGTTCAACAGAAAAGCACCAGAGTCCTGCCAACCACCACATTAATGTTTAGCAAACAATTCAGCCTTCAGAGGAGTTCCACCCAAACATATAATGAACAAAATATTGCTGTTGTAGAAACAAATTATGACTCTTGCAGCACTTTATTTATAATCAGTAGATGGGTTTAGGAAGCACCAATATATAGAGTAGAAGAACAAGGACAGCAGGTTTGCGGAAGTTCTGCTGGCAAAATGTCTTGTGTATGTCAGGGAAGGAGAAGCAACATGTTTGTGTGTAACACTGGGGTATATTCCATAGAAATATTTAAGCAGATATCCAAAGTCATGACCAGTCAGGCCCAGGTTGCAAGCACATACCCTGTTTCAACTGGAATATGCTGCTGATTAATTAGTAGATAGTTAGTTCACAACACGGATTGCTAGAACAGATATAAACAGTCCCTGCTGCTCACAGATCGGCCTCAAGAAAGTGCTAGCATGTTCTCACAAGGTTTAAGTACAACTAAACTTTGTCACCCAAGACAAGGTGCTCAGTGCTCAGTCAGAGCCCTGTCAATCCTGCCACAGGAGAGGAAGAAGTGGAACAGAGAGTTGGGAGAACCCCAGAAAAAAGAGACTGAATGTATGTGGTGGTGGTGGGAGAAATAAGAGAGGAAAGAGGTGGCAAATGCTGTTGTAGAGGTTAGTCTGATGCTTCAGACCGCTGCCTAATTTGTCCTATGTCTGGTCTCAGCTCTCAGCATACGCATTTCACAGTGCTTTCCTACAACAGTCAGAAAACTGCTCTAAAAAAAAAAATCTAGCCTTATAAGCACCTCCAACAAACTTAGTGCACCCTTCTGGAAACTGTAAACACTGAATAGAACAGACATCGGCAGTTCAGACATGGCTACAAAGTCAGTCACACAGGTATTTATTCCCCAGTGAGACCTGAGAGCCTCTTTTTCAGACCAAAGGAGACTGTGAGACTATTACTGTCACCACTAAAGCAGCTTGGCAGGGCGGGAGAATCTTTTGCTTGTAAATCCAATAACACCAGGGAATTTGTTACAGGCCACAAAACAAGAAAAGCAATTGACAATCTAGTTTCTTTGGTGCAAGTCTTACTGAACAACATAGCTGTTGATTTCTCAGAAAGAAAAAGTCTTCAGTTCTTCATTTCCAGTAGTCAGCAAAAATGAACTCTGTGCTTCCCTATTCTCTTTTCTTAAAAAAAAATACATGACAACACAAAGCCATGCAACCTATTTTTTCATCCTAATGGAAGCAAGTACTACTCCCTGAACACTGTTTGACTTAAGCAAATGAAGCAATGCAAATGAAAAAAAAAAAAAAAAACCCAAACCACCAACCACCAAATAAGATGTAACAAAGGAAATCACATTAATGTGTAAACAATGTTATCACAAATGTCAGGCCAATGAATTTACTGTGGAATAGATCAAGACAACAAGAAATGAAGTGTGTAAGTACAGAATGGTTATTCCTCACATAGAGAGCAAATACTTTTGTAAACTATAAGCTTGGCTTCCTGAAATCTGAAGATCTCACAGTGATTGACTTGGGTGTCTAAAAGGGTGAAAGCACTAGTTGAAGTTTGTCTGGTGATTAAGGCATACAAATTTCTCTCTCTCATATCCATTCTCTGTGGTCTGATAAGAGAGCTCACACAGCAGTCATGGCAGTGACACTATAAGCATTTATTTCCCCTAATCAAATGTTTTATGAAACATTTGGAAACGATAATTTTAAGATCACCACACCTTGTTGGATTGGAATGAAATCTATTTTGGCAGTCACCTGGTGGAGGTAGACGGCCAGAAAGCCTTTCCCTAGATAATGAACTTTAAAAAAAAAGTAGGTTTTGCAGGTGAAATTAACAGGTTCCTGTCAATCCACTTCGCTGTATTACAGGACAAATGCTGTCAAGCCCTAAGGTTCTACACCACTTGGATGTATACAATTCTGTGGCCCCTGCTGGAAAAAAAACTTCTGCTACAAAAAAAAAAAAAAAAAAAAAAAAAAAAAAAAAAGACTACAGCTATTAGCTTTGTGAAAATCTTCATCTGTAACAAAAATAACTATTCCGTAAAGATTTTTCTCTTTGTTTTGAACACAAGCATGATTGTGTTCTGTTGTAAAGTGGTGTTGTGTCCCACAGTTCTCACATACTACCTTGTTAGACTCAATTATAGCTTCCAGGGTTACCATTTCAAAGGATTGCCTCTGTCTTTAATGTTAAGTCCACAACTAAGTGGCTGTATGAATTTATGATTAATTTATTTCCTCGCTCAGGAGCCCTAGTCAGGAAAACATCATCTGCCATGAGTTTTCCTTTACATCATTAGAAGCTGAGGGCACTTAACACCTTGAATGATCGCATGCTTATTCCTTTTATGACTTCCTCCCATGGGACATTTTGGAAAATATTTTATGAAGTGAATCACTGCCAATCTCTCATTAATCTGTCACCATGTTTACTCAGCAATTTCTGTACAATTGAAAACTTTTGTCTCATTTCTGTTCTTCCTCCAATTTACTGGTAAACTGGGGGAGGTGGGAATCAAAAGCCTCAAACATAAGAAAGAAATTATGCCACTAAATGCCCCAAAACTAAATTTAAATCTAAATAATAGAGCAGCCAGTATTGAATTGATGGTATATTTATAGGCATAAGTATTTAACAACTGATGTATGAAACCTGAAAAGCTGATGACTAGCCAACTGAACAATCAAAGACAACCTATATAAATTAAAACTATTTGGTTATATATAAATTAAAACTATTTGGTATACAAATACTAACAAAACTCAAAGCATCTCAATTTAGGAAATAATTAAAATATGCAGCTACAGCAACAAATACTCTTTATTTAAATACTGAAGTATTAATTTAATGAATTCAAGTATTAAATATTGATTTTAATATTTAATTAATGAAACACTATCTCATTCTTGTGGTTTTCATCTCTTAGCAATAAAGCAAAACACATTAGGCACAAAGCCTCTGTCCTAAGTAGTTTTGACTGGACTGGTTATATATTGGCAAAAGCAGGAAAAACACTTAAAAAATATGGTTTTTAAGCCAAATGTCAAACACTTAAGTTTCCAAACCATCTGGTTTGCCAGTAATGCATATTACTAAATGGACATGAAAACCAGTAATGGTTTAGCTTTCTGCTTCTACGACCTCTACAAAATAATGTCAGTGGATTTAGGAGATACCTGTATGTCCTGGAAAGATAAAAAAGCTTGGAAAGAACAGAAAGGAGTAATGAAACAAAGGAATAAGTTACAAGGTTTTCATAGCACACTGAGAGATAGTAAGTAAACAGGTCTAAATAAAGCTATGAAAACTCATTCCTGTTTGTCTTTCCTATGTACATTAGGCAGGTGCCAGAATTACATTTCTTCTGAAAAAGCGTTTGTTTGTATATATATAATTTAAATAATTTCATAAGCAACAGATTTTATATATACATAAATAAATATTTTATATATCAATATATAAATAGAGATAGCTATAAAAATGGTTTAACTCTCTCAAAAGAATTTTTTTAAATCCCTCTAGTCCACTACCAACTTGCACTGGCAAACATACTCTATTTCATAAGTAGTAAAAATGACAGCAAGAAAAAATAAATTAGTTTCACTAAGTACGTAGGGCTTTAGATAATTACTTTTTTATTTAACATTAGATTATTTCTCTTTTTATTTTATGAACAAAACCTGACAGTTCTGCATGGTTTTGGAAAAGAGAACTCCACGATTTCTGCAATTCAGAACTCCAAGCTACTGAAGAAAGATTACTACACAGGAAGTAGGGAGGCCAGAACAAAAAGGAAGTACATGCTGTTCACTTTTACAGGGAATCTCGGTCAAGGCACACCCTGCAGAGACCTTTGCTTGGTTTTAGCATGTGCAATAACAAATACTTATTGGAATTACATATAAAAAACACTGCTCATTAATAATTTGTTGAGAGTTTATTACCAAACCTACCTGTAGGAATAATGAAAGATTCTAAAGTAGCATTTCCGCGTTTACAAATATAGCCAAGTTTCTGATCACATTCCCGATTCTCCCATTTAGCACCTTTGCCAGGATTTAATGCTGCACAGATTTTTCCAGGTTCTGGAGAAGGGTGTCCTTAAAAATAATAAAAAAAAACACCACCAAAAAAAAAAAACACCTTCAACATCATGGTTACCCTCCAAATTACTCTCATGTTCTAATCTGTTCCGCACTAACTATAAGACGTATTAACATATAGACAACAGTCCTTTAGACTGAATGGGGCAGTTCATTCCATTTAAGCAGTATTTTTTCACAGCAACCACAAACTGAGGTATTTATCCAGTTCACAATTTAACAGCCTCTTCAGAGGTCCAAAATCTTGATGAAAGGTATTGAAGTGCACTTATTCATTTTGTTTGGGGTTTTTCCCTTTCTAAACAAAGAACGTCTAAACTCCAGAGCACAATCTTTACGTGTTCAGTAAGCTAGTAAAATTCTGTACTTAATATAACAGTAAAGCCAGAAAAATAGTAAGGAATTATTTTGCTAATACGAACTTCTTATCCACTTGTCTAAACAATACAACAATAGCAGGATATTTCGATTTTTTCAGTTAAGATTAGCATTAGCACTAACAGAAACATCTAGTAGAAAAGCAGAGCCTGTAAAACAGAGCAAATTTATCCAATAAACCACATGAACTTTTCAAGATCTGATCTAATGTGATTAAACTTACCGTGGATTTTCTTTCATTACTGAACACATGCCACTATACTACATAACAAGCAAGTGTCTGTACTGCTCAGCAATAAACACAGCAAACCAATATTTTTTAATGTGCAGGATTGTTCACTGAAAATTTCCTTATATCATTATGATTTCATTACCTTAAATTATAGTTGGTCTTATATTTGCAGTCATGTTATCTCTTCTTTCCACAGGAGAAAAAAGATAAGCTTACCTCAAAAATACAACTTCTAATTGTTTTAATGCACAAAAAAGTTCATCTGTTGGCTGTTGGCTCTCCCAAATGCCTAATCAGCATCATTTTAGTTTAAATGTAGATAACTTAGTTCCCATGTTTTTGCATTATTTATTTAAGGCTAGCGAGATGGAAGAATATGAAGCTTCCACAAATTCTTTTAAAACATACTAGTGGAAGAACAGCCAGCTCTTGAACATCCACTGTAGTGGGAATCAGATAGAGAGAGGTAGGCTGACCAATGTAAAGTTGTGAAGGAGACAGCACAAATATAAAATACGTTACATGGACTTAAAAGTATTATCTTTGAATGAAATTATGGAACATAAGGAGTTAAAGATAAATGGAGCCCATTTTGGTTACACCAAAACCCACCCAATTCTTTACACAAGACTTGTCAGTTTTAACAACCATGCACAGCTCCCCTTAGTACTTTGGCTCCACCTCACAATCAGTTTTCCCCAACTCTTCATTATCTGCAGATCTGCATCAGTGCACTTGGGTGACAGACCTATAAACACCTTCACGGCAACTTGCAGTTCAGCCTATCTGTTTGCCTTGTGTGCTCACTCCATTAGAGAACTATTTATAAAGTAGTTCTGTTCACTCTTCAAAGTGTACCTACTTGAGAAGCTGTTCACCTAAAATGTGCTTTTGGCTTTATCTACACAAGGAAGCCACTGGGTGATAACAATGGAACGTGCATTTAGTTACTGCAGTTTAAATACGTGACATGCTCAATGAAGATAAAAAAGTGTTTACACTGCATAAGTTTAGACATCTACTTCAAATTAGTCTCCAAAGCCTTCCTGAATAGCCAGTGCAAGGGAACAAGGGTCCTGCAAAAAGACACCTTAACATAGGTACTCTGAGTAGTAAACCAGAAAAGTACCTCTTCTTCACTGTGTACATGGATGGCATAGACTAGCTTTTTAATAACTGCACCAGAGTTCACAGAACTGCAGGTATGAAGCTGCTGGGCTCGCTTCAAAGTAAACTAGCCTAACATGTTCAATTTGTGTTACTGCCAAGGGTCAGTTAATCCCAAATGAAAAAGAAAATTTAATCTTTAAGCAAATAACTAAAACAAATTGGAAAGGAATTAAAAAAAAAAAAAAACTACAAAGAAAAAAAAAAAACAAACCAGACTGACCAGTCTAATCTCAAAAATGAAGACACATATAGCATCAGATTTATTCTGTATTCATATAGAAATAAACTAAGAAGATATACAACTGAAGCGTAAATAGATGACTCTTTCCTCTGGATTTTGAGGCTGCCATTTACATTATGAATAATAAATCAAGTCCAGTGTGTAACCCTAGCACAAATGGCGTTAACTCACAGTGTTTATAGCCACAGTCAGAATCTTTCAACATCAAAACAAGCTCAATAATTGCAGGAGAATAGAGTACTAGAAAATAAATATGTTACACAGTGACCAAATTTTTACCTTTTAAACTGAGCAGCAACATATGTAACCTTACCTGGAACCCAATTTAAGTATCGAAAAGGAGCACCACCAACCCATTGCCATCCACTGTTGAAATTCAAACTGTTAAGACCAAACCAGAGAGCAGAACTCAGTCTGCCAGTCAAACCTAAGTAAGAGACAAAGAGAGATACTGGATGTGCACAGCAAGAGCAAACACTTTCTCAAAACTTGAGAACTGAATTCTAGCTAAACTGTCTGCTTCTCATTTCTTAGAAGTTTTAACAACTTTTAATCTTTCAGTTAAGGTGGGTACACTAAACCTGCAAAACATGTCATCTCACATGTATCACTTTAGTTTTGGAGTTCCACATTCTTAGGTGTGGAAAATTTTATTACAATAGAAAACAAAATGACACTTCTGCATGCTCTTTGTAAACCAATGATCATAAATATGAAACAAATCACCTTTTTCCAGAACTATAAAATATTAAATTGATAAAGTTACACAAAAGGTCACAAAACTGAAAATCAGTTTTCTAAAGTGAAACATGAATAGTTTCCTGTTGTATATTTTCTTTTCCAATAAAATTAACAAGTTTCAAATTTACAAAATATTGTAAAGTTAAAAAAAGTTTGCATTTTATCAAACTATATTAATTTGTGATCATTCCAAACATTGTCTTATTAACAGTATATACTGTACATTTTTCAGACTCATTTCACTTCTTTAGCCAATGGTATGTCAGGCTTCCAAAATCAGTTCCAACTTACAGCTCTAGTTCTGAAAACCACCTAGAAATATCATACTTATATATGGTCCTTCTGAACTCTCTAGCATTATTTATAGTCATTATTAACCAATTGTCTATCTCTGCCTTTTGTGTAAGACTTGGGAGGCCCAGCTGGATGATGGCTGATTTTTTTATTTAAATGTGTTTCTACATAGCTCACAGGAAATCATTGCGCAATATATATATTACTGATTTCTGCTTCTACCAATGCCATCATGCAAATATGTAATTTTGCTCTATGTATTTTAGTTGTCTTTGACACCATGACTATGGGCAACACTTGAAGCATGGCAAGGTTAGAAGGTGGGGTAGTTAAGCACTGGAAAGGACTGGAATGTCATACCAGAGCCTGATTTGGCACCAACACTTTAATGTGTTCCAGTACTTCCTCTCTACAAACAAGTTGTGGTTAAGACAATCAAGAGCTGAGCATGGCAGGAAATCCTGGTACTGCCAGGGCAGCTGTAGAATAAAAGTCTGATTTTTACATACATTTGGCACCCATATCTACTAGTTTGCAATTAAAACACACCTACTAATAATTCATTCCTATATGTTAGTGCCAGATTGCTCCCTTGAGCATCAATTTCAACAATATTTTTCATCACGCTCAGTAAAAAAAAAAAAAAAGACCCATGTTTTGCCCAAATCCTAAAATTGAAAACAAAAGTTTAGACAGAACAGACTGTTCATAGCATTAAAAACAGCTTTCTCATTCCCCTAAATTGGAGAAATATGGATTTGACAGATAAGGACAGATAAGGAATATGCTGGATATTTCCATGCAAAGAGTTACAGTCAACAGCTCAATGTCCAAATGGAAACCAATAAGAAGTGGCGTCCCTCTAGGGTCTGTATGAGGACTAATACAATCTAGTATCTTCACCAATGACACAGACAGTGGGACCAAGTGCCCTCTCAGCACATTTGCAGATGACGTCAAACTGAGTGGTGCAGTTGATTCGCTTGAGGGAAGGGGCAGCACCCAGAGAGTCTTTGACAGGCTCGAGGAGTGGGCCCATGTGAACATCATGAAGTTCAACAAGGCCAAGTACAAGGTCCTGCACCTGGGTCGGGGCAGTCCTCAATATCAATACGGACTGGGGATGAAGGGATTGAGATTAGCCCTTTGGAGAAGGATGTGGGGATACTCGTGGATGAAAAGCTGAACATGAGCCAATAATGTGCACTTGCAGCCCAGAAAGCAAGTTGTATCTGGCGCTGCATCAAAAGAAGTGTGATCGGCAGACTGAGGGAGGGGATTCTGCCTGTCTGCTCTGCTCTAGTGACTCCCACCTGGAGCACTGCATCCAGTTCTTAGGTCCCCAGTAAAAGACAGACATGGACCTGTTAGAACGGGTCCAGAGGAGGGCACGAAAATTCATCAGAGGGCTGGAACATCCCTCCTGTGAAGAGCAGCCAAGAGAGTTGGGGGGTTTCAGCCTGGAGAAGAGAAGGCTCTAGGGAGACCTTGTCACAGCCTTTCAATATATAAGGAGGGCTTATAAGAAAGATGGAGAGAGAGTTTTTAATAGCGCCTGTAGTGACAGGACAAGGGGCAACAGTTTCACAATGAAAGAGGGTAGATTTAGCTTAGATGTTAGGAAGACATTTTTTACTGTGAGGGTGGTAAGACACTGGAACAGGTTGCCCAGAGAAGCTGTGAAATCTCCATCATTGGAAGTGTTTAAAGTCAGGTTGGATGGGGCTTTGAGCCTGATCTAGTGCACAATGTCCCTGCCCATGTCAGAGAGGGTAGACTAGCTTATCTTTAAGGTCACTTCAAACTCAAACCATTCTCTAATTCTCTGATTCTATGAACTTACATATTACAACATATAGCTTATGGCATAGAATAGTTTATCTTCCAACTGATGTGACATATTCAAAACATTTTCTGATCTATTTAATAGATGAATTAGTGAACTATTTCTTGTGTGTACACAGGCTAAAAAGGTAATAAAAAGGAGACTGCCTCATTGTGGAATGTAAATATATTCAAGTACAAATTCAGGAGAGAGTTTTCTCAGAGAAGTTTGGAAATTACTTCGAAAATCATTAAAGGAGATGGAAAATAAACCAATCTATTTGCAAGTCCTTTTGTTTATTAGGGGTTTTTTTTTCTTCTCATATTTTAGCACATACTGATGATACAACAGCTTTAATGAGATAGGCCAAAAATGATGACTAGTACACACAATAAGTAGAGCACAAAAAGGATGCAATCATCATATCTGTTTATTTGGTTTACAAACCATTTTGCATTTTCCTGCATTTCAACATTCATTCTTTATTGCTTGCATTACTTAATTGCTGTATTTTTTAGTTACTGTAACTTTCTGACAATATTTAATCAGGATAAAATAGCCATTACCTGTCTGATTTTTCCAGCTGAATCATTCAAGATAACAATTTAAATCTACTAATTACCAGAACTGAACAAATAACTTTTTTTAAGATGGACATGCTGTAGAAGTGTCTCTGTTACAATAATGCACTTTTGTAAAAAATCTGATGGATAATATTACTTTACCTGTCAGGTATGTTTGTTCATGCAACTCTGTGATGCTTAATAACTCCGCCTTCTGTTGTTGACAGCTTTTTCTTGCCTGGTGCCATTTCAGAGCTGCCTCAGAGTTTATCTGGTACTGAACATTTGTTAAAGGATCTGTATTCCACAATAAGTCAATATTATTAACTGTAGGGAGAAAAAGAAATGTGTAACTGATCATGAAGGTGGAGCCAGATAAAATATAGAATAGATTGCATAGCAAAAGTACACAAAACCTAAACACTTATATAAACAACTGGTTTGAAAGGAGTCCTGAGGCTCTCTAATATGTTGGTAAATCCAGGGCAAAGTTAAACCATGACAGCCATGTTGGACAGTACACAGATAATGAAACAAGCTCACCATTTTCTCCGGTATAACAAAGCTGCTGTTTAAGGTGGAAGATGAGTTGCTAAAGTCATGCTAAAAGAGTTGATTTGTCAGTGTGGAGAGAAAAAAAGACTAAAAACTTCCAGACTCATGGTAGCTAAGGTGTGTATCAAGCTGATCATTTTTCTGAGATAAGAAACGCCTTTTTTTTTTACTAAATTTGGGTATTATGTAAGGTGGTTATGGATTTTCTTAATGTGATAGAGGTAATCAGACCCAAAGACTGAACACAAAACTTACATTATCAGCATCTATCTCACACTTTCCTGCAATTCCTGATTCATCTTGTACATGTATCCGACACCTTCATGCCTTCCTCTCTGCCACATGACCTGTGATCTCCTTGAATACTTGAACTTTGCACATTGAGGCAATGCCAGACTGGTGAAAATGTCATCCAGGCCTAATATTGCAAGTGGCCCCAGAAAGTACCACACTTCTTACACTGCTGCAGTCTGTGCTGGCTCATCTCACTGGAATCTCCACAACAAGCAACAGAAAACAGTGTGATTTTGCTTTGCCAAAAATGGAACTTATAGGAGGCCCCAACACTCAGCTAAATGTCACATGAAGAGATTAAAGTTGCATGACAAAAGCAGAATATAGCAGAGGTCACTGTATGTCTGCTGACAATGGGAAAACAACTGAAATTCCTGCAGCCTGTATCAGTTTCTCAAGTTGCAAGCTGTGAAAAATTTGAGAGAAAGAGGTCTTTTCCTTTTCCGAATCAGAAAGCTCAGAAAACTTAAGTGTGCAAGTAAGAGGAAAATGGTACAATAAACAAAGCCCAAGACAAAGAATGATACATGTTAAATGTTAACAGGTCAGTAGCCAGTTACACTTTTTCCCGTATTAAGTCTGACAGTATATAGATAACATGAAGGTTTTCTTTTCAAATTATCCTTATAAGAAAAAGAAAACATCTAACCCAGTGTAATAATGACATTTGACTAAAAATGAGAACTTTCATCCCATTGTCATTATCCACAAACTGATTTCTGTCCAAAATACTTTATGACTATCAGAAGGCAAAAATTCTTCACTACACTATGTTCCACAGGATCATAAATTCCTATGCACAAGCACAAGCCTGGGATAAAATGGAGATTGCAAAAATAGTAAGATCTATAATTCAGTAAAGAAAACTGGCTCTGAATTGATAGAAAGGGTTTTATAAATCTTGTACAATTACTAGAGGAAGAGGCAAACAAGTCTCAGGCATTCATCCAACCTTCCACATCACTCCCCCAGTCTTATAATTTATAGCTGACTTGCATATAGTGTTCTCCTGTAGAACTTTGGTCTTTCATAAAAATAAAGTTCATTTCTGAACCTTGGAAAATTTGTTTTTAAGGTATTGGAGTTCTATGAGATCAAATGCCTTCACAGAGCAAGATAGTGGAAATTCTATATGCTATTGTTTAAAGCTTAGTATGCCCAGAGAAACCAGAAGATTAATCACTTTTCTGGATAATATATTTTAGCATCTAAAGTAATGTTAAACCACACCTGTCCTTAGTACATAACTAGAAAAAGAATAAAAAAGCTGAACTTTATCCTTACACAGACAAAATCAGCATGCATTTTTTTGTATACACTGAAATTAGTGAGAACTAGTTATTTCCAACACAATCACTACTGAAATCACAGAAGTACAATATGGTAAGTCAGAAGATTTCAGTCATGTCTTTGAAGGTTCTCAGTTTTAAAGCAAAGCAAAGCAGACCAAAAATGAACTGAATTTCAAGTATAGCCCTTGAAAGACAAGTTCAAACTTACAGGAAAGACATAAAAGTCCTGACCAATGCAGACATTTATGACATTTACAATTTAAAACATGGCAACATGATTATCATGTCAAAATATAGTATTTCTCCTGAATTAGGAAATGGAAGAATCTTGAGAGATTCTAATTTCAAAACTGCAAGCTGAAGTCTGGACCTTTACTAGCAGTAACAATAAAGTGTTCTTGTTCATTTAGTTATCCATCGAAAGCAAGCTGGAGTCCCAGTCCAATACCCTTGGAAACTGCATGAATAGAATCATGGCAAACAAGAACTGAATATAAATCTTGTTAGACAGTCTATAAACTAACTGCCATCACTTCCTCTCTAAGCATACAGTAGAGAAGGAATCTCATAATAAAGACATTACAGTTTCTGTGAATTTATATATATATACTATATATAGTATATAAAGATATTATGCTTTCAATAGTAAAAAAAGTCTAAATTATACTAAACTTTCTTTGCATGCTTATCTTCACTTAAATATCTTTTCCTAAAGTGCTCATCTCTTTCTTTTTCCTAGATAAATTTGTGAGAGCCAAAGTCAGGTTATGAGGTCCAGATAAATCAGAAGTAACAACACAGTTAACCTCATATAACTTAGCTGACCAATTCACTAGGCATTTTGAACCAGACAACAAACCACAACAAAAAAACACCTTCAAAACATCTTGAAACACCAGCATGGGGGAAAAGCCTGTCACAAAAATCAAATTCAGTATTTGTGAATGAATACAAGGATGTAGATTTGCCCAATAATTAACATACCAGACTAAGACTATTTAATTATTTCCTTATTCTCTGCACTTCTTGTTTCCTTCATAGTCAGTGGCAAGTTTTATGCATCACTTATAAGGCTTTCTAACTGTTCACAGAAATTCTAGCTCTTTCATCTGTCAAGGAAGGGGCCTCAATGGACTGTTGCCCACTTGGATACAGCTATAGGCACACCTCACGACACACTATCCTGACAGTCTTAGGCTGTGCAACCTATTTTCTTCCCCAACACCTACTTCTATATTGCAGTGCAGTATACAGCTCAAAAACATACAGTGTAACCTGTAAAGAACCAGTACTTCCTAGGCTACTAAAAATTGTCTGATGTAGCAATGCTTCTCAGTTTCTTCCTGTGGGATTTAAGTTTCTACTGTCACTGTACCAGCATCTCTTTTTAAAGCATCAAATAAAGAGTCATACAATTATATTATCTCCACTGGTCAAATTTCTACACCTCTATTGAGTATAACAACTGTTATAAGTATAGTCTTATGCCCTCTTGGGGAATTTTTGAGCTAGTTTTGCTCACAATGAAAAAAAGCGGCTGGTCCAATCATAATTTCACTGCATGTCCAGGCCCCAGTATGAATGAACATTGTAATAGTCTGCATCACATATTTTTGTATTGGCACCTTTTCTCCCCAGACAGTTAAGAAACAACAAACACTTTAATGTTATTAAATTAAATTTAACATACAGACTTAAACACTCTGTCTTTAAAAGTGCTGTTGGAGTTCATTAACTTATTACTCTCATGCAGTGCGTTCCTCTTTCACAGGGCTGACTAAAACTTCTGCTACTACAACCTCTCATTAAAATATATGACCAAAACTCAAATATTTTATAGCCAGTATTGAAGAATCAAGAAGGAAATATGCAGGCAATCAGCATAAAGCAGCTTTTTCCAAAAACAATCACAGCCATCTGAATGGATTTCCTTGAATTATGCCAAAGAATTAAACAAAATTTTAACGATGCCTCCTATTTGCTATATTTAAAAGAATGCCAGACAGGTAGCATTCTTAAGTTGATCTTGCATGTGCTGTATAAATGGGATTGATATTCCCAACATGTTTTTAATATCTTGAAAATAGTACTGGCATAGAAGAAGAAAACATGCAAATTTTATTTGTCTGAAATAATGAATGCAACATCCATGGAAATCAGGCAAGGGCACTAATACTTCATCACCAAACCAGTTAAGATCAACCCAAACTGTTTTATTCACATCAAAGGAAAGCCATATTTTTCTCCTTAGCTCTGAATGCGGTCAAAACACAATAATAAAGAAGGGAGGGAGAAGTGCTACCTCTCTCAGTATGACAGAAGCAGCTTGCAGACAAAATGCTTAGTACATATTTTACAGAAGTTCAGAAAAACTTTATCCAAATATAAAAGAATTCAAATACATACAGGCCTATTACTCCAATTTAAGTATTTAATATCAACATTTCTAAATAAAGTTTGTATATTCATAATACTAGAGTTGAAACTATACTCAAACCAGGGAATGTAAAATACAAATACTTCTCATTGATTTTAAATACAGAACTACAATGCAGCATACAGATTTGGGAAATACTGGGATTTCGTAAAAAGTTCATGTAAGTTCCTTCATGTTTAAAAGGCAACTCATTCAACAAAGTAGTCTTAATTTTCAGTTAAGCTGTATTTTATCTTCCAATTCTGCTGCACAAATTTCTGCACAACCTTTTGCATATGCTAATGTAGCATCTTTAAATGTAATTAACTTGCTGTTTAAGTAAATGGAGTAATTACAGATTTCAGCATGTGATTAACACACTTGCACCCAGATGTAGCAGGCCAATTTTTTTTTTATGCTGAGCCCTATATTTGCACATTTAAGCAGTTCCTAAAAGGATAGCAGACTGAATGGAGACAGAAAAATGCACCATTTCAAACTGTATTTTGTACAGTAAAGCACATAACAAGGATACCAATATTTCCAGGCAGCTGAATAACAGCACAGCAGTCATGAACATACAAAACTTACATTTCAATGGGCAAAATCCATATATCTTGTCAACATCAAAGTCTGAAGTGGTTCCACACCAGAACCAGCCATCTGATCTGCCAGCATCTGTGCAGTCAGCATACCATTTATCACCAAACTTAAAAGGGAATACACAAGGTGCTCCATTGGCATTTCCTTTCACTGTGTAGGTATCTAAGGAAACATAATAATTTAAAAATTACTAAGCAAAAATAAGCACAGGATATATATCAGTTCAACTTTATGTTCATGTGATAGCATATTATAGAAAACAGAGCTCCTTAGCTTAGTATAAAAACTGTACTAGATATGGAACATTGATAATTTTTGCTATCTATGTCTAAGCTAATACCCGTGTCCACAATGACAGGAATTTTTATTGCTTAAGGAGACCACTGACCAGAACTGACTGAGCCAAAAGAAGTACATTGCCATCCTAAATTTTACATGCACAACAATCAAAAGTATAAAATCTACACGGTTAAGCAATTTTCTTTTTAAGCACAAACAACCGCTGATTATTCTGACAGTAACCCACTCAATAGCTGACCATTTTAGACAGGGAAGAGCATGTTCATACAAACTTGAAAGATATCTACCACAGAGTGACTGCAATATGCTACGCCCAAACAAAATTTCCATTGGCATCTAAACATAATTTTTGTTTCATCAGAAACCTGACTCAATGAAACTTCTCAAAGTAACAAAAGCAGTCTTCTGTGCGTGCACATACAATGTACATGCATTGATGGAAGGACATACAGAGGAGCACTACTTGACAGAGACTGCTAGAGAGGTGACATACTGAGGTCGCTGTCATGGACCTTCTAGAAAATGAAGGAGGAAGGAATGGCAGACCATCACTCCACCTCCCCCCTGCCTCCTTTCACATAATTTCCTTTGCTAGGGCTCTTTTATTCTGGCTTTAGACCAATGACTAGTACTGTAATCAGCCATTGCGTAAACCACAGAGAATGCATCCGTACCTCCCTCTGTGACCACTTCTGTTTATCAAAGAATACTAAATTGGAATCCAAATGTGTTCCCAGATAATTATCATAAATATATGCATATATGTACATATGTATGTATCATAGATAACTTTTTCAAAATTAAATATTTAAAGTATCTTATTTATCTAACACTTCAGCGCTAACTCTGAGGCTCACTTCAAACACCTAGAAAGGCACTTTCAATGCACCACAGCTGAAGATATCAAGAGTTAACAAAATCCTTAGAAAATAATAAATATTTGCTCCCTAAGAAAAAAAAACAAAAACAACATTACCAACAGACAGATTATGTAAGTGTAAGTACACTTACACTACGTCTTTCTGTACACATGTATATATTAACAGCTATCATTAACAGTTGTGTAATAGTTATACACATGTTCTGAATAACTGCAGATGTTTTTCCCCTCTCCAAATGAATAACCACCAGGCATCATCTATCAGAACTTTGATAACTTTGACAAAAAAGCAAAATGAACCCATCAAAAAACATAAAACACAACTCAAGTATTACTGATTTCACCAGACGTCACACTCACTGATCATTAATGAGATGAAGGAAATTCTCCTACACTTCTAAATATTTTAATTAGATACACATAGAAATTAGTTTGAAATACAGAAATTAATTTGCAGAACTTTACCTTCATAGCCTCGAGAACACAGATCGTCTGTGGTTCCGTAGACTTTCCACCTACTCCACAAACCAGATCCCTTGTACAGCATAATATTCCTTTCCTGTCTGTTTCCATAGTTGAAAAACAAATCTTCCCCTTGGATTGCAAAGAGAGTCTCATTTCTGCATTCCCATCGCTGAAGTTCACTAGCCTTGTCACAAGGATACAGCGTGATCGGAACCCAGTCTTTCTTCGAAGGCACTCCCAAGCACAATTTCAATGATACGCTCATAAGCTGGTGATCTGAGACCCACCTGAATTTTTGTGACTCATTTTCTTGAACGCAAGGAGCAGTAGTCACTGAATTAGAACTTTGAGCCAGTACACAGCGCTTGTGATCTTCATTGTATATTAAGAAAATGCTAGTATCTGTAAGATAAAAAACAGTGGAATCATTTGAAGTAGCTTACCTACTTTCTAAATGAAATATACATCTGGATACTACTTTTGGGGTAAAAATCTCATCATCTGTTCAGCAAAAGAACGTACAGTACTCCTATGGCCTACACCTGTCAAAGTGACTGTAGAATGCAGCTAGTTTAGATTTGAGGACATTTCAACTGTTTTGAGTCAGTGAAAGCATCCACCCTCAAAATTGCAAGGCAGCAGAGATGCAGACCTCATGTCTCCTGTAACTTTAAAGCACTGGTTAAAGTGAAGAGGATAAACACATAGTATTTTTCCAAGCTGCACCCATGGGAGTTACTGAAACAAGGGAGCCACTGCACACTGCAAATCCTGACAGTGAACACTCCAGGAGCACTGGCTCCTTGGTCCTGGCTCCCAGGCACGAGGAGATGACAACAGTCACTCAGTTATTCAGGCTCCATTTCCCCATAGTGGGGGTTCTGTTTCCATAAACTCTGCTAAAATCCTTAGAGTCTTAACTGAGAGGAACTAAGCTTTATACACAAGCTACTTGTAGGGCTAGAACAGCATATTCGTTTTTCGCTCAACTGCAGTCATCAGTGATTTCTTCCTCCTTTCTCACATTCCTCCATTATGAAAGAAATGCTGACAACAGTGGGATTTGCCATCATCAGGCATGCCTCTTAAGGACTTACAAAAATCTTTGAGGCTCTCCACAGCTCCCAAAGTTATCTCCCCCTCTTAGCAAATAGTGCTTCTCAGCATCCATTTTCATGTATTGAAAGTTTATTTCAAAATTGTAACCACTAGAAAAGTATTTAACATGTCCTACACCTTGATGTGCTATGGACTGCAACATTTCTGAGCTGGTGCTGCAGAAAGACTGAGAATTTCTCTTTTCAGGTCCCCTTCAGATACATATTAGCATGGAAACTAAATAGTACTCTCTGATACTGGATCACAGAATGTAATAGGATGCACAAGGTCTTAAAACTGTATTTTTACTAGGCTATAAGCTAGAAAAGTGAAATACTAATTTATGTGAATCTGGGGATTGAAGCTAATTAAAACATTATTTATTTTAGTGTATGATTACCAAATTAAACAAATTCTATTATGAAGAAATATTTAAGGAGAAAAACAGGTTAAATACAGAAAACTTTCCCTTCTCTGCTGAGGCTCCAGTGTGGAAATGGTCATACTTTTCTGCAGAAGAACAACCTGGGAACAAATTACCACTCTCTCGCAGAGAGAGCTGACCTATACTTATCTCATCCATGGTTCAGCTTCCTTCTCCTGTCCTTTGACTTCCAATTCACTGGGAAGTAGCCTAAAACTGATGAGCACTGGAGACAGAAATTGTTGCCTTTTGCCAATCTGTTTTACTTACAGACAATACAAGGAAATGTATAATTATCACTGCTGGTGATAGCTTTTTTAATTCTGCTTTTCTACTAGCATTTAGCACAATGTTATTGCAAACTGATATATGCAATGCTTGCAACTCTCCCTTTCCTGAAAACTTATTCAAAGTTTCTGGTTAAAAAAGATGTCAGACATTTATTTTCACACGTGTCGAAAACACTGCCTGATCTTTCAAAGTGCTAAAACTGCATTTGTGGCCTAAAATAACATTCCTTATTTTATGCAGCTTATGGTATTAAAGAGAGGATGCTATGTAAATGAAAACAGTACCCCAAAGTCAAAAGCCTGGATTGCTGCACACTGCACCCAGGTCTGAAAGGGTGCAGTTTTGGCTTCAGAAATAAGGCTAGAAATCTAAACAAAGAGGCTTGCCCGGGGCGGGGGGGGGGAGGGGGGGGGAGTAAAAAAAAAAAAAGTCAAATCTCTGGCCCTCTGCTATTCTGACTGCCCCTTTACAAAGTGTTAGCAGTGTGTAAATGCAACACGGCTGCTTATACAAGAGCCCCAGTGCATGCAGGGCTCTGACAAGGAATACTATATAGGTAAGCAGCTAAAGGGCCAACACAGCCAAGCAGGTATTGAAAATAAGCTGGCACCAAAACAGGACAAAAGAGGAGGTAGCAGGATGCAGGAGCAACTGTGGCTGAGACTGTAGTTGCAGGACTTCCTTCCCCTCAGGGTTGCTCCTGTTTCATCCACGACCATGCAGCAGACTCATAGCATGTTCCTGTATTGCTCTAGTTTACAGCTTTATTTCTGTGTTTGTTCTCCCTACTTGGACACCAAAGAGGAGTCCCATACAACGCTTCCCATGTGAGTTATTAGATAGCCTAGAAGAACATGAAACGAGTCAGGTATTTGTGCAATACTTTCTATGCCCTGCCATCTGTAAACACTTGATACCGCTCCTGTGAACACGATGTACCTGTAAAATGGGCTGAGCAGAATTACTCCTGTCACCATTAACTGTGTTCCACTATTCTGTAGCAACATTTGTTATATAGCTCCCATAACAGGATGCCATTCTTCATTATAGATGAGCTGTAGGTGGTACACTTAAAGGTCCACCACAGCATGATCATGAGTACTGCAGTCTTGGTACTTTGAATTACACCAATTTCTAACAGAGTAATCTGTATGTTGAAACTTAATCCTGAAAGGAGGTTCTTTAAAACGCATAGGAACACGCCAAGCACAGAAACCAACTTTACCATTATAACCCATTATGGGGGGATCTAGCATCTTTTCCTCAAATGTCCCAAGGAGATCCTAACGGATTTTTTCTCAGAGGCTTTCATTTTTCTTCGCCTACCACACTGTGACTATTTGCCTATCTCTGGCCCCAATTATAATCCAAAGAATTGTGCCAAGTACTGTAAAATCTCACTGACCAAGTATCTTTCCACAATAGATATTTCCAGCATGCCAAGGTAGCTTCATGTTCTGCAGCATTTGCAAACTAATCATAGATTATGCAAGTGTAAATCAAGAAATAACTTGTGAGGCACTAGCAGTGTTAAAGCAGTGATGGAGAGCACCAGAAGAGCACACCAAAAGCCAGGGCAGGTAGGGGGGAGTAATGAGGCAGCCATCAGGTAGGATGACTGTCTTCTCCACACAGACTCTTCTTACCAGATGGCCTGCGATGATTGCTGCTAATTACACAAAGCAAGAAGGGTTACAAGGTAGTGTCACGAAGTTTTGCTTCAGTAGACCTCAAACTGGAAGAGTGGAGGATGCTGAGAAGCTTTCAGGAAGGACAGATGCAAAACTTTCACTGCAGAATAGCTGTGTGATGCAAATCACAGTAATTCTAAGAGTAAGCAGGTGCAAGCCCCAGATTTCACTAAGAAACACAGCTTTCATCTGTTTTCACAATTCTAATCTGTATCAACACCTCAGCTACCTTAACACACACACACACACACCATGAAAGCCATCTGCTGAGAGCAGGTCCCCAGGCCCGTTAAAGACCAGAGGACTGGAGGAAAGGCAGAGCCCCAACACCAGGCCCTTCCACAAACCTCGGTGGTGAGAAGGTACCTGAGGGAAAGCTGAATGATGGTGTTCAATCGATCAGGGACTGAGCCCCCAGAGCGGTGGGGGAAACTGAGGCACTGCCAGTGGCAGCCCTCTTGGTGCCCACACCACCAGGGGCACCCGAAAGGCCGCCTCATGCACCGGGCAGCTTCATGCACCGGCACCGCGGGGTGCAGGCAAGGAGCGGGAGGCAGCTGGGGTGGGCAGCTGCCTGCCCCGCCGCATCGCGGCTCCCCTCAGGCAGCACCTAGGGGGTTAAAATGGCCGTGGTCTTCACCTGTGTGGGTGTTCCCTTCCCTCAAGCCCCAGGTCAGGCTGGGCTCGATGTCCGCCGCGACCCCACTCTTTTCTCGGCACGTCTCTTCCTGCACAGCCCCTGGGGGCACTTACCCAGCAGCGCACAAACCGGGGGGAGAAGTGCGAGGCGAAGCAGGAGCAGGGCGGGAGCCATCGCCGCGCCTCCGCCGGTGGCGCCCCGCCGCTGAGAGGAGCGGGCTTCCCGCGGGCAGGTCCTCCGCACTTGTGAAGGGCTGGTGGATCAGGGGAAAGCGCTGGACTCGAAATGATAAGGAAATATCCTGTCACATGGGGCGTTTTGAAATAACAGGAATTCGCTGTTCAAACTTTGCTTTCCTAAGCTGATTTTTTTTTTCCTTCCCCACCGCCAGCGGAGGGAAGAGCCTTCTTCCAGGCACACGCAGGTGATAAAGTGGTGATAGCTGAGAGGAGGGCTGTTGGTTGGTTTTTTTTCTTGTCGCTGTGGTAGTTCTTTTTTTTTTTTTTATCCCCTCCGCGGCCCCGTCAGCTTGCACGTGGATCAGTGGTTTGTTTTCTGAGAAAATCAGCCAAACCCGCGCCGGGGGAGCGGGACATCCCCCTCCTTTCTTTCCGAGGTGATCTCAAACAAAACCTCGCCGGAACGACCGGGTTTCTCCCGAGAGCGGGGACTGCAGAAGTGGCAGAGACCCGGTTTTGCGAAGCCGGGGTTTGGGCTGCGCCCCCTCCCCGCCGCCCATCCCTCCTCCCCCGCGGGCCAGCAGGTTGCTCCCGGGGCTCGGGGGCCGCAAGGAAGAGCCGGGAGGGACGCAGGGGCTGGAGAACTCTGAGGCATTTTCAGAGAGCCAATAAATGAAATTCGACAGATTTGTTTGTCGTTCTGACTGGGGTGGCTGTGTTTGCTGTTAACAGAATTTGAATCTTGCTCGGGAACGAGAATGTGGGGAAAACAGAACTTCGCCGCTAGCTGGGTTTTCACAGGCTGAAGCACCTACATGCAATGCAACAATCTTTCTGAAAAGGTGCCTTTACTGTACCATCCGCTTTGGGGGTTTTATGGCTTCTTGCTGTGCTGGGTAGGAGGCCCACTTCTGGGATCCCTGTGCTTTTTTTATTTTATTTTATTTTTTTCGGGGGGAGCAGCATGTTATTCCTTGGAGGCTGTTATCAATGTACCGTCTGAAGGGTCCCAAATGGATTGCAATCAGCAATCTACTGCTGTTTTACCTACAGAGGCTCTTGTATCATATGGGACTTACTGAGCACTGTGATACACCATAGATGAATTTGCGAAGCATGAAACCTGCCGTGTGTATGAAGTGTGTTGTACAGCAGCTCTCCTTGTACTGTCATTCTCTCAGAAATTTCTGGTAGGCATTGCAAATCTTCAAAAGCCTCCTTGCTGGAAGTTCTGGGTGGAAAAGTAGAGCACATCCAGGAAAACACTAATGTGAGCTTAGTATGGAAGGAGACAGGGCAAGGTCAGAAGGTACTTTGACAATATTATTAGAGGAGATGAAACAGTGAAGTCCAAGCTCATCTGGAGTCAATGATGAAACTCCCGTTAACATCAGAAGGGATTCCAGTCAGGCGCTTTAGCAGTGCTGGACCCTCCTGTGGACTACGTGCAGGGAGTGAAGAGGAAGTGCTCCACAATATCTCCTGACATCTGTGGACCCGTTGAAAGGTCAGGAACAGCCTGGCCCAGGGACAGGAGGTGGGAAGTATTTCAGCCATAATCAGCAATGTTCTGTGTTGTTATGTTGATGAATTCACATCTGGGAAATTTAATCTGTTGCTGCAGTATATGACAGATATTTATTATTTGCTAACTACTTGCAACGTCCTTTATGCTGAACAACTAAAAGATCCGAATGCTTGCACTGAGATTATTGCTAACTCAAATAATCACAGTACAGTTCAGAATTCCTCCATATTCCAGCACTAACACCTTCAAAATATTCAGGCATTCAATAAATTTATAAAAAGTGGTTTTAGAGGTAGAAGAAAAAATATTTTTCCAAGACACCTTAATTTTGTTTACATATTTCTTTCACTAGCAGTTAGCAACACCTGGAAGCCCAGGAAAGCATCTAGTGCTAGAAGGAGTAAGTCAGAAGATGGAAAATAATGCTGCTGCCCCAGCAGAATACTGTTACTTGTAAGACTGTCACTGAAAGTTTGGGGATTTGTGGTGTTCTTTTGGCCCAAGATAAAAAGAGAAGGGAAACACTGTGTGAAGTTCAGTTTCAGTGGAGGAAAGTATAACTGCCACAAAACTCTTTAGATTAAACCTAGGTGATTCAAACAGCAAAGGGGGCTGCACATAAAGTAAGTGCACGTGTGACACAAATAGGCAGAAAAATGAAAGTAAATAGATGAGTAGTTATACCTGTTCAGCAGTCAGTGACTATACCAGGAATGAGTTATACCCTGAAGTGACAGAAGGAACTGTATTAGGCCATTCTTGGAGATTCTCAAAACTGAACTGGACAAGGAGCTGAGCAACCTGATCTAAATTTCAAGTTAGCCCTGCTTTGGGGTGGCAGTCATACTACATGGTGACTTCCAGAGGTCCCTTAAAACCAAAAAGAGGCATCAGAAATACATACTTCCAAGACAAGTATTCCAGCCTTTCTTGGGATATATGCCTCACCAAATTAGCTCCCTTTCTGAGCTGAAAACTGTCTTTTTCTCATTTTCCCTTGCACACAGGGGAGAAACTGCCATTTCAAAGCCATTTTGACTGTGGGGGGTAGGTGTGTATATATATATATATATATATATATATATACCCCCTTTCTAAAGCAGCACAGGTCTAGGTGAGTTTATTCATATAGCCTCCATGTCCCATCTGCAGCATACTCCTCAACAACCATGTCTGATTCTGGCTTGCTCCTTGAGAATCATCACACAAATACATGAATTGTGCATTCTGATCTAACATAGTCCAAGGGAAAGATTGTCTCTCTTTTGAGACAAAAGGATTCAGCAGTCTCAGGCTACAGTGATTTCTAGGCAAATAGTTACCACAAGTCCCATTTGCTAAATAACATGATGGGACACATGCCCTAGATAGACATATGTTTTCATCTCTCTCTGTGGATAGCAAGCCAGCTGCCATTTACATTTGGAACAGAAAGGCCTAAATTCCTCTGAAACAGGTCAGACGCTCTCTACTTCTGACGCATCCAGTACTTGCAACTGGTGACTCTTCCAGGCAAAATACCCTGAAATCACAGTAGCCCTTCACTTTGATAGTCAACAGGAAGGTGTACATGAAATCGTATCCCGACCTGAAACATAATATGCCTAATTTGTTTGTGTTGAAGCAAAACAACTGGATTATTGTCTGTTCTTTCACATTTGCATCCAATATGTTTTTTGATGTTTCATCTGGGAACCTGTATCTCTCAGATGGCATTCAATACTTTTTTATACATTTCTAATGTTTGCGTGGACATATATAATAAACACATACTCAAGAACAAAATGCACATCATTTGTGTCTTCACTATTATCACAATACATATACTACATTAAGAAGCTATATAAACAAGACATTGAGCAGGGAAAGAAATAGAAATTGGCAAAGTTAATATTCCTCTTTATGCAAATCAGATTCCTTTGAAATGTTACTCAAGATTTGATTTTGATATTTCTGATTTCTAAAAACAAAATACAATAAAATGTTTTAGGAAGGAGAATGATCAAGGTTTTAACATCTGTCACCACAGAACCTTTACCTAGTAAAAGTCCCTTGAGGATATTAATATCACATACAATATTCACTTTAAATTCAACTAATGCAAGCTTCTTTCTGGGCTTTAAACTTAAAAAATATTTAAAATTCCAACATTTTGCCTTTACTGCAAAGCAAGAATGTCATTGTTCCTTGCATATACTTTAATTGCTTCATAAATATACATGGCTATTGGGAATGTATGTATACTTTCATGTTTTCTAACATTTCAAGTTCAGTTTATGCTTGATCCACACTATGAAAATAAAGAGAAATGTCCATGCCCTTGCATTTCTGGTTGCTTACAGCTACAAATTAGTGTCACCTGCATAGTTAAAAGCCGTGGCAAATACAGCCCAAAGTTTTCAGATGCTCAGGCCAAGTAAAAAATTCTAGAAGGCTTCTGCTTTCTGTCATCATAGAAAAGTCTCAAGCGGTAAAGGAGAGAAGATCCATGGCTGTAGAACACCCAGTGTGCCTACAAAGATCCTGTCATGTGCCTTTTATCAGTTCTAATTTGATTTTTCCATGGTATTCTACTATGTCATGTTTCAGAAACACATAGGTATCGGATTGTGGAGTGAGAACTGTTTCATATAAAATACAGATAAGGAATCCTTACATATAAGGTGTTTACATCTTAAAATTAGCATACTATGTTAGGGGCTACTTGGTGAATACAGCCGAGACTTACTTTTAGTGAAAGGACTTTTCCTTAGCAAGCCACTAGTGTAGCATATACACGATTTTTTATCTCAAAACCAGAAACTTTGTAAGGTATGTATTTCAGAGAATAGCCTGGAAAGCAAAAGTATTCTGCATAGGGACAGGGAGGAATGTAGCCATAAACTAGGCCACTTTCTAGCCACACACCAAGAAAAAAACACCTAGTTTCAACAGAGTCCAAAGATACCAAAGATTTTTGTATTGAAGGATTTCTTCCATGGGCATCATGAAGCCTTCCAGCATTAAGACACTGATGTTTGGAAGTTCTGCAATGGAAGAGGCTGATGACTTTCCCCTAGCTTAATTCTTCTTGAACGCTTGATATCCCAACCTACTTGTGAGATACCAGGTTGTAAATGCTTTCTCTCACAGTGCTTGCACAGCAGCAAGGGCTTTTCTGCTTCTCATGCTGCCCTGTCAGCGAGTTGGATGGGGGTTGGAAAGAAGCTGGGAGGGGACACAGCCAGGACAGCTGACCCCAACTGACCAAAGAGATATTCCACACTGCCTGATGTCACGCTCAGCAATAAAAGCTGGGGAAAGGAGGAGAAGGAAGGGGGGACATTTGGAGTTATGGCATCTGTCTTTCCAAGGCCCTGCTTCCCTTGGGAAGTAGCTGAATACCTGCCTACCAAGGGGAAGTAGTGGATGAATCCTTGTTTTGCTTTGCTTGTGCCTGGAGCTTTTTGCTTTACCTATTTAACTGTCTTTATCTCAACCCACAAGTTTTCTCACTTTTAACCTTCCAGTTCTCTGCCCAGCCCACTACAGTGGAGTGAGTGAGCCACTGCATGAGGCTTAGCTGCTGGCTGGGGTTAAACCACGACAGACACAGACTAAAACATTATTTAGGAGGATCATGTCAGGAATTTTACTATTTATACATTCTAATTAGTATAAAGAAGTCAGAGAATTTAGCTGTATTTAAACGGGAATCTTTCAGGAAGCCTTACAAGGAGTTAAAGTTAAGAGGGAAATCACAGAAAATGAACAGAAATCTTGAATTTTCTCTAAAAATTTTCAATGGCAGACAAACTAAATGTAACTATCAAATTGAGGGAAAATTACAGCACTGTTGCACATGAACTAAAAAAGCCAAGACACAAACCTATGGATGCTGACCAACAGCCACCTGAGCTGATTTCAAATGTAGCTAAGGCTGAACCAGGCA
Organism: Falco punctatus; assembly: GCF_963210335.1. Lineage (NCBI taxonomy): Eukaryota > Metazoa > Chordata > Aves > Falconiformes > Falconidae > Falco > Falco punctatus. The sequence continues at coordinate 72,948,051 of NC_137583.1, forward strand.
CCTTTCCTCCATACAGGAGCCAGTAGAAAGAAGCATTATCGAAACTTTTCGCACTTTTTCATCTCTTGTCTTGGTTTGCAAGGCTTAAGCTCATCCTGTTGACTTCTGCAAGCATGTAGAAATAAGACAGCTAATAGGAACAGTGAACAAAACAGTGCATAAGTAAGATCCAGTTCAATACTGGTTTTACATACTATTATCTCAAAAAGAATTTGGCCACTGGTGAGAAAAAAAGAAAAGAAGAAAAAGAAGTAAAGCACTGCCAAGAAAGTAGATTCATTTTTTCTGTAATTACTTTAAATCCCACAAAAAAATCTCCTCTAAATCCCCAAATGTGTTCAGCCAACCTACACAACTCCTAAGACAGCAGTGCAATCATCCTAACCTCCCTTTGCTGTCAGTGGAAAGAAAGAGGAGCAATTTGGATCTCATACCTAATTTGAGCCTGGGCCTGCGTTCCTGCACAGGATAAATACATCATTGTGCTGAGTGGAGTAATAGAATAAATATTAAATCTGAATAACCATTTTGTTTTTCTTAAGGCAACACCTCAAGCCCTACATGCTTTTTTTTAAAAAAAAAACCACTTTTTAAACTACCTTTTTTAACTTCCAGTTGGGCAACATAAAGCAAATGGGATTCACTTCTCTATCGTCTGTCTACAACCCATGCCAGGTATCTGTTGTACAGGATGAGAATAGCTCACCACTGATTTGGGAGGTGAAGTACCTTAATTCACTCCCAGAACAGAATCTCTCAAACATGAAATCCACGCTACAAATTTTCTCCAGCCAGGAGGCAGAAAGGGAATGCCACTGGAGTAAGCATTGGTCGCTCTTCACAGTCAATATACTCAGTTTTCTCTCCCATTCTGTAATTATAAAGCACTCCTGTGTGGTAACTGTGGGAATTTGGTTTTAATTACAGCGCTCTCCATGGCGAAGAGCTGTACACAACCAGAGCAGTGGGACCCACGGTGCTGTTATCTGCACAAGAGACAGTTATAAAGCTCTGGGCTGCCATTTCTCATTTATCTAGGTGCCATGAGTCTTGTGATAAGACTACTTCTCAATTAATAAAATTAATACATATCTTAAATCCCTCACATAACTTTGCAAGTACACCAGTGGTCTCTAAGTTTTCTTTATGCATAATAATATCTAACTATGTGGATATTATTGCAGAGTCAATGCTCAGCAAAATTTGGAACTCAGTGGAAGCTGAGCAGAACACACCTTGAAATTAATGTAACACCATAACATGCTGATAACAGTTAATACTTTGGAGCTGTACACTCAGTTCTAGTTATTTATCATGGTTAAAAAGAGACACAGCAGAAATGTGGCAGTTCACAGATGAAGCAGTGTTTAATAAAGGATGAGGAGGTTTCCTTGCCAGGCAACAGTTTTTTTAGAAATGAAAGGCAAAAGTTGAGATATAATAGAGAAAGCAAAAGGGATAAATGGTACAGAGCTGGTTTGTCAGTCCTTTCTATTTGCCATATCATGGTACAAGCACAAAAAAATCCAGTTTAAATCAAAACCAACAGTCTTCATATCTATTTTCACTATCAACTCAAAATATAACCATAGACATAAGCTGTCAAAGAGGTCCCTTGAAGAACTGTCATGCTTCAAGATAGGAATAAATCACTGGGAAACGGTATTTAAGAAGAAACAACTTCTGACCAGGCTATGGAATCAACAAGTAACTGTGAGAGAGTCTGGGTTGGTTTTGTTTGCAGAGAAGAGGGTTATTTTGAGGCGTGTGTGGGTTTTGTTTGCAGAGAAGAGGGCTATTTTGAGGTGTGCGTGTTTGCTTGTTTTAACTCTACTTCACATAATCTAATTTTGGATGAAATCACAGGTGACTCTCCTTAACCGCAGATTTGATCCTGTCTCGCTGGAATAGGAATACTGTTGTATTGCTGTAAGTATGAAGAGGATACCCGAGAAATCTTTGTCATTCTTTTGGCAACTATTCTGTTGGGTAGTAGTTGAGCAACATTGCAATATTCTTATATTATTATAAATGAAATTCTACACCCATGATCAGTATACCAGTAAGTCTATGTCACCATGAATATTAATTCATGATGGTTACAGTAGTAAAGTACTGTAACACACACATGTGACAGAGCAGTTTTATTTGAAAAAAAAGGAAACAGGTTTCAGTGCGATTTCCCACGGCATTAAAAATTAGTTTTAAAAGGCACATATTTTTTGAAAAATGGATACTGTCCCTAATATCAGTCAGATTATTGTTAGAAAAGCTTAAATATATGCTAACCTCAAGTTTATGAAGTTTTACCCATGGTATAGGGTTTATCCATTGGCAGAATATTTGATTTTTGGAAGGAAATACACCTAATATCACTAAAGGCACAGAGAATTGCAGTTACATCTGTGATTTCAGTTCAAACTTCCTGTCTCATTCGATGAACTTAAGCCTGTGCTGTCTGGAGTTTTTTCCATGACTTTTGCAGAATTTAAAAATCTTTTTTCATCAGCAAATGAACTCAGTAAAACTGAAGTATCATGAAGTATTATATAAATTAAACAGTCACTGAGTACATATTATTGCATTTTCAGTATAGTAGGGAGAAAATGAAATTTTAATTTGGCAGAACATTGTTACATTTTATTCTAATTTCAACCACAAGATTTTTCTTTTGATAATGTTTCCTGCAGAACAGAATAGAACTTCCATTCCCCGGTTCTGTCTGTGCCAGAACAGACCAAGCATCCCTCCCAGAGATTGCCCTTTAGGCCAGCACCATGCTGCGATGGCCTGTGAGATGACCCTCTGCCCCACTACAGCTCGTCCTGTGTTTTGCTCATAAAGGTGCTACGTTCATCTCTTCTGAGAATGACCAAGATTGACAATGATGTTTTTATTTGACATTGTTTAGTCACCGAATAAGGCCATTTTGATTAGTCCAAAATTGTTTATGCATTCAGATGCAGTTCACCAAGTTTGTTTGAAAAGGAATCGTCATGCTGGATTCACAATACGGGATGACTCATTAGACCACAGCAGGGTGGATTAGATCTGGGCACGTGTACAGCGACGGATGCCTCCCACAGTAGATTTCAGATCTGTGCAGCACGTGTCCTGTCGCTGCAGCATCACCCAGGAACATCGCCAGTCCTGATGAACACGGAGTTTTCCACAAAGCCAGTCTCAAGTACCTAATTTAGTGATCCTGTAAATGTGTCACTTTATTCCTACTCTTACTTCCTTACCCCTGAAATGAGGTAGTTACTACTTTCCTCAACTTACTAGAGGAGAAAATATAGTGATGTGTATAGGGAGTACTGAATATAGTGACATTTATGAGCCAAAAAGTGACTGAGACAGTCTCTAAGCTATTCTACCCTCCAGCCTATTGCCTATGAAAAAAAAGCTGTGAAACGATTTTGTAGATCATGGTCTGAAGAGGTATGCGTGAAGGAGGATGACCTGCAAGACAGGGGTAGAGGGAGCAAGGCTGGTACTGTGTGTGTGGTGTGTGGGAGTAGTTCTGATGGAGGGAGCAGACCTCTGATGGAGGGGCTGGGATAATGCTGAGTGCTGCTGTGAGAAAGCACATGGTGAAAGAGAAGGCTGGGACTGGTGTAAAAGATACCTTGGGGCTAAATCCTCACCTGGATCTCAGGAGGCTGCTAGAATTGCAGTAACGAGCCTTCTTACTTCTTCATTCTGCTCATCCATAGCTGAACTTCAGGGCAGTGCTGCTCCAAGAGATAAACACCTTACCTCCCCTCGATGCAGTGTCTCCTGCACTAGGTCTTACTGGGAGAAGATAAAAAGAAGGCAGAAGTTTAAACTACTTGCTTCCTCTTACAAAGTTTTGATAATGTACGAGTGGTGAGTCTGTCTGCAAATCAAAATTTCTGGGAAATTCAACAGCCTTGCCTTGAATTTTGAGAAGTTTGGCAAGAGCTCCAAAGTTATTAAGAAATGCAGCAATATGCTGAACACGCAAACAGCACTAGCCTGCCCTGAAGAACCTGCCCTCTAAAACCAGCTGTGAACTAGTAGTGAAATGACAGACTGGCCAGAAGCATCCTAACGTAAGCTATCACTGCAGCTCTTCACTGAGCAGCGTTTTCAGCAGAAATGCCCTGGCATGAAAAAGCAGAGAAACTGAATCACCTTTTTCTCTCCTACTGGGAAGTGTTATGAGGAGTCAGAAAATCTCACACCGCCTCAAAGCCAAGCTGTACCTGTTGTATTCGTAAGGAAAACAGCCAATTTCACTGTTGACTTGTACAACTGGTTTCCTACTAAAAAAAAGATTTTTAAATCTTGAGATTTAAGTGAAATGCCTTGTACCACTCTGTAACAGACTCAACAGGCATTTCCCTCAGAATATTTATGAATATTGACTTTGTAAAATCTGAAAGGGAAGTAGTCCAGATTCCCGGGAGCTATGCCAAGAGATTTTTGAATCCAGGGAAACAGCACTCATGATGTGCAAACAGGGCTAGAATCCAGAGCTCCTGGAATTTAACCTCAGCTACCGGTTTTCTGTGTGTTCACAGAACGTGGTGCAGTCGCTGTGCGCCTTGTTTTTCACCAGTTTAAGGCATGCTGATGTAGCGTACTATGTAGGTCAATCAGTACTTATGATGACCACTCACAGGCAAGGTTGTAATGTTCCTCATGATAAAACTTGTTGGCAGAGAGAGTAATAAAGGACAATCATGAAAGCTTTCCTCAAACAGCAGGGAGCCAAATTCCAATGTCGTTCTGAAAACCATGTAGAAGACCAAAATGGTGGGCAACAGCACCCAGGCTGGGCCCTAGCTGAAAAATGTCCTACCCCACAAACTGATTCAGAGCATGGTACGGTACTATTTTCTGTGATCATTATATCCTTTATCTTGCACCAGCAGTGGGGATCAGCCCCCACGCATGTGGACATCGACAGCACTGTAGGACTGAGCAGCCTCATACACTCTCACTTTCTCTCTTACAAAATAGTCCTGTAACTCCCCCCTGGCCAAAAAGCAACGGTCCCGTCACTAGGAGAGCTTCAGCTTCTGTTCTTATACAGGTACAGGTTGTTTATAGGTGACTTGGACTCCAACTTTTCTAGGTATTTCCACAGACGGACAAGACATTCCTTACGTAACTCAAAGTAAAAAACAAAACAAAACAAAATCCCCAAACAACACACCAGAAAGAACATCCAATAAAAGGTAAAAGGTGCCTAGAGGAAAGGCATAATAATCCCAAACCAGGCAGGATTTGGGATTAGTTTTTTGCCTTTCCTGGTGTCTTGGCTAGGGATCAGCAAGAGATCAGCCACAGTCATGGCTGGATTATTTCGATGCCTCATTTCAGTGGGAGTTAGGCATCAAAATGACTTTGAAGATGTGAAACCTAGCTGTTGGTTTAATCCTAAACGTGAAGTCTCAAAACTGATCAAATGCCAGTTAAATCGGAAAAATTAGAATGGGAACAATTACTCTGATGGGTTAAGAACAGTTCTGTGATAGGGTAGGTTTTCCCCTTTTTAGACCACTCTTTTTGTCAAGACCAACATCTTTTCTGTAATTTGCCATCTTTACCATTTCACAGAAGAAACTTCTTAATATTTCAGAGCACTTCTGTCATTTCAAACAGTGAGAGTTCCTTAGCTAAAACATACTGATTTTTCATTAACTAGTAGTTGGCTGTGCTCTCTGCATTTAAACCCAGATTAGATTACCTCCACTAGGAACCCCAGAAATTAGATATCTGCAGCATTCAGTTCAGTACAAGAGTTCCAGATCCTCACAGCCTGTTTCTGAAGGTCCAACAGCAACTGTGCCATTTGTTATTTCAGCCAGTACAGCATGTAACTGCTCAGGCAAATGTATTGTGGCAGCCTGCCAAGCGATCCAGGCAGCAGTGACACAACAACTTCGTTCTCTCTCGTTTCATACTGACATTGTCATCTTATCTAAGTTTTCTGTAGAGCAACGGGTTTGAAATCATGAACGACTTAAAATATTTGTACTTTCTGGGAACTGCTTCCTTCTGCAGTATCAAATCATACCATTTGCTTTTTCTTCCTAAAATAAAAATACTCGCTTCAGCTCTATGCTGTATGGAGGGTTTGTACGGACTATTCTTCTCAGGAGTCCTGGCAGCTCTTCCTGCCTGTTATCTATGGCCAGAAGCGAGCTGATGTATCAGTTTTTACAGGAAACCAAATCAGCAAATGTCACACAGACAGCGAAGCAGGATATAGTAAACCATGCTCCATATATACATCCCATGCTTCCTTTAAGCTCTTAAAGCCAAGACCCGCGTGGCAAACAGCAGACGTAGGTATAGGGGGCAAAGCAAGCTGAAATGCTTCATAAATCATAAAAACTGATTTTCCCTATGAACTAGTCAGTGCAAATGTAAGCAATTGAAGATGAACACTGAAGTGCTCAGGATATCATGTGCCATAGAAGTCAGGATACTGTCCAAAAAGATTTGCCTATATATCCTTCATTTTTGTTTGTTTTAATAATTTTGCTAGGTGAAGTACTTAACTAATGCACCCAAAGCAGGAAACTTCTGTAAGCCTCTTGACATTACAGAACACGCCATAATTCTGATTTCACTCAGAGCCCTGGCTTGCTTTACATCTTTTATAACACAGAGCTCACTTTTTACACAGACTGAAAATACTGCTTTGTTTACAGACAGTTGAGGTTTTCTATGGATGAATCCTCTCTATACAAAACATGCACGTCCTAGAAACAAAGTTGTATCACGGCAGACTCATATATTTGCACAGTCGCCTTCCTTCTTTGTCTTTCCCGATTGCATCATCCACCTCAAATACTAATTTGCTTTTTTCTTTCATTCTCTCCACAGCTCATGTTCTTGAGACCCTACCCCACGTGTCATGCCCAATTCAAGTGAAGCCAACGCTTGACAAATTTGGCAGTGAAGTACTAAGAAAAGAAATTTCATCACAGTCTCTTGCTTGTCATTGCAATCCCAAATTACAACATCACCCAAAAAGGTTGACTAATATATTCCATGTTTTACCACAAATACCTTCAATAGCTGCCCTTTCTGTTCTTTTCTGCAAGACGAGTACTAAAAGTAAAAAATAAAACAGGCCAAATACCTGTAGTGAGCTATGGAAAACAAGTCTGGTTTACCTGAGAAATTCAAACAAAATTAAGTATTTTGGGGTAATTATGAAAGGCTAGATCTCCAGTGAAGATCTGTTTCATAGCACAAAATACATTACAGTCTTGCAGTGGAAGTCACAGCCAATGAAAGATGAAAGAACTGGTGAAGCAAAGATGCCTATCCATGCAAGGCACATGATAGAAGTGACAACTTTATCAATCACAGCCTCCACCTATCAAAGAAGCTAAAGACCCTCGCTTACCCTTCCCAAATGAAACACGAACTCTTTAGGCTTGCACTGCTGATACTGATCTTATGCAGGACTGATTTTTATTTTTAAAATAAATTAACCCAAGATTACTGTGCCTCAAGTGGCCAAGACCATTTTTTCTTCCCAAGGGACAATTTAAAACTTTGTGCCCCCGACGGAAATAGACAAGAACTAGGAAATCTTGACATTGTGGTAAACTCAGTGCACAAGGTGGGCTTAAATATGTGATTAATATGTGGACAATGCTACAGCTGTCCTGGAGGATCCCAGGGCTTAGGAGGAAATCATGAAAAAGCGAGTTTTTGCAGACCTTGTTGATAAGAAAAATTCTAAAACCTACAGGATTTACTGCTGTAGAACATACAGTAGGGCTGCTGATAAAAACCAGTCTGCTGTTAACAAACCAGGAGGTCATATTCCTTAATACATCAGTGGGATATTAAAAAAAAAAATTGCATATCTAGGAGGTCAACAATATTTTTCCTGACTGCTGCCTACATGTGAAACTGTGTTGCAACTGCAGTAGGAATGTTTTGCTATTAGTAAGGATACAGAAAATTAACTCCACAGGGCATCCACCAGCCAGCATCTAAGACCTTCCAGTCCCTTGTTTAGGACGAACAAGTGTGCAGTGCCACATTCAGCTTCCAAAACACTAATGTGAAGTCACGCCTCTGGTGTCATCCCTTTGCACACCACTAGCCCAGGATATGGAGGTCCCCGTGAGCACGGCTATTTGGATCTGGATATGCTGAAACACATCCAGGGAACTTGTGGTGTTTATCCTGCTTTTTATCAAAAATATGAACCGAAAGCAGTAATGGTCAGAGCTGCTTCTTATTTGGTTAAATCTCCAACGCAAAGGTCTGCCAGAAAAAGAGAGAGGAGTTCCAAGGACTGAATACAGTCAGCATCAGATAGGTAAGGCAAGAGGCTATAAGAGGCTAAACTGACATTATTCTACAAAATTCCTATAGATAATGGGGACGTTATCAATGTCCAGACACTTTCAGATTCAGCGCATGCTCAAACTGTTTAAACAAAACTATTCCCTTTGAACTTGGAGGAGAGAGAACTTCAAAGTACCCATTAGTGTTCCGAAGCATTTTAAAAAACAAACTGAGTAAAGAAAACAGCCAGAAACAAGTCAAGTGATCATAAACTGCAACGATGGCAACAAGATTCCTGGCAGACCACAGGTGGATTTTGCAGCAAATCTTCAATAGTGAACTGTCATTTCCAAATACTGAGGTGAGCTGTGCATCACACACCCGGCTGCAGCCTGAAAGATGTGCTGGGAACTGAGACCAGCACAGCTGAGGATTGTTAGGATAAAAATGAAAGGAAAATGCAGACATAGGAAGGAGTAGGAAGTAAGACAGAAAATAGGAGGAAAATGTCAAGATCACCATGTTTTTATGTGCAACAGAGTTATCGATTGATTTGAAGAGCCAATACAAATGGTAGAGCGAAAAGACTCACTTTTCCCAACTAATACGAAAAAATAACAAAAAAAGGTTGCTGAAAGAGGCTTGTTAAATAGAGTATTTTGAAGAGCAGCATGGACACTCCCAACATGATTGCAAATGTCCTGCACTTGGAGGCAACTCCCAGCTAAAAGAGAATCTGATTTGTAAAATAGAGTCAGAAATGGGTCCATGTAAACTCTGTTTTAAAAAAATAAAACATTAAAATTACCCAAAATAATAGAAAAATATGAGGAGGAAACAGATTAATAACATAAATACCATGATAAAAATACAGAAACATACTGGATTATGCTTAAGTGGAAATTCTTACAAGGTCTGTTACAAATTCCACTTCTTAATAGAGCTGGCTAATTAGGCAGACAGACATTTCCGTCAGAATATTGTGTTCAGCACAGTACAACACTTCAAAAACAATTACTTCCAAAGGAAAGCATTTACTTTTAAGCACTTACATCTGTTCTACTTACTCTACTTAAATGGTACAATTAAATAATTGGAATAGCATTTATTTTCAAGGATGAGGCCAGGACATGTCAAAGAGGATAGTCCCAGCAGCACTGACAGCCTGACTTGTTCTTGGAAAAGTTTAGTCTTCATCTACCTGTGTGGTAAAAATTGCCGCCGTTAAGAAATGTTTAAAAAGTTACCATTTCTAGCTACTTGGAATTTGTGTGCTCATATTAATGCACTGTAGAATTAAGAAAGTACTTTATGTTCAAAACAATCCACGGTGTTCTGGAAGTACATCCCTGTTTGTCGGAAATTTAGAAACTTTTTTTTTCCCCAGGAATTTGCAGAAACAGCCCATGTTCTTGAAGGACATGCTTTCACTTTGGAAGATATAAATGAACACCTGAAAAATCCAGACACAAACTTTGATAAATGCAGGGCTGGAATAGACTACTCTTACACTATTAACTCCTACATTCCCCGCCTCCTCCCCCATCCATCCATCATACGAAGGCCTTAGTGACAAACCAGAGTTCAAAGAATGTACAGTCTCTAGCAGAGACAAACGAGACTGCAAAAGCCGTTAAGTGCATGATCTAGTTGGAATGAAAGCTGCAATCATCTCTGGGGTTCTATAAGCATCATTAAATTCTTGAAAGCAACACACAATGTATAGTGAACCACCCATAAAAGTTTACAATGGACTTGCCACGCATACTAAAGTAATTGCCTTTCTGAATCCTGTAATGGATAAAAATAGCAAATAGGATGCAACTATCAGCTTGTATCATTAAAATGTTCAGAACTAAACCCTGGTCCACAAGAACAGAGGTGCCCTTTTCCTGGCTCGAAACCTGGACAATTCTCTTGTGAAACTGTACTACTGATGAACAAAAAATAAAATGAATCAGAAAAATGGTGATTCAAAGTTAATAACAAGGTGCTATGAGAAGAATATGCTGTAGGCTAAAGTGGCATTACAGAGACTTGAAAAATAAAAAGCCCAAATACAGCAGTTGTGTGACTGAGCTGGTGAGGAGGGAGAGAACGAACTTCAGAGGTTAAAGAGCAGAACTGTCTGCACTTCAGAAAACAATTTAAAGGCTCCACAAAATACCTGTATTATTGTGGAAGGAAGATTTGCAGCATAGAAATGTCCAAATATAGAAATGTATATACATATGTAATAAATTAAATTTATTGTTTACTAACCATTAGTATTTGCAGGCATGCTTACTGTGAGGATCAAGTATGAGAAAGCATATGAAACGAGGAGAAAACCATTAGGAAACATACAGTATATGGAACTGGTTGAATATACATCTACAGGAGAGCTGGGATTTGGATTCTTTACATTGCTGCTGCTGAGCTCCAGGGTCCCGCTGACTGCTGCTCAGCTCCCTGCTGGTTACAGATACACCGTTAATTGCTTGCTACCTACTATCTGTCCTGAACAAAGAAACTAAAGCAACAAACCTGGTGTCAGTTCGAGCTTCATGGATAGACAAATTCAAGGGAGTTTAGTTCTTGCAAAAAGCAAAATTAGGAATTGGTTTGAGCAACCAAGGCAAATCGCTGCACCCTGAAACCCTGGGAGGAACAGCTAACATTTACAGGAAGCCTTGATTATCCAGAAGGTAAGAGGTGCTCCAGAGTAGAAAGCATGTCTGTTTTGAGAGAGAACAAGCTTACTAAGATAAATTACCAAAGTAAAATTACTGTTAAGTAAGCAGGAGAAGTTTTAAAAGTTACTAATGCTGAATCCCACTTGAGTGTCATTATCCACACAAGCAGATAACATAAATAATGATTCCACAGAAGATGCAAGAAATTTGTCACAAAGTGACAATTTTGGACTTTGTTAAAGCAAAAGAATTCTTCACTATTTGTTTTTCCTCACCACACCTGGAGGAAACAGAGCCCTCTGAACAAACACACACCCCCAGCAAAAGTCTTTTGGACAACACCTATGGTTTCTCTGAAAACATCCATTTGAATGTTTCAGTAGCACATTTAGTGCGGTGGTTGGTACTGGCCCTGCGTTCTTACACAGTTCCACAGAACCGTAACTTCTCTGTCCCTGGCTGAGCTGAGACTTCTATTGTTCTTACATGAACCACCGTATTTTTATGTAAATGATCAAATCACCTATATTCCTCAGGCCGCATGGTTGTTTCTTGCAGGATTTGCCTAAATGAACTCTGCCACAATTCTTCAGCACCAGCTATAAGAGTATGTCACCAGAGGAACAAAGAAAAATCCTAATTTGGGGAAATTTTCACAAGTCTAAAAGACATTAAAACCAAGGGATCTGAATGTTCACACTCCTTTGTGAGGCACAGTAAATTGGGACAGTCTGACACACCGACTGCCAAAAGGAAGCACATCTGCATAATCCACAAATACCTGAGGATGCATGAGTCATCGGGGCGAGCCATCGCAGCTCGTTAGAAATAGATTCCAGTGTGATTTCACTAGCAGGCAGGGCAGGTTTGTTTGCTTATTAGGAAATCAGGCTTAGAAAAGTGCTATAGAATACAGTGTATAAAATGAAGTGGCCCAGGCATGAATACATTGAAGGGTTCCATTTCTTGCTAAGTTTGCTTCCTATAGCCAGAGATGGTAAACAGGGACACTGACCAGTCCAATGAGTTTCTACTACTGAACAGTGTCACACCAGGTGCAGGCTTCACCAACCACACGTTCCTGCTGGATTCACCACCTCTATGAGGAGGGTCCAAAGCACAATTGCAAAGGCAGTACACGTCACCCGTCTTGGGAACATGGGCCATAAACACGAGCCTGCACTGATCTTAGAAATCAAGGGTGCATGCATGGGAACAGGCTGCCCAGGGAGGTGGTGTTATCACCATACCTGGAAGTGTTAAAAAAAACCCTCACATGTAGATGTGGTGCTTAAGGGACATGGTTTAGTGGTGGACTTTGGCACAACCGACTGGGTTAAGGGCTGACTTGATGATCTTAAAGGTCTTCGCCAACGTAAATGACTCTATGACTCAAAACTCATGTTTAACAGGGTTAAGCAAAATCAAAGCGAAATAGGAGGTGCTACAATCACTATATTCCTTGTATTTTATAGCAGCTCAAGAGATTGTACTCCAAGATGCTCTCAACCTGCAACTGGAAATACATATATTTGCCTTCCCCCACCCCGCCCCCAATATGATTTTCTGTATTATCGCATGTTGTGCATTTAATACTCTCGGCACTGATACGAATTTTAAGTGCAAATCAGCCTTAATCAGTTTCTCCACAGGTGCTCTCACAATGTCTTATTTCTCATTTCCTGCTTAAAACACAGATCACAATCAGTATCGATCGGAATGGTCTTGTCTTAAAATAATCCAGAGAATTTAAATTTAGAAACATTGTGATCCTGCAGAATAGCATAAGATTTTGAAAAGCAGCTGCAATAGTAAGACAATGCATTAAGGTCACCTTCGTAATGCAACATGAAGTGACTGCTATGAAGAGAGATTACATATGAACCAGTTCATTGAAGTTTAAGTTAAGATAGTTGGTTTGATCCCCTTAAACACACTGATGCTTATTTTTCACCTGTTGCCAAGATTCATGGCAGCAGATTTTACAATAAGTTTTAAACACTATGGAACAAACTCTCAAACTGTATTTACATCATAGGCATCTCAACAGAACACACTCTGCCCAACAGAGAGGGAAGTAAAGAAAACTCAGTATTAATTCCCTGTCCCAAATCAGAGATGTTTCATTTCTACACTATCTGTAGGAGTTTCAATTCTGTCAACTCAATTGATATTCTCTTGAAACATAGAAATTATACTTAAGTAACACACAGCCCACATAATCACTTATCCTAAAGGTGTTTGGTTCATGTTTTTAGGAAGAGACTCTAAGAACAGGCCAAACTGATCATCATCTGCCCACTGCTCCCCAAGTCCCATGGAGATCTCAGATGCCTACATTGGTTTAAGCAAGAAACCAATAAAGTCTGACATTGTTTTAAGAACACAGCATACATCTCTCAAGACTATCAAGTTTCAACTGTAACAGTATTTTAAGCAGTAATGTGGACTCAAGAACCAGGCTTTAGCCTGATCGTCAGCTCACATAGATCAAACCACCAAGTTTTATGCTACTTTGTGTTACTGTCAACAGAAATGGAATTAACTGTCAAACAACTGTGTAAATTAACTGACAAGCTGCCAGTAGTATTTGCTTATTGATCTGTAAGCACATATATAATTACACTATACAGGTACAGTTTTCATTTGTTCTTTTCCACCCCTGTAAAATATTCATGCTGTATTTCTTACCAAAAGAAAGAGGACACGCAGCATACTTGAAATAAGATGTACAATCTTATGTATTACTTTGGTTTTAGCTGAAGGGAGTTAATGACAGATTAAAAATTTTAGAAGTACTAATCTATGTGTAAGCACCATACAAAAAAAAAAAAAAAAAAACACCAACCCCCCCCCCCAAAAAAAAAACCAACCCACAACCCAAACAAAAAAAAACCCTACCAGAACAACCACAACCCCATCTCTTCCCTACCTGCCTATTGCATCTCCAAGTCCTTCCAGCAAAAGAAGTCCTTTTCTGATTATTCTTCCATGAAATTTATAAATTGACTTTGCAGCGTAATGAACTAAATACTCCAACTTTAATATTTTGCATTCATACCAAAAACAATAAACAATTTTTACAAATAGTGTTATTTACTAAAACAATTCTTGTACAACAGTGCAGTATATCTAAATATATACATATGCCAACATCAAAGGGAGCATCAAAACAAACAAAACCAAAAATGCACTTCGCTACTGTGTACACTTTATTAAAACCAAAGCAGACTGCAGCAGGCTTCTTTTCTTTTTCATGACAAAAATTATTTGGATTTCCAGAAGGACATGCAGGATAGAACAAAAACGCCTACCACCTTTTTGCCAAGGTAGCAGAATGAAAAGTGAACTTTAAATCTGCAATTTTACATAGTAGGAAATGGAATGCTCTTAAACACAAACATCCTTATTTAAGAAACAGGCTTCAAAAATGTACATAGTGTTTTTTACATATTGAAGCAAAAAAGTCCAAATGTCAAGGCCTTCCCATGTTTTATTTGTTGGATATGTGCTGGATAGTATACACATGAAGGTTAATACTCTTCATTGCAGCTGAAAATGAAAAAGGACTAGCTGTAGTGTAGAGTCGGTCAGCTTTACTAAGATTGAATAACAGAGTAAAAAATGATTCTGCCTGCTGTTAGCAACAGAGGTTTTTGTACTTTTACTTCGCCTTTTTCTTTAAAAAAATCTCCTCCCAGTTTTTAACTGGAAAACTTATGCTCCCGTGTTCTTCAAAACAGATACATACATCTTCTCCAAAGGAATCTGCAGTTACGTAACCCAAAGCGCCATTGTAGCTGCTGTAATTAGAGATGTTCTTTTTCATTCTGTCTGTGAAATCCAGCAGACAAGGTGTAAGACTTTTATATTTAACGACTGCACAGACATCTTTGAAATATGAGTGAAAAATAAGGTGATATTAGAGAATATACTAAAAAAGTTGGAGAATGAGGTATTAAGCAGTTCTCCAGTGTAAATCTGATGTTCCTGCCATCTAAATGAAATCAGAGAACTATAATAGCAGCCTAGACTTGGTCAGCAAAATATGTACGCGCTACTAAAAGCAAATTTATCTCCTTTGTTGCATCTAAGCATTTGCAATCTGACAGTTTTCTCTGAAGTTCTGGTTACTCAAATTCATTTCAGCTCCCTCTGCTTCAAAATTCACGAACAGTAGCTATACCATGAGGGCAATATGCTGTTCCACACCTGTTGAGAAGCATGCAGTAATTTGTTTATTTTGTTCCTTTTTACTGCTGTTTGTATGTCCTTTGGCTGGTGACATTAAACACACATCTACATGGGTGCCAGTGACTAAACAGAGATGGGTAAATACGTTGCCACTGTTCCTGCAGCTGCCCACTGTGGAACACACTGCCATGACATCAGCGTAGCAAATTTTAACACACTGCCTCAGTTATTTTTCCTGGGATGCTTTACAGTAAGTCTTGACATCTTTGTTATGTGCACATAAATTGAGATGATACACATAGGTAAACAAGCTTTGTTTATAGAAGTGAAATGCACAGAAGGCACTTTCCACAGTTTGCTCCAGTTCACGATAACCAAGCCACTAAAAAAAACCCTTCTGAAGTTAATTAACATTTTTGTAGTCCTTCATAAAAGGGTTAAATAACAAAGTGTTATATAAAACATTATGAAAACATTTTAGCTTTTCATTGACAATTTACATGTAAAGAAACAAGACATTCAAAAATTAGGTCTTCTATTGGAACATGAATAACACAGCATTTCCAAGGATTATTAACTTTCAAATAGATTAACTTCCTGAAACTTTATTTGCTAAAAAGTTTTTCCATACAGCAGCTGTACATGTACTTTCCCCCTCACCCAGATTTCAGTGTTCAATACCATAGTAAGACAGAACGTATGTGAACTTAGTCAAAACAATGCATACATGAGGAATCTCAGAATAAATCACAGCAGAGAAGCACCAGCAATGGCATCTCCAGGTTCATGACACCAAACCAGCAGAGGAGTACTCAAATATAATTGCTGAATTATCATTTAGAAAGTATACAAGAGGATGAGTGAAGGAACCAGTGCAATGACAGCACCTAGCAAGGTAGGAGGAGGCATCACTTTAGAGCATCTAGCACATGGGACACAACCAAGCGAGATGGCAAAATTATATTTTCTGATAAATAAAAATAATCAACTTGAAGTAACACAGCTCCAAATTTAATCTAATCTGAAAAACGCATCTGAAATGGGAAACATAGGATGCAACAGAACTGCTAAAACTCTGAACCTTAACACCTAGTGATCTACTGCACCAACCGTGGACAATGAAAACAGATTTTAAGTCAACTAAAATTCACAACTTGTTACAGGAGATAACTTAGACCAGTGACTCTAACAAAGGCGTGAAGAAAATAAAAATTAAAAGCATCCACCTTTTTTTCACAGCTTTCATTATACTGAATTTATAGTGGTGTTGCATTTTAGAAAGTTGGTTTTGGTCATGATGAACACAAATGAAAGGTGATTTTGACTTTCTGAAAGATGGGTAAAATGCCCAAAATAAGTTGGAAAGCAGACTTAAAATACACCCAAGTTTTCAGTGTTCAAAGGAGAAACCAGTAACGAGCATTTCTGTGTGTTAATGAAAGACTACTTCAAAAATTTTAAAAACTAAGATAAATTAGTAACAAAAAATATATTTGTTGAGTCATTTCTGTATAGAGATTCCATAGGCCCTTAGCAGGGAACATGTGACCACCTAAGAATATACATAGTCAATGCCAGCTGGACAATTTTGTGTAGAAGTTACACTCTTCCATACACACTGCTTCTCTGGTTTTGGAATAAGGTACCTAAAGGATACAGAACACTATCTAAATTATACTACATGCTCTTTCTAAAGAAAACCACCTCTTTGATCTATAAAAAATTATCTATGACACAGTATCTTGGATTATTATTTCTTTTTTAGTATTTCCTTTCAAATTCCACATACTTTTTTTATGACACCAAGTGCTGAAGTAATGACAGTTTGTAAGGGTGCTTAAGAATTCTAGAGAAAAAAAATATGTGAAAATACTAGTACCAAAACTGCCAGTTGGCTAGAACATCCCCGACTGGAACACATCAGCTATAAGCGCGTTGTAACCACCCCAGTTAGAAGTTATGCAAAGCAGTCATCTGAAAGCGTTAAAAGCAAAACACCGGTGTCTATGAAAACAGTGAAACAAAGACATGTTAGGTAACTGCAAACAGATGCAGGAGTGTATGCGATAATTGAGGTCAGCTTATAGTATAATGTACAATGGCAACATTTAATTCCAGAAGCATCACACTAAAATATAGTACACAAAAGCAAACAATTTCTGACACATACACTAACAAGACTGAAAACATGGATCTGATGTTGAAGCTATCTAGTATTGCTCTAAGTGGAAACAGAGTCAATGGAAGAGATGAGGAAACCAGGATGCATTAATAGATTGAATACAAATGCAAAAGTTACAACACTCTTTGTACAAGAAACTCTGAACAAGAATATCTAAAATGCTGCCTTCAATTGCCATGTTCCTTTTGCAGCACCTCAGCTATAGAAAGAAAATATCATGCCTTAAAGAGCCACCTGGCTAAGTTACTGAGAAATGCAAGGGTTTAAAATAGGCTAATGCATGCTGCTGCAGAAGAGAATCCGAAGCAACCTGAAAGTGAATGAAAATAAGATGACTCATAAACTATTCATACTGTAGAAGGGCTAATAAACTCAAATGGTACAACTGGAAATTGAAACAGATGTTTAAGGCAGAAGTGTCTGTGTAAGAACAGTAAGCACAACAAATTGCTAAGCAAGGCCACAAGAGATAAAATAAAGCCCTGAAGGTTTGTTCAGCAAAGTGACTTAAATGTCCATAATTCTCCATGTTCTAATTAAGAAGACTTGAATAAAGTAGTGTCATTCATGTTGTGTGTTCCAGTTTAAAACTCCATCGTTTCTCTTCCAACTCAATTCCTCTGTCTTTGGTGTAATCTCTACCAACACACATAGAATACAGTTCTGGTTCTCACCATAGAAAACAACATGGAAAAAATAAATTACATGCTTCTCATGATAAAATGCAAGATCCTGTTCTGTTGCATGGTCCCACGATATGTTTAGCAGCCTCTGAATAGTAGGTTTTAGTTATTAATTATATCTGAAGCAGAATCATAATTTGCTGTTATCCCCCCAAATCACTTACTAGTTTACTAGTTTACTTTGGTAGATAAGCCATCTAATAGTCATGATACACTTGTGTTCAATTCAAAAAGTATTGAAACCTAGACTCAGATAAGTTTGTAAATTCATATATAGATCTTAGCTTGTAAGTGTAACCATGATATGCAGGATTATCAGAAATACATCACATCTGTCATAAAACTAGACAAAACTATGAAACATGGTTGTCAGTTCATGATTAAAATAAAATAGTAAATTATTTTTAAACATTGTGTTAAATATATTCACATGATCACCATAGCTATACAAAATGGCCACTATTGCAATCACACACTATATGTACATAACATATATGCCACAACAGTTTGCAAGTGTTGAGTTTTCACAGACTAGCCAATTTTACCAGACATAAATAATCTTGTACCAATTTTTAGGCATTTTAAAAGGAATTAAATGTCCTTAATATATCTGTTCCTCTGCAAAATTAAAAAAAAAAAATCCTAAAAAGTCAGTGCAAATTGAACTTGTTCACCAAGATAGATTCTTATTAAGCTGAGGATAAACAAAGTTGAAGAGATTAAAGGAAGAAACTCATAGAACTGCCAACTGCCTTCAGCAGAGGTTACAGAAGATTAGGAATCAGAAGTCCTGGATCCTATAGCAGAGCCTTCTGTGAGTAACTATGCTGTTGTTGTTGAGGTGGTGGAGGCTGTGGTTGTTGTGGAGGTGTTTGTTGACTGCCTGCTGTCTGTGGCAGAGGTGTTGATGCTAAGTTATAGTTTGGCACCTGGGACATACTAGTTCCAGCATTTTGATAAGCAGCAACATCAACAGTAGCAGGTGGCGGACTATACACTGAAGCCTGGTTAGAGTAAGTATTTCCAGCAACAGAGCCAACCATTGCACTGGGGAGGGAAAAAAAATAAATAAATTGAAGTTGAATTAACAAGCCATTTACCAAGAGAACAGCAACACTTTATCACTGCTTCAGCTGTTCTTTATATACACACAAAATCCTCCTAAATCTGGACACCTTGCATATTTAATACTGTAGCCAATGAATTTTCCAATTAGAACTCAAACACACTCCTCAGATTTAAACACACCTCCCTGTGAATCTGTACTTTGCTTTATTTTCATGGAGCCCCATCTACTTTCCATTCTGCTTATCGAAAAAACCAAAATCCGACCAACCATTTTAAATAGCAAAACAAGAATTATGCAGAAGCTCAGTATATCAATATATGTCTTACCACTGCAAATAAGTAACTTTGGGGGACTGAGACTAACAAATACTTTGATAACTCAAGACGGATGTTTATCTCAACTTCATAAAATAAAATTACTTTATACAGAGAGTAAAAAAAGCCACCAAAAAAACCCCACCACCAAGCAAACAAAACCAAAATACCCTAATCTTTTCCTAAGGTCAATTCAAAACTTATTTGTAATACCAGTAGCTTAGCCAAATCTTAGCATCTCTGGGTATCTACCCAAAATAGAAAGCCACTTGTGGCTCCTTTATATGGGGAAGCTGTTTAAGCTTTGGTAAGTATTCATAGCCCTATTCACTTATTTTCCAAAGTCAGCAGAGTTCTCCCCATGCTTCCACAGTAAGATATTTGAAAAAAGAACAACACAATATGCACTATCCCAGAAATTATGTAAAGCCAGCCAGAGCAGCAGATGATTTTCATCATGAGATGTGTATTAAAAGTTATATTAAAAATAATTAAAACCCTATCCATCATATCGATATCATTTTCTATTTTTATTTTATATAAAAATATAGATATAAATAAATAATGTATTTCTTACATATAAAATTTAAAACTAGATAAAATTATAAAAACAACATAAAAGTTTGAAGTTTGTCAGGAACTTTTACCATATACACAACACCAATAAAACACACATTGGAAATAATTGCACTGCAGTATCTTTCATTTGTGTTTAAAATTATATTTCTGTATGAAAAAAGTTTCCTTTGAATACTATCTGTAGTCCTTGAAGTTTAAATTGATTTAAACTTGAACAGGAAAATATTTTAAATTACTTTGTGTAAGACGTCTGTGCAGGCTGACCAGGCAGTACGGAGCTGGCAGATGGAGTAACTGTGCCTTGGCTGAGAGAGGAGAGCTGTTCAGGAGGAAGACTGTAGCCTTGTAGATGGCCCATCTGTGCACTCCCTGCCACCAAATATGCATTACTTTGAGGTTGCCCCGGATAGACCTAGGAAGTTAAATAAAGAAATATTAAAAATAAAATAGAAGAAAATTTATTTAATATCTGACTTCAGAACTTAAAGGCAGCCTCTCAAAACTTTTATTACAGATGTTTTAATAAAAAGCAACGGATTGTCTTCTATTAAGTGCTGCAGTATGAAAAAATTGCCAGCTTTTCAAAGGTCACTATTTACATTTGTAATCTCAGGCTCCAGTACCGAAAAGGTCAAATCATTTACTGGAAAACTTGTATTCCGAGCTTTATTTTAATGACTATCACTCATGCTAGCTAAAAGCTTCTACTTTTGAATGAAAATACCGGAGAATTTAAATTATGCAACAACAAGCAGTCCAAAGCAGAATACTTTTTGATGTCCAGATAACTTGCACCAAGTAGAATCATTAAAATGGAAAACCAATTGCATTTTTGTATTGTTAGTTAATCTGTCATTTCATGTAACTGTTGAGACTACCATTGTAAAATTGTTTGAGCGGGGCAGAAGGGAAAAAGAGGTCTTATGAAAATTTCAATTGAAAATAAGTTAATGTTTAACAATTAACTAGAGGAAAAGCTTGCTAGTAGATGTGTCAACAGTATTCTACATCAAGACTAAATTTCTAAACCCTATACTTCTGTTCAATCATGAATTATTTGACAACCCAAATTACTAGAAGATACCAGGTCTCATGCACAACTGAGTTCATTGAGTTTATGATATACAGCTCTTCTGTCCTAAGATCCATGAATCTCAGATGACATATTCATAGAAGGCTTATCAATATTGCAAAAGAATTTTAGAAGACAGAAAAGGCAGAGACTACCTAGCTTTTCAGAACTTACTGGCCCATCTTCATCCCCAAATCCAGTTTTTCCCTTTAAGAAACCCCAGAAACATGCCCATTTATAAAACATTAACATTATTTGGTAGGGTCACGACATGATTGCTTATCACATATGAACAGAAGACAATGTTCCTCTTAATGACACTGTAAAAGTATACATTATCTTCTTTAAAACACACTGAAACAAAGTACGTACTTGTAGGGAGCTAAAAGAACTAAATTTTCTTCAATGTTTATATAATACTGCACAGGTACTAATAAGTTGGCTTGAATTATTTTTTTTTTACTCACTCAAAAAGCAAGTAATTTATTGAAAAAACAATTTGAAATGTTACATATTCCTATAAGAAGGAAAAGAATACATCAAGTGTGCATTAGACTATGGATTTAAACATCTAAATGTTTTAAAGACCTTTTAAAATACCATAGTATACAAAAAGGCCAAAAGATCTACTCAGAGAGAATGGCCAATTACATGGAAATGCTGTCATGGAAGAACTATAAATTTTAACTTCAGTAATTTAAATGTTAAATGCTTCCTACTGATATTTCCAAAAAAGGAAACTAAAAGAAGAGACTGATTTTAGGGTGGGGAGGGCATAATCTTAAACAGGAATTGTACTGCTTTTGTTCTTTTTACTTTCCTTTTTTTTACCCTAGCAGCTTTAATTTTTAATTTTATGTGCAACTCAAAGCACAGAATGGGCTTTTTCCTTGGTCTAAAAGAACTGAAGCGAAAAGAACTAGAGGTGTTCAAACCTGCAAAAGGAGAATACCCAAAGCTTGCAGCTGAAAACAAACTTTTATTTTTTTTTAACATACTGTGTTGAGAGGAAATAACTGCTTTTTCATTTGAGTTTATCTGTGAGGGAGCAAGATGATTTTAACCTAGCATTACGGTAACAAAGATCATAAAAAGAAGTTTCCAACTCAGGGGGCAAGGGGGGTGGGAACAGAAGGGCAGAAATAGGAAATGAATTATTATCTGCAATCAACAAGCTCCACCATACTTTAAATATCAGTACATATTTATTTTAGTAATGTAGAGAACTATACTGTAAAAAAATATTTAACCAAGTTTTGTAAAAAAGTTATTTCATGAAAAACTGCTTACCACTAATAATTTATAAGAAATCAACCATAGCTCAGCATGTACTTGATAATGTTAATGGCTATTAAAGGTTACATACATACCTGAGAGCCAGAAACACCAGATGACTGCATATAATACTGTTGGTTTTGTAGTTTTGCATACATAGAATACATTGGGTCTTCATTCATCAATTTGTTATACAAAGAAAGAGCCTCCATTGCTTTAACATTGAGCTCTGAAAGTTCTGAATGTTTCCTAGAAAACACATCTTAGTTTATTCTACAATTTAGATAACCTCAGTACAGAACAGATAATACAGGGAACTTTCATGAGATGTGATAAGCAACTTATTCTTACTGCCTGTGAAGTGATGCCTGACAAGCGCCAGAATGTCAAACGGTACAATACTATAAAATATTGTGTGACTGGGAAAAAAAAACATTCAGACCTCCTCCCAGATGAGAAGATACTAATACACGCACCTATTTTCTTTGCCAATATTCACAGAAATGTTTAACATATCATTAAGTAACAACACTGGTATTTCTAAGAATTAATTTTCATTTGAGCCAAAACACATAACTTTTTTTACCTGTCTATATCTTCCAACTTTTCATCTATGAGAGGTCCCATCTGGTGGCACATTGCTAGAATAGAAAGACATTAAAATATATCAGAGTAATAAAGATTTCCATATTGCAAAGTCAGAAGGCACCTTTAAAAAAAAATGATGACAGAAATGTGTAGATGCTAGTCTAACTTTTTTTTACATCACTACTATAATCTATATGCCAAAAAAGTTATAGTAACAGAGGTAGTGTCATGAACAATTTAAGAATGACATTCAGCTGAAGTTTTCAGTAGTGGTACAGTTTAAAAAGTACAGTATCTAAAATGACAAACCCACAGAAAATGAAGACATTTAACATCCAGGGAGTGTAAAGCTGAAACTATTTTGCATTAAAAAAATTTCAGGCAAATCTGAAAGGTGATCTCTTCTTCAAGGAAGAAAATTCACCACTGCAACCTAAATCATGTGCTCAACCAACATTAGTACAAAAAGACTATCTACGAAAACAATGATGGGGAAAACAGGTTGCAATGATGCAAATCATCTGCAAAGACACTAACAGCACATTGCTATCTCACTGGAATCCTAACTGGGGGAAGGGGGCTTCTTCAAACCACTGACACAAGCAAAAAGCAACACCAAAACTTACCAGAAGTAGAATGGAAAAGCATTAAAATAAACAAAAATGCACCCTCCTGCCAATCTTCAGCACAAGGACAGGAGGATCACATAACTGTCAAACAAACCAGTTAACTAACAGAAAGACAGAGGTTTTCAAACTTAAAAATAAAGAGACAAGGAAGCTGAAAGGCAATACTGCAGTCTAACCCTACACCAGAATGCAAAAGGTGCCCACTTAGCCAAGCATGAACTATTTACTAACCAAGAGATGTGTTTAACACCAAGAGCCACTCAACGTTCAAACCAAGAGATGAGGAAAAAAAAAGATTCAGGCATCAAATATGCCCGAAATGCATTACAAGCAGCCCTGGAACAGTGCCTTCCCTCCCAGTTTTCCCAAATGAGAGATGTAGAAGGCCCTGAAAGCCTCTGGGCCATGATGGGTGAAAGGGCATCGCTGATGTGTTCCTTGAAGGCAACGCCAGGTGAAAGAGGAGTTGTATGAAAGGCACCCGTCTGCTTCTTTGAACTTGGGAGCACTAACACATTAGCAGAAATGCTGGGAAAAGATGTAAAACCTGGTGTAAGTTCTATCTTTTTTTATTTATAACACAAAGTGTGGTAGAAGGCACGACAAGGATTGCTTAGATGTCTGTACACTAACACAATGACCACACTGCTGCCAGCCACAAACAAACCCGGGGCTCCTGAGAATGTTGGGATGAGCTCTCCAATTGAAACACATTTGTGACTTGACATCTGGATGGCAGAAGAAAATGAAGTGGGTTTTTGTCAAATACTGATCAGCACCTGCCACCACTGGTAGGAACCCAAGATCCAACATACATCTATAGCAAAATTCCCAGAACCTATGCCAGAAGTAGTATCTACCCAAGGCCTACTTGAGCGCAAAGCCAGTACAGTCTTGAATATAGCACTGCTGAAATATATGCAGCCATATGTTTGGCGAGTGCTGTTGAAGGTAGCTGGGGAGCAATCACCCGACTACACTACAGCTTTGAGATTCTAGGAGCAGTCCCACTGTTTAATATAAAACTCAGCATTGCTCTAACGATCTCACAATGTGTTTTGAAAGGAGACCCTAACGTAAGCCATATCTGCAGGTTGGTTGACAAGCACACCTTTAATTTCTTTGCCTCTGTCCTGGACCAGATAGGGGCAATCTGCTTCTTAGACAACAAGCCTCTATAGCTGTATTTGGTACTTGAAAGAATAAAACCATTCATGTTTCTTTTTATACCTCTTTAGCTTTAGTGAAACTAGAATATGTGCAGACACATCACTGATGTACAGTACCTAACACGGGATTCACTTACAGGTATGATGAACCAGATGGGTGTTGAAAGATGGGAGATATCCAAAGCTTACAAGCTTACGCACTTTCTTCCTGACTAACTTCTAGATAGATTTGGAATCTGCCATTTTTCTTAACAAAGTCCAGTCCTATCTGAATTGTTCCTTTAAGCCAATGTTCTGTCTCATAATTGGTAAGTTTCTTCCTTCTCTAAAGTTCCCTTCCAAAAATTTTGGTGCATTTATCAACCCAGGTAAAATGGTCTATAATGCCTCTTTGAAGAGGCATTCAATTCGAGTCTAAAGGACTAGAATTTTTACCATTCTGTAACATATTTGTTTAATATTAAAGTCCTATAGAAATATTCATGCAAGCAAAAAGACTGGGGGACACCCACAGGTCTATTCTAAGCCTCAGTAGTACTTCTGCTTCCTCTCGTGGAATCTTCCTTACACTCCTTTTGCAACTCATGCTGTGCTACTCTAAGAAGAAAAAAAGAGAAAAAAAATGAATATATGAGATTGAACTAAGTATTCCTGGGTCTTGAAAAAGAAAAGAATACAAAATATAGTTTTCTTGCAAGAGGGGTGGGCTTGTTTTAAGCTAAAATTTTGCACTTTGGTCTCTTAGATGTGGGAAACAGGAAATTAGAATATAATTATGGGTCAGGCACTTTTCTCAGGCATGCTTGGGGCATGCACATGAAGCTGAAG
Organism: Falco punctatus; assembly: GCF_963210335.1. NCBI lineage: Eukaryota > Metazoa > Chordata > Aves > Falconiformes > Falconidae > Falco > Falco punctatus. Next base: position 72,973,600 of record NC_137583.1, read on the forward strand.
TAGTTTCAATTTGTTTTGATACAGGTAATGACTAGAGAGGAAAACAACAACAAAATGAAGCCATGAGATCTTCTTACCCTCAAGATGAAGCAATTCTGGGAGGTCTGGCTGGTCATCAGATGGATCTGCACTTTGCAACATCTGCAAGAGCTGGTCCATTTTATCCTAGAACACAAATTGTGTAATTAGGGCATATGTGGGGTGAGAATTAACACTTTCAGGAGAGTAAATTAAGGCAGCTATTTACAACAGCCATTTGGATATCCTGGGACTTGGAAGTCATCTAGACTAACTTTAAGAAAATACAAATCATACATGTTACTTTACAGGAACTAAGATGCTTAAACAAGGAAAAGCCAAATTATAAAAATTATTAGTAATAACAAATGGAATGTGCAGAATACCCCTTTACTCCTAAATTTCCTTTTAAACAGTATTTTCTAAGCAGTTTCCATTTTTCAATTTTAGTTATCACATAGGCAATACCACCACCTGGTGGGATTAGTGGTAATGTTTTCACAGAATACATTGAGTACTTTAGAAAGAAATGGGTACTGAAAAACCTCTTGCATTTTTTAAATGTAAGTGTATAAGGCCTATCAGCACATGAGCAATGTCATTACTAATTTATATATGAAAGGATTTTGTTAACGTGACGTTTGGAGGGGTTACACAGTTGACTTCAGAATAAGTAATCCTTGACTAACCATTTTAAGTGCAACCCATTTATAAAAATACCAAAGGGCAGAAAATTAACAGGCATAACCTCTTTGAAAAATATGTCTCAGAATGAGTTATATTGTTTAACCAAATATTAGATATAAAGTATTAAAAATCACTTTTTAGCTGAGTGCTATCAAATAAATAGCCTTTAACAGGCCAGAGTTATACAGGTCATATAACTAAACCCATGCTTTTTCTTCCCTAACTCCAGGAAAGGCAGGAAGAAGCCAAATTACTTACTTCCTTAAAAATTATACTATGGTAATTCTAAAAAGAAAACAAGCCACTATAACATAAACCAACAAGGAATCACAGAAGACAAAAGCTGGAAGGCACCTCAAGGCAGGCCTGAGATAAGCTGTTTCAGCAGATTACAAACTAGTATCTCTTGGGAAGAAGAGTATTTGAGGCAGGAGTTAAACAGGACTTTAGAAAGGCAGTAACTGATTTTGCATTTCAAAAAACAATGACAGAACCCTAGTTAAGAAATAGAAGGCCATGAGAGATGGAAAATTCTAAAGATAACAATTCTAAGCCCCCCAGGAGGGAGAGAAGGAAAAAGAACAAGGTGGTGGGGAAAGGCAGGGGAAAAATATGGGCTGAGAGTTCTTCGGAACCTTGCAGAACCACTGTGGTGAGATTGTGTAAATCTTACTAAATACTGCCTATGGAGCAACAAAAAGATCACAGTTTTCACAGAAAGAAAGAGGTCTTTCAGACTAGAAGAAGACAGCAGTGGTTATTCTGGAAATAAACCTAAGACAGCATTCAAGATGGGTAACTCTGAGGTATCCTAAAGTACTTAAAGCAAAACTTGGAAGTAAATGCATCACTCCACACCAAGCTTCTGGTCTGAAGGTGAACAGCTGTATAACCTTGGAGCAGGGCCCTAAATAGAATGCAGTTTCCAAATTCAGTTTCAGAAATTCCCAAGAACTTCAAGGCACATGAACAAATTGTAATACTGCAGATATTAATTTTTTAATTTAAATCAACTTTCCCTTCCCATTCTCTTTCAATTATGTTCTCCTGATATTTCAAATTGCTTTTGAAGTACAGGATTAAACTGTTTAACATCACACATTTAATTGTACCAGCAGTTGGAAAACAGGGCTTTTATCATGCTTACTTCATCAATATAAACTGGTTCAGGCTCAGGTTCTATTGTCTCTACTTGAACTTCATCACTGAACTGCACTGTTTTCTTCTCAGCTTTCACTGTAAGATAGACAGGCAGACTTTATTTTAGAAAATAAAACTAAACAGAACAATGATGTAAATGTTATACAGCTAGTATGTTGGCTAAGTTCTTTGCATTTGAAACATCTACTGTGAAAATTCAAAAAACCCCAGTATTTTGTTAACATTTGAAGGCCAAAACCATCTCCAAAGACATAAACAATCTTTTTAAATGAATCTGTAAATTGCATAAAAAAGGTATCAGTCCACATAAGGTCAACAAAAACATGTGTTAGCAAGTAAATGTCTTTATTGTAGTCTCCCTGAACATAACATACTTCTTAATAAGCCATCAGAAAAAGAGACTGAGAGAGAGTGATTGGAAGAAATAGAGCTAATGAATCAGGTTTAAGAGAAAACTGATAAAGTAACCTATGACAACCAGAGCCTTCTTTTCTCCAGAACCAAGTATAGAATTGAAAGTTTTCAAATTTTGCTATTCCTTCTCCCTCAAATAGTACCTGCAAAAGCATCTCACTCCTTTGTAGTGGAGGCCACAACAAAAAAGCTATATATTTGGGAAAAAAGCCAAATACTACTCTTATCATACTACTATTATCAGTTAGTCTTAACATAGAACAGATGACTCCTACAGCATGTAATTCTGCTGACCTGCTCATACCTTGGGCACATTCATATTAAGAGCATGGGAGATCAATCTTGCAAACCCATCAGATTTACATAAATCAGTTCTAGAATATTAAAACCTTGTCTAATATTTAATATTTTTATTAAACATTTAGAGTAGGTTAGACTCGTATAAATAGATAAAAGAAGATAACCAGTATGCAGAAAAAACCTCCTTCAGTTACACACACACAGAGCAAATCTACAGCTGTAGGTTTCTTGAATTGTTTAAACAGTGGTAACCTTCTCCGATTCCTGTATACCCAAAGGCCTTCAGTTTTTCCTTGATTAGATATGTACCATTGCAACCAGGCAAAAAGGCAATTTGGAAAAAAAACGTTGTTGCCCAAATTTGTCTAGGTGTCAATGGAGTTGTTAAATGAGTTTCAAGGAAGCTACTGACAAAGCCAGCAGCAGGCAGCATTTTTCAGCAGATGCCAGCTTGGGCAACCTTGGTCTAACACATAAAGTTATGACTGTTGTTTGTAACAGCACAGCAAATGCTCCTGAGTTTTTACTTTGAGTATCATATTAACTTGCAACTGAACTCTATCATAAGGGAAAGGAAACAGAGAAAGTAAATCAATAGAGAAATATCCCTTGTAAAGTTACTTACTCATTTCTGGCTCAGCAGAAAGATCAGCTGTGACAAAATTAGACGGAAACAATCCTATACCCTGATGAGTTTCCCCTTTCCACCAATTTGGATCACTAAAGATTAAAAAAAAATTATTAAAACCCCCATACCTAAAAAAATCCATACTCACATGGAATTTTCCGAAGAACTGCACTGTACAAGGCATTTACATGACTTATACATACACAGACATCTTTACATAAGAATCTTTATGCAATAACATCAGTATGTTAAAAATCTAGCAAATAATTAAAGTATTTAACATGTAAATTTATTCTGTTGCAATTGTATCCCAATATATGCTTCTACATAGAAGATATGATTACTCCTGATTGATTTTTACAGTCTAATAAATTTATCATAGGTAGTCTAAATGAATTACCTGTCATCAAGGATAGTTATAAGTTCTCCAGCTTTAAAAGTTAATTCGTTGTCTTCAGCAGCCTCAAAATCATAGATTGCACGAACCTTTCGGCCCTCATGTTTGTGATTTGTTAAAAGGCTTGAGGTGCTTGGGTACAAACTGGAAAGTGCTGTTTGCTGTTGCCTTTGTTCTTTTAGTGACAGTTCAATAGCTACAAAAGAAGAGTTATTCACATGAAAATTCCCTATAAAAACAGGTTGAATGATATGAAAATCTAATTCTGTGAAAACTTTCAGTATTGATGTCATTCCTGTTGCTTCATAATCAACTTCTGCCTTTCACTTACAAATAATGGTAAAAAACCCAAAAGATGTTTTACAACTACAGAGCACAATTCTGCCCATAGATTTACTGAGGCTTTCAATATGGACAGGAGAAATAAATAACACTGAAGCACAAATGGGTTAACTCAGTGAAGTCATCCATTTTTTTATATTATTGTTATTGCCTTGAACTGATGTATTTACATTCTTGCTAGCAAACAGACGATGTTGAACTTTTCCAGATTGCTTGAAACATGAAAAAGATACAGCCGTTCAGGTACACACTGTTTCTCTGTTAGATCAGGGGTCTTGAGCCAGGATTCACAGAATGGCACAGACGGCCTGAGGTTGGAAGACACCTCTGGAGATCGTGTTGTCCAATTCCCTGCTCAAGCAGGGTCACCTAGAGCTGGCTGCCCAGGATTACGTCCAGACAGCTTTTGAATATCTCCAAGGATGGAGATTCCACAGCCTCCCTGGGCAACCTGTGCCAGTGCTATGTCACCCTCACAGTAAAAAAGTGACTCCTTAAGTCATAATTAAGAAAATTATTTTTGCTTAGAAATGCAAAACTTTGTCCACTCCTTTTCTCTCCCTGTCATTTCTTGAATAATTTTACATTTCTTGGTCATCTTCAATTAAACTTGACTGAGCAGAAAGGTTTCAACTCATATTAAACTCCTCCAAGTTTGTGAAAAAAATGATCATGCTTAAGAGGCATGTTTAAGACACAAACCCCAGAAAATAAACATTAGAGAAAACACACAGAATGTAAGCCTTTGAGATACAGATCCCATTAAAGCTAGATTTTGGTGGGTCAACTGTTGAAGAAACCATTAGTAACATAGAGAGATGGGCTAATGGCGATTTAAATAAATCAATATTAGATTAGATTTATGACTTATCAAGGTTATATTACAAAATACCTAAACAACAACAAAAAAAATCCTATCAAAGATGAGAAACCGCAAACCGTCCACCAAATACTAGTGCAAGAACTTCATTCATATAGTGAACCAGGAATTTTTTTAGATTTTTTAACCCACAGAATAGTTTTAATCGCTAACCCTCCATGAAGGGTACAAAAAGAAAGGAACAGAAATTGTAACCACAATCCATAAATAGACAAAGGAAGGAAGTAAAACATTTGTTCCTGCTTTACCTGATATTTACCAATATATTCATCAGATCAGCGAGTAAATGCACTCACCTTTAGCTAAATCCTCCTCTTCCTTTTTGTTGGCTACTGTACCAGGATCTTTGGCAACTAGAGCTGGACTTGCTTTTGCCTGTTCAGCAGCCTAGCCAAAAGTGAAAGATGTAAAAACAGATTCAACAAAAAACCAACAAAGCATTAAGTTCATCATTTTGATTTTATTCATCTGCAATATAAAAATCTCGAGTGAGAGCATTTCATACCTCAAAGGAACATTTTATTAAGACAAGAGTTTTCATTTTGTTCCCTAAACACACTATAGAATTCAAGACTACAAACTGTAAAATACAGAGCCGAGGATAAAAAGAATTTGTCATCTCCTTTAAGAACAACCACAAAATTTAACATACCTGTGAACCAATAGCTGGGAAAGTAACTCCTTGCTCCTTAAGATTTTTTATCATAGCAGATATCAAACTAAGCTGTGGGTCATTCTTGAATTCATCAGTCCATTCTACCATAAGGGCTTTCAGCTTTTCACAAACTTTTGGATGACCCTGCAAGAACAGTAGAGAGTAGTTAAATAATGTAGGAATCTGTTCTTCATTCCTTAATTTGAAATAATTTCATGTTATGTTACTGTGAATATAAACTGTATAGACACTTTATTTTGGAGTCAAATTTATCACTAAGGGATATCTTAGTTAGAAAGGGAGAACAGTACACCAGAATTGTGTTTGTACTAGTAAAATATGTACTAGGCGCAAAATAAAGAAAAACAAGGTTATATAAAAGCCCTGTATTATCTCCATTTCACCACATCTGTATTTAGTGTTTCACTGTTGTCATTTAATGTGAAAATGAATTTGTATATTTATCAATCAACACACCACACCTCACCTCCCCCAAACAGAATACATAAGTAACCATGGCTGTGAGAAAAGACTTCCTGACACAGTCTTCCCAGTAAACTTGTATCCTTCCCCCAGCCACCAAATTTCCTATCTTCCAAAAGTAGATTCCATTCCACTTCCAGATCACCCCAATTTTCTGTCTGATTTTGCTTTTCTATGAATTATATAAATCAAATAAATACATTACCTTATTCAACACATTGCTTACTTCACTGGCAAAATCTCTTGAACAGACTTCTAAATGAAAGATTTTGCCACAATTTGATACACATGCACCTAGAAGCTAAAGACAGAAAGATTAAAACTCAGATGTTTTGCAATGTAACTTTTCACAAAGGAAAAGCACTACATAAAAAGGAACCTACTGTTAATGCTTGCATAGCAACATGGGGATCTTTATGGTTCACTCTCTTCATAATAGAACGGAGACAGTCCTTAGGCCTAAAAAAATAAAACAGATTTTAAAAAATGTAATGGAACAACACTAACTGATAGCAAGCTCTCCTAAACATCATCAGTAAATTATTTAGCAGCGTATAAGCGCAACAATAAAAAAAATACACTAGTAGCAGCTGTAGCCATATCTATCTGTAGGATTGCTAGCTTTCTTAGTTATCAAAACCTCTCAGAAAGTTACATTACCTTTTGTAGTTAGAAAGAATTACTGCAATTACTCCAGAAATGCATAAAATCCCTTACAAACAGAGAACTGTAGTTCTCTGTAGTCCATATACCTACTTCCCCAAAATTCACTCACACACATGAGCGCATTTGCTTAGGTACTGATTACCAACACCCTTTTGCTACTTTTTTAATTACATTCCTCAGAGTCTCTTTTAATCAGCAGAGGAACATTTATAAAGAAGATAAGCAATGAACCAACAAGTGCTAAAAAATTGGTAGACATTCTGTATCAAAGTTTCAAAACAATTCAACACAGAATTAATTACAGGTTTCTCCTAATGTTGCGGTAGGTAGAAACAATGTGAAAAGAGAATTTAAGAAAGTTTGAATGGGAGTTTCAGGCATAGTTTAGTGTATTAAAACCTGTGTGACTTTCTATTATTTTCTTCTGTCTTTAAAGGTGGTAGAACGCTGAGCGAGGCTGGGGTAGGACTTACCATGGGCATACAAGCATTAGCTGCCTTGAAAGTGGTTAAGTAGGGGAAGAAGAAAAAAGGTGGTAAATTTAAACTAGAAGATTTTTATGCATTTCTGGATTATTTAGAGTACCTTTTTTTTTTTTAAGCAATAGTTTTTTTTTTCTATTGAACTGATAGCCAAGAACTAACACGAAACTTAGGTATAAGTTACACCACTGCTTGGCTATACTATATTTGGCAGTGTCTACATTTTACAGAAATGTCCACCTCATATTTAGTAGTACTAATTATAGAAAATGCTGTCACACAGCAAGACGACATACCACTTAGTGTATACCTTCATATAAGCAATTATTACAAATGAAGGCTATAAGACAAGCACTGACTTTTATCTATTAATTATCCAAGACTTATCATATGTTCCCTTTAATTGAGAAAGAACACATGCTAAAATTTTCAGAAATAACTGCGCTTTTTAACCATTAATTTCTGAGGACGACATCAATGTTATAGGAGTGCAAATACAAAAAAGTGCATGTCCATTAACTGTGAAGCCAGTATTTATAGAGGTAGGATGCAGGATCAAGACCATAGCAGTTCAGAAACAGGACCATTACCCCAAGGTTTTTTTTTTATTAAGGAATCCAAAGTCTTATTAAAAAGTAATACAGTAACAAGAAAGCCTCAAAGCCAAACAATCTTCCACATGTGTCAAGTACAATTATGAAAAGGTAAAATACCAACAAGAAACCCCTCGGTAATTCACAAAAACACCTTAATAAATTTAACAAAAAAAAAAAATCTATTTGCCCCTATATTTAACAGAAATTATCAATATTTGATTGTTAATGTTTTAACATGCTCAAATGTTTAAAATAAATCTTTTGATTACATCTACAGAAAAAAAAAAAATGCTGGGCTTACCAATATTTAGTCACACAGACTAAGAATCCATATTCCAGACAGAACTGCAATCCTTATTTTTACTTCAAATTAATTAATCATAAAATTTAGTTTGTAAACTATGAGAAGCACTACGCAGAAATCAGAGGGAAGGCACACAGCCCGCAAGAACGGAATTCTGTTATTAGCCATCTTTCCAGACCATACTATACACACATTGGGCCACAGTTCTGCTCCAATGATTCTATAATCAAAATTTCAGATGCAACACAGTGAGTGGAAAAAACAATTCAGTAAGGGTAAAATAGGGCAAGCTAAGAAGCTATGGTATTATATACTAATATCTCCAGAAAACATTCACAATAAATTTCAGGTTTAGTTTTAGCGAGTAAAAATTAAGGTATTTGATTATATTTTATTTAACAAATACAAAATTAACATCAATCGGAATCTAAAAATACAACTCTGCACAGAACATTTCATATGTTTTCAGAAATTTATTGTTCATTTACAGTCCAAGGTAACTGACTGTGGGGCTCAAGATTACATAGGTGACTCAGTTTTCTTCCTTGCTCCTTCAGAAACAAGCCAGTCAAAGAGCTTCCTGGTGACCCTGTTAGACAAACATTGCAAAGACTTTGTAAAATGCTACTGAGACTGGGGGGGTGAGTGGGAGGAGGGGAATAGAAGGTAGTTTGGAAGACTATCAAGTAAGCAATTTTACTGTTCTCTCTGGTATGAACAGGCACAAAAAAACCCAAAGAAGAATCGGCTAACCAGAGTACTGACTCACTGAGGCAATGATTAATTCATAAGGAATCAGGACAAAGTTAGGCAAGCAGCAATATAGACAAACCATTTCTCAATGAAAACTTTCCAGTACCCACCCCCAACAGAGAGGGCTGCAATGAAGATTTCTATTTTATTAAGCATTGGAGTATTCTCCCAGTCACTGGCTTAATGTTTTTTTCAGCCATCGTTTTTAGTAAGTAGCTTTTCTGGACAAAAACTGAAGTTGTGATAGTTTCAAACCTAAATACTGATGTGTCTCATTAAGTTAACACAAAAGGTACAACTATCCCAAAGCCAAATGCAAACAGAATTAGACTTAGGAATGGCCAGCACTGAAGTGACAGTGGGGAGGCAGGGGCTGGGGTGCTTCATGCTGCAATACACCACATGTGGCCTTTAGTTTTTGGTTTTATCCTGCTTAATGGATCATCCAAATTTTACAATGTTATTTTACCCAGAGCTGATAAACTATAGATTCAGTTGTGCTGTGTAAGCATTTTATAACAAAGCAAAAATCTAACCTATCCTGTAGTCAGATGATTTTAAACGTCAGTCAAATACAATAAAAGTTTTTAACATAAACAAGTTTTCAATATTGCTGTAGAAAAACAGAAAAAAAGATTGCCTTTAATGGTAAAACCTTTTTTTTAATCATGTTTCGATGTTGAAAAGGCAACTTGCTCACTGAATTACCAGTACTCCCAAAAAATCTGATGCAAACAACGTAATACACAACTGCTGATCTGTATTAGTCCTTAAATTCAGAAATGAAAAAAGTGTTGTCTTTTAGACAAATTTTAGATAATCTTAAAAACCTGATGTGAAACATGCAGAAAGTATTGAGTTAATTCCATACTACATATGGCAATACTTCATATATGCCATTATAAACAAGGCATATTATTAAAAATATTACAGAATATACTGTCTTTCCAGGGTTTTCTATGAAAATTCCAGCATCAACACTAAATTAATTAAATTTTGAAACTCACAAAAAATAGAGGAAATGGTCAAAGGGAGAGATTCAGTGGAATTCTAACTTATTAAAGCCTGTTTAAATTGGTTGTATTAAGGGAAGAAAGCTAAAATGTTTAGCTATTGGTGATTCTCTGTGACTAAGGTACCGCAATGTAAAAATTAACAGTAGCAATTCTGCTACTGAACTGTAACTAATTTATCTTAAGAGAAAATGTAGGACCTTTGTAGCATAACAGGTTTCAACAGTTTCCCCAGATGCAAACAAACTGTTGGCAGATCTAAATGAGACAATGTGCCATGTAACACTGTGAGACATAAAGTGACTTAAGTCCTTCCAGTCTCCTGCTGTTTCAGGTGTAAGACATTCTGCATCTAAAATGCTGCACACATATAATGAGGCTTACAGAACAGTACAAAGAAAACCCATAAACCAGAGATTTTATAATCTAAACCTCTACCAAAAACTGCAACACACAGCTTGTATTGGACCAGAATTGGTTAAAAGGTTAAAGTAGATACCAGTTAAGACTAGCAACCTTTCCATAGGAACTTAAACTGCAGGAGAATTTCAAACACTGTGGCATATCAGATTTAAACTCCTTAATGGGGAACTTTGTCTTACTTTATCTTTCCATGGCATGACATAATACATCAAATCAAAGAAAATCCACTATCAGTAAGTTTTAACAGAATCTGAATTTAAGCAACAAGCCTATTACAAACAGGATAAATATTACAAAGGTTGAAGTCACAGCCAGGATAAAACCACTGTTTTAATAAAAAACACAACACAACAACAAAACCATACACAAATAAACAAACCCCACAAATCATAACAGAAATTCCAGCTGTCCCAGAAAAATCTAGCTGCACATTACCAGACACACTCCAGTTCTGTCTGTATTCCCAAGCAGCTGTCTCTTGCAACTTACTTACATTTAAGCATTGTTCAGTAAGTTGCTGTGAAACTAAGTCTTGCATGTGGAAATGCTTTCAGTGATTAAACAGAATACTGAAGCCTTCAATAATATTGTTACATGCTCAGCATCAACATCCACAAGGAGTAGAAATGCAGTTTTACATATGCAGATTAATATGAAACATTATTTAACTAGCCAGCTGTTACCTTAGCCACTGTTACACACAACAGCACAGAAGCCTCACTATGCTATTTATAAGTACTCCTCTAAAGACCATCTCTAATCCCAAGGAATAAGCTTATTTGCAAACCTGTCCTTTGGAACAAAAGTCCCAGGTGGGAATATGCTGTCTGGCATCTCATACTGTTTCCCGCAGTTTTACAAGGCAATCCAAGTTGTTCTCAGCGAAGCCATTCATTAAACAGCACCAATGGCAAACCTCTCTTTTTGAGGCTATTCCTTACCTGAATTGTTACAGGGAATGCTGGGAGAAGATGTATTTAAAACACTTCCAAAGCTTAATGCTACATTGAATAAAACCACTGTAAATACATTGAAATAATTCCTTTAAACTGTATTTTTTATTTGTTAACTCAAATTACACTTTATCTTTTCATGTCCAAAAAACAAGTGCGTGTATAAATTCCATGACAGAGTTCAGTAAAGAATCATTAATGGAAGCACTAGTGGCCCATGTTAAGATGTGTTTAATTTAATAACACATTTTCAATATGTACATTTATCAAAGCCCTGACATCAGAAATAGCTTCTCAAAACAAGGGGAAGAAACACAGAACCTCGTTGCTTTCTGTGACAAAGACACTGGTGGTCTGGTGGTGAGGACAAGGGAAGGGCAGTAGATGTTTTATACCTTGGTTTTAGCAAAGTTTCGACATAGAGTTGAAGCTCATATAGTTTCCTCATTACCCAATTGGTGAAATATGGGCTGGATAAAATGTTAATAAGGTGGGTGGAAAACTGGCTGGCCTCCTACGCTCAAAGAGTTGTCACCAGCGATGCAAATTCCAGCTAGTGGGCAGTAACTAGCAGGGTTCTCTGCTGGAACCAACAGTGCTTAAATGCCTTCGCTAATAACCTGAATGATGGGAGGCAGTGCACTCTCAGCAACTTTACTGACAACAGCAAACTGGAGGGGAGCAATCAATATACTGGAGGGCCGGGCTAATATCCAGAGGGGCCTGGACAGGCTGGAGAAATGGGCAGACTGGAATTCAAGTTCAACAAGAACAAGGGCAAGGTGTTGCATTTCATATGGTCTGCACCAGCAAAGGCCAGGAGGTGACCACCTAAAAAGCAGCTCTGCAAGAAAGGATCTGCAGGCCCCACTGGGTAACAGGTGTCAGCAGGGCAGCCTGGCAGCAGACAACCAAACGTATCCTGGATCAAACAAGTGGCCAGCGAAGCTAACAGGGCCAGGGAAGTGATCCTTCCCCTCTGTTCTGCACTTGTAAGAGTGTATCTGGAGTACTTGTCCAGTCTGGGGCTCCCCAGTGCAAGGGGGATATTGATGCACTGCAGGAAGTCCAGTGGAGGGCTGCCAGGATGGTCACATGCAGGGAGATGGAGAGCTGCTTTCGGATTTGAGAAGAGCGAACTAAAAGGGGACCTTACTGCTTTCTACAACTACTTAATCAGAGAATGCATAGAAGGTGCAGCCAAACTTTCTTAGAGCTGCACAGTCATAGGATAAGATGCAACAGATAAACTGGGACTGGGGAAACTGGAAGCAGAATGCAGGATTATTTATTTGTTTACCCACTGACTGTGAGGGTAGTTAAATACTGAAATGTGTGGCCCACAGAGGCTGTGGAAACTCTGATGTTGGAGGCATTCATGACTCGACACAGTCCTGAGGAACCCGATGTAATTAGACCTGTTTGAAGCTGGGGGGTTGGACTCGATGACCTCTGGAGGTCACCTCCAACCCAGATTGTGATTCTGTAAGAAAAATCCCTCATGCTATCTCCTGGGTTTACAGTGACACTGCTAAAACATATCAGTTTGTTTATTCTGTTATATTGCTGAAAAGCTGCTGAACACAAGTCCTCATTTTAACATCAGCTAGTATCTCCAAAGGAAGAATTGCAAAATGATTAAGCAGAAAATCCATACATTTTCCTTTTACTTGTAATAAATCTGAATTAAATCCGGCTGTTGCAAAATTATACAAGATAACAAAAATTTCATTCCTCTCATCTACGTATAAGACTGAAATAACAAACTTTAAAAAGTGGGGAGGAAATTTCTAAAGTCACTTACCCTGTGCGTGACTGTCCAACTTTATCACAGATGTCCAAGATGAGGCCCCAGTCTTCTGCAGTGTTCATCTCACTGGTTGCTTTCTCTGATGAATAAAGTATAAGTAAATCAAAATACAAATTTTAAAAAAATAAACAAGTAAAAGAATTTAACAGAATTCTCAACAAAGACGTCGCAATAATACCTTTCTGTATATTGCTAAATGCATGAAAAATCCTTGTATTTAATAAATTCATATATTAAAACTGTTATATCTAATTATTTTTAACTTTTGCATGTCTACTCATGGCCATGAATTTAAACTCATAAGCAAATATATATTTTAAAGTTGTTTTCCCACATAATAAAGATATACCCAGAGTATGACAAAAGTAGTATAACTATCAACAGATATTTATATTTTTTTTCATTTGGAACTATAAAAGTTTAGTAGGATATAAACAACCAAAGCTCTAGTTGGCTGCTGAGTCAGATACAACTGCATTGGCCACTTCAACAGACACTAAATTGCTGTGTCTTGCATTTCCTTTCTAGGTATTACAACTCAGCAAGGAGGATTCAACAACTCATTGATAATCACTAAACTTTTATGCCCCCATCTTCATCTCTGCTTTGGATGATATATATTGCACTCTCTCCTCAGCTATAAAGACTGCTAAACCAACGCTAATCTCATAGAAGCCACCAGCACCCCTTCTTCCAAATCTTTCGAATAGGACAAAAAGTGTCCCTGCTGAAGAGTAAAGAAATGGAGAGGGTAGGTGGAGAAGAAACTGAGCCTTACAGTGCAGCTGAACGGGAGATGATCTAAACACTGACAGATCAGATCAGGACTGGAGAGCATAAAGGAATGCACAAGCAGTTTCCATTATTCACCAAACAGGAGGAGAATGGGCACAGAACAGTACACAAACTTTGTTTTCTACCCCTGGTTCATCTAATATTCATCTCTTAATCTACAAAACACAGAATATGCCTCAACAATGAGTACGATCCCTCAGGGAATGTCTCAAACTATTCAGTTTTATGAAAGGAAGCAAAGATCTCCAATAAAAACTTCTCCGCCAGGAAAGATTATCCGTATTAGCAATTGCAAGACTGCAGAGAAGAGAAAACAAAGCAAAACATCTAATCTCCAAAAGTTACAAAGAATTATTAATGTCAGAATTGATGGCTTGTCTTTATGAATGAGTTTTTCTATCCTACAAATTTAAGTAGGTTACAGTTAATTAGTTTAATTCAGAACAAAAATGCAGAAAAGCAAAGCTTACAGTTATGTGCTCTCAAAGTATTTCTGAGGAAAAATTAAACACTGTCATATACAACTGGAATGACAGCACATCATTCGTGCTGCCTGACACAAGGAAAACAGCAAAGCAGTATAGGGAAATCCTACATAGAAGATACTTAGAATTCTATATGTTCTCTCAAAAAAATTAAGAGACCACTGCCTCCTCTCTTTAAACTGAATTGAAAAACTTATTTTATTACAAAAAATGGTCATAATCAACAAAAATATGAAAAATTCTGGGTAGACACCATGCTAACCTCTACCACTAAGATATACTAGCTGATCAACCAACCACTTTATTTTTCTTTCAGTCCACTATTGTTCCAAATCATCCTTAGGATTACTATAGCTAACAATCAGAGAAAGTCTTGATTTTTAAATCTTGTTCATAAAGGAAACACGTCAACTGTGAAGCAAAAATTGAGAGGAAAACCACAATGGCATGCTGAGTGGATTCTGCCACCTAAAAATACCAAAACTTGAGAACAAAGCAACGAGCCCGTACCCTGCTCATATCAACAATGTTTTATTACTCCAGAGTTCTGGTTCTTTAGTTGGGGATTATCTTATAAATACAAAACAGTGTGTGTGAGAGTGTGTGGGGGGGGGGGGGGGGGGAACCCCATAGCAGAACCATGCATTATACTTTTCCTGCTTGTTATTTATTGCTTCAATATAGCCAGCTCTCAGTCACCTGTAGGCAGAATACTTGTGCCACACATGGTAAGACATCTGAACTGAATGCCTTGCAAGAGCCATCCAGACCAAGCCAGTCTTCTGTAATCATAGTCCATGAGCACAGCAGCTGTACTGCTACCAAAGCCAGCCTCAACTCTGAAGCATCATAACTGCTTTTTTGAAACACAGAGCCTGAGTTGCCTACACTGCATTCCCCAAACAGAAAGCAGCTGATAAACACAGTCCAGAGACACAGAAAACAGACCACATGGAGGCAGTTTATTTCCAGGACTCCGAAGTTTCAGTTCATTGCCGGTTCTGCTGGAGCTGGACCAGCTCCAGTCAAAGTGTGCCTGCACGGTGCTCTCCACAGCATTAAGCTCCTGCCAGGCTCAGAGCTCACAAGCAACCTTGCAAACCCACACTGTTCACTCATACTTAGTGCTGTACCTTGGTTAGCACATCCTTCAGCAAAGCGCTAAGCAATCCAATGGAACTGAAATTTTGGCCTTTTCCATTATTCTACACAACAGACAGTTGTCTGTACTTCTGGCAACAATTGATCCTTCTTTCCTCACAATGGCATCAGAAAGAAATGGCACGGCAATCGGTTATGTCTTCTACAAACCAAAAAGTAAACTAACACATGCTTAATGTTTTAAGATATTACCAAACTATGGTTTATGCTAATTTAAATAGTTTGGCTAAAACTACAAATAAGTTGGTGATTGATGAAATCCCTGATCCATATCAGCCACACCAATTACAACCTTTATTTTAATTCTCAATAAGATTATTTTGCTAATTTATCCATAAGTAAGAGTTTTCTATCATGGCTACATTCCTTCATGGAAGTTGAATTTAGTCCTGTCTAAAAACTGCCATTTGCTTTCAACACCCTTCCCCTTTTTAGTTAGGATATTTCCTCCACCAACACACACTAGATAGATGTGATTGTATTTGAAGTTCCCTATTGCATACTAAACACAACTGTAGTTGATGATTTTAGGACAGAAGCAGCAAACTTTTCTCAGAACTAGATAGAACTGAAATGCAGTTCCATTGTGTACTTCTGTCTTCTGTAGTAACAAGCATCCATTAATTCCCTTGGATAATAAAGTTAATGTAAGACATGAGAAAAAAAAATTGTCTCTAGAGTTTTAGTCAAATTCTGTCTCAGACAAGGGCAGTTAAAAGTTAACAGCATACTGTGAATGTTAGCAGTACACTATCTGACATTGACTGTCCACAAAAAAGGCCACTATCTCTGTCAGAGCATTAGCAAGCAACTATCACCTTTCACCACTCTGGGAACAGAGGCAAAGATCCTTTGACAAAATTCCTATGTTGCATCACTGTTTTGTAGACAAAAATATGACTTAAAGCTACTTAAATTAAATTACTTACACTATTATCACTTAAATCCACAAATGCTCTCTCTCCTAACTTAAGGCACGCATTCACAGCCAAAACTACCTACGTGCCAAAAAAACCTCTGTGCCTTCAATATTTGCTTACCCTAACAGCTGGCACTCTACCAGCCTTCAGGTACAGTTCACATGTCACTGTCAGGCTCTATCTTAGTACCAAATGGACTGATAGAGAAGGAAAACCAGACATTTGTATTTGAAGTCCTAGGTTAGGTTAGCACAGCAGACAGAAGATGGCTTAAACAAGAAGTGTTCGTTCTCTGTCTCTGATCAAAAATAATTCTGCCATAGCAATATGAAAACTTACTTCAGACCCTATTCTCTCCACCTCACCATTGCTACAAAGTCTTATTCAACTTAGTGAATGCCAAACCAGGATGAGGTAACATTTCAGACTTTACCAAAAGAACTTTTAAAGACAGCACTGGCTCCTTCATGAAATCCGTGTTATTTAAAACTTGTTAATGATACGTCAAACACAAAGGAACATAGGCCTATATGACACAGAGGTATACATGATTGAACTGGGTCTCTAGTTTTCCAGAACAGCTCTCTCCCATAAAGCTGTATTGCTCAAATTCAAGACATCGTTCTCCTAGCACAAGCAAGACCTACAAATTAACATAGTAACTTTAACAAGTGCAAGACTACAGAATCTTACATCCCCTCAGATTGTAATGAGTTGTTTTTACAACTCTGCTTTTTCTCCTTTTTATTTTTCCCTTTCATTACAGGTCTTCAATTTTTACCATTATTTTTCTAGGAGTTATTTAAAATTCTTTTCTTACAATTAATTCCACAAAGACAGACAAAGTCGTACACACCATCATTTCGGAGGAAAAGAATACTTAGAACTATGGCTTCTTTGGACGACACCAACAATTGTGCACAATATGAGTGCCTTTCTAAATAAGTTCAACAGTTTATTTAATTCCTAAAACAAAAGCAAGACACACAAAACCAATATATCACATTTTTCAGCCACTTTGCAAGGCACAGAACATGGGATCCCTAGGCTTCTCCCTTCAAACTACTTCTGTACTCAGAGCACGAACCATAATGAGCCAGACCGATTCCACCTGCCCAACGTTCAGTCTTCTGAAGAAGAAGATGCCTAGTAAAACCATATAAAACAATGAGGCAAGCATTAGTTGTACTTCCCTACAACACACCTTTCAGCAACCAACAATTCATGGTTTCGTAACTCCTGAGTCAGAAATGGTGCTTCAACCGCATAAACATAATCATAAATGACATATAAAACAAATAATTAAGAAAGTGTTCCAAAGCAAAATGCATCTCCTCTGACAGAAATCTCAGCTGTATCTGTACCTTCAGAATTTCTCAATAAGTTCTAGAACATAATCTCCTTCAAGTAAAATATCTAGATGCTGAAATCATACTTCCAAACATCTATGGGTTTTTTTTTCAACTAATCCTCTGAATAAGATTCATCCAAACCTGAACATCATCTGCCTTCTGAAGAAAACACCATTATTCTGTAGGAATACCATCCAATCTCACTAATATACTGTACCAAAAATGCAGAAGACTACATTACACCTAGTGATCAAAAGCCAGGCCAGAAAGACCTAATTATATGAGTTACATTACTTTGGTTGTGGTGAAAGTACACATGCCTCTTGCATGGGCTCTTTTTGGTTATCTAAATAAACAGGTCTCTCCTTGTGTTGTAAAGTTCATTAATTTTGTTGAGATCCCATTTCCCTCCAATTTACACAAATCTGAAGGGTCTTGGCGCATCAATAAAATTCTGTTTTCTCCTGTGGGTTTGTGCATTATTCAGAAATTATAACCAAAGCAAAAATATTTGCACTGTGATTGTATTTGAAGTTCCCTATTGCATACTAAACACAACTGTAGTTGATGATTTTAGGACAGAAGCAGCAAACTTTTCTCAGAAGAAAACATAATTTCCTAATAATTCATAACTGTCCTGAAAGAAATTTATCACCAGATGTATAAAGTACTATTAAACAGAAGAACTGCAGTACATGCTGAAAAAATCCACTGCCAGACTTAGTGGTTGACTGTTTAGGTGCTGTTAAGTAAAATATAAATATTGCCCCAGATTTTCCATGCAAACATGTGCTAGTCACTTGATTTCTCTGCCTCAGTTCTGCATTTTAACAAAAGCATTTTACTGCCTTATTAGAATTCCGCAAGAGTAAATACTCTCATCAATGTTCAGATACTGCATTGAATGGCATGATGCATTTTTAGAGGGAAGTTGTGGCAGGTTTGAGCTTCCTAAGCTTTAGATTTTACTGAAATTTAGTTTAATAAAAAATTCCAAACTTAGAACAGAGCTATTTTTCAACTACAAAGTCTCAAAGATGTTAAAACTGCCTAGAATTTCAAGAAGTAACAAAAACAGATCAAAACACCCCCAAAGCCAACACTTAAAATGTACATAATTTGAAGCAGTTAAAACAAATATGAGTTAAAAACTACCAGAATATTTTACTAAACTAAGGTTTTTAACGATTCTAGTTGATATTTGCTCTAACTCCAATCATGGACATAACTCAAGTTCTCCAGTTCCGCATCTCTAAAAAGAAATACTGACTTTCTCAATAATTGAAGTTACAAAGAAAAGAATGGCTACAGAAAGACTTCCAAAGAATGGCTACAGAAAGCCTTCACTCAGAAACTAGAATTACAACCAGTTTCTAGCATGATTTTTAAAATCCTCAAAAATCCGTTATATCAATGTAAACACCACAGAATTAACAAAATATTCAACGCTCCCTTTCCTCCCCATCTCCCTAGTCTTTTCTTCCCAAAGCTAAATAAATAACTTGCCTCCTCTCTATATAAATGCAAATACTAAAATTCCAAAGCATTGTAAATACATAAATGTAACTACTTCATCTCTTCAATATAGTTTAAATAGTCCTGAAAGACTGAAGCTGATGGCGAATTACTCCTTCTTTTTGCAGTCACTCACCAAGAAATTCTGATTATATACCAATCCACATCACTGAAGTTAAAAGTAATTATTTTTGTTCTTTTTGTCTGTCAAATAAAATGAACAAATGCATTTCTTGGCCCACTCTACAAAAAACATCACTTTAATATTAAACTAATCTGCATTTCACTAGCATGCTCAGAACCGTACAGAAGAATATGTCCAACTAGGTTCCATTTAGACAAGGCTGAAAATAACCTCTAACAGGCCATGCCACCAAAGAAAGAAACTAGAATTCCTCATTGAAGCATTAACTTCAGTAAACCTATTAACCAGCTTCTGCAGTTTAATATCCCCATTTACAGTATTCCTAAAAAGCCCTAAAAATGGGAGCACTTGTAGAAGGTGTCCTATGAAAGCACTGCCAGCTGATCCAAGGCAAAGCAAGCAGCAGTGACTGAGCTGACGTGAGGCCACCTTAACTCACTCCTTCAGAAGACTAGGTAGGATCTTACCATGCATGAGGCAGTCTAGCCAAGACAGACATCACTCAACTCAGTAAGCCAAGCAGAATGAGTACAAAAGAACTCAAGATGTGGTAAGACAATGCTGAAAACACTAAGACAAGCTGGGCAAAAATAATTTATCTGTTTAAATATCTCATGCAAGCCCTAACAAATCCACAGAACTCAAACTACCTTTTGACCAGAAATACTACAACAGAGCAGGAAGGTGAGCATGTTAGAGATTTATGAGAATGATGATTACTCTGTAAACAAGGTGTATCACAGGCATGTTATACTAAAATATGGTGCCAGGATCTACTTGCAGGGACCCACAAACCAAGTCATAATAGGAGCAGCATTTCAGAAGGAAAATCAGTAAGAGACTTATTCACATCAAATATACAGCGTTATTTTTATCAGCTAGAGGAACAGATTTTACATGTTGGAAAACTACTTTTGATTCTTCTGAATTTTGATATTATAATGCACACTGTCACAGCTGAAATGAGGGGAAGCACTTCAAACGACAGCTCTTCCCTGGGAAAAAAGAAAAAGAATTACCAGGAAAGTAGTCCACAAAAACTCCTTTTGCCTATGGAACATACCACGTTGGCTTCAAATTGCCCAGCTGAACTCAGAGTCTGGTGATTCATTTGCAGAAGGAGATACTGAAAAGGATTTTTTTGTTGGCTGTTATAAGGAAGGGGTGTTCTGCTCATTTTTATCCTGTCATCGTTGCCATTTTTCACTAAGAACATACACCAAAGGTATCTTAAGTGAGTTCTTGATTTTCATAAACTGAAAAGGAAGGTGGCTATAGCTCCTTTCCCTCATATTTTCTACTCAGCCTCCCTGTTAGCTCACAGTTAATGTCCTTCTGCCTAAAACAATGTTAAGAAAAGCAGCAGGCCAACTAGAGCAAAAATGTGCCAGCCTCATGACAAGCTGAACCAAACCTTGGAATTCATCTTCCCTTGCAGCCCAAAAGTTCACTCACAGTCTGCAGTCAAGAATCACCTCTGCAACAGTTTTCCCTCCTCTGGCCCAAACAGAGAAAAGCCCAGCTCAGAGAAGCATGATGGTTTTGAAGATGTTGACTAACCAAGGGGATAAATCTAAAGAATAATGACTTTAAAAAGCAAGAGTATTTTAGTACAAGACATTGCAGGATGGAGAGCATGGTCAAAACATTTCTTACATTGTAATAACATCAAACTAGACACTAATCATATGTACAATCATATGCAATTCATGTATATTATTAAATACCTAAAGAGTTGTAAGAATAAATTGATCAGTAACTGCTATAGTTAACAAAATGTGGGAAAAAAACATTACAATTCGCATCAGGTTGACAACCCTACTACACTACTAAACTACCCGCTTAATTTCTTATTACTGTAAATAGTAAGCCTGAATCTTTCCTTTCTTCCCACTCCTGTGGTGCCTCAAACCATTACACCAACTACACTGAGAGTCAGATTAACATGCAAAGCAAATGCAAGAAGTGCCTTCATCCCTTACTGTGCATAAGGGAGAAAAATCATGCAAAACCCCCATGTTCTTTAAATACCTCCTATTAATATCATGTGTGATTTTATGACAACTCATACCAGAACCTGTATTTATCGCAGCTTATAAGACTTCAGAAATAATAAGCTTAACAGCAGGGAGTAAAAAGTTCTTCCAGTTTTCTACAATACAGATTAAGTTTACAATGCTTGACATGAAGCTAAAGTATGCACTACATTAAGCCCAGAGTTACAGATTTTAGTTTGGAGATAACATCTAAATGACACTTCAGAACTGCTTTAGCAGTTAAGTTCTTCATCAAACCTAGCCCAACCACCACTGCACTACCAATTAGCCTGTCATGACAGATTAGTAGACAGTCTTTTGGTTCTTAAAGCACATTTCACCATTATTTTGCTTGCATCAAACCTACAGGTAAACCTGCATTTCTCAGGAACAATTCTCTGGGAGTAATTTTATGATTGAGTTTGTGAAATACAGCAGAAACAGACTTCCCACCAGCCTAATCACACCATTAATTCTAACCCCTTAAATGGAGGATTAGAGACTCTTAATTATAATCACAGCAGTCCAGCGTCTTGAAGGTTTTTTCTTTTGTTAAATTCCAATATTGTGTTCCTTAGCTGGACACAGTACCCAAGGTTCCCAGACTTGACTGTGAAAATCCAAACTACCTTGTGTCACCACTGATTAGGACCCCTTCCTGTTGAAACATGACTAAAATGGTAAAAAGAGGGTTCAGAAAACAAAAAGTATTTGGGCTTCATCCAGACATTTGAACTATTTGAAGATGACAATGGCCTATTTCCTCAAATGTCTGGGCAGCTTAAAGCATTCTTTAATATTATTAGTTTAACAGTAGTCTTAAACAACATTCTTTTGCCAACCACACCTAAAGAAGAGGTGCACCCCTCAAAATCTCTGTACAAAGTTGACACTAAATGGTAATCTATTATGGATGACCAGGTTCCACAGCAGGAGTATGCTAACTGGACTAGCCAAATGTTGATGACTGGCCAGACAAACTGAGAAATTTCTCCTTCTGAACTTAGAGATACTTACGTTCCTGAAAAGAATGGAAAACAACCTAGTTCTAGATGTGTTCTCTGCAATCCATCATCCTAAATGGTTCCAAAATCATTTACAATTATTACGCAGTACTGACTAGCTGTCCAGTAGACAAGAATGCACAGCTATCACAGCAATACCATCAGCTACACCAATGTCCAAATTCATATGAAATTAAGAATAGCTTTTGACTGCCTTCCTGCTTCAGGAATCTCATTTTTCAAAAGAAAAAAATTTTGCTGAGCAAGAACAAAAGCAGAGCACTCCACTTTCATTCTGAGAAAAGAATAGGAAAATAACACTACTGCTTGACAACTGTTTTAAGTTTCCCGAGAACAGGAGAGCTTACTTTACAGCTGACGTTATCTTATGAAGCCTGCCAAGAAGTTCATCCAGATAATAGCACATTCTCATGGGGCCTTGGGGAAGAAGGGCCCAGGGACACTTTCCAGGAGACTTCATAATTCCCATTTCCCTGGCACAAATCCAGTTAAGTGATGGATAAAAGCAGCAGGCTCCTGTAAGTAGGCTGCCACCAACTGAACAGCCAGCTGCTCCTTTGGTCTCTCTCAGGACACCATGGAAGGGGCCAACAGAAAGAAGCCATGTCTACTGGTGTAAGTTAGCCCATTGCCCATTGTCTGCTTTTCCAAGAACAATCTGGGATTGAGTGTTTATTTCCCTGTGCTCATACACTATACAGACTAATGCTTTTATCTACAGGTGATCATATTAGGCAAGTGCAGTAGGTAGGATGCTGGCATCCTCTGCACCTGGAAAACAGCAACCAAACTACCAAAGTAACAGTTGGGTACTATTACCCTGCATTATGAAACTTAAAGTGCTGACAAACACCTCTATCAGACTTCGCTCTAAAGAAACACATTCAAGCAGTCTGATCTTCACTGCTACACAGTGGCCTCAGGAAGTAAAAAAAGTGAACATTTGCCAGAACCTCCGCTATCACTTTTTAATCTTCTTAGTTCAAATAATTCTCATGTATAATATTAGCAATGTTTCAGTCCTCTAATGGTCCATGGAAAACTGGCAAACAGTTCAATGTCTTCCTCATTTTCAACTGCCAGATTATACTAGAAGACAGAGAAACAATTAGGAAAAATTCTTTACCACTTCTCAAAATAAGTCATTGTCAATTTTGCCATCAAGAAAATCACAAATTGAAGAGTGGTCTTCAGCGGAAAATTGTTCTTAACTGTTCAAAATGAGAAGAAAAGCAAGCTATGCTTTATTAAGATGCAACAGACTAAGAATTCCTGATAACATGCAGACTTTATGTCACAGTCCTTCCTTCATGCACTAACCCTCCCCCCTGAAAAGATACATGCTTTTCAGTTTTTGAGTTTTCTTTTGAAGAGCAATTAAATTTGAACTCAGAATTCTAAGGTCAGATAAACATTAAGAAAGAACCAATGTATTTGTAGTTGAAAGCTACAGCAAGTATAAGGCTACTAAATAAATTTGTTCCAAGAGACATATACAGTGTTATACTGCTGTAAAAAAAATAATCTAGGGTGGGTGTAGGGGGTACCTATCTGCATACGAGAAACAGTCCCTTTGTATTTTGCTGTTCCCCACACAAAGCTTATCGCTCTGATGTGAAACAAACAGCAGCAGGTAGGTGACGAACCTTATTACACAATCACAAATCAGACAAGCAAAACGAATTTTTAACTGCCTATATGTTATTTCACCTTCAGTTTGGACACATCAGCATTAATCACAATTTTTGTCAAGCAAAAGCCAGACATTCCCTCTCCATCTAGTTTGGCCTTGGAACAAGCAAGGTGGGGATGAAACCTGATCACACAGCATGTCAAGTTTCACTTGAAAGGAAAAAAGAAAGCTCCCACAGGAATTCACTTTAAACCACTGCACACAAAACGCTTTGACAATTTTATCCTGTCTGCGAAGCAATAGCAGATGGTGCTTTTTACTTTTCATCCTTCCAGCAACACTCCACGTAGGCATTTCTCACTACTTGTTTTGCTACACTGCAACGTTACTTCTGCGAAGCAGGCCGGCCTGCCTCCCGCGGGCATCCCCGCGCCCGCCCCCCGCCCGCAGCCCCGCGGGGCCAGGCAGGGCCCGCCGCCGCCCCGGGCTGTCACCGACCAGGCCGCAGCCACCGCCGCTCGCTGCCCGGAGGCGCCCCCGGCCCTGCCGCTCCCCCCGCACCGTGACCGCCGGCCGGGCCGGGCCGCCCATGCGCCGCCGCCACCGGCGAGGCCGGGCGGGCGCCAGCGAGCCCGGCAGCGGGGCTGGGCGGGGAGCGGGCCGGCGGCCGCGGGGTCGGAGGGAAGGCCGGCCACGGGTTACCCCAGGGGAGGCCGGGACGGAAGGCCGGGCCGGGGCGCCACAGCAGCCACTCACCCACATCCTGGTCGAAGGGGTTGGTGGCGAAGAGCGGCATCGCGGGGCGGGGGGCGCGGCGCGGCCACCCCTCCGGGCAGCGCGGCGGCGGAACGAGAAGCCCTCGGCGGCGGCGGCCGTGGCGGCAGCGGCTCCTCCTCCCGCCCGGGGTCCCTCCGCCGCCGCCTCCTCCCAGGGCCGGGGAGCCGGCCCCCCGCGCGCAGCATGCTGGGAAACCGGGGCTGGCCCCGCCGCGGGCCCGGCCCCAGCCCCAGCCCCCGGCCCGGCCCGGCGCGGCACCCGGGGAGCGGAGCGCGGCGGCCGGGACGGCGCCTCGGGCCCTCTCCGCAGGCACCCGCGGCCCGAGCCGGGCTCGGCAGGTGGGTGGGCGGGCGCCCCTCCTGACCTGGCCCGGCCCGGCCCGGCCTCGCCCGCCGCCCGGCCCCTGCAGGCAGCGGCCCCAGCGCGCCCCGCCGCCCCAGGCCAGGCAGCTTAGGGCCGGTAGAGCGGCTGGAAGCGGGGGGTTATTTCATTTAGTTCTGCTGAGCTCTTCCGTGCCCCTCTAGGCAGGAGGTGGGTCGGTTTCGTGCTCAGGCACGTTCACTCCCTATACAAAATTTTCAGAGCTTCCCTATATGTCGGGCTGGGTCTTTCCATTGTTAATGCCATCATGCTTCTGGAGCCGATGGCCTGCCAGCGAAGGTGCTGGGGGTGGTTATGACAGCGTCTTTGGCAGCGTGGCATGGGAGTCTTATCACTGCTCCACCGTTAGATCTGCCGAGATCAGTAGCTCTCAGTTGTTCACAGGGCCTTGCATACCCTGTGGCCTTTGGTGCACAGTCGTGTCTTGCTGCTTCTTTTCACACAAGTATCTTGTTGGCTTCAGTTGGGTTTGTCCCACGGTAACAATTTTGACTCATAGGATATGACACGTTCTGCCTATACCTGCTGTTGCATAAAACTCAAGTAGTTATCCTTAATTACTCTCAACTAGTTGGATTGCAAATTAAGCAAAAAAGGGCACAGGCACGTATGTGAGGCAAGAGTCATAGCCATCTCAAAGAGCAATAAGGGCATGTCACAGGAGTGCAAACAAGAAATTAAAAGGACAGTACTACTGTTTGTGGTGCAGAAACACTAGATGCAATCAATAGCACTAACCATGCTCAATAATGAATGTGATTGCATGCATTAGGCAAACTTCTGACACATCAAATGAAAAGTGCACACAAGCCTCTTCCCATAGGGATATTCAGTCACTAGGCACTTCCTTATTTTACTAAAATTTATTCCACGATCTCGAGTTCTTCTTTCCCTATCTACAACAACTATTTTCAGCAGCGGATGCAGGTCAGCATTGATCTACTGCTTAGGACTGACTACTTTTAAGGAATTGCATGTCTGCTTTAGATTCCGCCTGATTTCCGCGACATCTGCTAGATATTCTCAGAGGATGCTTTACCTCCTCACCATTCATCATCCCCCATTATGTTCACAAAAGACATATGGTAGATGTTCTCAAAGCCTGTTTTATTCCACGCCTTTTCATCCCTTCCCTCTAATGGGTTTCAAAATGAATGGTAAGAATTGTTTAAAAACAGGCAGAACTTTTATGCAGTAGTCCTGCAGTAAGAGCAAACACAAGAGTTGTGGGGAACTGGGGTTTCAGCCTGGTCTTCAGCCTGAAAGGATTCCAGCCCAACCTTAACTCTTAGGCAACACTCTACTCCGCATTTTGAAAAAAGTAGTCAATACTCAGGTTGCATCTTAAGGCTCTGCAGTCATGGCTCATGTTTTGTTTCTCTTAACATTTTTTTTCTGTTGAAATCGGTGTGAAGTACAAGAGTCCTTTGGATACTCTGTATTTTATTGTATCTCCCTCTTTTTCCCTGTGCCAGGGCTCTGGCATTCTTCCATGGCACAGCAATGCGTAGTGGTTAGAGCACTCTCCCACAAAGCTTGGGGTTTGGCCTGGCAGACATGGATGGCTACAGAAACCAGCTTTTCCACCTCATGTATGAGTAGTATAATAAGTACACTATTGAAAAAAAGGCTTGTTGAGCTCCTTTTGTTGAATGTAGTTCAAAACATTTGTATTATTTCCTGCTGCATTTGAGCCATTTCAAATGGTTCAAACTTGTGCTGCCTAAATTAGCAGTCTAAAAGCAAGGATTCAAGTTGAAAGGTACAGTCTCAAATTGCATCTAATTTCAGGGTAACTAAGACGTGGAGAATGTAGCAACACGTACTCCCTGTACCCACAACTGTGTGCTGCTACCACATTTCTCGTATTAGATTTGGATTTGATCCAATTCATTTGTGGTTGTACAATGAGCTGATCCAGCTGAAAACTACCTCACTGCAGAAAGTTCCCTGTTGGATCATGTCACTCATCTGACTCACCTTGCAATTAGATCCCAGGCAAGTGAAGAGGTGGGAAGGCATGGCTGGGGACTGCACTACACCAGACTGGGTCAAGAAAAACAGGCACATCCAGGGAATTATTCATCTGTTCTATTTCAGACCTCATTCTGAAGATGGCCTCTGCAACAGTCTGACTTTTGATTTCATAGAGGAGCTTATCTGTCCAGCAGTCCTCTGACTTAGGACTGTCTCCGGACAGTCTCAGAGCAAGTTTTAAGTAGGGTGTTTTTTAAAAATATGTGCTACTTTTGTCCAAAGTAAACAGTCTCAGATGATTGGTATGGACATTTCTTTTTTATTTATAGTACTGTTGTTCAGATACTGTTAAGAGATAAAGGCACGTATTCAGTAAATTGCCAATGCAACTCACTTCCTGGATTTTAAAGATGCAGCATACTTCTAGATTTGTTTAAATAACTGTTTAATTTTATTGTTTGTTTATATAATTTATTTTTAAAATTATGTCAAGGTCATCCATATCAAGGTTAGTTCCAGATTCTGGTGGCATACAATGATTCACTTCCTTATAGTCTTCCAGTAGAAAAGGGTACTTAGGAACAGCAACTTATAAATTACAATCCGCTAGGACAGTTCTAGTATTTTTTACAATCACTGAACTGACACACATCTGCATTATACAAGCATATTTCTTAGAGGAAGACAAAAATGTGGCCACAGAGGGGAAATCCACTGCAGTTCCAGTTTACTGGAGGAGTATTATACTTGGCATGCCCATTTATGTAGGGATATAGTAGTTTGCTGGCTGCTGCACTGTAAAGATAAGGCATATAACTCCAGGAAAAAGTCAGGCCAGTACAATATTAGCAGGGAGACAGATATGAAGACCAATGATTGTCTCAGGGATCAGTCATGCTAACCTCTATTTTTAACAGCATTTTCATTATAGTCCACTGTGTATGTTTCTTTCAGAACTGGAAACTGGGCAGAAAAGAAAATTAAAAGAAAAGAGGAAGATTCAGACTAGAGAAAGTGCCAGCAGTCCATTTAATCACAGTTTTTGTCTTTGACAGGGCAAGTACAAGATGTTTTGGATGGCATACAAGATGCTGTAATGCACAGCAACATGATGATATGACTAAGACAAAATTTATCCCAGCCACAGGCCACATGTAAATGTTCTAAGTACTGGACTACAGTGTTTTATTTCCAATCTATAGTCTTATTGTACATGTCCTAATCTTTTGCAAGTGACCAAGTGGCATGGCTTACTTACGGTATTCTTATCTATTTCGTTATATAAAGAGACTATCTGAAAGAGAAGTAAGTCTGGTGTCCTCTGTTACACAAAAAGTCAGGCTAAAATTACTCATCCTTTTTGGCCTTAGTATTTATGAAGTATGCAAGTAGGATTATATGAAGCATATAGCTGGAGTTCCCTCAAATTCATGTAACAATAGAGCTAGGCAAGTGTTCAAACAATAAACTTTATAAAACAATCTATTTTGCCCTGACCACATTAAAAATTGTAGTGTGCAACTTCCTAGTTAATTTTTGCACATATAGATGCCTGAAACAAGGGTTTATATCTTCCCCAGTTTTTCTGTATTCAAAGCAGTACTTGCAAACCAGCTCACATGAAGTAATATTTCATATGTTTACACTGCAGTTTTGTTAAATGATTTTGTATAACAAGTTCACCAAAGTCAAACACAAAAATGTGTTTACACTATTTGCTTTAGTAAGCTTATAGTGATGTATTGTGCTATACCTGTAAGAAGTAGATAATCTGGAAGCTGCTGGCTGCTGGGACCGCTGGGTGCCTGGGCTTCCCTGGGGATGCTGGTGGGAGCATCACTCTGTGCCAGCCTCCTGACACTGCCATGGGGAACCACTTGTCCTCGTGCTTTTTCTGGCACAAGCACCTGTTCTCAGTGTGGCCAAACTGACTATGCCCAACAGGTCACTTTTTCTTGCTGATAACTAAGACCAGTTTTCAACCAATGATCAGGTTAAAATGAACCTTTTTGTTCTCCACTGCTCTTCTACAAAGGAAAACAGAAATACTTCCACTGACCATAATGGGAGTTAGATTGGAACGCTACTCCCTTGATAAAGAATTCTTTTTAAATTAAGTCCTTGAAATAAAACTAAATAACAAGCAAAGACTGTGTCTGCTCTGAAACTAATAATGGAAGCAGTCTCCTCTATAGAGATTGTAGTGCTCACACAAGCAAGCTACCATTGGAATATGCTGAAAATCAGAAGGTATTTTTAATATTAAGTGGGTTTTGTGAAACTCTGTGAAAAATCTGTTGGCAAGGTAGTAAAGCTTCTTTAAGAAAAATATTACATTTATTGCATAATATAGGGAAGGGAATTTAAGAATATCTTACTTGTGCTAGCAGTTTGTTTTCAACATGTACTTTATTTTACAAATGTGAACAGTACCATTGAAGCTAATGATACTAATTTAAAGTTTTGAGCATTTTATATGTATATCTATATAATTAGAACATTAGAGTTAGCTTCTTGATACAGCCAGTCTTCTTAGTATGCAAAGGTGTCAGCTGCACAGATTACAGTCTGTGGGACGGGTCTATACATAAATTTATCCAAGTCTAGCAATGCAACAAAATGTCAGGATTAAACAGTGGAACAGTCCAAAATATCCCATTAAGGAAATAATTACGGTACAGAATCCAGTTAGTCTGTTACAGCAAAAAGCACACTGAGTTTAGTTTGTCTAATTGAGATGAGTGGGACAGTCGTCTTCATTTAACATGTGTGTGTCCTTCAACATTGCAGTTTGGGTGACAGTTTTGCTTCTGAAGAGGATTAAACACACAAGGGCATCTCAAACTGGTGATTTTGAAAACATAAAATAAATATACCTGTGCTTTTCAGATATAGAGAATCAATGGTGTTCGTACAAAGACTTCTAAATGTTCACACCAGATTTTTTGTGTATTTTCCACTTCAGCCTGTGTTCATGGCACCTGTTTTCCTTTGCTGACAACTGCACAATAATATAAGTCATTTATCTTGCAGTAGCAGTACAAAACTCCAACTGCTTCAGATGTGTCTAATACAAAGATATTTTCTAGTTCTTTCTTTATGCAATCCATGCTACACCACATCTTTTGAAAGCATCTTCTGTCCTATTTCTAGAATAATAAATAAATCGATATACACACCTCAATGAATGCACAAAAAGTGTATAAACACTGTGTTGTTCGTTAGACATAGCTAAATTCTGTTTACTTGCATTTATCCTTGAATACTTCACTGATTACTACACACCATAAACCTAAAATAGTGTGCAAGTGCTATATATAAGTCTGTTGTCTAAACACATTGTTCTTGCAAAGTGTGTTGGGAACATGAAGTGAAGACAGGGCAGAAAGACAAGCAGAATTTAAGTTGTTACTTTTTCTAACAAATTCTCCTTCCTCAGGATTTTAAGTTATCATCTGGCATTTAACTATTCTGAAGTATAAAGGTAATCTAATGATTCTGCAGGGCTCATACTAGAGTAATTCTTGTACCGTTTCATAACACATGGCCTTCTCCTGTGATAGTGGAGCTGATAAGCCATTATATTATTTTCAGAGCACTACCACTTTCCTTTTCATAGAAATGTTCCCATAGAACACTGCATGAGAAAATAATTCTCATAAAAGCTTCACTTCGTATTTCTGTAAATAGATTGCAAATAAAACCCGTTCAGCTATATAAGGTATTGAATATCTACTTGTGCAATAGCAACCTAGAACATAAATATACACTGATAATATCAGTCATGAAGAAGGCCAGGAAAACCACTCATTTTTGTAATAACATCATAGCAATATTGATGGTTTGCAACTAGAGTGAACATAGGAGAACCACCTGTGAAGGCTGAAAATGAATATGAAACATAATGATGAGCTCACTGACAACACAAAAGGTCTTGATCTAACCACCTTAAAATTTATCAGGAAGGTTGATTTCAGACTGTACTTGAACTGATTGAGCTCAATTGATAAGCCAGTCATAACTTATTTAGGAAGCTGATTTAGATAATGCAATTAATATATCATCCTACTCAGTTCCATTGATTACATTTCTGTATGTAGACAAAATCTGTCTTATGAATAATTTTGAGATTTTTTTGATCAAAGGGTGCTAGCTGAAGCTGAAATAGTAAATGAAATAATTTTGCTACTATAATATATAAATATATAAATATATATCATATATAAAATCTATTTGCCACAGTATTTCTAATTAAGCCAGATACTGTACTTAATGCTTTGAAAACAGCTGAAATTTTATCAAATTTAAATAAAAGATTTTATAGTGATTCAGAAAATGCAGACTACTAAACCACAAATGTATACACGGTAAATTGACAGAAATCATGATTAAAAGAATAACAGTAGAAAAGTTATGAAAGGGAAATTTCATTTCAACTAATTTCTTGCAATTCCTGGAACACATAATTGCAAGAACAGACTAAAAAAAAAATAAACACAACAAACACATTTTGAAAACACTGCTTCAAAGTTGTCACACAGGAACTACCAATATGAAGTAGTTATATATTAAGGAACAAAGTATCTCCATAGATCAAAATATGGGAAACAGAAACAAAGATCAAATCTTCTTTACTTTGGCAAAAAGAAAGCAGTGGGGTGTGCTTAATAAATTTATAAATGGTCAGGAAACAGAGAGAGGCATGGGATGGCAAAACTTGCAAATGACACAAAACGTTTAGTTTATTGAAATCCAAAAAGGATTATGAGGATATTCAGAAATTTCTCATCAATTGGCTGAATGGGTAGTGTAACAGCAAGAGAAATTGTACACTCATAAATAAAACCCACAATATTAGAGGAAAAACACTGAGCTTATCCTCAACAGTAAGTTCTTAATTGACTAAATCAACTGAAAACAAACCTGGCCATCATTACAGATTACAGATAAATTGTGCATCTAAAATCAACAATTTTAAGCAAATAAATAGTCGGAAGGAAAATAATACAGAATTCTAATGAGAATATATCGAACATTGCCTATCACATTTCAAAAGATTCTGTGCAACAGCATGGAAAACATCCAAGAAAGGATTTAAAGATGGAAAATGTTCACTTCAGCAAGCAATTAAGATTTGTTTGCTCAAATCTGCAGTAGAACAACCTCAAGAGAAATAGCAAAAGGTAGCTAAAAGTATTAGAAAATCACACCTAATATTAAGAATTGGTATAAGGTCATGCCTTCCTCCATGTATCATGATTTAAAATTAGAAAGTCTTCAGCTGTTAATGAAGTCATAAGTTGCCAAATTCAAATGAGACAAAAAATACTTTACACATAGTACGTGGTTGATTTGTGATACCCATTTCAACACTGTATTGAGAAAGCCAAGAAGCTAGAAAGGTCTGAAGAACAAAGTGAAATTTGAGCAGCAAAAAAGTGTAAGGAAGATAGCAGGAATACCCAGAATTAAAATAGTAAATTAAAAAATATTTTTGAAAGCTACAGTTTATAACAACTCATAACGGTTACATTGTGATGAAATTTAGGCTCAGATTATCCCGTACTTGCACACTATAGTTTCTTGCACTTTCCTCTGAAGCCCAAAGTTGGTAAAAACTTCTGAATTAGGTCATTCAAGTCCTGTGTGTAAATTTGTCTAGAATTTTTAATTATAGGATTCCCAAACTGGGTTATGACTACTTGAAGACAAAAAACCTCTTTGTATGTATAATAACAAAAGCTACTATAAACTTACTAGCATGTACTGGTGCTGTTTTGCCAACTACTTGTTTTGCATGAACGTGTTATACATTTGCTGTTACCGGTGGGTGTGTATTTTGAGGCTGAACATCTGCTTGTGTACTTTGGTGAGAAGGGGAGAGACCAAGTCTTTGCTTGGCACATCTACTTGTATTTTACCTTAAAGGCCCACGAACTGAGACCATCTAGGTGTTTCCGACATTGAGATGACCTACCCCATCCTAAAGAAGGTAGACTTGGACTCTTCAAATCTTTTAGGACTGAAAAAGCAGCGTTCCAAAGATATGTCCTGACCCACTTTCGGAGTTCTGTCTGTATATGCCTGTTTGAGGTGTTTGGGCTGGGTGCCCATGGTCACCACGGTTAGCTGTGGAAGTGAGGAGCCCGAGGCCACATGCACGCTGCCCAGAGTAGTGCACAGCATCCCTGGGCTAGCATACACTGGTGTCTGGGTGGCGTCAGCATCCAGGTGCCAAGGTGGTGGGTGCAGCCTGCCACTTTGAGGGGCCATGTCACAGCAGCATAGCTCAGCCTGAGGCTGCCCCTGCTTCCAAAGCTAGTCTCGGCAACGCTGCCCGTGCTGGCTTTGCTTCCCTGCGCGTATGTGCAGGGAGCGGATGTACAAGACAGCGCGCACATTCAGGTGTCACCCTTCAGCCTGCCAGCTGGGCTCTCTTCAGGCCCTAGGAAGGCATTTCCCTCCTTCTCAGGTGCGGGCCTTAGTCACCCTTGTGAGTGGAGGGTGGCCTTTATTGAGACCTACCGGACGGGAAGGTGTCCTCCCCCTGAGGTGACCCTGGCGGGTGGCTGTTGGGCCTCCGAGGTGGGCGCCTGGGCGCCGCTCCCACCGCTGGGTCCCTGACCCGGCTGCCAGGCGTTCAGGCTCAGCCACGCGTTTCCGCGTTTTCCAGAACGGCGGGGTACCCTGCCGCTCTCGCTGTGCCGCCGCTTTTGCAGGGCTGGGGACGCGGCAGCAGCCCGCGAGACCCTTCCTCGCGCTGGAGGGGACAGCGGCGCGACCCCGGCGCCCCGCCCGCCCGGGGACCACGGCGAGGGGCCGCCGCCGCCGCCCCCGGGCCCAGCGGCCCCGGCCCTGCCCGCCCCGCGCCGCCCCCGGAGGCCGTGGCCGCCCCCGCGGGAGGAGGGCGGGGCGCGCAGCGCCAGGCGAGCAGCTGGCGGCGGCAGCGGCCGCGGGGGGACAGATGGGGTGAGAGACAGCGCGCGGCCGGCTGTCAGCGCGGCCGCAGCCCCGCCGCGGAGGGAGCCCCTCCTCCCCGCGGGTGTGCGCCGCTCCGCCGGGCCGGCGGGAGCCATGGCGTCCAGCGAGGAGGACGGAGGCGGCAACGGCGCGGTGGAGGAGAAGGAGAATGGCAAGAAGAGGCGGCTGGGCGCCCTGGCAACGGCCTGGCTCATCTTCTACAACGTCGCCATGACGGCGGGGTAAGCGGGCGCGGGCGCGGGCACGGACACGCCGCGGCAGCGCGGGGCGGCGGCGCGGGAGCCGCCAGCGCGGGAGCCGCCAGCGCGGGAGCCGCCAGCGGCGGGGCTAGCCCTTGCCTGCCCGTAGCCCTTGCCTGCCCGTAGCCCTTGCCTGCCCGTAGCCCTTGCCTGCCCGGCATTGCCTAATACGGTGCAGCGCTGCCAGCCGCCGGCGCGTCACGGCGGGCCCGCCGCGGAGGTTAAGTATAGCCGGCCCAGGAATGCCGGGCAGGGGTGCCGTGCAGGCCGCGTCCCCCGGCACAGCCTCCGCCCCTCCGCCGCCGCCCGCCCCCGGGCCGCCCCCGCCCCGCCGCAGCCCGCCGCACCGCTCCGCGACGGGGGGAGCTGCCGGCCTGCCGCGGGGCGGCGGAAGCGCTCCGGGGCGCCGCCGGGGGGGTCGGGGCGCCGAGGGCGGTGGCCGGGCTGCCCCGGGCGGCGGTTCCCGCCTGCGGCTGCCCCCGCGGGGGGCCGTGGCTCCGGGCCCGCGCCCCGCGTTACCCCGCGCCCCGCTGCGCCCTGAGCGCCGGCCGTGGGCCCGCAGAGCCGGGGCAGGCGGCTGCGGAGCGCAGCGCGGGCCTCGGCCCAGCGGGCGTTTAGTGATGAGCGGGGGCGAGCGCCGTGGTAAGCCAGGGGGTCGTTGGCCCTGTGCGGCCTGCTGTCCCGCTCCGCTGCGCGGAAGGGGGGTGTATGACGGGGCATAAGGGCACTCAGGTTTGCGGTGGTAGTGCTTCAAGCACATATTTTCACTTCTCGAAAATTTGTCCTGTTCGCTAGATCTTTGGGGAGAAAACCCCAAACCTATCTAATTATCACATGCTTGAAGGAGAACCAAGAATGAACACTTTTATATCTCCTAGGCTGTCATTCATCCTGAGAACAATCTTACCTTAGTTACCAGTGGGTGAACTCTCTGCCCTTTGAATCCCGTAGAGCAAAACTAATATGCTGTAGTTGATGCAGGAGTTCAAGCACTGATGCAGACAGGCAGGAGTCCGATCGTAATAGCTTTCTTCTCACTAGCATCAGTGAACCTTGCACACATGCTCGTCTGTTCATATATATTGCAGCACCTTTTGAAAAGTGCTTTTACTCAATATAATCTTTTTCTAGCTGGCAAGTTAATGTTGCTTCATTGAATTCCCAGCCTCGTGCTCCATGTGTGAATTTGCTAATGAACACTGACTCTTGCCACTGACTTTTATACGCCTGTAGAAGATTATCGAACCATGTTAGTTTTGACCTTAGGTGCTGATTCAGTATCTCCCACTTCCCTCTCTCCCATCTGTCATTAATATCAAAAGGGATTAAGACATGCAAAATTGCATATTTTAAGTGGAAACAGAGAAGAGATAGGAACAAAATCTTCTAATCTGTTTCATATACAATTTAAGAGGAAAATAAAAATTTATAATAGAGCAATACTTAACAGGCGCACTACACAGCGTAAATAAGTAGCAAGAACGGTATGTTTGTCCACATAGTGCAATATAGCAAAATGTTTCTGGAGTTTTAACAAACTAATACATAATTGCTTGTTAACAACCATTCTAATAAAAAAGTGCAGCTTATCTTTTTTTTCTAACAAAGGTTTAAGGGACTAAAGTGACAGATCAGTACCCAATCTTACTGAAAGTCCCAACTGGAAACGCTACTTCTATTACTGAAAGTTTTTTCCATTTCCTGGTGATTTGCAATATTCAAAGTACAGGCGCCTTCCTGAGATCCAGAGTCAAAGCCACTAACAACTAAATAAATCAGTCTACAGAAACTCACGTCCAAATGAAAATTTATTTAAGAAAAACTTACTTGCAGTCTTTGCTTCTGAATGTAGTGCAAGATTACCTCTCTCTGCAACCCTTTTGTTACAGAATGAGGTGCAGAAAATGCCTCGTTAGATTAGATGTATTATGACTTCTCAGTGTAGGGCTAGGACAGAGCTGTTGCTGTGGTATTGCCAGCTGGATCTAAACTCCCTGTCACCTTCCTCTTGTCAAACACTTCACTAATTTCACTAACTCTTCATTTCCACAGTGGTGGGAGACAGCATCAAATGAATGCGCTTTGGATTTAAAATCCATTATAAAATCTAAGTAACACTTGTGGGGGCAAATTTTGGAGCTCTGGCAGATCGGATTCATGGGCTTAAAGCAGAAGGGATCAAGGAGGGGAATCATTCCTACCATGTGGGGAAGCCTAACTCTATGTGAGTTTGAAATGCCAAGTGACTGCGTAGCAGTAGCTACCATATGTAAGAGTTGTTAAGGTGCTGATACCAAAGAACATGCCATCCGAGGTGAACAGAGAGCTGTCACGACCTATGTGACTCATGCTGTTACAGCGTAATGTGTGTGACCAAAGACCAGTATTTCCCGGTAGCCCATTCCCAATGTTAGCCAATACCTTATGCTTAGGGAAGAGAATATAAGAACAGGAGATGTGTTAAATGTTTATACAAGTATTTCTCTGAAGGTTTATATGCTCTCTGATTCTTCCCCTAAGTATTTCTCAGACCCATTCCTTAGCCAGAGCTCATGTTGCCATACAGCATACTTGCTGTGGCTTTATGTAGAATGAAAGTACTCAGTAATTGTTCCCAATGTCATCAGACAAGAAGTTAAGCTAAAGTCACTGTTATTTTTGTATTTTTATTTTTAACTCTCAAAATAGCCATCCATAGTTCTGGTTATGCCTGTAGGTCTATATTGAAGAATTTTTGTACCTCCTTAGTCTTTGTGGTTTAAAACCCGAAGTTTCAAACATCTTGCTAGCATCATGTTTGTGAGAATGTGTTATAGCCTTGCATTAAGGATGGAATATGTAGTACGCTATTTGAAAACCTTAATTATATAAACATGGATTAATTATATTGAAGGATGCCTTGCATTATTGTACTGGCTTTGGGCTGTGTGGTGGGGAGCAACCCACGATAGTTTAGAAGTTTGGGGTTTTTTTAGTCTCAATTTCCATTTGAGATATCAATTTAAGTTTTATATCAAGTTCCAGTCTGATTAAAAGATACTATTACGTTCTTTCTTTTACATTGTAAGGGTTATCCGTTGGTATCATTGTTCAGTTTCCTTAAAAAGATATTAAAGAATTATCCAACACCATCAAACGTGCTAGATAAATAAACCTGCACAGAGCACCCATCTTTCAGCACTTTGGAGTCTGATTTTCAAGGATAATTTCTCAACACTTTTAAAAACTGCATCATAATAACTTCAGTTGGACTATCACAAACAGAAGCATTCCGATCACTGGTCATATCTGAAAGTCATGAATTGAGGGGGCCATGAAAAATGTTAAAATGATGTGCATAGGTTCTGGTCTGTTACTTATACAAACTTGCAACCCAAAACAGTGGCTTCATTGCCGAGTTCATCATGTGTTTTCAAATGACAGTAACTGACAGTAAAAAATGCTTGAGAATTTAATAGTAAAATGATATAGTCACTGCTAGTGAAAAGTCTGATGGATCCACGGTTTTGGGGAGTCCCCTGAATTCAGGTCAGTCCTCTGAAGGTAAACAAGTAATTCTCTATCCCTTTCCAAGTAAAAAGATCAAAGAGTGTAATGTTTATATAACATCATATACAATTTATGTCTAAAGATATTTTTAATAATCTCCTAAGAACACTGACAAGTGAAGAAGCAAAGATATTCTGTGGAGAAAATATTCTACTAAATTATTTACCATGGATGGATATTTTTAGATTTTTAATTTGAAATGTATCCATTCTCTTTCTTTTGTAGGTGGCTGGTATTAGGTATTGCCATGGTGCGGTTTTATATACAGAAAGGAACACATAGAGGCTTATTCAGAAGCGTTCAAAAGACGCTTAAATTTTTCCAGACATTTGCTTTGCTTGAGGTAAATTTTAAACATTAGTTTGCTTTACTGGATGCTACATATTGTAGTCAAAACACATTATTAACCTGAATTTAATATAAAAATATTATATTAGTACTTAAAGTCCTATTAACTTTCTTTAATGAAGGTTTTCTGGGGGGCAAGGTGGTTTGTGGAAACAAATGGGCACATTTTTTCAAACTTAATTCTAAGATTTCTTTAAATCAAATACTGCCTGGGAACTGCTTCAATTTGAGAGTCTTTAACTCAAAAGGTAAAATCTCTGAAGGCATTCCAGCCAGCAGATCAATCCTCTAGCATAGTAGATATCTTGTCTCCATCTCAAGAGATGATAGCTTCCCCCTTACACATTATTCTTCTGTGCCTTTCCTGGTTCTGCTTATTTCCAGACTGAACTCACATGCCCCATGTAATCTGTTACAACAGTGCACAACTGTGCAAGAGGTGCAAAGTATTCTTTAAATAATAAAACTTTTGCCAGCTATGCACTAGTGGTCTCAGTTTATGGTACATCTATGGAATGAAACTGTTGGATGTATTGAGCACTCAGTTCTTTCCCAGGCACAACATAGAGTGCCTATCTACATTTTAACTTTTTTTCTCAATCTGCCTACAACATCTGTAGTTCACTAATTTCATGTGGCCAGCTGTGTATCGGCTTTTATGCTATTAAACTTTCACAGTAAGTAATACTACTCAAATATGTCAAAATAATGAAAAGCACTCTATTTGCTAAACATGACTGACCAGAAAACACAATACTTCTGAAGCTTTGTAGTTGTCATTGACAAAATTATCATTAATTTTGTAGTAATGTTATCAAGCCATAATGACTACAGAACATTTTAAAATTGCCATGCATTTAGCATCACTTACCTGACTCCCTCCCCACTGTCCTGTAAAATTCTTCTTTGAATAAGATAATGGAAGGGAAGCTTACTAGTTGAAAAAATAAATGCTTTGTAAGTATCTATATATGTAATACATACAGCTAATTAGGAAAA
This sequence comes from Falco punctatus, assembly GCF_963210335.1. Classification (NCBI taxonomy): domain Eukaryota; kingdom Metazoa; phylum Chordata; class Aves; order Falconiformes; family Falconidae; genus Falco; species Falco punctatus. The sequence continues at coordinate 73,012,883 of NC_137583.1, forward strand.
TAATTTTTTTCCATGTGTTTGCACAGATCAGATACCGAGCCCATCACAGTGTTGGTTGCCAGGGCTCTGACGTGTATTTCTTTTAAAGGCTGTTAGTTGGAGATGAAAGAACAGTTCTTCAGAATTAAGCCTAGGTTTATATAAATATCAAAAGGCCATGTTTATAGTGTAGATAGTAACATACTGTACATCAGTAACCTCTAACTTATTTTTATTTACAGGTAGTCCACTGTGCAGTTGGTGAGTTCTTTGTTTTAGTTTCTCCTGTAACTAATTAAAACATAAATTGTGGAACAGAAATAACATGTTTCTCTTTTTAAGGAATAGTTCGCACATCTGTGCTTGTGACTGGGGTCCAAGTGAGTTCAAGAATCTTCATGGTGTGGTTCATTGCACATAGCATAAAACAGGTATGTGCTTGAGCAAGTCATGTTTTGATTGTTTTTAAGGAGAAGCTATTCATCCAGTTCTCATTTCACAAGGAAGACCAATTTAAAGATCAATGGCATTCCTACAGAGAATACTTACATACTTCAGCGTGATTTTGGAACTTAGGGTTACAGGATGGAATTTATGTGCTTCTACCTAGGAGACTGAGTCTGGGTCTTAGCTGTAAATCAGCATCGTCTTGGGCATCGTGCCAGCGTGGTCTGCTTAAGCGAGGTCAATGACTACTGCTATTATTTACCAGCAAGTCTGCAACAGTGTTACCAGTTCCCCTTCAAAAACTTAAATCAGCACTTACTGAATTAATCTAAATGAAAATATGTCTTAAACTGAGTTTACCTGGATAAACATGGTTGTGATTTTGCAATTTATTTTAGGAAACTTTTCAGTATTTTAATGTTATGGTAATAGTAACATCTGATGACATTCATACTGCATTTTTTTCATTAAAAATATACCAAGTCATCCAGCATGCCACAGTGACACAGTCCTGAATGAAAGACGATAGTTTATTTGCCTGGCTGTAGGTGGTTATTGTAAGTGTAGTGATTCGTTAGCAGAATGAGAAAAGCTTACTAGCTTACAGCTAGTAGATAGGGCATTCAGTTCTGTTTCTGAAGGTCTGCTTTCTGTGAAGGGCATGTGAGAATTAAGTGATGGATTTTGAGCCTGTGCTCCTGAATTTCTTTAAACTGAAAAAGCTGAGCCATTAAACTGTCTCACCAGCAGATGGCACATGCCTCTCTGCTGAGGGGGCGTCATGGTACCTGCCTCAGTTGTCAAATCCCTTTGTTTCAGTTTGCAGAGGACTTGTTTTCTACACTTTCTCATCTTTTCCTTTACTGTTGCTTTTCTTAACATGAAATAGGCTTTTCATAGTTTTGTTTGTTGGTTTTGTGGCTGGTTGGTGGTTTGGTGGGGGTTTTTTGTAAGCTAAGTGTTTTTTTTCTTAAGGGAAAATGTCTCAAAGAGTAACAATTTTTTTATATTGAATGTTTACGTGAATTATGGAATGTAGTGCTCCATTTTGCCATTTTGCTGTTACCTGCAGTGGATTAAATCTTTAGCATATCCACTCATTTCATTTGTTTTTTCTATCTTCAGTACAGTAGGTCAAGCTGTGTCCAAGAAAAAATATATCTGAGTGTATGTCTGATTGTATTTCATGCTGTTACTGCTTAGCAGGCATGAATGTTCAGGGTCACTTTAGGTGGTGAGAGGCATGTTAGTGATAATAGCCAGACCCAGATGTCTCTACTGGGCTGGAGATTTGCAAGGCAACAGATAGGAATTCTCTGCATACTTATTTAAAGCTCTTCTGCTTGGATTTAGCAGTGTGACATGAATCCAAGTCTGGGTTATCAATGTTTGTCTCTCATCACGTGAGGCTAAGAGCAGCCTAATTCTGTCTTTACCTTTGCTTATTTGTTTGGATGTCTTTGCATTTCAGTTGTTGCTATTCATTTGTGAGTTTGGCAGTATTTTTATTATCTCCTTTTCTTTTGTGATGTTGGTGACATTCTTTCATTAAAAGTGCTCCTTCTTTGACACATTGAGGGTGCGATTTTATGAGATGATGAGCACTTATAATTCTTGACTTTTGACAGAGTTGTGGATTTTCAGCATCTTGACATGTATTAAGCTTTGTCACTGTGTTGCATTTTATTTTAAAAAATCGATTCCCTTTTTTTAAATTTTAACAAAACTTGTGTTACTTTATTTTATTTCACAGACATCCCTGGAGCTTTTCAGCCTTCAGGCATGGAAGTGTATTACAAAATTCCTCCTCTTTTAAAGAAAAGAAAATTACTTGCGTGTAATTCTTCTTCTCAGAAGGTAGTGTTTGTAATAGATCCCCAGGTGCCTTCTTTGTATTTGGGGACTTCTGTTTATTTGTTCACCTAGAGTGAAAAAGAACCAATGTTTTGAAACACCAGAGGGATGTGTTACCTACCGATGAGGCAGTTTAATGACTCAGAACTTAAATCTTAAACAGGATTGTTGAGTGACTTTACCCAAAGCTCCTGATCTACCAACTGGTCTTCATTTAGTGATCCATCTGTGTTCCAGCTCCTTAACTATCTTACAGCTCCCTGAAGTCTCCCAGATTTGATCTTCTGTGACCAGGTTCTAGTTAGTAGATTATACTGAGCAATTCCTTTAGTCTAAAGTTTCATGGAAGCATGCATTATAATGATGAGGAAGAAGCAAGATAAAAAGTAAGAGAAAGTCTAGGAGACAGAGTACTGAAATGCAGAACAGGTAAAAACTGATTTTGAAAGGAGCGTGTCTTCTGTGGTGGTGTTTTCTTTTTGCTGTTTTGAGGAGTAAGAAAATAAACAAGTAAATCAACCACAGATAAAAAGAGGGAGACAGCACAGTGAAAACGCAGGTAGAGAATAAAGAGGAGGAATAAACTTAATTATAGGGGTTTATATTTTGATATTTGCATAATGCATAAAGATTGCCCAGTTTTCAAAATGTCTGTGTGTTAGTAAATACATATGATAAAGAACTGTACATGGTAATGATATCAGCATATCACTTCTATGCCAAAATTTTCTTACAAGATGTTAGTTCTGTTCCATATATCTTAAACAGAAGTCTGTTGCAGTTTGCACAGAAAAGAAGCTTAAGGATGAAAAAAGTGTTGGTTCTTTATACTTCTGCAGATCCAGAATGAGGAGAGCGTTATTCTTTTTCTGGTCGTATGGACTGTGACAGAGATTACTCGATATTCCTTCTACACATTCAACCTGCTCAACCATTTGCCATACTTCATTAAATGGGCCAGGTGGAGATGTCTTGTACTTCAGTTTCTCATGGTTCTGTGCATGTTAGTTTCACGCATGCTGAGCTAACACACAGGAGAGCAGATGTTTGAGCTTCGGTTATGTGTCAGCAGAGTGCAAAGTCAGTTGCTTTCTGTGCTTGGGATCATTGTTAGTTGGTTTAAAATGTTAAAAATATTTTATCTGAGATTTTGGGGTGTGATTTGTTCTTTGCTTTCTGTGTCTCATGTTTGAACTCTGCTTTCACTTTAACTTTTTTTGCTTTATCTTTGGAGTCATCTTTTAACTTACAGTATGACTCCTTAAGATGCTTTTGAATACAGAGCCCAAAATTAAGCACTTGTGTCTTTGTGGATTTCAGGTCTTTGAAAATGTGGGAGGAGTTGTCACTCAGTCTGTATGCATATAATTACTTTATGAGAAGTTCTGCTTTATCAGAGCTTTTGTAAGGTTATATCCATGCAGTGAAGCTAAGTATTAACTTAGTTTAGCTCACATAAAAAGTGTATTCCGTATCAAAACTGCTCTGATTTTGAAACATTCAAAGTTGGCCACTAGATCACATGTATTACAGAGACTGCATATTTATCAGGAGACTTAACAGGAAGAGTAGTATTATCTGTAGTCATGATTTGAAAAATATGTATGAGACAGACACTGTCAGAAGGAAAATATATAACCTACTTGCAGAGCAGGCAACTCTTATTTAAAAGAGTGTGTTTGTTTTCCTTTGTTTTATAGTTAATGCAGTTCTGATGCTTCTAATGCACTTTTTTGATATGTCTGGTATTTATGTCCACTCTGATAATACACTGTCTTTTTGCTAATATCTAGGGTGGTAGGCTTGGTTATGTTTAAGCACTAAATGGCAAACTTAAAAATAATCAGGTCTGGTTTTGTTAATAATTTTTTAATGTAGGCTTCAGAAAGAGAAATGCATTCAGAAAGTACTACATTGCAGATAAACTTTTTGCCATCAAATCAGTGTGTCTTGGATGACAGAATTTTTGTCTCCTTATCATAGACGATAGGGAAAACTGACATTGTCACAGCAGAGATATATGATGAAGTATACTATAAACAAAACATTTGAAAATGTATTATCTTTTCATAGTGTCCAAAATATTCCATCAAGATTTATAGATAATCAAACAGCACAACTGGGTGTAAATTCAGTTTTGCAAGGGAGCTGGAAATTTCTCATCTTGAGCTTATAATTGTAAAACATTCGTCGTCCATTGTTAATAGGTATGCTCTAAATTTTAGTTCAGAATTTTTACTTTTGTTTTTTTTCACTGTATAGAGACAAACCGTGTGCAGGTCATGGCATCGGTTCCTTCTTATACCTCCCCTAATCTGTTCTCTGACCGATGAGTCCTTTAAGCCCATTTCCTCCTAGGAGGGTTTCATGTTTGGTCACTGCTGTTTTGGATCTCATCTCTTTTGGTCATGGAATGCACACTGTACCTTTCTGTCTGTGTGACCGCTGTCATTGCTGTTCCCTGCATGAAGTCGAGAGCTGTTCCTTAGGAGAAACCACATTTTCATGGTGTACACTATGTGTAAGGACAACACAAACCCTATTGATTATGTTTTTCATTTTGTCACCGCCTGTGTGGCCTATAACATTCAATCCACATTTTCTTTAAACTGAACGCCTTCACCTTTTATTTGAACGCCTTCTTCCCATTTTAGAATAGATCTGATAGGTTTCTAGCATACTATGGTTCTAGCGTAGATGGTTTTCCATCTCCATTAGTGGTAAATAGTATTATTTGGATTCCTCATGTGGCAGCGGGTAAAACAGGCTTCTGATGTTTCTCAGCATTTTCATGTAAAGAAATTACAATACACAGGGTTGACCCAGTATGCATACACTGTGACAAAGTTATGTAGGGTCATCTGAATTTGGGATCCAGTTTGAATCCTGTCAGTGACAACAGGAGCAAGAGCAGTAAATTTAAAAGAAGTCATTACTGGAGACTACAGATTTCTGGTTTTTTTACTTATTAGTATTAGAAAGACATATAAACATTCTAATACTTAACTGTTTTTAACTAAAAGGGCCGAGGAATGCATTCTCTGTAAACCTAAGCAACGCTATCCAAAGTAACTGAAACTGATACTCTGTGCCATGTCAGGATGTGGTCCTTGATTTTGGTGCAGGAACTACTGTAATACTTTTCTGTGCCACTAATAATAGCAAGAGGAAATTTTAAATTCGTGGGGTGTTTCTCACAAGGGTTTGTTGTTTTTTTTAATGCAGATACAACTTTTTTATCATTTTGTATCCTGTTGGAGTTGCAGGTGAACTGCTAACCATATATGCTGCTTTACCCTATGTGAAGAAAACAGGAATGTTTTCACTGAGACTTCCCAACAAATATAATGTCTCCTTTGACTACTATTACTTCCTTATTATTGTCATGTTCTCCTATGTGCCATGTAAGTATTATTTAACAGTAGTAACACTAAAAACATAACAATCAATTAACAGCACTGCCGGAAACACTGCCTGTAGTTAAATTTGCTGGACATTTTCTGCTATAAAAACCTGTTTTCTGCTGACCCCAGCTTTGCTGTGTTTTAATTGGTTAGACTGAAATTTTCCATCCTGTTATCTGCCACAGAACGTGAGCTGTCTTAAGTAAAATTTCAGTGAAAATGATAAAAACATTTCTAAGACTCGGACAAATTAAAAATCTTTTTGCTTAACACATAGAAATGTCTGTAACTGTGTTGCTGAGAATTTCTAATGCCTCTGCCACTTTGAATCATTGACTTTAAAATTGTCCTGCAAGTTGTGCCAGAGGTTTGCCTTGTTTTTATTGCCATTAATATCCATTCCCTGGTTTAATCCAGTTGTCTTTGTACTTCTGGATACCAGAAGCCACAGATCAATTGGCTAACTAGAGCTAAGATTAGAGAGGCCCTCTCTCTTTCACTTCCAGTGTGATTTCCACTGGTACTTAAGCAGTGTAGCAAGGAGAAAGCAACCTGATTCAGATATAGCACCATGAATGGGGCTAGACCAAACTACGCAAATAGAATATTTTAGATAGTCTGGACAATGAAGCTAGAAACAAGACAAGAGATTAGGGAGAGGCATTGAAAAGCAGGAAAATTGAAGTTTAAAAGGTTTGTGATGTGCATCCATAAAAGGAGTTTGTTTAAGAAGTTGACCTTATACTGTGATTTTTTTTGCCGCAAGAAACCGTGAAGGCAAATGAGAGAGATTAATATCAGTAAAAATTTCCTAAGCTATTGTAACTTACTAACAGTTTTACAATTGTTTATATAACTTAATGCTTCAGGAAGAAATTTGGTTTTCTGTCCACTAAATATAAGGATCAAATCTTATCAGCTGGACAGTAATGGAACAGATCACAGAGGGCCAGGAGAGGGGGAGCTTCTCCCTTCAGACTTGAACAAGTAGAGTAAATTTGTATCCTTCTCAAAGTCTTAATTCAAACATGCTTACCTTAGCACAGCTTTGAATACTTCAGGCACTGTCAGAAAGTGGTAAGTCCTGTTTATACATAGAGAGTGTTGGAGGGAAGTTCCTTGAACACAAGGTGTATATTCAGGGGGCCTTGTCTGATGTTTGAGTAATTACTGTTTTGTAGTTGACTGCAGTGTTCATGACTTGCTATTATTTACCTTAACCAACTGCAGCACTGTGTGCCATAATTTTTCTCAGTTCATCATTCTGCAAAATTGTATTTTTCCATTATGCGATCTGTTGAATTTTTTGATCTAACTTGCTTTCTTTTATGCTTTGATCAAGTATTTCCACAACTCTACTTCCACATGCTGCGACAGAGAAGAAGGGTGCTTCATGGAGAAGTGATTGTGGAAAAGGACGATTGAATCAAGCCGTGTAACTATGGTGCTTTTAATGGAAGAAAAGAGGGTAAAAAACCAAAGCTTCCTGTGATTTTTCTGAGTCCAAGTTTTAAAACATGGAACAAGAATAAACTGCTGTGCATAAAATAGCATGGACTGTATTATTTTTACAATTAATATATCTTCAGACTTACCTTTTCATCCTTAGTTTTACCTTGATTTTTAATTATTCATTTCTTCAGACAAATTATTTTCTTATTTTCATTAGTTTAACAAATAGCTGTAAGAATTGGAGTAGTTGACTACTGTGCTTTCTGTTCTCAAAGTTCTGTTATGACCTGTAGTCATCATCAAGAACTGAAGGAGAGCTGATAAGTTGTAATGAAAGTGAGTCTTCCGGAAAACAGAGCATAAATTAAGTATTGATGTTTTTCATAGACTAGGTGACTTAAATGTCATTTAAGCTTTATATTAAATAATACTTTTCCAGTTATAAGTACTGTTAGCATGTTGTTCAACATTCTTTGAATTACAGGATCACACTGTAGAATTTCGGAAGGACTTTTGAAAGGAGCTCTGTGTATTTTCATTTGTAATTTTAAAGGTCTGTAGAATAATAGATATAATATTAACTGGTTAAAAGTTTGTGCTGAGGAGTAGACTTGATGTGTGCCTACCTTTCTCTGGTCAGTGGCTGGAATGGGGCTTGTTTGCAGAGGAAGACTGTCAGCATGTTTCCTATTCTACACTTATATATGCATAAAAATTATGGTATTGCATTTAGAAACTGTAGCTATAGTGAGATATTTAACTTCTTATAAATAGCTAAGTGGGATAAAATAATATTCGAAATAGTGTCTTAAAATATAAGTTGTGCTTTGAATCATCCCCTTGTGCAATTTTAATTGCTCCCTGCCCATTAATTGTTTATGCTGTGTTGACCTAATTCTGTTTAATGTCTTCAATAATCTGCAAGAGGGATCTACAGTAGATTAATAAAATTTACACATGATATTACGCTATATGATACCCGAGTGGGAGAGGTCCAACAGATTAGATGCAGCCTAAGAGATTCAGAGAAAAGGTAATGCATTTGAGGAAACTTGGATACTTGTGGAGAGAGAAGATAGAAATGTAGTGATGTAGTAAGAAGCCTCCACAATGTAGGCAACGAAGTTGCTTCTGGCATCACTGATGTCAAAAGAAGAGTATATATGCAAAAGAGCTGCATCAGGCAGCTGGAAATCAAAATACTTATGATTGCTGAGGTCATTTCTGAAGCGTGGTCTTGTATTTTGGGTACTTCAGGGGTGAGGAATTGAGTCAATCTTCTGAAAAGTCAGAGAACAGTAACAGAATCAGTTGAAGTGAGAAGGAAGTCAGAAAGACTGAGTTGTTAAGTATGTGTAATTGTTTGTTATATGATAAATAAATGTAAAGGAAGAAGCTTTCTAAGTATGAAGGTGTAAATACAACTGTTTATATACTTTGAAATAAGGTAAATATCCAATGAATATCAGGAGAAGTATCCTACCAATGAGATAAGTTAGGTCATGGATGACAAAGCAGTGCGGATCAATGCATACAATTGCTTGGAAGGTTTTAAGTTAGATGTAATGCAATAGTGGAAAATAATCTTCCTTTGGCAAGAGTTTGAACTACATACTTGAATAGGCAGTTTCCATTTTTAGCTTTGATGATTCTATGATAATACAGCTTTTTTTACAATTGTAGATACACCTTTTTCTGCTGTATCTGGTAATTTGATGAAAAACCAAGGATTTACTACATCCCTAACTTTCAAATTCCATTTTGTGCCTTAAATTTGTGATATTTATGCATGTCTTCATTACCTGTAAATTAGTTTTCTTATAAATGACAGGTGCATAGTGGACTTGAAATAGAATAGTTATATTTCTTACAATTTTAAAAAGTGTAATCTTTGTATTTTTTAGAACAAATTTCACGCAAGGTGCTATCATTTATTACTTCTGGTTTATATGCAGCTAATATTATTAAAAGTTTAAAATATAGATTAAATTTACAACACTGCATCACAAAATAGTTGTGTTACACATGTTCAGACTAGTAGCTGTATTTGTGCAAAGTTCTTAAGAGTACTGTTCTATAAACTTCACTTGCTTTTTGATCCATGAGGAACATCATGGCACTTTTTAGAAATATTTCTCAGTTAGCAAGCAGAAGAGTGTGATGAAATACGAGTAACTAAGATTAGATTAAATTCCATGTCTCTTTTTTTACTGTCAGGGCAGCTCACTGAAGACCATAGCTATCGATTCATTGAAAATGCATTGGATACTTTAAGGATGTGATTTTTAAATCCTTGATCCGATGAGTGTATCCCACAAATGCTATTCCTGTAATAAAAGGAATACCTGGACTATAATACTGTATTATATTTGTTTTCATTGTGGCCTAAGGATATTATCATATGTCAATCAAGGAGCTATTTATATATCCTTTTGTACATGTGACAAGAAAAAAATACAGCACTGTTTGCTGAAACCTTGGCTTTGCACTTTCATAAAGCAACAGTGCACAAGGTAACGATACAATTTTAAAAGTGATTTACAGCTAGAGAAGAGTCTTGCTAGATGATAAATGAATAAAAATAAAGCTAAAAATCATTACAGTATTGCTTCAGTGTTTCATAGGCCAGAGAGACTGCCATGTAGATTAGTTTACATGGCATGTACTATAAAAAAAAAACAAGCAATGTGTTCTTTTCTTCCTCATCTTTGATTAAAGCTTTTCACTGAAGCCTCAATGTATAACTTTTGCTTTAGTATCTTCTCAAAGATCGTGAAAATTGCAGGTAGAGTCCTCTTACCGTTGACTTTAGATGGGCCAGGATTTTATCCTAGGTAGCTTACTTAAACTTCAATATAACATCATGAAACATTTAATTAGTTTGTTAAGTGGACATAAAAGGTTAAGTATGATTTTCTTATGGTGCTCTCTTTCCAACCTCTTTTTGACACCTGTCTTTTTGTCTTCCTCTCTGCAATATTCCTGGTTTTCTAAAGCATTGAAATCCTCCTGCTTATGAAAGATTAGGAATATATTCAGGCATCAGTGTCTTTAATGTTTTGATGTAGTCTTCAACAAATTATTCATAGAAGGTGTTTTCTTACTTGTGCTATATATGCCTTCTGGAATGGATTAATATAGAGTATGACCTTATAAAGCTTTTTAATGTCAGTACATAGGAATAAGCATTTGGAAGGAGATTCCTATTCATCAGGTGACATTTCCTACTATTGATAGTAACATAAATACACTATCCTTTTCATAAACTCCAGCTGAAAGCAGTTGGATTTCTTGAGGTTCCCCCTAACACTCACAGGCAGTTCCCACTGGGAAAGGCTGTTCTGGGACTGATGGGGTGAATCACCTGGTTTCACAGCTCTGCCCAGCATGTGGAGGCCAGACCCTGGCCTCAGGGCATGGGCAGTACAAAGGAATATGACACTGAGAAATTGCATCTTCCACATTAGCTGCCAAGAGGGTCACTGAGGCCATTGTGAACAGTAGTTGATGGGCTTCATTTCTCTCACCTCTCACTGTGCAGGATGTGAGAAGAGAGGGGAGCTCAACGTGCTCTCACACCTTCTGCCTAAGGAGCTCATGAGATCAGCTGGGAGGATCTCTATGCACAAAAGGTGTGTTAAAGAAAGGACTTTTCTGCTCCATTCAGCTATCTTAGTATCTATAAGCGTGCATTTCTTGAAATACTGGTAAGCCGAGATAGCTATGCCACACTGCTCTCGATAGTACAGTTCAAAATTAACAGCCTTGGAGAAATGGTACAGTGTGCTGCTTCTGATTCCCATTGAACATAACATTTAGTCGGGGTCACGTTAGTTAATGGAGAGATGTCAATTGACTAGTTAACAGGGAGGTGCGTGGAGACCTTTTCTGTGACCAGAGGGAACCTACCTCTTCTCAACAAAGAAATACGTGCATTTTAAATCTAGGTCTAGCTACTGCTCTGCCTGTGGTACTTGCAGTCTTCACAGTAGTTTTAGTGGGTATTTGGATATTTATATGATTAATAAACAACCTAGAATGAAAACAAGTTACAACCATTACAATAAATTATAATTTAAGGTAGTTGCTACATTAACAGTTTTTGTGAATTCAGCTCTTAATTAATCTGCCTTAGGAAAAAAAAGGAAGGAACGTTAATGCAAATAAGTGTTCTGCACTAGGCAGGAGTGCTTCATAAATCAAAATTTTCAGGCAGGCAAACTGGCTGCAGTTGTTTATATAGGGTTGGTTAAATGTGTTTTTGAACAAAAAGGTTGAAAGCTTTTCTGATAATTAAATTTTATTTCATAATGTATATTTTAAAATGTGCTCAGAGATACTGTATTATTTATTACCAGTTTACAATTTCAATTCATGCTGAACATACACTTTTTATAGATGATTAACTGTAGCCCATTAAAATGTTTTATTTTAATGTCTGTTACAATGTTTAAGAAACAAACACCTCATGTTTCTGCAAAGCTCTGTGTTCTCTTGCTCAAGTGAGTTGCAGTACTGTTAGTGCCTATGAAGCTTTGCAAGGCTGTTAAAGCAGCAGGTTTATATTGGCCAAGGATAGCTCCTTAAACTTGCTTTCATGATGGCACGCCTTAACAGTGGTTGCATTCTTGGTTCAGTGTCTGGTACTGTACACCGCTGATGCTGTTCCAGGGGTCTTGAGTGCCTTCAGTAGGACTGAAGGCTTCACAGATGTCAACAAGTGATTCATCCTTACCAGATTGAGAAGACCTGTCTTGTGAACTCTTAGATTACAAAACTAACTAAATCTGACAAGTAAAATTAAGGCTGTACCAAGACAAACCGTGGAGAACTTGGATGTTGGGTAACTCTAACCCTCTCGTAGGAACTTGCTGTCAAGTTCAGGCCCAAAACTGGCAGTGGCTTTCGAGTTCTAAAATGTACAATACTTTCTGTGTCATGTCATATCAGCTGAAACATGGCGTCGTTTTGTTCACAGCTCTCTTTCTTCTCTGCTCAGTCTTGAATGTATTTTATGTCTGTTTAGTTGATGGCTTTGTAAAAGTGTAAGTACAGAAATATTTATCTAAGTATATCATGTATAGAATTGTACTTCAGGATTCTTAATAATGTAAATGCACCACAGCTGCTCATTATTGTTATTTTTTCTGAAATGCATTATCATTAGCGGTTTACACAGACAGGAAAACAACACAATATGATACTTTTAGTAACTTATTTATTTGCAAAGATTGTAAGATTTATTGAGCTATAAATTCAGATATTTGTTTTAGAGACTGTTAATACTGTAGCACTGTAGAAATTCATGATCAATTAAAAGACATTCTAAACTTTGTTCTATTTGACTTCTTTTTTTTTAAGCATGTAGAAGTCAGTTCCTACGAATCTTCAGCACATTACACCAGGCTGGTATCTGTGTACAAATACTATACTTTTTATCAGGAGTTATTTCACAAATTAATCTTGACATCCCCTGTAACATACTTACTATTACCCAGCCTTCCTTTTTATATTTTTTGAAATATATTCCATTTAAAAAAGGGGTAGGTTTGAGTAATAATACTGGTTTATCAAGCAAGACGGGAAAAATACAGGGCAATAAAGAGAATGTATAACATCTGTCAACTTGTATGAGGACAATTGTGTTACAGTGGTCCTGAAACAGGTATTACAAAAGTGGATATTTCAGTGTTTTGGATCAGAACTGTTCTGTGGCATTAACCTTTAAGGGGGGTAGAGGCAGTGAACATCCTCTGGCTGTCCTTTGCTAAGTGACTAACAATGACATTGCATCTATGAGGATTTTGTTGCCATGACAGTAGGATAAAGCAGTACGTGAGCATTCACACCTACTTCTTTTGAATTAGGAATCAAGTGGTTGTAACCCCAAGGAGCTTAACTGAGTACAAAGGCTAAATCCTGTTAGTCAGATGCATTGTAATGGAAACGTAGATCTCTCAATCTGAAAGTCACAGAAGTGGTCTTCTGATCTATATTTACAGGACAGGATTTACTTGTCCTGGCCCTCTACCAAGGTTAAACCAGTCAGATTTCTAAAGAAGCTAGTGGAAGAATATCCAGTGATCTCAACAGGACTGTGATTGGACTTCGACATTTATGTATTCTGTTCTGTATAAATCCGGATTTACCAGGGAAAGAGTAAACTGTAGCCTCCCTGTCAGCACTGCCTGGGAGAGAGCACAGGCTTGTTGCGCGCTATGCTGTTGTGTGGTGGCTCATCTGCCTCCTGGCTGCACCTGCAGCCAGCTCTGCTCCCTGTGAAATGTGCCAAAGGACCGGGAAATCTCCAGCATTACACTGCTATTGCATTATACTAATCTTAATTCAGCAGAGTCATAGAAACTCCCTTCACATATCTGCAGAAGTATCTTTTATTTCTGAAATTAATCTAGGCCCAATGACACATCTCATTAAAAATAGGCAGGGTAGATCAGCCCTCACAGCTGCTTGGACATTCCTGGCTTGGAATGCTGCTGTCACTGAGCAACTTCGATTTTCATATGTTGTGCTTTAGCGGTCTGTGCTTATACCAGTCTCATAAAATGACACTCAGCCTGCCCTTAAGTGGTTGTTCCAGATCCAGTAAAACAAAATGCAAATGATGAGCAAGAAAAGATTCAGATGAGTGTACTGCTTCACATGCCAGGCACTCTGCTTCACTCGGAAGAGAATCCTGGGTGTTCAGTCAAATTTGCATGCCTCTTAATTTATCAGGTATAAAGTTGCATTGTATAATAGAATAGACCTTTAAGTCATGAAACAAATTTCAGTACTGAGGACAGGAAATTACATTTTATAGTGTAAATTAAGTCTGGGAAGACCATTAAGATTGAGATTCACTTGGTGACAAAACAGAGACAGAACTGTGGATCTTGCAGCCAACTGGAGGCAAGTATTTAGCATTGCTCCTGTTTTCTTTCAAAATGAGGTGATATTACTGAGAATAAAAATCTGTAGTTCTTGCCAGAAGGAGTCATCTCTGACTGGGGCTCGATTGATTTAACTTTCCAGTCTCTACATCATGTCCAGCAAACTCTTAACAGAAGGTTCTGCCTCTCAAAAATAATAATAATAAAAAAAAACTGGAAAAAAATCTTCTTAGAGGTTCCTAAATAGAAAATTTATCTAAGAGTTCATGAGATACAAACACTTTCGACCATTTTCATACTCTTAAGGAGAAATAATTTAAATCTTATAATTTATTTATTTATTTATTTTGTTATCTGTGCTTACTACAATAATACAGTGCTTGAAAAGGAGATGGAAATCTAGGGAACAATGCCCAGATACTAAATATGCTGGTATTGAATCTTTAAAAGGATTATAATATCTTAGGGTTAAAAGGAAGAAAGCCGAGGTACAAACTAATTTTCTTAGAAGGAAAGAGTACTCAAATCTCCGGTCTGCCTGTTCAGCTTTGTTTGATCCATAGGCAGTGTCTGCTGTTGTCTTGTTGTCTATTATGTTATAAATTTCACTGTGTTCACACTTGATACAGAAGATTTTTTAAAAAAAATCAACAGACATAAGTAGTTCTGATAGAAATGTGTTACTGTGATGTGCAACTCAGGTCAGGAAAAAAAAAAAAGAGGGCATGGTTTCTGTTTCTTAAACTTTTTAAATGGAAAGAATGTCTTATCTTAAAAGCCGTATTTGACAGTGTTGCCATGATACTTTTAATGTGCCATGAAACCAAAATTAAGCTACTTTTAAGATTATCATTTTCCCACAATTTTTTTTTTTGCTGTATGGGAATGAGAGTATGGTCTAAATTATTTTCTCACTTGACTCAGAACCCTGCTACTTTACGGGTCAGCAGTAGTCCACAGCTGGAAGAACACTGCATCGTGATATTCTTAAATTGGTGCAATGGCTACATTCTTTAGAAATAACTTTATTCCCCCAGTAACTGCAGGATGAAGATGAAATACTCAAGACTAGTATTTTTTATGAATGTGATTGCGTCCTGAATAATGCCTGTTACGTGTGAACAGGTTTTGGGGTTTTGTTTGTCTGTCTTTTCTACCAGCATAGTTACAAACTGATTACATCATTACCTTCTGAATATGAAGCCAGTGAGCTGTTGTGGTTGGCATATTTGTGAGTTCCTTGAGTTTATGGCAGGTTTGTAGTCCACTTTCCTGATCATTAGCTTCAACTCTTGGCTTGCAGATGTTTGTGGGAAAGATACAATTATTTCAACTTCTGTCTGAAGTAAGCATTATACTTCAGGATGTCTTTCTCAATGCATTCAATATTTAAGCATGATTCCCGTTTTGTTTTGCTTCCTTCTGATCTGTGCAGCCTACTGACAGGGAACAATCATAAAATCTCTTGTAAATAACATCAAGTTTTTGTTAGTTCTCGTTTCGCTCCCCTGGCTCCTTTGAACCCTTGCCACAGTCCTTGAGCTGTTAAACAGCACTAAGTTGGAAATAACTCAATCACCTTCCTCTGGTGTGTAAAGTATTAGGGGACAGAGTGTGCAAAAGACAGAAAGCCAGCAGACAGCAACGGAGCTAAGTTTTGTGTTAGGTGAAGAGTGGGTGGCTTTAGCCATGTGTTGAGGGTAGTATGTAGGATATATGTTTAGGGAACTGAAAAGGAGACACTGCGTTTCTGAGTCAGTCACTCCGGGATGGCTGCTGTGCTTGTGACTGGAACAAGCTTGCTATTTAGCCCTTGGTATTGAGAAGACACATGAGACGTGCTTCACTGATGAGTGGTACCATTTATATATCTGCTCTTGTTTTTCATCTCTGGGCACACTATGTGCCTGCAATTGCAGTTTACAGGCGCTGCTTTCTACATGTTAAAGGAATTAACACCTTCCTCCAGCGTTTTAATGTAGTTTAATTCTGAGATGTCAAGAACTTCTTGGAAGAAATAATGCCTTAGACTAATCTGATTCCATCTTGAGAGCATGAATGTTTCAAGCAGCAGAAGTAAATCTGTTCAGAGTTTTGGGTGCCCATCTTTCTGATGTCATCTTTTCCAGCATAGCCTGCCTCTTCTAATTAATTCTGCACTATGAAATCTCATTACACAAAATAAAATATGTATGACAGGGAAATTCGAGGTATGCAGGTGGGCCAGCATGCTTAAAATACAGGACCTGTCCTTCCTTACTGCAATATTTTATGGCAGTTGTGGGAGGTATGTCAGACCAACCGTTCTGAGGAACAGCAAAACTGTTGGTCACTGACAGTGGCGTTAAAGTTTCCTGACTGTGAAACAGTTTTGAGGGGAATCTGCTCAGGGATGTGTTTTTTGTAAGTGCTTTTTTGCTTGCTGAGAAGTCAGTCACAAGCTTTTTTTCCCAAGGTATGCTGGGGTGGTATCTTTGCTTTAAGATGACTGCATGTAACTCACTTTGGAGGTGATGCTTAAACCTTCAAGGTGCCTTGTGCTACTGCTAAGATTTCTACCTTTCAGGGGCTTTAACCTTTCTGTTATTCAGTTATAGATCCATTACAGGCCCATAGCATCCCTTCAGTGATGATCTTTCTTCATTGTATTTCTTATCTCTCTGAGAGGCTGTGACTGTTGTACTTATTATGTACTTAAGAGGTAATATTATGTAGTCTTTCCTCTGGTTGAGAAAGGGTATTACCCTTGTCTTGGTGATGGTAAGCACGGAGGGTTTTTGATTGAGGAATGCTTAGTTTAAAAGCTGAGATCTACAATGAAGCCTGGAAATCTTAAATTGGAGGAAGGGATTAAATTACTTCATTATTTACTAGAAACTCTGAGGCCTGTAACAGGTGCATATTGAATGAGATAATTAGGCATGCTTTAAAGTCCGTTGCAGTTAAGCTATTATTTCAGTATTTCTCTCTCAGAAACCACAAGTAGAGAATTACTGCCTTCATGATGATAGTGATTGCGCTCGGAGCACTACCCAGGCTAACCACTATCATTTCCCATTGCAACTCCTCTTCCATGGGAAGCTGAGAAATAATTACCGTGTAAGTATGCTGAGCTCTAAATAGCTGTTATTCTTTAGGTATACTATTTACCAAGAGGTTTCATTTGCAAATACCTCTTGAGATGGTGCACGGGAAGGATGTGAAAATTTAGAAAAGCCTTTAAGAGATGAGGCTCTAAATGTCCCAGCTGGGTAGGTTTGCAGTTCACAGTACCTTTGGAGATGTAGATCATGGGACCAGATCCTCTGCTGCTGTGCCTCAGTGGGATTATGCTGATTTACACAAATTTGAAGGCTTGACTCTTAAAAGAGCTTTTCTAAGAGGAACAGTTCAAATTTCAAATACGTAGCCCATGGGAAATGGTGATATTTTTCTTTTTTTATTTGGACAAAAGCTAGAAATACCAGCATTCCTTTCAGAACAAGAACCGTAGAAAAACAAAGCTGGAAAGAGTAAGGGATTTTGTTCTGAACCAGTTCTAGATTAAACCCTTTTCTGAATATTCTGATACTGTGAAAATGCAATTTCCTGTCACAAAATGCATTGTATTCCTAAGAAATTCCTGGCTAGCTCAACCTCCAGGTCCTGAGACTGAGGATGGGGGTAGAGAGAGCAGGGTGGAAGAAGGTGAATGAAAAGCCATCTTGCCTGCTCCAGCTATGAAGGGCCGGCGGAGGCTTCTGTGCCGACAGCTGCTGGATGGGACTGCAGCCCTGGCAGAATGGGGTCAGTAGGTGGAGAGACAGCCGGCTGCCAGGGGCAGGCTTTAGAGATACCAGCTGAAAGAAGCTGTGGAAGGAGCAATACAGAGCAAAGCCTGCCAAGCCAGGGAAGCAGGGAATGGCCATAGGGAGCAATGGACAGAAAGGAACAGTCCTCGGTTGCTTAATGCATGGTCGTTAAATCTAGCAGAAAGATTTCCTGGGTCTTCTACTCTGCAAAAAAAAAAGGAGGTAATGTTCCTGGAGGAGAAGTGGGTCAAGAATTCATTAATCTCAGACTTGAGAAAAATATTCTCATTCAATGAGATTCCACTGTATTAGTTTTACCCCACTGTGTCACACCAGGTAATCTTTTATCCTGAATTAATCTGTTTCTTTCCAACATAACCAATGGGATGGGAACATCTTCTGACATGTCATGGCATCTACTTTCTTCCCTGGTGCCTTTGACTTGGAACTTGGAGGACAGTGGCGGGAACTTGAACTGGGAACCAGCTGACGACTCCTCCTGTGGGCAGCCCTGCCGTGTTTGTACTGCATACCTCCAAAGGAGTGCTGGTTGGTCCTGCGCATCAGGAGGGTAACCCTGATTTGCCTTAGTTCTGTAGTGAGAAAATTCCCTAGGGTCTGTCTGAAATGCCTATACAGCCACTTCCCTGAAGTCTTTGGAAATGCCTGAAGTAGTCAGAGTTTTGCTAGCAATCCAGCAGGTTGAGATCCATGTCTGCTGAGGAATTGGCTTCAGACCTGGGTAGCATCCAACCCCCTTCTGATATGGGGGGCAGGTCTTCAAAGGAAACCCAGCCACTGCTGTGAATCTGGACTCTTCCAGTGGTTCATTGCTTTCAGTCTGTAGGTATAGATGGAGTTAAAATAATCCTTATTCTAACAGTTCAGTCATCTCATTTTTTTACCACTATGCCCTCTGGGAAGTGTGCCTGGCTGAAAGAACCATATTTTGTTCTCAAAAGCTTAGAAAGAGGCTTAATGTTGTGACAGACAAGAAACTGGCTGAGAAAACAAAGGATGAAGTGACAGCAAGAACTGTTTAGAGAGTAGGAATGTGGGATTTAACAACAGTACACAGTAAAAACAAGCTAGTTCCAAAGTATAAATGCTGATCTTGCATATGTGAGGTAAAGTGAGAAGGTTTCCATGTTTCCCAGATTTTTCTGGGACACTTGAAGTGGACCAGATGGTCATTTGGTTGGAATTAGTGTAGTGCCATGAAAGTTAAGCTGCTGGTTTATATAAAGTGGTATGTGGCCTTTTATGTGTATAAAGCACGTAAAGTGTATTTCTCTTTTCTGTATTGCTTTAGGCTTTCTAAACTACCTCTCTCTACATCATTTTTTTGAAAGCTGTAAGAAATTCAGCTACTCTCTCATTTCATTTTACTAGGCCTTACTTGGTTTAAGGCTATGGTGAAGACAATTTTTCCTCTCTGTTATGTGTGAGTCCCTTCTGACACTGAGAACGTTATATTGTCTTCACAAAGGATTGATGCTGTTTATTGGACATAAAACTAAAGGGGGCACTAAAAAGAATGATAATAATACAGTATCTGCAGACAAATAGCTTTTCTGACACGAAACAACAAAATGAGTTATTGCCATGTCAATTAATGCTTTTAAAATTCTTTGCACAGTATCTATTTCAGAATATTGAAATGCAGAGGTAATTTGGGCTAAAAGAAGATATGATTCACAGTCAAGATGTAAGCTGTGACTTGACAAAGGGTTTAATAGCTGCCTCAGGCAGATCAGAACGTGTGATAATGAGAATCTAGGAGAAAAACACATAATGGAACTGAACTTCAGAGTTTGCCAGGGTAAGTGGTGTCAGTGACTAGCTGGTAATGCTTCTTCTACAAGGCAAAGAGGCAGAAGTGGTCACTCTTGACAGCAGTGACTGCTGTAAGCTTTGAGCTAGTTACAAAGTACTCATTTTTTAAGGAAATACGTGCATTCACATACAGTCATATTCATATATATGTATATACACCCATATATAAATATAAGATTATTTTTGTGAAGTACAGTTCAGTGAAATCCATTTCAGTGTGACAGAGAAGTAGCTTCATGATAAAGCCTTCACCAATTTACTGCGCTCTGTTGTCTGCTCATGTCCCCTGCCAAGTCCTTTCTGGGAAGCTGTAAAAAGAAAATTATTTGCTGGCTTAGGGTTGGACTTGACTCTGTTCCCTTCATTGCTACTGTACTTTTCTCTGCAGGGGATCATTTTACATTTGCTTAATTGCATAGACAGCTCATGGTGTTGGCAGTAGTTGTACTGAGAAATAGATTTTAATGAAGTGCAGTTCTCTTACTCTACTGGAACTTCAGCATTCACAAGCTGAACGATAGCATCCTGTCAAGGTAATGCTGATAACTTTGTCACCAAAAGGACAGAATTATTTGGCACCCATGCATTTTATAGCAAGATTGTGCTTTAAAAACATCTTGCTATGTTGCTTTATGTTTACCTGTATTTTTCTGTTTGTGAATATTGCTACTTGGAAGTGAAATGGAAGGGAAGTTACAGGCTGGACATTAAGGTGAGTTTCCTTTCACCTAACCTCAGATTTTTATGCAGCAGATGTTCGCATCCAGGGTAGATACCCAAGTTTCCCTTGAGAGAAATGGGCACTTGGAGGGCTCAGTTTGTTTAACCTTCTGTAGATATCTAATCTGAGTTGAGGTGAATCCCACTATAGTCTCTATGGCTGTAAAGATAACATACTGAACCTGGCTCTGCAAACAGTATTCCTATGGGAACAGCAACAAAGGCCTCCTGCATCCAGACTGTTTATAGACTGCCCCATCAGCAGAAGACTGGTTGTTTCCCTGCTGTACAACATCTTTAACCTGAGAAACTCTCCAAAACAGATCACTTCCCAGGACTTAAAAGCTCTACCTGAGGCAAATGAAGGAAAACATTGCAGATGATGTCTAAAAGGGGAAATCAATCCCGTATTTTTGAAGGTTCTGTCTGCAGGAAAGGAAGCCTCCAAGAAATGCAAGACTTTTAACTAAGAACGGTGCATATGTGGCTGTAATTTCAGTTTGTGCTTGTTCCTGCCCTCTCTCCAATGGCTTTTCAACCCAGTTATGAATTTCAGCCACATTAAAAAAAAGGCAGTAATGTCTCAAAGACATTGTATTCCAAAAAGTTTGGGGTTTTTTTAAGTATTGGTGCTTGAATAGAGAAGGAAGAGCCAAGTGAGTGTCACCATAAAAGAAAGGTGGCAGCACCAGCTGGGCAGGGACCTGCTCTGTTTGACTTGCCACTGGCTGAACTGGGATATACACACTGGCCACCCTACCAGCACCAGCGGGCTCAGGACAAGCCACTGCACCCTGCTGCCTCTCTCTAGCTGGTACCTAGGGAATGCCAAAGAAGGCAAGGGATTCAGGAACATAAAAGCAGCAACTGGGGATGCTGAGGCAGAAAGGTAATAGGCAGTAGCTCTGTGTGTGGTAAAATGCTGGATGGATAAAAATCCAGAGGAATCCAGGCTAAGACTGAATGTTCTGCACATGTCATTCCTAATTGCTCCTAATATTGTAAATACCGTTAACTTCTAGAAGTCAAAGAAGGACTAGGAGAATTTAAGGGAGTGAGATGGACACACTGTTCAGGAACTGGAACAACTAATTGACTTGCATTCACTTGCAGCATCCTTTCCTGCAACCCCCAATTTCCTACTGTGAAATCTTCTTAGCATCTCCCCAAAACACTTGCAAGTCAAAAGAAAATTGCGCTTGGTCTGTGCTTGTTTAGCTAACAGAAAAGAGGTCATCTCTGCTGCCTGGGTATTGTCCAAATGCTATACTTAATGAGACTACTTAAACATCTTAATGAGAGAAAGAGGTATAGAAAGGCTGTTCCTCCAAGCAATTTATCACAGGAACTATGGAAAGGTCAATAGTGGAAATTCTGCAAGACGCACAACACAGATTCAGTGTGGAAGGGGGTGAGCATCCAGGTTAAAGCATCTGTAGAAAAGGGAAAAGAACTCTTTTCCCCCAGTTGTCAGGCTGCTATAATCAACCTGAACAACTGCTTAAAATCAGCTTGTGCCTGTCAATATTGTGGCTAGTAACTTAAACCTCCTCAGTCTTTGAGTTAGTCTTGGGTGGGTATTCAGAGCATCTCACAGGCATTAGTCCCTGACATGCCCCCTTCAACCCTGTGCTGTTCTGCTCAGCCCTTACTCTCTGTCCTGTCCTACTGACTGACTTTTCAGCCCTTCTGCTTGAGTCTCCGTGATTAAGGTATACCTCTTTTTCCTTCTTTATCTCTGAAAGGAACTAATCGGCTTCTGTTTTCTAGCTGTGTGTCTTTTGTTACTTAGAAATCATAGAATCATTTAGGTTGGAAAAGACCTTTAAAATAAATCAAGCCAAACTGTTAACCTAGCATTGCCAAGTCCATCACTAACACATCTACATATTTTTAAACACCTCCTGGGATGGTGACTCAACCACCTCCACGGGCAGCCTGTTCCAATGCTTGACCACCCTCTCAGTGAAGAAGTTTTTCCTAACACCCAATCTAAACCCCCCCGGTGCAACTTGAGGCCATTTTCTCTTGTCCTAATGCCTGTTACTTGGGAGAAGAGATCTAGCCTCATCTGCCTACAACCTCCTTCCAGGTAGTTGTAGAGAGCAATAAGCCCCCCCCCCGAGTCTCCTTTTCCCCAGACTAAACACCCCCAGTTCCCTCAGCCGCTCCTCATAAGACCTGTGCTCCAGACCCTTCACCAGCTTCGTTGCCCTTCTCTGGACACGCTCCAGCACCTCAAGGTCCCTCTTGCAGTGAGGTGTCCAAAACGGAACACAGTGTTTGAGATACAGCCTCACCAGTGCCGAGTACAGGGGGACAGTCACTTCCCCAGCCCTGCTGGCCACACTGTTCCTCATACAAGCCAGAACGCTACTGGCCTTCTTGGCCACACCGCTGGCTCATGTTCAGCCAGCTGTCAACCAGCCCCCCCAGTTCCTTTCCCACCAGGCACTTCCCAGCCACCCTTCCCCAGCCCGTAGCGCTGCGTGGGGCTGTTGTGTCCCCAGTGCAGGACCCGGCACTTCTCCCTGTTGAACCTCCTACAACTGGCCTCGGCCATGGGCCCGGCCTGCCCAGACCCCCCTGCAGAGCCTCCTGCCCCCCAGCAGGTCAACGCTCCCCCCGCTTGGTGCCCTCTGCAAACTGGCTGAGGGGGCACTCGATCCCCTCATCCAGATCATTGGTAAAGAGATTAAACAGGACTGGCCCCAGAACTCCATTCACCACCACTCTTTGGGCTCAGCTGTCCAGCCAGGTTTTAACCCAGCGCAGAGCACACCCGTTCAAGCCCTGAGCAGCCAGTTTCTCCAGGAGAATGCTGTGGGAGATGGTGTCAAAGGCTTTACTAAGGTCCAGGCAGACAACATCCACAGCCTTCCCCTCACCCACTAGGTGAGTCACCTTGTTGTAGAAGATCAGGTTCATCAAGCAGGACCTGCTTGTCATGAACTCACACTGGCTGGGCCTGATCCCCCCGTTGTCCTGCATGTGCCATATGATGGTGTTCTGGATGATCTGCTCCATAACCTTCCCCTGCACTGAGGTCAGGCTGCCAGGCCTGTAGTTCCCTGGGTCCTCCTTCCTGCCCTTCTTGTAGACAGGATCACATTGGCCTCCAGTCTTCTGGGACCTCTCTAATTTGCCAGAACTGTTGATAAATAATGGAGAGTGGCTTGGCGAGCTCCTCTGCCAGCTCCTTCAGTACCCTTGGGTGGATCCCACCCAGCCCCATAGACTGGTGTGTATCTAAGTGATGTAACAGGTCACTGGCCATTTCCCCTTGTACTATGGGGGTTTCATTCTGCTCCCCATCTTCCAGCTCAGGAGGCTGAGTACCTGGACGGTAACTGGTCTTACTATTAAAGACTGAGGCAAAGAAGGTATGAAGTACCTCAGCCTTTTCCTCATCCTTTGTCACTGTTCCCTCCCCGCCCCCCCCCCCCCCCCCATCCAATAAAGGACGGAGATTCTCCTTAGCCCTCATTTGGTGATAATATATTTATAGAAACATTTTTACTGTCAATCACAGCAGTAGACAGATTAAGTTTTGGTTGGGCTTTGGCCCTTCTAATTTTCTCCCTGTGTAATGTCACAACATCCTTATAGTCCTCCTGAGTTGCCTGCTCCTTATTCCAAAGGCCATAAACTCTCCTCTCCCCGAGTTCCAGCCAAAGCTCTGTTCAGCCAGGCTGGTCTCCTTCCCTGCTGGCTCGTCTTTCAGCACAACTTTTTGTTTGCCATTTCTAGACCTTTA
Source organism: Falco punctatus (assembly GCF_963210335.1). Lineage (NCBI taxonomy): Eukaryota > Metazoa > Chordata > Aves > Falconiformes > Falconidae > Falco > Falco punctatus. The sequence goes on from NC_137583.1 coordinate 73,037,013, forward strand.
TTGTGCCCATCATTCTTTTTATCTGTGTGTGTGCTTTCTGTCTTCATGGACTCTTTTCTTTTACTTTTTAATGAACCTGGGTATTTGACCTGTTTTACACCTTAGAACAGACACAGTAGTCCATTCCATAAAAAGGAATTTCCAAGGTGTTACTGCCTTTTTGCACAGAGCTCTTGAACAGACACCATGGCAGCTATTCTGTCTGTGTCCAGCATGTCTGTGCTCAGCAGTATGACGTTTTCTATTTTTAATCTCAGATTAGCTCAAAAGCCAGTATCAAGCTGATACAAACCTTTTCTTAACAGGGGTTCCAGTATTCAGGATGATGTTCTGCTCACATTATCCCCTTTCAAAAAATTCTTTTTCACTGTGAATTACTCATTTCTTTATAGGTACATTAAATCCTGCTCTGCAGGCTTTTACAAAATGTTTTTTTCCCTACAGATAGAACAGTTCTGGCCAGTCTGAATGCTTAACACAACATACATCTTGCGTGATCTTTCAGACTGCTGCCAGGTACACATTGACTCTGACTATGATTTTCAGTCTTTGGCCTACAGAAATCATGGAATTCTTTACTTTTCCTCTGTCCTTCAGTGACTTAGGGTTTCATTACCCTCTGTAATGTAATATTGTCTCCTGTTCCTTCTAACATTTACTATCAGATCTGGTTCTGTTTTGCTGATGTTAAATAATCGCTGCTTTTTCACAGGTTAAATCAGGACTGTTAATTAGATTTTTTCCCCTTGATTTTGATATCTGATCCCCATTACAATTTGTTCTGACACAGTGATTATAATAAAAATACATGATGTATTTTGAGTTAAGACAAGTTACAGATCTTCTATACATGATTCAGAAGTTATTCCCCTCTGACTGGTTTCCCTTTTAAAGCTGATACCTTTCACCAGTACTTTTTTTCTCCTAGATGTGATATACCCCTTCAGTATCTTTCATGTTGCCTGATCACTGGTTCAGACTTCAACACATCCCTGTGCAAACCAAGATCTAGAGCCTGTCTCCTAGCAGTATTTTAAAAAATACCCACCTCCAGGCCATCTTTCTTTCCTGTTGCCTTCCTGGAAAACTTAATGGTCACTTGAGGTTTTTCCCCTTGTCTGATACATTTCTGGAAATTGTCACTATTCTTGCAGTTTTAACTGCCGCTCAGTGAAACACTTTATTCATGACTTCTTTCTTTTTCTAAAACCTTCTCTCTATTTTTGAATCTACTTTTGTTTAATTCTCTCACTCCTTGCAACAAGGAATACTCCTTGGTTTGGGAGCTTTTGGAGAATTCAGTTACAGCTTTTAAGCTCAGTGAGTCACTACTATAACAGAAGATAAAAATAAAGAAAATGTGAAGAAATAACACGAGGGAGGGAGAGGAATCCACGTAGCCCACACTCAGCCTGCCTGCAGCCAGCCAGCTCTGACAGGATTGCTCCAAGCCAGCACGTTTCAGCTTCTGTCATGGCCCTTTGTCCTCATGTGCATGGTGCACAACACTCCGTAATCACCTGCACTCTAGGAAAGACACTCACTCGGTGAGGTAAGTCAGAAATAGGTTAAAGAAATATTCTGAACACTGAAGAACAGTAACATAGCCCTCTGTACAGAAAAGGTGCAGACAATTATTTCAGCTATTGACAGAAGAAGTAATATGATAGTTGTAAAATCTGAAACCTTTCTCAGAAGGTCATTATTCAGTTGTTTGTAGAAATACTAGTTGGAAGAAAAAACAAAGGCAGTAAAATTGAGCAGTAAAGTGATTGTGAAGAGGATGCGTGCTTCTGGAGATTGATGCTTCTTAAATTGCAGTGGGGGATGGATACGTGTGTGCAAGGCAGCATTAAGCCCCACTACTCACATTAACTCAAGAAAAATTGCACTGCTGCCCTAAAAGCTGTTCCCAAAATGTGCTCTTCTGCATTTGCAGGATGAACCCAACTAGTGACTAGCGTGTTGTTAGCGGCAATAAATAACCATTGGAAAGGTTGTTATTGAAAGCTTTGAGACAATAGAGATGAAAGAGACAAATGGTTATTGTCCCAGTTAAGAATCACAGCTATTTCGAAAGGTGTACCACATTGAGCAGGAGAGATGGGGACCTACCAAAAGCTTTCCAGGCATAACTGACAGCAGTAGATGAAGCAATTTAATGATGCGAAAGGCATCCTCTAGAGGTGAAATATGGAGAAGAACATGTCTGGGAGGAGGAGGGCTTTGCTTTTTTTTCTCTTTTTTCAATAGCTGACAACAGCAGCAGCAGCAGGAGGAGGTACCTGAGAGCAAATGAGAGTGAGGGAGCTGGGATGATCACCAGATGACAGTCAAAAAAAAAGTGACTTGAAAAGGCCCTGGGCCCCAAGTGGCTCTAAGAATAGTGAATTGGGACAACAAAAGCAAGTGCACTTTGAAAGAAAACACAAATGTGCTCTTCTTCCTGGCCGCGTCTGAACTCTTTCTCAACTGACAGATCAATGCACAAAGCAAAGATGTGTTGTATCTTTCATGTGGCTGTGCTGTTCTGTAATAAAACCTGAACAAACAGGTTTTGTTTACCAGCCTTCTAGTGAAACCACAGTTTTCAGCTGGGAATCTTCTCATGTCCCGTCCTCCAGCCTACTGAAGCAGAGGGTTAGATGTTCCCTCAACACTGATGAAGCTGCACCAATTTCCATTGGGGAGTCTCTAACTACTCACTTCAGAAGCAAACTTTGCCATAGAAAATATGTTTAGTTTTCGAGTATGAGGAACAAAAATGTTTTTCAAGCCGAGAGTTCAGTGAGAACCAGGCACCGCAATTCTGTGAAGCTGGCAACAACTTTTGGTGATGTTTGAATTTACAGATTTTGCAAACAGACTGGATCTGGGCCATAGGCTTCAGGAAAATAGCCACCTGTCCCCTCAGATAAACAGCTTCACAACTGTATTGTCCCACTTGGTTTGTGGGTTGGTTTTTAAAACTGGGTTTTCTCAAGGGAAATAAGAATATTGTACATGCCTTGTAAAGCACCTAACAAACAGCTTTCTTAGTCAAGGATGGATTCTTGCCTTGTTTTCTGCTACTGGCAATCTCAGAAGCAGCTTGAGTCAAAGTACTGTAGGTCAGGGATTTTTGTTCTGACTCAATGAGCATACTTTTAAATTGTTTCCTGTTTAGTGAATTACTGATTTTTTGTCTTCATATCACTGTTTTTTTAGTACCTCCTAACTGAAGACTATTTTGAGGGGCAGCAGCAGCAAGCAGACAGCAGCAGAGAGAGCTGACCTGACAGCAAAACTCCCTTCTCATTGTAGGGAGCACAACTTGCACACACCTGAAAACTTTGTCCTCATTCATGAAAAATATAAACCCCTTAATTAACACCTCCTATCACTGACAGCCCCTCTCTGTGCACACCCAGGTCAAGACATGAATACTCTTTCTGGTACATCCCTCCTCTGTCTGAATATAATGTCATGGAAAATGAAATACGACAGTCAGGTTTGCCAGTGACCGTGAGGCGAATAATAAGTCTTCCCTCTGCTCCCAATATGTTCAGTGTTCATAGCATTGAGTTTGGCAGAGCTGCTGGGTTTGCTCATTTCCTTCACTCTGAGCCAACATTCCCAGTAGTGTCAGGACAATTTTAGAAGCAAGATGCACTCAACTGAACTTCATCTATGAAGAGATGAACAGGTGCTTATAGCTGAGTTTTCAAGTCCATATATTACCTTGATGGCTTTTTTTCTGCCTGAAATAGAGCAATTTTTGAATACAGGCTTTTGGCCAGTCCTCAGATTTCAGGAAGCCATCTAGTCCTGAATCTCTTCATCCTGGGGAAAATGAAAATGTAGAGGAGGAGACAGAAACACATCTGCAGTACGCAGAGTAACTGAAATAGGTGAAGTAACTGTTGAGCAATATCCAGAATGCCTTCTGGTGTAATAATGACCTCTCTCAAGCCTGCTAACTCAGCGGATTCCAACCTCTCTGTGCTTTGCTACATTGCATGGTTTCAAATTATATCTCAGGAAGGGCTGAGTGCGTCCACCAGTGTAAAGAAGTGATAAGAAAAAGTTACGGGGAATCATGAAGGAAGGAGTTGGAAGTTGTTGGGGGGTATACGAGGAGCAATGTGTGGACACTCTGACATACAATCTGTGAGTTTAGTCTACAGATTTTGAAGTTTAGAATCTGCAAGGCTGAAGATGTGTCAGCTAACGTGCTCCAACTGAATCGGAAGCAGCAGAGACCCCATATTGCTGATCAGATCAGCAGTAGCATAAATCAGCATGAATCTGGCTGGCGTGTCTGAATGGACACCCACACTGGCAAGCAGTGCCCTGCAATAGGAGTAGCTCTGCGGAGTGAAACAGTTGGCACTGAGGATCCAATGTCCACACTATTCAGGGCAGAGGAGTGGAGGGGGATGGAGGAGGTTACTATGCCATTAGTGGCTGGAGCACACTAGGTACAGTCCAGAAGCATGTCTACTGGTTTAATTTAATCTGAAAGCAATTCAGCTTGTGCACCCTGACACCACACCACAAAGAAAAAAAAAAAAAAAAAAAAAAAGTTAATAGGGTGATTGACTTAAAAACATACTCTCTGGGTGTAAAGTGCTAGCATATATGCACCCTCTTTCAACTTCTCTAATATATAACAATACGGCTGAGTTAAAATCATTACAATCGGCAGGAAAAAGTTGAGTAACAGGTGAATTAGTACTCATGGGAAACAAAGCAGTATTTGTTCCAGAGTGCTCCTTTTAGGATGCTGGAAACTTTCTCTTGCAGCTTTTAGCAATTTGTAAAATACCACAGATCCACGTTGATTGCCCGTGCCTGTGCCTCTGGTCCCGGGCACCGCAGATCTCTGATGCCCCTACCGGGTCCTGGGGTGATACTGCACAGCCAGTAACATAAACCCGTTGCTATTTCCTCTGATCATTAATCACTCAGGATTTCATCGGTACTTCACTGAGATGCCTAAGGCACCCTTATAAAGACTGTAAGATTTCTTGTACTTGGAGCCCTTCTCCTTTTCTAAGGCACTTATATTTTCTTTTTCTAGGAATAGCCTTGGTGATAAAATGAGTCACCTAACCTTCTGCCAGCAGTGAACACAATGACTGACACTTATATGGCACCTTTCATGCTAAGAATGTTTAAATTTATGTGTGGAATCCTGCCCTGGTTTCTGGCTGTGCTGTCAATGTGATGCCAGAGACTTTCTACCCACACAGACCAGGGGGTGTCAGAGCGAGGGTTCAGCTCCCTTTGCCGCTGCTTTGAAAAGGATCTCTGCATGTGGCTGTCTGACCTGGCTGGCATACATAAATATTAAGTAGAGAGTTATGGTGCCCGTATGCCATGCCACAGGGAAAAGCAATGGGAAGGACTGTGCAAGTCCTTGGGTGGGGCTCCTGCAGCCATGTCACAGGCACCTCTCCTCATCTCCCCTATCAGCAGTGTGCCCACAGCTCCATCCTCTTGTGCACCAGTGCTCTCTCGGGCACTGCGGAGATCCAGTCAGTCGAGTATGAAAAGGTGACATGAGCTTTATGTTTATCCTGTTCCTATTGGCTTAACGTAAGCAAGACCTGACTGTGTGTCTTAGAAACATGAATTACTTTCTCAGGAATGCAGTGCCTAGCACTGCTAACATGCATCTAACCAAGCATAGCAACACTAATCAGACAAAGGAAAGAGATGTTGCTTGGCGGGAGTCAATGATGGCATTGAGTCTATTATTTATATTATATATTATAGTCTCCATTTTTTTCTAATAACAGGATTGGGATATTTATTTATCTGTGTTATCCAAGAGGACCTTTGCTTTATTTTTAATTTACATTCCTCACTAATGTCTATCCTAATCGTACACAGGAGCTGGTGGAAAGATGTCCCCAGCTCAATTTTCAGAATCACTTTCTGCAGCCATTGTTGAATTTATTTGTGATTTTTCTCACCCAGCTACTAACTAGCCCCAGCTCAGTAAGGTGTGATACAATGATATTATAGAAACTGTGACTGTAGCACTGCAAAGTTCCTGAAAAATAAAGATGGCATTTTAGATCAAATCAGAAATACAGTAGAATGTGAGTGTGAATGTGCTTCCTAAATTTGTCGGTCTGATCACGTACTGATTGAGTGTCCCTAATGCTATAATTACAAAAAGAGAGTTCAGGGGTGAAAGAACAGGCTCTGCAAGAACCTACAGACCACTCCATTACGTCAAAAAGAAACAAGAGTCTTAGTAAGCATAAATGTCACTTTTCCTACCTCTTTGTGCAAACAGCCAGGACTGATGCCACGGCTGCTGGCAAGGAAAACTCTGAATCAAAGAGGGAGACTTGAATATTTAAGTGTAAAGTACAGTTCAAAAGCAGAACTGCTTATATACAATTGAAATAAAAGGTCTGAGCTTTATACTTCAGTCACAGGCCATTAATTAATATCTCAGTGTGCCTCTAAATTACCAGCATGCTGCGAAAGAATGATATATTCTTTTTGGCAGTTCAGTGACAATATAAAGAAGAAAAGGCCACTAGCAATTTTTAGATGACAGACTGAAGTTAGGATTATTTAATGATAATAGGGAAGCAAGAGTGATGTGCAGATGTCAGAGAGAAGACTAAATAATTTAACATTAATATTGGCAGTTTATGGAATACTCTTCATGGACAGTCACAACACAAAACCATCTGAGGAGCAAACAGCTCAGCTGTTCCTTCAGCCAGCCTGCCAAGCACTTCTTCAGCTTCTATACCACAAATTACCTGATTCAGAGAAACCTGTAAACTGTATAGAAAAGGAATCAGAAAAGTGACATTGAAATTCATCTTTTCTTTTATGAAACTTGAACTTCTGCAGGGCAGCTACATAAGTTTTTAAATGAAAATGTCGGAAGTACGAAATGAAAATATCATTTAATTACGAGGGCAGTCGGTATTTCTGTAGCCAGAAGCAAGCAAGGGGGATGAGGGAGACTGAAGAGGATAGTGTCATTCAGCGTTGATGGGAGCCCTGGTCTTTCAAGTGCCTGAGTACATCTGCCCAGAGTCAACAGTAGTTTTCTATTTAAAGTCAAGCACTGGTTCACTGAACCTGACTCAAAGATAACCGCAGCTTGTTTCATAAAACTGGAAAATTAATCGGTGTGAAATGTATTGGAAAACAGTACGGTTATTCATGTGCCTCAGCAGTGTCCTTATTAGGTAAAACAAGCTTTTGATTGTTCTCCCAGGGCATACAATACCTCAATATGCTGCAAAATAGGCTGCTATAAAATGAGCCTGCACGACTTGCATACCTTAATGATCACTTCTGTGACAAATGCAAATTAATATTTGGAATCCAAGGTCAAAGCCTAATTATCAAAATGACAGTGGCTCAGTCACTGACTAGCTTCTTTAGACATATGCCTCGCTGTACATTGCTAGCTTGTCCTGGTCTAACTGGGATCCAGTGGGGTTTGCAGAGGGCAGGGACCACTGGCTGCCTTTGTGATGAGTTCCCTAGAAAGTTACAATGCATAGTCTTCCCAACAGATGCAAAAGAAACCAGCATGTGATCAAAATCTTCCTATGGAAAAGGAAAGCACCACACATTAAAATAGAAAGATTAGAAGCTCATAAAACAAAAGGGTGGCTTAGGGTTCCAGTATATATCATGTTGCAAATGGTCTTTCACAGTTGGCTCCACTGCTTGGAACCACTGAGTCATTTCCTACTTGGACATGGTTGGAAATGTCAGCTTTTTCCAATTCAGTTCTATCTGGTTGCATCAACTGAAAATTCAGAGTGGCTCTGCGACAAAGTGTAGTAAAGAAAGTGTGTAGAAGAATGTCAATGAATTCATTATCCTGGCAGAATTAAGCTCATTTACATAGCACCACCCCTTGCCCTGAACGATGCTAGAATAAAAATTAAAGACAGGTCCTTTAGCAGGAAGAAAGTGTCCCTTTTTAAATATGAATTACTTTTCAGCAAGTAATCCAGGCTTGGGCAACTTTTTAAACCTTGAGAAGTTTTTGTGATGGGAGGGGATGTATTAAGACCTGTGATCTCCAGTTCCAAAATACTCTACTGAAGTTTGTGTCCTTAGACTCTCAGGATTAAAGCCTGCAGCCTTTTTATATTAATTTCAAATTATATTGAGGTATTCTTGAGATAGCATTCTATTATGAAGTAGATAAAACAGATCTGTAATGTGATTGAGCCTTAATGAGGAAAATTTGTTGCATATAACATGAAAGCTGCTATCATATGTAGACATAGTAATGTTTTATTAGGTATTAAGAGCCAGCTTCCAAGGCACATGTTGGAGACTGATGGGTGGAAAATCTCCCAAACTTAATGAAACAGAAAATCTATCTTTCCTCTGATTTTATTGTAGGAGGGAGAGACTGTCACGGGAAAAATCTGGTAGAGTGACTTACAAACCTGAATGCATGGGACAAAGCTGAGGAGCAGTGTCTGTATGTACAAGGACATTTCATCGCAGGAGCTTTTGCTGTCCTCTCCTCTTGTCCAACTGCAGGTGACACTCTCTGGGCAGCTTATGGTGACTTACGAAGCAGAAGAGTATTTTTGTCCTTGGGAGTGATGGAAATAACTGGATCCAGGACATCAGGATGCTCTCTGCCTCTGCCCTTGAGGAATGGGGTAATAAGACAAGGAATTATGTTAACTTGTAATAAGACAAGGGATTATGCTGACTTAACCATACGTCCAGAAGCGTTCATTTTGACTTTGTAGTCTTGGTATGAGCTGCCGGCTCAAAGGAGATGATTGTGATGGTGATGTTTCAAGGCATATTGTTGAACGGGCAGCTACTGATTACTTTCTATCCCTGATTTGAAAAGTGACGAGGCCCCTGATTTTACCTGTCTCCAGCCTGACTGTAGACTACTGCTAGGAGAAAGAATTAAAAGGAATGGTGTGACTGCTTTACATACATCCTTACATCTGGTCTAAAAACAGGTTTCCTGGCCCAAGATGTGATCTGGTGGTGTGAGTTCATTCAACTAACATGACATTAAGTCAACACCAGATAGTGCATACCAAGCACAATACCCACGGCAAGCTGGCAGAGCCACCATGGCCAGCAGAACCTGCACAGGCATCAGCTCTTCTGGGCCTCAGCTCTCAACTTACATGTCTACGTCACGTGGGCAATACATAAGACATGATATGCTTGATGATTTTGGAGTGCATAATTGTCAAAACCTTGTCAGTACGGTCCCCCTCCCCTTCACCACAGGCACTGGCCAAAGCAGCTGCACAGTGGTTAGCGCTGCTGTGCATATACCTGGAAATGTGCTTCTCTTTGAACATTTCCAAAGCGACTGGTATTTTGAGTGTCTGGTTAACACCGCTAGTACTGACTAATGTGAAAATACCTTGATACAAATAAGAAGTCATAATAAGCTCCAAGGGAATTATTTCTCTTCTTTTGTTTATATTTTTAAATGAAGCTACTCTAACACCACATTTCTAGAGGATCTCTACATTGTGAGGTGACTTTCACTGTTAACTCCGATGGCTGTCTGCAGTAGGAGTGAAAAGAACTGGGCCACAAAGCAGCATCCATGAACACATAATTTCTGACCTAACATTTACTATCTATTCTTATTGTGTGTGTTGTTTGCAGACATTAATTTGTGAAGATTTTCTTTTTCTCTTCCTGAAAAAATGGCATTTTTATGAGTAAAACAATCAGTGAAAGTGGCCAGGGTGTCACTACTCCCTTCAAACCATCAAAAATAAAAGATAACCTGAAATTCTACGATGCACAGATCCTTTCTGTTTGTTGTTTGTTATATTCGTTGTCAGTAGTTCATTAGCTTTGGTCTGTTTTCACACATCAAAAAGCTTGTTTTTCATGCATACACCCATGCAATAGAAAACAGTGTGTGATCAATGACCTCAATACAATGAAAATAACCCACTTAAAATTACCTGTTTGCATAGAGTCTACAAGCTGAAAACTTCACATCACATTTATGCAAAAAAATCCCACCATTTCAGGGAAATGAAATTTATTCTCAGATAGAAATGGATTCTTCCTTACTGTTTTGAGTGAGGTATTTGAATGAATTTTTGCAGATAACAAATACACAGGCAGAAATTGGGATGAGTTTGTAAACAGCCCACAAAGAGGAAAAATCGCATTCTTCTGATAATTTATCCCTCTTCATAAATATTGTAGCTAGTCCTACCTAACCAGGAGCTGTTTGTGAGCATTTCTCGAAGTGATGAATGGTGTCTCACCATTTCCTTCTCTCTTTCTGATGATCTGTTATAATGACAGCAGCTTTTATCATAACTCTGTTTGTGAGAGCCCCTCGCTTTCTTCCTTTTACTATAGAAGCTCTCAAAGGAAGCCAAATGTCAGCAGAAGCCAAATTAACATAATGTGCAGCACCTATAAATAGTCCCTTCAAATTAGACTCTTCTACAACACCTTAAAGTGATATTTGTTTACTTTTTTTCCCTACTGCTGGTAAAAGATACAAACCTGTGTAACATTTTTTCCTTTATAAAACATTAATTTTTTTGTTCTGATCTGGGCTGTTTTTCAATGCTTTAATTCAGCCACAGGTGAAAAAATCAGCTCCTTGATACTGTATTTTGAAATTGTGCAAAAAAGAGCTTGTTGGAAATGTGGCATGTAGTACTGACAAATTAATTACCAAGGACAATGCAAATTAGTCCTAAAGACAGATTTAGGAAAATTGGATTTTTCATAAGCTGTGTTTCTAAATTTATTTCAAACTTTGTGAGAATTGCTTCCAGATGTAAAAAAAAAAAAAAATTAAATAGAAAAGTTCTCATCAGCTGAGAAGCATTAACACCAGGATATTTAAATCAGTGACTGCTATGAGGATGACAAATGAGAAAATGTTAGTCACTGTTTGCACACTGTAAGGATCATGTGGTGAAATTATCAGATTATTTAATGCATATGAAATTTAAGAGTATTATTTTTTTTCACACAATGCTCAACTGAAGTGTGGAATTCAATTCCACACAGCAAGTGAGTTTGAGAGGAGTTTAGACAAATTGCTGGAAGAAATATCCCTTAGTTTTTTTTAACAAACAGTCCAGAGATCACCAGTAACTCAGAGATTCCACAGTGCTGAGGGGTTGCACTAAGGGAAAGCCTACCCTGCTCCTTATGCTTTTCCGCTTGGACATGGTTGGAGACAGGTATTGAGGCTACCCCTAAGCTGACATGCTGGTTGTTACGGCCTTAAATGTCTCATAGTCATTGCCCAGGTTTCATTCTGGAGGCAAAGACTTGGTGCCACCTGGTACTCATTGGGACAGTGTGTAAATGTGTCAGCCCTGGGGCCCTCCTTCCCCACATCTCCTCTCACCTTCAGGACAGGCTGGAGTAAACACGCGGTCCCAGAATATGAGCATGGCTGCAAACTCTGTACAAAAACATCAATACTGCTTGTTGTTTGAGGATAGTCGCCATCGAGTTGTTAGTACTGTAAATATTGCCAGGAGGCACCAGTTCCAGCTGTGCCAGCTCAGTCCTACCTGGCACCTGTGCCACTCGCCATCTGCTGCAGCGGGGATGGAGGAGGCTCAGGGCTCTGCTCCAACAGGGGCTGGGGCTTTTCTGCCTGATCTTGGTTTGTCTGGGGCTTTCCTTTAAGGACTAAGTGGTGTAAAGTGGATCAAAAATGATCCCCGTGAACTATACAGTCTCTTGTCAGTATTAGTTGCTTACTGCTGCTAAAGAAAGAAGAAATGGCTGATATTATCAAACACAGCTTTTCAAAACCTGCATAGGAACACACCAATTCTTCCAAAATATTTAATCTTTTTTCTTTCTGATTTCTTTAACACTGAGCAGCTTCCTTTTTCTTTTTTTCCCCTTGGCAATTTTAAGGACTGATAATTTATTTTTTAAAGAAAAAGCTCAGCTTCTCAGAATCTCATGACTCCGGTGACTGAGCAGTGGGAAAAATACTAAATATCACAAGATGCATAATTAAATCACTGGCATCCTTCAGTTTCTGGAGATTTTGTCCTGGGAATATTTTCCTGATCTCCAAAGCAGCTAACATTTTAATCCTGGCCAGGGAAAGGCAATCACCCCTAACTTAACCTAATCTAATCTAATTTAATTTAGGGCTTGCAATGAAGCTAACTCATAACCAAACTCTTTGCTTTTTAATTCCATGGCAGTATAAACCAACGCTTTATTGTGGGCAAATTACGGATCCCAACCCTTGTATAAATGTAAAATTTATTTACATAAAGTGTAGACTAAAGTATCAGACAGATACTCCAAGAATACCTGTTTTGTTCAAATGAAGAATAGCATGTGCATTGAAAAATCCTATGAAAACTATAATTTCAAACTAATAGGGCTCCTCAATAAATATTTTTTGAGAAAAGGCAATAGTTGGAGAATCATGAAACAAGCTCTTTGTGGAGCCAAGCTCACTACGTTTCCTGAGACAGCACCATCTACATTAATTACTAGTTCTCCTTCCCCATAACAGTTACTTCTTAAAGAGGAATTTACAAAATTACAACAGCTTTGAATGTTTTGCATGGTGGAAATTCTTTTGAGGCTCCCGCTTCTGTAACTCGGTACAATGATTCAAATGCAACAGAGAAAAGTTCTTGAAACAGGTTCACAGGAGGGGTTTAGAATCAGCTTTCTCGCCCTGCTTTAATTTGACTGTCATTTTCCAGGAATCACGGAGAAAGTCTTTCTTTTTTTTTTTCACAGCTTAAGGTTTTTTTATACTGTTGCCAAGCCTTTTTTTAAGGAGTTTAGCTCCCCTTTGTTCACCAAGATGTTCCAGCAGTAATGCCACCCGGGAAGGCCTCCTGCGTGGCTGGGCTGCATCTGTACTCACCAGGCTTTGCAGATCCCAGCGCTCTTTGTGCCCGGGGCTGTGAGCTCTGTTCGGGGGCTTTATCTGCTATAATCACCTTGCACATTTATGGCTCAGTACAATAAAACCTCTGGAAGCTTGTTTTCTTGAAGGAACACGCTCAGCCTGACAGAAAATGAGTTCGCTGATTTGCTCCTCTCTCGGCTTTCTGGAACATTACAGTAGCTAGCCTTTCCTTAAATATTTTTTTCTCTCTCATGGATGTATGTAAAAATTTAACCCAATATTCTTCCCAAGTCTCTGACAACTGGGGGAAGAATAACTTTGAGGAGAATAGGGTTTCTGTAATTGAATTGGCAAAGCAAGCACATGCTGTATGACCTTCTTAATACAAACACAGCGAGCAACAAGCCTGGTGGTGCTCTGCACGCTGGTGCCATGCAGATTCAGGGTACCAGAGCCCTTCACAGGTGAGGGATGGGTTACTCTGGTGGGGGCAGGATTTTTCTGAGTAGTTCCTACTAACTAATTCTGCTTTTTGGGGAAATTAACAGCAGAACTCCCTTTGATTTCAGTGGCAAGTGCTTGGAAAATCCCATCCTGCTGTACAGTAGGGGGTGATGTGGGAGAGATGGTGGCAGCTATTTTCTACATGAAAAGAAAAGGGAAGATAAAGGCAAATTTTAGCTCTAATTTCAAGGGGAATTGAAGTAGGCGGCGTGAACATAGCAGGGTGTCCATTGACAGGATAACTCATGTCAATAAGGACATGAGTGCATGTACTGTACCAAGTCTCTCAATTATTTTTCCCACATAATTAGATATGCAAGTGCAATTAAAACCCAGAGTTATCAAGCCCAGTCCATGTTAGAATGTGACATGATTAAACCTTGTGTCTTCAGTAGAAGTTGTGTAGCAGGCTATGTAAGAAATACTCACTTAAAAGCTTGCCACCATCTCACAGCACATTACACTTAAATAAAGGAAACAAGCTATGTTTTCAGATGAGGACAAGGAATGCTATTAATTCCCCTAAGTATCTCTCATTGTCAGGGAGGAGGGCTTTATCTCACCTGTAGCTAAACCAGTCTCTCTGGTATCTTTTTATATGCATGGTATCAGGTGAGATAAATTTATCCCCAGAAGTGAGCATCTTCCCTGAAGTATCAATGGAGCCAGGGTGAATGGTTCAGATGTGGATGTATGTATTTTGTATGACTGTCATATGAAACGCAGCCATGGTGTCCCAGCTGCATCCCATAAAAGTAGCTTTTTGTGTCTTTGGTTTTTAAAGACCTTTTAAATAAACAGATCTAATGAGGTTGATGTTCTGCATGAAAAATGTATCATTTCGGTTTTCTTTTAAAGTCAGAAGTCCTTACAAGGTTTTGTAACTATAACGGCAACACCAGCTTGTTTGTACATTTATTCATTTCACATCCTCCCTAGGAAAACACAGTATCTGTAGGCTGTGTAATACCAAAATGGGAATGGGAAGCTAAGTTTATATTAATTTACTTAATTTCCCAAAATGTTCATTGTACTTAAATATGAGAAGCGACCAAATATGGAATCAGGAATCTTAACACAAGCTTCCAAATATTATACAATCTTAACCTTACTGTTACAGAATAGATCAGTCAAAGGAGTTCTGTCACATTTTTGCTACACTACCTTGACCTGGGAATGCAGATGTTACAGTCCAAAAAAAAATGCCTGTTTGCAATAACCAGAAAAAACACAGGAGTGATCTGATCCTCATGTGCACCCCCCAAGCCCAAGCTCCCCCCCACACACACACACCCTCAGCTCATTCAGTGCTTCAGGATGTGGTTAGATTGATGCTTTCTGTGGGGGAAGTGAGTGGGCAGCCCAAAGCACTGCCACTTATTTCACATCAGGCTCAGGACCTCAGCCAGCTGGTGTCCAGGGCACAGATTCAGACCAGAGCCCTAAACTCTCCATGCTCCACTCACAGCTCCCTGGTTCATGCCTCCTTCCCCAGTTCGCTGCAGAACATCTGGCAACACCTTTTCATCATGCACTGGGAGTGTACTCCTGTAGTCATGTGTTCTTGCTTTTGTTTAGCCTGAAATACTTTTGCGTTTATTAAAAATGTTCTGCATTTGCTTCATGAGTCTAGATAAAATATACGCTCAATAAATGTCCAATGTCAGTAAATGGTAAAAAAAAAAACATATATTTAACTGGGCTACTGACCAGTCATTTAAGACTCAAAACATTGAGTTATAGCACTGTGTTGCAGCTTTACAAACAATATGTCACAATTTTGAATTACTTGGCACCTTTTAATTTCCAGAGATCATCTTGCTTTAGATCTTGATGTGCATCACTGGGTCAGACACAAAACGGGCCCATGACTGCTGTTTCCTGTCATACGGGGCTCAGTAGGCTACATACAAATATCCCAACGGCAGCTCTCTCAGATACCTGCCACTATGTGTTATTCATCCTTAGCTAGATGCTACTATGCCAAAGAAATGAAAACATGCCATTCAGTGCTGATAATTTGATTCACTGATGTTGAGAAATGGAACTAGTTCCAGCTCCTCCAATATGGACCAAAGTTGTGGTCTCAGTCTCACCCCTGGTGAAAAAAAGATCAGGGCTTTTTTGTCTTGCTCTCCCCGGCTGCCCCCCCCCCCCCCCCCCCCCCCCCCCCCCCAGTTATTGCATCATACACATTACTGAAGAGTGAGTCACACAAGAAGGAAAAAAGTGGTGTGGAGCCTGCAGCAGCATCTCTTCCCGAGAAAGATCCAGGCAGCATGGTTTGGGGCAGTTCAGAGAGGTGCTGCTGTGTCACCTTGCTGCTGTCTGCATTACCTTCTGGTCAGCGTCAGCAGGGTTCAATCAGTTTTTCACGACCATACCCAACAGTTATCAATAAAATCACATATTGCTCACTTGTTAAATTCTCAGTTTGCTCTTAAGCACAGCCAAGCTGAGCCTGAGTACATCTGGAAAGCCTGAATAAATTTTCTCCAGCTGCAGGTTTCAAGTGATGATTCCTTGCTTTAGAACCATCTTTTACACATGCTCAGCTATTTGGTCAAATGCATACTCATGCAATATGCAAACACGATATTAAAGGCGAAGGATTTTAAATGTTGGTATTTAAAATGCACATGTCCCCAGCATATGATAACGGTACGTTAAACATCAGCATTCCCCTCTGCTGAAAATGCCTTTATCCTCTCTCCCCTCTGCCCTTAGGGCTCCACACACCCAGCAAGCTGTCCCCTATGCTGACACCCGGGGAGGCTTCGCTCCTGCTCTCCCCTTTGGGCCCTCCTCCCAAACCCTGATACATTTTTAGATTTCTTAAGATCTGATCGTGATGCCAAGACTGTTGAATAAAGAAGATTCAGAAATGGTGCATGTAAACCATACGTTTATAAACTTAGTCTCTTTAGATTAGGACTTGTTAACTTTGGGGTATTTCTAACAGCACCTCACACAGTGGGTCTCTAAATCACTAGGGGTGTTACAGACCTCAAGGTTAAAAATAAGGTTGATCAGTCTGTAAGAAGAAAATGACCATGTGTTGCAGAAAGTCTCACCTGGGAGCTAGGTAGACTGCCTGTTCTGAAAATAATGTTAAATATAAGAGTATTTATTGATCCCTTCTGTTCAGCTGGCACACACTTCTCCTAGGCTACATTTGGTTTTCCCCTCTGCTAGACCAATTCTCTCCTGCCAGGCCATTGAAAGCACTGGATAATAATAAATCAAAATGTGCTTTCTCTGGATGTACAGTAATTGAGAGGGAGACAAATACATAAGTGGCTATCTGAGGACCATAAGAGAGATTCTAGCTTACCCAGTACACAGATTTTGTGAGAATGGCAGCATATTTGCAGAGCCTAATGAAAGTGAGCCAGGAGCGCAACATGATCAGCAAGGCCTGTCACCGAGGCATGGGATATCAGCACATTTACTGAAATGGAGAAAGAAACATTTAAAAGAATTGTTATTTTTAACTAACGCATGAATCACAGAGGAGATTATATTTACATAACTGAAGGATCTCACTGGGGGGATGGAGTCCTGTTCCTAGCACTACACGTTTAGAGGACAGAGAGACAGAGAGCTGAGCCCAGGTGATCATCTGCTGGGAGAGAAAAAAAGTCCCGGCTCCCTCCTTTGGACTTCATCTGCCGCTTTTCACACCCCCTGGCCATGGCACAGGCCCTCCGAGGTTTCTCACTTGCTCCCCATGCCAGAGAGGGGCTGCGCTGCTCCACGGCTGTCAGGGATGACCCCCGTCCCGTCCCACTCTCCCAGCTGCCTTTCCCACCCCAGCAGGACAGCGATGCTCACACCACGTGAGGTGGCTCTCAAATATCAGTACGAATCCCATCATGTATTGGCCCGTTTTGGACTCTGGTCTACAACCTTTACCATTCAGCCAGAAAATTACCTCAGAACGGAGGGAAAAAAAAAAAAAAGAGAGAGACACTTGAGAGAACCCCAGTTTACAATAAATCTTCCCAAACGCCTAACTTGCTCGCTCTTGAAGTAGCCTGGGCTTATTTCTGTCTGGAGGTAAAGGTTTTCAACTTCAGTTTATAAATGCCTCAAAATGCTGCTAAACAAATAAAGGATTATCTGGAGGCTTTTTTCCCCTCAGTTTCACTGAGCATCTTGAAACAGGAGGGCTACCCTGATGCTAAGAGGTATTTTTTTGCATGGCTTATTTTCCTATATCATTTCTCTTCCCAGGGTGTGCTGAAGGTTCGCTGTCTTCCTTTTCCCCATCACTGCACAGATATGGCCCCTGCCCTGTGCAAACACTGATGTTTCATTGCAGAGATACATTGAGCTTTCAGAGAAACCTGGCAGGTGCTTCACTAGAAGCACAAGTCTGGCCCCAGTTTAACAGAAATATTCGTGTGCGTAAAGCTGCATCTGAGCTGAAGAACCTTGCTGAGCTGGCTCCTCGGCTCTCAAGCACCCTTATGATTAATTTCCCACACAGGCTACACACGTGAGCTCTCCTCCAGATGATCTCTATTCAGCAGGGCATCCCACAGTCACAAGCCCTTTCTGGCTGCCCCCACTGTGGGTCCCCATGTCCCTCTCTCAGGCACGGCCACTGCAGGCAGGGGGGCTCAGGCACACCTGCACCCACCGGGCATCTCCCTTGCACCGCAGCCTTACCCGCATTCACTTCACAATGCTGCAAACAGCTTAAGGAGTACCCCCGATGATGGAACATGGAAAATCTGGCATTTGCAGCAGATATGTTTCTATGGAGCATTCAACAGTTTTTACTGCAGAAGAGACTGGGAGAATCAGTTTTATGTAGGAATAGGTTTAGGCTGAAATCTGGGCAGTTATATTTTTAGGTCTATTTAATGAGGTTAATGGCTTTTTCTCAGTTTAAAGACAGAGGTCCTGTCTTCCTCCAAACCCCTCAAATCCATGTTTATGGTGCTCTGTATCACATCTGTTGTTCTATGGTACCAATGAAGTAGTCTTTCCCCATACATCAGCATACGATGCCTCCTTATTTTTATATTTACTGTACTCCATGTGAATTTCAACAAAGGACATGAAAGAATGATGGGGGGAAGGGGGGGGCGGGGCTCTAGCTTTTTTCAGCACACTGTGATCCCAAGAAGCCAGTTTGGAGCTGGGCTGTCAGGCCAGTATCCTGAATCAAACTCAATAGATGATCTTTCTCTCCCAAGATTAGGCCCTCATACAGCCATCCCTTTTTTCTCCTTCCAAGTAATCCCTGCCATTTGCTTACATAATGCATTTATTTATTTTCCTAAATTACAGCTCTGATTTCCAATAAGCATGAACAATGCTGACCAACCACCGCAGCCCACCACGTGTATCATTAAGGATGACTCTGAACTCCACTATGGCCCCTTGTTTCTATCACTGAATATTTTATACACACACTTCAACAAACATGTGACCCCAAATTGGATTTTTCTACAGATAAGCAGCTGGACACACTGTGCCACACTCATTGATGAAAAGAAATGTTTAGCTTGATGTAATTACCTCAACCATCGACCATAGTGCCTGATGAGAACTCTTCCATTATGTGACATCCCTGGAGGCATATTCCCCCTTCAGCCGTGCAGGCATTTCAAAAACCTCTGGGAGCTGTACCATCAGCCTGCACGCTCATCTATGATGAGTAAATGTTGCTGCAACAGTTTTTGTCAGTGCTGATTTACTTGCTTTGTTTGTTTGCTTGGGGTTTTAGTAATAGTATTAAAAGTCTTTGCTCCTGATGTATTTGACATTGTGCCATTGGTCCATTAGGATTTAGTTGAGTGTTGTGCATTATTTTTAATTTGCATTCACAGTATGCTCTGTAATAACTCACTCTGAATTCTAGCAATGGATGCTGTGAATTTGTATTAAGAGCAGCACTGATTTGTGCAATGTGTAGTAAAATTCTTTGCAACAGAATACTTAGCACTTCATGTCCTTTAGCATAGGATATCAACGTTTCCAAATAACAGACACTTTTCTTAGCAAATTGTTCCTGGACTAATCGTAATGGGAAGGATTTCAGCTTGGATGGAAATCATTGACACAAGCTACTGTTGATGCCAAAAGTTTACAGCAATTAGACACAATTATAGAAGAAAAATCCATGAAAGGCAACTAAACACACAGATAGCTCTGGTTCAGAAATTCCCTCAGCTGTTGATTGCTGCAAGCTGAGAAAGGATCCTAGGGACGGATCACTGCACTGTTCTTCCCTAGTAGTCTGCTACTGGGCACTGCCTGAAGAACACACTGTTCTCATCTGACCCAATATGGCCTTTCTTATGGTGTTATGTTAAGAAGTCACGCTGAGAGCATTTAAGAAGGAGAACGGGGCAAAAAAAAAAAATAGTATCTCCCTTCAGGTTAACAACTTGCAAGTTTTTGGAGTTTCTGCATTAAAATCCTCCTTTGTATCTAATTAGAAATCAGATCCTCTTCCCCCCCCTCAGCTTCCTTAGGAAGAATATACACACTGGACTGCACTACAATTAAGGGCATTTCAGTGCCCACAGCACCCTTAATTGGATGAAGCCTTGCACAGCGGCTGGCAGTAGAGCACCGATTTTCAGTAGTTACTGGCCTCAGGTTTGCTTATGCTAAAAGATGCATTTTTGGCAGTGAACGTTTATCTGCCATGGGGCAGGATCATGATTGCCGAAGAGGAAAAGCTGGTTACTCAGTTAAACTGAACAGAGGAATCTGGTGAAGCATACACAGTACAACAATACTCTGACAAAACAAAAATCACAGCTAGTTTACAACAGTGAAAAATCATTTAATTTCTGCACATGAGGGAAGTCCTACAGTAAGTGTGACATCTTATGAGACGCTCAGCATCTTGAAGACTTCTCCATGTGTCCTGACCTTGACCTTTCTCTGGAGACTGAATGGTGCCTTACAAGATGAGCTGTCAGTAGCACACTTGATGAACATCTCAAAAGTGGGGTACACAACTGTTTTGAAACACCTAATACTTCAGCTAGTTCTATATAGAACCTCAACAGACTACTGACTGAATTTAATTATTAATTATTTTAATAAAGCCTATTTTGTAAGTTATAGGACACAAAATCCTGTCCTGAAAAAAGTGAAAAACATCAAAGCAAGATTGCAAAATTGTAGCAGCAGCAGCCACACAAGGTGATTATAAGGTTTGGACTTGACTTTTTAAATGGGGTACTGGAATGCACTGGGGTTTGCCATTTTGCTTTTGTGAAATTATCTGGACAATTTGTTGTCCTGAAGTTTAGCAGAAAGCATTTCCATTCTTGCTGTTTATCATTTTTAAAACCATGTTGCCCAAAATTGTGGGTGGAAATAAATGAAAAAGTTGTGAAACGCAATGAACCACTGACTTTCTCCTAGTCTGAAACCCATATGTTTCGTTTCTGCAGTTTTTTTGGATTTATTTTTGCTAAAAGAACTCGCATTGATGACTACACTAAAAATACTGAAATAGTAGTATCACACCAACATCTCACCTTGGGGACTCTCATGCTTTGCCACAACGTGGGACTCCAGTTTCACTGAATATCTTAAGTACCTTTCTCTTCTTCCTATTTGTACCAGTCATCTCTCCTCCCATTTGCAATAACTAATATTGCTATGACAGCCATTTCTTAGATGAGAAGGCAGCATTAGGAAAGCATTTAATGAACATTAATTGCTTCTTAATATGATTTAGCTGCTGGAAGTAAGAAGGCTAAGCTAGCTCCATGTGACCAGCAGCCCTACAGGCACCACCACCAGACTCCTTTTAAGATGCAATCCTGTTGACCTGGGAGGCAGCAGCCATTCATGGATGATACCCCAAGGCTACATTTTACTTCTCCAAATTAGCAGCTAAGTAGGGTTGTAGGAACCCAGCAAAGGCATCATGACACCACCTGGCTGATTAGTGATCTCTTCCTTCTGTGCAAGCCAGCAATTACCAGTTCCCACTGACTTCAGAAACTAACAAGAATCAGAGGCTGGGGGATGCTGCCAAGATGCAGCAGCTTCCAGCTGTCAGGAAGAGGATGGGATGGTGGACAGTATCAGCATACAGTGTTCAGTCCTGGTGTTTTCCTGTGTGGCATCTTTGGCACCTGTGCCTTTATCATTTTGGCCCTCTACGTTATGTTATCTGACACGGTCACTTCTAACATGGCAACATTATGCAAGAAAAACTTCACCTTTTAATCCAGCATTCCTGAATTTGAATCCTGATTTACCATTGATTCTCATCTCACCCTTTACTTAAGTCACTTAACCTCTCTACTAAGCTGCTCTGCCAGGAAATTGAGGCTGGTAACACCTAGAGATACTGTGACAATCAATCAATAAGTGTTTGTAAAGTTGTTGATGAACAATAAGCACCAAGTGCCAAGTCTAATTTAAACAGATATTGTTTATAACCTTCCCATCTTCTTTGCAAGAACTTTAATATGACACAAAGATTAACCTTCTGATCTGGGAAAAAACTCTACTGATATTAGACTAGTGCTGGCAGCAGACCTCCAACTTGAAATACGATGTCCTCACTGACATCACTAGATTTCCCATGGATTAGCTGACAGCGATACTTCAGGACTCATGGGAAAACCGTATTGCAGAGGGAAATAACAGTGAGAGGGGAAGAAACACCAAATAGATTCCCGGACTGTAATTCTTAGTCTTCTTTTATTCAGAGCTGAAACAGAATACCACTAGACTTTCTGAAATGAAAGATTTATTGTTTTACAGAGTAGTTAATGGATATTATGAAATAGTTTAAAATAATATTCACTAACATAGGCAGGAGCCTTCAAGTTTTACAGAGGTAACAGTGGAATTGAAATTTCTGGTATGTGCTAACCAATGAACATATACATACCTTGAGAAGTTTCCTGTTGGCCCCTACGCGTTCATAAACATTGTCAACTGGATTTATAGGATAGGCCTGAAGCTGAAGTAAGATTTTTTTGAAGCGGTGATGAAACACCTTCATGTTCAAAAGATTCACGACTCATGACAGCCTCAAAACAGCAAACTTCTTCAGGACTTGAGAAGTCTTAACACCGGCTTTGTCTATTACAACCAAGCACTTCAAAGCTAAGGGAGTGACAGCTGTGTTCACAGGGGGACTGTGCATTGAGCCAGTCTGTTACCCGCTATCCCTAGGCAACACCATCCCGCAACTGCTTCTAGCTTCCTCCCACCAGCACCCACAGCACTGCTTGCCAGTGAGCTAGAAATGCCCTAAGAAATAATTAGGTATTTCCTAGCATACCCCATCACAGCTGGTGCTCTGCTGTTTTCCTGATGCACTGTAGGCACGCTGCTTCTCCTTGTCATACCTAACTACTTACCAGTCACAGTATCAACTCCCTTGTTACTTCATTTATACGGCTGCAGCAGTAGTCTTATTTTGAGGCTTTCCAGCCATTGTTTGGGAACATAATAAGAGCAGCTCCAAGGCTTAAGGGAATGCTTGCAGACACAGAAAACAGGAATGATAGGGAAGAATCTGCAAAAACAAGGTGTCAGCTGGCTCACAGCTGAAAGGCTGCTGTAAGGTATAGCACCTCCACCACCCACTCTGGTAATAAAGGCAGCCTAATTAATGGCACCTTGTTACCTTATTAGGTTTCTCATGGCAATGGCTAGCCTTGTGAAAACAATACTAAATGCAACATTACGTAAAATGACACAAACTTACCACTGAAAAATTTCTTTACCAAACCCACTGCAAATAAATCTTCAAAAAATCCCCACCAAAAACCCAAACCCACAAACCAAAACAAATCAACTGTCATTTATAAATAAGATAGCGAGCTATTAAGGCAGCCACGACCTCGCTGCACCAGCCACGGAGCCAGGCAGGCTGCCCGGGCCTCCTCGGCGGCCCTTCGCCGGGCCACCCTCGCTCCGCGCCTCCCCCGCCCCCCCGGCACCGCGGCCCCCACCAGTTAAAGTTTCCACAGTATCGTAACTCCCTCGCAAGGCAGGGTAGCCGCCCCGCCGCCCCGGCTACCGAGAAACGCCCCGAGCGGCCGTGAGGAAAGGCCGCCCAGGTCCCGCCCTCACGCCGCGGCAGCTCAGCGAGCCCAGCCGCTACCCGCCGGCACCGCCGCCCCGGCAGCGAGCGGGCGAACCGAGCCGGCGGCGCCCTGCCGAGCCGGCCCCCGCCCAGTGGCCGCCGTCCCCGGCACCCCGCCCGGGGAGCGCCGCGCCGCTCGCCTGAGGGGAAAGTTTGGCGGGAGGGCTGGCGGGAAGCCCGCCCGGCCCCTCAGGGCGGGCGCCCCCGGCGGGCAGGGCCCCGAGCCGCGGCGGGAGGGGGGGGCTGATGGCGGCGGCGCAGGGCTGCGGGCGAGGGGCGGAGCAGAGAGACCCTGTGGCTGCCATGGCCGCCTCCCCCTCCCCGCATCCTGCTTAAATACTATGGGGCGGCCGTAGCTGCGGCGGGCGCCGCTGCCGAGCGCACCATGCGGGCTGTCATCGCCTTGGCCGTGGCGCTGGGCAGCCTGCTGCTCGGCGGCTGCCTCCTGCGCCTGGGCGGCCAGCAGCCCCTCCGCGCCAGGTAGGGCGGCCGGGGGGTCTCGCCCGCCGCGGTGGGGCTGCGGGGCGGGAGACCCTGGAGCCGGCTGGGGAAGGAGCGGGACGCGGCGAGCCCCTCGCCGGGAGAGGGGCGCGGCGGAGCCCGGCGCGGTGGCCCCCCGGCGCGGGCTGGGCTGGGCTGGGCTCGGCTCGGCTCGGTTGTCCGCGGCGTGTGAACGATTCGTGGGGAGGAGACCGGCGCTGCTCACGCTGGTGATGTTTAATCACTGGTTTTGACAACTTTGTTTTCCCGTCTTGCTTGCCAGAGGCTGGGAGGAGGACGCGGGAGTAGCTACTGTCACGCCGAAAGTGGTGCGAGCCCTCAGGTCCCCCCTAACGTCCCTTCCTCAGACCGAGAACAGGTACGGGCAGCCTGCCCCCGGTGCCGTGCTGTGCGGCCGTGGGGAGGGGGCTGCAGGAGCGGAGACCTGCCCTTGCTCCCCTTCGTTCTGCCTTTTGTTTTGGCAGCTTCATCAGGGAGCACGTCGGAGTCTTATTAGACTGAGGAAATGAACGTTCACTTTATTGCTAATAAAGGCTCGTAGGCCCTCTTAAATGACAGCTGCCACTCTGCCATTGGTTTCGAGCCCAATAAAATGTTGCGTATAGCAGTTTTGTTAACGTACAGCACAGAAAGTGCTTGCTGAACGGCATGTTCCAGGTATCTTTTATTCTTTTTCCCAGGAAGGTGGAGCTGGGTAATATTGTTACCAGTTTTGTAATGTGTATTTAGTTAAAAATACCGATTTCTCCTTTAAAATCCATAGGATGAAGGCGAGACATGGTAAGCCTTTATCATGTTGTGTAGCATCTTACTTCATGGGAGACCTTTCGCTTGATCCCATGTCTTGATTTTTTTACATCAGTGTAGATCTTTGCTTTACAGCCTCTTATTTTATACTGTGAAGTTTAATATGAAAATAGTTGGTAAAATTAGCTGTGAAACAAATTGTTTCCTACATGCAGGCTTCAATGTTAAAGACTCTGTTTTCATGCTCTTGAGTCTTCACACACTGTAGGAAAACTAATAGTGCAGAAGAGGGTGGTATAATCCACACATGAGATATTACTATGTACGAAGTCGTTTGCAAATGTTTTTGCTACTGTTTTACTTTATATGGTCTCATTAACATTGAAATTCTAATAATTATTAGATGTTAATATATATTATGGTCAAAAACACATGATAAAAAAAGCAAAGAACTTGGGAACTGGGTCTTTCATGGGAACTGTGATGTTCTGGTTACGTTGAAATTGATGGTGACAATGCAGTTAACCTTACTGAGGCCACCATCTCACCCCGTCTAGCTGAATTTGAGGCTGAAACAGCCGCAGCTATCGGTACCTAAAGGGGGCCTACAAGACAGCTGGAGAGAGACCTTTTACAAGGGCATGTAGTGATAGGGCAAGGGGGAATGGCTTTGAACTGAAAGAGGGTCGGTTTAGATTAGATATAAGGAAGAAAATCTTCACAATGAGTGGTAAGGCACTGGCACAGGCTGCCCAGAGAAGCTGTGGATGCCCCATCCCTGGCAGTATTCAAGGCCAGGCTGGATGGGGCTTTGAGCAACCTGGTCTAGTAGAAGGTGTCCCTGCCCATGGCAGGGGGGTTGAAACCAGGTGATCTTTAAGGTCACTTCCAGGCCAAACCATTCCACGATTGCCTAAGTTTTCCCTAAGTGATGTTAGTCGTAACCATTGCAGCATACCCTAACAGTAGGTTTCTTATATGTTTCCGATAAGAGACCCTTGTGCTTACAGCCTCAAATTTTAGAAGTTTCACAAGCCATGTTTATAACATCTTTCAAAATTAGAGTGAAACAAAAGGAATAGGAACATTTGCAGAATTCTAATTGCAGTTACTTGCTTCTAGCCTGCTTCTCTTTCCTGCGCTCATTTTTTCCCTTCCTGCCTTTTTTTCCCCTTCTTTTCCATTCCTTATAATTTACTGCTTTTGCAGTATGTTCTCTGTTCTGCTTTGGGTTTTGTGGCTGCCACTCTGTTCTCCTCTGCTCTGTTTTGTGTTACGTCTGTGGTTCCCCCCTGCCCCGTCTTGTCATATTCTTCCTTTTCCCTGCTAGTTTCTGAGCTGCAGTCTCATTCCACTCAGCTCTGTGTACTAAACCATGGAGTCAAATTGACTAGAAATGCTGGCAGAGAGCACTTCAGAGAACAGTCTAGCTACTTCCCATCTGTTCTTAGTACACTCACAACTGGAGCAAAAAAAGTGGAAGCAACACATACCAAAGAGGGCTGAAAATCCATTGTACGTATGGGTCAGTTTTTAATCTCTGTAATAAGGCAAGTGAGCATGAAATTTTAAATATATGCTTTTCCTTAACCTACTTGAAGGATTTTCGCACCAGTTTGGAGCTAGTTTTGATCAACCTGAAATCGTATTTTTTCATAACTAAGTGACTGCAAAAGGGTGACAAGTAAATTATTAATCAAAGAAAGTTTCATTTCACTCTAGCTTCTGTAACTGTAGTGTCTTTGGAGGGATGGCTTACTGGCTGAATCCAGGAGAGGATGTTCTTTCTCACCTGAGTAACTGTGCTCAGTAAGCTGGCCTGACAGGAGTTTGTGGTGCATGTTTGGCATACAAGGAAGGAGAGAGAGCTGCTGGACTGACCAGGAGCTGTTACTTAATCCAGTGAGCAGCTGGACTGGGCAGGGAGCCGTGCTGGAGGGGGTTGATCCAGGCAGCAGCTGGACTGGGCCTGGCTGAGGGCCATGCTGGAGAGATTTGATCCTGAGAGCATCTGGACCCATTCAGGAGATTCAGACCAGTCCCTCAGTGATGGAGATGGATAGCCTGGTCAATAGGAATTAGATGCCAGTTTGCAGTGGGGTTTTGCTGCAGTGTCCATGAGTATAGCAAAAGGACAGAAGAGTCCCTCATTGAAATAGGTTGTACAGAGGTTAGTGAATTTTTGAATTGGTTGAGACTACATTACTATGTTGATATGTAACACTAGGAGCAATCTTTTGGTGCAGACTTCCCAAAGTATGGTTCTCCTGAAGTACTCTGACAGTTTGAATACCGTTGCTGTGTCACTGACGGCAGTGTCCTTTCCTGTGTAAGAGGATGTGCACGGGTGTTAGGTTAGACTCTGATTGCTTCGTAAGTTTGATGTGTTTTTTCTGGAAAGTTAAGATTTCTTAGCAACTTTGGTGGGAGGATACAGGAATGGGAAAAGGAAAAAAAGCTGGGTGCTATCCTTCTTGAACTCAAGTGTAAGTAAACTGGACAATCTTCTGAATCGCAAGCTAATCTTTTTTCTTATCATGATTTCCTTGGCTGTTGGAGGTGTATTTGTAACCAGACATCTCCTGAAGAATCTTTAAGGCCCTATTACTCTGTTGCCTCGCAATATTGAAAGTTAATCTGTTCCTTTACTTTGAGTAATTCTTTTAAAAGGATGAAACCGAAGGATGAAAGGTAGAAAAGCTGGGGATTGGTTCAGACTGTCATAGATATTTAGGCAGCTGTTATGCACAGCAAGATTTCATTAGATGGCGACCAGGCATCGAAAGTTCTCTGAAGATCTGCGTCCTAGTAAGTAACCTTGAAGATGTGGTTTGTCTCTTGCAGGACATTCTTACCACTTTTTCTTGTTAAGTGTTAGATAACTCGAACAATGTGACTGCCTCTACAGTGTGACTTCCAGTTTTTGTCTTTGGTTTAAATCACTGCCTACTGTGCCTGTTAGTAAGGTTTCTAACTAAACAAAAGGCCATTGTTGTTAAGAGTGTTCTAGCAGTCCCCGCATTTATTCATGGAACCAGTATAATTTGCACTGCAGTACTATGGTTCTCTGGCAAATCCTCATGTCTACACCTCATACCATCATCTCAGTTTTTAAGCTGTAACTGCAGGTACAGTTTAAACTTGCTTAAGACAACAGTACAACCAAAAGAAGTAGCCTTGCACTTTTCCAGCCTCTAGACACTTAGTCCTCCCTCCCTCCCCAGCTGTGTTTGTGCCAGCATATTTTTTTGTGTAGTCACAGCATTAATAGCAGAATAGAGGGTTTGGTACTGCTAGTGCTTATCAGGGGAAGGTGACAATAATAACAGGAGCTAGGTAGTCTGTTATGAGGCCTGGGGTGTGCTGTGTTAAGCTTGGGCAGAAGTTCTAGCTCCTTTTGTACTGCCCAGGAATATACAGCAGATAAATAATGCCAGCTCCTACAAGAGAAGTGAAAATAGTTTTGTCATGCACTATTTATATGTACTTTATATACAAGTAATAACAAGGCAGTAGTATCCTGAAGAACTGACCACCACTGCGCTGTTACTCCGTGTTGCCAGTTTTATGGCATTCACTTACTATTTCCCTACCTTAGTCTCTGTATTTTCAGGTCTGAGGCAAGCCCAATGTAGAGACTATTGGGGTAAATGAGCAGTGGTAGGAAGTGATTGCAGGGCTGTGAGTAAACAAGTTAGTATTAATACAGTGTTCTATAGTGTTGGTTTCGCCAATTCCTCTCTGAGCAGCAGATTTTTATGCAGGCCTAGGGAATAAACAACTATACTTAATTAACTATGCTACAGAGATCTGTGCATTCTGTCTCCTGTCAAAATATTGCATTCTGGCAGGCAGAAGGGGAAGAAGAGACAGGCTATTACCACGATTATGAACAGGAGCTTAGTATATTGCACAAATAATTTGCTACAGTTTAGATTGGTCAGCACTGGTGGCCACTTCACTAATTTTACTGCTCTCTTAGTATTTCTTCCCTTCGTTCCCAAGTGATGCATGCAGACATATTTTAGGAGCACATTCTGAACACATGCCTCACGTATTAGTTCTGTCTAAATGAATAGGTGTTCAGCTGAAAGCTGCTGCCAGGACCCATTTATGTTCTGACAGTGGTGAAAGGTTTCCCAGCCTCTTTCTGTTTACTTGGTCCGAGTGAAACTGCTCTGTCATTCTGTCTATCATGTACTATTGTAACATCATTTTAGAGTAAGTACCTTATTCTTTTCACTTTACCCAGCATGAGACTCCGAGTGTTGCTTGTCATGTTACCTGTCATGCGGTTTATGGATTTTAAAAATAAAAAGTATCCGATCTTGTGTATAACTCTGGTGAAGAGCACCAGAAGATCTTCCAAATAATTTCAAAACGCAGCTTGTCTTAAAGACCTGATTTAGCATTGCAAAACCTCCATGGGAACTTGAACAAGGCTAGTAGGATCAGTCTCTTTCTCGGTTACTGTGATTAATGTTATAAGACAAATGCTTACTTCTGTGGTTTGATAAAACCATTTTTATAGTCCATTTCACCAAGCATTTAAATTGTATATTGACTTATTAAGTTGTTGCAAACCTTAAAAATGTCACCATATTCTTATCATAGATTAATTTGAAAAACTGTCAAGGATAGCACTTAAGAGCATCCTTCCTAGGGAAGTGTGGCTTACAGGTTTTTAATAGTATTCAACTAATAGACTATGACATTCAAATATAAATTAGTCTCTTCAAGGGAGAGAGATTAAGACAGAAGGTATTCACAATCGGGATAAAGCTGTTCAGTGCCACTTTGGTAGAAGGATATAAGAGCACAATTCTGCATGCAGAAGTTACCCTTTTTAGCTGGAGATGCTCAGCTGGAACAGGGTTCAGAGGTCCTGTACTGCTTCAGGCAGACAAGAGCAGGATGCTGTAGAAAAAGTGCAACAATTAATTCTACTGGGCATGGGGTGGATAAAGGCAATGAGTGGGATTTTTCCTTACCTTCAGTGTGAATTTAACTGTCGCTGAAATTAAAGGTGAAATTATTGTTACTTTCAGTGCTGCCAACAATCTAGTTCTGATCTCTTTTGAAAATCTCTCACCACATTCTTTCAGTTGTTTCCAGCTGATTTTGCAGGAATTCTGGAAGTTTGGCCTTTCAGTCTTGGGCATATCTTTATGTTATGGTATAATTCCAGCACTGTTTCCTTTTTCTATTTGCTTATTCCCACCACCTCCACCCCTGTCCTTTTTTTCATCCATCCTTTTACGTCCATCCATTTTCCAACTCTGATAACTGTTTGGGGTTGAGTTTGGTTTTGGTTTTAAAGGGCTTCCCTTTTCCTTTACTCTCTGTGCCACTGCTCCCCCAGAACTCTATGTTAACTGAGGCATCTGTCTGTCCGGTGATTCCCTGCACTAAGGCTCCCTGTAGTCTCAGGACTTGAATGCTACAGGTGCAGCAAAAGGGGCCATGGACTTTCCATATAGTTTCTCTATTTCTTACTCTAAAGCTGGGTGTACTCTAAAGGTGGGTGTAATCCTTGTCTTACAGAATTTTACACTTTAAGGAACTGCTGTTTTCCTGAGAGCAAGATAGAGAATGGCAACGTGCTGATAAATATGGCACATGGTCTTAATCTACTGTGGATTTATTAAAGTACAGATGGTGTACTTTCTGAGTTCCTAGAATTACCATAGGAAGTATGTGGTCTTCAAGCTGTTCATATATGATTAAAAAAACCCCCTGATTTTCAGATTTTGGCCAGTGAGGCTGGCTTTGAGAACATCTAAGCTCTAGGGAAAATGCAGCAGAAATTTCCCTGTTTCATCAGTTTTATGAGTTCAAGCCAACAGAATATAATATGGTTTCCACTTCAAGTTCTCATCTGTCTTAAGAGTTTGCAAAATTAGTTGAATGTAGCCTAATATCTGTATTGTTAGGCATGTTACCTGATTTTATTACAGAAGTTTTAGTGCAGTTCGAAGTATTGAATAAAGACTGTGATCCACTAGGTCAGGTAAATTCATTTAGTGATAAATGTTGCCTAGCATAATTGTCCTGAGTGATCAGAAATCTAATCTGAGCCTAATGTCTGCACAAGTCTGCAATGAATAATGCAGCAGAAGTCTGAACTGCCCCTTGCACACCCCTTTTATCTGAATGCAAAAATGTTTCACTCATGAAACAGAGGCCAATCTGACAGTTAAACAGAAAGTCAGAAATTTAACTTCTGCCAGTGAACCATAGTTTTGCATGTCTCACAAATAAATAGTTTTGGTTTTGTGTCTTTTTGCACCATATAAAGAGTGTTGAGTAAATTTGGTGTGGAAAAAGCCACAGAAGCAGCATGTTGGTGATCTATTTTGTGCTTGCATTATATGGATAAAGAATTTGGATTAAAATTCATGTCTGGTTTTCCCCACAGTTGTGCCATTTTCACCAATCTTTACATGAAAGGGAAGGAAAGACTTCTCATTCCTTTTTTCTCTCCTTGATGGCTGTAAAAGTGATTGTCAGGATTTAATGACAAAACAGAACAGGGATTTATTTTGCTTATTCTTTTTTACCCGACTTCTTCCTTTTTGAATTTTTCAAGTCTTGAAAATGTGTGCATAAAAAGCAATTACATATTAAAAAATGGCACAACTTCCCTCAGTTGATCTTAGTGCTGTGAATTTAAGACTAAAAGTCTGTTGAGTAAAGCTTGTATTTGGTTGAGAGAATATTTATTCAGTGCCCCACTGATCTCAGGACATAAATTAATAGGAAGCTGTAAGGACCTTGCTATGATTTTCTGCACAGAGCTGAAACCTACTTGTGAAAGAACGTTGGTTCTCCAATGCACCTCACAGGGAGCTGATCAAACTTAACCGCCTACTCTGACTTGGTCTTCCCGGCAGGCTGCATGTGTTAAAGGTCTCCTCTGACCAGCTGTGGCTCAGAAGGGCTGGGGCCACATCTCAAATCCATATCCAGCATTTTGATTTTTAGTTGTAATGAAAGACTTACTTGCAGCAGTAACATGCACTTGGCTTATGATATCAGTAGTTCTTTTTTTAAGGTTCTGTTTATGCAGCTAAACTTTGCCTGTAGCCATTTCTCTTACTTTAAGCTGCAGCTGCAGAAGAATCATTTGAGCTTACTGAGTTAAAGGAGCAAGAGAGAGGAAACATGATTTAGTGCTAACTAAATCGGTTCGGGAACTGGTGTTGGGTTCTTTTATGAAAGGGTCCACCTGGTTCTTTGGTGTAGACAGAACAATTCAGACCAAGCTGCAATAAACCCGTGTGCATAAATGATGCGGGCAGAATATTTGCTGGATCTGCTGCGTTGTTTGCTCTGAACTGTGCGCTCTGAGAGCCTTCTGCCCTCACATTTGTATGTCACTCCTTGAAAAAGAATTAGATAAGGAGCTGTATGCAAATTCAGCCTAGGAGTTCTCAGTAGGTAGTGCCAGCTGTTACTCTTTATTAAAGTCACTGCAGAACTGAAAGGACACAGGTCTATGTTCTTACCATTGCCCTCAACAAGAGAGATGCAGACAACATACTTCCTTGGGGGCACAGAGTATATGCTGGGAAGAAATTCTTGATGTTGGAAAGAACAGGAGAGAGCTGATCTCTGCCTTCTGCAGCCTATGTCCTGGGTGAAGCGCTCCTATGGAGTGACTGATTCACTAGAAAATTCACAGGCAATAGAAAGAAGGAAAGGTGCTTTATCCCTTTTCCTCTCCTGTCAAAGCTATGAACATGCCATCTGTTCAATAGCAAAATAAGCATTTATTCTGCTTTTTCTTCTTTGGTCAGTCTTCTTATTCAAATTGTTTAAAATTTTAGTTAAGAAGAGAAGGCTCAGAGGAGACCTTATTAATAACTGAAGGGAGGGTGCAAAGATGATGGAGTCAGGTTCTTCCTAGTGGTACCCAGTGACAGGATCAGAGGCACCGGGCACCAACTGAGACACAGGAGGTTTCCTTTGAACAACAGGAAACACTTTTTCACTGTGAGGGTGACTGAGTACTGGCACAGGTTGACCAGGGAGCTTGTGAAGTGCCCATCTTTGTAGATATTCAAAAGCCATCTGAACGTAGTCCTGGGCAGCTGGCTCTAAGTGGCTCTGCTTGAGCAGGAGGCTGGACCAGCTGATTTCCAGAGGTGTCTTCCAACCTCAGCCACTCTGTGATTCTGTGATTTGAAATGCCATCTTTCCCAAGTAAAAGCTTCAAAATCAGCTTGGCAGAAACCATGTTGATGAGTGGTCTCCATGTTTTAACAGGTGAAGGCAATGGAGTTTTGGTTCTTGTTAGTAAAAGGAATGATGGATCAGAAGCAGAGTTCATTGTGTCCACAGCTGGGTGACCTTTTCTCTTTGTGTGTGAGTGCCTCTGTACAGAGATGGCTCAGTTGGTCTGTGTTTCTAAGAACAGCATGGGTTCTGTTTACTGCTGCAGCTCACACCCAGGAGCGAATGACACAGCATCTATGTCTTCTGTATTTCTAGTTCTGGTTGCAGTGTCAAAGTGCTCTGTAAGTACTGAATCAGTGGAAAGAGCCCCAGAGGAACAGGGCCGGGGGGGGGGGGGGGGGGGGGGGCAGGGAAGAGGGAAGGATGGTGAGAAGCAAGGAAAATCAAAATGCTGGAGGAAAAAAACTTTGTGGTAAATGACAATACAGCAGAAGGTTGATGACAGGAGAGGGTGATGGTATGAGATTGAGCCTAGATGCAGGGTGAACTGAGGTGAATGGAGTAAGACCTTGGTATCTCAGTCATTTACTAATTTACATCTCGGTCATCTACTGGAACTGACAGAGCAAGAGGACCACACAGGTGTTTGGTGAAAATATGACAACAGGAATTAAAGATGACTGGTACTTGCCTTGGTTCCTTTTACAAATATTTATTCTCACTATGTAAATAAAGAATAAACAAGGGAGGAAGTATTAAGCTCAAGTCAGTAAGTTAAGGCACAAGTACAAAGATCCATTTCACCTGTGGTGTTTCCTGTACATATTATATTGGCTCTGAATATTGCATTTCATCAACAACTTTAGGAAATCACATCTGCTAAGTATTTTGCTGGTGAATATTTTACATACCTTCAAAACATAATGTTCAAGAGGCTTCCCATTTAATTTCTTCTTTTCCATTGCATTTTCTGATTACAGTGTAAAGCAGAAAATATAATTCAGACTATAAAACAGGGTTACTTTAAAGAATCAAGCATTTTATAGTCACTAGCAGCAAACTCCCCTTTTATACAAGAGCTTCACAATAAAAGTCAATAAGATTTCTTCAGTAATATTTTCAGCTAAATTGACGATTATTAATCTTATTGTCATAGCAAAGTAAATGTGACGGTATTATCAGAATATGTTCTGTCTTTTAAAGTTTGTTGCTTTTTCTCCCTCCCTCCCTTTATAACAGAACAATTGTTAATAAAAATGGAATTTACCAGTTTGAACAGGCTTCCAAATGTAAGGCAATTCAGGACAACATTTTGTCATCATCTGTCAAGAAGAAAAGGTAGGTGTTAGCTGTGTTTTCTGCTTTGTTGTTTTGTTGTTGTTGTTTTTTTTTTCTTAATGGAAGAGTAGAAGATTGCCCTCTTCACATAATTCTTGATGATATTAATGTGGAGCTATACAACAGGAAACAGAAATTGTTCAACCAGTGTTTGCCTGCATTTTTTCTTCCACATGAATAGATTTATTCGAGGTTGGATTTAACTTTTTTTTATTTTCACAATGTAAGCCAAGAAGATTTCTCCTTGCCAGTTAGCAACATTTTATTCCAAGATATTCACAAAAAGGTTGAACAGAATCTGTGATGTATAATTTCATTCTTGAGCGTCTTTTTCCTGATTGGTGAACACTCCTACTATGAGCAACCTCAGTTAATGGATTCTTTTCAGCATATTCACTAGAATAAGTATGGAAATGAACTAGTATAAAAACCTGCTAATTGATTGCACTCATCATAATAACCAGGCATAGGAAACTATTAATTCAATTTTAGATACATTGAAAAAACACCCCAAATTAATTTTGGGTTTCAACTTGCTGTTCTGCCTTTTCCTGATGTGGAAAAAGATACTTAGTATCAGCCCTGCTCGAATTCCCTGCCATTTTCTAAAGTGAAAATGAGAGGAGCAGCCCATTGCTTTTGACATGTAATATTTTGCCTGTAGGGGTGCACCAATAAATAAAACATTGTAAATAAGAAGGGCTTCCCATTAAGACTGAGTTCCAGCTTAAAATTAATTCTGTGCCATGGTGTCTTTAAAATTGGAATCCCCACCCCCACCTCCATTTGTGAAGAAAAGATAAATAGAATGTGAAACAAAAGCCCTGCTAAAAATAATTATGTGCCTTACCCCTTTCAAAGGACTGGAAAAGTAAAATTTTTCCTGAACACAAAACCAACATTAAATCATGATTGTAACAGTTCTTCTATCTTTTCTGCCCCTTCTCACTTTCTCATTGTGTTTTAAGGTCTTTCAGCTGCTTTTAAGTCGCTGCATTCCCAGCGTTCTGTCTTTATTCTTAATTCTTTTTTTTTTTCTTCTCTATAACCTACTCCCACCAATATTCCACTGCATCAGCAACTCTACCATTGAAGTATTTATTCTTCTGAAGGGTGGTAGACCACTATGTTGCTGATGTGCTGCTAGTGATAGCTGAAACAGGGACTGGCAAAAAGAGGTCAGAGAATAAAGTTGACTGAAAAAATTTAATAATTAACACAAGAGGAGGACAACCAGTCACTGTATTGCTTCCAAAATCCAGTTTAGCAATATAAATGCTGTTATTTATCCTGTGTGTTATGAGGTTGTACTGGCTGCAGCAATGCAGACATGCTCTTCATATCTAGAATGTTTTGGAGCTGAGATTGTAGGAGAAACTTCAGGAAGTGTGAGACCGTTATTCTGTGGCTAAAAAGAAAGGAGCTGCACCATTTAACGAGGCAGAAGATGAATTGGACAGGTAGGAAGAGAAACTGATGCTTGGAACAAAGGAGCAAGGGATGGCTTTGTGGTATGAATATTGCAACTCATTGTCCTTCACTGAGAGGAGCTGCAGCAATCTTTGCTGCTTTTTCAAGGTGTGACCCACAGGTATACAAATGCTTTATATTGCAGTTCTAGAGTTTCAGGGACATTCTGGACACTCTTGCCTCTTAAATTGGCAGAAAGGGGAAAAAAAATACTATTGTAAAGCTTGTCAAATGATTTGATAGTAAAAAATGCTATGTAAGGGGGAAGTTATTGTTATAGCAGGTATGTGCTGGTGGTGATAAAAAGCCTGAAATGCTGAGTTTTGCTGGCAGTTTTCCATTTTTATTCTAGAGCAAACCTTGTGCACACTCTCCTGAGGGCTTTAAAAACTGATAGTTGTTTTTGTAGTATTTAAGTGTCCAAAGGCAAAAGGGATCTTCCTTTTCTCTTGCATTTCCTGCCGCTTTTTTTTTTATTTGTTTCTTTTTTGAGCATAAGCTGTCAAGTAGGAATATCTTTTTTCATTCCTGCTGCTCATTTTTTCTTCTAATTCTAATAGCTTTTTTAAAGTAGATGTTTCGTTTTAGCAAGTAACCAGTGGGCCCGCATCTGTGTCTCCGTTGTGACATTTTACCTATTGCCTCCCTAGTATCTCAACACTTCTGTCCTTGCTGTTGTCCTTTAGATATCTGCCAAAAATTAGAAGATACTTATACTTTGTCAGTGCCTCGACTGTGCATAATAATTCCACCTTAGCTACTGCAGTTAATGTAGAAGGTCACAGAGTACCTGACAAGTACTACAGGCAAAAAAAAACCCTTTCAGGTGTTATTTGTCAGCAAGGCGTATATAGTATAAATGAGTTTCCTACAATAGCAAGTTATTATAATGGTTGTGGTGCAGGTGGCAGACAAAAACAGAATGAAGCATGTTTCATTCACTATTCTCAGCACTGTAATTATTTTCTTTTCCACATATTTTAATAGTTCAATTTACCTGAGCTTTTTTTAATCTTAATAATAAACCCCTTTTAGCATTAGTGAATATGTGCTGTAAACTCCTGGGTGCCAGTGGAAATCTATATATTGTCCCAGCTCTTTAAAATGGAATGGAGGAGAAGAGGATTGTCTGGTTGCAGCAGAGCCATGAAATGATACCCTGATGGCCTTCTGGACTGATTCCATTGGAGGAAAGAGTCCATAAGGCTCCTTTAAAGCAGTAAATGATAAAATGGGCTTTTTGAGAGGAAAACAAAGCTTTCTGGGCTGTAAACCCAGCTGCAGCAAATCCCCCAACTTCTCTTTGGGTCTTAAAAAAAAAAAAAAAGTATGGGAATATTGTCTGTATTCGAGTAGAGTTTGGTTCCTGGAAGCCTTGCATCGCTGTGAGCAGATGTGGTGGCTGCCTTGCAGCACTGCCACTGTTGGGAAGCTCGTGTCCCCCAGCACATGCTGCTGGGATGTCTGCTGCTTGTGGTGCTCTGCTCAGAGCTGAGTTCTGATAGTCCATAGTGTCTTTGTAAGGCACAAGAGGAGCAAAAGTGGGTGCATAGGGTGAGCAGAGGTGGTGGTCTGCCTTGTAAAGACCTGTAAGTGCAGCTTTTCTGGGTGAGCTTGTAAGCTTAGACACCTCCAAGCAGGAGTGATTCTATCCAGTAGACAGCAGTGGAAAGGCAGCAATGTTCTTGCATTGTATTGGTGTTTTTTCCCTAGGTGCAGCTTCTGTTACGTGTATAAGAAGGTACTTACATTTTTCTGACAGTGAGTGATGGTGTTTCTCATGAGGCCTCAGAACTAGCATTATGGATGATGCTTTGATTTGTCTCCTTACCAAATGTCTCCCTTTAATTTGCTAATAACTTGTCAGTCTGTGCAATTTCTTTCTGAGCTGATGGTAATTTTTCTTTTAATTTCTGACTCTGATCTTCATCTTACCAATGTCTTTAGGCTAGAATTTGTTTTTCCTCTCTTTTTTTTTGGCTCCTGGATAATGATAGCCTAAGTAAGTCTTCTTGCCATGTTATCCTATTAATTTTTGGAATTTTTCCTAAGTTCCAGCATCTACAAGTTATTTATTGTTCAGCCCTAAGGAATAAAACTAGATGAGTGATTCAGCATCAGCATAGGCTATTTTAAACCTGTGCTTCTATCCCATCCTCCCCCCCTACACACTCCCTGTCCTGCCCTGTGCTGGTACTGACACTTGTGTGACCCCACGGTGAGCCAATTTAGGTAGCAGCTTCATGAAGAAAGTAGTTCCATTTGCTCTGGCTGCAGTTCTAAGGCTGCTATTATACCATACCAGCAGGCAGCTGCCAAAACAGGAAGGTCTTGTTCCCAGTTTCTCCACTGCCATCACCCCTTTGCTTATGCTGGTTGTGGTGTTCAATGGAATTTTTCCTGATCTGGTCTAACACACTAAAGAAGGAGAAAATGTATATACATATTTTTTCTTTCTGGGTTATTTTTTTTGCTATGACAGTAAATTAAAGAGGCCTATGAAGGCATTTGACAAGTGCAAAAGCTGGCAAAAACAAAACAGAGGTGGAGTCAAGTAAGTACCAGCAGTGGTACAAGGGAGAGAACAGATTCAGAGTTGGACTGGAAGGAGGAAGAATGTACTGCACCAGGTCAGGTCAGCTACAGCTGCAAGGAAACTAGTTTCACTCTTCTCCCACCTCTGCCCATTCATTCCTGCTCTCTTGAGTTGTGTAAGGACTCAGTAAAATTAGTTTAGTCGCAATCATCTAGTTCCTTTAAATGTTTGCTCAGTCTGGAGAATGCAAATCAAGCGTACATGCTGTCACCGGTGCAAACTTGTGCCAAAGACCAGTTCTAATGCAGTATTCCTCTTAAAAGTATTTAATTTTTTTTCTACGTGGAAATGGGAAATGTTTTTACTCGGTTGCAGTACTTTTATGAAGCAAACAATGGGATCTGTTTTTTCAAATGTTTACCATATAGCTGTGTTGTTGAACACAAAGAAGGAAGCTTTTGGGTTGTTGACCTCTGCTGCTGTAAACCAGCACAGCCTTTTTTATATTCCTTCTTCTCAATTCTCATGCGGCATTTAAAAACAGGTGATGTTTCTTCCCATCCCAACTCTTGTAAAACTGTTCAAAATACCCACTTTTAAGTTCCAGCTTACATAAACCCATGATCATTTGGGTTTGGGCCAAGGTTAAGCCATTTTTGCTAAAATAATACAAGGTAGATCTTTTCTGAAGACGTGAGTCCCATAGAATTTGCAGTCATGGCATCCATATAATCTCTTCTTCCCATTCATCAAGTGCTCCTTATTAGTCAGTTATTGTTTTTAAAAAACCTATGTTAGGTTACCCAGCACAAATGGAAGAACTGTTAACACTGAACCTATAAGGGAGGAAATGTCTCCATTCTTTTGACTTACATGTTCTGAAGTATTTCATATATGGACAGATTTAAATCTTTTGAAAGGGTTTAAATGGAGCAGAAAGCTCTTTGGTTATATGTACCAATGTAACCAAAGTGCTGGTTGACATAAACCAACAGATTTTTATATTTAAGAGATAATTTGAAGGAAAACTTACATTTGTAAATATTGGTCTATGGTCTTAGATGATTGAATTGAGCTTTGAGAACTATAAGGTAAATGAAAGAAAAGGCATAAGAAGTGTAACGTCTCATCTTGGCTTGCGAGAGCCACATTTCAAAACATTTTTGAAGTTTAAAACACTGAGTGCAAGAAAGAGGGGGTTTTTGTATTATTTTGGACTTTTGCACTTGAAATTATTTCTAATAATATCAAGATACTTATGGTCAAATATTAAAGCTTGAGCCAGTGTACTTTTGAAAGTTTCTGAAAATAAAAGTTCATTAGGACGTCAGTATTAAGAAGAGATGTTTAATAGGACATGCTAATTAAATGAGGATAGTACTGTTACAAATTACAAAACTAAAATAGGTCATGGAGTTCTAAAAGCAATCTATTATATATGCACCATGCACATTATTATTAATACATGCATCATTTGAATGTTTTAGAGACTGTTTCTGAATATGCATACATATATATATTCTAGTGTTTGATGTTGCCTTTTTTAGATATTCGGAAGATTATTATCTTCATATAGTCACAAAACTGCAGAACTGCACCTGGATAAGGAGACCAGAAGAATCTACAAAATTCAGGTAACTTTCATTGTTTCATTTAGCAAAACTGTTTACCCTAGATTTGTATAACAAGCCATAAGTTTAAATTTCAGTTTTGAAAAGATAATTTTGTATGCTTTTAGAGTGCATTCATAGCTATACATTTCTATTAATTCTTTGATGCTGGGGTTCTTATGGTTTGAATTGAACTGTGCAAACTGAGTAGGATAAGAGAACTACACAAATGAAGTGATTTCACCTATCTTCACTATAATGAATTGTTAACTAACTTAAGTAAAATGAATTAAAATATTCCTGACACAGTATTCCTGTATTCCTACAGTATTAATCAGTGATGTGATTTTGTTCATCTGAACTGGCACTCTGGTAAAAGCCTGTGTAATGAAGCAGTGTATTTCTCACCCCAAGATATTGCTTCCATTACAGAAGTGCTCAAGGCACTCATTAGGTTTGACACTCATGTCATGGCCTCTGAGCATGTAAGCACATGATGACATCTGTCCTTGTTCAGGATGGTACGTAAGTACATACTCCGTAGGGACAGTGATCCCTGAAAAGCTTCCACTCTCATTTGGAAATGCATCATGCTGGTTTTAGAGAATAGCTTCACTGTGCCAACCCTGTTTTCTCCAGGGGAGATACTCTCTTGAAGTACATGGATCATAATTAAATATTCTGTCATGATCATTAAAAATAAATAAATTGACCTACCTTCCAAGTCACTGGAGTTAATTGGCATTGAAAACTTAATATCCACATGCTCAGCATGATACGCCTGGAAGAAGTAGTTTTTGGGGATGGGTAAAGCTTCTTGTGCAACATAAATTGCAGGGTTCGCTGTGTATTGTAGTTAAGATGGTGTTTCCCAAAGCTGAGGTAGGAGAATACGTAGAGTTAAGGTTTAAGAAACTTTCCGTTAACTCAGGCAGGCTTTAGCTGCACACAGAGTATCAGAGCATGATAAGGAGCTGTAGAAGCAGCCCATTCTATTTCAGAACAGGCAGGTGTCTTGTACAGAGTTGAGAAGAGGTGAAGCTGCTCTCTTCTGCTCTTCACCCTGCTTTTTGTTTTCCATTCTTTTTTTTAACTTCTCCTACTTCCGAATGTACCAGACACCACTTACCAGGAATTTGCCACTTCTGCTGCTGAGCTAGGTATGAGTCAGTAGCAGAGTAACCACTCCTTGTTTCAGCTTCACTTCCTCATTTATTGTTTCTGCAATCTGTCTTCCATTGGGCCAACTTCTACATTTTCTAGGCCTATGGGAATCAAACATGACACCCTCTATCTAAACCGTCATATGAGACTGTTGGACTTTTAAGTACAGGATGCTTACTGTTCCTCTTGCTGTCCTTGCCTTCCAGCAAGGAATGTGGGTCATAAGTAGGCAAGGTGGGTTATACAATAAATGATCAGACTGGAAATATTCAAAAGTGAAAAATTTGGAGTGCACTGAGCCAGCTAGAAAGTGTGGACTGTATGTACATTGAGGTGAGCTTGCTAGCTTTAACTTAGCTCAAATACCAGTGAAACAAATCTTTTGAAACCCATGGTTCGGCACAGGCTGGGCAAACTCTTGTTACTTAATCGACATGCAAAGGCTGTGCTGTTACGGTTTCATTACTTTTTAACATTCAAACTAGCTAGAATATTAGCTAGTTGATATGTACTTAACCCATTGTGCAATTATGATGAAAGTACTTTATATTCCTCTGTCCCCATGAAAGTTGATCTGTTTTGTTATCATCCAAAATTTCCATTGATAATGACCAAGGACTGGTACTTTGGTTTAGGGCACTACAGATGATTATGTTACAAAAGTTGCGTGCTTTTGTGTAAGTCTTTTTCCCATTCTCTCAAACTCCTCTCTGTTGTTTTTTGGAAATAGGTTATTAAAATTTTACAGCTGTCCTTGCTCCCAGACCATACCGAAGACTTTCAAGGCTCTTAGCAGTTGGTCAGTAGAGGCTTTAAAAAAAGAGAAAAACAAATAAGGTATAAAATTTACAGAATAAATCTGTGTACACTCCTTGCTTACAGCACTCCCAAACTTGTTTATCAGAATTAAGCTCAAAAGCCTGGAACTAGCTTTGTAAGGACACTCTAGCCGAGAAATGATGCATTGACAGAGCACTATGGGGAGCACAGCTTCTAGAAATGTAGTGAAATAAATGAATAAATAATCCCTTGGCAGTACATCTCTTCCTTTTTCTAACTTTGCCTAGTGCCAATAATGCATAATAATTGTGTAATACAAATATTATTCAGTTCTAAAAATCTCATTAAATAGGTAGATAAACACACCCATTTTGCAGAAGAGGAAATTAATCTCAGAGGGGCTGTGCAGTAGGAATTGGGAAATACAGCTAGCCACTTTCAGGAGGAGAGCTTGAAGCTGCCTGTGTCGTATTATTCACCTGCCAGTGCCACCAGAAGTCTGCCTGCTGACTAGACTGCAGAGAAGCTGCTTGAGTTCTTTCCCTGTTTGCCCATCTGTTAAATGGAGTGAACACTTACATGCTTCTCAGGTGTGATGTCAATTGTATGACATCTCTCTATTATCCTGAAGTTCTGAAGAACAGGCATGCATATTTATAAGGGATTTAATGCCGTGTGCTTCAGGGCATAAACTGACCTCTAATTAATAAGGTTCAAAAGCAGCTTCCTGTGGGGTAGTGCATTTTTCAGAGAAGCTTTCTTGTATTTTCCTTTGCAGTTTTTGCTGTTGGCTACCATCATACTGGTGGTAGAGTGAAGGAATATGTGATCTGAGTCAGTAACTCTTATGTTCCTAGAAGACAGCACTGTGTGCCAGCAAATACACATCAGTTCTCTTTGTAAGCCACACTCCCAGCAGATCCAGGCCAAATAAAAGAATATGAATAGAAGTGCAATGCAGGAAAGAAATACTTGTCTTTGTATTTGGCAAAATAGTTACAGCAGACAGCCATGCATGGCAGAAACCACAGTGGGTTTGCCAACCCAATGTACAAAAAGCAGAATGCAGGATCCTGTTTGCCATGAAGCTGTGCAAACAGTTTTATTTGTTGTCAGAGAGCTGCCCTGTTCCAAACTGCTTTCTCTAAAGCTGCTCTGCTGTGCAGGCTCACATGCACTTGGCTAGATTGCTGTCTGGCAGTGGTCAGTGGTTCTTGACAGCTATGTCCTCCATGTCTTGACAGCTAGGTGCTCTAGACCCTTCACCAGCTTCGTTGCCCTTCTCTGGACACTCTCCAGCACCTCAAGGTCCCTCTTGTAGTGAAGGGCCCAAAACTGAACACGGTGTTTGAGGTGCGCCCTCACCAGGGCCGAGTACAGGGGGACAATCACTCCCCCAGCCCTGCTGGCCTCACTGTTCCTGATACAAGCCAGGATGCTACTGGCCACTTTGGCCACCTGGGCACACCGCTGGCTCATGTTCAGCCAGCTGTCAACCTGCACCCCCAGGGCCTTTCCTACCAGGCAGCTTTCCAGCTGCTCTTCCCCAAGCCTGTTGCGCTGCCTGGGGTTGTTGTGCCCCCAGTGCAGGACCCGGCCTGCCCAGACCCCCCTGCAGAGCCTCCTGCCCCCCAGCAGGTCAACGCTCCCCCCGCTTGGTGTCCTCTGCAAACTGGCTGAGGGGGCACTCGATCCCCTCGTCCAGATCATTGATAAAGAGATTAAACAGGACTGGCCCCAGTACTGAGCCCTGGGGAACACCACCGGCCACCACCCAGATGTAACTCCATTTACTATCACTCTTTGGGCTCAGCCTTTCAGCCAGATTTTAACCCAGAGAAGAGCACACCCGTTCAAGCCCTGAGCAGCCAGTTTCTCCAGGAGAATGCTGTGGGAGATAGTGCCAAAGGCTTTACTAAGGTCCAGGCAGACAACATCCACAGCCTTCCCCTCACCCACTAGGTGGGTCACCTTGTTGTAGAAGATCAGGTTCATCAAGCAGGACCTGCTTGTCATGAACTCACACTGGCTGGGCCTGATCCCCCTGTTGTCCTGCCTGTGCCACATGATGGTGCTCAGGCTGATCTGCTCCATAACCTTCCCCTGCACTGAGGTCAGGCTTCCAGGCCTGTAGTTCCCTGGGTCCTCCTTCCTGCCCTTCTTGTAGACAGGATCACATTGGCCTCCAGTCTTCTGGGACCTCTCTAATTTGCCAGAACTGTTGATAAATGATGGAGAGTGGCTTGGTGAGCTCCTCTGCCAGCTCCTTCAGTACCCTTGGGTGGATCCCACCCAGCCCCATAGACTTGTGCATGTTTAAGTGGAGCAGTGCGTTACTTACCCTTTGCTCTTGGACTGTGAGGACTTCATTCTGCTCCCCTGACTTGTCTTCCAGCTCAGGAGGCTGAGTACCTGGACGGTGACTGGTCTTACTATTAAAGACTGAGGCAAAGAAGGTATGAAGTACCTCAGCCTTTTCCTCATCCTGAGCAGCAGTGTTCCCCACTGCATCCAATAAAGGTTTACCCACATGTTTCTCAAAATCAAGAAAAATCACGAGGCAAGTACAAGCCACGATGTTCTTTTTAGTATCTCCCATTATCCACAGTCAATTTTCTCTGGTTGATTTTTGTCCAACCTGTGTCGGGGAAGCAGTCTCCTGGCCTTTCAGTTATTTCTGCACCTGTAATGCTGACATCAGCAGTATCAGATTTAGGCTGCCCTCAGAGGAGCAAGTGCAAGCACTGGGTTCATTGC
Organism: Falco punctatus; assembly: GCF_963210335.1. Lineage (NCBI taxonomy): Eukaryota > Metazoa > Chordata > Aves > Falconiformes > Falconidae > Falco > Falco punctatus. The sequence continues at coordinate 73,081,556 of NC_137583.1, forward strand.
CCTTGAAATCTAGTTAAGATTTATCATGCCCCACAGTAGTCTATGTCAGCCATTGCTAAAGAGGTTTTATCTAACTTACAATAGAAGCTAGCAAAGGTGATGTACATACAACAGAAGTGGTGAAAATGGCATCCTACTAACAGTGATTTAAGGAAGTCGTTCCAATGTTTCCTACTACTGACATAAAGAGAACTATTTAAGTGTTTTTTATTCAGACCTTTCTTTTATGAAATTCAGCTGTGCTTCTCTTGTTCTTTTTTTATTGTGCTTGTTGCTTATGGCTCTACAGTCATCTAGCATCTCCACATCACCCCTTTGTTTCTAAGCCCACCTGTATTCTTCCTTCCTTTTCAGATTTACATCAGCTTTAAATTGTTTTAGAGAAAGCAAGTCCTCAGGTTTCTTGATTATAAGAGAGGATTGGTAGAAGCTTGGAAAGGGAAGAGAAATAATCCTGCAGCTGTCTGGAAGCATTATTCTTAAAGCTCCAGCAAAAAGCCACGCTGGGTAGCTTCCTCTGCAATGGCTCTTCTAGCTGCAGTCAGTAGAGTCTCAGGTTCCCTAGGTAACCTGAATATTAATTATTATATTAGTATTCTTCAAAGGTTTTCCACTTAAAAGAAATGTTTCATTAGTGCAACAAATTACAGAGCCCAATTGGGTGCAAGCTGTAATTGTTCTTTACACCTCCACATCTCTTTGCTTTACAGACTTTTAAGCTTGATTTATTCTCATTTGGGCTATACACCCATGGTGGGAAATAATCTGCAGGTTTTGGTGGAAGCTAACAAATAGCTAAAACAGCCCTCAAAATGACTGGGGGGGAGGGGAGGGAGGATATGGAGAAAGTCTGAGCAGATGCTGTGTTTCAGAGAAACCTCTGGGCATTGTGTTTTCTGGGCCATCTCGCTTAGCTTGGAGCCTGACAGAGCAATGCAACAGTTTTTCAGGAGTGGTATCACACTGGAATAGCCCTGTGTGAACTGTGGGTAATGCGCTGCTCCCCATGGAAATACCATTCCTGGCAAAGCTTATTTGCATTTGGTAATGAAGGGAGAAGGAAATTCCTATGTGTAAAATACACTTTTAAACCCCCTGATGTTACACTGCAGTTCAGCTGGCACACTGCTCCACCCCACAGAAATATTTTTAACTTTTTTTTAAAAGAAGACATTGCTACTTTAAAAAAAAGAACCCTAGGTCTTGAAAAGAATAGTTAAAAGATCAAACCATTTTCCTAGTCCTGTAATTTCCCCTCCTGCTTTTTATTCCACTCGACCTCTATTACCCTTTTCCCACTTTAATGTCTTTTCTGAAAAGTGTGTGTTAAACATTCCTGCAGATTATAAAATCCCACTCCTTCTTGAAGAGATTAATTTGTAGTGTGCTACACTCTTAACATATATAAGAGTATTGCTTAATACATCTGTGTACTGTGATGAATCACAGCTGAAACAAATATAATACCCTGCAAGGTCAATTTATGCTTGCATAAGCTCACACCACCACATAATCAATAGCTTTCCTAACACTAAACAGATCAATAATTACACTGTATTCTCTGAAATCTTCCATTCCAGTATATAAGAAAATACACAGAGCTCAGAGATTACAGTGTGATTTAAGAGTACATTCGCTGCATAGGTTTAATAGATCATATGTAAAATCAGGAGTATATATTTGGAGACATATTTCTATTTCAGAAGAGGAAAAAGGCTTGGTGGAGAGATAGTAATTAGTGACAGTTTGGAGAAATGGTTGAATCTTTTAATTGCTCTACAGACTATATACTTTCCTAAAGGTTGGAGGATTCCTATAAGGAGAACCTAATTTTGGATCAGGCTGACTTAATTATGTCTTCACAGTGGACTCTTTAAATAATCTTTCATTTGAAAATTTTAATACGTTTTTTACATATTCAGCTTTGATTTCAGATTCAACCCTGTTGGCTTTCATTGTCTTAATCGTTTATGTTACTTCATTTATAGGCAGTTCAAGGGTTGTCAGTGTAGCGTTCCCCTTCAACATGTTCTGTTGCAGATACCGGATTTAACCACTCTTTTCTAAAAGACTGGAATATGTCATAATATGCCTCACTGCACTTTGCTGCTATTGACCTGGATTGACAAGAGCCTGGAGAAACCCATATCATTGTCTAAAGCACCCAGTGCAGTACAGTAAGATAATTGCTTGCTCATTATAAAATATTACAGCAATGGACATAGATAAAAGGTAGTCTTGCACTGTTTGTAGTTGTACCCTTGAAATTTGCTGTTATATAGTGGGCTTTTTTGTGGGTTCTTCTCTGTACCACCGCAACAGTCTCTTCAATGTGAAACCTCAAAGTCTTTGTTGTCTTCACACGTGCAGTACAATAGCTCACATGAACTAATGATTACAAATACCCAAGCTACATGAACCATTAAAGCAAGCTATTAGGCAAGCATACACTTTTTCTGGTTATTAGTAATCCAGACTTTTGTCACTTGGAATACTTTGCCCTTTATTCAATTTATTCAAATTATATTGCAAACTGCTGTGAAATATACTTAGCATCAGGCTTACAGGAGTTACAGCTTTAAATATTTGCTAGTCTTACTTTGTGTTTGGTTATGTAGTTTATGTGGTGGTTATGTGTGTTGGCTAACTGAAGATCCACAAAGGGGTACGTCTGTGTAAGCACTGCTGGTGTAGCTAACGTGCAAGTGCTTTATAACAGGACTGATACAATACTCTTTGCGCAAACAAACATTTGCTTGTAGAGATGTTTGTAGAAGGTGACTTAGAATCAAATGGACTTCAGTCATTTCTGAAAGATGTTTGGCCAAATACATATGAAAAGATCTCCAGTTGTTGATATTCTGCACCTTGCCTACACAGTCTGTTTCGGTGTGCTTCCTAATACTGAACTTAAGCTTTCTTTAGTGCAAATTAAGATGATTTTCCTCACCCTCCCTACCGTGGCCTTAAAACAGTTGAGTATCTACTATTTAGAAAAATGTTTTGCATATTTTGGTATTTCTGCAGTGTCAATCCCCATCCACTTTCCCCTCCTCTGACTTTAATTTAGTCCAATATATAATGACAGTGAAATATTCCACACTGTCCTCAGCTATGAAGAATGCCCTCTGGCCTCAGGTCTACAGGCACTGGCATCACACTGAACTGTAGCCTAACCAAAAGAAATACTATTAAGTTCACACAGTTTTGTCAGATTATGCAGGCTCCTGTCCCCCTGAGGATCACGGTTATAACTGTGCAGGCCCAGTTGTCCAGCTCTAGGCTGGAGCAGACAATTCCAGTGGTATACGCCCTTTCCTGTGTCCCAAAGTACAAGGATGTGTAAAGTTTTGGTGCAGAAGCAAGTGCCTTTTCACACCAGATACATACCTGAATAAGATATTTTTTGAACATATAGAACAAAATTACTTTTAGCTAAGCATTTCTGATGAAAGAATGTGTTCTGAATAAAAACCATCCTACTTACTGCAGGAGAATGAATCAGAGGTCCTCTTGGTACTGGTTTCAGTAGTTTGCAGCAGTGGGGAGTTTTTAAACTTAGTGGAAGCTCTTAGGACAAATTTCACCCCTATTATAGATTCTTCCCATTCCATTTAGGATAAGGGCAGTGCTGGCTTTTGGACCAGCTGAGAAACTCTGCTAGCCCTTGACTAACCATTGACTGCTTTAGCCCTTATGGCTGGTTCAGATTGAGTTGTTGAAAGGAAGATGATGAGACTTTTGCAGTCTCTTCAGGATGTGTGCACACCATGTCTTGTCAGCAGGCATGTGCAGCCTGTATGCAAGCGCTGAACCAGCTAAAATGCATGTATTCATATTAGTGCAGAACCAAGCTGAGCTAATTAATTTTGCTACTTGGAGGGATACAAATAGTTCAGGCTGAGCTTCTTGGCTACAGAGCTACTACAGGATCTGCAAAGAATATTTAGATACTGTAGATGCTTAACTGACTAGCACTACATAGAGTGAACTATCAATGTGGAGTGTTTCTGTTAATGCAGAGGGCTTTGGAAACATGTGCAATCAAGGCAACAGTCCTCTATTACTGCCCACAGTTAAGTGTGGACTAGCTGCATAGCAATTGCAAAGCAATGTTATTCCTTTGGCTTGTCACAACACTTTGATAACTTGCTTCAGAAGCCAGGATTTTCTTAAATTTCTTTTCCAGGTACTGGTTTTGTTCCTCACTTGTTACAAGTGACATTTTCCAAATAATGCTTCAACTGCCTTTCTACTTATCTTGGCATAAGAAATATCTGTGGTTGATAGTAAGCCTCAGGATTTAAAAGTAGCTCTTAGGTTTCACTCCACTTCCAGCTGTGTGCAGGAGAAGTGTTGGAGAGAAGGCTTCCTCCAAATAAGAAACTGGCAGTGCCAACGTGTACTCCAGAGAAGATACTTTACACACCTAGAGCCTTACAAAACTTGGGTACTTTGACTGCAGCTTGCTTCACTCCAGACTTATAATATTGTGACTGGATCATAAAAACACTTTGTTCTAAGGCAGCCTCCAAGTCTAGCAGCTCTGCTAACAAGTGGAACTTAAACCTTCTTACTGTGGGCTACATCCATGTTCTTACACATATCTGAGGTGGATGCTCAGCCCGTATAGCAGCATCCCATCTTCCAAAAGCTGGCTCCATATCTCAGTGTCTTCTGCTGGTCAGAACAGACAATGTGGATCACTTTCTACCCTTCCAAAGAAAATGCAGTTTGGATTTAAGGTGGTACTGTTTGATGCTGTGAAGATTCTGACCCTTGTCTCTTATCCCACTATCTGGTTAGGAACTTCTTTATATGTTGGGTTTTAACAATTTGTCTCCCCAGATGGCATGATACAGAAGTTAAAATGTCTTGACTTTGCAACACCTTACATATAGCACTTGTTAAAAGAATTGGCTTATATGATACATATCTTAATCTTATGAAACACATGCTCTTTAGTGTGTCATTACCTCATGACATCAATACTATAATGATGATTGCAGTAATAGATTGCTTGAAATGCCCAGACTCTACCACTTCCTTGTTGTTTGCTGTCAGTTGTAGAGGTACCATGTGTCACAGCTTGTGCAAAATCCTGTATGAACAGATCACTAAATACATTGCCAGTAGGTATTGCTGTCTGCAGTTACATGCATTCTGGCTTGAACTCTGTACATGGATGCTTGGGCACATTTTGATCTAAGTAAGAGGTTTCTGTTGTTGCCTCCAAATTTTTAGCATATATGCTCTTAGGTAACCTAAGTATATGTGTCATTAATCAGTATGTATTTTCTTGTTCTCACTGCATTTCTGAACTAGCCTGGCTCTGTTGTACTTCCTCAGTGAATCCATAATATTAATTTAAACTATTATTTTCTTACTAATTCTGATATCTGTTTTTCTTCCAGACTGTTGCTGCTTTTATTGAAGCACTCGTTCTTGTGGAATGAGTAATAAAAAGCAAAACCACGTCGTCTGTATTAGTGAATGTTATCTATCATCAGTTTGCTTTTTCAGGTTCTGGTAGCCATCACACACAGAACAGCTGTTTTACTAAAGCTGGGCAAGGATATTCTGGCATTATGCCTTCTGTGAACGTCTTGTACTTGACATAGATAATATTTAGTGAACGATGGCAGCTCCCTAAGAGTGGGATCCCAGCCCAGCAGAGAAGGGACTGGCAGCCGGGCCCATCCCACCCCCTGCCAGGAGTGGGGCAGCCCTAGCCCTGGGCATGGGCACCTCCCTGGGGACAGGATGGGTACAGCTGGAGACTAGCTCTGCTGCAGTGTTGCTGGGTCAGAGGCTGACAGCTCTGGGGCACTGAAATGGGGTCCTGGGCCATGGGCAGGGTGCAAGGGCCCTGAAGGTCTGGGCAGGGGTAGTGAGACTTCATGGTTGTCCTCAGGGCCTGACAGTAATATCTGAATCCTCTTGTTAGCACACGTGTTAAGGTTAGAAAGATGTGGTTATAGGAAAAAAGTGTACAAGAAAGAAAAGCAAGTGAACTCTAGTCGAGTGGTTCTGTAACATCCAGTGTTTCCAGAATTATTGACTTAATTTGACTCTCCTGCCTCATTCCTCCATTTCTATTTCTCCATATTTTTAAAATAGGACTCTATATGCCCAGAGCAATTGTTTTCACCATGTGTGCACCTTTTGTGCTTTGGTTCGATCCCTACCCTTGTACCTAGTGGTTTTCATAGACCACAGACCTCCCCTGCCCCTTAAGGCTTCGAGCAAGGCAGTGGGAATGTTTGTGTTTGGGGAGTGGAGCTGAATATGGCTTGTGGGAATCTGGACCCTACTGTTTCCTTCCTCAGTAGTTAACATTTCCTACTAACTCTCCTAGTATGATTATTTCAGATCTGTGCCATCCCAGCACTCGGTGTTCCTCACACATCTGGAAACTTTGAGGACTTTCAGAGCTCAGTATTCAGAATGGGTTAATATATAGCAGTAAGCCATCTGCCAATTGAAATGATACTCTTTCCTTTGGTATTGTATGTATGAATTAAACCAACCTTCCCAACCTTGTTGCCCCCCATTTTGACCATTATTTCAAGAGAAGTGAGCTTGGGGGTTATCCCAGATCTGTTCATTCTCTTCCTTGTCTTTCAGGAAACATAAACCTTGGGTTCTTCCATGTGCTAGACTATGCCTCTTCTCCATCAGAAACAAAATTATACTATTATTAAAATATTTGCTCTATTTAATTGTTGATAAAGTTGAATGAAGCAACTTCTCTTACCTGTGTCTTACTCTATTACAGTCAGCTTACTTTCAACCAGAATTTGGCCTGTATTGTTCAACTAGTGCCAATGGTTTGGTTTACTTTATTCACTGGAAAAGTATGAAATAAAAGTTTTCTATTCCTTTGGCTATAACTGTAATATATATATTATTATTTTTTCTTCACATTTAACCTTCAGCATTAGGACAGGAATTATTATCTTTTCCCTGCTGTGTTATCTTCTTCAAAATTCCAAGCAATTCTGTTATCAGTGAACTTTCTTCTCTAAATGGTTAATAATTCTCTTAGTATCTCACCTAATGAAATAGCTGTGTCCTAACGATTGATGGATAATATCCTGGCCATGAATATTTCAGCCTTACAGTCTGAAAATCAGATCCAGTGGCAGCAGAGAGAACATTGTTCCCTAAAGCAAAATGAATTACAATGTTTCAGGTCTGATTTCAAAGGTCTGATGGGGCTTTTCATTGCATTTCACTGTTAATAGTAGGATGTTTGCACATGTAGTATTTTTGTAAGTTTGGAGGTAATGGGAATTGTAAGATGGGTGATAGACTTCACTCCTACGTAAAGTCGTCTATTTAAGAACTCTTGCACTCTTGTCTATTTAAGAACTTCTGCTAGGTGTTTTGCGGAGCAGGTGGGCTGTATGTCTTTACCACAAAGATATCTGTCTATTTGCAAGTTGTGATGTAATTCATTTAACATCTGTGATGATGTGCACAGGAAAAATGTACTGAGCAGTTGCAGAAATGAATTGTTAATTAATTGGCTTGCAACTATCCAGCTGTTCACTAAGTACTATAGCCAGTACTTCCCATCACCATTCCTTTCATCTCCTTGGTTCTGTCTTCAGCCTCCTCCAGTTTCTTATAATTACTCATTCTATGTTGGTTGAAATCACATCGTTAATTCTTTGGGGATTGAAGTTTCTCAGTGTTTCTATAATAATCTTAGCAGTTAATAGTAAGGAGAAGACTGATTACAACTTTTTCTGGATGGGAAAGGGAGACCAAGAGAGAAAATCAGGATAAGAGAAGTTCTTGGTCTGATAATTTTTGAGTGTTTGCTGTGAAAGCAGACTTGCAAAGCAAGTCAGGAGAAATGACATTACAGAGGGTTCCTATAGCCTTCTGTTGCTTAGTTAGAACTGGTTTTCACTGATCTGGTTCTCTACAATCACTTTCCTACTTATATGCCTGTCTTTGAGCAGGTTTTGTTTGGGTTTTTTGCAGGTCAGAATTAGCTTCCTGCTGTGATGCAGTTCACAATTTTATTGCTTCTCAAAACAACAGCCCACTGGGAAGTAACATGAGTTATGAAGTGGACAGTAAAAAGACCATCCTCATTACAGAGGACATTTTTAAGATGCTGCCTGTGGTAAGAACTGTATCTTTACCTGTTATTATGATTGCAGTATCATATGTATTTCGGGTTAGTAATAGAGTTGCTTTGTTTGATACCTCTGGAAGAGACCCTTCACCTCCTGTATGCACTTCTTCATTCACCTTGTAAGACCTTTTTTTTTAGCCTTCCCCTGCAGTGATGGAGGCATGGACAGGGTATCAGAAATCAGGTTGTAGGCAGATTTGGTACAGAATACAAGTTGTAGCCTGGCTTGGCAGGCTGAGAATGTTTGCCTTCTTTTCTCATTCCCCTTTTCAAAGGCATTTCAGTCTGGAACAACATTTCATATTCCTCATACTCCTATGCTATTTCCAGTGCAGGCTTGGGCATATAATTTATGAAAGTTATTTTGGTGGTAAACCTGATACAGAATGGAATGGAATGAGGATAGGATAGGATAGAACAGAATAGCCTAGACTAGACTAGACTATTGCAGTGGGAATGGACCTACAGCGATCATCTAAGTCCAACTGCCTGACCAATTCAGGGCTGACAAAGTTAAAGTATATTATTAAGGGATTGTCCAAATGCCTCTTAAACACTGACAGGCTTGGGGCATCTACTGCCTCTCTAGAAGCTTGTTCCCATGTTTGACCCCACTCTCAGTAAAGAAATGCTTCCTAATGTCCAGTCTAAACCTCCCCTGGTGCAGCTCTGAACCATTCCCACACATCCTATCACTGGACACCAGGGACAAGAGATCAGCACCTCCCTCTCCCCTCCTCAGGAAGCTGTAGAGAGCAATGAGGTTGCCTCTCAGCCTCCTTTTCTTCAAACTAGGCAAGCCCAAAGTCCTCAGCTGCTCCTCATAGGACATTCCTTCCAGCCCTTTCACCAGCTTTGTTGCCCACTGGAGAGGTGCCAGATACACAAGTTGAGCAAAGAAATCAGATTTTGTAGCCCAGGACTTAAAATAGTTCTGGAGAACAGACAGAGAGGGGTGCAGAGATGTACAGAGATTTCTCAAAAGTAAGAGCACATGGGGGCCCTCTTACCCATCTCTGGCATTCTTGATTTGTGATATATGAGCTACCATGAGTCTACTCCTTTCTAATGCTGCTGTGAATCACTAAAAACATCATTGCAACAGAGGTTACAGTGGTTCCAAATTTAAACTGAATGAATGGAAAAAGTAGTATGTTTTATGTGCATATATTCTTCCTAAGCTAGCAAGGCTTGTCTGGCCTTTGTGTTCTCCTACTGTCTTTTCAGAACTGAACAAAATATTTGAACATGTTGGTTTGTAATATATTACCAGGCAATGTGATACATGATACTTTTTCCACACTTTTTGTCTTGTTCATAATGGTGTCCCTTCCTACTTCTCTTTGGCAAGCTGATGAGAGGAGGAGGAGGAAGGATAAACCTTCGTGTAAGCAAGTTTTAACTCAATTTTACAAGTGGGTTCAGTTTCTGCAGTCAATGTAGCTCAGCTGTTGGCCTTTCTGTTGAATGTCAGTGCTCCCACAGCAGGAGAGGCTGAACGAGATGTATGAGATGGTTCTGAGACCCTGGGATAACAGCCAACTATATTAATGTCAACTGAAATAGCCAACGATTTACATTAATTTGCTAGGTTGTGATCTGTGCTGGTTCACAAGTGGATGCACTCAGCTCCCATTCAGCTTCCCTACTGCAAGACAGCAGCCTCTAACAAGAAGAGAAGTGGGGAGGGCAAACAGCCAGAAACAGTAACCTCTTCAGTTAGCTGTCACGTTAACCATGAGTTAAGGCAGGGTACATGATTATCCTTTGCAGCATCTTCAGGCTCCCCTAAATTTGTTATTTTGCATCAAATGTAATTGTGTGATGACAAAGTAATGAGCATTTACAAAGTTACCTTCTATTAGCTGACAAAGTCAATGACTGTTTGACAGCCCCCAGTCTGTTACAGTGCCAAGGAAAATGGGTAAATTTAAATTATCTTCAGAACAAGTTAGTTTCTTCGTTTGTCAAGGATTCAGTCCACTAGATAATTTGTGTGTTAAGTGTATTTAAAGGGTATTCATTCAGTTTTAACAATCCAGTGTTATTACCTCAAAGTACTGACAACAGAAGTAGCAGTTCCCAGTTTGTTGGTGCCTTTTTTTGCTTTTGGCTGTCCAGGCCTGGCAACCCTCTCTGCTAAACAGTGAATGCCTTCACTGGGATTTACTGGATTAAACCTGCAAGGACAAATGACTAAAGAGCCGAAGAAACAATAAAAAGATGTATAAGGCATTGGCTGTGTCTTTTTGTTTGTTTGCAGTCCTCTCCTCTTTCGGTCTATCCCTTCAAGACCTGTGCCGTGGTTGGAAATGGAGGCATTCTGAAAAATTCCAGCTGCGGAGCTGAAATAGATAGTTCTGACTTTGTGTTTAGGTAAGAGCATCTTCATCTTACTGAAGTGTGTCAAATGTTTTCTAAAAACTTGGCAGGCTTGAAAGCATGCCAACACCAGTTTGTAGCAGTGAGGAAGGATCTTGGCAATTCTTTATTTCTGCCTCTCTAAGGATACTCATTTTGCTTTGCAGAATTCAGAATGCTTCTTCTTAAGTAAAGAGGGGACTATGTGGATATATGTATGATCTATGATTGCAAAGATACCTTGCCAGTGATGTGAAATGTGATTATCTGGGAACCTGAAATTTCTGTTCATTAAGCATCCTTTAGGAGAGGGAACTTGTTTTCTTTATTTTGTTAATCAGAAGAGAATAAAGAAAACCCTGAAACTGAAGTAAGAAAGACTGGTATGAAATGTCACGTTTACCTTTACCTCTGGTTTAACAGAGGATTTACTTAGCCTTAGGTTGGCTTGCTAATGCAGTTATTTAACTACCCCGGTATTTGTCTCACCTTATGTTAGCTATCTAAACAATTAGGCAACTAATTTAAATAGTTTTTTTCAGCTCCCTGTGTAGATTGTGGAGAAAACTAGGCATGCTCAGAGCATAATTTGGCCCACTGTCTCAGTACATGACTCACACTTCGTAGTCCCTGCAAGGGAACAGAGTAACAGAGTGAAGGTTCTCTCAGTGATGTCCAATCACAGAGTCTGCTGGATTTTGTTTACTGCTTAATATTTGGGCTTTTCAAATAATAATAATAAAAAAAGTCTTTACAGTTAGGCAACTGTCTTAATGAAAATGGGAAATCTGCATACTATGATGCTAAACTTTCTAAGTGACTAGTTGACTTTAAAAGATGCTCTCTTTACCTTTTACAGAAACCACTGTTTCTGCAATTGGGCAAGTTATGCTGTTGTTAGAAGACCTAACAGAAGATTTTCAGAAGAAAGTTTTTGTTTTGGCAACAGGCAATATTTCCTAGCAGCTGACACAGGGCATTCATAGACTGACTCCTTCTGGGATTTTAACTTTGCTACTGATTTGTGAGATGATTTATGAAAATGAGCTCTCTGTGCCCTATTTTAACCATCTGTACAGTAGATTAAATATTTTTACTAGAAGTGCTCTAAGCCTTATTTAATATTTGTAAAGTGCTTAGAGATCCCTGTGAGCTGATGTGAAAGTGTCATTACTCAAGAAAGGAGTTTGCAAATAATATTTTGAAGCATTTCTGGTGCACATCTGTTTAACTAAATGTTTCTCAATTTCAGGTGTAACCTCCCTCCAACCACAGGAAGCATTAGCAAAGATGTTGGCAATAAAACAAACCTTGTGACTGTTAATCCGAGTATCATTGCTCAGAAGTAAGTGCTACTGCAAATCTCTTTCTGTGCAATATTGTATAATTGTTTGACGCGATTTAGATTTTGTTGGAAATAGGCTGGGATAACAGCATAGAGTAGTGCATGCAGATCACGTCATTAAGCCTTAGTTCCCATGTAAAATGTATGCCAGTCTAAATGGAAATCTGTTAAACCTAGCCTGTTTTGTAGCAGAAAGGAGTCAGCAATACCCAGATTAGCAAGTGCCTTGGTTGGTAACAGTCCACAGTTTATAACAGAATAAAAATGATGATTGCAAGCCCAAGCCTCTTCTTTTCCCCCCATGACCCTCATGACCCCCTAGCATCAGAAAGGAATTGTAATCATAAATCAGGAAAGCTGGGAAATGTGTGTCTGACTCTTGTCAGTAGGAGTGTGAGCACATGTTCTTAGGTAATGTGCTTAGAGGCTGTTCTGATGAAGGCTGTTTCCTGAATGGAAGCCCAATTTCTGTAATCCATTTTCTCAACCCATATTTAAGCTGCTCACACTTTTTTTTTTCTCAGCAAATTGTGGGTTTTTTCACCTTCTTGAAGAAAAGAAAATCTAATAAGGCCGGGCTGACTAATCTGACATCTTCAGCAGGCTGGAACTGCAGCTTATCTATGAAAAGGACTACTGTGGCATGTTATTTACTGCTTACTGATCTTACTGTATCTTTTTGTCTGTCATATCTGTATTTGTCAAATAGACAAAATCAGTCAAAGCTTTTTTTTTTTCCTTTAAAAGAAGAAGGGGAAAGTACAGTGAGCATAGAAATGACTAACAGGCATTTGTCATTCATTCAAGGATACAGCTTTATTTTTTTAAATAAGTACTAACTACCTTAATGCCTACCCAGCCCTTTTTGACTTAAATTAATTATTGCTTCCCCAAAAATAGATTTAGCTCACTGGTATTAGTGGGGCTGCCCAATAATATGGGGAAGGAAACTTTGTCCAGTGACTCAGCATCTTTAGTGACTACTGACCTGATGCACGATTTGTGTGGGCTTGATCAAAGTGTTCTGCAATAGCTGCACTCATTTTTCAGCTGAATTAAGCAACACCAGGGTTAATAGGAGTTACGTTGAAAGACATAGAAGCTAAATCTGTGAGGCCAAGATGAGATTATGAGAGGACTTTAGAATTTTTTAAAAAATAATTATTTAAATATTCAGAGAACATTGTAAATGCTTTTGAAGGAGGAGCAGGAAGCAACGTGGCACCATTTAGCAGAACTAGGTTTGTTTCTTTTCTCAGAAGACCTATTCTGACTTTATTCACTTTAATTTCTAATTCTGTATTTGGGTTCTGGGTTAGTCTGATGTTATTATTGTTAAGGCTAATCAGCTTTTGAACTGTGTCTGTCAGGGTGCACAATGTAGGTGAACTCTCTTGGAGGAAAGAGGCATGGTTGCATGGTTCTTATGTGTCCTGATGGAACTGGGCTGCACTGTACCTTACAGTGGCAGAGCTAGAAAGGAAAGCAAGACAAGGTTGAGTTGTTCAGGTTTCTAGCTAAGGAGGAACAAAGATCTGAATTCTGTCCTGAAGGCTCTTTATGCGCTTTACACTGAGTAGAAATAGAGAAAATTCTTGAAGCAGAGGCCAGAAGTTCACCCTTTAGCCACTTTTCCTAGACATAGGCTCAGGCACTTCTTGCTTGTTTCAGCTGTGCAGCTTTCGCGTGCACAGGGGCCCAAGGTCAACAGCAGGGCCTGAGTCACTCTCATTCATTTTGTTTTAGTCTGGTGGTAATGGCACTTTTCTGGGAAGCAGAAGCTCTGAGTTTAAACCCCTCCAGGTGTAGGAATGTATCACTCCTTGCTTGAGTTCAGTTGTGCAAGAGGTAACTGATGACTCCTCCATGAGGGCTTTAAATGGAAGTGGCAGTGGCTGCTGTCCTCTGTCTTGGAAGTGCTGCATGAGAAGAGGGTTTGATCCTACTCAAGTTGTGAAGAGACATGAAACCAAGTGTTCCAGTTTTCTGCTGGAGCCATTTGTGAAAATGGGCTCTGGTAGCCCTTAAAAGGTGAAAATGCACTGCTCATACACACAACTGCCTACAAAAGAGGACTCAGTGCTTTGAATTTCAACTCAGATGTATAGAGTCTACAAGTTGAGTGACACTCCTGGGTATTGTATCACTTCATGGATAACTCTGAAGTTCACTATTCAATATTTGGGAGCATGGAATTATCCGAGTGACACTCCTGGGTATTGTATCACTTCATGGATAACTCTGAAGTTCACTATTCAATATTTGGGAGCATGGAATTATCCAACAGTGACAACTAAGTCTCTTTGCTGGTTTATACTTCCTCAAAACATCTGAGGATAAATCCTCTTCATTTGTGAAGTTAGATCTCTTAAGTCTACTGATCTCCATGTGTTCCCTTTGTAGTCAAAGGAGATAAATAGACATGCCTATATTGTCAACTATTTTAAAGGTATATCAGAAGCAGCTAAGACCCTGCAAAACTTGAGCACACACTAATCTTCAACACTCCAAGACTGCTCACGTGCATACTTGTATTTCCACACAGGGCAGACACCCAGATTTTGGAGAGAGGTTATTGTATACCTATTGACGTAAAAACCACATTTCACAAACACATGCAGTACATATCATAGTGCGTATATTTTTAAACAGAGGAAGTATAAATACGACATTCTTTTTTTTTTTTTTTTTCTTCATTCTCCTTTGAATTTTCTTGAATTGATCAATTTTGTAAATGGGTCCCGGTCTCATTAGCAGTGAATTTGATCTGCTTCAGTAGCTCACATGTTGCCAATTCTATCCTGTGAAGTATTTTCTTATTATGCAATAAAGCCAGATTTTCATAAGTGCACATAAGACAACATATAACAGGTTAGGATGATTTGCATGTAGACAGACTGAACTGGTACAGTGGAGTTCATAACTCATATATGCAAGTGCATTTGTGCTGGTTTGGCCTGTAGTATTTCTATTAATAGTATGTTCCATTCACTCTATACCTAAAATGTTGTACTTTGCAGATACAACAAACTAAATGAAAAGAAGACAGAATTTCTAGAGAACATTGCAGTCTATGGAGATGCTTTCCTTTTATTGCCAGCATTTTCCTTCAGAAGCAACACAGCCACTTCTTTTAAAGTATATCACACTCTGCAAGAGTTCAAAGCAACCCAAAGGGCAATATTTTTTCACCCCACTTATCTGAAAAGTCTTGCCCAGTTCTGGAGAACTAAGGGTGTGAAAGCCTACAGATTGTCATCTGGTTTTATGATCACTAGTGCTGCTCTTGAGCTGTGTGAGAATGTGAAGCTCTATGGCTTCTGGCCTTTCTCAAAATCCACAGAGAAGATGCCAATCAGCCACCACTATTACGACAACCAGCTGCCTAAACCAGGTTTCCATGCAATGCCCAAAGAATACAACCAGATCCTTCAGCTTCATGGCAAAGGCATTTTGAAGCTGCAGTTTGGTAAATGTGAATCAGACTGAAAAGGTAGGTTACATTCTTATCACATAAAATGTCTTTATTTAAATAACGTGTCAAGGGAAAACAGTGTGGGTCTGTTCTTCCTTAGAAAAACATTTTTAGTTTACACTCAGTGACAGTTCTGTTCATAAATAAGTGAAAGGTGGACTTTCCTGAATAAATGTAACGTACCACAGAAATGTAACGTACCACAGAGTTGAAAAATGTTTTCTAATTGTAAACTTTGGATGGGGAGCATAACTAAATACACGGTAATTCACAGTCAGTCAGTAGTGTCTCTTTATTTCAGACAGGTGTCTTTATCAACCTGTGTTTGGTTTGGTATCAATCCCATGAACCAGCCTTCTTTGTGAATTGCTTTATTAAAGGTAGTCACATACTATGATGCACAAGAGAAGAAGCCTAATCCTGGCACAGCCTTTCCAGATGTATACAGAGGCCAAAGTAAGGATTAAGGTTGCCCCATGAAGCAGTAGCATGCATTATGTGCCTTTGTTTACTCTTGTTAGGTAAAGGTAATTTTAGAGCAGTGTGCTCTTGCGGCCCTGGACTGCAGGGCAGCTTGTGGACAGTAGTGAGGAAGCTGCCATACACTACGGCAGATCTTGCTGAGGATCTTACCCTGAGGCAGATCACAGTCTGGGAGTTACAAGTATAGGATGAAGTGTCATTTGCTTTCCTCTTTTTTCTAACTGTTCCATCCCCCTTGGAGCTCTGCCTTCTGTGTATTGCCTCAGAGAAATGCAGCACAGAGTCTGGCCTCTGACCTTGAGCCAATTTGCTGTATACAAATTGCAGATGACTTTGAAAAGATTTGTCTGCATGTTTTCAATCTTGATTTGCCCTGTTGACAAAATAAGACCAATTTGTATAAATATTTCTTATATTTTAAACTAAGAAATTCCCCAGCTCACAATACTGTTTTCAGATTTGCCTTTCACAGAACTCTCTTTTCCCAGGGGATTCAAGTTAATGTAACTGTAAGTGAAATGTATGGTAGAACTACCATGATATACGATAAAGCTTTAATTGGACTGATGTAACCTCATGACTGTACGGCTCAAGTTAAAAATTTAAAATAGCATCATCTTGTTTAAGCCATAAATTTTAAGTTAAAAAGCTAAGGGCTTTTATTCTGGCTAGGTTCTGAAATGTATTTAGAAAATGGTATTTAGAAAACATGCTTCAATGGTATTTAGAAAACATGCTATCAAAGATTCATTCACACTTGATTCATCATCAGGAGCTTTAAAACAACTAGCAGGTTGCTAGTACCAAGAAGGCACAATTTTATTCAGTTTCAATTTACTTGAAGAAACAGAGAAATAAACTGCTTTCATATATTGTTAGAATAATATAAAACATGTAAGAAGGGACCTAGAAGTGAATCCGTTCTCCCAGTCCATGGCAGATTTCCTAGGAGGAGGTGTATGTGTCTGCAGTTTCATATGGCTAAGGTATGCTTTTTGGCTTATAAAAAGTTGCATCATATTGAAAAGGTGAAGAACCTCATTGTGTATTTTTCTTAGTGACTAAAATGTTTATACCCTGCAGTTTCTGTTGTATTTATTCTTTCTACGATATCAATCACTGGAAGCATACCATATAATTTTAATTGTAGTAACTACACCAGCTAAGAAAATGAAAGGCAACTCTTTAGGAATATTTAATCTAGAGAGAAGCAGATAGAAGCCACAAAAATAGTTAAGCATCTGTTTGGGTTAATTAAATGCTGTCCATGCTTGACAGACTGAAAATCACTTCTGTGGCCAAATTTGCAAAATAAGCTGTAAAGAAAAAAACAGCCAGAAGGATAAGTTGTGCTGCCCTGATTTACACTTTTATTTACAAAGAGAAAAGTTAGCCCTTTAAAACCAAAGAAATTTTGTATGAGCCACCATTCTGCTACTGTTATCAACTGTTTCAGGTAATTGAGGTTCTACAATGAGTATATTTCACTGAAGATGACCTTTTCTAAAAATTGAGCTATATCCTTTCTCTTTTCGGTTTCCCTTTTATGTTCTCTCTGCTCTGTACTTTTTTTCCCTGTTAGTGGATAGCTGAAGGTTCCTTACGCTGCTGGGTGCCCACAGAAGTCTCAGGCAGAACTTCCCTCACACGTTACTAGGACACAAAAGTTTGCTGCCATAAATAAGTGAAGGAGGCTGTTCTGCTGCAAGCACCTATATTGCAAGCAGGTAGCAGGTTCTGGAGCACTATAGGGAGAGCATAACTCCATCCCAGTGAATAATTTTGGCAGCATTGCTCTTAAACACCACCCTTGCCATTGTAAAGGTGAGCTCTTTGTATCGGATAGAGAGAATTGTCAGCTATGAGAGCCCTGTAGAGCTGGTGCGGAACAATGTGGGGAACGATCAGCCTTAATATCGGCTCCTGCACTTTTATGGTTATGCTCAACAGACACATACATGTCTTTGCTAGAGTAGATGCGTATCAATCACAGATGGTAAAATGGAAAATGAGACATCAGCAAAATCTTGAAACGTAATTAAAATAATGATCTTTATTATTTTGTATTAAATTACCAGATCATTTTTTCTATGGCCCTGCAGCTGAAGGAAGTCTTGTTTGTTCATTGGTTTAACCTGATAAGCCTGAAGGGCATGACATTAGCTTCAAGTAAACATAGGTTCAAGGAGGGGAAATGGCCTGATTCATATTTAAAAATAAACAGAAAGATCTGATTAGAAAAATTGTCAGATGATGAATTAATCAGACTGGCAAAAGTTTGATTGCCCAGAAGCCTGGTTAAAATGCAAATTTTGTCTGACCAAGAATCCACTAGGTTTTCTGTTTGCTACAAAGAGACAGCAAGGAAGATGAGTATGTGTTGCTTTGACATACAGCACAGTAACATTAAACGGCTGCTCAGAGAAGACAGTCAACAGAAAAAAAACCATAGAAAGAATGAAACTGGGACTCCCTGAGCCTGGGAAAGAGAGCAGTGCTCAATCGTCTGAGCAGAAGGACTGAAGGAGGAAAGGTTGAGCAGAAGTGTGCTGGTGGTTGGGGAGCAAGAACTGCTGAACCTTTGAGTGTGAATTTATCTCATGTGGAAAGTAAAAATTGGGTCTAAGCTTTTTAATTCCAACCAGATGATTAAAAGCCATCTATTTTTGACAGAGAGAACAGCAGTGCAGCAGTCCGCTCCAGGTGGAGCTGGCAGGGCAGCATCCTGTAAAGCAGGGCCTGCCTGCTCACTTGCTCAGGAGTTACCATCAAAGAGAATCATTTTGTTCCAAACCTGTCAGTGTGTGATCTCTTTTTTAATCTTGAAAGTTGCTGCAATCCATATATATGATAAACACTGTTATAAATAGCATATTTATAAATATAATTGTTATAGATAACCTATTTATAACAATAGGATACCCGCACAAGCTTAAATTCTGCGCAAATTCTGTTTATGCTTGTAGTGTCTCAATGTAGCTAAAGAAATACGAACTGCCCCACAATTCAATTTTAATTACCTTGAGAAAAATGATACCACATTTTGAAAATAAGGACGCCTCTGGATTCCTGTCAGGCAGCCAGACTTCAGTCTGTCCTTGACTTGGGCAAATACTATCCAGTGTGAAATTATTGGATGTATACCACATTTAAAGAATTATCTTCTGCTTTAGTGTACTCATGCTGTATAGCTTTTAAGCACACACTTTGTTCATGTGTTCAACCACTAAGTTTAAGTGTTAAAAATAATGTCAGTAATGAAACAAGTGGAAATAAGTTGCTTCTGGTTTAGTTAAAGCCTGTCAGAATAGAAAAATGCAGATTAAATCAGATTAGAATCTTTGTTAGATTTCAAATCAAATGAAGAAGCATTTACAGATCTAGAAGAGTTTTGGTTTGGTTTTCCACAGCAGAACTACCCTGTTGAAGAAACATAATAATTTCCATCTCCAGCTATTTCAAAATGGGGTTATGATAATATAATTTAGAACATATCCATATTCAGTTTAGCAGTGGACGTGTCCCATGAAGTTACTCGTTAGAGCCAACCTTGGTTAGCTTGTAAAATCTGTAGAGGGTGGTGCAGGTGGCATAAGAGTGAGCTGTTCTGGGGTTATTCAAATGAAGGAGTCCTCCTTTAGAAAGAGCAAATGCTCAGGCTAGATCAGACACTAGCAGTCCAGCTTACCCAGGAGAGTTTTGTGAGCCTGTGGTGCTGTATAATAAATGTCACAGACTCCCAATCTGAAATAAGGATGAAAAGGCAGATGCAGAAGGTGAATGGCATACACAGAAGACTAAGCTATTGGCTTATTTTTACTATAACAAGCAGTTTTCCTGCTAGACAAGAAATACCAATAACATATTTTATTGTTTTAATTCCAGGGCGATGATCCTAAGGAGACAATTTGTGTGTATCTCAGCAGTTCGGTGTTGGATTTGATCTGACGTGATTTTGTGAGCATCAAACTGCATTATTACAATAGAGAAATATTTTACACTTGGGGAGAAAAGGAAGCGTTCTTTTTGCACAGTGACTGCTACATTTCTGAATTTTGAGTAATCAGTTTTTTAAATACGAAATAACGTTTATTTGGGAAATTCTGAAACTCCTGACTATTGGTTTAATTGTAGCAAAGCACAATCTCAGGATGGTGGCAATATGTGACATTCATGATGTCTTGCTTCTTAAAGGTTCGTTAAAATATTTTAGACATAAGATCTCTGATTTTGTTAATATCACATTATACAGGCAATAGTTTCCGTATGGTAGCTGCATGAATTGGCAGTGAACATTTTCAATTAAGAGCTTGATCCTGTAAACACTAGCATTTGTCTACATGAGAAAGGTGATGAGAAGAACTACAGAGGAATAATTGATTCAGAGCCATGTCATTCTTGGTTTGTCCCAGGGTGCACAGATGAAAAAATCCCTCAGGTTAGAGATAGTCAAGTGGTTTATGGGCTTTCATTTTGTGGGCAGTAGATAATGCTGTGGATTTAATGGGCTTTCATTTTGTGAGCAATAGATAATGCTGTGGATTTAATGGTATCACTCATGTGGATGATGTTAATTTTGTGAACAAGTGTTGGAAGGACCAGAGATGTATAATCGTTCTTAAACCCCTCTTCTTGCTTGTGTTCCTGTCTAAGGTCCAGTTCAGCTCCAAATGAGGACGATAAACTAGGTTCCATGCTGCAATCTCCAGAGTCCTGTTAGGGCATGACTTTGCACACATTCCTGCAATCCCAGCTCTGTATCTTAGCTGACATACAAGATGGACCATTCATTAGAAATATGATAGGTACCAAATGTGTAATTTCTTCTTTCTTTTTCACCTAGCATAGCTTGTATCAATATGTGACTACAGATAAAGGAGACTACTGTAGGCATTATTAGAAGAATGTTCCTCTCACAATCAACCCCAAGCTTTTCTCCTGTACCAGGGCATATGAGAAAAGAACCTACAGTCACTTAATTTAAAATCCATGCACTTCTTGTGCTTTAAGTTTCCATATGGTCCAGGAATGCTTGTGGAGCAACAGCCTGTGACAAGAGAAAGTGAAATATCAGCCCAATGGAAAGAATCATATTAACATTTACAGGAACTGTGACTAACAGTTGTTGCCCTAGCTGTAGCTGCTTCTGTGTTATTGCTAATATATTTTACTGTGGGAAGGCTGGACACACAAAAAAACCCTGCCAAAACAACAAAAAAATTGTAATAACCAGTTTCTGTGAAAAAAATTTCAGTGGCTTTTTTGAGAGTCTTTTGAATGATCACTTCAAAGATAAAGTGTCCTTCTCCTTTTACAGACAGATACTATCAGGAATTTTGTGTACTAGAACTCATTTTGCCACTGTATTAAATCCCCAACTGATTTAAAGAGCAGTCAATATTCCACTTATTGAAGATTATATCTAGAAAAAAAAAATCCTACTTCAGTGTATTGAACCTTATAAAGTTAAGTTCAAAAAAACTTCTAAACTGATACTTCATAAAAGCATTTCTATATTGTTGTAATATTTGAAAGCTTACCTTGCAGCAGTTTTATAATCACATAAATAATCCTGAAAGTGTTGGAATCAATCATTATGGTTCTAGGTCTGTTAGTTGAGACACATTCAGCATTTTGATCCATTTCTAAGATAATGACAGCGGAATCCAGCACTATTGTCCATAAATCCTGCCTGCATATATCAGCAACAAAGTAAATTTTTGAAAATACAGTTTTTAAAAAATAGATAGTGCTTGGGGGCATTGAATAACACCACTAGTACCTGAGCAGACCTCTGAATATCAGTAGGGCTTTTAACAAAGACATCGGAATTGAGTCGGTGGGTTTATATGCGTTACCAGCTGGTAACTGAAAGAGGCAAGCACAAGAGTTTGATTTACTGTGATCTGTTGTGGTTCCAGCACCCCATGTCCACATTTTGTCTTCACCAGCAGTGAAATTTGTGCCAGTTTTGGCCACAGGCATCTGCTGCTCATGTGCAGAGAGCTGGGTGCAGCAAGACTCTGCATCCACGTTATGGGTGTTAGGGGTGATGGCCTAATGCAAGTCCCTAGTTGTAGATCAAAGACAAACTTGCTCCCAAAAGAGTTCCTCCTGTGCCACAAATCACTCACGTAGACTGTCCCTGAGTGTTTGTAGCTGGAAGCTGTGCAAAGTGATGTAGTTGTCCTTTGGGTGATGCAAATGGCCTAGGTTGAGGAGAACCACATCATATTTCATTCAAAGAGACAAAGACACACCTGTGCTCGGGCAAGGACTGTAACTTATTCCAGTCTAATGTAGTGCATTGAGATGATCTTGGCTGTGTAGCAGCTACATGGTTTGACTTGGAAAAATTTATACATCTTTTAGAGATTGAGAGGATCTTGCATTGCGTCCAGAACAACTGCAAGTGCTTTGTGTGTACATAGAGGTGATGCAAAGGGAATCAATTGATTATTCATTGCTCAGATTAAATTCAGTGAACTACTCGGCATGAATAAAGTGGCAAAATCTGGTTGTGTGTAAGTAGAAGATGTGGAGAGGAGAAAATTAAATTTGTTTGCAATGGAAAAGCAACTTTTTTCAAAAGTGTTTGTTAGTGCTGTATTGCATTATCTCAGTGAAAAATGTATAGTGTTTCATGACACACCATAAAAAGCTGAAGTTACAGTGTGTCAGGACTATTTCTGTGCAGCTATGTTATTTATAATGCACATGTATTAGTAAATGGAAAGGTTATTGGACTACATTTTAAGAGAGGTTTAGCCAAAAAGAAGAAACCTATTCTAGTTTCCTTGACGAAAAGATTCTTAGCTGAAGGAGTGTGATGTGGCATTCACAAATGAGAGCAAACAGAAAGCTCTGTAACACGGTCAGACACTTTGACTTTTTAGCGCTGTTTTGGTGAAGTTTAAACTTGTCATTGACCTGAAGACCTGATCTTCCATGCTCTCAAAGCTCTCAGTGATTTGTGTGGAGCACAGGACTGACAAGAAATGCGTGGAGGAACTGTTAACCTTTCCTACCCTTTCCTACAAACACTCTTAACTCCTCACAGAATAAACATATCCTCTATTAGACTTCAGATTAATAACCTATTTTTAATGTAGCTTTCTCAGGCCCTGCTCCAGACACGAAGTTATTATGAAATGTTAGTTGCATCCACTTCACTCCACAGGAGTGCAGACCTTGTAGCCCACTTTATTATAGCTACTGCTGCTGTGTGCTTGGTGGCTGGGTTGTGTTAATTTGTGTGCAGGCTGGGCAAGTTAATAGTGGCATTTCTGCATGACAGGGTGCAGTTAGATTGATCAAGACTTGCTGAAGTACACTCGCTGTGGGAAAGGATGTTTTCTCAGGTAGCTGAATTTATTTTACATCTGGGGTTTCTCATTTATTTTACATCAGTGTCAGGTTAATGATGAATACGTGGATTTTGTACTTGGCTGGGAATGTTTATGACACTTTTGCAAGACTGAGCCAAGTGCAGTTTTGATTAAGGATTCTTGAACAAAGGTTAGGAAGGGCCTTTCAGTTCCATCTACTTCATATGAGGAATAACCATTTTTAGGTTTTGTGGGCCTTCAGTGCTGTCACATGCTGTGGAATGAATATTGAGATTAAATAGTATTCTAAAGATAGAAACACTGACAACGTGATAATAGTTCCACTGTACCTTTGGAGAGACTGATAGTGTCCTTGCACATGACTGCTTCGCAGTGTCGTTAAATTAAAGCCTGCCTGGCTGCTTTTATTCCTTTTTCTCCTCTGAATCGTTCATGTTGCAGCTTTTTTAGGATCCTGTGCTGCCTGAAGTTGGTTATTTCTCTTCCTGCTGTGGGGCATTATGTAGTCCTGTTTAGAGTCTGTTAGGGAGTTTGTATGCTATGAATCAAACATTGCCATGCTTGCAGTAAAACATGTAAACATACATAGTAAGCATAGTAAAACATACTTTAAATCGCTTGATTTACATCTCAAGGAAGGCAGTATGGTGGAGTATTCACTTTGCCTGTCTGGATGTGCTAAAATTTGGCTGTAGCTCTATGGTGACTTAAACTGTAATGGCTGGCTACGCAGTTCATGCCTTGTTCTTGTGCTGCAGCCCTTCTTTCATGCCATCTCTTGCTCCTATCTGATCCTAAATCGAGCTGGTTTGGCACACTGAGCTGGCAAAAACCTAACACAGCAACGAAAAGAGAAAATTGGTTCATGCCAACAGACCCAGGGGAATTTCAGAGTCAAAGCAAAGGAGGGGGTGAGACCATGCAGGTGGGACTGTAGGGACACAATGGGGCTGTTTGTCATCTGATGGTTGTTGGACAGGCCTGGTGGTCCCCTGAAACCTCAGCCAAGTCTGGAAGGTAACATAAAAGGATGTCCCACTGTCCTTGGCACTGGAGTGGCCAAACCTCGAACACTGTGTTCAGTTTTGGGCCCCTCAGAACAGGAGGGACGTTGAGGTGCTGGAGCGTGTCCAGAGAAGGGCAACGAAGCTGGTGAAGGGTCTGGAGCACAGGTCTTATGAGGAGCGGCTGAGGAAACTGGGGGTGTTTAGTCTGGGGAAAGGGAGACTCGGGGGGGACCTTATTGCTCTCTACAGCTGCCTGAAAGGAGGCTGTAGGCAGGTGGGGGTCGGTCTCTCCTCCCGGGTAACAAGTGACAGGACAAAAGGAGATGGCCCCAAGTTGTGCCACGGGAGGTTTAGATTGGCTATTAGGAAAAACTTTTTCACTGAAAGGGTGGTCAAGCATTGTAACAGGCTGCCCAGGGAGGTGGTGGAATCACCATTGCTGGAGGTATTTGGAAAACACGTAAATGTGGTGCTTATGGACATGGTTCAGTGATGGGCTTGGCAGTCCTGAGTTAACAGTTAAACTTGATGATCTTAAAGGACTTTTCCAACCTAAATGATTCTGCAATTCTATGACTCTGTCTCTGGGGGCCTTCCCCGCCAGCGGGGAGCGATGGACCCCCTGCAGGGGGAGATCACAGCACAGCAGCTGTTCTGGTGGACAGAAGCCCATCTCTCCCTGCGGTGGTATAAAGCACTTAAGGATTTTAGGTACCTACACTGGTGGATTATTGCTCCCTCTTCTCTCTTCCCATTACAGTCATTTTAACAATGTTCACCACCAGCAGGTTCACAAATGGTAACTGTAAAAACAACCTTTGACTTTAAATACTATTTCTCAGTTCACTGACAGTAAATTTGCATAAACTTCTTTGTTATTCAGCACATCTATGCTTTCAGTCTCTGCTAACCCCAGCATCTCAAACAGCATCTGCAGAGAACAGAGCTGTACAAGGTCTGGTGGTTTTGAGACCAGTTAATCTTGCTTTGATTCTCTTTCCTTTGTACAGTAGTGAGATGTCTGGCATGTTGCCATGCTTGAATCAAGATGAAGTTCTGCATCCTGTGTGATTCAGGAAAAGAAACTCTTATCGAGGTGACCTAGCACCTTCTGTGGGCTCCCCAAATCACTAGTAAAATAGTCCTGTTGTTAGGTATTATCTGTTTCTATCCAGTGCAGGTATCTGGATTGGGTAATTGGTCAGGGTTGATTGATCACTTGGACCTTGAGTCTGCACAGGCTTCATGGTGGAGCTACAGCCTGACATGACAGTCTAGGTTTAAAAAATGTTTGACCTGGAGTTCTTTCTCTGTCCTGTCACTTGCTCTCATTTGACAAACCTGCAGAGTGAGATCCTGAACATCTGTGCAGTAGCTCCTCCAGGGACTCTCAGGTCCACAAAACACACATCCACTTGTGTACAGGAGTCTGTGTGAGATCAAGCCCAAGCAATATTCTGTGAAGTGCTTTATTCTGAAACAGCTTTATTTCAAACAGCTGATAGCCACCCATTGCACACTCTGAAGCAGTAGACTGCTTACACATGAGCGTGTTATTTAAATATAGCTTAGTCTGAAATATTTACAGCCAGGTAATCCTTCATCCTGTGGTACTTCAGCAACTGATCTCTTTCATCTGTAGGTCTGCTAGCCAAGAAGGGTGACAAGGGGATGTGTATTTACCGCGTAAAGCCTGGCTCTCTTGATTTTGAATTCTGTCATTTTAGGCAGGAACATCATCCTTCTCTGAGTTTCTGGACAGCCAAGTTTCAAAGGCTGCTGATTTCTCAGGGTACTGTGCAGAAATCATTTGGGCCTTTCAGCTATAGCACACAACGAGTAGGCAGATTCATATTTATTAAGCTTTTTTCCAGATTTTCATAAAGTATTTCGTAATTGGCTCTAAATTATCATGTTTGAGCAGAGCATGAAACAATCTGCAGCATGCCACTAAGCAAAGGAACTATTGCTGTTATTTTGTGGTCTTTTTTCATAAAGTCACATTACAGAATACCTTCCTATTCTGGGAATGCTGGCTCACCAAGGGAATGACCCTGGGTTACTGGGCTACTGTGCACTGGTCCAGCCGTGGTAGCAGCCTGTCAGTACGCTTTCAATGTCAAGCAAATTTGTACAATACAACAAGAGCTTAACATGATGGGAGTGCATCAGCTTGGGTTTGCTGTAGACCAAGGAGTAAACTTGGTACTGCAATGTGTGATAATTGACTGACCTCACGTCCCTCTGTGAGCAGAAACTGCCCTTTGGTGGCAGGTGTTGGCAAATACTGGTTGAAGGATGAAAACTTAAGTACAAGAAGGAGTGGCATATTCATGTTGCCATCAAGTAAACAGTCAAATCTGTCTTTTTCTAAATCCTGACACTTCAGCAACACGTCAGTAGTACTGCTGTGTCTTGCCTTTTTTTTCATCCCTCTCTTCTCCAGCGAGGGAGAAAACTCAGACAATTGTGTGATGGAGGTATTTAATGATCCCACCATGAATTCATGGTATCATGGCAAGAGGGCATCAAAATGGATCATGCTAATGGTTGTGACAGGATAGTCTAGTCTAAGACAATATTGCTGGTTTAAAATGCCTCATTATTCACTTCAGTCCTTGACAAGAGGAGATTCTTCACAGCAAGTCTGTAGTTCAACAACCTGTTTGGCTCCTCAGCTCCTGGCTTAGCTGTGAGGTGATGCCCTAAAAACACCTCCTTCTTGGTGTATTTGTTGTTAGTGCTTATGGTACAAGCCCGTTCTTAAATTCTTGTGGAACTGAAGTGTAACAACTGACATTTCCGCGTGGTTTAGATGCACATTTTATATAGTAGCTTCATATGTATTCTTTATGTTAATATGCTTAACATTCTTTTTTTTAAGCATCTGATTAAAATGATTTTAAATATTCACTAGATTTTGTGCTATCAGCATAAACTGCGGGGCAAGTTACATAATGTCACCTAAAAAAAGAAAAAAAAAGTGCTACAACCAAAAATCATTTTAAGGGTATCTGGCTGATTTCTGGAAGGGTATTTTTGTTAGTCATTTGGACACTTCCTTCTTAGGTTTACCTTTCTAAGATGGGTCTAAGAGGCAACTTCTGCTTCTGATTTAGTTCAACATCTGCAAGGGAGAAGATAGGTGAACGGAGAGGTTCTGCACGGGGCTGCTCCTAAGGGAAGACAAATGCATGTTTTTTCTTTTGAGAGACTGTTCCATGTGTCAAAATGTAATTCCATAAAGTTTCCATGATAGCTTTTGCCCAGAGATTTCATTGTCTATTAAAATATGTATGGTTTGCATTCATTTCGGTTCCATTCTTTTCAATGCAATTGTTGAAGCAGAGCTTATCCCCTCTTGGAGCTGGTATAACTGTGCTCCTCCACATGCGCCAAGCTCTGTGTGAAGCTGCTAGTGTAGGCTCTGCTACTGCTGTTTCCAAAAAAATTGTCTCAAATTCTCTCAATGCTGAATTTATAATGTTTTCAAATGTGAACTTGATATTGTCTGAGTAGACTGTGTGCAGCGTAACATAGAAGTGTCTCTGCGCAGGATTTAGGAGGAGGCATGGAAAGCTCCTCAACCATGTGTGTGCTTTTATTACAGAAAACCAAGATAAATTTGTATTGTTGAGTCATCTGTTACGGCTGATTTAATTTGTACTTTGCTTTCATGTTTTAAGTGCCTAATGATTTTTTGTCAAGGAGGCAATGGTTTCACTGTTATAATGCATACTTAGAATTCTGCACTAGTTACCTGTTCTGTAATAGAATATTTTTGCAGTTTCTGTTTGGAAATAAAGACTGACTAGACATAATCATGTGGGTTTTTTCTTTGTTGAATTCCTGAGACTTCACAATCAAAAATACGTCTTCTGAGGCACAGCAGGATAGAGAATGCATTAGTCTGATTCCTCTACAGCAGCGTTAGCAACTGACAGTAGAAACATGCACGATTCCTTAAAATTGTGCAAGGAAAAAAGCAAGTTGTGCTTAAAAACAGGTTTGGGGTGGTGGGGCACTGGGACATATATGAATATATATTGTTTAAATAATACCGTCATGTAATTTCAGTCTTTTCTGTTTGCATATAGCAACACAATTAACCATCTTCTTTTGTTACTTCTAATTACTCAGGATATTTTTTTTTAATTAAAGAAAAATCAAACAAGGAAAGGAACCAATCAAGAAACAAAAATTGTTACCCTTTTCGTCTAAAAATAGCTATTAAATTTGAAAACTATCTCTAAAAAAATAACTGAACACTTTGAAAACAGTGATTAACTGAAAATGTTAAAACAACTGATGCAAAAGTTTTTCATACAAGATACTGACCATGAGTACATGTCTAGTACATGCGTATCTGGTAGACCTCTACACATGTTTTAGTGGCTTTTTGTGGGGTTTTTTCTTAATGGAGGTTTTAGTCACATACACAGATACATGCAGTGAATGAATTTCAAACGTGAATTTCAGAGAAAGCATTTTCCTTCAGAGCATTTCCTTTTTACTTTTGGCCAGAAGAAGGCCATATAGCTTCTGTGCTGCTTACTGCGACTTCTCCCAAACAGAAGCTGACTGTCTCATCAAGTCGGGTCAAATGCGTGCGTGCAGCCGTTCCGCGGTGTGGACTGTTATCCTTTAGGGCCCTCTAGGGACGGAACTGCCATTGCCAAATTTTACTGCAGCCAGAAGAGAGGATTAGAGCCGAAAGGTTTTATTTGGCCTCACGGACAACCAAGTGGCTTCTGCCCAAAGATTGACACCTGGATCTTTCTGGCCTCCCTCCTTCTTCACACTCAGCATGTGAGTCTTTCATAGCTAATCAAAACCAAAAGGTTTATTTTGTTTGCTGTGCTGACAGCTGAAATTGCATATGAGTGATGCAGGTGCAAACGTATCCTCATAATCTGAGCTAGTTCTAAAGCAGAACTGTGATTTCTGCTGTGGAAAGTGTCTTAGGATGAATTTAGCCATCTCAAGTATCTAGCTGTTGAACAGCTAAATGTTGAAAGAGCAGCGCTGCCTGGTGATTAAGACTATTTGGTCCAAGTACAGAATAAGTGAGAGCTGCCCCAGATAAAGCTTTGCCTCTTCCTCATCCCCTGCCTAGAAGGGAAGCAGTCTGCGAAAAGCTGGCTGGGCAAGAGGAGGGCAGGAGGGAAGCAATCATGCACTGAGATTATGCCTGTCAAATAGCTGTAGTACCTCTGAATCACATCAAGCACAAACAGTTCTCCTTGGGGCCGAGCATCTCCCATGAAGGTGACCCTCCTCCTAAGGGAAACACATGGACACTGGTGTTAGGAGGACTTAAGAAGGAATTTTCCCAGGAGCAACAAGATTGTCCAAGACCAGGTTAGGTTTTCCTCCTGCCTTAAAATACTATTGGCAAAAAGCGTCATGTGAAGGTGATACAACGTAAGGGCACTTGGTTAGTCCAGGAGAAGAGAATGGCAAAGTCTAGTCCACAAGCTGAAAGCCATGGGCTAGAGGAGCTGGGGTCATGGCTACATCATGGCCAGCAGCTGGAAAAATACAGATATGGGCTGAGAAAGATCTATCAGCATTTTGAAAAGAGGTGGGAGATTGCCTTCTCCTTAAGGATCCCAGTATGCCCATGTTCTG
Source organism: Falco punctatus (assembly GCF_963210335.1). Classification (NCBI taxonomy): domain Eukaryota; kingdom Metazoa; phylum Chordata; class Aves; order Falconiformes; family Falconidae; genus Falco; species Falco punctatus. Next base: position 73,111,359 of record NC_137583.1, read on the forward strand.
GTATCTGAATGTACCTACATCTTGAGATAGGTGCCTAAGGTTTAGCTTGCCTCTTCCATCCTGTACCAAGTGTCTGTGTCATTCTCAGTCTGGCCAGAGACAATTAATCGTGAACAGGAGTATCAGGATCTCACAGCCTGTGCAGACTGATAGATGGAACCATCTGGTTAATGGAGATACCATAGTGAAAGCATTAGCTCTTAAGTATATAAATGCAGATGAAACTCTTTTATCGTGTAAGTGAAAAGAGAGAGCGCCCAGTGAGGACTGAATCTGAGCTGCTGTCTTTTTTTCTGCAGCACCAGGGAGCAAAGCTGGATTGGCCCAGAAGCTCACATTCTGCCACTGTTACTGGAAGAAGAAATGCTGGATGTGCTGGGGAAAATTATTAGAAATGGAATAACTTTCATCTTCAAAATTACTTTATTAGGTATTTTGAGAGACTTTTCGGGCAAAAATAATCTGACTGAATTCTAAGCGTAGTGCTGCTTCTGTAACTCCAAACCCGCAGGGGCACTGGTTCTTTTTGTTTAGCTTTTAATCTCCTTTGTAAGGATGAAAATTACTCTTGCATTATGTATGATGTGTGGAGTTCTAACACAGTAAAACCACTCAGCAACGCTCCCTCGGTTCAGACTGCCCCTCTCAAACAGATTCTTTTCCTCGGACAATATGAATTGTGCAAAACCTGCTGTGAGCCCAGGCAGGACCCCAGGCAGGAGGGGGCTGCAGCCCCGTGCTTTCTCTGCCCTAGCAGAGCACAGGCACAGCTCCTGCCTGCGGGCTGGCTGCCGCCCCCCCCAGACCTGTCAGCAGCTGGGTGCCCAGGAGTCCTGCCAGGAACGTAGGAATGATGGGGGTGAATCACCTGTAGGAGAGGAAGGAGTTGAGCTGGGTGGCGTGTTGCCGTGGTACATGTCCGAAAGCTGTATTATGATATAGAAGAGGAGCAAAAAGACTCTTACCCTAGATGGATTTTAAATTAATTTTTCCTACTTTTCCAAATACAGAGTTGTTACACTGTCACAAAAGGTTTCAAAGCTGGATCTAAAAAAGACAACGCTGTTCTCTCAGGCATTGGAATGTGAGAGCAAGACACAAGATTTAAGATACTCTGGATATGCTCATGCATGAGACATCATGGAGAATTGTTATGAAGGGGATGTGATCATTAAGTGGCAGGAGCAGTGGCCTAAATTGGAGATTACTGTCCTCTGACATTGAATACAGTTTTTCATCAAATGCTGGTGTAAAATAACCTCCTTTTAAAAAGCCAGACATGTTGAAGCACTGGATGGGCCAGTGGGAGGCAGATCTAGCAGCTGTGACACAGGTCTGCCAGTGTCCTTGGGCACCTCACCTTGCTGCAAAACTGAGCGAGGTGGCAGAAGGAAATACCCTGAGATTCATCTCACCAACCACAGTCCCCGGTTCAAGGTAGGGTGACTTCTGTGCTAAGCTCCATGGTCCATAAACACAGGATGGTACTTCACAGTCAGGGTGACGATTTCATATCTAAATTTCTGTATCGTAAACACCTACACTTACTAGATCAGTCCTGTCATTCCTGTCCTACCCTTTCCCTATCTACATTGAATGTTTTTTTTAACAGTGGCTTAATCATAGAGCTCTGAACTCTGTCGGCCCTATTCGCTCTGCTATAATAAAGATAATCATTTCTAGGATGAAATCTCTTTTTCTGAATATATTTAACATTTTTCAGAAGAGTCTAAAATAGAAACTCTAAGAACATTAACTTAGAGCACTTTTCAAGTTCATCTTACTTGCAGTCCATTAAAGTGAAGTGACAACTGAGGTGTGACATGAAGTAATTATACTGATTGTGTTGTATGTGCTCCACAGGAGCTGAATAATTTGCTGAGGATATTAATTTCAAAAGTCAGACAGCAAGAGATCAGCTGAGATGGAAGATCACTGCAAAGTGACCTCAGGCCAGGGGAAAAGAGAAAGAAGAGGGGAGAATGTGGCCAGCGCAGGAGTTCAGTGCTGTATAGTCTAGCAGTGAACTGAAGCAGGTGTGTTTTGACATCAGAGGTGTTCTCCATGTGACTGAAGGCAAGTGTCATCACTGTAGTTCAAAAACATAATTGTAGGTTCCCGTTACCGTCTGTGGAGAGAAGAGGAGAATAATTCATTTGTGTTATTCTAGTTACCTACATTAGGATGTGATAAATCATGCCCTGGATTCCCTGGTTTATAAAGAGTGTAGGGTGATTAGCTGGGCCATAACGTCTGTAGTTCGATGCTCCACCCTAAGGGACTACAGTGGTGGTGAAATGCAGGTACAACCCCAGACTGAGCTACCGGCTAGTCATACCTATGTATTATTCGTACCTGCTCATGGACTTGTCTATGGCCTGATCATTACCCCTTGGCATTACACTTCGTGGCCAGGGAAAGAGCAGCCAAGTAGCAGACTGTAAACATCACTTAGAACACATAATGAGATCAGGCTGATAAGGATTCTCTGAAAGAATCTGTACCTTGGTGAATAACAAACATACTGAAATTGATTTCTGTGATATCTAAAACAATTTTCACAGTTACAAGAAGTTAATCTGAATGCAGAAGTTCTTTTTCTCTATCAAATGTTCACTGTTGAAATCAGTATTGGATTTCTGTACCTGAACTGTTGTGCAGCCCTGAATAGATACATTAGAGGTAGTTTAATCCGATTGTACTTTGGCTTTGGCTCAGCAGCCTAGCAGTGCAAGTAAAACTGCTTTCACTTAGGGATTGTCATTCTTGGATCAATTCAGCAGCAAGACATAAAGTAACTGTGAGTCTGAGGGGCTTTGGGAGCCATGGGCTTGATCTTCCTGAGAGAACCAAAAGCCGGAGGTAAATAATAGCCAGTTCTAAGTGTAATACAGCATTAACGAAGGGATGTCATGGAGCTTGACTGGGCAGCATGTTCCTTGAATGTGGATAGCCACGCTCAGAGAAAGAGGTAAGCAGCAGCAAAAGCATGATTCTGTGCTAACAGGGACCTCCACACTCAACCCATTCCACACAGCTTCACCTGCCATTTGCCAGGAAAAGTGAGAAACTAGTTTCACAAAGTTTTGACTTGGCCAAGAAACAATGTTTTGGCACAACCAGAACAAAACACAATCTGTCTGTAGTCATCATGGTCATCGCTGCCACTGACTCGGAGATTTCATGGAAGAACAGAAGCAGTCCCCGAGCTGAAGGCGCTTGGCCCAAGGGCTCTGAGCACATGTTCTCAGATCCCTGGTCCTGGTGGTTTTGGCTGCTAAGGCTCAGCCTGTACTGAGGCGGTGACGGCCTGTACAGCCTGCCCCGAGCTCACCATCTGGGCTGGCAAAGCTGCCTTCTGTAGTCACGGACTAGTGGAAACGGGCCCTTTATCCCATCTACCACAGTGCTGTTACTCCTCCACTGACAACAGAGGGCCGACCTGACCAAGAGGTTTAGGTTTTTGACAGCTAAAGTAAGCAAAAGGGTCACCTTGCTCAGTGATTTTTGTGTCCTTGCATGGCACCATTAACTGCATCGGTACAGCAGCCTCTGCAGCGCAGGCACCGTCCACAGGTCTTGTGTGATAGTGAGAAGGGATGCTAACCAATCTGTGGCCATCAGGAATCTTTTCTCTCTTTCCTTTTCAAGCACCTGGAAATGAGGCAAGACTTTGCAGGCCAGAGGGAAGGATGCCTTTGTAGGGATCTTTTCCTCTTTAATCTTCATGTAGTGAGAGTAGAGAGCAGTCCCTTGATTCCTCTATGGCCAAGCACTTCATCCCCTATTGCATCCTCTGCAAAATGGGGACAGCAACGCTTGGTCCTCTCCCAGTAGTGTTATGGGGGAAAATACACCCTGAGATCCATTTGTGTTCTCTGTGATGGGGACCATGCACGAACTGCAGACAGACAACTTTCCCTCTCTCTAGAAACCGCGGTTTATCTCTCACTGCTGTTTCACAGCTTGATCTATGCTTGGTTGGCCATGACATAAAGCAGAAATGGACAGTTTTGATGTATAGTACCATTATTATGAAATATTTATGAATAGATATTATGAAATTCAAATTAAAAAGATGAAAAACAAATCAAAGTAACAAGGAGAGAATTTAACATTTTTGATCAGCTTTTCTCCTGCACTTCCTTACTATTTAATTTAAACCAGAACTGTTTCTTTCCTCCTGTAGTAATCACCCATCTCCAAGAAGTGAAAATACACTTGCAAAACTAATAAATGAGAATCTATTTGCAAAGATATTTATTTATGCGCCTGGCACTTCAGGGTGTTTAGAGGGTAATCTCAAAGTGTGAGCTCTGCACTGTGTAAATTTAGAAGCGATTTTTCTAAATGTCAAGTATTTATTACATGAAAAAAACATTTGGAGTGTGGAGCAGGTCCCCAGTGATGTAGGGTGCATTTGGGGAAGGGCTTCTTGGATGAACAGAAATAATATTTGCAAGATGAAAGCAAATCGTCCATTTGAAATTGCTTTGTGTCTGTGGAAAGGAGATTGAACAAAGGTAGAAGGCCAGCCCAGTATTTTGCTTTGTCTCATGCATAAAATAGTGGTTTTCAAAATCTTTTATAACCAAGCTTATGCCAGTCTGTCTTTCCTGGGTCCCGCAGTGCTTGTGCCACCTTTGCTTAGATTGCTGCTGTCCCCTCCTCACCCCCTTAGCAGCACCAGCAGGCTCCATTCAGACCGCAGGCAAATAAATAAACCCTGCAGAATGTATTCATGTAGGATTTTAGACATATAATACCTTATCTTAATGTCAACATAGCTCAAAGTGCAAAGTTGTACAGTGCAACTCTCCAACTGGAGGCTGATGATGTGGAATATAAGGGACTCTGACCTGCTGTGAGAAGTCTGTGATGTCTGTTTTGTTTGGATATACCAGTCAGCCTGGAAACCACAGAACCATCACACGCAAGAGAAGGACACAAAAAGTCTAGTGTGTGTTAAACCAGGAAACTTCTTCAGGCTAGTGGGTGCACAGAAGCTGAAGAACTTGCCACATTCAGGCCCTGCTCTTGGTTTTGGTGGTCTGTAGTCCATGGTGCTATGCAAGACAAATCCCCAGCGCTTGGGGGGCTATTTGTTCTGCTTTTGGGGACCTTCTCAGACTTAGTATCACAGTCATGTACTTTCTTCACCTCTTTCCTCAGATGTCATTAGTGAGAGTCTCCCAGGTCTTCCTTTTGGTATGCTGCTTTATGCTGGCTTCTCAGATAGTACTTGTGTTACCTCCCTCTGAAGACTGACTTCATACCTCAGCTGCTAATATTACGCAAGATCAAAATATCTAACCAAAAAGTTGGTTCTTTGTGTTCAGTCTAGGATTTAAAGTTAAGATGCTTTCTATTAGTAGTAGCTCTGTGGATGGCTGAGTCATGGCTGGCATCAGGATGCCCAGCTGCGTTATAGCCAGTGCTGCTCCCCTGGCGTTGGAGGTACCAGCCAGTGAAGGTGTACATGAGGGTGTCAGGCTTTGCTCACATGAAACCAGGGTTCCCACATGCCCCTGATGAGCTGAGTGCCAGGCAGCCGAGGGACAGCAGGAGGGAGGCTCTGCCCCAGCCATCCTTCCCCACCAGCCTGCCCTGCACCCTGGCTGGGGGAGGTGGGATGGGTGCTAGACACCGAGGTCCTGCCCTGCCAGCCTGGCTGGGGAGCACCTCCAGTGCCTGTTCATCTGCTGACTGTCTAAATCCAGGTTTGTGGATAGATGCCCTGTGTTTTATTAGTCCATCTAATAAAGCTGGGGGGAAATTGACAAGCTATCATCTGAAAGCTCTTCCTCATGTCTGAAATAAATGCCATGAAGTTCAAAGCAATTGCTCCAAGTTCAGTTAGATACATAGGAGCTCCGCTACCTAAAGGAAAAGGCAGCTAGATAATTATGGGTTAAAGGAGAGAAATGCTAAGAACATATCTTGCAAAGGACAGATAGAGACAAGTAATTTACAGACTGTGTGGAAAGTGGAGAGGTTAGAAGCAAAGAGGAATCAAGCCAGGAAGGAAAAATGACCTGGAAGTCCGTTTCAATCAAGCTGAACTTCAAAAGGGAGCTTTCTTCTAAATGTGGGCAGCAATGTAAAAAAAAAAAAAATATGTTAGAAGCTAAAAGATTGAAAATGCTGACAAGCCATGAAGAGACTTTTGGAGATACTATATTAAACTGATAACTGCTTACTATCTTGCTGAGAAGCCTCTGAAAAAGAAAAAGAAACAGAAAAAGAAGAAACAAAGAAAAAAAAAAGAAAAATGAAAATGAAAATGGAAAATAGAAAATAGGATATAGAACATAGAACATAAAAGAAAAAGAAAAAGAAAAAGAAAAAGAAAAAGAAAAAGAAAAAGAAAAAGAAAAAGAGAAAAAGAACCCTTATCTCAGTTAAAAAGGACAGTGAAGGGAACTACTAGAACTTGACAGAAGTCATGTCCAAATGGGAAAACCAGGGAAATCTGGCAAATGGACAATAGATCTCCAGTGAGATGGATCAAATACCAGTTCAAGAAGAAAGCTGCTAATAAAAAACACTTTCAAACACATCCAAACCATTGTGTCTGCCAGAAATTCAGTGCAGGTTCAAGAGAGGCAGCCAAGAGTTAGAAGGGTTACTCAGCAATGATAAGACCACAGGAAAAAAGCTTCCATGGATTCAACTCATTAAGAACAAGGTGAAGGAGCCCCCTGTGACAGATGAAGAACAATCTCAAACCGAAAAGGTTTTGAAATAAATCAATACATGGACAGGTAAGAAGAAAGCAGAATAGCAACCATCAAATAGGTCTGGAGTAACTCAGTGTGAAACCACTGGTTTGCTAATTGCAATGCATCCTGTGTCCGAGGAATAGTCAGTGGCCAGTAAGGGTGATGCAGACTGAAGATTTTGTCAAAAGCTTTTGCAAAATGATCACTGCAGATTCCTAAGAAATATAAAAGGCAGATTCTCCCTATTTTAAGCTAGAAAGTAGGAAATAATGGAGAGCCTTCACCACGGAAGGAAGCTGTCATTGGGATCCCACAAGTATTTGCACACTGGACTTCACTGTTCAGTATATTCCTCAGTGACCTAGCAAAGGATGGACTAGTAGGTTGACAAAAGTGTTCAGTTAGTACAAAATTATGAAGGGCAATCAATATTAATGCAAAGCTCCAAGCTGCAGAAGATCTCACAGTCCTGGATGACTGGACAATCAAACAGTGGATGAAATTTTAATGTCAATGACGGCAAAGTAGGGGGAAAAATAACTCATAGCTATTAGTCCTTAGAAAATAGATCTTTGAGTCACTGTGAATAACTCTCTGAAAACATCAGCCCAGTACTGAGCAGTGATCAAAAAAGTAGATGGGCTATTTTTACTTACTTTGAAGGTAACTGATCACAAAACAGCAGTTCCCGTTATGTCACCCTGTGTTGCTCCAATGCACGTGTCTTGAAGACTGCTTGTTGTCCTAGTCACCTTGTTTTAAATACATTATAACAGAACTAAAATGGAAAAGAGTGATGAGAATTATTAGGGTTACAGGGTGGCTTCTGGATGAGAAGACAGTATAAATGTAAGAAACATGCTGAGGTGCTGGAGGGGAGCTACTAGAGAAGTCTGTCAAATGAGGGGCAGCACGGAGGGGTTGAACACAGAATTATTATTTACTGTGTTTTCTAACACAAGAACTACTGGAAAGTCAGCAAAATTATCAGACAGTGAGGATAAAATAATCAAAAGAAAATGTTTTTCCCTGGTACATTGTAAAATTACAAAATACAGGCTGTTAGAAGCTAAAAACATTAAAGGATTCAAATCAGGTCAGACAAGTTCATCAATGATCTGAATAAAGCCACTGGCTCAAAAAGCCCCTGAATTTCTGCTTGTCTGGAAATGAAGGCGGTTCTGGGGACTGGAGCCCTGTTTCCCCGGCAAGCACTGTAGGAGTTCGGGTGGGTCACTGGTCTGACCCAGTACGTTCATGTGTTGCTGTAGAGCTCTGGCCTTTACTTACCCTCCCATCTGCCAGGTCACCACTTTCTATGTACCCTTTTGTTGACCGGTCAGTATAACTTGGTAGAACGAAGCTAAGCTTTCTGGGGGAGGTGATCCTTCCCCTCTGCTCAGACCTGGTGAGACCCCCCTGCAGTACTGCATCCAGTTCTGGGGTCCCCAGTACAAGAGATGGACATACTGGAAAAACCCAGCCAAGGGCCATGAGGACAACGAAAGGCTTAGGGCATCTGACATATGACTAGAGGCTGAGAGAGCTGGGACTCTTCAGCCTGGAGAAGAGAAGGCTCAGGGGGATCACATCAATGTGTAAAAACACCTGATGGAGGGAGTATGAATGATAGAGCCAGCTTCTCCTCGGTTACCCAGTAGCAAGACTAGAGGCAATAGGCATGGACTGCAATACAAGAAATTCTGTTTAAATATAAGAAACAACTTTTTCACTTGGAGAATAACAGAACAGCAGAACAGGATTTGGCCAGGATAGAGGCATATCCTACCAGTGTGAGGATGCACCACTCCAGACCCCTCCTGGATCACAGTCCAACCTTTTTAGCTTAAAGCAGCAGGGCAAGTGCTTTGCGCTGCGTTGGGCAGGAGCGGTGCAGGCACGCACAGCTGCACGCACTGCTGCAGCCCGGCCGCGGGGCGCTGGGGTCTGGTGGGGAGAGCTGGGGGCAGCAAACCTCTCATGCACTCCAGCACGCTCCATCAAGGCCTGTCAGAGCAGAAAGCATGTTTGCAATTACCATCCCCAGTTTGCAAAATAAGTTTTAAAAATATGACTGTAGTAGTTTACAGTAGGTGGGAGCCAGATTTTGTTTCCAGTATTTAAGCGTTAGCTAGGGATGGGGATGGAAACCCGGTCTGCATGTGGAGAGCTTCAGCCAGTAAACCCACCCTGAATTGCCAGGTATAATAAAGTTGGTTGCGTAAAAGAGCAGAGCTTTTCCAACGTACACATTTCTTAGATATCCATAAAATCTATGGAGTGTCTTATGCTGGGACATGTGGGCTGAAAACCCTGCTCCTCATTTGGTGGACTTTAAACCTGGATCCTTCTCAGCCCTCGTACACAGCCGTCACCCAGCTGCAGGTACAGACCACGCACCCCTCTGACCTTCTGCTAAGTTCTTGTGCTGGGTCTGGCCGGGCTGGAGTTAACGAACTGCGTAGCGGCCCCCGTGGTGCTGTGTTTTGGATTTGTGACTGAAACAGTACCGGTGACACAAGGCTGTTTCGGCTGTTGCTGCACAGCACTCACACAGCATCAAGGCTTTCTCTCGGTCTCCCACTCTGCCCCCTCAGTGAGTCAGCTGGGGGTGGGAAAGACATCAGGAGGGGACACAGCCAGGACAGCTGACCTGAAATGGTCAAGGGGACATTCCATACCACACAATGTCATGCTCAATCGGTTCAATCATCAGCAATAAAGACTGAAGTAAAGGATGAGAAGGATGGGTCTTGGCTCCCAAGGTGACCATTGCTCAGAGACCAGCTGTGCATTCATCTCCCTGTGGGGGTGGTGCGTGCTTAGCTTTGTTGTTCTCAGGGTTCCCCTCACCTCCTTTTCTTCACTGTCTTTATCTCCACCCACAAATTTTCTCCCTTTTCCCCCCTGTTTTCTCCCCTGTCCCACTGGGGGTGACGGGATGAGCCGGCGGCTGTGTGGGTGCTTGGCGTCTGGCCGGGTTCAACCCACCACCTTTCTCCATCCTGAAGATGTTTTTATTTGCTGTCTGCTGAGCCGGAGACATCTTCCTGAACTTCAGAATCACAGCCAGTAGCAAAGAATAACTGCAGAGCAATTCCTGGAGAAAGCTGCATCTCTTCCCTTTGCAGCCATCCCATCCTGCAGGGTACACTGCAGCCAAGGACCACCAGAGAGGAGAAACGCTCCATGCAGCCGCCTTCCCCTTGCAGTTCGTGTAACCCACCACGGGGCGACAGCTGCAATACGTCTCTGGAAAAGAAAAGGTCTGAAAATGTCAGGCTGAGGAGTTGGTACGGAAACTGTTACTGCTGTGTAGAGATTTGGCTGCTGTAGACTTGCCCTTTTCTGAAGCAATGAGTTTGGTTGCTGCAGGCTGAAGCCCATAAGCAGCTTTTACCTCTGGCCAGTGAGGAATGACCTTGGACGGGGCTGTGAGGCGCCTGTTAGCAAGAGCTTTGCTGCCGTTAATTGCAGAAGGAGGGAACTGTGGAATGAAGGATGCAATATGTTGTAGCGAGAGAAGGGTCCTACAGTTAAGGTAGCTCTACATCATGTTGAAGAACCGGATTATTTTCCTGCTTGTGGTGTAGCCTCCTTGGCTGAGGCTGGGAATTTCACCTCAACCTTGTTTTGAATTAGTACCCCTGAAATGCTGAGCTTCATCTTGAGGGAACTTTATCTGAGACGTAGACTGGGAAAGTACCTGGACCTAATATCAGTAAGTGCCTTAAAAGTGCTAAATGACCTCACCGGACCGCTGAGGTTAGCTTCCACTTCTGAGTTTGATGGCTGTGCTCCATGGCCCCACCATGACACAGGGCTGGTAATACCCCACGTCTCACAGGGGGGCTGTGAAGAACAGCAGAGGGTACCCTAGAGGAAATTAAAACTTCAAGACTCTTTAAAGCAGATAAATAAACTGAAGGAACACACATCCAGGCAGTCTGAAAATGCTCTAGCAGGTAAGTGGTGGTGATTCCTGAAGTGCTGTCAGGTATGTGCACTGAATGAGACAAGGTCCACGCACTTGCAGCTAAAACCTGTAGCATGAACATAAAGGGATCAAATGAAGATTGAGGATGTAATTTTATTTTTGGCACTTCCTGATGCTGCATGCATGACTTCACTCAAGCAAATGTCTTTTAAAGCAGTTTATTGTATGTAAATTACTTTAAATTTTCAGTAATATCCAGGCTTCCCTTCCACTGTGGATGGATTTGCAATTAAAATCTCACTATCTACCTGCCACTAGGGCACCAGTGAGTTTCTCTATCCAGCCACTCAGCTGTTCAGCCTCTCCAAATGTAGGAATTTATTTCCTCCAAGCACCTCCCCTTCCACCAGTGGGCATAAGCAAGCCCTGGCCAGGAGCAGGAGCCTCCCAGCACCAGGTGTGTCCCAGCAGAACATGACCTCTGCACAGCAAGGGGCCTTGGTGACTGCCACCAACAGCCCCGTGACAGGGATGGCAGCCACAAGTTCCTCCATGCTCTGTGGGTGCCTAAAGGTGATCGAAAGACTAATGGGAGAACAGACCAGTCCCAAAGTCCCCAGTAATCCACTTATATGTGGAATTTTGCAGCTGCAGAGAGGACTCCGAGCATGAGCCCTGCTCTAATCACAGGCAGCACTGGGCACCCTGCCTGGCATGGTGAGATTTGTCTCAGACCCCATTTGCGAGGTTCTACACCAGGCTGGGATGAGTGGTTTCCTGCAAGCACTTTTCTGAAGGTCTCGGTTCCTTGGGTGCTTTTCTGGCTTTGCATGAGGCACCCAGGTGCCTGATAGTCTGTGGGGCAGCTTGGTGCCATGGGGCAGCACCCTGCAGCCTGAGGCACAGCGATGCCACCACCCTACCACCACCGCTGATGAGCAGTTTTCCACCATACTGCTGTCAGGCCTCATCCAAAGTGCCCTGAGTTCTTTAAACCTCATGTAAACCAAGCTTTCAGGATCTCAGAGCAGCCTTGTGGCTATTTCCTCTGTGCATTTAAAAAAATACAGTTGTTCCCACCAAGCACAGTATGTCAGCAGTGAAAGCACCAGAATCATTTACAGATATAACAGCCGAAAAGAGCTGCCACAGGGAGGGGAAGAGAGAAGGCAAGAGCCTTTGGTTGGGCCAGAAGTGTGAGCAGTCATTGTGAGCCAAAAAGGTACGCTCAACACCGAAATATCAGAAAGATAGATGAAGAAAGGAAGAAGAAGAAGAAGAGGAGGAAGAAGAGAAGAGAAAAGGAAAGAAAATAATAAAGAAAGAAAAAAGAAAGAAAAGAAAGAAAAAAGAAAAAGAAAGGAAGAAGAAAGAAAAAAAGAAAGAAAAAGCAAGCAAGCAAGCAAGAAAGAAAGAAAGAAAAAGAGGACAGAGGGAAGAAAGAGAGCAGAGGGCAGAGGGAGGGAAAAGTATATTTGCTGTATACTAAAGCAGACAAACTGGAGGGCAGAAGAAATGCATTAGCTACATGTTCCTAGGGGCTTGGAATATGGATTCTCTGTTAACAGTTTCTGTATTTTGCAGGATTATTAAAAAAAAAAAAAAAAAAAAAAAAAAAGGAAAGGAAAGGAAAGCAAGATTCTGGCTACATGAGGTAAATATGAGGACTCAGTTATCTGCAGTTATTTACTGTGAGTACAGCTCACACATTTGGAGGTAGTCACTGCGCAAGCTCACAGGAGCCACTTCACAGTGTTCATTGCAGGGTGGGAGAAGTGCCCAGCCGCTGGTGGGGGCTGCCCCTCTCGGTACAGCTGCTGCCTGTAGTTATTTGGATGTAAAATACAGTTCTGAGGTCAGCTGCTGGCTCAGCACTAAGCAGCTTTCAGCGATTATGTACAAGCATAAGGCTGGTGCACCTGCATCAAACACTGAAGTTGACACAGTCACCACCCATTCTCCTTTCCACCGTGAGGGCACTCTCGCAGTTGCACAGAGCACAGGCTTTAGAGGTTTCCTGCAATCTTCCTATCCCCTTGGCAACTAGTTTATTTTTATTTATTTCTATTTATTTTTCTATTTATTCCCAGGGTTGAAAGCTCTACCACATGCTTCTCTGTGCTCTGAGTAACCCCAAACACAGAAGAGCCAGAAATAACTCTTTTGCTGCGCTGTCAGTGTTTGATACAGTCAATTCTTTCATCTACTGGGTAAAGCAACCAAAGGCGACAGAAAGCAGCAAGCAAAGCAGCTGGCAGCAGAGGGAGAAGCAACATCTGAAAGAGTGTTATAGCTCAGGTAACCGCCAGCTGTCAGCCCGCATTTCAGAAGGCACCCTGGGCTTCGGGTCTCTGCCCACAGCCGCTGATGGTCCCCACCGTCCCCTGGAGGAGGCGGCTCTCCTGCTGGATGCCACCACCCGGAGCCCCCACAGTGCTTCAGCTGCAAGAAATGACATTAAGCATTGGCCTAACCTTTTCAGTGCCCAGATCCAGAAAAAGACTTCAGCAGTCTGCAAGAGGCAGGATGACATCAGCACCTTAAGCCACTCTTAATCCTGAAAGGCTGCAGCCACCCCTGCCGATTGAGTGTTGAAAATTAGCTATTGCACATGCCCAGAGCTGTCATTAGCACAGAAAGCATCTCCCACGCAAGCTTGTTTGTGCTTTTTTTCTATCATTCTGGATGTTGATAGGTAGTAGAAAACCTGGTGCCCATAACCTCTGCAGCATGAAGGAGGCTGGGCTCGTTCCTGTGCTTTTTAACGAGCCTATCCTACTCACCATGCCACAGACCAGGCTGAACCTGTCCCGCTTTGCAGTGAGCAGTGGCCGCGGCCTGGTCCAGGCACTCTGCTCAGAGTCACTTCTGGCCCTTTTGCAAGGAAAAGTCACTCGAACAAGCACAGGACCAGCTGCAGGACATTTCCCTCAGGTGAGTGCCTAAAGCACCACGCTGGACAGGCACGTGCCCCAGCCTCACGGATCTGCCTGCTTTGCTGAACAGCAGCCCAAGCGCAGTGTGATGGGGGAAACTCCCCTCTGGCCTGGCGGGAGGGGGGAGCGAGAGGCTGAAGCCCTCTGTGAATGCTTAAGAGAGAAAAGCAGGGTAGGAACAGCATCAGCACACCTTGTTTAAAACATCAGGTGTTTTCCTGCTGTGAAGAACAGCTTCAGCACTTCTCCCTGGGACCTTCGAAGATGAAACTGTGATGATGCTGAGGCCCCTACCCCCAGGCTGCAGGATACCCGTGTCTGAGCTGCGGGGGCTCCAGCACAGCCCAGACATCACCTTCCACCTGCTGCAGATCTAACTGGGTGCTGCGGGCAGCTGGAGTGAGACATGGCAGCCTACTGCCTACTCGCCCCAGCACCTGCACCACATCACGCTCGCCATGCACCACAGGAAAGGAATTGACTGATAAGGACGAAAAAGTAATTTTTTTTTCATCCCTGTCAGATGGGGATAATGTTATTTGTGAGAAAAAGTTTTCCTTACAGATAAGTTAGTTCCAAAGTGCTTGTGAGAACATCTGTACAACATGGAACCACTCCCATTACCTTGAACAAGCACCGAATGGGATTCACACTCACCAAACAGCTCCACTTTGCTTTTTACTCATTCCACAAAACTTCTACCTTAGTGAAGGCTTACAGGAAGCAGGCTTTACAGGAGTGATACAGAGTAGATACTCCTGCAGAGTAAAAGCTGTTCAGAGGTTTTGACTGTGTTTTGATTTGAGAAGTATCTTCCTCTGCAGAAAAGGTTTTTCCTCTTTTAAGCATTCACAGAGGACTCCAACCTTTCACTTCCACCTCCCAGAAGACCATGACAGGCCAGATGGGAGTCTTCTCTCCCCCATTCTGCATGCAGCAAGCATGGTGGCTCTCCTTTTTTCAAGGGGTTTAAATGCTGGAATCAATTCACCAGTAAGCCAAGTTATTCCTTCTATGCAGTCCCTTTAAATATCTCCTAAGCCTCAGTCCATCTGAAGCCTTCATTTAGCTTCTGTAACACAGACAAGCCTTTGGAAACTAGTCTTTCCTGGAAAATGAAGTCAATGCATCAAGTCAGCTGTTAACTTTGCAAAGGTGCTGTCACAGATAAGGGCTTACATGAGCTATTTCACAGCTACTTAACTTACAGAGCTGAGTATTAAGGTATTTTGGGCATTCTTAGCTCTTCATAACCGGGTTAACTAGTATATGGAAGCAAGATTAATTTTTATTAGCTTGAAGTATCATATTTTATTCAAGAGATAAGAAATATCATAATACATTATGCATCTGCCAGTTATAGTCCATTTTAGTTTGTTCCAAAACCTAAGCAGTAAATGAGTAAGTTTATCTAGTTAAACTGAAAAAACAGCATTCCACACAACCAGTACTAGAGATGTCAACCGTATAGTAATTCCAGCATTACAGTGTTATGGCTTTCCAGAAAGTCATGAAGTTAACAGATTAGAACACATCAAGAGCCATTTTCCAAAGGTTTATTGAAGTAGCGACAGGTTGCTCATACTGTGCTGGAAAAAGCAGTTTTATTGAATTCAGATACTTAAAAACAGTATTGCAGCACAAGATATTGCTATTTGTAAACTAGACTCCATTGTAAACTCTAATCCTTCAGGGAGAGTCAGTTTGCAAGATCTAAGACCTATTTCCTAGCATAATAATCTTGCGCTCATGGAAAAACTGCAGAAAGGCACTTGAAAGCTGTTTCTTCCTTTAAGACATGGACTTTTTAACTCTTGCTGGTAAGAATTTCTCCTGCATTAGTAAGTACGCATCTCCACTTCAGCTTTACTCCAAGTCATCATGATGCTGGGAAGTTTCATTAATAACCTGTTGAAAAACAGAGACCCTTGCATTAAGTTTCCATAGGAAGATTGTTTGGAACATCCAGTACCACAGAACTGAGAACAAAGGGGTACCAAACTCTCACTTATGTGAGGCTGTAGTTGGTAAATAGCACGCAGAAAGCATTTAAGCCTTTATTGACTTAGTCCAAAAACAGTACCTTGTCCCAAACAAGTACCTCTGTTTACTGCCACATTTTCCTCAGGTGGTGTGAGAAATCTTTTGAGAACTTGCTAACTCAGCTGAACTTAAATACTCACAGGTAACTGTCAGCCACTTCAGGATTTACTATCAGACGAATTTTGTGATCATTTCTACAGAAGCCCATTTGCTACATCTGTATGCTCAGCCACGCTGCTTGGACTGCCAGGTACTGTTCTACTCAATCCTTACTACCATATACAGGCTGCACTAACCAGCAGACAAACGTAAGAGTATTTTAAGGTAACCAGCTGTGATAGAAATAAAATCAAAAGTTACCACCAACCTGTCCATCTCTAGTTTCGACAGTCTTAATTAGAAGTGTTCTCTTTGAGTGGGTGTCAACCATTGGCTGAGACTCAATGTTGGTTTCTGCAGAAGAAAATGTATTATTACCAACAGTCTAGATGAAGTGTTTCCTCAAAGCAATGAAGTGTAACAGACTTTAGATCTACTTTCAGAATCCCAATTTAGTATATGAAGAAGTCTTCTGCTCTGAATCCTAAGTGAATCTTTTTTCTTCCTGTCCCCCTTAAAGCACCTTCAGCAGGCATCTAAACTAATCACTCACCATGTACCGATTTTAAAAACATCCACACCCAGGAACAAAGTAGCTCTCTCCCCATCCAAGGTTAAGTAATTGTAAATATTGTAGTTATATTTAAGAAAAACATTCACACGCAACTGCATTTATAGTTCAAACACTAGAGTAAAAGGAACTATCTATCCAGGACCTTTTTGCTAGTGACAGAATGGCTGTCTAAACGGAAGAAGCAGAAATAGCTTACCTCTCAGGTTCAAAGAAGCAAAGGTTGGAATAGGCATGTTAATCCTGAAGGAAAAAAAGAAATGGATAAAGTCAGACATGGGTATACAGTGTCTTTGAGTGACTGCTGTTTAGAAAAGTGTCCGCATGAGATTTTTACCTGCTCTCTTCACCCTCCAGCAGTTTTCTGTAGGTGGCAATCTCAATATCAAGAGCCATCTTGACATTCAGCAGGTCCTGGTACTCGCGGAGGTGGCGAGCCATTTCTTCCTTCATGTTCTGAATCTCATCCTGCAGACGGCCAATAGTGTCTTGGTAGTTAGCAGCTTCAACAGCAAAATTCTCCTCCATTTCACGCATTTGGCGCTCCAGGGATTCATTCTGGGAGGGAATAATGAAGTCAGGCACTGCTGCAGTTCAGCCACTCTTCCCCACCCCTCAAGACCCTTAAAGATTTTTAAAAGGGGAGTTATGGCTAGCATCCTTTGAAAACACCCAGACACATCCCAAAATAGTCATCGCTCTCTTCCCTTGCAAAGTCAAGGTGAGTTATTCTGCTACTTGATTGGAGGTGTGCCATGTATTTGCTACCAGGGGGCAAAGCAATCCGTTATAGTAAGCCCCAAGACGTGCACTACCAGTCAGCATGCAGGCACTCCTCAGTGAGGGGATCTGCAGGTATGCTACACACTAAAATCCATTTCAAGCCAGCCTGTAAGGCAGTGAGATTCTAGCAACAGCAAGATTTGCTGTTTGCACCTTATTTCCACTGTTGCTCCAGCTTTTTTTTTTTTATAACTTCAGCTGCACCTGACAGGCAAGCCGTAAACACTTTCAGAAAATGTTATATAAAACAGTATTACAGCAAGAGAATGAACTCATTGTTTATACCTTAAGCAAGACTAGTTCAACATGTCAATCTAAGCAGTCCACTGTAGTGCATGCAGACAAATCATGCCTATAGCATCCTTTTCAAGGAGTGCTAATACGCTGCTGTATTGTGCAGCAGATCAGCTGCGCTCACATCTGTATCAGCCATTAAACTGCAGTGCAGTGCACAGGGGAGAATGTCCCAACAGCTGCTGTCTTCTACTTACGCTTCCCTTAAGGGCATCAACTTCGCAGGTGAGAGACTGAATCTGTCTGCGGTATTCATTAGCTTCTTGTTTGGCCTGGCGCAGGGCATCGTTGTTCCTATTAGCAGCTTCAGAGAGATCTGCGAACTGTAGAAACCCCCAGTTTGGTTAGTGTAATGATTTAACAGAAACAGTGTAACAAGTATTTTTTTTGACACAGCATTTGAGGGCAATTGAAGCCATTACATTAACCCCTGAAACATTTAAATAGTAGCATGACTCTTCAAATGCATTTCTAATTGTTAAAGTGGAATTCATAGTTAAATCTTTCATATTTGTCTCCCCACCCATTCCTACCCTCCACATTTCTCATCTTTTCATCATTTTTTTGCCCATTCATTCACTCCTTTCTCCAGTATTCCATATAACATCTCCTTCCAAGATGTTTAGCACAGGAAAGACTCCAACTATGAACCCACTATTTTGCTGCTGTACTTATGGCACAAAATAATGTTTTCAGCTGTACTTTTCCCAGACTAGGAGTTTAAAGACAACCCTGTGCCATGGCTGTGGTCATGCCCCGTATAGACACAAAGGGAACACAGGGTGCTACAGCAAACCCTTTATGTACAGTTAGTTCCAGTGCCTGACGCACCTGGAGAGATTTTACTTACTTTGGACTTGTACCACTCTTCAGCTTCCTGAAGATTCTTAGCAGCAACGCTTTCATACTGTTGACGAACGTCACGCAGCGCAGCAGTAAGATCAGGCTTAGAAACATCCATATCAATTTGGATGTGCTGTTCCTGGAGCTGGGCCTGCAGTTCTCGGATTTCCTGAGAAGCAGATGCTCAATGTTATTACATGACAACATACAGAACACATGCAGGTGGGGACTCAGCCAGAAACGGTGAAGAGCTTGCTTACTAGACTGTCCGTATCTAATCACGGACCCCATTGTTCATCTTACCTCATCATGAAGCTTCTTCAAGAAGACAATCTCTTCTTGCAGGGACTCGACTTTGCGCTCAAGATCGAGACGTGCCAGGGAGGCATTGTCAACATCCTGACCAGAGAGAAGAATGATGAACATTCTTACAAAACTGAGGGAGGGAAGTCTTCTACAGCAAGTTCAGTACCCTACAGACTGACGCTATGTCTGAGCTTTTTGGCAAAACAATACAAAATCAAGAGCTGCAAAACCCCTCTCTGCCACCTCCTACCCCAGCCTCAGAGACCACTATATGCACCTTTACTGTCATTTTGGGAACTATACAGCATATGTAGATTACTTCATCTTTGCCAGCATATTGCTGAGCATGATCAAGAGCATACCAGCCATGGTGGGTATAAATCCTGCTTGAAGATGAAGCAGGTACATTGGTCAGAAGCCAGCGATAAGCTCTTCTAGCTTGACAGCACTGAAAAAGTGTTAGTCTTGGAATTTGCAAACTTCCATTTTTTCCAGTGGCGCTTAGAAATGCAACCCATGTGCCTACGTGCCTATCAGTGGCCTTCATTTCTTGTTTATTTCTTACAGTCTCCTTGGTGATCAACCACAGAGCCCTTTGGGTCCACAAACCACAGCTTGAAAGCATACTTGCACAGCTAGTGAGGTACGTATAGTAACTGCAAGCATTTACTACTCCAAATGGTTCAACAGACCTCCCTTGAGAAAAAGAAAGTATGAGCATAAACACAAATAGAGTTAGTCGTCATTGCCTACACCCTCACAGTAGCTGGCAAAGACTCCACCTTTTGCTGGACAGAGATAGTCTTAATCAACAGCAAAAATTCATTTAAGGCATAACAGAAGATAGGCCATGAATGTTACATGAAAGCAGCTTGAATTAGCTCGAAAACCTGACTTAAGACTCAACATTGATTGGTAACTTCTTATGTTATAAATGTGCAAGAGTTTGAAAAGGGGGTGATTGTTCTTTTCATACTAGTTACATGCGCAGCTGCGTGCTCATGTTCACACAGTATTAGTGTATCAGGTTTTCACAGCTTACTCTAAAGCTATTTTGGATTGTCCAAAGTATAGGCATTCCTAATCAGCAGTTCTCGCTATTATGGCACCTTTGAAGTAAGAAGTGCTTTCTTTAGACTCCTAGAAAGCCATTCCTTTGATCACTCCTACTCTGGGGTAAGGTTCTTGCTCCAGCAGAATTCTTTTGTTGTCTTTATCCAGCAGAACACCCCATAACTTCCCTATCAATTCCACTTTTACACCCACACAGTTCACATGGGCTCTGTTTTTCAATTCAGGGGAAAAATTCCTTAATTCATTTACTTTCCTCCCCCAAAAAACAAACCTGAAGATCATTCTGGTAGGAAATTACATGGCTATGACCCAATGTGTTTACACAATTAGACATCCAGAGAGTTTCCAATGGATTTTACAAAAAACCGCACCCTGAGGACATATTTTCAGACAAATTAACAGCTACAGGATTTTTAGGAGCATCTTAAATTGAAGGCACATTAGTATATACATTATGCATTTTACTACACATGTTATCATTAAATATAGGGAGTGAAGAATCAGTGTATCTGTATTTCCTAGATGAATGGAGAACTACATAAATGCATAAGCTACCTGTAACCTGAGCAAACAAAGTATTCAGCATACATACAAGCAACTGGACTACGCATTGATTTTATCCCAGGGGATGCTTCAATGCCAGTCACGTAGTTTGCAGGGTCGGGCATCCATGTTTACTTCAGACAAACCTCATGTTAGCCAGGAGCAGACCTGTTAAGTCTTGGCATGGGTTCAGCACCTACTCCTTGCTGCCAGAGTAGCTGGCAAAGCTGCAATAATAACTTTCTCACTAATTGTGGTGCTTGTTTTGTCCCTCAGGAAAGAGCTCACTGAACCTTCAGGTTTATTTTATGTAGTACGCCCCCCAGCATATGAGTAAAACCACATCTTTGTTCAGGAAAAGAATTAAAATTTAGTACATATGAGTTGGAAATAAAAAGTTTAAGTTCAGTATTTTAAAAGTGAACAAATATTTGAAGTATACAACCACTCCAAGTACAAAGTAAATTTGATACTACGTCGCAACAGTGAAGTATCTGCTGAAGCGTTTCAAACCCACGCATGCAACTTCCCAGTGCAAGAATGTAACAGTTTAATAAAAAGCTGTGCTTTTTTTTTTTTTTTTGTTACAACGGAAAGCTCAACAGGATGTTTCAACTTCAGTGTTCTATGAACCTAATTTCACTTAAAGAAGAACACCACTCACACTGAAACAGATTTAGTTTTGGAAACCTGCACATCAAGCCTACTCTTTCACCAGAGAGGAAAAATTAGATATTACTGTTGTTCAAATCAGACATGCTAGCACGTACCGGTTCTGGCATGAGTGGATTTAGTGTAGCATTTCTACTGACAATGATTTGCAATTCTTATGCATAAGCTACACCTTAGGAGGTTACATGCATCCAGTTCTGACTAATGCACACATAGAATCTGCTAGAGGCAGAGATCCTGAACGACCCCTTTCCACAGGGCTGGGAAGAGCTGGATAATGAATGTGCAGAATGCCAAGTTCACTTAAAAGCCTAGAGCCTTCACAAAGTTTATTTGGTTTGAAATAGAGGTATACCAATTAAGTACAAAAGCCAGCCTTAGTCAAAGGATACTTCAACTGAATTCAGCAGTGATTCAGACTAGATTAGGTTCTCTAAAACTTAAGTTAACTGCTCCTGCATGGAACTTAACACAATGTTAAATTGGCTTAGCACTCAAAAAGTAGAAGCTGAAGTTAAGGCAGCATATCTCAAACTGTTCTGTTTCAAACTTCTGTCCCCAGAATGCTAGGGGAGACTGAATTCCCAGACTCCAAATGGGAGTGAGTGTTCCTGTCTCCACACATTATCTCGTGAAGACACCTGCACTCTTTCAAACTATAAATATATTGTAGTCAAAAGCCTTACCCAGGGAAACACTGACAATCAAGTGACAATTTCCTGAATGGTGACATCTACTAACATCTGTGAAGAGCCCTGGGATGAAGTCAGCCTGTGCCCCGCTGTCTGGAGATACGGGAGTCACATCTAGCCAGGAGGAATGCTAGCAATGCCTTTCCACACCAGCAGTTTAGGGAAGAGACCTTGTTTTGAGAAGGCACATTCCTAAATTATCTCCTAATGCAAACAAGGCTTAAACCAAGTTGAAAGCTGATTTTGCACAAGTGAAAACCTGAGCTTAACACTTTCTGAACAGTCTGCCATGTAGCTTTTGGTTTATTGGAGTAACATAGTAACATCCTACAGAGACTAAACTCTACGGCAACTTGCTTCCTACCTTACCATCTTCGTTTACAGTTCATTAAGTTCAGTGTTGGTAACAGACCCCCTGAGACAGGCTTGACAGATGTGACCTCGCTCCAAGGAGCAAACTGTCTTGTCAGCAGACACCACCCATATAAAAAGTTCTAAATTTCAAGGTTGTGTCCAATAACGCGCTGACCAAAGCGATTCATTAAAAAGGAGCTCTGTTTTGTATAAAAAAACTGGACCATACACATGGTAGACACTTTTTGCTGGAAGTATGCTCGCACCATTACACATTTGGTAAGAATGCAGCCCACTGCGCCCTCCCTTCCGACACAAAGGGATCTATTATTTCAATCTGCTGCCACCACACTTGCCATAATGCCTGTATCTGCATTCCACGGTGAATCCCATAGAAACCATTAATACCCTTCAGCCAAGCGAGCAGATGGCCCCCCTTTCGCTTTTATTGGATCGGGAAGCGATTCCACGTCGGGGCGCTTTTTGTAAAACAGGCGAGACTCGGATAAAGCAAGACAATAGTTTCCCTCCCCGCCCCTCGGACCGCAGCATCCCCCCCTCAAGAAAACAAGGGGGGGTCGCGGGAGAGCCGATGGAATTCCTTTGTGCGAGAAAGGCAAACTCCCGCAGTCCCGCCCCCCGTCCCGGGCACCACCACCCTCAGCCCCCCCAGCTCGCTCCCTCCAGCCCCCGCAAACCTGTCTGAAGGACTGCAGGGTGTTCTCGGCCTCCTCCCTCTGAAGCATCTCCTCCTGCAACCTGGAAGGGGCGAGACCGCGGTGAGGCGGCAGCGGGGGGTCCCCCGAGCCTCCCGCCGCCCCCAGCCCGGCCCGGGGCGCTTGGGTGGGCGTGTGTGTGGGGGGGGGGGTCGCCGGCAGCCCGCCCCCGCCCTCCCCTCGCACACTCACTTCTCCCGCAGCCGCATGATGTCGTCGGCGAGGTTGTCCCGCTCCACTTCCACGCGTGCCTTGTCGTTGGTGAGCTGGTCCACCTGCCGGCGCAGCTCCCGCATCTCCTCCTCGTAGAGGTCGCCCAGGCGGGACGTGCCCTTGCCCTTGAGCTGCTCCAGCTCGGCCAGCAGGATCTTGTTCTGCTGCTCCAGGAAGCGCACCTTGTCGATGTAGTTGGCGAAGCGGTCGTTGAGCTCTTGCAGCTCCACCTTCTCGTTGGTGCGGTTCGCCTTGAACTCCGTGTTGATGGCGTCGGCCAGGGAGAAGTCCACGGAGTCGTGCAGCCGCATGGGCGGCATGCTGCTCCGCAGCCGCACCGACGTCGCCTTGGTGGCATACATGCCGCCGGGCGAGGCGGACACGTAGCGGGCGGTGCTGGGCCGCAGGGCGCTGCCCAGCGAGTAGCGGGTGCTGGAGGTGATGTAGCGGGTGCCGGTGCTGGGGCGGCTGCCCCCGCCGAACATGCGGCGGTACGAGGAGTTCTTGGTGCTGATGCTCATGGCGGCGGCGCGGGCTTTGTAATCCGGGAGCGGAGCGGGGCGGCTCGGAGCAGCGGGCGAAGAAGGGCGGCGGCCCCGGCCCGGGCCCCTTCTTATGGGGCGCCGCCGCCCGCCGCCGGGCCGGGCCCGCCCCGCCGCCCGCCGCGCCCCGCCCCGCCGCGCCCCACCCGCCGCCAATCGCCGCGCCGCGCCGCGCCGCGCCGCCCCGCCCCGCCCCGCCCCGCCCGCCGCCGCGCCTCGCCCCGCGGGGAGGGGGCGCCGGGGGGGGCGCGGGGGCCGGCGGACACAAAGGCGGCGGGGCGAGGGGAGAGAGGAGAGGAGAGGAGAGGGGAGGGGAGGGGAGGGGGCGGCGGCGGCCGGGGGGCGGTGCGGCTGAGCCCCGCGGGCCGCAGCTCTCCCCCCGGGATGCGGCGGGCAGCCGCCGAGGCGGGGAAGGGGCAGGGCGCGGCGGGGCGGCGGCCCGCAGGAGGCGGCGCGGCGGGGGTGACGGCAGCGGCTAGCGGGGCCGAGCGCTCCGTGCCTCGGCTGCCCCGTCCGGGAACGCGGCGGCGGCGGAGTCCGTGTTAAGCCGCGGGACGAAAGAGAGCGAGGCCGGGAAGGGTGACCCTCGCTGTGCGCACGGGGCTGCCAAACGCCCGGAATAGCCGGGCAGGAGAGTAAGACATCCGTGTCTTCTCCGGCCGCCTCCCCTGAGAGCCATCTCGGCTACTGCGTCGGTGCTGAAGACGCAGCAACGACCGGTTACATGCGTTTTCCCTGTAGCTGAGCGAGCAGTTACGCTAGTAAGGCTTAATTCTGCCATTATCATAATGATCCCAGCGGTAACTATTTTAGCATGGATGGTATACTACTGAAAAAGCTGCGATCGGGATCTTGCTCTTGGATGTGATCCTTCTGGTAACTGGGATAGTGGCAGGCTTGATTTTAATATAGGTTTGTTTCTGAGCTGTTGCACCCAGCAGACTTTTGCTATCAATTTCAGTAGGCACGTGAGCAGAGTCTCAAGAAAGCATCTAAATAGCAACATGATAATTATTCATTAGACATGACCCACAAATATCCTATGTGTGTAGCACCAAAGCCAGACAAAAATCCCAGTGTTTCAAGAGCAATTTTATTATGAAAATGAGGCTACCAGCAGTAGAGAAGAATGATGTAGATGGTACAAGGCAACAGCAGTGGCGTAAAATGTAACACAGAAAAACTCTGGCCAAGTAGCAGGAGATTGTTTTCAGTATGAATGCAAAAGGTGTTAACAGGAGATGACAGAATCCCTGTTGTTTAGATAATTTTAAATTTGAGTGGCCAAAGCACAATTCATATTCTCTAACCCTCCACTGACACATCAGGTAAGGGACATCTTTTTCTTCTTTGCTATGGGAAGTGGCAGATGCAACATAGAGGTAGTATCTAATGTATTATTTCAGCACTTATGGGATGCAAAACCACCATTGGTTTTTAATTTGTAACTTGCAGTCCTGCAGAAGCAAATACCTTTAGTGGAATTCCTGATAAATGTGAACACAAACAGTGGGCAGAGGGAAAGGTACTCTTCACGCCCCAATTCCCAGTAAAATCAGCTATTGTACTTCAGGTATTGTACCTTACAAGGCAGAATTGAAGCCCATATAATTCATTAAGGATTATTTTTTTTTTTTTTAAGGAAAATGTGCTTCAGTTCCATTCTGATTACAACCAGAACTACAGGAGTGCAGTTTGTGTATGTAAATGTATGTTCTTGAGGTTTTAATTACCTCTATTCACTGAAGCTTAGGCAACCACATGAAGCTGACAAGGTTGAGCCACTGAAGTGCTTGCAGCGTAAGTCCTGGGCTACAGCTCATTTCATTCACCTACTGAATAAGAGGCAGAGGTCACATGGCATTCCTGAGGCCAAGGGTACCGCAGCCCAGCCTGGATGCTGTTGTGCTGTCCAGCCCTCTGAGGGCTCTTTATTTAAGCCATCAAGTTTGAGCTGTAAGCCTTTGTGAGCCCTGGCACAAAAGTACACACTACTTCTATGAGCAGGCAAAAAAGTAAACCAGCCCATAACCAACAGCCTCACAGATTAAAGATGCTTTAGCAGATTGCTGGTTTCTTGAAGCTGCATTGTGCCCAATCTGTTTTTCCTAACAGAGCACAGCTTACTCACAGTGCACAAAACCTTTACAGGCACACACATGCAACAGTCATCCTTTGTTCAGACGCTGCTTTGCCCCTAAAATCCAAGGAAGTGTTTGTTTTAGTAAATAAATATGACCACCCCCCATGTTTCAAGTGTTATTTCCATATGTTTATGTCACCGCTGCCATATGTATTCTTGGCCACCTGCCTCATTGCCATTTCTCACTGTGAAATTTTCCTAGAAATGTTCAGATACTGTCGGCTGTCGGGACTACAATAAACCTTTAAGTGCCTTTTGCTGGTTGGCACATATGCGAATTCATAGAGGAAGCTCTTAAGTTTTTTATAAGGCTGTAATAAATTTAAAGCACATTTGCATCCCAAACCCCAAAGGTCTGACCAAACTGGTCTCTTGAAATGCAAAAAGATTTCCACAGTACTTCTCAGGAAAGAGTCCACCTTAGTGTAGCCATAAAAGTCACAGAGAGTGTACTTCTCTGAATGGAAATGAAACCACAGTAATCAGTCTAATTTTAAGGAAAGTGCTAAGGGACTCTCAGAGACTATGGTTGGTCAGGATCTTGACCACTTCTTACAAGAAGAACAGACAGCTAATAGCATCACTAAACACCACGTTTTCATAAACTGTTAGTTGTCGCCTGTATTGTTTGTTGTCATGCCTTCATTTGCAATTCCAGCATGCAGTCAGGTAGCTGCCCGGTCAGTTTGTAATGTCACTTGTCTCTACAGAGGTAGATCAGACGTAAGCCAATGGCACTCATAAAGAACAAAGTAGGTATTTTTATCAATAGCCTTTCAGTCCACACTGTAAAATCTATTTTGGCATTTTTTTGGCTTTTTTCCAGATAATTGATGTATTGATTCACTGCCAAGAATGAAATACAGAATTAAGCCCTAGAAGTGTAGCAAAAAATATTGGATTGTTGTATAACTTTCATTAAAGGGAAAATCTGTGTTCTTTGGGAGAGGGGTACGGATGCCTGAATAGCTTTATACTAGAAATTTGTTGCACTAAAAAAGTCTTCATAATAGTAAGAATTTCTCTGATCTTTTTGCAAAAATATCTGTTGGTCTGAAAACATCACTGAGAAGACTGGCATTCCCCTTTTCCTTTTTTTTTTTTTTTATTTGCCATTTCATTTAAGCAGTAAGAAATGAGGGAAATTTAGTCCAAATATTGAATGTGCTTTCCAGTTATTATAGACCTTGACTAAACAGATGTGAATGCTTTCTTTAATCAGATTTATGCAGTTTTAGTAAAGTTTCTGTTTCCAGGAGGTCTAAAATGACCCATAAATATTAAATACCCAGGAAAAACATCCTGCTATGCAAATGCCATCACTTTTGTTGTCTGTCACTACCATACAGCAACCTTAAGCCCTGGCACGCATGGGACCATAAAGACATTCCTTCACACTTCCCCTGCTCCATGAATATTGAACAAACTCCAGGCAAAAGGGACCCGCTTTAACATGAAGATATTAAAGACTCTTAACGTCCTACAGACAACTGAATAGGGACTCTCCATAATGCTCAGCCACAGCAAGAGCTGTGGTCCATCGCTTGAGTGAGTGCTGTTAGTCTGAAAGAACACTTCCTCCTTTCAGCCGTGGTCTGAAAAGGCTAAGATTACTATGGTTTTGAAAACAGGTTTGTTTCCAAAAAGCAGATTCTGGCTGTAAATCTTCAGCTGGGGCCAGTCCCTCCCTTTAGCTGGGAGCTAAGTGTAATGAGGCTAAAGTGTCCCCCAGTTTCCAAGAAAGGCCAGTGCATCCAGGGAAGAACTGATTTTCCTGAACCCAGAGAATATGTCTCCCTGCACGCTGCCTGGGAGAAGCTGATTTGGGTTTTTGAGTACCACGGGGCTGCACAACATCAATGTCCATGCACTGAAGTCTCCCCTTGTGAGTAACTTCCATGACTAATTATGCTCTTAAAGAAATTGGCAAATTCTTCTATGAAATTTATTTTTAAAATGATGTTGCCTACTGTCATTGCTAGTGTTGCAATGCCTACCAAACTGCTGTGACTAGCTGCTGATTTTTTCAAGGAAATGACTAGGCTCTATACTCAAAACTAACCAAGTCTCTCGTCAATATTATATTTTAATGTAAAATGAACTATATAAACTGGCAGGGGTTTCATCACTAGGGAAGTGTTTTGAGCATGACTCATGCCGCCCAGTTGCATGACTTACATTTCCAAAAATTATTACTGTCGTGCATAAAGTTCCCCTCTACTATGGTTTCTAATTTCCAGAATAGGACATTTTCTGTATCAAATTAGGATGTTTCTGTCCCAAAGCAGGTACTCATTTCCAAAGCCAGTACAGCCCTCTGCCCCAAGTCCCATGGGTGTCTCAAACACGATGCACAGTTCTTGCAACACAGGAAAGAGAAAGAAGTTTTTCAGCTCTATTATAGGTATAGCAATTTATTTAATCCATCCCTTAAACAGAAACAAAAAAAAAGGATGACAAACTGTACACTTCATCTGTCCCACTTCGCTTAATACCAATAGCACTGCCTGCTGAATGTCAGCATATGTTTAGCAATGACTGGGACATAAGGACAAGGTTTTACAAACTGACATGAGGTTTGGCATGGTTTGAGGCCCAATGCTCAGTCTGAAAATCTTTAAGCAGAACTAATTTCCAGAATACACAAAGTCACTTAGTCTTGATTTGGGTGCCCAAAAATAGATATTCTGAAATTTTAGCTCTCCACTGTCCTTGTTTCATAAAATTTGTATTTTGCCAAAGACCAATGTTCAAGCATCATGATAGGCACTTTATAAAGACCGTTTAACTTAAATATCAGATAAAGGATTTTGATTTATAGTCGGCTTAAGCTTTCAGTAGGATCTATGTAAAATGTTGTGTAATGTGTGGGGCTTCTTTCTGTCCTTTGCCACATTGCTGACTTTGCTATTTTGACCTTGCTCAGTGCTCAGTTGCTATTCCTGCAGTAAGCTGTTGGCACAGGCAGAAGCCAACAGCATGGATGAACATTCATTTGTCACATTACAATGGGAAGCCATAATATTAATTTGTCTGGGATTGCTGTTTTAAATTTTGAGATTGCAAACCTTTTCAAAGATGATTCATCCATCCATCCATTCTCTCTTTTGGAAAAAGCTAAAAGAAGCGATTCTAGTACGTCATTAATGAACCCTGTGAGTTAGACGTTTACTACTTCTTTTTGGCCAGGCTTTTTTCAAAGCAAACTGCTTAAAGAGCTCCTCTAGCCAAAAAACAATTAAAACTGAGGAGTGATTTCATTCTTCTCTCTTCCCCAGTTCCATTACTTACACAAAGCATAAATAGCATAATGTTTCCTTGCCATGATATACCAGGAAATGATGATGTTCGTTCTGAGGAAGAGGCAGGACACAGCAATGGAATCGTTAATTGCGTGCAGCAATTGTTCCCTTCTTCCTTTGAGATGCTCAGGCCAAGCAGAACTACCAGCTCCTTGAGGGCCAAGTTTTTTAGTGGATTCCTCAGTCCAAGTTCTTGTGCCAAATCCTGGGTTCCAATGAGACTCATAAACTGAGCGTACATTGTGTTAGCCATTCTGGGGTTAGTTGGCTCCTTGCAAAGGAAGGGGCAGTGGCGCACACACCCCAAAGGTGAGAAGACTGAGTTTCTAAGATGAGCTATTTTTACATGCCAGCTCTATGCCTATTTTTCAAGCATAAATGTACTTTGTCCAGTTGGGATTAAGGAGGGAAGATGATCCAAATTTGAGCTAATAGTACGCATAAAATATTGTGGGCTACAAGGAACGGAGTGGAAAGTGTATTAAATATGTGTACAGCAGATGGTGCATATGGCTGGAGAAGGAAGAGAGCAAATACCTGGAAGAGTGGAGGCATCCATACTTTTTTCAGGTGGAAAGGTGCCCTGCTTCCCATTACAAAGACAAATTCACTGTCTACCTGAAATTTTCCCTAAGAATTTGGTCTTACATATGGCCATTGGATGTGAAAGAGCTTTTGCAGGATGACAGGAGGAAGGACCTAGCAGCTATTTAGGAGCTTTGTAGATGCTTTTGTTTTGCTGACTCTTAGACTTTTGCCAATGTTTGTGGCTGTTTATTCGACAGGGATTGGGCATTTCCCATAAACTCCATGACATGGAAGTTACCAAGCCTACTGTGTAAGTCTGAAACACACCAGGATGAACACACATGCAGGTCAGATGTTGATTCTTTCACAGACAGAAGCGTGGTTTACCCTGAATATGGCAATGCCACCGTCCTACAATTGTATTCTGAAAATAATCAACTTCTGTGGTATCAAGTTGAGCTACATCCTGCAGATGAAGGACATAATACTATTGTACTACAATATACATGATGTCTGGGCTAGTAATGAGAATTATGCACAGTATAGGTTAATTAATTACTTGAGTTCAATTATTTTAGTTTTGGAACAACTGTGCCCTATACCATAGGAGATGAGTGCTACATCTGACTTGGCACTGTAACTGGAATGAAATCATCCTCAGGGACTTAATCTGACATTGCAGGGTTCCTGACAGACAATTCCAACAATTTCCCATTGTGTTTCTCTTAAGAATTATGTGAAACATGTTTGCTGGAGTCTTAAATCAGCCCAACTCCCTACAGCTGAATACTGACACTGTCAGTCCATACTGGCATATGTCTTGTGCAAGACTTCTCTTCTTCAGAAACAACTATTTTAGGCTTTCTTGACCCATTTAGGTTTGACTTATTGGGGCTTCTTTCTCCAGACTGTCTCAGCAAAGATAACATTTTAAATTCATAGCCATTTTTCTAAAAAAAAGTTTTGTTTCAACTTTAGGAAAACCCAAAGCTTTTTGTTCTTAGTTGAGGCAATACTTAATTGAAGGAAGAGACCCCCCAAAAGACCTAGCAGCCAAAAGAGACGCTTCCCTATTTAAGATGGGATTTTTTTGCAGAATAACTTTTCAATTTATTCTGCATTTCAGTTTATCCTTACAAGATCTCATGACTTCTTCAAATCTGTGCTTTTCTATAGACTATTTTCCAAGAGACTTTCTGGTAGAAAAGAGCTATGTCCCAGCTGCTAAGCTTTAGTGTTTTGGTATGCTTGACAGACATTTGTAGACACATCCAAAGTGAGAAAGAGAATATCTACAGTGCAATCACTTCTGTAATTACAGTTCCTAACTTGTATCAAATAGCTTTAAATTACCTTTAAACTCATTTGCAAACTGCCAGCAATATAGCCAGGGTGGACCTCTGTGCTGCCTAGGCACCAAGTAGTCAGCTTCTTTAGCAGATTTTATGGTACTTACTGTGTGCAATTGTGGTTTACCTCACTTCAAGACAGCTCAGCAAGTCCACAGTTACAGCTCTGCTGCGGCTGTGTTAAAGGTTTTCTTTCTCTGGAGGAAACACCCTACTACTGAAATCCTACCACCATGGTGACCAGCATAAGAGATCTCATTTCCTGTGCCAACTACAGTCTTAGTCAAAGATTAAACTCATCACATGGGACTGAATGAAAAAACAAGGTTTCAGCAGAGACTGTACTCTTTAAAAAGACAAGTCTGCGGTGTACAAAATCTTTAGGTGATACTAGACAACCTAGTGAGCAAAAGTCATAACCAACACCAACATTCAGCTACAAGTCTTTCTCAGCCTGCACACCATAGACTGTGTAAATCACATAGGGATGTTGGGGGTGAAAATTCCTGCCTTAAGCAAAAAGGTAAGAGACACATCCAGGCTCACCATCTGCACTCTCATTCTTTCTCTTCCCTTTTCCTCATTCCTCCCCCCCCAAGAGAGCAGCAGGCACCACACTGTTTTATCCTGCCCCTGTGAGCTGGGATCTCCCACACCATTACCTCATCCCACTGAAGCAGCTTGAACTGATCCCCCCTTTAACAAGGCCTGGCTCCGTGCCTGCTGTCACCCGTTTCCTGTGACCCTTCAAGGGTCTGATTGAAAACACATTTGTTGCAGCAGCAATCTTTTGGCTGACTGCAGCTGGCCTTACAGAGCTCAGAGTCTGTTTTGTTCAGTCCAGTGGAGGTTTCATAAGTATTTTTTGGTTTGTTTGGTTTTTGGTGGGGTTTTTTTGGTTGCTTTGCTTTGGTGTTTTTGTTGGGGTTTTTTGTTACTAGCCTTTTTTATCCTTTATTTTTTTGGTCAAGCACTGGAATGTGTAAGTACAACAAGAAAGTCAGTAACATTATGTAAATATATGTGTCTTATCCAGCCAGCATGACTGCTGCAAGCCAAACAAAACAAACAGGCCAGATTTATTTAGATTTAAATTTATTTAAACCAGAAAAGTAAAGATTAGAGAAGCGATGTCTTTTTATTCCTTATTCCCTGTCCCTACAGAGTCTATGCATAGCTCCAGAACCTGAAAATAAAACCCTGAAATGGAGAGATTAATAAATTTGAAAAGAGAAAGGTTAAAAATGTTTGTGTCTGATGACTGTTTCAAATAATTTCAGCTACATAAATTTCCCCTGTACAGAGTTCTTAGAAACGCATTGGGAGAGGCTAACAAACCTGGTCTGATGTGGGTTTCATTTCTAGTCTTGCAGATGCGTGGCATTATAAATGAAAATTGTAGGCTTCATCAGCCACACTGGCATGGCCCAGCAGGCTTCCCAGAAATGCCACATCTGTGGCTGACAGCTACCTTTATCGAGCATCACTTCAGCAGAAATCAAGTCTGATAAATTCCCTCCTGAAACATTCCAGATCGATTTTGATAAACTGCAAAAGGTTTTCAGTTTCATTAGTAACCTACTGGGCCAGTGGTTACGGAAACAGTAATTTATGCTAGACACTCTCAGTGAATTTTTTCAGTTTGGTGATTGCATTGCAAGGGTATGAAGTGCCTCACATTCTTTCCTAGCCACAGTGATTTCTGACCCAGAACGAGAGCTTCCATTCTAGACAGCTGAGATGTCTGTATACTCTTCCTGAACCTCACTTAGGTATTTAGTAGGTTATACCAGACATTTGGGCACAAGAAGCATTGTTTTTCAGCTGTCAACATTAGCATTTGCCTGTATTGAAATTTTGGCTGATAACTGTGAATGTACTTTTAAACATCTGGTGTATCAGAGATTTTTCTTGCTCTTTCTCCATTTTTTTTTAATATAGAGGACATAATCACAAACACTTCACAGCTACAGATCTACTAGCTTCCATTACCTAGCCTTATGTTGAGGGGGTTACATTCAAAGGAAACTTCAAGCAATTTATACGGCTGTGGTATTGTGGCATCAGTAAACCCCTGTGACATGCACTGCAGACTGGCAACCTCCTGCGCACAGCCAGGTGCAGGCAGAGGCCGTGCTGGTATGTTTGTCTGCTCTGCTGCAGATGGGAGGGCAGTGAGAAGAGTTACATGTGACTGCAGAAGCCTTGAGATGCCTGTAAAATATTTTGTGTGCATTTGTTGCTGGTGTGAATTATAGAAACACAGCAGTGAAAATATTTTCTTCTTACTTTGAGGACAAGAGTATATGGTCCAGTCATAGTTTGTAATTTTACCTTTCAGTTGCGAAGTACACTGCAGAATCTTAAGGCAGTGGTTTTCGCATGCTTCTGTGATGTTGTTTGGGAGAATTGATAATTGTAACATTTTTAACAATTCTAAAGTATTTTAAGAGAGAATATAGAGAGAACAAGAGAAAATACTGCAGGAGTTTTGTTTGCATGTTCCTCTTACCACATGTAGCTGTTTCACTGGATATGTGTATCGGTTACCAAGGCAACAGTTTCAGATCTAGCATGATTACCTGTATCATACCACTCATCAGAGATGTGGGCAAACTTTAGAAACTTCTACATTGAGGAAATGCTGCTAGTTGCTAGGAGGTAGGAGTTTTCAGCAACTGTCTCAATGAAAACGCTATCACGTACTTATGTCAACAGCTTTAAAGATGTCATTAAATGATCGGTTTGCTTAAAATATGTTTTACTGTAAATAGAATGAAGAAAATAGCTACTTCATCAATGTGTTTTCATAGTTATATAGTTGTACTTATTTAGAATAAACAATATCTTTTTAGAAAAGCCTATCAATTGTTATTTAAAGCAAGCTATGTTGTTAAGCCATAACTGAAACAGCTCATATGTCCTAAAAAATGTTAAGAGTCCAGAGGTGGACACTGGACTTCAACTCTGTTACTAGTCTCCTTTGTTAATCAAATCAACTGTTCATTGACATTTACAGGAATCCAATCCATCCTATATGCATGGTGCAGAGAAAGAAGGAGCTGTCACAACACCCAAATTTCAGTAAGTCAGAGAGATCCAGTTGGGAAATTTTGCAGTCATGTGGCTGCTTTGGAGTCACAAGACAAAGAGTGAGCAACTGTTTAGCTTGCCCCATGGCAGTGGCAGCATGTCTTAGCAAGATTTTCTGAGTTAGGTATGGACAATTGCTTTCACAGGGCTAATCCTCTCTCAGCAATCATTCAGCTTTTCTGTAAGCATAAAGATATGAGTGGCCATGGATCTCGGCACTTCTCGGCCATTGCCCATCTCTGAAATATGCAGCATACCTTAAATACTACTGTGTAAGGCCTGATCCAAAAAGTATGTTTATTGTTATGCTGACTTCACATTTATAAAGGGAACAGCACTAAAAGTAACTGTTTCCAGATTCCCTGTTTTCATTTTGGTCCTTTTGACAGCTGTCAATTAATAATGAGAAGCAGGTTAGGGTAGACAGTTACATAGAATTATAAAACTGATTACTCTGGCAGTTGTTTAAAAATGAGCACTAGGGAAATTTTGGTGTTTCCCATTCTTTGCAAAAAAGAAGCCAATAAAATCCTAACCTAGTTTATTGATTTCTTTGTTGCCAGAGCGGAGGCGTGTTGATCAGATTCTCTTTACTGCACTGGTGGAGGAGGTGAACAGAGGATTTCCCCTGAGCAGCCAGTGTTCTACTGCCACTAGTATAGAGACTACTCTGCTGCTTTCTCCATGGGACTCCACCTTTCCCACATTTGAATGGCAAGAATACCTTGGAGTCAGGGAAAGGAGAGGGGAAATCAGGGCTCAGCTATGCCTCCCTGTCTGATACATGGAAATATTGCTCCTCTGTAGCTTTAATTGCTCCAGGTACTGGGCAGCTCCAAATAAATGAACTGCTCCTGGCTCCCTACAGCTCCCACATATCACAGTATCTAGCATTGCTGTGACGTATAGGTTGCTGAAATAGTAATACAAGGAGCTCAAACATTCATCAGCTTTACTAATTTCAGCTGCCTTTTTCTTTACCCTCACTTTGCATCTGTATTTTGAAGGGGTCCTACTGAGATGTATCTTCTTAGCTGAGAACAACCTTGCTTTTTGTAGCCACCTTCATCATCCTGAACCCTCTTCTTGAGAGGCTTCGCCATCTTTGTCCCATGACTCTTTTCTTCAGATGGTATATTCCCCTTATTGCTATGCCATGTGATTCACTCACCTTTGTGAGTTCTCTGTCAGCCATCTGTGCAGGCAACCTGCCTTACCACTGGTTGCAATGTGTGCTGCTCTCCTCTGGTACCTTGGCTGTTGCACTTCCTTTCAGAAATTCTAGAAGCAGACCTTGGACTTCTTGTTTTAGTCATCTGCTTACTCCCATGGCTGACAAATAAAGCAGCAGCCCCTGATTCTGAGGATGAAGATCCACAGGTGAATGACAGAACTGCTTTAAAAAAGCTGGCAAGGACCAATATTCTTACTTCAAAATTTTGTTTCTAGTTCCACTGTTTTCCACATCCCATATTCTGGAGAAGTATGTTGAAAGGCAGCAGATTTCTCTCTTTTTTGCCCTCCAGTTTCAGCTAAAAATTCTTCCTCCACTGAAAGGCAAGAGGTAGGAGCTACGATGGCAGGCTATATGAGGCAGCTTCTAAGGAAAATTAAATATTCCTGAAATCCACTCTTTTTGACAGGTTTCTAAGAGGCTCTGCAAAACTATGATTAACTCAAATTGTAAGAGAAACATGTTCCAGGGTGGTTTTTTTTTGAGGGGTGGTGGTGTGGTTTGTTGTTAGTTTGTGGTTTGTTTTTTTTTAATGTTTCATCTTCACTTTACAATCTAAATCTGCAAACTGAGGCATAGGTGAGTATCTACTTCTATGTGGTGGGTAACACATAATAGTGTGCAAGGTATTTACTCTGGTTGTTACGTGTATGTTTGTGTGTGTACAAATGCATCTGTCTAACACTTGTTTTAAAAACAAATTACCTTTCACAGACAACAGTGTCTTTGAGTTGCCTCTTCCTTTTCAATTTAGCAATGACAATTTCATAGCGTTGGAGCAAATTAGCACAGTTTCATCAGTTATTTCCTTCCTTCCTGTTCCACCAGCAGTGCAGGCTCTGAAATGACTTCTCAAAAACATCACTGCACGCTGAAATCACAGAACAGTTGGGCCTGTCAAACTGCCGAGGGCCATTCACATCAGCTGCCCATCTGGACAACAGGCCAGCACGAAAACCCCTTCAGCAATAAGCCCCTTTTGCTGCCCTGCACCCCCTTTCTCTCCTTCTGCCCTGGCTAGGTATAAGCCACCTGAAATTATTTCAGCCTCCAGCCTGCCCTGCTGCCAACTGCCAGGCACGGCCTCCACCTCCCCGCGGGCACTGGCCGCCCGTGGTGGCGCAGGGCCTGAGGCAGGGCAATGGGGCTGGGGGTTTCATCGCTGCCCCCGTGAGAAGCCCTCAGTCACCAGAAGACGTTGACCCCAAGGGACTTCATGGCAGGGAGCGGGCCCTTCTCATCCCTCGCTCCCAAGAGAGCGCAGATTGTAGAGCTACTGGCCAGCATCTGTCCCACGGCCACCTCAGGGGGCGGCTTCATCTTCCGGGCCCAAGCCCACTTTGGGGTTTAACAAGCAATTAGCAACGCCAGATTAAGCCGCTGCTCCGGGGCCGCGCAGCGGGTGGGGCTGGCAGGGAGCCGGCAGCCCCGAGCAGGACGGAGGAGGGCGGGCAGGTGGGAACGAAAGAGCGGCGGAACGGGCGGGCGGTGTTCGGGGAGGCTGCCGGGAGGGCCGGCCCGGGCGCCGGCTGGCGGAGAATGGCGCCGTTGCGGGTGCTGGAGCTCTACAGCGGCATCGGGGGGATGCACCAGGCCTTGAAAGGTACCGGCGGGCGGCCGCCGCCAGCGCGTCCCGCGGTGCTCGCTGCCGCCGCAGCCCCGCCGTGCGCTCCCCCGGCCGCCGCCTCACTCACCCCCGAGGGCGCCATCTTCTCGGTGGGACCCCGACCCCCGAGGGGAGGCTGTGGAGGGCGCCATCTTCTCGGTGGGGCGGGCTAAAATGGCCCCTGGTCTCCCGCAGCACCTTCCCTGGCCTGGTGCGTCGCCTCCCGCCGCCGTCTTGCACAAGCACCGTGTGGAAGGACGCTGTGGGGCGGAGGCACAGCCTTCCCCCTCTCCCCCTCTGCAGGGGCAGGAAAGCGACCTCATGGCGGTGGGGTTGGTGCTGTGTCGTGGGCCCGCTGGCAGGGGCTGCGTGAGGGCGAGTTGTAAGGATGGTTGGTAACTGGGTTTTGGTTAGAGATGTGTTTGCGTTAGGGGTCTGTGGCAGTAAAGTGTGCCGTGCCCAAGTGTTTGTGGCCTGCTGGGTGGCACCAGGTACCCAGGAGCATGTTGGCATGGAAATTAGGGATCCATGTGCATTTTTTTGGCCCACGCAGCTGCTCCTGGGAAGGCTGTGATTTTGTGTTCGTAAATACATGGTCTGTTTTCTGTTGACACACCCCTGCTGCAGATGGGATTGGGCTCATGCAGACAACACAGGCTGTTAATCAAATTAGCCAGGGTATTCCATAGGTATACACGTAGACTTGGTTATCATGGCATGGAGTTAGGTGAAGAGCTGATACGTGATCCAATATGAGCCTGACTGTATGTGGTTGGTATAACATTTTATAAATATGAAAACTGAATATGGAATTTGATCTGGCATAGAGAGTTTGTGCTAGACCATGTGCCCAGGTGAGTGATCTGGTACAAGGAACCTGGAGCGCAGTTTACTTTATTGTTAAAGCATGACTTGGGTGGCCTAAAGCAAGTCCTATAGATTTTGTGTGATGACTTCCCCAAACAAAAAATTGAGCCAGGGCCTTTGATTTCTTTTGTAAAGTACCCTGGGCCTTGTTACTTTCAAGTCCAGGTTTCAACACAAATTTGTATAAGAGTCACCATAATAATGTTAACTGTAACTACAATCCTTCAATACTTCAGCTTTCATAAGCATTAGCATCCATTATATCCTATAATAGGGAGTGTTGTCACAAAAACATCAGGTAAAAACTCCCCTTATCTTGTTATTTTTCCAGGAACTGTGTAATATTAAAAGGTTGTGCTTACAGAGTAGAATCTGTTTAGCATAGTTATTTAAAACATAATCATAACAGGGAGTGTGGCATTTTTTCTATTAATTTTTGCTTGAATGTGTATATATGTTTTATATATTTGTAATATACAAAAATACACAACATACTGAAATAGCTAACTGCATTGTTACTGTAAATAAACCAAAGCATCTGTTATAAGGATGCGTTTTCCTTATTCCCAGAGACATTCTTAAAATATTAAGAGTTAAATACTTCTTTGTATGGAACTGCAGATTCAGGATTTCTTGTGGAATGAGAAGAGGGTATTATACACTGTGTATAGTGTATATAGCTGTAATGGTAACACTGCTTTGCTAGTAGTCTTGTTTCTGAAGTGTTGGGGAACTGCCTGCATGTTATAGACAATTTCTGTATTTCTATAGAAAGTGGGCTGGTTCCTGAAACAGCCTACACCATGGTATTTCACTCAGCTATTTGTCATGTGTCGGTGTGTATATGTATGTAACAAATTTTTACTGAATATGATCTAGCTGTGTTCTTAGCATGCTAATAATAGATGTCTTGTGGATGATCAGCAACATGCTGCAAGAGTTAAACTGATATAGTGACTGAGTGATGCCCCAGTGGCGAGTCACTGTGCATATGAAGGCTTGAGATCATATAGTATCTTTATATATCCTGTAGTTTGGGCGATGAAGGAATGGCTTGTATGGGTGTACTCTTCACAGGGTAAAAAGCTGGCTGGATGGCCAAGCCAAAAGAATGGTAGTAAATGGAGTTATATCCAGCTGGCACCTGGTCACAAGTGGTGTTCCCCTGGGCTCGGTATTAGGGCCAGTCCTGTTTAATATCTGTGTCAGTGATCTGGACGAGGGGATCGAGTGCCCCCTCAGCCAGTTTGCAGAGGACACCAAGCCGGGGGAGCGTTGATCTGCTGGGGGGCAGGAGGCTCTGCAGGGGGGTCTGGGCAGGCCGGGCCCATGGCCGAGGCCAGTTGTAGGAGGTTCAACAGGGAGAAGTGCCGGGTCCTGCACTGGGGACACAACAGCCCCACACAGCGCTACGGGCTGGGGAAGGGTGGCTGGGAAGTGCCTGGTGGGAAAGGACCTGGGGGGGCTGGTTGACAGCTGGCTGAACATGAGCCAGCGGTGTGGCCAAGAAGGCCAGTAGCGTTCTGGCTTGTATGAGGAACAGTGTGGCCAGCAGGGCTGGGGAAGTGACTGTCCCCCTGTACTCGGCACTGGTGAGGCTGTATCTCAAACACTGTGTTCCGTTTTGGACACCTCACTGCAAGAGGGACCTTGAGGTGCTGGAGCGTGTCCAGAGAAGGGCAACGAAGCTGGTGAAGGGTCTGGAGCACAGGTCTTATGAAGAATGGCTGAGGGAACTGGGGGTGTTTAGTCTGGGGAAAAGGAGACTTGGGGGGGGAGGGACCTTATTGCTTGCTCTCTACAGCTGCCTGAAAGGAGGCTGTAGGCAGGTGGGAGTCGGTCTCTCCTCCCAGATAACAAGTGACAGGACAAGACAACCTCAAGTTGTGCCAGGGGAGGTTTAGATTGGGTATTTGGAAAAACTTTTTCACTGGAAGGGTGGTCAAGCAGTGGAACAGGCTGCCCAGGTGGTGTTGGAGGTGTTTGAAAAATGTGTAGATCTGGCACTTAGGGAGATGGTTTAGTGATGGACTTGGCAGTCCTGGATTAACAGTTGAACTTAATTATGTCCAAGGTCTTTTCCAACCTAAATGATTCTATGAATTAACATAAACCCTTATATTATTTCCTGAAAGGGTAAATTTATTTCCAAGCTTACTGAATTTACTGAAGTTTCTGAACTTGCTAAACTGCGTCAGTGTCAGTGCATGTTGTAGTTTCTGCTCTTTTCAGGCAAGCAGTCAATTTGAATAAAAAGGGTTCTATACCATTTGCAATGACTTAAGTATTTAATGGCAGGTCAATATATAAAACTGGGTTTAATGAATTTTATTACATTCAGGAATACTGATATAGTCAGGCATTTTGATCCTTTCTGCTGATTTCTCTTTTTAAGTCTCTTAGACATCTGTGTTCAGTTTTCTTGCAGTTTATAAAGGAACAAGGTAAAGTCAGGGGGAACTGAAGTGTTTGGTTTTATGTGGAAATCAAAGAGAAAAAAAGTGAACATTTCTCTGTAAGTACTTTAGTAATAGGGTTTCTTATGTGTTTTAGGCCTATATGTGTATGTGAAACTATACAACTTGAAAGTATCTCTGATACAATTTTTTTGGTATCATTTAGCAAATGGCAGATTGTTTGGCATCTTCTGTTTAGATCAAGTATGGAAATACTAGAAGAGGGTTTTTCCCATATAAATATGAAGCTTGAAAGCAAGCCCTCCATAAATGAGATACATGAGAGACGAATAATTTGAATAATACTTTTATTTTCTTGGTGTGGTTTCTAGTGATTCTATATGGCCAAGAAAAATAATAGGAACATGTAGGAAAGAGAGGGAGCATGGAGTAGTACTTCAGTGGCAGCACCCCAGGAAAGCTACTTGTTCTGCAGCTCTGGGCAGTTCTGGCTCAGTGTTGTTTCCTGGGCATGTTATGTAGCCAGTTTTGTGGCCAGTTATATCTAGCAGAGCTGGTCCAACTTTCTACTTTTCTGTGAAATGGTCAGTGTTTTCAGTTGGCAAATAGGCATTTTCCAGGAAATCTGATCCTGCGTTTTCTACCTTGAAGTCCTTTTTGGCTGTGATCTTTCATAAACTTAGGATAGCATATACTTGAGCTTGTAGGATGAGGATGTTCATTGTTTTGGCAGCTGCCATTAAAGTAGAATGCATTTGGCGCCAAATAGCATGCAATTGGTTTTGAAATTGTCCTTGCCTGCAGTAAGAAATAATTGAATTATAATAAGATCATGGAAGTTTATACTCTCTTACAGTATATCTCTGTTAACAGTACATAGTTACATAGTTGAATCAAGTTCTTTTTTATAGTGAAAAGAAGGCTGTTCCTGAATTTCAGTTTCAGTCCAAAACTGAAAAAGAAAAATCTTGGCAATTGTCTAGCTCTGTGTCAGTACTTCAGCTGTAGATAATTCAGTATATGTAGAATTTCTAGTTTTAAATTCTGAATGCTTTGTAATAGTATTTTAAGTTTAACAGCAAAGACATGCAAAAGGATATAATTTAGAAAGTTGAGCTTGATTAAGGTTAGAAGTCAGTGAGTCTTCATATATTCTTGAAAGACTGAGGCACCTAAGAGATGGGAGTGCATTTCTTCCTTCTTCCCACCCTGTACTCCAAACTGCGAGATTTATAAAGGTCAATGTTTAGAACATATGTGTCTAAACCTATGATACTTTATATATATGTGTGTGTGAACGTATTCTTTATATATGTGCAGAGTTTCTGCAGTGAAAAAGTGTCCTATTTTTAGAAAATCTGTGGCTACAAATTCATTTCCTCAGCAACTTCTCATCAACAAACAGCCTGCTCTTCATTCCCAACCAAAACAAACTTAACTGGTTTATTAATTTAGGCAGTTTTCCCATGAAAAATGGGTTCCAGGTCTCTGCCACAAGTGCTTGTAATTGCCAGGTCACTGAAGAAAGTCCTTATGCATGGAACATGAAAGGACATCTTTTAAAATACCATAATTTTGTAATAATAAAATTGGTGATATTTTTCCTCTGCAATTGTTATATTTCAGTTTTACAGAGTAAGAATTTGAGTCTCTAATACTCTGTTATCTCTATTTATTAATTTTATTTTATTATCTCTCTGAATTACACAGCACAATAAACTGCTGTGCATAATGACACTGAGCATAGCTATCTTATGAGGAGAGACAAAACTGGCAAGCAGCTTTAAGATTCAGCACAATGCAAAACAAAAATACTGCTGGTTAGAGCAAGTTTTTACACCTTAACTCATTTAGATGTAATGATTTTCTAAAATATAGCCCTTTGTAGCACAGGATAGTGCCAGTTGTGCTGTAATGTGAATTTACATATGGCTGAACATGAACAAATTGTGTTCGGTGAAAAAAGTTGCCAAGTATCCATGGCAGGAAGCAAGTATCAACTTTACTGATAGTCATGCTGACTGTAGCCATGGGCAGTTCAGCATAATCATTTCAGCCAAGAGCTGACAATGTAGAAATGAAATCTTTGCTCTCTGTTTTAAAAGGAAACAGGACTGAAAAAACATGTGACTAATCTTCCCTTTTCCATCTGTTTCCATATACCTGTTAGAATAGACAACTATTCTGGTTCTGGTTTTCCAATATGCTGAGTTCTGCCAGGCTCTGCCCTTGGTGTAACACCATGTATTTCATGTGCTTTGCTGACATTGATGATTCTATTACAAAAGTACAGTGGTGAATATAAACAGATCTATGTTAATTTTAAGGTCTGCTAGAAACACATGACAAAGGAATCGATTCTGAAGAGGAAAAGGACGGATATTGTCATGTCAGAAATATTGTTTGTGTGTTAGAAGATGACACCCTTTGGGTTTGTTTTTTTTCGAAAGAGAAGCTAATGCAGGCATCCTGTCTTCCTTTGTTTTAAGTGCCACACCTTCCAATCATTACAGCAGTGTCCCTTTCACTAAAGTGACTACTACATAGCTGAAATGGCTCATAAGTATTGTCTGTACAACAAAATAGAGAATTGGGACCCAAAGTTTGATTGCTCCTTAGGCAATTTAAATAAGTCAGTTTCTGTTATTTGGATCTAGAGGTTTTGAGCCTGAAGTGCAAAATCAGTACTTTCCTCATAGGGTGTTACAAATTTGAGTTCTGCCAAGAGAATTACCATCTAGTCTGCCTAAAAATAAGCCATAGCACCTCCCTCATAACTTCCCCATCGTGTCTGTGGCTTCCTTTTGAGCTACAACATCTTGTTCAGAAATGCAGAGTCTCTGTTCAAAAACCATGGTGTTGAGGAATATTGCAAATCAAGTATTCTAGCAGCCACTTATTTTCACTTTAAAAATGTGTATTATTTTTTTCTTTAGTCTGCATGAAATTAAGTTTTCTGCATAGTTGTTCTCTCAAATGGCTGTGTTTTGAAGATTGGATGTGCTTGTTTGGGGAAGAAAAAGTTTCCAGAGCTGTGTCTGTTTCTGTATTGAAGTTCAGCTATATATTTTGGGGAGTTGATTCAACATCTCACTAAGTCAGCAATTCAGGGGCATTTTCATATTCCTGAGTTGCTTTTGTGCCTTTTGTCAGTGGGGATAGTTAAACACGGTCTTGATTCTGTTTTTTTAGATTCTGCTTTCAGTCTTTTTTATGTTACATTCCTACAGTCATATTCAAG
The DNA here is from genome assembly GCF_963210335.1 of Falco punctatus. Lineage (NCBI taxonomy): Eukaryota > Metazoa > Chordata > Aves > Falconiformes > Falconidae > Falco > Falco punctatus. Next base: position 73,154,479 of record NC_137583.1, read on the forward strand.
TCATAAATTTATATTTATATAGCAAAATGGAATATCACTGTTTGACATCAAAGTTATTTTAATTTCAGGAGAATTTATTTTTAAATGTTTCATTTTCTCATTGTTTGAAATTTACACAAGCTTTTCTTTGTTAGGTTGGATGTGTGAGATCTGCTTGTCTGCTCAAGCTCCTTCATGCGTTTCCAGGGTATTTCCACACAAATATGCTTAATCAGCTTTTAGAGGGAGTCTGTTCTGTAACAGGAACTCCCAAGTGAGCCACAGCTTTTGAGTGAAAAGGAGGAGAAGCTTTGAAAAAATTATCCGGCCTTTGAAATGAGAAGAGAGGATGTCAGGTGGAATAGTTCAGGAAAAGTTCCTGCCCCTTTTCCATGCAGGTTAACATCTCTGGTTTAGACAGAGCATTGCATTGCAAGGGGATTCAATAAATTACTATTAGCTGTGTACTCTCTTTCACTATTTCCAGGCATTTGGGCCTGTGAAGTCCCTTGATACAAATCCTCAGTATTTCTTTTTTCTTGTGTGTGTGCAGGGAGAGATTGGATTGATGTTAGCAAAAAGGATGAACATCTGAATCATGAGTTGTGAGAGAAAGCATGTTCCTTGTCAGTTGTCATTTTTAAACTATATGTTCAGTTAGATAATGATTTGAGGTTCCTGATTTTTTTTTTTAAGCCCCCCCCCCCCCCCTTTTCTGGAGTGCCTGGAACATGCAGTAAGGATCAGCTTGTCAGGTCAACATGGTTTAAAAACTGAAAGAATAAGTGAGAAAAACAGTCTCTTAAACAGTACTTGAAATTTGTTCCCATTACTTAGGTGTTGCCGCTTTGTTTTAAGAAGATGAAAGTGTTGGTTCTTGAATATACTTGCAAATTGAGACAGTCAACCTGCTACCACAATGTTCTTTTCACGCTAGATGTCAGTGTTAACATACCTGTTTTGTAATCCCAGGTATAGTCGTTCTGTTGTCCTCGTGGGTGCACCTGTATTTAATACTTAGTTACAATTTATGGTCAAAATGTCAAGACAGTAACTGCAAATAATTTGTATGTTGACCCTTAATGGGCAACTGTCTGTGTTTTTCTTGTGAAACTCCTTATTGTTCTCTATTGCACCAAGTAAATGCAGGAGAACCAGGTTGATCTTTGTTAAAATGACTGCTACAATCTGTCTAATACCCAGATTTCTCATTCATCTTAGTTTTGAGTAAGGTGGCCTTGAAAACCTGAAAAAGAGTAGATGGATGATAACTGTATCACTCAAAATCCACTGGGGACTTCATAGTTGAGTTTTCATTCTCTCAAACTGTAAATAATTAGGCGACTACAAGTACTTCATAAGGTGTCTTGTAAGGTCATTTTGTTAGTGTTACTTGAGCATGTTGTCAGACTAGTCAAAGGCATGTAGCTATTTGCCTTATTTCTTTTGGTTTGCAAAAAAAAATATGAAACGTGGGCAATTAATTTTTTATCTGAGGCTTTGTAATGGTGACTATGATGTAAATTTCCTGGTGGTTGAAACTGGTTTTGTGTATCAGGAAGTATGGTCACTGTTTTCTGCCTGCAACTATAACAGTGACCACAGCTTATCTTCCTGGATAAAAAGCCTGAGGGAAGGTGTTGTGGTTAGTAATAATAAATAGTGTGACATGACGAGCAGTGGATTAAACACTGGATTTTTTATGGTTTTAGCTTCTGTAGAGCTTACTATTCTGTTACTCTATAAATTAACCATTGGTTATTTACATTCTTTTTCGTGCATTTTTCTTACAGGGTTTGGCTGTCAGTAGATTTGTTAAACTGTGCTCTCTCCTTTTCAATGGCATATGTAAGTGTCCAGGAGTACTTCCTTTGATATTGAGAGAAGAGGAGCTGCCACATTTTGTCCTTCAAACCCTTTGATATTTTGGGGACCTTGAACTCAAAGGGGGCAGCAGCTGGATTCAAGGCCCAAGGTTTTACTGGAATATAAGCACCAGTGTTTTGCAGGCAACTTCTTAAAGTTTTATTGTGAGAGTAGATATACCTCAAACATATTGGTGCTGTTTTTTCACAATGAGAAGTAGTATATTCCAAAATAACATGTTCAGTTCCTGTAAGTTGTCAGTGGCAGGAGAGGTGCAGGCAGTGGCAGGGGGGCTTGGCAGATTGATTCAGGCTGCATTCTTGTGGTAGAGACCAACTCGGAGAGACCAGATGAGTGCAGGTGGGAATGTTGTAAAGATGCACCCTCTTTGGAGTTTGTGTGACTGTACCTACAAATTAAGAAGTGCATGGTTAGCTTTTGGTTTTGGATTTATATGAGGAAGGGAAGTACTTGCCATATGATTAGAAAAACAGTGTATTTTTCTTATAAAGTTTTAAAGGTAGCACAGCAAAGTTCAGTCATGTAATTTCCCTTTTATTTTTGAGCATAGCTGTAACGCAGCTGAGCAAACGTATTTTTTCCAAGAGCAGTAAAAGAGAAGCTACAGTTTTCAAATTCTTTTTTTAACTTTAGAAAGCTGCACATCTGCAGAAGTTGTTGCTGCTGTTGATGTGAACACTCTTGCCAATGAAGTTTATAAGCACAACTTTCCGGGCACACCATTATGGGCAAAGACAATTGAGGTGAGTAATGAATGTCTTTTTTTACACTAGTCTGGCTTTTCTAGAAATAAGTTGTCTTCACTATCCTTGTCAGTAACAAGAGAAATAAAAAAATCTAATTATGTTGTTACGAATATAGCAATTTTATGATAACTTCGATTTCTTGTGTTGTGGTTGCTTGTTGAAGTTAGAGAGATACACTGCAGTCTTTTCCTGGAAGTCTTGACTGCTACATGAAGAAAAGTTATGTGATGTCAACAGGAATGCTTACCAACAGTAAAGGAATGACAAATTTAGATTAAGAAAATATTTTTATGTATTTTGAAAGAATTTAATCAAATTACTTGGAGGCATGTCTTTGTTTTGTAGTTATAGTTGAGCTCAGAAAAACACAGGAAGACATATTACTTGGGACAGTCTTGTGGTTTTTTTTGTGTGTTCAATAGATCAAATATTTTAGAAATTCGGTCCCTTTTCTGAATTATTTGAAGAACTAGCTAAAATCAGATTCTGTTTTAGTAATGGAGGGGCAGACTAGGCATGGTTTTTTGCCTGGATTTAGTTAGAAAATACTGTATACCTCTTAATCTTCTTTTACAGCTTTACAAGAGGACAGTAAAAAATAATGAATTAGTTTTAAGACACCAGCTTAAATAAGACTTAAATAGGTGGCTAAAGGTTAAATGGCTATTCACCACTCAATAATAACAGACTGAATGATAATCTACAGTTTTATATGGGAAAAGGAGAATGCTTGCATATGTCTCCTTATAGTAGATAAGAGCAGATTACAGTCAGTAAGACCTTCTTTAAATTTATTGGGAAAAAATAGCAGCTTTTGTCTAGTTTCTGTGGGCAGTAATGTTACATTTGCTATATCCCTCAAAATATGTAAGGCAATGATTTCTTTGGCTTACAGTTACTTGATCATTATCCTTCTCTCCTCTTGGCCCCTCAATATGCTGTCCTTTTGGTTAAAATTTAGTCTAGGGGAACTTCCACCCGTGTAATTAATTAGTGCAGCAGATCTAATTTTTCTTCTCTGAACAGAATATATTTTTGCAGAGTAGAGCTTTCAGCCGTATAATATCTATGAGGGATTTTTACTAGGCAAAAACTAGAATGAAATAAACAGTACAGGATGTGTTGGTAGTGAGCTCCGAAGAATTATACCCCACAGTCTGGACCTATAGAAATTACCGTGTTAACACCTGAGCTACTTTTCTGTTTAGATATTTTGTTTTTTGAGAAGATGTAATGTTTTTTCACCTGTTTTGAACATGTTGATTTTGATGATGATGATGATGAACATGTTGTTTTTGATGTACAGAGGCTCTCTAGTTGAATAACATATTTGAGGAGGGATGGGGAGAAATAAGTAGTTAAGCGTTTTGATGTGATCTATTGAAGGAACCACTATACACCTATTCTGAAAGAATGAGTACATAAGCCCCTCAAGATCACGTATAGATGCTAACATCGTTACCGGTTTTGGTTTATATTCAAAGCAATTAATGCATATTTGCATTGTACAGTTTGCCAAGGTAGAAAAAATTGAATTTATTACGTCAAATGGGAGATTAGGTAGTGTTTTGCTAGATGAAGCATGTAGTGGAAGTAAGAGAGGTAGTTTGATCTGAAAGATGACTTGAGAGTTTCATACAGTTTATGACACTCAACATTCTTCTCTTTCCTTATTCAGGGCATAACACTGAAAGAATTTGACAGATTATCTTTTGATATGATTTTGATGAGTCCTCCCTGTCAGCCATTTACCAGGTAGATACAGCATGCTTTGGAGAAAAGTGCAGTTACCACAGTATGTACTGTTAAAGGAGAAATGTTTTTCAAGGGTAACCCTATGTGTGGTTCATCTGTCTATCTTTCTAAGCAAAAATGTAGTTTTGTTCATCCTGATGTTTACTGAAGGGGAAGGAATGCAGTGGTTTGAATCTTAAATATTGACTAGCTTCATGAAAAAGTCTGTTGATGGTGATGAAACTGCTTGTGTAAGACAGTGTATCTCATTGAATGCTCTAAGATTAAAAAGAAAACCTTCTAAAGTGGTGTTGACCTATAAAGATGTATTTGTGCAAACCTATGATGTATATAGGAATTATTATTTCAATTTTTTTTAAATTTTTGTAAAACGATGAAAAGAAAAATCTGTGTATGACTAATTTAGAGACATGCTGAAGCTCTTCTACCAAGGCTTCATTCTTTTTTTAAGAGCTAATACAAATACAGATTAGAGGAACACGGGTCTGGAACAGTTATATTATCTTTATTACCTACATGAGCTGTCCGGTTTAATGTTACAAAGTTATTCACATGGGGCTCAATCCTGCAAAATGGTGCGCACTTAGGCTTTAATTCATATAAATGTATTATATTCAATGTAAAATAGTGGGGTATTCCCAGGAACCCAGTGGGGATTTTTTGTCCTTTCAGAGCCAAGTACGTTCAAGGGGTTTGGTGGACAAGACCAGAATGCTGAACACTTTGCAGACTGGGGAGTGGATTTTATTACTAAATGCTTCGATTTTAACCTCACTATTAGCTGATGGATTCCAGGGTAGGCTTTCATTCCTTAAAGCATTTCTTAGGACACTCATTCTGTGAGCAGGTCCTCATATCTGTACACATTGCTTTTGTAGAATTCCTTTTTGAAACTCAATGCAAAAACTGTCAGCATTCTGTAGAAAAATGTAAGTCAAATGTCAGTCTGCTCCAAGTAATACACAGGTGTTTCTTTATTCTTTTTTTAGAATTGGCCTGCAAGGTGATGTATCTGATCCACGGGCAAAAAGCTTTCTCTATATCCTTGATACTCTCCCAAGGTATAAATGAACTTCTGCCTCAGTTCTTAAGCCTCTGTGTAGGTCCTTTATATTTCGGCAAGAGAAGTCATCTCTAGTATTTTACAGGGAGACTTACAAGTATTGTGTTATATTACTTGTTTTCACGTGATCCTATGTAACTTACGAACACTTGTATTTTACTAATGCCATTACCATCTCATAGTTACTGTATATGCTTTCATTGTTTGGGGGTTTCTTATTATTGGGTGTCTGTTTAAACTGTGGCTATATTAGAAATGGAACATTGAGTTAGTTATTTTCAGTTCAGCCTCAGACTTGCACTGACTTTATAGAGAAACAGGACTAGATAATATTATAGTTTTCTAATGGGCATCATGGAAACATGAAAATTGTTTGAAATACCAGATTAATAAAACCTTTGATTCAGCATTTTGTCAACTTTTGAATAGGCAACGTTCGAAAGTTTAAATATGTTATTGAATGGGCAATATGATACTTCTTCCATCCCCCCCTTCTGTTCTTTCTTGAAGTGTCTATTCTGTCTTTTTCGTGCTGCTTCTAGATATCTCAGGGCAAGTTGTGTGCTTTTGGTTAGTAATACTTAAGAATTCAAATAGCACTACATTGTCTGAACAGTGCCCTTGTCATTTTTGCCTGGTCAAACTTCAGTCCCTAATAAAATAGCCATAATTATTTGTATTGTTTATGCCTTAAATTTTGAAACAGTGGATTTTGCTGACCTAAATTGTTCTTATTGAGATCGCTAAAAATCAGCTCCAAGTAAAGCTTGTAGTCTTTTTTTCGGGAAGAGGTGTGTAGCACTGTAGGAACCCTTCTGGAGGAAGTGGGGCAAGTTGCCCAGGAAGATTATCCAGCAGAAGTTTCTGGTTCTGGATTGAGATGTCCATTGGGCACAGTTGGCATGAGCCTGAGAATTTGCATCAGTTACAGCGTACCAGACGCTTAACCATTCCTGGCAGTCCTGCTTCTGCTGGAGACTGGGACAGCTGTTCTTTATATATTTCTTGATTTGTTAATCTTGTTCTTAGAATTTCAGGAGGATGGGGGGGGGAGGGTGGTTGGGGTTGGTGGTTGCTTGCTTGCTTTCTTGTGCTCTCTCTCACAAATGCTTTTCTACACAGAAGGAAACATACCAACAACAACCTTTCTTTCGAACTGCTGTTGATGCTGGGAGAAAAGGGTCTTCATCCTTCTTCCAGAAAGAACTTTTCAGCAGCCAGCAATATTAAATAGGACTAGCTTTTTGCCCTTGTCATCAGTAGTTAGAGAACACAGACACAGAAGGGCTGAGTGGCTTCACTGGGATCACCCAAGAAATCTGTGGCAGAGAGCACAGAACGCAATACAGATTCTGTAGCCTAGTTAAGTTAGACAATTAAAAGAGAGATTATTATTACTTTCCCGTTTCTAGCAGAGACACAAAAATAGAGAGATAACATGGATTTCTGGAAATTGCAAAGGATGTCTTTTCCAGAATGAGGAATGTAACTCAGTCCTCCAGACTGACCTTTCAAAATGATAAATTAAAACCAGCAGATGGTGTGTAAGTCAGTAATTTGTCAGAATAATAGTACCTTCCTTATCCTTAAAGGAATCCTGACTTAAGTATTCCTTTCTGTTAAACTGAGACACAGTTAAGAGGCTGGCTGGTTTTGTGACACTTTTGTGCATTAATATGGAAATGTTGCTTCCCGGTTGCTATGGATTTAGCTGGATAAAGGGCAGAAGCTTTTCCTTCTCAAAACCAAAGCTTTAGACATTACAGGACATATGTTTTTCGTCATGACTATGCAAAGGAGCTGGGTTTGGCTGTGGTACTTTTATCTCAACACCCCATGAGACCCTCGTGATGTCCGTTATCTCCCTTGGGCAGGTGGTTTCTTGAGGCAGTAATTCTGTAAGTAGTCTGTAAAATGTTCAAGATGGTGGCTTCTGTAGAGTTTCTTGGTTCCAATAGATTTATGTTTTACCGAGATAGTGCTTGTGTATTTTTTGGATATGACATATTTGCCAGACATTGAGTGTGGAGTATTTCAGCCCAAAAAAGGGAAATTCTTAATATAGGAATTTGCATTCTAATTTGGTACAGCATGCATTCAGTTTATGGGAACGATAAATTTCTCATCCCTTGGCTATTTCTACCTTATGTTCAGCCTTTTATAATGAAATGTTGCTGAAATGAGGCTCGAAGATATTCTGAGAAGAAAGGTATTAGATGGAAAGGACAATTCCAAGATCTGGAAAGACCTGGGAAAACATTGGAGAACACAGCCAGCAAACAAAGTTTGACCCAAGTGGTCTGTTTATCATGTCTAAGCAATAACCCAGGGAAATCTAATGCTAAGAGGTCAGAGTGCTACTTTTACAGGCACATTTGTAATGTTAATACCTGCCAAGTATTTAACATACTCTTTGTGTGGTGATTACTTATCTTGTGATCTGTTGATCCTGCCTGTGCTCTTGCATTTCAGGCTATGCTTTGGATTCATAACTTTAAAAATCTTTTAAAAAAAAGTTTCGTAGTAGATGATGATGTTGAGTGTGGGTAGGCACACCAACAGATATATTCTCCATTCCTCTGCAGGGAATTTGGCTGCTGCTGCTTTTTTTTTTTTAGTGTAGTACTATTTTTTCACTATTAGTTTTAGTATCTTTAAATTTGATGTAGTACCTTGTACATTTTCCAGTTTGTTGTGAAACCCTTTAGTTCTTTAATACTTCACATGAATGTCTTTAGTTGATGATAGTTAAGAACAGGCTAAAACAAATGCTACTGTGATTTGTACCAGTGGAAGTCCAAAGTCACTTACTGACTTATTTAAGTGCAGAACTGTTGTCTGGTGGCATTAATATCCTGTTTCTGTATTCTGTTCTGAGATCTCAATGTATAACAGACATACTATGTCTACATTAACTTTACTAGAGAATTAATCAGTGTCAGGGGTGTTCCCAGAGACTTGAATCTGAATCTATTCTTCTAAATTTTTAGACTGGTCCCTGGTACAGTTTGGACATGTTCCTTTCTCCAGAGATTTAACATGCTAGTTTTGGAATGAGCCTATTTCCAGACCTCTGCACTGATCTTGCTAAACCTCAGCTCCGCCCCCCCCCCCCCCCCCCCCCCCCCCCCCATCAAAATGAAAAAGTAAAGTAAAAGTTGAGAATATCTGCAAATTGAGCTCTAAACATGTCATATTTCTTAAAGTAATTAGATGAATGCTGGTTCTATGCTGGTTCTGATGGTTACCACTAAAGTTGAAGTAACGTTTTGACATTGAATTTTGGTTTAGGCATTTTAAAACAAAAGTTTTCTATTCCATGGCTAAATAGTGATCTTTTTTCCCTTGACAATTATCTTTGCTATTACAAACTCAATCTGTTGAATAATAATGTTATGCTTTAGGAAATGAATGTGATAAGCATTTTCAGAAGTATGTGCATGGGGTACAGGAGGGTGCAGCAGTCCATCTGAACTTAAGTGGGTTTTGTTGGTTTTTATGATTACCAGCAAGCCACATTTTTAATTCAGCTGGGAATGATTTGATCTAGGCTGCCTTGAAAGTTGAGGTACATTGTTTTTAAGGATACTAAACTTTAACAGCTGGCATGATTTGGAAATACTTTGATCTTTCTTGTAGCTAAACAAATCTGTGGATGAACATAATGTAGTTTACATCTTGTTACTCTGATTTGTTTAACTTTTTTTCCTTGTAGACTGCAGAAGCTTCCAAAATATCTACTTTTAGAAAATGTTAAAGGATTTGAATCCTCTTCTGCGAGGTAAAGTCTAATTTATGCAAGTTTATTTTTTTAATAAAGGACATTTTCTTTGGAAGGGGAAGGCAAGAGTTTTATTTCCTAGAATTCAAGTTAACAAAATAGGATCAGATAAGATAGCTAGCAGCTGTGCGTTAAAAATACTGTTTTAATTTAGGATTGAAAGTCTTAGGTTGTGAAAGGAACTTGCTAAATAACTATTTATTTCTCTATGCAGATAACAGGTTGAGTCCGTTTATTTTATTTGATGATCTTGTGTCCTTTACAAAAAATCAATATTAATTTTCAAGGAAAAATAACAGTAGGTATAGCACTTGGAGGTTTTGGGGTTTTATCCGTGACAGGAGCTCATGGTATCTTGTGTTAAGTTCATGATACAGTAGAGGGGCTTTCTTCAGTACCTTTGTTGAAAACAGATTATCAGTGATTCAGAGTTGCCATCAGATGGTCCAGAGATACAGTATGAAGACTGTATAAAATCTTTGAAATGTAGAAGAGGAAAGTTGTCAGTAAGGTTACCTAATGATAGCAGGAGCATCCTCCTCTCTTGTGGGCAAAGCAGGAGATGGGGTTGCAGTCTTCCTTCTCATTTCTTGCTGGCACAGAGTAGGATCTTTCCACAGCATTCCTTAAAGTACTGAGAGAGTAGCCATGCTGTACATCATGCTTCTTAATGAATATGGGAGGCAGCTGGCAGTTAGCTCTCACTAGTTAAGCATGCAGCAGTCACTTGAACACTTTGTTGTTGGTGCAGGCTGCAGCTGTAGACCCTGCGATTCCCTAGGCTATGCCTTGCTGGCCAGTGTTTGAAACAAGCTGTAGTTCAGGAAGACCCCAGTCAGAACGCTTGATTTCTCTTACGACACTTGGGATGCAGTGTCACATACCAGGTACAGGTCACAGCTCCTGCTTTTTGCATAGTTCGAGCTCAGTGTAGCCTGCATGGAATAGGAAAGAAAAGACAAGTCTTTTTAAGATTGCCATTTCAATGATTTTTCAGTTCTTTATGAAGTACAGTCCTACCACACTGTTATATCAAAGCCACCAATTTTTGTCATCTGTTGTTAGCCCTTTTGTTAGACTTAGCTGATGCCATGTATGTGAACAGAGTAAAGTAGTGAGCTATTTGTAGTGGGTTTAATCTCCTGTTTTATAATTCACAATAAAGAGAATGTCTTGCCCTCTGATTATTTTCCTTGTTGACACACTATAAATACTCTCCTTAGAGATGGGATATTCTTTGAAGGGGTGTTTTGAAGTAGGTATGAGATACCTGTGAATGTGTAATAGTAGTTTTTGGTTATAGTAACACTGAACTTTGTTTATTGTCTCCTCAAGTTCAGAAATCGATGACTTCGTATTTGTAATTCCCTGTCCAATTCTTTCTCATAGAATGTGCTGAGTGTCTTGATACCTAAGGTATTGCAGTTAATGTGTTTTTATTTAGGATAAAAAAAGGGCCTAAAGGTTGTATGAAGGGAGTAATTGCATTTTGATTCTTTTCACTGCCAGAAATGAACTTCTGCGAACACTAGCAACATGTGGTTTTAAATATCAAGAATTTCTCTTGTCTCCGACTTGTGTGAGTACTGAAATTGCTCTAATATTATTTAACTGTTCAAACTGCACTGAGCCCAAGAACATTTGAAAATGATCAATTTTATTAGAAAAGAGAGTCACCCCCAGGACTGAAGATACTCTTGAATGAGAAAGCCATGTGGCATGACTTCTGATTTTTCATCAGTATACTGACGTAATCATACTGCTGTTCAGACCCTAGTCCCCTGTTGCTTTGCTACTACTTGATATTTTTTAAGGCAGCATGAATTTACACCGTGACGAGGAAGGTGGTTTTCCCTGCAGGAGCCTCGTTGCTTCAGAAGTGCTGATGCCTGTGAATTTCCCAGCACAGAAAATGTCTGTGTTATTTGTGGGAGGAGGGGCTTTGTTTGCATGTTTCCCTGGCAACTGAAAAAAAAAAAAGAGTTGTGAGAGATTTCAGGTTGTGCAAGACTAAATAGAATCAATGAAATACTTGATGTACTTCCGAGAGAAGCTGGTAGAGAGAACCTTAAAAACCAGTTGTGGTGCATTTGTTTCGGTTAGATGTCTTGCAATGCCTTGTTCAAAAAGTCAAGGAGACACCGTTTTGCATTTCTGTAGAAAACAGGTGGTACCTGTCCCAAGAAATTGTGATGCATGTAACTTTTCTTCTTACCTCATACAAGAGTTCTTTTACATTCCTGTTTGTTTACAGAGAAAGTCAAATCTATGAGGTGCAAAGAATAATTGCCCACTTGTTTCCTTGAAAGTATGGAAGTTAGAAGTATTTAGGTATTACCAATTAATACTGCTATCTCCAAAGTCACAAAATATATTAGTGTCTTAGTTCTGTTATTTTATGTAATGGCAGATTACTGTATGTTGCTAATAGACCACGTTTTCTCTCTTTATGACGTGGGCACCTAAAGGCTAAAGGCTTGTGTGTTTTGCTTACAGCTTGGCATTCCCAATTCTAGGCTGCGATATTTTCTGATTGCAAGGCTTCACCAAGAACCATTTTCCTTTCAAGCTCCTGGTCAGGTGAGTCTGTTAGTATTACTTGAATTTGCTTTGTTTCATGAAGGTTTAGGTTTAAATTTTCAGTTTAGTGGTGTGTATTGATGGATGGAGAGAGGGATAAGTGATACCAACAGAAAGGTTAAGTTCTGTCTCTTTTTTCAGCCTGGATGCTGGGTTTTCTAAGGGTTGAGATGCATGTCAGTAGTTTAGATGGCTTTATACAGTTGGGGAACAGTAGCTGATAGTGGGCTAGAAAACAACTCATTCTGCTCCTTTTTCATGCCCTTGGGAAGGCATTTTTGCAAAGGCAATTATTTGTGGTTGTTCCTGACGTCGTTGCTGGTAGGTCAGCAAATCTTAATGCCAATATTTTTTGAAACCTTCATGAAAATAACATCAGATGGTTACTTGCTTTATTCTGAGCATCTCTTGAAGGAATTTTACTCACTGCAGTGTCAGCTGTCAGGTTGCTTATCTGGTGCAGTTCTTTATTTTTTTTTCCTTACAATTTCTTCTTAGATATTGACAAGATTCCCACATCACGATCTAGAAGACTTATGCAAGGACAAAGTCACTGACAAAGTAGATGAAGTTAGTCCTTCCTTGTCTTCTGAAGAGAAGAATCTGGATCCAAATATTGGTCCTGATTGCAGCAGCAAGAAGAGTTTACCGAAAGGGACCTTTCTTTTTAAACTTGAAACAGCAGAAGAAATGGAAAGGAAACGTGATCAAGACAATGATTCTTCTATTCAAATGCTAGAAGATTTCTTGGAGGAGGGAAATGAAGAAATGAGCCAATATTTCATACCACCGAAGTCCTTATTGCGCTATGCCTTCTTGTTAGACATTGTTAAACCCACCTCCCGGAGATCCACGTGCTTCACAAAAGGGTAAGATGCAAAGACAATGTCTTGCTGAATCACGTCTGGAAATCTTAAGTGTATTTTTGCTTATGTCCTATAAAAACGAAGAGGGAAGATTCATAAAAACAACCCAGGCCTCTGAAAAAAAACTCCTTATATAGTGTGCTTCGTGGTCCAGTGGCATGCCAGCATGAGAAACTGTTCTGCCAGACGTCATGTGCCCACTCCAAAAAGGCATTCACAAAAGACAGTGCCATTTGTTGTTGACCTTCACAGAAGCTTAATTACCCCTGCGGAAATATGGTTCCAGTAGACCTCTGTAGTACTGATTCATTAATGAATTTCTTTATATTGCTCAATGAAGTTACAAAGTGTCATGCATGACAGATCCATTCCTCGTTAAAACTGTCTTCATTGTACATTTTATTGATTTCTTGGATTTTTCAGCTGTGTAGGTCAGAATAGCTGTGGATCAGACATATGCCATAAAACCAGTTAGGTTGCTGCATTGCAAGTCATGTATGTGATGGAGTAGAACATCAGTCCTTTTCTGTCTAGTAGTTTTCTGATGTGTGCCTTGCAATTTTACATTTGACTGCCGGAGGTTGGCGAGTGTTCTGAAATGCCACAGACAATTGGTCAGGAGCTTTTCCACTGAATGCATTTGTATTGGAAAAGGCCAGTTGGAGCCTGAAAGTTTGTGGGAAATGTTAATATTGGTGAATTTTTCAAATTAGATTATTTTTTTTTTTTAGAATTCTCAGAATGTTTCAGTAAAATGGCTTTATTGATGAGTTAAAGCTAATCATAACTTTTTTAATTAGTAGAAATTAGAGTGCCAGATAGAGTTCCTTCAGAATTTGTGATTTTTTAACTATTTGACAATAAAAAAGCTGAGAAGAGAAAGAATTTCAGAAGTTCAAAATTTGTGCAACAGGAAAGCTCTTTCCCCAGTTTCTTGCTGACATAAGCCTTTTCTGCCCTCACTTTTTTGAATTGTGGGAGTCAGCATCTTGTGGGATCTGTTTCTTAATGAGAACAGTCAAATAAAAGCCTTGGGCCAGAATGATCTCTTATGTAGCTCATGTATGGCTTAAGTGTCATCAAAAATAAATTGGCCACTTGTGGTTTCACTAGAATACGTCATGGTAGTTTGTGGTTATTTTTATCAAAATCACACTGAAGGAGGCTCCTGAGTAGCTGATACGAAGTCTTTATATATAGTGGTGGGAAATCTGACACGGAGTGTGACTGTTGCTGTTCTGCTGATGTGGAAGAAGCCAGGCCAGATGGTTATGGTAGTTCTTCTTGGCTCAAAATGTAGGAATCTGATTTGCTGTCTTTGTTCCCTTTTTAAAGAGCCTTTGGGCAGGAAGGCTTCTAACATTGTTCTCAATGTGGTCATATAAGTTATAGCTCTCCATTAAGACAAGGGTTATAATTATATCGCAGGCTTCATCCAAGTCACTTTCAGAGGTAAAGAATAAGTTACTGCTGTTCTAGGAGTTATGTTTTTAGGTTTCTCTGAAGCGTGAGATCTAGTAAAGAGGACCCTGGATAGAGCAGAACAGCACTCTGATAAAGACAGTCCCTCTACTGAGGTTCCTGTCTGGTGTCTTTCTTTTAAGTCATACTGACTATCAGCTTTGAGACTGGGAGAACAATTTTTCCTCAGGTCTGATTGGTTTTCAGGTATTTCCAGCAAGGTTTGTGTGATGAGGATAATCTGCGTATGCCTTCTCCAGTCCTTGCTAATTTAGGGACCTCAAACACTGATATTTCATCAGTGTTTTTTGCCTTTCTGCCTTCGTCATACCAGTATGTCTTCTGAAAGGCTTTGGTGGAGTATAGGGCAAAATGTAATGGCCTGTGATGTGTGAGATATCAAGCAGACGATCCTGTGTTCCCTTCTGACCTTGGACTCCTTGGCAATTGGAAAATGATTGTGGAGTTCCTTGGGACTACAAACACTGTGGTTTCTCTTAGGAATATGTTTGTGGTGATTGAAGTTGCCCATTTTAAAGGACAGAGAAAATGAAAACTACTTCTTCAGATGTAATAATTTTGGACTGACTTGTAAATTGTTGATATGCGATTGACAAGAGAAGCAATACCTTCTAAAATACTTTAATATTAGTTATATTAGTTACAGGAACGCTCTGTAGCATTGCGGAAATTAACTGTTTGTTAGTTGTGATATAGGACACAATATACCCAGAAATAATGTTATGTGTATGAAATGTAAAAGTTTTTTTGAAAGCCTACAGAAATAAGGAGGGGGGGGAAGTCTTGAGTCAGATGAAAATTGAACACTGTAATTTAGTAAGCCAACGTATTTCATTAAAACTGGTAATGAAATGTCAGAAAATCAATGCATCATTTTTTACTGTGGCAAAAATTCCTGGTTTTAATTATGTTCTGAGTCTAAGGTATGAATTTTAATTTTTCTGTAGTCAGCAGCTGCAATAAGAATTAATAACAATTCAGTTAATGTTGGCCATCTACCCACATTTGTGTTAAAAACCCAACACCACCCCCACTGGCTCCCAAACCACTTTTACACTAACTAGATTTATTTTTTTTTTTTTTTGGGGGGGGGGGAGTTCTGTACTTTAGTGCCAAGATTCTTTACTTTAAAATACCACTTTGAAATTTGTCTTTATTTTGGCTCAGATATATTAATCTGAAATATGATCAGATGCTATATAAGATCAGGATTCCTCAATGCTATGTGTGTTACATTGTTAAACTTGTTAGGAATTTTCTGAATGCAACTAACCAATTAAGGGTGGTATATTTACAACACAGTTCAATTCCATGTGTTTTTAATCTGCATCAGTGTTTAGGGCCTTTTGTTCTGATCCTAAGGAAGATTTGCAAGCACTTTATTTTAAAACAAGTGTTGCTGTCACTGATATTGGCAGAGCTACTCATAAGCTTTTCCAAATGAAGAAGAAATGCTTGAGATTGAAACATGCTGGGTCATTGTGTCTGTGCTGAAGGGGGAGTATTCTGTTATTTATTGTGGAATTAGAAAGGCTTGAAACAAAAATTGTTCCAGTGCCTTGCTCTAAAATGGGCTGAAGTAGAGCAAAAGACTTCTGTAATTGTCTTTACAGATGTGCAGATAAAACTAGAGAATAGCACCTGTTAATGATTGCAGACCATATCTGTCTAATGTGGGGGATCTTCTGAAGTTCTTCCACAGTGCAAAAGCCTTCTGTTTGCTTGACTCAGTCTCTTTGTGTTCAGGATGTTCAAACACTAGCATAGTTAGACCATCGGACCATGTTTCTGAAAGCCTGTAATTACATTTAAATGGTAACCTGGAAGAGACTACAGAGTAAATATGTTGCTAAGCAGCCAACCACAAAGCATCCAGGAAAGCTATCATATGGTTTTAGAATGTAAGTTTGCTTACTGTTTAGTTGGATTTAATTTTTTTCTTTCTGTTGGACTGCTCTGCATAGATGCCTGGTCATCCCCCATCTGTTCCCTCTGGAAAATCCACAAGCAACTGAAAGTTAAATCTGACTGAACAACTTTGTTCCTAATGGAGAGACAATTTGAACTCTTAGGACCATTTGGCCTTTGACACATTTTGCCTTAATTGGTTTGTGCAGTGTAGGTGGCCCTTTCTGATGATGCTATGCTTGAATTCCTCGGGCTTGTGTAGTAGCCTAGTTGCCTTATATAAGGCTGTTGGTGTGGATAGTAACCTCCCTGCATCTTTGCAGTTGTCAGTACTATGAGTTTTGATGAAAAAATTAATTTAAGATTGTTACTGTTGTTGTTGTTAAGGTATGGACACTATGTAGAAGGGACAGGCTCAGTTCTGCAGACAGCAGTAGATGTACAGGTAAGAATGTGTAGGCTAACATATGAGAATGACTTGTTTTAAAACTGATATGAGACTTATTTTAAAACTTGTTTTTTCCTGTCTTCTGCTTTTTTGCTCTGAATATTGTAACAAGCTTTTAAAGCTACATTTTATGGCAACCAAATTTCCAATTGATTTACTTTGTGTTCCTAAACAACAGTTTATTTAGATCAAAATTGTATGTATGGCTCTGTGTGTAGAATATGAGTTGCTATTATTGTTATCTGTCATGTGATACAGAGGTTTCACAGGGTTATGTGAAAACATTAAAAATTATTAATTCTATGGATAGACTATATAGAGTACAGTGTCATGAATCTAGGGCCATTTTTTTATACACAGATGGTCCACTAAATACTGTCATATGTATAGCATGTTTTAATTTCAATAGTATTATTTATCTGGGAAGACACAGTCTTTTGTGAAGTTCTACTGTTGATATTGAGTTCACCACAAAGTGGTATTATAGGCATTGGGAAAGGTAATAATGTGTCGGTGAATCAGATATTTTTTCATGAGGCCTGTTTTGTACGCAGGCATTTCCTCCTGCACTTCGGTGCTGTTCACTAGAATTATATAGCATTTCTGAGCATAGGAAGAATGCAGCCTTGGAATTCAGGATAATCTCGAAAGTAACTATTAAAACAGCTGTATCCATACAGCTTAATTTGTGTGGAGGGTCTGCTATTGACTTATATTGTCACTATCCTGTCATAAACAGATGTTTATAGTCCTTTGATTGCCTCATTACCTAGTGGTATAGCTTGTAACTGGAGGAAGAAGTGATGAATGCCCTCATGGCAACGCTGATTTCTTTCTTGCAAGTCCACGTATTGAGTTGTTAGCTGCAAAAAACCACCACTGATTATACTTTCAAGGAAAACGTGCTATTGTCTTTGTCACTGTGATAACTGAAAGAAATGGTCTGTTAAGATGTGACTTAAATTTTACATATTTGGCCTGCGTTGGTGATACCTGTTGTCCTGGATATTCTTCATAGCTCGAATCAGTGTTTAAACATATTGAGGAGTTACCAGAAGAAGAGAAGCTTATGAAATTGTCAACACTAAAACTGAGGTACTTTACCCCAAGAGAAATAGCAAATCTTCATGGATTCCCTCTGGAATTTGGTATGTGCTGGAAAGTACCCATTTTTACATAATTCTTCAGAAATGCCTGTGTATTTGGGGTTGGTTGGGTTTTTTTTGTTTTGTTTTTACTGGGGACTAATCCATGCTTTTTATGTTGCGGTGTGTGTTTTTGTTTTGTTTTTTTTCCTGGACCAAAACTGAACCAATTCTTACCGATTCTGGTTATTTGGCTAACTCTGAACTTCTCTGAATTTCTGCTAGTTTTTTATATTTTGTAAGAGCCATCTTCTGTGGTTAGGTTTATCTTTGTAAACTAAAAAAAAAAAAAAAAAAAGTTTTGGCATGAGAATGTTCTATTACTGAATGGCAATGAAGGAGTACATTTGTTTAAACTATTCACGCAGCAGCCAACATTACTCACAACTGTGGTAAGTCAATATATCCTGCCAGTTCAGGAGGTCTGTTAGTGGTTCTCAGTGTTTGAGCTGCTTGCTTTCTCCCTTCCACACATTTGCAGCTGCTGACAGAAAGGGAATTTCAGAAGTTACAGATACTTCTTTGTTCAGGATTAATCAAACTCTTCAGTTAATGACCTTTAATCATCTCTGTTTTCTAGAAGAGGCAGTCCTAGCTCTTGGTCAGTTACTTAATTTTCTAACTTTTTGTGAAGAAAAAGGAGTCAAGGAGCAAGACTCAGTGCATTGGACACAAGTCAACCAGAATTAAGCCTAAAATAAATTCACTAGACTTCCCTTGTAAAGAAAGGCAGCCAAGAAAGTGTAACTGTTAGTACCTGCTAAGGAGCTTGGCCTGCTGCTGTCACAACAGATCATTTTATTGTCTCGGCAACACAGGTATCCACAGATTAAGGCACCATGGACTTTGAGTAATTTGTTATATTTCTGTTTGACTTCCTCAGTGACTTAGAGTTCTGAGTACTAATAGTTGAGATATATATATATGTAATAGTTTCTGTATTTTTAATAGTTCGTATATATTTATTTGTTTTGAAGTTTTAGTTTTTCTCGTTTATTACTTAATGTTATATTCAAAATTACTATATTTAAAGAACATTGTAAAGTTTGCAAAGTCAAGCATTGGTGTTGCCAGCACTCAGCTTACTTGTTCAAGAGTATTTGCAGGAATGTGCTGTGTTAAGCCACATGCCAACATGCAGGATTTTTTCATAGCCTTTAATGAATTTGTTCTTTTTGCAGACAGCCTTTTTCTTAGCACAATTCTGTTCCGTTTTGATGTAGGCTAATGTAAAGAAACTTGAGCTGAACAGGGGTAGATTTGGCTTGTATAGGTTTATCATGCTGTTTAAGATGTCTTTTGAGCACAGAATTGCCCATTCTCTACCCGCCCCCCCCCCCCCCCCCCCCCCCCCCCCAATGTGAAATCAGTCATTACAACATCACTGAGAGGTGTCATAGGGCTAATATTGCTTATATTTTACAGAGGGAGAATCAAGAAAATGGAGAAAGTTGTTTGGAAGTCTCTATTAGGGGTGATCAGTTTGTGAAACCTGACCTTTACTGTTTCAGAGTGCTTGGAATGATGCCATGTTTTCTCTGTTAGGAGCTCATCTTCAGGGACAGCTATAAGGTTCAACAGTGCTGCAAGCCTGAACTGAACTCTCAAGACAAGTCAGGCTTCTGAATTTGAGGAGCATCCAGATCATCACCATCTACAAAATGCTCATTTAGTGAACTTGTCTTTTGTCACCAGGGAACTGTGAGGGAAGGACAGGGACAGATTCCACCTCTGAGAGCAGTACTCTTCTGCCTTTATCATGGGACCTTCTTTACAGTTCTTGCAGTTCCCTGCCTCGCTATACTACTTTTCCAACTTTCACAACACAAAACAAGTCTCTCATCCAGTGACTTCCGTTCACATACTCCTGATTCACAGGCAGAACAAGCTTTTCCCAGTGCACCGAGTCATGTCTGACTTTTTTTTTTTTTTTTTTTTTCTCCTTGTACTAAGGCATTTCCCCCTTTGTACTTAAAAAAGCGTTACTCAGCTCTAGGCTGATTGAAATCTTTGGTGAGTTTAGTTACTATAATCTCTGTTTCTTCTGAGGATTTTGATCTATGGGTTTTTTTTGAAAGTTGCTATATTTATGGCTACAGCAAAGGGTGTCTCCGTGATAGCATTCTCTACAGTAATGACTTGAAATTTAACATGGAAGTGTGATATTTTCAGAGAGAAATATGCTGTAATTTCTGTAGCAACAGCAACATTTGGGCTGAAATTTTCAACAACAGAAAGATTGGAGATGTAACCCCGGCAAATATTTTGTTTGCCCAAGAAGCTAAATAATGAGAAAACTGTAAGCTGAAAATGAAGTGAAAAGAATGTCAGGAAGCTTTGTAACAGATGCTGTTACTAGCTGCAGCTACAGTATTATCAGAGGAAACATGATTGTGTCTAAAAGGGTCTGTATTTTAACAGATTGGTGGTCTTTCCAGTGCCTGAGATCCAGAGTGAAAATCATTGTTCTTAACAGATTTATTTGTGCTTTTAACATCTAAATGTATGAATAGTAATTGCACTACAGGTCAATGAAATACTGCAGTCATTTGTCTTAGTTACTACTGTGGGTCCCACAGCAATATCATTAAAAGTGATCAGAGGGCTCTTGCACCTGCGACCTGCTTTCATGAGGGTGATGTCAGGATGACTTCTCCATTTTGCCTGTTAGTGATGTATGTAAGCTATTAGGAAACAAATGGCAGCCTAGTGGAACGCCAGCATAATGTGGTAGTGTGTGTTGCCAAGACCACAACATCATCAGGTAGCATGTGTGACCTAAACGGTAACAGTGAGAGCTGTGCAGCAAGTGCCAGTGTACTATGAGTTTTTAAAGCTGTCCTTCTGATGTAGGCTACTCTTGACCCAAGAAGTTAGAAGGTGCAAGATACCAGGCAGATGGATGGCACTTGGGATAAAGGAAACAGTAAGCCCTGAAAATTAATTCAGGCCTTCAGTTGCCAAGAGGCAGAAGGAAAAACTGAATTCCTCAGGGTTCAGATAAGCTTCTTGGATTCTTAGTGCATGTGTGTATGTGCATAAATACATATTTATTTTTATATACTCTTTTAAAATTTATAGATTGTGTACCTTATTCGGTGATGCAATATGAAAACTCCATCTGAAGAAGTGTTTGTGGAGTGCAAGTGATTGTTCCAACGAGAGAAGAATAGTTGCCCAAATCTGAGTGCCAGAAAGCTGGGCAGAGTGGATGAAGCTGGGAGAAGATGTGTTTACCAAAGCAGTCCACGTTTGAGGCATTAGTAATTGGCAGAGAAGGATGGAACAACTCCTCCCAGACACCACCTCCTCAGCTTTCCACCCTTGGCTCAGCAACTGTCCAACCGTGTTCTCTCCTGAGCTCTCCCTGGAAGAGAGTTTTTTCTGAAGTGCTGTGAAAATTTCAGAGCATATATATCACTACTTGCACACACAGTGTTTATGTATCAAAGCTAATCTGGGTGGTGATGACCTCAGAGTCAAAGTTAGGCGTTTCTTCTTAGGGAATGATCAAGTAATCAAATGTGATCAAGTTTCAACAGCTTAGCAAGTGACCCTAACAGTTGAATCACCACCACTGTTCATCTTGCATTTGCTTCAACCCAAGTGCACTTTAGCTTACAGCTGGAGTAAGTGAAGAGTGCAAGCAAGGACAGTTACAGAGCAGACCAGCTGGCTGCTGGCCACTTCTTCATTCTCAGAAGCTTGGTCACCTTTGACTGTGTGCTCGGTCATCTTTGTGAGCTCAATACACAAGACAGCCCTTTCACAGGCCCAGTTTAATTTTTTTCTGGGCCTCCTTTCTTTCTGCCAGTCCATGTACTTGCCATGTGAAGGACGTTTCTGGTGCTCTTTGTATTTCTGAGTGCATTTGACAGGGTCAGCATTGAATTACATGGAAAATCATTCAGCTGCTTGCTCACTCAATGAGTAAGCCTTGCTCATAGCTTAATCTGTACTGGTGGTATATTGCACTGTGAGACCGATGTGATTTTCTTCAACTGGTTAGAGGGGCTCAGTTTGGAGGTACAATATAAAGCTTATTGAGAAACGCAGTTAGTCCATCTGCAGAATCATCATATTTTCTTTCTGCTGTGGCTGTGTTCTTTTGTTGATGTTCTCTAGAGTAGCAGTTGTGCCATGCTACATGTTTCAGGTGCTGCTGCCCCTCCCTGAGACTGGTGGATGTTTTACGCTATCTGAAGAGGAAGTAAGTTAGCATTAGTTACACAACAGAGCCATGTTTTGAGACTTCTTGTTAAACCTTAGAGAAGGCAATACTGCTAATGGAAGAACAGATCCAAATCCAATGAACTGGTTGGGAACTGGTTTTGTAACTTCGTGAATTTTAGTGGGGTGGTGAACCCTGCTGCAATCTGTGATAACTGCATTAAGAACTGTTCACTGAAAAAAGGAGTAAACCTGAAAGCTAGGAACAAACCCAGACTAATGACATTGTACTATATGTTTTTGTTGTAGGCTTTCCTGACAAAGTAACAATAAAGCAATGCTACCGTCTTCTGGGAAACAGCCTCAATGTACATGTAGTGGCAAAATTGATCACCGTTCTACTTGGATAATTCAGAACCTGAATCTGATGAGTACAGACTAGTGACAGAAAATACTTCCAAGAGAAAGCTGATGGCAACTGAACAAAAGGCGTAGCTTACAGAAATACCTTTCCAGACATAGTACGGAACAGTTCTGATATATTTTAATACCTTGCTTTTGTGGTGGATTTGCACTGTATATAGGTGTGTTATTTAAATGGAAGCTTCCAGCACTTAATTGCTTTACTTAAATATCCTTTTTGCAAAATGGGAAAGAGCAGCATTTACATACACCTCAATGAAAATGGGTAAGACTATTTTATTTTATCTTAAAACCATTTCCTTGGTACAGTATAAAAGAAGCTATAAATGTCAAAACTTTTTAAATTAAGTGCAGAGACCAAGTTCTACATGTAAATGTATTAATTTGTAAATATCGGTGATCCGTTCTTAGTGATGGATTTTTTTATATATATTTTTTCTTTATTGTGTATATGATCTGAAATTCTGTTGGTTTTTTATAGCTAATGAAACTACAGAATTCAGTATTTTGTATACAGTTTTTCAGAAGACAGTGTCATCCTTATATTTTATGGTTGTCATCTCCTCTCTAAATACTTGTAGGATTCTGGAAACCAACTGTAACTGTCTGGAATTATTTGTTTAGGTGCAGCTGAATAAAAATGCTTCAAGATTATCACAACCCTGACACTAACTTGCGTGTTTCTGTTCTCACTTGATATTATTTAGGATAAGATTATTGTTCCTTACCGAAGACCTACACATAAAAGACAAAAAAAATGGAAAGGCTCCATGTTTAGGTTCCTGTGGCATAAGAACTGGAGGAAAAACTAAATGGGCCTCTTCTGAAAATTTCTTCACAAAACTTGGTAGTAGTACTGGAAGCGTATGTTGGGATGAAACCACTGCGTATGGCCATCTAGAGCGCCACAGCTGTACACAGTCTCATAGAGCTGGACCAAATGTCTTTTTTTTTTAATTATAAAGTCAGAGTTTAATATCTGAAACAATAGAGAAGTTCACGGCAAAACAGAAAGCCTTCTAAAGAAGCACATGTTCTGTTTGTTATTTTTCCTTACAGAAATTATTATATAGGTATCTAGAGAAAAAACAGTCTGAGGGGGGACAAAGCAAGATGATACTTGGTAAGCATCCATTATGGAGCTGGTGTGTCATGAAACTGAAGGATTTTGTAGATTGATCATAGTTCCTGTGCACCAAAGCAGTAAGTTACCAAAGCCACCAATCCTGAAAGAGACTGGGGGTTTGGGGTCCTTTTTTTGGTTTTGGTTTTTTTTTTCCCCCTATAAGATGACATAGGAGCAGTCATGTCGTATTGCATCTAGGCTTGGTAATACAAGAGAAACTAAAGACCGTAGGGAACGGAGCTGCTGTAGAGAGATACTGCAGCTATTCTCATCTGCCATAGTCATCCTGAAAAAGAAAAAGAACTTGGTATTGTTATTTTGTGCCATATTTTATCTTATACTGACTCCTTGTGTATTTCTTCTTCAGTCTTGATTTGCATGCTGCTTCTGGACTGTTAAACCAGGAAAAGCTTGGGTTGACCTACTTCAGCCTGTCTTACTTTCCAAGAACATTTGGATTGTTTGGGCTGTTCCAGCCATAAAAGAGAAACGGAAATGGATTCTCCTAAAAGAGGTCTGGACTAGGTTCTAGAGAAGGATGAGGTCGGCCTCTATCTTTATCTGGTCTCTTGTAGTATTATAATGGCAAAAAGTACTAGACTGATGTTAGGCTGTGCCTACTACTGCACTGCAAAGAGCAGATATGGTTTTGACAGTGTTAGGAAACATAGTTATGTATTTACACGGTGGTTATTGTGTAGATTTATCAGCCAGGTCAAGAACTAGTAGCTATATGGTCTTGTTCTTGGGAGAAATGTGGTAATAGGAAGATGTGTTGCTATCTAACATGATTGAAACTTGAAACAAAGGAGATCAACTGTATGTATAAATTGGAATTTCTTTCTGCTAACTATGTGAATAGTCTGTTTGTTTTGCCTCACATAATAATTGGCAAAATATTAAGAATTGGTTTTCAATTCCGTAATGTGTAAAACTTACTTTGAAAGTTACCTAGCTGTATCTAAAACTGATACAGCAATACAGCCTGCTGCATGTTAATAGTGAACTTTAATTCAATGTGATTGTGAAGACTGAAATCTGTTTGCTAATCAGAGCTGTTTCTGAAGGAGATACTTTGAAAGAACAGATTTCAGAGTTGTAAATACATATTTGTGTATTTTGCCCCTGCTAACCCTGTAATACCAGTGCAGCTAAATTGAGTGACTGCTGCTTATCCCATCAGTTTGTCATTAATAGACTGATTTACTGAGCTCTGTTGGGTTGTACCTGCTTGACCTCACTTGATGATCAATCACATTGCTTCCTTTTCCAAGCAGTCTCCTAATCATAAGTGCTTTGCAGCCTACATCAGTACTGCACTTTGCAACTTCAGCTTACATGTTTTCATGGCAATTAAATGGATTACAAAAGGAGCTGAAAGGTAAATGAGTGCAATATGGAAGACAGCTCTGGAAATGGAAGGAAATTTCCAGAATCTGTTTTTTTGGTTTTGTTGCTCACTTGTTCTACACACCTGAAATACATTTCATTATCTGAGTGAGATGATGTGGTTGCACTCCCTCAATTTTAAGAAGCTCCACTGAGGAAAAGCATGTCATATTTGGTGGTGTCATTTATGCAGTCAGTTTGGAAGCTTGCCCGTTGCCTTACTGTCTTACCGACGCAAACTTGTTTTCACCTGAGTTGATCTAGGGATTCCCTATACTGTTTCTTCTAGAACATGTGAAGTTACTAAAATACCATTTAATGCAGTGGGTTTGAATATGTTTTGATACATGAATTCAAAATTTTTCAGTGGAGGTGCCTTCTTCCATGCAGTGAATATAAGGCTCCTACCCGCAGCCTTTATCATCTCATCTTTTGCTGACCCTTGTAGGAGTAAGAATCGTCAGGAATCTGTGCGTTACAGGCTGGAAAAACATTGATCTATGATAACACTATCGTATGTCATAAACTTAATCATAGATAAGCCCATTTTATTTTCTAAAGAGACATCTCAACAGAAATCTGAACAGATCCAGTGCTTCAATGACTGTACAGTTCTGCTTTAGCAGTTGTCACACATTTCTAAAATAAATAGAAAATGTAGCAAATACTTGTTACGTACCAAGAATGAACTTGTTCTTAGCTCACCATTTGATTTCTCTGTTCTATTTGCTTGCTGTTCATACTGAGGTTTAACACTGCTGGCTTTTTGTATAGATAGTGAATTATATTTCTTGTCCTTAGCAATTTAGTATATTTTGCCTCTTTAGATACTTGGAAAGACTTAGGTGCTGTCTGTACGTTTTTTCTGCACGGTGTTTAAAGAATATGAGTAAAGATTTGGAGGCGACAAAATAATAATTTGTTAAGAATACTAAGCATTTCTGGGCAGTCTTAAATAGTGTATAAAGTAGAAGTGGTCAAAGAAATATCTGAGAAAAAATAATGTGAAAGTGTAATAAACTAGGCATAGAGCCCCAAATGAATTCCAGTAACCATTTTCCTTTTGCCTGTGGAAACATGAATATTCTAGTGTTAAAGCCTCATTAGGGGAAGTTTATGCTTGTTTAGTAACAACTTGTTTAAATAGATCACTGATATTTAAGACACCAGGGAAAATGAAATACTAAGTAATGATAGTATGTCAATTTAAATGTTATTATGAAGAGCATGAAGAGATATGTGTTATTTTTATCTTTAGCTGATTACAAGGTTTGGGGAATTTATATAGCTGTTGAAGAAAAGAAGTATGTGGCCTGAGATGACTAGGCAGCCACTTGTGAAGGCAAGACAACTGGGTGGTTTTCTTTTACTTTCTTCCACCTGGTCCTTTTGACAGTTGGAGGAAGCGTGGACAAGGGATCTCTTGGTAAGAGCTCTGATGAAGCAAGAAGCAAGAGTTGGAAGGGCTAAAATTGAGTGGAATACACCACTTTTAGCGAGAGAGGGTCGTTGGAGGGAGTTTCAGGTGGCCACTCTAGTTAGGTACCCTTCACTGGGATTCAGAAAACTGCAGAAAAAAAGTCCCTAAAATCTTCTCCAGTGGGAAGCATCTCTGATTTTAAATACAGGAGTACCTCCTGAAATCCCCAGCTTCATTGAGAGCATGCTGGTCTTGTCCTTTTGTCCATGCACTGAGCATTGTAACTCAAACATTTTTAAATTACGGCCCAGCATTTGGAAGCAAGCACATTGCTGCTGCTGTATTGTCTCACACCTAGACAGTAACAAGTAGTTCTGATTAGTTCAAATATTTGCCCAATATATATTTTTTTTAAAAAAACTAATCCCATTCTGTTTATAAATTTTACACTTAAAAATGGGATTCTATTGAGAATTAGTATTTCTGAGTGGCATTTTGACTGTGTATTGATCTTGCTTACAATGTGGCATTACTTATTCATTGTGCATGTGTTGTAAGGTGAAGCATGGAGAGAGGGAGAAGACAGGACAAGTTCATGGAAGAAAAATCCTTTGAGACTACTGAGTAATAGCCTTCTGGCAGAAGAAGTTCCCAAGCTACAAATAAAATGGAGGCTGAGAAAGTACCTAGGAGAGGTACTGTATGTGTTTGCCCCTTCATGTATCCTTCGTTTCCTAACTACCTGCTCTTGGTCACTGTTGGAGACAGGGTAGTCAATCTTTTTCTAACCCAGTTTGACCACTCCTACTTCCTTATATTTGTATGGTGACAGAATGCCAATATTTGTGATCACAGCATCAATACACAGCAGATGATTTGTGGACTTGGCTCAGATCTAAGCCTCTATATGAAGCCAACAGTACAGAATAGAATGAGTCTGAGGGAGGTTGTGCAGCCAAGTCCATTCATGGCTTTAGGGTTAGTAGTGGAGAACGGTGGCTGTGCAAATGGAGTCCCTAAAAATAACTCCAGTGTACATTGCTTTAACAACAATCATTAATTTAGCAATTAGAATGTGCTAAAAGGACTGGAATAATAGAAAAGAACAAAGCCAATGTAACTGACTGAAAATTTTAGAAAAAATGAAACAGAAAATAGGAAGCATCAAAGTGGTTGGTAGTTAGTAGAAATAATGTGTAGGAAGAAAAATCAGGAAAAGAGGAACTGAAATACGAGTCTCATAATGCAATTAAAAAACTTTATCACGATGAAGGCAGTTATATATTAAGTAACCTAGGTAGACTTGAGACAGTAGATCAGTTCCAGTTGAAGTAGCTAAATACATCAAAGCTCATATCTTTGCTATTTGCTATTAAAAATGGAAAACCTGGATTTCCTGGACAGTTAGTTTAACTTCATCAGCAGGTAACTTATTAACTTCAACTCTGTTGAGGGAGCAAAATCTTAAGCAGGTGTCAGAGGGCAGTATGCTGAAAGTAAAAGAAATCCTTAAGAAGTGGTGTGGGAAATGGAGGCTTGCAGCTGCCCTGGGGAAGGTGCTGCAGCCATAAAGCTCTCCAGCCATGTGAAGAAAAGGAGGGAAGTGATGATGGATAGTTATAGGTAAGGGACAGAAAGAGGAATGTTATTTTTCAGTCACCCCTGCTTCTTGTAAACTTTGTGGTTGTTGATTCTCTGTGTAGGGCCTGATACCAGCTTAGTGCTTGATTGTCTCAGAGCTGCAGGGACACACAGAAAGAGCTGAATTTGATACAGAACATTGTTTACACCAGCAATTTGCACATACGTACCGTGGAGGTGACAGTACTGCTTCATATGTTATGTGTCACTTTGGAACACTGGAATATTAGAAAGAGGAGAGATGAAAGAGGATCCAGGAAAGTGAAGATGGAAGTACTGAGAGACATGACCTCAGCTGAGGGAAAACGCAGGTAAACGTGCACTACTCAGGATTAAACCAGTGACGGGGCTGGATTTATGATTATTTCAAATATTTAATTCATAACATTGAATAGCGGGGATCTCTTTTGCATCTGTAGAACAAAAGAATTATCTATTAGTCTTCCATTAAATTATTAGCCAGGTTGGGATTCACACCAATAGTTGCCCTTTCCCCCATACAGAAGGGGACCATTGTCACAGATTTGTGTCATGTCTCTGCATCTGAGTTGACTTTCTAGGCGCAATTAACGCGTATTGAATTTTTGGCGATAATCTGAGTCGACTCCTGTCTTCTTTCCATTGCAGGCACATACTGCTAGAGAAGTAGAGGGATATCACCATTTCATTTCACACAGCTACACAAGATGGTGGTAAATTGTAGTCCCTGCTAGTAAGGATGAACTTCAATCAGAATTAGAAACAAATGCTCCATTACTTCCTGCCAAATCTGTGCGCAACCTATACTCTAGAGGTATTTCCTCAGCCATTATGTCGGTAAGGTAATGAATGATCTCTCCCAGGAGGAGTAGTTCATGCCAGTTCTTGTCAGAAAGAACAGCCCCTATTCTTATGCCAGATATTTGCAGGTTTTCTGCTCTGTTCTTTCAAAAATGATGTCTCAGTCCAGTATGTTTCAGTAAAATTAAAAGGTGTGAACCTGCTTTTTTCTCCTTAAGATGGTTTATAGATTTCCCAGCTTGGCCAGCCTAAGGTTTACACTCATTAGGAATAGAGTGTAATTAACTAAAATCTGGAAGGTCTAATTAAGTGGAAAATAGTGTCATGCAAAGTTTAGATGTCCAGAGCTCTCTTTCCATCCTATAATCAGTGCATAGTCAAAGTTACCTGGTTTTCAGGTCAACTTTTTTTCTAAGCTATAAAGCTTGCAGGCAGACAAGGTGCATTTCTTTTTCCTCCTTGCATTAACAGCTTTCTCCCCATCCTCTATGGTTTATTCTCATTGGCCATTTGGTATATCAGAGTTAATTAGTTGGAAAGGAAAGCTTGAAATAAGGATTAACAGGCACCAGAGAGGGGCAATACATACTGAGTATGCGAAAGAAGTGAATAGAGAAAAGGAAGGATTTTGTGGGTCACAGCTGAAGTCCAGGCTGAAAACTGTCAGCATACAATGGACTTTGTGAGAGAAAGTCTTTGAAGTAGCAGGCTGGCTGAATGCATACATAAGTAGTACAGGTTTGGTTGACCCGTAGTTTCTTCACCTTGATGCTGAACTGACAAGTTGTAAAAACTCAGTACAAAACCCAAACCAAACCAGCAAAAAAGCCCCAAACAGACATCAGAACTGACATGAAGAATGTTAGAGAGCACTAGTTTAATGGACAGTACTAGGATACCTAGAGGCAGAAGGTGTCCGGTTGACTAGACAGAAACATCAGTAATTTGTCTATGCTCTGCTCTTCCTGAATAGTTCAGAGCAAAGAGCATAATGGTGAATTAAAAAAACCAACATGGAGACAGATTCTCAGCTCGTGTGAAATCCATAGCTCATTTGGATTGACTGGAGCAGTGACAGTTTTCAACGACTGAGGATACAATTCTGTATTTTCATGTAAACATTATCCCCTATGATGGTAAAGGACAAAACATGGAAACTCCTCTTCATGTTCCTCTGTTCCGGCAGCAACAGCTGGAGGCCACAGGCTGCTGTGGAGCAGGTGAACATCCACAGAGTTGAGCTGCTGCTACTGCACTAGTAGCCATGTGGGATGGGCTGTCTGGTGTGAGTTCAGGAGGTTCACCTCTGCCCTTCCAGATCTGTAGGCAGCAGCAGTAACTGCTGGGTTACCTGGATCACAGTCTGAGCCCAGGAAAGGTGGCCAGCAGGCTCACGCTGTTCTGAATTCTCAGAGAAGTTTCTAAAACCACAGATAATAAAATGTAATAAAAATCTAGGTGGAGGTGGTGGAATGCAGCTGATACAGTCTCAAACATTATAGGTATTCACAGTAAAGATCAAGTTAGCAGCAGCACCACCAACCTTAGGTGTCCTGACTTCATATTCATTTTTACAGTCCACATCTGTCTCTTTTTGAGGTGACACGAGTCTTTTTTGTCACCACATCCAGTCTCTTTACAGGGTGCTTTGACCTCAAAACATTTCTGTCTGTAAAAGCTGTAGAGTTCATTCAACCCCCCAGCCCCAGGGCATGTCCTGCATTGTCTGTGGGACATGTGCGGGTGACAAGTGCAAGCTGGAGCAGAAAAGAAGGCTGGACAGGGTTAGGAAGTGCAGGAGCTCTCTGGCCTCCGGGACGGTCTGGGGCTTAAAGCATCAGTGAGGTGGTGACTACTGTTATCTTCAAGCAAGAGCAGTTACAACTGTTGCTACTCTCTTTGTCAGTAGAGTTTTGGAATGCGAGTAATCTGGATGAGTTGTCTACTAAGCAAAATGGATAATCAAAAAGAACGGTGGTGGGCCTGCAGGTTCAGGTAGCTCCTAGCATGAGGAAGGAAAACATACACAAAGCTCCCCTGAGCAGGGAGAGTAAAGCACAGCAAAGCCTTGTGCAAGGGCAATAGGGAGACTGACAAAAGCAAAGGGGAGGTGGGATGTGGACTCTCATGGTTTCCAGCAGCAACAGCTTGGGCCTCAGAGACAAGTACTGACAAGCATCTGGGTGGGACACTTCTGTTGAGAAGGCTATGAGGTACTGCTGAAGGGTAGAGGAAAATGGGGTCAAGATTAAAATGTTGGCTCTCAAAACATATTCATTTTTTGCAATTACTTTTGAGCCTCCTTTGAATTCTTCCTTGGTCTTTTGCATTGTCTATGGCTGGCCCTGAATTTGGGAGCCCTAGTGTGTGCAGTGAAGACAGCCTACACATGCCAAACAAAATACAGTCCCCTTTGTGTGTGATCATCTCCCCAGCATCTGGGGACTGAGTCATCCTTGAGTCAGAGCAACCATATTTGGTTAAAATTGAATTTTGCTGCTGTTGTAATCCATGGGATGCTCTTTGGTACTGCTAACTTGTTTGTCATCTGCCCAACAAATTACTGCCTGGAAGCTTCTCTTTCAATAAAAATATTCCTTGCCAGCCACTTTGGGTTTTATTTGTGGAGTTGGGGTTGGGTTTTTTTGGTAACAATTTAGGTCCTTTAGTGCTGCCTGATAGTTTTTCCTTTGCCCATGTTGCGCATCGTGTGCGGAGAGCAAGCTGTTCCTGCAGTAGCCAGCTGCAGATTACTAGGTGCTCTGAGACACAGGGGTGCTCAGCTGTACAAAGGTCAAACATAATGATAAAATAGAGGCAGATTTCAATTAATGATATTTCAAAGCTACCGAAAGGCAAAAAGAGAAAAATGCATTTAACGTCTATAGAGGATTTGAATGCTGTCAATCTTTAATTAAGATACCTGACAGAAAGTTCACCCTTGCAAGACAAGACAGCAGAATGGGCACCTTGTGAATCAAGAGCTGAGAGCAAAGGGCACCTGGGCTTGCAAAAGTACAATTCAGCACTGGAGGTTTCACTTCAAACACAGGAGAGCTGGAAGAGAGCAATGCTTTGGGCTGCTGCTGCTCCTGCTCCTGGGCTTTTACTTGTGTTATTATTACTTACTGGATTAAGCTGTGAACCAAACCACCATGAAAAAAAGAGACAGAAAAGAACCATTTATGACAAGCAGTAAGTACCATTGCTTGCAAGTGCATTTGTTCATATGGCGGCTTCTAAGTGCCAGTAACGAGAACAGAATGGCTTTACTGCAGCTCTATTTTCCATACCCTTTGGCAGATATCTGTAACTAAATGATCTCTTTGTTTTTTCTCTAACACAACAGGCCTCGTTTGTCCTCAGAGCAGGGTAATTTAGTGTTCTATGCTGGCTCCAGCAAAAATATTGAATTTAGAACTGGACTACTGGGGAAAATAAAAATCAATGAAGAAGACCTCGCAGAACTTTTTAGTCAGGTGATATAGTTACTTTTCTTTAATATGTTTTCATTTTCAGTTTTGCACGTTAATTGTTTGTCTCCAGGATTTGTCTTAGCAAATTTTTGATGTGTTTTGTATGGTGGTTATTTTATATTCTCTGTGCGAGTACTCTAATATGAAAGTAAGCTGTTGCAGAGTTGTAATCATGCCATTTCAGCAAATAATTAAAAGACAAAACTGTATATGTAACAGAGCTCTATTTAAGTGGACTTTATAATACTAAAGTTAAGCAAGACTGAAACTTTCCTAAGCTTCTGAAAAAGCAAAGCTTGTTTACATTTGTAAGCTCTTGAAAAAGTCAAGCTTGTTTCACTTCATCTCTGTTTAAATTTAGGTGAGAGAAAATAACGCGGAGATTCGAGAACTTAAAAGAGCTAATGGTGCCTCTCAGAACGTGTCCCAGCAGGTTGCTCTGCTGACCTCCCAGGTAAGCCATACCCTCATGTTACCCTCCTCCAGCATTCAGTTTTCCATTCCTCAGATTAACATTGTTACCTGATTCATTTCAATGTTTTGGGACTCCAGAGAACTGGGGCAGAGTCCATATTTGATATCAGCTCGGTCTGTGTTTAATGTTGAGATACTTATTCAGTAACTCTGGAGACAATAAAAATAATTCCTCTAAATCCTATAATTTCCAGTTACCAGGATGCTGCTTTTGTTCACTGTCAACATCTGTATGGTCTATATACTCTAATATTCATGGAAGTGAAATCCCACTAAATTCAGGAAATGGGCCGTATATGTTCTTAAAGTTGTTACACAGACATTCCATTCCATAGGTGAAATGGGCTGTAGGGGTTGGCAGTGGAAAGAAAAGACCTATGCAGTAGTTTTGTCTCTTCCCCGCTAGTGAAGATTTTTGTCCAACAAAAAGTTTTGAAATCTTTGTCTGACTTAGTTTAAGTGTCTTTTGTTATAGTGTTGCTCCAGGTTCCTTACAGGAAAATATTTTATAGCCTAAGAGACCTCCCTTTAGGGAAATTGTGCTACTACGTATCCGTCATATTCCCTGGTTCAGTTTCAGCTTGCTGTTAGTGGTTGTAACCCACTGAGACATGGTGAGCCTATTCTTGGCTTTTGGTGTGCTGCCTCAGACCTCCATCCTTTGCATGCTTGCAAGCACCCAAACAGTCCTGCTGGAATATTTACATTCTGAATGTTGAGCACCTGAATACATCTTCACAAGACTGAGTCTTGTTCTTTGGAGCCAAACTGGGACATATTTAAGCTGTCATTTTCTGAACAGCCTAAACCACCAAAATCCCAGTGGATGGGCCTGATTTGAACCTGATTGTCACCTGGTTTCACATACCAGATATAATTTTTTTCTTTTAAGAAAGTATTTTGTTCGTCTACCAGCATCCAGTACATGCTTCTGTGATCACTGTCATACCAAGCACAATGCAATTTGCATTTCTCTTGCAGATCGTGAGTCTTGATAACAAACTTCAAAGATTAGAGCAGGTGAGTAAATGGGAAGCAAACTAGACATCAAAAAAGAAAAACACTGCCCCAAGTAAATAAAGTGAGGTTACAATGATTAAATAGCTGAATTATTTCTTTCCTCTCCTGTATTATTCAGGAAAACTTTATTTTGGTAACAGGAGGTAAAAAAACTCCCAAGATTTGTGGAGGAGGTGAAATGCGCCTTACAAAATATAAACAGTGCAGGAGCTTGCATCCTTAAAGGAAAAACAGTTGTAGACTTAAGAACAACAACTAGATACCAAGGAGAAGTAAACTCTTCCTTCACTAATCTGTCAAGGTGAAGACTGGAGGATTCAAACTGGATTTCATATTGCACTGGAAATAGCTGATTTTCAACAGTCACCCGCTTCTACACTGAGCTTGTCACAAGCCACAGCTACAGCTGCCAGTAAAAGCAGTTGTCAGATGAGTCACCCATGGAATCGAGAAGACAGATAATCCTCCATCTAGACTCATAGCCTGTGGCCTATGTCGCTGTTAATATTTACTTCTTGCATGGCTTTTGCCATTCTAGTTCTTGTAGCTGGCCATTCTGTGTAAGACCAATTGTATTAGTCATTATTTTGTACAGGGATAAGCAGAATAGCTCAAAACCTATACAAATCAACCTTGCTGGGGAAAAAAAAGGGGGTGGGGGCAGGGAGGGAATCCGAGAAAGAATGGCGGGGGGAGGGGAAAAAGTTTTACTTGAGAATAAATGGTAATGGAACACCAAATAAGCAGGAACCTCATCTTCTGCTCTTTTCCTGGGTTGCAGGCTCTCCAGGGGAAAGCCTGCAGTAGTAACCCCTGTGAAAACTCAGGGACCTGTGTAAACTCACTGGATGGTTTCTTTTGCCTCTGCCCCAGCAACTGGCAGGTGAGTCTTTAGCCTCCTTGAACATGGACCATGTATTTTAACTGTGAGGATACACCTGACGCTGTAATTGTGATGAAACATAGCATTTTAAGGTTGCTCAGGGCAGAATGGGATATACTGAACAGCAAAACAGCAGTATCACGGCTACTGTTTGGTTGAAGGACAACACATTTGCTTCTCAACAATATCAATATATACCAAAGAAATGAACCCCAAACCATTGGCCCACACCCTGCACTGTTACACAGGGGTGATGGCCCACAAAGCCAGCAATGCTTGGCAGTTCCCACAGCGGAGAATTAGTCGTTGGTTTTTGCTGAGCAGTGAACTGAACTGCATGCCTTCCTGTTGATCTTATGCAAGGATAGACAGAGAATGGGGAAAGGGAAGGATATTTATTCACACTCAAACAAATAAGACACAGGGGGATGTAAGTAATCAGTCCTGTTCTGAGTTTTTTAAAACCAAAGACTTTACTGGCAAAGGCTTCAGTGGTGCTGCTACACGCACTAGAGATAGAGAAGTTGTATCTTCTTCTCAAAGGCTCTCAACTTTAAAGTTATCCGAGCAAGATTTGGATCACAATTGCTCTACTTTCAGTCTTAATAAAACAGCATCTCCTGACAGAAACTGTTTGAAAGTAAGTCTTCTGAGCCTTTTGCCAGCAAGTTGGAAAGTAGGGGGGATGACAGTACTATGCTGTCCATATGCTTTGTACAAACATCTGAAATATTTTATCCCCCATCTGACTGATAACCAGGGTCACAAAAACACAGCTGAAAAATAGAGTTTTGTTATAATGTTTCATAAGGGAAGCTGTGTTGATAGCAGCCCATGGTTTATATATCTTTGGAAACTATATTAAACATTAGCTCCATGGTTTGCTTAATTTCTCAGTTATTTGGAAAATAAACTGGTTTTCCATTTCATCTTAGGGCCGCCTGTGTTCAGTGGATGTTAATGAATGCCAGATTTATGCTGGAACAGCGTTAGGCTGCCAGAATGGAGCCACTTGTGTGAACACACCAGGCAGCTACAGGTAACTTTTCAAAACTAGACACAAAAACCTTATGTAAAATACTCAGCAATTTTTGTACCCCATATCACACCTGCAACACAAGTGCTAGGAGTAAGTCTGTTTAGTATCGATGCACTATCATCCCTTTCAGTCTGAGAGAACATAAAATCCTTAATACACCATACACCGAGCCCACCACAGACACAGAAGGCCCTCCGAAGCCATTGCCTGCTTTGGCATAAGAAGAGCAGCAAGAACCAGGTTTGTCATATGACCATTCTGGGGAAAAGGGCTGCCAACTGGAGACTGGTTCCAGTGACCCTACAACCCTCTGTTGTAGGTGCAGATGCTTTAATGGAAATTTGCTGCACCGTGGGATGTAGATGGCGTGGTGACATGCAGCATGCTGGTCTGTAACCAGCACTCACCAATGTGCCCATCTAGCACAGCCATGTTATCTTCCTTCCATTATCACCCACCCCTTGAGACCAAAGGGAACGAGGAGATGAAGGAGTGAACAGCTTTGGCCCAGCAAAGGTTTTGAGTTGTTGGAAACCTCTTGAATATATGGGCACCCTTGATCATTGGCATTCCCAGCACACTGCATAACTGAGAAATGCCTTCAGCTCCTCCAGAAATAGAGGCACTGCTGATACTGTAGCAGAGCAAGCAATGCACAGTGCTGCCAGGCACGAAGGGAGGAGAAATGCTGTCTGCAGCGGGTGGCCAGGAGGCTCTCTGTGTTGTGGGCTCCCATAGACATGAGGTCCCTGGAGCATATTCTTTTCTGGCTGTGCCCAGCTCCTTAGGAAACATGCTCTTGTTTACAGGGCAAGCCATCCTGAATGTTCTGTGTCTGATTTTCCAAAATGTCAAACAATCTGGTATATAAATAACTTTCAGATATAATACAAAGCTACCCCTGTGCAATGGGAACGAGCAGGCTGGAGAGCGTGCCACAGCTTTCTGCAAAGCATTTTGTCTCTGCTTCAGCGTGAAAACCTTGGCCCCCACAAATATTTGCTTGGTGTAACACTGGTTTATAGTGCTTTGTCAGTTCTTGGAAGAATGTCACACAAGGGAAGTTCTGCAGTGCTCCTCACGCTTCAGCATTAACACTGAGCCTGCTGAGGTGTCACTGGTACATGATGCTTCCTGCCAGCTTTCCTTTGATTTTAAAGGATGTTTCTAGCTTGCCTGCAGCTACCCCAATACAGACTTTTGTTGAGGAAACAACACACAAAGCAGCCTGCCTTTACTTGTTGTTTCTTAACGAGCTCAGAGATGTGATGTATAGGTGTGTGACTAAATTAAGGTTTGAGAGGACAAACCCTCTGCCATTCTCACAAGTGTTGTCGTTGTGTTAGTACAGTCATGATTCCTGTAAGTTTCTTCCCCAATGTAATTCTTGCCCTGCTTGGTACTTGCTGAATCAATGCTTCCTGAAAGGAACTAAGACCTCTCTATAAGTCACCCAAATCTTAATATTACTGCTTTTGCATTACACCCTCGGTATTATTGTTTAATCCTTTCCCCTACTCCATTGTATTGTCTTCACAGTCTCCCTTCACATACCGGCTTACTTATTTCTGAGTGCTCCCCTGATGTTAAATCCATCCCCAGGTAGTGTGACCTGGCTCTTTTCAACAACTCTTAAGAACATTGCTGCTAAATTTTCTGGGACCCAGCAACCCAGGTCACCCCACTCCTGCTCTGGTGTAGTTATATACAGCAGTATGGACTGCAGATAAAGAAAAGGGTGATGTTTAACTTTCCATAGCCTTAAGAGATAACACCAGGTGAAGGGCAGTACTGGATTAGGTACTGTGAAGTGGAGCATAACGCAGTCTTCGCTCCCGATTCAGATTCTTTACCTGCATGCATCAAGCCGTAATTTGGGAAAGCACTGAAGTGTGAGGGAAAAGAGTGGGTATTCAGGAAATACCTTCCTGAATCAGGACTGTAAGGGGACATTGCGTCATTTGGATGAAAGGCTGTGAGAGTCCCCAAGTCTATCAGACTTTTGTGTGAGAACCAGAATAATGGGGCCTCATCACAACGTGCCATCAGCAATGGGAGAGAAGCAGGGCAGTGCCGAGCAGCAGTGCGTTGCAATTTGGCTGAAGCTCCTTGTGGTGTGACCTACTTCTTGAAACTGTTCTCTGAGCAACTTCAGATGGGAGCAGATTAATCTTTGCCAGACTAGGCAGGAGACAGTGCCATTGTCCTGCTTCGGAGCCAGTCAAATTGCCTTGCTGTGTCCTTTGGAGTTGAACATGAGGCTCTGAATGTACTTTGAACATACAAAGGCGATCTGGTTCCCTGACCTGTTGCCTCTGTGCTTGCCCAGGTTGAGCTAATGCACTGGCAGGATGGTGTTGGTCTGTGTGCTGTCTCTTACAATAATGAACTTGCTGTCTTACAGTACTGCAGACTGCAGTTAAGCATTAAGCTACTGTGATTCTTTAAGCCTGAGTTCATGTGGGTTGCTTGTCCTGGGTGCAGCATTTAGTTGCCTGCAATTGGCTTATCACACTGCTATTTCAATTGAGCATGTGATACTGACAGGGACAGTAGCGGCTTATTAATAAATTGCTCCAAGGTCCAGATCAGCTGCACTGGAATACCCTGATTCAAATTCTGCAGATAAATGCTTTTACAGAGATTGCCATTAGCCAGCTTAAAAGCAATGCAAGAAGGGTGTGTACCTGCCATATGTCTCCGTGAGGAGCAGACACGGCAGCATGTAACTTGCATCCGAAGAAGTATCTGACTATCATTTTAATAAAAAGCTAGTGAACTTACAGGAGGCTTTCTGCAAGGTTTAGGTCCCTTTTAGTTGTATTTCACATCCTCAGATTTGGTCTATGTGGAAATAAAGGTCAGAGAAAAGGGAAATGTTACCTGATGGTTTAGAAGTTCCCTATTTCGGTTCCACCACATGTGTACAGTGCTGTGACTAAGGTGTGCCCTGTAAATAGCAACATGATGCAGCTGGCAGCCTGCAATCCAGATCCCCCCAGCAGAATGCCTCACTTCAGCCCACTGCTTTGTTCTTCCCACCCCATCAGCACCAAATGCCTCCTCCTGACCACCACACTTACCTGAAAGCTGGGCTGCTGCTGAGACAGCTGCTGAGATGTTAAGATGTGGGGGTGAAGGTACCCCTCTCCCTGAGACAGGCCAGACATGGCATTTCTGCATGTTGCTCGAGTTAGGGTTTTAGACACTTGGCATCATATGAGGGTCATAAACTGAAACACAAAATTTAGGTGCTCTTCGACTGAAATGGAGTTTTCTAGGCTCATATTCTGCTGAAGTCTCATAGTAGACATTTCTTTTTTTCTGGATTTGCGCTTATGAATCTAACAAAAGGCTGTGGATTCTCCCATAGGCTCAGTCATGGATATGCGCAAGTCCCACTTGACCGTTGAGTCTCTGCTGAACAAGAGCCTTGCCTCTGTTCTGACTTTGCTTCTCTTGCCATAGAATGAAAATACATGATTATTAATGGGATTGTCAGTATAGCTGAATAGGAACACCACATAAATAAGAGTGGGGAATAACCTCTTACTATGGCAATATGGGATCTGTGACAGTTATATAAAGACATTTTGATTTTTCTGTCTGCTTTCACCATTAGCTGCTCCTGTACTCCAGAAACCTATGGGTCTCACTGTGCCTTGAAGTTTGATGACTGCCAGGGAGGATCTCAGATGCTCTGTGGGCATGGCATCTGCATAGATGCAGACAGGGATCAGCCCAACAAGGTAAGGAACAACATACAAGTCTCATTATACAGCATAGCATAAAAAAGCGACAACTAATACTGAGTACCACAGAACTGTGTAGTGCACACTGCTGCTGAAAAACAGCGAGAAATGCCATTGTGTAACATAATCTAACCTCTCTGTTGTCCCAAGGACAGCAGAAAGAATTGAAAACACCTTGTGTCTTGTTAGAATTACTTGTCACAGTATCACCACTACTACTACTACATCCACGGGGAGCTTAGGAATTTTCTTTGAATAAGTCAAAGTCTTACTTGAAGCATAATATTCTTACTGTTCATTATTTGTGAAGTTCTGAGTTGCTGGAATATTTCATTACCTAAATGGTTAAGGACAGACAAACATGGTGAATCTTGTTTTCCCTGGGAAAAGGCATACATGTAGAACATTACTGTCAGTGGCCTGGGAGCTGCCAGGGCTGCGTAGCAGCTGGGTGGCTGCTGATCATCTTTGGTGCCCCTCATTGTCACTTGAACTTGGTCTCTGATTCCAGGCCCAAGCTCTCTAAGTGTCTGCACTGGCTGGATGCTGGCATACACTTGAACGGTCTTCTGGAGCAAGCCAGCTCATTCTTTTTGGGAGAGAATCTGGGTACAGGTTGTTCACTCCAAAGGGACATAAGGAAAATGCCAGCTGTGGCTCTTTCCACCTAGAACAGCCCTCCAAAACTACCCTGCCAAGCCTGCGCTGCTTATAACACTCCTATACACCTATGCAACGATCCAGACACACCACATATTCTTTGTGCTATACTATAAAATAATTTCTTTGCTCAATTTGTACAAGTTTTCACAACTCATCACTTGTTTTCTGCCCATTTTTTGTGGAGAAAGCTTTTCAAAAGGGTTCAGTCTTGTATTAACAGTGTGTGCTCCTGTGACAGTCAACAATAAAGCTCCCACTAGCTTTAATTGGACCAAAGCTAAATAAATGCTGAAATCTGGCCATTAGTAAAGTTTACTAGAGAGAAAATAGTTTTCCTCAAAGAAAATGTATATTTGCAATTTAATGTCACTGCTGCACGTTCCACAGATTACTGAACAGTTTGCTTAGAAGTGTACAGCCAGGCTGATTTCAGGTTGCTTACATTGATCTGTTTACCCTGGTTACGAAGCAAGTTGATGACTTTTAATTATGTTTATGTACAAATCATAATTGCTGCTCATTTTCTCTGGGAGCTTTGGGCTAAAGTACAGGTTTCTTTTATGAACATAATGAATGAGCCTATTGTTGCTTCCATGATCTAAATAGGTAAATTCAGAGGAAGAAATAGACTGAGAAAACTACTGAAGCAACTTAAAAACAGTGTGCAAACCATGTAATGCTCTGAGAGCTTTCTTGCTGTAGTTTAAAAGACGTTTTATAAAATGAACTCCTCCTGCCCTTTTCTTGACTGTTCTAACTGCCTTAAATATGTAATGTGATGTTTGCTGTGGCAGCCCAAGTACCGCTGTATCTGTGACACTGGATGGATGTCCCCTCCTGGCAGCTCTGCCTGCAGTGCTGATATAGACGAATGCAGCCTCCCTAATCGTCCATGTTCACAGAACCCGCTTGTGCAATGCTACAACACACCAGGCTCCTACTCATGTGGTCCCTGCCCCACAGGTATCACATCCTTCCGTGCCCTCAGATGGGAGGGGGTGGCAGTAGGTAGTACTGCCTGCCTGTATGTCATGAGTGCAGGCATAGAATCTACATGAGAGCGACTCCATGAAATGCTTTGGTCTGTGTTCTAGAGAACAAATGCCTGCAGGTTATGTATTATCTAGGTAACACAGGCAGTAATCTAATGCATGATTTACCACATCCTAAACTGAGCATCTAATTAGGTCTGATGTACCCTCATGTCCTTCGGTACATTTATGTCCATCATGTCTATAACCTTCATGTAATAGGTGTGCAATAATTTCCTATCCTTATGCTCACTGTCCTAAGGCAATATAAAAATCTAATTGTCCCCTCGAGCCATATAACCTGTGATTCCTCTTCCTGAGTTGGGTGGGTGATGTGTATAGGGGGAGTACTTGAAGTATTTAACCAGACTTACAATAAAGCTTTGCTGCAAATTGTACATGTATGCACTAGACAAGAACTGCCTCCTCTTTAGGTTAAAGCGTGTTTGGTTCTGGAATACCCAGAATACAGTTAAAATAAAACATTCTTGCACACTCATCTCCACCCTGTTGTGTTTGTAACCTATTTAGCAGACCAGTATTAATTCTCATCAGTTATGAGAGGGACAGGTCTTCTCTTGTGTTAATGAAGTGAAATTCAGAAGTCATATTTTTCTGCTTTGTGAAAAGATCTGGTCTAAGAAGAAAATGAAAAGGCCAGGGATTTTCTATTTTAAAGTCTTCCCTCTGCTTCTTTTTAGGCTGGCAAGGAAATGGCTACAGTTGCCAAGACATTGATGAATGTGAAAGTAATAATGGAGGCTGCTCAACAGCACCAATGGTTCAATGTATTAACACAATGGGATCCTTCCACTGTGGGCTCTGTCCACCAGGTAGAATGGATTTTTTTTTGTTGCTAAAACTATGGAAAGGCTTAAAAAAACAAGATTCAACACATCTGGTCCTGTTCTGTGGTAGACTTAAGAAGCTGAAGATCGGGTTTGTGTAAAGTATTACATACACAAAACAAGACTTTAATACAGAACGCAGAGTCCAAGTTTATTCAGACTGCTTCAGCTATTAATGAACGTTTTGCGGAGTATGTGTCTAATGATGATTCTCTGAAATGAGTTTCTCCTGTACTAGGTAGCCCTTTTCAGTGTTAGAGCCTTGATTTGATGAGGTACTTCCTTTAT
Organism: Falco punctatus; assembly: GCF_963210335.1. Taxonomy (NCBI): domain Eukaryota; kingdom Metazoa; phylum Chordata; class Aves; order Falconiformes; family Falconidae; genus Falco; species Falco punctatus. The sequence goes on from NC_137583.1 coordinate 73,196,542, forward strand.
AACATCGTTAATGGAAACAAGGATTGAGTAATTACTGTCTGTATTAATTGAAAGGATATCCTGTGTGCCATAAATCAGCTGTATTGTCTGTCTTAAAAAAGACCTTGATAATTGTCATGCTCTGAATGCTGTCTAAGAAGGCAGTGTTTCTACTGCAGTACAGGTCAAGCAGCAGAAGTTGTGACTTACGTCTTTATAATTTGTGGTTTATGATTTAAAATACTTTATGAAATGCATGCTGTCAATACTAGAAGTACTAGCAGGGCAAAGTGTTTCAAATTGACCTTTAGATTTCTACTTAAATGGCAATAGAATGCAGGTAGTGAACAGTCTCAGTTACTGAGCGCTGAAAGGCCATCACCCTGCAGGATGAGGCTACCACCTGTGGCCTCAGGCAAGTTCTGATGCAGTGCAGTGGACCTCAGCTCTGGCTGTGCAGTCATGCTGTAGTGCCTTGGTCCTGCTGAGCCTCCTGAGGGCAGCTGGATGTTGTGTTTGGGACCCAAGAGCAGCTCTGGCATGCAGCAGGAAGCCTGGAGGCGGTTGGGGCTGGCTGGGTGCAGATATATAGGGAGGGCAGGACATGGTGGCTGAGAGAACCGACCTCATATGTATTTGGCTAGCACTAATATACCTTTTTCCTGAAATCGTGGGAGGATTTAGTTGCAATCAGAATCCATCCCTGCGCCTATCTCAACTTTTTAACTGCAGAAGGCTATGATTTTACACCATAAATGATTATTTTGCTCACCAGATGATTGTTTTGCTGTCGATTCTCAGAGAACATTGTTTGTTACAGGCTAACTGAGATTTACCTCTGAACAGGTTATGAGGGAGATGGACAAACGTGTACCCAGGTTGATATCTGCTCAATAAATAATGGAGGGTGCCATCCTTTGGCTACTTGTACCTCAGCTTCAGGTATGATGTGTCCTTTCTTAAGGACTGTGAGTAATACCAGTGTGAATCTCAGGGAGGGTTTGGTTAGGCTAAACCTACTTTATAGCAACATATTTAGATTGCAGCTCCTTCTCCACAGTTTTGCCTCACCCAAAGGAGTTTAGAGACAGGTTAGCTGGAGCCAGCAGGCCTTTCCACAAATACTGACAGAAATAGATTTAGGCTCCACTAAAGAGCGCATTTCATCATAAAAATGTGGAGATCTTCACCATTTCTCTTTGATGTGGTTTTCCAATTTCAGCTGCTTGTACTATTCTCCTTTCCATAAATTCACTTTGACTACTCCCACCACTTCCCTGGAGGGTGACCTTGGACTCTCAGGTACCCATAGCAAAGCAACACTAGGGATCTTTCCATTGCCAAAGTGGACACTGACCAGTGGAGGTATCAATAGATGAAGTAAGTTAGAATTCTATAAAGGCTGTGCTTCAGAATGTCAGGGACCTTTACTGTCATTGTTATTGCCATTGTAACAAGGACCATATTACTTTCTGTATCTTGTCTCATCTCGCAAGGGCCAATACCGTTTTGTTCCTGCACATCTGGGTACACTGGAAGTGGATATGGGCCGCACGGGTGTTCTGCTCTCAGTGATACCTGTCAGCTGCAAAACCCTTGTGCCAATGGGCAGTGCCTGGTAAGTGCTGGGCTCCTTGCAGTTAATGACACTGTTAGATAGTTATAACCAGTAACAACAGGGAGACTGGTGAGACGGAGAGCTGAGTGCAGACATACTAAAGGTATTGAGGCAAGGCCAGCGGGGAGTGGGAGATGACTGGATATACCTGGGGAAAACAAAATGAGTTTCAGGGCATGTAAGCCATTTCTTTGTGTTGAAAGTAGAGGCAGCAATCTTGGCACTGAGAACCTGAAAGGTTGTAGCTGGTACCCCAGGCTAGTGATGGGATGCTGGTGCTGGTGGTGAAGAACTGGTGAACGGCTGTCCCTGGTGGGACACAGAAGTAATTTGCCACCTTGGATCATGGAGGAATTACCCAAGATAACAAAAGCAGCCTCTGCTGGCCTTCATACTGTAAATATCCAGTACAGTTAGTGTTCTTAGGCTGATCTTGTGAGAGCCCCCCTGGTGTCTCAGGCTGTTTATATGAGTATGGAAAGGGTGCTTCATGGGAATTGGTTGTACTCCTGCTGGGCTGAGAGCTTTGGACCTTTACTGATTGGTGGTGTGAATTTATTCTTATGCGCGGTGACTATTTAGTTTTTCTGCGTGGACCCTGTGAAGGCCTTTTGGCTTCCTCAGTGAGGTGTGCTGTGCTTAAGAAAGTCCACACTGCAGAACTGTGGTTTTTGATAAATCTGTGTGGAGGATATTTACACTGATGATTTTTGAGAGATTTTCAAAAATGGTACGTTTGTTGTTCCAGTAGAGTCTGATCCCATTTGTCCACATTGGTCTGGGTATATCCTTCTTTTGATGATCTTGGGCAGCATGGGGGAAATGGGACATACGATATGGACTTGGTAGTGTTAGGTTAATAGTTCTTAATCGTCTTTTCCAACCTGAATGTTTCTATGATTCTATACATTACCTTTCCCTTTTCCCATTTTCTGTGTGAAAGGACATGATCCCCTCTCCTGCACTCCACCCTATCCTTTTTCAGCATTCCTCACTCTCTCTTCTGTGGATACCTATTGTCTTTTCACTCAGATATTTAAAGGGCCCTTTGTGCCCAGGTGTAATCTATTTTTTCTGACTATCTAGAAACTATTTATCTTAGTCAGCCTATTAAAAGATATGACATCTTCCCCTAAATATATAACATAAACCCATAGGCAATCATGGCTACAAACTACTGCATAAAGATAATAACACAGTCAGATACTTCAATATTGGAACTACAGAAGCATCTAATAAAACAGAAGAACAGCAAAGCTATATTTGGCTGGCATAGTGACATGGAATGCAATGTTAGCTAAATAAATGCAGATCAGAAAACAGCTTTTCACTTCTAAAGCAGCATTCAGAGCCCTAAATACACATCAAAATTGTCTTCCCTCATACTGAAGATCTCTGTTCAGGACACCCAGGACATGAACAGAGAGTGCAAAAAGAAATAGAGAATGTAGCACATGAATTGTATGTCACCAAAGATGGGATTGTTAGCATGTACCTTGGAATACCATGTTCTGCTTAACCTGTAAAAACCGTGACTATAAAATGAATATAAAGGAAGAGGATGTGAAATTAAAACAGTTAGAGATATGGAAAGACTTGATTATGAGGAGAAGTATTAAAGGTTGAGACAAAAGAAATGGAAAAGAAATACAGAATAAGGAATAATGCAGTGAAGGCAATGAAATTGTTCCCATTTAACATCCTTCAGGGTGAAAATGGAAGTTAACAGCCCACATAACTGCAGTGCATGCAGACTTCCTAGATAACAGGCTTGAGAGAAATGATTTATAAACGACTGTTATCTTGACTTGCTATTTATAAGGTTTAGATAATATGGTTGCCTTGTTTCTAGGGTGATAATTTCAAAGCCAAGCAAACAGTTTTCTGAATGACTAAATGAATACTGATTTGACTTTTAGAAAGTAATTTGAACAAGCCCTGCAAAGAAATAACTTAATAGAAAAAACAAAGAGCTAGATAATCTGATTAGCTTTATTTTGGTGTTCACCAGTGACCATCAAGGCCATTATATTTCAAAGGTTTTATTTCTTTGCTCTGATATCTCCACATAAAATACGTGTAAATACCAGTCTTTCTGCGGACTACATTGATGCCTTTATGTGATTCATGCTTATTAAGTTTATTGCATTTGCTTATACCTGTAGGCAATGATCTCTGGATATTTCTGCCTGTGTAATGTGGGCTGGACAGGCCCTAATTGTACGGAGAACATTGATGAATGCATTAGCAACCCATGCCAGAATGGGGGCAGCTGCACGGATGGGGTCAATGGCTACTCCTGTGAGTGCACCAGCGCCTGGACAGGACCACAGTGCCAGACTGCCCAGCAAGGTATGGCCAGGACCTTCTGCCCAGGAGAAATGAGCCACCAGGCCTCAGTGAGTAGATGCTTGGTGTATATGATTAGTATGTAAATAAGAACCAAGTCATGGTGGAAAAAACCCAGCCCTCTTCTCAGTGGATTACAGGTCCCAATCCAAAGTCCCTTAAAGTCAGTTATCCATGAGTTTTGGTTATAGCTGCTTTGTTTATCAGTGGGAGTGTAACAATGAAGTTGATCTGCAAGCCCTCTGGGCAGACATCCTAAAATCAGATCTCTGTTCCTGAGAAAGTGGTCTGGTAAGCTGATTGGGAAAGAGGATCCAAAATAAGAAGAAATTTACAAGATAATATATTGATGTTTCTCTTTTCTGCATACTATTTCATTTGTTGCAAGCTGAGACATCCTGACATTTTTAGTCAAGAGGAAAAGCGAGAAAAGGTTCTCAAACGGAAACTTTTAATGAAGGTAGCATCATCCATTAAAATGGGAGACTCTGACTTTTATGGAGTGACTGTGAGGTCCTACCTTTAGCAGTTCTTCTTATTATCACCTTTTCTGTTTTTTTTTGATTTTTTGCTATTAATTTTCATTAAACAAGTTCAGGATAGCATTCCAGTGAGTGTCCCTGTGGCAACTATCTGTCAGATGGCTCATATTTATTGCAGGTTGCTGTGAAGAAAGCAGATTAATTTTCCACAGTATACAGAATGTAAAACTTTCGCTGACCTCCTGTAAAATCTGCTCTATTTTCAGACTCTTTCCTATTTTCATTAAATATCTAACCAGTAATGTTTTATTATTAAGCACGTGGGGGGAAAAGTTATTTTTAACCATTCATAGTAGAAGGGATAGAAAATCAGTTTTTATCCAGTGAGATATTATAATGTATCAGCTTTTGTTTTAGTTCCTAATCAGGGGAAAAGTAATACATTTTATGACATGATAATTGTGAATCTGGTTGAGAAATGGTGAGATGTTTTAGATGGACACTTCAAAATCATGTTCTTTTTACCACTCCTTGAAACTAAATATTTCATTTCGGTTTGCTGGGAACTGAATATTTCTTTAGCATCCATTCAATGATAAACTACAGCTGCTTGTTGTACACTGTAGCTATATGTGCATTATATTTTGGGTGCTTTACGTATATATTTTTCTGTAGCTGTTTGGGATTCCCCATTCACAGCTACCAGTCATTGAATGGCTCAGTGAGAGAAGAGACCACAGTATATCATGAGAGGTATTATCAGGCCCAGAAATCCGACCAAAAAGAATAAATAGGACAATAAAATATCTGACAGATAGCTTCTGTGATGCAGTACTGCTGACACAATTCTGTATCATGTTAGCTTTAAAATGTTATTTCATTGTAGGTGAAAAATTTAAAGACTTAATCTAGAGGTAGCCTTCTGGACATGTTTATGGACATTTTACTGAGATAGAATAAACATCTTTTGGTAATATCCACATATTCCAGCTGAAAAATCTTTGTTCTTTTCCCAGGAACTACTTTTCCTGCAGAGAGTAATTTTGCTCATTTTTTGTGATGTCATTCTACTTTAGAGGAAATCCCGAAGAGTCTTATAGAAGTATCTTCCACCCTTGTTTTAGATGTTTAGGGAAGAAAAAGCTATGCAAGGAGGTTAGGTGTTGGTTAAGTCTATATAGTCATAGCGCAAATCAATCTGTTTAATTTTTTATCTCTTTCTGCAGCATGTGGAGGATATCTCTCAGGCTCCAAGGGGACTTTCAGTTACCCTAACAACCCAAACAGCCAACAGTACAACAGTGGGGTCAGCTGTGCTTGGGTTATTCAAGCTAATCCTGGCAAGGTAAAATAGAGTTCAGGTTAAAGAAACCTTTACTGGGCAGGATTCCCTCATCTCATCAGAGTCAACATGACCATTTTCATGCCACATATTTCAATATTGTGATCCCATCCTCTCATATAGTTTTCCAAAAATATTAAGTTTCAAATCTTTACAGGCCTTCAGACTCTTTAGCCTAAGAATTTGCATGGATTACATTTTCAAGGTTTTTCCTGTGCAGCTGGGAATTAAAATTTATTCAGGTACCACCAGCTGGAGAAGGTGGCTGTTTTACTGTGCTTTGCAATGTGATCTCTGAATAGCTGCATGAGAAAAGCTCTGCTCTGATGGGCTCCATAGTTGGTTTGTGAGCTAAGTGACCCCATAACAATTTCATTTCTGATTTCTGAGTGCCAGGAATATGGAATGCTTAATTCATATTGTCAATGGCCGTGTGTAATAACAGCATTTGAATTTTTTTAAGGATTTTTAGATATTGCACTCAAATGTATATTCTGATTCTGTCTGATTTTGATCTGCTACTAACAATTCCACTTGTGTTACAAATAACAACTAGAACATGTACTTCACACTTTAGCATGGGACTTCTTACTTGGGATCTAAATATTTGATCTATTTTTGACATTTCATGGAATGAATTCAGTAGTTTTATAAACCAGTGCTTTCCACAGCATTGTATACGTGTATGTAACACATCCTCAGCTTTAAGCCTGAGAGCCACTGCTGTCTTCAGCAGAGCTACACTAAAGCGCATGAGTGAGGAACTTGAACATACGTAAAGATGTGCATGTCACTAAATGTCCAGAGTGGGCTTATGAGACACATTTTATGTATCTCATAATATATGAGACATATATTATCGTAATGTAAATAATATATGTAATATATGTAAATAATATTGTAATATAAAGAATATATATCGTAATAAAAGATCATGTAATTTTTTAACTTCCATGACAATACTTTCAACCATAGCAAGGGTGAGCATTGTTAATTATCTGATGAGAAAACTGACATGGGAAACCTGAAGTATTTTATGCTGTGAAATATACATGGCTTGAAATGTATACATATATATTTGACATGTACAACAGACACAGTCAAATGGTCTCAGTTATTAGTTTATAGAAATAATGCTCTTTCCAGAAAACTTCCCTGGCCAAATTCTTTCCTATCTATTTTCTCTTTTTCCTTTTGACCCTTAAGGTTCTGTAATATCTTCTTCTGTCCTGGAACTTTTCAGAAAATGGCATAATGGTTCCAAAGCTCATAGGTTGTTATACTTGCATGAACACATATATCTGCTTTATGCAGAGTTATTGCATAAACTGTATCTCAGCAGATGGAATAAAAGCGATTTTTTGTTTTGTTACTTTCTGTTAGATTCTGCATATTATTTTCCCATTCTTCCAACTGGAGGCAAGTAATGAGTGTAACTCTAACTTCCTTCAAATCCACGATGGGCCTTCAGCATCAATGCACATGCTGGGAAAATATTGTGGCTCCTCACCTCCTGCAGAGCTTTTCAGTTCCCACAGTTCCCTGTACTTTTGGTTCTACTCGAACCACACTGTTACGGCTGGAGGTTTTACTGTTCAGTGGGAATCTCAGGATCCTGGTAAGTTTGATGAAATGTCAAGTAATTTAGCATCTTTGTGGCTTTGGAGCAAAATATATGGCTTATTTCGTTTGATTAGGAAACGTTAGGAGCAGTAGGAAAATATTTTACTAGGGAGTGAGGCTGAAATGTAGACATATATGTCACATTAACATATTTAAACTCCAGATCTAGGCCTCTGCATGAATAAATTTTTGCTGCTGTTTTACACCTCCTGTGAGGAATCCCCCAAAGAGCACATGTTCCTGGAGGTGCTGTTCTGATCAGTTCTCTTATCTCACAGAAGGATCTAGTATTTTGAACAAGCAAGTTACCTTTTTTTGCCACTGACAATTTACAACAGGCTAAAGAGCTCAAACCGTGCTTTCCTAACATGATAGATTGTTGGGAATTTGATTTTAAATTATCTGTGAGATTTTTGGCATGGTTTGCTGTACATTTCTGCCTGAATTCTTAGTAATGCCACTTGCATGATTCCTCCAGGAGGCCTAGCAGTGCATTTCTAGATATAAACCCCAAATCATCTTGTGCAATATTAAGCTCACTTCAATGTTCCATGTATTGTCTGTAAACAAAATTGTGCATTGGGTTGTGTCTTGAAAGAACCACAGAGTTAAAAAAGTGTAGAAAAGTTATGATGGAAACAGTTTCTGTATTTCCAGAAATGTTTATTGGAATGCTTTTAATGTGATTTTTGGTAGGTTTTTTCTTTCAGTTGGTATTATTGGATCGATAATTACTAATTGAAAAATATGGATACTGAAAAGTGAAGAGATCTTTTTGGGGAAAAAAAACAAAAACAAAAAAGTAAGGAGGGGGAGAGGTATAGATGTCACTGAACTAGCTATTTCTTAGGTATAACAGACAAGTTACCTGTACCATTCCCAACCATTAATGCTGACAGGGATTTTTTTAAATTATAGATATATAAAATAGCCTTCCCTGTAATTAACATTTTAAATTAAAACAGTCTTCTGCTAGGCTAAAATATGGAGAGTATTTACAAAGTACAGAAATTCAGATTAATTTTGTAAATCCAATCCAATTCAGTGCTTTTGATCATTCTCCTAAAGATACTTCCATCATAACTGGGAAAGAATCTTTCTTTTACTGTGGAAATCAGGAAATATTTGGAGTTCTGCTTTTATAATTGAGTTGCAGAATTAATTGTACAATTTACAGAAAGAAGTAACTTGGTGGTTTGTTTGGCTTCATCTTTGGTTTTGAATTCATTGTGGTTTCCAAAGTGTTACCTGGTTTTGATGCTACAGGAGAATTCATCTTCTGACCTGACCTGTGGTGTTGAAGACTGTGTTCTTCCATGTTTCTTTTCTGTTAGAATGTGGTGGTGAGCTGACGGGTACTTATGGCTCGATAAGCTCTCCGGGATACCCTGGTAACTATCCTGTAAACAGAGACTGTTTCTGGACCATCTCAACCAGTCCTGGCCTCCTCATCACATTTGCTTTTGGCACACTAAGCCTAGAACATCATGAAAACTGCAGTTATGACCATTTAGAGGTAAAGCGTAATTGTGGATTATGAAAGCATTTTATGGCTATGTTATTGCAAAACAAGATATTTCAAAATTTTTTGTATGTACAGAAGAGGACTGTTGAAAATTAAATCCTGGGTTGAAATGTTCATTTGTACTTACTTATTCCAGTCATCAATGCACAGTCAGATACAGGCAGTATAACAGAAAGGGGATGAGATCCCGCTCCACTGAAGTCAGTGGGAGTCGAGCAACTAAAGAGGATGGGATTCAGGCAAAATACCTGGTGGGAAGCTTTCACTTTCTTACACAGAAACCCCTTGTCAAATGTCAACCTCCAGAGAATTAATCAGCCTAAGGTAAACTATTACAGAAAGACATGTAAAATTAATAGATTGTTATTATAGTACAGTCCATGACTTGATGTGTGAGCTTAGGGCTTTTTGTGAAGTGCAAGGGAATGGTTATAGGATTCACCAATATCCAGTTATAGAAATGAGAGGCTGCTTTGGCATAGCATGTTCTGCAAAATTTTGCAATACAGAGTGTGATTTCAGGAAAATAGTTCAACCAACAGTAGATCTTCTGAAACCTTCCCTTTCACAAAACCCTTGATGACTTTCCCAGGAGCACCATCACAGTGATGCTGGTGGGTATGTTTCTTGGTTCCTCTGTGTTTGGAGGAAACTTCCTATGAGCTTTCCCTCCATCCACCATATACAGTATCTCCTGGGGCCCCCAAGATAACTAAGAGTGTTGGTACTGTTCACAGTTGGCACGTATCTAATAATCCTAAACACTGATCTGACTTTCTGTTTAGATTCGAGATGGTCTTCTTCCACAAGACCCTGTCCTTGGTAGATACTGTAGCACCCGATCTCCACCCCCACTCCAAACTACTGGTCCGTATGCATGGATTCACTTTCACTCTGATGACTTAGTTACTGATAAAGGCTTCCACATTGTTTATACAACGTCTCCTGGTAAGTAGACTTCAGCGTTGGTGAATTGGAAGGTCTGCAATGTTCCCAAGGTATAGCAAACAACACAAGAATGGATGTAACTGACGTGTTAATAATACAGAAATCCTCTTTGATTTGCAGCCATTGTGCAGAGGTGGTCTAAGCGGAAACAGTTAACTTGCAAATTTTTTGTATTTTTTTTTTATTTATATAGCAGATCTAAGTTGTGGAGGAAATTACATGGATAGTGAAGGGGTTATCACATCCCCTTTCTGGCCTAACCCTTATATCAGCAACCGACAATGTATCTACATTATCCGACAGCCAGAAGATGAAAGAATATACCTCAACTTCACCCATATGGAGCTAGAGAGTCACACTGGTTGTTCATCAAATTATATTGAGGTGACTTCTCTTAATCATTTGATATGAGAGGTTGATTACATGTGTGTACAAAACCATGCTGCATAACTTCTGTCCCAAGGCCCACTGCAGAAATAGGCGTTAATCAAAGGACTAGGTGTGCCTTATTAGAGTCCAAAAGGCACAGGGGCTAAAAGAGCAGGACTACATTTGGATCGAAGCAAAGATAAGAGAACAAGAAAATCCATCTAGCTTAACACTAATTCTTAATTCACTGTACACGATTAAGGTGGATTTTGGGCCATCGGTAAGTGCATGCCAAAAGCAAGAAAAACAGAAATAATGCCATAGCCACTATGCAGCGTTTCCTGGAGTCATGGTGTTATATGGAGAATCTTGTTCTGGCACAAAAAGGAAGTACACCATATATATATAGTTATATATACATACATATGTACATATATACGTAAGTAAAGCCAGGAGTTTATTGTTAGCATAAGTGAAATCTCACAAGTCGAATTCAATAATTGTTATTCAATAATAATTCTTATAGAAAAAATAATAGTACAGTTAGAATGTTTCTATATGGAAAATGTAATAATAATGCAATAGTAAGGTTGATACTAGCTTGAGGTGATTTTTGTGTTTGCTTTTACACCTAGCTCTGTCTTCATTGGTCTGCAGCTTCGTGTTACACTGCTACAGGGTGCCCTTTAAGTACACTAGATGCCATTTGTTCATTTTCTTTGTTATTCCTAAACTCGGTTTTGTCCAGGTCTGCATTTCTTTACCTGACCACGTGTGAGTTTTGGCATGGTGCTGCCTGGGCTGGGGGCTCCCGGGGGCCTGGGGGCTCCCTGGAGGGCAGCACAGAGGGGGCATCTCCCTGGGGCTGGGGATGGAAGGCAGGCCTGGACGTGGGCGTGTGGGTGAGCCTGGCTCAGCAGAGCCCATGGCCGGGCCGGGCTGTGGAGAGCTGGAGGCTGGCCCTGCTGCTGTGTCTCTGGGGCAGGGACTGGCAGCCCTGGGAGGCTGACATGGGGGTCTGGGCCTGGGCAGGCTGCGGGGGGCTGGGGGAGGCAAGGCTGGGCCAGTGAGTCCTGGTGGCACCCTCAGGGCCTGGTAAGGTCTTTGTGGCTTGTGCTCCTGCTTCTGTCACGCCATCCCTGTTCTCTGTCCCGTGCCCTGACTTGCCACATCTCAAGGCGTCTGCTGTTGTACCTGGCCTGCATTTCTCCATACAGTCATAAATACCTCATCCTATGTGGCATGACTGCTGGGTACTGCTGTCTGTATAAAGCTGTGGCTGTACTGCACAGAGGTAAACAGAAGCAAAACAAACTGGGCACAGACACTCAGTTGATGAGCAAAGGTGCTGCCACAGCTGAAGCAGGTAGGAGCAAACCCTGCAGCCCCAGCGCAGAGCCCTGCCGGCCACACAGTTAAGTGGCAGCGTGGTCTTGGTCTTATGTTTAATCTCTTCTTGACCAAGTGAGGAATAGGCCCCTGTAAGCTCCGCGCAGTTAATCTGTTTTTAAAAGATGTTACTGTGCTGACATCATTCCCTTCCCTCCTCTAATTCAGAGACTTTGGTTGGAATGAAGTGTAATTAATTTCTGAAATGAGAGGGGAAGTGTGTTTAATGAAAACAGACAGCTTTTGTTTGTTTGGCCTGGTACTCCTCTTGCCTAATTGCTGGCAGAACAGCAGCTAAATTCACAGCAGCCAGAAAAACAAAACCATTTCTGTTGAACGCAGTCGGGTTTGCATTAGTTCAGCAAGGCATTTACCTCGTTGTTTGCTGAGCAGTCACAAGCCATTCAGTTTCCCTCTGCTTCTGTCCTCCTCCTCTTCCTGCCCTCTCACTCGGTGGCTCAGGCCAGAGCAGAGAAACGAGACTGACATTTTCTGACTGCAACAGTTGGTATGACTAAAGCACTGCTCTTTTATTAAGGCCTGATTTTGCACATATGCTTTCCTAAAATACTGTCGTGCTCAGTTTTGTAATGAACTTTAGCTAGGGAGATAGCTTTCGGGTGGTCAAGTTACTTTAAAAGTCACTCTGCAACAATGATTTCGTCACTTAGAAAAGGTGCAGATTATTCCCATCCCTGGTGATACCAGGAAACCTGCAGAATTTCCACAGGGACCAGACACAGCTCACAGGCACTGGCTCAGAGAGGGTTGTTTAGTCCCTTACTAAGGAAGGAATGACCTGAGAACAGGGATCTGCAATAAAAAACTAGAGACAATAAAACTTGTTTAAGAAAGACTGTGACATGGTGCTGCACAGATAAGGTGTTAGCCAAGACAGCTCCTTTTCCATGCCATCTTTCTAACTGGCAATAGGAAACATCACTCACATCGTTCAGAGAACCCATTGTTTTTATCACTACTCTTTGGGCTTTATAAACCAAAAACGTAAGGAGAATCAGATCAAGAAAAATATGTAAACTTCTGGGAACTATAGTTCTGGAAGCTTTCACTGCTGTCCAAAGTTTTTCTAAATATTCCGGTACAACTTCAGGTCTCAGTTGCTCCACTATAAACTCTGTCACCTTAAACTCAGGTTCCAGGGAAATTAAAAATATCTGTTACTCAGAAAGCCATCTCACCAGCTTGAGATTATGAAAGCTGCGCAAGCAGGCCAAGCTGCTGCCTAGGGCACCGATGAGGGTTCCCTGCCTTCTCTCCCAGCTGATGGAGGAGTACAGCTGAGGAGGAAAGAAGAGGTGATGAGAGGGGACCTGAAAGCTGGATGTCCCTGGCTTTGCCAATGATTTCACTGGCATGAATTTTTGGGGTCAACAGCATATAGATGCATTTTAAAAAGCAGCTCCAGCTACATGAGCTACCACCACTTTTACAGCAGAAAAGAGCTGGTTTCTTAAGGAGGATCTTTGGGAGAATAATTGCATCTTTTGCCCATGCAAACAGCGGAGGACTTGTTTTTTGGACCTCAGCTTGTTGGCTGCTCTCTTGGAATGAGACGAGCACCTCAGAGGGTATTCAGAGCTCCTTGGCTATATCAGTGCTCTGCCTCGTCCCCAGATGCACCTGTTCTTACTATTTCTTACTCAGGTTGAGGGCCTGAAGTTTGGGGGTGCAAATAGGTTTCTCCCTTCTAGTCTCCTTGACAATCAGGATTCATAATCTGGGAAAACAAAAAAGATACATTTCTCCTTTGATTAGCAGATGGATTGAGGTCAGTAGAGTAGCATTGGGAAGGTAAAAGCTGGAGGTGATTCCTTGATACAGCTTCGTTGTCATTATCGTGCATTGGACCTTTCAGATAAAGTAATGGAGAAATACCAGTATAACTCTTTACTGCTTTGAGGACTCAGAGTTGCATCTCCTTTAGTAAGCTGTCTGTCTGCATTGATGTATGGTTATGATGGGACATGTGCTTGTTCTGAAGAAGTGCCATTAAAATGTCACTAAAAGCTTCATGGCCAGAGCAAGAAAATCACAAATACCCCCTTTTTTCCCAAGCAGATTTTAGTGCTGGCAAAAATTTCATGGCTATTGCTGGTGAGCACCTTACCTGTCTCTTTCATGCTAAAGGTGTCACTTTTGGAAGCATAGGCCCAAATTGTACTAAAGCTGTGGTTCATAGAGGAGATCTGTTTCATCCTAATATCCAATGACAGTAATGTGTGTGTGTGTCCTCTGTGCTGATCATCTGATTTTCCTTAGAGCTCTTGTAAATCATGTGCTCATGCCAATTACTGTGATGGCTCTTTGCCCCTTTTATAAAGAAGTAAAATAGTCCTTTTGTTATTTAGCAGCTTTTCTGAGATTATAATTTTATCTGGATATGAGATCCCAAAACTTTTATGATCTGACATTTTTTTGTTTTTTCTTTTTGGTGACTAGGTTCGAGATGGTGACAGTGAGATGTCTTCTCTTATTAGAAAATTCTGTCATAGTACACTCGTGCCTCCAATCACTTCTACCAGCAACAGTCTATGGATCAAGTTCAAGTCTGATGCTTCAGTGCAGAGGGCTAGCTTCAGGGCCATTTATCAAGTTGGTAAGTGGAACTGGTGACTGGCACAGTGAACTGTTTGTAATTCGAACACTTTCAGTCATTGCTGTGCTATATTATCCGTATAATGGGTTTAAGAAAAACTTCAAAAGAAAGAAGACCATGACTCTTTATTTATTATTACTTTTATAAACACTATATGATGTCTGCAGTAAGTTTGTAGTCGGCTCTCCTAGCGTGCTTGGAAATGCACCCTTCGTTGCTTCTCTTAATGATAAATCACTTACTGCTAACATACTAAAGATGATATAGCTGTAATCTGCCTAAATATTTTTACTTTCATTTTTTCTGTCTTTTAATTCTTAGTCATCAACAAATCTATCTGTCTCTGTGAAATAAATGAGTCAAATCCATTAGTTTTCATGGCACAGTTAGATTGGTCTTCTATACATGCATGTTTATGCTATACTTATTGCAATATGTTCTTTTAAATATGTTCTTAATACTACTTGGATGATCTGTGGTAGATGCTGCAAGAAGACAGGGGTTTAGGGGTGGTTTTCTTCCAATTTCATAACGATATTTGATAGGCATCACATTATACATTCCTTGAAACCATTCATCACAAAATCTGATTCTTGGTGTGTCTTGGCAGCCTGTGGAGGCTTCTTGTCTGGAACAGGCACTATCCATTCACCTTACTACCCCAGGACATCCCCTCACCCAAAGACCTGTGAGTGGATCATCTCCCAGCCAGCTAGCAAAGTGGTGATTCTTAACTTTACCGAATTCGGCATTCGAAATGCAACCACTTGTGACTCAGACTACATTGAGGTAAAGAATGATACACATATGCTACAAATAGCAGACAGATTCTTACCTGTATGTTCCTTCTCATACTTATCTCCACCAAAGCAGAACTGCTTGACAGGCAAGAACTTGTTACAGCAGTTATAAAAGCTTTTCCAGGTTCATAATTAGATCCTAAACTTTTTCTTGGTTCTCCAAAGATGAAAATGTCATTTTGATAATCAGATGAGTATCAGGTGTCTTTAAATAGACAGACCTGGTTGTGGAGGTTTATGTGCCACTTATTGTTGAGGGTGTAAAATCCCAGCTCGTCTCTACCTGACATGCTTTTGGTGGAAGAGAGCTTCTCTGGAAGTCATAAGGTTGCATTGTATGTGCCTGTAGTAGAAACCATGCTGAAGAAAGTGTAAGGTATGACTTACTAAGGATTTCTTTTATACGGTTCTTACGAATTCATTTATGCTTAAAACTTTAATGTAATAGAAATTTGTATGGAATATTTTGAATGCACTGTTCTTCAGGTCAGAGATGGCAACAACACAGACTCTCCTCTTTTGGAGAAATACTGTGGTACAGCTGTACCATCTACAGTGCAATCTACATGGAACAATCTCTATATCAAATTCAGAGCTTCCTCTCTTACCAACCTTGGCTTCAGAGCTGAGTACCGGCCATCCGATACAGGTAAGGATTTTTTGGTTCTGTGTAGAATGTTGGGACTTCCCAAATTTTGCTATACACTGAAAACAGCTGGCCATCAAGTTTTATGATGGTGTAATGGGAGATAAATTCTGAATCAGTTATTGTATGGTATACATTGAGGAAAAGACGACTGTGAAATTTCAGAAAGAGAAGTAACCAATTTTGTAAGTGCCTAACTTTCTTATAAATATATGACTTTACTTGATGTTTTAAATCTCTACAGTATGTGGAAAGACTCTCACTGGACTGGAAGGAAACATTACAAGTCCTGGTCGTCTGCATGTCTACCCACATGGTATTAACTGTACCTGGATTATCAACATTCAGCCCGGCTACCTTATCCGCCTGATGTTCACTTCATTTAACTTGGCATTTGATTATAATTGCAGAAGGGATTATCTTGAAATATATGACAACAGCACTGTGCAAAAATTGGGAAGGTGAATATGTCCATTAGCTTACAGCGGTTAATTACTGTAGAGTGAGCACTGTTCTGTAGATCTTGACATCTAGTTTGCTTCATTAAATTTTGTGTATAGGTTAGTTTCTCTGCATTACAGAAACAACAGCAGCAATTTCTTTGCCTAGGACAGTGAAGGCAATTTGCTTTCTTTGACTAAGGAATGAGAAACACATTTAATGAATATTATACTGGGATAAACTAACTTGTGTCAGAAGGACAGCTTTTTTAAGGACAGGTTTCAATATTGAGCATTGTCCAGCTGCATTAATATTTTGATTTATGGGAAATAAGTTCAAAAGTATCAATATATCTGTGCCCAGGAAAAGACGTGATTTGAAATACTTGCAGAAGTGAAAGAAAGGTTACTTAAAAGATTGTGCGTTTGGATCTCAGCAAAAACTGACATAAAATCTGAATTTTATAGGATTTTGTTTTCACTTTTCCCTGATACGTGATTTTATCTTAGGGAAGAAGCTTTTTTTTGGTTTTCCCCTTCTCCAGTTGGGGGTATACACAGGATTTTCTTGCCACCCTAGAATTCAGGAACATCTGAACTACTTGGGAACAGTACCCAGCTGCAGCCACAGACTGTAAAGTACTTGGCTGACATGGCAGTATTTTGGAAAATAAGAAGCAAATGATTCTCCTAATGGAGAGTGTTTTGCAACCTTAGTATTTGGCCAGCCACTCTGACTCCTACAAAAGAACAGAATATGTTGTAGGTACAGCATGGAATAACTTCAGTAAGGATTTGAAAACTTTAATGAACAGTTTTTTCTCTGACTTTGCCACATAAGTTAGATTTGCACCCTTGTACATGTATGTGCTGTTTAGTCCCACGGTACAGGTTATATGGCTGGGATCTGTATTATCCAAAGGAGAGATTTGTGTATGCATACCTGTTAAAACTTCTCAGGAAAGCTGAATCCTCTTCCGGTAATACAGATGCTTCATAAGGTACTGCCATTCAGTTTAGGGCGTCTCTTTTGCTGCAGGTACTGTGGAAGATCAGTTCCACCGTCTCTCACTAGTGGTGGCCATGTGATGATGGTGTACTTTGTGACCAGTCAGAGCACGGCATCAGAGGGCTTCTCAGCTAAATATATTTCCCTGGATGCATCAAAAGGTAGTATGTCAGTCTGTTCATTACGCAGATTAAAAGTTTTAAGCTGTCACTGTAAATAACCACTATAAGAAACAGGAACATTAGTTTCTGTGTTAATGGAAGACTGCCTGGTGCCTCTCCTATCCCTTCTTATGTATCGTGCTTTTTTCACAAACTTCTTCCTCCCTAGGAAGCAGAAAGCAATTTTCTGTGAGCAACACTGCTGTTTTCTTTAAAAACCCGGTTAAGAGCTGACATGGCAGAACTGCATGAATTATTTAGGAAAAGTATTTTCTGAATTTGCTTTCTCTGCTCTGAGCTGAGTATGTGATCTAGGAAGCTTAGCAATCATGGACAACTCACTTGAATGGGAGACTGTCAGGGGCCATAAAAATTAATTTAGCCCATATTAAGGTTCAATATTGATGATGGGCAGAGAAGGGTGATATAGGATGAAATCTGATAAAGCAGCAAAATAACTTGAAAGCACAAGCTGTTTTTTTCATTACAACAGAGTGCAAGGTTTCTGTTTCCACAAGAGTTCAAGGCTCCTGTTATGCTTTAAGTCTGTTCTTCAGCTATCTCCTTTTAAGGGTCCAAGACATATATCAGTGGGGAAAGACTACTGAAGAGAAGACTCATTCCCTTAGTTCTCTAAAACAGAGAAAACCTGAGAAATTACTCCAAATTCTAATTGATTTGAAGGTTTTCCAGCATGGGAGCACATATGTGTTTTCAAACTATGCTGAACCCACCATACCTGTTCCAGCATTTGTGCATCTCTCCTGCACTGAGAATGTTTTAGCGGTGACTGAGCTGCGCTTGAAAAAGCAGCCTCTTGATGAAAGACTGTAATTACCAGTTTCATAGATGCAATATACATGGGTTGGCTATTGCTCCCCTCACTGCTAAACACAGATCTGTAGCAGAAGAGGATTTATATGAGTAGAGGGATAGGTTGTGCCTAGCTGAATTAAACCAGAAAAGAGGCAGAGTTAGACAATGAAAAAAGGTAAAAGTGATAATACACTTGTAGCTGGGTTATTTGTGTATCTGTTAGCCAGTTTCTAGGTGGTTTGTGTGTGTGAGTGCAGATTACAAGGAATTTATTAGATGACTATAAGAAATCCATGGTACTCATCTATGCAGCCATAAACTACCAATGGCTGTTCGTTGTTTGCTCTTAGTTTCTTTAATAATTTTATTTTTCCCACTTTCTGAGTTTCTCCAACCTGTTTGCAACCAGCAAAATTTCCAATTTCTACCTTGCGAAAAAAACTTTCTTTCTTGGAAAATGTGGCTATTATTTCATCTCTCAAACATATGTGTAGGTGACATTGGTACAGATTTTGCCACTGTGTCTTTATTCACTGCCAGACAATTTAAAAATTCACATAATCCATTTTCTCAGCTGCCCTCATTCGTACTTGATTTATCTGGCATGGAAACCAAAAAGACAATAAAAACAATTAAGATTTAATGAGAACTATTCCAAGGAGGAAATTTCTATCTGTTAGAAAATAATAGGCCAAACCCCAGGTTCTACTTTAAAAAATTTTTCTGGTAAAGACTCTGTAGTTAGAAAACTGAGTTCTTACTAGTGAGAAATTGTAAAATTATAAGCTGTATAAAGTCAGTCTTTTATGAGCCTGCTTTTGCAGCTGCAGACTGTGATTTCTGTAAATATGATTGTTGCTTGTTAATGTGATATTTTTTCTTTTGCTTTACATCAGATTAGTATTTCATGGGTGGATTCGATTCTTTCCTAACTGTTCTTGTAGCAGCTTTTCTCACATTTCATTAAGATCAAAATATTCTTTACTCAACATGAATCTATATTTCTCTGTGTAACGCTATCTGTTTCTCTGGTGGTGTTATCTTTGTGCTGTCCAGCTTCACTGCTCTGACTCCTCTCTTCCATATTCCCCTCCTTTACCACTGCCATGGTGGTTGGATTTTCTCATCTTTCATCCAAAGCACTGCTATATGCATCATGTGGGTTTCAAACTGCATCATCATTGTCCAGGGAATGGGTTCAAACTATGCCTTAAAAATGCAATTCTTTTTTCTCTTCAATGCTATTAACAACTAGAAACTGTATAAAATGTTTATATGAAATTAGAAGTCTATAATACCTTCGTTCAAACTCTAAACAGTAGATATGATTTTCTTTTCTCATAATTAACACATATATCTTTACTACTCTTCAGCCTAACTGGGCTGACTCTCCATTTATTCTCACTCAGACCTGGAACTATGATCTCTAGAATAAATGCTTTTTTTTTCAACCACTATAGTTTGTATAAGTATGACAAAGAAGCAAGTAACTGCTGAAACAGAGAGTAATAAACTTACAGAGCGGTTGACACTATGATCTGTTTTCTTTACAGAGATCTATTTCTTTTGGTCCCAGAACAAACATAGCAGTACTATACAGTTGTCATAAATACTGGACTGCTAACATTCCTTTTTCATTAAGAATAAAGTGTTTTGAAGCTTCTCTGGCCTGAGAGAAGGCAAACACATGTGTGTATATAGACTTTCCTGTGAGAAGCAACTCCCCGCTTCCCTGAAATTATATAAAGTTTAGTTTTCTGACTGTGAGGTGTTTAGGCCTGATATTCATCTTAATTTATATCCAGTTACACTAAGGTAACAAATCGCTGAACATAATCATATCGGAGAGATTTACCAAGTAAATGGACTTTTTTTTTCTTTACATCTGCTGCCTATTTTCATTTTTCTGCTAAGGAAAATATGTTTCCAATAATGTTTCTTGTGCAGTGAGAATACTTCATATTTTTGAGCTATGTTTACTTAGCCAACTAGAGTGTAACCAATATCAGAACTGGTCAAAGCTGTACTGGTTCATATTAGACATTTCAATAGACTTTTGCCTGGAGTTATTTTACGGAGAATGAGCTATTGAAAAGATGGACAAGATTATCCCCCCCAAAAAAAGAATAAATAGGAGTTTAAAAAAAAGGGTAAGTAATAGAAAAAAAAAATATGTAGAACAACACTAATTTTCTTCATCATGCATCTTAGCAAAGAATGTTTTTGTTAGCATGGTTTATCTGTGTTACATTAATTAGTTGAAAAGTAGCCTGAAAATAATGGCAAAGCTATATTGCCTGTCAAAAAAATTGATTGCTATGATACACAACCATGGCCATGGTCCATAAAGTGCAAACAATTGTTGTAACAGTCTGCCAGCTTGTGAATAGCTTGTAATGCAGCAATACAAATGGAAATCCTTCAGTCAAATGTGCTCACATGATAACCAGTTGTTTAAAATGTATATTGACCACTTAAGCTATCTGTTACCTGGGTTACTTAGTTCTTGACCAACTTTCTGTCTTTTAAAAGGGAAAGTCACATGGAAAGCAAAGTAATATTTGGATTTATTTCCTAGAGTCCAGGACTCAAATACTGTAGAGGAATGAAGGTAGTGGGTTGGAATATAGAAACGTTAGTTTAACTAACAGTAATAATTTCTGTTAACCCATTACCTTTGGACCAGCCTAAAAACAAAATGGGGGAACTGTAGAGGAGTGAAGGCAGTGGGTTGATTAGCATTGATAACATGCAGCTGTGGCCTTGCCTGAGAGGCAGTGGGTTGGTTGACATGGATGATGTGCAGCTGTAGCTCGTTCTTGCTAAGTGGTTAAATAGCCCTGAGGAGTGTGGGAGAGGTGGTTGGGTGGGGGAGGGGTGGTGTGGTTGTGCTCTGCCCTGGCTTCTGGAGGAAGATGATACAGCACAGACAGTAGAATCTGACCAAGGTAAATCCTTGTTGCAGTCTACTAGTTTGATTGTGCTGCAACAAAGTACCAGATAGATGAATGTCACAATAGCCATGGAAGTATTATGATAGATTTTAGAGGTTTATTTTGCCCATTGTGGCTGACCACACCACAGTGAACCAATGTAAGATTGTTGAAAAAATCTTTGAAAGGGCTCAGGCATTCCTGAGAGTGTTGTTCAGGGTCTTGAAAGATCCAGGCCACAGTTTTCCAATAGGAATAGCACTAGAGTTAGTGTATGTATTTTATTGTCCTTGACTTCTTCACAAGTAAGCAGGAATTTATTTATTTTCCTTTGAATTGAGGGGGGGAGGATTTTTTTCCTTTTTTTAAATTTTTTTTTTCTCATTTGTTTGTTTCATTAAAGAGGCTTAATTTCATCCTTTCTGCTGAGAAAAGTCAGCCTTCAAAGTTTTTAGCGGATTGCATTTGTGATAGAATTTTTATTCCTGGGCATTCTCTAGCTTTGGTGAAAGATAAGATTTTTCCTCTTTATCATCCTGAATTGTGAATGATACTGTTTATCAAGAGGTGTAACTCAGTTTTAAATAGTTTCATTGTGTGGTATATGTTAGCTGGCAATGACTTGACTGGAGAAGTCAGATTTTGAGAAGGATGAGGAAAGAAAGAAAAACATTTCTGAACCCATGGACTTAAAAGTGCCCCTGAAAGTGATGTATGGATTTGTGTTTCTTCTTTACTGATAGCTGAGTACAAGTTGACATCTCACTTCTTATCTTACTGACTAAACCCAGTAGTTATGAGGAGGACATTGCCTGTCTTTTATTTTCAGCTGAACAAGCAAAGACAAGAATGGAAAGTAATGTCTAACAAATATGTGTGTGCAGAGATAACAGGGCACAGTTGAACAAGGCTGAACTAAGACAGAAAGAAAAAAGCTGAAGTCTTGCATGCATCTTGGTCAACTGCTCAGCTTGTCCTGAGCCTCAGGAAAAATGCTCAATGAGCTGGCAACTAGCAACCTGTTAGGCCACTATAACTTGGTTACGTTTGATCAGGTATTAGTCTGCTTAGTCTATGTATAGTGTATATGACTCTAGTGTATGTGTGTTTATGTGTGAATCAGCAGAAGAGAGTTGGAGATTCTTTTTGAACAGCTGTACCCAGTGTTTCTAAGGAGTTAGGGTCTGAAATGCTACAAAGGACCTTTGTGTGCCTTGGTAAAAATGAAGCCTGTTAGCATCTGCCAGCAGCAGTAACAGAAGGCCCTGAAATGCAGATGTGCTTTTCCATTGCCTGTGGAGAGGCATATGCTTCATGTGATAGTTCCTTCCTTTTTTTTTCCAAACATGAGTAGTGTTACATAAAGATCTAATTGTTAGGGATCCCAGTTTTGCTTTGGCAGAGTGAGACCAAAAGAAAACTCCCCATTTTCCGTACAACACTGTAGTTTTATTTTTGATTAATTAGAATTGTGGCAACTGATGAGTATCTCTTTATGGGGAAAAACATGGATATAATTTTCTGCAGTATGCATGATTGCATGAGTGAGCGATACAAAAGCTGGCATTTTTCTTCACTGTTGTCTATTACAGTGGGTTACTGCCATTTATGGCATTTTTTTCAGAAGAGCAAACACATTCAGTACCGAAATCAGAAAGCAGATTGAATGGCTTTCAGAACCTCACACACTAGCAAAGCAAGATGTGTGATTAACCTTGACAATTGCCGCCTCCTCCAGTTTTTCATGAGCTGCGATAAATGTCTTCAAACTAAACTGAATTCCTGTTTTTTCCAGGCATATAATAATCACCTTATGGCATTAGTCTGCATTCTGAACTTTGGCAAAGGAGTCAAAGCACTTTTTCACTGCTAACTTTGCCAGAGTTTTCGCTGAAGGAACTTTTACTGCCCAAGCACACCCCAAATGCAGTGTTAGTGAGGTGAGTGCAAAGGGAGTGCCAGCTCTCCTGCTGAAAGTAGAAGACAACAAATGAATCCAGTTACCAGAAGAGAGTTGGCGGTGAAAAAACATGGTTTCGTTTATGCTCTTCCTAATCCTCACAGCAGCTTATGCTCAGTCTACACTTGGATTTATTTCCCCGTAGCCAGTAGTCTGACATTTCTAAGGCAGTCACTGGTCCACCTTCTGTACTTATTCCACTTAGCTCGTGAAGAAGACTGTGAAGTGTAGAGCAGTATACAGCATTCAGTTTAAAACAGTGCGCTTGGGGTATGAGTTTCTGTATGGATTACTCTCAAGAAAGCAAACTTTGGTGAGGGAAGGAACCTGGACAGTTCTGTGGAAATTGTTCTTTAAAGGGCTGATAATATTTTGCCTTCCATGTTGCTAATTTTACCCTAAGGGCCCTCTCTAGCGCATCAATTTTAATATTCTCCAGGCTGAAAGCCAGTATTCATGGTCTCAGCTTCTGAGTGAATAAGGAATGGCAGTATTGCAACAGCTCTAACCATTAAGTGTGCATGAGTCAGGCACATATGCTTCCAAAATCAGGAGGAAATAATTAGTTTAAAATAAGTAACCTAATAAATATACACACATTTGCATTTTACTTTTTTATTGCTTTTTGTGTAATGAGCTGTTAAGAAAAACTTGGGTCACGTTTCTGTCAGGTTTTTAATCCTGCAGGCAGGGTTCTCAAGAAATTGTATAACTTAAGGATCTGTGGATTGATGATAAGGCCTACGTATCATGAAACCCCACAGGACCTGGTAGCACAGTAAGGATATTACAAGGGTTTATAAAGCAGCACAGGGTTTTTTAAGGTGACTAGGACTAACCTGATTGTTATAAGCGTACATTAGAGCATATATTGTGATGGAACACAAATGACTAAAATTCTAGAGAAAGACTTCAGTAGATCATGATTTTAGGTAAACCAGTGCATGAAAGCTTTTTGACTTTTCAATACCAAAATACAACCCGATGGCAGAAAATTATTGGCCAGTTTGTGTGTCATGTTTCTTTGATGAATTAGGAACATGAGCCTGGTAGCTAGCTTTGGGTGTATTTATCCCACAGAAAACATTTTCAACAGAAGACTTCCAGGTGACCTAGAATGAAAAAAAAAAATGCTATTAAAAAAGACACCATTAAAAGCAAAGGCATTTTAGTAGTTACAATGGATAGAGAACAGACATAGAAATGACCAGCCTTAGACATGGAGGGCCTGAACTGTAATGTCATCCTAAATTACTATACGTATTGAAGTGTTAAGCATAAGTATTACTACACTGCAGCTGTGAAAACCAGTGTAAATGAATATAAAGTTAATTGTAATATTTTGCTTGCTCTTTCAGTTGTACTTTATAATTACTCTAACACTGTCTATTTGATATAAGTAGATTTCTTAAATACTTTCTACTTACAGCATGTAGGACCTGAAACAGGGAAAGGGAGGACTGAGTGAGTCTTCAGGGTCATCAAATACAGGCCAAAATTTTATGCCCCCCTCCCCTTTTTTTTCTTTCCTTTTTTTTTTCTTCAAGAACTACATAGTGTGATCTCCTTCTCAATTAAGTTAATCAAACTGTATCTTAAAAAACAGTGGACTTTTTCCCTCTTTCTGCATCAGTTATGTTGGTTGGATGATTGTCCTGGACACTCAGCAGTTCCTGACAGAAACTTTCTTGTGATTTCTGTGTATCTATTCAGGGACAGTTTTTAACTTAAGAGCTTGTACTGACATTGAGAGGATATTCTAATTTTCTTTTCTTCAAGCTTCTTGATTTTTATCTTTTTTTTTTGTTCTCCTGCACTTGCTAAACTAAACAAGTTAAGTTCTTCTAGTGTCTCTTGCCTGCTACCTCCACAACCTGTCTTATTCTCATTTGATTTCCAAAACATCAGTGACCATGGTTATCCACATCTTTCCAGGTGACATGTCACTATTACCTTGTGCAGCGGCATCAATATTCCCTGTTTCAACTGAAAACACCTGACATGGATCGCATTTGTTCTTGCCCCTTTTGCAGCCAGATCACAAACCTTACTCGGACTCTGACCAACTAGTACACAATTGTTCTCTCTAAAATGTCTCATGTACCACTGTATAGCAGATATTTTTATTCCTAGTCCTTGTGTCTGTGCTTTCAAAAGAGCTGCTTTTTAATTACTGCTCAGGTTCTGCCTCAGTGTTAGTCCACACTATTTTCCTCTTTCCAGCTCGTAATACCAAGATGTTTCTACAGTGTTTACAGTAGAATTAATGTAGCTGATTTTAGTATAAGACCTTAAGTAGAACTGTTTTGTCCTCACAATTTAAGGATTATACTGTTTTCCAACTGATTGTCATTTATGCCCCAGAAAATGGGAAAAGAAATCGAGATGTAAAAGCCCCATCTCCCCGGATTGATTGTGGGGAGTGCCTGAGAACAATATATCTCCTCATAGCTAGAGACTGCATTCAGTTTCCACCACCACTGCTTTTGAGAAATTCAGGAATCATACCTTTTGTGTTGATCAAGCCATCCCTTTCAGTTTCCTCTCTCTTCTTACCCAGATTTTGGGTCAAAGCCAACTTAGGCAGCTGAAACTACTCTTACGTTGTCTATTTATTACAGACACAGTGTTCTGGTAAAAGCTGAACAAATCAACTCAAATGTAAGAAATCCCATGGAAAAGCTGGATTCTGGTTTTAGTTTATAGTGATGACATTCAGCAGTAAGATGTGACCAGGAAGAATTACAATGCACAGGAGCACAGGGGGTTTGTTCCTCTGTCTGTTGGGAATAGAAATTTCCTGTTAATTTAGCATACATATTAAATTAATTCATACTTGTTTCTTTTCTTTAAGTGTGCTCATACAACTACAGTACTGAAACTGGTGTGCTAACATCTCCGAACTATCCTAATAACTACCCTGTCCAAATAGAGTGCATATACACCATCACAGTGGGAATAAACAGACAAATTGTGCTGCGCTTCACCAACTTCAGCTTGGAACGGAGTAACATCTGTAGAAATGACCATGTAGAAATCAGGCAAGCCTAATTATTTCTCTTGTCCTTATTACTGATCACCATGGAAGTTGTCCAAATCCACTTAGGCATGTTCAGAACCTGTAGTTTTAACTATACACCTGTTCTGTCAATGTGGGAAAAGGACTTACCAGAGAACTTCAAAGACTACCTTTTCCTCCTCCCATCCTACTCCATTGTCAGCTTTTCCACTTGGTAAATTCCAGTTCTCAGAGCAAGTGGAGTATGTGGTCTGTGTTCTCATGCACTGCATTCTGATTGTTTTCCTTAGTGCAGAAACAAAGGGTTTTGTTGCCTGTTTTGTGACATATTCTCCATGACATTTGAAAATTCATGGCAGTCAAGCGAAGTCCCTGGTGACTAGAAAAAGGGAAATACTGCACCCATTTTTAAAAAGGGTAGAAGGGAAGACCCTGGGAATTACCAACCTGTCAGCCTTACCTTTGTGCCTAGGAAGATCATGGAACAGATCTTCCTAGAAGCTATACTAAGGCATACAGAGAACAGGGAGGTTATTTGAGAGCTATCTGAAGGCTAAGAAAATATTTCAAAACTTGCATCGTATCAGTTCTGAAAAATGGGTTCCCATTTGTGTGGTGGCAAATAAACGTGGGGGTTTTTATAGGTCAGCTCATCTGGTTTTGTGCCAGGCTAAACAATGAGAAGTGAGCAAACTGTTATTTCTTCAAATTAGGTTACCTTTGGTTACACCAATGATTACCACCTTGTAGAATACAGAGAAAGTCCTGCCTCTGCAGCATCAATTCTACTTGAGATAATTCTTGAGTATGTCGTTGTATTGGCAGACTCTGGACGGGCTGATATGATGAGAGAGTGGACATACTCATTAAGCAGGTGCTTGTGGTAGGACTTACTGCAAGTATCAGGACTCCTCCAGTCTTCGGTAGCTGTATTGCTGTGGAAGATGAAGAGCCAGGACTGGTCTTTTCCAGGCCTGAAAGAATCTAAAGATTTGTAATTTTTTTAACAGTTCTCATGGTTTCTCTCTTTGCCCAAGGTTTTTCTTCTCTATCATTCCAGAGATGGAGGCTATGAAACTTCTCCTTATCTTGGAAAATACTGTGGTACAGACCTGCCTCCTGTTATAATCTCTCATGGTAACAAGCTGTGGATAAAGTTTGTAAGTGACGTATTTTTCACAGGAAGGGGATTTTCAGCAGACTGGGATGGTACATCAGCAGGTAAAATGACCATATCAAGTATAAAACCATTTTACACATCTCATTTTTGATCTCATTTGTATTTGATTTCTCACTCTTTCCCCCACGTCTTCTAAAATATGTCTGCTAATTATATAGCAACATATATTTGTGGTGTTAAGATCAAGTATACAACTTTCTTGATTCTTGGGCTTTCTTTTTCTCCACAAGGAGGATATATTATTCCCTAGATATAATGTACCATCAACTTTCTCATATGCTTAGGAAAGCAGTAACCAAGAATTTAATGGGAGGTTTCTATTTTAAGATTAATGATCTGTCAGGAGCAGTCTTCAAATTAGATAGTTAATATTTCTAGCTGCCATGGGCTCTCTTTTGCTTACAACACTGTTGGCTAAATGCAGATTTTTAGGGCATCAATGAAGATGTTCAGGGCTTGTGAATGAGGTCAGTAGTGGGAATCTCACACATCATGTCTAATTTTCTATTCTTCTAGGTGTTAAATGTTGGTTTGGTTTCTTTGCTGTTTTCAGGTTGTGGTGGGACTTTGGTGACAGCTTCTGGTATTTTCATGTCTCCTAACTACCCTATGCCGTATTACCACAATTCAGAGTGCTATTGGTTGCTCAGAGGAAGCCGAGGAACCCCATTTGAAATCCAGTTTGAACAGTTCCATCTAGAGTATCACTCAGAGTGCAACTTTGATTACCTTGCAGTAAGTACCCTGTGACACTTTGCTCCACAGGAGGCAGCTGGGTATGATGAGTATACAGGCAAGGGAAAGCATATGGCTGCCCTGGTCTGCAAATATTTGTAAGTGAACAGACCCAGAACAGGACAGTTCCATGCTCATATGCTACCTTGGATCACATAGCAGTGAGAGGTAAGGCAGCAGTGTTTGTGTAGCTGCTGGTAAGAAAAGCATTTATGTCTAGATAGAAAGGCCACTGAAACAAGAATCTGTCTATATCTTTTAAATTTGCTGTGTTTTGGACCAAGGCTTTAATATGCTCTTTTCGTAAATTACAAGGAAAAAAGCACAACAGTGTTAATAACCCTATTGTTAATCCAAATTTTTTTAATTTGTATTGTTGTTTAAATTATTTGCGTATTTCTAACATTTTAAATGAAGTGCAGTTTTCCCCTCCTGGTGAGTAAGCCCCTTGAAACCCACCAGTATTCGGTTACTGACTTCCTGTTTTTCCACTGATTTGCTTGTTTCTGAAATGCCTGTCAGGCTTCCTCTGAGCAGAAATAGAATTTAACCTCTTGTATGCTCAGTAACAATTCCCTAAGCAGACATTTGTTCTGGGGAAATTACTTGGATTTGTAATGCCATCAGCTTTTTTTTTCTTTTTTTTTTTTTCTTTTAAGGTATATGATGGCAACAGCAGTAACGCTAAACAGCTAGGTAAATTTTGTGGGAATCAGATACCACAACTCATCCGTTCCAGTGGAGACAGCATGTATGTGAAACTAAGGACAGATAGAAATCAGCAAGGTGGAGGGTTTTTAGCCAAATACAAACAGGGTAAGTAAGTAAAGAACATGTTTCTACAGTTTGGCCTGTTCCTGAAACTACTTCTTGCAGCCCATGATATTACTTATTCATGAACAGAGAACAATGTATAGAGCATATTATTGACCCAGATTCTCTAGTGTGCTACAGTCACAAAACAGAGCGCTAAAAATTATCTGCCCATCTACCTGTGATGGAGATTATCTACTCCCTAGAAGAAAGCTGGTGAGGTGGCTCTACTTCTGTTAACTACATCAGTGGCATTTGCCACTCCAGATTTACTCAGAATAACAAGTGCTGAACATCTGTAACAGGGTAGATTGGGCTGCTCTTTCTCTTCCACTGGCTCAATCTCCTGACTTTTCAAGAAGGCAGGTAGAACAAGGTTCTCTGCTCTTCTAGCTGCTTCTGAGGCAGCCATCCTGGATCATTGTGGGTGCTTAGGATCATTTAGCCTACCTGGAACACTTCAAAAAGTTTATTTTTTTTGTATCTTTCAGTAAGACTCACATTTTTCTTGCAAACCTTTTTTTTTTTTTTGATAAAATAATTCTACCCCAGAAATATCAGAATATTAACATTTGGAGAAAATGAAGATACATGACAAATTATTTTGTTCCCAGTCATAACCTTGAATATAATCCTGGTGTTTTACTTTTCTCCTTATACACTGTAGCATGTATGGTTAAATGCACATTGGAAAATATGGACTTTCACCACATACAAAATGGTTTGCAAGCATCTTTGCGTACACTAAATATGCCATGCTGAAGTGATAGGGATTGTTGTAGGTTTATAGAAAGTAAGTTGTCCTAGGTTTGGAGAATAGTAAATGGATTAAAAGAAAACTAAAGCTGTTCATCCACACATGGCCCATACAACAATTAGAACAGTGAGGGACCTTTGGCTCCTTCATTCCTTAAAGATGTCACAGATTCATCTACCACGTCTTTTTTGGGCAGCAAACTAGAAAAGGGTTCCTGCTCTTTCATTAATTAAACAGAAAGAGCACTTTCAAAGCACTCAGATGCAGAACCTGAGCTATCAGGTAATCTACATTTCACATTCATTTTTAATTCCTGAAGGTGTATCAGAGAAAGCTTTCAATGGCTTGCCCAGAAGCTAAAATTATGTAGGAAGTAGTGTTCTAAAATAGGACACCTAGATGCCAGATGCATTTACATGTACATGGAAGAAATGCGGTGATGAATTGGAAAATGTTGGAATGGAAAATATGGTATCAAGTGAACATTCAAAGGCACCTTTCTGTCTGATTTGTTTCTAATAAAATCCTGATGGCAGGGGGTAGCAGCTTTTATCCATCTTGCATTTTTCAAGATCCATTTTGTGCTCTTCATCCTGTCCTTTCAAATAGTTGTATGCTTCAGTGTAGCTTTGCAGACAAGCTCCATACCACATGACCCTGACCTTCAGGGGTATCCTGAGCATTTTGAAGTCCTAAAAACACAGCCTTTGCTGCTCTGTAAATAATATGGAAAGAATAAAAAAAGATTTACAGGAGGTAGGTGTATCATCCCTAGTGATAGTGACAGACAATAAAAGAGTTTTGCAAGTGAATCTCAGCTATATCTGCTGTTCAAAACCTGCGGATTTGCTGTACAAAGCAAACAGCCTATCCTGCTCCCTGCTCCCCCCGCCTCCTTATTCTCTGTGCATTACATTGGTCGGCTCCCAATACACGTTGTGTGCTGTGCCAGACAAGGGATTGCTCACATTGATATTTTCTGACTTTAGTGAATTTGAATACAGGAAAATGAGACTTGCTGAGCTAATATCATGATTGTAATTTCACCTAGTTTGGTTTATTTTTCATTTCCTCTGCCCTTGAAGGAAAGCTCTCATTATTCCAGGTGAGTGTCCTATTCTTATGCTAGGAAGCTATTGGATGACTCATGAGAAAAATCATGGCTTCTTTTTAAAGAATGTCATGATCAATTCCAGTTCCTGCAGCCAAAAAACCCAAATACAAGTAGTGTACATTCCATTTGTTGTTTTAGCCAGGTTTTCCCGCTTGCTGAAATAAACTGCTTTAATCCATTAGTCTTTCTTGAGCATCCTCCCCAAATTGTTTCAAGTGATAGGGCAAATTACTATTATTAGTTAATTAAAAAGAAAAGAGAAGACACGTTTCAGGAACAGCCATGTATTTAGAATTAAAGAAAACTGCCAAAAAATATACATACTACATATACTGATGAGTCTGTAAGTATTAGAAGAGAAGGACAAAATAGAGCTGAAGGGTTCAAGTTTGGAAAGCCTGGATTTTGTTTTCAATAGATGCAATATGTTTTTCAATAGGTCACAATCTTCTTTCTGCATGAGTTATTTTCTCTAATCTGTGTATAAAAATATTTCTCACCTTGTAATGCTATCAGTAACTTCAGTTAGTAATTTTTTTTAGATACTGGGTTAGTAAGCACTGCACAAATATAATTTATCACTTCTTTTTCAGTTTGCCAGGAAGTACTGACTGTTAATCGCAGCCATGGCATATTGGAAAGCTTAAATTATCCGAATAATTACCCATTAAATGAGCACTGCAAATGGACTATCCAAACTACAAAAGGAAACACACTCAACTATAGCTTCACAGCCTTTCATTTAGAAGATGGATCTGATTGTGACCGGGACTTCTTGAAGGTATGTACCCCAATTCTAGGAACAAGAAAAATCAGGTCAACACCAATCAAGAAATACAGTAAGGATGTGGAAGACAAAGGGGAAATTTATCTTATCTAAATTTAGCCATTAAACCTCAGGTGTTAAGTCCGAATGATTTGTCCCTATTTCCTCTGCGATTAGTAAAGTGAAACATTGCCGGAGAGCACGTGTCTGCAGTAGGGAGGATGAATCATTTTGCAGGTGCCTAGATTTGCTACAGAGTCTACCTATCACCTTAGATTAGATGTACTCACTGGCTTTTATGGGTGAAGTGAGAGGTCATGATTCCAGCTTTATGTAAAGAAGAAGAAATCTTGAGATTAGTAAATTGATCGCAAAAAGACCATAAGCCCAGTTATTTTCCTCTTGTTTTTATCCAAGGAGGAGTGGGGAATATTAAAAAACTTTAAAATGTGTTATTTCTACATTTTTAAAGGGAGGGTTGCTGTGTCTCCTGTTTATACTTTCCTTTTCATAGTTAATCTGCTTCTTTAAAGGGACTGAAGGAAATTGAATTTACCCACAAACAAAATGAATTTTTTTTAGCCCAATAAATCTGTCCAGTTAATCTAAAGTCAAATACCCTTTATTTTCATTTCCTCAAAAATTCTGTTTCTAGGAAAACTGAAAAGATATTGTGTTGTACATCATACTGTGGGGAGTAGAGTGTAGTCATATCACTGCAATACTAAGGATTATAATCCTACAATTTCATCCTTCAGATCTCACCCTTGTACAGAGTGCCAGTATATAGTCCCTGTGCTCTACTTGGATTTTGAAAAAGAGGAATTAAAATTTAGAGAAGTGTTAGAGAAGACTACTTGCAGCCAAGGAGAGGGCTAAGGAATAATGCCCACATTTCTGGGGATACTTACTTATGCTGGGGTCTTGCAGAAGATCCAGCAACAGGCCTGGTGATGGGCTACTCTGTTCCCTTTAGATGTCCTCCCTTGCTCCCTCTACCTCCTTACTATGGCAGCTTTCACAGCTCAAAGTTGATAATAAACTGGCAAAAGTGGTGTTCCACCAGCTTTCTTCTCTTTGTGGCCAGACATGAAAAGAAAGAATATATATGTGAAGAAAATAAACAAAGGAGCACCGTATTGAGAACTAAATATTAAACCCTGGTTCATTTTTGTGAGGAGGCTGGAAAGGAGAAATTGGAGCCAAGTGGAGAGGCTAGTGCTAGTCTCAAGATGCCTAAGTCCTTGATCCATGAAAAACAGGAGCTCTGCACACAGGAGCCAGGCAGTGAGGAGCAAGAGACGTGCCAGAAGACTCTATTCTAGACATAAGTCAAGGCTGGAGGAATAGTGCCAGAGGCAAGGACCTGATCCAAAGCACTTAAAAAAACAGAAATAAAATGTATCAGAGGGAGTGAGGAGAAAGGGTGCAGAAAAATACTTGCACTCTTTGTTTTAACAATTTTTACAATTTTTCAGTGCTTCCAATCAAATAAAATGCAGACTGAAAAAGGTATAAGGAGGAAAATGCAAAGGAAAAAGTGTGTCATGGAAGTGTGGAAAGGAGGCTTTAATTTGCAATTCATGAGACATTATTTACAAATCTTCCTCCAGATGCCATTAAGAAATACCACTTGGAAAAGATGTTCTCATTTGGTTGTTGCATGATGCACAAATATGTGCCATAGTGTAAAAAAGAGAATAAAGTTGAACCAGCCAGGGAACTGAATAGTGCTTGCTCCCAGCCTACAACTTGCGAAAGGGGAGCATGTTGGCAAAGCTGTGAGTGCTCTGTGGTGTAGGGGAAAGGGGGAATCGTCTGTAACAAGTGTGCAGTTCACTTTCTAAGCAGACTGGAGATATTTGCGATTTTTCTGTCTGAAATCCATGTGGAGTTTGACACCACTGCAAATTGGAAAAACAGGTTAATAAAAAAAATCCTGACTCACAGTTGTTCAGCTAAGATAAATTACTTTTCTGCCACATGTAGTTTTGAGATTCTTTTATTGCAAAGAGGCCTAAAAGGGGAAAGCTCTGGTGCCCAGTGGAATATAACACTGCAAAAATAGAGATATAATCCTGTTCAATCTAGTCCAAGTGGGTGGTGGACCGTTTTTTTGCCCTTCACCATTTTTTTTGGAGGAAATGGGAAGCTGCTGCACAGACGGTTTCCATGTAGTTGCACTCACAAACTGTAGTGGCCACTGGTGCTGATCAGGTGCTCTTTTACGCCAGGAGCTTCTAGGTGCCCTTTTCCCCCATCTCCTTTTGGGTTTGGAGGCAGCTCTCCCACCTCAACCCCTTGTAGCAGGCAGCAACAGCCTATTTGTTGTCTTAGCTCTGTGTCAGCCCCGACAGTAGCAACCTCCTGCTCCGTGGCAGCTAGCAGATGGCAGGCTTGGTGACAATATTTACTGCTACTTGCTGGGAGGCTGGGGATGGGAAGAACAAGAGTTGGTGGTTAGGTTGGACTAGGTGATGATCACAGTTGTGGTGGTACAGGGAATATGGGAAAGTGATAAGCCATGGAGAAGGACAAGATTAAATGTTGCAGAGGTGTTATGGTGGAGACCTGACCTGCCTGAGCAAAGTATGATCCAGAAATGGCAGCTACAGAAAAGAAAAGAAAAAAAAGAATTAAAAAAGCAAAGCTACTTTTAAAAGTCAGTGGGAGAAAGAGATTTAATGCATGTGGACATATTTGTATGACACTGCAAATGTCTCAAACTAGAGATGTGATTTTTTTTAAAAAACTTTCTGAATTCTGAAGGACAAAATCATGGTGCTTGGTAGGGTGAGAACAGCTAGACTGGGCAAGCTGCTTTCCTGAGTACTTCTGGACCTGGCCTGCTGGATGCTGTGGTTTTGGTCCCAGTCTCCATACTGGAAAAGGGCCTGTTCTTCAGATTCATGCTTAAATGATTTACACTTCTGACCCAAACCCACATGTGGTATATAAGAGCATTTTGCCTCATGACTAATTCAGTCTGATAGAATATATTCATTTATGTGCTCCCTGGCTTAGTCCACATATGAGTCAGAAACAAAGTATGTAGAGTAATGACAAAACCAAAAGTTTCTACACACAGGTATTCCTAGTGGTTGTCAGTTACCAAAGATAATATCATCACTAAGAGCAAGTAACTGTTTCAAGTACAGGACAAGGAAAAAGATAGATGTCCAAAGAGTACAAGTAAGTGTAAGTGCAGTTCATGGCTGTCCCTGACTGAAACGCAGTCACAGCTGTACAATGAGAAGTCAGCCATGTATTATATTACCTATTTCCTTTTCTCCTTTGATCGCGGAAGCTTTTTGTGAGCCAGACTACCGTTTGCGGCAGCTGGCTGGTGTTACTCATGGTAAGCAGCATTCCCTCTCCACAGGGAGCTTTGAGTGACTCTGACTCAGTCTGGCCTAGGCAGGACCTGCATTTCCACCGCTTCAGCATGTGTGACTATTTATGCCTCTGTCAAGTAGGAGGGAAAAAGCCCCATTCCTCTGACTTAGTGGCAGTTTTCTGCCCCTGTGCATAGGAGCCAGAAATTGAGAAGAGGCAGTGTGGGAGGGAGGCAAAACTGCCGGTTTTTATAATGTCAGTCTCTGGCATGAATCTCGTATGAGCACTTTCTCAACAAATGAGCAGTGTGTGGTGTTTCGTGGCCTGCCAGAGGATGTTGGCTCATTGCTAGTAATGCTCCCAGGATGTGTGACATTTTGGAAGGAGTTTATAGCGAAGTTTTAAGAATATGAGATGAATGGCTTCTGATAAAGACGTACAGAAGTAGCAACAATATGATACAAAGCACACCACATAGCGGACTCTCTCCTAGTGATGCTTCACTAACTAATTAGATTGGATGGTCTTTAAATTATATTGCATGCTGTGGCTTGGCTTAATAACCTAACGTCTTTCTAGAGGAGTTATCAGGCTGTAGCCAATGAGATATTGCAGACAATGACATAGAAATGTCATTCCTTCCTCTACATTCACCAGGTTATTAGCTGAACAAGCATTCATTTGACTCCCCGTTTTTAATGATGAATTACCTTCTTATTTAGTATGACAGAACATAACCTCCACAGAGGCAAAGCAATTTTATAAATAAGGAAAATGTCATGTTATTGCCCTAAAGATGAGAGTCTTGCAGTAGGACTGAAATGTACTCCTTTCTTATCCAAGAAAAATACCATTTGAAAAACACTAATCTTTCTGTTCTTTGGTAATGATCTCCCTCTATGTTCTTCTGGTCAGAACTTACAACCATCCCTTGAAGTCCAGTCTGTTTAGCATCTGCTTTTAGTAAGTACAGGGAGGACCTTGCCAAGCCTTTTGCAAGATACCACCAGCCTGATAAGCAGATAGTAAAATTGTGTCATGCAGCAAGAGAAGTTTCAGAGCTCTCTGTCTGGGTCTCACCCCTTTGGTCTGTGCAGACTGTTGATCTAGTGGCAAGACTGGGATTACTGGGTTAATGCAAAAGAACATCTTATGGGGGCAAACAACTGCCTGATAACAGCAGAAGCCTTCCTTCTGCTGCAAGGCAGGATAGAGTTCTTTGGAATAGAGCACTTCCTTGCTTGCTTACTGCTGGTGTACTTAAGAAGTCCAGACTCTTTCAGCAATTAGGCTCAGAGTGGTCAAAATACCATTTTTCCCTTATATGTGGAATATTATCAAATAATTACAGTAATTAATATGGCATCTGCTCCTGAGAACTGTTTCATTTTCTTCTGGTGGTAACAGGATATGTCTTTGTCTTTTTTTTATCTTTTTTTTAAACCACAGTAGCATTCCAGAGATGTGCCATAATATCCTTTTTCTCCATCTGGAAATACTGCATTAGATAATTGTCACTTGCGCTCAGCTGGTCATTGTCTCCTTTTTATTAGCTTATCACAGAAGAAGACAAACCACTTACCCTGTTTCTAGTTTTACTCCCTTTTGTACTTGTGAGTAATAAATATGCTTAAGCCATATTAAGAGATTAACATTATTACAGTTTATTTATGAGTATGTCTTTTTTAAGTGCTGCAGGAATTCTTTAACCGCAGAGAACGGCTTTGCTTATGGCCATGCATTGATTTACAAAATGTCACCCATCGTACATCACCCTGGGGAAGCAGATGATATATTGAATATTCCCACCCAGGTTCTGCACACAGACGTCAAATGACAGCCTGCTGGCCAGACTGCAGTGGTATCCATTAACATACTACCATGCAAACTGGCAGCATGCCAGCCCATCCCTGAATTCCTTCAGGGGTTTATGGGCCTCCACAAGAACTCCAGTGTAAGACTGTAAGGATAAAAGCAACAATTCTCCTTGTTTTTTTGTGGCAGGCCTCACCATTGGTACACAGGGAAATCTTAGCCCTTGCACTGATTTTCAGTGAGAGATCTTGATACTCAGGAGAGCATCAGGCCAAAAAGCTGCCCACCCTAGACAAGACTGGCTCAGGGCTCGGATTTTTGTTTTCCCAGTTGCCTGCACTGCCAGAATCAAAGTACACTTTGGCTTTGCTGTTTGAAAGGTTACTTAGAAGCAGACTTAGAAATGCATGCAAAACCCCGTACCCCTCAAGACAGCTAAATTTGTCAGTGATGAAAGGGTTGCATGATGCCTACAGAAACCTCAGATGACAAGAAGCACGAGTGAAGCCAGCACAGACTCTTCTGCTCTTGGACTCACAAAATGAGTCAGACCTTCATGGACACAGCATTTTCCACACCCTGACAGCTCAGAGCAATGTGACTTTGTCTGTACCTTCAGGAAAAAGCACTGCACAATGAAGTGACTGTGAAACACTACTATATGATGGTAGTGTGCATGCCTCTTGTTGGGGAAGGGGCATTTGGGACTCGTCTAGTTGCAGCTGGATTCGTCTCTCCTCTGTTCTTCTGTATTCTAAATTTTGCTGGATAGCCTGGCCAGTGACTGTCTGTGCAGTGGAGTGGCTTATCCCACTCAGCACAGGCATCACAGTGCAAAATTACATGGTGGCTGAGGAAACCCCATCTGAATTGCTCAAAGCTTCCCCTCATTCAAAGGGAAGCCCCAAGACAGTTCAGGGAAAACCACACAGGACTCTCAGGAAGCTCTTATCCCTCCTCTTCCCGTTGTTCACATGAGCAGGCAGGTTTGCTTTCCTGAAAGCCCAAGGGGCAGGAGTATTTCCTTTTCTCCCCTCTTCATTTGCTGCGATCAAGCTGCAGCTCTCCTCGGTTGCCATAGGTTGCATGATCTAAATTTTCTCAAATGGGAAGGATTCCCAGAGAGGATCCTTCTGTCTCTGGCCTCTGATGGTGTTGGTGTGATGTTGCTTGCACTGGCAGTTTGGTTCATCTGGGCTGGCAAAGCACATGAGGAACAGCACTCAGCTCTGGACAGGAGTCAGCGGTGCTGCAAACTGCTCAGAACCCCCTGAGGTTTTCAGAGCAGGTGCAGCTTCTTCATCCCCCCAGTTGCTGTAGTCCCTAGGCACAGCCCCATCTCTTTGTAAAGGGCTTTTTCCCCACAGCGAGCAGCTTTCTACTGAAGAATAACTTTGGAAATATTATTGTTCCAAGCTCAAAAGCAGTCCTTCTCCCTCCGCTTTGAGTGGATTCTCACTGCAGAGGAACCGCCTCAATTTTTGAGGTGCTGGGGAAAGCAGGCAGTCTACCAAAATAACCGCAGCCTGGTGACCAGGCACGTGTGACCCCACTGCCAGGAGGACATGGATCCCCAAGCAGCCCCTTGGTCAGCAAAGGCAGGAGAGACGCTTCAGGCACCCATCTGGATGCTGGCCATGACAGCAAACCTCTGCTTTTACCTCAGGGGGAGGCACAGGGTCAGGAACAGGACACTGGGGCAGCCTGGGTTTGCCTCAGGCAGTGGAGCCATGATTTGAGGTCAAAGCACCCACAGCACTTAGCAGAGGTGCAGAGCTTTCCGGCTGCATTGCTGCGCTGGGCTGCATTGCTTTCAGCTCAGCCTGCTCTGGCCAGCGTGCATGGGTGAGACTCCAGGACTGCCCCGCTGCAGGTGGCTGAGAGCTTCCCCGTTCAGACAGCTATGCCGATTAGGTGGAAGTGCTCTTCTAATATAGGCTTGGGAATTTAAAATATGCTGAAGAAATAAGGTTTTGAGTGCAGGCATTGGGGCTGACCAACTAGGTGGGTGTCTCCTAGGCATTCCTTTCTTAAACAGCAGTTGTTTCCTATTTCTATATCTAAAAAAATTTTAAAATTTCATCCAAAGATACACCCAGCATTTCTTACGTTCTTACAATAAAAAGAGACTTGCTAAAGAGAATTACTTGGTTTATATCATTTGCAGAAAGAAACCTTTCCTAGAAAGGCAGGAATGAGCAGATTTGCCCGTAGTTAGAAATTCTTGTTTTCTTTGAGAAGATAGTAAGTGGCAATGTAAGAGATGATAAATCCTTTTAAAAAATACCACTGCAGTCCAACGTGGAATTGAACTTTGCTTGAAACATTCAAAGGGCTCTGAGTATTTCAGGCCCAGGTTACGTGACAAAACACAGACTCAGATACAACTCCTACTATTAAAAAACTAGACATCTCTACATTTCCATGTGTTAGATAAATCCCAGCAAAACTACAGTGTGTCTGTATGTCTTGTGATGCACAATGTCAAACTTCATTGTACTACGGAATAAAATGTTTAATTAGTGAAAGTGCGTCATTGTGTGGAGACAAGATATTTGCCTTCAGTAGTCAGAGCAAGGAGTTTCATTAAAGGTCATCTAGGGCATAAACATATTTAAATAATGGTATTTAAACATTATTTAGAATAAGTTCTTAAGGAGGGCTTTTTTCTAGTAGCAATTGCAAACACTTCTCATCATGCAAGCACAAACGTGGCCTTCTTTTGCTCTCCTGTTTGTGTAGAAGTAACAAGGCTCCACAGTAAGATGGTCGAAGTCTTAAGTTGCCTGTGTTTCCATGAAAACTATGTTGGTGTGATGCTGAGCTAGCACAGTGTGCCACATCTTGGAGCTGTAGTTTGTTTGTTTTTTTTCTCTGGCTGACAGACCTGCAGATTCTTAAGCTTGCACTCTGGTTCTTCCAGAAAGAAAAATACTGCTTGGAAATTGATTCTTTTTATTTTGTTGATTCTTGCTTTAACAAGTAATGGTGATTGCACTTTAAAGTGCCTCCTGTTACTTGAGTGGTGGTTATATTGTCTGTGTTTTGCTTCATTTTGTTTTCTGGTAACATATTTGTTACTATGCCATCAAAATTTCTTTTCCAAAACCTGACCCATTCAGGAAGAGTTACTCAGATACCTGTAATCACTGCCTCTAGTGTTTAGATCAGTCAAAACAATCCCATTTTGTTTTGGATACTTGTGTGTATCAGAATAGCATACTTGTGTGTGTGAAAGGGATACTTGTGTGTGTCAGAATAGCAATTTGAGTATGTCCTAGAGGCTCCAGCAATAGGTGGGAGACTTGCAGCTATTCTGGTCTAACTCAAGGCACAACATCCTTTTCTCAGTTCTGCAAATACAGCCCAGGGCTGTTGCTGCTGGTCTCTGTGAAAAGGCTTTCAGACTGCAAACAATTTGGTTCAAGACTCAAATTGAGAGAATTATTGAATGATTATGTAAATAATTATCAACACCTGATAATAGAATTATTTATAGTACAATAAAATGAGAACTGTCAGTATTCATAGGATGGATTTCCCCCTCATATGAAACAGAAAGTTTGTCTTTGAAGACTCTCCATCACATCTGGATCAACACAATGTGTTATGCCTGACTAATGTATGTAAGCAGCTTTTTTCCAGAGCACATTAGGCTGGGGATTTTCCTTTATAATCATTTTCCTGATGGAAAAAACTATGCCTTTTCACAGAAATAAAAGTTCTCCAAGAGAAAACAGAAATGTTACCCTAAAAAATAAAATATCAGTTTTCTGCCAGGGAAACTGAACAGATAGAGTCCCACTACCTGTCTGGAAGGCTCCTGCCAGTCTCACAGTGCAAAAAGGAATAATATTGACAAGGCGGTCACCTAGAAAAATGTCCCTGCTTTGAGTATGCCCAAATGGAACGCGTTCAGTGTTTCTTTCCTCCCATTTGTTTGAGATCTTTATTTCCTTCTGCACAGCAGAAACTCCGTTTTCCAGTCAGCTGAGTCCTTGAGCCCTTGCTCCAGTTCTAGCAGTGAGCTTCTCTGTGACACAGGTCATGCTGCTTTGCTTTGCTCCTCCAAAGAGAGTTGAACAGCTGTGGCCTCCAGATCATTGTTACTGGCGTCAGTGACATATTGCTAGGCTGAAGAGTCAGAAAAGCCAAAATGTAATACTGGTGACCAGGGTGTCTCCTCTGGGAGAGCTACCCAAGCCAAACCCTTCCTGCAGCCTTGGCTGGCCCTGCTGTCCCAGCCCGACTCCAATGTACAGCAGATGATTCAGCTCCCACTTTGCTGCAGGGCAGTCCCACAGCTTGCTTCATCCCTTAGAGAGCTAGTACCTCCCTTTTTTACTTTTGTGTCAGCCTATACGCTTGCTCCTAGGCAGCCTGATAAGTAGTTTTTTGTAACTCATGCCTAATAATTTGTCTGAACGTACTGTATCCCCCGCCTGGGCCCAGTGCCAGAGTGCAGGCTGATGAAATGGAGCGCCCTGGGTGCTGCTAGGTGATTGCTTTGGTTAAAGAGGGGAGGCTAAGGATCTGGACATGTGCTGCAGCTGTTTGCATATTTTGCCTGTTGGATCGTCTGCCAAAATCATTATGAAGCCCTTGGATTTTCTGATGGAGGCTAAAAGGTCTGAACAAATAAATATTTTACAAAAGAACTATCTACACAGAAAAGGGAGCAATTGCTTTCTTCCCAATAAGGAGCTGGGAGGGAGACCAATCCCCAGTTCCTAGACTCAGTATGGTACTGTAGTGGCTAATAAACTGCCCCAAAATTCAATTGTCTTGCACAGTTCAAGGGAATACCGTGCCCCATATAGCCTGGGGAAGAACCTTCTCTCGATTTGCAGCAGTTTAGGATAGCACAGCTGACAAAGCAGACCCTTAGACAAGAAACACTATCTCGGAGATCAGAAGAGAAATTGTGGTTCATGAGATCTGTGTGCAGCTTCGGTTTCACTTGCCCGTATTTTTGTGAGAGCAAAATGTGGTTTGAGAAGTTCAAAATGCCCTGTGAAAACTCCCAGCTGTTCCCTTCATTTAGAAATGAAAGCTCAAAAAAACCCCACTGTAATTCTAGCAGTCGCGGTTCTGCCTCTCTCAATGAATTACAGCTGGCCAGGCACTCGAATTTCCTGCGAAACTGCTCTGAACCCAGACCCACGGGGCAGCACGGCATGAAGGGGTTGCCATGGGAACCGCTCTTTGTGATTCGAAATACTGAAGGACTGTTTTCAGGGAAACTCCATAGAAATGTGACATTTGCTGTCTTAGATAAAAATAACACTCCCTTGATGAATCAAAGTTGCAGGAGACTTATGAAGGTTGGGGTTTTTTGTTTGGGATTTGAAAGTTTCTGGGTATGATGTGTCCAGTTCTTTAGAATGTTTTTTTCATTTGTAATCACTAAAGGTAACAGCTGATTGTTGAATGTATTTAATACAGTTGTTGCTTCTATTCAGAGCACAGATTCATGATCACCACGTTGATTCATTCTTTGCCATTCATACTTTTCTGGTGTAAGATTTCCATGGCTTGAAGCCACAGAAAGATGAGTAGTATATACCACAAAGCTTTCAAAGGAAGTAGTACTGTTAAAAAATCTAATTGGATCTGACTTCATTTCATTTTGCTGAATTTAAGCCGTAAAAGAATGCGTAAAGCTTTTAGCCTGGCTTGGAGGAAGGTCATAACTGTAATGCTGGGCATGGGACAGCTCAGCTGTCTGTTAGGCAGTCCTTCAAGCTTTATGTTTGGAAAGAATACAGATAGACGTTCAACTTCTTAACATTTGATCCTTATGACAGTTTCATATCTTATTATCAAACACATTTGATTAAGGCTTTGCAAGAACTACCAGCAATGGGTCTGCAATCAGAAACTTTCTTGATTTCTCCTAGAGAAATCATACTAAATGAAGTGATAGTTCTCAAGTTCCAATACACTTCCCATGCTCTGAGCCTTTCATTGTATTAGAGGATTGAAAACCAAAAAGATTCATGGTCAACACCTGCAAAAATAGGCCATGGAATATTACCACAGAATTATTCATGCAATTTGCCCTTAACTTCTGGCTGAACTACATCCAATTTATTTTTTATTTAAAAATGGCACTCAAACTAGACTGTCTTCTTGAGGATTTGAAACCATTTGAGTAGATTTCTTGGCCCCAACTCCATCTTAAATCAACAACAAGATTTCCAAAGGTCCTGGAAGACCAACATCTTGAGCAGAAAACCTGAGGGTTTAATTACTCATTCCCATATGTGAGTCTGCTAGAAAACGTGTGCAGAAATTAGTAGCTAGCATGGTTAATAAGTATTTACTATAATATCATACTTCCATACTATGGGTGTTGAGTGTAGGAGAATTCCTAGTGGAATCAGAGGTATTTGGAAAAGAGATTTGAATGGAGAGGAAAGATAAATAAACCTTGGCTGTTTTTCTAGAGATCACAGATTTGATTCTTCGCACAGAAAGAACTTTACGATGATGGCTTTAGAACAGAGAAAAGGTTTTGCTGAAATTCTAAAAGAAAGCATGCCAGAAATTCACAATGAGAATGGTCAGACATGGTTTCTGTGCCAGTAGTTTGCTGGGTTGTTAGGATGATGTGCTCCGTGAGACTGAAGATGAGATGAACTGTGCCAAAGTGATAAAAAAGCACAAGGGTCGCTGTTTTTCTAAACTTTAAGAACCATAGTTACAAAAGTAGAAAAAATAAAGCAACTCCTAACTTGACGACACTGTCAGTCTGATATTATAAGTCAAAGGTAGTTTAGCTAAAATGTCTCATTTTTACCAGCTTTGCAAAAATTGTATTCCTTACCCCTGAAAAAATGAGATTGTTGGGATATTTGGTGAGGAACATAGATGCATATTCAGTGTGTTTACTGGATATGAAAAAAGTCACAAAACTAGAATTTGGAAGAACAATTAAACCTGTTTGGAGAAAACTAATGTAGAGAGGCTTACAAACTCTTAAGTATCCATTATTACTCCATCAAAACATTAAGTGTTAAGTGTTTTCATTTAAATGTGCGTATATGACAAACTGCAGCTGTCAGGATTTAAATACAGGAGTATTTCCTTAGCATTTATTTGTTCATTTTGGGTTGGGCTTTTTTAGAGTGGTGATTTTTTAAGAGTGAGATAGAGGATTTCTCACCTGTGTTGGGGAACAGAAAGATTTTTCAGGTTGGCTACGTCTCCCAACACATTGACTGTCAAGATACAATCATGTAGAATATGACTAGGAGGTCAAACATAAAGTGTTTCTAAGTACAAAAGTTCAGAAAGCATAGCTCAGTCCACTTCTCCAAAGCAGAACGCTAGCATAAGATTATGAAACAATAAATAAACACATATGAAGTTTGCCTTGTGGTTTTTGAGGAATTAATTTGCTTTTGGTTTTCAGTTTTTCCGTACTGTTCTGGGAGGCCCTGGTGATGCTGACTCCTTGGTTTTCTCTGTCACAAGCTAGTCAGTCCTGAAATCACCTGAGTGTAGTCTTAAAGAAATGAAGATGTAAACAGAGTTGTCACTGAGGGGTTTAGAGGCACTGAGCATGTTAGATGAACAGCCACATCAGACTCATGACATCCCTTTTTTCTTTCTGCTTTAGTTCATTGCCATTTGCCCTTTGTCTTCTTCCCCAGCAACCCTCAATACACACCAAAACAGAAACAGCAAAACCTTCCTACTGTACACAGTGTGCAGCCAGGTTTAAGGAGATATTCTAGTCTACTGGAAGGTGTCCCTGCCCATGGTGGAGCTGTTGGAACTAGCTTTAAGGTCCCTTTCAACCCAAACTGTTCTATGATTCTGTGATGATATTGCAGTTATATTTGATCATAATTTCATCCAAATCTTTCCATGCTCCCCAGAGCTCATATTGCTGTGCAAAGGTGG
This sequence comes from Falco punctatus, assembly GCF_963210335.1. Taxonomy (NCBI): domain Eukaryota; kingdom Metazoa; phylum Chordata; class Aves; order Falconiformes; family Falconidae; genus Falco; species Falco punctatus. Next base: position 73,240,994 of record NC_137583.1, read on the forward strand.
CCGGTGTGAGAAATCTCACTGTTTTTCCTTCGACATCCCATACAAAACATTAAGAATTGGGATGCTGCCTTTTACTCACTGGGATATTTTTTGTTTCATTTCAGCTCTATGATGGGCCTGATGTGCAATCCAACCTGATAGGCACTTTCTGCGGACAGTCTCTTCCACTGGCAGGGAGTACTACAGGAACCAGCCTGCATGTGGAGTTTTATTCTGATGGATTGAACACTAGAAGCGGGTTCCAGATGCTGTGGCATGTTAATGGTAAGTTAGCCAGGTATCCTCTGGGTAGGTAGGTTTTGTTCTTCCCTGTATGTGTAATGGAGTCTCAGCTTATGCCGTCTGATGTCAGCTAAGTAGAAATAACCCATTACAGCTCTAAAAAGCATTGCATTTCCTCATAATTCCTCAAACACTTTCCCAGTGGATGTTTCTGCACGTGCATACCTTAGAAAATCATCTGATCAGAAACTGAGAGCTGTTAGTGAAATGTGCTTTAATTTGCAGGAGCAGGTACAGGGATGAGCGGCATCGGCAGAATAGCTGTACTGAGCAGGAGATACATTTCAGGAAAATCATGGGTGACTTGGGGTTTCTAACGGGAAACACTCAGCCCTCGGGTTTGCCTCATTCCTATAGATTTGTGTTTTCAGTGCGGGCTTCTCTCCAGTTTTATTTAGTGGTGCTTGTTTTCTTGGGTAGCACGTTCACTTCCAGCTGCCTCCCACCCCCCTCCTCTGCATGAAATAACATTGGCCAGGATGTGCTTTGGGTGTTTTTTCTCTTGTTCTTGCGTGTCACGAAGAAAATAGGCAAGCATGCACACCAGTTACAAACCAATCCGTTAATGACTATACAACTGTGAACTATGTTTGCAGTTTCTTCATAAGTGAGGCTAAAAATGCTAAAAATGCAACTTTTTCACTCCGCTTATTTAACAGCAATATTGGACTATAACAAGATTAAGTCGTGTGCCATTGTACATCCCATCAAAGAGGATCCAACCTTGAAAATAATTAAATCGCCACAGTTGCCCTGTCTGTCTAATCAGTTCACACCATTCAGCTTTCACAGCATTGTAAAGCAGCTGAAATCGGCTGCAGAGGCCTCGCTGTGGGTTGCTGAGGTGTATGGCATGCTATACATTGTTTGAATAGGAGCTCCTCTGCGCTGCTGCCGTTTGCAGCCTCCCAAAGGACTCTCGTCGACTAGACAGTGGTGTTTTGCATTCAGCAGAGGTCAAGGAGCATTTCTGGGCAAAGGAAGGACATATGCGGGAGGAGTGAGATGTGTGGCAGGAGCCAGCAGGGAAAGTGCGGCAGCACAAAGGTAGGTTCTTGTGCTTTGAGGTGATGTCATTCTGGAACTGCACAAAAGAAGAAAAAGTGGAGGCTTTTATGCACAGCCAGATGACATCAGCTCCATACAGTAGCCATGGTGCTGGGTTAACTTGCTTTTCTAAAGCTCTCAAAGCTTTCCAGAATTTGCCTGTGTGGTAAGCTCTCTTGTGCTTTCCCTCCACGTCCCCCTCCAAACGTTTTTGTGGACTCTCCAGCCCTTTTCCAACCCCCTGCACTCCTTTTCTACACTGACACATTTACTTCTCTGTCAGACAGCACTGCTCCTCTTTCATTCCTGGACACTAAACTGCAGCCTAACATTGCACAGGGCCTAGGCTGCTAATGTGGGCTGTATCTAAGCAGCAGAGCAAGATCTGTGGGTTCAGATAGGGCTGGCTCCTAGGGAATGTCTTTGCTGGCTCTGACATCCCAAATACGACTCCTGACAGCCTGTAATATGAGTGCAAGTTCCTCCAGAGCTGGCCACACTTGTCATCTTTTTGTTCATTGCAGGCACTTCCTTTTTTTCTTGACTGGTATCATGCACAGATATGGGTATTCCTCTTACCCTTGGTGGCTACATGGTCTGGGCATATACCGCTGCCCTCAACTGGATAAAATTAGACAAGTTCCTGTAGTCAGGGTGCTATATTTGCTTCTCCCTTTTGAAAATCTTTCAAATGCACAAAAAAAGCTCACTGGAGAAAGGCTCCTTATCTAGGAGAACTGATCAGAAGATGCAGCCTTTGAACTGGATATTTTGGAGTGAAGCATTCAGGTCCCCTCTTTCCTGCAGGCAAATCCCTAAGAGAGTCTAAACCTGGAGCTGGTAACATCTCACCTGACAAGAAAATAACAAGGCTACATGTGCTGGTGAGAGAAGAGTTTTGCTTGTACTCAAGTGACAAATGAGTACAATTTCATTTATGTACGTACATTATGAGTACACAAAAAAAGTGCTCTAGAGTTGAGGCTGCTGTGAACTATTTCTCAGGCTGTCCATGTGCTCCTTAACTGGCAGTTGTGAAGCATCTATGTGACATGTATCAAGGGCATTCACGTGCTTTGATGATAGAAGAGATCAGTATTTACATCTGCCACCATATGCCTGATACAGTTCACTCTTTCTGGCAACTTTGCTCGGTTATGAGATGATCATGAAAAGCCAAAAGTTTACCTCATTGATATCTGATGTGAGGAACCCCTCCTGCCACATGACACAAATTTTGAGTGTTTTGATTTGAAACATTTGCATCTGATCTTGCCAGTTGCTGAGCCACTACTTTGCAGTTGCTGAGTTACTGAAGGAAACCCAGTCTTTAGGCTTTCCCAAAGACACAATTAGTAACTGATCTTAGGAGAATGCTGTTATTCATGCTTAAAAGTGTCCTATATAATTTTAACTTGGATGCAACACTGTAGTGCAAAGAGTTCAAATTAAAAGTGGTCGTGGTTCTGAAATAACACTGTTCATATAAGGGGCTTTCATTGATGAACCTGGATTTAGAATTGATTGGGCTAAATCACTAATGTTTTCTTCTGCAGCCAAGGGCTCAAGAGGGATTATTCACCAGAGGAAAGCTTGAATCTGCAAGATGCTCATTCTGCTTCTACTGTTTATTAGGAATCTTAATATAGGAAAATATATTTGGGGGCATATATTGGCCTTTTGAGAAAGAACAAATTCTTGGTAGCAGTCTGGATATTGCAAAGATGGCATGCCAATTGAATTGCTTTCCTTAAAAAAAAAAAGCAGGAGGCCAAAAGGGCAAAGGTCTCTCAGTGCAAAATTAGACCAGTGACAACTGTCACTATCTGAGAAGACACATATTTCCTAGACCTGTCACTTACCTTATTAGGCGACATGCATGTGGGAGCTGACTGCTTTATATATACATCTGCATTTCATTAGAAGCTTACTCATTTGGCTGCTTGATTGTCAGGAAATTTAATTGGCTTTTCTCATAATAGGCAAAATTTATGCCCACTATTCTGTTTTCTATGACATATTAATTTCCCCTTTAAAGAGGAAGCACAGCACATTATTGAGAAAATAATTATGTAGTCCCAAAGTATTGTATCGCTCTTTTCCTTCACCACCATCTTCTTTCTGTTGGATTTCCCTAAGAAATGTTTGGTGAACAGGTGTGAAGAAGGCTGCTTGGTTCATGAGAAAAGTTTTCATTAGCCTGGGTCTGTATTTTCAGAAGATGAATATTATGAAAAGGCATACAATAACTAAAGACTGGTGTTTTCAGTACGTGTCAGGTAAAATGCAAATATTTTGTTAGTTCTTCAGGGAAGCATAACAGAAACAGAGATTAGATTAGATTAGATTAGATGATTAAATTAGGATGCCGAAGCCATTCGCTGCAGACATTTGCCAGGCATCTGTTAGGATTGCTGGAAAGAATGCCGCATTGCAGGTCAATGAGGGAGCTGAGGCCCAGATTTCCTAAGCCTGAATCATAGCTCTGTTGTTGATTTCTTGTGCGGCCTTTGACAAATTGCCATTTGTTTAGTTTTCAAAAATGACTATTCCTTTTCAGTGTCTTTCTGTCACATTAAGTCTAAGGACGCACGGGATCTGACCTTTTGAAGTCCTGAGCAGTTTTTTTGAGTTGTGGGTGATACCATGTTCAGAGCTGGCTTTTTGTATTGAAGTTCTCTATGAGAGCTCAGGATGAATTAACTTCTGTTTCTTCAGCAAACTGGACCTCCTCCCACCCCCAGACTAATACATTAGAATAAGGGCCAAAATTTTCTTTAAAAGCTTATTGCTGAATGGTTTGATCAGTGTCTGAGAGCTAGAAAGTGTTGCTTTTTTTTTTTTAACACTGAACACATATCAGCTGATATGGGAGCTGTGGCTGTTAAATATTTCAGAGGATTCAACTCCTGTTTAAACGGCTAAATTTGCCTTTATGTCTCTGCGTCCCAGAGTAGTCTCTTTGTTTATTATCCATCTTACTGATTTCACGTTGGAACATGTTGAAGAAAATACCAGAATTCAGGGGACTGATGAAACAATAATAATCAAAACTATAGAGGTGATGAAGAAACCAGAGAGAAGAAAAAAAAGAACGCAAAAGCACAGCACATTTTCTCACTTGAAATTTTACTCTCTTGTATAAACCCTCATCACCAAAATTCTCTCTCTTGCTCCATTGGATACTATTCTATAAACTAAACCTACTCAAGAGAGCAAAAGATTTCAGAATCAAATCCAAGTTTTACTTCATGCAAGTATTATTGTAGTACAGGCAAATGTTCGTACTACCCACTACTTGCAGCTATACTCAGTTAATGCTTACCGAAAAATTCCACGATGAGCACAACAAACGGAACAACGCTGAATCCTTTCATGTCACTAACTTTGATTTTACAGTGTCATTTCACTTTAAACTTCATGGAAGGGATTTTTTTAGCATGTGGCTAAAACTTACCCATGAATAAATCTGAAAACCTTGCAAATAATAGAGGTTTCCACAGATTAATACTTCTCTATTCAGCTATAATTATTTATGAGAATAGGGATTCTTCTTTGGTTAATGAACACCATCTGCTAACCGAACAGGCAGTAATATGGAAAGATCTATAAATCATCCTTTGCACAATCTTCAGCAACTACTTAGATTTTAGCCAGAGGAAAGCAAAGACACCAAATGTATGTTTCCCGAACTTTCTATTTGTTGTCTGATTTCCTAGCAACTAACAGCAGCTTAGGTAGTTGTTTTAAGCATTTTTCAAGGGAGTTCCAGAACCTTTATACTACTAGAAGAGTATCTCCCATCCCTTTTTTTTTCTGTTTAACTGCAGGGCTGAATTTTCCAAAATAACTGCAAGAAGGTCTGCACAAACTGAGCATACGCTGTATACAGTTCAGCTACAAGAACTTTTCCACAGTGCAGCTGTCTGTAAATCTGTCCACAAACAGCAAGACCATGTATTTTTGTGCTGAGAAAAACTTTAAAAGATGTTTCAATATGAACTGAATGGGTCTCACATTATTCACCACTATTTCAGCGAGAGCTGAAGTCATGCAGCAATTTATAGTTTCTGCTTCCACAATTTTATTTACCCCTAAAGACCAAATCTTTTTTCCTTTGTTGCCATAAACAGCATAAATTCCATTATTTTAATAGAAGCAAACTCTAATCTGATGTTTGCAGACAAATGTAAACAGTAGAAGGTTTGTATTCATTTAGTGGTTATGCCAGAGATGGAAGAAGTTTAATTAGCTGCGATGATTACATCATCATTTAAACTTTTCCTATTTCAATATCTTAATAAAGTAGGCAGGCTACTTTTGTATGGAAATTACATTCCAGGTTAAATCAAAATGTATTTCTTAGCTTGCTCAAGAAACAGGAAACATATACAGTACATACAAGTGGATGTTTCAAAAGAACAGGACTGGCATTTCTCATGAAGTTTTCGTTTTAAATGCAAAATCAATACATATATCCACATATTCATATAGGTATAAAAATAAATATGCATCTACATCTGCATCTTCAGTGTGAACACCATACACATGAATGTAATTTGTTTGATATCTTCTCAGGTTATTTTAAGTCTGCCAAGGCTGATTGCAGTGCCTAGTATAAGCATCTTAAGGCAGGGGATCTGTTTTCATAGGTAACACACACATAATATGGGAAATACTTGCAGTTTACTTTTCCTTGATGGCTTGTACCTGTGATCCGATCAAACAAAGGGATAATTCTGTAATAATTTTGTGACTAATGAAAATGGGGAAGACACTGAGTAAGTCAGGGATCAAATTCTAAATTAATCTTCTTAGAACATTCAAGACAAAAGTTTTGTGAATCACAAGGACCCATAATATTCCAGGAACCAAAATATAAGCTGCAAAGTCACTGAAGTTTGCTTCTTGTTTTGAAACACTATTCCTGATCATTTTTATTATTTTTTTTTTTTTTAATTCTAAGGCTTGGCAAATCTTTCACATACAAAATGTATAAGCATTTCAAAAAGTTTTTCTATTATAATTTGAGGTTTTCTTATTTTAGTGTTACATAGATGTAGCAAGTGAGTTTAAAGGCAGGAATATCTGTTTTAATCTCTTAAGTATTTCTGTAAATATTTTGTTAAAACCATCTAGCATCTATATATTTTTTCAAAAAAGCACAACAGAACTGATTCTTACCTCATCCATATAAGAGCAGAAACATAATATATAGACTTTCTGCCAGCTGGTCAGAGTTCAGAGATTATGATTCTGCTCTGATACAGAGGCTTCTGCTTTGCATATGCAGGTCAGTCAAAATAGTTCAGGTGTGAAGTTCACATATTTGCAAAGATCAGGGAGTCTTTTTTTCAGGTATTAGTGAATACTTAGGCATAAACTTAAGCAATTTCTGATCTGTTTGAAACAATAAATGATTTCAACATGAGTTCAGCACATTCATTATAAGAAATGAATCACAGACATCTAAACTTTACCTCCATTTTACTGGAGCATGTAAGAAGAATTATTTCTCTTAACAAAGAGCCTTTTCTGGGAACATTTGTAGTTGCAAGAAAAGAAATGGCACATGAAAACCAGTTTGACGTTCTTATTCATGTGCTTCACACACCTCATCCAGAGAGTATTGATTCAGCTCAGAGAAAATATAAACCACTCTGGAGAGGGAGCATGAATAATCTGAATGCTACCTGCAAGGGTTGCATAGAAAGAAAGGTCAGGGCCTCAAAGCCCATCACATAAGCTTTCCACTCATTTGAGCCACTTCGGGTTTAAATAAAAAAACATGTCTTTGTGGCTATCAGGAAACTCTTAGTAGGAGAAGCTGAGTCATAACTGCCTGTTTAGTTTAAAATGTTCCCAGCTTTCCTCAGGCTGAGATAAATGGCAATTGGCTTTGTTCTCGCCTGCTGAAACTCCCCTGCCTCCCCGTTCCCACCCCTCAGGAGCCGAGCCATCAAGTCTGTCTGTTGAGAAATCGTTCTGTTTCCCAAGCTGGCGAGGTGGCTTTCCCCTCCTGAAGTCTGGCCTCAGCGGCTGTGTCATTCCTGCTGCTGAGGGAGAAGAGAGAGAGTAACTCACCCTGCAGATTCAGCTGTAGGGCTCCCCCCCTGCCGACAACTTTTTTTTTCTCCAGCTATAAAAACCCAACGATCTGGTTTCTTTTGAGGAAAATTAGGCCATCTTCTGATGGCACTGGGGAAAAAAACGGGGTGGTGGGTTCCACTGAAGCTTTCGTCCTCTCTGTCTCTCTGCTGAAATATTAATGGATCTGTTTCTCCGGAGGGACTGAAGGCAGGATTGGTTTCAAATACACTTAAAAGCTGCATTTATTCCTTGGCTGAGACATGGGGTAGCGTGACAATGTAGCTTTGTGGCTGCAGGGCAAACCACCTCAGGGTTATGGAGCATCCTGTGCAGCAAGTTGGGGAAAAAGGGAGAACTAAGCCTGTGACAATTCACCCATGAGGTCAGCCTCAGCTATGTAAAGTCTTTCCTGGGTTATAGCTAACTATTGCTCAGTTGTGGGAATGCTTGTGTTTGAACGGTGGTTTTCTGGCGAGTCCTGTGCGATGGACTGATGGAGATCCATGTTACATTGTTGGCATGGTTGGGGTCTTCCTCACATCTGTATTTAGATGGCTCTTCTTTAGTTTAAAATAGCTTCTTCTTGCTTTGCTCCATTTCAGACCTGCTGCTCTTTCCTCTCATAGATTTTGCAGTCCTTGAAGTCCTACAGCCGACTGTGGCAAAGCCAAACTCAAGTTTTCAGTGAGGAGCTGAAAGACCCCATGGGTAGAGATGATGGCAAATGCTTTTGGGGCTTAGCAGCCACCCTTCAATAACCACAAGTTTGTCGTAGAAGGTGTTGAGGGAAGTATTTGCATTTAATCTTGATCTATAGCTTCCTGAAGAAAAAACAAGTGTTAAGCAGTGCAATGGCCAAAGATACCTTCTTCAAGTTGCAAATTATGCATAGATTTAATAGAGGTTAGGGGAGTTTTACACATCTGTGTAGATTAGTTGGGCAGGTCAGAGGGGTAGTTTATTTGGTTTATGTTGTAAAATATCACCTATAACTAAAAGTTCTGATAACAGATGCTATTTATCACTTCTGACATACACAGTGTTTGCCCCTGGGAATATAGAGCTCATGGTTCATTAAATGGTTTTATTAAGTGTTTGGGGGGCTTTTTTGCTATGTGACAGAGCCTTTCCTCTGGAAATAAAGCCAAAGAGATTGATGGAGCATGGGCTTTACTTACAATGCTCGAGTGACCCCGTAAAAGCTGTGTAAGCAAAAGTTTAGCTAGCACCTAAATGAAGAAACTGGGGGCTTGTAGTGTAGAGAGGGAAAAAAAAGCTGCTGCAAGGCAGAGCAACACATGTAAAATCAGACCAAACACACAATTCCATTGGGTTCTGCATGTGACAGATACACACCCACCCTACTGGCTTCTCTAAAGGTGAGGTTTCATCGTGAATGTAGCTGATCTAAATCTGTCCTGACACTGGGAAGGGCTCTTGTGCCTTCCCACCCCACTGACACCTGCACTGGGGGACTGGGTCAGGGAAAGCATCTTCCTGGGAACAACAAAAGTAGGTGAGCGCAGCAGTTGCCACAACTCTGTAAAGCAATGATAGAACTGCAGTCCTGGTTGTTCAGCTGCTTTGTGCTGTCAAATTAGGGCCTGCATTTGATCCATTGTTTTGCTTTTTTTTTTTTTTTTTCCAATCTAGCTCATAATATGCAAGAACTTAATCACCCAAGGAGCTGGGGAGTGAGGTTAGGACAACAATTTCTTATCAGAAAGGAAAATACATAACTTTTCAAACATGGCATATCTTACAATTACAGTTACAACTGAATAAAAAAGAACATTAAACCCACCAAATGTCAGAAACCCAGTTTATCCACTGTGACTTGGCAGCTTGTAATCATGCTCACTGGGCTGAGGGAAATTGCATTGTCTTTAATTTTATGATTTCTAAAGCAGTGGGAAACAGCATTTTTACAACAATAGGAAGCCCTCCCCATGATAACTTGGGTTGTGTATTAGTTGAGGTCAGTTAACAACTGAGGATGGCTCTGATTCAGCTTTCTAGAACTGATCACAGTTGGAGGCCAATACAAAAGATGTCACTTCTTTTGCTGCATGTCTGTTTCTTCAGACATTCTGTTTCTGTCAAAGCAGATGTTGAGGCACAGTGAGAAACATTCCAAACCAGGAGGTGAAGTGCTTACTGCATGGGCAGGGCCAGCAGGTCCAGCCTGCCGTTCTTGAGTTTCTCTTCCCTGCTGGACCTCAGTTCCCTGTGATAGAGCAGACCCTTAAGGCCAGTATTCACATTTGTTCATTAAATGGGTGCTAATGCCTGTCCTCATTGCAGAGCTGTCAGTGAGCTTTTCCAGAGCCCCTCACTGACGGCTTCTTTGCTGTTTTATCAGGTTGTGGAGGAGAACTCTCTGGCCCTTCTGGTTCATTTCACAGCCCTGGCTACCCCAGCAGATACCCAAGCAATAAGGAATGCATCTGGTACATTCACACAGCACCTGGTAGCAGCATTCAACTCACCATTCAGGAACTTGACATTGAATATCACTCAAACTGCAACTACGATGTTTTGGAGGTAAGAGCATTAGATTTACTACTCAAAAATACACAAGTTATGTGCTTTTCTGTCTGGAGCAGATAATACCAACATCTGCAGGAAAAGAACAAACAATTTTACTGCAATTTTCCCATTTTTGGGAAAGTCTGTATACCTTAATAATGATGCTAGGCACTGTACACTTTCTAACAAGAGACAAAACTGCTTTGAGAAACTCAGTCTTAAAAAGTCCACCTTTTACAGAGAACTAAGCATAGGGTGCTGCACTGTGAAGATAAAATTTCCTGATGTATAGGAAGATAATGGATCTCTTGGGGGATAACGAAGGTGAGACTTTGTGTAGGACCTTACAAGGAAGTGGGAAGTTTTATAACCCTGAGCACTGAAAACTATGAAGAGCCTTTGTACTCAGAAAAAAAGAATAAAAGAAGAGGAAGTGTCCTAGTCAGGTTAGGGCGGTGGAACAAGGAGAAAAGGTACTTCTCTAAGGGTTTACTGATCTTTAAGGGACTTGTAAGACTGGATGGTCCTGTTATATACTACATCTTTGTGCTTGTCTTGGGAAGCAGCCAGGTGAACAATCCCAGCTAACAGATTTGAATAGATTTCCAGTGCAGGAAGAAGGTATAGGAAATAATTTCAGAAAGAAATTCTTTAGAAGTGTAGACTTGCTGGATTGCTCTCATTAAAGATGTTTGAATCACTAATGGATTACTAATCACCCCTACAGTTGTTGGCTCTTTCTATTTAATACATAGGTGACATTTGAACGTTTTTGTAATGAACCTGATGATTAAGAGATCTTGTAGCACTCTGCTAGGGCCTTTCTTCTCCTCTTCTCCTGGGTGATGTGATGTGTGACTGATGTACGGCTAGACAGCTTTCTGTCCAATACCTACCCATACTCACTGCTGCCTATTCTCACCTTTGTAGCTTTGATTTCTCCAGCCTGTGGTCCTTAGTGCACACTCATCCACAGTATTCCTGGAAGACTTAACTCACATCCCAAAGCAGGTCCTGAATATACAGTTGCCAGATAGATGATTGCTAGGCATTTGTATGAGTTAGAAGAGATGTATAACTTAACTCCAACTTTCTGGCAATGAAACAGGCTTCCCTATCTTAGCAGTGAAGCAGAAGTCTTGACCAAATGGACACTGTATTTGAGTATTCTATTGACTTTGGGACTTCTGTAGGATCTGGGTGTAAGGAAGTTGTTCCATGAATTTTCCATCAGTAGCATTGGCAAGTATGACTGTATGTTGCATTGCTGACACCAGTGCCTGTGAATAGGTGACCTGTGTTGGCTAGTTTGGGTATTCGTGAAGTCTGTGGTATTGCGGATTCATTGTTGTTTGTGCCTAAAGTGACTAGATTGAAGCTAATCTGCCTGAACACATCAGTTATGCCTTTGTTGCCCAGAGGAATCCATTAAACAGCTACAAAAATCTACATCTTCCATGGCTGACCATTTCTTGAATAGTGCAAGGACAATGCAGGTGGTCACACAGGAGCCATCATGATCCAGTACAGATGGCTGGCAACCATTTGCTTGACAGTTTTTTTGACTAGTAGGGGAGCTGCCCTACAACCATTGTTTATGAGTGTGTTGCTGCACACAAATATCTGAAAGAAGTTGTTTAAGAGGATCCTGCAGTTTGCTGCTCTGTCTCTCTGAGCAAGATAATTACCTTAGGTTTTGGACTTGCTTTCTTTACCATTTCAAACTTAGTTGCTATGCTTTACTTCTTTCCAGCCTTACTCATTCATCAGCATAGAAGTCCACCTTGCTGTTTGAACTTCCCTGCCTTCCTGCCCTCAGAACTGGCATGCCTCTGAGTTACTTGTCTCCTGACCTTGGCTCATGCAGTTCCCAACAGCTGTCTCTGATCTTCTGACAGATAACCTAATGTAAATCAACTTATTGAGAAAAATGGGTTCGTGTCTTAGTGCAAGATCAAAGGTTCTGCATGGCAGTAAACAGCTTCCCCTACCAAACTGCAGGCATTTGGTGGAGCTTTATGTGCCTTGTCACGTATATATTTTCTTGCTTTTGTTATAAAATTACACATTCGGAGCATGATTGATACAGTCTACACAGAACAAATGATGAGTCAGATTTAGTGCGGAAAGAAAGGAACATAGTTGACCATTTTCAGGAGCTACTCTATCTTGCCATCTTCTTTCCTGTAGTTGTGTGTGTATGTCCAGACTGAAAACTATAAACACAAAAGTTTGGAAAGTGTTAGGAAAAAAAGAGGTTCCTGATATGCCTTTGACACAGTGTGTTTCAGCAATCACTAAGGTTCCGAACTTCTTTGACTCTAATATAATCTTCCCAAGAATATTCTGTCTACAAATTCTTTGGGTTTGAAGTCTGCTTTTTCTCATAGTTATTCTCCTGATTTCACTTTTTCCTTATCTTTGAATAGTGAGTTTCTACCGCTTCCTGTTTTCCTTCAAGCCAAATAACTTTCCAGTTCTAATAGGAAGTCAAAATCAGTACTAAAGTAGCTCTGCATGCTGCTGTCCCTCCCCGTCTTATTAACTCTCTCTACTCTCTGAAATAAGTTGTTGTCTTGTAGTAAAAATTCCCCCGTAAACACAAAAGATGCTCACCTGGATGCATTTAGCTTTTGCTTAGAAACACTTTCACCCATTTGACCTGGCAGAGAAATGTAGGAAAATTCTAAGAGATCTTTCCCGTCACAGCACCTTTGCTACTAACTTTAGTTTTATACCATAATTTCTTGAATATTTCTCTTGCACATTTTTCTGAAGCATGTTTATTCTTGTAAAATACAGCAACTATTTCCCTTCCCTTCCCTTTGACAGTGTCTTCTAAACAAGCTGTACCTTCCATGTCAGTATCTGAGTACTGCCATATGTTTCACCAAGACTGTGCAGTAATAGTTACATAAAAATACTGTGTGTGAAATCCTCAAGTTCTCCTCGTGGCTTCTGCATGCTCAAGTGTTTGACACATTCTCCTTGAATCTGTCTCATTGTTTCTTCTATGACACTGTTGCGCTTTGTCTTTCTCTCTTCCCCATCAGATTCCATTCCTTTTACAAACATCCAGAAGCAAATTTTAGCGTGTTCTTATAGATGTTTTCTAGAAATGTTTCATGGAAATAGAAGATATTATTTTGGACATAGTGAAAGAGTTAAAGATATTTTTTAAATGGCTTCTATTGAAAATACATACATAGAGAAAAATGACCATGTCTGCTGTGTTAAATTATGGCTTCTTCTCTTGAACATGGACCAGATTTTTGTAACTATAAATATGTTCTGCCACAGCAAGATGTAGCTCTGAGCTGAAAAGGAAGGAAACCTGTCAATCTATTGCACTTTCAATTCTGTATTAGATGCTCAGGTCTTCTTATTTAAATATAAAGAAACATCAGGTGTTACTATAATTCTTAATTCTTGGTCAAAGTCAGTCTCTCTCTTTGCTGGCAATTATATCTGAACAGGGATCAGTTTTATTCCCAGAAAATCTGTGTCATGAGGGTGACCAAACACATAAAACCAGCTTTCTGTTGCTCATAACTCTGGAATGCTGACTGTTAACAATAAATGGAGCTAACGGGGCAGAAGCAAATGATAAGAACAGATTAAAACCATGGGCTTTATGGCTGTGTCCTGCATCCCCGCTATGCAGTCCAACATCATTTTATCTCTGGATCGGGTACTCTGGTCAGACTAAATATTTTTATTTTTATCTGTTTGCAACTCAGACATCCTGTGACTCTTTGTGAACCACACCCTGGAATTCATTCTTTCCATCCATTCTCTTTTCCCTCTTCTTTTTTCATGTGGTAACTATTGGTTTTCCTCTTTGTAGCCAAAAGTAACATTTTATTGTTTTTTGTCATGGAAACACTCTGACTTGTTTTTGTTCCAGTCCTCATGAAAGCATCTGATTAATTGAACTGGCATAAAAGAGAAAAGAAAATACACTCCTAACTGTAAAGAGCTTGGCTTTGACTGTGCTTTTTATTTTGAAACTGTGCAGAAGGCCATTGCTGAACAGTTAACAGTGTAAAGGAGGCTCACAAACCTCAGATTTCCATCAATATTTCTTCCCCATCCGTAATTCTCTTTCAACAGGTCAACTCTAAGTGTTCATCTTGGGCCAAGTTAATTTCTGAGGTAATACTACAGAAATCAGCAGGGCTTGTGTCAGAGCTGGGTTTGGTCCCTTTGCCCGTGGTGTGCAGATGGCCCCAGGGAGCACCAGGGATGATGTGGGAGAGGCTGATCCATGACGCTTATTAGATGCATATTAGAAACTCCTGCTGTTTCCTCTGCCACATAGCTTCTCTGGGCTGGTTTAGGTGATTAAGAGCATGTGTTTCTGCTAGATCTCATGCTGTGGCTGTGACTCAGGGAGTATACCACAAACACATTTTACAATTCACATTTTGAACAGACTTCTGACAAGTGCAGTGTCATTGGGCCCCACAAGCAGTAAGATTTTTCTGGAGACATTGAGCTTCCAGTGAACAAACATGCTTCTTCCCCAGACTGTGCCTGCTTCATTACAGATTGTTAATCTGAGCTGTGAATTCATCCATACTGACTTCTCTTGAATGCCTTGAGATGATCGATTGGACTGAGGAACCATTACCCATTCAAGTCATGCAGCCTCCCTGCAGAATACAAGAAAGTGCTGTCTCAGTGCAAATAAAAATCTTTAAGCTATTAAGCCTGTGTAATCAGCCACTATAACAAAATATATTCTGAACATCTAACAGACTATGACATTTATAAAAAACCTAATTCCTTGTTTCTTCTAGGGATGCAAGCTTCAGCTTCTGAGGTCTCACATTACCCTGGAATCACTGAATATTTTTTCCTGTTAAAAAAAAAAATAATTCTTTCCCTTATACCTCCAATGGCAGAGCAGTGTCAGGCACATGAGCAGTTAGTGAGCACACGATCAATAAAACTATGTAGCAATGCGCTACATTTAGCCCTAGAGGTGGTGCGATTAGCTCAGCTGTTTGTAAGACTTGCTGAGATATTTAGCTTGGACAGAACCCCAACTTATTCTGGGCTTAAAAAGTATCAGGCAGAGCTTATGAAAATATTGAGTTGCCCCTTATCTAGAAGTGATCAGAGGCAAAAGGGCCAGATAGCAGGCTGGTTCTTACAGTACTGCCACTGTCTGAAATCATGGATTGCTTTTTTTGACCTTTGTGGTGTTTACAAGACTAATAAAATATTGGAGCAGACTTGAGATGCTACTGGTGGGAAAATCCTGATGGGATTTGTTGCCTTATCTTCCTATTCCCTGGTTTTGTTAGAACTTGCCATTCTCTAGTTTAGCTTTAGGATTTATACATAATACATGCTGATACAATGAGAATGTATCTATTGCTAGTTCAGACGCTGAAAGACAATAGCACAGTCTTTATTTGGTGTACGTCTTCAACAGTTTTCACATTTGAGGTTACTGTCAAGCTGGCTTTTGTAGCAGCTGTCCTACCAGGGACACGCCAACAGAAGGTGGGAGACTCTTTAAGATCAGGTGGCATTTCATTAGCATGCAAGAAGCCAAGAAAATCCAATCACTGAAGGCACTAGGCACCAAAATCACATGTCCGGGTTTGAAAATTGCACTGAGCATGTGTGTTCAGCTTTAAGAGTGAAGACTAAGGAAAGGGAGCCAGTTCCACCAGTTATAAATGGGGCTCAATCTGAAATCCTACATCCCTTCTGGAAAACAAGAACAGGATTAACAGGGCTTCAGCACTGCCATCTAATTCAGTTCAATTGGTTTAAAAATGCATTCTAAAGTACACAATACTGCTGATAACGTTTAAGAGAATGGTGGGTTTCTGGTTTATAACTGCCTGAGGCACACTCTTCTGAGTAGGAAATAATCCCTTTTAAAAGTCAAACCCCGTCTTCTTGTGCAAGTATGTATGATATACTTCCTTGTTTCTGAAGAGTATTATTAAAATGTAGTTTACTTGACCAAAATCCCATAGTTTGGATGTTGATTCTGCCATTGAAGTAGATAAAATTGCAATGGTTTTGTTTTATCAGAGAGAGTAATGAAGTCTAGCCCCAATTTAAAAATCAGTCTTAGCTGTGCCTTTAAACATAAAGGGTGCAAAATATCAGCACAGATTCCTGCAAAGAAATACGGTTTGTTTGCACAAGCACACAAAAAAATCTGGTTTTATATCCCAACAGAAACAAGTTTCTAACCCTGGAGGGATGGGAAAAGAAGAATGTGGTGAAGTTCCCAAAGCAGAAAATTCTTATTTAATGCAGAGGTGTTTTGAAATCAGCTAGAATTTCATACTTGCACCAGGTAGTTCAGATGCCAAGTAAACCTGCAGAGAAAATAACTGTATTAGCTACTTTACATTTCAAAATGTGATATGACTTTCAATACTTGCAGAGTTTTTTTTTCTTTTAGATAAAAAGTTCTCAGGTATTCTGTGTGGCAGACAATTTCTTTGAAAAACTTTGACAGTTTCTTCCATTTCTAGGTCTATGGTGGCCCTGACTTCCTCTCTCCTAGACTAGTCCAGCTGTGTGTTTCAAGATCAGCACAGAACCCACTGCGAGTCTCTACTACTGGCAATTCAGCCATCGTTCGTTTCAAGACAGATACAGCAGTGACAGGGAAAGGGTTTAATGCCTCCTGGCAAGAAAATCCAGGTGGTGAGTATACTGATTAATACCGTGAGAAGTTCAGCAAGTCTGAGAATCGAGGATCAGCCATGCAAACATTTAAAGTAGTTGAACAGCATAGGACTGAAAGCTGAAGGAGAATGTGGGTGTTACTGGATTCGGTAACACTAAGAGATGCTGAAAGACACACAGAGAATAAATGGGCTAACTAGCTGAAATCTAGGCCTATGTATGTATTTTGTAACAGTCTTATCTTGCTGGGGTTTCTTCTTTATATAATTAATCAAGACATTCCTGTAATCAGAAAACTACTTTTGCATGCTAACGGTTCTTCCCACCCACTCACCCACATAGAGTTCTTAGCTGAATTGTGCTTTTGGTTTTAAACTGTAAATTGAAAAATATCTGAGAACATGGCTTAACTTGGAGAAGTCGGCTGACTCCAAAAATATTTGGAGTGATTAGTAAATACTTGAACTCTGTAAGGTTCATCCATCCCCCGTGTGATTATTTGTTCAAAGCCTTACTGGTAATCAGTAAAAGAAGACATGCTTTAAAGACCCAGCCACATGTCTCTACATGGGAGTTCTTATGAAAAGGCCAATTATCGGAAAATAATTGCAATGAAAAGTGAGCAGAGGCAGGTTTTAATTCTTGCAGTTTTGCTTGATTAAGCACACTAATTCCTTAGTTTGTCAAGGTTTATACTTCTCCATTTTCATAAGTTTTATGAGAAAGGCACAAGATTATTTTTTTAAAAAAAAGAAGTCTACAATAGCCCTTTGAATTAATCCCCTTCTGAGATCTTATTTTTACTGCTTAGGCCCCCTGAAGCTTTCTCATCCCTCTACAGCATCTTGCCTGTTGTGCTCCAAACCCCCTCTAGCCTCTAAAATACCCACTCACCAGAAAACAATAACAGTATAGTTTTTATCCTTCCAGCGGGCTGCCTCCATCTACAGCAGTCCCAATGTCTTTCTCTCACCCTCCTCCATCCCTTTCCAACATATAAAAGTTCATTTGTTTGTGTTAGTCCTGTAGAAAGTCCTAGCACTTCCCACACAAGATCCATCATTCCAAGCTGTTTAGATATTCATGAGTACTGGAGCTGTTCTGGTTGGAAATACCTGAAGGTGCCCTCAACTGCATGGGCAGAGAAGTAGAAACTTGGGGCTTGCAGTTGTTGTACTGCTCGTGGGAAAAGGGGAGCTCCTAGCTGTCTTGGTATTTTCAGAAATGGTTTACTCACATATGATCAGCTAGGCATAGTCATTGCTTTCTCAGTATGCTACCTCTGAGGCATTCATGCAAACAGTATTTTTGATGGCTTTTACAATATCTAGGATAGAGGATTAGCAGCACTAATACTTCAGCCATTACAATATCTACTACCAGCCTGTGACTAGAAAGAAACATTACTCACAGGCATTGTTGTTGCATATTCACCAGTAATGATAATGTTATACTTTCCTGATAGTAATTTCCATTGATTTTTGTTATGGACAGGACACTTCAACGATTGGAGCACTCATCTTACCAAAGTTTAATGTAGAAAATATAAAGATGGAGATGTTCTTAGTTTAAAAATATAGGTGGAATCTCGCTAAGCATAGAAGAGCTTGTGATTAAAACTGGTTATGTCTCTTTCAGGCTGTGGTGGTGTCTTCCAAGTTGCCAGTGGGGAAATCCATTCTCCAAACTATCCTCAACCTTATAGTAACAACGTAGATTGTTCTTGGGTTATCCAAGTTGACTACAACCACAGAGTCCTGTTGAATTTCACGGATTTGGACATTGAAAATCACTATTCCTGTGACTATGGCAATGTTGCGGTAAGTAACAATAGAAATTTCAAAAGTTCCCTTAATGAGTCTGGTGCAATGCTTGCAAAAGAGGAAGCCTACTATGCAACCTAAGCTGCAGTTGGTTTCAGACTTGTAGTTGCATAGTCATATTTATTCATTGATGAGCTAAAGCTTAAATTTACACGTAAATAGTTATGATCTAGTTCTCTTTGCTTCACCAATGAAATAGGCTTCACAAATGTATTTCTGCATTCTTCTTGGTTCCCACTTAATATCTGGAAGGATCTTTTCTTGAAAGCAGTGCATGCTGCAGTCTGGCACCACATTTTTCCTGCTGGTGGTGTGAACTGTGGTTAGTACCGCAGGAATAACCTCATACATAAATAGATGGCTGTTGTTATGACACCCTTTCCCAAATATAGTGCAGTTTACTACAGTTTGCTCCAAGCCATAGGATGGGCTGCCCACATATCTAATAGACTGCTACACTCTGTTACAAACTCAGGAGACAGGGAGGTCTGCATCCGGCGGGAATTGTGGCTGGCTGGTTTTCTTTATGGATGCACTGTGTATTCAGGTGCTCCTCAGCTGTCTCTTTAATTGCTTCATTAGAGCTGCTGCTCTCTTAAAAGCTTCACATTGCTGTGGGTTTGTGAGCTTTTGTTGATGTCACAGAAATTAAAGTTGCTGCTCAATCAGGACATGACAATGAAGAGCTCTCCACGTCTCCACTTGGCCTTTTGGGAGCAGGGACATGAAATCCTGACCTTCGATGTCAGATTGCACTTTACTCAGGACAAAGGCATGTGTGATCAGTACCAGTCAGATAAAGCACAGTGGCTGTAGCCCAAAATCCAGCTTTCCTCTCCTTGATAAACTGTCATTCACAGAGAACTCAATTTGGCAGGAACTGAGACTCTTTTGAAAACAGTGTCAGTTTTAATAGCATTGCCTCGTAAAGCTTTTTTGTACTGAACCAGAAAAAAGCAAGTATGTCCCCATTTGCTGAGCTGAACTGAAGATTTCATTTGGCCACAAAGCATCTGTACAATGACTGTTCATTTTTTTCTGGTTCTGAAATAGGAAAATATAGTTATGTCTTTTCATTCAAATGGTTTAAATTCATCAGCAGGATCATTGAAAGGAAAAATCTATAGGAAAACCTTCTAAGCCTTCTGTGATATCACACAGGAGTAGAAAATCAAATTGCTTGACAGAAACTCAGGCCATCTGGAATGGCAGTACTGGTATAAATTAAAAAAAAAAATCTGCAAATTAAGGGCTAAATTCTGAAAAGACCTGATGTACAAGCTTCTCTTTTAAACGATGCCAATGTATGTATGTATCTATCTAAACCAGGGGTCCTCAAACTACGGCCTGCGGGCTGGATACGGCCCCCCAGGGTCCTCAATCCGGCCCCCGGTATTTACAGACCCCCCTGCCGGGGGTTGGGGGGGGAAACCAAGCAGCCGCAGATGGCTGCCTGCCACTGCATCCGCGCGCCGGCCCCCTGGTTAAAGAGTTTGAGGACCCCTGATCTAAACCCTTTGCAGAGTACACAACTCCATGAGCTCTGTGCAGCTACAGGCACAACTCCCGTTACCTTTATAGGCTGGATATGGGCACTGATTTTTTAGTCATTGAAAGGCACCAGTCCTTCAGCTAGCAGAGATGACTGTGGCAGAGCTCTTTGTATAAGTGGAGTTTGCAGTGACACCCCTTGTCCTCTATTGCCATACGAGTATCTGTTGCTTGCTTCTGCTTTTTTGTTTTTTGGGGCTGTTGATGGAGGAAGTTCCCTGTGAGCCCCAGCTGTGCAAGCACAATTGAAGCAGCAATGTGAGCAAGGAGGGAGATTTAAATTTAATGCAGGCATCAATCGTTGCCCACCAAATGGAGGGTAGTTTGAAAATTGATGAGGGAGAATGCTCATCTGAAGCCAGGAGTTAACGAAGGGCTCTGAGAGTCTGTTGTATGAGGTAGAGAAGAGCTCTTCAGTGGTACTGTAGAGGGATCAGCAGGGCAAGAAAGAAGTGGATGGGGTTTCTTTCTCTGTCTGGTACACCAGTAAGCAGAAACCTGCTTGTTACCAACATCTGGGTGGGATCTGTGTTCATCTCATTCCAAGGCTTGCTATATGCCTCACACAGGAGAACAGAGGGAGGGGACAGAGTGCCTCAAAATATGTAAGTAGATGTCTGACTGGGAATGGTTTAGGAATTACATTCCAAAAGCTGTGTAGATGGAAAATGTGGGTAGCTAAGGAAGCAGATGGGTTGTTTTTCTCTCTCTAATATAGGAACAACTACTATGTATGAGTAACACAGTGGTTCCACCCTTTTTTATTTCTTAAATTTTTACTTATCTTTATAGAATTTATTTACTCTGTGAGTTCTCCTGGGGCTTCCCTCCACCCTTAAGTGTACCAATGGCCTTTTCCTTCATCTTTCCCCTTCTAGATCCACTCATTTTTCCTGTGTTATGGCTGAGATTTTTTTAAAAGAAATGTTTCTACCGTAAAACCCTTTCTATGGGGAATACACAAAAATATACCTTTTTTCCTGTAGTGTTTTCCATTGCACATTCTTTATGTGAGCAAAACGGAGAGAGGGAGGATACTCGTGTCGGCTGCTTCTTGGTTATGCTGCAGCTCCAAAAAGCCCAGTGCATTTTTCAGTTCTGCTCAATGATTTCACAGGTGAATCTGAGCACAGATGTAGGTTCAGCCGAACGAGCAGGCACGGTAGCAGTAACCCCCGGTGAAACTGCTCTGAGCTCCCTCTAGAGGCAGTAGGTGGAGTGCGCAGAGAGCAGTCCAGGGCACCAAAAAGCACATTCTTCATTTACTTAACTGCCTAAACTTAGCTGATTCTTCGGTTTCTATGCCTTCAATTCTGTACCTTATCTGTTCTCAGAACAGATTAGCATCTCTTCATCTGCTAAATGAGGATGTATAGCCTTTACTCTCTCTGATCTCAAACATAACTCAGTTACATTCTGTAGAAAGCATAAGATCTTTGAGACTTTTCGCTGTCACTGTCACCATACATAAGGAATAGATTTTTTATTTTTCTTTGTGTACCAGCTCATTTCTATCTAGAGAATGTGTGTTACAACAAACAAATTTGTTTCTCTGAAGGAACAGAGAAGGAAAGAAGTAGTGAATGCACTGATTTTTAACCAGCATTGTATCTGATGCTGCACCAGCAGTGCCAGTCAGCAGGAGTTTCAACTATTCGGAGACTCAAGGATGCAGCTCAGAAGGCAGTGCTTGTAGTGCAAGGCACTGAGAAGTGGAGGGAGAAATTGTTTGTTCTTTTCAGTGGCTTTCATTAAGTAAATGTTATTTTTCTTTCTTGTTGCAGTATAACAAGTAGTACGTAGGAATGTTGAAATGTAAGCCTCTGGGAGCTAGAGAGGAGGTGTGACTTTATTTATTCCAGGTGCTGGTGGAGAGGATCTTCCAAGAGAGGACACCTGGGAATATGTTGAGTTTTTATGGCTCAGAAGACAAAAAATATCTTCTTTTTGTCATATACCTTTGCAAAATGCAGGACACATTTGAGCAAGAAGGCAGTGAGTCAGTTATGTTAACTGTGGAAAGGGAAGAGAAGAGCAAATTGCTGCTCTGCACAGTGCAAATGAAAACTTGGCTTTTAAGTAAGTGGATGCATCATTTTCCTTTACTCATGCTGCCACAGAAATGCATATCTCAGATGCTTTCAAAATAACTTCAAGAAGCTGCAGAGAGACGCAACTCTTTCCTGAACTCGTGTGAACAGTGTGGTTTCTGATCTAGATTCAAGCCTGAAATCCTCCCTATAAAATAGTTTAAGCTAATGAGTAGCAGGTGAGCGAGAATGATGCAGCCATAAAATATCAATGTGTTACTGTTCCTGATTAACTTGTAGTTGCCATAACTCCTAAGAGTTGCTACTGTATCTCATTAATGCTTACGGTGAACTGTTGCTTGAATCAGATTTTTAGCAAGTGAAAAAGGCTAGGAATCATTTCTGGGTTTCTGAAAGAGGAGACAGTACTATCCTTCAAGCAAGCTGCCCAGAAACACAAATACACTTGATTTAGAAAACATTCCTCTGACCTCATGTTCTTCTCACAGTATTATCACAGAAAGACTTCTTTTATTCCAGGAAGCTTTTGGAATGAAATGCCTACTCTTATATTACTCATCCTTAATATCTTACTGAGTGAGAAAGCTGAACTACTAGAGTCTCACAACAGCCCATGTGTCAATGGTCATACACTCAGCTGTGCAATGGCACAGATACATCAAAACCAGCAGTTTATGTGAACTGTAGTCAGGCCCTCTCTCTACACTCTGTCAAGGGAATGCTTATTCTCAGTTCTAGCGTTCAGGTAAAATCCTCTCACTACTGTCTAGGGAAAGACAGTACCTTAATTCCTGAGGGGTTTTTTGTTATTACTTTTTTGCACATTCCATGGTTTGTGGGTTTTAGCTCGAGGCATTCTGTCTTATATACAGAATGTATGTGCAGAGGAAGAATAAACACTGCACACTACGTATTAAAGAGCTGACTGTGGCAGGATGCCAAGAGTGAAAAGAAGGTTGAATGGATGGATATTTTGGGTCTCTTTACCCAGATACTCATTTTTACAGACATCGCAGTACACTTAATGCTCTGTCACGAGGTCCCACGCAGCTAGCTAGTGTTACAGGCCCAAGGGCAAATGTTTAATTCATGAATACAGCATTGGCTATGTAGGGTAGGCCTGTGGATTAAGCAGGAGTTTTGTCCTTTCTTTCTCAGCTCCAAAGTTTATTTGAGGCAGCTCACCTTTCTCTCAGCTACTGTTTTTTATATATTTTTTTTCACTAATGTGCTCAAAGGCTTTTGAATACTGGAGGCAGAAACATTGCATTGTGTTACACAGCCTAGTTAGAAGGTTTTAATTCGTCTGTGTTGCATTGCACAGATAGGCTGGAATGTGAGGCATTTTGAAGCAAAAGAAGACAATCTCAAGAAGTACATTTCTTCTAACCGAATGGCATTATTTTGCTCAAGGTGGACTTTTATACAGCCTTTAACATCCTGGCACCTGAGTACCTTCCAGCCCTTCTATTCACATTTTCCTCCATTTTGCTATAGGAAGCTGAGTCACAAGTTATAATTGATGAGGTGTCTATGGTAATGCAGGACGTTAACACTGAAACAGGAACTGAATTCAACTGCTGTTGCTGGCCGGTAGCCCAAAGGCTTTTCCTCTGGTGGTCATGCAACTGTGCTGATGGCTCCAGTGCTTATCACTTCTGAAACCAGGCACAAGGGCTCTGAGACTGACCCATGGCTTCAAAAACAGTAGCAACAAATCATGTCAGCTGGAGTGCTAGGAAAGATTAGCGGGAGGCTCTGAGACTGTGGCCATTTTCCCCTCGAGCTAGAAGCTAATTAGTTTTAACTTCACTATCCTTCTCCTCCTGATTGTGAAACAGAGAGGAAGGAAACAAAATTGTCAGCTGTAGGGAGAAAAAAAAGAGAAGGAAGGCATTTGTGGTAGAATTAAAAGTGAAGTTTTGTGACCCCAACTTTACTTTCTTTCTCCTTTTTTTTTTTTCTACTTTTCTTCATCTTCTGCTTAAATTACACTTCAGGTATGTATGTGCAATTCCACACCTTAAAGCCATTATAAAGCATAGATATATGGACTCTGATCCTTGATGTTGGGTTCATATATCTAAAAATCGTAATCCTGTATCTTTTTATACAGTCATAGTTCCCGCTGCTGCACTATTTGCATGTTAGGGCCAATTTAGAAGTCTTTACTGAGGCAAGATGTAGGGCTTAACTGAATAAAAGCTAGGCAGGAGCTCATGTTAGCTATTAACAGAAAGCAGTAAATGTATGGGGGTATCTGGATTGTTAAAAGGAGAGTTGCTTCTATACCAGGTACATACAGAGGAAGATGGTTACTTGATGCATTTTTGTTATAAAGGCTACAGGATCTTCATCCTGAATACATGCATTTTTTGGAAATGGTCACAATCGTAAGATAGGCAGTGCACAGTTTGTTTGCACTGCTCATACCAGGGCTGTAACACAATCAAACTGTATGAAACGTAAGAGAGGGAATGAAATAGAAGTCTTCTCGTTACTCCTATTGAAGCCAAATACTTTAATTGATCTTTCATAACAGGTATTTGATGGTCCCAGCAATGAAGCACACCTTCTTAGAAAACTCTGTGGAACACAGCATCCTCCTCCTATCACATCCTCCAGGAATCTGATGTACATTCGACTGCAATCTAATGCAACCAACCAGCACAGGGGCTTCAGCGCTCGCTTTACTGAAGGTAATCTTGTCATTCACATTAATGTACATTTTTCTAATCAGTTTGTTTGTATTAGACACAATCTTTTAGCACAGCTGATAACAAAAGATGTTGTTTCTATACATGTAGCATACTGATGCGTATCTTTAACAGGACTGATTGTTTCCAAATTATAAAGAATTATAAATCTAAGGATTGTCTTAGATTCTTTGATTGGGGGAAGAGAATGGTTTTTGTAGTAAGGCATCTGGCATACATCAGCAGCCTCCTATTCCTCCTCCCTAGAGGGGTAGCTACCCATAACTGTACTGAGAGAAATGTGCAACTTGCAGTTTCCATAAACCTAGTGACAAAATAACACTTTATGTGTCTATCCATGTGCATGAATCTGAAAAGCCATAAAAGGCTTCTGTGTGGTGCTGGTGATGAAGCCTATGGATTCAAGCCTGCAAACCCTGCCAAACATCAACCATCCAATTTGTGTAGGACTAATTGGTATTTTACATTGTTTCCTTTTTAATGAAAAATGACATCAACTGGGCAGAATTTTTCGTGAAATTAGGTACTATTTGATGACTGGTGATTTTCTTTTTTTTTTCCGCAATAACTTTGGAAACATTTTTTCCTCCGAAGGTACAGCCATGTAGTTTTCGTAGAGAAAATCATTTTCTCTCATTTTCTTCCTAGGATTCTTTTCACTATAAATTAGTACTTTCTTCAGAAACGTTTTGTCTCTGAAAATATTGTGAAAAATTATAAAGGAGGAATTTGTATCACCAAAAATGTCAGGAACCCCAGTTGTTGAGGTACGAGTTAGATACATAGCTAGGCATTTCTGACTAACAGGTATGAAAGCCTAATCAGTTAAATATTCTCAGAGCATGTTTACTGGATTAGGTCCTGTACAAAACCTGCCTGGTGAGCAAGTGCTCCCTGCCTAGGATGTAGGCAATCTAGCTTCCCTCTTCCTGAGAAAAACCTGGAAGTCCCATCTCCTGCTGGATGTTTTAGGTAGCATGGCATGATAAATTAATCTCAGCCTTTGGTACCTAACTCCTCACCCTGCTGTTTAAGGCACCTATGTGTTAAACTCAGATTTGGGGGGCTTCTGATGAGTCAGCATGCTTAGAAATGGGCCATGACAGCACTCAGCACTGTTAGCCAAAGCTGCACAGTCAGCCAAGCTCTTGCACATGTGCAACATTTCACACAGCTGCAGTTTTGTTGATGCAGCTCACAAGAGGATCCTGCCAATGCAATGTGATGCCACACGTGGGCATTAGAAGTTTCTGGAGATTTTATGGGTTTTTTCCCCTCCTAGTTGCCAGCACAGCCAAATGATCAGAGAAATGGGTGTATGATTGCACTACCCTGAAACGAAGTTATTTTCACCCCAAGATTGCTCTTATGAGGTGTGAGGTGCCTGTTAAAGATGAGATCTGTTCCCAAGTCACTCTGGCTTCCCACAGATGGTCAGCCAGGTGCAGCATGGCCTGTGGATCCAGGTCAAGAAAGCACACCTGGTGCTGGGAGCTAGCCCTTAAATCTCTTCTGATAAATTACTGTTGTGAATTTTATTCTCATTGCATGTTGATGTAGCATAGTACATTTTATGCATTCATTTTCACTACAGAATCTAAGACATGTGTTTTGTATATATAAATATGTGTGTGTGTATGTGTGTTTCATTCTAAAGCATGCGGAAGTTTCATAGAGTCAGATTCGGTTGGGGCAGCAATTTCCTCCCCTCTGTATCCTGCCAAATACCCAGACAATCAGAACTGCAGCTGGATTATTCAGGCTCAGGAACCATGTAAGTAAAAACATCTTTTATTAGCTATGGTGACTAACATCCTCATCTTCTTTTCTGTAATAACAATGCAAAATTCCTCCTTTATTTCTCTAGGAAGTTCTGCATCCTGGTAGTTGGAGAGTGTGGCTCTCCTAATCTGTCCTGAATCAGATTTCACTGTAAAGTATTTAGTGCATAGTGAGGAAGACAGTTTACAATTTGTCATCTTAGCTGATTTACTGTGACCCAAGTTTGCAATTATAAATGAGGTGTTGAATACTATGTGAAGTTGGATTCATCCCTGAGAAAAATCTAAGGGTTTATATACAATTAAAGCACATGTATTTAGCTGACCTTATTTTGGTCTGCATTTTTCAAGCTAGAGTTGCGTTAGATCAAATCTATGCTGTTAACATTAAAAAAAAAAATAATGAGGAAAAGTACAGAAGAATTTAAATTTAAAATACAAATAACAAAATACAAATAAATGGGTCTTATGTGAATAGATACACTCTCAAATGTCCCTGTCTAATTGTACACAGGTTTATGATTGATCATAAAACACCAAATATTTTCCATCAGATAGTGGTATTACCTTTAATACTCAGCATTACCTTTACATTGTATAGGATTCCTAAAAAATATTTAATAATTGTGTAATAGTATCCTGGTAACATCATTTAAATAAATGTTTGTTTTTAATAGCAACCACTGAACTTCAGTTATGCATCTGATATTTAGTCGTTGTTAAAAATCATAGAATGTTCCAATCACATTTGTAAGTTCATTTTGCTAAGTTATAAATGAAAATCAATTTTCCAAAGAAAACACCAAAACAAAAATCAAGAGATAAGCAATACTTTTTCTGGCATAGATTCTTTTACAAGAAATCAATTCTCAAAGCTATTCCTTACCTACACAACACTTATTTTTAGAGACAGTCTTTTCCTAGATCCAGGTTGAAAATTCATACATAACTGTTGTCTCCTGAATTACGTCAGTATGAGAGACCAGAAAAATGTTGTATTAGAAGTAACCTGTGTGTGTAGTGACTTCCTCCACTTACCACCGGGACCACCACATACCTCATGTTATAGGTACATGCAGCTTCATTATGCCAGTCGCACAGCATTCCATACGTACATAGTACACATACATTACATAACCATATACAGTAGATTTAGCCAATGGCAAATCACAGCAGAGTTCCTGCTCTGCTTTTACTGAGAAGGCCAACAAGTCTCCTGTTCTTGCCTCCCACTGTGTTTTTCCTTTTTGCTTTATATCCTGAGGACCCACATTGATAGCTGGAATTGATTGACCAGACAGGACACAGGCGTGCCGAACACGCGGGCTGTGCAGCTGGATGCCATTCAGCGGCACCCTGCTGAATGCAGTGCCTGGGTCCATGTCTGTCATTTCGGCTTGTTCTAGACAACTAATTGTAGCCCAGTGAGAAGCAAAATATTTGTGTCAAATTCAGGCTTGGTCAACTTAGTTATCATTAAAATTGTGAGACTTTTTCTGATCTGATCAAGCTATAGGAGCTCTAAGGCCATGAGCAACTACTGTCACAGGCAGGTGTTGAGAACAGCCTCTGTTCTTCCAGTTGTGGACTGTGACTTCACCTTTTTCCATATCAGACAAGCAAGAGCAATATGAGAGTCAAAAATACCCTGAGTCAGAAATCTTCTTTTTCAGGACATAGCCTGCAGTCCAAGGGTGTGGAAAATCCAATTCTGTACAAATATAGCTGAGGGTAGTTAATGATTGTTTAACCAGTCCAATTGATGTATATGCAGTGTTACAAAACGATGAAAGAACCAGCTCTTTCTAAGCCTGGAGCAGGGCAGCATCAATTCACATTTTGTCCAGATCTATGGTATAGATCACAAAGGGACAGAAGGTCACGGATGTGTAGAAATAAGTTTGGTTCTGAATGTGTGTAGATGTTCCCTGTTGTGTTGGTTGACACTTTCAGTATATAATGAAGCTGTTCAGATACTAGGAAACAGTTTTTTATGTGTATGTGTTAAATCTTATGCTTCTAATGTTGATTGTACTAGAAAGTACTGAAATATGAAGAGTTCTACCAGAACCTTTGCAATAAGGATTAATTCACTTCCATCAAACTCAATCCACATATCAGGGAACAAACTAATGCAGATGATGTACTTTGACTTCAGGGGAGAAAAGAAAAGATGGTACGTTTGTTTACATGTTATTATTTCTCTGTGAAATGCCAATAAGTTTTTACTCTTTGCTATTACCAGTCAACCACGTCATACTTTCATTTACTGACTTTGATATTGAAAACAGCAGTCAAAACTGTACAACGAATTTTGTGGAGATTTTGGATGGAAATAACTACGAAGCTCCTCTTCAAGGTATTGTACCTTTCCCTTGTTTATTTCATATATAGAACTACACCCAAGGTAAGCAGGAGAAGGTTTTCTGTGAGTGTCCTCCTGCTTCATGGGTTTTCTCTGATAAAGGAAGGTCCTTGGCCACTCTGGCCAGAGGAGACTGGGAATGGAGGATAAATCTTCGGTGTGAATGGCACAGTCCTCCTATGCTCTGACTGTATTCCTATTAACCTGCAGTTTGGAGTTGACTCCAGCTGCCTTTTCCTTCCTCCTCAGCTGAACAATATTGGGAACCAAGCAATTCAGTTTGAACTGAATTCCCAGTTAACTGTACAAAAATATAACATAACCCACACTCATAAGCACAGTCCACACTGAACACAGGTGAAGAAAGCTGCAGATTCCTGGATTTTCCTCAAGGGCTGGAAAGCCTAATTTTCTGCTTGCTCCTGATTTTTCTACAGCATTCTCCTGACATGTCTGTTCAAAGCCATCATCTCCAAGTGGCAGGAGCCGCTTGGAGCAGCAAAATTCAGTGCTTATATTGCCAGGAAGCCAGGAGTGCACCCCTGGCCACAGGGTGGTCCTGACTCATATCCTCAGGGTTGCCTCAAATTCCTTTCTGGGAAATTCGGAGTATCTGTGCCTGATTATGCTCTCCCTTACTCTGCTTTTGTGTATGTTCCTTTGTCAGGAGTGGGGCTGCACTCAACTTAAATAGTTTGTAACTAAGAGCAGATTTCATTTTTTGGTCTCCTACCCTTGGCTTTCACTTGGCAAGAGGACCAGGATACTAGCTGCTATCTTTCTTTCTGCTGTTAGCTGCCCTTCTGCTAGATCATGATTCGTATTTCTCATCCCCATGTTACAGTCTGTTACAGGGTAACTGCTTTGTTATTTGTCACTTGTTTGTTTGGTTTTTTTTTAAATCAGAAACAAGTGAAATTGAAATTACTGTCAGATATATTTGATGGGATTTTTTTTTTTTTAATTAGGCTGTAATTTCTAGTTAGAGTGAACATGAAGGAGCTCAGTGAAGACTAGCCAGTGACTAGGGTATCTGGAGTGCAGGAGGGCCTTCCTCTGTTAAAAAAAAATGTGACCAGAGTTGGGTTCTGTACAAATGAAACGGAGTATTTAATTTTTATGTAGATTGAATTGACAACTGCAGTTGTAAGCAACAAAAGTAACTCCTAGTTGCTGTCACGCATTAACTCCAAATGTTAAATTAGCAATAATAATTCCATGCTGAACACACTTTTTTTTCCTCTCTGTCTTGTTCTCTTTCAGGCCGGTACTGTGGCACTACTGTACCACATCCTATCACTTCTTTTAGTAATGCCTTGGTGGTGAACTTCATCTCAAACAACAACTTTGCTTCTAGGGGCTTCCATGCCACCTATACTGCATCATCATCATGTAAGTCCATATGCCAGGTGTTGCTATCTTATGCCTCTGACTTTTAAGAAAAAGAACAGATCCTGTACCTCTTTGTGTCCCTGATGTTCCCATTTTTTAAAATCTCCTATTACACTTCCTCTTTTTGGCCAAGGTCTCAGCAAGTATATCAACAATCTAAAGAACATCGAGACAAGGAGAAATGCTTTCTCGATTAGCAAATGCTCTGGCTCTGTGAAAGTGGGTTTGGTCTTTTTTTGGTTTGGTGGTTTTGTTCTTTTCTTTGTTGTTAGTTTTGGGGTTTTTTTTTAATGTCATCCTCCTTCTCAAGTCTCTGCTGTCTCCTTCTTGTTGCAGCCTGCGGTGGTACTTTCCACATGGACAGAGGAGCTTTCAACAGCCCTGGCTATCCTGAGCCATATCTGCTCAACACCGAGTGTGTCTGGACAATTCTCAGCTCCCCTGGCAACCGGCTCCAGCTGTCCTTTATGTAAATACGTTGCCAGGGGTTATTCAGCCTTTTAACAGACCTGAAGGAAAGATGTTCTGTGTTTATTAGGAAATGTAATTACCAGATGATAAAGCTGAAATGTGTTTTTAGAGTAATTTGGAAAGAGAACAGAGCAGTGGTTGGTGGCAGCTTGCAATCAGTGTTCTCCCGTCTTAGTCATTGCTTATATTAAGGCATATACAACTTTATATAAATAGGTGGTTTGTTGTTTGAACAGCATGGGAAGCTGGAGAAGCCAATTCTCACTCACTTATAAACAAGAAGAGGAAACTTAGCATTGGTCTGCCTTTTCTTTACAAGGGAAATTCCTACTATTTCCTTACTACCAGATTCATTGTAATATTTATATAGCTGAATAATATAAAGGGCACAGATACTCCACAGATTGTCAGGCTAAAATTCATATTAAACTCTTCAGAATTTCTCCGACAATTACAGCAGTGGAGGTACAACAGGGGCTAGGAGAGTAGCTGAAGGAATCCTGTTTTCCTTTCAGCAAAGTAACTTTCTTTTGAAGACCTCTAACAGGAAAGTCATACCCGATCCACAGAACAATGTAGAGTCCTTTAACAGGGTTGTTAGGTTGTTCTTTACCCATGATGTAGATTACTGAGCCTCTGTGTTTCTGGGCATCAAACAGTGGCTACTGCCAAGGAAGAGAGCACTGACCCTTTGCAAAGCTATCAAGAATGAGCAGGAAAGGAAAAGTTATTATGAAACTTGCATTTACGGTTAATCAAGACAAAAGGAAAACTTTCCCAGTAACATGCTGACTGTATAAGGTGCAATTTACTAGGCGTGTTCTGATTCACTAATGCAATAAAAAGGACATTCTATTCCTCCTTTACTCACTGAAGCAGAGAAGTGCTACAGCCTAAAAATATGTTCCAAAATATTTGCTACAAAATAGTGAATGACAATTTTTCAGAACCAAAACAGAAATCCAGTGTGAAGCAGAAACTACCAGCAGAACATACATTCAGTTATATAAAGTGACACTGAGTAGATGCAAGCTCTTTTTCTTCAGTTATACATAGCTGAAAGGCAAGCTGAAAATACTGGAAAGCATGGAGTAATTGTGTTAGAAAGCAGTATTTATTTAATTTAATTTAATATTAGAGGTTTATGAAGTTTTGTTGGCATGAGGCATTCATTTTCTTCAGCTCAGTCTGAACAGAAATGCCTGTCTTGCAATTGGAGGGTTAGCTTTAAATTAGTCTGAAGTATATCCAGATGAGTGGTTGGAACCATTTCACAGCTTGTGTATGCTGAACACATGGCTATATTCAGGACTGAAGGGGAGGAGTTGTTACCAGAAAACCAGAAAGCATGAATATTTGAGGCATTGGTTGTAAGAGGAACTCTCTGGAATCTTTACTATATATTCCTAGCCTGCTTCTGAAAAGTATATTGGATTGAATCAAAGCACTTTACCTAGAATAACAGCTAATGATTTTTAGAATATAATTAGGATTCAGCTTGGTACAATAATTAAGAATTTATAATCTGATTACTAAATCCCATTCCTTTTCTAAGATAAAAATTGGTTTAGGAGAGTTCATAGCAATCATTACTATTTTTCACACCCAGCTATGTGAAACTCAGAGACCCTGGAGAAACAGTAATATTTCATCATCCTGGAGAAACTGCAAAGGGATTTCTGAGCTCTGAGGTGTTAACTACAAATGAATCTAGGCCTCTGCCAATTGTTTTCTCACCAGAGGGTGTACTGGAATAATACACATATGAAGGGGCTGCAAACTGATTTGTAAGGCTAAAAGTATCCTCTGCACACAATAGATGTGCACCTAGTAAGTACTCTGACCTGGGCTTATATTAAAAATCTGTTTTATATATCAGGGGCTTTCTGTATTTCATGATTGTTTTTTGAGAACCATGAAATATTAGAAAGGTTTGAGAGTTCTTTAAAAATTGTAACTTTGCAAACTGAAGCTCTGTCATAAAATAAGGATCTAGAAAAGAGAGCACCCTGTTTCAGCAGCACTGCCAGGTGATGAGCACAGACTTCTGGGTTCTGGAGGGTTTTGTTGCTGCCCTTTTAACTGTTATAGTAAGATACCAGCCATAGGGGGATTAGTGGCCTTGTCAGTCTGTGTCAGTCATATGCCTGCTAATGCTCTTCTACTGTTATCGAAACAGAGTGTTTCAGGTCGAAGATAGTAGCGGCTGCACCAAAGATTTCCTGGAGATTCGTGAAGGGAGTGCTACAGGCACGCTGGCAGGACGATTCTGTGGGAACTCTTTGCCTTCAAATTATACATCTACTGTTGGACATGTCCTGTGGGTCAGATTTGTCTCAGACAGCTCAGGCACTGGTGCTGGCTTCAGGGCCACATTCTCTCACTGTGAGTAGATGTTATTTAATTGAAAACTATTTTTCTTTGATAACACTTCCAAAACAATTAAAAAAAGTGATTGCTTGGCCTTGTATATTAGAAAATTTTTGTTGATGTAAGCAAGGCTTTAAATTAACTTTAAAATTATTTTGTAATTTTTTTTTTATCCCAGATGTAAAGGGATAATCTAAAATGTATCAGAACAGGACTTGTGTGTGTAAGTATATTAAGTATAATGTAATCAGAAGAATTAGACATGACATTCTCTCTTTTAAAATTATGGTAACAGACAATATTTTTTTCAGATTGATCATATTATCCTTCTACAAGCAAAAATTTCCATGGATTACTGAGAATAAAATGTCCTGTATTTTACTGACTGTTTTCTAACAGTTTATCACATGGTTTTCAGATTCATCAGAAGTATTGGGCTGTGAAGATACGAATAAGAACTATATACTAAAAACTTCTATGACAACCCAATTTTACCAATAGCCTGTTAAAGTTAAAAATACCCAACCATATGTCTTTGCTACCTGAGAGTGAGCAATGGTGTTTAATGTTTATGTTGCCATTTATTAGGCAATTGACAAACTAAGAAAAAATGATTTCTTTCCCAGCTTTCCATTTTGCTTTTTGGGTATGGCTGTTCATCTTCTAGTCTGGATCTAGATGCCATTAACCAGCAAGTGGAATTAGAAGAAAAGGAAATGATGCCAGTTTATAGATCCAAAATTTCAAGGGATCATTGTAAACATCAGTCTGACTTGCTGCATGAGCAGATTGCTGAACCTGAAGATCCAGAGCCATTCTGATTATGCAGGCTAAACTTCCAACAATTTTCCTTATTTTGAGACTTTTACTACTAATTGCCAAAAGGAATTTTCAATAGTTTATGAGTCAATCAAATCAGAACCATTTTTCACCAGAACACACAAAGGCATTAAAAAAATTAATATTTAATGTTTCTTGGGAAGAAATTAACATGAAGTAGGCAGTCGGGGGAATTTTGATGTGCCGTCTTCCCACCTCTCTTACATGTAGGGCCACATGGCTTGAATGGGTGTTTCCCTTCAGATAAGGGCACACTGCATCCCTCAAGGTGAAAACAATTAGATGTGCATCCTAGGATTGTCTGAGACACAAGTCTGTGCCTCACAGCACTGTCTAGTCCTAAGTAAATTAAATCAGATGGGCTGAAATGAAAGCTATATTGCAGGCTGGGCCCCAATACTCCTTCTAATCTATGTGAATAAGAGGCATTAGCTGTCTCCCTTCTTGTTTTTCAGTGTATGGAAATGACATTGTGGGAAACAGAGGACAAATAGCTTCACCGCAGTGGCCTAGAAGTTACCCTCACAATTCCAATTACCAGTGGCGAATAAACGTTAATGCTTCACAAGTTATCCATGGCCGTATCCTGGAGATGGACATTGAAGATCATCACAGATGCCGTTATGACAAGCTAAAGGTGATTTCATTGTGAAAAGTTACTTTATATCAGTTAACTGTGATAAAAATTATTAATAGAGAAACCTACAAGAAGAACAGGAAGAATTTCCAAGGATCTGGTGTGGCTTACTGTTTTTGCTGTCACATCTTCAATAATTACTAGCTATAGGAAAGGTTACATACTCTTTGGCTCCCTAACAGATATTTCCAATAAGTAAATTTGAAACTTATTTAAAATAAGTCCACAATGGTACAGTGCTGAATTTTCAAATCCAAGAATTTCAGTTCAGATGCCAGATTGAACTTTGCTCTGTGCTGGTTCAGTTGAGGACAACGGTAATAATAACATCTCAGTGTCTCTAAAAGTAAGGTGTTTTTTTTTTTTTAATCCTACAAGGAACAATCCTTTACTTGCACCTTCTTTGCTGTCTGCATCAGTAATTTGCTGTCAGCAGTAGGAAGGTACCGGTTCCTTTCTGTTTGATTGTTTCTCCGCACCCTGCTGTAATACAGTCTAGCCTTTTTGCCAGGCTAAAAAATATAGCATGCATGGTCCTAAGAAAAATGGAGCAATAGAGCCAGCAACTTCTTTCTGAACTTAGCTGAATGTAAGTACTTAGTTAAATAAGGTAAATCTCTTATTGTCTTTTTTTTAACTAGCTGGTTCACAAATTATCCTTTTCTTTCATCTTTGGGAAAGTTAATACTAGTTCCACATATTCAGTATATTCAATCCATTATTAATTCAGTGATATCCAAATTTAATATTAGTTCAAAAAGGAAATACAGTTTATTCCTTATCACATGTCAGATTTTAACAGCATCTTCTTTCTTGTAACTCAGCCTGCCTTTCTTTGTCTGTCTGTTTGAAAGCAAAATGAGTTTCTTAAATTGACTACACATTCAGTGGGTGTGAATCAGCCTGATCTTTAACCTGACACAAGGATCAGACCTTCAGTGTAATGTTAATGTTTATTTCATATTTTCTAGCTTTCTCTACTGGACATTTTTTACTGGAGGGAAAAGGACAAGAACACAAATAGGTTTGAATGGTGGCAAAACAGAAGCATCTTTTAACAAGCAAAAGTTTTGGCTTATAAATATATAAAATGAAAAAAATGCATATTTATTTGATAGAATTTTAAATATAATTGTTCCTTAGGGGAGGGAAGAAAAAAATGTTTTTTTTTCCTGCAGATCATGTTGATTTTTTTCCTTAGCAAGGAACAAGATTGTACCAGTGGAATTTTTTAACGTGGGAGACCAGTCCATGTCCCCAAAGAGCCGCCCTGTGAGGGGAACGAGCTGAATTTGATGGCTTCCATTCATATCCTTCTTCTGTGAAAGCTTCACAATTAACAGTATATAATGGAAAGGGAGATTTTGTTCCATTTTTGTAAGAGAAGTTTCTCTCTAACAGGGATTTGCTGAAAGATCCCTTACTCATTTAAAGAGGGTAATTTTCTGCTTGGAAACTTGTTGAGAATGGGCTGGATGAAAATCTGTCTCTATGAGGAATGGCACTTGTTCTTCTCTCTGCAGGTTTATGATGGGCCCACCATTCATTCTCGTACTGTTGCAACATACTGTGGCACAGACCCTGCTTCTTTTGAATCCTCTGGCAGTTCAATGACAATCCAGTTCCAGTCAGATCCATCTGTGACTGGAAAAGGCTTTCTTTTGGAGTGGTATGCAGTGGATGCTTCTGCTGTTACACGCACCATTGCTAGAGGTGGGTTTTCAGTGGGCTGCACAGTTAAAAGTGATACAGCCAGTGATATACTGAGTTTTACTTTAAAAAAAAAAAACTCCCCACAAGAGAAAGACCTAGATATTAACAGAGGGAAAGCTTTCATTGACATTTTAATTAAGCATTTTAACAGCCTTGTAAAACAATTTTCTAGGGACTTTCAGATACACTGTTTTACAGTGTTTGAAAAATAAGCATGTTGCTAGAGGGCGTTTTTCTTTACACAGGTATTTCATGAAAGCTAAACATTTTGTATGCCTCTTGAATCAAGTACATTTCAAGTATCCCTCTTGAAATCACATTCTTAAATCACTGGAAATTGTGATATGAAACCTTTCACTATAATGCATCTCATACCCATAAATAAAGAGAATATGCTCAGTATGATTGTATACCTCTGACAAAGAGCTTCTGGAAGGAGAGGGAATATGCTTCCTGTACCATTGATTTTCTCTGAGGAAGATCAACAAGAGGAAGTTAAGACTAACTAGGACATAGTGCAATGCCTTCTTTCTAAATCTTAAGGCAGATTTCTGGGGACAGAGGGACTAGGGATCTCTGGAGTTCTGCAGGGTAGTAGCAGCTATGTAATATATATGTAATGGGTTTAAGTACTGGGAGAGCACTGAGCCACCAGATATCCCAACAAGGATTCCATCTTGATATGAACACAAAGCTGAGACATTAGAAGTGGAGAACAAAAAGTACTTTGATTTCAAGAGGGTCTAAATCGTATGTGTATTATTGGTTATGTATGCACCATTCCTTTCTGATATGCAACCAGTGTTAAACTGTGGTAGATGCTCTTAGGTCTTTTGCTAGATACTCTTCATGGTAAAATAAGTCACGTCATTGCTGCACCAGGTAGTACAGGAACATCCTTATAGGTCAGGATTTTATGATTTTGTACTCCTGGTCCAAACTGAAGTTGAAGAAATGCATTCCTGTGATTACACGCATCATGAATGTGCTCCCATTGTGCTTAATTATAGATCTGTCATCTTAAATTATATGGGGGAAGTGTTGAGTTTGAAAAGAAGGTGCTTTCATTTTTGACTTCTTGTATGTGACAGGTGCATGTGGAGGGACTGTAACAACTGAAGAAACACCTTCATTCCTCTTCTCACCGGGCTGGCCCATGAATTACAGAAATTCTGCTGACTGTTCATGGCTTATCAGAGCTCCTGGATCTACTGTGGAGTTCAATATCCTGGCCCTAGACATAGAATCTCACAGCTCATGCAACTATGACAAACTTATTATCCAAGATGGTGAGAAGCCAATCTTGCTTTACCCTGACAGCTTGCAATAGATACCCAAGGTCCCATGGAATTTTTATGTCCGTTGACCTTAAGCAATCTAGATCGTGATGGGAACATGCTCTAAATCAGTATTCTTACTCTATGTTGAGACATTCTGCTAGTTAAAATAAAATTACCAAAGTCTAGCAAAATATTTGGTGGTCTATAAAATATTCCTTAATCTGTTAGGGGTTAAAGATCTTGAAAAGCACCTGCCTGAAAGCATGAGCCACAGCAACCAATAGGCAAATGTGTTGGTTTTAACGCCGCGTTCTGATTTCAGGAGACACTAGTCTTTCCCCAGTGCTGGCTACTCTGTGTGGACGAGAACCTCCTGGGCCAATAAGATCAACTGGAGAGGCAATGTTCATCCACTTCATGTCAGATTCAAGTGTCACTGGAGCTGGGTTTAATGCCTCTTATCACAAAAGTAAGATGTCTTTCTCTTCTCCCACAGATAAATGCCTGCCTTGCAGCTAACAATGGGCTAAGGAAAGAAAAGACTGGGGCATTTTTAACAGCTGTTTGCAGTCTATCTAATTAATCACACAGATCAATTATTCACATCTCATGAATATGCATTAATAAATGTCTGACTCTGCAAAGGAAAAATTTGCTATTTCCCCAGCAATATAATATAACAAAGCACGATTCAACCAGACCAGTCACTTTTCAGAAGAAAAGTGTATGCCTAAGTTTGTAACAGCTCAGCTGAAAGGTGAAAGAATGCCCAGCTAAGAGAGAGAAATAAATGACTCAGAGCAGAGACACAAAACAGAGAGAGACAGATTCAGAAAGCTGTGTAAGTTCCAGCAGGAATGTCACAGTTTCCAGTGGCACTCCTCCCACAAGCACCCAGGGATGATAACAGATTCCTGAATGGGCTGAGGCACCAAGGAAAGTGTTAGGATAACAATGGGCAGCAGGGGAAGTTTTTCTGACTGGCAGCTTGAGTAGGTGACAGCGGTTTGGTCCTTGGCTACAAGCAATGTACTGATGCCATGGGAGGTCCTTGGCGTAGCTGCCTGCTTACTCGTCTGTTAAGCCTGAGAACTGAGTGTCAGGATGTTTGGTGTGTGTCTTCTTGCAATCTACTAGTTTGTAGGAGGGAGATAATTCATCGTGTGCATTACTCTACGCCCCTCAGCTCTTCATACACTTGCTTCAACATTTGCTTTTACCTGTCACATCTTTCTTTTGAGAGACAGGGTTTTTCTCTAAATGAATATGTGAATATTTGATGCTAATATTTTTTTCTTTGGTTCTTCTTGTTTTTGTCAGGTTGTGGAGGCTATTTGTACACAGGCAGGGGTGTGATAGCATCCCCCAACTACCCTCAAGACTATGCTCCTAATCTGAATTGTTCCTGGCGTGTAGTAGTAACCTCTGGATTTATCATTGCTGTGCATTTTGAACAGCCTTTCCAAGTTAATAGTGAGGATACTTCCTGCAGCCTTGGAGATTATGTAGAGGTGAGATTATTGGCTAGGTCACCAAATCCTCAAAGCTATTAAAACTACAGAATGTTACAGATTTCAGTGTCAGTAAGGCAGCCCAGGTTGTCAGGGGGTGGAAATACCAAAGAAAAATACCACAGATATTATTTCTCTCTTATTTATTGCTGTGTGTTAACTAATCACTAGGTTATTGTTTTCCCCCATGGCATGAAGCATTAAGATGATCAGTGTTCAAAGTTTACATTGCTGTTTAACATCTTTGTCAAAGATGTAGACAATGGGATTGAGTGCAAGTTTTCTGATGACACCAAGCCATGTGGTGTGGTCAACACACTGGAGGGAAGGGATGCCACCCAGAGGGACCTTGCCAGGCTTGAGAATTGGGCCATTGTAATCTTACAAAGTTCAACGAGGCCAAGTGCAAGGTCCTGCACGTGGGTCAGGGCAACCCCAAGTACAAATACAGGCTGGGCAGAGAATGGAGTGAGAGGAGCCCTGAGGAGAAGGCTTTGGGGTGTTGGTTGATGAGAAGCCCACGTGACCTGTCAATGTGTGTTTGCAGCCCAGAAAGCCGATTTTATCCTGGGCTGCATCAAAAGAAGTGTGACCAGCAGGCCAAGGGAGGTGATTCTCCACCTCTGCTCCACTCTTCTGAGAGTGGAGTACTGCGTTCACCTCAGGGGCCTCCAGCATAAGAAGGGCATGGACCTGTTGGAGTGAGTCCTGAAGATGATCAGAGGGCTGGAGCACCTCTGCTACGAAAACAGGCTGGGAGAGTTGGGGTTGTTCAGCCTGAAGAGAAGGATCCAGGGAGATCTTACTGCAGCCTTCCAGTACCTAAAGAGGGCCTACAAGACAGCTGGAGAGGGAGTTTTTGCAACAGCATGTAGTGTTAGGACAAGAGGGAATGGCTTTAAACTGAAAGAAGGTAAATTTAGATTAGATATAAGGAAGAAACTCTTCAATGTGAGGGTGGTGAGGCACTGGAACAAGTTGCCCAGAGAGGGTGTGGATGCCCCATCCCTGGAAGTGTTCAAGGCCAGGCTGGATGGGGCTTTGAGCCACCTGGGCTAGTGGAAGGTGTCTCTGCCCATGGCGGGGGATTGGAACTAGGTGATCTTTAAGGTCCCTTCCAACCCAAACTATTCTATGATTCTGTGATTCTATAATTATAGAATTCCAAGGCTGTTTGCTTGAATGATGTTAGCAATTTCTCTTCTTCCAGCTGAAGAATGGATTAGATAATGCTGCCCCACCTTTGGAGTCCCAGAGAGGGAATGGACGGTTTTGTGGAAGCAGCCCGATCTCTACCCTGTACACCACAGATAATCAGCTGTTTGTCCACTTCATTTCTGACAGCAGGAATGAGGGTCAAGGATTCAAACTGAAATATGAAGCTAAGAGTCTAGGTAAGTCTAGGAAATAAACTTGAATTCTGTACCTCAATAGATATAACTTGGAGTTTGTCCTCTTAAAGGAGGTTCTTGTTTTAAGTCCCAACCCTGGTAAAATCAAGTGTCTGCAAAAATGCCCTGTTTCCTTCTTTAGTGCATCACTTCTGATCTGACACTCAAATGTCTCCTTTTTAATGAGAGCCAGCTCCAGGTCACAGAATCTAGAGATACGAAAGTTTAAAAAAAACTTATGGGAAACCCTTTGGCATGGAAGTAGCATCTATAGTTAGGAAGAGGTGTTCAAAATTCATACAGGATTGGAAAAAAACCATGGAAATAAGAACCTTATTTTAAACGTATGATACCCAGCGCAAGTGCTAAACAAGGAATTATTTAGGCTAGCACATCTAGAAAGGTGGTAAGATTTCTCACAACTTTTACTCTCTCTCTGCTGAGAAAATAGCATTCCTTGCCAGAGCTAACATTTTTTGGAAGAATGAAAAAAATGGAGACACAGAGCTCAGGAGTAAATCAGGGACTTGGTATTTGCAGTTATTCCACTGTATCATGACATATGCCACTTGGAACAGCAGGAGACCTCCTGTTAAACAGTATAACTAAACACAACTAAAGCAACCTGTCACTCTACTCAAAAATTTAGGTACCTGCTTGTTTTCTGCCTGCTTTTCCCTGCTGCCACAAAGAATCATTCTTAGCATTACTGTAGGGGATTCATGAAGGGAATAGGTGAAGCTGTACAATAGTATTTCTAGCATTTCGATTTATGAAACTTGACTAAAACCCTCTGTTAAACCAGTATTGCTAGAACATAGTGTGTGTTTTTGACAGAAAGGTTCTGGTCAAAATAAAGATATTTTTGTAGGATAAAGGACCTGACCAAATCCTCATGTTTGCTCTGACTGGCATTCCTCACAGATTCGTTATTGTCTCAAACAGATATTTCAACTTTTGGAAAGCAGAAGTGGCGAATGATTCACAGAAGTATTGATAGGTCTGATGGTAGGAACAAGGCAAGAAATATGTTTTTTCTTTGGTTTAGAAGCAATCCGAGGTAGAACTAAGAGCAGTTTAATTCAGGGCCCTGAACATTTGGGAGTGAGGAGGACTACGTAAGCAGGAGCACAGGAACATAGGATTCTACTGCATTAAAATGTTTTCCCACAGTATGCAGTAAAATGCATTTGTTTTTGATGCCAATATATGACACCAAAAGGAA
The DNA here is from genome assembly GCF_963210335.1 of Falco punctatus. Classification (NCBI taxonomy): domain Eukaryota; kingdom Metazoa; phylum Chordata; class Aves; order Falconiformes; family Falconidae; genus Falco; species Falco punctatus. Next base: position 73,282,726 of record NC_137583.1, read on the forward strand.
ACTGTTGGAATATACTGATAGCTCATATTTTTGATGCCTCACCCATTTCCTTAATGTTGTTTTTTACTGGTGATCTTTTCTTTCCCAGCTTGTGGAGGGAATATTTATATCAATGATTTCAACCCCAGTGGATATATATCTTCCCCTAACTATCCAAGCAATTATCCGCCACATGCTGACTGTGTCTGGACCATAACTGCTCCTAATGGACATGCAGTAGAACTGCAATTTGAAGACCAGTTTTACATTGAACCTTCACCGAAGTATACCTCCACATTATTTTCCCTGTGTTTCTTCAGAGATTGCATTCTGATTCTTCTTTCCCTGTTACTTTCTCTGATTCCTCACAGCACACTTGCATGCAGTTTTATAATCAAAACTGCTTAGGAATTTTTTTAGAGAGATCACTGAAGTTATCAGGCTACTGATACACATTCCTAGGACTTTGCAGTGTATGACAGAAATTAATAGACAGAGAGGAAGCATCTGTGGTAGGAAGGTGCTTTCTGGAAAATCTGTGCCCTCTAGTCCTTTCATATTCAGATTTGCAGTAATCTTGACTCTCAGGTGCTTTTAAATCCAATGGATTACCACCACAATCATTTGTCTCCCTCCTCCATTGCCTGTCTGCTGATTTGCAATGGGTCTGAATGTTTTGCACTCCCTGTCTAAAGCACAAAACAAGGCCTAGTTTTGAGCTGATGTATCTTCATTGATACAGAGCTGGCTCACTATATGGCAAAGGTGAGCACCACCTGTGAGATTGTGTCCAGAAAAAATGGTGCAGGACACAGAATCCCAAAGGTGTCCTTTCTGGCTTCCCAGGACACTGCACCATTCTGAAAGCAAAGCTGTTACTTAAGATATTTTGGGTCTTTCTATGCCCACCTAAGTAAGCCCCCAGGTTTGAATTTTTATTCCCTTCATCTTATATCTGTTCCTTAATTCAGCAGTCACCAATGAGACTTAATAGGGAATATCTGCTGAATCTGAATGCTGCCCAAAAAAATACCTATTAAAGATGGTTACAACTGCTTTATCAGGGCTTTTTCATACCCCTGCTCAGGACTTGCCTCTGTCAGATCTGCTCTGATCATAGACTGGCCTTGGGATAAATCTTTCTCAATGTTTCTAGCACCTCTTTTGATTCAATTGTTATGTAACTATCACGGATTATGGACTTGTTAATTCTGTTCTGATCACATTGGATGGAAACTGATCTAATTCACTACAGCTTCATGGCTTTGTGCACATACTGAAAAGATTTCAAACTCTACTGCTATACATTAAACAGAAAACTCTCTTTTAGCTGTACTTCCAGTTACCTAGAGCTACGCAACGGCGCTGACTCCACTGCCCCCATCATTGCCAAGCTGTGTGGAGGCTTCATGCCAGGCTCACAGAGATCCTCAGGAGCTGTCATGTACCTGAGGTTCAGGTCTGACAGCAGTGCCACGCATGTGGGATTCAATGCTAAATACACCATTGGTAATGCTTCCATTTGTCAGTTTCTCTGATTTTAGAGAATATTTGGTCTCAAGTGTCAGGCTTTTGTAATGGGGCTTAAGTCATGCCTATCAGGTGGACTGACAGAGATGTCTCTCAATTAGTGTTAGAGCTAAGGCATCAGAATCATCATATATAACATAAGCATATCCTACACCTAGCAAGATGTGAAAATTATGGAAGTAAGAATAGGAAAATGCTCATAGATCTGCAGTAGTAGAAAAAAATGACTGAATTGTCTTTGACAGGAGGTTATCAGCAAAGGGGCAGTAGAAAAAAGGTTGACATGGATAAAACCATGTAACATGATTTGATTTTCAGCATGCAAACTTAGTGTCACTTTCATGAACAGGATCCTGAAGGGGAATGCAAAGATCTGATAAGAGCTGGCCGGAGGAGAACAAATTAGGAGCTTCTTTATGTAAATGTAAATCAATGTATAGTAACAATGCTGCTAGACAGGGGCTGCACAACAGTGGACTGAAAAAGGAATGAACAATGGGAATCATTATTAGTCAGCTGGGAAAAGAAATACTTTAAAATTATTTGCTCTTAAGCTACAAAAACAGGATTAGAAAGCACTAGCGAAGTTTTAAATACAAAATAGTCTTAGATCAGATTCAGAAATATGCTACTTTTTTAGTTTTGATAATGTTAATAATCTTCACAAAGTACCAGCTATTACGTTAGTATCACCCATATAGGAAAGTCTAGGACTGATAATTTTTCAGAGGTGAAGCATTGGACTATATTGCTTTACACAGAATTTTGGTGATTGTGTTAGGTCTCAAACACTTAAGCCAATATAGCGTGCTATTGTATTTCTGAATGTGAAAACTGAAGCAACTTGCAAGAACACATTGTTAGTATATGAAGCCATAATTAATTTTTATGCATAACAGATTTACAGTTTCTCAGCTGTATGCCAGTCATCCTGGAATAAAGCGCTAATCACTTAGAAGAGTGAATGGTATGAACACAATTGTTATTGCCATGAAAAGATTGTAACTGGCAAACACACAGAATACACTGTAAAATCCAATAAATTGCACCAAGGAATATTATTTGCTGTAAGCCTTAGTATTACAAACTTAAGTTTGCAGGTACCACAGAGAAATTAGTTTTCAGAGAAAGAAAACTCAAAATAACTGGTTGTTTCCCAAATTGTGCAGTGATTACGTACCAAGGCATCACAAGGAAGGGAGTGTGAACAGGAAGGGGCAGGAAAGAGGAGTCTGAACCATAGCTGTAGGCCCAAATCAGCAGTCAACTTTAGTCAGTCATAAAGAAATAAGATTCACATTCACCAAACTAAAGTTCTTTATAATAATCTGGTACATCTTCCCAAGATTTTCTGGTAAATATAGACGTGGGTAGATATTTGAACCTGTGAGTTAAGGTGTTTGATAGCTTGGAACCTATGAGTTTATTTAAATTAACAAGAGATATGACAGAGAGGAAGGGATGCTTATGATGGTGAGGGAGTGTGCAGAGAAAAAAAACCACAACAAAACCCCAAACCAAACTAGGACTGATTGAGTTAGAAGGAGAATGTGGAAGATTTTTAACTGGAATACAATTCCTGTTTTCATATCACAGTTAGAGAACAAGTCAGATGTGCCATAACTTTAAGTCTTGTTTAGGAGAAGGGTCATCTCTCTGACATCCTTCAGTCAACCAATGTTCTTTCTTTTGCAGCTCCCTGTGGCGGGACAGTGGTAGGACTAACTGGTGTCATTGAAAGCATGGGGTATCCTGAGCTTCATTATCGAGACAACCTGCTATGTGAATGGTTTCTGCAGGGCCCCAGGGGCCACTATCTTACCATCAGACTAGAAGGCCTGGATATTCAAAACTCCTCCATGTGCACAAATGACTTTGTGGAGATCCGAGAATACAACGCTTCTGGTCTGAGAATTATTTCAGTATTTGTCTTCCCTTCCCTAATATTACTACAAAACCTCACCAGAGATTTCCTTTTGGGTACAAAGCGGGCCTTTTCAAAGTACAGTGTTTGCTTCTGTCTGCCTTTCTTGCTGAAGCAAAGACAAAACCCCCCTTCTGTTTCGCAGCAGTAACTTCATTTTACTAGTATACTCCTGCCTGTCCAGTTAAATTGCAAAGTGATCCTTCAATATAAATATAAATAATGTATTGATAGAAAATTGTCTTTCTGTATGTGATTTTTTGCAGGAAATTTGTTGGGCAGGTACTGTGGTAATACTCTCCCTGATGCTGTGGACACCTCTGACAGTTTTGCTTATGTCAAGTTTGTCACTGATGGATCAGTCAACGCCCAAGGATTCAGACTGCGCTTTGATTCCAGTACTGAAGGTTGGATTTTTAAGGTTGCAAATTACTTGCAGGAATCAACATATACCACAGACCATAACTGCATTGCTACAGCATATATTGTAGATCACTTATTCTTGGAGTGGTGTGTATTTGCTCTTAAATTTAAACTCCAGAGGAAGTGTGACTAGAGCTTTCTGATCACTACTTAACCGAGCTGAAAGTTTTGGGAGGCAAGCAGTCTCCTGCTATAATGGATGTTGCCATCGGTGACAGATCTCATATGATGAAGCACATTCTTCCACACCTTTTTTTCTCCAGCAGTCAGTCCAGGGACGTCCTAACATTCCCTTCCCACAACCCTCTTGATGAGGGGAAAGGTAAATAAATGCTGTGGTTTTCCTTTATGTTATTCTGTCCTTCTGAGGTGAGTGGTATTCTTAAATCTCCCTAAACCAAATTGGTTTTAACCAGTGGTTTTAAAGCAGGATCACAGAACTGCAGAGCCATTGAGGTTGGAAAGGGCCTCTGGAGATGAGGTAGTCCAGCCCCCCTGCTCCAGCAGGGTCAGGTAGGGGAAGTTGCTCAGGACTGTGGCCAGTTGGGTTTTGAGTATCTCCGGGGCTAGATACTCCCAAAACCTCTCTGCAAGCTATTCCAGTGTTCAGCAACCCTCACAGTGAAAAGTGTTTTCATATGTTCAGGTGGAATTTCCTGTGATTCAGTTTGTGACCATTGCCTCTTGTCCTGAGCACAATGACTTTGAAGAGCCGTTCTGATCAGGGCTAAGGACATAGACCTATTCCTGCTTCACACTTCTCTTTCACGTTCTTTAGTGCCCATGCAATGCCAAGCAATGTTTGTCCTACCAAAAACACGGCTACTTTTCAAGAAAGTCGTTACAGTAGTGGTCTAGAAAAATCTCCTGCCAACCCTTCTTAACTCCTTGTAGCTCATTTAAAAGCTCAGCTGAAAGCTTCCTTATTGTTTGCTTCTGCAATAATTAACAGACGGGGAAACAAACTACAAAAGAATGCTATTCCACTCCCAGGACCCTGTTAAGCAACCATGAAAGCGAAACTGTATTTAGGTAAAATTTAATGCAGATGGATACACATATTAGACTATTTTGCAGGAGTCCATAAGGGTGAGGAAAGGGACTAAATCTCTCACTGCAGCCCATTAAACTATATCTCTGTGTTTTAAAAGGAAACTTAAGTGTAGACTCATAAAATTATTCCATTAGTCTCAGAAGAAAAATGCACTCTATACCCAAGACCTTTAGTATTTTTCCTCAGAGCACAGTTTGATATTCCTAAGATAGGAAAACCAGAAAATAATGGTACTGAGAAGATGTTGATAAAAATCCCTGAAAGCTTTTTCTCTACCTCTGTTAACCAGCAGAGGAAAAATGCATCCTTCATTATAATCTGCTCCAAGACCCTGCTCATTCTTTGTAGCTCTGCTCAGGCACGTGAAAGACAAAAATGCCTCAGTCCTGCCACAGTGAAAGGCTTGTGTCACTTGACATTAAAGTCTGTGGGTCACTTAGGTTTCTGAAGCCTGACATGAGCCCTTCAGAGAAGGGATTATTAATAATTAGACTAAAAGGAGCTGCTATGGTCAATTAATATTTAACTACATTTATGGATGAGTGATAAAGACTGGCTGGGACTTTGCTGTTCAGACAAACATATGGACAGAATAGGCATATCAAATCAACCTTTCATCATTTCTTTTTCTTGCATTATTAATGATTTTTTGCTCTAACTCTGTAAGCAATACTTTAAGAAGTGTCCCAATATTTGGATATTTCAGAATGTGGTGGGGATTTTACTGCCCCTGTTGGAACATTTACTTCACCCAACTATCCCAACCTATACCCACATAACCGAGTGTGTGAATGGAGGATCACAGTGGAAGAAGGTCGGCGTGTGACTCTCACCTTTAATGATATGAAAACGGAAGAACACTGGAGGTGCTCATTAGATTATGTGGCTGTGAGTATTGGGTGTGAGGGCAGAAAATGCTCTTCCTAATCCCTTTATGGAGCATTAATGGATGTAATAGATCTGAAATGTCAGTTATAGGTCTACATCTGATTTTAAGACAAATTATAATTTAATCTGAAGTAAACAGATAAATAAAAGTTCGCTCTGTACGTTGTCTAAACTCATCTGCTTGTTTTAGAGTATGGAAATTTTGTGGTCCAGACAGAGGGGAGGACTTCAAGAAATCATTGGAATTGGCTCTTTATTGATTATGGAAAAAAGCTCTGGGGTTTTTGAAAGCTTTCAATGTCTCTTTTCTGTGAACACAAAGTCCATCAGTTGGTTTCAGGTCTCTTGACTTTGGAGGTTGTTACTGCTGTTGTTACTGTTGTCAATTAAATAAAAAAATAAAAAAAGAGAGAGAGGGAGAGAAAGCCAGAGATTGCAACAAATAGCTACTACTGGGTTGGCATTTGCATATTCTGAAAGAGAAATCTGGAAAACCCAAGAAATTCTACCTGTTTATCACCCTCCGTCTCCAAAAAGATAGATATTGGTTATCATGGTTATTTTGCTTATTTAGAGGGAAAAAAACCCAAACCAACCAACCAACCAAACCTGGCACACAGAACTGGACATGTTCAGATGTACAAATGCCTCAGAAACATGATACCTCTATGAAATTGCAGGAATGGGAGATCGAGTTTAGTTTCCCGTTTGCTCAGATTAGCAGTGCAAACATGGGAATTGGCTTTAGTATCAGATGCTGGCCCATGCACAAGTGTAAGGGGGTGAAGTAGCTTTCCCTCGAGATTTGTAGATGATGTTTCCCTTGTTTTCCTTTGCAGATGCTTTAGACACCATGGGGAGCTAGCTTTTATTGATTAATGAAGTAATGATCTCTTAAAGGAAGATCTGTCTTGCCAGCTTTTGTGCCTTCGACACCCTAATATATTCCAAATCTCAGTGGATATTTCTGCCTTGCTTACACTGCTGAGGTAGAATTAGAAAGAAGGAATTTAAGTCCTAGGCTAAAGGCTGCATGAAGGAAATTGAGCAAAATACCTCTGGATCATCAAGTGAAATATTTGAATTAATAAAAAATGCCCACCAGCCCTCAGTGTGTTGGAGAAGATTTTGATAAAGATGATGTTGGCTTTAACAAGAATACAAAGACAGTCATTTGAAATGGAATGAATATGATCAGTAGCTGGCATTATTAAATGATTGAAGATATAAATATTGAGCTAAGTACAGTATTTTTTCCAGTAAAACCGTTTCAATTCCTGTTTTTAAAAAGAAAAAAAAAAGAGGCAGAGAGGCAATATGTTTGTGTTTCACCAAAATAGGCAAGGTATTTTTGCTGTTTCACTTCAGAGCCTCATCCACTCTAGGCAGTGGAAGTTTGTTCCAAGGTTTTGAGTAGATTTGGGAACTAACCTCCTATGCGTGACACCACTGACCCTTGTATTAAAGATGCGAAGCACTGTTAAATGATACAGGAGATGCTCTTAAGACTGTATTTTGATCTCAGAAGAGTTTATTTTACCCAACAGGTTTACAATGGCCTCAGACAAAACTCTCCCCAGCTCGCCAAACTGTGTGGAGAGGTAAATCCAGGCACTGAGGTAAAATCCTCTGGAAACACAATGAAAGTCATCTTGGTGACAGATATGTCCCATGCGACGAGAGGCTTCAGTGTCTCATATTCATCTAGTGAAGATGCAGGTAGTGTATGTTTCTGAATTAAGTGATTGATCTTTGGTGAGTCATTTCATAGCTAAAGTACTGGCACATGTCAAAAAAATGACCTACACAGATAACAAATCTGTGATACCGTTTTCCTCTCTTACGTCTCTGGATGGGAGTAGATGTGTATCTTCAATTATTTGAAAGGACTTGAAAAAATGGGGAGTCTCTGGGGGTTACAGACTTCATCTGCCTGTTATGTCAAACTTCAAATCAAAAGAATAACCTCTGTTATGGATCATAGTCCTTTACTATTAGTACTGATTTATTGTTATGTACTTAGTCTGGAGTAAAAGATGGGCTGAAATGGCCTTATTCCATGAAAAGATCCAAAAGGCACAGTGCTGTAGACAAACTGAATAATTCAGGTGCTTCTTTATTACTCGGGGTGTGCGTGCGTGCGTGTGTAATTATTTTATTGTAGCTTGTGAGAAAGTGCAGCTTAACCTACTTTTGCAAGCTCAGCCTCCAGAGCGGAGGCAGCTGGAGGAGCCTTACTACTACAGCCTTGAGTCTTTCAAACTTGATTTTTCAACTCCCCCCCAAGCATCTTACTATAGCAAAAGTGTACTGCTTTTGAGGGCGTGTTCCAGAAAAATCTTCTCCTGAGCCTAAAATTGGGTAATGGGTAGGGCTGAGCAATACTGAACTGGAGCTGCAGGGGAATTTTATCAAAATGTTGAATAATGCCTGTTTTGATGTATTGATGGCACTGCTGAAGTATTTTATTTGATACTGTGCATAATTCTTGTTCTTTGCTTTACTCATGTGTTTTTAAAGACTTGCCAATAAATTCCTGGACACCGGGCAAGAATTGTCTTGTATGCAGCAGTAAATTATAAAAAAAGGAGAAGACGGAAAATTTTTTGATCTAATCAGCACATATGCATGCTGACATGAGCATATCTGAAAAACAGGGGCAAGATTTCTCTTCATACAAGAATTATTACTATTTTAAGATAAATTATTTTTTGTTTCTGCAGTTTGTGGGGGAACCCTGATGGGATATGCAGGTGGGAATTTCTCTTCTCCTGGTTATGATGGCATCAAAAATTACACGAGTAACCTGAATTGTGAATGGACCATTGAAAGCCCCTCCCACTATAATTCATCCATATATGTGTCTTTCGAAGATTTCCACATGGAACATCACCAGGACTGCCAGTACGACTACCTAGAGCTACGAATAGGTTTGTATGTTCAGCAGGAAAAGGGATAAAGCCTGTCAAGATCCTGGTTGTGCAACTGTGTGCCAAATCTTGTTCATATATTTGAAGACAATGACTGTTGCAGGACCTGTATATTTGAGAGTGTTCACATGCATGCCTTCCATGCTGCCTCCTAGACCGGGAGTGGGATTTCACTACCACAGCAATTGATGCATGAATTTGGTCAGCCTTTCTTTCAGAGGAGATCAGAGGAGAAAATGGAAAACTGGATAGGTATCTCAGGGGGATAAATTGTTTTGGTGGTTGCAGTACACACCTGACACTCTCTTTACAAGGGACAATGTGAATTTCACTTCACCTCCCTTTAAAGATGGAAGTAAGGAGAAGCTGGAGTCATCAACACAATATATTGGGTCCACAGCCCATTCTCTCCCTGTTCCTGAAATATCTTCAGGGACAGCAGGAGTGGAGTAAAGAATGTTTTAATTATTATTAGCCTCTGTGCTGCATACCCTCTTCATACCTCTCTTTTGCACTCTTTAAGACAGTTCTTCAAAAGCAAATCCCTATTTCCCATGAGACTGCATCACAAACTACTGACTAAAGCATTTAAAAGGAAAACAATCACAGGATTAATGCATCAGTAACATCTCTGCAAATTTGAGCATCTTTAGCTATCCACAAGAACAAGCAACTGGAAATGTCATATGAAAGTCACTCAGCTAATGCCAAGTGTAGTAGAAAAGCTCCAGCTGTCTTCTTCACTGAGAGGCTGTAACTGTGAGTCCCAGAGAGACAGGTTCTAATTTACCAGGAAATCGTTTCTGAAAGGTGGGGGGTGAGAGCAGGAATCTGTTATATCTGTTATTTGCATTCATTTGAAGAAGAGCCCTTGGTTGTATAGCATCGGTTTGTCCTGTGTAGAGCCAAAGCACACATAGCTGTGAGGCCTAACAATTCCCTCCCATGTATGCACTGGAGCTGGGAAATAATAGAAAGAGAACTCAGAGAAAGAAATAACAAAATATATCCAGTCCATTACTCATCAGTTCCCACTACTCTCACTGCTGTGAACCTCAGGCCTCTGGGAATTACAAAAGAAAGAGGAAAAAATGCAGTCTTGTTTTGCTTTACACAGTTTTGTCATCTGAATAGTAATGTTCATTTTGGCCATGCTGATGGATCTTCAGTTTCACAACCAGTCTCCTCTCAAAGGCAGAATGCCCTAATTCATCTGTGTATGCTGACAAGTAACATTAGTGAGCACTGAGATGGAAATAGTGCAGAAACCCTCAGGCAGGTGCTGTTTAAGACTCTCAACACAGCAGATATGAACTTGAGGAAAGGTCCAATTCAACAGTAAGTTACCCAAGAGCCCCAAATGAAGCTCAGATGCGTAAAATTCTTTTGAGTTACCCATACAACACACTTCATGGTACTGAATGGAGGAAAAAAAAAGAAAAAAAAAAAAAAGCAGAATCGACTTCTTGTGTTCAATAAGAAATATTTGATCTAAATAGATAAATATTTCAAATTTCTTAGGGTAAGGTTTTATATGAAGTTATTAAATTATCTGGCATGTGTATGTATTCTGCACATGGTAATACAGCTGAACATATTGTACAGTGAAATATACTCCCAACTTTTGGCTTTTGTGGAAGACTTGATTTTGTCTTTCAGATCATTCCCTTCAGTTTGAACCAAATTTTACAGCACAGTCTTTGTGTATACATTTTCTGTTTATCAACAGTCTATATGTCTGGCCAGCTGGCCATTCATGAAAGCAGTGACTGGTGTGAGTTTTCACACTGCAGAGACCAAGTAACCTGGGTCACATCGGTCACACAGTTAATCACCTTGTAGGAAGTGCAAAAAAGAAAAACTACACTTCACATATTAATGCTTAAAGTAGTTACTACTATTTTTCTCCAAACCATAATTTAGCACGAAGGTCTTCTGCTTCTATAGCTCAGTATCATTTTTAGTGGATGTTAACAAGACAGGTTTTAGAATTTCTCTGTGTAATTTACATTCATAGATTTCTGTTATATGTCCCCTTTTATCCCTACGCTTTAAGGCAGTTCAAATGGTGGCTGTGTCACTATATATGGCAGAAAGATGAAGTTAACTCAGCCACATTACTTGGAATAACTGTGAAAGTGCTTTGAAGAGTGTGTAAAGTTTCTCACTTTTGCTCTACTGCCTTCTTTGCAAGAACAGCCTGCCACTCTGCATGGAGCTAGGAGTTGCTTTTGAATGGAGACTTTTAAAGACCAGCAGTCTGGTGTTATTAAAGAAGCAAACTGGAATGGCATTGCCTGGATGTCGTGAGGAACACTATTACACTTGTTTTCCTTCTGCTGAGAATATATCAGTAATAAACAGAAACTGGCACTTCTACCAGTGTGATGCATAAGAACTTACACCAACGTGAGCAAACTCATTGTCACAGAAGTGCAGTGGCCTGTGTTGTGCTTTCCTTTTAGGTTTCAGTGATTTGAGCAAATGCTGACAATTTTTTGCCATACAGAGAACAGTTTGTTGAGCTCGCTAGGAAAGAGATGTCTGCTATTAATACAATAGTGACAGCTTGTTCATGGATGGAGTACATCCCTATATGGTAGAAAACTCAAAATCCCGTTAAATTGACGTTAATGAGGATGTCAAACAGGCTCAATAGTCTTCCATGTGATCAGGTCCTCAGGCCATCTCTTCCCGCTGTTCTGCCCCAAAATACTTGCAGTTTTGGGACAGTTTCTGTGGTTCTGGGTCTGAGGGGTCATTCAAAATGAAAGTATGCAGGATGGCAGGGACAGGAGAGAAGGAGACCAAGATATTAAAAGGATTATTAATACAGCTTTGGAAAGAACTTCTTTGTTAAGTTTTAGATCCCAACAATGAACTGCAGCACTCTACCCCTAACAAATCATCAGTTACTGTGTGATATGTTCTTTTCTCTGTTTTCTAGTCAAAACAATTTGAAATGCATGTTTGCCTAGGTATTCTTTATTGTAGCTCTTTTAGGATTCAAAAAATGTATTTTTTTTTCTTTCTTTATTCAGGGGATGCTGATGGCGAGCTAATAGCCAGACTTTGCGGTCAGGCAGCACCATCTGTGCCACTAGTCATAGCTGCCCCCCAGATCTGGGTACACTTTGTAAGTGATGGAAACACAGAAGATAAAGGATTCTTGGCCCATTACACGTTTGAAGGTAAATGACTTGATAGACTGTTGCCCTTGCTGACTGAGGCACTTCTCAGGGTTGTTGCCATTCATTTGGTGATACTGAGAATACACGCTATGGGATCAGCTCTCAAAGAGGTCCTCAGAAGTTACACAGTGCCTGCCACTGTTCATATCCATCTAAAGCAAACATATGCTAGCAATTGAACTTTCAGATTTATTTTCTGCCTTACTGTTCCCATTCCCTGAACCGCATTTGAGTTTTTGCAATGCAGTGCAACACTCAGAACAGTTGCTTGCTCTTGGGAATAGGGATGTAACAGGTAACACCAGCCAAGTTTGACTTACTTCGAATAGGCCTTCAGAGTGCTAGCATGGCTGACATGCATTCTGCTGCTTGAACCTTTGCACTCATTTTGAAATCCACTTAAAGCTGTATCAGTGCAAATTACACAACTTTGCCATTTACATGCCAGCACAACTATTCTTCCTGTCACAGCTGAATTTAGCCTTGGTGCTTATCTAGACACACCAGCAAGTTTTTGATTTGATTGTGCTGGTCTAAGAATGGCACTGGTTTGCTTAGGAATCTGAGATAAATAAATGTAAGATAAGGTAGAAGAGGCAGCTGTAAGTGTCAGGTTTCACAGACTTATATGAAGTAGCAGAATAAATGCAAAGTTTCAAGGTCATTGAATATGTTTACTCAGTATTCAATGACAAAGATTTTCAAACTTGGATCTTCCCAGATAAATTGTTCATCCTTACCTGTATCAGTCCAACTTAAATATATTTTAGTGCTATTATTACAAGCTTAATAATCTTTCACTCATGTGATTATAGTGATCAGTTCTGAAAATATATTGCGATATTACTTTTTTTCTTCAGCCTGTGGGGGTGTACAGTCAGGTGGAAGGGGAGTTATCTCAAGTCCTAACTACCCAGAGCCTTACAGCGCTCTGAGTCGCTGCTCCTGGTTGCTGGAAGCCCCTGAAGGCGAAACCATCACTGTGAGTAACACAACTTTATGATTGTGTGCACAGCTGGCAGTGTGAGAAGCACCCTCTGAGTCTTGAGGAACAGGTTTGAGACAATTTGGGAAATCAGAAATGTGGGGGAATGGAATATCTCCCCATCAGCCTTACTTAAGTGGAGGAAACAAACATAACACAACCAAACCAGATTGTGCTTTTTGAAAGGTCTAACTTGACCTCAAAGCATCGCACTGACTTGTGCTTTAAATAGTGACCTTCTATCTTTAGGAAACTGAAATAACTCATGTTATTAGATGAGCGTGGATATCCTCACTGTCACGAGAATAGAATTTTTTTTATCGGCAGAAAAGTTAAAAGCCACTAGAAAGTTACTTTCGTGTCTTAATGGTTAGTCTGGCAGATAATGTGATTGCTGGTACAAATTACATCAGTGAGGTGCTACTCTTTATTTCCCAGTAACTGTTAATGGGCTGCCTGAGGTGCTACTTTCTTGAGCCAAACTGCTGAGACACCAATTTAAGCACCTTTATGACCAAGCAGTGCTAAACTTCACATACTGAATTATTTGACTGATCCTTTGGAGACAGGTTCAATCAATGATATTTGTGGTCCAGGTAAGAAAAATAATCTGAAAAGCAATTTCATAAAAAACACATTGGAGATTTTCATATGTAATGTCTTTCACTAATTTCCCTATCATGTTTTCCTTATTTACAACTACAAAGGTGTTTTTTAGAAATACAGACCCATAGGTCGAATTATTCTACTGCATGATATTCTGACCACTGCCTAGATACTTCAGGGAATACAGGATTATTTTAGTGGAACACAAAATTTCTGTTTATTCCACAAATTTGTTTAAAGCAGAACTAATCTTAATCAGATGGAACTTTTAAAAGAACTGAGTAGCAGCCCCCTCTGTGAAGGCAGACAAACTTTTTCCAGTGTAAGATGCAAGTTTCTTTTACTGGTAGAGTTCTGAGCTGAAACCATTTGAGCTAAATTTGTATTTGGTCTTTGCCTCAAGCAGAGTTCTTTTGGAAATGAATACACACACAAGTTACAGGAAGAAGTACTATGTATTTGCTAAACTTTTCCACAACGATGCCAATCCTAGAACTGGTAAAAAAAATCTTACGGAAAGAGGGCCAGGCAGTCATTAGTGTACATTAATATTTCAACATCAACAAATCCAGGAATCTACTGGATCATCAATCTAAATCTTTAAACTGGAAATCCCGCCCATGTGCAGATCACTCCAAGGACAAGCAGCATCAGTGTGGGAGGGAGACAGGGTCAGAAGCTGCCTGCCCAGCCCAGGCTATTTATGTGATGTATCTGGGGCCACAGGAACCAACCATGCAACTGTTTCTCTCAGATTTAATGGAAACTAGCATTATTTTTAGCAATTGTTAAGTATTCTGACTCAAAATAATAGGAAGAAAACAATCCAAGGCTTTCTGCTTACATAGCTACTTATATTTGACAGTGCAACTTCAGATTTCATGACCAGAAACCTGCGCATATTCAAGACCCTTTTGAAGCACATACTTAGCTTCAAACATATGGTTAAGTCCCAATAATGCCAGTTTTGAACCTGTGTGTTCCTCTTCCATTTCTGTCTTCATGCTAAGTAGTTGCTGTTACTTACAGTGGCAAGGCTCCAAACAATACTTGCAGGAAAGCATCGAGGTGAAGTGAGGGTCAGATTTTTGAGCATACTGAGAAATCATGCTAGAATGGCTATGGGATCTGGCTGGAACTGCTCTAACCTCTCCTCTGGTGTGGCTGGTGTTAGCTCCTGAATGCCACTTTTGTGTGTTGCAGCTTTCTTTTACAGCCTTCCACGTTGAAAATCATTTGCTTTGTAAGTGGGACTCTGTTACAATCCTGAATGGTGGCTCTCCTGGGTCTCCTGTCATAGGAAAGTATTGTGGAAACACATCCCCTGGGACTATTCAGTCTGGTTCCAACAAGCTAGTTGTCATCTTCAACTCTGATCACTCAATTCAAGGAGGTGGCTTTTATGCAACATGGACAGCAGAATCTCTAGGTAAGAGAAAAAAATACTGATTTTATCATGTCTAACATAGCAGTACATCATGCCTACACAGCACTTTCAATCACAAAATGAAATAGGATTCCTCTTCTTTAATTAAGTTTGCATTAAAGAACGAAAGAAATACATGCCAACATCTTCAGCATTCCTGAGAGAAACCAGCACTAAAGAAGTCAAGTATTAAACCAGTGTTGTCTGATCTCACACAATTAAATCAAATTTGGACTGATTTTGTACTTCTTAAGCCTCCCACTGGCAGTTTCTTGATGTCTGCAAACTGATACTATGCCCATTATCCTCCCAGCAGTGGTATCTATTGTCAGTGACTATAAGACATTTCATTTCTTGAATAAGAATTGTTTCACAGTTTGACTTGGTTTAAACACTTTAACACTGGAAAAGGGTCAGTTCTCAACAGAGTTCTCAACAGAGAGGCTTTGAGAACAAAGAGCACATGTGACAACAGCCTAAAACTCTTGCACTTTAGTGGAGATGTTGGTATGTCTTTGAAGTTGGTACACATCCAGGATTGAATTGGTACATTTAAAAAAGTTCATCTTCCCTGTGTTGAAATTATCATCTCTCTGGATTTAAAAAAAAAAAAAAAAGGTTGCTCACCATTTCCACGCCGTCCTTCAGGAGGTGACTAAAGGCAAGTGTAGATGTGCTGGTTGGTGGCAGGGCAGAATTCATTGTGCCTTCCTACCTCAGTACAGAGCTGGCAGTATTTTCCCTAGTGTCACCTCCATCTGGAAACCTTCTGGCTGATGCTGATCAGCTTTCCATCAGTTAATAAACTAGCAGTAGTCACACAGTCAGTTGATGGGGTGTCGTCTTAAAAATATCACTAGTCTGTGCTTGTGTGAATTTACACTGTCACCTAAGCAGGTTTTTTGACACTTCCCTGTTGTCACTGAGATTTCATGTGCAAGGAGGGCCATCTTCAATGATGTAGTAGACATTAGCATACATGTGTGATGTGTAGTCAGTATTTTCTCTGTGAAAAGATATTTCTTTTTTGTGTACCTGGTTTCCTTTCAGCTTTCTTCTCATTTGTCCACTGAGAATCTCTGGGTTCACGTTTGTGCGACCAAAACTTGGCCCCGTATCCTTCTAAACACAATTACTTTTTCTAACATAGAAGAATGAAAAACAAAGTCTTCCTTTTAAAGCTAATACATATTTTTTAATTGAGAGAAAAAAAAGTAGAATGTTACAAACCTTTCTTTACTCTTTATTCATCCTTTCACTAGATCGTCTCTGAAATAATAATGGGTTGCTAGTACTGTACACATAGCCCTAGCAAATTATTCTTGGCATGGTATTTGCGAGTATGTTTCAAATTAACTAGACTTATTATGTATGAGAACATGAGCTGCCACTGAGCCATGACCACCTATTCCCCCTTATAAATGAATCTGTTAACAATTTTTAAAGGCATGTTTTTCAGCCCTCTCCATAATCCCACTGAGATCCACAGGGCTCCCTGAGCTGGAGGAGAAGTCACCATTTAGCCCTGGGTGAACAGATGCGCCTTGGGTAGATTCACATGTGGAACTGCAATATTCGCATGTTGCAGAATGAGAAAAAAAGAGGATTCAGCAGTAGATTGAGCTTTTTTCCCTCAGGGGGGGTTCTGAATGGCTGTCAGTCATGATGTGCATCCTGTGGGATGTGGGAAGGGGCCTGCACAGTCTCAGAAGCAGCTCCTCGTTGATGTATCTCTGACCCTTACTCTCTCTCTGAGCAACACACACTTGTATTTGTCAGCAGTATATAGACGGACTACAGCAAAAGGGTATGAACTGGCAAGGAGAAGGAGCTTGTGAAGAAGAAAAAGTGAAATACAAAGAAAGGCCTTCTCTAGAGTGTACCTACCTCCTTGCTGCAGGGGTGGGAGAAAGAAAATTAATTAAAAGAGGGGTAAATGAAGTTTGGATGGGTGTCAGGGTTTTCCTGTCTCGCTCTTGAAGCCACAGAAGCAAGCAGCCATTCAAAGCTGACACCAACGGGAAATATTTGAACATTTCTCCTGCCTATTGCTATTTTTTCCAGGATGTGGTGGAATCATTCATTCAGATAATGGTATGATCAAGTCTCCTCATTGGCCTCAAAACTTTCCCGTGAACACCAGATGCACATGGACCATCATTACCCATGAAAGCAAACACCTGGAGATGAACTTCCACAGTAACTTCCAGATTCCAGATACCAATGGAAGTTGCCAGAGCAGTTATGTGAAGGTAAAATAATTGTTGGTGTTAGATCAGCAGAGCACTGCTTTAAGAAGACACAGTTCCAGAATACTTTATTTTTAACCATCACGGTTAGGATTGTCAAGGCACAACATTCAGGAAATACAAACTGAAGTGCTTGTACCAATACAGTCAATTTTCTGTGTGCCTTGAGAACTGGCTTGTATATATCTTTAATTGTTATCAGTTCTTGAGGTTCCACTTCCAGCAGGGTCCTATCACCCTATATGCTCCCCCAAATATGAAAAATATAAAAAAAGTACATATGACTTCAAAACCAGGATATAATGAGAAAATACAGTGTAATGAAAAGTCCTTTTCAATTACTCCAGTGAGTAAAAAACCAGGAATGTAACACTATAATTTCACAAAAATTCTTTATATAAGTATATAAACTGTCCAAGTTGCATCAATCCTTCCTTTTTTAATCTCAGAAAACAAAGATAGCATTATTATCTTTCATAGGTTGTCAAGAGCCGCTTGTTTTCAAAGCAATAGAATGGAGTGGACATGCTTTGAATTTTTCAGGGTCTTTTTTTTTTCTCAGGCATTTGGCATATGTTCAGTGGTTTTGTGCTCATTTTCTCCACAGCAGTACAACTCCCACTTGAAAAAAAAGGGCAAATGTAATTAGACAACATGTAGGAAGACCTGAGCAGCTGTACATCTGATCTATACCTACTGATTCTGATCTATACCTACTAATGTACAAACCACAGTTACACTCATTTTTTAAGGCTGCGGAAAAAAACCACCTAATAGATTTATCTTTTCATAGCCTGCTCCACCGATTAATTGATGTAGTATGTAATGATAAATTTCACTAACATGGAAGTCTTAATGCCACTCAGTAAAGGTCCTTTAATTTCAGATTTCTAAACCGTTCTGAATGACATAGTCAAAACTATGTCAACTGGAGATTTTCTCCATAGAGAAAAATCTGAAATTTTTGGTGATGTCCATCCCCAGTTCTGAATGTCCAATTTGAGATGTATGAAGGTGTCTGGATATGAAAAAGTGTGGAACAGGTGCAAGTTTCTTCCATTTATTCTGAGCAGCCAAAAAAAGGGAATCCAAAATCAACAGTGACTTCGCAAAATCTTGGCCATGCCAGTTTATCTTAATCCTTTGAGCATCCATTGCCTCAGATACCTGGCCAGATGAATGAGGTGATTCATATGTCCACACTTACATACTAACCCTTGGATAACCCTTTCTAGAATGGTTGCTTAGAGCAACCACTATTTCATGTGGTTGTTCTAGTACCACTAGACTTCTTTTGAACCCATTATTTTAAAATATATATATATATATATATTTAATATATTTTTGGTATAAAGTACCAGTAAAAAACCTGTTCCAACACACTGATGAAAAATAAATTTATTATTAGAGTAAATATATTTTTCTTAAAGCAGACATTTTAATCCTTGGCAGTAAACATTCTGATTCAGGAAATTATTTAAGCACTCAGAAACATCAAACATTTATGCCTGTGTTTTATTTACATGTGTGTTGAAATTCAGTGCTTAAACTGTGAGCTTCAAGTACATGTTTAAGTAATTACCTGAAGAGGGTTTCACTTAAATACCTACCTAAACCTGCACGTGCTTCTTGCATGCATGGTTTGATTAAACTTAAATTGGCTATTGGTACAGCTGAAGTAGTATTTTTTAAGAATTGTCTGTTTCTTTATTATATTTTTTGTGAATTATATTATTTTGTTAACTCTGAGTGATTTGATACTTGTCATTGAACAAGTGAATACAACATAACGAAAATGGGAGTAATTTTTTATTAGCAAAACTAGATATTAGGGATCCAGATCTTCCAGTTTGATGCCTCTATATTACCCTAGCATGACAGCTTTGGGTTTTGTTGACTTATGAATAATGTAAGGATTGCATTTAATAATTCATTGCTACACAGACATTCATAGTCATAGGGTGTATGGAGATAAGTTCGCAGAGACAAAATGGAGGTAGGTAATGATGTGCATAAAATGTTTTTCTCTGGTTTCCTGGACCTGATTTACATGGGCTTTATTATCAGCAGTGGTTTGAGCAAATGACATCCAGATGCCCTTCAGAGGGCTCTGGCAACCTAAATTATTCACTGTGATTCACTCCTTGGAGAAGTTGTCTCCGCTGATTGTAGAGTGAATGGAGAGTGATTAGCTCCAGTTTAGATCTCTAAGATTCAGTGAGATGAATCCTACCCTAAGTCTATGGAAAGAACAATTGCATATGCAATTCCTGGTGGGTTCCCACAAACGGCTTTGAAAGCACTAAACCATTTCTGATCTGGGCTTGTCAGGTGTGGAGAGGAAATGAAGAAGCAGCAGCAGCTTTGTTAACCATGGGATGTGGAAGTTCAGCTCCTGGTCCTGTTGTTGCTCCAGACAATGTGGTAACTACAGTATTTCAATCTCAGGATGCTCCCGGGCAAGGTTTCTCTGCATCTTTCATAAGCAGTAAGTAATATTAAAGCCAGATGGCTGCTCTGTTGGTCCATTTTGGAGTAGTTTGATAAGTGTGTAGCAATTCAGAGCTCAGTCCAACAAGGCATTGAAGCCTCTGCCCAGGTTTTGAAACCAAGAGTTTCCTTACTGAATGCAATGGAGCTACTGTGTGCTCCAGTATTGGACTTGCCAAAGATCCTCCATGCATCTATAACTTTGTAGTTATTCTTAACCACTTTTGCCTTTCCAGTCTGCCAAAAAAAAAAAAAAGAATAGCCTATAAAATTTAAGAATTTGTTTCTCCATAGTTAAAATACTTGGAAGCTAAAGCTATAATCTTTTTAAAAATTAAAAAGGATCAGTTCCTCCTTTAGAATTTTTATCCCTATTCTTTCCAAGGCACATGCTGAAACTGTGGTAATTTCTCTTGTGTATGGTATAGCCCATGCCCTTCACATAAACTGCTCTCAGGAGAAGAAATGACTACCTGCTCAGGCTTTTGCTTTGCTTTGTTGTATTTGCATTTCATATAGCTCAAGTGGCATTTCTTGGTTGGGCCTCTTCATTTCTTTAATCGTGGCATCTGCTTGGGAAAGTCAAACCCACCAGAAGTGTAGGAGGTGATGCTCAATTGTTGTCTGTTGTTCAGGATGTTTTTGTAGAATGCTGCCAAAGGAAACCACTTTCTCTTCACTGGATTCAGATTAAAACAGTGAGAAATTAAGTGCTTAGAGGAAGACACCATTGGAATTTACAGAATTCTGAATGGAAACTGCTTTTGTTTTTATAATGTCTGAACTAGCGTTGTCAGTACCAACTAACAACCTCTTAGTGGAGACAATCACAGGCTTCATATGCCTGCTGCTAATCTTATACCAGCGTTTCACTATGCACTGCACTCCTTTAAGCCTGTAGCTTAAAATAAAGAGAAACCCCAAGGCCATGCAAGTCATTAGGATCAGAAGGAGCTCCATTAAATGAGCAGTTCTGTGTGCTTGAGAAGTTCAGGATGGCAAACCTTTCCTGCCTCTGCTTATAGCAAAGCAACCCAGAAATGCCCTACAGCAGCCTGTATCCTCCTGGCTGTCAGGCATGAAGCAAGAATGGTACCACTTGGGCTAAAATGGGTGTTTTCAAATGAGGCTAAACTGCTGATGTGTACCATTAACACCCCATCCAACTCAGCTAAATTTATATGTACAAAGGGATTTTGAAACGTGCAGGCTCCAAACCCATAAGAATGCAGTGCTGTGTCCTCATCAGTGGGCTGAGGAGCTATGGCCTGGTTTGTCCAAGACACTCCAAGATACTGTGTGAGGCTGTAGGTGGGAAGGCTCTGTGTTTCCCAAAACCACTGCTGTGTTTGTGTGCAAGACCTACTTTTGCCATCATGATATATACTACTCTCCCTGATTTTTTGTCCAGCCTCTTAAGGTGAGATAAGGTCCTTGTGCATATTACTGGTTTTGTCACTGCAAAACTGTAATGATGTTATCACCTGGATTATGTCTTCTTTATTTATGTTTGCAGGATGTGGAGTAAATTTCACCAGCCCAGCAGGTCGTATCGTCTCTCCTAACTACCCTAGTCGGTATGATAACAACCTGAACTGCAGTTATATCATAGATCAGGGACCACAGTCACTGGTGATCCTCGAGTTTGAGACTTTCCACTTGGAAGGTAACTAGTTCTTCACAATTTCACTACATACTATGAAGTATAGCTTCTTTCTTGAAAACATACAAATCATCTGTCATGGAAAAAGGTTGATGGTTTAATTTGCTGGTCTATTCTGAAAAATATTTACAGAAAACATCTTACAGGTATAGTTTCCAGGGTTCAGTTTTGCATCACTGAAGAGTGAAGCTAGATCTTACCTGCTGAATATCTTGCAGCAATGAAGTCGGGAATTTGCCAGGTGGTTGGAGTATAAGAGTGACTGTGGCCAATTTGGGTCTTTGCTTCTGTGGGGTTTTTTGCCATTGAGCCTTACAATCTTTTTGACCTTAGGCCAGCTGTTTTTCTTTTCAGTGCTTCTGTTTCCTTAACTGATAAAATAGATATACCTTTACTCAGGTGTTTTACAAGGATGTACAAACATATACATGTGAAACTACATGGAAGACTACAGTAACTGAAAACGTAGAAAAGTTGTTACATTGTATACACCAATGAACAAAAGTCCCTCTTGAGATTGTCCAGTTCAGCAAAAATTAGCCAAGAAATAATATGTTTAATATCACGGTCTCATTGGTGTGAATGGTAAAACTTGCCCAACTTTGATAGGGTCAAATTTGTATGGGTGTAGATGTAATGTTAACACAAAGGAATCAGTATCTCCAGACTACTCGGGTGGTGGCATCCCGTATTTTAAGGCCATCTGAATTTGGTTCCTGTGAAGTCACCTAGACTAAGAGATTTTTAAGTAATTTGTTATTAAACTGGGGTGCATAATTTGAATTTTTCTTAAGACCAAAGAATAATGTCAAATAGGATTCTTTTATTGTCTTTTTAAGTTTTCAAATTGTTTAGAATTCAAAAGTATTCTGGTCCAAACTTAATTTAGGTCTGAGACAAAGATTTGATTTGATTATGATTTTATCTGAAGCATTTTTTCTTCCCCTAAGACAAACTGCTACTATATGTTTGTTTTTGTTTTTTTTAAAAAAAGAAATGTAAACCAGAGAAATTACGTTAAGTTCTTCATCTAGAGGACATTATTATTCAGGAGACACACAAAACATTAGGCTGAATCAGATGATGCCAATTTTGACACCTCTACGAGTACATTACTGATCTGTATTCTGTTTGTGCATTCAGTTAAATGGATTCAAGCTTTTATAATCAAGAAGGTCAAAGCGAAGAGGTAAGTGATACAGACATAATAATAAACACAGAGCTAAATAAATACTAAAGATATTCTCCTTCTTGTAGGGCATTTTGCTGCTTTACTGTTATAGGCTTCTTTAGGCTACACAAACTAAAAGTCCTCAGTCACATGAAAGAGCTGTGGATATAAGCTAAAGGACATTTGATTCTAAAAAAGGAAGTATGACACTCCTTCAGTAGTTGAATATTAGTGTTTTTTCAAAAAATCTTAAAATACAACCCTGTAGCAATGAGAAATTGTCTGGGCTTAAATTGGAAAGAAGATTGAAAAGTTCAGAAATTACATGAAAACTTAAATATGAGGTATGCAAATAAATACAAGAAAGACATAGAGGTGCTGGAGCATGTCCAGAGAAGGGCAACAAAGCTGGTGAAGGGTCTAGAGAACAGGTCTTAGGAGAAGTGGCTGAGGGATCTGGGGTTCCTTAGCCTGGAGAGGAGGAGGTTCAGGGGAGACCTTATTGCTCTCTGCAACTACCTGAGAGGAGGTTGTAGGCAGTGGGGATTGGTCTCTTCTCCCAGATACAAGTGGTAAGACAAGGAGGAATGACCTCAGTTTGCTCCGGGGGAAGTTTAGATGGATATTAGGAAAAATTTCTTTGCTGAAAGGGTGGTCAAGGATTGGAACAAGCTGCCCAGGGAGGTGGCTGAGTCATCATCCCTAGAGGTGTTTAAAAGACGTGTAGATGTGGCACTTAGGGACACGATTTAGTGGTGGACTTGGCAGTGCTAGGTTAATGGTTGAACTCGATGATTTTAAGAGTCTTTTCTAACCTAAACTATTGTATGATTCTATGATCTTATAAACTATCATGCTAAAGTGAAAGCTTACTCTTCAGTCTCACTGAGTATGTTTGGCACATGTGCCTAAGGGTTTCAAGCGTGAACTCCCTTAGTTCTTTTGAAAAGGCACGACAACTTGTGGCAGCATCTGTTAAAAACATTTACAGCTATTCCATATGCAAGGAAGCATTGCACCTGATTAAGATTGTTGCCGAGTGTGGCCTTTAAAATTTTAACCATTTAGTACAGATATTCTGGACTGGCTTTTTAAAGTTTAGTTACACGTCCAATTAACATAACTTACTACCTATTTGACCTTTCAAAAGAAATCCAATTGTGGTTTTTTTCATGGTTGTTTAGTAATGAAATGAAGTATTTAAAATAATGCCTGTAAGGCATACATATCTCATTGACTTTAACTGGTTGATATATCTTTTCCAGAAAATTAGAAGGCAGAAAGTAATTGCCTGTAGTGCAGAGACACAGTGGTACAAAATTGAATGACTTCATGGGTTAGTCACGGATCTCTGCTATAGAGTAGTTATGTTTTCAATTATGATGAGACGCCTGCTCTGATTATAAAGAACAACTCCAAATGAGGCCATTAACCCACAGCAGTGATATAATGTCAGTATCTGAAATGAAATGAATATGACATGCATGTACTTAATATTAAATCTCTATTAAGCGCTAAATATAGCAAGTAACAGAGCAAGAAAGAACTGCATTTGTTGATTTTGTGATCATAATTCAATCTAAATTGGCTGCTTCATGATAGGTAGAAAAATTGGTTTTATCAGACTTTGAGCCTCTGAAAATAGACACCTAATTTAGGTTATCATCTAGATTTATCTCCTCCTATAGTGAAGAGAAAAAGTCCTTTAAACTCAAAACCAGATGTGTTGTACAGGTGGAATGAAATGCCTTCTGAAGTCCCCCATCACTCTCTTTACCATTGACTATTACAAGAAGAAGTAGACAATAACTTACACAAGATACTTAAGATTTGGGCAGCAAAACATAGGCAAGATTAACCCTATGAATAGAATTTAGCTTAGTCTCTGATTTACTTGCAGCCTGAAGAATGTTGCATCCTGTGCAAAACTGAATATAGTTATAGAACCTCTCTTATGATTTGCCTGTTTCACTTGCTTCTTGCAGTACCACCTGCATTGTTGTGTTTGGTTATTTTATAATAATGAAATTATTATAACAAATGAGTGGTGGACTTGGCAGTGCTACATTAATGGTTGGAATCGATGGTCTAAAAGGTCTTTTCCAACCTAAACGATTCTATGATTCTATGATTCTAAATCTGTCCTCCCTCCTTGGATTAGCGGTCTACACAAATCTAACATACTAAAGTAATAAACAAAGCTTATTTATCTATCTTAGTAAACTTACTAGCTAAGAAATAATTAATCACATCCATCTTTTGGTCATAAGCTTTATTCAGATGAATGTCCCTACAAATACACCTCTAGGACAGCTATGACAGTGCATTATTAAATGGCTGTAATACTCTTCAAGTATGAATGTAACATCCAATAAAATCTGAGTTCCAAATCATGGAAAAATAGGGGAAATGGCTGTGGGCCTCCTGCAATACCTGCTTTTAGAATTCTGTAGTATTTATACTCTGTCCATACAAAATAACCTTATTTGTGTTGATACCATGTCAGCCTGCAAAATGTTCTAATATTTTGTTTATTTCTCCTTTTTTTTTCTAAACATGCAACTGTAATTTTGCAATCTAGGATAGGGTCACTGCTTCATTTTGGAGTTGTTTTTATCTGATTTCTCAGTTGTTTCTAGGCAATTCAGAAAGTAGCCAAGTTTTGCAATAGGTTATTTTGAAAGAGGAGATATATAGATATATGTATATATGAAAGACTTGTAATTCCTTGCTTTCAAAATAGTATCTTGTGCTATGGAGCTGGTTAATGTATTGCATAGGATTATATATATGCATATTACTTTACATTAGTAAGTACTAATTGCATTACCATTTATAGCAGAAACTACAGTTGTGAACCAAAAGCTCATTATTTTAAGTTTTACAAACTTTAAATGAAAAGACAGGTTCTGCCTCAATACAAAATGAAATAGAATCTATTTCTATAGACAGAAAGATGGAAAGAGGACATTGTTATTAGTGATCAGACAGTTAGAGACCCAAGTTTGGTCAAAGTTTTTATGCAGGCATCATATCAAATAAATGATTTGATGGAGAGTAATGAGACTGAACAGAAATTTCTGCTAATTGGAAGGAAGACAGCACAAAGCATATTTCAAACTGTAATGTAAGGGCAACTGAAGCTCTTACTATGTGAACTTTGGAGGCATGAGTCAATGTGTCAAAAGCTGAGCAGTACCAAGAGATGATTATTTAAATAGAGTGCAGATAGATAACAAAAGGCCCTGAAAGCAAATACACAGAGCAATTCAAAGAAAAAGGATTCATAACATCAGGCCAAATAATTGATCTCTTGAGCAGTATTTGGAAGAAATACTGTTAAGGCTAGAGGAACGAATGGTACAGTATCTTGGAAAAATTACTGTTTCTTGGGTGAGAGTCATAGCTATGTGAAGGATGGGGAAGAGTTTATATTAAAGATAATAAATGGAAAAAATTGACAGTATTTAGATCTAGCCTGGATGTGAAAACCTAGAGAGAACAAAATCATGGACATGGACCTAGTGAGAGCAGGCAAAATGGTGAGGCATAAATAAAGAGGATGGAATGGAAGACTTGGCGGGGGGGCAGCGGGGCTCTCCTGTTGAATGGTTTTGTTGAGAGACAGAAATAAGATTTTAGGCTGAACAGAAAGAGGCCTGGAGGTAGGAAGTACACTTACGGGGTCATCAGCACAGAGATAGTAGTTGCATCTGTCCTTGCAAATGAGATTATACAGAGCTAATATGGAGATAGAGAAAGACAGGAGAGGAGATGTTTCATTGAATCCTCATGGATGAATCGGAAGAGAGAATACAGTAATACCAGAAGGATGAGCAAAAGCTCTTAGTAGACAAGATTTTATGAAGAAAAACAGCGACAGCTATGTGGAAAGTGCCTGTCAGCTCAAAGAGGATGTGGGTCTGACATCTGGCTAAGAAAAGACCTCTGGAGACTCATGAAAAGCTGCTTCATTGTAGTGCAAGGGACAGAACTTGGTCTAGAAAAGATCTAAGATGATAGAATGAGAGGAAATAAACTACAGAGGAGAATCGCTGATGATGTGCTGAGTATGTGTAGAGGCTGGAAGTATGGCATGAGGAGACAGAACAGAAGAGGCTGAGGCTGGGCATTATTTACATAATAATGCATTTAGTATGATGAGGCATTAAGGAAAGTGTAAACAAGAGAATAAGTTACAGGGTAGAGATCATTTAATCATCAGTCCTGCCAGGATTCATGGGTCATAAATGATATTTGCCTGAAAAATGAGGATCCAAAGCTAGAATTTAAGACTTTTGCTCACAATTCTACATCAGCCATTTTATTCTTCCCAGTGCAGCAGTTCAAAACAACTTGTGGTGGGTATTGTGGACCTTTGCTTTGCTGAGAAATCTGTTTCACTTCATGCCTTTCTCCAAAGTCTTTTCAGGAAAGGACCTGAATTGCTTTCTCAATTTTTTTCCATTCTGAAATAGCACTTGTGTCCGTTTCTTCCCCCCTGTTTTTTTTGTATTTAAAAGTGTATTATGCTTTTTAATTGAATCACACTGTCAAGTATTCTCATAATAGGGTAAGACATGAAGAATATTTTTATTAATTATTTTATTAACAGTATAATCAGGTATCTGATGTGGCTGATTGTTTTTGGCTTAGTTACTCTTGTTAGAGTCAGACAAACACCATATTTCCCTATTGCCATAATTGTAAAACACGTTAGAATACTTTGTCTTCATTGAGAGAGAAGGACTCTTTAAATGAAAACTCCAGAGAGGATCTAAAATATACCTGACTGCTGGGATCACCCTGCTGTTCTTGTGAAACAGAATTATCACTCCATTCCTATTTGTCATCCTGTTCAATATGAGTCATCCTGTTTCCTGCAACACTAGGAAGCAGCTTGTTTTGACTGGACAGTCTGCAGGAGTCACTCTGCTGCAACAGTAGGCTCAGCATCTCTCCTGTTAAATTTCGTTAATTCTTCATTAATCCTTTGCGGTTTCCTTAACTGCCCCATTGTTGCTAACAGATTGCTGAACGTGATAACTTAACCTCAACAAACATGTGACACCCCAGCTTCCATTATGCTTGTAAATGATGAAGACGAAGACAAAGAAGACATCAGGTTGTTCTACAAGCATAACAACTAACGAAGCTCATTTTTCAGTAGATGTGTACTATGTTTTTCACTGACAGCATTCATCCAGCTTTCTTGTATAACCCACGTGGCTCCCTTCTCACTTCCACATGATGCCAACCTCTCTGGCTTCCACCATACATGCCTTGGTGGTACCACTCTGGGTACCACCAACTTCTCCCCATGCTTGTGGCTCCCAGCTGGACAGGGAGGCGGTGACATGGCTCTGAGCTCCCAGGGTGCTGATGGCTGGTGCTTGGCAGGTCTCTGCCTAAACTCACAGCCTTACACTGAAAACACAGCTTGTCCTTCTTTGGTGACATTTCCCTGGCATGCTAACTCAGCTGCTGACCTTCATTAAACTTACATGAGCTTAATGTATTATGAGACTTCTTGTCTCAGTCAAATATGGTTGCGCATGGTGAGGTGGCTAGGAAGTCAGGAAGGGCAGGGAATCGAGAGATGATGTCTCCTCCAGAAACCTAATTGCAAATGAGAAACTGAAAACCAATAGGAGAAAATAGTAGAACACTGCATTCCCCATTTCTATGGTTTTTGGTTCTTCTGAATGGGCCGCTTTTCACTCAACCTACTATCTGCACTGATTTGCCCCATAAAGCAGATTGCTCTTGAAAATCATTGGGTGTTTTCCTATGGCTCAGTCATCTCCAGATGTCCACTGACTGCCGCAGTTACAGCATTTCAGTGGCAAACTGCAAGATTGAATTTTTTTTTTTAGTCTTCTGAGTCAACCTGAAGAATCTGGTTTTAGGTACTCCAGAGTTTGAGGGAATTGAGAAAGAAGTCAGCTCTGAAACATGTTAGTGTATGAACTGTTTATTTGTTTTCCCAAATTCTCACTTTTAGTGATTTAAAATTCCCTGCACTGACTGCTGACTTCTGCATTAGGGGAAAGAAATACCAGGGAGTTGGTTGCCTGTAACAAAGGGTATGTTGCTTTGACCTGCAGAGGCAAGCCATGCTTTTGTTAGTCCTCTCATCTCCTCATAGATGGTGTTTGCTCATCCCATGAACTCAAGGGGCCTGGAGCCTTTTCCAGATGATAGGATGTGTTGAATGAGACTAGTCTGATGTTTTATATACAAGGTGTCTGCCTTTTTCTGCCTCAGTTTTTCTGCATGTTTTAAAATCGACAGTTGCTTCCTCAGCAAGCAAATGAGATCCTGATATCCTGGAATGGAAAGTAATATAAAATTTAATTCTTATCCTGCGTGAGGTCTATATACTTGCAGCTCAGTAGATCACAAGGAAAATACACTGCTAACACTTCTGCATTATATGTCCACACAGCCCCAGCACTCTTGAGCAGAATTTGTCTTTATGATGGATTAAGCATCTTCCGTGGGACGAGGGTTACCCCACATCCTCTCATCACGCTCTGTGGTAATCAGCTCCCTGCCCCGGTCAGTGTCTTTGGACCTACGCTGCTCAACTTCTACACTGACTCCCACATTGCAGGCTTTGGATTCCAGGCGAGATACACAACAGTTGGTGAGTAGCCACTGTCCTGTTCTTTAGGTTTTAGATGGTAGGAATGCTCCGGCTGGATAATGGTTTGGTGTAGGAAATGTCCCTCATGTGGGGAATAACTTACATGGGTGTAGATGGTTCATATTCCCTCTGCACTTGCCAAAGAGAGCTCTCAGAAACAGGACATGGGGCTGCTTGGTGTGTGTTGTCACTGACCGATGTGTTATCTCACAACTTTCATTTCAAGACTCTACATTGGACCAAGTCAGGAACTGAAACACTTCTTTGCTGTATAAAACAAATGCAGCTCATTTGGGCGGCGTAGGGGTTTGGTTGGTTGGTTGGATGTTTTTTTTTTACAGTGTTTAAGGAGAAACATCACCTGTTTATTTAACTGAGTTAATTTAAAAGATTTTATCATATACAGGAGAATGGTCTGATTCTCAGTTACACTAAAACTACATTATTAAAAATGGGAACCAAAACAGGATCTTTAAATGGATCCAGCTATATGCCTCCATTTGATGACCCTCTTGCAGTGCCAGGTATTAGTAAAAATAAAAGTCGGGATCTAGATACATTTTTATTCTTTAATAAATATTTTCACCTAAACTTTTTGTCATTCACATGAAATCTGTTTTGTTTTAAAGAGGAAATACATATTAGAAAAAGAAGTTTCCAACTGAGTTTAGAATTTACATGAAATATAAATACCCTAAAGGATTAATCTTCTTTTCAGAACCTGTTTTAGTATTTTCTAGGTTTAACTTGTAGAGACAGTACTTTGATTTTTTAAATCATCATTTTTCTAACTGCAGA
This sequence comes from Falco punctatus, assembly GCF_963210335.1. Lineage (NCBI taxonomy): Eukaryota > Metazoa > Chordata > Aves > Falconiformes > Falconidae > Falco > Falco punctatus. The sequence goes on from NC_137583.1 coordinate 73,312,682, forward strand.
GAAAAATGTGAGTTCTTAACTTTGGTATTTCCCTTAGTGCATTCCTCATGTTTGAAGCCACAGCAAAAAGCATAGGGCTGAATTCTTTATATAAAATGAATGGCCTGATACAGATAAGACAGAGGGAATGGCACTGAGCAATGACAATGTGCAGTTACTCATGGAAAAGACCTTCATAACTCACTGAAGTCAGTTGCTGCTATCTGACTTGTGACTTCTGACATTTGAGAAAGATGACTGAAGCCTTATTAGCTTGTTGTTGTATACAAAGCAGATTCTAGCAATTAACATTCCTCTTCCCTCTAGTTGTACTGTTTGCTGAAAAAAAAATGAAAAATGCTTCCCCCTCCTAGTGCAGAATAATACTGATTCTTTATCCTCCCAGCCCCTGTCCTTTATCTGCCAGTGCTCCCGGGGCCACCAGCCTGAGCCGCTGGGCAGCCAGGGGCTCTGCATCCAGCAGCACCCTGTATGGGACTGCCTTTGTTAAGGTGGTGGCCTGGGCAATGGCATGTCCTTTAAAACATGAAAAGCTGTGTGTGGCTTTGAGCTGTTAATCAACAGGACGCAGGGAAATGTTTTTTGCTAAGTTAAGATTATAAAATAAAGGCTGAAGCTAACAATGGAGATTAAAGTTGGTTTTATAATAGTTCTTGTTCCCTCAAGCACTGAAGCTGGGAACAAACATTAGCCACATCCTGCCCTCATCAGCATCCGCGGTGTGAGAAGCCAAGCAGTTCACAGCTCGCTCAGCCAGAGAGCAAGTATGCAGTCCTCCAACTCAGCCACCCCCCACTGCTGGCAAGTCCCAGCACAGGGTGAAGTGCGGAACACTACCCAGGGTCAGTGATACCTTGGGACTGCTCTCTGCCTTCCTGCACAGAACAAATGCTACAGCGATGCCCTAGCCCTGCCAGGAGGTGGAAAAATTATGAGGCTCTGTGAACAGTTATTTCAGAAAAGGCAGGGTCAGGGCTCAGTACAACTGTGGCTGCTTTTGTGTCACTGCCAAACTTTCAGAGGCTTCCATGGGGCCAGAGTTTGGGTGAAGGAATGTCTTTGCCCACACATCAGCCAGGTTTCTCTTGGCAAGCTAGAATGGGTGCAGAACTACTCCAGACACACCTTCATCACACTGCTGCATGGGGCAGCTGCCCCATCCCACTGCTGCCTGGTCCTACTGCAGAACAATTGAAATCAGGCTCAATTTTTTACTGCACAAAGATGGAACCATTGCCATTTGGTATGGATGAGTAACGACCTGTTACTTCCACCTTTAAAAGTTTTAGGCATACAGCAAAGACTGCTTCTAATTTATCAAGGACTTTCCTTATGGCTAAACTCCTGCAAGAATATGAGAATTAGGACCAAGCTAGTATTCAGACACTAATCACTCTTTTTTCTGTTTCCCCTACAGCTTGTGGTGGCATTTTCAATGGCTCTGTTGGTGTTATCAGCAGTCCGGCCCATTCAGTTCTTGATTACCACAACAACATGAACTGTTCGTACTACATCACAGTTGGAAATGGCAAAGTAGTGGCCCTCAAGTATGTAATCCAAGTTCACAAGTATGTAATCCAAGTTCAGCTTGTTATTAAGGGGGAAGGGAGGTCTCTGACTCCAATTAAAGGCAGAAATTATTGACAATTTTCTATCTTTCCTTTTCCAAGGGGAAGCTGAACTAAAATGAGAAATGGCTACTGAAGGCACATTTATCAACCTCAGGCTCCCTTACATCTTTCTCTGTAACTTGTTCTGTGCAGAACATCACCAGAATTTTAACTTCCCAGTTTGGTTACCAAGAGGACTAAGAGATTGTAAAAATGCAGCTCATGCTTTAGTCAAATTCTTTCAGCCTTTGAGGAGTTACGAGACATCTATGAGTTTATATAAGAAAAAAATATTCTTTTAGAAGGCTGGTACTCACTTTGCAGATCAAGTATTATTATACCCACCCAGAAAGAGTATACTTCCGAGTGTGCTGTCTTGCCTAAAAGAGGGATATGGCTACCACAAAAAAAAAAAAAAAAAAGGATACATTCTTCTGTAATATATATGCTGATCATGAATTAAGAATTGAAAGGACATTTCCCAACTAAGGTGAAGACCCAGATGGTCTGCACTCTGATCCTGAATTTTATATGCCACTTGTGCCCGAAGAAATTGCAGCCTGAACAATCTGCAGAAGTGAGACAGGGTGTGTTTGCAAAGTGGAGGTGTGCTGCTTCACAGAAAGCTGAAGTGTGCTGACAGCTTGCCTTGCAAGAGACCCAGTGGGTGAAAGTCACAATTTCTTTGAGGGTGGTTGGCTGGAGTGTTTTGCCATGCAGCTAATAGTTCTGCTTGCTTGTTCCTGTAGAGAAATGTAGAGAAATGTTTGTGTATGGCTTTGGCTACTGCTGTTACTTGGGCCTTTCCTCAGGCACTAAAAACACATGTAACACAGGAATAGAAATGAAAATGTGATACCTAAAGCTCCAAGTGTATTTTACAGATTCAACAGCTTCCAGCTCGAAATATCTCCCTCCTGCTACAAAGATTATGTGGCTGTATATGACGGCTCAGACACCCATGCTCCTCTCCTTGGGAAATTCTGTGGCTCAGAACTGCCTCCGAATATTAAGAGCTCCAGTAATAACTTGTTCCTGGTGTTTAACACTGACTTCTTTGGAGCAGACAGGGGATGGAAAGCATCTTTCAGAGAGACCTTAGGTAAGAGTGTTATCAGACTCATAACCCCAAGAATCTGCTGGTAAGTAATTTCCTTTGGTGAGAAGCAGTTACAGTCTCCCTCACTAGGGATGCTGGAAGCAGAAGAATGTTTCAGATTTGGCAGATACTGAGTGAGCTTATGGATCCCTGCATTCCAGCCCTGGTTCTGAACTGATTCCTTTTATTCTTTGCTAACCTCTTTCTGCCTCTCTGAAGCTACAGATATTTCTTGGGTGACTGAAGGCTTAGCAGCACCCAAAGGCCTCTCTTTTCGGGAAATCTGGCAATACCTGAAAATTCTCATTCTTCTGCAGTCAAAGTTTGGTGGTGCGCTAAAGATGCCTCCTTTTCATTTATCCTCAATTGCCATTTCCTTGCAGTTCACCTCTCACGTTTTTAAAACCTGAAGTGTTAAGGTCAGTTAAGACTGGGGTCCCCCCCAAGGCACCACTGTGCTGACCTTTACTGGTTTGGAGGATCAGTCTGGTTAGCTGGCGATAACATAAATGGAATCACAGGAAGAAGGCACTGGATGTTAAATGTTTTGATAGACACAGGAATCAGGGGCATTGGCATAAAAAAAGGTTTAAACCCAGTAGTATATTTTTAAGATCAAGGTGTAAAAGGAGCTTTTAGACTTCTTATGTCTGATTTTTTTAGGGATGATAAGCAACAAATGATTATTACATGTAAATTGATTTCATGTCATCACAACTAGTTTCCTGTGTAATTAACTCAATGTTTTTGAGATCTAGAAAGAAGTAATTGTCCCGTTTACAAAGCTGGCACTCAGACAGTTCAGAATGAAAGGCCTTTGTGGCAGAACAAACGTAGTCTTCTGCTGAGTCATTGAATCCCCTCCCAATCCCCAGCCAGCAACTTTCTCATTTGATACAGTCCAAGAAAGTATTTACAGATAAGGAAAATAACTGGTTCTACAGGCTTTGCCAAGAAAAATATTCCCACAGAACCTCATGGTCATTACTATTATTAACTCTTCCTTTGCTTCAGTCTAAGTAATTGCTACAAGAATTTTTAAGACCACTCTCGTGGACTGTTATTTCAAGTAATAATGTTGCTTCACATGTTGCTGTCTTTAAACCCTTAGGTATCAGTTGTCAGAGATATCCCACAGCCTGGCTTTATGTTTCCAGGGTGAGATCATCAGGAACTCCCCAAGCTCTTGCTCTTCCTGTTGGCATACAGTCAATTTCTTTAGCCACTGCCTTTAAATTTATTTGTGCAACTTGCCAGAGATTCTTCTTAAGCACCAATGTAAGAGAAGCCAAGCTCTTCAAGTCAGTACCATGCCTGGTAATTTCCTAGAGTGAGGAGAAGCCTGTTATGAATAAACTTTGGTAACAATTAGGCTAAGTGTCAGAGGGACATTTCTGCAGGCTCCCAAGGAAAGGGAGGTTGCGATGTTACAGGAGTTACTCAGGAGAAATGGAGTTACAAGTTGGAAAAGATGGCCATGCAGAGTTGTGGGTTGTGTGACAAAGAGGCCATGGTGGTGAGATTGCTTAATGGTAGGTCTTCTTTCTCGACTGCGAAGCAAGCCACAGGGACTAAACCACACAGCCAACAGGAGGGATTCTGACAGTCCCATGCTAGTACATAATGGCAAAAAAAGTAGAAAAGTATGTCATAAAAGGAAAACATGAGTCACAGTCCTGTGTTTCGTTTGACTTGTCCAGTGAGACATCTTTGTACTATGCGGTCTGAGATCATGCTTCAAATGAAAGAGAATAAAACCATGAAGATCTAAAAGCCTGTTATTCTAAATGGTGCTTTAGAGAAGCTCCCTCATGTCTGTCAAAAGATAAAACCCATGTGGTTTTGTAAGAGTACAAGTGCAATCGGATGACAATTAATAATGATAAATCTCTTGGATAAGGAAGATGGTATCTATAGAGAAACAAGAAGCCGCATTCTCTGTTGGATGACAATGAGAACATTATTCTGTAGATACCCTAGGGAAGTACAACTGGATAACATAATTATTGCAGTCTGTTTAATGTTGTGAGTGACCCTGTTTGTGTATTGGAAAGGAGCAAGCAGAAACAGTACACTTGTTTGTAGCAAACTAAACTATTTCCTTTCCTCACAAGCTCTTCCAGTTTCTTTCCTGATCAGGCTTCTCTCAGAGGTACTGCCAAAATCCGGGGTTATCCATTCTTTCTCTCTTGTGAAATCTGTTAGCAAGGAGGTCATCAGATAACCATTGTGGTGTCAGGGAAGACAGAAGATGAAGTAGGAAACTCACAGAAGCCTAGCAAGACTGACAGTAACCAGACATTCAAAGAGTTAAACCCTGAAATCTGTGTAGAAAAATATGCTCTGTTTTCATTAGAACAATTTCTTTCCATCACTGAATCCTGCACCCACTAGAATATTCAGAATCCTCCCAGTAGTCAGAAAAGGAGACTAACAAAGTATGAAATAGTATTAATTTAACAGTATGGCAACATCTCACCTGTTTTGGTCAAATATCTTTCCTTTCACCATGCTACTCTGTACGCTGTGCAGTATCGTGTTAAGTGCACATTCCACTAGCAGTGTTCTCGTTCATAACTGACTCTGTGATGTGGTGCATTTGAGGCAGGAGAACATAATGGCCCTTAGCGCAGTTCAGAGCCTTTATAATTTCACTGTCTCTGCTGCTAAGTTTGGACACTTACCGGCCTCATTTTTGGAGTCACTTGGACAACCACTGAGACACAGCTCTCAGGCTGAGCTAGTGAATGGGGCTGAGTGGGGGTTCCCAGCCTGCTCCAGCTGCTAGATTTGTAGGAAAAAAACTCACCTCAGTTACCACTGACCTTTTTTCTGCCTTTGTTTTCAGTCTGTAAAATGAGAATTATACCTCCTTTCCACAGCAAGCGTGTGCTTCTCTAGATGATCAATGAACGGATGAGGTAAATCAATATCAGCTTAAGGCATTTGATTACATGAAATGTCTCTGTGAAAGAAGGAAAACTAAGATCTCTCCCCAAAGAATGAGGTCTGCGTGTACTAAGCTTGTGACTCAGCCAAAGACCTCCTAATTATCTCTCCAGCTCTAAGGGGAGACCTGAGCTTTTCAGCTGACCCTGGCTGGCAGGGGCAGAACCTGCACATACTTCTGCCACCCCTGCTGTGATAGCAGGGGCTTCGTACTTCAGTGATAAATGGAGCTTCTGAGTACTCCCATTCGGCAGTGGGGTGACCCTCTCACCCCAATTTGTGATCCCTTTGAGGCTTATGATAGAAAGGCTGAGAAGACGTGTAAGGGTTTGGGATTTTTTTCTCGTTTTTAAAGAGTCAGTAACGGCTGTGGGGAAATGTAGCTGTGACCTTATTAACAGCACATCATTCCTCCTTGGCAGCTCTCTGTGCTCGTGTACATAGCTCCGTTGCCTCAGTAATGAAAAATATATCACATCCTAAACCATCACAGAAGGATCTAGGGTTTTTCTGAAATGCAGCTCGTTGAAGCTGTCTGAGGAAGCTGCGTGAATTTACGAGAAGCAAAGTGTTACACATGGTTAGATAAGTGGGTTGAGTCAGAAAGCTCTTCCTGAGCTTTCCTGCGTTTTCTTCACAAAATGCAGGCAAAACTGAAACAGCTGGGACAGCGGGGAAGGTGGGATGGAGGAGGGCAGGAATACTGCCTGCTTTTTCTCTACAGCCCTAAATTCTGCTGGACTTCAAGCTGTACCAGCCCCTTCCCCTCCCCTTTTTTACACTATCTGTTGTGAACGTGGAGGATAATGTCACATTTATGCTTAGTAAAAGAGCAGTACGGTGTACCTGTATTAATACCAATGTTGTCCCTTGTTTGCATTACCTCTGGGCTTACCAAGCTCATGGGCTGCGATTCCACTGAGCCAGGCACTGCACAGGTAGAATAAAGCAACAAGCTGCTGTCACAAAGAGATTATGATTTAAACACAAGATGAAGAAAACCAGACGGTTGTAGACAGGCAAGAAGAATAGGGTGACAACAATGAGAAAACTAATGGTGTAGGCTCTAAGGCAGACAAAATGCCTCCAAAACCTCTGGCAACCATTAAGCTTTTGGAATTTGAAATTCCTTAAACACCCTGTCCTCTGCATTGTCCTCAGTTTGCCCAGTTTTTTCCTCAAAGATCCCTCTATCCTTTTTATTCAAATGAGCATTTCTGTTGAATGAATATTAATTGTTTTACATAAGAAAAAAACCAATAAGCAAATAGAGTTCAGGAGAAAAATAGTTGGAAAAAGAAACCTGCTCTGATATCCCAGAAAAATGCATGAATAGGTAATTTACATAAATAATCTAGTATGCATATTACAGAAATAGATGATAATCTATATGCTTTTCCTCCTGACAAAGTGATCTGTAACTTACCTGATAAATCACTCGCAGATATCTGCTTTCCCTTATTCTATTAGCTGTGTATTGAATTACTTATTTCCTGTTTGGAATTCAATACACTGGCTATCACTGATGGGCTTACTATTATGCTCTCCCCTAATGAAGTTAAAGTGTACTTTTAAAAAAAGGATCCAGTAAAATTTTCACAGCATTTTTATTCTATTTTATTTTATCAACAAAAAATTTGCCCGATATATATATATTTTATGTATATATATACAATATAGTTCTAAGTCCAATTCTGCCCTGCAGACTGAAAGCTTGGCTCACCCTGTCGTCAGTTTCTAGGTGGGGGTTTTCAGCAGTGCTCAGCATGCACAACTGCTGTGGGGTTTTTTTGGATTGTTCAGAATTGCTGAACACCCTCCCCAGTTCTGAGTGGACAATATAAGGTGTAAAATACTGTTTTGGTTATCCTATTACATAGGTCAGGGTTAGGAGTTCTTTTCTGAGTCGTTTCTAAATTCTTAAACCAGCAGCAGTAATTCATTGCATTGATTTATGTAAATAATGTTAGCACCTGCTGTAGGTGGCACCAGGCACCTCTACTGACAACAGCAGTTATGGCTTGTTAGGGGGGAAAGGACTCAGCACAGCTGATTCTCAGTTTTCCTGCAAACTTTTCTCCCTTCAACAAAAAAATCTTAGAGAAACATGTCCTTGACTTGGCATGTGAATGCTGTTGCATCTTCTCATTCCTTGGGAAAAGCAGTAGTGCCTGGCAGAGAGTTCACAGCCCATTAGGACCAGTTTCCAGGAGTGTATCTCAAGTTATCCAACCTGGACTTAGAACCTGATGCTGCAGGAGGTCTAGCTGAGAAGCAAGTTGCCTGAAACTCACAAGTCTTCTCACAAAAATTTCTTTGGCCTTTTGGTTCACACAGTTTTTACCAAATATATCGCACATTTCAGATTCGTTACATTGTCATGGCTTACCTATGATTAGCTAATCTATTAAAATAATGAATGAATTATGGCTAATAATATATTTTCTTGATCTTCTTATAGTCTATGAAAATAAGAACATCTGTAACAAGCTCAGAAGATGTGTTCATAAGTCATAATTTCTGGACTGTTTCTAAATGTATTTTGGGGCTTAGCTATAAAAATACGCATCAGCTTGAAATCTGACTAAATTTAGAAAGCACTTGCGGTGTTGAAATACATCTCTTCAATATCTCTGAAAAAAATACAACTGTTGAGCTAAGAGATAGTCTACAAATGCCTCTCAGAAATGCCAGTTGTTTAATGTCTGTGACATTTCTTCTCCCAGAGCAAAATAAATAGAAGTGGTTTGCACACTGGACATACAAGAAGAGAGGCAGACATTTAAATAAGACATTTCTGACTGATCTGAAAAAACGAGGTGAAAGATTATTTTCAGACACAGTGACTACATACAGTTTTGTAGTGACTAAACGGTTAAAAACTGATGGGGTATTCAGATTAAAAGCACTTCACACACCTGTGGGTGAACTCCTGCTGGCATGAACTGTCTTAGCTTAACTGAAGTCAGTGACTTCTTCAGCTGAAAATCTGTACTCTGGTGCATATAAACGGAGGGTGAGGAGACGTTTCTGACTCACATTGCAGGAGAGATCTGCAGAGGCCCGGGTGGCTGTGATGCCAAGTATGTTAATGGAGTATTAGAAAGTATTAGAATGAGGCCAGACTGCATGTCTGCCTCTGTTCTCCCAGAGAGGCGTTGAGGAGATGGATAGGATGGTACGTACGTTACAGTTTTGCAGAACTGGGGCAGGCTTGGCAGAGAGCATGTCTGGACTGTTATATTTGGGATCAGCCAATGGTGTAAGAACTTAAGAATATGAACTTTGTCTGACTGCATTTGTGAAATTCTGCTAAAGCAGGAGACTGGGGCTTTGCGGTCCTAAATGTCACTGCTGGTACCATTGCCAGGCCATCAAACCAGTCAGTGAACTTTTCTGCCTAATGGCTAGGCCAAGGACTGAAAAAATGAGTCCTGTGCTTTCAGAAGTCTTCTCCTGAAATGTTGCAGGCACCGTGGTCAGGGCTGGCACTGGTGCCACGTGAAGTTGTGATGTCTGTACAGTGACTGCTAAACACAGGAACAGCTCAGCTCAGCGCAGCTTGCGAAGGTTAACCAACCTTCAGTATCAGCCGTGAGATGAAGTACAACAGCACAGTTCCTCCCTCCAGCCCTATGTCCTTCTGAGCCCTGATGTTTGATGCCATGATCCAAACAATCTATGAGCTAATTATTACAGCCACAATTAGTCCAGCCACTCCTCTGCACTGGAAATAAGACCTATCAGGAAAGAAGCATTGGACTTGGCAGAGTAAATCTTTGCTTCTTCTGATTTTTAGTTCAGATGGAGAGAAGCCTAGAGTTCCCAGGGATGGGATGCTGGTAGGTGAGAATAAATGTGATTCAGAAGTCTGAGAGAGGAATTTCATTACTAGAACAGTTCTTTCAACTTTGCTGTCTTCTAATAGATGTTTGTGGGGCTCATTTAGTAAGAAGGGAAGGACATCAAAATTTGTTTGTTGTGTTTTGAAATGCCATGGGTTTAGTTGTTTCTGGTAGATTTAAAACTGCTCAGTAGGCTCCCTTTCATTGCATCCATACCTGTATAAATGAACCTTACCCTGGCTGTGCTTCAAAGGCAGACAGCTCCAAAGGTTCATCTTCATCTTCATTCCATGTCTAGAGGATGTAACTCTTAACAGAGAAACACGTGCTTGGTCTCTGCTGTAATTATTTTTATTTGACACAGGGATCCTTCAATTCCTTCTTTTCTGAATGGTCTTTCAGTCTTTTAGTTTTGTTAGTGCTTCCTACCAAAAGCAATTAGTGATGACAGTGTATGCCCTAGTTCTTCTGATAATTTGTGTTCTCTGGCAAGCTGTTTATGAGGAGGACAAGATTGCAATCTGATTTATGATGGCCTTACGATTTTTATTTTAAATAAGAAACCAGAAACTGAAAAAACACAGTCAGCCATGCGTCCCTCTGCCCACACACAAATTGTTCTATAAGGTACATTTATCAGTATTTTTATCAAGTTCAGCTTTTAATATCTAAGAGTCTGTTCTATAAATTAACAGACTTCTCAGCCCCAGGTTTTGCCTAAATTTTAGGTGCGATTTTTTTCTGGCTGTGTCAGCCAGTGATCAATATTATTCCATTAATGATCACCAGAAGGCTGGATGTCTACTATTTGGCCTTCTGTTCAGATGCGGTGCTGATTTTTAAAATTATAAACTGTGTCCTGGCTAAAATGCAGTGCAGTAGTGTTTCTCTTAGCATGAGTTCCCTCCTGTTAAGCAGTTGTTTTTTCATGTAGTTGTGGGTATTCCCCTTGATCTACACAGCTTCACTATTCTGTAACTTTTAGTGACTGCAATCAGATGTAATGTTGATCAGTACTAAAAAGCAGCAAGATGGATAGATTTTTCAACAACGGCTGCTCTTTGCTTAGCTTGATGCAACACTACTTGATATCTGGTTGACTTCCAGTCTAGCTGTTATTTATAATGTACTGTCCTGTAAGCAGCTGACTCATCCCCAGCTGAGCAGGCTAGGCATTGTGAAAGCTAATGATGAAACCACATCTTTATTAACTCTAAGTCATACTTCTAGTTATTTATCTCCCCTTAGATGCTATTACTGGCTAACTAGCTAAAATTAATTTTCTGATAATGAGGATTTGGCCTGTTTCTGTCTCTGGGAGGTCCATTTTATGTGCTGTATGCACAGTTTACCTACATTTGTGTTTTTGTCTTCTGAGCTCTCTTTACAGCAGCACCACTAACAGGCCAAGACATTTGATATCCAAAAAAGGGACAATCCAACAGCACTGAGCGCCTTCCTGTTGCATGGCTCTGTGGCAATTCCCTGACTCCTGTTGCAATGGTCTGACTGGCACCCCTGCAACTCTAACCCTGAAAAGGGTGAAGAGGAGCTTTTGTAAGGTGTCTGACCCATATATCACTTCTGACTCAGCGTTGCAGGGGTGGATGCTCACACTGTAATTTATGCCTAATGATTATGTGCTTAATGTTATGTTTAGTAGAAGGCGTCCAAAATGCTGAGCAGGAAACGGCTACAACAAAATTGTTTCAGGAGAACTAAATAAATCATGCAGAAGGGTGAACCCAGAGAAAAATACAGTGAAACTGCAGTCTTAGGGTCCAGGCAACCTCCTGTCTGACATCTGCCTCCTTCCTAGACTGTTTGTAAGAACGTGATTTATTGTTCACATTTCTCCCACTGTTGTTCTCGGCTTCTGCAGTGGCATTAAAAGGAAGACTAACACTTTCCCAAGTTTCTGAATTCATTACCAGCCCACAAAACTGGACTAGAAACTATTAATTCCTGACTTTTTCACTTTGTAATAAGTTTCTTCTATTCATTTTTAACTATAGCAAAAGCTTAAATCTCATGTTGTTAAGATTTTGGTTTAAGCAAGCTTCTTTGTAGGGTGGAGTTTTTCCGGCTTTGGTTAGAGCAGGACAACAATTAGCCTTAGTCATTCTGGTTTAACCATTACAGTCTTGCAAGACAGGGTTCTCCAACCCTGGGTTACTGATGCAATCCTGAATGCTTGGATGCTGATTTTTCACCAGAGGGATCTTTTGTAATACTGTAACTTAAGTAGGGCGCAGTCTTGTACGACTGAAAGTATATCAGTGTGTTAGGGTTAAGTCACTGTACGTCAGCCAGACGGGCATATTTTACACACACAGATGAAATTCTGAAACTCCGCTCATGTTGCTGGGCCGCAGCTGTAGCTTCATTTATTACCAGTTTCTCCTAAAGGGATTCGGTGTGGGAGATAATGGGCTGCTTGCAGTTACTGCTTTGCTCTGTGCTGTTTACAAGAACTCTTTCTCAGACTCAAATGCAAGAGTATGAACCATACTTTATTTGAATTCCGGAGTTAAAAGAGTGGCCAGGAGACCCCATGGAAACTGGGGAAGTAAGTAAATAAATTGATCAGATTTAATAGCCCAGTCCAACTTCTGGAAATCAAAGTACAAAAAAACCAAAGAAAGTAAAAAAAAAAATATCTCTTCAGAGAGACAGTATTTTTTGCTTGTTTGTAATTAGATGTGATAAAAGGGTTCTGATCTTCTAATAACGGCTTTTCTCCAAAAGTAATTTCTTTCAATGTGACTGAAAACATGATAGGGTTCAGATTTTCACAGCGAGTAATTCCAGGACTTAGCTAGCTCAGTCTGTGGGATCCAAATAAAAAGCAGCTTGCTTTTCAGAGGGGTTGTAAGTTCCCACCAAGCAAAACACTTCCAGAAGTAAGTCCCTTTTAGCTAGATTCCTGAGTATGAGTCAGGGTCCCAGTGTCAGGCTGCCAAATTCTGTCCTCCCAGAACGGGTCGTATTGCCAAAATAAGCAACTCTACATTTTTAACCACATTTTCAAAGTCAACAACCCAGTGCCCCCTACTGTCCAAATATTCTTATTAGCAGGTAAGAACCACCGTTCTATTTAATTTCTGTCCTCTGTCTTCCTACAGTCTCTTTTAAAAAAACCCCGTTGCTACATTTTCAAAGTGGATACTGATTTTATATGCAAAGAGAAGACACGATCTTAATTCACTCTACCAAATCTTAATTGTGATTCTTATCTATCTAACGCTGTTTGTGTTGAAAGCCTTTTAATCATTCAGATGGTCTTTGTGAGACAGGACAGTAAAATTCTGAAGCACAGAAAAATGATGCTGGCTTGACATGAAAGAGTTGAATATTAAATAATGCCAGGAATTACTTTTTGAAAGCTTCTGCTTCTTCAACAGGACCTCGGAATGGCTGTGGTGGTTACTTGACAAGTTCAGATTATCGCTTTGGCTCTCCAGTCTCCAATGTGACCAGAAGATATGAGAAAAATCTGGACTGTGTATGGACCATAACTGCACCTGTAAACAAACTGATCAACCTCACCTTCACTTCATTTGTGCTTGAAGCACAGTCTGCTAAGACTTGCCGATATGATTATGTCAAAGTAAGATAGCTGCGTATTTTAACAAGAAAATATTAGTGAGATATAATCCATTATCCTCTCCTTGTAAAACTTCATTAATAGAAAACGGTCTTAAGAAGAAATTAAATTGCTTAATATAATTACATTTTTTTGTTGGGTTAGATTACTACTCTAGATGACATCTTGCCTTTCTGGAAACTAATAAGAGTTTTGTCATTGTTATGGTCTTATGTCAAGCTTCTGGTCTTAGGCTGCCTATATAAATGAGTATTATTTCACAGAATAGAAACAAAACAAAACTCAAGCGCTTTGAAAGTAAACTTGCAGCTTCATTATCATACACAATTGCTTGAAAAGTCTGTAATCTGTAAAATTTTGAATAAGTAAGTCTTGATGCTCAATGCTCACCTGTGAAAGCTGTTTTCTTGGGGATGAGTGTAAAAAACATAGGACAGCAGAACACTGCTAAATGAGATCCACCAAGGAAAATTATAGATCCTGTTGAGCATTAGAAAAGCTCCGTGAAACTAGGAATTAATTCTACATTTTCATGAATAATATCAACCTTTCTATTGAAGAGCACTTTGGGATTACATATAAAAAAGAAATCAGAATGCCAATTTAAAAGAGAATAAATTTTCAATAGATTTTCTGAGGCAGGACCAGCATGTTCCATAATGGGATTTACACTGTCCAACAGAATTAGTTAGTATGGCAGTGAATAATTATAGTAATCAAGAACGTCCTATTAAAGCACAAGACCACCTACGGTGCTTTCAAGTGAAAGAAGTGATAATGTCAGGAGGGGTCAGAGAACTTTATTTCTGTTTGTTTGTTGTGCCTAAACTGTTAGTGGCTTACATACTTTTCTTCTTTCAGCTTTATGATGGAGATAATGAAAATGCCAATTTAGCTGGCACATTCTGTGGATCTACAGTGCCAGCTCCTTTTATTTCTACCCGTAATTCCTTGACTGTGAAATTTGTCACGGACAATTCTGTGGAAAGGGAGGGTTTCAATGCTACCTACACCACAGTGGATCGTAAGTATACATATACATGTATGCATATATATTGTTGTGACTCTTTTGTGGAAATATGTATTCAAGTAATAAGTCATCAAAATTTGTTTTAGATATCAGGCTCAGGAAGGGGCAAAGACAGTCCTTAGCACAGCATCTAAAAGCAAGCTAAAATCACCACGGCTAGACCCCAAGACTCTTTGGTCTTGGCTGGTTGCAAGGGTGGCTGTCAGTCTGGAGTGCAAAACAGAACACTCACAGATTATTAACAAATAGCCTGATATTGTAGGGAAAAAAACATTTATTTGAGTTTTATGACGTGCATCGACACAGCATTAGCATGTGTTTTACTTTTTTTTTTTTTTGTTATTCTAGAGCCTCACAGGTAAATACAAAACTGCATTGTCCAGTGTAATTTTGCCCCATATATATTCTTCCCCAGTTGGAAAGGTTTTCACTCTACGATGCATATATTACTGTTTTACACAGGACCATGTGGAGGAATATATAATGCAACTTCTACATCCCTGACCGCAACGTCTCCTAACTTCCCGAATGAATACCCACCATTTACTCTCTGTACTTGGGTCATCGATGCCCCTCCGCAACAGCAAGTCAGGGTAGTGGTAGAGGCCTTCCACCTCCATTCTGGCCAGGACTGTACTCAGAACTACCTGGAGCTCCAGGATTCACCAACAGTAAGAAATTTACTGGTGATACCATTCCCCATTCACATTCAGCTCCCTTCACTCTTTGTAAAGAGATGTGACACCCACCATTTGGTAGTAGATTAATTGGTGATTCTGTGCGAGGGCCACACCGTGCCCCACTTAAGGTGTGTTAACCGGTACAAAGACTTCATGGAAGCACACTATATAGACATTGAGTTAGACCTGGTAAGTGTTACACAGTTTTTTACAGTTGCACCAAGTAACAGAGCTGCCAAACTTAACACCCAGGAAATACTGCTCAACAGCAAGTTTTCATAAACCAATTGCACTTCCTTCCATCCAAGAACCATAATAAAAATGAATATTCATGCAAAGAAGAGTGTTTGTAAAAAGCAGCAGAAAAACCCTACTGTTATGTCCTCTGTGTTATATTAGCTGAAACCTTCTTTCCTTGATTCTTATTTTGGAATGAAAATACCTGTTACATTTGATTTGTTTCTCATAATAATTGAACCTAAATGTTGAGACGTTATTAATTGATTTCCGTGAGAACTTTAAAATGTGATTGCATAACTGATAGAGAGAGTGTTGAGAGATATATTCACCCAAAGTTCAGTAAGTAGAAAACCAAATCATATCACTAAGTAACTTGTGACATGTATTGAATTCCAGCACAGCCAAGGATCAGTCCATAGATTCTGTGGCACTGAAGCTTTTCCGGTCCCTGAATTTTATTCTTACGATCGCACTGCCGTCGTGACTTTCAAATCAGATGAATACATGATTAATAATGGAGTCAGATTTACCTATCAAGCTACAGGTAAGCTTGAAGAAATGTCTAAAAAGTCTACCTACCATTCTCTTTGTTTATTTCATACAGTGAAAAGCAATACAGAGATCTGAAATGCTTACATGTTTCTGGTTTTCTGTCTCAAGGATGCAGCAGAGTGTATAACCAGCCGTTTGGTTACCTGAAGAGCCCTGGTTGGCCTGGTCATCACCCCAGTAATATGGACTGTTCTATCATTCTACAAGCTCCCCCGAATCACACGATTTCTCTCTTTTTTCATGCTTTCAGCTTGGAAGACAGCGTACAATGTTCACGTGATTTCCTAGAGGTATCAAACAAGTATACGTATTTTCTGGGCATGTGTCAAAATTTGCTGAATTCAAGGGAAATTAATAAGCTTGGATCAAATCTAAGCTGAATTGACATTAGGGACTAATTTATTGCTACAGATTTGTGGTGGAAGGGACTGAGATGTTACAGTAAGAGCTGAAACAATAGACACTATAGTAAGTGCAAAACCAATGAATAAACAGTTTCATCATCAGCTAACTCATCCTTACCTAGCTCTTGTTGATGTTACCCAGTTAACAGGGCAAGCTGGGGTAGTTTTCATCCAATATTAACATCTGTGCATAAACAGAAAGCCATAAATCTGAGTGCTTTCATTCCAGCAGTAGAATCTATCTGCTTGTTATTTTTCTTGAAAATATTTTTTTTTCCTAAAAAAGCATTTTTTCTTAAAAAAAAAAAAAAAAGAAAAAAGAGCTCTAGTAACAAGTGTAGGATACTTGCAAAAGTATTTTGTGTCAATAAAAAGCATACCCTCCTACACAATCCTCACGCTGTCCTTTCAACCTTGTTGAAGCTTTCCCTGTTCCCTGGTCAGATGACAAGAATCGGATGTCTGTGGCAGAATCATTATTTAGTTCTCCTTTCATAACCTCTTTACTTTCTCAAGAAATGGATCTGACCACCAGCATTATCGGAGCTCAGAAGAAAATCAGATTTAGTCTGAGCTATGTAATATGATCTGTGTTTAATGTGGCCAGGGAAAAGAGTGGTCTGTAGGGCAAATAATTAATCTTTTCATCTGGAATATTAAAATTTCTTATGAAAAGTAAAACATGGACTTGAATTGCAAAAGCACATCTTTGCTACTAGTCAAGTAATTTTTTTCGGTCAGGAGATGAACCACACCATAAAATTTAGCTACCTGTTTTTGATGAAACTTGTTCTGTGCAATTACTTACAAAACTCAGGCAGACTGGTTAATGGTCTCTTTTCCCTTCTATACAAGAATACATAGCAGGAAAAATAACAGTATTAAAATTATAATTATGGTATGCATGCAAGTTGCTACATAGTTTGTGCTGTGCTTGTTGTCCCTGCATAATTGTACTGGTATATAACAGGCATCAGGATTTAATGCTGACAGTGGGGTTTTTGTCCCTTGAAGGTCAGAAATGGGAGTGATGTGCAATCACCACTACTTGGCAGGTTCTGTGGAAACAGTGTGCCCAGTCCCATCTTCCCCCAAAATCACGTTGTCTACCTTCGTTTCAAGAGTGATATTTCAGGGGCTCGTGATGGATATGAAATTACTTGGACTTCATCATCAAATGGTAAGGCTGTAATTCCAAAGTAATATCACTTAGCAATTGTACACAGAAGGAAAATACAGAAATGCGGAATTCGGCCTGCTCGGTTTTCATCAATGCTTAAGACCTTCCCAAGCACCCATCGCCCACCCCATTCAGTCACTGCAGAGAGGTAGATGTTCCTCAAGATGAGTGGGATGAGATCCATTTTATGTGACAGAAGCAATTCCCTTTCTCTAATGTTGACAACCTCAGATGATAAAGTCCACTTAGGATGAAGATCTGCCTCTTTCACTGAGAGGTCAGAAAGTATCAGTAACATCTGTCTGGGGATCCACAGAGTGGTCGTGGTGGTCAGCCTACTCCATTAATAGTCCAGTTATGCCCTAGGATCTAGACACTGCTAAGCCTGAGGAGGACTGAAATTTGCCCCAGGAAAATAACCTAACTATAATGCTGTGTAGTGACGGTATCATAGGCACATTCATAAATGGCTTATGAAATGGCAATGAATAGCTGGGTAATAGTTTGTTCATGACACTAAGTTGCTGGAAGTAGGGAAGCTCATGGTCAGTTGAAAAGTCCTACACAATAACCTTAACAGTATCGAGTGGCTTGGTGATGAAAAGACAGATAAAGCTCAGTGTTGGAAAGTGTTGAAGAACGTGGGCAAAAAAAGACAATCCTAACTTTACTTACAAAAATGTGGGCTCTGAGTTGACTTCTAGTACTCAGCATCAAGATCTTGAGGGTAAAATAGTTTCATGAAAACAAGAGCTCGCTGCTCACTAATAGTCAAGTAGGCTAACACAATACTAGGAATTGCTGGGAAGAGAGAACACATAGACAGTCACTGTATAAATCCATAGTTCAGACGCAAACTGAATGATGTGCCCGGTTCTGGTCTCCTCTTATAAAGAAACCAGTATAACTAGTGGCTCAACATGAAAAAAGGCTTCTGTATGACATATGCTGAGCCTTTTCAATCTGGATAAGAAACTACCGAGGTCTATAAAATTGAGCAATATTGGATGATAAATAATGATCAACGTTCTTTGACGTTTCCCATAGAAGAACTAAAGGCCATCAGATAAAGTCAGGAGGTGGTAGATCCAAACCAAAACAAACCAACCAGTACTTCACACAGTATGCAGTTAAGCTGTGGAGCTCCTTCCCATAGGATGCTACAATTCTACATGAATTTGAGGGCTACCTGAAGAAGTTAACGGAAGACATCTGTTAAACACTATTAAGTTCAAAGATGCCATCTCTGGGAGCTGGAAGCTGAAAATTCTTGGAGACTGAGAGTAATCTGGGGCATGATCTGCACATGCTCACTCTTACTCTATAAACTTGCTTTTCTCCCAGGGTATCTGCTTCTGCCCACTGTTGGAGATTTAATTTTGGTATAAATGAACTTTAGTTTACTTAATATGACTATTTTCTCTGAATTGTCATCTGTATTTTTCTATCAGGTGATGCACTGCTTTTCATTGAAAGAACAGCCAAAAAGAATTTGTCTCTAGTTGAGTAGTTGGGAACTGAACTGACCAAGGAATAGACTTAAGGCTTTGATTCCTGTTTCAAAGACTTTTGGGGGTTTTGATTTTTAATATCCAGTGATCATCTAATGCCCATTGCGTACTCTTCTAAGGCTGCTGAAGCTAGAGCCTCAGTTTGTTTCTTATTGGAATAATGCTGTTATCCACACCCGTTGTTCCAGCTCCCGGTATCTCTCTCTGTTTTTCAGTGTTACTACTAATACTGTACTAATTCTACTACATCATGTAGTATCTTGTGAAACTAAGCCTTTTGGCTAATTAACAGTGTCTGTTTCCAGGATGCGGCGGAACATTATACGGCAGCACTGGCTCATTTGCTAGTCCCAACTACCCAGCAACGTACCAGAACAACACTGATTGTGAGTGGGCCATTACTGTGCCCAAGGGACAAATTGTCACAGTGAACTTTGATTTCATCAGCATCGATGGCCCAGGGGATTGTGGTAGCAACTACCTGATCCTTTACAATGGGCCAGATGCCAGCTGTCCTCCAGTCGGGCCGTACTGTGGAATGGTATGTATTGCCTACTGTCTCTGATCCAGTAAACGGTTAAACGAATATTTATTGTGCACATTGTCAAGTGCAAGACTGTTTCGCCAATACTGGCATGAATTCCACATAGATGTGTGGAAGTGAAGGCTTAAGGAGTGTGCGGCACCTCAGAAGCTTTCCAGTGCACCTTACGGTGACATCTAGTGGGAGGCATCAAGATATTTTGCTCTGTATTTAGTATTTGTGATTTAAATATTTGTAATACCCTGAGGGAGAAATGCAACAGCAATCTCTAGCACTGACTTGAGGTCACTTCCCATCTATGATCCAATTTGTGCCTCATTTTTATCTCTCTGACTGGCTTTTCCATAGGATCTTGATGTTCTAAAAAGCTTTTAATTTTTCTTGTCTTTAATTTTAGGATACAAACATTGCTCCATTTACTGCTACATCTCATCAAGTGTATATAAAATTTCATGCCGAATATGTGACTTTACCATCAGGATTCCATTTAAGCTGGATGAGCTAAAACACTGTTTATGAGAAATATATTACCATTCCTTGCTATATGGAAGAGACTTTAGATCATAAAATAAGTTTGAAATCTGGTTATGACAGTTGCAGCTGAAGTAAGACCTTTTAAAAATTACTGTATGTGTAGTTGTTATGAATTTAACAATGTCAAAAAAATGTGTACTCCCGTTGTACTTAAAATAAACTGTTATCTACCCAACTGGGAAAATGAGCTTTTGCTAGTTTTTGGAACATGGTTTTTTACATTCTGCTACATAATTCCAAAGTTTTGCATTTAGTGCTATAAAAAATGAATGAGCCAGGATAAAACTGAAACACAAAATATTCAAAATGAAGTCGTCCTTAATCAGTTCTATAGACCTACATGGTTTTGTCCAAGGCATCTTTGAAAACGTTGAAAACATTTGAATGAAATCAGAAATTGCTAAAAAGTGGCCCCTGTCCTGCAGTCACTTACACAGAGAACTTTGCTGAAGGTCTTTCAGTAAGGCCGTGCATCGGGTAAAAGAACCTGGCTGGATAAGTGCTCGAGCATTCACTGAAGTTTAACACAGTAAGGACATGCGATGGCATTAAATCTTAACCACATTAAGAAGTAATGTCAGCATCAGAGCCTTATGTTCAATATACATAAATACCTGTGATTACATTTATTGAGTTATATCTTCAAGCTTCAAAATCTGTTTTGCAACTGAATATAAAAAACTTGTGAGACTTTAGTAACTATGTCATCTTCCTATCTAAAAGTAACTAGTTCACCTTGTAGGCAACTTCCTAGACACTTACAAAATAGATATCACTTCAGAATAGGGCAGACATAAATATATCAATTGACCTTTGACAAGAATTAGTTTTTCCCTTACCCAGGCTAACGTACATCACACATTAAAAATGTTGTTGGCAGGGTATACAGAGGATGCAGATTCCCACCATGGAACACTTTCTCTGACAACCCAGAACGAATGATAAGTTCATTTCTTCAATGTCACCTATGGTGGACAGGCAAGAGGAATTCACACTGCAGCAATCAGAATTCACACTGGCCTCATCAGAACTCTCACTTCATAACTATTACAAAGAGTCACTTACAGGGAAGTAATTCCTTCACGTGATTGCTGCAATAATTAGTTATGACATGATATTGACGTGTCAATGATATTAAAGTGTCAATGAGGTTCTAAAAAAATCTAGGAATTCTTTGAAGATTTCTCAGTGAATACTGAAAAAGCCATAATTCCACAAACATACAAAACTTTATAGTGGCTGAGAAGCCATCTTGGTTAAAATAAAATATAGAAAACACAAAACAGAGAAAAAGGACAAAAAAGTAGATGGCAAGCTGTAAAATACAACTCAAAATCACCTGGTAATAGGTTAGAAAGAAACCTGTGAACTCTTGCTGGCCAAAAGAATTAGACGTAAACCAGCATTTTTTAATTGTCCAAGGACCAAGAAAAAACTAGCTGATGTACAGGTGATGCTTCTGCTAACATGCTGAAGTGTAACATGGGAAAAAGAGAAATATCTTTATTTGGATCAAACTAGGAGACATCTATATCCTACTGAGCGGGTGGCAAAACAGAAAGTTTCTCAAATAAGGGAAGACCATATAGTGAATATAAACATTTTTGGTTTAGTGGCCCAGAAAACTGTTTCTGGGAGTCCACACCAAACTGATTTCATATTTGGAGTCAAGGGACGATACAATCTTTGTCCATGAAGTTTACTTAAAACCCCATAAAAGGGATAGCAAGCAGTAAAGAAAACAAACATCTGAACCGCCTGCAGGTAAAGCTACATAAGCTTTAAAGATAGCAGTGGGTAAGCCACTGCAAATCCAGTCAAGCATGGCTTCAGCTGTTTGTCTGCAGAGATCAGGAGGATTTGATTTCTTCCTTGTGGGTGGCTGCAGCATGGGGCTTTGTGAACGTCCGCTGCGGTTTTGACCTTCCTATGAATCCCTGTGGATTTGGCGCAGTTGGTGGAGGGCGGAGAATCCCCTCAAGATCTGGCTGCTGTCTCTTGATGCTAGGCGGCTGGCGATGGAAGCATCAGATTTTAGTCAACAACCAGTTAGGCACAAACATTGTCATTTTCTGTCTTTCACTGCCCTGGAGCAGAGCTCAGCTGGAAGCACAGGTGCAAGGGAAGGGCATGGCTCCCCAGACAGCTCGCGGCCACGGCGGGTACCGCGCTGCCCTGCGTTCGCTTCTCTTGTTAAAAGTGGATGATGGCCTGAGAGATGGTGAGTTCTCAGGGTAAACCTTGGCCTTGCCAGGAGTATGGCAGAGCACGAACTGACAAACAATAGAAACCTGTGCAAGGTTCTAATGAACAAAGTTCATTAGTGGCTTTTTGAGACTAGTGTCAGGCACATGGTATACAATTTAAGGACAGAAAGTTGAGTTCCCTGAGGACACCCCTGTTCCTGTGCTCCCCCACTAAGGCTGGCTTACTGTCAACTTACTGAATAGTGTGTAGGTGCGATCTGGTGATGTGTGATGTGCTTGAGGCCATGCTGGTAACACAACCTTTGGCCTTAAGCTGTAGAGGGGAACTGGAGTTAAACTGATGAGTTTGCTGAAACCTGTACTTCAAAAAGATTGATTTCATGAAGAGCAAAAGCATGCTCCACTTTAAAGCAGATTAAATGTTTCTGGACATTTATTGATACAATAAATACTTGCTCTTGGCATGACTTTCACAATGTCAAACAAATTTTAGGGAATCATTGAACTTCTGCAGAAGAAAAGACTAAAGAGCGCTATGGATGGAAGAGAAATCTGTAAGATTTTTTTTTTAATGTAACAATAACTAATGCTTGGTGCATCTTGAAATGTTCCAAATACTCCATACTGTCCATAATTTTGTTCACAAAATGAGTAAAATGCATGAGGTTCTTTAGAAAAAAATGAATTCCAGCAGAGAATTTGAGCTTATGAAGACTGTTGAATGAAGCTGCTGGTACAAGTTTCAATTGATCTAGCCCAACTGACTTTCAACAGAAATAGTCAAAGTCTAAAATTAGAATAAATTATCAAACCCATTACTTAAAAAAAACAGGAACAAAGTAACCCACTGCTGTCCTCTAACATTTCATATGAGGAACCACAACAGAAATACCACTGCAGAAGTATTAAAGTGGAGGTCCTTAGAGGAGGGAGCTGATGCTAAACCATGTTTCTGTCTTGGAAGGTAAGGAGTCATTTAAACCACTTGCTTTGAAATGAATGCACAGCAAAATCAACCAGGAAAAACTAAACAGATAATTTAAAAAGAATTATTCTATGAAACGTCTATGTGGGTTTTGCAGTGTACAATTCAAAAGACAGAATCTGTGCTTAATAAGATTTACGGCTTCATCTCACAATACTGCCGTGAATATCTTTGCTTTTATGTCTGTGCACATTGCTGTCTATTTTTATAGATAACATTGCAGTTGTGAATGCTGCACGTCTGTATTACAATACCTGCATGGCTACAAACAACCTCCCTCCTGCCAGTGACAAAGCACGGGTAATGAATGTGCATGTTTTCACTTCCTAAAGCCTGCACGTTTTTAACTGATCTGTACATCTTCTTCTGCGTGTTATTATACATATTTATTCTTATACAAAGGTATATCTTACGAGACAGTTATATATGAATGGTAAGCACTTGGAAGACTAAGATTCAAAGAGTAAGCATTAAAAGGTCCGTAACAGTATTTTTTAATTGCCCTTCTCATGTCGTGGTGCTACTCTTTATAAACAATAAATGAGAAGTAATACCGCAGTGAGGTTTTTGGGGCTATGGTTACTTGAAGTAGAGAGAAGATATAAAGCTAAAATGCTGGAAATAGTGGTGATGGTCAGTTTAAAACACTAGCTAATTCTAGTCGAATTTATAAAGCAATTTTGACTGAAAAGCAGTTTTCACTCATCTCATAAAGCAAAGGAGGAGCAGTCTCAGTTTCCCACAGTAACTCAAGATAGGTGTCCTAGGCACCAGAATTAACATAGCGTAACTTTTTTTTGTCAGCTGCCAAAGTAAAACCACAGAATTATTCTGCAGTCCTGATGAAAATGAAATTTAACAAAAAATCATAACACTGACTGTTCATAATAACAGCAGCAACAACGCAAGATTACTAACAAATGTATGTTTAAAATGTTTATTAGCTGATAATAAAATAAAGGCCATATTCTAGAAGTTTGCTTTTATAAGGCAAAGATCAGCAAAATAAATAATTACGTGCCGGTTATCGCACATAATCACTGCAACATTGATGGGTACATTTTTAGTGGCAGTGCCTAGCAGTACACAACTGTTTTTTGCAGGTGCGTGTTGCTGTTGCATCCTTTTGACGATACGCTAACCCTGCATCAGTGTTGGCCGTTGTGATAGCTTCTTTTTTGGGGGGGGGGGGGTGTGTGCAGAAAGGATAAAAATAGAACAATAGTAATAATGTAAAACCTCATTTCCTTGGTTTGAACTACTTAGGACAGCCAAAGCCAGGGCAGTGTCAGAGCTGCCCATGGCCTTGCTGGCCCCCAGCACAGCGGGAGGAACCAGCGGGAGGGAGGCACGTCCAGCGCTCGCTGCCTGGACGGAGCAGGCTGGGGGCAATCAGTGCAGGGAGCGACTTCTCCCTCCTCTTACCACCACGCAACAGCTGCACCTCTGCTATAAAATCCTGGCCACACATCTACCTCATAGTCACCTACTTCAGCCTGCTGCCCTCAGGACAGAAGGAATATGCCAGCCTCTGCAAAGAATTTGGGCATTTGCTCTACAAACATTTAAGCCAAGTGACAAATTTAGAACAAAGCTGACAGATACCAAAATATTTTATAGTTGTTTCATAAGCAAAAATTCAGTAGCTTGGTAGTACAGTGAGACCCAAACTGGAAAAAACTGTACTGTGAGCTCAACCACCATACACGTGGGGAGGGCTCCACTGGGCAGTCCCCAGACACAGGGTGACCAGCCTCTAGCTGGGGACATAGAGGGAGCTAAGGATATTTGGGAATCAGAGGGATTTCAGAAGAACTGGCTGCACTGGGAAGACATGGTAGGGGATGGGAGAGGTTTGATGGGGTTAGCAAAGTGGCATAGGCTCTCTGCAGGAAATTACTTTTCATGAGTATGACTGCTGATGGAACAACCTGAAAATTAATTTTTCAAGACCGGGGAATGGCCTGGCCCTCGCACAGCGTGGCATGTGTGTACTTACTTTCCCACTCCTTCTCAACCAATTGATATTTAGCGCTTCACGAGGAGCTGAAAAGCATTAAAGGAAGGCTTGACAGCAACTCCTGTCTGCCAAATCCAATGCACGCCTGATTAGGGCACTGATTAGTATGTTTACTCAGATGAAAGGTTTGCTAAAGCAGGAACCAAAGTAGATGGCATAGAAGGTGCAAGTGATAGATGAAATATTTACACACCAAAAGGATAATGAAATTAGGTGGGTGGTAAAAAAAAACCAACCCTGACCCAAGGGGGTAATGGCAATATGTTTATTAGGAGGGGAATAATTAAATATTTCTATGGTAGGGATGGAGTGTGGACATCCAGGCCATGTGCAATGTAATATGCTATCGGTTTGATTCCTGCGTACATGGGGCAGCAAGAAGCCAGGTAAGCTTCTACATGAAGACACCGTTTTGAGTATCTTGTCACAGTCACGTGTGCTTTATCTGTTTGTTGGAATAAGCAAGTTAGGACCATATTTTATAGACAATAAATTTGCCCAAGCCTTTGCTACTAAATGAAGCCTCCACAAAACAAGAACAGTGGACATGCTAGCACATTGGTCTTTGGGACAAGTGACTGGTGGCAACCACGGCATTTTCTTAGGCACGAAAGGGATCTGGATTCACATCCCTGCAGAAAAAAAGGCACAATACATTGTTGTCTTGTACATCTGAGTGACCATGTGTTCTGCCAAGCAATCCAGATAAAAGGAAGTTCTTCCAGTTGTGTTTTTGTAAGGAAGACCTGAAAGCAGCCTGTAACTTCAGGAAAGGACTCAAGGTGGTAACTGTATTTAGGGATAAACATGCTACAACACAGTGTCATGGTTTAACTCAGTTGGCAACTAAGTACCACCCAGCTGCTCTCTCACTCACCCCGCCACCCCCGTGGGATGGGGTGGAGCAACAGAAAGAAGGTAAAACTCATGGGCTGAGATAAGAACAATTTAATAACAGAAAAAAATTAAAATATAATAGTAACAATAACAATCGTAATGAAAAGGGGGGCAGGGGGAAGAGAGGAATAAAATACAAGAAAAACGAGTGATGCACCATACAATTCCTCACCACCTGCTGACCAATGCCCAGCCAGTCCCCAGCCTCTGGCCAGCTCCCTCCAGTTTGTATACTGGGTATAACGTTCTACGGTATGGAACATCCCTTTGGATAGTTCGGGTCAGCTGTCCTGGCCCTGATCCCCCCCAGCTTCTTGCGCACCTGCTCACTGGCAGAGCACGGGAAACTGAAGAGTTCTTGACTTAGGGTAAGCACTACTGAGCAGCAACTAAAATGTCAGCGTGTCATCAACATTATTCTTACACTAAATCCAAAACACAGCAGTGTACCAGCTACTAGGAAGAAAATCTAACCTACCCCAGCCTAAAGCAGGGCACTCATAATTAAATCCTAACATTCCTAAAAAAGGAAAAGCTGCATTGCAGCTCCAGCGATGCTCCTGGTCTGCTGGTTTAGGCACCTTCCCATTCATCGTCTTGGTTTCCGTGGATATTATTTTTCAGTTTCTAAGTAACACCATGCAGTACATAGGGAGCGCATACGCAAAATTCAAGGCTGTAGTTCGCAGTGGGTGGCCTGGCCTTAGGTCATTTTATAGATTTGTCATTAATTGCCCTGAGCTTGCGTGCCTGTCGAATGACGGTAAGCTGGAGCTTCTTAACTCCTGTCAAAGCTCTTATATGCATAAACATTCCAGGCAGCCAGGCTGTAGCTCCAGCATCACGGTGGCAAGGCCAGTCAGAAGCGCTCTGAACTGGGCCCAGCCTTGTGACCAGTTTTGCAGCTGGAGCTGACTGGAAAATCCACAAAGATGCCTGAAGAGATGGAAACCTCTGCTTCAATAAACCCAGATCTTTCGGGGACGATGCGTTTTACCTCAGGCAGCCTTTGCCAAACCTCAGTGCCCGGCAGCCCTGCTCGGTCAGCTCCCGGGGCTGCGCTCCCGGCCCCGCTGCCGCCCGGCCCCGGCACAGCGCTGCGGGCGGCCCGGCCAGCCCCACGGGCTGCCGCTCGCAGCTGCGGCCCGGGCACCGCGGCACCAACGGGGGCGCGCGTTAACCCGCGCTTCGGAGAGACGGCGGCGTAACCGTGCGGGACTCGCCCTGCCGGGGCGCGGGCCGCCACCCGGTGCCCCCTCCTGCGGCGCCAGCTCCCGCAGCCAGCCCGCCCCCGCTGCCGGACCGCAGCCCCCCGCGCAGGGGTGCGCACCTCGGCGGCCCCGCACCGCACCCCGCGCAGCCGGGACGGCCGCGCCCGGCGGCCCCCGCCCCTCGCCGCGCATGCGCTAGAGCCGCAAGCGGAACCCCAGCGGCTTGGGACCGAAACCCGCTATCACCCGCGGGGCGCGCTTATTGGGCAGAGGCCCTTCCTGCGGCTCCTCCAGCCAATGGCCGGCGGGCCTGCACCGAGGAGGCGCGCTGATTGGCCCGATGTTTTCCGGGCCGTGGGTGGAACCGCTCGGGCGGGTGGCCGCCCCCAGCAGGCGCGGGGAGCGCCCCCGCTTCCTGGGAGGGGCGGCAGCGCGCTTGCGCGCGGGGCGGGGGGAAATGGGGCGTGGCGGGCGCGTGCAGCCGCCGGGAGCCGCCCGCCGGGCCACCGAC
Organism: Falco punctatus; assembly: GCF_963210335.1. Lineage (NCBI taxonomy): Eukaryota > Metazoa > Chordata > Aves > Falconiformes > Falconidae > Falco > Falco punctatus. The sequence goes on from NC_137583.1 coordinate 73,340,298, forward strand.
CGCCGTCCGGCCGCGTCCCGCCACGGCACCGCGCGGTGAGTCGCCCCGGGGGCGGCGGCGGGCCCGTTCCTCCGCCCGGGGGCGGGAGGGTGGCCGGCATCCCGGTCAAGGCTCCGCTGGGCTGGGCAGGGGTGGGTGCGGGGGCCGGGCCGGGCCCCCCCGGCGGCGCGGAGGGCAACGGGCGGGCTCGCCGCGCTCGGCCCCCTCAGGGCAGGAGCCGGCCCCCCCGCGGCCGCCTCACGGTGTCCGTTTCTGCCCCGCCCAGACCATGTCCAAGTCGCTGAAGAAGATCGTGGAGGAGAGCAGGGAGAAGGGCCAGCCCGAGGTGGACATGTGCGACCGCGGCATCTCCAACATGCTGGACGTGCCCGGCCTCTGTAGGTACCGGCGGCGCGGGCGGGGCGAGCGCGGAAACTTCCTTATTAGTCCCGGGACGCGCCGGGGGCGCAGCCGGGCCTGGGCGGGGGGGCCCGGACCGCCCCGCGGCCGCGCTGGGGCTGTCCCGAAGCTTTGGGCGTCGGGGGCGGGGGGGGATTCGGGGGCGGGGGGAAACGCTGCTGCCAGCTCCCGACAGCGCCGTGACGAGCCGCGGGTGTGTGCTGGAGAGCCCCTGCTCCGCCGTGCCGTGGGGAGCTGGGGCTGTCACCTCTGCCCGTCTGCCACCCTGCGCGTTCCCTGACCCTCACTGCTGCCGTTATGGCACTTGAGTGATGGGGAGACTTTGCCTCCTGTCCGTGCTGGCCTCTCCCTGCTGCCAAAGCAAACCCACCAGCCAAGTAGCATCTCCATGGGTCTTTGACAGGGAGTGACAGGCTGGTCTCTGGAGGAGGGTAGGGTAACACTGTGTTACAGGTACAGCAGTGTCGTACTTTGGGTATTCCATGATTGCATGTGCTTCCAGAACTGTGACAGTACGTTGTTACCGGTATGTTGCATTTACTGTGAATTAACCACAGCAAATGCAATGTACCAGTAACAACAACTGTCACAGTTCTGGAGAACGCGTGAATGAAGTGCGAGGCAGGTAACTTTGCCTTGCTTTTGCTTTAGTTAAGAGTACATACAATGTTACAGTGCAACTGATAGGCATTGTGTTGGAAGTTGTGACTGGCTGTAGTGTGCCACAGGCAGAAATCTTCCTGAATGCATGATGTAATGAGAAAAAACCAAAATCTAAACGAATCAACGTTCTTGAAACTCCAGCCATATCCTAATTTAGCTCTTCACTATGTTTTTTTAAACTTGATAGCAACCTAGGGAAAACATAGGCCTGCTGCTGAATGAGGTAGGTGCCCTGGTGACGAAGCATACAGAGGTGGTGGAGTTACTGAATGCCACCTTTGCTTCAGTCTTTACTGCTAAAACCACCCCTCAGGAATTCTGAACCCTGGAGGCAGGAGAGAAAATCTGGAGAATGGAAGACTTTCCCTTGGTTGAGGAGAATTGGGTTAGAGATCATTTAGGCAAACTTGACATGTGCAAATCCAGGGGCTCCAATGGGATGCATCCATGAGCGCTGAGGGAGCTGGCAGATGTTATTGCTAAGCCACTCTCCATCAGCTTTGAGAGGTCATGGAGAACAGGAGAGATGCTTGAGTACTGGAGGAAAGCCAGTGTCACTCCAGCCTTCAAAAGGGGGCAAGAAGAAGGACCCAGGAAACTACAGGCCAGTCAGCCTCACCTCTGTCCCTGGAAAGGTTATGCAGCATCTCATCCTGGAGGTCATTTCTAAGCATGTGGAGGAAAAGAAGGTTATCAGGAGTGGTTAACATGGATTCACCAAGGGGAAACCATGCCTGACCAACCTGATAGCCTTCTGTGATGGAATGACTGGCTGGGTAGATGAGGGGAGAGCACTGAATGTTGTCTCCCTTGACCTCAGCAAGGCTTTATGTTTCTCCCATAACACCCTCATAGGTAAGCTCAGGAAGCGTGGAGTTGATGAGTGAGGACAGTGAGGTGGATTGAGAGCTGGCTGAATGGTAGAGCTCGGAGGGCTGTGATCAGCCACACAGAGTCTGGCTGGAGGCCTGTAGCCAGCGGTGTGCCCCACAGGTCAGTACTGGGTCCAAGTCCCATCCAGTTTATTCAGGAGGGACCTGGATGAAGGGACAGAGTGTACCCTTGGAAGGTCGCTGATGTTAGAAAGCTGGGAGGAGTGGCTGATGCACCAGGAGGCTGCGCTGCCATTCAGTGAGACCTGGGCAGGCTGGAGAGCTGGGTGGCAGTGAACTTAATGAAGTTCAGCAAAGGCAAGTGTAGGGTCCTGCACCTGGGCAGGAACAACCCCACGCACCAGCACAGGCTGGGCCTGACCTGCTGGAAGGCAGCTCTGCAGAGAAGGACCTGGGAGTGCTGGTGGGCAGCAACTTGTGCGTGAGCCAGCAGGGTGCCCTTGGGGCCAAGAAGGCCAGTGGGATCCTGGGGTGCGTTAGGAGGAGTGTGGCCACCAGGTCGAGGGAGGTGATCCTGCCCCTCTGCTCTGCTCTGGCGAGGCTGCGTCTGCCGTACTGGGCTCCCTGGTTTGAGAGGGAACTGCTGGAGAGGGTCCAGTGGAGGGCTGTGAAGATGAGGGGACTGGAGCATGTCCCTAATGAGGAAAGGCTGAGAGAGCTGGGCCGGTTCAGCCTGGAGAAGAGAAGATAGAGGGGATCTTATCAATGTGTATGTGTATCTTAAGGGCATGTGCCAAGAGGCTGGGGTCAGGCTCTTCAGCAGTGCCCAGCAACAGGACAAGAGTCAATGGGCGCAAACTGAAGTACAAGAAGTTCCTTCTGAGTATGAGGAAGAACTTCTTTACCCTGAGGGTGACAGAGCACTGGAACAGGCTGCCCAGAGAGGATATGGAGTTCCCTTACCTGGAGAAATTCAAAACCCACCTGGATGTGATTCTGTGCAACCTGCTCTAGGTGAACCTGCTTTAACAGGAGGTTGGACTAGATGATCCCCAGAGGTCGCTTTCAACCCCAACCCATTCTGTGACATACGAACTCATGTTAAATAGAAAGCTTCACTGTATTTCTATTGGATGAACAGTTGTTTGAGAGAAAGTAGTGTTTAGCTCTCACTTAACTGCAGACTCATTTTCAGAACTGTACTTACCCATTTCAGACAAACTAATGCATTAAGTGTGGGGCAGTGACAGGGTACTCTTGCTTTTGTGAAGTAGACATGGTGCCTGCTGTCAGCACTAAGACACAGAACCGATTAGCCAGCTTTGTTCTTTCAAATGGTGGGGATGGGTGGGAAGGTAATGTTAAAGCACATCAGTAATGCTAAAGTAAAAAAAAAGCTTTTCTTGTGCAAAGACTGTTCTGGGTTTGTTGTGTAGGCAGGGTCAGGGACCACAGTGTGCGACACTGTGGTCCACAGCTGGACCTTGATACCAAGTTGCTAATCAAGCATCTGAAGCTTTTTTGGCAGGGAGATCCCTACATGAAGTGTAGACTTGTTGGTACCCTAGTCACACTGCATCAGAGAGGTCTCTGTGCAGATACTCTTGGTGCATACCATGTGACTTGGTTTGTGTGGGGACTTGGGGGCTTCTCCAATTTGAGAAGGAAGTTAGGGGAGGGAGCAATGACTGGTTTCTGTTTGGTCAATTGAGACCACTTGTAGCTTCAGGTATTCTGCATGCTGGCAGAGAATTTTTTTTTGTTTATCGCCAAGGTATTTGCCACTTTGCCTCTGGAGAAGGAATAGTTTCCTCCAAATACACCTTAAAAAAAGTAACAAATAGGTATTACCTCTGGATTTTGGGTAACTGTTAGAGAAAATGTTAAACTTGTTTTCTAATCCTCTTATCTGACTCCTAATGGATGATTTTTTCTAGTATAGATCAGGTGTTTTGGGTTTCTCTGGCTCTCAGAACTGGCAGGGAAGCTATATGAGTCTGACTTTGTGCCTTCCCTTCTAGGTGTGTTTGATAGCTTTCCAATGTGTTGCAGTGTTAGAACTTGTCTTTTCAGAAACTTTGGTTTTGGCATGAAATAAAGATCTTTGTTAAAATCAGCCATCATGATTCATGCCTAGTGACAGTTCTTTCACAGAATCTTTCTTCTATGAGGGCCACTTGCAGATGTTCAGAGATTAGAATAAGTTTAGGTTATGATTAGAGGGAACACTTTGGTGGTGATTTCCCTGGTTTTGGCCATTTAAGGACTTTAACTAGGTTGCAGGATATTCCTAAGTTACTGTGGTCAGTAGCCCCTGATAAGGGATTTCATCTCATGTAATTATTTAATGGTTGTGAATGCCCCTCCCACAGTGGCCAGTAACTCTTAAAGTAAGCTGCTCTGTAAAATCAAGAAAGGACCAAGCCTTGTCCCACTGCATATTTGAGTACTTGCTGCAGAGTGGCAGTGGATTCATACTTAAGCTTTCTTAACTTAATGCACATAGAGTTAATGCAGACACAAGGGTTTGGAACAGCGCACCGTGTAGCATCTGCTCAGTGTGCCAATCCTCCTCCTTCAGGTGCAGACCTAATCTTGTCATGTGTGTTTAAAGAAGAAAAATCCTAAGTGATCATAGAAAACTGGTGTTATGTGGGGGTAGAGAGAGGAGAAAAGGGAAAGGGGAATATATGCCCTGACTTGGATAGGATTCTCTTTGCAGTCTAGTGAATGACTTGCTACGGTACAGGGCAGCCACTCATACTTTCTTTTAGTTTGACTTCCACCTTCTGTAGCAGCTGTGGGAGAGGCAAAACAGACCAAACTTACATTGGTATCTGACAAAGGCATCTTTCCACGTCTAGGTGAAGTACCTTTCCTAGCTGCATGGAGATTGACACTCTGTATTTGAAGCTATCTTCAGCTAGCTTAGATCTAGAACCTTAGATCTAGATCTGACAACCTCTACATCTCTTCCTGCTTCTGTGTTTAGTAAAGGGAGAGGGGAGTTACCAGCTTGTTTAAAACGTGTTCAGATTTACAAAGAAGAGTTCAGGAGTTCCTGAACCACTGCTTGCTCAGGAGTTCATGAATGCCGTTAGCAGCTGAGTTCTATTTTTGGAATATTCCTCGAATCCAGCCACTTCGGTGTTTTCTCCTAATGACTTAAAAGTACAAACTAGAATTGTGCTACAGGCTTTCAGGGCACCTGAATTTTTGAGGCTTTCAGAAATGTAGTATGATAACTCTTTTCAAAGATTTTCTATAGGAAAAAAAGGTTTCATTTGTGACTAAAAAATATCCCTTTATCTAGGTGTTCTGTGCTTTAGCTCATCATAATAAGGCAAAGACCATGTGAAACGGTTTTAAACTTTAAAGGCTTTTCTTATTGTTCTAGCATGCGATAAAACAAGTGTTATACCATTTGTGAGCACAGCTATGCTATAGTGGTGCATCCATACATGAATAGTCTTAGAAAGTGTCTTTCCCTATGGAAGTGGTCTAATGTATTGGGTTTTTTTTTAATTCCATCTAGTAAAATAAAGAGAGCATATTTGTTTACAAAGCAGTCAGCATGGAGAGGTAATGATAGAGAGCATTAATGTATGTCCTGTAGCGTGCACAGTCAAGTTCAGGAAGTAGGGCATGCCTTTTCCCTAGCTTGATGGTTAGGGCGTTTATTGGTAGGATTTTAAACAGCCATCAACAATTATGGAATTGTTCTTGGAGTAGGGCCTGGTCTCTAATCTCTCATTTATGTATCTTTAAGTGATCGATATGGAGAAGCTATGAATTAAGGAATTATTTTGGCCAAATAACTTGAAGACATCTGCTGTTCTGTAGTCTTGTTGTCAGGGAAGGAATATTGGATGAAATCCTATTTACTCTGTAAGTGTTAATTTGCTCTCGTTATCATTCCATCTGTAAGCTATTCATATCTTACATAAGTACATGCTGGTGTGGTAGGAATTAACATGCCTGGAATTAATTATCAGAAAGTTAATGTTGATACAGTTGTCCGCTCCTAAAATAACCAAAGCACAGAAGATGGAGGGGCAGGCTACTTGTAAGTCATTTTGTACGATACTGCAATGCTCGTGCTGCATTAGCTTCCTCCAGCGGCATGGACAATGTCTTATCTTGGTTCAGCAAGGTCTCTGGAGTCTTCCTGTTTTGGCTTTGTTTTTTCCTTTTAAAGAAATATAATTAAGCCAAGTCTTGTGATATAAATATTTTATGTAAAGCTGACTTGCAATGCATAGCAGCACTATATGAAAGGCTTGATGTTAAGGCCAAAAGGGAAAAGCTGAAGTATTCTTCCCTGACCCACTCCATTTCGAAGCAATAGTAATGAGAATTTATAGTTACTATGCAAGTAAATTGCTCTGGCAAACAGTAGTGTCCCGAAACTCAAACTTCTGTGTGGATGGATATTGGTGCGTTCTTGAAATCAAATTAATTCATTGGCTGTATGCTAATTACTGTAACGTTAACAAGGCATATGAGGTCTTGCAGTCCTCAAGGACCTGCTTCTTGGCGTCTAGGGGCTCCTCTGGTGGCATCATAGAGAGGTTATAGTACTTCTGTGGGAATTGCAGTGCCTTTTGGATCTCAGGGGATGGCACTTGGGGTGGATTCTCTGACCTGTTGAGTGATCCTCAGCAAGTGAGTCCTGCTAGTTATGCTTACCTGAGCTGCGTATATCCAAAGCAAAATGGCCCCACCAGGCCCCTTTCCACCTTCTAGATGTTACTTGGGAATCTTAATTAGTTGCTTAAGACAGATGCCTTTAGTAGAAGAGCTGATAATTTAGTTGTCATGCAGAATTGACTTTATATATAGGATGAGGAAAGCCACAGTCAGCTGTTCCCACAGCACAGTCCTTTTCACAGGAGTAGGCGAGTGGCAGCGTACTGAAAAACGTGTTATTTCCAGAGGCTGGCTGTTTCCACACAGGTCAGTTTAATGGAAGTGAGCAAATTCCCCTCCTTGTAAGTAGTGACCAAATACCACTTTATATCTAGGCTTCCTTTCCTAAAATGCTTGTAAATCTGTGTCTGAACTGGTAGTAGCTGTGGACCTTTCAAGACTGAAAAATCTTTTTTGTATCGATATGGCTAAAATGCTGCTGGAAGTAGTCCAGAGCACAGATGCCTGAACCTCTGCTCTTTTCAACATCATATGAGGATGTTGCCTTTTCATTTCTTCAGGGCACGTCGGCCTGCTTTGCAGGTCAAAGATGCAGTGGGGTTCTTTGTCACATGGATAGTGGGCTTTAGTCAAATTTGGACAGTAAAGTCCAGATTTAAATGTCTTTGGTCTAGGGATTTTAGGGATTTTGGCCTTGAAATTGTTGATGTTGGGACTTCGTTCTGTATAGACAGACATGTGAGAAGAAACCCTTCTGAAAATATACTCAGTTGAAGAAGACAGTGATATGACAAATTAGGAGAGGGAGTAGTGAGAATAATGCTTGTAAGATTATGTTGTTAAAGGCCAGCAGTACACATGGCTTGATGGTTTATTCAGCAGGTTTACCTTTAAAAATGAGATATGCAGAGAACTTTGTATGATATTTAAATTCAGCAGGAGTTTGATGTTAAGAAGACCTGAGCCTATAGCCCCAAAGCTTAACTGCCCTTAAGTAAGCATCCTCACTTCCTATGTGTAGAAATTAGGAAGTCATGTCAGGAAAGGGTCACCATATGCGTACACATGGATTAGATCATCGTCTGTCTCAGTTATCTATTAGTAAAACACTTCCTTTTCTTACTTTTGTTTCTTGGTTCAGTCTGTAAGAGATCCAAAGCAGGTACTGGCATGTGTGCTGCTGTCTAGCACTCAGTGCAGTTCAGTGACTTTGTACTTCTGTGGTGCAAGTCAGTCATGTGAAAGTAGTGTCTCCTTCTAAGCTGGTTTCTTGCAGGAGTTAGAAATATTATTTGATATCTTTTTTTCTTTGAATTAAATCTTGAGCTCAGAAACTGGAAATCCTAAATGCTACCTTTAGTCTCTATGAGTTGTCGTTCTGATTTGTATGCTTTAAATGGTTGTTTCACTGAGCGGGGTGGGGTGGGATCAGGGCTGCTTCCTCACCACTACCTTAAAGAGTTTTATTTCGATAACCTTGGACATGACAAGCCTTAGTGTCAACAAATAATCATTCATAGAAATCATATCCTCTTCACAGAAGAGGTAGTTCATAGTCAGAAAAGAGTTGAGAAAGGCCTATCAAATTTAGTTCATATATATATGAACCTTTCCTCATGTAGTTTCTCAGTTGGTCTATCTGCTTATTAAGAGGTACATGATGGGGGTTGCTGGGTTTAGTTGAACGAAGTCCATTATGGACTCAAACAAAGGAAAGAACAGATTATCTGAATTTTGGATTCTGGCCTGAAGCTGGCAAAGCTCAAGGCAAAACTAGAATGAACTATCAAGGCCACAGAATTGTGGTGACGGGTGTCTATGTTCTGCTTTAATAAACCAAAGGAAGGATCAACTTCAAAGGAAAAAAGAAATAGTGCAAAAGTTCTCTTGGAACTGACTGTGCCTGGCCACCTGATTTGACTTCCCAGTCCCTGCACCTGCAGTTCAGCAGGGATGTTGCAAACCTTTGCCTGGCAGCAGCGATGCAGGGGTCCCACCTGGTAGGAGGCCAGTTGTCTGTTGTGCTCAGGGTGAGGTGCTAATTTTTTAGTGTGGAGGTGAGGTAGTGAGAGTTGGTTGTCTTCTGCTGCCTTAGTTCAACTTCTCTGCTTTAAACCCCAATCTTAAAGTGAGGTGGAAGCAACTTTATACAGTATCAAAAAACAATAACAGATTTTTTTGAAAATGCAGATTAAACAAAATCTTTACATTCTGATACGACTGTCATGGGAAGGGCAAAGGAGAAATTCTGAAATGTTCCTGTACGCCAGATCTTCAAGAACAAAGCTGGAATGCCATTCCCTGGTTCTGATGCCAGCAGCCAGAGCCCAGCTCTTTGTAACATGCCACGCTTCAGCCTTAAAGGCACTCTTCAGCATCCTTAGTGTGGAAAGCTGCCCGGCATGCAGGCGGGTGGTTGGTAAAGGCACCGTGATGTAGCTAGTCTTCACCGCTGCCACTGTGAGACAGACGGAGAGTACAAAGCTGATGGAAGACTTCGGTACATGCTGTGTGCTTTTTTCCTGCCTTTTTGATAACCTAGGATTTTATTTGAACATTTGAGGCTTAAGGAAGATACTACTTGACTAATTGGACATTTCCTTTATTGGCTTATGAGAGCGAAAAGGGCCCTCTTGGACGGGAGGCCATTACGTTGGTAGGCACACAAGCCGTTTGAGTTGTAATGACAATGTCCATTACTCTCCTTGTGGGCTAGGAGGAAACAGGCTAGGGCAGAGTAGGTGACTCCACTGCCTGGTAGGAAAAAGATTGTGTCTCTTTTAATACAGTAGAGCAAGGCTGATTTCTTGTTGATGCTGGTGAGTCTAGGCAAAGCCTCTGAACTCTGGAATGGCTTGTTTCTTAAGTTAAATGCAGGAAAAGGTGTATTTTCCTGGCATTATTGGTGTCAGTTTGGATCTGGCTCTGACCTAGATTAAGGTGCCTTGGAGCTGGAGTTGCCGGACTAGAGCACTTCTCAGGATGCCAGCTGGTAGGGTTGCCCTTCTGGTGTTGTGTTCTTACTAGTCAGGGTTGGATATAAAGGGCCCATGGAATGTTGATTTTTGCTGATTGTCACAGCTATAAAATACCTAAACCAAGAGAAATAAATGCATAAGGAGTCCTTAGGCATTTATTCACAAGCTTGTAACTATCTCTAGCATGTTCTCTCATTTTTTTTTGGTGTAATTTGCATTCCTATATTTAGCTATATGTGCAAGTAATCAATAGTGTTAAATGGTTGCTTACGGTTCAGATGCTGATGTGTCTTTTGTGTTTTACTGCTTAGAGCTCTTTGTGCAGGCTGCTGCTCTTGTCTGCCCTTTAGTGCTGGTTTTTCTACAATACTCTTACAGACTTTGTATGGGCTTCTTTCTCTGTCCTGTTCTGCTTTGTGAGGTGGTGCAAGCAGTACTTGGAGTGCTCATATTTTAGGAGAAATTCAGGGTGGATGTACTGTTTCTTCCTTTCTCCTCCTTGCCTTTCCTTCCTCCACAACCTGCAGTTGCACAGGGAACTGTGGTGATGCTTCTTTCTTTTTTTTCTTTTCTTTTTTTTTTTTTTTTTAAGACTGAACTTTCCGATCCGTTTCTGCCTTTGAGTGACTGCTTTCATTCTGCTAACAGGTTATATTTGCCTGTGGTAGGTAAGTTATGAGCTTTCAAGGATTAGCTGAAACAGGTTGCTATATCACTACTTAAAAGCTCTCCGAGCTCTTTCCTCCAAGTTGCAGTTTAGTGAGTATTGATTAGCGTGGCCAGTTTTCACACATGCTCACCAGGATATCTTTGTTCCCAAAGGCAGCAAGACCTCTGTGGGATGTCTCTGGACTAATGTTAGTGATGTTCATTGATCAAGGAAAGCTCTGAGGGATGAGAGAGGTAGCACTACAACTGTCCTTCAGGCAAGAGAAGTTCCCAACTGCCTAGGAGGTCCAGCCGGGTGGTTCCTAGAGCTGTTCTGAAGGGGCTACACTGGAAATAAAAGGTGTAGGGGAGGAAAATCTCTCTGTTTTTCTAGTGCAACAAACCCTTTTATGGGGAAGGGAAAAATGTTTAAGAACGCTTTCAAGGTGTGAGTTTCTCCCCTGACTATTTAGGATATTTTTCTGATCAGATACCATTGTCAATTACAGGCTTTGGAGCTTCAAGGGAAAGCGGTGTTGTGGCGGGTGGAGGTAGGCAAGAAGCAATGTGAAGGACGAAGAAGTATAGAGGGAGTGCCGGTCTCTGTGGCTCCCCTATGCCCCACACTCGTTTGTTCAATAAGGTGGAATCTGAGGGACTTTGATCAATTGGGTCATTCGTTTAATTTGAATAAGTATTTCATGTTGTTACCTGGCCATTCAACATGCAACAATGATGCTAGTCTGCTGCTGTCCTTTGTGGATGTGAGGTTGTAAATGCAGCTGTTGGTACTTGGGACTTAAATCTAGCAGTGATTTGATAGTGAATTTGGAATATGTGGAAATGTAAGTGCTTGTGTTGCTTGTGTTCTGTTGGGTTAAATGTTTGAGTACTTATCAGTTTTCGCTTGGGAAGCATTCAAGGTTTGGAAATGAGAAAAGTGTTTATGAGTCCAGAACCAAACTTCTGCTGGGAGGCACCAGTACTACTGCTCCAGTTGTGTTTGATGCAGTAACAGAAAGGTGAAGTAAAGAGGCAGAGTAGTAGCTGGCTATGTCCTGAAGTCTTGAGCTTGTCTTGTTTATTGTGTTATTGTACATGGATCTGGGGTTACTGGAGCAGAGGGAATAACTTGCCTCTTTTTTTTTTAGGCTGAAAAAGATACAAACTCCCTGTTGACATGTCTGTAAATGAACTTTTCTCTCTTCACTTGCAGTTACGTTGTCTCATATCACCCAGCTGGTTCTGAGTCACAACAAGCTCACAAGTAAGTATACTTCTGTTTTCAGACTTCATTACCCACAGTTGAGCAATATTGAAAAGCTGACACTGCTAGTTTGGTGTTTTGTTTATAGACTGCAATGTCACTGTTCAGAGTGCTTCTTGGTGAAGCATTTTGTTAAAAATAAAGAGGTTAAGGATGTGACTTAGCAGCTATGTTCAACATGCCTTTCCAACTTCACTACAGATCTGCCATGTACCTGGAAGATCTGTAATTCTGTCTTGCTACCAGTTCAGCCAAGAATCCATTCCCTGCCATGGCTCTGAAATCCTTATGTTTAGGTGAAGACTTTTGCATTTTATTTTTAACTGTACCAGAAATGATAGAGTTTGCATTTTAGTAGATGGATAATTAATTTGACCGAAGACAAGTGAGAACAAATTACAACTCAGCTGCATTATATCTATAACGAAACATGTGAGCAAGGCCAACTGAATGTGAGCTTTGGGCATGAAAGTCAAGCAGTCAACTTCTGTCAAAACCAAGCTTTTGAGTATAAGCTGTCATGCTTGTGCTGCACACTTCAGTTATTACCTTGTGGATCCTACTTCCCATAGTAAAGAAGCTCTTAAGTGAGGTGATGGTGAATAGCATGTCACAAGAGCAACGTAAGTGTGAGATGAGACTTAGTGGAGGCAGATATCAGACTGATTTTTGCAAGGCAAAAAAATTGGTTTTTTGTAGGAGCATGCTTCAGGCTTACCCATCAGTGACTTGTGCAAATGTTCCTGCTTCTTGGTTGTTGAAATACAAGCAGTGAGTTTCATCTAAACCTTGTTGCTATGAATCATCTAAAAGGAAAAGAAGTGTTGGTTTTGTTGATGTTCTGCTTGTCCTTGTCTGCTTTCTGCCTTTGCCAGTGGATTGCTATCTCAACCAGTCCTTCCTTTTTTTGGAACTGATTTTTTTAAGAGTATGTGAAATAGGGAGGTGAATGGAACCTCCAAAGGGGGTGCGTGTTGAAGAGCTGACTAGGTAGGTGCTTTGGCTTGTATCAGACTATAACTGAGGAAGCCTTTACAAATTGAGATGGGTTTAAAGAAAAAAAAAAAAAAACAACAACCAAAACCTACAAACCAACCAACTGATAAAATCCAACATATCAAACTTTAAACTACTTGCTGCATGAGCTGTAAGATGGTATGTGCTATTTAAAACATGTATTAACGCAAAAATCTCACTTAAGGCTCTAAACATTTGCAGAGGATTAAGCATGAGGAAAAAATGAAAATATTCTTAGATTCTAGCGCATAAACATTTCTTCTCTGGATGCAGTTTATTGGGTACTAATGTATATCTTAAAGGGTTTGTAGCATTAGTGCATAGATAAAATTATGGACACTATGTGAGTGGCTGTGAGAGGTATGAATTAGTTATTCTAGGCCCTGCTTCTGATTGCGTAGTGTCCTCTAGACCGGCATCTTGCCATTTGTTTTTGTCCCTATTGTAGTTTTCGAAGACATCTCTCTTTATAAATGTGACCAGCAATGTACAGCCATCTAACATGTAAACGATCACCAGTGGGTAAATTCAGGGGCGAATTCAGGCAGGGAGAATCATAAGCATTAAACACACAGCTCTACCTGTGGTTTAGGAGGTCATGGAGTTACCAATAGCTGCTTTGGGAAACCGTTACGGTAAACTTGCTTTGGGCGTATTGCCGTCTGGCATCTGTTATCAGCCACTGATGGAACTGGGTTACAGGGCCACCCAGCTGGTGGCTTTTGTGTTCCCTCAGGTCACTGCAAGGAGACACCTGTCTCTGAACTTGAGCTGCTTAAAAGCTATGTAGTTAATTGTATCCAGCCACTTCATCTTGTTCTGCAGCTTTTGGAGGGCTGCAGGCACCCTGAGGTAGCAGTTCATTCTGCACACCTGTCTGTTGCTTGTGGTCAGACAACTCATCCGATTTGGGTACCTAGTGCTGCGAGGCAGAATTTCTCTCTAGCGTCGATTATTTGTGCTGGTGTCGTCTTTCTGTATGGCTGCTTGCCTGGCACAAGGACGAAACAGGTTGTAAGCATTACTCTTGGTAAACTTGACTATTCTTTCTTTGGGATTTGCAAAAATCCTACAACTTTGAAAGGTAACAGGCTTTCAAGGACTTAAATCTCCCTGTGATACCTTACAAATCTTAAATGTAGCTTAAGGGTGAGTTCAGCTGAACACACGACTGGCTGGGTAGGTAGCAGATACCTACCTTGCTCCGAGGAAGAGAAGACAGGCTGAAACTCTTGCAAAGAGACTTGAATCACGGTACCTTGGCTGTCTGAGAACTGAGCCTGTGCAGGGTTACGTGCTTCAGCATGAGCACCAGAACTCAAGCTAAGTAACCAGCCGATGTCCTAGCTATGAGTTCTAGCTGTAGACCAGACTAGGGGAGGAAAAAGATAGGGTAATAAGAGGTGTCCAAGAAGGATGTGTTCAGGGTGACTTTATTAAAGAAAAATTGGGAGTTCACCATTTGTTTAAAGTAGCTTCATTTTTCAGAATAACAGTTTAAGGATTGTCACTACTATAAAATTGTATTTATGTTAATTCTCAAATTTTAATTACTTTTTTCTTCTAAAGTAGCCCTTAATCAGCAGTCTGCAAGTGTATCTGTTTGCTCAGCCAAGGGATTCTGTCAGCCTTTCTAACTGCTGTGTTTGGGTTTCTTTTATGGGAAGGTAAAACCACTGCTTCTCCCTGGAAGTAACTCATCAAGTCTGAAACTTACTATTCTTTCACAAATTGATGTAGACATTTAAATAGACAGCACACATTTTTAAAAGGCTAAATTTCAAGTTCATATTCTCGTATTTGACGCTGTTGACCTAATCTTTTAAGCTGTGTAATTAATTGTCTTAGCAGATTGTTCTTAAAATGACTAGGAAGCTGGTGGCAGTGACACTTGACATGCTACACTAAGGTCATATTAGCATCTTCTACTAGTTTTCTGCCATTTAAATGAGTGTTCCTCTTGCTTTTTTTTCCTGCTGTTTAGAGTAAATATGTCTATCTGGAAGAATAAATACATGTAAAAACAGGATATGCATATTTTTATGTAACCACAGTTCATATTTTTGCTAGCAAACTCTTAAAAGTAAAGTCTCATTAGCAAGTACGAGGACTGCACTATTAAATCCATCATACTGCTTAGAATATTTTTGTGGCATCATTTTTGTTAATATTTTTAGTATGCCATTCATACTGGTCGTGCTTTTACATTTACATGTCTAAATCATTCATTATCAGGAGTACTCAGATCCACTCTGGAGAGCATTAGGCTGGGTTTTTTTCAGCTGTCTGAAGCTGTGCTAATGGAGGAGTCTTGAACTGGCCGCTTCTGCTCTAGGTAACTTCTGAAACAGTTGAATCTGTCCTTGGCTGCTTGATGAGAACTTCTGTGTGTCAAAATCGGAAGCAAAACTCTATGGGAAGCTAAATACCTGAGATTCTGCAGTCTCGTTGAACCAGTTGCTGCGTAAGTGACAAACCTGGGATGATTCCACCTTGGGGTCTCCTGTGATAATCCAGTTGAAAGCAGAGGGAGAAAGTGTGTATTTGTGTTTTTTCTTAAGTTAGCGTAGACATATGGGCCGTGTCTCCATATATTGTACTGGGTGTTTTTCATTCCGTCATTTAGTGATTTTAAAACCTTCTATTCAGTAATACAGCCGAGAAGCAAAATTAAAGAGTCATGCTTATGCTGCTAGCCTGCGTATGTTGTCTGATCCTGACCCAGGTATCTTTTGAACCCATTGGCTAACACCAAAATAAATGGACTAGATGTCCTGACAAATGTTCCTCAAATTTTTCATGTGGCTGAATGATAGAGATCTCCCTTCAGTGTGGTGGATTGATTTGGGTGGATGTGACCAAGTTATCTTTGTTCCATGTCTTTTGATGGTAGCTGGGGCATGTAGCGGTGACAGGTGACATTCGCTTCTGGCTCAGTGGGATTGTTAATAGGACTTACATAAATAAATCGGAGTAGCTGTGCCGGAGGGGGTACAGAGGGAGTTGGAACCACAGGACATACTTCTGAAGAAGCCATGCTTGATGAGTTTGGACAATCACAAGTCCTGTTTCTGCATTTTCTGTGCAGCAGTAATAATGTTTATGGGTATCCATTCTACTGGTTTGTGCACTTCTACTTAGGACTACTTCACCCAAGTTTGAGTAGAACTTGAAGCCTGCAAGTGGTCTTGGCCACTTGCTCTTTCTGACACCCCTGTGTGGGATGGAAGTGAACTTAGGATGTTGGTGTAGTTACGCACGTTTTGCAGGGCCAGCCAGCGTGCTTCTGCTTACATTGCTGCTGGGGTGGCGTGCCACTCGCCTGTTACGCTGTGCTTGGTTTCCAACAATTCGGACTGTACTGAGGCTTCTGAAGTTTTGTGTTAAGGAACTTTTCATAGAAGTTCTTGAAATCAGACTTGGTCCTACTTTGTTCAAATGTCTTCAGCTAGAGTTTGTAGTTTTGTAATGGTTCTGGGGAACAGGTTGGGAATTGTAGGATACTGGGATGTCTGAGGAGCTCAGGTCAGGGAGAGGAAAAGCATATTGCCAGGTCTGACTGTCCTTTTCTACTCTGGGACTTGCCTCATGTTGTTCCAAGTAGGATCGTTTGGAGCTGTGGGAGACTGTAAAATACATGAGTGAGTATGAGGTTTTTTTTTTCCAGCTGGCAAAAAGTTTTAAAGGTTTGTGTCACACTGTCCTGAGGGCTTAAGTTTTGTGTGTGTGGGTTTGGTGTGTTTTTTTTTTTGTTTTGTTTTTTTTTGTTTTTTTTTTTTTGTTTTTTAATAAATTGGTTGCACTAGAACACTAAATGGCTACCTTTGGGGGAGGGGGAAAGAAAAGTACCTTTGCAGGCTCAAACTGGAGTCAGGAGGGCTAACCTGTTAGGCTTCACCTTTTGGTCCCCTTATGCCACTAGACTTGGAAGTGAGCAATAATTGGAGCAGAATTCGCAGCAGAGGAACTCCTGCTTCTAAAGGAAACTGAGCACACACATCGTGGCTTACGCCCTACCTCACTTTTCCTTGCAGGCAGCTGTTCGTGAACTATTTTGCCATTAAGTATGAATCGGTACTGAAACTTCTAGACCTTAGCTCAAGGTATTTTCCAGCCACCTAAAGCATATACAAAATTTGACATCCACTAAGTGTAGTCACACTTAGTATCCTTGTTATGCTGATGAGGTTTGACAATTAAAATCCGTGTACTACATCATGAATAGGAAGCGTGCTTGAAGAGCTTTCAGAAGCTGAGGTTAACTGTGGTCCAGCCCAGGTGTGCACAGAGGGGAAGACGTGACTGGAAAGCAGGCTGGGATGTTAGAAGTTACTTCAGCATTGACAACAGGTACGAGTGCTGGTCATCAGTACTCGGTACGTGCACAACTATTAGACTGCCAACTTGATGTGGTTTATTTTCACTTATTCTGGGGATATGCTGTACGTTTTTGATGGCTTGTAACTATTGTAACAGTTATTTGACTTGTCTGCCTGAGGTGAGTAATTGATATTGTAAGCATCTGGGGAATCTATTCAGAGATCCCAGCTTTTCTGTCATTCTCCGGTCGCACCTGGAGCCCCCGAGTGCTTCTGCTGTCGGTGGAAATACTGGTGTTACGGGCCGTGTCCGCTAGGGGTCACTGTTTAAATAGCTTTGGTAGTTCCTGTGGTGGGAAGACGCTAAACGCTCCTGGTAGCAATCAGCCTGCCTGGTGGTTGGTGGTGGACAGCTGCTCAGTTTTTGCTGTTCTCCTTGGTCTCCTTAACCTCAGGTGATCCTGTGCTTGCCAGCTTCGCCGTAATCTTGTACTGCCTTTAAATGTTCTCAAAAGTTGTCTGCTATTCATTGCTCACTCCTGACTATTTTTCTATTCTTTTGCTCTCGTGCTCTGATTCCTTGCCTAATATTATAAAATGTCTGAATGACGAGAGATCAGGAACAACTATTTTTTCCTCAAATTTCCCCTGTATTACCTGATGTCATGTTGTTTGTCCTCTTCTGCCGTTCCTCTGAGCTGCTGTCCTGTACTGTCCTCTGTTCTTTCCACTGCTTCTGGCTTGATTCCCAAGTGTAATCCTTTACATATCTTTAGTCCTTTCCTTTTTGTGAGGTGATCCATTGCTTCTGGTTCCCATTTCCACACCTGAATTTTGTTTCAGAGTTCACTTTCTGATCCTGTCAGAATAGCTGTGTCTTATTGATATGTTCCTTTGACAGCCACGCAGTCACCCTTTATCATCCTTGTACATTTTTGCCTTCTTCCAGCAGAGCAGTTCAAAACTTTTCTCCCTGCCCCCTTTTTTTTTTTCTCCCCTAGTCACACAGTTTACTGCTGCTTTGCTCTAGCATCTCCTTCTAAATTGTCTAGCTCTGTGCCTGTGACCAGCACAGAAGCTTGTCCCTTCATTGCTGTTAACCCTCTTGACTATGTCCTTGATCTTACTTAACATGCTACTAAAATCCCGTGGTGTCATTTTTATACGAGGGAGTCTCCTTTATAAGTCACCTTTCTGCCTGTAGTGTATGCCTAGATCTACTGGAGGTAGTCCAAAGACAGTTAGCAACATTGCATCTGTTTGTCCTGAGTTCCTTCCCAGTCTAGCTCCTTTGTCTTCTCCAGCCTGCTGAAATGTGTTGTGGTGTCTCCCACCGGTATTGTCTGACACTTCACATTTTGCCTGCTATCAAGTTATTTATATAGCAAACTTGCTGACTTCTGGAGGGAACTAGCTGCCCATATACTCTTTGTCTCTTGCATTGTCCTCTACTTCACTTCTGCCTCTGCTTCCTTCTGGTAAGTCATTCCACACTGTTGGACTGACACGATGTACCCCCGAATGGTGCAAGTAAGCTATCTGCACAGCGAGACAAGGGCTGTGTCCGAAGCACAAGACTTCTGCCTGACAGTGGCGCCTCAGCTCTGCTTGGGAGTGGGGCTTTAAATTAACTGTAAGCCTTTCATTTTTGTTACATATTTTGATTTGTTTTTACTTCTTACTTCTGGTGCAGTAATCTCTAAAGGGAAATATCTTCGAGTGCAGTGCACAGGCGGGACATGAGGAGAGAAAAAAAAGAGATCCCTATACATACGCCTTACTAAATTAGTGACATCTGAGTTCTACGCAAATGTTTAGATTAAATGCCTTGTTAGCTTTATTCTTTTCTCCCTGGAAAAAAACCTAAACCTTTGGTTCTGAGAAAGTACAGATGGTAGAGTATTTTAGCTTTAAATATAAACTTTAGTTTTAAGAAGCTTTGGGAGAATGAAGCAGAAAAATTTGAGAGAGTTTTGTTCTGTACTGGTATAAAGACTGCATGCTGAAACTACCCCAATTTATGCATAAATTAAATTGTCAAAGTCTGTGCCGTATGGCAACAAAGTCAGTTTTGCATCATAAGTAAGTATACATACTAAACAGAGCACTAGACACAAATCACTTGTCTCTAATATAGCTCTTCAGAAGCTGTTCTTCTTTTATTAAAAGGCATCTGCAAACATATTAACTCCTTTTTGTAAGTCTTAATGTTTTGACATGTTCTACTGTAAACTTTTTGTGTCTTTACTTATCTCCCAGTGGCTTAAAATAGCTGCAGTTTTTGTTGTGGAAGCCCCATATATATGATCTTTCTTGATGTGTACGTACAGGTTATAGTGAAAAATTATTGGAAAACCTCTTGCCAGATACAGACTATTTTGAAGCTGGCATTTTCAAAGCTAGTGAATGTTGCACAGGTGCACTCGCTTCATTGAAAAGTTTAATTTTGTATCATTTTAAAGAATTTACTAACAAGCCAAGTGGAATTTTTTTTGTTGCTAATGATGTGAGAAAGCGGATTTGGTCTAGGTTGAGGGGAACTGGATTTAGTTTTGTATACTTGGTTATGTACTCTATATGTTCTTTTTGTTCTAGTGAGCCGGTGTGTTGGCTTGAAGTGGATAACGACAGTATTTCTCTTCAGACCACTCACCTATCTGGCCTCTTACTCTTTCCGTTAGTGCTCTGTTTCAAAAATACTGTAGAGCAAAAGAACCCTTAGGATGAAATAATTCCCTGATCTCTATCTGAGGATGGGCAATTTGTGCTAATGTGGTTTCTCTTGTCTAGGAGGAATATCTGCTGTAGCTGGAAATGAAATGTATAGTCAGCTGAAACCTGGAATCAGCTAACATAGAGGCACGGGGCAGACTGTACCATACAGATTGGAAGAAGTGGCTTTAAGTACTGGGTATAGGGAGCCAAACTAGGGAGGGAGTTTAGTTTGTTCTCGGCTCTGAGGGCTGGAACAAAAACATCATGTGTAAACACACGTGCTGATTTTGCTTTTGAGCAGGGAGCTTTTTTACTACAGCCTGTTCCTGTGTTTGTGCTTAAAGGACAGGCTGGTGTCTGATAAACAGTGTCAGCATGGCAGTCTGGGGGTGGGCGGGTGGGGAAAAGTCAGTTCATCTAAAGTGGCAGTGAAAAATAGTCCTATGGGAGTTCTTAAAAACCTCTCAGTAGTATAAAAAGCATAAACTACGAATATTGTCCAATAAAATGAATGGAAATTACAGACTACTTGTTAGGTACAGGGAAAGCAGGATTTTGTAAACAAGCACTGCTAAGCACACAAGTACCTTGGTATTCCTGCATAATAGGGTGGTGACCTTGTCCTGTGAGGGGTAACCTATAATACCTGCTCAAAGGACATATTTGGGTAGTCCCTCTTGTAAACTGCAGAAAACACGCTGAATAGACTGATATAAAGAGAATATTGAGAGAGGGAAAGATAGACATGCTGAACTTCAGCTGGTTTGATTTACCTAAAACTGGCTACCGTGCAAACTCTGAAAAGACCATGCTCAAACAACTTGAACACCTGAATGAGACTCACGGGTTTAGTGAGACCGTTTGTAATTGCATTTGGTGGAAGCCTAATAATAAATCTCAATTTAACACTATCAGCTGAAGTTCTTCAGTCCTGCAGAAGTTATTTTTCTTAACCGTTCCCTGCTGTTGAAATATCAACACATACAGATGATCTGACCTGTAACAAGGGGATGTAGCCTGTGTTCTTCAGCTTTTTGCATGGTGTACTACATACTTTGATGTCAGGAGGAAAAAAAAACCCCGAAGTAGCAAAGCATCCTGGCAGAACCGTGCACTCCTCGCAGAACAATAATTGAAGCTAAAGATGCTGTGATCTACTATAGTACTTGCATGTCACACTAATTCAAAAAAGTTTGGCTAATACTCTGTTTTCTTCAAAATTATTTGTAGAAATGAAGGGGCATGGTTATAACCACATTTTTATATTTGTCTTCACCTGAACAGTACTGTACCTTACTGCTGCAAGAAAGCTAACAAACACAAGATTTTTTGTGAGCTATTTTGGTATGGTTTCAGTTCTTTACTGGTAAGTGATGTGTTGTCAACCTAGTAATCCCTTCCTACCCTCAGCCCCTGGTTTCTAGTGTTTCTCTCCAAACTGTGCATCTTAAGCTTTCTTCTCTGAGAACAGATTTGTCCTTTGTCTTCACTAGATGTCACTTGATTCCCAGTCTTGTCTCAGCCTTTCTTGTGTTCACAGCACTTCTCCTTAGACTCCGACTTGTAAATTAAGACTGTTTATTGATAAATGGCTTTGTTAGCACAGGAGCACATCAGTGAGCTATAGTATAATTTAAACATGTTCATAAGAACGTTTTCATAACTGCAGTGCTTCTGTGGATAATTGCAAAAAAGGACACTACTGGTTTCTGGAAAGGGCTGAAGATTAAGGAGGCAAGTCTGTTTTTAATGTGTTCAGTGTGAGGAAGGTTAGTATCCATCTTTGGAAGAGGGTGTAAGGAGGGCAAAAGGGGAAATTTGAACTTCATAATGTGGAAATTAAGTACTGTATGCTTCGCTTGGGATCAGGATTCTCTCCAGTTAACTGCCAAGTATGATATCAGCATGCCTATGAATATTTAAAATGAAAACTGTTGTGTTCTCCCTCTGCTAATTCCTCTTGCATTTTGGTGAAGCTGATTGCTTCTCTCTTAGTATAACAGAACCCTTGTCAAATTAATCTAAACGTGACTCCAGCTCTAAGAGTACACTTACATTGGATGCACAGAATGCATTATATATTTAGTATTCTAAATTCTTCCTCCCCCAAGAATTGTGAGTAACATTTCATGTCTTTATGACCTTTACTCTAAGGGATCCTTACTCATGAAAAGTTCCTGTTGATACTAACTGGATTTAGCAACAGTCTGCAGAAGTGGGTTGATTATATTGTACAGCCCACAGGTTTTACCTTAGGCTTAAGAAACCAGTTTTTCATTCTTGGCAAGAAAAACCTTACTGGGATCTACACTGAACTGATAGGACTCTCAAATGTCTGTGCTGAGTTCTCTGCTCTGTGTAACTCTTGACCAGCTTTTAAGTGGAACAGCTTAATGAGAAACTGGCATAGTCTTATAAATCTCTTCTGTGACAAGTAGTGCTATTTTAATAGCTCTTCTGGAAAAATATTCCCTTAGAACCTGTAAAGGTTTGGAGTACTACTGAACGTCATGTTCCTAGCTTCTGCAAAATTACTTCATTAACTAAAGAAACATTCTGAAAAAAAAGCAGGAATTCTGCAGCTTAAAGTTTCTGAAGATGTGGATGCTAAAGAAACTAATCATATTTTAAATAATGAACATTCTCATTTAACTTGGTGCCTGATTCAAAACCCATTGCATTCAATGGCAGGTTTTCTGTAGCCTTTGAATCCTATTTATTGAGGAGCTCGTAAGCTTACTCACGGACAGTTTTATGAATAGGTAGGTATGACAGATACCGTTTTCCAAGCAGCAATGGGATAATGTTTATTTTGAATGTTCAGCGTTACGGTATAAACAAACTGAAATGTTTAACTCTGTTTACATACTATGTGTTCCCCTCATGGAGATTTACAATTTTACTAAATAATTTCATTTGTCCAGTTTGGTAGTTTATTGACTCTTACCATGTTTTTAATCTGAGCTTTCCTGTCTAAAATGTTTCATATTTTTAATTGTTTTTAAATTGTAAAGGAAATTTTGATAGGGGTCTCTTATTAAGAGTGTCTTCAGAAATGTTTGATTTCATGTTGGTCCCTACTAAATACAAAAAACCAGACTAGATTTCATCTTTTAGATGAAAATCATATCGGGACTTAATCTTGCAAACACCTAAGTTTGTTTACTTTTGAAACTTTTTGTGAGAATTCCTGTTGTTTTCCAGTGCTTTGCAGAAGCTTTAAGAGAAATAATCCTGGAGATCATTTGCAGAAATACTTTCTGAAGCCTGTGCATTTTCAGCTGTATGAAGGGACCTGCCACCACAAGAAGAGTTTTATTGAAACCTAGGCAAATGACTAAAAAGTGGCAGAGTGGAACTGGAGGGGAAAAAATGTGCCTCCTTTTCTTCTCTTCCATTTTCTGTGTTCTTCTTCCTTTGTCAGAGGTGGGGTACACAAAAGGAGCTGGATCTAGATGTCAGTTCTACGTAGTAGTACGAGAGCCATTTGCCTTCCTGCTTTATGGGAAGGGGTGACATCTGAGACACTTAACCCCAGGCTGCTTTAACGGATTTAAATGTTCTTAGCATTTTGCTCTGCGTGATAGATCTGTCAAATAAAAAGAACACCTAACCCAGTATCTGTTCTCCAACACAGGGCAACATCAGACCTCTAGTAAAGATAGGTGTCTAGGGTTCGCTTCTGGCTCTTGATGTGGGGAGAGGACCTTAGTCCAGATCCAGGATGGTTAGGTGTGGAGTTACATAGGCATTGAACAGCAGCATTTAATCCTTCTTATGTTTTGGAAATAGTATCAGAACTTTTGAACAGTGGCTGCTAATATAGAAATAAAATGTAGTAAGTTGCCTTGAGTGAAATGCTGCTCTGATGAGAAACTATTTTAGTGCCTAAAGCATTGCCACTAACTTCAGGGCAAAAGAGCCTATTTGTTTTTAAATGCTTTGAAGTATAACAAGTTGCCAGTCCTTATTTCCAGGAGCAAGAACGAAGTCTTGTTATTCCTTGGTGTGCAGCCTGTATACCCTCTCTTTAATTTTCACCCAAGCTCTTGAAATCAAGGTGAATTCTACAGCTTTCATAGTGAATCCCTGCCTGCAATTTCCAGTATTGAATAAGGGGAAGGAATCTGTTCCTGGTCTTGTGAAGTGAGACTTAATATGAATGGGGCTTCATGATGCGACTGAAGCTTCACAGGAGAATGCAAAGGCATTGGGCTGCCAAATTTTACTAGCATTTGCTGAGGGGGAGTTTAGTTGTTAATGACACTGGGCAGCAGATGGTCTTAAAAGAGTTGTTAAGACACTGTGGATCGTACTGTAAATATGTGGGTGAATGGAACCAGGATGCTGACAGTTCACTCTCACAGCTCATCATGAGAAGGTGACTCGAGTGGAATTCGGTATTGCCAGAACACAAATTTCCTGGTATTTGGCAGTCTGCTATGTATCTGGGAAGAATTTTGCAACATAACAGTAGGATGGTAGTCGGGATGCACTTAGTCATGTAAAGTTCAAACCAGAGAACATTATATGCCTAGTCAACTTTGCTTGACCACTACCGATCTTTAGATCTGAAGGTACTGAAACTGCACAGTTTATCTGCCAGTCCAGTACAGGAGTTAATTTCGGTCTTCTGTTTTTCTTTGAATCCCAGAGAGCATTAATTCATATTACAAATGAATCTGAATTGTTGAACCGGAAAATAAGCTGTTAACAGGAAAAAGTCCTCTTCCCCCTACTGCAAGCCTGGTCTTGACCTACTGTTTGGGTTTTCCTTCTCATTGAATAGCTCTAGCCCCTCCATCCAAACAAAAAAATATGGTTGTGGAATGGGGCTTTTTATTTTAACAGGGTGAGACACAAAATGTTTCATCCAAATCCTTTACTAAATTTTTTAGCCTTTTTCTCATCTTGGCCTGCTTACCCATGCAGCTTTCAGTATAGCTTGAAGAAAATAATAATATAAAGTATCCTAAGTGTGATTCACAATGTGAAGTACAGTATGTGGGAATTAGACAGATATATCAGAAACTTTGCAGACAGTGTGCAAGGACACAGCTCCTATTGTTCGCTAGGGACACTTACTCATAGCTGTGCCCTGACAAAAGCAACCCAAATTAAAAAACTGTGTTAAACAAGCCAATGGAAGTAGAGTTTTTGCCCTGTGTTTGCAAGTGGGATGAGCAGGTAGAATTTGAGACTCTTGAACTGTGTAAGTAACACGTTGAAAATAGGGTTTTCTCTGATGCTGGCATATTCAGTACAGGTGTAATCTTCATGAGCAGATCTCTGGATGCAGTCTGCTTGATGTCTGGGTATCATCTTTTTCTGGGTAGTTTCATGGGTGGTTTGGTTGGGTGTTTGGTTGTTTTTTTTTTTTTTAATGACTAAAACGACTGTTCACCTTCTTCCTTGAAACGATTCTTCCTGTCTCCACAGTCTCCTAGCTTAAGTCAGAAGCGAGGTAGAAGCCTAAGAGTTCATTTATTCTTAAGTGGGGAAACAAGCTGGTTTGGACAGGTATTTGAAAGGACACATCCACTAAATTGGCGTTGCTAGTTCAAGGTAGCTCAGTAACTGGGTTAGGCTTTTTGCTTAGATGTCACTATTCGGGCTCAGTCAGGCTGCCTGAAGGGTACTGGTCTCCATCTCGTGGTCTGTTCACAGATGTAGAACAGCTTTGCTGCTACTCCATAATGCAAGAGGTTGTTGGGTAAATAAATCCCCTCTGAATAGGACTGACTAAATGTAAGGTGCCCATTAACCAACACTGATTCAACTGAAACAAAGGTTGGGTATTGCTGGCTTTCCTCGCATGAGGGCAGGCAGCACTGAAAAACTGTCTCTAGTCTGGGAGAGTCTGTAGTCTGGCCTCACTGCAAGATCAAGAAAGTTTCATGGGCTTTGTAGTGACAGTATTGTCCTTGGTGTAAGATGTACCTTTTTTAGTTGGCTTTGAGAAATTTCATTGTCTTGGATAACGGCTGAATTTCTTTATCATCTTGTGATGGTGTTCAGCCTGAATAACTGAAATACAGAGCTGACATGCAGGCAGCCAAGCTGACTTGCAAGCAAGTTTGGTGAGTCTGGCCTCCTGAATGTCAGGCTCTTGTTTCAGTGTTCCCACAGTAGAGCTGTGCATTACATTTAGCATAACTTGCAATGTTAAGTTGCATTGTTTTTTCTAGGAATGTAATCTCTTACACTGTCAAAAAGGCAAAAACCTTCATTCCAAATATTTATTAATTGCATCAACAATGTAACTTCGGGAGAACTGTTGAATTGAGAATTTGTTCTCTGCATTGTTTAGGTTTCGACTAAACTAAACCCTGTATTTACTAGTACTTCTGACTCCTAGTCTTGCATAAGCATACTGTCTGTTTAAGGAAAGTAGAAACACGGATTGCCAGTCCATTGCATCTCATCAAAGTCAAATTATAAAGTCTAGTTTCTGAATGGAAAACATTTTAATACTGGTAATTACTGCTCTGGTGAAATATTGAGGCAGGAAACAGCTGAATTATGTCAATTAAAATCCTCAGTTAACTTCTGTCAGGGAATAATTTAAAACAACAGTAGTAGTACATTACCCTTTACTTTCTGAAGGCACATAATCCTTGCTATCATTGAGTGACAGATACGCAGGGACCAGTTGGAAAATACTGCAAAGGGAGGGCTTTTAAATGTTCAGATTTGCCTTAATGACTTAGTAAAAAGAAGTCTGCTAAAAATCTCCTGCAATGAATATGACCCTCAACAGTAATATTTATGTAGTGTAATTAGAGTGTTTGTTAGAGATCCTGTTATTGTTCACAGTGTAATTAGACTTATCCAGTAAATGTGACATACTATAATGTTCTGCTTTGTAAATATTACTGACTCCATTTTAAGACTGAGATTGCCTTATGCCAACAAATAAAAGAAAATCATAGCCTCATAAAAACTTCTAATAATTTAGATGCGCGCTCTATGAGTTCCTGATACAGTCAAAGTTGAGACTGAACCAAGATGAATATTGAACACAGGTGCAAGCTCCAGTGCAGGTGATTTGCCAACCTCCTTTTATGTCAACCTCAGCTGTGTGCTTGAATCTCACTGAGTTTAAGGGGGAAAAGATGCAAATCTGATTAGCTTTTTAACCTCATTTGCACAGGCGTACTTGTATTGTTTCTGCCTGATTTTTTCATCTTTCTAGGTAATAACCAGATACTGATGTGTTGGTAATTCAATGTAGCCATGTATGTGTATTGATCAGTTAATTATCCACTCGTGGGATGTAACTGAAAATGGGTTTGGCTAAACAGTTCATCTTTTAGGGCTGAACTTAGTTTTTTTTATAAATTTTGTTGTCTATTGAATGGATAAGGACTTGGATACTAGATTATTTAAGCAGTAAGCAGAATGGGTCATTGCTAAAAATGAATTTTTATTTCATGTTTTCTGTTGAAGTTTTCCATTAAAACTGTTGTCTTGGTGTAACTACTTGTATCATTCACTTTTCCAGCTCATAATGAAATGATCTGAGTCTTGGACTCTGCTCTTTTGAGACCCGTCTGTTCTACATGAACTCAGAGGACGGCTTGCTTCTCTTTGCTAATCTATGAGAGCATGTGTTGTCCTTGTCTCGCTCTACATGGTCTTTGTTCATCAAAATACCTTACAATACTGGTAGTAATTTTCTGAAGAGTACAAAGTGACTGCCCTCAGCAATGAGGACAGATTCTAGATAGGAGGCTTTTTTGGTATAGACCTTGCTTTAATTGCATTAACTATTAGATGTTGTTTTTACTGTCAGCCACTGCACAAACAGAGCAAAAGACAGGTGTTATTAGGGTGTCTGTGGTCTAGGTAGCTTGCTCTAAATGCAGTCTCTCACTGTGAAAACTTTCCCACAGCTGTGCCAGCAAACATCGCAGACCTCAGAAACATAGAAGTCCTTAACTTCTTCAACAACCAGATTGAGGAACTGCCTACACAGATTAGCAGCCTTCAGAAGCTCAAACACCTGAATCTTGGGTGCGTATCTTAATGCAAAAATTTGCTGTAATAGAAATACTGTCAAATGTTCTTGCAACTGAACCTGGAACTTCTTACTTTTTGCTACTAGAGTTTCTTTTTGAGAGTGTTTGTGAGGAAAATTTGGCAATTACAGCTTCGGAGTGTTTAGCTATTGTCCTGGGTAATCGGATACTTAAAAGTGATCAAGCACTTACTCTGATATACTGATAACCATTTAAGTGCAACAGCAACTCACATTGATCTAACATTGAAGTCAAATTTAACAATTATTGAATCTTACTTCCCTAGAAACTGTGTTTAATTCTCCAGGCTCTATTTTCAGTTCTTCTTTTTCTTTTTTTTTTTTACAAAGCAGAAGAAACTGAATACTAATTTTTCCATGTTATTTTAGGATTTTAATTTCAAAGTCCCAAATTCGGGATTAAAGAAGCTTCAATTTCTATTAGACCTGAAAAAGAGGCAGCAAATCTTTAAATGTGGTGCACATTTAATGTAAACAGCTCGTACTGACTGAATTTGAGCCAAAGGCATTCCTGTTAAGTGTTCAGATACTATATTCCAGTAGAGTTGGTGATACTTTATAATAACTACAGCTGTAGAAGACTTTCTTGAATTACTAAGAAAATAAATGTGAAGCACAGAACCTTCTGAGAACTAACTGGTCATATTAAAGTGTAAAAGCACTGGCAGGGGTAAGCTTTAGCTTTATAGGCTTCTCATAGAAAGAATGTTTGTATTTTATAAACTCCTACTTCTGAACACCTGAGGATATTTTTTACTGTTTTTAAATACCAAATTATTTTGGCTAGGCTCTGTGTATGCTGCTTTAGATACTTTTGTAAAGTGCTGATAATTGACTTGCATCTTGAACTGTTGGAATGCCAATAAATGTTTCCATGATGATCTGTCTTCTCTGGTCTTTATTTGGTCACTCCAGATGTCTAGCATGCCTTAGTATCTGTTTGAACCTGGAGTTGCTTATCAGAGCAGATATTAATTCATGATCAGGATTCTGTATATCTTGGGGGTTGAATCCGTGTTTTTGGGATGGCATATAAAAGTGTTGCAGTGTATGGAGGGAGGAAGGAGTTGGGCGCTCCCCATGGATTAAAGCAGTGACAAATGTTAGTGTAGTTCAAATACTGGTATTCATTAACGGAAAATAGAGTGCAAAAGTCCAGTTGGGCTTAAGACCAACAGACATTTAGGTCTGGAACCACAGTTGCCACCTTTGTCTTGTGGTCCAAGGTCTTGCAGATTAAATGCTCTTCCTTCTTAATCCTCTCCTTAGCCATTATCT
Organism: Falco punctatus; assembly: GCF_963210335.1. Classification (NCBI taxonomy): domain Eukaryota; kingdom Metazoa; phylum Chordata; class Aves; order Falconiformes; family Falconidae; genus Falco; species Falco punctatus. Next base: position 73,369,106 of record NC_137583.1, read on the forward strand.
TCCAGGCTCAGGATTTACAGCCCTGCCTTAGCTCTGCAAAACGGGTTCTGCTTCAGAGGTCTTTGGAGTCAGTGAAGAGGAAACTGTTGTGCCCTAGTAGTTTGCCAAGGGGCAGCCCAGAAACCCTCTTGTCATCTGCAGTGCGTTGTGCATGCATCAAAACAGCCCTCTGGGGCAGAGGGGAAGATTGAATAAGAGCATGGATTATTTTTGAGAGGATTTTGGTGCAGAAGGGTCAAGTGGTGGGGTGAAAAGAGGGAAGGTGTGTTGTAGTGCTGAAAACTTTAAAAAAAATTAAAATAAAATTTGGAAGGCAGATGTGGTACAGTTTCTGTGGCACAAGCACAGTGTTTGAGCTTCTGTAGGGCTGAATAGTGCTGGGCAGAGACTTTCAGCTGGTTCTTCTTCAGTGCCAAAGAATAGATACCATTCTGCCTGTTGTCAACAGGGATAATGCTCTTTCTCAGTGTTCCTTGCTTACAAAAGGGAAGGCCATCGGGGTCTCCTTTCTACTAGTGAAAAAAGAGCTGCTTTCCTATTTGAAACACAGTGACAAGTCTGCAGTAGCGATAGTGGAGAATGCTTTTCTGTATTTTAACAGCTACAGCTACAACAGTAATACTATGTGCATGTCCCTGGCAGGGGGATGAGGAGGAAGATGACTTCATTTAGAATTTAGTTACAGAGAGCTGATATCCAGGTTCTAGTTTAGGGGCTGGCTTATGCAAAAGTGGGAGAGGAAAGGTGAGGTTAGTATCTGTCTGTGAAAGATGTTGTGTGTTCTTCTGCCTTTGCTCACATGGATGTGTAGTCATCATGCCTAGCTGGAGGTGCAGCTGCTCTTGTATTTAATTCGGTGTTCGAAGAGCTTTTAGAAGATGGGCTTATTAACTGGCCTACAGATGTATTTCATAGTATAGGACAGTGTTTGACAAACGTTGCATAGGGGAGGGAAGGTCCCAGAGATAAGAGCCAAAAGTCTTTATACTTTTTGGCACCTAACTTTGTCCATACTTCGACCTGAATTTTCATAGTTTTTAGTGTTACATTGTGCTTCATACATTCACATTACCTCTCCTTTTGAGTTCATTTGTGGCTATTGCTCTTTATCACTTTAGCATCAGAAGAGGAGTCAAATCCGAAAGACATTTAGGGATAACGTGAAAGGTCATGATTGTTTCCAGTCATCACATAAGAATAAAATCCAGTTCTTCAAAATAGCTACCTGTACATGCTCTTCCTGAAGATGCCCATCTTCTCTGTTTGACTTTCAAACCCAGATGACAACCCAAACAAGATCTATACATGCAAGCTATATGTTTGGTGTACATGCAATAGGGACAGTGTGAATAAGCTGGTAGTTCTCTTCTGTTCATGTGATAAGGAGCCAGAGCTCCAGCTCATACACAAACAGTAAGTTTCTATGAATATAATCTTCTTGCCTTTCTTCCTCACTGCAGCAGCTCTAGTGATTTATCTGGATCACCTTGGTCAAGCCCTTTGAGGTCACAGAAAAGTTACTGTTTTCTGTAGCTTGTCTATTCCAGGTTATCGGAGAAACCTTCTTCTTCTGTGAGCTTTCCCCATGTTCTTCCAGCTGTTGCCCATGGGAACTGCTATCCTAAACCCTCCAAGACTGGCTGAAAGAGCTAAATTTAGAGGAAGCCTCATCAGTCAGAGGACTAACTTTTTATTTACTTCATGCTCCATGTGCATCAATAGTTATCTAGTGACACAAATTTGCTGTTCCTAAGAAGGGCTTTGAGCAGCAATTATCGTTAAACATACTACCATGCAGCTGAGGTATTCCTCTTTGGTTTTGGTACCATGGGGAAGAAATATGTGGTACAGCAGAATGGGAGATGGTCAAGATTATGTGTAAAAGGTACTTTGTGGTTTAGCTAGAGGATAGTTCATCTGCCAAAGACTAGCTTTCTCTGTGGTGCACTGTTTAAGCTGAGTATAGCACTGTGACACCTCTCCCTACTGCTTCGTGTTCCCTGTCTGGCTGTTGATTGACATAACAGAGAGGATCCGTTATGAGTGCGTAAGTTTTGGGCATGTTTATGGGAGCAAGAGATAGAAAAAGGTCTGCGTTACAAAAGGCTTGCTCAGTATCGTATAGCATCAACCCCTTTTCAAAACAAAAGAGAAGCTTGGTGTAGACAGCATTTTTTTAGCAATGAAACTCTTGTTGCCTGTGTTACTCCTACTAGATGAAGTGAATACTGATGTCATGTTCTGTTTTTTCCTCTTCACCTACAGCATGAACAGGTTAAACACCTTGCCAAGGGGATTTGGCTCTTTACCAGCTCTAGAGGTTCTTGACTTGACTTACAACAACTTAAATGAAAATTCTCTACCAGGAAACTTCTTCTATCTGAGTAAGAAACTTTTCTAAAAACCTCAACAAATCTTCATGATGTGGTGCTTTTTTTTTTTCTGCAGTTGAAATATATTTGATGGAGACCAAACTCCAACAGAATTTTCCTGATATTTATGTTTTTATTTGAATATCTCTTGAATATTTGTACCTAGCCCAGCAGTATTTATCACTGATATACAGTCACCTGACACCATTGGACATGAGAAGACTTGGTTAGTAATAGTATATTAGTTTTCTTTCGAGTGGTATTTCCTTGGGTCCCACACTTTGTTAAAACTTCATGGAAGCCTGCAAGCCTGAGGGGAAAGTAAACTGTTTTGGAAGGCAGCTGTTGTGTGTTGACTCTGGAAAGATTGTGTTCGTGATGGTTTGTTACAGAAATAGTTTTAACTATTTAACTATCAGAATATGGATGCTGAAGTGTCCAGTGTGTTTAAAAATATGCTAAGATTGTAAAGCTCGGCACAAGAATGGTAGAGCTAAGCTGACCTTTGCACGTATTAAAAATACACACTCAGAGAGTTAAAATAAAGGTGTTGTAATGCATACATGCAGAAGGGCTGCATTACGGTTGCCTGAGCAACTTGAATTCTGGCACTTTCTAGGTTTCAGTGATTCTGCTACCTTACTGGTCTTTTAGTATGCCATGCTGAGGTGGCTTCAGGATCAGTGCATTTAGCAGCAAAAGTGACAGGCAAGAAGAGAGGAAGGAGTGTTGCTGTCTGAGAGATTTTGTGATTGTAACCTGGCAGAGGGAAATTTTTAAGTCAGCATTATTAAAAACGGTCACATTTAATGAAATGAAAAGAGGAGGAGGAGTAAACTACACATGACAAATGGGATCTCTGGTGGGGAGGAGAGGTTTTGCTGACCTGACCACCTTCCTTCCAGCTGCACCCAACAGTTCTCTGTGAGTCTCCATTTTAAATTCCACTCCCCACCCCCACCCTGCAACTGTCAGGTATGCTTGTTCAGTAATAGCAGGCTGCATGGTTGTGCTGAGTCATCTCTTTTCCTGTGAATTTCATAGAGACTAAGCATGAAAATTACAAATTATACAGTTTGAGTCTTCTGTATTTCTCTCTTCTACGGTCAGGTCTCTTTTCCAGTGTTAGGCTGTGCTTTCTATAGAGCTTAACAGAGATGTGTATTTATCAAAAAACTCAGATGACTTTTTAAAAAAATGTTCATTTAGGATGCAAATTGATGTAATAATAAGAATTGGGGGTAAAGAGTAATGACTGTATTCTGCCAGCTGAGCACTGAGACTATATGCCAGAACCTGCCAGAGTCTACTATTGTAGAAATTGTTAATTGTGCCAGTCCTTTTGAATATAGATGTTTTCCTGAACTCGCCAAAGATACAATAAGCCAGTAAATCTAAGTTTGACCCGCTTGTTATTATTGTGAGCCCTGGGTATGTCAAAGGCTTTTCACCAAGTCGGGGTTATTAATCAAACCTGACTCCTTTTTATTGATTAGACCTCAAATGGTTGGGTTATATGCCACCCTGTTTATATACTGCTATTTAATTTGCAGCCACCCTGCGTGCACTCTATCTAAGTGACAACGATTTTGAAATCCTGCCGCCAGATATTGGGAAGCTCACAAAGTTGCAGATAGTAAGTAATTTATCTAAATTCCTGGAAAATCAATTTGCTTTTGCAACACTTGTAGGAATAGAATCCAGTCAATTTCAGGAGTAGTAGGGTATGTTTGCAGGAATAGACCACTAGACCTGGAACTGTTTCTTGTTTACTAGCAGACACTTGTAAATAAATTGGAAGAATTGGGCATTTATGAGAAAGGTGGGGGCAGAGGGAGTAGTGCTCTGTTTTAGGCTGCTTTATGGTAACTGAAAATTATTCTGACAACTTTATATTCACTCTTAGCTGAGTCTTAGAGACAATGACCTGATATCACTGCCTAAAGAAATCGGCGAGCTCACTCAGCTTAAGGAACTTCATATCCAGGGAAATCGTCTTACTGTGCTGCCCCCAGAACTAGGTAAGACTATGGATGGTCATTTATTTATTTGAATAATAACGGTAATGATGCACTGTGTTTCTCTGAAACGAAGCAAATTGTTAAACTCCAGGCAATGATTATGCTTCAGTCATCATTGCTGCTAATATTTACTTTCTGCTTAGAAACACTCACATTTTCACTCCTAGCGGATATGCAGGAGAAGCCAGAAGATGTGTATTTTTTTGTTTGTTTTTTACATGTTATGTTTTCCTTCTGTATTAGCACACCTGACTGCCGATTTGTATATGGCATCTTGCTTTATATAACATATCATAAATAAAGCTATTCTTGTCTCTGACTGCGGATTGAGAACACACTTTGGATCAGCCAAAATTATATTAAGCAAAAATGACAGCAGCATAAGTAGCTTTTTTGTGACTGTTCCTGTAGAAGTGGAAGTTTGCTCAACTAGAGTAAAATTTTTCCGTTTTCTGTTTCAGTAGCCTACTTTTCATAGTGAGTTGACAGCTTTTTCACTTAAAGCAGTGGAGCTGATTGATGTACTTTGAATTTGTGGTATTGGTCATTTAAATACAAGTGGCTTCTTTCAACCTATAGTTTTTCTTTGAAACTTAAGTATTGATTTTGCTCAATTTGCATTGCAGTATTCCATTTTGTGATGGGACGTTAACTTCAATAGTTGTCCCTGTTTGCCTGAAGCAAAAACTTGGTTTCAGATCTTTTATGGCAATCTTTAAAAAATATTTGTGTTGGGAATAATATAGCTGCATTGAATATTTGTTGTTGAAACACCTGTTACACAGGGTTTATTGTTTATTCCTCGTTTCTTCTTATTGTGTATTGATAGATAAGGCTTCTTTATTTCTACTAATACCTTCCACATAAGAGTTCCCAAAACTCAGAAGGATATGACTGAAGTTAGCATGACAAAGCAAAATTATTTGTTGTCATAAGAACTTGCTTCAACCCATTAGAGAATGTGGTAGCTGTGTGCATAAATGTGGCAGTCTGCAATGTATGCCTTTTGCTTTATACAGCCAAGGAAAGTGTCTGCTTTTTTTCTGTGAAGTGGGAGAAGATGTTTGTTTTGACTCTGTTTGCTTACCCACCATGTTGGGTTTTTTTTTTGCCTTTATCAATCTAGTGAACTGTATGATGATGAATAGTCTTTCCCTGCGCCCCGCCCTCCCCCCCCCCCCCCCCCCCCCCCTTCCCCACTGGCAGATGAAAGTTGCTCTCGTTTCCTTAATTTCAGATGTTTATTCCTTGACACAGGTATACTTCCTTTAGCTTTTTGTTGTAGTCATGTTTATTTATAAAGTCTCTTCTCAACAGTAATAATATTTCAGAATATGTAGTATCTGTACATGTACTTTTCTGTCGTCTTAAATTATAGCTTTGTTTTTGTCCAGAAAGTGGAAGTGCCTTCTGTGGCTAATTAAATGTTCTAAATGTGCTGCTGCCTTAGAAGCATAACAGCAAATTCACTTTAAATGGTTTTACCATCATTGTCCAAACCTGCAAAGTCTGGGTGGTCAAGGGAAGCATTTCTCCTTTTAGTTAATGTTTGTTGCATTATAGACCAATGTCATAATCTGGTAGAAAAAGGACTTGTAATTTTTCCCCACCTGATCAGGATGAGGTGCGTTGACATAGTTTAAGTTGTCACTTCTGTTCTCTATTACTCAAATGCTATTCTATAAATTATACTTTTCATGTGTTAATTTACCGGTGCGTCGTTTTATGATCTTACCCAGGATCCTCATTTGTGATCAGTTGGTGTAATTTCTATTGCAATCTATGCCATGCATAGTGCTAGAACTATCTCAAGAATTTTAAATAACCTAGAGTTTGGGTTATATTTCCAAAGGATGTTACACTGAAGTCTAGATTTTGTAACTTGTGGAACTTGCATGTGTATTTACTGTGCAAAGCAATGTCCTGGCTTGTTCATTAAATATCTGGACAAAATATTTAGGGAAGGGATTTTGGCAAATGGAGCACCAGGCTGGGCTTTGGAGGGCTAGTTTGAGATCAGGTAGGAGCAGGCCACAGGCAAGCATGAATCTGTTGAATGACTGGAAAAGTCACTTCATCTCTGCAGACCTGTGTTCACTTCTGCAAACTAGGGCAATTTAGAGAAGCACATCTTTGCAGACAGTGTTAAAATCTGCCAATGAAAGGTGGTGTGCAAGTGTCCCACCCTAATGCGTGGACTGCTAATTCCATACTTACCATCTGAAGGAAAACCAGTTTTATCTGCTGAATTCTCGTTCCTAAATTTTTTAAATTTAATTATAATTTAAGGAAAATTATCAAAATAAGTTTGTGCTGTGCATGTTGGATAAATAACTTTTCAATAAGCAGGTCCTATTTTCATTAATTGGAGGTAGTGCTGTTCCACTTGAAGTAAATAATCTTTCTCATTATCACTTTTGTAATTAAAGGTGCTGAAGGCTTTTGACTGGTTTAGTTTGGACACTGGTGGACAGCAGCGAGTCATTAGATATCATAGAGTCATAGATGTTCGGGAGATGGGCACCATATAAAACAACAGAATGAAACTGTATTTGAATGAGGAGAAGCAGGGGGGTTATACTGGGTGTTAAAGGTAGTGGAACCGAGTGCAGGAGGAGGCACGGAGAGCAGGGTATGAGAAAAGGCCACAGACAGGCATTGGGATCACAGTTTTGGAATGGAGAGACATACCAGTGAATAAACCCCTTCAGTCTGCTTTTCATTTCACCTGATGTGATTGAGCATGGCACACACTGGTAAGGGACCTGGGGGAGATCAGTGTTATCTCTCTCTGTGTTTAGCAGAGAATATCTATTGCTAATTTAAGAAAAATATTCCTGCTGAGGAGGAAACAAGGGGACTAGAAGAGTGCACTGGTGCTCTGGGTGAGGGTGCTTGTCTGTAAATACAGTATGTGTGAGTGATGAACGCAGGAAATGGCCAAGAGTAGGTGGGTGGAATTTGCAGCTTATTTTTATCATTTGTCTCTCAAAACCCCGTTCGTGAGGCATGGTGGTGGGCAGTCATATATAAACTTTAAAGAAGGCACTGGCATTTTTTTCGCTAGCATTTAAAAGGTTATGTGCTGCATTGTGAGACAAATAAATCATGATTCACTGCAACAACAGAGTTGCAGTCAGTTATATAAATTACCAAGGAAGCACTAAATCTGTCACTTTCTGTATTCTGACCATTTAACAATTGGAACAGTGTTTGGAAAGAAAGCCAAGTAGAAACAAGAACCACATAAAGTGGCAGATGCGATTAGTAAGATCGATGGTGTTTTAAGTTCATTGTATGGTCATCTGGGTGGACCCATATGTGCCACACGAAAGATTTTCTTAGTGATGTCAGGAGTGTAAGAGTAGTATATAGTGCAGAATATTCACAAAGTTGTGGCTAAATGTTAATAGCCACCCAGACAATGTAACTAACTGATCTGTAGATTTGCGTTTTTGATGTGAAAATAAATGGCGTGATTTTTAAAACCCAGATTCTAATGTTGACTGTGTTAGTTACCCTGCCACCAACACACATGTGCACATACGTACATGGAGTTCACTCATTGTTTGTGTATATGGGGAAGAGCAGTGACTTCTAAGGATGCATTTTGAATTACCAGCTGCTTCTTCCAAAACTGAGTGTCGACATCAGTGGCTTTTAACTATACTATTGAATGCTGTTGTGGTTTATCAAATAATTCCTCAGGTAAAGAGAGACACTATCAAAACTGTGAAGTTAGGCACGTACTTGAGTGTGGAAAACTCGGGCTCTTTAAAAAAGAAAAAAAAACTTGATGGGGTAAGTAGCCATGTTCCTTTGTAAGGAGGGTGAGACATTTTGTAAATTAAATATGTATGTCAGAATGGATGAGTAATTCTTTCATAATTTTTTAGGTTTGAACACCTAAATTATCTTCTGTGGATAAAGGATTGACTTTAAATAGGAAGTTCAAGGAGTCCTGCCAAAAGTCTCAATACTTCCATCACAGGAAGACATTTTAAAATTAGGCTTTTGAAATTACTCTAGAATTTGTGAATGAATATTACATTAAGCAAAGTAGTTGGTGCAGTTGTTTGTTCAAGTTAATATTAATCAAAATAGGAGTTTACTTAGGTAGTTATAACAGGCATGTGCAAACATAAGAATCACTTATTTCACAAAAGATATTTCTTTCCTAAATATACTTGATTTAAATGCCAAACTTTTCATATTTCAGTATAAACTGTCACTGCGCTCCGTGTCACAACACAGCACAGCTTACACCTGCAAATACAGGTTCTTGGGGCTTGTTAGAAGCCTGAACGTCTTGGTGCTCTTTGGATACCAGCTCTGCGCACTGGAACAACTAGTTGATACCTTGCAATTTTTTAAAAAAATTACCTGTTTCTACTTTTGGAACTAAGGCAAAGGTAGTGTAAGAAAGTAAGGAGCTTTACTAAACTTCCTAGTGAATAAACAAAACAAGTTGTTTTCTAAGACTACTGATGTAGCAGTTATTAGTTAAGGAATAATAGAAAAGTGCACATAATAAGATAGGTCATGGACAGATGATTTATTTAAGAAAAGCATCTCTGAAAATTTGTGAATATTCGGTGTTTCTAATTTTAGGCTTATTTTAAGTTAAAACATGAAAAAAAACACCACCACCAAAACCCACCACTTTTTATGTTGGCTGATTCGACAGAGTACTCGATGTGAGTTAAGGTCTATGGGAAGAGATGATAACTCCAGTTTCATTATACACAGAAAGATGTTTTCTGTAGCCCTTCATTTAGATTTAAATCTCGAGCATTCATTTCTTTACACTGCTGTAATTCTTGCCAAACTTCCCAAGATTCAGATTTGATCTTACATTTGTTTTTAAAATATGCAAGTCCTACTGGCGCTTCTCAGATGACTACAGTGTGTGTGTAGGCTTTCCTAATGTTGACTGTACTCTGATTATAAGTACCATCAGCGTGATAATGATGTTTCTGTCAGCAAATATTTCATCTGTTCTGTTGGAGCTTTGGTAGGTAAGTGTACCATAATTAGAGCCAATCTAAGCAAATGTTATATTTGTTGTAAAATGAACCAAATTTAACGTGTTTCGTAGTACTTCAAAGTGGTTTCGCTCTTCTGAGTACTTGGCAACCTGTGTTTGAATGGAAGTTTCAAAGTGCAGGGCAAAAGCGATACAGTGAATCCTTTTTGAACTTGTATTTTTAAATTAACTAGATTTTGGTCTGATAGGGACCCTTCAAAGAGAGGATGCTCTGTTGAATTCCCGTGTAATTGAGAATCCCAGGGGAGTTTCTGGGTTGGAAAAAATGTGCAATATATTTCAAAATAAATTGGGATGCTGATCCTCTAAGCCTGTAATACTTCCTGTGCCATTAAAATGTCTTTGATGTTAAACTACTTTGACATCACGTTAATTCCCTTTGTTCCAAAACCTGTCTGCCACATTGTGTGTTTCTTGGGTTTCTTCACTATGAACACTTAGCAGTGATTGTTGGTTTGCCCCCCGAGATCCTGATCGGTGCCAGACATTTGTTACACAGCAGCGAAGGAAACGGTATTTCCAGCACAATGTGTCACCTTTCAAAGAAAGAAATCGGTGAAACAGCAATACTTGTAGGTCTTCAAGTAGGTGTCTCTCTTAAATTAGGAATGCAGGAAAAATTAATCAAATCATAAGTAATTTGAAATAATTACACAATGAATATAGGAAACATTTTGAAGTAATTTTGGGGATTTTTGTCAAAATTCTGTTTTTTCTGCTGTTCCCCTTATGCATCAGCCAGGCTGGTTGCCTTTGTACCTGAAGGTTGTGTGTGGTGGAGTTCAGCTGTTGAAACTGCATGAGTTATCATGTGGAAGTACAAGCCATTAGCAGAGTCTGTTTGGCTAGGAGTGCCTTGTGTGCTGTGTTGAATGTGTTTGTTTTGTGGATTTCATCTGTGAATGTTAATATTATTTCCTCTTTCTACTAGTTGTCCTGCTAAGGTCGGGTTTGTTATGTGGAGTGATGGTAGAAATTGCTAGGGCTCTCCCCTTGTTCCCACAGAGTTAACCATTCTTCCTCTCACTTGAATATGGAAATGAGAGTTTGCCCAGGCAGGGTAGGTCTATATTCTGTCTGTACTTAATACCTGAAATATGGTTTAAGGGAGAAGTTCAGCATTTCATCTGCTCTGTTTTTCCCAGGCTTCATCATCAGTCCTGACACATTCTGGAGTGGAAGTCTCCATATGCCAGATTCCCCACTACATTTTGGTATAATGATTCTGGCTGATCTTTGCTATGATGCTGGAATTCTGTGTACATATCTCAGGATTAAATTCACTTTTTTGTAAAAAAAAAATAAATAAATTCTTTTCTGTGAAAGGTTGAGGTGGGACAGTGCTGGAGAGTAAAATGCTCTTCCCATAACATTTTAATAGAGGTAGCTGAGGCAGTACCAGTTTGCCCTGGATCACTTCACCTTTCTAGCAATGGTAAAAAATTCAAAATTTAGTTAGTCTGCTTTTACTTTATTCCAGCTGCAATCCTTTTGCTAAGAGTTGAAGCAAATGGAGTAGTTATTCTGAGATCACACGAATAATCAGAGTCTTCATTTAACCTATCAAAGGGAAGAGCTGAGAGGAGACTTGGCTGCTGATCCTCACTAACTCCATGAGAAGAAAGCATGGGTCATCTGTCTTCCTTGTTAGATGGGCGGAAGAAGCAGCGGTGTTTAAGAGCTAAGACAGCTCAGTTCAGCACTGAAATAAAGAATGCATTTTAACAGTGATGAACCATTTTGAACAAGACACCACTGGCGGAGTGTCCATCTCCTGATGTTTTCAGACCAGATGTTTTTGTTTGAAACATCTTTGTTAAACTCTTCAATTACTGAACTGACACAGAAATCTGCTAGACATATTCAAGTGAACATTCAAGTTGGGGTCTAAGCTCTGAATGCATTGGTGGAAATTCTCATTTACATCTAAGAAGTTGTTAGAATAATGTGTGATGTTACAATATCTGTGCTCCTGTTTGCTTTCCCTGAAAATAATTGTGAAACTGAGGATGGGCTTAGGCTTCAGTGTTTGGCTTTCAGATTGCTCGTTCAGCCTTCTCTTCCCCTGGGGCTTCCCATCTAACACTCCCAGGTGAGGCTGTAGGCATTCCTGTCTGTGTGTCAGAAAAGCAGTCAGAGAAAGACTTCCAACCTGCTTGGGTCCGATGGATGCTCTGAAGTATCTGTTTGGTTTATTTGTATGTACCGAATCTGACTTCTTGTTGAGACTTGAACCTTTTCCCCTGTTATAAAAGCATCACAAATAAGTTTTTGAGGTTCTCTGAAGTGCTGTTGACTCCAAGTGATAAAGCTGTACAAGTACTGATTCTCCAGTACAAGAATGTAGGGGTGAGAGGGCGAAAGTGTTGCTGGGATTGATCTTTTATAGGTGCTTCGCTCTCACTAGTTGTTTTCTTTCAGTACATAGAAATTAATCAAACAAATGTATATTTTCAACATATGCTATGGAGCTGTAGATTTGTTTATCATACTGAATGTTTCTGCTGGTTCCAAAAGGATTGAGTCACACTTATGTACAAGAAGTCTTTGCTCTCTGTTGTCTTATTGCTCCTTTGTAACTACTGTTTATATCTACTCTTCCGTTACTAATCCTTCAAGAGTGATAGAGATCTTCAAAGCAGAGATGATCTTACTTGTTTATAGGAATTATATGAGCTACTGATGCACAGTTTACTTGTGCTTAAGATTGGTGTAAGAATAGTTTGCTTTTGATAATATTTTGTGGCATAGGAATCAGTGTATTTTCTTCTTTTACATATATTTTAAGACCTTGTTCACAATTAATTGCTTTGGCATAACTTTAATGACATCATAGTCATGATATGTCTTCCACACGCATGCTTAAACCAATGTGTGTCTCTATCGAGATACAGCAAATGCCACAAAAGTAATAAAAATTATAAGCCCTGTAGTGTAAAGCAAATCTAAACCAAGCCAGGACAGATGTATTTTTACATATAGCCTAAGTTTAAATTTAGTGTAGCGGATTGATCCCTTACTTAGTGTTTAATAAAACAGGATTCAAGGGTATTTATATATAAATAAAGAAATAAAACTAATTTCATTCCTCCTGTCCTTACATATGACAAAGTGTAAGACCCTTTTGTTGTAAAGGGAAAGAATGTTTAAATTGCAGTCTTAGGAGGAATTGCTGAAAGTGATGTGTTACAGTTTGAAGACTCTCCTTGAGGTCAGTGCAGTCTAGGGTAGGCTGAAAGGTGAGTCAGAGTATCAATGGGACGCAGGTGTGAAACTCCACAGTATACAGGCTAAAAATTTATTTCCATTGATTTTAATGAAGCTCCACTAGGGATGAATTTAAACCATTACAAAGAAGCGTTGATCTGGCATTTTACAGCTAGGATCATGTTTCTTACGTTGAATGCCAATGTTCAGTTCTCAAATGTCAGTGTTGTTTAATTACTTTATTTCACCTTTTAATTTTTGAAAGTATTTAAAGTGTTGCCAAGGGGCATTCGAGTGGAAAGGACAAGTCAGGCTTGTGTTCATTCTGTTTTCTTTTGTTTGTATTGAACTAATGCCTATGTACACTAGTCTTCTACTTGTATAATACTTACCCAATGTATGTATACTTAAGGTATAGTACACTCCATATGTCATACATCACAAGAGGATGAGGGGCTTGTAGCTGCATGTGAGAGCTTGCAGGCTAGATCTAGTGGACAGGAGCAGCCTGGGAGGTCTGGAGACACCCTTGGTCAAAGTGATAGGTAGCGTTATCACTGGCTCTGACACTTTCTGCAACCACCACTGTGGGAGGCAGCATTTTATTTGCTTTTGTGAGCTCTTTTCTGACCTTTGCAGGCAGCTGAGCAAAATATGAATGTTCGCACAAACCACTTTTTATTTCAACAGCACTGAAGGAAAATAACAAGAAACATTAAATATCATGTTTTATCTTAAATGCAGGATAGATTTATTGAGGGAGATGCAGGGAAACTCTAGCTGCCTTTTCCCTTTAACGTCACTCAGGATCAGGTGTGCCCACTCTCATACAAGATGTCCCTTCTGTCCCCCCATGGCTGTGGGAGCTCTGAATGTACGCAGTGATAAATGGTATTTTTAGTCAATGTATGGCATAAGTTAGAATACATTAAAATTAAAAATATGCATACTTTGATTTTTGTCCTTGAATTTTCAAGGGTTTGTTTTGGTGTAGATGTGTTTTCTGTAGCTTCCAGGCAGCAGCTAACGAGATCTGGGCAGCAGACAGTTTTCAGGTCTGCATGTCTTAGTAGTTGGGCATAGGAATAATTTGTTTTTAAGATGGGTTAAACACAGTTCAGTCACAGTGATCCAATCAAACTTAATGGTTCAGGATCATCTTTAGATACAATGAGTACTGAGACAGAAAAAAAAATAAAGACATGATCAGGTGTTTCTAAGTCTACACAGCTGGCTCCTTTTAGAAGGCTTTTGGGCATTCTGTGCAGGTCATCCTCAGCAATCAGCTGTTAGACCTTTATCTCTGCACTTCTTTTCCAGACTGTTCTGTTTTCCAGACTGTTCTCTTTTCGCTGTCTGCTCATGCTAGCAGCATATGTCCACTTTGCATTCTTCCTACTTGGAAATCTGTGTCTGTTCAAGATGGAAAGCTTAAAAAGAGTATCCTTCAGGCTTAGAAATTAAGCATGTTAGACCTTTAAGCATGCTAGGCCTGTGTTCTGGGATATAGTTTTGATTATTTATTTATAAGAATAATTTTAGAAGTGTTCAAAAATAAGTTAAAAAACGTTTCTATGATCTGGGAAAGGGACTGTGCTGACTGGTCGTAAAGATAGCTGCCTCTTCTACTTCTTTTACCAGAGGCATGTGACCCGTAACGCATTTCAGTGGAGATGATCTCTTTCAGTATGGCAGAATAGCAGAAACCTTAAGTCCATTATGAAATACAATTTTAGTCTAGTAGTTATGCCAAATTTTAGAAATGATAAACAATTTATTTTTTTAATAGGCTGATGTTCATGGAAAGAACAAACCAGCAATGACTGATGCAATCTCCAACCCCAATGTATTTTGTGATTGAATCTCAGTAGTGGATTTTTACTAAAGGCAATTCTATGTTTTGCTTACTAAAAATATCAGAGGGATTTGATGTGATCTGTGTAGCAGAACAGTATATAAATTTCCTAAAGGCCTGGGGATAGTGTTCTGCTGATGCTGCCGTTAGACAATATGCATGAAGGCGCATCTGCCATGGCTTTTTCCCTGGCCCTTGGCTCTAGCGCTGCAGGGATGGAATTAACAGCATTTCTTAGCACAGTGCTGCCATAAAAAAATTTCTAGGCAAGGAGACTGTTGGGGGTGGGGAACGATAGGGATACATCTGTAAGGTGTCCAGTTCCATAGCACTCCTGTGCTGAGGCTGGTGCCAGAGATGTTGCTTCGGGTGGGTTAGGTCTTCTCTTCCACACTGCTGGGTTCGTCTTGGTACACTGGGGCAGAAGGGTTTGTGCAGGGCTCCCACGCATTTGGTTGCCCCAGCATGTACTGTTCCCGAGATCTTAGTGAGACCTGGGACTCATGGATGTCCTGCAGTTGGAGCAGAATTAGTGAGCCCTCGATTTGCGGATGGTTTTAGCTGTAAGCACAGAAGGGACACCAGGGTATGTCCCCAAGCAATGCATGGTGATGCAGGAGTGACACACATCGATCCTGTCACAATTTTAATTCTAAGTCGTCTTTGTTCTGAAGTGGCTTGCCTTGTGGCGGGACTGTTAGACTCCATTTCCTCCCTATCACTGGTAAGGTGGAGCAGGCTCCCTGTGACTTCTTATCCTGCTTAATTTTCTGCCTGTTTCTGTCCTTCATTTCCAGATGGAAATGTCGGTGTCAGACAGGGAGGAGTTTTAAGTGTTGGGTGCCCCATGCTTCCTGCTTGCTGCCAGGCAGCCCTCCTTTACTCCACTGCAGAGGGGCACCCGCTCTCTGCCTGGTGCTTGCTGTGAGGACAGACGGCTTGTTCCTTTTCACACTGCAACACTTGATTAAATTATTCCATTAAACCCCTGGGCTGTGAGGTGGCAGCTCACCTCTCGCTCTGGCTGTAGGCAGCTGGTGGGACGGGCTGCCAGGCCGGCTGCTGCCATCAGGGCTCCCCGAGGGGCGTCCTGGGCAGGGAAGGGGTGGATTTCAGGGCAGATGCTGGACTTCTGGGTGCCCCAACTTCCTCTGTAATTACACTAATTTTACCCTTAGGGCCTCTGCCTGCCTCTCCCCTCTGAAGGTAAAAAGTAATATCTGTGCCTGCCTCCAGTGTGCTTTGGGAAATATAGAAGACGGAGGAACATGAAGTGATTACTTTGGCAGGAGAACCTACAGTTCATTTTTGCTTGAGCAGTTCTCTCTTTCTTTCTTGTAAGATTTCTTTGGCTTTAGCAGGATAGTATTTATTACAATTAATTATGTTTAAATGGGCCATGTGGTATTTGAAATGGAAGTGGGCATGCTGTGCTGTGAGGATGGAAGCATATACATACAGCAGCGTTCCCTGGGTGGTAAATTTGTGACACAGCTTGGGACGTAAGGATTCAGCCGAGACCCTAGCTATTGAGATTTTGGGAATGTGTGGCTTATTCCTGTAAGCAGCATTGAATTTGACCCATGATGAGGCCAAGCTTGCCTCCCAAAATTTAGCTATTTTTAAGTTGTACACAGATTGATCATTTTACCTTGATGCGGTACTTGCAGAACTGTAATTACAAGCGAGTGCTTACAGTGTTGGTAGTTTTGGAGAGCAATGTATGTGGTTTTTGGCAGGTAATAAAATGGAAAATCCAATTTGCGATTGCAAAGCAAGCCCCTGAGTGATACATGATCTTCATAGCAGCACCGGTCAGAGGGTTACGGCTAATCACAGCGCTGGCTTGCTTCCCCTGCGCCTGAAAACTGAATAGTGAGCAGTGTGAGCCTGCGCCTTGAGCCAGCATAGATTTAGACACAGCAGTTTCTAGCTTATTAGGTCCTCTTTGTCACAGTACTTAATCCTGCTTCCTGATCCTTGTTAGAACAGGGCTGCTGAGTCCTTTAATAAAGGAGATGGGTGCAAGGCTTCTAACGAGGCGCACTGAAGCATGCGGCAGTGAGGGCAATTGCTGCCTGACTGACAGAGGGGTGAAATGCTCCCTGCCTGTTATTTCAAAAGAACAGGCCTCAAGACAGCTGACATATGAGCTTGCTGGGGTAATGGTAACTTGTTGGTAGGGCCATATGAGATGCATGACATCTTTTCACACAGTATAATGGTCTGCCTTTAATTGTGTTAACCCCTTTTACGGAGATAAATGCATCAAGAATTAGCTGTACTTTAGAACATGCAACCAGCAAGCACGTGGGTTGCAGCAGCTCCCGTAGCATGCATGTGTGTTTGTGCAGCTTACACAAGTACCTTTAATTTTGAAAAGCTAACACATCAGGTTGATTTCAGATTTCTCTTGACAGCTTGGCTTAGTCAGTCTTCAAAACCTTGTATTTTTTTTTCCTGGTTTGTTTCCCACAGGTAAAGATTATTTTGTTGTTTTTATTTGTTGGTTTACATTTTTGGGGATAGGCCTTTCTTCATGGTAATGTTCACAAAAATAAATGTAACATGTGGCACAGATTGCTTGTTTTAATTTAAAGAATGTAAGAAAGTATTTCAATGGCTAGACGATCCTGGAATTCAGCCTGCTGTATCCATAATCATGAGGCATTTCAGCAAAGCATGTACTATTTTGGGTGGTAAACATTTACAAAATGAACAAACAAACAAAACAAAAAAAACCAACCAAGCATACCCCTAATAGGGTCTCTTAAGTCTTCCTGTCAACAGAATAGGTAAAACTGGTGTGTTGCAAGAATGACACATTTTGGGTTTTTTTTGTGGTATAGAGAACTATTAACCACAGATCCGTGGTAGGATCTCAGTACAAACAACACGTTGGGCCCCGGGAAGGCAAAAAGTCCATTGGACATTGCTGGCTGACTTTATGCTCAGAGCAGCGATTGAGAAATGCCGTGCAGTGCTGGGCTTCAGAGCAAACTCCTACCACAGCATCATTCTGCTTTCATTCCTGCAAGCCATGGTGGAGAGGGCCCAACACCTATGCACTGTTAAGCCCTGCTTAAAACTAATTTGGTGAATAAATACTATATGCAGTGGGTCGAGTTCAGTCCTGCTGTGCAATGTGTAGTAGGACTGAAATGAATAGGGTAGAACTGGTAGGAGCTACTGTGTCATCCTATTCCTCTCCGCTAAGACTGAAGTACTTTCATTATGATTATACTTGCTGAAACAAATGAAAAGTTTTATATTCACAGCAAGATATTGTCAAATTTTTCATATTTAACTTTTTTTTCATATACTGTTCTGTTTAATCCCTTTCAGGTAATTTGGATTTGACTGGTCAAAAGCAAGTCTTCAAAGCAGAGAACAATCCTTGGGTTACCCCTATTGCTGACCAGTTCCAGCTGGGAGTATCTCATGTTTTTGAATACATTCGTTCAGAAACATACAAGTAGTAAGTACATGTCACTTATATACTGTAGCTGTGTTGCTTTTTTCCTGTAGTGTGTTTGGCAAAGTGTTACCAGCTACGTGCTTCTTTCATAACACATGCAGTAGCTTGGTACTCAGGGCAAATAGCAAACCTGTACATCTGTATGAAGGAATTTTGCTGACAAGAAGGTAAATAAACATGACTTAGACGTGTTAGGAAAGCACAAAGACTGTTTCATGTTGTCCTGCATTTATCGTTCATTTCTAAGAGCTATTAAGTAACATCAGATATGTAAAAGAGCAAGTATTACAAGCCTTTGATAAGTACTAATTGTACATATGTACAGTAAGGTTTTTTAGACTGAAATAGGTATTTGTTAACATTTTTAGATGCAGGTTGTCATATTTTAAAAGAGGTGTCCAAAATTCAAACCTGTTTTGATCTGGACTGGTTTACAGGAGTCTACAATCCTGGTAATTCAAATACAGGTACTAGTGCTTTCTTCAACAGTGTAACTGGAAAAATATAAACCATTCATGCTAGGACTTCTCCGCTTTAATTCAAAAGTCTATGTATTAATGCTAAGCATTTATTTAGCAAATAAAGTCTTTAATGGTTCACTGAATTGAAATATTATTTTTTTTCAGTAAAAATTTCCATATTACTAGTCCACATTCAAACTTGTGTCTAACAACCACCATTATGCTGTCTTTCTAGAAGCAGTAGGTAGTACAACACACAGTATAACCTCTAGGCTGGAAAGTTAGTTTTTGCGTTTCCCTTTTATTAAAAAAAATAAATAATAATTTAGAAGCATTTCTGACAGTTGTGGGTTGTTTTTTGGTTTTTTTTTTTTATATAGTAGCTGTCTAAACTTAATAACCAAAGGAGAGTATTCATGAGCTAAGATTTTTGGGATTCCAATTAAGTAACTGAGATGTAAATTGCTATGTGAAACTAAATAATCCAGCAATGGTTTTTGTAGGCTGTTCTTCATTTACAGAATTTAAGTGAAAAGGATCACAGATGGGAGAGTGGTTACAAAACTTGTATGTCTCAGAAGTGTCCTGATATTTGTGCTTTAATATGTGTTTTCAGCATAGATTTATTCATAGTTTTAAGTAGGTTGCAACACCCTTCTTCAAGTAGTACTCTGTACTACAGACATGGTGTAGGAAAACAGCTGTTCTTAGACCAGCCTTTCCCCAGAGCCCATTGTGTAGCTGCATCTAGGTTTCTTGATAATGTTTTGTAATTATTATTTTTTTGGGGTCAATTTTATATTTCTACTTGCTGAGCAGTGTAGGTTGGGGACCCTCCTGCACTTCTCACAAGGACCACTCTGGGTTTATGAGAACAGCAGAGTTTCAAGGACTGAAGTGCAGTTTTGAGAATTTGACCCATATCCAGTTTGGTGGGATGGGGGGCTGTTGTTAGGTATCTATAATTAAAACAAACAAACAAAAAAGATTTTACAACTTTTTGTTGGATATATTAAGCTGCTCTGGTGACTTTCCTTGTGCAATCAAAATAGGCATAAAAGGTTCTGTAATTCATCACTTGCTGCAGCTATTGCTCTTTGGTTTAAATTAGCTATATTGTGTTTGCTGTCCTGTTCTTTGAGGTGTAACAATGTCCTGTTGGCTAATAGGCTGATTTTGATTTTGTCTACAGTAAATATTTGAAGCCTCTGTAGTTAACAGTGTAAGCAAAATCAGACTCTAGTCATTAATAGGGGGAAAAACAAAATAAAAGAACCTTTCTGTGGCTCATACATGACTTCTACTTTGATCTTAGAAGCTTATTCAGTTAAAATGTCATTATTTTCAAATATTAGTAATGAAAACTACGTGCATGAAGGTGTTCATAATTGGATGTCATTTTTTTATTTGTAGCATGTAACCAGTTTATATTTCAACTGTAAATTAAAAATAGCTGCATAATTTTGTTAGAATCCCAGTAACAACTTCTGATTCTTCATTGTACTTGTTTCACATGCTATACAGAGTGTTTGTGTTTTTTTTCTGCTGAAAAAGTGTCCCATTTTTATTTCCAGTTTCCTTTAAAGATGTGATCTGAGAATTATTTGGGTGCCACCTGCTATAGACATTTTTCTGTTTCCATTTGATTTCAGGTGTTAAAACTCACAAGCAATGGCATAATCTAGGTAACGGTTCTATTAGCATTATTGTGCACAGAAGTAAATGAGCTGTGAACACAGAAGAAATGAAAAACTCCTTTTTGTGACGAAATTTTGATCTTTTCCTGTTATCAACTATACACCTTCTTCAACTTCCTTTTTCTTTCAGAGCCTATGTCCAGGTAGTGTGTCTTTTTTTCTCATTAAGCAAATCACAAGGTTGAGAAGTGAGTGTAATAATTCTCTTTGTAGGTATCTAACTAAGGAAAATTGAGCTCTTGGGGTTTTTTTTGATCATTCAGTGAAAAGAAAAACTTAAATTAACTTGCAATATTTGATAGGCCCAGGCAGCTTAACTCTGAGACAACGTAGTACAGGTAAATGGGTGACGGGGTAGATTGCTGTTTAGATAATCACTTACAACACTGAGAAGGGAGAGCAGCTCACATGCAGTAGCAGCTGACACTCAGATCAGCAAGTTTACTTTCAGATACTGGAAGATGTGGACTTTCATAAACCAGGAACTATGCATCTATGAGATAGTTGGATTTTGACTCCAGAGATCACAATTGTGTCTCTGTGCCCATTGCTTTTGCTGGCTGATTGGAAATACTGATTTTTACTTTGTTTACAAGTCTAACAGTGTTTGTACTAGCTAAAATAGAGATGGTATGCTCATACAATCACAAGTGCCAGGTTTCTTAGCAAGTTATGTTTCACTAAGTTGTTTATGGTAATACATTTTAAGTTGTTTTTGCAATAACTGGAACATAGTATTTACTTGGTTGCTGTTATCTTAAGCCAGAAAGTAGGTCTTGGCAATGCACTCACTCACAGGCCTGTTAGAGGTTTCTCTGATGGCTGACACAAGCCATAAGCCATAATTGTATGCTGCAGTCAATACTGGAGATTTCCATTCTGATTCTGTGAGGTTGCACTTGTGAAGCAACTACCAAATAGATCACAAACCTCTTTTTTCCTTTGTGAAATGTGCTGGCTGTTTCAAGTAATTTGGTGAATAATTGCACTCCATTTTTAGCATTGTCTTAGCATATTCGTGCTCTAGTGATTAATTGGTAAGTAGGGATGACACCCATGAAGGATGATTATGTCTAAAGATAAAACATCATTTGTCTCATACTTTTTACATTTTCACACTCCTGTTTTGCATGGTACTCGTGCACGAAGTATAAAACTGGAATTGCACTTCACTTCAGAAGTGTGTTAGCCAGTAGGACCCTCAGATCAGCTCTTCTTACTTTGTAGCTTCTTTCATTTCCTTTAATTTCCTTACCTTTCATGAGAAATGATGCCAGGTGATTTTTTTCAACCCTCATTTTTCAAGGAAGACTTGTGCTGACAAAAAGATGGGCCATATATTGTGGCAGAAAATGTGTGTGGAGGGGCTCTTAATTCTTAACAGGAAATTCAGCAGCTCTTGGCACTTTACTAGCTTTTGTTGGCTAAAATACGCCCACTGCACATATCATCCTATGACAGCATCATTTGGAAATAGGTCAGTTTGCCAAGTATATAATGATTCTTAATCTCTGAATGCCGTGCTAACTTTCTGAAAGTTAAGTTAGTAGGCTGAATTTTGGCTTTGATTCTAGATATACTCAGGAGCTGCCATTAAACTCCCCGTGTGGTGTCATGATAGTGTTGAAAAGCAGTTGAAGAACTTGCTTAAACAGAAAAGGGTAATGGCAACCTCATTTCCTCAAAGGGCTTAACTAAATGTTTTATTTTTTATTCATGCCTTTAGTCAACTTTCAAAGTGACCTTTATGTTGTAAGCATATTCTCAGAGGATCTTCTCTGTCTAGGGTACTGGCAAAGAGATGATGGATTGTATGATTTAGTGGTTATAGCGTACTTAGACAAGTGCAGGCAGACATGAGTGTTTGAAAGAAAACAGTGAATTAAGCTCCTATGAAGAACAGAAATCCTGTGATGCTTGTCAGGATCAGTGTACGATAATTAGCGATTTGATTAAGATAAGGTAAAACTGAGATGTGTGATTGGTATCAGTGGGTGGGTTTAGTTCCTGGCATTTACAGCAAAGTTAATCCAGAAATCTGCTCTTTGGGTACATTTCTGGCATTAATCAGGTGCTCTTGATCAATCTTCATGTGAAACTTGCTCTTTGCCTGTTGTTCTCGTAACAGAAAGGGCAGTGATTTTGCTTTTATCACAGCAGTCTATTGCAGTCATTGTCACCTGGCAGTGTAATCTTAGCTAAACCAAAATAATTTGCTTAGAATAGCATTGAGACTTCTAGCATTTTTAAGCTGCTGTTGAACCCAGCAATCGCTGTTTAATACTTCGTTTAATGATTGTTGCCTCCCTGTTTGACCTCCTTATTCCAGCAAGGCAGAATTATGATAGACTAATCACCAATTCCTAAGTTTCTAGAAAGGAGGTTTTTCCCACAAGGCAGTCAATTTGGAGTCAAGATGTTTCGCAAAACAACAAGATGTTTTGCGAAAGGAAGTAAGTTGCACTTTTCACGTTCCCACCAGGAAAGGTGGTAGAAGACCAAGCCATTTTAAAGACTGACACATTAACTCTTAGCAGAGGAAATGGTTTGACAAATGCTGTGCTGAGCATATATCGCTTGGCAGCATCAGAACATAGGTTTCCCTGGGCAGGCTGCTCTGTGCTAAGCATTGTAATTGAAAACCTCATTTTATCAGCAGTGACAGTCTGGAAAAATCCACTCTTGATTCAGTCCTCTATTTAGAGACAATCTCCCCAGCTTTCCTCTTGAGAATGAATTGTTGTACTAGACCCCCACTATTATGTAGCAGCTGCTTCCAGGGCAGCAGACACAGGTCATGAGGTAAGAGATTCTTCCTCTGGATTATATTAATGAAGAGTATTTCACATTTATTTTTAACAGCTAGAGGAGGCTGGCAAGATACTCAGAATAATGTAGTAGAATACAAATATATCCTGAAATAACTCCTGTTCTTATGCCACAGTTGTTAAGCCTATTTAATTTCAGCTGTGTGATCGGTGCTGTCCATGATGTAAAGATGATGATCAGTAAAACCACCTATAATACATGGAGTGGAAAAGAGGTCAAACAAGTAAAAAAAATCCATGTGTTGGTGGTTGGAAAGCACGCTGGAGAAGTGGGAATTTCCAGTTGAAATGTAGGCATCAGCAGGTTGAACTGGTAGGAGGAGAGATTGTCCTGGAATGGTGGTACTTGTGCAGCATGGTCGTTGACCTGCAATAATTCAATTTTTTTATGTTATCTCAAAAAGTAGGGGTATTTAAGTGACATTTGCTGATGATGCAAAACTAGCAGCACAGAAAAGAATCAGCACACCACACAGGAAGAATTAGCAAATGAAGAGGAAGGCTTGGATGTATTAGTTACAGGTTTTCTGTGAGCCACCAGTGTGATATGCCTGGATTGAAAGGAAGAGAAAGAGAAGCACAGTCTCCAGAGCTGGGTTAAGAGAGTGGAAATTTTCCAGTACAGAAGAGGAAATATTATGCAGTTCTGGTCATCATGTTCATGAAAGATGAACTCAGGCAGGAACAGGCAAAGTGAGGAAGGATAATAAGATTATAAAAGGAATGAAGAGCCAAGAGGAGATTTAAAAGGTATTTGGTTTATTTAGCAAAGCAAAGACTGATAACAGTCATCTTTGCTGTCATTGGGAGGGAGAGGGGGAGGAAGAGGCTTCGTTTAAGACATAAAAAAACAAATGGTGGACATTAGAACAAATATAAATAAGCTGGTCAGGTGTATACCTGAAGGAAGACCTCTAATTATTAAGGGAGCAAGGCAATAACCTTCTGATAGAAATAGCCTTCTGACAGAAGAAATGAAGGCCAAAATCTTGTTTGTTTCAAAGTGAGCAGTCATCAGTTTAAGCAGCAGTATATATGTGATTGCTTGTGGTAGAGGATGGCATGTCTGTGGTACAGGCAGACCTTTGTGCTCCTTATTCATGTCTCCTGATTTTTGAATGAAAAATTCAAATTAAACTCCCCCACCCCCATATTAAGATAACTGCACAGTGCAGTTGTCGTTAAGCTGAGGGGCAAAGCTCTGTTGTCTGTTAGATTATTTTGCATATTCCTGCATTTAATAACTTGTTTAAATAAACATGTACGGCAGTTTTGTGCAACAGTTTACAATTACTAAATTTTATAAATAACCTAATAATTACTTGTTGTATAAATTATATATTCATTAGGGGTTATAAAAATCTTCATAGTATTCCTTTCTCCACTTAAATTGAAGAGGTACATGGAAAGAATGCTTCTCTCTGGCTGTCTCTAAATAAAATTAAGTAACTTCTTGTATTTATACCAGTCAGTATCTAAGGTTGTAACAATACCAAAAAGAACCAAACTGGGTACAGTATGATCTCAGGAATAATTTCTGATGATGAGTATTCTGGATTCTTGGGGGGAAATAAAGACCATAAAGAGGAATACAGGCCAGTTGCTTTAAATGTCTGATGTAGATTTGATCCAAAGGAGTATGGTTAGGTGCCTCAGCTGTTTGTATGACACACAGAGGTCAATGAAGATTTGAAGAACTTGGATAGTTCTTTAGGTGAGTCTACCTTGCTATGCTAAGAAAAATAGGCCATAATAAATACTGTTTTCCTTCTTTTATTTTTCTTTTGTCACTGGTATTCTTTGGTAGTTTGTGGAGTAGAAGGCTTTCATGCATTGGTTCTGTCTTAGGCTTAGCTCTACAAATACTTATACTTCTAGAACAGGTTTCCTCCTTGTTCCTGAGGGATTGCTCTTGTGCACGTGCTTGTAGGATGAACCTTTACTATGTACTATTTTTCCCTTCTCATTTACACACTGTGGTTGTCCTGGGCTCTGTACAAGAAATAAGGTGGTGTTACATGTCCAACAGTCCATTGCTGGAGCTCACTTCTATATTTCAGTGACTTTTTTAGCTTGACACCTTTACCATTTGGTTCCTGACATGGATGCACCATTTGTGCTAGTGATAGCTGTGACCTCATGTATTTTAGGGTGGTTTCAAAGACTAGGTAAAGGTAGTGGAAAAGAGATGATCTCGGTGATCTACTTTAGGTGAGATTCTCTGAGATGCAGCATCTCCTGTGAAGATGAACTAACAGCAAATTAAGCTTCCCTCAAAGGGTGGCAGGAAGCAAAATCCATCATAGGCAAGAAATAAACAAGTGTTAACAATCCTGGTTCACACATTTTGATCCCATAGCAGTAAAAAAAATTAATTAACCAATACAAATTTTCTGTCAACCTGATTTGGAGAAATATAAAAATGTCATTTCTGTTTGGTTCTGTTGTATCAAAGGCATGGTACTGTATATTGTATATTAAAATACTGATTCGTATTCCAGCTTAATGTTGTATTTATTGGCTGTATTTTAAAAATTGATAAATATATTAGTACATTATTTCCAACAGAGAAAATAGATGACTCAGAGTCCTGACATCTTTAGACAACATTTACATGCAAATCTGTAACTCTTCCCGAAAGAAGAGCAAACTGGAACCTATGTTGAAAGATAAACAAGAAGAACAGTACCTCTGTATATTTATGCTTATATATTACTAAGATGGATATGTAATAAAAACAAAGCTATCACTGATGTATCTGACAGATATAGATACTGCACATATAAATACTGGTCTAACTGCTGATATTACTATTCCCTTTGATGTGAACTTTCGTATAAAGTTTAGAATGTTATGCAGTAATGCATTACTGTGTCAAGGATGATAACCCAGGGCTTAAGTCACTGGGGCAGATGTCTAGGGCTGTATTAGAAGTGGAATTGGAGTGAAGAAGTGAGGAAAGTGCAGAAGCTGAGAACTCGATGAAACCAAAGGCAGGGAAACAGTGACAGCAGAATACAGGATTTGAGTAAGGGAAACAAGACAAAGTTGCATCTAACTTTAGGGCAAGGCAAGATCAGTAGCTGAGTTAATTGGTGGTAATTATGTAAAATCCAAAATGAGAAGTGGGTAGGGATGCATCAAAGAAACTGGTAAGAAACAGAACTGAGGACCTAGAGGGAGGGCAGGCTGGGGTCTAAGCAAGCAAGCGAGCAAAGTGTGAGATGTGCAGCTGCGGGCAAGCGGCACGCTGAGCAGGAAAAATTATAGGTGGGATTGAATAAAGTATGTGCAGCGGGAAAAAGGGCCAATCCAAAGTGGAATCTATCTTGTTAGGCTTTTAGTCATTGGAGAGACTATTATGATATTATGATATTATGGCTCTCTGATTATGATAAATCCTAGGAATTAAATGGGCCCTTTTCTGAACTATGATGGTCAGATTGTTAAAGGTGATGAAGGAAGAAAAGTCATGTTCTGTTATGCTTCTATAGGTAGGATGATCTTTTACAAAAGATGAGTTCACTCAGTCCACCAAGTAGAAGCTGGACCATCATTTTGCTGTGAGAAATGGTTTTAAACCTCCCGGGCTGTGGACGTGCACTCAGGAGGTTTAGGAGATTTGACTGACAGAGTCTGGACTCAAAGTTCTGTCTTAATTAAATCATGGTTTCAGGGAAATGCCAAAAAGTGACAGAAGTGCTGGTGTATCCAGTATCCAGATATTCCAGTATCAAGGAAGGTGAATAGACTAAACTGGGTTATTACGGCCTAGTTTACTCTGGCATCAGTTTTGGCTTAAATAGTGAAGAGACATAGGATTCTACTAGTGAAGATTGAAAAAAAAAAAATTGCAGTTGTATGAATATAATTCATACAAATAAGGCATGAATATGATGTTGAAAACTACTTCCTAAAGAAACATTATAAATTTAGTTGGTCAAGGCAATTTTTAACTACATAGAATTTTGTGAAGCATTTAGCTTGTACAGCTGCACAACATTCTCGGTAGAAAATGAGCACTGTATAATTTCAATAAAACTAAGAAGAATTAACAGTTAATTGTCTGATAGGTCTTGGGAGATAATTACCAACAAGGGCATTTCTGGTGACATCCACAGAGATCTGACCTGGAACTGTTACAATGGTCTCCTTGGGTATTTGGAAGCAAATGTACAGTCGTTTCTGACTAAAAAAAAACCCTAAAGTTGTAGATGACTTGGAAGTTGGTAAAAGGCAACAGTGAAAGTATGGGCTGTCCTGGATCACTTAATGAACTGTGCCTGTGCATAGTGTGTTTTAAAGCAGCTCAAAGAAGAGTTACATACCTCTGAATAAGGTATGCAGGATAGACCATGCATTATGGTTTTGTTTACAGGAGAAGATTAAAAAGAAGTGAATGCTGCTTTTTAGAAAGCAATTGCCTCTGAAAAATGTTTTAAGAGATGTGATGTAACTGAAGCACACTGTCAACTCCCAGTTCAATGCTGTATCTGAAAGGCCTGAAAGAAGCCTGGGGTTAGTGAGTGTAGGAATAGGAGCTTACTACTTTTAGTATCAGCTGAGGCTGGAACTGAATTCAGTTCTCTTGTCAGTAGTTTTAAAGGGATGTTAAAGATATGTTTAGATACAGACACCTCAAAATTGTTTGAGAAAAAATGTCAAGCAGATTAAGAAAATAAAGCAAGGTAGAACCTTGTAAAAGGATGCTTGTTAGTGCAAACTGCCAGGGAAAGTAGCAGATTAATTTTCTCTTGTACTCTGGTTGCTTCAGGATACTTCCTGGGGAAAATGCATTTTAGAGCAACATCTCAGTATTCTCAGTATGAAAGTTACTGTATGAACCATGATGGTTTTAAATACGTTATGCCTAGTATACAAAGCTGATGATTTGTTGGCTGGTTTCAGACTTTACCAGAACTGCCACAATTTTAAGGCCTTGTGTCCTTTGCTCCTGTAGGCATGGTGGGTCAGCTCCTGGTCTCCAATGGATTCAAGGAGTTTTCCCAACATTTCTAGGTAGTGTTGTTGCTAACCAAAGGCAGTGCGTCCAAAATGTATGCAATGAAGAAACTTCACTGATGTTCTCTGAAGGTGCTTCACCTAGGGTTTTTTAATATATGTGTGTGTGTGTTTGAGGATATTGCAGGGAACAGTATTTGGACTTCAAAACACTTAATTCTGTTTGTTACTTGCTGTAAAGAAAATCCTCAAGACTGCAACAGGGAGAAGAATAAGTAGGGAATGGCAGACAAAACAATACTAATTGAGAACTATTGTGGAAAACATGTTGGTAGTGATAAGGCTTTTCTGGTAAACTTGTGTAGCTAATAGTAAATAATGGTCACCCTTTGTAATCTTCAAAAAACCAGTTGATTTGCTTTCTTGTTTTCTTCTTCAGATTGGTTCTTTACAACCAAACAAGAAGAATAACTGTGCACATTTGCTGGTTTTATTTGAGATATAAATTAAAAAGTGGCGCTTTTATAATCAAGCAGAACTGTCTGCAATTTCTATTCTCTACGTAGTCATATTTGTTTTATTACATGCTGTTTTTTATTGAACTCCAGTTTCTTATTTCAGTCTTGCATTGAGGGGTTTGTGTGATCTTTAGCAATTTTTTTACCCTCCTGGTGAAGGCTATCAGTTAGAGAAGTGTCCCTAATTTTATGATTGTCTTTATCAACTGTTTATCCAAAGGAAGGCTGAGGTAGTTATGATTCTAGTGTAATTTGCTGGAGCCACTTTTAGTGCAAGTTCTGATAAACTTTTTAAAAGCCATGCCTTTATTTTAGCAGGTATTATTACTGCCATCTGGTTTATATGCATTTTTACAGCTGCTTATACCTGAGGCATGGTGTTAAAAATGGTTATGAACAGATTTCATTTTAAATTCTTGTTATTAAAATTAACTTTTTTCTTCAAAAATATGACCTGAAAATCAGAGCTTCTACTGTATATGCCACAGGAGCTCTCAGTCCTGCATTTCAACACTTTCCTATGTCCAAACAAGAAATGCCCTACTGTTAAAGCTGGGGATAGTCAAATTTGGGTCCTCTTTAGGCAAGTCCTTTTGACCACAGCTTTGCAATGGCTTTTTTTTTTTTTTTATATATATCCAGCGACATTAATAATTTAACTCTAAAAATCTGATGTGCTGAAAATCAGTATCAAATATCCCAGGAAAAAATATCCTGTAGTTTTTCTTCTTTATTACACTTGGTTGGGAAATCGGAGGAAGAAGTTATAGTCTAAAGTGAGGTATGCAGGAGCATAAACAGTAAGTAGAATTACTTAGGGTACTGACAATTTCAGTTGCTCCAGCTTCTCCAAAGTAATAATAATAAATTCAAGAATATTAGCCCTCTTCCTAGTTTTGCCAGATATTTTAAGAAGCTGGCTCCAGTGCTAGATGAAAACAGCAGCACTTATTTCACTGAACGGGGAACAGTGATTCCCTGAATCCTTTTTGTTATCCATAAAACCCACTTATAAATTTATAATCGGGTAGGTTTTCAATCCTGCAGTTATATATCTTGCAACAAAGTGCTCGTCATGTGATTGTAAATATGTGCAGAAGTAAATGGAGCAAATCCTAAACCCAGTACTGTAAATATGGTTCCTCTTGACAGGAAAAGGAGAAATTTGATCCCTATTCATATGTAAACCCAGATCCCTACTTCTGGTCTGCTCCAGCATCTGGTTTTGTGGGACTTTCTGCACATTAAATATTTTGGACAGTTATCCAAGCAAAATGACAGTGGGACCACAGAGTCCAGGACTCTTCAAAGATGCATTGCAAGAACCTGCAACATGCAAAGGTCCCAGTAAGGAAGTTCAGAGGTATCACAGTTTGGGGAGAATGGGATTAGGCATGGATATGTGTGTGCCAGTTTTGACACCTAAAATAAAAGTGAATTTTACTTACAAAAGCTGCAACTCTGAGAAGATGGCTTTTAGTCACCTTTCAACTGGATATAATTTCCAAGCTAAATTCTGAATGTTAGTTTTGGTTATTGCGTTTGATATTCTGTCTCCTGTTCATTTCTTGGCTGTCCCAAATTTAGATTTACTCTAATGTTGACTTTAAAAAAAGGAAAGGTGTGCCAGGACTGATAGTGATGATCCTGAATATAAATTATGTCAGGCAAATTGATGCAAGATAAAATTACCAAATCAACCTTTTTTATTCTATATTTTATGGAATATCTAATGTATGTTTGGCAGTAATTTACTCTTGCACATGAATTTCTGACAGTTTCGATTCTTTGGGCTTATTAATCAATGTAGTCAGCACCAGAGCAATTTTTATGAGACTCACTAGTCATCAAAAATTTATTATCAGATAAATCAAAGAAACAACTACCTTCTTAATAGGGTGAACAAAGCGGCATGTAAAAGATCATTCAAGACTACATGTTTTTGTCACTAGTGTATTGCATTTACCACTAGGTTCAGAGGTTTTGTTTGCACTTTCATTATTTCATCACCGTGACACAATTGCTTCCTTTTGTGCTAGACTTTTCTTCCTTCAATTTTTTTTTTAATGTATGTATGTATATTTCATGTTAGCACCATTCTGATAAAGCATGAAAGTTCTATGTAGAATGTAATATAGAACTTTAATTAGAATCCAAAACTTTTATGGTTAGTTGTGGTGGATTGTGTGCACTTTGGGAGTAGGGTGGGATGGAAGTATGTTGTGAGTAGTACTGGCACGCCGTGAATGTGCTTTAGGCTCTGATCCAGTCGCATAAGGAGCTCTGATACTCATTCCAGTTAAACTTCTAGTGTCTTACTTGATACAGTAATCTTTCTACTTTCTGAAAAGATTACGTGTTTCTTTTTTGGTATTTTAAGAATTTCCCAGTCACGCTTGTGGCTCTCGAGTAAAGCCAGAGCTGAGTGCTTCCCACATCTTCCTTTTAGTCAAAGCAAAATGTTTGTCTTACCAAAATGCTCTTGCATTTAATGTTTGCATTGGTTGAGTCTCCTCCCCAGCCTGTGCAGGAGCAATGGGCTTCCCTGGCCCAGCGGGCCTGTTTGACTGCAAGGGGACGTAGCCACAGGTGTATGGTAAGAACATACTGGTGACAGCACTGGGAGGGTGGCTGGTAGCTTTTCCTTCCCTTGATAACTCCTGTTGGCTCCCTGGCATGAAGGTGTCGGTAGGAAAATCCACATGCAAGCTGGTAGTCCTGTCCTCAGAGGAGGGCGAGTGTCTGGAGAACCATGAAACCAGGAAATTGTATTGTTTTATGGAGCCTGGCTTCATCTCAGTACTCAAATACAGGCATGTCAAGCAGTTGTGAGAAGGACGCAAGAGTCACCTTAGATTGTCCCTGTAGTCAAGGGGGCACCTCAGGGGCCAAGACAGTTCACCAACAAACTAAGTCATGCTCTTGATGCCCAGAGGGGAAGACTGGGCCCTTGACCACCACTCTATGGGTGGTACGCTGCTGAAGCAATCGAGTGGCGCCAGCCTCATGTGTCCACCCTGGCTGTGTGTGTTCCCATCCACACACCCAGGCCAGCACTGGCCCTCGTGTGACCATGTAGCAAGGGGGTTTGGGGAAGGTGGAAACTAATTACTTATTTTGGCAGATTTAGTCTGGATTACCTTCTTGAACTTGGTGCCTGACTGCCAGTGCTAGCCCGGAGGGCAGTGATGCCCAGCTGTAGAAGAGCCAGCCCAGCTGGGGTAAGTCCAAGTTGCAGCCCCTCAGCTGCACATCCAAAGCCATGAGAAGAACCTGGGTCCTCATGTGCCTTTTTCACTTTATGCACCAAATGAAGCGAACCTCCTGTGAAGAGAACACAAGTGCTCTTAAGAACTTAAAACCTCCCCAACATTAGGGAGCTAATGGGAAATCTGAATTTGATGATGTGCAGAAAATAGGGGGAGGGAAAAAATCCTGACAGCCTGTGTATTTCACATGAATCTGGTGATGCTGAAAATACGCAAGTCTCATTGGTGGAGTTCTTGGAGCTTGCTTTCTTATGTTTTGCCTAATAAAAAAAAATAACTGAAGGGAGATTGAATTTATTCTGTGTTAATAACCAGAAAGGACGTTTCTGGATGGCTACCAAGCAATGCAGAACTGTGAACGATACAAAAGAAACCCTACTGTTCCCTTTTCTACCCAATGCGTACTTCTACGGGAGAAATGTATTTAACTTCAGCATTGACTTTTTCTGTGTTTATAGTCCTAAGTATGGCTGAAAATAAGGCTGCTATGGGATGAATGGCTTACAGAAACAGTGTTGTCTTGTAGCTCTTACAGTTTATCTCCCTGGTCTGATTCCAATTCAAGTGAGTTATGGCTGAAAATGGTTTCTGTGGGTTGCTCACTTAGCAGTGCATGTAAGGTGTAAGAGAACTAGATGTAGTTCTTTTATTTCTCTTACAGATATAACGGTAAAGGTGTGGTAGTTTTAAAACTAATGATGGCATCCAGTTATCAATGCTAACATCTGACTGCAGTTACAAATTTTCTTTAGCTCTCTTTACCAGCCTACAGTTTGTTCAGTGTGAATCTTACTTCAAGAGTAGATTTTAATCATCTTTTTATTTTTGAGACAAATCTATAATGAGACACAAGTTCTAAGCTGGTTTATGTATCATTAACATGTCAAAATAACTAACCATCTTTGTGTACCTTTATATGACTGTTGCTTGGTAGCATTTGCATTCAGAATAGAAAAGACTAATTTCTGGTCTTGATTTTAAGGCAGACTGGAGTTTGGACTGGTCCAGCTTTGTGGTAGAATATGTAAAACTACAGTTAATAGAGATGTAAAATACTGTGAATTAAAGGCTGTGATTTGGACAGTGGCTCAGGAGGCTTGCTTGAAATACATACATATTTCAGAGTACTCCCAGAGTAAGTTTGGAAGATCCGTTGGATGAATAGTGAAGTGGGAGTTTGAGATCCAAATCTTTCTGTAAATTGGAGAGGTATCAGGAAGCTGACAAGTAAGTTAGAATCCCAGTCCTGTATCTGTCACAGATTTCATGTATAGCTTTAGTGACTTCTGTGCAGCAACTTCTTCTCAAGGATCTCAACACAAGGTAACTTTATCTTAGGGCCATAAGCTCCTGAAGGTCATGTCAGGCTACTGAATGCATATACAGTAAACAAAAAGTATGTTCATTTTACTGTGGAGAATCAGCAGTTCAAGTGACTGGTAAGAAATCAGCTAGTCAGTAGCAAACCAGTGTTATGAGCACACAGTTTGCTCTGTTCAATGGGAACTTCATTCTCATTAATCCCAGTGTAAAATCTACCTGGCCAGGCCTTCATTTCCCATAACTTGACTAGAAATGGTCTCGAGTGCCATAGACAGGACAAAAGCATAAAGAGCTAGTCTTTCTTCAGCCCACAAGGTTCAAGCAGGGTTGGGTTCCTGCTCTTCAGACCCAAGATCCATAGGACAAAACACTGGTGGAATGGGTCAAGAGCTGTTTTAATCATATTTCCTTTTTTATGAGATTGTACCCTGCATTTTTGTTAGAAGCTAGTGAGGATGAATTCTGTTCAGTTTATTTGAATACTTACTGTATCTGACCTGATGCATCTGAGATGGTCCCTGGTGTGATACTTTTGATATAACTGGGAGTGATGGTTGAAAACCAGTTTTAAGCGTGGGTACTGTAAATCATGCTGTATTGTCTACAAATTGCTCCACCAAGCTGTTTTGCTTTTTTTTTCAGTAGTAATATTGACTCCTTTTTCTTTGTTGATTGGCTTTAATTTGCAATTTTACTCTGGGAATTGAGACAAACTGTTTCTTTCTGAAGTCGGGTGAAATTCTTGGAAATTCAGCCTGGCGTTTCTGGCAGTTCATGATTTATATTTTGATTAATTTGTTTACTTTTTGCTTCAGTTTTGAGACTATTCTGTAGACATATGCCAAAATGAGATTTTAATCTCTTCTGGAAAACTTGGTTTGTCCTGCTTTCCTCTTAAGTATAGTCCTATTCATTTGATGACATACTGCCAGCTAGATTGCCCTAGAGATTCAGCAGTGCCTATGATCAAAATGTGACTGATAGTCGTGTATCAGTTCCAAGTGATTCACTGTGTAGATTCATAGCTTTGGAGGTGGCAAATATGTGTCTGAGAGCTGCAATAATCTGCGCATCCCACGTTGTTTTATGGAGGAGAGTTTGCAGGTAAAAGTTCTTATGGACCAACTTGAAACCCACAGATGCATTTTATCAGACTAGTGCACTTACACACTCACAAATACTTCAGTTTGCAAAGATAAGCATCTTCCTTTTCCATACCGGTGGTGTTTGGATTCCCATTGCGTGATGGCAGTACTGATGTCGCTCCTTTTTCTCAAGATTTAATTTTATAAGTATTGCATTACTTTATTATTCAGGAATATTTACCTATGGACATATAAATGCCTGATATTCTGTGGCTTATGGTGTTAGGAATGGTAATTAGAATTTCCTATTCCCTCTGCTTGGCAACTCACGTATACCCTAATCTAGATAATTATTCATAAACTTAGTGTCATTGCTTCATTATGTTCTATGTTTAATGTTTAGTTTTAATCCTCTGAAACTTGGTTTATAGAGCCAGGTTTACCTATGTTCACAAAGTAAGTAGTGTGAGTTTTTTTCGTTACTTCCCCACTGGAACAGGTATTAATATATATGTGTAAGAAAATGAGGTTTCTATAACAAGGGTGAAGGTTACTCATTTCCCTTTTCCTGTAAATAATTGATTTGTGATATTAGATAATACTAGGACATATTCCACATGAATCTTGCTTTCCACAAACAAATTTCACAGGCAGCAGAGTTGGGAATTGGAAAGGCCACTTTCACTCAAATGTTCCTACATTGGCATGGGAATATATGCATGAGTGCTAATGAGTATACATGTTGGAGAAGTAAGGAGTCTGGATTAAGATAAGCTAAAACACCCCCTGTGTTTTTGAAAGGAGGAGAGAGGTGGACTTCTAACGAGTTGTGGGTTTATATGTTCGTGGTGTATTTGTCTCTGCACGCACGTCTATCCATAAATATTCTCCCACATCCTGTATATATTTAGTTTAGTTCTGAAATTATGTACTGTTCAGTAGATGCGTGCATTAACTCAGTTCCATTTTATTCTTCTCTAGGAAGGATGGATTTAGAAAACAATGGGCACTGCAGAGCAGAATTCTGTTGGCATGAAATAAAAATACAAATGGTGTTAAAAAATAAATTTATAAAAATAATATAGGTAAAATACTGAGATGATCAAAATGAATCATAGGAGGAACTGATGCAAAATGTAGATATTGCAGAATCCAAATTATTGTATTCATGGGGATCATAATTAATTATTTAATTCTAGATATACACATACTGCAGCCTAAAAATGTATTGCAGGTTTACAACTGAGTGGCTGTTTTATGTGTCAGAATGTAGTCTTTGCATATTTATTAAAATTATTCATAACTGGTTGCTGCCTAGATGAACTGCTCTATTCTTATATCTTGCTTCAATACATTATCTGAACCATTTTATGATGACATTATAATGGAAATTTGCCTAAATTTTAGAATGATCCGTGGGGCATTTTCCAAAACCCCTATCCACATCTCTTAAAAACATGTATTTGCAGTTTACTTTCAAGAATACTTTCAAAGGGCTTAGTAGCAATATATAATTTCTACATATAATTGTTTGCTGCTTTTTTTAAAAGAAGTTTTATTTAGATGAAAAAGGGATATATGTTGAAAAAAGTTAATACGCATTTAAATAAATTTTATGTGCTTACCCATTCTCCAGCTTACAACTGTAAGCTGCTGCTTTTAAAGATACCATAGGATGGCAAAACATGTTTGTAATGCAGTTTTAGAACCTTTCCCACAGATGTCCCAGCAAAGTTACAAAAATCAGTTCTGTACCTACTGTGTGTGGTGCCTCACAGCTGTTCCTCCACTTATGTCAGGGCAACAAGATTCTTTTCCTGGGGCATGGGGCAGGGAAGCAGGATGGGGGTGCTTTCTGCCAACCTGATATGCAGTTAGAGCGACTATAAATCGTCGCAGCTAACTAACTATAAGATAGTCACAGTTGCCCTGTCTGGTGGCTGTTCTACAAACCATTGGCTAATTCGGGTACACAGGTGAGACATCTTTATTTCCAGTAGAATTCAAACAAAAAAGTCTGCCTGTATCAATATTCAGAAAGAACCCAATACAACTTGTGTATCTTGTCAACCATGGTTTGGTTTTTTAAAGTAATTTGGAAGACCACAAGAAGAAATAGCTTAGTTTTCAGAAGGAAAAAGTGAACTTAAAACATTTCTACATTAAGAACGTAGACCAGTTACAAGTTGGTTGGCGCTTGTCGTGTAAAGCTGAAGGAGTCTGGTACTGGAATGCTTTGCTTTATGGTGAATACCATAGAAGTGGGTTACTCTGCTGCCATTTGCATGGTGATGTGGCATTATTTCCACTAATTGTCAAAAACAATTAGAGGCTAATGAAGTTCTGTGCAAACTGTCAGATGGACGCTTTCCATTTGATTAAATACACCTTGGTGAAGACTAAAGGAACGATCCCTTTTTATATGTTGTTATTTCATGTCTTGCTTGGAATACACCCAGACTCTCATTTATAATTAAACAGAAAACAGTTTAAGAAAAAACCCACATTAATTCAAAAAGTAACCATGACAAATCTGCATGACAGATCGCTTTGTGACCACTGCTGCTGTGGACATGGTTTGCCTATAGAATGCCTGAGGTACAGCAGTTGCTTTACATTCTAAGACACATTCCCAGTTGCGCACTCACTGCTCTGAGATGTGAGAGAAGTGCAGAGTGTCTCTTTGTATCAAAGGATTTTGCAAAGCATTAAAGTTGTTTGGACCCCAAGTGGTGCAGGAAACCTCTTGCAAGGTTAAGGTAGGCATAAAATCAACGCAGGCATAACGTTGCAAATGAAACAGGAGAAAAATGAGAAATTAGGAAAGCTAGAAGAATGAAAATGCAACTGCATGTGTTTTGCCTTATTTCTCTGGGGAGGTTTCTAGCTGGGTTTGCTGGCCAAGTGTAAGTTTCTGTGAGGAGAAGTCTGAGGATTTTTTTTTTAAGTTACCATATTTACCCACTTTCTGTCTGAGCTTACCCTTACACGAACTAAGGAAAGTATCTTTCCTTAGTGTTGTTTTACTGTTGTACCAGGTTTGGGGGCTGCCTTCTGTTTTAACTTTTCAGCAGTATAACATGTGAAAAGTCTTTTTTTCTCTGCAGAAAGTGTGATACCGTGTGGTTTAAGCCAGTAGGATCGCAGTGAAAATGCACTGACTTCATTATGTCTCAGGCAGGACAAAACCTCCTCTCAAAAATTACCTCTGTGCCTCTTCCCAGCCTAAGGGTATTGTGTTGTAATGGTCTGTACATCCAGGTGTGTTTCTCTGAAGTGATGTGATAACAGAAATCAATTTCCAGATGGCGTTTACTAGAAGCTTCTGCTATAGCAAGTGGACAAGACGAAAACCCAAAGTGTCTGGATTCAGAAACCTTGCAGCCAAATAGCAGCAAATGCCAAAGTATGTGGTGATTTGAGAGGGGTGACTCAGCCAGGTGAAAGCAGTACATGAAGTGTCTCAAACTCTGTGAAATTGTATTTGTACTACGGTTAGCAAAGGGATTCTCTCTGTATGCAGTCCAACATTTTACACCTCTAGCTGGGTGGCAGTTTTAAGAGAAGCTTACGGTTGTCTGAGCAGCCTCACCCATCTGTTCCACCAGCACAGGCGATATAGATGGAACATATTTGATGGACTTTCTGGGAGTTTTGTAATTGGAAGGAGTTTCTTTCTCTCCGGGTATCCAGCACAAAAAGAGGCAGACTGGATGAAGCTACTGAGAAACCAGGACAAGTTTGTGCTTACAGGCTGATAGTGAGCCCCTGGTATTAAATTCTTTGCTAAGTCTCTGCAAGCAAGTGACACTTCCTGCTACCTGTGGGTTTCAGGGCAGAAGCAGGCTCAAGATTTACTGTCAGCACAATTGTTTTGGGGGTGAAAGATGGACCACTTGGAAAGCTTAACCTTTCTTTTCTTCTTCAGAGAGCAGACAGCCCTTTTCCCTCCCAGAACAACATGACATCAATTTTACCAGGGGAGGCTGAAAGCTTTTAAGGCCTTTTTGTCTCTCTCTTTTTTTTTTTTTTTTTTTTTTTTTTTACCAACATAATAGATAGTTTGTGCCAATAACAACCCTTGGTCAGTCCTCCTATAACAGCAGCCAATGAGATACTGTCATCAATTTTATTGTACCCTTTGCTTTCCTGTGAGCCTACTCCATTGAGGAGAAATGCTTAATGCTGTTGCTATTACAATCTCAGAAACTTTCCAAGTCAGTAAAGAGTAACGCTAGCTCAAACTTTGGGCCTTGTTCCTGAAGTCTGATCTAATGTGATTGTTATTTATGGCATTACAGAGCAGTAAACAGCTGCTTGTGTCTGCTGGGGTGTTTTTTTGCTGCTGGTTCGTTGGGTGTTGTGGGGTTTTTTTCCACCTAATGATGCCAACAAAAGTGACCTGGCGTTTTTCCTTTAATTAAAATGGGCCTTTGTGAATTAGTGTGTGAAAATCACAGGATAAGGCACTAATTGGAGTTTAGGCAACTGCTTCCCTAACCTTTCACAGTGAAACTTCTAAGTGAAATGTTTCAGTTTTCATTTAGCAGCTTGAGAGTTTTTCATAGCTAGATGTAAAATAATGATTCTTGACCTTTTTGGACGAATATATTGGGTTTTTTTCTGAAAAAAATCTTTACAGCATCATTCATTTGTGGCTAGTCTTGCCTGTGGTTTGACTGCTTTAGCTCCCAGGTTCTACAATGGCTACCCTAAATACATAAGAAAAGACTTTTCTGTGTTAGACCCACAACCCATCGAGTCTGACAGCCTTCCCCCAAGAAGCAGTAGGAGATACTGTTCAGGGAGAACACACAAGACTGCCTGCTGCCTGCAGTCCCTTCCCCTTATTCTCTCCCAGCATCCAGCATTGTCATTCTAGGGGCGATGGAGAGTACATCCCTGACTCTTCCTTTCATCACCTATTTACAGACCTGTTAGTGAATTTATAATTCTTGTTTGAAGCTCCTGAGACTGTCTACCAGCAGTCTCCTGTACCAGCAAGTTCTGGATCTTCACTGACTGCTGGGTCTTTTTTGTGTTTGAGCTGATCTTCCTGATTCATGGGTGGCCAGATGTTGGAATGGGATTTATTATACTTAAGATCAAATTGTTCTGCTAATGCACAGATAAGGACAGTGGCAAAGAACAACCACTGCGGCTGGGCCAGCCATAACTTTTCAGATGGGGCACTGTCATACAGAAATGAACAGTGATGGGAGCCGAGAGCCACTGTGTACCGAGTAATCCACTGCATCTTACTCCTGTAAGTGCTAAATAGCAGCTTCAGGAGTACTGGTCTGCTGAGGTGGTTTGTGAGTTGCTGGGGGGATGTGCAGGCAAGGGAAGGATGAATTACTGGGAATGAGTTTAGGATCTTGTAGTGTGACGGCAGGTGTGCGGTATATGGAAGGGGACAGTGAAGATGGCATGGCACTGTTGAGCTGCACTGGGGACATACAGGGTTAATAATGACACTG
This sequence comes from Falco punctatus, assembly GCF_963210335.1. Lineage (NCBI taxonomy): Eukaryota > Metazoa > Chordata > Aves > Falconiformes > Falconidae > Falco > Falco punctatus. Next base: position 73,408,709 of record NC_137583.1, read on the forward strand.
CAGTACTACAGTCAGGCAAGCAGCTTGACAGTACTGCACTAAAGAAAGAATTTGCTTCAGCATGATGAATACCGGCTTTGGTGAAAAAATCTGGATCAAGAATAGTCACTGACAGTGTTTACAGTTTTCTTATGTCTTTAGGCTATGATTATGTATATACTGGAAGTTCAAAGGTCAGGTGTTTGTTGAGGATGTATAGAAATATCAGAGGATTTTGACAGTGTTAATGGGTTTTGAGTATCAAGATTCTAGGTGTCCTAATTGAACTAAGGAAAGTGCTGAAGGGTGCCATTTTGGAGGAAAGCACTCCCGCATAGATTTTGACCACCAATTATCAATCTACACTGCAGTAGACTAGATCAAAATCAATATTTCTGCCTGGAATTCGCACAGCCTCTTTGAGAGACGAGATTAATATGGTTACTGTTTGACTCTGTGTTCTCAATCAGCTAAGTATGTGCAGTTGTCATTCATATTTTGTTTTTAGCTTGTTATTCTGACAGAAGAGTCTCTGAGGAATGAAAGGAGAGCCAGTTTGAACAGCAAAGCAATGTAACATTTACATATTTTCACACTGTTAGGGAAGCCGGCTGTTAGACTTCGAACATTATTTATTCATTTGATGGTGCTATTTGTTACAGACTTCTGAAATATGTTACTGACAGTAACTAAACCATCTGTCTCGCTTTAGGATTTCTACTGATTGCTAATTTTGTTGACTAAGTGGTGGAAGAAGTTCAAAATGTGTTACAGCTAAAAAGACAGTGTTCTATTAGGGATTTTTTCCTAATAACTTGCTCCCATAGCCAGTTGCAAGAGAGGGTGGTGGGTTTTTTTTTAATGTTGGCGCATGCACTGAAAAAAACATCATGTTGTAGGCCTTGCAAATCATGGAGATCACTTCAGTTTGTGCTCGTGTGTTCTAAAGATCATGTAAATGAGCTTTCCATCATGGTTGTTTACCCAGTGCGTGGAAATAAAACCATCACATTCAAAGGGGTTGAACCAACCAACTCTAAAAGCAATTACTGGCAACATTGATTTTTCCATTAATTGGCTGAACACTTTGGAACATGAAATCTCTAAGGACAGCATCTGAAATGTGTTACTGCTTTTATTGCTGTTATGATTATTAGATTTTGGATGCTACCAAAATGTCCTGGACGATACTCAAATACAAGACAGTTCCTGATCTTGAGAACTGACGAGTCTGAAAGACAAAGCAATGTCAAAGGGCATAAACATTTCCCAAGTGCTTATAATTTCATGATTATTTTTGGTAACTGTTTAGTTGCTTCACAATATAAAAGGGACCTCAGTGAAAACGTTGAGTTATAAGGGAGTAATTCTTTGCCATAGCATGTCAGGAGAGATTTGTTTGTCATGGGTTGGTGGAAGAACATCAAGAGTTTGCTATATAGAAAAAGGGCAAGTGGGACAATAAAGCTTAATGTCATTGATAGGGCAGAAAAAATGGGATTGATGGGAGGGAAAAAAAAGGTTGTCCTTTTATATCAGGTTGGGCAGAATCAACTACAGAGAAACGGAAATTTAGCATAATGCATTGAAGAAGGAAAAACTATTTTTGGTAATTTCTGGTATGGACTGGAAAGGAGTGACATATGCAGAGGGAAATTATGTTCTTTGCTATCTGGACAGTGGGAAATGGCCAGATCTTCAGAGTGTTGTGAAGGAAACGGCATCAGGATTCAAATCTTGATTGCTCCAAAATTTGTTCAATTTCTAGGGGAAGTATTTTCAAGGCTTTGCAACAAGACTTTTGCCCAAGGCTTTATTCACGTTAGCAAATCTGTGTTTTATTTCATTATAGTTTTACACCCCATAGAGCTCTGACTCCCTCTTCGTTATTACTGTGCTTGTTGCACAGGGCATCTGAATCAGAGGTGTTACATAATTAATTTCATAGTTACATATTCCCTTATAGATGCCTACACCTGCTGGGCATTAGTTTTAGCACTTTACTGGATCAGAGTGTAAGTATTTGCATTGGAAAATTAATCTTCACAATGACCATGGATGCTTTTCAAGTCTTCAACTTCTTTCTTGAGCCAAATCTGAGTAACGAAAACTTACAGGAAGGCAGTGGCTGGTTTTCCCAGACTAGCCAGTAGCACTGTAGAAGAAATCAAATGTTGTAGCAGATCTCTGAAGCAGAGTTTTCCTGGATGCCGTCTTTAACCCTGTGTCGTAGTGCAAGTCAGCTTCTCTTGCCTCCACTGCTCCTTATTTGGAGAAGTTATCACTCTACTGCACAGAAGGTTAAAGCACATTCCCTTCTACTGCTTGGTCCTGAGCTTGCAATAGAAGCAGTTGCTACCTAAGAATAAAGGGAAAAAAATCAAGAGACGTATGACACCATGAATAACAGGGGCAAGGTATATCAGTATTTGTATCGGAACCTGTTTTTCTTTCTCTTTCTTCTGCTTACTGTACTACTTGCTTAGTGACTGTTTAATCATACATTTTATTTGTATAAGAAAGTATTTCTCTGAAAAATTTGGAACTTGTGTTTTTGAGAACAGTAGACTATTTTTCCTGTAGACATGACAGCATGATAAAGTGATTAGCAGAGCTGAAGAAAGATAATAGTACAGGAGACAGGGCTACAATGAAAACATCCACCGCTGATGATTTTGGGAAATAACATTTGAGATAGAAATACTACTGTGTCCTGAAGAATAGCCTGCACTTCAGCAGGGTAGTGTGTAAAGTACTGGCTACAGGAATACATCTTTGGGAATTGCTGCTGAGCACTGGATCTGCAGAATGAGCTCTGGAACCGCAGAGTGTCAGCAAATGCCACCACATCACTGGGGAAGTGTCTTATGTGACACGGGAGAAGTAATGTCTGCCGTACTTGGTTCTATCAGCCTTATTTTAAGGTACGTATCCCAGCTGCAAGAGAGGTGGGAACCAATTAAAGTCCTGGAGCAGAGGAACAGGCAAAACCAAAGGCTAGAAAAAATCACCTATGAGGAAAGATGGACAAAGTCGAGGCATTTGCCCTGAAGAAGTAAATGCTGAAAGTGTTTTCAGATATATTACAAGACAAGGAAGGGGCGGGAAAAAGTGTGGTCTTGAGTGAGAATAATAAAGAAAAAATGGACTCATGTTGATTTCTGTCATCACTGGAGATCTTACAAAAGATTTCAGGACAAACTAAAGTTAATCCTGTCATGAGGCAGAAGATAGAAGCAGATGAATTCTCAATGTCCTGTCAGTCCTATTTTTCTGACTCCATTTCTTACTGTGTTCTTAAAGTCTGACCTTTCTTCGCTCTTCCTCTTCCCTTCTCCCACCTTCCACAAAAAAACCAAAAGTAAGTACCTTGTGCTTTCCTTCTCCCTAAAAATCTACTGAAGTGATAATTGATTAGCACCTTCTTTGTTGTAATGTAGTTACTGGGTGATCTTCAGGGCTGACCATGGTGCTTTAGGTCATAAATATTATGTAAATATAACATTTAACTGAAAAATATTAAAATAAAGACATAAATCTGAAAGGGGAAAGGAGAACTGACACTGTATGGTAGGGGTGGAGAGGATTTCAGCAGAGATTATAATTTTGGTCAGCAACCATTTCTAAAGGCCACATGAAATTTGGAATGGAGGTTTGGTTTGCTTCCAGCTTTCCTAGTGGGCAGAGTTCATTGCAAGGCAATACCTCCGTCGTCTTAACCTCTGTCATGGAACTGTAGTCCTCATATTTCAGACCCATCATGTTGCTTTATAGCATATGTTTTGCTAGAGGGAGGTGTGAACAACACATAAGACGTTGTCAGGAAAGAATGTGAACAGAAAACTTTGAAGATTTATTGTAAGCAGAAATAAGTATTTAAAGTAGAAAAATGTGCCACAGCATGCTTGCTACCTTATGAGGTTGTTTTCTGCTCTTGTCAAGTGTGGCTTTCAAAAGACTTTTCCTTTGGGGATTATTTGGAAGCAGCACTGAAGCCTGAAAGATTGTCTTCTGTAGGTCATCTTTAAAAATGTCAATGTGAAAAGATGAAATAGGTAGTTTCACTGTTTTGGTAGTCAACATTACTTTTTTTTTTTTTGTCTGAGAAGATAACTAGGAGAAAGTAAAAATACAATTAAAATTGCTGCATCAAGCATATCACTGTAAGATTGCTGCTCTTGAGGTATGTATTAAGTATTCCTTTTTATTCATCCCATGGTATACAGAAGGTGTATGGCCAGTTATTGAAACATGCTGCAGCTTGTGTTGGTCGGAGCCCACACCTGTGTTTAAATTGGTTTCCCCAGTGAAATCAACAATTGATTTGGTGTTTTGTTTGAAACACCATTATTTCAGTCTTCAGAGCAATTACTGTGCATATTATAACTAAAGCAAAAAAAGATATTTTCTCGCAGGCCTGATTTACTGAAAATGAATCTTAGGAATTTTTAACTTTCTGGAGAGCAAAGCAGAGTGTGCTATGCTTTGTCTTGGGAGTTTTCACAGTGCAGTGAAAGGAAAAATTAAGCAAAACTGGTGTCAATTATGCAAAATGCAGGCTTATTAACTCAGATTTTCAAGCACAGGGGGGCCTTTTTGGAGTTAAGAGTTTAATATGCAGGGAGAAAAAACCTGCTTGGTGAAAAAGGTTTTAGGGGGAAGAAATAAGGGGAGATCTTTTAAAAAATTAAGTATAGCATCAGCCTTGTTAGACTGTGCACACTAGCCGGGTTAGGTTCATGTAAACACAGAACAGTTACTCGGCATGTTCATTTATGATCTCAGCTTGGGTAAGGGGATTCAGTCATCCATATTTTACTTCTGCTGCTCAGTAAATCACCTTTTCTTGTGCCAGTACTCTTTGCTAGTGGGGAGATCAAACACCTGAAGCTCCATCACGCGGGGGATGCTGCCCATCCGCAGACTTGCTGTAGGTCCTTTGTGAGATGAGGGCCGGCACATTCAGGCTGCCGCAGCCTTTGTGCAAGTGCAGAGGTCAGGCAGAGCGTGGGCACTGGGAAGTGCAGTAATGCCACAACATCCAACATACGAAGTGCTCTCCTCAACACAGTTGATTTCTGCTGGTCTTTACCATGAAGTAGCAGGTGTACTTTCCTTCCTTATCCTCCATACTCTACCATATATTATTAACCTACAGGATATACTACCAGCGATTCAGTATATTAAATATCAGGAATGTTTTATGTGTCTGACTACCCATCTCTAAGCAGAGAAAGTGCCATGCTCCCAGGGAACCTCATCAGCTCAGACAACTACCTCACTGTTGCACTAAATAGGGCTTAAAATGTATTGATTAAGAGACTTGTGTGCTGATATAAAGTATTTGATATGGTTATGGAAAGATAGATAGAAACTTTTTTAAATGTTGAAAAACTTAAGTAGTAATTGCTACCCAGACTTTATAGTGGGGGAAGAGAGGGGAGTGAGGAAGGAGAAATAACCATTTTGGAGATGGAAGCTAGAAGGGTGAGACACACAGCTTCATCAAACATAAGCACCACCTCAGTAAAGAGCAGCAGTGGTATTTCATGGCAAACCCATTCATTCAAAGAGGTGTGCTTAAACATACTGTACATTTATTCTTTATCTTTTTGGTCTTTTTGTTCACTTAGGCTTAGAGTATCTGTGTGGTTTGGGCCGGTGTTTTTTAAAGCCAAAATTAAAAGGTTTGTTTCAAGATCCATAAACTGGATGATGTTGGATGCACACAATGAAAGCAAGTGTGTTACTCCGTATCACTATTACTTTTCAAATTATTTAAAGAACTATCTGAAGTGTTTTGTTGCCACTTTCCCTCTATTTACACCTCTTAGATTTTTGGTTTATGAGCAGCAAAAGCAAACTGTCACTATTTGCTGTAAATTGAATCTTTTAATAACTATGTCTGTTCTACAACATTTGTCAGCTTTGAATATTCTGTCAGTAGAAAATAAAAATAGCAGGAAATCTCAGCAACAGTGACACAAAATTTATCTGCTTATGCTCAAAAAGGTGTAAAATACAGGCTTCAAGAATAAGCAATTGTAGTTTTCTTTTCAAAAAGAAATTTGCATTTGCTGTGGCTAACAGTATACACTATATACATCACTGCCAACATAAATGACAAAGTATTTGTACATAATGTAGTTATCTACACAGAATACTATTAAACCCCTTAAACCATAAGAGATGGCCAAAGAGGTATTGTTTGTCAGACTTCAGTGTTAGGTGCATTGTTGAACACAAAGATGAAGTTGTAGAAATGCCCAATAACAGACGACGTGTTTTATCATCTTGTAAAACTTGACTATCGTGTCAGGGTATTTTAAAGTAAAAAAAAAAACCAAAAAACAAACAAACAAGACATTTCAAGTGTAAACTGTTTCAAATAGCATTATTTTATTTAACCTGAAAATGTGCTTGGGAAAATGGCTATAAAAAAAAAAATAAAAAGTTTACATATACTGTCTATAGGAAAACTGCATATTTTGTTGCTCTTATTTTTCAGTGTTGCTGAGGGAGATGTTCTTTTAGTAATTATCTTGGAGGAGGGTTTATTTCAAGGTTTTTTTATTGCTCTGTAGTATTTCTCCTTCAAGTAAAAATATTGGGTAATTATTTATCAACTTTTCTTTAGTGTTTTTACTTGTTAGTGAAGAGTGTTCAGAGTAACAGTACAAACTCTGAAGTATGAATGGTTTATATTGTGGTGGATCTCCTGTTACAGAACAGGAATATTTTGGGACAGCCCTGGCAGGATTTCTGCTTGTCCTTAACTGAATTGTTTCACTTGCAATAGAACTAGTTCAATTCTACAGTCATAAATGTGTTATAACCAGCTTAAACCACAGTTTTGCACCTAATGCGATTTCCCTTTCAGACTCACTTTTCTCATTTTATTTGTAAAAATTCTAACAAGGTAGACCTATGGTTTTAGTTTTAGCAGATATTCTGGCAAATACCTGTCTTCTGCAGTCTTTCTGTTCAGTAGGGATGGCTAATGTTTTAATTGTGTTCCTTTTTTCTTGGCAGTCAGAAAGCTAGGAGCTGTCATTTTCCTCTCCTATAAGCAGTCTCATTCTCAGTCCTCCTTTGAAATTGTGAGGCTCATTTTGCCAAAAGAGGAAACCAATTAGAAAGAGATAAACACTTTCCATTTTAGGAGAAGGATCTTCAAAAATTTTATCTGGTCAGAAAGAAGTGTTACAAGATTGAATTCCTGTCCTCTGCAGATGTAATTTTTCTGTGACAGAGCCTTCAGTCTGCTGTCAGTGTCTTTCAAGAGTAATATGGGAGTGCAAAGGCAGGAGGGAGACTTACCTAGAGAGGGATAAAATTATTCCTCTGGGAAATACTTTTTGTTTGTTTATTTCACAGCAAAGGCTTGAGTCTGTTCCTGACTGAAAGGGCAGCACAACCTAGAAGGGCCCAGCAGGGAGATCGTGACACATAAGGATTTGTTTAATTTAGAAAAAGAAAAAAAAAAAAAGAATTCCTTAATTCCTTTTTTTTCTGTTGGATTTTGTTGGGCAGAAATTGCATTCTAGGTGAGCAGTCATGATAAAAATGTTTTTGTCTTAGAAGTCATTGTGCCAGTTGAAGCATGTAAAACAATTTATCTTATTTTATAACTGTCAAAATATTTACTGGGTTAAGAATATGCATGCCTGTATCTAAAACTGATTTGTGTAGTACACATCTGTAGAACTATAACAAAATCTCTTCAGCTGGGAATCTTACAGAAAAGAACAGTGAAGAATGAGTCTATTGGGTGGCAAAACAAAATGCATAGTTTTGGATCAGATTTGTAGCAGAAATAGTTCAAGAGTTGCAAATTCAGAGTTTTATAGGCTTTACCTAGTTAGGAAGAGAAGGTGTTTAACTAATATTGGAAAACTGCGTATTCAATGGAGAAGTATAAGACAAGAAATACAAATGTGCAGAAATAGACTTGAGAGCCTATTCTTCCTGGAAACACTCTGGAAAGGAAATGATCGACCAGGATGTGTTAGAGAGCTGTGAAGTAATAAGTGGCATGATACAGATGAATAAGGAGCCTTACTCAGTATTTCTCATAATCCAAGAATCATGAGAAATAATCTGGGACAGATGCAAAACAAATGGAAGGAAGGAGGAAAGCGGTTTGGGTTTATCACATGTCATTCAGTTGTAAAGATGGATAGCGTGACCTTGTTCTAGAAGCAGTTGGACAAACTGGTGGAAGAAAGTCGTGTTAAGAAAGATGTGCTAGGTGTGACCCCAGTTCGTGAATTCTCTAAAGCTGATTGCTGGAAGAGAAGAGGATCTGCCACAGGAATGAATGGTTCTGCTGGGTCAAAGAAGAAAGCTCATCCAGTACTGCAGTTCACAATGCTGCTAAAAGGGTACAACAAAAGAACATACATGAAGAAATTTTTTGTGACATCCTATTCCTCTTGCTTCTAGGGTAAGGGTGAATGCTTAGTGTACAGCTAGTCGAACACGTAGCTTGCAAAGAATCTCCTCTACTGCTTAATTCCCATGGCAGCAGCATGAACACATGGGGTCCAGTGTGCCAGAGAAAGTGCTGAATGTTAGACTTGAGCCTCCAGGTTCCCTGTCAGCCTGTGCATCCCGGCCTCATTCTGCTGCAGTCTCAAGGCCAGACCACTCCTCTTTATATCCCTTCTACCATTTTTCCCACAGAAGAGAAATTGGGGTGCATAGACCAGACAGGAGTAGGCACATTGTTTTGGGTAATGGTGGGATGTCACAACATGTATCTGCAGAGCAGTTTGTAAACAGCCTCTGTACTGACACAGAAATCTGCAGTGTATGTCTGTAACACATGCCATCACCTGACCCAGGCACTGCATCCAGCTACACCATTACCCACCAGGTGCAATTTTTGCCTGTGGGAAGGAGCTGCATTTCAGTCTCCTGGAGATTCTTTGCCTGCAGCCAGAGCAGTCGTGTTCTGGGTAAATGCGTAATATTCAGGTTATTGGAGATGGATCCACCTAAAACTCTGTGGGCAGAAAACCTGTTGTTACTTAGGTAGAGAGATGTGAGTTAGAAGATGGTTCTGCAGAAGTCACCTGTGGGTGACAGGAGGAGGGAGTGACACATACCAGAGGAGATGCATTGAGACTTGGAGCTGAGAATACCCCTTTGTATTAGGTTTTCTTCCTTTTGCCCATGTACCTTCGTGTTATGTCAGCTGTCTGTTTGACGTGGTCTGTGCGAGAGCATATTGCAAAAGGGCCATGTACTTCAAGTGGCATTTAGCAGAAGAGGAGCTAGCGGTTGTAGTGTGCTGAGAGGTGTCCCAGAGAAGCAGCATCTCTGGCACTTGCTCACCACCAAGTTGTTGTCTCAGAACTGGTTCCTCTGCAGAGGATAGATACTGCTAGTAAAATGAGAGCCCTGTTTTCCTCTGAGATGCAGCATCTTCTGGTACCTGTTGGCTGTCTGCTAATTTGGGATGAATACATGCAGTCTGACATGTCCCTTGTGCAAGGTTCCTGACCCGTGGTCTATGCAGTCACTCTGTAACTGCTGCATTGCCTGAGAGGTTACAATTAATTCAGGGCTAGTTCAGCTCTTTGGGCTGGAAGCCCTTTTTAAGACCTCAGCTGCTACAAGTGTGCTTCCCTGCCCTTTCTTCAGTGTTGAGGCTCAGAGCAAGGGTGAGATGCATGGTCACACCATCTTCCAGCATACCAGCTGCTCCCCGAGACCTGCCGAAATGCACCCTCATGCCCTGAGGCAAAGGTGCTTTACTCCTCCGGTGAAAGTCACCTGCCATTTAGTGGGTGGCTGGAGTATGTGTGGAGCAGCTCCTGAGCTGTAAATCCACAGCCCAGCACACCGGCGGTGGCTTGTTCATCAAATCGCACGGTTGCTGGAACTGTAGTCTACACCTTAGATAATGGCGGCGGGCCCTTTGTCTACTGTCGTGTTTTCACGTGTGTTCAGCGTGCATATGGTTTTTTAGGCAAGTTTTGAAACACTGAGAACTTAAGAAATACTTCTCTTGTACCCATATAATCTCTCACCTCCGTTTTGACAGAGTTATAGAAGCTTCAAAGCAACCATATAATGATATGAAATAGTGTTCTTTTAACAACACCTAGTGGCCCCAGTTCTTGTTTATGTTTCCTGGATTTGTAACTCCAACAACCGTATTTTTAAAAGTCAGATAAAGTGTTTTTATCTATTGGTTATATTTTTTGATGCTTTGGGAAATGTGTTTAGGTTTTATGTTGGAAGCCGCCAGGCTATTTTAGAACCTGCTGAACAACATCTTAGAAGAGGAGCAATCATAAAGCAAGGCTTCAGGAAATCACAGGTTCTCTAGCAGAATTTCTAGTAAATATATTAGAACTAGTTCGATTTAAAGACAGTGCTTTTAAGGAGAATGTGTTCTTGGAGAAAAAACATTTGTTGTTATGTATATCCTCCCAAGTAAGCACCCTTAGTTCATTGCACTGTGAGAATTTCTTGGCATGTAAATAACACACAGAAATGTCACTGGGAGCAGGGTTTAAGGTGGGATAGATGCTTCACTGGTGCTTCTGCTCCCACAGAGCTTTCCCCTGTGCTTGATGTAAGTCCTAGCTGATTGCTCTAATACTTCTAAGAAAGTTTTTTGGCCATCTTCTGTCCCCATATCTTACATACTTCAGATTTCAAGCAAATATTTCTTCCTTTCAGTCAAATTGCATTCTAAGCACCGGTAGTTTAAATTATTTTCCTGCGTGAATTGGTTCAGTAGCTCTGGTGAATCAGTTGGGTGAAAAATGCCTTTCAGAGGTGTCCCTCAGACCAGCAGAACAGTGCTGTGGTGTGACAGGTAATTCTGGTGCCTTTAAAACAGGAACTCTCAATAATATAATTATTTTTTTTTATTCACACTTGGGTGATGGTGATCTTTTTTTTTATTTATTTACTTACTAAACAGTCTATGTAAAAGAATATGTATGTGTAATTTAATTAATAGGTCTGTTGCCCTTTTCACCTTGCTACCCTGTCCCAACCCTAAAAACAAAGGAAAAAGAAAACACCCACTTCTTAGAAACAATTTTGATTAATGCATTCCTTCAAAATTCTAGCATCAGACAATAGAAGAAACGTATTTTGGATAACTGGATTTTTCTGGAAGACCTGCTTTTAAAAGATGACATGTTGAAAGTGTTTTTATATCTTTGCCTGGCTTAAGTGATATAGCAAATGCTTTTGATATAATATTTGTGTTTCTTCTGAAGGCTGTAAATATTTTTTTCAGATATGTCTCTGATATCCCTATGTCTAGCAGAAGTTCTCCCTCTAACTGAAGCATATCCATCATTCTTTAGGGTCTCCATCATTGTATAACCCAATTCAGTAAGAGATCATATCTTATTATCCTTCCAGTGAGTATCCGTATTTATGGATTTAACTGGTATTGTCCAGATAGATCATCTTTGATTCAGTGTGTTGGGTACTGTGGGACTTACTCCCCATACTCTGAGTGCCGTAGGTTGCCATTGTGTGGTGCTGAGCCATCCCAGGGACCATTTTTATCTGTGAGTGGTATTGACAGATAACAGTTGATTTTTTTGTCGGTGCAGAGTTTATATATTCACTTTTGTTAAAATGGGGAAGGCTTCAGTTTAGCTTATAATACTCAAAAGTCAATTCTGATTTGGTAGTTAGTGGCTTTCACATAGTTTCTTTTTCTCAGCCATCACAGATTACACATATATATTTACCCTTGTTTGGTTATTCAATGTTATGCTGACTCTCAAAAAATATTCACCAGTTCTACATGGATATTTCAACTCTTTTGAGAATTAAAAGGCATAAGGCATATTAGATTGAAACTGCAAGAAGTCATAATTGTGATGGAATATGTGATGAGGTTTTCACTCTACAGAAGTATGCTTTTTGAAAGATGATGCTTCACATACCTTTGCATGTCATCCAGACACATCCATTTAACTAGGAATGATTAGTTGAAAAATGTTTTATTTTCTGCTTGTTGTAATTACAGTAAGATACCTTGTGACATTTACAGTCCTAAAAAAAAAAACCAAAACAAAACAGAGAAAGAATGCTGAACCAGGTGTACTTTTTTAATGATGAAAAATATAGTACAGATTTCACAAGGTTAGAGGCCAGTAAAGACATCTTTCCTTATCCGTGCATTTTCATAAAGTAATTTTAGAATGTAATTGAGGAGATAGGCTTACACATGAGGAGCTGTACTTCTGTGGCAGTAGTAGTTGCTGGTAATGCAGTAAGGGGAGGAAGTTAATTACAGGATCATAAGAGTCTACAGATGTTTAAAAGATGAATACACTAGTCAGGGTAATTTTTTTTTTTGTGTGTGTGTGTGTTTTTTTAGCTTATTGTACGTGGGATGTGGACAGTTTTAGCCTGAGTGCCAGGGAAGAACTCCTTATAGCAAGATAAAAGTGAATTAACTCTTTAGATCATACTTTTCCCTCAAGTACTTAAAACACATTGTTAGCAATATGTATTAAGGGGAAATCTTTCATTGCTCAAAGCATGGGCTGGGTCCTGTTTCTAGCTGCTCTGGTGCTTGAAGCACTTTTCTTGTGGCCATCCAATTACAGCAATCTGTTAACCTCTTTGGAGGAGAAAACTGAAACCTATGTCCAGAGAGATGAATGAGATGGACCTGAGGGCAGACAGCTCACAGAATAGGCTTTTGATTAAAAAAATTACCTCATTCTGAAGTACTGATTGGGGAATTTCAGAGAAACAGATGAGATCCTGATATAGGAAAAATCTTGCCTTTCCTGCTGGAGGAGAGTGTCCATGCAGGCTGGAAGTGCCCTACATAGCTTTTAGAAAGTCCTCTTCGCAGAAGAGTGGTAACTTCACTGCATTTTTGAGGGGCAGTTGCTAGTTTCCCAACAGGTGTTCCTGATGGTTATTATGGGCTGGCAGCAGCCAAGCAATGGAGAAAAGTAATTCTCAAGGAAGGACATGCATATTTTCAAGCAGTAAAGGCATGATCTAGATAATTTAGAAACTGCATTTTTAACCTTTGAAGTCCCTTCATGTGATGCCATAGACTTGCCAGTTTAGAGGAGGTGAGAATTTAAGATGAAAAGCATTGGACATAAATTCCCCAAGTCAATTCCGAGGGAACATCATGGGCACCTAGAGGAGGGGAAACATTTTTCAGTAGAGTTCAGGGATGTTTTGGGTGGTGGGCTGGCTGAGCCAGGCAGAGGAGAGGTACTGCTTAAAAGCCTCAGCAGTTCAGTAAGCAGATGCAATGCAGAGGAGAACCTCTCTTCACATTCTTCAGCACTCACAGGCTACTTAAATCTAACAGATGTACTGGCACTCCAGCATACTCCTTCATACTATGTAGAGCTGGTCTCAAAAGGATCTTTCCAGTGACAAATCTGCCGGCCCACAGTGGCCTTCTGTATCCCACTTTTTTTCTGGCTTATGATTGGTGAGTTCCTGTATTCTGGGGATGCATGGCTAATTAGAAATAGTTGGCTAGCCGCATCACCATGTATTAGTGATAGATCTAATACTCAAGATCAACTGTGGCCTCTGAGGTCAGAGCTCATTTCGTCATAGTGTCTTACAAGGCAAAGTTGCTAATTCTTCCTGAATAGAGACTGGTAAAACTGAGTTCTCTGTTCATTTTTTTAGTATATTATCCAGACCTCCTCATGCTTTCCTTTCCTTAAAGCTGGAATGGGTTTTAAACTATACAAAACAAGTTTCTTCTGTTCTGGTGGAGTTTCTTTAGATCCCATCAAGTTAAAAGTTAGTCATTTCCAGAGAAGAGTGAGAGCAGGTATGGGGAAGAGTGGTTACCTATGTGTTATTTCACTTGCAGATCCCTGGTGGTGGTCCTGGCTGTTCAGCTGCTGATGTTTGCTGTGCTGCTCAGCACAACTTGTCTGCTGTGTCACTCTTCTGATTCGGAAATGTATTATCTGTCCAGCTTGACAGCTTTTTTTGTATTATCATCCAGGCTTTGTACTTCTGGATAAATTTCTTGCAGGCATAGTGGTTCCTTCATCTGTCTGGCTGATTTCCAGTAGGTGTGAGGCTGTGATGTTCATTGTCAAGATTTTGATAGGGGTTTTCAGGTTTGGCACTCCCCGAACTATGTGGTACTCCTTAGTGTTTAAGCCTTCCTAAGAGGCAGTTTAAGTTGGTTCCTTATAGAGTTAAAGAGTATTCTTGTCTGTCAAAGAGGTTGTCACTGTCAGAACAGAAAGTGTTCCCTCACAGGGAAGTAAAAGGAATAGAGGAATCATTATTAATACTTACACCTGTAAAATGTCCGTGGCTTTATTTTTTGTCGCGTCTTTTCTGCAGTGGAAAGGAGGGACATTCAAGTTCTCATTTCATTTTGTCTGGTTTTGTTCATGTCTGTCCAGCTGAATCTTGTGTCCTGGTAATGAAATTTAAACCTCCTTGCAGTCATTTCAGTGGATTTTCATCTCATCTGCTGGTGTCTTTGCACCCTATATATGTTCCAAATGTGACTTGATTCTGTGGGTGGCATTTCAGAATCATCTCTGGATTGTTTGTTTATCACTATAGCCAGTCCACCCATCAAATTTTCGAGTGTGGTCTTGACAGTTAATGTCAAAGGCTAGATCTTTTACCCTGGATTGTAAGAAAAGAGTAAAATAAAAAAAAAAAAAAAAAAAAAAATCCTGTAAATTCCCTGTCTCTTAACTTCTTAAAGTTATATAGAGAGATTGTCCACTACTGTGAGAGGTCAAAGCTCTGTTGTGCTGTTCCAGCTTACACCTAACAAGGATGAGCCCCGTGGCATTTAAACAGAACACACTTCAAACATTGCTTTTGTCTGTTCAGAAAAAAATTCTGATCCTCAGCATGCCAGAACGTATTCAAGCTGGCTTTAACGAGTAAGAATAACAGTAAAGGTACAACAACATAAGGCTCAGCAGCCTTGTGCAGCTGAAACTCATAGCTCTGCTTCTTCACTGCTTGCTGTTGTCTGTGTGCTACCTTGGCTGGGAATCACTTCTTCCCTTTCAGTACAGACCTGTGGTGAAGGAATGGCTTGTCCCTTTCTTGCACTGACATTGACCTCAGCAGAATTACTCCTTTTCTGTGTGTGAACAAATGTGAGGAGAATCAAGCCTGTAATACCGAAGAGAAGAATTACTTAAATTTGATCTTATGAATAAGTACTGAGTCCTAATTTCATACTATTCCTGGTGTTCAGATGGAGACAGCAATATATTAGGGATTAAATAATAGTTTTGAAGCAGGATTGAAAATGCAGCATTTGCAGTTGCTCTATTATGACCTTAACAATATAACTGCCCCCCCATGATGGGACCCTGGCAAGGAGACTGCACCAATTTTGTTCGTTTCCTCCTGATGTTGGCTGCTATTGCCATCCAGCACTCTGGTTTTGCTTTCTTTTAAAACAGATCAGTAGGATTAATTATTATTAACAGACCAAGTGCACTGAATGGCAACGTACGTTGCTGTTGGGTTACTGTAAAGGTGCCCTGTTTTATGACTAAACGGATGCATTTTAGGTTTAGCATTTGTGCCCTAAAGCTTGCTGTCAGGTAGTAAGTCCCTAGTAGCAGTCTTCTCACATCTCTTTGAGACACTGGGGTTCAGCTTCCTGAGGTGGAGCAATGTTAGCATGGTTTTGCCAGGTATTGATGCCTTTCCTCTTAGAGAAGGCAGGTTTGAACGGGGCAGTGTCGCCTGGGTGAAGCTGCCTTCAGGACTCAGACACGTTCGATACCTGGAAAGAAGATGGTTTCATGTTAGTAGTTCTGAGCTGCAAAAATGAAGATCCTTGAGAAACAACTTCCAATTTGTGGGATAGACTTTCCACTGTCCAAAAAATAATACTTTCAAAATAAGAAATTGTTTCTTATTTATATGGCCTTCATCTTGATTAAGGTAACTGAGATTTTGGGGTTTTTTTCACAATTTTCACAATTGAGAAGTGAGAATTACCTTCTGAGCTCTCTTTGGACTAATAGCAGTGCTATTCACAGCTGTTACTCTTGAGTAGAGCAAGAGGATTTTAACTTAATGGCTTAAATAGAAAAGAAAAAGTCTGTATGTATTGTTATTGAAATTTAGTTTCACCAGATTAGATTATACAGTGAAATGTTTAAAAAATCAGAAATAAAGATCAAAACCTTCTTGTCTGCACCCTGCACTCAAACACCTTTTTGTCTCAAGCAAGGAAGTTGCTGTGCAGGCTCTGTAAGAAATTACTTGTTACCCAACAGTAATAGTTGAGCTGTCATTTCTTGGGTGGTTTGTTTTGTTTCTCTTTTTTTTTTTTTTTTAAAACAGGTCTTCATGATCGAGCCATGTTGTAGCTACACTTACATTTAGGAGGGAGTAAAAACCAGCATGTTTTTATGGTAACGAGATGTCACACGATTTCTTTACATTGGAAGTTTGTCAAAGTATGTTCAGGACAATACCTTAGCTGTCTCCTGCTGTCTCCTGTTTGCCAGAGGCAAAGACCAGATAAGGTGAGACATGTGCCAAAAATCACAGTCCACTGGCAGGAAAGGACTTGCAACAGATCTAGATCGTTCAGTGAAAGGTTAGGGATGCACCCTTTCAGCATGCTGAATCAAAGAACTTTGCAAACAGCCCCATGTCTCTCACTGCAGCAGTTCCTGGTAGAGCCATCTGGTTTGGACACTGTTTTGCAAAGTTACATTCCCTTCTGACCAATGTTCCAGTAAGCAGGTCCTGAGGAAAGTTGTTCATTGATCTGACAGGGACGTTGAAAGATCATTAGTGCTGAGCAAGCCCCAAGGCGTTGTAAACCTGTCAAGTTAGCGCAGCAGTGCCTGTAACAAGCTGTATTCATATGCTCTAGTAGGAAGGGAAAAGCGCTTCCTCTTCCAGCTGTGAGGCAAGGTGCCCAGTCAACCTGTCCTCATCCTCCCTGTTTTCTGGAGTGTAGGAGCTACTGCGCTGCTCTCTGGGTTATATTTATTTGTGTGCCATTTGAACTCTCAAGCCAGAGATCAACAAGCCAGACATCAGGGGGAAGAAAAGGAAAAAAAAAAAAAAAGTCTGAGTGATCTGCTAGGAGAAGACCAGCAGTGTCAGACCAAGGATACCCTGGAGGATACCCAGCCCAGAGGATTCATTTCTACCTTTCACACCAAGGAGAAGTGAGCAGGGTGCTGGGCGCTCCCCTCTCTGATCATTGCAAAAGCAGCTTAGTGCTGGGCACTTGTCCCTTGTAAGAAAAGCACGGCTGCCATTTAGAAAGGTTGTAGATGGTCTCAGATGAGCATGTTAGCCACGTGGCTCTACTTACAAAGTAATTTAGCCAGCAAAACCCACCCACTTGTTTTTACTAAGCTGTTCATAGTTTATGAAAGAATGTGTTAGGGTATTTTAATTCAGCTTTTATGAAAAAGGAGCAAACAAAACAGCAGGTATGAAGAGCTGCAATTTTAAAAACTCTCACCAAATCATTCAGCCTTCATCCTTGCCAGAATTCATCTAGAAACAAAGCAGGTGGTTTGTCTGAGGTGGGACTTGATCTGAGGGTTTCAGGTAAGAGTAGGTGACACACAGAAATATGTTTCCTAAGAGCTAACTATTAAAATGTGTTTGTAGTTTTAAAAAAGGTAATGAAGTTGGTGGTAACCTGCTCACAGCATATTTCAGCATGTTATTTTTGCTTAGTATATGTGTGGCCAGGTGGGTTTTTTTTTTAAAGCATAATTCTGTGCGCATTCCCAAAGGCCAGCATCAGGGAGATGGGCAGCAGTGGGGGTTTGAGTGGATCCTGTGACAATACAAATGGCAGAAATGGATGCTCGGTGCCTTTTTATTTGGAAGCTGACTGGCAGCTAGTATTAAACACTTGATTCCTGTCCTTTAAATTGGTCAGTGGAACAATGCCATTGGCAGATTGCTTGGCTAAAGTGGCATCGCAGTACCTAGGGAAACTTATTCAGCTTAACCCTGCATTTTCAGATGCAGAATTGTCAATGAGGCTTAAAGGATTTAACCCTAAAATCCCAAGGATAAACTCTAACCCAGCTGAATGCAAGGGACTAGAGTTTTACCATTGACATGAGGCTTGTGGGTTATTACTGTTCTTCCGCTGCGTTGGGTTGACAGTATGTCTTTATCAGTACAGAAATAGCAACACTTTTTGCTTCCCTCCACTCCATCGCATGCCAGGTGGTTTTAACTGTCTTGTTTGGCCATTCATTTGCTTTCTTATATTTATCTATGGACAAAGGAATTGTACATACAATTTTATACATAAAGTCTGATTGGGGCTACCTGTTTCTGGATTTCTCAGGTTTAGCCCATTGTGGTCAGCGCAGCTGAGCCATTGAGAGCACTGAATGAGTAATTACTCAGCTGAGAAAACTTCATAGCAGGTCACTTTTGCTGCCACTGCAGTAAAAATTGTGAAACCTGGGAATTTTGTTCAACACAGAAAATAATTAGAAGCTTCAAGACCATCAGCAGGACTCTGATTCCTTAGCAATTTCGGGAGCAGCAAGAGGATAAGAGTGTGGATATATTAACTCATGGTGTACTACTGGAAGCCTAACACCTTGCCTAACTGATGGTATAAATGTCAGCAGTGTTTTGTTAGATTCAGTGCCCCCAGCTACAAAAAAAAAACCAAACCACAGCCAAACCCAAAACAAACAAAAAAATATACAAGAACCTCCCAAAAAGGATAAAAGAGGTACTTGAGCTCTTGAAAACAAGTAACAACACGTAGTCCTGCAGGTGCCCAATATAAGATCAGTTGTTACTGTGAGAGGATAGGGGTTTGGTATTAAACTGCCAAAAATATATTGGATTGTTTAGATATATATTAAAAAAATAGAACTTGTGAGCATCTGTTTTTTACATATTGTTGCAATAAAATGTGAACCACTTGTTCCCAGGTCTTAAGCGGGTTATCTGCATGAATTGCAGTGCTACTGTAAATATTTCTCAACATGGACAAGTAGATGCTATTGGAAAAACCAGAACAAATTCTTAAGTTGCCAATATTGTCACTAAGTCTCCCTGCAGAACCAAGTTGTTTGACGAAGTGTTTCCCTGGTGATTTGGCTGCAGATGAAAATGTCTTCAGCAATAAAATTCTGTGCTCGGGTCTCAGCTCTCTGTGCTCATCAATCAGAAAATGACATATCAAGGATCTTTTTTGCTGGATTAGTTAATATGGTGGTGAAAATATGTGAGACGTGGATACTCCTTTGAATTTCTATACATAGGAGGTTTTTTCCACTCCTAAATACAAATTATTATTTTTAAATATATATATTTCTTTTCCAACAGCTTCCTTTAGTAATCAATAGTGCTGCAGTAGGACTAATGTAAAACTATTTTTTATGTACACAGATTTTCTTGCCTGGAGATAATGCCTGCTCTCAGAAAATCGTTGTCAATCATGGGAAAGGGAGAGCTGGGGGAAGGGTGAGGGAGAGATGTGTGTTTGGTGACAGTTTCTACCCTCAGTGCACTGTCCTTTGTGTCTTAATATATTAATGTTTTGCCAATAAATGGCATTTTATAGAATTTTTGTGGCTCTGTGTGTTGTAAATCCAGTTTTTCTGGGGATAATCATGTTCTGTATCTGCTGATACTTTCAGAAGATATCATTAATGGCTTTAGAAAGCTCAATTACATGGCTGCAAAGAAATAAATCACCTTATAGTTTAATTACCTCTAATATAATAGCAGCAGATATCTTCTGGGAAGCTGCCTCCTGTGTTACTAAATGACTGTCAATGATGAAGCTGCTTTCCTTAAAGGATGCTCTATTAAGGAGATCGTTTCACAGTGGTTTATGCTACATCTGTTGCTACCACTACTAAATTTTATAAAGGAATTTCAAATGTGACAGATGTCAGTAGTAACTTTTATTTCATGCCTACTTTTTAAGGAACAAAATGGAACTTACTGCAATTCCATAAAGATTGATATGAAATGTTTCATATTATTTCCTTTTTAAATAGTTTAAAAATATTTTTTGAATGATGATACGGGATCCAGGGAAATATCTTAAAACACATTATAGCAGATCCCCCCTGTGTAGTGTGTGTCCATCTGCTGAGGGAAATACTAAGAGGAGTCATTTTCCTACTTAAATTTCTCAAAACAGTCACTCCTATTCAGATCCAACCACCTGAGAGGCAAAAAGGGAGCACAGATGGAAAGATGAGTATCCTATATATATAAAAAAAAAGTAGTAATAAAATTATGAGAAACAGGGAAAGGAAGGAAGAAAGCATAAAAGTGGTACAGGAGGAAGACCAGTAAGAAGGCAAAGGCTGACGAGCTGGAAAGGGAAGAGAAATGGGAAGAGCTAAGATTCTCGACAGGTAAGATAAATGAAGAGAATCAGCTGATTAGGCAAAGGAAAGAGAGGGGAGGAAGTGCAGCAATAGCAGAAAAATGGAGAATTTAGTAAAAGCAGAAACCAAGGACACAAAATAATCAAAGGATAAGATATAAAAAGCTGCCTTTCCCTCCCATTACCAATCAGTAGGTGGGAGAGAGGGATGATGGATAAATGTCAAAGGCATAACCAACTTGTATTTTCTTGCTTGTCCTCTTCTTAGGACTCTGGGTTTCCTTTGCATGATTTTGGTTCACCATGTTTACTTTGGGTAGAACATGCTTCCTTTAATACCACTGTATTGCTAAACTCTGTGACTACTTTGAATTATTTGAATCATGTTGTTTTGGGATCACAGCTTGAACTAACATCCTTTAAAATGATTCTGAGCAAGTTTGGGTCATCTCTTTTCCTCCTGCTTCTAGAAAAAAACGCAGATTTCTGTACAACCGCTCTCCTCTTTTAGTACAGTAAAGTAGCAAACACTTTGACTTGCTAAGTCAAGTACCGAAGGGGTGTGCAGCCTTCAGTGTGCTGAGTAGGGTGGTGCGTAATCTTGGGCATCTCCCTGTCCACAGGGTGGTGAGGTGGCACCAGGAGAGGTACAGAGCTTCCAGGATCTACATGCTGACCCAGATGCATGAGCGCGTACAGGGATGCTAAACGCTTGGCTGTGCTGTGGCCCACCCTTTCATTTGCCAGCTAGCAAAGGTTAGCCAGCACAGGAGGATAAAAGAGTGAGGATTTTTGAGGGGTAAAGCCCCAGTACATCTTTGTTCTCCAGAAGAGATGGATTAGGGAGTGTGCCCTGCCCTTTTCTTTGGGCAATTTCCTTGCAGCAGTGGTTCACATGTTGTTAACACTGTACAGGGTAATGGGTAGGGCAATTGTTAACTAATGGCTGTTTTCAGCCTCTAACTTATAGGCGATAACAATAAAAATACATTCTATTTCAAAGGGTGGGTTTTTTACAGGAAAAAGTGATTATTTTTTTTCTGAATTCAGGAGGTGGGAGTTAGGCAGCACTTAATGTATTGAATGCAGTGAGAGAAGATGTGAGCATAAGGCACAGAGACATGTAGGTTGGGTTTGGATGAACACATCTATGTGTAGAAAATTATATACTGCCTCAATAAAAATGGCTTTCCTTCTGAAAGAAAATGTTGTTTTCTCCCATGTATTGAGAAAAGTTACAGATCTCCCATTGTAGCATGTGCAGTTTTTATCCTCAAACACATAAACAGCAGTACTATTAAACTAATTTTTGCTGAAATTATGGAAGACTCGTTAAAAAAAGTCTTTTTTCTTCAAACTAATTTTATTTTGTGGTGATTATTTTATCTTGAAGCTGTAAACCCCTGTCCTGTTCTTTGTTATTCTGGAAGAATTAAAAAATACACAAGTGTATTCACCTCCTTACTAAAAATAATTTCCAAATTAAAAAAAAAAAATATTCAGAAAGGCTGTGAGAATATCTGATCTAAAGTTGCCACTACTGAAATAGTATTTCAAGAATATAATAAAAGATCAGTAAGAACAGAATCAAGTTAAATGAAATTTTGTTGTTTCTCCCAGGCCACGATCAATGTAAATACAGAATGGGTGTAATGTGAGGAACATATAGGGACAGCCCAATTAAACAGAACAGTGAATAAGGAAGAGGTATCCTGGAGAAAAAATGTGGATCAAAGGAAAGCCCTACTATTTTGCCCTTGCCTTACTGTTTTTATTTTGGCTGTCTGCAGCTGATCTTCAATGCCTTTACTTCTCAGGGACTGCTGCTAAAAGCGAAAGCTGCTCACAAGAATCAGGATTTTCAAGAGAAGGTCCTCGGTGTGCCTCCAGTCTGCTTAGAGTTACGTAGCCTGGTTTGTGTCTGGTTTTGATTTTGGCTCTTTTATGTAGTCCAGAGTGGGACCGCATTTGGGGCGGCCGTGGGTTTGCGACACGGGGCAGTGGAACTGTGTCAAAGATGCGGGGACATCGGCAGGGAGTAAAATTAATTTTTTAGAAACATTGCACAGGGAAAAGAGGCAATTCTTAAAACAGCTTGGATGAATGAGTGCAGCATGAGCCCCAGGTCAGCTGGTGCTGTTTGCAGGATGATGGGCATTGCCATAGTGCTGACCTTTTCCTTGTACTTTGGCAGTAGTTTTGTGCTCCCTGCAATTTTTTCTCTTTATTAGGGAAAAATGCAGAGTTGACATCTGTGGTTGGTTTGTCTTAGGGGAACAGATTAGGAAGGCAGCTTACCTGCACAAGTCTCTTCGCTAGGGTCCTGCATCTGCGCGGTTAGGACGTAACATGGATCTTCAATGCCGGATGCTGCATGATACTTCTAGGCAGCTCGCTGGACCTAGTGCTTATCCCTCAAGGCTGGGGATCTGCCTACTCTCTTCATCGAGCTGCAAATTTCTTTTTGTGTGAGGCCAACTGTTGTGTTTGGAACTAGGTGACTTCTCTCTTCCAGCAGAGAGTTTGAGCCATACTGTATCTATTCTTCACAGTAAGTCACTATTCAGGATTTGCACTAAAAAACTCATTTTTACTTAAATAAGAATTACTGTCTTTTACTAAATACGGGAAGCCCATCAAGTGGGTACAGTACTAAAGATGTCGAGTGAATGATTCATGGGCAGGAAGGAGTGTCAGGACAGAGTTTGCCTCGGTAGCATGGAATCAGAATCTGGACAAGGTGAAGAACTGCTTGCGATCAAGATAGATGACTGCTCTGATACAATGTAAATAGCGTTTTTAAAATTAATGTCCTTGGCATTGGCTATGTTAATACTTCCCTTTTGCAACATTTATTTTTTCATTAAGAGAGCTAATGTGACTGAATGGTGGATGTGAAGAAGTGACAAGCACCATGTATGTTTAAACGGGGAAGGGTCTGCTGCAGGCTGTGCTCATGCTGAATGTGTTTGGTCTTTAATTAATGGTACTAAAAAACATAGACAAGGGAGAACTTACCCAGAATTTCAGGAATATGCTCCTTGCATCAGCCAAGAGCCCCCCCATGTTCTTCTGTTCTGTACCATACAGGCTTCCTGAATTCACATGGTCTACACACTCATTTATTCCTTTGTTCACACTGTGCTCCATTTCTACACCAAAGTGAGAGTTGCCTGTGTGTTTCTTGCAATATACTAATGTTCTCTTTTTCCCATGCCAAGGTCAGCTACTTCTTCATACATGAAGCTTTGTGTATCTCTTCATCCCTGTTTTGTCCTCATAGCTCTTCCTTCCTCTCTTCCATCCTTTCCATAGCTCAGTCTTTCTTCCTCTCTTGAGGCAGTTTGTTCTGGTGTCAGCATTTCTAAAGTGTACTGGGAGCAAGTGCTGCAAGGACACGGAGGAAAGGGGGGCATCATTAACACTGGCAAAGAAGGTGGCAGCCATCCACTGGCTCTTCCATGTGGTCGTTACCCACAGATCTGGATGGCTGAAGCAGCTGCAGCTGCCAACTGCAAGAGGTCACAAACCCTGTGTATATGTACCTTTCCCCTTCCATTTTCTTGTTTTCACTAAAATCAATATGACATTGCCCATTTTCTAGAACATTCCCTGAAATGCTGGAATTCTTCAAATAATCCAGCGCCCTGAAGTTATTTTCTAATAGGCAAATGCGCAGAGAAATGCCACTTGGCAAACAATCGTAATATGCAGGGGTGAAAACTACCCTGCTGTACTCGGGTCATCAGTCCCTCAGCACAATTGTTCTTCCAGGCTACACGGAATATCTGACAGTTTTCTTACCAACCTGTAATATGTCCTTGGCAAGGAATTGGGGCTGACTGTCATTCTGTGGGTCCCCCTTCCACTGTGCTTGTTCCTCACTACTCTGTACGGCAGCTTTGTATGGGATTGTGGGCTTTGAGTGACAATGAAGTTTTCCCCACATCATGTATACACACCCCTTTGCGTAGTTCAACCTGATTCACGCAGTCTGATCTGTGTGGGGTTTTTTAGTTAAAAATATGGATTCATCTATTTTCTTTCCTTTACCTTTTTCCTCTGACTAGGGTTTCCCATGCCTCCGTCACGTTAAATCTGGTAACCAAACAGCAAGTTAACAACATGGTGATGTTATGCTTTCTGTCAGGTCAGCAAGATACACCCTGAAAAATAAACATTTTCAGGAGTAGTGTAACGACAGCACTAGAAAGTGGTCTGAGCAAACTACACCGTGAGCACTAGACCAGGTGAAGAAGTGAGGCTGGTGTGCCTTTGGCTTTGGTTGCTGGGGTTTGGTTATGTTTATTTTGAATTTGCAGTGTGATTTTGGATTTGTAGGGTTTGCTTTTGGGCTGTTTTTGGTTTGGTTTGTTAGGGTTTTTTTTAATGAAGGGATATATTTGGGTTTTGTTAGGCAGGAAAATAATAAAACAGAAAAGGGAAAATTTATTGACTAGAAAGAAATATGAGTGGTACTGGAATTTGTTTCTTTTGGTTTTCAGTGAAAATATCTCAAAAAGACTTAGTTGGGAAGTTGCTGTAGAGCACAAGAAAACAGTTACTTGAGTATACTAGTGTTTAACTTTTAAACTAAGTATTTTTCATTAATACAAAAATATATATATTTTCATTTAGAGTTCAATCTTCATCCAGTTTACTTGCTGTGATGAAAACTGTAGTCCACTGAAGCCCCAAAGAGATTCATAGAGAGCAGTTGTTCACCATAGTATCATTTCTCCAAGATAAATTATGCAGCAGTAAAGACAAGTTCATAAACTTTATTGTATTGCTTTAGTACCAGTGCTTTAGATACTACCGGGAAGGCAAATTCAGTGCTAAGGCCTTCTCCCAGGTTTATTAAACTGTCTTTGAAGCTGCCAGTGGATTTGTTTTTTCTTTTTTAGGATATTTTTCTAAGCCCAGTAGTGGGAGGGGAGAAGAGGAGGATGGTCTGGATTTTTTTCTTGATCTTTGTTTAATCTTTCTGACTTCATACTTACACTAGCATGTAAAAAGATCATACTGTAAAAAAAAAATATATTCTTTATACTTGATTGATTCAAACACATGTAGCTTTTTATAGACTTGCCATTTTTCTTCAATAGCATGCATCTTTGTCATAGTTTAAAAATTCTCTAGAAATAGTACAGTTACAGTTCTTAAAATTGTGCAGCTATGAGCAATATGTACTATCCACATTTTCCATATGTTGAGACAATGTTCTAGTTTTATGTGTATAGTAAAAAAATTATCAGTGATAAACAGTCAGTTGATTGGAACTGTATCTTAATTGAATACTGAAAAAATCGGGATCAAAGTACTTTACATTTATATTCAAAACAATTTTAAGATAAAATGTTCTTTGGGTCCTTATATGGTAACCCTGAAATATTAGGTCAATATATTGCACTGGTGTGCAATATTGGCACCAGAAGAGGATTTTATCACTGTTTGCCTTTAATTGATTCATTTTTTTCTTAAGAATTTCGGAACATCTTTAAGCAGCTATCATTTTCAATATTTCTGGGTTCCATTTTAGGCAGAATGTAGTAGCCTGGGACTGTTGCTAATTCTAGCTGATGCTGCAATCTCTTCAGAGACAGTTCAAACTGCAAGTTACAAGACTGAAAGACTTAAAGAAAGATGAGGAGTTTTATGTCTTCACTGCCCATGCAGGTATATCTTTTACAGCATAATAGGTGTTCTCTGGTAAAATCCAAGGCACGGGTGTTGTGGGTTTTGTTTGGGTTTTTTGTTTGTTTGTTTCAGGGTTTGTTTGGTGTTTTGTTACAGTATCTCTGGGTGAGTTGAGTCCTAGGGAACTGCCTGGCTACATCATGGTAAATACAGGTTTGTCACTGTGAAGGTGTTACAGAGGGAGGAAACAAAAGCTACTTCTCTTGCAGTACAAATCTCATTTCGACGGTAAAGCACAGCCAGACAGAGAGCTGATACTTAGCCTTTGAGTCATGTTTAAACTCCCACTGCCTTTAGCTAAGACCTGACCCGTAGGCATCAAGAATTTGAGGGCAATCTCAAGAATGCAAACACAGTTATTGCAAAAGGGACCAGATGTTCCCCCTCTATTGCAGCAGCCATGTGGATCTTGAATCTCATGAATATCCTTTTGGAATCCTATTCCAAAGGCAAAGTTGGTATTTATAAGGGCTCCAGACTGGTGAAGAAATGAGGCATCCTACATGAGGGCGAAGATGGTTTAGGCCTTAAAGAGGGGTTGATTTGTGGTTATTATTGCTGCCTTTGATCTGCCAACAGGGATCTGAAACTAATCCACCAGAGCAGCACAAGTCTGATATATAGTGCCAGATGGAGATGCCAGAATAGGTTATTCCTGCTGTTTTTGATGCTGCCTTATCATGAAGTGATAAAACAGGTACTACAAAGCAAAGCAAGCAAGGGTTAGGAGCGTGTACGCTGCAGGAATGCTGCTGGCTGTGTGGAGTGACTGCCAGTTGTTAAAGGCACTGCAGGATCAATTAGCCATTTGCAGCATTATCCTCACCCGATGAGAGGCTGAGGGACCCAGCCGCACAGAGCAGTTGGTTGGCATACAGAATTGAACATCGCTGGGTACTTCCGTGCTAAATTGAGGGAGTAGAAAATGCAGACGTCCTGTATTTCAAAAGAAATCCCATAAGCACAAATGGCATAGAAGTGAAAAACGGTGTTTTGCGTAAGGACTTTTATTCACCATGAGTTCATATCCCACCTATCAAGTGTATCAAAAATTAATCTCATTTTAAAATGTTGTGCTGTAAGCAGCGAATGTGGTCCAAGTGCTGAGATTTTGGTAGGATTTTGCCACTTCTGGTTTCATTTTGCTTAGACCATTAGAGCAGTTTGGGGCTTAGTACAGCTATTAGTTCTCTATGGATCTCATAATCATGTGAATCAGCAAGCTCATTGCATAAGAAGACTTTATATAGATGTTAGATCAATTGGCAGTGAGTTGTCAATAAATGTATCTCCTAGACACTGTGCAACTGACAGGCTAATGAAGTGCTTTCTCAGTGACAGAGAGCTGTTGACAAATCTTTTGCCACTTTGCTTTTCCCACTCCTGCATTTCTCATAAATCTGCTCCATGCTGCAAGCTTGGGGAATACTAGGACGGTTGCACAAGTAAGGGGGTGCTTGTTTGCTACTTCGCATGCATAGGCTGGCATTTGGCAAACGTGTTAGTAGCCTGTGTGCTGAGGAACCAGAAAGTAAGGACAGTAGTCCAAGGACCATGTCTGCCCTCCCCACAATGTGTTTTCCAATGCTTTCTAAGAAGATGAGGAGTAGATGTCCTGCAGTTTATCTTCAATGACTGCAGCTTGGAGTTTGGCTCCCCATTGTTGCACTTTTTCTGCCTTTGTTGCTACTGTGGAACTTAGACCAATTCCGTGCAAGTGGTTTCAACTCCATGTTCCTTTTCCTTTTGCCCAGAAGCAGGTGGAATCACTGGTTTATTTTGCATCACTCTTGAAGGCTTCTGTGGGTGCCTTTTGCAAATGTCTGATGAACAAGTTAACTAGTTCTTGTCCTTTTAAGTAAAAGTTCCATATTTGTTCCTCTAACTCACGTGTGTATGTAAGCACCAGTAGTTTAGGATGTGTGCTGTCTAGCTATGACAAAAAGATGTTCAGCAAAACCAGATCATATTGGTATGCATAATCCCATCTTCCCTGTAAGAGAAACTATTTTGGTTAATGTGTGCATTAAGAAGTTTACAGAGTGACTCATTGGCCCTAGCTATTAATAGTACGTGATGAAAAGACGTAATTTTCACTCCGGTGTTCATAGCCTAGATGTTGTTCGTATGTTGTTGTACAGTTTGGGGCTTGCGAGCTGTACTGCAAGTGCAGTTTGCCTGTTTGCTTGCATGGATAATAAGTGGCCGTGTGTAGATGATTTAAATAATAAAGAATACACTCTTTGATTGACATCGTAAAGCCATGTTTGTTTTTGCACAGTTTCCAAGATATGCCTCAGTTGCTAACACTAATTACGACACGAATTATTATGAAACCTCTGTTGTAATTCTTAAGTAATCTAAAGGTCTTTATGCCTCCCAAGTCACTCTGGTCAGGAGGGAGCTGAAATAAGAAATGTAGGTGATTTCCAAGAAGACTATGATGAGACCCATCTCATGGGATAGCCTGTGCTGCATGGTGTGCACTAGTGGATTTTCAGTTGTCAGGTGTGATTGCGATCTGATTGTATGACATTAAAGGCCAAACCTTGCACTCACTGAAATCAGAAGCAAAAATTGTATTGATTTTGTCGAAATCAATACCAGGCTGATACCATGTTGCCATTGCATCTTGACAGACGACAGGAGAGAAGAAAGCCTTTGTAAAGGCTCTATGTTCTTCACACTGTGGGCCTTGAAAGACGCTGGGAGCAACTTGGGAAGTTGTGTGGATTGGATGACATCAGAACTTACTGATGTCAGCATAATTGCTGTTTTCCAAAGGGGTGGTCAGCTTCTTGCTTTGCAAGAGGGCAGGAAGAAAATGTAAAAATCTGCAGTGGAGTGGGGACAAGGATTCACACGGTGAGACTTCTTGTCTCACCCAGCTCATGCAGCATTATGGAACACAAATCTAGGAAAAATCCTGCTGTCAGGAAAGCATGAGTATATCACAGTTGGTTTCTGGTAGATGAAAGGAAGCCCAAACCTTTGCTCAGGGTGTTAATGATGTGAAAAAAAAAAATATTGTGATTTTCCTGTTGTTTCAGAACTGCCTCCAACTATAGGCAAGTTTGTTTTACAGAACAGAGCTTTAAGAAAGAGGACAAGCTAAAGAAGAAATGGTAAATATTCAAACAAATGTTAGTGTCTTGTGTAACCTCAGGAGCTGGTTCAGGTTGCTGATTGCTCAGTTTCAGTGTGGTCTGAGTAATGAAGAGCTGACTAGTGAGCCTAATTTGGTGTAATTCCCTGAGTACTCCTGAAGCATAGCAAACCCAGAAAGACTGTAATGAAAAATAGTAGAAAGGTAGCTGGGGGCTTAACTTATGATCTCCGCTCATTACAGTAAGCGACATTTTCATTGCAGTGCTACCATAAAGATTATTGGCTGCCACATAACATAGGTCCCACCTGAAATTATTCTGGAACAGCTTTGTTGGCATGGTAAAAGCCATGGAAAAGTGCCAAAGATTTGCTTAAAACCCAGTAATTGTTTGCCAAATATTAATGCTGCAATGTTTTGTTCAAAACTGGCTGGAAAATGAGGTGAATAGTCTGTATCATTTTATTACATGGCATCTGTGTGACCATCTTTGGTCTTCAACAGTAGATATATAACTGGAAAACCATTGTATTTTTTTGCTTCCATAATGAAGTCTCTGGCTTTCAAAATTCCAGCATTTTAACATGAATGGTGACAATTAATTTGAAATTGGCTTTGAAACTCCTTTCTCCTTTGCATGCATGTGGACCTGTCTGAGCGCAACTCATCAGAGTGTCTGCAAGATTGACATTGTTGGCCTGTTTGTGCCAGTTTTGGCCAGGGGTAGTTGAAAGGGCTGTGTTTGGGAACTGGAAAGAGATTTCATGAGGAAGGTGGCAAAACTCAGTGTTTGCATTGACGTGTTATGTGTGTTCAAAAATTGAATCCAAGAAGGCTCCCCTGGAACAGCCTTTCTGGAAGGACTCCAGACTCCAACATAAGCTGACTTAGGTGACTGGGTGAAACTGGATTGTCTGTGATGTGTAGCATTTCAGATGTGGTCCTTTCTGTGAAAAAGGTGAAGTGAGTTTCCTCATTTCTTTACCTTTTTCCTGGTAGTGCTCTTAAGCAGCTAAATCCAGTGAGCTGGGAGAGCCAGAGAGAGCCAGTGCTCTCCACTGACAGCAGCGAGCAGCTGCTCCGTAGCCCTGTTCCCGCACCCTGCCAGTAGCAAGGCTAACCACAAATTAGCATGGCAGGAAGACAGGTGAGAGAGGTGGCCACATAAATACAGAGAGGACAAACCAGCCAGACTGTGTTTCTAGGAATCCACGTTCAGGGAAGTCCCTGTCAGAGATCCCTCTGGTACCTGGCTCCCAAATTTTGATGTTTGAAGTATCCGGCCCCCAGACCCAGCCTTACCAGCCTACAGCCCCTCAGCATCCCTGAGGGCTGGACTCAGACCCTTGGTCTCTCTGGTACCCAGGGCTCGGTCCATCCTCGTGACCAGCTAGTCTGGGTTGAACTTTGCTGATGAGTCATGCATGCACGTTGTGACGCATGCTGTCCGAACAGGGAGCACACTCACACAGAAAACAGAAACAGGGTTTAGGTAGGACAAAGTGGAAGTGATCTGGCTCAGAGCTTAGCCAAGCAAGTAAGCTGACCACCCTCCTGCTTGCACACCATTGGCCTCATTTATTCCCCACCTGATCCTCTTCCCATTTTCCTGCGCTTTTTCTCTGCCGTCCATGTTGATCCCTCCCTTCCACTCTCTTGGTCCTTCCCCTAAACACCTCATAGATCCTGTATAATCCTTAAATACTTCTGCTCAATCCCAAGTCTCCCCCTAAGCATCCCACAGTTATGCCCCCCTTACACAATGGTCCCCAGAGCTGGCACAGCCTTCCAGAAAGAGTTTCTTGTGTTGGCTCATGGCAGTGGGTTGTGTGGTGGAACTGGGGCTTAGTCCTTCACCTTTGAGGGTCTTGGGAGTGGCGATTCAGGGGAGTTAGGTTGGTTGGAGCTCCCCACCATGTCACTGTGTCCCTTGTCACTGTTCAGTCTTTGTGTCTGTTTTGAGGAGCAGTTAGGTGTCTGGCCCCGTGGCCGATAGGGATGACGAAGGTCAGAGCCCTGGGAGAGGCATGGGAGCCAGCCCGGCAGAGCAGGGCAGCTATATAAACCCTGCGTGTGGAGAATTGGGGTCCCCAGAATGTGCTCGCTGCTACTGCCAGTGAAATCGGTCATCAGTGTGCAGCAGGGCAGGCTCTAACTCAGACACTTTTGCTTAAAAAAAAAAAAAAAAAAGAGAGAAAAAAAGAGACTCTGAGTATCAGTATTTCCCCAGAGTCCTGTCTATACATTTTTTTGGTACACTTTGTCTAGTTACTGGAAAAGAAATACATACCTGCCAGACATAGAATAACTTAAGGAAAGTTCCTTGGCTTGCACTTAGCTATTTTTACCCTCAGTTTTCCTTTCCTTTAATGTTAATTAGGTGCCCAGCAAAATGCATGTAGTACGTCAATAATAAAGATTATGTAAGGGGATTTATCTGAGCAGCAAGCCCCTTAGCGTAGCGTTCAAAAAGGAAAATGAGCACTGGTTTACTTAAGCCCAAAGGACTCCATGTAGACAGCAACACTGAAATAACGTAAGAATGAAGATGGCTGTGCTCAGCCGGCTCCAGGAAGGTATCTGTGCTGCGTGTCGGTATGTTTGTGCACCGTGTCCGCTGCCCGTCCGGGGTTTGTTTTGAGAGTGGGCAGGTAGCCCTGAACATGGTGCCAACAGCATGGTTTGGTGAAATGGAGCAGACTGTGGATTTATCTACTGCATGCTCATGGAATTTCAAATACATAAAGATAAGGGTTATGATGATACAGATGACTTCAGTAAACAGAACACACTTCTTTCTCACTTGAATGGTCTTTTTGCTTCTGGCTGGTGCATTTTTCTCTGCAGCCACCTGTGTTGGCTTCTGCCAAAGAAGCTGAGCCTGCTCGTGTAGATTTTGTGGCTCTTAATTTGTTTTGCTTCATTAGGTGGAAGATGTAATTTATTCTAGTGGATACCTCAGCCCTCAGAGTTTACAGCTGATGCTTGTATCTGGCACTAAATTGTTTTTTCTAGTCATATGTAAGAGGGAAAGCACCGTTTGATCTGTGAAAATAAAACAAGGGGGAAAATACTCCATTGCAGTCTGTGGGAATTCTCAGCCATGAGGACTTCAGGTTCTGACCGATGACATTTCTCTGTGCCTGGGTTGGATCCAGGGACTGGTCTGCACTTGTAGGCTGAAACACTCACCAATCCATTTGAAATGGAGTGCGAGAAGGGAGATCAGCCCTTCTGGATGTGCTTGAAGATACAAGTCCCAGGTGAGAAATTCTTCATGATTGAGATAATCTGCTAGGACTATGCAGGTGCAGAAAGGAATTGTTCTCTCCCTGGTGCTCTCAGGCTGCTGTCTCATTATACTGGGCTAGCTGGGGGTTGTTTTATCAGCATAATAGATTCTCTAGATGAAATCTGAATTTGTGTTTGTTTCTGTTTTTAAAGAAATAAACATAAGCACATCCTCTCCTTTCCGTCTTCATGAGTTCCATGGAGGCCCCTCTTGTGTGTGTGTCTCTGGCTTTGTAACACAGCTGGAATTTTCAGTGCTAGGCTCCCTGAGCATTAGATAGGTCTGACTTTTAGAAAGCAGATACTGGTGTTCCGTGTGCTTTCAAAACCCTCCCTGCCAAAAGCCGCATTTCTTCTAAGATCTTTCAAGTTGGATATGCAAAAATTAGCCAGTTTTGC
This sequence comes from Falco punctatus, assembly GCF_963210335.1. NCBI lineage: Eukaryota > Metazoa > Chordata > Aves > Falconiformes > Falconidae > Falco > Falco punctatus. The sequence goes on from NC_137583.1 coordinate 73,441,525, forward strand.
AAATCTTGGTCTGTACATTTTCCTTTAAAAAAGATTTTTTTTTTTTGCTAGGTTTCTATGAGCTTCCAACTGTGCTCCCCTAACAAGCATCACATTTAAAGTACTTGCTTCAAAAGGCTGCTAGCCTCAGAGAATATAAGAAGACTTTCTTTTATTACTGTATATTAATTAAAGAAATGCCTAACACCTGCTTGGAATTCCTTTCTGGGAAAAAAAAATAGTTCTTCTTAACATGCAAGATGGTGAGTTCAAAGAAGCAGGGAATAAATTAACCAGTTTAAGAGTGGACATGTCTGGCAGAATTAGAATTATCCAGCAATCGCCAGTCCTGTAGGAGAGCAGGTGTTTGTATATCATATTTACCTTGGCTAAATCTACCCACACAGAGATGTCTGCCCCGAGGTGTCTCCTTGTACATCCAACTGAACTGTATTCCCTTTCTAACTGCTGTGTTTGGGCTGCCGAGTTATTGCGGCAAGGCTGATGGTGCTGTTGTGAGGAGCACCACAGGGAGCTCCTGAGCTCTGGCCCGAGGTCCATCTGGTCAGGGGCCATCTCTGACAGTAACCTGTAGGGAAAGAGGGTAGGAGACATGGCACATAGAGGTTGAGGTTTTATCTTCTTCAGGTATATGGGACAGCAAATGTAGAGGGGAGAGCCTGGGCTTGAGGGATCTGGCAGAAGAGAGCTCTGTCGGGGAACTGAATGGTGAAGTGGCCAGTAGGAAACATGGGATGGGTGGGCTTATTTTGGAGGATGCATGTTCTACACAGTCGCTGAGACAGTGAGCTCCAGCACAGTTTTGGCAGAACAGGTTTTTTTGCTTATTTAGTTTTGGAGTGGTTTTAGGCAGGAATTTTCAGAAAGTCAGTGTTGGACTGCATGACTCAGCAGAGTCTATAACGTAAGGTAGCTAACAGCTTGTGAGAGCGTGCAAAGTGGGGATGGAGAGGGAGTGGTTGCTTTGGGTGGACTTCATCTAGCATTTTAAAATATCTAAACGTGAGTGTCAGCTAGCTACCTACTGTCCACTGTGAAAATTGGTGAAGATGTGTAACAGAGTATAGCGACCAAGCGCCTCACAGCAGACCCTTGTATTTGGTCACCCAAAAAGCTCTCTGCTCCACTGGCTTCATTAGCCAGATCTCCACAGACTGCAACATGGGCTTGGAGACCTAGCTTTCCACCTGTACTGAATCCTCTCGTTCTTATCTAATCAGCCTTGGAAAAAAGACACTAGCTACAAAAAAAAAAAAAAAAGAGCTAAACCAAGATGGGAAGATGTGATCAGTTTCCCTGCAGAGTGCTTCTGGGGTTGAAGATCCCAGAGAGCACTTGAGGTGGTTAGGGATTTCTGGTGATGCAGAAAGTCTCTTTGAAAGCTGAAATGCAGAACTTGGGATTAGGAAAGGGGATGCCAGGGCAAACTCTGCAGGAACTTTGGGTTATGAAGATTAGTGGGGTGGGTGGAACAGGAAAATATAACATGTTGTTGTACTTCGGAGTGTCTTGGGGCTGGGCTGTGGTGTGTGGAGATTTGGGCAATCTGAAATATTAGGCATACCAGAGTGTGAGTGGGCAATACAGGAAGACAAACTGTTACAGACCTAAAAATACCGGAGCAGTTTTACAACACATGAAGAGCTGCAGGTTTAGTAGCCCAGAGGCTCTTGCGGCGGCGCAGGCATGCAGCACTGCCAGCGCCTGCCCCTTCGGCCAGCCAGCGCCGCTTCCATTTTGGAGCGTGAGCAGTGAGCTGGCATGCAGGCAGATGACAGGCCAAAGCTGAGTTTTTTTGAAGAAACTTGCAGAGAGCTTCAGATGATGAACATCTCTGACACTGCTGCCATCTGCTTTCAGAGCACTCGCAAACAAGGGGCAAAAAAATTAGCTGGATAAAATGAGTCACTCTGGTCTGTTCTTCTTTATTAAGAATCCTAAAACTGTAGCTTGCCATCCAAGTGTACAAGGAAAACAGATAACTGGTTTCACTTACCCATGTACTGTTCCTCTTAATTTAAATCATCTGACTTATGTCACAGAGGATAAAAAAAGTTATTGGTAAACTACCAAAATAATGTGGTATTTGCAAAGTAATTTTAACCCCCACTATTTTTCTTATTGGTACATTACTGGCAAATTAAATCCCAGTATCTGTCCTCTTCCTGGGAGAAGATGTGGTTTGAGGAGGTGACACATTAGCAGCTCCCAGGGGAACAAAGGCCAGTCTCAGTAGCTCAGAGGAGACACCAGAGCACCAATAGGCTATGCAAAAACTGCCAGGGCAAAAGCATCTTGCAGTAAGTGCTGGAGAATTGTAACTAATACAGGCTGCCAGCACGTATCAGTCCTGCAAGCACTTCTTTCAGGGGTCTCTAGTGATATTGCCACTGATTCAGCCTTTCCTCTCTCCTGCTTCAGCAGCTGGGGCTGGGGACCGTGCTGTTGAGGTCACTGCAAATACATTGGAAGCAGCATCTGAGCATTAAATACCCACATGAACCTGAGCTTGAGCTGTTGGAAAAGTGAGCAGTCCTGGAATGTTTCACCTTTGTTTCTCAGATTATCAGACATACCTGGAGGTGGTATCTCCAGAATTGTATTTAACTGTGCGTGTTCTTTTCGTACTGAGTACTCACCCTGTAGGTCTATTGCAGACATAAAGTGAGAGCGCTGTATTTCTTATGGTTCATTCTTGAAATCCTCTTTCAAAGTGCTTAAACTCCAGAAAATCAGCATGTGCATCGAATACTTTAATTCACTAGCTTACACAAGTTCACTGTTTTCATCTCTGGGAGCATGTAGCCTTCAGCTAGTGAGTGTTTTGTTGTACAAGAGAGAAAAAATTGGAGGCAATTGTGCTGAAGGTGGGTTTTGAAAGTGGCTCTTTTGGACTTCATAAATTTTAACTGTGGTTCTTTTTTACATTCAAAGATTTTGGTAGCAAGACTGTGTGCTTTCAAGTTACAAGGCTCTGTACCTGATCTTATGCTGTAAATTGCAACATTTAGCAATTTGTAGTTTAATGTAGAAGGATCACCTACTTTCCTAAATGCTTAAGTAATGTGGCAGGCTGTGGTTATTGATTCACTCTGAATTTATTACAAGAAAGCTGTATTCACTCTTTCCTCCTGGGAATGCCCCTCCTGAACTGCATGCTTGCTAGTGACAGCTCAGACCCCTGATACATAACCAAAGACCTTGCCTAATATCCTTGCAACTGCTCAGGGAATTTTTATTAAGTAAAAGCATCATTAAAGTAGACAGAATGATGAAGTTTAATGAGCATCTTTCTCACTTGATATTGTTAGTTTTGCTGCAGCAGCCATAGTGCTCACATTTGTTACTTCCAGTGGGGCAGATAGTGAACGCAGGGAGATTTCGTTCATGCTTATATTTGCATACAAAGAAACAATTCTGTTCATGGGAGATACTTGCTTTGAAAAATATATACAAGGAACGAAAGCAACTCGAAATCTCTGCCTAAGGGCTTTCTGCATTTTGCGTCTTGCATTTATTTCCTCTTTCACTTTAACATAATGACAAGGCTGCATGCAATACTGTAGTTGCTAAGTCTACAAAGGTTCAGCAGTTTGTGAGCTGTGGTTATAACTACTGGCTTCTGACTGTTGCTGCAAACATCTCAAATATTTATTTGCACTCCAGATTTCATTTTTCAGCTGAGGTTTTGGTCTGCGAACTGTGTGTAGTGTCCTATGCAGAGCTACACCAGCCCTGTGAGCAGGTGATATTCCAAAGTACCCAGTGCGAAGGTGCTGCCATGAATATATTGTCGGCACTTACCTCACAAGTCTGCCTTGAAACAGTAGCCACAATCTACCTCGGTATTCCTTTCTTTGTTCGTGGAGACCATCTGCCTTTGCTAAGTGTCTGGTCATACAGGCATGTATGTCAAGGTGCCATCTCCTAGTCCATTACCATCCATCAGCTGAGCTGTATAACCGTCTGTGTGCATGTCTTAAGCTGACCTCTGCTGAGGATGGTGTGTGAGTGTCTCTGCCTAACATGTTTGACTTTGCAGTGATGCCAGAGCAAAAAGCATGTACACAGTTAGTACAGCTTGGCTGACAGACGGTGACATGCAAGCTGTAGTTTCTGTGGTTGTATCCTTCCAGTAGGTATCAAAATCATTAAGGACTATATATGTAAACTCCACATCTGTTACATATAAAGGGTTATAGGTTATCATATAATTCAGATAGTTGCTTCTCTGTGCAGATCAGTTCCATTAGGTTTTTTCTCCTGTTTCTTTTTTATATTTATTTATTTATTTGTTTGTTTTCTGATGTGGGTTTTTTTTTTCCATGGGAGCTGTAAAAGTGGTGTCTGTTGTTGTACCAGAAGTTCATTGAAAATTGTGAATTCTCTTTTCCCTAGTGTAACAGAAGGCAAATTCTGTCCCAGAGGCATTATCGCAGTCATTATTGTATTTAAATGTTGTTGTGACACCATATGTCTCCTTGTGTTTGATGTGTGCAAACACAAGAGAGAGTCCCTGTCTGTGAAGGCTTGTATAATCTAAATACGTCTGATCCTTGCTCTTTGCGTAGCAGACTACTGTGATAGAGTGTAAAGCACTTATCTTCAGTTGAGATAGCAGTGTGCAGCTGAAACTTCCTTGAAATGTTGCCAGAGAAACCTAAGTAGATATATTTGATTTATTTCAAACCCGATAATTATTTTCCTGGATGAAACTACTGTGCATGTGTTGATAGAAGTGGTTGGACATGAGAGTAAGTAAAAGGAATGTAAAAGTACTGCAGATGCCTGCAACTCATGCACATCCACTACTGCTAATGTATTTGCATGGGGTGGAGTGAATTGCTGGAGCAGCAATAGCACTGAATATTGTAAGGAGCAAATATCAAAGAAGAACTGCTACCAAAAACACAGGTCAGCTAGGATTTTTACTGCTTAATGCGTGCAGTGGCCACTGGACCTCGTTTCGCAGTCAAAAGGTGTTGCCCAAGTAGACCTCACCAGAACTCTGAAGTTCATTCAATACGTTCAACATTCAGTTTCTTGAAAAGCAGTTATGTAGTCAGTAGAATTCTCACCATAGCCTTTCACTTCAGAAGTTGTTCACTGATCTGAGCACTGCCAGTCCACAAACTTGAACATTTGCACTGAGAAAGCAAGGAATGAGAGGCAGAATGAATGCTGCTAGTGTCATCTGAGAAAGTCATGTAAATTTTCCCAAGCAAAAAAGTGCAAAAAAACTGAGCAAAAAAAGGGTATGTAACACCTGAAAACTACTAAAGCTGTTACAGTTCTCTTTGGGTTGACACTAACAGGACAAAGGAGTGATGGGGTGGCAGGAGGTGGAAAACAGGACAGTGACAGGGGACTTCTGTTCCCATCCATGAGGGTTTTTTTGTGCTCAGATACAGTGGGTCAGTGGATTGTCTGTTAATTCAGCGCTTAAAGTCCCAAATGGAGACTTTCTTATTATATGAAAAAAACTCACATTCTAGTCCAACATAGCAGTATTTCTCTAGAGCCAAAACCCAACTTGAATATTAATTTAGTATTTAACTAATGGTGCTCACAGATTTGAGCATACATTTCCACTTCTCTGTTGCTAACTTCTCCAAGTTACAAAATCATTGCTGAGAGTGATTCAAATGCTGTGCTGCATATCGTTGAGAACAACATGCTGCTTGTTCCCTGACTTTCTACCCTGGATCTGTTTCTGATGGGACAGCCTCCTTGACTGGCACTTCTGTGCTCGTCCACAATGACAGTATTTCCTGATACCGAAAGATCTCCTTCCATATCTTCTGTCCCTCAGCTCACTTAACGCCTTCCAAAACAGGACAGTTATTTAGGATGGATATCTGATTAGTATGCATGCTGTGTACTTTGATAAAATATAGCCTTGTGCTGTTGTGGCTTTATCTCTTACGAAAAAAGAAAAATATGTGTATTGTAGCTAACAGTAAGCATGCAGTTATCGCAGAGGGTCAGGGCTCTCTGCATTCATCAGGAAATGGCATCTGATCCCTTGTTGACAGGAGGTGATGGCACACATAACATTTCAGTGAGGTGAAGTGATGTCGTAGTTTACAGTTGTATTTTCCTTGAGCAAGGCTGTTTTGGGTACAGTGCACCTTGACAGCAGCCTGCTTAGCAGCATCATGTTAAACTGCAGCTGCTGGGGAGGTAAAAGCGAGTGCTGCTTCTCCACCCCACCCTACAAGAAGCTCTGATCTTATTCTGCCGTCCAAGAACCCCATAGCTGGAGTATCTTCCAGATACAGCAAAACAGAACTCAGAGCAGGCGGTAGCTTTTAACCTCCTGACATAGAGTAGAATAAAATAAACACCATGCCACCTCACACTGCTGTTGGAAGCAGCCTACAGCAGTCATCTAGTCCAATTCAGGGCTGTTAGAGGTAAAGCACATTATTAAGGGCATTCTCCAAATGTCTCTTAAACAGTGACAGGCTTGGGGCATCGACCACCTCTCTAGGAAGCCTGTTCCAGTGTTTGACCCCCCTCTCAGTGAAGAAATGCTTCCTAATGTCCCAGTCTAAACCTCCCCTGGTGCAGCTTTGAACCGTTCCCTCGCATCCTCTCACTGGATCCCAGGGAGAAAATCTCAACATTTCCCTCTCCATTTCTCCTCCTCAGGAAGCTGTAGAAAGCAATGTATGTTTTAGCTAAAATGTCTCTGTATCTGACATAAATAGACCCTCCATGGCCATGCCTTATAGCACAGTAATTCAAGAGTAATTCTGTTTGGATCCTTGTTCAATGTCTCTTATGTACAGTTGACTGCGTAGTCCGCCAGGCACTGTAGAAGAAGGAGGGCCCATCCTCTGCTGAAATCAGTTTCAGACAGCAAAGCAAAAGTCGTCACTGTAAATAAAGAGTCACTTTATCTCTGAGATACCTGCTCAGGGTAATACCCACTGCAGAACTGTACATCAGGTCGTGCTTTCTGGATAAACAACAGCCTATCATGAGTAACTAAGTCTGTCCTGACTTGACTAAGCGAAAGTAGCAAAAGGATTTGTGCCTGGTTCTTGTTTGCAGCAAGGGCTGGACGGACATGCAAGCTCCGTACAAAGACTGCAGCAAGGGAGAACCCACGCGAGGGTGCGTGTGATGGACCAGTGCAGCTTGTATGCAGCAGTTGGGTCCTTCCGTGTGCCCCAGATACATGAAAATGCAGGACCCAGGTTCTGTGGCAACAGTGCTGGCAGCTACTCACCCAAATTTTGACACATCGAGAGGCAGTTCTAGGAAGACTCAGAGTTTCTCAACCCCAGGCCCCTGATCTGTCCTGCTTCTTGGCAGAGTTCACCAAAAGGTGGAGGTGCAGTTACACAGGGAAGGCTGTTGTGGGAACTGGTGCTGTTACCTTCTGCAGTAGCAGAATTCCTATCAAGTGGTAGAAGTTAGCATCCGACCTGACTGGCGGCAGTGTAGTACAGGGTTGGGGCGGGCACTCACCAGCACTGCCCTGAAGGGTTGGCAGGGGGACAGCTTTAGAGGGATTTCAGTGTCGGTGTCAGCATTGCCAGTGATCGTACAGCTGAATGAGCAGGCACAAAGCTTGTCTCAGTTCCTTTCTAGATACACTGACGCCCCCGCAAAGCCCGTCTTCAAAAAGCACTTTATGTCAATAAGGGGAGTTAAGTTTGAGCTGTGTGTATTTTGGGTAGGTTTTTAATTTAGTTTAATCAGGATTACTCATAAATTATCTATTAATTACTATGTGATATTTAGCAAGATTCTCTCAGCCATGTAGTCTATTTAGCTTCGCTGTGAATGCTAGCCATCTTAATTGTAGGATACTTTGTCAACATTTAATCAGTGGTACTTACTAATGTGGCATTGATGTGTTGGTAGCTGGCCCAGTACTATCAATCATGTGTGAGCAGCGAAGGCGGGTGTGACGCCATTGCTCTCTGTCACATTATCAAGCCCTTGGGTTTTCTGGTTAGGGATGATGCTCACTTAGCTCTAAGCGGGCACTCTATCTCTCCAGTTCAACCCAATTTTTGTCATTGTCGGCTTGAATACACATCCTTGCAGCCTTTTAAGCCTTAATCCCGTAAATGTGCAATAAAGGTTGCTAGTTTCTGAAGGCAAAATGGCTTGCTCCTTCGCTGCTTTTGCAAAGGCCTGCTCTTCCCCATGTTACTCTCCGGGTAAGTCGAGAAAAACGTAATACTAATGACTGCAGCATGAGATCCAATAGAAAATTCAGTGTTGAAACAAAATAAATATGACCTTCCTTTTTTTTTTTATTTCTAGTAACTAGATGCGTTGTTTAACATGCTGCAGAATAAAAGCCTGTGTTTAATGGTTGTATCACAAATATCTGTCTCATTTCCTTGCAGTCTGTATGGCAGACACATGCAGGCGAATCCTGAGCCTCCAAAGAAGAACAATGACAAGTCAAAGAAGATCAGCCGTAAGCCTCTGGCAGCCAAGAACAAATAAGTCCCTGGTTCTGCCTCTGTTTTTATATCTTTTACATTGCTTTTGCATGTGCCTATAATATTCCTACGCATCTCCTGTTACTCATAAGAAAGCAGACACTAGAGGTAAAACCAATTTACTATGTATACTGCTTCAGAAAATCCTGCTTAAAGAATACAAAAATACATATTCTCTTAATTGTGGTCACATTTATGTAGCCATTTAATATAGCACTGTCAGACACATTTTAGCTTTTCTATTTATATGTATATTAATGTCCTTTCTTCACATGTATCACATCCTGTTAATATCAGGGGGTTTGCACCTATATTATACAATATTAAATTTCATATAATATTCCAAGTGATTTTAATAAAGGTCTTTATTTGTATTGTGTTTCACTTCTTTCAGTAGAACTTCTGAATAGCGCATTTCTTGAGGAACATATGTGTCCTGTTTCCTGCAATGTATTAATGTCTTGTGTTAGGAATGTGATAGCGCTTTATCTGATACAAGTTAGTTAAGATGTAAAGCATTCTGTTCAAGGAGTGAAACATTTTAATCAGTTTGTATTTCTTTTTTATATTGCTGTGTCCTGCTTTTTTGCCTTGAAGGTTATTTTGAAATCAAGGAGTACGGGAAGGGAGAGAGGGAAGAAAAAAAAAAAAGTCTTTGTAAAGAGCTGCCAATTGCCAGCCTCAGTTTGCTCAGTTTGGAGGAAGAGAACTTTGTCATTTGAAGAAAACGGTATTTCTGCCAATTTTTTAAGTGCTTTTTGGGCAGAAAACCCAAATAATGTATTTAATCTCTGCTGAAGGTGCTTGTATTGAAGAGCTATTCCAAACGGCTCTTGAAAATGCCACAGGTTCTATATTTATCTGTACAAAGCTGGCACCACAACCAAGCTGAGAAGTCACAAATTGTTTAACATCTCAAATAGCTTCAGGTCTTACCAGTGGAGAAGAAAAACCTAAAATCTACAGACAGTGGTTTCCAAACAATTTTAGTCTTAGCAGAGCAAAAGGTAACCGGGAAACTCAAGGAGCAAGAACAGATACTCATACCTCAATCGCTCCTGTTGGGACCTTCCTGCCCTTGATTTCCAATTCCATGAATTTCATACCTGAGCAACCCATTTCTGAGTTTTGACTGCCATCTGGACAGCAAGCCAGGAAGTATGCCCAGACTGCCGAAACAGGCCTGTTGTGTTCAATCAGAGAAGAAAAGGTTTTAAATATCTCATGCTAGATGTACTTTCTAGAAAGGCCATTTTGTATCTGAAGACTTTTGATATCAGCACCAGCCTTTCAATTGCATTTAGGATTACCCCAGCATTTAAGTAATACATGGTTGCCTTAGTCTGGGAATAAATGTATTGATGTGTATTTTGCAACAGATTTTTTGAATTGGCAAGCAGGGCTAGGAAGTTGGCATCAAGCTTTAGACTCATTTTAAGTGGTCTTTAGTACTTCAGAAGAATGAGGCAGTCTTGGTAGGCAGATGGAAAACAGTAAAAATGGTAGACTTGTCAGGAACAGTCAATTCTATCCGTTGCAAGCTCTGCAGGGGATTTTCCAGACCTCTTATGTGGTCTGTCTAGGGGAACAGGTCCAACTGAAACAGGCCCGTGGAGGCAGTATGTTACGTGCATGTTAGGAACTTAACAGTGAAAACTGGCCCCGCAGCTGGAATGAACACCAGTAAATCTAGGGTAGGCACGAGCATGTGAGGGCACCTGAAGACAATGATCGTGCTACAAAAAGCCCCTGTCAGTGAAATGTTAGAAGATCCCCAAACTGCTACTGCAAATTCCTTTAGGAACAAAATAAACAGCAAGGGCACATCTATTGGTAAGGGGTGAAGAGGCTCTGGATTCTTCCCCCAGTACCCGTCGCTGGCACTGGATGCTACCCCAGCCCTCGAGGATGGCAGTGCCCACGGGGCTGAGCCACCGCTGTCCTAGCAGATGTCTGCAGCCATGGCTAGACCCCTACTTTCAGGCTTGAAGATGTTTTATGTACACTCACTTCCAGCTAAACTGGATTTGCTGCCATCCTGAAACCTCCCCTGGGCACACCTGGGCATGGTTTCCTCGAGCGGGGTAGCCGTGCGGCTCTCGCTGGATGTGAACAGTGAATTCAGCCAGAGCTAAAGGCATCCGCGTGCTCTCTGCGGCTGCCTCCGCCACCTGCTCTGCGTCTTGGGGTTTAGGAAGAGAGAAGCTGCTGCAGGGCTACAAGGGTTTCAAAGCATGGGGTAGAGTCTCAAATGTAAAAATAAGAGCTTGCTGGGGAAGGCCTGATAATATTACTGGTGGGAAGCTACAGCACTGCTTTAAAATAAGCTGCCGATTTTCAAGCATTAGTCAGAATTCCATTAACTGCTGTTGCAAATTTTGAAAGTGTTGAAAGACTCGTGCAAGCTCTCCTCTGCAGGGTTTCGAAGTATTGATTGGAGCATTTCTGGGTGTTCATAGCAAAAAAATCCACCCAACCTTCCCACTTCTTCCCCCATGAAGGAGGACAAAACACAGTTTTGACAAGCAAAAGCAAGTATGAAGGGTCTGGGGAAGAAGAAGTGAAAGGCATAAAGATGATAAGGATAAAAGAAATCCTAAAGGGAGCAGTATTATACTGAAGATGGTGGCAAATGGAGGAAAAAAGAAGTTTCTTGAAAAGAAAGATGAAAAAATAAGATGATGATCTGAGAAGATCTTGAAAAAATGAAATGTATAAAGCTTTACAAACAGAAAACAGAATGGGAGGGAAAGGAGTGCTCTTCAGAGGCTCAGGGCAGAATAAAAGACATGGGGAAGGAAAGCAAACGATCTAGGATGTAAGACACTAATGTTTTGGTGTTTTTAAAAAGGTACCAGCTTCTTAGAGAAAACAACACAACAGTTTCAATGTGAGTTTGATGATTTTATGTATCTGTTCTCTGGAGTCATTGCTTTTTTAATATTGAAAAACAACTTGTTTCATTTTATTGGGTCACATTTATTTCCCCATTGTACTTAAAAGAAAGGAACTGCTGTGGCCTACTGTGGTGAACCAATTAATGAGCATCACAGCTTGTGATGGTCACTCTGATGCTCCCCAAGGTCCTTTCTCCAGAGGATCCATCAAACCAAGGCCCTTTCCAGGGAGCCCTTGGGCGCTGCGCGAGGTGAGCAGTTGTGTTATGCCACCTGCAGCACGGAGCTCTGTAGAGGCAGCCGTTTGCTCCTCTGGTCAATATTGTTTCACTGGCCTGGTGAACTATGAGATCCCTGGTCTCAGGGTGCCTTGAAAAGGACTTTTTTGCCATCCATGCATTCGCAGTCACTCATTCAGGTTGCCTCTTTGGGCCAACCTCTCTTACAGCCAACAACATGCCACTTCAAGAGGAGAAAATTATTCCTGTGAGAAGAAAATTTGCTTTCTACAGCTTTCCAGCACCTGGGAGCTCTTTGAAAATGATGATGCAATTGTCTGTTTCAATTTTGCATATGATGAACTGGAAAGAGTTTGATGATTTTTTTGCATACAGTGCACCCTGACAAAGAAAACTTTCCACAATTACTGTAAGACCAATATGCTGTGCCTGTGCAAAGAGTTGCCTGGGGAATTAATGCTCCTTGATAAGGATGGGGCAAAATGAAGCCAGAAATCCCACATACGCAGGCACCATCCACAGTTTTCTTGTACTTACAGTGCCTGTTAACCCTGTATTGCCTCCTGTGGTCGTGAAGGACAAGTAACAGGTGTTTTTAAAAAAAAAAAAAAAAAACCACAACCAAAAAATCTCAGCTCTGAGAACTGGGCACTGCTGTTACTCTCTTTCTTATTTAGAAAAGATGTGGGCAACAACACTGCGATTCTAAAAGCTTCACCTTTTTATGATTGTTGGTCTGGAAATATGTTTCCCATGGAGTCACTGGTATTCAAGCATCTTTATTTTGGGTTTAGCCAGGTCTTTCCTATTAAGGAAATGACACTGTAGCATCTGTTCATCAGTTAGCTGCCAGCCTTACAGCTGGCAAATTAGACCAGCAGCATGGGCATTTCTCCTGAAATGGCAGCTTGTTTGGAGGTACAACCTGAGCCAGCATGGCCCTCGCCTCTCCTCCCTCAGGCACTGCGTATCCTCTCCATCCTCCTGCTCCGGGCCTACGCCCCACCATGCTGCAGTACGCAGTGCCCAGTGCTGGGCTCTCGGAGGACAGGGAGAAGCTTCCCTCTGCTCTGCCAGACCCCTGCTCCCTCCCAGGGAGCAGAGTGCGGTCAGGAGGCGTTTCCAGCCCCAGCAAGGCTGGGGTGCTCTGCGCTGGCTCACGGCTTGGTGCTGGTAGGAGAGCTGGGAGGGTGAGTCTGCGCCATCCCCACGCGAGCTGAGCAGCAGGAGCTCCGGAGACGGGTAATATTTCCAGTTTGGAGCGGGTGGTAACTGTTAATATCCACATGACAACTAGGAGGAGTGAGATTGTCATCAGTTATATTAGTTGTTAATTTTGTAAATATTAACAATTTCTAGGATTATGGCACAGGATGTCAGCTGTCAACTTGCTTTATTTTCCTCCTACTCCTTCTTGCAATGACACATCTTTTATACTCCGAGATTCGTGCCATGTGTTTGTTGCCTCGCACTGACGCTGGGGCTGGCAGATGTTCTGGGACAAAACCATGATAACCTCCCGAAAGTTAGATTGTCTTCCCCTCCTAGGCACTTTGTTTCCTCTGATCTAAGGAGAAGTCATTTGCCTGTAAAGCACAGTGATTTATAAATATCTGTGGCTGGTTTTCATCCAGCGCTGCCACCGAAGCCGGTGCCTTTGGCACAGCCGAGCTCCCGCCTCCCCTTCCAGCTCACCTGTGAGTGCCGCATGCAGGCACCACTGCTCCCTGTCCCCCTTGGAGCAGGAACTGAATTACAGCTCGCCAGGAACTGTTTCCCTATTGTGAAAAAGCCCTTAAAATTGACATTTTTACAATATATCTCAAGAGCAACATTTTAACTGTATTTTTAGATCGAGAAGCATGGTAATCATGCGAATGCCAGCTGCGGTAGTCACCCCCGCAGTGTGATAGACGTGTTTGGAGGCAGCTTCAGCGACGAGGTGTGATCGGGGGCAAAGCACCAGGGAGGGCAGTTTTGCCGTGGCACTGGCTCCTCACCTCGGCTCCCTTGCCGCTGACGGGAGCCTCTCTGCCTGCTGTGCCCTGCTTCTCCGCCACCGGCCGCCCCAAGCACGCAGCTGGTGCCCAGCCGAGTGGTGCTGACCCTAGGCAGAGATTAGCTTCACAATTTTCCTGACATCTCGGTTATTCAGGGTAATGTTTCAAATGGCCCCGGTGCCAGGGCAGCCACCAGTGTGAGGAGGAGGAGTGGGGAGCATGGCAGTGGCCAGCCGGGTGCTGGCAGGGGGGCGAGCCTGGCATGGAGCTGCACCCTCCAGCCTGGAGCGATTCGTGCCTGCGGATGGTGGCGTGCAAGCACCGGGCAGAATAGCCCCGCTGTTTCAGTGAGCGTTAAAATGGGGTGCCCTCTGCAAGGGCTGGTGTCCTACAGGCCCTCGGGGGGGGCTTGCCCTCTGCCTGAGCCTGGGTGATGCTGTGCTTCTCGTGGTTCTGATAACCTTCGTTTTGCTGGCATGGAAATCTCGGGCTGGTGACAGTGGGTTTCCCAGCAGCACTGAGCTATTGCCAGGCAGAGCCTGAGGAGCGGGGACACCTCCTGCCACTGGCATCCTCACGTGCCAACCCCCCACCCACTGGGGCCACCCCGAGTTCGGCCAGCAGCGCTCCCCAGGACCAAAGGGAGCCACCCGTGGGGCTGGGCACGGCAGCACCTTGCCCAGGGGCAGCCGGAGGGGAGCAGAGCCGAAGGGTTCACCTGAGGCTCGGTCCTGCAGCCCGGGGCACCGCTGGAGGAAGGGCAATGCCACCGAGGCTGGGATGTGCGCTGGGATGTGGGTGGCTCAGGCTGCCAGTGGGAGCGTAGGTTTTAGCTTCATATTGGGTGTTTTTTTCCCTCCAGCCACATGGTTTAGGATGTAAGATCACAGCAGTGACGTGGAGAACTGGTGACCTTGTCAACTACCCCCTCAGAGGGCTTAGTTCTAGAAACCATACTGTTGGTGGCCTGGTTTGAGCACCCTCAGCTACCATGTATTTGTTCTCCTATCGATCCAGCTATTTTATTTTAGGTAGCTGCTCAACCACACCTGTCGTGCCAAATCACACAGAAATGAGCACCCGTGTTTGGAGCAGAAGAGAGCGCCGGTTCAGAGGAATGAGGTGCGCGGGTACCTCCTGGGACAGGCTGTTAGCAGCTGCCGTCCAGCCCGTACCAAGTGACTTCCCCGTCTTAGTTTCAGGTCGACTTAAGCTACTAAAAGATTTCTGCTCTGCTGGTGATATCCAGAGGCGCATTAAACCCCTTGTAGATCAGAAATTCAATACTAATCCATTCTGAGGGCAAACATAAAAATCCAAACTTTGATTTAAATTCGGGTAACTTGCCGGCAGTGTGTAGCTTGGAACTTAACTGCCAGCAGCTCTGCGCTGCCTGCGCGTTGGGAGGAATGGCCGGTGCAGTTCGCCGCCTTTGCCAGCAGCGGGCGCCATAACACAATTAGAACACCGAGCGAGGCGAACACCGGCCGGGCAAAAGTGAAGGCCTGCAATCCTTTTAATTGCTCCTGTTGCTGGTACAAAAATGTGCTGAGACGGTTCAGCGCGAGCACAACCGTCACCCCCAGGCTCGGCAGGGTGTCCCCAGTGAGGCTGCTGGTATTTCCTTTCCCCTCACTTTGCTTTTACATCAACTCCTCCAATTAAGAAACCAAGTAATTCAGAGGCAGCCATGCGGCACCAAGTGCAAAGGCTAAAAATAACCCCAGAGCCTCTGGAAAACCAGCTCCCGGGCTCCCCACGGAGCACAGCTCTGTTGGGATGTGTGCGATGAGGATCACAGCCCTGGCTTGCCCCGTTCGTGGGGCAGTCAGACCCCCGGCAGCCAGCCTGGCCATCCCCGCGGGGCTGGATTTGGGGGGCACCGGGAAGCCCACGAGGGCAGGCCCCGGCAGTGATGCTCCTCTGCTCCTTCCTCCGGGAGAGCCCCTAGCTGCCACGGGTGGGAGGCATTGGGGCAGAGCAGGGGAGTACGCCGGGCCCCTTGGGACGAGCAGGACTCCGCACTGGGGGCCTGGAGCCAACTTCTCCATCCCAGAGGCAAGCGCTGACCTAGAAGTGGGTCCGCAAGGGTTTTGGAGCGGCAGCTGACAGCTCTGCAAACAAACACAGAATAAAAGTTCACCACCATTCCTTTTTCAGCAAGAAAACAGAAACACCCACCCCACCCAGGAAATAAAGATTGAAAAATAATCCCCCCAAAGCCCTTGAAATGAAAGAGGGGAGAAACAACCCCATGAGTTTGGGAGGAAAAAGGAATTTCTTCCGAGTAAATAAATTAGGGAAGGCCAGGCCACCTGTCATAGCTTCACAGCCAGAGCCACGCTCCTGCGAGGTACAGGCAGTTACAAAACATAAAATAGTGCATCCAGTTCTGCATAGGAGTTTTCTGTTCTTGTAAACCAAATGAAATTAATCATTACATTTATCTACAAGCTGTTCTATAAAATCAATAAGCTCCAGCACTGCATAGCAATCAAAATATGACAAGGCACTTAAACTTTGCCAACTCAATCCAATTAATGATATCTTCGTTAGAAAACAGTCATTTTTATAGAGTCAGTTGACTCTTCAAGGACTATAATATAAGCTTGCTATAAGCTCATTGATTTTTACTTTATGATTTCCAGTTGAAAGCAAACAGAGAACACTCACTTTATAAAACTGTGAAAATATGTGCGTATTTAACATACCAATATTATTTATAAGCAGCAGCTACTATTTAAGTGCCTCTTGTACGCCTTGATAAAAGTGGTTCATGAATTCAGCCCTCTCAGATGTTCAGAGGATGTTCTTCCACATTATTGCTATCGTCATTTGTCTTTCCTCTCTGACATATGCAGTTTTTTATGCAGGAAAACTCTGTAGATGAGGCTCGTCAGCAAGGAGGAGGGTGGCCTGAATACCTATGAGGTGTCACTGGAAACCCAGCACCTCTGAAAATCCCAGCCTGGCTCCCCCCCCCCGTTTACTTAACAGCCTGGGATCTTGCAAGGCAGAAGGGTGACCAGGGGACCCTGAGGAAAGCAAGAGTGGGATAACACTGCAGGTGTAGGGGGTTAGATGTAGGGAAAAGCTTACTGGGTGCTAAGGACTTCTGGGGATGACAGGTAGAGGGAGAATGTTTGGTTTGGGATAGGGATTGGAGGGAAGAGAAGGACCCCAAGACTCGGTGGGTGCTTGTGAAACTCACAAGCCCTCTTGGGAAATTAAAGGTAAAAGACAAATCCTGCAAAAACGTACATCAGGAGGTGAGCAGTGCTGAACCCAGCTCACCTTCGAAGAGCACAGCTGGGGGCAAGAGCTCTTCTCTGCTGCGCAGTGACGCTTGGTGCTGTATACACGTGGCTTTTGTAGGAGTGTCCCCATGCCACGTTATCCCTCAGCCTCCCCCCGTGTCCAGCCAGCCAGGACAGACGGGCCAGAGCCAGCGCCAGAGCAGAGCCTCGGTGCTCCCTCCAGGACTTCAACAGGGAAAATCAGAGTTGAAAACCGCAAGTCACAGGTAATGTGCCCCAGCAAATGGTGCCAGTGAGAGCCGGTGCCCAGCCCCGAGGGCAGGAGGTGCCAGCCCCGAGGGCAGGAGGTGCCCAGCCCCGAGGGCAGGACTGCATGTCCTGCACACAGGGCCTGGGGGCTGGGTGGCCTCAGCTCTTTGCCAGGGTTTGTGGGAGGTTTGACTTCAGTCCCCAGGAGCTTCCAGGCACTGAGAGGCAGATGATGCCCGGATCCACAAGGATTTCTTACTTTCTGAGCTGGTGGTTGTGAGGTTAACACAAGACCACCCAGCTTGAGCAGTGTTTCGATGGCAGCAGGCAGGATCTCCTGCCTTCAATAAAAGCACTGAAGAAATCAATTTAACCAGCGGGAAGGTGCTGCGCCAGGGCCTCAGGACCGGCCAGTGGGTCTCTCCACTGAGTCAAGCTGTCGGCTCTGTGACTCCACCTTTCCTTGCACTTGTCCCCCTCGGGCCTGTGTGGCTGAGCAGCCATTTCTAGGGTGCCCTCTCAGGGGAGGCAGCGGCTGGGGCCGGTGGGCACACAGTGGGCAGCGCTGGCTGTGCATGCTGCACACCAAGCCTCACCGAACCAGGGGGCTTCCTCCTGCCCTCTGTCCCTGAACGAACCTCAAAAAACAGGCTCCAGCACCAGAGCATAGAAAAGCACTTCTGTCACCAGCAGCAGGAACAGCCAGGTAAATCACATCACATCGGTGCCACATGCTTCTTAGGAACAGTCCTTACCGAGGCAGTCACATTCATAAGTGCAAAAAAATCCCCCAATTATGGCAAGTGCTTGGGTTGTGGTGTTTTACTGTCATTAGTAAGAGGCCTTCATTAAAAGTCTGAATATGGAAGGGAAGGATGGACCAAGCTGCTTCTGTCCCATCAATGCTCAGATCTTCCCAGAACCAAAGGAGGCTGTCTGGGGAATGAGGATCTGGAGTTTCGAAGAAAAAGACAAAAAATGAAGAGAGGCGTGAGTTTTACTTCCTTTCCAAAAGCATGAGTCTGTTTTCAGTCATGATATGGCAGATACAGATGAAAACAACAAAAAAATAATTGCATTTCCACAGTAATTCTTCGCAGTTACACGGTGCATTACTCCCAGTTTCTGAGACGCCTTGCCTAGCCGAGGTAACGCAGCACCGGGGTGTCACCGGCACATGCTGGAGGTGCGCCAGATGGGGAGGGGGTGCAGGTGCCCTGGCACCGGGCAGGGGGCTGAGGCTGCAAGCAGGTGAGCCTGTGCTGTGGCAGGAGGGCTGCAAAGGTCGGCCGGTGGCCAGGGCCACCGCCAGCACCAGCACGTGGGCACCGGGGCTGGGCTCAGGGCGCCGGAGCCATTCGTGGTGTGACACAAGGGGTGAAGGGCTTTGCGCCCTGTGAGCTCGAGCCTTCAGAGAGGCGAGCTGGAACGATCACAGAGGAAAGCTGGCCTCAGGCCTCCGGCTGCGCCTTCTCCCTTTCCCATGGCTTTTGGATGCTGGAAGAGATATAACAGGGTGAATAATTGGATGAGTCTCAAGGCACTTTTTTGACAGTCTTCAAATCAGCCAGGTTAATAGGAGCTCCTCAACGCAGCAACGGGGGAAGGGGAGGAAAAAGCCATGACAAGAGCGGGTGATTAGCAGCCTGCGCTGGGGGAGCCCAGCCCGACGCGGGGGAGCTGCTACTGAGCTGGCACCTTCTCACAAACACAAGGCTTGCAGGGGCAGGCAGCTCGCTTCTGGCCAGGATTAAGCGTAAGCACACGTAACGGAGATTTCGGTGCCGCCTGCCGCTCTCCGGGGGATGAGGGGTGGTGCAGGGACGGCTTCCCTGCACTCCACTGAGCCCCCTGGCATGGGTCAACACCCAAAAGGACAGAGCTGGAATTAGGCGGAGGGCAAATGAAGGAGAGGCTGGATGCAGCCGGTGGTAGCGGTGACAGGAGATGGGGTCGACCTCTCCTTGCGTATCCCCACCTGTGCAAAGCCTGTCTGGTGGGCCAGCCAAGCCCTGCTCCAAAAAATAGCAATGCCAGGGCAGCAGCAGCAAGCTGGGGTGGCCAGCGGCACGTGGGAAGCGCTACCCAGCTCTGCGGCTGCCCAGGGCTCTGGTGCTGACCCGCAGAGGGAGGCTGCTGGTGCAAACACAGCGGCAAGAAATCCCTTACAAGACTGAGTGACAGTAATTGGGAGTAATTGCAGCAATGCAGACATGAGGAAAGCTTTATAGTAATTCACTGCTCCCTGTAATATAATATGAATAATCTCCCTTTAAAGTGATGGTTATGACTGCAGCCTTATCATTTTTTTTGAGTTTTGCCTTAAACTAGTTGTAAACTGACATAATCAGTTTCTGTGGGATTATTAAGAAGATCACACATCTATTATGCCTCTCAAATCAACCATTTTTCTACCTTGTCTTTACTTAATGTCTTTTTCCTTTTATTCA
The DNA here is from genome assembly GCF_963210335.1 of Falco punctatus. Lineage (NCBI taxonomy): Eukaryota > Metazoa > Chordata > Aves > Falconiformes > Falconidae > Falco > Falco punctatus. The sequence goes on from NC_137583.1 coordinate 73,461,088, forward strand.
CCCTTTAAAAGAAGAAAATTAATCTCCTTTGTCACTCAGGCCTGTTCTCCTGGTTACAGATGCCGTGGCAGACATTTCCTACCAGGAAAACAAATAAAATTTGGCTCAGATTCTGAAACACTGATCACAACTCCTATCTCCAAGGTCTTTCAGTAGCTCGATTTGCTTAAGCATGATGTTACACTAAAAGAGACGGAGGCAGCCGGTGCAGGAGCTCGCCCAGGTAATAAGGGTTACCCAGAATTTAAGCTGAAAAGTGACTGATGGCACCACACAAGATCATCATCCAGATATTAGCCTTCAGACCTGGTTTGGGTGCAAAACTGTTGACAAAGAGCAAGGCGCATTTGCAGTGCTTCATGCCTTAGTGTTTTTCATCTGACGAGGCTCCCTACATTCCTCTTCCTGCCTCCCAGGTTGTCTGGTGGCTGTCCTGGGAGGATGGAAGCTGTATTTTAATCTGTAGCATCAATGCTCAAAAACCGTAAGTGCAATTGAGGAGGAAACACTTAGGTTGTGTTTGGAGCCACCCTCATTCAGTCAGTATTTTCTGCTTCAGCACTACCAGCCAAGAGAGGAGGCTCAGCTGCTGGTCTTCAGCCTGGCTTCTGGGAGTCAAGTGGCAGCTCTCCAAAAAGAAAGAGTATAGGAAACTGAGGGCGAAGCGTCAAACTTCTCAAGGAAGTGGGTGAAGGCAGGTGCACCTGAGTGCATCATCAAGACGTCATGAAGAGGAGCAAACCTCCAGGGTCAGGACAGGGCACTGGGGCAGCCGAGCAGCCTGCGCTGGTGGGTGCCCTCCCTGCCACTGCCACTGCCTCTCACCACTTGCCCTGCTGCAAGGGCTGGGGGCTGAGGGCTCCTCAAAACAAATCTCCTCCTGTCTGTGGAAAAACCCAGTACTTCCACGTTTCTGAAAGCCAGGCCTCTTACATGGGTGTCTGAAAAGGGCTAATGACACCATAGCAGGCATGCCTGCCCTTATTTCACAGAGCTTGTCCCTCACGATTTCAAATAAGACTGAAAAGCTGGTGGAGTTCTTGTGAACTTTCCTTCAGAACAAATTATGCTAAACTGCTTCTGAGTAGTGCAAAATGCTTTCATCTAACATTTGGTATTCTGGTATGCGTCCTGTATTCTTGTTTCCATCGGTCACAATTCCCCTTTCAGGCAGCCTGTGAAGTGACATCCCCTTCTGCATGTGCAGGTGGGCTACAGAAAATGCAAACGTAAGTAAAGTCAGATATGAGCTGCCATTACATTTCAGGGTTGCCGTTTGGGTGCACACACTAAACCAGGTGGGCTCTGGTGGCTGAGTGCAGTTCAGAAAGAATATGAGTAATTCTGCAGAGCAGATCTGGTGCAGAGATTAGCAAATAAACCAAGGAGGAGAAGTCAAAGCAGCACAATTAGAGTGTCTGAGTCAAGGTAGGTCTGGATCTGGATTTCTTTCATTCTCTGAAGCTTGACCATTCTATAAAATTTTGGAAAAAAATGGGGAAACGCATTATGTGTTATGGTTTACCACGTACGGAGAATCTTTGTGATCTCATGCAGTTGGGCACTGAAGTGTCAGCACTCACGTCCAGATGAAATTCCTTACAACTTTTTCGTATTGGTAATGAGCACGCTTTCCTTCTGCAGCCAAGTCCTAGCAGTGAGCAGAGAGGCTTCTACAGGGTAGGTCTCAGTGTCCCTTCTTCCCCTTTGGATGGTGACTCTTTGATGAGGTTCAGCACGGAGCAGTGCTCTGTTTCAGAATCTCCCCTCCTAAAAAGAATGCCTACATCCACCCTCAGCTTGCAGGGCAAATCTGTCCCTCTGTAGAGCTGAGAAACTTGGCTCTAAGCAGACATTTAGGCTCCATCTCTAGGAACTACCTGTCCTATCCATAGCGTCAGGACAAAAACTGTCAATGATGAATTTAAAAAAGGAATTTCCTGCCTAGCATGCTCAAATAACTTTGCATCCATCACACTGGAAATAGCTCCCAGATAGAAAAGCTCACTCATCATACAGGCTCTTTCTATACCAATAGCTAATCCTTTTAATTACCCACTGCAGAATGACTTGTCTGCCATCCCTCAGATGTGCTCAACTCAAGTCAACCAGTACAGACGTGATAGCATTCTCTTGGGCACGTTCAGAAATCCCACCAGTGCCTAGCTGGGTTTCTGCATTCATGGGACCTACGAGCACAGACTGGTAGCTCTGATCAAAATTGGGAACCCTCAGTCAGTCCTAAAATGCAGTTTGTGCAGTTATTCAACCGCCTGCATGGTTTTGGCATCTTCATGGTAATTTGAATAAAGCTGCTAATTTCTGGGAGAAAAATGGTAAAGCCTGTTTCACTAGCAAGCTATCAAAAGCAACTTTGATTACTAAGTAAGGCAAGAAACTGAATCAGCTCCGTCTCCTTGCAGCATTTTTGTTATTCTGTTGATGTTTCTAAGATTTCTCATCTCCTGACATACTGAGACATTCATCTTCAGTTGCAGTGAAAACCCACAGGTTTGCAGAAAAGTCCAAAATTTGTCCTCATCTTCTGCCTGTGATGCAGTCAAATGTTTCAACCCAGCAGCTCCAGAATCTCTCATCCCTTTTGCAGTGGTTGCTCAAGTATGTCCACTTCTCCCAAGTCCTTTGCTCCTCTCACGGTGTCTCTGGGCTAATGGCTGTGTTTGAAGAGGACTACACTGTGCACTTGCAGCAACACAAACATCACGAGCCTCCGAGGTGCTCTGTGAAAAGGCTGTTAAATAGTGCAGCTGTAGGGAAAAAAGTGGGAGCACAAGTAACAGTGGCATGGCAGACCGACCCGGTACACCTCACGGGAACACCAACAAAAACACACGGGGTACAGGAATATCAAGTTCAACACAGAGCTACAGCGTAGTGCCCGTGCGGAAAGCACAAAGACAAATACATTTTTCAGAGGGGAAAAAGAAGAGGCATTGTAATTCTGTGCAAAAATCTGAAGTGGAATATACCTTCTAGCTGTTGATTGTTTTTTCCTGAGCTGCTGAACAGAATAATTCTTATGGAAAAACACAGCAAAGATGTGAAGAAAACATATTAGGAAATCAGAATACATTTGTCAATCTAAATCACTGAGCTTTAAAAAATTACTGAATACAAATAACATCAGTAGCATAATCCGCACACGCACACGCATGCTCGAGGACCAGATCCTTGGGATGCCAGGGGAGGGCGTGTGGGGGCAGGGAGGCATTTAGGGACACAGAGGCTCTTGCCCCCGGTGCCAGCCCCACTCTGAGTGCTGCAGCCTGGACCTGCCAGCTGGCAGCTGCCTCCTCCCTGGGCAAGAGCATGCCCCCTGCCCTGCTGAGCTCCTGCCTATGTGCTTCCGTGCCGGCTTGGGAAGGGAAAAGCCAAACCACGCCATGCTTGAGGGAGCAGGCTCCTCACACAGAGAAGAGTTTGCTCACTTCTGTGGCTGGAGAAGCCCCAGATTAGCAGGATTTTTTTCAGTCTGTCTGCCCAAGCACTTTGAACAATCAGTATCTAGTGCATCCAAATCACGCTCGCAAACCAACCATCAGTGGTTTGGTAGCCCAGGTGTCCTTTTGGAGCATTAGTTGTGTGCAGACATATTATATTTCTATATTTATGCATTCTATCACACACTCAGAGCTACCCAGGCTGCTCTTATGTGGCACAAATCCCATCTGTTTGCCCGAGGTTGGCCCTGGCAAGAAGAACATCAACACCGTTCAGCTGCAGTCACACAGCGCTCTTCTGGGGACAAAACTGCAGATCCAGTGAGTTTCCTTAATCTAGCAGGGACAAATACCACTCTGGGACAATGGCCTCTTGCCTACCTGACTCTGACAGGTTTGTGACTGTATCCTGGACTGACTGATCTGGACTGACAGGCACACTTTTTAGCTGTAAAAGAGAATATATTTCATTCCTATCAAAGTTGTGTAGCACCGTGAGTAGGAAGCACATTGTGTATTCCCGAGAATTCAAAGAAATGCAGGCGCTGCTGGCTCTCTGAAATCCCCTGGGTAATTAAATATCATTTTAGACCTGGTTGAACAACACATGGCCTGAATTAACTACATCAATTAGAAACCAATTTCATGTCACTGGCACAGCCCCTTGCCTGGACGCTGCCAGCAACCAGAATAATATGTTTTGTTTTAGCTGTAGTTGGGCAGAAGACTAAACCAACGTGGTTAGGCAGTGAGATGGCTGGTGTAAGTGAGGCACTGGTGCTGTTTGACATTGTGCCTGGCACCATTGCTGGGGGAGTTTGCTTTGATATGAGGATTTCTTTCCAAGTCAAGCATCCCTAATTCCTGACCGGAGGTTGTTGTAAGAAGCAGTAGCAAACACACAGAGTGTTTTACCAGCTATGGTGCCCTTTAGCCCAGCTTGGTCATGCTCTTCCCATTATCCCTTTTTACATGGCAAAGCAATAGTTGTACCTGGCACCATGGTGGGCAAAAATCCCCTTTGCAGCGGGCAAACGAGTCGCCTGTTCCCTTTTTCCTACAGCAGCTAGGAAACTGTGTATCTATTTGCTGGGGGGGGGGGGGGGGGAAAGCACCCACTCTTTTTATTCAAATATGTTTTTCCATTTGGAAAAAAAGCTCTTACTGAATTTTTTTTTCAAAGACTTTGGATCTGCTCACCTTCAGAGTGTGACTTTGCAAGATCCTTTGGCCAGACAGACGCTGGATGCTGCCAGGCTGCAGAGAAGCATGCCCCTTGTAGACCAAACTCAGCATTGCTTTAGTGGCCTTAAGCTACTTGATACATCAGCGGCTAAGCTGTTCTCTGTGGGTCCCATGTACAGCCGAGCACTCTGCTTTCCTGGCACAAGTGGGCAGCCTCATCCTTCTCAATTTTGTGAGCTGTAAGAGCCTCAAAACAACGTTCTCTTTAAAGGGGAGCAGTCAAGGAGAGCTATGCTAATTATCTTGGGTAGAGGATCCTTTAGGTCTTTGCCAGTTTTTATCAAAGCATAAAAAGCAATTATTAAAATTAATGCAATTTACCATGTGTTCTACTTCTAGCAAAGCTATTTTTGGCGAGGGTTTCCATCTGTCCCATTCAGCAAGATCAGCCACAGACTTTTGCTCTCTCTTCCACTTCCCACAGTTCTCATGCGGAGCTAGGCAAACACACGCCTTTTGCAGAATCAAGTACCTCAACTGCAGCATCTAGCTTACCTGAACTTGCCATCACCTGGTAGAGCGTCCTCTGCATGGCAAATACTTTTTCTTCTTTCCCTGTTGCTCTCTGCTGGCACTGCGGATGCCCCTGCGTAGCACCTGGGCGAGCAAGTGCTGCACCCTCTGCCCTGAGCAGGTGTCTGGTGGGAGAGGTCGTGGGGGCAACCAGCACACCCATCTGCAGGGTGACAAAAATCAGCTTTTGCCTATATTTTTCAATGTTCTATAGCTTGTCTGACCTGAAGCAAGTAGAAATTAGTTCATTTACATTTTTATACAGTGGAAGATAGACCAGCGCAAGGAGAATAAATGCGTAGTGAATAAAGGGTAGCGTCTGTGGGCCCGCAGGCATTCAAAGTATTCTTGTGAGGTGACTGGAAACCGGTACAAACACCTGTGTAAACGGGAACACGGAAGGTATGGCCATCCAGAGCAGAGGCAAAAGAGAGTGCTGGGGACGGTTTCGGATTTGCCATCCCCTGGCAGTTCTCTGGCAGCAGCATCCTCTGCACTGAGATCTCAGGGCAGATGAAAGAGAACCCTGCAAAGGAAATAGCAAGGACAGCTCACTCTGTCCTTCGTGCCACTTCCCTGAAGTTGTGCGGATGACAAAAGTTGGGCAGGTGAAGGACACTATTCTAACATAACATACTGAAGTCATAGTGGTGAACCAGTTTATTTTCATCAGAAAATTTTAAAAACCTTGTATGTTTACCTGTCTGCTAAGTGTTGTAAGAGGAAGGGAAGCCCAGATGTGATGTTATCACTGAGAAACCTACTACACTGGCTTCAGACTAGCTACTTATTACCACTTTAAAATTAAGAAAACTGTATTAGATTGAATGAGGAGGTGTGTTAATGACATAATTAAGAACACAAACCTGTTAAAAGATGTATGCTAAATGCTGAATAGATACCTGCCCGGTGTAAAAAAAAAAAATCTAATCTGATCTGCAATCCCTAAGGACATGATGCAATGCATAGAGGGAACTCTGACTCAAATTCTTTAGCCTCGGGCTCTCTGATGACTGGATCCCATGGCATCCAAGCCTGGCAGAACAACAGCATATTGCTTTCTGCTTGCCATACTTCCTGAATAAAGGAACCTGAGTGACAAATCTGGCAGCAATTCCGTTTGTGCTTAAAGCTGTTAATATCCCTACCTGGTGGGAGACAAATGTTGGAGGAGCAGTTACCAGACAAGTTGTCTGGAGGAAGAATTTGGTCAAAGCTGCCTTGAAGTTGCCATCATTCACCTTCTCTGCAGCACTGCTCCGTTCATCGAAGTACAGATTCCTCCTGCAGACACACTCCCTGTGCTGTGTTGTGCCTGGTTCAAAATGAATTCTCAAAATGACGCCTGAATATGTTTATCTCAACAGACTATCGCTGCAACATTATGGCTAGAAATGCTGCCCTCCAGAAATGACATTCCCTTTGTAACCCAGGCCCACAACAATCTGCTGGTCAGGCTGTATTACGCTGCTCAGAGGCACTGCCCTCTCCTCCCATACCCTTTCCTGATTCCTCCCAGCACTGCAGGGAGAAGTGGCATTTATCAGGATACTTGGTGCAAATTCTTCCCATTTCATTCTCTCTCCCAGGCATTACACTTGATAAAAGATTCTTGCCTCTTTTAGATATTTCAAGACTGACATTAGTGATTTAAAGTTAATTAAACAGAAGATTCCAGGCTAAATTCTATTCTCAGAAATAGTAGTGAAACTCCAAAGTCAGCTCAATGAGCTTTGCCGCATAGTAACACAGGAGCAAGGGCTCCTTCCAGACTAACAGAGTCACACGTGTTAAGTGCAAACAGCATTTGGCACTCTACCAATGAGCTCAGTATAAATCCATGTACGCGCCAGTGATTGAGAATATTTTCATGGGATATTGTGTATGTTATCCTGCTCTTTGGGATTACAATTAAACAATAAAATAGAAAGCAGCAGTTTGCCGAATTGTGATAACCACAGCTTTTAATGTTCTGTTCTGATTCCAGAAAAAACGTACACATTTCTATTTTACATTAGTGTACATACATGTGCATGGCCATGTGTGTGTCTCTGCATATTATAAACATACGTACAACGTCTCAATACATGAGAGGAAAATTCCAGCAGAGATTTTATCTTCCTGGAGAGCAGAAAACCTCAGTTCCCAGATGGTAGAAACGCTCTCTAGCCAGTCATGTTCCTTTTCTCACCTGATGCTTTTTGGATTTGTGCAGTAATTGTGCGTACTAGAGTTTTATTGCTGTATAGAAAGAACAGTCCAGCTGAAATCGTATGTATTGCATAACACAGGCATATCTCAGAAGGTGGTAAATACTTCGATTTTTCTCTCCAATCTGGATCCTTTTTTGGTTGTTATTGCTAAATGCACAAATGTAAGATAAATTTGAAATACCAAACCCAAAGTTACACGCAGTCCAGTAAAGCCTGTTAATAATGGCATTGGCAATACATTATGCTGGGAAACATACGCAATGGTTCCTCTGCATGGGTTATACCTCTATAATGCCACGTGGAAGCGTTCTGGTCCCTTCCTCATTATGCAGGCATCATCAGCCCCTTTTGGGGACTCACTGTATCTCCCTGTGCTCTGCAACTGCCTGAATATAAGGCAAAAGTGGAGCCATGATCTCACATGTGTTAGCTAACTTCTTGGTTTTCAACTTCTTTCAGTGGAGCTATTCCTAATTTGTGATGGATCAAACCTACAGATCAACATCGCAACATGTTTTTTTTAACACAAGGCCAAATTCCACTAATTTTGAGCACAGTTGCCTACCATACTAATTGAAGGATTGGCATCTTGCAGGATCACACCAAAGTCTACTGCGTGCCATTTTGTTGTAAAGAAGATTGTTTGGGATCAAAGAGTCTCCTGCTTTAACTAATGAAACAGGAAGAAAAATGAATGATCAGAAGTAATTGCAATTTGCAAAGTAAATTACACCATTAACTACTTCAGAAATCAATAATCGGGCACAAAAAGAAATTCAGTTGAGGGGATGACAGAAGAAAAAATAAATCTCTTGGGCATCTTGCCACTCTGGGGATTTTAATTTTGAGTTTTCCACTCCCAGCTATCCATTCTTGTTGCCTATCCATCAACCTTCTGATGAATATAAAGGACTTTGGTATGCCACGCCAGAAGATTGCTGGGTTGGTAGAACAATGGAAAGGGAGTCTTTCAGGATTGGAGGAGGAAGGGTAAATTGCAGATGACAGTTCAGAAAAGCTTGTCTGCTCTTGCTTTTTTCCCCTAACATCTCTTTTTAATAGCATTGGCAGTCTAATAACCATTTCAAAGGTAACAAAAATCGTACTCTTGGGCAAATCACCTGGAAGTCTCCTCCTGATTGACTCTAACAACTGACATAATTTTTAATACAAGTGCAACATGATTTATGCGTTTGCTTATTGGTATAGTTTTAAGCAGGGACAAAGTGGTTGTTTAATCTTACTCCCATGTTAGAGGCATTTATCTTCCACTCCTTTGTATTTACTATTTACATCTTCATAAGAATGCTGACACTGTAGCCTTCACTATCAGCAATACTCCTTGATTTAATAGCACTTATGAATATCTCTATATTTTGGGGTTTATTAATGAACATCATGAGTTCTTCTGTGTGCCTGCTTATGACAAGTTACCTGCTATGGATTTGGGGAAGATGGGAGTTAAGCAGGGGGTCAGGCAGAAAACCTGTATGAAAAACATTGCAACCACTGATGTGCTTGCATAGGCAGTTGCAGGAACCAAGACTTCTACATCAAAAGAGGCAGACGAGTTTACACGCTCATCCTACAGGAAGGGAGAGGTGGGGTATGTTGAAAAAAAGGGTGTTTTCAGCAAATACAGCTGACCTAGACTGTGAGCTGAACCCTGCTGCAGATAGTCTCGTTGTCTCAAGGGGCACTGGATGTCCAGGCTCCTATGAACAAAGCTGGTAGAGGCTGTGTAACAAACCTCATTCTCTGAAACCCAGTTCCTGAAAAGCAGTGCCCTTGTTGCCAAGTTGAGGCTGTCTGTGGAGGAGACATTTACTGGTTGGTGCAACCATTGCTCAATTGCACCTCCACAGTACCATTGCCCTTAGTGACCTTGCTAGAAACTTTTTGACTCACAGCTCCTCCTGCAATGGAAAGCGTGGGCTTGCCACTTGGAAGGGGTGACAGATCAGAAAAAGGATCTCAGTGGGTGCAGCGTCACCCAGAGACCGTGAAGCTGATACTAGGTACAGCTCTTGAAATTCTATACCATCACCAGTGCAAGAGCAATCAACTGGTCAGGCATCATTGGGTCTGGAGAAGAAGTGCTAGCATCACTATCGAAAAATACTCCAAAGGTTGACTGTACACTGTACCATCCATCACTACAGCTTTGTATTCGGCACCCTGGGTCACAGGGAGGCAAGGAGGAGAGAGAAGTCAAAGAGAGAAGCGGGCTTGCAGGCACGTGGGAAAGGAGAGGAGATACCTGCAGGAACAATCTTTTATGCTTGCAACTAGTGGTTTAATCTTTGGAATAAACAAGGGCACTTGCAGTTATGAGTATCTTTTATGGTTCATTACTGCTATTTAAGCTGGCAATCATCAAGTGTCATATATGATTATTTTACATCATTAAACTTGGTCAGTTGAATGTGTAATCATTAGCTCCATATGTGTTTTAGACTTATTTTTACATAAACAGTTATGGTTTTATATTTGCGGTAATTCACCAGTCAAAACATGATATACATGACTTGGATACTGATCTTTCCATTTTAATTTCTCCCCCCCGCCAAGTAACCAGTCATGTTTGACTGATCTTTTCAGATTAAAAACTAAAAAGGAAAAGATATGTGGAATTTATTTGCAAATTCTCCTTGTTGAGCCCTGTCACTTTGGTGACAGCCCTCCCTGAATTCCCCCCTCATTTGGGTTTGAAAAGTGGTTGTAACCCTTTCAAGGCTTGGCACAGTTTCTTTGGCTCATTTTTCCTGTTTGCCTTCATGTTCAGAGGCTGACCTTCAAAAGGCATTATTAATTGAGATAAAACATAATCTATAATATTTCCAATCACACACACACACAAAGATGGCTTAAATCCCTGAATAACAGAGAATAGCCTGCAGAAGGACTTCCTACATTCCAAAAGATAGGTAAAAGCTTCCAAAAAAATCAGCAAAACAACTACTTTTCTCTTGTACACCAAGGCTGATTTTCCTTACATGAGCATGAAAATCTTAGTTTTAGGAAAGAATCCAGTGAGCAACTTGCACCACTATAAACACAGATGGTCGTCAGTCATAGTGACCAAAACGAGTTTCTGGGAGAACTGTTAATGCTGGCTGTACCTGCTTCTACCAAAACTGGTGCAGGACGTGGTCCCTTCTGGGACCTGCTACATGACACATGTGCCAGCCCTGAGATTTTAGCAAACTGGGTGAACAGAACTGAAGTAGGATACCAGCAATGGTTTAGGATAGCAGCAAAGATGTCACCACCGTGTCACCATGGTATCTTTGAGCCATATATACTGATATGAATATTTTTTCCCCCTTTTATGATATATTTTATTTTGTAGCACTGAATCCAGTTACCTGTTGGAGCGAGTGCATGTTGTTCCTTGGCCATGCTGCTGGCCTCCAGGTCGAAACACTAACCTTACATACACAGTTAAACCAGTGCTTATAAAGGTACAGTGTAGCAAAGCCTTAATTTTCAAGTTGACTGAAATTCAAAATGCTTCTCTTAAATAGTATTAAAAAAGTTAAAATATAAGCAAGAGCAAAACAGATGCAGATAGGAGTGAGAAGAAGCAGTATGGAGCTTGGCACAGCATTTGAACACTCCTTTGTTCGGCATATGCCTTTTTCCACATTACTCCTGCTCACTGTAGCTGGTAAAGGGTTGCCCTTTCTCCAAGTATTTTTTCCTGGGCTAACCCTTTGAATTTAGCACTGCAGGCATAAGGAGCCATTTTGTGCCTGGCAACTGCAGAATGTGTTCCCCTGTGTGCCAGTGGACACGTTCTTACATGGTTTTCTCCGTTTTTCCCTATCTTAGTGCTGAGGCAACGGCACGCACGTAAAATGGACGTGCATGTTATGCTGTATGTCTTTAAGGCTCTGTATGAACATTAACTAATTAGTCAGCAAGGAAAAGAGCTGTGAGAAGGCTGTTTCAAATGGCTGAAGCTGCAGGGGATACAGCTCGAACACCAGCTGCGGATCTGAATGCGTAAAGGCCCAGAGAACAGGAAGGGAAGCAAACAGGCTGAAAGACTGGAGCAAGCCTGCAAGAGGGCTTCGAAAATACAAAGAAAATTTAACACATTAAGGCTGGCAGCAGCTCACATAGGTACAATGGTTATATTAACAATGGACTGTCAGTCTCGACTGTTAGAGGAGAGGAGGTTATGTTATAACATAAATGCTACCCAAGCCTTAATTACAGCGAATCGATGCATACCACTTCAGGAAAACAAAGGTCCCATGGTAAAAAGAGGTTTCTACATTTCCTCTGACTTTGTTCCCAGGTTATGTTCCCAGCTAACACATAAGCTCCACTGACAACCCAGCACCAGTACTTGCCCCATTCTCTCTATTCTGCTTACTTAGGCTGTGATTTTTGTGGCTGTCATCTTTGGGAGAAAGTGTGCAAGAGATTAGAGTGAATGAACATTCTTGTCAGTATGTGTGAGGATGAAACTGTCTATGAAGAACGTGAACGTAGTTGGTATGGTAGGACCTCGCTTCAAAAATCAGGCTTACCATAGCTGCAGTACAGAACTGAAAGCGTGCTTGATGCCAGTAAGTCACCCAGTATCACTACGGCTTGACAGCCCATGATAGGCTTGTGTTTATTTGAAGGTAAGAGATTTGCTATTTTCCCAATCTGCAACACGTCCGTGGCAATGGAGGTTTACGCACACCCTGATGTCATGAAAACCTCCTGGGTTAGGGATGACTAAATACAATGCCTCAAGGGTCTAGCTACAGGCTGAGATGGACTCATCACTCTCGGCAGAACTTTTTCATTTTTCCTGCCCAGATGAAAGAGCAGCGCTAAAAGCCCTGTCCTATGGGGTGAAGAGAGCGATGAGATACGAACATAATTCTCAAAGTGTGTTCAGCTGCCTTCCTGGGTCTTGAGGGGAAGCCCTCAGCTGAGGGAACTGGCTAGCTTGTGTCGGTGCCAGATAAAGAATTTTTTTGAAGACAGAACATTAGACGAAATAAAAAAAGAAAGAAAGAAAAAAAAAGGGGGGCAGGGAGGGATATTTACAAGTGCAGGAAATGGAAGCTTTATCAGGAGTTTTCTGGGGAGATAAGGAGCTGGGCTGGCCCATCTCTATGTGGCGTGGACACACTCACTGCCTTTGAGTCTCTCAGGAAAGAGCAAAAGGAGCTGCTGACATTTCTGCTTAAAAGGAAGAATCGATGAATCTTTGTTTCCCACTGCCTGCTTGTTTGACCTTATTGTGTTGTGGAATAGAAAAGAAAGAAAAGAGAACGGGCGAGGGGAGAGGGGATTCGTGCTAATAAAATCCAAGACAAGATCACAGCCCTCTGATCATCGCTGGAGATGCTATTATTTGGTTGTTGTCCTATTTGCTGCTGTTGCTCATTTCCGATTCTTGCCTTGCTGTAATAAGTCACACTCTTTCCAGCCATCATCCCCGTATTGACAGGCAAATGTCACCCACGTTTGATTGACGTCCATTGCTCCTGAATACAGAAGTATGATTTAGGAATCAATTCTGTTTGTTTATTTAAACAGTTCTTTGTGTACCTTGTGTATCTGTAAACAGGACAAGTCCCTTAATATTTTCTCGGGAGAAATGCCACTAATATTGCACATTCACCTTCCCACTCAGTCACAGAGGTGCCCACCAGCCCTTGGGGGAGGAGAAACCTTTCACACAGAAGGGGGGTGGGGGGGTGGGGGGGTGGGAAGGGAAAAAAAAAAAGGAAGGAAAAAAAAGGAAGAAAACCCCAAGACTTAACAAAACAATTTTCTGCCCCCAAGATAAGCCAGAGACTTTTTTCTCAGGTCCAGGCGTCTGCTGATCTGCATATACCCCGCACTTTCCTTAGGCTTCTAAACAAAAGGGAACTCTTTCCCTCAGTGTCAGTTTGCTAGCAAAGCGGTGTCTGGCTCTAACACCGGGAAACACTGCAGCCGGTGATGAGTATGTCAGTTTTAATTCAGAGAAAGAACTGTTTCCTTCTCTGCCTTATGGGTGTAATCGGGGAGAGGGGAAGAGTAAGATCTGAAATTGTGAGAGATGCTAATCTCTATTACTGTGTACGGTGGGAGGTATATTTTCAAATAACTTCCACTTGGACAATGGGTAACTGTAAAACATCCCTACATTTAAAGCGGTATTTCCCAGAAAACACTAATATGGCAGGGTGGCCTCGGGGAAGCATTAAGCAGGAGGTGGATTGACCTTTTAATTCTCGATCGGTGACCTGAAGGGTACCCAGAGGCTGCTAAGCACATCTCTTCCTTTTGGTCTGCTCCAGAAAGAGCTGTCATCGCAAGATGCAGCTAGTGAGTGAGGCTCACGATTTCGCTGTTCATCCGTTTGCGGGAGGGGTGGGGGAGGGAGAGAGGAAAAAAAAAATATATTTCCCACACTGCCAGAGTAATGCCAAACTCTCTGTGAGTGGGAAGAGCAGAGCAGATGCTGGAATGAGATGCCAAAGCAGCTCCCCTTTCCCCTGCGCTTTTGGGTGCCTATAAATTGCTCCAGCACGCTCGTCAGCCTCCTCCTCTCCTGGCAGGTGGCACCCGGGCAGGATCCCGCTCTCCCTCCGGCTCCGGCTCCGGCTCAGGCTCCGGCGCGGCGGCGCGGGTTCTCGGCGGCGGGCACCGGGGCAGCCGCGGGGCGGCCGGGAGGCGCGTCCCCGCTGAGGACAGTCGTCTCTGCGAAAAAAAAAAACCCAACAAAAGGGAGCGAGCGAGCGAGCGAGGCGGCGAGCGGGGCGATCGCGAGAGGAAAGGCAAGTTCCTGGAAAAGTTGACTCGGACTGGCACAGCCTGCAAAAAAAAAAAAGTCGATCGCCAGCGGGAGCATAAAAGTGCGGGCGGCCGGGGCGCGGCGGCAGCTCTCCCTCTCCCTCCCGCCCGCCCGGCGGCTGCAGCGGCCGCAGCGGAGCGCCGCGACCCGCCGGAGCCCCCGCCGCCACCGGCAGCGGGAGGGCGGCCAAGCCCCGGGGGAGCCGAGCTCGCGCGGGCTCGGCGGTTTTTCGGCTCTGAGGAGGTTCCCGACCAACCATCAAGATTTTGTCCAAAAGCAGGCAAGAGGATCGCCCTGCGCTGAGCCGGCTGGTGGGCAGCAGGCGGCGGCTGATCGCGGCCGGCGCGCTGGGGGTGGTGATGGTGCTGCTGCTGGTCATCCTCATCCCGGTGCTGGTCAGCTCGGCCGGCACGTCGGCGCACTACGAGATGCTGGGCACCTGCCGCATGGTCTGCGACCCCTACGGCGGCACCAAAGCGCCCAGCACGGCGGCCACGCCCGACCGCGGCCTCATGCAGTCCCTGCCCACCTTCATCCAGGGGCCCAAGGGGGAGGCCGGCCGGCCGGGCAAAGCGGGGCCCCGCGGCCCCCCGGGGGAGCCGGGGCCGCCCGGCCCAGTGGGGCCGCCGGGTGAGAAGGGCGAGCCGGGGCGGCAGGGCCTGCCGGGCCCCCCCGGGGCGCCGGGGCTGAACGCGGCGGGGGCCATCAGCGCCGCCACCTACAGCACCGTCCCCAAGATCGCCTTCTACGCCGGCCTCAAGCGGCAGCACGAGGGCTACGAGGTGCTCAAATTCGACGACGTGGTCACCAACCTGGGCAACCACTACGACCCCACCACCGGCAAGTTCACCTGCTCCATCCCCGGCATCTACTTCTTCACCTACCATGTGCTCATGCGGGGCGGCGACGGCACCAGCATGTGGGCCGACCTCTGCAAGAACAATCAGGTGGGCGCCGCGCCGGGCGCTGAGGGGAGCCGGGGACGTGAGCGCAGCGGGCGCCCGGGGGGAGCCGGTACCGCGGGGGAAGCGGGCGCCCCGGGGGAGCCGGGCTCCCTGAGGGCAGCGGGCGCCCGGGGGCACCCAGCCGGCGTGAGGGGAGCGGGCGCCTGGCGGGAGCCGAGCTTCCCGAGGAGAGCGGGCGCCGGGGGCGGCCGGGCTCCCTGAGGGAGCGGGTGCCGTGAGAACAGCGGGCACCCGCGCGGAGCCGGGCTCCCTCGGGGGAGCAGGCGCCGTGAGGGGAGCGGGCGGAGCGGGGCGGCGCGGGAAGGGCGTGAGGCGGGCGGCGGGCGGGGGGAGCCGGGCGGCCGCTGGAGGCGGCGCGGGCGCGGGGCGGGGGAGTGGGGCCCGAGCCTGGCGGTGCGCAGGCGGGGCGGCCCGCGGGGGCGCTGAGGGAGCCGGTGCCCGCCTCCGTAGCCGGCGGAGACCCCGGCGCCGCCCCGCTCCGGCTCAGGTTCCTGATGAGCCCCGAGGGGCCGGGCGTTCCGCGCGGAGCCGAGGCCGCCCCGGGTGAACGCGGGCTCCACGCGCTCTTTTCCCGGGACTCGCGCCGCTGGCGCCCGCTCGCAGCCCGCGCCGGCCGCCCCGCAGCCGCGGAGCGCCGTCCGCTGCCCGGCCGGGACGGGAGCGGGGGCCGGTCGGGGAGGTCGCGCAGGCAGCGCTGCCCTCGCGGGGGCCAGCAAAGCCCGGGCCGGGGCCGGGCGCTCCCCCGGGGCAGGGGAACTCCCAGGGAAGGAAGGGGGGGCCGTGGGCTGCGGGTGAGCTCGGGAGCGGCAGGTCCTGCGCGGGGCAAGGGCGAGGTGTGAGGGAGGAAAGCAGCCACGTCACGGGAGCGGGCTCCCACGCAGCCGGGCGCGGATTCTGACCCGCTCAGCCCCGGCGGGGAGCGAGGCTTCCCTCGGCCGCGGAGGGCCGGTAGCGGCCGGAGCTGGGCGGCCCAGGGCGGGCTGGCGGGCCCTGCAGCGAGGCACGGCCCGAGGTCTGCCGGCACCCTCCGCGGCGGGGTGGAAAGATTCGAAATATTAAAGATCTTGCGATGGTACCGTCTGAAAGACAGAGGAATCATCCATTTTAATTAGGATAAACGTTCCCACCGCGCTCGCAGGGGCTGTGCCTGTAACATTGCCCCCGGGGAGCCGCTCATCGCAAATCTGCGCTTCCTCCGTACCGGATAGGTTGGATCTAATTATTACAGCGCTTAGCGGTACCGGCATCCCTCCTGCTGCGGGTGCCCGGGGGGGAGTGCGGGGTGCCCGGGCTTTCCCGTGCCTTCGGGAGCTCCGCCGTGCTCCTACCGCTTTCGGGGCACCCCGTGCGGCGGGGAGCGAGGGAACCGGCCGCGAAGCAGCCGCTCAACAGGTCACCGGCGGCCCGAGCTGTCCCGGTGCGCAGCGGGCTACGCGGGGAGCGCGGAGCCCGGCGCTGCCGCTCTCCCCGGGCCGTTCACCCTCCGGCGGGGCGGGCTGGCGGGGTTGATGGGCTCAACGCGGGGTCCGTAGGACCGAGGAGCGGTGTCCCCGCCGCCCGCGCAGGTCGCGGAGGGGCGCCTTCGTTTGCGGTCCCCTCCCCCGCAGGGCGCCGCGGCTCGGCTCGGCTCGGCTCAGCGCGGGCGGCAGCACCGGCGCGCGGCAAATTAACCTGATCTGCCACTTAACCTTTTGTTTATGGCTCCTCAGAAGTACTGTGAAAAGAGAATAATGAGGACATCAGCAGCAATTAATTACATTAGAAAATGTCCACCATAAGTATTGTCTCAGCAGGTAAACCAGGGCTAGTAAAAATCGTAATATATTCACTTTGATTTCTTCATACAAAGGAAACACTGCCCACCGCGAGAATGCCGTTTTGTTTGCGATTAAAGCATTAATCTATTTTTGACCCTTATTTATAATGTTTTAAAGTGTTTATTTTCCCAAACCCCGAAAAATAAATACATACCGGTACTTTTTAAAAAGTACCCAATTATAAATATTAAATTGAGCCCGAAGTCTAGCTGTTCCCAACTATAACTATTTGCCATACCAGACATCAGACAAATTAAACTCGCAGTAATTCAAAGAAAAAAAAAAGGCAAGGGTTCCATGTGTATATTTGTATATATCTGTGCAAAGGTAAGTGTTTAGGTAAATACCTGCATACAATTTAAAATTGATGCACAATTTCAATGCAGCAGTGCCTCCTCTTGATTATGATTTATACTTGAAACACTATACACTGGTGTGACAGTGATTAACTTTGTCTATTATAAGAAAGCTCAGAAATTTTTGATGTCATTAAATGGAGTTGGACATAGGTTACGCTACAAATCCAGTGTTTTCTAGCAATGAAAAAACCCAAACCACTGGAAAGTGAATGACTGACTTACATTCCTAAGCAATACGTAAGTGGAACCTCAAAGTCTCCAGTGTTAATACATTGTCTTCTTTAACAGTTACAAAGCTTGAACAGGGAACTGCTGAGATCACAGAGCTTAGCAACCTGAGAACATAGCTTGAAGAAAGAACTTGCATGCAACTTATGAAATGTATAATCTGTTAATGGTTTCATTTTGAGATACATTCACCCTCTTGCAGCAATTGACTGAGAATTCATTTGAGACTGTTCTAAGCTTTACAAAGAAATTGCTCTGGCTAACCAAACAAGGAGGTAAAACCTCTAAGAACAGCACACTGGAGTTTATAGGACATTTGTTGCTATACACAGGGCAGCAAGACCTACACTTTGGTTTCTAGACTTTTAATACCCAGAATCTTTTTTTCTTCAGCCAGTATGTACTATATAGAATCTTAAAAATGAAATATCCATTGCAGCTGTAGTCAGTGTCCATATGCTGACTCCCTTAGGATAGTCACTAACACAATTCAAATTCTCCTTTACTATCCATAGAAACACATTTTAGACAAATACACTGAGTAGCATTTCATTATGATGTAAATGGGAATTTGGAAAGTGATTTAAACCATTTTGTTTGCCAGTATGCAAGATACTAGTTCTCTGCAGAAGCTTTTCTGCCTCATCTATAGCCTTTCACTCTTTCCCATTTGCCCTTTCCATTTACACTACCAGCAACAGTCCCAGCTGGTTATTTTCTTTGAAGGGTATTTTCAGGTTTAATAGCCCAGAGCCTTCAACTCCACCTTGCCAGTCATTAATCCATAGGAAATAGCCAGTGTTTAAAATAATTATTGCTTAAACACTAGCAAAATAGATACCTCTGTAAACAATAGCAGGTAATTCGGAATCACAAAGTCCTGAAATAGTTGGGGTTTATCGTCATGCCATGTATCAGTTTAAATTTGCAGACTGTCACAGCACTGCAAGCCTTTTAAGTCTTTCTCACTCTTCTTACAGGATGTATAAAGAATTGCCATGTACTGTGGTTTTTAAGCTGCATAATGCCATAAGATCCTGCACGGTAGAAGAAGCCCTTCCTTTTTAACATTTCAATATTTATGTGAAATCGTATCACATGAAAATTTAATTCGGAAATTTATCAGTTAAACTTTGAAAGGAATCCACGGAAAATTGTGAATTATAGCCTATTTTTTCAATTCAGAACAGATAAAATCCCACATATAGTACACCAGGTCATGCATTATTACTTAGTTCAAGCTTGCAATACCACTAAATCACTTAGTGCTCTGTAACTATGCTAGAACAAAGACAAGCAACAAACAGATGATGTGTGATGCTGAAATAAATCACATACAACTAAGTTTAAATATTTTACCAAACAGGGTCAAATTATATATAAATGATTTGGAGACTTACAGTGGCACAGGCTATTCACTGCTGGAAACCAACATACATCTTGAAATTACAGATTACTTCCCAGTTTGCTAGTAATATCAAATTTAATCAGTAGTGGAATAAGCAAGAGATAAATGGGGAAACAAAAAGTATGCTTAAGTGAAAGTTGCAAATGAAAAGTCCACAATAACTTGTAAATTCCAAAACCTCTTAAAGCAAATCACTCACCTGTAATTTTTCCAATGTGCATCTCTTAAAACACATAGAAATTAAATGTTTGCTTACTGAAATGTGGTGATAACAGTTTTTCCAAACCCCAACTAGGATCCTTACCTGCTTGTGTGTATGGGAGTGTGCATGTGTGTGTGTGTGTATGTGGGGGGATGTACTTCTTGTATTCTTTTTGCAGCACGATCCTATTAGTAGCATGACAATAAATTGCCTCTAGAAAAAGTCCAGCCTGGTATGAGTAGGGCCTCACTGTGGATTTTCACTTATGTCATTCATTTGTCCTGCTGAAATAAAAGTTACACTAAGGTAAAACTCGCACACCACCGGGTTCAGTTCTCTGAACTCCAGCTATTATTACACATACATTTTAAAAGGCTCCAAACATCTACAGGAGTGCAAGTGGTTGTATTAATCAGGTGACTGAGAAAGGAGCACATTATTACTTTATTTCAGTGTTGTATCATAGGAGAAAATAAGCAACAACCATAGCAAAACCCAAGAAATAACCATAGGAAAAAACTGCAATAGATGTTGCCAGACATTATTTGAAGTGGCCACTCATGCATGCTGAATAAAATGTTGAGGATATGCTTTTATTTCACCATGCAGGAAAAGTTATCTGAGTTTTTTTTAACCACTCATTATGTATTTTATGTAGGTTCGAGCTAGTGCGATTGCTCAGGATGCCGATCAGAACTACGACTATGCCAGTAACAGCGTGGTTCTTCATTTGGAGCCAGGAGACGAAGTTTACATTAAATTAGATGGAGGAAAAGCACATGGAGGAAACAACAACAAATACAGCACATTTTCTGGATTTATTATTTATGCCGACTGATAATGAGTAAAAAGACCCACCAAACCAGTCCAAAAATGAAGCTTGCTCTTCTAAGCAATGGATTTGCGTGGCAAAAGTCAATGAAACAAGCACCCCAGCAGAGAGCAACCACTGAACACCTCAGTAGCGGGGGGAAAAAAAAAAAGTCAAATGCTACCTGATTCACATCTGTACAACACAGAGAAACCTTATGTTAAAAAATTATAAAACAAGTTAAACAGATGTGTGATCCACTACCGCCAAAGCAAATACTTCCTCATTGTTAGTGTCCATGTGAATGAAGTCCTACATAGGTCAAATTTTTATAGGAAAAAGCCCCACCTAAGGACGCTGAGTTACTTCTTCAGTGTATATGATACTTCGATGTGTTATGATCTTGCTGCTTTATCCATACTTCAGCTTTGGTTCTTGTGACTTGCTAACAATGATGCTTGGAGTCCACTCATAGTGTGGTGAGGAATGATTTTACAATAAAACAAAGAGGTAATCAAAATATACTTGGTCTCTCCAAAGGAATTGTTTGCCTTGTACTTCTCTTATCCTTCCACTTAAAACTAGAAACTAATCAGCTTCAAGCCTTAACTCAATGTTCCTGCTTTGTAGGTTTACATTAGACTTGTATCTTAAAATCAGTCCAGTGGAGTTGTTCAAATTTTGTCTTCCCCTTAGCTGTGTTCTAAAAGAAAAACGATAGAAGAAACACTTTTTTTTTTTTTCTCTCCTTTTTTCTGAAAAATGTAACAGTTGACAAATTATTCTATTGGACCAAATCCCTGATTCCACCAAAGCCAATGGCAAAACTCCCATTGATATTAGTGGAAAAAGGATTTGGCTTTTAATTTGTAAATGTGTAAATACATATTTAGACAATTATTACAGACCCATTCTTGATGGTTAATTATGTAAATATTTAGTAAGCCTGGCATCCACATCCTCAGACTAAGTTAAGAGTGTTTTCTTTGCAGCGATTAGTCTTCATTAGTCTTTTAGCACTTAGTCTGTACTTGGGTACTATTTTTAATAAAATAGTTACAACTTAACATACTGCAGATGTTCAACTAGAATTTTGTAAGAATATAATGGGTCAAAACCTTATTTCTCTTGGGTGTCTTGTCTCACTGAAGTTAGTGGGATTATTCCCACAAAAGAATGGGAGATCTGACACATGAGAAAATGTTGTCACACAGACCTTTTCCGTGGTAGCTAGTTACCAGTTTGTAGTAAGGCGTGCCTATGAAATGGACACAGATAAGCGTATTACCAAAAATGATAACACATATGCAAAGAAAGAAGCAGATATTTACATGCAAAAAAGAGTGTGTATTAAAACCTATTTTTCTCATTCATATATATATATATATATATAAAGTCTCAAAGAAGTTTAATCCATATAAAGGATTAATAGCTTGGAGAATTAAACTAAACACAGGTACTATGAGTTACATAGTTATAAAATTGCTTTAAAATCACTTATACCAGTAATGTCTACAGAGTAATTTTATTCAGAAAAAGGATTTATTATTTGTTTTGTTTCTGGGAGGGGAGGCTGTCTATTTCTCTCAGGTTAAAACTTGCAGATTTCATTCTAAACCTAAATTTTAGCAAGATAATTAGCTCCTTAGCACAGTTGGTTATGCTATTTATTTTTAACATTTTGGCAAAATCAGGGTAACATTTCTGTAAATTGTTAAAAGAGTAATAGAGGCTACCCCCAGTATTTCTGTTTCATGTACTTTGCCACACACAACCTTGTCTAATGTGCTAAGGGTACAAACTCAGATTTATCTCCACTAAAACGTCAAAAGTGTCTGCCACTGTGACAAAAAAGCTCCTCAGTGCTGGCTGCTCAGTAAAAGTCTGATGTATCTCTCTAAAAATCTTGTTTGAATGAGTGAAGTTTTTCTTAAACAGAACATGTTACTCTATCTGTTTCCGTTTTGAGTCAAAACGTTCAAAATAAATGCTGTTAGTCTAGGCTGACTGAGAGGATCACCAGTCTAACTCATCTAAGATTTATAAAGGGACATTGTTGTGCCAGTTGCTTGTGTATTATCTCACCAGAATGGTTAATAACACTTTTACTTTATGACGAAGTGCCAGCCTATATCCATACATTGTAGTGATTGCTCCTGGTTTTTTTCCTATGAGGTAATGTATTTTAATAACAGAAGTGTGACTTCATGTCTGTTTGTTCCATTGTTGCTTTTATTGGTTAGTGCACTCACAACAGCAGTGTAGCTAGACATTCTCTACGTAGTATCAAACAGTAATGTACCAGGCTAGAGATCATTTACAACTAGCGATGCATATTTACTAAGGTATTTATTGGAAAAGATCAATACTACAAGATGTATATGGTTAAATTTGAAGAAGCTTTTGAAATTGGGCTACCACTGCTACTGGATAAGACCATTTTTTGGATAAATCACCTGCCCTGGTAAAAATTAGACAAGAGCAAAGAACACACTTGATGTGAAAGACACATATAAGGCAAACATTTCTTCCTTTTTCATCATATCTTGAGATACTGATTTGTAAAGACTTATATCACAATCTTTGTTATAATTATTACAACTCATTAAAACTGTATTATGTAATATATTTTGACTTTTGGCGTTGCATCCTTATAAAAAGAAGATGGTCTACATGAAGTTTCACATGATTGCTGTGAAATTCCCAAAGTTCAGGCCAAAAAATTAATGTGATTAAAAAAAGACATCTGTAATAATACTGCGCATAAGTTTAAGAGGTCATCAAATTGCTTTATTCAAAAATCTGTTTTTCCACGTGGTTTTTACACTTACAGTTAAAAATAAGTAAAATATTGAACTAGAAAGAAACAATGTATTTTTAGAATTACTTGAGATTTCTTTTGCCTTCTGTTGTCTATGGAAGCTATTTAAAATTCCCAGACATTTTATCAAGCATTATTTGAAGATTGTAAGGATAATTAGAAGATTGACAATATTATAAGGAATAAAAGTACCCCCTGGAGAAGGGAAATTAATTGAAAACAGTAATTTCCTTCAAAGTCCAGATGATGCACCTTCAAACATATTTTTGCATAACATTTAATAATAGGACTAGATTATTCTCTAGAAACAATTGTTTTAAAATTTCAATTGAAAAGATTTTGCAGGTAAGCTCATATCCAGTAAATCATTCATGAACAGACTTCTAGAAGGGAGAAAATACAGAGAGAATACATAATTTTATTGTTCTAATTAAAGAGAAAAATTCATAATCAGTTTGTTCATATCTAATTAATAACTTCCAGATTCTCTGAAAAGAGCCAAGTTTTAAAATAACTGCTCTCCTGAAACAAATTTGAATTTTATCAAGCTTCCCTATAAAATAGGAATATTTATTCATTATTCCTACTTGAAAGTCAACCACTGCTTTGGATTTGCTAGGAGTATTTTATCAATTTTATCTTGGGATATGCCTCTAATTAGCATTTTAGGAACTATATATTTAAGGATATGTGAATATCCATGACCTCCGTATTTCATCAGCCTATTCTTAGTGTGCACATCATGAGCCATCAGAATTCTGTCTTCATAGCCTTCATCGATCAGCATACGAATCCTGCAAAAGTAAAAAGCATACCCATCAGTGAAAGGTTCTCACTCTGTAACAGCACAGAACTGAGCACAATTTACAATTTTTACATTAATGTACTGCTAGTCTGTACTATAACTGAAAACACTTATTTTTAAGTACTCAGAAGACAGGTTTCATATATTTAATTGAAATTAAACCCCATTATTTTATTGAATAAAAAAAACAAAAAAACACCTCTGAAAATATACCACCACACATCTCAAAGCAGAGAAGGAAAACTACCCAGCTGGCAGGTGACTTTGCATTCCCAGTCCTATTAAGTTCATGGAGGAATTCAAGAGCTTCAGCGTCACCAAGCGTGGGACAGGTTTTATATACATAAGTAAGTAATACTTCTACAAAAACTCTTTCTCAGCAGGTTAGTTCTTGCTGCTGTCACAAAGCTAGTCTCATTACGTTTGTTAAAGACCACTCTCTGAGGGACAGGTCCTTTAAGAAGCCTGGTTCAATTACACAAACACTTCCACACCTTTAGTTAATTCCCATTTAGCAAACCAGGCTAATAAAAATTTGCAGCTGTCAGCATCATATTCCATATAGACAGTTATCATCCAAACATGTTTCAAGGATGTTCATTAAAGAAGAAGATAAATAAGAGGCATTGCACAGTGCTAGCACATGCCAAGAAGTACGAGGTGTTAATATAGTAGCTCAGCTAAACAGACTTGGCAAAACAGCAACAAGTCCGCTTGGAAAAAGAAGTAATCCTCCTGGTCACTTCCTTGTAGCAAGTCTGCTACAACAAGTCCTTCTGTTCAACACTTCACTCTGGTAGCCTTAACCCCTTGCTCAGCTCATTTTTTAGAATTTATTTGGTGGGTGTCTAAACTGCTGTATTGCATGACTCTTAAGTTTCCTGCTAAGCTTCAGTTTAGTTTGGTGATAAATTGTAGCACCAAAGTGGCAGAGACGGACAGACCTGACCTGGAAGTGCTTGTTTCTCATGAAGGCACCCAATTCCATCATTTGCCAGCACTGTGAAATTCTAATTCTTACCTTCCTGACTGTGCTTTGGTCAACAAGAAAGCAAATAATAGTCTTATAAGTAACCATACTATATCTGAAAGCCCTTACTATCAGTTTTCATTACAATTAGTTATGAGGGAGATACATGTAGCAGGACGGGCAGCAGGAAGAAGGCAAGTAAGATAGAACTTGGTAAAATATAAGCATCTTCCAAAAAAAAAGTGCCATACAGTGCACACCACTATGTACACCATAGTATTACATCAGAAGTAACTTCTCCAGCCTGCAATACAGAGGTGCCACAAGCCAACCAAAGAAAAAGAGCAATGACACTGGAGGGACTAAGTTCCTGCCTGATTAAACATCTTAGAATCCTTTCATATTTGGACTAATTTCATGGATTGGGGAGGCATGTAGTCCTTTACATTCCATATTCATTGCTGCTTTTTGATCATTCCTGTAAGTTTAGTCAGTGCTTGCTTCTGACTTATAGAAAAAATGTCCTTAACAAAATCAGCTTTTTACTTGCATTGGCAGTAGACTGCAACAAAAATGCATAGGTACACACACGGTTGAACAGTGTTTGAGTAGGTACTGCATGACTACAAAGTTTACGTTTTGAATAGACAAGACCTGAACGTATATTTTCCATCCAGTATTTTCATCAACACATTTAAAGGTCAATTTGATTTCTACCTCTCTGGTGCTGTTTGACAAAAATACCCCCAAACCCTAAGGCAATCGCCACTGCCATCCTATGCCCAGTGTGGATTCATCAAAAGCCCAACAAAATCCATTTAAGGGGACTGCTAACTCAGTGCATGTATTCATACCATACAATGAGAAGACAAACTTTGTATTTTCTTCCTGTGAACAGCCTGCTACAAGAAATACTCAGGTACCAGAGAGTTCAAGAAGAGACATTGGTGGCTGAGCAAGTATCGTGGATGGGATGAAAACTGCCACGGCTGAACAAGCACTTGCTAACCAAGGCACAGTCCATTCATCCACACATACTCCTCACAGTGTTTCTGTACCCGCTGACCTCCTCTGGCACAGGGCAGGGGAGGAAGCACAGGGGAGGGGAGCAACTCTACTCATTCTGAGTGTGAAAACTGGGTTCATTGCAACAGCTTAAAATACGGACTGCAAGACTGAGAGCCATGTTACGACAGAGAACCAATTTCTATCATGAAAAGCAGCAGCAAACGCTTGGCAGTAAGTGGAATAGTAACCACGGCACCTTCTTAAAAAGAGAACAGTCTGAAAACAGAGAAGGTTATTTTTGAGGTTAATCTGACAATGAGGGGGAGGGAAGCTATGTCTGAAATGTAAACAAAAGCTAGAAAGTTACTTCATTAGTGATCAGGGATCCTAAAATCTTTCTCATCAAGCAGAATGAAAGAACTGTTTGCGACTGGAAGGAAAAAAAGACACAGGCAGGATGGCACCCCACCCCTCAGAAACCTGCCACTTCACTGCACGCAAACACTGTGCACAAAAAACACAGGAGGATCACACCTCCAGACAGAGTCGGAGCGAGATGCCCATTCCCAGCTGATCCTACCTTCTCTCAGTTTCTGCAAGGAACACATCTCCTTGGCAATACCTCGTGTTAGCACAGCACAACAGATCTGCTGTGCAGCTAAGCTGATACTGCATGTGCTGATGAGAAGCAGGGAAGAGGTATCCTGCCAGTGGGGCAAGTAATTTCACGTTGTGAGCGTGAGGAGCTTGGGAGTTCTGAAGAGACAGGAATCTCATCCTTCAGAAGAGGGAGAGGGCAAAAGGAGAAGGGGGGGGGGAGGGGTGGTAAAGTGCTTGGAAGAAAAAAAGTCTGGTTTTCATGATGGAAGCACAGGATCAGATCCACTCATGACAACCAACAAGTTTTGCTAAGTTAGCACATTCTTGAAGCGATGTAACAAACTCAGATGATGCTTAGTAGCATCACTAGGATTCCAATACTATGTTTCAAACCAAAGACAAACCCTAACATAAATCCAGTATCTCCAGCCTTTTCTTTTTTACAGTCTGTATAAATGCAGTAAATGATAAAATTCAACCAGATCAGCATGGAATTAGGATGGAGAATGAAGTTAAAAAAAAATCTCTTCATCTTCTTCTCAAGTAACACTAGGATTCTACATCTTCCTTTGCAGATCAAAGAAATTACACTTGCTGCTCTGAAGATATGGTGACAGCAGAAAAAAAAAAGTTGTTATTTTAGGATGAAAAAAAGACAATTTTGAACAGCAAGCAGAATCACTCTGTGATAGCCTTAAAACGAGTACCAATAATACCAATTTGTCAATGGCAACGCTACAGCTTAAACGGCATGAAAGCAGATACCTTGCAATTCTTTCATTGTCACTCGGCATGTCAATATCAGGATGGAACTGGTAATGAAGAAATTCTGTACCGAATAGGTCATACTCTAAATAGCATCCAAGTTTAGCAAATTCCAGAAGTTTCTTTGTATCAAATATGGTCCTGCAGAACATATATAAGACAAAGTCAGCATTGAAACAGGAAGAAAAAAAATCTCATGGTATGAGGATAGGTATTTTGCAACTTCCTACTTGCAAGGAGCAAACCCAGTAATCTAAGATTTAACTCACCGTTTTGAAAAACAGGACTCCAGTCTGACACATGCAACTTAAGCTGATACACAGCATTGTCTTTCTCACATTCATTTGGGACTTCATGCATTAAAAAACACCCATAACAAACCTAACTCTTCCCCCATGAAATAATGAAAATATTTATGATAATCTTTAAATGGAAACAGGAAAGTTACTTACTTTTGATATCACTAACCCTCTCAACAGACAACCTAACAAGGAAGGACATTTAAGGAGGAGGTTAATTCATAGTGACATTTTAAAAAAAGACAATGGATTACTTACACAAGACAGATTTACTTTCCCAAAAGAGTTACAGGAGACAGCTACATCCAGGGCTTGTTTCATCTATCACACACCCGGTAATACACAACTTTGTCTTTAGTTCCTGTTCTGTACAGTGATGTTTCCAGACTGTCATTAGAACAGCAATACATCATTGTTTGCACTGGGATCTGGCCAGAACACCTTAAAAAAACGCTCTCACTAAAATATATAATGGCACTGTGAGTACCTAGGATATGAGCTTTGCAGCAGATTTGGAAAGTGAAGGAACAAAGCTACTAAAACCTACCACTCATTTGGAAAAGAATGGCAACTGCAATAAGAGGTCTCTGGAATATTTTTTGTCTTTGAAACAATTTTACCAAGAGTATAACATATCCAAAGGAAAACAAAAACACTCAAATGATATATTATAATTTATCTTTATAACCATAACACATTTTTTTTCTTCTAAGGAAAAAACCCAGTTTCCACAAGAACAGCACAGTTAACTATAAGGGCAATAGTTTATTTTTTTTTTATTATGGCAGATATTGATGTCACAAAGTAATTTTACCCTATACAATTACATCACAGTCTATTGCTACGGAAATGACTGATGTCACAATTTCAATACTGTGGCTTAACAACGGGCCCAAGTAGGAGGAACAGATGGGTTGATAGAAAGAAAACCCTTGTTCAAGCAAGCCTGCCATCAGCAGGAGTCTAAGACTTGCCAACTGTAATTAATAAAAAATGGTATTTTAAAATAAATGCTACAGTTTATAGAGATTGAACATTTATCACCAAGCGAGTTTTAAAAGTGCAGAGCAAGTCAACGGTTTATTTTAGATCCAGCCCTGCTCAGTTCACAGGGAGATGGTAGCCAAGAGTATTCATTCCTGCGCAGGTGGCAAAACCCACCCAACAATGTATTTCAAAATCCCAGCCAGAATAATTTCTTTTAAAACTATAGTTAGTGGTGTGCTTCTGGTTGTTCCGTCCCAACGAAGAGCAGGAGAGCTTCATTTCATCAGCCATCAGATCCCTTTGTAAAGCACACAGCAGCAGGAGTTCCCAGCTTTAACTGCTGATCTCCATGCTGGAATCAGGTACAACACTGTCCCTGCACAGCCACGTACACATGGAAAAGAAGATGGTACAGAGGGAAGCATCCTGTAGTTTGGACTTCATCCATAAATCACCTCAGGGATACCCACGAAACCATTAGCACACAGGCATTTGTAACAGTTGCTGTCAAGTCTTCTAACAAAAGCTACTCAAGTGAGTAAATGCTGATCTCTACCAAGACACCTTTATAACTTTAATACCGAACAAATGGCCAAAGCCAAGACTCAATAGCTTTTGCTTCCAAGCCTTTATCTACACCATAGCTTCACTACAGACATTTGATACCTTTTGTTCTAAAGTGCTAAATTGTAAAACATGGTAGCCAGCATTTTAGTTTTATCATTTGATTGTAAATCCACCTGAAAACTACCATTCTGTCTATTTTAAAAGCAGACGTGAAATATGGAGCTATGTACAAATTTATCTCACATTTAAGGGACTGGGGTGCTCCCACATGGATTCTTCTCACTGGAGGAGACTTAAAATGTTAAATGCACATTGCTAAGCCAAACTTCACAGTAGTTTAGAGACTATGTTATAGCAAGTGCCAACCTGAATGTGTGAAAGTAATGATAGGAGGAGTACAAGGAAATGTCATATTGTTCATCAGCAGCTGTTAGTGAAACTGCACCTCTGTCTTAACTGTTTTCCTACTTACATTGCTTATTTTCCACCAATAAATCACTGAATTCAATGATTTACAACTGCATATAAAGGCAAAAAAACCCACAACTGGATGTTTACGTTATATCAAAATGGCATTGTTGTATCAAAAACACCTGCAGTTTGCTCAGTTCTCTGATAAAAAGATTTAAATAATTAGTCTTTCTTTAAAAAGGAGAGAAAAATATAGCTATAGATACAATGAAATGCAGGTAAATACATACAGAAAGCTCATACCATTTATATATCTTCATATATAAATACAATTTCACAGCACTGAATTTTATGTTCCTAAAATCCCTAAGTAAAACATTGAGCTCTGTGTGAATACAAAACACCTGTAGCTCGATTTGCAAGCTTTTACAGCCTGTAACTGCTAGAAACTTGGAGCACAGTGCTCTTGCCTGTATTGCACACACATTGAGGGCAAACAATCCAATTGCTGAGAATCATATGACCACAAATCGTCTCCATTTTTCAGCAACTGGCCAAACTAATCAATGCTTGGTCATTTTCCAGCTCACCATGAGCAACACAAGGTCACACAAAACTGATTTGGTAATGGAGGCTGTGTTTCTAAACTATAGAGAGAAAAGCACCCCAATTCCCCTCCATACCTGATATGGGGCTCCTGCTTTTTGCTCTCAAGGAAAACTAAGTTAGCTCTCTGGTCTATGCTAAGAACTATCAAAACCCCAGCTATTTTCATTTTAAGCAATATTTCTTCTGTCTGGTAGCAAAGATCTGCCTTCTGCTTTGATCCAGAATCCAGCCAAATTAAGGAGGTCTCCATTGGCTTCTGTGAGATTTTGGTAAGGCCTGTAAGAGTGGCCCAGTTTTCAAAAAGGCTGGAAGTCCAGCAGCTTCCCACCCAATTTGGTGAGAGCTGCTCAATGTCCAATGCTTTGCAAATACACAGGTATTTGTGCAGGGATACAAATTAATGGAATTCCCGTTTAAAAAAAAAAAAAAAAAGTGGCTGCAGTTATTCCTAATGTTGCCCCCAGGGCTTCAAATAGAGCATTTAAAATACCAAAATCTCTTTATCAATGTGAATCTAAAAGCTGATCCTGACTGAAGGGCTGGAAGCTCTATAAAAGCAGTTATTCTGAAGTCAGTAAACTTGAAGATAATTCTTCATGTCGTGATCCCAGGGCACAACAGAAACCAAGACATCTGCAGCATAGTTCCCCAAAACCCCAGCATGTTGTGGCAACACTGCCAGAAAGACAGCAGAATAGTTTGCTTACCTGTCGAGGTGAGACATGACTGTCTTCGAAACATCAGCCCCAGCTTCCTGCAGAATGCGGATAATCTGGAAAGGTGCATCGCTGTTCCTGCCAGGATGGATGATAACGGGGCACCCAAGCTGTGACTGAGCCTGTGCTGTTGCCTGAAGCACTCTGTGTTCACTCTGAGTTAAAGGCCAAGAGCAACCTATTTCTCCCACCACACCACACTTGGTGTTAGTTCCATCCGCTCCGTTGAGTATCTCATCAACAATAATGCCTGTAAGCTAGAGAACAGGAAAATGAGATTTTTTATTATTAATACTATTTGTGTTAAATAGCATCAAAATTGGCCTATGGACAACATGCTAGTTATACTCCTGATGTCTTTCTGAACTTATTTAATTAACAGTTGTGTGTGTGAAAACACTGCAGGTAAAATCTGGTTTCTGTCAACTACTGTTATGCTAGCCATTCGCTAGGGCCAAAATAAACACAGAGGCAAATCAATTTAACAGTATCCACTCACACAGTCATCCAGGTTTGCCAAGAAAACTGGTTTACATATAATTTGAACACTGATTTAGGCTGAGACTAATTTTTATTTTTTAAAAAAAAGTTACGTTTATCATGAAACCTGTGCCTTGCACTCCTGAATTGGCTCCAGAAAGAGTTCAATGTGATTTCTTGTGAAACAAGGCATCAGATAATAAGGAAACCTTGTCATTCAGACAGGGAAGGGAGAAACGCTGGCAAAGATCCTGAAGAGACAAGTTTAAGGCAAATCCTGCTTGTGGGAATGCCAACATAAAACAACCGGTGCTCTGCTGACTTCAGAACTACAAGAACAAAGCTCAGCTGACAAATTTACAGGGTGAAAATTAGCTTGCTTTTAAAATATTCATAGACAAAAAAATACATCAGAATCTCCTAGTAAAAGCAGTTTGTTATAAAAGCTTTAGGTTTTGCTTTCAGAATAGGCCATATATCTTAAAGTATACATTCAGAAATCAGCACAAAATGGCGTTGATGATGACCTTCTAATTCTGGCCCTGAATGTTGAGGAAATAATGATTTTAAGGAAAAATAAAGTGAGCAAAGGAAGAAGAAAGGTTTGCAAGCAAATCCAGGAAACCAAAAAACCCCAAAGCAAATACTAATTTGGTTATTTTCAAATACATTTTAAAATAAATCTGTAACTTATCTCTACTCCACACCTTGTCTCCTCAACAGCTTCACACAATATCTTAGTAAATAGTGTACACACAAGTCAGTCCAAGCTATTACAATTTGCAGCAGGCTTCTGTCCAACACTTTATCCTATGCTCATATGCCTTCTGCTTCATGTATAACCAGTCTAGCAACCATTTCTGTAGACAACCAGACACAGAATTTACTCCTCTCCTGAAGAACGTTTCTCAAAATACTCAGATTATCTTTGTCTAATCAGAAAACATACCATCATGTCAAATTCACTGGTAAATGAGGAACCACCAGTTATCATGGATCAGTCACTGCACAACCCTTTCTAAGTAACTGTCTTCTGGACTGGATTAAGTATTGATTACCTGCCGAGTACAGGACATCTGTGGGTCTCCAACAGTCCACCAAATACAGAAAGGAAACCTTTGTCCCTAGAAATCTATTTGTATCAAACTTCAAGCAATGGATGAATATTTAGGAAAAGTAGTACTGTTCCATACAGCTTGGGCCAGATTGTGTCCAGTGTGGTTGGCAGCACTGCTCAAGTTTTGATCATTGATTTTTAAAATTAATTTGACTCATTTGTAAACTGCGACAGATTTTTTAAAAAAATTCTCAGTTCTGTTCATCCATATCCACAGCTTCCTGCCTTAGAGAGTTCCCTTCCCTCTTCTCCCTATCATCACATTTGCTTAATAAAAGATGAATGTTTATTTTTGTAGGAATATCAGGGGACCTCAGTCATTAACACATTGTCTTAGGCACCGTACAAACAACCTTATGTAGACTCTGCCCTGAGAAGTCTGGACAAGTGGTAAAGAACACACATATAACACACAGCCTGAGCAAAGCAATGATTTACAACTGTCCTATAAATATTGCAATTATTTATGCTTTCTACAAGAATTCTGGGTGATCTCATTGGGAAGCAATTAGCCAGAAAAAGAGACAAAAGAGGCAGAAGGAATATACTCCTTCCTTAAAAACTGTAAAAAGAACAGGATAACTGGTGCTGTACCAGATGCCCACACATGAAGTATTTTATTTTCCTTTTACTGTTGCATTATAACAAATCCCCGAGAGAAAATGGAGCTTAAGAACTGGAAATGCTGACAGATAATCCCAGCACACCCAAATAGTGCAGGTCCAGCTATAAGACACAAACAGTAATGCTGTTCCAAAGTTAACACTGAAAATTTCTAGATTTCATCTATTTGCTGGAACTCCACTCCAACTTTGACCCACCCAGGGATAATTCATATGACTGAGACACTGAAGCAACGGCTAAGACTTACTTGCTCCACTGTCATGGCCTGTGTTTGAGAAGAATGAGTGGAATCCACATAAAACCCAGCCCCAGCAATAATATGGACTCCAGTTTCTTCAGCAAGTTTCTTCAAAGTATTCATATCCCGACCAATTCCTGTAGTTGTGTTTTCCACAATCGTCCCACCACCTGCTTCTTTAAAATGCAACAGCTCCTCCTTCACAGCATCTGTTTCCTGATACAAAAGAAGGTTTTCTTTATGGCTGTAGGGATTTTGCTTAATCCAAAACAAGTTCTTCATCTCAATAGGCCCATCACACAGAGGTTCTTGGCCTGGAGAAGGTGGGCAAAAACAGCTGCTGTAGTTCATAGTCAAGTGTTCGTGAGTCAACGTATAGCCAAGGTGGTCTGGCTCCACAAGGCCCAAGACAGTCTGCACTTTCCCACTCAAGGAAGGCATTTTTCTTCAACAGAAGTGAAAAAAATAATCAGATCTTAAAAGTGTCTAGGGAGGAAGAAGAAAGGAAACCAAAACATTTCAGAATGAGCAAACCTTTCTTACACAATTTCTGAATTTCCTCCTCCCTCTCACAAACATACCTACATACTGTGTGTGTTTGCTGGAATGTTCTGAAACAGTTTCCAGTAGAGTGGTCAATATGAAAAACAAAGTTGGTTTTTTTTTTTTAATGCAACTGTGCTTGTATCAGTACTTTAGCAATGTAAACACATCTAAATCACATTGCAGTACAAGGAAATCATCATCATTTATTGTGCTACAGTCAATATCACATTAAGATAAATATTTCCTATTTAATAACAACCACTGTATGTTCATTTAGGATTCTCTGCTCTTCAGCAGCTGTCAAATTTTGTCAGCTTGAGCCACCAGACGAACACACTTGGCACCAAGGCTTGAATATTCCTTACTGGTACATTCAGTTTATTTATCTGTGTCCTCCAAGATTCACTGTCCTGCTCACATGCTGAGGAAGCTAGTCTGTGTTCAGGCACCTTGTCTGCCCCTCTGCATGAGGAGCTCGGGGATGGGGGTGATCACCTGCTCCTTCAGCTTCAGCAGGCATTCTAGCAGCTGTGCTGTGGAGGTCCGGAACAGCCCTGGACAACTTTTCCAAGGCTGACAACAGTTACTGAAGATACAGCGTGGCCCTCAACCAGTAGGGTAGAAGCCAAGGTGCTCTTCCCATCAACTTCATTGGCCAAATATTTTAACAGTTAAGAACAGGCCTTAACCTAACAATTTATATGGCTCAGCTTCTAAGAGACTTTTTCTTCATCTTTAGCATGAATGATACGACGTTATTTCCCAAAACTTCAAATGAATGTGACAAAGACATACACTGTGGCTACTGTCTGCAGCTGGTTCACGTCAAAGGCATCTGCCCTGTGCCAGTTTGGTCTGACTCACTGCAGGGCAGAATTAGCTGCAGTTCTCGCCATTGGGATTTTGGGGTATTTTTTTCTTTTGGGAGTGGGGGTAGTCTTTTTTGTTTATGTGCTCTATTAAAATTAAACATAGCTGGCTACCCAGTTCATGTTAGATCTTCCTGATGCTAGTTGCAAAGGCTTGAGGATATACAGTTATAATCCCTAGTCAACCAAAATCATCAGTTATGAAACAAAATACATGTTTAATCATGTCCAGAGGACAGGACTAACTAGAGCATGCATTATTGATTAAAGAGAGAGGTCCTTCCCATTTCTGTCTCCCCTTTTAGTGAATAATGTCATAAACATGGGTTTGTTACTGGTGAAGCCCTCTGAGGACATTTTCCTTTTAACTGCTAAAGTTAATCTACCAGGATGACAGAAAAACTGAAATCTGAAGGGCAGTGAACTCTACATATCAAAGGGCACAAGAAATTTGGGGATACTTTCATCTCACAAGAATCAGCCGTTGTCAGAGTACCAATGTATGAAAGTGACCCAGCCCCCTGCAAAAGGCAGGTATCACCTGCCTTAGTGAAGTCTGTAGTGCTGGCAGTTACTTTAATAAGAAAACTTGGCCATCCATACGAAAGAGTAAGGACTGACTGACTGCCTTCTTGCCTTGTGTGAAAGCAGACTTAGGAAGAACTGTTCTCTTATCAATTTCATTTCTTGACTAGTGTTGACTTGTTTGAGAAGGCAGAAGAATAATTACTCTCATAGAACAGACTGCTGGCTGATTAATATAATGATTTATTTTTTGCCAATTAAATTGAGAAGTGCATTATTTCAGAAAATATTATTCTTGAGCAAATAATTAAAAGCAAAATACCTGCCTTAGTCAGAAACTGCTGCTAGCTGCAATTCAATTAAGTTGTCCAACCCAGTCATTAATTCCATCCTGGAACGAAGCTGGTGCTCTATAGAGCAACCCACTATTTTGGAGAAAGTTCAACGATCTGAGTCATTTTTATATGCGCAGCAAAGAGACTAACATAATTCTAAGATAATTGCATTACCTTTGCTTTTTTTTTTTTTCCTTTTTCCCAATATTAAAGGTCTACACTCTGGTATTCAGTAAAACCCTGACAGCATGAAGAGTGATAACTA
This sequence comes from Falco punctatus, assembly GCF_963210335.1. Lineage (NCBI taxonomy): Eukaryota > Metazoa > Chordata > Aves > Falconiformes > Falconidae > Falco > Falco punctatus. The sequence goes on from NC_137583.1 coordinate 73,496,663, forward strand.
CTCTCTGCATTGGAGACACACTTCCCTTTCCCCATGTTAACTGACAATTTTCAAATCCATTTATTAAGTTAGGAGAACAAACCTATATAAATATTTTGTTATATAATTAAATGTGTAAGTATTGAAGTTCTTTTGCTAAAACTTGACAAAAATCGATTACAAGTCTGTTTCCTTAACAAGTTTCCACTTCAGTTTTTTAGTTATTTAATAGTGCAGTTAGTCAAAAAGGCCACTGTCATTGAATGTGAATTTTTGTTCACTTTCAGATTACTACTCTGATGAAAAGTTGACTTTCAACATTGCTTCCCACTAATTCCTTTCTGACACAGTTAATTTAGATTACCCTCATCTGGCCTGCCCACTGCAAAGACCTATGGTTGCCTTCATGAGATCTTACAGCCTGGGGCTGCTGTCTCCTGATTTGTAACTACAGGAAACCTCTAAAATGACCAGTTCTAGGGCCTGATCCTCTTGTAGCAGATACCAATCTGTTGATTTTTAAACGCTAGTTTTCAGATTATAGCACACAGAGAGAGTTTACAGAACCAGTGCCTATTATTGAACCTTTTGACTGAGGCCAGGGATTTTCAGCATCACAAAAACGGAAACTGACACAAACAGCATTTAAAGTAGGCCTAATTTTATCTGCATGAAAAATATGATTAATATTAATGTTTGTGCCTGCTTACTAACACAGTTTTAGAAACCCACTGCTTTTAATAAAAAAATTATGAAAAATAAAGACAGCCAACAACCTGTGACTGGAATTTTTAAAAGCACTGTCCTGATATCTTCCCTACTGTCATTTACATAGACAGCATTCCCTGATTATGTTATAATGATACATTATTCCTAACAAGATTCACCTGATGGAACCAGAATTTAATTAGTGTCTTTAAAACAGATTTTAGGTGAAAACAGATTTTAAATGGAATGAGCACTGCTGCTTAATTTAACCATGTATGTTACTACAGAAATCAACGTTCATGTGCTTTACTAATAACATGCATGCCATGCTTTACACAGAAATTTATTCTGAGAAAGTTTCTTTTTTCATACACCAAAGACTGAATTCATATCACCTCATTTAGCTATCTAAAATGATGTATGTCTTCCACAGAATAATTGTCTAGACCATTTTCATAGCGGAGATTGAAAGACATATCCATAGGCAACTCATCCAGCCCATTTTGCATGTTCGTAATAGGACAGGGCAAGTTACTTTCTGTAATATCAGCCTCATTCCACGGACTACAGAGGGAGCCAAGAAAGAGTCCTGGACCACACAAATGTATTTTAGATGGTCCTACATAAGACACGTGAATTGTATTTCCTGAATCTTAACCCAGTCTGAGGGGAGGGGGAAAGGTGCCAATTCCTATGACAAAAGATAAACAGGTACGATCTCATCTGGCAATGACAGGTATTTTGGTTTTGGAAATCACCAGTTTAAGCTTGGTATCACCACGGTGCTCCTGCACAGATCAAGGCTCCTCTGCTCCAGATGCTGTATAAACAGAGAAATAAATGTTTTTTCCTAAAAATTAGATATTCAGATTTTAAAAAAAAAGCTATTTTTTAAAATATAACCAGAACTTGCATTATTTCACTACAGCCTTGAAACAATACCTTAACATTTCTGTAATAAACTCTGGACAAATCTTTACAACCACCAATTGTATGGTGCATAAAATATGACTCTCGCTATTAGCCAACTATTAAATACAGGTGAAGTAAGTATTTTGCTAGAGGTACTGTTAAGAGTAAAGAGACTTGCTGCTAAAAAGGTTATAGTACTGCATTTCTGACTCCGGTAAAAACTCCACTGAGTTCAGAAGATGTTTTGCCTGAATACTGATGACAAGATTTGTGTTTCTGCTTTTCCCATCTGAAACTTGCGCTTCAGTCATTGTGTCATTTTAATGGTCTTGTAATGGGAATTCTCCCTAGGTTTGGATTAGTTGTTTCCCACAGTAATCTCATATTGCTGAAACACTATAATCACATAAACACAGTTTCCACATGCTAACACCGCATTTGTTTTGATTGGATAAGCACATTTTAACGGTATTAGTACAGATTCTCTCTAGACTTGTATGGGAATCATTTTATTGCCATTACATTACAATGTAAGATTACAGGGATGCTAAATCCAGGTTGCTGTGACATAAAATTTACAAAAAAGGCAAAATAATGGCTCAATAGGTGCTTATTATATTCAGAAAAAGTTAAACACACCTGTCATTCAGAAACAAAGGCTGCTCTGGCTGCATCAAAAGCACTGTAAGAGGGTCTTTCCTTTATAACTATGCAGTCCTAGGAAATAAAACACAGTTGTGTAGATATATATATAGGTTCGCTATATATTTAAAGATGGAGAAAAAGCCTTCATACTTTGAGCAACCTCTACAAAGCATGGAAAAGCCCCACATTAGAAATATATGCACATCTGTAGTAAATTACCATTAGCTACTCTATGCAGTGTTATCCCACCATTCTCCACATGTAAACATTTTGGGATGAAGGAAGAAGTTAGCAAGACAAAGGAAGAGGAGAGGCAGAGAGTAAGAGAACATGTGTAGACTATGTCAGGAAGAATTTTAAAAATGAACTTCTTTCCCTCTTACCTTATGCTTCTGCCAACTCTGTAGAGGTTTACAGGGTGGAAGGAAATCAATACTGCTAGCACGGTTCTATCTCTTCCCCATCAGACAAGCAAGTTTTCTAACTTCTCTGACAGATGGGTGCCAGATCTACTTTTATCTTCTCCAAAAATTTATTCAGGAGCACTAATTACAGGACAAACATGCCTGAAACCCAGCTGTCTCACACACTGGTTTCAATAAGCGTGGCTTTTTTGCTCCTGCACAGCATCAGGGAAGTGCAGCTACAAGGGCTGTGGAGCAGAGCTCACCACAGCTGCCTGGGTAAGAGCAGCAATAGGACTGAACGTGCATCTGCTCCAGGACAGATGCAGGCTTACCTGCCATTTAGCCCAGCAATTCCCTCTGTGTCAACGGCTGCAAAGGTGTCCAACAGCCCGTGATGCCGTATTACTACAGGGGCACTCTCACAGCTCTGCTAGCTGTCTCTGTGTCACGCGAGCATCCGTGCTGTGTTACACAGCACATCTCATACTGCTTTTGGGTTATTTTGCCCAAGAAACAATTCGGAAATGGGGTAAAAATACTATGAAAAAATGCAGACACAGGCAAATTCCTGTCTCTTCTGCAGAAATGGCAGATAGCTTATCTGAAGGTGACACAGGTTATTCTCATTGAAGTCATAATTGTTCTTCCCTGTCTTCAGAACTGACATGGGTCAGAAGTGATATTTGGTCTTTTTCCTCTTCCAGGCTGGAGCTATGAGATTATCATGATTTGCTGAACTTCAAGCTAACTCAGAAAAATGAGTCAAGGAAAATAATCTTATCTATTCAGAGGCAGTGGATTTTTTTTTCATTACCTTCATACTCTTTATCAGGTAAAAAGTACGACAGCTTTTCAAAGTATGGCCCCTTGCCTACTGCAGAAGTGTACTAAGGGAACAAGCACACATTAGTACTTCCATGAGCATCAACACTGAGACACAGCTTTGTGTGATCAATGTCACACAGAAAATTTTTCATGCCTTGACTAAAGCTCTTCTCAGAGAGGAGGGGAACACTTACAGCGCCTTTCTCCTACAAGAACTCCTGTCTAACTCCACATGAGCTGATGTTGCAGCTCTTTCCTTAACGGGGCACCTGCAGTTCCCTATCTTTGGGTGGCTGTATTTTCATACAGCAAGTAAGAACCTCACCATTTCGGATATATGTAATCTCTCAACTGGGTAGAAATTGACCAACAGATTCAAAACCTAGAGAACTCTATTTAAAAAGCATCACCTATCCCTACCTTACCACACTTTTCCCCAAAACACACTGTTTTGGAGATAGAATACTGAGTTAGTGCTGTGGCCTACTTCTGGTCCCCAGACCGTTCAGAAACATGTATTTCCTTAAGAAGCCAAGCTAAAATAAATGCTAAATATTGGTTTTCACTACATCTTCTATATATGCTTTGAGCAACCAAAAAAACCTTTAAACCATAGAAGTGAGAAGGGATACTGAAAGTAAGACATTATATAAAGTTACAATACGTACTCTGAAAAAAATTAGGAGATCTTTAGCCAAGCCTTATATGATCCCACAATGATAAGGAGAAGTCCCAGCAAAATATACATGTACACACATCACAGCAGTTATGGCACTGGCAATGTTCTACAACCCAAAAGCGAAGTCACTTAAATTTTAAGATCATTTTAAACAATATTACATATACGTGAAAAGCCAATACATTGATTCCCTGCACTCAGAACCTCTGAAAAGCACACTAAGGGGGGAGGAACTGGGGAGCGAGAAGCACAGCTTTTAAATGTTCACCTGAAAGGGTGAGTGAAAATTCTGCCTATTCATTCCATTGCTCAGCTAGTGGCAGACAGATAGACCTTCCAGCTTCACATGTTTTGAGGGTCACATTCTCACTCTAGCTAGGCTTTGAGCCAGACATATATAGAACAGATTTCTTCCTTACAGTTGAACAGCCACACCAGAACAAAGTGCAGCCTCTCGTATCGATTTCACTGTATGGCCATACCTTTGGGATCAAAGCAAGCATATGTGATCTGCATGTGACTGTGTATGCACGTGTACAGTGATATGCCCCAGAGGCAAAGTCTAAGCCACTTAGTATGTAATACTTCACACATATGGGTTTTTTTCCAATTTGGTTAAAGTTCAGCTGTTGTGAACAGAACAGTCAGACTTTTATTTTACCTTATTTCTGTGCAGAGAAGTCTCAAATCTAAGCTTCTCTGAGCAAAGCCATATTGAAGTTTCTCCTCCTGAGAGAGATCTGAGCTCAACATCCCTGTAAGTGTTTTTTCATCAACATCTCCTTGAGAAAAACTTCAGGGAATTTCACATTTTGGGCAGCTTCCAATATTACTCTTGATAAAAGGTCAGACAAAATCTCTCCCCTAGGGTCCAACATTAAATTAATTATATCTTACATGCACACATAGTGGTTTTAGGCCAAAAATCAGATCTGAAGTCACATTAATGCTATATGCAAATATGGGCTGAGTCCTACATGTAGATACATACATTTGTATTCTTAAGCCTAAACAGAATCATACGTGGTTCTCATGGATGCTGGGCTACAAGCACATACTCTCTTTCTTGCTAGGACAAGAAATAGGAAAAAAGTCTGTGCTTTACAGGAATGCATGTCCAGTCTTCATTCCCTCAAGATTTCAAATTTGAAACAAGCATATATCTAACTCTACTCTTACTGTTATTCTCATTGACTTTATTTGGTTTTCTCTCTACTTAAGGTCACATACACTTAAATATTTTCACAGGAGCTTAAACATTTCAGCAAGCATGTTAGAGCATTCTCGCTCATTTGTGGAGTGATCACCAAGAGCCACATCAAAGCACTCTATGGATCTTTACCTGCAGAAATAAAGAAAAAAGGAATGGAGGTCTAAGATATTGAAGAACAGACATCATCCATCTTACCGCACATATCTAAGCAATGCAAAAGTCACGTTCATTGCCACCTCCTGATCAAGACTGGACATTACCTTCTAGAAAAATTCATATGAATGAACCCCAAGATCAGCTTTGTGGCAGAATGTACCAGTAACTGATCCACTGAGACCTGTGAAGTCATGCACAGTGGAAAACAGCATGAAGATGGGGTTTAGTACCTCATTCAAGATTGCAGACTGCAGCAACTGGCGCAAGCAGGCACTTTCAGAAAACCACTTTCTTTACTAGTGAGTGATGGGGTTAGACGCAGAGAACTAAATTCAGTTTCCTATCACTGCAAACAACCGTAGCCCAAAACTTGCAACCAATCTGAAGACCCACTGGAAAAAAAAAAATACCCTGAAAAAAGCCTTCACGGTTTCCACTGTGACTGTTCTCTATGGCTGTGTCAGGAAATGGAAGCCCTACGTCCTTCTCAAGGCCCACTTCGCTCTAATAAGAAACTAGCCCACACAAGAGAAGTTAATGTCATCTACCGAAAAGCTTAAAGTTCCTAGGTGTAACTTAGGGAGTATTTTTTGATACCACTTGTCAGTGGCCAAAGGCAGTACCTCTTGTTTCTACCATGCCTGTTAAGTTCTTACCCTTGGTTGACTGCAAGAGCAGAACAGCAAGAACAAGCAACACACACAAGCTGACAAGACTGTCAGGTCACCTGCATATCCTCCTACTTTCTTTCCAGGTATTGCCAAATCTTAACAAGAACCAGACACAGAACCCTGCCACTGTTTTGTCTTTTAGTATCACAAAACGTGCCATCACATTATTTCTGAGAGAGGACACAAACTCAGTATCTTTGTCTTGAAAACTATTAATCAGCTGGTTTTTTTTTCAAAAAAATAAATACTTACTACCCAGTCTAAAGCAAGTAACTGGTCACCTATATGAAGCATAATTAAGCATCTGTACGCCATAGTTGCCACCTTTGATTATAACCACAAAAATGAATATGATAATGGCAAATATTATGTCTGTTAAATTCCAAAACATGTGAGGTATTAATAGTTAGAAATTACATTTATGTAGTCTTTCATGTAAGAATCCCAAAGCACCTGACAAAATGATACAAAAGTACCTATTAGAAGCATCGCTTCACCCATCACTGAAACAGAGCCCCCAGCACAAAGGCAACAACCTTTAAACACCACAGAACACATGCCGACAGGGGATGTCAAATAATGTATCCAGCATAAAGCACAGGGGAATTCCAGACAAGCAAAACAAAATTTTCCAAAAGCAAGTGACCTCTAGCTAAAAATTCATTTCAGTCAAGAGTTATTACAAGCATCTAGTATACAGAAGACACCATTCTTAACATCTGACACACCTAAAAGAAAGGATTATACCTACAAGTGTCTTAGAGATCATATATGCATTCATGCACTTGTCAGGCCAAAAGATGCTCATCCATGTTGCTCACCAACAGGACTTCTATGCCTTGGGACCATGTTCACCACAAGACCTGCTGCAGAGGGGTCGCCAAACACCCAAGGCCACTGTTGGGCTACACCGCTGGAGCACACTTGGCCGAGGGGACCTAAACCTCCCTCCCTCAGACCCGCTCCTGTTGGCAGCTCACCGCTCTGGTGCTAGGGCAGGAGAAAGCAGAGCGTCTGCCACAACTGTGTCTTGTAAAGGGCAGCACACCCAAGGCCATGGAGAAAACACATGGTGCACAGATCCCAACCGGCTCGCAGGCATGCCTGCAGCTTCACTGCTGAGCCCTGTCAAGCTTAAGCACCTCTGGAAGCATCTTGCCGAGGGATGCGGGTGCTTCCAGATGGAGAGGCAGCAGAAGGCAGCCTTTGAAGGTCCCGGTTTTGGATTCAGGCATTCGTTCTTTCACGGAGCGGCCCTCAGGGCCTGACAAGACAGCAGTACTAGTTCCAGCAGTTAACTCGTTATGGCTGTACAAATGTTAAATACCAGCACCGGTAGCGGCAGCGCCGCTGCGCTCACACGGTGAGGCCCGCCTGACCTCGGGGGTTAACCACCAGCCACCCCCGGGCAGCGCTCTTCCACACGGGGGAGGTGTTCCTCACCCGCCGCGGGCGGCCCGGCAGGAGCCCTGCCTGCCCCAGCCGCCATCTCCTCCCCCCTCCGCCGGGGCGGGCCCAGCGTCTCCGCCCGCACGGCGCGGCGGCCGCCTCAGCGCCGGCACCAGAGCCGCGCTCCCCGCCACCAGGCGCTGGCCCGCCCGCCCCAGCCGCCCGCCGCGGCCGGCGCTTCCCGCCCTCCCGGGCCGGCAGCGGAGGGGGCGCAAGCAGCTCTCGCCGCCAGACTCCGACGAAGTTTGCCGGCCTGGGCGCTTGTCGGGCGCCGGCGTTAACGGCGAGCCCGGCCGGGGCCGCGGGAGGACGCGGAGCGGCTCAGCGGCCTGAGGAGACGCACCGGCCCCGCCGCACCCGCCCGCTCGCTCACCCCGCGGGCAGGACCCCTCCGGCAGTACGCCACCCCGCCGCGCCGGCAGGGCCCCGGCTGCCAGCCCGCTGCTCCCGCCCCGAGCGGGGCGGGACTTCCCCGCCGCGGCCCGGCCCCTGGGGCTGGAGGCGCCGAGCGGCCCGCTGCCGCTCGGAGCGAGGGGAGGGTGCGGTGCAGCGGCGGTTTGTGCCAGCGCAGGCTCCGAGGGCAAGCGGGAGTCGGTGCGCTGAGCATCCCGCGTGGCCCTGCCTGTGCCCCGGTGTACCCAGCAGGGAGGGGGCCGGGAGCCACTGAGTCACTTTGGGGGTTCGGGAAACTGCGCTGAATTGCTCGGGCTTGCAGGAGGTGATCTTTTCTAATTTGCCCTTGCAGTGCAAATAACTGGGAAAGGCGAAGAGGTGCTTCCCAGTATCCACAAACAGGATAACGATGACAGTGATACTGGGTAAAAACCCAAGTGCAAAGTATGAAGTCAAACCAGAGCTGACACCAAGTTCTTACACTTCCCACCCAGGATCTCAAAACTGTCTCATTCCCCTAAGGCTGACAGCACCCTGCGTGGTACCATTCCATTTTATAGAAGGATAAACAGGAGATGCTGGCAGCATGACTAGCAAAGGCCCAAAGTATGGTGAGATCCTCCAGCCCTCACACAGCCAAAGCTGCAGCAAAGCCACCCTATGCACTGTGCAGACATGTTACCTGAATCTGGGAAGTGGACTAAAAGCTTTTCTGGGAGAAGTACTTGCTGTTCTCACTGCTAACTGATTCTGCTTTGACTCCTTCCCCGTCCCCATTCATACCAGGCTGGGGCCAGCAATGGCCCTACATCCCGCTGTGCAGAGCCTCAGCTGCGCTCACCGCTGCAGCACGGTGCCCGAGAATGGATTCTGGTATGCCTGTCTTTAATACAGCTGTTCATTGCCTGGGGGAGCTGATCCTAGCTTTTATTCAGATCCCAGATAATCCTGTGCTGCAGGAAGTGAGTGGGCAAAACTGTGAATGAAAGCCAACACATGCTGGTGCTCAGGCCTTCTATCATCTATCTTACAGTGAAAGACAAAAGTGGAGGTAGTGGATGAAAAATGAGGAGGGTGCAGAAGTAAACAACTTCAGAGAGGTAGGAGGTAAGGCAAAGTTGTGCTTTTGTGAAAGTGATGGAGAAATGGAATTTTTGTTTTTTAAAAAAAGGAAAGCATCGTGAGAATACTAGACCTGAGGGGCAGAGTCCACAATGACTGGTGATATTGGTGTGGAAAGGCTGGAACTTTAGGATCTCAACTGGAAGGGAAGTTACTGCCCAGTAAGGATGAAGGAAGATGAAGCAAGCAAACCACTTGGGATCTTTCAAATTAGCAGCCAGTCACCACAGATATATGCAACAGTGATTAGTACGGATAGATGGCGAGAGCTAAGCTACTGGGATGGTTCCAGTTGTTGGCGTCACCTGTTTTTATTTGCTTCTGATGTGAAGTCAAGTGAGTATGGGTCCTGCAAAGATTAAGTGGAGATATGAAAGCCTGTCATTTATAATGCCTTGTATTTCAACATGTTCATATTGCTGTGCAATCAATGCAGGAGAAATTATGTATGAGAGCTATGTGAAAAATAGTCATGCAGTGCTTTATGGGACATCATTTGTCACTGGCCATATCAAATCTGTTTTGAAGATTTGCGATGAATTTTACATAAGGCCTGCACTTCTACATCTCTTTTGTGTTTTAAAATATAAAAGCAGCATTAAAACTTGGGTAGGTACAAAGTAAAACCATATTCAATCTGCATTTTTACACACATAGAATGAGCTTCTCTTTAAAGCAATCTTCAGTATGTCCAAATCAAAGTAAGGAACTATATATTTATTTTTTATGTCCTTGACTTCAACCTGCTACAAAGCAGAGGCTTGTAAACATAAAGTAATAAGACTGTCTCGTTCAGACCAAATGTGTAGTGAACAGTGAAAACAAGTCAGCAGCTGGCAGAGTCTATACATATGACACTGTATTCACAATTTAGGTGATATACAACCTTGTGTAATGTGTCTGGCATTTGTATCCTCTTTCTCAAGTCTGAAAACCGGGCTGTGGGCTTCCTAGAAATATTGAATTGGTTACCACATTAAATGGCTCGTGAAATTGGGGGGGAAACAAAAGCCCCCCAAAACCCCTTAGCTATGTTGCTATACAAATAGCAGTGGCAACTGTCAGTAACATCACAATCTAAAATATCTGTATTGCATGGTTCAGAAACAAGGAGAAGCATTTCACTATTAAAAAGGAGAGATGTTATTTGTTTTGCCAGGTCTGCACTAAAGAAAAGCCTGGTGTCAATAGCTTTTGGAGAAGTTACAGTCCGCTCAGGGCTAAATGCCTGTGCATTTGTCCACCCCCACCATGCAGTGACCAAAAGGGACACTGAAGTCAATGACCAATCTTTTTCCCATTTGGGACACTGTTGTAAACTCTGTCCAGTATTTAACAGTAGACACAAAATAAAGACCAAACACTTGCAGTGTATGACCTTCAGTAGCATCTCTTCTTTTTCCAAGGGCAGAGGAAGGAGAACAGGACAGTAGGTGCAACACCAGACCTGGTGCAAGAGAATGCTCTTCAGGGTGACTTTGAGGGAAGTGCCATAAAGGGGCTGTACCCAGAGGGTGCACAGAGGTCCCAAACCTGGGTGGGATTTCCCAGGACATGAGGCTGCAACAGCCACTGCCACCCAGCTACTATGGAAATAGCTGAGCCGCTTCACTGGGACCCTGGGGACCAAGTGATCTCCAGCCCAAAATCTTCTGCTCAGGGCTTAATTACTCAGGTGTTACAGCAGATATAAAAAACATTCCATGTTTTGGTTTACTCAGCAATTGATAATGTTTACACTAGCTTAAACACAATATCTTTCTTCTTTGAAATGAGCTCCTTTTGGGGGGCTGTGGTAACAGTGAAATATTATAGCATTCACTAGGCCAACTAACGTAACTGGAAAAACAGACAAACTTCCAGGCAAAAACAAGCATTTCTTCAATATGATGCTGTGTATGATTTTTTCCTCTAGTATGACTCGAAGACAAGAGAATTCCAGATTGCTTTAATAAAAATTAGTGACTGAAGACCACAGATTACTATTATTCTTTCTTCAGAAAGATAATAAGCAAGGAAAGGAAAAAGAGGCAAGATGTGATTTCAGGCAGTATTTGCGCAAGGGCCATTGCAAACATAAGCATTTGCACATACCGTTGAGAAATGGGAAGCATCACTTGTGCGTATATGCAATATAATGCACAATTTACAAGTTGGTAGCATGAATAAATAGAAACCCCAGAACATACAAAACACTGCAGAGAAAATTCAGCTGGCAAGGGTAAAATATGCAAAATCCTTCAGGGAAACCCTTTATTGATCATGATAAAAAGGCTCCCCCCTTCGCCTTTCAAACAGATTCCATAAATTGAGAGGGTTAGAAAGAATAATTTGCTTGTCAGTCTGGCATATGCCTGTTGCTCTTAGATGACAGAACAACAGACAGGAGTCACTCAGTTTATGTGGGAGATGAATTGTATGGTAAGTAGGGTTTTAAAATCAACCGTGACTGTTTGGAAGGGGCTTCAGGTGTGTCTTTGTTGTTTAGGAGGGTTGGTGGGGGTTTTTTGCTTAGCAGTGTTATTCAAAGATGACAATGGCTGTTCTTGAAAAATTCTGATATGCTGCAGATGTAGGTACCAGTCTGAGTGTGGAATTGCAGGTGCTCCAAGGAGCAAATAAAAATTGGAAGAAGTAGGCAATACATAATACTTAACTGGAAATGACACAAAGTTATTCATTAACCGCAAAAGTAAATATGTCTCTGAAAAATATTATGTTACGGTTTTCTGGAGGCAAAAGGCTGAACAATAATGTCTGTGACTAAAGACTTACTTAATCTTACATTCTCAGTTATTATTTGAGTTAGCGGAGGGTATTTAGAAATAGCCAAGCTAGGCTGATCATTAAGAAAGTTTGCAGAATTCAGCTTTTGATAGCATTTCAGAATGCCATTTCTCTCTTTATATTTGAAATTAATGTCTGCTTAAAATACAAGGAAATAATGCAGAATAAATTACTTCTTATAACTGAGAGAGATTGGAGGACCAAGTTGGAGAATAAGCAATAGCTTTACAGCCGTTGAATACAATTGCCTCAGCATCTTCATCTGTTTTTTCTTTGTCTGACTAGTCTAGAATATGTAAGCAGGTTATGTGACAGTAACTCTCATGTTATCTTGTTGATTAATGTTTAAGGTGGGATAAGTATTTTCAAGCTTTTGTTTGATCTGTTTTGTTTTGTGTTTTTTGTTGGTTGTTGGGTTTTTTTGTTTTTTTTTTTTTTTCCCAGAGAAGAATATGCAGACAAGTATTCCTGGGAGTCTGTAAGCTTCTGAGGTATTTTCAGCAAAAAGCACATGTTCGCCTTCTGAGTTAAGAGGAATTTTTTCAAAGACATGTACATAAATCTACTCAATCTAGATGACAAATGACTACACAGACTTTTTTAAGAAAATGAGAGGTTTACCAGTAACATATAATCTCAAACTGCAGGTGTCTTACTGTTGGTGATTACACAGTAGAGGAACAGAAGAAAGAGAGGAACAAGATCTCTGGTTGCACTGCCAGAGTAAAAGATGGGACGATGGGGCAATCTGCATAATTTATAACAGGCTGCTGGTGGAAAGTGAAAGATTCCCAAATAAACATTTCCATCTCTTTTCAAGAAATAAGTATTTTTTTACAGACATGACAAAAAAAATGTTAGAATGACTTTTACTGTTTCACTCACTACTGTGGACTTCAACATCATTTTCTAGTACTATGGGGAGGAATTTTGGAAACAACTACTGCTTTGTTTCTAGCTCAGTGCTAGGATGACTTCATTCAGTAGCACAAAATTCAACCCTGTTTCTGCTGGTGATCAGTGATAACACACATGAGTAAACCAAGAGTGGTCACTTCAACCTGCCACTTTACCTTCATTCTTCTGATAAATCCCAAGAGCTGCAGATAAATTACTTTCGTACCATCTGTACTTGCAATTAATACCAAAGTTACCAATATTTTCATGTGGATGTAATTGAGGGCAAAACTTCAGACCACTAGATTTCAATTCACTGTACAAACACAATTTGTTCCAGTTAGTTGCCACCTTTTAAACTTTGTCTGTAATGAGAGAAACTGAGAATGAGAAGACTCCTTAATGAGAGGAATTGAAATGGAGATGTCTCTACAGTTTCAAACTAAACCATAAAGAGATGCTAGACTTTTATTTTCTCACTAACTCACTGGATCAAATCCTATCTCCTTAAATCAGTTCCTTACCTCCCTTTTCTTTATTGCAAACAAGATTTGTCCTTTATAGCCTCAAATTTCCATTGCTTAGGAAAAGGCCTTTGAAGGTCATGAGATTGCTTATGTTTAAGAAAAGATAAAATTTGGCTTACAAGCCTTTGGCTTGTTTGCTTAAACCACATTTCAATTTTGTTTAAATGTGTTTCTCTGCTAATTTGGGCACAGAAAGATGCTGTAAGTAGTGTTCTTTAAACTTAGGAGTGAATTTAGGAGCATGAGATCAGGTCTTCTATGCCTCATTGTCTGAGCAGTCTTTTTGAAATTAGTGAGGAGAATACCGCCCTTATTCAGTCCAGACATTTGTTGAATTGTGAACATTATTTAATAGAATATACAACCGATGGCAATTTAGAAGCATATGAAGTTAACACGAAACATCCAGGCTGCTATCCAAAATGGAACAGATGGATCTGAAACTGGTTAGCGCTAGATCAAGGGAAGTTCAGTTCCAGTATTTGTACTTATTAATGCTATCTAGGTTACCCCTAGTGATCATGATGCACCCATGCATGCCTTAGCTTGCCTGTACTTTGCACTAAGCTAGTCTGGTCCAAAAAACTACGTGGACAGCGAAAAAGTTACACACATGATGTCTTTAACCATTTCCCTGTTGAGTAAAACTTTGATAGTTCTGTCTCCAGCCATCTATGTCCTAAAAGTTTCATTTGTGATGGGTTCTTTTTTAAAACTTATATTATTGCTCTATATTTTTTCACACGTAGAGTTTCTTTATTTTCCCTTCTTGCAGTATGGCCATCTACTACCACTTCAGCTTTGACTGCATCTTCTTGATCTTTTATTCTCACTTGTTCACTTACCCGTTGTTTTCACCTGTCTCTCTAAGTAATACTAAGCATACATCTCTCCATGCTTCAGTGTCCAGCTCCTTGCTCTGCTCTGTCTTCTCAGTTTTTGCTCTCTGTCATGGCTCATGAGACACACAGTTCAAAACTTTCATTCAGAGAAATGAAAGATACTGCATTTTCTCCAGTCTTCCTCTAACTCTTCACTTTAACCTTGATCTTTTATCTAATTTTTTAATTTTGATATAAACTAATGCATAACACTAGACCAAATAGATGCTTCCCCATACAATGTAATAGATTATTAATTCCTCTTTTATTAAAAAAATAATATGAGTTTGTACTCACAGCCAAAATGTAATTCAGCTTTAGGCCTTACAGAATTGTGTTTGGGAGATTATGCAACAATTGTTCTGATCCGTGAAATTAACTACCAAACACTAATCTTGATCAGATTTAGCACACTAAAAGGGGATTCAATTAAAAATTTAAATGCCTGAGAGTTTTACTTCTGATTTTTAAAGCTGAAGGCCTCTTACCAGCTCTGACTATATTGCCTTCCCCTAACACCTGCATGGAGAACAGTGATCTCCACGTGGAATCCTCTCTTTAATGCCTCTCTTCCTGGACACCATCAGTGTGTTTGAAGGGACAGTCTCTCCCACTCCTACTCTGTTGTCATATTTTCAGTCAGTAACGCTGCTGTGATGGTAGGTCTGCAAGTGACCTGGAAGCTCCCCTGGGATCAGATTGCTATTTAAGAACTGAGCCCTGTCAATTTGCCTGCCCTGCCAGGAACTTGCTTTTATCTATGGTAATTGCTTTTAGAGCTGGATAGCAAAGAGGCTCTTCTCTGAGATTGCCATGCTTCATCCTTGCTTGTGGCAGACTAGTTTCACAGCTGCTCCAGCCCATTTAGGAGTCATTTTTCTTTCACCTAGTGGATATAAATCTGCTGCATTCTGCCTACAATTGACTGTCCCTCTGCTTCACTTTAGGACTTGTCCATTCAGCACTGCTTAATGATCCTGATCCTGCAGTCCCTTGGCGTTGACCATAAGTTGGGTGGGAGGAGGGTCAAGTTTGAGGCTGATTGATAGAAGCAGAAATGACTGCCCCTTTCAAGTCAAACCAGGGTGAGCAATTTCTGCTGGCTTGCTCAATCTAGGATGCAGCGGCAGTCCATGCTATTTGAAAGCAAATGTTTACAGGAAAGAACCAGTTTTCACAAGGCAAACAATTTTCTCTGGTTCTAACAGATTTTCTAGTTATTGATCAGCACAGCTACTTTTCTGAAAGGGAAGGAGCGAGCTACTGGGGTGAGCAACAAAGTAGGAGAATTTACACTGTATTAATTTGTACGATACCAACTGTATACTAGATGGTATTGCTTCCAGCCATATTACATAGCTCTAGAAATTTCAAGGCTAACTACTGTCACTTCCAGGGGCTATTGCAGCAGCTGGGGATTGCTGGAGTGAGGGTGACCTGGATTTACCTTTTCTCTGCATAATTCCTCAGTTGCAAAATTTCTAACAGTGACAAGAATCCAGCTCTGAAAGTAAAAATGTTTCCCTTCTGCCTTGTGCACACCGTGCAGGAATTGATGCAGCCATGGGGAAAGGGGAAAACTGACAGCTCTTCAAGAATAACCAACTGTAGATCAGGCAAGCCAATAAAAAGGATTTTCTCATATTGAATGTTTGTGGGAGAAGGACAGGACAAAGAAAAAAATATGTTTTCTATTCTGTCATTGTAAGGAGCTCCTTGAATTTTTAGATCTATGTTATTTTGCTCTTTAGTCAAGTGCTTGCATTAGACAATATTTTGCATCATTAATTCCCCTGATCCTGCAGGCTGTTGCACGTGGGAAGCCCTGTGCTCCCATGTGGAGCCTCACCGTTTTTAATGGTGTGCTGTGTGGGCAAAGGCATTTCTCCCTGGAGAGAAACTTTCAGCATGAGGTGCGTTAGTCAGTTTTCCCTTCTTTGTGTTGATCTTCCAGGCAAAAAAAAAAGGAAGATAAAAGGTAGCAAAGAACTGAAAGCCACACATGCATCCTCATACACATGCACGCAGAAGTACACATGCACGCAGAAGTACACATGCACAAAAACAGGAGCAGGCATCAAAAGGAGCTATTCTGGTTAATTTTTGTGCAGTCTAAATTATGAGATGACAGTATCCCCCTGTATCCTGAAACAGCATTCATCAATTGCAAAATCTCACAGGGAGAAATTTCTCATTTTTCCCATGTTTTGATTTCTGAGGATAGAGCTACAGTTATTTTGTATGTACGTTTTTATTTCTATTCGTATTTGCTGTTGAATCTTAGTTTTACATTCAGATGAAGAAAGTCAAGGACAGTTCTCTTTCAGCTGAAAGCATTCTTTCTTTAAAAATCTGGCTGCTGTGTTCTTTGATTTATTGCCTTGCTTATGTTGGACAACATACCAAGTCTCATGTCACAATATTCCTATTATGAACAGGAGTGTTTTTTTCTCCTCTCTCAGTGATAGATAAATCAGAAGAGCTTGCATTTTAGGAGAAAAAGCTACAGTTTCCAAATATTATATTAATTATCTCAGACACTGCACTTGGGACACTGTACTTGCCTATTTAATTGCCTTGCAGAAGCTGTAAGCCTGAGTTCCTATACTGTCATACAGATTGTATAATCAGTTACTTCTGTGCAAAGGGGTGTGAAAATTATACTTACTGAAATCCTCCTCTTGTTTGTACCAGTGACAACAATCATACATGGAAGCCCATGTTTACAGAGAGATCATTTTCTGAGCAAAACAGATGGGACAAATTAATCAGAATTAATAAGCACGTTTCACAAATTTGGGTATATTTCTGTTTCCCATTTGAAAAGCTATCAATTCAGAAATGTTAACTTGGTATGAATATTTCATGTAATTATCTGTCATATGGGTGCCAGTTTGCCAGGAATATGCAGAGCCAGATCCAGCTACTTGTGTTCTATCAAATTGTGGCTTCCTCTGTTAAATTAGAGAGAATACTTACAATTCAGAAACAACGTTACATGCCAATATTTTGGACTCAGCGAGACCCAATGCTCAGCCCTTGATGCCTAGCAACTTTCCAGCCAGTGGTGGGGATCCTGGTCACAGCTTTCTCTAAGTCATACCACCTACCTCAGGGAACCTGAGAAGTGGTTGCCTCTTTTAACAAAGACACCTTTACACTGATATTAAAGCATCTCTTAACTTTCTGGAAAATACGATGTTCTGTAAAACAACAGGACATTTGCTGCTAATTTGTCTAAGTTGCCTTAAATAGCTGCTTCATCTAGAAAAGAAGGTACTTGGAGACTGTCTCCTGCATGGCCAGTAGAGCTCTGTCAGTCTTTCTGTTGGGAGCATGGCAGAAGCAGTACACAGTAGGTCAGCTCCAAAGTATGCCTGCAGATTAAATAGTGTAGAAAGAAAGGAGCCATGAAAAACCTGGAAAAAACTGTATCTGACGAACATTAAAAAAAAAAAAAATAACCTGCTAATATTTATAGAATGAAGACTGGGATATTACATTCAAAAAAGACTACACAAGTCTTCTGAGCAAGCTAAATATCTCTGTGACCAATATCATGAAGCAGCCAATACTACGAAGCACCAAAGAAAGGTGTGAACATATCTGTAGGACTGTTGATACTCCTAGCCATCCTCCCACAGAAAGACCCTATTAAGTCAAGGTAAATTGTATCAACTGCCTTAAAGTGCTGCCTGTCTGTTCTAATTTTTTTGACACAGCAAGCTGAAGCCTAGCGTGATAGTGATTGTACTGACCTATTAGGGCTGAAACTGATAGGAAAATGCAGTTGTCACCTACAGCTTTGTTATTGTGCTGCAACAGAAATATTTTCTTGCAGCATTCTTGCTTGAAAGGGAGACAGCGATCTGCTCCTTTCACTGTCCAATTAGATAACACTGGTACGTTTTGCTATAAGGATGCATTTTAAATGGGGTTCTTTTTAAAATGTATTTGGCAGCCTGAAGACACTACCAGAATAAATTAGTTATGCTTAGTGCTGCATTTGAACAGTACCTTTTCGACTGCTTTGAGAACAGAGTCACTTCACACTTTTAGCGTTTTATTGCAACTCGGTACCTCTAGTGTCATTCTGCTAAACTAGGTTGGGGACTTTTCCCCTCTTCATTTTTTTGTGTGAATTTAATGCTCAAGAAAGGTGCCAAATTAACAGCCCTAGAGACTTTCTTTTATTTCTCTGGAGGATGTTCAGAGTATCAGCAGTGAGAGTCCAGCGTTTGCTACGCTGCCCAGCCACGTGAGGTTTAGCTGACCACCGCAGTCAAAGGAGAAGGTAGTTCAGACTCCTGCACGCTGGGTCTTTGTCTGTCCTGCTCACGCTGCCTCAACAGAAGGCACTGCAGTGCTGTGTGGCATTCAGAGCTGGAATCATAGACTTTCTCCTGTCTGCTGTGTCTTCCTTCATCACAAGTCACTGTTTCCTTACACAATTTTTCCAGGTCTGTTGCTTGCTATGGGAAAGTGTTTGCATGGTTTGCTTAGAAGTGCTGTATATCAATGGCTATGGAGGCCTGAGTTCAAAAAGGCAGTTAAACAGGGTCCTGAAGAAGACAATAGGCTACCTATCTTAATTTAACTACTTGCTCTAAGGCACTCTATTGATCTCACATGATCAATGTCCATTATACTTATTTTACTAAAAGGTCTCTGCTGATAATCTCTTTTGCTTAATATTAAAAGTTGGGTGGTGATCAAGTCGTCCCATAACACTTTATAAAGTAATATAAGTCCAGGACACAGCTCCTGTTTTGGGTATGAAAACATGCAGACATCTGAGGGTACAGGATATTTTCATGTGTTGTTTGAGTGACTTAGGAGCTAACGTCCTGACTGATGAGCAAATGTCGTTCCCAGTGCAAACAGGACTTCAAGTACAAAGAGATATATTTTTAAAACCATGATATAGCAGGTGTCAAGCTTTGCTTGCTTCTTCCACTTCAAATTCAATTGTGTAAACTTTATACCTGAGTACTTGGACCATGAACAATTTATTTGAAGATGCCAGTCAAACAGTCAGCAGTACAAATACTCCCAAATGCATCTGTGTTCGATTTTGCAGACACAGAAGGAAAACTGGTTTTCAGTGCAGTAACTGAAATCAAAGCCCCCAGATTTAGTTTCTTAATTAAAGCTTTGGGTTTTGTTTTTGTTTTTGTTTTTTTTTTTTGCATATACAGTAGGGGCTGGAAGAGGGGCAGCAGGAGGATTTTTCTTGCTTTTCTTTAAAGATCAGCAGAAGCATTTTTAAAACTACAATTTCAGTGAAATACCCAAGAAGGAGCTATGACATTATAATATTATCAGTAGAGTCACAATAGGTTTTTCTCAGGATTTAAGAGTTAGATTCCCAGTCTAGTGATACAACTCGTTCCTATACTTAGTTGACCTCATCGGAGCTAGATGAGGCTTACAGAGATTTTTTTTTGGTACAGAAGTGTTAGTGAAAGCACTGCTAAATCCTCTACCAGCTGAATTGTGAGTCAGTGAACACATGGGTCAAGAAGAGGGGGAGAGCCAGGCTCAGCAGTCTGCTATTTAATCTTTCAGTATATAAGTGTTGCTCTAGGAGAGACATCATTTTTTCTTAGGCCATCAATCCATTAGCATTGAGTCTTGGTGTACTGAAGCACCAGGGAATGTGTCTTCCCTTATTAGGAAACTGGACCAATGCAAACCAACAGAATATATCAGATCTACATTAAAGCAGCATAAAGTAATTGGTGCAGTTTAATATGTTCATGGGAGCTTGCTCTGGTGTAGATAACTTCAAGATAAGGTCTTAGGTCTAGGCTGCTTGTAGTCCTACAGTTCTAAGGATGTAAGCACGTGCTATAAAATGTGGTAGGTATATCTTATGCTGCCCAAAAATGCCTGGTAATGGATTTGGATTTCTCGTCTTCAAGGCTTGAAGCATGGTTTAATATTGATGTGCACTGTTATATAGTTCTTGGGTTTCAGATTAGAGCTTGTGTGTATTTTGCCATTAGGCATGTGATGCAAGAGCGTGTAAATTAACTTGGCATCTCACTATAGGAAAGGTGCTTAATTTTGGTTAAACCTATGCCCCTAGCATCTTTCCAAGGCAAATTATCTAAACAGGGATGTTTTCTGTAACTGGGAGAGCAAATACATGCAAACAGTTTAATTTGTGATATAAAAATGTAGACACAATTGAGTAACAGCTAAAATATGAAATATCTCAAGAAAATTCCTCTTCTGAAAACAAACTGCATTTTGGGTGTGATTCAGGTCATTCTGATGTGGTTTTTCATGACAAGTCTGTTTCCTTATCCCCTCAGAATACTCTCATTTTATACCTCTTTGTATAAAATATCTGCATTTCAGATGTCTGAGAATCAGTGGATGCTGACAAAGAGGATTTCCTAGATATCTTAGACCAAAGTTTTAGTCCCCACCCTTATAATAGACTGACCACAAAGATTTTTTACCTTTTCTAAATCTCTTGTCCTTGAATATGTTTATCATTTTTTCCTTCACCTTAAAGGTACTTAAGCAGAAAAAAAAAAAAAAAAAAAAAGAAAATACTTTCTATCACAAAAGATTTTATGAAGCAAAAAAGCTCCAGAAAATAATCTTTTATGCAATAAACAATATAAAAACCCAGTTTATATTTCTGAAGCGTATAGTCATCATGCTTCCAAGTGCAGCTTGTAATGAGGACATATTAAATAATTAGTGGTAATTGCATGCTGAAATAATGCAATATACACATTAACATGAGTCTGTTTAGGCCACAGAGACACAGACTATATAATTGCTGTCTGAACAAAGTTACAGTCAAAGTTATGGATGATACTGGTTTGCAGATATTAAGATATTGTTCAGTCCTTGAATAGCCTGAACATTTCCAAAACAAGATGAATATTCTAAAGTTACATTTTTTAAAAGGGGAGTGCCCCTGAATTTGCTAGATTCATCACAGAAAATGGTTTTCGGAGATTCATGAGTTTTTTAGAGCAACATTTTTTCTTCATAAAATGTTGATTTTTTTAAAAAAAAAGAAAACTTTTTTACATAGAATCATAAAATAGTTTGGGTTGGAATAGACCTTAAAGGTCATCTAGTTCCAACCCCCCTGCAATGAGCAGGGACACCTTCTACTAGACCAAAGCCCCGTCCAGCCTGGCCTTGAACACTTCCAGGGATGGAGCATCTGCATCTTCTCTGGGCAACCTGTGCCAGTGCCTCACCACCCTCACATTAAAGAACTCCTTCCTAATATCTATTCTAAATCTACCCTCTTTTAGTTCAAAAACATTACCCCTTGTCCTATCGTTCCAGGCTGTACCACAAAGTTTGTCTCCATCTTTCTTACAAGCCCCCTTTAGGTACTGGAAGGCAGCTGTAAGGTCTCCCCAAAGCCGCCTCTGCTCCAGGCTGAGCAACCCCAGCTCTCCCAGCCTGTCTTCGTAAGAGAGGGGCTCCATCCCTCTGATCATCTTTGTGGCCCTCCTCTGCACCTGCTCCAGCAGGTCCATGTCTTTCCTGTGCTGAGGGCTCCACAGCTGGATGCAGCACTGCAGGTGGGGTCTCACCCGCGCAGAGCAGAGGGGCAGAATCCCCTCCCTCAACCTGCTGTCACGCTTCTCTTGATGCAGCCCTGGCTATGGTTGGCTTCCTGGGCTGCGAGCACATTGCTGGCTCATGTCCAGCTTTTCATCCACTAGTACCCCCAAGTCCTTCTCCTCAGGGCTGCTCTCAATCCATTCTCCGCCCAGCTATATTGATACTGGGGGCTGCCCAGGTGCAGGACCTTGCACTTGGCCTTGTTGAAATTCATGAGGTTTTCACACAAGACATGAAAATGTCAACATTTACAAATGTCTACTTCTCATAACAATTTCTTGAGATGCAATTTTAAACTTGAAAAATAAACTGCAGAAGATGAGATTGATGTTACCTGTGTTACTTACAACTTGGCCTCTTAGTAAGTCTTACAGAATAATTATAAATGGGAAAATAATTATCTGGCAAATAGCTAGACAAACTCAGATTAGAAACAATGCTCTGTTTTTTAACCAATAACTAACAATTTACTGAGGGAAAAAGCAAAGTATCCACATCTTGGTTTTAAATCAAAGGAGGCATTTACATGTGATCTAGTCATTTGACCCAAACTTATGATTGTGGCGTTGAAATGCTGAGACAAAATTCTCTGCTGCATAAGGCTCATGCTCTTGGAGTCCATTAGTTGCTTTTGGTTACTCTGCTTCAGTGACAACACTCTGCACTTCTCTAGTACTTTCTACTAATGGCTTCTAAATATATCAGTGAAAGTGGATCTCTACAAGATGGCAATGCATCTAGTGCTAGATACTGCCCCAGGACTCTGGAAACCAGGGTCCATGTGTACAGTGGGATAGTTATTTCATCTTTTCATACCTTCCCTTCTCCTCTCACCTCCTTTCCATCCTTCTTGGTTACATCCTTTAGCTTTGATGACAAGAATACAGTAAAGCACAAACAAAATCATTACAGATATTTCTTCCAACCTTAATTTTTTTGTTTCCCTAGCATTAGAAGTTCATGTTTAGACACTAAAAAATGACCTGCAGATGTTCATGTTTCTGATAATCAAACCCAAAATATTTACATTTCCACACACCTTTTATATCAGCTGAAGTCTGTAAAGATTTTGCAGTCCTAAATATTGAGTTTAACCCTGTTTGTTATTTATTTATATATATCTACATTTATGTAAACACAGTCTCCTACTTTTTTCTCTTTATTCTGTCCTCTTAAATATCTCCCCAGTTTCTTTCACTCTTGTTTTTCTGTGAGAACCCAGAGCCTCTGACATGCTTTGGTTTTGATGAATTGATGAACAATTACAAATCCTATTGCTGGGCAGGGGATATTTTCTTTAAAAAGTATGTAGCCTTAAAAGGGCTAATTTTAAAATGATGAAACTTGGTAAGAATTTAGGGAATTTTTTCTGCCTCTTCTATGTTTAATATGATGGTACACATCACAGCTCATTTTTCTGTGTAATGAACACCAACTTCCACACAGAGCCACAATTTAATATCCTTTAGTGCCTAAATCACCCAACTTCTACCTCCACCTCTAACAACTAGAAATCTGTTTCTCAGTGTCACGTGTAACTGCATTAGAAGGCTTCAGACATATTTGTTGGTTTACAGTTGCATTTTCAACAGTTCTTTCAGTAATAATTATTCACATTCTTAATGGCTGTGAAGACCATATTACTGGGGGTATTAACATTGTGGGAAGTTCCAGTTGTAAAAAAGAATTAAATTTCATTGCTGACTTGAAAAAATTGCACGAAATACCTTTAAATGCCTTATTTTCACTATGAGCCTGCATCTATGTGCCAGAGGGTATGCAGTTAGGTAGCAAGCCATTGGCTATTAATGATGGATTCATACAGGTTGCAGTTTATCATTTGATTGAACTGAATTTGAAACACTTAGCTACAGTTTTGCTGGTGTTTTTAATTGTGAAGACAGCTATCTTGCTGTCAAGCTTTTTTTTTTTTTCACTTAGCTGTGAAAGAACATTTTTTTGAACACCTTTTTAAGACTCTCAAAGTGCTCTTCAGCCACTGGTAATATTAAATATGTCCAAATAGGAAATATTTTTCAGCCTCCTTGGAAAAGTTTTCTTGATTACCTGTTCCACTTGGGGCCCAAGTATGTTTACCTGTTTTCAAACTGGAGAAATGAGAAAATCAGACAGGTTCTTGTTCAGGACAGATGTAAATGTTGTGTTCAGGACAGATGTACATGGGGGAATGAAAGGGGATGCTTATTCCCTGTCTCACATTTAAAAGCAAAAGTCATGCCATACAAAATAAGGTGGGCACATCCTAACCTCCCCTTGCAAATCTGTTTCTGGTCTTGCTTACCTCAGAATGACTGAAAACATAGTATTTTGGACACTCATCTGAGGGAAAAAGGCTAGAATGCAAATATTAGTTCTGAATGTCCACCCCCACCCCCACCACACCCCCCCAGCATAGTCATCTTTATTGAAGCACATCTATTTTTTGCACAGACTTTTGGTTTTGAGCAGTTGACATATTTGTGACAGAAAGCTATTTTACCAGAAAAATTCCTACCAACTCCAATATTGATCTTTTGGACAGTAGTAGCATGACTCCAATTCTATCAAGAATTCTATCAGCAAATGTAAAAGTAGAGAGTTTAAGGCATATATTTTCAAATGTTTTCTCTAATTTGAAAAAGAGAATTCACATCTCCCATCACCTTTTGCCTTGCTTCTACAAATAAGCCAGATTTCTTCTTACTTGAAAATGTCATTATGCTTGCTCCTTCAGCTGCTCTAAGTCAGCAGAGCAAAACATCTCTATATTTTGTAAAAGAATATATAAACTTTGCTATTTAAATCTTTCTACTTGGTTCAAAATAACTTTTGTATATGGTTAAGTATCATACTATTCTTCTGTTGCATTAAGATAAAATAACAACTTTTATATGTAAAAGGCCAGATGACTCCATCTATGCTATCCCAAACGCAAATGTAGAACATGGAAGCTAAGGTACAATTATTAATATGACAGAGGAATGCATTACTGTGGTATTGTATTCAGTGTGCAGGAAGGGTGACAGGATGGGTAGCAAAGGTACAACATAGGGATAGATACCCAAAAGTTCACCACTACGTGTCTTCAGCTGTGCACTCACCTTCTGAAATGGGGGAATAGGAACTGTCATGTAAAGTGATTTATTGTCTCCCAGAAACATTTATTTTTAACTCATGATTTCTTAGTGTCCATTGTTCTAGGTTCCTGCAGCCATAGTTATGCAGTTTATAAAAGCCTGCTCTGCTTAGAAACGTAACTTTAAAAAGAAAATTATTTGCTCTTCCCAATCATCAAGATAGATTTTTCCAATAGAACAACTGTTTTCCTTCCCTTTGCCTGGGCTCTTTTTCTTTTTTCTGTTTGGTGCCCATTACCAGACCATGCCATTCTCAGCAATGAAAACTGAGTAAAATTGCAATGCCATCGACTGGCTTGGTAGCAAACTTTGGTATTGAAAAGTTTGATCCCGTTCAGCTAAGGGATTCATGGTTGAAAAGTAGAAAATGGTATATGTAATAAGCAGGGAAGTGGAAGGAAGTCTTAGTTACAAGAAGAAGAAATAGTAAAATTTTAAACTTGTTTTATTCTGAAACTAAATTTATGGCATATGTGTGCATGTACTTGTAAACAAAAGGCTGTGTGTTGCCCTGTGTGGCTATACCTGCCCGATTCGCTAGATCTGCCAGCTTATGTCACTGTATTTCTGATGTTGTAAAGAACTTGGAAATCTTAACGGGGTTTTTCAGAGAAGAGAGAAGGGGAGAAATTTGCACCAGACCTCTGCGTTAAGAGGTTAGAGAGAGTCCTGACTGGTTGCATTGAGAAATTTTAACAGAGAAAGGGTCACAACTGAAAACTGTCTTACCATACTCTGGGGTCTCTGTGCCCCTCAGCTGGCAGGATTGCTACCAGTTTTCACTGCACTCGCAAAAGAGATCCCTGTAGTGGCCTTTTTGGCAAGGCTGTGGGATGCCATATTCCCTGACAGGTCATGTGTAATTTGCCTGATAACTTGGTGCCTGTCGACCTGGGCTAGAGCTAGTGCTTTCTTTTTTGGGTTGACTTTTAAAACAAAATTCAAAACTTAGCTTTATCACAAAACTTGTTGTGAACAATTTTTAAAGAAAAAATATTGTTGTGAACAATATTTTAAAACATGGATTTTTTAAATGAATTATTTTAATAATAATGCTTTGATGATATTTTACGCTTCAGCTTTTCAACAAATCTGTCTATAGTGTAAAATAGGTGGTGTTGTTTCTTAAAGGTATCTTCTGGCAAATTTGGAATTTTTAACCATGTCCAATGCACACCTCTGTGGATTAAATAACATTCCTAGAAGGCTTCACTATGCTTTTTTTACTCTGATCTGGTGTATGTACTTGTTCAGAGTATTCTCAGAAATGATGCTGTACATTCAAATGAACCCATCATGATTTCAGTGAATACCAAAGCAATTAATAATGATTAAACACTTACATTAAATGTCATTCTCTGTATTTCAGTTAGAGAAGAATTTCTGGCATCTATTTTTATTTGAAGAGAGTCACATTGCCCACAGAAAATTTCAAGTGCATATTCAAAGTTTAGCAATTAGCATAGATCAGAAGGCCAGGAACAGAACAGACAGCGAGGAGCGGTTTGGAGTTTTGGTTATTTCACGGGAGGCATGTGCTTTCTCAAGCTGTTTCTTTCCTGGAATCAAGATGAGAATCAACGTGCAAAAAAAAAATCCTTTCCAGCTTTTTGAAGAAAAGAAGAGATGGGAGAGGTTTCTTTGTTGCTGTTGTCACATTTAGTTATGAAACCCCAGAGTGGAAGTTTGAGCGCATCCACTTTCCCTGGGTCTTTTGCCAGTCCTGAGGTGTTAGAAGACGTTTTCTCTGTTTAGTGTGTCACAGCAGGCCTTTCAGCTGTCACTTCTGAACCAGGTTGCAGGACTAGTGGAGGTCCCCTTACCATCCCATACCTGGTTTTCTTTGTGACCACACGTATTTTTATCTACACAGACACAAATAGTGGGGAGGGAAATGGCAGACAATCAGAGCAGTTTCATGTATCTCTGATCCTGTAAAATACAATAAGCCTTGTAATGAGGTTGAAAAGCAGGTGATGATATAAATAACCTCCAGGGGCGGTTTGTCATTGATGAAAAAATCTTCTCCAAAAATCAAACTGAAATAGTTTCCACTTCGCATTTTGCAGCCCCACCATAATAGCAGCCTTGTCACCTTTCAAAGGACAAAAGGTCAGCGAGTGCTAAGTTCAATGCTTGTACAGCAGTTCAACATATCTAACCGTAAGACGGTTGAAATTATTTCCCTCTTCTGGCATGACTGTGGACTAGAAGGACATGCAAATGCTGAACTTTTAATAAGATTCAGTAGTAGTTCTGACAAAAGTAAATTTGCTTAGGGGCATGGTTTAGTGATGGCCTTGGCAGTGCTGGGTTAATGGTTGGACTTGGTGATCTCAAAGGTCCTTTCCAACCTAAATGATTCTATGAAATTATTTATCACTCAGTGCCCCGTGTATAGGCTTGACAGTGTTTATAGCTGTATTACCCAGCATCTTTCACTATGCAGGATAGAATCTCTCTTGCTAAAGAGGAATTAAACACAACACCTGACTGACAGGGTACAGAGCAGATGGGCAAACAGACAGTGCAACTTCATCTTGGTTACTTTTTCCATGGTGGCTTTTATGAAAGAAGAAACACAATTTCTCCGCCCCCCCCCCCCCCCTTTTTTTTTCTCAGGGTATAGCGAAGTGACGTTAATCTGCCATGATTGAGATATCAGTTTGGTTAGCAGGCATGAAGCAACCTTAAGCAAAAGGGCAGAGCAGCTTGAGAAATGTTGGTTGTTAGTCTTCGGTAACAACCCGATCGAGAAGCCCTGAAGTGGTTCAAATCACAGACTGCCTGCTAAGTGGTCTTTGGGGAGGCTCTTCTGCATCTAATCCTGCTGAGAGAAATATGAACAGGAGTAGACTGGAGATCAATGTAGGTGCCTTGCTCAGGATATTAACTACCGCACCTTCACTTCTGACTCCTGCAGCATGACAACTCTATCCCCAGAGGGGCAGAGGATTCTGTTGGGGTCTGTAGCAAAGTCTGTTGAAAGCAGGAGAATTGACATTTTGCTGATTGTCTCGACTGCTTTGACATCTCACAGGCAGTACAAATGATCACTTATGTAAAGGTTATTTGAATAAAGGTAACATCCCTTGGTGTGACTTAGCTGTGAAAGCATTTCAGTTCCCTTTAGGTGTTCCTCTGAGATTTCTAGCCTCCTAAAATGTGCATGTATTTCTAATTTGCCTGTAGACTAAGAAAATGCTGGAATCCGAAGTCTGGAGAGCTTGTCTGAACTGGTAGAATACACTGAAACTAGGCTTTATTCAATAAGGCTCTTCCAGGTCTACAAACAAGACATAAAAAAACCACACACTGAGACATTTATGTCTCAGGGACCTGGAGTGGGACCAGCCAGGTTGCTGGGATGGATGCTGGGATGCTGGGATGGATGCTCCTGCCCACAGAGTTACTGGGTAAGCGAAGGATTTGCTCTGTAGCAGGGGAGCTTTTCTGCACAGCCTGAGGGCTGCCTGCTCCCCAGTGGCACGGGGAAGGCTCCCCCAGTGGTGTGGAGAAGGGGTCCTTCCTTCCCAGGAGCACGGGTTTTGAGAGAAGAAGTCATACAGCTTCAGCTGTCATTTAGCTTCTCAGTTTTTGCGAGCACTTGGTCATGTTCATGGGGTCTTCTCAGCAGTTCCCCTTAAGGCCAGAGATGTTGGGAAAAGAGAGATGTACTGGTCTGTTTTGTTTTTTAAACCAACATCAAACATGTTTGGTTGAAACTATTTACCTTGAGGAGATGAATCTTTAAGAAGCACCACCAAATATTGCAAAGAGCTCCTGATATTTCAACAGCAAATCTGTGTATTAGCTGTGGCCTGGACACTCATTCTTCACAGCTCCTGTTGCGGGGGAGCCTGGAGTGGTGGCATGGCAGAGACACTTGTGCAGAATCCCTCTAGAAAGGGGAAAGCCCATGTCCTGATGGCCTAAACTTAACCTGCCACGTGCTATCAGAGCTCTTCCAGAGACTCGTGCCATTAGACACTGCATCTACATGCCCATATAGGCATTTTCTTCATTAACTATAGTTAATTATATCTAATTAGTGTACACAGACCTATCTGAAATGTGCAAAAATCTGTCACAGAAAATTGGAAGCATAATTTTAGATCTTGCTTTCCTTCATGCCTGAAAAATTCTCAGATACTTTGCTGCAGTGATATGTACTGTTAGTTCATAAGCCAAAATGAAGTTACAATAGGTTAGTGAAAACAGTATGCATCTCTAGGGGAATAAGAAGTTCAGTTTCTCTGAGTACTTGTCCTGATCTCCGAATTAACCTGATGCAAAATAATTTGGAAAAGTTCACACCTGGGGTTAAACCCAGTACTACTGCATTGTGCTGTAATGTGTGAACCGTGGTCAGTAGTATTTGAAACTCCCTTGTGTCTCAGAAACTCCCTCAGTTATGCTCCTGTGAGAGCAAAGGGAAGGAGGCCCTGGCCACTTTACTTGCTGATATGTGTTGATTACCTTTGCAAATGCACTCTGGTCCTAATTCTAGGCTCATGGAGGGGCCATTGAAAGAGGGGCCATGAACCTGGTGCAAATGTGGGTTCATGTGTTGATTACAAAATAGCCTAAGAAGTGGTATCATACTAACATAGCATGAGGGCCCCATGGTAGTTATGTGAACAGATTTCTCATTGCTCCTTTCAAAAGAGCTTCTGCTGTGACTCCAAGACCTCACCAAATACAATGAAAATAGCCCACATGTGTACATTCTGTGCAACGTAGCTCAAAAGCTTTGTACCTGAGTAGTAATAATCCTTAGGGGGCTTTTCTTGTAATGGAAAAAATGGACCATGGACCAGAAATTCCGATTTGTCTTTAAGACAGTAAAACTTGAGCCTACTGCCGTTGCACAGAGAAATTTTTGTGGCTCTAGAAGTGGTGGCAAGGTTTCCATCAGAAAGGCACAAAACTTCAATCACATTCCTCAAGAGAAGTTCTACACTCTCTACTGACACAGAAAAGCTATCATACATTTGGTTTTGGGGAAAAGAACTGGTGATTTTTTCTTTTCTTTTGGTTGTGAAGTTTTGCTAAAGCTCTTTTTTAAAATGAAAATGCTGTACCATAAGTACATTAAGAACATGAGCTGATGCCAAGCTATAGCAGACATCTGGAATTGCCTGTTGGATTTATAATTGCAGTAAATTAGTGTATGGTGATTCTTATAACAAATTATGAAATGCCAAGTTAATTATTAATTATTGGACACTTGTTATACAGTATTGCTTGTCAATGAATGACTCCATCTGGTCTGAAACTATTGCAAATACTCTAAAGCAAGACTATTTAAAAGAGTAGGAAGGACTTCATAAAGGCAAAATAAAAAGATGACAAAATAGGAAAGAAAACTATTTCCAACTTTTGATTTCATTTGCTTGGTGCTTAGGTTCAGTGAAATTCTTCTTAGACTTTTCAGAGTCCTGTAAGGGACTATCCCTCCATGCAGAGCTGATTGCATGAAGTTCCCATGTGACGTGGTCAGCGCCCTAGCCCGTGTTCTTCTCACCAACATGTAGGTCCATCTGCTGTCCAAGAGGAGTGAACTAGCAACGAGAGAAGAAATTGTTTGTCTCTTGTCATTGTCATTAGCAGAATTCTGTTAGACTTTCTGTACTGAGGAAAAGTAATCATTGCTAACACTGTGAGAAATACTGACTGAGCAATACAAGGTGAAGTGAATTTGTTGCTGCTGTGCTCTGGAAGCCCAAACTGGAGTAGCCATCTTCACTAGGGCCATTCTAGGCAGCAAGGAATGGTGCTGAAGTCACATTTAGTGACTCTGCTTTGTCAGACTCTTTATAGGAGCTTGCCATGGTGGCCAGATTTGTTTCTGAGTGTCCCCAAAATCAGTGTGCTTGATCAAGCCTCACCTTGCTTGCTGCAGCTTTTTTTGGTTTTTGTGATATTTCACCATTTGCTCTCCAACAACAGCAGGAGGTTTCCTTTGCTGGATATGTTGGTTGACCTCCCACATGCCATCTTCATTTCCTTCTAACAAGGCATTTCAAATGTAAAGTTACATTTTAATTGCTGAAAGGCATTTGAGCATGCGTAGTGATAGCAGTGTGATACCAGAAACAAGGGACTTCGCTGATGTGACTGTTACTATAGTCCCACTGTTCTAGTGGGATGTGATCAGCTAGTCCAGCTTCATGCAAGTGTTGCTCACACCCAAAACTATGAGGCTTCCCAGGATCTGGGTCTAAATCTTTTTCCTTCCAGTTTGAAAAACCAAGTCTCCAGGTCTGAGTTGGATCTCCCAAACATCACTGAGTCAATGCAAGTGATTCCTCCACCTTTTGGGTTTTATTGTGATTTGGTTTTGATGACACACTCGCAGCTTCCCTTTAGAAAGGATTTTACTTCAGTTACACATCTGCTATTGACAGCCAGCTAATCACAACCATTTGAAATCTTTGAGCCAGAAACTCCACTGGTGTCATTTCAGTTGACATGTACTGATTTCCTGAAGGCAGCTGAGGATGTGGCAAGATACGTCTTGCAATCACTTTTACCTATGGATGGTTTGAGTGATCAGTTTCTATCAAAGGGCCAGTTATTTTCTTCTTTTGGACCACAATAAAATTTAAGTCCTTTCCCCCACTTTGTTTGTTTCCCCCCTCTTCCTCCTGAAGCATCAATGGCTTCTGGTTTTTTTTTTCCTTTTGTTTGTGTGTGATCTGTTTTCTGAATCTTCCTCTTATTTCCCTGTTTGACTCATTTCTCTGTGCTTCCTGAAAAAAAGCATTTTGTTTTTATTTCTAGGCAACATCTGATCATCTCTTTTGTCCTTCCTGCTTGTCACCATACTCCCTGCCAGAGTCAGCACAGTAAGTCAGAGAGAAACAAATGCCTAGCTTGCCAATGCGTTTTCCACTTTCTGCTGTCCAGGCTGCACGGGTGAATTCTCTTTCAAACCTCAGTCACAGGCAACACTAAAGAGGGATTTTTTTGCACTCACCATAGCACCTGTCCTCCATTTAAACTCTTTTCCAAATACAACGGTGGAGTTTAGGCCCTGACCTTGCCCAGGTAAGTACTCAAAAGAATTTTCTGGATAACACCCCAGAAGTGCTTTTATTTTCCACCAAACCCAATTGCTTTCTTGCCGACCTCCAGCTGTCTCAGAACCAAATCACAGTAATTAACAAGGAAGACTGATACTGTGCAACTTGGCTGC
This sequence comes from Falco punctatus, assembly GCF_963210335.1. Lineage (NCBI taxonomy): Eukaryota > Metazoa > Chordata > Aves > Falconiformes > Falconidae > Falco > Falco punctatus. Next base: position 73,528,860 of record NC_137583.1, read on the forward strand.
CACTTGACTGCAGGATGTTGTCAGCTCTCAGCTGCTTTTTTCCCTTCCTTGGGGTAGTGCTTCTGGTGGTAATCACCTCATCCAGCAACTACAGTGGGTGTCTTCTCAACATGGGTTAGGACTGTGCAGACTCCTGTCACCATGCATAGTCACGCTCACACCAAGGGAATGCATTTCTGGCGTTTTATGAGAGTAACAGGTGCAGAAATTTGGTATGGAGCATTTCCACCAGCAAAGGAACAACAGAGAGAGGAAGAACTGAAGGGGGAAACACATGTAGGGTTCAGGGAAATGGCAAGTTTCCTCAATGCCTTTTGAGGTCACTTCCAACAACCCAGGCCCTTGACCAGGACAAGCCACCCACTTGCAGTTTTCCGTCTGTAATATCTCATGCTGCAAACTTATCAGGAAGCCAGATGCAGCCAAGTGCAGCGCATTTAGATGTGTACAGCCAATTTAAATAAACTCAGTGAAGCAGGTCGTCCATGTGCCAGAAGCACAAATTATTCTATTTCTGGCAGTTTTCTGGCAATAGGGCTAATATTTTTTCAGTGTTTTAGATGCACATGGCTGTCTCAGCTGTCCTGAGCACCTGTGGTCACCTTTACCCTCACAGCAGATAGGAGCTCATGGTCCCTAAGGAACCCCTCGGTTCAGCTTGTGGCTTGAAAGTAAGATGATGGATTCCAGGGAAAGATCCAGACTTTCAGCAGATGCAGCTACTGAGTAATATCTATTCTAGAGTCTATCATGCACAAATCCTGGCTTTCTGCTAGAAGTAACTGTCTGTTTTTATGTATATATTTTTTATTTGAATCCTTGGCACCCAGGGACTGACTGGATTCTGTCATATTCCAGAAAGCGAGAAGCAAAGGCAGAATTTAGCAGTTTTCTTTCAACTAACAAACAACGCTTTTGTTAATGTATTGTTTATTTTACTTCTGTGTTAAAATGTGGTGTTGAAAAACTGTATTTTAATTGCAAATGAAAGAAACGTAGTCTTCTTGCTTCCGTGGGACAAATGCCTGCCTTCCAAGAGTGACTGAGGAGAAGGGTCTTTTGCCTTTCTCCTCAGAAACCCTGGGGAAGATCCAGAGCCTGGAGGAGCTGGGTGGTGGCTGGGGCAAACGGGCTTCTCCATTAGGCGCTGAGCGTGCTGACTCAGCCGGCGCAGGAGGCTCCCTGGCACAGGCACCGTGGCTGCGTGGGTGGCTGGAGAGGAGGCTGGGAGAGCACTGCGCCGCGTGGGATCCTGCAACAGCTCCTCTGAGCTGGGGGGTGTCAAGGAGTCATTAAATGCAGGCTCAGGATCACTGCCCTGAGTACATGATTCCTCCATAACCTGTTTTCCCTTCCAGGTGCTCCAGCTCCCTAAACTCTGCATTTGTTGCCATAGTGAGAGGACCCAGCTCAGACAGCAAATGCTTGCTTTTATTTGACAGAGGTCCAAATAAAAATAAGGGCAGAACAGCCCTGCATAGTCCTACAGAGAATCCTCCTCTGCCTTCAGTGTTTTTCTCTCACCCAGTGAAAATTCACTTGGAAATTCTTGGAAAGAAACGTAGTTGAGATGGCACACTGCAGCCTGCCCTGGGGAACTGCACTCAGGACCAGAGCTACTGCTACTGGGGTCTGCCAAAGAGGGAGGGAGTACAAAAAGAAGATGCAGAAATGCAGAAAGGGTATTTCCTTTGTTTTCTGGCTAAGAAGGGCAAATGGTTTGGGAAGGAAGAGAAGAGAAACATAGCTGGACTGCCCACAGCAGCATGTTACACCCTCTCCAAGCCAGAGGAAAGCAATCCCATAAATAGGAAGGAAGGACAGACTTGTCCCAGGACTTGAGCTAGCAGTGCTGTGTATGTGGACCTCTGGAGTGCTCTAACATACAGCTCCTCTGTGGTGCATGTGTATCCTAGGGGTCTAACAAAAGGCTTTTCTTTGATGCGTGTGCCCTGCTAGTCAGCAGCTAGGCTTTCCTCCCTACCAAGATCTTTCTACATAGTTTTTTGTCTGAATACCAGTTGATATGCACACTATCACCTGTCTAGCTACCTCTTTCTTTAGACTTACCACCTGGAAAGATTCAGAGGCTAGCTTTTGCTCACCTCTGTTAAATGACCATCCTAATTTGTGACAGTACCATGAAGGGAAGACTTTCAAGTAGGCAGAAGAAGTGTGCTAATAAGAAGAAACTCTGTCAAATATCTCCTAAAAAGGAAGAAAAACATCCAGGTTCGGGAGGCATTGATCGTGCTGCCTCTGTGATCAATGGGAGTTTTGCCAATGACACCAATGGGAATGAATTGGCAGGAAAGAGAATGGGAAATATTTGTAAAGAAGTGCATCAGCTTTGCATTCATAGAAGAAAAAGCAGCTACATTAGCAACCGTCCCATTAGAAGGTGCTCAGGGAATTCAAGATTCATTGCTTCTATCTTCCAGGCATTAACTGTACATTTGGACTCTAACTTCTGATTAGAACGTTTAATTGGACTAAGCTCCATTTTCCCCCCCTGTATGCAATGTAACAGGCTCAAGCAAGAAGTTAAGTTCAAATCAAATGAGAGAAATCTGATACAGCAGGGTGTATGAGGATATTCTTTCTTCAGAGACTGAGATGCCAGCAGTCCCTCCCTCATAAATGCTGACCTGTGCCATGGGCAGACCAAGAACTGTCACTATTGTCAGTGTCTCCAGCTAAACATGCAAGGAGGTCACATTTACACATGACCTTCATTACTGCATGTACAATAGGTGACGAGTACCAACTCAGCCATTTCACTCAACCACATCTTTGCCATTACGAGTTTGTGAAAGCAGAAGACTTACCAAGCACAACGGGTGGGACATTAAACTTAATTCGCAAATTTGGAGGCCCCTTATGAAAGCATGATCCCTGGCGGTAAAAATTTGTGTTGAAAGAGACAGTAGTGTAAGTGGAAATAGTCCATGATTTCTTGGGTTGGCAAAAGAGCACCAAGTGCTCTGGGGTTTACTCTGGAGCACCGATGCCCTGCATGACTTAAAACTGGTCACTTGAAAGAGTGGCTTGTCAATTGCGGCTGAAAGCAAAACTTATCAGAACACCAGATACTGTTAGATTTGAGCTTTCTGGATCAACATAACCCCATAACTGACAGACAGTTTTCCTCATGCAATAGAAGCATATTCCATGACTCTACTAATCAGCTAAGTCTCCATATGTGATGTGATTCTCTTCATTAGCCAGATTTGTTCCTTCGTCTCAGTGCTCTAAAATACCAGCTTTTAAGGCTTTGCCAAACTAATTCTTACTTTCCAACAGTCAGTTATGAAAAACTGTGGTTTTGAAAATATTGCCTTTCTGTGAGCAGTCTCAGCCTTTTGCAGTAGTGATATCTCAAAATGCTTCTGGAGACAAATGTTTACCCTTCATTGCAGAAGCAAATACTCCTTTCAGTAGTAAATGGACATTTACTTACATGGCACCCTTCTTTATCAGCAACATGGAAAAATAAATCAATACTAAAATATGGTTGCAGCAAAGATGTCTTCTGGTATATGTAATTTTCCTCTCTTTCATGTAAAAGGCATATTTGTGGTTTTTCTGAATACAGAAAAAGGAATCCCTTGGTAGAACTTGCTTTCTCTACTAACAAATGGCTTAATGTTAGTAAGTAGGCAATATTCCTAACTTGTAACTTTTCTCATTATGTATGACATTGCCCTAAAAAGTGAGACCATTGTTCTACCAGAAAATGGTGTAAAGCAAGAGATCAGAATATCATGAGGAACTGTGCAACCAGAGGACTAAAATAGATTAGCTGTTAGGAAATTGAGTAAAATGTAATTGAACTTTAGGGACAGTAACACAAACTTTTCAGGTAAACGGGGAATTCATTGGCTTGAAATAAAAACAGAGAAGAAAACTGGGGTGTGTTACTCAATGACAGGGTGGTTGTAAGCAATAATTATCATACAGTTACGAAAACCTCAGATTTTTTCCTAATGTAGCATATGAAGCATTTTCAGTAACAAGGAGGAAAGTATCAAAGTCATAGAATCATTTAGGTTACAAAAGACCTTTGAGATCATCAAGTCCAACTGTTAAACCAGGACTGACGTGTCCATGTTGCTAATCACCACATCTACGTGCTTTTTAAACATGTCCAGGGATGGTGATTCTACCACCTTCCTGGGCAGCCTGTTCCAATCCTTGACCGCCTTTTCAGTGAAGAAAAATTTTCCTAATAGCCAATCTAAACCTCCCCTGGCGCAACTTGGGGCCATCTTCTCTTGTCCTGTCACTTGTTATCTGGGAGAAGAGACCGACCCCCACCTGCCTACAGCCTCCTTTCAGACAGCTGTAGAGAGCAATAAGCCCCCCCCCCCCCGAGTCTCCTCCTCTCCAGGCAAAACACCCCCAGTTCCCTCAGCCGCTCCTCATAAGCCTTGTGCTCCAGACCCTTCACCAGCTTCGTTGCCCTTCTCTGGACACGCTCCAGCACCTCAAGGTCCCCTCTGAAGTGAGGGGCCCAAATGGAACACAATATTCAAAGTGGGGCCTCACCAGTGCTGAGTACAGGGGGACAGTCATTTCCCCAGCCCTGCTGGCCATACTCTTTCTGATACAAGCCAAGATCCTATAGGCCTTCCTGGCCACCTGGGCACACTGCTGGCTCATGTTCAGCCAGCTGTCAACCAGCCCCCCCAGTTCCTTTCCCACCAGGCACTTCCCAGCCACCCTTCCCCAGCCCGTAGCGCTGCGTGGGGCTGTTGTGTCCCCAGTGCAGGACCCGGCACTTCTCCCTGTTGAACCTCCTACAACTGGCCTCGGCCATGGGCCCGGCCTGCCCAGACCCCCCTGCAGAGCCTCCTGCCCCCCAGCAGATCAACGCTCCCCCGGCTTGGTGTCCTCTGCAAACTGGCTGAGGCGGCACTCGATCCCCTCAACCAGATTGTCAATAAATTTATTAAACAGAACTGGCCCCAATACTGAACCCTGGGGGACACCACTTGTGACCAGCCACCAGCTGCCCATGCTGTGTGATGGTGCTAAGGACGACCTGCTCCACAGCTTTCCACGGCACCGAGGCCAGGCTGCCAGGCCTGTAGTTCCCTGGATCCTCCCTGCCCTTTTGTAGCTGGGCGTCACATTGGCTGACCTCCAGTCTTCTGGGACCTCCTCAGTTAGCCAGCAAGCTCCTCTGCCAGCTCCCTCAGTACCCTTGGGTGAATCCCATCCGGCCCCATAGTCATCATACAGTATTGAATATTGGAAATAAATGGCTATCTTTGTGTTAAAAAGATGAATTAAAATTAGAATTGGTGCAGGGAGTCAGGATGACCAGAGGAATGGAGATTAAAACGTTTGATTGGTACAGCTTAGCAGACTGGCTGGGCGGAAACTGGGAGTGCATGGGATTGTTCTCTATAAATGCATATGTAGCCAGAATGTAGAAGAGCTATTTAAGCAAAATAATCAAAAAAGCACAGAAGAAATAAATATGTATTTTAAGATGGGAATTAGCAGAAAAACATTTACAACTGTGTGTGAAATTCTGGAAAAGCCTCACATAGTTTCAGCAGTCTAAGCATGATGAGTTTAGGAGGAGAAGTGTATAGTGTGACTATCTGGAGTTGCAAAATAAAGGACCCAAGGCTTCCCTTACTGTTCCAGTTCATACATCATGTTCCCTCACTTTCCCACACAAGCCAGTGAAGAAGAGAAAACAAAGGCTTACAAATGGACAGGAACCTTGAACCAAAAGTCCAGTTCTACTCAACACAATCCATATTTTGGCAAGATGAACAGCTGTGGCCAAATGATCATGTTCATGGCCATTGCACTGCCTTTTCTTCAGGAAACATGTAAAGAGTCACCGTCTGACACCAGGGAGTAAACTGTGTGAATCACTGTCTTCCAGTTAAATGTCATCATCGCTGCAGTATCTCAGACAGCCACTTATAGTAGGTATCCTTGGTTGGGGCCCAGCAGCAGAAGCCTGTGCAGCAAAAATAGACACAGGGTCCTCCCTCTGCTATACACACCAAACTGCTACAAATGCAACATTCAGTTGCTAATGTGACAAATGACAAACTCAAACTGTGCTCAACTGATTTGAGCCTATTCCAGAAAGTTTCTCATCAAGGCAGCAAGTCCTCTCTGCAACAATTCCTGTCACAGGAGAGTCTAAGCAACAAAGGGTCTGGGACAGAGGTAATAGTAATAGAAAACTATTGTTCTCTAGTAAAATACTCAAAATATTTGTGGTGTTGACCCTTCTGCTAGCTCTCTGAATAATCATTAAAAACAGGTGATTGTTTTCTTCCTGTGCCACAAGAAAAGCACTCTTTCTTGTCCTACATCACAGACTTTCAATTCTGATTGAATTTCAACCACAATTTTGTGTCATGAATTGCACTTTCTCAGAACAAAGCATTTTTCTGCCGTACGTTGTAACAGTATTCTCCATGACTGAGCAGCAAATATGGCAAATACCCTCAGCATTCAGTTATGCATAATGTGTGGGGGAAACCACTGAATTACAATGACAGAGTAGTCCTCAGACTCTGAATATTATACTAAGCATGGCTTGGCATCTCATATTTAGAGTGAGCTATTTTATGCTCATTTCCTCTTGATGCAATTTAGTTAATAGCTGGATTCAGTCACAAACCCACTTGTAAATAAACACCTTTTTACAGATTACAGCATTCTCAGTCTGCATGGCTCTTTGGCTCAGTCTGTCAACCAATAAAATCTGCCAATATTGTATATTAACTTCTGTCATGTTCGAGTGTTTTTATACATTAATGGAGCAGCTTGTGATTTCACCATATAGGCTACCCACTCCTGGATATACAGCACATATCAGATAAATAAGCTGTCCAAAGGAGACATTTGTATTGGATGTTCACCATTGGTTTCTTCCCATACTGCCCTCAGATGCAGAAGCTGCCCTGGGAGATGAATGTGCCAGGATAAGTTATTTGGGGCTCATAAAATCTTTTTTAGAAGATTGAAATAAAGTCAGTGCTTGCAGAAGACAAATCAATTGTGACATTTCTGAATAGAGTGCGATGCATTTAATTAGCACAAGACATACTGGCAAATGCTGAATTACCCAATAAATCACTGAATGCTGGAACCCATACAGAGCCGGGAATCAGCTGTCTTTTGAGATGTACAGCAAGTGATAATAGGAAGATCTGGCCATTTCTCCTCCATTTTCTGCTAAATTTCTTCCATTTTGACATTTGCATGCCAGACCATTTTAATTATTTTAAAGTATCAAAGAATTTCTCCAATCTCATCTGAGAAATCTGTGCCATTTCTGCATCTGCTGAAGAATGAAACACTTATCTTATGATATGCTACAGTTTTACTATTCAGTCCAGGGCAAATGATGGAAGCTTAGCCTCTAGGAATAAAAGTATTTATAAAAAAATGTACAAGGCTGGTCCCAAGCAAAAGTGTTGTACGACCAGGCCCTGTAGCAACCACTGGCAGTGGCCTTGATGTCTCAGGGCATCCCTGTGTGATGAGCAGAAGGGGCTCCAGGCTTGTTGCAGCTGGGCGAAAGGGAAGCGCTAATGAGAGCTGAGCTTTGAGACATAGGTTCTCTCCCGTGCTTGAGGTTCCTGGCCACCAGCTCTCATACAATGAAGAGGTTGGGACTGAAAGCAGCAGCAGGGTTATGGTTACATACAGTGCATGTAGGCAGAAATACCATCCTTAATGTGCAATCCTCATACACTCGCTACACCCTCACAGTGCTGCCCATACTCCTGGGGTGACAGGAGTAATTTGGTAGCTTAGCAGCAAAACGTAAAAGAAATCTTCCCAAGTGTTTACAAGGCTCTCACCACCAGGCTATCTGAACTCCTCCCTTTCTTCTCATTTCCCTGTGCTTCACTTCTAAACATTTAAACATTACAAAAAAACCCAACAAACCAAAACAAAAAACAATAGCTAGATGTAATTTTCCAGAGACTTGGGCACCTAAAGTACTTAACAAACAAATAAAAAAAAAAAACCAATAAATTCTTAAGATCCTAAGTTATACATATGGGTTTTTTTAATATTTTGCACTAAGTATATTTGTATTTACATCAGATTCCTGTTTGCTTGTTGCTATACTGCTTAATCACAGCTGAAAAGTACATTAGTTTAATGGGAAGTGATTTTACTGTTTCAAAAACCTTAGCCTCAGGCTAGACTGAGTTATCTTTAGGAATAAGATACAAAAGATATACTCAACTGTACTACTAATTTTGTGCCTACAGTAATAGAAAACTGCATATGCAAATACAGCCATGGAATAAAGATTTTGCACTTGGTGGAAGGTCTGGGATTTTTAGAATTTGGCATTTAATGATGTTCCACCATGCAGGAGTGGCCTACAGTCTCTGCCCAGCATCTTCCATTAGGCAAAAGGCCTCTTCTCAAGAAGAAATCCAGTTGCTTTGGGTGTTGCCAGTATTTGATATTTGTTTAAATCTGTGTTTATCACCAGTATAAAAATAAACATAAATCTAGCTTTGCTGCCTAATTTCTCTATTTTTTCTGGCTGAATATGTTCAGTGCAGCCTTGACATAAAGTATTTTGCAACCCATCCTTCCTCTGTAGAAAGTTTATTCCCTTGTCAGTTTTGCATTGTCCCATATTTGTTTTCAGCCTAGTAGTTATCACTGCCCTGTGACAGATTGTCTAAGCCACTCTAAGCAATCTTACAAATGAGAGGTACAACTCAGATGACACTTTTGTCTTCTCCTTGTTACTGACAACTCCTTGTCCTCAAGGAATCAGCAGGTACTGCAAGGCTTCCTCTTGCCCTAAATTTCACTAGTTCTCCTAAGTGTTACAGTCTTTTAAGGCAATGAAGCACATTGATTACTCAATTAGCCATTAAGCAATACGTTGCTTTCTTTTTTCCCTTTTCTGTAATGAGTGGGTGACAACTCTGCTTTGCCTGATTATGAAGTGTAGTAAGACCAGAGAGCTGGAAACGGATGTAATTTGCATTCCTTTGGTTATCTGTCTTTCTCTAAGTTCAGAGCAGGAGAACAATGAAACAAAGAAATTAGCCCTTTTTATTACCCATAAAGATGATTATATCATCTCTTCCTGAGGTATTGAGCAGGATTATTTTATCACAACACAGTCCACCAAAGGCCAAGGACCTAGAAACCCATTACTATACTCTTGCTCTTAGTGTGCTTACAAAACATTGTTTTCTACAAACAAACGGTTAGAAATTCTTAAGCTTCTTAACGTGGAAGGATATGTGAATTAATGTGACTGAGATAAGTTCATATAAATAAAATATTAACAGAGGGGTTTGCAGCTTGGAGTTTTGCTCAGGTTGGGGTTGTCCAAATAAGGGATGCTGCTTTTCATGCAGATCCTCACCTACCTGTCTTCCAAACAGCAACTGTTATATCACTTCCATGGGCCTTTATGCCTGAGTGGCAGAATGTAGCCATGCAGTCTCTTATTCCTTGGTCATCAGCGTGGACAAGATCAGAGCTTCTGTGCCAAGCCTCCAGCCTTCTGCTTCCAGTGTAAAGCTGCTTGGTTTCATTGGTAGACACTACTGCGATTATTTTTTAAAACTAATTGCAAACCAGCACCTGAATCAAATCCTCTGTGATCCTCTGTGCCCAAAACCACTCACGCAGAATTAAACAGGCTGCTGTCAAAATGAACATGATCTCCAGCAAGACCATGTCCCTCTTCGTCCCCTTCCTCCCCCATGGCTGTGCATGTTGGTAAGGTGACCCAGGAAATCCCGTTCGGGACCAGTGCTGAAGGTGCTCTGAGAGGGGAGGGGATTTTGATGCTAGCACTGCCCAAATCCCTCCAGTGCTCCCAGCTCTCGGGCCCTGGGCCTTTCAGATCAAAGCCGTGGCATTACTGCAGAGAGCGCAACGGTTTGCCAAAAAGAAAAAGGAAAGTCTGCCAAAAAGAAAGCTCACTGAACAATTGGGGCACATATTAGAAGCATGACCTTTGGTTCTCACTGGAAGCAGCTCGGTAGGCCACGCAGACCTGCTTGCCACGGGAGCACCAGCGCCTGTCCTGCTCTCAGGTCTCCCTGGAGCTCCTGCAGCCTAGCCTTAAAACAGGGATACTGTCCCCAGCCCAGAAAGGGAGTCAGCTTTTCTGATCCTGATGAAATGCAGACACAGAACAACAAAGATCTCTGCTGAGCACTTTATCTCACTTTGATTTAAAAATTAATAGTGCTGAGATAAACTGTGGGTGGTGGTTACTGAAACTTTACTACAGAATTAAGGCTGTTAGCTTGGAGTAGTCAAAAAAGAAATATTTTTGCCTCCTCCTCCTAAATCCTAATAAAACTTTTATGCCACTTGTGTTACTATTCTGTTCCTCTCCTCCAGGTCTTTAAGTAATTTGGTTTTTCCTTTGTGCTGTTTTGAATCCCTATCACAATGCTGGCACTTCCCAGTGGGGGATCAGAAGCACCCAGTTCATTTTGTGCATCCTTATGTTTGTGCCAGTGCCATTAGCAAAAATTTTAAGCATGCTCCATCCTAAGACTTGCTCTTTGGTACTTCCATCAGTAACTGCTGGGTTTTTTCTCGTTACCCTTGCAGTCAGTTTTTCAGCAAATTTATGATTCTTACACCAATGCCAATCTTTTCCAACTTGTTTCTTATAGGACACCATAAGTAGATTATCTTAAATTTAGGTAAATGAAATTTAGGGCATTTTGTCAGCCATTACCATAAAAAACACCCAGATATCAGGATAGTTTGGCATTATCTATTCTGGCAAAAAAATGTACTTCTACCTTATTTTCTATGTTTCTATACCTTTCACGTTTCCTTCCTTAAGGATTCTTCGTCAAGTCTTGTGTACTCTTGATTCGTTTGGGTGGCTTTATCATTTACTCACAATTACAGATGTTCAATTAATTGATCTTTGATGCGTGGCACGTGTCCCACTTGACTGGTTCACTGAAAACCTTTCATGGGGAAATTCCAGTCCCTTCTTTTGCATCTGTGGAGCTGCAGGAATTTGGCTTCCACTTTAATGTGCTTATTTCTATCTCCCTTCCTTCACTGGTGTCAGCGAGACCTGAATCTGGCCTTTTGTTGGAAGCAGCAAGCAACAGCATGTACACAAAGCTGCGAATGCAGAGAGGGGCAGATGGGATTTCAGAGGCTGTTTTTGATAATTTGTCCTTACACATTTGTCCCACACACGAAGCATAACAGAAAGTGAAAGAAAAGAAAATTAATCATATTGTTAATGGACAATTTGTCTCCTGGATGCTGCCCAGTGAGGGGGGTCCCACAGGCTGTTGTCTTTAAAAAGTCAAGTCCCAATGTGCCACTGTATATATTTTGCTCTGTAATGTGGAATTTTCTTGCTGTATTTCACTTTTAGAGAAGCTAATCATGAGCTTCACTGAGTATTTTCTGGATCATATACATCTGACCCACCTGGGTCAGGGCAACCCCCAGTATTGGTACAGGCTGAGAGATGAATGGATTGAGAGCAGCCCTGAGGAGAAGGACTTGGGGGTACTAGTGGATGAAAAGCTGGACATGAGCCAGCAATGTGCTCGCAGCCCAGGAAGCCAACCATAGCCAGGGCTGCATCAAGAGAAGCGTGACAGCAGGTTGAGGGAGGGGATTCTGCCCCTCTGCTCTGCGCGGGTGAGACCCCACCTGCAGTGCTGCATCCAGCTGTGGAGCCCTCAGCACAGGAAAGACATGGACCTGCTGGAGCAGGTGCAGAGGAGGGCCACAAAGATGATCAGAGGGATGGAGCCCCTCTCTTACGAAGACAGGCTGGGAGAGCTGGGGTTGCTCAGCCTGGAGCAGAGGCGGCTTTGGGGAGACCTTACAGCTGCCTTCCAGTACCTAAAGGGGGCTTGTAAGAAAGATGGGGACAAACATTTTAGAGCAAAGCTTGTTATGATAGGACAAGGGGTAATGTTTTTGAAATAAAAGATGGTAGATTTAGGATAGATATTAGGAAGGAAGAATTTTTTTTACAATGAGGGTGGTGAAATACTGGAAGAGGTTGCCTAGGGAGGTGGTAGATGCTTCATCCCTGGAAATGTTCAAGGTCAGGTTGGATGGGGCTCTGAGCAACCTGATCTGGTTAAAGATGTCCCTGCTTATTGCAGGGTGGTTGGACTAGATGACATTTAAAGGTCTATTCCAACCCAAATTATTCTACGATCTTCATAGTCAAGAGTACTCCTTAGTTCTCTTTCTGCAATACCTTACATTGACAAAGTGCAGCTTTAATTGGTTCTATTAAGACTTATGTATTTTATGTCATATTTATTGCAGCTATCATATCTTCAAAATACCTTTTTCCTTACCACTCCAAATATGAGTTGGCATTTGACAGTATATATATTTTGGCACAGATGAGAGTAAGTTAACAGGCTGATGGCATTTTAATTATTTTATTGAGATGGCATTGGCCCAGAATGCTTGTTGGAATTTACAAATGTGCGTTGATTTATATTTTATTTTGTAAACCAGGCCCAAGAGGCTGACTAATTAGAAACATGACTCAAAGCTATAAGGGGTACTTATCGATTCAGATCATGAAAAGACCAGAATGATCAAAAGCAAACATCTATCTCCCTCTTCATCTGGGGTTCAGGAGGTTAAGTGCTATTTGTCTCAAATCCCTGGCATTAGCTCTATCTTTGTAATGGAGAACAGAACTAACATCTATATCTATTTAGTTTTAGTATATACTGTATTATTTAGAAGAATGTGCTTCTTGTAATTAATCCATGCACAATAAAGTATTATTAACTTGTTTCATTAGTTGGTATTTTGCTTTTTTCTCCTCTTACCTTATGTTTTTCATTTTATTTAAAATTTGAAATGTATGGCTTCATTTTAGAAAAAAGAATATGATTGGCTAAATATACAGGTTTTGTGCTGCGAATCTAATTTGCATACCATGGCAACATATAATAACTTCATTAGTTACTTGGGACTAATTTTAAATGGCATCAACAGTTCCATGTTGCCATAATGCAGCAAAAATACTGCAATATTAATGCATTCATGGGATAGTCACAGAAAAGGCAAAACAGAAGTGGTTTATACTGTCTGTGCTGCTCCAGATCTCCACTGAAGCCTGGCTTCAGGACTGAAAAGGAAAGCAATATGTATGTTGAAAACAGACGGAGAATTGAAACTCCTCCTGAATGCGGCTGAGAGAAATTTTGTTTTCTGGGGAAAAGAGCAGGCAGCTTCCATACTGGCCTCCTTCTGTCCCATGTCCTGCCATGGGGGACCAGTTTTGAACTGATCAGGGTACCTTCTTCTGTGCCACTAAAGCAGAGTAATGTGTTTTTATGGGTGTCTCAGATTTTTAGACAATGCCTTTCTCAGACTGAAAAGCCTAATGTAAGGACTGTGATTAATTTTTAGTATGTAAAAAAGCATAGATAAATGTCAGGGTCGTTTGAGTTCTTATGTCGCTCTGCCTGTGCCACCTCACCGTGGCGCGTACACAGAGCAAAGCTAATTGCATTCGCACTGGGGTGCAGCAAGAAGAATATTGGCGCTGGGCTTGGAAAGCGGTGCTTGCAGTCCTATGCCTGCTGCAACTGCCTGTGCCAAAGCATTCATTACTATGAGCTGGAAATATTCACACCCTCCCACACACAAGGACTGGATTGAAAAAGTTTCATATTGCAGAGTTACTGAAATTATTAAATAGAAAAACAAAGGACGTCTTATATAGGAGACTAACTGATTCAGGTTTAGCAGTGTTAATGGGAGGCAGGACTTTCCATTCCAGATCAATGGGCTTGAGAAACAACTGCCGCGAAACCATTGCAATGTCATAGGCTCTCAGTGCCAGTGGCTTATGCTGCCAGCACAGCACCTGCAGAAGAAAAGGTACCTTCTCTAGTGGCAGCATTCATAGCCTCAAGGGCGAGAGCAAGTACTGAGCATCCGCAGCTTTCCTTGCTGGAGCAGGGACCTGGAGGTGCTCAGCATGTGGTACGGTTGTGCTCTCTGTGCTGCATTGCACTTTCTTCCTCAAAGGTGAGGGTTTCAGGTTGGGGCTGACCACAGTCCCAGGGCGTCAAGCAAAAAACCCTGTTGGGTGTCTGCCCATGTTGTTCCCACCCAGTGGGTGGCCGTGTTAAACAGGAGGGGGAGCACCGAAGGCTGAGGACACGGTGCTGTGGAGTGGTCCACAGGTTACAGACACAGTTAAAAGGTTTCTGCCTCCCTCTAGTTACCCCATTCCAGCTTGTGACTGGTCACGTAAAAACCTAAGTCGGGTCAACTCCTGTTTGCTCTGACTCAGCCTTTTGCATGGCAGGGCTTTAAACCACACGTATGCGTGTATGCAGGAATCCATTCACAACAACAACAAATATCTGGAGACAGCTTTTAAAAAACAGGCTCCTACAAACCACATCTGATTTAGAGTGCAGCCTATGATACAGCTGATTTAGTTGAGCTAATCTAGCAATTATCTCCAGAGGAAAAAAAGTGTTTTTGAATAGGGGATTTTAAAGAAGCTTTCCCCCAGTAGAAATGAATGGGCAACCGCTGCTTGAAGCTTTGTCAAGGAGAAATTTCGTTTAGGACTTAAAAGAGACATTGTCGTGCATCTAGGCTGGAATCATCTAACTAAATGTAGACATCCACATGTGAATTGGTCAGCTTGGCTATGTTACAGTCAACAGAGAGATGGGGTCCAAGTTAGATGAATCTCAGCACTAAAACCACTTGTTTCTCACCGGAAGGGAAGCTCCAGTGACAAGCTCAGACATGGGTCCCTGCATTATGGATGTGTAAAGTTAAGTGAACAAACCCTACCCAATGGGAAAAATATTTTTCCTTTTTCAAATGTTCTTACCATTGCTTTTGTTCCATGAAATATTTGAACTGCAGTGACCTTGCCTCCTTCCTTTTACGGTTTTGTTCTGTACCTTATTAATTTCTTTGGGCTGCAAGGGCTGTCGAGAGGACATTGTTCTTTGCCTGACATACCTACTTACTGCAAAGCACTGTGTACACTGCTGTATAAATAACATCTCAGGGAAAAAAAATGAATAATTGAAAAGGATGGAAAACTTCGTTCAGTTGACTGAAATAATCTGGTAGAAGCTATATGAGAACTGAATCTACCGGGACAAAATTTCCTAAGCATATCTCCTAAGAATTAATTTTGGCAGTTCTGAACAGAGTTCCGTAAAGATACAAACAAGTCAATATACAACTTCAGAGAAGACAAGTGGTTAACAAGAAACTGGGGAGCCCTGCTCCAGCTGCAGGTAAGCTTGCTGATCTCTATTTCTAAAAGTCTTCCATAGCTGGAATTTCCAGTAAGAGAACTGTTTTGTAGCCTGACAGGAGGAAGAAGCCCCTGTTTCCTTATGGACTAAAGGGTTTTATTTCCCATCTACGTTGTGAAGTGTTGGGCAGCCAACTTTCTATACTGGGTTTTTTACACTCTTCCTGAGTGGTGCTGCTGAACCTGCAACCATTTCTGTGGGGTAGCAGTTGCCACACTACCTGCTTCGACATGAAGACTGGACCACGAGGATTTTCCAGAAAGATGCTTCGAGGCTGGGTGAAGGGCTAGTCAAGTTAGATTTACACTGCACTAGATGAGGGATATGTGGTAAAGCAAATGGGCTTAATGGTGAGTGGATGACTAACATTACAGTAGATTTCTTCTCCTATCATCAGCAAAATAATAATAAAAAAATTTTCCTTTGTGTCTTGCCAAAGATTTTGAGCAATGAGACTTCCTTTGGTCTTCTTTACCAGTCTTATGAAAAACTTGGTGTGCTTTTTATTCTTGTGATTACTTGACCCTGGCTGGGTGCCAGGTTCCCACCAAAGCTGCTCTATCACTTCCCTCCTCAGCTGGATGGGGATAACAAAGTATAACTAAATATAATGCAAGGCTTGTGGGTCAAGATAAGGACTGGGAGAGACCATTCACTAACTACTGTCATGGGCAAAACAGACTTAACTTGGGGAAATTAATTTAATTTATTACTAATCAAATCAGGGTCAGATAAAGAGAAATAAACCCAAAATTTAAAAACACCTTTCCGCCACCTCTCCCTTCTTCCCAGGCTTCATTTCACTCACAAATTGTCTACCTCCTCCCCCCAGGCACAGAAGAGGGATGGGGAATGGGAGCTTTGGTCAGTGCATCGCCTGTTGTCTCTGCCGCTCCTTCCTTCTCAGGGGAAGTTCCTCTCTTCTCTTACCCTGCTCCAGCATAGGGTTCCTTCCACGGGAGACAGTCCTCCACAAAATTCTTCAGTGTGAGACCTTCCCATGGGCTGCAGTTCATCAATGCTCCAGCACGGGCTCCTTCCACATGCTGCAGTCCTTCACAAACAGGTTGCTCCAGCATGCTCTCTATGAGACCACAGGTCCTGCCAGGAGCTTGCTCCAGTGCAGGCTGCCCACAGGGTCACAGCCTCTTTTGGGCATCCACCTGCTCTGGCCTGGGGTCTTCCCCAGGCTGCAGGTGGATGTCTGCTCTACCGTTAACCCTCCACAGGCTGCAGGTGGGTGTCTGCTCCACCTTTAACCTCTGTGGGCTGAGGGGCACAGCCTGCCTCACCGTGGGCTTCGCTAGGGGCTGCTGGGGAGTCTCTGCTCCGGCATCCGGCTCCTGGAGCTCCTCCTCTCCCTCCTTCTTCACTGACCTGGGTGCCTGCAGTGTTGTTGCTCTCACATATTCTCACTCCTCTTTTCTGCTGCAATTTTTTGTGCAGGTTCCACCCCACCCCCACCCCTAAGTATGTTATCCCAGAGGTGCTACCACCATTGCTGATGGGCTCAGCTCTGGCCAGTGGCAGGTCCATTTTGGAGCCAGCTGGTGTTGGTTCCATCAGACATGGGCAAAGCTTCTAGCAGCTTCTCATAGAAGCCATCCCTGTAGCCCCCCACTACCAAAACCTTGCCACACAAACCCAATACAATTGTGTACATTTACATTAACATATACACTGTGGCTCTCCTGGAGACTTTAAATCTTGCTATAAACAAAGCGGGTAATGTAATAGTGAAAAGTAGTCTATCCCTCATGCATCAACAGCTCTAACGCTATCAGAGATTATAACTCTGACATTAACAATTCCATTAAAAAATTAATTATTTCTTCAAGAACTTTAGAAAAAAATATCATCATTGAGTAATTTACAGGGGAATATCTGTTGTGGAGCATGCATGTTGCAACTTTTCTTTAGTGTAAAATAGTCACATGTGGGGAAAGCTGTAAGATGAATTCTTCGATTTCTGAGGTCTATTGTTAGGCACAAAAAGACGTAAGGGAGAGCTTCAGTGTAACAGAAAGACATCTTTAACTACTGTGCTGGGACTGCGCTGAGCTGGATACAGCCTATAAAAAAATCATACCTGCTACCAAACCTGCTTTTGTAACACTGATGACACTGACCAGGGCAGAAAGCTACCGCAGAACTGCAGGACCTGCAGCTGAGTGGAGCTTTTTCATCAATGGGGACTGGAAGATGGGACATGGAAACACAATTCTTAGTTAAGCAAGCATCTGTACTTGGTACCAACTGTGTATACCATAACCTTTTTGTCTCTGCAAATTGCCACCTTTGGTAAAGCAGCAGTGGGAACCACGCAGCCTGCATGCACTTACTTGGGGGAAAAGACTGTCTGAGTGATGTTCAAGCTGACTTTAAATCAGCCTTCCAAGCAACCACAATACTAGAGTTGCTGCAGTACAAAATTCACAAGTAGTTGGGCACCTGTAGATCTATATAGAGACCATATACGTTTATACTACTTCTGCAGATGTCCAGGCTGCTATGGCCTTTGTGTTACATAGATCAAAGCTGACACAAATACATCTACACCTGCAGTAATTGTGCCAGTAGCTCAGAGCACCCCAGGGTATGCCTAGATTCCAGGCTGGATTCTCCCACCCATGCTAGTGGACTGTATTTTAAGGGTTACAGCATGTATCATTGGCTTATTATTCCCATAATTAAGATTTTGGCCAATGCATGTGAAGCTGGGTGCAGATTTAGATGTGCTTTGTTGTCACCTAAGATGTTTTTTTGGCTTGAGGCTTTGTCATTCTTGAGATATTGTCTGGTTTTGGCTGGCATGTAGCTAATTTTCTTCACAGTAGCTACTATGGGGCTATGTTTTGGATTTGTGCTGGAAACAGGGTTGATAATTCAGGGATGTTTCAGTCCCTGCTGAGCAGTGCTCACACAGAGCCGGGGGCTTCTCTGCTCCTCACCCCACCCACCAGCGGGTGGGCTGGGGGGGGCACAGGGGCTGGGAGGGGACACAGCCAGGACAGGTGACCCCAGCTGAGCAAAGGGATATCCCATACCGTATGGCGTCTGCTCGGCACGTAAAGCTGGGGAAGAAGAAGGAAGGAAGTGGGGAATGTTTGGAGTGGTGGTGTTTGTCTTCCCAAGTAATGGTTACGCGTGATGGAGCCCGGCTTTCCTGGGGATGGCTGAACCCCTGCCTGCCCGTGGGAAGTGGGGAATGAATTCCTTGCTTGTGTGTGTGGCTTTTGCTTTACCTATTTAACTGTCTTTATTTCAACCCACGAGCTTTCTCGCTTTTACTCTACCGATTCTCTGCCCCATCCCACCAAGGCGGGGGAGTGAGTGAGCAGCCATGTGGGGTGTAGTTGTTGGCTGGGGTTAAACCACGACAGATATAGACCATGGTTTGTACTCAGAGACTGGGAAAATAAATGTCTTTGCTCATGAGACAGATACAGAAAGGGCAAAAGCATTTCTGGAGGAGTTGCTTGAAAATCTAAGTGAGAGCTCATCTGCAGAAGGTGCTGGCAAGGAGTTTGCTGTGGAGCAGTGAGTTGCATGGGAAGGAAGGACGAGAGGTCAGAGTGAGAAGAACTTTATATGTCAAGAGGTGCAATGACCCTCCAAACTGGCAAAGAACGTAACACTGGAAAAAAGGGAAATTTGCCTATGTGGATTCTTTATCTTCCCTGTCAGGAGGAGTGCATGAAAACATGCTTTATTCAAGATGAGACTTTAAAGAAACAGCAGCTCCAAGACCTTTGCAAGGAGATGGATATTAATTATCAATTAATGATCACTGAATCCTCAAGGACTGACTGAGGGCAGTGTCATTTTGATGGACACAGGTGGGACTGCTTAGGAGAGATGGTGTCTGCAAGCAGCAGGATACACCCCAGGCCCATACACACTTGGGTTAGATGCAACCAGGCAGGGGCTCAGCCCTGCAGGAGAAGGGCTTAAGAAGAGGAGCAGAGACTGTCCATTTTGAGAGACCAAGTAGTAGCGTGCTGGGTAACTGGCAAATGCAGACTTTCAGCCTCCCCCTCTTGTGAATGTGCTTACCCCTGTGGGTAACCCCTTTTTAACATCTTCATATGTTTGTGTAATTTTTGTCTCACAGATAGACAGGGTGTTAGCAAGGCAAATGCTTCCTGAAAAGTAGCATCTTCTGTATGCCCATATCAGTACTGTCTTTTTTTAGGTCTAGAGCTGAGCATTCAGTTTTGTTTGAAATAATAACTTCTTTTTTCCATCTTTTTGTTTTGCATTGAATATAGTGTTTGTGGGGGTGGGACTAAAAGAGAATTTTCTTTTGTTCTAGTGACCAGTATTTTCTGTAACTATTTTCTGCCCATGTCTGTCTCGTTGCTAAGTCAGACCCAGCCCTTCTGTATTTTCTGTAAACTGGACTGTGAGATCACACCACTGATAACGCCCTTCAACTTTTGCAGTCTGTGCTGGTTGCCACTCTATACTAGATCTTAGATTGTATATTCTCACTGATTGTGTATCCTTTATATATATATATATTTAACTTGCATATTTTATATATTTTTGAGCCAATCATAAGGAACTAAGAGAGACAGCATAAATTTGTAGATTGTCTATTACTATAAGAATTGTATAGGATGCTCCCTTGTAATGACACATGAATTCCCTCTCTAATAAAACCGCCACATATTTACATACAAAAGGCAGCCAACAGGAAAAAATGTTCAGAAAGAAAAATCTCCCCAGGATCAGACTACCACAGCCCTCTACCCTCCCTTTTCTCTGTCTCAGGTTCCCCCGTGCGCCTGGTTAGAAGTGCAGAGCCCAGGAGGCTGGCTGGTCTCTGTAGCTGGGTGGCTGTCTCTTGCTGTGCAGCTCCCAGAGCAATGCACGGAGCCCTGGGGGCTGCTGCCCCCACCCCTGAGGTGTCTCTGGAGCATGACAGGTAGTACCTGGCCTTGCTGGCCATCTGCACCTCTGCACTTCCCAGCCATGGGGAAAAGCACCATGTGGAGAGACACTCTGGGATCATGTCTCAGTGCAAGGCAACATCTCCTGAACCCCAGTTACTCCAAAAGGCACATGCCCCACCATCAAGCGTGTTGTCCTCAACTCCCCCTATATACTGAAAATGCATTTATTTAGATAGGTATCAAATTAAACATGCAATAATGACAGGTCAGTCATACTCCTGATTTTGTGTAGTTTTCCTGTAATAAAGGTATGGTAAAATATCAGCAAAATATGAAATCTAGTGCTTTTTAAAAGCTTGTGGCTGTTCAGTGATGTTCATTTTAGTTCTTAATTCTGGGTCTGTAGAGAGCTGGTCACTCCTGACCTAGAGTTACACTAGAATTCTTACAAGAAAGTAAACTCAAAATCTCACAGCTATGAAAAGCTAGGTACTTATAGGGAATATTACTACTGCTACATTTCCTATAGCTGCTTCATCATGTTCCTTATATTGGCCAGTGATCCCTCAAAGACTTGTCTCATGTCAAGGCACCTCAACTGTGTTGGAGGTCAGCCTCACCTCGCTGAACTGCTTGCTAGCAATTTTTCTTGCCAAGATCAAGGTAAACAGCATCTGGAGATACCTCTCCCATGGTTGCAAGGAGATGCTATATAGCCTATTTTTAAAGGTGAGAAATGGATAAATCACCCCAATGGATCACCAAAATAATGTGTCAGTATTTCAGCTGATTTGGGTGCTTTTACGTGGCATTGTGGTGTACTGTATAGCCATATGTCCACCGAGCCGTGATGATGTACCACAGGGTGACCACAGTTATGATCCCTCCCGTAAACAAGGTCTGTTGGCTTCAACAGCAGTTTCAATGCATGCGAAGGGAGGGGATGGCTCCTATTTTTAAATGACAAAAAGCACCTAGATCCTAGACTGCACAGAGGTGCTACTACAGCTCATGAATCAGATTCACACAGAGAGCTGTCTAGTGAAATTCAGACCTCCATAGGCTGTAAATGATTCTGCTTATTGCCCTCTCCAACGCATGGCTTTATTCATATATGGAAGAAGTTAAAAAAATGCACACACAGATGAACTAGGAATGCTAAATGATGACAAATTGAAAGTTAAGTGCTAGTGGGAATATTGGAGGACATTACTAACTAGCTTAAATGGCAAAAGTTTTTATGTGTGATATGATGCCAAAGTGAGTGGGTGACAACGGAGGTCCAAATGCCAGCAGGAATTATTAATGTTAATATTGCCTTGGAAAGTACTTACCAAACATTTTAAATCATGTTTTCACATTCCCCATTTAACTGCAATCCCTCCCAGCCGATTTCCATTCCAGATAAGTTGGCAGATAAAATGGATGGGTTTCTGCAGTATCGGATGTTAGTATGTGTTGTTCATCGATGTTTTCCTTTCCTATCTGATGGCTTCCATAGCTATGGAGCAGGTATCCTTCAAATACAGTTAATCTATCTCACTACAGGTATTCCTGTTTTTCAGTTGGGAAAGATGATAGAGTGATCCTAGGCTAGGCTGAATGTCTTGCTGTTGGCAGTGGGCAATTGCTCATGCAACACAAGCATTTCTTGTCTCCAGGTTCGCTGAGAGTTGATGATGCCTAAGCTGAATCAGAGTGGTTGGTCCACACGTGATGCTGGAGGAAGGTTCAGAAGTAACATCTAGACCTTAGGAGTCCATTGGCCTCCCAGAGACCTGCATCACCTGACATCCCTTCAAAACATCTCTTTCTTCCACTACTGTGCAAAAGAACATCACAGAATGGTTCAGGTTGGAGTTGACGCTGGAGGTCACATGGTTTGGTGCCTGGCTCAAAGCAGGACAAACCTCAAAGCTAGACCAGGTTGCTTGACTGCCCAGTTACTTTCTGAGTATCTCCAAGGATGGAAATGCCAGAAACTCTCTGGGTAACTTGTTCCGGAATTTGTTTACTCTCATTGTGAAGATATTTTTCCTTATGTCTTGTCAAATTTCTTTAGCTGCAAGTTGTGTCCATTGTCTCTTGTCATTTCACAGTTCATCTCTGGGAAGAGTCTGGCTCCATCTTCTTTATATCCTTATATATTTATGGAGCTCTTGAAGAAGATAGTAAGATCTTCCCTTAGCCTTCTCATCTTCCAACTGAGCAAATCCAATTCTTCCAGTCTCTTTAGACTCCTGATTTTTGCTTCCAGTCCATAATCTTGATGTCCCTCCTGTGGAATCTCCAGTTTGTTAATATTTTCACTGTACCAGTGAACCCAAATCTAGACATAGCACACCAGATGTGGTCTCACAAGTGCCAGACAGAGGGGAATAAGTATGACCCCTGACCCGCTGGCTGTGCTGTGCATGCACAACTCCACACTGCAAGTGGCTGCCCTTCCCTGCTGCAAGAGCCCAGTGCAGACCTGGGTTCAGCTGCCTCTCCACCACCACCCATGGCTGGCCCCAGCCTGGGCTGGGGGTTATTTCATCCCAGATGTACAGTAATATAGTGATTTGTGAGCTAGCTCAGGTACCAGAAATGAGATGGTCTGCCTTCTGAGTAAAGTTTGGTGTGGTTAAGTTTGTTTGTGTTAACAGCGTGCTAAGGCTGTTGTAGTACCTCTCCTGCCATACACTGTAAGATGTGCAGTGTAGGATGAAATGAAACCTTCCCTTTCTGAGACAGGCAAGGACTAATGACAACATAGAGAGGGTTTAGACTTATCTGTTAAACCAAAGTCACAGTCTTTTTCTGGTGAAATGAATACACAGGGGGAAAAAGCAAACAAAATGGAGGGATCACACAGACTGCAAAACCCCCTTCCCTTCCAATTTTCATGGGAACATCCAGACAGAAGGTAACATTACCTCTGTTTAGTCTCCATCATGTAGCAAGATAGGGCACGATGCAGCAATGAGGCAGTGTCACCATCACAGCAGTGGGCAGCATCTCCATAGCATGATGGCCCCGCCGTGCCATGCTGGCGAGGCTCCATGCTGGTGGCACTAAGGTCAGTGGGCAGCAGGAGGCAAGTCTGTGATTCTCTACCTCCTCTGTCTCCCAGAGCAAACAGATCAAACACAGTGATATGCTGTCAGGCGGGAGACATCTGTTCTTGAGAAATGAAAATAAGAAGAAACCTTACAGTCTGAAGAGTGTTGAGAGCAGCCCGGGTCCAGAGCTGAATGGGACAGGGCTTATGCGTGTGGATTGATGTTGCATGACAAGGATCATGAATTGCCTGTTAAGAAGTCATTCAAATCTTGCCAGCTCGGTAGGCAATGTTTTTACAATGAGTTGAAAGCAGATCAAATGTTAGAGACCAGCCTATAATTTCCCTGCCAGTTGCTGTGGTTTTATAGTCTTTTATTTTTGTGTTGGGCTTTTTTGGTTTTAATTTGGGAGCCTGTATGTGCATTTCCGTAACTGAAGTGAATGGCAGATGACTGGCTAAATTCCTTTGAGAGAGTGCACCCAGAGACACAGTGTCAATAAACTGAAACATGCAGGATTATAATTATCTGCAATCTGTCTAATATAATAATAATATAATAAGGGTAGGCACAGAGGGTCAGCTCTTTAGTTCAAATTATCATGTCTCCATTGAATTAAATGGATCTCTGCCAGTCTTCAGCAGCTAAAGAACTAGCTCAGTATTTTCAAGCAGATTGTGATTTCAAATAGACAGTTCACCTTAAAAAAATGTGTTCACCAGTGGCACACTCAGACTGCATCACGGAAGAAGAAATGTCACACTCGGGAGAATGATTTGCTCCTTTCTGCACAGCAGTCTGGAAGCACATGTGAACTCACTGTGGTGCTGAAAGAGTATTCAACAATGCCAGACAGCGAGTGTTGATCTTTACCATCAGCAAGACGGTAAGTGGGGTACAGTTTAGTAGAACGAAATAAATAAAACAAGACAAAACATCTTCTCTCCCATGAATGCAGTAGCGTTTTCTGATTCCCAGAACACTACCTGTGTTGATTGGATGATGTGACATTAAAACTGCTGACACTCGGAGATGGCCTGCTTGTTTACAGTGAATTGAAATTCAGATCCATATTGTCTGAGCAGGGCTGGCTGCAGACAATTTTATATTGTTTTCCTTTCCCCGCACCATTTCTCCAGCAGTGTTTTCCCCCAAGAAGTACTGGCTTCTGCTGACCACACAAAATATGTCTGTGCAGCAAATTCAGAAGCATGTGCTGGCTCAGGGGCCTTATGGTCTCTATGATCCGTTAAAGACTTCATGTTTTTACGTTTTTTATTTTCGGAAGATAGATCTCTACTAGACATCATCTGAACTGGCCTGTGGTCTGGGTTGGGTTGGGCCACGCTGAAGCCTCATGCCTCCACCTCCTGGCTACTGGAAGCTGAACAGAAGATCCATCTCTGATGATGATGATCCCTGTGATTAGGGAGGAGCAAAGATCTGTGGCTGAAGGCATTGCAGCCAGTTTGGAGAGAAACTCCAGAGCTAAGACACTCATGTTACCGATTTGTTCTCCAGGTATACTTGATCATTGTACATCATAACCCTGTGTTACTCAAAAGAAGACTGGCTAGAAAAGACAGCAATCAGTTTTGAAATGGGCCCAAGATCACTGAGCATGCTTAGAAACTTCATAATTGTCTGTTTCCTGTAAATGATGGAAATGGAAGATAATGCTGAGTCAGTATGAATTGAAGATTTGTAAGATTTAAGGTTTTAATTCGTATTGGAACTTCCCGTAGTACTTGCTGATGTTTGAAATGTGGTAGTTATTCCACCATCCCAAGAAACACCACTTATTTATGTAAGCACAGCCTCAGAAAAAAACCCCAAACCTTTAAAGAACTGCCTTGATGTGAAAAGCATGCTGTGCAATCCCTTATTATGATAACATATATGGGTCAGTGGAGACCATTTACTCTTTGGAATTTGTGTACAGGATGCTGAAGACGGGAGGAAGAACTCTGATGACTAACCTGTTTGCATACAGCTGCAGAACACAGTCTGGAAGAAGAAAAATGTTGCATCACTCAGAATATGGTAGTTTGGATGAAAAGTTTTGTCTTGGAGAAAGACAAGAAAAGCTGCTGAAATGTTTTATGGCCAATGCACGTTTTGTTATGATGTCTGAAGATCGTGATGATTTCTTTCTATCCTGCTAGAAAGCTAAAGCTTACATCGCTTTCTGCTTGCAAGCTATTTCAAAGAAGATCTATATATTTTAGGAAAAAATAGTTTCAGGACATATGAGATCTGTAAAATAAGGAATAGCCCACAAAGGGTTAATGGGAAATGATTATGGCTCTGACACATCCAGTTACAAGATCTAAGATGCATATTATTTCACCAGCAAGCAGAAAGTTCAAAACAAAAAAAAGGAGGTGTTTTTTACATACTATGCAGATAATCTGTGTAACCCCTTGAGTCTGGATGCTGTGAATACTAAGAAATTACACAGTGTCAAAAACGCAACTAGATAAAACTCATTAAAAATCCATCAGCATCCATTAAATGGAAAGGCAACACCTCTTGTTCCGAAAGTCTCTGAGTTACAATTTTTGGATTCAGGGAGAGAACTCAGGGGGAATATAACTGCCTGCTTCCCTTGCTTTAGTATTCATCCGTTGTTGACCACAGCCAGGAGCAGGATGCAGTGCTCAACAAACCCGTGGCCTGCCTCAGTAATACCAGTCTTGCATTCTTATGTTGTGCTGCATCATTGGACTGGATCTCAAAATTACTGTAAAGACCCATTATAATTCAGAAAGTCAAAGAGCTGGAGGACCTCTTCTGACACCCATCTATTGATGTTACTTTGGTTGTTTGCTGGCGTGGTATTTTATGCCATAAAGTTACAGGTCTGGACCACAATGTATTTGTTCAATCTTTGTTGAAATCTTAAGGTATTTTCAAAGGCTTGGTAACAGTTAAATAGGAACCTCACTGTTTCCTCAGGATTCTTCCAAAAAAGATCCATGACGTACAGAAGTTTTGAAATGGAGCATCCATTTGTTTGATTCCTCTTCCCTGCACTCCAAACCAACAAGACAGAGTTGTGCTATAAATGTCAGGTCAAGCTAAAACAATTTATATTATCTGAGATTTGCACGTATGTAATCTTGTCAAATGAAAGCCACAACAAGCTTATTACAACACAGGACAGAGTGAGCTCCTTATGCTGTTTGTAGTGGGAGCATCTAAAGCCTCATCCCTCCTCTAAAGGCAGTATGTTTAAAGAGACTGGGAAAGATGCCCATATTCTAGCAAGTTTTTAGTTGCCCGTGTTGAACAGAAAGCAAGCTATTGCCACAGTAAGAAACCAGACTTTAAAGATGGTAGAAACATGCGTCTTGGACCTGTCATATATACATATATTTATCAGCCCCTACAGGAGAAGAAAGCATATTACAATACAATCACCCTCAGTGAGGAGCTGCTGGAGTGCTAATAGCACTCTGTCCTCTTGAGCTTGCAGAGCTCTCCACTGCAGTCTGGAGTCTCTTCTCACTCTAAATTCAAACCTATTGTCTCCAGCAGAAGTTAGGTTGCAAAGCACAAAAAGGTATTTTAATAAAAATGGTTCAGACTAAATTGCTGACTGCAGGACAATTCTGCAGCTTCACAGTAGGAATTGTAGGGTTCCTGCTGCCTCCTTAACTGCATAATAAATTGCAAACCTCTTGCTTCTGTGCCACAGGCTCAAAGAGCATTGTGTGATCACTATTGCTTTTCTGATTTATTTTTCATGCCTACTGGTGCCCATATAAAATCTCTCTGTTTATGCTCAGGCTCCCTTAATTTATTTCATGGATTATATAGTGCAACAATCAGATTGGCAATTAATGTAAACACATATCATGGATGTGATGTTAATTACATTTTAGTTCTCTGTGTCCGTTGCATCTGTCATCCCAGTTTGTGCACTTGCTGTAGCTATGAGGCTATTAACCTCATCAGCAGGGCTCTGGAGAGCAGTTTGCTTAGGTTTGCACAAGGCCTTGGTCTGCACAATTTTATATATATCTATGTAGCAATGCCAAAATCTTCTGTTTTCACCCAGAGTTTGCAGAGTATTTTGCTGTACAGGGCAAGGTGTACATATTTGTTCTACTGTCGTTCTACCTGTTTATTGTGGCTGCAAGTTACCCTCAGCGCTAGTAATACGTGGGGGCTTGTTTTCACCCAGATCTCTGTGCCTAGTGCTTTTCTTTGAAGAGGTTCTCAGGGGCATCAGGCAGTCTGGCTTTCACCGCTATTTAGGTACAAGGAATCGGTGGAATTTTGACTGTCTGGATATCACACTGGGGACCTTAGCTAAAGTCCACTGAATTTAACAGAAAGCCTGATACTGGCTAAAAGACGGTTTGGTTTCAACTCAGGAGTGAAGACTTTGCCCTGAGCACTGTGAAATCTGAATCAGTCAGATTAAAAAATGTCAGCGTAAGATAAACAAGAGAGTAGATATGAGTACGTGGCTGCACATATAGGGGCCTTCATGAGTTCCTTTCTGTAACAGTGAGAAACTCAGCTAGCTAGTCTTCTCCTAAGCCTTGGAGGGCTGTAGGAGTAATCTGATGGCTTCTACCCCTCAGTAAAAAGGCTGAGTACATTTGAGCCTGGAAAAGACCCCATCAATGACTGCTTTCTGAGATTCATCCATTAACCAATTTTTAATCGTTTTTAGTATGTGCTTCAGTAGTTCAGTTAAATGTTTTTGATCAGGATGTCACACTGCATCAAGTAAAAGAACCTGCAGAAATCTAAGTGTATTATATCAGCTTTCACTTTTTATTAACTAAACTTGTAAAAAATGTTAGCAATATTTCACTGTTAAATGCTAACATTTAAAAATTAGATTTAACAAGGATTCTATTGTTTTCATTAAAGTGTTTTGTTAGTGTTCCTTATACTTGTGTCTTAGATTGTACTTAAACAAAGTCCTTAACAATTACATATATGTCATCCTCAATCTTTCCCATGATATTTCTTGGGATCAGCTAACAAGCCTGCAGTCAGCCATGTAATGCCTTTTAGTTTTTGGATCCTTTGCCCACCATTAACACTTTACCTATTCATATGTATGCATCTGTCATTGTGCAGTATCTAGTACGACAGAGTGCTGTCATAAAAAACCATACATTTTGGTGAAGGTTATTTCTGCATGCGAGACTTTCAGCTCTACCAAAAGCACCTACAAGTGCTTTCACAGACATAGCAAAGATAAACACAGCGTAACCTCTAAATTTTGATGCAGCCTCACTCAGACTCTTAACTCCCGCAGTTAACACAAGCGTCATTCAGTGAAGTTAAGGTATGTATACAATGGTTAATATTTACACAGTGCTTTGAAGATACAAACTATTGAGGTTCTAAATGATATTCAAACCTACATAAAGTTGCTGTTTTATAGTACAAGCACCAGAAATGTAGGCCACCTGAGGCAATATAAAACCTTGGTGAGCAAAAGTGCAACTTTAGTTCAAAGCTGGTGTTCTAGTGTGACAGACAGGGTCCTGGTTTATTGAAAACCCCAGAAGTACTTTACAATTAGCTAGCCATTTACAAAACACTGTGGTGTCTAAGTTGTGGCATGATTTCAAGGAAAGGACATACAATGACACTCAGCAATTGAATCAAATATGCTATAAAATAACAGTCCTAAAATAGTAAACGTTGCAATGAATTATTAAAGTTGCTTATTTTAAGATTTTATTTACTGAATTTTGCATTATTAAAATTACAAATCATCAACTCACATTGCCTTGTCATTGAGTCTGGACTTCCTGAGATTTTGTTTCCATTCAGTCTACCCATTTGGTTAACACAATCTCGGCTTCTGACCTTTTTCTCATTACACCCTTATGATTCATGCACTGAGTCCCTTTTGTCCATTCCTTCTCATCTGAGTTTTCTTGGCTGTGCCTGCAAAGCTTTGCAAAGCTCCAGCACACCATGAATCTCTCATCATGTGTTTTCCCATATGCAACACCTCTTGTCCTCCATGTCCCAGAGTGCTAAGTTGCTGCCTTCTTCTATTTAATTTTATCCCTGGCACTCATCTTTCTTGCAATATCCAAATGAAAAAAAAAAGTTAGAATTGCTTGGTAAAATGAAATCCCTCATGAGACACCCAGCATATGCCAGCTTTCTTGTGATTGTTTTCATACTGTATAAATTTTCATATACTTTTGTTAAAATATCTAGCACTATTTCATGCACAGGTCAATCAATGGATTCTTTAGTGTGGTGCCAAGGAGAGAGTACTCTTGTGACATGCCACAAATGGACCAAGGCTTTGAGATTAAAGTCCTTAAAGTAAGCACCCCAAAAGGGAGGAATACCCTAATGCTAAAAATGGAACACTTCAAACAGAAAACTTTCTAGACAGAGTGAAAGTACAGAGGTAGAGGAACAGCTGTACCGATACCCTTCTGAGTACCCGGGAAAAGCCTGCATCTTTCCATCCCATCCAAGAAAACAATGCTGGGCCAGCTGCAAGACTGCATCCCTGTCTGTTCCTGCTTGTGTGTCTCTCCCCCTCTGCATCTTATCCGATGCCCACCTACAGCCTTTCATGTAAAATATGATGTAATAAACACATAAAAAGAAGAATGATCCATCATGATTTTAAAGGGAACCTGAGAGGGAAGGTTCCATGGACAATCCCTATATCATCTTCAACATTGTTTCTGGGCTTCTTGGAGGTTAAAGAACCTTGATAAAGCTAATTCTTTCTGGGGCAAAGTCACAGCACAGATAATCCAGGCAACAGCATAAGAAGGGGCTGTCTTCTCTTGTGGTTTACATTCTTTATATTGAAAACTACCTATTTATAACATTTCTCATATGAATGCTAAAATAGTATCTGCCATTTTTAAAAAAGCACTTATCTGTTCTGGTGAAATCTTTTTATTTCTAAAACTACCTACCTTGTGAACGTAGTCATACTGCTGGCAATGACAGCTACAGTTTGACTCAAGTCACACTAGCAACTGTGTTTTGCCATTACACCTCTCTTGCCTTTTTCTCTCGGAAACATCTCCTGATAGATGAACTTTTGGATATTTTCAAAATGTCAGTTCAGTGGCTGGTTAATTTTAAGACTATCAGCGATACCTGCCCAATGTCTGAATAGGGATGCTCAGTTGGCTGTAGCTAAGTGCAACGCTCGCTGCTGTTATGTGTCCTTAGAGCAGCCCATGTGGGAGGAGGGGCTGCCCCGCTCATCAGGCAGGGTTAGGCACATGTTTCTCTTTAGCTGCAGATGTATAGTTGATAAGTGACAGCGTTAAAGCTGCTGCCTGTCACTAGCTGTGTCTGAGCTGCTCACCTTGCTCCAGGGAGAGGCAGGCAGTGCCAGCTGGGGAGCGGAGTGCGAGCTGCACCCATCCTGACACGGATGTCCAAGAGCTGGGTTTGTTCAGCTGTAGGAGAGACATGAAGTGGGATGCGACTACTGTCTTCAGCTATGTGACAGGGTTAGAGGGAGGGCAGTCGGACTCCTCTCAGAGGTGAACAGTGAAAGGAAGCCTCACTTTGCAGCAAGACAAATTCTGATTAGAATGATAGAAACATAGAATTGTTTAGGATGGAAAAGATCTTTAAGATCATTGAGTCAAATCGCTAACCTGGCACTGCCAAGTCCACCACTACACCATGTCTGTAAGTGCCGCATCTAGATGTCTTTTAGATACCTCCAGGGATGGTGACTCAACCGCTTCCCTGGTCAGCCTGTTCCAATGCTGGAGTTTTGATGCTCCAGTTTTGACTGTGGAAGGGGTTGAGTGAGTCATGCCATAAGCGTGCTTTGGAGGTCAAGCCTTGTTCTCCACTGACCCTGTGGGGGAGCTGGGGTGATCAGTTCAGCTGGAGGTGGCTGCACTGCAAACACCAGCTGTACTGCAGAAGCTTCTTGGCTAACCTGCTTGAAATCACCCAGCTGCTTGCCCTTGTGCCTTTAAAGTATTTTAAGAATAAATAATAGCTTCCTTAATAGTCACTGAACTCTTGTTAAGGACATATAAAGTGGAATCCATACATTCTGACTTATCATTATAAACGGGCATTTGTTTGATATACAGCAAATGTTAGTGTATATTTTTTTTCCTATTCCAAAAAATGGTATTGCTTTCCTGTTGGGCTCAAGCTCTCTTTGTCATCGAAAGTACATCCAGGGGACTGGGTAATCATTCCCACGATGTTTCCATTTCAGGCTAATGATCAGGAAAAGCAACTACTAAGGCAGAGTGCAATTTAAGACTGCTGCCAAATTCTTCAGGTTTCCCCTACAGAATTGTTTATACTCTTTTGTGAATGATTCCCTAGAAGGTTAAACAAAATAATGTCAGTGTGCATTTTTATCTTTGGTCCAGCTATCTGTGCCAAAGCAGTATGTTTTATGTGGAAAGGCCAAAGTACTCTTCCAAATGTAATACCTAGCACCAAGGCTTTCTGTATCTGATGGCAGTAGGAAGAGGACTTGCAGATGCTGGCCTCTGTGATGTACTAAGTTAACTTGGCACAGTTGTATTCTGGTAGGATTCCACTCTTTGTGGGATGCTTGCAAAATCTGTCAACCTAGATGGATGCTCAGTGCTGAATAAGCTTTGTTTACTATTTGTCCATGTACTAGAAATGAATTGAAAGGCTTTTCTGCCCAAAAGTCTGTGCTAGAATTTTCCATGCAAATATCATTTGGAATCTTATTTAACATTTTCTGAATCACGTAGAAACAAAAACAAATATGCAATCCCATAGATACTTAAAAGCATCTGCAATATGATTTATGTGAGTGTCCCAAAGACTTCTGTCTGAGATGGAATGAGGGGATGTTTTCTGCCCCTTTTGTTTCCAAGGCAATTTTTTGCACAGCGTCAACCACTCCTCCTGACAGAATGTAAATCCAAGAAAGCTGTCTTTATAGTATTTGGAATTAAGTACTGCACAGATATTTTATTAACATCTGTCTGCCTCGGTTTAGGGACCAGAAACTGATTCGTCTGAAGAAGTTGCTGGCAACTGACATACAGAAAAGCTGAATTACAGCCAGCATCAGAATCATAAAAATGCACTGTTTTGTTCAGAGGGAAGATTTTTGTCATTAGCCATGCCAAATCCTGCCTTTGTTGACAGAAATGGATGAGAGCGCATTTTCTTATCTCAACATCCAGTTTACCAGGTCATACACTGGCAGAGTCCTAATCGCATCCCTGATCCCGCAGGGATGACAGAGCCAAGCTTGTTCCTGGCTCAGGAGAAGCTTCTCTATGTGTACGTCTTTGAAAATGGGGTATGTGGCCACCCTCTCCCATGGCAACAGGCAGCCCTTGCAGGGAACCCCCCCATGATACCGCTTTGTTCTCTTCTTCATCCCACTTTGGAAGGGCTCTGGTGTCAAAGAGATGGTATCTGGAGACCGTACCAACCACTGCTGCTGTGGCTGCTCACTAGCCCTACACTGGAGCCCTCAGTGAAGTCCTCCCTGATAAAGTGATTGCCGCCCCAAAAAGTCCATTAGGGGAGAGATGCACCATCAGGAGCAGGAGAGGCTGGACCTGCCCAGACTCCCTGTTGCTGAGGATCAGAATTTTTTAGAGCAATATTTTCATGAACAAGACCAAGGGAGAACATAGCTCTCCTCCCCACTAGAACAGTCATTACAGAAGTCTCTGGAGATGGCACAGCTTGGGATTTTGCAAAACATTAATTTCTTCTGAACACTTCTGGATAATTTTAAGGGGTTTGTTTTCTGACTCATTGTTTCTGAGGCCCTACTAAGTAACACTGCACATACTGAAATGAGGAAAAAAGTAGGAAAAGTCATGTCTCTCCTAACTTTTTGTGCTTTGTCATCTTACAAGGTACCTTGAGTGCTTTTTTTTTTTTTTTTTTTTTTTTTGTACCTCCTGGGAGAGACTTAACAAAGGAAAAACAATTAGATGGCTCTGGGAATGTTGTCATTGTCAGGAAAATACTGCCTTCTATTGACTGTGTGAGAGCAAATGTGCAGTTGAGCCTGCTACTGTGGACAGATGCTTGAACAGCATCTTTAGCACGTGATAAAAAATGAAAGACTGCAGCAATTCAGTAGCTCAAACTTCTATTCAAAGGCATTTGTTAATTACTATAACACAGTTAAAAGACATTTGAAAGTGATAGGCAAGTAACTTCAGTTAAGAAATAATAAAGCAATAATAATAATACAAGTATTATCAGGCTATGTTGATCTTAGAACTTACTCTTGGTCACCACTGCCTTTGTTACTGTATTATATGACTTGCACATAATTTACCCTTGTAGCCAAAACTTACAGAAATATCAAAGATTTTCCAAGTCTTTTCAGGAGGATTTGAAGGCAACAGGGACTTTAGGAAGCCTATCAGCCTGTGTGGTAAGGATGTGCTTGCAATGATCCATTGAGCATTTACTTTAGCAACAAAGGCTCAGTCAACAGGATTATGCACTT
This sequence comes from Falco punctatus, assembly GCF_963210335.1. Taxonomy (NCBI): domain Eukaryota; kingdom Metazoa; phylum Chordata; class Aves; order Falconiformes; family Falconidae; genus Falco; species Falco punctatus. The sequence goes on from NC_137583.1 coordinate 73,562,581, forward strand.
TTGCTCATACATTTAACAGTTCATTAGATTGTACGATAAAGGGATCTCAAGCTATTTGCATACACATTTTCAGGTATTCTCTAAGAAATCATCTAAAGATTTGAGGAAGGACTGTGGTAATTCATCTAAATTTTTTAAAAAATATATTTGACATTGTATGAGGCAGCTGGGTTTTACTGCTGTTACACGTATCAGTTAAGTACAGTATTGTAATGAATGACCATGTACTTCTGGAAATATTTTTAGGAGGCATCTTAGGTCCCTAGACCTATTGGAGGACCTCCTGCATCAACTGAGTTTCTTAATGTGTGTTATGTTTCCGTTATTACATTGCCGGTTTAAATTGATGTGACGCTGGAGATGCGGCGACTCAAATCAAACATCTTCTGCACTGACCTCATTGTAACTGTCCTGAAGACATTATAGTGCAATAAAATAAACATTCTTTGCTAAATTATACAGCTACTCCCATACACTATGTACATGCAGGTGTGAAGAGCTCAGAACAGAAATGTTTGTAATAATACCTTATTCATCCACATCCTTTAAAAGCTCCCTAAAAAAAAAAATCAAAGAAAATCTGTATTCCTCTTTTTCCAAGCATTTCAAGGAAGTTATAGAAATCACACTGGGGTGTCCCATAATGCTTAGGCAGCAACACTGTCCAAATACGTGCCGGCATATACTAGGAACAGGTTACAATATGTTCTGAAATCATTGTAGCTGAATCACTGAGCCAGCGCTGGGGTAAGGACTGCGATCTTGGTGGGCACGGGGCACCCTCCTTGGAAAGTGTTGTGCAGGGGGAAGGCCACGAGCACAGCGCAGGTCATGCTCAACAACCTGCAAGATAAATCCTCTTTGAAATGAACTGCCCATCTCTAGATGTTTTCATTTATTTTATCAAAAACTTCCCAAATAAACTGATTCCCAAAGGAACCTTGTGTTATTACAGAGCTCAGAAATTGTAAGTTTCTGCTCCAATTAGGAAAATGTGAATAAACGGAAAGGACACAGTGTAAAGCAAATGGCCAAACGCATGCTGTTCCAAAGTCTTATATCAGAAAGCAGGGCCAGACTCACAGTTGCTGTAAATCACTGACTTCCCTGTTACTGATCTGAAACTCATTTGTTGCAGTGCCCTGTGACATCTTTCCAAGGGATGCTGCGTGGCAGTATTGTGCTGTAACTAAAGGTTTTGTTGCAATAAGCAATAAATCCAAAGGGTTGGGTTCCTGCTAAAGAGTAACCTTTGAATGATAGTTTCATAAATGAGCAATTATGACCATAAGTGACAAGATTTGGAAAATCAGATAGAGAGGAACTGGGATTAGGCAATGGGTGTCCTGAGCACAACACCGTCACTAGTGACCTTACAAAAATCAAAGTAAGTGCACAGAATACAGTGCAGCTTTGATCCAGAACTATATTTTGACCTCTGTCTTCCATGGTTTTACATTAGGATCATTTCAGAAAACAGTAACCTATAGGTGGCATTCAAGGATAGCAAATTAGTCCGATTTTGCACACATGCATAGTGCTGCCACGATTGGTCACACAGGAATGTTATGAATGTGGTAATTTTTTTGTAAACTGAGAGTGTTACAGTGTCATTCTCAGTGGGACAAGGTGGCCAGAATGGGAAACGCGCTTGCCCTGCCACAGTTCCTGAGAGCTCTCAGCTGCCTTTCTGCACAAAATTCCGTGCCGCACTACAGACCCTCCTCTTCTAACTCCAGGTGTTGAACTGGCAAACGGGCTGGGTCCCAGTACGAGGTGTGAGCTGCACTCCAGCCATGCCTGCCTCCTCCTGCTCAGGGTGCAGTACGAGCCACGCTGGCAGTGCTGATATAACCCCTGCCTGCAGCCCGTTTCTCAGCAGGGGGTCTCTGCAGGCTGCAAGCTCCAGCTGCCAAACCTGGATGTCACCACCAGTGCTGTGCTGAGCTGTCACTGGGGGGACAACTCCTGGGTACCTCTACAGAAGTGGAGAAAGGATAAAGTACTTGAAGAACATAAAGAGAGTCATGGTGGTATCACCACCTTCCTGCAAACGTTAGTGCAGCAGAACTTGAGACTTAGATGTGAATGAGGAAGAAACAAAAGCCCTGGAAAGGCCAAGGGGCAGTCTGGGACCTTGAGCAGGTGCTGGAACGGGGGGCTGGCTTGCAGGAGAGGACCACATGAGTTGTTTTCCCCAGCCATCCAAAACACTGTCCCAGCGGGCCCCAGTGTACCAGCATGAGCCCCCACCGCTATAGGATCTCCCTCCTGCCTGGTCATCGTCAGGTGCTGTTTACCACAAATTGCAGTGCAGCTGTGTCCTTGTGCCCAGACCACACTCAGAAACGAGAGGTTTGCTCTCCTCCATCCCATAGCAGCTCTGTGAACCAGCGTGACAAGCCATTGCCTTCTTGGTCATCCCAGAATACCCAGGAAGCAGGGCATGCAGTCAAGATAAACCAGCATAGCACCGTCTCTTTGCTAAGGTACAAACTACACACACAGCATCATGACCTGTGCAGGAGCGAACTGTTCTCCAAAACTGAGCCTATATTCTACCCATCAGCACAGGCCAGTCCTTCACGGCAGCTTCATGTGCTTGAATCACCCCGTACCCTGGGATTCCATCCCCACAGAGTACTTTGAGTCCCCCAGATACTGTCCTTCTACCACACCTCACCCCAGCTGGCACTGGGGGATGCTGGTGTGCACATATTTCCAGTCATCTCATTGCAGCTGGAGATCCCCATTTAGAGTAAAAATCAAGCACAAGCCTTTTTATTTCCTAAGCAGAACTCTTAAACTCCACAAGCTATGGAGGGTCCCCCCACCCTTATCACATGTGGTGGGTGCTTTCAGCTGCACAGGGCAGCCAGCTGGTGCATGCAGCTGGGCACTGCCTTTCTCACGGAGCACAGAGATGAGTCGCTGCCTGGAATGCCGGGCTTTGCTAAATTCAGGGGTCTGCAAGGCATGCAATACCCTAACCATGCACCTAACAGGTTTTCTTACTGAATCTACAGATTGGCTATTGCTCAGGTATAATACCCAAGGTCAAACCTCATTTTGCCGTTGTCATGACATTGTCCCTTGCATAAGCAACCTGTCCGCACAGGACTTTTCCTCTGCAAATATTACAAAGCATTATACAGGGGGTAATTAAAGCAGTCTGTTTCTACAGCACGTTCTGTCTGTTTCTTCTTTTCATTATTAGATGTGATGACACATTTGCCTGTGTGGCTTCCCACAGATGGCACTGAAATTTTGTGATCAAATGGTAAGAGTAAACCAACTGTCAGCTCCGATCACAGCTTCCCATATTGCTCCACTGGTGTAAGAATACTGTTTTAATAAAGGGCTCCTTGTTTTTAAAGTGGTACAGTTTGAAGCAAGGATGAAGTTTGAGTAAGATGTCTAATTCAATATTAAGAGATTCAAGGCTCCATTAAGAAGTTTTATGTTTGTCATGGTTTAACCCCAGCCAATAACTAAGCTTCACAGGGCTGTTTGCTCAGTCACTGCACCCCCTGCCCCCCGGTGGGATGGGGGAGAGAATCAGAAGAGTAAAAGTGGAAAAACTTGTATACTGAGATGAAGACAGTTAAATAGGTAAAGCAAAAGCCACACACACAAGCAAGGAATTCATTCCCCACTTCCCACGGGCAGGCAGGGGTTCAGCCATCCCCAGGAAAGCCGGGCTCCATCACGCGTAACCATTACTTGGGAAGACAAACACCACCACTCCAAACATTCCCCACTTCCTTCCTTCTTCTTCCCCAGCTTTACGTGCCGAGCAGACGCCATACGGTATGGGATATCCCTTTGCTCAGCTGGGGTCACCTGTCCCTGCTGTGTCCCCTCCCAGCCCCTGTGCCCCCCCAGCCCACCCGCTGGTGGGTGGGGTGAGGAGCAGAGAAGCCCCCGGCTCTGTGTGAGCGCTGCTCAGCAGGGACTGAAACATCCCTGAATTATCAACCCTGTTTCCAGCACAAATCCAAAACATAGCCCCATAGTAGCTACTGTGAAGAAAATTAGCTACATGCCAGCCAAAACCAGACAATGTTCTAACTATAGATGCTGTTTGTAAACACTTTTAAAAAGTCGATAACAATAAGAGAACATTATTAGAGAGTGTGTTTAAACCTACAGGCAATTTTCATGGCTAACTGAGTAATGCAGAAAATAATGTAGGTGGTGAATAATTCAAATGCTTTGCAAATTCTGACTTCACAATAATCAAGTGTAATATAATGCATACACACGAAAAAGAAGAAAAATCAGACGTGTTGCATGGTTTTCTTTGGTTTAAAACATAAACCTGGTTTGTAATGAAGACAGATCAACCTTAGAGGTGCTCATTGTAGTGCTAATACATTAGCAAGGCATATACATGCCTGACAATGACCAGCTCACCTCAGCCTCCTCTGAACAGATCAGACCTGTCTTGGGGCAAGTAAATTTGGATCTCACATTTAGGAATCTAGGTAGGATTTCTGCTTGATAATTCAGATGCTGACAGAGCAGCATAAACAATGCAGGTCAAACATTTACTTGTGGTTTTAGCTTTTGCTGCTATTCACAAATTATCTATGAACAGAATTTGATTTTGACAATTTGTTTGATATTCAGAATATTCAGAACATATTCCAGGCTACATCTTGATTGTAATTTTTTTTTTCAGTATGGGTGTGTATTCAACTCTTTGCTGAGTATCATCCTCTGCTGCTGGTTGGAGGAGCAAAAGATTTTACAACAGGGAGAAGAGAAATCTAATTTCCTCACACTAATAGCACCTGCATGAGCAGTAAGCGGGCTCTGTCTACAAAGTCAAGCTCTTGCAGAGAGATGATGGAGGTAGCCGGTACCAGTGGGTCTTTTCCCTGGTCATCTGGACCCCAAGCCACCCAGACTCCTCTCTTTTCCCACCTTGTTCCTTCCCGTAAATGTCCCATAGAAAGTTTTGCATTCAGTCCCCTTAAAATGTCCCATGAGTGTTACGCAGTTCTCCCCCCATACACCCCAAAATAAGTCCCATGCCCATGCGAGCAATCGGCCCTTGGTTCGCCTGAGCTGGCTGGGGAGGGGGGGACCTCTCCTTGACCCACCGCAGTGGGTTTCATCCCAGGGACAGTGGCCTGCTCAGCCTCCTTGGATGGCCTTGTAGTAGCTGATTCGAGGGCTCTGGTTTTGCTTTCTTCACCAAGACCTGGTGTTTGTGTGCTGAGCCTTTGGTCAGGGTACCTAACCGAAAGGTTTGGGGAGCCTCTGGTCGTCCCATGGGCATTACACGGGGAGGGTAAACCTGCTTCAGTGGGGCGGGTGGTGAAACCAGCCAGTGGTCCAGGCTTGGGAGTGGAGAGGGGAAATCCCGCTATATGAAACTCTGGTGCCTAAAGCTCATCCGAGGCTGACACTTCCACACTGATCAGATATTCTTCCATCTTCCCGGCGCTCTCGGGAGACTGATTAAACGGAGGGATCAATGGATGGCTTTGCAGTAATTTCACACTCAGAGAGGATTCCTTTCACCTCTCATTATAATTAAAATAACTGACATTTTTCTATGTTAATAAGCTACTTTATTCCCTGGTGGGGTTTGGTGGGGCATAACGAACTCCAGCACAGACTGGTTTTTTAGTGTATATTGTCCTTTTTAGTTCTATAGGTACAGATGGTTTTTCAATACCACATGAAAGATCAATTTGACTAAGATATGGTATTTAGTATTAGAATTTCTCATGCGCATATTAAATAGTATTTTTAAAGGTCATAGCAATTTAAATTGTGATCTGATGAACCTTGCAGTTTAGTCCATTATGCATTAGATGTAAGTATTTTCAGATCTTTAAGTCAAAGACATTAAACCACATTTTTTTATAATTTTATTCTGAAATTGTTGTTTTCTATACTAGTGACATTTAGTGCTTTTACCTTGGGCAGAAGCCATGTGATTTACTTTTACATCAGCTCCTATAATCCCCCCAGCTGTGGGGGATGCTGTTCCCCCACAGACGGGCACAGGAAGAAGTGGGATCACAAAAAATGTTGTGAAAGAATCTGTACCTAAAAGTATGATGCACCAGTGTTGTTTCGGCAACACAGAAATAAAGTGCCTGGTTTTTAGAAAAATCAGATCAACTTCCTAAGGGTCTTGTTAAATTGCTGAGGATAAATTGTGATTGGAATTGACTGTTAAAGATCTTGGTTGAACAGGTTAAACATCTGCTGGATTTATTATGGTTTTATTTGTACTTCATCTGTAACTGGTACAATTAAGCCAATCAGGGTAAGTGAATCAAATCTAATTTAGTCTCTAATGGACCAAAAAGGAATGAATAAACAGCACTACTAGATCCAAATGATTAAATATGTCTCTGAGGCATTTTTTTTCTATTTTGGCACAGAAGAATCACGGTGTTTATGCTGTAATTAATCACTAAGGAGTGATGTAAACTAGTTTGAGCATTCATTCATTTTTCATATGGTTTCATAAAAATGCTAAACAAAACATGTGAATGTTATTAAATAAATTCCATTGGAATTTGGTACATTTATTTATATAACCATTTACCTTATACTTGAGATCATTGTAGGATTGATACAGAGAGGCGTATTTATCAAATTGAATGAATATTTTTTGTATCAATCTTTTTCACTTTACCAGGCCTTTTAAAGACAAAATTCAGCACATGTGTAAATAGCTGTCTAAGATGTACATATCATGTTCAGATTCATTAGGTGACCATATAAGTTCAAGCTACATAACCAGGACTAATTTGATAATTTAAAAGTATGCAAAATGAAACTAGGGGGCCCATCTACACTGCACTAGCTAGAAGCTGCACACTTTTAAGTCTGGAGTCCTTCCTTCTTCCCACCAGAGGGAAGAAAACCTGTTTCCAGCTGTTTACTCACACTGCTAGTTGGAAAGAGGATTTAATCCAACATAAGTAAGCTAAATAAGAAAATCGTTCAAAGCATTAATAAACAAAATACACAGCATGATTTAATTGTATCATATGGAAATCCGTTCTTTAGGAATGACCAGATTTGTTGTGTCAGCATGATGCTGCTAGGTTTTCGTGTTCCAGGAAGGCCCATCTATGAAACAGTTTCCTCCGGTGCCTCTGGAGACATTCTATCACAGCAGAAGGCAGCTGTGGTCCCCATGGGGTTGCTCTGCACCCTCTTGTTTCTCATTGCACCTTTTCTGTCATCCTTAACCTACACACTCTTATGTGAAGTTATGTTTTGGCTCTTCCACTGTAGAAGAGAAAGCATATGGTCATATATGAACAGGTTGGAAATAACAAATACACTTGAAATGTGAATTTATTTTATTTCACAGTGAAACATCATTGCAAACATCAATATTCTGCAAAGACCGAGATTTTCTAAGCCTCCTAAAGTTGCTCTTTGTTGGGACTTCGTTAGGGCACCTCTAGGGCAGAGATAGAAGGGAGGTCAGAAATTAGTCAAAATCTTTTGTGAGAAAGCACGTTGCTCTGGAACTTCTAGGTTTACTTGGATATTTAGCAAACAACTGAAGATAAAAATAGGATTTATACTCTAAAAGCAGTATTTTTCACAACTGAGGCTATCATCATTCATCAAATCACTTACTTTAATTGCAAATTCGCAGTGACAGTTTTCAGTCTGGGCTTGTACAATATCTAGTGTGAAGGAGTCCTGGCCCACAGCTGAGGCTTCAGAATAACATAACCATCAGACATACTATGTTGCTATAGCAAATTTGCCACTGTCTTGGCATAGACCATAGTGCATATTTTTATCAGTCAGTACCGTTCCCAAAAATATTTTTGCAAGTGGGGCCACCAAGACGAGGGAATCATTTCCACAACCCATGTCAACGTGTGATTCCTGATACAACTGGGAGGTGAGCTGCAGCAGCAGTTGGAGAGCTTGTTGCCACCTTGGTGAGCTGTGAAGCCCTACAGAGGCATTGCATTCGTGTCCCAGCTAGGCAGACCGCTGCAGAAAGCTCACCAGCACTAAGCCTCGACAGTTACCTGGCCTTTGGGGTGCTAAGGGAGACAACAGTCCAGCGTTGCAGCTGTGAGACCATTTCAGCAGATCCTCTGTGCATCTTTGGAAGAGCCAGACAGATAACCAATGTCACCCATGTGCATCCCAGACCTTCTGAGCCGAAACCTAACTGGTTCCAATATCACACAGCCTGGGAGCTCAGCTCAGCTGGGAGGTGGCAGGTTCTTAAATCACCTTGTGATTGTCCCTGATTGTATGAGTTTTCCTTTCTGAGCAGAATCAGCTTTAAATCATGACTGACCTGTTTGATTTTGCCCTGAAATGGCATGGGAGAGCCTAGATAGTCAGTGAGAGCTGAGATGGCTGGAAATATGAAATTGGTGTAAACAGATTAAAAGATTCAGCCTGTGCTAAATGTGAAATATAGATTTTTTATTTGATTTTTAGCAGGTGTAAAATGAATGAACTCAGCATTAATGCTCAGTCACCTACTTGTGTAAACATACTATTCACACACATCTTTCCCTTGCTTGGGTTGTTGCTGTTGTGTGACACAATCCCGATGACAAGAACCAGACTCCCCCGGCATTTGTACCATGCATATTTTATATCAGGAGTCAGATGCACACCACAAGCCTGCTGGATAATCTGCAGATCTTTTGCAATAGTCTTTTCTTCATAATGTTTTATTTAAGGACTTGAATCAATAAACCCATTCCTGTAACACTGTTCAACCACCTGTTGCCTTCAGTGAGTGACTTTTGGGATCAATGATCCACTGAGTCAGTTCAAAGGACGCATGAACTCTGCCTCGCTGCCCTGGGATAATTGTTGATGCTGAGTCATTGGTTATGAACTGAATCATCTCAAGGAAAGTAAATTCAGCACACAAGATTTTCAGAGCCAAGTGTGGGAATAGATGTTGAAATGCAACATCTGCCTACAGATTTCTGTTTCTTTGATTTTTACTCAGGCTTACAGCTGGGTGTTAAGTAATGCAGTTCTAAAACATGCTTAAAGAACAAAACAAGCTGTTTATTTTCAAAGTGGCAGACCAATTCAAAATTATGATGAATAATTTAACTAGCATGATTAATAATTAGTTTCTCTTAAAAATATAATGAGTGCGGTTTTGATGGGTGGATTTAATGCACTGTACCTAGCAAACATTGCTTTTGAAAACCATTTAAAAAAAACCCTAGCTAATCACCTGGAAAATAACTGTGTACCAAAAGAAAGGGACAGGAGCCGCCTGGGACTGTGGATCAGAGCCTTCAGTGAGCCAGCTTTAATTAGCAGTGAGACAGTGAGAAAACATCTTTCCAGACTCATGACCCCGAAGTTAAAATTCAAAGTATTTATCACTGAAGAAGCAAAGGTACAGATATGCAAAGGAGTTCAAGCACCTACAAATGGACAAAGGGTTGGGTTGAAAGACAGAGAAAGCCTAGAGTTCTAGCTGGAACGGGGCTGGAAATGGGCTGCCAAAGGCAAACTGCAAAGATAGCTTTGATGTGAGACAAGGTCAGAGGCATGAGATGGAAATAGCAGCTAGAATAGGAGAAAAGGCTTCAGTGAGAGGTCTTCTGCTCAGAAGCAGGGATGCAGAGGTGCTAGATGTTTATAGAAACTGCTTTTCATAAAGTTTCCTGGAGTTTTGTTCTCGATTGCCGTGTTGTTTCTTTTATGCAGTGCGACTGCATGACAGCTGTTTAATACCACTTAATGCATGTGTTTTCACTCATGTTATGGCAAGGCTTGAAGGCCTTCCGAATCAAACACTGTCTTTACAGGTTTACAACATCATGCTTTCTCCTATGGTCTCTCCTTCTGGCCCTAAAAACCTTCCTACTGTTTTTGCACAGTAGGGAACGTGTAGCAGGCAGGAGGCTCATCACCGTATGCCGTACAGATCAGTATTTAGCCCTGTCTGCTGGGAAATGAGCTTGATCTGCCTCATGCTGGAAAGGACTCAGATCTGAACACCAGACTAGCTGATAAAATGATGTTGCTACTGACTATGTTTTTTAAAGAAACAAAGGGAGCTGGTCGCCTGTACCCAAAGGGATGATTTAAGTGACAGAGTGTTGGTCTGTGAATCTCACATATGTTTTTCGAGTCTGGGGCCAGAGAAGGAACAGATGTCTAAGTCAGGAAGAAACTCTCTTCTCTTTTTAGCATTTCCTATTGACTATTATAAGGTCTCCCCTCATTCAGTAGTGATTTCCGTTCATCCATATCTAGTTGTCCTCGTGTGATGCAGACACCTAATCTGGCACATGGAGCTTTATGGGGGAGCTGTGCTCCTGATGTACTCTCTGGTGAACACCTCCATGTGCAGGGGCTGCAAACCCACAGTTGTAGAGAGCTCAGGGTGCACTTGCTGTCAGGTTCAGCCTCAGCCTTTTCATCTCAGCTCTTTAAGTGTGCTTAAGAAAGCAAGGTTGGTATGGAAACTGCCACTCATAAAGAAAAAGTACTTTGTACCGCAACATCCTGCAGGAAGATGTGTCAGGAGAGTGAAAAAGAGGGAATGCTGTGAATGATTTTTTGGTTGTGGGTGTAACCTCTTAGCGTTACACATAGTGTCTTGGTAGATACTGCTATAAAAATTAGCCTTGATGTGGAATAAAGGGCTGTTTTAACCACTCTCAGCTAAGTCCGGAGTGGATAGATATTGAAGTACTATCTTGGTATGGTACATATGTTTCACCTTCATGAAAATTTTGCATTTTTGAACTTGTTCTTCTTTACAAGCAGCTGTATGTATTGCTAGCTCCTTTGGCAGAAACAGTGCAATCAGGAGGAGGAGGAGGTGTCAGGCACATGAAAAAGGAGCCAAGGGGGCCAAGCCTATAGAAAGATAATGACAATGATAATATTGGCAACATTAATGCTCACTCTCTTCGCTCATTAGAGGCATTACAGTATCTGCTATTATTGAAGCAACAAGACTCAAAACTGGGAAGGCAATATTTTTCTTCAGGTTACATAGGGTTTACTGCTATTTTGAAGTTGCCATGACTTCTGTTTTGATTTTACTTTTAAAACAGGAAATATTAGTCATCCATTCTCAATCTACAGCACCTAAAATACTCATCCCAAATCCACTTCAGGTTTAAGTGCATTGTACCATCTTTGCCATGCAACCTGTGGGCTGGCATCCCAGCTGGCTGCAGAGCAATGCTCGCAGGTTTTCTTTCAGTTCCCCTGCAAAACCAAAGCATGCAGGTGGGACTGTGCTCTTCATCCCAACTCTGCTTTTGCAGCCTGCATGAAGAGTTGAGGTCACACATAGCAACAGTCCAGTCACCTGAACACAGAGCTGCCAAGGAAGCCACTTTTCCTCAGGGGTGCTGCTGCCGACACCTGTTGCCAGCACAGAGCCCCTTGAGCTGCAGGCTGTGCCAGCCCCTCCTGCCCTCTCGCTCAGACCCCCTGGCACCCTTCAGCCATCCCAGCTAATCTGGGGCTCATACATGCGCCATACCTTACCCAGCCCACACAGCCAGCAGTCTCAATGACTGTCCCCAGAGCAGACCCCATTGTGGGACCCTCTCCTCCCATACCATCCCTGTTGCCAGGCAGTGCCCCCCATATCGTTTCCTTCAGCGCTCCCTCCCCCTCAAGGATGCTGCTAAGATGGGCATTCATAATTAGGTTTTGATTTTAATAAAATCCATTCATCCATTCTGTGACACGGTTCATTTGTGACTTTATTATAAACCCACAAAATTTTATTTTAAACAGAAATAATTTTATGAGTAAATTGCAGAGTGCTGCCAGTTTTCTCCCCTGTGGCTCATCTACAAAAGGATTTGGGTGGAGATAAGAAAGGGGAGATCAGATACTTCTTCACACTGTGCCAAAGAATATAAAACTGGGAGGCAGCTGACAAAAGGTGGCAACGAGACAGTAAGAGAACCATGTTGTTGCAGAGATATAAAATCCTAATGCCATAAAAATAGCATTACTGAAAAATAAATTTAAGTTATGAGCACATATTCAAAGAGAGCTTGAGGAAGGCAGGAAAAGGATATTTATGTAAAAGGACTAAGTCCTGTGGCTGCAGAGTTTCGAGAAGCTTCCAGACGACAGGACCATTTATTGGCCTCAGCATGTGATCAGGCTGGGTTAGCACATCACTTATCACAGCCAGGTTAGCATCACTTATCATAGCAATCTCCTGGCTGCCCTTCCCATATCTTTTTCTATACATCTAAGATTCAAGCTGCATCTTAATGTAATGTCTGAAAGGACTGATTGTATATACCTTACTGAGTAATTGCTGTCTGAATATTAATATTATAGACGGCATGATTTAAAATACCCATTTTGATGATACGATGTGGATAAATTTGGATTACATATGTCTTCTTATGTAAAAGAGATCTTCTTCTTTTAGTAACACATTGTCTGCTGCATTTGCCTAGCACCCCCTACCATATGCTCTTTAAAACAAGCTGTTGCATTTCAAGAAGTGTCCCTAGTAATTAACAAGAAAAATACTGCATTTTTTTTCTCAATAAACTAGAAGACCTTGCATCAATTAAACTAGAAGACCTTACATCAATTAAGACTTCTTATTCCCTCTGGCTAGTTGTTCCTGTAAGCCATAAAATCACTTCCTTCTGTTCAGTCCCTCATCTCCTCTCCTGCCTGTCAGTTCAGCTTTTAGCACCAGTGTTCCCAGTAAACACAAAGCGAGCTTTTCCCAACTGTCTTTTCATCTCGCTTTTCCACTTTGTCTCTAAGCTTCTTGAAATCTTTAAAATTAACTTGCTCAGAGATCTCCTTTTCATCTCTGTTTTGCTCTCTTCTTTCTCGTGCATAGGTCTTTCCTCTCTTGCTTCCAGCAACCTGAACCAGTCTCAGAGCTACTATTTGCATCCCCTTGGACATTTTAATTTTTTTCTGGACCAAAAATTAGCTTTCTTCTCCAATTCCAGGAAGATTTTGCTTCTGTCGCTTTCTGTTCTTCCAATTAATCTCCATAGTACCTGACCAATCAATAGTCTGGGCCGTATGGGCTCCCTGTTCCCTCTTTCCCTTTCAGTTGCTGTAAGACTCTAAATTTTCAAATCCTTTTCCTTTTCTTCCAGCACCCCAGTTCTGGCCTATGCCATTTGCTTATTGAAATCTATAGGTGTATTATATAGATACATATCTGTATCTATAACTGTGAGTCTCAAAATCCCTCAACTCTGTCTTCCTTCCTTCTTTCAGTTCCTCTCCTTTATGGTCTGTCCAATATCCCCTGGATACACCAAAGCTTTCTTAAATCCAGAGTGCTGCAGTGGAAAGAGTTGTCTGTCACTGCCCACTTCTCTCCTTTTTGTGACAGTTGCAGGTTTGTTTGACATCTGGCCATCCAAAATGCAGAAAGCAAGGTAACTGTCCTAAGAGATGAATGCTTTTTATCTCTTGATGCCTCACTTCCCTTCTTCAAAGTTCCCTTCCAGCTTTGCATTCTATTTGTTTTAAATTACTTTCCATCACCATCATATAGGAACACCTTTCATATTTATCTATAGCAAAGCTCCCAATAAAATGAGGAATGTGTTCAACCAGAATTTAGCCTAGGGTTTTTTTTATTATTATTTTGTGGGGTTTTTTTGAATGGGGCCTGAAAGGGAAAACATTGCTCGAATGGCAGGCTTCCTCATTGATAAAGAAGAATTTTTCAGGAATATTAAAGAATCTGTCGCTACATAATTAGATCCTCGTGACCGAGCATGCAAAAGAAACCTTGAGTTTATTGCTGTGTTGTTGTGATGTCTTATAGGCTCATCTTAACTTCAGCTTTAGGTATTGTAATTCCATATACAGGTGGATCAATTACTTTGGCCTCGTCTTCAAATTGGAAAGAGGACAAGGTTTCCTGTAAAGTTCTGCATTACTTGCTTATCTGGGTTTCACAGGGTCTGACCAAAGTCTGAAGACATACACTGTTCACTGCTGAAGGCTGAATGCCGCGGAAGACAAAACAGTATCTGGGGAACACTTTGAAGAGATGGCTCTTTTTTTTGACCAGAACAGGTTTGATTTTATGGCTTAAGCAAAACTATGCCAGAGGCAATCTTCTATAGGCATTTTTTGGTATTCTAGAAATAGTAGTGGTTTCCTCAGTTGACAGTGATGGGGTTTGTACTCTTATTTCAAGAAAGCTTTCTTTCAAGCTTGAGTAGTTTGCATGTCCCACCTACCCAGAAAATGATGGGGTATCTCCTGTCACAAGATTTCTATCTTTCACAATGTCTCCTTCAAGAAAACTGGAAATCCCTATTTCCTTTAGATTGAATCACCGTTTAATTTTGGCATGCACCACTTTGTTCCATTTACAAAGACAGTCAGGTGTCTGGATCAAATACAGCAGCAGTTAGACTCTGCCTCACGGGGAAAAGTTTATCCAACACTTTGACGTATCAAGTGATGATTTGACTCCTCTTGGGAGTCCTAAGTGATGGATTTGCTTCTTCTAAAACAGCAGCTGTTTCAGATATGTGTTACCAATTAGGAAATCATTTTCCCGTACATCGAGCCTGTAGAACATATGGTATGTTGAGGTCCCCATAATCACATTCATATGCACCCTCACTGCTGATTACTCCCTAGAGAACCTAAAACTCTGCTAGATACAGTGTGTAGTCCCTGAAATAGACCCATGTATGGTCCAGTCACCAGTACTGCAGGAGCAAATCCCCACTGGTATTGCCCCCAGCTACCTCTCAAAAATTGCCTTCCTCTTGTGAGATGGCTAGAAACACACAAAATTTTGAAAATATAAGCTTTATTTGATTTCATCATGAAGATTTATTTCACAGTATGTTCATGGCTTTTTGCTCTCTGTGTTTTCCAATTCTGAACCTCAAATAAGAAGATTTTTCCTCCAACTTTGTTGCTAGGGAGTACCGATGCTGTATGTTACACCCTGCGCTATGGCGTGTGATAAAGGAGGTGTTTGCATCTTCAAGCCAGCCTACAGGCCTGAAGTGGAAATATGTAATGGTTGTCTTTTACAGTGGCATCTTGTGCGTGTACTGTGTGGCTTAGAGGGCCAGGCAAATGGCCAGACAACAGTAACATTACACCACAACATGGTAAAAACAGATTAAGGGGAAGATCCTAGCCACACGCTATGGAGAAGTGTGAAAGTCTAGGAGAGACTTGTTTTACCTAAGCCAGGAAAAGAAGAGGATTCTCCTGTTCTGTGCTCAGAAGTAGTTGCTCTCTTCCTATTCATTCCCGTGTAAAACTGAAAGCTGCTAGAAGCTCATTGAAGAAGAGGAGCTGCTCTGCTCCAGTGGCTCCAGAGAGCCTCCAGACCAGCTGGCGGAGAATCTGCAGCCTGCCACCACCTGAACAAGGTCTGCCCACAGACTCGTCAGAAGCCTGCCTCCTTCACAGACACTTATTTTGCCACCTGACTCAAAACAAATCTCTGATCAGAGCGTGCTTTTTAACAGCCAGCTTTCATCACTGCTTCCAGATACCACCTTTCTTCTTTGCAGCCTGGAGAAGGATGGTGGACTGGGTGATTTCCAGAGGAGTAAATGTTAGCGGTGCTGGGAGCAGCTTCCTTGCATTTGGAAGTGATGGTAATGAAACAAAAATGGTGTTGCCAAGTATCACATCTTTTTCATGTACCCTGTAATACACAGTGTTCCCTAAAGCTTCAGTTCAGAATATCATCATCAGTAAAATCTACCTTGTCTTTAATTCTCTTCCATGTAACTGTATAGAAATACTGGGGAAAAGGAAGCTTCAAATGAAATTTTAAAAAGTCTAAAAAGCTCAGTGGTTTTTGGTGTTTGTTTGATCTAGTAAGGAAATTTATGGGATTTACAGGTAATCATAGCAACTATTAAGGGAGCAAAGTTTATAAGAAAGAAGTAAAGATTAAAAAAACCCAGGTATTGGCTGTCTCATGTACCATCAGTATGGAAGTTAGAAATTCCTTATCACTACCCTCAACTAGTTATGTGGAATTTACTTCTTCCAAGTATAACTACAAAATATGTAATTCTAATTGTGCCTGTGAATATGTGGTTACAAGAAATGTATACCTGTGGCAGATGCATCAGTCATTCAAATTATAAAGACCAGCAGGAAAGATATATTCAGAATAGCTTCTTATTGTTGAGTCAATATACAGGACTTTTATGGTCAGTGGTATAATATATACATAGGTGAAACAAAGAGATGTTGTCTTTTTTCTTTTCTTTCTTTTTTTTTTTTCCCTTCTTTTTTTTTTTTTCCTTCATCCTTGGAGGGAAAAGTTCAAAAAAGCAAACATACACACTATTAGTTTGCTGCAGTGGGAATCACTGGGCTGTACCAGATGGAAAGGAAACTCCTTTGTGTATCTGTTGAAGGATACTTGATGAATTTCTTTTCTGTTCTACATTATCTAAACATTTATAAATTACTTTTAAACCTGGGATGTAATATGAACATCTGGGAGTTCCTGTCTTTGACAAAAGTATGTTTAAAAGGCTATCTGCTATATTCTGGTGCATGAAACCTCACATACAGGAACTTCGATACCACTCCTCTCACAAATCATTTGTACCTTGAGCACACTGTATTTTAAAACATGCAATAAAAAGATGTTTACGGTATCCTGGCCCTGTCTCCCACAACCCCTCCTTTACATTAATCTTAGAATAAAAGCTCTGAAACTTAGCAATATCCTTGGTATATGTATAATTCGCTGGGGCACCAACCAATTGCTGTATTACAAATTACTATTAATAAATCATTGCAAAAACTCAAAGAGTTTAATTGCATTGAAATAATGGATCTGCTATAGAAAGAATGCACAAGGGGTGAAATTGCACTGCAAGATTGGCAACTGTTTGCCTTTAATATTAATAGATTAATTAGACAGTGCATTTGAGACATGATTGCCTGGAAAAATTTTCTTCCCAAACTGATGCAGTGAACTCAACAGGATGAAACTTCGGTTGTCAATGGTTACTTTGTAGATCTTTGAAGAAATTTATTTTTATAATAACTTACAAAATATTGGCATCATCATTATATATTCAAATGTGATTAAGAGTTCAGTGAGTGTGATATTTTAAAACATGTTCAAGATGTATAATGTTAACGTTCTTGAAATAAATCTTATAGCATGCCTTTTTAAGGTTAAAATTTCCTTTGGTCTTTCAAGAACCATATTATCCCACTGGAGATATATGACCCATACAGATTTATTTTTTTTTAAAATAGTTTTTGTTGGTGGTTGGAATTGCTGCAATCTAAGCGAAAGTTTCTACAGCAGCAACTGGTTTATGGAGAACTGCCTGGATGAAAAAGAACACAGAACAAAGGGAACGGCAAAAAACATGATTCTGAAACATGCAGTGGTACAGCACTGAATCAGTGCAGCTGGGAATGTGAGCTGCCATTCAGACTAATTGGTGATGCACTATCACTGTTGGAGTGATGTGTTTGAAAATAACTACGTGACTGCAAAACACAGCACTGGCAGTGTCTACCAAGTACTGACACTGCTACAAGAGCCATTGCAAACCTAGCAAAAGCAGCTAACCTGTGGCAGAATATATAACCACACGTTAGAGCGATAGGGAGGGCTCCATGCATCTGGACTGTTAAGTTATACACCTAAAATCTTTCATTTCTGAGTATTTCCTCCTGCGGCAGGTGAAGTATCACACAGGGGTAGATTATTGCCAAAAGCAATGAGTTTAATTCCTAGCACAAAACCCAGAAGTGAGACAGTAGGTTAAATTTCATAATGGCCGTGACCCAGCGAGGCAGCAGGAAGCAGCGGAAGCAGGCCAGGGCACCGATGGGGCTGGGGAGCTCTGAGCCCAGCTGCTGTGAACAGCAAAGGCAGAGCTGATCCTGCCGTGGGGGAGAAGGAAGGGAGCAGATCATACCTCAAGACTGTTCCTAGTCTTAGTTTTCCGTAAGTTATTTCCTTGTTCTGTGCCTTACATTTTGTTTCCGTTTTGTATGTACATCTCAGCTATATGCTGCATTTAAAGTTAAGCAGTGTCCTATGTCCATACAGTTATTTGGTCCAGTTAACATGAACTGGATTACAGAATTGAGATGCAGAGTCTGTTACTGCAAAATGAAACAAAAAGTACAAAACCGCAGCACTACGTTGTCATGAATTTCTTTGCAGAATGAAATCCCTAGCCTTTAGCCCTAAGGAACTTGCTCTCTTCTATTTCAGAAGCTGTCAGAGCTCTCATGCCTTATAGTTAATTAATAATATGCTGTTACATATAGTGAGAAAAAACTGGCAGGAGTTGATTTAATCCACTATGATGCAAGCTTGTCTTAGAAATATTCCTAAAAGGCATAATATGAAGGCATGATACTTGAATATCAAAACAGCCAGAGAAAGACTCTATAGCAACAAGGCAGCTGATGATCTGCCTTCCCCAGCTGTTAAGCTGCTGTTTTGCTAACAAAGTGTCTACTAACCTCACTCTCCAGACCAGATTTTATTAAAAATGAAACCAGCTTAAGTGAAAGTGGAAAAGCCTATACAGATGTTTCAAACTTCAATGAAAAGATTATTGAATTTTGTCTCTGATCTTCAAATCACTAGTTTTAATTTACTTAAGGGTAACTAGAAAAGATGAGAGGGAATAAAATAATAAGACAACCAAAGCTCCTGTATTTTCAGAATGAGCGACCATATTGCCTTCATAATTTCAGGAACTACTTGCAGAAGTCTTTGCAATTGGAGATTTCAAGCCTCCATTTCAAATGCATGCAAGCTGTTTATGTTCAGCAACAGGTTGTCCAGTTCAAGCACTCAGGCCAGGGCTACTGAGGTATTTAGCTCCTTCAAAATCTGGAGTTGCTATAGATCTTTATACATCCCTATGCAAGTTTTGTGGCTTACAATGGCCTCATGGTTAGGGGAAGCAGGAAATACTACTTTAGTTCCAGACTTCCTTAGTGGCCTTGGACAGACATTACTACCAATGCTGTGTTTCACCATCACCTTAAAAAAACAGAGGTTTTTTCCTAACTCCTACAGATGTGCTGTGAGGACAAAATCTGATGGTAGAGTTTTGATGGCCTCAGTAAGTCGTAGTAGCAGACTGATGTTCTGGCTGAAAAAAAAGAAAAAAAAAAAAAAAAAAAGACACCCTGTCATAGCAGGATGAAACATAAAGCACTGTAAACACTGAAGAACAATAAACTGACCCAGCCTGAAATAAACAATGACTAGTATTTAGGGTGCTAAACAACACAGAAATGCAGGCTGAAATCCTCTGTGTACTTCAGGTAGAGCAGGGAAGAGAACCATGGTTTCTATGCCTTGAATGACCAATTCTGGGGAGAAAAGCTTTCTTTCCAGTTAAAAATTCTATCTCAAACCTGAAAGACCTTCCTCAGTGAAACTATATGCTTTCCCTCTAAGTGCTGTCTTTGATGAGAGTTTTCAGACAAAATTGAGTGGCTGAAACTTTCCAGGCAGTTCTAGCACTAAGCTGGTGTGTGACAGAGCCCACCTGTGCAGATGCATGGAGTCCCACCACTAACAGAGTTCACTCCAGTGTCACGGGAGTTTTGGGACTCCTCTGCTTTCTCGCTTGTGTTATTTTATTTGAAGTAACACCAAAAACAAAGTACAAAGGTCTAATGCAGCAAAACAGTACACTCAGGATCAGAGTCACTGTGTCCAGTGTGTGCCTTGTTCTGATACGAGGGACATACGGCTACTGTCAAAGACACCAAATAACTAGTTTATTTTCCAAGCTTTACGGAACTTTTCTAGTTAACCAATAAAGGAGGATTAACTGGCAATCTTCCACCTGTTTCTGAGGGATGCTGAGCCACAAGTATCTTATACTCCTTCTAATGTCACTCTTGAGTGAGAGTCCATCACCATTGAAGTTATACTAATAGGATGTTGAGAATGAAATCTCTGCTTTTTGATTGTCTAGTGCTCCTCCATGTGTGTATCCAAAGGCTGGCTACTGAGGCTGTGATGAGCCTTCAACTCTCTTGGGCACTACTATGATGAGTACATAGCATAAATGTCTGGACTGATAAAATGAAAAGTTAACAAACTGCTAAGAGAAGATCAACCTTGAAATCACAGCATGGTAGCCATGGCAATGGCCAATTCAGCTTCTAATATACACTATAAGGAAAATGATATTTTTTCTTTACCCTGCCACCTACTGTCTTTTGTCTTAGACTAAGGTTGTCATTTATGTTTTCCGTGGATCCATCTTTTCCTTCTGTTTGTACAATGCCTACGACAGGGACGTCTAAATTGTAATGGGTCCTCTTAGGTATGCAAGATTGCCACTACAAGATTGATAACAATTATATAGCCAGTCTTTCAAAGAAGGAAGATTATACTTGTTATCAGGCTGCATAAATAAAATAATGAAATTGCACCTGCTGTCCCTATATTGTATAAAATGTCTAAAATAGCCATTATTTTCTTATTAATACATGTAATGTTATACATGTAGTAACATTCCAAATCTTTCCAAAAGCAGTGAGATCCTACATTAATTTTCTTTGTGATGTCAACACTAGCAGCAGTGCTTCTTAATTATTTGAACATGCAATTAAGAAAATGGTGTGTAACTTCAAATTGGCAATGTATAGAATAAAACATATCTTCACCCTGAAGGGACTGAGTTAAGCTTCCTTAAAGCAACATCTTTCAAGGCTGCCCAAGATTTTCTTTTTCCATTTCTCTCATTGTTCTGGCTAATATAACTGCACACCTAGCCATACGGGTAGCGTAAACTTTTTCAAATATCTAGTTGTGCACAGCTGAGAAAGAGAATTTGGAAAAAGTCAAATTATGATGCTAGTCCTTTCCTTTCCAGGGAACCAAGCCCAGGCTTTGGCTCTGAAGTTAAAGCTCTTAGAAAGGCAGGGGTAAAGCATAGAGTTAGAGTTCATGTTTAGTTCTCCATTTCCCTACACTCTCAACTCCACTAGTATGCTTTCATTGTCACCAAATTTATATATAAAAAAAATAATCCTGAAATTTCTGCCAACCAATGATAATGAATGTCAGTATTTTGATAGATGAAGCAGCTGGTATGTCCTACTAATATTTCAATTAGCACTATGAATGCTAACTATAAATATTTATGTGCACTTTGGGAATTTACAGTTGGAAGGCTTGGCTGGAGAAGGATTGGAAGTGCTAGTATTTTCTGACATGGGCTGAATACCTCTTGAAGCAGTAGGTGGACAGGATGCTGTATAGATACTACTCAGGCATGTGCTATTACAGACAGGATCCCAGCATTGGCTGTAGCTAGGATTTGGTATCGATTCCCATTTTAGCCCCTCTTCTTGGTTGCTTATAACTTTTCAAAGCTGTAAGCACTCATAAGTGCTCTGTCTATGACTGTTTGGAGAATAAATATGGTTTTGGAGAATTCAGCCAAAAACTGTTTGTAGAAAAGCTGGCCCCCTCACAGAAGTTAATGCATTTCAGGGGCTGAAAATTTCTAATGCCCCAAGCAGGAACATGGGGGAGCCAGAAAGCTCCATTTGTATGTGTCAAACCTTTGCCCAAAATGCAGTTCAAAAATTTACTTGGCATAGGATCAGTAGAGGTTTATTAAAATTCAGTTTCTAAATGCCCTGACAATTTCAATAATAATATGCATACTCTGGCATGTGTGAGTAAACTGGGAGTCTGCAGGTAGCTGAAAACTGAGAGGAAGAGAAGAGGTGAAGGAACAAAAATGGGACTGAGTGGGAAAGGGTGCAATTTACTGACAAGGTATGAACAAGACTGTGAAAAGATCCAGAGTCAGCAGCATGTGGGAGACTGAACTCAAGGCAGAAACCAGCCTGAGAGAGAGCCTGAAACTGGAGACTGGGATCATCTGGGGGAAGAGACCAAAGCAGCCACACTTCCTGGGGAAGCTTCACCTTTGACTTTCCTATCCCCCGTGTTGTGAGTTAAATATATGGCATAGCAATGACACATGGGTCTTTGATCAACCCAGGAAAGTGATGGCCTTGAAGTACTTCCACGGTTTTCTTGTTTGGATTTTTTCCCCCTTTACCAAAAGAGTCATGTAGCTATTTCACTCTACCTTAGAAACAGAACTAGAAGCAGAGATCGCTCCTGCCATTGCCTTGCTCTTCCCATCAATCCCCATATCTAATGGTGAATGCTGCTCCCTGTTCTGTTTCTGCTAGATTGGCAGTCTGGCCATGTAAAGAAGCACATGACTTTTATATCCTGAAAACTGATGCAGAGGTGCTAGAAATACTGTCATAATTGTTTGAAGAAAACTGTTAGCCTTTCCAGAAGGAGAGGAGAACAGCAGGAGGGTTTTTTTTTAATGTAGGTTTAATTATAATAGCCAAGCAGCTCAGCACCATCAGAGCATAAGTTGCAGCTCCCTGTTTATGATACACCTGCCAGGAGGAATTTCGGATTCCTTAAGATATGTGTCTAATAACCAGTGTCAGTCCCTAAAGGCACAGGCCTTCTGCTCCATATCCTTTTCCACTTCAACTTGTTCATTTTTTATTGAACTATGAAAACACATAGCAACAAATCCTTTAAAATTAATAACTTACACAATGAAGTAAGATTAATGAAAAGCTTTCTAAAACAGCTCAATCAGTGACAAGGCTAAATGCTGCAGTTCACAAGTTCTGAACTTGGAAATTCACAAAATAAATCATTTCTGTTTACTCACGCTGGGTTTATGCAACTCAGTAACAGTAACCTTCAATGTATGTGCAAAGATTCAATGGAATCAGAACAAAAGAGCCAACAGATGGCACTGCATGTAATTCTTTAAGTGTTCGCTATTTTTTTTTCCCATTAAATTATCTAATTTTTCAGGGCTATTTGTGAATGCATCAACAATACTCAACTTAGTATGTGATACAATGTTTTTTCATGCCCATGAGTAGCATGTCTAAAATTTTCAAGGCCAGTTTTAGCACAGCTATAATAGCTTGAATGGAGTCTCAAAATATTTTATATCTGGAAGCTGCCTTTTTTTTTTTTCTTTCTGCTTTTTCACTGACTATCAAGATTACTGCAGGAACACCTCCCCGGCATGTTATTGTAGAACGTCTGGTGGGTGTGCAACAGTCTTCAGCTGTGGCTATTATTTTAGGAGTGCTGGACAGCAGTTTTGGACTACATTATTGACTGTGTGCCAGTCTTCAAATCTGGTGCTAAACTTAGATGCCTGTTGTCAGTGGTACTATTTCCTTGAGTATCACTTGCAGGATTAGGTATTATATGCATGACATTACACAAATTACACGGTTTTGGCAAAGCTGAGAGTAAGAACTCTGGAACTACGCTCTGAGATCCTACAGTGGGCTTTGCTTAGTTTTAACCCTACTCTAAATCACAAGGAACACGTTCTACCAAGATACCGGTGGTGTAAGTCACAGCTTAGAAGCAGTATCAGGCAAAACTCTCCAAAACAAATGGCAGTTTTATAGTATTTTAACTATAGCTCTAAGGGAAAAAAAGGAAGGTTGGAAATGGATGATTCCTCCCACAGAACTTTTCTGGCAACACTACATCTCCTGGAGACCATAGTACAGAAAGAAAGCCAGGGTAGAGTTGTAAACTGGTTGCTTTTTCCTGTTTTTCTTTTCATCAGCACTTGCTAGGTTCTCTGGTTCCATGTCCTCAGGTTCTCACTCTCTTCTTTTCAAAAATAAAGTGTTCTCTTCAAATACAGAATTTAAGATCCACCTATGGACAAAAAGTATCCTTACTCAGAGGTCATTGATGGAGCTGTAATGTCTCTTTGACAGTAATAAAATATATGAAAAACTTCAGGTCTTTTGTCTCTAGTTTTCTCATGCCAAAAAGTTCAGCTGTCCACTTCCACATATGCTCTCTTGAAACATGCTTTTCTCTTCCAGGTAGTGTACTCAGTAGTACATCCTTAAACACCTTCTCCACTTGGAGTAAAACACTCTGGGTTTTGATGCTGTTGCTATTATTTAGATATTGCAATGGTAGTATATCTAATATCTAAGAGAGATATTCCTGGGAGGATGTATTTAAACAAAAATTATTATTAAAAAAGTAAATCCATTTTTAGACATCTAAATGAGATACCTAATTTCCAGGAGTACAAAGATAAAATTAAGTGGTTTTGAGCCCTCCTGGAAATCAGGCCAATACTTTCATTTAGGCATCTAAAAACTTAAAAAGGACCTTAACTGCAGATGTTTCCAGTTGATAGCACTGGGCCCACATTTTCTCCCTGAAGCTGGAGATGTGGAGGATAAAAGGCAAACACTCAGAGGATGGGAAAGAGAAATACATATTTTTCTGTCATTCTAGTGATACCGCTGTTGCATTTTCCTACCTGTTGATATCGTTACTGTAACACAAGTATACTTTGTTGTCTGTTCCCCAGGGAAAGAGACCCCTAACATCACCCCTTGTGCCATGAGGCCATACAACTCAGCTGCCAGTGTCCCTGTGGGAGTGGAAGAAGAACCCCAAGGAAAACTACAGCTTATTTTGCACAAGCCAGCAGACCTGCAGTTGCAAATCTGAAGAGCACTTTGTTACCCTCCTAAATCAAATAGTATTTAGGGATACTAAATCTGAATCTATTGATACTAAATCTGAACATATTGATGCAAACAGCTGTTTGGGAAAAGAAATAGATGATTGTGTGATAAATATCACAAAAATCCCAAAGCTATTCTCTGATCAAATTTAGCAATCAAAATCTAAACTTCCCCTACTTAAATACAGACTGCTGTTTAACAAAGCCAGCACTAAGCTTCTGCTGAGCAGGAAGATGCTGCTGCAGTACACCAGTACCAGCAGCAGTGCATGGCAGGGGCCAGGGGCCACCCGGGCCCTTCCAGGGGCAATGCAGCCTGTGCCAGTACAAGGGTGAAGGGACCACTGGGAAGAAGCAGCCTTCAACAGACCTGGGCCCATGCTGCCTCTTTGGGACCCACTGGCCCACCTGGTGCAGAGCCACTGGGGATGCTTGAACCTGGTCCGAGTGGGCATTGGGTGCTGTGCAAACATATTCCTCTGATTAGTACTGCTGAACCCATTTTGTGTCAGAGATGAACAGTGAGAAACCAAGCACTGGGGATGAGCATGATGAGGGTGGGACAGGGGCTGCAGACCCACTAGGAGACTTGGTGCCCCATGGGGCTTGGCAGGGGCTGCTAAGGTCCCCAAAACATCCCCTGGCTTTTTTGACAATATTTGCAGGATGGAGAAGTGAGAATCTGGGGAAGGGCTGGAGTGAGAAGTGGAAGAAGTGAGAGGTGGAGAGAAAGCAAATGATTGCAGGTGTGTGGGAGCTTCAATGGGAGCAGAGATCAGAGCAAAGCCTGTACAGGTGTGGAATCAGAGGGGGTGAAGCATTACAGTGCAGAGATGGAGGAGAAATGAGGAGTGGCCTGAATGCCTGTGCATCTCTTGTGGTGAACAACAACAAATTTTAACAAGGCATTTTAGCTACTGCAGGAGCATGAGCTCAAGGATCAAAAGCAAAAAACTGCCATTTTGCACGGTTAATAAGTTAACCCCGGCAGCTGACACCACAGCACAGTGTTCGGAGATGGAGCACGCAGGAAAATGTCAAAGACGGCAATGCCAGGGGTCCACCGGAGATGCTGGAACTGCTCAGTTGTGCCTGCACTCGTGTTACCTTATTCATTTGGAAAGTGGTAATGAGAAGACATTTACTTAAAGGCCGATATTTAAAATAACAACCACCAGTTTTACAAGCATTGACTTGTACTAGTTAATAACTGTGCCAGGAAAATGGAAGGTATTTTTAACAGCCAGCTCCTCAATCTGAAAGCCTTGACATGCGAATGAGCTACTCCTAGAATAACAAGATACCAGAAGGTGATGGCTAAATTCAAAATTGCACCAGTGTGGCTTTAGATTGGCTTAAAACATATTTAATTAAATCAAGAAAAACCTCTATTTCTTCCAATTTATCCAAAGGTCCTATAGACTTAATCTGAACTGCTTCAAATCCATGTGAACCTGCTTTAAATACGATTAAGAAACACTTGCAGGTCAGCTAGGTCTTTCATCTGTCAGTGGCAGAAGCACACAAATGAACCCATGAGGTGCTCGTGGCCAGAGTTAAGTCAGGTAAATGGGAATGGTTTTCCTTGTTAAGTAAGGTGGCTGTCTGCATGCTTATTCTGGCTGGGAAGATCACGCTCAGGACTCTGAAAATGAGGCAAAGGTGCAGAGATCTGCATGTGTGTGATGCCTGCTTTTGTATGCTGATGGCTTTTAGTGGTAGCCATATTCAAAATAGACAGACTTTTTGCACAGCAAAAAAGCAGTAAAGGAGAGTTGAAGAAAATTGTCTTTTTTTTCATTTTGTTGACTTTTTCTCACATAGCATTTTCCATGACTGTTTAAGTCTGTGCAAAAAAACAGACTCTCCTTATTAAAAATATGTGTGTTTCTGAAGGGATACACATATCCAATATAACCTTCATTACGATGCTTCTAATTAACCAGTCTGCTTCACAATAAAGTATCTAGCTGTCACCAAAATCAACACTTTTCAGTTATTAATAGATTAAGGAAAGAATGTTAATTTCTTCAAGCTCCATTTCATTTGGTCTTATTACATCGCAAGCCAGATGGTAGCAGGGCCAGACCTGTCAGCAGGCACTGGGAGGAAGAATACACTCACCGAGTGCCAAGCTGCAACACACGCAGCATCTGAAAACCTGTACTCTGGGGTGGCTGCTTACAATTCCAGGGAATTATTCTGCAGAGAGCAGAAGAAATCACAGATCAATCTATTTTTGTTTGATTTTTGTCACCTCTCCCCCTATGGTACCCAACATAATCTCCAAAATAATGGTGGTGTGTGCCTCCAGCTGTGAAGGAGGTAGCTTTCTATTCGTTTTAGGTGGCCAACTAATTGCCTTTTTCCTTATGCTGATGGATTTTACCGTTTCTTCTGAATTGGCTGAGGTGGTGCCAAGTTGGAAGAGATGCTGCTGTCTCCATCCAATTTGCTAGAGACTTTCTTCCTGCAGTATAAGTCTTAGGACTAAGAGAAAAGCACTTTGTCACGCTGATCGGTCAAAATGTATGGTGCATTCCCAGGCTCACATGGCAGTAAAACCCAGAAAGAGAAGTTCACCTCCATTTACAGCCTGGGTAAAAAGGCTCTCATGCTGAAATTTTAAGAGTGTTTTTTTTTTTTTTTAATTCTCTTGGAAATAAATCAAAGGACTAGAGATTTTGAAAGAGAATCACCATTAAAACTTCTGAAAAAAATAAGACAATCTGTTTTTCACAAAAATTCTCCAAGATTTTTACTTTTAATGAGAAAAAAAAAATAATTCAATTTGACCTGAAACTAAAATTTGAGAAAGATTTTCTCAGGTTCTTTTTGCTCTCCTTGAAATTATACAGAGAAGATAGTTCAAACTGACACGACATTAGGTCAGATTATCTTTCCACAAAGAAGCAGAACTAAACATACTGAGGAGGACATTCTGGAAATGTGTTCTTAAAATTTTCATTGGGAATTCTGCTGTCTCTCTGAGTAGCCCTTAACAGTAATTTTCTATTATTGTAACTAGCAAGTTTTTCCTAAAGTCAAACGTAAATCCTTGCTGCAAATTAAGCC
The DNA here is from genome assembly GCF_963210335.1 of Falco punctatus. Classification (NCBI taxonomy): domain Eukaryota; kingdom Metazoa; phylum Chordata; class Aves; order Falconiformes; family Falconidae; genus Falco; species Falco punctatus. The sequence goes on from NC_137583.1 coordinate 73,590,222, forward strand.
AATGTCATCTTATCCTTCCCCATGCTAAACAAATGATTTATTTATCCCTTTTAGCATCCATTTTGTGTATTGCAAGACTCTTAATGTTTCCCTACCCTAAAAGTTGTGTTCTGTGTATCAAAAGGATGCCTCATTTACAACAAATTTAAATTTTCTAAGTTTCTTTTCATTCTTGTTCCTCTATCCTGGATTATCCTCAATCAATTTTTGGGCACTTCCCAGTTTACCAGTGCATCCATGACTGATTTTTTCAACTTGTTCACTGTTGGAAAACAAACATTTAAAGTAGACTGGAATGTTTACTTTTGAAAGAGAGAGAAAGAATGGTGAACATTTCCCACAAAAAGCAATTTTTCATTCTTTTATAGAAAATGCCCTTGGATTAAAACATTTTACCATTGCAAAACTATTATTTAATTAAATCCCTAAGTGTAAACATAGAAACGGCAATTATATTTTTTTTTAATTACAGTTAAAAGGCTCTGAATGGGAGTAGGACACAAATATACCACAGCATGGGGAGACCTATGAAAAAAAATCACCTGTTCTGGTCCTCCTTGGTTTTGCCCCTTGTTTTGCTCTGGGGAGGCCAAGCTGCAATTTCCTTGTCTGTCCTAAGGACAAGAAGAGCAGCCTGTGGGAGTGGGGTGATGCAGGCAGGACCTCACTGGCCCCATCCTGCCACAGCCTGCAGCCCAGAGATGGAGCAGCTGACTGCTGCAAGTTGGTGAACTGGTAACGGTAAAACTAATGGCAGACAGATAAAAACGATCTGCTGGCTCTAATTATAGAGTCGGGTTATAGAGTTTAAATATAAAAGGCTTTCACACAAACTCATGTGTATGATAGCTGTATGTAATTAGATATTGTAGAAGACATAGATTAATAGTAATGAAGGCCATTTTAGAAAGGCCAGCTAAAATTACCCAGAAAATGAATTGAGAGAGGAAGAATAGAGGCAGTGATAGGAAATTTATCAGAAAAAATCCTGTCCTTCATCTGAATTACACAGGGGGGAAGGGGTGGGGGGGTGGGGAAGTGGGGAGCAAGTAGCACTATAAAAATGGTAATCTACCAAGATTAAGATAATAAATCCTATAGTTTTTAGGAAATAAAATGAGCTCCAGCTGGTATCATACATAGCAAAAAAGAACTATTTATGCCACTATGTACAAAAAGAAGTTGCTCCTACAACTTTGTTTTGGCCTTCACCAAACTATGTTTTCTCATCAAAGCAGGATATGCCAAGTTCAAGACCCAGACTGCTGGTTTTGTTAAAGTTGAATTTATTTCAGTGACTTACATACTTCCTTGGTGAACAGTCTGTAGGTAGAGAAAGGATGGAAGAGCAAATGGAAAAAAGGCCAGACCTTTCCTAGTCCTCTCAGTCTTTGCTGCAGGGTCATGGGGCTGGAAAGCTCCCTAAGGCTCATGTGGTCTGTTCATCATCCCTAAGGAAAAATCAGTGATAACCATGCCCTTCGTGAGAAAAGATAGTTTAATCTGTTTAATGTGTTCTGAGGGAACTCCAATAATGGAGGTGTTGCAGATTTCCCTGCCAATCCATTCTTATCTATTTTTAGGTACACACATATGAGATATATATTTTAGCATGGGATAAAACTTTCTTGCAGCAATTAAATCCCATTATTTCTTTTCCAATTTACTCCTGTATAGATTTCTCCCTTACTCACTGCAGTTGTGTTGAGACTGTTATCATTTATTCCCTCATTGTCTGGGTTAGACAACTCTTGTTCATTTGCTCTTGCCTCATACATCACATTTTCTAGAGCTTGATCATCCTTGACACTCAGCTTGTGATTCATGTCTAACATTGGCTTGAACTTGTTCTTCTCAGGGATGTATTTATTTGAAGTGCAAGCCAGGGTGGTGAGGCTAGTTCAATCAGGACTTTTGCCTCGGGAGATCTGAGTTATGTCTAAAATCAGGGTAGACTGAATTCCTTCCCTGTATCAAGTTGCTCATCCTCTAAATGCTTCATTTCCTTAAAAATTGGTACCCTGATTTACCTTTGCTCCTACAGGGCAAGCTAAGAAGAAAAGCATGAATAAACGCGTAATATCTGCTACAAAAACATCCCCCATTGCTCAACCAGTTTGCTGCCTCTTATTATGTCAGAGGGACAGTGGAATCCAGGGATGGACAGGTACAGAGGTGAGTCACGGTGCTGCATTAGCCTTACTTTTTCTCTCCCATGGCAAGTTTACAGCCAATTAATATTACCTCCCAAACAAACATCATTTAGTGGGATATCTTATGTCTAGCATCTCAGTTTAATAGTATCAACAATGAAAAAGGTCTGTATTTAAGGTTCTCCATTTCAAAAGGGATAATTTTAACTGTGGGAACTAAAGATGTCAAAATAACTGAAAAACAACAGAACTCGTATGTAAGAGGAGGGTCAGATTTCTCTGCATCTCAGAGAAAGAAATGTCCAAAACGTGTATACCAGCCTAGAGGTAAAAAACTTGGAAAGAATGGCTGCAGACCTAACGGCAGACCTGGAGGGAAATACTAGGGCTAAACAAGAAGACTATAAGCAAAGGAAGAAAAAAGTGATCAGTAAGTAAAACTGAGGTGTTAGAAAGTATTGAAATAGAACAAGACTCTCTGGAACATGAAACTGAGTTAGAACTGCCAAAGAAACTGGGGGGAAAAAAAAAACCACCAAAAGACTAAAGGATTTATATAATAAAAAAAAATAAAAGGAGTTGGCTGCAATGCATTACGAGTGGGAGAGAACAATTAAAGACAGATTTGGTATGGCCTAAAGACTGATGAATGCAAGTCATCAGTTTTCATTAAGATATACCAAAAGCCTTTCCAACATTTTGAGAAAATAAATTGTAGAAAAAGACTTTTGACCAGCTCATAAAACCAGGGATTATATCAGAGGACTGGAGACCAGCAAATATGGTATCTGTTTTTAGGAAAGGGAGGACAGAAGAAAAGTAATCCCAGCAATGATGCTACAGTTCATAATCATCCCAGAGTACTGGATGTCTGGAGTTTTCAAGAACAAAGTGTGAGAATGGTGTTATCAAGGACTCAGAGGTAAACAGATGAGGATTTATCAGGCCAGGAGAGAGAAATTAAGGGATCCTGTGTCCTTCCTCCCAGAAGCACTGGCTGGTGTTACACAGGTGGTGCAGTTGCTGGAAAGTGGGAAGTGGTGGAAGAGCTCTTGGCTATACAAAGGCATCATCCAGAACACGGCTGCTTTCACTCTTGTAGAAAGAAGATAGGATAAAAGTCACCATAAGATTGCCAATTTTTTTCTGATACCCTAAAACCAGATCCCATGAGAATAACCCATCGTCTTCCCTCAACAACTTATTTTTCCATACAAATGACTTGCAGGCAGTCTAATCCATCTGATCTTCAGTAAAGCACCACAGAAGCAACTGTATAGAATGGTGCTGGTAACAGCAGGACTTTAAGGAACATAGGAAATGAAGCAAATAGGAGACGGCAAAAGTTAATCTTGAAGGAAGAAGTATGATACTTGAGGGACCTTTAGGATCACCTGCAGCATGGATCTTGCTTAATATTTTCTTAATGACCCTGATATGAAAAAGAGGAGTATGTTGATGACATTTTCTGATGACGTGAAAGTAAAAAGAATTGTCAATGCAGGGAGGGTCATGATGACCTTGAAGACTAGAGTTTAAGAACTGCCATGAAATTAATCATATACATGGCAAAATCATGCACTTATAAGCTAAAACAATTTTTTTTTCCCCTAGAGGTTAAGTTTTGAAAAATGTGGAAAGTAACAGATTTGGAAATCATTGAGGAAGAGGAAGGTGTGGGTATTGCAGATGATCACAAATACTATAGAACTGTCTGTGGCGATGGACCTGTGGGGAAAAGGGCTAACTGGCTTAAAACATATTCAGGAGAATCAGGGAGACATCAACATCCATCCAGGCACTGGTAAGACATGATCTGGAACACTACAGTGGCTGTTGGTGACTTCTGTGCAGGAGCAATGACGGAACATGAGACAGATACGGAGAAAGACTACTAAGGAGACAGCTAGGGATTAAAAGCCCGAGACCTGAAGCATTTGATTTGCTGCATCCTGCAACATCTAGGTTGAGATGGAATGTGATCACTCTCTATGGGTACAACATGGAAAGAAGAAATCAGGAAAAAAAAGAGCTGTTTAAGTTAACAGGCATTATCAGTCTATGAACAATATTGAGCTGGGGATAAGCTCAGGCTGGACACTAGTGGGGTCAGCTGCCATCAGAAAATTATGCTCTTGAATTGCCTTCCTGCAGAAACAGCAGGAAAGAAATGCAACCAACCTCTAAGACATTTTAAGATGAAATGAGATAGTTTTATGAAAACAATTACATGATATAGCTGACTGAGCAGCAAGGACTTTTGTAATTAAGGAGGACACTTCCAATCCTTCTCATCTATCTGTATGTGGATCAGCATTCACTTTGTGGATTAATCAAGCATTTTCATTTCTAATACCAAACAAGATGAAAACAATACAATGCCAAAATAATTCTGAGGGTTCTCATAAACAGCCCAAGGCTTTTCCCCATAAAATTATGAAGAAAAATTTAGATGGTCATCATTTCTTTCCTTTAGGCTACTGCATAGTCATGGAGTTTGCACTTTTGATGCTTAATATACTCACTTCAAATGCAGCACATAATAGTGACTTGCAAATTAGCAAATTTGTAACAGCCTGACATCTTTAAGAGGCAGTGCTAAGTCTCCACAGCTGTGCAAGTGTGCTCCATATTGTGGCCTGCAGATCCCACCCTCTGATATCCAGAGTGGAGAGGCTCCTAGAGCTCTATGTGACTCCTTCCTTTCCTGCTTGTATGAGTTCCCTACTAAAGGTACTGCCTGGGTACGGGTAGAGGGTGCATGTGGATACGTGGGTTAGGGAGCAGCTGTGTCTCCCAGTTTAGATTTATATGATGATGGAAAGGAAGGACAACCTGAGTGGTAACCTGGGTCTGGAAGGATTTCATGCAATTCCTCTATTGCATACCTTCTCTTTGACCTTGGCCAACTTTCCTCAGCTGAATTTCTGTAAAATGAACGTGGAAATTGCCCTAGCTTATAGGACAAGGGCTAGAGAAAAAGCACATCTATGGTCACAGGAAGGGGGACTTCTTTTAATACAAGGGGGTAAGTAATGCATACAGTTGAGTTTCATGTACACAAGTGTCTCAGTGCTAGGCAGAAAGATTTGATTTGTCAATAAATGCCTGATAATTTAATTCTTTATTGAAATATAATAAGAACGCAATGAAGGATAAAATTTTAGTTCCAGAAAAGGTAGCAGGAGTTTGTCTATTCACGGGAATGAGTTAGAGGATTTAACTCTAAATTTAAAGAAAACTTTTTACAAAACCCAGACTAATTATAAAGTCTAGATTACCTGTGTAAGTTCACTAAAGTTTAAACTACTCTGGCTTTGCCCAGGCTAATCACAAGTCTATAATACCCCTCAGTTCTGCAAGGAGCACTTGACTAAAACGTTCTCAGAAAAGGGTTATCCCTTTGACTTTTCATGGGGAAGGTCAAAGCAGGATGCAAACCTTTAGAAATTCAGTGTGAAGTCCTTGGAAGTTACTTGTCCTTTCCTATTGGTTTCACATGCTTATGAGCAGCTGCTGCCATCTGAGCCCTAGTGCACTGGGAGCACTGGAAAGCTGCGGGGCATCACAGAAAATACGCTTAGGCAGCTCTGTAGAGAACCCTGGTGCTGAAGAGTGAGGTCTGATTGCTTTATTCTGGCATGGCCTTCCTATATAAATAGGTTTTTTTTCTTTCCATCCCTTGGTCCTGAATTTGCTCCTCAGGAGTCCCTCAGGATGCTGACTGGTGACAGACAAGCACGTCTGCCCCGAACGTGCTGCCCCCAGGGCACCACCACAGCCCAGAGTCCTTCGGCAAAGTCAGCTCTGCTGTTCACAGTTGTTTTCCTTTCCTGCAAAGATTGACTGTGAATCTTAATAACTTGCCTGAGACAGAAGAGGATTCTCAGTCTTTCTTCCTCAAGTCAATGCCAGCATGCCTGTTAATATGGGATAAGCTCAACTACAAATCAGCTGTTTTTCCAAGCTAAAGTAAAACAAAGGATTTCAAAGGCATTGCACGCAGGTTGATAGAGAAAATCCTTTTTGTATTTGCCTCTCAACATTTAAATCTTTCATCCATTCCCTAACCCATCCTCTCATTTTGTGATCTGTGAGAAACAAAAGGCACTGGAGACATTGTTTCCTTGTCTCTCATCTCACCTCCCTTTTCTTTAACTCCTAGCAAAACAGCAAGAAAGATAGCACAAGAAGTATTTTTCATTTATTTTGCAATTTTGCTTCAAACACATGATGCGCTTTGCTGAGAGCATTAGACATCATCTCTGACATGAATGGGTTAAGATGAGGGGAAGAAAGATATAAAATGCAACTGAAAGGAACCAGCTGATAAGGGCATGCAACTCAGTAACTAACAAGTTTGGTAAAGATTTGCCTTTATGGTAGCTGCAAAAATGAGGTCAAGTGCTGTGTTCTTTAATCTGCCTCAGCAACACAGTCACCACTAGCTCCAAACAATACTAGTGGGATCCTCATCAAAATATACAGACTTATTCTGAGATTTTGAGTTTTCTTGTGCTGTTTCAGCAGGCAGGTATTTCAGATGGGCTCACATAGCCAAAAACACTGGGGGGGTGGGGAGTACCGTTCACATGTAAAAGGTTAAAATACCACTCTAGTAGTAAAGCACATATTAAATAGTTTCAAGGATTGATCTCCTAAAATGCTTGTGCATGGATTATTAACAGTGGTGACTGGGCTTTGTTTCTCCAAGAACTTCCTCACGGATCATTGCTTACTTACTGCTTAATGATTTCATCCATGATTACACAAAAAATCACTGCTAAAAACACCGGTGTTGATACAAATGCCAGTGGAATGGTAAACAGCAATGAGACAGGATAGCCAGGCATTTTAATTAATAAAAAAGTATACACAGCCATGTGTGTGGAACAGACAACTGTTGAAGGAGAGATGGGAACATAAGACTTCCTGGTAAGGCTGTAACTTGCCATGCTGAGACAGGCTGTGCTGTCCAAGCACTCTTCTGCACCTCCCAGTCTTCTTTGTTGTTGTTGTTGCAATGCAACAGCACAGCTTCAGGGGACCAAAATTTCAAATTAGACTACAATCAGAAGAGCAGTTTCTAAAAAAACCCTGAAAATATGAATTTGAACCTACCACGTTGACCAAAAGTTAATCTTCTGCTTCCAGTGGGAGTGTCTGAGCACCAGGCTGTTGTGGAAGAGGAAGGTACCTTCTCCTTCAGCCTTAACTTGGGGGCCTTTTTGGGGGTCCAAAGTCAGAGAGGCTGAGTCAGAAAGGGCAAATATCTTCTCTTACAGAGGGGACATTGGCTAAGAGAAGAGTGTTGATTTTGATGTTGGACCTAATATGAGTAATATGAGCAGAATAATCAGGAAAATCTGCATTCAGTCCTGATATCCACATACTTATAAATTGATTTGAAAGAGAACACAGAGAGGAATGACACAGCAATTTGAAAGCTGGAGAAAACACTTGCAGAATGTCTTTGCATCCAGCTACAAGTAAGAACCCTAAAGTACACTGACTACAATATATAAATATATCTTTACAAACAGACGGTGCTGCATATTAAAAGATTAGTTAAGAGCTAGTAGCTCCTTTTAGCTATATGCTCTGTCAGTTTATAAAAGTAGGTGTAATGTTCTAAACTACAAGATACAGTATAATTTCTCCAGGACTAGCACTAGTACTGCTGTGAAATTACCATTCCTGTTCTGGCTCCACAACCCTTTTCTGACCAAGACTATTTGATTCTTGTTGGTCATTTGGGTGGGTTTGAATTGAGTAGTTGAAGTTTTTCCATTCATGCATTTTTCCGGAAGGACGTTTACTTGCTTGAGGTGGCTGATGGTGCCCTGTAACTTACGCTCAAGGAAATTTCATGTCGGTATGAAGTGATATATATATAATACTTTCAGAGGTTTTCCTGATGTGTGCCAAAGAGGACATCTTTAGATGGCAATGTGTGGCCACCTGGCCTTAGATGACCACTCTGCTAGCCTTAAATAACTCTCCTGAAGCCTTTTTTCTTTTCTCTTGACACCAGCATCCTCTTGTTCTTATCGACATTTTCTGCCAAAATGCTTTCAGGAAATATGAGTGTTTGTATCTTGTGACCCCCTTCAGTTTAGCACAAACTGAATCATGCCGTATAGTTCAGCTGAGTAATAAAATATAATCTGATTGGCAGGAGGTATTAGAGTGGGCCACTCATTACAGATCCTCTTTTAACCCAGTTTAACAAGTTGCTCCTGAGAAGTTATTTATTCTAGCTGTCAACATCTTGTTGTTGAGATGACAGCGATCAAATCTCTGTTAGATCCTAATCTTATTCTTCATACCCCACCTTCAAGTATCTGGGAGCCTCATATAAGCAATATCACATTTTTTCAGCAAAATTATTTGACATTGATCATTCACTGAAAGATACAACAATGTATTTTTTAATATCTACAACAATTATGAGCATGAGATAGGGATGGAATAAATAGCAGGCAACAGTGAATCATGAGCATTGAAAGTCTGAATTGTTGCTGTGTTGAGCACACTGATCCATATACAAAACAAGAATGTATTTCACAATTATGAAAACTTAGCCATGCGTTCCCAGGTGCATAGATGTCACAGCAGTAAATTATTAGTCGGAGACTTATGCTCTTGTAGTGTCCTGGGGACACCTCACTAGCTAGCAGAGTGCCAGACCCATCTCTGTTACAAAGTTATAAGAGTTCTTTTATTATGTCTCTTGATGCTGGGAATTGGGGAGGGAAAAGCTATCTGTCAGATAACTCCACCTCAACACGAACAGTCTTCCAACTTGGGAGATTCTTGTCCCTAAGTGATGCATTCTATGCTGATTTTATCTTCTGAGTCCCCCAGTCCTAGACACTTGTGCAACTCTGTCATGCCATGCAATTTGCATTTTACTGGATGGTGAAATTACTTGGAAATTACTTCTATGTATTTGGAGACTACTTTATAATAATATATTAAAGCATAATTAAAGCTTGAAAAATATTTGGAATTTTCTTGAAAGTAAAGTTTAGGATGTTACTTGGAATATGTGAATCATTTTTTTAATTGTGGGAAGCTTAATATTTTAGGCTTAAGACACATTTGAAATAAAACATACCACCTACTGAGTTCAAAATTATTCATTTAATATGTTATCTGTCTCTTGGGCCATTCGTGAATGCTAGAACATCTCATTCCTGCAAGCGAGTCTGAAAGCAAGTTGAATTTCAGATGCGGGTACTTAAAGGTAGTAGTCTTGATTCTCATCCGAGATCACTGAGGCATGTTCTTGTAGTGACAAAAATGTTAAACTCAATAAACAGGGTATTTGTGTCAGAATGGAGACAGCTCCTGTAGTCAGAGGTATTTGCAAAAGTGTGAAAATAGAGCCTCTGGTGGGGAAAGAGATGACCTAACCAGCGCTGTTTGTGGCCAGCAGGGCCGGGGGAGTGACTGTCCCCCTGTACTGGGCACTGGTGAGGCCGCACCTCGAACACTGTGTTCAGCTTTGGGCCCCTCACACCAAGAGGGACGTTGAGGTGCTGGAGCGTGTCCAGAGAAGGGCAACGAAGCTGGTGAAGGGTCTGGAGCACAAGGCTTATGAGGAGCGGCTGAGGGAACTGGGGGTGTTTAGCCTGGAGAGGAGAAGACTCAGGGGGGACCTTACTGCTCTCTACAGCTGCCTGGAAGGAGGTTGTGGTGAGGACATGTCGGTCTCTTCTCCCAGATAACAAGCAACAGGACAAGAGGAAATGGCCTCCAGTTGTGCCAGGAGAGGTTTAGATTGGGTGTTAGGAAACATTTCTTCACTGAAAGGGTGGTCAGGGATTGGAACAGGCTGCTCAGGGAAGTGGCTGAGTCACCATCCTGGACATGTTTAAAAGATGCGTAGATGTGGCACTTAGGGATACAGTTTAGTGGTGGACTTGGCAGTGCTGGGTGAACGGTTGGGCTCAATGATCTCAAAGGACTTTTCCAACCTAAATGATTCTATGATTCCATCCCTCCCCAAGTTTATGATCAGACACGATGCTGAAAAGACAGTGGATGGCTTGTGACCCTACCGGGCCATGTGAAAGCCCAGCCTGATTGAGGCTGGGTGTGGATTTCATATTTACACAAAAGAGGACTTTAATTTTGTGTGAACTGTTAGGTAAGTTGCTTGTTATTGCTATTGATACTGCACATCAGTTGAGGACTGATGAGAAAATGGTGAAACTATTTCTATTTTGTTGCAAGATAGGTAACAACAACCAAGTAGTTAGCTAACATGAGTGCAGAGGTACAGCATATGTTGATTTTATTGCTCATATATTAATTTTGTTATTTAACTAAGCTATTATACAATTCTATTCTTACTATGAAGATTCATTGCTTTTATTCTGTTATATTTTAGAAATTAGCATTATTTAGTGTGAAAGGAAAATGTGTTTTCTGATTCACTTTGCATGGGTTGCTTTTTACAGGGATCTTAAAAAAGCCTGTATTTCAGTTGTATATGAAAAAAAATCTATATTACTTCTCATCACTCCTCTTATCTCCTCGTCATAACAGCATAGTGTCTCATGTTTTTGCAATATTTTTCCTCTCTCATTAATGAATCAATTTGTCTTCATATTTTGAAATAGTTATTTATGAAAGTGAACAGCCTTGAAATTAACATCAACAAAATGTTATTTCTATGTTTGTTTTACTGGCTTCCTTTGCAATTTCATTGCAGTTTTTGCATAATTAAAAAATAATATTTCTACATTGGTCTGGCCACAGAACGAGAAGAAAGCCTGCCTTTATTTGCCATAGGAATATTTTTGAGAAATATATTGATTTCTCTCATTGTTGGAACTGTAGTTGTAAGCTGTGGAGCTTTTAATGATGTTTATCTGTTTTTGGCATTCCTGCAGAAATTTCTGCATTTCAGAGCAACACGTTTCTGCCTAAATGGATGAAGGAGACATTCAGATGGAAAGCTGTTTGTGGAAAGTTGTAGAATTAAAGAAAAAATTTTCCCTTAAAGCCATCTGACTAGTAAAGTTATTTGTCTTACATCTTAATTCTGTGGTATCCAGTAATGCTCAAACTAGATATACTACATTGCAAAAGACTGCCCTGAAAGCAAGCTGTGAAGCAAGCACAATGGGAACTGCCCTGTCGCTCCTACTAGGATGAATCACTGTGCTTCAGAAAACGCATGCCCCAGGGAGGAAACCAGAATGATATGCTCTTGAGAAAAGAAATTCTGGGCCATGGCCCTTGCTCTAAGGATGGCTCATGCATTTAGCATGGACAAGTCATGGGACAGTCCTTTCATTGGTAATCAATGTGTTAAGAACCGTGGAACATTAGTTATAAGTGAGTTAGAAGTATGAAAAGTAGTTATAACGGTGGCCTAGCTGGGTAATCAGGGCTGTGCCTCTGTGCATGCTTCAGCCATTCGTTCCCTGGGTAGTCAGGAACCCCACAGCCAGTCATTTGTCTCAGTAAGGTAACAGGCTGGTTTGAGACAGTGGACTGGTTTGAAATGGGTGCTCAATGTAGCTCCTCCACAGCAAAATGTTTGATTGCACCAGGAACTCTCCAGATGGGAATTTCAGGCAGTGCTGGAGATTCTCCCCAGGCAACAATTTGTATGCTCAAATGTGTTGATTAGCATCCTGGCTGGAGTGTCCTAGAAATGGCCAGGCTGTTTCTGCAGTAGAACAGATACATGTACATAGATAAGACACTTGGAAATAGTAGAAATTGTTCTTGCAGCTACAGAAATGGTCACATACTACTTTTTTTTTTTTCTTTTAAAAAAAAAAGTTTATTTAAGAGTTGTTTTGTATCTACTTAAGATAATCATGTGCTGGAGTGGTCACGTAGGACTATGAGCCAACCAGATTAGAACTGAGCAGAGCAGCAGCTCTGGGAATCTCAACCCACACAAAGACACTGCTGCAAGGACTCCTGCAGCAAAGACTCCTGTCACCACCAGTTGGCAAATGGCAGTCATGTTTGAGAGATCTGATTCCCTATGCAAGTGTTGTTATATACCAAGATGCCACTATATTTTTATTTTTTTTACAAACTTTATTCATGCCTATGCAAAAGCTAGAAAATCAGGATCTTTAGCTGACTGAATTTTTCCATCTCTTTGCTCTACTGTCATTTGGCTTTACCGCATTGGAAAATATTCTGCTCCAACCAGGTTATATGGTAGTCATTCAAATATTTTTCTGGCTAGTAGGGCTAGAGGTTTGAACTTCTCCAGGGAGTAGGACCTTTCTTCCACCATCTGGGTGAATGCTCTGGTGAACAGGTTCTTCTATAAAAGATGAGTACTTTCTTCTTCTTTGATCATGTTTCCAAACAAAAGTAATCCTTAGTAAATTTTGACATCAGGATTTTTTTTTTAACTCCCAAATACAGATAGATGGAAATAGGTGCCACATGTTTAGGCAGGACAGACCCCCTTCTTGGATTTTACTTCATAAATTCCAAGTTGTACTTTAGGGGTCGAGTGTCTCTTATTTAGTGGTAGGCTTCCAATACGAGTTAGTAATTTACATTCCCTCTACTATCAATAGAAAGAAATACAGAATTCTAGGATTTAATTCATTCTACTTCCAATAGATGTTCCTATTTCTCTCATTGATTACAAAGATGTCTTTGGGTAGCTAGATTAGATGCTAACATTTCCTTTGCATATATTGAACATTAGGCAAAACTTGCCCACAGGCTCCAAGGCTGTGTCAGGAAAAGCATTGTGAGCAGGTCAAGGGAGGTGATCCTCCCTCTCTACTCAGCCCTGGTGAGATGCCTCTGCAGTGTGGTGTCCAGCCCTGAGCTCCCCAGTACAAGACAAACATGGACACACCACAGAGTCCAGAAAAGGGCCACAGGAGTGTTGAAGAGCTTGGAGCATCTGATACATGAGGAGAGGCTGAGACAGCTGGGACCATTCAGCCTTGCAAAGAGAAGGATCTGGGGAGATGCTATCAAAGTGTACAAATACCTGAAGGGAAGGAGTAAAGAGGTTAAGACGACTGAGCCACAGTCCTCTCAGCAGCACTCGGTGACAGGACAAGGGGCAATGGGCACAAATGGAAGTACAAGAAATTCTGCTTAAACATAAGAAAAAAGGCTTTTTTATTCTGTAGGCAGTCAAACACTGGCACAGGCTGCCCAGAGAGATTGTGGCATCTCCATCCCTGGAGTTATTCAAAATCTGACTGGGCATGGCCCTGAGCAACTTGTAGTTGACCCTGCTATGAGCGGGAGGTTGGGCTAGAAGATCTCAGAGGTACCTTCCCACCATTCTGGGATTCTGTGGAAATTATTCCAATTCATGGCATTTATATTTAGTCTAATAAACTTTCTTATATCTTCTTTTGTTTCTTTAAATAACTTTTCCTTACCCTTAAAGAAAGTGCCACATGTTTAGCATAACATTTCAAGAAATTGTTCTAGTTTCAAGGATTTTTATTATTATCTTAAACTGACCTTCCTATACAATATTACATACAATATGATATATATTATATTGCATGAATAATGCTGAAATTTTTGTCTAATGTTAAAGAAATTTGCCTCATGTCAGAAAAATGTAAGAGGAGCTTGGACTTTTGTTTGTAAATCTGAATGTATGTAACTATGAGAGTCTTATATCTGAGTAATTGCACTATAAGAGTTAATCTTACATGTTTTTTGTACAGGGCTTTACCTTGAAACCCTTGCTCAGGTGATAGAAGTTTTTTCTAAGTAAAGACTGAGAAGAAAGAACTTTAAACTAAATTCTATAGTGTATAAATTTGAAATATTTACCATTCATTTAGAGCATGTATTTCATACTCTGACCTAATTCTTGCCTACAAGTACACCATGAACATACTGAAAAATAGAAAGTTTATCTTTTGATCTCCAACTTGCCTAATTAGGAGACAAGGCTTGATTTCAGTAACAAAAAGAAAACACTCCATAGGAGAAAATTATTTTTTTGTTTTGTTTTCATGTGTGAAGTTAAACCTGTAGAATAGCCCTGCAACAAGGTTAATAGCTGAATTAAAATTAGATTTGCCATGTCAAAAAGCTCTCAGAACAGCATCTTTGTAATATTGTACTAAATGGAAGACAAATGAGCAGTATTACTGGTACTAGGAAAATATGGCTTAGAGTTTCTGTCTTTGAACCACAGCAAGTATTTGGCTAACATTCCAGCGAAGTAAATAATGCATCAATAATGTTTGCAATGCTTCCTTAGGTTACTTATGCAAAACAAACAAGAGGTTTACTTAATGTTGGCATAACTATTCACCCTATTAGTTTTGATCAATTGCTTTGTGGTCATGTTCATTAGACAGCCTAATCTGAACTGCAATTAGATTTTATCCTTTTCAAAGGCAAAGCAGAATCCCAAGCCATTAATTAAAGGGTCTGACTACAGTTGGTTACAAGATGGATGTTGCATACCCTTTACTGATGACTCAACTCAGCACAACAGAGCACTTTAGTTTTAAGTGGCAAATACTCTAGCAGTAATTGAATGCAAACTTTTCCTCTGGTGCAGCTGGAGAAAAAGGAAATCATTTCACATGTGGATTCTTGAAGACATGAAATGCTAATGAGAACCATGTGAATAAGCTAGATTTACCTAGGGCAAACTGCAAGTATGATGAAAATGTTTGAAATAGGGGTGGCTGATTAATATACATTCCTGCACCACTTATCTGCTGTATTATTGCTCTTAGACACTGAACAAATTTAATACTTAGTCTTCAGACCCACTGTATATAATGCTGCAGTATCCCAATGGCAAAAACCAATTTATGGTACCTGAGAAATCAAAAAGCTCATTACTTTCTTACTACAACTGAAAACTACAGGTCAGCTAGAACATTAATGTGTGTTTCCAGACGGAAGCTCTACCTCTGCAAATATAAGAAAACAATCTCCAGGTAAATAAATCTAATCTCTTACTTCATGATTCATTACCTCTGCAAATGCTCCCTGATTGTACTCCACAGATGTCCCCCAGCCCTTGCTTCATGGTAGGCTGCTGCATCATGCTATCCAAAGCGTAGGTTCATATTCCCCTTCCAGATATGAGTAAGTCCATATTCTTGGTCCCTCTCCTCCCAAAACCACAAAAAGTCTTAGAAGAGTTGCTAATCTTTAAGAAGATCTGATATCATCTGTCCAGACAACAAGCTGCACTCAACCATGCACAAGACCATGTAACACCAAGTACTCCAAAGATTTCCTGTACGACCATGGAAAATTTCCAAGGGAACTTCAGCTGATTTTGAAGGCAGGTAAAACACGGTACTTTAACATATGAGACTCAGGCTTCTGTGGACAAAAGGGCTGTATTTCTCAAACTCCCAGAGGTATGGCAAAGCTTTCACTCCTATGGTAACTGGGGAGAAGCACAAAACGTGAGGTGGAAGGTAAAGGTGAAATTTGGATGCAACAACTAAAGTTTTAAAAAGAATAACCACTTGGGTAAAGGGAATATTTTAATTAAAAAGAAAAAAAAAAATCAGGATTTTTTTTAAATGCAGGACTCACTGATGCTTTCATCTGGTGTCTATTTGGGTGTCTTTCCCTTTCCATGAGTTTGGATTAATAAGACTTTTACTGAGAAACTTTAAAAGAAGAAAAGCTGCTCATTGCCAGTGAAGGAAAAATATATTGCAGACCTTGGCAATAAGGGCCTGCAGCTCTACCAGTCATCTCTGCATGTAGCCAGAGTTGCTAACTCAGCTATAAGTGAGCCAAAGCACACAGAGATTTTTTTAATTAGCTTATTGTCCATTATTAATAGGAAACCCACAGAAAATAAAAAAATACAAATTGTAGATAAACACAAAAACCTATTTTTAGTCTGTAAGATATATGAGAAGAAGGTACTTTGCAGCCACAGGGGGTTATCTTCCATTTCTCTGAAGTTTTCATCATAAGTTTACCTACACAGCTGTCTGCTAGGGTATTATCTGCCAGAAATGCTCTCTGCCACTACCTAATCATGCTCTTGCACTAGGCTAAGGGGATGGCAAAGAAAAGCCTTGCAGTTGGCTTGAGGAAGGTTTGTCTGGTGTACACCACCTAAGATAAGACTGAAAAAAAGAGCTGGGTTCTCCTATGATAACCAAACAGAGCAAAAAAAAAAAAAAAAAGTCAGAAAAAAATGGGATCCCCATCAAGAAAAGCAACAAAACTCAATACAAAATTGAAAGATCATGCCAAGGACAGGCTTTGTTTCAGAGCAACATTACTAGCACAGGGAGTCAGAATTTAATAATTTTTTCTTCTTGTAATGATTTTCATACAGGTATTCAAAGGCCATTAAAATTCCTAGGCATCAAACCTCTGGATTGGATCTTTTGGATGGTGAGCAAAACACGGAGCTGAAAGCACTGGGGCAAACCATCATCTTCATTCAGTTGTTTTTGCTGGGTGTTTTCAGCAGGCAGCTGGCAGAGAAATTTATGCCCAGATTTGTATGCAATACATCACTAACGATTAGAGACACTTCAAGGAAATTCACCCATGAATAGGAGGAAAAAAGGAAAAATGCTCCTAGTTTTGCTAGTTGTGGGGACTCTGCAGAATGTGCAACAGAATTAGTAGTGATTTTTTTTTATAAACAGTTTTCTTGCTGAAAAATGTTCAAACAAAAATATGGGAAAAGGTCTGTATTTTAGCTTACAAAAAGAAAATAATATTTACACAGACAGCACAAAACTTCTAAAGTTACTATTTAAGAAACAGACATGCCAGATTTTCAGTTCAAAATTACTTCTATACTGACATTTAAGTTACTTAAAACACAATTCAGAAGCAAAATGAAGTATTTGAAACTACAGAAATGAAAATTTGACCCACATTATTACTTCATGAAAATTCTCACTATTTTGACTTCTGATATGCATATGGTTTAATTTTTCAACATTTCTGAATTTTTGTAGGACAAAAAAATTAGTGTCTCCTTTTTATTCATTGTCTTTTTGAACAAATGATGAAGACACTTACTGGGGTGCTTTGCCTGTGATTAAACATATTCCCTAGAGAAACTGCATCCTACCTGAAAGTTAAGAAAATTAAGCATTTGATCGAATATTCATTGAAATAAATAAGCATTTCCCTATTGATTTTAGTGGGTTATACATCATGCACAACATGAAGGGCTTCACTTTCAGAAATGCAGATGTATAGTTGCATACTTAAACATGCATAGGCAAGTAACTGCAAACTGTTCCACTGATCAAGTGTACAGATTGTCCTTCTAGTCTTACAGACTTCTAGACATATTTAAAGATTATATGCATATATGTATGTCTATAATGCACATATATGGAAAGGAACATATATTTGTATATTTTGGACTGCATCTTCAGGACAAGTATGCTTTTCTACCTTCAAAAGAACACCGAATAAACCCCTACAGATTGGTAAAAGCCTAGATTTGTTTGGGGTATTTGATATATTGCTGTCTACTTGCTCATTAGACAACTTTCCTCTTCCTAATTTATCACTTTAGCATCAGATTTAACACAAAGAACCAGCCTGCAAAAGGAAAATATATATATATATATACACTGACCAGTTCACATTAGTGTGAGTGTTAGCAACACCAAGGTGTTTCTATTCATCACCATTTGCTTTGTTGGGGCACCATTAATTTAATTTATAATTTGATTCTTTTCAATTATTTCTTCTTGGGAAGAAGTACAATCAGCATTATTTAGTTAGGATTGTGTTTGCCCAACAGGTTTTATAAAGTCCATTAACAAGAAAACAGTAGGTAGATGTTTGTGCATTGGGTTTAGGTTTTTCCTCCAATATCTGCCTACTATTTGTTTTTTTATTGTTACAGGAAGCCAACAAATTTACTCATTTAAGGGCAAAAAGAGTTTAGCAAAATCATATGATTTTTCCGTATGAAATTTCCGATTTCAGAGTGACACACTTCTGTTTGGAATAACAGCCAATTTGAAAATCTTCTACCCAGGAATATTGCTGTGTACCTTATTGTTTAGGCTGGAGCTTTGCAGCACTGGGGATTGTGTTGCTGTGGGTCTTGTCTCAATCTTGGAAGCATTGGGAATCCTCAAAGATGTGGGACACATTTTCTAAACATAAAATAGAAATGGCAAAATTAGCTCAAGTGTTGCACAACATGCTCAGACGCACAGAGTCATTACAGCTAGTAAGTCTGCAAACCTCTCACACCTCTCCTCCTCTTGCCCTCACCTTTCCAAAGAAAAGGCTGAGATAGATGCATATATCCAAGGGACAACTTAATTGTGTGTACCTAAGTACAGAGAGGGCTCTTGACTGTAAACCCTAAAGCAGTTCTCTCAGAGTTTCTGCATTATTCCCTATTGACCAGCTGGGTACGTTAGGCATCATGAATGTAATCCTAGAGTGCTTAACCTCCAGTTGTCTCTGGGAAATGCATTGCTGGACCCTGACTTCTCAGGCAATAGCAAGCATCTATTCTACCAGCACCTGTACCTCAGCCCCTTTGACAATGTGAGCCTTACTCTTTAAGTATCAGAGGATGTAATACAGCAAATACAGAAATGATGCCCAGGAGGATGAGGTAACAGTCAAATGTCAGATGTAAATTTACAAGTGTCAGTTGATACATCACTAATGAGTTACTCTTACTTTCAGTGACAAATTCCTCTGCTATTCCTGGTTTCTCATTTGACTGTGGTTTCTTATCCCCAGTCCTGGGCAGCTGGATGTTTAAGAATATTGGAAAGGGGGAGATCTTCCCCTGACAGTTGGTGCAGACACCAAGGAAACAGTGAGTTTGAGGGTCTAGAACAAATTCCAGTGAAGCAACTAATTTCTCAGTATTTGAATCTTTATATTTGGAGGAAGAAGACTGACTTCTATGAGACTTAACTTTCTTCTCTAAAACTTTTCATTTGGCCCTCCTTTATAGGAGATGGACATGGTCTTTCTGGGTACCATTTTCAGATTGCCAGTTAATTACTTGGCAATCCCTGTAATTAAAGCCTTCTCTATGCTTCAGTTAGCCCCAGCTAAAGAGGATGTTAAGAATGCTGATTGGCTTTAGCAGGGGTCTTTGAGAACCATGGATGAAGAGCATCGTGTTTAACACTACTTCATGAGACACAGGCCACCTGCAATAGCAAAGAAAGGGGAAAAAATAACACTCAGTGGTAAGAAATAAAAGCCATTTTCAACAGCTTTTTAAAGATGGAATTGCACAAAGGTGCCCCTAAAGTAAGAAGTCAGTAAATATTCCTGCCCCCCACCATAACAGTCACACAGCCCTGCCACCCATTTCTGTGCTGCAAAACCCTCTGGCAGCTAAGGCTGCTTTTACTTGACTTCAGGACTCCTGTATGTGACAAAACACCAACCAAAATCATGGAAAAGATTGTAACCCACATCCTCTTAGCCTCTCCAGATAAGTAGGAAATTGTCCTGAGCAGAAGTCAGGAATATATCTGCCTCTGTGTTTTTGTTCATTTGCAAAACAAGGACCCACAGGGGCATGGCAGGACAACTAGGCAATCTGTTGTGCAGGGCTGTGCTTTTTTCTGCAAGGTATAGAAGAAATAACCAACACTTCATT
The DNA here is from genome assembly GCF_963210335.1 of Falco punctatus. Taxonomy (NCBI): domain Eukaryota; kingdom Metazoa; phylum Chordata; class Aves; order Falconiformes; family Falconidae; genus Falco; species Falco punctatus. Next base: position 73,609,971 of record NC_137583.1, read on the forward strand.
GGAAAAAGAATTTGACCTTCACTTTAAAATATGCCTTAGTCTGCCTAAGAAGCTATAGCTTGATCTCCCCAGCCTCACCAGTCAGTAGTACTGAGAAAATAGTCAAAGGAGCATCTAAAGCCTGAAAGCATGTCCCTGCACCACCACAAACATCTTGATGGAACACGTGGAGGCCACAGACTGTGTTTTACTCCCATCTTTCAAATGGTGTTTCCCCAAGAGTGATGTGAGAGCCAAGGCCAATGCAGTATTCTGTGCCTTACAATGCATGGAGGATAGGGATGATTTATACAAAATAAAGAATACAGCAACAAGCTCCCCTTTAATATACTGATTTGAAGGTCTGGAAAGGCAGATTCAGGTGCTTTAAGTGGTATATAAATATTCAATTATTTTTACAAAATTGTTTAATCATTTCATAATCAAACTTAGGTGCCCCCACCTTATATGCTCCTCAGTCCTTACATGCAAAACCTTACAACCATTTGCAAAACACAGGGTAAATAGATTCCTTCCCAGGGAGGTACCAGCTCTGCCACAGTTCCGCCCCTACATTACTCTAAGACAGCCTCCAGGACACCACTCTGCTCATTGCCAGGTCACCCTGCCTGCCTCAAACCTTTGATGTGACATTCCCAACACAAAGCAAAATTACCCAGCTGTTCAGTCAGAACTCCCATGCTCTTGGCAGTGAGGGAGGAATTTAACAAGAGAGAGAAGGAAGAGAAAGATTGCTGCAGCACAAACAAACTAATAGGCCACAACAAGGCTTTTACCATCAGTCAGATTCTACTGTCCATGCTGTTTTTACTTCCTCCTGAGGCCAGACCACCCTACTCCAACCCAACCCCCCTCCTACTAGCCTCAGTGCTATTTAAATACTTTGCGGGAACAAGCTACAGCTGCACATCGTCCATGTCAACCAACCCACTGCCTTCGAGGCAAGGCCACAGCTGCATGTTATCAATGATAATCAACCCACTGCCTTCATTCACCTACAGCAGATGGGTATGGAGAAAAGGCATAGGGATTTTGTTGATTATACCTATTAGACTATCTGAGGTACCTGGCTAGGATGGTGGTACAAACATGATTGTGTTAGACAAGCAGAATCCGTACATTGAGACCCAGGTTTGTGAAAGAACACAATTTGCCAGACATTCCCCATCACAAGTAGTAAACACGCTTCTGACTAAAGTTTTCTTCATAAATACTTTCTTTCTCTAAAGGGCAGCATCTGGGCTTTACAGTGCTATCATAAAGGTTTTCTTTTGGGGTACAAGATGTGCAGCATAGGAGTAGTTTAGACAGTAAACCTGAAAGGCTATTAGACATCAGGAAAAATACCAAAGGAAAGAACAAGTGCAATTAATAAAACATAAAACATTTGCTCCATAAAAATCTAGAATATCATCATTACTGCTTCAAATTAGTTGAAGTGTAATTATCCCCAAGATGTTCTGGCACCTTCTACATCTTGCTTGCAAAAGTTTGACAAAACAGTAAAGAACTCGTAAACATAAGGATATCAAAACTCTGTTGGATTAATAAAGGGAAAAGAATTAAAATAAGTTACGGTAAGTAAAATGACAATACAATCAAAACTGGACAGCACTGTTTATCTGTGTAGGGTATGTGCACACGCGAGTATCTGAAACGCAGTGAAGGTGACCTTGCGTAGTCTCATCTGATAGAAAAGCAGATTAAAATTCCACTCTCTCTCAAATATTGTCATTACCTACTCTTAATAAACAATACAAACCTAGTGGAAGAGTCCAGGTGATTGTTTATGTAAGTGCTTGATTTGCTGAAATTGTGCTGCCTTTTGCACTGAGGTGATTTAGACAGTGAATTCATTAACCAGTTTTAGGAGCATTGAAATACTTTGTGAACAGGGTGGAAAAAGTCCTTCTGAGGCTTTACGTTAAAGAAGGTCTCCTTACAAGACTTGCACGATGGTATTCAATAGCATAAATATTTCCACCATTTATCTGTGGTAGGAAAAAAAGAACAATTCCATATCCCAGTGGTGTAAAGTCAGCAGAAAAGTCAAGGTTAAGATTGTCTTTGAGGCGTATTCCTCCTCTGGCTAGACTGGGTGAAACTTACTGGAGACAAAAGTGCCCTGGGGAGGGGTGAAGGTGGTGATCCCTGCAGCCCTTCAGTGCACTGAGCAGGCTAGGTATGGCAAAGGAACAGATCTCTCTTCCTTGCCTAAGAAGAAAAGGAGCGAGGGAAAAGGGTGTGCTGAAAGGGTGTGGAGAGTGAAAGGAAAGAAAGATGGGCTGCTGGATGCCCTTCCCTCCCACCAGATCCTGAGAAGAAGAATACTGTGCTCTATACTGTGCTAAAACATGACATTTAGACTTAAGCACTTTAAACAGTCCCCTGAGCTATGCTGAGGGTGCAGAACAGCTGTATGTATAATTAAGTAAAGCTAATTACAATAAATCAAGTTAACTAGAAAATCAGTCAGAGCTTTTATTCCTGAAAGTTCTGTTGTTGTTGCCAGAGTTGAAATTGCTTCAGGGCAAGATGCTGGGCCACTGCAGATTGTCAGAGATCTAGTCACTTAGTTTTATTTTTAAATCAAAATTGGTAAGTGGAAAATGTTGGAGTAATGGGGAGGGTGTTCATGTGCCTGAATTTTAGCTCCAAGTTTAGAAACTAGATGAGGAGGCTGATCTCTGTAGGATAATTGTAGAGACGAGGTACATGCCTTCTCTTTCTCTTGGCTACAGTAGACTTCTTGAGTGTTCAAGTTGGCACCAGAATATGGTGTGAATGTTTCGTTTGCCCATCTACCCAGCCATGCCTGCACAGCATTACTCTAAAACTGTAACAGGCACAAAAACTTTTGTTCTAGCTCAGCTTTGAAACATGACACAGTCCAGTGAAAACATAGTCCAGCTCCATGAAAGTTAGCAAAGTTATACAAATATGCTGTTAGTGATTCCTGTCAGAGAGCAGGATCTGCCTGCCCATTTATTGAGATTCCTGTTTCAAGCTGTGCCAGTGAAAAAGAGGCAATGTGCCAGGAGAAAGCCCAGTTCTGTTGTAACTGGTGGAGAATGTAATGCAACCAGATGAACACTAGACACTTTGGATTTACAGCGGCATCGCTACCCTAAGGATAAACTCCAGGGAGAACAACGTACAGTATTGGTTGCAAACATTTTACGGAGAAAAGCGTTGAACAGATTTTGGCTCTAGCTGAGGAAATGTGTGAGGCACAAATCTCTGGAGTCAGGGTGAACACACGGGGAAAGTGTCATTGTAGTCTGCATTTTTCTTATGCTCTTTCCAGAACGTCTGGTGCTGTCCACTCTCAGAAACAGGATACTGGGCTGGAACGATATTTGATCTCACCTTAAACAGTAGGATGATAGCAGTCTGCTCCTTCAGTTCCAGGATGTATTCAGGAAGGAACAAATTGTGGTTCAGCTGGCACACAGCGAAGAGATGCCAAAGGCTGTGAGAATTCCTCCTGTGTCTCAGTGCTGGATTCTGGAGTTAAAGACCAGATTGTGAGAGGGAGAGCGATATTTCTTTGCAGAGTAATGACTTTACTTTGTGCAAGGAGAAAGGAATTAGATTGGCAGAAGCTTTGATTTTGCCTTCTCCCCACAACAAGGCAGTTCCCTGTGCTGGAGAATATAGACTGCTCTATGCATTGCTGCCTCAAAGTGCTTGCTTTTCTCCAAGCCTCTCCTGGAACAGTGCAAAAAGATGCCCCTCCACTGCCCAAAACTGGGGCAAAACATGGAGTGAACCACCTAGCAGCAAAAATACCATTGAAAACTACATCTAATTCATCTGCATTTGCCTTATTGAATAAGAGGGGACGTCACCACAGTAAAGATTTTTTAGAATAAAAATGAGTCAGTATCTGTCTTTAAAGGACTCAGTTTAAGGGTAGGCGTAATGCAATCCACACAGGCTGTGAAATTATTCTTATCAGGAGGCTTTACGGAATGGTTCTGGGAACCAAGGTGAATTAAAGTTTGACCTTATTTTTAATATTGTCTTTCTTGACACTTTCTCTTATATATACACTTGTTTTCAGGTTTCAGGAATGAGCTGCATTGATCCTGGTTTTGGAGATCAGTCATAGTGGTAAACAGCAAGTCTTTGTGATTTATGACTGGGCTTGCTGATAGTACCTTAGAGATGCCTGAGCACCTGCAGCTGGAGATCCAGTTTTAGGAACCAGGAATTTAAGCCTTTCAGGTATAGCTTTCACAGCTGTGCTCATTTGTGAGATGAAACCAAATCAGATTAGACAGTGATTATTACCAGTGACACTGATCACTGTTCAGCCCATGAGAAAGATTCTTCTGGTTTTGTAATATTCTTCAATGCCCCCTTCCCCATGCCATTCTTGACCAGCCCCCTAGTAAAATCTAAATGTGCAGGATTTCTAATAGCACTAATAATAATGAAGGGAGAGTGTCAGAAACTACTATGCCTGTCATAGATTTGACAAAATTAGTTGGTGAAGCATTCAGACTAGTCAAAAGTGGGTTTGTTGTTGTATTTATATTGACTCATAATGTGATTTCATACCGGCTACCCCAAGAACACAACTACAATGTGCGAGTCCTGGTTAGTCATCCCAAATGGCAGCAATATAAAATAAAACTGTATTTCTGAACACTAAGTTTAATTAACGTGTTTGCTTGTCATTATACTTAATGAAAACAAAGGTAGCACAGAACACACTCATGGCATAGCCATGCACACACGATTATCTTTTCTTCATGTATAGCAAAGTTGGCTATAAAGGCATCCTATACTACAGGTAAACCTGTCAGTGACAGGAAAGACTGAGTCAGGAAAGACTGTCCTTAAACTCCAAGCTTTACATTCAGCCATTTTCACTGCAGACTAAGCGATACAAGGATAAATTTGGCTAGGGCTGGATGTTGCCATGATATTGATAGAAAGGGCTGTGCTACACTGCAGCTTCGCTTCTGGCTGCACAGCATGGAGCAGAGCGCTAAGGAGGAAGTCTACCACCCTCTGAACCACTGCTAAATCTGCCCTTTGGTGCTGATGGAAAACTTCAGCATGTCGGAGATTCATAAGCTGATTTGTAACATTACATCCTTTAAAACAAACCCAGCAGCAGCAGCAGCTAACAATTGTGGGAAAACCCCTGCAGGTAAATGGCACATCTGTATTGATCAAGAGACACTTAATAAGGCATTGAAAACATGTCACTATTCATTAGCAGTGATTGAAGGCAGAGATTCTTATGGCCAGGAGGAATCATGATCTGATAGCCTGATGTCCAGTACAACATGGGTCATAGGAGTCCTCTAGCACAAGGCCAGCAGCCATGTTTCAGCTAGGGCATACTTTCTAGGAAATAAAGCATAACCCTAATTTTTAGAAAGTCTTTGAAAGCAAAGCCATCTCAGTCATTCATAATATGTTCCAGTTGCTAATCACGCTGAGCAGTAGTCTGTGCTCCACTACTCTTACTGATCTCTACTAATCAGTTCATAGACATCAGGAGTAAGATTCAACCAGCTCTGGGCACCTTCAGCAGAGGCCTGCAACTGCAGTAGCCCCACTAGATGCCTTTCATAGACAGCGAAGCAAATAGAAACTTTAAGGGAGTGATTCATCTAAACTGGTTTAGACATCTACTCCAGACTGAGATGAATTGTGCTTTACTATCCACCTAGAGTATTGTTTACATCTGTATTGACACACAGAGCTTTTAGATAGACCAGCTCAGGTATAGACATAAAGCCAGATGAATCCTACTACCATGCATGACATGCTGGAGAGTTTGGCCTTTCCCAGTTAGATACTTTTGGACTATAAGAAAACTATCCCTTAGCTCTGCCCTTGTTGGAAGAAATACAGTAAGATACTTTAGTATTTGACTTGTTTCCTAATGCTTTAAAATATTCTCACAGTCTTCAAATTTTCAGTTACCTTCTTGGACTGTGAACATCAGAACTGGACACAATATTAGAGATCTGATCATATGTCAGGATGGTAAATAGAACAGTAGTAGGAACAACAACATATGACTAGCTGTATTAGGTCAGACCCAAGGTCTATCTAGAAAAATGGCTTGTCTTTGACAGTGATGTGTGGTGGATGACTGGGGGAAAGTTTAAAAAAGGAAAGAAGTGAGTGATATTTTCTGGATTCCTCTACCAGCCTTCAGCTTTATGACAAATACAGACACCTCCGTGCTCAGGAGAGCTCCATGGAAGGTACTTACAAGAACTTGTCTCATTAGCATAAGCTTTTGGTATCTGTAATATTGCATGCCAATGAGTGTAGCAGTTTAAATATGGAGCATTTAAAAAAAATAATCCTTAAAAAAAATATATATGCCACACAGTTTTCCTATCCTGTCTTCTAGGTTTCATATCACAAGAGACAGTGACAAAATATTCCCCACTATAACCTCCTTACTTAGCATCATTTTGTTTACCTACATCGGCTCTTCTTGACACAGCACTGAGCAACAGATCATCTGCTCCAAACCCCAAGATGTTTTTCAGAATTTCTGTTTCTAGAAGCATGTTTTTTAATGTAGTAGTCTTTGTCCCTGATATTTGGGGCTGAATTGAACATAGCTGTATGAATGTGAGCAAATTTGTTGTTTTCTCTCATGATTTTGGGAATATTTACAAACTTTAGTAGGATTTTTTTTTCCCAGACAATTGTTAATAAAGAAAGTGCTAAACAGCACAGGATTAAGAATCATATTTTGTAGAACCACTACTAGAACTAGAATAGCTTTACCATTATTTTCTATTTATAATGACAATTCATGACACTTAAATATTTAACTGATACTAAACGCATTTCATGTGGGCTGCATTCACGTATGTGTTTGTGTTGCACTGGTATACTTTAGTGATAAAAACCTTGTGCTGTATCAAATTAGACAGTTAAATCATTATAGCATTATCTACCAAACCTGAAGTCTCAAGAGGAAGCAGCAAGAGACAAGACCTGATCTCTTTGCATCCCCCTTGGTGGAGGAGGGAAATTCCATAGTGATTTTGTAACAATAAGTATAGTGAAGTGCTCTCTTAAAAATTATTATGAATGAGTAAAAGCTTTCTAAGACCTTCTTTCCCTTTATTGTCTACCACATTTTTCCTTCTCAAGTAAGACCCTGGGAGCACAAGGAGCAATTCAGAAACTATATTTAGACTACAAATTAAACACAGCATGCAGTATAGATCAGGTTCAAACAAATCTATTCCTTACTGATTCATGTACCTAGGGTTTTTTTCAGGGACAGAGAAGGTGGTGTGGTGCAAGCCCAGACATCAGTGCAGCGCTGCTACCTGGCAGGTAACTGAAGAGAACATATAGGAGCAACTGCAGCCTGTGAGCTGGGAGCTTGCTTTGAAACCTGAGGTACCAGCCAACAGAGATGCATTTATTTTAAAAACAACAACAACAAACAAACAAAAAAAACCCCAATGAAGTATCCAGATCTGGGAGCATGCAAAGATGAAAATGATGAACAGCCATGGCACAAAATGCTTCGGCTAGTAACTTGGGACCAGCAGTAGAGCCCATCCACAACCCACTAGTGTCTTTTCAGAAAGACACCAGGTTGTAGGAGACTGTAACCAGATAGAAGCCTTTCCTCAGCACATTTGTCCACAGAGCAGAGCAAAAACGTTTCTCTTTTAGGTCAGGATAAAAAGAGTGCTGCTGCCTTGCTCAGAGGATATTGTCACAGCTTGGTTTGGTATGGTGCTGGCCTGGTGGAGGTGTGATGTTCATGCCATGGGGCACATCCGAATTGCAGCACAGGCTCACTCCATCTTACAGAAGCTGCAGCACGCATGGGAGTCCTGCCACTGTGACTGTGGCAGACACTCTGCCCTTTGTGATTTCCCATTTTTAATTATACCTGAGTATCACTTGTGCTACTGTTCTCTGGTCTGTGGCACTTGTAATTTTAGAAATGTCTTTTGTGTTCTCTCCCTGACTTGCCTCAGTCAGATCACACAAAACAAATTTCTGAAGGAGAAAATAGGACTTCCAGCCAATGCAACTAGCCAAAAATAGTTAACTCTTAAATGTTATTTACAATTTTATCTCCTTCCTCCTGGAGGTAGAAATGCTGCTGGCATCCTCTGTGGGGAAGATGCTTGCCAGAGGGTGGAATGCATGAAAAAGGATGATTTCCTGAATCATCCTATGAAGGCGGCCACACTATGGAGGAGGAACGGAGCGACCTCTCTGCTTCTTCCCTTTTTCACTCCATCTGGAGATGGATGCTGAACATAGGGAGTAGGAGGTAGAGGGGAGGCACATGGGGAGCTTTGTACCTCCCACTCACCACATTTGAAGACATCAGCCCACTTGCACAGGCTTGCCCCCTCCACTTTAGGCTGTTCTTTCACATATTAAGGAAGACTAGGGAGCTATACCAAAGCAGGCCTTCTACATCCAAGTTAGAACAGTTATTTTATAGTTTTATAATTTCAAACACACTGAGGCTTGCTCCGTGTGCACAAATCCTGGATCCTGCTTAAGGTCTCTGAAGTGAGGGGTCAGTCTTTATACAGATCCCCTATAAGAGGCGATTTTCATTGCCTATGAAGATGAAAAGAAGAAAAGGTTTCAGGACATTTAAGTTAGCAAGAGGACAGTCCTGGCTCTGTGGAAGCAGTACTAGTGAGAGTGAAAGACCTATCAGATTTGCTACATCCAGCTATTGCATAAAAAAATAATGTGGCACACCCATGCTCAAGCAGCAACCAGTATCTCTTAGACTGTCAGAGATAAGAAGGGCTTACAGCGATGGAGAAATCATCACACAGCTAAAGAACAGAACCTGCCACAGCGTGGCTTTCATTTTTACACTATGAATAACAGGCCTTTCTTAGGGTAACCAGACAACCATAAATCCTTGTTGTAATATGACCTTTCATGCACTAAAAGATGACATTAAAGTACCCTCAGATTACATAATCTTAATAGTTCAATTGACTAAAGAGTACCTGTGCTTGTATGTATGTATAGGAATAAAAAGAAGAAGAAAAGGATAGAATAAAAAAGGTTTAACATTAAAAAATTATTTAGGCAGTCATCAGAACAGCTAAATAAAATTACATATGAGCTCTGTCATTTAAGGCTTAGCAAGGATTTTACAATCTAATTGTGTCAGCAGTCTGAGAGATCAGCTTCTACTGACACCACTGTCCCCTGAAGGTGCTTTGCAATGTGGTCCAGGGTGACATTTTCCCTGGCTTTAGCTGCTCACCAGAACAAATACAACTTAATCCACTGCCTTTGAATTGCCACAGATATATATGGAAGGATCTATATTTTTCTTAAATTTAGCAGCTTTATGTCTGAGGAAAATTTGGTATTGGAACTGCTGCACCGAAAATAAAAAAAACCAAAACCTGTGGAGCTGTAGGTCCATGGTGTAATTACTGCCCCAAAATCAGCTGGCTCCAGAGCAGCACCAAGTGAAATGCCTCATGACAAAGAGCACCTGAGCTGACCAATAACTCAGCATCCAGTTTGTTTGGTCTTTGTATCACTGCTGAGAAAGGATAAAGTGTCTGCCTATGCAGGGTGCATATAAATTATCCTAGTATTTACTATCAATATGGTAGCACTATATACACACCTCAAGACAAAGCTGAATAGATCTGCATCTTTATGGAATATAAGGTTATACACATGGCTGACACAACGGCTTCTGCAGGATTTGCAATAGTATAAATATGAAAACTGACTTTGAATCAAAATGATCTTATTAAATAAGCATTCATGTCAATGGCATGGACAACATATTGTTTATTTTATCAGACATATCCACTTACTCCACTAGTTCAACAAAGCATTGTATATCGATTTGACAGAGATACTGTCAGATCACATTGAGTGACTGCTGGTGGTACCAGTACAGACCTTAATTTATATTCTGGAACTGTGCCCTCTCTGCCATCTTGGATCTTCCTATAAAATCTTATAAGATGCACGAAAAAATCTATTCCACGTTTTTCAGATTTATGACTGTCAAATGAAAGAAGGAACAGAAATAATCTTTCCATTTGTCAGCCTGTCATCTACATAGAACAGACACAGCTGCTGCTGCTGCAAGAAAATGCTATTACAGGTGCAAAATGGACAGTTTCTTCACAAATATTTTTGTCATTAATTTAGCATAAAATCTATGAAATCTTAGGGCAGTAGAATAGTCATTTGATCTTATGAACAAAAAGAAAAATCATGATTCACTTCAGGTTTTGTCTTTGTTATTTTGTGCAGCTGAAAAGCTAGCAAATTCTGTGTAGTACTCAGAGGTGCCTGTGCCTGGTTTTGAGAAAGGTAATATGCAAAGATGCGCTTTCATTTCAGTCTTCCACCAAGCAGCTAATGATGGGAGTCCCTACAAAGTCCCTTGAAAGTATCAGGGAACAAAGGCCACCCACTCCAGCAACATTGCTGGCTTACGTCTTCAGTCAGTCACGGCTGAGCACTGTCTCCAGACTGGATATAACCGAGTTAGTGGTTTGGTTTTTTTTACAGAAGAAAATGTTGCTTAGGAAATGCATGCAACTGTGAAATTTCATCAGTAAGCATTATTTTGATGGTTATATGAAAAACAATCTGAATCATAAAATAAGGAACAAAATTTAAATAAGAATAAAATTAATATAAATTAAAAACCTTTAGAGAAAAAGGGTAAAAGTCCTCACCTGATACACTGTAGTAGCATGTGATGTCCCTGTACTCCATCCCAAACATTTTCAAGTTTCAAGTCAACAGGACACAGATGGTACCCTGGAGACTACAACTTGACTGGGAATGTGCAAGGTATAAAGAGTGCTTTGCTTTGTGCTTCCCTTTCAACCATCCGCTCCCGAGAGGAAGCATCCATCTCACCCTTACGCAGTAGGTATTGCTCCCTGCCCTGATCTAGTTTAGGCAGAGACTACCCTATTTTCTCTTGTTTTCCTGACTCCCCCGAAACTACATCTCTTCCTTAAATTTGCATGGGTTTCTTCTTTCCTCTCCTTTTACTCTTCCCCTTCATGTCCCATCTGTAGCCTGAAGGCTCCTGAGACAGGGGGGGGTTGTTGGCACCTTGGAAAGGGATGCCTTGCTGCTGTCCCCCACCTTTCTGCCTTCTTCCTCTCTTCTCCCTTTCCAAAGGATCCCATCAGGTAACTGAGGGGCTAGAGAAAGTGAATCAAAGTACAAAATGTAACTAAGCTGGCAAAACAAGCTGTTTCCTATCCTAGAAGTTTTCAAGAACAAATACATGACATAAATGCCAAACATTTGTACTGATCTGTCAATGCCAGTGCAGCATTGTATGACTGAAAAAAGTAATAAAACTACTACTGTCAGCCTCTTACATTTAAGAACAGAAGGAATGCTTGAAATTATAAAATGAGCTATATACCTGTGAGTCTGATCTGTCCATCTGCATGACTTCAGTGAGAATTTCAAATGAAAGAAAAATCAGATTTAACTATAAATGGGTAGTGGGTTAAAATGCAAAGGGAGATTATTGAACTAGATTAACCACATATTTCAAGAAGATAACAATTTCTTAAAGTGTAGAAGAACTAGTTTATCTGGATTTCAGTAAGGAATTCAGCATGATGCCGCCTAAATAGTATTTCTGTGTAGTGTAAAACTAAGTTCTGAGAGGTGATCTCAGGAAACTAAAGTTTGCATTTTACAGTAACTTCTCAAAGCAGACTGCATTTCAAAATCAGAGATCTTATAGAGCAAACAGATTCCTGCATGGAAACTTGATTGAAAAGTTGTAGACTTCATGCAATTGTTTGCAACATAGAAATACTTAACACTGCTAGGGTAATACAAACATATGCAGTGTTCAGAATTTAGAGATCTTCTGCAGCTCATGTATTTAATGATGTATTATAGACTGGATGGATCCTTCGTTCATGTTCTAATTTCTTACACATAGAACATATCTAATTATTTCTTAGATTCATTAGGATACAAGGAACAAAAAAAAAGGAAGAAACAGAACAGGCACTCTTACTTCTGCCATGACGACATGAGTAAAGCTCCAATTTTCTGAGAAAAGTTATTTTAAACTTTTGAGAATAGAGCAGTAGATAATTCACCATTTTTATTCTGAGACTATTATGTTTATCCTTTGGTTTTAGTGGAGTTGGCATGCTCATAAATCCCACCTTCCTCTGGCTGTTATTTCTGTCTGGTAAATTATTTTTTTATTCACAAGGCAGTAAAAGGTCACTGGAAAGAGGAATATAATATTCACTCTCATAAAATAAAGTTAAAGAGTATTTAGCATTTATATCTTTCCAGGCTGGTAAACAAAATATGGTTTATTTGACTCAATGAAGACCTATGATACTGAAAGAGATAAATCTAATGACTTGTTTTAACAGAATAAGATAAATCTTTCAATAGAAATCTTCAATAATGCCATGTTGTTCCTGTGGAAGTCCACTACACAATTATACATAGGTGCCCACAGAAAGAGTAGCACTTTGGCTCTTACCTGCCAGAACTATTTGAGATGCACACGTAGATTTCTTAACAACTTCTGGAAGTACAGCACACTTCTAAGTTGCTAGTCTATTAAATTACAAAAAAAAAATATTGCTTAATAAAGTTTAGTACTAAATTTGATTAAATAGTTTCAGGAATAACAGAGATTTTCCATTTTTCATCAAGCTTTATTTTGACTGAGGGCTGGTTCCTGGGGTGTGTTTTGAAAGGAAAATTTAATTCTGCTTAGTAGGAAAATTTAATTCTTCTTGGGACACTTGGTTTAAAAAAAGATATAGCAGCTACTCAACTAAATGTACCTAAGTGTATTCCACATGTGGAATTCTAAAAAAAATCAGAATGTGTTAGAACAAAATTGTATATGAATACACAGTGAAAGAATGCATAATAAAGTATGCTTTGTATTTTGCAATTACAATATTCACTTTAATTTTCTTTTTAATGAAATTTCTTCATATTTACATGCTTTTAAAGTAACCTGGCAAAATGGGATTTAGTCCAGAGAATCATACTGGCCCCAAATAGTTCCTTAGTAAGGAGGAGAGTTTCATATTCACAACCCAGATTTTTCCTGGCTGAGCTTGTGATCTCTTATGTGGACATCTAACGAGGGCCAGGGCGGGGAGGAAGAACAAGTTATTTTGCCTACAAAGTCTTGAAACAAGGTTTTCTCCCAAATGTGGGCTCAGCTTCAATTTAGAAAGGAGAGTAAAGTTAAACATCCTTCTGCATCTGCCCTGTGGCTATCTGCTTTTCCTCACCTTAGCTCTGATCAGTCTCAGCCTATTCAGCCCATGCTCTTTGCAAACCTCAGTTCTCTTCCTTAACCTACATTTTGCATAAGTAACAGCAGTGGAAACACTCATTTCTCAAGAACTTTTTATGCTTACATTTGCTGTAAAGCCCGTGCCCCCCCATGAGAGGGAACTGTTGCAGGGAAAACCCTTCTTGATGGCAACAGCAGCAGACAGTATAAGGCCAGTCATTCAGTCAGAAGAAGGGAGAGTGAGTGAGTGAGCTTGTGGGTTATTTGCCCAGCACACAGGAGTTGTGCAGCCACTCAGCATGCTCTATTAAAGTAGAATTTTCACAGAAAATGCTGTTGATGTTTTAAAAAAATCATCTTGCAAAGTTAAAATTTAATTAACTGTTCTCTGGGAAGCCTAGCTCAAAATAAGTGGCCCATGTTGACACACGGTGGACCTTTATGTTTCAAGTTCTTACTGAAGGATTACAGTGAAAAAAACATAAGAAGCTTTTTAAATTTGTGGCAATTATTTCCTTATTCCTTATTATTGTTTTCAGAAGTAACTGAAATATTTTTTTTATTGAAAAGGAAGGAAAGCAGAAAGATGTAAGTGGGAAAGAGACAAGGAAGGAAAAAAGGAATGAAGCAAGGAAGGAAGGATAAATTAGGAAAGGAAATAAGGAAAGGAAGGGAGGAAGGAAGGAGAAAGAAAAGAAAGGAAGAGAGAGAGAAAAAGAGAGAGAGAAAGAGAGAGAGAGGGAAGGAGGGAATGAGGGAAAAAGTTTTGAGGGAAGTTATGGCATCTGCAATTTATATTTGACAAGGTACAGCAGTTTCACAGCCAATTGAAACCAGTTCATTAGCTTCCATCATTAGCTTTGCCCAAATGATTCACATTTTCAATCTAAGGCTCTTAAACAATTTCTGTTCCAGGAGGTGGGAAAATGGAAGAAGGAAAATAATAAACTCTTTTAGGTAAAACTTGAAATCTAAGCAAAACTGATTGGGTTTTCCCTTACTGTTTGCTTTCCAGCATTCCCACGAGAGTTGGGGAAAGCTTCAGGCACTCAGCATCTCTTATAACCCAGCATTTTTGTTTAGGTGCCTAAATTCAAGCACAAGACTATGCGGTTATTTTCCCAGTAAATAAACCTTAATCATTACCTAGTTTTTATCTCAATTAATGTGATTTACCAGGTCTATCTGCTTTGTAAAGAGACTGATAGATTCAACAGAACCAAGCTGTACTTACAGTGCTCTAGTAACCATTGAAAACAAGATTTTCAGAGGTCCTCTACTCCATTCCCTGCCTCGGGGCAGCAGTACCTACACCTAGATCATCTCCAATAGATGAACTTGCTGCTTTATGCTAATGGCATCTTAAAGTGGGGAAATGTTCCCAATAAACAAACAGGAAATAAGCGCTTACTCTTTTGCACAGTAGTTTTGATAATCAAGTTGCTTATGTTGACTACCATTTGTCTAGTATCCCATTAATTAGGTGCTAGAACTATTTTCAAGAGTAATACAAGCAGGATTTGGCCAAATCTGATCATTCTTTACCAATGACATGCACACACATTTCAAATCTAAAAGCTAATTCTTCCCTTGTTCAACTGCCTGATTGTGGGTTTGGAGAACTCTCCTCCACTTACATCAGGATCTAAACATCCTAATCTCACAGAAGAAAAAACTTCCCCTAATTTACCTGCTTGGAAATCCACTTTTCCACTAAACATTTAGATTTTGGCTATTACTCTTTTTCAGTAAAGGGCCACCCTGATGTGGTACTGGAAACTGTTCAAATGCTGTTATATCTGGTAGAAAGATATTTTCAGAACAGGGTCTCAAAGAGTGATTGAGGCTTGATGGAACTTTTTCTTCCTTTCTATCTCAGTATTGAAAATCAAATATAATCACTATTTATCCTTCCACCTGCACAGCTCCCTGCCTTGGGCTTCTCAAGTGGCACCAGATAACTTCATAACCCCCATAAATCAAGTAATCTTGTGTATTCAGTCCTAGAGGTGCCACAAACTCATTTTTTAACCCAACAAGATTTATTGGGTGGTGATTTTTCATGCCTTCTGGCACCCCAAGACAGTGGATATTTATATTTTTCCTCCCAACTTATTCTCTAACATTTCAAAGCAATGGCTGTATATCACAGTTTGTATTCCAAAAGTATCACCTCATGAACTCCCTACACATTGAACGCACAGGATCTAAGAGTTCTGCCATGTTTTTTTCCATGGCTGATTGTGCTGCGGGTTTTTACAATGAAAGAACAGAGGTATCTGGAACGGGGTGTTTTGCACTGTTGTTCTAAAAGATCTTGTGATGTACCAGTACAATGGATCGCCCCCAATCGGTGTTTGTAGAAACTGGCAAGCTACAGGTGGTTTATTATGCCCTGAATGACAATCTGTTACCAAATCTTGGCATCAAATTTTCCAGACACTGTTAAGGAAATAAAAACATCATCTGTAAATAAACTACTACAGGGAGTTTGTCTCTTAATACTAAAGTGTCCTGATACTTCAGTGATTGAAGATTGTCAACACAGAAAACACAAAACCTACGGTAGGAATCAGTAATACGACAGTTTTACAGGAGTCATACTATTCAGATGAACTGTCCTATTCTCATACTGAAATAGCAAAAGTTGGAGGTTCCCTGAAAAGCTAAATATCCGAGGGAAAAGAAACAGTAGGAAAACTGCACATTTGAGCCAGACTTACACTGCTTACCCTGGAACAAAGCCCATGCTGCAAAGCCTGGCAGAGAAAGCAAACACACTGGAGCAATGAAACACAAAAAAGCCCAAACTTTTCTACATTACTGTCAGTAAAGTCATGTAATTTTTATATGAACTTAACATATCTAATAAATGATTGTCTCTTCTGGCTTCTGCTGTATTTGGTTTCCTGATCTCTGTGTCATTTTGATCAGACCATTAAGGAGCTGGTAAGTTTAGAGCTAACTGCAGCCACGCACATTCTATTGCAGTTGCATATCCACTAATTGTCAGCTCAATGGTCTGCAAAGCTAGCTCTCCTCATTATAAACATTCGACTGAAATACAAATGTTATTAGGTGTCATCATTATGAAGTTGATAATAGTAGAATTATTTTATGCTTCACCCTGTATGTATTTTGTTTCCAGAAGTTTCTAACTGTGAGGCATTTTACATTCTGTGATTACATTAATCTGTAATCCTACCACTGTCTCTAGGACGGCTATTGCAGTACTATATGTAACATTACCTAAGATCAGGTAAGTATGCTCTTGAATGATGTGAAGCAAAGCCCCATCTGAGCCTCTTACTATGCAGTATTTGAGAAGTAGAGCCTAGAAGTGAATAAAACACAGAAAAAAACCCCTGTATTTGAAATGCATTCTGACTAAAGCATGATGGTCTGTGCCTGAGAGTTCATTAAAGGTGCAAATACAACTTTGACCTGCACTGTATTTTAACAGTAAAGTTGGAATTGCTGCAATTACTGTTGGAGTTGGGGCAGTTATTATAAAAGAAGCTGAAGTGCTCCTTCAGGACTCAGAACTAGGGTGAAGGCTGATGCTCGGAGGAAAACAAAGAGTTTATATTTTGTGCTTGTGTCAGCGGAGGTGTCCCAGGCTGTTTTTAAGTTCAGGGTTAGGACTGAATTGGGCTCAGGGTCACAGAAACGTATTAATTTTATGGCTTGATGTTCAAATCAATTCCAGTAGAGCAAGAAGCATATGATTTGTTAATATTTCTGTTCCAATTAACTGTGCCCAGATAATGATTAACTCTAGTAAGGGTTCTCATTAGATTTTAAAATGTAGATAGAAACTTATGACTACATAATCCTGAAAAAAACAGTGACTCAGAAAATAACTTGGGCCAAAGGGTATTTTTTTTACCTTGCTGCTATTAGCTGTAAAGCTGGAGTTCACAGACACTGGGAACTGACTTTATTAGTATTGCTGCATGAAGCTCAACACCTGAAAAAATAGGATGACAATGGATGTAAAATGGGCAGCCTGTTCCAATCCTTGACCACCCTTTCAGTGAAGAAATGCTTCCTACAATCTAAACCTCCCCTGGCACAAATGGAGGCCATTTCCTCTTGTCTTGTCACTTGTTCTCTGGAAGAAGACACCCAACCCCACCTCACCACAATCGCCTTTCAGGCAGTTGTAGAGAGCAATAAGCTCTGCCCTGAGCTTCCCTTGCTCCAGACTAAACACCCCCAGTTCCCTCAGCCATTCCTCATAAGCCTTGTGCTCCAGACCCTTCACCAGCTTCGTTGCCCTTCTCTGGACACGCTCCAGCACCTCAAGGTCCACTCTGAAGTGAGGGGCCCAAAGCTGAACACAGTGTTCAAGGTGCAGCCTCACCAGTGCCCAGTACAGGGGGACAGTCACTCCCCCAGCCCTGCTGGCCACACTCTTTCTGACACCAGCCAGGATGCTGCTGGCCCCCTTGGCCACCTGGGCACACTGCTGGCTCATGTGCTGTCAACTGTCAACCAGCCCCCCCAGGTCCTTTCCCACCAGGCACTTCCCAGCCACCCTTCCCCAGCCCGTAGCACTGCGTGGGGCTGTTGTGTCCCCAGTGCAGGACCCGGCACTTCTCCCTGTTGAACCTCCTACAACTGGCCTCGGCCATGGGCCCGGCCTGCCCAGACCCCCCTGCAGAGCCCGCTTGGTGTCCTCTGCAAACTGGCTGAGGGGGCACTCGATCCCCTCATCCAGGTTGTCAATAAATTTATTAAACAGAACTGGCCCCAATACTGAACCCTGGGGGACACCACCTGTGACCAGCCACCAGCTGGATATAACACCATTCACCACCACCCTTTGGGCTCAGCTGTCCAGCCAGGTTTTAACCCAGCGCAGAGCACACCCATCCAAGCCTTGAGCAGCCAGTTTCTCCAGGAGAATGCTGTGGGAGATGGTGTCAAAGGCTTTACTAAGGTCCAGGCAGACAACATCCACAGCCTCCCCCTCACCCACTAGGTGGGTCCATCTTGTTGTAGGAGATCAGGTTTGTCAAGCAGGACCTGCCTTTCATAACCACACATTGGCTGGGCCTGATCCCCCCAGTTGTCCACATGTGTCACCTGAAGGCACTCAGAATGACCTGCTCCAAAACCTGCTGACCTGCATCGAGGTCAGGCTGCCAGGTCTGTAGTTCCCCAGATGCTCCTTCCTGCCCTTCTTGTAGATGGCTGTCACATTTTGTCAGTCTTTTCCTTGTCTTTTGTCACTATGCTTCCCCCTGCATCTAATAAAGGATGGAGATTCCCCTTAGCCCTCCTTTTGTTGATAATGTATTTATAGAAATATCTTTTATTGTCTTCTATGGCAGTAGCCAGACTAAGTCCTGGTTGGGCTTTGGCCCTTCTAATTTTCTACCTGTGTAACCTTACAACACCCTTGTAGTCCTCCTGAGCTTCCTGCCCCTTCTTCCAAAGGTCATAAACTTGCCTTTTTTTCCTGCATTCCAGCCAAATCTCTGTTCAGCCAGGGTGGCCTTCTTCCCTGTTGGGTTGTCTTTCAGTACAGGGGGAACAGCCTACTCCTGTGCCATTAAGACTTCCTTTTTGAACAACATCCAGCCTTCCTTGGCCCTTTTAGGACTGCCTCCCATGGGACTCCGGTAACCAGTATCCCAAACAGGCCAAAGTCTGTCCCCTGGAAGTCCAAGGCAGTGGTTCTGCTGACCCCCTCCTTACTTCTCTGAAAACTAAAAACTCATTTTGTGATCACTGTGCCCAAGATGGCCTCTGACCATCACGTCACCCACAAGTCCCTCTCTGTTCACAAACAATCCATGGCTGAGGTTCCTTTGCAGACCTTCCTGGAAGGGCCCCTTCACAGCTACCAGTGACATGGCGTCCAAGCTGGCCTGGAGAGCAGGCAGCCTAAACTGCATCTTGCTGACCCTTGGAACAGCGTTAATTAGTGATAATTTTTTAAAAATCTAGAAGAATGAGGAAGCATGCCACACTTGCATACTCCATGTGTCCAAATAAACTAAGGTGCAACTCCTTTCCATTACTGACCTACATCTAACCCTATCTTTAACACGACTTTGTGACAAAAGTCCATACCCAACAAGCACATAAAATGTGAGACCCGGTGGGTCCCAGCCCTCATCCTCAGTGTAGCACATAAGCAGAATTCAAATATTAAGCAAATATAACAAACCTTAACACTGCCCACAACCCTATAGATAACTGCTATAGCCAGCAACGCTTACCTGTCTCTTAAACCAACACAGGGTCTCAGTGGATCAAAGGAGTAAAACTACAAACACAGGCCTTAGTCCCAGTCTCAAACCTAATTCCAAGTACGACTCTGAGGTTAATTCTTCTTGTCCCTTTCTCATTCCAGTTTTGTCCTAAGTTTGTGCGACATTGGAATTTTAACAGTAAGCCTATCACTTCAGCCTTTCCCATCCACAACAATATATCAAGAAGAAATTATTCATTAATCTTATGTCATAAATCAATTTCAATTCAATTGTCACAGAAAGCTCCAATACTTGAGCAAGTTCTTGGCTTGGTTAAACTAATATCAATAAATCAATGTATTTCACATGCTGAATTTTGAAGAGTAAAAGTAAAAGCAAACTTCTGTCCCCTGGGATTTTAATAAAGAGTAAATTAAGTCACTAACATACATAAAAATAGAGTGATCTGTTTCAAAATTTTTAGACATTCTGCAAACAACATTTATTCTTTTGAATGCTCTGTTGTTTCTGGAACCTTCTTGGAGGAGTATCTTTTGTGAAATACTAGATCTAGAGGAAAAAGGTAACTATACTGACTCTCAGAAATGTGAACATACTAAAGTTAGCACCCTGGAAAGCAACAAAACTGAAGCAACCTACAAAATGGAAAGGTACTGGAGATAAGTTGTGGAACACTTAGCAGGATTGTCTGAACCATAGGACTGCAGTGAGAATTTATGCTTTAAAAATTTACAGAAGTTTGAAGGAATTTTAACCATGTAACCATTTTAACCCTCTTGAAGCCACTGCAAATGCTGACTTCCCTCAAGTGAGGGACAGCCCATATTTTATGTCCATCAGTCCAAAATTTCCTTCCTAATAATGTTTATAATGTTTTTTAAGTATACATATATGAAATGGGCAGAAGGAGTCTTGGGAAATACTTGTTAAAAAAAATCAGGTAAGATTTCTATGGTGCATATTAATTTCATTATGGATGTATAATTAATAGAGGATACTGGAGAACATAATATATATTATGTAAATAAATTATGGATTATGCTAACAGGGTGAGTGCTTGAGAAACATATAGAATAGGATAGAAAATACCTCCTTTTTTAAAACTTTTTGTCTATAGCAAAGACAGAATTGTTTACTTAATTAGTGGATTGAAAAAGAATTTAAAAGAGTTTGCCTTATAGTTTTCAGTATGACTAATAATGACAGAATCTCAAAAGTGTGTTTGGGCTCAGCCCTGCCACCTATCTTGATGAAGAACCACACGTGGTAGCACCTTATGACATTACAAGCTTAATCTAAATAGTGTTTTTTTTTTAAAAAAGGGGACTATGTGATCATGCAAAACCAAATGCAAAGCTGCCTGCAGGCATCAGCCTTGCAACCTCAGCCAAAAGCCCAGGTGACATTTCAGCACAGTGATATGCTCCAGCTCAGGTGGTGGCTTACTGCTGCTGTGCTGCAGCTTGGAGGAAAGGGCTCTGCTTTGTTCAGCAAGAGGTGCTGAAGCTGAAGCTGTAGCCCACCCTGCTAACCAGGTTGCCAGGGTTACCACAGGGATCCCAAGTGTGGAAATTCAGGACTGTAATAGAGAAGCTTTGCTTCACTAAACAGGAAAATAACAAAATAGAGAGACATTATTAAATACCAGAGGATTGATGCAGAAATAAAAATAACTGAATAAAAACATTAGCAACTACATACAGGCAAAATGCCAAGTATTAATTTGATGTTTGAGTATAAGATACCATTTGAATCAGGACAGCTGCTGTGCGTTGTCCCTTTTTTGGCACAGGAGGTCTGTGTGAGACAGGGCAGCCAGGGCTGAACATCAGAGCACAGGCATGAAGCCATGCTGCTGAGTTTGCCATGGGCACATGAGCAGCCCTATATAAGCACAACAAGAGTGTGACTAATTTTATTACATTCACAAGGGTAAAATAGCTTGTATCTGAGTTCAGAATTGAGCCCTTGGTATAAATACAGCTTTAAAATACGAATTCAGAAGCTACCAGTGGTTGCTGTGAAATGCACTAACACTGAAAGCCTCCTAAAATTTTGAGAAAATTCCATCCATCAGAGCCTTAAAACTGCTCATGCTTTTCATCATTTTGGAGAGGTTTTTTTCAATAATTTTCTGCTTCTATTTTATAGTCTATAGTTGAGGAAATCCTCTTGCTCTTGCCTTTTAAAATTTATTTTTGACATGGAAGAACATACATTTTTATGATACCCTTGCAAAATCTTGTGTGATAAGGTTAGGAAGAGGTGACTTATGTACTAAAAGAATTTGAGAGAAACATCCTATCACTTATATAATTATTTGTGACATAATTATACTGAGAAATTACTTTGAATAGCAACATTTACACTTTTTTTTTGAGGAATTGTTTTTGATATCTCCAGTCCAAACATCTCAGGCCTAATAATTCCTTCAAAATAATGTTCTCCACTGTAAACTGTTTCTTTGATTGTGAAAATTAGGTTGGATACTTCTGCATCAGTATTCTTAAGCATTGCAGTTATTCAGGATATCATAGAAATCTGTTTCCATTTTAAATCTTTTTTTTTTTAAGCCACTAGTTTTGAAGGTTACTATAGGGTAAGTCCTGAACGGGGAAAGGGTGTCTGGATGTATTAGTTCTATAAACACCTAGTAGAAAATTAAAATTAATAAGGCAAATATAAGCATGAAAAAGAATTAGTAACTCTAAAAGGGCAATTTACCTAATGAAAACATAATTTTATTAACTTGGCTATTTAGCCATGCATCTTTACTTATTGCGAAGGTTTTCTAGCAGTATAATTAAACCAGATAACTTTGGTTCATTATTCTCAAGTTCAACCCATGTTGTGAAGAGTCCCACAAAGAAGCAAGAATGCTTATTGTGGCTAATTCTGCTTTTGCCATTTATATTGGTGAATCCACATGATTTAGAGGATGAGGAAAGGTGACACTGGCAGGAGGCCCAGGACATTTCTATTCCTAGGGGCCAAATCCAGGTAAACAAGTAATCTGTTTATTATCCTCATCAGTGACTGGTTTGAGCACAAGGATCCCTTCATCCAGAGTGATGAGGTTTATTCTCCCTGGACACTTACAGAGGGTTTGGCCTTTAATGGTTATTTAGGCACCTCAGTGTCCAGTTCTGTATTTCTTAATGCTTAGCTTTCTCATAGGAGGAACTGTGAACATCCTGGGCTTCTGGAGGTTGTACTCATATCAGTAAACTTTGAATTTCTGGGTCTGTCTCTCTCTTCCTTTGGACACGCTCTTCACGCCCCTTGTGTGCAATGGGAATATCAGGAGCTGACTCTTTCATCCTAGGGAACATCTGATGCTTCCACAGCCTCTTCTTGGCAGTAACTGGGGGGCCAAAATAAGAGAGAAAATGTAGGGTATCTGTCCTAGGTATTGATAACACCCCTGAGTTTTTTTAAACAATATGTTTAACCCCAACATACAAAGCATGGCACCAGTTTTGGTTCCCCCTCATTCCTACCCTATCTTGTTCCTGGATACCAGCGGTCAGATGTACAGGAGAAGAACAGACAAGCCTGATGTACAGCTTGGACATAGTGAAAGTGTACCTTCTTCTGCTGCCCTTTTCAGGAGATTTTAAGCCTCATTTTCTTCTTTGGTCTTTCCATACTTCAAACTGGAAGAGACTCAAACTGGAAGAGCGCAGACAGGAGAAAAATTACTGCATTTGCTGCATCAAAATCCCATGGCAGTAGACTTTTTATATCACAGACAGGTACAAAGCTGAAGAAGAAGCTGACAAAAAAGATGAGAAAAATCTCACAGTAAATGTAGAAAAAAAATCAAAAATAACAGCCAGATAAATTGCTGTTTGTACAAATGTTGCAAAATCTTCATACCATGTATCTCCAAAATATTAAACACATACGTGGATTTATTCAGAATATTTCTGTCTTTCTATCAGTCATAAGTTTTTTGCAACCTTGAATTGCTGAATCTGGTAACTGAATTTAAAAAATTATGATAAGTGTTTAGCAGTAAGAAATGGTGATTATAATGGCCAGAATTTCAGCAATGAAATT
Source organism: Falco punctatus (assembly GCF_963210335.1). Taxonomy (NCBI): domain Eukaryota; kingdom Metazoa; phylum Chordata; class Aves; order Falconiformes; family Falconidae; genus Falco; species Falco punctatus. Next base: position 73,633,560 of record NC_137583.1, read on the forward strand.
ATCACATGATTCTAGGGTTCTCACAAGATTAAAAGGGATTAAATGTCTCTCTTAAGGTTTACAGTTTGATGCAAATCTATAAATCAAAAAAGGCTGCTTGTAATTCAGCTGCCTAAAAAATATTTAAAATCCACACAGAGCTTTTGATCTAAAGAAACATGAAGAAAAAAGTAGTTAGGTTAAAAATTTGAGGGTACATTGGCGCTGACTCTTTGGATTTTGTATTTTTAAGAGGAGTTTAGAGGAAACTAAGAGGATTTTTCCACCTTATCTAAACTAAATGAGAGGACAAAGGGAGGACTGTCCAGAGTACAAACGATGACCTATGAGATTAAAAAGAAGTCTCTTTGTTGCAATTTTATCATCACTTGTAAGTGACAAAGTGCCAAAAGACAGGTTTGTGGCAGCAGCAATATATTTTCTTCAGGGTAGGAAAATCATCAGCAAGGTGTCTGTATATGTGTAGCACTGCTTGAATATGAAAGCAATTTTCTGAAGCCCTGTGGCTTAATTCTATTGTTTTCGTCAAGAACGAATATTCTGGATCACAATCTTCAACAACTGATAGTAACAGGCACACCGTGAAAAATGGATAAGCAAGTTCCTCAGATGACTGCTGGACAAGGCCTCAGTACTATCAACAGCAATATTTGCATTTATCTAAAAAGAGATTAAATGCTAACAAGGTTTCAGTACATTTATCTGCCTGGCTTCTGTGTATGGTTCCCATTAAATTCAAGGGGGAAAGAATATGTAAAGGGAATAGAATAAAAAGGAAGAATAAAAAAAAAAATCACGCTGCATGTAGAGAGCGATTATAATCTTCCATTTTCTAAAATACATCTATACTAGAAAAACATCAACTAGAGATGCAGAAATACAATCAGTAACACTACAAGCAGTAACACAACTGCTCAATCAAAGTATAGTTAATGTAGGATAATAGTAATTATTGCATGATCTGCCTCTAATGTACTAACATACCTTTGAAAAAACTTAATTATGCATCCAATATTCATTCTTAATATCTTCTGAAAAATGTCTCAGATACATAAAAGCCAGTTCCTTTCCTGCAGCGGGACCATATCCTCCAGCACTTGATGGCAACATATTTTACAAGCTTCTTTAATTATTCAGTTCCATCCAGCCTGGCTGGCACCTTCATTATCTTCCCATGCAGAGCACCCTCCGACTTGGAGCAAAGACTGCGTGTACATGAGCAGGTTCTGCAGACGAGCTCAAGGGATTCTCTTTTCATTGGCAAGTAGAAACAGGTGTTGACTTCTCCATCCACTCAAAATCCACCCCAAAAAATCACTGGGTTTGTCCCAGTCATGGACTTGAATTAATGCTTTTTGTATAAATTATTTCAACTCAGTGAAGAGTATCTGTTTGATTGTATTCCTTCAGAAATCACAGGAAAAAACATATCTTAGGTAGGAACAAGATGGGACACTGAAAGCATTTGACTTCAAGTAAAAATTCAAGATTCTGATCCCAATTCAGGCAAGCATTTAATCTAGGTACAGGCTTTACTTATGCATTTAAGCAGCCTCATTTCAGACATGGCAAGATTAAAGCAGATGATGGTAAACATGGGCAAAATTAAGACTGTTCAGTTCCTTGCACATTTAAACTAAGGCATTTATTGCCCAAACTTCAAAGATATTTAGACACCTTAATCTTTCTGAGAAGCTGGGCATTACTCAACAACTTTTGAACTGGGCTTCTCCAATAAAGAGAGGTGAAACAAATTTATATTTTTAATGAATTTATGTGATTAATTAGAAAATTTGGTTAGAAAAAAATGATTCTGTATTCAAATATATTGAGTCTTGATATTGACACTATTTTTTGCATTTAAAAAGCTACCTTTATATGAATTTTAAACCTGATTGTCTAGTGAGTGCAAAAATTAAACCATTAAAATAGCATTGGGAAATAGTTTTTTTAAGAATTAATTATTTGCTTATTTACAAATTGAAATTTTTTGTATCTAATCATACAGTAAGGTTCATTAGCTCTCTGCTGCAGGAGTAACACAGTTCAGCTAAAGGCTCACGTTACTAATTTGTTATACAGTTCATAAAGATGGTGCCTTGGGGACAAAGCACTGTCCATCCACAAAATTCCATGGAAGCTAGCAGTGCTTAGTCAAGGATAGGCTCTGCCCATAGCTTTTAATATTCCTGCTTTTCTGGGGCAAGAAACTTTTACAGTCATCACTGGAGATGATATCCAAGATGAAAAACAGTGTATGGTTATGTGCATGCTCTTATCTTTTCAACTGATGGAGAATTTCCCAAGCTGCAATGAAGTAAAAGGGCTGTCTAGTTACAGGACCCACAGTTTACGAGGTGATGATATCTCCCATAGTGGGACTCTGTGTTGGTTACACAAGGAAATATTTTTGCCTAACCTCCATGAAAAATGGAAAACTACAGCAATCTGTCTTTAACTCCCACTCTAATAAGCTGTGAATAATAAATGTCTGAACACAACTATCCTAAGTGAGGCTGCTACTTAGGTTAAATATAATAGCAGGCACTAACTACACAAAGGGACATAAGCACAAAGGGGAACTGTGGTGGAGTTAAACACTGGTTAAAAGCCTAACTGACTGTCTAACTAGGGAAAAGGGTATTTTTTATGTTCTCAGGTATGAAAAGGGAATCATGGATACATTTCTAATTGCTTTCCATGACTGTAATTTTTGATGCTGTTTGCTATAACAATAAATAAAAACCACATTTAAATACACATTTTGCATGTGTATTATCCTGTAAATATAAAACTGATATGAAACCAGTATTGTGAATGTCTTTAGTGACTGCTATGGTCTATTTAAAGCCTCAGAATATTTCTTGAATTGAATTCACCATTGAATGAGTTCACCTCACAGCCATAAAGATAACCCTTGTTTTTTTAAAGGAAAAATGTAAAAGTATATACTATTATAGTATAATAATGTAAAAAGCATTTTGCAGTGAATTCCAGTGCAATATAACCAGCCTCAGATCCTTAAATTTCCCAAAACTGACTCCCCCCATGAAAAAATACAGCTAGTCACAACGCAAGCCCATTATTGGATCATGGAGGCCAGTTTCATTAGGGCCTGGGATTCTGGGAGGGACCTCCAGAAAAATCAGACTATCAGCAAGAAAAATAAGTCCATTATTTACCAAGATATTGGCGTTCTGTCTCTACATTCAACTACTTGTAACACTGCACATGAGAACTACAGTACTGAAAATATACTGTATCAAGAACGGCACACAAGATCTATGAACAATTTGTCCCTCCTGTCATTGCCAGAACAAGCCTCACTGCAGATCAGAAATGAAGCAAAACAAAAGAAAAAACCTCAGGCAGAAGATACTCTATTCAAACAACCCACATATCATGGGCTAAATTTTAAAAATTTGCAAAGTTCAAATTGCACGACCCTATTATATGAAAATACACAATGCATACATATGTTAGTGAGGCATTTCTGAATGTATTCATCCAGTTTCTCATTTAAGTTATTTGTATTTTACCCTGGACTTGATAGAGCTAGGCACTGAAATCATATGGGTAATTTGTTCAATGTGAAAATAAGAAATTTTTTCAAGAATGAAAACTATTTAAATTCTTACAGGTTAAAAAAGCAGCTAACAAACTGTAACACTGGTATGCTTTATATGAACAAGATTTCTACAACATTTGAGATAGATGAAATAGAGAGTCATGCAACAATCTTTTGACCTTCAGCCTTGTGGTATCCTAAGTATCAAGTCATATGGTTCCTTCCCTATATTCTTCAAGCCCTATCTGAAAAACTAGGTGTTTTGTTTCCACAGCCCACACACAAAATTTTCACAAGCTGTATCTCCTAAAGGTTGCAATGTCTCTTTACATTTTACCCTAAATTTATTTATTCATATGTTTACTCACCTATACTCCTTTGTTTTGAGTTAAAATGCCCTTGAGTTTAGGCAATTCTCAATCCCTCTGTCTACCTTCTGTCCACCACGATGTAATTAAAGCAATCACATCCTTTTCCAGCTAACTTTTTGCAAGGTTAACAAAACCCTGTTGCGATTTCCAGCTCCTTGGTCATCCAAGCAACTTTTCTTTGCAATTGTTTGTACTTGATTTCAGCTCTACTGTAGATTAGCGAGCAGAATTTTATCAGTACTCCAGATGAGATTTCACTAGGGCCTTATAAAACGGCATTCACATTTCCTTCTTTCTTAGAAACATTTCACCTGATATATACTAACACTGCTTACTTTTCACAGTCAACTGCATCCAACTGATCTCAGAGTTACCCTTCGCACTGACTTAAGACTGTGTCCACATTGCTTAAGGTACCTACTACAGGTAACAGCAGAGGACACAGCAACAAATGGTGCAGAATTACTCATGCCTGCCACTGCTTGGGACAGGCAGCCTTTTTTCTAGTGAGCACCAACTATGTCTAAATCGCACAGCACTTAAGCTGGGTCCCATGTGGTACCTGCATGATACTCCTGTGGCCCAAAGAATTAATACAGATTCTCTTGTGGCTTTCCAGTTAAGGTACCCAACATAATAGGGAAACTGAATTGCATTATGCCAGAGTAATGTCAGACCAAGGGCGCTGTTTGGACATGTGTGATATATGAGACATACTGGGGTTTCTGAAACAAGGTTGATGGCTACGGAGGGCAAAGGAAATTAAACGTGCCTGAGCTCTCCCTATCTGTATATAAGAAGCAGTTCCTAGAGTGAACTATACCTTCTAGCTAATAACACACCTGGTTTTCCACTGGGAATGAATTAACGGTGAGGTCCAAGAGAAAGCTTCAGGATCCAACATACATGCAGTGTAGCTTATCAGAAGACTCAGTGAGCTGAGGATTTCCATAATTTCACTAGTACATGCATATTTACTCTTTTTTTCCCCAGTTATTTCCAACAGATGGTGGCCCCTTGCTTGATAGAAAATGTTGCTATTGCTCTCCATTGATCAGACCAATGCAAATTACTTTTACATTTTCTTTATATTTAATTTAAATTGAATCATCTCACAGTGACTGCTTAGGTTATTTTCTGGGGCCATTTCAACCTTAAAATCTCCACTGTTTCCCTACATGGTATATGAAATAACATCAACTTGTATTGATTCAGTGACTTTTTACTGAAGAAATCCATCTGTTACCAGTCTGTTACCTACAGATACACCATTAAACAAAACATCAACAGTGAACAATGGAACTCTTCTATCATGCAATTATTAGAAAAGTCCACGATGTAAGTTTGCGCTTTTTCAACTAGCTGCCTCAGTCAACTCGTAAGCACAGTTTAGGAGTTACCACAAGCTGGCAAGCAGTCTCAATAAGCACACATGGAGGCAACCTGTTTGAAGTATTTAATAATATGGACATGGGTTATGCCCTGCTGTTGGCTTCTACATCAGAAAATAGTCCTAGGGCCTCTTAATTTGCTGGTATAGCCTTGGCCCACACAATTATTAGCATTGCCTAAAGAGAAACCAAATATTTCAAACTCATTTGGAATTATTACCACCACTTAAATATATTTAAATCTGGTTTTAAATGCATTTCTTCAACGTGCAATGGTCTGCCATTTTGTCAGATCTTTAAAAGGCAAGACATTCAGTTAGACTCTTCTAACCTTGTTTGAATATACTGAAATCTAATTGTGAACATCACAGCTCACTTCACCTCTGTGATGAACAGACCCAGTCTCTGCATTCAAACACCTCTAAACTTTGGGCATTTTGCCCAGCTTTGCTGTTGGCACGGAGAGAATTATATTTTAGCATTACAGGGCTTCTTCCTATAACACCAAAACCATCAAATTCCTGGAAGATATCTTCTGTGCATAGAAAAGTGGGACTATAACAAGAACATAAACCGGCAAAAGGTGGTCAGAGACAGTGATCTTATGGAATTTGTGCAGATCATACAGAGTTTCAGAGGGGCAAAACCTCATCAACAGAGACACAGCAGCTCCAGCCACTATTGTTCAGACCCACAAATTTGCATTGCCCCCTTGCTTGCACCACTGACTCCAGTGGGGACCACACGTGTACAGAGCTCAGCAGGATCAGAGACTGCTTGTTTCAGACTCTTCCATGACCACAACTGGCTCCTCTAGGTTCTCAGTAATTAATAAGTGATCACCATAACATGTTATGCATTCAAAAATCTTTTTCTTATACTGATATTTCTTTATTCTCCGAATAACATAAATGATGAATTTTTACTAAAGGTATTGCTTAGGTCACTGTTTTACACTTAACTCAGGCTGCATCTTTGTGCCCTTGCTTTCTCAGCTACTCTCACTAATGCTCGGGAAAGGCCCGGGTTGATTTTCTTAACATTTTTATAGTACTGGGAGCAAAGAGGGAGGGGATAATGAGAAGGAAAGGGATCATTTATCAAGACAGAATTAAAAGCAAGACTTTAACAAAAATATATTTGGGTTAAGATTTTAAATGGCATTTGCCTGAATTGTCTGGGAACCAATTTCCATTCACTCTAGCCTCCTGTGGCCAGAAGGTTTATACAATGCATTTTACACTGTGATTTTCCCCATATTATGAGGGGGTAGTTATTTCAGATTCTACTGTGCTTCCAGAGCTTCAAAGCTGAGTCTTAACCTTTCAATCTGCTTATTAATACTCATGTCATGGCTCCTGTTGAGAAAGAGGTTTAGTGTCACTGTCCTCAATCAGTGTCCTTTCATTCACTTTCATTAAAGAACCATGTTTTCCTGACAAAGGATAACAAATGGACGCTGTGGGTCCCTAATGTGCTTTTTGACTACAGAGCCTGTACCATTTGTCTGAAGCAATGGCAATTATTTGTCACTTTAATAGGAGTTGGCAAGGAGATCCAAAAACATATGACCATTATTCATCAATATGTATATCTTGTGCTTGCATTAATATTAGAATATCATTATTATTACCCTGACATTGTATGAGCTAGATGAAATTACATCATGTAAAAAATGTATTAAGCTATGTTCAGCTATATCCATACAGCAAGGCAAAAGCAATTTAAAGACCTGTGGCAGCTCTGTGTTGAATGCAGCAATTCATTCTGATTAGCAGTAAACCCCCTTTACCTGTGTATTAATGAAATATATTTCAGTATCATTCTACTGTTAATTGGAAATAGCACAGTTCTGTGTTACTGTTGTTACCAGACATACACAACGATCTCATCCATTTTCTTTGTTCCTAAAATCTCATGATATTTAATACTCCAGGCATTTCTGGTACACGACATGATAAAAACCAGCCAATTTCTGTAAATTCTGGAGAATGGCATAGCCATACTTCTTCCATTTCTTCTAGGTGTTTTTGTTGCTACTGTTTGTGCTTAAGCTGTTGCACATTTCTTTAAACGAAGCTTGTATGCAGTACTTGAGTCCACTGCTACGTTCATTATCATTTTTTCCTACAGAGGAGTAAGAGTTGTGCTTATGTCAGTGATGGTTGGATTTAGATCAAAAATTACTAGTTAAAGCCAGAGAGATATTCCAATTATTCCTTGAGTTTGTGGAGCATGGGATTAAAAGTGGATGAAGAAAACATGCTAACAATGTTTAGTATTTTTCTTCTCATTCCCCTCCACCTGAAAAATAACACTACTCTATGAAAAAAGTAAGGTAGAAAAGCCTAGAAATAAAAGCTCTGTAATAAAATTCAAGGGCCGCAGGTTCCATTCAAGCAGGCTATTAGCCTTCATTGCAGAGTTAATTCAGGTAATTTCTCTCCTGAGAGTATGACTTGAGGCAGAAAGACCCCACCATGAAATTATATTTGAGTAGTGTCTTCATTTTGGCTGGGATAGAGTTAATTATCTTCTTAGCAGCTGGTGCAGTGCTCTGTTCTGGATTTGGTATGAGAATAATGTTGATAACACACTGATTTTAGTGGTTGCTGAGTAGTGTTTATACTAAATCAAGGACTTTTCAATTTCTCAGGCCCTGCCAGCAAGACGGCTGGAAAGGCAGAAGAAATTGGGAGAGGACATAGCCAGGACAGCTGCACTGTCCAAAGGGATATCCCATACCATGGGACATCATGCTCAGTATATAAACTGGAGGCAGTTGGCCAGGGCCTGCCAATCACTGCTGGGCATCGGTCAGTGGGTGGTGAGCAATTGTGTTGTACATCCCTTGTTTTCTTTTTTCCCTTCCCTTTGGATTTCATTCCTCTCCCCTTCTTCCTCCTTTCATTATAACTGTTATTATTATTATTATTGTTGCTTTATTTTATTTCAATTATTAAATTGTTCTTATCTCAACCTTCGAGTTTTACATTCCTTTTTTATTCTCTTCCCCATCTCTCTGGGTGGGAGAGGAAGTGAGCAAGCAGCTGCATGGTACTTAGTTACCAGCTGGGGTTAAAACACAAGTAGTTATGTTTTCCCAGGTGACATACTTACCTTTGCTAACATTAAAAAGGCTTCAAAGCATACATTCCCTTGCACTTAGCAATGCAGCAAGTGCAACCATTTAAGCACACTTTCCTGGTGAATTGTTGGAAAATATAGTTCATAACTAAACAGCAACACCAAAACTTATCAGAGGTGATGGCAAAGGCACATGGCTTCAGAATACTCAAAATGAACAAAAATAAGTTTTGTATCACAAAGCCCTGGAATCCACATGATAGAGTAATTAGTTTAGTAGCTAATAAATTCTAGAAACTTGATTTTTCATCTGTTCCTGTTCTCAGTTGGAATAAGATACAAAGAGCGTGATACTTACAAACTTGTATGTGTGAGATTTTTCCAGGTCACTTAATTCCAAGTGTCTTGGTCACTTCGTTCAGTAGATCTGGACTAATATCCACTAGGAACTTTTAAGGACATGGGACTCTTCCCTTTGTTTATTCTCCTTATCTTCCAATTAAAAACAAAAGCTACATTATTTTACCTCTCCAACATGATTTGTTCATTAATTCCTATTTGTTCCAACTCTAGCACCGTATCAATTTTTTATCAGATATTTCTGTTAAAATTAGGTTACTCTAAAACATTTAAATCCATCCCACCAACCATGCACCTTAGTGTGCACTATGGACTTAGATTACTGTTCTAGGAAGGGTTTGACTTTGATCACTCAAGTGCTTTCTTAGTAGGCAGAAAAAGAGAGCTGTAAAATGCCTTTGAATTCCTTCATGGAACAACATAATGTGAAGCAATAGTTGTGTCAACTTAGGAGCAAGCACATATGACAGACAAAAGGGCATCAATTATGCAGGTGGAGGGATTTTTGCAGAATATCACTTGGTGCAATTGAGGCAAAAAGACCAAAGACATGAAGAGAAAGAATCAATAAATCAACAATATGTCCTGAACAACACTGGGATTATAGCACTAAAAAAAGCCCAGCAAGAGTTATGCCAAGTACTACCTGAAAGAGGCTTCTAATTCCTGTCATTTTGAGCATTCCTTGTAAATAAAAAGGATGATACCAAGACACCTGACTCCCTCAACAACTTCTAAAAGAAATATTTCATTGACCAATTGCTCAAGTCAAACAAGAGACATAGGAGGATTCTTTCCACTACTGTGTCTTCTTCACCTACATGTCAAGTAAGCAGTCCAGTCAGAGGGAGGGAGGAAGGTTTGGCCAGTGCAAAAACAAATGCAGCATCAGGACAGGGAGCAGCAGGAGCACTGAAGAGGTCAGCACTGTAATAATTACATAAAGCAGTGAGGAACAAGTGAAAAATAATCCGGACTGCACTTAAACATTGGTTTTTGTAAAGATGGTAGCGGAGGAATTCCACAAGCTTGTGAAACTTCATGTAGCATGAAGCCAGCACTGTCATTTTCCATTCTTCACAAGCATAGGAATGTTTCAGGTATTTCAGGTCGAAAGTATGTTTCTTGAGAAGTCAAATCAACAAAGTGGCTAAGCTGCTCTAAAGCTGCAATGGATTTGACATAAAAAGAGAGTGGAAGCATAAAGATGGCCATGAGCTACCCTGTTCCCATCCCAGAACATGGGGTACCAAGTCCTGCTCTGTAAAACATGAGAATTAAGTGAAAAAGTACTGTTTAGTATCTTCATCAATGATAGAGAGAGCAGGATCAAGTGCACCCTCAGCAAGCTTGCAGATGACAGAGTGCTGCAGCTGACATACCTGAGGGATGGGTTGCCACCCAGAGGGGCCTTAGACAAGCTTAAGAATTGGGCCCATGTCAACCTCATGAGGTTCAACAAGGCCAAGTGCCAGGTCCTGCACCTGGGTTGGGGGAACCACCGGCATCAATATAGACTGGAGGATGAAGGTACTGAGAGCAGCCCGGCAGAGGAGGACTTGGAGGTGCTAGTGGATGAAAAGGTGGACATGAGCCAGCAATGTGCATTTGCAGCCCAGAAGGCCAAGTGGGCATCAGGTCAAGGAAAGGGATTACGTCCTTCTACTCTGCTCTGGTGAGACCCCACCTGGAGTGCTGCATCCAGCTCCGGAGCCCTCAGCACAGGAAAGACATGGACCTGCTGGAGCAGGCCCAGGGGAGGGCCACAAATATGATCAGAGGGATGGAACACCTCTCCTGTCAAGACAGGATGGGAGAATTGGGGTTATTCAGCCTGGAGAAGAAAACACTCCAGGGAGACCTTATTGCTGCCTTTCAGTACTTAAAGGGGGTTTATAAGAAAGATAACAGACTTTTGTAGGGTCTGTTGCAATAGGACATGAGGTAATGTATTTAAACTAAAAGAGGGCAGATTCAGACTAGGTATGAGGAAGAAACTTTTTAAACAATGAGGGTGGTGAAACACTGGTGCTTGACCAGAGAGGTGGTAGATGCCCCATCCTTAGAAATATTCAAGGCCAGGCTGGACAGAGCTCTGAACAATCTGATTTAGTTGAAGATGTCCCTGCTCACTGCATGACCTGTGTAGAGGAAAGAAGGCAATGGGTTGATTAGCATTGATAGTATGCAGCTGTGGCTTTCTTGTTATACTTTATGCTTCTTTTTTCAAATATATCTATAAGCATTAAAATAGAATTTTCTTCTTCTGCACCCATATCAATTAGTCCCCATCTATGCTGGGCACCAAAAGTTGCCATTTGAGTTAAGATGAACAACTCTATTGATTAATTGTCAACAGCTCACCTCTCACAGTATCTGTTATGGGTCACAGGTTCTACCACTTGTCTCAGCTACACTGGGTACCAATTGTTGTAGTCAGAGTCCAACTCAGTTTGCCTCACACAGGGCACCAGTTATTGCAGCACAAACAAACTAATAAGCTACAATGAGACAAGGCCACACTACTACTCCCCACTCAATCCACACTCCTCAGTGCTATTTAAATACTTAGCTGGAACAAGCTACAGCTGCACATCATCCATGTCAACCAACCCACTGCCTTCGAGGCAAGGCCACAGCTGCATGTTATCAATGCTAATCAACCCACTGCCTTCATTCACCTACAGACCTGTAAAGGCCCCTTCCAACCCAAACTTCTATGATTCTATAACCAACAAAATAATAAAGCACTTGGAGAGTTTGATCAAAGAGAAAGAATCCAAAGCTTAGCTACATGAGATGGTTTTCTGAGGAACAATGAGGTCTGGATATAGTAAGCTATGGTTAGAAGTTTTATATCTGCCCAGAGTGGGCTTGCTAAGGTGTACTTTTAATAGCACTTCGGATTGACTTTCTTTTTCCTGTTTTTTTGATGCAAAATCAGTAAGTATGGGATGGCCAAAGTAGCTGCATCAATGCTTAGATATTGTTTGGAGTGTTTAACAAACATGCCTTTTCAGTGTTTTCTCAAGGGTATATATTATGGTAAGAGCAGAATATTCCTTCGGTCTTCTAAGAGCATGAATGGGAACAAAGAAAAATGGGAAATACAGCACAATTAAGATCATCACCCTTAAATAAGAACAGCTACACAACAAAGCACTGAAGGAAATCATACTGTCTGAATAACTTTAATATGTACATATATCTGGCACTTGTGAATCTTTAAGATTCAGGTTATTTATCATTCCAGTTTTTAGTAAACAAAATAGAGCTGGAATAAGCTGCAAGAAAGCACTTAGTTGGTGCAAAATGGTTTGTGGAAAACCAGAATAGCATCCGAAATAGCAAATCACCTGCTGGTGCTATACAGACAGATGATATCCTAAAAATAACCTTAAAAAAAAAGTAAAACCTGCAGCCTTCATTAGTTTCCTCACCCAGCTTACCAGTGGGAACCCCACTACCAGACCTATTCGCGCAGGAGTGGGGGAGGCACATGTCAGAGTAAATGTCTTGAAGTGAGTGCTTGTGACAGAAGCTAGGACTGCAACTGAAAGAAATGTACATTAAATATGGCATAGTAAAATGAATCTCATATAAGCTTTATGTCTTTTTAGGATTTCACTTTTGTGTAACAGCTCAGAAAACAGCAACATTTTTCCCTTGTGATTCATAGGGGAGAACCCACAGGAATACTGTGCACATAGTCTGAAAAATCAGATTTTGCGGCCACAAAACTTTGAAAGATATGCAGAAGAGTTCCTCAGGATAGTCTAGAATCATAGAATCATTTAGGTTAGAAAAGACTTTGGGGATTATCGTGTCCAACTGTTAACCCAGCACTGCCAAGTCCACCACTAAACTATCCCTAAGTGCCACATCTACGCATCTTTTAAACACGTCCAGGATGGTGACTCAGCCACTTCCCTGGGCAGCCTGTTCCAATGCTTGACCACCCTTTCAGTGAAGAAATGCTTCCTACAATCTAAACCTCCCCTGGCACAAATGGAGGCCATTTCCTCTTGTCTTGTCACTTGTTCTCTGGAAGAAGACACCCAACCCCACCTCACCACAATCGCCTTTCAGGCAGTTGTAGAGAGCAATAAGCTCTGCCCTGAGCTTCCCTTGCTCCAGACTAAACACCCCCAGTTCCCTCAGCCATTCCTCATAAGCCTTGTGCTCCAGACCCTTCACCAGCTTCGTTGCCCTTCTCTGGACACGCTCCAGCACCTCAAGGTCCACTCTGAAGTGAGGGGCCCAAAACTGAACACAGTGTTCAAGGTGCAGCCTCACCAGTGCCCAGTACAGGGGGACAGTCACTCCCCCAGCCCTGCTGGCCTCACTGTTTCTGACACCAGCCAGGATGCTGCTGGCCCCCTTGGCCACCTGGGCACACTGCTGGCCCATGTGCTGTCAACCGTCAACCAGCCCCCCCAGGTCCTTTCCCACCAGGCACTTCCCAGCCACCCTTCCCCAGCCCGTAGCACTGCGTGGGGCTGTTGTGTCCCCAGTGCAGGACCCGGCACTTCTCCCTGTTGAACCTCCTACAACTGGCCTCGGCCATGGGCCCGGCCTGCCCAGACCCCCCTGCAGAGCCCGCTTGGTGTCCTCTGCAAACTGGCTGAGGGGGCACTCGATCCCCTCATCCAGGTTGTCAATAAATTTATTAAACAGAACTGGCCCCAATACTGAACCCTGGGGGACACCACCTGTGACCAGCCACCAGCTGGATATAACACCATTCACCACCACCCTTTGGGCTCAGCTGTCCAGCCAGGTTTTAACCCAGCGCAGAGCACACCCATCCAAGCCTTGAGCAGCCAGTTTTTCCAGGACAATGCTGTGGGAGATGGTGTCAAAGGCTTTACTAAGGTCCAGGCAGACAACATTCACAGCCTCCCCCTCACCCACTAGGTGGGTCCATCTTGTTGTAGGAGATCAGGTTTGTCAAGCAGGACCTGCCTTTCATAACCACACACTGGCTGGGCCTGATCCCCCTGTTGTGACACCTGATGGTGCTCAGACTGATCTGCTCCATAACCTTCCCCTGCATTGAGGTCAGGCTGCCAGGTCTGTAGTTCCCCAGATCCTCCTTCCTGCCCTTCTTGTAGCTGGGCATCACACTGGCTGACCTGCAGTCTTCTGGGACCTCTCTAATTTGCCATGACTCCTGATAAATGATGGAAAGTGGCTTGGTGAGCTCCTCTTCCAGCTCCTTCAGTGCCCTTGGGTGGATCCCATCCGGCCCCATAGACTTGTGCATGTCTAAGTGGAGCAGCAGGTCGCTAATCATTTCCTCCTTGACTGTGGGGACTTCATTCTGCTCCTCCTTGTCCCTGTTTTCCAGCTCAGGAGGCTGAGTACCTGGACGGTAACTGGTCTTACTGTTAAAGACTGAGGCAAAGAAAGTATTAAGCACCTCTGCCTTTTCATCATCCTTTGTGGCAATATTCCTCACCATAACCAATAAATGCCGAAGATTATCCTTGGCTCTCCTTTGGTTTTTAACATATTTGTAAAAACATTTTTTGTTATACTTTATGGCAGTGGCCAGCCTGAGTTCTAGCTGGGTTTTTGTCTCCCTAATCTTTGCCCTGCATAACCTTGTGACATCCTTATAGTCCTCCTGAGTTGACTGCTCCCTCTTCCAACTCTCCTTTTCTCCCTGAGTTCCAGCCAAAGCTCTGTTCAGCCAGGCTTTTGGCACATGGGGATGGCCTGCTCCTGCACCTTTAAGACTGCATTCTTGAAGGATGTCCAGCTCCCTGGACCCCTTGACCCTTCAGAACTGTCTCCCAAGAGACTGTGTCAACCAGGCTCTGAAACAGGCCAAAGCTGGCCCTCTGGAATGCCAAGGTAGTGGTTCCACTGACTCCTTCTTACTTCTTTGGCAATCGAACATGTAGCCATTTTCTGGTAAACTCTCTGGGACAATGATTGTCTTCCATATTGTGCCCAGAATACTGAAACTTTCATCCCTTTTTCAGGTCCCCAAGCAGTGTAACTGGGGGAAAAAAAAGAAAAGAAAAAAAAAAAAAAAAAAAGGGAAAGGGTATTATCTTGCACTTTTTAAAGCTGCAAATGATGAATATTATATTTTTGTTGCTGCTTTTTTCTTCCTGTGAAAGCAAATATTTATCTTGAGCAGTCAACTAACACATAATAGAAACAGGGCATCCCACACAGTGCAGTGCTGCACCAAGAACTTCTTCAAACTCCCTTCTCAAAGGATATTTATTGTCCTTGACCTTGACTGTCCTTTGGGAAACAGAGAAAATTCAATCTTAGCTTTCCAAAGCAGTAGCAAAAGCTAATCAAACTCACTTTCACTTACATTTCCAGCATGTGTATTGCCTTCTGATGAAGACTTCTGCCCACTGAGAGCTTAATCCAAATCTAAGGCATTCCCACAGGGGCTCTAGGTATGCTGACACAGTAAGTAACTCCATGTCAACTTCAACAAATTTTTAGCTAATCTGGGGTCCTCCAGATTTTATCTTCAGCATCCCAGTTATATTTTAATGTGGAGAGCCTGGCATTTTATATTAAATTTTGGACAGTAAAGAAATATTAAATTCATTTGGCTTAAAAAAAAAATTTCAATAGGAAAGGTGCTTTTCATCCCATTCTAGCTTCTTTTTAAATAGAAACACTGTGGATAGCATTGCTTATATAGCTTGACAGTGACTTATGTATGAATGGACACATGGACAATATTTGCACCAGATTAAACCTCAATAAAAACAGTCTCAGAAACCTCTGGAGGATATCCTCAAACGTGGAAGAAAAGAGCATTCTAAGGAGCAACTGATGGTGCTTGTGATGAGGTGTAGCTTGTTTTCTACTCAGCAGACAGTCACTAACATCCAGTGCTACTAAACTCTGCGAATAAAATACACTTTGGGTGAGCTTTCTCATCTATTCAACATTTCACCTCTTCCCTGCAACTCATCTCAAAAATTTCTTTGGCAAAGGGGACAAAAATGTAGCTCGTAAAAAGCTGAAGGTAAAACCATACAATATTCCAATCATTCATTAAGTCATACATGCACAGAGAACTGCAGTTTTACAAGAAGATGCTTATAATGTTTCCTGTATGATTTAGAATTTTATAGTTCTAAAAATGATCTACTGACACACAAAATCTAGACTAGAATGTCAGTTTTGGTTTATCACAGTAGAAATCTATTATCCAAAAAAACTCTCCACAATCTCTGGGGAAGAGAGACAATGGCAGAACTTCCAGAAGTGGTTACAAGAAAACAAAGCACAGTTTTAGTGATTAGGCAAGCAAGAAATAAGTAAAAGGTTTGTTTGCTTTAAAACTGGAGAGCTCAGTCCCGCTGCAGAGATTGGGGTAAAGCTAAGCTCTGTAAAGGTTTGTGCTCATGGTCTCTGAGTATTTCAGTACTCTTGTATTCAAATAAGGAAAGTTTGACAGCTCAAGGGAAAACAACATAAGCTCATTTTCTTAAATGGGTACACCTCACCAGCAGATGCAAACAGTTCTCAAAAATGGATGAGTTCTTATTGAAAATGGACAATAATTATTCCAAATTAGGACATGATCTAATTAAAGGAAGTTATATTTGAGAACATGATGTAAATAAAAAAGTAATTTAATCAAAATAAAAAAATAAAGTTTGGTTTCAAGGTCAGAACACAAAAGTCATACTACAAATTTTACTTTGCCTCATTGCTTAAATAATTCCTATTCTAAACATATAATATTTGTTTTTCAGCATACTTTGCCGTTCTGTTTGTTAACCATTATCTTTCATGGGCTTGAGTGAATGAACTGCATTGAACTGACCCCTCACATAGGATCCTGCAGAAAAAATGGAAAGAACAGTCTGTCTGGATCCCTGTTGATCCTTCTAGGTGAAATACTGAGTCTGCTGGAATTGCCAGGAATATGGTTATGTATTTAGTAAAATTTTCTCATAAACATTATGATTTTTTCTTTAATGAATTAGTTGTATAAAGGAAAAGATAGCACAGCAACAACACAAGCTGAACTCTATCATTGGCTTGCATGATACAAACATAAGTGGGTTGTGAATACATCTCACATTTATAAGATCAAGATATTTGATGTATAAAAATCAAGATAGTGCTCTTAAAAATGAAACATTACAGTCGCATAATGTTTTGAAGGAAAAAGCTTTCAATAAAACATATTTACATCTAACTGACCCATACCCAAAAGTATTCTCATAAATATTTTGCAGTCAAGCAAGCTAAAGCTACTTTAAAGAGGAACTGTCAATAATTTCTAAAATAGAACATAAAAATAACTAAGGTGTCCTTTTGATCCTTGTGAGTATACTTTATTTGTCCTTGAAAAAAATATATCCAATGTACCTTTCAAAATGATTTATTATGTGTTATTGTTACAGTGTTCAATATTGTTCAATACTGAACTACTGTACTGATTACCACTCTCCCAGTCTGCTTTAGTTCTATCATGTGCTTTTATTTACCACCTGAGGCAAAAACATTTTAATTGGTTTAGGGAAGCTTGAACTCTCTTTTATCAATGACATATTTCATCAAAACAGAATGAAGCCAGGAGCTGTACGTACTCTCCCAGTGTTGAAAAACAATGGTTTTGTTTGAGAACTTAAGTTTGGCAATGGATCTCTGCAGTGTAAATTACTTAATCATTTAATAGCGATAGCAGAAAATCTTGGTTTTTTCTTCTTTCTTTTAATAGTAAGAAAACTTATAAATAGATTGCATTAACTTCTCCATAGTTTAACTTTATCCTATGCAAATACATTCTGCAAACTGTCCCTAAAGCCTGTATTGTATATCTACCAAAGTTCTAGAGTATAACATTACACAGTTTATAGTTCTGCATGTGACAAAACTAAATCATCTACCTTCCCTGATTAAAGAAGTTTCTGTTCAAATTATCTTTATACAAAACAGAGAACTGTAGTCATACTTGAAATAAGTCACAGTGTTTGCAGTGATTTAAAAAAAATAATCAAGCTGTCCAGATCAAAAATGCACTTTTAAAAAAGCATATGACTTTCTTAGGGAAGATATCATATGAATTGTGAACAACAAAAACCAGTTGCCTTTCTATTTTATTAAAAGTGCTTATCTGACTAGGCCAGGACCCCGCTGTAAGAATCATATTTTTAAAAAGTTATTTAAAATAAAAATATATGTATAACTACAATATAGTAGTTAAACTTAATTGCAAAACAAGGAATACATCTATTAGTCTGTTATATCAATATTTTCAACTATAATCATAAAATTTAACATTGAAATATAATAAGAATTATATAACAATTTTTTTTTTTCATGAACAACAGAATTGATGAACCCTTTTCTCCTAGCAGGTTACCTATTACACCCCTAAGATAAGCTGCCTGCTACAGCTTATGCTTATTTGGGCAAAAGGTGCAGCGGCTGGCTGGCATCACACACGGTGACCAACTAGCCAGTTTCTGTTTCTGCACATGTAGCAGTTCCACGTGTACTTATGCATGTAAATTCTCTTTGTCTTTTTGTCAGTGAAGGAAATCTCTATTCAAATAGCAGTTTTCACAAAACTTCTCAAAATTCATGACCTTTAAAACCTCAGATCCACCCTGAATGTATTGTTTGAAATTTATTTCCAGGATTCAAATTTTTTTAGGGATAGTTGGAAGGAAAGACGTGCAGACAGATCAAAAGAATAATTGCATATATTTTGTTTGTTTAGGAATTCAAGTGAAACAAAAGCGATAAAAAGAGACACCTATGATCTTTACCTTTTTGGCTTGCACAACAGTACCTTATGGCATGTTGGAGACCCTTCAGTGTCACCAGCAGTCACTGGAAAAGACTTCTGCTTCCCCTGACACTTGTGGTTCTTGCTCTCTGCCTGTTCGCTGCAGGGGGAACAAAAGGAACATGTCTGCAAACTTTAGGCACTGTGGAGGATGTGCTGGGTACATAGGGCACTTGTTAATATGTCAAATGGCTGTGCTTCACAGATTCTTTAGAGGCTTGGGTAAGGAATGCTCTGTTAACCTTAAATCATGCTTAAGACGGGTTGAAAAATGTGCAAAACATGTCTTGTGACGTCCAGAACAAATAATACAGTTAAAAACATTTACAGAATACAACATAACTATTTGTATTGGGTTTGCATGGCAAGACTGGGGGGGTGGGGAGTGGGTGTAGAGGGTGTGTGCTACAGGGGTGGTTTCTGTGAGAAGCTGCTGGAAGATTCCACTACGTCCAATAGAGCCAATCCCAACCAGCTCCAAGACGGACCCACTGCTGGCCAAGGCCAAGCCCATCAGTGATGGTGGTAGAGTCTCTTTGATCACATATTTAAGGAGGGGGAAAAGTTACTGTGCAACAGCAATTGCAGCAAAAGAGAGGAGTAAGAATATGTGAGAGCAACAACCCTGCAAACACCAGGTCAGTGCAGAAGGAGGCAGGAGGAGCTCCAGGAGCTGGAGCAGAGATTCCCTGGCAGCCCCTGGTGAAGCCCCTGGTGAGGCAGGCTGTGCCCCTCAGCCCAGGGAGGTCCATGGTGGAGCAGGTATCACCTGCAGCCCGTGGAGGAGCCCACGCTGGAGCAGGTGGATGCCTAAAGGAGGCTGTGACCTCTGGGAAGCCCGTGCTGGAGCAGGTTTGCTGGCAGGACCTGTGACCCTGCAGGGGATCCATGCTGGAGCAGCCAGTTCCTGAAAGACTGCAGCCTGTGGAAGGGACCCACGCTGGAAGAGTTCATGAACTTCAGCCCATGGGAAGGATTCACATTGGAGAAATTAATGAAGAACTGTCTCCCATGGGAGGGACCCCACACTGAAGCAGGGGGAAGAGTGTGAGGAGGAAGGAGCAGCAGAGACACTGTGTGATGAACTGACTGTAACCCCCATTCCTCCTTCCCCTGCACCACCTGGGGGGAGGAGGCAGGAAAATTGAGAGTGAAGTTGAGCCTGGGAAGAAGGGAGGGGTGAGGGGAAGGTGTTCCTAAGTTTTGATTTTTAGTTCCCATTATACTACTTTGATTTGAATAGTAATAAATTAAACTCATTTCCCTAAGCTGAGTCTGTTTCGCCCATGACAGTAACTGCTGAGTGATCTCCCTGTCCTTATCTCAATCCACAAGCCTTCCATTGTATTTTCTCTCCCTGACCAGTTGAGGAGGGAAGTGACAGAGTGGCTTTGGTGGGCACCTGGTGTTCAGCCAGGGTCAGCCCACAGCACTACCTTTACTTTACATACAATTAATTTACCTTTACACTAGTAACCTATTTTTCTCCTAACAAGATGCTAATGAGGCTTTCAGGTTTCGTGCATTTCTTTCCCCGATTTTGGAGGTATCTTAAGTCTTACAGCTATTTTCTTATTTGATGGAATCTGTCTCTTTTGACCAACGTAATTCTATTCTCTCCTTCAATGTGAAAAAATGTTGCTACATTTACATTAGAATAAAGGGGTGGGATTTTTTTTCCTTTTCACAATTACATAACTGTTTCTCTTACACCTAGTAAAGAATTTAGAAAAATGAGGTGTAATGAGGAATGTATTTTTCATGAATGAACCGTATACTTTTCATTAGTTTTTGCATTAGAAACATACATGATACAAATATATAAAGAAGCTAGTGTTGTGTAGGTTATTGCTTTCTCCAGCTTAAAACCAGATATTGGCAGTTATTAACAATTTCAGGGTGATTATGTGTCTTGGGTGATTGATCTTCAGGCTTTTCCTTTTACCATAACAGTACGGCTATGAGAAGCTTTTGGATGCTGTAGTTGGAGCTGAAGTTACCATGCAAGCAATTATTTCGGTAAAGCTTCTCAGTTAGCTTAAGATGCAAAATAAAGCAGATCTCTCATTGTTTGGCTGTTGATGTTTCTGAAGAAGCATTTGTATCCAAAACTTCCATAGATGAAGACAGCATTCAACACTGGGAATCCTTGCTGACTTACTGGGAAAGGGATTTATATTTCAAAAAGCCAAGCAGAGTTTCTATCACCTTCAGTCTTCCAGGTGAGCTGCTGGAGGAGCATCTGGCAAGTTTCTGCTAGATTCTTAAGATGTCACAAGGTTGAAGGTCTGGCAGTGGCATTCCTGCCGAGTTTCATACTAACAGAAATTTGGACAAGCATTGAAAAGAACTTTTATGATGTACTTGACATTCAACATCAAAACATTTCCAACATCACCTTAAACAAGCTTTTTATACCATTTATTCTGAAACAGGAAAAAGACTGTCTTCTGTCTAGGGAAATACTACTGGTATTTGTGTGACTGTTATAAAAAGTGAATATATAGGACCTAATTTAAAAATTCCCCCCAAGTGATAACTGTTTTGCTTTGATTCTCGAAAAATACTCTACAACACAGTTTTGTTGACAAGTCATAGGTAAGTACAGAAAAATGGCAGCCCTTCAAAACCATTTGTTGAAAATCTATCCAGCTTTGGGCCTCTCTCAGTTTAAGATTCTGATTACACAGACTGGCACTACTGTATTTCTTTAGAATATAGTTAGATATAAGATGATAATGTATTTTTCACACTTGTGAAAACCTTACTGGCAATAGAGTTAGTAAGGTGTTTACTAAAAATGCTTTTTAAATGTTTTTTAAATTTTACTTGAAAAATACTCCAAAAACATACTGCAGGAGATGATACTTCCAGACCTGACCTAATTTGCAACAAATCAATAACAAATTTTTGCACTGAATCCTAATTCCGTTCAGTATTCTAAAAGATTAATTTTGACACATCAAAATGTAAGAGTCAAGCTGGAAAATCAAATACTGCAGACCATGCCTATTAAGAAGCTCAAAGAGAGTTAAAGACCAGTTATAGCAAGACCTATAGGCAAAGAGCAAGGTAGCTATAACATCTGGCAATATGAGAAACATTTGGCACATTATTATGTCATAGTCTTTACCTACACAAACCCAGTTCAAAGGAGTACATTGCAAAAGAATGCTTTGTAGTTTCCTGTAAG
This sequence comes from Falco punctatus, assembly GCF_963210335.1. Taxonomy (NCBI): domain Eukaryota; kingdom Metazoa; phylum Chordata; class Aves; order Falconiformes; family Falconidae; genus Falco; species Falco punctatus. Next base: position 73,655,323 of record NC_137583.1, read on the forward strand.
GCCTGGTTGATCTTGCATAAAACAACAATGCATGGAAACTAAACTAGGTCCCATGATTTACAATGTTTTTTCTATGTTATTTATTACAATGAATAGCTTTAGATATATAGCGTATATATTTTATATTCATCTCTGGATTTTTTTGAGTTAGCACATTATTTCTTAAATTCCATTCCCTTTCTTTCCTTTTGTTTATTGGGTGCAATAAATTCTTACTGTTTCCTTTTCTTCATTTTACAAGGTAAAAACTGTACTTTATGCCTCATCTTATGGGTATAAAAATGGAAGTTGATGGAGTACACTGTTATGATTTATACATCTTCACCCAGAACTGTCTGTATTTAATCCCATAGTGAGGCTATAATGTCTCTATAACATTTATTTCTGGATAAAATTATTTGATACAAGAAATATATAAACATGGGGAGGGGGGAATAATACAAGAGAGAAAACAAAGGCTAGAAACAGATCAGTTATCAATGTGCAACAGCCAACCTATCTGAAATCAGACTTTAGACTTGAATATACATTGCACACTGGTTTTGTCTTGGTGCTGTTCCTCTCTGGAGCCTTAGTCTGAGGGAACAAAGATGACCTGTAACAGATTACCACCTACATACAAACCTTTCTTTCTTAAGCTTTCAAATACTGGACTGTCAGAGGGGGAAATCTCAAAGCCTATTAATTTTCTAGCTAGTAATGGGGTAGGAAGGCACCAAGAGACTTCAATTCAAGTATGAAACTGCTAAGCTGTTAATCAGAGCACTCAATATATATATTACACTATCTCTGTACACAGTTGCTGATCCAAGACAGTTTAGCTTCAGTAAAATGACTTTACATCTCCATTGAAGATGAGCCCTCAAAAAATACTAATAAACTTGTCTCAGCAGCAGGAATACACAGAACCATAATAATAATTAATACAATTACCCTGGGAATCAGAAGTTACATAAAATCCCTCCAGTTAGATCAGGAGGAGCAAAAAATTTAGGTTTCATATGGATCGCCATCAGTATGTGCAAACAATTAAATGATGTGATTATCTGCAACAAGAAAGTGAATGCAATTCCCAGGAAGTTCTCATGAGAGAAAAGAAGATATAAAATGAAATATCAAGAAGACACAGAGAAGGTGGAATAAATATAATACTGTTCACGCACTTCTAAGACTCAAGTAACATACTATACAAATGAAAATCCATAAGTCATTTCTTCTTTAATTTTAATTGTTTCAGCTTTATATTGTCCTCTGTAAAACGTAAGTTCATTCACCTGTACCTTCTACTTCAAAAATATGAATAAAGAGAGATCAGTCTCTCTTACTGGCATTAGCCTATATGCATTCAATGAGTACCGTGTAATGAATCCCTTAGAATCGTGTCAGCTGGAAGGAACCACTGGCCCCCTACTCAGTGTAGGTCCATTTAGATTGAGCTGTTGAAGGCAGCATGAAACCAGTCAGGTTTCATGTATCTCCATGGATGGAGATTCCACAACCTATCCAGGCGACCTGTTCCAGTGTTTGACCACGCTCAGGGCAAAAGGTTTTCCCCTTGCACTGGGATGGAGTTTCCCATGTTCTAATTTCTGATCACAGCCTCTTGACCTTCCACTGTGCTCCTCTGAGAAGAGTCTAGCTCTGTCTTCTCTACATCCCCCTGTTAGGCAGTCACATGCAGCAGTACGATTGTTCCCATTGCATTAGCCGTAGTACGAAACAAACAGCACTCTCAGACTCTTCTTGTACATCATGTGCTCCAGCCCCCTAAGCATCTCCACTTGCTCCACTACAACAATGTCTTTTCTGTACTGAGGAGCCCAAACTGGGCACAGCACTAGAGACATGGTCTCACAAGTGCCAGATAAGAGGGAAAGAACCCTCTACCTGCTTGCTATCCTCCTCCTAATGTAGCCCACAATGCAGCTGGCCTTCTTTGCCAGAAGGGCACACTGATGACTTGTGCAAATCATTGTCCATGAGGACCTTGGGTCCTTTTCTACAAAGCTGCTTCCAAGCCACCCAGTGCGGCCCTGTGCTGTTGTGTAGGTTTATTCCACCCCAGATGTAGGACTTTGCATTTGCCTTTGGTGAATTTCATGAAGTTCCTGACAGCCCATTTCTGGAGCCTGACAAAGTCCCTCAAACAGCAGCCCTGCCCTCCAGTGACCACATTTCCCAATTCACATAATCTGCAAACTTGCAAAGGATGCTGTCTATCCAGTCATCCAAGTTGTTACTGAAAACAAGCATGGCTGGCATCCATCCCTGAGGCACCCATAACCAGCTGCCGGGTGAGTTTTGTACATTGACCACCACACTTAGAGCTCAGTGGTTGAGATAATTTTCCTTACTATTTTTGCAGTCCATAGCTCACCGGTTTAACTGTTAGAACACTAAGTAGACTGTTAAAGCCCTTGTTAAATTCAAGGTATACAATATCCACAGCTCTTCCCTATCTGCTCAGCTGGTTATTTCATCACAGAATGGAAGGCAGTTCCTCCCAGACCACATGGCACAGAGAATATATAGGTAATCTAAAGAAAGCTTATTACAGACAAGTGGCTAGAGTACACAGGAACCAGTTGCTCACCAACTGGTGCAAACTAAAAAAAAAAAAAAAAAAAAAATAAAAGCATCCAGAAATCTGGGAACCATAACCAGTTCCCTGTTGGCCTTGCATTTTGTTCTGAAAGGGTTCTGCTCCCTGCGAGCATGATGCCCTCTGAAATGCAGAAAAAGGAGTCAAGATTTTCATTTGCTTTGTCAGTGTAGCAACTTCTCATGCAAATTCAACAACACTGAAAGCTCAGAGCTTCTAGATTTAGGGTATACATCCTCAACACTAATTGCCCGAAATGAACAGATTTCTTCACTGAAATACATATAGCTTGTTGAAATTTTCGCCACATTGAGCTGCATATCGATTTTTCTTTTCAGTGTCCTGTGAAAAAGGTGCCAAGCCCAAAATGTTCCTCTGTCGTCATGTGATTCATGGTAGCACAGACTTACATTCACAGCTCCTGACAGTCTCCTGAGTTTTGCTTTCAGTTGCACTGCTCCAGAGTGAGGCTATCAAAAAAAGAGAGGATCGCTGCCCTAGGATTTCTCTGTACTTGCCACTGAAAGTATACTAATGCTAACTACTCATGATGATTTTTAAAACAGAAAAATTGGTGAGGTGATAGTAGAGACAAATGGATTTTGAAACTCATCCATACGCACTTCATGTAATGCTAAGTTTTGTATAACGCTATGCAAGGATGTACCATATGTCAAATTGCAGAACAGGCTCTGACACTACCAGTTTCATACAATTGAATAACAAGCATTTAAACTTCAATCATTTCAAGTGATCCAACAAGATGCTGGAATATCAGACTGTTTCCTCTGTTTTCCACAGCCAGCCATCTTAAGATGAGAGTTGCCTTAATACTCTAGATTTATCTGCTGATAATTTTTCCTTAACAGCAGTGTTAGCAGTAGTCCCACTGTTGTGCTGAATGAGCAGTTTTCTTCTTTGCCTTACTTTTCAGGAGTTCATATATTTTTCTAAGAGCATGTCATTCCTAAAGCTGTTTAGTGTATTTCAAAAGGGTAAAAGGGAAGTAAGAAGAGGAAAAACCCACCCCACCTCTTAATAGTTCAGACCTTTCTGGAATTGATAATTTCACAAAACCCAAAGAAAACTGAATTTATACATAACAGGGAAACTTACTTATTTCCATCTAATGGCAAAATGTTAAAGAAAACCCTTTCTAATACTTGCAGTTATGGTCCATAAGGACCATGAATCATTCAAACCATTTCATCTCGGGAATGTAGTATTGAGGAAATGCTCCTATTAATCTACACAGTTTTTAACTAAGAGATGAATGTGGTATTTAGGATATGTTCCTAATTCATCTAGACAGTTCTAGATCACAATCATCTCGTGAAGCTCTGATGCCTATCAATTACTACTTAGAATGACAGGAGAAAGGGCATTAGATTTTATTAGTATTTATTCTTTTTTTATAAAGAAAGTAAGAAAGGGGGAGAAATTTCAGCATAGTTTTGTACACGGGGAATTTAAAAGAAAAAAAAAAAGAATAAAGAGGTTTACATGTTTGAGAATAAAAGTTGCCAGTAAAAATGCCAGCAGTATGTAAAACAGGGACAAGTCATGGTTGTTGTGGGAAACCATAAATTTGAAATCCTTCATTCTGTGTGTTCCAAAGCAGATGTTCAGCTGCTATAAATCAGCAAAGCTCCCTGACCCTTAATTTCTTAACCACAGGATTGTGCCAAGGATTTTGTTACACTGAGTTTAGTTAAAAGAAGTAGCGCTGTTCTAGCCATTCTAAGAGCAGCTGCACCCTCTAGCGGGCAAAGAATTTTTATTCAAATACGGTAAACCAGTTAATGTCCGTGATCTGAAGCAACCACTGGTTGCATTCTTCAAAACATTTAGCTTTAGTGCGTGACTTGCACATTTACGGTCTATACAATAAGCTATACATAAGCCATAATGATGTATAAAATCCTGTGGTTTATTTTGGTGTGATGATAACATTCTGTACAGGTGAAGTAGGAATTCATCTTCTGATGAAAGAAAAGACCCATCTCAAACCAGTTCTGAAGTTACAGCAACTTGCTCACAACCTCCCTTTCCCTAAGGTTTCTCATCTGATGGGTGCTTTTCTCAGTACTGCCCAGCATCTCCTCTGAACAAATAATCATTCCCAACATGGTGGCTCCCTGTGAACCTCTTGCCCTTGCGTTTTTCCTTGTATATTCTTAAAATGTCACGATTATGTGATAATTTTGCAGATGCATTGCAGGCACAGATATGTTACAGGCCCAAGGAACTCCCAGACTCTTGCGGAAATGACATCAATATGAAAGTAGATGGGACTTTAGCCACCTCTGTGAAAAGAGATGAAATACGGATTTTCATAACAGATCTGAAGGACAAAATGTCATACAGGAAGAAACAGAAGGTTCCAAGAATAAAAAAGCAATAACATTTATATTAATACTTAAGGAGACAAAATAATGGTTAAGGATAGAAAATTAAACAAAAGACAAGTGTCATTAAACATAAGTATGGTAGATGAAAAGGAGATGAGAACATAAAGAGAGGCAAACCACTGTGTCAGGCTTTTAGAAAAGAAGAATTTGAAACAGAAAACCTAAGAAAGTAAGAAAAGGAATTTAGAGAGCAAGACACTTAAATGGGCAAATGGTTTTAAGAGAATGAGGCTCCTGTCCCTTTAGTACAGACCACTTGCTGAGTATCCTCATTTTTTCCTATCAGCAATCTAAGCACTTCTTCATTCTGCATTCTTCCAACACATCACCTGCTTCAAAACAAAACGTCCCAGTAAAACTAACTTTTTGCCCAATCTCTCCAAGACAAAAAGTAAAACTAATCTAAATACCAAAATATTAATTAATATTTTATTATATTGATATATTAATATATTACAATTCAGCTTATTGAAAACAACTAATTCAGTCTTTTGTTTCAAATAACTTTTCAGTTTGAAATGTAGTTCACATTACTGAAATTGATGACTGCATATGCCTTTAAAAAATGTAACTGCATTACTAGCTCTTTTTATCTTTTCTTCTGTGCATTGTCACTGCAAGGTAAACTGCAATTAAGCAGAGGGCAGTGACCGCACAGCCCATTCATGTCGCACTAAGCTTGTCTGAGCCACTCATAACTAATAATGCCAGAGATACGATATTAGCATCACTGTGTTGTTACTTGACATTCTTAATTTAATTATATCCCTAAATAGTCTTAATAATTACAGACTTTTTTGTGCCAATTACAATGGCAATTTTTTCCTTTTTCTCCCCCCAAAATTGCAGTCCATAATCCAAAGCCATTTACAGTGAGCCATACACTGAGTGACCATACAAGGATAATGGATGTGTAAATTTTACCTGTAAGATCATTTTATCTGAAAATAACAGAAAATCTCAGCATGCTTAGGGAGAGACAAAAAGACTCTTTAAGCAATGGGAAAATGCCATGATAATTTGCAAAAAGTGAATAGATGACCATTTCTAAAATAGCCCATTTTCTATAATACTTTTTTCCATGCTTACAAGTCTTAAATGAAATGCAACAGTGAGTAGAATCATTATGTTCTGATGTAGTTTGTACCATGATTATAGGGGTATTCACTCATCTGTGTTTCTGCAAATGATGGAGTTATAGCTCCAGCAGTTTTTAACAGCTTACCTAAAACTAAACAATTGTCTATAGCATTAAGATAATACATACAGCATAGACACAAGAAAGAAGTCACTTTTAACTTGCTGTATTACCTATCACAGAAAGGTATAATTCTCCGGGAATTCCTTCCCATTCCACAAGGATATCAATCCCAAATATTAACACAATCAGGACAAACAGTAGCTTGTTTTGTCTCATTGGCAGATTCTGAGAGCAATTATCTACCAAGAAATTGTCCATTTTCCCTTTACTAGTCCAGACATATTTGTACCTGTAGGAAGTTAGGTATCCAAACAACAGCTAGGCAACTAAACACTTTTGTGATTTGGTTCAATGGCCTTGTCTAGCCCAGCACAATGTTTCACGTTCTTGGTAACATGTTTTTATATACAGACCTGATGCTGTGATTTTTGTTTTGTTGGCTGGAGGGTGGTGGGGTGGTGTAGGTAATTAAAAGGGAGTCAACAGAACAGGGGACTGTAGAAAACTTTAATTGTAATACTCAGTTCTACCTCCTCACTAACGTCAGAACAATTTAGTTAGACACCATCATGATTCCCTTTGCTGCTGAATGCACTAGAGTAGCTTGGCATTTATTAATATACTTGCTTTTCCTACCACTCAAGCCAGACAATGCATATTTAAAGACAAGTAAAATAAAGCCCTTTCAGTGTAGATGAACTTTACTCATATTTGTCTGGCAAAAATGTACAGTGTCTGTAACTTGTATTGCTGTCTGTCAATAGTTCATAGCAGTAAACCCATAAACTCTCAATTAATCCAAAGACTTTCATAAGTAGGCTTAATGCTTAAAAATACAGTAAGTAAACCAAAAGGGGCTGCACACTTACATAGTATATGATTATGGTCTTTACTTTCTTCTGTGTAAGTGGAGAACTATTCTAAGATGTTACATGCTGAAACCAACAAAATCAAGGTAAACCAAGTGAGTTTGGATTAGAGATAGAAGGGAGAGAAAGGAAGTTGCACGTTTTCCTAAAACAACCCAAAAACTACCAAACTACCCTGCACAGGGAATTAACAGCATTTCACAAAGAAAAAGAAGAAAGTGAAAAGTGCATATTATTTAAGAGGAAAAAAGAAAACTTGCAGTTTAAAAGTGCGTGTTAAGTACAAACTAACCACATGATGGCAGTCCAACATTATAAAAAGGGGGAAAACACGTGCATTTAATAGAAACTATTTGAAATAGTTCAGCTCTGTGTATACTACTCAGAACATACTCAAGCAATGCTGTAGAGCAGTGATTTTTAACCTTCCTTGATTTGCATACCTCTAAACATTTTAAGGAGGTAAAGACCCAACAGGCAGAGGTCTTTATCTTCCATTATCTTCCCTTGAAGTGTGACTTTACAGTACAGTTCATACATGCCAAAGTCCACAGAAACATGATTTAAATACCACTGTTTCATAATTTTAGAAAATACTATTTCCATGTATTAGTGTGCTGATTTGCACATTCTTTGTTCAGAGTTCAAACTCCAATCCACATACATTCTGTTTCTGAGATACTGTATACACAAGCCAACATGGTATTAGACCCAAAGGAGCTCTAAGTTCTTCCTTTAGTGAACAAACCCATGAACAAATGCAGCAACCTGAAAAACGAGAAGGCCTGGTACATTCCTAAGTCCAAAGTACCAGTTTTTTTCATATGCTTCTCTCCTAATCCTTCTCTTTAGTTTCTTCCTCACTAACTGCAACCCAACTACCTACATAAATTCACACAATCTTTGGTATGCATATGCAACGTATCACTGGCTTATGAACCCAAAACTTAAAAGATGATCAGTGAGAAATCGAAAGTCGTAATTGTTGACATCCAGTCTCATTCGCTTTTATTCAGTGTTGCTTGCTACAGCTGACTATACAGTTTGCCTTTTATGATTTGTATTAGTGAGGCTAATGATTTAAGTGGTATTTTCCTAATGCTTTTCCTAACCAGCACATGGCAGATTGTTCCAGTTGGCACATATGCCCAAGATTGCTTCCTTGTTCCCAGATTCAGATTTTTATTTGTCTATATTGGAGTCGGTGTGCTGTATGCCAACCAAATCAAGATGGATCAAACTGCATTACATCTTGTGTCTCTTGTTACTGTCTTTGCTTTTGTCAGTATAGTGAGTAACGCTGAAGACATGTTTCCTCATATCTGCATTCCAATTATATGGAGCAAATTAGCAATATCAGAGGTATACAATAGCCAGTAGCTGGCAAAACATTTACAAATAATTTTTACACAACACAGGGCATTAGCCTAAAGCCTCACCAATATGCGGCTATTTGTCATTCTAAGGCAGGCTAGAAATACAGATTCAATTTAACTTGCTGTTGTGACTTCTCTTGGATTCAGCTGAGACAGTTAATTTCCTTAGTAGCTGGTGCAGTGCTGTGACACGGATGTGGTTTGAGTATAATGTTGATAACAGATGTTTTTAATTGTTGCTGGATAATGTTTATACTAAGTCAAAGACTTTTCAGTTTCTCAGGCCTTGCCAGTGAGAGCACTGGAGGGGCACAAGAAATTGGGAGAGGACGTAGCTAGGACACCTGACTTGATCTGGTCAAAGGGATATTCCATACCGTAGCATGTCATGCTCAGTATATAAACAGGGGGGAGTTGGTCAGGGCCTGCCAATGGCTGCCTGGGGACTGGTGGGGCATCAGTCAGCAGGTGGTGAGCACTTGTGTTGTCCGTTGCTTGGGTTTTTTTCTCTGTTCCCTTTGGATTTCATTCCTCTCCCCTTCTCCTTCCTTTCCATTACAATTGTTATTATTATTGTGGGGTTTCCCAATTTTATTTTGTTTTACTTATTAAATTGTTCTTACCTCAATGCTTGAGCTTTACATTCCTTCCTGATTCTCCTCCCCACCCCTCTGGGCGCTGGGCAGTGGGGAGAGCAAGTGGCTGCATAATACTTAAGTTACTGACTCAGGTTAAACCATGACAGACTTTGCAGGAGTACTAGCTGCTAGCTCACCTGTGGGTCCGTAATCACAGATGCCATGGTTGATAAGCATTCTTCCACTCTGTGATGAGAAAGTAAACCTGTTGCGGTTATTTAGAGCACACTAAACTGCAGCACTTCTGGCTCACAACTCCTGAAGTTGTGATTGAGCTTTTCCTTATACGCCTTTCAGTGTGAATACCTGTTTACACCCATGAAATCAATGGGCACTCTCCTCCTAATTAATCTTCCTTTTGACAACAGGCAAATGATAATCCAGGGCATCAGAGGTAGGTGGAGGAGTTTTTCCAGCCCTCTGGCGCCTCTGGGTGGTGCCATCCAACTCTTCTCCCATACAGCAGTGACCATTGTCCAGTTTTAGGTTCAGCATCCTTGTTTTAAAGTGCATTCTCCCCTTGTTTCTCCAGTTGTTCACTGAATTGTTTTTCCGATTGCACCCAAGCATCCATGACAATGTTTGTTTCCTTCAAACAAGCCCAGCAGCTTTCTGTCCTCCTCCTCATAAAGCCTTCCTATCAGTGCCTAATCTGAATTTCGTTGGCTTATGCTTGCATCATCACACCATTTTGTTATAAATACTTGTCTGAAATATCTCAAATGTATAATCAATACACTTTAAAATATATATACTTTGATAGTTTCCTCCTGCTCATGGGATGTTTACAATTTCAAGCCTGCTATACCTAGTATCAAACTCAAAGTACTGCATCTAGATTTGCATTTTACTGCACAATTCAAAACACACAAAAATTAACATGATGGCCTTTATTACAGTAGGTACAGAACATTAACTTGTTGTTACGATGCCTTTACTTCTAATGAAGTTATTTCCACTTGGAGTTATTCTTTATGCTAAAAATCAAGGTGTCCATTTTAAGCATTACTTATGCAAATCCAGAATCCATTCTGTTAATGAATGCTGGAGATAACTGATGGCTTGTCAATAATTATTCAGAAAATGCTTCGCTGTGCAAGTACTTGAAAATTCTTAAAAATCAAAAGTACAACCACACCATCCTCATAGGTATTTGTGGTATGACATGTCAGAAAGCTTATAAAGGCTCCGATATTGGCTATTTTCATACTTAATTCAGAATGATTGCACCTATAACAGTTTCAATATGTGCTCCATCTGCAAAAAAGTAGTTAAGCATATGATGAAGTGGGTGGACAAAATGTCACAGCTGTTTCATCTGCACACCACATGTAGAATTCCAAGTAGCATAGGCAATAGTTTCACCTAGAAAACTTTTAGATTGAAATGTTTTTTCTAAGAGAACATCCTTAATCTGGTTTTGTCAATGGTAATGATTACTACCCTTCTGAAAAATTTTGTTAAAAGCCTACGTTAATCTTCTGCACGACACTGACCACAAAACCTTCATGAAGTTCCCATTTGAATGATAATTACATTTCAGAAAAAAATGGCAACAACCTTTGATAAGAGGCATTCAGTCTCTATTTCTAAACTCTCTACTCAAAAAAAAAAAAAAAGTTATTACTAGATTAGGTAAACCAAATTTATTTTCTAAATCTGAATCCTTACAAGTTTGGGGGATGTCAACCACGTGGCTACCTTTCATTCTTTGTTCCAAACTACTGTATGAATATAGGCACTGCCAGCTAAAGAGCTCTTTCCAGAACAGTAACGATATTACGTGTATATATGCAAGCACTACACTTTATGTTAGGTTAGTGCTTCTACAAGACGCTATGCATCCAATACATAAAGTAACTTGTACTGTTATGACACTGAATTCCTGGGGATACCCCGGTATATCCAGCACAGATGCAACATCAGGAGTCTTCGCACAGACTGCTGCGTGCTGCACACTAAGCCTTAAAAGGCCATTCTCTCCAACACCGCTATCTCCTCGCAGCGCCATTCTGTTCCGCTCAACTGTTTAAAGCAGCTCCTGGGGCGGCCCGCACCGAGCGGGGCCCAAGGCAGCCGCGGTAGGGCCAAACGCCAGCGGGCGGGGGAAGGCCAAGGGCAGCTGCTAGCTGGAGGCACCGGCCGCGCACCCCGGCCGCTGACGGTGCGGGCCGCCCTGACGGTGCGGGCTGCCCCGTGTGTTCACCGCTACACCCAACGGCTGCCCCCCAACACCACACACCCCGTGAGGCCAGCGGCCGTGCCCCGCGCGGCACGCCTCCCCGCCAGGCTCCGGCACGGCACGGCACGGCAAACCGCCGCAGCGATCGGCGCCCGCTACCGCCCGCCAAAACGCCACACCCCCGCGCGCCGCTTCCTGCGCCGGCGGAAGCACCAGGGCCTGCCGGGGCAGCGGGTAGAGGCCACCGCGCATGCGCCACCCCTCGCGGTGCCCGGCGAGGCCACGCCTCCTGCGCTAGCGCCCCGCCCGGCCCCGCCCTCCCGCCCGGCCCGGCCCGGCCCGGCCCCTCCCCTGCGCAGGGGCAGCGGCTGCCAGAGCCGCCTCCGCCGCCGGGAGACGCCTCGCCCGCCCGGCCGCTGGGCCGCCGCCGCCCCGTCATGTCCGAGGCGGGCCAGGAGCTTATCCACCTGGTGTGGGGCAAAAAGGCCGGGCCCCGCGGGCTGGCCGACACCATCTTCTGCCGCTGGGCGCAAGGTACCTGCGTGCGCCGCGCCCCGGCCCCGCTCCCCGCCTGGCCCGGCCCTTCCCCTGCCTCGGTGCCCGCCCGGCCTCCTTCCCGGCGCCCTTCCCTGGCGCGTCCGGCCGCTCGGCCCACCTGCCCGGGCGGACCCGGCTCCCCCCGCCGCGCCCGCGGGCTCCCCGCCGCCGGGCCGCTGGGCGCCTGAGGGGAGGCAGGGCCCCTCCGCCCGGCCCGAGGCAGCGGCGGCCGTTCGCCTTCCCGCGCCTCCGGCAGCGCAGCGTGTGGCCCATGGGGAAAATGATGCAGCAGTTTCACTTGCTAAATAATATGGTTTTGCAGCTTGGTCGTCTTCTGCCGCAAATCTTCAACGGAACATAAAAGAGTAGGGAAGGAAATGTATTTTTAAAATATGTTTCTAGAGCATCTTGTGCCATTATTTTACATAGCTCATGGGAACATGAACATAAGTGGTTTCGTTTGGGGTGGTTTTTTGGCAGGAATGTGGGAGTCACGGATAAACAGCAAAAGGGGGGACAGGCTTGGGACAGATTCACAGGGCGTTTTTAAACAGGTTCTTTGGCAATTGAAGCAGGTGTATACCATCTTCAGCATGGTATCTTAAGAGGTAAAACAACAATAACCTTTGAACCTGGTGCATTTCTAAGATGTTTATTCTGCATTTAAATTACTCAGCCTACACATAGGTTCTTCTTGACAGAGACTTACTGGTATTCTTTCAAAACTGCAGTTGCAAGGTGTAGTACAGAGACTTTCCGATAAAAATGATATGCAAGTAATCAGTCTGTGTAGCTGTCCTGGCTGAAAGAAGGGAATAATAGCCTTGTCTGTAACTTACTATGGCCATTGAAGAGTTCCAGTAATGAAGATCATAATAAAACCACTGCTAATATGATAGTAGAATTTATAGATTTAAAACAAAATTAATGTGTTCAGGTCTGAGGGTAAAATTGGCTGAAACAAAAGGATGTTCTTAGTGTTCTCTGTTCCTTGCTGCTCTTTTTTTTTTTCTTTTCTGTTTTTCTTAGTGTGAGTTTTGTTATCTGCATAGTTTCATTAGATGCATGTGTGATGTTGATTTGGGAGCTGCAAAGCTTCTCCCGTCACAGGACACAGAGTGCGTTGCCAGACTCTGATACCTGTTTCCCTACCTTAGTCTGTGTTCAAATAATTTAGTGAGAAATAATGGGGGGGGGGGGGGGGAAGGGGGAAGGCAAAATTCCTTCTAAGTTTTAGAATTTAACCAGAGCTAATAAGCCATTACTTTTCCTAGTGAATTGATTACTTTTATTGAAGTATAATTACTTTCTGAAATATCTCTTAAGTTTTGGTATGATGTTGTAGTTTCAGTAACAAGGTTTTTGCAAAGTCACAAAAAAGAATTGGTGTTGAAAACCTTAATTATTTCTCTAACTGGTAATGTTAGATTAATAGAATTGACATTTTCAAGATTGTTTGTATATGAAATTTTAGCAGTTTCAAAATTTATTGAAGTGTGTGTTGTAATGCTCCACACTTGTGATCCTGTGGAAGACTGATGGAAAAGGCCTCTTGTGTTCTTCGTGGCTCCTAGAAAGGAACTATTATTTCCTATCTGTCTTTAGGGAAAGTCTTGTAACTATGCTGTGTAGTATATCTGTTCCCTTCTCTATATGCTCTTTAATACAGTCAATTCTGTGAAGTAAAGCCACATGGTGATAAGTTAGTGTGTTGTTTGGGGGTTTTGTGCTGGGAATTAAAAAAAGTCAGGATTAGTCCCTTACATTGTGTAGCAGCATAATACATTTATCCAACTTTCTGTTTCTATTTTGTTGAAAAAGTTCTGCATCATTTATCTACTGTAAAGGAGTCTTGTCAACACTGACTCATCAAAATTAAAACAAACCCCAAAGATAGAATTCAAGCTTTGTTATTTCCAAACACTTCAAAGTTTAAAAGGTAGACTCCTTGTTTCACGTTATATATATAGAAAGAATCAAACAACTAGTTTGGTGTTCGGGTGGTTTTTTTGTGGGTTTGGTTTCTTTTTTTCTTTAGAGTGTAGTGCCAACACTGGTATTTATTTCCAATACTTTCTGAATGTTGTCCGGTCCTTTCTCAAGCCCTTGGGAAGTTTGAGGGCTATAATTTACATTTGGAAAGAAAAGTATAGAGTATGGAGGGTGTTGAGAAATGCAAGACTTGAACCACTCAGTTTCTCAGTAAAGACAGTGGTGTTCTAGGAATCCTCATCATGCACCAAAATCATTAACCATCAAATTCGTCTGGCCAAAACTGAAGACAGACTGATTCTCAGGCAGTTAACAGAATGGACCTACCTAATGTGGTTATGCTTTTGAAGTTAGTGATGGTAATTCCCTCAGCTTCATTTGCAACTTTAAATGTATTGTTTAGGTTCCTGACTTAACAAAGGCATGGCCACAAAGTTGTTGTTGCAGTTGTTGGGGTTTTGTGTTGTGCTTTTTTTACAGAAATGTTTTTGTTAATGACTGCAGCAGAATTTGCAGTTTGAACCTTGTGGGTACCATTTACCAGAATCCTCAAAGCTGACACAGAGGAATGTAGTGCAAAGGCTCGGTCTGCACTTCAGTGTTTCCTGGCATAGATATGATGACAAAAAAAAAGGAGTTAGGACAACTGAATGTACCCATGTTAGGAGTGGTTTTCTTCATTGATCCAAGAGACAAATTCCATTCATAAAGGCACTCATTAGATCAGCCCTAAGGCATGCAGCATCAGGTCTATGCAACTCTGGATGCCTGGCAGGTTTGAGCACAGCATCCTTTCAGAATTACCTAAGCTGTTTTTTCACTGGTCTTTGGACAGAAAAGAGCAGCTGCATGGTACTTCGTTGTCGGCTGGGGTTAAACTTGGAGTGGCTTATTGATGTCGGAGTAGCAATGCTGTCTTTATAGAAAAAATAACCACATCTTGCTGTTTTAGACAGACTGTCAAATCCTTTCTATTGTATATTAGATCTAGATGTTTATTTCATTACTTCCATAATGCAGAGTTGTCTTAAAATAGTGAATTCATTCTGGAGGATGCAAAACCTTGTGAAGCTTGCAGAGTGAAAAGTTAGGCTTTGGGGCAGGAATACAGTCTTTTGAGAGACTGTGTCATTATGAGTAAGTAACAGCCCTTTCAGCACTGTTAAACTGGAAGGAGACCAGAAGATACCATTTAATGTGGAAAAAAATGGGGTGTGAACCTGTAACTTAAGTTGTCAAGAAGATTGTATTTTCTGGCTAACAGGCATGGTGGCTACTGCGTAGAGCTGTAAGAATTTGAAATGCCCTTTAACACAATTATCTAAATAGTGAACCCTAAAACTCTTTACTACTGTCTGGGCCCAAAAAGGAATATCTGAAAAGACATTGTCCTTTCTTAAAGTAAGGCTGTGGGGCTAGTGAATCCGGATGAGGCTGACAGGCTTAAAGAAAACAAAAGGTCTTGAGGAGTGCTCACATAGAAGGCTCTTACCAGGGTACAGATTCAGAAGTTTCAGTCAAAATTCAGGAGTTTCATAGAGCTCCTTTGGGGTTTTTTGGTTTGTTTTACAAAAGCGTGAAAAAAGGCAGAAGCGTTGGAATCTTACCTTGTTTTCTGGCAGCTTGTTGCCCAGTGT
Organism: Falco punctatus; assembly: GCF_963210335.1. Classification (NCBI taxonomy): domain Eukaryota; kingdom Metazoa; phylum Chordata; class Aves; order Falconiformes; family Falconidae; genus Falco; species Falco punctatus. The sequence continues at coordinate 73,670,768 of NC_137583.1, forward strand.
AGTGGTAGCCTGCCAGGTAATTTGGATACTTTCCTCAAACTCTTCCAGGACTTCCTGGCTCTTTATCTACAACCCACTAAGTGGAGTTTTGGTGTGGTACTGCTGTAGTAAAGGCTCCTTTCTTTTTGTGTCTGTGGAAAAAGTTGTTTTGATGGTTTGGTGGTTTGTGTCCCTTCCCTGTCCCCTGTCCGTCCCTGTCCCCCCCCGAAAACTTCAGTTTTATTTCGCTATAAAGATACACTTTGAAAACCCATGCAAAAACCTATATGCAAAATGTCTGTCATTCTACAACCAGCTCTGGAGAAAGGATGAAACATTAAGATGTGCTATAAACCTTGTACTTGAATAATAATAGTTTATTCTAGTATTTTGGGATACAAAAACTGCCTGATAGAGAAAAAGTGCAGTTCCATGGTGAGAGACCAGCTCAGCAGAGAACAGTACAAAAAAAATGAATAGCGCAGCATCTTTGTAGCTAGTTTGGACCAGGGAGAGAGCAAGGGGTTTTTTCTAATGTGGTTAATGTTGCATGCTCTTCAGGCACACATACCCTTGTCTCCCTCATTCAGCTAGAGCTGGTTCTTGTGTTTGTAAAATGACAGTGTTACTAATGTCTGAAGTGTCTTGGATGTGAAAAAAAACACATTTTTTTTAGAAACACAGATGCAGGAAGGGGGTGGGATGCTCTTAATAGAAGAATGAATGGGTTTTATAGTGCTTTGGAACATGATGTGGAGTATTAGATGAAAAGCAAGAGTCAGTAACCAAGTCATACATGCATTCTGGCAAACTATGTAGAAGGGCTAAGAATTAGGTGTAAGAAAAGAAGCGTGGGCCTTGGTAAATGCTAGATTTTGGGGAAATAAAGAGAACAAAACTTTGTGTTGTGTGATAATAGTGGACAAAGGATATAAAGACAGATTTGGAAATATCTTAGTCATTATAACTCAAAATATTGGGCAATACACTACCAACAGGAATCTAGATCCATTCCCCACCCCTCAAAAGGTTAAAGCAGTACAACAGTAGTGATGTGGGGAAAATGAGGTCAATGGAGCATTTAATAGGGTTATAAATGACAAGGAAGATGAATGATAATGATACGACTTTATTTCATATAGGTAAGTGATGATAATTATACTCATGGATAAAAGGCAGGCAGGTTAATTAAAAAAAAAAGATTATTTTGGCTGCTTTACATCTAATTTACTTCTGAAATTTTATCTTGAGTGAAAGAAACGGCATGGTAGATATGATTTGTTAAGAGTGAGAGTAAGTAGAAATTAGTTTGGATCAGAGATGCTGGTCTTAGCTGGTAGCTTAAAGGGTGGCCAGGGCATTACTATTAATCATAAGGAAGAGCGTGGGGTTGATGGGTGTTTGTAGATATTGCCCAAGACGTGTTTGTTGTGGACTGCAAAAAAGGTAAGTAGGTGTGATTGCAGGCTGAGGTAGACTTGAACCCAGATGGACTTCAGACTTCTGGTTTCTGAAATTTTACCTGAGCTGACTTCAGGTTTTGTATAAGCATTGAAAAAGAGAGCAAACCCGAAAACCCTAAAGCCCATTTTTTTGCTTAACAGCTTCTAGAACCATAATGTTTGTTAAGCATTAAGCAGTATTCAGGTGAAAAGAAATTAAGTGTTCCTTTAGGTATTCTATATGTTTTTTCCTATGGTTGTGTTCTTTCAAATTCTGTGTAATAGCGATTTTGCATTGTCTGTCTCAAATTTTATCCGCTCTGGTGGATCACACTCAATTTTCTTTATTTTTAGGAAGCAATTTTGAAAAATAGGGCAGGCTTAAGCTGAGACAGTTCATGCTTTCTATGAGAAGACTGAAGAATGTGAAACAAATTCAAGATTTCTTAAGTGTGGTTTAATGGTACCACATCCAAGTATGTTGTTTATCAGCAGTGGCTAAATCATTAAGACTACTAAAAAACCCCTATTGTTGCCATGTGCTCAGATGGCATGCAGTAACACTTCAAAGTAGAGGAAGACTTACCTTTTAATATGATAAGCCTGCACGAACTAATTCAGAAAGTTTAAAGGACTGGTGATATTTCTTATTAGGGCATGTTAACAGGGGAACGAAAAGACACTAGGACAAGTATGGTTGAAGTATGGATTAATGGAGCTTCATTTGGTGGTGCTGGATCCAAGTATGTAGGCTTGATGTGCATCTGGGTTTTGGATATAAAATACGTCTTTATAATGTACTTTTGTGCATTCAGTTAAAAAAACAAACAGGTGGAGCCTTCTGTCAGAAACGGGGGAAACCCTGTGGGTTTTCTTAAGAAATACGGCTATGTAGAGGAATGAAGCTGCATTAATTAACATTGATAATATACAGCTGTGGGCTGGCTTCAGGGGCGGTGGGTTGGCTGATGTGCAGCTGTGGCTGGTTCTGTTAAGGGGTTGGGCAGCTAATGAAGAGGGAGCAGCTGAGGAAGAGAGGAGGAAGAAGCAGAGAGAAGAAAGAGGGAATGTGAGCCTGGGATGAGGAGCGACTAGGAGAAGGCAGTAGAAGGACTGGCATGAAGAGTGTGTTGGTATGAGATGGTAAAAGACCTTGTTGCAGCTGGATAGTTTGGAGAGTGCAGCGACAATTGGTGCCCCCTTTTGAGGACCTTCAGATTATGAGCCTGGGTGTAATGAGTGGTAACAGCAGTGGTGGCTGTGCCAGGGGGATGTTTGAAGTTTTGAGTGGTGACGGTGGTGCCCAGTGTAGTGGAGACAGGTGGGGATAGCCTGTGATCCAGATCACGTTGAGATAGGCGGGAAGAGCCTGGGGATCTGGATCAGACACCGGTAAAGGTGAGCCGTTGGGAACAAAGAGGAGGAAGCCTGATAGTTTGGAGATTGCTGCGACATGGCTACATTGATCCATCTTAAGAAAAAAATCTTCACACTGTTGTTGAACAACTTTCTGTAATTTCTGTGATGAAATATGGCCTACAGAACATGCAGCAGTCGTCTGTTGTGCCGCTTGGGATGATGTACCTGTCATGCAGTAGTGTGGCAGTCTGCACCAGGGCGATGCATTTCCCCAGTTCAAATTCACATCCAGGGGTTAGCAATGCCTTTGGTATGGCAGCATGTAATGATACACAGTTCAGAAAAGGAGAAATTGTGGGCAAGAAGCATTGATTATTTTTTTTTTTCTGCTGAGACTGACACTGCTGTGAAAATACGCATGTATCCCCTTTCTCCCTGCCCCCACTAGCTTGTGCTTGCTGGTTGGTTGCTGACTACAGTTGTGTAGTTTCTGGATTACACTGAACTAGAGTCACTTTAGCACAATCTTCTCAGCACTTAAAAAAATAATGCAAAATATTGCTGTGAGTAACCTGCCATGTGTCAGCTTCATCAAGGTATATGCATTTATCCATGAGATGTGCAAGCTGTGAATCATCATATCTTGAAGAAACTTTAAGGACGAGGTGGTAACAAACAATTCTGCAGTAATTAAAGCATTTGCTGTATTACATGTAATTCTGAAATACAAATACATTAAAGATGGAAGGAGAAAATAGGGGATCTTGCATCTCGGTAAATAATAGCGTTCTTTCACAAAAGATACACTATAAGAGGCTTGTTTCAGTGGTTACAAGTGAATATTTGAGTTATTCAGCATATTTCAGGCTTAATAGTAAGCACTGATAGGCCAAAAATGAGATCAATGGGAGGCATAGGAAATGTATTATGCATGTTCAGCAAAGGTTCAAAGGTAACTTCTTTTTTAGATGCGAGACAAAATATTATCACTTAGACATGAGATTAAATTGACTTCTAAGAAATAAACCAAAATAAAATAAAAACTATGGTTTAAACATGCAGCCACGTGCTCTAGTGACAGGTTTACTGTTAAAAATCCTTTAAAACCCCAGCTGTTGGCCTTTCATGGTCATGATTTCATTGCTGAGCTAAATAATTCATTTCTGTGCTTTGACCTGTATTCATGACAGTTTTTTTTCTTCAGAGAGTTTAAGCACATTCTGTTGCATTATCATAGGAAAAAAAAATCTTAAACTTACCTACTCTTTAAAGGTGAATAAATCATGTCATTTCTGTTAGGGAAGGAGTATATGTAAACATGTGCTTGTTTACATATTTCACTAAATACAGTCTTACTTCATTTGACAGGATTTGTCTTTAGTGAATCTGAATCAACTGCATTAGAACAATTTGAAGGTGGCCCTTGTGCAGTGATTGCACCTGTACAGGTAAGGTGCATTTCTTACAGTAATGGTTCAAAATTAGTAAGCCCAGATTTTGTTCTTTTGTCTATATATGTGGAACTAAAATATTAAAAAAAAATTGCAGATCAGTTATATATTGATGTCAAAATTAGTGTGGAGGAGAGAAAAAACCTCAGTAAAAATGCAGAGATAGGCTGATTTTGACCTGTAATTTTACAGAAGTAACTTGATTAAATGCAGAAGGTTGATCCAAGCAGAGGTAAGTTTGAAGTGGGGAATGCAGAATAAAGGAAAGAAGTAAAAGATCAGATATAAATGCAATCATAATCCTTTCTTGTCTCTCAAATTCCATGTCCTTGAGAAGTGTAATATCTGTATCACAATAGCTGCTTTAGCTAACTGTATTGGAAATATTTGAAGTAATCAATTTTCAAACCTAACAAGGTTTGCTGAGAAAAGGAGAAACGTTACACTTTCGAAGTCCTAGTTAGCAGAATAATTAAAGTATGTCAAGTAACCATATTTTATTCTGGATATGTGCTTAGGATTTCACTTGTGCTTTGGATACACTCAACCAAGTGTGATTGTAATTTTTTTGTTTTCTTACTCCATTGTATCTTGTAGGCTATGTGCATGCTCTTTGAAATACTGTTTCTGGGGCCATGCTGACTGCTGTCTAGATACATGACCTGTAGGCTGCATCTGTTCCGCTACAGCAGTTTGTTCAGTCTGCAACTGCTTTTCATTCTCTTAGGAGCACCCCATAGAGGCAGTCAGACGTTGTCATGGGCCACATTACTTTTTCTGTTAAACTGCTCTTGCCTTGTCTTACACACAGATAAAGTTCTGTTTATGCCTAGGTATGAGTTGAGGCGTTGCCCACTGATAGAGTACCTACTAAAGTTACGTAGCAGAGTTAATCTGACCATGAACTGGAAGGTATCTGGGTCAGACAAGTGACGTTGTGGAATTGTTTGCATCTCTGGTGTGTGTAATGTGGTAGTCATAAAACCTCTGTTATGGTTACTTCAAGACACTCTAAATGCTGTTCCTACCAAAAGACTTGTACCACAGGAAGGAGTGCCACTTGTTTAGATTGTAAACAATCAATAGAAAAATATTTTATTATGAATTACACTCTAACATAGTTCTGTGATCTTAAAACCAGATGTAGAGTGTCTGGTCTCTGATGTTAGAATTACAAGTCTTTTATTTGGGGGGAATGGAGAGAGTAAAGAACAGGACCAGCTAGCTCCTTAAAGGCAGTGCCAAGTCTTTACCATATGAAATGTTCTTCTAGGCAGTGGTTTTCCAGTTTTATATGTAGTTCAACTTCTTTGAAATTAAGTAGTTAAAACATGTTTAAAGGTGAGCTGAGTCCCAGCTAGGGAAGGAAGAAGGGATCAAGGAGACCTTGCAGTGCCTAGTGCTGCTGTGAGTTACTAAAAGGTGTGCAAAACATCTGTGGGGAGAGAACAGGGTGAGTCTGTCAAGGAAGAAGTGAAAGTTGAAACAGCTGTTTTTAAGGTGCTGCCTTAAGATGCCTGGAACAGCATCTAATACAGTAGTTAGACAGGAGTCTGCTTCCCAAAGATTGTTGACTTAAAGCATGTCTTTTTTTAACTGCAACATTAGTGTTAATGGAAAACAAAACAAAGATAAGGAGACACGTAGGTTTTCTTTATTCTGCTCTGCAAATTATGACTTGCAATGGTTAAGAGAAGGTGGGCTTTTTAACTACTACAGGAGTTTCTCTGTGGGACTGGAGTTGTCTTGTGCTACTCTTCAGTTATGTTGCAAAATATTTGTGCCTCCATTGCTGTAGTCCTGTGAGTTTGGAGATGTTTATGTAAATATGCAGCCTGTGTGTTTGAAGTGTACTTAAGGTTCAAACTCAATAATGGTGAACATAGGTGTATGAGGTCGTCTTTGTAGTTAGTTTGAATGGGAAAAGTCAGTAAACAGTGCAGGCTCAGGGTCTCTTATTGAATGATGAGCAGCTTGAAACCCTTCTAATAACATGCAAAAATGCTTTGGTATAGAGCTTGTGACATAATGTAAAAGTTAACATTGTTTTGTATTTTATTGTTATTTTATGCTTCGATAACAAAGGCATTCCTTTTGAAGAGGCTTTTTACCAGCGAAAAGTCTACTTGGAGAGACTGTCCAGGTACTGAGACATCTTCTTTAATCTTTATTTTTTCTGGTTTAATAATTTGTAAAGCATATCCTGGTACAAAGACTGTGAAGTATTTTGCACTTTCTTTTTGTTTAAGTGTGCTAGCGTGCCATTTTATGAAGCATACAGTGTGTATACTTGCTAAACTCCCATTTTTGAGGTCTATGCCTGTCTATAGTACTTCTGTGTTTTATAAATATTGAAATCTAGTATTAGGAAAGGGAATGGATTAGAAATAATACTAAAATCCATTTTTCTAAAGACAGCTTTATAATTATTTGGTCCAGTATAGTCAAACAGCAATTAGCATTAATAATTAATAGAAGTAATTAACTCAATTATTTAGATAACATTAATGTATAAAAAAGATACTAGTAGCTTATATAAGATAGATTAGCAGCAGTTGAACTCATGTAGGTTTCTGATCTTTTAGAGGAGGAGCAGAAGAACCTTCTCTGTCATACATTATGTGATATTTTGGAAATGGCTTGCTCTGATAATTCCGAGTCATACTCTCTGGCAACATGGATAAGAGGAAAAACAACTGAAGAAACTGCTAGTATTTCTGAAGGTCCTGCGGAATCTAGTCGCCAAGAGGAACAACCTTGTAAGATGTATTTCTATACTAAATTACCCATCACTTAGTGAAGTATTACGTAGGGTTTTTTTGAGGGGCCACTGCTTTTTATTATTATATGGTTGTGATTTTTGCCTTGGTGATTGTGTTAGCAACAGATGGGGTTTTGTCTGTTGTAATTAGAGGTATTGATCCTTTTTGTTGAATGTGCTGTCTATCACTGGAGTTCTAACATACGTGTTCCTCTTGAATCTGAGCAACTTTCATAATCTTTAAAATTTTATTTTGTAATTTATTAGAACCTGCTGTGTCTTTAATTTGGAAAAATCCACATACTTCCTAACGCTGGAGAGTATTTTAACTTGTCACTTGTTGCTGTATTTCAGAAGAGCTTTTGTAGGAAATTCTGCAGTGCTTTATCTGTTCTAAAATATTCTGGATCCCCTGTTACAGACAGGTAGCCTTTTTCTCTTTGTTTGATTCTATGCAGTACCAAAACAACTTAATCAAATCAACTTATAGTAGATCAACAGAATTTTTTTTGTAGGTGAGAATTTTGTGGTTACCTGCTTTTTGCAAATTTCTTGATTCTTTCAGTAGTTACTGACATCAAGGATCTGGTCAACATCATTGCTGCACTAAAATATTGCATCCAGTCATATCTAACTGCTGTGGAGTCAGTGACATGGAAAGTTTTATCTGTGCATACATGATTATAGAGATGTATATTTATTAATCTTTTAATGGGAGATATCTAACTTGTTAAAAGATAAGCTTCTCTTTCTTTTAGTTTTTGTTCCCAATGTGTCCCTTAAGAAGTATGAAAAACTTCACATGAGAACATGCTTATAAAGGTGCCATCTTTTGATGGAAGGAATATGTTATTCGGCAGTTTGTGGCATAACTACAAAGTAAGAATTGTACAAGTAGATTTTTATACATGCGCAGCTTGCTGTAGCAATTAGTAGTGCTGGAGCTCTTTGATACAAGCAGTCTTCGTCTGCTTCTATCAATATGCTCTGTGTGCTTTAGAAGGCTCAAACAATAATTGGAAGTGTAACTTAACTGAAAAAGCATAAGGTCACTACATAAGAGTTCCAAAGTGAGCAATTTTTCTTTTAATTAAGAAAAAGTACTGTCCAGAAAGTTTTATCTACAACATTTCTGTTTAAAAAAAATAATAAAACCCCTGTCTTCCTTTACAAGATAAGGCAGTGTTAACCTCTGAAATTACTAATTTCTGTGGATTTTTCCATTGTCTCTGAAGCTCTTGCTAATATTATGAAGGGTCCTTTGAAGAAAAAGTAAAGCAGAACCTAGCTATCAATAGGCTTTTACTGCCCTGTTTATTAATATTGCCTTATTCTAAAGAACTTTTAATTGTAGAAAATGTTCAGCAGAAAGTCTTTTTAAACACACACTCAATAATTACTCCCAAACACTGATACTTAATGAACTAATCCATTCTGTTATGTATCTACACTTTTCATATTTCTGTACAAGCCTACAAGTTCTGCCTGATTATCCTTAATACCATGGAATGCTCTTAGGAAGAGCAGGATACGTTTACCATGAACAATCTGCTTTTGTCACGAGCAACATTAGTCTCTTTCACTGTTCATATTCTATGTTCCCTGCTAGACACTGAATATACCTCTTGTATGTACTCTATAGTTCAAACAGTATTTTGCCTTGTATGTATAATGCAATACACTTCCTGACTGAAGGCATATTTGTTAGGTTTGTTGATTGGGTTGTTTGGGTTTTTTTTATGTCCTGCTATTTAACTATAGACCAGTTTCTTGCCTGGTTAGGCTTGGGGCAAAGATGAGGAGAAGGTATTGTCAATAATGCAGTGTTCTGTTACTGCAAGGGCAAAGGAATACATTTATTTCTTGGTTGCTGTAATCAAAAATAGAAACAGGCATTGTCATAGTTGGTAGGATATGTGTGATAAGATACGTGTGTGGAGGAGTATTACAGATACAATTCCATGTGGCAGGCTGCTGCTATTTGGGAACAGAGTATGGGAATATATTTATTTTAAAACCATGAAATACTATTAGACACAGCACGATGAGAGTATCATTTTAAAAGAGTTTCTATAGAATTGTATTTCTCATACAGCCTCATGCTCTATTCTGTTTGTTCTTTTCCTCTCCACTAAGCACTGTCTTTGTTTAGCCATGTTTGGTTTGTGTATAGCTACGCTTCTCTTTAGGATTTCTACTTCTTTCCCTTTGTTTCAAATAGTCGTTCTCTTACTATTTCACTCTGTCCTGTAGTAACAGAATGAAACTGCCTGTCATCCTGTTGTGTGAACAAAAGGTGGATTCGAGCACTTAGTGAATGCAATAGCATTTTTCATCTGCTTTTGTGGTGTATACCAGTGACTTGTTGGCCATGCATTGGCTATAGTAGTGGAAGTTCCCATGTTCAAAGATTGCTTTATATGATTTAGTCCCTCTAACTTTCTGCGTACAAAAATATATGTTCTTGGAGTAGGGTTAGTTCCTGTAGCATTTTCTGCAATATAGATTAATTGTTTGATATTTTTAAAAAAATTATTAAAAATAAATTTTCTTAAGTCTAGTTTTGATCTTGGTAACCTAGTTTTAGCAATTCCTTGTAGTTTTTCAAAAGATGAAAACTAATGCTCTTAAGACTACTGCTGTCTTATTTCTGAAGTAGAAAATGAAAGTATTCTATTGATGGGAATCACTTGTATTTGCATGTAGGCAAATCTAGTGCATCTTCCAAAATACAGTCAGAAAGGGCATAAAAAGTCCTTTCTGGAATTTTTGTGGGAAGAATGATCAGTAGTATTAGCCCTAATGGCTTCAAGTCTTTAATTATATGCAGGAAAACTTGGTAGATAGATGATCAGACATTATTTAAATATTCAGTATTAAATGGCCCTTATCAGAAAGCAGATCTATCTGGGTTGTATTTGTTTTATTATTCTACTAGCAGGAAGATAAAGTCCTTATGGACATAGACAGAACTTAAAACTGCTACAGTCTTAATAATTGAATGTCTATAGAATTTGATAATTGCACAACTGGCAAGTATAACTTTCTGTTGGTAAAAGAAAATTTTATAAGTTCATTTCATCTTCTTGATTAGGAAATGTTGTGCGGGGAACAAAGGTATAAAGCCTGTGTTGAACTTGGGAAGACACTAATGCTGTATTTTTTTCTGTCTTGGATGTGACACTTACTTGAAAGGCTGTTTATCCATTATTAAAGGACAACTGAGAGAATTTATTTGAAAACAGGATGTGTAATACTACAGAATAATTCTACTTTTGTTTGTAATAAATAAGCATTAAGGGGAGAGGATGGGGACGGGGACACACACAAATGACACAAACCCCCAAAATTTCAGTAACAGAAATGTATATTTGAAGAAAAAATACAGCTTACCTACGTTGATAAAGTGATCCAAATAATCATGCTTGCTTTTCTAGGAAATAATACTACTTGTTGACCTGCAAAATTATATCTAGAGTATGCATATGCCTGATGACTTTGTGACAGCCACATTTGGTACAAAATCAACAGCTTAGTATTTGACAAAATATTTTCAAGGCTACACACTCTAGTAGCTTTGTGCTTTTAATAAATTGATTAGCCCAAACAGAAATGTTTTCACTAATTGGTATAGTGGATTCTTAATGTTGTGGTAAATTAGTTTATACTAATCAGCTAAAAAATCTAAATGCCAAGGGAGGATTAAAAATCAAAAATATAATTAAAGCTTGAAAGTATACTAGCTTGCTGTGTGTATCTTGTGTCATTTTTTTGCCATGTGTAGTGCTGAAAAGTGTCTCTTGTGTATAGCTGCCTTGGCTGTCGAAGAGCTTGGCTTTGAGCGATTTCATGCATTAATTCAGTAAGTAATATGTTGGAACATTTAAAATACAGTATTTTGAAGTTACAGTGATCTTCACAGCCCTGAAAGGGGTATGTTGAGGAACTTTTTGTGTGTTATACATCAGGTTAAACTTAGGCTTCAAGTTCTGGTTTGGGGATTTTGGTGGCTTTTCTTTGCATTTTATCATTTAAAATAGAATATTATTTTGAGCATGAGCATTAGGCTTTAAAATAAAACTGGAGCAATGTAATGTGCGAAATTGGCCAAATTTTGTATTTCAAGTATATGAACACAGCTAATTAAGATTCACATTTAAGTTAAATGTTAATCCTCAATGTTTATACACAGTCTTCAGAGGTGATTCTATCTGAAATACTTGTGACACATCTACTAGAAAAACAAGTAATCTAGTCATTTTTCCTGATTTGAGACGTTGTAAGAAACATCTATAAAAATGTTTCATATACAAGGCTGATTTTTTGTTTCATACTTCAAATATTGTTCTCTTGCTGGGGTGTAAATACAGAGCTTACAGTTCCAGTGAGTTTACCTTTAAAGGTAACAGCCTTTTATTTTCACATTGTAATCGTTATATAGATAAATCCTCAAAGAGGATATAAAGAGCAACAGAATTGCAAAAAACACTTGAGGTGGAAAATGTTTCTAATTGGAACTGAAATAACTACTGCTTGTTGTATCAGTAGTAATTATAGTTTCCTTTTTAAACCCATTGTCATGTGAGGAAAGAAGAAAGAGGAGAATATAAAATTTTTGTAAGCTTATTTGATCAAAACACTAATTTTCTGCCCTTCCCCTCCCTCCAGCTCACCCCTTCCATCTTTGGACTCGTGGTATCAATTCCAGTTTTTCTCAGTCTTTCTCACTGGAAATGAATGCTCTGGCATATACCTTTAGAGCAAGCTGAGTAATGGATTTCAGAACTGAATTTGCCTTGCATACCTTGTATGCCACGTATACTTTATTGATAATGAAAGGTGGTTTAAAAATCTCAAGTGTTAGCCAGAGTAAACCCAGCTATGGATACATTTTTGCAGATGTTTGTTTCTTTTTTTAAACAAGAGTTACTGAAAGTGTGCAAGAAATCAAAAAGAAAATAATACACCTAAGTTTGTGTAAGATAAGCAGAAAGTGCGATCTAGTTTGAATTACTCGATAAAAATTAATGTGTTCTGAAAAGCAGAACTAAATATCTCTGTTACACTGTTAGAAGTAAAGCTAGCTCTAAATATCTCAAGCAATCGAACATGTGTTACTTCACTGGAATCTTGATGGATCTTTTTCCTTTCCTCTATTTTTATTTTACTTTTTAATTTTAAACATCATCCCTGGCATTACCTTACTGTCCAGGCAGCAACCCCATTATACGACCAGATATTTTCCCAAATGTTAATACACCACTCGTGATTGTGAACATTTTGCTCTTTCCAAAGCTAGAGTCTTAGCAAAATCAAATTCTCATGAGAAATGTCATAATTACATTGAAAACCTGAACGGTAGTCTTACCTGGTTAAGTAGAAGCTTTTTTTTTCTGCTGTTCATAGACTGAGTGTCTTTCAGAACACTACGTAATGCAAACATTATTTTGGTGACATACAGTCTATTTGCAATGTCAGTAACAGTGTTTTGTAGAATTACTGGTTCAAGCCACTCAACTCTTTCACAGGTGTATGGAATTTTATGGTTAGTGTTTGCATATAAAAACTACGTTAATTTTTGCACATTGCTCCAGAATTATTTGTCTTCTTCTGACGGGTAAATACTAATGGCTCTGTGGCAGTTATAGTAGCTCCAGAACAGCTGCTGTGTCATTCTGTATGTAACACCAGATTTAATCTGCTTTTACTTGGACATTTTCATGTTAGGTATTAGTAGTTCTTGTTTGTAGTTTGTGATACTATTCTAATGCTTCATCTAAATACATTCCCCCTTTCTGTTGGGTCTGTTTGTTTTTGTTTCTTTTTTTTTTTTTTTTGTTTAGCAAACAAGCATTCAAAAGCTTCCCTGAACTGAAGGATGCAGTTTGGGATCAATATTCAGTGTGGACAAACAGATTTGGAGTATTGCTCTTTTTGTATTCTGTAATACTGACAAAGGTTTGTGGGATGTTTGACTTTTTGTGTGTGTGTTTTGTTTCTTTGTTAAGAGAAAGCTTGATCATATAATCCTTTTTCTGTAAAAGGTGAACACTAAACCAACAAACTAAGTCAAATCTAGATAAATGGATGGAATGGTATCTTTTTTTTTTTTCTCCCCCCCCCCCTCCTCTCTGATCTGGGAGAATTACGGATTTTAGAAACATCCTTCCCTATATATCCCTAACATCTGTTATCAAATGAAAAAAGTGTGTTTAGGTATCAATTCATATAAGGACATCAGCCTTTTAATGTTTTACTATTGCATTCTATTGCTGTAAATGTTACAATTCATTCCTTAAGAGGGCAAAAATGTTTGTAATTTTTCTGCAGGGTATTGAAAACATTAAAAATGAAATTGAAGATGCAGCTGAGCCATTGATAGACCCTGTTTATGGTCATGGAAGGTAAGCTGCAAAATATGTTTGCTACCACTTACATTAGTGGGCTAATTTTTTATGTTTCTGTAACTTACAATCTTTGTCATGTTGTAACTAAAATAGCTAAAAGCAACACTTAACATAGCATGCCTTTTTCACTGCTTACTCCATTTAGTGCATCAGTTCTGAGAAAATGCTTCTGTTACTGCTGAATTTTCAGAAATAATTCTCAAATTCAGGGCTACATTCTTGTATCAAGTTGTTGGTTGAAAGATTGGAGATCATACTAGCATCACTGAATTACAAATACATGCTAATTAAAGGAATAGTTAAACAATGTCTGCTTAGCTGTTCAGGTGGTACAAAACTTTTTCATTTGTAAGAGATTAACTGCTTTTTAGAAATAAATTGTACGTCCCTTTTAATAAGCTATTTCTTTCTGTTATATAGCCAAAGTTTGATTAACCTCCTATTAACGGGGCATGCTGTTTCTAATGTGTGGGATGGAGACAGAGAATGTTCAGGAATGAGTAAGTTGATTCTAGTTTATACTTGTTCATAATTTTACATAGTGTGAGATGCTGATTTGGAATATGCTCTATTTCTGTTTTGATAGTCTCCTTGTTTACTGTCCTTTGATTTAAGCAGACCTCAAAGGGATATAAAACATACTTGCACAAAATCTCTGATGCTCTTATCAGTGAATACAAGGTTGTCAGCTACACCTTGAAATTATAAGGTATCTGATGACTTGGAATGATGGAAGGGAGTGCAGTCTCTGCAAGTTGGGAAGGTTGGTTGATACACTGGAGACAGGATCACTATTCAGAGCAGGCACGTCAGGCTAGAGAAATGGGCTGAGACAAACCTGTGAAATTCACTGAAGTCCTACATCTGGGATGGAATAAGCCTGTGCAATAACACAGTGCCGCGCTGGGTGGCTAGGAAGCAGCTTTGTAGAAGAGGACCTGAGGTCCTCATGGGCAGTGAGCTGCACGTGAGTCATCAGTGTGCCCTTCTGGCAAAGAAGGCCAGCTGCATTGTGGGCTACGTTAGGAGGACAGCCAACAGGCAGAGGGAAGTGACGGCTCTTTCCTTCTGTCTGACATCACCGGCACCACCTCTGGTGTGGTGTGCCTGGTTTTGGGCTCCCCCAGTGCAGGGAAGACATCGATATAGTGGATGGAGTCCCAATAGAGGGCCATTGAGATGATTTTGGATTTTTTGCATTTCATCTTACAGAGAAGCTGATCTGAAAGCACAAACACTTTGAATTCTGGAAGTGTTCACATCCTCTCTCCCACTGCTATAGTCCACCTCAGGTTCATCAGCACATTTTTTACAAGGATTTTCCATCATCTAAATCATCACTGAAAATACTGACTTGAACCGAGGTTCAAGACAGATCCATGCAAGACCTGAATTGAAGTACTCTGGTTTGAAAATGAACAAGTAGTAAAATCTTTGAGACTTTTTTTAGCCTTCCACTTGATTATGTTTCCATACGGGCTATACTTCAACATCAGACTTACCAGAATGTCATTTGGATATTGTATCTAAGTCTTCTCACCCCTGTCTGTTAGATTATCAGAGCCTTTAGATTGGATTACTGCAGTCTGTTATTGATGAGCCTATATGGGCTGCTTTTTTGCCTTTTTTTTTTTTTTCGGTCCTTCCTTGTGCATGCAAATTGACTAATTTGTTTGAAGACCCTTTGGAGGTTGAAATCATCTTTTCTTCTGGGTTTTTCCTCTAGCTTTTTTTGTTGCTTTTGTTAGGGTAAGTACCTTGTTTTCCCTTTTCTGGTCTACTGACACCTCCTTTATCCTTGATAGATAAAGTAATTATTAATGGTTCAGAGATTAATTTGTCTCCCTACTTAAGTATATATAATGAATTTAATTAGGATCCTCAAGCTTGAACATGTCTGTCTTAACAGATTTTTAGCCAATTTTGTTATGGCTTTATGGCTGATAGCATTATCTCATTGTTAATCTTGAGTATATGACATCATTTACCTTTTTGCAAATGAAAGCAAAGACTGCTTTGAATACTTTTATTTGTTTTGTATTTTATTGGTCAATTCCTACCTAGATTCATGCTGCATGTATAGAACATTGTTGTCATTTATCCCCCCCTTTCTAACTGAAATTTGTTATAGTCTTCCTATTTTTATCCGTATGTTCTCTGTTATTTTTAATTTTCTTTTTAATTTTTAGATTATGAACGATCAAACTGAATTATTAGACTATGATCACTCAAGCCGAATTTTTCATGCAACTTTTCTTTACGTACGGATAATTCATTGCTCTGCAATTCATTATATCTTTTTTTGAAATCTTGCAGTGTATTCCATTTGTTTTTCAGATTATCTTTCTGGTAGACCTCATTCGTTAGTTATCAAAGTTGGAATTTTTTTTTTCCTGAGAATGCTGAACTGTCTTTGCATACAGTAATATTCTACATTTAGGTTCTCAGTCAGTTCTGCCCTAGAACTCCAGAACCAGAACTCCCATGGAGACATGTGTCTCTTGTTCAGGGAGGTGAGGAGCAGTAAATAATTTTTAGTACATCTGAAGGATCTAGTATTGTGTATCCTGTTAGGTTTTTTTTACCAGTCAAGTAATTGGACTTAACTACTGTTGGGAGCCCTCCATTTTCTTCAAGTCCTTGGGATAGTTACAGTCAAAACCAGTTTATTCACAGTCTTAAGTCTATAATCTGTATCTATTAC
The DNA here is from genome assembly GCF_963210335.1 of Falco punctatus. Classification (NCBI taxonomy): domain Eukaryota; kingdom Metazoa; phylum Chordata; class Aves; order Falconiformes; family Falconidae; genus Falco; species Falco punctatus. The sequence continues at coordinate 73,686,871 of NC_137583.1, forward strand.
AAAGTGATTTGTGTAGCTTATCAAAAAGGACAAAGAACAGCCTGTACTGTTCACAACTACTTAGGCAAGACTGAATTTTGGATACATTGTCATATTTCCTCTGTCTATCATTCCTCTTTGTCTTTTCTCCTTCAGTCATTTCTCCTGTATTTTGACTGTCTTTGGGGGTAGCATTCAGCTCCCTTTCTGCTAGGGCTTTGAGTTTCTCATGTAGAAGGATTGCAGGTGTCAAAATAACAAGAACTGAATGAGTTTGCTGACTATTTTCTGAAGTTGGCTTTATGTGTTTTTGTGGTTTGATTGCTGGTCACTTGCCTTAAATCCCCCTGGCCAAGCAACTACAAGTTTGAAGGTCTGACGTTAGTATCGCACAGAGCTGATTGCAGTGCTGCTTGATTTTTCCCATGTGTAAACATAATGGAAAGAAATATCAGGTACTTCTGTGAGTAGGTGTAATCAGTAGGTGAATTTCTGAAACTGAGAGACAGGAAAGGTATCCCTGGGCATGGTGGTGCTATAGAACTGCAGAAAGCAATGGATGTGATGTGGTTCATGGCGTATTTGCAGGGGCAGCAATGCAGCAACAGTGAGAAGTTTCAGCCTCAATGCAGGAACAGAAAAAATGCTAGATAGGTGATGCTATTATCAAAAGTAAATACATTTACTAAATTGAATGTTCAAAATGGCACTTGCCTGACATTTTTATTCAGAAGTTATGCAAAGCCAGTTTACTTCTTGTTCAGCTGTTTAGGTAAGAAATTTTTAATTAATAAGTAAATCTTGAAAATTATTTTTAAATTATTTCAAAGATAATATCAGTAAGTTTATCAGTGACAAAGAACTGAATTAGAAACTTGAAGAATTACCAGGTAGTTTGCAGGTTAGTCAGAGCTCTGTCTCTTACAGTATTGCATATTTTCCAAATAGGGTAGGAGTTATTAACTGGAATTGTTCTTGGCCACCACTGCTATAAATACCAATGAAATTATACCTCTTCTTTTGACTACCTATATATTTCCTTTTAAACCTTTCTCCTTATTCTAGTATCTTCTCTTGCCACAATTATCCACAGGAGGAAGATATGGGGAATTACATTATTTTTTTCCTCCTTTTTAAAGACTGCCATTCTTACGTGAAGTGTAGCAATTTAATATGAATACAGATAATGCTGCAATTGCTTTTTCTTTGTGCCGAGGTTTGGTGGTGCTTCACGGTGTCGCTAGGTGGTGCCGTCCTGCTACAGTTAGTAGCAATGTCATCAGTTTAAAACCATCATTAGTTTGGGCCTGACTTTTTTTTTTAAAGGCTCCGTTTTTCTCCCTTTCTAGAAATTTGAGTACTTTGCAAAAGTAATTTTCAAAAAAAGAGAATCTAACTTTCTGAAAAGAGGCATACATATTCATTTTCTTCGGTGATCTTTGATGTTATGAGATCTCTTCCAGGCCTGCTTTTTCTTTCTGTGGGATGAGGATATTCACAAGGATGAACTACGATTTAGTGCAGCTAGTCTCCCTTTGTTTCCTCGTAAGTCATCTGAGAATGATTTTTGCTTTTGCGTCTGTCTTCTCTGTTGACTAATTCTGAAGGAGGTATGGATAGACCCATGACTACAGGCTAAAGTTAACCTAATAGGTTTTAGATGAATGATGCATGCAGCTTGCCTATTAGCTATTCAGGATATTCACAGTCTGCAGCTACTGTCTTAGCCAGGATCCCAGCTTTCTAGTTATCGGAGTTCTCATCTAGTTGTCTGTCAGGGGAACAAAATACTTAAGTCTGATTTTTTTCTGAATAGTAAATATTATTTATATATGTCTTTGCTGTTCTGTCGTAAGCATCAACTCCTAAATCTGAAGGTTTTGTTTAGCAAACTGAACTTCACATTGACTTTTGTTAATGATTTTTTTAAAATGTGTGGTGGGTCAAAATTATTTCTTTAATGTGCTATTGTTTACTTCTGTTACATTTATTTCCCCTCATTGCACATATGAATGCGCTATTTCTGAACAATGTCTATTCCCTAGTTTGAAGGATCTTCACTAGTTTTTTTAATTGGACTAGCTCTCTTGCCCTCTGCTCAAAGATGGTTTCAGCACATGGCTGTTTATACCAGCATAGCTATAAGTCAGTGAGATAATAGGGTTCTGCAAAATATTACCAGTGTACCCCCAAATGTTTTAATTCCAAGCAAGTTTGAAGATAATCCTTGAAAGTACAGTTTCAAGATCAAATAATTTTGCACTGCAAAAAGAGCCTTTTAATATGTATGGCTGACAACTCTTAAGGAAGGCTTAAGGCCACAAACATGGTGAACAAGCTAGTGTTTGTAAGTTTTTGGGGTTTTGGAGTTGGGTTTTATTTTGCTTAACAATATAGGAAAAAGTTAAACCATTACTATAGTAACTGTTGTGCACTGTTGCAAAATTCAAGGTGGTGAGCTTGAAGTTGGTGAAGGGAGCATGCCCCCATGCCTAGTGCTGTGAGTTACAATGAAACACAGAGTTCATTTCTGGAAGTTCAGAAATCTTTGAAATTTAAAAGTTTATTTCACTTGCTATGGTCCTGTAGGCTTTAGCCCATGGATAAAGATGTCATAGTTTTATGCTGTTGTACGTGAATGATCAAAGTTAAAAAGTATAGTTGAGACTTAGTGTTTTAGAGGGAAATTTTAAATACAAAAGTCAATGTTCTCTGAAAAAAAGAAATACAGATCTTGTTAAATTGATCATGGTGTATGTTCCCATGTATATTTGCAGGATCAGGTACGTGCTCCTCTGTTTAGGCAGCATTTGGGGACTTAGCAGAGCTGGTCCAAGCAGATGGTACTTGCACTGTTAAAAGATGCATATGTAAGCCCAGAGCGTCTTCAAATCCATATAACTGGTATCTGAGCTTGAATATTGAAGTACTTATTCCTCATTAGAGAGCTCCAAATAATGCTCTATAAGCGCTCTTCCAATCAGTAGTACATAAATATTTCAGCTATTCCTGACAACTGTGTTTGCTGGAGAGCTGTATGATGCAGTAATTGGCAGTCACTACAAAAATCAAATAGAGTGAATGCTTTCTTTCCTACTAACAGAACTATTATTTGCAAAATTATGTTTTATTATTCTGAATTTGAAATTACCAGATAAATATGGCCAGGGAACTCTTTAAGAAAAATTTTAAGAGGGGTGTGTGTGTATAATATATATATGTGGGGGGGTTCTCCTTCAAGATGGCTGTTTTTCTTAATTTTTTCTGAGAATAATATTGGTGTAAGTTACAAGTACTCATTTACTAACTGAGTAATGACAACTTTTGAAAACAGGGTGTCAACAGTAACCTTCTAAAACCATCCATTTGGCCCTTCTTATTTTATAGAGTGGGAAATTATTAAACCTTTATAGTTTTTTGACTATACCTTGATGATTTGCCACTGCTGCTAAAACTGCATGACTCTTAAAATTGTAGTTATTTGACCAATTTTGAGAGTTAGAAAAAATGGCTTAAAGTAGGCTTTGCAGATTTTTCTTCAATAAATTCTATGTTTTGTTTTCAACAGAACTCCTTGGTATACATAAACAGGCAACAGTAGGGTTTTTGACATTGATGGAATCTCTAAGGTATTGTAAGGTAAGCAGTTTTCTACATAATTTAAATTTTTTTGTTCCATTAAGATGTTGTGGGCTTCTTTGGTACTATTACTAAAAGCTTTACTGTGTACAATTGGAGATACTATAGAACTTCTAAAGTATGCTCAAATAAAAATTAATAAAATACCATATTAGGACAGGTATATCATAAAATTGTTAAATCCATCTTATTGTGTAAGCATTATTTGATGCTGTGACATAAAATTTCTTGATTTAAAGTTTTTATTTGAGAAATTTTATGCTTTCCAAATACTACTTTTGAAGCAACATTAATACTCTTAATCTCAAAAGGTTTTTTGGTTGTTCTTTGCTTCTCAGTCTTTACTGAATCTCTTTAACTTAGCTCAGAGTTAAAGAGGATTATGTAGTGTGCAGGATGTTGGTGTACTGACTGTAACTGGCCCTTCATTTATTAAATAAATGTCAGTTCTGAATCGATTCCTCCAAAACAAGCTAAGAAGTCAAGTGGAGTTCTGTCTCATTTAGTGTCCAATTATACTATTGTTAAGCATAGAAATACTTACTCATTTGCAGTGTTTGAAGCTTGTCTCCAGGGTTGAAGTAAGGGCTATTGTTGATACCACAATCTCATTGATGTCTTATTTCAGTTAATTATCATAAGCTGTGTTGCTTGCCCAAGTCAGACACGGATCAATGATCAAAATTATCATCTAAGTATTTTACACTGTTGTTGTTTTATTGAACGTTTTATATTAGTTTTAAGAGCAGTTGGGACTCTACTAACTGAATTATCATTAATTTGATCATTAACTACGTGAGTTTTCTGGGTTTGCTTTGTTTTGATTTTGTTGTACCTTTTTAGGTTGGCTCCTATTTGAAATCTCCAAAATTTCCCATTTGGATACTTGGCAGTGAAACACACCTCACAGTCTTTTTTGCCAAGGTATGTTAGATGTGATTTTTGGTAACCTCAGACAGATAAACAAAACACCACATAGATGCAAAGTTCAGATCTTGCTATAATGTGAGTTTCATGTGGCTTTAATGTAAACATGTAGTCGCCAAAACTTTTAATTAAGCCTTCCCTTGAAGGCAGAGTTTTTTACATGGTTTTGTGGTATCTCATAAATTTTAGTGGTCTGTTGGTTCTAGCTAGATTTATTGGGCTGGGGGAAGGGTCTGCATTAGAACACCATAATTGGGACAAGTACTGTCTTAAATTTCTTTTAGTGCAAGAGAGAAATAAAAAGGAAATAATTATGTGTAGGTGCCTGTTAGTAGTTTAATCTCCCTGACAGTACTTCCACAATTTTTAATCTACAACCATGGTTTGTTGTTCTAGATTAAAAATAGATATGTGTCTGTTACGATAATTCCTTTTATTTATTCTATTAGATATGTACTGTAATCTTTAGAACATATAAAATGCTTTTGAGAGGATTTCTCAGTTTAAAATCTTAGACCAAATTTTCTGAGGAGAGAATTTCTGTTTAGTTGAAGATTGTAAGTTTTCCTTTTATTTCTATAGAAATACTTGTTTCTGATTAAAAATATTTATTGAAACTAGATGGTACTTACTAGTGTATTTATTAGTACTTATTAGGAATGAACTTTACGTAATACCTTATAAATGAATCAATATTTTAGGTATAAATCTTGAAAATAAGTACCAGAACATATGACTAAGTTAAAGGCATAATTTCTTGAGTGGCTTAATTTCCTTAAGGAAAAATTGACCTAATCTTCAAAAAGAAGACACAAAACCTGAGATTCTTCTTATAAGAACAAACCCCCACGATACATTGGAAGTTTGTGTAGCAGTATTTCTTTACCTTTAAACTTAATTTTTAAAAATCCTTTTAATTAGCCTGTGTTGTGCATTGAATATTTTTTGCAGACTCCGTTGCAAATGCTATACTAGAATTTCCCTGAATCCTTTGTGTCTGATAAGTGCTCTTACTTCCCTATTCCATGATAATGGAAAAGTCCTTATCTACCAGTGAACGTTTTTCTGCCTTGCTGTCTCCACAAAGTCTTTTCCAGTAGTTTTTTCATTTCAATTTTGAAACTTTATCCATAATTTTTTTAATTAGACCATTGAAGTCAATACCCTGTATAGATAGCAGTCTGATGCAAATAGGCATTATCACTGTTACTCAAATCAAGTGTACCTGTCCAGAATGTTATTACACCTTCTTCTCTGTTGTGTGTACAGTGACCATTCCAGGTAGAAATCCATTTCTAGTGCAGTTTCTTTTAGAGTGTTGAGGGCTATTTGCTGGGTTTAAAGTAACCGCGCATCAGCACTGGTGCCTCCAATACAACTTGGTTCCTCTTTCTTCACTGAACCCCACTTAGGCTATGGAAAGCCTAATATCTTAGTGATTAATATCTTAGGAATTAAAAAGCAGGAAAAGGAAGCAACATGGGATTGGCAAAGCATTTCCTAGACATTTTTTTATTAAAAAGGGCAGGAGCTGAAGGTGTGTAAAAGTTCTGAGAGTCCTTGAATTTGCGTATCTGACCTCACCCTTTCCTAAACTAAAGGTTGGTGAGCATTTTAGGTGGAGCAGAGATGTCAGCCACAGTGGAAATACGAATTGTGTCAACAGTCCGTTATTTTGTCAGTTGAAGCTACATGCCAAAAACTACAGAAAGAAACTTGAATTCATTGCCAGTGTTTAGTCATACAGTTGTTAAAGTAGTGTGTGTAGTTTCCTAGATGGTGCTTGATATATATATATATATGCTGAGGATATAACTTGGTGGTGAGTTCAATTACATGAGAAAGAAATCTTCAGAATGAAAAGAGGAAAATGGACTCTGGAGCCAAAAGCAGTGCAGATTAAGTTGGGGGGGGAGGAGGACCAAAACAAATACAGATTTAATTATTTCAAGATGCATATGATTTACAGGAGCCTAAACCTTTGTTTAAACAGAACATTAGGCAATTTACAAAGCAGAAGAGTAGTCGCTTGTTATTAGCTGAGTAATTGGGCCTAGAAACCTAGGAAAAAAGCAATCTTCCTATGCTACTGTCATGATGAACAGGTAGCATGGTGAAATTGGGAAATGGAACAGAATCTTCATTGCTATCTTGGGGACTCTTCTTGACCATGGAGGTTTGACAAGCAAAAGTTTTTACTGAAATTATGCATATGACCCTACTCAGAGTTGGCTGCTGGGGTTCTTTAGTAAAAATCCGAGCGAAGCGCATAAGTACATTTGATGCAGAGTACAGTTAATAAACCTTCTTTTGTTAAATGTGGAATGAAAAATCCATCCACCTTGCTTATCTATCTCAGAACATTTTGAATTAAACACTACAGACATCTATTACTGTCTGCCAGAATATATTTGCATTACTGTAAATGTGAACCATTCTGCTGTAGCTGTGACTTTAAGAAATGTTTTTGAGTTGTACTTTCTAAAATAGATAAATCTGTTCATAGCTGCCATTCTAAAACTTGCTACTGTTTAGGTAGATTGTGATGAATGAGCAAAATGCAGCACAGCATCTTTGGGCTGAAGATCACACTTACAGCTTAAAGTGAAAATATAAAAATTAACTAAAGTGTGTAATTGGGCTTAACTTCTCTTGTAACTGCTGGTGCATGAAATAGCCTTAAACAGTGACAGCTGAGTCAGTTTCTAATTTTAACAGAAGTCTACCAGTGGGTCAGCAGTTTCCCCATTACTAAAATATTATAAATTTTATTCTGTCTGCATGTTCTTCACCTCCACATCTTGATTGTCAAAACTCATTTGGTATGTACGGAAATGCTATTAGCCTCGTTTTACTACAAGGAGTTGGACGTAGAAGGAAATAACTGAAGAAATAATTTCTTCCTTAAAACAGCAGTTTTGGTTGAAGCATATTTTATTGAACAGAATATCAGTAGTTTTTCTTCCTGGGACTTAGCTGACCTGTCACCAGCCAAACAGTTATTTACAGTTAGATATTTTGAAGGCAACTGTGCAGACACAACGAGTTGAAATGCAGTGGATAATCTATGCAAAACATGGAAACATGAGTATACTCATTACAATGCTTTGATCTGCTATCACCCACTCCGGTGGAAGTGTTCTTTCTAGACAAAAGAAAATAGAATCTTCTGAAATTAAGCTTCACTTCACATCTTCCATATTTTAATTTCTATAGGAGACTGTACTGAGCAAAAACACTACAGCTTGTTCTGCAGATGAGTATGTAGTGAAGTTGGAAAGAGCATACGAACATCTGTATTACCAAAATAGTTCTTCAGAACTCTGATACTTATGTGTATCATCATAGAGCTGAAAAAACTTGTGAATACTTGGGAGGGGGGACAAATGTTAGCAGGGAACCATAATTAGTACCAGCATATTTTCTTTCAATTACGAACTGTGTGTGTATAAGGCCAGAAAGTTGCTTAATGCTCAGCAGTCCATATTTAACGTATACTGAAAGAATAAGGTGGCTGTTACTCCTAGTTGTCATGGACTCTGCGAGTGCAATAAGGTAGATTTTTCCCTGAAAAACTATGGGTTTTTCATAGGCAACTAAATCCAAGCAGCCGTCATTTCTGCCTTTCCCTCCCCTCCCTTTCAGTGAATAACAAGAACAAACAAGGAAGCTTTCATCTGACACACTACGTACCCCAGCATGCTCTGGCAGGTGGTGCTAAGGCAGACAGTATTGTCAATGTTCTCTAAAATCCCAGCTTTATAGTTACACTCAGTTTTGGTTTTTTATTGTAGGGAAAAGAGAGAGTGGGAAGTAGGGCAGCTCTAAATCACTTAATGTAGGGATAAAGCTGTGATGTTTTGGATCAAATGCTGTGTGGTCAGTTCTTGGTTATTTTTATGATACCCGTAACATAAGGAAGTTATGACAAGGTGAGACTATTCAGAATTTTTAAGAATGTCATACCATGGTCAGACAGTATATAAAATAATATTGACGGGCTGAAATATAACAAGAAAATGTGACGGTGTAAGCCATAGGAAGAATGACAGCAGGTGAATAGCTACTTTCTAAATACTGTCTGCTTGGCATGCAAATTCGCATGGTCTTGAAGTTTGAATTCAGACTTACTGAAAGTGAAGAGACAGCATGGAATAAGTGTCTGTCTGGTGACTGACTTCAGGTGATTGAAACTGTCTATGGGGACTCTTCAGAGCTGTATAAGTTTTTAAAATACGCCCTTAGTTTGTTCCCAGGTCTTGGAGCACACAGGCCACAACAGAATTGGCTATCCGTTTTCAGTTACGGCATTGTAGTATTTCTAGGCTTGAAGAATCGGATAAGCAGAGGAAACTCCTGGCCGAGACATCTGAATAAGTTACAAATTACTGCTTTTCAAGGAAAATGTGCCTCTTCTGCTGTGTTGGAACTGTACTTAGGGTTTCAGATTACATTTTTTTTATTTTTGTAACTTTGATCACTGTAACCTGTTCTACATATTCTCAAGGCTTTTCTTCCGCATCCTTGATAGTATTGTCTCTCAGAATAAAGAGCATTCACTTCTCTTCCTAAACAATCTTTTTCATCAAAGTTCAACAGAGGGTCACCTGAGCAAACACTGACAGTGCTATAGGAGATCCTGAATTTGGGTCAGTGGTGTTTACCAGAACTGGGCTAAGGGGGTGTGTTATTGGGTACAGCGTTTAATCTCAGAACACCAACAGAGAGTGTCAGTGGCTGTGAAAGAAAATGAGATGCGTTTTGTAGAAATCAAACCATTACTAGTATGTGTTAACAACTCTGGTCTCTGCAAAAGTAACCTACATATATCCAAATAAATTATACTTATCCTTTAACTTAGGAATTCTTCTACTTTAGGAAGGTAGTGCAAAATATCAGTGCCCTTCCTTTCGTGTTTGCTCCTGTGACAGGTCAACACAGGTAACCAATTTTTTAAAAGTCTTTTCTTTATGAGAGAAGAAATCAAAGCTGGATTTTGAAGAATTCCACTTCAGGAAATGGTTACAGAGTGCGTGGTTTCAGAGTCTTTAGTTTCCATGAGTAAGTGGAATTGGTTCTGGTTGGGACAGCCTGGATATCTAATAAAAACAGTATAGATGTTGTGAGGCAACTGCAGAAATAAATTTCTGGGCTAAAGTAGGTTTACATTTTCTGTGTGCTGATTAAGAGCAGGGAGACAAATGCTGATCTGTTCTTAATAGCTCTGACCTGGCTAAATCAGCAGTGAATCTACAAATATTTCTATTAGCTGCTAATTTAAGAGCTCCTTTCTGCAGGGGGACCCCTTTATAAATGATTGTTAGAACAGGATGTTTCCTATGGGATCTATCGACCCCCAAAGACATCTGAAGTTACTTTACTAATTGGTTTAAGCTTCATAGTATAAATGCTATTGCTAAGTGAATTTAAATTGTTCTGAATAATGCAGTAGTTCCAAAGGGTTGCTTTGTCCAAATCCGTTCCCTGGCAGAAAGGCCAACTCTGAGGTGTCATAATTGGCAGGGAGCACCTCAAAATAAAATACTTCTGTAAGGTTATCTATCCTATTCTAGCCTTGCAAGATTGCAGAGCGTAAGTGTGAAACCTTATTCTGCTCTTTGTGGGTCTGCTCAAATTCTACTTGCGGATGAATTTATTCCTACTATAGAGGTGTGTTTCTCTCTCTGAACAGGCACTCTAGGCACTTCCTTTGTTTATTGTTTGTTTGGGAGGTTTTCTGTGGGAAAACTTGGGCTTTTTTCATTCCTGTAAGTGATTTTCACACCAGCATTTATCAAAATAACTTCTAGAATTTGTCTATAAACTTTTCATTGTAGTAAAATAAACTTTATGTGATGCAACAGTGTATGATGGCATATTAGTTTGTAATGAAACAAGTTAATGACACCAATTTACCCAAAGGCTTTATTTTCTCTAAAGATAACAGGTCTGGAGCACTGCATTTACAAAGTGCTTGTATTTGTTTCCAATTTTTTTTTCATTGGGAATGTATTTTTTGCTTGAAGTAGAGGTAGCTTTCATGAGAAACTTTAGCCATCACACAATTTTTGGCTTAGGTCAGGAGAAACATTTCTGTCTCCTTTCATTTTCCCATTTCCCACATTGCTGGAACGAGCAGCCAGCAGTGATAGCTGCAAGCAAAATCTTATCTGTCTGTATCTTATTTTTTGATGGTCTGCACTTCAGCTATACTAAAAGAACTGTGTAGTGGAGAAACCAAAGCTCCTCCAAGTGGCTATATCAGCTTTCTACAGAACATGTTCTTTTTCATGTCTTGCCCAAGGTTTGGGAAAGAAGAAAAGGTTGTAAAGAAGTCAGGTATACCCTTTCCGATGCAAGACATAAAGAACTAATTCTGGTTTTGCCATCTCCCTGACATCCTTTCAGGCCCACGAAATGTCTTGGAGAACTCCAGACTTCCAAGAGGAGCAGAGATATGCAAAGAATAATAGAAAAGTTGAGTGGGAAGACTGAAGTGTATGTGTCAGTGGTGAGCAGGTGAGGCTGGTCTGCAGAGCTAGAAGGTTAGGGCTCATAGATCACTGTGACATAAGAAATCCAGTAACAGATGTTACAGAAGCCAAATCATATTCTAATGTGGTAGACTGGAAACACTGTGATTACGACATAGGTTATTACATCCTAAATCAAAAACAGCTATGAAACTATACTGAAGTTTTCAGGATTTTAGGGTGCCTGGCTTGGATTTTCTGCTTTTAGGGTTGGTGATACGGGCTCATCACTCCATCTTCCAAAGTCAGGTAGGACTCTAGTTCCTCAGGATTTTGGGGGTTTCCAGGTATTATTAGAAGGATGGAGTGCAATCTCAGTCCCTGCCATACAGTTACAAAGAGACCTTAAAGTGGAGATCCAGCTATACAGACTGTATTTTTTTTTTTAGCCTAATATAGTAACTAAAAATGTTGAGCTAGGAAGAGAAAGGCATATCTATGGAATCTAAGGTCACGTGATTGACTTTTATCAAGACTGGAGTACAATAATACACCCATGTATTCTGAGGAAATCGCATGTGAAAAGTATTACAGAGCATTCTGGTGGTCTTCCAGTTCATGAAGTTGCGTGGTAAAGAAGTTGATGTCTTTGAACAATGGAGAAATGAATCTTTGGACACTGGTAGGCATTTTGATAATTTATGGGAAAAATTCTGAAGTGACAACATCTAGGAATTATGTAAAGGTCCTGTAATGCTTGTGTGGCTCTTGCTAGAAGTGCTGTGCATCCCATAATAATGAGTAGCAATTATGAGGACTTACTCCTCGGATCATAAAGAGATAACTCAGTCATGAGGTTTTGCATTATTTGCTCTTAGAGTTAAGACATAGAAATTGTAATGTAGAGGTCATTAAACTGAGAAACGTTAAGACTGAATGTTAATCTAACCAATTATTTGAAATTTACTGTCCTAAAATAATTGTATTTGCTGTGTTCACCCCAATTCTCTGACTAATTTCTGCCATTTAGTCACATCTATGTGTTCTCTAGCATTTTAGAAAATTTTAAACATTCATTCCATTATATACAGCTTTCACAATGATCATTTAAGGACATTGTTCATGGTTGGCTGGTACAGACCATGAAATGTAGTTGTATATGCCCCTAAGCAAATAAGTAAATTACTTCCTTTTGCGAAAAGACTCCTCATCCATCTGTTTTCTTTCAGAGTGAGAGGTTTTTATGTATGAAGTAGTTGAGAGTAGGGCTGTTTAGATGATACTACTTTTTGTGTGCGAGTTGACCAATTTTTGTGTCACTGAGTTCTTTCTCCTGAAATGTTACACATTTTGATACTGTTTTGTGCTGAAGCAGATGAGAGAATGACTTTGCAAACTGTTTCTGAGCCTAGATGAAAACCTGTAAAAGGGGTGCAAGGAGTAGTTCTAGCAGTTTCAGTAGGATTTTTGATCCAGCAAAATTTCTATCTACAAATGCAAAATAAAACAGTAGCACTTGTTGCATGAGATGCACTTTGAAATGAAGGAAGGAGGGATGAAAGAAGGAAGGAAAGGAAGCCAGCACAACAAACAGAACCTTCTTTACATCCACAAATGAAAAATGAAGAAATTTCCCATGAACTGCTAAGCTCTCAATTTAATATATAGTAGGCACACTTGTGAATTGGAAAATGTGCAAAGAAAATATGCTTAAGTAATTACCATGAATATCACATTAACCTTATAATTTCAAGTCTAATTTAAATAGGAAGAAAAGTGATTCTAGAAGTCAGCTATTCAGTTTTCCAACTTCAGCTTTAAAGTGTATGCTCTGTTAACTTTGCTGAGTTTGCATTTCAGTTGGTTAAGAAACAAACTTCTGTGTGATTTTTTTTTTAAAGATTAGCAGTAGGCTATGGGTACATACTTGAGACTAATGTGCAGTCATCTCCATGAAACAATATTTTGACTATAACTTAAATGGTACATTGTTTCTGAAAGTTTGCTAGTTGTATATTTAGTGGAATAGATTGTAGTGGTGAGCGTGTAAAGCAACCGCTGTGAAAAAAAGCAGTATAGAAACGGTGAGTCATTTACTGTCCATTTGTTGGCAGAGCCATACTGAGGATTACTTTTTCCTTTTCCTCATATTACAATGAATAACTTTCATAAGTAAAATGAAATTGGTGACTGGAAGATAATGGGTTGTGTCCTACCCCATAAGAGTACTTATTAGTGTCTAGAAGGAATTATAGCCTGCTGTTTCAGGAAGGAGGATATAAGCAACATCTAGTTTGTATGTATGTTAACCTATCAAATGAAAGGCTGATTTTTAAAGAAACACATTTTAGTTTTTTCTTTCTTTTTTGGTAGTATATTCAGAGTGGCTTGCAAATAGTAAGTGCATCAAAGACATTGCTAATGCAGTTTTATAATTTATAAGTCACTGTATCAAATTCTGAAATTCAACATACTGCATAGAAACAAAGGCTGAGAACATCATTGTATCATTCTGTATCCCTTTTAGGTGTGAAACCAATGTTGGGTCCAGCTATATTTGATACAATAGAGAAGACATTGGGCCTGAGTCATCACATGACGGGTAGATATTCTGTTTTTCAAATTTGGAGGAATAGGCATCCTGGCTTATTGTTAAAATATGAATAAATTGATAGATTTTTTTAACAGTATTGCAGTTTTTAAATATCAATCAAGTTGATATTTAGAGAAGTGTTGCATAAAATTTATTCCTAATTCCAAATCGGTGACAAACAACATGCTGATGCCTTTTTCCCCCATCATTTGCTTCTTCCACGAGTCAGGTGTGCTGGCCTTTACAGGTACAAGTCCTGACCAATTCTGCCACAATTACTCTGTTTTCGGCTATATTAAATAGCAAAGTATTGTTCATGCTATGGCCCAGATAGCAATGCAATAGGATACAGTTATCTAGTGAGTACTGATCTGAAGGTTTTTTTAAACACACCTTTTTTAATATAATGTGTTCTCTTATGCTACCTTCCTTTTTATTATTATTTATTCATTTATTTCTGCTGGTCACAAAGCATACCGACCTCACTTGGTGCATTAACATTTACCAGTTGCTGCCTTGATTCTGCATTTGGCACATGCTATGTTTGCAGCTATTCCAGTCTGCCGGTAATGTTCTGAAATTAGGTATTGTTTTTATATATATATATATGTCTTTGTGTAATTGATTTATAGACACCTTCCTGCTGTTGGGTTATTGCTACTGTATATTATAGAGCATAACTTAGAATTCTTCCAGTGTCTGATGGCTTCCAAGTTGTGTATGCATTAACAGTTAGCTCACAGTAGATTTTGGCCTGAAAAATACAACTCTGCTTCAAAAGCCCTTTTCTCATTTTGATGTTTATATTTTGGCTTTTTAGTGTTCAAAATTGTTTTTCACTTTAGTTTTCTGCATGTATTTGGATATTTTTCATATTTCTCAAAAATAATACTGCTATCCTTTTGTATTTGAACACTCTTGATAGTGGAGCAGGTGGTATTACACCCTAATCAATTTGTAGTCCATTCAGTATTTGTGAGTAGATAGAGGGGAGAGACATAAACTTCTTCAGTTCCTTAAAGACCTTCTAAAGTCTTAGCCCAAAAGGTTTGACTTCAGTACATTTAGTGCACTTAAATTCCCTGCTAGTTTACAAATCATTGAATAGTATGCAAACAACTAGGTAAGAAAATATTAGCTTTCTTAATAGTTAATCAGGCATCAAGTGAAAAATGGAATAGCAAGGTGTTAGCTTTGTGCAGTAGAATACTCCTTTCCAGAAAGTATATAAATACAGTGGTATGGTCTAGTGTTCACACCAGGCTTTGGCATTACTGTGTATTTCTGCAGGAGATGAAGCAGTGGTGAAAGATGCTGTTCTAGTCATAAGAGGCAGCCTCAGCACATGAACGGGGAAAAAAGCTGCATTTGGTTTCTGTGCTTTTTCAACAAGTGTATATGCATGATTGTCAAAGTTTCTAAACCAAGATGGGTCAGTAAATAAACAAATTTAGTACAGCAAATAGTATATTCATGGTCAGGGGTTGTCTTCATGAAATCACTCCAGAAATGGAATTTTAAAGGATAAATTTTATTCAGTCATTTCCACATAGAATTTTTTAAGAGTCCCAAAATCTAACCCACTGTCTTCCAAAATACGGAATTCAGTATGCTTGTAATATCACAATGAAGAGACCTGATAGGGAAGTAGAATGAACAACTTCTCCCCATATTCCATGTATCCTTATATGGGGTAATAGGTAGAAATCCTAAACTGATAATGCCAGGCTTGTGCCATCCATTCTTTACAAGCCACCTTCCTTTTAATTTTATCTTATCATCTAATTGCAGCCTACTAGCTGCAGAAATCAGTTACTAGATAATGATATTGGGACTATTATTTTACCCATTTTTAGTGAGACTTAAAATTGGAAATCTAATATTCACTGTTTGACCGAATGACAGTTCCAGGATTAGCATATGAGGTATGCCCATCATGTCTTCTGTTTAAGAAAATGAATCTCTATGAATGGCTGTTAATCGGTGGTCACCTGTTTTAAATACATATTCTAGACTGATTCTTCACATTCTTTCTTCCCCTTTAGAATTTCTCTTCCTGGAAAGAAATGTGTCCTGAAGTCATAAATGTATTACAGAGCTTATTAAATAGAGATTTTTAAGTATAGAACCTTAGAATGGTTTGGATTGGAAGGGTCCTTAAAGATCATCTAGTTCCAATACTCGTGCCACAAGCAGGAACAACTTCCACTATACCAGGTTGCTTAAAGCCCCATCCAGCCTGGCCTGGCATTCAATATAGTTATTGAATGCCTATTAAAGAGATTTTAAAGGGAGGTGTTCTTAGGCTAACCAACAAGAAAATTATTTTGTGGCCATTTTTTGTCTCTGCATTTTTTTTTCCACCCAAAAAATGTCTGAAGGCCAGATGATGTTTCTGAGCAGCTCACTGTATCCTTGAGAAGTGGAAGATTACTTCTTATTTTATTATTATTCTGCGTTCAGCCTGCTTTATTGCCATGTTCCCAAACCCTACTGAGATAGATGAAGGGAACTAGAAACACTGAACGAGACTGCCAGCATGACAACATATGTTTCAATAATAAAAATATTCTCTAAAATAGTAACTGTTGTAGTGCTGTTCTGAAAATTTATGCCAAACTCAGATTTTTGCAAAACTCCCTGACTACCTAATAAACAAGTGATGTGAGAGACTGAACTTGTGTAGAGATTCTATATGTTTCCAGGAGACTTTAGGCAATTTTATAAATGTCAGGAAACTCGTTGGCATCAGTTGAGGTTTTAGCTGTTGTTTGATCCACAGAACCTTAATGCATGTGGCAGCTGTTGAATCCTGGGAACATTCGAGTGACTCTGTATGCAGCATCTGATGTCATCCTTTACAAGTACAAAGTCGATGACTGCCTATGCGTAGTTAAGAAAACTAATGTAATCAGTGTGAATTGAGGATGGGCTTTACTGTATAAGACAGCTTTAAGGAGAAAAATATCACAAGTTTTATATTAATTAAAGGAATAAACATAATGTGTTTCTTAGAGGCTGTTGTCTCTGTTCTGCTACTACTGGAATTAGCTACCTGAAATACCAAAACAAAATATGAACATGAAAAGAAACATTATTTTTATAATATGTGAAAGTGTGTAAAGTTTGTGAATATTTAGTGTTTTCTGCATGCATGTACCAACACATGTGCGTGTTAAGATTCCCTAAAATACTACTTAGCAGTACAGAGTAAGTGGATTACATGGCATTACTAATATATTTTCTTAATTACTTCATAAAGTTCATATTTCTCGCATGTAAAGCCTGAAAGTATTATTGTTAAATAATTAACCAGGCTAATAATTGTCCTTTAGAAACATTTTTGTCATATTTGAGTTTATAAAACAATTAATCTGGTTCATTTTCAAAAACATTTCATCATTCTGGTTTGAAGCAAACCACAAGGTTTTTCATCATCCCAAGAGAGAATTATATGTTTTAAGTGGGAAACTGAACACTTGAAGCTGGTTTCCAACACGGAGTACAGCTTTCAGTACTGTGAGAATTGTATTTAGTAAGATTTTAATTTCTGCAGTGCATCTTCACTGGCTTTCAATTCTGCTACCAAGTATTCCTGTCATACTTGTTCATTTCCCACCTCATGATTTGTAATTACCAAACAGTTGGTATGTTAATGCTCACTATGGGTTGTAGGGCAGACATTTCATGTCTGTAGGCTGAAATAGTATTAGATACAGAAATAGTATCTAATACAGATACTACTTTTTTTTAAGTATAAAAGTAGCAGCATGATAATAGAAGCTACCATTCATCCTGAGTGACTTATATTGTGAAGCTTTTGGAAGTCATAAACCATGGAATTTGCCCACTTCCAGTTTGGTTCCTTTTACAAATAAAGTTTGGGGTTTGTATAGCACTGTATTCTGTCCTCAAAAATAAAATATCCAAATATGGCAGACAGGAGTAACATGAAAGGGCAGCTGTTCAAATTACGACTTGTGACTGGAGAGTAATATGTAATTTACTAATTAGATAAAAATTCCAGTAAACTCAAATTTGCTGACTCCTGGTCTATAATTCCAGTAATGTATTTTTGTTTTCAAAACAAAGATTTTGTCCTGTGATGATGAGCAAAACAAGTTAGTAACTGAATAAAAAAACCTATATACCTAATCTTTATTGATTTACGGTAATCTCTTGTAATCTGCCCATCAAAGCAGGGAGCATGGTGAAGAAGTGTGGGATTTTTTTTCACATGTGAACAAGTGAATTGTTGCCGCCTTGTAACGTTTTGAACTAAAACACATTTGTGGCAATGCAACTGTTAAACATTTATTCACTATAGTTTGAGTTTCTCTTGTTTTTGAAAAACTGCAATGCTGTGGCTTTTTTGTTGGCCATCTCATGAAACTATTCTGTCTCACAGGAATGGAGCGTATATTGTGGTTTCTGTAACTTGGTTGAGTGCATGTTAAAAGTTCTGCTTTCCAGATGGATAGGCTGACAGTGTGCTCACTGTAGATTTTTCTGTTATTAATTCTTGCTCTCTGATTTGTGTTTGCTTTTCCTCCACAGCCTTACCTTGCCCTTGGATCAAATAGGCTTCCTTTCTGAGTAGTATGGGTGAAAGTGAAAAAGGATTTGAATAAATAGTCCATATGTGGCTTTTCATTCTGCTCTATTGAGAACTCTCTTCTGTTTGCAGTACCAGCAAGGTACTGCAGATACTGTAAAGTAAATCCAATCCTTTCAACTCTTACTCACAAGGCAGAGTACAACTAGAGTCAGTTTGCTTCCTTTCAACCACCTTGTTGAAACATAGCTTACCCTGAATGTTTCTCCACCACCACCACCACCACCTCCACCCTTTGATGAACACTTTCAGATAAACTCTGCCATCTCTTGCCAGTCTGAATTAGAAGACCTGTATTTTACTTTCAGACCCATGGTAAGAACTCTGCTAGCTTAGGGGTGGCATGCTTCCTTTTGTGTCTTTTCCAGCTCTCATTCAAGGAAAGGATCTTCTTTTGGCTTTTTCTGAATCCCAGATAGACCAAGCCTCTCTTCAAGGCTGATGATACAGTATATGATCTTTGACACCTGCCATTCTGAAGTGGAAACAGTTGTGGCTGCAGAGCTCTTGTATAGTGATGGCTAAGTCAGGGACCTTTCCTTCAGTTCCTTCGTATACAGCTTTCAAGCAGGAAAATCTTTTACCCAAAGTGTTTTGTAGGTATTTTCCAGTTGTTTAACACTTTTTAATGCCTTCTGCAGTAGAAGATAATGATGCAGAGCAATCTCATATTCCACCGGCCAGCACGTTGTAAACAGTCTGAGGAGGATACTTCCATCACTGCAACACCTGTGGGCAGTGGCCCTTCCAAACTATTGGCGCACGTAGTATCCCTGAACACAAATGGGAGCCTTGAACTAGTTAGTCTTCATTAGCCATCTCTCTGTTCAGAGCCAGACTGGTAGTCTTTCAAACTACGTTTATATCAAATAACATCAAATGCTTTAGTATGGACTTTACAGGTAAGGGCTCTAGGATTTGATTTGTTGCCACAGCATAATTCTCCAACTCTGTCCCTTTTCTAGGACCCTTCACAACAGTCTGCCTAAATTGACAGTAGATGCTATGTTGGTGAGTATTTTTAGGAACAGTAACTGCATACCTCAGCACTCTCAACACCTATTCAATGGTGCCTAGGAGGAAACAAGATCTATGGCCTTTCCCCATACCTCTTCAGTTCTTTGTATGACAGTAATAACAGCCTCACATTTCAGATCTTAAGGACTCCCTCTTTCCTTGATTTGATAACTAGCTCCTAGGAAGACCTACAGAAAGCTAGAAAACTGTTACTTAATTTCGAGCAATGTCCAGGTTCAGTTCAGTCTTTTCAAACTCGGTGAGAATCAACAACTACGTTTTATATCACTGCAAGACTTCGAACCTATTTTTACTTTTGTATTGATAATGGCTTTCCTACTTGTGAACCGATACCAGTCTATGTTAAATATTATTCTTTGGTTCACTTTCTAGCCAGTCTCTGCAAGTAAAATGGTATCTGACACCTTTAGGACACACAACCTCATTTGTATATGTGGTGATATGTATGACACTTCTGCTCTTTGCCTCCAAATAAAGGTGCATTCAGTCTGTTCTCCCTCGGTTAAGTGGGGTTTTATTTCTCAGGCTGTAAAGAGCACTTCATTAGTTCAGCCTTTGGTAGCAGGGTCCCTTAACCATTTGAAGAAGAAACCTCTGTGTGTCTCTCCTCTGGGGTACTGATATTGGATGTGTGTCTCATGGATCTGGAGATTCATTGCAAATGGATTACAGCCACAGGAGGAACTGAAGCTTCACATTCTTATTTTAGAGCACCATCCGGTTTGAAATGCATTCTGGTCATGTGTGGAAGACTCCTGCATCCAAATGATGATACAGTTACATAGTACATCAGTAGGATTGGATGAAGTATCTTTTTTCTTTCAATAGTTAATCTCTAAAAGAACCTTGCTGACATTTAAAATAAAATTTGTGAACCAACTCTATAGGGAGATTAAGTGAATGACATTCTTGCACCTCTCCACCATGCATCAAGTGTTCCTTGGGTAGTCTCACAGTGTTAGGTTTGATCTGAGTTTATCTTTCTACTTCCCATACTGATAAAAACTGAGACTTTTTAGTTGTGTTTCTGCTGGCACGTGTGGTTGAAGAGGCAGATGTTGTATTTCAACCAGTTTAACTTGCCCCTTGAGTCCCAGCCAGAGTAAAACAGAACAGGACCCCAGTGGTTTTGACATGACTGGGGCAGTTTTGTTACCAGGGCCTCTGTAAGTTGACCAGAGTCCCTGCCATTACATCTGGGCCAGGAACAGTGATTGAACTATATGATCCCTCCAGACTCAAAAAAATCTTCACAACACTGTGTTGTGGATGGCCATCACTGGATGAGGATTTCTGTTCCTTTCCAGCATAAGTGATAGGAATGTGTAATAGACTCTTTTCACCGTCCTAGGTAGAGCAAAATTTCATCTTAGTTTGTCCAGCAATCTGTTCCTTCTACATCAGCTGCAATTCCTTTCAAATGTCGACTTCAGTTGAGTGAAGAGATAAACAAAAGTCTATACTCAGTCTATTATTCTATTTATTGGACCTGTGCTTTTACCAAGTGATTTTTGGATTTCTGGTTTGGTCTCTTTCTGCCACCTCTTTCCCTAACACCTGTCAGAGCTGTCTGTACCTTCACCAAATGTTTTGCCAGCTCTGAAGCCCCTGATGTGGACTTTAATAAAATAATGTTCTTTAAAGAAATCTGATGTTGCTCTCTTGGGTGGTTAGTGAAGAGTGCAACTACTTTGTTATGTTAATTTAAAACTACATATGGAAGCACTTGCAAGTCAAAGCGTGTTCTGTGAGAGCAGACCATCTGAAAGCCTGTCTTCCAGCAGCTTGTCTCCTACACCTTTTCTTAACTGCTTTTATACTCTTTCCCTTTCCATCTCTGTCTTGCAGCTCTCTTTCACCCTCTGCCCCACACACCAATACCTGCAGTGGTAACCCACCGCGTGTCTCCAGCAAGGTCCATCCAACACCAGCTAGGCATGCAGTCATGGGTCTGGGCTTGTGCCAGCAGCTGAGTGGTCGTCTGCCTATTGCCGAGCACAGCGATTCACGGCAGGGTTCTGCCTTCCCTCTCGGTGGGCACACACACCTGTACGTTTCCTCCCTGTGGGATTTCCAGTTTCAACAACCAGTTGTAAGACTCTGTTCCCTCTGAATAAAGCTGAAATTGAGCAATGGATTCAGCAGTCAGCTGGAGACATGGGAATCAGTTTCAGAGATCCCATCAATGTTATTTTCTTAGGAAACCGTTTTGGAAAAGTCGCAGGCTTGAAAGCCACTGATTATAGGTTTGCAAAATACACACTTTTCTCTGTAATGCAAGTCTCGATTAAATAATCATCGTTCTTGCAGATCTGATTAAATTCTAGCAATTGAAATAGTTGATAAATTATCAGTGTTTCTATATTGTCTTTAGGCAAATTTTTAAGAAGTTAGTACTACAGTATGTAATTGTTAAGCATATCTCTCAATGGCGGTAGTGTAGAACTGTAAAGCAGTCCATATGTGAACAGGTTTCTTTTTTCAAGGGCAACAGGTCTTTCAGGGCAGGATCTTTGTTAAAATTCATAGCCAGAATTTCAGTGTGGCTTAGCCATTATGTTCTGCTTTTGGTTTGTAGAATGAAAACTTCTGGAATGTTTTCATTAAAACTTATGAAGTGTATTTTTTGCTTCTGAGGATAAACATGGGATCTTAAAATAGCTGGTATTACTGATGAGAATAACTTTTCAAAGTAATATAAAATGACTTGTTTGTGTATCACAAGAGCCAACAAGTGAAAGGTTTTTGGGACATGTTGTACTTAGTATTGGAAATAATTATTATAATTAACTGTTGATGAGATTCCCTTATATGGAACTTTCAGTGTATGGGATACATCAAAATGCAATTCATGAGGCTGGGGTGCAGGGTATGTTTTGGCACATATAATAAAATACCAGCTTGGGCAGCTGAAGTACGTTTTTGTTAGATCTTTGTCACATTTTCAGCTTTGCTGTGTGAAGGAGGTATGTTGCTTTTTTTCCCCCTAGGTACAAATATATGGACTAGGTGAACTTTTAAAGTTTTCTGGGTACTGGAAATGCATGACATGCAAAGCTAGAGGATGCATGTGATTTACAGATACCTGATTAAAATCTTGAATGTTTAACTATTTATAGGACAACAGTCTTAGTGAAAACTTTGAATTATTTTGAAGATAAGAGGGGTGGCTTTTTTGGTCACTTCTCCAAGGCAGATAACTTTTTAAAGTTTCTTCCTGAAATGACTTGCTTAGAGCATCAGTAAATCACATTTAATGAATAAAAAGCATTAATATGTAATTATTGGGAGGCTTTACCATATTTAACATTTCAGTTGAAAGACATGGAGAATTTTCAATATTGGGTAATGCATTCAGTGACTTATTCTTTAAGTTCTTCCCATGTAAACATGCACTGAAATAACTAAGGACCTGGAAAATTAAACTGTTTGCAATTGGACTATCAAAAAAAGTATTTGTTAGTAGTTACAGGAGACTTACTTTAAAAAACCTGTTTTGCGTCACATGAAACTGTGGAAAGTACTACATTGACAAGACAGTTTTTCGGGGAGGGAGGACAACACAAACAATAGTCTTTATTCTTGGATTTTGTTAAGATTTTATGAAAAGAACTGCATACTTGTAAACCAAAGTACAACTACGTAGCTTGCATTTGAAATAATATGTCTGTGCGGCTGGAAGTTACTTTGGTTATATCCTTCCATACTGTAAAATTTTTTAGAGTTCTTCCTTGTTACACTGGCTCCATGAGCTGCTAATTTGTTAATAAGAACCTACCATAAAAATATCCCCTTTTTAGAGTTAAATCCTGAACATTGAAATCACCGATCATTTTGCTGTTAATAAGCTCTATATGCTCTGGCATCGTTGATTTTAAACTGAGAACTACTTGCAGTAGTTTACTGTAATTCTTCGATAATGAAATCTACTCTTACTCTAGTATTTTTTGTAATACTGACCCCCTCCAAATGAAACTTTTCCAGTTCTGGAGTATTCAAAATTATTTAAGAGTTGGTCACATACCATCAAATTTTACAGTGTATGTATGACCCTTTTGTGTTGTAAGAGTATATAATCAATAACTGCACAACTTCATACATTGTTTGGCATCATGAAACTAAATGTGTTGAGCTGTAGATGTCATTAAAGCAGTGTAGTCTCTATCTGCAAGTACTTTTAAACAAAGTTTAGAACACATGTAAACATAAAGATACATTGTTAAAGTATTGATTTTCTGTAAGTATTCAAGTTATTAACTTCTAAAATCACAGGAATATTTTTCATTAAATAGTAAGGTTTTTCCAAATTAGTCATATTTATGGATCCTTAAGGTTGCATTTTAATGGTGCTGAATTAATTAAAAAATCATGGGGTTATATTTCCAGTATATTAAGCAAGCAATTTACAAGTTCTTCTCACTAGGAGAGACTAGAAAGACAAAGGGAATTCTGTATGCTTTCTCACTTGAAGCTGTTGGGTACAGGATGATCGGAGAAGTCACATAATACAGGTGTTTGTTTACCTGCAGGCAAGCTTGCTTGTGACCTGAAGATGGGCTCTGCAGTCCAGTCACAGTGAAAGGTAGCACCTGTGCTGCAAGAGAGGCAGTAGGCTGGAGTCAGAAGTGATTTAGTCCTCCTAAGTCTATCACATCTCAGGAACTGAGAGAATTCTAGCAGACATTATTCACTAGATCCACCTATATTAGTAATTTAGCATGTTAAAGAGCTTCTTTTTGGTGCAAATTGGCGTTGCACCTAGACTTGGAATCCTGCTGTATGCAATTAAGTGTCCTACCTGCAGTGTGGATGCAAGGGCTTCCAGCAACTGCCTCTGCTCTTGCATGGTGTGCATCTAGGATTGATGTTTGGCACAAACTTCATTGCCAGGAAAGATGTGATGTGGATACTCCTTAATACACCACAGCAAGTTGAACCCTGCTCTTTCCCTCCATGCACAGCATCGCTTCATAATGTAGATGTTTGCATTGTGCTCAAGTGGCAATGGAGTAGCCCTTAGGAGTGCAAGTATATAACAGGCTGGCAATCTAGAGCTTCAGAAGACCTCACAGGTGTCTCCTCTTATAATCCTGTGTAATACCAAATTTTTGTCTCTCCTGTACGTGGAAATGAGGAGAGCTCTGTAACCCATAATAGCTGCATCATTCATCTGTTCAAAGTAAAACTGTTGCCTGTTATTTTTAGGTGTATATTGTGTTCCATGTTATCCCTATTGGCGTGTCCTAGGCAGCTGGCTTAAATTCAGAAAAGTTTTTAAGTATATGCTGGATGCCGTTAGGTGTATACTTAAAATTCTTGGCTGATTTGGAGTTAGATATTAGGAGAAACAGAGTAAGAGTGGAATTCTGGTCAAATGTATGATTTGCTTCTGTTCTTTCCCTGAAGCAGTTCTCTTAATGTGTTAAAAGAATAGTAGATCATTATGCATATTTCAGTTCTACATTTTCTGATTTCTTTTCTGTGCCCTCCTTAAAATAAAGTACTACAGACTTGCCAGTTTAGACCGAAGTTCACTGTTAGCCCATACAGTTGTAATGAGAGGATGTTGTGATTTTTCTCTTACAAGAAAAATCTGTCATCTTCAGAAAGCAAAGTTGAGCCGAACTGGAAATAAAAATATAATGTATACTTTATAAAACAGTTTAAGGTAACTTTTTGATTTGTAACAAATCAATTTACTTAATATAACATGAAAACAAGAAAGTTTCCCAAGGTTTAATGTTATTCAGAGTAATGTCAATGCTGCTATTTCTGGGATTTTGTGTTTACTTTTCATAGCATAGAAGGTAACATTAGCTTTTCACTTTGATAGCAAGAACAACTATGAAGGGAATATCACCAAATGCAGTGTTTCCCTCAGAGCAAGTTTTCCATTTTACTTTCTATGTGAGAAACACCACATAGATGTTTGCAAATTTGCAAGAGGAGATGTAGGATTTTAAGTACTCCTAATGAGCAGTTTTTGGAGCTCTATTTTGGAGTTTCATGTTCTGTTTGAACAGTAAGTCTTTGTATCTTTTTAAACTAAAAGGTGTCTGCATTTCTTACCCTTTATGCCACCTTGTATTTCTCATTAATAACTTTATCAGGTTCACTTTTTTCATAGTGACTTTTTTGACCTAAAACCAGAGGGCTATGCTTTTTGCTGGTTTTACAACAGGAGATAGACATGTGCCTCCATATATGTTTTGGGGATCATGATTGTATTTGAGATTAAAGAAGTCACAGACATATAAAAGCATTACAATAACAACATTTCACTGGTACATGTATGTGTGTTTATTAAAGAATGATGCTATAAATCTAAATCTCCACATAATACCTGTAGTCTCCAATTAACTTCTGTGCCACAACATCTTAATGAAAAGACTTAATGTAAAATGTATCTAGAAGTCTGTGGAATAATCTTTAACTTATTTCTTGATTGTTTTACATCACCATCAGCAATATTACCAAATTACAGTGATTTTTCTTCTGTTGTATTTAAATTTTCATTAATTTAAGGACCAACCTTATGTAGTATGGCTAAACATTTCCATAGTAATCTGTTTCTGAATTAAGAATATTCTGAAAGTGTTCTTTTTTTTCTTTTCTCCCCGTCCCACCTACCCCAAGGATATGGCCCTTGTTGCTCCTGAAGCACCTTCAGAACAAGCTAGAAGGGTTTTCCAGACATATGACCCTGAGGGTAAGGGCTGTACTTCTTGCTGAATTTTTTTTTTTTTAATTGAAACATACTCATTCAGTAGAGACAAATTCAAAATAATAATGAATACTGCATTGTGTGGGGCATCTCTTAAAAAATAGGACCATCATTTTCTAAAATTTGTTCCAAATACTGTACTTTTAAATCCATTTCACATTTCATGCCGGGGTAATATGCTGTTTATACCTTAGGCTGAATAAGAGAAGAATGAAATACTTAAGAAATTTTCAATCCAGTAGTCAATCTACAAGTGACATGAAGAAATTTTCTGAGAATTCTGTACTAAAGGAAGTACAACATTGTGCACTAGGAAGTACAGTTCTTGGAGCATAAGCTTTATAACCTTCTAATGTTATTTTTAATTAACATAAAGCTTAAATGTATATTTGATTTCTGTTATATTACATTTTCATAAAATAACTGATCCACTATGATTGCAATCTTCATGAAATTTTGTTTTTGAATATATGTGGCATACACGGGATATTTTCTTATGTTTTGGAAAACAGAGGATGTCTAATGTTCAGGTACTATTTAATTAATCAAAAGTAGAAAACTGTACAGTTATTATCCCAAAGTAGGTAGTAGAGATGGAGATCGCTATAAAGAGACTGAATTCTTAGCAAGTATTAAGCTTCTATGTGTATGAATGATAAATGTGCAGTTTCTGTATTGCAGCCCTCATTAAGTGGGAGAGAACTATGTTCCTTCTAGAACTCCAACATTTGTTTGAAAATTTTAGAGATAAAGCTATGCAGTATTTGTATTTTTGAGTAGAATTTATACTCCTGTAAAGCATTTTGTTTCTTTTCCTAATATGAAGCTTTGCTACTTCTTCAGATAATGGTTTTATACCTGACACTCTGCTAGAAGATGTAATGAAGGCTCTGGACCTTGTTTCAGATCCTGAATAGTAAGTATAACAAAATTGAAATACTACAGAAGTATCAGTTAACCACATATTAATTATAATTTAGGGGGTTTCTGGATTCAATTAACGACATATTTTAATTCAGGGTTTTTTCTGGATTTTTTTCTAGCTTTCATTCTGGGCACAGAATGTTATTTTGAAGTGTTTAAAGTCAGCTTTAAATGTGAGGAATTGAAATTAAAATGTCTAACTTTGGTAGTGATAACTAGAAGCCAAAAAAACCCTGAGACCTACTGCATTACTATATATTGAGGAGATAGTCTGAATATATTTCTGTATGTTAATGAGGGTGAAACTCTGTGACAAAAAAGCCAAACAATCAAGGTAGAAACAGATTAGCATTGAATCACCACTGGATGTATCTACAGAATTAGAAACTGAAACTGCTTCAGTTATATTTTTGTTTCCACCAACACTCAGTAGTGTTTATAATTGTCGCTTGTTTCCAGAAATGACACCTTAATTCCTAGGGTTAGCGTTAAAACTCTATTTTAAATACTTATTTTTAATTACTTACTTATTTTTAATTACAAATTAAAAAATTAGTAAAAACGAATGAAAAAGTAATTTATGTTAGATCTTATGTGGACAGACAGGACCATTATTCAATGGCAGCTATTAACCTTTGGTGTCAAAACTTGCCATGTTTTGCCAATAAATGCTTAACCCAGAAAGGAGAGCTATGTGCTTGAACTTTTTTACATCTCCAAAAGATGGTTCGTAAACATACAGTCTAGTTTCTTAGGATCTAAATTGGTTGTTCCTGTAGACTGGCTGTGGAAACTGCAAGTTTACTTACCACAGCCATCTGAAATTCGATTGATGCTATTTTCTGTCCTTTCAAATGTTGCAAGGTACAACAGAGTTCACTGAGCTGTTCTTTGTGGAGAGTAGGAGTGAAAATTGAAATCAAAAGACTCCCAGGAAACTAAAACAAAAGAAAATACAAGACAAAAAAGCTAGCATTCATATTGTGTCAGTAAGTGGTGAAATTTGCAAAAGATGTTTTAAAGGGAGGGAAAGAAAAAAGCCTTAGTTTAATGGGTCTGAGAAGTTTTCTTTTGGTCTTTTTGTTCTGCTGCCTCAATAAATCTGCAAAAATCCTCTTTCTGCATTCAGCAGTTCTTCCATTTGGCTGTTTGGCCTTCAGGGTGTTTGTGGCATAGCTCTGGCCTATTTTATTGTGACATAGGAAGAGCTAGTCAGAAGGTCTGCTATATTGAAAAGCCATGATGAGACCATGGAATATTTAGTCTTGAATCATCTCCTCTTAAATAAAAATTTTGTCTAACATTACTGTCTTGAGGACCTACTCTGTTATGCTTCTGGATGTCCTGTCTATTTAATGTGGAACACAAGTATAAATAATGCATTTCAAATTCCATATAGACTTCTCTGGTTGGTTGGTTGTTTTTAAGTAAAACTAAAGGCATTGCTTCCAAGTGTACTATTTACATTTTTTAGTTCAAGAACTGAATGGAAATGCTTTGTGATAATCTAATCCAAGGCTTTAAGCTTCTCAGAATTTCAAGATGAATAACGGCCAGACCTGCTCAAAGTTTTAAGAATTATAGAGGGGAAAACTCTGTAGAGCAGATGTGAATTAGGTGGGTTAGCCATTCCAGTACTGAATGCCATCGCATGTGATTTTTCAAAAATTTTCCTGGTCTTTTAGTAAATACATCTGAGAACCCAGCTCTCTTTGCTCTCTTTCTAAAAACCATCCAATACTCTTCAGGGCATCAATTTGAGTACATCTGTCAATCTAAGTGTAGCTTTGTTTAAAACATTTTGTCTTATCTGTCTGTTTGACCAGTGCTGAAGGCCTTTTTTCCCACACAGTGCTCAGCCATAATGTACAAAGGCCATCAGTGTCATCACCCCAACATTCATAATCTCTTCAGTTAAGATGCTAGACTTCATATGGAAGTGCCTGAAGCACATACATACACTTGTTTTGGTAGCTCTGCTGTAGTATCAGTAACGTGGAATGGCATTAGCTATTTGCTGAATGAAAAAGCCTCAGCTGAAACACACAGGAATCAAATTTTATTAAATCTCCCCTCCAGCTTAATTGATTTAATTTTGTACACTGTCCATACTGAAAAACTTTGTATGGCTCTGCATTTTTAAACAGTTCTTGTATTTCATTACTGAGTATATAGCTTGCTTTAATTTTATTACATACTTTTAAGTGCATTTTCAAAATTATCGTTACTTTCTGCCTTGGTTCTGTTTACAAACACAGTGTTTTTACAGCTCTGTTACAGCATTTCAAGAATATGAGCAGGTTTCAGACAGCTACTGAGTTATCTTATGTTTTGTACTTTAAGAGCAGTAAGAATGAGGAATAGCAGGATTGAAGTCCAGTATCTTACAAATCCTCAGTTGTAGTTTCCCTTGAGTAGTGAATTATTTTCTTGAATATTAAATTAACATAGTTTATAGGATATCACATTCAGGTTTATGAATTTTAAAATTATTCTTCCGATGGCCTTAACAGATTCACTCTTAAGAATTGCATATCGTATTCTGTGTGTATTGAGGCAGAAACAAAAGGAAGCCAAATAATTTACTGCTAGTACAATGTTAGGACCAAGAAAGGAAGCTACTTAAAAATGAAGACACGTAAGTGGTAGCCACTTTGATTTGTCCTTTGATAAAATGCTTACATGCAACAATAATCAAAAAGACCTTAGAAAGACACCTTCTGCTCACAGCCTCCGACAAAAGAGACCTAGGTGTTTCAAGGTGTAAATGGTAAAAGAGGCAGCTATGAGAAGCTAAGAGTGTGTTTTCTGAAAGGAAAATGTAGTGCCTACATGAAAAAAACAGAGAGGAGTCTACATTTATGGAACACAAACTGTAAATACAAAATAAGAAAAAGTTAAAATCTACTGAAGACTAATCTGCAAAGTTATAAAATGAAAGCTGATAGTATTTCTTTATTTCTTTAAGCCACTCAGAACGAGGAGACTTGCAAGAAGTCTGTAGTTCTGATAGGTGATCCACAAGATTAAAACATTTTCCAAGTCAGTAAGAAAAGTGTAGTGAATTCTTCTTTGTATTCACTGGGGAAGACACCAAGGAGTCATTCTCATCTTCACTGGGGAACGTTGCTGGGAGGTTTCCACACTTCAGCCTTTTTATGGATGGTCAGAGCAACTTAAGAGTCTGAAGTGTCCAGATAAGTAAACCCGCCAAAATTCTAAAGAAACATCAGAAAGAAATTGCTGAACTACTTCAGGTTACATACCACTGTAAACCATTCTGGTGCCACAGTACCAGAATGAGAAGGTGACAAATGAACAGCGGTACTTAGAAAAGGATTTGAAGACCATTCTGGGGAAAATTCACATGTAAATGTTTCACATGTAAACACAAGATAAGAAGGAAGGTTTTCTTGTAGATAAATAATGGAGCAAAGGGTAAAAATGGCATTTTTTTTATTAATGGAGGAAGATCATTAGAGGAGTTTTACAGGAATTTGTATTAGGTCTGTGAAGTTTGGCACGGCACCAGTGAGGATTTGAAGGTAGGGATTAATATGATAGTTTGCTGCTGATACAAAAGTATTCAAGATATAAAAGATTGTATGAAACAGCAGCAGAAGTTACTGGAAGATAGGGTAACAGAGAAGTCTCAATACAGTAAATGTAGATTAATTGCACAGGAATTAAAACAATCCTGATTATATATATACATTGTTGGGCTGTGAACTAAATATTACCATTCAGGAAACATGTCTTAGATTTAAATGGATATTCAGTGATAGACGTATGGAGTGAGATTTCTAGGAATTATGCCCTTGTATGAATGCATGATGTTTCGCTCCATCTTACGAAAGAACATTGCAGCAAGATATTGGGAAGCCAACAAGGCTAAGCGAAGGTACAGAATGGCATTAGTACAAGGAAGAACTAGATTAGAACCGTTCAGCCTTGGCAAGAGAGACCACCATTGGCATGTAAGAGAGGTTTCTAAAAACAAGAGTTTCATAATAAATAGGGAATGATTAATTGCCTCTCACGATACAAAAATGAGGTGTCATCAAACTGAATTATCAGGTTACAGGTTCAAAACAGGAGATACTTATTCCCAGAACACATAGTTTAGTTTTAATTTTGTGAGTGGAGTTTGTTAAATGCCACAAGTGTATAAGGGTTCAAAGCAAATTAGTTGCATTCATGGAAAGAAAATACATTTATCTTTGTGTTTTAGATACTGCCTCTCGCTAAAGATGTCTTTGAGTAGCAGACTGCTGGAAGTAGGGAGGGTAAACTGAGGGTATCACTGTATGTTTGCCCTGTTGTACTTTATCATAAGCATCCGCTATTGACCAGTGTCAGAAACAGGATACTGAGCAAGGTGCTCTGTTGGTTTGACCCAATGGGGACTTTCTTGTATACGGCACAACTTGTAACTTAGGAGAAAGGATAGGTAGATGCAAATAAATGTGTAAACAGTCTGATGCCTGTAGAAATATATTGCTTAAATAGAAAAAAAAAAATTAGAATCAACATTCATTTGTAGACCTGAAATTATACCATGTACATGCAGTAAGACTTTCCGATTTTGTATTGTTAATAATTTCATTATGTATTGGGTTTGGCTTCCTTGATATCAGGGATGTGATGTAAATAAGAAATGTATCTGCTAAACTTAATTTTATTTCAGTGTACAATCTATGTAGAAAATCTTGGAGACTTTTCAAGTCTCCATTTGAAAACAGGTTGTTTGGCATTTATGGAGCTGTATTTAAAAGATGACTGTTTTATGTATCTAGTTCAAGAATGCTTACCAGACAGCAAAATGCCTTTTGGACTGTCAACCTGGTTTTAAATTATATGGGTTTCAAATTATTTTACCAAATATGGCAGTCCTTCAGAATTATCACTTATTTAATTTAAAATAACAGATTACTCTTATTTTAAAATAACTGTGTTTTGGCAACTTGCATGCCATTCTGGTGCATTTGTCACTTACGATTAAAAATAGGATAGTATTGCTATACTTGGCAGCCAGTACTGTGGTAGCACTGCATTACTTAGTCATGCAAGAATAGAAATGTTATACTCATACTTTTATATTCAATGTTTTTGTCGTAGTGTAAACCTCATGAAGACCAAATTAGACCCAGAAGGACTGGGCATCATATTACTGGGTCCCTTTCTGCAAGAATTTTTCCCTGAGCAGGTAATTAATATGGTTTTAGTGCTGCAGAGCATTGTCTATTCTTCTTGTCTCTGAGATTCATTAAACACTTCCATCAATATAGAGTTATTTTTAATAAGAAGTATTGCATTCATTTGAAACAGCTGACCAGCCAATAACTTCTTGTATTACACAACAAACTGTAGACTTTGTTTTCCATAAGGTGTCCGTAATCTTGTCAGCTTTACGCTGGAAGGAAACTCCATTGTAGCAACATTGTAGTTCTAAAGTTAACTTCAGGAAATATGTAATTGTTTTGCATATGAAATTGAACCGGTTCCCTGCTCAGAAAGTTCATCTGAGTGTGTTTTTTCTGAGAATAAATGACCATACTGTTTTTATCAATATTACAAATGTCTGCTGTAATTGCTAGCGAACAGGAAAAGCTTACAAACATATTTAAAACTATTTTTATGTATATCTCTAATAATGTAAAATTTTTTACAATTTAACAAAAAGCCATGGTAGAGTTAGGTTTAGCATATATGGAAGTCACTATCTGCCAGGGTAATGGAAAATCATTTTCAAACTCTCAATCTGTTCCAGATATTCATTAAGATAGCACCACCACTGAGAAGCATGTGTTAGCCTAGCACTGCTGTGCTCTTCTCCCTTTGCCCAGGGTCACATTTTCCTGCCCTCATGCTACCTCCCACTTCCACCAGGATATGCTTTGTACAGATAGGTGGAAAACCAGAAGAGGCTACTGGTCTGGGCGAGAGCTCTCTGCAGGTTTATGGAGGCCTGTTCCATGGCAGTGCAATGCTTGTACTGGCAGAAGAGAGAGGCTTTCTCCAGGGACAGGAAGATGGGCTGGTGGAGGCAAGAGAAGGGCTGAGAGGAGTACTTCTTTGGAGGCTTTGGTAGCTTAACATGTCATTGAAACATTACGGCTTAATTTTTACAACCAAGGAAATGTGAAACTAATATTTTTTAAATGCCTTCATTAAGACTCCTTTTGTTAAGGGTTGTGCAGCACTGTTTGGCTTTTGGCTGTCAAATGGAGGGCTGGAGATTGAATCTGGTCCATAGTAAATACTTCATAGCGTCCAAACAGTCATAAATACCCATGAACATGGCTGCTATGTAAGGTGTCTGACTTTAAAAATAGGACAGTTTTTACATGGTCAGTGCTGAAGTTGTAGTTCAGAGTGTCCAGATGAACACAGAAAATCATGAGTTGCTCTTGGGGGCATTACCCATTAATTTACTGACGTCTTTTGGTTTTTTATTTCTGATGAGAAAGATATAATGAACGAAATCTTTAAGATGGTGTTACCTAAAAAAATTGTGCATTTTTACCACTTCCTTGAGCCTTCCTGTTTAAATGCATCTCTCTAGTTGTAAAGAGGCTGTCAAGGCACGATATATATGTCACATGAAATTAACTGTCTTCTCTCTACCAGGACTCTAGGGTTTCAGAGTCATTCACCGTTTACCATTACAACGGACTAAAGCAATCTAATTATAACGAGAAGGTAAGATGTAAGAAACACAAATCTGTCCCTCATAACTTGCATGCAAAACTGACTGTAGTTACAGGCAAAATACTTTAACTTGAAACAGACTTTTTACAAAACTATTATTTCAGTAATTTTCTTCCAAAATTGTATCCTTGGGATTGGAAACTGCTTTGTGCTCCTGACTATATTTCAGCTGATATACTGGGTCAGCTAGATTGCATCTCTTAAGCGTTTTGAATGGAGCGCTTATGCTTATCCCTAGAAGCGGGCTCTGAACTGTAAAAGACAATGGAGATGTAACACAGAAAAACTGCAGCTTCTATAAGTAACCCTACACCTAAATTGAGATGTTTGGAATTTTCTGTGAAATATTTTAGTAGTCCAGACTTGCATCAAAAATCAGTATTTTTTGGAACCATATAACGTCGGACAATAATTACCTGTTTCATTTTCAACTTTCTTGGAAGGAAGGGTATACATGACACACCATGACTGCTTTGAAGTTAGTTCCTGAATTAGCATTTATGGTAGAAGACTATAAGGCATTAATAGCCCAGGGAACAAAAAATACCTCAAGTAAGAAGACTCTTCAAGAAAATGTATATACTCAGACTTTGGAATAGCTTAGAGTTAAGTCCTTAACTGTGGTATCTCCAGCAGTTTCATGTCCCCAAATGTAGGCAAGGACATTCAAAGATGCATCTATCTTTACTATTGGACATATATACATAATCAAGAAAATCTAAATTTTTGTTTTCAGAGGATTCTGCCTATAGCATTTTAAATATTATTTTATGAATAGAGCAGATTTTCCACAGAAGTTCCATCTTATGGAAAACTAATTCCATAAAGTTAAGTGGAAGGAACACTGTCCTTATAAAATAATGTCAAACTTTGCAACTGCAACAGTATTAGAAGTCTATTGAAGTAAATAGTAAAAGGAATGAGCCTCATAAGGATTTTCAGGCACTTGAGTCTAAGAGATAGGCGGTGTTTATTTCATACCTCGTTTCACTAAAAAAAAAAAAAAAGTATATAAAAGTAAATGGGGTTTGGGTTTGTGGTAAAAAAAAGAAAAGTATCATAACAAATCCTCTCTTAACCCAGTGAAAATAATCATCACAGTTTTTAAACAAACATAGGCTGACATAATTGGGTTTATTTTGGCAGGTCATGTATGTAGAAGGCACAGCAGTTGTTACGGGTTTTGAAGAACCAATGCTACAGACTGACGACACACCTGTAAAACGCTGCTTGCAAACCAAATGGCCATACATAGAATTACTCTGGACCACAGATCGATCTCCTTCTTTAAACTGATATGTTGCACACAAACAACATACTGCTGTTGAATCCTTGAATGGGGATGCAAAAATTGGTATTTGCTTGGAAAGTGGTATGCTTTGACTGTGTGGAGTTATACACTGGTATCATTGATGAATTGTAAATAATGATTACAAACACTTTTTCAGTGTTAATTGGAATATTTAATTTTTTAATCAGATTGATTTCTATTATAATAGTTTGTCTTTTTTGGCCACTGTAGTACTGTTAATGTGAGTTATCCTAAAAAAAAAAAAAGCCTACTTATAAATTCTTAACGTTATTTTGCCATCTCATGAAGATTTTAAAAATGTCTGATATTGCAGAATCTGCATATTAGATGTCAGATCTTTAAAACGTAAAACATATTCAGCTTCCTCTGAATCATATAGGCATGTTTTATTATCTAAATTATATTGGCTTACATTACAGTACCATAATGTGTGGACTAGACTGGCCTTTGCACTGGATATGTTTTGATGAGTTTAAATTTTCTGCAGTTTTTCCTAAAATCTGATTTTACCTAAAGAGCTTGCACAATGTGACATAAATATGATACATTTTTAGGAATATTAATAAGTATAATTCATAAATACTCTTTCTTGGCAGTTGTATATTACTGTGGCTTAGTTACCAGGCATGTTAAAAGTGAAGAAAATCTGAGGAAAAATAGGTGTATTAATATTTATTTGAATTTGTATAAAAGAAATGTAAAAACAGCAAAAAGAATTTCTTGTTCTATAATCTTTAAACTATTCAAACTTACAATATTGCCAAATACCTCTTCTCAATTTGTCCAAGCAGCAGTGTAAGCCAGCGTTACTGTATGTGTTAAGTGCATGAGAACATCTGTTATTACATTATTATATTCCTTTATTTATTACCAACTGGTTAGCCCTAAAATAAAATCTTTTCCTTGAATCATGGTGTATTGTTTTAAGTTTGGTTTTAATTGAACTTGTTTATTGTGCCTCAAAGATAATGAAAAGGGACCATGGGTTTAGAAATGTCAGTTCAATTCAAGTTGAGCACATCTCAAGAAAGAAAACAAAACCGAAACAAAAAACAATTTATTACATCTTAACTGTGATAGAAGAAACCATGCTATTGTCAGCAGGGCTGAATTTTGCATGCAGAACTACTTATTTTTAAAAATTTTGTAACAATAGGAGTCTAGAATGACCCTCATGCAGGAAAACAAACTGATTTTGTCAAAAATGAGGTATGTAGCATGGGGGAGAAGCCTTTGTTGGAGAATTTGCACTGTAAAGCATGTAGTCGTGGTAGAAAGAGAACATTCTTTGTGTGACGCTTGCAAATATGTCCTCTGCAAGACTGTACAATGTTAGGTTTACACATGGGAATGGGTGAACAGTATAGTTCTGTGGCGGGCTGGCCTTGGCTGGCCACCCAGCTGTGCTCTCACTCCCCTACCTTAGCAAGGCAAGGGGAGAAAATAGAAGAAAAAGCTCCCTATCTCCTTGTTGAGATGAAGACAGGAGGGTCAGTCACCAGTTATCATCACAGGCAGAACAGACTCTAAAGTAATTTAATTTATTGCCTATTAAGAATAGAGATAGTGAGAAACAGAAACAAAGCTAAAAACACCTTCTCCCCTGCCCCCCTTCTTCCCAGGCTCAACTTCAGTCCCAGCTCCTCTACCTCCTCCCTGCTGAGCAGGGCAGGGTGATGGGGAATGGGAGTTGTGGTCAGTTCATAGCACTTCATCTCTGCTGCTCCTTCCTCCTCACACTGTTCCCTTGCTCCAGCACAGGGGTCTCGCCCACAGGGTCTCTCCTTCACAAACTGCTCCAGCGAGGGTCCTTCCCATGGGCTGCCATCCTTCAGGAGCAGGTTGCTCTGGTGTGGGTCCCCCACAGGGTCACAAGTCCCACCAGCAAACCTGCTGCAGTATGGGCTCCTCTCTCTCCATGGGTCCACAGGTCCTGCCAGCAAACCTGCTCCAGCACGGGCTTCCCAGAGGTCACAGCCTCCTTTAGGCATCCACCTGCTCCAGCGTGGGCTCCTCCACGGGCTGCAGGTGATACCTGCTCCACCATGGACCTCCCTGGGCTGAGGGGCACAGCCTGCCTCACCAGGGGCTTCACCAGGGGCTGCCAGGGAATCTCTGCTCCAGCTCCTGGAGCTCCTCCTGCCTCCTTCTGCACTGACCTGGTGTCAAGCATCGGCTTTGCTGGCAGGGTCAGCTTTGGCCAGTGGCAGGTCCATCATGGAACCCCCTGGAACTGGCTCTATGCAACATCAGGACAGTTGGTGACAACTTCTCACAGAGGCCACTGCTGCAGCCTTGTCTCCCCTCAGCTACCAAACAAGCTCAATCAGGACTTGTTTAAAAACCTAACTGCTGAAATTACTATCACCGTTCCTTATTGCAGAGCTGACAGCAGTGTATCTTACTTGTTTTTGAGATTCCTTTTTCTGGTGGAAAAAAAATAATCCTTTGCAGATGACAAGTTGGAGGGATTCCTTAATTCATCTTCTGTGACTCATTTTACTTAGAACACAAGTGTTCTGTCTTGCTGTGTGGGCTTGATGCTAAAAGATTTGTGCAACAGTGGTATTGCTACTCAAAAGTACATGGATAATTACTTAATTAAGAAAATGTGCTTTAATCTGGACTGCCTGTTAAGTCTGAAACTTTACTTTTCCTAGAATACTTCAGGCTTGATAGGTATTTGCTTTAGCTTGTTTTGCACATTGAAGATAAATGTCTTTAGGCGGATTTGCACTGATACCTTGGAAAGTGAAAATTCACTTTTCTTGCACTTTCTCCTGGATTCTGGTGTCTGACTGGGCTCGTACTAGAGTATCTCACACCAGAGCTTGCACTGAACCATAGCTCGAATCTGTTAGAATGAACAGCCTTTTTCCAGTTCATGGTCAGAGACAATCTATGATCTATTTCACAGAAGAAGAAAAAAAAAAAAAATTTAGAAGCCCAGCTGATGTGAGAGCTATATATAAGCATTAGCCTTGATTAAAACTTCTGCTGTACTTCAAGGTATTGGTGCTTAGTGTGGCGTAAGAGCCCTTATTGCTCTTCCCTTCTTTCTCCCTCATACTGCCCAGCTGTTTGAGGCCTGGCTTCTGGTTTCCTTCATGTAATTTTGGAGTACAGAGGCTGAACTAACAGTGCTTGGTGGGACTTGGCCAGCTCATCTGAGAGCCCCAGCCAAGTGAACCTTTCTGTCCTTTCCTCCCTGATGAACAAGATGGGAGAGAGTCTGACTGTATGGAAATTCACCTTTTGTCCCCTGAAAGAGTGTGGTTATTTAGAAGGCAGACTTATAATATGTAGGGCATTAATGCCTGGTACTCTTAATTTGCTTTCATAGAAAAATGACCAGAAACCTATATACTTTTCACAGGTTGTTCTGCTCTAAGTGCCAAATATATAGGCTACATATGTGTGTGTGTGTATATACATATATATATATATATATTGCATTTTGCTAATTGAGGCTTAGTCAAGAAGTAATACCAGAGCACTCTACGGGATTAAATACGTGCTTTAATTAATCAGAGCAAATTGATAATGTTAACTGTAAGAAAGCACATGAATTAAATATGCAATTAAATGACATTTTGATCAATACTCTCTAGGTGAATGATTTTTTACATTTTGCACAGTGGTTCAATTTTAATTGCCAAGGAAAGCTCAGCATCTTCTGGGAGACTAGTGCCCTAGTGGCAACATGGTTCTCCCTCCCATATCCCAAAGCTTTTTGAGACAGAAAATTTTTCAGCTACATGTTGGTGTCTCTTTGCTCTAAATTCAGTTTCCTAACAAGAAGATGAGGAGAAAAAGAGGTCCTAGAGTCAACTGCTGGTTGAATGGTGGAAAAGAAATTATTTCCACTTTGATGTGTACTAAGTTTACAGTTAGATACTCTAAACACATTAAATAAATAATGGAAAGACTACTTCCCATGCTCCATGTTAGCCCAGGTGAACTGTATTTGAAGGCTTTTAAGGCTAATGAAGATATTTTTGATTTGTTAAAGCCTGAGCTGTTCAAGGCAAGCAGCCAGTATAAATCCAAAAGTAAATATCCTTTTTATACTCCACATGAAGACCCCTTTAAAACATTGAATCACTTAAGTGCTCGCAGAGTACTTTGTTTTTTGACTACTTCTGTTGAAGTTCTTGGCTTTACCTTTCAGACAGTTATAATTTCTGCTTATCTGATCCATCGGTATGCTTTTTCAGTCTTTCTTCTCTTCCTTGTGAGATTGATTAGGGCAAAGGAGGCCAAGATGGGCCTGGATGTAGGAGTAAAATCCATTAGGGTGGTGAAATGGCTACGTCTCCACAACAGTTCATGAGCGGGAACAAGAATGTCCATGAGTACAGTGCATACTGCGGGGCATTTGCTGTCCGATTAGATGACTGTCTACAAACAGCTACTCTGGATCTTGATTGCAAGCAAAGTTGCTTAGCATATAGCATCAGGCATGCTCTGGAGAGCACCTTCAGGCTCCGTGGTGGGTTTGCTGAGTATTGTGCTACAAGTCCGCTGACCACAATAGCCCAAGAGGTGCAGTGTGAGCACTGAGCGCATTCACAACCTCCCCAGCCACGTCCCTGCTGTTCCATACTTGGGGTCTCACACACTAATCAACCAGTCTGTGCTTACACCAAGATGGTAGATTGGATTATTAGAGGTTTACACTGACTACATGTGATTAAACTAGTTAATACTCAAATGAAAAAAAAAAAAAAGTATTTCCATGAGATCTCCTGAAAAGAAACATTTTTTTCCCACAGGCTATATGCTTAGATTGCTAGAAGGTTTAGTCTGCTCACTCTCAAATTAGCTTTAATGCCTTTCACTTATTAATTACTTCTGCTAAGATTTTTAATTTGGACAGTGTTTACAGAGGTAAGGTTCAAAACTGAAGGCTGCATCCTCTGTTGGCATGGCATCCTGAATTCAGATCTCACGAATTCATGTAGAGTATGGTCACACTCTCATTTTATCCTCTTGCTTTGTGACAGGATAATCAATACAAAATACTATGTTATGGCTCCAATTACAGTTCAGGAGATGGCTTCCTGCCTACAGAAACAAAACTCAGAAACAACTAAAAGAAAAGGCAAGCTTTCCTATGGGAAGTGGACACTTAATCTTCTGTACTGGCATGTTTTGAAAAGATATAACAGTAAAATTGACGTTAATTTTGACAAGCTTTATGTTAAAATCCCATATGATTCTTTGAAATACTTACCCTTCCTCTGCTAGCAGGTACATTACTAAATGATGGCATAAGTAAGATTAAAGCTTTCATAATAGAGGGTTCTATGAAATACTAGTATTTAAGATCTGCTTGGCAAAACTTCCCGTAGAAGCTTTGACTGATCTATTTATAAGATTGGAAAGACCATAATGACATATTAACCTCACCAACTGCACATAATATAAGCTGTAGAAATCCACACCATGAATCTTGTATTTATCTGTATGAATTATTTGGTCCCGCCACTGACCTTCCAGTTATTCTGTAGGGTATTCTATAGGGTAGATAATGACTTTTGGCCTGCTGACTAAATGTTCTTATACAAGCACTTCTTTTTTTTTTTTTTTTTATACATATATATGTAAAAAAGCTCCATTCTTATAAAGCTCTCTGTCCTGGCTCCAGGTCAGGTTCTAGAGCCTATTAAGACTTTTTAGTTCAATATCCAAAGCCATTAATGTATCAGGCTACAGGTATGCTAAAGGCCAAACTTCAGTCTACTGCTTACCTCCTGAGCAGTGCAGAGCACAATCTCCAGTTCAAAAATTTCTAAAGTCTGAGAAAACCAAGATCTGGAAAAAGCTTCTAGTGATCAGAACAGGTCCAGGTTATTTGGGGGAACATCACAAATCCTTTGAAAAATGAAAAGATCATTCTTTTTGTTTACGTCTTTGAATTGATTTGGAATATCCTACACCCACATCTCTCTTCTTTATATGAAGGGGGGGAGGGAAAGGGAAAAGATAAGGGGCAGGGGACTGCTCTGTATTAATACCTTGGGTGTAAAAGGATCTTGAAAGAGATTCCCTTCTTTCCGTCCCACCCTCCTTTCCATACAGGTTTTAGCACTGATAGCCATTTGAAACACTTTTCCTTTCTTAAATTTAGTTCAAACCAACCAGGTTAGGTGGCATATATTTCAAACTGAAAGACAGGTACAAGAGGAGTACAAGTGCGAACTGTCTATGTTCTTGCTATGCCCCTTCTGCTTTTCATTTGTGTGAACACTCGCCTGTCTCCAACTATGCTAACTGCTGAATTCTACCTCTGTTCTGGATAGATGTGTACAAGGTGGATACAGCACCAGAATATGCTGCCTTCTTACCCTGAGTGCCACAGGTCTGGTGTGCCCTCTGAGCGGTTCTCTGAGCCCTAGAAACTTCACTTGTGACACTCAGGAATGGAACTGACTGTTGTGCTAAATAAGAGCAAGGCATTATTATTATTATTATTATTATTATTATTATTTAGCAAAAAGCAACACAAATTTCAAATCCCTTCAGTTGCTTTAAAATTGTATGACTTCTGAGAGTAGGCATTATCCCTACAGGTCATTGAGGTACTTCTGAATTTATTACTGGTGCTTAGATCTCTAGGAGTTATTTGTTCAATGTAAAATAGTGAAATAATGTCAATGGTGATGTTTCAGTCTAATAAAAAGCAAGAGTAATGCCAGTACAAATGTAAGGCGAGCAGAATTAAGGAATATTACAAGCCTTGTGGGGACAGCTAAGGGTCATACAGTTAATGCTGGAAATAAACACACTGTTCTATTTTCGTGAACAGGAATGTCAGTCTTATCTGAATAATCTTGCCATGAAGCATTTAAAATAAAACAAACATAAAAGTAAAGAAACCAGGACCTCAGAACAAAACAAACTACTCCCAGCTGCTTTCACAGGTATGCTTTACTGTAGCATGTTTACAAATGGGTTCTCTATTTTTCTGATCTTTCTCTATTATAAATGTTGAAAAAAGAATCCTTTTTTCCTGCTAACACAGTTGATTACATAGAAAATA
This sequence comes from Falco punctatus, assembly GCF_963210335.1. NCBI lineage: Eukaryota > Metazoa > Chordata > Aves > Falconiformes > Falconidae > Falco > Falco punctatus. The sequence continues at coordinate 73,728,851 of NC_137583.1, forward strand.
AAATGTTCCTCCTTTTCGTCCTACCTTTGAGTTGGCCAGAAAAAATAGTAAGAGTGCTGTTCCAGCAAGCCCTAGGCGTGATGCCCCGTTTAGCTGTTAGGGGAAGGGAGCATTTCAGGCAGGCAGCATTACATTGCCTCAACAAAAAAAGAAAGAGCTAGAACACTATTGTGAAGCTTTCAGGGGAAAAACAATTCAAAACAGGAGTTATATAGCCTCATAGGTTTTGATCACTTTTAGGAAGAAATAATAAGAGGAGCCTTCTAAAAGCTCCGTTTAATGCCACGTGCGATGGAGTAGTATTGGTTATTTCCGTAAGAAAAAAGGCTTGGCACCTGTTCCGGCGTGGTGCTGTGGCGAGGGCCCACAGCCACGCTGTCCTCTGTGAGGTGCCCCTTCAGCACAGTAAAAATTTAGGTAGCCCGGTAAGTGCTAATAAAGAAACTTCCAGAAGAATGCAGTTCCTAACGTGCTCTGAACGGTGTGGCTGGGCTTTCGTCTTTACTGTGGTTAGAAGGCTCTTTCGGTTACTGGTTTGTTGGGACTTTTTTGGTGGTTTTGGTTGTTGGGGTTTTGGGTAGATTTGTTTTGGTTGGTTTTTGTTTGTTTGGTTGGTTCGTTTGTTTTTTGTTTGTTTGTTTTTTTAATAATAGCCATCCTGGCAGTCACGTAACAATCCAATGAACGTCTATTTCCGCCCCCCCCCCATGCACTTTAATTTCCTTAATGGAATTTTCAAGTATCAGACTCTTCAATTTAAACTCTTGAAAACGTTGGAAGCCAAGAGAAAGTCAACTCGAAACCACTGGCCTCAGCTCTGTTTTCCCTGGTGAGCAGGGCCAGGCGCGGGGGGCGCCCCGCTCGGCCCAGCCCCGCCGGCGGCATTGCCCTGCAGGGCAGGCGGCTCTCCCCGGGCACAGCGCGGTTCGTGCTCGGAACCGCCGAGCACCGTGTTCAGCCGGGACGGAGGGGCCTGGGCCCCAGCGCTGGGGGACGAGGGCCGCTCCGGGTCCCCGACATCCACAGCGCGGACGCTGCGCTGCGAGCACCGTCCCCTCCCGGACCGCTTCTGCCCCGGCGAGGGCGGTGCGGCTGAGGCGGACCCGGCCCCGGCCCCGGCCCGGCCCGCCCCGCCCGGCAGCGGACACAGGCGCACCGGCCGCCGCCCCGCAGCAGAAGCGCTTTCCCGCGGCACCGCCCCGCAGCCCTGCCCGTCGCTGGCCGCCAGGGGGCGCCCGAGCGCGGCTCGCCCCTCAGCGGCGGCGGCGGCGGGGTGAGCGGGGCCGAGCCTCCCCCGCCAGCCCCCCGCCCCGCCGCCAGCGCACGGCGGCAGCCAGACCGCCGCGGCACCGCACGGCCGCCGCACGGCTGCCCCCAGCTCCGCTGCGCTCTGCCAGCGGGAGCCGGCCACGGAGGGGGCGAGGATGCTGCGCCTCAGCTGGGGGCGCGGGGCCGGCCGCGCCCGACGCCGGCAGCGACCGCGCTCGCTGCTCCTCCTGTCAGCGCTGCTCTGGGCGCCGGCGCTGGTGGCCTTCAACCTGGACGAGGAGAAGCTGACGGTGTATAGCGGGCCCCCGGGCAGCTACTTCGGGTACTCCGTGGACTTCTACGTCCCCGACCCCAGCACGTGAGTGTCGCCGCCGCCGGCCGGGCTGGGCCGGGCTGCGCTGGGCTGAGCGGGCCGCTCCCCTCAGCGCGGCGCCCGAGCGAGCGCCCCCGGGCCGCCCCCCCGCCTGGCCGGGGCTGCGGGGCTTTGGGGGGGCTTTGGGGAAGGCGGGGGGCAAACGGCGGCGTCCCGCGGGCCGGTCGCCGAAGTGACAGCCCCTGGCCCGCCGTGGCGGGGCCGCCGCCTGCCGGTCCGCATCGCCGCGGTGACTGCCCGGTGTGTTTGCAGGGTCAGTGTCCTGGTGGGAGCCCCCAAAGCCAACACCACGCAGCCGGACATCGTGGAGGGGGGAGCGGTGTACCACTGCGCCTGGCCCGCCGCCCGCTGCCGGCAGATACCCTTCGACAACACCAGTGAGTGGCGGCCCGCGGCGCCGCGTGTGTCGCGCTGCGCTCGGGGCTCCCTCGGCACGAGTTTCCCCCGCGCCCGCCGTGCTTGTGTCACTTTGATCTGAGCATCTGCAGCGCTGGGAAATCCGGCTCCTGGGAGTCTGTGTGCTTGCAGGGAAGGGTTTAACGGTCCCCAGAGAAATAACGGGAGGATGACCTTCAGGATCTGTGCGTCGTTCATCTTAGCAGCTGCCTTTTTCTTTTTTTTTTTTCCCTTCTTAATGCTTTAATGAAAGGTGTTTGTGGCAGTTAACTCATTTTGAAAATACCTTTTTTCCCCTGAGTGCTTAGAAGGCAAAACCCCCAAATCCATGTCTCATACACTTCTCCGAATCCTGGAAATCACAGGATTGCTAGTGTTTGCTGTTGTTTTTAGCAAGGGGTTTTCCATCTGTTCAGAGGGATGAAGTACCTCATGTGGCATGCTTATTTAATTCTTTTCAGAAAGCAAGAATTTTATTTCAGAATATTGGAATCTAGATGCAAACCGATTTAGGCACAATGTGGATAGATTATATCCACTTCCAAAATCCCAACACAGATGTTTCTTATTTAATTAGAAGGAACACACGTTTTAAACAATTCAGGCTGTTTATGTTTTCTGTTGTCTCTTTATAGGTCTTGAAAATAATTTAAACCTAGTGTTTGTAGGGAGTTTAAAACTGAAGCCTTTATTTAGGCAGACTTTGACAGTTTAATCGTTAAGCACAAGTTATAACTCTGTAAGTTATATTTAATCTTAACATTTGTGGTTTATTTAAGTGCAGACACAATACAATTCAGGTTTTTTTCCAAGAGCAAAAATTAAATTAGAAGAGCTTACTTAAACGTAGCAAGTAAGCAGTGCAGTTCTTTACCCCTTCCAGCTCCAGCCACCCACACATCCTATTACTATGTTAGTGTTTAGGAACTGTGCTCAGGATGACTCTCCCATCATGCTGGGCGCTCTTCAAAACAGGGTAAGAGATGGTTCCTCTGTGTGTGTGTATGGCTACTTGGGCACGTAGTACCATGTACAGCATATAGTTATGTATAAATGTGAATGTACAGACATAGACAGTATGCATACAATATTTTTATTTCAATATGTCCTGAGTGTACGTCTTTAAAATAAAACCAGTTTAGGGAATATTAATGTGTTTCCGTCTTATGATTAAGTAGTTCAAGTGACAGAAGTGGAGTATATTATCTATAGACGTTAATTTCAGGTTTGAATAGAAAACTTTCAGACCAAATAAAAATTTCGTCACATTTTGAAGGGGCGTTTTGAAAAATGAATGAAAACCTAGTGATGAAACATAGAAGGGCATCTGGCTTTCCTGCAGGAAGCTCAGGACAAATCCATGTTCTTGGCAGATGTATCCCTATGCAGATACTATGCTTTGAATATGCACAACCACAGGCTGATGAGTAAGTATATTAACAAGGGTTTGGACTGTATCACACAACTATTTGTGTGATTTGGAATCTCCAAAGTTCATTTGGTCTACCTGAGATGGGTAATTGTGTCCTCCGGATAGATGCCTGACTTGCAAACAGCTGAACTTAAGCCAGAGAGCGCCCATTGTGTAGATGTAAATACACTGTACTTGGAGGAGGGACTGCAGCATAGGCAGGTTTAGGAGTTAGCTGTCTGATTCTGGCACCAAGGGCAGCAAAGGTGTCATTTCGCACAGTTGAGCAATGGCCAACTGCCCTCATAGACTGAGATCCCAGGAGGGTTTGCATAGCTTGTGCCGACACCTATTCTTCATTGCCAGTAACATAAATGCCAACTCCAATAGGCTTAGGTACTTTTTTTGCTGAAGTATGAACGTAGATTTCATGGCAGTTTTTTATCTCCAAAATACGCTACTTAGAGGAGCAAGTTTTCCATCTTTTCCACTATTCCTCCTGAGTAGTCCACACAAGCTCTATCCTAGATGATACTGCTTCAAATAGTCTGTTACACACAGTTCCTTTTGGGCCATTGCATGCCTAGTGGGACTTAGTCCTTAGTAAGTATGAGGGGTATTTTGAGTTTATGGCTCTTGCTTGTACAGGCACCTTGAACTCACTGTGCCTGCTTCCTACGACATCACTCAGAAATGCTGCTATTCCCATTTTATACTTATGTTCCCATTTTTACATTTATTCTAATAAACACAAAGAAGTCAGTCTGGATTGTCAAAGATCATACATGAAGCTGGTGATGATACTGGTAGCTGGCTTGGGATTTTTTATTCTCCCTCCGGTTCCTTAACCACAAGATTATCCTTTCTTCCAAACCAAAACCACCCAGTAATTGTTAGAAGAGTGGAAATTCAGCTCTAGCAGCTTTAATTTTAAAGATTAATGCTTCATGCCTCGTAGGAGATTTTTTTAAAGTCTTGGAAAGTTTTGGGAATGTTTTCTGAAACAAAACAAGAACTACAGAGGCTGCTTCAGAGTTGGAAGATTTCATTTTGATGCATTTTTATACAAAGCTTCCTTTTCTAAGTACTTTTTTCTTAACTCTAACAAAATAATATCAGCTCTTTCAGTTAGATTCATTAAGCGCAATACAGAAAAAAACCCCTGCTGAATAATTGAAAGCGTTTTTAATTAAGTTCAGAAGTAAGAATGGAGTGGAACTAGAAAGAAAGGAAGAGTGTAATGTAACAGTTAAAAGGCAGTGTGACCCAACAAATAGATGAAGAATTTACGAAATCGGTATTTTTCAGCCACAAGAGTTCAATGGAGGACTTCTAAAGAATTTTTAAAAGAAAAGCAGATTCACATATACTATGTCCCAAGTTAGATATGTGAAATTGCTGCAGATCACAGAAACTGAGAAATTTCCACCATAACATAAAAATTCAAGTGATTAACAAATCCAAGTGGTTGAAAACCACTGGTTTAAATCATATATGAGCATGAGGGCTCATGTCTTCCATTTCTGAGAACCAGGTACACAAATGAAGCTCAGATATGTTGCATTCAATGCAAGTTATGTTCTGCCGTTGAGGAGGGAACATGCAGTGCACGTGGATGTTATTTGGACTTACACTGCCACAAGTGCCTAAGTGGGCACCTAATTAGTAAGACTTATATGTAACTGTACAAATTATTTCACTGTTTCCACAAGAACAGTAAACCTAATTTCAAGAAGGGTTCCTCCATTTGCAAATGCTTTTATGTTATTTATATTAACACTATTAATTATCTGGGTCCTACTAAATGGAAACAGTGAGGACACTGACTAGTATTCTGTGATGGCTTCAGTCAAGCTTCTGGACATTTTCAAATATCGTGGTGTACAAGTGTGTACATTAGTACAAGTGTGGAGCTGCTTTGTACCAATGTATAGTTATCCTGTATTTTACAGATGTTTAGATGTTTACTTAATGAAAGGGCAGATATGCCTTGTTATGGGACTGTAAAGTATAACAAACTAAAAAGGAACAAAATCTCTCTCCACAAGCATTTATTTCCTTAGAGGGGGCACTTGTTCAGAAAGTGATTTGAGGGAACTAAGTAAGTGACAGACACCTCAGTGAAAAACTTAGGCTTGGTTAGGTTAATATTACGATAGTACGAGCTGAGACAGGATGGTCTTTGGTCCTGTAAAGCCTGTTTTGTTGAAGAGTTTTGTTTTTCTCTGTGAATAATATCTTTCTATTTTGTAAAAATTATAGTTTAAAGAAAGTTACTCTATATCCTACCGTAGAGTCCTGAAGGGAAGATACAAGTGCTAAGCCTAACTGGACCTGACATCCTGACACTGATGTTAAGACAGCTGTGCTGTTCCCCAGTGGATCAGAGATCTGGCATTGCAAGGGTTGCACCCAGAGTCACTGGCAAGGTGCAACTAACCTCCCTGCCACCACACAGGGTGTGACACTCAGGGCTAAACCCTATTTTTTGTGTCATGTGATCTTTAAATGACAAAATACAAATTCCTGTGGTTTGTGAAGTTGTCTTGCTCCTTTTTTCTCAGAAACCAAGATCACATGATGCAGTGGATATTGCATTGATTGCTGATGTGTACTTAACAGGAGCACTCCTTATTCACTCAATTCCCAGTGCAAGATATGAAAACACCTTTAAAAAATGTGTCATTACTTCTGAGTGTCACATTCTAGCTGTCAAACACGGACTGGGCTCCTTACTACTAGCACCGATACTCAAAAGCAAGACTACTACTGAAATCATCTCTGTGGCACCGTGCATATGTTAGGATGCCCAAGCTGGTCTGAATGCTATGAGCAGGTGCATAACTTGTGTTAATGTGGAAATGTGTGTGGGCTGAACTACCCTGCTGAGATGGTGGCTTAATTAGTGTTAATAGAGGTGCAGGAGTATCTGCAGCCCGTTCCTAAAAGTCATACCACCCGTCTGAAATTGTTCTCCAGGCAATTCTCCCAGATTGTCACTAATTTCTCAGGTCACCTATTTCTGTTCTTCTTAGTTCCTAATTCAGAGATTTCCAAAGCATTGAGATGATTTACTTGCAAGCTAACATCGATAATTAATCCTATTAATGAAATATTGTTCCTGACAAGGGACAGGGGGCAGAGGAGGGAAGGATGAAATTTTGACATGCTGTAGTATTTGAGCCGACCCATCCATAAGCAAATCATGTAACTGGGCATTCCCAGATGGGTTGGCCAGTGAAATGGCCTCCAGCCAAGAAGGGACTTTAGCAGGAACTCTGTGTTTCCTGCCGTTGCTACAGTACTGACTGCAGTCCCGTATTTGCAGTTCTTAAAAGCTCCATAAAGCTGGGCACCAAGGCTAAGACTCTGGGAAGAAGCTGAAAGCACTGCCCCTGAGAGCACAACTGGTGCTTTAACCTGCTCCATTGCAGCAGGGAACTGAGATAAAGTATAATGGAAGGGCTTTTAGTATCCCCTTACTCCAGGAGATACGGCCTGAAGGGCAGAGACTCTTCTCCCTTGTTTCCCTGCTCTGTAAAGCTGTCCTGTTGCATTGCAGTGTGGGGCTGTGATACTCTTTGAAACTCAATGAGAGGAGAGGGGAACAAGCGTTGGCATTATATTAAAGAACTGTAATCTGTCTTTCCTTGCTTACCTACACAAAGCTGAATCCTCCTTCTCAGTTTCTCCATTATGAAATGAGGTTTACAATGATTATTTCTGCTTCAGCATTGAGGCAGTTACCTTGTTTAAGCTGGGTGCTTTTCCATTCAGCTGCCAGGAGAGGTAGCAGGAGAGCAATATGAAGAGAACTTTCTCCCTGCTTCATTAACTGGGGAACTTCTGAACCACTCAAATCATCTTGCAGCCAGAAGCAAACTTAAATGCCCCTAGAAGTGCACTATTGCATTTGAAATCTGGTAAAAAGCGAATAGTTCAGATTTCAGAAACTCATTATAATAGTCACTTTTAATTGTAATACTTAACAGACTGCAACACGTTCTTATGTTTTAAATTAGCTCCTGAAGGCAGAATTTTAGATACTACTTCCCCTAAGTTTCCAGAATTCACCAGGGTGTTGTCTTTGCTATCAGTTAACTTTACCAGTTTTATTAAAATAGGTTATATTTTTCTAAAATAGCTGGAGAAAATTTGAACAGCCTCTGAAGAGGAACAGGGGAGGGGGATGTAGATCAGTTCTGGCCAAGCATGCAGTTGATAAAAAACATGAGCTGATCTAGCCAGCAGTTGAGCTGATTGTAACAGAACCCAGGTACTGTATAAGGAAAGGATGTATTGTGGGACTCAAGAGGTTTAGTTACATGAAAAAATCATTAGCTGTAGAGATGGTAAGGTTCTAGGGAAAACTTAGAATCCTGTTATAAAACAGAATTTGCATCTCAAGAGAGAGTGCTGAGGGAAAACTTCATTGTACTTTTAAATGTTGTTGACACATTTCAGTCTGCTGTGCCAGTAAGACATGGAGCCTCATGGTTCACTTGTAGCATTCTAATTTGTAATAGACTCTCTTGAGGTTTTTTTGTAAGTCTGAGCCTTATCTAAAGAAGGGGAAAAATGTCCTTAGCTATGTTAGTTCAGGCCCTGAGGTCTTAATTTGTTTTTGATCAGATGGTACTTTGGGAAAAAATCCTATTTGGTTTGATAATTCTTTTTTCCTTGATTCATGGAATGAAAGTCCAACTAAAGCTCTCTAGATATGATCTATTAAATTAAAATAACTCATATGAATAGCGTCTAAGGCACAATAAAAACCAGAAATTAAATAGATGTTTGCAGAATCAGATAAATCTAAAAATAGAAGCAATTCTTCTCGTCATGCGAGGGTTTTGCATATCCGTACTGTCTCGAAACACTATAAAGTCCTTTTTTCCCCTAGCATTAATGATGAAAGCAGTTGCTTGGCTTGATTCCCTAGATCATATTTTTTAGCTTTGCATTTGTATTCTGTCTCTCTGTTGAGGGTCTAACATCAATGACCCTGTGAATGTTACTGACTTACCTTTGCGTTACAGAATGGGTGGTATCATTGGAATCTGTTACGGTAGTGATACCAAAAAGACACCACTCTGCCATGCGATGAGTTTGGTAAGATTGCCTCTCTTCCTTCACTTCTAGAATACAGGACCATGTACACCAGTACAAACCCTTCCCTCTCTCTCTTCCCTTCTGTAAGCCAGTACCTTAATGATGCAGCAGGGCTGATTTCAAAGTTAAATTTGGTTGTTCGGAGCCTTCTGTAGCCAAGTTCTGAAACTACCCAAGGATGGAGATGCCGTTGCCTCTCTGGGGAATCTGTTCCGGTGCTTAATCACCCTCACTGTGAAGAGTGGTTTCTTTATATCTAATCAGAAATTCCCTTGCTGCAACTTGTGCCTGTTGCCTCTTTTCCTTTTGCTGAATACCTCAGATGGGAGTTTGGCTTTCTGTTCTCTCTACCTATTGAACATTGGAGAAAGTACAAATAGATCCTCCTTTGCTTTCTCTTCTTTGGGCCAACCACCCACAAGTCTTGTCCTGGTGTCTCAAAACTGGACATAGCATTCCAGGTGTTGTCTCCATTTGAGGGAGGTATTCACTTTCTTTGACCTGTATATATCTATATAAATGTTTGTTGTTTCGATATGTTTGTATTCCATTTTATATAAATACAAATAGGTTGAGGTGATTATTCACCTCCACTCTGTGTGTATACATCATTACATATAAATATATGAAATATAGATATTTTTTGTATTATATATGTTTATTTAGATGTATGGATGTGCATAGATACACACACACACACACATATCAGAACAGGTATTTGAAAGGGATTTGCTGTCCTGTATATAGTCTTGAGTAGGTAAGATTAGAGGGCAGAGTGAGCCAGCTGCAGATGCCCGGTTAATGGCCATCTGTGTTTATCCAGTACATACAGGCAGACAAGCACAGAGCAAGTAAAAATAATACTTTTCAAAGTCCCTGAACAGTGAGAACTTACCTGAAAGAGATGCAGGTATATTACATAGCCGGATTTGTTGCTTTGATTAGAAGCAGTTTTCCTGTGTTAAGTTTGATTAGAATATTTTGATTAGCTTTTGTTCTTTTGAGCATTTTCAAGTTATAATAGATGCTGCATTTTTTACTTCTGGTTTTCAGCAGCTGAATGGATCACAATGAGCCACTATCAGTGTTTGCAAATACATCTATTTCTTATGCAAATCCTTGTTATTACAACAAAGAAATATTTGGAAGAGTAATGTTGGATTCATGCCTGCTAAACAGTTTATAATGTGCTGACTCAGTGACTGAGAGGAGACCAATCCCTGTAGAAAGTGCCAAATCTAGTCTAATGTGTGCAAATGATGGATTTGCATTAACACTTGCTCCAGGTTCAGGCTTTAATTCCTGAAAAGTAATCTCTGCATTGTTGTTCTTACATAGGTTTGCTTTTTACTGTCTGAATGCAAATTCTTCTACTTGTCCAGCTACTGCTTTGTGAATTTAAGGGGCCTTTTTCCCTTTGGTAGCCCCTAGGAACCTCAAGTCTAAAAGACTGGGTGAGGGAATGCTGATTTTGAGAAACATGTTTTGCCACCTGGAGAGCTGCTTTCTGAAGCTGGATTGTGGGGCAGTACCAATACATAGGAATCTTGGCTCCTGTAATAGAAAATGAGAAATGCTTTTAGGTTGCTGAAATGCAGTTTAAGGATGTCCTTGCACCTACATTTATACTTCTTTACACGTCTCTGCTCTTTGCTAGTCCTCATTTTCTGGACCTTATTCTGCAATACAGACTTAGGCAGTACAATTAAGAGTGATTCCAGGGCTGAGTATCAAGCCAAATTTGCGAGTCATCCAGACTGTTGACCATCTGGAACAGCTCCTGGGCTGGCTCTGAAGCAATCCAGCTGGTACTCAGGCACTCCCTGGACTGCTCTGTGGACAGGCTCAGGCGTTGTGTGCCCAGCCCAGCTGCTGCTGCCTTGTATTCTAGCTATCCTTGTACTAGTGTCACGTATTTTGATACAAGATAGCTTGGACTCTTTCCTAAAAGGGGCCAGGCATTCTTTTCCAGAAGAGAAGATGATATTTGAATGCAACCTGAATTAAAGCCAAATTTTTGCTGCTCGCAGAAATATGGCTTAGCCTGTGGGTAAGGTACAGTATAGACATAGCCTGGGGGCCTCAGATGCCCATAAATAACACTAGGAGAGCTGTTTCCCTGTCGTATAATGGTGTTGTCAGGATTCAGACGTACTATTTTTTGAAATGCTTAGATAGCACAGTTTTGAGGGATGTACCAAAGTCAGATTTTTTTTTTTTTCAAATTGGATGGGGAATTATCTGAGTAAGTGAATAGTTTTTATCTGAGTCTAGTCCAAGCTGGTCATCTGTGGCTATCTACAGTCGATTAAAAAAATTTTAAAAAGTACTTCTTTTAGGCCATGGTTCTTCTGACCTTCTCAGATGTTTGCTTTAGGAGGAGAAGAACTGTGCCCTAGATCATGTCCTCAGTTGTAAGTGGATGACTACCTCAGAAGACATTTGCAGTGGCTTCCTTCAGAGCCTTGTTGTCTAATTGAATACAATCAGGGCACAGTAATAACAGTCCACATGTATTCAGACAAGTTAGTTGTGTATAGCTTCATTTTGGTAAAGTTATAGGGGAAGCAGTAGCTGTTTTACAGCGATGTGAAATACTGATTGATTGTTACATACAAAAGACTAAACTGTATTTTAAGGCACAACGTCAGGAACTGGGAATATGACTCCATAGTTCTAGCAAGGATCCTGTACAAAGGTGATTAGAGAATTTCTGTCAAAAGAGATTTATCTAGGGAACAAAAACCTATTAATTTGTGTGTCTGTGATATTTCACTAATTATTTTATAATGAAAGTCCCATGCCATGTGATGAAGGATTCATAGTACACGATATGCTACTAAGCAGGGAGGGTGTATGTGTGTGTACAGTTCTTGTACATTTACTGGTAAATTCAGTTGTGGATTTATAAATCCTGCAAACACTTGTCCTAGTTTTAAAGCCTAACTTCTTTTCACATTTTAGTACACTTTGCCAGTAGACAAGTATGCTGTTTTGATTGAAAATGTAAGCTCTTTTTAAGTTAGAATACTGGTCATGAGTATCCTCAGTGGTAGGCTAGCACTGGCTGCTGTAAGCTGACCATGGCTGATTTTCAAGCTTCAAAAGTTTTGTTTCTGTCAGGACCTCATCTGTGGACATTGATTATGTTCAGATATGCCAGAGCATTAAAAAAGAGAAAAGAGACCTTTAAAGTTTGAAATGGTCTGACTTCACTGGCGAAAATAATCAAAAGTGGTGTTGCCAACAACTAGTAGAAGCTGGCAGCTCCCACAATGCAGTGTGTCAAAGTCACCGTTTCACACACTCTTAAAGTTTAGGCCTACTTAAATAAAAGGTATTTTTAAAATGAATACTTTTAGAGAGATTTTAAATTACACTTCCTGAACTTTTGAGGTCTAAATAGTCCTGAAATTTATCTCTCTTATCTCTCTAAGCATGGATTTCCATACTAGCTCCTGTAATTGGTGCAGCACAGAAAAAAAAATATTTGTATGAGGGAAGATGTTTTCTCAGAGACTTTCAAACTTTCACAGATTCATTTTCATTCAATTTCCCTTCATGTTTATTAGAAAAAAATACAGAGATAGAGTACCCTTGTTATCCCAATGTAATGCATTTTTGTTCCTAAATCGGTTTATATGTGTAACATTTACGAGGTTACCACGATCTGAAGTAACTGGTGATCCAACATCCTAGAAAAGCATTCAGATAGCTCCTCTATTCCTGTTGGGCAAATCCCAGGAAGTGTTGGCTTTTTAAAGGATTGGCTGCCTTTTCCTCATTTTTTTTTTTTTAAATGTGTAAATCCATAGAATATAATCTGATGTTACATTTTTTTCTACATTCCGAGGTAGGCAGTATATGGTTTTATTTTCACTTAGAGTGAATGAAAAGGATTGATTCTTGTGAAATCTCTCCTGATAGGAACCAGAAACAAACATAGAGGAATGCAGGTACAAGGGGGAAAGAGTAATGCCCTGCTTATGTATAAATTGAGAAGTTCATTAGGAATGACTGGTAAGGGTAGAGCATAGCTTATGAACATATGGGAAATCAGTTTACTTCAGAGAACTAAGGGTGAAAGGAAGGGATGTCTGCTTTTTATTAAAACCTGAAATGCATTATAATTGGTCTGAGTCTTTGCCCAGATGGCTTCTCTTAAGCTGACATCTGCAAGAGTGTGTATAAAGCAACATTAAGAAGCTGTCTCTTGTGACAGTGTGTACACATGTAATTCTGTTAAAAACCAAGTCCTTTGCTATCTGTCTTTGAACAAGCATGCTGAGAAGTGTCATCTGTTTGACAAAAGCTAATTGTGGAACATGCTTTTTATATGGACAGTTTCTACCACATATGAGAAAACTTTTTAGGGCTTTTCACCTATTTTTGTAGATTCTCGTTCATTCTTCATCATAAATTACAGGTAAACTTTTTTTTGGCGGGAGGAAACATGGGGTTTCTTCTACCAGTCCATTGTATTTTGTTTTTTGAGTTTAATAACTGTTATTACTGTGAATTTTCACATGTGAATTTAAGCTGTTTTCCACTAACCACTGAAAATCTTAAATGATACTAGAATGTCCATTTGCTGTTAAGCTGGTAGGATGATGACAGTGGATGCAACGTAATATATCTGTTAGTCTCTTCACTTCTATCTGTAATTCACAGGGTAGTACTTTTTTAAAATAAGCTGTCAACATAATGCGTCTTTCTTTGTCAGACAACAGGAAGATTAAAGTCAATGGCACCAGGGAACCTATTGAGTTTAAGACAAATCAGTGGTTTGGTGCAACAGTCAAAGCTCATAAAGAAAAAGTTGTGGTAAGTTGTATGCATTTGGTGTTCATTTAGAGGTAATGTTTATTTTTCTCAAATGTATATCTTTAATAGTTTTCTACGTGTAGATTATGGAAACAACTCTATGATTGTGCATGAATTATAAAACAAATTATGTATATAACTCTGAAAATGAAAGCAGTCTATAAAATCAGTTTGAACTGATCAAGTGAAGATGATGCTGCTGCCATGTGAAAAGAGCAGAATACCATATTGTTATGGAAGTGAGCGATGATTTTTTTTAAACACATAGTGACCATTTTAGAGATACACAGTGACTGATAGCTATATGCTATAAAGTGTTTTGTATTATGAAGTCTCATTTGGAATGTTAAATGCAGAATGTAATGGAAGCCAAGAACCTGCCCTGAAGATCAATTAGTAAGAGAAAGCGCTGACCTCTTTCATCACATGTACATTGCTTCGAACAGCTATGTCATAGTCATGGTAAAACAGCTGCGAAAAAGTCATAATAAAACAGCTCTAAATAAAGATTGCTGTCAAAGTGCAGTGTCTATTTTCCAGTTTTGCTGGACATTTTACCTGTATTGATAGAGGACCCCAGCAGGAGACAAGTACTTTTATTGCTTAGTAAAGTAGGGGTGATGCTGCTTATTTATTTTAATTGTATTAAATATTAAATATTAAAAATTTTATATTTACGATTGATGTGCTGAAGTATAAGTTGAAAATGTCACTGAAATAATTGTGATAAGAATAATTAGTTTGGTCATTAGTTTTATTAATTTTTACAATTGCAAAGCAACAATTTCTGTTTTGGGATTTGCTTAAAATTTTTAATTATTACTTAAGTAGTCATAAGGGAAGAAGTATCTAAAGAAAATGCTTTCCCTTGTATAGTATGCCTTGTGGTTAACCTGGGGAAGGATTTTGACATAAATAAAATTCACCCTATTCTGTTACAGAGCTAAGTAAATGTAAAAATTCTAAAAAATTCTAAAAATTTCTGAAGGTATTTCATTTTATACACTCTACTAAACAACAGTTCACACACTGAAATAAAATAGTTCTTTACCATCATTTGCTGAATCTTAATGAAATGAGCAGAAAACCTCATCACTGACTGATGTGCTGTGTCTGTACCGACCAAAGTTTGTTTTGTTCTGATAACTCTCCTCAGGCTTTCTGAAACAGAGATATAGTCAACAGTTTTCAGGCAAAGATTTGAACAACAAAGCTAGAAAACTCTCTTTTAAGCTTTGCAGGCTGAAATGAGAGAAAAAGAAAATGTCATCAGGCTGTCAGAAACTTTTTTTTAAAACTACGAATGTGACAGTAAGCTGCATTAGGTCAATGTTTATGATTATATTGAGTTCTTGTTTCAATCTGTTTTGCTTGATGTCAAATGTACCTAAAATCACCCTCATAGGACATGTACTCCTCGTTGCTACACTCTGGTTTTGCTCTCTGTTTTAATCTGTAAGGTCATCTAGGCAGGGGCATGTTAAGAGTCCCTGATCTTTAAACCATTGTTCCAGAAGCTATGACTTTAATGGTAAGATCTGAGTAGCACAGTCGTTCATCCAGCTGGAACTGATTGCAGAACGACAGCTTATGCAATAATGTGAATAATAACAATACCTTGCCAGAGGTAGACAGGTTTCTCATTGAAAAAGTAAGACAAGGTTGGACACGGATGAAGGATTTGTACAGCAAGGCTGTAGGGAGTAGTGCCATGCTCCTTCTCTTCCTCCAGCCAGTTGTAAAGTTTCAGGGCACAGGAACCCCTGAGGAATGACCTACGTACCTGAAAGCTTATCTTTTTTATTTTTCCAGTTATCTGAATTTATCCAGTTTATTTATCTGAATTTATCCAGTAACAGGATAAAAATATCCAGTTACCATTTTGAAAATGGTAATGTCTCTCTCTACACAACTTGTGTGTCTTTTATCCTTACACTGTCATGGTTTGTAACACCACTACCGTAACGCAGAAGATTAAATATTAGTTGACTAGCCAAAACTTACTTAGCAAAAACCTGTTCGCTCAGAAACTGTTGAATGGATTATAGTTGTATCATCTCTGCAAAGATGTGAACCAGGGGTTTATAAGAAGGCAGACAATATGATGATTGTGATAGACAATATGACACAACACCCAGGCAAATCTTCTAAGCAGGGTAGAATCATCGCAGTTCTGCTGTAACGCCCATTATCTTAAGACACAGCGAGGCAGAAGTAGGAATGTCTTCAGCCACATGTATGTGATCCACACCTTAAACTATGGGATCAAGTCCTGTGCAATGAGCAGTAATAGAGCAAACATATTACTCGTGGAGCAGGCTTGGAGGGTATTTGTAACATACGTTTGAATGTGAGTTGTAGTCCCTGACAGATTTCCCCTGCTGAGGGCTGTAAGTGAAAGATCAGTCTATGCTTTTCAGGTTATAATGAAATTACAAGAAGCAGTGGTCCTTCATTTTCTTCTGTCAATATGTTATGGTCATTGCTGTATGAATGATGCAATACCAGAGAGAATCCTTTTACACTGTTCATTAAAAACTACATTTGCCAGATGTGTGAGTGTGTCAAAGGTACATGTAACATTGTTTCTGTTTCGATAGGCTTGTGCTCCCTTATATCATTGGAGAACCCTTAAAGATAGCCCTGAGAAGGACCCTGTTGGCACCTGCTACGTAGCAATTCAGAACTTCAGTGCCTATGCTGAATATTCACCTTGTCGCAACAGTAAGTATAAACAGGAACAATCCTGTGCTGGAGGAACTGGTGCAGCACTTAATGTTTTCATCCTTTCAGTCTTCACACTGTCTTGGTTGACTGGAGATTACTGTATGACATTATTGCATTGGATGAGGGCTTAAAGAAAAATCAACATTAAATTATATGCCTGCAATTGGATGCTTTATTGTATAATTGAAAGAGGAGAAATTAAGTAAATTAAGCTTATGCAGTTATAGTGATGAGATATAATTGGTTCAATTTAAATGGCTTTAAAATGTAGCAAACGGATCTAGATAAGAACCAGACAGCATTTTAAACTACTTATTCATGCTTGTGCTGAGTATAAATCTCTCATCACAAGAACACTGTCTGAAGACCAGACCCTGCACAGAAACACACAAGCCTGTATCACCATTCATGCCAATATCATCCACAATAGCTCATCTGTGGAGGACTTCCAGTATGGAAGAAAGCCATGCACATTAGCAGTGCTGTTCCGTGCTCTTCTGTGTGCTATTCTGTGGGTGCGGTAGCCATCTCTGGGCCTTACTTCTTGGGGAATAGGGAAAAACTGCATGTATATTTAGAACCAAGTTCAGTTACCTAGAAGTCCGCAGAAAATGCCACACGTTAGATTGTATCAGTCATTCATCCTGTTCAACATCCTACATCGAAGTGTTTATGATGATTATTAATACCCTCATTACCTCAGTGCTTCAGATTATTAAAATCAATATGAAGTGTCCAGTGACTTTACTGTGCTTTGGGCTGGGCTAGGTCTATGGCAGTTTCTGCACTCACAGATCAGAGAGTTGTTCTTTCAGCTATTTTTCTAAAGGTAATGTGTGCAAGATAGCAAATATGATGGGCTTACCTATCCCTTCCAGGGGAAACCCTCACAGCAAAGCTATGATGTTCAGTTTTGCTGAGATGGGTAGCTGTTTCAAGTTGTATATGCTATCCAGTAACGTGACAAGTCTGAATGACAAGATACCCCTTGTACAGAGACTCTGCTATTGCAGTTAGCGTTCTTGCCACATGCACGTGCTGATTGTAAAACACAACTTTTAACTGTTTCTCTATTGCAAACTGTGCTCCTGCCTTTGAGTTTCTCATGGATTATTTTGCCAAGAAAGTAATAGGCATTTTACAAAAAAAAGTAGACACTTCACATAATTGAAAGGTCTCTTTCCTGTGAAGCTGTAGAGACAGCATCATATCATGTAGCTGAATTTTCCTGTCATCTGACAGCTGTGTGATAATGTAGCCAAATAATGCTTTCCATGGTCTACCAGAAAATCTGCACACCTAGAGAAATGTGAGATATTTGCATGTACATTCAGTGCTACTCTATGGCTTTTCTTTTCTCACATTGTAGTATAGATCTAAACTGAATTGTGCTGTCTTTCTTTTCAAGTCTAATTCTTGTCCCTGGATGGATAGGTACAAAAGGAAGCTGAATCTGTAAGAAACGATACCCATAACATCTGCTTCATGTACTTCTGATGTCTCACGGGGCCTTTGCCAAAGGCTTATACCATTTGAAGAGAGAGTTCAATTAGCCATTCCTGCTCTCAGTTTCCCAGTTCTGCAGACTTCCAGCACTTCAGCACTCACAGGAAAGCCCTAAAATGCATGCCAACACACTTTGTAGAATTATATGAGAATTTGTAGACTAGAAATAAAAATGGACAAAGCAAGAAGGATGTTTTTGAATGTACAAATGTGCATTCAAAATTTTATTACACTTCAGTCCTCACTGAGCAGATGTGCATCACTTTAAGGACTGGCCCTTGTGAAGGGCATGTGCCGCTTTCCCTTGCCATAGTGCAGATAACCAAGATGTTCTCTGAACATTGACCCATGCTGACCCATCCACTATGCCAACATTTTTTGAGATGTCTTAGTAAACACTTTTTTTGTGTTTATGGCAGAGCAGACTGTGGTGACCATTCTAGGATTTCTTGTTAAGTTATTCTCTTTTGTATCTACAGCCAAATACATATTGAATCCCTGGAAGTTGTTACAAGGTCCTTCCTTGGCAATGAGAGGAGAAATTCCCAAGTAACTGGTCCTGTTTTACAAAATCTTTGCAAGGGGGCTGCATGTTCAGGATCTTGTAGAAGTCTTGTTTTTCTCTGTCTCTTTTAAAAAAGAATACATGCCTTTTCATGTATTTTGGTAGTTGTGCATTTGCAGCCTTACAGCTCCAGGGGTGTGTAAACTGTCTTCCACATGCACTGTGAAATCAATAAAATGCATCTACCTTTGTGATTGCAGGCCATGCAGATCCCGAAGGTCAAGGCTTTTGTCAAGCAGGTTTCAGCTTAGATTTTTACAAGGTGAGATTCTGCTTCTGATATACTTTGACCAGATGTAATTCTGATATATCTCCAGTGTTCAAGCACTGTCTCAGTGATCAAGAGTTTATCCCCATGCTGTTGCATATGGAATGTTTCGTGAAGTTGTTGCTAGTTCTTTCCTCCTTTGCAAGCTTCAGACTTTCTGATTTCACTAATAAAAGAAATACTGCAATCAGCACCTGTTTATCTCTTTGCAGCACTCCAGTCTGACTCTGCTTAGTCTAAATAGGTAACTGGGTGAAAAATTGTATGTGTTTCTGTCTCAGTGTGTCCCACTTACGATGCTTTCCAGAGACCTGACTTTCAGGAAATAATGGACAGACATCAGCTAGTTTTAAAAACTTACAATAGCCTGTATAAAGATGCTTTTGGAGGCAGGCTAGTCATTAAGACCATTGTTCTGTGGAGGTGAAAGTGAAAGTGCATAAGGGAAACAACTAGCTGTACTTATATGCCAAGATGTTCCAGAAACAATATTGTGGGCCAAAGAATAGACTTTGCAACTGTTATTATTGTCTCTGCCATTATTACAGCACCAGGACCTCACCAAACTTTGATCACTGCCATTGTTTTCAGTGTACTGCAGCTACACCATTATTAATGTTATTAATAGCTGAGTAAAGACCTCATTGTAGAGTAGACAAAAGTATACTTCTCTATAAAGCATTACTGTTCCTTCATTTAATGTGAAGACCCTCTTTTACAGTGACTTAGTTTTGTTACAAATAATCAGCAATTTTTAGAATGTTGTGTTAGTGCTGAAAAAATCATGGCTTTCATTCAAGTGAAGATGCATAGGGTGGATATGAACTTTATTTAACTGTGGATTTTCCTGCACGTTCATGCACCTTCATCCTTTCTTTGAAGGCTATTCTCCTTTATCATGATTCTGATATTCTTTTGGTCATTTAAATTGTTTTTTCCCATGCATGCTTAATTTTGTTGTGTTCTTTTGTTGTGTAATTTTATTCAATTCTGCTTTTTGTAGAATGGAGACCTGATAGTAGGCGGGCCTGGTAGTTTTTATTGGCAAGGTATGTTCATCTGGCTGGTTAACTTGATCTAAGAAGTGAAGCAGAAAGCATTGTGGAAAATGTTGTTTTAGATTTCCGTTGTTTTCTCAGTTTAAGATAACCAGTCTCTGGTCTTATTTTCAAGAAATATAAGTCAGAAGAATCATGAACAAGCAACTAAGTATAAAAATAAATCAGGGAAAATTCAGGATGTAGGTTGTATAGGAAGTGAAACAAGTAGAAATAACTTTTTATGTTGGCATTTTAGCTCATTCGTCATTTAATTAATAAGCTGACTTTTATTTTTTCCACAGAAATACTACAAATTTAAAAAATAGCTAGTATTTGTACAGCAAATATAGTATTTTGAAAGTTTTTGTCACTGTTTGTTTCTGAACACAAATTTCTATTGCTATCTGCATGTAGTTTTAGTTCATTTGTGGCATCACTGTAGTTCCAAGATGTAGTTTCTCATGTAGATAAAACCTGAAGTGATTTTGGTACAGGGTTAAAAGGGTGGTATTGCTTTAACCTGTTTTGACATGTATGATACAGCTGATTTCCAGACTCTGCCTACCAGCTTGCCTGTTGTCAGCCTTATTGATGTGTGGTTTTGCATTGCCATTGAAGGAGGAAGATCTAGGTGATTCTGATGATAGGGAATTCATAGCTTTGAATTCTCCATTGAGAAATTGCTTCCATTGGTCCACTACATTTGTACAATACAGTATCAAAAGGTAGCTGAGCCTGAAAATACTTTAGTTTGAATCAGCACCTTGAAAGGGTCTGGAGATGTTTTTGTGATGCTTCAATGGAGCCTCAATGCCTTGTATTGATTTATGTGAAAATCTTGAGATTTTCAGGGTAATGGTGGAGATTGAGAGACATCTACTCTTTGCATTTGTGCTATATTCTCCCTTCAGCTCTGTTCTGATGTTCTACTAGCCCTATATTGTAGAAACTGTCTCTCCTTTATGTCCCTTTCATTTATGAAGCTGTTTGAATCCAGGTCAGGTAATCACTGCCAGTATTGCGGATATCATTGCAAATTATTCCTTCAAGGATATTCTGAGGAAACTGGCACGAGAGAAGCAAACAGGAGTGGCACCACCCTCATATGATGACAATTACATGGGTAAGCTAAGTTCTGTGTCAGTTAGCAATATATTCTAAAAGCATGGGGCTTATATAAATGTGAAAACAAGCACTAAATTACCAACGTCCCAATTGTGAGAGGATTTGAACGTGTTTTGCCTTAAGCACAACAGCAAGTCAGTAGTTCGCTTGTTACTTTGATGGGATTATGAATATTCTTAAAATTATGCACAGCAACAGGGTTGGAGGGTTGAGATCTTAAATGGCTCACTGTGGTTCCTATTATTTGATCTTTAATAATCAAGCAGAAATACAAAACTTTCCCATCTATATCTTTTTTCATTCCAAGATGATGGATTGAGTTTAAAAAAAGACAATTTTTAATAGATAAAAGAAAATTCAATTCTGCAGTATTTTATACAGTACTGCACAAATACCCGATTTATTCTCACTGATATTTAAAAGATAAAATTGAAGCAAGGAGTGACAAAAGTCAGTTTGAAGATATGTAAAAAACAGAAAAAAGGCTCTCTACCTTTGGTTAGTACTGATCTCTTCAGAATTTGTATGATAGTCATATGTCTCTGCATGTAAGACAGGTTTTTCTACACATGGAAAAGATGCAGTGGAATTTGCAGACAAAGATGCATCCTTTATCTCTGCCCATAGATTTGAAATTTCAGTCCCTGATACAATCCGGAAATCTTTATTGTGTCAACAGCAATTATCTCACAGGGTTACTAAAGCTCTAGGAGGTACTTAACTTAATCTTTGGAAATCTGTCCTCCATCTAGAGCTAAAACAGAATACACATTACGGTACAGTAACGAAAACCTAATTTAGAATCTCATTTTTGGAGAAAAGGGATAGATTCATTATACATTCAGACCTACAGTTAATTTAGTCATAATAAAGTGATAAACAATTTTATTTTTTTTCCACACAGTTTTAGTATACTAATGTTAGAAAATTTGCATTCTGATGATCAGATGAACAGATAAATCTGATTGGTCTTGCGTATTTTTTGAAAGAAATGGTTTATCAAGTATTTTGCTTGTAATTTATCTTTAAACAGGATACTCAGTGGCTGCTGGGGAATTTACTGGGGATTCTGAACAAGGTAAGAAGCTATGTACTTGAATGGAAACCATATGGTTGTTCACCTATTAAATTCCTCATTTTGGATCTCCATGCAGGAATGTACCTTTTATACGTTTGAAACACTGGTGACACAATCTGTCTGTACCCAGTATTCTCAGAGGTAAATATTTCCTTAGAAGGTATAGCATAACAGAGCAGGATTTAAGTAACTCAGAAGTCTGAATCTGTTGTTATGGTATTGTACACATGCATCTGTTCAGCGGTTATAGCTGTGACAACATGGTAGGTGGAGACATCCAGGCTCACTTGATTTAGCGGGTTTGGTGATCAGTAGTAACAAGTAGAGCCAACAGTGCAGTCCTGTACAGTCTTCCAGTCCATCCTTAAGTTACTCACCTGCATAGAGGCTGCTGGACCTCAGCGTCCAGCTGACCAGATGTAACATGGCTTGGAAATGTCTGTGTATGCTGAAAGCACACTTCTGACTACCACATAAACATTACAGCCCAAGCTAGGAGACAACATTCAGCTGCTTCTGGACAAAAACCTGTGTCTACGCTGGCACAGGTAGCTCTTGTTGGTGAAAGCAGCTCTTGGTTCTGTAAGTTTCCCTAGTTCCAGTTCATGTGCCCCAAGGATAGGGTGCCTGGGGCAGTTTATTAGCTGATCCTTTTCATACGCTATATTTTCCTGCACAGGCATAATGCAGTAAGAACAAGTTCTCTGTGCTCTTTCTCCTACTCCAAGCCTTATATTTTAACAACAGGAAACAGAAGATTTTAATTCCTTTTATTGAAATCTGGGCTTAGAGGGAGAGCAAACATTTGACAGGAAGATGAATTAGGAAAAGCTGAATGCACATGACTATAAATTTCCAAATATAGAATTATCCCTGAGAGTTTTTAAAGGTTCTTGGATCAATTAAGTTTGGTACAGGAATATTTACAATAATTTGCATTTAGACAGCAACTATCATCCACAAAGAACCAGACTTAATAGCATTGCTTAAAAGCATCATCACTGTGAAACCTTCACCTGAAATGTTTCGTGATCTGTAAAACAGCACCTTCTAGGATTCTGCGTTCATGATTTGATAAAGTAGAGCAATGTGCACTGAGGAACAAGTTTTGACCAAAATTGCAGGATATTTTTTTTTTAAATGTACAGAATGTCATTATATAACTTAGAATTCAGCTCAAACACAAAGGTTCAAGTTGTTCCCTCTGGCAAAAGGTGACACAGGATATTTATTAGCTTCACATGTCCAGGGGAAACTGCCTGGGAAGGCAGCAGCTTCAGTGACATAGTTCTGTAATTCTCTAAGGACACAGTCAGAGCAATCCATCCTGCTAGAGGCCAGGTTTAGCAGCAGTAGTTCCTGGAACACCACTTAGACTTTAACTAAATATGAACAAAACTTACTTAATTATCACTTAATTGATGTTCTGAACTCATAGCACAAAGTGCTGTGGTAGGAGAACTAAACCTGAATTTTGTCTGATTTTTAAGTTGCAAAGTAAGTTTTGTGGGTATATTAGAAATTGAATACTAGTTTTCCTGTGTCTCTGCAAGTTGAATCCGGCGTAGAAGAAAAGCTCTTGTCACAGCTGTTTGGTAGAGTATGTTAAAAATAATCAGTTATAAATAGAAATTTGTCCATGATTTAGCTGTTTTCAGGTGTTCTGAAATTGTAAAGGATTTCAAAACATATAGTTAGCTGAAAATATCTGTGATCCCTGGTGTTTCATACTGCAGGAGCAATACTTCTTGTTTAAGGCTGACAGTGTGTCAGAAAGTATTGCCTAAGGGGTAGCTTCCTTGAGGAGGTGAACAGCTCTGTGGTCCAGACTCACAAAGCCAATAGAGACATAGTACATTTCTACAAATCAGCCCAGCTCCCCCAGAACTGCTGCTGTTTCATCCCTGTAAAGTTAGTGTCCTGTCCTGTGCCACTATGGGTTCCAACCCCCCCCCCCAAAAAAGACACAATTTTGAGCCAAACACTATAATGTGTAAAAAAGATGTGTCCCTGGTAACAGAAGGCTGCAGCCATCTTTTTCGGTTTTTCTTTTTTTCTTTTTTTTTTTTTTAATGCATACTCAAAGTTTTCTGATGGATAATTCTTTTATCAGTAATTCATGTGAGTGATTGGCACAAAGAATTGCTTTGTTGGCTGACCCAGGAATCGTCTGTGTCCTGTTCAATCCTTCGTTTAATTCCATCGTCCCTACACATTTGACCACAAGGGAGTGTATAAACCCAGACAGGAGCAGAGGGATGCTAGGCTAGTACAGGCAGGTGTCTGAGGTGCTCTGGTATCCAAAGTTCCTGCTGCTCTCTCGTGACATGAATATCCTAATGAAGGAAGGTTTAGACAATAAGACTGCAGGCTGTGACTTTACTCTTTTCTTCTTTTTTTCCCCATGGAGCTATTGAGCAGAATTACATCTTAGAACGCGGCTAGGTCCAGTGTTTGATGTTCTTGTTCAATGGATTCCTCCAATGCCACTCACAAAAATTTCCTTATGATGCTTTTAGATAGTCTGTGCAGAACTTGTCAAACACTTCCATGGCATCAAGCCAAATAATAGATGAGACAAACTTTTGTGCAGCTAGAAAGAAAAAAGTTATTTGTAAGGACGGCTGTGTTTAGCTTCTGTACTCTAGTTGTGTGATGCCACAACTAACTCTGGTTCCATCAATCCAAAGCTGTCAGGTAACAAGCTGAATTTTACTGAGACCTTTATTATACTGTGCTATGTTAAGTAATGCTAGGCTGAGAGAGAACCCTGGATAAGTGTATTCAACAGTTAAGATATAATATTTCATGCAACTAGATACACTGAATGAATGTTAAGATCTCATTAATTAATGTCTTGAAGTGATTTGCAAGTGTTTCTGATACAGATAACAAATCAAAATCCTAAGGGTTATATACCAAGGAAGATTTAAGTGGCATGGAATGCATGTTGCATGCACGACTCAGCATAACCAGTTCACTGTTGATATTTATCCTTTCAGAGCTGGTTGCTGGAGTCCCAAGAGGAGCACAGAACTTTGGCTATGTATGTACTGGACCCACATTTTATCCTTTTTATGATGAGAAGGCAATTAGACTATTTGGAAGGTTAAAGGCTACATTATATTTTCTGTCTCTTTGATCCTAAACTTTCTAATCAGAGAAAACTGCCACTGATTTCACCCTCAGGCTTATCTGGCTGGTTTGAAATGCCTTACTGGTTTGGCCTTTGAATGTGAAGTGCTTAGTCCCTTCTGAAGTCTGTTTTCAATAGGCAATTACAAGAATGCATTGAGTATGACTAGTATCCCTATACCCACTGTGTGTTTTCAGACCTAAGCTATTACCGATAGGTTTGCATATTTCATGTGCAATGCTGTGTCCAGTGGGGAGAAGTCCAAGTTCAGATTATTCATACCGAGTGTTTATTTTGAGTGCTCTAAGTATATACACTGAATACCAGATGCAGAGAGTCATGATACGCAGTTTAAAGTGAAGGGAGAAAATGGTATGTGTGTGGATACAGCTTTTACCTCATAGGAGAAAAAAGTTTCAGAACTAACCTGATTGGGAAACAGGAAATCCCAGCCACAGACATTCTCTAGTTTTGTGGACCCAAAATTCCTTGTGTCTCTGGAGCTTATTCGTACATTTTTTCAGAAGAAAAGTGGGTATGTTTATTTTTTTATATTTATGTATGTATATATTTGTGTATTTTTCTTTGTTTTAGGTTCATATTTTCATGCCTAATAATGTAGTCACTGATTAACTGATAGACTGTAACTGCTTCTGTTCAGTGTTGAGTAAGGAAGGGGAAATAGTCTTTCCCCCATTTTATTCATGGGGGACCTGAGACTCATAAAATCTTAGTGATTTGTTCAAGGTCATACAGGAAAGCTGTGGTGAGACAGAGAATAATTGTTTTTTCTTGGCCACTTGGACCATCCTTCAGTGTGTCAAATTGGTTTGCAGTGATGTTATGCTGTAGCATCTCCATATGTGCTTGAAACTTTCCATATTTTTCTGTTACCAGGTCTCAATTATTAATTCTTCAGACTTGACCTTTATCCAGAACTTCACTGGTGAACAGGTAATGTCAAGCAACTATGTGATGAAATATTACATCTCTAGAAGATACAGTTTCATTAACGTAGTTTCAAGAATATATAAAATATTTTTTAGAATTAATGACCATTGAAACAAAGAGGATTATCAGTTTAAAAAGATATTAAAAATTGATACCTGATATGAAAGCCTATCTGTTGTTTTTTATTTCCAGATGGCGTCTTATTTTGGGTACACTGTTGCAGTATCTGATGTTAACAATGATGGGTAGGTTACCAAATATATTCAGCTCCACTGCACATTCATAGAAGCAATGCCTGATACTTATTAATAAACATAGGTTTTCAGGTGCTTCATACCTCAAAGTGCTTCTCTTGGCTTCTCTGCTTTTCTAATTTTAATTGTTCATGTAGGCTTATCTTTGTGCAATCACAGTGGCACAAGTATTTGCAGGACTAGTTTGGGTGAGTTTGTCTTCCTGAGTATTTATTCAAAGCAGTGTGGCAGAGCGGGAATGTCCAAAGTCTTAGGAAACAGATCCATGTAGAAGAACAGTGAATAAGCAGTGCTAGCTACTGCTGGGAAGAGATAGGTGAAAGTCAAAAGTTCATTCTCCCCTTCTCAAAAGCAGGCTAAGTCTTCTGTACCTGTGGTCCATTTATAATTTCACTTCTCAGTTTCAAAAGCTTTCCAATATCATCAGCTCCTCATTGCAGCATCTGCTTGTTGGCCATCCATTTTCATCATCCAGAACACCAAAAACTGTCTATGGCCCATGGTTGTTATGACAAGCATTGTGCTTGTCTGAGGAAGAATGCTGCTCAGCTCCCACGGTCATGCCTAAGACACTTGGGGATTTCAGGCTCTGTTGAACAAAACACTTGCTAAGTTTGAACTCATGGAAAGTCTGATTAAATATTTTAGAAGATCAGGACTTTAGTAAGTGAATATTCATACTAGCTTTCTAGCAAGGAGATAAAGATCCCTGAAGCTCAGAGCCTTGGAAATCTGCACAAAGGTAAGCCAGGATTATGTTTAGAGCTGTGGCATACTCTTGCCTATTGTAAAATGTCTCAGATGTGTCTACTTCATATTCTTTTCTTGTGATTATTTCTTATTAGGTGCTTAAACATAATGCATTAAATAATGTTGCTGGGTTAAATCATTCCTTTCTGTCAGTGACTAGCGACCCTTTAAAGAGTGAGGCATACAAGAAAAAAAGTAGCAAGGTGATAAAATGTTATTGCAGTTCCAAAACAAAACAAAACAATCAAACAAAAAAGCTTTAACAGTTTCTGTAGTGGTTTCACAGTACTCAAATCCTTCAAAGATTCTGAAATCGGATTTTGCATTGTACCACAGCTTTTGACAATTCCTATTTTTATGATATACAGAGTCAGGATTAATTTGGTCATACCATAATGCATTACTAATGTGAAAGGGTAGAGAAACATTAATCTAAGTTACAAAAGACACATCAGAATTTTTCAGAGAACTTGCTATTTAACTTCTCACTTACCAAACTATTTCCTGTGCAGGTTATTTCCTGTGAACCGTAGGGTTACTTGGCAGGTCTTATATTTTCTGTGTACCTCTAAGACCAAAGTTTATGTCAACAATATAATCAAACTGCTGTTGAGACCTGTGTGGTCCCCCAGTCTATATCTTAAAAGAAATCTAATGACTCTGAGATCCAAACATCCCACAGAAAACAAAACATAAAAAGCTCTACTTGATAAACATGTCTGATTAGATATGTAGTCTGTCTTTGCTGGTTTGCACATAAAGTCGATAGAAATACTTATCTGAAAGGGAGAGTAAAACAGAGAGGGAAAAAAAAAAAGCAAAAGGGAAATGACCTTCAAATTCACTTGGGGGTTTTTTGTGCAGCTAAGGGTGAAAGGGGTAGTGATGGCCTTTTCAGTATGACGAACTTTATTAATTTATATGCAGAAAAGATTAATAGGAATGATGCTTTTCTGTAATAAGACTGAGGACATGGCTCAAAGGTTAGGCTTGTCCTAGGAAAAAAGCTCTGTAGACCTTATGCTCCAGCAGTTCTGCAGGTGTTTCGGGGTGACTCTTGCAGTTTTATCTGCACCACATCAAGATTGTAGGCAGATCAGGGAAACTAAGGATATTGTTTGAACCACCATTTAGTTGTCTGCTGCTAATACTGAGAAATCCACAATGAAACTTTAAAAACAAGCTTTGCTATTACCTTACAGACTACATTCCTATTAAAGAGGAAAAGAGAGAACACTTTCAATTTAGACTGAAACAGTCCAATAAAAATAGTGGAATAAACTGTTTACCGGTCTTTTATTTGGCCTATATCAAAGCTTTCCATAGTTATACTTGGACCTCTTGGCATTTCCCATACTACTGATTTTTATTGCTCAGCAGGATACAAAGAAACTGCATACAGTCTCAGCAGGTGGTCAACTTGTGCCTTTTAAAGATTAATTAATTTTTTTTATCAGTAGGGAAGCAATACTGGGTGGTTGGTTACCTTTCTCTGCTGGAACAAAAATAAATATATAGTTTATGTTAACTGTGACATCTTAGTGCAGTAATGAAAAAAAATCTAATGAACCAGTTCAGAATACCACTGCAAACTGCACTGCACTTTATGGTTTAATATTACTGTCCAGGGGCTTTTGTTTCTGCTTTGCTTTTATGGGCTTTTAAAAAGGGGTCACATCAACCTGAATTTGGCTTAGAACTCAAATTTTGTAAATAGAAACTCCTACAATTTAAAAGTCACTTGAAACAGCCTCCATCAACAAAAATGCATCATTCTAATCGTGTAGGTACTTACAACCCAGTAAATGACCCCCCTTGACTGTTTGATGTCTAAATGCTTAAACTGTAGGAGCTGGAAGGTAAAACTGACTATAAAGCATTGTAACCAGCAATTGCTTGCTTATTACCCAGTTAGAGAGAAACCAGGAATAAGTAGATGAGTATCAGAGAGAGCAGGGTAGCTGGAGAATCCTTCTTTGGGTATAGAACACTGCTGTGACTGTGCAAAAAAACCCCAAACAAAACAATGAGCCCCAAACTCTAGAATTGCCTGAGGAAGAATTCCTTCTCGCAGAAGATTTGCTGAAAGAGCTTGCTTTGACCTATAGAGCTCTGCACTGATAGAGAAGGGGGAAAATCAAGAGGGTGAGAAAAGGAAGGCCTTGATGTGGATGGGACATGCCAAGACCTGGAGGAACAGCAAACTAAGCGTGGCAGGTGTTCCAGGTAGCTCTGCTGCCTGTAACCAGTTATAGGTCAGTGTAATTTAGATGACCACATTCCTCCCACCATCTACTGGGTTCTGGTTCCTACTCCCTGAACTATTCATGCATTTTATACAATCATTGTAATTTATTTTAACAAAGTAGAAATTTTCCTAGAACAATAACCCAGTGCTATGTACTTCCAGCTGAGATGCTGTGATCCCTGCATAACAGACTCTAGCTTCTCTCTGCTTGCTTTCTGTCTCACCTGGTGAATCTTGAATTCTGGGTTAGGCTTCTGCTTAGAAAATTTTAGGCCACCGTGGATGATAGGTAGCCTGCCTCTTTTCACCGTTTTAGGCACTCTGTATATTGCTTTAAGGTATCAAAGTATCTACTTATTTTATGTCTGTGTACTGGGAGCTTCCTGGCTCTGAATCTTTTGGTTTCTTACCAAAACCACTTCTAAAAAAATCTTCCCTTAGTCTTACAATTCTTCATTTGTAAAATATTCTTTGGAGCCAACCTTATCTTTTATTTCATGGTTTATACAGCACATAACACCATGGGGGTCCCAGTCTTACTGGGAATATCTGGACTGTGATGTAATAAAATAGTAATTGATGATAGTGCTGCTGTGTAACACTTAGTATGTAGCATATATAAAACAACTTGTATAAAAAAGAGCATTCACTATCTGTATTTGTTGTTGCTATTGTTTCATGGCAACCATTTTAGCTGACATTCTGTCCCAACCAGGAACATCTTCCATTAGGAGAACAGAACTTTTGATGTTTAGTGTGAAAGGAAAATCCCACCTTTGATGTCAAGTCAGCATCTGCTTCCTTCCTTTTTTAGTCATTCGTGCCGTGGGGTAAAATCTGACATATAAAGAACAGAACAACTGTACCAAAGTGACCTGACATTCTGAATTACAATTTCCTTTATGGAAACACACAATAAAACTTAATAGGAAAATCACATTTCTAGAAGTACTTTGTCATAATTTGTAGAATCTGTAAGTTTTATAACGTGATCAAAAGGCTTCTAGATAAGATATTCTGTACTAAATTCTATGCTATGTATCTTAGAAGCATAGTGTCTTTCTATGGTAAAGTAGTAGGTGAGATACCCCTAAATCATAAGGGTTTTTTTCTATCAGGACTGGGAAAAACAATGTAGTGCAATTTTAGTAATTGGTTTACTAATGGATAAAGCCTTTTTGAAAACATCAGTATTTGGAATATGATGAATTGAGATTAGAAAGTTATCTACAAGTTTTACAAAGTTTGAACAAAGTTCCACATTAGAGGAAGAGAATACGTTTTCCAAATTAAGAGTTTTGGGATCAAGTAGCACTAGTTATTTGCAGTAACAGAGTTCCTTAATATGGTTAATATTGGTTATCCAACCAGTGTCCGCTGAATATGATGTGAATTATCCTGTTAGTTTGTATGGACTTGAGAAACCTTCAGAAGTTAATATGATCTTATTATTTCATGTCTCAGAACAACATATTAAGAATATTTCTGCTTGTTATGTGGCTATCAATCTTGCTTGATTTTATTCTTTACTGTCCAGTAAAGGGTCTTTTTCCCCCCACTAAATAAATGGTGGTAACATGTTTTGAACCACCCCCATTTAGAACAACAACATGCAAAATATCCTTTGATTAATCTGTCTTCTTTTACTTATTCTTCTTAAAGCAGCAAAATGAACATAAGGACTTTCCCTGTAAGCCTCATATTTTTGTGGGGTTTATGATGTCCTTTCTCTTTAATACCTAATACAGCAAATTATGTGAGCACTGCAACTACTCAAGTACCTAATATTCAACCAGAAGTGTTTTCAGAAATAAAGCTTTGGCTTTGTCTCCCAGCTTCCATTTGAATTAGTGATGAGGCATTCTCTATTAATTGATGCTCTACCTGTGTTTCATGTATCTTACTTCAAAAAGCTGCTATAAAGTGGCGGTTTTTGTTCTGTTGTTCACTTACTGACATATAATTTTTAAAAGCTAGATTTTACTTTAAGTTTCTCGCTAGCACTGTTAGCAGGATAGATCTGCGGCATTTGTTGTAGTGACAGATTTCTTCATAGTTAAATTCCTGAGTTGTGGATCATTTACTGCAAAGTATGGCTTTTCAGTGTCTATTATGGGCATAAACTGAAGTGCAAGAAATTCTGTTTAAACCTAGGAAGAAGTGGTTTTGCTGTGGGGGTGATCAAACACTGGAAGGGTGTGGAGTCTCCATCCATGGAGATACTTAAAACTGGAGTGGGCATGGCCCTGGGCAGCCTTCCTTAGTTGACTATGCTTTGACCAAGTGTTTGAACTAGAACTCCAGAAGTGCCTTCTTACCTCAGTTAGTCTATGACTCTATGATAATTATCAGCTTCCCACTTAACAAATGCATGAGCTGTGTTGATTACACTCAGTCTCTCACTGACACTGGTTTTTGTTTTCACTGTTCCAGTTTAGATGATATCTTAGTTGGCGCCCCTCTCTTTATGGAACGAGAATTTGAGAGCAAGCCTAAAGAAGTTGGGCAAGTTTATCTATACCTGCAAGAAAGTGCTTTCCTCTTCCGAGATGCACAAATTCTGACAGGCACTGAAGTGTTTGGTAGATTTGGCAGTGCAATCACACACCTTGGAGATCTCAATCAAGATGGATATAATGGTAATTTATATGTAATGTAGTAACATCTATCTCTGTATAACATTGAAATGAAAAATGGCTAAGCAGTGAATATGAAGTATCTTACAGTGGCTGAAAAAGTTTTTTTTACACATAGCTGCTTTTGAAAGTCACAAGAATTTACACTAATCTTAATGAAATTGATATTGAGGGCCAAACCGTGAAAAGCTTACCTATAGGACAGAAGTCATTGACTACAGTGCTATTTTTTACTAAATATCGGTGTGTTCATTTGAATAAAAATATTATCTGTTGTTTTATGACTATAAATACATTTAAATATTTACTTAAGATGTTGCATTTGTTTAAAAGCAGGGTTCTCCTTATCTCCTGTAATGCTTGGATGAGTTTTAGAATTCAATGAGGCTCAGTAAATGGAGCATTTTGCCCACAATGAAAGAACTGGACAAGCACAGATGTATGATTTTAAAGTCAGATGTCTATTCGTACTTAGACACTGAAAGAAACAGGTGCATGAGACCTTTTTCAGTTATCCATAGCACATGGACACAACAAAACATTCATATAAATTAACTGGGAGACTAAATTCAAGAAAACAGTCCAAGTAAACAAACCTATTTAATTATCTGAGGTAGCCTGGATGCCTTGCGCTAGTTAGCTACCTAGACACGGTCAGTAGCACTTTGGGTTTTGCTGCATTTTTTCCCTTACTTATTTCCAGGATGTTAGGGTCTGCAAAGCAGGCGTCTCTGCATCTAAAACCCCAAGGAGTTTTTCATGGAGCAGGTGTTTTGTATAGTAGCCTTAAAGATGGTTGGTCCACTAAGGAATAATTAATGGACTTAACTCCATTGAGGGCTGTTTTTCATGGTGCTCTAACCATTCGATGCTAGGGCCGTGTCACCCATGTGTGGCTTCTGTGCAAGGGATAAATCATGTCAGGAGCCATAGGATTGTATTGGGGTTCAGGATGCACAAAATCCGAATGGCATCCTGTGGTAGAAGCCACTGGATTGTGACTGCTGAATTGTGACTGCTGAGAACACCCTCACTGAGTTGTCCTGGAATTCCACCATGGATTTCAACACAGCTGGATCCCACACTGGAGACTTCCCATTTTCTACCTGTGAGCAATAGCAGATGCCCTCAGCTTCTCTGGGCAGGGAGGGTTGGTATCCCTGCTCTCCAACATTCTGGTAAGGCAGGGAGGAGATATTCCTGCTTTTCTGTCTGTACAGAGAAGGCTAAGAAGGATCTAGAGCCAAAGTCTTCTGCTTCATAACTGAAGGTGCCAGTCATAGAGCTTTGGTGCACTTCTGCCTTTATAGAGTGAAGGTACAAATTCCAGGTGCTGAATTCAAGTTTAATAAAGAAGTCCAGCATCAGCTCCTAGATCAGAACCTAAAAGTAAGAGCTTTAGGTTGTGTCCTGCTCTAGCGTTTCCTATTACCTAGCTCAGCTGGTGCAACTGTTGAATCTCGGTCTAGACACCTGATTCTCTCCACATGCCATGCATAGGACCTAAGAAGAGCACTGTTGAGTCCCTCTTATGGGTATGGCACCTCATTTACTGAGGATTGCAGTGTTTAATGCAGTAAAATGTAATGCCCAAGGCTTTCTGTTAAATTCCTGACTTGATACTATTCCCATTTCTCAATAAAATGTTGGCTTGGTATAGAGGAAAACACTATATTCCATTGTGCTCTTTTGCATACCAAAGCACTGGATGTTTGAGGAGATGGAGTTTTTTGTCTGTTGAATATTTTCTCTGGAAAAAGAAAATTTTATCTAACAGCTATTCCTTATTAATTAGGTGATAGAGGAAATGGAGGAAAATTTGTGTCTGTTTAAAAATATGGAAATAAAAGCAGGTATTCATTAGATCTTCGTTTATTAAAGCTTATTAAATGCCCTGGAAATATGGTAGAGGAATCCAGTGTGGACTGGATATTTAGTATAATGCAACAACCCCTTCACAGGATGATTTTATAAGCTTTTGTCATGAAAGTTTGACAAGAAAAGACACTACAAAAATTTTTGTATATTTGCCTTAAAACTAGAATCCATACAGAAGTACAGAACATTGAAGTTCTTGCATGAATGTAGCAGAAGCCATTTGTGTCTCTTTTCTTGCAGGGACTTAATTTTTGCTTTATTTTAATTGTGTCCATTTATTTTTATTATTTTATTGCACTGCAGACATTGCTATTGGTGCACCATTTGCAGGAGAAGACAGAAGAGGGAAAGTGCTCATTTACAATGGATACAGTAATGGGTTAAATAATAACCCTTCCCAGGTTCTCAGTGGAGCCTGGGCCTCACAGTCCATGCCTTCGGGATTTGGCTTCACTCTAAGAGGAGACTCAGATGTAGACAAGAATGATTACCCAGGTAAGATTTTTCCATTAGAAAGGGAATTTCATACTTCCATTTGCTGGAAAATGCATCATGTCTAAACTGTTCCTATTGGAGGGCAGAGGTCAGAATAAAGAATATACATTTTTGTATAGTTCTAGCTTGCTTTCCTGAGAGTTAAAATCAGACAAAACAAATACTCCCTTTCCTGTCAAAAGACATGATCAGAAAGGCAAGAAAGGGCTTAAATAGTCACATTAACATAAACCATGTGAAGTTTATAATAAAAAGCTTAACCCTTTCCCCCCACTTCCAAAAACTGAACACTTTCAGCTTGTTGAACTTGTAAGGTCTCCTTCATCCTGGCATTCTTTCTTAATTAAAAACATGTTGTGATGTAGAGGAAGGCATTGACTTGGTTGTATTGCTAAGTTGTTTTTTTGCTCTCAAAGAGACATTGAGCTATATATAGATTCTTAATGGCTTTGTTTGCATTTGAAGCAGAGAGAATGTGAAGACATTACTTAAAGGCAGATATTTCATTTGGACCTTTCCATTCCTTTTGTTTTTTTCATTTTGCTATACAGACTCTTCCTTTTTATGTTAGCTTTGTTTGTTCCTTATATGTTTACCTGACGTGCATTCAGATTTACCAAGTTTGTAACATTAGTTGAGTTTTGCTGGGGAGGTATTTATTTTTGTAAGAGATATGTTCCTAGTGTCCTGAGTAGTCTGAATGTTGGAGCTATTTTGATTGTGCTTGTATTTACTCTATCTCTCCTCTAGAAGCAAATCTGTTCTGTTTCTTTCATCATAATTCAGAAGCCTTTGTAAGGAAGTGCAGTAAAACATCATATTTTGTTATTGTGAAAGGTTCGTTCACAGTAAAATTGTCTTTCCTTCCCTAACTTACTATGAAATCACTTTTGTTATCCTGGGTTATTTCAAGGCTAGTGTTATTAGAAGCTGTATTGTTTCAAAAGTTAAAATTATAATTTTTGAAGGGACAAAAGTGGTATCTCTTTTACCTTTTGTGATGGATTCTAAAAACTTTGACATGTATTTTTCCAAAAGTAGAAGAAAATATCTGGGAAGGGGTGTTTACAATAGAAATTACAGTTTTACAAACAGAAAAGCTGACTGCAGAGTAATAAAGTGAGGCTATCACAAGACTAAATTGAGGGGGTCTTCAGCATTTGAAAAAATAAAGCACTTTTAAACACTGTTCTGACTTTTTGTTTGCATATTGTTGATGCTGCTATTAATAGTCTTTCATTGTCCATGACTAATGAGGTTCTTTTGGACAACAGAGCTCTTTATTAAAAGTTTCAGCATTTAAACATTTCCTAAAGCACCCACAAGCCCCCCCAGCAAAACCAAAGAAAACAGGATATTGCATTCCTGACATTTCTAAGATTGAAAAGATAGAGGGAGGGAAGGGAGAGATTCGTTCAGGTCTTCTTTAAGCCACATGGGGAAGAAAGAAGAGTAGAAGTTTAACCATTGTATTAGCACTTTATGTGGAGCATCTTTTGAGCTAATTTGTGAAAAAATTGGGTGGTGGGTCTCAGTCTTTCCAAATGTGTACTGAGGAACTGCTATAGTCAATTCAGTTGTGAGATTTCTTGGAGTTATTCTACTTGTCTACATGCATCCTATGTGCAGAATTTCACATTGTGATATCAGCTCACTGTATGTTAGATGGTTTGGTTTTATTACATGAATTATTTATTTTAGCAAAAAAAAACCAACCCTCTGCATTTACTATAGGTAGCTTTTTCCTCCATCCCCCAGTTGAATATCTGGATGAGCAGTCCAGAGTACAGGTGGGAATCTGTCAGAAAATGACATAAATAAAAACCTTACTGTCAGTCAACCACTTCTTTAATTCTCAAAGAGTTGAAGCACCAAAACAGAGCTGTAAAAATAGCATAACCATGGCACAGTTTTAGCACAAAAATAGAATGCCTTCCTATGGGAAAAAGGAAAAAAAAAAGAAAGGAAATTATATGGGGAAATACAAGTCTAGAACAAACACATTAGGTGATGAAGTAAGTAATCCTTCTTGTGTCAAAGAGCTTTTCTTTTTCACCTCCTGATGGAAATGCTGAAGGGCAGCTCTTGTACAAGGAGGAAGCGAGGTACTGAACTTGGAAGGAATAGGAAGGAAGTTTTATTTTAGATGTCAGCTTGAAAGGCAGAGTATTTGCTGACTATAGAAGGTCTAGGAAACTACCCTTTAATTCAGTGCTTCCCAAACTACTGGTCATGACTGTGATTCAAGAAGGGTTGAATACTAGAAAAAAATCTCGAAAATTTTCATTTAAGTGTTTTGGTGTGTCTATTATAAAATCAACCATTTTATAAAAACAAAAAAGTAGTAAGACTAAATTATGCTGATTCCTCACTCAAAAGTTCAGTTCCATAGGCTGGGAAATGACAGCCAGCTGTAATATCTGGCTGCAGGTATAAACATGTATTGCCACAATCTAAGGTGAGATTCTCCAAGCAAGTAGCTCTTCCATGGCTAGAGTTCAAGCGTGTGTGAAGACAAATGAGCTCAAAAAGAGATCATACTTTCAAGAAGTTCAGGACTTACACCAGTTTGTGAGGACTTATGTAACTATAGCTGTGCTTTTATGTATGATTTACTCAAGCTC
Organism: Falco punctatus; assembly: GCF_963210335.1. Taxonomy (NCBI): domain Eukaryota; kingdom Metazoa; phylum Chordata; class Aves; order Falconiformes; family Falconidae; genus Falco; species Falco punctatus. The sequence continues at coordinate 73,765,514 of NC_137583.1, forward strand.
TGGTACCTAGCATCGTTCATGAGGCAGGCATATCCTGCTGGGAAACGAGAGGCTGGGAGATGGGAGTTACCCTGCCATTTTCTTTTTGACGCACTTTGTAGCATTTTCTGAGCTTTTATTGTTTCATGCCACCTTCTTTAAATCAGGCCATGTATTAATGTTCTTAGAGCAGGTCGCAGACCTGGAAGCCGGAAGATACCACCTGTTTGTGTGGCTTCTTATCACAGACCACTGAGCTTCATTCTGGGCTTGCTGTATTGAGCCCAGGAACCAGTGCTCTTAGAGACTGAGCTGCAAGTTCGGGAATACAGTTCCTAACAATGGAGGGTGAATCACAGTCAGATTTTTCTGCTATTGGACAAAGGTTAAATCCTCTCTTGGCTGAACATTCCATTCAGGCTGAGATCTACCTATCAGCCTTCTGGAGAAGAGCAGCCATTTGGTCCAAAAAGTGATATCTTTCTCTCTTTCCAAATGCCAGTATAAGCTTAGGAACAGAGAAGAAAATGGGAAGCAAACAAAGGCTGCCTAATACTCGGTGCTCTTCAAATCCCCCAGCTTTCCTGTGGATGGAGGAGTGGTTTCTCTTTCTTCCTCTTCCTGCAGCTCCCAGCCAGCAAAGGGAGGGAGACCGTCTCCTGATTTCTGGTCTTATTTAGGAAAGGCCAAGGAAGACTTTCTTGTCCCCCAGAGCCCCAGTAGTAAAATAAATATGGGAGAAAACTGATCACAGACAGGTTTAATGGTGGGAGTATCAGAGCAGGCAGGAAAGAACCTAACACAGCCATACTGATACAGATGAAAGATCTGTCTGGCACCATAGCATTTCTCCAGCAGTAGCCAACAACAAATATCCATGGAATTGTACAGTTGATGTGATATTCCCCAGAATATTCACCCGGCTCTAACCAACTGGGGGAGCAGGGTGTCCCTGACTCAGAGGTGGCATCTTCAGATACTGAAGCCCTCAACAGACTTTTCTTCCATTAATTTGACCAATCAGTTGTAGAACTCTTGAACTTTTGGCACCCACAGCAACCTGTGTCAAGAGGCCCCACAGCCTAACTACATGTTTTGCGAAGAAGTAATCCTTTTCACTGCATCCCATTCAGGTCTTGAACATTCCACTGGACCAGTTTCTTTGAATGTGCCCTTGTTCTTGTACTGAAGAGTCAGTAAACAATTCTTTAGTCCACTCTTGTTTTACAGACCTCTGCCGTATTCTCTCCCTCAGCTGTATGTTTTAGCTAGCCCATGGAAGGAACCCTAATTTACTTAATTATTCCTTGTGCAGAGACAAATGGCACACAAGTCCCGCTGTACCAGGGGATGGTTCAGTCTTGCCATCACTGCTGCCTCCTCTTCATACATTTTTATGTAAAGAGCATGTGTAAAGTGTGACTTCTGTCTAACTAAAGCATTGCTTCTGGTAAAGATTTTCACCATTGACCTGGGTTTTGAACTTACCCAACATAAAAAAAAAAAAAGCTGTATCTTCCCTAATGAGAAGAAAATTGGAATTAATACATGACAGAACAATAATCCCAAGTATTGTTCGTTGGTATCAGTGATTATTTTTGTGAATAAAGTGAGCCAGGAACTATGGTCTGGCCTTGAGGCTACCTGGCATTGCACAGCTCACCATCATCAGATGAAACCCTCCTGTCCACTGAAACAGGTTGGTCACATCCAAATTGCATTTTGGGAAAGGTCCTTGGCCTAGGCTATTCCCCAGACCATTCCTGGCCAAGTCTGGGGGAGTACTAATTTGTACACACTGAAATCAGACCAGAGTCTGTGCTACAATGTAAAAATATGGACAATGCAGCGCTCAAGCTTGTGCCCTGATTTTATTTTAATTTCACTTGTGCAGCCGCTCACTGCGCAAAGCACAGGATACAGACAGCTGAATGGCTACCTACTCAACATCATACCTAAAAATGAAACTTTCTCTTTTAGGGTCAGCAAGCAGACAGGGCTGCTTTTCCTTCTCGTTAGCAGTGCTGTCACTGTAATGACCATCTGGCTTCAGTTGCCCTGGCATAGATGTTACCACAATAACAGTAACAGACCTGTACTCTCAGCATTGTAAAAATACAGGGATTTTTCTATCCTTTCAACAGTGAAGTCCTAGTTATGTAAACCTAAAACAACCAATCTCCACAGCTCTCCAGTGAAGGACTTCTGTAAGTTGTGTCATACTTGCAGGCACTCCAGATATTATGAGCCCGAAACTGTTCCTTTATCTACAGACAGGGGTGATATGGTAGTCTCTGCTTTGCAGGCTTGGAGGTAGTAGGAAACATTCAACCCGGGGAAGCACCAAAGGCAGAAAACTGTGCTGATGATCCTAACAGCTGTGTTGCTCTAAAGACACACAGCTGCCCTCTGTTGTGGTGTTCATCACCTTCAGCCCCGAGCAGAGCACTGTTACTCATCTAGAAGAACTGCAATGCCAAACAGTGGTGAGGGTGGTAATGAATGGATGTATGCTCCTTTCTCTGTAGTCATGTAAAAGTTAGGCAGAACCTGACCAAACTTTATAGTTGGATAAGGCTAGTGAGAGGGAAGCAGTAACAGGAAGCAGATTAAGCACATCAGTCAGGTAGGTTGAATGTACCAAGCCAGCTCTGTGCTTTTTGGTCTAACTATTCAGGGGAACAACCAGCCTGCAGCTTTCCGAGTCTTCCAAGCATAACACTTAGAAGCTTTGTACCAGACTTACCTGAGATACTTAGTATCTCTCCAGTACACAATATGTACCCAGTATTTGAAGGAAAAGACCAATTAATCCTAGTAAGCTACACCTACACTAGTAAATTAAATATGCTGTCTTTGGTTCTGAACTGTCACTGGGAAGTCCTTGTCTCATGTTCTTGCCAAAACAGGGTTGCTGAATGCTCTCTTTTGGAGACTGGTAATTGGCATGAGCCAACAGCTTTAGGGCCATTCTGATGATGCCACCACAGGCAGTGCAGGTAAAGCACACAGGCACATCTTCTGGCACTAATTTACGAACACTGACATAATTGTAACATCTTTCAGCAGACGATCCATTCACAGTTTTCTGACAACTCATGTTCTAAGGTCATATTCAAAGGAGGGGATCCGATCTCACTTAGGCTGCTGTAGTAAATGCTGACAATGCCATTATTCTGGATTGATAGTCATGTAAAAAGAATAAAGGGGATTTAGAGAAATGGAGTAAGGGAGCAGTAAACAGAAGTGGAAAAGACGGGCATTTTTCGTCAGGTTCAGTGTAAATGCAGTGGTAGTTGGAAGGAATTATGTGCGAGATTCTGTGCTGCACTTTTCAATGCTGAGGGTAAGACATGGCAGAGCAGCGTTGTGCTGTATCTGAGGCTGTACTGTCAAGGCCTGTAACAGTTTATATGGCCAAGGGACTCTGTAATAGCAGGTCTTCAAGGTTTGCATGAAGAATTTCTGAAATCCTTGCCTCAGCACAACCCCCCTGGCTGTCTTCTACACTGGAACATCTGAGCAACAAAATGATAACTTTCAACACAGCTTCCACTGCACTCCCCAATAAATCTGGAGCTTTTAGGGCCCTTTTGCTCCATCCTGAGATTTATTGTGTCATCAAGGCCTGGAACAGGGAACGAAGCCTCAGCTTAGGCATGTATTTTGACATGTAGTTTATTTTATTTATAATTTTATTTCTCTTTTTCTATTAACATAACTCAGTTTTCATAGGAACAAAAGAAATTCATAAATCTGTTTAATGGGAAAGAAGTTTGTTTCTTTTGGCTTCTGGGCATCCGTTCAAAGCTGGTCCTCACTGAGCACTTGGAGTGTAGTTATCTAGGTGATGGTGCGGCACTTCCAGCTGGTTCATCTATCTCTGCAGGGCTCAGGCATGTGAAGGCTGTAAAGTTTCCACCCTCACATTTCAGCATATGTTCAGTCACTCGATGGCTGATTATAGCTAAGCAAATAGTTTATGATGAATAACTTACTCAATTTGTTAAGCTTGCTTTCTTCTTGTGGCATATCCTCCAGCACACTGGTTTCTTCAAATGTTTGTGAACCAGGGTAATTTAACCAGTTTCTTTTAACAGTGTGGGTGGATCCAGAGCAGTGCTCTGGCTGAGTTCACTATTCAAAGACTGTGATTAGTTAATTGCTAAAATAAATTATGTGCTATTGTTTCTGCTCCCTGCCTGTTTAAATGCTTGTATACGTCTTCCTTATTAACTTAGAGAGTCACTGTGGAGTCAGTGCCACTGAAACTTCATCTTCAAGGTATTCTGCTTTTATACAAACACAGTTGTTGGCTTGTTCTTTTTGTTATTGTTTTTACCCAAGCCTTTGTCAGCACAGGGAAATGTACAAAGTCATCTTCACGCCTTGTTATTTTGGACTCCGTTATTATCTTAAGAATAGCATGTAATTAATATAAACAAATGACTCTAGAAACATTTTAAGAAGGAAAGAAGTGTGGTAATCAGACAAAACTTCCTCAGAATGTTAGTAATCTAATCTTATTAAAATAGCAGTATTTAACAGCTCCATCTGCTAAATACATTAACTCAAACAGCAGGAAGAAAATCCTTAAGTTTCTGAGAGGCAAGGGTTCTTCTATGTTCATGATTTATTTTTTTTTAAGAACAATAGGCATTGTGCCAACAAGATCACAAATCATAATCTAGTGATGATTAAATTATGAAGTTAGTCCAGGAGATTTGTGGAAGACAAACAAATTAAATCAATGAGAAGCTGCATCTGCTCTGGTAAGAGGACAGCTGTACATGGGAGCCAGAACAAGGGTGTGGGTTCTGCCAGCAAATGCAGAAAAGCTGTAGTGTTTCTACCAGCTGATTATGTTTTCATGTGAATAATCAATCAAAAATGTAGTGACAAGCCAAGAATCTTCTACAAATATGTTCATTTTATGGTAAAATACTGTCTGTGTGATTTACAGGTATGCTTTTTAAAAATTCGTTGAGATATTTAATGAAATCACAGTATTGTGCCCAATGGAATATAAGCATATAGCAATTAAGCGCAGTAAGCAGGGATTTACTGAAGTGATAGAACATTAACTGCTCTCTTTTGGATTTGTTTGTAATATGATGAGTAATAACATTGTATTATGAAAGTGAGTCATTCAGACAAAAGAGGAGCATTGGTATGAATGAGCCTTAGGTGTTATCCTTAACAGACCTGCTACCAGAATGGCTGAAAAACAGGGAAGGATCAAGGCAGTTGAGAATTGTAGGACTGAAAGAAAATGACTCTGTTTTAGGTGGTGGTTGTTTGTAGTATTTAAATAAATTTCTTGAGTAAAGTTTGCAGAACTGGACAATCCTGTGTCCTTTACTATGGTCAAGCCTGAAGTATTGGCTGTTCAAAGGAGATCTTATTCTGGACCTTTCCTACTGAGATTTTGGAGTGTAATGCTCTCTGAAATCCCAGAAAACAAATAGAAATCTGATCATGGGCTCATCCCCTGATCCATTGAGGGAAATAAAAACCAAAAAGGCTCACAGGTTTGGGTTTTTTTAACAAGCTTTCCAGTTATGCTTTTTTTTTTTTCTGCTCTCTTTTAGGCACTCAGATAGGATTCTATTTGTTTTCTAGTCCCTATTTATACTATGCAATTAACCTACACAAAGTGATGCTTAAAGATGTCAGCAAATCATTCTGTGTCCATAAAGTTAACACTTCCCTGCCTGTATCCTTGTGGAGTTGTAGTGGACAGGTGACTCGGCTATCTACTGTTTGTTTCATTTTGGGGTTTTTCACAAGTGAAGTGTGTGCCACTTATGTAGTCCTTCATTTGCTGCCGGTTTGGGCCACTGTCCAACATGAAGTGAGATACCGTGCCCTGGCAACTTCTCTTGGGATTGCTGGGCAGACTCAAACCAGGTGTGGAGTGCTGAGCACGCCACATGTTCCTCCTTGCTCGGAGTCCCTGGGACTGCATCTCTCACAGGGGATCAAAGAATTTGCTCAACTTAATAAATGAATATATCTTGTTGAGACTGGAAGTAGGACTTTGTTGATCTTCCTACTTCCTCCAGTTTGTGAAAGCTTAGTCAGCATCGTGGCAAGTTTCTGCACTTTATTTCATGGTGTTTCAGGTCTGGCACAGCCACATGGCAGAAGGCGCAGGTGAACAGACCAACTTACAAAATCCAGCATGCCTTTCAGTGCCATCTGTGAATACTCTTTCCTTAACTTTTCATCATAATTTATCTCGGAAAATGGAATAAGCATTAGGATTGTTTAACTTTGCAGAGTGCCCCTTGACTTCAGTTAAATACATGCCAAAGACACTTGTTTCAGAATTAAGCTCTGTGAACTCCACCAGTTGGGATGTTACTGCATACAACCCTCAAGCTCTGTTGAAAAGTTGAAAATTCCTTTGGAGTCACTCTGTGCTTGTTCTCTTAGTTTTTGCAGTGTGGTTGTGATCCCACAGCTCATTTGTTCAACAGCAGTGAGGCAGAAGCACATGACTGCTGCCACCAGCCCCTCCTTACAGGTGTCTACTTCTCTGAAGGGCAGCAACTGATAAAGGATCTTCTCAATGTGACAACACAGGCAAAGAGGTCATGTACTTAAATCTATGAGGTCCCTCATCCTCTTGAAAACACGGAATATGAGAAAAGGAGTGAAGGAGACTTTGTGATTCTCTCTTCCTTTCTCTCTTTATACACATTTTAATCTGGGCTTGGAAAAAAAAAAACAAACTCACAAATGCAGAGGAACAAAGGGTTTTGTACACTGTACACTTTTCTTGAGGCTCTAATTGGAAGGTTTATAAATAGTTAAGCTGGGGGTTTTTGCTATGTAATGCCAAATTATGTGTTAAACCCTTATTTTTCAGCTGGTGACCTTTGCAATAGTGACATTGCGTGCGTAGCATTAACAAGCAATGAACAAAGACAACTTCTTTCTATTTTTAGGAGAGGAGAGTTGCCAAACTTCAGATAATTTAGGAATCTCATGCATTTTTTCATAGAAATGATTCATAACTTTTCTTCTGCAGAATACACAACAAATTCAAAACTGCTTATAGAAGTGCTCTGATTTGGTGTGTATTCAAATCTCATGGATTCATATCAATGTCAAAAATGGTTTTTTTCCAATGATGAGTGTGGGAGTTACACCCCACAAGGCAATGGAAGAAAGAAGAATAAAACTACTGCTCTGTAACAGACCAAGTAGAACGAAGAAAAATCCCTAATGGATCTTCCAGTGAATACTCTACTTGAGTATATAATGACTTAGCCCTTATGTTAGATCATAGATGACACTACCAGGTATAAGTATGTTTTATTGTTTGCATATTCATTCTGAAGTCCACTTTTCCTACTGAGTACTTTCACTCATTCAAGCTCTTTGGGTTAAGAATAAGTATGACTTGGACCAGAGAATAAAGGAAATGTCAGGGGGAAGGTCAGAGCTTCCAAGCGAGAGCACATGAGCACAGTCCTGGCTGCCCTTGGAATATGCTTAAATAAGGCCTTTGTGATGGTGCCATGATTGAATGTCCTCATCTTTTTTGCTTTGTCTCCAAACCTGACTGAGGTGGCAATGCAGAAGACTGCCCATGGAAAACTATATTTTCAGTGGCTGGGGCTCATTACTGCTCCTCTGTCTTCAAATAAGTTTGGCTCTGTCCCAGAGAAACCAGGATTTAACTATTAAGCAGATGTACAAAATCTCCTTTATTATTAAAGTGGGCATGGTGAGATAGTGGGGACCTAAGTCCACACAGCTGTAGATACCGAAATTAAGAGTTTGCTCATACTAATGAGGCAAACTGTATCTGACAGTTTTGTTAAGTTACTGAAGTTGTGCATTCAAGCCTTGTGGCCATGAAGGGTTGGAGTGCTTTGTTTTTTTAATGAAAGATCAGATTATTAAATCATCACAAGACTAAGATCTGGATAAGTCTTGGATAGCTACCTGTTTTGTCTCTACCATAACATAGGCCTGTAATGAAGCCTTTTGAGTAATCAAGTCTAGTATGAAACAGTACATATCCTAAGTTAAGTCTGTTGCAGAATTCATAAAGAGCGTCCAGCTGGGAACAACAGAATGGAAAGCCCTTCCTTCTTGTCTCTCACTTTCTGTCCATAACGTGTGTCTTTTTCCTTAACAAAAAAAATCAAAAAACAATACAAAAAGACCACACAACCCACCCCACCCCCACCCCAAATCAACAGAATATTTCATCTTTTTGGGGGGTTACCATGGGTGTTGCTATCAGAGAGCTGCCAGGAGAAGTTCTGCCATCTGTGTTGTGTAGCCTTTATGGTGATGGCTGCGTTTCAGTCAGTTTTTATTTATGAGAGAAACATCTTTAGGTTTTGGTACTGTGTGCAAATTATCTATAAAAGTTGCTAATGAAAAGGACTCATAAATGTCCCGAAAAGGAGATAGAAACAACACTAATTTTCTTCTGCTATTTAAAGTGTTCCTGACCCTGAAGCATATCTCTCTAAGGCCAATGGAAGTAAAAGAATGTAAATGTTGTACAAGAGGATTAGACCCATAAACTGTCCATGCCTGCTCGTATTAGGACATTATTCACTGGAATTCATTGTAGGGCAGGCCGTTGCCTATGTGGAGTACTTGTTTAAACTTGTGAAATTGTTGCCATCTGAAAGGCAGAGCGAGCACTGGAAAGCACGCTGCCAGACCTGGCCCAAGCCCACCCAGCTCATTAGCATCAAAGCTTTGTATTTGCACCCCACTTAATGACTTCAGGGCTTCTTAAAGCAAGCCAGTGCTCAAACTATGGAAGCAGCAAGTAAGGGGTTGTTTACAACACTGAGTACTAGTTTAATTAACTCATCTAGATCAATTTAGGTTGCCAGTCTGTACCACTGCAAGGTCTGTTGTAAGACTCTTGTCTACTGAATTGGGCATAAATCTTATGATAGCAACAGTGGAGTGAAAGGGGTGCCCAGACGGATATTAGGGGGGTTGAAAATGAAAAAAGCTCGCTTCTTTTCTTGAACTGTGTTCCAGGTAAAGGCAGCAGGGAAGTGGATTGTTTTTCCTCACTGCTTGGCTCGAGCCATTCTGCAGCAGGCCTGGGTAGTCCAGCAAGCCAGTCTGGATGTTTCCAGAGAGCCCTGTGTGAGGAATTTAGGCAAAAAAAGGAAATATCTGGGCTTGCGGATTCCCAACCCAGGCAGGTGTTCAGTAACAGAGATGTGCCCAAGGCACGGTGTAACGCTCGTCAGCAATGACTCCGTCTGTTCAAAATGGTGACTGATGGGGTAAAAGATGGCTTTAGACAGGTAACTATTGTAAGCGTTAGCACATGCTGCTACAATGCTGAAAACATTAGGAACTATGAAAATCAGCCATCCTCTGACCTGTGCATTGTATTTATGTATACAGATGTGTAATGCTTAAGTTAAAGAACAATTCTTTAAAACACAAAGCAGGATGGGAACAATTGTCAGGAAGGAAGACCATAAATTTTCTACGTGACATGTATGAGAGTGACAAAAAAGTGGTTTGAATTGCTTTGTGTAATGGACAATTAATGTTTTTGAATAAAATATATAGGGGCTAATGGCATCCTTTTTCCCTTTTAATACAAGTGGCAGAGAAGCGAGATTGTGGCATGGGTGACCTTGTGTAGAATAGTTTGGCACTTACTGCATACAACCAAGACATTTACGAGGCCATCTCTGACAGTGTGAAATATTTTCTTTCAGGTAGATGTTTGAAAAAAATATTTACAAAGGAGTTATCACATCTGTTTTATGTTACTGCATTTTTAATATAAGTAATCTAATTTAGGCTGGAAAAAAATGTATGAGAGGCTTCTGTATACTTCTTCTGAAGCTGTTTTGTTTTTGCAGATTTAATTGTAGGTGCATTTGGAGCTGGAAAAGCAGTTGTTTACAGGTACGTGGCAAATACAATGGATGTTTTTATTTTCCAGCTTTAGTGGGAGATATGCAAATAAACAAATTTCACATTCCTGTGTTTCCCTGGCGCAGTGTGTAAAACACAGGAATGATTACAGATGATAGATCAAGCATTTTGTGAGAAACAAATGCATTTTTCCCATGCTCAAAACTCATCATTTTCAAAGAAAATTTCCATGCTTAGTCTTACCTCAAAAAACTTCTGGAATATTTGACTCCTTAGTTTATTTTATATAAGAAAATTAAAAAGCATAAAATCGATAATTAATTTCTTTCCTGGGGAAATGGTGCTAGTAAAAAATTTTCAAGCGAGTCTGATTCTTGTGGACGTTGTGTATGTTAAGACATGAACTACGCAATGAAAATAAAGACTGCTGCTTTAGCCTCAGTTTAGAAAAAAAATGTATGAGATCCTGTTTTACAAATCACAGAGTTGTTGCTTACTACGGATTTTCACTAAATGCACTTTTTGATTAGAGGTATAATTTAAAACTACCACATACATAAACAAAAATCTGCTGATGCTTTCTTAGTCCAGCCGTGCCCACAGTTCTTGCATTTAAATATTCACCATCTGTTGCTGCAACAATGTCATCATATTTCTGGATTCTTCTCTGTCTTCTTGTTGTATGTATTCCCAGCACTACCTGACTGAGAAGGCATGTTCTGCTTCCCAACTGAATGTTTGTCAAAGCCCAAGAATTTTGTAAAACAGGAATGTTAGCTCATTTTAGCTAACACTGTAGGTTCAGTGAGTAGACCTGATTTTCCTACTGCCCTATGATAGAATCATGCAAATACTTTGCAGTACATCAGTTTGCAGTGGCATAAATGACGGCATAGGATGTGAAATATTGGAGAATTAGATCCAGTGTGTATTTTGGATAGCAATTAAAAAATGTGCCCTATTTAATTTAAGAAAGTGAATAGCAGGAGCCCATTTCCTGGCCAGAGTGTATCAAGTATGCAACTTGCCATATTGGAGAAATGGAATTTTATTAAATGAGATTTGCTAAAAAAAAAGGTTTTCCCTGTTGCACAAAACCAAAGTAATTTTTTTTTTTAATTTCTTGTCAAAGTAATATAGGGAAGTAATCATAAAAGCTCAGCTATGGATTGAAATATGAGGAAAGTAATTTGGTAATAAGCTGGTTTTGACAGAAATATGTAACTTACTGTAAAATAGTACTGCTGTCTCTAAAAAATCAGAATTTAGACCCTTTCTTGTTTTCATCTGTCTTCTAAATTGCTCTCAGTTATAGATTATCTCATTACTTAATAACAGATTGTTATTCAAAGGGATGGTTCCCATCACCACAGCTATATATTCACATACTCAGCAGAATTTTGTGATGATTACTTCTGGTTTCCAAAGTTAATTGTCTCAAGACATGTCAGACAGAGTGTACTTTATTATTGGTTAAAGATATTCTAGATCAACTGCTATTTTAACCAAATTATGTTTATTCTTTTTGAGAATCTTAACAGAGATAGCAAGTCTGAATATGTCACTGTTAATGGAGACAGTATAAAACAAATCTAACAGTACAAAATAATGGCCAAAGGACTGACGTAAGTCCCAAAAGGCAGACTATACCTTTGTGAAAACCCAGTGTGATGAGATTGTCTGATGTGCCTTAGTCCCAGAACAGATGGCTGACTATAGGATACATGATATAGTCATGCTGTTAACCTGTGATTTTTTGTGAAGAACTTTCAAAATGTCATAATAGGGGGTACCACAGTTTCTGACGTAATCAGAAAAGCTCTTTTGGGTAGGAGCAACTTTATAAAAGTGTTTTCTCCCAAGTAACTCTACATTGATGGCTTCTTTGTGGCCATCTCAGTTAAGTGTTTTCTCTGCTGCAACTTGGGTGCTAATGTGCTCCTTCTGAATGCTGTGAACCTTATTTCTGCCCCTCAGAGCCAGACCTGTTGTGACAGTGAATGCCCAGCTCATTCTGAACCCCATGATTGTGAATCCAGACAACAAAACTTGTCAGCTCCCTGGCTCTCAACTTTTGGTGGCCTGGTAAGTTTATGATTATACAAAAACAATGCTTATCTTCTTTCCCAAATAACTTCCTATTCCTAACTTTACTTGCTGTTTTTTGTTGAACATGTTCAAAGTTCAAAAACAATGTTAAAACATGCTATGAGCACAACAACAACAACAACAAACCATATAGAACAGAGCTCTTTCTGATATCTTCTAGAACTTCACAGATTCTCAAAATGGAATAGCTTAAAGTCCTTTGTTATGCTGAGTCTCTTTCTGCATAGGAGGATGCTCAGTCTCTCCTAGGATCAAGCTGCAAATTCATAGGCAATGTTTGAGTGAATGAAACATGAAACAGCTAAGACAGACAAAATACGGAAATATTCATCCATCTAAACACACGTCTTCGTTGAGAAAATGTAACAGTGAAAGTGCTGTAAAGAGCTGGTGTGCTCACCGTTTTCTGTTAGAGAGAGATCTTGGTCCTTTGTGAAAGAGAAAAGATACCTGGCTAGCCATTCTGAGAGCATGTTGTTTCTGGCTGTCATTGGTCAGAGGAAAGCTTTTTTTAGTGCATCGTACAGGACAATGTTGCATATATCTTTAAAAGATAAACCCTCCACCACAGTAGCATTTAACTTCGAAAATAAAAGGTACATTCAAAAACTTGAAGCTAGTTAAAACCATTTCAGATCAGATGCAAATATAAAATGCTTGCAGGACAGTTGGAGGGTCTCTAATAGCACATAATACTACTAAAAAGGCACGTTTACTGCACTAGAAAAAAAAGTCACTTAGAAAGGCCCCCAGGAACAGTTGATAAAAGAGGCTATTACAAATACATAAGATACTGTTTAAAAGTGGAAATCATAACAAATAAGGAAACTAAAAACAAAACAGAGCATAAATGCCTGCAACTCAAATATAAAGTACCAGTAAGTCCTGCCAGAGAGACTGTGAGGAACAGATTTCTAAGACCTAAAAACTAGTCATATCGTTTATTTAAACACATTAGAAGCAGAAAGCCTGCCAGTGTGTGTGCTGGATGGAAAGAATATCAAGGTGGAAAGGAGGATTCCAGAAGATAAGGTGACTGCACAAATTTTGCACCGCTTTTAAACCAGAGGTGATCAGAGGGATTCCCCACACTAAAACATAAATCTAAAAATTATCTCAAGTTTTAGAGTCAGCAAAACAGTTTTTAGAACAAACTGGTAAATATGAACCATAAAAAATAATCATGATCAGAAGCAGTTCATTTAAGAGTCATAAAGGAACTCAAGTCTGATACATTTAAACCACTAAATATGTGGGCTTTCACTGCATATGGGATGGGGCTGTCAAGAGATTTTCGCTTTTGCTCTATTCTTTTATACCTTATGGAACTTGTCGTATTTGTCATAATGTTCCTCATTTCTACATCCTGTGTCGAAAATCACCCATCTACAGAGCAATGCAGAAGGCACTCAGTAGAATTATGCAGTCCCAGAATTTTAAAAAGCTTTGGATTTTCTGGAATAGGATCCAGATCAAGATCCATCCTGACTTTTTATTTCAAGCACCTTTTAATAGTTAAAGTAATGGAGAGTTTAAAATGCCGACATTGGGTTCAAGCATGTTCATTGATCCAAATTATGTTTCTTCAGAACTGTTTAAGACTTTTGAAGAATACTTTATGCTGTTATGGTAAAGATTTTAAAACCATAACATTTGCCAACAGGGTACTGTTGGTAAAAAGAAAAAGAAAAAGGTTTTTTCACAAGAGAAATAAATAAAAACTTCTCTGTTAAAAAATTATTCCTGCTGTGAGATATTGTTTAAAAAAGGGGAAAACCCCCAAAGTATGCTCCTTTAGCATGTAGTTTTTTCATTACTTTTCATTTTTATGTTACATGTTTGGTTTATATCTACAAGAGTTTTAATAGGACTATAATTTAATTTGTCTGCTTTATTTTCAAATACTCTTCCCTAAAGATTTAGTTCATATTATAAAATGACTGAAGAGCACCTGCTGTTTTCCATGCCATAATTTTTCTCTTTAGTTGATGTAAGCTTGTATTGTGCATATGAAAACAATTAGTAGGGAAACTCCAAAAGGTAAAGAATTCCGCAGTCCCATGGGATAGACTTCTGTATCTCTTAGCCAGCTGTGCAACTTGTATAAAACGTCTACTGACTGACACTGCAAAATTAGAATGTAAGGAAACCTCCTACCAGAAAAGTGTCAGAAGGTTTGCGGGCGTGCATGAATAATGTGGATTATTGTAGATTTTCAAGTATTAGGAAAATATTATTTTTGCTCTGATATAAATTGGAAAGCTGAAGCACAAGAGGAAACATGCACACAAAAAGTAATTTTGCACACAGTCCTAAGAGAATTGTCCTGAACTTCTACAAACATGATTCTTTCTCTTCTATGTTTAAAACATGGCTATTTATGAGTTCCCAAAACTAACAAATTTTTAACAAATTCTGCAACTTTGAAGCTATTGAACAAAAGGTAACCCCCTTTTTTTTTTCCTTGAAAGTGAGAAAGATGCAGGTTAATTTCTGTAAAAAGGGGTAAATAAACCAAACATTCACATTTTTCAAAAGCTGTTTCCTCATCATATGATATATGATGTCCAAGACTGGAGTCCATCCATCAAGAGGTCTATTTTATCTCTGCATTGGTATTTTTAATATGTTGAGAGCTGATTATCCACTAGCAACTTTGTTGCTACTTTGTGCTTAAATGGTATCTGCCAAAAAAAAACAACACCTCCTCCTATCCCTAACTTAAGGTAGTGCACAAATACTGTTATTTCCATTTGGCAGAGTAGCAAGAGGTCAGAGAAGTTACATGGGTTACCAGAAGTAGTGCAAAAGTATCCAATCATGATAAAAATTCAATTTGCAGAATATTTTTTTTATTTGTTAGTGCTTTTCAGGTTTGGATGTCTAATCTGAGATGTGCCTTGTAGGCGTCTTCAGGGAACCCAGCTACCCACCTTTTGTAAGCCCATTAAACCAGAGGCAAACTGTTTAAAATTTCTGATATTCAGGTTCAAAAACTTAATCAAAAATAAAAAAATAATTTGAAAAAATTTGTCATTCTTTTATCTCCAAATGTGTTGTTATTGTTAAAACAGTAATAAAATATTTATAATTGTAAATCAGCTAGATTCATTAAATGAGATCTTTCTACAGACACTTCAAAAAAAGCTGAATATAAAATTCCTACCAAAAATATAAAATAAAAAAATAATAATATTTCAACCCCTCTTAACTTATTATATTATTATAACTGCACATTTTAAAAAAATATTATTATTTGTTATTATTATAACTGCATAAATTATGGGCTGTTTTTTTAATTTTGCTCTTTTCTGATGCTAGTAATTTCTTTTCCCAGTGACTTAATTCAAAACTGGATGTGATCAGTGCCCCATGAATATGGACCTAAGGGCCTTTGTACTTTGTTGAGATGAATTTGTGTGAGAGTTACTATAGACTGGTGGCCAGCCTTAATGCAAATCAGATAGCAAAGTCTTATGGCCAAGAGTCAGAAGATGCTACCTCACACCTCAGGGGCTGACAGGAGGAAAGTAGTCAGGTGGTAACAGTTGCTACTCAGGAAGCCATCACTGTTGCAGACCTCTGCTGTGCCAGGAATGCAGCTGGGTAATTTGATCGTTTTAGTAGCTCTAGAAACGTTCAAAGGGCAGTCATTTGAGTTATCTAGCAGCCTTTCTGTTACCACAGCCTGGCCGCGTGATGTAGCCTAGCCATGGAAAGCCTTCAGCTTTAAAGCGCCGTGTTGGTCATTGTGAGTCACTGGTTAGACTTTGGCATAAGAAAATCTAAAAGCAGGCCAAGAATTAGAAACAATTTCTTTAAAGGTCATTCATCAGTAGACGATAAGGGCTTCTGCTATTCTTCTGTAGAGGTTTGGGACCTTGCAGGTTGGTGTCTGCCTCACACAGAATGGAAGTCATAGCATCAGAGCTTAAAGTGCCTTTCTGCTAAGGCATTGTCCATTCTTGCTCTCCATGTGCAATCCTGTGTGCTAGGGAAGTTGTTAACAATAACAAATGACATCTGGTTAGATCTGGTAATTCCTTGCTCTTCACTTCCTGAATCAAATTTCCTATTTTTTTCACCTACTAGAATAGCTAGACCAAAATAAATTCTTTCTGGTACAGACTGCAGTCTGGAATTTTGAGTAATATTAAGTAATTTGGGTTTACTTCTAAAAAGACTGCCCTCATCTATACCATAAGTAGTTTTGAAGAAATAGGAATTTTTTTAAGCTTCTTGTTCTAATAATATTAAAATGTCTAGTAGTATTAGTCTACCCAAAGAACATAAAATTATTTTAGACTGCTTTGTTGTCCCAAGATAACCAGGAAAAGCTAGCATGTTCAGTTTTAAGGCTATCTATTCTGTAGTTACAATGAAATACTATTCAAACCATAAGCTTATAGAGAAGACAGACACTGCAGAATAAATGCTGTGTGGGGATCTCTTCAGAGAGGCAAGATTGACAGCACATAAAAGTTCGTGTGCTTTAGGATGATGGGCTGTTTCCTAGTTGTTTCTTACCTGCTGAAGTTTTCTTCCTTTCATTGTCAGTTGGTTGGTTGATTGCTCCTACAAGCAAGCTCAAAAGTTCAGCTATATTTCTTACTGCACCTAGGAGCCAGATCTTAAATCTCATAAATCCTTTAGACTCCTGTCCTCTTTTGTGGTCTGTCTTTCCCTCTGCTTTTCTTTTTCTCACGACTAAAGCATCCCTCAACATCTTCACAGCATCTTTTTGTCAAAGTGATGAACATATCTAAATTTGCCTGGATCTGTGATCAAAATCTGTGATGTCTTTAGAACTGTTTCTGAATTAAATATCCATAGAATCACAAGTGTGTGGCAGAATTCTTCTAAACCCATAGTCTTGCCTCTTGCATGGCCAGAGGCTAGAAGACTAATAAACCTCAAATTTTTGCTTTTTTGCACTGCCATTCCTGTTTTGATGTGCTCTATGTGGAGCGGAAGGATTAAATCTAGGCTCTTAAACATACGCTGAAATTGTGCTCTTTAACAAGTAAAGCATTTCAGGCTGGATTTTTAATTCAAGCTTTTTTTAGACATGACAGTGCAAAAACTGTGAGACCTCCAAAGCGAGATCACCAAATTTAATACGTGATGGCAGTTCGTGAGTTTACGTTTGAGAAAATACACTCTTACGCTATGACATGTGAGACTGACTTGTGAAGCCTGATGTCTAAATTGCATGTATGCGATTACACAAGCTTTTCTCATTTTTGTTGTTCTTGTCCTTGTATATTAGGAAATAATTGGTTCTTCATGTGTTAGCTCATAATTGTAAAGAATTAGGAGTATGACCGAATTTGCAATTTCTACATGGACCATAATGTCATTCGAAGGCTGCATTTAAGTAGAGTTTAATGGCATAAGGCAATTCTTTTGCCCAAGAGGAAAGTATTTAAGGTCATGGGAGTGACATGAATCCCAGATGCGGCACAGTTACATTTCTCAGAGGAAACAAACATGCAATTAGAATGTGATTACAGGTTATTTTAAAGGTTATGTTACTGGTTTTGAATCCACTGCATGGAGAAATTATTATGTAGTATAACAGTAGTGAGAAGATTAAGAGCAATGGGTAATGCAAATGTTTTTATTTAACTCAAGCTGGTTTCACATCTTCCAGTGCAGTCCATGTTTAGCTGAGTTGTCCTTATACAAAACAAAATATTTTCTGAAGCCATGAAAATACTCTTTAAGAATGACTTTTAATTAGGGACACTTGCAAATTATCTTTCACCTGAGCAATTTTGTTAGTTATACAGGACTTCTTTAGGAGTAATGGTGTGGAGAACTAAGTCCTTGTGTGGTGTGACAGCAAAAATAAAAAATCAAGAGCATCTTTCCAGTGACAGATTTCTTGGTTTTGCACTCATCAGGGAAGCACGCCCTGCATTAGCATCAACAAGCATCATTATAACTTTCCTTGGCCATCCAGAGTAATTTGTGAAAGCCTTTTTAAAATGTGATTCAGTTAAATATTTATATAACTTGCACAGATTCCTTACAAAGTGAAACTTTTCTACAAGCATTTATAATTTTCAGGTTTTAAATTTAATTTTTATAGTAAGTCTTGTTAGAAATTATCAGCCAATAAAACTATGAAAGGCTTCTCCTGTCACTTGTTGAGCATAACTGCAAATCTGTTGCCTGTCTTACAAAGAAATGGAAATAAATGTTTATTATGAAGAATAACTAATTATGGCTGAGGTGGTATTTGTATAATACAGTTATAATTGTGATGTGAATATTGCTAGGCTCAAAAAAGCTTGCTATATACACTCTGAATAGGCAAATGAAAAACGATTATCTTAGAGTATGTTGCATTGTGTAGAATGTGTTGCATTAGTGTATTAAATAAAATGAGTAACGTGAATTTCTCTATGCTTTGATTTAGGTCATGTACCTGCCAACTTCTGCAAAAGTTAGCGAATTAGATACAATACATTCTGGTTAGTCTTGTGCCACAAAGGTTGAACAATTCAGTTGGTATGTTTGGAATGAATTGTAGCCTCTTGGAATTGTGAAAGTCTTACAGTAATGCCAGTGAAACACATTGGCATTCTGTGTGTTTGGATTTGCTGGAAAACAGCTTGAGTGTTGACTGCATGCTCAAGGATTTTACTTATTTGACCATGATGAACCAGAAAGGGCTTCTGCAGACAGCCTCATACAAAGGTAGTTTGCCAAAGCTTAACATAGGGAAGCCAGCTTTGCCAGTAGCATTAGGAGGGTGTAGGCTGCCCCAAGAATCAGCGGGAACAGAGACACTTCTCCATAGCTTTCCCAGGAAGATGATCAGACCTCGTCTTCTTTGATTATTAGTGGAGCCTAGCAGACTTGCTAACTTAGGGAATATCGTAGGTAGCTAAATATGATCTCAATGAATCTTTTTAAGAAAAGGAAATGTATGACTTGGGAACTGCTGATTCCCGGGCCAGCTCTCTTTCTGCTAATAATTCTACTTTTTTATATGTAGCTTTACTGTAAGAGTCTGCGCAGACTTCGAAGGTCAAAGTATTTCAGATGAGATAGGTAAGAAATATTTTATATTGCTATAAATTACTCTGGCCTACTCAATTTCACGTGTATTTTTTTCTTACATCTTGAAAGGCAATAGGAGTAAGAACCTCCTAAGGCAAGAAAATACATTTAAATAGATAGATAGAGATATAGATAAAACACAAAACTTGTAGTATTCACTTGAAGGAATTTTTATTCAGTTTAAGCCATTTTCCAAATAAAACCAAGAATGTACCCTGGTGGAGAATGTACTGTTTTGAAAAAGAAAAGAAGTATTAAAAAAAATTAAGAGATGGAAGTCCTGTACACGTATGATCTGTGAATAGAATTAGAAAGTTTAAATTACATGTATTCCATACTTTGGATCAAAAATTAGTGTGCTGCTAAACAGACAGGCACTTAAAGCAAGAACTAGTTTTGCTTGGAAGACTTTGTTAATTAACTATAATATGTAATGAATTGTTTACTACTTTTTCTTTCTATGTTAAATAAATATTTGATCTACTTTTATCCTTTAGTGCTGAAAGGTGAATTGCAGTTAGATTCACTGAAACAGAAAGGAGCTGTTAAGAGGACCCTCTTCTTTGATTACCATCAGTCACATCTTTACTTCTCCATTGTGATAGAAAGACAGAAACAGCTCCATTGCCAGGACTTTCTTGTTTATCTCAGAGTAAGTTGTTTAAAATGTTTTGGCCTGCCATCATCATTTGAGTAGTGTCAGGGATTTAAAGATAATAATAAAAAAAGGAGTCACTGGAAAAGGAAGAAAGATTTCCATTGTTCTTAGACCCCAATATTACAGAAATGTGAGATAAGAAAGGCATCATCTGAGTGTCCAGAACATTCTTCTATCTGGGCAAAATTTCCTATGTGAATCTTTGGCTCATCTTTTGTCAGTGTAAGTATAAAAGAAAGACTTCCTTTGAAGAGTGTACAGTTTCTCTGTACAAATACGTTCATTTTGTGCTCTTCTGGAAATTCTGATTAAATACTGCATCTCCTGATACAAAAATGCAAGATTGCTCTCCCTGTAGTATCCACAGTGGGATAATCAACTAAATATGTTAAATGTCATGCCATTTTAGTTTCAACAGCTATTGTAAAGGAGTGTCACCAGCAATATTGGCCTAAAATTCATATATTTTAAACAATATTTTTAAGATATTTTAAAATGCTTTTAGAAAAACTAAAACTGTAGAACTGAAGTTGTGAGGGAGAAAGGGTCATTAGTTACTCACTTGGAGCTGGAATTACCTCATGCAATTGAAGCAGATTCCAAGTCTGGTGCTAGAAATGCAGTGGGAGGTGAAATGGAGAAGTCTCAAGCAGTGTGTAAGGAAATATCTAGGCAATAAAGGTGGTGGAGTTTTACCATTGCTAATCTATGTAAATTCTTGGTTATGGAACAAACCAACAATATTACCTCCATAAATCCACACGTGCCCTACCTCCATTCCAAAAGGAAGGTGGGCAGTCGCTGATAGGAATTGGTTCTGCATCTCTCTCGAACAGCTTCATTTTAGGCTAATGCTTTGAAAAAATTCTGAGTCTACTCAGCTCAGCCAGCTTCTTCCAGATGTGGAGTTGGGGAGGCAATGTGTTCTGGGCATTCTAGTTATTGGTGAGTCACTTTGCTTTCCTAATGGCATTACATACAGCCAGAATTTGGTCAGCAGCTGCCAGAGAACCAAATCTTTACCTTCAATAAAGACTAAAGCCTGAACCTGTTGCCATACCATACTAACCTGAAATAGTTATATTAAACCATGGGGTTTTTTTATGTGATTGTCACTCACAGGATGAAACAGAATTTAGGGATAAATTATCTCCCATCAATATAAACTTGAATTATAGTTTGGATGAATCCGGTTTTGAAGACAGCCTGACTGTGAAGCCAATACTAAACTATTACCAGAAAAGCTCAGTAACAGAACAGGTATGAATTTTGCATGCCACATTTTCTGTATGTAAACATGAAAGCATTTACAAATACTATGTGTGTCATCTTCCTTAAAACAGAATATCATGGCCAGAAATTACATAACAAGGATTTAATTAATTCAAAATGTAAACTGAATATAAATATAGAACCAGGCAGGCCTTTAAAGCATTTCCAAAACTTTGTTGTATTCATAGTTCTGATTGCATTCTAGAATATGAAAGCCAAGTTAGTGTGGGAAAGAGCCTGAAAGATGATATTGTTCTGCTAAGGACATGGTTGACAGTCTCCAACTACTCATGTGGAAAGGAACTTACAGAAAGGAGAAAGATTAATTCACTAGGGCAATGCTAGTGATATTTAAGACATTTTGTTAGTGATACTTAATGCAGTTATTTGGACTTTGAAGTGTGTCGTAACTAGTATTCTTATTTTATTTGTTTTGCGACAACACAGGCTTACATTCTGGTTGACTGTGGGGAGGACAATTTGTGCATTCCTGACTTGCAGCTTTCTGCAATGCCGTAAGTTAAATAAGATAAATGATGCTGTATGTAACAAAATTCAGATACCTCTAACTGATTTAACCAAATGAAATATGTAGAAAACAGTTATGTTGTTTGCTATAGCTACTCATTCTTACCTTACTTCCAAATTTTAATTTGCACATCCATCTGGAAAACAGAGAAATGGAGAAATATACACTTGAAAATGTATCTTTGTCAGACGCATTCATGGTGTTTAATGGTTATCAGAAAGTATAGTTTGCAAGTGTTTGTTAGGATTGATTCTAGTTCTGTGAATGCCAAGAGATAATAAAAATTGTTGTTCAAAGGAGAATTTAAATTTCTTTACTTCAGAATACCAGTGATTTTGAACCTGAGACAGAATTCTCCCGAACTCATTATGCAGTGAAGTAAAGAAATCTCAGAATAAAAGAATTTCAAAACATGGCAACAATTCCTTCAGTGGAGGGAGAAGTATGCCATGCAGTACAAGTGGGGAACCTCTGACAGTTATCTGACTCTGTGCCATTAAAATCAGTACGTAATTGTGAAAGGAAAGGGCACAGTGCCGTTGCAGGTCTCAGGAGATCTGTCATTGTTCATTTTACAATGGGCATGAGGGGAAAACTGGAATCCCACCACCTTTGTGCCCTCCAGAAAACAATGCTGATGGGACCCCTGTGGCAAGTAATTCCTCTACTAAATTCTTCTTTCTGGTTAGAAAGTAGTCAGGGTCTGAAATTTTATACTAGTAACTTTCAGGTTCTGTGGTAGTCCACTTTGCCTGTCCATGGTGTTTGCTCTTGACCTCTTTCCTACACAGGTGCTGGCATAATTTTCCATGGGGTCATTTTTTATGGAAGATGTTTTATTCTGTGTTCCCAGAATAATTTCCAGAAAAAATGTTATGAAAGTAAAATGTTCTACTTTATTCTTATGTAAATCATGATTGTGCATGTCTTAACTCCTGACTAGTTAGTATGTTCTATATAGAGATAAAGATCAGCTAATAATTGGAGGAGAAAACTGTATCATGCTCATAATAAATCCAAGGAATGATGGGGAAGGAGCCTATGAAGCTGAGCTACATATAAAGATTCCACCTGAAGCAGATTACACTGGGGTTGAACGCAACAACAAGGTAAATGCAAATCAAAATGTTAGCAATAATAAAGCAGAACTGAGAGCAGGGTTAACCTACAAAGACTATACTAGCTGAAAGCAACAAGTAGAGAAGTGCCTTTTAGAAAGAGAGATCCCATTGACTCTCAGCTGTCTTTGCTCACACCGTCCAGGCTAAAGAGTAACCGTGTCACCAAAGGATGGGAAGGACAGGACAATTCTGTTCAGAGCCAGCTGAGGTCAAGCTCCTTGCTATTAACTTAGTTATAATACCACACAAATACTGTCACGTTTCCCTTAGGGCTAGAGGTATTCACATCGTTCAGATTTTGAAAAATCTGTAAACCCTACCAGCAGCCGAGAGTGATAGTGCATAACCCCCTGAGTGCTTCCAGCCTTGGATCCTGTGGTACCACCTCTGTCAGAGTTAATGAGCCCTGCTGAACCCCGGACACTTGGACACTGCTGTCTCATGCTCCCAGCACACCAGTGTTTTACCGTTATTAAGGGTATCCCAGTCTGGTGATACTCCGAATAGTTGAACATGAACTGGGATATAAACTTGACAAAATTGGGTTTCTTTGTAGCCCATTATTTTATCTTGTGGATAGGCCAAAAAAGCAGTTACAATGTAAAATGTTCCAGCGTTCACAGAGGACTAACGCTGACTGAGGTCCTGCTGAGCTGTATTGAACACACAGTGTTTCCTTTTTGGGTCTGTTTGTTTTTTAAGAGCAAAGACGAAACACTATCCTGCAAACAAGCAGAGTATTCATGTATTCTCTGTTGGACAGCAAGTCTGAATTGCCTCATCTGCACATAAATCTCCCAAGCTGTTGCAACATGAGCTTGCTTTTTTCTGTCAGTGCCTGGAATGCTCAGAAGGGCCTCAAGGGTGAGAGTGGGAGAAAGCAAGTTAATTTCCTTTCTGAAGGCAAATGTTTTTAAGGAAGTTGAAAGTAACTTGCAAAGTATTTCCTTGTTCTCCTTCTGTCAGTGTTTTTATTAATGGGCTTTTAACCCAGTTGGGAAAAAATTACAAGAATTAACGATGTCACTGAAGGTGAGAATATGGAACTTGTCTGCAACCTCACTTCTCAGGAGCATATCTTTGTACGCAAAACAAATAAGTAAAAACACTAGCCTTTTTTTATTTCTCCTTTTAGCATAGCCTCTGTTTTTTCAGACTGTGATCTACAGAACTGAAGTTCTCTTTGCTATGCTACACATGGTTGTATTTGTCCTTTGTTGCTCTTTGGGAATCTTTGGCTGTTCTTTTGGCCATGACCAAGTATGTCACCAGAGGCACTTGTTTCAAAACTCACAGCACATATTACCATGTATCTATCATTTGGGCTGGAGAGAAATCACTTGGGGCTTTTCATTATTATAGGAAAAACTGAATTTTGTAGCGCCAGCAGGGTAGAACTGTGTGTAAAGGAAGAAAAATAGAGGTGGGAGATTCTGGTGCTTTGGAAGAATAAGGAGAAGCTAGAATGGCTTGGGAAAGAGTGTTAATGTTCTTTTCTTTTGAAAACAATTTTTTAAAAGGCCAGGAAACATGCAGTTTTTTAACTTTTCTTCAGATTTTATGGAAGATAAAATGCAGTTTTGGCAAATCCAGTTCTGAGTGCTTCTGGATTTATAGAAAATTGCTTTCATTTTGCCTGCATTTACTTAGTTCACTACAACATGTAATTTATTTATTTATTTCTTAATTTTCATAATTATTCCATTCAAAGAGATGTCATTAAGTTATTTCTGAGAAGGATCAAAACATTAGTCCTACTATCTACATCATTCTTAGTGTCTTCCCTTCGGCATTTGAAGGACAGTTTTCATGAGGATTACATATGATACTGAAAACAAGTTTATTCTTTCTAATGTTTTTAAACTGTAAATGCATATTTGTTTAAAACTATGGTCTTCATGTTATTATGGGTTCATTAAAAACCTAAAAATTTCACTTCTAAGTACCTTTGGGAAAAAAATTGATATCGTAATTTTCTTCAAAAAGACAAAGCTAACATTTTCTGGCATTTAACTCTTGGTGGAGGTTAGCTCTTGTGTGCATTCAGTTGCTTTTCTGTATGGCCATATGTCACCTAAAACTGCTGTGAACATCACAAAGGATATATGATCTTTGTAATTTAAAAAAAAAATTAGAATGGAAGAAAAACATTTTCAGTCTTAGACATTCTTTTATATCCTTCCTGTTCTGTTTTCTCATTTAATTCATTCTGTCTAAATGCACAAATTAAGTAACTTGACCACTCAAAACAAGAATTAGCAGGTTTTTTAGGTTTTTTCCCCAGAGTGATCAGAGGTTCATATGTTACCACAATGACCAAATTCTTAAGGATCATAGTATAAATTAGTATAAATTAAAGGGGAACTCAATTAATTCAACCCATAGGACTTTAAAAAAATACAGCAATTTAAACCACTTGACAAGAGCACAGAGGGTATTACCACACTGGTATGCAGCAAACACCAAAGTATATGGAAAAAGTGTCACAGTCTGTGGGTACTTTTGAGTCATGGCCCATAGATGAAAATTAATATTTTCTGTCAGTTGCAATGGAGTCAGGATTTTCCTTCTTATTTTTATGGTTGTGCTGCACCCTGCCAATGGGGCATCTGTGATGGCTTCTGAAATGTGCTTAATTTAACACAGAGTAATTTCAGCAGACGGGTGGATTTATGCTACGGTCTGTTGCAATTATTCTTTTAAAGCTCTGCATCTAAGGATTTCATTGAATCTTAAAAGTATCAGTGTTTACAGTCCTCTGGGTAGCTGTTTTTCTCCAGACTGCAGAATCCTTTGTATTAAGGAGGGAGATTACTCACCTCAGAGCCAGAAAAACAGGTATACTGAGAGCAGAATTAATGAAATGTAATGAGCTGGATAAATCACTTGATACATTTCTGATGGAAGTGAAAAATCTTTGGAATCAAATAATTCTATTATGCTGACATAATTTCAGAGAAACTATACTCATAGAGGATATTAGGCTACTTTATTATGGGGCAACTGTGGATTTGGGCTATCTAATAAACAAATTTATCCCTTAAGTGCTTCCTGTCCAACCTGATTATTTTTTTTAAACAATTTATTGGGTTATCCAATATCATTTGAATTACACTCAGAAAATGTTAAAGTCAACAACTTAACTGAAAACTCATTTGCCTTCTACCTCGTCCCTTCAGCTTTATGGAACAAATGTTTGACCTGCCTCAGTTGTCATTATCTTGTTATCTCAGGCCTGATTCTGTAGCATATTGCACATAGACTGTGCAAGCGTATCAAAAGAGTAGCATTTTGCAGAGATGTATGTGATCATATGCAAGTGGAGAGCTGAGTGAACGTGTGTGATCTTAAAGTCTGAGGTCAAGGATATGAAGTTTCATTGATTCTTGCACATATACTTCCTTCAGTCAAAAGCTGATTAATGACATACAATGACTTACAATTAATTCAATATGTGTTATTAATTAGTTTTATTGTGGAAACCTGGTTCACAGACCAGGTAAATAAGTAAATTATCACAGCTTTAGTAGTTACCGGAAACCCATTAGCTTGTAATAACTGTCCATATGCATTAGGTGTAGAGTTACTGGAATTAGCTGCAGTGAAAAAAGTATAACCACATTATATTGCATTTCCAGGGCCAGCAGTAGATCCAGAGCCAGTATATACTTTCTGTATGGTACATTCTTACTACAGTAGCGTGATTGTGTGTTTGAACCCCAAGCCATTGCCTGAATACTGTGTGATAATCCTTTGTCCAGTGAAGGAGTTCCCCATGTTGAACTGCTCAATCCTACCTTAGTAGCAGTGGCTGGAACCCAAATTCTCATGGAATAATTAGTAGAAGTACATCAGGCAAATACAATGCCCAAACAGGTATTTGTTCCATACCAAAAACATGTATTTTGGCATAACTGTCTCTGCTCAGGCTGGAAACTGCAGAGTTGTTGCAGATCACAACCAGATTTGTATTGCAGTGGATAAGCTATGAGCCATTATTGTCATGCTTTCTGAACTAAAGCATGACACTCTCCTAAAACAGGAAAAAAGACCTGAAACCTTATTGTCTTACCTGAAAATTCGTTGAATAAGCACATGCTGGCTGACTAGATGAGACATGATTTGAGCATTGTGAAGTCAAACACTAGTTCTTCATATATCAGCTAGATGAGAACCTGAATTCTGGCACCTGGTACCTAATCCATCCACTTTTCCTCAAAAAATAAAATTGAAAGGTGTAGACCAAGGAAAGAGGTGAGGTGTTTTACTCTGCAGCCTGTTGTGGTTAACTATTCTGGCATCAATTAGTAATTCATCCCTAAGACCACCAGAAAGAGTTTCAAGTTTGTAGGCTGCCTGGATTACTTAAAGCATCTAATCATTTTCTATTTAAAATAGACCCTGGGAGCACATGTGTTAATTGCTGGGGTTTTGCTTTTGCTCAAGACTGCCAAAAAGTCCATGTGTTGCTATAAAAATATAAATTGCTACGAGTGGCAGGTAGAAGGGTTTTGTGGCTAAACCTTCTGTCTGGGTGAGTTACATATGAACTCGATACTAACAATACTAGGTGTGTAAGTCTCTGCTCTTGCTTGCTTCCTGCCTGGTTTTAATTTTTCTGGTTTGTACTTAACCGCCTTAAGAAGGCGATCAGTGAGAAAACAAAGGCAATATATCTCAGTATCAAAGACATGCTGCAACAGGTTATCGATCCTTTGTCACATCTTATGCTGCAAATATTAGCTTTTGTGATGCTGGTCATATAAATTCTGTGCCATTAATCATTTTCAGTCTACGAGCATAGCCTCCAAATTGCAGAAAGCCTACACACAGAATACCTCTTTGCTCAGCCTTTGAGGGACAAAAAACTTGTGGTAAGGGCTGATTTACTCTGTGCTGGTCTATAACAAAACATTAATAAAGAAACCGTCAAATTTCAAATATAGATGAATATTTGTCTTCTAATATTTTGACCTAAATTTTAACACACACCCCCAACCAAAATTAAAACTATAAACCTAGACATCAAGCTAAAATGAAGAGTTTCCCAGACAAGCTTAGTTTCAACTGTGTTAACAGCCTCTCTTCTCCCATGTGTTGCTTCCCACCTCTAATTAACCAGCTGGAAAGAGTGTAAAATTCTCCCACTCTCAACCCTAGAGAGGCTTGGAAAGGCTATTAGTGCACTGGACGTGCTGTGTAACAAAGTTGGTTTCCTCCTAGGAAATTGTAAAAGTGTCAGTATACAATGAGGTATGTACTGAGGGCATGCTTCACATGGGCTCTTTTTAGGACATGTCTTATCTTTTCTTTTAATCTAAGGAAATGATAAGGTCAGCGTGTCCATGCTGGCTTTTACAGATCGGGATGAATTGGTAGTCAGTGGTCTGGAGATTCCCCAGGTCTTTTTATATAAAGAA
Source organism: Falco punctatus (assembly GCF_963210335.1). Lineage (NCBI taxonomy): Eukaryota > Metazoa > Chordata > Aves > Falconiformes > Falconidae > Falco > Falco punctatus. The sequence continues at coordinate 73,793,564 of NC_137583.1, forward strand.
CATGGCTTTGCGTGTGTTGCTTAACATATGAAAGTCACAAATGAGAGGAAACAATGAGAGCGCCTTATAGCAACAAATAGCTGCCTCCTGCTTTTACAAAGCTGGTTCATTTCTGCACGTATATGGAAGTATTTTCTTTCGTTGGGTGTGCCAGAGAGGAAAACAGAAAAAAATAATTTTGGTTGCTTTGTCTTACTCTGTATCTCTTAACCTGTACTATTCTATAGCTGTTCCTCCTTTTATAGAGTCTGGGGTTTTTACAGATGTTAACAACTAGTGATAAAAACTAAAGGGATAAAAACTCCACCAAAACGTAGGATACATTTTACATTAAGAGCTTTAGAGGGAAATTATATGAGTGTATCCTCAAAGTTATCAAAAAAACCTGCCTGAAAAATGTTAGGTATAAACTGGTCTTTGAATGAATAGTTGCTGGAAAAACAGTTAAATTTTATTTATTGCTATAAACAATGGAAACCTTAATTTCTGATAATGTGAAAATCTATCTTCTTTGTTGCTAAATTATGAACACAGGTAACAGTTTATGTTTTTACAGAAGTATTTCATGTTCTAAGTACTTTACCATAGGTTGAAAAAGAAAGTTCTAGATTTGGTCCATAACAAAGTTCTGCCGATGCCATAAATTCACTGTAGAGACTTGTAGTGATGGATAATACAACTATTGTAATTAATGTGAAGCATATTCCCCTCATCCAGTTTTGCCAACTTTTTTTTTTCTTTTTTTTCCTGTGTTGCATCATCATCGCTATAGGAATGGCTCACAACAGCAAAGCAGTATGTTAAAACTAAAAAAAAAAAAAAAAAAAAGGAGTGATCTCATTCACCATATCTTTTAAGGTAGTGGGAAACTTTCCTGTTTGTTTTTCCCTGGCATCGGTTTTCCCCCATTGTCTGCCAATAACCAATTAAATGTTTTGATAGTGCACTGAGCAGGTGTCTGCAATGAAAAGAAATGTCACAGTCAAGGCATCGCTTTCCCAACTGGATACATTTCACTGTGATCTCTGACCTCCATATTGGTTTCCTTTTGTTACAGGCACTGCGTGTACTGAGCTGTGATTACAAGATGGAAAATGAAACTAGAATGGTGGTTTGTGATCTTGGGAACCCCATGGTGGCTGGTGCAAACGTAAGGGAAAACCAGATGCATTTACTGATTTTTATCTAGTTGAATTGTAAAGGGGAGCAAACGGAAACCTATTCAATTAGCAGAAAGTGTCCCAATAAGCACATAAACCAAATTATTGACTTGGGTAGGAAATTTTTGGTATAACAAGAGGCAGAGTTTTGCTTCTGAAAAACTAACAGTTTGTTTTTCTAAGATTAATGACCCTTGAGCCTGTGTTTTATTTCTTCTACTGTAAAGAAAATGAGAGTGACTCAATTTAAGTTGCCGAAGTTGCACTTGTATATTGAGAATCCCAATCCATAATGTGATCTGTTTATTTATCTCTTCTAGTAATCTTTCTGCTTAAGGTATATGTAGTAAATGACAGCTTCTTTAGCCTGATTCTCATCTTGAGTGGATAAGGATTGTCTTCTCAGTTCAAATCATGATTCATATCCATGAAAGTGTCATTGGAAGCAAGTTTTCCTTCAAGTTATTAATGTCTTTCTAAACATTTTCCTAAGACAGCTACTCATAAATCATACTACACATTAGATGGAACATTGGTAGCCTTGTTTCTAGACAAAAGTGGAACTGAGCAATGACTAATGATGGATGGAAGATAAGGATTAAACGTAGGTTTGGAGATTAAAGAAAGTACTACCCATTCCACAGTTGTCATCACTTCTCCCTGTTTCATGACAAAACAGTTCAGGACAATCCCAGAATTGTTGAAGTGGGGAATGTTTGGCCATGGATACCCTTGCAGAGGAATTCTAGCACTGCTCATAAATTCATAAATGCTAGGATTATTTAACTAAAATAATCCAGGCTTTTATAGCTAGATAAAAACTGTCCTAATAAAAATAAAGCAATCAACAGCATGAACATATATGAGGAATAAACAACAGTTTTTAAATGAAAACTACCACTGTTTGCATTTCATATTGGACCTGGGGCTTTGCAAAGAAATGAAAGCAAGTCTCGGTAGTATTTTCAAAATTCCTACCAAGTTAATGTTTGTCCTATAGAAAATCAATATTTCGGTCTTCAGACTCTCTGTAACGGGGTGTTTTCCTGGCCTCTTATCTATCTTAAGGCAGTTCCTATCTGACCTTTGATAAAAAACAAATGGGTCATATAATAGGAGACTGGGACTAGAACAAGCTTGTTTGGATCTTATGGTTAGCTTCAGATCAGTAATAGAACTTTTGAAAGTGAATGTGAGACCAGGTATCTAATACAGTCATCTTCTTTCATGGTCACAAGCAGTCCCAGAGAGACTCTGGGATTACAAGGACCTAGAAACACTGGAAAATGTATTCTAGGTGGTGGACCTACTGGGAGCAAGAACCTGCCTGGTGAGGATCTTTCTCTGTAGAACTACTGTGAACTAGAAGTCTGAAGGGGGTACTATAACTGTTTTCTGGGAAGGACATAAGGAAGAGAGCTAAAAGGTTTTGCAGTTTTTATTTTACTCAACTAAATGAAACTCCTAAAAAGTAAGAGTAACTGAAAATATTTCCAATGAATGGAATTTTCATAATGGGATGATGGGAGACAATGACGGGCTGAAGCACTAGATAAATTCCAAGTCAAGGCAGATGATTTCCTGTACCAGAAAACCAGCAAATTTTGTTATCTGGTCAATGATTTCCTGGTTAGTCTCATGGCAGAGGCGGATCCTCAAGATACAGACAGAAGTAGACAAGACTCTTGATTGGGATGCAGTGTTGGGTTAAGAAGAGCATAAACCCCCACAAATTTAGAAGAGGAAAGGAAGACTAAACACAGGAGACATTAACATTGTATACCAAGCTAGGAGCAAGTCTTTGTGGTTTGCATGTGGTCATAAAAATAAGCAATGGAGAGGTCTGAGTGTGGAGGTGTTAGGCTACAGCCCCTCACACTCCTTCCTTTGAATCCAAAGCCCTACTTCTACATCATCCTTGATCCAAAATGCTAGCAGTGCAAAGACTTCAGGAATGCTATTTGGTAGCCACTAAAGCTGTACTGCTCTCACCTGTCTGCTTATGAATTCTCACAGCCTAACCATGTTTTTCTTCAGAATCAGCTCTACAGCTGCCATAAATGTGCTGTTACCAAATATTCCTAAGCAAAAAACTTCATAAAGAGACACTTGGAAATAGCAGAATAAAACAGCAGAGATCATAACATGTTTAAGGATAGTCTGGCTTATATCAAAAGAATCCAACCTTTGAAAATGAAGGCATATGAAGACAAAGCATTACAAAGCCAGATGGCAAAAGTGTTTGGTTATAGTGAGTGAAGGCTTGGAGCCTAACTTTATCTTTGAAACCATCTCTCTTGGAAGTTTAGTAAAGGTGAAAGGACTTGAGCTTTTTCGATCCAAATGTATTTATCATGGCAAATGTACTTCCAAAAGCAAAATACCAGCCCTTTGTACAAATTGCATAAATCACAAAAGGTTGCTCTGATCCATTTCCAGTTTTGCAAAACAATTCTGCTCTGGCAAGAGATCAGTTATTCTCAAAATATTCGTTCAGAAAGAGGCTCTTTGTGGAAGTTGTGAGGGAGTGGGAAGGGAGGATTAGGTCAAAATCAAACATTCCTAAAACTCTTTAACTATTGAGTCACTGTAATGACTTTTCAGCACCCTGAAATCCTAGAATTCTTGAACTCTTTAAGATCAGCTTCTGACTGTGAGGGTTATGTCAGGATTTTGTGGTATAACCTTTGGGATATTACTGCGGCGGGCTACAGAGTTGTCTGACACTTCACATCTTTTACTGTCATCAAAATTGGTTTATCTCTGACTTTTTGAAAATCTGTGACCTTAAAATTGTTTACTGGCCACAAAAATTACTTAAACTTTCCAGTAATATCTTTGTGGTTAAAAAAAAGATGAAAAGGTGAAAAAGAAGACAAGAAGAAATGGGAAGGAAAATCATGACACTATATGGCCAAGAATGCAAACTAGATGCCTGCAATACCACCTCACTGGCAAAAAGTGCTCAAAGTACTCATTTATGACACTGAAATGGATCAGACTGACTAGCTTCCTAATGCCTATTCAGCAACCTTAGCAAGTGAGATGTAGGTTTTATTATAAATTCTGGTAAAACAATTTGGAAGTAAATAGAAATGAACAGAAACAAGGTTAGAAGACTGGGAGGGTTGGAAGATAGTGCCTATTTCTTGGTATGTACCAGACTGACTCTTCAAGAGCACAGAGGTTTTATCTTTCATATGCACTGTTAACAAACTTCAAAAAAAGCTAGCTGTCTCCCAGAATACTTCTAGATACTGTCAAACATAATAGCAGATTAAAGCTTATCAGTTATAGCAGAAATGTCATGTATTTCAAAGATATGTGGTGTTACTAACATGAAAGACAATGCAATTTTAATGAAACTAAGTTCACTTGGAAAACTATTCTGACAAAATGAATGTCCTATTAAAATAAGGAGGTTGACTGATTGCTAAGTTACAAGCTCAAGCAAATTCAACTCCTTTGGCCTCAGCAGGTTTTCAGCAAGGGCATGTGACCATCTTTGCCCCATTATTAGTAGCAATGTCAACGTCTATTTGACATTAACAAAGTAATGTGACCATACAAAGGCAACATCTGCAGCATATTAGACTCGTACAGTAGGAGTTTTTTTCAATATTAAGTAAGGTATTAAGCCCCAGGGGTATAATAGATCATCAAAACTGTAGTTCATATCAGCTCTGAGGAACATTTTATCTTTGGTTCACCAAACCTTTCTTCTGCTATAAGTGGAAACAAATGTATATGGACTGATTAGTAAAAACAGTAAGAGAAATGCCAAACTGAATATTTGGATTTTTTTTGTATCAAGAGATTAAAAAAAATCATTATATTTTTAAAGGTGAATGAAATATCAATAGTTAAAATCACTTCCAAAAAGTGGTCTTAAATATAGCTTACACATTTATTCCAAGTCAGCTATTCAGCTTCTGTTTAATTTAATTATTATTATCTTCTAATCTTAAAATATTTTACATCAAAATAGAGAGATTAGCTATAAGTATGACATTAAAATGGTCAGAATTCAAAGATTTGAACTTGCCATTTCTTTTATAATGACAATATTGCTTTCAGCATAGGACAACTGAAAGAAGTAATCAAAACATGTTAGCTAAGTCTCATTCTGGAGATGGATTAACATTCAGTGATACTCCACTGCAAGTGAGGAAAGAAGGAGAATTGAATAAATTTTTTTTTTAAAAAAAGAAATGCTTGGAAAAAAGGAATTGCTTAAATGTCTGAAATTACACCCACCCCACAGAGGAAAATGCCTCCTCTTCAGTGGTGTTGAATCTAGGTCCCAAAATAACACTCTACATTGTTGCATCCTGTCTTCTTGTGACAATGCCACCCCAAGTATGTTAATGGAAGTACGCCAAGCAGACAGCTTTTTCTTTCCCTTCTTTCCCCCCACCCTGTAATCTAGTCAGATATTGGCAGAGGTGAAGGAATAATGTCCTCATTTCCTAATGCCTTTTGATGACTTTCTCAGGAAGATTGTTTATCCACATGTAACCATCCTTTTTGAAAATATAAAAGCACAGTGTGCAAGTTATCTGGCAGGAAGCTCTACCACCAGGCAATAGGGGGTGTAGAGGGGAGTGAGAAGATGTTCAAGATTACAGACTGTAGATGTTGCTGTCAGTGTCACTGCAAAATTCACCTTGAAAAAATTACCAGATTTAAAACACATGCAGTTGAAATGAGGCGATTAAAGCCATTAATTTAATGTTGAGGGCACATGGTATCTCCTCCCTGTCACTTACATACTGTAAGTGGGGCTGTAAATATGTCCAACAAGACGATTACAGAGACCCCACCAAAGGCTATTGTTTATTCCTTCTTTAGTCAGCCCTGCAATTCCATTCTTTCTTCGGAATTAACTTGTTCTGCTTTACCCTATGCCCTTCTTGCAAAGCAAATTAACAGAGGGAGTAAGCAAGGTCTGCATAAACACAAGGGAGCACCAGGGGAAGCCCTTATGTCCTTCAGTTTTGGGAACTCTGTGTTTTACTCTCTTTTTCAGTGGTCACACACTACAAGTTGTGGCAAACTGAACTGCAAAGATAACTTTGAAGTTGTAGTCCTCTTAACTGAACTGCAATGAAAAAACTCAAACCAAATCAAACCATCAAGCTGCTGCTAATTTAGCCTCTAGAAGAAACACAGGTGATCAGTCAGCTCTGCAACACCTACAGCATGCAGCTCATATGTCACAGTTGCAGAGACAACAGGAGGAGCAGGAAGCCCTGGACAAAGGCATGCATGGATGGAGGCACGGACAAGAGGTGCCAGACAGCTATTATTTTCTTTTGGCTTGGCGAAGTAAAGCAAAGACTGTCTGGATGAAGAAGAGCCCACTGCTCTGTTCTTGGGAGTATGCTTTCCTCTGTCCAGCCAAGATTTCTATCTGGCAACACATACAGGCACAACAGTAGTTTTTCCTGAAAACAACTAGATGACATTATTTCATACAAATTTTAAAAAGCAACAGTATCCTATATAAATCTGTGAAATGCAATGTTGAACAGTCCTGCTTTTTTCATACGGAGACATCAACCATTTTTAGTAACCTGTTGTTTTGTTTCTTTCTCAGTTCTCTACAGGCATTCGATTTTCTGTTCAGCATTTTGAAAATGCAGATTTCAGCATCAATTTTGAACTGCAAATAAAAAGGTTAGATGTTTTACAAAGAGTGGTTGTTTAAATTCTGAATTCCTATTGATATCTGAATTTTATTATATAAGAAGTACCTCTAACTCTTGAGTGTGAGTAGTTATTTCATGGGCTTTCCTATGGTAGCTTTCTTCAGGAGGATTTGTGGAGTTGAAGTCTTGTTAGCTTTTAGCAAAATCAGTCTCAAGGTGGTTCTGAGAATTTTATTTTGTTAAAATTCAGGTTAACTTATTTGGGTCAGTGATCCAAGGATCTTCTACAGATCTGTCAAATTTGCGCTTTGTTTTCCACTTCAGAATTAATGATGCGATCACTTTGTAACAAAGTTGTGTATTTAAAAACATATCATGCTCTGGAGAGAAAAAAAAGACATGTGACTTCTTAATGATGATTTAGAAAATAGAAGAGCAATTAAAATCTGTTCAACAGATTTACTGGCATGAAGAAAGAAAACTGTTTCAGTTTGATGCAGGTAACCTTTGCCATTTTTCCATTAGTTTCTTCCACATTTGTGGGGCTGAAGTATTACTGCTGGAGAAGCTTCTTTTTTATGCAGAGCAGTACTTCCTCCACAAGGACAAAAAACCACAGGACACGCTGGGTTAGGATAACAGCAAGAAAAACCTGGGACTTTTTCAGCAGGTGGCAGGGCTTCTGCTCCATCTGTCCTTAACACTCACTGGAGTTCCTGGTGGGGCCCCACACAAAGAGACTTAATTGCTAATGTCTGGCCTTTAATGAGGGCCTTGATCTTGTTCACTAGTAAATGAGATATTTAAAATGTTTAAGTCATAATTCCATAATGTAACCCTTGAAGTAAAGGGCATACAGAAACTTGGGAAGGGCACAGCAACACCATAGAAGATGGTGAGGTGCCTGGTCAGGCCTCAGCCCTCTGCCAGGAGTCTGGCTGGTGAGCTGGAGGTCATGCAAGCCTGGGAATGGGCTCCTCCAGAGGCAGATACAAGATGTAACGTCTTAGCTTGTAGGTCCCCTGTCCATACTGCTATTATTGTCAAGTCATTAATGAAAGCAATATGATTTTAAATGTGTATCAGAGGTTCTTGTCACTATCCTTTTCATGCTGTGAAACTGGAGAGGTTCAGAGCCCTTTGGGTAGCTAGATCTTTCTAGGTAAGAAGAGTTGAGGGTAGGTCACTTCCATAGAAAAAGTGACAAGGCTTTACTGAGGAATAAGTCTGAACTTTAGGAGATGGCAACATCTGATGCTTTCTCCATGAGTGTGACTCACTAAAATGTAAAGGGAGGAGATCTGCTGGGCTACTAAAAGGACAATTTCCACAAACTGGTATCAAAATGCTGAAGAACACCCAGCTAGTTAACAAAAAGAAAAAAGAGAGAAAGAAAAAAGTAAAACTTGTTGCATAGGAAGTGTACCCTATAGTTAAAACTCACTCCTTTGTACATTCATTCTCAAGCAGCACTACAGTTTGAGCATGTCTATGTCCTTAGTGAACAGGTAAAACAATCTTAAGAAACAGAAATGCCTAAGGCTGAAAGAGGAAATTACCTAAATGGAAGGAAAGGGAAGCGGAGAACATATCTGAATTTGTGTCCTGGTCTGAGTTATTCAAGAGAAACCTTTAATTTACTTCAAAATATCAAGTGGAAAATAAATATTTTGGTTTGTAAGACTGAAGTTCATTACTTATGGGAAATAAGAAGGAGGCTGAGTAGTGTCTTGAAATCTGATTCCTTTTCTGATGTGGAATTTTCTAGGCAATTATATACCCCTTAGAGAGGGAGATGTCCTGGCACTTTTATTTAAACTATTTTCTTCTCTACAAAATAACAGAGCACAAACAATATTTGAATACCAAATATATATGATCAAAATCTGTATTTTAACTCTATGGAAAGTAGTACCGTTATACAAATTGGAGAGCAGCTTATTCTAATGAATTAGCGGCATAGTCATTTTTATACTTAAGCAATGTTTGTACTTTTGTACTCAAAGCAATCGCCATAGAGAATTACATCAAAAGTACAAATAATGTTTGAGGGGAATCTGCACCAGTTTACAAACAAATTAGAGCTTCTTCTAATTTTAGCAATCTGTAACCAGAAATCCTGGATCAAAGCAGTATTGCCCTTTACTCCTCAGGAGTTGGTTGCTGGAAATGCTGGCCTCCTCTGAATGTTTCCATTAGACTGATGCTACCCAGATGTGATAACAGTAAACTGTGACAGCAATAGAAACTTAGTCTCCATGAAGCAAGGAAGTACTTCCACACTGCTTGAAAAAAGCCTCCAAACTTAGTATCATTAATCCCATAATTAAATAAACTCTAAATCTGTAATTATTTATTTTCACTGTCTTCATGCATTTGAACCTACAAACCTTTCTTTACATGAATGGGCTATAGTCATAGTAATGGCCTTTCTGAAGTAAGAGAAACTACTTTTATTATGAAGGATTTGCGATAAGAAAAGACAGTAAAATGAGTGGCAGCTCTAGGCTTTAAACATAGGGATCTGTTCTCACTATCAAGTGGGACTAAGTGTAAACCCTCTCTGGACAGGGGAGGGGAGAAAATAAGAAAGGTAAAGAAACAGTTTAGTTTGATTTTTTATCTTCAAAGACTGTTACAATTTTGGAGAGTCATAAATGCAAATTGTATTTTAAGAAAGCCTATCTTGTTCATTAACACTGCTTTCCTCCAATGCATGAAACACCACTGTATTCTATTAACATAGTCCTATCCATACAGATAACCAAGCTGAACAAGGGAATTTACATAATATTTTAAGCTAAATAAATTTGTATTATCATATTCACACATAGGATTCTTTAAAGGAAGTTTGAGTTGATTATATTGTTAAACACATGATGAACTCAGAGACTGAAGAGTAGCAATAGCAAGCCCGTGCTGTAATACATCCAATGGCATAGCTTCCTAATTGTAGGCCTTGTTGCATTCAGTGCTTTATCTGTAACAATCTAGAGTTCTGCTAAATAACCTTTTTTAACCCTTTTACATATCTTTTCCAGCTCTAACAAGATTAATCCCACCAGCAATTTAGTTAACCTCCATATCAACATCAGTGCAGTGGCTCAAGTACAGATCAGAGGGTAAGTATTCAACCATTTCAGTTCATAATGATAACTATTTTTTGTATTGAATCTTTCCACATACAATAATCCCATGTAGTGAATCTTTTAACATACTGTAATTCCCAATGCCTTATCCACCCAGAACACCTGAGAATTCCCATGAGTCTTACCCCTGCAAGCCTTGCAGGACAGAGCCACTAAGGACTTACCAGCTCATGTAGGGCAGGGCTGCCCACAAGGACTCCAGGAAACTCACTGAGCGTCTCTGCAAATGCAGCACTCTGTAGAATCCCACATTGCAGTAACACCGTTTAGAGCCAACATTTTATTTGGGCATTCAAATTGTGAATGGATGTTTCTAGAACAAAATGCCTGTTCATATGCATAGGTCTGCTTGTGCAACCACTTAGGCACTTAATTCTGAATTCCAAAGCAGAAGCTGCTGCTTTTATGACTGGAATGATGAAACACGTTGTGGCCAGGCATATACAATTAGGAAGCAGGGTGAGGCATCTGCAGAAAGGATGAATAAGGAATGAGCTATGACAAGAGGTCAACCAGCTACTACTGCATGGTTCTGACATTTCTGTCTGAAGCAGGTGCCTGTCTATTGACACAAGGGATACTGAAGCTAAACAAACACAGGATATGATCAAAGATGATCTTTTTCTATCTCTGTTTTCACATACAGCATGGTTTCAGAAACTATAAAATGTGATTAGGTGATAATTACCATATGAGCCAGCAGTGTGCCCAGGTGGCCAAGAAGGCCAATAGCATCCTGGCTTGTATCCGAAGCAGTGAGGCCAGCAGGGCTGGGGGAGTGACTGTCCCCCTGTACTGGGCACTGGTGAGGCTGCACCTTGAACACTGTGTTCAGCTTTGGGCCCCTCACACCAAGAGGACCTTGAGGTGCTGGAGCGTGTCCAGAGAAGGGCAACGAAGCTGGTGAAGGGTCTGGAGCACAAGGCTTATGAGGAGCGGCTGAGGGAACTGGGGGTGTTTAGCCAGGAGAAGAGGAGACTCAGGGGAGGCCTTACTGCTCTCTACAGCTGCCTGGAAGGAGGTTGTGGTGAGGTGGGGATTGGCCTCTTCTCCCAAGTTATAACAAGCAACAGGATAAGAGGAAACAGCCTCCAGTTGTGCCAAGGAAGATTTAGATTGGGTATTAGGAAACATTTCTTCACTGAAAGGGTGATCAAGCATTGGAACAGGCTGCTCAGGGGGCTGGTGGAATCTCTATTCCTGGAAGTGTTTAGAAGGTGTGTGGATGTAACACTTAGGGACATGGTTTAGTGATGGACTTGGCAGTGTTAGGGTAATGGTTGGACCTGGTGATCTCACTTTTCAAACCTGAATGATTCTATGATTCTGTAAGAATCTCAGACCACCCTATAAAATCTTGGAATTAGACTGCTATCCTGACATCCTGGGGGAAGTTGTCAGGATATTCTTTTAAAGCAAATAATTGCCAAACATGCTTTTTGTCTGGGATCTCAGATTTCCTATGTCTCCTCAAACTACAGCTGTGGACCTTAACCATTGTCAGCTCTGCAAGGGGAGTACAGGTGGAACATGGCCTGGCTTCGCTCCCACAGTCAAGCCATGAGGTGTGGCTGATTTGAGAGGGGTAGATGTCCCTTATATGATGTACCTCAAGGGGCTGCCTTAGGTGTAAAAAGTAAAAATGCCTTTATGTTTTTATGGATTTATAAACATCCATTTATTTGTATCACTTCAAAGACAATACTTTGACTACCTAGTGCCAGCAGAGTGTCCAATCATTTTGCAGATCATATTTTCTGCTCTAATATTTAATCTAAGTCAGGGAGATTTTAGAAATATTTTCATCATATTTTGGATTTTCCAGCTTAAGAAGACTAACCCTAAGGCTAGTCTTTTAGGTGGAAAAAAAGAGGACTGGCACTTAAAGACAATGTAGATATATATTGATGCTTGTATTTCTGAAAAGGAGCAGTTGAAAGACAGCATGTTTAACAAGAACAGAAATGAGAGTAGTATTTCATTTTCTGTAGTTAGTGGTGATCTAGAGACATAAGCTGGATAGGGAGAGGTGAAAAATCCAGAATGAGGGGGGAAAATTTCTCTTAGAGAAAGAGAAGTGGATGCATAGGAAATAGGAATCAAAGGGGTTAGATGGTGGGCTGCGGGTGTGTGAGAAAATGTTGGGAGCCAGCAACTGCTCGATGTTGCCATGGGTGGGCACCTGGATTAAGGGCTGGCTGGACTTTCAATTCAGTCAATGAAATGGTTATAGATACTTACATGAACTTCTCAGTAAGGGCTCCTTCCAGTGCTGTGGTTTCTGTTTTTTTCAGTGAGGTTGCTCATTGCTTTCACAGAAAAATTGTACAAACTTTTTGTATTCTTTGGAAACTTTTTGCCTCTCTCATGTACTTTCTGTGCCATAGCGTGTTCTTTTAATGAAAAGTTCTGTAACAGGTGAATAGAAAGACAAAAAAATGACCAAAACATTCTTGGTTCTTAAAAAGAGCTTGCCCGTAATTGGAAAAATTGGCTTGAATTTGCTGCCTGCAGTGCTAAGAAACAGGTCATTAAATACAGAGGAATTACTTGACTGAACGACTTCCAGTTCCTTTCCTCTTAAGTCTTTTCTTATTAGCTATAGCATGCATGTACCAAGGAAAATTCCCAAGTGCTTTGTTGACAGATTTTGTTAATTACTCAGAGATGCTGAGGCATTCAGCTCCAAGGGAACTATTTGCTCACAATTTCCTAGATAAAAATAAAAGAGAGACTGTGTCCACATTTGGACTGGAAAATATCTAGCACTGGTTTCCCTGCTGCTCTGCACAGAGTTGCATGAAGTGGGACTGGAATCATTGTGCATTTTACTGAGTAAGTAGTTATGAAATTGTGCATATGTATACATACTTATAAATTTGCAGTGGATCCATGCAAATACTGCCTCTATGAGAAAGGAATAAATCTTCTTCAGTATCCTATTCAAAAGAAATTTAATTCAATGAGAAGTTGCTCTGATAACTGAGATTTTATTATTCTGCCTACCTTTTGTTCTATAAAAATGTAAGTTGTAAGTGTTATTTCTCACTGCTGAAAGAGCACTAGAGGAATGAGGGATTCAGGAAGGAAGTAATTTGGACTGAGAGGATTTGCAGCTGGTAAAATTCTTATTGTAAATCCCACATAAGCATATTCTGTAGAACATGCTTCCTTTAACTTATTTTTCAGTGCTCTTGTTTGATTATTGTCACCTAAAAGTCTAGGAAAAATTCTCATCTAATAAATCATTCAAATGTTAAAAATATTCTTAGTTAAATGCAAAATAGAATAGTCAAAAGGGGAATTCTGTTTAATTTGATCGGATTTTGCTGCTTTCATGTCAATAGCAGAAGTCCTCAAAATAACTGTAAAATCTGTTGAAATAAATGTTCTTATTTACTTTATAATTGTTTTAATTGAACACCTACATTTACACTTCACGTTTTGTAAGTCTGTGTGTAAGAAAAATACGGCACAGGGAGTGTAGTAGAAAATACTCATTTTTGAAATCTCGTGCCTGCTTCTTTTTGTCTATGTACAGTTTCTGGTTTGCAAATTTTTGTGGTAGCTTAAGGGTTTCTGTGTCTTGGCTTTTGCAACAACACAGGAAAGTTCCTATTCTCCAACAATTAATAATTAAAATTCTTATAATAAACAAGGCCGTTTGTGAAATATAATAATTTAGGCTAGCTACCTCATCTAAAATTACCTTTAATTAATATGTTCCATTGTTCTTACTACTTTGACTTGTAAATTTGTCCCCTGGCTTACTTGTTAGTACAAACCTCTGCCTTTTGAAGTCCGGGGAAGTATTTAGAGTTAGCATTTAGAAATAGCAGGGTATGCCAGGGTACCCTAAATTTCATGAAGAGTTGTACATTAGCTGGGTGGTGTTAAGTTGTTCTCTGGGATCACCTGCTGCTTTTAGAAGCTGTATTTGGTGGAAAAGTTTCTATCAAACATTTCATTCATTATATCCAACATTAAGAGCTGGAAGCAAGAACAGTTTGTTTCTTCCTAAAGTATTTTTAAAAGTCAGCATTTGCAACAAAATCATCCAGTCTTCTGTCCTCTTCTGCAAGGGGCAATCTGCAGTATTGCTTTCTCTGTTAAGAATCAAGGGAAAGTGTATTAATATTGGTGGGTAGAAGTCCATCATTTTAGTCAAATGTTATATTCTGAAAAAACTCATTAGCAATTCTTCTTTTAACAGTTTTCTGTCTGAAAACTTCCAGCTTTGGCAGAACAAGCATTGAAATTTTATGGCTTTTCTTTAAGCTAAAGATTCTGGAAACCAGCAAAACCAAGTGAGCATCATCCCTTGTAAAGGAAGGGTAATACTTACCGTTTTAGCACCAAGAGCTACTTTCAGTACTAGCAGATGGCAGATATCTGTGCCAGAACTCACTGACCATGCTAAAAGAAATTCTTGGGATCCATTTTCCCAACTTCTCAACAACTGAATAAGGTTAAAGTTGGCATCTGAATGGGACCCTGCCAAGGAACTTACAGTTTTTATAGGAAATAAAATGCTTGTGATTGAAATAGAAACGTTAACAGACTACTTGGTCCTTGATGTCAGACAGGGAAGGAAAGGAAAAATAAAATAGCAGATGGAAAGATGTCAAATATTAAGTCACTGTTTTCTTCGTTTATGTTTGATTTACAAGTTGCAAGTTGCAACGGTGTTTCAGGGGATGCCTCAGCTGCCACTTCGTTTGCAAAGCAAATGGGAAGCTTGGAGCACTAGTCCTGAATTCAGTTTCTTGATACACCGCTTTCCATTGTGAGTTTATGGAAGTCACAGTACCTCCATTTCCCACCTGTAAAATGAGATAGACTACTTTGCAAGGTTTTTTACAGGAATAATAACAGAGGTTATATTGAATTTACAGTCAGAGCAGTTAAATAAATATCTAAAAATGTAGTGCAAGGAAGGAAAATGCATAGCATTAAACATCTACGGGCTTTACGTAGAAATGAGAAAATTCATTTATTTACATATCATTACTCTAGTTTTTTGGATTGTATTAATGTATTCAGATACCTCATCAGTGTGAATGTAAATGCCCGACAGACTACATTCCTCTCTCCAAATAGAGAAAAAATCACCCCCTTGTCTGGAAAGGACCATCCATCAGAGGAAGTATGAAAATAAATGCACACCCTCAGTAGTCTGTAAGAACTGGGTAGTACTTTATGGAAGCATTATATATTTTTCAACTCACCTAATTCTAATGAATGTGCCCAAGTAAAATGCCCTTAAGGGCTCAGGTTTCTATCTATAGTGGTCTTCATGTTTTTTTCTAAAAGTGATGCAGCCAATCACTGGTAACAGTTGATGATTTAACCTTTTTTATATATTACAGGGTGTCTCACCCCCCAACGATTATTTTGCCGCTTCATAACTGGGAACCCAAAGATGAACCTACAAAAGAAGAAGAACTTGGTCCTTTAGTAGAACACATCTATGAGGTAAAAATGTTATATGTTGCCACAGGACCTCATGCTAGAAGGGTTCAGGTAGAAAAAGGTGCATTGGGTGAACTGCATGGAATACAGGCCACCTTTGGAATCTGATGGATGGCCTTTATTCTAGGAGATAAAACAGAGTGCTTCACATATGGTTATAATTCACAAACTAGCACTCAAGAAAACATAAGCAACTGAGCTGAATCAGCAGTGTAAGATAACAACTTGCATGGCTTATATAAGCTGTTATGAATCAGTCTGTAAAATACAAAATATTATTTGTGAATTCCTCATCTTAACACATTTCTCTAAACTGAAAAATCACTGTGAAATCTTCCTGCCTCAATCATGTGGGCTGTTTGTGGAACTATATATGTGACTTCCAATGTATTGACATAGTTACAGTGATTATTACAGTGATTAAAGAAACCACATTTAATAGTGTATTGATATCAGCAAAGCATAAAAAAGGTCAAACAACCACCCAAAAACCCTTTACTGAAGAAGATTTAAGATTGAAATTGGGTTTTATTTGGTTCTAAATAAAGCTTATTAGTCACAAAAATTCTACACACTCAAAAAAAGGAGGTTCTCGCGTATCTAGAATCTTTGAGTAAAGCTCCATGGTGTTCTGCTTCTTCAGCTCTCATGCCTAGTGTTAACACATATCCAAACTTCCTGTGGTCATCAGATGTTTTCAAATTGTAAACTTTGATACAAGAAAATCATCTTAATATCCCAGATTTTATAATTTATATTATTTCTATCTTTACTAGATTTCCTAGAAAAGAATAATGCCCTGCGATGTTACTTTGGGAAAACTAGTTCCCTTTTTTCTTTTGAGGAAATTTGAACTGAGGAGTGTTCCTAATCACAAACCTAGTTTAAGCTCTGCCATGCCTTCTGTTCTTGCACACTGAAATGTGATTCTTTTGTGTCCTGACGATTCAGCTACTATTTTCAAGTATGTTCTGTTAAGGTTCATTGTATATATTTGTATAGTGTGTTTTGATGTGTTTTTTTATACTTTCTAAGGTAATTCTGTCTCTTTTATATGTAGGAAAAAATGGGAAAGGTGCAGGATTTCTTGAATACAGACAGACAAAAAAGGTTATTCTCCCAGATTTGCCAGGCTTTGTGACTAACATGTAGAGGTTCTTTTCCCCTACCTGCAACAGATTTTCCATCAATAAAATTGTATTAATAACCTACACATCTTTTCCAAAGTAAAATGTCTAAGTGGTGGTCACTGTGGTTTCTGTTGTTATTTTTGTAAATGCCTTGGAAAGCTCTGATGCTATTTGTTTGACAGCTGCACAATATAGGACCCAGTGCCATCAACAATACAGTTCTCCGTGTCGGTTGGCCTGTGTCCAGTGGAGAAGAATTTCTTCTTTATATTCTTCATATTCAGACACATGGACCATTGCACTGTCAGACGAGCTCTCCTATTAATACAATGCAAATAAAGGTAAGTTAGCTCCTTTTATTTCCATCCATGTCTGCATTTTGCTTGATTTTTTTTTTTTTTTTTTGCCTACACTTCACAATGGGATGGAGCTTTTGGGGAATTCTTCACAATGACCCTGAGATCATTTTCCTAGGTAAGAAGCAAGATATAGATAGTCTATAATGTTTCTAGTGTGACAGTTGTGTTGCATGGTATGTGTTTCGTTTCCGAACTCTTCTTATCAGAAGAGTGCATTCAATCCTGCTTTCTGTGTCACCGACAAAGATGTTAACCAGCGCTGGTCCCAATGCGAACCCCTGAGGAACACCACTCATCACTGGTCTTCACTTGGACATCGAGCCATTGACTGCAACTCTTTGAATGCAGCCATCCAGCCAATTCCTTATCCACCAAGTGGTCCATCCATCAAATCCATGTCTCTCCAATTTAGAGACAAGGACGTCTTGCAGGACAGTGTCAAATGCTTGGCCCAAGTCCAGGTAGATGATGTCAATTGCTCTTCCTTTATCCAGCTGTGCTGTAACCCCACCATAGAAGGCCACCAAACTCCTCAGGCACACTTTGCCCTTAGTGAAGCCATGTTGGCTGTCACCAGTCACCTCCTTATTTTGCATGTGCCTTAGCACAGTTTCCAGGAGGATCTGCTCCATGATCTTGCTGGGTGCAGAAGTGAGACTGACTTGTCTGTAGTTCCACAGATCTTCCTTTTTTCCCCTGTTTTAGAAATGGGAATTATGTTTCCCCTTTTCCAGTCAGTGGGAACTTCACCGGACTGTCATGACTTCTCAAATATGACGGGTAGCGGCTTAGCCACTTCATCTGTCAGTTCCTGCAGATGCCCCTCATCAGGTCCCATGGACCTGTGCACCTTCAAGTCCCTTAGGTGATCTCCAGCCTGATCTCCTACAGTGAGCAGTTCTACATTCTCCCATTGCTGCCTTTGCCTTCCGCAGCTCGGGCGGTGTGGCTGGAGCACTTGCCAGTGAAGATGAGGTAAAAAAGTTGTGGACTACCTCAGCCTTCTCCATATCCCAGGTAACCAGGTCTGCCATTTCCTTCCAGAGAGGACTTACATTTCCCTAGTCTTCCTTTTATCACTGACGTACCTATAGAAGTTTTTGCCCTTGATGTCCCTGGCCAGATTTAATTCTGTCAGGTCTTTAGCTTTCCTAACCTGATCCCTGGCGGCTCGGACAGTTTCTCTGTATTCCTCCCAGGCTCCCTGTCCTTGCTGCCACCCTCTGTAGGCTTCCTTTTTGTGTCTGGCCTTGTCCAGGAGCTCCTTGGTCATCCAGGCAGGCCTCCTGACATTTTTGCCTGACTTTGTCTTTGTTGGGATGCCTCGCTCCTGAGCGTGGAGGAGGTGATCCTTGAATATTAACCAGCTTTCTTGGGCCCCTCTTCCCTCCAGGGCTTTATCCCATGGTACTCTACCAAGCAGATCCCTGAAGAGGCCAAAGTCAGCTCTGATGAAGTCCAGGGCAGTGAGCTTGCTGTGTGCCCTCCTCACTGCCCTAAGGATCTTGAGCTCCACCATTTCATGGTCACTGCAGCAAGGCTGCCCTTGAGCTTCACATTCCCCCATTACTTCCTCAACAGCAGCCTTTGCTGCTGTTCATGCAGCCCAGGATGCTGCTGACTCTCAGTTCTGACAGGGCACACTGCTGGCTCATGTGCAGCTTAAGCCAGGTCTTTTTCTGCATAGCTGCTTCTTAACCTGTCAGTCCTCAGCATGTTTTGCTTCTTGGGGCTACTTCCTTGCACCAAGTCTATGAAAAGATCCATATTTTTTTATATCATATGCTATATATTATATTATGGTTAAGTTCAACATAGTACGAGAAATTGTAATCTGTAAAACTGGAGTAGTTTTAGAATCATATATTTTTTACATGTCTTATTTTAATTTTTCAGAGAACATACTTTGAATACCGTATAAAGTGAAATTATCAACAGGAATTCTGCATGGAATATACTGCAGAAATGGAAGTTTTCATGTAGTGCCACTTGATAAAAGGATTCATATAGTCTACAATTATTCTATGGCTTAATCTATATTGACTCATAAAAATAACAACTTTGTCAGCAACGTGACAGGCTTTTGGGTTTTCTACTTTGAAATGATTCTGTAATTATTTTAATCATACCAGCAAAAAGAAAAAAAAAATCCCTTGCCAATTTTTTGGTAAGTGTTATTTGTAGGTATTGTTTCCCGTCCAGATTTCTTCCCCTTCCATGGACATGTTTCTTTTCTAGCAGAGCTGGAGATCTCAGAGTTTGCAGGAAACCGTAACAAGGGGAAGCACAGTAGCGGCCTCCTCGGTACAGTGTTGGTATGCCAGTGTCTAAAAGCCTCTTTCAAGATCTGTGTTTGTGATGGCAGATCCCCTCAAAAGAGCTTGGTTTGGCCACAAGTCAGAAGATTTAGCAAAACACAGCTCTACATATTATCCCATCAAAAACAAGGTATCCAATTTATTAAGCATAACTGATTCCAGACACTTCTGGAGTAAACAACACTTCTCGAGTTTAACCAGTAGCCTGTTAAATATCTTGTGGGGAGAGCTGCATTCCAAATGTTAAAAGTGCTATATATCTTTGGCATACTAGGAAGAGTTCGAGTTCTATACAGTGGATGGAAGTGGAGGCATCTTTCTGGTGAAGGCTATTCCTCACAACCACAGGGGCTACAAGTCTTTGGCTTAAAGAGGCAGAACTAAAATATGTACTTACAAGAATGTAGAAAAGCTGATGTATCCCAAATACATTATGGCTAGATTTCTGTGTTTCACCCAGGAAGCCAGAAAGGGGTTAGGATTACACCCTTTTATTTAGTTTTGCTAGTGAAGATAGAAAAATGTTTCCATTTTTTACCCAAAACACAGCAAGTTTGGAAACAGAGAATATTTTCCATTAATCTTTTCTGCCCCATTTCTACCTATTTTTCAGAGGTGGTGAGGAGAAGGAAGCTGATGTGCTACATTTGTATTTGCAAGCCTAGTATCTCAAAGCCACTGGTCAGATCAGGTTGAAAGTACATGAGAAGGAGATTTAGCATCCCCCTACCCTAGCCACTGCGTTCTAAGTTTCAATTAAGAAGCTGAGATGGGAGCATTACAGTCAGGAGAGCAGAGCTCTGGGTAGAATAGTGCCATAGTTCTTAAGCACTTTTTCAGGCAATGTATTTTTTGGTGATTTTTGTAGGTTTTTAATTTTGCTTTTCCTTCTCCTACTTGATAATGATTGTATCTGTTACATTAACAAGACTAAATTCTTGTGAGACTTGTGAGAAATCTCCCTGTAATAATGAAATAATGGTCCATCTGTCTTAGCAGAATATGGCTTTAGATGTACAATCATTATTGCAAGACTTAAAACATCTTTTCCTTATTTCAGTTTTTCAAAGCACTGAACAGCATGAATACATAAATCAGGTTTCAAATATGTAATGCTTATCTATTGCTTCAGATAGGAAGAGGATACAGGGACAGCTTCCTTCAGGTTTTGTCTAAACAGCTGGATGCCTGGCACAGATTTCCAAATAAGGCTAAGGACATTATACGCCTGGCTCCTCTTGGATTTCAGAACCTAGCTCTCCTAGGGTGCTTGGGCATTTCCCCTTTGAAATTACTTGGATTGTAAAGTCAAAGCGGTATATTTCTCCCCATTGCTGAATTTCTTCTCTTGTGGAAAGGTTTCCTTTGTGCTTTGTTGGTTCTTCCACAAAGATAAACCAAACCTGTGCACACATGGGAAGACTCTTATATAGGGATTTTTCCTTTTCAGTAGCTTATCTTTCTCTGAAGACAGTGAGGGGCATGAAAGGATAATAAAATTATGAATCTTGCAAAAGGTGTAAAGAGGAGCAAAAGGACTTATCAAAGATACGGAACGGATTCCCTTGCAGAAGAACTCATTCTGCTAGGGTGCTTCAATCTGGAAAGGAGGTGCCTATGTGCAAATATGGTCCACAAGATCAGAAGTGGCAGAAGGAGCATGGGTGGGGATTGACTGCTCTCTGCCTGTTGCTGCACAGGAATGCAGTGTGTTCACTGCACAGGAATTGGAGCATCAAATGAAGCC
The DNA here is from genome assembly GCF_963210335.1 of Falco punctatus. Taxonomy (NCBI): domain Eukaryota; kingdom Metazoa; phylum Chordata; class Aves; order Falconiformes; family Falconidae; genus Falco; species Falco punctatus. The sequence goes on from NC_137583.1 coordinate 73,814,550, forward strand.
TGTAGAGCCAGATTCAAAACAAGCAAAAGAACGTGGTGGTTCATAATGACAAGTATTAGATGTCTGGAACTTGTTGCCAAAGGAAGTAGTCAGGATTAAAAGTTTACATGGTTTTAAGAGGAAACTGGACCAATTCGCAAAAGAGGAGTCCAGTAAAGATTAATGAATAAACAATAACTTCATGCAGATCAGGAGGTCCCTGAGCTGAAAACATTTGGAAGCTGAAAGTTATTAGGAGAGAGCGTTGTGTATGCATGCCCTGTTGTTAGTCTTCCTTCCACAACTGCTTAAAGGCAGTGTTGATGAGAAGGGGGCTCAGCTAGCTGGACTTTTGGCTTGAGCCAGTATTCCTGGCGAGTTGGGGTTTCCTCCCCCAGATTGATGGGAAAAAGTAGTTTTATGGAGCCTGTGCCTGTAAATACCAGAAGTATAGGCAGTGGTTTCCAACTATGGTAGACAATACAAAGTGACACACATGACACATTCTCAGTAGCTGAGCACTGTAGTACTGTAGGGCATCTGTCAAGCAAGCAGAGAAATAGCTGCTAAAATCCACCACATGGGTAAGGTACATCCACCGACATGACTGACTGGCAGGAGCTAACCTCTTCCAGAGGCAGTGTCTCCTCATGCTGTAGAGCCATTATTACTGTGTGTAAGTCGTGGTCTGGAGACAAAATAATACCATCCAATGCATTGCTCTTGAATGGTCTCTTACATCTCTTGTAAAACAGCTTTTACACAAAGTCCTCTTCCAGAACGTTTCTGATGGAGTTACACATTGCAGCAGAGGGTTTTGCTTGCCTAGAAAAAGAGGAAAGCTAAACTGGGTTTTGAAATGAGAAGTGAAGAACTGATCTCAAAATCTGCTCAGGCAAAGAAAGCACAACCATTTTTCCCTGGTGAGGAAACTGAGACAGTCCATTGTAGTTAAAGGGAGGGAGCGAGAATCCATTTAAAGTAAGGTATGGTGTGCTAAATATGGGGCATATGAAATAGCTACAGAGACGCAGTTGTACAATTCCGTGCTACTGGCTCAGGAAGGATAAAATAGTATCTTTAACCTCAACATCTAGGCCACTGGATATACCCTGTTTTTAAAGCGTTACAGGAGACATGTATGTTTTCTCTTAAACAGAGGGCTGTTTTCAAACCTTTGCTGTAATAATTCACTACTGACGATGTTAACACTCTGGGATCTATGAAAAAATAATTCAATATAAAAATCACCTAGTGGATCTACATATGTATCTTGATCATGTATTGAGGGCTTCTTCAAAGGCATGTCATTATATTGTGGTTCTTTTAATTTATCATCATTAAAGAAGCCTGTACATGCTGGTGAGGGAATCCTAGAAAGAGAATTCCCATGTGTTATCACATTGAAAGGGAGAGATTTACTAGCTATTTAACTTCCTTTATTGCAAAAAGACAATGTTAACCTAATTAAGTGACAGGGGGGAAAAAGACTTATTTTTGCTTAAGGAGTTTTCATCAGTTAATAAATTATAGTATCTTTCACTTTGTAGGATGCTTTTGACTGAAGATCTCAGACAATGTCAAAATACTTCCTTCTTTAGCCTCATAATCTTGGTCAGATGAATGGTACAAATTTGCCAGATCCAGTACTACACAGCATTAGTGTGTGGAAGGTTTTATGTGTTTATAGCTATTCTCTTCCCTTTAGTGCTACAACATTTCATACAATTACAAACATTTGCTTTAGGAATTTGTTTAAGATATTTTGATTTCAGAGGCTAAAGGAACTGATAAGATGGATCTGATGTAGCTCTTCATAATCTGAGGCCCTTAATGAATAGTCTTGCCTATGTTTATGTGAGTCCCTGTTGAGATCTTATTGCAAACTTCCATTATATTTTATTGTGATTTTACATGATTGGATTGTCAGGAATTAGAATTTATCTTTCCCTTCATAGTGATAGATTGCCCAGGCATTCTCTGAGACTTCTTGAGAGAGAGAAGCCGTAAATGCTCTGTGTAGAAACTAAAGACAAACTGCCAACAATGAAAATACGATTTAATCGGAGAATAAAAATCTGTGAAGGTAAAGCTGAAGAGATTGCATTTCAATTTGAGATTAAAAATGAACCGTTACATTATACCAAGTTGAGTTGTTACTAAAAGAAATCTGTAACAAATAATGATCAAAAGTTGTGTTGCTAGAATTCAGATTTCCTTTTTTTTCTTTTACTTTCTAAAGCTTGTAAAATCATTATATTTCAATAGGCAGATTCTAATCTGAACGAATGACCAGGTTTCCATGCAGCAACTTTGAATTTATCCTGTTACAGAGATCAAAATATGGGCCCAAGAGTCTAACAAAATTAAGGACAGCAATGAAATTGTTACCAGTAAAAAGTGGAAAAAGATGTCACCTACTGTAATTCCTATAACCGGGCAATATCTTGCTGTGCTATCACTCATCATGCTTCTAGCTGAAGACAGTATATTCTCATGGCTGTTCTGTATTTGTTCTGTAACACAAATACAGTGTTAATCCAGAATTCAAGACTTCTTAGAAGGGAACAATTCTGTTAGACTCATTGTATGAGTATGCCATTACCATTCATATTTTTTCTCTTTGCAGTTTGCTATTCCACAAGACACTCCTGAACTTGCTGCTTTTTTATATAATTCCACGAATTCTCATTACATCAGGAGAAGGGATGTCACAGTGGCAGAACCTCACAGGAAAAACTCTGCAAAAATATGGGTGAGCTATCTAAAACCTATAAACCGAAACTATGCATGTAGTGTATCAAGGTGCCTGTTGGTTTGACTGCCATTTATTTACAGGTTTCAAATATTTTTGAACTGCTTTTTAACCCCTCAGTTTAAAATACTCTTTATTACATATCACCATGCCACAGGTTAGTGATTTTGTTTGACAGATTTTTACATTAAAGATCATGCATGCCAAATGCCTGAATGTCTTACTCCTGGCTGTTTGCAGACAAGCCTCTGTGGTCACGCAGGGGCACACTTACCACAGGGAATTTCAGCACAGATTTAGGGAAAGGGCCCCTCTTCCACAAATTAAATTTCAGATTCTGACTTCTGAAAGATAGGTCTCTGCTTGTTAGCTTGGCTCCTAACATTCTGGCTCTTTCGTAAAGAGTAGCTCGCACTTAAAATTAACATTGTCATGTAAAGTAATAGTTCTGACATTGGAGTATATTTGTTCCTCCCAGTAAGTACTTATGTACACATGGAAAGGGAAGACTCTTTCCTTTTACAATAAAACAAACAAGGCAAATGGGTCAGACAGTGCTGGAGCAAGAGCAAAGACTTCTTTCCCAGGAAAATACTTCTGATCAGTCTGGTATCTGAGTATTTGGACTTGGCTGTATTTTCAGAATGTTGGGGTTTTTGCCAGTCGTGAATTCACTGTCCCATCCTTAGCGTACTTCAGCATTGCAGGTGTCAGCTCCCCTCACCTAGTGGCTGTGTTCAAACTTGGTGACCTTGAGGTCGGCATGGTATTCATGCAGTCAGTACTTTCCATCTACTTTGATGAACCTTAGGCAGAGTTTCTTTCACGCCGTCCAGTCTCTTATGAAGCTGTTTACTGCAAGGTCATGTTTGAATTCCTTCATATCACTAGAATTTGGTAGAAAGAAAAGAACCTCACAGACCTAAGTATTCTGGAGTAATAGAATAAGTATGCTGCTTCTGCAAGTTAATTTGGCAATTTTTGTAACAGGAAGAAGATAGAATCTGAAAGTAATGAATACCATAATGCTATTAAGAACAAAATCACCCATGAACCCATTTTAAACAATAATCACTGTTGATTACTATGTAATTCTTTCATCAACCTAATACCCTGGGCAGAATCTCGTTCCACCAGGGCTGAAGGAAAAATGCCTGGGCTTTCGAAGGCATACCAGTCAATACCACAGAACACTTAATCCATTCTTCAGCGATACCTTAATTATCAGTTATCTTTCTCAGTGATTAGGCTCATATGCTGCCAACACAGAAATTACTGCAGCAACTGAAAGTGGTTAACAAAGTTCTGTGCTGTGTTTGCATCTTAAAATACAAAGCAGAGATTTATCAGCTGCTTGATGTAAATGGATATGTTTAGCTGAGTACTTAATAATATAAAGTTGGCACTGTGATAAGCAGTCTTCTAGTACAATATGCTTTTGATAAGCACAAATTAGGATAGGATTGGGTACAGTGCTTACCACTAGATATATACCAGGACTTTTCCAGGATGTACATAGAGAAGGAGTAGATCATTTATTCGGTTAGAAAGGTGTCCCAATTCTGTGTGCCTTCAGCATTGCATACTACAGATCCAGATTTTTTTTTTTTTTTTGGTGACATGTTGGAAGTACACATGGAAAGTGAATGTTGCTCTGGTAAATGACTGATTGGGCAAAGGTAATTCTTTGTTAAAATTTGGGGTTTTTTTTCTCAGAAATTTTAAGTTATTTTCATCAAAGCATTTTCACAGAGAGGAAAAATGTTCTGAGAACCTCTTGTTCTGTTTACTGTTTATTAAACATTTGGTTTTTCTTCCATTAGTTCTAAAGTTACAGTGTTCTGAAAATTACTACAGGCTAAAAGCATTACTAAGAAAAATAGAAATATGTGTTCAGGTCCTAAAATGTCAGCCAAAAGTAGGCTTTTATGCATACTAATGATTTATTTAGTTAATATGTGTTTTTGGCTGCCGTGATTAATGAAAACAGCTCTCCTCCTTCTTGCAAGATAAATAAATCTGGTTGGAGGATGTTTAAATATGAAAAACCAAATAAACAGATACTTTGAGACATTCATTTCAAGAAAAGGTTTATAGTTGCATGTTCCAGGGTTTACAGTTTCAGTTTCAAGCACATTTAGAAAATACTATTTTTCTCCTGATCACTGATGAAGCATATAGCTTCTACTTAACTTGTGATAAGGTAGAGGTTTGTGGGGAAGGCTGTCTGTAAGGATACAGGATTCCTTAAAGGTGTTTTCAGATCCGTTACATAAATCATCATCTCGTTTCCCTAAGTATAGGCTTTGGTAATGCAGCCATTCTTACTCTCCTGAGGGAATATACTTGTGAAAACTCAGCTTTGCTTTTGAGGTCACAAGACCTTCTGTCATGAGTGTCAATAAAGCACCTGTAAGGGAAAGATTCTCTTTGTTATAAAAATATGAATCAATTAAAAGCTCAGTCTTCCTCCTGAATCAAACCAAAACTTTTTGGAGAAAACCCATCTGTATATATAAACCTATACAATTTTTTGCACATGCTTTGAATCATTTTTCTATGAGGTCTTTCTTTCTTTTTATACCCCAGACAACTGTATAATTTCTGTGGTTACCCCATAAGACTCTGCTCGTTCCCTTCAGGGGCTTCCAGTCAGCTTTTAACCTTTTTTGTGACATTCTTCTGGCAGACTTTGACAGAGTATATAGTTTTGAGTTGCATTACTTGGCTTTTGTCTTCAAACCAGTGCATGAGCCAGAATCGCTGCTCATCAGGAACATTTAATGGACAACAAATTTCCAGTAGAGCAACTAATGAATCTCAGCAAATGTTCTGGCTGTTATAATGTAAACATCAGCAAGAAACCCAGGAAAGTTAGAAGAGGGGAAAGGTTTAGGGACATAAATAAAGACTTCAGGCATAGAGAACAGAAGCAAAAAGAATGTCAAAATCTGAAACTGAAAGATGAAGCCAAAGCACATGTGTCAAGGGATTGATAAGTACCTGGACATTTTAAGAGTTCTTCAGAGTAGATATTACCGGAAATTATTACTCTTCATTACTGCACGTAGGTGGTTGTATTCATTGGTGGTGCAAAAAAAAATATTCGCCTTGGTTTATAGTTCTCACGATTACTCATGGAGTATCTCATGTATAATTAGATTAAATTACTCATTTCAGACTACTTAACTTTTTAAGGGAAAGTTGATTTATTATGCTAATTTATAGCATTTGAGAATGATTGTATAGATTTTTAAAGCATAGATGTGACTTACCTTTATTTTGTACACAGAACTGTACAAATGTGAAGTGTATCCTAATTTCCTGCTCTGTGGGACAACTGGAAAGAGGGAAGAGTGCAGCACTAAAAGTCAGGTCCCGGCTATGGGCCCAAGCATTCCTGGAGGTAATGCGTGCAAAAACCTCTTTCTGTACACAAAGACCCCTGCATCTTTTATTTGACTGGATATTGAAGAATACTAATCATTAAATTAAATGGGCCAAATGAAAATCCTTTTTGTTATCACTTTCTTTGAAAATAACATTTCACTGATTCCGGTTCAGGTCACATGCATGCTGCTTACTTTTCTTTTTCTCACTATTTCTGTGTCTCAAATTTATGTCCTGAATCCTACCTGAAAATTCCAGGATTATTTTTAAACATCTTTCCTTGTTTTGTTTCTGCTCTCTTGGACTGCCCAAATCAACAATCTCTTAGGTCTCTATGATGTGCCCTGCGTTCATCACATCTCCCAATGAAAGGTTTTGCTTGGAGCTAAACAGTATATGGTGTACACTATGTGCAGCTTAAAAATTAATTGTTATTCATTCTCTGTTTATCTAAGGAAGAGTAGTATGTATCAAACTCATATGACATACAACACTCACGTAATGCCGATCTGTCTTATCACTAAAATGAGGGACAGCGCAGACCATGGAAAAAAGGAACTTCTCTTTGTAAATTCTTGCATTTCCAACTTCATCTGCTCTCAGAATTGTATTTATGCTGCATAAGGCAGAGGGATTGCACTGCGACCTGTTACCTCACAGCTGGCCACGTGTCTGCAGTACTATGTGGTTGTCATTTCTTTAACACTGGGCGGTACCTCATGAAATTTATAATTCATTTTGATGTTACTAGGTAATAACTGCAGATCCTATCTTGATCTAACTGATTGATTATCACCTTCCTTCTTCAAGGAATTTAGAATTCCCCAGTCTTTCTACCTGGAACACAAGAACCTTCCTGTGTTCCCCATAGCTGTAGGAAAAGAATTATTTATCCCCACAGTAACTCTTACCCTAGCCAGAGAAGATTTGAGGATCTTCAGCTTATAACAACAGCTTTAAATTAAGCTCTTCATATCTTTTAAGTTATTTTCTCCCTTTCCTCAAATATGAGAGCAGATAAAAGAAAATCTGTGTCGCTTAACTTGCTTTCCTGGAGAAACAAGAGAGCAGATGGGACAGTATTTACAGAAAATTGAATGTCAGCTTAGTAGCTAACCGTCATGGCTCCAAATCTGCAATGGGTGCATACTCTGGGGGTCACGGCTCTCTCTTAGTGTACGGGACTATGGCAGTGGTTACCAAAAGGATGACTTGGAAGTTTTTTCTACCTACCGGTCAGGGTTTAAGGTCACATTCTGTGTTTCTTCTGCAACAGCTGTTAGCACTGTTATGACTGAAGGGAGCATAGAACTATCTGACCTTGCTTGAGAGAAATGATTTCTGTCTAGCTCAGTAACAAAGGACATCATTTCAGATACTAGGTGAATTAATTCCTGATCTGTCAGTACATTTTATTTCTATTAACAGTCAGTTCCAAGAAAATTCCATACCTTTTCATCAGTTCCCTTAACACAAATACAATGCTTTTAATAGGAGGTATATTTAGCAACCTGTGTGAAAGACTAGACTAGACGTATTTCATTTAGGTTTGCTCAGTGAGTCATCAGCTAGTGGGAAAAAAGAGCAGGCTCTGGTTCAAATTTAAGCCCAGATGTTTGGCAGCTTAGGTATGTCTCTGTCCTTTGAGCTCTGGGTAACTGGGATGGACATCTAATGTAAGCTTTTGCAAACATCTTACAAAATTTTGCACAGAAAATGCCAGTATGGAAGCATCTCTGCACTCATAGGAAAAACTTATAAACTGGGAAATATATAAAAAAATAATATGGGAATTTTATTCAATTTTTTTCTAATTCCAATGAGAGTATTTGGTGTTTGCACACTGGCTAGTCCCTAGTAACAGGGACTAGCCAGTGTGCAAACACCAAATAGTCTCATTGGAATTAAGTTCTTAACTGCACTAGTTCACTGTTCCTAACACATAGACAGAGAGGCAGAGATATTATCCTTGGCTGGAACAATCTGTGATAATTTTGACCACTGCAGTGTGCAAGCAATATCACAGTGAACCTTCCCCATCTTCTTCACCAAGCAGGAGATAAAGCTTAGCTCCCTTAGCTAGCTATCTTACTGGGAACTGGACCTAACATATTCCAAATCCAATCAAGTTTTCTGTTCATCATTCTGCTGGTAGAATCTAATTTACTCTGTAAGGATTAAAACCAAGTTCTTGTGAAGAAACACACACAGAAGTAAAACCTCTTGTGCAGATTCTTCAATGCCAATTTTCTAGGCTATGTACAGCTATTTCAGTGGGAATTAGCGTCATGAAAGTTTTTCTAAGTCCAGTTTAGTATGTAATAAGAAATAACTGTAAAAGATTAAAGCTAAACAAATTTAATGACAAACAGTGTTCCTCTGATTTTTTGGTTGTGACAGAGGATGTGTAACAGTTGGAACAAACTAGCTGCAGAAGACATGAATCCTCCTTTTCTTAGTGACTCTTAATGAAGACAGAATCTTTTTCTAGACTGTCAGCTTAGCTAGCCTGACTTCAGTTAAGAACAAGGATAGCTGCATGAAATTCAGTGACATGTTTAATGCAGGAGCAGTGGGATCATCTTAACTAATCGTAGGTAATTTATATAATTTTTTAGGTAAATTTACCTGATGAAAGTAGATGATGAAGCTGGTTGCCTAACTGTAGCCAGTAACGACAGAGATATCTTCAGAGGATGTTTAACCCAGCTGATTTGAAACACCTTCTCTGCCATTCTTCTGATCTGGATGGTGGAGAAGGTTCCAAGTTGTGCCTTGGGACACAGGTGTGTGCAAATACACCAGGCAATGCCAGTGCTGCAGTCCCTTTAGCTCTTCTGTGCTCCTTACTAAATCCTGTTTACTGTGCCATCACCTCCCTTCACTTAGTGGGCTCAAGGCAGAGATGGAACCTTACGCTAGCCTGTGGGCAGGGGCAAGGATGAGCCATCCTGTAGACTCCCTGGTGGAGAGACCTCATGGCAAACACTCCTACATGTACATCTTCTGCTTACTCTGCTGTCATTACATACCCTTGCTATCGAACAAGGCTTTTTATGGGCTGTGATTTTACCTTTTATCAGTATCCTTAGGAAACATTTCTGTTTCCTTTGAGTAGTAACTTGCCAGCCTTGTAAACGTTCAGAAACTCCACTTAAAGCAACAGGATCTTTTTCTAAGTAAAAAAAAAGAAGATAGTCCCCAGAGAACTGTTGCATCCTCCCATTTATGACTAAGAAGCTGCCAGAATAACATGACCCCTGCTTCACATGCAAACTTAGACATTGAAGAGGGAAAGAGCAAATTCTGTGATGAAATCTAGTTGCTGTCCTCCCACTCACCTCCAAACAGTTCCTTTTCTCACAGCCCCTTTTAAAATTAACAGCTATACAGCCATCACCATAAAAGACCGTAGAGCATAATTAGTTGCCTAAAAAAGGCATAATGTGCTCTTAGTGAGCCTGTAAACTTCTAGTTCCTAAGGTTATTCCGAAGTAAGCTAAGGTAAAAAAAAACCAAATGCTAGGCTGAAATATGCAGATTCAAACTGAGGATTAAAATACAGTCAAAATAATCAGGATGTGATGATTCTGAACCAGGAAGGACTGTTCAAGGGCTAGGCTGAACTCCACATTCATGGTTTTGTAAAGAGTCTTAGAGGAAGAGTTGTTGTCTGTACAGCAACATCCTAAACTCTTTTGCACATGCAATTAATGTACAAAAATTTCATATGCCAAAGAAAGCAGGATAATGGTGACATACAACATTCCTCAACTGTGTTATAATCTAAATAGGATATGATGATCTGCAGAAGAAATTGTTTGTCTGTGCTCACTAAAGCTGAGAACACACTGTCATTATGTATTTTCTTCTCATACATATGTTAATGCAAACCTAAGAAAAAACTGATTGAAAGTAATTGATTAATGAGAGGATGAAATAATTCATGTTTCTCATTGAAGTTTTATGGATCACCCTGTATATTTTGTGTCCACAAAGATCAGTCACGTATTGAGTGACTCCTTCCTATTCCACTTAGTTTAACTGACAACAGCTGACCCCTTTGCCTCTTGACAGTTGTAATCTGTCACCTTAAAACCCAAACTCCTGCAACAAATAACAGTTAAATAACATGCAGTGATTAGACATGTTTGAGTAAATAAAGCAGCCCAAATTTCCCAATAGGCCAAAAAAGATAGAGACAGACATTGTGCAAAGGCCAAGAAGAATCAAAGACTTTTTTGGATTAACTTCAAAGCCTGGCTGTAAATACGAGCCCTCTAGTAAAGCTGACTTTTGGATTCAGACTTGCTGATCAAGCAAGTAATAGCCTGATTCGTGCAAAATAGAAACAACCTTACATGGTTATGTTACGTTGTGTTCTATTAGGGCTCTGTTATGTCCCCGTTTGTCTAATCATGGTATTCCTGAGTCATCAGAGGGAGATCCAAGGGGAGCTTGTCCAGTGTTCTTTGAACTCTGATGGGTACTTTTTAATGTAGGACTCAGGACTTGGCTAGTAAAACATCTGCTTTGAAAATATATTTTTAAGTGATGAATCTGTACCATCTGTCTGATTTGTGACATCCTTCCAGGCTTCAAGCTCTTTGGACACTTGTGGGAAGTAGAACTCAGCTCATTCATGACTATTATTTCAGCCTGTATTGACAGTTCCTCACAATGATAAAAGTCTCCTTCTGGGAGAGCTTGGGGAGGCAGTAATGTGAAGAAAAAAAAAAAAACCACAGAGGGTGTGCAAGGTTCCCAAGAGGTTTGAAGTTTATTTTATTTTGTTTTAGTGTTATTGAATGTAATTGTTTTGTTTCTTTCTTGACTTTTAGACAGATCCAGATATTTAAATTTGGCACCACTGACTGCATGAACTTTAATAGCTAGAAGGGAGAAAAATCTAGTTTTAATCTAAGAAAGCTGAAAAGCAACAGCAGCCTGGGAGCTACACTGTAATTGAGTGCTCCCTTGGTACACACAAAGCCATGCTTTGACTCCTCTGTTAGATACTTGTTATTTCAGTGTTCATTTCACAGGCACTGTTCCTGTTTCCTTTTAGATGCCTAAAAATGTAAATATATGCTTGACATAAAGGTGGCGAGTGCTGCAACACCGACATCTTAAGTGCCTGGCCGCAGACTGGTATCCAAAACCTGAAACGAAATACTTAGGCTCCCTATACAGCATATGGAAACAATGAGGTACCTCAGACAAATTGACTTGCACTAACCATTAGGGCGGTGCATGAGGGCTAGGTACCCTTTATCAGGAGGATGGGCACCCAAATCAGGAATAAGTGGGAGTCTTTGCACCCTCTTAGAAGGCAGAATCCAAAAATTACTTAGGAGGTACCTATAGCATTAGTTGAAAGACTTAAAGAGGACTTAGTTTATTCAATATTCAGTGACAGAAGCTAGAGCTGGCAGTCTAGTTGAGAATTCATGACTGGAAGATGTGAATTCAGTTCCCTCCTCAGCTTAAGAAACCCCACCTCCCTGCTTTATTGAATGATGGTATTCCCATCTGCCAAAGCTCCACCTTTTAGAAGGACATAAAAAGAAACTGAGAGGTCTGGAAGGATATAGAAAATGAGAAAGAGCCTGATGTAATATCTTATTATTTTGGGCCATCAGCTAGAAGTCCTCTCAGTCCTGTCATGCTCCTTTGCCTTCATTGCCTGGCACCTGGAGCTATCAATGCTGTTAGAGTGCATGCTCTAATTGTGCTTCCTTCATGAGGAATTTTGTTGATTTGTTGAGAATCTCTGTATTTTACTACTGGTGAACTTAGAGACTTTGTAGTGTGGCAGAAATTCTCTAGGCCAGGTAATGCTTTTGGGACAAGGATTCAGTTTAGCTGGGCAAAGGCTATTGGAGGCAGAATGCAGATAACCAGTGCAGCAAGGCCACACAGGCTGTCTGTGGACCACATCTGTGTCTGCAGCAGCTTGGAAGTCAGAACAGAGGTGAACTGGTGGAGGCGGTCCAAGAGAGGTGAGAGATCTAGCTCTTGCATAGGCACCTTTATTCAATCACTTTTCTCCCTTTTCTCTTTTCTATGGGAGCAATTACTCTATCTGTAAGTGGGATATGACCTCAAGGAACAATAGTTACTATCCTCAGCATCCCCCAGCACAGAACCTCTTGCTGTGTGCAGTGGAAAACATCTCAGTCAAGGGAAGCTTGCTTAGTGTTTTCAAAGAATAGCTCTGCAGCCATCTGTGGATGGAAGTGGGGAAGCACCAGAAAAATTAGTGAGAGAGATATCTTGTTCTCTCATTAATTGCCATATATAAGCCAAATATGGAAGTTTAAATATATGATTTTCAGAATGAGAATGAAAAGCCATAAATTTGATGCACTGCCCTTCAAGCCACATATAATAACAAAAGGAGGAAGTAGTCAAAGAAATTTGCCTTTACGTAAAACAACTGCTGTTATTTGAAAAAAACAAAGTAAAAAAACAACTGCTGTTATTTGAAAAAAACAAAGTAAAAAAGAAAACTGTGTGGCCAAAAATACTGTATTATACTGGATTTCGTTGTTTATGTGGAATGAAGGATAGAAAGAAAGAGACCTTGACATTGGGCTGAATTAGCTGGAAGTTTCTTTGGGTGTGGGCCAGTTTTGTTTGCATTTGTTGTTATTTAAAATTGTGCCAAAATGTTAACAAAAGCAAAACATGAGACTCTTGCTAGATGTGATATAGATAATGTTAGGTATATGAAGAAATAAACATCTTAAATCAATGACCATTAAAATATGTATATTAAAATGTTCTGAAATCACAACAAAATATCTGCCTCTATTTTAATTTAAAATAGTCTGTTTAAATGAATGTAAAAGATATGTGAAGGGTAAGGATTTAATGGTAAAGAGGAGGATGTGTTGTTAATTTTCAGAAGAGTTGTATTGCCTTTGGTCACAGATACATTGGGGTGGACATACCCTCTTGTTACAAATAGCACAAGTACTTTTTGGCCATGTACAGAGTCATACATACATTTTTAAACAAATTAATACAAGAACAAATAGTTGCATAACCTCTGCTCTCTGAATTTATGTAAGCTACTCTATTTATTGGCAGTAGTTTAGGTTTTTGGAGGAATGGGTCAAAGAAAGCAAGCTAATGAATTCCCAAAGCATATATTTAAAAGGTAACACCATATTGCTTACCCTCTTGTCTCTAAAATGTGCCAGACTCCAGCAGACACAAAAAGAAACAAATTTTAATCAAGCAGGGCCAAGACTGTTATAATAGCACTGAACTCCATATGCAACAGACACAGGTTCTGGGGGTAAGATTCCACCACAGCATGTAGCTTGCAATAGAGAAAGTACCTGCCCTTCCGTTAGGGTGACTTTGCTGGGCTACATCTAACCAGAAAAAAAAGTATTTCAGAGCAGTCGAACAATGCTCCATAGAGGCTATGGAACAAAGTAATTCTGGGGAGCCTCTCCAGTAGTTAAACTCTTCAAACCTGCAGAAGAACAATGACCTCTCAAACTTCTCTACGCCGCTAAAAGCTTAGTTCCTCCTACCCTCAGTCTAGCTCCCTGTGGGCCAGATTTTCCCTGCATTTTAGTCTGCTCTCTCAATAGGATGCCTCCACGTGCCTTAAACATGCTTTGGGGAGACTTCAGGTCTTTGCTTGAGCTTCCTGCAGAAACCACCAGCATTCCACTGGAGCCTGGAGAACTCTCATTCAAATTGTCCAAGATCTTCCAGCACTTTCCACATTATTTCTGTTTGCCTCAATTTTACTTAGGGAAACACTGCACTGAATATTTATTGGGAACACTTCTACATAACTGTTTAAGAAAACAAAGGCTTCAGTTCAAAAATCTATTTGTAAAACAAAAGTGTGGAGAGAGAGAGAAGCCTTAATAAATACACCAGCAGGGATCTACCACCCAGGAAACACAGGGGATAGCCATGTTTTGCCTACTTACCCGGGTATTGGCAAACTACTGTCTCAGCAATGCGCGCAAGAGCAGGCTCCGCTTGTTCAAATCAAGAGGGATCTCAAAGGGCTAATGTAGCTAGGGCTGGGCACCCTGCTGCTGGTCATTAGGCACTGACATTCACAAACATCAGATTCTTTCTTCTCCTTCCTTTGAGCCATAATGAAGTCCTCAGCTTGAAATGGAAACCACAGATCCTGCTGTTTCCAGTAAACACTGAATATTTAAACATACATTATTTAAGAAATGATATGGTAAAGAAATGTTGTTTCTCAGAAATTACTTGAGAATTATAAAGAAGGCTAGAAGAGATAGCTGCCCATATCTCCAAGGTGTTGGGTGCAATTGAAAATCCTGTTTGGAAATGATGCTGGCAGCAGTCATTGTTTCAAAGCCCTTTGCCACAAGCGCATAAATCTGTGAATGCAGAAAAATACTCTAGACTTTTACATTCTCCATTCCAGTAAAGCAACAGAGGTGTGCAGCATTTCTAGGAGCCTAATGAAGGGTCAAGGAGAACTAATAGCTGTGGGCACAACGCAAGGTTATTAACCCCAGCCAAGCGTTAATCCACAGGATGTACCCTCCTCTGATGTTATTGCTGATTTAAGCTGAAAATTAAATAAGCCACATATAGTAGGTGAAAGGCTTTATTTTTCCGTAAGTGTTGTGTTTCCTTTATATGGTGTTTCAAGGGAATTAATGCCTTTACTGTATTTTAGCCAATCAGGCTGCATGTCTAATGTCTACTTCCTTAATAATATAACATATCCTGCTCTCTCCATTACAGATTACTTTTATAAATCATATAAATCATATCCAGAATCCTGCTTAATATGACTTGCTTAGAATTGAAAATGTAAGGCTTTTTTCAGGCTTCTTTCCTGAATACAAATCGTTGCATAACTACAGAAACATGCTAGGACCTTGTGTGAGGAGTCTGGTGCTCTAGAATAAAAGGTGAAGAATAGCTTGAGTCTGAAAATGGAAAATAATTATTGTGATAAGGGAAAATATTTTTTCTGAAGACCACCTCATAGATGTTCAACACTATGAAGGTGTATAAAAAATACTTATTTGTCAAGTCAAATCTTAAAATCGATCTAATTTTTCATTTCAGACACTGTTGATAGAAAAGGTAGTTCCCTTTCATTAGATGCCTTCTATGTTAAGGAGCTGTTTTGACTATCCCTGCGTAGTCATTTGAGGTAGTTTTCTTCATATTGCTCATTCCTAATATAAGCCCCAAGGAGAGGTTGAATGGTTGGCTGCTCAGTATTTTCAAAGAACCAAATTAAGGCATAGCCAAATGAGTTCCAGAAGGCAATAAATGTGCTGGCTTCGTTTCATCAGTAAACAGTTGCATATTTGAAGAGAAAACGTTTTTTTTAAAAAGAAGACAGACTGAACAAGGCAAATACCAGAACAACCCTGGACCTCAGGAGAGTAGCTTTCAACCTTTTCAGGGATCTGCTTGGAAGAACTCAATGGGAGGTGGTGCTAGAGAAAAGAGGACTCCAGAACTAGCGATTCTCCAGGATCACCACCTTTAAGCTCAAGAACTGTCCATCCTGACATGCAGGAAATCAAGGAAAGGTGGCAGGAGGCCTGCATGTATGAACAAGGAGCTCCTAGTAAAACTCAAACACAGAAGGGAAGCATAAAAGATGTGGAAGCAGAGTCAGTTGACACAGTGCAGGGGCTGGGTGGGGAATATAGAGACAGTGGTCTGAGCACATAGGGACAGAGTCAGGAAAGTAAAAGCCCACCAGGAGCTGAGCCTAGCAAGGGGCTTAAAGGGCATCAGGGAGGCTTCTATATCACCAGCAAAAGGAAGACTAGGGAAAATATAGGTGTTGTTCTGAATAGGACATGGAAAAGGCTGTTACTCAGTGCATCCTTCACTTTGGTCTTTACTGATAAAATCTGCATACAGTAATCCAGGACCTCTGGACCAGGGGGAAAACCTGCAGCAATCAACATTTACCTTCAGTGGAGAAATATCAGGTTAGGGAAACATTTAAACAAGTTGGACATAGAAAAGTCCAACAGATCTGACAGGATACAGCTAGCTACAAGTTCTGTGGGAGCTGGCCAATGTCAGTGCAAGACTCCTCTCAATCATCTTTGAAAGGTCATGGTGATGGGGGAAATTTCTGAGGACTTGAAAAAACCAAATATTACACCCATCTTCAAGAAGGAGGATACAGACAACTAAAGGCCAGTCAGCCTCATTTCAGTCCCTCAAAATGTGATAGAGGGAAAAAACCCACAAGTCATTTGAAAATATATGAAGGACGAGAAGGTGATTGGGAGTTGCCAGTGTGAATTTGCAAACAGGAAATTATGCTTGACCATCCTGATAGCCTTCTGCAATGAGATAAATTAGGTTCATCTTTGTGGACAAGGGGAAAGTAGTCACTGCGGGTTTTTATCTTAACTTTAGTGGGGTTTTGGACACTGTCAAAGTTAATGAAGGTAAGTAGGCAGAGAGGTGGATTTGAAACTGATTGAAATACCAGGCTGGAAGTGTGTGATTGTAGAGGAATGAAGCTGGGTTAATTAATATTGATAACATACAGCTGTGGGCTGGCTTCAGGGGCGGTGGGTTGGCTGATGTAGATAAGGTGCAGCTGTGGCTGGTTCTGTTAAGGGGTTGGGCAGCCAGGGAAGAGGGAGCAGCTGAGGAAGAGTGTGTGTGTGCCTGCCTGCCTGCCTGCCTGGGATGAGGAGAGACAAGGAGAAGGCAGCAGAGGGATGGGCACGAAGAGTATGTTGGTATGAGACGGTAGAAGACCTTGTTGCAGCGGGATAGTTTGGAGAGTGCCACAACGTGATCAGCAGCATGAAGTCCAGCTGGAGGTCTGTACTAGTGGTGTACCCCAGAGGTCAATATGGGAGAGAGGCCTATACTGTTTAATATCATTAATGACTTGGATAGTGGGACAGAGAACACTTTCAGCAAGTTTGCAGATGGTAGTGGAAGAAGTGGTTGATACACCAGATGGCTGTACTGCCCTTCAGAAGGACCTGGACAGGCTGAAGAAGTGGGTTGGCAGGAATTTCAGGAAGTGTGACAAAGGGAAATGCAAAGTCCTATGCCACAGGAGAAATAACCCTACGTGCCAGTACAGGCTGGTGGCCAACCAGCTGGAAGGCAGAGTTCTAGTAAAGGATCTCAGGGTCCCGGTGGACACCAAGTTGAACATGAGCCCACTGTGTGTGCCCTTGCAGCAAAGAAAGTCAACAGCCTCTTGGTCTGCATTAGGAAGAGGCATTGCCAGCAGGTCAAGGGAGGTGACTTCCTCTCTGCTTTGCACTGGTGAGGTAGATCTGGAGTGCTGTGTCCAGCCCTGGGCTCCCTGGGAGAAGTAAGGCACATACATGCTGGAGCAAGTCCAGCCAAGGGCCACAACCATTAATAAGGGCTTGGAGCATCTGATGTACAAGGAGAGGCTGAGATATGGGACTGTTCAGTCTGGAGAAGAGAAGGCTCAGGTGGGATGTTACCAGTGTGTATAAACAGCTGATAGGAGGGAGTAAAGAAGACAGAGCAGGCTCTTCTCTGTGATACCCGGTAACAGGACAAGAGGGAAGAAGCACAAATTGAAATACAGGAAATTCCATTTAAAACATATGAAAACACTTTTTACTGTAAGGATAGTCAAACATTGCGATAGGTTGCTCCTAGAGATTTTGGAGTCTCCAGTCTTGGAGATATTCAAAATCCAGCTGAATATGAATATAGCCCTGAGCATACTGCTGTAGTTGGCCCTGCTCTGAGCATGTGCTTGGAGCAGACACTCTTCAGAGGTGCCCTCCAACCTCAGCAGTTCTGTGAAAACTTTGAGTTGGGCCATCGTCATTCAGCTGCATTCAAATTGGCTCCCAGGTTTCGGTTATGCTTATTTCAGGTCATTTTCACAAACCTTTCTCTATCAGTGAAGGAAACGAGCAGTAGCCCAAATTATCAGTCTTAGCTCAGTCCTTGCTCCAAAAAACAGCTGAAAAGGGAGAAACAATTCTTAGAGAGCGTTTATGCCTTTGATGCAACAGGAAATTCCAGAGAAAGACACCACCTAGCAGGGAGGAAAAGAAATTGAGTAATCACATAGGAACCAAGTCTTGCCAATGGAGCAGACCTCCTAAATGTGTGAGAAGTAGAAGGAAGGAGAAAGTTTTGCAGAAGGGGATGTAGGAAGTGACAGCAACGTTCCAAGTACACTGGACTGTAAGAAGCTGTTACAAAGCTCTGTCGTTCTGTAAGTCAGTAGTGAAATACTGTGTTGAATTCTGGTCATCATATTTCAGAAAGGATTGAGACAGGTAGCAAAAATTAAGGGCTTCAAAAATATTCTCATCCAAAAGATTAAAATTGTTTACCTCAAGGAGTCTAATGTAAAGGGATATAATGATAGTCATAATTCCTAGCCCTCTGGATTCCAGTGGGCATATTAGCACTTAACTATCTAATGCTTTTCAGAGCATATAAAAGCACTTTTACAGGAGATCCGTATCACTACTCCACTACACCACCTTCACATGGGATGGTCTATACAAGGTAAGTTGCATGTAGCCTTAACAAAAAATCAGTTGCAGAGGTGGAATGAGAAACAGGTTTGTTGACTTCCAGAAAAACATGATAACCACTCAGCCATCCTTCCTTGGGATAAAACCAAGGAAAAAGAGGACATAGTTCAAGTGCAGGATCTTCTGTCTGTAGCAAAATAACATTCAGTGAAATGGAAACATGTCAGATTCAGTGAACTGAAAGTTTTACGTGATACCTGATGTATTTAGCCTTCAAAACTAACTCCAGTTAGATTGCCAAGGCTCAACAGGATTCAAATATGTGCGTGGAAAATATTTGCATCCATTTGCAGTAAATGTTGCAGCCATTAAGATTCTTTTAAGAGACATGCAATTTCATATGTCAGTGCTTATGCCAGTTCATAACAGAATTAGGTAGGTATTTTTCCAGTGGATATACCAGCACTTAACTGTCATTTCAAGGCAGTTTGCATACAGTGGGATATTATTGTCAAGGTCAGAACAGCACAATGAGAGACACAATTGGTCACATGGAGTGTGTCAGTGCCTGCCTGGCTTCCAAATGAGGTGAAAGCACTAATTAAAAGTCACCGCGTGAGCTATATGGTGTTAGAGTTTTTAGTCATTCTGAACCAGGGAAGGTAATTCCTCATCTGATCTAATCTAATAATATTTTATAAATACAAGCAAGTATAAATGAAACGCAGAGAACTGACAGAAAGATACATGTTCTGTCTGCACATCTTTGGGTTTGTTGAAGTGCTTAATGAGAACTAGGTAAATATTTTACTAGGCAGCCAGTTAAACAATGATTGCCATACATTCCTGTTGCATTTGCACGAAGTAGTAAAAAAGCAAGGTGAGTTGTTCTGGATTTTCTGAGCTCTGCTGCAATAGGAAATCAGTCACACTCTTAAATGGAGTGCAAAGATGTTTGTCCTGTTGTTGCTCTTTGATGGGAAGGCACAGCCAGTCCTTTGATGCCATTGGGGAGCTCTACCAACCTGGTCTCAACATGGGCTTGGAAATCTCAAGAGGCTCACGTTGTTGGGCTTGGTGAGCAGAGGCAAGGTTTTAAAACATAGACACCTCATAAACCTCCTCCCTGCTTCAAACTCGCCAGTCTCCTGTTTCAGCAAGAAATATGAGAAACAACTGCATCTTTCTGCATATCTAACTCTTCTTCCCCATTTAAACATGTGGTACTTGTATTTCAACTTTATGCTATATTATATATTTGTCTTGTGGACATGTACAGGTCCTAAGATTGCTGTACCCTTTACCAAAAGAAACCACGTTTGCCTTAGGAAAGCAGTGCTCTGTATTCTTTCCCTGTTTGTTTCTCATAACGGTTTTAAGTGTAATAATTTTTTTAATAATATCTTCTTTTATATAATTTCAGAGAAAGAATGATCTCTATACTCTTTCTTCCAATGTGTCCTTCGAAGTCAAAAGCATGCCATATAAAGTGCAACCAGCAAAGCTCCCCAAGGGAAGCACAGCAGTAAGTAACTAAAAATTATATCTTCGTGTGAAGCACATGTATGTGGTCATTTTGATCCCAGCTGTGAAAATTTTTATAGATGAAAATATTAAGATCAGTCTTTCCTGTGTTTCTAGTGTAAATTCCTGAAATAATACCTAAAGGAAATACCTTTATTGCTTTCTGTGGAAGTTGATGATATATGATACTAACTCCTTTTTTTTTAAATAACGTCTTGCTGCATTAATGTGCAGACTGCTTTATTGCAATCAGGACAGATTTGTCACCCGAAGAAAACAACAAAACTGTGAAATCAAGTGTCTAATTGTGTTGTTTGTAGTAAAGAGAAATCTGGAGGAAATTTTTGTACAAAATCCAAAATCTTGGTTTTGTCAGGTTTAGAGATCTCCCAGTCAGCAGTCTCGCCCAAGCGTACGGATTTTCTATGGCAACTTCTCTCTTATCTGTATTAAGATTCTTTGATACCCTGATTTTCAGAAGGTTTTGCGTGCATCTCTAGGGTGTCCGCCTCACAGCACATCAGGTACAAGATATGAAATGTCCTGGTAATCCCTACAGATGTCATAGATAGATAGATAGATACTGAAGTACTTGCCTTATTTGCAAAGCAAGGTTTGTATAACCCTAGATTATTATAAGAAAAATCAATCTTTGAGGTGTAAGCTTGATTCAATTTTTTGCTGGTGCCAAAGCATTGAATTTGGGGAGCACTTTAAATGAATTGGCTTCTTTCCGTGTCTAATACCATGGTTTAAATTCACTCTATTCTGTCATTACTCATAGAACTAAGTAAAATATGAGTGCAAAATTTGATTCTAGTATAAGAGCACTCTGAAATTTGAAGGCTTATTGTTATCATCTTTATAAAGATTTATCATTTACAGTCCTTCTTTTAAAAGGTAAGCTCAGTACAAACTTTTCCAAGTTAAATCGTGATGCAAATACATCATACCAATCTGTTGACATGTAGTAGAATATTTTCTTATATGGAAAACCAAAGTAACAATACACTTTACAGCTTACTTTGAATATATTTTAGAGGATACAGGCTATAAAGTTTTGTTTTGAACAAGCACAGATTGAATGGTTGATTGATACTTGCTCTGGGAAGACATGAGGTGAAAATTTGGTCCTATATGCCCAGTGACTCCAGCCTCTAAAATCAGGAGAACCATGATTTCACCAGAGAGATTTGATGCTTGATGCAGTAAACATCCAGAAAGGTTCAAAGGCTCCAAGCTGACAGAGATACTCAGACTCTTTTTATTTTCTTGCAGCATGTGTTCCATACCAGAAACACATGTTGTGCAGAACTCTGTTGGTAGTAGTGCCTTCATCTGGACTGAAGTGCTTTACCCCAGGTGATAGTCTGCTGTTCTCAACAAGTGTCAGATGATCTACCAAATGATCAGATAAGCATTTTATTCTCTTACTCCAGCCAGTATAATGCTTGTTATTTGCTGCAGATGATTTACAGCAAAATGCCTGTAATGGCAACTGTAAAATGTTGAAAAATGATAGCGCTTTTATGTAGTTTCATATCTGGACATGGCAGTGGATGCTTGCCAGCTCTACAGCTTTATGTGTTATATGCACAAGCTCTTTTGATGCTCCACTTGCAAGAAGAAATATTTCCTTGAAGTTAGGCAATGCTTAATATTTTTGCTCCTCCTGAAAAAGACCATTTGTGTTTTAAAAGTTTCTAAGATTTATTTGGAAGTTTATGGTATTTTTTCAGACAATGCAATGGTGGAAGTGAATAAAGATTTTAATAGTTTAAAATTATTAAATTATTAAAATTGTAAAAATCTAATAATGTTAAGTCTTTACAGTTTATATAGTAAAGACAATATATTCTAAAAGGACAGATCATATGTCCTTCATTTAACTCATACAGTGCTGGATTCCAGTTATGCAGGCTGATAAGTGTATTTAAATTTAATGGCATGAATAATCCCATATGCATCAGTAACCTACACAGTCATGTAGTCATATTTGCAGCACTGAGGTCTTTATGTCCATCATCATGGAATATAGGTCTATGTCTTGAACAGAGGGTCATGATACATAGGTGTGTGAAATGTTGTATAAATGTAATAAAACCTGAATCTTTTGGGGTAAAACATTAGAGTGAAAATAGCATCAAACAGAAAATTAGCTTGGATCTTAGTGGAGCTTAAACCAGAATCCACTGACATCAATAAAAGTATTTCTGATAGGCTTGGAATTACAGGTATATATTGTACAACTGGTTGGATTTCCTTGCTAACAGCTTTATCATTCAAGATAAAACTCTCATTTTTTCCTACAAGTATCATTATGGTAAATAATACGATCCTACTTAATGAATTTCATGTACAAGGTGAAAGTACTTTTTACTATAAAAAGTACAGTTAGAATAAGCAGGCTTATTAAATCATTTTAGTGTAGAATTCTTGGACCAGTTTTGGAATTTAATAAAACATAATTACTTTTCTTAAATGTTTGATGGGATCTTCAGGGGGGATGCCTTTATCTAAACTGTTTGACTAGTGTCCTATAGTGAGTAAAATTGGTTTCAGACTAAGGCTTATAACTTTTTTTTTTTATTGTAGCTAATACATGGTGATAGTACTTGCATTTTAAATGTGCATATATTCTTCCTTATGAAATATATTTGCACAAACACCTGTAAAATGTAAACATAAATGTTAATGTTAATTATGACTCCAAGCTCAAAGGAGCTTTTACATTTTATTTTGAGCATTTTTTTCAGAGCGTAAGAGAACATCATGCTGCAGAGGTTGGATGGGAACATGTAAGAGTACTAAAGAGCTCTTGTTTCTTAGTCTCTGTAAGCAAAATGACTAAAGATTAGAGGAAGATTATGATGGGCAGAAAAACTGTTAGCATTAGAATAATAATGAGTTTAGCTACTGTTTCCTAAAGTAGCGGATTAAATTATGGAGAGGTTGTTTTTATTTTTAAAGTATGTCCTTTAAAGAACAAGAGGGGAAAAAACAGCTTTGTGAGAATCCCACTAGCAGGCACTGACTTCTGACCACAGATGCTGAATGTTTGCACTAGGAAAACGTAATTCCCATCCATCCACAAGGGACTGCCGATGAACTGTCATCAGCTTACCCCATATGCTCCTCTCTGCATTGTGCTGCCTTCCAGTGGAATCAAAGACAATTTTGAAGCCACACTGAGTAGCACCAAAATCAGGAGCAAAATCCAAACTGTGCAAAAATAATGGCAAAACCCCCAATATTTCTTTTATCTACTTTCAATGTGCTTAACTGTGGTGTATTTTAAAAAAGGAAAATAAAAGCTACCCTGTGGAATCACAACAGCACTTCTGAAGTTAAGACTATCAGACAGCATCTGTGCTAAGACCAACTTGGATTTTATTTCCAATAGCAGACAAAGGCTCTGTCCGCAACACTCTGGTTGGCTTCACTCTCATCTCAGTGCTTGAGCTAGATGGCATTCCTTGTCACTTCTTTGCATACAAAAGGTATGAGATGTTCAGCAGTGTGAAAGGCCAAAAGTCAGATGGCTCCTCTCAGGTCTGTGGGGTGTGCTTTTCACCAGCCTGACAGAGAAGCAGCCATTTTTTTCAGTGTCCAGTATAAGAAAGTCTTGTCCTGAATAGAGAGGAAAGCCAACATGCATCTAAAATGCAGTGCCAACATGCAACAAGTAAAAATTCCATTTCTTCATACTGGCCACCTTAGATAAAAACCAATAAATTCTCCCAAAAACATTCCCTGGCTCTGATCCAGCAGCACTAAACCTACCACATGGAGAAGAACAGAATTCCAAGCTGAATAATGCAAACTTGTCTTAAATCAAAATCATATGTAAAACTGTTGTGGACAGCATGGGGTGGAGGAGGGACAGTCTTCTGTGGAAATGGTGAAACGAGGCAGGCAGAACTGAAGGGATGCTTTGTTTCTTTCTTCCCCTCCAGCTTCTGCCTCAGCTCTGTGGGTGTTCAGGACTTGCAGTGTCAAACTGTTCACGAGGAATTGCATTAGTAGCCCTGCAAGTCATTGTATAGAGTATAAAAGGCAGCCCAGGGGCATTATATTCACTGGTAATGCACACAGGCAGGAGCGAGACTGATGCCTACACATAATCCCCTGCTCACAAAATAAATCTCAAGCAGTTAGCACAACACTTCCCTTGCTTTCAAAAACCTAAGACACAGAAGGATTCATGGGAAAAGTGTGTGGGTGCAACAAGATGGTTTTAAGATTTTAGCGAGGAAATATTTCATTAGCCATTGGCCTCACTCCTACAAAAGAAATGTGGCAGCTTCGCAGCAGCGTTCTGCTTGATACAGGATAGACCTAATTCCTGCTGGTTTACTCATTGCTGATAATCTAAGGAGTATAAACATGATGCTCTGCACTTCTGTAAGATTAGTTTCTTGTTTAGATTTCGACATTTGCCAGGCTCCAGCTGAGCTACTGAAATTACATTGTTAGTTGCACTCTACTGTCTGTAAAGGCAGAACAACAGAAGGAGGAAAGGAGAGGCGGTTGTGAACTGATGCAGTACAAGCACTGCTACACCACTCGGTTACAGTGTGTCCTCAGGAAGACCCAGATGTCCTTATCAGGATCCATGCTGATAGGTGTTTTGTAGGCATCACAAGAAGAGCTAGGTTGCTTTATTGTTTTCACAGACTAAGAGGAGACAAAACACAACATGCAAACGCAGCAAACATCTAGGAAGAGGTGCATAACAGAAGGCATTAAATGGCTACATAGGTATGTGGAGTTACATACACTACTATCAGCTTTATCCAAAGCCTGATGAAATCCACCATCCCTAATGACATAGACTGTTTCCACTGATTTCAGCAGGATCTCAAACATGCCTTGAGGTCTGGATTGACCCCACCTAATTTCGAACAGTGAACTGGAGCACATTAAGAGTTCAGTTGCTGTGCTCCTGTGCTATCAGTAGGCAGCCCTATGAGCTGTTCAGATCCTAGACAACACCAGGCAGCAGCTTAGTTTATCCCTGTCTGAGAGCACCTGTGGTGCTGAGGTAGTTGCCTTAGATTGGACGAAAATGTACTTGGTGCCCAAGCTGCCAGGTGTGATTCAGTCAGATACTATCTTAAGAAATCCTGTAAACAAAAAATCCTTCCTACAGAAGTGCTTGCCCGCTCTGATAATTCCTGTATTCAAGACATACAGTTCCAGTAGACTGTCCCTCTACCAATCCATCCATATTTGGCCAGCAGTTTGCCAGAGTCTTTTTGTTCTGGCCTGATGGTGTTGTACAGTCTGGCCCATGGCAGCAATGCTGACTCCATTTCTATTGCATTTGTCTCAGTCACATTATGCCCCCTAGGAATTTGGCTCAAGCTAGCAATACCAGAAATGGCTAGATCAAATTTTTGCAAGCAAGTGGGTCTTCCCTTAGATTTGATCTTAATGTAAAATGGACTCACTCATTCTGTCAAAGCTGAGAGGACAGAAAGCACCGCTTGGGTTTGCTATTTACTATTGTTTACAAATATTTGTTAAGATGATTGCTGTAAGTGGTCGATCACTTATCATGCTTAGACAAGTGATAGTGTTAGAACAGAAACTGCAGTGAAGCTCAAACCTTACATAACTAAGGTATGTATGCTGTATGTTGATAATGACAGATCCTTTTCAAATAATAAATTAAAAAAATATCACTTTTTGCCTGTAGTGCCACAGTCTTCCAACAGTGGAGGTGCACAGTGTGGGTGGGTTGGGTTTTTTTAGTCAATCTCAGTTTTCGCTGTCTTGAGGGAGGCCCATTGAGTTTTCATCAGCACTTCCCAATATGTGCTATATGTGATCAAGTCTTCAAGGCTTGCCTCAGGGCAGCATTCATGAGGAATTTCAAGCAGTAGAAGGGAGATACTTTCTTCCTTGGACAGCTGAGCTCATTGCTTGCTGCAGGCTTCACGTAGCCGATCATGACTGCATCCCTTCTGATTTTCCTGGCCAGATAAGCCTTTTACTTGCATTCATCTGTTTCTAACTGGCTTTTCTCTGTGCAGACAGTTCGGATGACCTTTTTCTCATTTTTTCTGCCCTTGCATTTTAATGCTAGATACAGTACCGCTCTGAGACACAAGAAGAGCCATTCAAAAACATTTTGTCCTTACTGAGTGAGCACTGCTCTTGATGAATCTAATGATACAGAAAGCCTATAAAGTTCTGCAGGGATTAAAAAGCAACCCAAAGAGGAGTCTGGGGAGGGGAATGGCATCCCTGCAGTGGCATAGTTGATCACTTGATCACACCAGCAAGACATCTGCTGGAACCCAGGGGTGGGATTTCAAGGAGTTTTTTCCTAATTCTGTTTGCTTTGAAATATTTTTTTCTTGCTTTAATTGGATAACATTTATTCTTTTTATATGCTATATTTCTGAAGTCTTTTAGAGTAATAACTATTTACAGCTGCACCTGAGAAGTATATTAGCTGAATGTATGTGTAAGGTCAATGATGGTATGGCCGGCGCTGCAAGCACTTCGTCTTTAGGGTACAGGTCAATGTTAAAGTGCTAACCTCAGAAGGACTGAGCAGTGTCTCAGAATTTTCTACACAACCCTCAGTGTAAGCTTTGGTTGAAGGCAAGTGGCGTCCCACATAGAAAGTTTGTGCCTAATTTGAACTATGAACTCTGTCCCATAACAGTGAGGGATACTGTAAATATATATATATATATGCATCAGTAAACCTCACCAGACTACCATTTTTCTAAGTGCCGTGTCTGAGTAGGATCCAAAGTGTCTTCCAATTAAGTGTGACAGTAGCTGGGAGACAGATCTGCTGGTGCTTGCAGAATGAAAAGCCTAGGCAAGTATGCTGATCATCAGAAGGAGTCTGAGAAGAAAGGGCTAGATGTTGCAGAAAGGCTAAAATTTGCCATCTTAAAGGAGAGAAGTGAGAGGCACAGAAATGGAATTAATTTTGAACTGGAGTTGTGTCCAGTCTTCAAACTTAGGATGCTGTTCCATGAACGAACAAAAATGAACCTTGTGCTAAATTTCAGTGCATCAACCAGTGAGATAATAACAGAAAAAACAAGTAGAAAGGGAACTTGCAATGAGTGCAAATCAGGGACTGGGCAATATCCAAGAAACGTACTAAGAAGAGTCTATTTCCTAGCTGTACCACTGAAGAGGAAGATCATTTGAGAGTCTGTGTAGCCATTTTACATTGCAAACAAATTTCATCTTGTCATGAAGAAAATAACTTCCATCTGTTTACATACTTATCCTGTTTAAGGGAGACTTTGAGCAAATGAGAGAGGTCCAACAGAAACCTGATGAAATAACTTCCTAGGCTAACAATAAAGAGGAGAGTTTGAAAGAACAACTGAAGGGACATAATTGTGGCTGAGGAGCTAAGGAAAGCTCAGACTCATTCCTTCCCACTTGGAAGCAGCAGGGAGAGAGCAAATATTCAATGACATTGATGAGAAGCCTTCCAAGATGAGTCTGAAAGCATTGAATAAAATTGATACAAGGTATGGAAGGGAGAGGGAGGAGGAGGTTACTTATGTGGATGGTCCCAGAAGGAAAAATACAGAAGGGTTATTATTATTATTCTTGATCAAGATGAAGATCTACAGAGAGAAGTTTGTCAAGTCAATTAAAACCTTCGATAACTCATATTTTACGCACCTACTGCTTTCTAGAGCCCCAGACAGTGAGAGAGTGCGTTTCATGCTTATTTCCCATTTAGGTAATGGTCTGTATGCTTGGCTTCTTTTAATGAGCGTACCATCATACTGTGCATTAGGCTTTATCACAAGGACAGTGCACTCTGCTTGAGTTTCATTTTTGGACTGCTTAGCTGAAACGCAAGTCATAGGAAAAAATGTATGCTGGTGTGTCAGCAGAAATTAAAGTAGGAATAATGTGACTGGTATCTATTGTGGTTTGAATTAAGGGTTTGGGCTGAAGTCAACCATTGTTTCAGAGTAATTCAACATAAGTCAGTTATACTGGCCTAAGCTGTACCAGCATGCGTGTGAGTAGAACTTTGCTCCTTGAATCTTCTTAAAGCATCTGCATAGAAAAGTATTTTTTTACTATTCTGCAAAATTTTTACTACTCTACAAAAATGATTTGTGTATCTGATATGACAAGATTTTTTATATGTGTGAATTGCATTTCTAGTAATTATCATGAAGAAGTGGAAAGGAATTTGCAGTAAATGAAGCTAACATGGGAGAATTCAAAGCAACATGTATTTCTAATCTGCAAAATGCTATTGAAGTCAATGCTTATAATCTCTGTATTCAACTGTCAGTTTTGCTTTACTTGCCTAATTTTTGCTCATTTAATGCATTCTTTTAATTTCAGATCAGAACATCTGTCATTTGGTCCACTCCAAATGTCTCCTTTGTGATCCCTTTATGGGTTATAATACTAGCAATACTTCTCGGACTACTGGTACTAGCTATGTTGACCCTAGCTTTATGGAAGGTACGTTGCATTATTACTGTTACTGTTGCCTTAAAAAAAAGAACACAGAAAGTTACTGGAAGATGCTAACAGATAAGAAAAAGAAAGGCTGAATTTTTGTGATCTTTAACAGTTTGGAGCAAAAGCAACAATGCACATGTGTCTTTTTTGTTTTGGCATTTCTGACAGTGTCACTGACCTTTATGCAGGGAACTTGTTTTCAAAGTCCTCCTTTATTATTAAAGTCTGGTTATAAATGGGCCTACAGAGTTCGAGTCTGTTTCCCAAGACCTATGATCCTCTTTTTCAGGATGTTTAGGTTCAAAAAGAAGTGACTCTAACTTTGTTTTCTCTGAATACTTCAGGAATTTCCAGTTTTTGTTAGCATGTAACAACACTCCTAGCTTTGAGAATTAATTTTTAGAAGATTTCCTTTTATATTAGTATGTTGTATCTTCTGGTTTTAAAGTTTTCTAGTTCTGTGTTGGTTGTTTGACCAAACTCCCTTGACAAGTTTGAAGACAAGTTACTAGAACCTGCTGTATTAGAGGGAGCCTATATAGCTTTTGGCCATCCTTTCCATTCCAACTTTAAAAAAACTGAAATAATTTCTTAAGTTGGGATATGGCTTACCTGCCTTTAGCTGCCTGAAAGTTATGTGTTAGGTGTCCAGCCTATGCTAAATTTCCAGATTGTTCTAGTCAGTTAACAACAGCAAAAAAAAACTATCTGAAACATGGCAAGATGAGAGGAATTACCTTTTGGTGGTACTCTCCTTTGACCTATCATGAAGCCTACATGACTTTCAACCTTTTGATCAAAAGGGTAACTTTTAGGCAGTAAAAGTTAGGTGAGAGGAATCTCAGCTTCAGTGATGTTTAGTCTAGATCACAACACTGTCCTGTGCAATTTCCCAACACATATTCCACCTCTGTTATTATTACTGTTTGTCAATCTAAATATCTTTTCTGGCTGTCTTGCTGAACTGAAATGAGCAGATTTCTCATTAGAGTCAATAAGTATCAGCATTCAGACCAACTCTACATCTCCTGCAAAGGTATCTGTCATATAATTTGAATTTTTAAAGCTATACTTTGGAACTTGGTGCCTTGCACCTAGAACTTTCGTTTTTCATTGGGAATGACTTGAATAGAAATAAAAAAAGTCTATCAGCCTGCTGCAGATTGTATCCAACCTTTCAGGTTGACTGACTGAAGAATCAAACTGCAGCTGAGCTTGCTGCGGTTCTCTTACCATGACGCCTTTGTTTCTGTTGATTGTTTCCTGCAGTGTGGCTTCTTTGACAGAGCTAGACCTCCTCAAGATGACATGGCTGACAGGGAACAACTGACAAATAACAAGACTACTGATGCATAGAGGAAGAGAGTGACAGTTCAAGTCAGAATCCTGCCTGAGACTAAAAACATGATGAGGTTTAAATGAAGGATTCCTTCCACCAGTCTTCCTTTGTACTTGCAAGTGACATAGTGTTGTAATCTGATCTATGCAATGTTCTGAGAACATGCCACATGACAGCCATCCTTGCCAAGGAAAGCAGCTTTATTACAGCCTTGCAAACATACTCACCACTGAACAGAATGTTTATCCCATATTCCAATCAGTCTACATTTCAGCAGACACTTTTGAACACGTGTGGTATACTGAGATGCTTCCAGAACAAGCTCAAATCTCCCAAGGAGAGAACACCTGCATTGCTGTATTGTCTAGAAGATGGACCAGGACAAAACTTCTGAACACTACTGTATCATGTGGAATACCTTTGACACCTCCCTAAGAATAAGAACTTTTATGAAATTATGGCTCAGGGAGACAAGCAATATATTAGTACCGTGAAAGTACTTCTGAAAAACAAAGGTAGTCTATAAAGAACTTTATAGATGGGGCACAATTATTTATTTTTCCACCTTTTCAGGATAAGTATCTGATATAATCATCAACTTAGATTTTGAGAGAATGAAGTAAAAAAGTAGAAATCATGTACTTACCTTGCATGTAAATAGAAAAGTAAACCCATTGTACACACAGAACACATCTTTCTTGGATACAAGGTGTTTTGCAAAGCAAGAGACTTATTCAACATTTTACAAGATGAGACATAGGACAAACGAGTACATGCTGTATCTCTTTCAACCCAGAGCAGGCAGTATCACACCCAGATAACTAAATCCATGCACAGTATAGAGCAGGGGATGAGTTACCCTCTCCTTGCATTGCTGGTGGCTGACACCTGTACAGTCATTTGTGAAACACTGATTTAAATTATCACAGTCACACTGGTGATCTTGAGAAGGCTTGGGGGTTTTGGGCTAGGGTACATTTTCATTGCCGTTGCCCTGTTTCTTTGTTGAAATGGCTTCTTAAAATGGAACGACTTCTGCCATTGTGTCTTCTGTTAAATTTGTGTCAGACCCTAACACTGTTCACCTAAAGAAATCTTTGCTTTTTCTATTATTATTATTATTATTATTTTACAGTCTACAAGTTGGCAGCTTATTTAAAGTGTTGAGTTCAGCAAAGTTTAGGGCTGAAGATAATTATTTCTTAGGCAAAGTCTTGCAGGGAAGGTGGGCAGGATTTATGTAGAACAGGATGCCAGCCAGCCAAGCATGAACAAAAAGAAGGAATGAGATTGAGGTAAAGAGTAAAAATATACATTTAATTTTTATTTTTTTCTGTGTTCAGGATTCTGAAGAAGAGACTTCATTCTTCTTCCTCTATCAGCAAACGGTCTTTATCTCAGCAAGGGCTTTAAGCTCTGATCTGTCCAAATTTGTGCTTGAATCTTCCAGTGCTGCCTGTGAGTGTGAAATTAGCTATACTGTATAAACTTCAGGAGGGATTGTTCATTTTCTGAAACGCACACCACACTTTACTTCTTCTGAGCTCCTTTTCTTTCCAGGCTGTCACAGCTTCTTGATTGGTAAATGACCTCATCCATTCTGCCACTTCTTGGCTTCTTTTAGGTAACTGTCCTTCTGCTTCCTAAGACTTTGGGACAGGACTAGCCATGAGATACTGTCACTTCTGTCAGTCTGATGGGAGATTTTACGGTTTTACCATTTCTTGCATGCAGACTGTCCTGTGAAATCCAGGCACAAGCTAAGAAACCTGAGCAGGTGTGTTCCATCTCCCTATGTAAGACAAATTTGCAAGAAGACCTTTATGGAGTCTTTAGCTTATCGGATGCAGTGTGCCCATGAGACTTAACGAGAGGAGGAGACACGTGCCTCAGAAGACGGAGGTGTAGCACCTCCATTTTCTGAGGATTGGGAGGTCTGACTACTTCCTGGTCCTGCAGAAAATCATTAACAGACCCCTTCCCCCAAACAGGTTTGAGCTGACCCATTGTAGATTAGAGCAATCAGCTGATAAATATGACAGCAAAGCAAGCCTGTCCCATATTTGCACACCTCTGTATCCCATACATTCCAGGCAAAATCATCTTCCCATAAAAAAGACAGTGAGCTTCTAGCTTTTGTAAATATTGAATTGTTATGTGTAGCAGCTTCCAAAATAAGATCAGCTAGCTCATTGCAGTCACGTCATCTGCACAACTCTGCTCTGATGAAATCACACCGTAAGGAGATACTGAACATAGGACTTTTGTATGTGCAATACTTTATATTACTTATATACCTGAAGCATGTTTACACTGGCATTTGTGGTTGTTTTGTAAACTTTTTAATATACTGATTAATGATTACAATAAAGAAAAAAAGAGTAGGGAAAAAATGAAAACAAACACAGCTCTGCTCAGTATTTGTTCCAATGTGTTTTCAATTCTGCATTGCTCTGAGGATGGGACTAGGTGACCTAGTAAGCTGTTTGCAGTTGTAACATCTATGGTTCACTTTTGAGCAATTACTCTCCATTTTAATGATGGGCAAAACATGCTTGAATACTAAATATAAACCAAAAAGAACATCACTGACTGCTGGGCCTGGCTGGAATCCATTGGCTGCAGCTGTGTAATGTCACTGGAAACCAAATTAGAGGCACATGATCTGACAAACAGTTACTTTGAGCAATACTTTGTTTTATATTTCTACATCCTTGTAGATTAAACTTCCCCCATGGAAATGTCTGGAGCCATGTGCTGTCAAGGACTGTAGTCTTGGGTCCCAGCGTTTGTGGATAGCTTTGGCTGCAAATTGCAAACAGCTTTGTGAAGAAGATTTCTGGGTGTCATTGCTTGCCAAGAGTGTTTATCCCCTGGGGAGATTGCATCCTGGTTGTGGACACTAGCAGGCAGTTGACATAATCTTTCCCTCCAGTATATTAGTAATGTGCTGCATGATAACCTCTGCCACATCCCTACATGACTGAACTTTTGTTTCAGTGATGTCAGCCTTGTAATGAGTTACTAAATGCAGCTTTCTGTAAAAGCAATACAGCTTTATACTTCCAAACGTATGCGGTGAGCTGCTAATGCTGAGAATATAGCAGTAGTCTGGAGAGCAGAAAAAACAGGTTACTTCATAAATTAAAGCATTTTAAAACTCTTTATTGGTATAACCACCACAGCAGTCTAGTAAACAGAGTCATCCATCTTTTATTTCACATCCTTCTTGCTGCATTTGAGAAAGGCTGTCCAGTTACTTCATCCATGCAGCAGACATTTTAAGAGGATCAAGTGTCAAGCGACATTTTATGGTTTACGAAAACTTCAGAATTTACATAATGGGGACCAGTACATTTGAATATGTTGTAACTTATGGATTTAATCTTTAAAGGTATTTAGCAAATATAATTCTTATTTAACCACCAGATTGTTAACAGGAATTTTTTCTTATCACCATTCTGTAACTCATTTACAAACTTTCTGTCTTCTCCAAGTTTTTTGCC
The DNA here is from genome assembly GCF_963210335.1 of Falco punctatus. NCBI lineage: Eukaryota > Metazoa > Chordata > Aves > Falconiformes > Falconidae > Falco > Falco punctatus. The sequence goes on from NC_137583.1 coordinate 73,848,024, forward strand.
CTGACAGCTTTTATAGGTTTCCCACATTAGACATCTCTTGAAAATGGCACTGATTTTCTTTACCTTTTAGCTGTGATTTTTTTATCTGTTAGCAAGAAGGAACTTCTGGTAGGCGTGGCATACATTAACTAAAAAGCCTTTTGGGAACTGACAAAACACCTAGAGAGACGCAGAGGAAAGAAAATCCCAACTGGCTATGACCTACAGGACTCCACTACATTATAGCAAACTCTTTTTTTTCTTGAAATACCGTCTGACACTCTGCCTTTAGGAATGGTTCATGAGTGTTTTATTTATGATTTTTGGCAAAGATCCATATTAAAATGTAGTGTAATGGTAGTGCCTCTTGACAATAAAAAGTCTTGATTTTAGCTTATGCAGGCACCATGATGTGACACAGCAGGAATGCTTTTAATGTTGAAGGACTGTTCTTGTTTCGCCTGTATGTTGTATTTGAGGGGTGCTTAACTATTCAAGATGCTACCCTACTGTACACAGTGACTTCCAGAAAAAAATAATGGAAGTAATTGTACAACTGACTTTTCAGATGGTTTGATTTGTTTTCATTGTGTTGCTCAACTGATGCACCACATTTCATTTGGTTGTGTATTGTTCTTTGTTTCAGTACTGGTTTGTAAAGCAGACTTCAGCAACTCTTTCCAAAACTGGACTGCATCAGGCAGTACGGCTTTTTCAGAAGCAGGCTCAGGATAACAGCAGCACAGCAGAATTCAGGATGCTATGCGAAATGGTCAGTACATTGCAGGGGCTAGCTTACTTTTCAGCAGTTTACCCAAATTTGTATTCAGAGTCATATTAACAAAATATCAACCTTAGATTCGCCATTTCTCCTGGCAAGGGGGGCCAGAGTGTGCCCTCTTTTGTCATCACTATAAAGACCAAATACTGAGCAATCCCCACAGCAAAGCTGAAGAGGGGAGGGCACATTTTATACCTGCGCAAGACAATCATATCAGGTGTATGGCAAAAGCACAAACAGCATCTGTCTTCTGATGCTCTCCTGGTCATGAAGGTTAACATTTTCCCAGCAAAAGCAATCTGCCCATTTATCACATTAGACCAGCAGCACCAGAAAATAATCTCTGAAGTTGCCATGAGTCTCATATCCTTTATAGAAATTTTACATTTTGAAGTATATATGATAGCTTTTGGCTCTTCAAATAGCCTTATTGATTTTTTTGTTGGTGGTGTTTTTTAATATTTTAACAGCATTTAGGAAAAGTTAGGTGAGCATAGTAAAAGCTGAAAAAGAAAATACATTTAAACTAACAGTGAAGTCTCACAGGAGACCCAGGTTTAGATTTGAACTTACCTTTTCCATTTTTAGGCACAGAAGAGGGATCAGGAGGTATCTCAGGTGTCTGCTGAGACTTCCAGGGGTGTTATGGCCTTATTATAACAAACACTCCCATGCCAAGTAATGTGAAAACCAGAATACTTTATTTTTAAAGATCAGCAGTCTTACCATCCCCTGCTATATTCCCTGTGTATGAGAACAGGCAGAGCATGGGTAAATGGCACCATTAAACTAGGCAGTGGGATGAGACATCCACAATTTGACTCAGTACAACAGAGAGAATCGTTCCTGTAGAGAAGGACAAAGACTGAATTTTCTCAGTACCTAAAATTAGGAAAGATTTGTTTTTCTAGAGGAGAACATGACACCATGGAAGCCCTGCTCTTCAAGCATAACAGTTACGAGCATAAACACAAGGTGGCTGGGCACAAGGGACTTAATATTAAGCAGTTAAGGAGGCTGCAGGATGCTATGTTAACTGTATATTAGAGGGAATGGCTAGGAGGCTCTAGAGGAGAAATCAAACCTTTAAACACAAGGATTTTACCACAGAGTAAATGAGGAACAATAGTTGTTTAGTAAGATGGATGGGTTGGAAATAAGGCTCAGCTACAGCAGATGAGAAGTTGTGACCCCAGAAGATAACGAGACTAATGATCTACTACAGTGATATTTTTTTTCACAGTGACCAACTGATTCATTGCTCATGCAAAGTTTGAGGAAGACCACTTCCCTTGTAATTAGATAACGAAAGGAAAAAATATCTCTGCAGCTGTGACAGGACTATTGAGTTATCTGTAAATCCCTCTATTCTTAAATGAAGGGCTGTATTCACTCCGCTGACTTTGAGAGAAGGAAGGAGGTGGCAAAGACATGAGATTTGAATTTGTTCCAGCATCTGCTAAAAGCTCTGGCTTTACTTCTGTTTCAAAGTGACTCTTCAGTACTTGCTGAGGCTGAATGACATTTTTCACTGTAGTATCCAAAGGTGATAGAAAGACATTTTTTTCAAACCAGGAAAATGTAAATCTTTTGTTGAAACTTTCTATGCCTGTCTTGCCCCAGAGACCTGAGGACTAAAGTGGGGTTTAAGTGAGATTTATTTATTTTTTTTTAATTTATCAAGTGTTGGTAGATACATTAAGAAGCTTCTCTATGCAGATAGACTGTGTCCGTATATACAGTTTTAAATAGTTGAACTGAAGTAATTCTTTGCTAACAGATGAAGGAGGCACAACTAAATCAGCAATGGAATTGAAAAGTTAATTGATGTAGCGAAGATGACAGTGATCCTATTTAAGTTTGTCTGTAATTAATATTTTGTTTGATATTTTGAAGTTTACTATTTTTTTTTAATTCTACATTTAATATGTTGCTAATGAAGCACTTAGACATTACTAACAGTGATATTTGTGCTTAATGTAACAAGATACTTGCTAACAGATTGGGCAGGAACACTGAGCAAGGGGGAAGGACCATGTCCTTCCCTTGGTCAGGCTGCTCCAACCACAGCTGCAGCTGACTGGGAATCCTCCATGCTCTGCAGTGAGCCATTACTCTCACAGAAGGGGAAAATCCTGACACTGTAACAGTTCTCAGCCCTTCAGACATAGTCCCTTTGCCTCAAAGATTTCTGGAGCATCTTGCTCTGCTTTGTTGGGTGCTGCTTGTTTAATATTATTTGCTCCATTGGCCCCTGCATACTCAACTGGTTTGAATCGCAGAGAATCAATGTCATCTCCTTTCCATCTGCTTCTTGTTTAAAAAGCTGAGGATATCTCCTGTCTCATGCAACTTTTCAGTAATTCCCATATGATTGATGACAATATATTCTACTTGATTTTGGGGGGAAGGGGTATTTAGTTTCTACCCCACTTTTCTAATGCCTATATATACACAAAAAGTCAGTCCTATGGTATCTATTATAGATTATTTCACTAAGCAACCAGCCAAGCCTTTGTTCTGTAATTTAGTAGAACAAAGTAAGCCTGAATTTGACCCTCCAGCCATTCTAAGAAAACAACATCTGTGTGAAGCCATTAGGTTTCCAACACATTGACTGACTGCAAGGTCTTTAAGCAAATCTTCTTGCAAAACATGTTGTGGACCCTTCAGTGTCATCGCTGCCGTTGGTATGCTGTACCAAGCATGTACTGATCTTACATAGATCACATTTAGCTGGTTTTATTCTCTCAGAAATGCTTTTTCTGGAAGGTTGGAATGAACTACAGGAAAAAATGTGAGCTGTCTTTTTCAAGCATGCTCAGAAAGAGCTGGTGTGCTTTTAACTACCACCCCCTCAATTAAGGGGCCTCCTGAGCATGTCTGCAGGAAGAGAGGAGGTGGCAGTGAGGATTGTGAGCACCACTGAGGAGGAGCAGTGCCTGCAGATGCGCAGACTGGCTCCAGTGCATGGCATTGCCCCAGACCTGGCATGGAGAGGGTCTTGGCTGCCAGAGGACTGAGGGGCTCTGTGCTTGGCCTGCCTGTTTCCCTCCCACTTTTCCTCTGTCTTGGTCCATGTGCCCTTCCTCCTTCTTCCTCCCTGTGCCCCAAGCTGTAAATCCCCCCCAGCCATGTCTCGACCCGACTCCTGACTTCACCGGTTTCCCAGCCCTGTGATGTGATGGGGCCCCAGCTGGGCACCACAGGCCTCTCTCAAAGGCTGGTCTCACCCCATGGCTACCCCTCACCTCCTCCCCAGGGGAGCTTGGGCAGAGCCCAGTCTTGTCAGAGAGGGTGCAGCAGCCGTGTGATTCTCACAGGGCTGCTGAGCAGCTATGAGAGGCAGCTTGCAAAGGCCTTGTCGTCACAGACACCCAAGCACACATCGGGGACAGCATCCCCCAAATTGCTCATATCCTGCTGTTGCACACACACATACACCTTCTTGATGATATACCATCTCTCTGGCCTTCTCTCATCACTCCATGTAACATCTCTTGCCCCATTTCTCTTTCTGGGCTCATCCCCCATGTCCTAAACCAACGTTCTGGCCTGTTCCTTGCAGACAGCCACTCCAAACAGCTTCTCCCGGTGACCTTCCCCCAGCTGAGCTCGGCCTGCTGCTCTGGGCCGCTAAGGCAGGCCCAGCCTCCAAAGCTGCCCACGCCGTATGTACCCTGGAGCCTTATCAACAGCCTCACCACCACCACCCCAGGCCCTACAGCTTCCTCTGGGGCAGCTGCGGTTGCCAGCGTACATCGGGGGACTTGGGAGGGAAGGGATGGCCTTGTGCTTGGGCCCTGGGCTGAACTTGGGCAAACACTGTCTGTTCCTTGGCTTGGCCACAAACTTCACATAATTTTGGGCAAAGCACTTTGTCCCTTGCATCCTCATCCACAGTGGGGCCACCAAAGAGCAGTGCCGGATACATTCTGCAGATAACAACCTCTTCAGGTGGAAACCAGGTCTCTCCTATTCCTCTGAGGCTGAAGCAAACTTGCAACGCCGTATCAGTGCCGAATAACATCTGCCTCTGGTGAGTACAAGCGCCTGTAGTGTAGAAGAATGTGACTGCTCCCTTTCTCTCCCCACAGGCTTGTGAAACCATATAAGGTTATTTTTCAGCTGCTTATGCCTGCTTTATTGGGGGCACCATAAAGTAGAACCAAACTGATGAGGAAACTGTGTGGGTACTGTGATTTAAGCTATTTATTCATCTCAGGCCTGCTGAAAAAGCCTGCTTATTCCATTATCATCAATCTAGTCATATATAAAGCTACTGAAATGTCATACAAATAACAGTTTTCCAAGCTGTTGTGCAGAACAATTCAGGTGGGAAGATCTATTAATATTAAATACTTTGGATCCATGGATACCAAAGGGATCCAGCTTGCTTTTCTTTTGAAGATAGAATTATCTAGGAATTACATTTAATTTCTAGAGCTTCTCAACAAATTACTTGTGAGCTTTTCCACAATGAGTTAGAAATGTAGAGCCTTGCCTTTGCTCTACTGCACACCAGAGTATTGCCTTTTTTGTCTCTGTAACTGAAGGGATGCACAGCCCAGAACAGGAGTACAAATACACAACCAACCATGAATCAGATCATCAAAGAGAATTTTGAAGAAGGAAAATGCGTGTCCCTGAGCAACATCCAGGCTGGGGTGTTGACTCAAATGAGTAGTGGGTGAAGGTGAAGTGACTGGGGCATTGAATCCCTGGGTGCCCTCTGAAAAATCAGACCTGCCTGGGAGCTGAGCAGTCAGAAATCTTGAAAGCAGTCTTGAAAATCTTGGCCCAGGCACGGCTTTTTGTTAAGCCTAGCAGGATCACTTCATATTGGCATGCAAAGCTGCTGTGAAACCCCCATGAGTAGAAGAGGGTGGCAGTGGAGCTCACGTGTTAATACTGTATTTCCTTGTTTTGGCCAGCTTGTGTCACAGATATAAAGGTGATGTCTAAAGCTTTGATGAAAACTGTCTTTTCTTCTCAGTGTACTGACAATGATGTCTACAGCTTAAAAAGACTGATAGAACAATCAATCTCTTAATTTGCCCTCCAAATCCTGAATTTCTACTACCATAGATAGCAGGCACTGGCAGACGAACAACTCAGATGCTGGTGCTCTATGTAGAAATGAAGCATTTTTTCTGTGCTATCTGCTGTCTTAACTGTTTCATTTAACTGTTAAGTGCTTCCACCAGGGGCTGTGGGGGAAGTGCAGAATTTGTGTGTTGTCATGCCTGTACTATGTGCTAAGCACAGAGCAAATTTGTGGCACAGAAAGCTTGAACTTCAAATATAAAATATGGATCAGCAGATGGATATAATAAAACAGGAACCATATGGAAACAATGACATGATTATGAACAGCATAATAAGCAACGGTCATAGCACACCAGGGCCATAAGCAGACTTCCTATTCTGGATTCCTAAATTGGGCATCTTAATACCTAAATAGAAGTCATCTGGCTGATCAAGGCAATCCAGAGCATCGCTCCTAGTTACTCCAATGCCTTATACAGCCAATGAAAGTGACAGCTGTGGGTTTGCTCTCCAGCAACTCCCTTGAGCCCATCCAGCAACACTTGAGTCTGGTGCCAAGGAGGATACTTGCTGAGGGCTGAGGCACTGTGTGCCACCAGGATGTCCTGTCCCAAGGCCACGTTTCCAGGAGAGCACTGGAGTGCAAGGTGGGGGAGGTGAGCAGCCAGAGGCTCTGCCAGAGCTCATCTCAGCCCTGCATTGTCTGCTCTGCTCGAGGCTGTGCTGCAGCCGACAGCAGCCCACAGTTCAGCAGGACCGCAGAGCTGCAGGGAGGGGGAGGGGGAGCGTCTGGCTGCAGTCAACCGATTGGGCTCATCTACAACCGGAAAGTTATGTTCTGTGCTCATAGGAGTGGGCGGTTTGCATCTTTTGTATTACAAAACGCACAAGCAGGCCCAAAGCTTGAGCTGTTACCCACCCCAGGATGGTCCTCTCTCACTGAATGCCAGAAGCTCTCTTGCTCTCCTGGGGGTCCCGGGGGTCCAGCATCCTTTTCTGCACCAGTGGTGTTAATGCCATGGGAGGGATAGAACACATGTGTCTTCCCAGGCATGTCCATCACCCAGTTATGCTCTTCTCCTGTGAAATAAATGGTTATCCAGATCCCGACAGGTTGAATAAACTCCAGCATTGACTTTCTCTGCTTTGTGGTTCATTGCAGTAGCCAAGAGGCTGTTACACATGCAGTGTCCCTTTCTCCTTTGGTCCTTTCTTTAGCCTGTCAGTGTGCAGCACAGTCTGAGTAGGCTCAGTGGCTTCAGGCCTCCTACAGACTTTAAGTTATTCTGCACCAGTTACAAAAACTCTGGCAATGAAGTGCTCATGCTGATACACTTCTGAATGTGTGCAGTAGAGCGTGAGCATCTAGAGAAAGCAGCAGTAGAAGAAGCACTGCTAAGGTTGGATACCTCCATGGGCTAGCATTCCCAAGTAGATTGCAGTACAAATGGCTCTGTTGAACTGAGGCTCCTAAACTTCTTTTAAATCAGCCTTAGGTTTGCTAATAGTCAGTCTAAATGTGGTCCCTTGACAATAACAAATGAACTCCAAGAAGCCTGGAATTCCAACTATTTTGTTTGAGATTCCCAGTGAATGTCTTGGAAAGTTTACAGCCTTGTCATGTTCTGCTAATCATTTAAGCATTTAACTTGTTAGATGCTCAGAAGTTCACTATTTTCATGTTTCTTTCCTGAACGTACTAGCCAAAATTTTTCCAATTTGACTGCTCAAAACCAACACCTGTGTTTGTATATAGGCACCTAAATCAATACCTTGCTGCGCCATGCTCTGAGCCCCCCATCTCTGAAAATCATCCACTCTAGATATCTACATATGGTTTTAGGGACCTAACTTTTGGCATTCAAATTCATGTTTGTGATACTTGCACATGTTTTCAATAAGAATCTAAACATAAACCAGACCAAAGAAAAAGAGAAGGGGGTGGGGGGAAGAAAGAAAAACAATACTCTGTAGGATATCTCTGTGTTGACATAAAATATGGAATAATCCCTGCCTATTGCATCTGTGTATGCAGAGTTTTCCTTTCAAATGTGAATTATTGAATCGGTAGTTCAGACTGCCCTTGGAAGACAACTACTGTATCTCACACATACCAAAATGGCAGGCTCCACAGTAAGATGTTTTGCAGTGGCAGTTCAAATGCCCATCACACCTCAGCAGAAGGTCTTCACATTTTCCTATGTCCTTAATTCTGTTCCTAGGCCTCCTCAAGAATGAACTTTGGTGTCACAGATAAGTAAAGGTTTTCATGGTTTCTCTTCTTATCCTATTGCCTTAGTGGTAACTATTCCGGGACAAAAGAATTAAACTTAGTGTGTCCACATCTTCTAAAGCTTCCTTTCAGGGCTCATTTTACCAAAAGTGTGAAGGAGCAGCAGCCCAAGGGCAGAGGCCAGCTCTGGGCATCAGGCCCGTTCCACAAACTGACCGCCTTGGGAGGGCTTCTGGGTGAAGAAAAAGTTAATGGTATGATGTGATTCCACGTTTGGCAACATCTACGAGATACCCAGTGTTGATGACAGCAGAAATTACTTGGTTCAGCTATTTCATTTCAATGGGGTTTGTTTTAACATTTACAAATATGAAAGGCTCATTGACTTACCTGCAACCTCAGGAAAAGCTGAATATCTGCCTGAAGGTCCCTTGGCAAGCCGTGCTTTACCCCTGTGTTCAGAGAAAATAAACCCATGGTTTTTCTTTCATTAATGGGAGCACACAACACAATACATCAACAGATCAATACAACTGAGTGGTGAAACACTATCTGAATATTTTGAGACTGCTGCTGTGATTTCTCCATCCAGTACACTAAAGCCCAAAAAAACCCCAAAGTTTTGGGGACAATGCTTCCTTCTTGCAACTCATCTCTCTGCTCAGTTGGTTCTCTGGTGAACAGCACAGCTGCGAGGGTGCTTGGGCAGATCTGTCCACAGCTTCTCCAGCTGGGGAGCAGAGGCTGGTGATTCTGGTTAAAAGAAAGCGTACCTCAGTCAGCACCTCAGCTTTTCCACAATGCTGTTACTCACCACAAGGCAAAAATAACACACCCAGTTGTGGTCCCCTCCCCATTTCCCTTAGTTGTAGTGTCAGATAGGGCTCCCAGGCTGGGGAACTTAATGTATTTTACCGTTTTTTCAGGCCTAGGCAGTGGTTTAGCTGCACTGAGCCTCTGGCCATGGAAAGTGGGAAGTATTCTTCGCACAAAAACTGGAAGAGCATGTGCCTATGCCCAAAACTTAAAATGAAATGCAAACTGACCACTGTACTCTGCACCAGGAGAACACTTTATTGTGAAAATGGAGTGCTTTCACTATGTACATTCTTCCTGCTCCAGAGAGCACCTACAGAGAAGCATGAAAGCTGTGGAGCCTCCACAGCCTTATACATACATGTTTCCTGTGATCAAAACCTCCAAAGCAGGATGTATGCAGCACCTTCAAGCTTTAATCTGGCCCAGAGGTCACAGCAGGAGCTACAGAGGCCACAGAGCTCCTTGCTTAAGCCATAAATTGAGGTTAAAATTTCCCTTACTGTGTATGCACCAGCACACGCATACTCCTCTCCCGTGCAGTGTTAGGCGAGATGAGTTTCACCTAGACAGAGGCGTTCGATGGGGTTTAGCAGTTCAATGGCTCTCGGTGTGTGACTCAGCTCACTGGCTGTAGTCAGATGTTATATAAAGCCTTCTTCATTCTTTACGTTCGGTACTTCTCAGTTTGGTTTACACCCACCGAAATCTTTTCCATGTTTTTCTTCCTTAGAAGGAAAATAAACTTCTAAAGAGGGAGAAGTGAAGGGTTACATCTGGAGAGAGTTATGTCTGTGGCTCAAAGGAACAACTGGAATGTCAGTAATGCGGAAGTTTCTTCCATGCGGCCATTTTTCCCCTCATATTCAGAAATACAGATACATGCTGCTGCTGCTCACAGAGCTCAACCCCAGTGCAAATTCCAGTGAGGGACTGCAACAGCATCCCTGCTGAGAGCACAGGTAGTGATTTATGTCAGTGCTAGCCACTCAGCCTCATGCACATAGAATCATAGAATCATTTAGGTTGGAAAAGTCCTTTGAGATCACCAGGTCCAACCATTACCCTAACACTGCCAAGTCCACCAATAAACCATCTCCCTAAGCACCACATCTACATGTTTTTTATACACCTCCAGGGATAGTTATTCCACCACCTCCCTGAGCAGCCTGTTCCAATGCTTGATCACCCTTTCAGTGTAGAAGATTTTCCTAATACCCAATCTAAACCTCCCCTGGCACAACTGGAGGCTGTTACCTCTTGTCCTGTTGCTTGTTATCACTTGGGAGAAGAGACTGACCCCCACCTCACCACAACCTCCTTCCAGGCAGCTGTAGAGAGCAATAAGGTCTCCCCTGAGCATCCTCCTCTCCCGGCTAAACAACCCCAGTTCCCTCAGCCGCTCCTCATAAGCCTTGTGCTCCAGACCCTTCACCAGCTTCGTTGCCCTTCTCTGGACACGCTCCAGCACCTCAAGGTCTTTCTTGGTGTGAGGGGCCCAAAGCTGAACACAGTGTTTGAGGTGCGGCCTCACCAGTGCTGAGTACAGGGGGACAGTCACTCCCCCAGCCCTGCTGGCCACACTGTTTCTGACACCAGCCAGGATGCTGCTGGCCCCCTAGGCCACCTGGGCACACTGCTGGCTCATGTTCAGCCGGCACATGTCAACCAGCACCCCCAGGTCCTTTCCCACCAGGCACTTTCCAGCCATTTTCCCCAAGTCTGTAGCGCTGCGTGGGGCTGTTGTGCCCCAAGTGCAGGACCCGGCACTGAGCCTTGTTGAACGTAACACATTGCCAGGAGCACCTCAGCATCAGAAACTTCACCTGTCTTGAAGCTAATTATAAGAAGCCACAGGCATAACAGTAGCAGCAAATTGTATAAATGGTGAATTCTGATGCTTTTTGGTATGTATTTCTGACAAGCTGAGTGCTTGCATATCTCACTGAAGTCAGCTGGCATCAGGGGTGTTTGGCAGAGAAGACGACCCTTTGCGTAGATGGTGACTTGGAGATAAGCAGTAACGAGTTTGTCGCAGCCTCACAGCTACAGATATTGTTACAGATATTGCTTTGGAGGGTGACATCTTCCACCTTCAGGCTCAACTCTGAATTTTGGGGAGCACATGAGTTGAAGAGACAGAAAAGGAAAATACTTTTCTCTGGCATAAATTAGTGATGTGAAGGCTGGGGAAATACACATACAGAGGATCTAGCCTGCACCTCTTACACGTCTAGGTTACCTGTCTGACCACAATTCTCAAGTGTTGGGTGGGTTTTTTTGTTTCATGAAGGTGAATGATAAGCAGTTCAAAACCACTCGCTTCTCAAGCTAATGTAGTTTGTCATTTTTTAAACAAAAGCTTGTTTCTTATCCTGAAATTCAAGTGTTTATCTGCATCTGGTTTTATTTTTTAATCCCTCTTTAAAAAGAAGAAACTTGCCCAGATACTTCACTTAAAAACAACTCAGTTTCTGAAAAGAAGGGTCAATGTTAATATTTATTTAAGCAGAAGTCACAAAGTTATTTTAAATTAATGTGGTATTTGTAAAACCATTATCTCTGAATTTTTTACACACAGTTTATAAGTTTGTTAGTCTATAAACAAACTAATTTTAGAATAATGGAAGTCAGAGAAGAGGGAAAAAAAGCTATCTATGAGGCAAAAACATCTACACTGATAGATTATTCCCCCCCATTCATCATAACTGGAGTATTTGTAATATATTCTGCATATTGTTCTTGTTTTGCTTTTCTCAAAAGCAGGACAAGGTTCTGTGAAGAAATATTGAACTCTACTTGTTTTTAAAGATGTTGTTCAGTGGAGAACAGAAACTACCCTTCCCCATTTTGGAACTTCTTTTTTGTCTGAGATATTCTAGCTTCTATTTGCAGTCACTTTTTCTTTCCTTTCTAAATTGTCTAACATAGAACAAAACTACGCCAAAGTGAAAGTATTGATTAAGAAAAGAATTTGCTATTCACATCAGTGTGTAGTGTATTTTTGGAAATAATTGTGAGCAGAACAGCTACCAGTATTCCAAATGAGCTACATCTGCAGTGCATCTAGCAACTGGCTTTTCAAATATTCCCATGTGTGCTTGACTTGTTCTTGCACCATCTCCACTGACTATTCCTGGGAGTTATATGTGTTACCAGAATGGATGTGGAGGAGCAACTGTGTTTAAAAATAGTGAAGAACACTGGAAAATGTAGCACAGAGACATGGAGATCTCATTGCTCACTCTTGAAACAAATCCACTGGTCCCAACATGAAAACTATGAAAACACTGGCCTGACAGTCCATCATCATGAAACTAAAGACAATACAGTGTCTCAGATTTTGCTGTTCTTTACACTTGATTGCTTATCTGCATCTCCTGAACATCCAGTTATGTGGGAATTAATTACTCACTGTGTTAAATTCATCTGACACATCTTCAGATTAGGTGATTTGCCAGCTATTTAGCTGGCCTCACTGTTGAAAGCCCATGTCTCATTTGCAGTCCAAAGTTGTTTAACTTCAGCACACAATTGCTATGTCTTCTTACACGTCATCTTTGGGTGGGGAGTTTGTTGTCAATATGTTATATCAGTATCAGAATTTTATGTACGTTAACGTTATACTAATGTTTATGTTTCCTATGGAATTATTGATAAAAACATTAAATAACAGGGGAGCAAAACTGGATTCCTCCTAGAAATATGCCTGCTCAGTGATGACACACCATTACCAATGTTTGTCTGCTTCTGAATTATATTTTGGTGCATATTATCTATTTAGTTGGTAATCCGCTCAGTGTGGGCCATGTTGACTCTGACTAAAGGTAGTCTGCAATCAAAGTATCCTACAACATCATGTTTTAAAGAAGTCTGCCCTCTGTCAGTGCTGCATCTTTTATCGAGAGATTTATAGTCTCATTTTTAAGATATAGATAAACAAGAACAGATTTCCCATCAATGTATCTTGACTGGCAACACAAATCTATTACCTCCACTGCACTATTAGCACACCAATGAGCTCTTTAGCAACAAGCTTAGAAGCCAGAGCCGTTAGCCATGCAGAACACGGGGTTACTCAGGAAACTACAGCACTTACCTCAGATGGAAGTGTTTCATGGCAATCTCTTTTTGAGGGACTAATTTAACCCTAACAGTTAATGCAGGATCTTTTGTTGACCTACTGAGGTGACATCCAGCAAGGAAAGGACAAATCATTAATGTCTTACCCACATTAAGAAAATGTGTACCACTGCCAGCAATGGTTTTAGTCAGTTCCAATGACCAAGACAACCCTATTCCCTTCTCTGGTAGAAAACATTCCTGTGCCCAAATCAGTCATCTCTGGGCCCTGGGTTTGTAGATGTCTTTTCTGCTTTAATGAAACATGTTTAGATGGGAAATGTGTTGTTCTGAAACCAATGCTGTGTTCTGAGGAGCATAATTCAGGAAAGTGGTGCACCGTACAGACAGAGCAGGAAAAGCACATGAGGATCGGTGCCACAAAAAGTTAATTCTGGTCTTGTTAGTTAATTGTAGAAAAGAATTCCTGTTTGGAGGCACTAATTTTAAAGGTAATGCTCAGCTATAAAAGACTCAGGAGTACTGATGCCCAAATTGCATCCCTTTGCCATCACAAAGTTAGAGCTGCTATCAAAACCTCCTTTCTTTCCAGATGGAGAGTGATGGGGGGGTGGGAAGGAGGAGGGGGATTGTCTCTTTGTGGATATTTTGGCTGAGGTGGAAAGCAGCAGCTGTGAGTGCTTCAGCTCTTCTCAAAGTCTTCCACAGCTTTCTTAATGAACAAGGAAAGGGAAATTGGAAGCTGGAAGTTGATGAGCATTCTATCTTATCCCATTTCTGGCTTCCTCATGTTAGAAACACACAAAATATAGCAGGAGATATGATGCCTTTATGACATCCCTGTTGTAAATGTGTTGAGTTATAACTGTGCATGCAGATATACTGAAACTTAAAAGAGGTGCAATTGTACTTAAAACAGTTTGGCCTTTACTCCTAAAATAGAAAGCAGCCATGGAATTATTTGCCATGACAAAAATAAAAAAAATCTTGCATGCAGCGTAGGTTTGAGGGGAAAAGGAGAAGGATATTATATATAACCATGTACTGAAGATCCTGATTTGGTAGGGCTTTCATTGTTTTTTCTTTGGGAAATGTTTCTTACCAAGATAGCTATCTGGGATCTTTCTCATCTTTTCTGTTCCTTAGGGTTTTTCCTTAAAGAAAATGTTTTAAAATTCTAGATATAATCGCAATTTTTACTTTTTACCTTTTCAGACTCAGATGTGCCCTAGGTTCTCTGCTTCCCAACACAGACTGGCAGGCAGCTGGAGGGAAAACTGCTGCTTTAAAAATTGAAGCTCTTTGTTTTCTGCCTTCTTTACCCCCTTGTCCAGTCATCCAGATTAATTCTGGATTGAGAACATAACTTAGAGCATTTATCGCTTTCTCTCAGGCCAGAGGACATTTATTTTTTAAAGGAAAATCTTCATAAATAATACTTTGCTTAAATAAGTGTGCTGCAGAAGCTGAATTGTTGTGAGCCTTTTTCACCCAGGTGGCCTGCAAAGGAACAGCCTCCTGGAAAGGGTCTCACCACTGGGGCATGACACCGGGACAGCAGTTGAGATGTTTTTCTCACGTTATGTTGGTGGGATGGTTTTCTCAGGTGTGGCACCCAAACACAGCCACTTGGCTGCCTGTTTATCCAAGGCAGTCCTGCTAATCCCTGCTAATCCCACTAATATCCTGATACACACTACCCTGTGTGCTGGTATGCCATGGCCATGGGCAGCAGCGGACACTTTACAGTAAACCAGCTGGCTTCACAGTGCACAGGGGTGCATGGGCCACCCCACCTCTGAGACCTCCCTGCCCCACCAACTGAAACACCTTCCCAGCCTGGAGGTGCTCGCCACAACCAGCAGCAGAGCCCTGCCAAGCTGTGAGAGCTGCTCCTTTCCCTTCGCTCCCACTAACAAACATCACGCCAATATAAATGGCAAATGTGTTGAGGGGAATGAGATTAGATAAGGAATAAGAAAGAGGGAGGAGGCAAAAGAGAAATACACTCCTCCTGCTGACATGTCATCGCTGGAACATCTGCGTTATGTCTGGGTGTGCTAATGATCTCCTCTCTGAAACCCCACTGCAAGACAATTAGGGCTGATAAATCATGAGGAGGTTTTATGGTTTTAAGATCCCAGATGCTACGGTGGAAAAAAGGGGGTAAGGAAAAGAATGGACACTTTATCTCACCTTAAATCTGCTGAGTGCTGACACAAAAAAACATAACTTGAAAAAGATAGCAGTGCCATAAAACACAAAAGGGGCAGGTTTTCTCCACTTTTGTCTGGATTCCAACTCATACTAAAGACATTCTTCATGACTCTGTCGTTTTGTTGTTTGGGTTTTTTTTTTGAGGGGGGGAGGGGAAGAGATTAAAAAAAAAGAGGCCTAGTCTTTAGGAGTTGTGTATATATGTTCTTGACTGATGAACTTTCGCAGGCACACATGAGCTTGTTCAGCCAGTAAAAAGTCATTTTAAAAAATCAAGCCATAAATTATAGGATGATATCATTGCAAAGGTTAGGGGAAGTCAGAATTGTTTGCTAATGTTTATTCTTTCCCTCTCTAGGGCATACTCTATTAAAAGACAGTATGTATCAGGGTTTCTTCTGGTTATGTTTGTACACACGCTCCCACACACTCACAGAGAGGTAGGAAGCAGAGTACATACTGTTTATAAAGCTAAAGCTGCACAAACTGTCTGCAACAGTTAGTCTGATTATCCTGAGCCTCCACCCTTTTCATAAATTCTCTGATAGTTGATGCTGGCATTTCCAATTAGTTTGCTACCGAGGTTTGTCCAAGCAAGGGACAGACTGGAGGAGCTGGGTGTCAACTGCACCACTGCCCTGGGCAAGCTGTAGCAGCTCCACACCTTTCAGAGACCTGTGAGGAACTGACTGAGAAGTTTACAAACACTGAGTCGATGCACCAACAAAGAAGCCACAAATATTAATAAAAGCTTAGTTTTCTCAGGACTAGTAAACATTGTCTGGAGTCAGTGTCTGGAGTTTGTTAGTACAGAACTTCCCTCTCCAGCGGATTTAGAAAAAACAACTTCCAAATCATGAAGATTTGTTGTTTAAAACAAAATAGGGACAGGCTCGTGTAGGAAACTGCCACTACAGATCTGTTGGCCTTCAATGGTCAAGCATTCCCTGGATTTCGTTCATTAAAAGACAACTATGGTACTTGATTATTCAATGGTGATATTGATGCTAGTAGAACTAAAGAAAATTGCTGTGAATGGTTTCAGTAACTACAGGTGCCGGTATCATTAATAACACACAGCAGTGCCGATGTCAACTGATGTTATACCTATGCTTTCACTGTGCAAGACACCTCGGTGCTAGTGTTGAGCTTATACGACTAAGAGCACGGCTTTCTGAGTGCATAGCCCTGCACGTGCAGGGTTTGTTTTGCATACTTCACCTCAGTGAAGTTCAGTCTGGGAGCTACATTTTCTGTTGGGCTGTATGGGCTACCAAAAGCCTTTGACCAATCTATCTATTTGTAACAGCTGATCTCCCCTCTAATTGGAGGGAGACCATGCCCCATGAGACGGAATCATCCATTGCTCTGGGTGGTGCTAATGCAGATGAGAGAGAGCAAACCTTTTCTTTACTATAGATGAATCCACGCATGTGCAGAGCTGGACATGAATTCTAATAAGACTGGTTATTTCCCACTGTACTGAAGCACCTTGGCCTTTGCATGAAGTTTTTTTTAAAAAAAATAAATCCTGAAGAAAAGGTACTGTGATTTTCCTAGAATACAGAGATGTTCTTTGAGCAGAGAAGACTTGAAAAAAATTATATGGGATGTTCCAGTGGAAAAACTTTTGACATCTGGTTCTGCTCACACAAATCATTTGCTACCACATTAACTCTCAGAGGCTAAAATGGTCTGACCACAACATAGGACAGGGACGGAGGAAGAAGGATTTGACTCCAAAAGATAACCATGGCCAGAAAGATTTGGCTAAGGGTCCTTCTGACCATCTGCCACCCTAAAGGGGGATTCTCAAATGCTTCTTGTGCAGGGACTGGGGGCTAGATAGAAGCGAGAGGGTTGCCCAGGAAAGAAGGAAAATAGAGGGTGAAGTGCAGCTCTGGAGAAGATGTTTTCCAGCAGTCGTGCCTGTTACACCACCCTGCAGCTGCTTGTCTTTTTAAGTCAAAGCATGACTGCAAACAAAAAAAACCCAAACCAGTATGGGCAAGCAGGAAAAAAAAAAGCTTAGGAAGGAAGTGACTGGTTGATGGACTGCTAGAAAGTACCTTACCAACTTCTTGATGGTTGTGGTTATTCTTGTTTACTTGGGAAGGAGAACTTAGGAAGTGACTACCTTGCATCTGCCCAAAATCAAGGACTTAGATGAGCACCAAACATAAATGTATTATAACATGTAATTCTGTGATTGATGACTAGAGAATTATCTCTGATGCGGTGCTTCTTCCAGCTTGTGTGCTCCCAGAGAGAGAAGACTGCTGGTGAGGGCTGGGGATGAGGAGCACCCAACCAGGCCAGCTAGACCCCACATCACTAGTTCTCAGCTGGATTCCCATGTGCATCTGCCCCATACCAGACAGTACTCAGTTACTTCTGCAAGAATCAAATCCAAGATACCAGTATGCAGTACAAAAATCCTGTCCAACTCATCTAAATACAGACAACAGTGAGGGCACCACTGAAAATACGGGTTTATCATCTTAGTACTCTTTGATTTAATTTAACACTGCATGGCATTCCTGTGGCTGGCTGGCCATTCCATTAGCAGTTGTCTCCAACACTCCCATGGACCTGGGTGCAAAGACTGGCATTTTCTCATTCTTTTTCCCCACAGAACTGGGACATCCAGAACAGCCCAGTTCAAATCTACCTGGACTTGTGCAAAGCATCTGATACTGTCCCCCACTCTCTAAAATGGAGAGAAGTGGATTTGATGGGTGGACCACTCCATGGATAAGGAATTGGCCAGATGGTTGCACTCAAAGAGTTGTCATCAATGGTTCAATGTCCAGGTGAAGCCCAATGACAAGTGATGTCCCTCAGGGGTCTGTATTGGGACCAGTATTATTTAACATCTTTTCTGGGGACATGGACAGTGAGATTAAGTGCTCCTCAGCAAGTTTGTGGATGACACCAAGTTGAGTGGTGCAATTGATACTCTAGAGGGAAGGGACACTATCCAGAGGCTTGACAGGCTAGAGAGGTGGACCTGTGAAAGTCAACAAGGCCAGGTGTAACGTCCTGCACCTGGGTCAGGGCAATCCCAAACACGGATACAGGCTGGGTGATGAGTGGATTGAGAGTAACCCTGCAGAGGAGGACTTGGATGTATCAGTGGATGAAAAACTGAGTACGACCTGGCAATGTGCGCTTGCAGCCCAGAAAGCCAACTGTATCCTGGGCTGCATCAAAAGCGTGGCCAGCAGGTTGAGGGAGATGATTCTCCTCCTCTACTCTCATGAGACCCCACCTGGAGTACTGCATTCAGCTCTGGGGCCTCCAACATAAGAAAGACATGGCCCTAATTAAGTGGGTCCAGAGGAGGGCCACAAAGATGATCAGAGAGCTGAAACACCTCCCCTGTGAGGACAGGCTGAGAGCACTGGGGTTGTTTAGCCTAGAGAAGACAAAGTGCCAGGGAAACCTTATAGCAATCTTCCAGTACTTAAAGGGGGCCTACAGGAAAGATGTGGAGGGATTGTTTATCAGGGAGTGTAATGACAGGACAAGGGCTAACAGCTTTAAACTGAAAGAGGGTAGATTTAGTTTATATGTTAGGAAGAGTTTTTTTATAGTGAGGGTGGTGAGACGTTGGAAGAGATTGTCCAGAGAAGTTGTGGATGCCCCCTCCCTGGAAGTGTTTGAGGCCAAGCTGGATGGGGCTTTGAGCAACCTGTTCTGTTGGAAGGTGTAGGGACAGGGACTTCCAACCCAAACCATTCTGAGTCTATGAAATGGCAAATAATGATATAGCCCAGTGCAAGGCTACAGCAAACTGCTAGAGCATGACGCACAAATGCAACCTGGATGCATGCCAGCATGTGAACAGGATGGCTTCTATGTGAAGTGACTGCAGATGGGCACAGCCAAATATCCTGGTTATTCTCAGCAGCGTACAAGGCAGCTGGAAAAACACCAAAATAATTCACAACTCGGATATCACCACATTTGGGCTGTAAGAGGAGAAAAGCTGCACTTCTACTCATTGCCAGTATTTTAAAGATACAATTTGATGAAACTCAAGAGCTGCACTGTAGAAACTTCATTGTTCTAAAATTACAAAGAGGTTGCAGAAAAGCAGACTGAAAAAGAAAAGCCTGCTGAAGTTGGCCATTAACATGATATCCTAAATATCTGCTACTGAGACACTGCTGTCTTCATAAAGAGTCAAAGAAGCATGAGATACAGGAGACCTGCAAGGTCATCTAGTCCATCTCCTTGACAGTGTTTGTTGTTTTGTTCCTCCCCAGTTTCCTATGTCTTAATTTAAACTTGTCCTTATTTCCTTCCTCCTTATCAACCATATGAATCTCCTTTGAAATAACTGCCCTCCTCCTCAGCATCAGATCAAGTAATAGAGTGAACATTTCGTGTCTTTCTCTTGCAGAACCTGAAGTTGATCTATTTCCATTCAGAGCTCAATTGCAGTTAATCACTACTGTCCTCATCACTTCATTATTGCTTGCTCTGTGCACTTCGCTTTTTTTTATGTGGCAAATAGTCCCCCTCTCCCTTACCCACTCACCTGTGAAATTTTGCTTGCATTTATTCACATCATATTTTTTTTTAGTCACCTCTTTAATTATTAGTGAATATATAGGATCTGCACCTGATTTTATTTTCATGAAAGCCAGCAGTGATAGACTTCTTGGGCCAAAACAGTATGTCTGTTTTCACTTGTTCTTAGACCAAACCCTGCTTTTCCTTGTTTGCAGGTTCCTTAGCTCGTTTTCTTTGTAATTCCCTTGAGGCCAACAACAATGTTTTCTCTTGCTCATACTTTCCTTGTTCCCACGGATGAACATTTCATCTACTTGTAACACTTCCATCATTATTTCTTGTAACACTTTTATTTTCACGACATAGCCTGGGCTGTTGGTTGCTTGGCAAGGCTGTCCTGACATTTTCCAAAGGAAGCTAACCTCAGGATAACAACTGCTAGTTACAACTAATAACTAACGACCAGTCACAATTAAATGCCCAGTTACTAACAGCTCTTTTCTTTGACCTTGTCTTCTTAATTATGCTCATTTAATATGTTACTGATAATCATACAAGTTTTTCAATAGATTTCATTATACTGCAGCACAAAAAATATTTTAAAATGCCATTACCAGCTCCATTAGTTCTTTAATATGCAACTACCAGGTTGTAATTGATTGCCAAGGTAACCTTGTGAGTAATCCTGTTCCTGAAGCAGGAGAAACCACAGTAAAGATGAGTAATTTTCTCACCTTTATAAGCTGGCTATTCAAACAGCTATGTAAAAACATGAATCTGAATCGTATCTATGCACAAAAGCCAAGGGACCCTCACTATTTTGCAGTGCTTTTACTGTGTTTTCAATTTCCCAAGGACATAAGAAAATGTGAATATACTGAGGCCATTTATTTTGGCTTGGACAAAATGTTTTTAATACACCACTGTCTTAAGCTAATGAAGACTGGGCAGGCTGCACATGGTGCCAGATGTTACAACTCCTCTACCTCTGTTACAAACATCTAAAATTATCTTTTTCCCTGGACTTCATAGCAAAGATGCATTCCAGTATCCCTGCAGGTACTGAGGATTTTCAGGCTGCTGCCGCTCTTTACACTGGCCCTTACTAGAATGCATTAGTGGCTTTTGAATTACCGTGAAGCTGGCTGTCGTTGCACAGTTAAATTCCAATGAACTTCTGCCCCAGCTTCCTTGAAAAAACAATCCACGAGATTTTTCAGGGAGCAACACATCCTCCAGAGAACAGACTTCTATCATTTTCTGCGTCAAAGAGCTTCCAAATCGAAAGCTGAAACAATGTCTTTTGACTTTATCAAGACAAAATGCTCTGACTTCACTCAAATGAAATGTTCTGATAAATCCACTTTGGTATTCTCAAAATTCAACTTCAGGGAATTCTTGGTATACAGAGGAGTATAAATTTTAACTTTTCATTCCAATTGGAGATGAAAACAAATTCAGATAGGAATTATTTTTTTTCCCCAGAACAGAACTTCGGCATTTCAACCAGCTCACAGCAGATTCCCATTTACAGTGCAGATTTCCTGTCTGCTCTGCAACCTTCTTGAGGAGTTTGAGGCTAAAACTTTCTGCTCCCTTCCTCAGTAGATCAACTGATTAAAACAGTATCTGATCCTTAGTAACCAAGGGCTAAAGCTTTTTTTAAAAAAAAAAAACAACATTATTTCCCCCTGCCCTTTATTTTTGTTTGCCCAAGGGAGTGTAGAAAAAGCAAATATTATCTACAGACTTTTTTTTTTGGTTTTCAGAGGCCACATGCACAAAGCTGTCCCTTCCTTGGAGTTGCAACCCCTTTCCCTATAGCTCTCTGTGATATCTCGTATATCCTTCCTCTCGTTATTTGTTGAGAATCTTCCAAAACAAACACAACTGCAGAAACACAGGATAGCTTCAGATTGCAAGGCTTAGGATCAAAAACTATATTGGCTTTAGGCCAGAGGCAATGCTGCTCACATGGGGATTCGACTTAAATCTCTCTAAAAAGCTGCTATTTTTCCCATTCCCCTGTAAATACTAAAGCAATGTTTGCAACACCTTCATGTTTTTCAAGAAACAGCAGCCTCTTGGTTTCATGTTTTGATGAACAGAGAATGTTCTTGCAGCAATTTTTGGTGGGAAAACTTCATCCCATAAACACACTATGAAAGAACACTCCAGAGAATGTGGGATGGTTGTTGCTATAGTCAGGAGGGCAAAATCCTGCTCTGTTGGGCTTCATTTGTGTTTCTCACATGGGAGTGTGGAGAACTAACTGGAATTCCAATTCAGACTGTTTCTCTGTAAATTAATATGTGGTTGTGCATTGCACAAGACAGCATAACCCATATTGCTGCATTGCCCAAGCATCAGCATGAAACAAAACAAATGGCTTCGTATCATCATAGCACTGTTGCTCTATTCCTAAACATCCTCTTCAAATCAACTTAAGTACCAGTGCCCCAGACTCTACAGGAGAAGGAAATTGCACGTGAACTCTAGCATATCAGCAACACGACAGTTTATTTTAGAAGTTTATCTTCAGCTAGTAAACTCTGAAGAAGATTTGTTGTTTTAAAGACGAATCAGGAGTATACGGAAATCAGTACCATTTGCACCAATATGAACCAGGATGCATAGAGGACAATCTGTATGTTCAGTGTGATAATGCATTTTCTTACCTTCCAGGAAAGCAGAGAGGTTTAAGGCAGATGGGTGCAGATAGACACGTGTTCGTTCCACCTGCGCTCTGAGCTGGCAGGAGAGGAGCCAGGTCCCATCTGGAAGCTGTACCATCGCATTAGTGTGGCACTGTGCCGAACCTAATGTACACTGTCTCTCAGCACTTGGTCCTTGTTTACAGTCCTATTATTCAACATACTGTTCACTGTAAGGCCCCACGACTCCAGTCAAATGTGGGAAATAGATACCTTCCTCGAGAGGCCATTAAATAAATGAACATCATGCATCACAGGGTTAATTGTATGCCAATATTAGGTTAGGAAGAGAAAAAAGATCTTAATATTTTTTAATAGAAACCTCTTCTAGCGTATTCTTCTCTTGACTCGCCTCTCAACACTTAGTCTTACTTGCTCTCCAGTCACCTGTAGTGTCTTCCCACCAGTGTAATTTGGTGTTCTGGTGTAAAACACCAGTAGAAAAGAAAACTTTCCGTGGCTGCAGGATATTTCAGATTTCTTTCAAGGGACAGATCTCACAGTTCCCTGTTTTATGCTGGGACTGTTGGGGAAGAATGAAAATAAAACCCAGAATTGAACCACATAACTTATTTCTCAGTGTTTCCTCTAATATAATATGTCCTCACTTGACAGTGTAATTCAAAGTGGATAGATAATATGAATAAAGGTATTTTATTTCACACAAAGGTAATCTTAGTTACAGAAAGCTTACAGATCTCCCCTTTAGGTGACAGTCTTCTGCTAAGGCTAGCACAGCCTCAAGTAGGATGTGCCCATCAGTGCTTCTTCGGTGCAGCTGAAAGTAAAGGCTCAGCAGAAATAGCCTCATTTCTACCTGCTCATGCTATTTCAAGAAGTCTCAGGGGGAAAAAAAATCATTACATGTTTATATATGTAATTTAAACGTTATGTTTAAAATCGAAAGCTACGCAACAGCTTTGGCCAGGAGTCAGGCTGACAGCTGTAGCCAGCTGCCTATGCCTGGTGGGGCTCTCAGCTCTCAGAGGTGAACATAGCATCCAGAAAGTCAGAATTCCCTAATTCTGGACCAAATGTAGTTTGACTGGGATGAACGATATGTGCAAGCACAAAGGAGCCCACGCTCGTTTGATACCAGGGTTGCTCTAATCAGCCGAGGAGCTGGAGGAGGGACAGGCCTCAGCTGGGAACTGTAAACAGCACTTGAGCCACTTCACTGCCGCAGGGTGCTTCGCAGTGCTGTGCGATCGTGGTCAGGCAGCAAAGCTGAGAAGAGCTGTCATAATATTCAAGTATTTGTTTTCATTATGAATAAGACACAGATGAAATATGCTTAAGCAAAAAAATACAAAAAAGTAAAAATATTTAGAACAATATCTAGAGGGTGCTTATGCTTACACACAGATCAGAGGAAAGCACTTTTTCTGTTTGCTCTGAGAGTAGAAATAAAAATGCAAAAAGTTTGGAGTAAGACGTAAAATGCAGAGGAGGGGAAAAAAGCAACACAAGTTAAAATGATTTTTAAATGGATGTGGTGAGACCGAAGAATTTGCCGATTCCTTTAAACTGGAACTCACACAGCGCCTGCCTGCCTGCCTGCCCCGCGGCCCGGGCCCCCGCCGGGTGCCCGCCCGGCCCGGCCCGGCCCAGGGGCTGCAGGGGAACGGCCGGGTACCCACGGGAGTGGGGGAGCCGCAGCGGCCCCGGGGGGCCCTTCCAACCCACCCGCCCGCCCCGGGAGTCCGCAACCGCCCAGAGCCGCCAGCAGCCGCGCGGCTGCCCCGGGCCTTCCGGGCCGTCCCGGCCTCGCAGCACCTGAGGGCTCGGGGAGGCGACGAGGCGGGAGCCGGGACCGCACCGGGGGAAGCTCCGCGGGAGCGCGGCAGCCCCCGCCGAGCGCCGGGGAGAAGCGGCAGCCGCGCTGCCCCCGCCCGGCCGCTCCGCCGCCTCCCGCGGCCCCGGGGCGTGGCGGGCTGCGGCCGGGCGTGGCGCCGGTCCCGCCCTCGGGCGCTCCAGCGGCGCCGTAGCCGGTGGCGCAGCGCCCCCCCGCGGCCGGGACCGGGGTCGCGCCTCCGTTTGTCCCCGTGAGGGGGTGGCGGCCTGGCCCTGCTGCCGGCCGGGCGGCGCTCACGGGCCGCGGGCCTATGGCCGGCTTGAGTGCGAGCAGCGGCTTTGAACTGTGAGATCTGTAATGTCGTCGTTCAGTACTTAATAAACCTTTGCAATCGTCTGGCTGCCTCCCCTGCAGCCGTCCGCCGGGCTGGGCGGGCCCCGGGGCCCCGCTCCCGCCACCGCTCGGTGGTACCGGAGCCCCCATCGGCCGTACCCGCTCCTGGCTGCGGCCTGCAGCGCCGGGCGTGAGGGGACGCAGGGGCCAGGGACCCTCAGCGCTGCCGGGTGTCTGTCTGCCTGCCCTTGGCGGCAGAAAGTATCTCAGTAATTTCAAATAGCGAAAATGATAGTCCACTAACCCTGCAGGGCGACTAGTGGGTGTCCAGTTCATCCAGAGAAGTAACTCCAATTATTCTTGATTAAATGTTAGCTATAAAGCACAGTTCATGTTTGTCATTATAAATAAGCTGAGGGTTTCTGAGAGGTTGAAAATTCAAGGTGGCATTTGTCAGGGAGGAGCCGCCATCTTGAGGCAAAGTCACTGGTGTGCGTTTCTGGTGGAAAATACGTTTATCTGATAGGCGATGACCCATTTCGTTTCTGTTTTACTGTGGAAGTCGTCATGGCTTACTTCATGAATATAAAATTTGATGAGCTGAAGAAAAGCAAACAACGAGATTGGGGTACAATTTCTTTTAAAATCTGTTGACTTTGCTACATTTCAATCTCTATAAAATAAACTTTCCCTTAACCTGTAAACCAGGTCACTTATCAGATTGTTACGCTTTGGAAATTATTACACAGATTCAACAGAGGGGCAACCCAAAGGAGAACCATACAGAAAAAAAAAAAAAAAAAGGAAAAATGAGAAGACATGATGACATCCTACCTTACCGATACTGAACATTTAAAGGCTAAACTCTCCTTGTAAATGTCAGTCATTTCAGGAGAATAGCATTAACCTTGTGGTTTACCTAGTGTCTGCTGCTTAGCAGTACACGAGCTGTATCAGTTGGTCCTTTTCATATTGGCAATCTCTACTGTGTTTGCACAAATTAGCATCCGTTGCTGAAGGTATAGTAATAAATACATATTCATTACATTTACTTAAAGATGTTGGCTTTTGGTGCTTATTCCTACCTGAAGATGATGATTTGTAGTTCTACTACAGGGGGTGGTTTTGGGCTGGCTGTTACAAAGAATGTCATAACGAGCTGAAATGATTTTACTTGTCAGTCATGTTTTTTATATTAGTTCCTATAGTGTATACTAAATATATCTACTATTTCTCAAGGTGTCTTTAAACAAATAGAATTTTAGGGAGCTTTCAGCATATGTGTATTGTTAAGCAACATAAGGAATACATTAAATAGCAGTAGTCTTACTGATCACTTTTTGCCTTCTCCATCCTCATTGTACATCACAAGTTATTACAGTTATGGAATAGGCAGAATGTTAAGAATAAACAAGAAAAGGTGCTAGTAAATACAAAATAATACTATATTTTCTGTAAAAACCCAGGCTGTAGAATTCCAGGAAACTGTTGAGGAAATTGAAATGTCAGGCCTTTTAAAAAGCAGAGAAACAATAACTCTATTGCCACTGACATCATTGGAGTCATCTATTGAGAAATTAAGGCACTGTCAGCTCTTCCAAAGTTCTCTAGAAATCATGTGGAGAACCACAATGTGAAGTGGCAGTCCTCATCAATAGAAGCTTCTCAAACCCACCATGTACTTCTGAGCATAGTCATCCAAGAATAAGTATTAGTTCATTTGCTTTTCCTAAAGGAATTGAAAATAGCTGTTCCTTTTTACATCGTCAAAAGATCCTTTGGCCCACTTTGCATAACTTGATTATTGTACTACTTAGGAGCTGAGGCCAAGGGTGGTTCTAATACTGCAAACAATGTTCACCCTCCAGTGTGCAGTGGAAGGCTGTTGGTCACAGTAACCATTCCTCCAGCTGCACTAGAAGGCAGCTCTGAGATCACATCTGCAAATCATTCAGATAAGTGACTTTGGTTCCACATAAAATAATCTCTTACAACTGTCCAGTTCTGGAATGTCTATGTGATTAGTGTGATAAATGTTAAATGATCTTACATATATACACAACAGACAAAGGATAATCATAGGGTCAATGAAAAATGATAGTGAGGAATAGATATTGGGTGATAGGAAACAGCACATTTGTTAAACAGCTCATTTGTAGCTGTCTGCAGAAAGGGAGGGTGAGAGTCTGCCCACGTATTACAGATAACAGCAGTATCAGCTATAAAAATTCTAGATGCACTAAAAGCAGACAGAGCCTAAAGTCCAGATAATGTATATCCATAAGTTTTTAAGAGAGGCACATCTGCAATACTTTCTGGCATTTTCTAGAAGTTCACAAGGGTCAGAAAGAGATTCCTGAAGATTAGGAAGTAGCAGATTTGAATCTCACATTTTAAAGAGGCCAAGGGACAGGAAACAAAGAGAACATTATAGAGAAACCTGGACACTGCTGAAATGATTGGGTGAAAAAACACCTGGAGAGGTTCAGTCTCATTAAGAAAAGCTAGAACGGTTTATAATTCATTATATAATTTGAGGTCTTTAGAGATGTTTTACTGCCATTGGAGTTCTTTGTAGATATGGTGACTGCTGTGAATCAAATACATTATTATGACACAAATGAATATACAATCAGCGTGAAGCAACTGTACATACTACAGCTTTTCAATGCTCCAGCTGAAGTTTCTGTGGAGGTGCAAAAAAGGTTAAATGCTAGGCACAGGCTGCTGTTTTCAGTAGTAGGAAAGAAGTTAAAAACCAAAGCTATTAGAGTACCTTTTTTCTGTAGATTATTTTTCATTCTCTCTTTTTAAAATCCTGGTTTCATGAACATTTGGTAACATTATATTAAATAATTTTAAAAACAAGTATTTCATTCTTCATGTGGTATTTTTAACAGCAACACAATGAATCCTAGTAGTCAGAACAAAACTAATTTCAGTAGCAAAGTCTGCTGATATGGCAACACATCCTTGTCCAACCAGAGCTGAGAATTTGGGGCAGGGAGGTGAACACATAGCGAACACACCTGTGCCTTACACAGACCTTCTGCAGATCCAGTTCTGCATTTGTTGTTGTTCTCAAGAGTGTGGGGTAAAATAGAGCTGCACTAGGAACAGGCATTTCTCCACCGGTCCTGCTTGCTGAGGTGAGATTTTCTGCCAGGCTTTGCCATCTTGGGCAGAGGTGATTTTTCAGTGGGACTCTCTTCTTACAGACTTTTCGCCTTCTCTCCTGATGGTTGTTCTCCAGCCATATCACATTCAACTAATGCTTACTGCATTAGGGAGCTACGCCTTTCCACTCTTCTGTCAGGACATCAGTTTTTCTTTCTCCACCAACCCTGTCCCTTTGGAAACGGCAGAGGTTGAAGCTGGATGATGCTATGCAGAGCAGACCTGTCAGGGGAGGCTGCTTTGCTGGTGCACCACAGTTGGATTTTCTACCCCTAAAAGATACTGTGTTTGAGGAGCGAAGAGCAACTAGGATTTCTGGAAGCTTCCCACCTTCTAACAGTCTGATTAAACAGGGATGGCTGCCAGTAAAGAAGGAAAACAATTTATTACCACTGTGTATTGGAACCTACTGGAAAATTACTTACTGCTCAGCATTGTCATTAACTCAGCAACAGATTTGCATAAGGTTTCCATTTTTGCAGGCTAAGGGCCAAATTCATCCCAGATGTAACTTCATCGGTGCCAATACAGCTACACTGAGAAAATAAATTTGGCCCCGAGATTTTAGGATCTCTTTGTATAGTCCATGTTTGTGTCCACCATGAAGAGGCCAATCTCTTGGAGTCACCTAACTGTTCTTCAGCAGAGATTTTATTCAAAACTAAACAGCTCAAAGTCAGGTACCTCTCCAGTGACCAGGAGCTCTGCAGCTGAGAGTGCTTTTCCTGGTACAGCATGAGCCAGGGACACATGAAGCTGGGAGGAGGCTGTACAGCCCCATAGCTGTGTCCCCGTCCCTCCCTCAGGGCCAACACATAGCTAAAGCCCGCTCAGGTTCCCTGATAATTCACTATTTCTCAACTTCATATGTGGTAACCATAGTTACATACAAGGCGTAGAGAGATTAAATAGATGATCCTAAGAGGGGGGGGGAGGGATAAAGACGTAGACATTATTTTGAAGCAGAACTATTGTAAGGGCAGTCAAGAATAAGGAACACCAAATGTTCCCAGAATGATCCTTATTGATAGTTTACTGTGTTAAATTTAAATAGCAAATCTTTCAGGTATTGTATAAGTGGAAGAAAACCTAATTTGTGTGTCCAGACTAGTGAGGCTTTTAAAAAGTACAATGACGTCTCTGACACTGCATACTATTCTGAATATCCTCAGGCTACCCGAGGTTTCATTCAGATATTTGCCAATGAAAGGAGAGCTGTTAACTTTTTATGAAGAGTTAAATTTCTAAAGCCAGAAACTCTACTCAGTACAGGCCTCAGTACTCTCAGTACCCACTGCTTCTTCTAATCAGGGCTTGAACAGCTTCTATAAAAATACCACTGATCGGGCTTTTCTATCTGTAGCTCAGACATGTCTTTCAACACCTTATCGTGCCTTGGTATTACCGTGATGAAGACAACTTTATACCTGTATTTAGTCAATGCTTGCATTGACAAGCAAAGCCACTTGCTCAATTTCGCTTCTAAGGCAGTTAATGATCTCCACATAGTCTTTTATTTTCAGTGTTACACTCACATTGACGACAGTTGTTCACTTCATTAGAGTTTTATGCATGTATCTGAATGCAGAATCAAGCTCAGATTTGGATTTAATTTCAAAATACTGGTCTTTCTTTCCTTTCCTTTTAAAAATGTGTTCCTTGCCAAAGTTTGCACCAAAACAATACATTGGTTTTATATACTGCACAAAGCGTTACATTTCACTCTGCACACTCGTTTTCATGTTACTGCTCTGGGCCCCGCCTGAGTTTAAATGATTAAAATTAAGCAAGTGCTTAAATATTTTGTGAGGTGGCAGCCTCGGGCCTCACAGAACTACTGAAGAGACATGTAAGGGTTGTTTCTTTATTAAAGGAAGGAGAATGAGTGGTACTGAGGGTGTTTAGTTTCATGAGAGAGCTTAGGGCTTATTCCTGGACAGGAACTTTCTGTGGTTAATTTTGAAGTCTTAAGGTTATGGAGTGAAAAACAAAGAATTATGTAAGAGAGAAAATACATGTTTAGTTTGGGTTTTATTCTGTTCTGGTTTTAACTCTGACATCTGAACCTGGAAATCTCAGGCAGTTTGTGGAATAGTTCAAGCCTAACTAGCTCCTGTGCACCGCCGTGACTGGTGGTGGAGCTCTCTGCCGTAGGAGGTTTTCTGCGTGCAGTTTACAATGCTGAGCAGGTTGGTAGCTTGACCTTGTCTTAGGGGCCTCAGCAGCCTGAGGAGCTGTGGAGACTTCCTGCCTGCTAAGAGTCCTATTATCTGTTGCCACCTGGTCTCAATCCCTTGCAGTCTTGAATTTGGACATTTCCTAGATCAGACTGTCCCTTTGCAACTTAGAGGTTAAGGCAGAGAGTAGGATGAGTCTAAGAGACACGACAGTCCCATTCAGGTGATGACACCTTTCTTGAGGTATCTCTTTCCTTTGGAGACAGGGCATAGATGGGACTGGTTTGTCCTGTGAAGATGGATTCTCTGTGTGGTGTGGCAGTAACGCATCCCTGGAGGGCAGGCTAGTGGGCTAGGAGCAGAGCAGGTGCTAGGGCTTACTCTGCGAGGGAGAAAACCTTCATCTTTTGTCATTTCTTTATTTTCAGAATGACAGAGGTGACACACCCCAAGGAGGTGTTTGTGGTGTTTCTTTCTCATGAGTTTTAGCACTGGATGGCTCTCCATTGACCCCAGTAACTGCTTTACCCCTCTCCTACACATTGGCATAAGACTGCATCTTAGAGGGCATTTCTGGCTTTCATTGCATTCTGCATCAGAGATGTTTTAGTTATGTCATGTTTGATCCATGATTTATCATCTCTTGCCTCTATCCTCTGTCTTTTCCCTTTTTCTGATGGATTATTTTATTTTATGTTTTGTGTTTTTCTCAAATGGCCCTTGTTTAAATGTTAAGAGGCTGTTTTCATGTTAGTGTGTTTGTATTTTCAACATATGTTTATTGTGCTGCAGAACACTCCAAATGACCTGGGAAAAGAAGTGGCAGGTTTTATAAATAAATCCATTACCGTAATTATTCTGATTTTTAACTTACAATGTATTTTCATGTGACTCAAGAGATGCAAACAGAAAAAAAATCCAGGCCACACTTAATCAAATAAGTATTACTTTGTTTAAGTGTATTATCAGCAAGAAAGTCTGGTCTTGGCTCACTACAAGCTGACTTTCTATATTTAACACCAGAGGCTTTCAAAATTTCAGCCTGCTTTTTTCAGGTAACTACACTCAAATATCCTTGCTTTCATGAAGAATATAGTAAGACATTCTTTTTTGCTTTTGAACTTAGGTGATTTTAATTACAGGAGGTTTTACTGACAAGATGGCTCATTTATGATTTGGATTCAGATTGCCGATGGTAACTTCTATGACTTCTATAAAATACTTCCCTCTCCCCAGATCCTTTACATAGTGTGGTTCTCACCTCCCACCTCAGGCTGTTCTGGTGCAGCAAGCACTCCCTGCAGTGATGTGTTTCCAATGCATTTCTCCCTCTGTCCAAAGTATACTGGATCCAACCCTATTTTTGCAATGGGGTTTAATGAGTGAAGAACTAATTGAGCTTCTAATTTTATGAGTTTATAATGGAACAAAATTCCTTTCAGATTCTAGAATTCTCTTGCTAGTGCTGGAAAAATGTGCAATGATACAGCAGTGGGTATTATGCACACTGCAGTTCATTTCAGCAGTACAGCTTCTCAGAGCAGCCATACGCTGTTTTAACAGAGAAACAAAAAATGCTCAGCTAGGAAAGAGCAAGCAAGTAAAAGCAGCCCATTCACATGATGTAGATTTTGTAATGAACATTGCATTGTGCATCCATCAGATTTATGTTCATAAAAGCCCAATGTTATGCTATATATGGGAACTACCTTTCAGTTGTGTCGTAGCATAAGGCACTTATCACTCAAGTATAAAAGTGCTTTCTGTTGACCTTTTGCTCTTACATCCTTTGATGGATTTTGTGTCCACATGGGAGTAAAAAGGCTATTTCGATGAGGTCTCAAAAACCAGCAGAGAAGAAATTCAGCATAAACATTTGATACGCTTTGTGGTTATCCTGCTGTATGGCTTTGAATCCCTGCCCGCAAAGCCAGTATTCTTCTGCTGGTGTCCCAGTCTGCCCCCAGCACCTTTTTTCTGTATCATTCTTCTCCCTGTCATTCTTTGTCATCAATTTTCCCATGTCTGGTAGAAAATAGCAGACATTTCTTTGGCACTGCATCTAGCTGTGTCTTTCATAGGACTCAGTATATGCAGACTCACTCCTCTACCTACTCAGTGCCTGAGGCCTTCTCATTTGGACTCAGAGCTGTTCCTTAGAAGAAGCTTTAACAGTAATGAAAGAACCTCTTATTTGCTCTTTCCATTCAGGTTTTCTCCTATAGGCTTAACTTTCTTAGGGACCTATTATTAGCATTCTTAACACAAAAATTCTTGCGAATGGGAGAGTCATAAGAATGTTATTAAGATCTCATAAGGCAAGAAAAACATGCCCCCACTGAAAACTGTACTATTACATGCCACCTACAGGAGAAAAGATGGAAATCTGGAAGTTTTACATGATCTCGCAAAATTACAGGTTTGGGGATAAAGGAGTATCGGGTTTTCTGTTAAATTTTTTGCATAGACTGTTTTTATTTGCTGTGTTTCAGCTTATTTGTCTAAGAAGGATTTTTGTTGCCTAGATGTTCTGAAGTAATTTGTGTGAAACATTTCAGGAGGGAAAAAATGAGATGGTGGCAGTTAGACTTTTTCTTTTGGGACTATTCTATAAAAGCCACAATGCTTAAAGTGAGCTTAATATTAGCTATTCTGATACAGCTGAACACAGTTTTCTGCTCAGTAAGGGAGAGCTGGCCATATCTGAGACTTTCGTAAAAGCAGAGCCCAAGTCAAGTCACTTACTGAGCTGGAAGTAGATCTGGGATTGTTCTACAAACAGCCAAGGAAACTATAGGTACTGGTAAGCCAGTGGGAACATTATCAGGGCAGTGTGCCAGTCTAGCTCCAACCCTGTAAATTATTTTACAGTGGCAGGAGGTCTGTGGGAGTGTTGATATTTGCTGTCTGATGTCCCTCTATTTCATTTTTATGATGTTTGATAGATGGCATGTTTTTATTAAGCAGAGAGCTTTCAGGACAGCTTCCCTCTAGATAAGGAATCGGTAAGCCAGAGAGCAGTGGCCATCCCATGTGAGCTGCACCCAGGAAGGCTTAGGGTGAAAGTCTCCAGGATTTATTTTCAAGGACTGATTGAAATTTGCTTATGTAGGGGGAAATGAGGAATTCGGAAGAAACAGCAGAACTCTATAGTCATTTAGGCAACATCTGAACAATCAGACTTGAAAAAGTTCCTGTAGCATCCAGACTGGTAAGTCTCTTACCAGTCTGAGCTGTGGGTGTTGTATCCTACCAGTCCTCTTTTCTGTGGCGCACCATGTTTTTTGCAAGCAGGAAAATTGAAGCCCATGTTGGAGCACGCCAGCCAATTCCACAGTCACACACCCGTCTCTCCTGGTGTAGCCTTGGATCATATGGTAGTTACCAAAACCAGGCTCTTCTCATACCGCTGGTAGGCTTCCTGTGTGGAAAAGCCATACACAGACTTGGCCGTGCTTTGGCCCAGCTGGGAGCTAGGTCTGTCTGAGCAGCCCTGTGGTCCCAGTAGCCCACAGTCTTGAGCCCAACCAGGTCTTCTTGTTCCCCAGCCTCCCACAGGGTCCCCAAGGCATAATGCTGTCATGAAGGGCTACAGGTCTTTTCACAGGCATTTCTAAATCAGCTGTAGATTTGCCTAAAAAATGATTAACATATTTTAAATAATAAAAAGAATCACTCATTTCTTGAAGAAAAAATTGAAATCCAGTTTTTTATCTGCTAAAACATGAATATGTCCAATTATATACCCAGTCTATGCAGTTGTATGTTGTAGGGGGAAAAATAGAATGGAAAGCTCTGAATTGCTTTGCAAGAGAAATGTCAAATAAAGAGCTCAGTTAACTGAAAAACGCATTCCTTTGAAAATGTAGTAATTAGAAGACCAAAATATATTAGATAAGCAATAAGGTCCCAGGAAAAATTACATGGGAAATTGCAGTTGGTCTTTTATAGTCACTCTATATGCTGAGGATTCATAGATTATTCTCTGAGACATGAATCAATAAATGACAGGCTTTAAAATAGGTTTTTAATGAATGTTTTCTACTTAAACACAAAATAATGTGAACATTGAATTTTTTAGATTTACAAGGATGCTATTGTGACTGGCAGATGTGAAATTTAACACAGACAAACCACCTCCTGCAAAGATTGCATTACATTTTATGGCATTCACCTGATAGTTCGCAATCCTAAGCTTGGAGTTCTTTCAGGAATGTTAAAAACCCAGCTCCTGAGCCTCAGTGCCCAAAACCCCCACACATGTAAAATCACACCCGTGATCTCTCAGAGTTCATTTCCCACTCCCTTACTATAAACCCTTAGGGTCTGAAAATGAAACAACTCTCAAGCCTTAAAAGTAAAATTCACTTCACCTGCATGAAATCATAGTAATCAAGTTTTTTATGGGTGAAGTATGGCAAGAGAGAGGGAGAAAAAATTTACACTGCAGGAGTGTGAGGTCAAGTCAGGAGGTCCTGCACAGTCCTTCTTTTCTCCCTCTCTTGCAGCTGCTCCTTTTTCTGGTCTTTTGACAGTATGAGCAGCTGCAATTCTTCAAGAGGCATGAAAAGCTGAGGCTCCAGGAACTGCAGACAGCCTACAACCAGGAGCTCTTTCTCCAGCCCACTGTGGCCTCTGCTGTATTCTTTCCTGTATAGCTGCTCCCCCTGGGGTCCCATCTATTCATCCTTACCTTACCTTACCTTGCTTGATATTAGCTGCCTGATTAATTGAACCATTTAGATCCTAATGCAGAGCCCCTGAAGGTAGTAAGAGCTTTGCCAATGAATTTGAGATTTAAACTCAAGGCGGGTCCCTTAAAACGTGCAGTATGATATGAAGTGGCAAAATTACAGTAACTGGAAGAACTGGGGTTGCTGCTTGATGAAATTTTTGGGACTCACTAGCAATGGTAAGGGCAAAGCCAGATTGCTAAAGTAGCCTTGAATAAACTGCATTAACACAGATCCTCTACAGCAGTAGGGTAAAAACTGGACGTTATCAGTATGTATGCCAGAGGTGCTATCAGAAATTAACTCAAATAAATAGAGGTTGGTCTATAGGTATAAAAATTTCATGTCTTTAGAGGAAAGTATCATTACATGAAACTGACTGGCCATTGCCCCAAGGGGCATTGCAAACACTGTAATTCAAATACAGAGATACTTTTTATACTTCTGCAAATGCATGGCCTTGAAACAAGATACAAACTCTGAGAGCTGTTAAAAGTACAAATACCATCTCTGCTACAAGACAGAAATTGCAGCAAAGCCAAGCAAAAAACCCTAGATTATATGTGTATAAAACTGATTTTACAACACTCCCTAGATGAGACAGTGTTTTGTAAGATTTGCAAAGGCTACAGCTGATGGTGAAACCCTGCAGAAAGAAATTCAGACTACTGGGATGGAAGGGATTGTACTGGATTGTCAGTCTAGTTTAGCAGGGTGGTGGCTCCTAAATTGTAGAAAACTGTGCTATGAAGAATATGCCAGTGTAATCAGGGGATGAGATAAGGTAGAAGTGATGTTTTATAATAGCCTCAGATGAACAGTGACATTAGGAAGCAATGTTAAACATATGCCAAAATTCAGGCCAAATTAAGCAACAGTGTTCATGGTGTGGTATAGGAGAATTGGTCCCTGGGAATAAAGTAACTGTAGATTTGTGTATGTTGGCTGGAGAAAAGTCTTAAATATTTCCTAGACTATTATTCCTGCTTCTCTGAGGTGGCCTTGCCTGAAGAAACTCCAGGTGATTGTGCATACTTAGTTTGGTTTTGCTACATATGTTTTACTTGTCCTGGAAGTATCTGAAAGCAGATAGAGGGCACAGGACATCATTTTAAGCACTTCATAAAGAAACGGGCTTTTAGATACATCTTCTCATTTCCATGACCGCGATATGACAGGTTCTTTGGGAACTATGTCTGAATTGTAAAACATCCATGAAAGTAGTGGTAGAGTCAGACACTGATCATTGTTTAGCCCTTTGAAGATACAGAAAACCATAAAGGCCGGTTCTGTGGGTGCTGCATGGAAGAGCTCTTTCCTTCTAGTAACCAGCATTGGTTTTCAAAAATTTTGGTCTGGACAATGCACTTCCCAGGCCAGGAACTGGCTGGTGGTCCTTCTGGTTGGGCAAGGGGGTCATGGCTGAAAGATCAGGAGGAAAGTGTCATCTCTAAAGCCACAGCCATGTCACATGTCCACCTGGCACTGCCTGGGTAAGAGCTGAGGCTCTGACACAGCAGTATTTCTTGAAATACTTAGTGCACACTCGTACTGACTTTTAACCAATATCCTGGGGAAACTACCAAATGAAACAATGGTTGTAAAGTCTCAAGGGACTAATATAAAGTGTTGAATTTAGATTTTAGTTTTCTGAATTTACATCTTTTTTCCATGTCTTGTTTGCTTCTGTCATTTTTAACAAACATTTAGACCCTGTGACAAAATCCCCAGTGCCCAAGTTTCAGTTCCACACAGGATTAGCAGGTAACCTGGATGCTTATATGACTGGCAATAATTTGGGGAACTGCTGGTGTATTTCCAGTAACTAAAGAGTACATTGCAGAATTCTGCAACTGATAGTGCTTATCATCAATTTACACTACAGATTTAAGTAAGAAAAAGTTAATAGTATCAGAGAAGAATTAACTGAAGCATTTTGCACCTAAACTTTATTCTTTAACAAGCAAAATAGAAATATAGCTATCTGTGAAGGTAAAGGAGAGGTTCCAAATAATTTGTAAAAACACCCTGCATGTTAAAAAATCAATAAAGTCAATAGGTTTTTTTTCTATTTTATTTTATCAATAAGATTTAAAGTAAAGTTTTCGCACGTGCAGGCTATGAAAGAAATTACTATATGAAACCAGAGCACTGCTGCCTGCTCCAAACATTACCAGTATTCTCAGTACCAATTACTCCGTCTGGGACCAAAGGCTCAGCAGTTACACACTTCTCAGTTCTTCCCTGACAATAGTGTTGCAGAGAGTGTGCAGGAGACCTGTCTCACGGCTGTGCTGTTCTTGTCACCTGTACCTTGTTAGAATAAAATGGCTCCAGCACTAGATGCCAATATTTTAAGGAATGTAGCAGACCTTTCCATCTGTGGGAGTGTTTCCTGCTTTGCTTTCTCCGATACAGCCTGTGGTTCAGAAAAAGTCCTGGGTAAAGACTGCATTTGTAATATTATTATATGTTATAACACTGTTGGCTCCAAATGCAGTGGTCTCATTTTCAGGTATCTTCACAAGAACATACCCACTCCGGTGGCTGCCGGTATCTCCAGAGGACAGCAACACACCAATAATCACACACTGTAGTGTTTATCACTGCAGAGCCTTATTGAAGATGTTAAACCATACACAGTGTGCCTGCGTGGCCCTGCACCCCTTTCTTTGCCCCACCTGGCACCCTTCGCCCCAGCCAGCCACTTGTGCATAATACACGATGATCATGGTGCAGAACACAAATGCTGATGCATCCTTACCTCAAGTCACAGCCAGAGGGGTGAGGCGGGTGCCCTCAGCAGCACTGCTGTGCATCTGTCCATAGGGGCGCTTAGGGCTGCGACCTGTCCCAGCAGGTCTGCCAGCTCGGATCATGGGCTGTCCTGAATGCTCAGGGCTCTCCTGAGCACAAACTGTGTATGGGGGTGCCTGAATGCTGTCAAATAGCTCATCTGCTCTTCAAGAACCAACTTTATTTTTTTCCTAATAGTGTTTTTGCAAGATTAAATAAGTGTGAAATAGGCATTTATATGATCCCTGTCTATAAAAGATCTTATCTGCCTGCTGAGCTTCTGTCCCCTATTTTCTAATGGGAATCAAGTCCTTCAATTCATGGTGCTAAATTTACTGTAATTAATTATATCTCTGTTCCACTGCTGTCTTCATAATGGGTAATAATTCTGTGCTCTGTACAGATAGATGTTCCTATGGTACTGCCACAGGCGTGCCTGGGCTGGGATATGAATAAACTTACAGAGGTGACTGAAGACTGAAGTTTCAGCTTTATGTGGCAGCAAGGAATCAGACCACTACTATTTATTTATTCTTTTAGAAACTTAATTCTTCTTTTGTGTTTCATAGGCTAAGAAACACAAAATGCAACAAAAGACAATTTCAGACATGACACACTGCTGTATGAAGTGCACAATGCTTATACTCAACTGAAACTATACAAGAAATTTTTGCAAAATTATTACCATTAGTGTTCAGAGGAAGGATAATACTGGTTAATTTTGTTCCCTGCTTTGTTTTTCAGGAGGACAAATGGGAACTGAATTTCTGTACCAGTAAAAACTGTAGGTTTAATATCCAGATATCTAGGTATTTAGGACAATTGCAAAAGCTCTATCTGAAACCTGTTTCTTAGGATACCATACCTGTATAGTAATTATCTCCTGTCACTGTTAAAGAGAAATACCAGCATGGCACGCTCCCAAGCACATGGATGACAGATGCTCTGTCCCCCTGGCAGGGAAATGAAACCCTGCGTGGAGCTGGGCACGGTTATTGATCACAGTCTGCCACAGCAAGCCATGGCTATGCCTGCAACTGGACATGTGTAAGTGAGCAGGCTGTGCTACAGACCTGACTCTAATACACTGTTCATGTGTGTAGACGGTGCATCACACTCTTCACTGCACATGTAACCTGCTTTCTGGTGAGCAGGTCCAGTTAGGACTAAACATCCTGCTGTCTTTTTCCTAGCTTTGTTGCTAGTCTAGAAGAATAGCTTATATGTCATTTAAATTTTTTCTTCATTTCTTTGATTGAGACCGGGGGCCTCAAACCTGACTTCTTGAAAACTGCAGGTAAAAAGTACTACACAAAACCAGGTATTCATCTAATTAACATCAGGTGTGACATCTGACTTGAAATCAACTCGTGAGAAGTGTTACAGAAAACTAGGTGCTCATATAATTAACATTGCTTATTCGGTTTGTACAAATAAAAACAGCTACTTGTATTCTATGGCTTGGGATGGTTCCCACCTTGGTAGAACTTTAGTGTTATAAAAAAACCACTGCAAATATACTTAAAGTTGGGGCATTTTTCCCTTAACCTGAACCATACTTGACGAAACGGAGGGAGTTCTGGGCTGAATCTTGTATACGAAAGAGAAGTCTGGAAAACAGTTGTTAACATTTTACAACTGAGTTATGAACTCTTGAAAATATGAGCTTTCCCTCAAGTTTGGCAGGAGAGCATACCCTCTTACTAACCTGGCTTGCAGGTGATGCTGGGTTTATTAAGCTCAGACACTATTTTTTGAAAATTTTGAGTGGTGCAATGCCTGTGTCTGTTGCCTTGTAGCTATACTTCTCAAGGTTGATTTATTCACAGAGATTTCTTTCTCAGTTTCAAAAATGTAATATAACTTAATTTTTAAACTTGCTAAAAGTAAATATTCAACATGTTATTTAGGGGAGAAAATAACGTCTTACAGGAGCTCTGTGTGAGACAAGTTTAAATTTGTTTAGCATCTTAAGGGATGTTGCAGCAGGCTTATATGTTTGCCAAGTATATTTCCATGTGAAAGGCTACCGTTGCATCTTTTCTCTCCTTGCGTTCTGGGGAAACGGTGTGAGCCTGCTGCGGCATGGAAACTGAACATTTTGGATATGATGATGTCCAACATCTAATGAAATTTTCAACCTGTCCATATGGACATAACCTAAGTTGTTCGGATATATATTTTCCTGTTGGCTGAGAGTGGTTAGCAAGAAGTAAATAAAACTCCTCCTTTGAGAAGCATATAATCCATGGAGGGTTTCAGAGAGGCCAAAAATGGGATTTTTCCAACTCTCATGTCAAAACACTTGGGAGATACTTGGATTAAAAATGTGCTTAAGTGATGTAGGCACCAAGGAACCAGACCAGCACGAAGGTGAATTCTTTTAAGTCTCCAACAGTGATTCATGCAGCATTTAAGTTGTATTTTGGAACCCTGTGGCCCCTCTAGCAAGCTTATGGGTGAAAGCTAGAGAAAATGGTGAAACAAACAGCAGAGACAGAAGTGAAATGTAACATATTAATGAAATGTAATATAATATTATATCTATATTTTTTAAGAAGTATGGAGGTTGGCTGATTTTTCTTGGTATTCATATAGAATTGAATAACTCAAAGAATGATGTGCAAGTGGGATACACTTTAAAGAATACACTAAAAAGTCTTTGTTTCTACCTACCCTGTCAGGACCTTTTCTCCTCACATTACTGTTCTATTTTGCTGCAGGTTTTGTTTTATTTCAGAATTTTGGCTCATTTCAATAAGCTGTTTAAACTCTATGGCAACTGGAGAGGTAGTGAAATTATGAATTCATAAGAAAATCAGGTAATCAAGAGGAGAGAGCAATTTTAAGTCAAGCTTCTTAGCAATCTCTACAGAGCATAATTTAACCTTACTTAACATTTAACAAGAGCTTCATTTACGTAAAAGTGATGCAATTAAGTGCCAGGGCTTCTAATAAAAATCTCTGAGGCTTCCTGCAAGTCTTGCAGCAAAATGAAAGAATATTAATTTCAACTTTCTTGAACTTTCTAAGGCAAATATTTTGGACTCTTTAGGAAAATTGAAAATTTATTTAGAAGAAAATACCTCACATCATTCAAAACAGTGTCTGTGAAAGTTTGATGTTTCCTTTGAAAATATAGACATTTCCATTAAAAATGTGTAAAGTAAAAGCACAATTTATCCAGTTTTCTGCAAGTCCATCTAGAAAAAATGATCTGATGTATTCAACAAAACCCCTTTATTTCATTAATCTGTATATAAATTGAATTAAATATCAAAGATTAAACACACAGACACAGAAATCATGAACATTTATGTAGAGGCACGTAAATGAAGGAGAGGTGAGGGGACACCCAGGACTCCATGGTGGAGATGGTTCAAACACAGAGTGAGTTGCTCTGGTGAGGACCCCAGTGCCCACCCATTCCATGCACTGAGTGTGTTTAGCATCCTGGTGGACGATCAGCATTACCAGTTCTACTCCTCCATGAGGACAGACTGTCATTTAGAAGGGTCTGCACAACAGACTCTGATAGAGAAATGAAAAGGTAAAACAGATTTTGGACAGTAGAAAAGTTCTAAGTACTTAGAGCGTCTTACATATTTTCTGTGTCTCAAACTGGAATAAAGCTTACTAAGGAACACTCGCATCTTTTTCTTTTGATGCAACCTTTCACAACCTTAGGGCACATCTTAAATTTCCCCTCATAAAAGTTCAACGATAGTGTTAACAGCATATAACCTTAAATAGCTACACATATATGAGCAGATAATTAAGTACTGATCTGCTTTTTAAAATAGTACATAATTTCTCTTTGACCTGTTCTATTTTATAAACCATTATGGATAGGGCTATTTTTCTAACAATGCGCTGATTGCAAGATACTTATACTAACAAAATATACATGCCAAAATTGCATCTACAGAGTACTTCTGTTTAAAAAGCCCGGTAACGGCATACTGATAGTGTAGTTCTCAATCTCAAAATAGACTAATAACCTGCTTTTAACACTCCTTTTAAATATTTCAGGGAAACAAAGCTATGAAGGCAGATAAACTTGTAGGGTTTGAAACGGTAAAGATGCCTGGCTCTCTGAAACATACTGTACTAATCTAAAAAATGTCATGTAAGTAGCTTGCTTGTGCAGTGGTATGAGGTTTTTTAGTATCTTTAAGCTGTATCGCTGTGTTTCCCTCTCTTTCTACAGCTTACTTTGTACTAACAAAATAGTATTGTGATCCCATTGTGCAGATCCATCGCTGTCACAGTGAAACATACTCCAAAACTAAAAGTAGGAAAGGAAATTAGTTTGAAGTGATTATCTGTGAAAAGATAATGTTCAACAAAAGAAGATGATTTGCATTTCTTTCCAAACGTCCCCAGCAGAACAGTATTTCATAAAAAAGGAGCTGTTAATTTCAGGCAAATGTCAAGGTGTATCTAAGGACAAAAATAAAATATTCTCTGTCTTGGTGAGAAACAGGTCTTGGTAAAAATGCCTGAGGGCAGCTGACTCCCTTCTGTACAGTTCAGGCAGTGGTAGCCATGGGCACTGAGTCAATAGCCACTGGATGCATTATCTATCCTGCAATACAATTACAACGATCAGACTTGTTTCACTGTCAGTGAGAGGCCGGGAATAGGAGGCTCCGAGCAGCTGGAAATTTCCTTAATCCTGTTAAGTGAAGCTCCCTCCCTTAGTCAAAAACAATCACATCCCAAGTGGGATTTTAGGATATAAAGCATCTCAAAGCTTGTTTGTGGGTTTTCTTCCCAATCCTTCCCACAAAATGAAGCCGAAGATCTTTGCACAGAGGCAGGCAGGGGAGTGGCTGCCCAGCCAGCTGGACGGGAGGCATGGCAGGAAGTCCAGTAAATGCTTCTAAAGTGAGTTAAGGTATATTCCTGAAACACTAATCTTCCCCTTTCATTCATAAATCCTCACAGGGTAAGCTTTGCTGATTTGAGGGGGGGAAAAGGAAAACTCTTTCTTCCTGTAAATACTTAAGCAGAAGGGAAATGTCACAGGGGAAAATTATCATCATAAAGGTCATAAATCTTGAAGGAGCTTAGTAATACAAAGCGTCTGGAGTTAAAGAATCTTTTAATATCACCTTAGAGATACTAGAGGTCCCAATCCTCAGCCTTCCTGCTATTCAAGCTACCTTCCTTCTGACACTGAGGGAAGAATGTGGGAATTATTACCTCCTTGCATCACTGCAAAGAAAAACTACCCCATGACGTTCACATGTCTGGCCACACAAGCACAAAACAGTCCTGTAAGTGGTCCCTGAGTGCATATAAATCCTGTGAGCCTACGTTCTATCAGCACAGGCTATACATTTCATATCTTTCCAGCCACCTCTGTTCTCACTGTTGGCTGGTGGATGGTATAATCCACCCTCTCAATTTTCAACAGGATTTTTTTGTTTTTTTGAATGGTCTGGCAAAAAATGGCTATTGATTAAAGTTAGAAATCAAGTTGGAAATAACATAAGTGAGTGAAATTAACTTCAAAACTTAGTTTGGGTTGTTTTTCTTCCCCCTCTTCCACCCACTTTGGTCATTGGAAGCTTTGCATCAGGACTGAATTACCTAGAAGTATATTTCTGGTCCTGCCAAGATGTCCAGACTGGATAAGGATGACCAGTACCTTTTTCACCTTGTGGAATGGCAGAATTTGCTGCTGCTTGCAAGGTCTCCTTGACAACAATAAGAAGGATGGCAGCACCAGCTGCAAAGCCTCCTTTTACACTGAAATGTCATCAGTCTGAGTGTTGGGGGGAAAAAAATCAAGTGAGCTAGGCTCAAATCTTTCCCGAATGCCAGGTCCCACTCCTCTGATAGGCCCCAGATTGGAAAAATTCATACATATTCATAGAAAATTATTAAAAGAGGCCTCTAAAACTGTTCATAAAGTGAGAAATC
Source organism: Falco punctatus (assembly GCF_963210335.1). Lineage (NCBI taxonomy): Eukaryota > Metazoa > Chordata > Aves > Falconiformes > Falconidae > Falco > Falco punctatus. The sequence goes on from NC_137583.1 coordinate 73,891,359, forward strand.
CCAGGTCTTTTGATGATATTGAAGGAAATACTTCTTACGCAGTTGGGGTCTGCCAGTAAGAGCAAAAAACGGTTTAAATTTTCAGAAGTGATGGATGTTGCTGCAGTTGAATGTCACAGATCTTACAGGCTGCAAAAGGCAATTATAATTTCTCTCATCTATTATCAAGGTGCCTAGGGACACCCAGACAAGCCATTCCTATTTGGTTTAGTAGATACTTTGCAGAAGACAGTCTTAGTGCTAGGGCATTCTCAGCTCCGAGAGGAGACAGTTCTTCCCTTGGGTTGATCTAATCTTCTGCTCCAGCTAGATCTGCACTCATGTTTATGACACAGTGCTTCTGCTGCAGTGGAGAGGGCTGAGGACACTCAGGCTGCTTCTCCAGTCTTTCCTTCCAGAGACAATAGCTGATACTGGCTTCTACAAGCAACACAGTAATTCCATACGTCTGGAATTGGAAGAAGCAAAATCATGCCTCTGTGTCGAATCATATCCATGGAAATGGTGTCTGTGGAGAAGAGTCTGTTCTGCTCTTGACTTGCTCCAAATAACAGAGCAGATAATTCTCTGTTGAAATTAAAGATACATCAGATACAGTTCAAAAGTTTCTCCAAGATCTGGTTCCAGTTTGTTTGTTTGGGTTTTTTTTTAATAATTTCTATGCTTGAAAGGAGACTAGGCTTATTAAATTCACAAATTACACCAGGCTGGGAGAAACAACAAAAAATGGAGGAAAGAGCTAAAAGTTAGAATGATTGATTGATTGACAAATTAAAAAGTGTTCTGACGAGAAAAAGATGAAGTTTAGTAAAGACGTGGTACTTAGGTAATCAGGTATAAGTGACTGAACAAAGGCAGGACAGAGCATGACTGGCTAGATAGCATTTTGCAAGCAAGAGAACACAGAGAATTTCCAGTCGAACATAAGTCATGGACCTAAAATGTCATCTCCTGAGCTGTATAAACAAAGGCATTGCCCACAAAACATGGGAATATTTCTTCTCTTATTATGTTGGTGAGTCATTGGCAGGAGGAATACATCTGATGTGGGGCAGCATATGAGAGTTGGTGGGTTCTGAATTTTAAAGCATCAATACGCCCTCCTGGTGTTCCAGGGTGTGCATTGCCCTTCAGACTTTCCCAGCTCCTTCAGGGATGCTCTGGCTTCCACTTCTGTCACAGCCACAACTAAGTTGTGGCTCTATGCTACCAATGGCGGCCCTGAAGAACAGAACAGGAAAGCAGCTGCAGGATTTTCTATGTTTCAACCTCAAAACCCATGTCCCCTATTAAAATAAAGAGGAAATAAAAGAGCAGGCAATATATCACGTGTTTTTAATAAGGCATGTGAGATTTAAGGCTTAAACATGGGAAATCCCACATTATGAGGGGTGTCTGGCAACTCCGGTTACTTTGAGAAAAATGTGGATTATCTGGAAAGGGTCCAAAGGAGGGCAGGAAGAATGATTAGTTGTCTGGAAAGATTGACAGCTGAAAGAAGAGAAGACTGAGAAGGGAGACAGCAATAAGCTTCAAACATGTTAAGAGCTGCTGCTGCAAAGAGGAAGAAATCTGTTTGCCGTGTTCATATAGGATAGGACAAAAAATAAGAGGCTTATATGTCACTAGAGAGATTTAGGTTAGGTGTAAGAAAGTGTTTCTGAACAGGCAGGGCAGTGAAGCACTGAAATCAGATTGTCTGGGGAGTGAATTGGGACATACGTTCCAATCACCAGTCACCCGGGATGGCTGAGAACAGGCTGCAGAGACTGAGTGTAGCCTAAAGCAGAAGAATAGCGAGAGAACCATACAGAGCCCTTCCCAGTACTGCAAGTCTTCCCCATACTATTTATAAGTCTATCAACAGCAGCAGAAAGAGGTAATCACCTGAGTGGCAATCTTGAAAAATGCATTAGCTCTTCAAGCAATAGGAAAAGTTCTCATAGCGTGTCTTGGAAAGTATGAAACTTACCTTTAATACTCAGTGTTGGTTTCTTTGAAACATTCTCAGCTAGGGAACAGTCTGCACAAAATAAATTACTAAACTCAAGCCAAATTTTGGCTTTTATTGTCTGCCATTTTTTACAGATAGGCATCTACAGGAACAGGGAGTGCAGTACTGTGCCTTATAACATAGAAAGGAACAGAGGGATCTTGGTATTTTTTATTGCAATCTTGACAATGATTGTCCCTGTGCCTTGTCCCTGAATCCTTTGTCATGCATCTGCCCAAGAAAATCATGTTTCATATTAAATGAATAGGTGTGATAACTAATGTTCTGACTACATCAAATATATACATTCACACACTCACACCCCAAATAGATATTTATTCTCCTGCAACATTCATATTCTTTCATATTCCTTGGAGGACTATTTTCTCCATCCAGTTTCTGGAGATATTTAAATTTAGACAGGTAAAGTCAGTCTTTGTAGGGTTAGAAATTCCATTTCCATGAAAAACCTTGTGACTCCATACGGAGGTTCTAGACCAATTTACCAAGGGTTCATAATTCTAAGATTGAAAACCACCAGACTGTAAGAGTAATATACCTGAATCAAGGAAGAACTGTCATGATTATGGTTAACTTATTTTAATTTTTCTGCATGCTGGAACAGCTATATTAAATAACTTCACTAATCACTAAGCCTTACAGTACAAGCTGTGGTTATGATTTTTCTTTAAGATACTAATTTTATCTTGACTTGATTTTTTTCTGACAGGGATAATGTTTCTGACATCTGCACAAGGCAAAATTAATTATGTCTGGGAAATCATAAATGAATTTCTGAATTCCTCTGTATTTTACTGTATTCCCTTTTTAATATTTGAAGGTACCATGAAAAATTACTTAAATTTCTCACTCTTTCACTGCTTTGTTTCCTTTTCAAGCAATACACATTTTTGCAGGACATAATAAAGGAGAAACTGTTCATAAAAGATTATTTTTATGGTTTTCCATTTTCTGTATTCAGTAATATAAAGGTGATATCATTATCCTGTGGGGATTGTTTTTTGTTTGCAGTGGCACCCCAGAGACAGTATAAGGATGCATTTACATAACCATTGCCCTAAGAAATGTCATATTATCAAGTTTAACTTACTGAGCAATAAATTCTTACCAGCTTTCAAATCCAAAAGGGGCAGCATGGGAATTACTCTTTATATTACATCTTTGAACAAGCATTTCTTATATTTTCTAGGTGATAGAAAAATTATAGTCAAGTAGGGAGGGAGGAAAGGGGAAAAAACAATAATCTGATTCATGGTGAGAAAAATTAAAGAGGTCATTTCTTGTTTCTGGCCTGTTAGCCTTGGGGCACATTTTTCTCTGTTTCACTGCCCCACTTATACTAGTGCTTTTGAGATGAGGCAGACTCATCCACCTTCATGATGCAGTTCTGTTTCTGGGTAAAGGCAAGACCAAAACCAAAACTGTATAGGAGCAAATACTGTGGGAAGACGCTTTCAGCCAAGTCCTCTGGCCTTCCCCCTCCACTTCTCATCCCTTGACACCAGATTCTTCTTCTGACACCAGATGCTTGAGGAAAAGGAACAGTTTGGGTCAGCTTCCTCACCCCGTTCTCAACTACTAGTTCAACTTTGTCTTATGGTTGTTTTACCTCCATAATAGGTTTTATGCACAGCCCAAATGAAATTACTCTTTTAGCTTTGATTATTCATGCATATAATCTGTCATTTAGGCAGCCTTTCTCTCTCCCCCTCTTCTTAGTCAGCGTGACCTAGGAACTGCGGAAGTATTGCTTTTGATTGCATATGTGAACCCCAAATTAAAGATACTAGTATGGTCCTGTCACGGCTCAGTTCTGGAGTCATTACATTGAAAATTGTAAACAAAGCCTATAAATATTCAAATATACTCTACTATGAAGCTATGCTTTATACATCCTAATCATCCCTAATATGTAAATAGTTGTAACTACAAGCTGCAGATTCCCATTGCAGGAGCAGGCAAATCTGCGGCCTGGCCAGTGGGTGGCAAACACATTTAACTGGAAATCTGATCTGCTGCTGCTATGTGGCCCCCAGTCTACAATATCTTAGATACTGCTTTTGGCATATCACTTCCATCAGAGGTCCTGCTGTAAAGCTTCAGTGCCTGTACTGCTCAGAAAGGCAGCTCTAATCCACTCATCTGTGGTCCTGGTGCAAATCCTCACTTTTTCCACTCAGTAGAGGCCCTAAGATCAATACAGTCCATCATGATGATGAACACACTGGCTCCAGATGCGTAATGCCATACATAGCCCTAGGAGGAAGCTCTGAAATACCCACAGCCGTTAAAACAGATCAAGCCTCTGTGATAAAGACACACCAGAATCTTGTACATGAACCAGCAGCTATAAAACAGGTGAAGGATGACCCCAGCGCTCCTCCTCTCCATCCTACCTGCCTGCAAGGAGACTGAAACCAGCAACTCCACTCTCTCCTATCACTCAGATAGATGCCACTGTGAAAAGGACAATGTGGGAGGGGAAGTGGCAAATAATCCTGCTGGCAGCATTTCTGCAGTTTGACCATTGCATTAGGCATCTTCCCACTCCTTATATTTCTCCTTGCTGCTTTGATTTTGATTGGTATATGAAAACAGCAGAAGTAAAAGGACTGTCCTCCCACAGAATGAAATATAGAATGTAGAAGTTTCCTGAAACTCTAGGGGGAAAAAAATAGATTTTTCATCATTCAAAAGAGGCAGATACTTAGGATTTCTCATTTCTTATTGTTTTGATATATTAAAAACCCAGTCACCTCCAATAAAAATGGTTTAACGGCTAGGTACTGTCCTTGGCCAACTGCATCAGGTGACAGTGCGCCACCACCATCTACTGATCAACTGGCTGTACTACCAACAGAGACCCCTACTCAGACCAATTTGGATTTGCAGATACTTCAGTTCACACATTAAACTTTTTGTACTGAGCCAGAGTTTGTCACGTTGCGTATGCCTGGAAAGGAGAGAAAAGACAGCTAAATGCAAGTGTCTAGAAGAATCATAAAAACTCAAAAATTTCAGGGAGAAACTATTTAAGTTTTTTGGATAACGTTGAGCTACTGCTGGAAAAAACTACAGATACAGGTGATTCAGACAGCATTTTGCTTTCACTGACAAATCAGGAAAAACTGATGACAGTAGGGGAGGCAATAGTGATTAATGTTGCACTGAAAGGATTAAAAACTGCTTTCTCATGCCAATGAAAATCATAGAAATATTGTGTAAATGATCTTTCGCAGTTCTTCCAAGGTATTCAGCTATTTACAGCCATATAAAGAACTCAGTAATGTAATGCATTATGTTGCATAGGATACACACTTGGTTCTCCGTCCTAAGCTCAGAGCACATTTGTTAGGAGGAGCTAAGCTGTCGCTTCTTAGTATGTCTTCTCCAATTTGACTATATAAATTAAAAATTATATCCTGGCAAGGCATTTTCATGTTTATGAAAGGGCTAAATTTATGTCAATTTTCTTAGCTTAAAAAGGATTATTTTGGTTCATATTTATAGTATCAGTTGTTCTTTTTCTAACCTTTCAAGCTTAGAAAAGCTGTTCCCTTTTTAAAGAGGCTGCATAGAATCTTTGTCTGCCTCTGTAGCAAATGGAAATTTTTTACTGGAAAGTTTACTGATATTTAAAATGTAATCTCTCAGCTTTTCTCCTATTATTGAACGCTTTTGGTCTGATAGTGCTGTAAACCAAGTCAATGTAAATGAGGATTAGCCTGGTAGACTCAAAATTGTGTAGAAGCGGCAGACTATTAACAGGAATCCTGCTAGGTAGTTTGTGCAGTATCTGCACCTCTGCAAACAGATGTATCAAAAATACCCAGTCAGAGCGCATCATTTCGCATCTATCCTGTGCTGGTGTAAATGTCTGTGCATTGTGTATGAAGACACAGACTGGTGCTCAGAGCCGTCCTTTCAACTTGAGGTCCGCTGCTTTTTGTTAAAGCACCCCATATGGTTGCATCTTGAATCCACTTATCTTCTTTTGTCTGTGTTGATGGAGTTGTGCCAACTTACAGCAGCAGATAATAAGGCATTATGTTCTGTAAAAGTGTTACCTCTGTGTTTCAGTTTGCTGTGTCTGTGCGCTAACTTAAGATGATAGGCGCTGGAGGTGAGTCATCTTTGATTTACCTTTGAGAGTGCCATGCACACCTCTGTCACTGTAGATACAATGAATAGTGTGATAATAACAACTTGCTCCCACTGAACAAGAAAGCAGACACTTTACCTAGTGGGCTGTCTTGTCTTTGACTGCAGCCAAGGGAATTTACAGGTGTTCAGCTGGTCACAGGAGGGCTCTCATATTGTTCCCTGGATTCAGTAAGGAATACAACGTGAACAAAGACCACCTAATTCAGATCAGACAAATTCTTTCTCTTCCCAGATTACACTCACAGTTTATGAAAAATGGAAGTTTTTTATAGTTCTTAAACAAAGGCTTTCCGTCAGGGTTAAGGCCAGCTGGGGCCATTAGATCACATTACAGAATATGAATTGGTTGTTCCCAACAATTTTGTAGCTAGAACTCCCTGCAGCCACCTTCTCCACTTTCCCAGTCCCTAGACTTCATCTTTGTCTCTCTGGTCCTTTCCACTTCTGTTTTCCTCCTTGTGCTCTCCCTCGGTTTAACATCTCTTAATTGCAATAGCAGGGAGGTCATGCTAATTATCTCAGCAGGGTTTATTAGCCTGGATTCCAGCCGCTGCCATGCTTTGTCTCCAATGTCATGACTCTCCTCTGAAGCATACCTTAGTGACCGGAAAGTAGGAACATGAGCTGTAAGATTTTACCAAAGTGCTTTTTTTTTGTCAAGTTGTTTTTATTGAATTTTTAATGTTTGTGTGCCTTTACCCAGGACACTACTTTTAAAGAATTTTACTAACTCCATGGACTTTAAAGTGAACAAAGAATGAAAGCCTTTTACTCAGTTAATACTTTATTGTATTATATTTTCTTATATTATATATATAGGCCTACAAGTGGCATGCACAGATACAGTTGTATGCATATATATGTGTATTTGTGTCAATATATATGTATGTATACGTTAACAATATATACATAAGGATTCAAAAAGAACAGTATTCCACAGTGACATCGCAAACACATGAACAAGTGCTTTTCAAGGAGTGGAAGTACAAGAAAAGCATGCTTGAATTGTACAACTTCTGCGTTGGTACTACTGGGTTTCCGTTTTCAATAGTTCGTGTGTATCTACATGCATGTGCATGCATACATGATTAAGTCTAACATTTGAAGAGTTCCGGTTTCCTACAGTCAACATTTCAGTAGTGTTTAAGTAGGTTATGATCACCTTGAATCCTTAATTTGAATGGGAATTGTGCGTCTAAATATTCCTGAGAACACTGTGCCTGACAGTCAGAGGTACTGAAGTCCTTCAGCCCAAAGCCAGCACATCTCAAGAGCAGGCTGGCGTGCACTAAGCCGGTCTGAAACAGAGGCAGACAAATTCGGCACACATTGGCACAGCACAGCTTTAGGGACTAATCTGAGTCACTCTCACACTGAAATAATGTCCCTGCAGCCAGGCCAAGTACAGGACTTCCAGAGCACCTCTCACTCTCTGCAAGTATGTGATCCAGTTTTGGGCCTGTCTACTTTTCGTCGGCCAAACCCACTCATTTTTATCTTCATTTTCTCAAGCTAGATAAAGTTACAGCATCATAAGATACATGTAATGAGTTCACATCTCATTTTCTGGGTTTTCCCAGAAACGTTACATTCATCACGCTCAAGCAAAGACATTGCAATGGATGTCTTTTAGTTGGCATTATGTTTTCAGTTGAAAGCAGAAACAGCCTGCATCTCAGTTTTTGTGGCGTATTCTGTATTCTATTTGATGGCCATACCATCTCTGTCAATGAGTAAGCTCAATACATTTCCCCAGTTCCGATCTCCCATACTGTTCTTTTGCAGTGTACAGGGGTTGTAAGGGAAGCTGATTAGTCCTTATGTCCTTGAGTCCTGCACTATGGGGATAACCTGGCTTTTATCTATGGACATTATTCCACAAACCCATGTTCAGCGTTCCTATAAGTATCTTCCCTCCTGGGGGAAAAAAAATAATTTAGATTTCTTATTAGTTTCTACCCCGTCCTCCCAACATACGGACGCAAACTGTCTTGCCTTCAGTAGTTTTCTTTTGCGTTGGATGCAAGGGCTGATAATAACACTTTGGGGTTTTTTCTTTCCTTTACAGAAGGCATGCGTTCAGCTGGAGGACTGTTCCTGGAGCAGCATGGGATGTGGGAGTGCTCAGTGAGGGGCTGTGAATATTCCTCGGGAAGCAGCACAGGGCTTGGTGTAAGATTAAACTGGGTAATCCGTAACCAGAGCAGGCATACAGTGTATCAGCATGGTGGGAAATACCAACAGATCAGGCAAAGGCTGTGAGCAGAGCTAAGGGGAAGGGCCTGGGAAAGCCAGAAGTTTGCTGCCTTTCCTAGAAGCAGCTGATCCCTGCTTCAGTGACAGCAACGATTTGTTACTCCCAGGAGTCTGCTCCAATAGGCAGCTATCCACTTTGCCTTTCTCAGAGCCAGTCCTGCCCACATCAGTCTTCAAAGGGTTCAGAACGCCAGACACAAAAGCAATTTCACAACACTTTAGCCCCCATCTCCTGAGGCTTGTGCCTCTTCAGAAGCCTCAGTGTTTTCCTAAGCAATCATGAAATGAGTCCCTCCCAGCCAGTTATATTTATGATGAATTACAATGCCTGGTCTTATTCACTCATGAGACAAATAATACAGTCCTGCCCATCATTTCAGTATTTCACATTTCGCTGTGTTTATCTTGCATGCTACTTAAGCTCTGTCTTTTCCAGATGATGAGTAATTCAGGCAAAACCACCTGCAGATGCTCCTTCTCTCATTCATGCCCCCCTCCCTTGGAAATCTCTGGCAGCATCTGTTTCAGACAGACAGTCCTCCAAAAGAATGGGAAGAGCTGATTGTCAGATAGCAACTGAGACAATAACCACTCTCCTATCTTTTTAATGTCATTTAATAAAAAATTCAGCAAATGTTCAATTCTGGTACATTTGTAATCAACAGCAAAGATGTCAGGTTTAATTAGCAGTCAGTGACAGGTTCTGTATTTGTGCCTCCATCAGTAAGATGTACTGTATGTTAATGCAAACTTACAGTGTATTGCAGCTCGAATGAACAGACTATTCAGCCATATCTATGTTCTCTGGACAAATATAAGGATAAAATGAAAAGGAGAGAACAGTGCAGACAGAGTTCTGTGCATTTCTAATAAGTATACAGAGAAATACGAGGGAAGATATGCAAAACCTGGCCTGGAAAAGTCCTGGCACAGGCGTATAAATATTTGCTAGTGTGGTAATTAACTTCTTGGCTGAATCTAGATTACATAAAATGTTCAGTCTCTGTGTACTCAGAAAAGAAAAGCAGCGGACCACAAAAAAAGGAAGAGTATTTAAATATAATAATGAATTGCCTTGTAATTTTTTAGTCTTCAGGTGAACCCCTTTCATTTTCAGTTCTATCATTTGTATTTTAAATGCATAGAGAAGGAGCTGCTATCTCCTTTTCACTAAAACAGGGACTATGTTAGTTCTCTCTTAAATTCTGGCATAGAGAACACTGTCATCTTCTTCTTTTAGCTGACAAAAACACTTACATTGTTCATCAGTCCTTTGGTCACCTTCCTCCAACAGGTTTCTGACATTGCCTGCCTTCCTTCCCTGCCAGACATACCTTTGACACTTTAAGTACAATCTCATTTCCATTGCTTCCTCCCTCTGTGTTTTGCATATAGGATGAGTGTGCTTGGGGTCTTCAGGGGCAACCTGAAAACAGCAGGACTGTAATCATCTTTACTTCCATGCATAAAGGTTGCAGGGAATGGCAAAATCTTAAGGGCGATGCATTTGGCTTTTGGTTATATCCAAAATAATGGGAGGTGGCAGGACAAGGAAAAGACACCACTACACCAAGATGCTTCCTGAGACAATGAACTCTGGAAATCGTAAGACTCAGAATAATAGCAAGTAAACCATCAGAACCATTTGTGAACATAAATACATGTGAAAAATGAAGCAGTTTCCACATATTAATATAATAGAATTTAATACTTGTGTGTTACATGAAACAATTTGGCAGCAAACTGTGTGCTTGAAGCTTGAGTTTAGTGACAGAAGGAAAAAAAATAATGTTGCCATGTGCATCACGTTAATTGTGTGGGAGGGACACTGTTTAGCACTAGCTAATTCAAAGCTGGGCCCTTGGGAGCTAAGAAACTAGTTGCATTTGCTGGCACAGCTGTAGCTGTCTAAGAGATTACTAAGCCATGATGAGATGTGTGTAGCACTCAGATGCAGCAGACCAGTCATTTGAGAAAAATATCAATGATTGCCTCAATATTTTGTTTTTAACTAGGTAGATAAAGCTAAAATATTCCAAAAATTATTTCCAGTAAGAACTGGTGGCATAATACAGTGAAATGAATACCTGAAATATTTTAAAAGTCAAGGTTAGACAGAGCCTGCAAAATTATACTTTACAGAGGTTCCAGAATTACAATATAAATCTCTGTATTTGTAAATTACCAATAGCTGTGAATTATTTTTAAGCTACTGTGTAACTGTATTTGGGAAAAAAAAACAAACAAACAAAGAAAGCTTTACCTTTAAAAATGGTAAGTCTCCAGTTTTTATGAAGAAACAATGAATCAAAGCAATGCAGCAATGTCTATTTGAGTCAGCAGGTGTGTTGGCACCAAAGATAAGGGGTGAATTCTGATCAGTCAGAAAGAACTGTTCCTCAGTTTAAAGAAGGAAAGAGGTTGAAGTAGGAAGGTGGGAGTTGATGGGGAAGAACCTGTACTAATAGAAATTTGGTAACACTGCTTGAATGAGACTGTGATAGTAGGCATTTTTAGGATAAAGCAAAGTTTAGAAAGATAAACTAGGATAAATGAATGAGATAAAACAGCTGGGAAGAAGGAGAAAGAAAATAATGGAAAGTACTGTTTAGAAGTATGGGTGAGGAGGAACAGTAAGCAGCTTTTTAATGGTAAAAGAAAGAACAAGGTTTTTGAGGAGAAGGTTATCATTTCCAATTCCAAAACTGATGTGCTTGAGGCTAAAAGGATGAAGAAAAAATTGGAGCAGAAAGGTAAATGAGATTTTGGTTATGTAGGCAACAACTGAAACCATGAGAATAAGTGAAGTGGCCCGAAGCGAGAGGAAGTCTGAGAGCAGAGGTAACAGGCAAATGGGAGGAAGAGGAACCACAGAAAGGCACAATTGACTAAAGAACTTCAGTGAAATTGAATTTTAAAAATCTTTCTAAGATTATGGCTTCTGAGAACGATGTTTGCCAGTTTTGTATTGATTTATAAAGTGGTTTGGGTTTTTTTTTCTTTTTTTCAAAAGACTAAAATCTGTACAGAACTTCTTAATGACAGCTCAAGGCCATTAAGCAAGACTCTCTTGCATTTTATTTTTGCTGACTTAAAAGGAGAAAACAGAAGGAACTGTCTTCAGGAGGTAAAGTGAAGCACAGGCACTCACAAACTCCTTGAATAGAGCTGTGCCTGGATGGGTGTTTTATCTCCTTCAGCTTCCAGAAGAGCTGTACTGCTGCAGTGGCATGGGGAGAGATAACAGAGAGCAACGGCGTGACTCAGTGGTGAGGAACTCTGATCTAAACTGCTTTGAGTGTATTTCATCAAGGTGATTGAATGGAGAGTGGAGGCTCTTAAATTTAGTCATTCAGAGGTTTAGGGAAGACAGCGTAGTAAGGAAGGCAGGCGTTACACCAAAATGACACTTTAGAAAGCTTCTATTTTGCTGGTATGCTTTTGCCATCCTTTTCTGTAGCACAAAGATAGCTTGGTTTGTTTAAATCTGATGGGTTTTGTTGTATTTTAAGAGCTGTGTGGCTGTTTAGACAATTATGTAAGTAGTGCCCAGCAGAATTTAAATCAAGCCTTTTCCAGAGAAAGTTTTAAGTTCTCCTAGCTAGTATCCAAATGATAGTCACCCCTTCAGCTAAATGGAGCCATAAATAACAAAAAAAAAAGGGAAAGGAAGTATTTTTGAGCTGAATAACAACTTCCTTTCAATTGTAGTCTGTGTAACCTTATAACAATGCCTAGTGTGAATGGTGTTACCTTTTCTTATTTTATTGAGAATTTGGTTACGTTGGTATTCTTACTAAATACTTAACTCCTGGAGTCAGGAGCTCATCTGAGACTCTCAGATATTTGTTGTTTGTTTTAAATTCATCTTTCAGAAATGCAGCAAAAAACTAGAGAGCATAATTACCTTAGAGGTTAAAAAAAAACCCTTGCTAGCCACAAAATGTGCTAAATAATTCCATTTGAGGGTGGGAGGAGGTGAGGTGTCTGGTTTTTAATTGGACATTTAGGATTAGTGATACTGAAAATCTGAAATTAATGCAGTAAAGGGTAAGGAAAAGAACTCTGTGTGTGTGCGCGCGCATGCATGCATCTGATGCATTATCATGGTGCTATGTTTTTGGGTACACAAGAAATAAATCTTAAGACCAGGACATAGTTTTCTTCTCAGCATTAAGCAAGACTGAATTTTTCTGTGTTTGTGTGAGGAGCAACTGGCAGAGGATAAAATGAATCATAATTGCAGTTCTCTTTTAGAGCATCTGTGGTCAGATACAGAGATCTTGATTTTCTTGTCAGTGTTCTAATTTTGCATTATCTTAATGTTTTGTCTTCCAATTAAATGAAATCCCTTCAGCCTAGTGCTAGTGAGTTCTCACTTGTTTGTTGTTAATAAGCTGTCCGCAAAGCAATACACCCTCTCTGGCCTGTCCTCTGCACTTATAAAACTTCTTAGTTCATAAAAAGATTATTTGATCCTATCCCCAAGTGTTGATTTTAGTATTTCTCCATGTTTTAGAGAGAAAGGCTTCCAGATGTTGTATACTTGAATATATTCTGCCCTAACTCAGTGGCAGCAAACTGAAGTATCCATGCCTGGCTTGCCAAGACATGTATTGACACTGGGAAATATCTAGGTACCAGGACTGGCATTTCAACATTGGACTGATAAACTAATGCCTGGAAGCCTTTTTCATCATATACTTCCACAAAATGTTTTTCCAGCAGAAGTACAGGTTGGTTCGAAAAAGTGATAAGTTATTGTACAGTATTTCTGAAATTGGATTTTCCCCTCTGGGAAAGGCTGAACAGCAGGATATGGAGTTTTTTTTAAAAACCCTTGCCCAAAGACTCCTGAGAGTCGTTGGGGTCAGTCCAGACCTTTTCTTCTTCCAAGAAAGATTGAATATCAATCAGTTAGTTGTTTCAGTCTTCAGGGAGATACAAACACTGTGCCTCAGCTATTCTAAGGAGGCTTTGTACAAACAGTGTCAACAGAGAAACCTAGGTTTTGATGTAGGCAGCTGCCTGGGGCAGCAGTCTACAGGAGCTGCCATTCACCCCAGTAAGGGACTGATGTTTCCTTTCAGCTCACCTGCTAATAGGGTTAAGCACAGCTCACTGCTCCCAGAAGTGGACTTCAGTATTTCTAGCTATGCACAGGGCCAGACTTGCTGTTGTTCCTGCTAAGGGAAGCGCTGGGGTGGGAGGGACAGTGGCCACTTTGAAGAGCAGTCTGCGATCTGCTGGTAGTGGCAGTCGCTTCTCTCTCACTTCTTCCCTGGTGCTCTCTTCCCTTCCATTGCTCTTGGCTCTGAGCCTGCTCTTCACCTTCGTGTGTCGTCTCACTCGGCAGGAGCAGAGCCTGGTCTTTCTGCTAAGAGGGAGAAGGTATCTGGGAAGGAAGGCAGCAGGGATCTGCTCATCTTCTGAGCAGATTGTGCTGGAGGGAGAGGCACAAGTTCACAGATACTGATATCCCCCATAGCTCGTGAAAGCTCCACAGATCCCACACAGCCCTTCCTTCATGCTTTCTTCTACTGTCTTAGAGCCCACTGACTCCTCGGTCATCCTTTCATCCCTGCTTCAGATCTACCGCGGTCTCCCAGTCCTTTCTCAGCTGCTGGAGCCCAGCCTCCTAAAACCCTCATTCTGAGCTCAAGACTCCCTGCTAGCCTCTCCTCTGCAGCTTTAGGCAATGCTTATAGATCTCTTTTTTTTTTTTAAATCTCAACCTAGTCCTATTCTGGTAGTTCCCACAAGATAAATATTATTTTATTTAATATAGAAATAGGGCAGTAAAACCTACTTCTGGCTCTAACATTTGTTGAAGGCTTGAGCTGGTTCACATCCAGATGTCTACCAAGGGATTTGGTGTGCAGTCAGGTGTGGGAATGTATTTCACACAGAACTGTTCCATACTGACTTCCCTACATAAACAAGAACTTAGGTCATGCTTAGGCAAACATTTCTTTACCTTACGAGCATGTATAGGCACTAGTTGACTTCATTTCAATGTTGACATACCTTTGCTGTACTATTAATATGATCTGAGATCTTCAGGCTAAAAGATATTTATGCCAAAGATAGTGTGCACCCACACTCAGCATGGTTACAACTAAAACAACAGTTGTATTCAAACACCGCTAGATTTCCAGTAAGGATAGGAAGTTGTTGTCCTGGCCATAAAACTTTGCTTTTATCTTTGAAAGCTCCAGGGCTAAGTAGCTTCTATAGTTTTTATGTGAAATGTTGAATACCACATAAGTAGTACCAGAAAGGCTCCTGGATAACAGCTTGCTGGAGACATGTCTTCATTACAAATACTTGTACCTCTTGATTCACTGATTTCACCTGCTATATAGAAAATATTTAACTATTAATCCAATATATATTTGTCATTGGCTGTCTGAGCACTGTTTTCTTAATTCACATTTGTGTACGTGGAAATAATACCACAAGAAAAACTGTCCTAGAAGTTGTGAGAGAGAACAGAAAATAACTAGTTATCCCAAATTTTTGCTTACGCATATTCAGCACGCCATTCAAGTGTGTCTGTGAAACTACTTACTATAGATATAAGCCTAACCCCAAGATAAGCCATAGACTCTTCAGGGCACTCTTTGAACATGTCTACTAATGATTGGTACAGAGTGCCTCATTAATAGCTAATCATGTTGTAAGTATATTAGTATGAATTAATTGAATAGTCAAGTATTTGGAAATGTGTGTGTTTGTACAATTTGAAATGTAATTTACATTATTTGTACAATGTAAAAATGTACAATGTGTATCCTCAATGTGGACTGGACCAATAGGAAATGCTGTAGGAGGCAAAAATTTCCTTTCCCACCTTGGGGTAGGAGTAGGTCCAGCCATCTAGTTCCCACTGCACCTTGAGTGCTAGGGCTCAAGTATTCTTTCTAAACATAAATCGCAGAAGAGTTTAGGTTGGAAGACACCTCTGGAGGTCATCTGGTCCAACCCCCATGCTCAGGCAGGGCCCAGGATTGTGTCCAGATGGCTTTTGAGTATCCCCACAGATGGAGACTCCGCACGCTCCCTGGACAACCTGTGCCAGTGTTCGGTCACCCTCACAGTGAAGCAGTGTTCCTGATGTTCAGAAGAAACCTCCTGTGTTTAGTTTGTGCCCGTTGCCTCTGGTCCTGTCACTGGGCACCACTGACAAAAGCCTGACCCCATCCTCTTTGCACCTTCCCTTCAGATATTTATATATGTTGGTAAGATCCCCTCTGAGCCCCTGCTTCCCCAGCATGAACGGTCCCAGCGCTCTCAGCCTTTTCTTGTAGGAGAGATACTTCAGTCCTTTTATCATCTTCATGACCCTTCATTGGACTCTCTCCAGTATGTCTGCGTCAATCTTGTACTGGGGAGCCCAGAACTGGACACACAGCGCTCCAGGTGTGGCCTCATCAGTGCTGAGTGGAGGGGAAGGATCACCTTCCTTGACCTGCTGGCAATACTTTGTCTCCTGCAGCCCAGGATACCGTTCCCCTTCTTTGCTGCAAGGACACACTGCTGGCTGGTGTACGACCAGAATTAGAGCTGAACTCTCACTAGAGCCTGACAAAGGTTATATTATGGTATTAATGTCATTTAGAATCATAGAATGTTATTTACTGACACTCTCGTGTTTACTCAGGCTGCAGTAAATTGGCTCCTTTTTATCTTTAGAGGTGTCTGGCCAATGGGTATCAGCAAATAAGGCATGAAGACATGACTGGACTAGAACTGATAGTTGCTTAAGTTTGAAGAGGATTTGAGCTCTAAGACATGAACTATCCCATGTGTTCATCCAGGAATCAATGGCATTACCAATATGTCAGTATTAGATACTTCAGTGCTCACTGAAGCAAGGGAGCAAAGATCATTTCAAGAGAAGATATTTGGAGGAATAGCTCAGCTTCATGACATGAATGGGTGCATTTATGAGAGTGCTACCATATAATTATATATATAAATTTATCTTATTCAGGAAGGGGACAAGCCCCGTGTGCCCAGCATATGTGGGCTGAAATAAGGTGGGTTAATGCAGGGAGTGTGTGGTATTATACACAGCTTGTGTTTTCAGAATCTGCATAGCCTATTTAGGATCAGGCATCTACAACTTGCTTTGGTAGATCAAAATATTTATGGGAATATGGTGGAAAAGTATGGGTCGTCTTTTTGTCATCTGCCATGTTATTGTTAGCTGAGATGTCATAATATTAGGAGCTGGATATTAACTTACACATAATTTGAAAATAAGAGATTTGTGAAAAACCACTCTCAGAAAAAAATTTTTTTTCTTCATGCCTAATTGGCTTTTGTGAAGTGGTAGATGTCATATGATGATATCTCTTAGTCATGGGATCCATATAGGTGAGCTAAATAAAACCCCAGAGCTATGAGACCACTAGCCTAATAAAGCTGAATTTCATAGCTTCAAAGTACTTTACTGAAGCTAGGTAGCAAAACCACACGGGAAGGCCGAAGCAGCCTGTAATTCCAATGAGCTGTGGTAGTTCTCAGTGCACAGGAGAGGGGAAACTGCTGTGGTGAGTGGCTCCAAGAAGTATTCTTTCTTCTTTGAAGGAAAAAGGCACCAACAAAAAGTTAGCCTCTCGTGTGCCTGTAGCTTGTAGTATGAATTAGAAAACATCTTTCCTTGAACAGCAAATCTATTGCAGAATGGGTCAAGTGAGCAAATGCAGCCAAACCTGAGTCTTGAAACAGACCATTTGTTTACTAGTGGTAAAGCAAAATTTTCTATCTTTGTAAAAGTTGATTAAGGGCTTATGTAAATGGCTTCATGCTTTCTTAAATGTAAATTCTAGACAAAGTTCAGTGCAATATCTCATTTCTTTTCTAGCCCAAATCATTATGTGCTATCCACTGATGTTCTGTGAAAACAGTACAGCTGTATTCAGGAAAATGCGTATTCCTCTCTGTGACAAATTGCTCTAGCTTGCTTTATGGACAGGAATAGGTTTTATATATGTTTCTAGCATGAGCTTATCTGATTTATGCCAATTTAAATCTGTGGACATCCAGAGAAAGTGAAATGGGATCTCAAAAAAGATGCTGTGTCATGTGTGATTATTTACCACGTGGCCCACCTCCTTTCTTTAGAAAGGAGCTGCCTCGCAGTCACTAACTGCCCCTAAACTTCCATCAGTTTTGTTGGAAATCCACTGTGCTCTTCAGACCATGATAACTGTTTAGACATGACATGAGTTTACTATATTGAAATCTTTGTTTTATGACAAGCAGGAGTAAGATCAGATGATCTGTGTTTGCTCATTTGGTCTCCTCTGTGAACTGATTATCCTTTTTGTACCTACTTTTCTTACAGGACCGAGCTTTACAAATAAATCCTCTAAATTGTCAGGATAAAAAGATGAAGTTGCGGTGTCTACACCGTATTTATCGGTTCTCAGAAAATGTATTTGAACAACCTAGCAGTAAAATTGGACTGAAATATATTGCAATCAGTGGAGTGTCTCTAAAAAGGAACTGGAAAATCAGTTTTAACAGTTTCTGAGGCACAAGAAGTTCATAAAATTCATAAAAGGAGCAATCTGTAGCTTGTGGTATAGTTACTCTGGTCAAATACTGAAGTGACAAAGTAAACAACTGTACTGCTTTCTACACATAAATGCACAACGCATTGCATTTTTATGGGAGATTTTATTTAAAAATAGGTATTACAAATAAAACCTGAAGCTTTAAGACACCTCTGTGAGAGATTAAACTTGTAGGTTTACAAACTTCAGCCTTACAGGCAAGCTGAAGCCTCGGCAGTGTTTGGGAGCAGATGGTGGGTAACGGTGAGCTGGCGGGGCAGAGGCTGCGCTTTGCACAGCTGTGTGAAGGCTTCCCCTAACAGCTGTCTGCGGCGGCGGCCCCTGCGCTGGGGGCACGCAGGGGCGCCGGTCTCCCGCCCCGGGAAGTGTGATGCTCGGCAGAGCCCGGGGAGGGAGGAGCGAGCGCTGCTGGCCCGCTGTCTGTGGCGGCCCGGAGGAAAGCACACCGCGGTGCTCTTAGGGACGGTGCAAAACGTGCCGGTGCGGGACCCCCCAGCGAGACGGGCCGCGCGCGGCCGCAGCTCCCGCCGTGCTGCCGCTGCCGTGCAGAAGCCCCGGCCCGGCCCTGCGCTCAGCGCGGCACCTAAGCCCCAGCCTGCGCCGTTCTCGGGCAGGTCGCGGTAGCGTTTTGTACACAGTTTTGTATAAAGACCGGTAGATGGATGCATTTTCCGTTGTGCTTTGGTCGTGTTTCTTTTTGGTTTTAAAAAACGCGCTTGAAACAGCAGCAGCGGGGGAGCAGGCCGCGGGGGACCCTGTGACACGTCTCAGCCGTGCCATTGTAAGCCACCGCGTCCGTCTTCCCCCTCGTCCCTCCCGCCGGGCTGCAGCTGAAGGCGAGGGAGGGAGCCGCCGCGGCGGGGGACGGCACCGCCGAGGAGGCCATTTTGCAGCCGTACGGGGGGGAGGTGGCGGCGGGCGGCCCCGGCCCCGCGGCAGGTAAGCGCGGCAGCACCTGGTGGTGCGGGGCGCGCGCTTCCAGCCGGGGCCGCGCGCTGCCTCCGGGCGGCAGCCGCGCTCGCGAGGCGACGAGACCCCGGCGGCGAGGCCGCGCGCCAGGCCCCGCTCCTCGCCGGGGAGCGGCCCCCGGACCCGCGGCCGGCGGGGCGGGGCGGGCCGCGGCCGGCAGGGGGCGCTGTCCCGCCGGGCCCGCCGCGCGGGGCAGGGTCTGCCGCAAAGGGTTAACCAGCGGGCGGCGGAGCCTTGCTGCCCCTGCCGGGAGACCGGAGGGGAAAAAAAAAATAAACGGGGGAAAAAAAAAACCCTTAAAAAATAAAACCAGGCAGGCAGCCGGGGCCGCGGAGCACGGCCGCCTCCCCCCCGCCGCCCGCCCGGGGGGACAACGCGGGACGCGGAGGCCGGGGCGCAGCGGCGGGACGACAATGCAGCAGGCGGAGAAAGCAGGAGGGGCAGCGCGCGGCAACATGGAGGGAGGCGCGGAGCGGGCCAGCCCCTGATGCGGCTCTTTCTCCTCCTCCTCCTCCTCCTCCGGGCAGCGGCTCCGGCGGCGATTCCCTCCCTGGCGGCGGCTGGCGGCGGCGGGTGGAAATGAGCAGGTCGGCGGCGCTTCTCCTCTGCCTGCTGGGCTGCAACGTGTGGAAGGCGGTGACCAAAACCTTAGGGGCGCCCGAGGCGACTCAAGGTCGGTGCGGGAAGGGCGGCGGGACCGGCCCGCTTTGTGCGGCGACCCCCGCGGGGCGGCGGGGGGCAGCATCGTGCGGGCGGCGGCAAACTTGGGGGGCCCGGCGGTTCGGCGGAGGAGCGGGGGCGGCCATGCGAGACCTCTCCCGGCTCCCACCGCCCGCGGAGCGCAGCGGGGGCGCCGCCTGCTGCAGACCCCCCGGGCCCGGGGTGGCGAAGGCAGCCCCGCGGCGGGGGAGCTTTTGTTAACGGAAGGGGCAGGGGCTGCCGCTGGCCTCATTGTGCTGCCCCCTCCCTCAGCGCCGCCGGAGCTATTGCATTGCGACCATCTCCCCCGGTTCCCCCCGCCTCCCCGCTGTGCCCGCTGCAGGGCCCGACGCGGCGGTGAGAGGCGGGCTGAGGGGCACCGGCGGCGGCAGGCCCTGCCACCGGCCGTGTGGGGCCGCCGGGCAGCGGGCTGGCCCCCGGGTCTGGCGGCGCGGCTCGGCCCGCCGCCCCGGGACGTTTCCGGGCCTCGGCCGGGCCTTTTGTTCGGCGCGGTGGGCTGCCCGCCGGCCGGGCGGGGGCCTGTCACGGCGCCGGGCGGCCGCTGCGCCCCAGGGCAGCCGGGGAAAGGCGCTGCCCCGGCCGGTCAGGGTCGCCGGCCCCCTCCGCCTTCGCCCGGGCGGGAGCAGAAGCCGCAGCGGGGCAGTACCCGAGCCCCCGGGAGGCCTCGGCGGCTCCCCCGGCATCTGGGGCAGCTCCCGGGTCCTCTGGGCCGGGCCGGGGTCCTGCCGTGGGCTGCTCTGGCCTGATCCTCACAGGTGCCGTGGCGAGCGGTCCCCTGGGCGGCGAGGTGCACCTGCCCTCAGCCCCGGTGGGGGCTTGGTGGGGGGACATCCCCCGTGCCCCGCTTGCCACGGCCCTTGCCTTTGGTGGCGGGGCAGCCCCTCCACCGGCCTCTGACGGGGACCCTGCGGCGGCGTCGCGCCTGCCGGGACCGCGGCTATGTGGGGAAGGAGAGAACTTGTCTACCTGGGGGTATGAAACGCATTAGGGGGAAATGCGACCTCCCCTGCGCTCAGCGCCAGCCCGGTGGCACGCGTTGTCGAGTGTCTGAACATGCCATGTGGGACGAGGTGGTAGGGCTGCTGCGCTTCGATGGCGAGCAGCGTCCGGTGCCTCCAAGCTTTCCTGTCTCATGTGTCGGTAAGAATCGGTAAGCCCTGCTTGCCGCAGGAAGGAAAATGTTAGAAGTAACCTCTTTGAACTCTGTCTTTTGCGGTATTTAGGGTATACTAACTCAGGTCTAGGTGGGCCTCTGCTCCGATACAGAGTATTCAAAAGGTGTTGGTACCTTGTAGCAAACTCTTCCAAGCTAGGCAATCTGGCATCAACTGTAATGTCCTATTTCTGCCTTTAAGGACAAAGCAATAGCAGTTCTGGAATAAGAAGTACTAAACTGTAACTCAGAAGGCCAGTGAGCTCAGGACTGTACTGAGTTTATTGATAAGTGTGCCAGAAAAACAGAACGGTGTTCATCCCTTGAAGGTAGCACTTTGGATACGAAGGTATTATCAAAATTTATTGTAATTTCTGTGTCATATGGAAAATCTTTTTCATATACGTGATCAGAGTGGTGAGGTGTTGGCAGAATTAGTGCTTTTCAACTGCCCTGTTGATCTCATCTTCTGTTGTCAAGCTCCATTCATGGTATGTGGAGACTTGTCTCTATAGCTGCTACATCCATGTCAAGCCTGGTAGCTGATGATTTGAGTAATAGGCAGCTATTTCAGTGAGTAGCAAACGTTTCTATCTAAATCAAATGGTCTAATTTTATCTTCCATGTAAGAACATCCAAGTTTTCATAGGTAGCATAGTTTTCCAAAGTGTAATTACTAGCCCAGTCTTTACTCTTCGGACATGTACATTAGTAAGTGGATATGTAGAGCTATTCTCATATTGAAGTATATTCTGCTGACTATTTACCAGCCACTTACCATGAGCCTTTTTTGAAAGTTTATGCAATGCCAGCCTGTAGCCTTGAGTAAGTTCCTAATCATCAAGCATGAACATCTTCTGGGGAAAAGAGTTTTGGTATTGGGCACAGTCCTTGTTTGTATACTGAGCATAGTAAGTGCTAAGTGGTTGTAAAATCTAACCCAACTGTTTTTCCCTCCTGCCCTTTTAGCACCATGGTGATAGTTGTAGCTACAGGTGAGGGACCATTGCCAAAGTTCAGGGATGTTTGCAGATGTCTAACTTTCCCCTTGCAGCTGGAAAGAGATTAGTGAAAAAACAAGGGATGGGAATAAAGGTGGAGTTGAGAAAGCCAGACAATGCCATCAGGGAGTAATTGTTTCAGCTGCAATATTTATTATTGGACAGTTTACAAGAGACTAGTGCGGAGAGCCCTCCTCGAAGAGCAACAGATTAGATGAGACTCAGTTAAGACATTCCATGCCTGTGTTAACAGACCAAATAAATACGTCTTGGATTTGGAGCTATTTGAAGATGGGATTTGTCATTGGTGTTCTGGTTAAGGAAGGGATAAGGAGCGATGCTTTGCATCAAGCATTTCTCTCTTCTGCTGCTCTCAGCCGTAGGTTCAGACAGTTCCAGCTTCAAATTCTGCTTGGCCAGACTGATTGCATAATCTGTGAATATGGAAAGTACTGGTAATTAAGCTCTGCACTTAGCACCCTATTTAGAAAATTGGATGACTGGCACACTGTTACCTTATTTGATTCATTATGCAGGTCTGTTGTGACCTCTGAAGGTCACAGGGGTACCCTCTAAGTTTCAGTAACTTATTTTTTTTTATTACAGTAACAGCCATACAGATGAGTTGTTCATTTTTAGTCAGTGTTGATGCTTAGAGCCCCAGCAGTGAGGTTGTGAGAAATCCATGAAGGTACACTTAGGGCTTGGTAAGGCTTTATCTCTTTAACTTTCCTCAAATGCTTGAAACCTCTCAAGTGTTTCAGGTGAGGACTAAATTATGGGTTTAAGGGTTTTTTTTTTGGGGGGGGTTGCTTGTTTAATTGTTCTATCAGGTATTCCAGAACTTGTTTTGAATGCTGCAATAAATGTGTAGAGATTTTAATTAAAACAAAGAAAACAAACCAACTCTTAAGCTGTACTCCTACTGGGAAGTGGTGGTTTGTCTGATGAGTACAGACAAAATACACAGTGAGTTTTCTTTATATGAGCAGATCCCTTTTAAACTTAGGGAGCCTTAGCAAGGGAGAATGTAGGCAAAATCAGTGTAATTTGAGAAGGGGTTAAATTTCTTTGTCGACTGTATACTTTGTTTTGCAGTAGAAGATGAGGGTGATTCATTTGTAGATGCTAGGGAGGGTCTTTTAAGAGAAAGCCTAAAATAGTGTGTTGCAATGCAGAAGTCCAGTATGACTCCTCTGCTGCAACGAGTATTGGTTTTAATTCATGTCTTCATATTTTGTTAGTTGTTCCAAATGAAGTAGTTATAATTATTTATGTTTGAGTAATAAATTGCACCTAATTCAAGGACTAGTAGATTAATATACTCAGGATATCCCACCTTCATAGTCCCAGAAGGAGATCAGGGAGATACTTCTTTTTCCTAGTATGATGGTGAATAAAAGTTCAGCTGTTGCTGCTTAGTCAGAATCCACAGCATCTTCTCCTCACTCTGTGCATGGAGGACTGGAGAGTTAATGCTTGAGTGCTGCTGTTTGGAATTGCCTGCCTGCAAACAGCCATTACATTACTTGACATTGTGAAAGCTAATTTCACAACCATTTCAGCTGGACATTTTTTAAAGGCTTCTTCTCTAGACAGCACAGTAACAGCTGTGAGAAGACCTTCAAGTTTTTGGCTTTTTTTTTTTTTTTTTTTTTTTAGTCAGTAATCCCAAGCTTGCAGTTTTACCCATGATAATAAAGTTTAGATGATGCAGAAATGAAGTCTTTCTCTCGTCTTGCACTGCCGTACTGTCTTTTCTCAGTCAGCTGCAAATTACTAATGACCTTCAAATGCAAGTATTTCTTTTATTGAGACCACAAATGGACTCCTAAGAGTAGAAGCTAAATTGCTCTAAAGCAGTACCAAAGTTGTTGTTTTATTTTAGTGGAGGAACAAATTGTTTACTTAGTACAAGATAGTATTGTAAAATCTTAATGAGGATGAGGTATTCGTTGCTTTTATCGGTTATCAGATCCAGGTAAGCAGTAGATTTTTTTTTTTTCTTGTTTACCTTCAACTACTGATGCCTGCAAATGCCTAGTAACTGATTTTCTGTCAGATGAACAAATTACCTAGGTGAGCTGAGGGTTTAAAACTGCAGTTTTTTTCTGCTAAACATTTGTATTCACCCTTTTGGCTTGTAATACCTTGCAGTAAGTGATTCATTTTACCTTAAATAATGTGTGTATGCACTTGTCAAGTGACAGCAAACTCACATGCTGGCTTTCCCTGTGGTCTTGTCCACTTGTGTCTTGAGATGGTGTTAATTGCCATGTGTTGCCTAACACAAAGGTTAAAACAACCTTCTCCTTCCCCCCTCTCTTGTCTTTTTTTCTTCAGACCTCGCACTGACGCCTCTTACTGTTTGAGACTAGAACCTGGTTCATGAAATTTTTAGGGACGGCTGTTTTCTGTGCCAACTTCTGGCCAAGTGAATGGTTTCAAATAGCAGTCCCCTCTACAGGAGAGGTTTCTGGTGGCAATGAAATGCAGTTTGACCATTATGCTTGTTAATGTAACAGAAGCCTGGGTATATGTATTTGTGTGCTAGGGAGGGAGAAGGATTGTGGTTTTAGGTTTGTCAAAAACATTAAGAAATCTCCAATGGTTTTGGTGCATGGAAGAGAAGAAATGTCACTCTGCCTTCTGTTAATACAAACTTCAAATGAGTTTTTTACTCATCTTCTGTGGGTAATGACTGGCTACAGTCTTGCTGCATGAAGAAAACTGAGAGGAAAATGTATGGCAAGGAAACTCGATGCATAGGTCATGTCAGTATAGTATGCACAGTACCTGGAAGCTTGGTGATTCAGCTTTAATGACATTTCTTAACAACCCTGCTTGAAGTTTGGCTGTTGGATAGCAGTATGGTCGGGAATGATGCTGCTTTTCCACATATCTCAAATTACTCTAGTACATTTGATCAATACAATTGTGTCGTGTGCCTTCAGCTTATAATTTAGGGGGATAGTTAGTCTTCCACTCAGCCAAAGGCAAACTAAGTAATCTCTCCAAAATACCTGCAACTTGAAATCAAAGTGTGCACTTTCAGTTTTTCTGTAACCTTATACACTGACTACCTTATGCGAGCTGCAATTTTTGTAGGAGTAGTTTCCCTTTGCTCCAGTATATGTCAGTTCTGCCTTTAGATATGAAGAAAGGCAACTTCTGAGAGAAACGACACTGTTGGTATTCTGCCTCTCTCACAGGTCTCAACCATTTATCTGTCAGGGAGCACAAATAAGGGAGGCAAGAAGTCTGTGTAAGTTGTTGTATTTACTAGAACAAATGAGTTTAATAATACTAAATATAATACATGCTAAATATACACTAAAACATTTTGTTTTAGGAAATAACAAAGAGAACTGAATGTTGCTTTTTTTTGTTTTCTTCAGAAATTCCAGAAACGCTTTCCTGTAAGCTGGCTTACATTAACTGAAAAGTTAATGTAGTATCTGGCTTGTTGTGCATGGTAAGAAGCATTATACACGTGCTTTTTACAAACACAATCTTTATTTTTATTGGAAACTGGAAAGTTACATACATATTTGTTAGTACAGAGCCATAAG
Source organism: Falco punctatus (assembly GCF_963210335.1). Lineage (NCBI taxonomy): Eukaryota > Metazoa > Chordata > Aves > Falconiformes > Falconidae > Falco > Falco punctatus. The sequence continues at coordinate 73,916,795 of NC_137583.1, forward strand.
AATGTAGACATACTGTAATTTCTTGTTGCTTTTAGTAAGTGCATTGAATCTTTCACTTCAGAATATTAAGACAGAATCGTACTTCACTTAATGGTGAATCTGAGCCCTTGAGAGTAGTATTGAAGTATATTTCAACATAGAGCTACATTTTCATTTCATGTAAAATGCCAATGTTGTGGTTCAGATATACCCATGTCACTTTTTTGCTGGTTTGAAGAGCAACAGATCTCAAGACTAGCTGAAGGAAAGATTAATTTATGTACAATATAGTCTGTAAGTTTAGCTCCCTCACTAGCTACTTGGGGGATTGGGTATATTAAAACAGAACTACTGTGGACATACAGTATATTTTGAATAGAAGCAGTCTCCATAGCAGGGCATAAAATTCCCTGAAATCCAACACTGAAGCTATCTTTCAATTGTTCCTACTCTTAGCTTTTGCAGTTCCGTGAGCTGTCACTGTCTGTGCCATACTGTGGAGGCACGCTAGGGAGTGAAATCCTGGCTTTATCTGTTATCCATATACCTCACGCACCAGGAGGTGAAGCCTCCCTGTCTCTGTGAGTAGGAACCTGCACTATGGAAGACTCTGCTGTGCTGGTGTAACGGTTGTTTTTCAGAGGGAGAGGTGAGCACACAACAGTAGAGGAGACCCCTGCATAAGCCTTGCTGGACTTGGAGTGGCTCTTGTAGAGGCCTCTCTGCTCAGTGGGAACCAGGCTTGGAGGAGACACAGTGGCAACTGCATTTAGCAGGGAGGAAATGGAGTGCCAGGGTGAAGCCAAGGGGAAGGAAGTAGCTGCATCCTTTTGGCTCTGGGATGACAAAGAAGCTGAATTCATTAAGGTGCAAAATGCTTCCAGTTTTCTTAAGTTCTAGCTGCAAAAGTGCTGACAACTACTGTACTATGTGGTAGGTGTTAGTAATACAATAGCAATGTTTTAACAGTAAAGGGGAGCTTACCTTGACAATCAGTGAATGCTGAGGTAAATAAGAGGTAGAGGCATAAAGTACTACTGCTTTGTTCAAGAAAAGAGTCCTTTCTCCTTAATGCAGTAATTACAGAGGTGGTAGCAGTGTTGGGACCTCCCTCTTGTTTCATCCTATCTTTGTGACTGAATTACTGAAAAAACTGTATTTCTTTCATCCTTTATAAGCAAGGACATATACAGCAATAAGTATTTCTCAGGTGATGTTGAGACTTGCTTGATAACAAAGCAACAACAAATTAAGATAAATGCTGTATTTGGACTGCTTTTGGAAGGGAATTAATGTATCGGCAGTTTTGTCCATTCCTCTTGCTCTCCACCATGTCATGAAAAGTTGTGCAAAGTGAAAGGTTAAGATCCAAATGTCTCATCTCTCGGTCTGTGCTTGATAGGTGGATGTAAGACTTCTCATGGGAGGGATATGCAATTGTCATCTGAGGTAGGAGGCATCTCGCCTAACTCAGGTGCCTGCAAGTGTCTACATCTTAGCTAGTCATCCACAGACATTTTACAGACATGAAGATCTAATCTTTTCAGCTAATGGGGCTGAGTGTCATTCCTGTCACCTGGAGTAAGCACATTTGGTCAGATGAATTGTGCTGTGTGGATCTTGACTGACTAGCACGGCAGCCTAGACAACGCTGTTTGTACTCCCATTCAGTCATATTAATCCTCCCTCAGATACTGTAACTGGAAGTTTCATCAGCGTGGTGTTGCCCTCTGGCTTGGCCTTAGAACTACTGAATATATACTATGTAATAAGCTTTGTGAAGGAACACACACTCTTGGGTTGTCTGGCTGGGTTATCTTGCATTTCTCAAGGCTCAAACAAGAGTTATTATCTATTTACATTTCTAAACCATTTGTCTTTGTAGCATTATGCTTATGAGCCTAAGTCTTTCGTTCTCAAGAGTAAATAAACAAAAAGAATGGTTTAGAAACAAGTAAGGAGGCTTGCAGAGTTGTTCGGGCTTGTCAAAGTGTTTTTTGCCATGTTTTTAATTACCTTTATGTTCCCAAGAGTTGATTTATTCTGGATTAAGCTGCATTGTTACTCTCACCTTTGTGTATTTTCTTTTACTGGCATTTGTGTAGAAATGTGGTAAACCAGATTGAGAAAGTTATCCAACTGAAAACTGCTGTATGCACCAGTTCAGCCTTCACCTGGATCATTTCCCCAGTTGGATTCATTGGGAATTAACACAATTGCTGTTGCTGTTGCAGAGGAAGGGGCTGAGAAGAGCTGATAAGGGAAAACAAGTACGTGGCAGCAGTGCCATTGATGCAGGATTAAACTTTTCGCAGAATTATAAAAGAAGGTGTAGGGCACAACATTTAGCAAGTTAACTGTTTTAAGAGTTACCGCTCAAAGGAAATGGCTATGGTCTGAAAATAAGATACCACCCCATTGTTCAAAGGAAAAGTGTAAAGAATTTCTTAAAAATTAATTTGCCTACAGTAGATGAAAAAACTGCATAAGAGCAGTGAATACTGGCAGACCTGGACCTAGGTACTGGCAGATGATTTGAGGTACTTTCAGCTGTGACTGTCTCCATCAGGACAGTTTTTTGTTCCTGCCTCGGTCCAGGTTGTACCCTGTGTGGTAGTTTAAACAGAGCTTCATCCACTTTTTCATTTCAAGTGAACTGTGAGGTGTAGTGCTCACGAGCGTTTCTCCTAGTTGTAGGGTAATGGGTGGGTTAGGACCTGGGTCATCTTTGCTCTCTGGATGTCCCAAATGGCTTGAGAGGAAATGATGCACTTTGACCCATTTAAATTCCAAAGAAATGTGGAGGGCAGTACTGGATGTTTAGTTTAGCATTCTGGAAGAGAACTTTTGTCAGCTAGCTGTGAATGTACATTTTGGCATAATGAGCGCGCGATGCCTGATGGTGTCTGGTCACTCCTCTCTGAACTCTGTCAGCCAGTGCGATTCTCACTTTCCTCCAGATAATTGCCTTGCTTTCCTTAGTTACTGCACTTCTGCATTGATGCCTCCTAGATTAAGATCTCTGCTGAGAGATAAGAAGTTTTCACTCCTTTTGCTACCCTTCCTTCTTCTGTCCCTGTATTGTTGACCCTCTCATATCTTGAAAGGCTTGGAGTGCTTTTGTTGCTGACTGGCAGGAAAGTCTGGTAGGGAGTGTTCGTGGCTGTTTCTTGCTTCTGTTTGAGTTGGGCAAGTATTGCTAGGGAAATAAACGGGTCCAGGAGCTCTGGAGACAGGACTGATGGTCTGCAGGGGTGAGGTGGATGAGGGTGGGAACGCGCAGGGGGCAGCAGGGCGATAAACTTGCCCAGGCGCAGCGTTGTGTTTGCAGAATGTGTGACATCAGCTCAAGATGGGAGCAACAGTTGCTCTCTTCGCTTCCCTCTGAATTGTGCTCCTGGCAAGTTCTGAAACCTGCTGAGTAGCATGCTGACCTGGACAAATATTACAGTAGTTCAAAAAGCTACTTGTGGTAGTAATGTTGATAGACACAGTGAAATACAGTGATATACTTGCTCTTTTAGCTTTACTGCTAGTACCCAGAGTATTCTTGCAACTCAGCTTATTTCAGCGTGTGGTGCTACAGTCAAGGTCCTGGCAAATAACTTAAGTTTGAGCCAGTCTCTAGGTTCATGATGTATGATTTACAGGAGCCAGGGACACAGATGTTTGAAATGAGAGCTGCATTTTCATTGTTTTGCAGAGTGCCTGTGTGGGGACTCACTTTTTTTTCCTACTGTTAAAACTTTTGAAGAAAACAAATTTCTTTATATTAAAGTTAAAATTTCCTTTGTTCTTGCAGGATAGTTATTTCATTCTTTAGTGTACTGCAAGTTAAAACTTTTTAGAGGTAACTATGGCATTAAACTTGATGTAAATATTGTTAGCAGTCTATATGCAAATTAAAAAGACACTTGCTTCAAGCAGCCTGAAGCAGTAGGAGCAAGAGCTTCTAACGGGTTTCATTCCAAGTTTACTTATTGCTGCAAGCTATTGAGTTATAACTGCAAGAGGCTTTGGAATGTTAAACTAGTAAAAGTACTTTAAAATTCGATTATTGAAGGAAGAGAACCTGATGTACTAAAATTCTTGTCAAAAACTTAGTTTTTCCAGACATTTGATTAGGTAAGGACTACCTTCTTTAGATCAGATAAGAATAGCAATCTGCTCTGTGAAGCTTTGCCTCAGTGAAAACTACTTGGCACTCTAGCTAGGTTCAAAATCTTGCTGGAGATCTTGTTTTAATTCATAACTTTACCTGTGAGTATGTAGTTGATCTTTCAGTAACTTTCTCTTTTCTTTGGGTTTTCTTTGTTTGTTTTTGTTTTTTGGTGGGGTTTTCTTGTTGAAGCATGGTTTACTATTGCTGCCAGAAGAGCTGAGCCCTCTCAGCAGATGTTGTCAATCAAAGCAGTGTCATGTCACAAGCTAACTTTCTGCACAGAAAAAATCTTTGGGTTTTGAGGGGTGAGTGGCTTCATAACAGAGTAGAGTAGTTTTTCTGGCATTGTAGTGGAAAAGTAATGGTTATTCCCATGTGCAAGTTAATGCATGATTTTAAGTGAATACTCTGTATTTTCATAAATTCTTTTCTGGTGAAGGCAAATACAAAAAGAGTGTATGTAAGCTGTCAAGATCAAAACTCTTACAGGTAAGTGATAGCCTTGTAGATTCCTTCACAGCAGTAGAAGGAATTTTGTTTACCATGGATGATTACAAAGATGCTTTTTAATATCTGATGCATTCAAGTAGTAACTCCTGCATCAGTTAGCCACTCAAAATGATCAAGTGTCATCTTGCCTTATCCCTACCTAGCCAACTGCATTGTGTAAAATCTTAAAGCTGGAATTCTTATGGCCAAACTATCTTGGGTGTTTCTTCAGTCTAGGTGTTATTTAATCTGTGTGCCTGTGCTTTACAAAACTCTGATGATACTGGCATTTTCAAGAAGGTATATATTGAGTAGGAGGAAGAGCAAATACACAGCAGCGTTTCCTGACCATGATGCTGACATGGGGCAGAAATTTAATTCCCTTCACTGTTACTTTATGTCATTTTGTCTAATGCTATACAGATTAACAGCTAGTAAGGATATACTCTAAATAGGCCATCATGAAAGAGCTTTGGTACCTCTGAGGACTGGCTATAAACAAATAGTATCTGACAGTATCAGGTTGCAGGGCTGATCATTGCTTACTTTCTGGTGTGTCTTTGTGGAGATAGTAGAGTGCATCCTTAATTACTCCAAAACTTGTAAAAATTCAGAAAAGCTTTTAACAGCCCAAAGGCTTTGAAGGAGAAGTGTACGTTTGCCAAAAGGAATAGCGCTTTCTCTTGCTGAGTTGCATCTCTAAGTTATTCTTACAGCAACTTGAGTGTATAATAAAAGTTAGCATGAATTAAAGGGTGTGTCTTTCTTGGAGAATAAACACTCATCGTTTACTCTCTAGTCACAGGATGAGGAAGATTCTTCTACTGTGCAGAAGAAGGTCAGCTGTAAAAAGAAAATGCAGTGACCAAGCTGGCACGTTGTCTAGGTCAGGTCCGGGAAGTAAACCAAGGCCACACAAGAGTTGGGTTTTAATTCATACCATTTTTACTTTAATGATTAGGGAGCTTTTAAGATATTTACTGATACTCAGTTATGGCAGTTTCTTCTTGGACCCTGCTGAAATAATTTTCAGATTCAGTCACCCATTTCTTGCCATTCCGTGCTTTGTTTTGTCACATTTGCGTGAGTGTAAAGGGTAAAGCCAGAGAACTGCCTGGCAGTGGGCAGCACAGTGGTGTGTCAGCAGTCTGGGCGCACTTTCTGCCTCCTGGGAAGGCAGACAGCCCCCACCTGCTACACTGATGTTCAAATTTGAGGATTATTTTGTAAGTAGATACACAGCCACTTGCCCCAAAATGGACGGCAAGCTTGGCTTCTGGAAAAAAAAAAAACAAACAAAACCAACAACAAAAACCCCTATATATATATATATATATGTATTCAATGAAAGTAAGGGGGGATGGGGGGGTGGAAGGCAAAAACAAAAAGCATAAAAATGACAGGATGGCATGTTGCAGTTGCTATATAGGAAATGAAGTTTGGGTGAGTTCCAGCTGCGAGTACTAAAAAGTTTTTTCTTTTTCCTCTTGCTCTTTCCCTCACCTTCCCTTCCCTGTTGAGTTGAGCTGAATTTGTAACTTTATTTCAGTCTGCCAGAAGACAACCTACATTTTAAAAAGTAGTCATGTAAACAAATCTGTATTTCAAACATGCTCACAAGCTTGATGTTGCTGGTAACATTAAAATCTCATTTCATGGTGTTAAACAGCAAGAGGATAAAACACCTCAAATCCAAGATGCTGTTAAAAAATCAGTACTTGTCTGTAGCTACAATGCAGAAAATACCATAAAGGGCAATTATTTTAATTCAAATAAAAATATTTAATTCAAAAAGTGAAGCAACGCAGGTAAATGTTTATTTCTGAGAAGTTTGCTGATAAGTAAATTATTAAAATAAGATGTAAATTATTAAAATAAAAACTTGTAAATAATGTTCTCTGTGCTCTTAGTATAATGCTTGGGTTAGCTTTTTTATTTTTAGACACAGACTGGTGAGCCATGATTTTATGAAGTAACCATGTATTGCATTCACTGGACCTCTTTGCCTGAGGGGGAAATAAAAATATTGTATGTTTTATACCATGTTAACCAGAATAGGGAGAAGAAAAGAACTTAATGATATGTCTATTGATCCCTCTCCTTGTCATGAATTATTAAGATACTAGCATGATTGGTTTTGTTAAATTCTAAGGTTGTTTTTTTTTTAAAGCCTTGTAAAGGGGAAACAAATGCAAACATAACCGGGTAGTATATTGATGCTAGGTATGGTCTTCGCACCTTAATTTATCTCAGTTTGCATTAACTGCCAGGTTTCTAAGACAAAAATGGGGAGTCAGTATGATTAGCTTTCCTGAATGACTGAACAACTACAAATTTAGTGTTTGTTGGAATCCTCCTGTCTTTTGCTAGAAAACAGAGATGGATACAATTGCGGGTTGGAGACCTCAGCATTCGTGCACACATGTGCAGACGTGCACACATGCTTGTGTTGTAAGGCCATATGGTATGAATCAAAGCTTACCTCACAGTAGTAAAACTGTAATGCATTTTCCACCGTTTTCAGTTATGTGTTCATGGCATGATATTCTGTACTTTGAACAACTTACAGTGATTGTCCTTGTAAACGGTCATTATTCTATGAAATTAATGTGTTATCCAGAATACTTGGCTTCAGTTTTGTCCTTGGATTACTGTGGCTATTTCAATAACACCAGAAGATGTGTCGTCTTTTCTGCTCAGTTGCTTTGTTCAAAGTATCTCTGGCTTGCAAACGTAGACAGATGTGTTTGTTCTTTCTTGTTCGTGGCAATAGATTTGAAATAAACCTTTGCTAGCAGATAGAATGAATTGAGTGTATGGGTTTGTGTACTTCCTTGTTCAAGATTTTTAAACAATCTGTTGAGACCTCTAATTAAGCATTGTTGGCTTCTGGTCTTTTTTTCTTGCAGTTTTTATGGTATTTGCATACTGTTATTGGGAGTACTTGCATGTTTCCAACTTTCCCAGAAAAAGTCAATTTTTATATTAGAATTTTAAATATTTCATGTTAACCTTTATTGCTTAGAATTTTTTTCTTTTGTTCTAGTAGCTTATGACAATTCAGCCTCTAGTCTGTGATAGTGCCTTCGATACTATTAAAAATTATCCTTTCTAAAAAACACAAATATGCTTAGCTGACCTGCTTTATATGTTTTTATCTGTATTAAGGTAAGTAGGAGTTCCAGAGGTAGTTAAGATATGTCTGATTCAACATCCAGTCAGTTTTTAGGGTATTTACTCCAAACTGGTGAATTCTGTGTATTTCTGTTTCTTTTTCCCAACTCAGTGGTGCTTTGTGCTAGAGTCTGTGTGATTCTGCATTGATGTTTTGTGACCAAAGTGGGGGGAAAAAATAAATCATACTTCTGAGATGGTATTATCCTGATGTAAGGTAAGACACACCCTTGTAAGAAGAGAATGAGAATCTTGTGGATATTCTTAATGCACATAAAAGTGCTAGAATAAAGTCTTATTCTGCAAGTTATATTAGTGAAAATTAGTACTAGTAGGTTCTTCTTTGGTAGTGGTAGTAGGTCCTTGGTTTCTAACTACTCCTGTACTCTCAATATACCTGTTTGGAACTGATATGCTCTTGTTTTTCTTTATCAGAAATCAGAAAGTATCAAATAAAATTATGCATATTTAGGTAGCATAATGTCTTCTATATTGATCTTTTTGTACAGTTTGTAAACACACTGATCCATCTCTTCAGAATATGTCTGCTGGCTGAATCTTCTGCCACACTTGTTTTTGACAAGAGAACTTCTGTTGCCAGCAGGTGTGATGTAGAAGTTGGCCTTGGTGAAGTGGCCAGTTACATCTTCACACAGTCATGACCACCTTGACTTTCAGAGGAGGTGAATGTCTGTCCTCCTTAGTGTGCTCCTGTGGTTAGAGCAAGGAGCACAGGCAGGCCAAAGTATGAGGGAGATGAATAGTTCATCAGGGAGTTGTGCTAAGACCTACTTGTTTCCTGAGTCTTGTTTCTGGAGGCTTTCCATCCTTGTGGCAGTTCTGGAGGCATTTTATGCTTTGTCACATTCACTTGAACTTGCCTCTGACCAGTGTCTCCAACTGTGCGTTATATAAGTTGTATTACCTGGATGTTTACTCACAGTTAGTTGTCCCTGACAACTTGGCAATGTTCCAACCTGTCCTTCCAGTTGCTTGAAATACAGTTTCATTTCAGCTTCCGAAATACTCTTTTCCATATCTCTTCTTCTCCCAGATTCTTAATCTATATCAGAAGGGATTGAGAAGTGTTTGGTTGCTCAGTGGTTCCTGGAGAGAGATGCTGAATGTGTAGGCGGTATAAGGCATTTCACTGGCCTTTACTACCATGCAGGGGTGTGCGTAGATGGGGCTGTAGCTAGAACAGTATGTTTCTGTGTGTTTTTCCTACTCGAGAGAAGCTTGGTTAGCTTGACAACCATGGCAGTACCTCATGGCTACTGGCTGTTGTGGTGTTGATCAGTCCTATGTATTCCTTTTTACACATTGCACGCAGACTTAGGTGGTCAGTTGTGTTGGCTTTCTGCCAACTGAGGATCCTAAACTGCGGCTTCTTTGGGGTGGGCTGGTGTGGCAGAACATACAGTAGTGAGCAGGCTCTTGGCATTCATTCCAGCCCCACTGCTGCTGCTTTTTGAGTAACTCTGCATCCAGGTCGTAGGGGTCTGTGCAATAATTGAAATAAAAGGGTGATTCTCATGAACATTTTGTGAACTCACTGAGGGAAGTGAAAAAATCATCTTGTTGGCTTCTGTGCAGTTGTTTTTGCCTTGCTGCGTGAGCTTGGAACAAATGTCTTGTTGTTTTGCTCTTGGTACTTGCAGGAGGCAGATGCTGGGCTTGCACTGCCTGCCACCACTGTAACTTCTTGCTCATACATATATATATCTGTAAATCTGTATTTCTTTGTATCTGTAAATAGCAATAGTGCATGAGGGCTCCAGTTAGTGGCTGGGGTTCTGCTGGGCTGTAATCTGTCGAGTTGCTGCATTATTTTTTTCCTTTTTCCATTGCCAGGGAGGTAAATAGCAGAAGTTCTGCTTTGTGACCACTTCTAGTGCTGTAAGCTGCACGGTAGGGAAAGGCAAATAAGGTAGAAATAGAGGAAAAAAGTTCATGTGGAAATGCGAGTAGTTGGAAGAGGTAAACAGAATAGAACAGATTACGTGAAAGGTACTCTGTGTCTTACTGGCTTTGTTCTAATGGTAAGAGAAGAATGGGTCCACCCTTGTTTGCCAAAGGCTGACATGCTCAGGACTGCTTCAGAACTATTGTCCTGCAACACTGAGTGGGAGCTGGAGGGCAGTTTACTGTTCATTAGATCTTACTGACAGCTTGGGGTTGATGGAAGTGGATACTTTGAGATGAACTAAATTTAGTGCAAGGTTGTGAAATGGCGGGGTAGCAGTTTATCTGTCTCTAAATGTTAGCTTCTCTATCCACGTTGGGTTTCTCTGCTTTGAGAGGGTTCGCACTGCCAGATATAGGGGCTTGATGTAGTCATACATGATGTTTTTATGATGGAATACCCTTCCTTCATAGGTGCAGAAGAGAGAAGCTTATGGGAAAAAGGGTATTTATTTGAAGAATTATAGACATAAGCAATTATTTTTCTTACTCAATTGCACAAAAGCTTCTGTCCAAGGTATTCTCTTGAAAGGCAGTCTCCGATTGCTGTGTGGTGCTTGCTCTTCAGGTCTTGCAATGCTGACCTTGTCTCTGATCTGATTTCACTGTGGCTGGGTTTTAGTGCTATACATTGGTCTTTACTTTCTGAGCACGTTTAACAAGAAACCCACGTGTTGTGTGCTTGAGTACTGCCTCAAACTGTTCTATTTTAATAACAGTACTCAAGGTTTTATGCTTTTGTTTGTCCCTTTCATTCAAGAGTGCCATTTGGCTCTGTCCTTGTCCCTCCTCTCTGCATATCTTCTCCCTCTAAGAAATCGTACTGCTCTCTTCAGCCCTACCCATCACATCTATATAGGTCGTGTCCAATTCTACATTCTCGTTTAATTTGATTTCTCTGTCTGCCTGGTCTCAGTCAGCTCCTGGCTACACAATAATTTATTACAAGTGACAGATTTGGAGGGGGAGGTCCTCTGCTGTGTCGTACCTCTGACTTGTACTGACGGCAGATGATCCTGCTGTGACATTCCTCTGCTTGGGTGTTTTTTAAAAAGTTCCAGGGTGAAGGAAATTACATGCTCTGCAAATTATAAAACCCAAAGGAGTTTAAAGTAACAGCTGCCAAACAGCTTTAACTCTTTACTTTCCATCTTGGTTTATATTATGAGTGAGGAATAAAGTTAGTATTTATTAATGAAAAAAAATTTGGACTACATAGTGAACTGACGAGAATCAGGTGCTAACTTTTTATTGTGCGATTCTTTAAAGAGTTAAAACATGATAACAGGGGTGTTAATCTAGCAGATGCCTTCTGTTCATGTTTTAAATCCAGCATGAACAGACGTGGATGTTTTTAATAAAAAGACAGATATTTAATTCCAAGAAATATACACATCTTATGCCACAATAAATACAATTTGTGATTTATGTTTAATTTATTATTATTATTATTATTATTATTATTGAATTATTTTCTTGGGGGCCATTTGTAGTCTTTGGAGCACTTCATAACTTTCAGTAATAGTCTCAAGACTTGGTGTATTACATAAAATTCAGATTTCCTTGCTAGTAATCTGTGTTTATTTGACTTTCTGAAACCAATTACAGACACCAGAAATAGCCTGTACTTGATTTTTGAATTACTGATGTGTTTTTTTTTTTAACTCCCCTTGCCCTCCCCCATTTCTTTGGTCTAATAGATCTACTGTCTCCTTTGCTTTCAGCCTGGAGTAGGATGATTGTTAACTGCAGAACATGTAAAGCAAATACTTGCTAGCTGAAAGTAACGGAAGGCTGTCTCATTTCTCCTTTTTGGTGTGCAAAATGATTGCATGTTGTTTTCGGAGTGAGTCTTGGTCTGCATGGTTCCAGTTGGTACTTGTATGCAGAACAGAAGTGGGGACTAGGTGAAATTCCTTAGTGTTATATTGTACATCATACCAAATGGCCCTTCTGCTATCCAATCTGCGAACGTATTACTGCAGAAATTACAGGTGGTGTGCAAGATGTGACCACAACTCTTCGTAGATGAGGAGAGGTAATGAAGTGCAGCAATATGTTAACTTCTGTGTTTGACCTAAATATGTTTGGAACACAGTTTTAAATATGAATCCTGAGCCCAATGAAAGTGTAGGAGTATGGGACTGGAACGGACTGTGTTGTCATCTCTGTAGTAGGTGCCATGTGAGCTCTTCTTGAATCTGATTGACCTCATCTTAAAATTTGAGTTATTGATTCTACTATTTGTGAATCAGAGGATGTTTCAAAGCATTTCACTGTTACTGGTAATATTGTACTATCGGTGCACATTTTTCAATGCTTCTTATCTGCAACAGCAACTAAAACAGTTAAGTCATAGTTCATGAGTGACCCAACAGCTTGATCTATCTGGTTGAATTCAGTGAAAGTCACAGTTGTACAAATGCTCTTGTGTATTTAAATTGCCCCCACCCTCACACTCCCCCAAATAAAAAAAACAACCCAGAAGACAAGCTTGCAGACATAAAGATTTTATCCATGTCTCAGATGAAGCTGGCTTTCCAACTTGTATGTACCTCAATACAATTGCGTTGACTTTAATTTGATTGAGCTCATGTCGAGACAGGTTGCGGGGGATGGGGGAAGAGAGATAGTTAATACTCATCAAAATGGGAAAAGGAAGGCATTAAAAGGGGGTGGGGGTGGGGCTAGGATCACAGAATCACAGAAAGGTTGAGGTTGGCAGGAACCTCTGGAGGTCATCTGGTCCAACCCCCGTGCTCAGGCAGGGCCCAGGATTGTGTCCAGATGGCTTTTGAGTATCCCCACAGATGGAGACTCCGCACGCTCCCTGGACAACCTGTGCCAGTGTTCGGTCACCCTCACAGTGAAGAAGTGTTCCTGATGTTCAGAGGGAACCTCCTGTGTCTTAGTTTGTGCCCGTTGCCTCTGGTCCTGTCACTGGGCACCACTGACAAAAGCCTGGCTCTGTCATCTTTACAATAAAGTAGGAAGTGAGGAAAAAATGTGAAATATGGTATTAGCATAATTATGCCACATTCAAAGCTGTTTTTTCCAAGTTGAACTTGGCTGCAAGGTGCTGCTACTGGTAAGACCAGAAAGGGTGGAAAGACTTTTGTGTTTGAAAAATTATCAAACTTTTACTAATTATTCATTCAGTAGGAGGTATCTGTCTTGGAAATGAAGCCTTGCATGTTTCCTCAAAATTATTAATTCCCTACTGGAGCCAAGAAGTTGCTAGCATGCCAGGTTATTTGGAGTTGTATTGCTTTCATAGCATTTGTTGTTAAAACACAAACAGTAAAGATACAAGGTGGACTGCCAGAAATTTTGGATGTTTAACAGTTGCCTGTGATCTCAAATAGCTCAAGGACAATGTTTTCACGTGGCGTCTTTCTATGCAGAGCTATGGCTGTGTAGAATTTAATATATAGTGAGCTGTGGTAGTACCCTGCTTGTATGTTTTTAGTGCCATATGTGTTGGCACCTATACCTTACTTGATAAGCAATTTTATAACATACTCCTTATACTGTTTCCTCCTTACAGTTAAGGTATGATCATATTATCCTTCCAGATCTAACAGAATCAGCTTCAGATGTTGCAGCCGTGAGATATTGCTATTCTATAGTTTGGATAACTTCAACTGATTTTCACCAAAAACCTGTCAGCAGTATTGGTGGATGAAGTCACTGGCAGGCTTCTTTTGCACTGATATAGATGAGGTGTGCTCAAGTAATGCTCTGCAATTCTACAGCTGTAGGAGTAATAATATGCAGATGAGGGATGGCGCTAGGCTGCTTGGGTATGAGCATCTTCATCTGCTGCTAATGTTTGTGATTATGCTGTTTCATACACCTCGGTATCCATGGTGAGTAGCTGTTATAACAGTATTTGATCCTATTCAAAAAGCAGTCTTATTCACTTGGCTTTTCAGAAGTGAATGTTATTTACCTATACAGAAAAGGTTGCTGCTACCTTGAGCTCACAGCTTGGCAAAGCCACGTGGGACTGTGTGTGTTCTCTTGATGTCAGTTTGTGCCACCTGGCACGGCTCCATTACATCAAATTCGTTTCTCCTTTCCCAGAAAGGAGGAAACAGGCACTTCAGGCCCTGAATAATCATCTAAACATCAGTGTGTGATGATTAGAGATAATAAATGAATTGTTAAACTTTATTTCTTGTTTGTATAATGTTCATTGCTACTGAGCTTTTGAACTACAGGTGAACTTGCTCAATCACACTTTTTTTTTTTTTTCTCATGGCATAATTAACTTTTTCTCTGGTACAGATTGCTCACATAAATAGTTTTGTATGATAGATCGTATCGACACTGTGGGTTTTGTTTTTACTTCCAGCTTTGTGACTTGATGCTGCATCCTAGTACTTATAAAACTCTTAGCTGTCTATCCCTCAAGAAAAGAAGAGAAGGGGGAAGGAGGGGGGAGGGAGAAAAAAAGATTTCTCAGTCAAGATGGTTGTCTGAAGGCCAGACCGTGCCATCCCCAGGTTAATCTGTATGACCTGTTGCCTTTCTTCAAGGATTTTGGGTAATAGCAGGTGCTTGAGCTCCTGACCATAGTAGGAATTGCCGTCACTGCCTCTGCACAGGAGTAGGTGGTGTAGCTGGAAATTCCCTATTTCAGGTGCTGGGCATGGAGCCGAGGACTTCTGCAGTCAGTGTCCTGGCCACTGGATGGCTGGCATGGGGCTTACACCCTGCCTTCGCAGTGCTTGAGACTGGATCACCTTTTAAAAGCACTTACTTTCTTTTTATCAGTTGTAAATCCCTAAGACTTATATTCATGGAAACATCACAGTTCAACCTATTTACAGCATTTATTACTGTAATGCTGTACTTTCAGTTGTTACAAATAGGAAGCTAATTCTCATATAAACTTTCCTAAACTTTTTTTATACCAAGATCTTTGTATACTTTTGCTTACCTTACTGTCCTTCAGGTTTTGTGGTCTTAGATACACAGTTGTGCTTTTCTTATGGAGTTGAAATACTCTTTTCAAAGTCAGTTACCAAAAAAGTATGTGCTTGCTTTATGCTGTTCTTTTGTTAATGGCAATCACAAAATGAACCTCATAATACTAATATTAAACAGCATAAATACGTCTAGTCATATCCCTATCCTGCACTTAGCATATACATTAATAGTCTTGAAATAAATGGTTTCATGGTGCGTGCAGTAACCTACTAACATGAGAAAGCATCATATTTATCAGGATCACTTTTTAGCAGTTTGATTCTTATATTTTTACTCATAATCTTTCATCTAACTTGATAAAGCCTTTAACATGTCTTTAGATTGCATCTGTATTTAGACTTCCAGAACTGATGCCTTGGGTTTTTGTACATTTTCTTGTTAGGGAAATTGTCATTTTATAGTACTTCTGCTCTTTTATTTTTAAAAGTTGGAAAGTGGCTGTGACAAAGAACATTCATGACTTTCTTCCAGTTGCTTTCCACAAAGCTGAAATTTTGATAGACAGACTCTTGTAAAAGCTATTTTGGATCTCTCTCTCTGCACTTGAGTTTTTGTCAATGTTGAATGGGACAGTACTGTCATTCTTCTTAAGCTTACAGAGCCTAAACCTTACTGTACCTGCAGTAACAAAGCTGTTAGTAATGTTCCATGAGGATTTTGCTTTCCATTTGGCATTGCAAAAGTATTCCTGTGTGACCAAGCACACCAGCCTGTGAATAGATACTAAATATTTTTACTAGTGTTTTTTCTAGTCACGCTTTTAATAATAAAATTTATAAACCTTTAATTTTATAACATTCTTTACAATGTGAGGCAACTATATTACAGTATGAATCTGTGTATTTTGGGACCAGTAACAAGATTTTCCAAGTTGGAGGCTCATCGGTTGTTAGTTATAGAGGAAGAAATGGATACAAGAGTCAATCACAGTGTTTCATGAGTCACCAAAGTGATTCTGCTATGGAAAAAGCAGATGTGGTTGCAGAATGTGTTTGGTGATTTCTTAGAAGAAAGGGTGATACTAATACTGATGTCGAGATGTTGGCAGCACCTTCTCTGAAATTCTGGCTTTCGGTCTGTTACATATTTGGAAAAGATGAGTTCAAACATTCGAAAATACCTTTTAAGTTGAGAAAGCAAAAGAGGGTGTATCTCAGATAGTGAAGAAAAAAAAAGGGGGGAGGGGGGCACAACTTAGAGCAGTCACATTTCACTTTCCATTTTGCTCTGCTAATATAGAAAGGACCTGTTTAAGGAAAGAATAACACTTGACAGTTTTGCCATGAGAAAAGTATGTAGGTAAAAGAAGTATCTGTTGAGGAATCGGGTTCTTAGCACAGCAGCCAGCTATGTAGGGGTGGAAGATATGTAATTACCTTTTTAAGATGGAACTTGAAAAGCTTGAGCTTTTTTTATTACGTATGTTTCTTGTGGTGATACAGGCCTGGATTTGACTACCCACAAGATTTCTTTATTCTAATTTAATGTCCTTTATTCTAATTTAAAACATTCCTACTAAGAACAATTGAAAATAATAGAAACACAGAAAAGATGTTATGGTACAATGAAGATCCAGCTAAAATATTTTTCCTTTGTTTTTCATTTTTGCTTTTTAGTGGAATACCAGAAAAAAATCCTTTTCTAAAAATGGCCAGAGGTGACTCGGTATTTAAATAAGAAAACTAAAACCAGCAGAAGAAGCTGAAAAAGTGACACTAATTTCTTGAGATTTACACTTCCTTTTATATTTGTATTGCAGTTTATTAGGGATTATATGTTAGTATTCCTTGATAATTTCTGTACAGATTACTTCTTTTAAGGTGTAAGTAATTTGTGTCCCTTCTTACTGCAAGAGAACTTGTGCTCTGAAAATAATCACATTTTATTCTCAGCGCACATGGAAGGTCATTAATGTGTGAATATGGGACTGAAAGGAAAAATATTGTAACTACAATTCACTGCTGATTTGAATGACTATCAAACATGGAATAATTCACTTCCTTGTTTGTGGCAGGTTTGGTTTTTATCAGTCACTAATACAAAACCACCATGGGATAGTAAGAGGAATATGAAAAACAAAACTTGTAAATGCGGATTCTAATTTTGGAAAAAGTTAAATGGCTGTTAAATGCCTATTCTATGATCACACAAAGGTGTGACTACTGCAGATGTCTTAATGAGTTGATGGAATAAAACTCATGTAATAGTGGCCCTGTTCTTCAGCAAACCGGCTTGCAGAAGGTCAGTCTGTGTGTTTCTTTGTGTACTCATTTGCAGTGTTAAAGACTCGGGTGATAAGGCGGCAAAGGTTGAAGCTTTAAATAGACTATCCAACTATTCTCAACACTTGGATGAGAACAGAGGCTACTCTTCAAGTTTAGAGAGCTAAGTCATGCAGTCTTTAGCTATAGTTTGATGTTATGACCAGCAACTGAGATACTTGGGAATTTTAGAAACAGTAGATTATTATTTTAATGCAAGATTTATAAAGCTTTAATAAAGCTCAGCTCATTTGGTATACAAATCAAACTGCTTTTGAGAGGAAGTGGTCTGATTTGTTTCAAGAAGCTTCCAATGGTCTTTGCTAGTCATAATGGCAAAGATGGGACTCTGGGAGTGCTGTTGACTTGGGAACATTGTATTGCTGAGTTTCACAGGAGAACAACAGAAGTCTCTAGTTTCTGTCTGTGGAAAACCATGATCTCAGAAACAGCTAATGTCAGTCTTTCCCTCTGAAATGCCATACTGTGTCCTGGGAAATTCTGTCTATTCTGCATGCTCCTTTGCTTTTATTTCACATCCACATTTAAAATTGAGTCATTTTATTTTAGCTCAACTTCTCTGGTTCTTGATGGGAATTGTACTTATGGTATTTTGCAAGAATGCTTTGAGTTATGGAATATCCTTCTTCATTAAGTCACTCACACAGCTAAGTCTGTCCAAGTTTACTGCAAATAACTATTTTTCAATGATATTTAATGTTTTAACTATTTTTCAGCTAAAAAATGTTCTGTTTCTACATTTGGTTTGACAAAATTTGTTGTTAGTTGCAATTTCACTTGGGATCAGATTTCAATAAGAGCAGATACCAGGAATGAGTCCTTTTTCTGCTGGGTGACCTTGTCTTGTGCCTTGCTAACTGCTCCAGTGTGGTGTACACAGTCCACTATGGCTTGCCTGCAAGCTGATCTTTTCCTGGATAGTTGTCTTAAGCAGTTTCCTATATTTTTCTTTTTTAGGGTTTGGGTTGGATTTTTTTCTGGCTGCTTTTTCTTCTCTCTTTTCCTTTGCTTCAGAATTTTGTTGGACCTCAACAGACCACACAATGCCATCCCATGGCCACTGTGTCTGTCTACAAGAAAGGTAGATTTCTCACCTAGATCAAGCTGAACTGAGCAATTCTTTGCCTGGGAAAGTTGTCTTTTTTTTTTATTCCTAATAAAATGGATATAGAAATTATTTTCTGATTGTCCACATAACTCCTTTCTTGATAACCATGAAATATTTTAAAGGATATATGTTGTGAGCAACTCTCCTGATCTCCAAAATGTAAAACTGAGTAAGAAAAATGAATATACTGATATTCCTGCATATGTCAGGGTGCATCTCCACTGTTCTTGACCTTGTTCACTCATCTGTCTTCTCTACCCCCTTTTGGCTGTACTGGCACCACCACCACCCACTGCGCAAGGTCAGTGACTTGATCTGGGTAAAAAAAAATCCTCCCCTTTAGGTTTTTTAACTAGGGTCTGTTAACCAGCCCATATATGTATGGAAGTTTAGGGATTCTAAAGCCTACAAAGTTTTTCCCTACAAAACCCTTAAGTCTAACTGGTAAGTCCCTTCTGGAACCACCTCTGAAGAAGGTCTCTCTTGCACCCATGGGAAAATTTTTTTCCTCAATCAGTTCTTTTAAAATTCCTTTATCAAATATAAGCGCTTGACAGACGGAGCCCCATCTGTCCTGATACCATTATCTGTTGTATTTTTTAAATTTGCTCTTGCTTGTAGTGCTTGTGAGAATACTTTGGCATTGTTCTTAATTGTTCCTTGGACCGCTTGCAGAGTTATGACCTTGAACAGTGAATGAACTCTTGGGAAACTGCGTAATTTATTACATGATTATGTAAGACAATACACTTCCTCCTATCCTTTAGTCTTTCAATTTCATATATGTATGTTATACATCTTTTATTTATTTATTTATTTATTTTAATTAGTCTGACTTTGTCTCTTTCTTGCCAATCTGCGGTATTGAGCCAATGCCGAAGTCAAATACCATTTTAGATACCACTCTGATTTGGTGTGGCAAATCCTATTTCTGTTCTTCGATGAATGGGGTTTTTAAAAATATATCTGTTATTATAAAGTCTGATTTACCTAATTCCAAACTGTGGTGAGATATTGCTAGTTACTTCATAATAATTGTGTATTTTTTGAGGCTGGCTGTAGATTAAGCTGTGTCTAAAAGCATAAAGGAGTCTATGGCTTTTGGGAGTGTCAATATAATGGCTTAATCAGGTGAATAGGTTTAATTATTCCAGTACTCACACTAGTAAATTGCAGAACCCAGCAAAAGATAATACACTTTATAGGATCAGTGGTTCAATTTCAGTCCGTGTACATAATTCAGGAGTCCCCAATCTGTAAAGTAATATTTGCCGCTACCATAAAAATATCCACCCAAACTGCCCAAAGGCACATTCTAGTGGTTCACCCTCATTTCCCAGCTTTGATGTCTGGTTTTGGTCAAAGCAATGACTGAGTTCTGTCACAGAGGATCTATCAGGTGGACTGTACCTACCCTCTGGCTCTGGATAACCCTACATTTGTATGGCTAAAGCCCATCTCAAACACACAAACAGAAATCAATGGATTAGTCAATTCTGTGCCTTGCTTGTTGTCAGTAAAAGGACAGTGTACCCTGCATTGTACTAGGGGAATAACTGGCAAACATTTGTTTTGTTGAGGATAATACAGTTCTATTTTTCAAAAATTCAATAATGGAGTGGTTTACTTTTAATATTTTGCATTGGTTTTGTTAATATATTGACAAATATAAAATGACTGGCCAGTCAAGAGGATACCTGGTTTTAAGTGGTTAGTTGAGGAGGTTAATGATAATTCATGCTCCATTGTAGATGTTTTTGCCGTCAAGATGTAACTTACAACATTTGACAACGGCTTGCATTGAACTTGACTTCATGCACTCCTAGAACTGCCTAGGGGATAGTTTTCACATTATATAGTTTTCTTGTCTCGAGGAAAAGCCCTTTTCAAACTTCTTATGGTTCAAGAGATTACAACCTTCCTCCAGTTCAGTGTCTGGAACTGGGATGCCCGGTTGTCTCCTCACACCAGCAAATGTGTTCATTTTGTGCTCTTTGTAACCTGTTGAAGATAGCTTCACTGGGAAGATGCTTAGGATGTGTGGAATATGGAAAAGTTGACATGTAAGGCCACTGACACAAGTGTTATGGGTCATAACAGGGGCATGAATCTGCAGAGTAGACATGAGGACTATTCATATATTTTTATCTGTGTATCTCAGCCCATCAGATACTTTTTTCAGACTCTCCTCTGTCTGATAACCACATAAAGATTCAAGTTGAAAGTTATTGAAGTTAGTTGTAATGAGTGTTCATCCCTGGTCCTTGCAACTGTTGGGCTCTTTTGTAGCTCTGGTGGGTACACTGTAGATACCGCAGTGCTACTGGGCCCCAGCTTGTCTCTTGGTAATACATACGTGCCTGAAGTACAGAAGTTGGCCTTTCTTCATAGAATCAACACCAGGGAAGCAGCAATTTGAGTAAAACCAAGGAAGAGCTTGACTCTTTGCTGATTTTATTTTTAGATGTAAAGGATAATGATAATAAGTAGAAAAAAATAGCTTATAGTTGGACATAAGAAGGAGGATATAGATCTTTCTATCTGGAAAAAGAATGAAGTATCTGTAGACTGAGTTGGAATCTCATCTGGAACCTCATGAAGGGCTTCCTGCATCAGTATTCATAGCAGGTTTCCCTTCTTCTTTCCCCCTATGCACATGCTCATGCTCACATTCACTCGCTCTTTTTAGTAACAAGCCAGGGCTTGAAAAAAGTAAGAACTGGCATTCCTGAATCCAAGACATAAAGCTCTCCTTGTAGCGTTACTTCCTGTAAAGTTGGAGAACCACTTCATAGGATCATGAGGCTACTAAAAGGATAAATGTCTTTACTTAAAGCACCTGTGAATATTAACATTCTTAATGGAGATTTTCTGCTCTAATCCAGACAGTATAGCCATATTCAGATAGCACTGATAAAGTTACAGAGCAAGGCAGGTGCTGAATGGGCAGACCTGCAGACCCTCTAGATCTTTCTAACCAAACTTCCTTTAGAGAAGAGGACTGCCTTAATGGTTCATTTCCTTGGTGTTCATCCTTTCTGAGGTGTGTGGTGCCTGATCTGGAGTCCCAAACTGGATGGCACCTGTGTGCTATTGCAGAAGAATTTGGAATAGTTATGATGTAGCCAAATATGGGGTCCGGTCCATTACAAGTTAACTTGCTTAAAATGCTAATTGGATTTGTACTTGCCTGTGATCAGTATCTTGGAGAAAAACTGTGACCAGTTTAAAAAAAATGGGAAAGTAATCAAATTATACCTCAAAATCCTGTATGCTTTGCTTCCATGTGATAATTGCATCAATGCTGTTTTCCAGTGGTGCAAGCCAAGAGGAGATTTCTGTCCTCAGGAGAAGGAAACTGTGCACATTCTTTCCTTTTGACCCTTTCCCTAGCCCAATGCACAAAGGCAGACAAGGGATTAGGGGTTGAGAGCTGCAGTATTCTTGTATGGTGTATACCCAGGAAAAAAACATCCCTTCAGTCAAATGTTCATGCAGATCATTGAAGATGTTTTGTGAAGATGTGAATTTGCTCTTTCTTCACTCATGTAGCTTTTCCGCTCCTCCACCCCCTGCCTTCCAAAAGTAGGTTGAAGTCCCATGTACTGTGTAGCTATGCAGGCTAATGTGGTTAGTGAGCCTTTTCTACATTCAGCGAGAAAGTAACTGAAGGCATCCATCCAATAACTTTCCTAAATATTTACCAAAATTGTAGAAGTTTTTGTCATTTACAATAATGCTTAAATCGGCTCATAGCCTTAGGAAATAAAAGAACCCAACTTTTAAAAAAGCCCACAAAAAACAAGGTAGTGATCTAAACCAATTTAAGTTGGCTAAATGTGAAAGATCATATGCAGTATTTTGAAAAAAGTGCAATTAAGTAATGTGGGTTTGATTTATGTTATTCTTGTCAGGTCAGTGGTGTTGCTTTTGCATCACCATATCACCTTTTGCTTGCTTGTGTCATGTTGACTTGTGAGCAACCATATTAAATTTACTTGAAAGTGAATATTTCATTGCTCTTTAAGCCCTGCTTGTGCAAAACATGCTTGTAATGAGCATGCGCATTTAACTGTAACAGACTGAAAACAGGACTCTCACAGCAGAAGAAACTGTATTTTGAAAGCTTGCCCACTACTATGCTTTGTTTCAGACGCTATGGTAAACTAATGCAGTGTTACAGCTCTGGCTTCTGCTTGTGGTTGGGCTTTTTTTTTTTTTTTTTTTTTTTGTTTGGGAGAGGGGGATTTACTGTAATTAAGGTGATATATCCATTATATTAACGTATGGGATCTGTCAAGGTACTTTTACCTTCAACTAACGCTTAATGTGTACGTCAAACGAAATTGAGGTGCAAGCAGAGTTGATAAGGTCTTGAGGAGGCATCAGGAATGAAAGTACTCCAAGGAGAAGTGGAATCCAACTGATTTTAAAAAGTGGCTTGATGAAGATAATGTTCTCTGTTAAGGATGGAGGAAAAACAGATTGCTTTTTAAACCAGTTTCCAGGCCACTTTAGTGTTATGTCTTTTCCATCCTACTCTTTCACTGTATTGTCTCAAAGGACATCTTTCAGCAAGGTCGCTCTTTCAAGATGGTTTAGAGTAAGTTGATTTATTGCAGCACAATTTGAGTGAGGATTTTTTTTACTGTATAAAATCATACAGCATCCAGTTTGCTTTCTCTTTTAAACATAGTGGACAGCAGGCAAAAAACGTATAGTTGCAAGATAGGTGACATCTCAACTAAAATCTCAACGCTACACTTTTCTAGGTGTAACTGAAAGAAGAGGGAAGCATATCAAATGCAGGAATCCTAATATTGTAGGCAGGCTTGTTATCAATATGTTTGTGGCTTGACAATGAAGATTCTAGAAAAGCTGGAATTGGACCATCTGAAAACTAGACTATCACTTAATTTCATGGCTGCTGTGTATTCTTTTAATTATGAGATGATTTTCCTAGAAAACTGTGGGTTTAATGCATTGCTTTCACCCTCATAGTGGTATATCAGTATTGATGACAGGCTGAATAACTACATTTTTAGTGACTTCGTAGTCGTCAGAAAGCAACGGGAGGTAATGCAACTGAGGGTTAAAGACTGCTTTGTGAAATTTCTCTAAACTGAAAAGTAATGGTTTGCTGTCTTTGACATCTGTTAAATAAAAGAATTCAGCTGAATTCAAGTCAGCTAAAGGGAACACTGCTCTTTTAATCAGTCTCCCTTTCCCCTTTGCTTCCCAAATACTACTCAGAAAGGCAGTTTGCAAACTTTTACAACCTTTTTTTCCAATGACCACATAATTTCTCTGCATAAATGTTCATGTAATCAGTTTTAAGTAGTACAGACATTTAACTTGCTTGCAAATCGAATTATCAAAGTAAGCATACTGTATTATTTGCATTGTCACTGGAGGAATGCTGACCTTCCCTGGAGATAGTGGATTTGAATGCTTCTGGCAGCCTAAAACAGATGATATAAACCCCCTTATTAAGTCTCCAATGCAGGATTTTTACACTCTTAGAGCTTTATCTGGTAATTGCAGCACTTTTGATGTGCAAAGGAAAGAAGTCAGAATAAGTTAAGAGATCTGAAAGGTAAGTCAAATGCCAGGGAGTAGCAGTCCTGCATTGAAACAGTCCTGTTGCTTTCTTTTGGAGATGAAACTTCCAGAGCCCCGGGGAGCTCTAGTCATGGGGAACAACCTCAGTAGACCTGGAAGGTTGCTGAAGACCATTGTGGTACAATCATCCTGCTCAAGGCACTGTCCTTCAACCACCGGTATGTGGTGTCTGGTTGGCAGAGGGGAAGGGGATATTTCCACAGAGTTCTGCTTCTGGCTCTGTCACTGTAGGATTTTACAACAAGGTCTTTTATTTATTTATTTATTTTTAATCAGTGGGCATGCTGTACATGGATGGTTTGATTCAAGCAGCCACACCGCATTGCTGGATCCATCCTGAGGTGTGACATGTTTCAATTCTTAAACATACTGTGTTCATATGGTACTGAATAAATATTCCTGGGTTTGCGCTACAATTCTGAGAACCTTCCAGTCCTCAGAACGTCAGATGCAATAAGGTTTTGCTTGCCACTTACAACTAAAACAACTGCCAGACTGAATGGTGCTGAACTAAAGTTTGTCTAGAATCGTAGTATGATTAAGGCCTTTCTTAAGTCTGTATTAATACCGTATGATGAAGTGTTCTAGCCCTCAAACAAAGCCCATGTGAAATGGAAACTGTGGTTTCTTGATTTAACTGCAAGGAAAGTTAGTCCTCGCTCTCCTTTACACATCTGAGCCAATGTTTCTATTAAAGATGTAATACATAAGGAGTGTAATGCATAAACCCCACAAAGTTCTGTAGGAAAATAATCTCCTAATTAAGAGAATACACTGAGGCAGTGAAATTCAGTGATATTCTAATTTTCAGATGTTTCATTTCTACTTGGTCTTGCTGAAGGAAATTATAAAGTTCCTATTTAATTGTTTCCTTTTTAATAAATGGCTCAAACATTCCTTCTCCTGCATGAAAATACAGTTTTAAGATAGGTGCTGTGGTAGCATCACTAATAGCTATAAACTATATGAGGGTGTATACTAATGAAATTGGTTGAATTCCTGTGGTGGCCAAGTTTTACTCTGCCTCTGGCACAGAGCATGACAAAAGCGCTTGGTGTGCAGCAGTGGACTTCAGAGCATGTCCTGCTGTGGTGAACTGTTGCAGTCTCCTCCCTGTAACCACAGATGCAATAGTAACCTTCTCAGAAGGGAAACTGCTACTTTTAAAACACCACCCATAGATTGAATTTTCTACTTTGTGAAATTTCAGCAACCTGTTACCTATTTCACTAGCTGTCAAGGTATAGTGTCAAGGACTGTGAAAGTTTATAATGCAAAATTAAAAACTCTGTATCCTTGTAGACTTGTCAAAAAGCTGCAAATCTGTTACAGGTGAAAAAAGCAAAGCATAATTAGATGCCTCTGTAATGTGAACAGTCTTTCTTTGCCCTTCACTTTTTTTTTTTTTTTGTGTGTGTGTGTGTGTTGTGTGGTGAAAAGAAAAGAGGCAGCAGCATCTCTATGCAAAGCTAGCCCAAACCCCCATAGCAGCCTTGGTTTTCCATTGAGGTGCTGTGAAAGTTTATAGGTCTTCTAGTCAGCCTAAGGCCCTGCTCAGAAAGCAGTGATCTCCTCAAAGAAATAAAACAGGAGTATTTTTCTTGTCTAGTGTAGCCTTGGATTGAGGATGGCTGTTTCCTCTTGCCTGGTTCTGCAGCATAACCTGGGACTCCGCGTGCTGCTGAGTTTGATTCATTGAGAAGATTTACATAAATACTTGTTTCTGTTTATGATAAATCCAGGCTAACTCCTTTATTACTCTCTTGATGCTTTTGCCCAATTAAATTAAAAAGAGAAGCCAGCAACTTATCCCTGCCTACAAATCAGACAATAACCATTGATCAAAATTAACCCAGTCTAAAATATTACCATATAGAAACCAACTTTAAAGTAGACTTTTCATGTTGGGGGTGGGGAGGCAGGGGTGGATGGCTGGGTTTATTTTAAGGCTGAGTAAGAAGAGCAGCCTCAGACTGTGTCTTTGGGACTTGAGTGTGGTGAGCCCACAAAGTGGTAGAGCAGTGGTTCTTGGTTCCCTGTCTGCTGATGTGTCTCTTGGTTTCAGTAATGCAAGGAAATCCGTTCTCAACACTCCCACATGATGGTTCCTGTGTTGCTGTGGCAGCAAAGCAGGGTGAGAGTTGGCTTCTGAAATAGGCACATGAGGGGATCTGCAGTAAAAAAATCAGGGCAGCGATTAGCACGTCACCAGATTCCTGCTTGTTCTTGCAAAGAGGTTGTCATCCTCAGCCCACTCGTCCCATTGCGAGCCCTCTTGAGCTAGCTTTGAATAAAAGAGATATTGTGAATGTACTTGCCAGGGAGGCAGTCTCCCCTCCAGCACAATGAAGAAATACTTCCACGTGCTCACCACACAGTTCACAAAATATCAAGCCCTTACCAAACTCTCATTAAAAACTTGGGGTGGGGGATGTGTGTCTGTGTGTGTGTGTTTCACAGAAACATCTGTTCCCCTGCAGTCACCTGGTTCTCTGCTGTTCCCATGTGTTATACTGTAGTGTCTCTGTCACACTTCCCTGAAGGAGCAATGTGGGAAAGAGCATGTTGGCTACACATGCCAGGCTCCTTGGCATGAGCAGTGTCTAGAACTGAGAAACTTCTCCCTTGTCTGCCCATGGTCTATTCCCTCAAACTCCAGGAGTGCTTGTCATCCTTTTTTCCCATAAAACTTTAGCCAGTCACGTTCCTACCTGACCCTGTCTCCATATCTGGGCAGAAACCAGGCTGGAAACTGGAGGGGTCTGGTCACTTGAGGAACTTCACAGCTGGTTTTCCTACATTAAAGTTACCATTAAAGTGGTATTCTTGGAACTAAGTTTCATACACATCAGATGATTTGCATTTTTTTATTATTTTTTAAAAGATCAAGTTCTGTGAAGGAAAGACTCTTTTTACTAGATGTGAATTGTAAATATCCATGTAGGACTTTTCAGACCAGATATAAGTAAGAATAATTTTAAATACCCTATTTTGCATGTTTTTTTGAAGCTGTCTTGTAAATTATGGTTTTATTGTGTGTGTTCTGTTTAAAAACACAGGTTGATTCAATTGTCACGGTAGCGTATAAGGCTTGATTTACATCTCTGTTAATAAGCTGTCCTCACTAATGGTGCTTTAGAATCTTTCAAAAATCCCGGTATAGTAAAAGCCAAATTACTGCAAATGAAGCCTGTTAATCTGTAGAACATAGGTAGGATATGCAGTGCTATTCACACTTCTAATGCTGTTAACCTTGTGTTGTCCATGTTCTTGCACCTTAAAAGCTTGCTTCTCTGGGTGCGCATTTATGGT
This sequence comes from Falco punctatus, assembly GCF_963210335.1. Lineage (NCBI taxonomy): Eukaryota > Metazoa > Chordata > Aves > Falconiformes > Falconidae > Falco > Falco punctatus. The sequence goes on from NC_137583.1 coordinate 73,943,883, forward strand.
GTTCTGGCAGCTGGATGCAAGTAGGATCTAGAACCAAACTGCCTGGTAAACACTTTCTATGTCCTGTATGGCCTGTGGCACTTCAAAGTAAAATTGGATTAGCGTTAAGAGCTAATTATTTTCTTTGTGCACTAACCTTTGAACAATTCAGAACTAGTTTGTTAGATTTATGCAGGCAGAACATTCAAAAATAGGAGCCTAACCTTACCCTCCAAATGTTGCTTGACTTTTTCCCAAAGGTGTGCTGCTGACATAGCAGCTGGAATCCCTGCAGCCTCTGGAATCATGGGGTACAGGCTACCCCAGACTTGCTAAGGCTTGCGGTTTCTAAAGTAGCTTAACCTGGAATTGAAAAAGTCCTACAGTTGTCCTTTGCAGCACCAGGGAGCATTTAAAAATAAAATTCTAGTGGAAAATTACTGTGTAAAAGCTAGCAAATATTTTACTGGCCATGATGAACATAATTAAACTAATTAAAAATCATCATCTATAGTCATTTAACATGCAAAAAACCACAAAGATTTTTGGAGTTAAGGTAGAATTTGCCTTTGGAGAAAAGGCAAAATGTATGTCATGGCCGCATTTAAGTGTACTATTTTTACTAGTTTTCACTTTAGGTATCTAAATAAATCATATCTCATTGCTGATGTGTTTCAAAAGGGTATAGATATACTCCACCACCGTTCATTACTGTGAGTGACAAATCTATTCTATTTGACTTTTTATTTTTCTTTTTTTCTTTTCTTTTTTTTTTTCCATAAAGCAATGTGCAGATCATCTTCTAGCACTTACTTAGCTGCTTAACCTATGGTTTCTTTAAGTGTTTGCAAGAGCCATGTGAGTGTTAGATGCCTTTCTCATTGCAGCTTGCTCTGGCTTTACCTTGCAAACTGCAGCAACTGTCCCAGATGCTGAGTGCTGTCACACAAGCTAGGCCAAAGCTTCAGGGGGACAGGGGTCCACCATGTGCCTTTCAGTTCTGGCCAGGGTGGGACTCAGATGGGTTACAGCTATTCTGAAATTTCATCTTGTGGAAAGCAAACTGCAGAAGTCAGAGGGGATGGTATACCCCTAGGTTTTCTCCCAGCACAGAACTGGAACTGGGATCTGCCAAAGCAGTGCATGCAGACCCAAGAGCCAAGAAATTTCCTTTGGTCCCATAGCAGAAGACTGGAGCTGGTGTTTTTGCACAACCTAAGTGATTTCAGGGCACGCTGTTTGATGTACTTTCCCCTCACCCCCAACGCCCTGCTGCTGGTTTTGATGCTTGCACGATGTGAAGGCAGTGCTTGCATGAGTCACTCTGTGCCTCTGGGGGGAAGGAGGGAGGGAGGGAGAGAGGGATGTAATATTCCTGCAGTCCCTGAGCAGCATCAGAGCACAATGTGTGGGTAGAGAAATGTTTGTATCTCTTAGAGTCTGTCTTGGCTACTGCGAGGGGAGAAGGCAGAGCCTTGGATATTTTTTTTTTTCTCCCCTCTCCACCTCACTCCCTTACCAGCTGGCTGACAGCCCTGAGATGGTGTGGTGAATGTGATATCTGTGGGAGGCAAGAGGCCAAGATGACCCAGTGGGCAGGAGAGCATGCCAGCTGGTGAGCGGAGCTGCCCTGTTCTGTGACCTAGCTCCATGGCAGTGTGGCTGCATACAGCCCTTGGACCACAGCGTCTTGGGACACAGCAGTATTGTAGTCCTGTGCAAATCAAATCCAAGGGAGCAGCCTGAAATACTCAATTATATTTTTTTTTTGTCCTGACACTCCCACATCCAGGGGGAGATGATACTTTGCATATAAAAACCCCACATGTGTAGAAGGATCTTAAACTTGAACAGCCAGCTGCTGTAATAAATAAATGTAGCAAATGATCCCAAAGAGAAAGGGGAAATGGGAGTCAAAAGGCCAAGGTGTTCTGGCCCAGAGCAGATGTTGGCAGTATCTGGGGTGGACGTGCTGGAAGAGGAGTGAATCTTGGATGATGTCAATGAAGTGTGTAGGTCCAACAGTGGGGGATGGGACAACTCCCCCAGCAGAGCACTAAGGAAGCCCAGCTGCTCTTTGCTGTCTGTGGAGAGCATAACTGTGCGCTGCCTCTGCTGCCTTACACCTCCGTCCTGAAGAATTTGGCAAATAAGGCAAGTGGAGTGATGGGTGTATCAGCGAGCAGGGCCTGTGGCATGGCGTAGGTGTTATTCTCTCACTACTGCACCAAGGAAAAAATTTCTCTGCATCTTGCTTCTTGTGATAACTTTTGGATCAATTTTAAGGCAAGTCTATGTAAAAGCAAATTGAACCAGTCAGTCTAGAGCTGACAAGAATTACTGGAATGTGATAAGGACTTACAAAGGAAGGTAAGTCCAGTATTCCGGGAGAAAACCCCTTATTTTTTTCAATACTTCAGTGTGATGGAGGGGCAGCATTTGCAGACCTATGACTTTCCCATAAGCATCTCTCCTTGTTCTCATTACTTTGTTGCAGTGGATATAGATTGTCTACCTCTTCCCATGTCTTCCTGTCCCCTTCCATCCTACCCAAGCTGACAGACATGGCAGGTAACCGGGTGGGCTTCCCGCTGTGTTAGCTGTCTTTGCCTGTGGTATTAAAGTCCATTTACTGTTCACCCCAACTCAGCCCAGAGGCGCTTCCCTTCACAAGGATGCACTCATTCTTTTTTTTTTTTTTTTTAATTTAATAGGAGGTGAATGTCCCACTGAACACAAAACCTTGTGTAGATCCTCTGCAAGCTAACAAACTGTTAGAATGTATTCATAGGCTTTAATTTAACTCATGCAAAAACTAGATGCTGCCCTATCTTCATTACATTTTTTACCTTCTGTTACTGCACTATTTTTCTTTCCAAGTTTGGAGCTCCTTTTCCTAAATAGTGTCTGTGAATATCAGTTTCTTAAGAACCCCAAAACAAGAAGCAACCCCACTGCCATCTTAATAGACTTCTCTCATAATTCATCAATAGCTTTTAGCCCTTTTGCTTTTATGGATTCTATTAAAAATATTTAAAAATCCAGTAGCAGTAAAAATGCCAGTATAACGCTGGTAAGCCTCATGGCTTGCTTTTTTAAGGCTTGCTCTTGTTCAGGGGTCATTCATGAATCCCTTGATATAATCTGTATGTTCAAGGGCCTTGTACAGAGCCTGGAAAACACTACCATGAAAACCAAAATTGACCAGTAGGGTCAGCTTTTCTCAAAAGGGAGTAGGTCAAGTACCCATCTGTGAACTGTAGCTGAGTGATATGCAAGAGTAATTACTGCAGGCTGCCCACACAAAATGAGAGGAGTATGCTGCTTTTGTTGTGGGTCTCCTGGAACCTGTGTTTCTTCACCCCAGGTATAGGAGCACCAGGACTCTGGTGTACCAAGGGATGTTCCCCCTACTCTGAACTTCATGATCATACCATGTTGCAGGTATTCAAAATACTGTGCTGCATGATTTGGTGGGCTTCTTTTAACTCTGGATTTAATTGATTTGGAAAAAGGTTTGGAGACTTCAGAACTGAGCTGCTACACTTGCTGGAATCAGTGTGCCTGCTGTCACTGCAGTAAGTGATCTAAAAAGGATGCATATTTTCAAGAGGACTCTTTTTGGGAGCAAAGTAGCAAAGGTTGCAGTGAAGCTGTTGAAAATGAGAAGTCTTGATTTTAAAAGTAATTTAAAATTTCTGTGCACTTTGTAGAATGAACTTCTAAAACCTGTTTTTCTCTGCAGATTGGTACAATCTCATGTGAAATTTGGGATGGGTTGTCCCAAATTTTTGCAGAGACCCAAAAGCAAAATATATGTTTGGTTAGCTGTGGCAAGTCTGCTGTGTAAACGTATTTGCTATAATTTGCTATCACTGCTACTTAAATTAAAAGTAGTTTGAACAAGGCATATTGTTTTAGTGTAAATGCACTTATTTCAGGTTTTTAAATTTATCACTTGATTGAATTTATCTCTTGCAGAGCTTTCATTTTTTTCCTTTTTTAAAATAGTATACAGACATACAAAGTAACTTTTATTATGATGTTAGTAAGTGATGGAGTCTTGGAGTGGGAGAACAGCAGGGCAAAGGTACCTAAATATGAAGCAAGGTGTTTAACAAACAGCTGTGAAAATCCTTAGCTGTGGTACTAAACACGTCATCTTGTCCAAGTTATTTCAGCAGTAGCTCATCAGGCCAAAGAGGTGGTGGTTTTATGCCAAATGAGACTTAAGCACAGGAGTGGAAAATAATCCAGACCGGAATTCCTGGGTGAGACCGTTCAGCTGTGAGCACCATGTTACGCTGTGCTAGGAACTTGGGCCAGGGAAGATGCCCTGCAACTCCTCTGGTTGCCAGAGAGGCACAGCTGCCTTTTGCAGACTCTTTCCCCATGCCCTCTGATGTAGCCTATGCAGCAGAAATGAAAAAACTGTCGAGGCTAAGGCCACATCTTCAGAGTCCAAGCTTTGTAACAGCTGATGTAACAGGCAGCTCCCAGAGCATTTTGCCAGGAAGCCCCTCGTAATTTGCAGAAAAGTGTAGGATGGTGCAAAAGTACCTTATGGCTCACAAAGCCATCTGCTTCTACCACTGTCTGTGTTGATGGCAAGTTTAGCGCTGCATCCCTAAGTGAATCATGAAATCTCACCCATTATGTTTCACAGGTGCCTATTTGATTTTTCTAGAAGTCCTTTCCACCAAGAGAATTGGAATGGTGGCTCTAGAAAATAATGTTTACTGAGATTCCTAGCTGAAAAGCAATTTTAAGAAATTCCACCCACCTCACTGCAGTTTTAACCTGTCAGTAACAAAAATGAATTTAAAAAGCAACTTCCGAAGTAGACAGCAATATTTTATACGTAAGCATGCCCATGTAAAAGAATACAAAATATATTTTGCTTGGCTTTGGTACTGCAGGTAACATAAGAATCACCATATTTTAAATGAGTGTCTGTATACTGTGAGTGTCTATACTTAGCTGAGTTATAATCTTGCATTTTATGTACTATTTACGATCCCAAGGATACTGTGGTCTATGTGAATATAACCATGAAGTAACTTTAGCCCAGTTTTAATATTCGTTTAATGGCTAGAAAGATGAACTTAAAGTTCAAATAGTAAAGGCTGTTTAATTCACATTAGCTATTAATGATTGTTACTTGCCACACTTTTTCTTTATTTGACTACCCACTCAGATGGGAGTATCTGATTGAATGATCCAAAGCCAAAGTTAAAATCCTTCTTGCTCATGTTGAACAACTTGGCATTAGCGTAACAGCCATTTCTTGCAGCAACTCTAGTCCGCAGATACGCTGTTTTACATTGCCATTTAAGGCAACTTGATTTTTAATTATTTTGTCTCTCCTATACTTCATCCACATGTATGTGGGTAGAGGATGTTAATGTGCCCGTATAATTCTGTTGTGACTACGTAGAACAGGAACTATTACTGTTTTGCTGCGCTGTGTTGTCTGATACTGTACTGGAGCAGTGGACTCAAAGTCCTTCTCTCTTTGTAAACATCTAGGCAACTCAGCTGATTGTCAGCATCCTTGGAGTAGACGTGCAATTCCTACTGGATGAGTGCTGCTAGATCTCCTAACCTCTCTGCTTTGTATGCTCTTTAACACAATGCATATTGTGCACTGCCAGCTGATGGCTGAAAGTTTGTCGTGCTAGTGTGGTAGCACAAGGCTGCCTGGGAATTTGGACTGGCTTTGAGCAATAATAGCAATCTGCTGTCCTTTTCCCTTAAGTAATTTTGTAACCTCAGGAGAATAACTGACCGCTTGAGTTAGTAGACCAGTTGTTGAAATAAATACATCAGCTTTCCCGTAAAACTGCTTGCTGCGGATTGTGAGTGTGTGTATGTACACACATCCACTGGGTTATGTGGTTAGGTTTTTTTCCCAGGGCCTAATGTGAGGCGACAAAAAAAAAAAAAAAAGTGGAGAACAGTTTTGATTTAGAACATATGCTCAGCGAAGCAGGAAGAGTACCTTATTTTTGTATTACAGAATGTTAATTTCCCAAATCCCAGGACCTGTTGAATTTATCTGAACTTTAAAATTATGTGTACAGTAATTCAGAAAAGTGGATGTCAAATAAAATTATATGTAGTGTGAAGTGATACTGAATGTATTGCTAAAAATTGATGTTTATAATTTCCTAAAGCTGTTAAGTTTCAGAAGGCAAGATGAGGATTCCTTATCTCTATTTTGCATATTTACAAGGTGGTTAGCACTCCTGTAGTGCTCACTGGAATTGTATTTATGACTAAATGTGGTAGAATAGGTTTTAAATGTATTGGGCTGGTCCTTTACAGTATTGGTTAACTCTTGTATACTGTTATTTTTATTAGTAGTTCCATTGTAAATGTGAGAACAGAATTAATTGCAAACAACAAAAAATATTATACCCCTGTATGAAATACGTATTTCCTTAACTCCCAGAAAGTATCTGTAAATTTATTTTTGCATTGGGTTTCAGGGCAGTGATACGGACTGGTAGTGTTGAGGAAGCTTCTAAGTAAATGCTGTTGGTTTTGGTGTGATTAGCTGTACCTTGTATTTTCAGTTTAATTTAGCATACATATATGTGTGCATGTATGCATAATATACATGAGCCCTTCATCTGCTAACCTTATATTCTTCTTAGGCCCAACGTAATAGAGCATATTTTGCCCTTTCAGAAGTTGGTTATTGGTCTTGTATATGTACTTTTTCATTTGCTTCCGAGCACATTCCCCATCTGTTAATGCAGATTCTGTATATAAGTTTAGCATCTGTATGATTTTGTTATTTAGAAATTCCTTCCTCTTTCTTCCTCTTTAAACATTGTACGCAGTAGATCACTTTCCAAACGTACAGCTCTTTGTTTAAACCAGTATAATGCTTTAAAATGCTTACTTAATGCATAGACTAAATGGCCTGCAATATTCAAGTTGCTGTCTGCACCAAGGAAGCAGAGCGTGCCACTGGCATGTTTTCAGTTCTACGTATCTGCTTGATAATGGGAAAGTGGATTTATTTGTCAAACTAAAAATGCCAGTGGCCCTTCATGGTAGTGTTCTTCTAAACAGATGTGTGTTTTGCAGCACAAGTGTAAGAAACAGAAGAGGTAAAATGAAAAAAATTGAGGGGTTCTGCACTGTGGGAGAGAGCTTGAGCAGAGTGATGTTTACAGCTATAATTTATGCCAGAGTGTAAGCAATAACCTTCTTCTGTTGTCAGATGAACAAACTGGTAAATAATATGAGCATTTGTCAGTCCAGTACTCTCTGACTGGACTCTTTTAGGTAGGCCACATGTGGACAGTATAATTTTAATATCAAATGTACTTATTTGAAGATACTTAGCATTACATGGGATTTTTGATTTAGCACAGTGATAGAAAATATACTGAAATCACAATACCAGTGTAATTTGCACTTAGGAAATGGCAGTAACATTTCAGTCACACCATCAATGTGTGATACATGTTGCTGGTCTCTGTAATATGCTCATCCATCATGACGCAGGGCATCACCAGCCACCAAGAAGCAATGCATGGGTTGAAACCAGCTTAAGCCCATTGCTGTCTTCGAATTTATTTATTTCTGTTGTTAGTTGTTCAGTTTTTATATTCTAGGCTGAGCTGAGCTGTGTATGTACCCTGTCTCCATGCTGGTCTGGGAGACATTCTCTTTTAATGAACATGGGAGAAAGATTTGGTCCACTCCACTCTGGTGTGGTCAGTTGATATACTGAACTGACATAGCTGCTCATCAAAAACAAACCCTCAGGTCCCATTTGTGTTGAGGTAGTCAGCTCTGTAGCAGCTGAGGTCAGTCACACCCTGCCTTATTCCCTGGGCTCCAGGGCATGTCACCCTTGCTTATCTCCTCTCAGCCTTCCTCCATTGTTTATTGGCTGGTCACAGCATTTTACATTCAGATTTATCTCTAAAGAGAACAGATAATTCACTGATTTTCTTTGATCAGCCATTTCTGCTGTGGTTCACTGGTTTGTTAATATTCTGATTTGTGAACCCTGTGAGTCCTTCAGCAGAGTGCTATTCCCTTGAGGCCCCTGTTAGGCAGGCAATTATACAACCTAAATGAACATGCTTCTCCAAGTCACACATTCCCAAAGCCTGGACGACGTACTCCAGGTTGAAAACCTTTGCCTTCTAGCTACAGTGCAGTGGTAGTCATAGTATTATTTAGGTTGGAAAAGACCTTAAGATCACCAGGTCCAACCATTAACTCAGGACTGCCACGTCTATCACTAAACCATGTCTCTAAGTGCCACATCTACATATTTTTTTAAACACATACCGGGATGGTGATTCCACCACCTCCCTGAGCAGCCTGTTCCAATGCTTGACCACCCTTTCAGTGAAGAAAATTTTCCAAATACACAATCTAATCCTCTGCTGGTGTAACTTGAGGCCATCTCCTCTTGTCCTGTAGCTTGTTATCTGGGAGAAGAGACTGACCCCCACCTGCCTACAGCCTCCTTTCAGGCAGCTGTAGAGAGCGGTAAGATCCCTGCTGAGCCTCCTTTTCTCTGGGCTAAACACCCCCAGTTCCCTCAGCCGCTCCTCATAAGCCTTGTGCTCCAGACCCTTCACCAGCTTCGTTGCCCTTCTCTGGACACGCTCCAGCACCTCAAGGTCCCTCTTAATGTCCAGATCCCTCTGCAGGGATATGGTTCTGCAAGTCATGGGACTCTGATAAGCATCACCGGGAATCAGAGCTACAAGATGACCAAGAAATACAAGGATATGTTCCGGTGCTCTGCCCAATCGTGGAAAGCAATATAAGCTGGATGAGCAGTGTATCGAAACCCTGGTCACTGTTGCTTTGAGTTTTTTATATAAAATGAGTCTGTAAGAAAGATGAATGTTTTATGTGTAACTGTTACTGTACTTTCCAATTAATGATTGTGAATTTGTGAAAGAGCAAATAATTTCTGATTTGCGTAATTGACTTCCAGTGTAGGGGAATAGAAAATATTTTTTTAAAATTCACAATTTTATTCTGATTAGAATTTTTTTCTCATAAAATCTTAACAGCCCTAAAATTAATCCCCTGCCAAGAATTGAGATCACCATGGCTGTTACAATAATTTAAACTGAAGCAAGCTTTGGTTGCTGAGTCAGTTGTTATGTTTTGCATATATATGCAGTCATCACAGCTGAAATATAGACAGTACAGCAGCCTGGTTCAAAAATATTAATTGAAAAATTAATTGACTTGGATAGAGGAGGCTTCTTCTGTGTGACTGAGATTGGATGAAGGAGTAAACGAAGGGTAATGACAAATGGCCGTGTGTCATGCTGGGGATGCTTTACAGTGTTAGGATGAAGGGAAATGTAGCAGCTCCTATTTAAAGTCTGTATTCATTATCTAGAAGATGACCTAGATCACAGGTTAGTTGATTTATTATTTTTTTAATTACTCTAAATGAGGAAATACAAACATTGTTTTGAACAGAAAAATCTCAAAAACTTGGAAACATAATAAATATTTTTGAAGGATAAGGAAGTTTCAGTATAGACAAGTTGGGGGAGGGGGGGATTAACCCTAGTGCTATAGTTAGGAGAAAACAGCCGTCATAGTAACTGGCACATAGAGGTGTCAATGAAAGCATGCTTTTTATTATAGGGTCAGGAGGGACCAACCGTAACCTCCCTCCACCCAGACAGAAATGCCAGCTGTGGCTGTAAACCCTGCACAGTGCCCTTGTGAAATTCCTCACTGCTCCAAGCAAACCCTTCCCTGGCATTGTCACTAGCATCCTGTGCTCATGGAGAAAGGAGATTGTACTGCTGCGGTGCCGGTATGCACTGGTAGAGGTACTGTAGTCAGGAAGTTATTTGGGACTAATGCAGAACAAACGTCTATTGCATCTGTTCATGCCAAGTACTGACCTAAAGCTTGTGGTACAGGTGAGCTGACCTAATTGCCCGTGAACCAGCAGGGGTGGTCCTCGTTCCCTTCTTTTCCTCTGCCAGTGTTGTACTTGGCCAGAACACTTCATGCCTCTCCGCCCCCACACTTGCCCTTTCTGCTGATTTTGGCACCTGGGGCTGCATTGCTTCAGCAGTTCAACCTGATAATCTGGGAACAAGCCATTCATTTTGTTAGGCTGGTGCTGTGCTGGGTTAGGAAATGGAACCAACACAGTGACAGGTCCAAGCAGCAGCAGAGCAGCACAAGAGAAGGAGCAGGAGTCCCCAGCCAGGCTATGGAGGTGGGAGGGGAAGGAATGCTTCTGGTTTTGCTCTGGAGTAGCTGAGCAGCTGCTGAGCTCTGCAGAGTTCTCTGCTTTGGCTGGCTGGGCTGGAGGAATGAGGTTGTTAACCATGTGTAGCTTTACCTATGCTTAATTTTTCTGTCTGCCAGCTGGGGATAACCTCCTCAAGGAATGAAGTGAAAGTGAATTGACTATTTAGATATGTGGAAAAAGAGAACATGCAAGTACCTAGATAAAATGTTAATGTAAGAATTTGCCTCTGCCTGTATTAGCTTACATGAGTGGAAGTCTGCACTGCAGAGTGCAGTGGAAATGTAGAGAGGCAGTTGAGTTGGGTTTGAGTTATTAGTGGTTTGTTTAAAAAAACCCACAAAAATAAACCACTAATAATAGTACACTTCCAAAGTGACATCTAGCTTTGCTTTCACAACAGGTTTTGGAAATAAGTGGAGATTAAACCTAAGATTAAAGCTACCTGGAAATAAGCAAAGAAAAGTGCTTGTATCCTTGCTGCCACATTGCATATACACTGGTTCACTTAAACGTAGCGTACATCTGCTTTAAATTGTTTTCATCAGATGCATACTATTTTTAATAGAGTTAGGAATAAGTTGTTCCAAGAAAATATAACACATCCATTCATGGCTAAGCAAATCCAAGCTTTCCCTTTCTGCCCTCCCCCAAACTAGACTGGGGATGCAGTAGGTATAAAGTTGGCTTAAAATCCCTGTGAGCTGTGCAGCAGCTGAGCTAAATGTGGTGTTATCCTCAGAGCTGATGTTGCAAAATCAGCTGTGGTCTTGTTTGAGTCAGTGGAGAACTCTAATGCTCAGCAACTGAAAAATATCAGTGCATTATCTTTTCATTCCATATTGATCTCCAAACAGAGTTTCAAAGGACTCTATTAGGAAAAAAGGGAGGTTTTAAGCAGGGATTACTTTTTCATGTCTTGTAAAGAATGCATTATGCGTGTGGCAAGCTAAAGCTTTGAAACTCAACTTCCATCTGCGCTCCATGACAGTATCTTTATATAATTCCATGTCTGAAAGACAAGGTTTGGAAATAAAATTAGTCTGTGTCATGCACAGTTCCTGTAGAGATCAAAAGCAGACCTGTTAATGCAACTATTGCTATTCATGAGTTTCATAGCCACGTGAGTTTCAAGTTAATTATAAATGCTTGTTTAATCACTTAACAATAGGGTATCAGAGACTCATCTGGGCATTATGCATATAGCTCTCGCTTTTTTTAATTAAAGCAAATTCCTACTTTTTTTTTTTTCCAAGAAATTAATTTTGGTGGTAGTGCTCTAGGCTCTAGTGGGTCAGGACATGCAAATCCTCTTTTAAATGTTGGACGGTTGTGTGATGAACGTCTTTATTATTCTTTAACTGCCCCGTCCTCCTCTTTGAGTATATGGTCATGTAGTAGCCTGGTTGTCACTGGGCATGGCATATATTGCTCTAGTTCTTGTACCAGAGTCCCTTTTGTGATGTTTTATTAAAATTTGTGTACATTATCACGAGGAAATAATGTATTTTGAGATAAGCTAATGTATTTATGGGTTTAGTTTCTAAATGCTTTTTTTAACAGATTTTAATCCTGAAGAGGCAAGTAGGGCACCTGTCTGACCATCGTTTCACAGACCACTGTGTTCTATTTGAATATTAAGGCTTTAGTCTAATTATTTTAATTAAAATAAACCATTTCAGCCCCCTGGAAATTAAATTCTTGTGTACTAGAGGAACCAGTCACAGTGCCAGCAATGCCTGAAGGCACTTGCAGTGGCAAGGAATGTTAGATGAGAAATGTAGATGAATCAAACTGTGCTGCAGAGAAGGGTGAAAAAGCCTCAAGTGCCACCTGAGAGCAGCCTCCTCTATGACCCTGGATCCTGCTTGTCTGCTGAGATGAGGTGAGCAAGATGCATTGACTCGTCGTTGCAGAAGGGCTTCTCTGTGCCAGCCAGGAGACTGGGTTATGCAGCTCCCATTGCATCAGATCCCTACTGGTTCTGAGGAACAGCAAGGTGGAGGAATAAAAGAAAAACTCAGAAATCCCAGTCAGTTGTGCATTTGGGGAAAAAAGTTCCTTTTTAACTTCCGAGATGTGAGAGTTAATTGTAGTCATCACACTACAAGTGCTCAGTGTGCTGAGGACGATACTGATAGTCTTCCAGCTGACCTATAAAGCAGAAATGTGTGTAGCAAATTTGGATTGCAGTGCTAAAAAGAAACACTGCAGACAACTATTTGGGCTGTCTTCATAAATGTTCTAGAATTAAACATTAATTGCAAGCCTTAACTAAGCACCTAGAACTAAAATTAGAGCTATTAAAAAAAAAAAAAAAAAATAAAATAAATCTTCCCATAGTCTGTCAGCACAAGTGAATCTGCCATCCAGTAAGCTGTTCTCTTGTTGCAAAGAAATGACATCCGAGTTTGCTTCAGCTCTGTGTACAGCTGTTGGGTCATGCTGTATCTCTGTCAGCAAGTCTAAAGGTCCTCACCTGACACTTTTTTGCAGTTTCCCTGTTATACACAGTGAACCAGCCTTCTCTTACAGTAACTGAAGAGGTTGGGTTCTTCAGATGGCCAGTCCTAATGCTGCTTCCCTGTCCCCTGGATTTTTATGTGTCTCTTCTCTGAACCCCTCTCCTTTCTAAATTCTTGAAGTGTGGGCCTGAGAACCAAGCCCTCTTGTGTGGTCCTTGCTAGAGTTTGGCTGGTAGTACTGTGGACAGAAGGTAAGGATCTTTCTGCTTGATGCTAGGGACTGTAGCAGCCCTAGTATTATCTTGAGAATTACTGAGCAGGCAATGAGCAGAAGCAGACCTCCCGCATCCCACCCTCTGCATGGTTGGGTTCCCTGGACATCAGTGGCAGACACTCACCCCAGTTGAAACCTTGGTCACATGTGGTGGAGGGGAAGGCTGTGTAGCACCGATGGTTTTCCTGTAATGTCGACCAGAGCCTGTTCTGAACAGAGGGTGTAATCATCTCTGCAGTGACTCTTCCACAAGCCCACCTATTTTGTCATTTGAGGTGGTACTTCTGAACTTACTTTTCAGGTGGTGACATCAATAAAGATCAGAATCTGTGTGCTTCTGGAGGGATTTTACATACATGTTTGTTTTTTCTTTACATGAACTTTGCTACTATTTTGAAGCATGGTTGTCGGTAGAGCCTTCTTGATGCAGTACGTTAGAAAGATATGATGGTATGTAAATGCTTGAATTGGCATCTGTGGCTAGGGGATGGAGAACACTCCTTTTTCTATGAAAATGTTTTCCTTTAGATTAATGAAAATCCTATTGTTGAGCAATGACCTTGCACATGGACAAAAGGTTAAGAGGCAGAAAGACTTACCCATTTGGCATGTAGGATTCAAAATCAGGCAAGTTACCAGTCAGCTCAGTCAGAGCGGACAATGCAGTTTTAAACAAAGTTCATAATGGCATTTTTTAAATGAGCTGGAAGTTTTCTTTTTCTAATCAAAGCCTAGATAATTTAAATATCTCTTTCTTTGGTAATATCCTGACTTTGTCCATGGATAGGGGACTCCCAGAGGAAAAGATAAGTGATAACAGTGGCCTGTGTCAGCCCATTCCCAAAAGGGATCATCTGTCCAGCAGACGTCAATGGGAGTCTGCCTGACAGAGGGGTTTGTGCGCAGAAACCATATTTCAGGATTGGGATCCAAATAAGATTGTGATCTTTGACTTCTAACCTGTGTCATAAATTTTCTCTGTTTATTTCAGTATTTGAGATCTGACATTGTGCCATCACTTAGATTGCTTAGGTTTTTCCTTTCTATGTAACATTACTGGCTTTTAAAAAACAACAACAACAACAAAACCCAAAGCAAAACAGTACTTTTCAGGAGTTTGGTTGTAGAAGACAGCGTTGATGATACCAGGAAGGATAACCTTCAGGATACTGAAGGAAACTGTTCTCAAACTGGGAGTTCACGGTAATATAAAGACGAGTTGTGAGTCTAAGAGGAGTTGCAACTGCAGAAATAGTTGTCTTAAGGTTACTTGTATTTCAGAGGAGGCAGTGTGGTTCATAAAGCAGATGGTACAGGAAGGATTGCTCAGAAAAAGTTTAGACTTAGTAAAATCTCAAAAAATCAGATTAAGGAGACAGATGGGCTTCTTGATTAGAATGCTAAAATGCAAGGGATTTTTTTTGTCTTTTTTTTTATTTCACTTTCCCAAATTATAACCTTGGAGTTGCTGGGGTCTTTTTTGTTACGTAGTTGACAATAAATTTAGTACTAGAAAACTGGGAGGGAGTTAAACTTAAGCAGATGTTTTCACTTTAACTAGTAGTTTTGGTTTGTGCTCGTTTAAAAAACAAGATGTGATTTCTGAGAGAAGACAAAGGACTATAAGAACTATAAGAAAAGAGATTTAGGCTAGACTTACTTGCTTGAGCATATACATGCAGCAACCTTGATCTCTATGTGGAATGTATGCCTGTATGTGCTGTTTTCCCATTAACCTCTTCCCACTTTGCTTTAGGATTCTTGAAGCAGAATTGCAGGGCTTCCCAAGATGGCTTGCACTATTTAACGTTTGTGAGTGACCTGTTCCTTGCTGCACTTTCAGAGAGGGGGACAGTCTTCTTGCACATACAGACAGGCTATCTGCCTGTGGTTTTATCTGCTGGAAATGAATGGTTATTATAAGTAGCTCTTGCTTTGGACATGAAATATTCCTATAGAAATACAATGCAGGGCACTTGCTAGTGGTGCAGGCAAATTACTCTGGCTCTACCTGTGCTCACTGTATTGCAAGCCAGCAGGGAACCATGTGCCAGACAGCCCAGGTCTGAAAGAGTCACATTCACACCACACTGGTCAGGACCCAGGTATGTTAGACAGGGCTGTTGGCTCAGGTATAGCCTGTCCTGAATGTGGCTGGCCTGTCTGGGGAGGTCGGAGAGATCGCAGCTGTCTCGAGTGAATTCATCAGCCCAGAGCCTGTCACCTTGGCCATCTCTGCTTTGCTCTGCAGTGAGGAAACATCAGCACTGTGCTTGATGTCCCCTTCCTTCCTCCAGGACCTCACCGGTAGTACAGAGCAAGGCTCCTTCAGAACTTAGTGATGGAATATTCCCATTGTAGTAAATAATAGAAAGCACAGCAGTATCACAAATCTGTGGAAGAATGAGGCACGCTTCTCTTGAATGAGGCAGTTCATGTTCTTGGAGTTCATCTTCCACAGTTCTTTCAGTTCCCTGCCTCCATCATGTTCTCCACTTGCTGCAGATGTCGTTCCTTCTTGGAGTCCATGTGTCTTTAATTCTGTGTGAGCTCCTTGCTGTGGTAGGCTGTACAACTCAAGAATAATGTATCTGCTTTATCCCCACTGTTTTGCTCGGAGTACCAACTAAAATGTTTGCCAGATATTTTAAAGAATCTATTCATTAGCTAATAACGAGTCTTCTAAGCAGCTTTATCTAATTAAACACTTCTTTTAGTGTACCTCATGCTTCAGTCTAAGACCTCTCTTAATTTGAGGTCAGACTGATCTTGGATCACTTGCTGTTCTTACTCTGCTCTCTCCTTTCATCAATCCCTCTGTTCTTCACATGTCTGAGT
Source organism: Falco punctatus (assembly GCF_963210335.1). Classification (NCBI taxonomy): domain Eukaryota; kingdom Metazoa; phylum Chordata; class Aves; order Falconiformes; family Falconidae; genus Falco; species Falco punctatus. Next base: position 73,959,712 of record NC_137583.1, read on the forward strand.
ATCTCCTATATTCTGAAACTTGCTTATTGCTTTAAGTTTTCATAGCGGTCTGTCTTTATAGACTGTTCTCATCCCTCCCACTGTTTGAGAGGAGGTTTTGTTCAACAACTTCTCTCCACTTTAAAGCTTGTGATCATTATGTTGCTGTGGAAATTACTGTGATAATACAGGTTTAGTGTTTGTGACTTCACTGCTGCATTAGATAAGAAGAAAAAGGTGCTGTTGCATGGGAAAAAGCCCTGAATTAAGCAAGTTACATACATTTCACAAGTATGTCAGGGAAGATTAAACATGAAAAGGCATTGGGGTTGTTCAGGCTGCTAGGACTTTCTCTATCTTCTCAGGAAAAAACAAGTCTAAATATTAAGAAGAAGGAGAAAAAAAGCCCAGTGTCTGATCTAGTGACGGTGGTTTGGAACAATAGTTCCAGTCTGTTGGTCTTCAGGGCATCAGTCTTCCATCTTGGATGATGGTCTTTGTCATTTCCATTTGGAAATAGGATTTTGGAAACCCTTATCCTTCCTTATCAGAAAGGGAGAAGGATGCAGACAGGAGCTTTTGTATAGCGATAGAGTGAAGGATAGAGGAATTTCCTACTGGAGATATCCATGGCTAGCTCTCTTGTTTGGGAATAGAGAGCTAGGTATGTGTATACAAGAAAATTTTTGTTTATCAGTCTTTGTCTCTTGATCAATTTTAGTATTAGGCTCTATTCTAGAATTTTGGATGTCTATAAGGAATTAAATAATTTGGTACCTCTGTTGTTTTCTTATCCTCTTCCTTGATTAGTATTTAATAATACTACAGAGCTCCTTGGTTCTTTCTTTATGTGGTTGTTTTAGAAAAGGCTAAACTTTCATGTTACTGAAATTGCTAACCACAATGTTCAGCTTGTCCTGTTCCCTTGCTTTTTCTTTAATGCATAACCCATTATTCTTAACTGCATCTGTTCTTCAGCATTCTTTGCTAGGCAATTCAAAGTGGGAAACATGAACAGCACAGTTATCTGGCTTTGGATCTAAGCGTATTGTTCCTGCACATTTTGAAAATAAAAACTTATATTGCTTTGTGCCCTCACATTTGTAAATACGTGTACAGTTTGTAAATACGTACACACATATGTGTTCCTCCTTTGATTAATGAGGCTGCCTTTCACATGCACAAGATTTCACAAGTTGCTTGGTGGTCAGGGTAAGGTTTCTAAGCAGGCATTCTCTGCATGCGCACCAGAGTGTATGGACACCGTTTTTCAGTATATGTTTTTTTCTTTGACTACTAAATGCAAAACTGGGAACAAATCCAGAATCTTTAATAGCTAGAATGTATTTCATGCTGATCCCCTCTAACTTGGCATCCTCCGTTGCCAAGTTCTAAAGTGCAGGCTGCAATGATGATTAATTTCTCTAATGGGGTTTTTCTTCAGGACTGCCTGATATTTATATTTTCTGTACTGTAGGATTCAGACAGAAGGTCTCCACTTGTAAAAGGGCCCGATGTCTTTCTGGCTGAAATGCCCTTAGGACGGATGTGCTGATATTTTTGTTTTAGATCCTGACATCCTTTTAAAATTTTATATTGTTACAGCATGTTTCTCAGCATACTCGTTGTGTCATTTCACTATTGAAATTCACAACGGAGATTTTGTTAAGTTCTTTGCTGTTCTTCTTGCTGGTTTTATGTCTTCCTCGCTCAAGGTTTACACCAAGTAAGTTCTTAAAATCCTAATGCACAGTAATGATATAACAGAACTGTACCACCAATACTCTTCTGGGAAGACCAATGTGTTGTTTTTAAATATATATGAAAAGGAGGTCATGGTCTCTTTTCTGGGCAGCACATGAAGAAATGAGTTGGATGTGGAGTGTGAGCATCTTGCTTATTAGGGGCTGAATTCCCCTGACACAAAAAGGGAGTTCGCAAAATATTGTCTACTACCTTGGGGAATGGAGTAAGCTGAGGTAGGGGACTTCATGCAAGAAATCAGAATTTCCAAAGATGAGGGTGAGAACAAGAGAAAGGGGGAGATTGGGAGGCCAAAGAGGGAGCTAGGTTCTTATTTAGGAGCACAAGGTGACTGTAAGCGACAAAATCCAAGGAGTGGCTTGGTGGAGGCATTGAACCGTTGCTGGGTCATTTCAACACAGCATTTCGTTTAAGTCTAGTTACTGAAGAAAGGCAACAGCTGCTACTTTAGAGCATGAGGGAGAGGAACTATTGGAGGGGCATAAACATAATAGTAGATACAGAGGAATGCTTTCCAGAGGGACTGTCTTGCACAAGCCGCTCCACTTTATGTAACAAAAGCCTGGTGACACAATACATGGTTTAGTCGTAGGAGTGCCCCGGAGTGGACCGATATTGTACATCTGGAAACATTTAAACAAGTAATTTGTTTCTGGAAAAATGGCAAATTACTCAAGGAAAATGTAGTCCATTGTGTTTGCTTCTGACTGCATGTCTACAAGATGTATGATTCTCCTGACGGCCTTAACCATGACTTCTTTGCTTCTCGTACCCAGCAGTTGTGTGTGGTAGTATCAGGGCAGACAAGCAGGTATCACTAGGGGCTGTGACATTTTTGCCCCTTCAGAAAAAGGGCCAGTGGACAGGGAGGCAGGGGAGGAACTGCTGGCTCTCTGCATCCCACCTGGTTGTCCTGTGCTTTGAAGACAAGGACCTGAACCTGTGGGATTTCACTCTGGTTAGACATCACCAGGGAAGTCCTGTGCCAGCTGGGGCAATCTTTCCTACCAGGTTTCAAAACCTCTGACTGTAACACAGCCCACTGTTGCCCACTTTCTTTCTGGGCTTCTGTGACAGCACTTTCCTCTGTTCCCCTGCTGCACAAGGAGAGAAATGCTATGGGGAAGGGGTGAGGGAGCACAGCCCGCGTGCAGCCTTTCCCTCTCCCCACTGCTGATGGAGAAGGCAGGCTGGAGCAGAGGCATAGCAAGGCAGGGACCTTACAGAGTGACAATGCTGTGCTATCTGTGACTAATGCGTGATGTTTGATAGCACACACATTTAGAATTATGATGCTACTGTGAGATTCACTTGGTACCTGTTGTGTTAAAGAGGGATGGAGTAATTTAGCAGGAAATAACACACACCCCCCTCACAACAGTACCCATCAAAGGAAATGTTGACTGCCCCTGGTGATGTTCTGCCCAGTTGCATATGGGTCATAGGTGGAAGACAGATGCCTCCACAGCTGGATTTAGCAGTAGGGCAATAATTCAGGATGTGGTCTGGCTTGTGGCAGAATCTGCAGTGTCTCTAAAAGAGTGACTGCCAGAAATGGATTGCTGCAGGCCAGGACCAGAGGTCATACTTAGCACCAAAGTGTCAGAGGTTAGCACTGAGCCCGGTGTCTTTTTGGTCATTGGTGTGCTAGCATGTTCTAACTGCTGCCTCCTGCAGAAGCTTTTTGGACGATAATTGCTGTGGTTGTTTGTCATTACAGAAGTAACGCTGAAGGTCCATGTAAGCGATGCCAGCACACATCAGCCAGTAACTGAAGCCTTCATTGAGATTTTTACCAACCAGATCTCCATTGCATCTGGAACCTCAGGAGCAGATGGCACTGCCTTCCTCAAGTTTCAGTATAAGTTGGGCAATCAGCTGATAGTGACTGCTAGTAAACATGCATATGTGCCAAATTCTGCACCATGGAAACCTGTAAGATTGCCTGGTAAGAGATCTTTATTTTTGTTCTGAGGTAAGATTTTGCATCTAAAGGAAGTTACACAGTTTTGTATGAGAGTTTTAATGCTTGTGATCCTGGGTGGGAGAAAGAACATCTGTGTGTTTCAAAAAAAGCAAGGTTTCTTCCTCGGTTAATCTGTGACATCAGGGCTGTGCAGAGATTCACTCTCCTTCTGGCTGTCCTTGATACAGTGATACATCAGTTTTTAAACAACTCTTGGTGCTCTTACAGCTCCACAGAAACTACAAATCATTTCCAGATCTTTTTCTTTATGGGCACTCTGTTTCCAAGTACTTTGTTTCAAGAGCTGTGATGTACTCATTCATTTCTCTCCCAAGGTGTAGCAACAGCTGTTGCCCCGTAGGGTGTAGTGTACGAAATAGGCCCTGGACTTTCAGTTCTTGGCCATGTCCATAGGACAGTTTTAATCTGCATTTATGTTATCCAGATGTAAGGATTTTTTTTTCTAACTTAATTAGCATGTTTCTTCCACAGGCAAACAAATATAACATTAATACTTGCATGTTAGTTTTTATCAGAATGCCTCAAAATTTTATGGCAAGTGGTACACTTGAAATTTGTTGTACAGGAGGGGAAACTGAGTCATGAAGACTGTTTCTATACTGCTAAATAGAACAGATTGAGGTTGGCTTTCAGATCTTGAGTTGTAACATCTAGATGAAGGTCACATCCCCAGTTTTCATATGGACTTTCCTCTAATCCCCAACTACAATTAGGGTCTGAGTAGTTTGAGAATGATCCCAGGCTTGTATTATACCCAAATCACACCTAAATACCACCTGAGATTGGATAACTAAAGCCATGCCAGGTTTTAAGGGCTAATATTTAAATTGTATAAATGATCACAGGGAAGTGTTCAATCACATACCTTGGCTTCATTTTATGCATTAATATCAACATAGCCAGAGAGACTGTGTGACTTGCCGGAAGGTCAAGCAGCAAATGTATTTTCAGATAGGGAAAAGGAACTTGGATCTCTTCAAACCCAGAATTATGCTTTAGGCGTTTCAACATGCTATTTTCTTGCCTGCATTTGCTTGCTTCAGATAAGATAGACTGACTTCTTCCACATTTCCTCTACTGTATTCTGCCATGTTTTCTAGCTGCTTAATGGAACCATAGCAGAGGCTAAGCCAGGCTCTTAGGTGCATAGTGAAAGAATAAGAAGCAGCTGAAATGAGTTGCAGCAGGAAGAGTTTCAAATAAATAAAAGGGAACAATTCTTTACAGCAGCAGTAGTCGAAGACTGGAACGGGTTGCCTAGAAAGGTCATGAAATCTCCATCTTTAAAGATACTCATAACTCAACTGGACACCTCCTTGCCTGGTTGAAGCAGGTGACTTCCAGAGGTCCTTCCAACCATAATTCTTCTGTGACTCTGTTTAGAAACTTTCTTGATTTTTTTTTTTCTGTTTAAACAAGATGAAGTGCAGCTTCCCTAGCATACTCACAATTATATGCATAAAGTATGCAATAACCTTTTCTTGCCTTGTGTCTCATATCTTTCTGGCTCTGCCCTAGATCTTTTCAATGTGACCTACTCTTCCATGGCCTGGAGTTTGTTTGGTTAGGTTTTTTGCTTATTGCATTTTCTTAAATCTTGATTTTGAGGGAAGGGAATCAAACATGGCATTGTTGTTTTGGTAAGTCATTGAAGTTTAAAGAGCAGTGATTGTATACATTTTCCACAAAATCTTTTTTTCCATGGCTGAAATGTGAACTTACCTCAGAAAACAGATTACTTTGACCTCTGACCTTCCCCTGTTGGAACTGGTAGATATCTTGCCATTGATTTAATTGGGAGTAGAATCCTTTGTTTTGCTTTCTGTACCTTGAACTTAATCCTTTCTTTGATTAAAGAAACAACAAGCTACAATTTGATACACCCTATGTAGAGTTAATAGGGTTGTTCTTTGAATTACCCCTTAAAAGGGACATGACATAAAATTTCAGGCCCAAGATACTTAGGATGTTATTTTTCATATTGAATAAGATGCCTGTAGTCTTTAAAAAAACTTCACAAGAACTGTTTGTATTTAAACACCTATCATGCTTGTAATAGCATGGTATAGAACTTTTGAAAACCGTGGAAGTGGTGGTGGTGTTATTTTTAATCCGAGCTGAATGATGGGGAACAGGGAGCATATTTAAATCTTACAATCATAGAATGGTTTGAGTTGGAAGGGACATTAAAGATCATCTAGGTCCAGCCCTGCTGCCATGGGCAGGGACACCCTTCGCTGTACCACGTTGCTCAAAGCCCCATCCAGCCTGGCCTTCTTGATTCTGCAGTGTGCAGTCTGGGCACACGTGGAAAGCAGAATCCTCATTTCCCAAAAACGCCTTTTAACAGTATTAGCAGCTGTCACCTCACAGAGCAGAGACGCCATTCTGAGCAGTGTTCCACCCACGACAGTGGTTTAATCTCATGTGCCAACCTGTGTGGACGCATTTACTTTAAATTAAATGACAGCCACAAGCAGGGAGTAGGTTTGAGAGCTATAGGCTAGTAATGTTTAAAGTACTGTAACAGGACTGTGCCAAAGGATCAGGATTCTTCTGTCACACACTAGTATGCATTAGTTACAGTCTTACGTTGAGAAGCTGTGCAGTCACTGAACATGTGGTATTATTGTAATAGCTTTAAGGAATAAGCATCGAGGGTTTTCTGTTCTCATAATTCGGCAGAAATGAACTTTTCTCATATTAACCAAAATAATTACTAGCTCTTTACCACTTAAGCAGGAGGATTATTTATTTACATAGCAATAAATGGTAGGAGGAAAAGATTAAGATCTCTTTTTCCATTAAAATATTTATCAGCAGAGCCATGACTCCACTTATTAACAGTTCATTAATTTAACATCACTTGAGTTGTTGAAGTGTTCATGATGGGAGATGTGCTCATCTATCTGCTCTTGGCTACGCATAGATTTTTTCATTGTAAAAAATTGGGAAGAAAAAACTGTGTAACTGGTAGTCTGTATTTAAGAGGACATTTTTGGAACAGTGCATGCAATGGAGAGAGGGAAGTTGCTGAGGCAGCACAGCTCAGGCTACCTGACAGGGTCAGTCAAAGCACGCCATGGTATTCACTGTGGTGAAATGTAATTCTAGGAGCAGAGAACGCTCATGGTATTTCTGGGACAGGAGAGCTTATTTGGAAAACAGCGACTCTGCAGAAAACATGTGAGTCATGGTAGATGAATGGTTGGAAATCATCTCCCAATGCAGCACTGCAAGAAAGCAGAATAATTTGGTCCTTAGCTGTAAAATAAAAGCTGTAAAGACTGAGAAGGCAGAGTATAGTATATCAGAACTTGTCTTCGGTGCAGTTTCTCAGGGAAATGTGTGTCCAGTTCTGGATCCATGCTTCAAGAAAAATGCTTAAAATGGCAGGGTTGTATCAAGAGTGATTAAAACACTGGAAAATACAGCTTACGGGGAAAGACTTGGAGCTGCTTCATTTATTTTGTTCACCAGAGAGAAAGTTCATGGGGTAATTTGATCACAGTCCATCAGTACCTGCATAGAGAACAGGAAACGGGTAAGAGAGAATTCTTCTGTCTAGTGGGCTTGTGTAAAAAGAAGATCAAATGACTGGAAGTCTAACCTCAATAAATTTTGATGGGTAAAAAGGCACATAGTTAACTGCTCTCATAATTGTTTACTAGAGCATTGGTGATGCGGTGTATTCTTCACCACTGGACTCCTTTACAAGAGTTTTCTAGTTTAAGCACAGCTATTGGATCTGAAGCAGTAACTAATTCAGGGAAGGTTGTAGTTATGCAGGAGTAAGACTGGATCACCACAGTCATCCTTCTGGCCTTAAAAACTATGACTTTCTGCCTTTGTCATGCTGAGAAAAGATAGTGCAGAAAACCCCAAGGGAAGTTTAGAGGTTATATATGCATTTTAGTCTGGTGTATATGGAAGATGTTGGCATGGTTTATTGTATTGAGTTCCCCAGGGTGTCTAAATTATATCGGCTTTCTTCACACAAATTAATTGGAGTAGACACAAACAAATTTCATAATTGTGTGGCCTTAGTGCTATTTATTCTAGGCTATCTTACTTACGTTGCATGACATCTAGATCTGTTTCACATGTAGAGCATTGGAAAGAAAATTCTCAGCTGTACTTGCAATAACATCGGTTTTTATTTTATTTTTTTAATGTTCGCCTATGTTTTTAAGACCATCTTTTAGATGGTGTTTCTTAGCAGTGTGTTTCTCCTAGTTTCTTCTTTCTCCTGCATTTCTCTCAAACACTAATATTTCTGATCTTCAAAAAGAGAATATATGTTTTAAAACAGAAATAGTGTACAATCTCCTTATTTGTAGGTATCATCTGTATCATCTCTTGGATTAAGTAATACATATTAATTTAGAGGAAACTTATCTAATTCCAGAAAATCAGAAGAGTTTGCACTGTTCTTTTATTAATCAGTTCTGGAAATGTCTTCTTCAGCTTGTGGTCACTTCAGAATGGGATGAGTACTTTCCAGGTACAAATGTGGGATGCTGCCCAGTTACCAAATTACTGGTCTGCATTAATCTCCTCCTCTCCTTCTATCTTTGAAAGCCATACATGGACTGCAGGCAGGTCTACTTCTTACTGTTTTCATGGGTGCGGGAGTCAGGTGTGCTCAGTGGCTAGTCCCGTACATATTTCTGGTCCTCTGGGTCTTTAGAACTTAGCATGAAATGATACCGTGTTCTTCACTCTCCAAAGATGTGTGTGCATACAGACAGCCCCCTGTAAGGAATGTCAGTATCCAGTGGCAAAGGTGGTCCTTGCAGGCAGATTTCTTGCAGCAAATACCGTTTATCTGTCCCCTTTTACATCACTGGTGGAACGACAGTAGTTCTGCTATGTATAGCACTCTGCAGCGTAGGTGGTGACTCAGTAAGGACATGCTGTATTTTAAAGCAAATTGTTCAGACTTATTCATCATACTTTGCCTTTTTGTATGACTTTTTATGTAAGAATCTCAAAGTATTTAAAAGTTAAGTTTCATTAAAATATTCCTGAGGCAAGAAGTATAGCTGTTTCACAGAAAAATAACTCAGACTGAGTTAGTGTTTCACTCCTTTTTATGTAATGACAAGTCTTTCTGTGGATCTGGGAATTATAACCCAAAACCCTGCTTTACACCGCACTATTCTGTACTTTGAGCTACCATGCATGACTTGGAGTCAAAAGAGTAGAACATGTTGTTTAGTTCAGTAATAATTACCCTGGCAATTTAATTATTTGGTTTAGAAAATGCATGTGGTTTCTGTCATGTATACAATATGATTTTAATAGTTTGGGTGGCCTGCTTTTGCAAAATTATAGAAGAAAGTAAGTGCTGCTGTTGTTGCCTTATGGTTGTAAGAATTCAAATACCACTTCTCTCCCACAGTGTTCTCTTCACTGAGTCTCGGCCTTCTTCCTGAACGCTCAGCTACTCTAATGGTCTACGACGATGTAGTCCAGATAGTTTCAGGATTTCAAGGTATGCTGGTTTTTGGAAGTCAGAACTGAAATTTGAGAGACGCTAACCAAAAAGCCTGACAGCCTGATACTTTCTGAACTCTCTCCCATTGGTGAAACTGGTATTTCTTGGGGAGTTCCTCTGAGTTCCCTGGGGACTGCATCTCTGTGGATAGTTTTACAAAACTGATCAATAGCTAAATTCATCCCTAACTGCTGTGGTTTGATTTGAGGGGATTTGAGTTACTTGATAATAAACAAGTTTGGACTTCGGTGTGCCATTAGAGAGCTAGAGATTGAATGACTTTTGCTATCTGTTGGATGCTTTTTCATCTAGCCTCATTTAATCTTCCTTGCAGTAAACATTTTTTGATGTTCTTATTGTCTAAGAATTTTCTCTGTTTTTGTTTCTTGCTTCCTACTATGACTGCCTTAGAAATTTAGGGTATACAACAATTGAAAATTTCTTATATCTGCAATGTTGTATACTTTATATAAACTTGCTTTTCTTAAGTGCTTCCTGTGGACCCCTTACCAGACTGGCTGCAAACCCACATACTACAGGAGGAAACTCACTGTATTAGAAGAATAAAGTTTGGATCACCTTTTTGTAGGGCCACAGAAGTTAAAATAACTGTAGTATTAGTCAGATGAACACTGTTTTCTGAATTGCACAGTAAAGAATAAAAATGTTTATCTGACCTAACTTAGCTCAATTGATGTGATAGCTGAGATAAGTCTGATAGCAGAAGAACAGAAGTTTTTAAAGATAGCTTGATCAACCAAAACAGGGGGACATCCATCCTGTTAGCACTTTTGTTGTGCATAAACTGTGTATTATTCACGTGTATTACGATTACTATAATTTTAAACTCTACCAGATAGTTAATAACAGGGGAATACTACCTTCAATAGTATTCCAAGATAACAATGTTTTATCTGAGGAAATATAATACAATTAGGGCTTCCTGACATTTTTTTTTACGGTTAGAAACCATACACACACAACAGGCTTTTCATTAATGATAGCACTAGATACAACTGGAGCTGAAAAAGCACTAAACAAATTGGTAGTTGATGGAATGCTCAGAAGGAGCTGGAGAACAGCACAGCTGCCATACATATATTCTGCAATTTGAGAGCTGACGTTATCTAATGTGGTAAATTAGATGGATGGTGAACTGCGTTAAACCACGAGGGATTCCATTAGACAAAACATGAAACATTGTTTACCAGCAGTATTCTACTAGCATGGTGTATTAAATACTTTTATTCTTATACAAATGTGCTAATGTTATGCAAATAACTTAAAAGACACAGTCTTTTCATGTTTACATCTTCCTTTCTTCAAAAAAACGGGAGATGTTAAAAGGACATCTGTAACTGCCAAGTGACACTCATAAATATTTTGCACGTAATCTTGCTCCCTTCAGTGAATTGATCCAGGGTGTTTCCAATATATTTAAATTAGAATAACTGGTTCTGCTGGTATAGCAGAGAAAGAAGATAAAGGAGGAAAGTGGTACCTGGACTGTTCTAAGGGTTGGGATTTGAACTCACTCTCAGTCTTGCCCAGTAAAAACTGTTTTGTGGGACCAGCCCACACTCCTTTTCTTGGGAATTCTCCTAGGATAAAAACTAAATGAAAGACAGCCTAGACATGGTACCAGTATTTGAATGGAGTCTCCCTAGTCTCCATCCAAAATCCCTGTGACTTAGTTTTTCTTTTATTTCTCCAATGTATTTCCCAGTAACTTTGCAGTGCTTCAGAAGAGGCTATCAGAAGTTACTTTAGTACAAAAAGGAGAGCAAACCAGAACTCATTATACGGGGAACAGGCTGGGAATGCTGGTGTTTGAAGCACCAAAGGGAAAGAAAGGCCTGTCTACTACAATACGTTACCAGTTGCTTTTGAATAATTAATCAATCAAGCGACTTATGCAATTGAGAAGTTTGTCTGAGTTTATGCAGCCAGCTTCATTTTCATGATGGCATTACAATCCGCTGCTGTGGTCTGTCAGTAATTGCAAGGGATGGAGCTTGCCAGCCACTGGGTCATTTAAGTTATTTAATGCTGGCACAGCGATGAGCTGAAATTCAGCATTCAGTGAAAGGGAGCAGTATGGGTACCCTCTATCTGCCTTGACATCTGAGCAATCAGAGCATGAATTGATCGTGCTTCAAATGTTACTTCACATTGAAGCACAAATGCCGGTGTGGTGCCACGTGTCATGCATCCAGCCTGACAAGAGGTGCCTTACGGGGGCTCCTACATCTTCAGGTGTGCACTGGCAAACTGGAGCTGACAGCATTTGAATCATGGCTGGTGTGTTCAGAAGATGTTTAAAGAAGATAAGATCAGTGCTCAGCAGTCCTTTACCTCGTGCACTTGGCAAGTGCAGAGAGCTTACATGTCAATTCTATACTTGAATGTGTTTGGAGTTTGTTTGGATTTTGTAAATCAAAACTGGATATTTTCAGTAATAGAAGCTATAACAATAATCCACTCTCAGTGATAAGTGTTGGCTTGTTGAAATATACTCTTAGGAGTCTTTCTGTCCATTTTACCACTTCCAATTCCCTCAATAAGTCTATTCCCAGGCATATGCCCCAAAATCCTTTATGGCCTTTGCTAAAGGAGTATATTGGATTGTCTTCTAGCAAGGCAGTGAGAGAAGGCAAAAGCCTTGGTAGCTGCATCCCTCACAAGTCCTTCGCTGGTAGCTCCTGGCCTTCTGCCTCTTTAAAGTCTCTTTTCAGGTTTGGGGAGACCCATCTGAGGAGCTGAAGGGAGAGTTGGGATAAGTGGCAGGTTTTGGTTGAACATCCATATCAAGGAGTTTGTTAATCTAGGGTGTGAATTAACCACTCTGCACTGACTTATATGCAAATGCACTATCTACAGAGGCAATTATTTCTTCCATCTTAAAGCTTACATCCAAGTTGATTGTTGTACAGGTTTCCAGCCAGGTTTGGGGCTCAGCCATAGGAATGCTTTGCTTTGTAGGATTCAAGAAACTGAGGTTGGCTTTCGGGGTCCTCCCAGTCTGGTTAAAATTTGGCATCTTATGCCTCTCCCAATGCTACAAAATAACCATTTTTAATAGAAAACCTCAGAGCTTGCATGACCTACTGTGTTACAGACTCCACAAACACTTACTTTGGGTTTAGTTCTTAATTAGTTTGATCTTTGGAAATATAATACCTGTTCTTTGCAACCTGAATAATTAATCTTAACTAGAGATTTAGTAGAAAATCCTACAATTTTACGTTGAACTGTTAGAGATAATCCTAATGCCGGTTTCTTTGTTGTGGTGGGGTTTTTTTCTGATTTGTTACTGTGGATGTTTATCCCTATGGGCTGTAGGAGCCTGTTCAGCAGTTCAGTCTGAGGTTCCCAAGTACTTGAGCAGATCTGTCCCTGAGGTACAGCAAACTACTATAGTATTGCAGAGCACTCGAGAGAGAAGCCTTCACTGAGTTCATTGCAGTTGATTTATTTAGTCTTTTATGTCGTTTTCCATTTAAGACTAGAAATTGGGTAAGGCAGATTTCTTCCCGTTTCACATGGGTGGTGCTCAATGACTATCTTAAACACTTAAGGATACTGCCAGTTGTGAGAGCCTGCTGTAAATACTTAAAATGTTTCAGAAATTAAAAAAGAAAAGTGGTTTTATAGCTTTTTCTTGCAGAATTACCAAAGAAATGTCAGCTCTTTGGAGTTACTTGCCCACCTGCATAACAATTTTTGTTGGCCAATACAGAGTTTATTCTGTGGAATTTATACTTTCTCATGGCTAGAGCTCCTGCTAGAAAATAATGCAAGAAAAGATTCCAGTCTCCTGGTTAATGACATTGGCAGTTATAAAGCTTAGGAGTTGTGAGTCAAGCTCTTTAATCTTTCTTGCAGTGGAGTTACATGTAACCTAAAAGTGCTTGCCAGAGATTAATAGGGGAAAAGAAGCAAAATTGTTTTGAGTTGACATCTTTGAACTGCATAATCAATGTGAATTAAGAAAAAAACCTGCTTGCCTCTTGATTTTGTGCCATGTGGGGAATGTTCTGTGAGTACGCAAAATGAGCTCCGGAGAATACAATAGCTTTTGATTTAAAAATTAATTTGCATGTTGCACACACAAACTTGCAGATGGAGTCTTGCTGTGTGTTGCTAAACAGTATTAGTGGTGAGCATGTACTGAAAAAGACTACTGACTTTATAAACTGGGATTTAAATGAGACATGAAATGCCATAGTACATGAAATAGTCTTAAATCTTGTTGAAGCAAAGACCCTTCAATTAACACCTAGTCATCTCGAAAAAAACCACTAAAACTGTACAAGAGAGAGAAAAAGAGAGAAATCTAATCTGCCAAGTAATCTGGTTCTGGTTAGATGTGTTTTTGTGTGGGAAAATATGGAAACTCTTTTCACCCAAGCTTTAGGTGAATCTTTTTATCCAGTTATTTAAAGAAAAAGTGACTATTATCTCAGTACTAGAGATAGTTAACGTGGCCAAAGCTTTGTAAAAATTAAATGCAGAAATTACACAGCTTAGTTGGGACTTATAGGTACTACTATAGGTAGAATTGTCTTTTAGAAAATCACTTTAAAGAGGTGATCCACGGAAATACCAGTCAGAAAAGCTTCTGACATCAGGTGCATTCACAATTTTGCTCTGTAATATTTGTGAAAAAATAATGGCAACTGCAAAATAAATGTAAAAATCCTGGTTTTCCTCATCTTTTGTATTAGCCTTCTGATGTCTCAAGAAATCACAATTCATAATGAAAAAAAAACCTGTATATGTGCTTCCATAAATAAGAATGCCTAAATATTCTGCCCACCTTGGATATAAAGTCACTTTTAATTTTTTTAGGTGCACGGACTCAGCCACAAGTTCACTTTCAGAGAAGATCTGTGAAATTACCAGAGAACACTAGCTACAGTGATTTGACAGCATATCTGACTGCAGCAAGTTCACCCTGGGAAGTGGACAGTTTTCCTTATTTGCAGGGATTAGATGGAAATGGAACAGGTAACCCACTACTTCAGTTTTGCTCTGATTTCATATGGTCCAGGGATCAACTTTTGACCATATCATTTTTCCATTCCCCATTCCAGCAAACATTCTTTAAAATTTGGGTGATGTGATAGGTCCTACCAAAATGCTATTCCTATAAGCAAGAGAACAAGGTCCACTATCCCTTAAATGGGGCCACTGAACAGCAAAGATGAAGACTCCTTGGCCTTGGGAGATCAGAAAAGTTTGTTACACTTGTAGTTTAGAGCTGAGCCTCCAAACGTATCACACGTGCACATACAAGAACGGAGATTAATGTGAAGTGACTAAAGAGAATTTAACTTGAGGATGCCATAGAATTCTTAAACTTTTTCTAAAAATGAAGTGTCTATATATCAAGGATTTCATACTCTGTTTTTTCAGCTAAGTGTTGTTTCAATGGCTTTGTTAATACTTTTGAATCCAGCTTCAGCCAAAAATGTGCAGATTCATCTAGCACCAGAGGGAAAACAATGGAAATTCATAGTAGGAACACAATCACTGTTAAATTCAGAACTGTAATACATTTTTATTACTGTAACTGCCTGTTACTCTACTTCTCATTTAGTCTTGATTGAAATAATTGGTAGTGTGTAGGCTAGAGAAAAATAGAAGGATTGAGCATAGAAGTCTTCAAATTCTTAAAATGCTGGTATGAAAAGGAGAATAAAGTTTTCTCTGTGTCCATCATGGGTTAGAAAGCAAGCAGTAGACTTGCAGTGCTGCAAGAGGGATTCAAGACTAGTGATTAGGAAAACCTTGCTGAGGTGAGGATAGTTTAAGCTGTAGAATCAATTGCTTGATGGTGTTGGACAGAGATAGATGATCACCTGTGAGGATGGCATAGGCATAGCTGAGCCTGCTTTGAAGCAGGCTAAATAACCCCTCGAGGTCCCTCCCTGATGTTTCTTGGGATGGATTTGCTTGTGATGTGTTGATCTAGGTGACTTTGAATGCTAGGTAATGTGTGTAAATGGTGTGTATTGAGCTTGCTAGCTTTTCCCTGAAGAAAAAAAACCAAAACCAACCCACAAAATAAGCTTCCCCTTCCCTTTGTACAAATCTGAATATCTCCTTTTCTATTACAATTAGAAATGTGTCTGCTACCTTACTGCAGTCCTTCTGTCTGCACCAGTGAGTACACCTCATCCTATCTCTCTGTCATCTCCCTATTCTCATCTTCAGCCTTCAGTCTCCTCTGGCTCTTCATACTCAGACACTATCAAGTATCTCATTATCTTTTTTTAAAACAAAGGAATGCACTTAATCTCACTCATCTGTCTACTTCCTCATCTGCTTTCTTTTTATCTCTAAACCCACTGAACAAACTGTTGACTATGTGTGTGGGATTCCTCTCTCCCAAATCTTTCCTTAGTGCTCTGCAACCCAACTTCCCACCATTGCATTTATTTAATGAAAACAGGTCTTGCCAGATTTTAATCACCTCTCATGGGAACGACACAACCAGGACATGATCATTCTCCTGTTTTACCTCCTAGCCTCCTACAAAACAGATGAATACACCCTTGGTTTTTTAGTCTTCTGTATGCTTGCATGATGGGAACTTTTCTACTTGAGCATAGGGGCCCTGGTTTTGATGTTTATTAGCCTTCAAGTAAAAGTATGTCACAAAAGACCAAAATGACCAGCAAAGGAATGGGTTTTAAGAGACTGAGAAAGAGCCTTGTTTTCTGAATACTGTAGTATAGCATAATACAGATTATACAAATACAGTATATTTGTATGTGCACTATAGTATAGGTGAAATGTCCTCTATTTTTAGTAGAAGTTTCTCCTGCTGTGGAAAGATGGAGCTTTAAAATCCTAAACTTAGATTGACTGACTTTTCTTCATCTCCGAGCGGCTTGGTGAAGATTTCACCTGAAAAACTTTTGAAGAAATAAAAAATGAGATAATCTCCTACTGGGTATTTTTTAGTATTTCTGTTCTCAAGAGAAAAAGAAAAATATGTACAAATTTTAGACTTCTAAAAAAACTTAGCAGTAATTTGCATGGGAATTTTGCAGTGTTCCAGAACACTGCCCCTTCCCTCTCTTCTCTCTCTCCTCCCCTTCCCAGTTAGTCCTCTGTTCTTTCACAGTTTATTTACATTCTGTAGAGTTTTGGAGAGGTCCTCCCAGCTAATCCGCTCAGTTCTCTGGCTAGTATTTAGCCAGGGTGACTTAACAGTTTTTTTAACTAAAACCTATTATCTATGAGTTCGACAGTTTTCATAAAATCCCAACTGGGTGTTGAAGTAGTAATATGGAGTGGTGAAAATTCATTGCATGAATCAGCATGTTCCAAACGTAAAAATTGAAAGAATTTAGCTGCAAGTAGTGACAAGCCTGTATAGTGTTAGCTTATTGTTTGTATTAATCACCAGTTGGAGAGCAGTAGGATGGTTTCACAAAATCATGTTCTTTTAACCAAACTAATGCAGTAATGGACCGAGCTGGCTAAATAACCATTACTGCTGCTGATTTGTTTCTTTATGAAGAGTCAAATCTAAGTCACAGTGGATTTTCCTCTGACTATTTTTAGAGCCCTTTACAGGTCACCAGATGTCAAAAATGACAAGAAATAAATGAAAGCTGACATTTATTGAAGTTCATTCCGATTTAATTTGTGCTTGTGCTTATCAGTTTTATAGCATGTGAGAGTTTCATAAGCATTGATTTTAATTTACTTTCACAACAGAAAAGAGAAAACATTATCTTTTAATGATCATTTACGTACTGTGCAAGGTGGCAAACTGAAGGATTATTTCTTCTTGCCAGAGGTCAGTGGATTTTAGAAATTTCTTCATCTTCTAATGTAATTTGTTCAGCCTAGTACTGAGCAAAATGTCAGTGCATCTTAAGTAAAAGAGATGCAGTGTTTCACCATCAGAATGCTTTTTCTGGAGCTGAAACCTCATTTTTACTGAGGTTTACTAATTTCATTAAGATATTAGGCAGGTATGCTTTATCAAGACAGTAATGGAAAAAAGTCAAAACTTTCAATATCTGTAATTAAATAAAATATAAAAAGAATTAAATCTCAGATATTGAACTAAATGTTTCTACAACCTGAAATTATACCTTTTATCATTAGGAATTTGTATATAACAGAATGTGAACAGGTTATGATACTTGGAAACAGGAATTTTTCTCTGATACCAACCTGAGAAAATTAGGGGCCCAAGTCCAGTGACCTGGGGACAAGCATCAATCTGACAGAAGTTATAGGTGCATGGCAGAGGCAGTGGATTTAATGATCAGGGATAATGGAACAGCTTTTTCCCCACTGATTCTCTCCTCTATATCTGTCTTTTATATTCTAAGGCTGGAAGGGGATGATACTGTGCACCGTTGGAGCATATAATATACAAATGCTTGGGTAGGCTGGCAACCTTCCCCTGTGCCCTAGCTGAAATTCCAAGCCTTATTTTTCTGTTTTTTCTGTTAGCCGTGTGGCTTTCTTATATGGCCATCTTCAGAGTGTCTGTTTTCTCAATACTTTCATCCCTCTGGAAGATAGCTTTCTGCCCCTCTGTTCGCAGTAGATCAAAGCAGTGTGTATGCCCTTGCATGTCAGCAATGCAGCAGTGACACTTGCCTTGAAATCTGGGGGAAATGTGCATCAGAGTAGATGCTATAGTAAATAAGCCACATGCATAGTTACTTCTGGTTATTTTCCATGTCTTCAGTTTGGCACCTCTTGCAAAATCCAAATAATTTAAAATTCTGAGGAGTTTTGTCTGTCTTTTCCCTTCCTTTTGCCACCTGCACCTCCACCCCCTACCCGTGCCTTTCCTGGTAGTCTTAACTTTGGTGAGCTGTTACTTGGAGACACTGAATTTAGTAAGGGCAATTGCTTGAGACTTAACTGTTAAGAGAAATCATAAAGGTCCTAATGCTTTCCTGCTATTCCCTCGAATGTACTCATCCTCATGAGCACTGTTGCTGAGGTACTGCAGGTTCCTAAGGACCTTTTGTGCCTCAGCGTTGCAGGTGGCATACCACTGCTGGGTAGGAATGTGCTTTTGCAGGTACTTTACACTGATGTAAGGCACCAGGATTACCGGAGGGGTAGTACCCTGCTCCCTGCCAGCCAGGCACCCCTCTGCCTTCCCTCAGATTAGCCCCACGCCAGGATGAGTGGCTGCGTGACCCCTGGAGCCAGCACAAAGGAGAGGGCACAGCTGCTGCTCGTAGCAGCAGTGTGGACCTGTATGGCTCACGCCCCTTGCAAAACTAGAAGCTCCATCTCTTCCAGTTTAATCTGCTACTGCTGTTGTTTTGAGCTCCAGATCTCCTTGGTTTTAAACCTCAAGCATTTTCCCCCTGAATACATCTATATGTCTGTGGTATTTCATCCCTGTCACTGAATTCATTTGGTTAAATGGTTGAAGGGATAGAATGCTTTTTCAAATCATACTGTCATGAAATAACATCCTTTGGCATGCAGCTTAAACATAAAGAATAATTATTATCTTACACAGATAAGAAGATAACACTGTGTGTCCTAGTAATCCATTTACCTTGGTTTATTTCAGTGAGACGCCAAAGGAAATACATCCTGGCATTCTTAAACATACGGTGGATCATCCTTGCCCTGTCACTGCATGTTTGGGGGTGTGTTAGTTATAATATGGGCATGTGAGATTATTTTTTTTTTGCCATGATTATGGCTGTGATATTTATTTAAGATGAATTAAGATGAGAAAATATATGCAGGAAATTTTTGTATTGGAGTTTTCTTGTCTTCAGAATTTTCCAAAATTAAGTGAAAAATACAGAAGCATGTATGTCTGTCTTGTGAATTTTGTAAGGGAGGGTTACTGCTACCATCCCTTGAGAAATATGTTGGTGCAGTACTGCAGTGTTGAACCATGTGGGTGTGTGTATCTTAAATTCTGGGAAATTCTGTAGTCACAGTGTTCATTCATTCTCTTGGTAGGAAACAGCACTAGGTATGACCTCACCCCTGTCACTGCAGTCAGTGTTCATCTCCTCAACAGTGATGGGACTCCAATCCCCGTGAATGGCCCCATCTATGTAACAGTGCCTCTGCCAACAAACAGCAACTTGAAGCACAATGCACACGTTCCAGCGTGGAGGTTTGACCAAAAATTTGGTAGGTAACATCTCATTGTGATTCCATAAACGGCTTCGTTTGTCTGAAACTAATGTCTGTCTCATTTATGACGCTACCATAGTAAGGTCTTCACTGTAATGTACAGAAATCTGCTTTCTGTCTAAAAGGAGAGAAGAGTTTTATTGATCAAGTAATGCAAATATATGTATGTATGCAAATATACTTCAGTAGCATTGTGTGCCACTTCTAGACAAAATCTTTTGTAAATGTACCATTTTGCAATTATTAAATATTTTATGTAAAAAACATCTTGAAAGAACTTGATTTCACCTACGGACTGAGAAACAGAGACACATATTCACTACAGCATTGAACTGGAAGTCTGGAGGAATGGAAACTCGCCTTATCTTTGCCAGCAGCCAGCTTTGGTCCGTCTCTTGTCTAGCTCAGTTTCCTGCCTGTCAGATAGGAAACATAGTACTGACTGCTTTCGTAAATCACTTTAAGATTGACTAATACAATCAAAAAGGAAAGTACATGTGAATAATTAAAAAAAAATCATGAAATATTTTGAAAAGACAGAATGACTAATCAATATGAGCTGTAAAATGCACTCAGTTTTGTACATTGCAAGATAACGTTTGCTATTGTGAACAATAATTTTTCCCGAAATTTGTGGTTTAGGCTCTATTTCTGTTTTGGTTTGTTTTTTTCATTCCTAGCTGGTATACCATGCTGGCTGGCTTTACACCTTCAAAGTGTAAAGGATTAAGGGGTGCATAAGTCTTGTCCTGGTGATTCCCCTTCAGTTATTGCACTGTGCCTACTGAAGTATGTACCAGATGATTGTTAAGAAAAAGAAGTGAAAAAAGAAGAATGGAAGGTGAGAAACGTAGATGCTGGGAGGAAGGGAGGAAGAAAAGAAGAGTCAGAAATGTGGATCTGTATAGACAATTTGTGGAATTTTGTCCCTGCAAGGCAAATGTTTTGAGCCAGTTTATGATCACATCTAGAAGTAGAGCAATGAGCATGAAACCAGCGTGTTAGAGGAAGGGGAGGGGAGGGAGGAAGAGAGAGGTGAAGGGGGAAATAACATTTTTGCTTCCTTCCTGCCTCTGTTTATTGAACAAGGCGACGTATTTTCAAACAGCATGCCTATAAATCTTTTGTCAGACTTCAGCTGTATTAGAGAGTAGAGCAGTAGAATTTAATGAAGAATAAATCTGAATATGATATAAAAGTGAATAGTAGAAAAAAAGTGCAATGAATGGATTCAGGGTTTCCCTTAACTGTGGAAACAGCACTTTTCTTGTGGTGCCCTGGCATTAAGTTTCACTACGGTTTTCCTGAAACTGGTTTTGATGTGTGATTCTAGAAACTATTTTGTTTTCTCTTGTTCAAAAAAAGACCAGGAAGACTAACTCATGTTTACTTTCTCCACAAGAAGCAGTCCATCCCCCTTCCTGTCAGCTGTGTTATAGCTGCAACCCGCCTCACTGCTGGTTACTCACTGCTAGTGCAATGATTCTGATTTTGATTATGGAGCTTTCTCATTTATGGCCAAATTTCCATGCCCCTGCGGTGGGGCCACAGAAGCTTTCTCTTAGTATGGAATATGGGGTTTACTTTTGTATATAAAAGCCTAGTTACCCTATTGTGTGTGCTATCTATTAGTATAGATCAATACAGGTTAGTTAATTACCATGGCAGGCTTGAGGCTTCCAATCTTAAGACAAGCCCAGCCTTGTATGATTCATGCCAAACTGCTGGAGAACTTGTGTTACTGGAAGGGGAAGGAGTGAGGACCACTAAACAAAACACGTCTTTGTCAGGCCACTTAGCTTCACAAAGCCATGGAAAGGATGGTATTGAAGACGTTATGCTTAAGCTCCAGCTTACACTTCAGCTGAAGTAGGCATCTTTCTGGGCAACCAAAGGTGTTGAACAAAGATGCATTTAAGCTCTGACTGCAGCATGCCAGTTCTAGCAGAATTTTGGCCACATCCCAACCAATTTAAATTACAGTAGCCTAATTTAATAAGTAGAGCAGCCACTGTCTCTTATGCAGGCTACATTAGCAGCCTAAGGGCTGTCAAACTAGCCATATGTAGCGTGAACATGGTGGTACCCTGACATTCCCCATCCCCATTGTGCTTGGGCTGCGAAGGGGAGAGGATGGGTGGTGATGACTGGGATGGCTCCATGCTGAAGAAATCCTTAACTGGCAAATAAGTTTTGTATCCCGTTTGCACTGCCAGACCTGTGCCTTGTCAGGATAGGACCTCTAACCTCATAATTCTGATTGTGTCTTTCATTTCAGGAGCTGCTTTTTTCAGTGCTAGTTACGTTGCAGTATCTCCTTAATCTCCTTAATAGATTTTCAGTGGCTTAAACTTTCACACTTGTATATGAAAACTGAGTAAATGCCAGAGATGGAAAACTAACACTGTATTACCAGGCAATAAGGCAAGGCTTCTCTCTAGTGTGTGAGCAGTACAGTGGATGCTTGTTCGTGCAAGCTATTGTTTTTGTTTAGAGTCCATGCGGTTGTCGTCATTACTGCATGAGGTATAATTTCTGCTCTAAAAAGCAGAAATACTTTTCACTTTTAGAGCGGGGAGTGGAGAAGGGAAAGAAATACTGCGAATATATTTTAATCCTTAGAATCTCATGTATTTTGCTGAGCTCATGATGTACTAATATAAACCCAGTGGCATCTGATTGGAAGTGCAGAGATTTTCATAGTTTCTACAGGAATTAGGCATATTTGCATATTACAGCAGCCAAAAATAATTAATGGCTTTTTAGGATATTTACCATAAACAGTCTGTATTTTCATGACCTCAGTTTCTGTCCTTGAGAGATGACTGGGGAGAGAAGGGGGAGAAGTGGCATAGTCTACTTAAGGCTGAGGGTGGCTCCATTGACACTGATGAAACACACAGTCAGAAAAAGCAGGCCGACATCAAAATAAGACAATCTGCTGCATCTATTTTATACTGTTCCAAATGAGATTTTTCATTACAAAACAAACTCACTGCCTTGCACGCATAGCAAGCAAATTAAAGCAGTAACACCTTTTTGAATAATTAATAAAAGGAAGAACAACTGTCAATGCCCTGGCGAAGTTTTAAGGTAAACTAATACATCTGACCTTGCTCTTGTGTTGGAGATGCACTCCTCCACCTTTCTCTGCAGCATCTCTTAGTGTTGGTAATAGTAAGCACAGATGCATTGATGTTACAGGGATGTGTACACTCAAATGCAACTTAATCATTCCGTATCATTGAGATACCCATATCTCTTGTGTTTCACACTACTGTAGGAGAATGGTTTTATCTCATAGCACACACTTAAAGGCTTGAACATAACAAGATGGGGATTCTCATTTTTATAATCAGGATTGCTCAGTGGGGTTTTCTGGTTTGTTGGCTTTTTATTTCCCCCAAGCGCGGTGTCTTGTTTTTCTCAAAATCTGAAGGGGCTGAAAAACGTTTGGTTTTTTCTTTATCCATAAACAGATGGTTGGGATCATGGCTTCCTCCCTGTGTATTTGTCTTGATATCAGTAGGATTTACAATATATTAATCTCTCTATT
This sequence comes from Falco punctatus, assembly GCF_963210335.1. Classification (NCBI taxonomy): domain Eukaryota; kingdom Metazoa; phylum Chordata; class Aves; order Falconiformes; family Falconidae; genus Falco; species Falco punctatus. The sequence goes on from NC_137583.1 coordinate 73,982,656, forward strand.
CTTGGACACCACATTTCTATTCAGGACTTCTTTTTAGCCTTGTCCTCTTCAGTCAGAAATTAATACTGCAGGTCCCAGTAGAAATGAAACTTTGTACCTTCTGTATCATTTCCAGCTCCCACCAGCTGGACTGAATAACACAGCACTTGCTCAGCTGTATTCTCCTCAGCCCCATTTAAATGTTTTATGCTTTATGTTAAGGTGTCCGTTTTTTGTTGGACTCAGTGAGAAAAACTGAAAGACCAGCATTCTCCATCTTAAGCCCTCAGTTTCATTCCATGTGGTACGGAGGAATTATGTTGCACCTAGACCTCTAGATCCACATCTACAGCTGTATGAAGGACTTCAAAATATTACCAAATATTACAGAGTGCATAATATGGAATTTGGATTTATTTTTTGGTGACAATATTGGTGCATCTGCTAGTTTATTAATCCCACCAAGTAACAGGAAAATATTTCCAACACTGGCAAAGGCCTCTGGGAGTGAAGGAGATAAACCTCCACCCTTTTGCTCTTCCTTCTTAAAATGCGTTACTTCTCATGCACTATGTGCAAATGAAGTTCAGAGTACTGTTTCTCTGTTCTTCCTCCTCCCCGAACACTTGGTGTACATCTTTGACGTGACCTTGCTGTCTCTAAACTACTGGCTTCTTCACAGAGGAGGATGTTTCCCCAGCGCCTGAAATCTCAACCATGTTTTAATGTAAAGCAATGGCAGAATACGGAGAAGAGTATCTTGAAGAACTCTTTTTATAGCTTTATAAAGCATAATACTTTATGTACTCTGCTGTGCTTGGTCAGTGCTTTCTGATTGCATTTAATGCCATAATAGATTTCTAAATACATTTGGAAATCTGGTACTTACTTTTTCTGGATGACGTCCTGCCTTCAATGGTAAAATTTCCATTGATTTTTTGTAGAGTCAGAATTTCCTGATGTTCCTTTCTCAGCAAAATGGAGATAATGTTTTCTGTGCTCAAAAGAAGCTGTGATGATAGGCTCATGTATAAACAGTATTGGTGCCTACTTAAACTTGACTGCAGTATGGATTTGCTGTATTTCGTGGAGGTAAAATGATTCTTGGGTTTTGTTCATAGTGTTTATAGGGAGAGAGCAACAGCTGCTGTCAGGCAGAAAATGTAAGCGGGTTACTGTACATCGACCTGTCTAGTTCACTGCACATTATTTGTAAAAGTCTTTGATTTAAGCTTCCCACGTGGTAGCAATGATAACCCATCCAAAGAAAAGAATTACTTACATTTTCATAGCTTAAAAATAAAACATATTCCTTTTTGTTGTGAATTTGGTTAACTTCTGATTGCCATCACATTCATACACTGCATGAGAGATAGAAAATAATCATTTAACAAAAACTTTTGCAGTCTGTTGTTAGATCTGACACTGGGTATGAGTACATGCCTCTGAGCTCAGACAGATGGCCTGCATTTGGACTACACGCATCTGTGCGCATGACCTGGGTCTTCATGCACTTCTCTGTGGGTTTTATTGGGTTTTCTACATGTGAGGAATGAACGTTTCAGGAAAACACACTCCCTGCTCCCAAAAGTTTGAATTTAATATAATCAGATCCAGAACATTTGGTTCTAGATCAGATTCATTGGTAATATTTATTTGCAAATTACAAGGAGAAAACCAAACCTCCACAAAATTCATAGTTACACTATTTCTGTAGTTCACAAGTTCCTTGACAATTTGATTTTACTTCCTTTTTTATCGCAGCTGTAAAGGTTAAATTATTCTTAAACACTACTGAGGAATACAGATTTCTAACTAACTGCTCTCAAAGAATTTCATATTTTGTGTGTTGCCATAGAAATGGCAGCTACCAAACCCAGCTTTTTACCACGTATGACATCTACATAATAGGTGCAGATATAATTGCATAGTAGTAGACAGACCTCAGCATTGAGAGGAGAAGAAGCTCTTCCTCTGATGCTTCACTGTGTAGCTCACTGAGGTATGTTCTCACTATCGTGATTCCTCTGGAGAGGTGTGGTGGATCACAGGAGGCAGTTTGCTTGTTTATCAATATGTAGGTTGATTTTTAAGTGGATGTTGTGGTTTACATATGTGAAAGTGATGTGAATGGATTATGCAATCTCTCCCCACCTTATATACCGTCTGAGCTGCGTTTTTGGCAAAGCAGACATGGTATGGCATGATGGCGGAGCTTAAGAGGATGCTGAAGTAATCGGGTCGGTGCCAAAGTAGCGATATATGCGAATAATCTACTATTATGTAGCCAAGGAAATAAAACTGAAAACAAATAGTGTGGCTTCTGGGAACAGGGTTTAGTAATGGACCTTCCGTTGTATCACGTAGATGGCCCTGTAGCTCCACCTACAGAGGGCATGCAGTAGGAGGTGGGAAGAGGTGGACATCAAAATATCAGAAGTGGAGAAAAGACCATTGTTCTTGTGCAGCTGCTTGAGTTGGAGAGGACTTGGAGATCGGTGGAAATAGAGGCAGGAGTGCTTAGAGCAGGAGTGTGAACTCTCTGGGTGGGGCTGGAAGAGGCTGAGGAGGACCTGGGCCAGCCTTCCTCTGTGGCCTTGGGGATGGTAGGTCAAATCTCTTGTGTGTCTGCTTCCAGTTGCAGCCTGAGAAATAGAAACCGAACGTGAGCGTGATGTGAGGCTGAATGAAGGAGAAGGCATGCAGTGTTTTGAATTGCCTTGTGTTTTTATCTATTCCTTGTTCTAATAATTTTGTCAATAACTGACTGAATGTGATTAATAATGTGATACAGCGAGTATTAAGGGCAGCATCTTTCACATATACCAGTAACTAGCGATGGTGGTCCAGCAAGCATAACTAAGCTTTCACTTTTGAAATGCAATTGTTAACCAGCAATTATGTATGGAAGTAATTTTCTTTAATAGTCTCTTCTGTTCTGGCATTCTGGAAGGAACTGCTAAGGGGACCAAAGCAATGCAAGCAGTTCTCAGTGTGCCCTGTCTTCTGCCCAGACGTAATTAAAATTATTAAATAATGAAAACTGGCATGCTTTTTTTTAAACACTTGATAGGTGATGTAGGAGTAGAGATGGCAAAGACTACACAGCTTCTCAGACACGAGTAACAAATTGAACCATTAGACTTCCTTGCAAAAATCTTCAAGGTATGATGTTAAAAGCCTTTCCCTTAGAGTACACCAAGTAACGGTGGTGCTGCTAGAACAGTAGCAGGATTTAGCCCTGGAAGACTTGTGTAGCAAATTCTGTAAGAGTGGAAGAATAATGAAGGTATGAGCTCAGAGCAAGGACGTTTATTTTTTGATGTTGCCTAGCAACTCCAAACCCAAAATTGTAATATTAACTTAAATGCTACAAATTTTTAAACCCATGTGTATTGGGGGAGGGGGAGGAGGAGAGTAATCTCTATCAATATTCAAGAAGGAATTTTTCAGCTTCCACTGTTAGTGCCTTCAGCATTTTAGAACATGAACAAAAGTAAAACCAATAAACCCATCCTTTTGTAGTAAAACTTCCTGTGCTGATACAGATTAGAGGTGATTTTTGTTTAGAAGAAGTAATCTGATAAGCAGCTTTCAGCAAGTAGAATGAAAAGCTACAATTTATGTATGTCAGAACATGCTTTAGGAAGTTATTTTCACAAACTTGCCCTTGATTAACTCTACGTTATAACATTGCCATTTGAAGTGTCTAAATCAATTACTTCTAGGAACACTGTTACTATGCTTTGAATATCATTTGCTGTCTCACACTCTACCTGATAACAACCTGCCTCATTCCTTTTGACACATATATCTCCATTTAACTGTGAATCTCTGCCTAAGACATCATAAACATCACAGAAGAAATCCATGCTGAAAGAAAAGCACTTCTTAGTAAGGAATATTTATTTAAAACATCTATGCTATTAAGTATTACAGTTAAAAGTATCTTTCTTTCCAAAATTCTTTTGTCTGGGGTAGATAATCTTCTGAATAAAAATAAATTATATAATGGGATTATGCTTAATTTGCTTTCTGGCTAATTAAATCCTCTTATTTGTCAAACCTATTGGATGGAAATAATTCATGCTGTAAATAGCACAATTTTAGTTCCCTACTTGAGTGGGATTGGATGATCCCATCACCAGATACAAGAAACAAAACAAAAAGCAAACAGTATTTGATCAATGGAAGAGTTTCCTACCAAAAGCTCACATGTAAAAGTAATTTATGGAAAAAAAGCACCATCGCTACCGTATATTTAAACACTGACAATATTTTGACTTCATGACTGTCCTTAGGGGAAGCTGCTGACTACAGCACAGTCTCTGGCAGTCATTTACCAGAACTGTTTTGATCAGTGATAGGAAGAATACACAATCAAAGTCCTCAGGAGTCACTGCAGCAGTAATGATCTGGGAGGCTCTGAAATGGTCAGCTTGGAAAGTTAAACCTGAAGTAAGCAGTGTTGTACATCCTCCCAGTGAGCAGAGTTCTGTGCTGGAGTGCCATCATGCAAACTCCCCTCACAGCCAGCACACAAGAGGGGGATTTGTCTCCTTTCTTCTTGACTTTAATAGGAGTCATATGCGTGTCTCTAGAGCAGATGGCCTGGTGTGGCAGTCCTGCCTGCACGAAGTGCGGTCCTGCCTCACGTAGGCCAGTAGGAAGTTTGCCGTTTGCTTGGGCTGGAGCAGCATGGGATTGTCAGCGTGCATGGTCTCACACATGGAAGCCAGAGAAGCATACGATTCCCTGGATTTCACTGCAGATTAATTTAAAATAATAAGGTCTAGCTGTAAAATATGGAAGTAATGTCTTATTCAGAGGCATCGTGCATCTAGACTGCAAAAACAGATCCATTTGTGCTGCCTGGATCCAGCAAGCTGTCACATGGAGTAGTTAGTGTCTTTAAAGACAATAGGACATCTCTTTTTTGGGCAGACTGGCTGTACATGCAGCAACATAATTGTGCAGGGAGATAGTTGAATAGCTGTTCTGTAATGGCTTTTCTGCAGTAGCTGCCCATCTGGACACTCTCCTTGATGAAAGTGCCATTTTTCAGTCTGATTTAGAAGTAAACTAAATTAAATTACAAAAAGACATTTTTAGTGCGGCATGTGTGTTGAAACGGAGATTTAATGTGCAAACCTTTTGCTGTTAAATTTACTTATGATAACACGTTCTTGCCCCCATTGGCAAGTACTAAAAGCTGCCCAAGATAAATAAGCATGTTCATCAAAATCAAACTTACTGCGAAGTATTAAGATGCTTCTCTCTAGCAGAATTTATTTCTTCTGCTCTGCTGAAATCTTCAACCGATATTCGGGTATTGTTGCAGCCAGATGTAGCTCAGCTGTCTTTTATCCGATTGGTTTTTGATTTGTATTTCTTTTAATGTACTTTCACTTTTGCATTCTTTGTAGTATTAATGATGTTAGTTCTCTTACCTTGCTTCCATACACAAATGAGGCTGGGTAGCTGCTTTATAAGCTTTTAAAGAAGAAATTTGTTAAATGACACCATTTATTCCAAAAAGTCAGTAACACTAAATATAATTTTGGTGAGGAAAGAGTTAAGAAACATCTTGATTCTCCTCCTGCCATTAGTTTGAGCCAGGAGACAGCTCCCCTGACTTGAATCCTGGATCAGCATGTTGGCTCCGCTGAGTAGTAATAGAGGAAAAAGAGGAAGAAAAATGCAAAAATGATCTATAAGCAAGAATGTCTCTATATATAGAAGCTTTCCGTGAAGCATCAGACACTCTTTAAGAATTAATGGCAAATTGGCCCAAATCATGCAGTGCTTACAAACTGTACTGAACTTGCTGTTTCTACTCCGAAGATGCATTGACAAGTTTTCTTTGGAGCTACACAATCAGTCTTGAACAAAAATGATCAGATCCATTACATGCAGTTATGTGTACTGCTTTTTATTTATAATCCTATATTTCTTGTTAACAGTTACTGCACATCATGTACAAAACTGAATAAGCAGTGAAGCTAGTTGTTTGTGCTGAGTTGGGCGGGGAGGAAGTAGATGTTATGGGATATTGGGAGAGTAACAAATTAAATTACCATAACACAGCCATGCAGGGGGTAAGACCTCTCTTCCCTCCTAAGTCCTTCTGCTTAGTTCTCCTGCAGTTGTAATCCCGCCTACACAGGGGGAAAAAATTAATACTGCTTGCTCTTACTCCATTTGCAGGGTAGGAATGGACAGAAAAATGGAAGTTCTTTACTCACTGCCCCTCACTCTCCTCCCTTGCTTACAAGAACAAGTATGTGAGGATGCAGAGAGTAACTAGCTGCATTTTTAGAACAGGAAAACGTCTTGTTTACTGCTGCAAGGAAGAATCTGGGATGGGATAGGGACTTCATTCTTAAGGCTGCATAGCAATGAACTCTTGCTAACTCAAGGCAGCTTGAAACACTAGGAGCATAGCCAGTAAGTACAATGCAGTTGGGTTTTGCTCCATAGAAGGTCCGACCATTAGTCATTACAGCAAGGCATTGCATGTAGGGATCTACAAGAACACTGCTTGGCGTTTAATGATAGTTGAAAAGCACCAGGATATTAGAACCTATAAAGGATGTAATATAAGAGATACCTGGAAATGCCCCAGTGGATTTGCAGCATACTGAAGGCACATCAGTTCCCTTCAGTAATTACTGTCTTGGCTTTCAACTATTTGATCACACAAGAAATGATACAGGACTTCATGTTTCAACTGTTTCTGCTCAAACCTGTTCTGCCATTGCTGTTCTGAAGGACTGAGTTCTTTATTCTCTTCATCCCACCACGCAGGAGGGTGCTCTGTTTCATTAGTGGACTATTGGTAAGAGATGGTAGCATTATAAGAGGTGGGTTGATCACCAAAGTGTTGGACTATGAAAGTATTTTAAAAGTTTGTGTACCCATTGTTCCCAGGAACCTGCACTTGGTGTTGTCCTGATGAAGGAACTTGGGACAGTGTCATTTCAAAAGTAATTCTTTTCTGGCTGTCTTCACATCCTAGTGTGTAGGGTATGGTCAAGGAAAGCTTTGTCACTCTTCTTTAAAGATGACCAATATTGAGTATATCTGTTACACTTTTGAAAGTCTTACCTGTCCATAACAAAGTGAGGGAATTCCATTTTTCCCTAGTGTTAGACAGACCAATACATTTCCTCGATTATATCCAGTGATTAGCAGAAACAGGTGACTTAAATGAGCAGAAGGCAATGATGAAACCTGACTGACCTTGTACAGTAGATGCTATTGTCTGCTTCCGTTGCAAATACCGGGATTCCTTTCATTGCTAAAATATGAGCAATCTGAGCTGTTGGTTGTTTGGCAGGATGGCAGCTGAGCTCTGCTCCCAGCAATGAGTGCAGCTTCTGTTAGCTTCTTGATCACTGCATTATGCAAGCACAGTGTTACTGGGCAAAAGGCTTTTAAAGAGACATTAGGAGGATGGTGTTCATCAGAATGCAGTGTGATGTGAGTAAGGCAAGCTGGACGAAAGTTCCCCCTAGTGAGGGAATCAATAATAGCTTCTGCTTAAGGAGGTAGCTATAAAAATAGACTACAAAGATAATGAACTTTGCTTAATTATGTACGTATGCGTTCTGCTTGTGTGTGTATTTAGCAGGCTTAGAGGTAGTAAGAGAAGCATGGGAAGCATGATGAATTCATCACCCAGGTCCTTCCATTCTTTTTTTTAAATCAGCACTTTTATATCTTTTCTAGTCTTAACATTTTGTTTCACATAGTTGCATTCTTGTTATCTGAACCTTGCAGAAAAAAAAAATGACAAAGTTTAAGCTTACAGGAGTTGTCTTACCAAATGGCATTTTAGGCACAAGACAGAAGCAGTTTTTGACTCTATGGGCTATTTTTCATCTTGTGGTTCAGAGCTATTAGTATGACATCCTCCCCAAAAGTGCACAGGTAGAAAATCTGAAGGGATACTGGCCGTCTTAGTGGAAAAAGTGAATCTACTTCTCCTAGTTTTTCCAGAAACTTCACACATAACTGTGGACAATTCCATTCTATTATTCCTGATAAAGTTTCCCTAAAAGAGGTAAACTAATGGCTACATCAAGATGTTCTGATGTGCAAATCTGTGCATACAGATTGTGGTCCTCTTGGTAGTGTGAATCAAAATTACTTGTCTTGTGTGACCTTCTTTAGGGTAGCAATAGTTGTTATTTCATATACAGACTGGAAATTATACTTGGAAAACTGAAAATTACATCAGTGCGGTGGTTTGACCCTGGCTGAATGCCAGGTGCCCACCAAAACCACTCTGTTGCTCCCCTCTTCAGCCAGACAGGGGAGAGAAAATACAACAAAAAGCTTGTGGGTCGAGATAAGGACAGGGAGATCACTCAGCAGTTACTGTCACGGGCAAAACAGACTCAACTAGGGAAAAATTAGTTCAATTTACTACCATTTGTATCAGAAAAACACTTTTCCCCCACCCCTCCCTTCTTCCCAGGCTTAACTTAATTCCTGATTTCTCTGCCTCCTCCCCCCAGGTGGTGCAGGGGAAGGAGGAATGGGGGTTACAGTCAGTTCATCACACAGTGTCTCTGCTGCTCCTTCCTCCTCACACTCTTCCCCCTGCTTCAGTGTGGGGTCCCTCCCATGGGAGACAGTTCTCCATGAACTTCTCCAATGTGAGTCCTTCCTGTGGACTGCAGTTCTTCACAAACTGCTCCAGCGTGGGTCCTCTACAGGGTCACAAGTCCTGCCAGCAAACCTGCTCCAGCACAGGCTTCCCAGGGGTCACAGCCTCCTCCTCCACATCTACCTGCTCCAGCATGGGGTCCACATGCTGCAGGTGGGTGTCTGCTCCACCATGGACCTCCCTGGGCTGAGGGGCACAGCCTGCCTCACCAGGGGCTTCGCCAGGGGCTGCAGGGGAATCTCTGCTCCAGCTCCTGGAGCTCCTCCTGTCTCCTTCTGCACTGACCTGGGTGTCTGCAGAGTGGTTGCTCTCACAGTCTCAACTTCTTTCTCTTGCTGGTGCAGATTTTTTTTTTCCTTAAAAGGTATCCCAGAGGTGCTACCACTGTCACTGATTAACTCGGCCTTGGCCGGTGGCGTGTCCATCCTGGAGCCAGCTGGCATTGGCTCCATCGGACATGTGGGAAGCTTCTGGCATCTTCTCACAGAAGCCACCCCTGTAGCCCCCCACTATCAAACCCTTGTCATGCAAACCCACTACAGTCAGTAATTCCTTTCCCTTGTTGCCCGCAAATTCCGTTTGGTTGCAAATACAGCCACTATCTGGCAACAATAGTCACCTAGATCTAGAAATCCTCTCAAACATGTATTTTTCTAAATGTTTCACTATATTGAGATGGGTTTATGATTAGCCAAAGCTGGTGGACTTCAACGGTGTACTTAGACAGGAAAAATCAGTCGTAGAGAGGAAATAAAGAAAGAAAGCTGTTCTCATCTGTACAGGCTTTGCGCAGATGGACAATCTAAGGAACACAGAGGAAATCATCAAGATCTGAATGGTATTTAAAAAACAAAACAGCAACGGCATCTCTTCTGTGTGTTCTACACACAGCTGAGTGTTCGGGTGGCTGTCGTCCACAAATGCTCATGCTTAGTCCTGAGTGATGCCTGGGGAAAAGCACCATTTCGGGAATTACATGTAGGAGACTATTTAAAAGGAATCACAAGTACAAAATTCAGCTTGCCTTTGAAGTAGGAATTTGAAGCTTAGCGAAGGAAATAGAGCATTCTGTCCCCCTTTGCACAGAAATACAGAGCTGCGCTACAGAAGTGCAGAGAGGTTTATGCCTTCTTTGTACACAGATCAGCTGTACTGGTAGCAGCCACCAAAGCATGTGAAGAACCTCCATAGCGAGTGAATGCCTTCTGTTATGGCACCCGCTGGAGATGCCAAGCTAGGGCTGCAGCTCTGGGAAACGCTGCTTGGTGCTGGGATGGCTTCCCCGTGGCCGTGCTCAGTGACTAGGCCAGCAATTCTGTGTTTCATTCAAGGAGAATGAATACGGGAGCAGTTTGCAAGCCATACTGGACATCTGATATATCAGAAACAAAGGTGAATTTTTTCTTTTACAACCCCAGAATCAGAAGTCTTAACGAATTACACAAGGCTTACAGCTGATCCAGTTGTAAAGGTTTTTCGTAGCCCAGTTCTTGCAACAAAATTTGTCTTCTGAAAGTAGAACAGTTCTCAACTAGTGCAGATTGTCAATCTGGACTACTTAAAAAGAACTTAAATACGTTGTTTTAAAATTGTCAATCTTATTGATTTTGAATGATCATTTGATAATTCTAAAAAAATATTACATTTCCTTTGAGAAACACATTTTAAAAAATCATCATCTATTACTAAACAGTGTTCCTGGATGCGTGCATATTCTGAATGGCTGATGTTGCTGAATCAAAGTGATGGTGCAGCTTAATTCTATGTTTATTGGCAGTAACGTTCATAAACTTGTTTTCTTTATAGGAAAAATAATATTTTGAGGAAGTATTTTCTTCAGTCTTCTAGAAGTTGACAGCCAGAACTGATCAAAAGGTGGTGTGCAGAGCTCACATGTGGTCTGGGAAATGTGACATCTCTTGAAATACAGCTTTCAAGTGGGCTGTCTGCATATAATCAGCTTCGGGAATATCCTTCTTCAAAAAGGGGGAATCTAATATGACAATAAGTAATTTCTTTTAACCCTTTTTGTAATGGTTTTATTTAATCTTAAATAGGTTTTGTGTACAAAGCTTCTGAGAAGGCCACAGGGATGGCTGCCTGTGGGAGCTCTCAAATGCCAGTGACAAAAAGGCATGATCTCCCATTTCACAGCAATGCACACAACCCCTACAGCACATTGATAGGCTTTGTTACTGCTCCCTTTCCCACTCGTTTGCAGAGGAAGGTGCACATATATCTGTAACACCTTCCCACACCCTTTACATTTACAGGGACATGGCTGAAGAGTAGTTTGGGCCTTGTACAACAAGAAGGAAATCAGTTGACTTGGACTTACATTGCACCTCAGCTGGGCTACTGGGTTGCAGCTATGTCACCTACTATCCCAGGTAAGATGGAATTTAATTTTAGTGATGTTCGCAGCACAGAGTAATTATTTATTCATATATAATGTTTATATTTTTCAGAATGACCTCATCTGAGATGCCACAGCTTGATCAATAATGGATTATTAGAAAACAGAAATCTGAAAGTAAAGGGCTAAAATCTTTTGGGGATTGTGGGGGGCAACTCTTGTGCTCAAAATCTGAGTCATTTCAATGGGAGACTTTTTAAAGTGTACCTGTTTTGATGCATTTATTTCACCACTTCTTGGTAGAGCCATTGCTAGAAAACGAGGAGACCCATAATATCAATGTGTTGGTGTTCCAGCAGGTAGAAAAATACACGCTGTGAAGTTTCTGTAAAGAAACTCCCCAAAGAGATGGATTCACCCAAGGCCAATGTCACCCTGGGTTAGACATTTACTAATGGATTGACTAATTGCAACTTTTTTTTTTCCTTTACTCTGAAGATGCCCATTTTGCCCTGACTATATACTTTGCATCATCTTGATGACTGATCAATTTATACCATGAATAACTTGGCATAGAAGTTCTAGGAAGCGTATTAGCAGAGTGGTATTAGTAGATGAGCTGACTAGTTGCCATCTGCAAGCCTCTTGGCATAACGGTAGAAAATGGCTTTGAACTAGGCATTATATGTACTTCTGTGCCTGTGGAGGTTATCAGTGTCGCAGCTTGCTCTTCCTTGTTTCTGTCTGTGGCTGCCTCTGATTTCTTAGTATTAGTTCTTCGACCACCAATAATCAGAGATATCTCTGTGTATAGACAAGCCAATCAATCAAACAAAAAAAAGCTCCTCTTACAGCTTTTCTTTATTAGGTTTTCTGGATGAAAACCAAATACAGTAGAAATGAAAACATTCTTGCCTTGGCTGTGTAGGCTAAATAAACTATAGCTAACCAAGAAAACAAACTCTAACTTGAGGACTGTTTTTAAAGTCTGCTTGTATATGCCATGAAGTTGTTTCATGATATGCAGGCTTTTTATTTGAGTTTTTATTAAGTGAAACTGCTGGAATATTCAGTTGACTCATTGATGAACAGAGTTCAGAGGCAGGTGCAGATCTGAATAAGCTATCATATTGAATTTAATGGAATTTTACAAAATAATGGTACTTTAAGAAAAAGCGACTGCTCTGAGCCAGACATTTCACAGTTCAGCTCTGTTCCAGGCTGCAAGGAAGTAATGAAACTGGACCTGTAACTCCGAGGTTAGGAGGCCTGTAACTCAACAGGAGAAGGCTTATTTGTCCTTGCAGCTTTAACTAACTTAACCAGCAGAATTTCTACTTGTATTTTACTTCTCATTCTTTTTGAGGGATAGATCTGGGTTCCTAAAACTTTGTTACAATGAGAACAATGTTTTCATGAAAATTCAAGTGATTTATCTTTTCTTCTTTTTGCTTAATGTCCTGAAGCAACAGTATCAATCGGTTCTGTAAAGGTAGTGGTGGGACACAATGTATAAATACTTACATTTCCCAAATGCAATATAGTTTGTTATTTTTAATGAGTTTAATGACTTTTTGCTTATTTCATCTCCTCATTGGATCTATTTGATTTCTTATCTAAAAAAATGGACAAAAATGAGCTTTGTATTCCTAGCAGTGGCTCTACAGACCACTCAATATCCAAAGATAAGGTTTTTACAAATCTCATTATCTAGAACCTTAATGTTGGCCAAGTTTGCTGTCCTTCACAGTGCCTGCATGTTACTCTCAGCTGGTGCTGTACCTCCTTGCCTGAAGATGAAAATTTGGGCCTTTATTTCAAAATCACGACAAGGATTTTACAAATGAACAGGGTTACACATAATTACGCATAATTGTGAAGGGATGCTGTCCACATGTGTGCATCATTTGTATGTTAGAACATTTAGTAAGCATTATTGAAACCTGGAGCTAAAACACTGTTTCACTAGTAGCCTGTTTTTTAAAGCTGCTGAAGATCTGCTTGGCTTGGCTCGATCTAGACTTCAGAGCACCAACACATCTTCCAATGAATACACTGTTTAGTGCAAAGCACCACAGATTTTGTTGAAGAGAAGTTGTTGGCCACAGTGCTGCTACATGTACAGTGCTGGAAGGTGCTGCGATGGCTTTTCTCCACTGATGAGAGCTTTGGTGCACTGTTAGCATCAGGACCTGGAAGGCAGCATTCACTGATGCATGCTCCCATTGAAACTAACTATATGATAAATGATCTGTTTAGCCTTGCGGTCATGAAAACCAGCACATGCTTTCTCCACAACTTGCTCCCTTCTCCAGAGATGGTCTGCTCAATAGACACCAGGGCTATGAGCAGTGGTGTTGCTCGCTTAGCACCCTGATAACAAGGGAAGATGTCCCTCTCTTTGTTTAAGTGTCGTTCCTCTTCTGTTTGCAGGTTATTACAGGTCTAAATTCTCTTTTCTGGCCTTCCAGGTCCCGTTGTAACACACGACATTACCAGCTATCACACCATGTTTCTTTTGGCAATTTTAGGAGGGATGGCTCTCATACTTCTAGTCTTGCTGTGTCTGCTTTTATATTATTGCAGGTAAGATTCACCATCCTGGCTACATAGTTCATGTTGGCAGTAAAAGGGGTTTTGCGCTCATGATATTAAAAGCTTTTGTATTGAAACACGTTTAATTTGGGGGGTGGGGGGAAGAAGCAAGCAATCACTTGAAGAAGAAAGAACAGTGAGAAAAAATGTCATACGTTCCTAGTTACGTACAGCGTATATAATCACTCATTTGGTAGGATGGTAGTTGAATGAATCACACGCACCTGTACCTGTGTTTTCTTTGTAAGATGTTCTTAAAACCTCCTATCAAACATGGGCATAGGTCCAAGATCTCTGTCATTGTACCTGTTAAGCATTCGCAAGTGATCTTTCTATTAGTCTTATATTAAAACGTGTGTTAAACTTCTATCAGCAAGTGTATATTAATGAGTGATTTTGTATTTGCCTCCTCCAGACATTTGCTCCAATTTGTAATTGGTGCTTGAGATATTTCCCAGTTGACATTATTTATTTTTTAATTTTATCTTTGCTGCTGGGATAAGCTTTTAATTGTTAGGTTACGTAATAAAAGCTCAATTCCCCTAATACTAATCACTGTTTTGAAATCTCCCATTAAGACACACTTGCTGCTCTTGTTTCTGTGTACAACAGTCATAAATGTGTAACTTCTTTTGTTACCGGCTTTTCTAGAAGAAAATGTTTAAGACCACGTCAACATCATAAGAAACTGCAACTTTCAACAGCGCTGGACACTTCTAAGAAGGATCAAGCAACCTCAATGTCCCATATAAATTTAATATTTTCACGTCGTGAGTCAGAATTCCCTGGCGGGTTGTCCGTTGCTAGCAATGGACACACTGAAAACTCAGGTGCAAAGGAATTAATCAGTGCTGTCCACATGGAGATGGTATCACCTAGTGGAGAAGCAGATATGCATACACCTATGCTCAAACACTCATTCAGTACTTCACAGGAGTTTAGCTCCCGTGAGGAGCTGCTTTCTGAGAAGGAGAAAGACAAGAGCAGAATTTCCTTGGATGACCTGACTCCCAGTGGGTCTCTAAGAAAAGACTACCATAAATCAGCAGATAGTTTTCCTTTAAAGACAAGAAAATCTACAGAAACAGCTGAAGGCTATGAGTCCCCTATCAAAGACGAATATAGGAGAAGTTATAATGCTATGCTGTCTCAGCCTTTATTTGAAAAGCAAGAGAGAGAAATTCAAGTATCTATGAACCATATTGCTACTGGAAGCAAATACAATATTCAGGAACAAATATACCCCACACCTTCTGCCCCTGAAAAAGAACTGCTGGACTGCAGACCTGCTGATTGTATGATGTCTCGTTCAGTTGATCATCTTGAAAGACCTACATCTTTCCCTCGACCAGGTCAGTTAATCTGCTGCAATTCTGTTGACCAAGTCAATGACAGTGTTTACAGAAAAGTTTTGCCTGCGCTGGTCATCCCAGGTCATTACATGAAATTGCCAGGAGAACACCCTTTTGTTAGCCAGCCACTGGTTGTCCCAGCTGACCAGCAGATTGATGTAGAAAGACTTCAGGCTGAGCTTCCTAACCCTCACGCACGGCTTTTTCCGCACCCCCCGCAGCAGCTGCAACCCCAGCAGTTAGCATCCCAAGCAATATCTCAGCAGCATTTGCAAGATGCAGGTGCAGCTGAGTGGAGTCAACAAAATGCTTCCATGTCTGAATCTATTTCCATTCCTGCCTCACTTAATGATGCATCCCTGGCTCAAATGAATAGCGAAGTGCAGCTTCTTACAGAAAAGGCTTTGATGGAATTAGGAGGCGGGAAGCCATTGCCTCATCCTCGAGCATGGTTTGTTTCTCTAGATGGACGTTCAAATGCTCATGTTAGACATTCATACATCGATCTCCAAAGAGCTGGTAGGAATGGGAGTAACGATGCCAGTTTGGACTCTGGTGTTGACATGAATGAGCCAAAATCTGCCCGAAAGGGAAGAGGAGATCATCTGTCTGCGCCACAGAGTCACCCACCAGTGCAAGAGCACCAGCAGAGAGAGCGGAAGGTTTCAGATAGCACAGCTTACACACAACTTGTGTACTTGGATGATATGGACCAAAGCGGCAGTGAGTGTGGAACAGCAGTTTGTAGCCCTGAGGACAATGCTCTACGATGCCTACTAGAAGGCACTAGTAAGAGAAGTGGTGTGCAGTTGCCCAGCCTGCAGGAGGAAACAAGAACTGTGGATACCAAACCAGAGCCATTAACTAGTCCTGAACACAGAACATCAGTTCAAGATGAGGAGGAGGAGGAGGAGGAGGAGGAAGATGACCAAGGTGAAGATAAGAAGAGTCCTTGGCAGAAACGAGAGGAAAGACCACTAATGACTTTCAATCTGAAGTGAGCTATTGTGAAAATCCACCATTCAGTGGAGTATAAAATTGCCAAATATTCTTTCTGTGGAAGTGCTTGATTTTTTTTCTTCTTTTTTTTGTTGTGGAGAGAAAAGAGAAAAACAAACTGTGGTGAGCAACATTTGAAAGAACTTTTAAATGCATTACTGTGTAAATGTTAGAAAAGAATTAAAATCATTCCTCTGATTTAACAGCTGCCTCCGGTGAGATAGCTGAACAAAGAGTGTGATTGTTATTCCATATACTTGATATTGGTCATCCAGGATGTTGAAAATACTGACAAATTGTTTTGGTTAGTTTATGACCTCAATCTCCTTATGAATGGGAGCTGGTAAAGCTTTTGTTTTGTAGGCCAATTTTATGTTGATAATGCTACTGAAAGTATCTTAAAAACAAGAGTTTGACACATGGTGTCCAATATTGTGCATTATCTCAATGAAAGGCTATGCATTGCTGCTTTTAGTAATATTTTGCTTATACTATGCTTTTCTTAATTTTACAAGTTGGTTGTAAACATTTTATGTCCTTTATTATAAACTACTCAGCAATTTATTTTAATGAAAAACTGCAGGAAACTTGAGTAGCATCCCTTAGCATTGAAGCCTTTTTATGAAACCAAACTGAACTTTGTGTCGACTAAGATTCCTCTAATTCTGGTCCCATTTACTCAAAGTGCCTTTTTTACAGTAACAATGAACAGTCCCTTCTTTTGCTAACTCCTTTTAATTGACCCTACTTGGGATTTTATAAACTTCTGAACTTCTACCTTTTATTTTAAGCTGCATGCCAAGAGTTCCATTTTGTGCTGAGCATTTCTCATTTCAATACAGTGTATTCTGTAGCTATCATGTATATTGTGGATTCTGTTTAGCCAGGATAGACTTAGAAGACATTTTAAAGGGCCCAGAGTAGCCAAGAAGATAGTTTCATTGACTGTATATATTGTTAGTTTCCTCTGGAATCATAAGAGCTAATCATGCTCATATAAAGTGAACTATAGACCGAGCAAGTGGACTGAATGTGTCTAGAAAAATTTTGAAAAAAAAAATAATAATAATGTACTATCCAAAAGTGCCAGAATGACTCTTCTGTGCTTTCTCCATGCAGAGCTGCTTGGTTATCCAAAAATTATAATTGAAAATAAACTGCAAAAAATATCTTTGTGGATTTTTTCCTCTGTTGGTGGTTATCACATTATGTTATTTAATAAGAAAAATACTTTGGTTTCACTTTTGCTGCGCATATTTATGCTTGTGTGACTTACTTATGCAGTCCTCATGAAATTCAGTCAATACTGAAATTTAGATTCCTTTTCAGAAAAGCATCCTCCCTATCTTGATACAAATGTAGCTGTTTACTTAAGTGTCACTGAAGACTTTGGAAATGAAATCCTGGTATCACAAAAATTCTTTATGGAGTCATGCTTGCTGTGGGACCAGTTTTCTTCCTGAGATTTCTCCAGGCACTCACACTTCTTGCACACTTCTCACTTCTTCATGAATTCAAAGAATGGAAAGTATGTGACTTCCACTCTTGTGGAATCCTTCCTATAACTTTGTTTATCATGTTTCATTGAATTATTTTTACACAGCATTAGCAGCAGTCATGCTTAAAAAAATTATTATGTAATCTCTACAGTGATTACAGAAAGCGTTACATAGTTCCTATTTGATTTTTAATAATAAGCCTTGACTTGGATTCATTGCTCTTTTTTTCAATAGATTTCAAGGTTTTCTTAGGAGGCCAATGTTGTAATTTCTGTCTTACTGAATGTCTTACCTGGGAGTCTAGGCTTGAGCCAGGAACTGAATCCCAATTTCTTAGTTCCCAGGCCAGTGCTTCTCTCCATCCACAAAACCACAACCTCTGTTTTGTTTCGATTCATGTTTGGAAGTGGTATGTGTTGTGAAAGAAATCTAAAATAATATTTGTGGAGTGCACTGAATATTAAAGTTACTGTATTAGCAGTAAGTTATGTTGTACTCATCACATGCATTCCAGGTCCTTTCCTGTTCTGTTTGGAAATTTTGCTGCTGACCACAGGTGAACTGGCTCTGGGGTCTGGGTTACTTATTCTCGGTCAGTGCAAGGTCACTGAACAGAAAAATACTACTTTAAAGGAATAGTATTTATCAGATGTCAGTAAGTTCTGGTAATACAGTGTGACTTATTAATCAGAATGCTGCATCAAGTAAACATTCTGGTTAAAACTTCCGCATACTAGAATTATTGTGTTATTTAATTTTCAGATTTCTGTTGTCTTAAATGTGTCAGTTTTACTTACATTCTTTTTCAGATTCCTTTGCAAAGTTTCCATCATTATTATCTTGTAAAGTGAGATTGTTGCTATTAAATTGCAGTGGTTTGTTTCTTTACTTGTGTTGGTTTTATGTTCAAAACACATAGTTTGATGGTTTGGTAATTTGTGGTCCTAATAGAGCAAATATATTTGAACAAACGCAATGTGGGCATTGTACAAATCTTTTTTAAAATAGCATTTTTTTAATTGCTGTAATATCACCAGCCATATAATAGTTTGATTTTGCAGAATATATAGTTTATGAAATGCAATTCTTAGTGTATCCAACACATCTAAGCCACATAGATCAGATGATGGGTTGATATTAGAATGTGTCCATTGTAAAGACTTTGCTTAATATTACAGTCCAGTGACAAATTCTGTGTTTTAATTTTCAAAAACATACTGAGGAAGATGCTTTGATAAAATAGAAATAAATGTTGTTGCTTATATTTTGCAGTTGCGCAGAGAAGCAAGTACCGATAAAGCTTCTAAAATAGAGAACAAAGTATAAGTTGAATAGGTCTTGGCATCAGCAGCTTCAAGTGATCTTAGCCATGTGGAGGATAACCTAGAAAAGCAGTTGTTTTCTTGGGTTTTGATGGCAAGTATTAGGGGGGGAATGCAAAAGATTGTAATCACAAAGCTTACAAAAGTAATGAAAATATCTTGGCCTTTAAAAATTACAATGAACAGGTCTTCAATTAATCTATCAGCAATCAGGATTTTCAAATGAATAATGAGTGAAAAATTAAAGATAATTTTTAAATCGTAGGTTTTATTATGTAAAGTCCATTCAGGTCCTAGGGCCTATGAAATGTTAGGGCTGTTGGGAGTTAATACACTTATTAAGCATCCGTTCACTTCATGGTTGTCCCCCAGCTCCCACTTTGTTCCTGCTGAAATACTTTCTTCTCAAAGCTTATTCAAGTGTCTGTAAGGAACCTTGTCTTACTGTGATAATGACCTTTTATTATTTAAGTGCTTTGTCAGGGTACCAGCATGCTAAACCCTCTACAAATACAAATAGGGGAGGGGAAATGGTTCCTGCCCAGAGCATTTGCAACATAACACGTTACACAAATATACAAAATCGTGGTACTTAGCTTAGATGAACACCTTACAAAGAAACCGCACCATCTGGGAATTGCTCATGATGCTTTTCTCTCTTACAGGAAGGATTGAGTAGGTTTAATAGTGTGAATTAAGCACCCTTGAAATACCTTGGCAGTATTTTCATTTTCTGCCCTTCATTCTATCCATGAATGCTCTGGAGGACCAATTTTATTTCACTATCCTAAACCAACATGGTTGAAATTGGCAAGAAATTGCATGTCCCATGTAGGGTTTAGCCTATAGAATAGTACAAGTGTCAATGAGCGAGTGTTGGATTAGGTATTTACTCTTTATCTAGGAAGGTCCCTAGTGGGCCAAAAAGGCATGATTTTTTTCTTAACTATCAATAGGCTTTAACCTGGGGCATGGTAGCATCCGTCCGGTACATGCATGGACCTGGCCAAATGAGAAGAAGTCTGTTTCCTTTTCTAAAACATATGGGTAACAGGTAAGTTGTGGGGTTTTTTTCATCAGTGCTGCCTTTTGGTTCTCTTTAGCATTTGAAATTCTTGAAGTTGGAATACCTGCCACCTGGTGGGGAACTCTTTCTCCATACATATTGTGTATAAAACACGTTTTATCATTTCAATATAAGCACAGTTTATAACTTCAATACACCGGGAGGCAGTTGGCACAAGATCATCAGTTGTTTCATGGGCTGCTGTCTGTGCAAGTGTGAAGATCCCTGTCGGCTCAGGAAACCCTGCATAGCAACTTGGCTGGGGCAGTATTCAGCTTATAACATCTTCATTTCAATCAAAATGTATCATCACTGATGGCACTGTAGTGTGTTTTAAGTGTAAATGTCCCTGTTTTCTCTCACCTCATCAATAGTACCTTGGTTTTAGGTTAAAATAAAACAATTGTAGCTATTAATTGTTTCAAAACTTGAGAAAAATAGGAGCAACTCAATTGTTACTCTTTTTCCTGTTCTTCTGCTTACAGACAAACGTGGGCTGGCAGGTTCAGTGCTAACCGTATTCATTATATGTGATATATGATACATATAATACGATGATATATACACACACATAATACTTTCATGATACCATGTTATTTTCATAAAATCATTTAGGTTGGAAAAGACCTTTGAGATTAACAAGTCCAACCATTAACCTAGCACTGCCAAGGCCACCACTAAACCATGTCCCTAAGTGCCACGTCTATGTGGTTTATAAACACCTCCAGGGATGGTGATTCCACCACCTCCCTGGGCAACCTGTTGCAATGCTTGAGCACCCTTTCAGCGAAGAAATTTTTCCTAATAGCCAATCTAAACCTCTCCTGGCACAACTTGAGGCCATCTCCTTTTGTCCTGTTTCTTGTCATCTGGGAGAAGAGACCGACCCCCGCCTGCCTACAGCCTCCTTTCAGGATATATGTGATATTTTCATTTCCAGGTTGCAAATCATTTGGAATTGGAGCTTCAGGCAGATGAGTAGGCAGCAGCCAAGTGCCATTTTCAGACTAGAGGAGCATTTTTTTTATGTTACTTGTGTAATTCCAATTGGTAAACTGACACCAGGTACTGTCTTCTATTTGGCAGTAATAACAGAAAGGGTATCTAGTTCTTTTTAGCAGTAATCCTCTGGTACCCACAGTTTCAGCTTGCAAAATGTGGCACCTGGTCTATTATCACTTAACTGAAGTACTTCTTGTTTAATTGATAGGCTTTTCTTCTAGGAATAAACAGTGCCAGTTATTATGCTTGATCATTTCATATCTCTTCTGCCTTGGAAACCTACAGCCACAGGGAAGGAAAATGTAATAACAACAGGGAGGTACAAATGAAATACTTAACATTTATTTTTTTAATTCTGGAGAGGACTTTGTGTTCACGTGACTGGAGATACGGACTTCTGAATAAACCCAACTGAGGAATGGTCCTGCCAGGTTTGTATTATAAAGGTAGAAAATGGTGCTTGAAATACTGCTGTGGGATGAGAAATCCCACTTTCAATGGAATGGCTAGTCCTGCTGCAAGAGATGTTGGGCATCAAACCTGGAAGAAATCAATTCAAAGAGTTCCTGTTACAGTCATGGTTTTTTTAGAGTCTTAGTGATTTAGTGGTTGTATGGAGTTTTAAAAGACCTCAGGACTGTCTTCTCCCCTGCCCTTACCAGATTTTCACCAGCACACTCCCAGCAGTGTTGGCCCCGAAGCTTCTCTCCCTGGGTAGAAACCCACTACTGTGCCACTCACATTACTGTTCCAGCTCTGGCTGCGGCATATGCACCACAAGCTACTCCAGGGAGATTCTGTTCCCTACACCTTTCTTCTGGAAGTTTTCTATCAATAAAGGAAGGGGCCAGAATCCCGTCCTAAACTTGGGAAAATCTGCATTAGAAGGAAGTAACACAGCAGGACGTTTTCCCATATACTACCCTTACCCACATGCTCAGGGCAGGGCCTTTCTCCTGGTGTCCCCTGCCCCTTCAGATGAGAGAGGCTATAGGTCCTACTTCCCTCTCCCATCTTCAGGAAATACCCCTTCTACAAACCCAGCCCCCTGATTCCACCTCCCATTTTGTGCCATGCTGTCTGGCCAACATCGATGGGATGTACAATGTGACATTCTAATGACATTTTAGTAAAGTTACTTTTAGATGTTGGTGAGGGTGGCCTGTCTCAAGCTATCTGCCTCTTTGTGACTATGCTATTAGGTCTGCCTTGAACCTACATTAAATATCCTCATGATCCTACATTAAACAACTGTGGCGGTGTGCTCCCCCCCATCCTGACCTTTGTTTCTGTGGCAATGCTCAAGTGATAACCACCTGGGGGGTCAGAATGGATGTGTCTGGTTGCGATGGCTCAAAGTGGATTCGGGGGGGGGGGGGGGGGGGGAGCAGATAACAACGATAGCCCAGGGCTAATTTGAACGAGGTGCCCACCTAACAGTGCTGGTCGAGGTCCAACTCAAGCCAAGTGTGAAAGAAACTGACTCCTGTATTCAGTATGCAGATGTGACTGAGTCAGTTACCCACTCCATAAATAACGGACAGCCCAGGGCCTGTGGGGCTCTCCTGCATGGCAGCGGGCTGCACGGCAGGACCTCCCCTGGAGCAGGGACACCTCTCAAGATACTCCTCGAGGCTGAGATTCCTTGTGAGATTCCTCACCGAAACAGATTCTCAGTAGTGATTAATAGCATTAATAGGTGATTAAGAGCTAAACTTTGAAATCTTAGCTAAGTGGTATAAGAGATCGATTGCGCACGTATAGTCCTTTAGATATCAACTGCTGACCGAGTCTGAAACCAAGTCTGGATCCAATCTCCCCTCTGAGGAGGAGTTCGGAACGTCAGGGGGTCCTTTCTGCACCTCATGGCTCAGTCGGGGGGTCTCCCTGACAGTTTTGTCTGACTCTGCCCTCTGTGCAGAAAATAATGAAGCGTTCCTTGCCATCGAATCTTGTTAAACCACTGTTGCATTTACTATCAGGCTTGGTTAAATCGCTGTGTTATACCAATAAAATTATCGCAACTTCTCTCTTACAAGTGAAGTGTGTCACTCCATCCACAACAGTAACACAGTAACGAGGGAAGAACAAAGCAGTTGCCAAGTTCTCCTATATGAGCTGTGTTTTTCTTTTGAGAGCTGGATTGCTTTTCTTCCTTGAAATCAGTAAAGTATACCTACATAAATGTGTGTGTGTGTGTGCACATGTATGTATATAAAGGCATTTAATATAAAAGCTGGCTTAAAAGCCCGTTTCAGCATTTCAACATTGAGTAATACCAAAGTAAAGGTTGCTCAGCTAGGCTGACTGGAAGAACCGGCATAAGAGCTCATAAAGGCTTGTATTAATTAACTTAATAGTCCTTGTGGTCTGACATTGCAGGGTCAAAGCCATGCCTGATGCTGAGTTTCTGCTGTGCTTATGCCCCATTACATAGGGGCATCTATGACATCCATGAGATTTATTCACTCTTGCCCACTAGCCTAGACCTAATGTCTAGATTTTGTAATTAAAGCTTGTCTACTGTCTATATTTTAAGTAATTTACTCTTCAATTGTTGCAACATTTGACAGAGGCTTTTCTTTTGCAGACAGTTGTCAACTACTGACAGATAAAATCTTACTGTAAAATTAAAAAAAATTGTATAGAAATGGAAGAGTTATAGTAGAGTCTGATTTCCCATTTTCTTCATAAAGAAGACACGGTGTCCAAGAAGAGACACTTCTTATTCAGTGCAATTCCCCATGCGGCAGGTGTGCATCCTGAACAATGCTGTTAATCTGCTTCTGACCCAGAAGGTATGCAGAACCTTTATTGGCATTATCCATTTATCTGATTTGTAAGTTAATGGGATACTTCCAGTTGGAGCAACCTACAGAACATTGGAATTTATTTTCTGTTGGCTATCATAGAAACGTGGGAAATACCACATCTTCCCCAGAAGTAACAAAATACAGTCCCTAAGCAGGTTGTCACTACAAGGAGCATTCTGTTCATCATAAAATACTATTCTCATCCATGGTCTGCTTCTCTTTAGACTGCAATTTCCCAAGACTGGAAGAGCACCTTTCCAAATAGAAGTGATTTATGCTAATGGAAATAGGTAATGAATAATAGTACAGTATTTGATAGACATATCATTTGTTTGGGGGTAGCCACTTTTAGGTTTCCTTCTCTGGACCTGAACTTTGAGAACTATCCTACTCAATATCCTCAACATTTCCAGACTGCAGTCTCCATTTCACAGTGTCTTAACAGTATAAAATACCCTAGGGCAAACAGGACATGTAGGAGCACTCTAACAGTTCTGCTCTGTTACAAATGCTTTGAGAGTTGCAGTCAGGCTGTAGCCTTTTCACTCTAGCAGGAAAAAAAGTACATCTGTCACAGGAAAGAGTTCCTCTATGTTTGGGGATAAAGAACTATCAGAAACAGACAAAAAGAAAACTGACAACTTTCATTTTGGAAAAACACTGAAATGGTCAAGAGGTGAAGAATCTATCTATCTATCTATCACTCCATCCAGAATCAGGGAAGGAAACCATCTTGGCTGTACCTGCAGCCTCCCTGCAAAGAGGAGGAAACAGCGGGCATATTGATATGGGGGAACTGTAAAAGGCTGATGGGATAACTGATTTAGGATCTGACAGAAGTAAATTGGATTGATTTGGAGATTGGACATACAGAAGTAATTGCTGAGTATTGGTCAGAGCTCCTGCAGCACCAGTGTCAACACCATCTTTGTCAATGTATCTGTCACCACTAATTCTTATTCACCTATGTATTTTGAGAAGGGTCTGAAAGAGAAAAAAAACCCCTCACAACAAAACCTAGAAATGCAAAATATGTATGTATTTGTAATAATCATTATTTAAGACCCAGTTCTGATTATTAAATATTTTTCAATATAAAGCATGACTGACTTATATTTTACCTTTTGGGACTAGAGACCCTAGGAACAGAGGAATTGTAATGCTGGAACCAGTCTGAACCTGTGCTTGATCTAAGTCTTGTATCCTGCTTCCAGCTATCATCAAAAACAGATGCTTCAGAAAGCCGGGGAAGAGATCTCTACTAGTGATAATAACCCCCACAGGATAACAGTCTTCCTATCCTTATCACTTACACCCTTAGGCACAAGGGTTTGTATTTATCATACACATTTTTTAATGCTATGATATGTTTTCACTATGCATATAAATGTTTCACCCTTTTTTAACGCTGTATAGACCACAGCCCTTGCTGATGCAGGCACCAACATGGAGAAGCAGATGCTTCACCACAAAAGGTAAGATGAAAAATAGAAGATGTATGATATGAGCTGCATTTTAAAACATAATTCAACAAAAAAAAAAACATTGAATGTCAGAGTGCAGCAGAAAGAGTGGGCTGTTTTGAGAGTGCTTGTCCCCCAGTTTGAATGCTGCAGCCAACACAAGCCAGCAGCAAGTGGGCTGTGGGAGACAGGCTAGGCTGCAGCTCAGCAAGTGTGGTATGCAGCAGGAGGTTAAAAAGATGTAAAGTGGGTGAGACAGACCATAAAGATCAGAGACATGATCTCACATGGATACAAGTGTACAACATAACGGATCACAAGCTCATTTCATTCCCTAACCATTTCTACCTATTCCATTGTTAGCTGTGACAACTATATAGATGTGTTTGGGTGCATTTGTTCAGTGTGTTTTGGATCTGTATTCTCTTACCCTCGCATCTCACCCAGGATTGAAGAAAGCAGTATTTAAGTTCTCAGCATAAAGAACAGCCAATACAAAAAAAATCCTTGTGAGGTAGTACTAGTCGGCACTTGTATGAAGCAAAGTCTAAACATAGTTGTTTGCTCAGTTGTTTTTTTTTAATATTTTTTAGGAAAATAGAGAAAACGCCAAACTGTTAACTAATTTTCAAACTGAATCAGTTTTGCTTCCAAGATTACAAAAAAGTTCACACCAAGTTTTTATTATTATTATTACTTGCAATATAAAATCCATTTTAAATTGTAAATGCTATGAATATTTCAATGTGGCGTGTTCTATGTGGTCAGTTCTATGACTGCATTAAAATTTCAGGTACTCTTCTTCTGCAGTGTTTAATACTCCGAACACAGATGATGCCAATAGTCTGAATGCTGTATGACATACCACTAGTTCACTGGGATGTAACTAATACATATCACTAGGCAGGTAAACAAGTCTGGATTACGCCTGGCTGCCCGAGGGAAACTGCCTGTGGCTGGCTGCCTTTATTCAGTCGCAGAAAAGCAAAGACAGGAAGGGTATGACCCTGACCACACACTATACAGCCTCACTTGATGGTTCACCCAACAGGCGAGATCTGAGAAAGCCCCATACAGCCTTGGGAGTTAGAGCTTCCCGATCCTCTGTTTCTGAGCACCAAGCTTAGATGGCTGCTTCCTCAGTAGCCTAGAGTTCTTTTGAACTCATGTTGGCCATTGAAATGCTCAAAGTGTTTGAGTGTTTGTAGGGTTTCATTTTGAGCCCTGGATTTTGCTGTGGAAGTCAACTAGGAAAAAGTTAAACATGGCAACACCAAAATCCTTTTATGAATCTGGGCCTAGACTGATATACTTATGTTCAAGGTGGCTCAAAGCATCTCAGAATTGTAGGCACAGGCTAATTTGTAGCCAAGACAGACGCATGACTCCATCTGTTATGGAAAGTAGAGGAGAGACAGAACCTGGAAAAAGAAGTAGGATGGGGAAAGATCCAAGAAGGTGGGATTTACGGTGGCGTAGAGGGTCCACTATAGGCTGATCTGTTCCTTGGTGGCTGACAGTGGTGGGAGCAGACAGGCAGAGCTACATCTGTGCTGTTTTATTGACCCTTCTCTCTTTCTTCCATTTTGTTGCCATAAGCAACTGGGTACTTTGGTTACATCTAGCAGCAAACCTAGAATCACTAGCAAAGCTCTAAGGAGACCTATGAAAATAACCAACCAATAAATAATTCATCAAATGCTGGGATTATTTTAATTGATCTCATGATATGCTGTGTAGTATTAAGTGAATTGTATCTGCTGATTAGGAAGTCTGTTTTCCTTTGTTATAATTTTTTTAGCTTTTGGGTAAAATGACTGTGCTTTCTTCTTTTTAATCTCCATAAAATAGCAGGCTTTTATCTTGTGTGTCATCTAGGAAGAGGTCTTTTTAATCAATTAAAAACAGTAAATTCACACCTTCACAAACCCAAGGTTTTTATTTTGTAAGTTTAACATGAATCATTTCTGATAGCTTTTGATGGTCTGCTTAGACTGGCACGAGTGTGTGGGTTATGTCTGCATCACTCATATGCAGCAGTCTGTCGAGTTCCCAGGCATACTCACCTGTGACAACACAGGTCTTGGAAGTATAGATGCCCACAGACAGCCTGTTTGGGCAAATCAGGTGCCATCCACATGGTTCACTGTCCTAACGGCACACACTCCAGTAACTCACTGTGGTTGAGCATGTAGGGCCCTGAAATTCAGGGGTACATTTTTTCAGCTTGCTGCTCTATTTTGGGAAGACATCTAGGCATGTAATAGCCAATATTTATCAAGTAGTGCAGTTGCTGAGCAGTGTCTGCAGAGTGAATTTAAACACTGGGAATCTGGTTAATTTCAGAAATGCAAAGTTGCATCAGAAATTCTCAGTGCAGGACAGATGCATACCTCTTGCTTTTGGTCACCTTCTCTACTTGTGGTATAAGCAAAAGTTGTGTATTCATGAACCAAACCACAATTCTGTGTTGTAATTTGGTCCTGTAACAGTTGAACCTGGAGAATAATCTCAGTTGTGCCTGTCAGGAGATAAACTGGGATATCCATAAGGATATTCTTCATGCATACAATGAAGTCTAGAAGAGCAGCCATTCTGCAGCTATACTGCTCCTGATCCCCCTTCCAGGGAGACCTTCTAGCAGCGGACAGCAAGGGGTAGCTTGCTGAGACAGATTCATATTGCCTCTTTTATTGTCACTGTGAACTTCAAGAACAGTCAGGATCCAGGCTTCCTATAGCCCATTCGTCTCAATGAAGTGAGGAAAACTGTGGTAAAGGATCGAAGATGGTTAAACCCCCAGTTTCTCCAACAAGGTGATTCAACGTTTAGTCATTGACATACTGTTCTTCACTTTCTCCTACACATTATTATGAGGGGAAAAAGATCATTAGTAATCACTGGATTAACTTCTCTCCAGGCTATGAGGCAGCTGTTTACAATTGGGTTTTTGTTGTTGAAAACTACTGAGTATTGTGCCTTTGTCTTGAGATTTCCTTTCTCTCCTATACATTACAATTGAATGAAGATTTACTCTTAAGGGTAATTTCAAACTGTGGTAACACAGTACATGCACTTCCCCTCTGAACTACAGCAACAGTTTGACATTGGGAGGTCATACCTGGTCAAGTGTTAGTTACAGACTCCATCAGTTTTGTGATAGTTGAGGGTAGGCCACCTGTCTAGATTTTTTTTCTCTCTCCCTTTACTCATTTGTGGAAGATTAACACCACCTTAACAATTTAGCCATATTCAGGAACAACTGCTGGTTTTAAAGATACATGTGCTATATCACAGTTCATTTTATCTGGAATGTGCTGAATATTTTCTAGCCTTATCAGTTTAGTACCCTTGAATTTTTGAGTGACTGCAGCTAGTATTTCAAAACTGTCAAGACAGAAAATACATCAGATAATGGAACTCCAGCACAGACTGCAGTCACTGAACATTTGAAATAATCACGAGACATCAGAGCGTACCATGAGAGATTGATCATACAGCTAATAAACCCATACTCCATTACCTATTCAGAACTATCTTTCCCTCTGTCCTTTCACAAAAAAAAGCAGAAGGAGCTTCTACAAGTTTGCCTGTGGCAGGAAACAAATATTCAGTGATTATTTGAAACCACAAGGGCAGCACTTTCTGCATGATACAACTAACTACTTGGTTAGACCAAGAGAAGTTGGGAGGATTGTTATAATTAAGTACATCTAACAGGGTGTTCCGGGCCTTGGATCTTTTATTATCATCACATTGTCTGCCTTTGATTCTTCGAAAAACTTCAGCATTTGAATTACAAGTTCCCCTACCAACTCGCGTGTTGTAAAGGACCAAGTGCAGTGGGACACAGTGGCTCAGGGATGATGCTCAGTACACATAGGTTCGGAGTTTGACTGCAAGGGCACAACTGGAGGGACATCTAGATGTCTTTTGCTTGGCCAGTGAGATCTTTTACTTGACATGTCACCTGCAACATCTGATAGAGCAAAACATTACACCACCTTAAACCAAAAATAGGAAAAAGTAATCCAAATCAGCACCTTAAATCAAAATGGGAAGAAGCAGGATCTTCCCCACATTAAATGACTTCCAAGAGCACAGTGGGGATGCAAAGTTACAACTGATGCACGCTATTCTCATGCTTTAATGTGATGTTTGGCAGCACCGCCAAACTAAGCACTCCAAAACTCTGAACCTCATCCAGAAATCTTGACAGGACCCTGGAAATCACAACAGTTCAAATAATTACTACAAGTGTGTCTTTATTTGTTTTCCTGGGTTCAAACCATTACCATCCAGCTCCAGTTTTTCTAGCATGCAGCTCGCAGGAATACAAAAGGCTTCGAGAAAACAGCAAGCGCTGCGAGAGCCGGTAGCCACGGCTGTGCAGACGGATGGTCAGGCGGCCGCAGCAGCGTCTACCGTCAGCGACTTTGGCGTCGAAGTATTTACGGTGCGGGGAGGAATCACAGGGCATCACCAAAAGGCGCTCCGAGGCTGCCGCGGCCCGGCGGCCCCGGCCCCGGCGAGCGGACCCCGCTTGCCCGCTGCCCCGACCCCACGGCGCGGGGGCGGCCGGTGCCGGGCCTGCGCCTGCGCCTCGGCCCTCCCCCGGCGGCGGCGGGGGCCGTGCCGACCCGGTGCGAGGGACCGGAGGCCCGTGGAAGGCAGGGGGCGCGGGTCAGATGCCGGCTCCGAGGGGGTCTGTCGGTGGCTGGGCCCCGGGGCGGCACCGCCCGGGTCCGAGAGGCAGGGCAGGGCAGGGCGCCGAGTCCCAGCACCGCAGCCCCGCCTCAGTCCCCCACAAGGGCGGCGGGGAGCGGCCGGGCAGCCCCGGCGGCCTCCGCCTCCTCCGCCGGCGCGGGAAAGGACAGCAGCTAGAGGGAGCTCCTCCGACTGCATCTGCCCGTGCGCCCCGGCTCCTTTCATAGGCTCCCCCGCCCCCTCCCCTCCCTCCTTCCCCCGTGATGGCGGAGGACAGCGAGTCTGCGGCTAGCCAGCAGAGCCTGGAGCTGGATGACCAGGACACCTGCGGTATAGACGGCGACAATGAGGAGGAAACCGAGCACGCCAAGGGGTAGGGGCGCGCTGCGGCGGGGCGGGCGGGCACAGCTTGAGGAGGCAGCCCCCGTGTCTGCCGCCGCGGCAGCGGTGGGGCTGGAAGTGCCGCCGCGGCCGCCGGCCGGGCCGGGCCGGGCCGGGTTTCCCTCGCCGCGCCGGGCAGCGGCGTGGGGGGCGTGCGAGGCGCTCCCCTGCCAGCGGGCGGGCGGCCTGCATGGCGCTGCGCGGCGCGGCCCGGCTCGGCGCTCCTCCGCGGCGCCTGCGCGTGTGCCGCCCGCGGCTGAGGGGGCCCCGCCGGCGGCAGCCCGCGCCCTTCTCCCGGGCCGCCTCTCGTCGCGGCTGGCAGCGTGTGGACGTGTGTGGACCCTGCGGCCCCGCCGTGCCGCCCGGCTCGGCGCCCCTTGCCCCGCCGGGGGTGGCCTTCGCCCGCGAGAGGCGGGCGGCCGGGCCCCGGCCTGAGGTGAGGGGGGCGGCGGGGCTGACGTTCCCCGCTGGACGCCGGCCTTGAAAGCGCGCCTTAAAAGGGAGGGTAAACGCTGTTTTGTTGTTCGCGCGTTTTCAGGGTCTGGGGACTTCCCTAGGGTTTTCTCGGCCGTTGGGAAGCGCCCCGGAGCGGGTCTCTGCTCTGGGGACGTGCCCCTGCGCTGCCTGGCCCGGTTCGGCGGGTCCTCGGGGCGGCCCCGGCGGCCGGCACCCTCGCGCGCCCCCTCATCTCCCTCCCGCTCCCCTCCCGGCCTGGGACCCGTCCGGGCAGCGGCCGAGTCCGTCTGCCCCCCAGGCACTCCTCCTCGGCGTCACCTATTGTCCGCAAGGAAATATTACCTCCAAATCCACACGCTGATGGAGAGTAGAGCGCGTGTTTGGCCAAGGCAGCGGCCGGAGCAAACGCTGTTTTTCTGGTTGTCGCTCCCTCTCGGCAAATCTTGCGTCTGGGGTCTTCCCACGCTGGGGATCAGGCGCTGCCTCTGGTCGCTGGGGGAGCTGGCAGGAGGAGAGGGGGAGCTGGCAGGAGGAGAGGGGGAGCTGGCAGGAGGAGAGGGGGAGCTGGCAGGAGGAGAGGGGGAGCTGGCAGGAGGGACAGCCGGCAGCGGGGCAGCCCGTCGCACCGGCCCACATGGGGCAGCAGGCCTCTGGCTGGGCACGAGGTGCCAAGGGGCTGGAGCTGGGGGCTTTTGGGGCAGCGAAGTGGGAGGAAAGTGTTTTAAAAATCGACTTAAGTTTACTTTTTTGAGAGGTTAGGAAATGCAATTGTGGAGAAGACGCTTTGTTGTCACAGCTAGGAGTGGCTGGAGTAACCTGAAATGGGTTAATTTATATGCTGCTACACAAATACCTTCCTCATGAATTTCTGATTCATCTGGTTGAGAGCATTTCTGTAGGTGATTGATGTTTGAGGATGTTTGTCGTTTGTCGTCTCCTGCCCCTCGGATTTGCTTGGCAACAAGCAGCTCTGAATCTTAAACGTGGCAAGAGAAATCAAAGAGGCTTGGGAGGACTGACCTGTCTGAAAGGCAGGAAAGGGAAAAACTTTGATGCTTGCTGCTCTGTCAGTGAATTCAGCGCATGCACGTTGAAATAGTTGTGTTAAAAATAATTCTAGTAATACAAATCTGGGATATTAAAACAGGACACAATAGCGTTTAATTATCTTGGGTGCTTGGTTATGTTTGTTTTGCCTAAATAAGCCACAGTTGATGATTTCCAAATATGTAAAAGTAACACTGCTAAGAGCAGAGAGAGATTATTGCTTTTCATAGGAGCCAGCCTGTCTAGAATTCATTCGTACTTTATTCCTACTCCAGTTTTCTCTTTCTGTGTGTGACTGAGCTGTCGCTGCCCTCTGCAGTGTAGCGAGGCTTGCAGCTACACACTCGGAGCGGCTGCTGTGACAGTGAGTGCAGAAGCAGTGTGTAAGGAGCAGCTGGGGAACAAAGAATTGCACTTCGGTGCTTTCTATTGCAGGTTGCTGCTAGTCTACTCCAAGGCTCGCTGAGCTCTGGGAGACAACTGCTGTTCTCCCCAAAACGTGTTTTTGTTGAATATCCCAAATGTCTTTTAATGAGTATTTCACAGAAGCTGCTTTATTTGTCTTTGTATAAAAGAAAGTGAATGCTTCCAAGTAATATGTTCAGTTAAATTAGTGGTAGATCATTCCACTAGAAAAAGTCTCTATGTATTTGTATCATTTTTCTATAATGTTTCTGATGCATGAAGTCTAATACTGACTTCTGAATAATTATATTTTCCTGTAATCTTTTTGCTAGTATTTGTCTGCAGGCTGAAGTATTCAAACAAATTCCATCAAATGAAAAGAAAAATCTTACATTACAGCAAATTCAAAGATCTACTCTTGATCTGGGAGATTAACCCATGGTAATAGGAGCCTAATTATTCCCTGTTTTGTCCATATCATAGTATATTAATTTTTGTGGTAGCCTTAAAGTTTGTTTTCAGCTTTTAGATTAGGTTTTTTATACCTATGCAATTTATGAGCCGTTTTACTACTTGAGACTATGACTGTGTCAACTGGTTTGCTAAATTCTGAATGGTCTCCATTGCTGCTGGTCAGTATTTAATCTCATGCTGTTTTAACTCTCACTTTTTTAGAAGAAGGTAGAGTGTGTTGCATGTCGGTCTCTAGTAGGATTGCTTTGTAAGTGAAGTTACTTTCAGCTGTTTCTTGCCATTTGAAAATAGGTCCTTCTAATACTGACCACAGAAAAAACATGGGTTTTATATATATGTATGAATTTGAATTATTTTTTTAATTTGCTTTTTTTATGTACTTGAGCACTGAATGACTGCAGCAGAAAATGCCATTTTATAGCTCTCAACTGTGCAAATGTTTTCGTCCTCTGTTTTGCTCCTGTTTTTTAGATGCAGGATTATGTATGTTGTGTGACTCATTGCTGTTCTATTCTGTGTCTGCAGTTTGCTCCTGCTAGGTGCATTATGCTGTACTTGTTCTGTTTCATAATAAAGTGCTTACAAAATAGCTTTGTTAGTATGTATGTGGAAAAAATGTATTTATTGCACCTGAATCCACCCTGCTGAGCCTAGCTTTGTAAGGTCTCTCAGTTTATACTAAATAGCTCCTTGTGCTCCATGGCAGAAAGGCTTTGGGCACAGAACATTTAGTAAACAGATGAGGAAAAAGTATGACCTTTAAACAACTCCCTCCCCAACCCTCACAAAGTATTTACTTTGAATGTTTTAGTAGTATACACTTTCAATTGTTGTTAAACGGCAACTTTATAATGAGCACTACTTTCAGATTCTCAATTTTTTTTAAATAAATATGTTTGAGGTACTGGAGGCAGCGCTCAGTGTTAGCATGTGAGATTTACATCTTGGTGTACAGCCTTACAGACTTGAAGGGGGAGGCAGAGAAATAATGCAGAGCTTTGAGGAATATTTCTTGGGTTAGGTTTTAAGGCATTGCTACCAGGTTTTCATGCTCAAAAAACTTGCATTTTCAAGTATTGAAGTGTATGCAAGTGAAAACTTCCAGAGAGGCTGTCAGTAACGGTTATTTGTTAGTAAGTGGAATTTGAAGAATATAAGCCCTTCTGGTCAGGAGCTTGTTCTCTTGAAGTGGTGGCAGTCTAATACAGCAATGGGAAAGCCCTTTACGTCTAAGGCTCCATTTTCTTTATGAACCAACAGCCCTAGTGTAAACAATACTACTTTGAAAATTTTTGGAGTCTTGCCCATATGCAGAAGATCTCATTTCTGTGATCAAAAAGATCTATATAATGTCTTCAGAAATGTAGTTTTGCAACCTCACTTACAGAGAGAGAAAAAATACCGTGAAGGTGGAACCCACCCCCCCCAACAGGCCTCGTCCTTTGCAGCTTAAAAATAAGCATCTCAAGTACATGTTTGGATTTAAATTTGAGAAATTGCTAACTTAAAATTACATTTCCATGTAATTTTAAACAGATGTTGATATTACAAAAAGCTCTTTCTGCTAAAGTAGAATTTAGTGTCCAAAAAGGCAGTTGAAATAACACTGATGAATATTCAGTGGGAAAGATAATCTCAAATCAAAACCAAGGGAGCCAAAACAGTTTGACCACCCGAGTAGGGTAACTGTCACGTTCCTCCTGATTCTTCCATCTCAGCTTTTCATGGTTTTGCTTAGAGCTCCACAAAGTTAAGTTTCTCTGCCTTTGCCACACTCCTCCCCAAACACAGTAAGTATCCCCATTTTTCAGTTAACCCTCTTCCCCCCAAAACAACAAACAAAACCACAATACAGGGAGAAGAAAAATCTTTTTTCACATTTATGCAAAACACCAGATGTGTGTACATAAGTGGAAAGGTATGTGGGTGGGATCATGGGCTTGCATTGGTAACTTACAGACAAAAATCATACAACTGTGGGCCTAAGTGACTGTCTCAGAGTTGTAGCCACAGCCTGTTTCTGTGGCAAAGTTTGGTCTTTTTGGGGCTGAATGAGCTCTTTTGGCTCTTTTGCTTCAGCTGAATTGCACCCTGCTTTTGTGCTGTTCTTTCTTATTCATCAGACTGACAAAACTGTTATCGTGGGTGCAGTTAAAAATATCTGAGACCACATCCGCGCTTAAGTACACCTCAGCCTCAGTGTGTAGGCTTGCCCTTCTGTCAGTAAAGTGCTCCTGGTGTAAGTGTGTCTCTATTAGACTGACACAGTCAAAATCTTCCCGAAGTCTAATGCTGAGTATTTTTCTTAGTGTAACCAGCTGTGGGCTGTGTGATGGGCTGGGTTGGGGCTGATGTGATGTGTGAAAAGGTTATGTTTCCTGACGTGACAGCTAGATATGGCATCAGCCTGAGTTGCATATCCTTTTTCTGCTTCCAGTGTGGGACCTGTGCTCTCAGTTGTGTCGCTTCAACAGTAGCAAGGTAGTTCAGAAAAAGAGATTTCACAGTTAAAGATCAGCTTTCACAGAAGTTGGCGACTCCCCTCTGCCCCAAACTTCTAAGAGTGAGATCCATTTCATGGTGTCATCATATAGGTGTATCTGAGCAGGCAAAGGAGAACTCAGATCTTAGTCAGCACACAAGACTGTTTAATTCAGAGAAAAGCTTTTAATAGGAGCCTGCTTTTAATCTTGTTACCTTTGCATATCCTTTGTGCTGTCATGTGCAGTGTAATTACTATAGGTTGAGCAACAAGGTTCCTCCCTTCCCTGCCATTCTCACTCCCAGTTTTAGAGCCTTTCAGTTCGTTTCAAGGCAGAGTGTGAGAAAGACAAAAAATCCTGAGATTATTTGCTTTTGCTTTTGCCCTGATTTGCTTGGTATCTCTGGCTGTAACTTGTGTTGGACAAACCTGTTTACTCAGTAGAAGTTTCTGCTTGCTGCCTGCTGCCAAATCTCTGGATTGCAGGCGTGCCTAAGTAGTTGAAGGATAAATGGTTCTCTCTTTATATCTTCTTTGTAGATTTTGTGAACAGTAACAGTAAAAAAAGACTGACCCAAACAGGAGACTATGCATAAATAATTGCTCCAAACGGTCTCTGAATAACCTGTCAGACAAAGATACCAGTATTTATTTTGTCAGAAGTAGTGTGAAAGCTCTAAACCTGAAGGTCATAAGCCAAAGACTGGGATTTTGGAAGATTTAAAAAAAAAGAGTAGTTCTGAATGTCATGTATATTTTACAACAATTTAGTCCTGCCTCTTTCACAGCAAAAAAAATAGGCATTTCTATATGAAAAAGACCTTGAGCTGGTCAAAGAACAAGCTAATATTATCCTGGTAAGAGTACCATGTAACTGGGGGTAACATTAGTAAAGCTTGGCAGAGCTGCTTTTTCTCCATAGCTGCCAAATTTTTTTTTAGTACAGTCATTCATTATTTCACCAAACCAAATAAAACATTGACCCTCAGGTAATCCCAGCGAGCAGCATTCCCCTCTGGTGTGAGTGGGGCTGGCTCCTGCTGAAAGGCGAGAAGACAAGTGAGCTGCACCCGTGCAACTTGGAGCTCAGCGCCTGCTGCAGGCATCTGTTCAAAAACTTTTTGCTGAAACTCATCGTAGACTTTTGTTCAACACAAAAAAAGGGCTCTTGGGAGTCAGCTCAAGGACACAGTGGCATCATGTGGTAACATTTATTTTCTGTATGTGAGATGTTAAGAGGAAAAGGTGAAAAGTTTGTGGACAGTTCAAGAAAGTAGAAGAGTACCTCATTAAATTAATCTTGGCGAAGGTGAAATCACTTTCCCCAGTATTTTTATCTCACTTTTGCCACAGATGGTAAAGTCCTAGGTCTTGTACATGTTTGTTTTTTTACTCTGTCACATTTATAACCTCTTGCCAGGCCTCTGGGTCTGTTCTGTGTTTAAACTCTGGACAAAATGTCAGTTTGATATACAGGCCTTCAAACATTTAAATTTTATTCTTTTAAACTGAGAGTATAGACATCGTTAACAGAATTGTCTGGGTGATCTGGCAGTATCTTCATTCTGCAACAGAAAATTTTCTTCCTGCCTCACTTACACAACTCCATCTTTTCTTTCTGCAGACTTCTGGTAAATACTACAAATTCTCTTCTCTTTCCAGTGAGTGTGTCTGATCTGTTACGCTCTTGTCTGTTGAATAACTCCTTGGTCCAATCCCAGAGGGAGCTGCATTTATAACTCTTTCCCCTCTTTCTCTGAGAATAACTTAACCCAATGTAACTGTGAATGTTAAGGACTTCTCAGGCTTGATGTTTCACTACAGGCTGTTCTAGAGAACAGTCATGATCTCACGGAAATGGGTCTGTTTAGTTGCGTGTTTGATTACTTGCAGGCTTTTGGCCTCCAATTGGACATTTGGGTGTTTTGTTGCTCATTTCAGCTCTGAGAAGGTATAGGTGCTAAGACTGAGCATCATAATCTTGAAAGTGAGCATGTTATAGTGAATAACATGGCCCTTGCAAATGTGTTGTTCTCAGTTACTTAGTAATTTAGTTATGTTCTTGTGAGTTCTCATTCTTTTGGTTTACCAGTATCACCTCTGATATTTTTTTTTTCCCTTCCAGAATTAAAATAAACAATTGTTTGTTGTATTGACTTTTTTCTTTTCCAGTGAAAAACACTCAGGCCCCCCAAACACCACTGTCTGTCTTGAGCTCCATTATATAGGTATGGTTTTGCTGGGATATTAACCTCTTGAAGAGGATTCAGTGTTAACTGACTCATTGCCTCCCTATTTGCCTTCCGTCTGGGAGTTGCCAACACCTCCCACGCTTCCCAGATTCTAATCTAATCTTGATTCTATATCTTGATTATTTGTCAAATTAAAATCTTCTTAAAGAAGAAAGGAGTTGTATTATCAATAGTCAAAACATGTCAGAATCTGCAAGTGCAGTGTATACTTTGCTATGTTTTGGGTTTGTTGTGGGTTTTTTTTGTTGTTGACCCCATTGTATTTACTGTTTTAAAGCACAAATATTTGGTTACTTTTGTTTCTTACTGCGTTTTCAGCAAGACTTTCATCACTTCTAAGTTAGAAACAAAATTCCTTGAAAACAGAATGTTGTTGTTTGCATTCATCTGAAATTCAGGTGTGCCTGATGGTTGAGCATGAAGCAGAAAAAAAACTAGGCCACTGAAAATTACTGAATTTCCAGGGAGGTTACTTTCCTGAGTTCCTCTAAACTCTGTTGAATTTGGTAGTTTCATGTTTGTGCTGGCTAATAGCCTGGAGAAGAGCACTGGCTCTTATAGATGTCACAATTTGACACTAGTGTGTCAGGACGCCTGGGTGTATAGAAAGCCTGACTATAAAACCAATTAGAAAGCACTTGCAGGAACTTTTTCATCAGTGCTCTCAGTTCCCCCTTTCCTTCGCTTTTCCTTCACATTCAAACTGCTGTTAGATTTTTTCATATTAAATGCTGTTTTTTCTATATTTAACTTTTTTTTAATTTTGAGCTCAGTGGTATTGATTTTTCTCATTGCACATTCTCTGAATCTCTGGCAGAAGTCCTGGAGGGGATTTGGGAGCGAAGAAGAAGAAAAAGAAGCAGAAGAGAAAAAAGGAGAAACCAAATTCTGGAGGCACCAAATCAGATTCTGCATCTGATTCCCAGGAGATTAAAATTCAACAGCCTTCAAAAGTGAGAGCCTGGTTATGTTTTAATTTGTCCTTGCTTTCTAATTTAATTTTAATTTGTGTGGTTTTTTTGCTCTTTGTAAAAGCAAGTTGGTAGTTCTGCCTTAACATGTCAGAATTAAGCAGATGGTTACTGTCCTGAATAGAGACAGAATAAGACCTGGTGTTTGCAGACTATGTGAAGTTAGCTGGAGAGTCGTCGTCATGACCACAGTGTGGTGTACTGTGAGAAAAGCAGAGGAGGAGGTGTTCTGCCTTTCTTTTTCAGCAGTTAGGACTCAGACTAGTGACATCTTTGTCAGAGGGAATCTTGATCTGCAGTGGTAATGTTTTTAGATAGATGTTGTATTTGATGAGTTGCACTTAGCCACCATCTGACTTGGCTTAGCACAGTTTCAGTGACTTGTACAGCACAATGCTATCTCATGGTGAGCATCAGCAGTAGGGAGGGAAGGTGTATCTGCTATGCCAACCAGAGTCTCATTTGGGCAAACAAGCAGCATGTCATCTTACATAAAATGCAGTAATCTCTAACATGTAGATACAGACTGAAGAAACTTTTTGCCATCTGAAAGACCTCTGCTGTAAAGAAGACAACATTATGTGAGGGGATGTATGGTCTCTGTGGACTTTGTGATAAAATAGCATTGTCTGTGTGCATTTTGACTACAGTGTTGTGAATGAATGGTGAATAATGTGACGTGTTGGCTTTTTAAATTACAGCTTTTATCTCAAGAGAAATCTGAGCCTGAGAAAGTTTATAACATGATAAAGTTTATAACATGATAAAGTTTATGGACTGTTGAGCATGTTGGAGTAGTTATATTTGCTTTATTTTATCAACGTGGAGAATGTTACACCATTATACCAATAGTACTATTAATCCTCTAAGATTTGTCAAGATTTGTCATCGGGGCTACCAACTGATTTTAGGGAAAAAGTTGTGTTTTGGCTCATTAACATACTGATAGATTTTGTGTTGTCCCTTTAGATCTTCTCTTGTCAGCCCCGTTGCTTCGAATGGGCACATTTGGCAGAAGGGACACTTTAAAATACGTAGAGAGATCTTCAGTACTTTGTGATCTCACCACATGTTTCAATACTGTGTTTCTAAAAGCAAGTGGCATGAATTGCTAATATGATTGTTTGCAAACCATAACCAAGTAACCTCACTCATTTACAATTGGAGTAAGGTAAATTTTAATGTTAACCTAAAGACATAGTCCATTGCTGCAGTATCTTGGGAGTTCCTTGGTTCCCTGCTGACCAAACTTATTATTCCGTATGTTGCCTCTAATTGCATTAAAAGGAAGCTGCTTCACTTTCTATGTTTTCATGTGCAATATTTAGTCCTTGGCATGTTGTGGTCTTGCACCCCATTTCTCTGGTGCGATGCATTTTGCAAATGTAGAAGCCTATCCTTGTTCCAAGTTGTGTACTTAGGGTGACACCCTTCATGACTATTTTACTCCTACAAGTTTAGCCACTTCATTAGCAATGTTACAAAATTTTTTCTCTTACTGGCATAAAAGTTCTTATTTAAGTCATTCTTTCAAGATCTAGGCAGCTAAGCTGTTTTACTATTCTCATATAGCTTCCACTTTACTTGCAAATGCATCAGTGTTTGCTGTTTTTTCGCCGCCTTTGCTGTGTTCCAGGCAGACACACTCATAAGTAGAGGAGTTTCTCTGTCTTGGACAACTTTCCTGGTTTAGATTTCTCAAAAGCATCTTAAACTGCTGATTTGGATCAGTGTGGAGAAGTATATTTTTCTCTGCTACTCAAGTGATACTTACATTTTGTATTTGGCGATATGTGAAATCTGTTATAGAAAAAAGGCTTCTAGCATTTGCTTGCTCTTGGTTGAAAAGAGATTTACAAAGTATTTCAGAGGCGTGACATTATACACCTTACCTCTAAGAGAATATATGCAGGATCATCAGGAAATGCTCAGTGGGGCTTATGAACTCATTGGAAATTATTTTGAAAACAGATTTTGAGGACAGATGAGTTTGTAAACAGGTGTACCAGTCTGGAGATGAGAAGAACAGAACAGTGAGTGTCCTTGGCTTCTCGCTCTCTTACTTGTGGTACTGGACTTCTTGAACATTGACGTGAGTGTAACCACAGCAAGAAGTGCTTATTAGCATTGTGTGCTTATGACGACCTTTGGGACACTTCATTGCCCATTTCAGAAGACTTTGATTTCCCCAGTTGAGTAGACTGTCCACACTGGCACAAAGTAAGTTTGCCAGATCTGCAATATTGCTAGTCATTTTTCTAGTCACCAGTGGCCTACGCAACATAGTCACAGAATAACTTAGATTGGAAGGGACCTCTGGAAATCTTTTGACCAACCTCTTGCTTCGAGCAGATCCAATTAGATCAGGTTGCTCCGGCCTAGATCAGGTTGTTTAGTCTTCAAGGATGGGGACTCCACAACTTCTGTGAGCAATCTGTTACTTGTGGTTAAACCACCACTAATTCCTTGTATCTAAATGGATTTTGCTGTTTTGCAACTTGTATCCGTTGTTTCTTGTCCTGTCATTGTGCTTCTCTGCAAAGACTTGGCTTGGTGTTCCTTACATCCTCCCATTTCCCAGCAAGATTTCTCCTAGTCCCTTAACTTTCTCTTCTTAAGGCCGAACAAACCAAGGTCTCTCATCTTCTCTTCGGATGTCATGTTCTTCAGTCCCCCAGTCATCTTGGTGACCCTCCATTGAACCCTCTCCACTATGTCAATGTTTTCCTTGTAATGGGGAACCCAAAACTGTGAGATGTGATCTCAGGGGTACCAGATAAAGGGGAAGACTTGCTGGTACAACCCAGTATACAGCTGTCCTCCCTTGCTGGCCAGCAAACTGCTGGCTAATGTTCAGCTTTTTGCTCACCAGGACCTCCAAGTTCTTTTCTGCAAAGCTGCTTCGTATCCAGTCCATGCTGTTCTCTGCCATTGCAAGGGCTTTTAACGTCCTAGATGCAGGACTTCATATTTGCCTTTGTCAAGCTTTCCAGCCTGTCAAAGTAGGTTTGAATAGCAGCTCTGGGGTCCAGTGTATCAACTATTCTTCCCAACTAGGTATCTTCTATGAACTTGCAAAGAAAGCACTTTGTCATGTCCAGATCGTTAAACAGTATTAACCCCTGGCTTCTCAAAATCTTCCCCCTTGCCTTCTTGAAGGTAGGTGTGACATTTCCCTTTTTCCAGTCATGAGAAGGTTCCACCAATTGCTGTAACGTTTTAATCTTTATAGGTGCTAGTTGCAGTAACATCAGCCAGCTCCCTCAGCACCTTCAGATGTATCCAGTCTGTTCTTAGGGACCTGTGCATGATTAGTTTGCTAAGTGGTCCCTAACTTCTGCTGCTGTGGTTAATGGGAGCCTGACAGACTGTGCTGCCCGGCTCAGGGACACCAGAGGCCTGAGGTCAGCTCTTGTCACCAAAACTGAGGCAAAAAAAGCATTGTGTACCGCAGCCCTGTTGCACAACAGTGCTGTCTTGTGCTGTGAGGAGATGTTTCTCCTAAACTGAAACTAAACAAAATCACTCTTCTTTCAAATTCACATGAAGTTCTGTGTAGGTTTTTCTTGCTTTCTATTAACGGAAAGCAAAAAGGTTTAAAAGTAAACTTCTTAGGTAGGCTGACCTCTGAACGTTTTGAAAGGAGATTCCTCCTGATATCCCTAGCCATGTTGTATTTAGTACCTGAACATGAACTTTTTATTTTACATATGCTAGTAAGATCTTTTTAGACCCTAATATCTTTTTTTTAGAATTTCCATTTTCTTTTTCTTAATGTAGAAAAAACATTAGAGACTTAAAAGAAACATACAAAATAAATTACAGTATGTCTGTGTTTATATATGATTTCATAATGTACTGGTAAGATTTCAGAATTTATCTAGTGGCATTAGAACTATTTGTATCAGGCCAGCGTGTAATAGACAAATTGATTTTTATTTGATTTGATTGCGAACTTAATGAGAACAGTAACTTATGTCACTGTAATCTGGATCTAGAAATAAGGTAGGTTTTTTTAGTGTTGCTCTAAAGTGTGTAAATATGTTAATTCACAGCTACTGAGATGACAGGCGTTTAAAGCATGCTCACAGTAAAATTTTGCAATACTTCAGTTAATGAAAGAAATTGCATAATGTTTGGAGAGTACAAGTCTTTATTATAAATAGAAAATTATGTCCTGCTTGAGCTACAGGCAGGGAGTTTCACTCCTTTTGTGACTGAGGATAAGGCAGTTGCCTGTCCAAATGAAGGTTTACATCGTTACTACATGTAGTTTAGGGTGTTTTTTCAACGCATGAATCCTAGAAAGAAAGTGGAATATGGAAACAGTGATCCATTGATATTCAGGAAAAAAAAATCTGGTTTGAAATCTCGGTGCAGAATTGCTTGAAGTTTTCCAATGCATTTGAGACTATGCCTTCAAATGTATTTATTGCACTGCAGTCTGGAAAAACCTGAGCCCAGGCATGCTGTTAGTGTGCCTCAGAATAGAACTTACAACTTGGGAGATAACAAAACAAATACATAGATTAAAAAAGAGAGAGAAATGCCTTTAGATTCAGAAGTCTTTTACCGTTTTCCTCTGTCCTTTCCCATGCAGATAAAATTTTCATTCCAGTTAAACTTACTCAGAGTGATCAAAAGTGAGGCATTAAGACCTCTGTTTAGAAATGCTTAGCCTCAGGTTTTATGCTTTTCAAATAAATACTCAGTAAAGATTTTTCAACTTTTAAGTGGATTTATTTTATGCATCTGCTTCTATCAGTTAAGATTACCTTTAGTTGTGAGCATTGGCAGAGTTGGCGTTAGTGGCAAGACGGTTAACTCCTAGGTATGATGCAATGCAGAGAGGTACCTACCATAATAATTGCAAGCTAACAGAAAGCAGCTAAAATATAACTAAGGTTAAAAAGCAGATATTTGTACCAATGCAGTGTACCTGACATACTGAACCATAGCAAATCTAAGTATTATTTTATATTGTATGTGTAAAGTAGAACTTCAGCTATCTCTGTGTGTACCAGTGGTATCTTTAGATTGTTAGATATCTAAACTGATTGTTTCATTGTATTTTACCTGGGGCAGGGGGTGTGGGGGTGTGTATGTGAATATAAGAAGCTTTTTATTGTGGTACTGGTATCCTGCCTTAACGCTGCATTGTTTGTGTTAAGAATATTGAAGTTTCATGGTTAAATGCAAGCATAACTCAAAACTATGAAGTATTTTGTGAAGTTGCTTGCAGTTAGCTTCCCACCCTCCTGCTTCCAAAGGTTATACCTAAACTAGCCATGATGAGACAAGTACATGAAAGAATATGTAACAGTAAAATAAGTGAACTTGTTTGTACAACTGTTTAAAGTAAATGTACACAATAAGCTTCCTCTTCGATTTGTCTCTGTGTGCAGAATCCAGCCATTCCAATGCAGAAGCTTCAAGACATCCAGAGAGCAATGGAGCTGCTCTCTGCATGCCAAGGCCCAGCAAAGAATATTGATGAGGCTACCAAACGTAAATACCAGTTTTGGGATACGCAACCTGTACCTAAACTTAGTAAGTTTAACTGGACCTGGACATAAAATCTGTCTTACTGACCTCTAAAAGAATGTAGTCTTCTTTAAGTGTGGTGTGTTCTCTAAAATGGGTATGAAGTCGGACTGTGTGTGGTAGAGATCCTTAATCTTCTGTGCAGTGTGTGTGGAATTCTTGATGTTCTCTAGGAAAGTGCTTGGCCCCCTGCCTGCAAATAGAATGCAACAAAATACGGTGTTAAATCTCGTTCTGATGTTCTCTATAAAAATGGGAGATGCTATTGAAGTTGCGTTCCTTTGTATATTGTAGGTCTGAACTCTTGAACAACAGAATGTAGAAGTCTTTTCCCCTTCAGGGAAAATAAGAACTCTTAAGTGCTGACAGAGGGTAAACTTTGATGTCATTTATTTATTTATTCCCCCCCCAGCAGATAGATTTGCTATCACAGAGATAATGACTCTCCTGCTGTAGGCTACACTGTTTTCTTGCAGCTTCAAGTGGATAATGGTGCTTCTCTCACATGTGAACACTTCTACTGCTGTGTGTTCATACACTTCCTCCACAATGTACACTGCTTTGAAGGTAGTTTTC
Source organism: Falco punctatus (assembly GCF_963210335.1). Lineage (NCBI taxonomy): Eukaryota > Metazoa > Chordata > Aves > Falconiformes > Falconidae > Falco > Falco punctatus. Next base: position 74,027,071 of record NC_137583.1, read on the forward strand.
AGAGTCTGTTCTCTATTCTTGGTACAAAGTGAGATGGGGAGGTGACCTCTCCTTGCTTTTAATTTTGTAAGGAATTTGGCAGATTACTTTTTATACTGATCTGATCCCTGATAACACAGTTGGTAAATCTTACTCTTTGTTGGAGAAGGCAGTTGCTGACTCTTGCTTTTTCTGAATTGCTTTCTGAATCTTGTTCTTCCCCCTTCATTATCTTCAAGTTGAGCAACTGTAACTCTTCAGCACTGACAAAACTTGGGGACCACACAAGTAAAGCAGTTTCAGAGCAATAGCTGTCATTGTTCTGTTCTGCACGTTTCTCTCCATGGCATTGGAGACTGGTATAGAATAAGCAGAAATAAGGTAGAGTCTAAAGCACAGGAGCACTCTGCTGTCTTTCCGCAGGGCAGTATTTCACTTTAATCCATTTCTATAGCTTAATCCACAGTGATCTCATTTCTCCCTGACTTCTTTGCATAGAGAAGTCCAGAGCAGTGTCCTTGAATGCAGTATTTTCCACTGGACTGAACTGACCTGCCCTGGCTCTTCTCCATACAAACTATCCAGATACTTCTGTAAAACTAATGGTAGTAATTGTCACAGTAATCCTGCCCAGGTACTGGAAGAACCTAGCTGAAATAAGTTGATGTGCAAATAAAAAATAAATACTCTGGCCATGACAAAGGTTTTTCAGAGCTAATTCAGGTTAGTCAGTATATCTTACAGCACTTCTACAGAGATGACAGTCTCTCACTTGCCAGCCTAAAAGGACCAATACTTTGGCTCTAAAAACGATTTGTTAGTGTTGTTCAGTAGAAATAAGCTTTGTTGGATTTGTCCATCAGAGGTTTTGTTCAACAGTGTTTATGAATTGCTCCTTGATTTTTTTTTTATAACTTTTTCCTTTATCTGCTGAATGAACATATTGGGAAGTCTTCACTATTTGGCATGCGGGATATGTTGATTCAAGGAATAGCTTTTTCCATAGAAAAAGCTGGCATCTTTGCATTCAATTAACTTCAGGATCCTTTCGCCTTCTAATTAAGGTTGTTAGCACTAGGTTCTTTAGTTAGGCCACGTCTGCCATGTAGTGGCAGTACCATTTAGGCTGTTGATACTTTCCACAGTTTGCATAGACGTGCTGGTAATGATGATCTTCCAAATTGTAATGGCAGGATGGAAGATCAGGATTGCATGTCATTTGGGAAAAGTTCTTACTACAAAGGAACATTTGACAGTTTAGAGCTTGATGATGGTGATGATAGGGTTGAGTGTTTATGGGTGAGAATCGGGGGGGAAGACCAACAAGGTAGATGTGCTGGGAGCCTATTACAGACCATCCGATCAGGATGAAGAGGCAGGTTAGTGTATGAGGGAAAGGCCATGGATGTTGTCTACCTAGGCTTTAGTAAAGCCTTGACACCATTTCCCACAGCATTCTGCTGGAGAAACTTGGCTGCTCAGGGCTTGAATGGGTATACTTTTCTCTGGGTAGAAAACTGGCTGGATGGCCAGGTCCAAAGAATTGTGATGAGTAGAGTTAAATCTAGTTGGTGGCTGGTCTCAACTGGTGTCCCCCAGGGCTCATGATTGGGGCCAGTTCTGTTTAATATCTTTATCGACAATCTGGATGATGGGATCAAGTGCACCCTCAGTCGGTTTGCAGCTGACACCAAGTTGAGCAGGAGTGTTGATCTGCTTGAGGGCAGGAAGGCTCTGCAGGGGGGTCTGGGCAGGCTGGACTGAGGTCCATTGTGTGAGGCTCAACAAGGCTCAGTGCCGGGTCCTGCACTGGGGGCACAACAACCCCACGCAGCGCTACAGGCTGGGGAAAATGGCTGGAAAGTGCCTGGTGGGAAAGGACCTGGGGTTGCTGGTTGACCTGTGCCAGCTGAACATGAGCCAGCAGTGTGCCCAGGTGGCCAGGAAGCCAACAGCATCTGGGCTGGTGTCAGAAATTTCTGAGTGTGGCCAGCAGGGCTGGGGGAGTGACTGTCCCCCTGTACTGGGCACTGGTGAGGCTGCAGCTTGAATATTGTGTTCAGATTTGTGTCCCTCACTGCAAGAGGGACCTTGAGGTGCTGGAGCGTGTCCAGAGAAGGGCAACGAAGCTGGTGAAGGGTCTGGAGCACAAGGCTTATGAGGAGCGGCTGAGGGAACTGGGGGTGTTTAGCCAGGAGAGGAGGAGGCTCAGGGGGGACCTTACTGCTCTCTACAACTACCTGAAAGAAGGTTGTAGCAAGGTGGAGAAGAGAAGGTCTCTTCTCCAAGTAACAAGTGATAGGACAAGAGGAAATGGCCTTAAGTTGCACCAGGGGAGGTTTAGATTGGGTTTAGATTGGGTATTAGGAAAAATTTCTTCACTGGAAGGGTGGTCAAGCATTGGAACAGGCTGCCCAGGGAGCAGGGACATGGTTTAGTGGTGGACTTGGCAGTGCTGGGTTAATGGTTGGACTTGATAATCTTAAGGGTCTTTCCCAATGTAAATGATTCTATGATTTGGCAGGTGCTGCTCCACAGAAGAGAGACAGCTTCTGTTCATAGCTGTATAGCGAGGGACTGGAGTTGTAAAGTAAGGGAGGAGAAGAACGCATGCTTTCATGTAGGATTTTTAGGAACAAGTTTCGCATTTCATCAGCATCCCTTAAATGTCCTGGCTTTGCCATGCCACTGCTCCTGTGTAATCCTGTTGAGTTCAGGTCTGTTCAAATCAGTGGTAAACAGGATCTGAGCCATAGCTCGTTAGCTGTAAGTATATATTTCTCATGATGAGATCATGGTTCTCATGGCTAGCTAAATGCTGTGTATGTGCTGATAAAGAAAATAAAATAAATTGCTGTCCTGTGTATGAAATACTGGGCATCAGTTGAGGTAGAGTAGTTCTGTGCATATCTATAGATATCCTGATGAGATAGTCATTAGTCTCTATACAATTTGTGAGAATGAGAAATAGTGTAACTATTAACTGGTATATAGTATATAGTTATAACTAATAATACCTATTTTTTCCAACATTTCTGAAAAGTTTCATATTCCTATCACAGAATTATGAGGAAATACATTACATGAGTTCAGTGCAGGTTTGGGAACTATCAGGAAAGCTAGCAATGTAACTGTTCTTTTTTTTTTTTTATTTTTTTTCTTCCTCCTCCTCCCTTAAAAGATGAAGTTATAACTTCACATGGTGCAATTGAACCAGATAAGGACAATGTCCGCCTAGAGCCATATTCTTTGCCACAAGGGTTTATGTGGGACACATTGGATCTTAGCAATGCTGAAGTTGTAAGTACACAAATTTTTGTATGTATCTAAAATCATTGAAACATTCTGATTGATGTGTGTTGGTAAATCTTTGGATTTTTGTGTGTGTGTTTTCAGCTGAAGGAGTTATACACACTGTTAAATGAGAATTACGTAGAAGATGATGATAATATGTTTAGGTTTGATTATTCACCTGAATTTCTGCTGTGGTGAGTAGCAAGTTCCATACTCTGCTCTGGCTGGAGTGCAAAGAAGGGTGTTTTTATTACATCTTCTTAGGCAGTAATTTGTAATTATTTCTGTCGTCAATTCTAGGGCACTACGTCCTCCAGGCTGGTTACCCCAATGGCACTGTGGGGTTAGAGTGTCTTCAAACAAAAAACTGGTAGGATTCATAAGTGCCATCCCTGCAAATATTCGTATTTATGACAGGTAAAATGCACCATTACTTTTGTATTTGTAAAAGAGTAACACCGTGAAACAAATCTTGAGACTGGTATCCATTGCCATAGAGAACTTAAAAAGAGAGAAGGAGTCTCACTGACCATAAAGAGTCAGAAAAGAGTCAGAAAAAGAGTCAGAAGAATCCTCCCCTGCCAAAGAAAAGCTTGTCGGCTCCTTACAATGAAGACCAGTAATACATATTTAAGAAATTTTCTTATTGATGGATGATGGAGATAATAACATAGAATTTTCTGGCCCTACTGGAAAGTGTTTAAAGGATAGTCAGTCAGTTGGACTTCCTTGGCCAGGTCTTCATACACTGACAATCATAAAGAATTATGATACCACATGGCATGTGCTTGGCTGCATCTTGAAGTAATGCAATTGGTTAAGTCTTGATAGAGCTCTGAGAAAGGAGTGTTGCAAACACCTTAGACACAGCTTGCATATTGCACAATTTGCCATTGCAGTTGTAATATCATAGGTTAGTATTTGTTGCAAGTGTAATTTGTCACAGGCAAATTTATTCTTACCTCAAATTCTTCTGTCACAACATGGAAAACTACGGTTATGCAAATGAAAATATGCAATGTGCAACTCTTTTTAACTTTTCCACTATTTAATGTCCATTTAGTGTGAAGAAAATGGTTGAAATCAATTTTCTGTGTGTCCATAAGAAATTGAGATCTAAACGGGTAGCACCTGTACTGATTCGGGAAATAACCAGAAGAGTAAACCTAGAAGGAATTTTTCAGGCTGTTTACACTGCTGGAGTGGTACTCCCCAAACCTGTGGCCACTTGCAGGTAACCTAGGTGATGTTCATAATATCAGTTCATATAGCAGTCATTTTAAAAAACATTTTATGTAATTGGCTAGAAATAATAAAAGCATAAAATTTAAAAGAAATTAAATGTTGTGTCGTTGACTAATCTGAAGGCCAGAGTGTTTCTCGGGGTGTGGGGTTTTTTTTTTGTTTCTTCTCTTCCCTTAAACTGCTTCTCAAACTAAGATCTAATTTTGGGTTTATTTATTGTATCTTAAATAGACTAATAGATGTTTCTGTTGCATGGCTTCCACCAGGTCAACATTGTATACCTGTGTCTTTCAAGTGGCCTGTTTCCCAGCTGGGATAATTCCCTGCTGCCCTGGTTGCTTGCCAGAGATGGCAGAGCATTTCTGGGAATTGTATGATTTGCTTTTTTTGAAATACTTTCATCTTTCCTGGGGAAAGGAGGACTTGATCGGCATTTGATAAAATAGGAAAACTATCACGTGAGAAGAGTTGTATGTGATCAAGTATTATTTCATTTGCTTGGAATGGATTTTATTTCTACTGGGAAGAGTTCAGTTCCAGCAGTATTGCTTCAGCTGTCTAGCCTTCTGGAGGACAGGGTACTTTCTGATTTGAAATTGTTTATACCTATCAACACCAAAGATCCTGTAAATTTATGTAAGGAAGGATGGAGGGAAAAAAAAAAGCCATGCTGTGTTAAGAGTAACCATGGGTGTTCTATTGCACAATGATCTCCTAGGAAGAGGAGATCTTCAAAAAACTACTTGTACGGACAGGACCCTCTGCTCATGTCCAGGAAAATAAATGTTACTGTGTTAAGTATGGTAAGATTGTCTGGGCTATGGCAGGTACTAAAATGTTTAGCCTTCTGATTACTCATTCTGTAATAAAAAGCATTTGCTTAGGTTCGAAATGCAGTGATAGCAGGCCTGTTTAAAAGCTACTGCTTGGATACAGCTTTTCCTTATCTTTTGCTGCTCAAGGTTCTTACAGACATAGTACAGGCTTGCTTAGAAACAAAATTTGAAGGGAGAGGGAGCAATGCAAGAAAATGTATGCAAGTAAAGCTGACACTTAAAATACTATTTAATCTCATTATTTTAATTTTTTTTCCAGATATTGGCATCGATCACTGAATCCCAGAAAACTGGTGGAGGTGAAATTTTCACATTTGAGTAGAAACATGACTCTACAAAGAACAATGAAGCTCTACAGACTTCCTGATGTAAGCAGTATTACTTGTAGAGAATCCCCACAGTTATTGTGAGGCCCAAAATAACCTTCCATCTGTCTCTGACAGCACCAGCTTTTCTGTGGAAAGGCGGTGCGTGCAGGATGTTAAAAAAAATAATCTGTGGCGGATGAAAAAGACCTTGAGGGCTGTATTAAACAGAAGAGACTATTTCTGGAAATGGAGGTCTGCATATGGAGAAATTACGAAGTTTGACCCAAAAGCCTTAAACAAACAAACTAAAAACCAGAAACCTTGACTTCATAAACTTGTGGGCTTGAGTTGAAGGTGCATGACTATTCTTGGTGTGATTAATCTGATAAAAGATTACTGGAACAGAAAATCAACAGTTCATGTCTTAATTCTCAGAGAAGTCCCTCAGAACTGTCAGAGTACAGTGGGATTGTTGATCCACTCTTAATTCACAGATTTTTCTGTTCTGTTAGAGAACATTGTTCTTCTGCAATGAGCAGGCTCAGCAAAAGACACCTCAGGATATTGTGTACTGTTTATTTGCATGGTCTAGCAAAAAAAAAAAAAAGTGTTCTGGCATAGCTAGGTCAGTTAAAAATATTTTTTTCTCGTGTTTGCAGTTAATAGTTAGGCTGGCAAAAAGCCTTAGGATGCATTTCCATGACAGGGCAAATCACTGTAAGTAGTCTAAGATGTACTATTAAAAAATTTCATTGCTGTAATTAATAGCCTTTAGAAGCTAGTCTAAGCTTTATTATTGGAAACAATTTCTTTGCTTGTAAAAGCTACCATTCTATTTGGAGGGATTGCAGAATATCCTTTAGCTGTACCATATCAGTAAACCTTTTTTTATTTAACAAACCCTCTGTTTTGGTTAAAAAAAAAAAACTTTTTCTGACTCATAGTACTTTGTAAGGATTAATGTGACTTTGGAGAATTTTGTCTGTTGGTTACATTTAGCTTGATGCTGCAGGTTCTCTTATTACTTACATATTTGAGTAGTACCCTAAGCACTCTTCGGTATAAAGCATGTGCCATGGTTTGATCTGAACTCCTGCTGCTGTCAGAGAGACTCGTTTCCTGTGCTGCCTGCTGCACATGCAGATTCTCCCTTGGTGTGCAGGACAGCAGTTTTCAGAGCTTAAGCATTAATAACCAAATTAATTAGGTTTTAATCTTGCAGAGCTAAATATAGCTTCCATCAAATCTTGAAGACATTTTTGATAGTCTAAAAAAGCGCAGCAGACAATTTCAAATATAGGTTTTGGTGGCACCTCTGTTACTGTTTCTCATGGAAATAATGCATTACAATAGGAAGAGAATAGCTTGCTCACAATACAAAAGTGTAACTACAGAGAATTGTTAGAAACAACAGCAGTTGTACCCTAATCATCTTCCTTTATCATAAAACCTAGATTTCTACAGAAAAGTAAATAATGGAAAACAAACATCTTATCTCATTCATAAAATTTAGCTGAGGCAAACATACTGTACGTAGATGTGCAAATAGAAAATAGGTGCTTTGAAAATCAGCTTCTAAAACTAGGTGATGTAGGAGTTCATATGCCTCAGCTGTTTGTTTATTTTTAGATTGGACTTGGGAGCTTCTCCCACGTAAAGTAAAGATTTAATCTTTGTGCTGATGTTTTTTCTTTAGGTCTTGTGCTTTGCGTTTTTTTTTCCTGAGAAGGGTTTAAGTGCTGCTGAGGATCTTTATCCTCAGTTTCAGGCTGTTACCAGAAACAGTACTGTCATGCAATTTTGTTCATTCAGGCCACACTGTCCTGTCCCTCAGCACCAAACACTTCCTTGCATTTTAACCTCTTTTCTTGCTGTCCTTGAAATATCATTGCTGCTGGGAGCTCATCTTCTTTTAAGAGGAATTAATCATTCCTAATCACTTTAACAGTTGGTATTAAAAAGGTTTTCAGAAATAATAAATACTGTAATTAATAAATATTGCCCTCAATGAAGGCTGTGTTTGTGCATGTACTATAGATTTTTTTTAAAAAAAGTTATTTTTGTTTCTTTTTTTTACGTTGTTTAATCTCTTGAGCAAGGAGCTTTCTGAAAGAGGTAAATTTTGACTGTGTTTGGGACAAGGACAGAAACATGTTTGTTTCTGTATGTTTTTCCCTGACTGATTGAGATCCTGAGCCAGGATACTGTCTTGAATATATGCCCAGTGCAGCTTGGTATGTGGAGCAGAGAAACAAATTTTAGCCCAGTTCTGTACACTTTCCCTCACTTCTGGAGCTGCAAATAATCATTTACTGGTGGCCATTCTGAGCATTTCAGGGGGATAAAGATGTTTCAGCCCAGCTGCTTCTCCTCCCACCTGCTCCAGCGTATGGCTTTAGAAGGAGGACAGAGTCTTGGAGGGAGCCGAAATTAACCTGTCATATTGTAGTTCATAAAGAGGTTGTGAGCGAAATAGGGCATAGGAGGAGTCATGTTGATAAGTCAGATGATTACCCTTATAGACTCAGGGCATTTAAAAATCTATGTGATGTGCTATTGTGGAGGCAAACCACAGTCCCAGGCTGGTCAGGAAAGCAGGAAGACTAAAATGTAATACACAGGCCAGAGCTGTGGCAAAACGTGCCTTGATTTTTTTTTTTTTTTCATCTGGCTGCTGACTGCCAGAGTATGTGAATAAGTAATTCACCCAGAATAATGCCTTTTAAGCAGAGCATAATCAGCTATACTAATTTCAGGTTTCTAGTAATCAAGCCTCTACCTGGCTGCTCTTGCAGTTGACATTGCAATGATTAAAGCGATACGTGCCCAAGTATGTAGCTCAGACAGATGAAGCAGGATAAATGAGCTCTGAAAAGAGCAAGCCTTAGCCTCCCTAAAAGGAAGTATTCAGGAAAGCTAACAAAAGCTGGGGAGAAAACTGTAATCACATTTGCTTTTTTAAACATTAATTGCATTGTACTGGAAAGCATTTTTTTCCTTTTCTGATGTTTAAAGTTAAGTAAATAACGTTATTTGTTAAAATACTGCAAGTTTTTAATTTCAGGCAGCTGTAAGTTATGAGAAGCTTTCTTATTAACAGAACAGCAGTTGTGCCTGTATAGAAAGTTGAGTTAGCAAGGGAGTTTGCAAGTGTAAGAATAGGAGGATTTTTTTTTTGTTAAATAATTTCTAATTAAACTTTGTCAGCTGGCTTGGGTTTATAACTTGATTGTAGTTTTCCTAAGTTTGAATAGCAAGTGTTCTTGTCTTCACATTAACTTCTGATATGCAAGTTGCTTTATGTTTTGTTTCTGTGCCTGGGCCCCAGGTAGTTTAGAAGGTAAAAAATAAAAACTGACCTAAAAAAAAACCCCAAAAAACATAAAAACAAAAAAACCCCTACCAAAATACATAAAGTCTAGGCTGTTGGCAATGGTATCTCTTTCTCTGGAGAAATAAAGCTGTTTCAATAATGAAATATAAAGATTTAAGTGCCTCAGACTGTCTCAATAATTAGAAGAGGGGTAATTCTGGTTGAAAGCTGTTTGTAAAATAGCATAATGAATTAGGTGGCTGGAGTAAAGTAGGCTAATAATGAATGCATTATAGCAAGTGGAGTGACTCTGCAACCTACTTTCAGCCTTTGCTGTGTATGCAGTTTTACATTCAACACCTTAATATTTATTTTTCTTTTATTTCAATAAGGCCACAAAGACTTCAGGTTTGAGACCAATGGAACAAAAAGATACTAAAGCAGTACAAGAATTAATCAACACTTACTTGAAGCAGTTTAATCTTGCTCCCGTGATGGATGAAGAAGAGGTAGCCCACTGGTTCCTGCCTCGGGATCATATTATTGACACTTACGTAGTAGAGGTAAAACATGCCCTAACTACTTCATGAACGTATGTGAATGCCACTTAAAGAGGTTCATGTCAGCATCAAGTTTTTGAAATGCGGACAGTATGAAAAGTATGTGCAATAGGTAGAACTTGATACAGTGATTCCAAGCTTCGTTCTTTGTATTGCATTCTGTTAATGAGAAAATTGTGATAAACTGCAGTGCTCTTATAACAGGATATTTTAAAGAATTTAGAAATTTCAAAATATCACTATCTTGGAAATATTACAGTAAAGAACCTTATTTATTTTTAAAAAACCCTCTTGCATCTGCATTCCTACATTTTTTTTCCATAGAGAAATGACATGATAATAAGCAGTGGTCTTCAAATCCTCTTTTTTAGAAAAAGAGGAAAAATGATGCAATGACTGAGATAAGGATTTGTTTTGAATGCAGTATCATTCTCTCAGGTGTCTGAAGTTTCTGCCATACACCAGTTAAAAATTCTTTATTTTTAAAACAAATTTTAGGGGAATTATGTAATTATGTTTTTTGATGGTCTGCTGCAGTAAAATATATTTTTTCCAGTAAAAGAGCATGCGTGTATTTATGTGTATGAATTTGTGTGTGTACATATATAATATATATGTAAAATAGAGAAGTAAAAATTAACATCCTTTGGCACCATCATGAGTTGCTGTTAGCTAGGAGTTCAGTTATCTTGAAAATTACAATCTTTGTCCACTAACAAGATGAAGAGCATCTTCATCTGTTCCTACCACTTACTCTTTCCTCCCCATCCTGCCACTCTCACCCTCCATCCTGTTGGTCACAATACCTCTTGCAAAAAAAGCAGTGCAGGAATAGATTAGCATTTGGATCGGAAGTCCCCAAGGCATGGTTGGAATAGCTACAATAAAGCTAGTGGAGAAAGATACTCTCTTCCCTGTGAGTCCCTGCTAAATCAGTTGTAAAGGTTGTATTTAGATAGTGTATTCCTTTAAAAAAAGTGATACGGTTATTTGAAAATGATCAGCACTAACATCCTTAAACCCACCAGCTCCTCACAGAAGCTGCAGGTTGTGAAGCTCGGCATTCCTACACTGCAACCTGGATTTGGGCAGGAGTCTCAGCTGAATTTAGAAATTCAACTGCTGCTGGAGATGAGAGGTCCTGCTCAATCGGTTGTCATTGTCCAAGCTTAGCTTTCTACTTTGTAGTGGGTCTAGTGCTCACTGGACTCTTCCATGGCCTAATTTAATCTATTGTCCCTCCTTCTTCCCCCACTCCTCTTCTTCCCTCCTTGCTCCCTGGCTTGGTTTTTTGCTTTGTTGGTGAGTTGAAGCCCACAGAAGACCCCACAAGCACCGGCATCAGCATGAGTGTGCCATTGACAGTGCCATTTTAACTCAGTGTCGCAGTCTTCACTTGCTTGTTTTGCACTCTCTCTTGAATTAGTTTTCCGCTATACAAAATGTAGATTTGTTAGTGCTTAAAATCTTTTTAAGACCTGTGTGACCTGAAGAAGTTTAGTGTCAGATTTTTAAGTCATCTTTGTAATGTGCAGAGCTAAAACCTTGAAGTACTCTGTATAAATCCTGAATTAATATTTTCATCATCTTTACTGAATTTAGTGAGTGACTTCACTTTTCTGTTATTTGTTAGTTTAGTTCTACTACAGATTCTGTACCTGCTCTAAAACAATAGCTTTTTTGAATGTGATGGGTTCAACTCTTTTACTTTTTACTGTAGAAGTACTATCAGTTTAAGGACCCATGTGAGGTCCTTCATTGAGCTCAAAATAGTGGGCACCAGTCATTCAAAAATAAAGCAAGCGACAACAGGCATCTGTGTGTCTCCTTTGCCTTACCTTCTTGGAGGTATTAGGAGACCCAGTCGGAACAGGAGTGAAAATCTGGGTAGTTTTTTTGTGCTCAGCGTGTCGCTCATAACCCATGTAATAATTTCCCATTTCCTGCTAATCTATACTTGAAAATGGCTAAACTTCATTAGGTGCATGAAATAGTAAAGTTTATGTAGGATGCTTTAGATTTCTGTATAAGTACCTCTCTGATGACTACGGGTCGTACTAGAATTTCAATGTATTTTAGCACTGCTGTCTAGTAAATAGATTGTGCTTGTTGATTAATAATTACTAGAGCTGATTTAAATATATTTTGTATACCAGCACTTTTTTTCTGGTTTTAGAAAGTTGAGGAGATTATTCCTCAATGTGAGTGAGCTTCATCAGATTTATTATTATTTAATTTTTATTTATATAGGTGAAATAAAAGATAAATACTTATTTGATTTTTTTATTTATTATTATTTTAAAATATTCTTTTACAAATAAGTTACATAGGAAAAAAAATCTATACTTTTTTTTTGGAAGTGTGCTTTGTTAGCTTTGTTTATAGCATGCTGAACCTGAGAAACAAACAAATGTTTTGGCAATTGGTTGCCAAAATGTTATTGGTATAATAAAGTAGAAAAATCTAAATGTTTGTCTCCTTTTCTGAAGTGATCATTTCAGGCTTCAGTCTCCCTTTGGTGTATTGGTACGTCCTTGGCAAGAATTCGATTTCTTTAAATCTTAGCTGAGATTACCTGTTACACCATAATACTTACAGCCTGTAGAACTGTGCTGCATTTATTACTTGCCCTCTGTAGAACTGCCGTGCTAGCCTAACCAATAACTGAGCAGTTACTTTTAATTAATTGACTTTTTTTTTCTTTTTGGTAGGGCTCAAATGGTACTTTAACAGACTTCCTGAGTTTCTACACATTACCTTCAACAGTGATGCACCATCCTGTTCATAAAAGCCTCAAAGCTGCCTACTCCTTTTACAATATTCATACAGAGACCCCCCTCTTGGACTTAATGAATGATGCACTCATTATAGCTAAATTGGTAAGTACTGGGGGGTGGGGTGGGGGGTGTTTGCTTCTCTCGCAAAACTATTCTTAGGAGTAGTGGTAGCAAGATAAGAACTGGCAGCAATTTATCCATGCCATTGCATTCTGTTTTCTTTTGCTGTCTACAGCACAGAGTGCAGTTGATGTAACATATGATATATATAAATATATATATAAAAATATAAAACACTATGCTTGTTTTTCCTTTTTACTTTGAGTGATGTTAGGGAATGACAAGTGCATGAAGATTAAGCATTTTCAATAGCTTGAACTGTGTTAACATCCAAGAGCACACTGATGACCATACTCACTAAACACCAGAAAAATGGAAAGTGTCACTTAAAATAGTTTCCCTCCGAGATGAGTTAGTAAGTTCTGTTAAATACATTTTGTTTAAACTATTTTTTATTTCTACAAAATGTAAAAGTTCATTGGTGCAAGCTTTATCATTTTATCTTGTTAATAATTGCTGCCTGTGAGCTCTGTAGAATGTCATGTGGTAGCTTTTAAGCACACCTTCATGCATGGAATCACACAGATAGATGGTTTCATTAAATGAAAGGAAGAGACTGTGTAAATGAAGTTTTTAAACATAAAAATTGTAAGAGTTTAGTTCTGTCTGAAAAACTAACTTTCAGCCCTGAATCATCAGGGTTTCGTGGGAGTGCAGTGCAAACACCAATGGCAGTGTAGTCTGTGGTATGGAGCTGGGCTCGTGATGCACAGCCCAGCACTCTGAATGAATTCTGAAACCTGTTTAGCTCTGGCAATTCACAGCACCACAAAGGCTTCATCCAGTCCGTGGTATCCATGCTAGCAACTGTTCCTAACATGCTGCAGAGCACAGGCATGTTTTCTGCTCCTCATGCTTGAAGCCTGCCCCTCCCAGCTGAAGTGTTGCTGCCGCACTGCTTGCAGTATTACACCTACCAGATGAGTGCTCAATGCAAGCAAGTGCAGCCGACCACGTTCAGAGCTGCCTTCACTGCATGTGGCACAGGGATTTCTGTGTTGATCCTGTGTGAAGCCAGTGGTCATCTGCAAAAGCAGTATCTGCTTTCAGGCTGCAGGAAAGCAGCCACACAGTATTCAGCTTGACTGTCTCAGCCTTGTTCGTGCAGTGCTGCAGCTGAGCTGGTATCTATGATGTGAACTGCTTGCTGAGGCTTGTTGACTTATAAGCAGTATTGAGCTGAATAGCTGTTTGGCAAGGAAAACTCCTGGATAGTCATTGGGGAATATAGAACACCATTTCAGGCTCCAGAATAATACCAATGGATGTTCAGAGACAGATTTTGAAAGGCATTAAGATATATGAAGATAGGGGAGGGTGGCTAGTATAATTTTTGGAAGTGGCTAAAAGTACTAGTACTACTTATTCTTAAAAATCGAAGTGGAAAAAGGAATAAACATTGGTCTCCATTTGAAGTGTGGCATAGGGAGCTGAGCGGCTGGCCATTCAGTGCGCCACAGGTGGAATGGGTAAGGAGGTCTAACTGCAAGGCTTTGCACCTTCCTCTGTCTACATTTCTCTCTGAATGTGACGTGCAATTCTTTTCTTTGAAATGGATCACCATGTAGTTAGAATACTAGCGATTAGATGCCAGTGGATTGCCGAAGTACCTGCTGGGCCTGGCTGCATCATTGGATGCCTAATTACATTTGCAGATCTGACACTTGGACTTCTAGATGAGGAGAGGTGAGGGCAAGGGAAGCAAAGTGATAGTGCAGTCCTATTCTCACAGCCTTTTGTTTACAAAGGTGCTGGGTCTGGCTGGGATGGAGTTAGTTTTCGTCATAGCAGCCCATATGGTGCAGTGCTTTGTATTTGTGACTAAAACAGGGTTTGCGCACCAGTGTTTTGGCCATTGCTGAACAGTGCTTGCACAGTCTCAAGGCTTTCTTTCACCACCAGTGAGTAGGCTGTGGGTGGGCAAGAAGTTTGGAGGGGACACAGCCCAGAAAGCTGACCCCAGCTGACCAAAGGGATATTTCACACCATATGATGTTGTGTTCCGTAATAAAGGTTGAAGGAAAGGAGGAGGAAGGGGGCAGGGGGGTGGTCCTGCTTATGGCATTTTATCTTCCCAAACAACTATTATGCTTGTTTGAGACCTTGCTTTCCAGGAAGTGGCTTGACATCTGCCTGCCAGTGAGAACTAGTGAATTAATTCCTCTTTTTGCTCTGCTTGTGCATGCAGCTTTTGCTTTATTTCTATCCACAAATCATCTTGCCTGTCTTCTGGTTCCTTCCAGCCCATGGGAGGGGAGCAAGCAAACTTGAGTGGGTGTTTGGCTCTTGACTAAAGACAGCCCACCACAGTCCTGTCTGTACGTTACTCCCAGAGAACGCACTTTGGAGGTCCACATTCAGCTCAGCAAATTACTCTCAGGGTGTGCGTGTCGGTTTAATGTTGATTTTATCTTCATATTACACTATATAACATTATATTGGCAATTGGAGAACAAAATGACTGACCTCCAAAGCAAAGCCCAAAATCTGGGTTTATGCACTTGGGCTCCATGTATTCTGCATGGAAGGAGTGGGATTTTGCAGCAGGATAACACCCCAGCATCCCCCCAAACCCTGAGAATTTTATTGTTGAAGGTGACACTAAGTTTCTAGATCTAGAGCAGGAGAGAGCTTATAAACAGGGAAGAAGTTCACTTCTGAGTCTGCTTTAATGGTCTGGCAGAGCTGTGAGGCTGATGTTTAGACCCTGAATTAAAACTACATCTGTAGACTTTATAATTTATTTGAATTTTGAGTACTTAATTGCAGAGCTTCATTAGTGTGTCTGTAACTACAGTGTATCTCTATTCTACCCCACTTTGCTTCCTGCCCTCTGAGATTTCTACTAACTGTCTATTACTAACGTGGAATATTTTAAAATTTACTTCCTGAGATGCCAAGTGTCAAGTCCTTGCCACCTTATTTGTCTTGTTTCTGTGTGGTTTTCACAGCACGTTTACCTTAGCGTAGTTTCATCTGCACACGGAATGATCTTTGTGTAAGGTAGTGGGGAACCTTACTAAACGCACTGTCTGTGCTTGGTGACTTGCTTTTAAATAGCCCTGAACTTATGGGGAGCTTAAAATGCCCTTTAACCACCCTTTTTACCTGACGTGGGGTACTTATTTAAAAGAAAAAAAATACATCTAGTTTTTGTACTGAGTAAAGAACGTTCCTTACCATCTTCTTGTGCTTAAGTAACTGAGCATTGTTGCTTTGTAAGTTATTTTTATCTTAGAGCATAGAAAGTCCTGCCGGCGCATTGCCTTTGTGCCATTAAGACTCCAAGATCTTAAGTCAGACTCCCTTGCAGTTAATTGCAAATAAATGGACTTTTATATGCAGACCCCAAGCCAACTCAGCTATTCATACGTGATGATTGTCACTGTGATGGCTTAACAAACCTTGGTATTATGTTGCTTTTTAAGAGTTCACAGTGTGTGGAATCTGAGTATGTCTGTGTTGCTGCACAAAACTCTGAAACTAATTTGGCTGTGTGACTGTTCTGAGAGCAGAATGGCTCTTGGAGTGGTGAATTTGGGAGGCTCATGGAAAGAGGGGTCGGTAGAGGGTGCATGAGTAGGGGAGGGAGAGTAACGTGAAAGATTGGAGTTCTAGAGAAAATGGCATTTCAGAAAAGGGCCAGATCACAAAAATAAATGACTGAAAACCACCATAAACTATTTATGCAGCTTTAGCTGGAATATGCCGCATGTGTTTTTTACAGTCATATACAATGTTTTGACAGACATCTAAAAGGATAAAATAATGGATAATGCTTTAGGGACTGTTCAGACCTTTACCCCTGAAAGTGGCTTTAAAATTCCTATGCTTCTGGAAATAATCTTCAAGCAAAGTTGTGCCTTACACTTCACTTTTTATTGGGAAAATGTGTTTGTGTGTGTACCTACTTAAAAGGCAAGATTTATTCCCTTGTCTGTTTTTTCCACCTAATTAACCTAGTCTCTTGGATGTTGTATGCCACTGTGTAAAGTATCATTTGTACATCATTTGAAACTTTAAAAAGTAAAATTTAAAAAATGTTTTGCTATTGCCAGAAAGGATTTGATGTGTTCAATGCACTAGACTTAATGGAAAACAAAACATTCCTGGAAAAACTCAAGTTTGGGATTGGAGATGGAAATTTGCAGTATTATTTGTACAACTGGAGGTGTCCTGGCATGGAATCTGAAAAGGTAAGGGAGAAAAAAAGAGCTTCTGAATTGTGTTAAGTATAATAGTACATTAATCTACATTGGCCAAAATGGACAGAAGTTTTAAAGTAACTTTTTTAATTGGTCATATTTAAGATCCATAATTGAGGTGCAGCAAATAAATGATGTTTAGAGTTATTGCAATACTTAAACTAAAATACCATATTTTTCTTCTTATTTTAGGTTGGTCTTGTATTACAATGAGGACACTTACGTTTCTAGAACTCTGAGGTCATCATTTGAGTTAATTTGATCTCCATAACTCTTGGAACCGTATTGTTCAAGAGGAGTAAAAGCACAACGTCAGTGATACTGAAATAGTCCATTAAACCTGAACAATGAAGACATCCATATGTGACCAAATTTATGCATTTTCAGATAGATCAGAAGGTCCATGAAACTCTGCTATTGTCCATGAAAAGAATAAAAGCACATTCATTTAAGTTTCAAAGCTTAGCTTGCACCTTGATGAGAAGAAGGTATTTTTTTTTTTCCACTCTGTAGAAAAGACTGTTTTGTACAAACTGAACTTCAGTGGTGGATTAGGGTACAAAAATATTTGCTATTATGTGGATGAACTGCTGCATTTCTATTTATTAAGTGGTGGTGTATGTTTGTCAGTGTAACAGAATGAAGGATACAAACTTGAGTATCTTTGCTTATTTACTTCACGTGGATATCATCATTTGGGGGAAAATCACGAAGTATGATACGTTTGTAGCTCTATGAAAGTCCTGGATGTTTTTGTAACTGGAGCAGTATGACAATGTACTGGTTTAACTAGTGCATTTGTTTCTCCATAAGCAACGCTGCCAAATCAATAAAAATACAGATTTGTACTTTGATCTTCAATAGATCAGTGGATTGATTTAACGGTATCGCACTGTTCAGTGCAGGTGTTATCTATGTTGCCGGAATGATAATACATTACTGTACTTAATTTACAGTTGTGGCACAAAACCTTAGTTTTTCCTCAGTAGAGTAACATCAGCCTGTGTGTAAAACTAAGAACTTTAGTAGTGCTATCAGGATATTTATAGTTTGAATGTTTTCAACGCTTCTGCGAAATTGCACATATTCCTTTGTCTACTTTGATTTCCTATGAAGTCTGTAATTCTAATGAAAAGTATCTTGTGTAAATACGTATTCATAAATTGTTCCTGGTAGTGTTTTTATCCTGACTTTGGAACAAGAAGTTTTGCTATATATGTGGCTGGTAGGCAGAAGAGAAATGCTCCACCCTCAGTCCTTGGAAGTCCCCTGTACTGCACTTCCTGAAATGTAAGAGGGCTGATCTTTGTTGTTGGGGGGAGCTCTTTTAATTCCCTCACAAATGCTCGGCAACCAGAGCGGCTTCTGAAGCACTTTATATGCATTCCAGCATAGTGTCATAGCTAGATATGATAGCAGTTCTTTCAGCTCACGGATGCTGCAGTAGCGTGAGCACCAAGAAAATCTGCAGTAAGAAACTGTTCTAGCTGAAAGTGCCAAATTGTGGTAGTGAAGCCTCTGTGCTGTGAGCGTCTTTTGAATGTGACTTGACTATCTCATGAAATGCAAATGTCTAAACTTTCCTTTTAAACATGCCTGTAATTCTGACAGCAGATTTTGCTGGAAGTTGAATTCTGTACCTGAAAACATCAATTTAGATGAAGATAAATTTGTCTGTTCTTCATAACTGCTAGCCCTACCCACCTCCTTATAGCAGTGGGGTTTTTCTTTCTTCCCGCACCTTTTCCAGTGTGTGAATGGTTTGTGGTTTGGCTTCTTGTCCAGTTGTGGTGAGAGGATTCTGCCCTAGAGACAGTGATAAATACTTTCCCTTATAGCATTATAGCTCTGTGATTAAAGCATCTGACCTCCTTCAAACAAAGGAAGGGATTGAATGTGGCTTGTCTGACCCCTGGGTGTGCACCAGCTTGGGACCTCACGAATTTAGAAGGGCTCCAAAGGAGATCTTTCAGACATCCAGTGGTGAAGTTGGGCTTCACAGCTTTGGCCACTCATACCTGCCTGCTAGCAGCAGTCATAACAGGGAGTCCAAGCTCCCTCCGCACCATCTGTGTGAGGCCTGAGCAGAATTAAGTGCCTGAAAATGTCATCAATGGTGGCGATAATCTGAGGTAATGAGGAGGATTTAATCTGAGCTCCGTCAAAGACTGAAGTTCTTAACTCCCAAAAGGCAGGAAGGTGCCTTCCTGGCTGGGCATTCACGTTGGGGCCCGCTGGGATGAGGAGGAGGTTCACCCAGGGGCTCAGTGCATTCTGCTTTGGCTCTAGAGAGCCCTGGCCATCCTCGCCCAGCTGCTGCTCGGTGTGAGGTGGGAGAGCAGGGCATGGCGCTGTCCTCAGGGCTAAGGCACTTCCTTGCCAAGAAGTGGTCATGGCCCAGCTCTCCCTAATCTGGATGGATGGTGTTGAATACTAGATATGCTCATGTTCTCTGCCTTCCCTCCCCTCAAAAAAACACGGGTGGAAGAAATGGTAGGCAGACATTTCCTTTTCTCCTCTCTTCTCTGAAATCAGAAGGCAAATTGTCCCCGGTACTACGGTTTGGAAAAGTGTTGAGGCCATGATGGGACCAAGTATGTCCAGACAAAAGACATACTTGGGTTTCCTGGGCTTCCTGCCATCTGCCTTTCTCCCCTAATCTCGGGGATGTGGAGGAAGGAGTGTGACCACTCTTGAGCTCTCCTCTGGGAAAATGGTGCCCATCTTGAATCCAAGGGGTAAAATGCCTCTGTCTCATTTTCTGGCTCACGCTGCATGCTAACTGAGGAGGAGGAGGGCAGCCGTGCCCCTGTAGAAGTTGTGCAGCGCTGCAACTGAGAGAGAACTTGCTGGGCTGGAGAGCGTGAGGGAGGTAGGCACCTGAGCCTGAGTGTTGGGGCAGTTCCTGGGGAGCTGTGTTCGTGAACCTGTGTGTGTTACCCAACAGCTGTTAATCCAACATGCTCTCCTCTGTCCCTGCCGAGAGCTCAAACCTTTTGGCTAGCCACGCTCTGCACCTCCAGGGCTTTGCTGGAGGTTCACAGCATCAAGAGGATGTGAATGTTGAAGGTGTCCCAGCCTGCACCCATACAAGACGACTCAGGAGATGGAAATTGTGACAACTCACTCTTGCTTCTTAAGCAGGTACTTAATGAAAGGTTATTATCCGTGCGGGTGCCACTGTCAGCTTCTGGGTAGGAGAGGCTTCTGTGGCGTTTCCAAAGTTGGACCCGTCTGTTCATTAGGCTTGCTATGAACAGCTACCAGGTAAGACTCCTCAAAACCTAGCAGCCTGTTTCACAAAGACTGGCAAACTTAAAGACTTGCTCCACCACTTTTCAAACCAGTCTTTTGAAATACCTGTGATTTCTTTCCCAGAGTCATTTCCTATCTGCTGAAGGGACACAGCTCCCTGAAGAGAGCTATAGACCTGGGCAGGCAGCGAAGTGCTTGGAAGATGGCTGCCGCCGCACTTGGGGTCTTTAAAGGCCAAGATTTAAATGTTACAGTTCGCCAGCATGGGAATTAAATACACTAATGCCTTCAAAGTTTTATGCTTTCAAAAAGCCAAAATGGGGTGTATTGGGGACTATGAAACAAGGCATAAAAACCTCACTTCATTTTGTCACCCTCGGCCAGGGAGGGCGAAAGTTTTGGCATTAGATGTCTTGGTTTTGTTTAAGCTTCAGGGAGCATCATGCCTGCAGAATCATTGCTACTGCCTCCCTTTGTAGTTGGTATTGTGAACTGAAGTCACTTCTAAATAAAACTAAAATACAGATTAATAAAATCTCTGAAAAGTGTAACGTCTACATTCCGTTTGTAGGGAACAACAGAGTAACTCAATTAAGGTATTTTGTGTTTTTTTCTATAGTACCATACTGAACTTCAGCTTAAAATACGGAGCCCCAGGTAAATTCCTAGGCTGCCTGAATTGCAGCTCTATTCCCTTCCTCCGACACAACTATCTCGCTAGGAAACTGTTCGTAGTCCCTAGTAAAACGAAAGGAAACTCAAAAGTTAGGTGGTATGTTTTCAGTCTTGTAGCAGTTACAGCTGTCATCTATTTTATATACAACACTATGCGGCTTATCTGGATTCCCTGGGAAATAATTTTAGACTCCATTTAGAAAGCAAATTGAGTTTTGGTTCGTTTACGTTTTCTCACAAGGATGTGCGTTAATAGTTTCTGTATGGCTGTATTTTTTCAAAATGCAGCGGTAGCAATTTGGTTTTGTTCTGTATTTGAAAACAAGTTTTTCCTTCAGCATAGCAGGTACCAGGTATTAGATGGAAGCCAGGTCTGCATGCATTCTTGACCAAAACAAGTTTATTGTTCAGCAAACTATGAAAGTTCACAAAGGAAGTCCGCCTGTGCTGTTACAGCTGTTTACTTGAAACAAGCATTGAACCAGCTTTGAAAGAGTTATAACAGCATGGACCTTTGTTTAAATAAACTTTCACTTTTGGTATTGATTTGTTTGAATAATTATGCTTGACTCAAATCCATTTTGCTTGAAGCATGTTCATCTGTATAAAATACAATGTTTGATGCTTTGCATTAATTCCAGAGGTGTACTTCCTATGTCTGAAATTATTTGGCATGTTCGTTATTGATTTTAACCCTGTGATCTCCAACTGCAAAAGAAATATTTACCCCCAGGTAAAGACTGACACCCAAGTTTAAGCAGCATTTTTTATTGAAGCAGAAAGTACCTCAACTGAATGTAACATAAAGTTTACCTTGTATTCAAGTGCTTTGCACCATAAAGCCTAACAAGATAGTTCAGTTAGAGCTGTATTCCATATTGCATTAAAAAAAATCAGTTTGATACGAAGAGCGAAACTAAAACCAGTTATGCTGAAAAAGCTTTTTTCTTTTTGCGAGGTGGTTTCTTTATCTTACTTGGATTTGGAACAAGTTTCTTGATTTTCAAAGGCTGCAAAATGACATTTGAAAGATCCTGCTGATTGCTTTCCGTACACTTCCGCTTCTGGCCTGCGAGCTCATCCCCCTGCTCCTCTGCAAGCTGCTCTGTTTCCTGATTTTCTGAAGAATCTGTATGCACATAAGCCACAGATTCTTCAGTTCTGTACTGAAACCATGGCACTTCCAAAGCTGGTATCTTTGGAATTATTGCTTCTATTGCTTCTGTAAATTTATCAGACTGCTTTTTAAAGCCTAGTGCTAGAATGGATGTTAAGCCAAGAAGTGGTGCAACCGTTTCACTGAGACGGGGAACCTGGCCTGCTGGTGTGGCTCGACTTGCACTCAGCTGAATAAGGTGCGATGTGATCATGGCAGGTTTTGCAGACTTGCAGACCAGCAAGAGTAGCAGTTCATTTTTTTCCAATGCTTTTGTAACTTCATTCACTCCAATAGCAAGCTGTCTTCTGATACTTATGTCAGTCCATCCAGGTTTTTGTTGATGGTCTTCTGTTTCCTCTTCTTTAGGGAGTTCACTGGTGCTCGCATCACACTTTCTTTCCATTTGTTTTTTTGTCAGGGCACGTTTTTTCTTTCTTGGAGTCTCTATCTTTTTAAGTCCACTATGTTTAATCCTTTCTTCTAAGGTCTGTAGTATAAAATGCATATCTTCTCCATCTATGGTTTTCCACTGAAAAACAAAGGGGTTATCTAGACATGTTTTTACAGTGGTTTTCTTTGCTTTACGAAGCGTTGCTGTCCCTGGCTGAATTACAGACATCCTGAGGTTGTTTCGTGTTTTGCCACTCTAGCTGTGAAGGGAAGGAAAAGGGAGACATTAGTGCAAATGCCAATACTGGACTGTTTGCTGTGGACATCATTACCAGAAGATTCTCTATGGAAGGCAGAAGAGCAACATCACATCTCAAAGTGATACTGGCAAGGACCACCCTCCTCACATTAAATCTCTGCGCTAACCCTTAACAAATCCTCCAACAAGGCACATGCTGTGCTGCCCTTTTTTTTTTTTCTTTAATAAATAAAAAAACCCAGCAGACTGGACAGTAATGAAACACCAATGACAAGAGACCCTTCTGAAGCTGAATGAAAGCAGCTGGAGGTATTACAGATTTAAAGAAACAACAACAACAAACAAAACAAAAAAACTGAAAACACAACCAAAAACCAAACCCCAGAACTACAAGCTGAAGGACCTCGCAGTTTTCACTGTTGTGCAGCTGTGTTGTAGCAGTATTATGACATGAAGGGGGTAAAAAAAAAGAAAAAAAAAAAAAAAAAGACAATCACAACATGAAACAAGCTCCAAGTTCCTGAACTGATTTAGGATTTTTAAAACTTTAATTTTCTTTTTCACTCTTTAATCAATTTCTTCTGTTTGTCTGCATTTAGAAGTTATGATAGAAATCTGCACACTGTCAATTTGTGCTTTCAGTGAAGGAAGGCGATTCTCTACAGGCCTCCAGAAAGTTCAGAAGGGATCTTTTGTGTCACTTGGACCATGCCTTTAGGGAGGAGAAAAATTAAATGGGAGCAGAGAAAGTGTAATTCTTCTAGCTCTTACTGATCTAGTCCAGAGTAACGGTGAAGGCAGGGCTGATTGCAGGCCCTGGTTAGTTTGGAAGTCCCCACACTCCTGCCTGGTTTACTGTAATTACCATCTCCTTGCTGAACCAGTGGTATCGTCATTATTGCACACAAGCTTTAAGAATCAGCTCAGGTTTCAAATCGGGCGAAATACGACGACTCTCCTCAGTTTCCTAGTTACCCAAGTAGGCCCATGAACAGCATTTATGTACATCTTGAGCAGCAGCCTTTAGATACTCACAAGATACCATTTTGCTAGTCCTATCTGTTCTCTGTGTACTGGCCATACGCTACCTTTATTAAAAAAAAAAAAAAAAAAAAAGGCAAATGCCATCTTCACTGAAATTCCCCCAACAGTATATGTACTGCCATAAAGCAACATCTGGATGAAGGGATTCTCCCTTGTTCAAACCCTCATCTGGAAGCCAGCAGGAGAAATGCATCAAACAGAGCTGTATCAATGCAATGCAAACTGTGAAGTTGTTACCCACTGTGAGAGTCAAAACCACAGGAGTAGTTTTCAGGGCTACAATAAAGCACTGTGCCCCTCTCGGTACTCCCAGGAGAGCCTAGGAAATGTCCCGCAGGGTCGCCCCCGCCACGCTCCATCCAGCCCAGCTGAGCGCTGCGGGGGTGAGCGGGGGTGAGCACCGTGCGCCCCTCTGCTTGCCAGCGCCCAGGGTTGCATCAGGGATGCGAGACTGCAGATCTGCCAACTTGTTCCATCGGTCCTTTGGGGAGCTGCGCCCCTGCAGTTATCCCTTCTGCTTACCATTGCAGTGGCAACAACCAGAAAGTGGAAACAACTGAGGAATGGAAATGCCCACTAGAAAACTTATGTGTGACGGAGGTAGAAATGGAAGCTTATGACGGGTTAAGGGAAAAAAAAGGAAAAGCTCTGGGCTATCGTTTTTAAAAGCTTTTCATTGAGGGATGCTCTGATGACCTTTCACAAGGTAGACAGCAAAGTCAGCAGCAGACCTGCGCATGAGGACGGCGCAAAGCACGCGCGATTTCAGGTGACAGATGGCACGCTTTACAAAACGGGCACAGCCGAGGGACGCGAGCACGCAGAACGGGAGATACGGCAACGCGGCCAACGGCAGCCAGGCGGAGCGGGTCCTCCGCCCCGCGCCCCCGCCCCCGCTGCCCGCGGAAGGGACAACCGCGGCCACGCGGCCCGCGCCCCCCGCCCGGCACGGAACGGAACAGGCGTTGCGGCCGCCCCCGGGCCCCAGCCCTCCCGCGCCCGGGCCGCGGCAGCCGCCTCCCCGGGACCGCCTCCCCCTCCTGCCCGCCGAGCGGCCGCAGGCCGGGCCCAGACCGGCGCCCCGCGGGACCGCGCCGCCCCCCCAGCCCGAGCGCCGGGCGGCAGCAGGGCCTGGGCCGCCCCCGCGCCGCCGCCGCCGGCAGCGAGCCGGGCCCACCTGCGCCGCGGCCTCCGCCGGCCGCCCCGCTCCCCGCGCACACGCTCCCGGCCGCAGCACGCCGGGGCCCAGCGCAGCCCCGCTCCGCCCCTCGGCCCGCCCCGGGGCTGGCACAGCGCGGTCCCCGCCACCGCCCTCCGGCCGCCCTCGGCGGCCGCCGCCCGGCGGGGCGGGGCCACCCGGCGTGGGGGCCGCGTGCGCGGCGGGCCGGGGGAGCAGCGCGGGGGCGGCCGGCGAGGCAGGGGGGCGGGCAGGGAGGCGGGCGCCTGGCTCGGCCGGCCGAAAGGCGCGCCCCTAGCGGCGGGCGCGGTGCAGCGCGGAGCCGCCGGCTGCGGATGCCGGTGCGAGGCGGGCCGAGCTGCCGCAGCCGCCCGGTGTCCCTCCCCGGGCCGCCGCGCAGGGAGCCGGCGCGTTGCCGTGCGGTGGAAGGCGGCGGTGCGGGCGGCCGGCGCTCGGCGGGCCCCGGCGCAGGGGCTCGGTGTGAGGGCTGCCGTGCGGGGCTTGCGGGGGTGACGGCAGCTCTGCCTTGTCCCGCGTCTCCTAATGAAACCGCGGCCAAGCCGACAGGTGCTGCCCCGGGACCTGGGAGCAGGCGGGGCGCTCTCCCGCAGCCGTCCGGGGCGCGGCCACCCCGCGGCGGGCGGTACCGGCGCTGCCCCCGACGGCGGCGCGGGCCCCTCGCGGAGCTGCAGGCACGAGCCGGCGGGGGTCGTTCCCAAGTTTTTTTAAATCTCCTTTCACTTCCCGAAACGGACTCGTTCCCGGCTCAGCTTAGCCGGCGCGCGGCGGGAAGCGCTCTTCGTACCCGGGCCGGTGGAAGTCAGCGGGCTTCGAAGTGCTGAGGCACGGTGCGCTCACGGAGCGACGCATATGAATGCGTAGAGGTGTGACTGTAAATAATTTACTAATTGATAGAATAGATAAGCGGGGATGCGTTTTTTCCCCTGTGGTTACAGTTGTAGGCTAGTTTATCAATCCATTTCTTTCTAATGCTGTATTTACCACAGCACAGAAAAGCCCGGCGTTCGCCGGGTGCCTGGTGTGTGGCATCCCCAGGACGGCCGCGTTCTCCAGGGTTGCGGCCGGAGGATGCGGGGGCAGGGGGCAGCGGGGGCGGCGGCAGCAGCAGCGAGCGCGCTCGTTGCGGTTCAGGTCACTCAAGAAACCCCTTTTCCGAGCGAACGGCTTGCAGACCTGCCGTGCCCCTGCGTGTGCGACCCAGCTCTGTCCCGCTGCAGCATCCCGCGCGGCCCGTGCTCGGTGCCCCCTCCCCGCCCTGGCGCGGTGCCGGCAGCTGCGCGGCGGTGCGGGGCCGCTGTGTCCTGCCCGGGCCCCGCCGCCGCCCCCGCCCCGCCCCGCAGCGCGGCCCCCAGCGGCAGAACCGCCGCGGCGCCGCCGGGGAAGGAGCGCGGCTGCTCGCGGCGCGTCCTCGCAGCATCATGGCTCTCCAGGTAGGAGGGTCGGCACCTGGGGCGGCGGGCAGGGCAGGGCAGGGATGGCGGCGGTGTCCGTCTGCGCCGTGCCGTGGCGGGGACAGCGGGGCCCCTTCAGCGCAGGGACTAGCTGCAAAACCAAGGCTGCCAGGTGGCACGGGGGATTCACCTCAGCCTGGGGCGGTTGAATGACGCGTTACTTCTCGCAAGTGGAGGGCGAGAGACATGCTGCTTACTTTGAACCGTTCGTAGGTCATGTAATTTTTTGGAGCCTTGCCTGTTCGGAGCATGGTGAATTAACTTTTTGTCATGTGTGCGGCCGAGTCTGCTGGGGCTGGGTCGTGCGCGGGGTCGGTCGGCGCACACCGCAGCAGCAGTATGTGCGCGGCTGGGAACCATGAAGAATTTTTAAGGGAGTCGTGCGTATTTGTTTAGGGGTGTACGTCTGTGGAGCGGTACGTTTTGATGGGCTTGTGCTTTGGTAGAGAAAGTTTCAACTTTCTGCCCTCAGGCTAGAAAGGTCTTCCTTCTACCTTCTCTGACTATAGATTTAAATAATTTTTGAGGAAATGATCTTCATTGCTGGCTTTTAACCTCTTCTCTTTGTAGCACACGATGAATACTTCCCTTGTCTTGCTCATGCCCTGATGGATTAGGCTGTTTTTCTTCATTAGGCTTTCGATTATCCCTTTCACTTCAAGATTTGGAAGGCCTTTTATCCCGGTCTCATTATAATGTCCGTCTCAGCTCGGTTAGTGTGTGTGTGCTGCAAAGAGCGGACAACATAATGCTCTGACCTAGATGCAAGGAGCGTATTGCCAGTAGCTCAGCAATTTTCTTCTGAGCTGCAATTACGTCAAATGGCACAGAGGTTTCATTGTGGTGTTTTACAGCTAAGAGCAAGAATCCTCTTTCTTCAGTGGGTCAGAACTGCCAAATCCCAAACATAACGCTGCCTTTGTTCCACTGGTGATCACTGAAATTATGGTTTGTTTTATTCTGCCTTGAATTCACGCTGGAAAATAAATTTAATAGCCTGATGATTAAGCAGTGAGCCATAAATCACTCTTAGAAAGAGCTGGATGCAGTATGATAATGGCATTCAATTTCAGTGTATAATTACACTTTCACATAAAATATCAGTGGTTGAAATATTACAATATTCTACGCGTTCTGCATTAGATATTACAGAGGTTTTCTATCCACTGTCATTTTGGTTGGCAGCTACCATCCATATCCATAAAACTCATTGAATCAAGCTGCAGGGGACTGAGAACAAAATTAATAAAACAATGTTTTCCTTAGGGAGGCTGTAAAAGATTTATAAATTCTGCAAACTGGTAAAATAATTCTGCTGTAAATGAGGAATTCATTGAAGCTTTTTTCTTAGCAAAAAGGGAGTATGTGATAATAAACTAATGATTTGTGCATTTGTCTTCAATGCACGTGTATATGCATATGTTTATGTCTGTATATATATGCTTTTAATTTGAGGAGTTAAAAGGGAATTTTATCGACACATGATTAGAAGGAAATTATATTTTTATAGGTTGCTCCTAAGCATGTTGTATAAGCCAGCAAATCCTAAGCAACAGTCTGTGCACAATGATTGGCTAGAGGGAGATGAAGAAAGAAATGTTTGGTATTTAAATTTCGTTTCTGCATACTTCTTGCTGTGCAAGATAAGCATTTGTGTATTTTTAAAACATTATCTTGTGATACTTGCCTAGAGATCCAAATAGAATAAAAGTATATGAAGATAAGAAGCTTATTAACTTAATGCTTTCCTTTCTTGATTTATTTTTTGAGTTATTTTTTGTCTTGTACAAGTCTAACACCACTTCTAGTTCATTCTTACTGTGGAGTTTAGATCAGAAAACAATTCAAGGCATGTGGAATATTTCCACATTTGAAGAAGAAATTAAATTATCTGAAATACCTGTCTGTAGCCACAGCTGTTGCAACCAAGGCAGTCCAGCCGTGGTTACAAAGATTCTGCAGTAGGGATTCCTTAGGGATTGGATCATACTACTGTGCACATCATGAAAACTGGGCCAGCTGACAGAAGATTTCTGAAGATTTGTCATTTACTGATTTGACCTGAAATACAAAGATTTTCATTCTTGTATAATTACATGCATAAAATATTTCAATATTTAACTATTTCCTTTTAATATCTGCAATTTAAAGGGGTTTTATAACAACAAAAATAATTGGCTTGCACTTTGTGGCAAATACTAAAACTGTGTCTCCTGACCTACACATTGAGATATTTCACCACCAGCAACACAGCAAACCCATCCATTCATGAATATATGGTCTGAAGTTCTGATTTATAAGTACTGAATCTACATCGATATTAATGTCACTATTGCTAATTTAAAACATTAAATCAGACTGAAATTACTTTGTTTAGCTAAATTGCCAGAAATATTTGTTGTTCCGACCAGTCAGAAGGCACAATTCCCGCTCCACAGAGCTTATTACTTCAAGATAAGTTCAAATGTGCATTAGGTTTTCTTATTTAAAAAAAATACAAAATCTTTCCTGTGACTAGAGAAATGAAAAAGCGGCCTAAAGAAGCTCAGTACAGACTGCTGAGGTAATGCCAGGGTCTTAGTTAACAGAGCCACAGCACTCATGCTGAAACCATTGTTGAATACATTGCTGGTTTTAGCACAAAGTTGTAGGCTGGTTTTGTACGTGTTAAATATACATGTAGTAGCACATCTTGCAGGATTTACTGCGCCTCTGCAAATGCAGATCCAGCTCAAAAGCTAAAGTAATTATTGAAACCAGCACATAGCATATTTAACAGAAAAAATATACAGGCACTTAAGAGTAGTGCATTGACCTGGTGGGTCTGTGGTCAGTGTACAGAATCTAGTGCTCTCTGAAATGTCAAGGGCATGAAACAGGACTCCAAACTTTATGCTAAAGTCTGGCCTGAGACCTAGTGCAGAGAGAGAATAACGGCTATAGCCTTGGGTTGATGCGAATGTGGGATGTATGATGATTTAAGGAGTAAATCTATACTCCATTCTTGTGCTCCACTGTGTTTGAGAGTTGGGTATTGAAGGTGGTCCTGGCAGTAGCACGGCTCATCTCTGAGGTAAGTCTGTGCCAACTGTGGCTCAGCAGTCACTGAGGCAGAGAAGTGGAAATGAAGGGGGAAAAGGGCAATCCCCCCCAGAGGGTATTCAAGCTCTGCCACTCAAGTCAGTGCTATGCAGTCAGGGCCAAAAGGATTCAGAGATTACTGCTGGGGTGTAAAGTTCAATGAACACCTTCCATACCTGCAGTGTGACTGTGAAAGACACATATACTATGTGCGTTGTATAGGCTGCTTCCGTGAATATATCTGTAGATATCCTGACACTAGACAGTCTGTAATGTTTCCAAGTGTTCAGATGTAAAACTGTTGGAAAAAAGAGGTTTACTTATTTTAGCAGTGCTGACTCTACCAGCTAAATAGGTCTAGTTCCCTTACTAATAACATACAGTTTTGTTAAGCTTCTTTCATGGGAAAATACCTAGACTTACCACTAAGCCCAAGTGAGTAACTGAGAGTAATGATACTACCGTGCGTGCTATACTTAATGTTTTGAGCACACCCCTTGAGAGGAAAACTAACACTTTCTTTTCTTTCATCAGGCTGACTTTGATGGTGCCGCAGAAGATGTAAAAAAATTAAAAACAAGACCAACTGATGAAGAACTGAAGGAACTATATGGATTCTACAAACAGGCTACTGTTGGAGATATTAATATTGGTATTCCTATTCCTGTATACTTCACATTTACTCCTATATCTTGAAGAAATCAAGCAAACGTAATGTAAATCTGCACAATAATGAAAGGTATTAATTTATTTTGGCAGAATGTCCAGGAATGCTAGATTTGAAAGGCAAAGCCAAATGGGAGGCATGGAACCTGAAAAAAGGTATTACACCAATTAAATCTACATCATGAAGTCATGTTTATAGGATGGCAAATGAGGAAAGATAATGACTCCTACTTTCCTTTGCAGGTTTGTCAAAGGAGGATGCCATGAATGCCTATATCTCTCAAGCAAAAGCAATGGTAGAAAAATATGGGATCTAGAATATGCAAAATAATTCCCACTAGTAGCTATCTCTTCAGTAGCTAAAGAACTAACTGTTGAGAAAAATGCAATACTAACTCCTTATTGTGTAGTCTGACAGCAGAATCTTTTCAAGATCAGCTGTTTGACTGTAAAGGTTATTTACATACATACTCTATTTTTAGATTGTATCTTATTCTAAATGAATTTTAACCTAATAAATCAAGCTTTCTGTAAGAATTATGGGTGTTTGTGGCCATTAAATTATATTTAGCATTTTTACAGGAGCACAGAAACAGAAGCTCTACAAGTAAAATAACGTAGCAAATAAGGTTATGGAATGAAGTGGAGGTTGTGTGCATGCAAGGTGAGAAGAGGGAAAAGATCATGGAATAGTTTCGGTTGGAAGGGATCTTAAAGGTCATCTAGTTCCAACTCCCCTGCCATGGGCAGGGACACCTTCCACTGCATCAGGTTGCTCAAAGCCCCATCCAGCCTGGCCTTGAACACTGCCAGGGATGGGGCATCCACAGCTTCTCTGGGCAACTTGTTGCAGTGTCTCGCCACCCTCACGGTAAAGAATTTCTTCCCAATATCTAATCTAAACCGACCCTCTTTTAGTTTAAGACCATCCCCCCTTGTGCTATCACTACATGCCCTTGTAAGAAGGGCTGTCTTGTAGGCCCCCTTTAGGTACCGGACGGCTGCTGTAAGATCTCCCCAGAGCCTTCTCTTCTCCAGGTTGAACAACCACAACTCTCTCATCCTGTCCTCAAAGGAGACTGCTCCAGCCCTCTGATCCTCTTCATGGACCTCCTCTGGACTCACTTTAACAGCCTGCTGGTCATGCTCCTTTTGATGCGGCCCAGGATATGGTTGACTTTCTGGGCTGCAAGCGCACATCGTTGGGCTGTGTTGAGCTTCTCATCAATCAACACCCCCAAGTCCTTCTTTTCAGGGCTGCTCTCAATCCCTTCTCCACCGAGCCAGCATTTGTGCTTGGGATTGCCCTGACTCACGTGCAGGACCTTGCACTTGGCCTTGTTGAGCTTCATGAGGTTCACATGGCCCCAGCTCTCTAGCCTGTCAAGGTCCCTCTGGATGACGTCCCTTCCCTCCAGTGTGTGGACTGCACCACACAGCTTGGTGGTGTCGGCAAACTTGCTGAGGGTGCACTCAATCCCAGTGTCCATGTTGTCGACAAAAAAGATAAAAAACTTTTCTTTCAAGAAAAGATGGAAAACTCTTATTTTTAAGACCCAAAGCCAATGTTTATTTTCAAAAAATCAGAAAAAATCCCCCTTTTAAATGATCACAGAGGAGGAACAGAACAACTCTTCAGGCATAACCACATGCAATTGTACAGAAAAAATGACTTATTATGAACTGCTGTGGACTAATCTTACACCTTCTGCCATTAATACAGAGGGAAATACTCACAGACCAGCATTTTCTATACATCTTGTTATGTGTTTTATCAAGAAAATTTCATTAGAAGGTTCCAGCAGATAAAAGTGATCACCAGGAAGCTTGTAAAAGGAAATATCTCCACTTGTTAGATCATGCCAGGCTGAAAAAGATATTTAAAGTGTCAGAGAAATGTCAACTATTGTGGTCATTTTACATAAATATTTCAAAGTTACTATTTAATAATTATTTTAAATCCTGTATCAACTGTTTAGGTTCATACACAGAGACTGCTCTGTTGATTTGTTTCATTTAAGAAGGAGATAAAAAGAGTCCAGAAAACTTTTCATTAACCAATTCAATACAACAGGAAAATGCACAAGTGTAAGAGGAAAACTATTTAAGCAAAGTACCTTCTAAATCATATGGCTTGTCTTCAGATCCATTAAAGCAGGTAATATCACAAGAGAAGGAGATGTTCCTTTCTGCCTTCTCAAAACTGTGAACGTAAAAAGTAGCAAGAGAACTTTCCATAAGATGCCTATATTTGAGGTTTGCTTCCATATACAAAATAGCTTTTTCTTTCTTCTCCAAAACATACCAAACTTTAGAAATTAGACTGTGCAGAATCATCAGAGGAATTACTGTAAGATTCTTCGCTCCTTAGCCTATTGTAATTAGGTCTAGAATGTTAAAGAAGGAATGACCCAATAGGAAAAAAAGAGCTTCAACCTGCAATAAAAATTCTCACCTACAATAAATCACGTTGTCTGCTTATATTCAAGTTCTAATGTTTCAGGGCCTTATCGGCATTGGGCTCCTATGGCCAAAATGGGTCCCGCATCCAAGAGGGTCCTTGTCTTCACCAAGGTAAGAAACCTTAACCACTCAGCTACATGAGTTGTTGTGTAACACCCAGTGGGGACAGCAGTTCGGACAGAAGCCGGTTGCTCTCTAGATGCCTAGAACACAGGGATTCTTTGCTTCTGGTTAGGCTAGGGGGCCTTGGATCAGGAGGCTGAATGCAGTGATCCTGAAGCATGATCAATTGATATTATCAGCCTCAGAAGACGATAAAAGATGCTAGAATATTCCTTTCAGTGGCTACTAACTCTGGATCCTAAGTAGAACTGCAATTTTACCATGACATGTTCACTATTGTAACAACCGTAGTGCTACAGTAAGCAGTTTTTTCATCTAGGGCTTTAATACTAGAATATAAATGGAAAAGCACACAAAGGAGAAAACTACGTTTACTGTTTCATATTCTTTTTATAACAGAAGTGAGAACAAATTACAGAGAAAGAAAAAACCTGAAATGATCAGACAGAAGTAAAACGATAAAATACAAATATAAATGTAAAACAAAATTGTAAAACTTACGAAAATGTCTGAAGAACTCTAAGGTCTTCCTTGAAAGTAAGTAGCAGATGGTTCTTAATTTCTTCATTTTGCAGAAGCTCAGAAGAAGTTCCTCCTGAAGTCTGTATATATGTAAGAATGTCCTCATCTTCTGTGTCATATATGGGTATGCTTTTGATGGGAAGAAATGCTTCAGACTGTCGGCACCAGACAAAACAGATCAGGTATCAGGTGTTGTATAGAATATACTTTAAATAATATTTTCATTAAGAATTGTTGTAGTAAATTTACAATGATTCTGTCTCCAAAATGTAATGGCTGGTTAGTTTAACATCCACAGAGAATACTTATTGGGAAGGGTTAGTCAACTGTGTTTGCTGAAAATACAGATTATGAGTGAGCCAAGTACCCTCAAAGTCTGAAACTTCTACAGACAAATAATAATGAATTTCATTTCGTTCAAAGTTTGACTGTCACTATTGAAATACAACTAATACAACAATCTATTTAAGAGAAAGAAAAGCCTAGCGGTGGGCACAAATCTGACTAATGTAGAATTGGAGAGACCAACCAATTATGGAAATCTGCAGGAAAAACAATTGCTTCCATGAAGTACTAGGTTGTACTCAGGATTACTAAGAAGCCCCAGAAACAGAAGAATGGAAATAGCAGCTGCTGACTGAGGACAGGAGGACTGGGAAAAAGCCAATTCATTGTTGTTTTCCTGAGAAAGAATAGCAGAACCACCAGAATCCCAGAAGAAACTGAGGACAGCTTAAATAGCCAACAGAGAATGAGGACAGAAGGAAATAAATGGAGAAACGTACTGAGGGCTGGTGCAGGAGGTTTATGAAAGACTAGACTAAGACAGTTACTTTAGATGTTACGGAGTAGGGAGTGGCATTTTATATTTTGTTTTGATTACTGTTTAGAATTAAGCAAAAGGCCACCATAAATAATACAGTATTCAAAAAGGCAGCATTAGGTTAAGGAGACTGTTCTCCCTAGGCTAAGGTAAGCAGCAGTGAATATTCTGTAACATGAAATTCTCCATCTGCCTCAGAATTCATTTCCTCTAAGAGTACAGAACATTTTTCTGTCTACATTCAGAAGCAATGCTTCTTTTATATTAAAGTCACTCTGCATACCATACTATAAAATGTTATTTTTACTCTTGGTAGCTAATACACTGTTTTGTTTCATACTGTTAATGATCCTGAAACTTACGTTTGGGGCATGCCCCCCTGATACAAAGAGATGGATTGGCTCTAGTCCATACTTTTCTTTCAAGTGTAGTGCAACTGCGAAACTAAGGTAAGATCCAAAACTGCAGTGAAAAGAGAAATTAAAGTAAGCAAAACCAGGTTTAAATTTTCCAGTTTTTACATATAACTTAAACTTCAGTGGTAACTGGATATCTTGAACAGTTACTGAAACCATATATGACATGTAAATTATAGTCATATTAGCTAATTGACATGAAGTGTATTCCTATACAGTCTAGTTTTACAAATCAGACTTTCTTTCTTTTACTAGTCTCCTTAATTTGCAGAAAGAACAGTTATTTTGAACACTTGGGACTAAGTGGTCTTCAAAAGCATGTGTTTTACAAATGGTTCACCCTCTGCATTCATATAAAGCAAGCACTAACACAAATACTAACACTAAACACAACTACAATTTATCGGTGTAAAAAATAAACAACATAACACTGCTATTTTTAGAAGATGTTGTGCCTGAAGTAATAAATAAATAATTAACCAGTCTTTGAGATCAACGGCATGCTTTAGGATGACTTGACAAAAGACCATTGCACAAGTGTATTTTCGTAAAGTTTTTGCAAATAAAGGCAAGTGACTATCTACTTCTAGAGTTCAAAGATAAAGCTCCTTCACCAAGGTATCTGAAAATATATATATTTTTACCTGTGACCAAAAAATGCAAATGCTTTTTCTTGCAATTCTTTTAACAAAACACTTGTAATTTCATTAACTACAGTTTTCATGTCTTTTGCAAAAGGCTCGTTAAGACGAGATTCTCTTCCAGGAAGCCTTACAGAGGATACTGCAGAAAAGGTGAAGGGTAGGAAAAGAATTATAGTTATTTCAAATAGAAACAGTAAAATAATTTTAATTAAGGTTTTTGATCTATTCTGCAGAATATATAGATTATTTAAGTTAAACATTCTTACAGTTGATAGAGCGTATTTGCTATTGGTACTACTGTCTTTTAATCCTGTGAGAGATCAGGTTTCCATCTCTTCCTTTACTCACAAATGTTGCCTTTCCAATTGATCTGATTGATAAATGCCTTGGCTCAGAAATCCACAAGGTCCTGATCTCAGCTGAGGTTTCAAAGCAACTTTATGACTATTAATAACAACAAAAAATTCATTAATTTCAATAATACTAAGTTTGAGGGATGTGTAAAATATATAATTTCAAGGGCAGCATTAGAAAGTTAAACTATCAGAATCAGAATCATACAGTCCCTCTTCTTTGCAGGCTCTTCAGCACTGCATGTAGTAAAATGTGGAATCATAGTATAAATTGATGGCAGTTTGTAGTTATATGGAAGGATATATTACATGCTTTTATTATACTCCTTTCAAAATTGGGGATTTTCCTCTCCCTGTTTAAAACAGATCAGAAAAAAAATATTGATTTTCTAAAATCTCCTTGGTATCATGCATACCGCCAAACTCATATGGAAGTAATGGGTCAGATGCAAAGCATTTTAGAAGAGAGAATAAATCGCTACCTAATACCACAGGTAGCAGTACAGAAATGTTTGCATCTTCTATACTTCCTGACTGCACAAAGAGCATGCTGTACCCTGTGTTGGCAGTCGCTCCTAAGACCCTCTCCTTAGTATCTTCGCTGGAAATAGTTCCACTGGGCAAAAGCTTTTTTTTATTATTATTTGTTTGGGTTTTTTTTAAAATGTCAAGGAAAAATTGATGTGACTTGTGCAACTGTTTACAGAAAGTATGAAAGCGTTTAGAGGACTGATAAGATTGCAATGGCAATGCTCTCTATAGATGCTAAATTATTTCTTTTTCTTTGTGGAAGGTCTGGAAAATGGCCTTGGTTCCTCTTGAAATATATCAATAATGAATCTTTATAGTGCTGATATAGTCTGATAGCAATGAGAATTACTTTACACTGTAACTAAATGTAATTTCACTGTCATGAATCTATAGTTTAAACACCAGTTTTGATACAAGAAGTGCAGAACCATGCAAACACTCCGGATGGAAATTCATCCTGTGCAGTCTCTCAACAATAAAAGTAGTTCGCATACCTTTGCTGTTAAGCTTGCTGGTGCCCTTTTTTAACTTACGTAATATGCCAGTATATTGCTGTTTCTGAACGGATAGCTTTTGAAGCAGTCAAACATACTATAGTCTTGTGAAATGTCACTCTAAGAATGTAACTTTTTAAGCTAGTCAAATAGAATTTGATCCAAGGTGGTACAGAAACTTACTAAACTCAATCCCCTTATGGAAATGCTAATTCCTAATGGAATTCCTTTCTGGATAAGACCCATTGGAAAGAGATTGCAGTTCTTTCAAGAATGTTATATTCCATTCAAAAATTTTGTCTACTGTGTATTTCAGACTTGCTTAACTTCTGCTTTAACTACACAAATGACTAACCTTCAATTGAGCTGTTGAAGAGTTTGCCCCATTTTGCAAATTGAGAAGTTCCACCTCCAGCCCATGGAAAGCAAATCAGCCTACAGAGAGCATTTGGTCTTTTGTATGGACAAGCAACCAGATTCTCCATTCCTGAAAAAACCCAAGAAAACAACACATCATTCTAGAACAAGACTCTTCAGGTATAGGAAAATCAGAGTGAATGAAGTCGAATTTGAAACAATGGGCTGCAATATTTTCTGTCATCAGAACTGCTTGTGCTACATAACCATCTGTTAGATATGAGATAATCTTCATGCAACAATGGAAACCAGTTCTGCTTTTATAAATGGTGATGGAATAGTATTAGGCAACACCCTTGGTTAATATTTTCTCCTATTTGAGTCACTAACCATAAAGAACTTAACAAGCAGCAAAATAATTAAATTGATACGGGATTTCAGGATGGCCATTTAAAAACACAGGCTTTTAGAACATACACAAAAAGATAAGGTCCATCTAAACACCTAGAAAACATAAGGACCACGTAGTTCAATATTCTCTCTGCTCCGTGGTGGAGTGTCTAAGTGGATGGGAAACATCTATTCATTTCTCTTCCATTTATTTATCCAGTCTCACCTTAAATTCCTATGAACAGTTGGCATCTACAACATCCTCTTGCAGTAAGTTGTACAATTATCTTTGTGGGGTTTAATCCAACTCCTACAACTTCATTTGATGGACACAGGGTAGTACAGTAAAGAAAGTGAATGGTGCATCTCTCGGGATTTGCCACTGAACATTTCTGAGATCTTTTATTATATTGTCTCTGCCCTCTTTCAGCCTTTTTTTCTGACTGAAAAGGCCTGGCTTGCTTATGTATCCCTCATGTAGCAGTGCTTCCATATTCATGGCCGTCATCACTGCCCATCTCTGGACTCTTTCTAATTTTGCTATATTCTTTTTGGCATGGTGGAGTAGCCAGAGCCACATTCAGCTTTACCACAGCAGCTTTAGTATGTTTGTTTATTGACTGACAGAAGTAACAGCTGTAGCAAGATTCATAACTACTCCTTCCTTCTTGCTGAGAAGGAAAAACAGCGTCAAAGATGTCAACTGCATTGTCTCTAGCATCAGATTCTGTCATTACTGTATGAACAAAAAAGCAATTCTCAATCATTTTTATTCATTCCTGATTTTCTTGTCCTTTATTCTTGCTGATTGAATTTGTGGACATAAGTACTGAGGTGACATCCTACTACTGCTAGCAAATCAGTCTGTGTTCTGTCAAAAGAATCTGGGAACACCATGTGAAACAAATACCTGCTAAAGAAAAATTAATTAGAAGCAATAGTGAAACAGAATTTTCAATTTTTTTTCCCTGCAAACTCACATGTTCTTGTTAAAAAGACTGAAAAAATAATAACAAGGGAATAACAAGCAGCAAAATTCCATTTCCAAAATGCTGCAGATCATTATGGGTATTATTTCTTGCTTTGAATATAGCTCAGTATATGCAAGAGCTGATTCATCATAAAATACACCTATGTGCTTACAAGCAGACTTTTTTACCTGCACAAAAAGTTTGAGAAATGCAACCAGATCAGAACAGGCAGCAATTCATGCCTATTTTAAAACTATATAATGCAAGCAAGACAGAAGAAAGTCTACCCAAATGTTGCTGTGGCAATTTCTTGATTTTCAGATATGTTTAAATTGGAAAGTTTGTCAACATTTGTTAAGAATGACTTCAAAGAAACTACAAGAAGAGCAAACCAAAAAAAGGTGCATCAAAAATCACTGGGAGACAGTGTGAGCTTAAAAATAGCTAAAGGATAGTGGAGCCAGTGTTGCAGAAGACACAATTCCTCTAGTAAATTCATTTAGCTTCAGTACCATTAGTCTCATTTTCACAGTCATTTCTTCCACAAAAAGACTCAAAACCTCCAACATTTCTGAAGCTTATACTTTAGCTTGACAGTCAAATAAGAAAAATCTCTTCTCAAACTGATTCTAAAGGTGATACAAAAAATTCAAGCAGGATGAAGAAGCACATTTAGTCAAAGTCTTTAAACTATTTAAAAATACATTACCAGTCACTGAGAATCTTTCACACTTTCTGCTCATACATACAGGTTTATTCCATCACCATCCAGCTTACTTTAGATGCAAATACCTGAACAGTCGGGAAGACCACCTCTGCCAGGAAATGACCGCCTGAGGGTGGATCCACTTCTCAGTGCTACACAGCAAAAAGCAGGAATCAGAATTCCTATGTATCAGCAGATACCAGAGCAAAGCCAGCTTTGCAGGAGAGGGCCTGTGCATTCAGGTGGCACAGCCACCTGCTTTTAAGGCTTTTCTAGGCTTACGGGGAGGCACCCACACCTCAACAAAAAAGGCAGGGTGCATAGCATCCCAAAAGGGAGACAGAAGCATCACGTCTTAGGCATGACACAGAGCATTTGTGAGCAATAGAAGGCAGGTGTGCCGCATCATTCCCAGTGATTTAAAAAGCACGGGTTAACATGCCCATGACAGTTCAGAAGTTGTAACAGTTTTAATACATAGAGGCCCACAGTTTCACTGAAGAAAAAGCCTTCAAAAAGTAACCAAGAAAAGCCAGACTTTTGTAAGAACTGTATTGAAAAATACAGCATTCACACCTCTGGTGGACAGTTTTGTAGGGATCTGGAGATGTTAATGTAGAAGACCATCACCTGATTTGAATGAAACACTGCATTTGGTTAGCAGGCCAGTTTAATTTCTACAAGCTTGAAGACACAGTGGTGCATGAACACCACACTGTGGCTACATATGATAATTTTATATTAGCTACCATATGATCCTGGTGACCAGATGCTATCAACAACCTAAAAACACCAGTGTATTTTGTAGCTGCATTTGTAGTACTAGGAAGATTGGCTTTTTTTTTTTTTAGTGTTACTCTACCAGAAATATCAGTAACAATAAAGTAAAACTATTCAAAAGCAGTGACAAAAACTAAACAACCTGAGTGACAAAATGGGTTCTGATGCTTAACCTGAGACACATAAGCTGGACTACTTTGTAGTTTTCACATTGTTCTTCATTCTGCTACGTTTCTCTAGATCATTTGTAGGATGCTGAAAAATTTGTGGTGGTAAGAGAAAAGCCTGCCTGCCCACCTAGTCAGTCAGTCAGTAAGCACTGCTCCTTTCCCAAACGAGGTCTGTAGTCTTCTATTCACTTCTGATTTCTGCTTTCTTGCGGAAGCCTAAACCAACCCTTCTGACTGCAGCAGTTCCCGCTGGAAGGTGCGGGCTCTGCCATGAGGGCTGGTCGCAGGCCTTGCAGCTGCTGCTTCAAAATGGCAAACATGGAAACTGCTGCTAAGGCTTCTTTCACAGTACTGTTACGTTGTAATTACCGTGAAGTAAGATGAGGCACACCTATGTTTGGAAGGTGCACAATTTAAAGCAGCTTACATTGGCTAGTCCTGACCTGTGCTGTTATGCACAATACTGCTTCTCCACATCATGTATCTGCTATCAGAAGCACTTGATTATAAGGTACAATTTATAATAAACAACCTAATATGCTTTATTTATTCCTACCTCAGATTGTGCCAACTGTAAAATCTGACACCCAGTGTTAATGTTGTGGAAGCCAGCTGTTAAAAACATCAGGGCCAATAATAATGTTCCTAAAAGTAATAAAATACTACTATAAACAATTCTTTCCCAACTAAGGCTGAAAATAAAAAAGGTTAAGACTAAGATTTTGAAAGCACAGCATTAATAAAATACTATGATATTTCCTTAAAAATAATGAAATTATAAATTGTATGTGTTGGTTGGTCTTGTTCACCTTCTAAATTTTTTCTCAGTATCAAAGGAATAGACATTTATTGGGTTTCATATGAAAATTTAATATTTTCACAGATTAAGTAGTTCGAGGAGATGCCACTCTCAACTAAAATGATGTTTGCCATTCCCAGGGCTGAAGGTAAAAATGGGCTTTACAGAACCAACTTTGGCAACTCAGTACTAGTACAGAATAGGCTAGACTAGACTATTGCAGTCGCAAGGGACCTACAGCGATCATCTAGTCCAGCTGCCTGACCATTTCAGGGCTGACCAAGTTAAAGCACATTATTAAGGGCATTCTCCAAATGTCTCTTAAACAATGACAGGCTTGGGGCATCGACCACCTCTCTAGGAAGCCTGTTCCAGTGTTTGACCCCCCTCTCAGTGAAGAAATGCTTCCTAATGTCCCAGTCTAAACCTCCCCTGGTGCAGCTTTGAACCGTTCCCTCGCATCCTCTCACTGGATCCCAGGGAGAAAATCTCAACATTTCTCTCTCCCCTCTCCTCCCCAGGAAGCTGTAGTGAGCAACGGGGTTGCCCCTCAGCCCCCTTTCCTGCACACTAGACAGCTGCTCCTCGCAGGACATTCCTCCCAGCCCTTTCGCACGCTCCTCCGGACACATTCAAGGACCTTCACACCCCTGGCAAACCGTGGGCCCAGAGCTGCGCACAGCGCTCCAGGTGAGGCCGCGCCAAGGCTGAAGGCAGCGGGACCAGCACCTCTGCGGGCTGGCTGCGCTCTGTGCGATGCCCCCGGGGCGCAGGCTGCCCCTCGGCTGCCAGGGCACACCGGTGACTGGCACCCAGCTGCCAGCCAGGCCCCCGGGTCCCTCTCTGCACAGCCGATCTCCAGCCACTTCTCCCCCAGTTCATACTTGTGCCCGGCATTACTCCATCCTAGGTGCAGAATCCAGCATTTGGACTTGTTAAATTTCATCCCATTGATCATAGCCCAATGCTCCAATCTATCTAGATCCCTCTGCAAGGCCTCCTGTCCCTCAAGACAACAGCACTCCTCGTTTGGTATCATCGGCAAACTTGCTAATGGTGCATTCAACTCCTGCATCCAGATTGTTGATAAACGGGTTGAAAAGAACTGGCGCTAGAATTGAACGCTGAGGAACACTGCTGGTGACCAGCTGCCCGCCAGATGTAGCCCTGTTACAGTGTATTACAACTCCATGTATTTCACTTCCTAGTCAATCAGCCTCAAAGGATAAAAGTAAAGATACACTTAAATCGTTCTCTTAAAAACCACTGTTAGCTGCTTATATGGAGAGGCAAGCAATTAAGCAGTTATGCCATCCAAAGGAAAGCAGTAGTAAGCCAGCTCTCTAGGACAGTGTTGAGACAGAGACAGTCCTAAATGAATCGAAAATAGCATGCATCCCGACTTGTTATTACTCTTAAGTATGGCCTCAGAGAATAATACACAAATAATAAAATAGGAGTCATGCAGATGAAACATGAAGGGAAAAGCAGAATTTGCAGAAGGGAAGACTTTAGAGATGCATTAACAGGATCTCCTGGAGAGATTTGGAAAGATGAGTGACACCAGACAGTATTGACAAGACCTTACCTGGAATTCTGCCTATAGCACTGGTCAGCTTCTTCAAGAAAGGTGAGTTCAAACTGGATCTGATGCAGGGCATGGCTAGAAATGAGAGCTTATGACAGAGAATACATTACTTTCTACAAATACACTGGAAGATGAGGGTGGAGAAAATGAGGACATTCCAAGTAATGGTTGCATGAATTAACCATGGCTAGAAATAAGATTTTTAACCACTAGACCCATACGATTCTGGAACAGCTTTCCAGAAAAGCTACCTGCTTTAAGATGGAAATTGGTTGTAGAAAATGTATGTGAGACAATGACTTGGTGAACATTTTCAGCACCATGCTTTTATTAGCTTGATGCAGGGATGAGTCTGTACATTTGTGAAGAAAGCCAGCTAGTTGCAATGCTGTAAGATAGTTTTGCTAACAGAGAACCAGTTTTGTTTAACAAATACAGAGTCCTTTTTATTATTATTATTATTATTATTATTATTATTGTACTTTATACACACTACATGCACTGAGTTAGTCTGCTAAGGTCTGCTGAGCAAGAAAGAAAAAATTAAAACATACTCAGAGAAAACAGGAAGCCTGGAGGGTCTAGAATCCAGTAGAAAAGCTGACTTTACAGTCTTGCAAAGAGAAATAAAGCATGGAAGTTACATGAAAATGGTCAGTATGTATATAGGGCTGGCCATGGGAAATAAAAAAGCCCACAAATGGACATTTTTGTTGCTGTCTCAGGAAGTGATGAACATGTGTCAACATATCATTACCTGAAGCATCATAGTAACTGATACAACTGCTTCAC
Source organism: Falco punctatus (assembly GCF_963210335.1). Taxonomy (NCBI): domain Eukaryota; kingdom Metazoa; phylum Chordata; class Aves; order Falconiformes; family Falconidae; genus Falco; species Falco punctatus. The sequence continues at coordinate 74,069,808 of NC_137583.1, forward strand.
TGGTACAACCAAGAAAAGTGCTTCTGAGAAAGAACAAAACGTCACTAGCACCAGTTTCCCCCTGTTCCTGTCCTGTGGTCACCTGCAGACACAGAAATGTACTGTGGCAGGAACCCAGCTGCCAAGAGGAGACCTGCCTGCACTTGCTCCTTGCAGCAAACACAAAAACTAGGGAAATGGTTTCTGAGTTCCAAAAGCCAGATTTTAGAAGAACCAAAATTAGAACAACAAATCTTCAGATAAAGACATCTGGACAGGAAACAAACTCTCTCATTTGCTCAGCCTCTCAGCCCACGTTGCAGTCTTGAGACTTTTACCTAAGCATGCTCGGATGCACCCTGCCTAGGCACAACCTTGTGGCACTCCACAGAGCTCTCCATCTGATCTAGAATGCAGGAGCCTTAGCAATGCAGACTGCTGGCCAACCACAGCCTCCTACAGGAATGTGGTGAGGCATACAAAATGGTAGGCAACAAAAAAACCCCCATATACTATTGTCTCAGATACATCACACAGCTTAAAAACCCAATTTGGTCTCTAATTTTGGAGGCTCATTTACAGCTTTGGTACAAAGCTTACTCTACAGAAATGCTTTCAGGCAGCAAAGGCACCTAAAATGTTCAAGGCAAGGATCCAAATGTCAATACCTACTACTGTAGAACAAAAGACAAAACCAGACTGCAACACTTCCAGGCAGCAATACCAGATAAGAGAAGTTATCAGATGCTATGATAAGCTACTGAGGCAGTCCGGACTGTCAATAAGAAAGCTGTGGAATAAGAAAACATGTTTTCGTCCTTAGGTGCTCTGCTCCCCCTAAATAGAAGGAAACCATAAGGATTTTTCCAGTTCAACAACCACCACAGGTATTCTTAGCACAAAAGAGAGGCAGAATTGCCACTGTGGACCCCATCCAGTTTGTAAGCGAGTATGAAGACATATTTTAAGAACCAGAAGCCAACCTGAAGTCAGAAATAAACATGTCTTTTCTACTTTCTTTAGCTATAAACTCTGACACTCCTGAAAATCTCTTTCAAATCCTTCAGTAGATACCACTGGGTTTGAAAGATCTGCCCATCATTTTGGGTGCTCAAGTGCTCCACAGTAAAATTAATCATATCTTAGAGAGACTTTCAGGCTTACAGTTGAAGTTTACAGCAGCAGCAGAAGATTGAAAGATAAAGGCAATCAACAACCAAGAATCCAACAATCCAGGAACTCCGAAAAAGTGTCAAGAACAGAATTTCAGGATGGACATGATGAAGCTAAAGCAGAAGCCTATCAACATCTATGCCAGGCATGTATCAAGCACTGAAGGATTACAACTGGATCCTGAAAAACTGAAGGCAATTAAGGAAATGTCAAGAGCAAAGCACAAGAATGAAGTACAGTGACCATCAGAGAAAAACAATGCAGATCTGATCTGAGCAAAGCATTAGGTCTAACATACAATAAACATATGAAGCAAATAAAGTTACAGAGAGAGGCTTTCAAAAGATGCCTGGGAGTAGTACCATACAAAGCCTTGGCTAAGACAGCCCTTCTAGACATATAAAGGTGAGATTATACAGAAAAGCAAATGACTGTATTCCCCAGAAGGTTGTAATTCCATCAGTGCATAGAGTAAATAGGCAGTATGATGACAAATCATTAGGAAACAACATGAGGAAACCAATTGCTGAATGCTCTCAGGCATGTTAATAGCACAGAAGTGCTTCTGTAGGAGGATAAAAATTTCCTCATATAGATGCCCAGAGCAGGACCTTACACTTGCCTTTACAAGTTGTACATGTGTAGGCTGCAAACTCTCCACAGTGCGGCACAACTGGCTCTGTGGAACAGGAGTTACTTGACAAATGTAGCAACATAGGCACATTTGCTTTTGGAGGCTCCAAGAAAGCTAGCAAACTCCATAGTCCTATAGCACTAAAACTAGTATTGATTGTGAGGATAGTCAGATCTCAAGGAACAGTCTATTGCACTCTCCTAACAAGTGAAAACATTAAAAATTCCTGTCTTTAAGAAGCAGTTTAAGTGGACAAAGCAGTGGTAGCAGTAGATAAATGTTCACTTTTTACAGAGCAGCTATCTTACCATAGCAGATTACAACTCCAGCTTCTGGAATTATGAGTATCTGGACACTTTGTGCATAGCTATATCAAAAAACAATCTGCAGGGTAAGAAATTATTACCCATCAGCTAATCTACAGAAACTATACACTGATGACCAACAGAAATAGTGATAGATTGAGACAGTGGTATTTTTTTTTTTTGTTTTGTTTGTACAAAATTGTACAAACATTTTTCCCTTCTCCCTCTGCATTTCTGTAAAGCATGAAGAGTCACATAGTTGCCAACACCCAGCCAACCACTGAAAGTGAACAGCGGTGCCAATTTGATGATAACTTGTGTATTATTCAGAGCTAGATCTACTCTATCTGTCACAAAATGGGGGCATGGCTTATGCTTGTACTTCCACTACCATGCACAAAACTCTGTCCTAGAAAAAAGCGGGAAGACTACTATAAGCAACAGAACAGTACATTGTATCTTCAGAAACTTAAAACCAGTCAAGGCTTGTTTTTCTTTCCTTCACATAGGCTGGTGATGTATCTGTCAGCAAAAGTTGATATTAAACTTGACAACAGTTTGGAGAACTACTACTTTGCAGAACTGCTACTCTAGAGAAGTAGCAGCTTCTGAAGGAGGTCCCCCCATCTCCCAGCCGTGCTGCTCTCGGCTCTTGGACAGCAAGTGGCGGGCCTTAGAAGCACCAGTCAAAAGGAAGGTATGCAGGAAAAGTGAAAGGACACAGGATGTTAGGGAAGAGAGTGTACCAGGGTCCTTAACACAGAAGCTTTTCCTTGAGAGGCTGTAATCAGGAGGAAATTGAGTTTGGCTTTTACTCACGACTAGATGACATGAGAGCAAATATGCTGAGGGGCCTTGTGCTAAGACCTGTGGATATGTTTCTTTGGTATCTGATACCTTTCTCTTTGTAAAAGGGTTGAGTTCATTACCAGTTGCTATTACTAGTTACTGCTTCATGGCACCACCTACAGCTGTCTCAGCATCACAAATAGACCTCATCTTCCCACTTCCATCTCTCATATTCTTAGAGCAAACCCATGGGACCAAAGGAGAATTTGGTAATACATATTTACCAAGTTAATGAGCAGCCCATGCTGTAGGCATGGATTAGCTGATGGACGGATATAACAAGATAGCCATAAAGCAGAGTCTGATCCTTCATGCCATCTTTGGCTGATACTTGATACTTTCATGGAATGATGGGCAGACACCCCCTCCTTAAAAAGGCAAAAATAGAGGGATTGTAAACTTTGCTGATGCACTGGTAGGTCCATAAACTGTTCATACAGACCCTCTGCTCAAGCACTTGCTAAAGCAGGCCTCAAACTGGCTAACACAGGTCACTCACACAAGCAGATAATAAGGTATGGAAACAAATACAAGATTCATGTAAAAAATCAGTAAATGGGACAGATTTGTTAGTCACAGGATGACGTACAGTAGTATTTGATGTCAACAGCAGTGTAACAGCATTCAGAATCAGTGTTGTCTTTGCTGCAAAGTTCCCATCAAAATTAATGCCTTTGTATGAATAAACACAAAGAAGTCTGTATTTCCTCCTACAGAGCTGGGGAGTCTGATACAGCTTTCTTTTGCTGAATAGAAAATAATCTACACCAAAAGGAACTGGAGAGGGTATCAAAGCTTGCATACAGTGTCTACAGGGACATCCAGCTGGCAATCACAGTGGTTAGGATGCTTCTGAAATCCAAAGCTAGTAGACTTGCTGCAATAGTGGTCACAAATCAAATCCAATTTGTTGCAAAATCTATGCTGAAGGCAAGTATGGGGAGCAGAGAAACTGCACGGTTCAGAGAGTAACTTCAGACAAAGCTGTAACTGAGACGCACATTTGTTGTCGGCTTTGTCTGATCTTGCTGATGATGAGACAATCCTGCCCTTCCTAGCTCCTGGGAGTACACATTTCTACCCTAATCTTTTTGTCAACACTAGCAACTACATAGCTATGTAGGAGCACATTGTTTATCAAGCTGAAAACTAATACTTACCCTGTTTTCACTTACATCAGTCAGCTGATCCCACAGAGTGTCACCATCCTCCTGTCAATAAGGAGAGAGCTTTTCATGACCTTTTTGCAGGCTTTGACCCACTTCAGCCAGCTGGAAAGGTGCTTGCTGAGATTACATATACAGCCACAAGGTTTGGATGTAAAAGACACATATGTGCTAACCTAATGGAGTAATTTGCCTTTAAGAATTATTTTACAGCTCTTACTGAAACAAAAAACTTGCAGAGTCTGTCTTACTGGTTTGAAAGACACATTCAGCTGATCTAATTTTCTTACAGGAAAATATATGCCACACACAAGAAAGAATTACTGCATGAATAAATCATCTTCTTTGGCATAAAATCAGATACATATGGATTTATTTGAAATCTAAGCTTATCTGATTAGGGAAATGACTTTCTTTTTCTTTTTTTACAGGGCAGCAGTTCTAAAAAAATAAAAGAATTTCTAGATTGTCTTTATCTTTTCCCTACTTCTTTCTATTGATCTTATGCCTCAGATCTGACTTAGACCCTACTACAATAAAGAAAGGATACATAGGAGTTTCTCTGCATAATCAAGATTTTCCTGGATTTTCACGAGAAACAAGCTTTTTTTTTATTATCTAAAAATTTAAAGTTAGATATGTGATCTGATAAATTAATGGCAGTCAAAAACTGCTTTAGAGTGTTCACAGTCAAAAAAATGTTTCTTTGTTGAACTATTGGCAAAGAAATGGCTCAGTGTGAGAAAAAAAAACACCACTGAATTTTGTTTTAAGAAAATATTCCCTGGGAAGTGCATATTCTTTTATTGTCTTCACTTTCAGAATAAGCTCAAAATAAAATTCTAGGTCTATAAAGAGCTGTATAAAATATTAAAAAAGCAATCATTTAAACCACAGAATAGTTTAGGTTGAGAGGAACCTCTAGAGATCATATAGTCCAAGCTCTGCCTCGTTGAGTTTTGAGTATCTCCAAGGATGGAGACTCCACAGCCTCCCTAGGTAACCTTGTTCCAGTGTTCAACCATGCTCACGGTGAGGATAATTGTCTTTCTATCTAATCCCTTGTTCTGCCTTGCATCTGCAAGTCTTTTGTCTTTTTCCTGAGTACAGCCAAGAAGAGTCTGGCTCTATCTGTCCTCTTCATCCTCTTCCATTAGATAGGTGAAGACATTATTAAAATCCTCATTTAGCACTGTCCTCTTAAGATAAAACCATTTCTCTCAACCTTTCCTTGTACACCACCCACTCCAGTCACAATCACAGGGGGGCCTGCCAGACTCACTTCAGTTTTTCAACATCTTTCTAGTACTGCAGAATCCCAAACGGACACAGATGTGGTATAGTAAAAACATTTTGGATTATTTTTCAAGCACGCTTTTGAGACATAAGCTTTCAGGGCATGAAATAGTAGGTGGAGAAATATTAATTGAAAAGTACAATTGAAAACACAAGCAACAAGAGAACAGCTTTTGCACTGACCAGCCACTAGGACAAACACAGGAACAGACTCAACAGCTTCAGCCTACAGAGAACATAAAGCCAAAGGTAAAGAAACACAGTGCTTGCAGCACAGGGCTGTTTTGACATTTCCCAAATGAAAATATGTTCTATAGCACACAGTCTAGAAATCTATGAAATTAGTCTTTGTGAACTGCAAGAGCCTGGTATGACCAGAGAGGCTTCTCAGATAACCTAGGCACTTGTAAATCTTATATACTAGCCACATGCCATTCATGCATACGTGGGTTAACTGCGTGCCTGCAGATTCTGGAAGCCAAGTAAAAAGCAACCCCATCCCCAGACAGATGTCTACTCACAGAATTCAGATTTAAGGTAGTCCATTCAGCAGCCCACCATTAAGCTCAGAAGTGGACTAGGGAGCCTGGGAGTCAAACGATCCATTTCACTGGTAGGTACGGAGTCTTCTATTAAAGCCACTGGGAACATGGAAGCCTTGACAAGTCAGGGCATCAACAACCTGGTAGCTGCCAACCTGTAATAACAGGCCCGGCAGGCTGTAGGACAGGTAAGCAATGTCATTCTCTGCTGATTTTATCTTCACAACAGAAATGCGTTTTGTGCAGCCTATGGATACCAGCATGTCTCAGCGTCCTACACATTGTGATCCAGTTGGAATTTCTTATTTCTGCAGCTGTATCAGTACCTTACACATTACTACGTCACACACATACTTGTTCACATTCATCATTCACAGTATCATTAATAAAAGTAAATAACATGTATTTTCCAGGGTAAGTACTTCAGCTTTTTAGAAAACAAGGTCATGAAAAGAGGGGCCCAGTTAGAGGGAAAGCACACCTGTAACTTGTATTGTAATATTTATTACAGGTTTTTTAGGATTATGGACTTGTATCCCTAAAAGTTTTTCTACTCAGGAAAAAGCCACGATCTGATATTGCATTTAGGAGAGAGCAAAATTAATAAATGATGGGAAAAAAAAAACTCTAGGAAAACACGTCTCAGTAGCTCCCAGGTTCAGGAAACTACTGGTCTTTACTTATTGAAAAATAAAGACTAAGGTAATCTTGCATCATTATACCTAGACAATGTAAGGTAGCGCAGAAAAGTATGGAGTATACTCAACTTTTTTCTCCATTGATCATATTTTTCCCAGCAACATATCAGAGGTTAACACTCCAAAGAGGTTAATGTAATTGCTAACATCTAAAAGCTGCTGATGAAAAAAGAAATAATTTATATCTTTATCAACTGAAATTCTGTTCTCCAGAAAACTGTCTATCCATTCCTTTACTTAGACTTGAAAAAAATTAGGAAATCATAGAGAAAATTTGTTGAAGACTTGTAGCTCATGTGCTCACAGTATCACCAATGCAAAACTAATGAAATAATTATTAAAGACACCCAACATGCATTCCCAGTTTTACCACCTGGACCTTCCAGGGTGTTGAAACTGCAAATATAAAGGACATGTGTATGCTTCAAAGGTGAATATGAAAAGGAACAACATAAGCTCCCCTACTTTCCTACTGTTTCTGCTGTCAGCCTAGTTCTGCTATGGCACAGCTACATAACCATTGCTCAGATTCTTGAGGAAATTGTCAAACCAAGAGAAAGAGCCATGACCAAGTCCACAAAGTCAAGCCGTGAAATGTAAGAAAGGCAGAACTGGAGATAAAGAAGGTAAAGACTACTGAGATGGGGCCAGGCAGCAGCTCAAGCATCAAGAGGCAGGACATCAATGTAGAAAAATAACATCTCAAGGGAAAAAACGAGGTGGAAGATTGCAACATTAGGCACCTGCCACAGGGAGCAGTGAAAGCTGACCCTTTTCCATCCGACTAGCAAAGACCCTTAAGGTGATTAATATACTAATATTAAATTTAGTAGGTCACTAATCCTGGCCATCTTTTCTGTGTGTTAACCACAAAGTAACTGCTTTACATATAACTTCACATAGCAAAAGGTGGCCCAGGGAAGGAGAGACAGTGAGAATGGAAAGCCATTTTGGCAGCAAAGATATATAGCAACAGAGAAACAACCAGAAGGTGCCACTGCTGCAGATGGAAAGGCAAGAAACAAAGCCCTGTTCGCATAAGCTGTAAATGATAATGCAGTATAGCAATGCTAACATTTTGTTCTGAGCATGGCAGGTTATGTCACAGAAAATATTTTAAAATTGGTGCCGAGGCCATGAAGAAAGTGAAGAAAGATGAGGTGATTCCTATTATGCCATATTCTGTCCTCAGTCTTCCTGCTCTAAAAATGTACAGATTTAGATAATAACATTTCTTTTTAGGAACAGCAGAAGAGTAGGATTAAGTAGGAATTCAGCAGAGGAACAGTTTATTTTTGCTTTCACAGCACCTATGCTAGGCGTGCTCCTACACAAGTACAATAAGGAAGAAAAACAAACTTCCTATTTCCATCTCTACAGTCTGAACAGGGTATTAGAATGTCTTGGTGTTAGCTAAAATGTGTGGATGTTCATTTTTTTGCTAGGCCCCAACTTAGATATCATAGCAATTCCCATAGCTATAACTACAGACTTTAAACCAACATTTAAAAAACTTGCCATTTGTGATGCAGAATATGAAATAGTAGTCTTTCTTATTTCCACATTACCAATACTTCAGTGGCAAGAATAACTGAGAGACTGTAGGACTGCAAGTTTGATATTGTTTTCTATCACATGCTGACTTTGCTATGCTCATTCAAAGCTAGACTTACAGCTGTGAACTGAATCCTGAACTAAACTTAAATCCACTTAGACACAGCAACTATTACTACAAACCTCTTGTTAAACTGCCTTTTTTTTTTTTTTAAGTATTGCATTATACCTTTATTCTTTTGCGCAGGCTACTAATTAGATTTTTAGATGAAGATGTAATTGTCCTTGATTTTAATCTCTGAGCTGCCTTTGGACCTACGTGGGAAGAAGGATTAAGCAAAGATTTAGTATTAAAAAAATATGTGTGATGGGAACCTTTCATGAAAGAGAGGGCCATAGGGATCTGGAGTCTCCTATCCCCACAAGGGAAGAGGGAGCCGTAGGAGGCTGCAGTCCTCATGATCTATAATAGCAAAGACATCTGGAGCCTCATAGGGATGGAAGTAATAGGGTCTGCAGGGTTTCTGGTTTCTGTAGGTCCCAAGTCTCTGCCTGGAGGCAGTGGTGGCAGGCATCAGGCTATATGCTCCAGCCCTGTCCAAACCTTCCACCTTGTGTGCAGACTCTTACAGGATGCAGACAGCCATCAGGGCAGGAGAGGGAGGTGTGTGCCAGGTTATGTCACACCAAACTGCTTCTATTACTGCTTCAAGACCTATCTAAGCTGCCAGTCTTTCACCAGGAACTCCCCTAGGTCTGGGAGCTCTCCAGAGCGGTCAGGGCCCCCAGCCACAGCAGAAGAGGGGAAAGTCCCTGCCCATGGAGGGGAGCCGTACCTCTCCATCACGCATCACCCATGAATACAGGCAGGTGACAGAGACCCCTTCAGTGTACCAAATGGCAGTACTGGCAGGTGTCTCTGGAAGTAGAAACCTCATAAACATGGCAAGTGGGACTGGGCAGGCCTCACATGTCTTTCCCAGTACAAGTGGTGCTTTACCACGTGGTGAAGCGTTTGCTCCAGGATGTGAGGACCACTCCACATCCAACTCCCTCTCACTGCTGGTGGTCTGTGCCTGCCCCCACTCCTGCGGGGCTGCAGGTCACACCACACAAGCCTCTCTCCCACACCCATTGTAACGGCTGGCAAAGAAACGCACTGGTCTGGCCCAGACCTGTGCCACAGAAACGTCCTTGCAGGCTCCTGAGCTCTTCCCCACCCACAACGCAGTAGGGCCACTTGCCCCTGGGCCAAGAGCCCCTCCGGGCCAGCCGGGGGGCGCAGCGGGACTCAGGCCCGCGGGGGATGCGGCCGGGGTTACAAGCACAGCCGCAAGGGGCACCAGCCGCGGAGCCTTTGCCCTCATCCCCTCGTCCTTTTACTCACAGCCCCAACACGGAGCCCGGGGGGCTGCGGGGCCACGTCCCGCTCCCGGCGCCACCGAGCCGCGGCCACTCCGGCCTCCGCCTCCCCGCGGCCACCGCCTCCCCTCGGCCGCCCCGCCCCGCCCGCCCGCCTGCCTGCCCGCCCGCCCGCCTGCCTTCCGGGCCCGCTTGGAAGTGGGGCAGAGGTGAGGCAGGCAGCGAGCGAGCGAGCTGGCCGAGTAACCCAGCCGGGCAGCGAGCTGGGCGGGCGGCCGGCCGGGCAGGCGGGCAGTGAGCGAGCCGGCCGGGCAGGCGGGCAGAGCCGGCTGAGGCGGCGGCGGGCCCGTCCAGGCCGAGGTAAGCGGCGCTCCGTGGGGCGGGCGGTGACCGCCGCCGGTCTCGTACCTTAGGGGGTGCGCCTCGGTGGGGTAGAGGGTCGTACGGACGTTTCGGCTCCGCCCGACTGTTTCCTCATCCCCGGCCTCCCGGGCCTCTCCGGGGCAGCTCCCCGGCGCGGGCCCTGCTCGGCCCCGTCCCGCCCCGGGCCGCCGTCCCGTCAGGGGGGAGCGCTGGGGCAGGGGGGCACGGCTAGGGCTCGGGTGGCGGCCGCGCCCCTTCGTCGTTATTACGACGGTGGGAGCCTCGGTGAAAAAAAAAGTCTGTGGGGAGCGGCGAGATGGCGGCTGCCGGCCGGTTTCCACCTTCCCCAGTTCGCCCCTGGTCGCAGTTGGTGGGTGTGCCAGCGCCGGCTGGCTTTCCCGGGAGAGAGCAACAGGCCCCGGGCTGGTTCATGGCAGCGCACCCCGAGGGAGCATCGGTGGCTGCCTGGTCACAGTTTCACCCTGGGGTGGGGTGGGGTGTGTGTGTCTGTCTCTGTGTGTGTACACACACCCCCCTCCTGTGGCTTCAGGCCGGCAAGAAATCCTCGATCCCAGGGACCCTTCCCGGATGGGTGTCTTCTACCCTGTAAATGATGGGGGGCAGGGAGGGGGAGAAAACAGTGTGGGGAAATGTATCATCCAGCTTCGGCTTCATTAATTGACTGTTGTGCTGCAGATCTGCATCATGGAAAAGCAAATGCTTGAATCCACTGAGGAGCGAACGTTTCAGTACCAAGATTCCCTGCCTTCCCTGCCAGTACCTCCTCTTGATGAATCTTTAAGTAAATACCTTAATGCAGGTAATGACTTAATATTGTTATAGTAGCATGGCATGTGCTGCTGTTGCCAGGCTCATCTGAAGACATTCTTGAAGTGATTTGTAGAGACAGCTTGTATCAACCGGTGCAGTTGCATTGGAGGATCCAGACAAGTTTAGGGTGCAAAAGGTCTTTCTCAGGTTCTATGTGGGAAAATAAGTGCCCAGAGCAACCTGTGTAAAAGTTTCCATTTTATCCCTATTTGCCTTTCTTCAAGGGAATTGGGCATGTGAGAAGGTTAACTTTTGGGTTTAGGTTTTCTCCTTCCCTAAAGTTTTGCTTTTGCTTTGGGTTTGGGTTTTGGCTTTTTGTTGTGGTTTGTTTGTTTTTTTTTTTTTCCCCAGTTCTGTCTGGTCTAACAAAAGATGCTTCTCCATCTACAAAGTTTGTTTTGCATAGTAACTACTTTGCTTGTTTATGACTGTTTGACCAGAATCTTTGTAAAAAACAGTTACTTCAAACTTTTTCATACTTAAATATTCTTCTTTCTCGCCACTACTATTAACTATACAGCAGAAGGAAAAGGCTGTGGTGGGCATTTTTTTGGATAATTCCTGCCTTGAAGTGTTGGCTGTCTAAAGAAGATCACATAAGAGAAAAATTTTGAAAACAACATCAGTGCATATGTGTCTAGCTTTGTTTATGAAGCACAGATGACTGGTTGGTTCTTTATTGTGATTATCAGGCTTTGATATATTGGGGATGACAAAGATATATTACCTAGTGTCTTGAGATAACTTTCCTATGATTCTTCAATAATTTTTAGAACTCTGAGACATTGATCTTTTTTTCTGGAACATCTGCTTTGTGTCTTGCCATTTTACCTGTAATACAGGAATACTAACAGAGTAAGACCTGGAGTTCTGTTCTTAGGAGCAACATATTACACCAAAACTTTCCTTTCCCAAAACAGAAATCCTTCAGTTCACTTGGAGTTCTCTTTTATTCTGCACATAGTGGAAATGGCCCAGCTGATTGTAATAGGTTTTCTTTGGTGTTCCTTACATCATCACTTTTTGATACAGAATGTTGAAATGGTGGTTTTAGAGAAAAAATATCGTGTCTATGACTGTCAGACGATGTTTTCTTTTTGTTGTAGTGCAGATGAACTAAAGTGGTGCTGCAGTAGTACTGAACCTGCAATAACAGAATTGCCCTTTAGAACTTAATTTTCTAAACCCAGCTGGCTGTCCCAAGTTATGGAGTGATAAAATCTGACAGTGAATTTGTTTGCTTTTGTTTTCAGATTCTGATCTGTGTTTTCATAAATACCTTATCACATGTTCCCCTTTTTTTCCATGCAGAACTTAGTTTCTACTTACTGTTCCCTGTACATAAGTCATTCTATAGCTTTGATCCTTATTGTTGATCTCCTTCAGTCTCACTGGAGGTTGGAGGAAAGTTATTCTAGTACTGTTTGTTCTGCCAGTCTTCCCTTCTACAGATTGCTGAACGCCAGAATGTGCCGTACATGATTCTAGACAGCAGCTTGGTGATTTTCATGGCTTAAGTTTGTAATTTGCTTAGTCTGTGGCGGTGAGTGAAGGAAAGGAGGTGCCTTTGGAGAATATTTCAGAACCTCCAGATGACCCTTAGTAGATACTGTGACTCATTCTGGAAACTCATGTCTTTCATTGGTTGGAGGGTGACCCCAGGCACTTAACATTAGTCAGTGTGCCTGTTAAACCACTTGTATGTTTAAAGCCAGTCAACTGGAAAAGCTGGACAACTGTGTCTCAGAAGGTGCCTTATTTAAGGCTTTACGGTAGCTACCTCTGCTTTGGATTCAGAATGACCAATCTTGTTTTAAAGGTGGCCATATCCGTGCTATTTAGCCTTTCATCTCATGCAACAGAGGTTGAGACTCAGAAGCTTGGACTCAACCTGAGAGTATGAAACCCCAAAGTTCCAGCTTTCCAGAGGGTTCCTTAACTATGCAACTGAAGGTCTTTCATGTGCTGCTTCTTGTTTGTGGATGGAGCTGATCTCCTATGCCGAAAGGAAGACAAGGTCTGTGGGGCTGGGGAAAGTGGCAAGACAGAAGTTCCCCTGAACAGTGAGAAAGGCGCTGAGTTCTGCTCCTTCCTAATAGTGCTGCTTCTACATCTGATCAAATGGTTTTAGAATCATGCAGGCTGGGGAGGGTTCATCTAGACCAGATTCCTGCTCAAAGCTGGTCCAGCTACAGCAGATTGTTCAGGCCTTGCTTATTTGGGTTTTGTATATTTGCAAGAATGGAGATCCCACAGCCTCTCTGGACAACCTTTCTGGTGTTTGATCACCCTCATGATTGTGGAAGGGGGAACAAAAAACAAACCAACAAAAAAAAAAAAGAGAAATAACCCCAGCCTCTATATTTTCCTTGTCAGAAATTTCCTGTGCTCCATCCTGAGTCCATTTTCTCTTGTCCTATTTCTGTGCATCTCTCAGAGGAACTGTGCTTTGTCTTCGCGATGCCTTTCCGTTAAGTTGTTACGGAGTGCAGCAAGGTCTTCCCTTTGCATTCTCTTTTTAAGCTGAACAAACTCAGTTCTCAGCCTCATCTCATCATGTGTTCCAGTCCCCTAGCAGTCTTACTCACCCCTTTAACTGTTGGACTAGATGATCTTAAAGGTCTTTTCCAAACTAAAAGATTCTATGAATAGAGACCAGAAACCAGTAATATTGCTTATTTTCTTTCTTGTATGCATGTGCATATTGCTCTGTAATGACTTTTTAACTTTAATAACAGAGGATAATTACTCTTTCTTACAATATTGTGTGGTAATAAAGTCACTTTCTGTGAAACCTAGAGTGTTGGACTACCCTCAGTCTGGGGAGGCTTTCAACTCCAGGTTTCCTGGGTGAATACTGTAAGCTGCTAAATTAAAAGGTATAGGTGGATGGCTCTGTGAACATTTCTTTTTTCATGTGTGGTCACAACTGAAGGTGGTGCAATTCAGGCTGCATCTAGATAAGGTCTAGATATGTTAGGTACTGCCTGAATGTTCATAGCTGATCATATGTGCTGAAGGTGCAGGTGGAATGCTGGTACCTTTCCAATCATGGTGGTGTTGCATGTGTGGCATAAGTGGAATTTAGGGAGGTCCCAGTGCAATTTAAACACAAACACTGTATGATAATACTTGAAAGTGGATATTCTGTGTTGCTGTCTAAGGGTGTCAGCATGCATTTAAAAATGCATTTGTAGGTATCATTTGGCCCTTACTCTCCATGTTTGTCCTATGAAGCAGGGAAAATATCACTGGAACTTGAATTATACTGTTGTGGAGTAGCAGGAGTAGGCTAGTGTGTAGCTGAAGATGGATCTTTATCTTGCACCTTAGGACAGGTAGTGCAAAATACTAAAATTGCTTTTATGATTAGGATAAAAATTGAGTTATTTTTGAAAAGGAGTGAGGAGGACTTACCCTTGGTGGAAGAGGATCAGCATAGGTAACACTTGAACAGATTGGATATTAAAAATTCCATGGGACCAGTTGGGATGAGTCCATGGGACCAGTTGGGATGAGTCCATGGGTGCTGAGGGGGCTGGCCTTTGTCACTGGGAGGCCACTTCTGATAATCTTTGAAAAGTTGTGGGGACTGGGGAAGGTTTCTGAGGACTGGAAAAAAGCAAACGTCACTGCTGTCTTCAGGAAAGGCAAGAAAGAAGATTTGGGGAAACGCAAGACAATCAACCTCACCTTAATCCCTGGGAGTCCCTGGCAAATAGTTGTGGAAACCATTTCCAGGCATATGAAGGACAAGAAGATGGCTGGGAGTAGGCAGCATGGCTTTTTGAAAAGGAAATCATGCTTGACCAACCTGATACCATTTTATGATGAAGTGACTTGTCTCAGTGGATGAAGGGAGTGTAATGGATATTGTGTTGTTTATATTGACTTTAGCAAGGATTTTGGCAAATCAGAAGTGGTTGGTTGTGTTTTGGTGGTTTTTTTTTTAAATTCATCATAGATGAACTGGTAAAGTATGGGCTAAGTCTTCAGTCCACCTGACTCTCTACTACCATCTCAGCTGCTGGACTCAAAGCTTTGTGATCAGCAGCACATATTCCAGATGTAGGCCAGTCTCTGATGGTATACCCTGGGAGTCCAGTATTGTTTAACATCTTCTTTAATGACCTGGATGATGGGACAGAATGCACGGTGAGTTTGCAAGTGGTACAAAGCTGGAAGGAGTGGCTGATAGACCAGATGGTTGTACTGCCATCAGCGGGAGCTTGACAGGCTGGAGGAATGGAGCCTCACAGAGTTTAACAAAGGGAAATGCCAAGTCTTGCAACCAGGGAGGAGCAACTCCCCACACCAGCACAAGCTGGGCCAAATGGTTGGAAAGCAGCTTTGCAGAAAAGCCCCTGGGGATCCTGGTGGACCTGAGTTGGACATGAGCCAGTAGTGTGCCCTTGCAGCAGGGCAGGCCAGCAGCCTTCAGGGTTCCATTAGAAGGAGCGTTGCCAGCAGACAGAGAGGTGGTCCTTCCACTCTATTCAGCGCTGGGGAGGCCACGTCTGGAGTACTGTGTCCATTTCTGGGCTCCCCAGTATAAGCAAGACATGGACATAACTGAAGTGAGCCCAGGGAAGGGTCATGAGAGTGATTAAGGGTTTGGATTATCTGACATATGGGAAGAGGCTGAGAGAGCTGGGACTGTTCAACCTGGGGAGGAGAAGGCTTTAGGATCTTTAGGGGGATCTTTGCAACATGTGTCAGTACTTGATGGGGAGAAGTAAAGAAGACAGAGCCAAACGTCACAGTGGTATCCAATGACAGAACAAGAGGTGATGGGCACAAATAAAAAGGCAAGACATTCCTTTTAAAAAGAAGATGACTGTTTTTATTGTGAGAGTGGTCAAGCACTGGAGCAGGTTGCTAACAGGAAGGTTGTAGAGTCTCTGTCCTTGGAGATAACTCAAAGCCCCAGAATCCTCAGCAACCTGCTGTAGCTGACCCCACTGAGATGAGGTGTTGGACTAGATGTTCTCTAGATCTATGAAGAAGAAAAAAGTAGTGATTGCAGGCAAGCAGTCATAGTTGTAGGAAGACACAGATGTGAGGAAGTAGGATTTTGATTCTACAAGGATCAGTGAAGTATTTGAGACCTTGCCCAGCTGAAACTCCATTGTTACTCGCGAAGGATATATTAGAGGTGGTACAGATACACAATCAAACAAGTATCCTTCCTTGTTTCTTAACAGCTGTAAGTAAATCACAGGGCTAGCACGAGCAAGACAGACAAGGAATCAGCTGACAGTAGTGTCCAGCAGCCTTAAAAATGAGTCAGACTTCATTGTGTAGGCACTGAATCAGCAGAACCCTACCCCTCCCATTCTGTTTGTCACTGACTTCGCAATCTAAGTATAAAGATAACAGAAAATACATTATATGCGAGGTGAATGTAAGAAGACGAGATGTTGAGACTCAGAAGCTTGGACTCAACTATATGGACTCAACTATATGGAATCAGACATCAGCAGTGCCTGTTAATGACCACAGGTTTCATGGTAAAAAGGCTTTAAGGAAGTTTTTTAGATTAAAAGAATGACTACTTTTGCAAATGTTTACAAAGAACTTTGGCCTGTATGGTACGTGATCTGAGAGAAATCCAGAAGTATTTTAAAATACAAAATTTGGGTAGTAGTAACTGCCATCAGTGTCATTCAAAGGTAAGCATAATGTGGGGACAGTGAATGGGAATTGATGGGCAAGGTGCTTGTAGATCACGAATAGACTTTTGAAGATAAAGACAAGTAACTTAAGGTTGGTGCAGTAGGGTGGCAGACACATATGGCTCAATATATTAATTTAGAAAGTTCCTGTAAATGTAATTAATCAGTGAATTCTGTGGCAGCTGTTGCAGAACTCATAGTATTTCCAGCTGCAGTTTTAAATATATTGGATTTGGTTATCTGTTTCAGGTTTTCAGCAATTGCTTTCATTTCCTAACATCTACATTTATTTAAAAGTATGTATTTATGTTTTATTAGAACGCAGTGATTAATTTATGGAATTTTAAAGGTGTGTTCCCTTCAAATACTTGTTTTAGAAAAATATATTCTGAGTATTTTCATCTACTTCCTTGCCCATGGATATGTGCATCTCGGAATAAATCTCAGTATACAGCTGTGTTTAAAATAAAATAAAAACATTTCCTTTTTACAGTGAAGCCTTTTCTAAATCAACAAGAATATCAAAGAACCGAGGATATAGTTAAAAAATTTGAAAATGGGATTGGGAAAGAGTTGCATCGGAAATTACTGGAAAGAGCTAAAATGAGAAGGAACTGGGTACGTATTTAGATATGTAAGAAATCATAATTCAACTTACGGAAAGTTGGTTGTTTGGGATATAATTTAGAGAGTCATTTAGCTTTTTTTAAAATCTTAGGATCTTCCTCGTATCTGCCATTTGGCCAATGGATATGAACACATTCACTTACATACATGTGGCTTGTTTGTTTTTTTTTCCAAAGCTGAGCGGTTAAGAAAGCTCACTAACTGAAATTTTGTTACCTGCCAGCCTTGGAATGCTTTGTCTGTCAGTTTCTTCTTCTGTCACCTATACCCGCCTCCCCACCCCCCCCACCCCCGAAAAAAAGAAAAAGAGTAAAAGACAAAGGAATTCAGAGTATGTTCTCTTTGTTTCCTGAAAAAAGCCATGTGGTAGCATTCTAAAGTTGTCTTTCAACAGAGAAAGGGATCCGAGTTGGGGTGTTTACCAAGTGGAGCTCATGAGAACCTTGTAAACCTTAACGTGACACACTCTGGAGTGCAGATTTCCAGACAATGATAGAAAAAATACATTATAAATTGTCTGTCCCAGAGCCTCTCTTAACACAAATTTCCTATCCTTCCATTCTTCATGGAGTAATCTGTCTGATATTAGCAGCCACAGCTGACATCTGCAAGAGTTTAAGATCAATAGTATCAGGGAAGAACTCTTCATAAAAATTCACTATTTAATAGTCTTAAGCAGTATTGAATTTTATTTTAGGCTTGAAAATAGAAGAGCTGTATATGTTAACCTCTGCAGTTAGTTTGGAACCATTATATAGGAACTACTATCCAAAATATTTAAAAAAAAAAAAAAGTAAAAGCAGCAGACAGTTGAACAATCAAGTGATTGTTAAAGAATTAATGACTAAAACTTAATTCTGATGCTAAACATTTTTCATTTTCAGCTGGAGGACTGGTGGCTGAATGTGGCTTATCTTGATCTTCGCATATCAACGCAAATACACTGTAATATGGGAGGCCCCGGTCCCTATATTGAACACTTCTGGCCACCAAAAGAGGGCACTCAGATAGAAAGAGCATGTGTAAATATATGGCACACTCTGAAATACTGGGAACTGTTACGAGAGTAAGACTTTAAGTAATTATTTCTTAAGAATTAAATTAAGAAATCGAAGATTCTAAGTATTAATGATCTATGTGTACTTCAGTCACAAAAATATGTTTACGTTCATTGGCATGTGTTCTTTGCAGTGAAAGATGGTTTTGTCTTACGTTGATTTGCTTGCATAATTATCATCTGTCTTGTTTAATTTTGGTGTATTTGTTTACTACAGAGAGAAGGTGGCAATACAGAGATCTGGGAGTGCTGTTCTGGACATGAGCCAATTTCGAATGCTCTTCTGCACTTGCAGAATTCCTGGAGTTACCAGAGACTCGATTGGCAGTTATTTTAAAACTGGTAAACAAACACAAACTGGGGGTTAATACAAGTAAATGATTTTATATTAATGGGCTAATGGAGTGGTCATGTTAACCATAGGGTACTTGCTTCCTCAAGCACTAAATCGGGTACTCATTGTTGAGTACCTATGTAAGGAAGCAAAGAAGATATCTAATTTACAAATGTCCTTTTTGGTCCAATATTTAGTCCTTACTAAACAAGATTTAAAAGAAAGCTGTGCTTCAAATTGTATGTTACCAGCCTGGTGCCTATATGAAGTGTGGCAGCATTAAAGATTAAAAAAAAGACAAATTCCATGTGTTAAAAACGAGGGTGAAGTCTGTGTATTGTAGGGACAGAATTTCAGCATCATTACTAATTGCATCTTCCACAGAATGCTTTTCTCAAGTGTGCTCCCATACGTTCTGCTGGAATAGTTCTTACTTATTTTCTGTCATTGTGCTGTTTCTTGGCTTGGTCAGCATCTTCTCTTTTCAGTCTTGAAAGTACTCCATAGTGCTTCTTGAAGCCATTCTTTTAAGCTTCCAATGGTTTTCTGGGGTACAGGATTGAGAGCTAGAGTGAAAACGTAGTGGTTTTATTCAGCCTCCACTAACAAATACTGTAGTATTAGTAATCAACTAACTGAAATCGTAACACCACTCTCACACACGTTCTGACGTGGCCAGAGTTGTTCAGCAGTGTCAGCCTAGATAATTGTGGGAGGTGTGAGTTCCTAAGACTCAGGAATTCAAGAAGAAGGAGGCATTGCCTTGCTCCATAGAAAATATGTAAGGATATGATGAGAAAATGCAAAGTTGAAGGCAAGCTTCAAGGGTTTTTTGTTGGTATTACAATTGAAGAGTCAGTTTAAATACCAAAACATAGAAGAAACATTCAAATGGTGGAAACTCAGTGTGCCGTTACGGTCACACTTAATAAACAAAGCTGTTACCACTTGAAATTGCGTTCAGATTGCAGAGTAGGGCACCTAAAATTTAACAGGTAATGTCAGCTTGTAGTCGGAGACCATGCTGAAAGCAAGGACAGCCTGATCAGTGGAACCTGAAGAGCTGTTTGGTTCAACCTGCAGCAGACACCTTAATGAGAACAGGTGAAGAGCTCATTAGTTGTTATTAAGTGTATTGGGTGGATCTCTACCAACTGTAGTGAGATTTCAGGCACTTAATTCTAGGTATGTTAATTTCCAGACTTGATTCTACCCTTTGCTTTAGACAGCTACAGTTAGGATGGTGCTACCTAAAGTAACTGAATTTGATGTCATCCCTTCTGATTTTTGTTATATTAGAAATTAATTTCATGATCTATGAAGATGAGGTTTACATGAAATGACAAATTCCTCACTTTAGAATGTCTTTCACCAGGTATGTATTGAATTGTATTATCTGTTTTAAAAAGTAGGACCCTAAAGATAGGTAAAAACCTTCAAGACTTCAGCGGATGCCGACTCAGTTACATACTTGTGGTAAAGCAGGATGCATTTCTTCTTTTTCCCAGGGTGGAACACTAGACTAGAAAACATGTAGCACCGTGGCTCAGTTTAAAAAAATGTAGCCACGTTTCTTGGGAATTTAACATCTGAGTTTTGTCAGAATCTTTTCCAACTTTATTTAATCTTATTTCCAGAAAGATGGATTCAGTAAGGCAATGCTATGCAAATGTACCTGGCCCAGTGTGGGCCAGCATCATCCACGTTTCTGTATAATGGCCACATTGGTGTGTCAGTGCTCCCTTTTTACAGATCTGTGTGCGCTGATCAGGTCTGATTGACATAGTAGTGCATCTCGCATGTTGAGCTCTGTGGGTGAAACTGGTTGCATAAACACTGACAACCGAAGGACTCAATTGTTTGCTAAGTGTCTTAGCAGCAGGCTTGCTGCATTATATTAATCCCTTTTACAAAACAAACCAACCAACCAAACTCATGCAAGAGAGAAATGTTACTAGATCAACTTTCAGCAATCAAGACTCATGATGGCAGAGGGTGATCCTGCCTACAAGGTACACAAATAAATGACATTTGCTACTAGATAGTGACAATGACTTGAAGTAATTAGTAGTAGTGAAAGTTAGGTACTTCTGTGTATTTTCTCTCATGGTTTTAAAATTGTTTAGATTTGCAGTAAGATAATGCAATTCGACTTCTAAAGTTACTTTTGTTCTTATCTCTCATTTTTAACTGTACGAAGTCTGCCTTATTTTGAACAAAAAAGTCTGTAGGACTTGCTGAGTGTTTTTCCTGTATCTGTCATTCACTCTGTCCTCATGGTTGGATTTTCTTGGGTTTTTTTTGTTTCATTTCAGAGACTGAAGGTGAATGCCCATCTCACTTAACAGTCCTGTGTCGAGGTCGAGTGTTTGCATTTGATGCTATACATGAAGGCAATATGGTGACTCCTCCAGAGATTTTCAGGTTTTCAAACCACCTTGTCTCAAATAATCTGTCCTATTTAAGCTACCTACCAGAGTCTGTTCTTTTTCCATCCCCTTCACCCCAAAGAATTAGGTGTGAGAGAAGCTACAGCTTCTCTTCTACCTGAGGGTTCAGATTTGAGTACATCAGGGGTCCTCAAACTATGGCCAGCAGGCCAGATGCGGCCCCCCAGGGTCCTCAGTCCGGCCCCCGGTATTTACAGACCCCCCCCACCGGGGGTTGGGGGGGGAAACCAAGCAGCCGCAGATGACTGCCTGCCACTGCATCCGCGCCCCGGCCCCCTGGTTAAAGAGTTTGAGGACCCCTGGAGTAAATTCTTGTTTAGTGGATGGCAGCTTCTTGGCATGAAGCACTGATGATCATGTACTGTTGTAATACACCCACAGAACGTCACGCAAAAGGGCTGAATGAAGATGTTTCAGTAGGTAGCATGATTCATGTGGGAAGTTTCTTGGCATGGAATTATTAAAGTTACGTGTAACTCCATTCCTTTCAGGACCATCCCACATTGTTAATTGTCTCATTGCTACTTAATCATTAACACAGGTGAAGCACAACTTGCATACTGATTCATACCTAGTACGCTTGTGGTTAATTTTCTCAGTAGTAGAGGGGCTGGAATTCCCATTGGTATACACTGATTGACTCCCTGCTAACTACAGAGCAGTACTGCAGTATTTCACGACTTGGCATCAGACCTGTGACAACCAGCCATGTTTGTGGCTTTTTTCATATTCTTGAGGTGCTGCAAAGGAACAGAGAGAAAGAATTTGGTTCTTTTAATACTAAATTTCAGTACTAGTGAAACTGGCAATGTTTAAACCTTTTCTGTGCTGTGTCTCCTGTCTCCCAGTAGCATGTGGAGGTGGAGGCTTTTCTAACTGTCAGTACAGTTGTGGGCACAGGGTTTCCTACTGTGTTAGTTGAACTCTGATGTCACAGACAGAGACAGTTTCAGCATAAGTCTCATGTGATTGCTTTGGGATCTGTATGCATCTACTTATTAAAGAGGGGTTGTGCATTTCTTCTAGGAATAACTTACTGCATTTGTCAAAGTGTTGCTTATAGAGTGCGACAGAAATATTATAACTAAAATAGGCAAAAGGTGAATGGCCAAATTCCTGAGGCAAGACAAAAACTAATTAGAGAATTATAAAATAACTTTTTCTTTTTAGAGTCTAGTACTTTAATACTTAGAAGATATTTCAACATATGTATTTAATTTCTGTAGCTGTACCTGTTAGATCAAGCAAGTAACAAAGAAATCGACACCTGGAATACAGAGAAAAACCCTAGAACGTTCTATTGTCTATAGGAAGGGGAGATTGATTTTTGCTTGGTGGTTTGTTTTAATAACCTCGTCATGGGTGTCTTATTTTTGTCAACTGTGTAACTAATGATCAGTAATGAAATTTAATGGGCAAGAGTGCCATAACAAAGGACAAGCCAGATTAAGTGCCTTCAATTTGTGGAGTTTATTTAACTGAATTTCTTTAAAAAACTGAATCTGAAAACTAAAAATTAGCTCCCTGTTGATAGCTGTTCACGGGGAAAATGCAAGGAAAAGGTAGGAAAGTAAGTATTCTTGTGTAGTTCAGTTTCTACATTTAGGATGTGTTGTAGCTACTGTTCTTTGAATTTCAGGGTCTGTCTTGAGTGCGATTTTTGCCTTTGTATCTGATTAGTTCCTATAAAAGCTGCAAAGCTGCAGTATTGGAGATATCTGCTGCTCAGGAAAGTTTGATCTGTACTGCTGAAGTCTTAGATCTAGTTTTAAATGAAGTGCATAACACTTCAGGACCATAATTGTTTACATCTACTGAGCTGGTAGCTGCAATTTGAATTAACCATTAGTGACTGAAAACAGAGCAGGTCTTCAGCTGCCCTTTAAGTCTGAGGGAGCTGATTTCTGCTTCCTGAAAATTCACATTAGCTTGTGAATGTGGAACCAAAATTCCAGCATGGCAAAAAAAGAGAGATAAAAAGAATGACTTTATCTTCTCTCGTGTTCTTTGTTAACTAAAGTTTTTGAAATCTTCTTAAAGGCAACTTACATATATACAGAAAAGATGCCATAGTGAACCAGATGGACCAGGACTGGCAGCCCTAACAAGCAATGAAAGGACAAAATGGGCAGAGGTGGGAATACTTCGATGGTTGCTTCCTGAGAAAAACATTGTGATCACTGGAAATATGTAATTTCACTTAGCATTGTCTTTTTATGCTTTCTAGTTACGTGAATATTTGGTTGATCTTGATCCAAAGAACTTTACTCTTCTGGAAAAAATTCAGAGAAGTTTGTTTGTGATCTGCCTTGATGATTCTAGTCCCCATGCAACTCCTGAGGACTACACTGAGGTAGCTAAGGATTTTTGATAATTCATATCTGGTCTTTATATAAAAATTTCTCCTGCACATATGCAGAAGTAGCCCTTCGTGCTCTTTCAGAACAGAGAAAATGAAGCAGATAAATACGCAAATAATGCTGCTTGTTGATCCGTAGGAATACTTAGTTTAAATTGTTAGGCTATTGGAAATGGGGATGACCGAAATCTATCTTCATAATCTTTTAGCCCCCTGTCCTTCAGGATTCTCAAAAATATAGTCATCAGCTTGTTATCACTGTAATTTAAAAGCTTGGGTTTATAATCATGTTTCATCTTCAACTAGGTGAAGATGTCTTATCTCTCAGGAAGGTCTCACCATCTTAATGTGGTCTTGGTTTAGCTGACACGTTGGCAGTGTTCTTTGTGGATTTTAAAACCTACAGTGGGTAACTTTTGTTTTAGCTTATAAGGCTGGGGCTCATAGGTGATCCAACTGTACGCTGGGGAGATAAATCCTACAACAGCATCTTTTTTTCCAATGGAACCTGTGCCGCATTCTGCGATGTAAGTTGAAATTTTTTTTCCCTGCTTAAAAACCTTTCAAGTATTTATTTACTAAGTTTTCCCTTTCAGAGTATTATCTTAAATGTTTAATGTTTTCCTCTTTAGTATACCCTTGTTTACCAGGCACCTTATCTGACAAGTTTCCAAAAGCAGTCTGCTTTTGCAGTGTTTGATGTTACATCATACTTGAAATAAGAACATGAGATTTGAAATCATAATCTTATTTCTAAAATGATGAGGGAGTTCAAAGACAAAAAGTACATTGCGCAAGAAGGCTTAAAATTAACTCTTTGTATGATGTAGCTGTTTGAACAGCTGTTTTTTAAACTCGCGTTTTTTTGAAACTCATTATTAAATGGCCAGAAGGGCCTACATCTTGCCTAAAATATGCTTTTCCACAGCAGTGGTGTACTGTGCCTCCTCACCTGGCTGCAGAGCAGTCAGAACAGTGGGTGCACTTACATAGTTCTGTATGTATTATAGAACTAGAAAAACAAGTCCAACACTGTGCAGTAAAGTTGTTGGTCTGCAGGAAAAAGAGTGGGGTAGGGAAAAAGAAATTTTATCCTCTTGTAGTTGTGCAAATAATGTGGTATCTTGTCTTATATGATTCTAGCATTCTCCTTTTGATGCCATGGCTTTAATTACTATGTTATCTTATGCCGAAAAGACGATTATGGAAAACGAGGGAAAATGGAAGGTACCTATCCTTTTAACTTTCAAGGTTATTAGTTAATGTGTCTTTTCTTATGGATAATACTTTTTCTTTTCTTTCTTTCTGTCTGCATCCTCCCAGGGATCAGATAAAGTGAGGGATATTCCATGGCCAGAGGAACTTGTATTCACAGTGGATCAAAAGATTATAAATGAAATTGAACGTACTAAAGAATTTTATTACAAAAAGGTGGATATTATTTCTACTTTTCTTAATTGTCATGGGGGTTTTGGGGGTTGGGATTTTTTTTGTTTGTTTTGTGGTTTTTTCCTTAATTTTATTTTTATGGTTTTGACTGGGTTTTCTCCCTTCTGGAGAACAGGGATGAATATGTTATGCTAAATTGATGAATCGGGGGACTTAATGCCATGGTTAAATTTGTTACGTTGTTGGTTTATGTTGAGTGTGTTTTATCTGAAGGTGGACCAAGTTGTGATATTTTGACTTCTATGGCTTTTCCTCTGGTATGATAGGTATCTGACTTGCAGCTGGTGAGTTACGCCTTTACATCCTTCGGCAAAGCATTGATTAGAAAGAAGAAACTTCATCCTGATACATTTGTGCAGCTTGCCCTTCAGCTTGCTTATTACAAATGCCATGGACGGTAAGAAAATCTCATTACTCAGAATAGGAGTAAAAACCTAATTTCTTGAGTTAAGGGGTGGATCTGGAGATACTGGCATTGCAAGGCCACTGCATTGTATGTAATTTGCTGTGGTGCTATAAGGATGAAGAAGTAAGTTTTTTTTTTAAAGTAGGAGTTGCATAGGGCCTTATTTTGCACCATTGAAATTCACAGGGTTTGTGCTCTTGACTTCCAGAAGGATTGTGTCCTTGTGCCCATATAGGGATCACGTGTGTACATATTGTGGAAGGGGGAGGGCAGAAGACAGTCCATGAAAATGTGGATTTGGGCTCTACTGAAGTAAATACCCAGTGTTTGCCCAAATGTGCAATGGGTCAGGGTTCTTTGATGTCAGATAGTTGCTTAGATGGAGAAGGAAGTTTTAGCTGTAGCAACTGACAGCCATCAGTAAAACAGTGAGTCTTCTGAGCCTGTGAAAAGCCTTCCAAACCTCAGTGTCTCACTTTCTATAGCAACAATAGATGTTAGGGTTTGGGCAGAATAATATAGATAGTGACCCCCCCAAAATGCCTGGCTCTACGTTTTTAGTGTGTGTCGTTTTATTTTGTATGGTTGGTAAAAGGCAGCATTCTTCCTCATACTGGCATTTCTCTTTGCTGGCCCGCTCTGATTATGGCTTGTGTAAGTCATTACTGACCTGGCAAGTATTGCTTGCTTCAGAAAAATGAGGGCTTCATCCTATGTTAGTCACTGGAGATGCATGTCTCATCATAATGAAAGGTCAGTAGATCTCAGTTTGAACACTGGAATAAATAAATTGTCTGACTAAAGTAGCCTGTTAGGTCTGACAGAGCACACAAGTATTTTTTATAGAAGATGTATATTAAATGGTAGGCTGTCATAGGGCTGCAGATGCTTCAGGTAAAAGCTGGACGGGTGTCAGTGTGCAGCAGAGAAGGATTTGAGCCTTTTCCTTATGCATTGGGACACACCGCTTATTTCAAGCGAATCTCAGTTTTTGAGATTTTGGACAGTGTGGATGGTTTCTTTAATAGAAATTTATAGTGTAACTGAAGCTTGCATAATTTCAGCTTATTTATGTTAGAGGCTGGTAGGTCTGTAGTCTGCACAAAATAGCCACGACGACCCAGTCTTCTCAAGTTATGATTATAGCAGTGCCACTTTTTCAGTCTGTCTCATGAATGCTTGTAGAGTTCCTTTGTGACTCTTTCTCAGACACACTATTTAAAGAAAATTAGTGGCTTACTTGTAACTGAGCTAGATGTGTAAGATATTTGGCAGGACTTTCTTGAGAGAGCAAATAGTTTTGTTAAGTTAATGAGATACTCTTTCCTAATTTTTCTTCTTAGCCCTGGCTGCTGTTACGAAACTGCCATGACCAGGCGTTTCTATCATGGCCGCACAGAGACCATAAGACCATGTACTGTGGAAGCAGTGGAATGGTGCAAGTCCATGCTGGATATTTCTGACAATGTAAATACTGCAATCCTACTTTAATCATGGGTTTAGAAGGCCTGTCATTTGAACCGCTTAAAACTCATTTTTCTATTGTCTCATTAATGGGAGTTGGCCTGTTTCCAGTGAGACAGATTTTGAATGTTGGGTTGCTTGAAGTCTGGCTCTGGTCACTGTGACTGAGGTGAGCTGTCACGTGTGAACTTGTTTGGTTTTCTATCCTATTTATCTTTTGGTTTCAAGAATGTGAGTGTCTTCAGTTACATTCACGCTGATTTCCACCCCCCCCACCCCCCCCACCCCCCCAAAAAAAAGTAACTGGCTTGGAACAAACGTATTCTGCTGTGCTGTGGAGTGATTCTGTTGTTTACATTTTTAATTGAAATCAGGAAATGTTAAACTAATCATTGAGTCTGAGAGCAAGATTGAAATTCGTTTGTGTCCTAGTGACCACAGGGATGTATTCCAGAGTTTGTCTCTGAATAGCTGAACTGGTGACCTCTTTTTTTTTTCCCCAGCAACTACTCTCTGGTGCTTGGCTGGCAAAGCATGTCATGCCTTTGTTGCCAAATGAGAGCTGTACTAAAGCTCTTCCTGTTGTCCTCACTGCACAATTCTCAGACCCTGATAAATGAAGCAAGGAGAAGTTTTTTGAGACAAAGGGCTATGTATCTTTAGGAAATTCAAAGGTTCTGTATTATTAATGCATCTGACAAACATACAGAAATATGGGTATTGGGAAGTATGTGTGATTTGGTAATTACAGTCTTCAAGAGCATATCTTCATGGCCTTCACTGGTTTCTTCTGCCCTGTGCTGCGCCTTTAAAACTCAAGTTTTCTGGCCATTATATAAATCTCCTTTCCTACTGCGAATATGGATTCCTGTTACTTCCCTACTCTATTGGTATCTTCTAACCAATTGTCAGCCTCCTATGTGGGTAATACACATAGAGGCTTGTTACTTCCAACGCTAAATAGCATCACCAACTATCTTCCCATTGCTGGGGGGGGAGTTTATGATGAGTTCTTAAGGCTTAAAAAAGCATTGAATCTGTTCAATAGTACTGAAATTAAGATGCTTAAAACTTTTACTTCTAAGGTACTACAAAATACGTAAAGTAGGTACTTTAAAAAAATAAAATCCTTTTGTCTCAACTTTTCTTTTGCCTCTTGTGAGCTTAGTAGCTTGATTTTTATCCAAATTGAGCGGCTGCTGTCCTTGTTTCACATTATTTGCTCCAACCTCTCATGTAGTGAATAAAAAAGCTAAAGGGTCCTTCTTAAGTAGTTAAAGAGCTAGTAAGATCAGAGGTCTTAGAAGTCAAGATCTTGGCCATCTAGAGATATATTTCTAGGCCTCCTTTACTAGAACATGTATTTGTATTCTGTTCTGTCTGGTTTTAATATGTAAGTTCCAATATAAAATCGAAAAAAAACCATTAATGTTGGTCAGAACTTCTGTCATGGAAGTAATATTTCAATCAGCAGAGGAAAATTTGGGAATGCTGTTGGCATCTGTATGTTTTAATTAGGGTCTCTTTTTGTTTCCTGTTTTTCATCACAGATTTTTTAATCTTTTTTTTTTTCTTGCCATGAAAAGTGATAGAACAGAATATTTCAGTTGGAAGGGACCTACAAGGATGATCTAGTCCAACTGCCTGACTAATTCAGGGCATGGTGATCATGTAAATGCAACCGCATCTACTAAAAGCTAGTGTGCTTCTAAACAGTGTTATTGTAGGAAGTTTCTGGTTTTGATTACTCTAGTTCACAGCGGTTGCTTTCTATTGTTACGGCTTGTTTGGGAAAGAGCATGAGGTTTAGAATCTTGTTGAGTGCAATAGTGATTCAAGTAACAGAGCAGAGATACAGGAAAAAAAATGAGCAAGTTCTCTTGAAAAAGAAATTTGGATTTGGGAGAGAGTTTGAAATGTACCTTTCAAGTTCCTCCATTTTCTTCTGTCTAAAATTGCTAGACACTGTGAGGGGGAAAAACTTGTTGATCTGTGATTCCTGATGTGTTACTCATCTAAATTGTTTTTTCTTTTTCTTTTCTTTTTTGTTTTTTTTTAATCCTGTCTCCACTACTTTACACAGACCTACCAACGACTACAGCTGATGCATAAGGCATTTGCAAAGCACGATAAAATGAGGAAAGACTGTGAGAATGGAAAAGGTACTGAGACCATGTATTTTTGTTTTTTCTTGTGGGTGAAAAGGGAATGTTGCTGTATGCTAATACATCTTCTCTGTCTCCTTGTTTTCAGCCTGAGTAAAAACTACCCCTTTAACATTTTATACTTTAATTTCAGGGAAAGGAACTAAAACCTAGTCCTTGTACCCTTCCTTGTGCCCCAAAGACATGTTCACTTTGAATATTAAATCACTTTTTCTGCCCAGCTTGGTGAGTTATCTGGGCAGGTGTGGCCCTGAAACTTTTTCACTTTGTCCATGAAATTGCTAGTGGGCCGGTGTCACTGTGTGGAACTCTTCCTCCTTGGCTGAAATGGAAGTTTTCTTGTTTTTTGTTTTCCACAGGAGCTGCACTGGGTTGATATTACTTAGTTCATTTGCATTTGGGCTCAGTGTGGCAAGCTGAAAGTAATGAAGGCCTTTTAGATCAAATATTTGGGAAATATTTTAGTATGCTACGCTGTGAATGTTGGTTTTTAGTAGACTCAGTCATTTACCTGTCCTTCAGCTGCTATTTGAGCTTCCTGATATCCAGACCAGAAGCAGCAGAAAAACAGGAAATGCTGCTGTTAATGATGCAGTATTTGCATTTATTTGACAGGCTTTGATCGTCACCTTCTGGGTCTTCTACTCATAGCACAGGAGCAAGGACTGCCAGTGCCAGAACTTTATGTGGATAATGCCTTCACAGCTAGGTAATTTGTATTCTTGGTATCCCTTGATACTGAGGTCTTTGTTATATTGGCTTTACGCATGCTGGTTTCTTGATCTCTAAGATGAAATAATTTTTTTTTTAAAACTCACTTTGTTTTAAATGATCTTTAAAAATGCTGCTTTTATTTTATTTTTTTTACAGCGGAGGAGGTGGGAATTTTGTTCTTTCAACTAGTCTGACTGGCTACACAAGGTTTAGTGGAGCTGCAATCCCTATGGTACATCATGGCTATGGCTTTTTTTATGCAATCAGAGATGACAGGTAAGGATATAATCTCATTTGGGGCATGGTTCTGAGTCTGTCACAAAGGGAAAGGCAGCTAACAGCTAGAATGAGGGAAGAAGTGTCAGAAGAGGTTGAGAAGTGACGTGCATAAAAACAAGAGGCATTAAAATTCTGGGAAAGCGTGTGTGGGAGGAAGGAGGAACAGTGGAGGTGAAGTAAGCACCAAAATACTGACAATAGGCAGAAAGAAAAGAGTGGGGAAGGTGAAAGAAAGGAGGAACAGAAAAAGTTAACTTACTTTAAAATCAGCTTTCATTTTGGAGATCATTAAATGTAACATGTAAAGGGTTTTTTAAAAAAGTAGCACTTGGTTGAGATAGACTAGGTAGAGTAGAGGTGAGCAAACTGTCCATCTCACACATCTCTTGACCCCAGCCAGCCCTCTTTCAGTAATAAGGAGAAGCTAAAACATTTGGCTTCAGTTCTCGTAAAATGGTAAGATTTTAAAAGATCCAACTTCAGCTTATTTGTCTTATGGACAACAATTATTGCTTCTTTATCTAATCTAATAAACTAATTATACTGTGTTGAGATAACTTGCCATTTTGTGATTTAGGTGTAATTCAGATGACTTCTTCCTAAAGCTAAATATGGATTGTGTGCAGATTTGATTCTGTTTGAGAATACAAATCATTTCTACCTGGATCTATGGCCCCATAAAGAGAACTAAATAAAGATTTACTTTTTATTGGGTAAATACAAAGAAAGTACTTTAAATCTTAAACTAGTTGCAGAGAAGAAACAGTTTTACCAAATATAAGCAGAAAAGTTATGTCACTGTGTATGTAGAAATGGGTATTTAAATCAAAGTATCTAGTTTCAAAATCTGTCAACATTATTGCTTACTGAAGAAGGCACTAGGGATCTGAGTCCTTTTTGAACATTGAGAAAGTATGTTTATGTGACAATTTTTGCTTCCAAGTTTATGTTAACATTTCACGTTTTGGGGCAATTTGTATGACTTTTATCCTAGACCGTGACAAGTAAGAGTGGTAACTTCATTGTTTTCTGTACTGACAGGATCGTTGCTACCTGTTCTTCTTGGAAATCGTGTCCAGAGACAGATGCAGAAGTGCTCTGTAGAACTGTGTTCCAGTGTTTTCAGGACATGCTACAATTAACAGTTGCAGCTCAGCTGTAAGGTTGATAATGACGTAAAAGCGTTTGCAAACTCACAAGTTATACGTAGTACTTATAAACAAAATGCTACTCAAGAGTACTGTTTATATTCAAGTTTAAGACATTTAATGATCTATATGAAGTCTGCCTGTTTTTATGGGATTTACTGTGGTAACAGTACCCATTTAAGAGTAATGTAGCCATTTGCAACAACAATGCAAGCAGTAGTACCTTATCTGTGTAGAACTATGCAATATTAAAATATGCCTCAACAATGCAAATGTACTTGAGAGATGGGACGTTGGAAGTGGAGAGTTTATGGGAGACTTGTATTTATGATTTTAGTAACACGTAGAATACTTTGTAGTCTACTGATACTGTTTATGCCAGTGGAGCACTTAATTGTGTACTTAAGAGTAACCACACTATCCTCTTAGGTGATTATGCTTCCTATTTGTAGTGGGTTTTGAAATAGAAGGGCTGCCTCTGTCAGGCTGTATGTTATTTTATAAGTTATCTTTCATTTTTGCTGTTGGGATTATACCAAATAAATGTTGTATCCATGAATGGGGATGTTCCCACTACATTTGTAGTAGAAGAGCCCTATAATCTGAAGTATTTTGAAAAAGGAGCTCTCAATAATAAAAACAGAAAGCAGCATATGAGTTCCAGATTCCTCAGAGTTTTCATCTTCTAGTGATCTGTGAACATCTGCTGCTTTAGAGTAATAATACAGAATAAAAATAAGCACTGAATGCAGTTTGATATGATCCTCAGGATTTTTAGACTTGATTCCTCTGTTTGAGCAGCTTTGTATTTTCCTGTCATAGAAATAAAATTATTCTAAAAATCAGCTTTGTATTGGTGGACTATTTAATATGTAGCAACTAAACTTCGTGAGAGAGATAGGATCTTGCAGGCAGATTAACTTGAAATAAAGATTCTAAAGTACCAGTTGTTTTCTCTAGGTTTTGGAGTTTTGAGAGAAATCAGAGATTATTATTTGTTTTACAACAACTGCATCCTCAGCTAACATGAACCCATCTTCTTGCCCTCTGGAAGCTCTGCTGCTTCCCCCCCGCCCCAGTAGCAAAAACAGTTAGCCTTTTTATGTCCTTCCTCAAAGCCCAAATACTGAGTAACAGGCCAGGGTGTGTTATACTGTGTCTTGTTGCCTGAGGAAATAGTCTCATTGTTTCAGCCTCATTCTTCCCTGCCTTTATTGGACTACTTGTATGTCCTGTCTCAATTAAATCTGACAACCATTTGTTGTTTAATGGTTGACTTGAGATCTTAACTCATACAGAGTAAGAATACATTCCTGTTTTGAAGTCCTGATAATAACCTGCTCTCTTTCTTGGACACAAATGGCTTTCTGAAATCTCTGTGAGGGAAGCGTGTGCCTTTATGATGCTGTGATTTCTGTCAGATAAATAAGATTTTGGATCAAGCTATGCCTGATGACTTTTTTTTTTTTTAAATAAGTTCCGTCTGACAGTTACAACCTTTCACCCCTCAGTGGGGTTAGTAAACCTGGTTGCAACAGTGACAAGGACAGTTTGTTTTGAACATTCATTTTAAACAGCCTCAAATCTGATGATGGGTGTAATTTTGCATTTATTTGCATTTCTTTTCCACACACCTACTGCTGCCTTTCTTGGAATTTCTGGGAGCATAGAAATTCTGGCAGAAGTACAGAAAAAGGAAAACTATTTCAGCAAGCGTATCACTGAGAAAATGTCATCCAGTTACCAGCATAAGCAAAATTTCCTGTTCAGCTGGGGAGGTCTGTGCCTTGCCTAGAGGAACTGAGGACAGATGCGTATCCAGAGAGAACAAAATTAAATTCTGTGAGTTGTTAGAGCTACTTGTTATGTGTTATGGATGCATGAATTCATGAGCATGGTGTTAATTTCCTTGTAAGGAGTAAAATATTTTTTATTCAGATTTGTTCTACTAAGTTTATGCTCTATGGACTATGCTGGAATGAAGCATAAAGTGTTAACCAGATTTTTCTTAATTATTTTTTTGATGTGGATTTAGGAAAACATAATCAATGCAGAAGGAGCATACTGTAGTGGGGGCTCTGATTTCAGGTCGGGATGGTTAAGCTGTGCCTGTTGTCATAGGACAGGCACCATTTTATTTGAAGACACTGAGACTAAAGCAGGGGGGTGCAGAAGTTGGCTGTACCTGTTAGTGCATTGGCAAGCCAAGAACAGGAGCCAGGTTTCTGCATTGGTAGGACTGAGCCAGTTGCTAATCCAGATTCCGTTTTCCCCTACTCTGGGGCTGCATGTGCATTTATGTGGAAACAGTCATACCTGGAATGGTGCTACAAGCCTGTCTGTTGAGAAACACATCTCTACCTTCCCTCTGCCTGTGAGTGCCAGCTTCTTTGTGCACAGGCAATAGCAACTCTTTCTTTCCAGAGACTGCTTTTCTGAAAACGTTCTTGGTCTCCTGCTGGCGTACATCTCACTGCCACGATCCTCATCACTCACTGGAGTTCAAAGAGAATGCAAAGTTAGAACATATAGTTACAATCAGCCTGTAAAAACAGAACCCCCAAAACTGAACGGGTGAACAAGCTGTCCCCTTTTTCACTCGCACTCTGCATAACAGCAGCAAGCTGGCTGTAGGCTGAGCACTGTGCTTTTTCCTACCCTCAAAAAAACTAACCTGTTCAGTCTCCAGTGCCTCTGTCTCCAAACCTTCTCCCTGTTTTTCTACACACATCCCTTCACTGTGAGCACCCCACACTAGGTGCTGCAGAGCTGATCTTTCCAGCACCCGGAGGACAGAAGAAGCCCTCCATGCCCCCAGTCCTTCACTTTGCAGTTTGGCAAGTCAGCGGGGCTTTTTCATGACTACTGTGTAATCTTTAATTTGAGCAACTATGATTTTTTGTGCTGATGGAAGAGGGTTGGGTTCTTAGAGAAGCCTTGAAAAACTCCAGCTGTATGAAGCCACTGTATTGCACCCCACTTATTTATCAACCCTAACTAAAACAGCCTACAAGATCTACTTTCTCTGCCCTCTTGCTATGAGTATTAGAGACATTTGGTACTATGCCAGTGACACAAAGATCTATTTCAAAAACTGCTAGAAAATCTATACCACAAAGTGTTTCCACAGCCATTTCCTTTATTAGCAGCTTTATCCCATCTCTGCTGTGCTGATCTGGGAGTCAGATGTCCTCACCTCTCAAATAACAGTAATGGATAGTAGTCCCTAATCCCATAATTGAATATCACCCTTGTACATCAGTGAGAAAAATTCATCTACCACCACTTGCTCATGTAAGATGAGATACGTGTGTAAAACTATATACCAGCACTCTAACTCCTCTTCTCCTCCCACTGTACCTTACTTATCAGGAAATTAGCATCCAATTGTAAGTTTAACTGTCTCTGGTATGCAGAGGCTTATTTAGTCTAAAATAAAACATGAGTCCATATTTCTGCTTTATCCTCATGACTTCATCTAAAGCAGAACTAACGAGCTGTGGACTAAAGTCACCATCCTGTGCCTGTGGGTTCACTGGGATGTTGGACTCTTGGAGCCCAGATCATCTTTTCATTCTGTTTATCGCCTGGCCCCTAACCTAGGGCTCAGTACGATGCTGAAATAAAAAATAATAGGCTAAATGTTTCTATCTTTACAAGAAAAATTGTATTTATGCGTACAAGAGACCAGGGACCCATTCGTAAGGAATAACTTGACTTGGCAGCTGTTTTTGGTGTGGGCTGATGAGATTAATCTGTCGTCTTGCTCTCAGAATGTAATAGAAGCTGTTAACTGATTGAGCACTGAGTAAGTACTTTTTCCAGTCTCAGAAAAAGTTATCTCACAGTTCAAGGCCACTCTCTCATTGACAAGCAGCAGGAACTAAATACAAACTCCAGGGAGAAGAGGCCAAAAGGACCCTCCAGCATCCCCACCTGTCAAGAAGGCCATCTGTACTTCAGGCTGCAGTTCAGTTTGAGCTACAGATGGAAGTTCTGCCTTTCACAGAGAGTCAGGATTGGGGGGGGGGAGGCAGCTATCTGGGTTTGGGAAGTCCAGTGGTCACATTTTTCTCTGACTTTTTGAGGAAGGATACAAATCCTCTGAACTGAAACTCTGACTATGGATGAAGCATGGATGTAAGTGAAGAAACAGATGAAATATGAGGTCATTTTATTTGGCAAGTGCAAAGTTGTTCTAGGAATGCACAGCCTTCAGCTGCTTCAAGATTCAAGAAAGGCTTTTCAGGTTTTTTTATCTTTCCTTTACTTCATTTTTACATGCTAGGTGACGATGCAATGAAATTAAGTGGCTACCCTAAGCAGTGCTGCTGTTAAATTCCCAACAATTCACCCTTACTGTAATTAAACTAAACCTCAGTGATACCAGTAGGCTCTGGTCAAACCAATGTAGCAACTTCTCTCCACTGGATCTTGTTGTAGTAACTTGAAATGGCACGGGAAATTCAGAAATTCTACTTTCCTCCTACTTTCCCTGTGATTGCATAGACAATATTGAAAATCCATGTGTTCCTGGCCTTAATTTTAAAAAATATTACCAAAAAATAGTATTAGAAACATTGACAAAAGTGAGTAGCTACACTAGCAAACGTACAATGAGATTATTTAAAAGGGGGGAAAAAAGCAAATGAATGATATTAATAAAATTGAGTAAGCATGTGTCATGCACCTGCAGCTTACACTTTGATGTGGAACACTTACCATTTCTCCACTGCGTAGATCATAAAAATCTCTCAAGCAGCTGCACAGTGCTCTCTCCACAGCCACTGCTACCAGCAAGAGCCACAATTTGTCCTTTTCTACGTTAATGTTCAAGCTGCAGAGCACTTTGGCCTCTGGTCAGGTTGTGTAGGTAAACACCACAGCATTGAATGTAATGTTTCCACCAAACATTTTCTGATTGAAACAGTAGAGATAGGTCAATTTTTTAGGCTAATGTAACAGATCATAAAAGACTATGAAGAGCATTCATAAAAGAGATCAGTGGGAATTTTTCCAAAGGATCAGACTTAATTTTTTCCCCAGGAATTAATATGTAGTGGGAACCTATTATGAAAACGCAAATTCTCTCCTAAATGTTCTACTCTGCACACATATTTTAATGAAAATTCTGTTCTGTAAGCACAAATTCTGACAGCTTCTCTTACACCATCTGTTAAACAAGCTTACTTTTTCAAAAGTAACAATAACTCTTAAGTGGCTGACTTCTGTCTGCTTTGCAATGATCTCATTCAGATTCTTGGCATGTTCTTTGCTGATTTTTTTTCATTTTTGTCCTTTTAAGAATACCGAAAATAATGTATTATTTTTGATCTGTGCACAGAATCAATCCTTCTACTTAAAGATCTTTTCTAATTAATTTACTATAAAATGTAACATGATATATGTAATAGGATATATGCCTACACAAGAAGAAAGACATTTCATATGAATGAGTATATATAAAATGTAAATATAAACATATGCAATGACCAATCAACATAACAGCTCAAATGTATGATAGTTCATCAGCCTTCACAGTTATTTTTCTTTAGTGTGTGTGTATGTGTATATATATATATATATGCACATCTCTACACATACATACACATAAAAAATGCAAGGTTTGTAACATATATGTGATAGCTGTCTGGAATGTTTTGTCCTCTTTGTTATATAACAGGCCAGATGCACCCACATGTTCATATACATTGTTGATTACTAAAGTATGCGACAATCTATTATGGACAAGTTGCAAATAAGTTATCCCTCAAAAATTTCTGGTGAAATACTAGAGGCCTAGTTATATGTTCAAGATCCATGCTCAGGTAGCTTCATGCAAGCAAATCTTGAAAAATTATCTCTGCTGCATCAACCCTATTTCCACTAGCTCTTAAAGATATTTCACCAAGAGACAGGAGAGGTTTTGGCAGGAGAAGATACAAAGCAAAGCTTAACTCCCGTTTGGTTGGAAGAGTCAGATGTGAAAGGCCTCACACGGTACTCGTTCTCAGTAGCTATGATGTGGGCGGGAGAAAAAAAAAAAAAGGAGAAAATCAGGCTTGAAATAAATTGGAGGGGCATGCTGTGCTGTGCATAATACTGTGCTTACTTACAGGCTTCTCTCCTTCCTCTGTGCAGGAGGATGCTCTTTCAAACAGCATGAACAAACAAGCAGCCGACATTTTGGCTTTGGCATAGCCTGGAGTGAAAGAAGTGTGTTGTCTTAATGCCATTGCACCAAATACAACAGCTGAAAAACTCTGTAAAGATAAGGAGAAAAAGATATTGACATTGATGTGGCAAAGGCAAGAAAAGCTTTTATGGGCCAATTAGGGGTTTCTGATAACTACTCGTTAAGAAAGCCGAGATAGGATATGAACTGTCTACTGCAAACTCAGTGACTGTTTTCCTTGCTGAGAGAATCTGTAATTTGTGTGTAGGAAAGAAAGCAGCACTCGAGGCTTCTCCTCCTTGCCTACTTGTCTGGAGTTATTAGACATGAATGTTTTTTGTTTCTGTTATTAATTCATGAGGTGTGGTAGGGTGTATAGTTCCTTGCAGCTCAGTTTCTTCATCTATAAAACTGAAGTTATTAGCTGTGGAGCAGTCTGAGGATTACAGAGAAATTTGCCATTCCACATTTCCTTTGAGGGGCCCAGTGTTCCAGGCACAATAAAATCTTTGAGCTCAGGAGAAAAAGGAAAAAGGCAAATGGGAGATGAGAAAGAGGCATGAAATCCGGGAAGAGCAAAGAGCAGTAGGAGAGGAGGTACGCAAGAAGGGATTCACTTGAACACACAGGGGAAGGGAGGGAATGCTGGTATTTGAGGAAGGGTTGGTCTAATCAGGGTAAGAAGCAGCTTTAGCTTCAGCAGCAATTTTTGCCAGGCAAGACTGGCAAGTGCTGAAAGCAAGCACGGAACGTGCGTGGGAGACAAGGTGGCTGTTGGCAAATGCAGACAGGGATTTCAGCTGCAGGGAGAAGAACAAAAGACAAGGTTAGATACTGGAGATAGGGAGAGAGGAAAGAGAAGGTTGGAAAGGTGCCAGTTGGTGGGAACAATTCACTGGAAACACTTGGAGAAGTTTTTTTCAGTTCTGGTTGGGCATTTTTCAGATTGGGTGTTTGCTGAATCTTTCTCCTACTCTCCACTTCTCTTGTCCCAGGGCTTATAATTTCCTCACCTCAGTTTTGCTGGTGACTTGCTCCACTTACCTTTTAAGCTGTCCACCTACGCTCCCTACAGCTTAAGACATGTGATTCTATCATTAAAGAAACCTTGTTGGCCATGAAAACAAGGAATGGCTTTGCTTTGCCTGTCTTCATGTTGCCTTCCTTTTACCCTGATTACAAGGGAAATTGTATGTAGGTAGCTAAACACAGTCTAAAAGCATCAGTTATTTTGGATTTGTAATGGTGTAAGGAAAGAAAGGGAATGTAAGGGTGAAGAATGGAAGACAGAAGCCTTATTAATTTTTTCAGTTCTATACTTCATGCTACCTATAGGAAAATCAAACATTGTCCCACATGGACAAAAAAGAACCCCAAAAACTTTAAAAAGCACATCTTTAAACTGTATATGTGCATTTCTTCCTAGACAGGCACCAAACCTAAAACACCCAGCATAATTAAAGTACATAATAGCTTGTGTAAAGGCTAAAGAAATCCAAAGATTCATAGAATCATGGAATGGTTTGGGTTGGAAGGGACCTTAAAGATCACCTAGTTCCAACCCCCTGCCATGGGCAGGGACACCTTCCACTGCATCAGGTTGCTCAAAGCCCCATCCAGCCTGGCCTTGAACACTTCCAGGGATGGGACATCCACAGCTTCTCTGGGCAACTTGTTGCAGTGTCTCGCCACCCTCACGGTAAAGAATTTCTTCCCAATATCTAATCTAAACCGACCCTCTTTTAGTTTAAGACCATCCCCCCTTGTGCTATCACTACATGCCCTTGTAAGAAGGGCTGTCTTGTAGGCCCCCTTTAGGTACCGGACGGCTGCTGTAAGATCTCCCCAGAGCCTTCTCTTCTCTAGGTTGAACAACCACAACTCTCAGCCTGTCCTTAAAGTAGACGTGCTCCAGCCCTCTGATCATCTTTGTGGCCCTCCTCTGGACTCACTTCAACAGGTCTATGTCCTTTTGATGTTGGGGGCCCCAGAGCTGAATGCAGTACTCCAGGTGGGGTCCCATGAAAGTGAAATAGAGGGGGAGAATCACCTCCCTCAGCCTGCCGGTCACGCTTCTTTTGATGCGGCCCAGGATATGGTTGACTTTCTGGGCTGCAAGCGCACATCGTTGGGCTGTGTTGAGCTTCTCATCAACCAACACCCCCAAGTCCTTCTTTTCAGGGCTGCTCTCAATCCCTTCTCCACCGAGCCAGCATTCGTGCTTGGGATTGCCCTGACTCATGTGCAGGACCTTGCACTTGGCCTTGTTGAGCTTCATGAGGTTCACATGGCCCCAGCTCTCTAGCCTGTCAAGGTTCCTCTGGATGGCGTCCCTTCCCTCCAGTGTGTGGACTGCACCACACGGCTTGGTGGTGTCGGCAAACTTGCTGAGGGTGCACTCAATCCCAGTGTCCATGTTGCCGACAAAAAAGATGTTAACTGGCGCTGGTCCCAATAAGAACCCCTGAGGAACACCACTCATTACTGGTCTCCACTTGGACATCAAGCTGCTGACTGCAACTCTTTGAGTACAACATCCAGCCAATTCCTTAGCCTCCAAATGGTCCGTCCATCAAATCCATGCCTCTCCAATTTAGAGACAAGGACGTCTTGCAGGACAGTGTCAAATGCTTGGCCCAAGTCCAGGTAGATGGTGTTAGTTGCTTTTCCTTTATCCAGCTGTGCTGTAACCCCACCATAGAAGGCCACCAAACTCCTCAGGCACACTTTGCCCTTAGTGAAGCCATGTTGGCTGTCACCAGTCACCACCTTATTTTGTATGTGCCTTAGCACAGTTTCCAGGAGGATCTGCTCCATGATCTTGCTGGGTGCAGAAGTGAGACTGACTTGTCTGTAGTTCCACAGATCTTCCTTTTTTCCCCTGTTTTAGAAATGGGAATTATGTTTCCCCTTTTCCATTCAGTGGGAACTTCACCGGACTGTCATGACTTCTCAAATATGACGGGTAGCGGCTTAGCCACTTCATCTGTCAGTTCCTGCAGATGCCCCTCATCAGGTCCCATGGACCTGTGCACCTTCAAGTCCCTTAGGTGATCTCCAGCCTGATCTCCTACAGTGAGCAGTTCTACATTCTCCCATTGCTGCCTTTACCTTCTGCAGCTCGGGCGGTGTGGCTGGAGCACTTGCCAGTGAAGATGAGGTAAAAAAGTTGTTGAGTACCTCAGCCTTCTCCATATCCCAGGTAACCAGGTCTGCCATTTCCTTCCAGAGAGGACTTACATTTCCCTAGTCTTCCTTTTATCACTGACGTACCTATAGAAGTTTTTGCCCTTGATGTCCCTGGCCAGATTTAATTCTGTCAGGGCTTTAGCTTTCCTAACCTGATCCCTGGCGGCTCGGACAGTTTCTCTGTATTCCTCCCAGGCTCCCTGTCCTTCCTGCCACCCTCTGTAGGCTTCCTTTTTGTGTCTGGCCTTGTCCAGGAGCTCCTTGATCATCCATGCAGGCCTCCTGGCATTTTTGCCTGACTTTGTCTTTGTTGGGATGCCTCGCTCCTGAGCATGGAGGAGGTGATCCTTGAATATTAACCAGCTTTCCTGGGCCCCTCTTCCCTCCAGGGCTTTATCCCATGGTACTCTACCAAGCAGATCCCTGAAGAGGCCAAAGTCAGCTCTCATGAAGTCCAGGGCAGTGAGCTTGCTGTGTGCCCTCCTCACTGTCCTAAGGATCTTGAAATGTTGGAACATTTCATGGTCACTGCAGCAAGGCTGCCCTTGAGCTTCACATTCCACAGCAGCCCCTCCTTGTTGGTGAGAACCAGGTCCAACATAGTACCTGCCCTTGCTGGCTCCTCTGTCACTTGGAGAAGGAAGTTATTACCAAAGCAATCCAGGAACCTCCTGTAGGCCTTTACAGTATTTCTGTTACAGAAAAAAACACATAATCATGATCATATTGTATATTCATTTGTAGCAATCAAGAATGTGAAAAGTATCCTGTAATTCAAAGGAGTCCTTACTATTTAAACGTAAAATAATCTCCAGCTCTTTGTAAGATCCTAACCTAAGATACCATTATTCCTCTATGCTTCAGTTTCCTCTCTGTCTGCAAAAAGCACTGAGACTATTGGGACAGAATAAGAAACTGCTCTAAGAATTTGATCATGTATAATTTGTATTGTTTTCACCTCATACATTCATTAAAATATTTTCAAAATTATAATACAGTTGCAATTCAAAATTTTAACTGACACATGAAACAAATCAAGAACTTTACAATTGCTATGAAGCATAAATCAACAGAAAAAAACCCCCACACCTTTGTGTTTTATCTTACATTGAATCAAAGCAAGTGAAAATTCAAGAGGTTTCACATGATCTTCAATACTACTTCGATAAAACAGCAGAGTGAACAAATACAGAAACTGCTATGCAGGTCCACTTTCTGGTTCCTTCCTTGGTAAAATACAACTGATCTTTATAGGAATCTTACCTAAACGTACAGGTAAACACTGCCTTTGGTTTGTTAAACAATAGATTCCCTCAGAAGAAAGGGCTTGTGATTATAAGAATTAATAAAGCCTTCCATTTCCAGAATTGCGGCAGCCAGTAACAATATCAGGGAGATATTTTTTTTGGGGAAAAAAAAAAAAAGTAATTCAGAAGATTACCTAAACTGTCGAGAGCATTAGCTTCAAGGGAAAGATCATCTTTAACTTCTATGTCAGAGCTGAGTTTGGAATGAAAGATTTTATGATGCACTGACAAAAATAAATTATGATTCAGTTTATTGGTGTTAATTAAGCTTGCGGACTTTGTCCATACATAAACTCAAATTTTCTGTCCTGAGTCAAAGTAACAACAGTTTGAATATTTTGTATGGCTTCTGAAGCAATCTGCATTGGATAACAGATATTCATCAGCAGAAAAACAAGATTATGTGGAAATTTTTTAATATAATCGAGTAAGTAGAATAACTGCAATAGAAGTATGTCTACAACACTGTTGAAAGCATAGTTGCAACATTTGTAGATATGCTGCTGTTACATATATACAATTACTGTGGATTATAGCAGTGAAGTTGAGACAGCATACATTTCAGCACAAACCAGCAATAGGAGTTTTTCTTCCAGTGGGCTTGTGTAACCTGTCACCAGGATGATGCCATGCAGCTGTCATCACTGCAGGAGCCCAGTCAGGATAAACGGAACAAGCCTACATCACCTGCAAAAGCATTTGGAACTGCAGGGTAAACATATGTCCAAACAACTAGTGATTGTGAGCTCACCCAGAAATAAATGATCTTTCCCAGTGTGTATTCTCAGCATTTTTGGGAAATCAGCAGTCTTTCAAAGCTCCTAAAGGAGAAAATCAAAACTACTGGCCATTCCTAAAAATGTAGAGACAGATTCTCCTGGCCCATATGGCAGCTTGGCATCTAATTCCTATTAATTTTCTATCTTTGAAAATCTTCCTGTTTTGCCACAGAAGAAAAAATAGTAAAAGTTTTCCAAAACCATTAATCATGCTAGGTACCCAGTCCTGACTGAAAACCAGTAGAAGCTCATACCTTAATTTTTCTTAATGCTCCCCAAATATTAAGGGGATTTACTTGTAGTTAATTATATCATCAGCAAATCTTTTAATAACAATAGCTGATTTAGCCTTGGCCAAGAATCGGTCAAATCAAAACTCAAAATGTAAAGCATCTTGGAAAGTGATTTTTTAAAGTATATTCTTGGAGCACTATACTCATTCAAGCTCATAATTTAGTTCCAATGTACTCATTTTACGGGAGAAGAAAATTTAAAATTATCCACTGTCGAGAAAGTCACCTAGGACCTGGGACTTGAGCTCAATTCTTTCTCACATATTGTCACCCACGAGATTTGTACGCTGTGGAACCCCACTACCTTCACAGAAGTCCTCACAGTGTCTGTACTGCTCCAAATCACATGCTCGCAGATTGTGCCAGGAGCTAATTGACTCCATTAAGTATGTGTATGATGAATTCTGCTGCTCATAAAGAAGGCATGAGATACGTTTACCCTCTTTTAGCTATGTTGTTTCTGCACTACCTTTTAATGAGAGTAATTTATTTTTATCTCTGGTGTGTGAAGACGGCGTTTCTCCACAGGCAATTTTCCAAGAAGAACCACTCTTGTAAATGGAAGAGTAGATTTTCACCTAGAGCTAAAAATAGATGCCTAGGGCTTGTTTTCCTTCAGGTGTGCTTGATATGTTGAGAGTGAAACATTTTGCTGAATTGCTATGGAAGTACATATGTTTTAAATTTTACCAGAAACTGGGGATCTGCAAAAAATTGTTTTGATTAATATAGTCTGCCAAAACCAGACATTCAAATCATCACATAACAATCATGCAACTGTTCTTACAAGTAGTCTCCAAGGAATTTGGCATGAGATAATGATAATCAGCTGTAAACAACTTGACTATGAGATATCTTTGAAATATTTCAGTGCATAATGCACTCAATAGGGTTACCTGTTCGGCAAAACTTTATGACAGTATTTTGAATTTTATCTTGATTACCTTATCATGTAAAGAAGAACAGGTTTCTTATTTTCAACACATATAGTCTTTTAAAAATTAGTATCTTTTAACTTCTTATTTTAATGTGTAACCAAACACCTTTAAGCTTGGGAATTATCAGCCTTCGCTGTAAATGTAGAAAATAGCTTGGAAGCAAACATGAATCTCAGCCTCCAACTCAGTAAGAAAAAGGCAAAGCCCAGCAGCTCTAAACAAAAAGAGCTAACCTCCAAAACCTAAACTATACCCATGCATTTAGCAGACCCTTCTTTCCACATCATTACTTCTATACAATAAGAAGAATAAATGCTTAGAAAATCTACAAATAAAAACCACAACAGACTAAGTAACATGAGGGGTAAGATATTGAAATAATTAAATAACGTGGAAAACCTAACATAACTGCATGTAAATGTTATCTGGCTCCCCTACAAAGACAAACATCATGTTTCCTTTATGCCTGTATTACTGATAAGAGTAGTTTTATAGACAGATAATTTTTTTCTCTGCACAGCTACTTTAAATACACTTTGAGGCTGAGAAGCTTTACAGTTTCCTCACAACCTTTAATGAATTTGCAAGGTTGTTTTGGACTGTTTGTTTTTCCTAACAGCCAACCTGTGGGCTCACAGAGGTTTCCAAGTTTCGC
Source organism: Falco punctatus (assembly GCF_963210335.1). Classification (NCBI taxonomy): domain Eukaryota; kingdom Metazoa; phylum Chordata; class Aves; order Falconiformes; family Falconidae; genus Falco; species Falco punctatus. Next base: position 74,114,023 of record NC_137583.1, read on the forward strand.
TCCTGGTCATTGCATTACCCTCTCTTGCCTTTTCCCAACCACTCCTATCAGCCAAGGCTGGTAAGTAGCCAGTGCAATCATTATATGATCTGCAGAGAGACATGGAAAATAACAACAATTTTAGCCAGGTCATACAATGTTTGCACTGGATATTTATTTCAGATGTTGTTGGGTCTTGTGAGACTTGGTGTCATTGTTTAACCCCATCTGGCAGCCAAGCCCCACACAGCCGCTTGCTCACTTCCCCTGCACCAGGGTGGTGGAGAGAATCAGAGGAGTGAAACTGACAAAACACATGGGTTGAGACAAAGACAGTTTAACAGGTAAAGCAAAAGCCGCGCACGCAAACAAAGCAAAACTAGGAATTCATTCACCACTTCCCACGGGCAGGCAGGGGTTCAGCCATCCCCAGGAAAGCCGGGCTTCACCACCAGTTAATGGTTACTTGGGAAGAGAAACACCAACATTCTGGACATCCCACCCTCCTTCCTTCTTCTTTCCTCAGCTTATATACTCGGTATGACATTCTATGGGATGGAATGTCCCTTTGTTTAGGCCAGCTGTCCTGGCTGTGTCCCCTCCTGATTTCACATGCCCCTCCAGCCCTCTTGCTGGCAGGTCCTGAGAAACTGAAATGTCCCTGGCTTAGTATAAACGTTACTTTGCAAAAATTACTGAGCTAAAACCCTCAGTATGACATCAACATTGTTCTCACACCAAATCCAAAACACAGCACTACGCCAGCTACTAAGAGAATTACCTCTATCTCAGCTGAAACCAGGACACTTGGTTAAATTCAAACATTGTAAGCCTCAGCTGAAAACTGTTGTAGGATTCATGATAAATAAAGTATGAGTTCATTCCTTTGAATTCTCTTAACTGTTGCATTTTCACTGGATTTATAGATTTATACCAAAATGCCTGGTAGGCAAAACCAAGTAGAATTCCCTTTTTATTTTAGCTTGAAAGGGCTAGGAGTAAACACCCCAAACCATTTTCTAATCAGCCCAGAGGCACAGGAACGCCTCTGAGAAACTTTCCTAACGTAGATCATGGAAAGAGAGAACAAGATCTGCTATGCCCAGACTCCTCTGCACAACTGACCATAGCAATGAGAGGGACAGAAAGGAAGATCACACAGGTGCTGTTCTGCTTGGAATGTGTCAGTAACCCAGTCCCGACAAAACACAGTCTGTCCTGAGACAGCACATCTTGGGAAGTGACAAAACAATTCTCCTCAAAGTTATGAAATGAGGTTAACACCCTCCCTCTTTGCTGCCATGCTCACATTTTCCTCTGAAGGAGATTCCCAGGCTCCTGCTACCCTTCCCAGCTGAGAGGGGAAGGAATGAAAATCAGAGCAAGAAATTGCAGGGCATGGTCAGCTACACTGTCACCATAACGTTTTCAGGCATCTGTGTTACCGATGGTGTCTATACCATGCCTTTTTATACTAAGCCCACAGACAACTGCAAGCGGAGAGAAAGAGAAAGATAAATGACAGGTAAAAGAGAGGGTCTCTGAAAGGAAACAAGCTAGAAAGAAATGAAGGAAAGGAAAAAAAGCGGTGTGCTGGAAAAGTATAGGGAACCCGAATGCAGGCTTGGGACAGGCATAAGGGACCCAGGACACTTAAAATGCTTAGTATGCTCTGAATGTTACAAACTATTTGAGAACATAAATAAATAACTCACATTTTCAATTTTCAGCTTCATATTTGCTGTATCAGCATTTTGTCAGAGCAATGCAACAAAGTAGACTTTGACTCTTTGAGGAGTATATTCTTGATCCATCACCAATGTCCCTATTAAGCAACACTGTAGTGCAACATAAAACCAGATAAAAATGTCACTGAACCCACATTTCCTGTGATTTCCAGTTCCTTCTCTTTTTTTGCATGTCCAGCAAACATCTTCGTTTGAATCATTCCTGTTACGGCAATAATTGGCACCATGGCTAAAAGCAGACTAGTCAGCTGCCATCCATGGATCAACAACAAAACACTCCGAGTCCCAACATCAGCTACATTTTGGTCAATTAGTGTCAGTCTGGAAAAGAATAAAACCATTTTAAATTACTCTCTTCCTTATTTGAAAACTAGACAGGAAGTATTTGTTACCTAGACAATTGAGATCTGTTCACCAGAGGACATCTGAAAGTGCTTAATTTGGTCTAAATATTCTGTAGAATTGGATGCTTTATCTTTTGAAAAAATGTTCTATTGTACAAATTGTTCCATCAAGTCTTCTGTATCTTATCTAGTCTTCCTGCTCTCTTTCCATCTGTTCATTCAGACTTACAGTCCTTGTTTTCAGGTTTTGCCCAAGAAAACACAATGACCTTTCATAGATCTTGTATTTTTCATATGTAGAACCATGACTTCAAGCTTGCCAGGTCCCCTGAAGCATGCCATTTCCTAACTTGGAGTCTGAGATATGACTATTTTTTCTCTCTGATCACTTTTAACTTGAAGCATGTGGAAAACTGGGCTGCAATGAGAGCAACCCTCATTTTGAGGCATACACTTAAGCACTTTGTCAATATTTGTAACATTTAGTGTGGAAACACAATGCTGTCTAGACATCTAAGCAGGTTGGATAAATAATTTTAAATAAAAGGACTCCTTGGATGACTCATTTATACTAGTGATAACAGGACTGAACATTAGTATGAACTAAAAGCGAGGATGCATATGTATATAAAATACCTATCTTACCTAATATTAATTTTAATATTTAATATATTTATAAATATACATATTTTTATTTTTAGATATTAACATATTCAATAAATTATTTTTTCTGTGACACCAAAATAAATATTATTTAATAAATAAGATATTATTTAATAAATAGTAACAGCTTCCAGATCACTGTGTGTGCAGGATTTCTATCTATCAAATCAGTCTGGAACTTAATCCATACTAAACCAGATATGAAAAATACCAGTGCTTGTTATTTCCTTCACTTGTGAGGCACCATTAGCAAGTCTTGTAATTAATATTCCAGTGCTAATTTTAGCATCATCAAACCAGCTGTTCTACTGCATGAAACAGAGTTATTATAATCTTAAAAACTTTAGTGTGCACATCAGCTAATAGGTTACACAAAAGAACTTAATCACTTTGCATTACAATGGAATGAGACACACAATACAGTGTTCTTTCCATGTAACCATAAATGTAATAGACCTAAATGTTTATTAAACATATGGGAACACAAACCTCAAACCTAGGTTGTGTTAACAATCCATATAACCTTTTTGCAATAACAAACACACCACCAAATTATTTAATATTAACTGTAGCTTGACAATATTTTTTTGCATGTGAATTTAACATGTTTTTGACAATCAGATGCTTGCCAAATAGCAATACAAAGGCACCTGCCATTTAGGGACAATTACTTGGATGTATATTATATATCTGTAAAGACTAATATTATTTTTTCTCCTGTTACAAAACTAAAAATACATCTTAATTCTCTGTCACAAGTATTGTGAAATCTATAAGTCTGCTGTGAAGCACTTTGAAAGTCTGAGTGTTGCTGCAAAACCTCTGGTGTCTGAGAAGATGTGTAAAATGCTAGGCAGTGCTGGGAGATTACTCAAGGCTACCTGCGCCTCATCTGGAAGACTATTTTCAGGGAAAAAAATCTTATCAATCATATACTTTTGTATCTCATTAGCAATTCAGATAATTGGTCTGAGAGATAAGTAAATATAAACCACTTACTTGAAAACTAAAATGTCTGAATTACATGCAAAACATCTGTCTCACTTAAACCCAGGAAGTAAAAATAAAATACCTTTCCCTCATATTTGCCAAATATCAAACCCAAAAGATCATTATAATGAAACAATCTATGTATTTTTATTACTTTATACATACATAATTCTTAGCAGTATGGTATTTTTGTGTAATAACTTTGTAAGCTTACTGAAAGAACTTTTATATTCCCCATCATTAGTGTATAAATGCATAACCCTTAGAAATCAACAAACATGCTACATTTTGGTTTCTTGGTGTTCCGTTGAAGGTGAAGGATTATTTTTAAGTGTAGTAAAGTACTGTATTCTTAAATAAAGTAAGAAAAAAAGATTAAAAAAAAACAGTTTCAAGCTGGCTGGAGGTTCACATAGCCAGGTGTCTGCTTTGGTGTTACATGATATGGAGAATGCACCACGTGTTGTTGCTAATACACAAAACCCTCCCATGTCCCACTGCTGCAGTACCCGATACCTCAACATGATGGCAGGTGGATGCTGTTTTCACACCAGAAAAATTAACATAATGACATACTCAGATCATGAAAACCTCAGTTATCTTTAGGGTCTTTCAAGTCCTTCCTCCAGGGATCAGTTGAGATTCAGCATGATCTTAAAGACCTCACTTTCCTCCTGGGCTAGTCAAAAAATTCTCATGGGACCTTATTTCCAAGGAGGTAACCTATAATTGCTTCCAATATAAACCAGAAAGAAGAGGCATCTGGGTCTCCAGTGAAAGGGGTTAGTGAAAGGGAAGCTGTTGCAGCTCAGGTTGGCTCTTGGAACTTCTCAAAGAGGAAACGACCCTCTGTGGAGACCAGGAGAGCCTCACTCAGCTGTATGGGTTGAAGAAATGATGGTGTTACGTCTGTTTGGAAACTTCAGTTTCTAAATGGAGCTAAAGAAATCAGTGTGATGTCTTTATGTGTATGATCACAGTATGACTATTGAAATAAACACAAAGACAATTTACAGCATGTAAACAAACAAGCATTTCTAAAGCTCAAAAAAACCTAAATATATAATGCTTTTACCTGTCTCAGAATTGCTTTAAGACTGAAGCCTCATTGTAAGGATTTCTCCAGCTTTGCCAAATATGAAACCCTGTTTGAGAAAAAATTCACACCAGTACAAAGAAAGTGTTGCTTGCTTGAGAATGTAACTTCATTTTCTAACACCATAAGTTCAGGTTTACAGAAATTCTTTCAATAATGAAAAGTCTGCTCAGAAGCATTATCTCACAGCCAGCTCATCTTGTTGCTTTTGCATGGCTTTGCGTCACATCATATCTTCTAAGCAGGTTGGTATTGAATTTAAAAGAATTGCTTCTTACTCATTGCTGAATATGATCTCGTTTAGGTCATTATCCAGCTTGATAATTATATCTTCATTTTCAGGAATTTATTTGCTAACACAGCCATTTTAGACAATAGATAGCAAAACATTTAGACAAAAATAGTAATTATTCTCTATTCAAGATGTGTTTGAGATATACGACTAATTACCCCATTTTACTATTGTTCTATAATCAAAAGAATTAGCTTGCTATTTAGGCTATTCACATATGTAAGTAATATGGTTTCATAATATTACTCAAATAAACTATTTGAAGTATCACAACAAAAAATTAGTTTTACCTTCAGGGGGAAAGACTGTTTCAACAGAACTCCTGTGTGATTTTGTCAGTTTATGAGTTTTTAAGCAGACACGTAGGCTGTCTTCACATATTTTGTTAAAAAGTTACTCCCTCTAAAGCAGGATCACGTTTCTTTCTTATGCCATTAGTTATGGAAAACACATGCAGGTAGGAATACAGAGACACTCACAAGCTGAACAGCTTTTATATCAAGTTCATCATCCTGTATTCTGAACCTTTTTATAAGTTTACAAAGTGGATTCTCTTTTCTGTCCAGTCAGTATCGATCCCTTCCGTGCTTCCTCTGGACAGCTGGTGTATTACCTTCTTCCTGTAACTGATCATCAGTTCCGGATGTCTGAAATGAAACAGTGTGATGCTAAAAATAGTTTACAGACTTCCAGAGGGACCTTGACAGGCTAGAGAGGTGGGCCCATGCAAACCTCATGAAATTCAACAAGGCCACATGCATGGTCCTGCACATGAGTCAGGGCAACTCAACATGGATATGGGCTGGGAAATGAATGGATTGAGAGAAGCCCTGCAGAGAAGGACTTGAGGGTATTGCTGGATGAAAGACTTAATATGAGCCAGCAACGTGTGCTTGCAGCCCAGAAAGCCAAGCATGTCCTGGGCTGTGTCAAAAGAAGCATGACCAGCAGGTCAAGGGGTGTGATTCTCCCCCTCTACTCTGCTCTCAGGAGACCTCACCTGGAGGACATGGACCTGTTGGAGCAGGTCCAGAGCAGGGCCACAAAGATGATCCAAAGGCTGGAGCACCTCCCATAAGAGGACAGGCTGAGAGAGACGGGGCTGTTCAGCCTGGAGGAGGGAAGACTCTGGGGAGATCTTACAGCTGCCTTTCAGTACCTGAAGAAAGCTGGAGAAGGACATTTTACAAGGGCATGTAGTGATAGGATGAGGGGGAATGGCTTTAAAGTGAAAGACAGTGGACTTAAATTAGATTTTAGGAAGAAATTCTTTACTGTGAGGGTGCTGAGACACTGGCACAGGTTGCCCAGAGAAATTGTAGATGCTTCAACCCTGGAAGCGTTCAAGGCCAGGTTGGATGGGACTTCGAGCAACTTGATCTAGTGGAAGGCGTCCCTACCACGGCAGGGGGTGTGGACCTAGATGAACTTTAAGGTCCCTTCCAACCCAAACCATTCCATGATTCTATATTATCCTGTACTTTCAAATGATGATCAATTCTAAACAAAACCAACAACAACTCCTATTAAGTAAATGGAAGACTGATAAGAACTGAGCAATTTTACAAAGCCCAGTCAGGTACTGAAGTTTCATTAAGTCCTCTGTATACTCAGTGAAAAACTCCTGAATACACTAACACAAGGAGCAGGGGGAGGGGGGAAGTTTTAGCCACAGAGGGATTCTTCCTTATTTTTTGTCATGTTAAACTGTTCTGAAAACAAAAAGGAAAATTAACTAAGTTAACTGAAAAGACTCACCAGAAAGCCCTTTTATTTAAAATGTAAAAACTGTAAAAAATGGCCTTAGAGTAAAATATAATCAGTATGTCAACAAGAAGAACTTTCAACATTAAGAGGGAGCCATGAAGAACAGGAGCAAGACTTCCAGCTGCTCCAAAGTTAAGGCCTCAGAGAAATGACTTGAGAAGTTCATGAGATAGCTTCTATTCAAAACAGACCATGGCTGAATGACAAAACTTCAGGAGCCTGAGTCACTAAGGTGCTGGTGATTTGCAAAAGTACTTGCATAAGAGTTTTAAGTTTTCACAATGGGGGTGGGAGGCACTGGAGCAGTTGACTTGGAGGGTGTGGAGTCTCCATCCTTGGAGGTATTCCAAACACAACAGGATACAGCCCTCAGCAACCTGCTCCGACCTCAGAGTCTGCCCTGCATTCAACGGGGGTCAGACTAGATGAGCCACTGAGGTCTGCTCCAACCTGAGCTATTTAATAATTCTATGATTTGGAAAAATAGTCTGAGAAGCAGTTAACCTCAGAACTTCATTTTTGCCACAATCTTCATTTTTCCTTTCTCACATACTTGAGTTTTAATGTTGTACTTTTAAAGAAACTTGTTTGCTTAGAATTCCTGCAATTCACAACTTTGAATTAAAATTGCACATTTTACTTAATATTAATTTTTCTTAATATGAAGTTTAACACTCTTCAGGGAAGCCTTTTCACCCCCTAGGGTTTCTTTATTGAGAAAATGTTGCAATACTGGAGGTGCCTTTGGGAGCAATTCAATCCAGTTAGGTCAATAGCACACAATATTTCAAAAGCTACAAAAAATTTTCATGAAAAAACTACCTGCATATTAACAAGCATGTAGTAAATTCTATTCAGTTCTATTAATTCATTTTGAGTCCCTCGTTCTGTGATGACACCACTTTCAAGTGCATCTATAAGATCTGCATTTTGAACTGTTGAGAAATTATGAGCGATAACAAGTGTATTATGCCCTTTCCATACCTGGAAACAGCGTAACAATGGTTTCACGCTATCATTTTCAGGTACATATAATATTTCCCATCTTCATAATATAGTTGAACAAAATATTTTAACTGGAGTTTTTTCCTTAGAAATGGTGTTATAGTAAAGATCAAAATTGTCAACTGAGAAATTTTGAATTTCACAGTATCTTTCAGTTCCTCTGAGGTAAACTAAAGGAAAAACATAACTTAAATCAAATACCACAAAACATATTTTATTTGAAAATATAAATCAAGATACTCTGGTTTTTTTATGTCAGAGTATTCCTTCCCAAACTCAAATATCTAGAAGTTCTATTTTGAAACTCCCCCTTCCATAACTCCCAGGTTATATATCCAGTTTCCGCTGAGAAAAGACTGGCTACCATTAAGCATGTTACTGACAATTCTATTTCAGAGCATTTCACAAATATTAAAAATTAATCACTTAGCAACTTTACTTGCTCTAAATTACTTACTTGACTTCGCCGAAAAATGTTTCTCTTAAATGGTACTTAAAATCACACTTCCATTACCCATGTTGGGTTTTCGTCTTTTTAATTACTCACGTATAATAAAATAAATCCTAGAAGTATGTAGTTTGACATGACAAAGATATTTTTACAGGCACATTGTGACAGTGTGCACTTGGATAAATTGGTATTAATATCTAATGACCTAAAAAGTGAATCCAAGCTTTATATAATTCAGTTTAAAAATCTTCACTTAACATTTTGAACTGCTAGAATAATGGCTTAATAAATGTTTTACAATTAGGATATAAAAGAGAAAATGGTAATGTGTGGAATATTCTCAATGAATTTCCAGCTAAACCTGATACCTTAATATTGTCACATGATTTTAAGAACTGCAAATGACAGCCATTCGAACCATCCCATAAAAAATGGTATGCATTTTCTTGGTAGTCTGGAAACTTCACTGTGTTTGAGATGTTCTTATAAAGTTCAAGTCACATCAAAATGCAGAAGAAAATCAAGTTAAGGTCCTTCATTGTAAAAAGCAGAACACCCCATCCACAAAAACAGTAAAGAAAAGATTCAGCAGAGGTTTGGCAAAGCCTGTAGGGAAAAGTGGTCTGCTCTAGGTCTGATGTAAACCTTCCATAGGGGCACATACTTAGCACAGTGAGGAAAAGGTAGGCAAGAACAGGACAGATGAACGCTTGGCACAGAACAGCTGAGCTTTGTCTTGCTTAACATCAGCAATCAAAGGGAGTCTAGTCAGAGCAAGATTTTCTGGCATGCTCTGCCAGAAATGTCAACAGGGACATTCATCTTACCATATGACATATTTTAAAGATAGCTGGGGGAGGTGAGAAGCTAAGTAACTTGTTAAAGCTAGCTGTATAAATTTTGTATTGCAGCAGTCAGTAGGGATCCCAAAAAATCTCTCTCAATCAGCAGTTCTCTGCCCTCCTTTACAGGGCATAGGTCAGGAGAAAAATCCTTGCAAGTGCCAGCTAGTGTAGTTTTACAGAATAGAGGAAATTATCAGGAATTATGACTAGTAGACAAAGACTCTAACTCTTGCTGAAATTAGTGGCAATTAGTCACCCAAGTAAAAATCAGGACTAAAAGATCTTTGAAGATAAGAATGTGGATTCTGTTGTCTGACTCTTCCAGATACAACCCTGCACAGTGGGTAGAGTAAGGTACTTCTCCTGAGGCAGAACAGCGTATGGTGGAAAAATGTTTTCTAAATATCTTGTCCATAGGTAAGATGAAATGTTTATGCAATGGTGGGAATTCACCCAGAGCATAAGCATAGATGCACAGTGAGAGAGAAACAGAGGAGGGACAAACCAAACAAATATGATTGATTCAGCCCAAGGAATAGGTGGAAGTGTTTTGTAAAATGTTCATGCACTTGCTTAGAGCAGACAACAAGAAATAAAGGATTGACTATTCTTTTCAATTGTCTATGTGGTTTATAAGTTATGTCTAGACAGCAGTCAACATGTAGCAGCTCTTCTTGAAAAAAACCCTGAGCTGGTTTTGATATACTTTGCTGGGTGTTAATAAGAACATAGCAAACATAGATCCCCAAACCTGTTTGGAAATATTTAGATCTTAGTCCATGTTGAGGTTTCTACTGCTCTAAAGATGAAAGCTTGTTTGGGAAAGCCTGCTGCAGTTCACGCCTACCCATAAAATCATTAACTGAATTCCATGGGCACTTACAAAAACATTTCACTACTGATCGATCAATATGGAGCTTGTCCAGTACTGTCTGCACAACTGATTCAGTATCCTTCTGCTTGATGAGGGAACATCAGCTTTGAATTTTAGGATTGCGAACCAGAGCTCGGGCAATTGCTATTCTTTGTTTCTGGCCCCCGCTCAGCTGTGCCCCTCTGTCTCCAACCACGGTTTCAAACTTCTACAAGACAACCACACACATTTATGTTGGAATAATACTCAGTGGCACAGTCCTTCCACCAAAGAAAGGCAGCGTAAAGAAAAGGCACATCAGGGTCAGCAGCCCCAGCAGCATCTTCTCCTTCCTCTAAAACACCTGCTTGGATATACCTGCCAAATCATTTGTGTCCCTGGAATTCTAACGGTTCTTCAAATGCCCACCAAGTCATGACCTAAAGATTTAAAACTGGCATTCTTCCAAAAAGTTACAAGGAAGCTCGGCATATTCACAGCTCCAGGCATAGCATCCTCTGTTTACCAGAATCCCTTCTAAGGAACTATTTGGCACAAGAAGTATTTCAGCGGGACAGCTGGTTTGCTTACGTCGGGTAGCTTCATGATGAAGTCAAAAGCATTGGCTTCCTTGGTAGCTTTCTCAATCTCTTCCATGGTGACATCCTCACGGCCATAGCGAATGTTTTCTGCAATGGTAGTAGCAAATAGCACGGGCTCCTGATTCACCACACCAATGATCTCCCGCAGATATCTTACGTTTATGGTCTTAATATCCTGCCCGTCAATGGTAACCTAAACAAAAAGCAGCAGACCAAAATTTACTTCAGTGTTTTGGTCAAGGAACCTCTCTCCCCAGGCTGGCACATGCCTTCTTAGGGGAGACCGTACCATGTCATTGGAACAAGGCCGGCCAGGCCAGAACTAGACTTGCAACGACACAGAGCCGTCCTCTCACTTGAGGTACCTTACCGTGCCTTCCTTGGGATCGTAAAATCTCTGGATGAGCTGAACAGTTGTACTTTTCCCACAGCCACTGCCACCAACCAGGGCCACTGTCTGGCCACAACTAACCTTGAGATTCAAGCCCTTCAGTACCTGTGCATGTAAGAAATGTGACCCAAAACATAACAGTATATAAAAACATCAGTGTAAATTTGAAGAAACTCTAAAGGCTACAGTAAATTTTTGCAAGGACCTCTAGATAAGAAAGAGGAAGAACTATATGTGAAACTGTGGAAGATGTGCAGTTTTGCTGCACTATGAAGACATCCTTCCTTCTGCTCATCCTTTCAAAATGTGGCATTTTATACCTAAATGAAGGTCTGCTTTCCATGCAAATGTACTGCTTAGTCTCAGAGAGGTGGTGAAGATGCCACATAGCAATTACTGCAGCCGTAGAGGAAAAGAACTTTTCTTTCCCTCTTACACCTCTGTTGGCCTATGGAGCTTTTCTTTGTAGCTTTCTCTAAAACTTTAAGATGCAGAAAGACGTTTGCAAACCTCTGTGTAATGAGATGAAAGGGAACCTTGCCCTGGATATTTCTTTTTCAGGTATCAAGGAGAAAGAGTTCAGAGTTTCATTTTCACATATTTATATGAAACCTCATATTATGTCATTACAAGTAACCCAGTAGGAAGCCACCATGAGGAGGTTCTTAGTTAAAAGAAGTAGGAGAGCTGATATCCCATTAAACTTTTCTCAGGACTATTCTTATTTCAGAACCATAGGGTAAAGAAAGCATTCTTTTCTTTCAGTAATACTAAAACCTCTAAAAATTGCCATTTTTATCAAGAATATTTTTAATTGTGAGATTCAGATGTTGTCAAAATGACCAAGTATGAACTGAGATAACCTAGTTGAAACCCTTAAGCTACTTTACAACACAATTGTAAGTCTTTGTTTCACAAGTTTTCACATGGTAATATACTTATTACAGTGTTAGACATTTACATGGAAGCTAGTCCTGGGAAGAGGATAAAAGCTAAGAGCCTGATCCAAAACCTGAAGCTGCAAATGGAAACATTTCCCTGATTTCAGTCAACTTTGGGCCAAATACTTTGTTGCCTACTGAAGTGAGAAGATTAAAGTCTCCTCACAATATTTTCTTACACATAAACATGTAAGATAAAAGGTGCTAAATAGAACAGGCCTGCCTGAGGGCATTCTTTAGGTTTTATGTCCATGTTACCACAAGCTAATGTTGGAAAAGCAGCTTAGATATTTCAAACTCTGCTAAAACGTAGCTGTGACAACAGCAAGCCTGGCATAGCCATCACACACAAGCACCTGCTCAGTTTCCTGGGCAGATTTTGCAGCCCTTGCTGGAGAAGTGTTCCTGCAGTTATCACATGGGACAAATCAACCCGGACAGGCTGGAGAGTTGGGCAGAGAGGAATCTAATGAAGTTCAATAAAGGCAATTATAAGGTCCTGCATCTAGGGAGGAGCAACCCCATGCACCAGTACAGGCCAGGGGTTGGCCTGCTGGAAAGCAGCTCTGTGGAGAAGGACCTGGGGATTTTGGTGGACAGCAAGGTGCCCATGAGCCAGCAGGGTGCCCTTGGGGCCAAGAAGTCCAGTGGGATCCTGGGGTGCATTGGGAGGAGTGTGGCCACCAGGTTGAGGGAGGTGATCCTGCCCCTGTGCTCTGCCCTGGTGAGGCAGCACCTGGAGTGCTGGGGCCAGTGCTGGGCTGCCCAGTTTGAGACAGGGAACTGCTGGAGAGAGTCCAGCAGAGGGCTGCAAAGACAATGAGGGGACTGGAGCATTTCCCTTATGAAGAAAGGCTGAGAGAGCTGGGCCTGCTTAGCCTGGAGAAGAGAAGACTGAAAAGAGATCTTGTCGATGTCTACAAATATCTTACAGGCAAGTGCCAGGAGGATGGAGCCAGGCTCTTTTCAGTAGTGCACAGCACCAGGAAGAACTGGCTGAAAGATACCACCTCCTAACATATAGACTCCATCTGAGTAGCTTGTAGTAGGCGTCTGGGATTGAGGATAAACTTTCTGAAGGAAGAAAGTGTAAAATCTGTGACAGACTCTAAGAATTCTAAAATCAGCTCTGACGTACAGAAAGATTAATGGAAGTACAGCAAAGTCAACAGAGTAGAAGAATCAATAACAGGAGAAAGGAAATACTGGTGTTGGATCAGAAAGAAAGTAACAAGGATGGAGTAATTGCATGAGTGTTGCAGTATATTGTAAAGAAAGGAGAGAGAGTGATATGGAGAAAATGAGATCAATTTATATCCAAATCTCTTTTGGGAATGACTGTAAGAGAGATTACTGGGATAGTGTTTGTCTCTGACAGTCTAGATTAGATTTGGACATGGACGGAGAGAGCAATTCAGTCGGAAATGTGTGACTGTAAGAGACACTAACATCATAAATAGAGACTAAAAAAAATCAAATGGCAGCAATAGTTGCATAGCTCGTGTCCTCTGGGAAGTGATAGCTGAGAAGTTTAAGTAATCACTGAACAAATAAAAGGGCATTTTTTTTTTTTTTAATTAGTTTAAGGCTATTAAGTTAAAGCTGGTTACAGATAAAAATCAAGGATAAAATGACTGCAGGTTGAATGAGTTCATGTAATTACATGAACATACACAAAAAAAAGTCTGCAAAAATGGTTTTCCATTTTGTGGATCTTAGAAATTAAAAAGCATCGAGATGATAGTTGCACCAACAATAGCTTTGAAACTGCAGTTCAGCCTCAATTTTCAGTAGAAAAAACCCACAAAAGTGCATGGTGCCAAAAGTCAAGTGACCAGTGTGAATTAGAGTATTTTAATTACCACATCTGACCTGAAATGAAAAATGGTAAGGAGGGCACCTGCCTTTTATAGTGATCACGAACTCTTTATTCTAAACTGGCAAACATAACAGTGGTCCAGCACAAAGACTTTTAGTGATTATTTTCAAATTGTGGATAGAGCCGCAGGACTGAAGGGTTACAACAGAAACAGTAACCTGAGAAATTGTAAGCTTTTATCTTGTCAAAAACAGCACACAAAGCTTGCAAACTAATTCTGAAGAAAATAATAAAATTAAAAAAAAGAAAATAAAACAAAATCATAAGAAAATACATTAAATGAAATGTGTCATGAGTTACGAAAGCGAAGGATTAACCCAATTACTTTTCTTTAATACTGTTTTTTCCGGAGAGGCTAGACACAGTAGAACTAACCCACTGGGACTTCATTAATGCCATCTAATGCCAATTTATCCTAAAGCCATAGGATAAATTACTAATTTAGTTAATAGCTGTGAAGTAGTAAAAGAACAGTAAAGTAAGAAACTCTTTGAAGAAAAATAGCAGTGTTCAGCAGGGAGATGTAGTAACTAAGGGAGCTGGCAACCTGAATAGTTCAGTCAGTCTTGTGATTTATTATTTTTACTTGTATTAGTGACTTGGGCATGCAAACAATACTTAAGATAGTGAAATTTCCTGATGGTACAAAACTGAGAGAAACATTACAGAGGACCAGTGAGAGGACCAGGACAAAAGAATATCAAAACACCTTACAGAATTAGATACGCTGTGTTGGAGGGTAGTAATAAGAGAAGTAGATGAACCATAATTATGTGAAACAAAAGATGACAAAAATAAAGAAAAAAGATGACTAATGAAATGGCAAACGTCTAACATATGAGAAAACAAAAATAACCTAATTTGGTTGGCCTAGCAAAATACTACCTAAAAGAGTCTATGTTTATTTCTATAAACAGCACAGGAAAGTAAATCTGTGGGAGAGAATTACTAAATAAAAGGTTCAGTGCTGCTACAGGAACAAATTAATATATAGGAACTGTGCACATACCTTTTGGAAAGGGACACCCAATCTTCACTCAAGCAGTAGAATATCCTCCCTGCAGCACCAGAGTCAAAAAGCTTACCTGGTTTTAGGATGGAGCTTTTCCACTTATTAGCAGGAGGGCTAGATGACACATTTGTTTGCTATAATAGCAGGACCTGGTCCCAGTAACATGGAACGTCCTTCCTTCCCATTTCTGAGTCACAAGGAAAAACCTACATCACGCTCGGTGCACTCATAGCAGCAAGTGGCTGGCAAATAGTGCTATAAAGGTGAGTGGGAAAAAGAGGTGATGAGAGGCAGGGAGGTGGTTAACAGCAGTGGGTAACTAAAGAAAGATGCTGGGGTGAACTGGGAAGCCAGGTGTAGATACCTGAAGGGCTTATTTTAGCCACCTGAGGCAGGGAGCAGTGGCAGGCAGAGCATAAAGAGGGAAGCAGGTCACAGGATGGTATGTGTCTTCTGTAGATGACACAATTACTATTGAACTTTGAGTTTGAAAAAATTTTGCCAGTTTTTGTGGTCATGCTAGTTATCTTTAGGTAAAAGAGAAAAAAAGATGGCAAGAATGATGTTCCATAGTATAATACAAATAAATACATGTGCATGACCGTGGTTTGTGACCTTAGTGTTATACTTGCCTTTTCTTGCTATGTGCCTGTCTTTTTGACTTACAGCTCTCACTGGGTTTATGAGGCCTGTAAGATCAGATTCTCTTCGGGAAAGGGACTGTTTCTGCATGTCTCGTGATGTTTTTTGAAACTAATAAAAAAGGAGATAAAAGAAAAAAATCAGTAGAGATGAAAAAATGCAAAAAATCTTTAGCCACTATTATAAAAATAGCCAACATATGGAAACTCTATTTTCACCTTTCAATTTCTTTTTTCTGTTCTCCAAATGCTGCTATGGTTCATATTGCTGCCACAACTTCCTCTGCAGTAGCTCCTGCTGTTCCATATGCAGTTAGCTCTTCATAGTGAATGCAGAAATTATTTGTATAGATGCAAAATATCTTAACTCTCCCATTCAAACAAAACCAGAATGATCTCAAGCGTTGTTCTGTTGTCTACAAATTCTTAATTTATTGTACTGAATTTAATTTATAAAGATTTATAGAACCCCATATTTAACTTACAAGGCAGAAATTTGATGAAGGGCATCATGGCAATGCTTGCATTGCATAAAATATATCAACTAGAAAAAATGCATGTTATCTGCTGCCAAAAAATGAGGTTGGATTTTCAGTTCTTCTATACTTTCATCACTGTGGAAAGTCAGAGGAGCTAAGATCCCTTACACTTAGAAATACTTGCACTACTGGTGTCTCGGGGGAGACAGTGTAACCATCGGGCAGTTCTGGTTTGTGTCAGGAGAATCAATTGCCCAACAAGCACAGGAACATTCATGCTCTGTGACACACGGTAAGTGGCAGATGAAGCTATAGCTGAGTATTTATGTGCTATGAAGTATTAGGGACTGCACATTTTAAATAGGATTGGGATTTTCTTCTTAGCTTAAAGGTTGGCTGGCCAGTATCACTGAAATTCAGTATCCGTTTGCTAGTTGACACTGATGCCCTTTTGCAAGTCCGAGCCAAAAGCAGTTACAATTCTATAGGTGAAGCACAGCGTTTTCAGTAAGTTACTGGGAGCTGAGCAAAGGGACAACTGGGAGCAGAGTTCACGGTGTGCTGGCTGCCCAGCTGTGTCTGCCCATGTCCTTGTGCTGTTCCCAGGGGTAATGCCCTCCTTGTCTTGGGGTCAGGGCCCACAGACGGGCCTTATCACAGGGAACCTGATTCACTGCAGGTTCATGCCAGGACTTACTGTCAGTTACCTGTGATGACCACAGCCGTGCCATTTTACTTCATTTCTGTATGTATTGATTTTTCTGACAGTACTTGGTTATTTTGGTGGTGTAGTTGTCATGAAGCCCAGTGGAGAAGACAAAGGTATTGCTTATTTACCCTTTCATTCGAGGGTGTGTTATACTTACATAAACTTTGCAGCAGTATAGCTGAGCCCACGGTGGAGGCATACACTTCTTCAGCTGCACTGGTGTCATCATACACCTATTCACACCTTCCTGCATGTGGGCAATGTCTGAATTCACGAAGAGCCAGACTGCGTTTGAAGTCTTACAGATACCAGATGGGATTATAGAAGCTTGCCAGTTTATTGAAAACTCACACTTTTTGCCTACCTTTTCCCACAGAGCTGATGAAAATCCCAGAACAGGACTAAGGGCCAGGATTACAAGTGGTAATTTCCAGCCTTTTGTAAAACCAACTATAACTCCAGTGAAAAAGGTAGCCACTGCCTGAAAGAACTTTACCATTTTCCCCCCGTTCCTTCATTAATCTTGGAGATGATACTGAAAAAAACAAATTATATCCAAACAAATATGAAAGTGTGGAAAAGATACTCTTTGGACGCAATACAGTTGTCAGTGCTCCATCACGTTTCTAACACCTACAGTTCAACACAGCTACAAGTCTGCAGCCACAGAGGGCAAGAAGCACCATTCTCCAGTATCTGTGTTCCTCAGGCTTCATTTAAATGATCTGTACACATGTCAGGATCCCCATCCCTATAAATAATAGCATGGCTTGCAGAGGAGTTTAATAATGTACAATAACATTGCTCTGAGGGAAGTATTGCAAATTTTCAAGAATTAAAAAGTTATACCCAGTTGGCAATTAACAGATATTTAATACTTACTCTACAAGTCTAGTATTAAGTTCACCTGCAACATTTACATCAAACCATCCAATCCCCTGTCTCATTACAGCATGAAAAAAATATTATTTGCTGGCCAGGAGCCAGCGTCCAAAATGAAACTTGAATGTAGGCAGCAAAAAGGATACCAGCTCCTCTTCCAGAATAATGATATGGATATATGAAAGGGAAAAAAATAATATTGGAAACTGAATTAATTCTATTCCAAACAGGGTAAGCTGCCATTTCTCTTTCTTCACTATAATGAATATTTCTGAAGTTCTTTCAGAACCAAATTTCAGTTGTTATCTTTTGTTAACTTATACAACTTCCACGAAGCAAAAAAAAAAAAAAATTAAAATTTTAAAAGTAATGTCTCAAAATCCATAAAGACATAGATTAAAAAGCAAGCTTAGAATTACATATTTACTCTTAAAAATAGTTCCCACAATGAAGGAAAATTCAGACAGGCATTTTAAAAATAGTTAAGTGATGATATAAAAATGAAAGTAAGAGGTTTCAGGATATACACTTTCATTTTATGAAGTAAAGATAGATACATTTAATTTTAATTGTTTGCATGCTATCATCATTTAACTGTTTTGTTTTGACATCTTTGAGAAATGTTAGTTTGGCTTTAAAAATTGTGTGCAGTCCTAAGGAAAAATAAATAAATTAATGTCTAGGTACTGTTCATGCAATTACAACAAAATAAAGCTCCACACAGAATACAGAAAAAGGAAGATCAATAAGGAAAGCTATTCTAAGTACATTTTTACAAATTATTAATGTAATTTGGTTCAAAATCCCTACTATTTATGGTTACTTTATAATACCATTAGAAACAATTAATTGGAAAATAAAAATAAAAAACCATTGTGATTTGTTTTGTTCAATGACAATTGTTAAGAAAGTTATAGCTCTGGTTTTGTCAGCTGTTTTGCATGACAAATATACTCAATAATTATGTTTAGATTTCAGTTCCGGAACTGAGCCACATATTTTTTGTATCAGTAATTCCTAATTCTTATCCTACACAGTAGGGTTTGTACAATAAGAGTAGAATTTGCCATCTGTGATTTCATACTCCCTTCATGGAGCAGACCATCCCAGCTTACAAAACAAATACCTTTCTCTGTAGGCTCAACAAAAAGACTAGGGATTTCTTTCCATTTCAGAAAGGGGCCACGAAAAAAGAGGAGCGAGGGCTTAAAGTTGAAAGAGAAGGAAAATCTGGAAAGGTCAAAGGATGACAAAAGAAGAGATAGGATATAGGTAGACAGCGAGAGAAAAAGTTGCAACTCCTCCAACCATAAACCTGAAAATTGCTCAGACGATGACAACACATGCCCCCGCAGCCTGTCTCTGAAAATAACTAGCGCTTAACACCTTAGAAGACTGTGAAAAAAACGTCAGACTAACATGAAACAGCTTGGCCGTGAGATGGACCAACTGTTGCATCTCAGTGTCTATTTCAATTTTACCCAGTCAGAAAATGTTAAAAATGCATAGTAAGTTCTTGGCCTAATTTATATTTTGTAGTTATGAGCTCTGCAGATTTGTTAGGCTTTATATAAAAATATTTCTTTTATCAGTTTTAAATTTGGTGTGTCTCAACTTTTTCCTAAAGCTACCTCAGATTCTGTTCAATGCGGGCTTTATTTAAACCTGAATAAATCCTAAGTCTGCTACTAGTTAAGCATGAAATTGAATTACTCTGTTAAATCTTAATACAGGTATCAATGAGACTGAAAACCTCCAAAAATCATGTAGTCCAGCCTTTTGTGGGAATATTTTGAAATCAACTGCTGTACTTATATTTGCCTTCAGATCCATAATTCTGCTATGATACAGCAATATTATAATCCTTTCCATTTCTGTAACACTTTGTTTCATCTTCAAAATGCATTTTAATCTGTTTGAGAAACGAAGTACTTGGGGGGGGGGGGGAGGAAATACCAGTAATGTTTAACTGAGAGAATGCAAAGCTGATAATCTGAAAATCTATATCCTGATGTGCTGTTTGAAACCAGCTTGTCTTCAGCTTTTAAGCAGGACTCCCAGAGGTGTCCTCTGCATAACCCTTGGTAATATGTAATTTCAAAGCATGCAGATTTCTGCAGTTTAATTAATACAAAATAAACAGTAAAATGTATTTTAAAGTAGAATGAAATTTCACTGGGTATTTTTGCTTGGGTTTTAATACTCACTAATGAACACTGATAATCTGCCTCAGACAAAATAAATATGCTGATTTACTAGGGGGTGATCTTATAGGGTTTTTTTCACCTTTTCTGGAAGGTTATTCAGCAGTCAGTAGGACTAGGTTGGTTAGGACCAAGCAGTGAGGTTGGACTTTGCTCAATTTAAATAAAACTCCAATGAGGAAAAACTTTCAAAATCTGGTGCACACCAGCCTTTTGCAGGCCCCTTGGAACCCGCTAGGTCTGCGAAGGCAGAAACAGAGTGCTCAGCAGTTTTGAAGAGCCTGATTTATCATTGTCACTCTTGGAAGCATTTGAGAAGTGTCCTCTTAACTCCTCTCCAAGGGAGTCTCTGTGTTCATATTTTAATCATTCCTCATAAGGTTCACAAGTAAGAAAAACATGATTTCCTGCAGCAGACCATCACACCACCAACGCACTATAAGCTGTTGAAGGGAAGGTGCTCTTGTTATCACTGTTTGATCACCCATGGTCAAACTGAATGGGATGGTCCCTTTTGGATGTTTTGTGCCCAGAACACAGACTTCGTTAGAAGAAAATGATACATTTTCCTTAATGACAAATGCTCATAAAGACTTTTTAGCCCTACTCTTATAATATGTTACAGATAATGCATGTGAGTTTTATAATAGGATTTAAACTACATTATATTTTATCTCATGAATTAGCTCACCTCCAAGTTTTATGGATGGCTGTGTTTATATCTGGAAAATCAGTCTTGTCTTTTCAGGGTTTGAAAGTGTTGATGGAAAAGAGATGGAAAACTTAAAAAAAAAATTAAACCAAAGGAAGTTTGAACAGTCAGAATAAGGTTTAATGACATGAAAGCTCTTAGGAACTTTGAGGAACTCAGTGTTTCCTTTTCATTATGAGTTCTCAGGATGGCCTGTGAGGGCCTTACAGCAATGCAGTTGCAGGACAAGGTGGCAGAGGGGAAGGGGAGAGCTGCTGCAGGGGGGCTCTTGTTAGGAGAGGCAGAAGATGAGAAAGAAACGACCATGGCAGTACCTGAGCATTCACTTTTCAGCTTCCTACGGCCATCCTGTAAACCACTATCTGTAATTCCTGACACAAACGTTTCCTCGTCCCAGGTGTTCACTGAGTAAAGGCATGGCTTGCTGTCATGTTGCCAAAATAATGTTCTGTTAGAAGTGATGGCTTTTTGGTAAAAGTGACGAAACTCCCCTCTCTTTGGGGAGACATAACCCAAGGCTGACTTCTTGGCTCAGGCTGTCAGCCCAAACTGGGGATGAAAGCAGAGGTCATAATGTGTTTCTATAACATTCCTTTTGTCATATTCCAGTAATTTTTGAGGTGCAGGATGCTTTTACATACTTTTTGGACAGAAGTTTAGAAACTGATTTTCAAGTATTACTTTTATAACTGTTTCCTTCTTAATACAGCAGTCTAGTTTTGAATATCTAAATGTAGACTCCACAACCTCTCTAGGCAACCTGTTCCAGTGTTTGACTACTGGAATAAACTGTTTCTTATGTTCAGATCAAATTTGACCTATTGCTTCTTGTTCTGTGACTGCATACAATTGAGAAGAGTAATGTGTATGGACATACATTGTTACCCACAACAAGA
Source organism: Falco punctatus (assembly GCF_963210335.1). Taxonomy (NCBI): domain Eukaryota; kingdom Metazoa; phylum Chordata; class Aves; order Falconiformes; family Falconidae; genus Falco; species Falco punctatus. Next base: position 74,135,404 of record NC_137583.1, read on the forward strand.
AGTTCATTGGTGTGCTGTTGAGAATTATTTTAAGTCAGCTGTTCTCTGGTGTGGACATCTTAGATATATATTTTATTATAATTTAAAGAATCATAATAAACCTGACAATCTGGAACATATTGGGAAGAAATGGCTACCAGATCATTTGATCCTTCTTCATGAAACTTAGAAACAAAAGTCCAAATCAGTTTTCAGATACCTATAGCTGAAGAACAATGTGGAATAGAAAATGGATTTTCTAGGTCAAATGTAATTAATAAGTTAAAGGTAAGGAATTTGCTGAGACCAAATAGTATAACTTACCTACTTCTATAAAGATAGAAAACATATAATTTGAGGAAAAATTTGTATCAATTTGTATCACAGTGTTAAAAGTATCTGTTTAATATGTGAATCCCCTAACATGGACTTCTTAAGATGACAGATTTAATGATTTACTCTATCTAACAGTAAATGAATAAAAAAAACTATATTCAGATGCCTGAGATATGTAATGTCAATCCATAGGCTGGATTTCAAGTAATTAACCAATTTGTCAGTTATTTGTCATCTCTGAAACTAAAGTCAGTAGGCAAAACCACTCTAAATTTTCCCCCCTGAACCACGTGTAGTATTTCTTACTGATATGTGGGTATTCTGAAGCTTCACATTTGCAATATACTTTGAGTGTTTAAAGACAAAAAATGTGGATGAAAACAATAGCTCAAAATTTTTGTTGACAATCTGAGACAGAAGTTTGAATACCCTATTTTGTAGATTTCTATATGTGTTCTTCCAAAATTATAGGGCATCTGAAATTAAATGTAGAACAATAGTGATAGTGAACATAATACCTTTTAAAGAAGTAATTCACTCAGGAAAATGGCACTGAAACTTTATATCTGGAATCAAATTACCCAGACTAAGTAAAAACCTCTTTGTTCTTATAATATTTAGAACTATTTTAATACATGGGAAGACTCTTCTTTAACCTTCTCTTTTATTTTAATGTATTTTGTGATGAATAAGGTTAAATGAGGAAGAAATAACATAGAGCACTGCATATACTGAGTTGAACAAGGTGTACATAAAGAAGAAAAGAAAAAGATATTTCAAAAAGAAAATGCAGATTAATTTAGCTATTGTCTGAATAAATTAGGCCATCATGTGGCAAATTAAAGACATGGTCACAGAAAGAAAAATAATTGAGTAGTACTGGTGATAATAAAGAAAATACACACCTTCCATCATGAACTCAAAGGAAACTGGTGTGAAAGTTCAGACACAGAAATTGCTCCTAGCTTTTCATTTTTTCAGGACTAGAGAAATTTTGAAGGACACTTTAGAAATTCTTTATCAATGAAAGATTCTTAGATGAAAATTACATATTTTTCTATCTTTAAAATCTCCTAGGTAATATGGAAGAATAGGAAGAATGAGAGTTAGAAGGAATAACCATGTCTTCAAATGAAAGATTTCAAATGTCTTCAAATGAAAGCAGAGAGTAACTAAGTTTCTGATGATTTATCAGGCTTCTCAGGAAATTAAATTATAAACAACTGCAAAACTAGATTGTTGTATGCTTCATTGAATGTGCCATTAACAAGCTGAACCTCGAAATGTTAGCATTCTGAACTGTAATTCTCAACTCTAGCATGCACGAAGAATAAGAGATACAACATGAGGTTGTTAATCTGGCCTGCTAGCAACGGCAACTCCAGAATGGGATGAACTGTGCCCTAGACTTCATTGGCCAGGTCTTTGTCAACTGTGCAGAAAATGAGCTTGCTCAGAAAGAAATGAGCTTAGGATAATGGAAAGCTAACCTTCAGTTAGACGTAGTCCTGCCCTAGACCTCTACAGCAACAGCGTTAGCATACTGATCTTAGTTAACGGAGTACAGCTAGAATGAAATGTACACAGAAATAAGCACACAAAGACAAAAGAAAATGTACTCACCTTACAGTAACAGGGATTGCTAAAGATAGTTGTCCTCATGTGTTCTGTTCTTTTCCCTCATCTACTTTTGATATCTCTACAGTCCATGGAATTCACAGCAAAGGATTTGAAGTGGCTGCTGGTCCTGTTTCTTACTTTCTGCTTTCAGTTTACTGCATTAAAATAACTAGAATAAAAGATACTGTCCTGTCTTAGAAATACAGAATGAATGTATCACTAAACTACATTGTTCTAGGTATATTGTCTAGAAGCAAGACTGGGTACTTGACAATAACAGTTAGTTAGTCTATAGATATAATTAGAATGTGGCTTTTTCTGCACAAGAATGGCTGGCTGACTGTTTTTACTGGTATTCATAGGCAGCGTGCCACGTTTCTCCTCTCCTTAGAGTTGTCCTCTTCTTTCAGTGACCAAGTCTACACAGTAGATTGGATTTTGAGGGAGAGGAATAAGAAGAAGAGTTATAAATGTATAAATAGACAATACGTCTTGAGGAAGAGATTAATTGTATGTCTGTTTGTACTATTAAGGATTACTCATTAACAAACATTTCAAGGAGATCTTTAGTGTCTTACAGAAATTAATACTACCAGGAAGATTGTTTTCATAGACAAGTATAACAGCAAGAAAGAGGCAATAGGTTCAAAGGATTTACTTGTAAGGAAGGAGAACTGCTTCCATTGAAGTTAGGTTGATGGGCAGTCAGTATCACAGTGGAAGATTGTTGAACATCTCCCAACACTTGGGATAGTTTGGGAAAAACTTTGAGGCAATGCCTGAAGAAGCAACTAGTGGAGATCCAGAACTGATTTACAGTCATTTGGAGATGGTACATGGTCTATGGCATTGGTGAGAAATATTCCTTCAGAATCTTTTGATGGGAAAGAGAATGCTGGAGTTTATTTGTGCTCTCACTCTATGACAGAAATTACAGAAGGGCTTAGTAGTGAGGTATTTATTACATAAGGAACAGCAAATTGCCCTTGTAGGGGTAAGTATGCTGGAGAATGCTGGGCAATAGGACACTGTAGTATTCACCACCCTGATAAGAATTGGCAGTAAGGAAGGATTTCTAGACCTAAAGACTGTTTTTCTTCTGAGAGCTCTTTTGATTAGTTATTTCAGCAGGAGGGCTAGCAGAGTGGTGAACTTAAGTCCTTCCTGCTTTTTCTCACAGACAGTGGCATATGCTTGGAAAGTGTTTAGAATTGCCAACGTGGTGCCGATGCTGACATCTTTCTAAAGACGTTCCGAAGGTAATGGGGTAAGAGGCACAAGAAATGTGTGAAAACTATTGCTAGATTACCTTCCGCCAGAAAGATAAATCCTGCTTGAAACTGCTGCAGGCTCTCAAAAGAAGAACATGACAGGAAAGAAGGCCTAGTACTTCAGAATGACAACACACATGTATTATCATGTGGTTAGGGTCCTTATGATCAAAGATAGGTGCTGACAATTACCACAAGGAGGTCTCAGAGCTCAGACAAGTATCTTAAGACATCAAGGTGAACCAAAATGTCTAAGACCCTAACTGAAAAGGCAGACCTAGGAAGTAAGGTGTCTTATGCCCTGTAGAATGACACAGAAGAATAATGGTCCTTAAAGCAGAATGGTCCTAGGTCAGTCCACCTTTCCTTTTGGTCAAGCATTTGTAGTGTAAAAATGTATGAATAGAACATGGTGAAGAATACATTTTTGGAGGTGTTCCTGTCAGTCCTTTGGCTTTATGACTAAAAATTACATGATGAGGCACATGGTGATAGCACAATAGTAGTAATATGGTTGTTGTGATCTTCTGAAAGGAAAGCAATTGTGAGCAGCTGCATAGTCATTTCAGCATTTATGGTGGATTTGGAAATAAAGATCCATTATCCTTAAAGGAAAGTGTTTACTCTCTTTATAGCCCTTTTCAACCAAAAGTGAGATGTTTAGCAATTATTATGTAAACTTCTGCGTTTCTCAAAAAAGAGGAAATACTTCTTTAGAAATGTGGAAGAAAAGGATAGGGAAAAATAGATTGTTTGGGAAAGTTTCTACATTTGACATGAATTTTTGAAATAGATTTTAAACTATATGGCCAAAATTTTCAAAACAGATTTTCAGATGTCTGTGGCAAAACATTTACAGTGCTTGCCTGATTTTCAGGAAGAGCTAAATTTATCTGGTAAAACAACCATCTTTGACATTATACAATTCGGAGAAACAATCCAGTCATTACTAGTCCAATCATTAGAAGTTCTATCATCAAAAATTAAAAAGCCTAGTTCTAAAAGACTAAAATTTAGAATTTAGTAAAAAAAAAAAAGAAAAAACCAAGCTAAATATGTTCTCACTTGACTCTTCAGACTATAATGTTAAAGAATATCTATTCCATTCTTCCAATTGCAAGTATAACTTGTTTATTTTATGGTGCAGACTAATAGCCTTATGTATGGACAAGAACCTTATTGTACCGAGTAATACATATATAGAAAACCAACAAATCTTCTAGTCAAATTGGTTTGCCATCTAAGGAACAAAAGAAAAAACCTAAGTGATTCAAAAGGAATACAATGAGACTGCATCAATCAACACTCTGGAAGGTGTTATTAGTACACTGATGGGCCTAACTGCCTGTCAGGCTGTGTGTGTGTGCAAATATTTACCTGTAGATAAGCGATCATATGTATAAATCTCAGGGAACCAGAAATCGCTGTGAAGGAAGTGTGAAAGACTGATTAATCAGGCCAGTTTTAAACTTAAAACCAAAACTTTACTGTATAGGTATCATTAACAATATACATTTCTAATAGTTCTTAATAATTATTAATCATTATTACTACATATTCAAATCAGTTAGTCCTTAACAATCATTCTAAATTAGTAACTAATATACAATATCGCAGAGCTGATACCATGTAATTAGTTACAGTCCTTGAGAGTCTTAGTCATCAGGGTGATCAGGTTCAAGAGCTCTTCAGTGAAGGAAAAAATGCTCTCCCTCCCGCTCCTCCAAGCCCAGATTCAAGATTTTCACCTTCTATAAAATATTGCAGTCTTTAGAGAGATCTTAGCCCTTGACCCCTAGGAGGTGGGGGGGCTTGCAGATACTACTTTCCCAGGCTACAGCGGTGACTTGCCTTGCCCATCAGTTGTGGGTTTTTTCTTATCTGCTGCTTCTTTTTCTGTGTCATACTTAAAACAGTCTTTTCCCAGCTCTTAAGGTTGCATCTCTTCAATGACCGGTAACTGACCATCAGCGAGATACTTACAGTTCAGGGATCTTTGTTTACTGCCTGCACCCATATTTTCAAGACCTTTGCTGTCATCCCAGGCTAAACCACCATGTCATAACGAGACATCTGGCCTCAAGCTCCAGCTGACCTGCAAGTTCTTGTAACAACCCTAATAGGCCAGGAGTGACTGTGCCTTACACAGTGAGGATAAAGCTTGAGGTTTTTTCTAGCAATAGCAAAACTATTTTTACTGTGCTTGAAAATGTTTAGAGGTTGTTTACCAGACACTCCTGCTTAGTGTGATTTTGATAGAATTCAAAGCAAGCTAATATTAATTATGTTTGCCTTAGCATGCTTCTACTTTTATAAGTGTCAATAGGCTTCTGCTTTGGCCGCACAGTAGAGTTGTTTGAATAATGAAAACTAGTAGTGAGAAAATGGTACTTGTTTACTTAGTATTTCTTGTTTTCATAGGACTTACGGAAGGAAGAAAGAAAACCAAAAGTATCAAGACTGACTATTGATATCAAAATAATTACAGGGAATAAAAAGCAGTATTGAAATAACTACAGTGACAATTCAGAGATAAATGCTGCCTTTAATTTACATGTTGCATGACCCACTCTGAATGTTGACCAGAGAATAGTAGATGCCTTTTTCAGCCAGGAGCTGCTGATGGGTCCCTTGCTCTATGACCTTGCCATTCTGGACTACAGCAATCTTGTCAGCATTTTGGATGGTAGAGAGGCGGTGAGCTATCACGATGCAGGTGCGACCTTCTCTGGCTTTATCCAGCGCTTCCTGGACAATCTGCACAATAAACAAACCAAAATGTGAACTATTCTGGCAGCTGTCGTGAGACAGCTCAATTGCCATCTGTGAAGTAAACTGTAATATGACAGTGAGGGAAAGGGGATATCTGTGGCTTTAGTTTCCTGTTTTAGAATTACCCTGTGTTGTCAGAGTCAAAACTGTGGCAGTGGATGATGTCATGATAGATAAGAGAATGAGATGGAACCAGGTTCATTACTGAGATGCGTGGCCATAAATTATAATAGAGGACATTCTGACTGGATATAAGAAATATTCACTGCAAAGATAATTAAGCACTGGAACAGGGACAAAAGAGAGCTTGTTGAATCTCCTTGGAGATTTTCAAGGACCCTACTTGGACACAGCACCAAGCAGCCTAATTTGAATTTATTATTGGCCCTCGTTTGAAGAGGAGGTTTGATTAAAGACCTTCAGAGGTCCCTTCCATGACTAATTATATATGGGAGTTCAATCAGTAATCTGAGGCCAACTATTATCAATCATACTAGTTCTCATGATTTCACAGGGGATCTCACGAATTATGTTTTTCTTAAAGCTAGCAACAGCAGAAAAATACTAATAAGAATCTCTGCTTTCTTTTCTTTATTTGTTGTGTTTATTATGCAGAATAAAATAAGAGATGAAATTTCTGTACCTAACTGGCAAATAATAAAGAAAACAAGGAATCCTGGAATTATTTAATGGCATTTTCCACTCAATCCTTATGGTTTTATGCCTAGAATTAATCAAAACTTAGTCCATAGGGTTTGAGCTTTTCAGATTATATTTGTTATAATATTTGCCTCATTGTTAGTAAGTATTTTTGTAGAATCTGTGTTGATTTTCTACAGGTAGATTGTACTTTTGTTATACCAAGATTGCAGATTTAAGATTAAAGTATTCTAGCAATTTTTTCACTGGGAGTTTGCATATTAGCCATGAACATATAGCAAGGACTGAAGATCAATGGGAGAAACAAGAAAAAATATGAAAGCAAGATTTGGCAGTTTCCCAGAAAAAAAAGTTTTCTGGCAGTATCCTCAACCTTTTCAGCTTCTGAAGTTTGTGCTTCCTGATTCAATTTTGATAGCACTTTTCTAATTGAAGCCTGAAGAATTTCAGGCAAAGGAATGCCTTTGTCGTTGCTACTTTGATCTGTCTACTGCCATACAGATTCAAAAAAAAATTTTTTTTTTTGGCAATGAGGAGTAAGACCTTTATATTTGTCTGTTATTAACGTTAATATGTAATGTGCTTAAAACACTGTATTTCCAGCTTTGGGCTTTAACCTATGGAAGTGAAAACTGTAAGCATAATAGAAACAAATACGGATTTAGGTTCCAGATTCCTGGCAATCCACAATCAAGTTACCTTTTCACTTTCTGTATCTAAGGCAGATGTAGCTTCATCCAGTAGCAGAATTTGAGGCTGACGTACAAGAGCTCGGGCAATAGCAATACGCTGTTTCTGACCACCAGAAAGCTGAGTTCCTTTGTCTCCTACACGGGTGTTGTATTTCTAGGAACAATATAATTAAGTTCAGATTATGAATGCAAAATTATTCTGAAGTATATTTAAGCATATCAACTCTGACACCAACCATCCATAAACTGCATATTTGATGCCAATAGCTCTCTAAAAACAGATGACCAGAATTGCTATCTCCCACAAATCTATAAATCTTTTACTAGGAGACTTCTTTGTAGCATCAGCCGTTTTGTAAATTCAAAGCAACAACCCCTCTAAGGTTGGAAGGCAACATTTTCAATCAGGAGACAGAACACCAAGCTCAGTGAAAGTTTATGACAATACTGGGGATCAAACTCTGACCTTTAATACTCCGACTTGGTATCTTAACCAATCAGTTGTTGTAACCCATATTTGTTCATCCTGAACTAAAAAATAGCCATGTATAAGATTGATCAGTTTCAGGCCAAATTATATACTATGTATCTATATATAGACACATACACTTATATGCTTTATCTATACTACAGTTTTGGACAGTTATGATTTTAATTTGGTCCACCTTAACTGATATAACTAGTCATGTAGGTCTGTAGGTCACTGTAGTATTTGAGGTATTATATATTTGGTTGCAAAAAGCATGGAAGTTTTATGAGCCATCATTATATAAACAAGATTTCTCTAAAAAGTTTTGGAAAAAGCAGAACTCTAAGTCATTAGAAATTAAGCACGACTTGCAAGAATCATGGACTTTGGCCTTTGTATTTTTTTTGAAAAATGCAAAAAGCAGCTTAACAGGCTGAAATTGAGCTGAATATTTAGAACATACAAAGCAGCTGTTGATCCTCTTGCTTCAGGAAGTTTTGGATACAAGTTGACATAGGTTATAAATTGATTTGTCAAACCTGCAGAACTAAATAATAAAACATGATTTCTATCTTAGGAAATCCCCAAGTCACAAATTATGCAAAGTTAGATGAGAAACCAGGGGAAATGTGATTAATTTTTAGTCTTTTTGAAGACTTATTTGTAAATATATATTGCTGGTCACTGCCTGGGACAAGATTTTGTGCATGACAGACCTTTTACCTGACTCAGGATGTTCATTCTTACATTGTTACGTGTTGGTCATATACACACACACACAGAGGGGGGGGTGTGTGTGTGAAAAACTTTCTTAGTAATTTTTGAACTGTAGGAATACTAGAAATTTAAATTCTGACTAGGTATAACTGGAAGAAATGTAAAAGAAACTTGTCAGTCTAGCAGAGTCCTTTACATATGCTTGAGATAAATAGGAACATAAAAAGAAATGTTCGATTCACTAAAAAAATCCCCATCCCATACTTCCAGGTCTCAGAATTGTGGATTTTCTTCCCAGGTATCTTAAATGTTCAGGTCTCCACCTGACAATAGAGTCTCCCAGAGTGAAAATAAGTATGGTAAATGCAATTAAGAAAGGACAAGATTTAAAAATCAGTTTCAGAGAATTTTGCATCTCAGGTAATTATTCTATCCCAGGGAATCATAAATGGACACAATTTTTCCCTGCCACAGTAGGTGACCTCCATTCTAAGTATGAGAGAGAAGGAATAACTTACATCTGGCAGAGAGTGAATGAAGGAATGAATATTGGCTTCTTTTGCTGCATTAACAATTTCCTCATGTGACACTTGCCGACTGTTATCTCCGTATGCAATATTTTCAGCTATAGTGCAGTCAAACAGGATCGGTTCTTGTGAGACAATACCAATCTGAGCTCTCAGCCACTGGATATTTAGTTGCTTTGCACTTTTGCCATCAAAAAGCTGAGAAACAAAACATTTTAAATTTCAGTCACGTAGCTATATGGGGATTTGAGACTTATGGCAAATTCATACACAGAAGTTGTGCAATTGCAGCTCTTTCCTTAGAGTTACCATACTGAAAGCTCATACAATCCTTTCCCCTCCTTCTCCGCTATGTTCCAAAATTCTCTAAGGGCTATTATATAAGAGGGAGGATAGTCCCTTCTGCTGCCTCAGTCCTTTTCTTTGCTTAAAGCTTTAATCAGGATTTTGAAGACGGTTGGAAGACAGGATATACTAAAGCAACTTCAAAGAACTTTGGGCAAATTTCTTTCATTTCTGTCTTCGGCAGTAAAGCTTTCCCCCATTTGCACATATATTCCCACAGAAGAAGCTGATTGGCAGTAGTATTCCATTAAAATAAAGAAAGAGTCAGGTTCACTCCTTCACACATCTCTAAGTCAAGCATCAAATCTTAAATTTAATTGTAATGTACTGCCTGACAATGGACAAATTTACTTCTGGATTCCTTAAGATGTCATTTGCAGCCAGTCTGCTTTATTGGTAACTCTGTCATACTTCTGCTAAATTTGACTACTGAGTTACTATAATTGTCTATTAGATAGATGTCAAGAGAAATATTTTTTTTCTGGATAGATCAGTTTCATAATTATGCAGTCATATCAACTTGGACACAAATGTACCAGGACATTAAAAGGGCTGTTACATCTCCACTAGAATCACCTAGTGCATTGCTCAGGCTATGTGTTGAGTGACATGATCAGCTGGGTAACTGAAGAACTACCCCTTTCAAAACATGGATACTGGATGTGGTTAATCTACCTTCAGTAGATTAATTTCCCTTCAGTAAACCATAAATAAACCACTGTCGGTTATTTATGGATACAAGGTCAAAAACATTGGTGATGAAGTTGCACTTGGTTAAACATACTTTTGGGGCACCTATGCTGCTTCTTTCAACACATCAGTTTGCTACACTGGACTTGTTCCAACCTCAGAAAAATCTTGCCCATTACACCCAAGCCTTATTTAAGTATTGCTTTATCATTTGTGCGTATCTCTGCAGAGACAAGTTCTGAACATTCTTGTTAATCTCACCTCATCCAACCCAAACCATGTCGGTTCTTTTTTAAGCAAAATCTCTGAGCACATTTTACAGCAAAGAGAAAATGGCAATTAACAATACAGTTATATGAAAAAAAAAATGTAAATTTGCTGAATAAGTAGTGTGGGAAACCCTAGATGTACTTAAACCAAAATTACCAAAAGTATTTACAATCTGTCACTTGGTGGGTGGGCATACTCTGAAAGATGTTTCTGACAAGTAAAAATAACGATAACAATTATTTTTGTCAATGTTCACTCTTTTAGGAAAAAAAATAGATGGAAAGTTCTATTACTACATTACACAGAAGTAGATACGTGTATTTAATAACTTTTAAAGTTTTCATAACAAAAACTTCTCAGCAAATTTGTTCTAAATTCAAAGCCATCATTAAAGCTGTGGATCGGGCATATTTTTACCACACAGATCTTCCTTCATTAATATATTACCATGTGGGATACAGGGACTTTCTGCATTATAATATTAATCCCTTTTAAATAAGGAACTCTGAGTCACTGCTTGTCTTTAACATGAAAAATATTTTTAAAATAAAATTAGAAATATGTTATACTCTAAAAGCACATCTTCACTTAACATGTTTACATGTTCTTACAAAAATACTTACCATTTCTCCATCAAGTGGATCGTAAAATCTCTCAAGCAGCTGAACAACAGTGCTCTTCCCACAGCCACTGCTACCAACAAGAGCCAGAGTTTGTCCCTTTTCTACTTTTAGATTCAAACCTTGGAGGATTTTGACCTCTGGTCTGTTTGGGTAGTTAAATGCCACATCTTTGATCGTTATGCTTCCCCCAAATGTTTCCTATAATTGAAATAGTATCACTGTTACATCTTTAAGACAATTTGAGAAAAGATTCAAATAGAGTTGCAGAAGTTTTGGGTTTTTTCCCCCCACTGAAATAAAATTTTGCATTTGCTGGAATACTGACTTTAACTCTGTGGTCCAAATCTTTTGAAGCTGTAAATTCAAAGTACAGCACTGAACTATTTTGAAGTTCAACTCCACACAAATTGTACCTTAACCAGATTTTCAAAACAAATAACCTTTAGTCCATGTGGGCAGAAGCTGGACTCACAATAGAGAACTTAGTCCATGTTGCATTTGGATAAGGTGTCAAGAATACTTTGAGATAAGGAAATAATCAGAAGGAAAACAAAAATCAGTTTGAAGGAAGTGGGAGGAATATTGTCCATAAATAATATTGCCTGTTACACATGGCTTACTTACAGGTTTCTCTCCTTCCTCGCTGTAACTATCTATTGAGGGTACTCTTTCAAACAGCAGAAACAAGTGGGCTGCTGATACCTTGGCTTTGGCATAGTCTGGAGCAAAAGAGCTGGTTTGTCCTAATGCCATTGCACCAAATACAACAGCTGAAAATACTCTGAAATCAGGAAGAAAAAAAAATTCAATAAAAGGCAATGAAGAAAATGACAATGCAAATGGGGCTGCAGTCAATTTTTTCCTTTATTCATTAGAAAAAGGGGGCTAAATTAAAAAGAATAATGTATTAACCAAGTATAATTATTTAAATACTCGTTTAGCCCCAGCAATTTGTTTTTACCCTCTTTTAACTATGCGAGATAAACAAGTCTCCATTCAAAATCCAATGCTTTCATTACTTATTACCTCTAATTTCTGTAATGATTAATACTGATTAACTATATTTAGTCTCAACTGGGGCTAGAAGGAAAGTGGTCAATGGATGGTGAAATTGTTACTCTAATCCTGTTCTGCTGTTGCTGTGGTTTCCTCTTTATGGTTCAATGACCTCTGGCAGTTAGTGATTAATTTTTAAGGCACCAACGAAAGTAAGAAATCAAGCCTGTAACATGACAATGAAGATTTAATTTGCTATCACAGCTCTGCTGGAAAAAGTTTGAAGGGTTCACAACACCAGAAAAAGGCTGAAAACTACACTATTATTTTTTTATGGTGAATGTAGATGTGCCTTTGCAGGCTATGAGACTTCTTAGCCTGTTTAAAGGCAAAGTAAAATAAATCCATTTATATTAATTTTTATCTTCTCTCAGAGTTATATAAACTAATCCATTTTATTCTGCATTTAAACAGCCTAGAATGGCTCACATAGATATGGAAGGGATTGCCTGACCTAACACTCGCTGAGCTACTGGAAGTTCACTCACCCAGCTGGCTGGAAATGTTCAGCAAGCAGATGGAATGCAGACACTTTTCAACATCTTACAGCGAAAATGAGCTGTGTTAACTGTCTGTAATCAGGTTGCCCACAAAAAATTGGTATGACTGGCCTTTCTTAGCTATTGAGGTCACTGATATCCATACTGGTAGAATCTCAATCTTTTCATACTTGTTTCCATAGGCCTGTATTGAGCTATTCACTCTTAAATTCTAAATTACATTTCTTCTTATTTTATATATGATCTAGAAGAATGGGACTTTGGTTATGATAGGGGCTCTTAGGTATTATGGCAAATGATTAGATAAACAGTGATTATAAACCCAAAATATAAAAGTAAGAAGCTAAGGATAAGCTAAAATTTCAAAGTGATTCCTTTTAATTGTTGTACCTGTCTAAATTAAAAATAAAATCCTCCACCTGACTATGAGTATGTACAGTACTCTACATACTGTTCTTACATTCATGGTTGATGCTTTCATTTCCTACATGAAATTGGTTCATTTAAGTGCACAAGCTTCTTATATGAATGTCATCTGAAATGATTTAGTTTTCCTTCCCTTATAGTGAACAGCATCTGCCTTATGGAATCCTGTTCTCCAATTATTTGACGTGTATTTTAGAGAAGATCTCAAATTTCTATTAATAAACCTGACATAGAATTAAAAAAGACACTGATGACCTATTCTTAAAAAGATTTTTACAATATGATTATGTTTCAATGAATAGGTACGACTATGTCTTTTGTAGAATATACAGAGAAACTCACAGCTACATGGATGATAAGACTGGTGAGAATAAACAAAGTGACGTAAGTAGGATACTGTTTCAACCTCTGGAAAACATAATTGTCCCAAATAAATACAGGAAAGGAAATCCAAAATCAGGTCTATCTGAACAGATCAGGCTCTGTAGTCACCATGATTATCGGCTTTGTAATATGCTTTCATTACATTTAAGTACAGAAGATTGCGAAGGAGATACTTACAAAAACACATCTTTATACTCCATTAATCCATTCACCACTAGATAGGCACCAAACCGGAAACAGCCAGCATAGGTAAAGAACATCATTGCTTGTGAAAGGGAAAAACACAATCCAAATATATGTGCCTTCTTCACAGAATTTCTGTAAAAAATAATGGATATTTTCACAAAAAATCATACATAAATCCTAGTATGCAAAAACCAATTAATTGGCTTCAGATGATACTGTTATGAATGGGAAGTGTATTCATGCTTAAACAATACAATCCCTTGTCTCCTATTAGACTGTGTCCAAGAGAAAGTTAGTTTTGATCCCAGAATTTTATTTACTTCCAAGAACAGCTTGTAATATGCTGGTGCATATAGTGCAAAAACAGCTGACACCATAGATGCTATCTATAATCATTGTCTTAGCGTCTCAGTTTTAAAACGCTTTAAAGTTCTGTCCATGATTACCACTTCGAAGATGTAAATAACATGTTGAAATTGTACTACTGCATCACATAAGAGTGGAAAAAAAGAGCAGAACTGTTAACTTACCTTCAGCCAAAGCCATATTTTTGTGACATTTTTTCTTTACTTGCAATTTTATGTAAACTGAATAACAAAGATATTAAAGTTCAATATTATATGCCTAAGAATCTTTATTTTCAATTTAATCAGTCAAAATTCCTTTCTCAAATAAGATGAAGCCTGCAAGTATGATGCAGAGATTAGATTTTGGATGATAAAACTATGCCTATAACTAAAAGCAAGGCAGAGAGAAAATTTTCTGTAACTATGAATGATACCATAAAAAAAGAAAGAAAACTGTTTAATTTTATTAACACTAAGTCACAACAGTATGGATCCTTCTAGAAAGAACCCAAACCAAAACATACAGAAGCCAGATTCACAAATATGGGTTTTTTTTTTTTATTAAGAGGCTGTTGTGACTTCTCTTTTACATAGCTGATTTGTGCATTAATTCAGTATAACAGAAGGCCTAAGCTCAATTTTTATGAAATAGCAACTCTGCCTAATCAGTGGTTTAACATGCACTGAAATATTAACTGAAAAACACGTCCTATCTCTTCCAGACAAACTGACCCATAGGGCAATAAGCTCTTATGTATATTAGAACAACATTAAGATGAAAGTCTTGGAGCAATCCCATCAATCCCTAATCATCAATGTCAACCCTGAAAATGGTTAGGCATCATCCTGCAAGTTGTGAGATACAGACTTGGAATCCAGCAGCCTGAAAAAATCCCTAACTAATATCTTTTATGTCCTGCACTATGCTCTAACCACTCAGTTATTATGGTGGATGTATTAGCAGCACCCCTACTTCTCTCCCATCATATCTGTGTACATATGCTGGCATTTCCTTTACTCTTCTCATGGATGTCTGAAAAGGAAATATTTCATTCTAGAACAAATAAATCTTTAATTGACAGTATCTTTTTAGTTATTCACTTGAAGACATTTTTATTTAGTTCAGGTATAATTATATTACTTTTTTTCAGCCACAAACCAGTAAGTAATTACACAAATGTTTTCAGTCCTATTCATACTTTCAAAAATGGCTTAATGCAGTATTCAATTTACATTAAAAGGCATTTAATTAAATATCTGGAACACTTCAGGTGGGAGGTTAGATTAGATGACTTGCAAAGCTCACTTAAAACTAACATTTTTCCAAACCAAGTGACACTGCGATAGAAAATACCAATATTATCACAGAAAATTAATTAAATCAAAGAACAAAAATGTTGGCTGGTGGTTACATTTGTTAATAAAATTATGTAAAATATTTACTTTATATCTAAAGTAATTAAGTTTTACATTATATCATACACACTAACAAAAATATCAATGTTTGTCCAAGTAAATATATGTAATTTATTCTATAATTTGAAGACAGATTTTTAATTTTTTTTTTTAGCTTAGTTATTTTTATTATACCTGTATGGTACCTGCAAGCGTTCCCCGTACATCAACTCAAATTTTCTTTCTCGGGTCAAACTAACAACAGTTCTAATATTTTCTATGGCTTCTGTGGCAATCTGCAATAGAAACACAGAAGTTTTAATCAAAACTTCAGATTAGGTTGAAATTTCTTATTCTAAGCTAATAATAAGATTCTGGTGGAATATGATATTGATTGTTTTATAATTGTTATTAAAATCATGGAGCTTTGTTATCAAAAGCAAGCATTTTACATGTTTATTTTTACGACAGTGAGATTTTCTGATAAGACCTCTTTAATGTCCTCCAAATAAGCGAGGAAAAACCATTAGAGAGCAATGACAATTATGGAGTACATATTCAAATGTAAGAAAAATGGCAATTTAGCATTCAACTTGCAGTCCACTGTGTTTGGGCTGTAATTGGAATATCCAGGTTACATATGGGCCTGGAGCCTAACTTAGATCTCAGCAGTAAATATTTGATCTGACCAATAACACCTTCTTTAAGCTTACAGATTCTTTAGACTTGAGTCATTTGCATACACAAAAATACTTAATAACATTTGAAGGCAGTAGATGCATGCCTACAAGGAAGCAACAGATTCAGGGCTTTTAGGTAGTCTGTTAAGTCTACGTAGATGCCCAGAAGGTCTTCCTCAATGACCACACAATAAGCATAGGAGCCTGTATGGTCAATTCAGTCCATATGCGTAGGGTTTTGTTACCAAGAGACAGACAATGTTTTTTTAACATCCTAAAACTTACAGAAGCTCAATCTTAACATTATGTTATATTTTAATTTTAGAAAGCATAGACTAGATATGCATTTATTTTACATAATATGGTTACTGCATTTGGTATATTACATGGCTCATATTTTCCATAACGCTCTTTGAGAACCAGTTCTTGGGAGAACACTGTGCTTCTCTGGACCTAGAATCCTGAAACTCCCTCTGTTTCCAGCTCACGCCTAGAAGTCAGTAAAGTCCCTGTTCTATAGAAATCTTTCTGAACTGAGCATGTATTTACAGAAAAAGCAGGACATAAGCTTCAGGGAGAAGCATGAAAACTTAATAACTTACTGTACTACTACAGGCCTGTCAGTCTCACTTCAGTGCCTGGTAAAATCATGGAGAAGGTTATTGTGGAAGTTATTCGAAAACATTTGAGAGACAATGCAGTCACTGGCCATAGCCAAGATGGGTTTACAGGGGCAAAGTCCTGTTAACTAACTTAGTTTCCTTTTATGACAAGGTCACCCATCCTGTTGACCAAGGGAAGCCAGTATTTTTTTCATTTTAATAAGAGCTTTGATACTCTCTCACACTATTCTTCTGGACAAGATGTCTGGCACACACCTAGAGAACTCCATAATATGTTGGGTGAAAAACTGGCTGATGGGTTGGGCTCAAAGGGTTTTAGTAAATGGTGTTATATTCGGCTAGCTGCCAGTCACTAGTGGGCTTCCATAGAGCTCAATTTTAGGACCAGTGCTCTTTATAAAGTTTTTATAAATGATCTGCACGCAGGAGTTGAATGTGCACTAAGTTTGGTGATGATACTAGATTAGGAGGAGCTGTGGACTCCCTCGAGGGTAGAGAGGCCTTACAGAGAGATCTGGTTAGACTAGAGAGCTAGGCAAATACCGACCATATGAAATTTAACAAGAGCAAGTGCCAGATTCTGCACTTGGGACAGGCTAATCCTGTTTATACACACAAATTAAGGGATGAGAGGCTGGAAAGCACCCCCACAGAAAATGATCTGGAGGTCTGGGTTGATGGCAAGTTGAATATGAGTCAACAGTGTGCCCTGGCAGCCAAAAGGGCTAATTGTGTCCTGAGGTGCATCAAGCACAGTGTAGATAGGTGGTTGAGGGAGGTGATTGTCCCGCTCTACACCGCAAGGGTGTGGCCACACCCGAGTACAGTGTGAAGTTTGGGGCACCTCAATATAAGAACATCAAACTATTAGGTATGCCCAGAGGAGAGAACCAAGATGGCAAAAGGTCTCAAGGGCAGGATTTGTGAGGAGCGACTGAGGTCACTTGGTTTGTTCAGCTTAGAGAAGGTGAGGGGTCTTTTGCAGCATTAATTGCAGTCTACAACTTCCTCAAGGGGAGGTGCTGATGACCTCTCTCTGGTGACCAGCAATAGGACATGAGGAAATGGAATGAAGCTGCATCAGGGGGAAGTTCAGATGGGACATTAGGAAAAGGTTCTTCACTGAGAGGGTGGTCAGTCTCTGGAACAGGCTCCTCAGGGAAGTGATCACAGCACCAAGCCTGTTAGAGTTCAAGGAGCGTCTGGACAATGCTTTTAGTCATATGGTTCAGTTTTAGGTAGTCCTGTGAGGAGCAGGGTGTTGGACTCAATGGTCCTTATGGGTCCCTTCCAACGTGAGATATTCTATGATTCTGATTCTATGAATAGAATTAAATTCTGTTCTGAAAAGTGATCCTGTATGTTATGTCTTATAGGACACCAGAGTTATGGCAATTCGTCATGCAGTTCAAATGCCTACAATTTAAAACAGAAAAACAAATAACCTCTATACCCTGCTACTTTTATCTAAGTTATCTAAACCACAGACCTGAAAGGATTTTTCTTCATAAACTGCTACCAAAGATTTTTAAACTGTAGTACTGTTATCTGTGTTCTAAAATATAGGGATATAATTATCTTACAGCCTTAGTAATGTTTGTGCCACTGTTTAAAACTTTGCACACAACTAACTCATTTATTTGAATGTAATACACAATGTTAATAAAGAAATGAAATAGGTTTTATTCTTCTTAGTTATATTGTCTCACCAATACTCACAGGAGTAGTCATCTTTTTTTGTTACTAACATAAGTTCAATGACCCTCTGCAGAAAGCAAATTTTCCAGGTAAAACCTTATTTTCACTGAAGAAAACTGGGGTTTTTTAAAATGGTAATTGAATAAAATGTCTGTAGTCTAGTGCTTGCTTAGGTTGCCTTGAGAGAGGAAATTCATATATTGGCAAGAAAAGAAAGCATTTTGCTTTGCAAAAAAAAATAATATATTTTTGTGCTAATTTTTCACAATCTGCTGAATTAAGAAAGTCTCTAGTGCCTATTCCAAGAATTGTCAACTTTTTTCTGTTGTATATTACAACAAAATAATATGAAATAAACATTCAGCCATTAGAAAGAAGAAGCAGAAACGTAGTCAGTTGAAAGGAAAGGGACTGCATCCTTTGGTTTGTATGAAAAAAACCATGGAAAGATCGTTACAGTTTCCTGTGGACTTGGAGGGACAAAAATGTTTTTCAGCAACTTTCTCTACAAATGTGGTGGAAGGAAATAAAACCCATTTAGCAAATAGGAGTTACTGGGGGGGATGTCATATTAACACAACTCAATTTAGGTGTCTAAGATACCAGTGTAGTCAATGGATACCTATTCAACAGAACTAGAAAGCAATTCAGCTGCCTATGCATTATATGCCTACCTGGTCTCATTCTCCAGGATCACTGGCTTTAAGTGAGAAGGACTAATTCCATCACCCACATGCAGGTGGCTTGCGCCATTGGAGATGCTCTAGGATACTCAACACATTTGGGTAAGGAATGGCCGATAGAACATAGAGTAGACCCATACTCTTCTGAAATGGCAGCTGGAGGCCACCCAGATACTAGGGCATCTCCAATAAGTATAAGGGGACATTAGACTGCTAGCACATATGCAGATACATACATTTAAATACCAAATCTGAAGATTAATATTATTCCTTATGTGCATGGCCTTAGATAAATTATTTTCTTTTCAACAGCTTTTAAAAACAGTAGGACATAGTAAGGGATTTTAGAAAAGCTTTACCTTGAAGAAAGCAATATCTGGGAAGTGATGAAATAGTTGTTCTGTCGCAAAAGGATTTTTGGAATGAAGTGGCATTAAATGCCTTCATCTAATTTCTTAAACAAGAGTCTAGCCTTCTCGCTTTTCAGTTCTCATCTTTCTCTTCCACTCAAGAAATAAAGGAATGGCAAACAGACTCAGAAACCAGTGGATATATACATATTATCCCTGCAAACATTAATAAGATGAAAGAGAAAAAAAAAAGAGCAGTATAATATATGTAAGACAGATGACATGCCAAAAAGGGATGAAAGGAAAAAAAAAAAAAAAAAAAAAAAAAAAGAGAATGTCAAAATGAAGAGGGTTGCACAATAAGGAAAACAGAGATGATCAGAACAGGAAGGAGAAAGAACGTGCCTGAATAGTGCTTAGCACATTCTGGGGCTTATCAATTATAAAAAAAAAAAATAATATTGGTTAATAATGTAAGCCTTCAATTATTATTGAAGAAGTGTAATGCTCTGTAGGTCTACTAGTGAAACTATATAGAGCCTGTCTGTCTCTGGAAGTTACATATTATGATATGTTCTGTATATGGAAGTAATAGATCAGTCAACAATGCTTTCATAAACATGTTTGTATACATTACACAGAAATAGATAAAATTCTCTAGACCCACCTTTCCTGCAGCTTCCAGCTCTTTTTTATCTTTCTTAGCATGCCCACTCAACATCTTCATTTCAATCATTCCTGCCACTGCAATGATCGGTATGACAGCTAGAAGTAGCAGGGTCAGCTGCCAGCCATAAACTAATGATATAATAATTCCAGTCCCCAGGTTAGCTATGTTTTGGGCAATTAATGCCAGTCTGACACCAGTTGCCTGGAGGAATTAAAAAGACATTTCTTGCTAAAGTAACATTTTAAGTAAGTAGAGCGTTTTCACCTATAATATTCCTGATTCTTAAAACACTATTTCAAGTCTTAACTCAGTTTTGTTGTTTTTCAGAATAGGAGTTTCTTAAATGATTTGTAAAGGATTATCTAGATCATGTTTAATTCCCATATTCTGATTACTTAAATTTGCACTGCAGTTTCTAAATTTTGCTTTTGAAGCTGAACAGACTTTAACCATATCACATATTTACATTTTCAGCTAAATACTAAAATCTGTCACATTTTGTAAGTCATGCAGCTAGCTTTACAAGTCATCACACAGAGCCTAACAAAGAAGAAAATGAAATTTTAACTTCTACTATGGAAATAAAGCCAAAGATACTACAGAACTGCTCAGTTCAGAAAAAACCACATAGCTTCATGTAGCAGTAAAAATTTACTTAAGCATACATGAATAATTAAATTCAGTGCTCTGTAGCCTAAATATTACAGACTCCTGAAAGTTCACAAATTACTTCTAAAGAATCTCCAAAAAGTAACATGGAAAAGGAAGTTTATTGCTACTATATCTAATTTTTTTTCATATAAGGAATCTGTATAATCAAAAAAGAGCAGGAGGTCATAAACTGAACAAATTTAGATACATATATTTAGGTAAATAAAGTATCTCTAAACAGACTTCTTAGATACAGATATTCCCAATGTATTTGTTTAATAATGAAGACCCTGAAACATTAAACTTTTAAAAAAATGTTAACTTGGTAATTATTTTGTAAACATATATTACCATCATTGTTATAAAACACATCAGTGCATTCTAAAGCAGCTATCATTTTATAGCAATTTTTAGTTGTCAAAGTCAAGACTGTTACCTAACCAAACCCAAGCTGCAACTTTACTACATGCTAACCCAAATACAAAAATTCCAAAACAAAATTTTACTTACTCCTTTCACTTGTGAGGCATCATTAGCAAGTCTTGTAGTTAATGCTCCAGTGCTATTTTTAGGATTATCAAACCAGCCCATGTCCTACAATAAGAAGCATTTCTTAGGACCAGTTTTTGGACATTTCATTCAAACCGCAAAGTAAAACTGTTTGCCTAGTATAACTGAGTTCAGTGTCAGAAGACTGTATTTGGCAGCACATCAGTTCTGCATATTTAATAAAATCTAATTTCTTCATTGCACAATGAATATTTTTTAGAAAAAAAAAAAAGTGTATGCTTGTGGATGATCTGATGTGTACCCTGTCACTGCTGAAAAAGGAGAGCAGCCTGGGAGATTTCCAAACCCAAAATTTACCCTCCCCTTCCCCTGCTGAAACTGCATCTCCTTGAAGGAGACATCTCTTCAGTCACACTCCTTCACAACGGCAAAGCTGTTTGGGGCCGAATGTAGTGTAAAGCATTTTCAGGGTAAAAATTCCCAATTCATTGCTTTGCTCTTTCCCAGATTGAAGAGGCTTATTTGGAAGCTATGAGATCCCAACAAAAAACCCAAATAAACTGGTCTGTCTGATCAAAGTCAGAGTTGGAGTCAGGTACACTGTTTATAATTTATTCATCATATGACCAAATATCTGATCTAAATTTTCATGTGTAATATGCATTGAATGAAGACCTGATAATGTATTACAGGCATTTGTGACTCGAGTCAGTTGTAAGATTGCTCTTTCATTAGATTTTCAGTGAGGCTGATCTATAAATCATAGATTTCAGACTACAACAGCTTTCTGTCCACATTGCAAATAGTCTTGTTCCCAAGAATCAAATTCTGCGTCTACATGTAGCTTTATGTGCAAGACACAAACCCCCAGAAATATTATAGCGTGTATTTGAAAATCTAAAATACTGATCCTGAAATTGTACAAGATTAAGGCAAATTTAGATAACTACATGAATTACTTAAAAACATTATGAAATATTTATATTTTAATTCTCTGAAAGTGGCTTTAGATTTAAGTATACAATCTCACTATTGTATTAATGAACAACAATTATAGATTTGGGAACTATTTGAAAGAGATCTTCAATAAATAAATAAAAATGTACCTGTACATATTACACTTTAAATCAGACATCTGAAGTAAGTGTTACAATGTAAGCTGCATTGCATTGCATTTCTTTAGGGAAGAAAGGGCACCAGGAAAGAAAAGCAGGCAAATGAACACATAATGGAATACTACTGGTGCACATCAACTTGCCAGACCATAGTAACTTGGGTGTCCTTGCAAGGAGTACGTAAAAAGCTTTTGTATTGATTTAAGACTCTCTCTCAGGATACTTCGCTTAACCACATGTAACTAACTAAATTGGTTTCTGGACTGATTTAAAGAATCTTCTCTGTAGACAAGTCATAATATGATAATGTAGAATGTGGTTATTTTATGATACCTATATTATTATTTTTAAAACCATGGAAATAAGAATATTTCTCTTTACCTGTCTAAGCATTGCTTTAAATGCCATGAATCGAAGCCTCATTGTAAGAATTTCTCCAGCTTTGCCAAATGTGAAACCCTATTTGAGAAAAGGTGAAATTTTTAGCATACTGTTAGATTGTGTTTATTCAATAAATACTTTAGATACATTGTCTCTACAATGTCAAAATATGAAATATTGCAGTTCTAATTGCATGAAGCAAATGGAAAATCAAGTTTAATATTCACAAATTCCAGTAGGTTCACAGTACAGACATTCAGTATTATTTCTCAAAAAAAATACAGAGAGCATAACAGTATTTCCCAGCACTGCTTCATCAGCATGCTTAAAGGAAAAAATCACTAATGAACCCTTTGACTTCATTTTTATCTGAGTTGACCTAAGTCAGATTTAAACAAGTGGCTTTTAGGTTAAAGACTTCGTAAGGCAATCGGGGTTCGTTGAAGTGAAACACAAATTTCCCATTGACCCAAATGGAATTAAGATTTCTTCCCTGGGATCCTAACATAACTATCAACAGTAATACATAAGTGATGTTTTATAATTAATTGAACATACTTCTAACCAGCTATGTGAATTAATTTAACAAGATACAAAAAAAGGAATACGGTGGTTACATTTTTGGGAAGATAACACTCTTCCTACATTTCAGTATTACACCAGTGTTTGTAATCAGCTTTGTTTAGCTTGCTACCATTTTTATGTGATTACAAATATTAGTTGTTTGGAAACTACATTTATGAAATTGAATACTCTTAAAATACAAACCACAGATGCAACTGTACTATGTGATACTAAGAAATATTATTATGGCTTATTCCAATCAGCAAGTATTTCTCCATTAACTGTGATCATTCTCTTTGCTGTGCTCCTATACTGTCTGTAAATTTGCACGTGTAATTTTATGTGTAAATTTGCATATGTGACTTTGAAAAAAATCACAGAATAACATCAGAGAATGGGCACTATTTTCATTCTTACTAATCTGGGGGTGTTATATCTCAATGAACTCTTATATTATATGACCATCTATAAATTGAGCAAATCTGTTATAGCCATCTATAACTCGGTCTTCTATACTCAAGGCCTTCTTGCATGCATGTGCAATGAGACAAAACCATAAATAAACCAAAAGGTTTTTTCAAGAGACTGTTTCTACTGCCATCTCAAGGGCACTTTAGTATTTCACTGTGTAGGCTCATTTAATGGATAAAACTATACAGACATATTCAGAAATTATAAACCAGACTATATATGAAAATATTAAAATGCCAAAGTTTGCACCTGTATGATTACTACCTTTTTTTTCTGAACTGTGGCAGTGTTGTGGCAATCAGGTATGTATAAGAATTAGCGTAAAGCTAAAATACTTCTTTTTTAAAAAGCTGAGATGGCTATAAAGATCGGTGAGAGCAGGGGATGAAGTATTACTGTTCAGCCATTAGTATTTGAGCAGGAGAAGCTGAGTATCACCATGACGGGTGTTGCTTGATGACCTGGGCCTGGGAATCTTTCGGGGGGATTCACATAAGACTTGAATGAGGAAGGGGTTAAGGGAGTGAAAAATTTCAGAGCTAAGGCAGAGACCAGTAGATTTGCAGTTACTAACAGATTCAAATAGGAAGGCTTGAGGGTGAGAAGGGAGCAGTATAATGTAAAGGCTGGAGAGGTTGGCTCTTAGGTGGAAATGGAAAAAAAGAGTGAGAGAATCCAGTTTCCTGCTGAGATGTGTTTGGTGAAGAAGAGGGGAAGTTCTAAAGTTAAGCGATCAGAATAGGTTGGAAGGTCTCTAAAACCTGAGAAGCTCTAGGTCAAAAAAGATTCAGTTCAGGACAAGGACACCTAGAATGGCAAATGTGGGTCCTGGTTTGAGTTGGAGACATATTAAGAAGGTACAAATTTTTAGTATATTTTAGATCTAATTTCTAAAACATGACAAACAATTATAATAAAGATAAAATAAGAAAACATACCTGAAAAAAGAAAGTAAAAAAGGAAATGATCCCAAGTACTAAAAACAGCACTGAATATAAGTTGCTTTTTTCTCTTAAAACATTCTTGTCAGTTTCTGAAAAAATCTATAAAATAATATTTAAAACAACCTTTTAAAATCAACTGATTATCTAAAACACTTCCATCTTTCTCAATAACTACGTTTAGTAGTAATTTTCACTCATACAAAATTTGAGCATATGTTACATATCATATAACAAGCAAATTTCAGGTTTCAGCAAGATTTTTAGGGTTTTGTAAATTTCACATAATTCTTCAGATTTTTGTAATAGTGCTTCATCCGCTCCTTAGCTTCATTATGCAGTGATTAATTAAGATCTGGTTTTATTAGAAATAAATTTTGTGGGGTTTATAGTATTTTGGATTAGTTTATTCAAACTTACCCCTATAATTTCTGAAAATATGATTGCAAATGCAGGTTGTAAAGCTCCATTGATAATTGCACAGAAAGTTCCAGCTACAAAGTATGGCCATTCAGTTTTGTTCAACTTCATAATTTTCAGAAATGGAGCTGGAGGTAATTCCTCATCCTGAAAAATGGGAATTCTGTTAGGACAAACATGGATGTATTTGGAGAAATATGGAGAAAAAGAGAGATTAATAGTCAATTTCCTACTCCTAGAATCACTCAGGGGAAGTCAAATGTTTTTTAATAACATGAATAATTAACTGTACATTTCTTGTTTGTTTGTTTTTTTTTTAATAAAAGGAACAAAGAGACCTGTTAGAATATATCTACAGTTCTTGTCATTATATTTTAGTTTATATAATTTTCATTGAGCAATATTCTTGATATTGGTCTATGGTGACTGAGCTATTCATTTTGGGCATATTACTGTGTGTAATCCGTGACTAAATGAACAATTGCTTGAATTAATCAAGCAATTTATAACAGCCAAGTATTTGCTGCAAATATGAAAGCAATCATATTTATGTATGATTTTTTGGTAAGATTTGTTGTAAGAGTGTATGTTGGGCCAAATGTTCTGTTTCTCGCCCCAAAATTAACATTTAGTCTGGATTGACTATGTTGGTATGGCATGCAAATACATGTAACCTAGCAAATTGATTTTCAAGAATAAACTCATCCTTCTTCTAGATTTTTAAAGTCGCGTTGTATTTGTATAATCTTTCATGTTGAGAATAACAAAGCAAGTTATGAATATTATCAGACGAAGGGTATTTAGAATTAGAAAATTCTCATTTTTTTTCATCCCAATCAAATGCCTCCTTGCACCCTTCCGGAGCAGGAGAATGAATTTAATTTTAACATACTTTGTTGAAAGGAATCAAAGTTCACTAACAGCTCTACAAAGATACTTACAAGTGAACTTGTTTTCTCACCAGGATCATCATTTTGTGCTCCTGGCTTTTTCATGCTTCTCCGAGTTGATCGTCTTCTCAATCCTTTTGTTAAGGATTCTTCAAATTCTGATTCTGATTCACTTGTTTTGGCACTAAGTGCATTCTGATCTTTTTCTGATGGTGGAACTTCAGCTTCTATTGCCTAAAAGAGGGAAGAACATGATGCTAATATTAATTATGCATATATTACTTTGAACTTTCAGCATTATCAAAGTAAAGGTTATTAAAGCAAAAGTAATTTTGATTGTTTCAGTGGAAAGAGATATGGGGAAAACAATATATAATACTACAAAGCAGATATAAAAATCTGTATTATATTTGAATAGACCTCTATCTTCAGAGCTTGATCCATACATAAGATTATCCCAGCTCGTAAGTGGATGTCAGGGGAGTGGAAGTAGCTGCTCTTTTTTTGTGAATTAACTCCTAACAGAGTTTTAAATTGAGTGTAAACCATTTGCATTCATCTTGGGATCTCTTTGAATGAGTTCTCAGTGGAGACATTGTTTATTCATGAAGTGAGAAAAAATTACCTCTCTTCGGTACAGAACACTTAACAATTTACTTTAAATGTAATAAGGAAGTTCAGGATTGAACAAGTCAAAAAGAGATGTTGACTGAAAAATCTGAACAGTCTGGAAAAGAGCCCAACTTTTGGTGGTAGTTTTGCCAGTCAGTTTGACAGAATAAATAAATGTCTAACCACCACTGAGGTATTTAATAGTAACTGGATTCAAAGTTGCCTTCAACTTGTTTTTCTTTTTTTCCAGTCAGTTTTTATCTCTTACTGCTTTTTGTACTACCACTAAAAATATTTTTTTTGCTTTCTTTCCATTTTTTTTCTGTTATTACTTTGTTTTCATTTCCTAATTTTTCCCATTATCACATTGCTTGAATACAAAGTAATCTAAGGTGATAAAATGCATTCTTATAGTTATTTTATGAAGATATGTTTTAACTGGCCTTTTTAACTTTTTTTCAGTCTGACATACTAAGATAGCAGTTTCCGTTTCTTTAATGGGCATTGCAGTTATGCAGTAAAACACCAGTGACACAGGTGCCAATGAAGCTTGGCTATATCACATGGGACACTGGGAAGTATCAAAGTATTTTGTTCTTCATATAATAACTAACAAGTTTTTGGTATTTATATTAATTTCCAATCTCTTTGACTTTGGTTACAAAACTTTAAAAGTGTACATATTTTTGCACTCAGCATAGCTGGGATTACTCTTCTCCTATTCCTCCACTTCTTTTTCTTCTTTAGGAAGGAATTCCATATGAAGGACTATAACTAAACAGCTTAAAATATGGATGCTCTATTCCTCCAGTACCAGCTCCTGTATTTTACCTTTTATTATAGCCTAAGAACAAGCAATGGAATAGCAGACTACCATAGTCAGTTACCTTACATTAACTGCATAAAAAAATACAAAATAATCTTTTAAGTTTAAATTCCTAGAGGATTAAAAATGTACTATCCTGCATTTAAATAGGTCTGGTATCAAAACCAATGGTGTTCTCTCTCAAATTACTGCTTTCCTTTTAAAGTACATATCTTTTTGCTGTTAACAAAATATGCTACAGAATTCCTCATACTTCTGATAGTATACAATAACTATGGGCATGGAATACAAAAAAGAAAACGAGGCAACAGCTAGCAAGAAAAAAGTACCTGCATGTTAACAAGTTTGTAGTAGATTCCCTTTCTCTCAAGCAATTTAAAATGATTTCCTTGTTCTGTGATAACTCCACCTTCAAACACAGCTATAAGATCTGCATTTCGGACTGTTGACAGTCGATGAGCTACTACAACTGTGGTGCGTCCTTCCCTTGCCTAGAAATGACAATATATAATATGAAAATTTCTAAGTATGTTCAAAAATTGTTCATCTTCATATTAGACTTGAATAAGACCTAAGGGAAACATTAAAATAAAAAAATAAAAAACATTAAAAAGTAAAACTAAAAAAAAATAAATTTAAAACCAGATTTCAACTAGTACCTTAAAACAGAAATATAATGTTTAGCTTGAAAATTAATATTAGACACAATCTTTCACTGTGGGACAAACCCATCAAATTTTGATCACAAATATCTAAACAAAATTATCAATAATTAGAATGTTACAATGTTACAAACCTTAATATTCTAAAAATTCTAGAAGGTTTTATGTTTAAGCCCATAGTTGTGCATTTAAAACTTAAAATGTGAAGGATATTTTTATTCAGCAGCATTAGAAAACATTTCACAGTGACATTTTAAAAAATTTCATTGCTTTAAGCTCTAAATCATTGCTGACTCAAGTAGCTTCACTGAAAACAAAGTTCTCTACAATTCCATGTGAAATACATTTCAACTACCTACCTATATTTGGATATTTATAAGCCTGTTGCACATAATGTATCAAATCTCACAGCTGGCCATTTTAATTACTAGACTGTACTAAAGAGATCAAGCAACTTTTAAATAATTGAAGTAATGATCCCAAGCAGTGGAATTTTGTTGGAACCTGGATGGAGTTCATCTTCAGTGATGTCCCTCAAGGGTCCATACTGGGACGCCTAATATTAAATTTCTTCATCATTGATGGAGACAAACGGGATTGACTGCACACTTGGCAAGTCTGCAGATGGCACCAAGCTGAGTGGTGTGTGGTTGATTCATTTGAGGGGAGGAATTTGAAGGCATCCAGAGGGACTTTAACAAGCTTAAGGAGTGGGCCCACTTGAACCTCATGAAGTTCAAAAAGACCAAGTGCAAGGCCCTGCACCTGGTTCAGGACAATCCTCAATATTAATATGGACTGGAGGATGAATGGATTGAGAGCAGGCCTGCAGAGAAGGGCTTGGGAATGCTGGTGGAAGAAAAATTGGACATAAGCCAGCAACGTGCACTTTCAGCCCAGAAAGTCAACGGTATCCTGCACTTCATAAAAAGAAGTGTGACCAGCAGGCTGAGGGAGGGGATTCTGCCCCTCTACTCCACTCTGGTGAGACCCTACGTGGTGTACTGCATCCAGTGCAAGAAAGACATGGACCTGTTAGAGTGCATCCTGGGGGGGGGGGGGGGGGGGGGTGGTGCACAAAAATGATCAGAGGTCTGAAAGACCTCTCCTATGAAGAAAGCCTGAGGGGCTGTTCAGCCTGGAGAAGGCTCCATGGAAACCTTATTGTGGCCTTTCAGTATATAAAGGGGGCTTGTAAGAAAGAGACTTTTTACCAGGGCCTGTAGTGACAGGACAAGGAGCAATGCTTTTAAACTGAACAAGGGTAGATTTAGATTGGCTATAAGGAAGAATTTTTTTACGAGGATGGTGAGACACTGGAACAGATTGCCCAGACAAGCTGTGGATTCTCCACCATTGGAAGTGTTCAAGGCCAGGCTGGATGGGGCTTTGAGCAACTTGGTCTAGTGGAAGGTGCCCCTGCCCATGGCAGAGGGGTTCAACTAGATGATCTTTAAAGTTCCCTTCCAAGCCAAACCATTCCATGATTCTTGAGTCCCTAGGTCTTCTACAAAGCTTTATAAGGATCAAAATTTATAAGCTAATGTGACCAATAAAAGCTAGACAAATAACTTCTCTATTAAATGTGTTTCCATTAATAATTCTCCTTAAACTGTCTTTCTCTATCCAACAGCAGCAGGAAGCATTACAGTACTCCAGCAGAATCTGACTGAGTAAATTCAGAATACCATTTGGAGATACAGCCCCAGTATGAATACAGAGACTCCTGAGCTGCACCAGGGTTCAGCTGTCATTACTGAAACAGCTCTCCATTAAGAACAAACCAAGCACCTAGAAGTATTCATGTTAACTAGAACAAATGTTTCCTGGGAGTGTTTCCTGCCAACTCACTGCTACAATAACTTAGGGACATGCTGGTAGCGCTTATCTTGTCTGTCAGGCTTCAACACACATTAATTAAGTAGGTAACTCACAGCAATACATGTCAGTAAGACACATAATTGTAGAGGGTGGTATTTACACCAAGACAATGTTATTTCAGCTTGATAATGCAGAAAATACAATTCCATCTTCTAACTTGAAACAAATTCCTCTCTGTAATACCTGCAGGATCTCAAAAAATCTCTGTACAGAGAGTATTTGCCAAATCCAAGTTTACCTTTTGTGTTTTAAGGGTCTCAATTACTGACAGCTCTTTCAACAAATGTCTGGAAAAAAGTAAATATTAAGCTCCTGCTTACCTGCTTCATTTTAGAACACTACTGACCTTGTCCAGTGCTGCCTGCACAACTGATTCACTCTCAGTATCCAAAGCTGATGTTGCCTCATCAAGCAGAAGAATTTTAGGATTGCGAACCAGAGCTCGGGCAATTGCTATTCTTTGTTTCTGGCCCCCGCTCAGCTGTGCCCCTCTGTCTCCAACCACGGTTTCAAACTTCTACAAGACAACCACACACATTTATGTTGGAATAATACTCAGTGGCACAGTCCTTTCACCAAAGAAAGGCAGCGTAAAGAAAAGGCACATCAGGGTCAGCAGCCCCAGCAGCATCTTCTCCTTCCTCTAAAACACCTGCTTGGATATACCTGCCAAATCATTTGTGTCCCTGGAATTCTAACGGTTCTTCAAATGCCCACCAAGTCATGACCTAAAGATTTAAAACTGGCATTCTTCCAAAAAGTTACAAGGAAGCTCGGCATATTCACAGCTCCAGGCATAGCATCCTCTGTTTACCAGAATCCCTTCTAAGGAACTATTTGGCACAAGAAGTATTTCAGCGGGACAGCTGGTTTGCTTACGTCGGGTAGCTTCATGATGAAGTCAAAAGCATTGGCTTCCTTGGTAGCTTTCTCAATCTCTTCCATGGTGACATCCTCACGGCCATAGCGAATGTTTTCTGCAATGGTAGTAGCAAATAGCACGGGCTCCTGATTCACCACACCAATGATCTCCCGCAGATATCTTACGTTTATGGTCTTAATATCCTGCCCGTCAATGGTAACCTAAACAAAAAGCAGCAGACCAAAATTTACTTCAGTGTTTTGGTCAAGGAACCTCTCTCCCCAGGCTGGCACATGCCTTCTTAGGGGAGACCGTACCATGTCATTGGAACAAGGCCGGCCAGGCCAGAACTAGACTTGCAACGACACAGAGCCGTCCTCTCACTTGAGGTACCTTACCGTGCCTTCCTTGGGATCGTAAAATCTCTGGATGAGCTGAACAGTTGTACTTTTCCCACAGCCACTGCCACCAACCAGGGCCACTGTCTGGCCACAACTAACCTTGAGATTCAAGCCCTTCAGTACCTGTGCATGTAAGAAATGTGACCCAAAACATAACAGTATATAAAAACATCAGTGTAAATTTGAAGTACTCTTCAGAGTTTCAGTAAAAAATCCTCCATATTTATAGCAGAATCTGGTATAAAATAAGATTTACAGACATGTGAGTTTAAATTTTGCATGACTAATGATTTCAGCTTAATGTTCTTCACATTTACACCACAATTGGTCCCATATCAATGTATTATATAACACAGTTCAATATGATGCAATATTTCTGTATTATGTTGCTTCACCTTTTTCTTTAATGCACCATGCAAATTACAGGAATTACTATTGTCACAGTTAAAAGCGGCAGAATATACTCTACATTGTTTTGGAGGGAAAATAATTTTAGTAAACTTGAGGTAACCTTAACTTTTCCCTTCTGATTGGAATTGCTGGTGGGACTTTTGAATGGTAACATTTCATTACATGATATATAACCTTTTTGTACTAGTCAGCATAAAACATAGCATTTCACAACCATAGAAGGTAACAAAGTTTTGTCTTCCCTGGGACTCTTACAAGGGTCAATGTAGGTCTCTGGTGCCATGTAATTGCTCTTTCATTTTATTTCCACAAATATAACTGGTATTGAGCTGTGTAGTGGGGCTGGAGAACAGTCAGTTTGCATGTGCATGCCATGTATATTTGATTTTGCCCATCTTCCTACTTAACCTGCTCACCTGATTAGTGAGAAGATAAAAAAATAGGAAAAAAAGGAATAAAGTGGGTTTGTTTCTACTTTAAATGACAAAAGTTGTACAGGACTCTCTACAGCTTTCATTACTTTGCATAACCTCTGTGGTTGGAATTGATTATTGAAATGGACAAAAACATTATTTTTGGCTAATTAGTCTTCTAGTAGGACTAGGCTACAATGAACTATGCGTACCTGAATGCTGACACCTGCATTGTGGCTAAGTGCATTTTTCCATTCTAAACGTACTGCCATGCATCGATGTACTTCTCAATACCTTGCAGCCCAGTGGCTTTGTTACCTTCTCTTTCTTACTAAATTTCTACCCTTAGCACTACCACTGCCCCTTCACCCTTAGTACCAATATTTGTGTGCTTTACAAGTGAAATATATCTGACTGTTTAGGAAGAAAAGGCATAGATAAATCACAACTTTTAGGAAGTCTTATTTTGCTATAATATTTATAGATTAAAACAAGAAGTCCAACATCTGTAATAACAACTGAAAATGTATTAAGCAGCCTCATTTAATCTTCTGGTCATAATGCCATATATAATTTAGTCTATAGACCATGTATAAAACAACTCAAATGAAATTTAAATAAAGGTAATAAATATACAATTATTATATATAAAGTTAATAGTAAAGATAATAATAATGCAAATAGAAATTGACCTAAAACCTGTGGATTACTGCTGTTTCTAACAACTTAAAGCAAACAGAAGAGAGATTGAGGACAGCAAATAAATCAGTTTAGTGAGATAGGAAGTAACTTGCAGTCTTCATCATGTCTGTCAGTTACCTTCCTGCCCTTAATCCTGTTGAGAAGAGTCAACTTAAAAATCATGTAGATTAAATTTAACTCATCATAGCTAATTTCTGCTTATTTCACCTCCTCATTTTTGTCTTTACTATAATTTATGAAATACTTACTAAATGTTTGGTGTACCCTTAACTTCCTACATTCATCTCTGAAATCATGGGGGAGAAATCTCTGTTTGTATCGTACCTGCATGAACTTATAAAATAGTCCATTGAGATCAATAGTTGTCTTTCCATTTATATTTCTATATGAAGAAAAAATGAGGCACATTCACTTAAATCCCTTTCTTGATAGAAGGAAAAGCTAAAATATTTGACATATGTATGAGTAAAAATGGCTTAAAAAGAAAGCTCTGTGTCTTTCCTTTCTGCTAATCGAAAGTAAGAAAGATCCCCTGATCAAGGTCAGTGATTTTCCTTCAAGGTAGGGAAGGAATTGGTTACATAGTACAAAGATACTCTTCATGAAAATATTTTCATAAATCATTCAAATGTCTTCCACCTCCACTGCATTAAGACTCTGGACTTATGACAGTGCTTTAAAAAACAAACTTTTTCTCTGTCTAGACAGACAAATATAGATTCTGATCTATATTCCATATACAATACGTCCTTGATGGATCTGGTTTCTTTAACTGGTTGAGATATAGTCTTAACAGAGCTGCAATGCAGTCACTTTTGAAACCCACTATCTCATTATTATTACTACACACAAACACTTGGGTTAGATGCATAAATTTAGATTCTGACAGCAATAAATCTTTATGTTTCATTTCATAACCATACTGACTATAGTTTTACACAGAAAACTTCAGAAAACTTAACACGTTCAGCTAAGGTGTAAATAATTCTAGACAAAATCACTGTGATAGCAAACTAATTTTATATAAATTAGAGAATCAACTTGGAATTGTTATATTTTCAACAAAATTTTGTTTATGTGACTTTGTTTTCCTAACAAATGATTCATGTTTAACTGTAATATGTAGCAAGTTTCATTTACAGTACCTCAACATCTGGTCTGGATGGATAATTGAAGTAAACATTTTGGAATTCCAGGTTTCCTTTTATTTGGTCTGGTTTGTGACCTGTCTCTGAATAATTGTCAATTTGAGGTTCCTGTGCAAAATAAAATATAAAAAACACTCAAAGTTATTTCCCAATGATTTTTTTTTCATAAATGAGTCCTAGAATGCACCATTATTCTGCAGATATTAAATGTAATTGTAAAGCAATTTAGGTGAGATTTCTGAAACATGTAAATTGCATGTTTTGCTGCTTCATTACTATATTGATCATCTGCTCATGCAAGAATATTTTATAACTTGTCCATTTAAGCTTTTGCATGAATTTAGTACGCTGTCTTCAAGACTCGATCCACAGCTAGCCATAATTTGAGATTCATTTCACTGCCTGATGATTAACCTGAACAGATCATCTTTAATGAGCTGTTCATATATACTGTTCATTTATAGCTTTGCCCTTTCTGCTGAAACAATTTGGGTGAGAAAGAACCAATCCACTGACCATTAAGCAGAAACAAAGGTCTTAAACTGTCACTATTCTTTCATTCCATCTAGGCTGGGTCTAGAACTTGAAGCATGTCTTAACAATAATCCAAAATATGCAATTGTATTTTAGAGAGCTTCATCAGCTAGTAAAATCACAGATCCCTGATTTCAGACTCTCTGGGCAATTGAAGTACATATCCAAGTTACCAGGTTGTTTTTTATTGATTTGCCAACACTCACACTAATCGAGGTGCCAATGATATATTAAACCTACACTAGCTGCAATCACATATCTATATAGCACCATAGACATGCCTTTCATGATAAAAACATTAGAGGATACTTCCAACTCCAAGTAATTCAGAGATCCAGTACTTTTACCTTTGAAGCAAGGACTGATAAGTCTAGAAGTCAAAGAGGAACTCATTTATAATAACACATTTTATCTACTTCTACTGTTCTATTTCTGCTTATTTCATACACTGTTATTTACTCTTACTAATTTCATATCTATAAATAGTGCCTGTACTTAAAAAAGAAGGGTCTCTTAGTTTTGACATGAGTGAGGGCAAAGATACTCACATTGTCTATGATATTAAAGATTGCATAGGCAGCTCCTCTTGCACTAGCAAATGCTTCTATGCTTGGAGCAGTTTGTCCAATACTGAAAGCTCCGATCAATACAGAGAAAAAGACCTGGAAGAAATGTTCATGATGACATATATCAATTTTCATTTAAGCAAAGAATTACATTTATTTATTTACATTAGATATCTTTGGATCAGGAGGCTCCATGCCTGTTAATGGAAATTTAAGGAATTTAGAATTGAAGGGTCTCTCTTAAACGTAGAATAACA
Organism: Falco punctatus; assembly: GCF_963210335.1. Lineage (NCBI taxonomy): Eukaryota > Metazoa > Chordata > Aves > Falconiformes > Falconidae > Falco > Falco punctatus. The sequence continues at coordinate 74,170,591 of NC_137583.1, forward strand.
TTAAGAAAAGGATTTTCTGAGATTCAGCTGAGAACTGAGTTCCTGCACAATGTTAATGTTGCAAACATACTGATAAGTAAAAAAGTGACTCAGGTCTGCAAAACCTGTGTCAAAAATTGTATAATTACACTTGATGTCTCAAGATTTATTGTATTAATTCATTATTTGGCAATAGATGTTCCAAAGACCAGAAAGTATATTGCATATTTTGCATTGGAACAAGGACAGATATGCAAATCACTATTCTGCTTTCCAAGTGACAGTGAAATAGAAGTATACGAATCCAAATGTCCATCACCAATAAAGGGTCCCTCTTCTGGAATGAGAGAGGCTGAGTGCAAGCAAACAAGAAAAAAAAAAAAAAAACAGAAAAAGAAAAATTAGGTTATTTTCTCAGAGAAGCATAGTTTATTGCTTTCAGCTAGTATCAAAACAAAAGTAATAAAACCACAGTGCTCAAAGATCATAACAACAGCCGGTACATCAGACCAAAGGTCCATCACACCCATTATCTTTTCTCCACCAGTGCTCATTCACAACTGTGATACCTAATAAGGCAACATTCTCCCGTTCATGTTATAAAAACACCATTTCAATGAACTACAGCTTAGACAACAGAAACTGCAAATACTTTGAACTGAAAAAAATTACGCAAAAGGGCATGAACCTCATAGATGTTTTGTATGCCAGCCTGCCTTTAAAAAAAAAAAAAAAAAAAAAAAGGCAGGTTCAGAAGAGCCAGTAACACATATCAGAGTGATTTTTCACAGACTACAGTGATTCATAAATGAAACAGAACAGGTAGTTAAAGAAGACAAATATGTACATATGGTCTCCTAACTGGGTTTCATCAAGGTTAACAGTTATTATTCTTACCATATTTCTTTGATATTTCATACAAAATTAGAATGGTTGCCGCAACAAGAGAAGAATTTCAGCTTTGATTTAGGAGTTATGGTTTTCTCCTTTGGTTAGATGATTACATATTTTCTAGTCCCAAGTATATTTTTCTCCCCCTCGATTTCTAAAAATACTGTGATTCCAAGCTCTTATGGTGCAAAATATAAGAAAATCATCAATAGAATTATCTACTTATACCACAAAACAGCTGAAAGAAAAAATATTTGCTTCTGCATCCTGAAAATATATTCAGCCTTACAAAACTGAAAACAAATAGCAAGTAGGAAGGGTACTGTAGGTCAGTTTTTGATTGAAGGGTTTCTATATGAGTCTGATCTTACGGAACTCAGAAAAGATGTAGAAATAGTTGAAAATAATATATTTTATCTGTCTTGATGTAGATTTTGAGATACTATAGGAACAGCATGTAGACTTTTGTGGTAAGAATATTTTTGTTAAGAAGGGATGTTATTTTGCTGATTTTGGCATAGAATTCTTACTAAACTCAAATAAGTTCCTGATATACACTTTAATGTATTTTCTTTAGTATTTTTTACTATAATTGGGATCTTAGTCTTTAATACTTACTGTGAGAACATTGCCAATAGTGTAATCATCAGTTAAGACCAAGGTAGTTCCATACCAGAAGGCCAGTGCATACGATGCATATATCAGTAAGAAAGCAGCACCTATAGAAATATTAGCTGTAATAGCCTTTTTTATTCCAATCCGCTTAGCATCTTCTAAATTTTTATGGTATCTGGAAGAAAGAAGTTCAAAATAGACTCAGATTTGTACCATGGCACACAGCACCAAAAATTCTGTGGATGAATTATAAAAAGAACATTCACGTAGTACAAGTTATATAAAATATATAACCCTAAGAATGTACAAAGGTAAGCCTGGTAGTCAGGCACACCTGAAAAAGCCAACATCAGTCAATCTGGTATATAGAAAAGAAAAGGGCATCATAGTTCAGGGACTGGCATTCAAGTTCCTTAAATAACCTGCAGGTCAGTGAACTTTTATTGCAAACCATTCACGACAGGTTTTGAGATTATAATTGTTAGCTTAAGACAAAAGGTTAAAATATGTCAATAGAATCATGTTTTACAATATAGTGGAAATAGAGATATTATTTATTAGTACCTTTAAAACAACTACTGAATAATCAGATTATAAAGGATACCATCACCTCTTCTCATGGCAGGGCCTTTTTATTTTTTTTTGTCTAAAGCTCTCACCGTGTGATGTTTAAAGTGGTTTGTACGGTTTCAGAGCAGAGACAATTTATCAACTTCTTTAGTCACTTTCTAGAAAAATAACTACTTGTCTTTCAACATCTAGGGAAAGTTACAATAGCCTGTAACAGACCACTTCCTATTACCTCAAAATGCAGGAAGCACAAGACTTGCTTGTTTTGACAGACTTTCAACAGTAGATACAAGAAAATTTCAAAGCATCTGAAGAGAGTACTTTCAAATCAGCTGATGAAAGCAAACATTATTCTTACCTTTTAATTTCTTTTGCCTGTCCTCCAAAAGCTATTACAGTACGGACTGCTGCCAGAACTTCCTCTGCAACAGCACCTGCTTTTGCATATGCAGCTTGTTCTTTGTCAGTGAAAGCAGAGAGAACCTAATACAGGATCAAATATTTTGACTTAAAAACCAGAATGAGCTCAAGCACTTCATAATGGCTTTTATCACAGTTAACTTTCTTCCTTTATGAAACCTTTTGATTATATTACATGTGAGTGCAGAATGTTCAATATCAAAATCCTTTATTACATTATTGATTCAATCAACTAATTCAACATCACCCATTCTCAACAACTAAGGGCTGAATTTTTCACTCTGCTTTCATCCAGTGCATGAGATTAGATGACTATCCATACTGAGCTGGTGTGATTCTCCTCAAGCAAATCTCAGCTCATTCTCATCTCTGTCTACCTTAGCCAGTGGGCTCGATAGTTTACATTAATTGGCCACATTCCATGAAGACTCTTAGCCAGCAGACATTTGTAGCACATGCTTCTCTACTCCTACCCTTTTTGAGATACACTCACTCCAGGCAGAGAAGGCTTATATGATCTTCAAAATACAAGGGAAAACACACTATAAAAATCTGAAGGCTTCCAAACAACAAATGTAAATTGCTCCAATCCCATGGTAATTTCATACTTCTCTCACTTACGTCTGTCTAAACCAGGGGTCCTCAAACTTTTTAACCAGGGGGCCGGCACACGGATGCAGTGGCAGGCAGCCATCTGCGGCTGCTTGGTTCCCCCCCCCCAGCGCCCAGCGGGGTGTGGGTGGGGTGTGTGTGTGTCTGTAAATACCGGGGGCCAGATTGAGGACCCTGGGGGGTCATATCTGGCCCACGGGCTGTAGTTTGAAGACCCCTGGTCTAAAACGTCTTACCAAATCTGTTAACAACTCTGAAAAGAAACTCTGTGTCTAAGACCAAGACTTGGTCTAATTTGTTCACTTATTTTTCAGGAGGTGTAATTATTCCTTTCAACAGAATAAGTACTCAAGTGGATGAAGGTTAACAGTTTCAGACTAGAAATGTTTATTAGAATCCAATAATACATGGATTCTACTCATGTATCTTGCTTCCTTTTCTATATAGAAGTATGTTATATTGGCAGAAGCTGCTTCAAATCAAACAAGTCTGTCCGATCTGTGGGAATTATAATATTCAAACTACACGAGGGTACTTATGTACAGTTCATCTAAAAGCTTATGTACATAGATGTTGTTTAAAGCTATAATTGTTCTAAGCAATACATTCTAACAGTACGAATTACAGATACATAGTTTATTTCATTATTACTCATTAATGTAAAACCTGACACTGCATATATGTTAACTTACTTTTGCCCAGATGGCTGCTGAAAGTCCCAGGACAGGACTGACCGCTAGTATTACAAGGGTTAATTTCCATCCTCTTATGAGGCCAACAATAAATCCTGTTACAAATGTTGTTATTGCTTGAACAAGCAATCCAATTTTGTCACCTATTCCTTCATTAATCTTGGAGACATCACTGAAAAACAAATTGCATCCAGACAGGAAGGAAAATGTAGAAAGCACAAGAAACTTTTTCAGTTTTGTTACGTGGTCATCTGTGTAGAGGACAATCAATATTATTAATTACTTCCAGACAACAATTTTCTTCAAGATAAAGTACTATAAAGTGTGGTCAAGGAAATTTTCATATTTCTTGTGAAAATGTAATGTTATGAAGCTGTTCTTGCCAGAAAAGACTGAAATTCTACCTACAGTTTAAAGTTACTTTCACTTTGTTAATTCCAAATTTTTGGTCTGTTTGGAAACTGTGGGACATCTGGAAAGGAAAGATAAAGCTTTTAATGTAGACAAAGAGAAAGGAATAGCTTATCATGCAGTTATTCATACCACTGGGGTCACTCGGCACTTAATTCAGTTCTCAGTTTGCACAGAAATGAACTGTGTTTTCCTGGGGATAATCTTATAGGCTGCGCTTTATTCATCCTCAGAGTTCAAGGGAACTTATCAAAATGCTTTTCTGATACCCCCGTGACAGTCCAGTGTCAGAAGTATTAGAAGTTCAGTCTCTGAGACTCTCCATAAGAAAACTCAAAAGCTTCATTTGACAATGAAATAATTCAATTTAATTTCATAGTGAAATTTCATTTCACAATTAAATAATTCAATTTAAAAATAAAATTTAAAAAATGTTAAGTCATACACACTTAATAAAGTACAATAATACTGGGAAAGGCATAGTATACTTACTCTAGAAGACGAGTATTAAGTTCTCCTACATCATTTACATCAAACCATCCAATTTCCTGTCTCATAATTGCATGAAAAAAAATTTTTCTAATTTTTTTTATTTGCCGGCCTGCTGCTATGGTCCAAAATGAAGTTTGGATATAAGCAGCAACAAGAACACCAGCTGCTATTGCAGAATAGTAGTACGCATATCTGAAAAAGAAAAAAAGGCAAAGTTATCTGCAATTGGTTTTAATTACCTTGCTACTTCATATTTAGCTTGATGCTCACTTCTGTTTCAGCCCTGAGTTACAGTTTGTATGCTTATACCAGAGTTTACACTTCTCTGTAAAACTTGCCAACTTTTCTATGTGTAGTATTTAACACCAGTCTTCAAACAGGCAATAAAGGAAACAAAGCTATTGTTAGACAGGAATTACTTTTTGTTTTTGTCAACATAACATATATTTTCTCATAAGTTTATTTTAGATCTATATTTCAGATACAATACCCTTTTCACTTAAGTGTCATTTCCAAATACTCCACAACATTTTTGTTTTTACACATTTAGACAGACATAACCATATATATACCTATATCATACACACACTTACATCATACAACATGCCTGCCTATACAAATATATTATGCATGGATGCTTTAAATATTTCCCAATTTGAGAATACAGGATAACTATATATAATTGCAAGTAAATGCCATTAGATCAAAAATTATTTTGCTCTCTATTTTGCTTATAACTGATATTTTACTGTTAAATTAATTCAGCTCTGTGCTATGAGCAGGGTGTCAAATCAAAACAAAGGAGTGTGTGAACCACTGTATTTTTCAAATGGGATCTGAATTTGAGCCATAGCTTTAAACTGCTCAAACAATCTAATCAGAATTAACATCAGAATGAGTTACAGGTGAACTTAAACCAGAACTAAACCAGAAGCATGTAACTGAACTGATGCCCTGTTTGTAAAACATGACCAAAGCCAGTGGCTAAATATTTGTGGTGTATATTACAAGTAATTGTAAGACTGCTACATCTATATAAAAGTAAATAATTAGCAAAATGCTTTAAAACTCTAAGGACTTTCATTCACATAGTAAATTATGCATACAGATTCTTTAGAACTGTAGCATGAAACTTCACAGGAGCAAATTGCAGAAATCTGTGTGCAAATGCTCTGCTCAAAAAAGGAGAGAATGGCTTTATAGATGAAACTTTTCAAATTTTAATTCATTCTTTTTTGTGGCTAAGATACCATACAGTTTAGTCAGGGACTTTGGAACTACAGTCATTATGAAATGAACTTTATCTAAACTGTTTAATAAAAATGAGTTAATGCCTAACCGAATGCTGGTTAGCTGAATATTGACCTTGATCATCTTCAGCTCCATTAAAACTGTACAAAGAAACTACCAAATTAAACCTAAGAACACTGCTTCAAAATTCAGCAGTAATTACTTCAGACAATTACTTTATGATGTTATATCACTTCAAAGAATTGTTTTATGCCTGGACTTTGTTTCATGAGAAACTGTATCAAAAGGGATTGACATCTTTGCCAGATTCCACATTGATGAAATATATTCTATAAGTTCACTGCTGAAACTTAACAGACAGTAAATGCTCACTGCATTATAAAATAATGTTTCTTTTTCTTTTAAGAAATAGTTAGCTTTTAGGCAAACTGGTTTGAGTAACAAACACAACTAAGTCCATGTGTATAGTTCAGTACTTCAACACACCTGTGTGAGAACTTTGTCCTTGTAAACAGTTTTTGTTATTATTTGAGCTGCTGACAACTGTTCTTAGAGAATCAAGGAGTGACTACAAACAGTTTCTTCAAACCAGTGAACACACTAACTTAAGGCTTTACCTAGAAACCTTAGAAAAGTGAACCTATTCCTGTACTGCTAATAAGTAATACATTCTTCATTCAACAATTTGTTTCTAAAGAGAAACTTGTGCTGGTTTTTACTAATATTCGTACTTTCAGAGTTCCTCTCTCTAAAAGACAAGGTGGCATGCATGATGTTTGTGGTTGATCCTGGCTAGATGCCAGGTGCTCACCAAAGACGCTCTATCACTCCTCTTCCTCAGCTGGACAGGGGAGAGAAAAATATAGCAAAAAGTTCATGGGTTGAGATAAGGACAGGGAGAAATCATTCACCAATTATGTCATGGGCAAAACAGACTCAACTTTGGTAATAAATTATTTTCCCCATCAAATAAGAGTAAAATAATAAGAAATAAAATCAAATCTTAAAAAGACCTTCCCCCCACCCCTCCCTTCTTCCTGGGCTTAACTTTACTTCTAATTTCTCTACCTCGTCCCCCTCAGTAGAGTAGGGCAACAGGGTATGGGGGTTGCAGCCAGTTTTGCTGTAGTTGTTTCTGCTGCTCCTTCTTCCGCAGGGGGGACTCCTCACACTCTTTCCCTGCTCCAGCGGGGGGTCTCTTCCACAGGAGACAGTTCTCCATGAACTTCTCCAGCATGAATCTTTCTTATGGGCTGCAGTTCTTTATGAACTGCTCCAGCGTGGGTCCTTTACCCAGAGTCCTTCAGGAACAGACTGCTCCAGTGTAAGTCCCTCACTGGGTCAAAAGGTCCTCCAGCAAACCCGCTCCAGTGTGGGCTTCTCTCTCTCCAGAGGTTCACAGGCTCTCTGCAAGGTCACAGCCTTCTTCAGGCATCCAGCTGCTCTGATGTGGAATTCTCCACGGGCTACAGGTGGGTGTCTGCTCCACCATGGACCTCCCTGGGCTGAGGGGCACAGCCTGCCTCACCGTGGGCTTCACTATGGGCTGCCAGGGAATCTCTGCTCCAGCACCTGGAGCTCCCCCTACTTCCTTCTGCACTGACCTGGTGTCTGCAGAGTTGTTCTCTCATGTAACTTTCCCCCCCTTCTAACGTATGTTACCACAGAGGCACTACCACTGTTGCTGGTCAGCTCGGCCTTAGCCAGCAAAGGGTCCATCATGGACCTCCCTCACACAGACCATCACTTAGGGTTGTGAGAACAGGCAGTTCTCAACATTTAGATGTTGATGTCGATCTATATTCACATTTACGTTTCCTTTGTGTCAGCTTGTCTGTTTTCCAGTACCTTTTGTTCTTCAAGCAGTAGTGACTCCTAGACAATAGCCCACTGAGGACAATGGGAGTATTCCTACAGGTTTTAGTTGGGATGATGTGATGAGAGTTCAGAGATTAAAAGAACTCCAAACCATTAATCAAAAATTGCTCTCATTGGTTGTTGGTCTAAAAGACTTATGAATGACACATTGATTTACACACTACTCTTATGCTATAAGGGTCAGTAATACCTTGTGTAATTCTAGTACATCCTGCTCTTAAAATACAGTTTAGATATGCTTGAGTAGAAAAAAGAAAATATATTGATTTTAAAACTGTCATTACTTTCACTTCAAGGCAGAAATGAAAATGCTAACACAAATATCTTTAAAATTGAGAGAATTAATAAAAGCAAGTGACAGTTTTAAAAGCAATCCAACCATAAGATCAGTTACTAGAAAGGGTTAATTAGGCAGGTTGAAATATAAGGAGTAATTAACTGCTATAAGGAAACTAAATCAGGTATTTTTTACATTTGCAAGAATAACAGAACACTCAAATTTAAATGATCTAATTTTACATATTAACAGAAATTGCTGTTTATATGAGACTTTATAAAAATATATGCTGGAGACTAAGATCTTAGTGAATTTCAGAAAAGGTATTCCATAATTGCATATGTAATAAGAACAAGTATTTTTAAAGTTTCCTTAGAATAAATATAAGACAGACTTTAAAAAAGTTGTGCAACTAGGCATGACAACCCATGCATGAATTATTTTGTTCTGCAGTTTTGCCTTCAAATTTGCTTTTAAACCACTGGGCACAAGTAAATTTTGCTGAAGGTATGTATGCATTATTTGCATTCATGTCAGAGACTAACTGACAGAAATCTGGGAGCAAGAAGCTGCGTGTCATACTCTCTTGTAAAACATAATTGCCAATTCCCTGCCAGTTCATTGTCCTTACATGCAAATTCTTCATTTCTCAGTAACAGCCTTTTCCTAACTAGCTCTTGCTCATTTATTTTAGGATAAATAACTTTTTTATTAGAAACTTAACTACTTAATCTAAATGATCTATAAGTTTACAGTCCACTGTTACCAGAGATGAAATGCACTTCAATACAAAGCAGCAAGAGTTACTACAGCAAATCTCTTATCTCCTCCTCCTTCCAAAAGACAATTGCCTTGAGGACCACATCAGCATTCCTGACATGTCAGATGTTTTTCACTACCCAATGAGGAACAGACTTCAGCCTGAAGAAGCCAAAGTGGTAGAAGAAATTGCACATGAACTTTAGACATCCTGCATAAACCAAGTCTATGGGCAGTGGCTAATAAAGCCCCTTCACAAAACACATCTATTGGCAGCTGATGTTTCTGCTTATATGACCTTTTCTTTATGAAGCTTTGCAGCAGAAGAACCTACTGACTACTGCCCTCTGCCATTGCCAGCTCTAGAGTGCTAGATTTAAGGTTGCTTATAATCTAACTCCATATTTTCTGTAGTCCAGATAATTTAGTTAAACTTGATGCTTCGGCAGCAAAGCGGGTACTATCTGGCAACTATACCTCTACTTTTTGTCAGTAAATAGGTCATAGTTCAAGGAACTGGTGGATGATAATCAATATAAATTTTTAGCATAACAATTACTGTTTATAAACTCAGAGGAAGAGAAAGAAGAAGTAAGGAAAAGCAGATGGCATTGTGTCACAGAGCACCCCTGAAAAGGGGATGGGAACGGTGAGAGCAAGAGATTACAGGAAGTTGTTGGGAATGGCTAGGGATGTTCAAGAATCCTCCAGTGCCTCCAATAATCCCATGCACAAATCTTCAGTTGCATACATTACTCAAACAACCATTGTTTTTATCTTGTTTAAAGTATGCAAAACATCTGTGGGAGAAGAACAGCTTGACTAGAAAAGTGTGTCTACATTTAAAAAAGAAGTAGAAATACCAATTTCTAATTACCGTGTCATATCTTCTTCCAGCTTGCCAAGAATAATTATAGAGGAATTTTCTGCAGAAACGTTTCCTTAGAAAGAAAGAGTAAATGCTTTTAATAGAGCAAGTTTTAACAAATTTGTTTTCCTACATGCTGTTCAGCAACTTTTGGAGTTGCTACATCTCGTTTTGAATCAAGCTCATTTTAATGAAAGGAGGAATGTGATGATTTCAAACTTCTACCTATTCAAAAACAACAATTACACTAATATGAGGTTAGTCATAACTCCACTGACTGCAAAACTATATTGGTGTAACTTGAGATTAAAAGGTATTCCTGACCATTAATTAAATGCTCAGTTGGGCTTTTTCTTTTTTGAAAATATAGGGCATTTGTATAATGCCAAAACCCTTTAAAAATACAGGCCTAGACATTGACATCAAATCAGTAACTGTAGATAGCTTAACTTGTTATGAAAAAACTGGCTATAATGTTCGTGTTGGCCCTAAAATTTTACTGCCCCAAAGACAAATGTCTTGAGAAGGCTACAGGTGCAGCATTTTGCATTTGCACCGTAAAAATCTGATAAAGTTACTGTACTTAGGAAGGAGTAAATCATAAATTACTTATTCTGATAAAGGCCTGTATTTCTGTCTTCTAGCAGAAGAGCTAAAACGGATGCAGGACAGAAAATAATCATATCTTATTTTTTCTGTATCATCATAGACTTATTAAAATGTTTAGTAAAATCTTATTAGATAATATTTCAGGTAACAAACCTGTTCACAAGTTTAACATCTAATGTGTGATGTTCAGAGGACAACGTAATCTGGTCTAATTGTGAGTTGGTACAAAAGTGACGGTATCACTCCCCCCTGTTGTTTCCAGCAGTGCATGCCTGCCCTCCTTTGTGTTTGATTTCATACTGCTGATTCGGCAGTTCAACAAATTGATCCAAGAGAAAATTACTACTTTCATTTTTGGTAGCAAATTTTCTGTTGAATCTACTTACTGATCTGATTCATCTAGTGAACTATAATTGTCAGATTTGATGCAAGGGAATCTACAGGAACTCACACTGAGGAGATGGAAAACTAGCCTTTTTGTATTATCACAACCACAGCAGTTGTTGGATGTGCACTGGAATCGATAATTTGAAAAAAAATTTTAAAATAAAACCTATTAATGCAGAAACTAAGAATTAGGAGGAAGAAAAATTCCATAGCGCATCTCTATTACAACACAAGAACTGCTAATTTGCATTATAGTATAGTAGCAGGTTGGGGTTTCTTATATCCATACGTCCCTCTCAAGATGCTTGAATCTCCCCGACTCTTTTCCAAATATGAGCCATTATTCTCTTCATAGCAGATATGTTCTTACCTGGAACATTTGAGTCTCCAGAAGCAACAAAGCTATCAGTCATATCACCAAAAATTACCATTGCAATAGGGAGACTGCTTCCATGGGCTATTGCCAGGAGAGTGCCTAGTGTCATTAGCAATTTATCTGACCAACTGGAGTATCGAAACTGTGAGTGAGAAATTAGTTCTGTGTTATTAGAATGTTAATATAATGTTACGTTTATGAAGTCAAGAAAAGCTATCAGGTGTACACCTAGTGTTACAAAACTACAACCTTGCTTAGAAAATAAGTTTACAAAATAAATCAAATGTACAGGAATAAATCCTTCTAATAAAAACACTTTTATACTATAAAGTCCCAAAACCAGAGAAGTATACTATTTTAATGCATCAATATCTGCACCTGAGTAAGAAAGGCCATATGAAAACAAGGTGTAAGAAATTTGCCTTTAAGTTTGCCGTTTAAAGTTCAAATTATAAGAAATTTAAATGGTGTTGTGATAATTAAGGCAATTATAACTTTTACTGTAAATTCATTATTATGCAGTTAGAAAAACTGTTCCTAATGTATCATAGACATTATCAAAACATATTGAAATTCTAAACATCTCTTGCCATTGAAGTTCATAATTTTTGAGCTCATATGTTACAAAATCATTGGCTTTATTCTGTACTGTAAAATACTAAGTTTACTGTTTTAAATTATACTGGTATAATGTAACTACACAGGTGCAAACAGGTATAGCAAAGCACAGAAACTGGGCATTAGCCAGCATCATGGGCTATAGTTTTATTTCTGTTATTTGCCATATCATTGCTGCACATTATGCACACTAAACCTACAAAATGTAAAACATTTACGGATTACTAAAAAAGGACCTAGGATTTACTTTGATTAAGCATTAACAGATTGTCTTTCTTAAAATCTACAAAAATGAATTTTTTTCTGGAATTTAAAGTACTTTTTAGCACACAATTTTTAATCATGTTTCATCAGTACTATGGAATTACCCTTTACTGTTGACTCACATGACCAAATATAATTAATGGGGCTAATTTGTGTGATTAGTATCTGACTCAGGTAATTTAGAGGACAAGACCACACATAATCTTAGGTATAGAGATGCCCTTTTCATTGCATTGAGAGAAATGACTGAACATGGAAATCCCTACCTTTCACAAACAAAAATCTAGTACAGGTGTGTTTACCATGATAACTTCCTAAAGAAAGACTCCTAAGAAACCATATCAGTAATAACAGTTTCTTCAATAAAACTCCATCCACAAAAATAACTGCTTGATTGCTATACTATATCCAACATTCTGTAGTATCAAAGTATTTGGTAGAGACAAGACCGTATATGCAGTACTCTAACATAATTTTAACCATTTTTTGTTTACACTTTGAAATGCACATGCATGTATATATGTGCACACGTACAGAGAATAAATCTTACCAGTGTGAATGGGCTGACCATCTTAGCCTTTTCCACTTTCTTCTTCTTCTTCTTTTCCTTGCTTAAAAGGTAAGATAGTATTTCTGTGAAATATTGTTACTTTTTAAATATACTAAAACTAAATGCAATATGTTAATGAAATTCAATTAAAATCTAATTATTAAATAATTTTACAGGAAACAATTTTGTGTAAAACTTATGTGATTTATTGAGCATTTTTAGGATGTTTTTATTTAAACCTCCAAGTATATAAATAGCATCAGCCCCCGACTGCTGTAAATATAAGTCAAGCTTTTCCCAGTTCACCCCTCTCAAGGGTGAAACACCACCTCCAAGGGCTGGTAGTTCCATTATCGGATCAGGGAAGTTGTGAACTGATGCAATATATAGCTTTTAAAAAGGGAAAGAGGAAGATAACTTACAAATCCAAATTTGGCACATAGGGGATGAGGAATATATAAAATGTTCAAGGTATGTAAAATACTGATTCCCTGCCATACTTTCTTTACATACAAAATTTTTAGCTGTTGATGTAGCTGTACCCAAGATGTTCATTCCAACATCATTTCTGTCATATTTTAAAATTGTTTTTCAATAAACTGTAGTCAACACTGTGGACATTTAGTCTTTAAAAGAAAAAGCTAAAAAATCCTTCTGTACCAAATGAATATGTCAATCAATGCTATTCTCAAGCTGATACAAAGCTTTCTGTTATTAGGCTTTCCTGATAAAATAAATTAAAAAAAAATCTAAAGGAAGATAATGTAATTTTATAAGCTTCAATACAGAACATGTTTACAATGTTGAAGAGTACTTACGGTTTGTCTTCAGATTCCTGACCCTGGCTGCATGCAGTGATCTCATTACTATTTCCATCTGCAGCATACTGCTTCTTTTCATCTTCAGAATGCATTTTAAATTTATTCAAGATAACTGCCTGCAAAATAACACTTGACCAAGAAATATACAACCATTAAGCCAAGGACAGTAATCTCAACGAACATTTGTATGAAAGAAGAATATAGAAACTTATTACAATCAATAAAGTTGTTAATGCCATACATTGCAAATGAATCCTTGCAATGGGCAAATATAAATATGTTGAAACAAGTCGAGGTGTTTTGAGTTTGTTTACAAATATCTATATTTTGTATTTGTATCTGTCTGATAATTGTTGGTCTTTCATTTAGTTTCATTTTAATGATACAAGCGTCATATTTTCTGCAGTTCAGTACAGATTTATAAAGTAAGTGAGAAACAATGTTTATTTAAAGGAATATACAGTTATTTGGAATTTTCCTGATTTTAGTTATCAGTGAATGTTATAAATCATCTCTGATTTTTAAAAGAAGTTTATTGACATACCGTGAAGGTTGTTCTTGGTTTGCATCTAGTCCTCTGAAAAATTATTCAAAAATCAGCAGAATTAATATGGTTAAGGACACGCAGCATGATTGGACTTTGCTCTTCTTACGTAAAACAGAGATGATCAACAGCTTTCTCTTGTTTTTTTTCCCCACTCCCATTGCCTTGCCTACTTTGAAAAGCAAAGCGTATGCACTTTGGACTCTGCTTCCCTTTTTCTAAAGGGAATATTTAGCAAAGTCCTTAAATACACTCTTATTTCATTATCACTCAGGAACACAGCCTGAATAGTCTATTCTTCTACCAGGAAAAGTTCCCCTTACCCACTGTTGGCTTAATCATGCCCCTGAAAACTCCTAGGAATTCCTCTTTACCTTATTAGAGATGGTGCTGAATGCTCCAGGTAACTGTTACACTTGAGGATGAATCCATTCTTGAATACATAGTGAAAATGAAAACAAACAATACAAAAGGAGTGTTTTATTCTTTTGCTTCTTTTCCCTTCTTCTAAGTCTAATCCAGAAAAAAATGACCCATCTAGCCTGAAAGAAAACAAGATTTTTCTGTAGTGCATACTGTTTCTCATTTGACTAGCTGCAGAACACCAACATGAATTTCAGACTCAGTTTAGGAATGGTTTGGAAATACCTATGGTTAGCAGAAATCTGCTCAGTTAGTACCCTTCTGATTTTTTAATGTATGTTCAGATTCTAAACTGAAACGGACCATTTATTTTATTGTGGAATGCATTGGTTTTTTCAGTATGTGTAGGCATTACTTCAACGAAAATAGTAACAAATAATTTAAAAAATTTAAAAGAAAGTAATTGCACTTAACTGTTATTTCAATGTAAATAGTAAACTATATACATTCAACACTTTTACAGATGTAAAATCTATGAAAAGTTAAATAAAAAACCTTGTCCTAGAAGCCAAGTAGATTTATATGATTTTCTCTGTAGGTCTTCTACCACTTTGCTCTTACAAAACTTACTTAATCTGATAATTAGCCAGAAGAGATAATTTTTGTCCCTTTTAGTCATGCACGTCTGTAATCTCAAAATTTTGCCAAACTGAGTATTTTACAATGTTTTGGAATACAGAGTCTTATCAGAGCGAGGATTACTTTAGAAACTGTAGCTTACCATTGTCAGTCAGGCAAAATATAAAGGGTTAGTAAATATAAGTATTATCTGCTTATGAAAAGTGGTCCTGAGATATTTAAATAGACTTCTGTTCAGAGCAGTTAATCGGGATACTTTTGGGTTTTAACTTGTGTGCCTAAGTGCTTTGCTGAACTTGACCTTAATGGACTGATCCAATTATTTCAGTGGGACATGAACAAAGTTGAATAACAGATTCTAGAGAATAGTCAGTTAATTTAAAAAAATAAAAGAGTATATGCAGGTCTTTCACAACTGTTTCAGCTTAAAGGGAAAATGGACAAAACTGCAGGATCTGTCCCAAGATTCTGTTATCTCATTGAAATGTCTTAATGCTATTAGAGCACCACCATGATAAGAAAGTTAAATAGAAATAAATCAGAATAGCAATTCATACCAGAGTTTCTGCATAAAATGCAAAGAAAAGAGTTTTACTGCCAGTTTTATCACACTAGGAGCAGAACCAACGAAACTGATATTAAAAAAGTGGGGAAAATGGGAAATTACAGTATTTTGCACCTACTTAAGCAAGCTACAAAATTCTGTTATTTCTGTATAGCTTCTGTACTTTGAGTTTCCAGTGATAAAGCTTCACAGTTGCACAGAACTGAAGTTGATTTGCATTGCATGTCTACTTCTGGCTGCATTCTTTCCTCTGATAAAATGGAAGAAAAGGTAACTTGGGCACCAATATTTTTCACTTGTACCCCCAGGGTTTTATAATAGTCCTCCTCGATTCTGCCCAGGTTCTGGCTTGTGGTGTCATTCATGCCCATGTGAAACAGTGGCAGTGGACAGTAGTCTGGGCTCTTGACCAATTGCGGCACCCTCACAGCAACATCTTGGACCTTAGCTCCCAGAAGGCAGCATACCTCATGATTCCCTGTCAGGCTGGTAGATGGGCATTAACAGAGCCCCTTAACAAAGTCACCCACTATAAGGCACTTTTTTTTTTTGTTATCCACTGTGTGCAGCTGGTACAGTTTCTCCTTGTAGGCCTTGCTCATGGGTTAAAGTTGTTAGAGCTTCCTATCTGTTTTTAGTTGTGATGCTGGTGGGTGGAGACTGAAGAAGAGTCCTGCTTTTGTGGGTCACCGGGATCCAAGGTGCCTCGTTCTCTGTGGTGTCCACTACAGAAGCATTGTTCCAAAACCATCTATTTCTGTCTCAGCTCCTCTAGTACTATGCAGCCTTTCAACTGTTACCTGCAACTCTGCCACCTGATGTAACAGATCATCGTTGTGGCACACCTTATGCAGGTACTTACTTTTTCTCCAGGAGAAGGGCCTGGGCACTCGTTGCAACCTACCACCTATACTGATGTCTCCTTCCTTAGCAGTTCTATCTGGGTGGAAGCATCAGACATCACAGGAGGTTTCTCCTGGAGCACTTCCCTGGACCTACAAGCAGGTAGCCAACTGCCGCATCCTGCCCTGCCAGCAGCACTCCCCAGGGCCATTTAAATCTGCCACGGTCACTCGGTGTGCCTCACCAGCTGAGACTGACTCTGTTTGGACATCTTTTGCCACGCACAAAAAGCCTTTGTAAGCTGAGTAGACGCAACTCAAAAGTATTCAGCAGTTACTGATTAGTTACTACACACAAAAGATAACCTGAATTAATGAATACTAAACTGAGTGTTAGTATGCTCAGTGCCCTGAATAAGAAACAGAAAAAGTCTTTGCTGGCCAGGAAGTTCTCAGTGAGGTGAGGTAGGGCTGGTTTCTACTGCCCTTGGAATAGATCCTCAGCGTGACTCAATTGTCACCTTCTAAATCCCTTCTTTTTCCTTAGGATTTTATTCCTTTTCCTATACTAAGCCATCTTTAGTCC
The DNA here is from genome assembly GCF_963210335.1 of Falco punctatus. Taxonomy (NCBI): domain Eukaryota; kingdom Metazoa; phylum Chordata; class Aves; order Falconiformes; family Falconidae; genus Falco; species Falco punctatus. Next base: position 74,187,470 of record NC_137583.1, read on the forward strand.
AGGTTTAGTCCAGGGACTGTCAACAGCTGCAGCTGGTGGCAGAGAGGACAAAAGAGTTCAGGAAGAAGCAAACACACTTACACTGCTCCTAAGCAAGATACATTTATCTAAGCTTACTCACTACAATTGTCAGGCTCCCTGCAGACTGGTTTTTTCACCAGGTATCATTTGTATCTACTGCTTCCAGTTCCTGGGTACAAGATAAGATTTTACAGAGTGTTAACCAGCTACTGATAAATACACAATAGCTAGTATTTCTTAAGAATAAAGGAATTTTCCCTCAGAATAATTTGTTTATTCTAGGAAAAAAAATATGGAGCCTGGCTTATATTTGAAAAAAAGTTTTCTTCAGAGACCCAGAAATGCTCAAGAGTCATAACTTATTCTGGTATCTTGTCTGCAAGAATTATGATAAATCTGTTCTCAGACTATCAAACATCAACTATTTTGCAAGCCACAGGCTCTCAAGTCACTAATGAGTACAATCCAAGTTGCCTCATCATTGGCCAAACAGCTGCATAGCACTTAAATTTCAGCTTTTGATAGCTGAACTGCTTTATCGTACATATTTCAAGCTTTTTAAAGCATAGAGAATTTGTCCTCCCAAGTCGGTAGAACATTCTCACTGACAGCTCTGCTATGTAAAAATCTAAACGAGTACCAGTCCTAGAAAGACTCAAAAAAAAAAAATGTTTCCTGTCTATCTTCAAAGCAATGACTTTATATACTTATTAAGCAGCCATCATAGGGTACAGTGTTATGGTGCTTGATATAATTTTGTTAACATCTATGCTACAATTATATTATTATTTTACTTAAACTTATACCAGTATTCTAAACCAAAACTAGTTTCTCACCCGTTAGAAATACCATTTTTCTCTGGTCTTTCTTTTCAGTCAGAACTACTTCAGTTCTGACAAGCTGGCATATCATAAGATCATTAAAACATATTTTGATTGCAACAAAGCTTATTGGTCTACTCCCAAATATTATCCATTTAAAGGGAAAAACAACCTTTTCCCATGTTTCCCACTGAAACTTTAATTTAGTAGACTCTGCCTTGCAAATTAAAATTTCATCTTTTTACTTATTTCTTACTTATTTCTAAGCATAAAATTTGTATAAAAGTGACATACCAACAGTATGACCAATGAAATATAAGAAGTGCTAAGCATGGCCAAACTCATAGGCTAATATTAGTAAACAGAGACTTCCTGCCCAATAAACAGTAGAGAGAACAAACACAAAGTATTTAACTAATCGGCAAGCCTCAGGAGTCTTTCCCAACACTTCCTCCCCTTCCCTGCATGGACTGTGAAATCACAAAATGGTTTCTCGTCTACTTCCCAGACAGAACGGGACACGAAGGCTGGAGGTCAGAGCCAGAAGGACTGGGGGGTGACTCCACAAAAAGTCGATGTTCACAGGGACTCTTGAACCACAAGGCTTAGGATAGTGTTCCAGCACCATCAGAGAAAATTGAAGGAACACAGTGATCTCTGCTCGTATCCCACTTTCTTCACCCTTTGCACTCTAGATTTCTTTCTCAACTTCAACCAACTCAACCTTGAGTCACTACCTCTGCTCAGTTTTCATTCTGTTTGCACACAATGACACATGACCCTGTGTGAAAGTCATGACACGAAATGTAATTCCTTGATTGCTTTTTACAGTTAACAACAAATAATGAATGACTAACAGCTCATCCTGACTGAATAAAGTGTTCAGAGCAGCCCTGTTTTCCACGTCGCTGTTCACTGTGAGCAAGTGATTTTGTTAGTATAGAACAATGTTCAAGGAAGCAACTTTAATCAGCTCATTTAAGCACTTAGTCAAACTGTAAGAAAAGGTTTATATCCCTTGTATTCAGTGTCTGTGCCTGGCACAGTGGGAATGCTGTTCCAGTAGAAGTTAGAGATCCTAAGGATCCACAGGTTGCCCCTGTGGGCAAGGTATGCTTATTTAATATCACAGGGATTCCTCGGTGGGAGCATCCTCTGGAGTTCCTTGTATAGTCAGTACTATGAAGTAGAATTGAATTTAGATAACGGATCTGTTTTAAACTACCCCTGGCGAGTATCTATGGGACTTGGTGGCATGCAAAGCCTTTTATCTAACTACTACAGGAAGTGATCTGGTAGTGATTCCACATCATGGGCCATTTGCAGAAGACATTAAAGCATTTTCCATGGTGTCTAGGGACAGATATATTGCTAGGTTATCCCACATCTTTAAGACAGACTATTTCTGCAGTGGTCACTCATGGGGCAATCAGTTCATGAAGCGGTCCATTGAGTTGACCGTTATAAGCAGGTGTGACCAGAACACCACCAAGTCCTATAACCAAAACTTATTCCATGGCATGATGCACATGAGTGAGGAGAACATACCTGCCTAGTTTATTTATGTCACATCTTGGTAACATATTAGTACAGAAAGGTGCCTATTACTGTATGTGACAGGAACAGGAAGAATTTCTCATACACCAATTCAATAGTCCAAATCTAATGTGTATGTGAAATATATGTTTACAAGAACAAAAATTATTTGAAATGTGGTACACTTCACCTTGTCCCAAATATATCTGACAAATTCTCTTTTGGAATACTGGTGTGGTGGGTCACTTCACAGGACACAATTACTTTCCTAATTGATTTTCACCCATATTTATATTTCAAGTAGGCTGAACTATTTAAGAGTGGTAGATCTTTCAGGAAAAGAATACATACATGCTTCTGCAAGGTCTAAAAATGAAGATAAGTCTATTGTGTCATGAGTGCATGTATGGTCTTTTCATATACTGAGGGTTAGATTGGGTGATCACACTTAATTTGTTACAGTTCACCTTGTTCCAGTGAAATCTGGCACCCATCCTGACAATTTCATTTGGTTCCCAAGAGAGTGAAGACAGGCAGGCAGAATAATGCTTACTCCAGGATCACACAGTAAGATAATCCCAATAAACATTTTAACCCCAAGATTAGGTAGAAGTTATTATTCTGTTTCTTTTTAGGTGCCGCTACTATGGTAGCATTGAAAGCATCTTTTGTGCTAGCATGGTATTTGTAGTAGCTATTCTAATAATAGCTACTGGGTAAAACTGAGTACACTGATCTCCTCCCAACGGATCACATTGGATACAGATAAGGACTTGGTTGGTATGCCATATTAGATGACTCATACATTAATGTTAAACCCTGATAGGAAATAGAAGAAAGCAATAATGACATTGTTCACCCATGAAAATCCCCTTTCTTCTTCACATATATTCATATCAATATATGGAAAAAGAGAGGGGTGAATAACAGAAAAAATGTGTATTTATCTTCTATACAAGCAAAATACTAGTAGAAAAAATGGCAAATGTTACCAAAACCCTCTGTTCTGCATCAACTTTGATCTAGATGATAATAAAAACAGTCAGACTTTTGTCTTTCTTTTGATCTGGGTATATAATACCCGTCTAGGGCATTGAAGAGTAGGTTCTCTGCTTTTCATTGCTGGGTTTACCTTATAGTTTTTGCAGTGAACCATTTAGTAACTTGAGGGAAAATCTTGAAAGCTATACTGTACAGATGGATTTCTGTACACTCAGAGAGCCCTTATACTTCAATAGCAGTCACCCAGGACACAACTATCATATATACATCATGAACATGCTAACATTTATCTATCCAGAATAAAACAGGGATATATGGGAAACTCAGCCCACAACTATACTAAAAATTCACGTTGATGTGAAAACAAAATAGGTTTTTATGATCCAGTTATGCAGTTACAACCAAAACAGTGGCAAAAATAGTACTCATAGCACTGGCTACTCCTGCTTGGTCACATTGCTCCTAAAACTTGGGACATTGTAACAATAGCAACTGACTTGACTGCAGAGCAAGCAGGAGTAATTGCTTAAACCTTGAGGCCACTGAATTCAGAACTTGTAAAATGGGACTTTGGGGCCTGAAGGATTAGCTTTCCTTAACTAGTAAAGATTGCACAGCCTTTAAAACACTACCTCAGAGTAGAATATGGTTATCAGCCACATTGCAGGAAGATTCTACTCTAAGAAATTTAGTAGGTAGATGTTTCAGAACAGTTATCTGAGCACTGAAAGGAGATTTGGCTTGCAAGTTGTTCCATCTAGAAGAATGCTTTGAGAATGTACAATCATACGAATCCTGGAAAAATTGTTGGGATTGGGGAAGTATCTGAGTTATAGAACCACAGTGCCTTTCAAATAGCAGTGGTACAAGGACTGAGCAACAAAGATTAATTCTGGGATCTGTGAATCAAGCAGAAGCACAACAGGAGCAGCTGCAAATTCAGCTTCAACAAACGGGCAAGGTAATGAAGGTAAGAAGGAATGCAAAGAAATCTCAGTCCTGTGGATCTGACAGGAAGTCTGCACGTACTGTAATTTTCAGAAATATGGTCATAAAGAACACATAGCCTCCATTTAAAAATAAAGATCAAAAGGAACCGAAAAGGGAAAAGAGCCCTCTGTGAGTTTAGCGCTTCATGTAAAAACAGGTGGTAACAGTAACTGCAAAAGACCCTTGGAAAATGTGATAAAAAGCTTCCTTTAAGGAACACTAATGGGACTGCAGGAAAGCAATATGGTAACAGGTCCCTCTCAGTGAAGCCATCGATCATCATCTCTTCCTCTCGATAACAAGGACTAGGCTACCTGCCGCCATCTAGTGGTAAAATTACAGTATAACGAACGCAAATAGCCACTGACAATATTAGTACTGGGTGGTCAGGGAAAGAACATTCACTACCGCTAGTGCCATGGTGTTAATTGATACCATAGTGTCCATAAATACTCATCAATGAATACCTGTTCCAGCTGGAACTCAATAAAGTGGAAAAAAGATAAAATTTGTATTATATGCATGAATAAAGGACGGTCAAGCAACTTTTAAGATACCTGCCTGCAGTTAAATAGCGGTCAAGTTCAGGAGTTTCTTTTGAGTATAGGAATGGGAGGATCCCTCTTACAAACAGCAGGGAATTATTGGCACAGCTTTACTGAAACAAAATGGATTAGCTGCAGATTTTGCTACGGATGTTTGTGAATTGGGACCGAACAGTGGGAGGTGAGGGTGGAGTGATTCCTGCAAGTCATTGATGCTTTGTTATTAAGAATCCGGAGGAAGCAAAAACAGTGGATATTTGGGTAACAGAATTTCCTCAAGTTTCGTGTGTCTAAGATAAAATGTGAAAAAATAGCAATTGTGTATTAATTGAAGGTCTAGATTCTCCTTCCCAAAAATAATATCAACACCCACAAGAACCAGAGGAAGGACTCCAACCCACCATCAACAATTTTACTGGAAAGCAAGGTCCTAGTACAGAGACCTGTAACTTAAACATCCCATTTTTTCCAGGGTTAAAAGCAAGGGCAAAAGCCTAAAAGTGGATTTTTAACACTTAAATAGGGTAGGCACCTCTGAGGTTGTTGTTGTTGGAAACATACCTGAAATTCTTGTAGCACTAAGCAGAATATCTCACTGATTTTTTTTGTTACTGACTTAGCCAATGCTTTCTTTGAAATTCCACTAGCAAAGCAAAACTGCTAGAAACAAGCATTTACTTATGAGGGAAAGCAATATTGTTTTATCCATATAACTCAATTCTTTCAGATCAAATGTATCAAATGTTGATGAAATTACCATCAAAATGTGTTCTGTCATATCATACATCGATGATGTGTTAAGTATGTTGAAAAAAGAACTGAAAATCCAGGAATACACATAGTATCATTTAGGCTGGAAATTACCTTTAAGATCATCAAGTCCAACTGTTAGCTCAGGACTGCCGAGTCTACCACTGAACCATGTCCCTAAGCACCACATCTATAGGTTTTTTTAAATGCTTCCAAGGGTGGTGATTCCACCACGTCAGTGGGCAGCCTGTTCCAATGCTTGACCACCCTTTCAGTGAAGAAATTTTTCCTAACAGCCAATCTAAACCTCCACTGGTGTAACTTAAGGCCGTTTCCTCTTGTCCTATTGTTTGTTACATGGGAGAAGAGACCAACACCCACCTTGCTATAACTTCCTTTCAGGTAGCTGTAGAGAGCGGTAAGGTCCCTCCTTAAGCCTCCTACTCCCCTCGGGGCTAAAACCCTCCAGATCCCTCAGCTGCTCCTCATAAGCCTTGTGCTCCAGACCCTTCACCAGATTTCTTGCCCTTCTCTGGACATGCTCCAACATTTCAACGACCCTCAAAGCGAGGGGCCCCAAACTGAACACAGTTCGGTTTGGTGCAGCCTCACCAGTGCTGAGCACAGGGGGACAATCACTTCCATTGTCCTGCTGGCCACACTATATTGGATAAATGCCTAAGTAGTAATCAGCATTATTCAAAACACAGGTTTTAAAGCTAATCATGACAGAACTCAGTTGATACAATCTGAAGTGAAATATTCAGAAGGAGTTTTAGGTCAGAAAGGGAGGGTGATGCTGGGATCACCAAAGGATAAAACTATGATAGTCCATGCCTCCCCACACCAAAACCTGTGTTAGATTCAATTTTGGAATTGCTTACATTTTTGTGAGAATGTGCACTCGCAGAAATCGGTAAACCACTAATCACATTAGTGAAAAAAAATCTCACAAACCAGAACAGGAAGAATAGAAAGAAGCAAAACTGCACTAGTTCAAACAGTGGCCATCAGGTAACCAGATTCCTGTAAGCTCTTTCATGTTCAGCTGGCCACTACTGATCTAGACCTTGGGACTGTGCTGTTTCAGGAACACAGAAATAAAATTAAAATTCCAGACTTTGCTTTGAGAATCTTAAGATCAGAGGGAAAGAACTCTATTCCATATGAAAAACCATGTTTAGCATTAGCATAGGCAATGAGCATTGGGAACACATCATTAGAGCCATTTTGCAGTAGTACGTATCACACACCACTGAAGTATATAATCACTGGAAAAGTACAGATTGGATATGTATGGAACCCTAGGTTAGCTGGAGGGACATTGGCTTTTATAAACTAAGAGATTTCTGTAGAAGACAAGATTTTATCACCAGCTTTATATGGTTTTCAACCACTGAAACAGAACATAAACGCCCTTTACCTGTTTGTGTTTCTCTCGCCAGATAAAACCTCCGTTGCTGACTTCGTGCCACAGGATATTCAGTGTGGTTCACACCTAGGTCCAGTTTTTAATCAAAAGGATGGAAAATCCTCAATTAGATATGCTGCAACACCTGTGAAAAATAGAAAGAGCTATCTGCCTTCACTCTGCATGATCAGTACAGCTACAAGCTCTGCTGACGATGTTAAAAGAGGAACCTAAAGGAAATGATCTGGCTTTGTAAATAGTTTTAGGCCGGATATATCAAGCTTTAACTATTTGGCTACCAACGTGGAGCAAAGATGACCTACAAACACTGAATAGAAATCTGGTAGTCTATCAAACATGGAAAGGAAATCCTGAACATAGCATGCAAGTCATGTAAAAGCATAACAAAAGGAAAAATTCAGAAGCAACAGTATTTTAATAGTCAAACAGATGCTTTTGCCAAGGTTGTGGTGCTTTCAGTAAACCTAACATTTGAAGAAACACCCATTTTGAAAACAAAACAAAGAAAATCATATAAAGCAAGGTATCAAAGATCTAGCCACTATTACAGCACAGAAATGAGGAAACAGAGGGGCAATGACTATAGAAGCTAGTAAACAGATGCAGCATAGAGAGCATAGTGTGGCCAGATAATAAACACTTGTAGATCGAAAGGAGTATATACACTTCAAGTAGATTTGTTTCAATAGGTGCATTAACACAATCATGTAGGAGTTGCCTGAATGCAAAAGAGAGTATTAGAAAACAGCTAGCTGACCAAACATGAAGAAGATGGGTGCATAATTGACCAACTTGTGCTGTGAATAGCCCCACTAAGAGAAAAATAACATTAAAACATTAGAGAATACATGAACCACAGGCTAGGATACAAACAGACTAAACCATGTGTAGTCCCACCTACCATGCAAAATGAGATTAAACATTGTAGGCTAATACTAGATCCACTGAAAAAATGGGTTGAGGTAGTTCCAGTAAAAGCTACAGCTAAGTCTACCAGAGTGCAACCACTTAACATATTTTCCAGATGGGATTTAAACTAATAAATTAATTTGGAGCCAGGAAAATATTTTCAAGGGCAAACCATCATGGAATTACATGGAAGCCTGGGAAGAAAGGTTCCACATTGCTGGGAACTCCCAGTTCAAGGTGAATTGAACGCTGCAACAGGGCTATAAAAATAGCACTGGGCAAAACATTGAAAAATTACAGAAAAGCTTGGTTTTTCACATCATGATATGCTATCCTGTGAGCCACAACAGCTTCTCAAAAGTTCACGTGATTTAGAGCTCTCCCTGGGAGAAAAAAAAATGACTGCCTGATGTTTTAACTGAAGAATGGATACAGACCCTATCTAAACACTGGAAAGAGATTAATGTTGTTATGGCAACTCAACTGGGAAGGAATGCTCAGTGCATGCAAAAACAAACAGGAACAAACCACTACTCTGCAGAATGGCAAGGAGGATGGAAAGTAATGTTCCATATTTTCCACTCAAGTTTAGTCTAAACTGTAAATGGGATGGACTAGCCCCAGTTGTGAATAAAGCAGGACCTTACGCATATCAATTAAAACTCCAGGATGGAAAAATGTCTAAGTAGTTCCAGTTTCAATTTTAATCATGGGAAGGTAAATAAGCTAACACAAAGCAAGAATGTTATGTTATAGATATTGTTATTAAAATTTAACAGTGAGTAAGGCATATGGGAAATCTCACCAGAATCATTGCCAGCAGAAAGACTATTAAAAGAAGCAGCAAAAATTAACGGTTTGTCTTTGAGTGAAGTTGGCATATTTTTATTAATAAATTAAATTAGGTTCAAAATTGTGAACATTTGGGGAGCAGCAAGCACCCTTCTTGTTGATAACAGACCCTACCTCTAGTGGCAATGAAAAGCTCTTTTGTGACAAAGATCATGAAAACTTTGGATAAATGTCTCTACCTCTTTAAGATTATGGCAGACAAGTGTGAAGGCTAAACTATAGCATCTATGATTCATGACACCAAAAATAATTTTATGATTTTAACAAATGTCTCTAAGGGAATGTGTTATGGGGGCTTGATGCAGCATACAAATTTAACTTGCATATTTTATTTCTATTTACTTGGCTAAAACAGCCACACCAACTGAAACGCTAGTGGAAAACACCAGATATGGTTAAACCAAGTGTGAAACCCAGAAGCCAAGTAGAAACTGAAACAAAGAAGGTCAAACATGTTCAGTTCAGAGTTTTGTTGTTGCTGTTTAACTTTTTAAACCAAAGATTCCAGCTGACAGACAAGTCACAGTTTTTGGAATACAAGATACGATTCAGTGGCAGCAAATTAATAGAGTGCATAATACTGTGAGCAAATAATTTACTTCGACTTTTCCAAAGCAGAACAGATATACTCCTTTTATTAAAGGGACATTCACAACACTGACCCAGAAATGGATTATGTATGACTGAGTACAACATATGAAGATGGTTTAGGGGTACTATTTCAGAAGGAGTAGAAGTTGCAACCAGAATTCTGGACACTCATGTAGAAACTTTGACTAGTAAGTTATCAAAAATCAGGACATATATGCAACATTCAAAACTCACAAAGTAAATATAAAAATACATCTTTGAATGTTATTTACCTGAGATTTAACATTGTCATATACAAATAAAAATATGGATAGAAGTAGCAAAAACGTTAGTTTTATAGAAAGAAAAGTACTGGAACTAGGAAGTTGTGTGAACATTGTTAAACTACTAATAGCATAGTAGATTCTGTAAACAATCACCAACACACAAGTTATGGGACAGTCAGTGTGTAGGATGGCCAAAGTTTCAACCATTAAAATGGGATAGAACTGTGATTTCAGGAGAAATGAAGGCCAAGATACTATACAGGAGGTATAGAGATGATTGTAGAACAGCACATGCACAATCTTAGGCTGGAAGGACTGATAGAAGTCATTTTTCTACCTGCTCACAGCAGGGCCAATTTTGGAGTTAGATCAGGCAGGGCTGATTCTTCATCCAGTTAAGTTTTGCATATCTCCAGGACAAACATCACAGAGCTGCTCTGAACAACCCATTCCAGCGTTTGAACATCTTTGCTGTTAATATTCTTTCCCAATATCTATCTCCTGTTGCAGCTTGTGACAATTACCCCTTGTCTGTTTGCTATGCACTCCTCAGAAAAGCCTGTTCCCTCTATCCTCCCATTAGGTAGTTGAAGGCAGTAGGATTTTCCCTTCACCTATTTTCTCACAGACAGGCATCAAAAATGCAAGAGTTAGTACAGTAAATTTCCTGAGCTTTCTTAAGTTTAAGGCAGCTGATGATATTAAATTTATTAATCTTTTAAATTCTTTTAAAGTCTTCTGGAACCTTTTTACAGTTCCTTCTTTGATAAGACAGTAGTAGAAGACAAATTACATTTGAAAGAAAGCAATGATCTTTGAGAAAATTCTTGTACTGGAGGACTAAAACTAATCAATATTGAACCCTAAGGCTTGATCCAACAGATAAGCCTGATATCATCTTAAATGTCTTTCAAGTATAAAAAAGTTGTAGTTTCCATAAACAAGGCAAAGGAGAACAGAGAAGATACTTTGCTTTTGATATATATATATAGAAAAGTTCTTCTGTTGTTTGGGGTTTTGTAAAGCATTGATAATTGTCCAGTATTATTTTTTCGTAATTTCCAGAACAGACCATGCAGCTGAAATCACTCATCTGCAGAGTGATTCTACTTCACCCTCAGCTTGAACTTAATCAAAAAATTACTCAAGCTGCACGAATCTCTTAATAGTAGATACAGAGACAACAGTCCTCAACAAAGACTCTGAGTAGCACAGAGAAACATGAAGACAGGTTCTTTATTTCTAAGTCAACAAGTAACATATTCAACATTTTCTTTTGATTGTCTGAAAGAAAAAGTAAAGAACAAAAGCTTGTTTCAATCTCATTCTAGTAATTTCATCCCCCCCAAAATTGTTACTCTTGCTTTCAGAGCAAAGAAAGCATATCTTCATTCAGGTTTACCTGTGTCCCTACTTCTTTTATGCTGTTTTTGGAGAGGTAAGGAAGAGGCAGGAAGCAGAACAGTGAACTACCTCCTAGTGAATTTGAATTAGAATGTGTTTAGGAAAAAAAAAAAAAAACACCACCCAAGCCAGGATGAAGCTTTACCTTAAGGAAGGCAAAACAGTTTACCTACTATGTCATACAAAGTTCAAAGTTGTTCAGCTACATATTCAGTGGGGTGAGAATGCAGCATGTCAAGTAACTTGATAATATTTGACGTTTTGGTAAATGGTAACAACACTTGAAACAATTTATGCAATATTTTCTGACAAAAGAAATTCACTTGTATGTTACTACATATGAAAACATAGCCATCTAGAAGGAAATCTACTGTTTAAAGTTCCTGTGTCAACACAAATCCTCTTCAGGTAATGTAATTGGCAGTCAATAAGTGAATACCGTTCTGTTTGACAGCATCTCTACGAAATAGCTGCATATCTGCAAGTGACACTCTCCAAGGAAATTATAGTCCAGTGGGGGTTTGCATGTTTATAAGTAGAAGTGGTCCCATTTCATTAATAGGAATGGAGAGCTTTGACTAACAGACACATTTAGGAATATCACATGCACAACTCAGTAGAATAGTTGTGCCACAACTTATGTCACCATTCATCCTTATCGCACACAAATGAAGTTATTCTTTTAAGCAGAATGGGAACTTGCTCCCCTAAAGGAAAGAAAACAAAGTAATCCATACAGCTTCATATCCCCTCAACTATCCAGGAAAACCCACTCCTTCACAGCCCACAAAACACAACAGATGTACTGCTAGCTTTCCTTCAAAAGTATTGTTTAATCCCATCGTCCAGTGACTCAAGCTTTGTTTTCTTCTCTGTTTTGAGAATGAAACGGCATCAAGGCATAGCCCTGTACCGAGGGCTCTTCCAGGCATGCTCAGAAATAACGCCTTTGTTCGGAGCGGGGACCGGCGCCTCCGTTCCGGCTGCGAGAGCACATTACCATTTTGCTCATGTACATATTCCCGCAAGCGAGGCCGCTGACGGTTACCTGTGCCGTAAAGCAGCATCTAACGGTTCAGAGCTTTAGCTCGCAGCCACCGCAGCCTACAGCCTGAGGAGTTCTCGCATCCCAGACAGCGACTCGCCAAGAAGCGAGAGAACTGGTAACGACGCAAAGACGACTACGATTCCCACAGGGCTACGGGGCTTACTCGGGGGTCCAGAACCCTACAGGCACGTACCCAGCGAGGGGACACGAAGGTAGATCAGGGGAAAGGAGCGTTTGGCGGACGGGGAGCGCAGGGAGTCTCCCACAGGCGGCACCCCCCGCACCTGCCGGGGCGGGGCGGGCCCGGCCCGGAAAAGCGCCCCCGCTGCCTTCCCGCCACCGCAGGTGCCGGCACCGCGCCCTCCCCCAGCAGCTTCCGCTGGCGGCGCGCGCCCCTTCGAAGCACCGGCCGCGCCGCCGCGCCCCTCCCGCGCGCTGATTGGCTGGCGGCGCCGGCGCTCTGCGGCGCCGTGGCTGCGAGGCGCGGTGGCCGCCCGGAGCGGGGGGAGGGGGCGCGAGCCGCCCCCGCCGCGGGGACCCCGGCGTCTCCTCTGCCGCCCTGCCGCCCGCCTTGGGGCGCTGCTCCCGCGCAAGCCGGGCGGCGGGAGGGGGAGCGGGGCCGAGGGCGGCAGCGACGCTGGGGCCGCCTCCTCGTGCGGCGGCGGCGGTGGTAGCGGCGGCGGGCGCAGCATCCTCGAGACCGGGAGGCCGGGAACAAAGGCGCTGTGCCAGCTCCGGCGGCTTCTCCAGCCCCCAGCAGAGATGGCGTCCCTCGGCTTAGGGGGGCTCAACGTCCCCGCCCGTAGGAAGAGCGTCCCGTCCCGCAACGCCGCGGTGGAACGGCGGAACTTGATCACGGTCTGCAGGTAAGCGCCGGGCCCGGCCCCGCCCTGCGCCGCCCGAGGGGACCGTGCCTCGCCCTCCTGCCGCTCCGGCCGCCGGCAGCCTGGCCTTGAGGGGACCGTGCCGCCCCCGCACCGCGCAGGTGACTCGCGGTCGCTCGGGGCCGGAGCGCGGGAGGCAGCCCCCCGCAGCCAGCGGCTGCCCTGCGGCGGGAGGCCGGTGGAGGGTGCCGGCCGCGGGGGGGGGGGGCGCCGGCTTGCCAGGGGCACGTAGCGGCGAGAGAGGGCGGCGGTTGCCTCCGCCCTGACTCAGCGGCTGCGGGAGCCTCTGACTGCGGGAGCCTCCGGCTGAGGGGCGCTCCCGCGGCGGCAGGGGCACACCTGGCGGCGCCGCCGGGCGCACCGGGCCGTTACACTGTGAGGCGGGAGCCGTTTGCTTTCGCACCTCGGCTGCGCTCCCGGGCGAGGCGTGTGTCGGAGCCAGGCGGGGCGGGCTGAACTCCCGGTAGCGTTGAACGCGGGCGTTCATCTTCGTGCGAAGGGAATTGGTGGGTGTCGATTCCTCTTAAATGGATGCGGCACGGCCGCCTTTAAAATTTAGGTTTAATATGTTATTGGACGTGAAGTGAAACCTAAAACTGTTTTTGCAAGCCGCTGTAGAAGCTGCTGGCCGTGCGGTCTGGCTAACGCGCCGCTGCCGCAGCAGCGGTCCCGAGGAGGCTGTGTTCAGGGTATATTTTTATCTCCAAAATCTAGATCGGGAGACTGCAGTACAGGCTAGATCCAGTACATTATATTTCTTTCAAGCATCTTAGTGCTGAGCTTATACAAGCTCAACAATACTTGCTATGGCTTTTCATGTAAGCCTTTCCACTGCCATCGTTGTTGAATCCATGCAGCATTTCCAGGCGTGCAGTACTGACCCATTACATCATGGCAAACTTTTAAAGACATGAATATATGCTGGTAGTGATGACTCTGTTAGTTCGTTTGTTCCAATTGCTAAATCTTTACGTTATCAGACCAGTTTGAATATTATCTGGAGAAGGTCTTCAACAGATTCATATTAGCTATGATAATAACTTTAATACTCACAAATTTTAATATCATACCAGGACAACTATTAGATAATCTTGTACCCTCACTACTTCATGCTGCAGCAGTATTTTTAAAAAGAGTTTAGGACCCCATAGTTGTCATAGTCTTTCTTCCACCTTCCCCTTGCTTGCCCCCCACCCCCACCCCCAAGCTTTTATTGTACATTGGTAGTAGGCTTTACAAAGTGTGAATTGTATCATCTCGCTACTGAAAGGAGTTTCCTTCAATATTCCTTGAAGTCCTAGTATATTCTGCCTTTTCCCAGGCTTTTATGCTTACCTCTACGCTTACCTCAGAAAAAGAAACGCAACAAAAACATAGAAAAAGGTTTCTATCAGACTTGCTGAAGCAGGTCAAGTAGAAGTAACAGAAGTTTTCAGTTTCACTATTGTTACCGAGACACAGATATTGCCAATCTGCAGGCTTGGGAAAACACCAGTTTTATCAAGTAATGACATAATTTTACAAGCTATGAACAGTTCTTTTTAAAGGATTATATTGTATTCTACACAGTTTGTTATTTTTTTCTGCCCCCTCATTTGAGGGGAACTCTTCTGTACTCTGTGCTCTTACATTTTCTTTTTCAGTTTGTTTTTTTCATGTCCTTGTCCTGCAGTTGAAATGATGTTGTAACATATTTAAAGGTGCTTAGAAATCTGAGGGAATTCAGTCAAGCACAATGAAGCAAGGAGTTACTGCAGAAACTACTTTCAGTTGGTGTATTTGTATTATTTTCAGTAAAACAACTTAATTTTGCTTTATCTCCATGAAACCTGAAGTTCCTAGTTTGTGAATACATCCTAAAATTTGGAAACGGTTATGAGGAAAATGGAACTGCGTCATTATGATGTGCATACATTTATTTATATTTTTATTCTTCTGCTAGTCTAAGAATAAATGTTTAAAAATTTTCCCAGCTTTACTGTAGCTATTAACACATTTTCTAATATTGAAAAGTGTTATTGTTAGGAATAGTCAAATTAATATCAAAACCAGTACGATAGTAGTCATTTCCAGTCAAAATCCTATGAGAATGTGAAATAGTTCTTGTAAAAATAGCACCAATGAATCAAGTCAATTAAATTTGGATGGGTGTGGCTTGCTACCCAGTGAAGGTGAGAAACCACTATGAAGATACTCTTCTGATTTACCATGTTAACAGTGATAATTTAATGCTATGTTTGTCAAAGCTTCATTATAGCAGATTTTTACTTAATAGTTAAGCCAGGCTTTGGGTTTTTAGTCTTTTCTTACAGTGGTGGTCTAACTGCTCATGCAGATATGGATAGTTTCCTGTATTTACAGCTAAGCAAGGAATAGTTTGTTTCCACTAAAATATTGAGTGGCACTGTAGCCATGGGAAGTAACGTAGTTAGTTAAGTTCCATAAACCAATTGAACGTGAAAATGCATGGTTATGTTTGTGCAGCTGCATAGCCATGGTTTAAATTGCAATAAGGTTTAGGATATTTTTTTTATAAGTAATATATTTTCTAAGCTCTGTCTCTCTCCCTACCTTTTTTTCCCTAAGGTTTGATGCCTTCCGTTTTCCAGTAAGTGACGCTGGAGTTTTGAAGTTGTTCACCTTGTTTGAATCTAGTCTTCCCTAAGATTTATAGATCAAAGGTCCACAAAGATACAGAACCACCAAACAGTTGAGACAGGCCTTGGAAGTGAGGGTCATAGTTTAAATACAGCATTTTAACACAGAATTGAACAACACTCAGGAAATGTATTTTTAAAATAGCGACTCTGGTATTATGCATAAGAGCTTTTGCAGTGACGTTGACCCTTACCTGAACTACCTGGTTTCATGTCCAAGCCATGTTTTCTACTATAAGGGATATTAGTTTGAAATCTCGGGGATTGTTCTATACTAATAATTTATGTTCTTTAAAATGGCATTTTAATGACATTTCCCAAATTGCAAGCCAAATAAATTTGACAGAATTCTTCCATTCATTTGAAAACTCAGAGGAGCATGAATCTGACAATGGAAACTGACAAATTCATATAGCAGTCAAATTTTCTGCCTGTTTGCCTCTTTTTCATTAGAGGCTTATTGCTGTTTTGGAAATAAGCCTGGGGTATATCTACAAAAGGTTTGACTTTGGTTTGAAATTATTGAAGAAATCTGGGAGACCTTCTCATGCATCTGGCAGAAGAACCTACCCCAAAAAGACTGCTATAAATCAATCTTATTCAAGAATGTTTCCCTCTTACATGATTCGGAAAGTCTTTCTAAGGTTGGAGAATGCTGCTGTTTCTGTATCTTTTTTTTTTGCTCAAGGAAGACTGGATTCATGACTGAATCTGAAAACATCAGAGTTCAGGAAGGTTGTTTAGAAACACCGATACTGGAATCTCTCTAATAGCAGATACCTTATGGGGGATGCAAAAAAAACCCAACAAAACCAGCCCAAACCAGCCCTATTGTTGTAGTGAGAAAATGGGAAATAATTGGATAAAAGACCTTTTTAAAGAGTCTTGAAGCAACAGGTATTGGAGCTATATTACTTGTCTGTTCCTACAGGCCACACAAAAGTTCATCTTAGAAAATTTTGTTCTCAAGCCACTCTACTTGCTCATGCCCTTTTGTTACAATATCTCTGTTAACCTGTGAAGTGTAGGTAGATTGTTGTGCTGGAGTGCAATGCTGCTATAGCAGTCCAGTGGAGAGATGATGAAGTTGGGAGCAACAAAGGGAAACAAGAAAGCTGCTCTGTCTCTGCCTACTTAGACATTTTTTCTTCATAGCTCTTGTGTACATTAGACCTGAACTTTTCTTTCTTGACTTTCACTCCCCAAGTGGTTCCACGTAACTGTACAACAGCATGGGCTTTTTTTTTTCTTTTTTTTTTTCTGTTGGGCTGTATACTGGAAGCAACATATGAAGCATCTTTCATGATTGAGTACAGTTACTTACCCAGTGCTTACAGTGTAACCTTTTTTCAAAGACATCACTTCTACATACCTTAAATCCTTTTTCCAATCTGTGTGATCAGCATGGTGAAGTGTGACTATCTAACACGCAGAATGTGCTTGTGACTTTTAACTTGCACTTAGAATTATGTTTGCCTCTCTGTAGTACTGGAGAAAAAAAAATCAACACAGAAGTATTTGCCTACAAATTTTTTTAAATCTCCAAAAAAACCATATCCAGTCAATGAAATTTTGCATGGTAGCACTGTTATCTTCCTGGTCAATGGAAATAAGGTGCACATACTTGCACTCCCTTTCAGTTCCTCCTAAAAGCCAATTTCAGCTAAACTTGACATAAAGGTTGTTTAGTCTTTTGGTAAAAGCGTAGAGTAGAGAGATGGGAATTAATATTTCTATGGAGAGCATGGTGGCAGTAATAAGAGCACTTAAAAAGACCACCATTAATGATGATGAGCTGTTAGACTGTCATTTCTAATCAGACCCTAGGTATTTAAAAATTGTGTCCTTAAAACTAGATAGATTTTTTTTTCAGTTACAGAATGCTTTAAAATAATAATAAAAAAATTATCTGAGATTTTTAGAAGTGTATGTGAATTGCTTATAAGTGGTTTTTCTTGAATGTCTGTGTTTCTGAATGTGTATCATATACAATATTAATCAGTGAACTTTTAAGTAGGACACTGAAGAGACGAAAAGTAGGCATAGCTATATATTATACTTTACTTTGTTTTGCAGTTTATGGATGACAGTGTCTCTGAGTTTTAAGATTATATTCCTATATATAGTCCAGTACATTGTATTGCTAACTTGTATATGTACCTGTGAGTGAATGGTATGCTGCACCTTCTGTTTTTCAGATCTGCATGGTGTGGGAAGAGCCTTCTTGTTACAGTTAATACCAATTTAGTCATGTAATTGCTATATACATTTGTCTTTCAAAATTAAGGGGTTTTTTTTAGATAATTTCACAGCTCTGGTATAGCTTTGAGGAAGCAATCATTACTGCCATTACAGTAGTCAATAGCAATGATACTGACTAGGTAGAAATTTACTGTTGGCCATGCATGTCTCTCACTTACTCAAAATTGGCTGGAAATGTGGAGGAGTTCAAAACTGAGTCATAACTTGGCACTGGAGAAGAAGCTTCCTCCCCCACCCTTCTTATTCCTAATTCCCATCCTGCCAGAAATGCTACAACAATAGAGGCCTGCAGGAAAGGTAGGATGGGGAGTCTTTATTCAGAAGTTTACTTAGTATAATGTAATTGAGTTGCAACACTTGAAATATATATGTCAATTCATTTTGAGCATAATTAGTTTCATTTAGTAAATGAGCATCAGGAGGCTGTGCTAACTCCGCTAAAAAGTTATGCTACTTTTACAGTATGGAGCATTTGAGAATAGTACTGCTGGTTTAAGGAATCACATTCCTCCTATGCCTATATAGTATACCATTTCTTCAGCTGCGCTGTATAACTGTTGGTTTTGAGATGCTGTGAAGCATGTTTATTATGAGTGTATCCATATTTAAGAGTCACTTCACTCATCCTGTTAAGTGCTGAAAATCTAGACTGGTTCATAAGCCCCATTAAAAAGTAGAATTGGCATAACTGAGAGAGGGAACAGGGTGCTCAGTCTGATATGAGCAAGCAGAGTGAGAACTTCCTAAGCTGGTACTGTTGAAATTTGGGTGTTGTGAAAGCTATCGCCTCAGACTGTGGTATGGCTTCATTAATGCAAATAAGCATAGTTGCAGAAAATACAATAAATGCCTCAAAATAAGTGTTACATTCAAAGTTGAGAACATACGAAACTTGCCTTGAAACTGAGAACTGAAGAACAAGGAGCAGAAAGGAAAATAAAAATGGGTTATGATTAAAATGAAGGCAAGAGAAAATTTTTTCTTTCATTTCTTGGGCTTTTAACTGTCTTTTTCTTAATAAGAATGAAACTGTTTAAGTGCAGGTGTAATTAATGCAGCTAACTGGCTAATTGACTAGGTTTTTACACTTTTTATTGGTTTTTTTACACTAGTTTTTTATACTTTTTACAGTGGCTTCATTCAGCCTTTACAATTTCAAATGTTAGATAATTTAAATTGATAATTTAAAATTTCTGACATAATACTGAAGTATTATTCAGGGGTTTTTTATTATTTTTATTACTGAAGTATTATTCAGTAATTAATCAGTATGGTGCTGAATAGTGAGTACCACCATTCACAGGGAAATCAGCCTAAGTTAATACACAGTGTTAACGGGCATAAAAATTGATTGTTTTACAATATGTTTGGATTATTCTTGCATTAGGATGAAATTACAGTGTTCTCATAATAGGATAAAGTTTATACTTCTGACTCTTGGGCATGGATTTTGGGAATAAAAGAAGCATTGAAATGTCAAGCAAAAATCGTGATGTTTAGGATTACAAAGAAATTGGTGTTGGATGCTTTTGAGTGCTTGTTTTTCTACAGCTTTATTGAAATGGAGAAGAGGAAAATAATTAGAAAATAATTAGCTCACTACTACATAAAAAGTGTAGGGATTTTAGTTTTTCTTTTTGTTTTTCAGGCTTGATGCCTAAGACCAATGATGATTGTATTTCTAGACTATTTCTTGATGTGGTATGTGTTTGTGTTGCTCTGACTGAACTTGAAATCATCAAGGTGGTTTTTTGGTTCTTTGCTCATTTGGTTTATACAAACTACTGTCCTGCTATAGAGGACCAATAGCTATCTGTATAATCTATGATTGTTCTGTGCTTTTGCTCTAGGTTTTCAGTCAAGACTCTGATTGACCGTTCCTGTTTTGAGACTATAGATGATACTTCCCCTGAATTTAATAATTTTGCAGCCATTCTGGAACAGATTCTAAGTCATCGACTGAAAGGTATGTTAATTAACTTCCTTACTGGTGATGTTTTTTGCCATGAGAATCTGTTTATGTGAAACCAGTGTTCATCTGTGGAAACTCCTTGATGCTGAATTAAAGTGTTGGCTTTGTGTGCGTTCCTGATTGTTTGCATTGCTGTGGAAAACTGAAGGAGATGGTTTTTGTGAAACATGTTTCCACTGGTCTTGTTAAAAGCCTTCTTGGGTGGTCATTAAGCAAGTGGATGTTGCCATGGTGCTGAGCTCTGTATGCTTTTTTGGTTTATGATAAGGTTGTGTCCTAGGAGTCTGAGTCTGAAAGACAATTGCAGTGTTTTCAGTTTTAACAGAAGTTACAGAGAGTATGTCTGTGGTGCTGCTCCCTTTTCTTTCTCCCTTCCCTGCTTTTGTTGCCACCTTTTCCAGGTACTGTGTTTAGGTCCCTTCACTTCTGTCCCCCGCCCCCCTAGTGAAGCTAGTTTTTACTATTGGAATGTAATGGATCTGGATTAAATGGCTTTTGAGAAAGGCCAGTTGTTGGTTTTCCTCTTGTATTGGAGTCGGATGTTGTTCTAATTCAAGAAAATGTCTGTTTCCATTTTCTGATTGTTCTAGAGGAAGCTGCTTTGCTAAAGGAACTCAGTGTGCCTTAGCAGTAACAGTCAGTAGAAAAGGACTTTGGAAGATTCTCATTCCTCAGTTTTGTGTACAGTTTCTGAAATTGAAGATTATGAAGGACATCATAATCATCTAAATATAGACATGTAATCTGACAATGTACTCTTTTTCATACTCTTGCTTTTTGATATTCATAACTAAGCTTTGTGAACAATATTGTGTGTAGGCAGACATTTGAGTAGCACAATTACTACCTGCTGTCATTCTGTCAGAGAAGAAAAAAAAATACCACACAGTGGGGTAGAAACATAGTGTTTGTCACATTGTGACAAAAACTGAGTGATTATGGGTACTTAGCAACTTGAGGATGAAGGGAAGTTGCTCTGTTTTTCTCCTTCTCCCCCAGCTTCAGTGATGTTTGAGCAAAAATCATGATTTTTTGGGTTTTTTTTTTTTTTTTTTTTCTTCAGAGTCTATTATTCAGGACAGGCAGTACAGAGAATCAATCTTGATAGGTTGGCAAATGGGTTACAGGCAAATGGAATTGAAAAGTAAAAACTTATTTCAAATAAGAAATAGAGAAAATCAAAAAGCGGAATTGTTGTTTCAGTCTCCCCCTTGTAATTACTAGTATGATTTGTCTAAGTTTGCAGAGTTAAATAAAAATACAGAAGAGGGGTAGCATTGTGCATTGTACTGCAAAAGAGGAATATTTTGGTAATAAGCTAAATCACTGTAATTGCTTTTTTAAAAATTTGAATGGGAAATTGAGCTAATAAATGTGCCGTGACAATTCCAGTTTTAAGAGGGTATATATTACACAACACAGGGCTTGAAAGAAATCACATTTTTTGATGAAAATGACTATTATATTCTGAATACGTTCTTCATGTCAGAAGGAGCACACTGAAGTCAGACTGGAGATTGCAGTGGGTTATATGAAATGTTCTAAAGCAGGTGGAACATACCTTTTGTCTATGGTAAGATAAATGGCTTCATTGTATCAAAGTTGTCAGCATAATCCCATGGCAGTGTAGTTAAACAGATGATTCAGATTTCAGTTTATGTAGACCTTTGCTTAATCTTAAGGCCATAGCAAATAACAATTCCTAATTTTAAGCTTCTTTTGGAAGTACTGGGTGAGGGAGGAGTCCTTTACAATGCATATTAAATAAGTTTACTTTTATTAGAAAACATTTATTAGCAACTGTCTTCTCTGGCATTTCATATAGCATGTTTTTAAGGAGCAAAGTATTGTCTTGATGGAGTATATTGACTGTTACTACTTACTCGTTTAGTGTTCAGGCAGGACCCAGACAAAACAAAATGGAAGGAAGAAAGGATAGCAATTTTAAGGGGAAAAAATGTTCAACTACAAGGATTAGAATTCTGTGCTTTTCCTGAAACCGTTGCTATTAAGAATTCTGAAATAATAGTTCTCCAAGCCTCATCTTCCTGTCTGTTCTGCTAAAAATGCCAGTTACAGCAATATGAACACTGTTTTAAAATTGATTTCTGATACGTAACTGATCTGATGTTGCTAGTTCTGAATAACAAAAGGGTCATGAAACAACATTCATAGTGGTTTGAGTGTTTTTGTTGGTTGGTTTTTTTTCTTTTCAGAACCATTGAAGAATTTAGTTTGGAAAGTACCTTAGAAAGTCATCTAGTCCAACCTTGTACTCAAAGCAAGGCTGTCTCAGATTGCTCATGCCATTTTCCAGTTGTGTTGAATATCTCCATGAGTTTTCTTAAACTCAGTGCAGCTTGCTATAGGATTTTATTATCCTTACACACACCACACACCTCAACACCAGCCTCCCTTACTTTGTGCTTACCTTTCTCTGATATTGCCTGTGGTCTTCACTGGATGCTGTGGTGAGCCAGATCAGGAAGTCAAACAGGCAGAAAACTAATGACTTTCCCCATGGATGCCCTTCTTCAACCCAACTGCTCATTTTCTTAAGAGTGGTTTAGATGTGGGTGTTTGCTTAGTAAGTAAATGAGGTCAACATCAATACACCAGCTCACACAAGAGATCTGTGAATGCTGCTTGAATGCAGGTGTCTGATCATGTGATACAGAAGACTTATTGCGTATGGCACCAAAATAGGAACATAATATGCCATGGCCAAAAGGCCACATCTGTACTGCCTTACAGTAGTTACATGTACACCAATGCCAATAAGTAGCAGTCAAGAATAGGCCACTGTTAGAAAAAGCAGTCTGGCTCACAGCCTGTTGTTAATTGCTCTAAGGAAGAGAAAGAGTGTTTGGGTGAACTGTATTAACTGTCTTCAGAGATTGCAAGTTGTTGACTGCCTTTTGCTCTAGAAAGTGGAGAGATGCTTATGCCTGTACCGTGTAATACTGTATGTATATTATATCTGGTACTCCCTAGAAGAGCTGAATTTATTGTGAGTGAAGAGTAGACCAAATATTGTAATGAGGAGGATATAAATCATGTGTTCTTCCTGTGATTAAAATAAGCTGTGTGGCATGCCTGCTGGCAAGATGTGATACTGCTGGACAGGAAGATTGAAGATCTTGAAAAGGTAGGAGAGGAGTAACAGAAAAAAGATAAGTGACTAATTAATCTTTTATTCCCTCTCAGGAATAAGAGTTTACACTGTTTTACAATACAGCAGAGAGTAAGTGATATTCTGAGTCAATACAGAGACAATGTATTTGAAGGTCTCTGGATCAAATAAGACCTATAGTCCCAAAGGGATTTTACAAATTTGTGTACATATGTCTGTGTGTTTGATAATTTTTAAAGCAAGCTGACTAATTTCAGAAGCCTTTCCCCCCCCCCGCCCCAGATAGTCATTTGGAATTAATTTCTACCTTAACCATTCTGTACTGTGGAGATTAAGCTGTATCTTTTGTTGTCGTCTTGGTGGTTTCTTGTTTTCACTGCTGGCCATGGATTTTTCAGCTGTATTTCCTCTAAGTGTCCTTTTTATCAGATCAGCTAAGTAAAGACAGATAGTGCAGAAATGGTAGGGGCATCAAAAAGTGTTCAGCAACAGTACTTGGGATTTGATCACAGGTATATCTTAGCTGATTTAAAATCTGAAGTCAATTCAAAGTGTTGTATGTATTGTCTTTACTATATCACAATGTTTTACAGTTTTCTGCCTTTTTCTATCACTTCAATTTTAACTGAGTTAGTATAGAAGAACATTAATAACTATTGTAGATTTTTATGGCCATCATCTGAAACTTATTTGTGAAAACTGTTGTCATGTTGTATGTATTTGTTGACTTGCTATGTTTTTGTAATATCCTTTACAACAAAATGTGTTTATATATAGTGCATCTTGCTTGTGACTTCTGTAATTTTCACATCATAGTTATTATAAGCATACTTGTCATCTATGCACTTAATTGCATTTACCACCATAATGACACAAAATGGTGTGCTGTACTGTGCTATTTTGACACTGCCACAACTTGTGTGCCTTTTTTCCTCTATGTACATTTAGACAGTTGTAAACATGTCAAAACCTTCTGCTAGAGTTACCCATGGAAGCTACTGATCGATGTTATTCCTAATCTTTAGCGACTGTGGAGTTTGCTTTTAGAAGAGTTTTCTTTTAGAAGACTTGCTATGAGTAGTAAGCTTCTAAGGTGATCAGTACTGCTTGAGTGGAAAGTTAAATGTTATAATTCTTTCTTTCCTCACTCTATAAAATGTTCTAGTTCCATGCATCATCAATAGTCTGGTGGTAGTAATGGTAAATGGATGTACTAGTGATGTCACTGGTATATGGTCAGTTTTTGCACTTCTTCATAGTAAGGTGAATTATTAGATAATTCATTCTGAAGCAGTGAAAGACTTTCCATCTATCTGCAGTGCACAATTTATCTCTTCCAGTATGGGTTTTGTTTTACTTACTTACTTTTAGGAGGGGAAAAAAAGCACTACTAACTGCTATTTCACAGAGTCTCTTTCGAAGCAATGAATATTTACGTTGTTTTTATTAATCAAAATTCCCTGAATTGTAATAATTCAGGCATAAGCAGTGGTTACAAAGGGAAAGGGTATGAACTGTGTCTGCAGAAGACAATTTGTACTTGTAGGGGTAGGTGACAGGTGAGGAGGCAGGCTTCGAGTGAGTAATACGCAGTTTGTAATGTGGCTTATCCTGAGAGACAAATCTGCTGGATAAAATAGTTAAGGTAATGGCACTATAATGGGGGTGAAAAAGATAGGTTAAGGAAATAAGAGCTGAAGGCCCTACTGTCAAGAAAAATACAAAGTCTAAGCTTATAGCTGCAGTGGCCTTTTTTTTCGTACAATAATGCTATTAACAGAATAGCTTTTGTTACTAGATTTAACGTTTATACACGCATAATGACCCTATTACTGGTTTTGGCTAAAAAGAAGTAGTAGGGCTCTTGTATAATTTGTGGTTAAACTCATTCTTCTTTCTCCTGTATGTAGAAAAATCATAAATGAATTTATAATTGTCTTGGAGGACTGGGTTTATGAATTACTGTAATCTTTTTTATTTTTAATGCCCCATTTTGTAGGCCCAAAATAAAAAGGTAGGTATCACAAAAAATTCCTCAATGGACCAGCATGCCATTTTATTTTGAACAAGTTTTATTAAAACTTTTTTGTTGTTGTTCTTTTGTTTTTGGTTTTTTTTTCAGGATAGAAAAATTTGTTGCAAACTAACTGATATAGGGAAGTCTGGAGAAAACCTGCCTGTACCTTAGAGCATCCTAGTTGTTAATACTTTGCAACTGTGGAACTTTGTAGATGAGAATTTGGAGCTGTGACTGAGTAGGAATCAAACTGTTTAATGTCTTATTTGTGAAGAATTCCTTGGGCATGAAAAAAGATCTGCAACAACTGGTGTTGTGGATGTTTGTATCTAGTTGCCAGACTGGAGTGGAAATGGATTGATACAAGTAGGCATATAGCAGTATTTAAAAAATACAGTGAAATAAATTTTCACAGTATTGTTTCTATTTGCTTTGCAGTTCTGTAGGCAAGAATTAAATTAATTTGAACAATGTTTAATACTAAACCTGCAGTTTCCATGCTTGCTTATTTTTGTTTGACTGAGAAAAACAATAACATCATTCCTGCTGGAATAGCTGTCATCTTCTGTGTCTATAAACTTCCTGGCAAAGATCACATAGGCTTTGTCCTTTGGACCTCCCAGGAAACATGTTCTGCCAAAGTACTTAAGGAAAGCGTAAAAGTTGTATACTAAAATCAGCTTTCCAAGTGTATTAGGATCCTTTAAAATTTAAATATGTTATTGGAATCATAGAACAGCCCAGGTTGACAAGGACCTCAAAAAATCATCTGGTCCAACCATTTGTTGGAAGGGGAGCTTAGATGAGATTATCTAGCACCCTGTCCAATCACATTTTGGGCATCTCCAGCAATGGGGACTCTACCACATTCCTAGGAAGTTGTTCCAGTGAATGGTTGCTGCTACTGTAGAAAAATTCTTTCTTGTGTTGTGATGAAACCTCTCCGAGTGCAACTCCTATTGGTTGCCCTTTGTCTTCTCCATGTGGCTCCTTTTAAAGATAGAGCTTCCATCCTCTTTGTAGCCACCCTTCAAGTTCTCAAATACTGTTATGTGTTCCCCTCTGAACATTCTCTTCCCTAGGGGGAAAGACCTAATGCCTTCAGCTTTTCCTCATGGAGCAGGTTCTTCAGCCCGTTGAACATCTTTGTGGCCCTCCTTTGAACCATCTCCAATTTGTCCATCTCCATCATTAATTGAGGCACAGCTTGACGAGCACTGAGTAGTGGGAGCTATTTCATTCCTCATTCTTGTGTACATTGAGTGCATCGAGGGCCAAACAATTTCATATCCTGAAAGCTTTTGAAACTGTAGGGAATATACAGCTTAATATCTTATTTAGTAGTTCTTAAAATACATTCTCACTATTCTTGGACAGTCTTTCCCAACGTTTTTCTGTTGGATTATAGATAATAGAATGATTAAGGAAGTTTTTCTTCAGATGTCTATAATCACTAGACTGTCAAGGTTTACAATTGTAGGGAGAAAAATGGTGAAATATAAAATCGGTTTACAAAAGGCCCTGAGCCAGCTGTGAATTTCAAGTGAAAACAATTCCTGCTGAAGTCTGAACCCATCATAGCCTTTTGCAGAGCTGACTGCAAGATGAGAGCCCACTCTTATGTCAGATATATTGTAATTATGGCCAGCTTGTTTTGTTGATCAGTGTAAGCCAAGTAAGTGCTGCTTGCTGATATGTATTTCTGTTATAGAGAGATTTTGTTTTTAAATTATGTGGGTTTTCAGGTGTTCATTTGTAAAAGGAATTGCTTTGAATTAGTGACTTAGAAAACTATAGAGTGAAACTGTCTGGTTTTTGCCGAATATATTCTGTCCTCAAGATTCAAGTTTGAAAAAGCCACAAAAATTGTTGTGTGATATGCTTGCCTTTATTAGCTGGCACTGGAATTGCTGACACAAAGATATCTTCACACTTAAGTTGTATTTAATTTTGCAGGTATAATCCCCAGGGCAGAAATGTTCCTGATATGGTAAAGAATATGAAAAATATCTGTAGCTTTTTGTGTTGTTAAAATGAAGTTGAATTTTTGTTGCTGTCCACTACATCTGGCATTTCAACAAAAGTAGTAAGTTTTCAAGAGTGCTTACCTCAAGGAAATTCTTTTAATTTAGTACTTAGTGCTAAGAAGATCTGAATCTACAGTAACTGAAAAGCATTTTGGGATTTTGCTTTTTCTTTGGCATATTGAGTAGTATATATTCTTCCTGGTTTCTTTTCTTTTTTTTAAATTTAATATGTCTTTTATTAAGCTTTGAATTTAATAAATAAATCTTTGTGGTGATATAAGCAGATGGACCACAAAGTCAAGGTATATGCACACTCTAGGGGGAAAAAAACCTCACCACTTGAATTTCTTAAGATCATAGGGAACAGCTCTTTGACACTGTTCTGCCTATGTTCTGCCTATGCTTGGGGCTAAGATAAGTCATGCTAGGTACAAATATCCTTGTCATATTTTTGCATTTTATTTTCAGTATGTATGATTTGCAGTATCAGTCCAATATACTCTTGAAATGTGAGCTTTCTAACAGCAAAAGAATTAGAAGCCTTTCTGATAAATTAGTAAAGCTTCAGAAATACAAATCAAGATGAAAAATAAAATTTGCTTAAAAATAAGATCTTATTTTATGTGGAGAAAAGGTTTTCCATGTATGTAATAATGTCAGTCACCAGAGGGCAATGTTCATCTTACTTTTTACATACCTGTTCACAGGTACATGCAGTTCAGTCTGAAAAATGGGGCGGAACTGTTGCTTCTGTGATTAAATGTATTTTGTGTGGAGGGCTTTCACGTCGTATGTAATTTTCTCTTTAATTTTCTAACTGCAATACATTGCAAGCTGGAAAAAAAATATGAAGGATTTTGGTTAAAGCTCCCGAAGAGAGATCAATTTCCTCAATTCATATTGGTCACCTTCCCAAGGGAAGTTCTGTGTGTACTCGAAGTAAATTGTGACTGCAAAACAGTTTTGATCATGCATCAATTTCTTCTTCAAATAAAGCACATTTTGATAAGTTCCAGTCTGCTCCTAAATTAAGGATAACACTACCACAGCAAACAGCGATCCTTTGTATTTATATACTTTTTTTAAAAAAGAAAAGAACAAAACTCTTTACTGGACTGTATTTGTGAAACACATGGTACTACCCAAAATAAGTAACAGAAATTCTTCTTGCATCATATTTTTAAGTCACAACAGTATGTGCTCTATTGTGATTTAAGAGTCCCGTGAAGAAGTCTCGAGTATTATTATAGCATACTAACAAGTTAAAAACAAACAAAATACACATATGTACACAAAACACCCAGATTTCTTTTTGTATGTAAGTTTCAAACCAGAGTGACCTGCATAATGCAATGTTATACCTGTGAGCCAGTTTCCAGTAGGAATTTATGGACTTGCTAGGATAAAATCCTGTTAATGCAGACAACCTATAAGAAACTATTTTAATTATGTTTATCTCCCATAAGCAGAGAGAGAGGAAGGTCCATAAATCTTTACATATCTTGTATTTTTATTTAAGGTCAGATCACCTGGTTCGGCTATGAAAGTCCTCGTAGTTTCTGGGACTACATTCGAGTAGCTTGCAGAAAAGTTTCTCACAATTGCATCTGCAGTATTGAGAACATGGAGAATGTTGGTTCTTCTAGAGCTAAGGTAGGGAAAGGAAAAGGTCAAACTGACTTTTTTTATTACATTGTTCTGTGTAAAATATAGCTGACATTTCTGTACCCAGAAGAAAAACGTATTGCTGAGTGTACCCCACAAAATTTTCCATTGTTTGAAATAATCATTTTTTTATACATACCTAGTAAATGTTTACCTTTTAAAAAAACATATCTAAATCTGAATGTGTTTCCTTTTAAATTTATGTTATTCAGTGGAATAAATTTCAAATTCTCCATTTGGTGAGCATGTTGTATTATAAAATGATTGCCTTCACATTTCTGAACATATACAGCATTTTCAAAAAAACTGTGTGTTGAGGGGAAATCAGGCATGCCTGCAGGAACTTAAGAAATACTATTTTAAAATTTTAGAAATGTGATTTCCCACCCCAACCTAAGAATCATTTGATTTTGTATATAATTTATGCACTAAAAGAAAAGGTGTGGTCAGTTCTTGAGTTTGTTGTTGAGATTGTGCAGGAAGCCTTTAATAGATTTATCTGCTAATAAAGATCCATAATTTCAAAGGATCTGTATAGAAATGACATCACGATTTCTGATTGTTGATATGTTGAAGTTGTTAAGTAACAATTTAATATGTTTATATGCATATAAACTGAATTAGAGTAAGCTTTAAACTGACCTATCATTAAATCACAAGAGTGAGATAGATTAACATCTTAGGAAAAAAAAGCAACAAAAACTACCAACACCAAGAAAACACAAAAAAACCTGTTGGACAGAGATTACAGGTTCTTTTTACTAGACTGGGATGCTTTTCAATAGCTTGTATTTCTGCAATTGTATTTCTATCCTTGATTGATAACTGAGAACCTTCTGACTTGAAAGTGTAAGTAGTATGAAAGGATGCCCAAATTAATATTCTTAGTTCTTCTTATTCCTAAATAAACTGGAATCAGTTGTTGGAACAAGATTCCAAACTGTGTTTCATGGCTACTTTTAAAACCCCGTAGTTCCAGATTTTTATTATATTCTGGATTATTCATGGTGTTACTGGTGAGGTGGAAATATTTATCTTATTATATACAAAAATTTGGTAGTTTTTTTCAGGGGCGTGACTGTGTTTAGTACAATTTAAACTACAGGTATTTACACAACCACAGTTTTCTTCAATAAAAGATGATGCTTAGATCAAGCAGCACCATGAATCTAGTAGATCTTTAAGCAGCTGTTCTGGTGATCCATAGCATTGTAGAACAGCTTATTTGCTATGTCTACTGTTGCTCCTTTCTTCTTTTGTATAGACTCAGTTTTAAATTTTATATAGCAGAAATATCTCTAATTTACCTGAGAGCTTTGAAACACTTGAGATTCTATGACCAAGAGCTATTGACTGGTTTTCCTATTCAGAATATTCCATGCTCTTCTAGCACTCAGTGTGCTGGAATAGTGGACTGATAATTTAAGTCATGTAGCTTTTCTTCTTGCTTATGTAGAGATACAGAAATTCACCTAATCTGGAGAACCTATTTCCAAATACTTCCTGGAAGTATCCTGAACTCATGTTTCAGAATCTGACTATTTCTGAATTCCAAGATTTTAATAGATATGAATATTAAAATTCAGTAGGTAAGATGCAAAGCTATTTTCTGAAATACTCTTACAAATAAATTAATTTTTTCTTTTATTCTGTGGAAAACTCCATACCAAATAGTAAACAAAGAAGTTAATTTGTGCAGCAAGTGTGGAGAGTAGTATAGAATTTTTAAAGGTGCCTGTGGAAGTATTTTGGATGTTCATGTGTGAAAAGTTGGGATGCATGTCAACATAAATACCAATGGTATACATCAGTCATATGCATCTGATTTACTGGTGGTCCAAATGGGCGTCTGCTTCAGCCTGGAATCTGTTAGTAAGAGTTTGCCAATGCTGGTTAGCCCTACTTTCACTGGAACTGCATGGGCTTTAGTCATTAGCTAAGCAGCATCAGCAGGGCTTGGCTGTTTAACTCATGTTCTAAATAACTGCAACATATAGGCGGCTATCCAGATAAACATCCTTTTAATTTTAGTGCACTCTCTGTTAAAATTTTTGCTGTATTGTTGTATTTATGAAAGCAAATTTTTTTATTTAGCATCTGCCTATCTTATTATAACTTTAGTTTGATCTAGATCTATATAAATTAAAAGTAGGATTATAATTTACTACAGGTGGTTTTGGTAAAAGGACCATAGCGATAATCAGCTAATGTCAATAAGCACCAAATATATTAAGTAGAAAGATGCCTTACTACTTATATAACTATTTGTAAGTTGAGAACATTACAAGAAATGTTCCTGTTGTTCTCAAACTGTCATAACGTATCAGCCATTTGAATGCCTCTTTCCTGTAAACCACAATCCTGTGCACTAGACCTGTAAACATAGTGCAACATATATTGCTAAAAGTTATTTTTGAAGCTATTGCTGCTGTTTATAGAACTGTTTGAAGGAAGCTTTCCTTTTGGGCTCAAGTTTCAGGCCTCTTAAATTTCATTTCATTCCTGTGTAAGATGTGCACCTTCTATAATGATGTCCTTACAGAGATGAAAAACTAATTTATGCAAATTACATAATAAGACTATGTCACTGACTTACAAGTATTTTTTTATTCATCCCACAAATATTTGAATGAACACAGAGAATTAGTTCTTAAATCACCCTGAGAGTGGGTTACTGCTGCTTTACAGTGGAACCTATTGAGTGCTTCCAATACCATTGTCTTTAAAATGAAAAGGTTTCTGCCCTAATCTGCTACCATTTATGCACATGAGATTTTCAAAAGGTTGGAGTGTATAATTAAAGCAAAATATTTTTTCTTTTTTGTTTTCCTTTCAAATTTTAGAGAACTTTACTTCACAATAAAGGTTATTTTTAAGAATGTATTTTCTGTTTTCATTATTACTGTAGTGAAGTACATCTTAGCAACAATTCCTGTTAAGTGGTAATTTTTTTAATCAGCTCATTTCCCCCAGGTAAATCAACTGGATTCGTTTTCAGATGTAAAATTAAGTGTTCCATTCTGTATTATTTAAATACTTGATATGTGTTTCTTCTTGCAGGGTCGAGCCTGGATCAGAGTAGCACTTATGGAAAAGCATTTGTCTGAATACATTTCCACAGCTCTGAAAGACTTCAAAACAACCAGGTCTCTAAGACTTTTATTTTTGCAGTATTTTAGCAAATGTTGCTTAAGTGAGGGACTTAGGTTTGGAAGTGAATGTTCTGCTTCATTTGTATAGGGAAGGGGTGTCACTAGTAAAAGAGCTGTAATCTGGTAAAAGATATCTGGAGTTGTTATCAATTGATTGGATTTTAGCATGGGTAAAACTGCAACATTGAAAATCCTTTTGTGATTTTAAAAATGAAGAAGTAAGTCTGGAACTCGGAATTCTTGAAAGATCAAAAAAGGAGAAAATTTCTGTAATGAAGGAATTCTGAAACTGTAGCGTGATTAGGATAGAAGACGTGACGTTCCTTTCAAAATTAGATGTGGTTGACAGAAAGCCCTAGAGACTCAGTAAAAAATAATTTTTATAGGAACTTTTCTTGAAGAAGAAGGGAAGAGAATTCCAGGAACCTTTTGAGAAATATAGAAGAACAGAATTAGTGTTCAGGCATAGGTAGGATTCTTCATGTAATATGAAAAATGTGTAACGTTGTTGTTGTACCTTCTAATGGTAACAGCTGTTATGGACAAGAGTATGTGTTGTGATAGAAAATACTCTAGCAATTTTGGACTGGTTCTAGATAATACAACTATTATATGATGCTTTATCCTGTAACAAGTGTGTCTTGTAGACTTATGGCGAAGTAATCTAAATATGAGTGAGTCTGTAAAATGCTGTGGAACCTTATGTTGAACTCTAAAAGTTTTATACATACTGAATGGACTATTTCAACAATAAGAATTTTCTATATAAGGACTTCTGTTCATTTACAATATTATTTCTGTTTGTAAAGCCATTTGTCCACAGATCCTAATATATTTTGCCAATATTAAGGTGACTTTGAAACATAGCTAGGTAAACATCCCATTTTATTGAAGTTTCCAGGCCTGTTGTCTTTATTTTACCCAGATTTTTTGCATTTACAGTAGACAAGAAGCTCAAACCAAAGATTTCTGGAACAGATTTACTCATGTTGCCTCAAACTGAAAAGTCACTTGGGTTTTTGAGGGGGAGATGAGGAGGAAGAGGAGGGTCACAAACTATGTAGTTAAGTAGTACATTCTTTGTCCCTGTTTGGTAGTGCGGTTTGTTTGCTAGTGGATGACAGTGGTATGATTTTATTAGAAGTTTCAAATTCATTTATTTGAACATGTTAATGTTTAATGTATTTGAATGTGCTTTCAGTCATATAGCTTTTGGAAACAACCTCTCCTGCATTACAAACATAGTGAGTGCAAAGTTTGTTTTGAAGTAATATTTTAAATACATCTAATGGAAATAAAAGTTACAATTTCAGATCTCGGTGGTGTGGATTTCAAATCCACAAGCAATAATGGACACACTCTTCCCATGTAGGATTTTAAATATCTGATAAGTGGCCTGATTTTTTGATACTTTGCACTACTTATTTAGCATTTTAAATAATGTATTGTGCTATATATATATTTAATAATTATTTCTATGAAGTACAGATACCATACGTTACACATGTGTATGTAGAATATGAGATTCATCTATCATACTGCTAACTCTTTTTAAACCTCATTGTGTTTAGGTGCCTGATCTTAGGACTAGTCCTTTAATGAAGCAGCACATTATTAGTGCTGGATCTGCATCTAACACTTGGAGGAGAGTTGGAGTAAGCATGGGCACACAGTTGTTTTCCTAACAAATTGCCCAGCACAAGCTTTTAAGTTAAAGTAGACTCTTCTATTGTGAGAAGTCAACTGCATAGCACTGAAAGATTTGTGAGTTTTCCAGGGGGACTGTTGTTTTGGCTAGATTACTGTAGCTGGTTTAAGGTACATTGCCTCTATCAGGCTAACATCTGTGTCTCATCATTACAAGTATGCCCTGTCTTTTTTTTTTTTTTGTGATCACTTCCTCGGCACCATTTTACAAGGTAAACTGAACACAGCACAGACTGGTACCTGGCAGTGATTTTACAAATGCTAGGCAAATGGTTTGTAATCTTGTACTGGGAACATTGCTGTTAGTTCACAAGTAACAGTAACTGTACTGAATCAGACTGTAAAGTCCATCTAGTTCAGTATTTTGTCTCAATCAGTTTAGCCCCTGGTACACTTCCCGCAGTCAGAAAGTAGAGAGCCATGTCTGTACATCACAGTCTCAGTGTCAGGACTATAATCTCTGTCTTCCCAGAGGAAGTCTTCCAGATTTCTTGCTTCTACTGAGAACATCCAAGGTCTTGGACAACTTGTTTCCTTACAGCAAGTGGATGTCTGTTAGGAAACTACAGAAGTGGGACTTCTGACAGCGTGCATTGTAATAAAGTTCAATCTTTGGAGCTGTGCCCCAAAATGTGTCTTTTACGAATGTTTGCCATACAGCCAACTCGAGCTCTTGCTGAGCCATCCCAATGCTTTCATACAGTTCTTAAAACCAGATGGAGCTTTTGGTAGGGCAGCGTTGCTGGTATTTGTCTGAAAGATAAGTTGCATTCAGTGACCTGGCACCTTCTTGCAATCATATATTGCCAGAAAGTGTAGGTGCACTGTGTATCTGCTTCTGGTAAGTGACCTTTCAACCTTGCCTTTGGTACTGAACAGCTCTTGGGTTTCCCTCTTTCCACATGTAATGCTCAGGTGAATTTTAGTGACCTTTCTGCCTTTGCTGCTTCCCCAAGACTCCTTTAACACAGAAATTAAAGTTGTGTGGCACTTTGCTAAACGGACCAAATGCCTTTTTCACAAGGCCATGCATCACAGTGGTGGGTCCTAGTCGCCTGCCCTGTGCATAGAACTTTTCTGTCTGGAAGTAGTTTCTGTGGTAGTTGGGTAGAGAAAATGAAAATAAATGGGAGAATGGAGAGGTGGTGAGGAAATACAGATTTAACAATTGCTGCTTTATTCGTTGCTTTTTCAAGCAGCCTTCACAAGTCTGCATATACCAGGATACATGAAATGTGTTTTGAGATCAAGGTATGGAGTTTTAAAACTTTAGGCAATAAGTGTTTTACAGTTAGAAATGGTGTTAAGACAACCCTCCTTCAAATAATGAAAATTTAAAATCTCAGAATAACTGGATGCAGTGTGCATCTTGCCCACGTGCAGTATTTTAAGAAGTAGTATGCTACCTGGAATAGAGCTGATTTGTGAAAATGTTTTTTCTTTAAAGTAATCAACTACCAAGAATGAAGAGTGAATGCTGAACTTTAAAAGAGCTTGCAAGTACAGTTGAGACACACCTATTTCTTTTTCATATGGTGGAATAATTATTTTTTATATATATACATTACACAAATTCTTCCTTTCAGCAGTAAAGTATAAGATATCTTCATAATTTTCTTTGTATTTTGTCCATCCTGTTCTACTATTTCTTAGGGCTAATATTGTAAATTCTTTTTGCTTTTGTGTAGATTTTTATGTGCTCTAAGGTTGTGGTATCTTGTACTGTGCAGTCTATTGGTTTGCTTTATTTGAAATGCAATATGAATGCACCTGGGGTTCCTAAAAGTTGTTTTTATTAAAACTAGGTTTCTTCAGTTTTTTGTTAACTATAAAAAACATTATTATTTGAGAGAAAGTGGTATTAACTGAACTAATTTATTTTTTATTGAAGGCGGTTTTATGAAGATGGAGCAATTGTTCTTGGTGAAGAAGCAAATATGCTTGCTGGTATGCTGTTGGGACTCAATGCAATTGATTTCAGGTATTATATTTGCATGCTTCCTTACAAAGTGCTCAGGGAAAGTACTTATAAGTTGATGCATTATGGTAAATGTTGTTAGATTCCCTTGATAGTTTGAGAGACAAAACTTAGGTGGCAGGGAACAAGGAAGGTTATTTTTAAACTATAAGGAAAATTGTGTGATGAAGTACGTGGTTCTGCCCTGGTGCTCAGTGACAGTATTGTAACTACATACGTAGAAAGTGTAGGTATCTAACTTTAGTGGATCTAGATTTTAAAAGCTTGATCTACAAATGACCATTTAATATTAATTTGTGTTACACTTAATTGCAGCCAAACTGTAAAGTACCATCAAATTGTTTGAATTTACCTTTGCAATCTCTAGCTAGATTGCTAGATTTTTGTGTGCTTTGTTATACAATTAATTCTGTGTTTTGGAGTAATAAAGGTGCAAGCGTGCTCTAGGTAATATAAAAACCATCTTGGTGTGTGTATGTGTGTGTAGATATATATATATATATATATATGTAAAAGAAATATCAGCAAGGTATAAAGACTACAGTGCCTATGAAAAGATCAAACCTGGCTGATGCAGGGCCCTACTAATATGCCTGGCTGGACATACCTAGCCTCATACAGAGCCGCTGGGGAAGGATTTCATAATAAAGCACAGGGAAAAAGACAGTGATAATGCTTTTCTTAGGTCTCCTGGCAGTACACTGTTAATATTTATCCTCCAGCATCATTAATGCTTGTCACAAACCAGTTTAGGAGATAAACTGGCAGAAAACAGCATGTAGGCTCATGGGATGCACTGAGTGATTGACTATTGCAAAAAGGCCTTTGGAGATTTACTCATGCCTATGTACCCTTATACCAGTTCTGAGGCTTGCTGGACCATTCTGTGAGCCAGCTGAACTTGTTAGAGATTTAAAAAAACATACCCAGTATGAAGACAGGTTTTGTTGTTAGCTAGTTTAGTTCATGGCAGTATCCTATTAGTGGCAGAGATGATGGGACCATAAGGCTTAGAGAAGAGAAGGAATAAAAAGGATTGAGTAATATCTTCCCTCTCTAGTGGCAGTGAGCATTTCGTTCAGCTGCCTGTGGAACTGCAACTGGATGCTAAAGAGGAAAAAAACCCCTAAAAATTCAGGTGTTGATGGCTGATCTAGCTCATCATGGAGTCAGGTGTGTTCCAGTATCACTATAAGGAGGGGAAAGGGAATGGGTGTTGAGGTTTGAGGAGAAGATAAAAAGAAAAAAAAACAAAACAAGGGAGAGGTTGAAAATGCAGGATAGCTGCTTTTGCCAGCATATAGTCATGAGATTGGCTTAACTGCATTCTCAACATATGTTCTGGGGGAATGGAAGTGTGCTGCAAGATGGTAAGACAGCTAGCCTTGTGTACAGCAAATTCAAATCTTACCAGATTTTATTAGTTTAAACTTTACGCCATTCAAAATTAAACTGCTATTGTATTAGCACTGTACTAGGAAGGACTATAGCTATACATGAATAAAAGCATAGTGAGAGTAGGTCTGCAGTATGTAAATCCTTCCATAAATAATCATCAATTGACTGTGTACCTTGCATAAGCTTCAGTGGTACATATCATACATGCTACTGGTATGAGAGCTTAGTTCTATGAATACACTTGTTCTTCCTTTGTCCTCTCATTTCTAACGTAGGCATGTTTATAGGTATCTGTTAACAGTATTCAGACTAATAATTGGTTCTCATTGGAGATACTTAAGTTTTTGCCAATGCAGCTTTTAAGAGTCTAGAAATTTTCTGGACAAAATAAGAACAGTACTACAGGAGCATTTTTATTGTGCCACGTAAAATTCATAGTATTGTGGTTTGAATAGCTGAGAGGCTGTAGCCATTCTTTGCATGTTATATTTGAGATAGTTTTTTTTTTTATTCAGTTCAAACAGTCTCTTTTAAGTGCTGACTGTCTTACCTATGTGGAACTGTAAATAAGACTTTGGGGTGGAGATGGGGCAACCCAAGTGAAAGCAGAATCTAAATTCCTCCCTGCTGCTCTCCCACCCTGGCCCTAGCAATGTGGAATTATGTATCTACTCAAAGTAATTGTGGTTTTGCAGGACTATGTTTTGTTTGCTTTGTTTTGCTTAGGGGGAAAAAAGAACCTTTCAGATATACTTTCCAAATACCACTTAAGTGACTGCATTGTCAAAAATGTCACTTTGCAATTAAGTTAGCAAAAGCTGTGTCTTACTAGAATCTGGTTTTTGGTGACATAAGAATGAAGGACATGAGCCTTGTGGAAGCATGATTGCTTTTGTCACATGATAATTAAACATGATTCAAATACAGTTATTTATATCCAGTACAGAAAGAAGACAGTGTAGATGAGCTTTATAAAGCTACAGCCATTCAAGAACATTGTCTGAAAGTTAGTTTCATTAATGTTCCTCATCTTCCTGCAGTCCAACACCAGAAAGCATATGAAAGATACTGAAATATTTTTGAGGACTGATTTTTGACTTAAAAGTTAGTAGGATGGTTACAGAAGCACTCTGCAAATACTTTAAATGAGCTTAAATACTGAAGATTCCAAGCTCATCCATAGCTCTGCTTTTTCTCTTGCTTCAGCTAGTTTTCCTGTTATTCCCTTGCAATCCATCTCTTATTTTCAGAATTTAAAAATTAAGGTTTGTAATACTTGCCCTGATCGATTCCCTGATTATGTGGAATTTGGTGGGGGTTTTATTGTCCTATAATATGCTCAGTGATTGTCATTTAATATTAAACAGTCTAGCTTGGCTGAGTAGGATTTTGCTGTGGAATGCTCTAGGCCTTTATTATTACCAAAAAATTAAGAAAAATCAAATTTCACTTTGGTAAGATTCAACTGTCACTGTCATTTAGTTTTCTTGTTATAATTTCATCATTGTTTTTCTGTTTTATCAGCTTTTGTCTGAAGGGTGAGGGATTGGATGGCAGCTTTCCAGCTGTCATAGATTATACACCGTACTTGAAGTTCACCCAAAGGTACTTTTTATCTTTACACTGCTCTTTTAATTTTATTTTGTTGGCAAAATTTTACTTTGTACTGGGCCTCTTTCCATTTCACATTCACAATAATATCCATATCTAAACACAAACCTGTACACTCGGCTACCTTGCTCTTTCAGACTAGTGGAATTATTGCATGACTCATCAGAGTGAGTCATGCTAACTTTGTTTACTTGAATTAGAATCACAGTTCAGCAGGAAAAAAACTTTTTGGTTCCTTTTGAAGATTGCCAGACCAATTTGTCCTTTCTTTGGGGCCTTTTCTGTGTAGTCGTAAACTTAAAAGTAGTTATTTTGTAAATAAAAATTATATATGCCCTGGTAAATTGTGAAATATAGAGATACGCAGTATGAGCAGTTAGCAATAATAGAAAATCATGAGCAGTTGTGCATACAGTCTAACCTTCCAGCTACATTTTGTTCCTCTGGTCAACCATATGATTAATAACAAAAAGAATGATCACTATCTAACAGATCAGATGGAAATCTAGCATCTTCAAAAAGCATGGGAATTAATGGGATGTGTTCTGTTGTTAGGTATGCCAAAATGAAGGAAGCAGTTGGGTGCTAATAGTCTTGAAGATGTACAACTGGATATGAAATACCCTAGATATTCTGCTAAAATTCTTATTAGCTTACATGTTAATGACAATTTGCATGGTTCAGT
Organism: Falco punctatus; assembly: GCF_963210335.1. Lineage (NCBI taxonomy): Eukaryota > Metazoa > Chordata > Aves > Falconiformes > Falconidae > Falco > Falco punctatus. The sequence continues at coordinate 74,226,785 of NC_137583.1, forward strand.
TAAAGCAGAATTTGCATCATGGCAAGATCATCAGGTTGTAGGAATCACTACTTAAGAAGCTAGTAAATGCTGTTGATGTAGTGGAAAGCATAGCTGGAATATTTCAAATGGGTATCGGGATAAATAAAAATGCTTGTCTTTGAGACAGATGTCTGAATTCTCTGGCATACATTGATTCTGGATGATATGGAGATGTTTTGACAATGAATCTGCATACAATGTAGGGAGATATTTATGTTCTGTGAAATACCATGCACATGGTCTTCACTATAACCATAACTATACGTTCTCATTTAAATTTATCGTAATTTAATGACAATCACTTTTTAAGTTTTCTGCTTTTTAGAAACAAGTAAAATCTATTGTCAGATACCACTCTTTGCCCTGAATTTATGAAGGGTAGATTAAGTCACCATTTCCTTAGCTTATTGCAATGCATTGGTCCTTTGTATTCCAGGACAGTATCCCACATACAGTTGTCTGACTTGCCTAAGACGACTTGACTAAGATAGATCACAAGAAAATTTTTGTCCCACTCTTTAGGTGCTTGAAATAGAATTTTTGTTTAGTGATCTGTCCTTTCCCAACATTTTGATTCTTTTTTGGTTTACAGAGCTTTGAGTATCTTTAAGAACTGTAATTTCAAGGGGAATTTGCATTTTAACAAATGCAGGTTTTTCTCTTGACTAATAAATACAATCCTTCAGTTCTGACAGTATCAGCAGTGATGAAGAAGAGCTAAGAACACTGGGCAGCAGTGGCAGTGAAGGCAGTACTCCAGAGAACATTGGTCCTCCGTTCATCACGGATGAAAACAGCTGGTACAACAAATGCAAAAGGGTAGAACAGAAGTACCGGCTTGCATTGGAACAGAAGGTAAAAGATTAGTTTTGTGTGGGGGTGATGGAGCCAAAGCTCATCACCAGCCAACTGGTGACGTACCCATTTAAGTAAAGGCAGAAAAATATATTAAATATTATTTAGGTCCACGTAAGTGGTCTTAAATTTTATGATCCTCAGAGTATCTGAGTATCTTTGCTCACTGATTTGAGAGGAAAAGATGTTTGAGGATGGGGGTGTGGGGGAGAAAATAATCATTTGGAGATCAGATATCACAATCTAATGTAGAAGCTTTGGCTCCTTTTTCCTATCTCAGTGTATCTCTGAAGCTGTTAGGTTGTGAACTTGAAGTGAACACAACTGTCCACATGATTTTTCCTCTCCTTAGAGGCCACAGAGTTTTACTGATGTAGGTGGACTGCCAGTTGAAGGCTTTTATAACGATAGTGATGTTAAACTTTAACATTTAGCCCTAGAGTAAACAAAAATGATTAGCAAAGTAATCAGTCTAGGAATTAAAAGCAAAACTATCTTCTCGGTGATACCGAGAAGGGTTTTTAGAAAGTATAAAGTTTTAAGATGTGCTTCAAGCTAGAATGGGGCAGGGGGAAGCGTGTTTGTATTTGGTTTTAATAATTTAGGTAACATACTGAATGTTATTTTAGAAATCAAAGGTAGGTTCTGCCTCTACCACCCAAAATACTGTAAGTTAAAGGTGAAGTGAAATACATGTCCAAACCTTTTTAGTATTTTAATATTTTTAAAGGCAAAGTGCTTGTCAGCTTTTGATAATACTATATTACAACTACAGCGAAAACGTGTATTAGCTAGTGGCAGAGAGAAGGGGGAAGACTGTTCACAGACACCGAAGAAACAGTGCACAGGAAAAGAAAGGGGGAGGGGTCAGGAAAAACAAAAGGAAAGAAAAATAAAAAACATGGTTAATGTTTTTAAAGAATTTATTAGGGTTTTTTTAGTTTTCTTTTTTCCTAATGTCAGGATTTGATTTTGATGAAACTTTGAACACAGTAAACCATATGAAAGGCTGGAACTACATAAGGGTGCTTGGAGGTGTAATTATTTCCTGTACTTTAGGGCATTAGAATCACAAGATTATCTTTCTGCCTTTCTAGTTTTTACTGTACTGAGGGGGAAATAAAGAAAGAAAGAAAGAAGAGGGGCATATGGGATCTAGAATGGATATTCTACCAGTTGGGACTCAGTACGTTCAACTGTAGCCAAAATCCTGGTACCAACTCAGTCACATACACGTTTAAATTCTAAGAATGATTGCTGGTGTGGTTTTGGCCTGGGGCAACTAGCAATCTGCCATATTGTTTCAGGTCTCAGTTCGTGAATTAGTGTTTGTCAGTGATCATAATAAGCACAAATAAGCAGTATGACTTGACCATGGTCCTTTGGAACTTTAGTTTAGTTTTAGTACAGATATAGCCAGACTGAGAGAATGTACCCGAGAATGAGTCCTGGTGGAGTTCAATTCATTAGGGTAAACATAGCTAGTCAGTATAGTCAGTCTTAGTACAGAATGGGTAGAATCAAAGTCAGTTTACTTTATTGGATGTAGGAAAACCTAGTTAAAGTTCTTCTAAGTAACAGTGGAAAAAGTTAGACTTACTGTGGGATAATAGATGTGCGAGGTATTTTTTAAAAATATGCATGCAATATGTTTTTTCTATTTTGGGTCCCTTACACTTCTTGGTTTTGAAATACGACCTTAAATGTTGGCATCCAGGTTGCTGGTACAGTCTTCTCAGCCATTGTGGTATCACTTTCTGTATAGAAGGAACTTGTGTTCCTTCAGGCTATCCCTGGCACAGAGGACGCTTTACCTGCTTTTGTACAACAAAATGTGCCATTCAAAAGGAATCTCTTCAAATACATAAACAAAATTAAAACTTTTCCCTCACTACCCCAATAGTACTTGAAGTACAGGAGCATATTCAAGGACGGCATTTCATCCTTATATCCAGACAAAAACATAGGATCAGTTTGAACTCTGCTCTTCCTAACCGCTCCTGAAGACTCAAATATTTTAGGGTTTAATGAGGCAAGTGTCATCAACTCCAGAGAAGCATTGAAGAGAATGGGTGGATGTTAATTTTTTGTAGTTAATTTCCAAGGATACCCCAAGAAGGGGTACCCCATCAAAGTTGTGACAGACATCTATAGCAAAAATACTGGAACATGGTGTCCAGACCCACTAGCCAGAATAATTAGGAAGCTGTACATCTGCAAAAGCACAAAGATCTTCAGTGGCTGTGACAGCAGATGAAGGTTTTGGTTTATTTGTGAGTCTTAAGATTCAGAAACATTTTTATTCCATGGGAAGTTATTTGCTGATCTGATACGGAGTATTTCAATTTTTTTTAGCATTACCATTTTAGTGAGTCACATTATAGTAGCATTGTCTTAATGAACTGCAAGCTTGTGTAGACAGTTAATGTAGAGGTGAATTCAAGTCAGTTTTATGATAACTCTTTGAAAACTTTGTTGATTTACTACAATTTTCAAAATGATAGCTACTCTGACAGCCATGGACACTTTCCTAATTGCCCTCCTTTAGAATGCCTACTTGAAAATTGCAGCAGCAAAATAACTTTTATTTCCACAGACAGAATTTTCCGTTGTCTAATTTTCATTTGGGATGTGCCAAATTTTTATGTAATTTGCTTTGACTATACTACATGTGCTCTACAATAACTTGAACAAATGACCATTAAAAGGTTAGATGGATCATGGGATAGCGCTCCTTTCCAGAGTGCTGCCCTCCTTCCCTTTTTAGGACCTTTTTCATGGCAATAAGTTGCAGCAACAATTGAGTTGCACACAGTGCAATAGGTACCAGTTAATCAGAGACAAAGTGTTTCCTTTCAAACAAAGGGGCTTTCTGACATTTTGTGTGTTGGAAAACTAGATGTTTGTGACATGAAGACCAGTTAAAAATAATATATTTGTAGTAACTGATACTGTGAGTCTGATGGATCCTTCTTTTACTCTATGGTCATTCACTTTACGCAAACAATGATAAATTCCTTTTCTTCCTTCTAAGTATGTGTACCGCAGTCGTTAATAGCGCAGGTGAATGATGTTTACCAGGGTCACAATATGACTAGCAATTGCATTGCAGCTGAGATAAAGGTATCTGTGTGTTCTGAGTTGTTTGAATTGTAGAATAGAGTCAGGTAGTACTTTAGCAGGGTAAATCCTAGCATTGCTTTATTGTATCAACATTGCTGTGCTGGTTTAGACCAGGAATCCTTGCTTATCCTACTATCCAATCTTGGATACTTGCCCAAAGTAGATGTGGAGGGAAGAATAAAACTAAAGCAGATATAAATGTGCTGGGTTTCTTCTATTACTTTCTTGGCCAATCCATAACAGCTGAAGGACTTCCTGAATATGGTAAGGTTTGTCTGTTTAGTAACCCATGATGGATCTCTCTTAAAAATATCCCCTTGACCCCATGTAAATTTTTAGCATTCAAACCATATTTTTGGCAAAGCATTCTGTGTATCTACCATCTGTTGTGTGAAAAGCTACCTCCTTTACTGTCTTTCGAATCTGGCTCCTACTAGCTTGATTTCATGGTGCTTAGCTCTTGTATTTTAAGAAATGTACAGTCTCTTACTTCCTGTCCTCTCAAGGCTGCTCTGGAAATATGAGTTTGTCTTTTCCAAGTTGTCTCTTGTCCAAATTAATGATTCATAGTTTACACATTTGTTATTTATGTGGAAGTTTCCTCTTCCCAATTTTGGAATGGTGTAAACTGTTCACTTTTGTGTAGTAAACCTCTAGACTTTTTGTGTACTGTTTATACTAGAGTTTTATATGCTTTCACTGGTGGGATGATGCATCTCCATGTTGTTATCAATAGAGGTATTTACTATTCATAGTATTCTGATACTGATGCTTTATATCTAAAACATCTTTGTAAAAGGTTTGATGTTTCTGGGAGGCAGAAAATCTGTGTATATCCTAATGCATCATTTAGTACTTTCAAAGCACTACTTAGAGCTCCAAGGAGTAGCTTAACAGTCAAGAAAACAGTAACATTTGACGGGGTAGAATCAGGCCTACTGAAAAGCTGTGAAGATTCCTTGGAAACTTGTACTGGGACTAAAATAAATTCCTATCAAATATAAATATATCCAGTGGCTAGAACTGTATGTAGTAATAGAATCACAGAATAGTTGTGGTCGAATGGTACCTCTAGTGACTGTCTAGTCCAACTCCTCTCCTCAAAAAAAGGTAGACTAGAGCAGGTTGCTCAGGGCCTTGTTCAGTCAGGCTGTGCATATCTCAAGGATGTGGATTCCCTTCCTGTCTGGACAACCCGTTCTGGTGTTCATTTAAAAATAGGGGAAAAAAATTAAAAGTAGGAAAAGTTTTTTCCTACCTTTAAATAGTTTCCTGTATTTCAGTTTGTGCCCTTTGCCTCTTTTCACTAGATACCACTGAGAAGGGTCCGAGTGCATCCTCTTTACACCCTGACATTAAATATTGATATGATTCTCTTTCTCCCGCTCTTCCCTTCTCCCCAAACCTGGACTGAGAAATTCCAGTTCCTTCTGCCTCCTCTCATATGGGAGATGCCCCAAGCCTCTAATAGTCTTCGTGGTGATATTAGTAGTATTTTACTACTTTTAACAACCTCTTTTAATTTTGGGGGTTTATGTAGGCACCTATGAAAGTGTGACACATTTTTCCACAGACTTCAAGGAGTGTGCAAAATTTTATGCTATATAGACTTATTGTAGCCAACTTTACCTAAGAATTGATAAGTTATTAACATCTGACATGCTGGGACTCTGCTTGAAGAAGAAAAAGAGATAGCTGCTTAGTGTTGTAAGCAAATGTGTAATTTGGGAACATACTTTGTGACCATGTGGCATCACAGTTGCTGTTAAATACATTGTGGATTTTTGTAGATGACTAAGTAGCTGGACTGTGATTAGGACTGCCCCTATCTTTTATAGTATCAGTGGGAAAAATGACAACATAAATGCACATTCCAGTTGTACATGTCCAATGTTACTAAAAGAAGTGACCTTCACCAGGTGTCATACCTTATGCTTTATTGTAGATTAATATTTATTTCAATAACCACCTTCTGTCATTTTAATGTATGATGTGGTATTGCAGTTTTCATAGAAACTTTAATGTTGGATATGTTTTTGTAATAGTTCTGGATCCCTCTCATTAAGTATATGGTTCCATATAGATACATTCTACTCTTGTCCTTACAGAATTTGTAACATCCTGCATCTGTTAATTCGTAGAATTCTAATTTTTTTCTTGTACTAGTGACTGTTCTCTGTTTTGAAAAATGATTTAGTGTTCCATGTTGTCTCATTCCTGTCTCATTTCATCCATTGTTCTATTCTTCCACAGGAATATAAATAAGTACATATTTTTTTTTAATACCTATTAGGAAATATCATACTAAATGATTTACTGATCTGTTAAAAAATAAAAAACCCTTCACCTTACAACAAAACCAAAGTAGAACTGTATACATCTTAAACCAGAAAAATGTAAACATACATAATGAAAAAGCTTTTTTGATAGTGTGTTCTTTAAAGCTTTCTAACGCTTACATTTCCAGGGTTACCTTGAAGAATTGGTACGACTCAGAGAAAACCAGCTATCTGAATCTGTCTCACAAAATAAACTGCTGTTACAAAGAATTGAAGATATGGATCTAGCTCATAAAATGGAGAAGGAACAGCTGGAATATATCATTGTGGAATTGCAAGACCAGTTGTAAGTTAGTATAATGGAGAAACGTTATTAGAGCAGTATTACATAAATAATTTAACTTATTTAACTATACAATGTGAAGAACTTCTGGTCCTGTGGAAACAAATCAAACTACTTAAAGAAATTTATGTATTTTACGTTTCAGGGGGGGTGGTGTTCCTGGCAAGTCTTGTATTCAGAAATGGCTCCCCTCAGAACTGCAGTAATGTAAGACAGAATAATTCTGAGATTAAATTATTTTTTTTTAGATCTGAAATAGCTTACAGTAAACTTGCTTAAATTTTTAACACATTTTATAAAAAATGTTCTTTATATTTTATTACTTCCAGCTTTAAGGCTACCCTTAAAAAATACTGGAAGCAGCTTCCTTTTGAAGACTATATTTAAAATGTTAGGCAGGAGAGGATGAATCTATACAAAGAAAATAAATACTTTTATTTTATTTGCATGTTGTTCAGATGCAGTAGAAGTTCATCTGGTAGTCCTAGAAATACTCAAACTGATGAAACAGTTTGCTACTCACCCTTTCCTCAATGCAAGACAAAATGCTAAAACAACAGGAGAAGGCTTAATTTTTTAATAGCATATGTGACTCCTAGTATGATAAATAATCGAGTATATTATGAAACTTACATAGTTTATGCTCCCAACCTTGTTTGTTGGGTAGGGAGGTACTGTCCTATTGAAGAGACACTCCCTGGTAGTGTTTCAAGACCCAGATAGATGGAAGACTTACTGTGTGGTGATTAATTGCAATGAAGCTGCTGTAGTATACATCTGCAGTAATAGTATATTCCATTCTGTTCATAACAAATACAAGATAGACTATTTTACCTTCTCTCTGGAGTAATTTGTATGTGTTTGGGCCCTGAAGTAAAATCGAAGTCATCTGTGGCCTTTGAAACAATCCAGGATGAAGAGAAAATAAAGACGGCTTTGGGGTACTTTGGTTCTCTCTGCCTAATGTCTCACAGAGACACCACCCAGAAGGGTCTTTTCTATGCAGTAAAAAGTACTTCTAGTTTGTAAACAGAGTTGGTTTGGGTTTTTTTTTCCTCTTTCCTTCACTTCTCTCTTGTAGTAGGTCATTTTATGCCAGTACTTGAAATGGATTTTATAAAAATCCTCAGGAATATGGAATTTACATTAATTATGCCAATTTCAGAGCTGAGGAAGAAAAAAAGATGGGTTTCCAAGTCTTTTTTTCTCCCCCACCCCTCAGCTGCTGATTGCCTGTAAGCTTTTGAGATAACTGTTCTTGAGTTCTTTGCTGAACTTACTGATACGGCTTATGATTCGTGTTGTACTTCTGGCCTCCCTCATTATTTGGAGGAGATGGGGGGAAGGTGTGAGCTCATTTTAAACCACTCTGATACTTGGAGATTTTGAATGTTCAGACCTGCTGTTAATTTTTAGCTGAGCTATATGCAATCAAACTGTTCTAAAGATCTGTCTTTGGAGTTTGATTTTGTTTGCTGGCTTTTTTATGTAAAGGCTCAAATTGTGGAGCAGTTTCTGTTGTATCTTGACAGTGTGTTCTTGTATAGCTGTTTGTGAGACACTGCAGTCAGGAGCCTGAACTACACTGGATATTTGGAGGGAGAGGTATAATTTTGCATTGTTATTGCTGTGAGTGTAGCGTGCCTGACAGATGAACTCTTCTTAAAAGTGTGTTAGGAACTCATAGTTCCTTACTGAGGAGAGGGAAACCTAGCAGGTTTCTGATGGTCAACGCCAGTCATAACATCTTTTAATCATTCTTTCATACTTGTTTTTTGTTTTGTTTTTTTTTGTTGGGTTTTTTTTGTTGTGGTTTGTTTTTTTATTATTCTGACCAAAAGTGAGCTGGCAGCAAAATAAGTGGTATCACTAATGTGACTGTAATGAGGCATGACTTTTGGCCAATTACTTTTTATGGTCCAGCCATTTTAGAATGGTGTTCGTGTAATTCTAAAATTTAGTGTTTTGCTACCCTACCGTTAGAAGAATTTGAAGTAGTAAATGTATTCTGTAATCTGTTAAAATTCTTATCAGCACGTAAGAGCAAGTGTGGGATTGTAATTCTGCCCAAGGCATACTACATTACTGTTTGTAAAACACTTTGAGATCTGATTTAGGATTATTTGCTGTGTAATGGAAACTATTATAAATAAACATTCTATATTTTCTTTTTAACAATGCTTTTCTATTCCACTGGCTGTTGTTGTTGTTAAGGTAGCAAGTTCTACTGCTTCAAACTTCTGTTGAGTAAGTATTTGTTGATGTTTCAAAAATGGTATTTCACAGGCATGCAAGTCAAAATGTTCTGTGTGTATTCTCATGGATTTGAGGAGAATCTGAGTCTCTCTAGGTCTGCCTCCCCACCTCGACCCCCCCAAAAAAACAAAACAAAACAAAAAGTGGAGGGTGGGGAATGAAAAATCTGACTTTCTTGGCAGTATAGGTTGTTGTTGCCAACTTGGAAACCAGGTAACACTAGTGATAAGCAAGGCTTCCAGGTTATAAATTAGATTACCTACAAAGAAACTTTTCTGTATTCACATTTAATAAGGTAGTTTGCTGTCAAGCATGAAATATGGAGATAGGAGGCTGGAGAAACTTGGAGGTAATTTTTGATTTACAGCTGCTATGCAAAACTTAAGAATCCTGAAATTTGTTGAACGTTAGCTTTGTCTCACGTGCTTGAGTATCCAAACCACAATGAACAGCAGAGTTTTGAACTTAGTTAAAAGCCATTTCATGGATCTCTTGAATACCAATATCTAGAAAAGAGTGAAGCTGAAAATCTATCAAATTAAATTATTCACAAAAGAGTAACTCTTTTTGTGTGTCTCAACTTCTGATTTCTTAGTAATATGCCCACCCATCTGGGAACTGGATGTCTCACCATCCTGGCAGGTGTCTGGTTCAATCAAGTTTGAAAAGTTTGAAACTGCAATAGACTATCTGATCATCAGTTGGACATGTTTAAACCAATGCACAGCTGATCAAGAAGATGATTCAGACTGGATGTTAGGAAACCTTTCTGTATCAAAAGGGTGGTCAAACGCTGAAACAGGCTTTCCAGAGGTGATCGATGCCCTGTACCAGTCAGTGTTAGAGGCACTTGGAGATAATGCTTTTAATATATACGCTTTTGGTCAGCCCTGAAGTGATCAGGCAGATGGATCAGATCATCATTTTAAGTCTCTCCCAACTGGAACTATTCTGTTCTATTCTAACAGCTTGCTCTTTCACCACACTTAGAGCGTCTCTAGATGAAGTAATTGCCTAGTGATATGTGTCAATTGTAATGAGGCATATTCATATACATTTCATGTACTTTTTTCAGAAGTGTTTGCCGTCACTGGGACATGTTTTTACCTGGGACTTGTAGTTGAACATTAAGGAACAGTGCTTTTGGCTCTATCTTCTACAGAAATAGTGTATTTTTACAGTGAGGGTGGGGCAGTTCTTAAGGCCTTAAAGTGCTTAAAATGAACAGCTCTTCAGTGCTTAAAAATAGCAGCTCATAGGAGGACAGCCAAGAGAAACCTGTGATCCATGGCATGCCTAACTGAAGAAAACAGTTCAAATTCCGTAACATTCAAAATGTGATGGAGAGGGTTCCCAAATCATCAAGGAACTGTATCCTGGAGTATTCAAAACTCACAGAGGCAGCCATTTCTTCCTCCTCTAAGATCATGCAAAGAAGTGTTGAGTGCTTCTTGGAACAGAGAGACACTTGATTGTGTACCACATCAGTAAAAAAATTCTGAGCGCACACCCCTTATGTAGATATATTTATTTATTTCTAAATTATATACATGTACTTCTGCACTATTATGTTCATTATAAAACATACACTAAAATAGAAATTAAAAAGGATGATATAAAGGTGAAATAACAGTGATTTATTTTCTTTCATTTATTAACAGTACAAAAATTATTTTCTTCCTGTACCTCAAAGGACTGTCTTGCGCATCCCAGTTTGGAGACCATTGCCTTGAAGAACTAGTTAGCTTTGTCAAAGAAGTGATTGGGCAAAATCTGGAGCTATTTGCCCACAACATCCTTGCCTTAAAACTTTATCTCAGCTTAAACAATCCTTTTCCCCCTTAGGGTGAGTCTTAGTCTTTTGCTTACATACTACCTGTGTCTAAGGCAAACTCTGCTTATTTTGCTGCTTTAAGGTTCAGATTCTGCATCTGAAATTGGTATTTATGTTAATTATCGATGTATGTTTACTGGAGAGATTCCATCAATATTCTGAATAGTGAAAGCTGGAGGACAGCTTCTTACGAGGCATGTAGTGATAGGATGAGGGGGAACAGCTTTAAACTGAAGGAGGATGGACTTAGATTAGATGTTAGGAAGAAATTCTTTACTGTGAGGGTGGTGAGGCATGGAACAAGTTGCCCAGAGAGGGTGTGGATGCCCCATCCCTGGCAGTGTTCAAGGCCAGGCTGGATGGGGCTTTGAGCCACCTGATGCAGTGGAAGGTGTCCCTGCCATGGCAGGGGGGTTGGAACTAGGTGATCTTTAAGGTCCCTTCCAACCAAAACCATTCTATGATTCTGTGACTAATGCCCTACATAGTGACTCACTGATGTTACAGAAGCTAATCACTTTCACAAAAAAGTCTTCTAAAATTAAGTGATAAGGAAAAAGGAAAGCATTGTATACAAAGGTAAAAAACCTCAACTTAAAATACTCTTAATCTTTTTCCTTCTGCTGTGATATTTGTTGACAAGACAATAGTGGTCTCCATCATTATTACCAACGTAGGTTTCCTCCTGAAGTATTTTTCAGGTTTTCAGGCTGGTGTGCCTGGTATAAGATGGTACAGCCTCTTTGTCCCAACTAGTGCAGTATTTTAATTTTTTTTTTCCAATTTATCACATGTACTGCAAATTTATTTCTTGGATTCGGTGGCTATGCTATATTTTATACCAGTCTGTTTTTTAACGCTCTCTGCTGTTTCTTCCTGTATTGCGGTCTTGTTCTGGTTGTTTTTTTGTGGAGGAAAGGAATGTTAAAACTGTTCCATCTTTGGAATTCTGTCTTTGGTTATGGCTCAAATAAGACTCAAAATTGCAGGGACACTCATGTCTTACATTGTATTAAGCTTGTCTGTATAATTAAGAATTCTTTTATGTTCTAGTAAAACTTAAAGGTAATTTATTTAATTTGTCTGGCTGTTACTTCAGAATTGGTCAGTGTTTTCAAGGCCCAAACAGTACTTGTACTCCATTATTAATATTTTAATATAGCTGTCTGATAGGTTCAGCAACGCTGCAGTTCCTATTTGGATAATACAAATGTATTTGTAAAGACAGGAAATGACAGTGTAGTTGCAACCCTGAGAGACTGTTTCAGTGACAGCCTTTAATTACAGTAAATGTTCTGTGTATGCTTCCACTCCTGAGTTGTACTTGGCCTGTCACTTACACTTCACTCTTTCAGGCACTGACTATTGGAGTACTCTGTCCACACAACTATTTTTTCCCTATGTTAGCACTGCACTGAGCTCAAGCTAATGCATTCTGCCTTTCAGAGAAGTCCATCAGCTCATGCTCAGTAGCACCTGAACATAACCACAGTAATTCTGAGAGAGCAGCATGCCAGAGTAAATTAATACATTTTAAAGTTCAGGCAAAATGAGCATTTCTGTTTCAAATCCACCATGTCCTTTCAGATCCCTTAAGGAGTACTTAAAAGGAAGATTTACTATATTCTTTGTAGCAAAGGTGATTCATTTCCAAAGAGTGATCATGCCCCATTTGGTTAAATAACTTGCTTACGGAAATAGTATCAGTGCTTTTCCTTGCTTCAAGATTCTGTTTGTAAATGCCCTAGAGCCTTCAGAGTGCTGCCACAAATATCTGCCCAAGAACAGGCAGCGGGATGGTCACAGATGAATTCATAGAGGATGTAGGCTGTAACCGTGCTGCCAGGGCTAAAGCAGAGAAAGAAACAGAAGCAGGAAGGGTCTGAGCTAAGGCTTTGAAATTTATCCTGTGTCTCCTTGTAAGTAAAACTTTAAATGTGGGTTGCCTGGCTTTGTAATCCTTGCTCAAAACCTAAATAATCTGCAGAAATAGGAAAGCTAGATGACTTTTTTTAGCACTCTTGCCTTCATTTTCAGATAGTTTTCTTGTAAGACTTTTTGTTTGGTTTGTTTGGGTTTTTTAAAGAAACTGAATTCCTCAACTCCTAAGTACAGTAAATCCAATTTGTTGTAGCTGCTTTATTTTCTCGCTGAGAGAAAGTGGGAGATTAAATTTTAATCTTTGATCTTCTTGGTGAATTTCTTTCCTAGAATGTCAAAATTGAGAATGCTAATCCTTCTTTCCCTTTAAAGCTTTCATGGATCCTCGCTATCAAACCATAATTCACATTAGCCACACTTCTATTTGTAATGCTTCATATATGTCCTCTGTCTCCCTCTCAAGTTTGCAGCAGCAATTTTAAATCCTTAGTATTGCGGTCTGGTGTGGTTTCAGCTCCTTCTTTTCTAAACTTGTCTGTACTTTCTTTTTTTTTAAACAGCATAGAAAAAATATTGCATATTTTGATAAATATTAAAACTGTTTTGGCAGTATTTGGGATTTTGTTTTTGTGGAATTCTTTCTTTTGAAGTTTGCTGTACTATCGTACTCCTGCTGATAGACAGCAAGAAGGCAAGTTCAGTTTTCAGTGAGGTGGAAATCTGTGAATACATGGGAGTTTTCTTTTTGCTTAAAAGTCTAACTAGGAAAAGTTCTGCTGGGCATAGAACATGGACAGACAGACTCCTGCGATTTATAGTGGAGCATACAGAGTGAGGTACAGCAAAGGAATGTACAGAATTAAACAAAATTACAATCAAGCTTCTGACATGACAGAGGACATACTATTTTTAGAATCCAGGGGGATTTTGCATGGGTTTATTGCGCAGCAGGAAGCCAAAAGCTTCTGGATTGATAGCAGCCTGAGGAAAAGGACTTAATCTGCAAGATGCAGTAGATAAGGTTTTGTTTTTAAACCCTCATATTTCAATATCTCATTCTGAACTTTTTAAAAGTGGGCTTAAAAGTTTTATTTTAAACTAGACCTTAAATTTTTAAAAAGTTAAAAGCTTTTTAAGTTATTGCTGCCTTCAAGGACAAGTTGTGTTGGTATATTTACAGCAAAGTGCTGGCTGACTCCAATGTGAAGAATACTCATTTTGTAGGGGGGGTGTCCTCTCTGCTCTCTTTTTCTTTTTTTTTTCCTTTCTTTTTCTCTTGATAAGTTAGAGAATTATAGGGACTTTCCTTTCATGGTTTTGCATAGTTAATTACATTAGCATGGCAATGTATCCCCTTCTGAGCCTCTACTGTGTAATATTAAAATCTGGTTTTATAGTGACATCCTTGCTCTTTTCGTCAATATCTATGCTCCTGTAGATAAAGGCATTGCATAGAAGTTGCAAGAAAGAAAGCTTTAAGTTACTTGAACGTTAGTGTTTCATGCATTCTGAATTTCAGAATCTTTATCCAATGTAGAATTCTAAGATTGGGAGCAGGGGGGAGTAGGGCATTTCAAAGTAACAATGAGAAGTATTGAACGTTTAAGGGCCTCAATGCAATGCAGTTGCAAATGATGCACATTCCCAGTAGGAAAGCATATTGTATGGATCATGGAGTTTTTCCCTCTTGTTAGTATTACCTGAACTGTAAAAAAAAAAAAAAATACTTGCTTTGGTATAGTAATGCTGAAGGACCTATTAAAAAAAAAAATAATGTTTTCCTCTTTTAATTCCACAAAGAGAATTATCTCATGTCTAGAACAGGTGAACCTGAGGCTTTGATTTCAGAAAAGGGTTTTAATACCTTGATACTGTGAATGGAGGGAATAAAGAACATCAGGTAAAAAATAGGGTAAGTCAATCATGGTGCGTAATCATTAACTGTTGGAGTGCGGTCATAGAGACTGAATTTGATCTCTTTGTGCTTTACTCATTTAAATAAATAAACTTGCATTATCATTTGCTTCTGAGAGTCCCAATTTTTCTTGTTTCATTTCTTAACCCTCATATTCATTTACTGTAGATTTTCTTCTATATTCTGGAAGATACTGACAGGAAAAGCTACTATTTGATAGTGCGTATACGTGAATGAGAAGTTGAACAAAAGTTGTTTTTATATTCTAATACATTTAGTGCAGTTTACATGAAGTCCAATACCAAATTAAATGGACTTTAAATGACAACTAGTAACAATATAACCAATTTTTGTAAGGCTGGAAGAATAGTGCCAGGTTAAAATGGTGAGAGGCTAGTTCTGTATTTGCAAAGATATTACTTTATCATTGATATACAGACACAGTCTCTCTGAGATTCTTCAGACAAAAGAAATATCCAAATTATCCCAAATTTCAGTTTTATTTGACTATATTTATTGGTTTAAATGGATCAGGTCAAGAAGTTGAGTTTCATCCAGTAAAAACGAATAGAAAAATCCATTTTCCACTTTCAAAACAAAATTTAAAGTTTTTCTAAAATACAAATAGTGTGCACACACACAGATTCACAGAAATGTTTGGAGCCTTTTTTGAATTATGGATGGTATTTGTAAATTAAGGATACAATTTGCTTTTCTTTCTTTGAAATCCAGTTTTAATGCTACAACTTGTCATGGGTTTTTTCAGTGTTTTGTTAAAATAAAACACAGTTTAAATGATATCTGAAAAGGCTTAAAATACAAAAAAGTGAAATGTCTGAAGTTAAAACCAAGAAAATACAGTGTAGTATGTTACCTGATTTCTTGAGCAAGAAGCTTTTATTAGCTGCCTTTCTATTTGGATAGCAAGTGGTTGAGATTTAGACTGGTGCTTTTTCTCTTTGTCATTACTTAACATAATTAAAATTTTCAGTATTTTGTTATCCAAATTATAATTTAAAGTATGCTTGGCAAAGATTTTCATTGCCACCTGTTTTTTCTTCCCATGTATCCATTTCTACTGTTCTTTTCGGGGGGCAGGGGGGAGATTTCTGTGGGGGATTTTTGCCCCCTCTCCCCTTGGATCACATTTTCATCCTGCATATTCTTCATTCTGCAATTGTCTTAGACTTTGAAGCTCTGCCTTACTGTTTGCGTAGATTGGTAGTTGTATTAATTCCCATTCAACTACCAGGAGGAACTTACATTGCTCACAGTTTGCAGCCTTTCCCCCCCCCACATTTTGTTTTAACCAACATGGTCTTCTATCTTTCTAAGTAAGTCAGGATTCCCTTTATTCACTTTTTTTTTGTGATTAGAAACATGGCATTCTGAAGGAGCTTGTATGCTGGTTTTGGCAAATCTTTTTCTATGTAGAAGATCCATCTGCTGAAACTCATGCTGGCTTAATGTGTGAGTGGAAGTTTAAAAAAGTGGTTGTACTGTCACCCAAAGTTTACCCAACCATTTTGCAGTTGGTATTGCTGGTTTTACTGAATTAAAGGAAAACATGTTAAAATGCCAAAAAAATAGACCACTGATTTTGGTGAAGTTTTCTTCATCTGCTGTGAAGAAAAATCTTGGTATTTTTCCTTGCCTCCACCACCTGTATAGAAGTGTTCTTTTAAAAGGGGTTCAGTTATAGACATATAACTTGTATTTACATGACTGACATGAAAAAAAAATAATCCTTGAATGAAAAGCTCAGTTTGAGAGGATATTTACTAAAGGCAAATTTGGTGATCTGTCAAAAAAAAGTCATTTGCTAAAAGCCCTCCATTTTCTGGCAGCCAAGAACTGATACTTGAAGAACTGAATTAAAAGCTGTTCTTTAAGTTGCTAGTCAAGTTCAGTATTTTTCCTGTTTTCAGTCAAGATTTACTATCTGGGGAAACTGAAGTCTTATGGGTAAAAAAAGTCTCACGGGTAAAAAACATCTCACGTTATTCTCCTCCAAAGGAATCTGGCCTTGTTATTTGTGCAAGGACATGAAGAGTGTCAGTCACACACTGCAGTGGTATTTTAATGAGCACATGCAGAGTTACCATATTGTAGTGTGTTCTGGTCCATTCTTGAGGTCTGTCTTCTGAAATAAAATCTCCACAGTAATTAGACTTAGAACTCAAGAGTCAAGTTGCTGGTATTTCTGCCAATGCAAGTTTAGCCAAGTTACTCCAAAGGTCAGGGAGATCAAAGGCTCTATAAAGTTGATGACAGTAATTTTATTACTGGAGGATATATTTCAAGATCTTCAGGCGATAAAAAGATTGCTGAAAAAGTTTCAAGGGGATCTATTCTGTGGCACAGCTAGTACCGTTGCTGTGTCACACGAATATCTGTTGGCCAGTCAGAGTAAAAAAAAAAAAAAAAATAATGTGGTGTGGTAGGACATGCGTGCTTTTTTTCACTGCAGCAGCTGCCATTAGAAGGTCTGCTGGGATCTAACTGCTCTGGCATCTAATTTGGGGAATACTGTGTCTGTGCACAGGGCACAAACCTGAGGGAGGTGATATATTGCAGCATCAAAGTCTACTGGTAAGTAACTCATTTTCATACCTGCTGATCTAATTTCTCAAAGTCCAATGACATACCAGTCCAGACAGCTCACTGTCTTGCTACAGTACTGACAGTTTGAAAATTTCCTTTTATTTTAGAGTTGCTTTTACAGATTTTAGTTATGTTCATATATGCTGTCAATTTGAGTTTGCATTCCATATTTCCTATCCTAAATAAAGGTTTTTAAAGCTTGTTCTTTCTTATTCAAATGTTTTTATTTCTTTTCAGCTTTTATTTTCATTTTTACTTTTCACTACTCAGGTAGTTCTTGAACTGGAGCACTCATCTGATATAATTCCCTTTCTTAGGGAATTAGTCTGTTTGGTTTATTTCCTGTCTTCATCTGCTGGTAGGAGGGCAAATTGCCAACTGGATTGGCATTTTCTGGATTTGGAGAAATTAAACTTGCAGGTAAGAAATTACTGGTTTTTCACAGGTATAATTGGAAACAGAACTGACTTTTTATTATTATTATTATTTTAAAAAATATCTGTAAGTGGGTCTTTCAGAATAGGCTTCCAGTGGCATTAATCTGGATTTGTTCCAGGGGAAACTGGAAATCCAGTCTAGCTAAAATGAAACCAGAAATCTTATGTGGTTACCAAGATAAGGCTTTTCTGTATTAGGTTGGACTAAACTTGAGATTAATTTTTATTTACTTGTTTATTTTTAAATTTCCAGAGGTAATATAGTTACAGTATGGCAAATGACCAAAGATAAGCCTCTCTTTATATCATTTTGGTTTTGCACGCAGAAGCCCCACGTACAGGCTGTCTTTTGTCCCTATACCCTTCTACAAAGGAGTGAATCAAGTCAGGTCACATTTTCAAGATGCAGAAGTCTTAGATGTGTTACTTCAAAGGAGTAATTTCTTATTCTTCTGAGAGGTAGCAGAGTTCCCAAAAGCGGTGCTAGGGTAAACAGAACTGTTTGCGGGGTTACCTTATGAATTCAATGAAAAAACAAAACCTCCCAAAAACCCCGAAACCAGCTTTAAAAAAATGATTTAAAAAATTTACTGTTGCAATGATCCATTTTCAGAGTGGCTCCTACGTGATTGTACCAGAACAAGTGAAAGGGCAGCATACTGTGGAGCAGGGATGGAAATGAGCAGTAATTTTTCAATTGTATTTTATTATTATATGCATACCATACATAATTGTAGTCTGCTTGTACTTAAATAACCTCAAAATAATAAATCATGAAATAAACATATCAAATAAAATAATAAAAGTTGAGGACATTGTCAAGTAAATATTATGGAGAACACCTAACAGACAGGGCCAGTGAACTCTACTACAGAAGGACGTTTATTGGAAGATTTCACTAATCTCACTTTTCCCTACTTCTTAAATACACAATTAAAGGACTGAAAGTCAGAAGCACGCAGAGACACTTCTGGGATTAGCTGTATAAACCTGATGTTAATACTCTGCTGTTATTCTTGAATAAATATAAGTAAATTTACAGGCCTGGAAGGAGTGTATGTATCTGCACATCAAGCAGACACTTAAGCCTAACATGGGAATACGCTAGTGTTGATGAGTTAACGAATCCTCGGTATTCTTTTGTAATAGGTAGGAATTCATTAGCAGGATGTTTTTATTGAATACTGTTTCCTTCCCCCCCCCCCCCAAGAGGAGCTTAATTTATGTACTGGTTTCTGATGTAAAGAACAACAAATATAAATGTAAACCAAATATTTGTTGGGTTTTAATGATGTCTTCTAGTTTTAAGATGATGATCTCATCTTTTTTGCTGCTTGTTTTTCCTACCAAATTATTAGTTGCCGTAGTATTTTTAAGTTTATGGAGGTTTTGAATTTACGGAGTTTTCTTTTTTTAGATATTAAATAAAACCTACCACAATCTAAATGTCATAACTTAGACAGGGTATACTGGGCTAACATGGTGAGACTGTGTATAATGTACTTATATATGTGCATTATGGAAAAATCTATGCTGTGAAGTAATACAAAGGATATTTGATCATTGTAACGGCAGTTTTTTGAAAATATGTTTTGTCTCCAGCGTCACTGATGCCCTGCTCCTGTAATAAATCCCAACAAGCGTTTTGCTGCATTTTCCTCGTTGCTTTTCAGTATGAAAATAACAATTCAGCAATTCCAAAAGAATTAGAAATACTCCTTTTCTGCCTGCCATCTCTTCGCTATTTATTATTTATTTTGTTAAGTTTTTCAGAACTTTAAATATGATATTAAGTTGTCTTATAAAAATACTTGTCAGGGTGAGGACTGCTCAGGGCACAAATGTTGAGAGCAGGAGAAAACTGATTGTTTTCTTTCTGCAGATCACAAAAAAGAGAGCTTCTGCTACTTTTTGCCAACATGATTATAAAGAGATGGAAATGGTTATAGGTAGAGAAGATGCCAGTTGTGGATGGTAGCTCACAGGTTTTCAGACAACCAAGAATTTTTTCATGCCTGGATTAGGTGAAATACCATAAATCACTTTAACCCCCCTTGCTTTCTTACATATTCTCCTTATTCTACATAAAACTTTATGTACTCTGCAGTCTTACCTTGTTAGTCTGGGACACCCTTTTCAGCCATATCTCATACGCTGCCTTTCTTTCATTAAAAAAATGATAAAAATCATATAATCGCTTATTAAAATCCACTGTATTCTCCATGTACCAACTACCTTCCTGAGATTATTACATTTGGAAGCCGTTGGTTTTATCTTCTTTTTGGCTTTCAAGTTTTCTATTTTGACTGAAGAAAAGGAGTTAACAGCTTGTTGTATATGCTCGTTGTCTTGTTTTAACTCAAACTTCATTGTGTTTCCTACTTTATTAACGTCTTTCTATAGTAAACCCTTCTGTCTCTCTTCCTGTTCCCTTTTTGGGATGTTCTTACTCCTGTATTAAATGGCTTAACATATTGTCTCCAAACCTTATCTTGTATCATCCTTAAATAATCACAGCTACGGACCAATAGAACAGTATCTTACTGAATTTTATTTAAAAATAGACCTGCATACTTGTGATCTTCGGTGTTATTCTTATGATGTATTATGGATTTTGTTCCATGTAAGTTACGCTTATAAGTTATGAGGTAATGTCCTTCATAAAACCTAGCCTTTGAGTCTTGATCTACAGGTGTTCGGGTCATTCTGATTTTCAGTTGGTGTTTCGCACCCACGGTTCATTCTCAGGAACAGAAGCAGTAGAATAAAGCTGTTCGTACATAGGCTGTTCCAATTCAGTATGTTTTACTACAGACCGGCATTTCATATAGAAGCTTATCTACATTACATTATTTTCATGTGAACTTTCGGTAGCACTTTTGAAATATCTCCCACTCAAGGTCGAAAATGTTCAGTAGTTCCTTTGTGTGTGTGTGTTTAAATAACAGAAAATATGCCTTTTACATTTTATTCTTGAATATTTTGTGAAACTTGCAATTTTCACAAATACCCCTATTTACCATTTGTACCTCTAAACGTATTCTTCACTTCTAGTTTTTGCTCCGTGAAGACTTTATTCTAATTTTCCCTCTGAAAACTTCTATATGCCAAACTTCTTTCATTATACTAGCAGATTAAGAAGTTTTAATAGTAATATTGTGCTTTTGGTTAAATGGCATAATTTTCATTGCGCTCGTGAGCATTAAGAAGAGTTCTACTTCAAACCCTGCAGTATCACAGCCTGGAGTTGGCCAGCACCAGTTACTGTGTTTGTGTTTTGAGGAACAAGAGTGCTACTGTAGAAACTCAGTCTGCCCTGGATAAAATAAATTGTTGTCGTTTGAGAGCTCTTAACTTCTAGAAAGAGCTCCTCTTGTCTGACCAGGAGCAGGACAGTACTTGGTCTTGTGCAGCATTTTTTCACACTGAGTGTTTTGAAATCTCTACTTTTTTTTTCTCATTAAAACTTGATCATATTGCCTTTTTTAACACCTTTCTGTAGTAAATGCTTTTGTTTCTGTTTCTTTTCCTCTTCCTATTTTTGAATATTTGGAGTGGGGTCATTTTTGCCTCATGGTGATTAAGAGTATGAGGATGCTGTGTGCTGTGTAGTCACGGCGCTTAAGGACATGGTTTAATGGCAGACTTGGCAGTGTTAGGTTTACAGTTGGACTTGATGATCTTAAGGGTCTTTTCCAACTGAAATGATTCAACGATGTGTGCAGTTTAATACTTTGACTTTTAAAATAAGTCTGGTTAATAGGCATAAATTGATACTGCCTTTGTTTATCTTGAGAGAATTGCTGTTTGCAAGCAGTGCCTTTAATAAGTCTTTGCTATAGTGGAATCTCATGATACTTTAAAAACGGCTGCAAAAGAGCGAGCAGCTGAATAATCTAGAAGGCTAAAAAAATAGATGTCAACTACCAGCACCAGCTGTGAGTATTTTGTCTAACTTCTATTGTCTATACTGCTATTTTATATATACTGAATACTGTGTTTGGACTGATTTTATATATTCAAAGTTATTTATAGATATTTTTAAAGATTCAAAATAAAGCATAATAGTTTTAAGAGGAGAATAGTTACTTCTGTGTCCTACTTCATGCCTGGTTTTCTTCCTGAGCGTGGTAGAGTGGTTTAAGTAGTGATATACTAGAACTGTCTTAAAATGTTGTTTTGCGAAAATCCCTCAAGCTGTTTGGCTAGTGTTTGATCAGAATTTCTTTGCACACAAAGAAAGGGTGAAATGTTAGCTTACTACAGCATAAAGATGTGTGAGAAAAGCCTCAATACAGAAACTTTACATGTAAAATGCCGAAGTTCCACTATTAGTAACTTGTCTGTAGATGGCGTGAGTTTGTTGTCTTTGCTCAGCGTGCTTGTTTACTGATAGGTTAACACTGCTGCTCAGCTGTGGTGATAATGTACAGGAGTTGTCCAAAGGGAAATTTACACGTGCATGTTGTGTATGAATTTGCACTTAGTTACTGTGTGTATAGTTTCTAATATAGACTGTGTCCTATTATGAAACTTCTCTAAAAGCATACAAGAACTCCTTCTGAATAAGGAGGTGATGTAGTGTAACTGACTAACCTCCTAAGAACTTGTTATGTCACTGTTTAGGTTTCCTCAAATCAGCAAGCCTTTAACAGACCTGTTTAATGCTCGATGTGCCCCGTGTATTAAGAGGATTACCTAGGGAAGTGAATACCATAGAAGATACTTTAAAGTATTGAGAGGTTTGGGTTATCAAAGCGGTTATTCCTGTAGACCACTTAGAAGAGGATGAGGAGGGACATCCTTGGGTAGGAAAGTTGTTACCTTGTATGAATGCTGGGGGAATTGGTCCTCTTGAGAAAAGTTTCTTGCAAATAATTTTCTTCACTGTGGTGCTTCACCACCTTCTCTTGCAAAATTGCTGTGCATCTGTCTCTTCTCAAATTCAGCTACTAACAATTCCTTACTGAACTTGCTTTCCTTACCTTGTTTTGTGGGAAATTTTGGCTCTTTGAGTGGTGTTACATTATTGTGCCCTTCCCGAGGTTCTTGTCAAAGCAGTTCAGATACCACCAGAATAAAAACTGCGTTGTAAAAATAGACCTGTTGACAATGTTATCTGTGAATTTATATAAATGTATGCATACCATGAATAGTTATTTAAATTGCTAGACAGTTTGGCGCTTCATGTAACAACATGGCATTTGACTTTGAACTGAGCGCATTCAGTACAGAGATGGGTAACTTTAGCTCTTTGCTTCAGGCCAGAGATAGTCGAATTTGTTGTAAAACAGCATTTTATTATTGCCTACTCTTTCATGGATTGGAGAGTTTATGGATTAACAAGCAACATTACTTTTGTTTCTAGAGTTATTCTACAGCAGTATGAGGGTAGATTGGAGGTTGTCTTGTACTATTGGAAAAAGACCGATCTTGTCTTGCAGCCTGGAGAACCCTATACTTTCCTTCTTTATGACTCTTGGCAGATGATTTCCAATATTGGCATGTTAGCTTCCTCATTTGCAGAATTTTAGAAAACTGGTCTGCTTCATGAGAATGAGGCAAAACTAATTTGAACATGTAAGGTACTCAGTTAACACATTTTCTGTAATTTAGAAACATAAATTACTAGAAAATGGAAGGTGGTAGAAAACAGAATAACTGTGTGCTATATTTTACCTGGAAGCATATAATGAAATCACCATGTCTGGTTTTTAGTTCATTCTGAAGAAGTATTGGGGGAGGAGGAAGGGGAGGTGTTCAAACTGTGAGAAAAATTGGGGAGGGGGAAAAAGGACATCACATTCCTGTAGTTGGTTTGCAAAGTAGTTGTCCTGTTAATAATCATGATACTGGCAGAAAGAATCTTTAGAACGCAGTTGCTTTTTTACTGCTTTTGCAGAAAGCTTTTTTCTATTTCTAAATAAGTCTCAATAGGTTTCTAAGTTGCTTCCCCTAGGAAAAATGAACAGTTTAAGATGCTTTATGAAAACTGCAATCTGGTCACTTGAAGCAGAACATCATTTTGGTCAGGACCATTTGCCCTGGTTTTCTTTCTGTACCTTAAGGAATTGTATTTAATAGGCTGAAATTTACTGCTTTTTGTATTCACAGGACTGTGCTAAAGAACAATGACTTGCGATCAAGACAAGAATTAACTACTCACCTCACCAATCAGTGGCCTTCCCCAGGAGCTCTGGATGTCAATGCTGTTGCCTTGGACACTCTGCTCTACAGAAAGCACAATCAACAATGGGATGAGTAAGCTCAGTATTTATTTTGATTCACCCCTAGAGGAACAGGGAAACTCAAAGTTACGCATTTCATTTAGTATACTCTGAAATGTATCCTGTTGGAATTACCTGTTACAATATGCAAGGATCAGCTGGCAGAAAAAATCAGTTTTTCTCACCATAAAAGTTTTCTTCCTTCAGATTAATTAAAAAAAAAAAAAAAAGGAGGAAAAAAAGGAAGTTGTTGCTTTAGGAAAAATCGGTGTTTTAAAAAACAAAAAATAGTGTTTAAGAGAAAAAAGCTGAACTGCCTAATCTTTTTCAGAAAACTTGTTAAGGAGAATTGAAGATATATAGTTAGATCTTTAAATGTGTTACTATTAAATATTACTTGCCTTGCAGGAAAAGTTTTCAAAGTCTGGACCAGCTTTCAGCAGAAGTTAGTCTTTCTCAGTCCTCTCTGGATCCAGGTCACTCACAGGATGGGAAGCAGGATGGGATGAGCCTGTTAAACGAAGGTGCAGAGCCAGTCTGGTGGCTTCCTTTTGTTTTGTTCTTCATAGCTCTGATCTTCAGTCCCTGTGAGATGCATTTTCGGTGTGAACAAACTTTGCATTAAACGGCATATTTTTTCATTGTTAAATTGTTTGTTTCCCTAAGGACTATACTTCAAATAAGTTTGGATTTTTGAAGATGCCCACCCCGCATCCCCAATAATTATAAGACTTTGTACTGTATTTAAAGCTAAGCTTCAAATATGTTGCCTATCTTCCTTCTCCATCGCAGAACCAGCTACAAGGTGGATCTTCTGTCATCTTTCTGCTATAACTAACTCAAATCTTTGGAGTTCTTTAAATTTCCTTTCTGCTTTCTTAGAATAAAGATTAAAGGCACTGGATTTGCAGCTACCACTGTCATTCTCGAATCTTGCATTCAACATTTATCTGTGGAGATGCAGCCTGACAGTGTCCCTGTTAGAACAGGGAGAGGAACATGATGTGAACCATGCTAGTATATTAATGTAATACATACCCTTTCAGAATCTACACTTACCAAAGTTTGGCTGCTCCATCTTGTGGGCAATTGTGAAAAGCAGAAAAATGCTGGAAGACTTATGAAATAGGAGTAATTTGGGTACAGAACATAAATTGCTATAAAAAATCCTTTTGTATTTCATCAAATATTAACTTTAAATAGACTTGACAATACAGAGCCTTAGCAGTTCATAACTTTTAAAATTTATTGGGTTTAAAGTATCAAGGATGTAAAACTTAGAACTTTTTTTAAAACTGTAACCAGTCTTTAAATTATTAGATCTAGCTTTATATAGCTTAGAGAAAGTGAAATAGAATCAGCATGGCTGCTCTGAAGAGTTCTGTGTAGATCTACTTTCAGCTGTTGGGGCTTTTTTTATAATATTAATTGTTTGAAGTTATGGTTTGTTTTATCTTCTATAAATAAAAACGTGGCAAAACTGCTGATAATAATAGTTTAGGTTTTGATTTCAACACTGTCTTTAAGGGTAGCATAACATCTCACTTCTAAATTAGTAATTTTCATCAGTACCTAAGTTTAAATATATTTTTTTAAGACATGGCATGTGATCTTGCTGTTAAAATACCTCTGATCTAACTCAGTATGGGAGTTTTAATTGAAAGATTAGAAGTAGTAAACTTTCATGTTACTAGTAATCCCACTCATGTAGTCAGATTTTTAGCTTCACACTTGTAGAAATCAAGGGCTGTGCCCAAACAGTGTCACTCTGCTTTTTGTGTATTTTATGTCCTCCAATGGAATGTAGTTTTCATGGGAATAAATATTTTATAAAAGTGAAGAATTTTTAAAAGTCCTAATATAGTTCATTTTTAGAGAAAGCTATTCAGTCACTTGAAAAAAGTTCAGCAGAGGTGAGACCCTAAATCTACTGGAAACTGCTGAGAGGAACCACAAATGATGGAAGAGAACTATGTGTGACTTATTTTTTTTCATAATGAATTGTTGGGCAGGGCATGGTTTGGGTAGCTTGGTTTTTTTCTTACTACTTTCTTATAAAAGTAAAGCTTTTCTGTCAGGAACAGGAGACACGATTGTAAGAAATGCTACTTTATAGAGGCGATTTTAAAAAAAATCGGCTAAAGGGCTTATGAGTAAAAACTTGTGTCTGTGACCTTTTTAAGTTCATTTAAACCTCTAGTTTAAGGTGATCTTTTCTATTCTGCCAGTGAGCCAGGAGGATGAAACAGGAAGATGCTGGTAGATGGTGTTCATTATAATGTCGCCTATTAGTGGAGTTGGTTTTTTCCAGTGGTTGGAGCCTAATGCACTTCAAATTACCAAGGTTTAAAAACAAAAACATCTTTATTTTTGAAGAAATATATCCTGATTGCAGTTATATTCTACTCCTTTCTGAGAGGTTTAAAATTAGATCCCAGGTACTGCTGTGTTAATAACGTCATTTCCATTTATATATAAAGGTACTGGAATAAAAACAGCGCTTGAATTAGTAACTTCAGTTCCCCATGTAGTCAGTGGAGCCTCTGAAGTCAGAGTCTGCCTCTGTAGCAGACTGACTACAGCCCAGCATGTAATGCACAGGTGGGGATCTCTACCACCTGGACAGGGAACGTGTAGCATAAATCATGCGTCTTCCTAATGGCGTTTATGAAGTATGTGTGTGCAGAAGCAGTATGTAATTCATAATAGTGCAGGTGAAACAGCTGGGGTTTTCTCTAGTCCCCCTTTTTTTCTTTTTTTTTTTTTTTTTTTTTGTGGTCAGGTCTTCTTGTGCTGTAAAAATTATTAGCTGAATTCTTTTCTTTTTTTCTTAACAGGGAAGGAAGACACTCCATCATTGCTTGGTCTTTGTGGCTCTCTTACATCAGTAGCAAGCTACAAATCTCTTACAAGTCTGAAATCAAGTGAATATCTTGCAAGTCCCACAACAGAAATGACGAGTCCAGGCTTAACACCATCTTGAGATACATGCAAGGGTGAAGAGCTTTGTGTTGTATGCATTTGGTTTGTGTTCCATAAAATGACTTGCAATGAAGACTACTAGTTCTGACTTCAAAAATGAGCTGCTTATTTTCTTTCTTTTCATGGTTACCTGTTTAATTCACAAATTCTGTCAGTTTTCATTCCCCTTTTTTTTTTCCCCGAAAAGTACTTCTCAGATTTTCTGTTTTAGTCTTGAAATATTTAAATATGTCCTATACCTGACCAAAAACTTCAATCTGATGCTTATGACTGATTTTTAAAATGAAACAGTTGAAATCAGTCCCCTGCTTAATTGCCATGACTTCTGTTCCTCCTTGCAATGGCCTGGCCCTACTCTAGCCACGGTGCTTCTCTGCAGTGCTTTAAATATCTATCAACTCTTGCAGAACAGACAGGGAATCCTTAATGCCAGTCTTTGTAGGCAAATAAACATTTTACCTAAAAATCCAGCTTTTCATCTGTGTATGTTAAGTAGGATGTCAAATAGCATATTTAACCTATCAACTGCTCTTCTCAAGTTGACTCAGTGTTAGATTTTGCATTCCTGTTAATAATCATGGCACTTAGATGTCTGAATCACACTGAAGAATCACACTGAAACACTTACTAATTCTTGAAGTTGCATGTGAATAATAACTGTAAGTTGATCGTATAAAAATCAAGCATACTTAGCAATTTGTAAACATTGAGGAAACTCACTAAATGCTTTTGAGTGACTAGAGTCAAGATAATCAAATGTTATATGAGAGATTTTTGGTTTATTGGCCTTGCTGGAAAGATGGGGACTAAGGATGGTGGCATGAGCACCTTGGGAAGTTTGGATTGTGTGTTTATTGGCAAGATCCCAAGGAGACTGTAAAAGGGGACACAAAGACAACGTAGTGACAGTATTCTCATGTTAAAGATTTCTTGTGTTCCTGTATTAGTGCAATAGGTATTTTTCTTGATGAGGTAATACAGCAGAACTTATGTCAGTTTTCTCAAATTACTTGCCATTGATTTAAATTACTGATAGCAGGGGGTGGGCAGGGAAAGGGAGATGTTTTTTAGATGAAACTAACTTTCCAGATTACCCAACAGTTTCAAAGTTTGCAAATTAATTTTTGAATTGCAAACTATATTCTTAATTCTTTGTAAGATAAATGAATCCTTTATCTATGAATTTTGCTAATCAAGGTAATGCTTATAAGTATGATTAGTAACTTTTTAAACAAAACTTAAATGCATGTAAGTACATCGTATTTATAAGTGCTAGGGGAAAATGCTTTTTTGTGCCAAAGAAGTTTCATAAATTGTTTACATGAGTAGCTGCAATACAAGACAGATTTTTAATTACTGCTTACTCTAGGTGTTTACAGTATGTCACTACACTCTGTACAGTTTCAGTTGATTTGTGTCTTGTAACAGTACCTTGGCACTACTACTATAATGTGGTCATTTTAAGGTGGGCTTGAAAGAAAGAGGATTCATTCTTACTTTTACTAAAAGCTACAGGAAATGCTTAGCCTTTGTAAGCATGAGGCTACGCATCTCTGGAACTCAAGGCACTGTTGGATTTAGCTGGAGGAGGTTCAAGATACATCTTCCCAACTTTCTGGTCCACAGTGCTAGAGGTCATTGCATCCATGGCAGGGTAGGCAACTACTGATGCCATTTTAATGCAGATTTTGAAAGCAGCTTAGCAAAATCCACCAGACCTTGTCTTTCAAGCCCTCATGTACCCACCCAGTTATTTCTCTGTAATAAACACTGACCATTAAATCCTTTCATACACTGCCAGAATGTCCATTACTTCATGGAACTTGTTATTTTGTTATCACATTAAGCACATGTTCTCTCTTGGCAGTTGAGTAACATTATTAAATACTAATTTGTAATTAGAGATGCATTTTTACTGCAAATACAATGAGGGAATCCAGATTCCACAAGTCAACATTCTGCGTCAAGGTACAGTGATGTAATTGGTCTTGTTTGCTGTTCAACACTCTCCCCCGTGTCAGTATTTTGGAGGGGGCTATAATCATGATCTTCAGTCATGGTCACTGCTGGCTCTTTTCTTGGAGCTACTGGTACGAAATTCATGTGTCATTCAACTGAAGTCTTTTATGTAGTCTGACACCACTGAGTTTCTGGGTGTCATTTTGTGCATGGGAAATCAGTTACATGCGTCTTTCTCAGTTCTTAACATTAATAATTTAAAAAAAAAAACCCTGAAAAAATGCCAAAACTGTATGTTTTGTTGCCTTGACGTTCCATAAATGTTGCATGTAAATTAAAAGTTTTGCATCATCACTAATTACTAGTTTTTGTCTGTTTTAATGGTACAGGAGAAACAAATTACAGTATTACTGAGCTTATAGCAAATTCTTTCCTTGCAAAACAGGGAGAGTTTGTGTTTGTTGCTGTATTTCATTCAGTGTGGTCCAAAATCTGCTGTTACTGCTTTATTTCTATTAGGCCATAGTTTGAGTTTCTAGTGTAAAGTTATTTTGAAAAATCACAATGGGGGACCAGTGTAAAATATCTCCTCATGGCAGTACCCCTTGCCTGCAGTGTATGCTATAACTTTGTTCCTAGTGTCTTTACAACTAGAGCATTTTTCAGTGTGAATAATTTTCACCAAGGCCAAAACCATACCAGAATACCTTCTTGGCAGTAGAATAGGACTGAAGTCCATTTCTCGGGTAAAGCACACCCAAAAGCTGGTGTCTGAATGACCCGACTACTGAGTTGCTTTTGTACCAGCACGCCCTCTCATTATAATATGCAAAAAATAAAATTCAACCACTATTAAATGCAAGAAAATTCAAACAACAAAAAACAAAATTCAACAGCGATGCATGAAAGAAAGTATATAGGGAGGGTAATTAAAAAAAAAAAATCATACAGAGGAGGCAGATTCAGTAAGCGCAGTGCCTATGGGCAAGTGAGATGCTGCAGTGTTCGTACTACGTGTGTGCAGCATGCTGCGGCAGGCAGTGGCTGCGTCTGTAGCAGTACGCTAAATGTGCTCTCCCCTCAGGCTGCCTCAGCTGTGTGTCTAACTGGCACGGAGCCACGCGTGTTCATGCCAGCAAGCCTTGCCTTCAGAACGGGTGATTCCACACCAGCCGTGTGTGGAGAATGCTCCCCAGCAGGGAGCCTGGCCCTGCTTTGGACCTTTGTGACAGAGACCGCTTGCACCTCCTGAAAGTACGCAGGGGCCGTTTGTTCCTCTGGAACACCTGTACAGGCAGTTGTCTTCAGTGCCTGGGTGTGCTTTAATTTCTTAGGCATATTACCTTAAACTGAAGAGCCACTGCAGCGCCTACCAACATAGTCACTATGCTGTCGGGGTTTCTAATGAGCATGAGGTACTTTCTCCAGCTTGATCTTAAGCGGTTTTCATTTTAAATAAACCTGAGAAGCAGCTGAAGACTACTTTATAACATGCATTTACACAAAACAGAGCTACAACTGACAAACACGGACAGAATTAAACACATATTAAGCAAGAATAATAAGCATTTATTGAGTTCATTCTGTATCAACTTCCTTATGGAAGAATAATCATATCATAGAATTGGAAATGGAAAACATTTTCTAAACATCCTTTTAAGTACCCAAAGAAAATGTGTAGTCAGACTGAAAATTAACGCAGTGGCAGTGGCTATTCTTCATTGCTCTGTCCAGCCTCAATTTTTCCCCCCCCTTCAATCATCACTGAAGAACAGTCAGCAACTCTTAATTTCTTTTTCTTCACCCTTCCATCTTCTCTTGCACAGACAGCTAGAAAGAAGAAAATAGAAGTCACAAAATCTTCAATGATAATTTAAGTGTCATGTGTATTTTCTTAGTCTTAAGAAAAAAGCAAATTTATCCTTTGTGAAGCAGCTAAAAATTAATTTGTATTTAGTTACCAAATATAATTGCAGAAATTCACTGGAGATTATACAAAACACCTTGACAGACTCAAATTTGGCACAATTTTGACCATGCAGCTGGATAAAGGAGGATTACAGATGTTGGTTCATTTTTTCATTGAAATGAGAGGGAAAAAAAAAGACTCCATATTCCTATGTGCTGATCATTATGGCACAAGCAGGGGCAACTTCAAGCAGCTGTGGAATGGCACCTGTCCAGAAGAGAAAGCATTCACTATCGTTTGTTTTCAGACTGAAGTGCTGCAGTACCATTTACAGTCACAATATACCGATAGCACAGTGATAGTGGAGCAGCGCCCAGCTGTGACGCTACCTGCCCACGTTCCCCAAAACACTGAAATTACTGACTGTGGGTATTACCACTGTCACGACCTCATGTGCTCACCCCTGCCATCCTGCGTGACCTGCCTGCCTCAAGGCCATTCTGTCTCTGCCTCTTCTGTCTCTCCACAGAGCACTTTGACCTGCGGAGCTATTCGCTCCAGCACAGAAGAGGTGGCTCTGGGGGCTGGCTGTGTGCCCTACCCCAAACGTCAGTGCAAACTTGCTGCTCCTGTGGGACAGGTAGAAACTTGTGACCTCTTGGTTGGAACAAGTGGTTCAGGAAGCCCTGAATCCTGAAACGGATAAAGTCAAGGAGGAAAGGGCTCAGGCACCACTGGGCTGTACCCTGTGCCATAGGTATGTGTCTCAGCCCTTCAAGCCAACTGTTGAGTAAAAAGTGTGTATCCCCTGCCACTATCTCTTAAGATCCACAGCACCTTTGCTAAAATGGAAGAATGCCGCCCACATGTATAAATGATAGAATTTAGGCATCAACTTTCCCGCATTACAAGCAACCGTGATCTTGTCAGTGGAGTTTAGAAAGTGATTCAGTTTACCTAGAGGTAGGAAAATAAGGCTGAATCCACTTGCCTGCACACAGCCATCTACTTCCACTTGAAATGCAAAGACATCTGCATGGAGCTTGTGCAAATGATGCACAACCTATGGAAAACTCTCCCTTTGGAACAGTATCAAGAAGCCAGGCAGAACACTCCCAGTCATCACACCTGTGTGTGGGCAACTGAACTGACAGTAGCTGATCAAGAGAACATCTCTATGCTGTTACTCACGTATCAAGACTTACATGTAAGTTTCCTAATCTATGAACAATGTTCCACCCAAAATGTCCGATAATATTGATACTTGGTGATGCCTTGCATTCTGCTGGCATCAGTGCTCTGGAATACGCAAATCCCCAAGCTATGTCACCACTGTACAGCAAGTAAAGCTATCTAACCTCTTTCAGCAAACACAATTCTTCCAAGTCTTCCACCAACTGTGTAGCCATTCACAAAAGGAACCCCAATGTACAAAACCAGCATTGTCAAAACTGACAAGTATTCAGGATTTGGAATGTCATTTAAGAATTAACTACTACAGGCTTTTATCTTAATGTAATTTTAATCTCAGTATCTTGTCATTTCCTCCTTAGGCTGCCAGGGTCACCATGATAGCACGCGTGCATTACAAAGGGCTTCTGTGCACGGCCACAACCGAGTATGGCCCCCACCATTCAACAGAACAGGACAACAGCAGCCTGGCCTATCAGGTAGACTTGCTGGCAAAAGAAAGACAGGGGAATCTCTTCCCCTACAGCCTGGGAGATGGGCGGGGGGCGCTGAACCGGTACACCTAAAGTAAGAAAGCTTAGGGAGGTGAGCATCCTGAGGTGGGCAGCACACAGGAAGGTAAGAGCAGTTTTATATACATTCAAGGCTGAATTTTCAGTCTCCAGTTGCCATACGTATAAAGGAGGATATTCAAAAGCAAACCACTTTAAAAACAGTTTAGTTAAGAAGTGACACTGTTTTAGTCTGGTGGTATTTGGGCTAGTAAATTATTGATAGAACTATCTGAATGTACATATTCACCAAAGGCAAAGTTTCACCCCCAGGTAAAGATTTACTTTTGTTTAATGAATGACAGTAGTTCTTCACAAAAAGATGTGAACCAGTAATTAGAATTCTTGAGGATGTGTAATCAGCTTGAACATTCACACTATGAATATCCCTTTTCACTGTCATGTGAGGCTGGAAACTCTTATTCTCTCAGTTCCTGTCACATGGTGGTGATCCCTGACTGCCTTTGTCCATACTCAGGTAAAGACTGGAAGCACCACTTGAGTTTCCTCTTGATTCCCACTCAGCCACAACAGAGGAAAGGGAGAGAAGGTAGATAGTGAGTGCAGCTGTGAACGAGGGGTCTCAAAGAACTCTGTTAACTGATAATCACAGCACAGCATACATCTGCACTCACAAAATGTTACATAGTAACCTCCATATTCATACCGACTTGGATATGAATCATGGACTGAGCAGTGTGAAGCAAAACTTAGAAGCATTGACCATGAAATACATTTCTTTGAATGCTGGAAGAATGTTTAGTTATAGGTAGCTTGGAGGAACAAGGAACATCATACCACTGCATCATCCAGGGAAAAGTACTCTTTTATTTGATATGGGCTGAAATGACTGCAGACATCTTGCTAAACACACTGATGTTTATCAAGACAAACTTGATAAAGATGATGAGTCACAGTGAAGCACAAGCATTTTGGCATGTAAGATGTAAAATACAACTTTCTGTGAGGTACAAAAGTAAACAAAATATTTGTGTGATTGAAATTAAGATTTTTTTCCATCTTTAAAGACCAAAGTAGTAAGTTTTTATCAGTGACTGACAGCTCTGTGAGTAAGTTATTTACAGAACTAATACAGCACAGCAGCAACTTGTGGGAACTTCCCCAAAATAATTCACCAAAACATTTTTTTATATGTAACAAAAGTTCTTGGCATGAAATAGCAATTAACTCTCAATGATTCTTCAATACTTGCTTTCTCTGGCAACAATGTGACAACATATATGCAATGTATATATACTATACACTTGGAAGGTTACAATTAATATCACAGCTGTCCCATATATTCTCAGACCACTGACAGCACAGGAACACTAAACCTTAAATACTATTCAACTGAAATCACCATCAAAAAGACAAACTCCCTAATATTAGGATACCTAATTTCCCTAAATTAGACTGAGATTTGATGGATTAAAATATGCTTAAGACCAGACATTATCACTGGGCCTCAAAAGATAATTGAGCCTGACAGACCACAAAAAGGACTCACAGGAAGAAAAAGGCAAATAGCTTTAAAGGAGACAGCTCTGATGGACAGATCCACTGAGGTCAAAGTTGCATGGGGAAAAAAAAGACATGATTTATTAAAACAAGCCTGACTTGAAAAAAAAAAAATGGAGCTTTGAGAGGGAGTCGAGAAACCCTGAAAGGTCCTAACAAGATTTGACAAAAAGACACTTGAGGTGGAAAAAAAACCCACCCAAAACAGAAAATGCCATACTAGTGTTTTACAATTTCTCCAAATATATTCTGTACTAGTTAGTTTGTATGTTTATAATCCAGCTTCAACAAATTTACAATATAGGAAGGTATAGACAGAAGACTGGAGAAAGGACATAACTAAATCCAATGACTGAGCAGCACATGTACATACCTGACTAACTACATGGGGAAATACAGCTATGGCTTTATCCCCGGAGAAGAAAAACCTGTCAAGGAACAGAAAAACATATTGCAAGACTATGCTCAAAACTTGCAGAAAAATCAAAGGAAAAAAATTTTACATTTCCATTATGTATAAGCAGCAATAATTTAAATATTAGTTTTCTACTTATATATAAGCATCTCTGTAATTTTTTGAAATTAAGAGTATTTGCACACTATTTTGTAAATAATCTAAGTTTCTAAATGACAATAAATCTTCTAAATCCTTCTTAAGTGAATTACAATATTTATATTTTTTCTAAATTACATGAAATATATATTTCCTCTTGTTGCAACAAAGGGTTTAGGAGCATGTAAATAATCTGCACAAAGATAAATTCCCAGCCTACAGCCCATAAACTGTAGCACAGCAGAATAATTAATCTGGCCTTCCTCTTGCTTCTGTCACTCCTGTGAAAAAAATCCAGAGGTCTGTCTCCTGGTTGATCCAACATTCACAGCCTACTAGTGATGACTATATACCCTGGCAAGCTCCTCATGCAATAAACAGTGGCTAACTAGTATTAATGCTACCATTAAATATTAATTCCTTGAACAAATCCTGCTGTATGGCTATATAGGCAAGGTTACACACCTTAGGAACATGCAGTATCTAAACCCAAGGAGCTTACATACTCCTAGTATCTGCAACTAGCCAGGACAAAAGAAAAAAAGAACAAAAACATTTCAGGACATAAAATCCCCAAATAAAGGCATAGCTTTAAAATGTAAATGCACGTTGTGCATATGTACAGTTGTAACTTTATTAGTTGACACTGAACTAAGCTTTTTACTTGCTCTACAGGAACATTATTTTTTGCTATTTTCACTAAGTTTCAAACAAAATATAAGAAAGATTAAGCTGAATAAAACAAGATTTGCCTCTCAGATGCTAACAACTACTAATTGGGGGGTGGGGGTGGTTTCTTTTTAATGTACTTTAACCTACAAAATCACTTTAAATATACTTTTTATATATATAATTTATATATATATTTATATATATAAAATACATATATTTTTATATATATAATTTTCCAGAGTAGCATATATAATTTATAAGCAGCGACGAGGTCGTGATGGCCGGAGGCAAAGCCCTCCTCAGTAACAACGTGCAGCACCCTCGGCCAGGCCCGCAGCCACTTGTCACAGCCCACACATCCCCGCACAGCTGTGTCCTGCGCCGGGCCCGCGCCCCGGCCCGGGGGAGCCGTGCCCTCCCCGGCCGGCCCGCACCGCGCCTCTACGGGCGGCAGGGTGGCGCTGCCGGAGCTCACCGGACCAGGCGGCTGCCTAGGAGCGCCCCCGGGCCTGCCGGGAAGACCCTGCCCCGGGATTTCTGCCGGGAAGAGCGCCCACCGCTCCGCCGATCCCTGAGGCGACGCGAAGCGAAGCGAAGCGAAGCGAAGCAGGGAGGAGGGCGGTAGCCCTACCCCCGCAGTAACGGCCGCCCGCCTCCCCCGCCGCCCTGCCCCTCGCGGGCGGAGTCCCGCCGCGCCTCCGCCCGCCTCCCCCCCTTCCCCCGCCTCCCCGCCGCGGCCCGGCGCCCCTCAGCCCGCCCCCGGCGCGCGGACCTAGCCAGCCCGCCCTCTCCCGCGTGCGCGCGCGCGGGGCCGACCGTTGGCGAGGC
The DNA here is from genome assembly GCF_963210335.1 of Falco punctatus. Taxonomy (NCBI): domain Eukaryota; kingdom Metazoa; phylum Chordata; class Aves; order Falconiformes; family Falconidae; genus Falco; species Falco punctatus. The sequence continues at coordinate 74,262,726 of NC_137583.1, forward strand.
GCGGGCCGCGGTGGGGCAGCGGCCGCCGCTGGGTGCTCGGCGCGTGGAGGCGCGAGGCCTCGCGCTGGCGGGAAAGCCGGGTGAGGCGGCGCGGCGCGACACCGGCGGGGACACGCTCCGGCTCCCGCTTCGGCGGCTGCGGCGGAGAGGGCCGGGGGCGCGGGTGGCCGGGCTGCGGCGGGAGGGGCGGGCTTGGAGCCGCTGGGGGAGGCGGGCTGGCGCGGGGACCTTAGCGGCTCTGCTGCCCCCCGCAGGTGTGCCGGCGGGTGGAGAGGAGAGGAGGATGTGACTTCGCGGGAAGATGAAACCGAGCGCTGTGGAGACCACCGCCAAGGGAGCGCCTCCCCGTAAGCGGCGGGTCGCTGGGGATGACCGGGGAGGGGGCGGGGGGAGCTGCTGCGCCCCGGCTCGGAGCTCGGGGTGGGGGGGTTCCAGTCTGTTCCAAAGCTGGCGGGATCGCTTTCAGCGGCCGCCGCCGCCTTCCCGGCTCTCGTGAGATGCCGGCGGCCCGCCGGGTGCTGGGCTGGGGCTGGTGGGTGAGAGCTCTTTGCGCCGGCTTTGTTAGTGGCGAACAGCCGAAACCACCTTTGCGTGGTCTGAGGAGTTAAACGTAAAAGCGTGTACCTGAAAAGGCAGCTGGCGGACTTGCTGTCTGCTGCAAGCTGCTGGCAGTGCAGAGAAGCCAGGAGCAGAGCTGAAATGCGCTAGGCCGCTGCGCCGCCGGGCAGCTCTCTGCCGGGCCCGGGGTATTAAACCGCAGTCGCTTTGTGAGGGAGACTCTTCACTGTTACAGCGGTACTGCTGACTCGCTCCAGTCTTTTTTATTATCCTTAAGAAGTTTGATACGTATTTTCCAATCGTAACTCCAGTATTTAGTGTGTTAGTTTTTGAGCTGGCCTGGCCATCACGTGTGTGTGCTGGATGTAATACCATATTCGATCCCTGGTCATGTTCGGAATTTCACTTGCACACGTGCAATCAATCTTCTCTGTTCAGATTCTGAATCAGTTAACACTATCCTAAGATTCCCCATTTCCCTATTTCTCTAATTATACAAATCTGACTGCTGTTCCTGCTTCACTTATGTGTGTGTTCGTAACCATTAGTTACGGAATCCTGCAGCGTGAGTAGTGGTTCTGCTCCCTCTCCCATCTAAGACCATTTCAGGGAGGGGCTGTTTTGCATGTTGGTTTTTTGTCTCCAGAAGAGGCCTGCTCACTTCCTGTAGCAGCTCTCATTGTTTCTTCTGAGCTTCTCCAGAAGAGAAGCAACTAGAAGTAGGGCATCAGGCAGTGGGGAAGAAAAGACAGTGTAAAACTAATGATGTACAAATCTTGGGTGGTCCTCTGTCATTGTAAATGGATTCCTGTGGAAGTATGTACGAACAGAGAAGGTACAATTACTGTCACCTAATAATGTTCAGGTTTTCAGCTGTGTTTAGCTACAGGAGACTTCATGGGTTGTGTGTTGCTTCTGTGGATTTAGGACCCCTGAAAGTATTCCTCTTTCTTGTACTTGTGCAGCCTCCTCTAGAAATTACATCTTCATGTCAACAGTATTCTTTGGCAGCAAGCTACACAGGGTTGCCCTGTTGCACAGAGAATCAACTCCTGTTTTTCATTTTGTAGCTGACTCCCATACCTCTTCTACTGGAATAGGCTGTTTAGCCATTCTGTGTTCTTGATTTTGTATATCTGTATTATTCTTCTAAATCTCTTTTGCAGGTTGTATTTAAGCTGTGGCTGAGTACTGCATTTATGAAGTGGCATAAAAAATTTACCCATTTTATTTTCTGTTTCTTAGCAATTTCTTTTTTTCTTTTCTGATTGCTGCTCAATATTGGGCTGATGTTCTTGTAGAACTTTACCACACTCCAAGATCTCCTGGAGAAGTGAGACTTATTTCTCACTCTGACTGAATTTTTTTTATTTGCTTATTAAAATGTCTAGCCTAACAGGTCACATGGATAGCTCTGCATTGAGCATCAGGAAAGTTCATCAGCACAGTTTAATTGCTGTATGTGGTTTCTTCGTTTTAGAGTAAAATATACTGGGACAGAAAGAGTGATCATAACTAGAAAAGCTTAGTTTTCCTGCGTCTCTGGTAGGTGCTCAAAATTCAGATAAATAGTAGGATCTAGGTCTTGTATTCTTTGCTGTTTCAGTTACTTTTGACTGTTTTTTGTGATGGTGAGTCTATATTAATCCTTTCTGTTTCAGATGAATGAGACAGATTCTGTTCTAAAGCGGTGTCCTTCTCAGTGACTGTGCAAGTAGCGTATGTAGTGTAGTAGATCGCAAATACTTGCCAGATGGGTGAGAAAATTGATGGTATTGTATATCAACTGAAATAAAAAGTCCATTTTAGGATGTGATTTTAAGAAGACACCTTTAAGGGTTATATGTAGTATTATTATTAATGATATCCTGGTTTTGACGTGTTTAGCATACAGCTATTTTTTCCAAATCCTATATTGCATGGAAGATTGCCCTGCCATATCCATAACTTAGGAATTTTCCTTTTTAAAAAGTAAAAACCAAACACAGTTCATAAAACACAGTTCTTTTAAATTCCCTTTTCTTTTTGCAGCAAATGGAATGCAAGCAAAACCAGAAAAGATAAGATCTTCTCTGAAGAATGTGAAAAAAGATATAGGAAAACCAGAGAAATATAAATACAAGCCTCTCACTGGGAAGGTGTTTTACCTCGATATTCCATCAAATGTGATCTCTGAAAAAATAGGAAGGGACCTCAAAGAGCTAGGAGGGGTAAGTTAATGAGCAGAGACCTTTATGAAACTAGAAGAAAACTGCGCATGTGGAATGCCTTTTCCATGTTTTTGTATAACTGCATTTTAATATTATTTGTATTTTATAAGTGATGGAATTTTCTTTTATGCTTGTCTTAAGCTAATTGTTTGTATTAAACATTATCAACAAATTGTTTTTTTTGCTAGAAGCTGCTTTGCGAATTGTAACGAAAGTGTTTAATATAAATGCTTGTTTTCATTTGATTATTAATTTGCATAAAATTTTATCCAAATTAAGTTTTATTGTTTGAAGTGATTTTTTTCCTGCTGCTTCTGACTATATTGACATGTTTACACATTACTAACAAATGCTGAACTGAACCTGAAAGAGATTAGAGGAAGTGTTTTGCATATGCTTACTAGAAGTTGGTAACTTCAGTAAGTACTTTCTGCACAGAGTATGTTAATGAGTATTTTTAAATACTCTTATTTAAATAATAAATTCTGTAAGCATCTTAGTACTTCCCCCCCTAATTCTCTCTTCTGTATGGAAGAAACACTAAAACAAGCAAGTGCATGCTATGTTAGTAACACTCAAGCAATGCAATTGCTTAGTCCACTTTAAAGTTGAATATTTTTAATTAGTGTTGAGGAATCTTGCCAGTTAAATGTCCTGTAACCACAGAAGCAAAAGAGATCTGCTTAAATTGCTAGATAATACTGAACATGGCTTTGGCAATACTACTTTGACCTCAGAGCTGCACTGAGCAGTTTTATGGAATTGAAACTTGTAAATCAAGATGCTGTCTGAAATTATAGTAGAGGCAAGGAATAGTGATAATGTGGTTTCAAGTTAAATGCATCTCTTTTACATTTAGCATTAAATAAGTGCATGCTATCATCTGTCTTTCTCCCTAAACGAGAATTTTAGAAATTCATATGTGAAAGGTAAGGTTGCAAATAAAAGACTGAAAAGGAAGGTTTTCTGTTTTATTCTGAGGAGTATATGCCTACCGAGGCGTTCAACACCCTCAAGTTCAGCTGCCATGTGTGTTTTGTTGTTTCTTGTGTGGAGTGCATGCAAAAGTGTCTATGTTCCCATTTCTGTAAAAGGTACATAAAGCGGAATTGGAAGGCACAATTTCAAGCTTGCTGCCTGTGTGATTTGTGCTTTCCATACTGATTAGTAGAGAAGAGGAAAACACTTTTAAGCTACATAAACTGGCTAGAAGTAACAAGGTAGATAGAGCTGATAATCACACAACAGTTGGTAGTGAAAAACTGAAGGAGCAAAGTGGAAGAGAATAAGCACAGCAAACCCACATATTCTAAGATTTCCATATTCAGCAAGACAAAAATCTACTTAAGTCTTCTACCTTTTTGAGAAGTATTATGAATACTGTAGGTGTGAAACGTAACTAACCTGAAATTTTAATTGTTCTACTGGTTCTAAACTCAGTAAATTCATAGCTGCTTGCAAACTCTTAAGTTACATTTGTATAAATGTGCCTTTAAGTTTGGCTGAGCAATTCTATGTAATTTCTGTTGCATATATAAACTCTGATTTAGCTTGAATTCTTCTGTTACTTCTCAATGCAGTGTTTGAATTTTTCCATTTGAAAAGTGTTACAGGTAGATAGTTCAAAGAATGACAATCAAAACAGAGCTTGATAAAGATTACAAGATTAAAAAATTGAAATTGGAATTTGTGACTAGTACTACAGCTCAATTGTAATAGTCATCCAGATCTTTAGAAAATATCTTCTCATTAATTCAATGGTTTTTAAATATTCTAGAAGCTTTGTCACTTTAAAGTATGCAATATAAAATTGAGTTACTGATTTATTGTCTTGAACTAATTATTTGCTTTATATCTTTATATTTAGAGAGTGGAGAGTTTCCTTAGTAAAGATATCAGCTATCTGGTGTCTAATAAAAAGGAGGCAAAATTTGCACCATCTCTTGGTCAGATTTCTCCTGTTCCTAGCCCAGAATCTGCACATAATGGAGGAAATAGTTCACCTCATCCTAGCAACCGAAAAGATCGACATGACAGAAGTTCATTTAAGATAGGAGATACAGTAAGTTTCTTAATAATAGAACTGCAAATCAGGTACAACCTGTGGGATATACTCTTATTTTTTTCCTATTTTGTTTCCTGAAGATGGCAATATATTCCTTGGGTGAATAAGGTGGTTTTAAACATTTATTTTTTTTAACAGGTCAAACATACTTTTAAACTAGTTCAGGCTAACTTGTTAAACCTAACTAACTTAAACTAATTAAGCAGTTTCAAAAAGTAATTAAAAAAGGAGCCTTTTCTGCAAATAAGCAGACTACACTAAAATCTGTTGTAATATAGTACATCTGACACAATTAAACATTGACATTGTTATGTTTGACAACTGAATCAATTATGGGTAGGCTTGCGGTGGCATCCAGTGAATGGTTCCTGTCTCTTTAGCAACACAGCCTATTAAAATCTGGCTGCTGTGATGCTGTTACTGCAGGTTATCTACAGAAGCACTCTTTGACAGTAGTCCAAGGAAATAATTAAAATTGAACACTATGAATATTAAGTTTTTCTGAGCTCTTTCTTAGAGGATCATGTTAATTGCAATAGTTAATATTTGAATTCATGCAGGTTTACGTGAAGTTTCTTACATGGGCAAGTCTTACGCCCTTTCAAAATACAGTTAGAAACAATTAGCTGTACTAAATACATGGTGCTTATTTAGGAAGTTGACTACAAGCCAGTCTGTGGGATGGTTTTAGTGTTACATTGGTGAGATCACCTGATTTTGGAAATAGCCTGGATAGGTAAAGACATGCTCATTATGAATAAATGGCATAGAGTACAAAATGAGATGCACTGGTGAGAGAAAAGATGGGGATAAGACCAAGGCTATGATTATATTCATGACTGTTAGCTTAATCTGGCACAGGTCTAGCTGGTGAAAACTCATGGTTTGCTGTGTGCCGCTGGCTGCTTGTTCTTACCATCTGTGTTGTTCCAGCACTAACATTGCTTCAGCCATGCAGTGACCTTCTTTGGCTGAAAATAAGCACTTGTTCTTTTTTTTTGACTCTTTTTTTTCTTCCCCCAGACTGTATCAACCATAATCCTGTGAGGAAGATGTGAATTAATGAAAAATAGCAGTACAGTGAACAAAAGGAGATTATCATAGCTGAAATATGTATTTGTTAGCAAGTTGTAAATTGTCTTTTTTGAAATGAGTTCTTACCTGTTAAAAATGTGTTTCTGTTTTAATATAGGTAGGTATGAGCAGAGGAAAATCCTTAGTTGAAAAAGCAATCAAAGAGCAGGTAAGCCAAGTAATTAACAAATTTGTGCTTGAGAAACTTCAGGTTTGCTCTTCTGGAAAACAAGCAGTAGTAACAGTGATCTTGGGGTTCTAAGAGAGAAGTCCCTCATGGAATGCACAGGCAGAAGTGAAGGGATTGTCCTAAGTGAAACTGTTAGGTCATGCTTTCTGGGTGCTTCCTTAAGAGTTGAAAGTCTGTAGAGTCTTACGACTAGTATTATCATCTAGCTAGCATGTATATATATGTGTGTGTATATATATATATATAAAATAGCTAATGTTTGAGAAGTGTTCTTGAAGTTGAATGTATAAATTCACTGTCTTAAAAATCTTTCTACAAAATGTGACAATAGAGAACAGTTTTGGCTTTTTGAAAGGTTAAATACAGTCTTTTGATAGTGAAGTGCTGTGACACAGAGAAGTCAGTTGAGGAGAGCAGTAGTCCTTTGGCAGGAAGCAAATCATCTGCACTTTGATCTCAGCTTTTCAATTACATGTTGTAATTATTTGACATAATCAACTATATATTGTTTAACATTACAAATATAATTTATTGTTTGCAGGACTTCATCCCCTCTGGTAGTATACTGTCCAATGCTTTGAATTGGGGAGTGAAGATACTTCATATTGATGGTAAATATTGTTGTTTGATGAAGCCTAACCTGAACTTGCAATGTTCTTTTAATTATTTTGTTGAATTCAAAATACTAAAAATGATAAATTACTTCAAGCATACAAAATAAACTCAGCTGAGTGTAATTCTCCCTCTTTTTGCCAGATGTTAAAAATTACATTGAACAAAAGAAAAAGGAGCTCTACCTAATCAAAAGAGCAGGCAGTTCTTTTAAAGATGTGGTAAGTGGCTCTTTGCCATTTGTGAAAATGCAGTTTGTTTCATTAACTGAGAAAACACAGGTGTACTAAATACACTGCAAGGCTGTGAGCCTTACAGATTTTTTTTTTAATAAAGTCTTGCTCATGTTCAGTTTTTCTCAGACCAGTGTGTTGTATGAATTAATTTCAAAAACATTTGAAAAATAGCGGTATTATTAACAAATAAATCCCATAGTAGCATTGATTAAACGATGTGTAGACCTTTACTCTTGCAAAGGATATCTAAGAATCAGAAGTACCCAACTGTCTGCAATTTCCATTCTGCCAGCTTCAAAAATAATAAGTAATAAATTTGTAGTTTGGTTTTAGTATAATGTAGATTGTGGTTAAATTCCCTTGTATAATTTTCCCTATGACACAGTGTTTAGAAACCCTTCCCTTTTGGTGGACCGTTTTGAAGAATCACAGTTACATTTCCTGAAGAAACTTGTGTAGAGAATCTGTCAGTTGCTCAAGTCAGCATCTTTTCCTTCCTAGTCTTTTAAAAGAAGTAGCATAAAGTATCTTTGAGCTATTCTGCCAATAATGCAGTCAGCATGTGAAAATCCTGATTTCTCCAGTTTTCAGTGTCCCACTATCATACATTAAAACTTCTAGCTGTTTGTGTGCTCTGTCTGCACTTGCTTTGTAATATAAATTAAGCATGTGAAGTTGTACAATTATCTAGTCCAGGTGGGGATCTGTGATAAGTAAATGGAAACATACTATCTAGTGTATGTTACGGTTTTTTTTGGAATGCAATATTGACTGATTATTGAGGCCACATGAAATCTCCTGCTAGATCATCTGTGTATCAGTGTTTATGGATAGAAGGGTGTGTGTGTGTTTGCAAGTAGTCTAAGATACAAGTTTGTACCTTTACCAGAACCAATTACAGCTAAATGCTGATACTTGAATGTAAACTTTACTCTTTTCTGGAAACAAAATACTCCTTTCAATTTTAATCTTAATTCTTTAAAAAACAAAACAAAACACAAAACTAACCTGTGTGAATACTTTCAAATGAGTAGATTTGTTTTAATTGGAAGATGTTTCTGTCTGCAGTTTTTGGTGGCAGTTTACAGCTTTAGTTAGCTAGCATTTGTGAAGTGTTGTAAAAATGTTAACTGTATTTAAGAGTCAGCTTTCAACCATGGCATGATATTTTGGGGGAGGGGAGAGAGTAAGGGTATAAATTTACCTTTGTGTGGTTTTCATTTGATTTTGGGTTTAGGAAAAATAAATTTAAATGTCTCAAGGAGAACACTTTGTGTGTGTGTGTGGTGTAAAAATATATATATGTATTTGGGAAACATGTCACCATACTTCTGAAGTACTAATGAGCTTAATTTCCTGGAAAATTCATTGTGACTGTGTATGAAGTCATGATTAACACAGGCAGACCCTTGTAACTTAATTAGCTACAGCTAAATCTTTGAGTCAAGTGCAGAATAATATTCACAGAAATTTTATGCCTTTTTTTTTTTTTTTTTTTCAATAGGGGAAACAAATTACTGCTCAAAAGTCAAGAAGTAAGTATTTCAGAATTTGTAGAGGTTTCTGTTTTGCTTTATTTTCTGAATGCTTAAAAATGTACTGCAGTTCTCATCTGTTCAAGTGTGCTGCTGCGTTCTAGTTTGTATGTTGAAGGAAAGCACGTAGAAAAACTATTGAAATCAAGAGTTTGTCAAAACATGTAGATAACAAGTTCTAAAATAATGTCTGTTTAGTTACTCAGCTACTGGAGCAGCTTGCTGAATGAAGAAAAGTATTTCTCTCAATTCCTTTTTCTTCCCCCCGTTGAGCAGGTAGACTGAAAAATCCGTTTGTCAAGGTGGAAGACAGAAGTTGGTAAGTGTTATCTTCATGCATCAGTAATATGGTTCTCAAACAGTTAGTAAGCCTTAAGGAAGTAGCCTTCAGATTTCAGTTCCCTTTTGGCTTCCTGACTTTAGATGCCAGCCATACTGTCCTGTTATTGTAAGACAGAATTTTCATGTCTGCATGCTCTGCATAGCTATTTGTGTTTAGCCACTGAATGAGATTGAGCAAGTAGTAGTATGGTAGGGAACATTTATGATAGGTAACGGAAGTGAAAAGTTAGTATGCATCTCCAGTTTGTAGATCATGAGAGTGGGTTTCTTTGGGTTACGTTCTGCCAAGAGCCATATGAATGAAAAGGAAACGTGGAAGCTTTGAACCTTGACATCTTTTCGTAGATCCACATCCTCTAGACCAAAACACCAGTTAAACTTTGTGCTAAATTCCAGTCCTGTAGTCTCAACTCAATAAAATTCATCTCCTGCAGAGATTGTTTAGGTGTAAGGAAAGGGAAGTTGTTATAGTTAAAATCATCCCTTGATTTAGGTTTAATTTCCTGTTCAATCATTTCTTTTTTAAAAAAAAACAAATTATTTCAATATTCGCAGTAGCATGAAATCTGATACTTTCAGCCTTTAAAATTTTCATACCTTTCTGGTCCTGTAATCAATCAGACCTGGTTGTGTAAGGAAGTACCAGTTTGCCAGAAGTGAGAGAAGAATGAATTATAAAAAATGTGCAGTTCTGCACAGCATATTCTGTACTTTACATTCTGAACTAACTTCTGCTTTATGATGATCTTCATAAGCTCCAAATTCTTTGACCTGATTTCTTTGACACTTTCCTAAATTAAAAGAGAGATCTAAACCTGGTCTTATACTGTGAGCTGGTGTAATAGGCATGAGGGGCATGAGAATAGGGGGGGAACTGGACAATCACAGTTCTAAGTACAAGAAATTGGTATATAAATATGTATGAGTTTGACTTCTGAATATAGCTGGGTACTAAACATCTGAAACACTTTTAATGTTTATGTAACTTAATGTTTTTTAAATGTTTATGCAATGTAAGTAACAGTTTGGAAGCAGAACAAGATACTTAGCTGTCCCTATTATGTTTTTCCAGACTTGCTCTTTTTCTTCCGCCTGGGTAGCTTGTAACAGCAATGTGGGGAAAAAAAATCAGACTGAACTCTGACATCAGCATTTTGGTCACATGGTTCAGTATGTGAATTTTGGCATGTCCTATTTTAAACATTTTTAATATATTCAGATCACTGGTACAGTTGCTAGTTTTGAGTGCAGTGGTGTACAGGAGAATTACCTTTCTAGAAAATGAAAAGGTCAGATTTTATATTTTGAATGATGTATTGATTAAAATTTTTCAAAAAGAGAAAATGGTAAAATGGGAAAAAAAAATGCATTGGATGTTGGGAACTGCTGTAGCTTCTTCCACAGGAACACAGTTGCACAATCATCCAAATTGTTAGTTTTATTGGTTACCCAACTCTCAAGTTGGGTAGACATAGATAGGCAAGTAAATAGGCATGAAAGCCATACCCCAGGGAATATGTGACACCTATGGAAACTCAAGGCAAATCTATTTTGAGAAAGTATCAAGTTTATAGGAAAGAAGGAATTACTTGTTCTAGGATATTTATCTGCTTAGCATTCTATGTACATTAAGAGAAATACTTCTTTTCAATATTTTTGACCTGATTGTAATTTGTGCTATTAACTTTTTTTTTTTTTCATTTCTGATGGTTCTAATGCATTGCTGATGGTTTCAATGTTTTGTCTAATACAGCCACTACCGACCATTTTATCTGCAGTTACCCAGTTTTCCAGTTCTGAACTACTGTGTCCCAAAACCGTATAGTCCATTTGAGGTGGATAGGAAGCATCCTTCTGGTCAAAAGCAAACTCAGTCTAAGCAAAGGTTTGTTGAAAACTTGTAATTGAGGAGTGGATAGAGGAGAGGGTGGTTCTCTAAATTAATCCTAAGTAATTGTTTCCTAAAATAAGTGCTCTGCTTCTAATTTTGTGTGATATTTAATACTAATAGCCATGTCTGAGCTGATGTGTTTGCCGCACTGTAACTGTTCGTGTCTGTCTATCTTTCTGTCCCCTCTTTACCTGTCTTTAGTCCTTTTTTTGGACATACAGATGCGTACATCCAAAAATGTGGCCTTGTCCTTTCAGTGTGGGTCAGCATAAGATATTTTTTTCCTTTCTGGCACTGGTTTCTTCTTTGTCCTCATCTTGGATGTCATCCAGTAAGTATTTGACAGGAAGTGGATTACTAAGTCATCTTTTGATACTTTTTGGTATAATGCTAAAGTAGGCAGAAAAAAAAATATTAAACCAGTGACTCACAGTGCAAAATCATTGTTGATAAAAAGTGCATGTTGTTGATAATGTCTAATTCATAGACATTAGACTCTGCAAATATGGCTTCAACTCTTCAGAGATGAAAAGTGGATGCCAGCTGCCTAGTAGAATTGCAGTTGGTTTTACGGCAAGTGTTTATATGATACATTTTGGTATTCAGGGTCTATTTGAGCACTCCAGGTGCAGTTAGAACTTTCAGTAAATCAATTTTACTATTTGAAACTACTTAGGGGAGTCTTAATTATCTGGGTTTTGGTGAATCACGCTATTGTTTTGAATTTCCTCTACCTAGCATATCTGGAGTATTAATAATTCTTTCATTGATTTCTAAAATTGATTCACATGAGAGGCTAAAGATATTTAGGTGAAAGTAAGCTTTGCTGTATGTGGAGCTTTGAAGTGTTAAAAAAAGGGGGGAGAATATTCCTTTCGTTTATATGGATACAAGGAATATGATACATTAAAAAATTCACGAGTTACGTTAGAATAAATATTCCTATTTAATCTTTCAGGCTGGCACATGCCAAAGAGGGATTTAGGTGGGAGATTTTTTTCATATTCAGCACGTAAATGAGAGGCATGTCAGTTTCAGGAGAGAGCAGGGGGGAGTGCTCACTTGTTTTATTTTATCTGGGAGAAAACCATGTTGAGGTGAAGTTGTCAGTTCTGCTTGCTTCTGTGTTGGGTAAGACCTGTAGATGTTACTCAATCTTCAGATGCTGAATCCTGTTGCTTATATCCTGCTTTACTTGTTTGTTGTGATTTTTACAGTGGTAAAGAGGGAAGGTGGAAAGGCTGGTGTAATAGGTGCCACCTAACTGTGTACGTTTACTGTCCTGTGGAAACCAGCAAATGCTGGGGCAGGCATTACCAACTTAAGATTTATTGGTTGAAAGCAGTATACCCTTACTATGCTGAGCAATACACTGCTATGCTTTGTAAGTTAGATTTTCAGGACAGGTTTTTTGACGTAAAGTCCTGAGCTTACATCTCTGCAGATGCTTGGTAAAGTCTGTCAGAATGATTTTTGGCTAGACAGGGAGATGGCACTATTCCTCTGGAGTAAAAGGGAAGTAGACACTGGTTTTGCTTTAGCACTAGTTGATCATCTTTAGGTGGTTTAATAGTGAGTTGCAGGAAACTGCTCTCCCCAGATGAGGCCTCTGAAGGTTGTGGAGCAGCTATTGAAAACCTCTTCATGTTCTAATCTCCAGGAACAACTTTAGGTTCATTTCCTCATATTTCCACTTAGCCTGTGCCTATAAAAACAGGTCAAAACAGCGTTTGGTCAGCATATTCAAAACCTGCCTATAACCAACAAATGTGACTGTTCTTTACTTTTACCGAAGAATGAGAGGTTATCTGTTAGACCAGGTGGTTTTGCTGCATGTTTTATTGGCATCAGAAATAATGACAGTGGATGCAATGTTAGAAGACTTTCCTTTTTTTTTCTGGTTTGATTTTTATCAAGCCTTTTCTTTTATCAGCTATGCCCAGAGATTTCTATATGTCCTTTGATTTGTCACGTGAGGGTTTTTTGGTTAGCAATTTTGCATTATTTACTCTTGAGTTAGTGATAGTAGTACATCTGTACTAACCTGTATGTTTTATGCTTACATAGAGTTCTACAGGGTCTGGCTGTCTTTTTGCAGTAAATAATTTTCTTTTTTTTTTTTTTTTTTAATCAATATGTAATTTTTCTCTGTTTTTCCTAAGCATTGATTAACAATGTAAATAGTTTGAGGGGAAACAAAGCTTTTGCTATTTTTTTAAGTGAGTAAGAATGAATGTACTGTGAGAGGCAAGTGTAGAGCTCAGCTCCATATTTGATACTCATTAATATATCTTTTCTATTAACAGAAACAAAATAAATAGTGAGAAGGACTGTGGAACTCCTGTTCAGCTCCCTCAGAAGGACAAAAAAAAGAGAGGATATTGTGAATGTTGTGGGAAGAAATACGACGATCTGCAAATAGTATGTGAAATGTCAATATATGCTTTGATACAGTTATTAAAGAAATTTCTCCACCCTATGCATCCTGTAGTGGAGCCTCAGGAAGAATCTTAGTTTATTTGGCACAGTGGAAAGATGCAGCTTGAGCTGGATGCCTCTGGAGAGGGACCCTGAATAAAGAAATCCCTGGGCAATTATACCCTTACAGTCTTAGGTTTTCCTGCCCCTCATGTGACGGTTCAGTCCAATAATAATATTAAGGTCTCAGGTCTCCTTGTTCTTCAGTGGGTCTTGTCATTGTCTCTCAGCAGACTGTTTCTTCCCTTATCTCTGAGGTGGCAGCTTCTGCTGATGGGGGGTAGTGGCCTTTCTTGATTCCTTATCTCCTGGAGCAAACCAGCTCTGGGCCTCCTTTTACTTAAATAGGCAGTTTCAGTGTATTAGGTGAAAGTTCACAGCTTGTGGCCTAAGGCTTCAGCAAATTTAGCTACTAATGCTAAGCAGTTAATTCCAGACGGTTTCAGTCCAGTATTCCTTAACAGCAGTCATATTTCTTAAGTGTGGTATCAACAGTGTTTTCTACTTGCTAGTTTAATGTATTGTGTATCTTAAAAGATTTTTCTGAATATATCTCCTAAAAAGCAGCAAGTGGGTATTTTTTTCGCTTGTAGGTTTTAATTCTTGATTGCTGCTTCATTGTATGATATCTGAAGGCACTAAGTAGTTCATGTCTCAGAGACACTGGTAATAAATGAATGATATTTACTTACTGCTCTATATTGTACTGTTGACTTGTATATTTATATCTGTAGTATTAGATTTGTTTTCTGTTTTTTCTTTAATTCCAGCATCTTGAAAGTGAACAGCACCAAAATTTTGCGCACAGCACACAGTACCAAGTTGTTGATGACATAATCTCAAATTTTGTTTATGAGTTTGTTGAATACAAAGATGATGCAAAAAAAATGAGAAGGTAAGTTACATGTTCTAAAATTTAAATACTCTTGAGTTAAAACATTGAACGTAAAGATACTTTGTTCTGAAATTCTGGATTTAGTACAGAATAAATTAATATTTTTTGCTCTGAAATCACTGAAATTTGCAATGCAGTTGTATCTGGGAATTCAGTTCTATAAAGCAGAAATTAGAAGTGCAGATGCCATCACAGGAAAATGAGAGTGAAAGGAATTGCCAAAATTTGTCCTGCCTGTCTTTCTGCCTCAGAAAAGCAAGATCTGCTGTACTAAAATATTGGTGACAGGAGGACAGCAATGTCTGGACATCTTGCTCTAGAAACTTTGTTGTCATTCTTAGTGGCCTAAGAACAGCAGATGGTAGCCTCCTCAGTCAGAATGACCTTACCAGTGGAAAAACTTTTCCTAGTCTAATCTAGGTCTTCCAATCTATACTAAGCTCTCATGGCTTCTATCCTGTCTGTGCTGGACAAAGAAAGCAGATTTTCCTTTCTTCATAGCTCAAAAGCTTAAATGGGAGAGAAAGACACGTTTAATGTCTTGGACTGTAGGCATCAGTATCTTCATTACTTGAAACAGTAACTCAATTCAAGATTGCTCTGATTTTTTGGAAATTATTTGGAAGATAAGGAATAAGTATTTTTTTTTTAAAAAAAAGACAGATATTCTTAGTGACATCAAAGGAAATGCAAAGAGTCATGCAACTGCTAGCCTAATGAAGGCAAGCCTTTATTCCTTTTGTGATTTAAAAGTACTCAGGAGTGGTTAGGTTTGAAATACTGTGTCAAGAAAATCATATAACTATGCTAATTTTGTATGTGTATATCATAGAATATTTCTAAGTATTTGTAGAAATTTTGCATTATGTTCATTAACTTTTGTTCTGTATACTACTGTGAAATTTTACTGAAATAATAGACTACTTTGTGTATTTCTAAAACAATTTTGAGTTGCAGAAATCAATAAGAGAACATCAAATTCAAATATAAGGTGCTCTGTTCCTGTAGAAATAACGTGTTGCTACCCTAAATATATCTTCCCTTTAAAGTAAAAGCAAAAATTGCTTTGTCAGTTCAGTTGATTTTCTAGAATCACTTGCATATGGAATTGTTACCCATGTTTTTTTGAAGTGTTCGTTACTGATTTTAAACAATTTAATTGTAGGTCAAAATGTAGTACAGGATGTTTTTCTTCTATTACTGGAAAGATAACTAGACCGGATGAGCTGAAAGAACAACTGAAAAAGCAACGCCTTTCATTGAAAAGTTACTTGTGGAAGGATACAGCAATGAGGGCGCTCAAACTGGATCACCAGCCTGCAGAAGTACAACTGAATTCTGTACCAATACCTACCCCTGTTTCTGGATCTGTCTGTTCAGTTCTTCATTGCCATCTGTCACAACCTTCAGAACTAAAAAAGAAGATCAGAAATAATGATGAAAATATTGAAACTGATTGCTCCTGTGCTGCAAACTTAAGAGAAAATGTTGTATCATCAAATTTCTTACAGCCACCCCCTCAGAAGGATAACAATGCATGCATGGAGAACTTGCCTCAAGCTTATGAGCCATTCAGTAAAGAAATACTGGAACCAGAAGTAAATAAAAAGAATTTACAGTGTTTTCAGGAAGGCATGTGTACTTTATATTCTCACACTCAAGTTACAGATTTTAGTGATAAAAACCTATCACAGCCAAAACGAAAATTAAATAATGCAGTAGTTCTACCAGCAAAGTGTTTGAAAAAAACAGATGCCAATCCTACATTTGTCAAGAAGCATCGTGATTTATGTGATAATCATCAACAGATGCAGCACATTGTAGTTCTGGAGGCTGAGGTATCTGATACTGCTGTAAACAAAGAACTTAATGAATTGTCTGCCAGCTCTGCACACAGTTCACCGCCTGGAAAGCTGCACAGAAAAGTAAAGCTTTACTTGGGAAGAAACAAAAGAGAGCTCCGGAAACAGAATATGGAGTTATGCTTAAAGTATACAGATGGACTGTCTGTTTCCGAAGACAAGTTCTTGTAGCTCACCAGTGCAGGCCCTACCAGTATCATTTCAGACAAGTCAAAGAAACTCAGAATTTGGAGGTTTTTCAGGTTACACTGTAAACATCAACTGGCATGAAAGCTATGTGGGGAGGGCAGAATATAAATGTTAGGTGGTTATCATTTTCCTCTTTGTCCCCATTTGTTGGATTTTAATGCTGCTTTATTTAATAAAATGATTTTTCAAATAAACTTGCAAATTTAAGATTTTATTCTTGGAGACTTTAATCGTTGTATTATATGTACAGATGGTTTGGCTTTCAGGTTTTTTAATGCAAAAACTTCTGTATATGTAAGTATGAAGAATAACACTAAGGTGTTTTGTTTGGTTTTCTTAAAAGGTACTGCTTTATCACAGCTAGTAAAAGGCTCTGACTGCAAATTTGGGGGTAAATTAATTGCCAGGCGAAACGAATAAGTGTGATGTAGCTGCATTTGGATGGAATAATTTTCTAAAATCATTTATTATGGTACATTCTAAATAACCACATTATAAATAACTGGATGTTCCATTGTAAATAAGGCAGTCCGTTACTTATGGACTACTGATGTTTTCGAGACTTGGTTGGTTCCCTTCCCATTCCTTCTGCTGCTGCTTTATTAGAGAATGCAAAACAAGACGTATGTAATCACAAAGAAATAGTATTAGGAAAGCATGTTATTTTTTTGCCTGCTCTGACATAATTTATGTCTAAAGACTAAAACTAGCTGTGTTTTGTATTTCATCCAATAGGAAAGCAGTAATGTATACTTTTTATTTTTCTTTTTTTTTTAAACAAACACAAAAGCAACATAGCAACAATGACAAAAAAACAAGTAATGGGTTTCTGATTGACTCTAGTAACTTGTTTAGTTTGGGGTTTTTTTTCTTTCAGAGTGACCAGTTGGTCTGACTAGCTTACAGGCACAGTGACAGACACAAGTGAGAACAGAGAAAGATTTGAAGTACTGACAAAGTTTTCCCAGAGCTGATGTCTTTCAGAACTTCTGTACTTGTAAATCAGTGCAGGGCGTGGGTATGGAATTACAGGAGGTAATTGCAAAGCTTTATTAGTAAATGTAAGTGCCTTAAGGTCATGTAAGAGATTTAAACCAGCAGAAAATATTCCTTGCTTTTTGCATAGCTTGTTTGCATTTTTATCTGTTGCCCATTTAATATTTGCAAACTTATCTGTCAGTGTTAAAGTGCTTTCAGTCATTGCATACTGTTGTCTATCCTTGTAGGATATTTTCTACAAGGAGTAGGTAAAGCTTGGTGTGCAGGAATGGGTGAAGAAAATGATACCAAATTACTATCCTTTAAAGAACATATGAATTGTAAGCTTAATGTTGAAAGTAGCTGCCTAGGCTGTTGCTGTCACCCTGAAGGTGACATTCCTTATTCCACTGTTCCTATACTTGCCTGTAGAGTCTGGTAAGAACTGCTTTTGGTCACTCTGTCTTACTGGTCACTTCTGGCTTGATTTATAGTTTCTTCTGGTCTGGATTCACATAAGAAAATTCTATAGAAAGCCATTACAGAAATGAGCAAAATTAACATTTTAAAAAGGAGTTGATCTTGAATATATGTATCCATAGATATTTTTTGCCTGTATTTTGCCAATATATAGTGTTTAAGGCATGAGGCTTTAAAGTAGAACATTGAAGCAATTATTTTGTTCTTCATTTTGAGTGATGCTTTAGTGATAAAAGGATTGCAGTCTGATTTGGTGAATGCAATCCTATTTTAGGAACAAGTGTTCATTTTTCTTGAGAATGTTGGTTGGTTGGCATTTGGGTGGGGGTGGGGTTTTTTGTTTTTGTTTTTTTTTTGGTTTTGATTCAGTACTAAAGTTTTAAGCAAAACTTGCATTTTTTTCACCTAACATCACAATAATCTGTCAGTACGTACCTGTTGCAGACATCTGCCTCATCCCACCCAGAGACGCATATTTTTCTTGGTGTGGTGGCCTCCATCCGACTGGAATGTATATGCGTGGCTATTTGTATATATAAAAAATACTACAGTAGTTAAGGGGAGAGGTAGTCAGTGTTAGTAAATTGACTTGTCAGATAATCACTGTGTATGTTTTGCAGATGACTTGATGCAGTACTAGAACATGTTAGCTCAATGGGCACTACAAAGAGGAGATTTAAACACATGGGAATCTGGCTTTAGAATCTTAAGGGGAAAAAACTAAGGTTTGTCATTAAAATCGGAAGACTACATATGAAGACATTGCAATGCAGAACAAGATTGGAGAGTACACTGCTACTCGTAGCAAAAATCACTTCTAGTCCTCATGCAGGTGATGTTTACAGATGACTAGTCACATTAATGCTTGCTGAGTCCCCATTGTGTGTAGTATAGTCAGTGTCACAAACCACATAAGCCCATTGAACTGTTTCTAAAACAGATTTATTATCTTTCAAGCTTGTTTAAAAAAAACCCCTAGTTTTTACAAAAATCCAAAAGGAATGATACTACTATTTGAGAAAAATAAATATGAAAGGCTAGGTATTGGGACATTTATCCATCTCTCTTGCTTGTTCCCAGAGAAGAGAATGACTATTTTCAAAGTGTCAGGGATGCTGAGAAATGCCAAAACAGTTCAGACAAACACTACCACAAGTACCTGTAGTCACTAGAATAAAGGTTTAGCATTAGAAGTGCATTGTATCTGTTAAGTACATCTTTTTGATCGTTACATACTATATAATTAGTTTGAATTCTTCATAGATGCATTGATTTCTTCTAATGCACTTCTGGATTTTCTTTCTGTGAATTTGAGAAGCTGGTGTAGGTAACTTATATTCTATTCAAAACCAGTTGTTAGTATACTAACACTTGCTTCCTTTTTGTGGTGGTTAGAGAAACTTGGAGCTATGTTCCTATACTCTGCAGCATGCCCTTACACACAGCATGGGATTCAAGATGTTAATGCATCCAAATCTTCAGTTACAAAAAAAGGTGAAAGCTTTAACCCTTGTTCTGAACAGGTGCTACTTCATTTTAAAGTCTGAATGAAAAAAAAATAATCCTGTGGGCTTTTACATTATAAAAGTACTCTTAATAAAGTGACTATTGTATAGTTTAATGATCTTCGTTGTTTCTCTTTTATAGGTGTGGCAAGCATGTTTCTGGAGAAGTGGACTACGTTATAATCTTCAAAATGCTGAAACAGAAGGTGCATGCACACATACCATCACTGAAAGCCTGTGCAGACACTATTGGTTTGGTACCTCCGTGTAAAGGTGAGTTGTAACTTGTCTACTCAGACCCACTTTATTTCATTACCATGGGAGAGAGCAAAATTATTTTCAGTAAAGACTTTTAACATGGAAACTAGCTATACAATACAATGTTGAAGTAGTAAGATGCAATGGGGTGGCAGTAACATCAAAAGAAATGCAGGTCTTGAAATCTGCTTTTAGAAATAAGGCATGAGAAGAACTAGTGTATTACGTTGGTTACACCCCCATAAGGTTAGGTGTGGTATCTTTGCAGTGGATGCCCGACCGCTGCATATGACTTTGTTCCACATTATGTGTTTTATCTAGAACAGAAATGTTTCTCTTCAGGTAAATTTATGGCATGGCTGAGGGGATAGTTTCCAAGGGTTGGGAATGCTTGTGTGCGCACGCACATGCGTATGTGGGTACATATAGATACTCATATGGGTGTATGGTGATAACGGACTCTGAAACCGCGCACATCTAAGGAAGTTCTGCGATAACGTCCGAGTTGCCTGCACTCGGGTAAGCCCTATGCTCGGCAGCGGGATCTTCAAGCAATAATCTCTGTTGGCCAAGATCCGACTACAGAACACTGAACACGAAGCAACAGGTAGGTGACTGGCAAGCTGGCCTCCCCCTTTGGAGTTGGGGGGGGGGACGGGGGACTTAGTTACAACCGGAGGACCACTGAGCATGTTAACGTCGGTTCTGTCCTTCAGGGGCTGTCAGTGTGCACTGAGGTGGTTGAATCCATGTTCCACCTCAAGCTTGCAACTTTGGTTACCCGTTCATGCCATCATTGTTCTGTGTTACCTGCCAGCCTGCATTGCTGCAAGGCATATGACTCCTTAGATGCACCTGTCGGGGGTGGGTGTGTGCCTTCACCCTGTGCTCTGAAGAGCCTTGGCTGTGAAGGACTCGGCTAATATAACTGGTGAAGGTATCTATGAAGCTCTTGTGGTGGTCTCTGAGTGCAAGAATGATGGGGGAAAAATGGTGGCTGCTCTAACCGACGTTACAGTGGGGTATGTGGACACAGGATGGAAATATGAATCGCCCTGTACTCCCCAGCTGGAGAATCTCTGTGAGCTATATGGCCCATGTGACCTCTGGGCCAGTGGCTGATGAGCACCAAGGGTTGATGAAGGCTGCCCATGCTGGGCTCTTTGATCACATTGATAGCTGGTAGCATCAAGTCACAGGCTGTCTTGGTCTTACACTGAGTCTACCCAAAGGTGGAAATCACTTCCTTGCCCAAGTTTCATTCTGTAGATGTTCTGTATCTGAGATTAAGACATGCAATTAGATTATTAAGAATTATGGGAAATTCCTGAAACAGTGAAGTGTAAAATAAAACTACAATCAAATGTGAACGAGCATTCATATCATTCTTGTGTGACTAGTTTGGATGTTACTTGCGTGACAGCAGGAGATGGAGTCCCCTTTATCCCTCTTGTTTTTTCTATTTTGTTTATCCCTCTTTTTTTTTTCTATTTTGCATCATCTCATGAAAATACATTTCTGAAAAAGAAGCTATTTTTTTCAATTGCTTGCTGCCACTCACATTTAGCTGTAACCTCTGTATGCCTCTAATCCCCTCTCTCAAAGACAACCGAGGGGAAATTTTAGCAGCCAATCAGTCTAGAACAACTTTACAGCTTGCTTACAGAGAATATACATAAGTGGACTAGAAAACAAATGCCAAAATTGATTTCTTAGAATACCTAGTCTTCTGGACCATGTAAGGAGATTGTTTATGCTATTAAATGCAAGTGTAAGTAAAGGTAAATGCCATTAGTAATTCCAACCAGTAATAATGTCACCTGATACCTGTAGCAGAGTGAGGGTAGGTGTGAAATGAGTTCATTAACCAGATTAACATCTCTGAAGGATGCGAGATTAATATTTGGTGGGGTTTACCATGCATTCTGTAAATGTTACTGTTTGGTTTCTGATATTCAACAGTGTATCCACTTTAGAGAATGCAGCTATCCAAAATAAATGCTGAGCATCCCAGATATAGCACCATAAAAAGATTTGGGATGCAAAGCAGGTGTTTGGGTTGAGTCCAATTTCATTGGGATAAAACAGCTGCAGATTTGGGTGGCTGTCAGATTTGATCAAATTTTTTTTTATTGTTTTTATTTTGAGCTGAGGGGGGATCTTACTTAAAGATCCAGTGTCTCGAATATTCTTTGAGTATGTGGAAATTTTGACTTTAGAACCCAGGCTTTCTCTGTGACCTTCAGAACAGCTGTGCAATGTGGTACTCCAGTAGAATAGAGGTTGAGAGCCACACCATGGAAGTAATTTGCCAGGTGATGGTAGTTGCTTGTGTGGTTCAAGCCACCAGCTAGAGCAGGAATTTGGAGGTGGGTCTCACATTATTTCAGGAACAGGCACACCACCCCCAGATGTCACTTGGGGTTCATCTTTCAAGTACAAGGTGTGCAAGCAGGGTACTTGAGCCTCAGAAGCTTCATGGCCCTTGGAAAACGACACTTTTCTGGCCACAGAGATGCATGAATCTCATCCTGTAACCTGCATTCAGGTTGGTTTAGCTCAGTAGCTGTTTAGCTTGTTTCTGAGGATAATTTTAGCAAATAACTTGCCTGACATATTTTAGGGGTTACTACAGAAGATCTAACCTGGAGGCTCCTAAGTGAATGCAAGTTTTCTATGTTGTAAAACATGCATCAGATCTCTGAACGTCTTCTACTTTGCTGGTGCCCTGATTTCCAAACCACTTGCCATGAAGCCAAATGATTCTTTATTGAACAGAGATATAATAATATTTATCAAATGAAGATAAATAAAAAACTTAGCTTTCTTTACATCACCTGATTTTCTAAGAAACTCATGGTACTAAACTCTACTTGTAGTTACCCAGCCCAATCTCCTAATTCCCAGAGTGGTGAGCAGCAGTAACAAGATGTGCGAAAAGGATCCTGTGCAATGACTAGATGTGGGATGAAACCAGCACCAAAAAACTTGTATTTGTACACTCAGAATGAAAGAACTAGACAAAGTCTGAACCACTTTTATCCAAAACGGGCTGTTCATCGCTGCTTGTCCAGTTGTTTTTTCAGTCCATAAGAGCTTCCTGTCCCTCTAGATGCTGAGAATTTTGAAGGTAATTCCAAAGTACAGCCCAAGTAAAGACTTCAATGGACTAAATACTTGTTGAATGAAAGTGTATTTCTACTTATCAGCTTTGGATTTACTAGTTTTAATTCAGTTGACTTTTGTCTTACTTGCACACTGTGCTGCCAGAACAGAAAGCACCAGCTTACCTTCCCTGTACTATCTATATGACATTTTACTGTGTTTCTGTCCATTCATCACCATCTTGAATGATCCTAATCTTTCTGGGTTTTGTCACTGTCTTTCTCTGAGCCTTGCAATGTCCTCATAGGCAGTGGCCAGTGCAGTGCTCCAGATCAGACTGTACCTCCAATTTAATGTCAAAACAGATTGTGTGATAAGCTCTCTATTCAGATTACAATTGCATGCGCTTCCTGTTGCGAGGTGGTATTCATGCTCTGACCTGAGTAACCAGCAAGGTCAAATGTTTTTATGTACCTTAGTCAAAAAGGTCAGTGCTGTATCAGTCATGCAGTCAGAATGCACTGTTGACTGTAATTGGATGTGTAACTGGTACTGATACAAGAAAATCTAATTACCACGTATTCAGAGTGTAAGTGTGGTTTTCACATGGAAACATTTAGGGTGGTACACTTACGGTAACAGGTGGCCAGATGAATAGAGACAATTACAAAATATTCATAGATCTGCCTCTTATCAGGAAAGTCTTGCTATGCTTTTTATAAACTTAATAAATTATGACTGAATATTGACCACTGAGGATGTGTTTGTTAAAAAGTGCCCTAGTTTGCAGTTACAATCTGGTATATTTGAGAAACCAAAAGTTGCTGTATGTTGGCAGGAGAGTTACATTTTCCACAGCATTATGTTGCTGTAACATTCTTTAACTGGAGTGAGCGTTATTTTTCTGTCATGTCTATGCATACACAAGGCTCCATTGTGTATCCTTCAAAGCAGAAAAGTTAGATTTCATTGGAATTATAAAAATACAAAGCAATTTATGTAGGTTTTTTAGCATTTAAAAATGTGTTACTCTTTCAGCATGTTAAAGTGGGCTAATTTCTTCAGAACTTTAGGCAGTTTAAAACTGTGAATCTTGATAGCAGTCACTACTACTTACCGTAGTGGTTACACCAAAGCTTCAGTTTTACAACCAGGAGATAAATTCCAATAAATTAGAAGTACAATGTCAACAGAGCTGTTTAGTCCGTGTATCTGCCTTATCTTCTGTGGAAAGGAGAGAAGTAACACTTGGATGTTAAAATTAAGTGTTAAATCATGACTTGTAAGTAATTATGCTTCAAAAATAATATTTGGAATACCTATGGTAAATCAAAATCTGAATATCTACTTATCACATGTTTTTTTCCACTTTCTCTTGATCCTTTGAAATATTGGCATATGCTTTTCAGGCTTCATTTTTCTGCCATTGTAGTTTGGGTACAGAATGTGCTTATTATGTTTGGCAAGTCGTGAAGATGGGTTGCAACATAGGGTAGAGCTGTTCTTGCTAGTTCAAAAGAGAATTGGCCTAAATTTTCAGTAATTTCAGTAATAAAATTCCAGAGACCGTTAACTGGCAAGAGAATGAACATTGGAAAGTTGGCCTTCGTTTGCAAACAATTTCTTTGGGCATCCCAATATGAGAAGGATATCAAATTATTAGAGTGTGTCCAGAGGAGCGTGATCAAGATGGTGAAAGGTCTTGAGGACAGGACTTACAAGGAGCAGCTGAGGTCACTTGGCTTGTTCATCTTGGAGAAGAGAAGGCTGAGGGGTGACCCTGTCGCAGTCTGCAGCTCCCTCAAGGTGTCTAGCAGAGGGGGAGGTGCTGATGACCTCTCTCTGGTGACCAGCGATAGGACATGAGGAAATGGGATGAAGCTGCATCAGGGGACATTCAGATGGGACATTAGGGAAAGGTTCTCCACTAAAAGGGTGGTCAGTCACTGGAACAGGCTCCTCAGGGAAGTGGTCTTGGCACCGAGCCTGTCAGAGTTCAAGGAGCAGCTGAGCCAGCGCTCTTAGTCATATGGTTGTTTTAGGTAGTCCTGTGAGGAGCAGGGAGTTGGACTCAGTTTCCTTATGGGTCCCTTCCAACTTGAGATATTCTATGATTTCCTGGAAGAAGAAGAAAACCTGCCCCCTGATGTGAAAAAGCTTATTGCTCAGAGGTAGACCATCTGCCACAGTCCTGAGCAATGTCAAGGAGCTTCCAGTGAAGTAAGAGCAGGAAGTGAGTATCTATGTTCTGTGCCTGATTTCCAAAATGAACCTGGAAAAGGGTTCATTTCATAATCAATAAATTAAAACATTATTTCTCTGAAGGATTAATCCCATCAAATCATGCATTTTTAACCACTGTGTACAATGAAAGGGGACTTCAGGCATGCTGATCAGGATTTCCTTCATTGTGATTCAGATCCTCCAATGTGATATAGAAAATTCCTGCAATTTATTTAAGCCTTCTCTTTTGAATTAATCTTCAGTATTTATCATAGAAGTGCTTTCCTAGCCAAATGGGAGAAGGATATAAACAGGAGAGGTTTGCAAGGGGAGGGACATGAAAACTTTTTTCAGCTCTGTTTTGGCCAATTGCTTCTAGCGCACATACTTTTAAAAATGCCTTTATCTTTGCATTAGTTCGCTGTATTTCTAAAAAATGTTTTAAAAATTATTCTTAAAATTAGTGAAGGGTTTGATCAAAAGAGAGTTGGCATACTAGAAAAGTCCCAGATCTATGAAGCTACTCTCATCGTACCTCACCACATCCCCTGAGCCTGGAGATGTGCATTTGTAGTTGTTGGCTTAAGGCAGCTGTGCCTTGGCTAGTGCATCTTCCATGTGTGATATCTACACCGAATCTAGATGATGGTAATGGCACGAAAAAGAAGAAATATATGAGGTACTGACACAGTACAGTTAAACACTCTTTTCTTGGATATCTACTGCGTAACTGGTGTAATATTTACCCAATGTCATGAATTCTCACAGGAATGCTGACAGAAGCAGCTGTGGAAGAGTGTGCCAGTGGGGACAGTTTGGTCTTACTGGGAATAACTGTAGAGGCTGGCTGCACCCTGAAACATAAGGATTTACGAATTTTGAGAAAAAGGTTGAAACATCATATTGTAGTACTGATTTTTTAAATTATTATTTTTTTAATAAATAGCACTTTCTTGTTTTCTTTACCTATCCCACCTGTGGTTGTTCTGATACCCTGCAGCAGAGTTTTGTAAGCTAATAATGTGCTGTTTCAGTAACTGCTTGAGGATTTAATGGATACTTGGAGGTAATATTCCATCTTGCCTGTAGTGTATGACTGCAGTGTAAGCAGGGCAGCGCAAAACTTATTAGCCACTTTCTCCTTGAAGTTGATACATGCTTGCAGATGCAATACTGTGCTCCTACATTGCCTGTCTTGCTCCCATTCTCTGCTTGTTGAATCATCATTTTGTCTGGTTTTATATCGTGGAAACAAACTGTGAGAAACTGAGTTTCCTTCACCTGTCCTCTAATTGCTTCCCTTACTAAGATACTCTATGTAAGCAAGGTAAGACCTACAGAAAGATCAGGCCCGGAGCCCTGACCCTTCCCAGCAGTGGCTCCCTGGGAGCGTGGTCCCTGTGTGTGGGAGCCCACCGAAGGCAGCCTGGCAGCCTGAAATGCACGTAAGAGCAGAAATGGAGGTGCCAGGTGTCCTGGCTGTTGCCAGTGCAAGCAATGCCATTAATATTTATCTTCATAGTGGTTTTAAGATTACGGCATCAAAAGGTTGCTGGTTGGCTCTTTTTCCCCCCTTCATTTACTCTTCCAAACTATAATGAGCAGCAGTTGCAGTGCCATGTCCTGTGATGCCACCTCCTTCTTTATCGCTTACCCCTGGGGCAAACCTTGCAGCGGGGGGTCTGACCCCGCAGCCTCTTGCCAGGGTCGGGAGGGAGCTGGGAGCTGCATCTGCCCCCGTTCTGCTCTGACACTCCTGCTGCCCTCCCATCTCTCCCTCACCGTGCGCCGTGGCATCCTCGGCTTCGGAAAACGCCGGGGGGCGGGGGGGCCTTAGACAACTGCCGCTCTTGTCCCGTTTTCAACACGAAACGTAGTTGGGAAAGGTGGGACGTGCGGGGTGCTGGCAGGCGGCACTGCTGCCCGCGGCCTCCCGGTAGGTGGGAGTGTGCGACCGGGCTGCGGCCAGCCCTGGGCCGCGGGAGAGCCCCGGGTGTGGGGCGGCATGGCGGGGACCCCCGGCACTTCTGCCGCTCGCTCCAGCCTCTGGCTCGGTCCGGGAGAGCGCGTTGTAGCGTGACGCGAATGACGCCGCGTCGCGATCCTTCCCGGCTCTGTCCCCAAGCGCCACTCCAGTGGAGAAAGCGAAGAGGGGGTGGAAATTTAAGGAAAAAAGGTCATAGAGAAGGAAAGGGAGGTTTCTCTGGAGAGGAACGAGCCGCGGAGGCGAGCGGGGCCGGCGGCGGGGCGGGGCGGGGGCAGGGAGCGGAGACGCCCCGGGGCCCCGCCCGGCGGCACGGGCTGGCGGCGAGCGCGCGCCGTGCGGGGTTCCCTGGGCGGTGCGGCAGCGGGGCCGCCCCACGGGGTGGGGGCGTGGGGGCAGCTGCGGGCGCTCTGCGGCGCTCCCCTGGCTGCGGGGCTTCCCCTCCGGTCCCGCACCGGTCCCTCACGCCCGGGCAAACGACTACATTTCCCAGCACTTCCTTCTTCCGAGCGGGCTCTGCGGGGAGCATCGCCGGCTCTCGCCATCTCCTTCCCTCGCAGGGGGCTCGGCGCGGCGGCGGCGGCGGGGCGGAGCTCAGCTCGCAGTCCCGGCCCCGCGGCAGCCGCGGCCCCGCAGCGCTCCCCCCGCCCGTGCAGGCGCGGAGCCGGCGGCGCACGGCGGCGAGCGGGGCGGCGAGCAGCGCCATGCGGGCTGCCGCCTGCCTCCTCTCCCTGGCGCTCTGCGCCCTGCCCGCTCCCCCAGGTGAGTCGCGGCCGCGGGGCAGCGCCGCCGCGCTCGGGGCGGGCAGGGGAGTGGGGATGCTTGCGGCGGAGCCCCGTGGAAGCGGCGGGGCCGGGGGCGCAGCGGGTGACGGGTGCCTCTCCCCTGCCCAGGAGGCTCCGGGCCGGCGGCAGCGACAGCGACGGCGGGGCGGCGGGGCGAGAGCCGCTTCGCGGAGCGAGAGAGCATCAGGCCCCTGCGGCTGGTCTCCGGCGGCGGCGGCGGCGCGCGGCGGCCGGCGCTGAGCACGCGGGTGCGGAGCGGCGCGGCGCGGACGCAGGTAGGCGCCGGGCGGGGGGAGCGGAGCCGCGGCAGCCCCGGCACCTGCCGCCGCGGCCTGGCGGCCCCGCGGGGCGGCGAGGGGCTCCCCGGGCGGCAGCCGAGGCGGTAGTGCGGCGGCTCGCCCGCGCCCCTCCCGCGGGTGGGCCCTCGCCGCGGTGGTTTGGGAGCGGTGCCCGGCGCGGGGCCGGTTTTCCCGGGGGAGCGCTGGGCATGCCCGTCCTGCGGCAGCAGCGCCGGGGCGGGCTGCGGCGGCCCCCGGGCCCGCCGGTCCCCTGCCCGGCCGCCGGCCGGTGCTGCGGGCGGAGCGCGCTGCTCGCGGCTGCGGGGGCTGGGGGAGCCGCGGGGTGAAAGTTGCGGTGCCTTTGCGGCAGCTGGGGTTGGGTCGCTGCGGCTTCATTCCGGTTTCTGGCTTGAAATGTGGGCGGGTGTGTGTGTGTGTGCGTGCGGGGGGCTCGGAGGCGTTTTTAAAAATAGAGGCTGGAAATGGGAAGGGAATTGCTGGAAATAGAACGCGAGCTTGGCATCGCGGTGTGGCTGGGGTACCGCTGCCCAGGCGGGGTATGTTTCAGGTTTCCCTCACGTGAGGACCAATCCCTACAGCTTTTAACAAAGAGCCACCCCAGTTCCCTTTAAAACGCAGCGATTTCCATCTCAGTCACTGAGCAGCGTATCCGAGGTGGGCCATGGGTGTTAGACCTAGGGCAAAACCACATCGAGTCTGTGCTGTTGTAGATGAAGAACGTAAAAAAATTGCGCCTTTGAGGAAACAGCTGACATCCAAGATGAGTTGCAGGCTTCCCTTTCCTCCTCTTCCAACTGACTGCTGTCCGTTTAAGAAACAAAATAGCTGAAAATATTGTCTCAGATTTCTTTTTATAATCCATAAAGTTTAAGCACTGATAGCTTGTATTCTTTTTGTGTCACTAAATAATAAAGGCTCTCCATAGTGTATGTATTTGCCTCTGAATGTAACTTCACGTAAAGATTGCTCAGATGTGAGGGCCATATTTACAGTGCAATAAAATAGGATTCTGCAAGTTCCAGATTGGATGCTTTGTTTAAAAAAAAAAAAATAAAAATCCTCTCAGCATTTTGAAGGCCCTTGAACACCCAGAAGTTCAAGTGCTTTGTGACATGTCCATTTAAAAAGTAGTAATGATTGCATTTGGATCTAATATTAAGATTCGAATACCGGTCTTACAGAACAGGTCATTAATTAATGGGTTTTGCTTCTCTGAATGTCTCAACTTTTGTTCACCAAATCCTATGCTCATGAAGAATTTTCAGGTTATCCTCATTTAGTTGTTAGTATTAATGTTACTCCAACCAGACAAAAAAGTGACACTACTGAGTTAAAAAATGTTAAATGTTTACTTCACAACAGTCTTCAGGCTAAACTGAGCTTAAATTTGTAAAGCTGTGCATGCAACTACAACTTTTCCTTCTGATAAGAAGGTTCCCTCTGCTGCTTAAAATATCGACAGTCTCTCCCATGGTATCTGATGGCTGTTACCCACAGAAGGATGCCGCCACTGGTAGTGATTTGGAGGAAGAAAATTACGAAGCAAAAGCTGGCCAAACCGCATGGAGCTGTGCTGATTTTTTGTGTTCCTTGCATAGGGCAGAGTTACATCCTAATTGCAGGATACTGCATCCATTTGCCAGAGATCTGAGTCAGCTCGGCAGTAGTGGACCAGCAGCACAGCTGCCTTTGCTTAACTGAAGTTTTGTAAAAGCTGCCTTTAGGAAGGTATTTTTGCAGTAACAGTGTGAAGTGTTGTGCTGAGTAATCTAGTATACTGACTGCTCAAGTCTAGCATCCCATAAAAAACCCAACACCCTTACCTCTGCCAGAATGCTTGTAAAAGTTATGGACTGAGTTAACTTTTATGGTTGATTTTGGGTGGCTGGTAAAAGTCACACGAAGTATAAAGATGCAGGGTGCTGGATTCTGCTCACACATGAAGAGGCACCCATGCCTGCCCCGAAGAGTTAACAGTCCAAGATCTGTGGCATCTAAAAGCACAGCAGATGTGCCCTCTCCATCAATAACATTTTCACGTGTCTTAGTTTGTTTTATGATTGAATATGCTCTGACTGCCTCCATGCCCTATTCTATCCATTGCTAGTAGTCTTTGGACAGCTGTGTTTCAGAGTTAGAAAAAACTGGTCTTGAATAGAGATTTCAAACCAAAGCTAATGGCCTTGTGGCTTAGTTTAGGGAGGATGCTTCTTGGAGGAAGTTAAAGCATTCAAGAAGTATCTCTGATGGCTGAAGGACAAGCAGCTGTGTCTAGAAACGCAAAGATACCTGAATGGGATGGTGCAGTCAGAGGACTAGACAGTGAGGCTGTAGCTGTTGAATTAATGTAAAACAATGTAATTGTGTTTTGAATTGGATAAAGATAAAAGGAGAGAGAGAGATAAGCTGGAGAGAAGGAAGTCGCATTAAATCGGATTGGATTCCTTTAATTCCTTGATGAAAGCTTTAGTTGCAGAAAAGGGCAGAAGTTGTACAAGAGGGATGCAAGCCTGAGTTTGGAATTACACAAAGGGAAACTAAGATGGTCATTCAGGGTACAGCTGAAGGAAAGCGTTGCCTTTGCAGATCAGGAGTTTCAGAACAGGCTTAACGATGCAGGAGTGTAATATGAGAAAAGGAGGCGAAAGAAGGGAACCAAAGGCAGAACTGACTGGGAGGTAGGGTTTTTTCAGCACTTTTTGAGGTTCTTCTCTAGCAACCTCCTTTGTTTTGGGGATTTTGGGGCCATTGCCATAACTATTAATGACTTCTCTCTTTGATCTATTAAATAGTAAAGGAAATAGTCTATGTACTCATGCTAGAAACCCAGAATATAATTGCTTGAGAAACAAAATCAGCACGTTCCCAGTTGTAGCAGTCCAAGATTGCTGGACTCTGGAGCAAAGCATGAGGCAAATGTTGTAGGCTATTATATATTCATGTAATTAATGTTTTAATGTACAGTATGTAGTGGACATTGGAGAATTCACATGACTTTGGGTTTCTGCTTTTAATTCCGTTGCAGAATATAGTCACTACCAGTATCCGTGACGTTCCTGTATCTCAGTTTCTCTGTTCCCCAGAGGGGGCCTATTAGCAGCTGCACAGCACTTAATCTAAAGAGTAATCAAGATATATCTGAGAATATGCTAATATTAATATTATCATTAATGCAACCCAGGATCTTAGCAATGGACACTTAATTTGCTGTTGCATAAATAAGCCTGTTAGATGATGAATGTCCTCTATGGCAAGGACATTTAGTGAAGGCTAAGCTAAGATTTTTGTGTTCAAAAGAAAGCAAGCTCCTACTGTGGACATTTGTAAGGAACCTCTTACCTCCACACCTTGAGACGTATTTTAATTTGGTATTTTAAGAAGAACATGGGAAATGACAAGTCTCTTAGTGATTTCCTTTAGTGAATACTGTGCAGGCATGTTCTTCATTAAAATGTGAATGTGTAAGCATTCGTCTGCACTGCCTGCATTTGTTCTTCTCCTGTGAAAGAGACCAAAACAAAGCACAAAGTATGCCTTTACAAACTTGAGTTTGTACTCTCTGTCAGCACCTGGTTTGGAGGACCTTTTTCTCTAACCATATTCAGTGGATCAAATGTTGTGGTTACGAAGATGAGATTCATTTTCCGGCTGGACATTGGAGTACCAGACCTCTACATGCCTTCACCCAACAGATGCCTGCCTTTAACTTTTACATGTAACTTGATAGTGATCTTGCTCTCCTCAGCTGGACACTGCCAGTCAACACCCCTGGAGAAGGGTCCCAATTCTCCTTTGAGGCCAACATTTTGTGGTCATGCTAGTAAGTCTGCACACACAGTCTGAGGGACAACATTGTTCCTCTTGTGGCTTTCATTGCATTACTTGTTTTTGATCTGTTTAGGTGTTGCTATGGAAATTTGGGAGATTTGCTATGATTTTCAGTGGGAACAAGGTCCTGACTCAATGATCTACAGTGGACATGGATTCACTCATCTCTGCTGGCTATGAAAAACATTAATAGTATAGCGACTTCTGTTTCTCGGCCTGTTTTTCACTTGCTTGTCGCCAGTTACCACGAAGGTATGCTGGATTCCTTCCGAGTGAGCAGAAGGGCTGAGCTGGTTGTAGGGAGCTGGTGTGAAGGGGCTCCAGGACTGAACTGTCGGGAGACAGAAGTATGTGTTGTTTGTAGTCCGGAGGGACTCAGTAGTTTTCAGCAAAGTATTTATTTGTCTTCCACAGTCTGTATTTCCAAATTGTTTGTGACCAAATTCCATACGTTGATTTGGGAGCATGGCTTACAGATTTCTTAAGTAACTGCTTATTGCTAATAATCAGTTGCAGAGAAGCTCTGCTCTGTCATGCCGAGCTCGCATAGCTCTGCTTGAACTTGGAGTTGAAATCTACATTAGTTATTCATGTGTTGCCTGGTCTTTGCTATTGGATTCTCTGACTTCTTGGCTTCCTGCTCTAGTCTTCAAACAGGACGTCCCTGTTCTTTGCAGGTGCTTCTGAAACTGCTGACTTTATTTAAAAAAATCTCACTTTCTGTTCTGATGCTGTCAGCTTCTGTTGGTATTGCAAGTTCCCATGTTGGGTAGCTCAAACAATTAGTCATTTTTTTTTGTTGAAAAATGAGTTCTAGCTGTTGAGGGGCTTATAAAACATCTCTAGAGTTTGGGACTGATGGATGGTGACTGTTGGAAAGAGAAGTGTCATAAGAAGTTGCGGAATTTTAAAAATGCTTTTCTGCCCACTTAATCAAATGAATGCTGTGTCTTGGAGACGCTTAGGTGCAATTTTTGGTCAGCCTATCGCAAAACCAAAGGGAGAGGAGGCTAAACTGGGACTGAGGCAGTAGTGAGTAATAACACCAGTCTACTGCCAGATTTGGTTTTCTTCCTGTCATGTTGCCTCCCTCTTTCCTTAAGGTTTATAAGGCATTAGGCAAAAGGTGTGTGGTACTTTACTGTGTGTTGAATGTATGCTGTTCTGCAGTATTAATGTAAGGATAAGATACTTAGATCTAGCAATATTTTATGAATGTGTGAATGATAGTTAAAATACCAATACTCTTGATGCAGGTCCTGCCTTCCTGAAGAGGAATAAAAGTGCTGAAAGCCAAACCTTGCTATAGATTGCCATGTGATGCAAGGGTATTGAGTGCCCTTTGATTTCTGATGTAAGAGGGACTTTCAGATACACCTTTTTATAAAATATATGTATTCATAGTGTGTTCTAGTATTTTATAGGCAAAGAATATTTCAGATTTTTAATTTGTCCTTCTTTGCAAGCTCATTTCAGGGAAAGTCTTCCACTACTTGGTAATGAGATTTGTTACGACAGTAAATGTGTACGTCCGAAAAATCATCCAGCAAAAAACCTCTGGTAGCTGCTGCTTCTTCAGAGTTCATGTTGCAGAAATACCATATCAGGACTCAGATTTTGAGGGGTGATTAGGAGACATAGGTATCTTTGAAAATCCTAGCCTGGGTAAAAGGACTGCATGGAAATCTTTGTTCTGTGATATCTTCTTATTGCTTTTGCTGTAGCAGAGCTGAAAAGAGAGATATTCCAAAAGCTATGGCTTAATCTCATAAAACAGGCTTATATACAGTCATGAAGGATCTTAAAGGCTCAGGTGTAACAATCCTTATAGAAAGTATTTTCCCCAACATTTACTTGTTGCCATGATCATTGTAGGAACTGCAAAGCCTGATGGAGAAATCCTTTCCAGCTCTGGTAATCCATGTATCTGTATTCGCTCCTGATCTGTGTTGGTGCCCCTTAGTGCACTGAATATTCTTTGTGCCACTGTTTCACTGAGGATATTTGTTTTGGGACCCCTGTTGTGGCTAATGATCTGCTGTAACACATTAGCGATGCAGAAGTGTGTTGGATTCCAAGCGGCATCATGATAAATCTTGCTGAGATTTACCCAAATTATGGAGGAACTACATTTGAAGTTGACATTCACTCAGAAATGTTTGCCACAAGAGCATTATGTATGTATGCGTTTTTCTGTTATGGTAGATCTGGTACTATATTATTCTTCTGGTACTCTGGGTCCCTTTTGTAGTCTTCTCAGTAATCATACCAGTCTTTAAGGGACTCAAGACTAACAATGTTTCTTAGGGCTCTGCTTGGTAAAACATTATTGAGTTCTCCTGTCAAACACTGCTTAAAGGTCAATCGAACTGTGTAAAACCTTCAAAAGCCTGATAAGGTGCAGCTCTCTAGATTGTGGGTCCTTCTGGCTAGTGCTGTCTCAGTGTTTTTCCCTCCCAGTTCAGCTCTGCTGAGGTTTGTGGCCCTTCCATTTACTATGGCTGTGTCCTGCCAGGTTTCTCCCCTGGAGAAGATGGGGATCCTTGTCTTCACTCACACGGGTTTGAGACAAAGCCATTTCTCCTCCCTCGTAGATTGCCCTCCTGCTTTGGGGGAAGTAGCTCACCAGGCTTTTGTCGGATGATCTGGTTGCTAGCCCAGGCCCACGACTGCTCTCTGCGTCTGGATAATGGTGGATGTGGAGTGTGAAGTCCAGTACTACCAGAGGATCAAGCCCACCGCTCTTGGACACAGGATTGTGCTGTCTTCCTATGCGATATCTCTTTCTCATTCATCTACTGATATGGTTCATTTTTTTGGTCCCTAAATAATCTTTTTTCAGTATTGTGTTTTCTAGAGACAGTGTAATTGTTGGCTTCTTTCATGTTAACTGAAACTACTATATTTACTGTCTCCAAAAGTCACAGCGGCTCCCATCCTCTCTCGTTTTGACTGATTTACTTCAAACTACATCAAATTTTCTATGATAGTCTGTGGAAAACTTTCAGACAAGAAAGCCTTCTGAGCCCTTGTAGTCGTCTTCCCTTTGGCTTGCCAGTGGCCTCCTGGGTGGTATGGATATGCTTTCTGAGGAGATGTCTTCTGGAGTTATAGAGGGCTGTCAGATGGTGTTTTGCTCTTCATAGCCTCAAATGCACCCTGGTAGTACTCCTCTGAAGCTGTTGCAATATTTGCATTCATCTGAAGAGGAGAAATCATTGCTGCAGGGATGAACCGTGCAGCGGCAGCTGTGCTGAGCCACAGCCAAGCATGGAACCATGTCTCTCTCCTCAGATGGAGGCATGTTCAATGCAGAGGAGAGCTTTGGGCACATCAGATTGTCGCGACGGAGGGAAGATACGGTCACTCAATATGAGTGATCAGCAGACTTCGTTTATTGTCTCTTACAGTCACCTTTTATGCCTTCTTATAATTAGCTCATACATATTACAAAAGTTAAGCTCATTATTGGTTAGTTGCCTAAATACCAAGTCCGCCCCTAGTTTCTCTTCTGTAGTTTTATGTTCCCATCTGCAACATTCTTTTCCCACGGAAATCTTCCTGTTATTGTGTAACAAAAACAGCCAAAGACAGTGTATTTTGCTTTACTTCAGATAAGCTGAGAGCGATGTGCATTTTTGTCCAGCCAGCTGGACTATGTCTATGAGACCTTTTTCAGCTACCCAGTTATCCACAATTCCCCTGTTTTTATTTTGGGCGACATAGGCTTGGTTGACCATTTTCAATAACAGCGTTTTAACACAGGAAAATACACAGCCAACTTATAAAATCTCAGTTCAGAAGTATAATTCCAGAAATACCTGAAAAATAAAGTTAGCTTGAAGCTTTAATTTAGATGCTCTTTCTGTTCCAGTGATATGAAACGTTTAAAAAATTCAAAGGCAATTTTAAAGTTCTGAACATGGACTAATGCAAGCTCAAAACCCAAAAAGAAACCAAACTGATGTTTGACTAGGAATATTTGCAAATATTTTAGTGGAAAATCCCTGACCATTAACAATTTTCTGTCCAAATAACAACTGCCCTTATGCAACCAACCAGTCCATACATTTTCTGAAGAATACCTCATTGATATCAAAGAATTAACAAAGGGGAAAAAATAGTTCTAAGCTATATACATTCATAACTGGATTTTTCAATAGTTACATACAGATTTACACACTTAAGCCATAATGGCTTGTAGGTGATACACACAAGAAGAGTACGTTGCTTATCTGTCTGAATGTCTATGCTAAATTTGACAACTATGCCACAAGCCAAGCCTACATGGATGCTGTATGTTATGCACGTTCCTTAACAAACAGAAGTATAATAGACAAATTCCCAAGATCTAGTCCCCAACCTAATTATATTATTTTGTAGCCAATTAAGGAAAATAACACAAATGTGCATATCTATATGTGCACACACCTTTTAGTTCAGAACCAATCTGTGATAAAAGGCCTTAGCCTTATGGCATCATCGAATCTTAACGAGTACAGTAATTAAAAATGCAGTCTTACTGTAAGTGCGATTTATGCTGACATTCCCTCAAATGCTACACGTGAGTATTTCTCACTCAACTGCCTCAAGTTAAAATAGTAGTATTTGTTAATATGTATTAAAAAATCATTAATTCTCTACAATAGCAGTTGACTTCCATAACACTATGTAAGCAAAAGAGGCTTAAGATGGGTTTTCTGAATACTAACAATTTATTATAGACTGTCTAAACTCAAGTCTTGAAAGATTTCACTCTGCCAGACATAGAAACACTGTTGCACTCCAGTTGTGATATCCCTTTTCCCAAGTTGTCACATGCACATCTCGCTCAAGCAACATTATTGTTAAAGTTTCTCTCTGCTACATAAAAGCATATTGCACTTGTGGATATAAAAGACAGCACCCTTACTTAGATTATTACCTTATTACCTCATAACTCTTAGTATACCTTGTATCTCTGATTTCATCACTTCAAAAATTCACCAGAAGCAGATAAAACCACAGCATCAGATTAAACTACACCTTAACTGCCGATTCAAATAAAGGCATTCTCTTCAGGTATGCCTAATGCTTACAAATAATTTTGGCTGGCTTTGATCAAAAAACTATTATTACAATAATGATCAAAAATAATCCCGTTTGCAAAATGCCTTTGACAGCCTCCTAGTCCCAACCAATTTCCACATTCAGAATACAGCATAAATACAGAATACAGAATAAATTATCTCCATCAAGGCAAAAAGGCTTCTCTTTAAGCACAGAGATGTTTGCTAGTTCAAGGCAGAAACCCATTTCTTGTAGGGGACATCTGAAGCACTTTTTTTGGTGGGTTTGTAATCAAGTCCGTATTTTTCCTTGAGAAGCTTAAGCTGTTCCACTTGTTTCAGGAGTGTTTCCAACTCTGAGTTGTCGAATAGGTCCGTATTTCCCAAATATATCATACATTTCCTCCGCTGTGATTTTATACAGCAGGTTCCGAATACAGAGGATCCGATTGACCTCTGGGGGCAGCCAGATGTTAGCTCGCTTGGCCGCTTGCATCGCCATGGCGCCGATCGGAGGGGGGTGGGGGGGTGGGGGTGCCGCCTTGGAGAGAAACCGCGGCTGGGAAGGGGCCTGCCGGGCCGCTCGCCGCTGCCGCAGGGGTCCCGGATGCTGTCCCATACGCTAATAACCCGGGTAATGCCTTTTTACAATCTATGTCCCGAACGCTCCGCTTTTCTAAAAAGCATATGAGCGAATCGTACGTCGCTTGTCTCTCCATACCTTCGTCAGCGCTGTTGCAGCCTTTGCGAGACTTCGGCGACGCGTGGCCGGCGGGACCCTCTGTAGGTGCTCCCGGGCGCGGGGACTGTGCCCTTCCGCCTCCTGCGCTGCTTTCAGGACCGGTACCCGAATCTCCGTCGAACCGTGGCTCGCAGGTTCAGCCCTCTCTAGGGTCCCTGTTCGGGCGCCATTTGTCGCGACGGAGGGAAGACACGGTCACTCAATATGAGTGATCAGCAGACTTCGTTTATTGTCTCTTACAGTCACCTTTTATGCCTTCTTATAATTAGCTCATACATATTACAAAAGTTAAGCTCATTATTGGTTAGTTGCCTAAATACCAAGTCCGCCCCTAGTTTCTCTTCTGTAGTTATCTGTTCCCACCTGCAACATTCTTTTCCCACCGAAATCTTCCTGTTATTGTGTAACAAAAACAGCCAAAGACAGTGTATTTTGCTTTACTTCAGATAAGCTGAGAGCGATGTGCATTTTTGTCCAGCCAGCTGGACTATGTCTATGAGACCTTTTTCAGCTACCCAGTTATCCACATCAGATTACATCTGTGCAAGCTTTTTAATGCTTTAGTGGGATGACTGTGTGAAGGAAGGCTCGTGTCTTTTCCCAGGAACTTTTATCATGTGAATGTTGAGCAGCAGAGGTGGCTGAAGAGCTGTATGGGAGTGCTGAGCGTGTGGACAGGTGGGTTCTGCCAGGCTGTGGTGTGCACTTCCATGGTGGGGGTTGGCTGGTTGGGTAAGTTCAAGTGGAAAACCCACGTCATCTGACATTAAAGATGTGGTTATGTAGACATCAAAGAAAGTGGGAAATGATGTAGAGCTGTGTAACTGTTGAGTCAGTAGGAGTCCAGCTTGAAAACTGGATTCAGTTAAAAGAAAGTTAAGAAGCACGGCACTGCTGCAGGGCATTTGCCATCAGACAGTGGAATCTGGTGATTTGTCTGGTAATTTCACCAGCTCTTATTTGTCTACCTACACCAAATTCACTCTACAATCTCTCTCTATCTCTTTTTATTTTATTTTTTTTTAATGAAATGAATGTTACCAGATCAGAAAACTGTAGCAATTGACCATGCTTTAGAAAAAGCATATCCCAGAATGTAGCATTAATACAAGCTTTAGAAAAGGTTTGTGTGGGTAATTGCCTTTTAATGGTGCTTTGATTCAGAAAGTGTATGAGTGTGGAGGCTACAGCCCTGACTTACAGCTCAAAAATTGGGCAGAAAAATAGCGGTGTGTAGGAACATAGTCTGCTCCAGAAACGTCTCCTTGGAGTATTTCAGCCCCTGAAATTCTGTGGGAATGAAAAACATTCATCAGCTGTTTCAGAAAATATACAGTGAAAATGTATATTCATTTTGATCTCCTAAGCTGTACGCAGAGGACAAGGAGTTTTGAACTGTGCTTTTCAACTTTAAACAGGACTTTGATACTTGAATGTAGAGGGTGGGTCATACTTAAGAAGTGTTTTCTGTGGAGTTGATTGAGCAATGTATTGGCACGCCTGAGAGTCTGCAAGTTTCGTCAAGCTCTTCGTAGCCTGTGGTGCTGACAGAATGTTAGTAAACTTTCTGCTGTTGCCCAAGACACATTTCTGGGAAGAGTTAGCCGTGTTGGTAGGCTCTTGGTGTCAAAGTGCTTGTTACTTCCAGTGGGAAGAGCTAATCTTTTGGAAGCTTTCTTCTGTATACAAACTAAATGTAAGACCAGTTGAAAATGTTTGGAATATGTTGTGTTGCTGACAAATGTTGTATAAAGGAGCAAACTTAGTGTGCACTCTTTTTATTATGTTTAAATGCTTTATTTGTAATGTAAAGGTGGTGTGAACTGGGGTTTTTTTGCAGATTCCTTCAGTAGTAGAACTCTGTTCCTTCGTTTCTGAAGCCTACAAGAGATGCTGAAAAGCAGGCCTTTCTCGAAATGTTACTGATTCCTTTCAGAGCTTGGAAAACATGCAGCTAAAAGTGACCTCAAGGTGCCATCTGCTTCGGCGAGGGAAATGCCTTGACTGTTAGATCCATGGAGCCTTCCTTCTTGCCGGAATGGTGTCCTTGAGACAATAGTCCTTTGTGCAGCTGAATGACGCGGTGATCCAGATGGATTCATCCTCAAGTGCTGCCTGCACTTGCTGCCCTTATTGTGTGTTCCCTCCCCCTGCAGATGCGTTGCGCCTCGGTTGTTTGCCCCTCACGCTGCAGCTGTGCAAGAGTAGTGGCTCGTTTGGGTTCTGCCTGCTTGAAACTGCCAGGCATCCTTGGGACGGGGGATATTCCATTGACGAGAGATTTTCCTTGTTTGAATCCTTTCCCTCTGACCTCACGCTTCTTCACAAGGAAGAAGATTCACCTGCACAGTCCAGTCCTGTAGCATCTAGTGAGATAGATGGGACACATTGCTCTACTGCTGCTATTTCTAGCACTGCTCTTCGTGTTGTATCTGACCCTTTGAAACCCATGCTTGCTGTGGGGGGCAATGGAAACTGCGGTGTCCCCGCGTCGTGGAGCTGTCTGTGCTGCTCCCTGTCTGGTTTTAGAAGTGTGATCTTCAACAGTCATCACAGTTTTTGTATGAATTACGGTAGGAAAACGCTCTGACCTTTGCAAGTTTTCATTCATGACTTTCCTTTGTTGCGTATTTGTAACCCAGTACTTTATCAATTACCCTCGTAGTAACATACTTGGTCATACTTTTCCCAGATATTAGTCTTTGAGGAAGAAACTTGTCAAATGCATTTGAAAAACAAGAGGTTGAGCAGTCACCAGTTTTTCTGGGTTTGCCCAATAGCGATGTATTTAAGACCTCTTGCACATTAGTTAAATATGACCTTTTATACCTGAATCTTTGCTACTTTTCTTTCAGAAAAAGGAAAAGGATCCAAAAAGGGAGTATGACTTCCCAAAGGTTCTTGTGGTTCCTCCATTCACTAGGATATGAAGACTTTCACAACAACAGAAGTTACAGTAATTGGTCTCACAGGAAATAAAAAATTATAACTAAAATTTTCTTGAAGTCAAATTAACATCACCCTCTATACTTAAAAGCACAGTGAGTGTAAGACCTGCTACCATGGGATTTTCCTGGTGCTGGAAACAAGTGTTAGGTTGCCTCTTGGGAAGCAGCATCTTGCCCATTTCAAGTACTTAAATTTGTCCTTTTGGATCTGTGAGATCAAATGTTAGTTTGTGCTAAATCTGCTGGCAGTGACAGCCTGATAGTTTTCCTGTCTTCATTGCTCCATCATTTAACCTTGGGTGAATTTTTGAGGGAGATGAAGTGGAGGCAAGGAAGGATAGCAAGAAGAGAAGTTTTCAAGGGAAAATAAGAATTTTTTTTCCTTAGTTTATTGTAACTGTTCAAAGATGCTCATGGTTTTGGAGTGCCAGGTGAAGGTCTAGGGTGAGATGTGCAAGCAGATACAGCCTAGTCCATTGGAGCTTGGCATCACACCTCTGCAGAACCTCAGAAGGATCCCTGCTGCTACCTGGGCATTGGATCTGCCGTAGTGACACCTGCGTAATACATTGCATTGCTTTCTGCTCAGGGCTGCTTTATCTTGGTGCAGCTCCCCTCATCCATATTTTTCTGGGTACCTCTTTTACTTTACCATATTGAGTAAATTCAAACAGCCTCTGATTTCAAATCCATAAATAAATAATTTAAAAATATTTACTTTTTTTTACTATTGAGAAGAGTAATTACTGGCATTTTAGAGGTACAAGTAGTCCTTGCTTCTGACTCTGATCTCATAGATACTATGATGTTTATGCGGAGAAAAGCTATTTTAGGTCATGTTTACGACTTTGTCAAGATCTTCAACTGCTGAGAGCTGGCAAAACCCCACCAAAGTGAACTGAGCCATGGCACCACACTCCGGCTGATGGTGTTTAACTCTCCCTCTGCCCCACCCTCATTTGGCATGGCGAACAGATCTGTGATCCAGGATTCAAAAATGAACACGGACCTCTTAAAATCTTTTCTTATTTCTAGGCTTTCCTCAGAATAAATGACTTGTTTACTAAATGTACCGCAAAGATGCAGCTGTAAAAGCCTTTTCATCGAACCATGATTCTATTCTGCAGTTTTTTCATTAAATAACTTGCTCCGCCCCCCCCCCCCCCTCCCCCCCCCGGAAGCCCCATAGATATTTAGATTTACACAATGGCTAAAAAGAGAGAGCTTGTATGAAGAATGACAAATAATGATGATTAATATGTCAAATGAGTGCCTATAAATATTTTGAGAATGCTAGGGCAAGTAAAAATGAGATTTTGCAGTTCTTTAATATGCTGTGATATGTGAGTCCAGTTCAGTGACACTGACTGTTGATTAAAACTAGATGTTTGCAAATGGCAATAGAGAAGACCTGAGTAAATGACGTTGCATCTATAATTTATTGTGTATTTTTAAAAAAGATTATTTGGCTTGGAGATATTTATTTTTATTATTAGACCTAGTGTCTCTGAGCAAAGTTTTTATTTTTTTTCTTCCCAGTACAAGTAGAAAAGTAAGTTTTGGAACACATTTCTTATTTTACATACTGCAAGAATATACTGCATAACTCTGGATTTATTACAACACAACTGAGGCTGAAAATAATCTTTTTATAATGTGTGCATGTGCTTATTAGCACTATATTCCTTTACAGTAGCATAAATTTAAGTGTAACAATTATTTTCAAAACCACAGTTACCAATTCTTTTTAGATACATCTGCATAAAATGTTTAATTTTTCATTTAATATCAACGTATTTATTTTGATTTCCCATGGACTTACTCGTGTCCTTACTGAACTTCAGAGACAGTCATTTTACACACTTAAAGGGTTGTTAACAAGCTAATGGTTTCTGTTCTCCTATTAACATGGGGGGGAGGGGACATTAAATTCATATGTAAGGAATCTCTTATTTTATAAATGTGACTGACTCCCAGAATGTCTGCTCTAAAACCTTGTTGTTCTTACAAGCTCTGAAGCATAGATTCTTTTTTTGCTGTAACATTCTGTATTATTTTCTCTCTTGATTCTCTTGATGCTTTTCCTTCAAGTCTACAAATTTGATCAGAATCTTCTAATTAGAAACCACAATGCTATAAATAGTAGTAAATATAAACTTTTTTTACCTCAAAGGTCAAGTATATAAATAGGATTTTCTCATCAATTTTTTTAAAAAGGATGTTGTTCTCTTTTGATAGAAATTGTTGGTATCTCTTCCAGCAAAACTTACTAAGAAATATCTAAGTGCTTTATGAATGATACTTCAGAAGTAAGAAACATCTATTATGAGGAATTGCACGTTATATCACAATATAGTTTGAATTCTCTTTTTCCTTATTTTAATGAGGAAAAAGATTAGTCATCATATTAGTATGCTGCTTTCAACACCCAACTGATTATACACTCTGTGAGGAAAATTTCTAAAATACTTCCTTTCAAAATTCTTGTTACTTTGATTATTAAAGAAAGTGTGAAGTCTGTAAATATTTCAGTGCTGGTTAAAATATTTGACCTATTTAAAATGAAAGTCTTCCAAACGTATTTAAGGTTGCCTACGGTACAGTGCTTTGAGTCTCACCATTGACCTGCAATGATATGTGTTGGTTGCGGTTCATGTATGTGTGTTCCCTTTGCAGGTGCTTATTCTTCAGGGCCAGTTTCTGGAGAAAGCTGATCCCCAGCAATGGTGCTGAAGGGGCTGTATCAGAAATTACTGTTACTCTGTTGTGTTTCTTTGTAATAATAAATAGTCATACTTGCTTACTGATTGTCCATCTCCTCTGTTACTGCAGTGATCCCTGAGGCACGGAGCAGGTGATTTAAAATAATTGGAATTGCATCCCTCTTGGTTTGGCAGGAAGGTTTGCATTCCACTTTTGTTTTTCTGGGATTCAAGCTTTTAATATTTGTTTTAGATAAAATATCTTTGTGCTTAGTGATTTGAAATAATCCTTTTCACTCCATTTACTTTTGCTTCCTTTCAAACGTTCACTGAGATGCTTAAACTTTGCAAATTTTGACAGAAGTTGGCTCTCACATAGGGGCATTAGATGCATGGGATGCTTAGTGTTTTCTGTAGAAGAGGCTTGCAGGGTAATATGCTTTATGTGGTACTAGAAATTGCATCTGCAATACTGCAGCTAATTTCAGAGTTGTTATCAATATTTTCCTTTTTCAGTTGCATGACATTAAAATTTCAGGACTTTTTGATTGTGTCGGAGGCATGGCACTGCGCTCTTCCATTAAGTCGTTAGGTTCTCTTTTCCTGGCTCTTGTTCATGTTCTGCATTGAATGCATCCCTCCTGGTCTCCAAGAACTCCCTGTGACTCAGTTGTCAGCTGTTGATGTGTCATACCTATGGTTGTTGAAAAAGCCTCAAATTTTCTGAGAAGGTTCTTTGGTTTGAGAACTGAATGACATAATTGATTGTCTTGCTTCAGTGGTTCAGAGGAGCCTTTGCAGGTGTCTGTCTTGTCACTTCTACATGAATGAGGTGTTATAGGTGGAATAAAAGTACTTATTTCTTTGCTTTGGGCTCTTTTATTGACATATGTCTGTAAGTGTAAGCTTACTTTGCAGCTGGCCGTTTAACCTATTCACTGAGCAGGCAGGCTTAAAAATAGCATAGAGCCAAGACTTTTAAAAATACATTTCTTTATTTTGTGGTTCTTAACTAGATATTCAAAGGAATTGTTATCCTAAGAAAATGTACTGGCTTGCACTCTTAAGGTGCAGGTTTTTGTTAGGCTGAATGAGATATTAGTTGTCATTGAAAGGGGGAATCTCTCTTCCTCTTCATTCTCTCTTGCACGTCACCTCCAGCTTTGTTCTATTG
Organism: Falco punctatus; assembly: GCF_963210335.1. Classification (NCBI taxonomy): domain Eukaryota; kingdom Metazoa; phylum Chordata; class Aves; order Falconiformes; family Falconidae; genus Falco; species Falco punctatus. The sequence continues at coordinate 74,306,922 of NC_137583.1, forward strand.
CATCTATACAGTCACAGCATGAGTAGTTCATTTGGATCAGCTTATTTGTCCAACAGAAGATGGATCCACTCTATTAACGATGAATTTTCTGATGCTTTAGGCAGTCACATGAGTCGACAAGGGAGAGCAGGTGGGAACACGTGGCCTGGATGGGGCAGAACTGCTCATTTTCAGCAACAGCCCACAGTATGCAGTGTTGCGGTGTTTTACAACCACGTATTGGAGTTGAAGGAAGGGCTGCAGTTTCTGGAAAGGGCTGAGTTTGTCTGGCTATCCAAAATGTGCATCTTGGTGTCTCAGTAGGTTTGAGATGCAGTTGAGATATGCTTGATTGCCCTTGAGCTTAAATCTAAAGGTAAACTTCCTGGGTTTGCACCGCTTGTCTTGGAGGTGGTTACATCTCTGTAACGTTTTTCATCTTAATTTATTAATAAGCATTTTTTCCCTTAATTCCACATTAACAGCTTCTGTCAGGGAATAACTGTGGTCCAGGGTCACCTCAGAAATACATTAGCCTTGTACTTGTTTATCTTAGAGACATATTCAAGGAAGGAAATTTCCCAGACCAAATCAATATGATGCAATATCCCTAGCATTTAAAAACCAAACCAGACTGAAAAACCATAGTCATTTTTGCTTTTATAGTGAATGGGGTGAATACATTTTGATGACAAATGCTACATTTAGTATATGTACATTTAGAAATTTAAGTTAGGCTTTTTCTATTCTTTCTTACTGAAAAATTCTCTTTTGGTACCAGCATATGGTCATGTAGAAGGCTCAGTTATACTGTGTGCAGAGATCTAAAGATGGCATATGTAGCTGTGTTAACAAACAAAAATTAAAATGCTGTAGAATGTTCTTAACGTTTATTAATGTAATGATGAAAAGTGAACAACTGGGCTGCCATTACACCTTTGGTCAGAAATGGTTGTTGTGGTGCAGGTAGGCAAATGAAGGTTAGTCAAGGTCTGCAGACGTGCTGCAGTGGAACAAGGAAATGACAAAACCAGCATCAGCCCCTTGTACCTTACTTGATTCTCAGCCTGTCACATCCTTTTTGTGAGCAGCAGCCTAAAACTAGCAAGACAAGATGGAATTTTAAAATCATTCAAAGCAAACTCTGCGGCCTGAGAGTTGGGAAAGAAATGCAAATGCTAACATGATAATTTGTTGATTTTTTTTTTTTTTCTGTATTTGTGGCTGTGCTAACTGCTGCAGGGCAAAACCAGCTAAATGATGATCCTACATGTGGGTGTCCATACGTGCTGTGGGTGTCCATATGTGCTGTGGGTATCCATCGTTGTGGATACCAGCTGTGTCATGGGTCACTTGGGACTAGCTTCTGTTTTTTATTTTTTATTTTTTATTTCTTTAGGCTTTTTTAGATAGTAAGTAGACTTTTAATATCAATGGTAATTAATCACTGGAATGATTTACCCAGTTAAGGTAAACTGTATGTTATATTAAGTTAGTTGGTCAAAGATTATATATTTGTTCAAAGGAGTTGCTCTTAAATGATCCAGAAATTACAAGAACCACTTAGCGAAGACCGGTGGCCTGTGCTACAAAGCAGGTTGTATGCAATGGGGATAGCTGGAAGGATGTCTGACTGTGTGAATTTTATCTACTGAGGGGGCTTCTAAGAAGCTTTCCAGCTAATCCTGCATCCTTCTGAACTGTGATGTAAATATGTGGAATTCCTCATTATGCACATGTAGGTGTGCTGCAGTGGCACAGCTAGGCAGTTTTATAGAAGGCACTCAGCCTGAGCATCCTCTAATGAGAGAAGCTGCCTTCTGTTGTTTTTTTTTTTTTTCTTAAAGGAATCAACTGTTTGTAAATATGTATTCATGGTTATTGTCTTTTTTACTTATTAATACTTATGCTTATAGATGTAGACATAAAAAAAAATTCTGCTGTAGCACAACTAAGAATGTAATAAACAAAAAAGTCATGATTCCCTCAACTTTCTGTGTCCTTGCTGCTGTTCTTTTCCAGGGAAACTGGTATTGTCAACCCTTCTGGATTTAATGGCTATTGAAAGCCTGCCAGTAGTTTTAGAGAGAGGGAGAATTTGATGATTCACATTATCCCATCCTGTCCTGTGTTTCCCAGAGTTTTCAATAAATCATTTGTTACAGTTGTACCAGTCTGTATTGTATTTATTTAGAGAAGTGTAGTTTAGAGTTGTAAGTGGTTCTTCAGTGTTTCCTCTTAGATTCCTCTGTCTACATGCTTCAAATCTTAATGTGCAGATTTCAATGGAAAGAAAATAAGAACAAAGTTGAAACTGATCCAAAATGTCTGAAAGTAGCTTTTCTTATTAATTAGTTAAATAACATGGCTGTTCCGTTTCTTGGGAGTTTTCAGGTCTGGAAACAACTGTTGCGTTTCCATTGGATAGCTGAGTGTTTTCTTCCACTGCTACTAGAATAAATGTTCTATTTCTGGCAGATCGAGTTACAAAGTTTTCCAGTGTTTGTCCTCTATAGGACTGAATGAAAGCAATTAACTCAGGGAAAATGTATGGCAAAAAGAAAGAAAGAAGGAAAGAAAGAGATGTTTCTCTAGCACCCATTTTTAATTGGTTTTAGTGACTGGTCAGGGGGCTCGTGTTTTGGGAGCCTTTTGGAAGAGATACGAGCTACAGGGTGGTGAGTCAGCTTTACAGAAGATGCAACTAATCAGATGTTAGACCCCTGCTATCACCTTGCTATATAGGCTTAAATTAGAGTCTGTCTGAATGAACAGTTTCTTTCAGGTAGTGCCAGTGAGATTTGTGAATGTATCCTGGTCTGACCAAACCAGTAGCATCAAGCTGTCTTCCACCGGTGTGTGTCCAGAGTCAGGTTAAGGAACCAGTAACGTGTTAGCCGGGGGAATTCTTCCACTTCACGTAGGGTTTTGCCCAGAATGGAAGTTCAGTGAGCCATTGCCTATGGTGTGAATGGGCTGAGATGGGGGATTACTCCCAGTCATGGGCCACATTGTTGGGAATTCTTGAATAAGCCTTGTACATTCAGAAAACAGATCTTTATTTGTTATCATAGACTGCTTTGTCTGTTTCGGTGCAATTTTATTTGGTTAATGGTATATTGTTCCTTAGTAAATGTATTTAATTTCTGCATTCATAAACCTGTACGATATGTTTTGTTGTGGCTGAATACTAATTCCAGTCTTTTCAATATTGCAGTCTACCCACATTGCTCGAGCCAGCTTCCAGGTTGATGCTTTTGGATCATCTTTCATCCTAGATGTGACGCTAAACCAGTAAGTAATGACTGTATGTTACTCCACATTTGTTCAAGACCTGGTGGCTGTGAAATGTAATTTTCCAGTGGAGGCTTTAGAGGCTGTATTACAGCAGAAATGCTATTTCTAGGTATTGAGTTCATCTGTTAGTAGTATATTTTAAATTCTTTTGTTATTTTCTCAGGTACTCTTCTAGGCTTTGATACTCCTATTGTTACTACTCAGTAGCTGTTGCAGTGTAAATAATGTTTCAGTCTTATAATACTTTCATTTGTCATCTTTCAGTTTACCATAAAGGCAAATGACTATACTCATGTAGAGGCTTCCTGGGTATTAAAAGATGGATTTGCTGAAAACTGGTAGCTGTTAGCATTCTAATAACCTAGTGTAAAGTATTGGAGGGACAGCAATTGCACAACAGCTAATCCTCAAAAAAGAATGAGATGGATAGTCGGGAATGAAGTTTCTCCGGATGTGTTTACGGTCTTTTGGGAACAGAGGAGCATTATAAGGCAGTAGCACACTGTGAACTCCAGTCTACGAGGAAAGATTGAACGATAGTAGAGTTAAAGTGAAATCTGGTGTAGCTTTCAGTAAGGAGTTTTTGAAATAGCCTATTAGCACAGGTGTTTTAAAATAGGAGTTGCTTTGTTTTTTTGCTCTGAAGTGAAAAGATAACAAATAATATAGTAAATAGAAATGCTTTGTTAAGTAATCTAGCTCCTAATAATTGATGTTGCATGATTTAGTGTAAGAGTTTGTGCTCAATTGCTACAAGTTTTTCTGCTGTAATGATGAACCTTTACCATTTGCTACGGGAGACACTCAGATTTCAGGTTTTTTCACTTGTAAACACATTTTAAACACTGGCAATTTCTTTATGTGCTCTGACGAGTTAGAAACCACATGTGAATCCTTGCTGGTTACAGATGGCACAGGCACTGTGCTGCTGGAAGGAGAGGGAAAGAGGCTGACTTAAAAGTATGATTTTATAACAAATGCATTTTAAAAGAATTCTAGAGGGAAAATTTTCTGCTGAAAAGCACCAAATCCTCCACATTGAAATGTTTGTTGGAAATAGCAATTTTGTATGCATGTTTATACCTTACTGAGAGTACGTTGCACAAACCTATTTATACTTTGGCTGTCAGATCAGTGGTGTGGTCACAGTTTCTGAAAGGTCAGGATTGTCCTTACAGTATGAATTTCAGGTCATCTTAATAAAAGTAAAGATGTTTACTAATGGTATATGAAAAGGATATGATTCTATGAGCTGCAGCAGTTCTCTGTGGGTGCATTCTTTGTTTACACACATGTACATATGCACATAAACACACACCCAAACACATAAGTTTTAAATTTGATTTGTTTTGAGCTGGATCCTATTTTTATGTAATTATTTTGTTGTCTTTGTTATTAGACCAGTATTTGTTTGAGTAAGACTATCAGAATGTATCCTTATTGTTCTTAAGAGTGCCATAACCCAACTTAAATATGAACTTTTCTTGAGGAGCTATGCTTTTTATGATGTGAAAAAAGTACTCTCACAAATTGTGGAAAATGAAAACAAGAAGGCAGCAAGGAAATCAAGATGCTTGGCTTCAATCATGGTATTTGAATCAAATTTAAACTACCTGTGAAATGGCATTTGCAGATCATCAAATAAAAAGAGGGGCAAGTATACCAGAGCAACATTTAAAATGTATTCATAATTATTATTATTCCTGTGAAAAAATCTGTTTCATTCTGTGTATATTTTTCTTCTGTTGCAATTCTTACTATCCATATTATATTCTGTATGTATTTTTTAAGGGTCTTGAGAGAAAATCACTAATTTTTTTGAGAAGTGGTTTGCAAATTTAGCCCACAGTAGCTTTATAGTTGAAAAGTAGTTGAATTCTTGTAAGGAGCAAGGTTCAAGTTCTTCTCTGGAAAAAATACCAGCTTAATATTTATAACTGAACCCCTGCTAACACCAAAAGCGTGCTGAAGCAGACCCCTGTGCTAAAATTAGCTCTTACGTGTAATACACATTTGAGGACTGTTAAAGGAGGTATGGGGGACATAGCGGGGGAAAAAGTGATGTAAAATACATAGGAGACTGACAAAGGCAGCAAGAGGCTCTCCTTTCTGATAACCTTTCTTGAGTCTCCGTGCTGTTTAAAGATTGATGTATACAGCTTGTACATCCGGAGATAAGCGAGGAGCATCTCTAGTTAGTGGTGGCCAGTCACAGTGAAAGTGTTCGTTCTTCCATATGGTTCCGCAATTTATGGAAGAAAAAAGTTAAAAATTATAGTAGCAAACAGAGAGCTTTAAAAAAACCCCAGAAACTAAAATATGCCTCTGCCCCCCTAATGTCTGTCTGCAAATAGATTTTCTTCTTTTGTTGCTTTCTTTGTGGGCATTGTTTTCTCTATTCCCTTCAAATCCATCTTTCTATCTGACAAACTGTTGCTCTGTTTCCTCAGCTGCATTTGCCTGTGCTTTGTTATACATCCCCCTGTTACCTACCTTTTTGTATTTTGTATTCTGTTGTGTTTGTGTATTTCCTATCTCTGTTCTTACTCAGCTTTCTGAAGAGTCACACACTGCTTTCTCTTCTTTTTCCATCAGGGATAATTGTCTCCTCTGCCATCATCATAGGTACCACTCAACTTTCTTGTTTTTCTTGCAACATTTTTCTTGACAACTTTTTGTACACTCACCTTTGAGGCTGGCAGAAATGTTTATGGTCTCCTACTTGTCTCTCTTCCCCCATTACCTGATACCCTCTGTTTTATCTCTCTGCTTCACTAAAGGAGATGCTACTGTTGAATCTGGGTGTTCGCTGAAGCAGCTTTCCTTTCCTAGTCCCTTCCTCTGCCAGCTCTCACAACAGTGGCTTGCAACCAGCAGCTGATCTCTGCAGTGGGACAAGCTGGGAAGGTACAGGAGGTGGGCAGGAAAATAAAAAAGCAGACCTTACACTGACCCTTCAGACATCAGCAAAACTGAGGCCCAGGAAGGGAACGTTCTGCCATTCCTGGATGCGAGTGAGAGCAAGGAAAAAAAAGATTTCCAGCTGGCATTACAGTTTAATTTCACACTGAAATCTGCATGCTTTCTTCTTGCTTGTTTTGGATCTCAACCAGTTTTGAGTGCGTATTTGTTCACATTAAATGCAGATGTGAGATACACTGAAACGTTGCCTTGAATGATAATAAAAAAATAATAATAAGCTGATATAATTACAATGTAGTACAGTTTAGTTTCAGTTTTTGCAGTGATGGTGGTATTTTCTCTACATACCTCACCATTCGTTCTCTCTTCCTTTCTTCTGCGAGTTGCCGTAGTGTCTCTACAATGAGTTTTTTTTTAAGATAGTGTTTCTTTTAAAACTTTTTTTTTCCTGTTCAACTGGCAGAAGTATTTACAAAGGAGCTTGCAGATCAAATCAGTTGTATTTTTAAAAGGTTCAATCCCTGACGCAAAGGTTTGGGGTGTATTAGTTGCCTCAGTGTGTTTATGAAGCCGTTGCCTTGGTGTCCTGCATCCAGTGGAGCTGTTTTCGGTGCCCATTTTCGTTATTGCCGCCTGCAGGATCAGCAAACCCAGGGCCTGATTGCTGGGCTGCACAGGCAGGTGCTGCTTGCAGCCTTCCCTCCTCCAGCGTGTGTCCGGCTTTGGCCATGGAATTATAGAATTGTTTAGGTTGGAAAGGCCTTTAAGATCATAGAGTCCAACTGTTAACCTCGCACTGCCCAACCTGGAACTTTGCAGGAGCTGTGTAGTAATCAAATATGCTTATTTGTTCATTTTCTTAATTCCTTCCCCTTGAAGCTTTTAATGCTGAGATGGCATCTGTGGCTTAGAAAATGGCTGTTTCTTTTTTTGTGCAGAATATTTCTTCTTAAATGTAGCCACATGTCCATTTACACTCTCACCTTGGGCTGTAATTATGCAATTAAACAGCAGAGCTCACTAGGAACCTGTGGACCACGTGGATCTGTCTGAGGGGACCTGGACCAGGGTGTGTTCATCTGCCTGTGAAACAGCAGAGAACTAATGACATGATGGCCCAAGGCAAGCTGTGATCATGGGGTTGGATCGGGGAGGAGCATGCTGCAAGTTGGTTAATTGGAAAAACTACAGCAGCTATGTTTGTCTGGAGCGTGGAAAGGCCTCGGCATGGGGTGACCACCTAAGGTTCACTTTGTGGTAGCCATGTTGGGCAAGAAGGATAATCAAACTGCAGCACTAAGTTGTCCTTCCTAGCTGCAGCATCATCCTTCATACGAGGGCTCTGGTGTCTCCTGTCATGGAGACGAGCAGAGAGCGTTTTGTGAGTCTGAGTCTGAATCGTGGTCACTTCTGAGGTGCAGGGTGGACACCAGCTGCCCTGCTCAGGAGACTCTTGGCCTTCAGAAAGCTCCTGGGAGCACCTGGCCACCTGCGTGTGCCCTGGTCCATCATGCTGTAACAAGAGCAGCCCTCCCTGATCATGGCTTTTTTAGCGAGGGTGAACACACTGATAGCCTGAGATCCTCAGGTTCGTGGTGACAGGGAAGTGCTCTGAAGGGTCACAAGCATAAATAAGTATTTCAAGCTTATATTCAGCACTTCAGGACTGCTCTGTCCTTCCTGGTGACAGTCACTAGGATGGAGCATAATTGCCACCTGCTTTCTCTTTTTGCAACACAAATTTAATTCCTCTGGTCCATGTGTTAGTGGAAAATAACCTACAAAGAAGTAGTAGGCTGGGCCAGGTGTGCTGGGAAACCCTACCCCTTCAGGAAGCTCACACATCTTCTGTTACTGTCAAGCACCTGACTGTGTCCCAGAAGAGTATCAACACTGTGTATAAATCGATGGTCATGACGATAAACTACCCTCACAAGGCTGAGAGATTTCAAATGAGGCAGTTTTTATAAATTCTGAAATCACTTTATTCTCTATGTGGAAAATAAATGCCCTTTTCTTTTAGTTTATCAAAAGGTAGGCAAAACCAGAGAAGCTTCTTCAGAAAAGATTGATAGATATTTTGTATATTTCAATCTTAATTTAAATTATTTCTTGTAAGTGCTACTAACAGGCAGGTTCCTGGCTCTCTAGGAATTGATTATTTTGCCTTGTCACTGAATGGTTTTTGCAGCTTCTGCTGAGAAGGATACAGACGTTCCTCGTGCCTTGTGGGGAATTTTTATTAGGAATGTCTTTTAACTAGAGTTTTTTAGACCTTACAGAATCAGTTCATAAACTTCATCAAAAAATCCTGAAAACAGAACCAAAATAAAAGGCAGCTTGACAGACAAGTGCCAGGTTTTTCAAGAGACAAACTGCTGAAACCTTGCCTGTAATTTCTCTTGGCAAATGGTCTCCAACACTAATATCAATGTGTCATGTAAGCTGTAAATGAAAAACATATTCCTAAATTTGCTCTAAATTGTAAACATTTGGCTGCGTGGAATTCAGAAAGATTAGCTTCCTGATGTGGTTTAAAAAATGCAGTTACACCGTTTGTGACACTTAGAATTTCTGGTAAGTCTGTCTCCTGCATTGCCCCGGGGGGTCTCGCACTCCCCCTGGGCACCCACAGGATGGGTGTGCGGTTGCGGGCCTCTGTGTGATGTGACGTGACCTGATGGGTCGTGCTGCTGGGTGTGGGAGGACCCGTCTGCCTTTCCTGTTCAAAAAGTACTCCGTGCTTTATATCTCCATTACTCTTGTAATGGCTCCTGGTAACAGCATGTGGTAAGTGATGGTCAGATCAAACCTGAGGAGGAGTGGTTCTTCCTTGAAGCTGTTTTGGGTCTCCCTAAAGTTCAACTCAATCCCTTATTAGTTATTATAATGAATACCTTGGCTGCACACATTCCCAGTTGTTCTCATTAGCAGCTGGAATTTATTGGGATGGAGGGAATTCAGGCTCTGTTCGCTTTCCTTATTCATGCCCTATGTACCCAGGCTAAGGATCCCCATTTGGGTATGATCACATTTTGGTAATTGATTCTTACTTAAAATAATGCTGCTGCTTTTTTCTTTTTTTTTTTTTTTTTTTTTTTCCCCACCATATGAGAGTGCTCTGAAAATTTAATTATAATATACCAATTTACGGGTAGCACTATATAGACTGAGTTCAGCTTTCCTGAATGAGCTACTGAATCATGTTCTGCATTATTTCTGAATTATTTGTTAAGTCCTCTTTCTCATGTGCTCTGTGATCAGAACCCCAGCTGACCCAACAAGATTGTTCTTTCACAACCCCATTTTGCAAAGTCATTTCCTCCCTCTCCCAGTCTTTGATGGAAAAATTGGTATGGGCATAATTGCAAACCAGACTTAAGAAACACTTTCTCCCTGATACTATTGCTTATTTTGCTCTTTGGGAGGCTTTGGGAGGTAATTATTCTGCATCTCCATTTGTGCTAGCCTGCTTTGCTAACACATACTTTGTACAAACTGTTTTTTAATGTTTTATAGTTGTTTTTTTTTAATCTTTAAGGAAAAATGGCAGTTCTGTAGAGACTTCTGCCAACTAATTTCATTTGGCTGAAAGACAAAGAAAGGTAAGACAAGCATTTAAGGTTTTATTAGTCTATCACTAAACATATCCTAAGGCTAGGGAAGGTGCCTGGAATTATGCAGTTAGACCTACGTAGCATTATCACTAAGGGTTCCTGCCCTTTGTGGTTTGATATTTTTATTCTTTTTTAGTTTTGTTTTGAGGTATGGGAATGAAGAATTTGTCAAAATATGAATTGCTTAAATAGATAATTACCCTCAGTGATAAAAGTTTGAACATTAGTTATAGACTAAAAAAGCCCTGTAGCATTGAGTTTTCCTCCCACCTTGATATGTATAGCAAGCATATCAGCCTTCTTTTTGTTATATTAAATAGGTTCAGCTCCTGGATCTTTGATAAAATGGCATCTTTTAAGTCCTTTAATAATTTATGTGCCTTTTTGCCAACCTCCCCAATTTATCGGTATCCTTGCTGGATTGTAGATTCAGTACTGCGTTTTGACAGTGTCATATATAAAGGTAGCACAACTTTACCATTCTAATCAGTGCACGTGTTTATGTAGCTCCCAAGATTTTGTTCTCTTTTTCTTTCTTTTTTGTTCTTTTTCCTTCTTTTTTTCCTTCTATTTTTTAAAAAAACTTCCATCTTCCAAGCTTGGAATTGACTTTTTAGTAAATACGAACTTTTTTCTTTGATCTTACTGTATCATCACTATTACTATTATTGAATTTGTAATCCTGTACAAGAAAAATATCAGGTTACTTTGACAAGAAAAACTTTCCATAAGCCTGTGTTGATTATCTGTAAGTTTATTACCTTGCTTTAGTCTGTTTTGTGTAGTGTCCTATTATGCTTAAGACTTCTTTTGGAAAGGTTAAATTGCTTTTGGTAAGTCCATTACATTTTATTTCTTAATACTGTAATTTAGTTTTAGGTTAACAAATTTCTGTTACAATTATTCCTCTATTATTGTCAATAGAATTTTTTTGTTGATTTAGCACTAACTACTGGTAAAAGCTGTTGAAATCAACATGTTTGCTACTGACTTAGGTTGGATGGGGATATGGAAGGTTTCAGTGGTGTCTGTGAAATGCTTCCAAGTGCTTAACAGGTGTTCTGGTTAATAGATGAATGAAACAAATTACCTTTTTTGTTCTCATTTTATTTCCAAGTATGTCACTGTAAGGTAATCCTAAGCACCTGTGAGAGAATTCCCCTGATGTTTCTGAAACACTTAAAGCTCGATGGTTTGTGACTTCTAAGGAAAATGGCATTTGAAGATATATGCATATACAAAATCTGTGCATCCCCTCTAAGCTACTTTCCTAGATCATAAAAAAAAGTTTCTGGAAAGGTCAGTCCTTTGTTTTCCTCTTAATGGATGTGATAAAGAATATTTTACTGCTTTTAGGTAATTGCATTCATTGGAAAAAATATTTGTTGTTTTAGAGTAATTAAAACATATGGTATTATCAGCACTGAGTAAATTGCATTTCCATGGTCTGAATTTTTTTGACACGAAATTACAGAAAATGTATTACTGTGTATTTGCGTGTGTGTGTGTAGGAAAACAATTATCAATTATTCTGGCAAGATATTACCATTCTATTACTATAATTTTTTCTTTCTTGAACCTATTTTTTTGATTACCAGTTCACTTAGGAGCTATGTCTCTTACACACACATATACAGAGATACCTCATATGTACAGATAATCGTGCTATATTTAGCATCTTCTTTAAAGTAAAATGGCTTAAACTAGAGAAAGAATCAAATTGCTTAACGTGTTTCAGTGGCTATGAATTTATCTTCTAAGTGCCAAGTATCTCCAAAATGGCAGTAACTTTAACAATCACATGACCTCTAGCCATTATGGAAGACTTTAAAAGAAAAACTAATTGTATTTTTGGTTTAGTCTTTAGGAAGTGACTATGATAGTCAAAGTGTAATTTCTGGATTTACTGTTGAAATGGAATTACATCCTCATATGCTAACATTAATTTGGGTACCAGAGCTTTTACTTGAATGTTTTGGATTGTATATACATTACTGCCACTGCTGTAAACAATACAAACCAAACCATTGACCTTTCCAACAATTTCCATATTGGGTTGTGGTTTAACAGGTAGAATGGGATTTGTGTTTACAAAAGCAAGCAACAGCCGTAGAAGTTGGTCTAATAGAAGCAGTTATCTTTCTGTCACTTAGATTGTCAGACCACTGTGGCTCCAACACTACGACTGTCTTATGAATTGTTACATATAAATACTAGTCAGAGTAAGACATATGAAGAGGGTAGTAAAGAGGAGAATGCTTGAACTGGAATGAGAATAGCAGGTATTTTCTATGCTGTCATTTATAGGGCATCTCCTCTGAGTCGGCAGCCTTCCTGCTGGTACAGTTCCCTTCATTTGCCTCTCTCTGTCTTGTCCAGCTGCTTTGCCCTGATTTTTACTTTCTCCTTGAGAACTCATTTGGCATCATGACCTTCTCTATGTGTGCATTAAAAATAACACTTACAGAAGCAAAGGAAGTGCTGCGGGCCTCTTCACTTGGGGCTCAGGTACTTTCCTCAGCAAAGCAGTGAAGTGAATTGGAATCCCCTTTTCTAGACAAGGAGTCAAGTGATGCACGGAGCTAGGATTGAAGATGCAGAGAATGAAAATGGAAATTATTGGGCTTTCTGGGGGGAATTGGAGGACCTAATGGATGGCTGAATAACCATCAACGTACAAACTCACAGTCTTTAATTCCATGAGGTCATTATGTGAGCACTAGGTTATTCAGCCCTCTTCTGCTCGGGATAGTAGTTCTACTTAAGAAATGTGGTTTCAGTCCAGAGACTGAATCAACAGGCAGCATTAAAAAAAAAGTTGTTAACATACAGAATGTCTTTGCAGGCAAATAACAGCGCTTGACTTGTGCACATGAACTCTATTGTATCAAAGCAATGTACTCATTTGCTTGCTTTGCAGTATGGATTACGGAGATAAGGTACTACCTGTGAAGTCTACAGTCATTCGTTTCTGTGGCATTGTGAGATTTGTGTTGCAGTTGTTTAATGTGTTTTCCTGGTAACATTCAAGATGGGTGTGCTGATGTTTCCTCACTCAATGGCTGGAAACAGGCTTTTTTCAATAGACTTTATGGTGTGCAGTCTTTATTGTTTTCATTTGGTTTGGGCCTGCTAGTGGCAAAACCTCATTTACAGACAAGTGTGTCATCTTAGTGCAGAAAATTTGTTTCCTTGAAAAAAACCACAAACAAACCAAATTCTGCACTTTCAGTTGGAAGGCTTTGCCCACATTGCTCCAGTTCTCTTCCTGGCTGCATTAGCATGAGAAGCACACCCAGTGTGATGAACCCTCCATATGGGGACACTTCTTTCCTCTTCCAAAACATGCACAAAAATCAGGTTTTCAAATCCTGGAGCACCGATTAGCACACACAAATCTGGTCGGAAACTACTGATCCTGCCCATCACCCTGTTTCCCTTCTGGCAGGGGTGCCATGGCCAAGGCCGCCAGATGCACTGCTCACCTGTTGGGGTTCATTCATGCCTGTCCCACCCTGGGCCGAGTCAGGCTTGTTGCCTTTTGTCAGAGGGTATCCCCCATGGAGGATGGGTCAGAATTGTCGACAGGCATGTTGGAAGTTAGTTTTGATAGGCAAGTTTCCTACTGGTGAACCTTTCACTTGCATATAACCCAAAGGTACTGTTGTGTCGACACAGCGTAGGTCACGGTTGGCTTGGCTGTGTAGCCTGATCCTCTCTTGGTTCAAACAGCTGGACTCTTCCGATGCTTCCCAGGCCTTTGGACTTTACAGTCTGTGATTCACTGTTACTGTGATGCTTTAGTAATGCCCCATCAAATTTCCTGGTTTTTCAATTATATGATAAAAAATTTTCCTTTGAAATATCTTATGATTTGAATGGAACTCAGTATGTCTTTCAAATTCTTCAAATATGTAATTGCTTCCTATTTAGTATTAGTTCTTTATTGTCCAAGTTCCATTAGAAACAGTAGTAGTTGAATGAAGCAATGAAAGATACCTTACTTATACTGCTTATCAAATAGGGCATTAAAATCTGTGGTTTATGGAAATGTGAAAATTTACTTTGCACCAATATATTAAGAAGTAGTGTAATGAAATGAACTGTCAGATAATCCTAACAGAAACACTGAGGCATGTAGCTGTTTTATGGTATGTTATTGAAAAGAACTCTTTTTTTAATCCCTTTTCTGTTTCTTTTCAAGCATTTTAATGAAGGAGGATGAAATGTACTTGTATTACCATAAAAATACAAAAAAAAAATGTAGGCCAGAAAAGATCCCTTTATCAATTGACTGAAGAAGTGGTTGTATGATAATAGTTCTATTTCTTCAAAAAAAAATGATGAAACAATGTTAGAGAGTATTTATCATGTATCTTATGTATCTTCATTCTGTTCCATTTACTTTATTTCTGCAATCTCAGAGGAAATAAAATGCTGTCATTTGGTGTGATACACAGTGAGATGAAGGAGAAGAATTATCTTGTATTTTTATTAAAGATGACCTTCAAAGAGATACTTCTTCTAAATTGGGCTTCTGCCCTTTTTTGAGATGTAAAAGGTCAAATGAAAAAAATCTCCACAATTTTTTGCTCCTGGTATTTCTTCCCTTTTTTAAAGAAGTAAAACCACTTAAACCCCAGCTTTTTAAGAGCCAAATTTATTTTTATGCCATTGGTGTTTACCTCATATCAGATTTCCTTGTTCTTGCTGAAGAGTCTATTGTGGAGGGTATAAACATACAGGAAGAGCTGCAAATGTGTGGGATGTACTACTCATCCCCTAAAGTAAACCCCCTCCTGATGACATAGTGAAGATTGGCCTAAATATCCAAGATGTGAGATTTGCCTCAGAAGAACAAAATGAAAGCATCCATGTCCAAAGGGCATGACAGGTTTTAAGCCCCTGGTTGCATGTTATCAAATATACTATAGTGACAGTTCTGAGACTCTGGAATGTTGTGGAGATTACTTAATACATCATTTTAAAAGAAAAAAAACACACCTTGTCTTTTTGAAGATTGTGAATATTTGCTATCTTTTGGTTCTCCTAAGCCAGTCAGCCAAAAATTTACATCTTAAAGATTTTCCTTCTACGAAGCAGTTCAGTTAGGGCAAAACTGTGCCTTTTCTCACTATAAACATGGTACTCATCGTGGCACCCATTCAGTCTTCCTTTCACAGACACAGCCTTGGCGGTGACAGTAGAATTATAATTGTCTCTCTGCTTGTTATTGCTCTTATAAGGAATCACACTTTCCACTTGGTCTGTCAAATTTTTATATTAGTCAATGAAGTTACACTGAGAGAAAAGGAGAAAAAACGAGCTTGATGTAATGTTTGTATAATGGAGTTATGCATGTTTTCAGAGTAAAGTAAGGAAATCAGATGTATCTCCACTTCCTAAAGGGACAGCTATTTCTAAATGTCACTGAAGGTACAGAAAGCTTTTTGTTATGTTCATGCCACGTGTTTTAGCATCACCTCTGTTTTTACTTAATTGTCAGAAGCAAAGGAATTCTCCCAATGGCTTTAGAGACAGGAATCCATCCCAAGGCTTCAGATTATCAATGCATTTCTGTGTATGTCAAGTGGCCAGTTTGATTACAGAGGAAACTTCCTAGAAATTAGCCAAGGAATAAATGTGGTTTGTTTTACTTCGCTCTGCAAAGTTACTCATCAGTAAGTGGAAATCACAAAACATGAAGCTGCAGAGAAACAGCAAGAGCATGCTGAATATGATACTGTAAAGAGCTGCCAAGTCTAGCTAAAGAGATTGATATAAATACATTTCCAGTGTTAATGAAAAACGGTGGCTGGAGCTTTTCATTTATATATGCATAGCCTTTGCTTTGGTACAAAGTAAGAGGGTTTCTTTTGTCTTTCTCTTTTTGGAAGAATTGTTAAATCTTACATTACAATGTATTTTCTGGGTGAGCTTGCTGATCTTTAGCCTGTACTTATCCATAATCACTCTTTGATCTTAATTTCTTTTTTTGGTATAAGAGGATGTGTTTCCCTTTGGTGGTTTGCCAGAACATCACTGCTAATGGATTTCTGGTGTGCTAGAAATTTTACAATAGGAACAGATATAATAATGTTCTGATGGTTTGCAAATATGTGATGTGTTGCCACTTGAATTAGGCAGCTACGCTTTTTGGGTCTTCCCTTTGCCTGTCTCCTTAGATAGACCGTGGGAATTCAAAAGATGCAATTCATCACTTCTTACTGAATGTGCTTATTTTCCGGTTTTGGTGGTATGATTGGGATAGTTTCGCAGCTGGGCATCTGAAAGACTGGAGCTGATACTAATGAATTCCTGCTGTTCCCTTGATGACCAGGTTCTTGCATGTGTGTTTATGGGTTTTGGGCTGTGAAGGTCATTTGAGTTCACCTTCATTGCAGTCCTGCTCTGTCTAGACAGCAGAAATGAAGCACTTTAGGTCCAAGCATACAGGTTTGCTGGCTGATGCCATTTCAGCCCTTCCCATCAAAGTCTTATTTAAATTAGCCTGATAAGATCTTAATCATATTTGAATGCAGACCTTCAGATACTGAGTGTTGGATTTCACTGGTATAAAAACTGGAATATGACCTGTTTACCTGAAGGGCAAAAGATGAACATTTCTTTATGATTATGCTTCTAACAAATGAACATTTCATGCTGAGGTCCTGTGTGGCTTGCTTACCCCAAAAGCTTGATGGATAAAGCTGCTGGTACCAGATTTCAAGGACATAGTACAGAAGGGGGTTGGTGATAGATGTGTGAAAAGAAACAAGATGATGTTGAGGTAGGGAGAGGTGGTATCATTTTAATCTTTTGCAGTATTCATGCCAACACAAATATGGTGAGATAGTAAACTTGCTTTACTAAAAGTATATCTTTTGGGTTTGGGGCTGCATTATTTCAGTGCTGAGACACTTATTGTGAGCTTTCTGCTTACCTGATCTTCTGGAGAGGCTAAAGTATTTTCCTACAGCCTGAATACAAATTGGTGCCGAGACGTATTCTTCTACTTCCCTACTTGAGGTGTGTTGAACCACTTCAACAATTTTTTTCTCTTGCCTGGTAGTCGACAAATATTTTACTTTTTGTCTTTTCTGGGACAAGAAGTGAATGCTCAGAAGGAGAGCATGACCCATATCCATGCCTTTCTTCTGTGGAAGCAGGTAGGGTTGTCCCCACTGCCCAGCCTCTCCTCCCTGCAGAAGCAGATGCAAAGTTGGGCTAGAGAGGGGTGGATTAGACCTCAGAGTTGTAAAGTGCACAGCAGCACCAAACTACCATCTTGGGACCTCCTTTGTGTTGGCACCATGTACGCTGAGAACTGAAATATTGCCTGTGTAACAGTGGTGGGAACGGTGGGGAAGAAGGTGAAGACGTGTAACTTTATATTTAGTCTTTGGGATTGCTTAATCTTTCTGGAATTTACACTTCTACTTTTAATTTGCATTTTCAGAACTTGTTTCAAGAAATGTTAGTTCCCTTGCAGGTACATACTAGCATATAGCATAGGAGAGTCTTACCTTTCATAACAGTTTCCAATAACCCAGTGCATAAATATCCCTGTGCCTGTGCAGGGTTGAGTGCTGTGTGATACATTGTGTGCTTTAAAACCAAATTTCCCTGAGGCACTGTTGCATTTCTTTTGAAGTGACATGTTAACTATTTAAATGTGACTTTTTTTCTTTGTAAACTTACTGAGGGTCTTATTCCTGGACGACTCATTGAAATAAAGTAATAGGAGTTTGTCATTAACTGAAAAGTTTTATAGTCTTTTCCTCTTTCCTTAAAATCTCACATGTTCACTAAAACGAAGTTTTCAGGTAAGTACAAAAAAGGGAGAAAACTTCACTGAATGTCTCCTTAAGATGCGGTGCAATTTAAATTTGAAAGATCCTGAGCACTCGCTACTCCTATTGACTTTTTGGACTTTGTACAGAAACAGGTCTTCAAAAAAAGAAAAAAAACATAGAGCAAAATTTAGATAGTCTATTCATATATATTTATCTTTGATTTGTTGTGATAGCATTCATGTTGGTCCATGCTGTGATGCCAGTGGTTTAGACCAGTACAGTATACTAGCTAATGCTGTCAGAGCCCAGAGATGTGTGTTAGTTGACAGTTTTTCACAAATAGCACAATGAATTGCATTACTAACTTCAGTAACTTACTCTGTGCTTTTAAAAAATAAACCTATATTTATACACACACATATACATATATATATGTATATATACACACAGAGGGATATTTCTGCCCTCCCTCTCTCTTTATAGATAGGTCTGCATTTAAGACTTGTAATAAGTAATTCTTGCACAGCTCCTGTTCCTAATAGTAGCACAGAGAGACTGTTACAATAGAATTGTCTAGACATTGTCTGAGTGTGCAGACAATAGAGCAATGTAGGTAATGCAAATTCTGGACTTGGTTTCTCATATGGGGGATGTATTTGAACACCTACCTCCTAGCAGGATTCTTTCAAATTTTGGTCCCACCCTGCGCCCCAAATGAGCAGATTGAACAAGAGGTACTTTGGCACTTCAGAGGAGTGACATCTTTACTACTTTTATTTCTTTTGCCAATAAATTCTGAAGGGTGGTTGCTTGTTTTGGAAACAAATACTCTGTTTTTATTTTGGTTTCAGTTCTTGAACCTTGATAATCATGCAGATAATTCATAAGAGCCACTCACATTTCTCATTGAATGAACACAAGAAAAACAAGGCAATTACTGCTTGGTTCTTGCAAAGTCTGTCATAAAAAAGGATTTGGCTTTAACTACATTGGTTTAGGACAGTATGACTGAGATTATTATTTGGTGGTTGTTTTGTGGTTTTTTTTTTATATTTTATTCTTTCTGCACCTCTTTCTGTTATGGAGAAATTAAAGCAACAACATGCAGACAACATGCTGACACTTTACTGTGCCAGCAGATATAATAAAAGAATCAAGCTGACCTTCAGCAAAGAAAAAAATGTGGACATTTTCAGTATTTTTTGTATATTGAAAGCAGCTTTAAGCTGTTTACAGAATCATTTGCAGGTTGCTGTAAATCACCATGAACATAATCCCTTCGCCCCATGTTGCTGGTAACATGAGTTCCTTCCTACTTGCACTGAGAGAAAGAAGACCACCATGGTGCTACCTGATTGAGGGTGTGAGGCTCGGGGGAATGCCTGAGGAGTGAGCAAGGTCGTGAGTTGCTGTCCATACTGTTGGCCCACTAGTCCTTCAATATTTCTAGGCAGAAATCTAGTCAGCTGTGTCACCCCAGCAGAGATGCTAATGGAATTGCACGTGGGCTATGGCAAACTAAATTATGCTCCTGCACTTGTGCAACTACTGCCTTTCAGTTCTGCTTTGTCCAAACCTAACAGTTAGTTTTCAGTTATGCATTTCATATTTTCCCTATTTAGACTTGTGTATAGCATAAAGTAAATGTTGTATGTCAAATTTTGCCCTTGGATAAACATTAGTAGTTCTGGTTGACTTCAGCAGGAGCTGTAGGCAAACATCCTAAAAAAAGAACTTGGCCTTGGGTCTAAAATCCCTTTCACTGCATTCTATATTCCAGGAATGCGTATCTCTCTTGTTTTCAAAGTACAGCAGTTACCAGCATTGTTAACAAGTCTCTTTCAGTTGTCCTTGGAAAGCCAAACAGAAGGAGCTAAATACTATATAGGAATAAGAGGCCAATGTTTGAGCACCTTTGAGATTCCAAACTCTGAGATCAGCTGCCACCTAACCAAAGCATTTAGAATTGTGTAAGTGTGTGTAGACAATTAATACCCTAATCAGAACAGAATGATCTTAACAGCCATCTGTAGAAACTGCTATATATATGCTTACTGGGAGAGGGTAAGTGTTTTGTGTAGTTTTTAAAGCTGCATTTTTTTTTTCATTGTTAAGGCATGGTAACTATGTAGTCACGTTTTCCCTGGGGTTTCTGAACGTAGCTAACAATCTCTGCTGTGGATTACTGTTGTTACTTAAGGGAAGAGGCAAAATACCAAGATGGGGGAGGCACCTCAGCTGTCAGCAGGGGAGCTGGCAGAGGATCATGTCAGAAACCAAGAAACCTTTCTCCTCCTCTTAGACTATATGGCAGCCAAAATGTTCCAGGTCACTACAAAGGAGCCATGAGACAAACCAATTTAAATTGCTGTCAGAGGAGGGAATAATCAATACACAGAGAAACCACCTGGAGAAGCTAAAAGCCTGAAGCTGCATTAGGTATTTCACAACAGATACTGATAGTAATTTCTTGCTGTTGTAAATGCGTAAAGCCGGACTGCCTGCTTGATAGTAAACTGGGAATGGTGTTGTCAGTAAACTGAAGCTGGAGTAAGAAATGTTTCTGTGTTTCTACAAGTTTCCTCATTTAATGGGAAGGAGAATTCCCAGCACCTGATGCAGGACTTGGACCAAATTTGCCACCCCAGTGGCTGGCTGCAGAATTTGCTGTTCAGGCACGCACGATGGTTGTTCAGTATGTATAGCAAATCAAAAGCTTTCCTAAAGCCCAGCGTTGAGAGCATTGTCCTGTGATGCTGAGAAACCCGATTTTGAGGTTTCTTCTGTAAGTCAGCCTAAGTAGGGATTTTTAAAACAGGTCTGCTAGCTGCCTTGTTTCCTTAGGTGTTTATTATTGTGTGAGAGTTGATACTGGGTAGATAATAAATTGAGATAGAGAAATGCTTCAGTAATCTGTGGCAGCTGTTCAGCGATTAAGATGATGTCAGCATCAGTCTGAAGAACAAGGATTTGCTGGTATAGTGACTAAGAATAGTTGCATTAAATTAGAGGGTGTGGACAGATAAACTCCTGTTTATGGATTACTATTTTTTTCCCTTCTTTGCATTTCCTTACAGATACCTCAGAGATGCACTGAATTGTTATTAAAACCGTTATCCTGTTTAGCAATTTGCAAATAAATGGTCATTTATTTGCATAATGTATCCCAATTGTATAATGTAAACATCCCAATTTGTATAATGAATGGGTAATAAGATTATTTTAATGTAATATCAGGGTTGGTATTAGTGGTGTGCATGAATGCCACAGTTTGTACTTTCATTGACCCTTGGTATAATAAAAAATGGGATATTAAGGATTTTCTCAGGACAATTACAGAATCACAGAATGGTCAGGGTTGGAAGGGACCTCTACAGATCATCCAGTCCAACCCCTGCTAAAGCAGGTTCACCTAGAGCAAGTTGCACAGTCACATCCTGGTGGGTTTTTAATATCTCCGGAGAAGGAGACTCCACAACCTCTCTGGGCAGCCTGTTCCAGTGCTGTGTCACCTCCAAAGACATTTTTTCTCATACTCAGATGGAACTTCCTGTATTTCAGTTTGTGCCCATTGCCCCTTGTCCTCTTGCTAGGCACTACTGAAAAGAGTGTGGTCAGTTAGTCTGTTAACAAGGGTTTTCAAACAGAGTTTGTATTTCTGGTAAGGATCCATAGAAGCCTTTAATGCAAGACTCGGTGATCTTGTCCAGCCCCCTTTGCATAAAGGTAGTTTTATCCCTTAGTACAAGTTAAATGTCCTCAGGGTTACTGTTTGTTTGTTTTTTTTTAACTGCAAAATGTTTTAAAAAGTTTTTTAAAAATGTAAGTTTTTCAAAGACAAAAAAGATTTTAAACACAAAATGTAGATATGAAAAAAACAGCATTAAAATAATGCCAGCATCCCAAAAGTGTCAAGCTGAACATCCAGTAAGAAACCAGCAGAGCTTTAACGACCTTTGAAAAAATCTCACCTTTGTTTCTCAGCCAGTGACCAGTTCTGAATGAGCAGGATCTTAAAATTTTCAGCTGACTCTTCTCTTGTCCTTCAGTGAGGTTTGGTTGACCAAGTATCACACAGCTTTTGATCTTTTTCAGTATCAGTGCACCTGTGCTACAGAGGCAGCTGATGCTGCAGTGTTGATATTGTCATCATTCTTTTCATGCTGGTATTGCTAGGTCTCAGAAAGCTTAGAAAATGATTGCTTGCTTTTTCTGTTCTTGCTTTTACTTGGTGCAAATATTTACTCGTTGCTGCTATTGCTTCTTCCATTGCATTCTTTCTACTCCTATATTGCTCCCATTGATAGACCTTTTCATTATTCAATTTTTTTTTTTTCCTCCCCTGTTGCTTTCCCGGTATCACTCTGAGCCTGGCTGTTTGCTGTTAAACCAGACACTGTTTTCTGTTTGTCAACAGTCAAATGCAACACTTTGAACAGTATAGCTGGAGAAGCTTTAAGTTTCAGCGTTTTTCAGGTGCTCTGTCTATGTGATAAATTTTTCTTGAGCTCCGTGATACTGAATGTGATGGGTCTCTGGGATTAGACACTTTTCAGCTTCAAGGAGAATACTTCATGCAGGAAAGTATGCCCTTTAGTCAGGTGGCCCTTTGAACTCTTCCAGTGTGACTACTGCAGTTATTTGGCTTGACATCAAGAGCAGCGTGACATTGCTCTAACAGTCTCACAAGTGATTTTTTTCAACAGTACTCCTTCTCCTTCTCTTGGGACTTTGCCTGACTGTTGTCTTAGCTTGTGCGCTGCATTGTCTCCTCTCACATATGACTGTTTATGTCCAGGACATCAGGCCCAGTACATTTGTGTCCCTCAACTTCATGGCACATTAATTTCACATTGCATTTGCACTTGAAAAGAATGAACTGTCTCCATGCTGGAGACACAGTGATCTGAGTAACCAAAGGGTTTTTTTCATCTTACCCTAACCTTTTGCTGAAAGTTTTAATGTGGTTCTCCTAATTTGTAAATTTGCCTCTTTTCCTTTTATTTTTAACGTGTTATTTCTTTTCCTGGCATGAACTCATGGAGCTACTCCTCCAGCCATGTCTCTTCTTTCTCAGTGACTTTCTTCTCTGCTTTTTCTTCCCATTTAAAATCTTCTGTCTTCCACCAATTACCAAACGTGATTCATGAATTTGTTTTTAGTTATTCTTTTGGAGTATTTTTGTACATGTATATACAGTGTTGTCTTAGTGTGTTTTATAGTACTGTTCTCTCTTCTCTAAACAATAATAATATTTTTTCTTACCTCTTAGAACTATGCAGCTTTTAATGTTGGTTTTTTGGGTCTCTGTACTTCAGAGATCATTATCAGCAGTACTTTCCTTCAGCAATCCAAAATTAATTTGCAGGTACCATGTGGTATCTGTGGCACTACAGGTGTATTGCACTCTCTACAGATATTAGTCCTGTACTATTACGCTAAAATACTGCGGATCGTATATTTGTATTCAAAAAATAGTGATTTCAAGGTGACCATGTAGGTGTATTTATACACAAACATTATTTTTTCTATTCTCTTGTGTCCTTAGTGTCTGTTAAGCTTAGAAGCCCTGTGGCATTTTCACTGCATGCTCTTGCACTGACTTCTGCTGCCTCCCACAGTTTGGGGGGTGCCTCTTTAAGAAGGGGGTGACTGAAAACTTTCTGCAATGCATAAACATCAAGTCATTATCTTGGCAGCAGCCCCAGCGATTTAATCCTCACCACTCTGTCTTGAATTGTCCCAGGGTCTTTGTCAGCAGCTTGACGTTGATGTGAGGGTTTCTTCCTCAGCAGTCTTGGGTTTATTTGGAGTTATTTTTATATACTTTCAAACTGTTAGAACACTCTTGTTGCTATATATGGGTTTATTTATACAGTGATTGCTTTGTTTTCTTATGCCTTTACCATTTAGGCTATTTGCCATACAGGTTCTACATATTACACTATACCTGAGAGAAGGATTACCTATCCCATGTTGAATTTTGAGGTATGTGGACTGCTGGCCCCCTGCTTTTTTTTTTTCTTCTTCTTTTTTTTCTTTCCCCTCTGCTTTCTTCCTTAGGAATAAACATTTACAGACATCATTTAATGTACTGTCTAAAATCAGTATGCAGCTAAACTCTAGAAAAATGTTTTGGATGAAAATTAACATATGTATGCTTGAGTTAGTCTCTCTGGCCATGTGGAACGGTCTTCAAGTTCTGAGGTATACATAGTTTTTAGTGGAGCTCAATGCTGCTGCTTTTATAAATGGAAGATTATTAAAGTACTTCTAAGCTTGTCTTCTTCTGAACTTCTATTTACCAATGAAATAAAGAGTCAGGATCATTGTTGATTTTAGATGGGCCTCAGATACTTCTGATTCCTTCCCGTGTATCTTTTTTGTCTCAAGTGCCTGAGGAAGGCTTGGTGCTTGCCCCAGTTTGTGTACTGTATGTTTAGTGTGTGCGAGAGCTTCTTTCAGCTGCCTTGGCAGATCACTCACCCTCCATGTCTAGTGGTTGGTTGCAGTTGGAGGAAGAGCAAAGGTGATCCACTAGCTAGAAACACCCCATGGACTTTGCGGTCCCCTGGTCTACTATGTGCTTCACTTACAGTGTTGGGCAAATCGCTTCATCCGTCGTAACTCAGCCCCCATCTGTCAAACAGGATAATAGTTGATCTGTAACTTGAAAGGGTGTTGTGGGCTTTAACATATTAAAGTGTAAGGTGCTCGCCTAGTAGGTGAGCTCAGATCATGGGGGTTGAACGTAGAACTTCCAAACCAAAAGGCTGTAGCTATATATGTATATATGTATATATATATATATGTGTCCCTGGACCTATAGTGGTAGTAATTTGCTGTCTGAGTGGTGCACAGAGGGTTGTAATATGCACCCTCAGGAACGAGCTATCCTCAGGTACTTTGATGGTGCAAATGGGTGGGCATATGTCAGAGACAGCTAGTAAATTTAAATGAAAACAGGAGAAGGCTCAAATGTCTCGCATGCTGAAAAATCCACAAGAGAAGTGTTGTGGCTTTCAGCTCACTGCTTTTCCCATTTTCCCTTGGTGGGTTAGAGCTATTTTTAAACTCAGTATCTTTTAAATAATGCATAAGTTAACAATGGAGACTTACAGTGCTGGGAAAAAAAACTGAATGAGCTTAAAAAACTCAGAAAAAAACTCAGAAAATCCTACCCAGACTGCTTCCAGGAGGGTCTCTGGGAGGAACATTTGTCTGTTCAGTTTCCAGATGTCTTTTCTGAAATTCCTTTTTTAGAGCAAACCTCCTGTCTTTGAACTGAGATTTTTCATTTACAAAGTGCCTTTCCTCAAAAACCAGCTGAATAAACACTGTGATGAGAGAAGTACGTCGCTTTGTGGGCCATGTGTTTTGACATAGAACAGCCCGGTTTGGCCGTGCAAGTACCTTAGCACCTTTATATGTCAGGAGAAAGAGCGTCAGGAAACCCCGTCTCCTCTGGGAGCAGTATGCATGAATGGTTCAGCTGAGCCGTGCAGCTGCAACTAATCCTGTTTTTCCAAGCAGTGCTAGATCTGTGCTCTGTGTGCTCTGTGGCTGTCCTGTGCACAGGCAGCCAAGCCACCGCAGCTCGGGTGTGCATGTGAACGTACAAGACCTGAAGCGCTAAATGGCTGCCCCGGGAAAGGTGGTTGGCAGGGGTGGTTACAGCCGAACAGCTTTTGCAGCCTGTTTCCAGTGGCCGTGCTTTGTCTCTGTAGCTGGCACACATCCATGGAGAAAGGAGCAAGGGAAAGTGGTGGCTGGGAACGCTGTCACCACCAGCCCAATTTATCTGACCCCTATTGCTCTGAGAAGAAAGAAGTTGCAGGGACCGAGCCTCTGGGCAGATTAATTATCCTGGCAGTCTGCAGATTTGTAACCTCTGTGGTCGTGAGGACAGTGTAAGCCACAGGAGCCTGCGCCTGCGTGTGAACCCTGCCAGCAGGCAGAAACTGCAGAACTGATTTTGGTTCTTCTTACATGCTAACCTCAAAGTGTTAACCTCAGCTGGGCCGGAGCTGGAGGATGACAGCCGCTCTACTGTGCTCAGCCGGTGGCACAAGCCATGGATTTAGAGATGGAGCAGGACTGCGAAATTAAGAATGTGCTGGGGATTTGGGTCTGCTGCGTTTTTCATGTCATCCAGATCCAGTTTTGCTAATGAGACCTCTAACTGAAGGAAAGGGACAACGTCTGTTTTCAGTAATCTCTGTTTGCCTTTGTTTCCTAAAAAGTGAACTCTGATGATCTTAAGGGGAAAAGAGGGAGAAGCACAGAGTATTTAGGGATCTGGTATCAATCATGTAATTTTATTCCCTTTTGCTTGTGTCAAATGCTTTTATACCATCATGTAGACAGTAATAAATATTCATGTGGGTGGAAAGATAGCACCCCCCCCAAGTACATTTGGAAATAATTTGCACTCTAGTTGTCTGAAAAATTACAGTTCTGTGCTGGTTTTCAGACACATTAATACTTTGTGAGATATTTTGGGTAAAATGGTTAGCTAATTGGAACTGTTTCATTGTAAAAATTCTCTTTTCTCTCTTGAAATTTCCAAGAATCTCTAATATGGAAGATTTTACTATTGATTGTCTTCAAAAGAGCAGAGTTACTGATAAGTGTCTGTTCTTAAGACATTAGTGTCTTAATATTAAATCAATAAAAAGTGTACGCAGTATGTTAGCCATAGTCCAGTAATTGATGTAAGAGATAGAAGTAATCATCAGCCTGATACCAACACAGGAAATGCTTTTAAGAATAGTTGTAATCCATTTTTGTGTCACTACATTGAATTTTTAACTGGGGGTTTGGGTTGTTGATTGACGGTGAAAATTTGTGGTATCTGTTTAATCTAGAAAAACTAAACATAGTGATGTGTGTAATCCATGTTGTTTTTCAGGATATTGCTCATGGTTTAGTGTCAAGGGGAGAACCGTAAGTTTTAGGATGAATTTCAGCGGATAGTTAGAGAACCTATTCTTTGGGTTACATATTAACAATGGGGAATAAGGGCTTTAGTTAAAAATCAGTGTGCCAATTACAGCGCACTTTGTGGAGGTTGTGAAGAAGGGACTGGTTTGACTTCATCCTGCGAAATATGTAGTACTCTGTTTTTGTAGTATTGCACGTATGCATCTCCTTTGGGCGCACGTATGCATCTCCTGTGAGCATGTGCCCATATATACCACGGTGTGTGCATGGGCACTTCAAACAGCAGCAGCCAGCATCGATAGGCTTTGCCTTTTACGGTCTCACAGGGGCACGTGTGCCTTGCCTTGCCTTTCCGCATGCTGCGGGCCTAAGGGCAGAAAAGGTGCTGTGTGCTTCCAGCTGCGCCCCTCATCCAGCCTTGGCAGGGGACCATATTTTAGGATGTCCATATGGTCTGCAGCTGTTCCCAGAACCTCTACTTTCCCTACCCCTCCCCTGCCCCTTTTCTTCTCATATTTGAGTCTTTCAGAGTCTTTTTCTCCCTCTTTAAGCCTGTCACCAGAGGTTAAGTGACATGCAGCAGTCTTCTGACCTCTGCCCTATGGCCTACATACAGAAGTGATGCTCCACTTTGACTTTTCCAGGTTGTCTGGCTTCAAATGGAACACTAAAGGTTGTTTAGGTGCACCACATCTCCATGTTGTACATTATTTGTAGTATTTTATTCATTTTTCAGACCCAGAAAGACACTTTAGACCGAACTCCAAGTTTACCTTGAGGAGGAATCATTGCCCTCAGTTTCTAGTCCCAGAGTACAGGGCTGTGCGTGAAAACTGGAAGAGCATCGATGTCTTCAAACTTGGAGAGGTCTTTGTCTGCGAGGATGTTCCCCAAGAAGGAAAACTATCCCCAGGGTCTTTGTGAAGGCTTTCTTCACTCTCTCCTCACTTCCCAGGCTTGGAGACCTTGCAGCCTCATGGCAGCATTGTCTGTTTTCAGGAAGCTTCTCTCTCTCTCCAGGGCATGGTGTATGGAACAAAACTGTGTATCTGAGCATACAGTGCGGTGGATGGTCATACGCTTGTGCTTGAGCCTGTGCCCCGGCCCTACTTACTCTGCTAGGGGAGACTTCATGTGGTACCTCACACCTACTGCTTCTGGCTTTTTCAGTGGTGCTGCCGGCTAACGACTCTGAGCTGGAGGGATTTCTTTTACACACCTTTTCTGTATATACATACACTGTATTGCATAGCCATTCCTTTTTTTGCTTATGACACATTGTTAAAAAAGTTAATTAGTCTAATTTAGATTAAAATAAAACCTGCTTTTGATGTATTTATTTTTTAAATGGAAAGCCTTCTGGTCCTTGAAGATTTTGTTGGTACAAATCCACCTCAGAGTCCAGGTCAGTTCTGGTCAGGTCATGGTAGAAATCTTCCATCTGTAAGACAAATGTCTGAAAGTATCAATTTTTTTCTGTTGAAATTCTGTCCAAATAATTTTTGAAGTTGCGTGAACTAACTGTATTGTGAACTTCTGAAGTAGGTTTGCCAGTGATAATCTGTGTTATCATCAAAACTAAAACAAGTAATTGCTGTAAAGATAAGATGTTTTTCTATCAGAAAAATAATGTGTATGTTTGCCAAAAATTTACCTAATTTATTAGTTTTCATGACAAAACCAATAACAATAAAGAAGCTTGGAATTTTTTTTGGTGATAGTTTATTTTCTTGATGGATAAGAAACAGTAACAGTGGAGGAAAGGAAAACAAAAACATTCTTTAAAAATATTACAAAAGCTCTTGAAGTCTTGGCTTAAACCAACATAATTTATAACATTTTAAACATTTTCTAAAATTTTGATTTAACAAACTAGTTTACATCTGTGTTTATTATTCTTTTGGTTGTAATCTTTGTCTGCAAGCCTTCCTTACTCTTCATGGATGAAATACTGCATGCTGTGTTTCACTATTTAGTGTGTTGCTATTACCCAGTCACTGACTTCTCTTCAGTCATGGTGTAGGGTTCTGTGCTGCGCAGCTCTGGAAAACTTGAATTTGACACAAGAGTGATATTGTGCTTTTGGAAATGATATTTTGCAAGTCTGGGATAGTAACTCATGATTTTTTCCATGTCCTTTTATAAACCCATATCAATAGCACTGCTAAAATACGTACTTGTATCCTGACTAAGTTTCTGGGGCTCAAGTGGCCAAGTAGCAAAGAATAATTGCTTATTTTGAATTGTTTTCCAGTGCTTTACAACAAGTTGCTCATTCAGGAAAGATGAATCAGACTCTATTTTGGCGTGTTTCTCTTACTTGAGTATCTTTGAAGATTAAAAAAAGGAATTGCTTGGGGGAGAAAACTGATTTGGAAAAAAACATTAATACACTCTTCCTCATTAGACTAAGGGGTCTGGTATTTGTATGTTGAATTACCACCAGTGAACGGAAACTGTCCTGATAAAAGTGCAAAGCATGTGTGCTATTTGTGGTCCATTTACAGCATGACAAAGATGGCAACAAAGTAGAACTTTCTGAGCTTTCACTGTATGATACTTCCTGTGTCTTAAAATGCACTGAGGAATGAAATGAAAGGATTTTAGGGATACAAAATTACAATACTGGACAGAACTATATCAACATATGCTGTGGGCAGAAACATTTAAATACTTGGTATTTAGATGGGGGGACAGGGATGGGGACAGGGATGGAGAATGATGCTCAGATATCTTAGGAGGCTTCCTTTGGCTTCAGGGCATAACTGGGTCATGGTGGCAGTGGGAGGAGCTGGGAATGGGGTGACTCCTGGGACACTTAATGAGTTTGCCCTTTGCTTCTATCTTTTGCAATTTCAGTTTATTTGCAGTTCTACACCTTTTATCACTTTTCTGAGGTGGTGGTGTGATAGTATAAATAATACTGAGTTCTTTCACCGTCATTTCTGTTGAGTGTGAGGCTGGGGTCCTGCCTTGCTGCTGAAGGAGCAATTCCCGTGCTCTACTGCACACCAGTGCTTTTTAGTAGCAAATCTAAGTCTACATTTTCTTAGTAACTGTCACCTTCCATTTCATCTTCTGTGAATGAAGCTAAAGCACATACATAGATTCAGGCGGGCAAACCCGTCTATGCTTACAGTCCCATTCTTGTAATCTGAAATATGGCTGGCATGAGTAGTGTCTCATTTCAGAGGGCTTAGTTCTTTCAGGGGCTGAGTGCCCTTGATTTGCACTCATTTAAGTGGAAATTGGGCACCATCACTTTGTGCATGCTCAGATGGCAAGGACTGAAGTACAAACTTTGTATCTTAGAACAATATCATCATCCTGTGTATAAAGAAAATTTCTCTAGCGGCTCTTGATATCTGGAATAGCACTTCCATCTTCTGCTTTTCGGTTACCTCATTCCAAGATGAAAATATTTCCTCTCTTCACCTTGTTCCTAATGTGCGCTTCCTGCTGATATTATATACTGATATTATATATTAATTCTGCAAATGCATTATTTAACTCTAAAGAGCATTTGAGGCTGCAGGCTGTTAAAAAGGGAAATAACTCAAGCATCCTTTCATAAACTAAGTGAGAATAGCTTCTGAAATAGCTAGTCTATTTTAAATTTGTTTAAATAACTGTTTATTTTATACTATTATGTATATGGATTAAGACTTTGTAGAGAATGTCTTGTTGCATTGTAGGAGTTTCCTAGTGTTTCTGATGTTAAATTCAGCTCTATTTGAGGAGATTTTAAACGCAAATATTTCAATCCAAAATACAAATCCATATATATTTGGATAGTTTCTGTATTGTTTTTCATGCTTTCTGCAATGAAAAGCTGTAGGGTGATTGTACCAAAATAAAATGAGTTTTGCAAATGCTGGAATTCTGCACGAGAAATTTGTCTATACCCCAGAGATTGTGCACCTCAATGCAGAGAAAGCAATCTGTATTTAGAAAAGGGTTCTGCTCTGTTAGAATTTCTTTCCCTTTAAAATACTTCATAAGAAAATGTAAGGTCAGTAGATTTTAATGATGACAGGCACTTCTCGTTATGAAGAATTGGTAGCAGGTCTTTGCTCTTTGTAAAGAGGTCTTTGTAACCAAAAATACTAAGCTGTTGTGCAAAGCCTGAGCTCTGTGGAAGGTGAATGGTGCAGGTGTTGGAAGAGCTGGAGTATACCTGTTCTGCAGTGGATCACTCATCATTGATTTTTTTTTATTATTTTTAATATAATAAATTATTATTGATATCATTGGGTTTAACCATGTTTTCCCACAAGGTAAATTTCCATGAAACGGGCATATCTCAAGGGTTCCCTTTCACATTTTTATTCTCTTGTTTTGTTTTATTGCTTACATATTTTTGGCCAAAAATATCAGTCTTGAATGCTTGATCCATATTCTGTTGTTTAAATAGAAATAGACTGGTTTTTGAAAGTGCAGCGTATTAATACCCTCTGCTTTGTTAACAGATATAATGAATGCTTAGCAGCTTGAAATATCTCATGTGTAGGTTCTTGAGAGAAAATGTCAATTTGGGAACAAAGAGGGCAGAGAACTGATAGTATATCCTTGAGACTTAACGTGAAACCTGTTGTACCTCAGATTTGCTGACTTTTTCAGTTAGTCTTGTCTTTGTTTCCTTTGGTCCAATGAATCCCTTGTTTGGCACAGAGTGGAAATGATGGAATGGATGCCAACCCAAGAATACTCTGAAAAGCAATGATTAGGGTACACATCTTATTATAGATACTGCAGTTACACTCCTTGATCTGAATCAAGCAAATCAAGGCTTTGAATGTGAGTGTACAGAGTTGTGCAAGTCTTTGGCTATATGGAGATGTGTTTTGAAAAAAAAAAAAGATTTTGTTTAAACTGCTACATTTCTGATTAAAGTTTCACTGTGGAAAAGTTGGAAGAATTTTTTCAGTGAAAAGCCATTTGCTGGAAATTTGTGACCAGCAATAGTTAAAAATATGTTTTTAGGGCATCTAAGGTGTCACAGACATCTTTCTATCTGGTCTTATGCTCTGATTCTCTTAACTGCTATGCAGCATAGTTGTTTCTACCTCCGCACATCACTGGTCTGAAAGCAAAACAAATGTAAATGGGAAATAGGCACTTTACTTTTGAATTATCTTTTCTGTAAGGGTATATATGTATTTCTGATTGTGGCAATCAGTGTTTGAGATTACATCACCTGTCCCCAAACACTGATAGCTATATGCAGAATCAATTAGCTTCTAAGAAAATATGCATCAATGTGTATGTATTTGTGATTTAAGAAACAGCTATATTTATTTTTCTAGCTTTCAGTGTAATACTCATCTCCAAATAATAAGATAGGGCTGCAGATTTCAGTCATACCAGCAGTGTTTAGCAGATGTACTGAAAATATTCCCATGAAAAAAAAACCAAACAGGATTGATTAATTGGTAGTATCATTGTAAATACGTCTGCCTCTATTTCTGTGAGCAGGAAAAACAAATCTGGGTTAGATATATATATAAAAACATACATACATATATACATACATAGATATATATATAAAACCCTGTAAGAGTCTTCTAACTTAAAAAACCATTAGCATCCTTGGAGGTTGGTTAGCTTTAATTTATAGTTTAGCTCAGCATTAAATTCAACAATACTGTGTGGTGGTTTTGGAAGGCTTTTTCTTGTTCTGCTAGCCACATTAGCCTCCCTGATGACGGCTCATCAAACACTGTAGAACTGGAGTCTTAAATCCAATTTTTATTGTAAGTAACGCATGACATGTTAGAAGGACTATTTTTAGAAGCATAAATAATTTAAAGTATTGAGCAAGATTCTAGAAGCATGTAGTAAGGAGGATAATAAGGCATCCTTATACATTTTTGTACTGAAAAGAAGACAGTCTTGAATATGTGCTTGTCAATGTGAGCTGTAGGTATAAACAGTGGTGCCATTTATCTAAATTAACATTTGCAAAACCACACATGATGCTACTTAAGAACTGACAAGCACTGCTGTAAGTGAGAGGCTCTTGAGCCCTGCACTGAGGTACTGGTTTGTATTTCCAGGGGTGTTCTCATCAGGCAAGATGAACAAAGGCACCTAAATTAGGAGGCAGATCTCCCAGGATCTCTGTACCCAGTAGGGAGAGCGTGGGCTGCAGCAGAAGGTGGTCGGGGCAGGAGGGCGATGTCTTGCCTTCCTGAGCAACTGCTCTCTTCCTCTGCTGATTGTGTGGAGGGGAGCCCCTAGGGACTAGCCTCGAAGTTGGGTTTACCATTTCCCCATGGCTCAGCAGAGTGAAGAAGGCGGAGATGATTTCCTTGCCTCTTTAAAATGTCCTTCTTTAACTGCTCAGCTGCAGAGGTTCCTCTAGGACACCAGGTTAGCTCAGGATGAGGACAAGTGAGGAGCTGGAACAGTTCTCTTGTTAAAACAGCGTCAGCACATCACTGAGATGCCAAGCAAAGATGACAGGAGATTTGAAAGTAGGTTTCTTGTAGAAACGCTTGGTCAAATTCAAACTTGTTGTTCATTGAATGAGAAATTTAATTAGAGGCAGCTCCACACTCAGACACAGATCGTAGCTAGAGCCATCTGTGTGTGACTATGTCCCTGGTGGATGGGATGGCTTTACAGATGCTGGGTGTGCTCCTAGCCGCAGACCCCATCAGCCAGTTGTGTTTTGCATCTCAGTTCTGGATGTGTGAGTGGACCAGTGGGTGGGCAAAACGACAGGAGTGCAAGAGGGACGGTGGCAGTCAGAAGTGATGCTGAGGTCTGTATTCCCTGTCCCTTTGCCTAGCAACAATGGCACTTTTGGCTATCAGAGGCCTTGTGGTGTAGTGCTGTGAAGAAGCCATTCAGGGTTACTGTGTCAAAGGCTCTGAGGGGGAATACGTTGTGCTCTTCAGGGCAGTGCTTTCGTTCTTTCAAGGCTTTCTACCACACTGCTATATAGCATTTAAAAGGGTCTGCAGCTGTTCTGCACCTTTAGATGTTCTTTTTTTTTAATGAACAAACATCTGGCTATTCAGTTGCTTTATGAAAATTAACTCTAAAGAGACTTTTCACCTCAGTTACATTCAGCTGTTCAGAGAGACATGGACTTGGAGCTCTCTGGAGGAAAACAAGGCCCACGACAAAATGGCAGAATGTGTTACTGCTCACTTCTGCAGCTGCTAGAGTTGCTTTCATAGTTGCACCTTTTAATTCTTCTTGCACTGTTACTGCAGTGCTTTGCTGTGCCACATTCAAAACATAAATTTCGATGCCAGATAGTTGCCAAATTGCAAAGAATACCATTGTTTGAGTCCTACAGATGTGAGATGGCTGGTGCTCAGCCTGACCTACAGAAAACACAACAATCTTGGAAATAAAACCTGGGACAGGTAAGTAACCTCTGAATGAAGAGGTTAGTCTTTTGAAAAGTGATAATTGGAGTTGGTGTGCTCAAGTCTGAAGATGCCTTTCCATCCTGAAGAGAGTACTTCAGGATAAAAATAGGTAAGATTAATAGATAATAATAAATAAGATACTTCTTAGAATTCTATTCTTATTTTATAAATGGGTATATAATGTTTCTATCTATGGGCACATTGTGGCTGAAAGATGAGAGGCTACAGGAAAAGAAAAAATAGTCATAAGGATTTGCATTATGACAAAAACAAAATTTTGACTCTTTGCTGGCACCATAAGCCCACTTCAGAGAAATTGTTATGGCAAATGTTCTGGGGATGTAAGGAGATCGTGATTTAGATTTAAGACACTATGGAAAGAATGTAATATACTTGTGTGTCCTTTCATCCTGCCAGTTTTTCCATCCTGGATACGTATCTTCTGAAATTTAAACCATTGTTTAGGCAGCATGAGAAGTTGCAGGTAGTTTATTTTTGAGCATGGCTGAATAAAGTATGTCAAATTCTGAAAATCATAGAATGGTTTTGGTTGGAAGGGACCTTAAAGATCACCTAGTTCCACCGCCCCAGCCTTTGGCAGGGACACCTTCCACTAGACCAGGTTGCTCAAAGCCCCGTCCAGCCTGGCCTTGAACACTTCCAGGGATGGGGCATCCACAGCTTCTCTGGGCAGCCTGTGCCAGTGCCTCAGCACTCTCGTAGTAAAGAATTTCTTCCTAATATCTGGTGTAAATCTACCCTCTTTCAGTTTAAAGCCATTCCTCCTTGTCCTATCACTACATGCCTTTGTAAAAAGCCAGCTTTCCTGTAGGCCCCCTTTAGGTACTAGAAGGCTACTAGAAGGTCTCTGTGGAGCTTTCTCTTCTCCAGGCTGAACATCCTCAACTCTCTCAGCCTGTCCTCATAGGAGAGGTGCTCCAGCCCTCTGATCATCTTTGTGGCCCTCCTCTGGCCTCACTCCAACCAGGTCTGTGTCCTGATGTTGGGGGCCCCAGAGCTGAATGCAGTACTCCAGGTGGAATCTCACAAGAGCAGAGTGAAACGTCTGTTAGGACATTTGACACATTAGTTGGCATGCAGGATAAAGCAATTTGGTCTGCATTTTGAGTCGAGAGAGAGCATGTAGTCTGCTGTTTTCTAATCATAGGAATTTTGAGCTAGAATTCTCCAAACAGACAATTCTGCAAACAAGGCGGTGGATTTGTCCTGTTTGAAGAGAGGATGGACATAAAAGGTGAGAATAAAGGGACAGAAAAAGGTGTGGTGAAGGAGCAAGAGAAGACAAATAAACAAATTGGGTGTGTAATGCGTAGGGTATTGCTGACAGGTGCCTCCCAGGGATATAAAATATATCCTATATAAAAGCATATGGAGATATAGCATATAGAGGGTCTCTGTGTGTGTGTGTATTATATATATGTATGTAAGAAATGGATGGTAGCAGCAGAGCACCAGTCAAATGAGAACTTCTGCCAATGCTGTATGAGTGAACCAGCTACAAAGTCCAGGATTTTGTTTATAACATTTTTGCCAATCAGTGCACCAATTTAGGTGCATATATGAATGCTGTTAGTAGTGCCAGGGATTTAATCCTGTTCCTTTTTTTTCTACTTAAAACCCAGCCATAGTTATGTCACTTGTCAGTGTAACTGTCCCTAGTACAGAGTTTGGTTGTCATTGAGGAATGTGAGGATGGAGAGTTTTGTATATAGAGGAGTGAAGCTACTGTTAGGGTAGGAGGGATGTGAAACCTATGACACTAAAAAGGGGAGATATTTGAACTTTGCAGGTGTTTTGCTGTAGGATTGTCAGTATGAGTTGAATCATAGCCTTATCCATGCAGAAACAGATGGAAAACTGTCAAAGCTGCATTTTCAGACATGGATCTCCAGTTACAGATGTGGAGCAGCCTCTGCAATGTATGCAGCTAGCAGGGTGCTGCTGACCACTGTTGCTCTGTACAGCTGTTGTAAGTTACGTGATGTTTATATGAACCATATATTTAAAAGCAAGCCTGTGCTGATATGTGGAAAATAACTGGGATCCTATAAGCACAAATATATTTTGTCACAGAGTTTCAAGAAATTACTTTGGACAGAAAGGTAATTTTAAAATATCAAATTCATTTTACCCTAAGGAGCAGTGACAGTGATTAAACACAAAAGAAACGAAACTGTGTCACATCAGTGGTTCATCTGTCCTGGCATTGGCAATGGGAGATGATGTGAAAGAGTACATGGGCTGGGCCACTTTCAGGATCCATTCCACTCACCGCCTCCCCTCAACATCCATGGCTCTTTGTTTAAGGATGCCAGACAGCAGGCACATCTCTGTGTATGCCTTTTAGTACCTGTTTATGAGCCTTTTGTCCATAGTAGCTTCAGTCCCTTTCTGGAATACCTTCTGATACTGTCTGCCTGTACAGCCTCCTGTGGCAACATGTTGCAGAGATACACAACTTGTTGCATGACATAGTGCTTTCTTTGATCTGTTTTAAATTATTTTCTAATTTCATCAAGTACTTCCTTATTTTCCTAATGTGGAGTTATGTGAGTAACAGTTTTGCGTTAATTCTGTCTATGCCCACATGATATTGTGAACTTCTACCATATTCCCCCATCCTCACCCCATCATCTTTTTCTCCAAATTAAAGAGCCTTTTGAGTTTAGAGGGCATGATTTACTGGTAGGTAATACACAGGGAAGTGAAGGAACCTGCTGGGTCATCAGCAATTCCAGAGCTGTCTGGCAAGCCAGACAAATCTGACTTGGAATAGCATTAGGAAATGGATTTTTTTTGTCTCTCTGAAGCTAGCTGTTCTCTTGCAGTTGTATATGCTAAATGAAGATTGATGATTGTAAGTTTGGGGAGCTGTGATAATTCCTTGGACTGTGGTTAAGTGATTAGTGTTGTCTCAGAATCTGGCTCCTGAGGATTCTGTGGTTAAGGAAATCTTGTCTTCCCACTTTTTGTTAATTTTTAAGATGAGCCATGAATTTTATTTCACAGAGCTTTGTGTCATTTGTCATGTGTGGATATTCTGTGATATTTTCCTGCTAATGCAGACTGCTTCTTCAAGAGACTTCTTTCCTTATCTCTCTTAACTGTACATTTAGATTTGTTTGCATAGTTTCAGACTAAAACCCTGACTCACCCACAAATGCAGTGGAGACCTTTGACTGATGATCTACACAATGTTCTGTGCTATTAAAATGGACATTCTTTATCAAAAAAGAGAAATGAAAGTGCTACAGCGGGTACCTGTAATTTCAGTTTCTTGCTCTTTAATTTACCTGCCATTGTAGATACTTTTCACCTCATAACTCATTTTTCCTTAGCCCCTCTACCGATATAACAAGGTTTTTGGCAGTCTTTGTAGTTTCAAGTTCATTTCCATCTTCTTGAAATTCTAGCAGATTTGCTCCATCAGAATAGTTTCCAGAAATTAATTAGTTTCTATGTTTCTAAGGTTTACTATCTTTAGCATTAAAGCTATTTTCAGGTATACTCTTTTCTAAAGTTCACATGTTTTGGGGGGGAATTAATCTTCACCATTTTTTTTATCTCATTTCTGAAACATCTCAGGTACTTGAACACTTGATGCATTCATTAGATTAACAATAAAAACAAACTTCTCCATAATTGGTCAATCCGTATATGCTAATACTCTTTAAATGCATAGACGTGCACGCTGTTCAGAAGAAATTATTCTTCTTGGTGATTACTAAATAAGAAATTCTTGGGGCATGAGCAACATTTCAGATTTCGGGATAAAATAAATGCAAGTTCTAATAGCAAGTAACCATGAGTGTAAGGGGGTGATTGTCCTAGGGTGCTTATAAAAGAAATGACAGCACAGCAGGGGAAAGCTTTGCTGTCATTAAGAATGCACATTTTGGGGTGGATGTGCTCAGTGTTAGTGCAAACTGTAAATGTAACCTTGACGAGATACTGACTTCTTTGCTCATCTTTCTTGGCATCATGCAGAAGCGGAAAGCAGCAGCTTGGAAATACTTGTTTGTAAGAAGTGTTGATGGGCTGGGGAATAGAGGAGGAATAGGTATGTGTCCAGGGAGACCTGAGGACAGAGGAGGTGGATATGGGGGATGGAGACTTTGGGAGGAGATGATGAAACAGGCAGGAGCTGCAGCAGCTTTGCCCCCTTTGTATTCCTATTTTATACAGCTAAAGTTGTTTTTTTTAAAATTTTATTTGTCTAATCAGATGCTATTTGTTGCCAAAGTAAAGTACTCTGGGAGTAAAGCAAGGCTGTGCTGGCAATGAGGTGGTTTGCTGGACAGTCCCAGTTTACCTGTTACTGGGCTGGGAAGTGCATATGTGCAAAGCTAGTGGTGATGCTGGGTCCCTTTGACAGCGATTTCCTGCATGGCTCTGGTCAAGCATCCCCCAACGTGGTGCGTTCACCATTTGTTCTAGTGACTGTCCGTTGTTCTTCGGGCAACCCATGAGCAGGACACTTGGGATCAACCCTGAAGAACTCTGAACGTTTATGAGTTGTCCTAACTGCAACACAGGGCAGGACGTATCTGAAATGTGTTGCGATGAAAAAGATACTGTGTTTCTACAATATATGGCTCTGTGAATTTACGGCTTTCTAGTACTGAGGAAAATGCGAACACCTACTTCCTGAGGGGCACTATGTCGAGGACTCAGCATTTGTGGTTTGTGAGTACTTTCAGAGAGCATCGTGGAAGTGCCCATGAGTACAGAAATAATTTGTGTATTTGCTCCAGGGCAAAATGATGTATACAGTAACTAAAATTTGAGGGCAAATCTTGAAGGAAACTATCAAATAAAAATATTTAGTAATGTCCATTCACTAAATGGTAAAGGTATCCTGTGCAAAATGTATGTGCTTGTATTTAATAGCATAAAGTTATGTTGGGGCTACATTGAGATGGCTGGTATTTTATAACACTTCTTAATTTCACAGTTTTTCTCCTTTAATATCGTGTTTGCACACAGTACACAAATATGAGCAAAGAGTTGGGTTGAAATGTGCTTGAAACCACAAGTGAGTTTACTTGGGAAGTGATTTTTTCCATATAGTATAAAACACCTTGACTAGATGAAGAGACACATTAACTAGGATTAGACCATACTAGTAGATTTGTGCAGGAAAAAGTGTAGCCTGTGCCTCTTGTGTGCTTGCCTTTTCCTTTTATTATTAATTTACCATCTTCTCAAATACTAAAATTAACTATATTTATCCTGACTGTAAAAGTAACAAGTGTACGAATGGCATTGAGGAAACTGCTTTGTAGTAGTGGTATGAACATGGTGTAAATATATCTGCTGAATTTAATAGGACTCCTGAAATTTCTGTAGGAAAAAGAAGTAATTTTTGCCTGAAGATACACTGGTATAAATTATTCATCAGCAAAAGCAGAGTGCAGTTTTATTGACACTTGCATTGCCGTCAGTCCTGTAAAGAAAACTAGATAAGGAGCCCAGTGAGTGAACCTTGCCCAGGCTGCTTTCAGTTCTGCTTAGGAAAAGAGAAGTTTAGAGCTAGAAAAATCCTGGTTCATTTTTCTGCCTGTCAAGAGTCTTGCAAACAGCTGCCGTCTACTCTTTATGCTTGTTAAAGTCTTCAGTTTATTCTTATGGCATCTTGAGTAGCAGTGGCTCCCCTTGGATACTGGGAAGAATCTGTGTGTGAGCGCAGCTTCCTTGTTAGGGCAGTAGATTAAATATCCCTGTTGTCTAAAAGAGAGGACTGTAATCACCTTCCCTCCAGCGGCAGCAGGATGAATTAATTGCTGTATTGAATTTATGCTCTTTGCAGTGGTTGTGACACAAAATGTTTTAAAAAGCTTTATTTAAAAAAAAGCATCTTCCTCACATATCACATCAGATTTTATTTACTTATTTCAGTATTCGTATAGAAGAAATGTTAATATTGGTGCAAACAATAACAACAGTAATTTGATTATATTTAAGTTGTGATAAAGAAAGAATCTGAAATTGTGATTTCAGAGCTGTTTTCGGTTTGTCTGTTCTTACTTCGTTGGGGTAGGGAGCTATATTCAGGTTTCATTAAAACAGTGAAAAGAAACGTGTGGTGATATGACTCAGTGAATGATTAGTTTGTAAATGTCTCTCTTCTTAGCTGCAGAACATTAATATAAACTCTTATTTTTTCCTGCAGAAAATAGAGGCAGTATCTGTTAATCATTATGTGCCACGTTTATAGTAATTCCTCATAAAATTTCCCATATGGTCATTTAGATAGAGGAGAACAGACCGAATTACAAAGATTGAAAAGGATGGGCCAAGAAGTCCGTGGCGTAACGGTAGATGGACAGTGGCACCATAGAATGCCTGCTGGCAGTGAGAGCTGGATGTACTTGGGGTACAGTTCACTTGCATAAGGTATGTCCAGCATCAGGATGTGACCACACCAGCACAGAAACTACTGCTGTTGCTTTACAGGTTTTCCTTGCAGATTTTGTTGTGTCCTGTCTCCTTTTTTTATGCTAGTAGTAGGAACCATGTGCATAACAGAAATTTAGTGAAACTAAGTGAATGTCTTCAATCTGCTTAAACCTTTTTCCATCAAGAAATGAAGCCAATCCAGTAAATCAGATGCATCTTTTTGTAAGCCAGAGCTGTAAGACTTCATCTCTGATGCTAGAGGTGGAGGCCCTGTGCAGGGCTGTGGAGTTGCTCTGCAGTTTGGTGTCTGCACTAGGGTGCAGGGCAGTTGCTGTCGTGTCCTGCAGGCAAATTAGCTATTAAGGGATAAAGGGACTAAGTGCATTTTCAAGTCAGATGGCATTAGGGATCAACAGAGAACTCCTGGAGAGGAAAAAATTAAAAAAATGTTAGTATTTGGAATAAACTTAATCAGAGATTCAAGTTGTGTATCATTGTCTGTTACTGAAATGTGAAATTAAGCTTCAGGAAGCATTTGTGATAATCTCTTGAGGACTCAACCCATTCGTAAGTCCCTGATTTCTTTTTGGAGAAAGTCTTAAATAGTCAGTAGGAGTAGACACATTAAGAAATTACGTTCTCCTCTGTCCCCTTCATGTTAGCAGCAACAAGAACAGAAAAGCACAGTAAGAATATTTTAAAAAGGGGAGAAGCTTCAGTTTGTGCAGACAAGAACTGGCTCTGTTTTTCTGAGTTGTTTTTTCCTTCCTCTAAGTAGACACTGTGAAAACTGCTGCCGTATCAAAGAGAAGCTACCTAATTCTGATTGATTCGTCCATTTGGCTAACTTAACAGATACAGTCATTAAATTAACTATCCACATAAAAAGGAATTCAGCAATTCTTTCGAGGGGAAGGAGGGGATGAAAGTTTTAGAGCTGTGGCTATTGAAGCGGGTAGATTCACGGAGTACGGAGATAGCTAATCCCTCCTGGAGTGCAAGGAAAGATCATGTATGAGCAGAGAGAAGGTGTTTGGGTAGGCACGAGGATAAAGGAGAATTAAAATGTCCTAGCTAGTCAGATACAGAAATCTGCTGCTAAGTGGCTTTTTTTCAGTTTGTCTTTCTGCATTTTTTAGTTAGCTCATGGCTGATACTGAAAATGTTTTATTACCATAGTGTAATGCAAGGTAATGCTAATTGTCCCTTGTATTCTTCCTGACTGGCAGAAACATGCCTTCTGTTCCCTCTCTAGTTTTCCATTTTCTTTGTGCTTGTTTCATGATAATAATCAACCTGCCTTCTCTTTCCTGGTGTACAAGATGGGCTGTTCTAAAAAATTACCTCCCCTAATCACTGCTCCAGTATCTATTACCCCTGTTAATAAAAGGAGTCTTTCAGCACTTTTCTTAAAGCAACATGCTGGTAGTTTCCCATCTTCTACAATGATCTCCTTATATGAATCTGATTCCCTCCCTTTTCCCTTTTTTGAGGGGGGTAGATTCCACTTTTGAATTATAATTTAGACCTTTCCCAGGTTACTTGGTAGAGGATGTACACCACGGGGGAAAAATCTACTGCTTGATGGGAAGTTTCCTCATCCTCATGTGCTTGGTACCCAAACAGAGCCTATTCTTTTTACCGCAGCCCTCTCAAGTGTGGTGTTGCAGGAGGCTCCCTTCTCACAGCTTGCTTCTGCGGCGTGGGTTAGCATTAGTTGTACAGTTGATATGGCATCTTTCTCTTATCAGTGTCTCCATCATTTCCCCGAATCCGTTGTTCTCTAGAATGTCTCCATATGTCTGTTGTCAATTTCCTACTGGCATTCGACCCATCCAGACCTTTCAGCTGCTTTCAGCTAACACTCTTGTCCTCCTTCTAAGTAATGCATCTCAGCTCAGATCTCTCATTTGATGTCCTTGTCTGGCATCGTATTTGATCTGCAATTTCAGGTGTACATAATAGAGCTGTGGAGGCAGAAATGAGGGTAAACAGAGAAGAAATTATGAAGAATTCCCCCAGTGTCCAAGGAGACACAGCAATGATACCAGGTATCATGAAACCAGCCATTTCTGTCATTTGTAACACTGATATGCCAGCAAAGATGCATTTTAGTACTACGATTATGAACTTCTTTTATTTCTACCATCATTAAGGTTTTAATTCTTCCTATGGCCTCTGAAGAGTTCCCTATAATTTCTGCTGGTTTTCTTCTATAGCTTTTAGGCATGCCATCTTCACAGTCTCTTAAATGGAGTGTTAACTTTTGTTCAGAAGCTGGTGATGGGCATTTTCCTTCTTTTCCTGAAAATGAAAGTTTCTATTTCATGTCCAGGGATAATTCCCACTTTGTTATCCATTTCATATTCAAAAGTAAATCTGTTGGCTTTTAAAAAATCTTTAATGGCCTCTTTTTGATTCTTTCAAGTTGAAGTGCTTTATAATCTGGTTTTTCTTTCTGTTTCTTTAAACACTTGGCCTGTTCTGTCCTCTTTTCTCTTGCCACCTCATTTTCCCTCCTCTTTTTGCTTCCTAGAGCAGCATCTTTCTGCTGGGGAACCCATCTTTCCAAAGCTCATCTGTTTGCCTGGGTTCCCAATCCCGGCTTTGGTTTGGTAAACCTCATATGCAAATGGTACAGTTAATTCAAGGTAGAATTTAATTGCCTATACATGTATGATTTTGGATAGTTTCCTTAGTTGGGGCCGCCTTCTGTATGAGAATTCCCTCAGCTGCCGCCTCCTGTGTATAATTGTTGTGACTGTTTGGGAGAGCTGGAAGAGCAGAGAGGAGCTTGCTCATTTTTTTTTGTTCTGGCTGTTATGCTATTGGGTCTGTATGGGATGGACTCATATGGTTGTGACTTAAGATAATGCTCCAAAAAATGCTGCTGCTGTAAACAAAACTACACTACTTGATTTCTGTACATTTTAAAAATAACAGACCTCTGAAAACAGAATTGCTATTATTAACATAGCTGGTTTTTCCTTGTAAAAGCCACAGATCACATGTGCTTCTTTCCTGTGAAGTGTTTTATTTTTAGGTCTTAACATATGCAGGTTTTTGCCGTGCATTTTCAAAGAATTTGTATCAATGCCTCAGCAAATGTTTCTGAAAATCTCATTCTTCAGTATTGTCTTTTATAGTGTAGATATTTTTTTACTGGAATTGTCTACATCCTTTGTGCTTCTAGGATTTTTTTCCCCACAATCTGTGTTGAATTTTTTTTCACGTGCAGATTTTCCTTACAATTGATACCAAAACTACTACTTAAACTGACAAATATGGGTTTTAAGATAGATTGGCAGGCAAGCTAAATTATTCCAATTTTATGTCTACCATAGGAAAGGGCTGTACAATTTATGTTGAAATGCATGTTATTTTAATGCTGATTGCTCCGTGTCTTATGTTGCTTAAATAATTTTCATTGTGTTTCACAAGTGCTTCACTATAGCTTTCTGTTTGTTTTAAAGTAATGGCTTTTATTAAAATGACACAGTTCTGTGCCTCACTGTTACTGAAGACAAAACATTATTCCACCTATAAGATGATTTCATGAGAGAAGCATATCTTTTGGCATAAGTTTCCAAGACCGCAAGTAACTGTGAGGCTGTAGCTTAGTTTATAATAGGGCTGATGGCATTATTTGATCTGCAAGTGTTGTGTTTTTTTATGATATTTTCCATGCAGTGAGTCATAATATTAGTACTACTAAAGCATAACATGGCATCATCTGTGGCTTTTTCTACTAATAAAATATTCCTAGACGTGTCCTACCTGCCATGTTACTTAGGTAGGCTCTAAAAATGTCTTTACATTTCAGACCTATCATCTGTTTGTACGCTCTGGGCTTGGTCCCCAGAAGCTGTGCAGGCTGGCGACCCCATGGCGTTTCTCTTCCAGCCAGGCTCATATTGGGAATGGAGGCACCTGCAACAGACCTTGAGAGGCAAGGGGATGCCAGCAGCTCCCCAGCCATTTCCAGCCCTTCTGTCCCAAAAGCAGGGACTGAGCAGGACAGCGAAATGGATGGACCTGTTTAGGAATTGTTCTCTTGGCCTACTCTGAAAATAAATACAACTTGAACAACCTGGGTGTGTCCATCAGAGGGGTGGTGGGTGGGAGAAGAGCAGCTGACTGACCACCAGCAACCCTAGAGCTGGATGCCAGGGGACCCTAAATAACCACCAGGAGAAACAGGACCCTGCCAGCGTGCAGGCAGAGCAGTCCAGGTCAGGTCAGAGAGGTGTGTGGCCAACTGCCCTATCCCAGTGGCCCAAGGCAGATGCTGAGATAGAAGCAGAAGAACAGAATAAGCATGTATGAGGCCTCCCCAGAGTCCTTTTCAAGCACTCCAAGATT
Organism: Falco punctatus; assembly: GCF_963210335.1. NCBI lineage: Eukaryota > Metazoa > Chordata > Aves > Falconiformes > Falconidae > Falco > Falco punctatus. The sequence goes on from NC_137583.1 coordinate 74,351,643, forward strand.
TTCTCAGCCTTCCCCAGAGTCCTTTTCAAGCACTCCAAGATTTTCTCAGCCAGGTACAATTTCTGTGCATTTGGCAGCCCTCAATTATGTCCATAAACTTGTCCATTCCCAGCTTGAACCAGTACAGACCTCCAGCATCCATGCTTTCCTGTGGCAAGAGGTTCCACATTGTAACCAGGGGCTGTGCCAGAAAAGATCTCTTTTTATTAGTTTTGAGCTTACTGGCCTTTTCTATTACCTCCCTAGCTCTTGCATTGTACAAGGCAGAGAATGATCAATTTCTGTTTTCTTATGCCAGACGCAATTTCCAGATCTTGGAGAACATAACGTGATCTTCCAGAACATAAAGATATTAACAGCAGTATCTTTTAAAAAGCAGTAATTTTGTCAGACCCATGTGAGAAGACCCTGTGCTTCTCCTTGTCAGCCCTGCAAATACAACTGTAAACCCTCTCTCTGAGTTAAGTCATTCTGTTTGATCTCTGTCTTTTGTACTGTATGATTACTTTAATATCTTAGATTTTATAATCTCTTGCATCTTCCTTGGCACAAAACCCTTTGTGGTCATCAGATAAGGATGACCTTAGATTAAATGAGTCCCCCAGAAATAACTGAGAGTAAACCTAGAGCCCTGAGCTATAGAACTGGCTTTAGTAAACATGTGGAAGCATAGAACTTTGCTGGAAAGTGTAGTGAAAGCCAAAAACTATGTATCTAAAGCAAGCTAAACTAAATACATTTTAAGAGAGCATTTGTCTAAATTCCTGAATCTGGAAAATATTCAGACCTTATGGGAGTCTTTGAGCTTCCCCCAGGTGGATGAGTATCTTAAATATTTAATACTCACTTCTAAGATGAATTAGAGGATTGTAATCAGTAACTCAAACAGCATCTTCTAGTTGCCTTTCATAATGGGTTACTTGCCGGCTGCTGTGCAAAGCATCAATAAAGGTATATGGGCCTGACCAAAATTAAGGGGGTACTAGAGGCTGAATCTAGGGGCAGTTGGTCGTGCTGGTTCTGCGGTGGCCAGAGGAGTTGCTTGCTTTCTTTCTCCTCTATTGACAGCTGCTCAGGTATGTTCCCTCTCTTACATCAGCCCTGGAGCTTATTGTACCTCTTTACAAAGGACTTCAATTACCTAATGCAGCAAAAACATGGGTTTGTTGAACCATTTCAGTGTACTCTGATGAGTGCCGATACTGACACCAGGAGTGTCTTGATGAGTGTTGGTTCTGACACTGAGAGTATTCTGATGAGTGCTTGTGTTGACACAAGATAGGTTCAGCACTTGCTGCTGAGGAGCCACTGAGACCTCCTGCCTTCAGCAGCAACCAGCTGTGAACTCCCTGTGACTGAGGAGACACCACTCCATGGACAGTTGTCCCATGGGTGCTCCCGTTCAGAAACTTATTAGCATCCCTCTTTTTGTTGCCTCTGTTGCTTACACTTAGATAAAAAGTTTGGTTTTTTTTTTTCTAACATCAAGTTTTCATTGAGTCACTGACAGTCCGTGTACATTTGAGGTTCTGCCAGCGTCTTCTGTAACCTAATTAGCTACCTTTACATCTTGGTGTATGAACTCTGGTGCACTCATATCCCCTCACAACTCAATTTTTCGCTAGACTTCAGAAGCTTTCCATTCCCTGGTTATCCCCAGAGCCTCTCTGTGCTTCCAGGTAATTGAACTTTTTAGCAAAGCTGTCCAGTACCTGTCTTCAGTATTTGAAAAGAGGTCTCCTTTGGACAGTGGTATTAATCTTACCTCAGTTTGACTGGAAATACATCTTCTTTGATGTATTCTGGGATGACAGTTGTGTTTTTCAGGAAGACACCATATTGATCTGGCAAATCATTTTGCCAGAAACAAGTGCAGTCATGTCTCTCTCCTTTGTAAACCAGGCCCTCCAAAACAGCATAACAGAAATTCCCTCCAGCCCTTAAGTGCATAAATTTGCTGTTTGTACAATTGAATTTGATCCTGTTTCTAATATGAAGTCCTGAAGATCATCCAGCTCCTTCCTGTGGGAGTTTTTCAATATTCTTCTTTATTTCCCATGCTTTCCAATTAGCCTTATCAGCATATTTAACTAGACCGCTCCTAGCTTTTGTGCCTGGGTTATTAATGCAGATACCAAGCTGGCAGTTTGCAGGGCTGATACTGAAGGACCCATGCTACCCACATCGTCCTGCTAGGGGCTTGCTCTGTGCCTATGTGAGCTAAAAAGTCTGTGGCCCTTCTGCCTGTTTAGCCAGGGCCAAGAGCAGCACCGGGTGGCTGCTGCCCTGGGTGCCACTCAGCTGTCCTTGCCCTCGACAGCACGTCAGTTCACCTCTAGCCTGGGTATTTTGTTGTTTGAAGGAGAAATGTTTGATTTTGCCACTTTTTGCTGAGAAGGTCCGTGCTCGTTGCCCTCTGTCCCATCAGTCAGAGTGCCTGTCGCCATGTTTTCTTTACCAATTCTAAATCGTTTCCAGTTTAATCACCTCTGAAGTGGGACAATAGCAAATCTTTATACAGATTTCATCTCAGTAAAATTTTACAGTCTTTGAAAATGTTGGGTGAAATTTCTGATGGAGATCATCTACTTGCCTAGAGAATAACTTACAAGAGAGAGGATTTGACTGGGTTTAGCGTTGATGTTTCTTAGTAAATACAGCATGCCTTTAGCTTATAAGCATTTGCCTCAGGTCTGATTGTTTTTTCAGTGTTTGTTCCAAAGCCTTGTGTCCTTTTGAGGCTGGGTTTGCTGTTGCCCGGAGCGTTTCCCTCTGGCATTGCTGCAGCTGCAGGGTCCCCAGGGTAGGCATGAGGGGGGGTGCGTGGAGGCCTGGCCTGGCAGCCCCAGGGCAGCCTGGTGCCCACCCGGACACCTGCACTGAGCCTGGGGTGCGGTGCAGCCCTCTGGCTGGTGGCTTTGCCAGCCGATTTAGTGTGGTCCAGGGCTCACTATATTGGCATTACAGGGTCATTTCACTGCCGTGCCATTGTGTCTTTGGGAGTCTGTCAGAGGCAGCTGCCATTTTCCCCTCAGATGCAGCCTGCCACGGGACTGACTATGAGAGGCTTCTCATCATTTCTCATCCTTATGCTTTGTTGTTTTTTTTTTTTCTTTTTATGAAAGTTCACCTAACTTCCATACTGTTCACTTTTAGCAGCAAATAGAAGAGTCTATTGAATTGAAATCATTGTCATTGGCTGTTTTTGAACCCTCTGTGAAGAACCCACCCACCCAGCCCTTGGTTTTCCTTGTCCTGCCTTCTGGTATTAAAAATCAATGTGTCCCATGCACTGTGTAACTCTGTTGGAAGCGGCTGTTTCAGTGATTTTTATGAACATTTTAGGAAAAGTATCCTGCAGGTTTTGCCCTTTTCAAATGTAAATGTTTAATCAGTGCTTGCTGTGAGGGAGTGCAAGAACACATGCACGAGGCTTATGGTTCTTTTTTTCTTCTTGCAGTGACCTGTTGTCTTCTGAGTATCTTGAGAGGCATATTGAGCAAGGTGGCAAGACAGTGGAAGTTAAAGTAAGAATTTCCTTCTTATGCTTTGCTTTTTTTAATTTGCTTTGCTTTTGATCTTAATGCAAACTCACTTAGTTTTTTGAGAGATATCTGATTTTTTAGGTGATTTGTTTTACTCTTCTGAGGCAAGCATGTTTCACGTCTTCTAAGATTCCAGCTTTTTAAATAAGAAACTTTATTAGCAAATTAATACATTGATGTTTATATCAAAATTGTATCTATTAAAAATGTATACATGGTAGTTCTTTTTTCTAGTAAATAAAATTAACTTTTGATGCCTATTGAAGAAGATCTTTCTGGTTTGGTAGCTAGCATTTCCTCATTGTACTAACCCCCAAGTGTGTTGGTTTTAATGAGAATAGCAAGATTTATTGTATAATGTTTCCAAATATCTAGTCCGTGTCTCAAATGGTGGATTTCTTTCTCTGGATATTTGTTGGCATGATGACGACAAGGTCCTGTTTGTTGCAGTTGTCTTCCGTGAAATGTCCCACTGCCTTTGCAGGAGTGTTTTGTTATTTGCGTGGAACATGGGAGAACTTTCTTGAGAACCTTCTGTTTGTTAGGACAGTATTTTGTAGATGTCAGGTATAAAATTGCTTTAGGTTACACAAAATGTGCATGAATGTAATATATGCTGTGCATAATAGAAACTCTTCGAATTCGCCTATCAGGCCAAATTTTGTTCAATGTTTACATTTTATTAAAAAAAATCCGAAAGTCTTTTACTAAATCTGAGGTCACCTAAATACTCTGGAACAAATGCATTAACCCGTGTAATGTGAAAGTGGAAGTGGACAAAACAATCCTTTAGCCATTGAGTAGCTGAATCCTTCAGCCACTGAGTAGCTGAAGATATGTTTCCTTTGGTTTTATCCCTTTCTGGCATTTGCAAACTTGAAATCTGCTTTTTTTACTCTCTGATAATAGTCTGCATACATTATCAGACTGAGGCAAACACAGAGGTGTTCTATTAAATTGTAAAGACTAATTTCTCAGTCAGCTGTGCTCTGCAATCAAGAAGTCTTGACTCAGATTCAGAATATGACTCAAAGCAGGAATAAAGATAATAGCTGATATTAATAAGAACAAAACAATCCATTTGTCTGGATCAAGGTATATAAGCAAGTTAGCTAAGTTAATCTGAGTCCCATCACTGAATTAGGACAAATCTGTTTCTGATGAGTAAGCCTTAATCAAGCAAGGAAATGTTTGACATCAGTGGCTCTTCTCTGTGAGTACTCTTGAATTGCATGGGGAAGAGACAGGAGGATCAGGCCTTTCAGAGGAAGGGTCATGAAGTGTCTTCTGGGCAAAACATCTCCCAGTCTCCAGGGTCCCAGAGATTATTTCCCCTTCAGTTAGTTGCTGTGCAGGGTCATGGTATACCTTCAGGATGGCTATCACTGCTTCAGTCGGTACTCTTTACATCTGCTTTAAGTAGAGAACTGGTGTTGCTGCGTTGACCCTTGATGCTTGAGATGAACTGAACTGGGAATGGAAGGGTCACAAGGATGCACTGCAAAGGCGGGGCATTGCTGCTCAGGTGATCTGTTTCCTTCTCCAGGCTGCTTTGCACCTTGTGCACTGAACCCAGGGGTGCAGGGGTGGCTGGGGTGCATGGGGGGCTCTTCTGCCCCCTCCTTACCCACCTCTCTGGGAGCTCGGCAGGCAGCAGGCCTATGGAAGCATGCCAAGAAGGTGGATGTATATTTTTTGCTTGTTTTGCTGCCTCTGAGTGCCTGGGATTGGAGGAGAGGGGAGCAGCTGCTGTGACACATCTGGAAGGGCCCATTGGCCTCAGTCATGGGCACGTTTTCAGAAAAGTTCAGATATCAAAAGATTTTTGGAAGAATGCAGGCTGCTGAGTACATTTCGGTGCCAGACACTGAGTGAGGCTAATTTCAGTACCCAATAGCTGTTTAAAAATAAATCTGGTTCCCTCTAACCAGCCAGTATTTTTCAGAGCACCTGTAAATGCCCTGGAGAGCCCTGTTTGTTGAAGAGCCCAGCAGTATCTGTTTTGCATTTGAGAAACTGAACTCTGGTTTTATATCAAATGTTTTGAAAATATTACTGGGAATACAAGAATTTTTCATAATGGTGATTTAGTACCTTGAGTTTCTATGGAAATCATTCGCAGTAACTGGTAAAACCACCTTGAAATCAGTACTTACAATACACACTAGGCAAAATATAATTATTACACTAAATTTTAGGGATTGTGCAGATTGCTCAGATACTTACTTAAAAATAGCTAGTAAAAGGGTGCAGTTTATAAATAAATCACAAAATACGCACTATGCTACACAGCATATTCCTTAGCAGAAGCAGGAGAAGAGGTATTTCAGAAAGGACCCAGGTTTCTGTCAGTTGCTTCAACATGCTGCTTTCACCCACCTCTCTGCAATTTGTCTTTGGCTGTAGGCAGAAACAGAGGCGGCCTGGCAACATCTCTCTTGCTGCTTTGGTGGGAGAAAGTGAGAGAAAGAAAATGTCTATCTGCCATCCACTGCCAGCTGCAGGCTTTGAGCAAGCCTGTTTATACAGCAAAAGTGCCTCCTCTGTACTTGGCTGCCTCAGTGACGTAAGGAGAGGTGTATTTTAAAATCCATGTGTATTTCCCCCTTGCATTTCCCAGTGCAGGAATACTGCACAAACATGCAAATTGGCAGTGCTGCAGTTGTGCCATCGACAATATGGGAGAAGACAGGAGCTTTGACTTGCTGCGGGAATGCAGATATATGTACACTCAGCAGTTTAGGAGTGTTACAGGCATGAATGTGTCCGGGAAGCAGATGCCTGCCTTGGCTCATATGCAACGTGGAGTTGATAACTACTTTTGCCACTCCTCCCCCTCTCCATCCCCCCCAGTAAAACTTCCTGTGCTGTAAAGTACATATGGATCTCCTGCCGTTAGTTAGGATGCTTCAGAGAGGAGAGGGGGGCAGGGAAAGGGAGGAAAAGGGAGAAACATTCAGATCATTAAAAATACCACTTTGAAGGAGCAAAAGGATTTTTATATGGAGGAGAGTTCACAGTTTAACACAACTTTTTATTAGAAGAGAAATTTGAATGACATTTGATTGCTGCATAATTCATTAATACATTGGACCGTTGTGAAGGTGGAACATTACACATGTTTTTGCAGGGTGCCGACATTTAGCAGCTGCAGAAGACTCTGTTATAAGTCCTTGTTGATTTGGCACAGTTAGGCAGCACCTAAGACATTCTTATTAAACCAGCAACAACATGCAGGGCTTAAGAAAAACAAAAGGAGGTAGATCTTTGAATCATTTCAGTGTTGTTGTTCCCCCCCCCCCCCCAATCCTCCTTTAATTTAGATCATGCCTCTAACTGCTAGGAAAGCAGCAGTATTGGCCTAAATTCCCTCTGGTAGCAAAGAGAATAATCAATTAATAAGAAAGAGAAAAACCCTTCATGCATTGCCTTTTCCCGATTGTGTCAGTCCAGATCATCCTATGCTCACAGCACATAAATACTCAACTTGTGTATACTTAATGTTGCCGCAATATATCTCTGTGTCCTTTTATCTTTCTTTCTTTTTGGGTTATCATTCTGTCACTGATGCTGTCAGTAAGATGAAAGGAAAAAAACAGCTGTAGTGCTCAGTAATTCACATTGCTGGGTTTTTCTCCCTCAGAAGGAACTGCTGATATCTATTCTGTGACATTTTCTCATATAAAGTGTTTCAGTTTTCCTCTTTGGAGAATGTAGAAATAAATGTTTCTGCCTGTATTCCCTCAAAACGCTGGACAATTCTGTGGGTTCTTAGAAAATTCCTTTCTGAAAAAAAGTAGACAATGAAAATAATTTAGCTCCCAGTCAAAGAACTTGCACAGGTAGAGTTGTGGTAAACAAATGTAATAAAGTTTTGATGACATATTTAAATATAACTAGAAGGAACTATATTTCATAGGCAACCCTAAGTTCTTAAGTTTGGTGGTATAAACACAATATGTGTATTATGGGCACAGTATTACAGCAAGAGTGCTCACAGCATGAAAGAACATCGCTTTTTGCTTCTACTTCACAGCATGTGCATAATCATGACAACATCAAACAACACAGTTAAATTCTAGGTACTGTTTTTCTCCATTGTAGGTGTTGACATAGAAACTTTGGCCAGACTTGCCCTGTGGCTTAAGATTGCCTTGTGGCTTTGTGTCGCCAGCTGTGCTGAGCCATATTGCTGGCCCCTGTGGTGCTCAGCCACTGCTGTGCGGCAGCGAGCGTGGGCAGGGCAGTGCCCAGTGCCCTCCTTCAGGCTGCCCGAAGCCGTCCTCCTCAGCTGGGGTGCCCTGGAGTGACCTTGTGCTCTGACGTCGTACTAGCAGAGGTGCTGTTATTGCAGTTAGGGGAATCAGGGTTGTGGGGAAAATGCATTTTAATGCTGCACAGCAAAGCAGAGCCCTTAGTTTGCAAAAATAGTCATTATTTCCCTTTGCTGTGTGCATTTGTTTGGCTAGTAGCATGCGCAAAATGCCTGTTACTGTAGCTTACAGCTGTCATAATGCCTGTGCACAAGAGGGGAAAATTACTTCATTGCCTTGCTGTGATTAAAGTCTTGGCTTGATGTGTATTTGAAGGGCTCTTTAAATGCCCTTTTAAAGGAATATAATATAGAAGGGAGAAAACCACTAAAATCTTGAAAGGCTAGAGAGGACCGGGGACCCCTGACATGATGGGTATTGCATTTTCTGTTAAGCTCCCTCCTTCAAATCTTGTCTGCTTGAGGAGGAGTTAGGGTACAGTCCCTTGACTGAGGGCAACATCTGTGTATGTCTTAGGGCCTGTTATTTGATGAGACCTTACCCTAGAGTAACATTCCAACATTTCGCTGTATCACCACAGGTTTGATCTGTTCAATTGTAAGGCCACTATAATTTGCAGTGTGGCTAGTAAAAACACGGAGCCAGTGAGCAGGTCATTTTTATCATTGACTTACACGTTTCCAATTTTATAGCAAGGTGCTTCTACCAGCATCTTCCAGTTTTAAGGACATCCACTGTCAGAGCTCCGTAGAAGAATCTCTTAGTTTTTCTTCAGCTTTTGATAACTCACCATTTTGTAACCAGAGGAAGGTGTTTTGACTTGCCAGAAAAGCCTGTATGCTAAACAGGCGTTCCTGTGAGGGATTACATTTTCCTCCTGAAAACTGGAGCACCATTTTGGCTGGCAGGAAGGGGTGGGAGGGGAGTGCAGGGAGCCTCTGCCCTGGGACGCTGGAGCCTGGGGCTGGTGTGGAGCTGCGTGTGCATGTACCCAGAGCTTGCACAACCTGGTGATGAGCCCCTGGGGGAGAAAAGAAACTGGAAAGGAACAAATCATAAATAATGCAGGAATTATATATGACTATTTCTGGCAGGGCTTTTTCCACTGTGTCCGGAGACTAGGGAAGCTGTTAGTACCAGAAAAATCACTCTCTTGCTTGTTTGAGAGAAAATTTTGAATAAGGGTTCCTGTTATGTCATCAGAGCTCCTCTCCTCCCTCAACAGAGCTCTGCTTGCCTCATGGCAAATTATTAAAAATCTAGGCCATAATCTACTTTCTACTGATAGCAGTAAACTAGCCAAAGAAGAGCTGACAGGGAGTCTTTGAGTCTGACACAGTTTAGCAGGGGATTCCTGCAAGGTTGATCTTCAGACTGCTCTCATAAAATATTTTTATTAATGACTTAGGTTGAAAAAAAGAAGTGTGTATGTATTAATGAAATTTGCTAGCAGTACGAAACTGGAAAGCATTACAGTGCACAGAAGGATCAGATGGAAAACTGGCTATCTTTGACCGAAATGGGATGAAATCGGATAGAATAAATGACAAATTCTTTCACTTAGGGACTAATCATAGGTGTTTTTGATGTATGATGGGAGTTCATCAATTGAAAGTTTCACAAGGGGAAGATCAGTGTGTAGTAGTGGAGCAGGGAATGACTGTATGGTTCATACCTTAGAGGATGCTGCCATCGCAAAGGGAACTGTGGTCTCAGAGTATACTGGTCAAATGGCTTCCTGTAGATTTTGGCTAGAATTAATGTTACTGTATGTGCCCTGATGCTTTCACAAAATTTTTAGATTTCTCTGTGTTTTCAGTTATTCTGGACTTTTTTTTTTTTTTTTTTGAGTCAGTGTCATGCTGCCACACTGAGTTGATAGGTATTGAGAAATATCTCACTTGCCTGTTTTAGCATTGTTTGAATTGTGAAGGCAATCTCTTTGGAGGTTAGTAAAACATAGTATCCTTTGGGGGGTACCAGGGCAAGATAATCAGCCATCACATATAATGCATTTGCCTTACCTAATGATCCTGCAGGCTGGCACTGTTAATACACATTTGCATTAATTATTTTTTTTTATCTGTTTAACTCCTTGCTATTGCCAGCTTACTTTCTACATGCATCCTGCTACTGAGAAGGAGGAAATCGAAAGTGCAGCTTTCAGTATTAGGAGTCTTTCCCAGGCCATATTTTTGAATATGCTATGCTAGAATGAATCTCAGATAGTGACTCATGTAGGATTTTGCAGGTTTAATTATCTTGTCTTCCTTTTCTTTGTGACATAAAAAAAAAAAAAAAAGTCCTGTGTTTTTTGGCTAGTCCTGGGAGGGGAAAAAATTGTCAGAAAGTGGAAACCATCAAGAGCTTAAAACATACATCCCATTGTGAATGTGAGTCCTAGTGATAAAGCCCTGATTCTGCTGAAGTGAGAAGCTGGGTGACTTTCAGAGGAAAGGCAGCAGTGCAGTGCTTGAATCTGCAGAAAAGTCCTACCAGACTTTGCGCACCTCATGAGTTACTTTCCATGAACTACACACACAACATACATAGGCAGAGAGTGGCATCAGCCAAGTGTTCTGTAAACTCTGTGCAAGGACTGAGTATAGCTAAGAGAAACTAATTATTGCTGTAACACTAAAGAACATTAAATCCCTGTGTAGATGCTCTTATTAAAGAATAAAAGTATCATTTCGTCTTTAACTTAATCCCTTTGAAGGGCTGTGAAGCTAAGCAAATGGAAGCTGCTGACCTTCTGAAAGAGTGCTCCATGCAAGACTTCAGCGTACTTTAGCCTGACATCTTTTTTACTTGATCTTAACTTCTGTAAATAGTTTTGCTGAGACTCATCTGTTGTTCCTTATGGATACTGAGCCAGCACTGTATTATATACAGTAGGTTAATGTTTCTGGACACAGTCTCAAGCTCTGTGAATTCTCACTTAAAGAGAAGTTTCTGTCATTCAGAAATAATAAGCCAATAAGGAAATCTAATTTTTTCTCCGTTTTACTCAGAACTTTATCTTCTGACTGACTGGTATCCACGTAGGCACATGCCAACATCTCATCTTCTGTGTTGTGTTTATAGTAACCTTGTACATCATGTGCTTATAACTTGGCTTCAGACTCGGGCTAGGCTGATGAACTGATGTGACAGATTAGTATGAGTAGATTATAAAGGATTTTCATATAGTCCTTTAAAATATTTATTCCCTTTTCCCTACATACAGGCAGCACTAATGGGGCAAAATGACTGTCATTAAAATTACTTGTATGCCGTGACTCAGACAGGCTAGGCACTGCTGCAGGAGCCAACTTAGAGACATCAGAATAGACAGGAAGAGGTAACCAGCCCTGTTCTCCTTTGCCTCATCTTTATCTAGCAACTGATAAATAAAATAATTTTCCCTAAGACCAAGGTGTAAGGCAAGGCAAGTCAAGAGCCTGTTTACCAAGCAGATGCCAAGGCAGCTCCCAGACCAGATGGTGTTGCGCTGGCATGAGCTTTCTTTCCACACCCTGCAGCTATGCTCATGCAGCATCATCTCTCGTAGCTACTGGGCAGTAAACACAAGCCTCATTTGGCCTCTGAACTGGGAAGCTGGGCTGATAGCACATGCCATCTGCTCCAAGCGCCTACCATGAGTCACCAATGGCAGTTGGAGTGAGTCTTCTGTGTGCAGGATCCTGTCACATACACATGTGTCTATGTTTTTTAAGAGTGCTGCCAACAGTCTTTAAACATGGGCATTTTGTGGAGAAGTCTTAGAAGTGGTGATGCTTTATGCTAATTTTGGAATCCATATTTCTGATTTCAGAATCTGAAATAGCATTATAACCTGATGTCACTACAGCATGTCAGCTCTCAGTTGTGTGAGTACGTGATAGCTGTCCTCCTACAAAGGGCGAGCACCATTCACATTTTCAAAACAGTTGGCTTTCATGAGTCTATAGTACACTGTAGCTACATCCAGAGACCTACTCTGCAAAGAGGTGATGCCAGGGTCCCTGGAATTGTTGCTGAGGTGTGTAAGGGCTGAGCCCAGGGCTCTGCTGCAGAACAGCACAGTCCTGCCAGCCAGGCCCCTGCCTTTGCTGAAGCACATGTCAATTAGAAGAGATTTTCTCTCGATGCAGTTGCACATGTGAAAGTGCCATTTTGACTTTTCTATTTTTAAATAGAAACCCATCTGTAACGAGTCATTTTCTGTTGTAGAAGTCAGCAAGAGGGTGAGCGTTTTCTTCTGTTCCTTTTTCTCATGCAGTCTTAGTTATCATTGGTTCAAAACTTGTGCAAGCATCAATAATTTGTAAACAGATCTAAGTGATTGCTAAGGAAACAGTATTAAAACTAGTGACCCCACAGTGGGTAGCGCTTTAAAAAGCTAATCATTATCTGGCACTTCACACAATGGTGGTGTGGTCATTAGCTGGCCTTCCGGGAGCTTTCTGCTGCAAGGAAAGAGGAACAGTGTTACTAGGATCTGAACTAGATGAGCAATCTCCTTATCCTTTGGTGTTAAAATAGGAATATGTTTCCTTGAGTGTTAAAATAGGAATATGTAGCTGCTGGAAGGAGGAAGTTGTTAGTTTTAGGGTCAGTGCTTGAGTGCAGCGTAAGTTTTAGTGGCTAGCACCTCTCCTAATTGTAGAAAATTGCTTACTTGGAGATCTGATGTCGGGTGTTACTTGAAAGCAGATGAATGTGCATCCTTAATTTTCCTCCCCTGGGAAGGTCATAGTGTCTCTAAGGTGAATAACAAACACTGTCAGTGTATGGTCAGCAGATGATTTCTTCACTGAGACTGCAAAGAAGAGTGAACCGCCACCATCACTGACTGTTGTGGCTGTTTTCTTCCTTCACCTGTTTCCCCCCTTCATTGTGAATATCAATGAACATGTTTTTCGTCTCTTTTGTGTTTACTCAGCAGCTGGTGCCTCTCTCGGCAGGGACAAACTATCTTAAAGGACACGGGTGGAAACAGATTTTACTTGCATTGCTAACATCTCTGCCTTCTCATTTTTTAGTATCTTTGCCACTCTACCTGCCCAGATAGGCTGCAGGGAAACTTGGACTGACATATGCAAGAAGGGTTGCATGCTGGTTGGTGGGGAGCTGTAGCAGTTCACAGCGCAAGATACTCCTAATTCAGGATTTTTCTATAATTATCCAACTTAAACATCAAGATGAAGATTAAGTCATAAACTTACCAGTGTCATAATGTTTTGTTTTAACTGACCCTGGTATCATTCTGATATTTTTTCTTTTTTCTTTTTTGGTAGGATGTTACTGCATTTGTAGCTACCCAAATCAGTAGACTTCTTATTAAAGATTTGTATATTCTGTATTGCTCTTGGAAGTCACGGTAAGGCTGAGAGGTTTCATGACGGAAAGAGAGCTTACTGAACTGAAGAAACAAAAAAAAAGAATGCCATGGGCATTGGCAGAAAATTCGCCTTGCATCGTGCTAACCACAGCGTGAGCAGTGGCTGTGCGCCTTGGGGAGACAAAAATATTGAACTTCTTTCTGCTATAGCATTAAGACTGCCTTTGGGTACGGCATGAGTGTATGTGTGTTGCAGGTCTGTGTCACAGACATTGTCACCAGGCTGACGTTGTCACATAGGAGATGTTATTTAGCCTAATTTTCTCCCATTGACTCGACATTGGCCAGGCTTGGTCTTAGAGCAGGAAGGGGTAAATGTGCTGCTCTCTATAAGGCTGACATAGGTTAGAAGAGCAGTCTTATTTTCTCTTTATATTAACACCAAACCATTCCCCAGTAGCCCACAGAGGCCAGTGTGGAGGTTTGCTTTGTTGAGATGGTCCATTATTGTCTGCTTTTGACAGAGCAGAGTGGGACTCTAATAGCTACAGAAAGCCAGTAGCTTTTCAGAAAACACCCTTGATGCTCTGGATTGAACTGTTGTTGGTAACATGTGCTGATTTCAGCTCTTGGAAGAAGTCTTAATTTTCATATATGACCAGAATATTTTTAGGAAAAAAAGATTTTTTTTTTAGTTTCTGTCTTGCTGCTACAGATACCAATAGAGAAGAGAGACAAGCTCAGTCCTTCAGTATTTCTAAGAGCAGAGTAAAAGAAGGTAAATGTGATGATCACGTTTAGTCTCTTGGTGGTCTTAGATCTCCCATATACTGCAATTCTTCCCGCAGTACAGTGTATTTGATTGCAGCACCTGCTATAAAAGGGCTTTAATACTGAGTAAAAGAGTCTCAGCACTGCAGGCAAGCAACAACAGGAACCTCTTGTCCAAAATTGCATGTTTGAAAAGAAAACACTGACCTGTAGAGCCCCTTCAGTTGTCCTGACTTTCAGTACAGAACCAGTTCTAGACTTTGTAGCTTTAAGTGCTTCTCTCTTCACAGGTTTTGTGGACTGTTAAAACCAGACCCCCAAAACTACAGTACAGAATTTGCACCCTCCCCACCACGTGCCACATGTTGCTGGCATGTTTTATCTGCTTGCAACACCATTAAGGGGTGCTAAGCAATCACTCCCAGAGCCATCCAGTGGTACTGCCATCTGGTTTCATTGCAGCACCTCTTATTTCCTTGCTGAGATTATAACAATCCTCAGGACTTCATTTAGGAGCATCCTGACAACAGGATTTCTTACACTGGGAGAGTTCTTTCCAGAAAAACAACCATCATACCACTAGTGCATCAAGTACTTGAAAAAAGCGATTTTTATTTAAACCCCTTAAATTTTTTAACTGGTTTGAGGTGACTTACATTATGTTGATAGGAATATAAGTCTGTATGTAAAAAATATCCCCCCGATGTCAGCATGTAGAAGTAAATGTTTTATAGTGATAAGAATCAGTCCCCAAGACTAAGAAGATCAGTCATATTTCTGTCTCCACCAGAATTACTGTGAACTTCAGTAGATCAGTGAGTTGAAGTAATTTGACTAAACAGAGTAGAATTTCTGTGTCAGAGTTGTGTTTTTCCTAGGCAAGAATTTGAGCTCCTTTTCTTATATTTTTCTTTTCTAGATCTGTATGCATAAAAATTTGTTCATGGATTTATTATGGAATAAATTAATTTGGAGGTACTATCATGAAGCATTTATTTGATTCTCATTAAGAAGATCAAAACACACTTTTGAGCCACAGGCTTGGATTCTTAGTATGAAAAAATGTTCCTTCTGGTTATAAAGACATGGTTTTGCAAACTAATGGAGCCTGAGATTCTACTTCTGGAACATATTAACTACATTTTCTGAGAAAAAACCCTAATTTGTCTAATTATTTCAAATTCCTTCCACAGCTAGAACTCTGTACAACTCCCTCCTGATAGTTTTTTCAATATTATTCCCATGTTCATTTACTTACTCCAGTTATATCTTTTACGGGAATACTACTGCAAGAGTTCTGTTTAGAGAATATTTTATTGCTTACAAGGTTTTAGCTCATCCATATAGTTTGATTGTTGGTTTTGTTACTAGATTACTGGAGTCTGTTTGTTTACTTTTTATTCAGGAAAGACCTGAAAGCCTTAAGCGGTACTGTGATCCTATAGTGGGGGACATCCTACAGACTGAAAGAAAAATCTCAATTGGAGAGATCTTAAAGTAACTAAGATATAGGAAGTAAGTAGGTATAAAAAAGGAGAAAAAAATAGAGACAATGAGCCAAGGTTTTGGGAAAAACAGGCTAAGAGGTAATCTGTCTAAAATCCCATGTAACTTAAGGTATTGGTGGCAAAAATGCATGAGTGCAAAGCAGAAACGCAAACCATCTCCTTTTCATTTATATTCCATCTGAGTCCAAAATGCTTGGTGGTCCTGAGAAATGCTGGTCCAAAGGTGGTGGATCATACATCTTATGCCAGGCACCCCACTGTAGCCTTGTGTGGAGGATCAGCCCTGGAGCTTCTCACAGACATGAGCTGGGTACACATCAGCACAGCCTGCTTGAATATTATCTGCACGACACCAGTACCGTTTTTGTGCAGACATCTTAGTAGAGAGGTCCCATGGTGGGTAGCACGAAGGTCCTCCTGAACGTCAGTTTGGTGAAGGTGTTCTGTATCTGTACTAGATACAGAGAGAAGACAACACCAAGGTGGAGAGCAGCAGCAGAGGTGGCTGCTGTCACTGCAGCAAGTGGAAGGAAGAAGTGGTATGTAGAAGACAAGACATAAAGAGACTGAAAGAAATTGGGCCGGGGTGGGGGTGAAAGTGACACTTAATGAAAGATATGGCACAGGGATTCTCCTCACAAGAGTGAAGCAACAAGCCTGCCAAATAATGTGAGGCTCGCAGCCTGTCCGATCAGGTGTTGCATTTCTCTGTGGTGCTGCTGTCGCTGGTCATGGCAGCTGCGAGCTGCCCCCGGTGCACCACACCAAGTGCTTTGGGTCCATGCATACAGGAATGCCCTAGAGAAGATTTTGAGGAGGAGCTAATGATTTTCAGTGGCCAGGTTGAGAAGCAACAGCAAGCACCCACACTCTGACAAGCAGGCTCCTGTCATCTCTTATGGAGAGCACATCAAAACAGAGGCACCCTTGTAGTTGCTTTCAAATATAGTTTGCGTGCCTTGCAGAAAACAGAACAGGGCTTCCTGCTCAACCAACATATTTATGTGTTTTCTTACCTTTTGCCTGATGTTGATAATTTTTTTCATTTTTCATATTTGAAAAATAAAATAGAAAAGCATTTAATGTCAGATGTCTAAACTGACTGTGCTATGTATCATGCAAGTGACCACAGGCTTCTGAAAAAGCAGTAATTATAATGCCTTTCCTTCCCTGCAGTAAATGGACATAAATGTTCGTATGACTGGGTACATTAGGCTAGGTGGATTATTCATACATGTGGTGGTAGAGAATAGAAGTAGTAAAGTGTTGCTATTAAAAAAAAAAAAAAAAAGGCAAGCACTGAAAATCATCTTCGTAATCCTTTAACTAACAGTAGTGCGGTAATATGGCATAGCTGAATTTGGCAAGGCGTCAATAGGTAAGTTCCTCTGCAGGGTAGAGTGGCAGTGAGAATTTAAGAGATGCTTAAATTGTTTTTCTAATTTTGTGTACAAATATTGACAACGTACAGTACTGAATACATTCAGTGCATGTGCAGTAGGGCTTACTTTGCTGTCAGTGTGACTTCTGTGAAACTAAGGGAGGATTTTTTGAGTAAAGTCTGCTGGATTTGATTTTAAAGGTGTATATTTTATTTGCAGAAGAGAAGAGGCAAATACTAGTTTTCATTGTATTGCTTTACTGCTTCGTTATACATAAAGTTTCCATTAGTTTTGGAGCACTAGTGAGCACTTCTGATTTGTTCTGTTTTAATCAGGTATTAGTATTATTATTTGATAAGCATACCTTTCTCCTCAGAAGCAGGAAATTGCCTTACCCTCCGAGCAGAGTTCATCTTGTCTGATGTAGCCATGTGCAGACCAGGTGTTGAGTCCAAGCCCCCTGTTTCCAGCTTTTTTCCTAGTCATTGAAGAAAGATTGGCACTTCTGGAGTCATTTGTCTCTGAAATCTGTCTTGGGATGCCAGGGATTTCACACTGAAAATACCTTCATTTGGTGTAGAAAGTTGAAATGATGTTTGTCTGGCTACCAAACCATGGCTAAAAGGAGGTGGGATGATAGTCAATTCTTGGTGCCATGTCAGTGGGTTTGCCATGTATTTATGAAAAATCAGTGTTTGACGGGATGGGGTGCGATACTGTGGGATGTCCTGTGGATTTACAATCTCAATTTCCAATTTCAGGGAGGAGAACATTGCTATTATCAGGGAGAAATTAGAGGAAATCCTGTATCATTTGTTGCCTTGTCAACATGCCATGGATTACAGTAAGTCTGCTGTTTTGTTTTTACTGGCCTTTGATTATTAGTCCTCTAAGCAAAATAAAGATTATAGTAAAATAAGTGCTATTTATTTTACTACTAGTTTTTCACCAATACTAAGTACTCAACAATCTTTAGAAAAGATGGTTCTAATTTGAACCTTGCAAAAGCCTTGTTTGCGTGTTTTCAGAACTTACTGACAAAGCATGCAAGTTTCTTTCCTTTTTTTTTTTAACTGAGGATGTATGACAGTGGCCAGTTACTGTTTTAAGATAATTTGTTATAAAGACAGAAGTGTAAAAGTAGCTGAAAACATCCTATTCTACAAGCATAAAAAACACCGCCAGTATTGACATGATTGACATGAACCATTTGGAAATTATGTTCTTTTCTTGTTGCTACAATTCTGTATTTTATCTTTCTTTTCTACTCTCTTTACAAAGGAAAGTGTCGTTTTAGAGTTTCTCTTGTCCTATCCATTTTCTTCACAGAATTGCTGGCCTTAGGCTGTGTGCATGGGATAATACTTTTGATATAGTGAAATCTTGGAACATCTGCAACAAAGGATATAACATTGTGTAATAATATTTTTTTTAAAAAGTGCATTATTTTATTGACAATATAATTAAAGTTTCTGTCATCTGAACGTTATGTGGAACTGTGTGTTGACTGTACAGCTTTTGGACCTGTCTGCTTTTGGCACTACTGAAGGATGCTAGTCAGGTTTTCCGAGCAGGTAACTGAAGTGTCTATTGAATCTGGGAAGTAGGGGATCTCAGTGTTTTTGATACTGAGATCAGCTTGAAAAGTCATGGCAGCAAGTGTGCCTATGTGGAGATTACCTGAGCTTTGCCTTTTTCTGAGGAAGCAGAGCTTAGTTGGTGGAAATAATCTTCAGCTTACTGTCCATCTCCAACTATTCTGTAGTTTTGGTATCAGACACATAAGTACACATATTTAATTAGTGTCTTTCTTTTGCATTTGCATATTCTTTGTTAGGAAGGGGGAGAATGCATGCAGAAGATTTGTCATCCTTGTGTTTGTCTGATTTACAGCTGTGTTTATCTCTTTTTATGATCAAGGTTGAGCAGCTGAAGAAACCTGAGCCCAGTTTCAATATGGACAGTGAGCCTAAAAATAGTAGCATCCTAATGCATCCTGAGCCACTGCATGGCTTCCATTAGCAGTGATCCATTAGGTCTTGGCCCCTGCTAAGTCCTAGGAGAAAAAGCAGGAAGGAAGGAGAGGATGCGTGTGTCCTTTCCCGCCCTCCCTTTGTGGGTTTGTTCTTAAGACTGACCCTCCTGCTGCTCTGTATTATTAAATTGCCTGATACTAAAATTGGTCTCTTCTAACACAGTTAGGTGATGAAAGATGCATTTTTCCCCTGTATAATTCAGCTCTCCCTGAGAGGTATCATTTTTCCCCCCCTTTTTCTGATACAATAAAGTTTCAGCAGTTACCCTTCACACAAAATACAATATGAAGCTTACTATAGCAGGCTGGTAATTCCAGCATCCAGTATGATAAAATAATGTTTTCCTGAGCTGTATTAAACTCACATTCTCTGCCACTGCATTGCCATCGTTACAACTAGCTCCTCCACAGTCGATGTTAAATGCTAAGTAATTACTAGAAACTTACACTGGCAATCAGAGCTCCTTAGCTCCTGCCACAGTTTGGAGCATCTCGCTGGGGACAGTTATCTTCTTGTAAGGTCTGCAGGGCAGGAGCTTTGCTTTCATGAATTTTAGGAGGTGTGTAAGACACAACAGATGCCTATAACAGAAAAAAAAGCTTCATATTCCCAAAGTTCATGATAATATCCTCTTACTTACCCCTAGATCTTGGCCAGTAACAGCAGAATTGTTCATATATGTGAGAAAATCTTGTGGGTTTTTTAATCATAAATTATGAGTCCTTCTGTTGGTAATGTCTAAGTTGTGGACTTCCTTTTATGAGTTAAATTAATTGTATGACTGGCTGGCTGACAGAATAATCAAAATTATGAATTTCTTCTCTTAATCAATATAGTAATGAAAAACGTATCTCTGCAACCTTAACTCCAAGTGAGCCGTTTATTTTGGTTGGGGTTTGTTTGTTTGTTTGTTTGTTTTCTGTGGGATATGCGATAACCACAGTTCTCTATGAGTTAACACAAAAAACTTTGACTGCAAAACGCAGTGGTTGCTGGGATGTGGATAACTATGGTCAGGCACGAGGTGGGGACCTGTGTTTCAAGACCAGTGGTACAGACACCAGGTTGGTCTATGATTTTGCTGCCCACTGGTGGTGAATATAAAAACCGCTCTTATTACTGCAAATCAGATTTTCACAACTTCTATTTGAATAATATGCACACTCAAAATCCAGGTTTTTTAAATGGCCCGTGTTTTGCTATTGCTTTATAACACATCCGTGAGCATGTGATTTGTTCACAGAGCACTGGACTATTGAAGTCAGTTGGAAAAGAGGCATGAGTGCTTTGAGCGGGCAAGTCAGATCTGTAGGTCAGCCGTGACTGTTATTCTTGACGCTATTGAGTGATTTGATCAGAGGTCAGTGCAGCTGGGTGCAACCATTGCATGAGAAGCCATTTGCTGATAGCGCTTCGTCTTGCAGACTGTGCTTAAGTAAAATTGCAGTTAGAGGGAAGGAAGTTTTGCCTGAAAAATTGCTGCAGGATGTTCCCAAATCTCATTTTATTCTCAGGTAAAGAAGCTTTGGCAGGTGCTAGAATATTTATTTTAAGGTGTGTAGGCAGTATTTATTTCAAAAGAGTAGGCACAGGTAATTTGAAAGTTGAGGCAGCTTTAAATTGTAGATATACTCATGATCACACTTGATATATGTTATACAGCCAGTAACTCCAGGTACTTCTGTGAATGTCAAATGGTTAACCCCAGAAGTGAATGGTATTAAGAGAAGTATGCTCATTAATTAATAGCTGTAATTGTTTACAAGCTTAAAATATGTTTATATTTATTAATAGTTACAAAAGGAATGACACTGTTTTACTGACTGCATCTGGTCCTGTGCAGAACCAAAATTAATATCGCTGTTAAAAAAAAAAAAGCAAAAAAACTGCATAAGAAAAAAGAAAAGTATCTGGTTTTGTTCTTTATAATTCTGGTGGAGGCTTTTTGATGCCTAAAAGTTTGCTAAATAGTAATCTAAATAAATAAATGATTTTGCTTTCATGCTGCTGTTGTCCTGTGTGCCAAGTTTGAACTTACAGTTTACATTTATGGTCAAGCTTAAAGCTTTTAGTAGTGCCTCTTTGAAAGGTACGTGCTGATACAGTCTAATCCCAACCATGCGTGCATGCCGCTGCAGCAGAGACAAAATTATATTAAAAAATGCTGATTTGATTGAAGAACAGAATGGTAGTGATATAAGAAATGCTCTTTGGCTTTATGCTCTTGCAGGGTAATGTCTGTATCAACACTTTCTTCTAAGGTGCAATTCAACCACACTTGTGCATCCTGCATTATGTTAAAGACTAAACCCCAGTACACTCTTTACCTTAGTAAACTAGACATAACACTTAATAGAAAACATCCTTACAGGAACAGACCACACCTTTGCTGTACCATTGAGTGGTAACGTAAAAGCATCTGATGTTACTGTCACAGACTATCTTCACCTATTTAGAGAGCCTTAACAGTTCAGTTTGTTCTTCATTTCAAGTTGAATTGTGTGTTGGAATTTAGTATGGAAAATTGGTGACTGTATGTGGGCAAGCAAAGTGACATTTTCTTAGATATGTGGCAGTGTGCTTATCATGAATGACCTTCAAATTTCTGTGGCTGAGGAGATTTTATGCCATTAAGAAAGAGACCATGAGTACTTTTCCACAACCATGGCAGAAGTTATAGTCCTCTGTATCTCTTTTCACCACAAACCACTGGAAGCCTTTCTGATGGGGTTTCCTGTCTCCTTATCGTGAACATCACATTATCTCCATATTGGTATGTTAATGTGTATACCCATTAATGTTTAATGGAAATACAAACTAACTCAATTCAAAAAGAAAAGCCATCTATCATAATTATTATTGCTGAAATGCCCAAAACAGCCCTCTATGCCCAAAAGAGTCAATTATGACCTTTGTAATCAAAACCATTAAAACCCAAGGATCAATTCAATTCAATAATATTTGTATTCGGGGGGAAAGCTGTATACGTTCCTAAAGACAGGTGCCTTAGTTACCTGTTGCAGGTAGCTCTCTCTTGCATGGCAGTGGGGGCTCTGAACTGGATTTTCAGGTGGATAAATTAGCCAATATTTGTGGCCTTCGCATGTGTTGTAGAGAAGCTTTGGGAAAGAAAGAATAGTCTGTATCACCAGGGAGAGAACATCTTTCTAAAGTGAAGAAACAAAATATTGACTCAGAATTATGTTAATTTACTGAAACCATTTTTAACTGCTTCCTTTTCTAAATATTTAAATTTTTAAAATATATGAACTTCTTAAACTTACTTCCATGTTGCACTATATTTGTTTATTATATCCGTATTTACATTTCCTGCTCTTGACAGTGGGATGTTCTTTGATGGAAATCATACTTACCTTATTGAGCCAGATGAAAACTACACTTCAGATGTAAGTAGAACTTAAGTAGTCCTCCTGTGTTGTTTGTTGAATACAGACATTCATGGGCACAGGGTAGGCATAAGGCTCTGGGAGCTCATACGGGAGTCCCCATCATCACAGACATAAATAGACCTCCAAAAATTAGATGGTGGTACGTGTGTACTGTGTACCGTGTAATGCTTGGATGTAGAGCGTTGCAGCACCAGAGGGTGATGAGGGTCCTTTTGCGCCAGCTGGAGAAGCCTCTCAGTGCCCTGTCCCCTTCTCCAGCACTTCCTGCTCTGGATTCGTTAACATCCCTCTCCTCCTGTTCCAGCCTTTACTCTAGTTCTGGAGCTCCCATGACTCTCATGAAAGTTCCCTGGGCAGCTCTCTTAGCTCTAAGTGTGCTCAGCCACTCAGATGATTAACTGTGGCATTAACAATCACATCACAGTTGGGAAGAGTGTAGAGTAATGGTGCCTTGCAACTTGCATGTTCTCTAGTGTAGGTGTTGGATAACAAGGACCTTTAGAACTTTCTATTTAATGCCCATGAGATGGATTAGTTTATAATACATGCAATGATTTACTATTTCAGGATGACTTCCATTTCCACTCTGTTTACAAATCCAAGTTGTTTGAGTTTCCTTCGGATGATCTGCCATCTGGTATGTTTTTTTTTATATTCATGACTTACTGACTTGTCTTAGTTTAAGGCCAAATTTGTTAAACATGTTTGATAGATAATATTCTGATAGTATACTGTTTATTTGTATATCTCTTCTTTTTCCTAATTAAATAAAAAAGCACTGAAAAAAAAAAGGAATCTGAAACACTGAAAGCACTGGAAAAGAACCTGAAGCACTGAAAAACCCCTGATTCAATGAATGACACCTCTCCTAGACCTTCATGTTCTGATGTATGTTTCTCTTAACAAGTCATGTGGTCTCTGGACTGCATTATATGCTAGTAGTTGTAGACAGGAAAGGACTGAGGTAGCCTAAAGATGTTGAGAATAAACCCCACGTTGCCAGTGGTTGACAACTCTTAGTGGATTTTTCCTACTTTGAGATAAAGGGTGAGTACCATGGTGTGAGCAGAAGACTAGGAGCCAAGAATTTGCCAAACACCATTGCTGTTCAGTGACTCTCTCATCTTCAGTCCATTAAGCATCTTTCACAGTACTGGCTGCAGTGTGGGTCATGTATTTCAGTACAAATTAATTTGGAGGCAGAAGCGGTTTCAAGTGCTTTGTAGTGATGAATCCCCATAAACAGTTTATATTGTGTGTGGATGGAGAAGAGGTTCTTTTAAAAAATATTCTTCATCTTGGAAGTTGGCTTGATATTTAAAGCTAAAATTGCAGTATTCGTGGCATATCTGCATTTGGTCATGGATTTGCCAGTTTTACAGATGTGTTTTCCTACTCTACAAAATATATCCTGGATAAATAAAACTGTTCTTCATAGACACTGTCATTTTGGTAGAAACCACCTCGGATTTCTTCAGGAGAATTACAGACGTCTAATCATCTTGTTACAAACTGTTTGTCCTATGGTAATAGTTGGATCTGGGATCTTACAGTGCTGTGTACTGCACAAAGGTGGGCCCTTCCCTGCAAAACAGTGTGTGCAGGTTTGCTAGTTGTTAAGCAATTAGAATCATTCAGAGACCTAATGAGAAAAAACAAGGGAAATTTCTACTGTTGGGGCACCTTGATTTCAGTTCTGAAGAAGGAATCTTTTAGTCTAAACAAAATTAGTATCCCAGCCTGGTGCCTTATGTCCTCTGCTGGTGATTGCCCAGATGAGGTGGAGAAGGCATTGGGATGGAGGGGGGCAGGACAGAAGGTTCATGCAGTGTGAGATGTCAGCATCTGTATCATGAAGCTTCCTAGGTATATGCACCTTAGACACATACCATGGTTACTCCCTGTACTTGTCAAGATGGTAGTGTAATGGCAACACTTTATTTAGCTTTAGGCCGAATAATAAAGTACATCTTTTACCACACTTTCTTGAGGATATGTCATTTGAAAGGTTGGAAATACTGCAACCACTGCTGAGTTTAATATGAATCTTCTGTCACAGGTTGTTAAAGTAGGAGACTGCTAGAACTGGTACTTAGTAGGTATCTATCAGGTTTCCTAATAGTGAAATTTTATGTTTTCAAGATTTTAGAAAAAAATTATTTTCTGCTTTTAAATGATGAAAAGCAGTTAATTGCAAATATAATCCACCAGTGTCACCTCCACCAAAGCTTCCTGGTTTTCAAAAAACCTGTCAAAATAGAGCTACAGGGTTTTTTTTTTGTTTTGTTGGGGTTTTTCCCCCCATAAAAATCCAGATACACTTGTGCAGTTTCGATTTTAATGTAGATAAGAAGTAAATAATTGCTGGCTTTGCTGTACAAGGCCCAGCATGTGACATAATGGAAGATGTTGCCATTGGATTGAATTAGAATCACCACGTTGTAGAAAAAGTTAAAAGATTTAATTGTGGAGTGCTAGTCTTAATTATACAAGGTAAGATGCTAATCTTTTATCGCTTTATGTTTTAGTATCCCATGTATGGAGAAATAAACTTTAACTCACAGCCTGCTTTCCCACATGCCCATGCTTGTTATTGTAAGCCTGTTTGGAAAGGTTTTTCTGAGGTTTACAGTGAAAGTTTTGATAGATGTAATAGGTTATATCCTCATTAGGTTTGCCAACATTTTTCTTTGTGATTATTCAATTTATCTCTGTCTTTAAGTCATCCTCCATGCGTAGCCGCAGCTCCAGAGGATGAGGGCAGCCCACACCACCTTCTGCTCCCCCACCCTTCTCCCTGTGCCCACAGGTGCCCTATTGTTCATCCCTCAACCTGCTGCATACCCTGCCCCACCTTCTCTTTCGCTCCTTGCACATGCTGCCCCACCAGTGTTGCTGCTTGGTCCTGCCTCTCCCTGCCAGTCTGGACAGTGCTGACTGTTGTCTTGACTTTTTGTTTTTTGTTTTCTTTAAACAAGATTTGCAGTTAATTGTATTTGCAGCTAATAATATTATTGTGATTGATTTTTAAGTACTACAGCAGAATCATTATTATTAGTAGCGAGCACTGTGCTAGGTTATGTCATCAGTATTTCTTACATTCCTTATTACTCTCCTAATTTATCAATTTGCCCAGCCTGAGGAGATCTTCCTTGATGTCAAAATTTTCTTCTTTAAAAGAGTCTGTGTGTAAGCTAAGATTTCCACTCAGCACTGTGTTAGGAATGGACTGGATGTATCATTAACTACAGTATTGATATTAGAAAGGAAAAAAAAAATCATGTAACAGGGATTATTACTCAATATCAGTGATAGTAAAAGCACACACATATACCACAGTTTGATAGCAACATACTTTTTACATTCTTTTAGTCCTTGGATATTAAAAAAAAAGAAAAAAAGAAAGCTATCCAGAAAAGAATTAATTGTACTGTACTTTGCAGTGGTCTGACAATGTAATGAGGACTTTAAATAAGGAAGGCTTGGATAGATGACTTGGCATGCTTAGAGCATTTGACTTCATAATTTAGTTAGACTATTTTTTCTCACAAACTGTATTGAAACATACAGTGCCCTGACATGGTCTTAGATAACACTGTGCTATTGAAGGTGATGTTTTTTAAATAATGCATAACAAATGTCTTTTTCTTTTGAGATTACTTGAAGATGTGTGTAGATGTGGCACTTAGGGACATGGTTCAGTGGGACTTGGTAGTGTTAGGTTTACGGCCGGGCTCAATGATCTTAAAGTGCTTTTCCAGCCTAGATGATTCTATGAATACTCATTATACTTTTTCAAGGTAATATGTTCTCATCAAAATTCCCCCTAGGCTTTCTCAACTATCTACATTTCCTGTGATTTTGTTGGTCATGTTCTTTTGCCTGAGGGTCCCTGGCTGGAAATGCACCCTACATGAATTCATCAAGCTTGTGAATTATAGCACAGTGTTAATGTGTTGCGTTAATGGCTGCATCATTTCCCTCTAGAGATGACTGACTTCCGATGGTGGGTAAAATGGTCACATTTGCTGGTAAAGTTATCTGAGACCCTGTATACATATTGTAAATTATTATTTTATTGATTGAAAAGTTGTATTTTTACCAGTTTCATTAGCCGTGATATAACACCTAAAATGACTGGTTGAGAGCCAGTTGCATAGCATTAGAACACAGACTAAATTAATCAGCATATGCAAAGTATAATCAAAAGCAAATTTGTTAAAAAAATGTCAATATTTAGTTTCTCATCATTGTGAGCTCTAGAGATTGCAGGTCTTTAAGCAATAAATAGGGAACCCTGGATTTGATTTGATTTATTTTAGGTCCTTTTTGTAAAGAAAATCCTCAAATGCACTGGTGTAACCAATGCACTGGTGTAACCATGAAAACATTTTTAAGCAAAGGGCCTATGGTTTTCCAGGCCCCTCCATAAAAAGATATCCTCAGACTTCACATACCAAACTGACAGCATCTAAGTCCAAGATTTAACCAAGAAAATACCAGTCAGTCATGCTTTGCTTTCCTGGTTTGTGTTACCAGTAACTAGCCACTCCTGGTTAAGATTAGCACTTATGTCTGGTAATGTTTTGTCAGATGGGCAATTCAGCTTTGTGTTTTAAAGTTTTGCTGATATGGCAGCCCTGTCAAATTCCTATCAGCAATGGTTTTAATCCTGTTGTTTGAACCTCATGCAGAAACTATAGAGTTAATGTACAGCAGGTGGGAGGTGGAGCTGTGAGAAACTTAAGTTGACTCACCAGTGAAAGTGAACTGTTCAGGATTTTGTAACACAACCAAAAGTTGTGCACAAAGGTATGTGAACTGGAAGTCCCTTAATTTACGCAGATCCTATAGTATTGTCTACTTCTCTGCAGGAATACTGAAAGCAATTTTCAGTTCCTGGAGACTGAAAGGATGTCCAAAGCTGCAGAAAGCACAAAGGAGGGAATGCAGTCAAGGGAAAAAGACATATTACAAAATAAGTAACTGCAAATGTTTAATATAGGTGTCTCAAAAAAAGAACTTTTGTGGGGTTATGTGAATGGTAAACATGTTTATACAAGGTAAAGAAATTTATGTTGTATAGGAAAAAAAATTTATGTTGTATAGGAAAAAGTGAGGCAGGGACTATGGATCTAAAATTAAAGATGGAAAAATACTTCTTGGACATTTAAAAGGGTGAGAGCAAATAAAACTTCTTAGTTTATAATGTGTCCCTTTCCACGAGCAGCTAGTAATAGATTTGGTGGAAGGGATTTGGCAAAAGAATAAACTACTTGGTTCTTATGATTAGAGGTTTAAGAAATTAAAGACACAGTGGGATTAGCAGGGAGGAATATTGTATTGATAGCGAGCATTGCCAAAATCTCTTAAGGTTTTGCCCAACTCTAACATATTTTACTTTGTGAATATAATCGTCTTAAAGCATTAATTCTTCCTTCCATGCTCTTCTTATTAATTTAGGTAGCTATTGCAAGAGCTGTGTGAATGTCTGCTGAATTCCCGAAAATGTGATTCACTCCATGGAAGTGCTGTGTTAATAATATTACATGCCCAGTGTTGGTGAAGTTTTGGCGTAGAACATCTGCTGCGCTTTCTGAAGCGTGACACCCACAGATCATCTGTTCCAGCAGACCGAGATTATCACTAATAAGAGTTTTTGATAAGAACCCTGTTTCTGGGGAGCATCCGTAACATTGCCTCCTTTCTAGCTGGAAACTTCAGAAAATGAGTTGTTAGTACACCTGATGTGCCAAAGAATGCCACGCTACTGTCACGCGGCATCAAGGTCACTAATGGTTGGGCTATATTCTTGTAAACATTCAATGTATTTGCCTGTGTTTTCTGCTTAGAGTTCTGGCAAATGAATACTACATCACAGAAGTTTGTTGTAAAGCCGAGACACAAAAGAAGTAAAAGGCAGGTATGTGCTAATATGCTTGTTCATAAGTACTATGCCGTCAAGTTTGTTTCATGTCTGCTGAATTAATTTGTCCAGGTGGAGTCCTGCTGCTACTGCTGGTTTGGCATGAGCCCTTGGTGTCAATACAGCTGTTACAAAAAGAGGTATCTTAACGCTGACAAAACATTGTTGGGTTCTCCTGGACATTGCCTACCTGAAGAGTTATAAAATTGTTAAACACTGCTAAATTGCAAATGAAAAAGTAGCTAAAATGTTTTCTCTCATTTTGAATATAGAGTTTTATCAGAAACTCCCAATTAATGAACCGTTTATGGTTTGCAAAGTAGCTACTTTATCTCCCTTGACTTTGATTTAAAATAAATACTTTAAACTGAGAGTTCATTAAAGTGGGGGAGCCACTAAGTGCAGTTGTTTGTCTGTACCCTGGAAAGATTGCATCATTTTTTTGCATTTTAGGAATGGAGTTCAAATGATGGTACAGGTTAAAACAGAGCCAGGTCAGGGGAACTGAACAGTGGAGGCAAAAATGAAATACTGAGAGCAGTGGGAGGGGGAAGATGGCTTTAACATCTCTTAACTAATGCATGCCTCTCAGAGGCACAAGATGAGTGAGAAAGATATAGGAGAAATTCTGGAAGTCATTCTTGAGGGTCTTATTTTATTATATCAGGTGGTTTGCTAGCTTTCTATAAACTACCCATTACTCTGCATTTTTAAGTCATAATGATGTAATAACTCTCCTGGAAAACCCGGGAAAACAAGGACACCATGAAGCAGCACAATCATAAATGTTTCTAAATGCAAAGTAAGCGTAACACAGAGGTGGATACCACATTCCCTGTATGAATTGAACAGTGTGTGAATAAATAATAGAATTGTTACAGAGAATTTTCATAAAGAATGCAGGAGGGATCCCTTTCTCCGTGGGGAAAAAAATAGCTGACACATGCAATTTTTAGAGCTATAGGCACCACCGAGTATTCTCTTTCTTTAAAAAAACCCCCGAAATTTGGGATTAGATGGGTTGAAAGACTTGATTTCAATGTTTAGGGTCATATAATGTCCTGGTGGAGGTGAGTTTTTCAAAATGATTCAACTAAGCACCAGAAGTTTCATCAATATCTGAGACCAGAATTAAGACAATAGAAAAATGTATGCAATGGAAGTTTGGTTTCTGAAGTAACCTCTAGTTGCCAGTTACACTGTCTGTACTTGTTAGACTCTCTTATAGTTGTGTTCTCTTGTAGGTTCGTCAGATTCCACGTAAAGTTGAAGAGGAAACAAAATACATTGAGTTAATGATTGTAAATGATCACTTAATGGTAAGACTGATGCACTTCAACATCTTACAGAAGTTACCATTAACATCAAATTATCTTAATTGGTCCATAAAGGATAACAATAGAGAACAATATATGGCCAGAATAAATTCAGTATGCCCTTAAGAGAAGAGATTACAGTCTCATTAATCATTGGTGAAGTTGCTTCTGAATTTTGGCAAGGTAATTTCACCAAGACTGCAACCAACTTGCGTATCAGAAAGAAGGGTCATAAATTAAAGCTTTGTGTTATAAAGTAACTAATGTCAGCGTGACTTAAGCTGATGATTTTCTTCCTGGCTTTCTTGAGCACTTATCTTTGTTATAGTCACTCAGCAATCAATAATGTAGTTATTGCAATTGTGCAGCAGCTGTTGACAATGGGGAGATTAATAGTGACTAGATTTTTTTGATACGTCCAAATCAATATAGAGAAAATTATTTTGTTAAGCTTATATACTTTCTGTGGGAGAACATAAATAGGCTCTTTAATGCAGTGGAAAGAGACATAATAAAGATTAGTGTATTGAAGAAAAACCAGCTCGTTCAAATGGGAAAAGGGAGGAACAACCCCACGCACCAGTACAGGCCAGGGGTTGACCTGCTGGAAAGCAGCTCTGTGGAGAAGGACCTGGGAGCCGTGGTGGACAGCAAGGTGCCCATGAGCCAGCAGGGTGCCCTTGGGGCCAAGAAGGCCAGTGGGATCCTGGGGTGCATGAGGAGGAGTGTGGCCACCAGGTCGAGGGAGGTGATCCTGCCCCTGTGCTCTGCCCTGGTGAGGCAGCACCTGGAGTGCTGGGGCCAGTGCTGGGCTGCCCAGTTCAAGAGGGACAGGGAACTGCTGGAGAGGGTCCAGTGGAGGGCTATGGAGAGGATTGAGGGATTGGAGAATCTCCTTTATGAGGGAAGACTGAGACCTGGGCCTGTTTAGCCTGGAGAACACTGAGAGGGGATCTGCCATTTTGAGCTTCACAGTCCTGTCCTGGTTTTTTTACTAAGTGTAACTTTGTAATTTTTGGTATTCCCCACCGCCCCACCCCCCCCCCACCCCCCCATTCCTGCTTGAAAGCATGCCTTTCCCACTCCCTAGTTGCTGGGCACTTCTTGCCCACTAAAACATGGATGCGGGCACTCTTGGGCTTACATCCCTAAAGGAATCTCAACTATGGAAGTTGTGTTGCTAATTTCTGTGTTGGCATTTGGAATTAACTTTAAAATTGCCAATAATAAAGATAGTGAAGACAATAACATTATGTTCCTGTTCCTATAGTATTTTTTGAGTAAAGATATTCAAGTAATTTCCAAACAGGAATTAATGAATCCTCACAGCAGCTGTTGTAAAGTATACCAGTAATGTGCATTTCTGAGCGATTTTCTATCGCTTGTTAACAACCCATTCAGCACAGGAGACCGAACCTTGTGCAGGGATTTTACTGTTGATGTAGTTGCTCTTTACTTTGTACCTTTTTGGAAATGGAGCTTCTTTTTTTGAAGCCTGTGTATGTAACTTCTCTGTGTTTGTTTCACAGTGTAAAAAGCACCGCTTGTCAGTTGGCCATACAAACAGCTATGCTAAATCAGTTGTGAACATGGCAGATTTAGTAAGTATCCCTGAAGTAAATGTTCTTTTATGTGTGAGATGATTCTCGTGCCAATAGATGCAGGAGTTGTCAGTTCATGGTATACCTAATCATAACATATGTGAAGATCACAAATTTTCATTTAGAACCACAGTCAGCCACATATAAAGCCTTTGTCTAACATAAAGCACTAGAGATTTCTTGTGGCTTCAAACATCCTGCTGGATCAATCCCTTGAGCCTGAGTTTTAAAGAGCACGTTAGATGTGACAGTTTTAACATGAGACCCCTATGTTGACAACCTGAAACCCAAAGAACATTAGAATACACTAAAATTTCTCCAGAAACAGTGCATTTTAGTAAATAAGTTAGAATAGGGGCATACAGATGGATTATGTAGATTATATTTGTGATTTACTGCTTGTGCTAAATTGGATGAGCTGCTGGCTCTTGCATCTCACCCCATAAAAGTATTACTAGGAAAAAAAAAAAAAAGAAAAAGCGGTTCCCACTCATTCATAGTATTTGGTGTGGAGTATTAACCCCCAGCATTGAAAGGATGGCCCTTTTTTTTGTGATTCAGCCACCATAAGGTTAAATACTCCTGTAGAGATGTGTAATGATGAAAGCTGTGGTTTTATAGATCACTACTATAAGAGAGCCCTTGTGTATTGCTGGGGTGAGCTGGATGTTATAAAAGACCCATTAATTCCAAATCTTTGAACTATTTGGAATGGTTCTATAGTAATTTTTCAAAAATCCCATCTCTCTTCTATGCATCTCTGCCTGCATGCATCCTGCAAAAGATCTTTTTTGCAGGCTGAGATAGCTGAATGAAGAACTAGACCTAAAATTTAGATTTTACTTTTTTTCTCATGTTTGTTGGTTGGTTTTAAGGGAGATAAAATCACCTCAGAGAACCTAAAGTGTGCTGGAACAAGCTAAATATTTAGTTATGTAAAAATGCAAGCTATTACAAAAAAGGGGTAAACCTCACATTTATTCTATTTGACATAATATATTTGTTCATTCTGTTAATGTGCTAGATATATAAAGAACAACTTAACACCAGGATAGTATTGGTTGCCATGGAAACCTGGGCTACTGATAACAAGTTCACCATATCTGAAAACCCCTTGGTGACCCTACGTGAGTTTATGAAATATAGGAGGGATTTTATCAGAGAGAAAAGTGACGCAGTTCACCTTTTTTCGTACGTAACCTCATGTGATGTTTTATTACTGGGTTTGTTTATTTATTTCCTTGGGAGTTGCTTGTCACGAGTGGCTGATGCATCTGCTTTCTGTTGAGTGTGTAACCTACAGTAATTCAGAAAATAATGTTTCTGATGGGGAGGTGGGAAAAAGTTAACACACAAAGTGCCTGCCACTGCAACTAGAGGTTTAACTCTCATTTTAATTTTTAATGCTAAGCCCAAGCTGCATGTGCTGTAATCCTTGGTTATTCTGTGCAATTACCTACTCCTCAAGTGCAGCTACATAGAAGGTGATGCACGGTTGGTTCCACCTCAGAGGTTGGCTTCTTTGGCAGTAGAGCATGGACAGCTCCGTTGTGTTACTTAGAAGCAGAACACTGGTTTTGAAACCAGTGAGGTTTACTGCTTAAAAAGCACCATGGCCTGCTTCACTTTGTTGAATGACTTGCATGCTGCAGGACTACTGAAGTGTTTCAGATCCTCAAAACAGTTTGTTTTCTGGAGAGGTATGTGCTATAAGAAGAATAAGCTGGGAGGAATGTAATTTTCTCTAAATATCTTAATTGTTTTGTAAGATTGATAGAATATATCTATAAAAATAGAGGAGATGTTCATGGCTGAAATTGTTCTAAATGAGTCAGGCCAGTCGAACTGCTCTGTTGGAGTCCTTATTCCTCTCTGCTGACTGTTGTAGGAGCCTATATGAATAAACTTAATCTGAACACCTCACTTCCACATGACTCTGGTAGGGTGCCAGGATACCAACCCCAGTATCCACCCTCTAAGAATTTTTGTGCATGCTTAACTACTGTTGTTGACTTCTGCTATGAAGGGAAGTAGTAAGATCTGCTTGCAGATTTTGGTTTCTCCGTGTCTCAGTTCTTCATCTGTAAAATGAGAATCAGTTTTTTTCACGTCCTTCATGTATCTTCTCTAGTGATATTGTAAGGTCTTTGGGGGGAAGTCTTGTTCTTATGGATATTTGTGAATTGGCTAGGACAAAGAGGGTCTTACTTGCCCTGTGAGTGGGACTCTCGATACCACTGTAATTCTAGTTCCAGTGCTATCCACAACACCACTATCAATGGTGTCTGAGGTATTGCATTCATAGATTGTTTAGAAATATCAGTTTCTGAAATTGTGTCTGTAAGTGAGAGATAGCTCAGTTGGGAGGTGAGGCTGGCTGGTGTGATGGTACAGTGGTTACAAGTGAACTTCCACCTTCAGCACAGTTAGCCCGTTGTATTGTTTCTTGATGTTTTTCTGTTTTCCTTTGAAAAAAACAATTTGCGCAGCTTGAATAGATCAGTACTCTGAAGTGGAGCAGAGTATATTTTGTCTCCAGTAACTGGCAGTCATGCTGACATAGTCAACACCGAAGAGATGATTACTTTTAGGCTCAGAGTGCATTTGTCCCTTGGATGAGATCAGCAGCAGTTCCAGGGAGTTTCGCCTACCTCTGCATCAGAGAGCTATTAATCCATGCCCCTTTGAGTTTTAACACATCAGCATTATCAAACTAGACACATGTCTTTTTACTAGTCCCACATGCATTGGCAGCATGGTGGCCTCTCCTGTACTCTGTCTGTAGCACATGCCAGAAGTCACTTGCTGCCATATTACATCAACGAACAAAAGGCTAGTGAGATTTAGGTGGTTTGGCAAAATAGTCCCCTTCTTCTTATGATTTCTTCTATTAGGTAGTCTGAGAAGGAAGAGATAATTTGTCATGTGAGGTTTGTGTGTGGTTATCAGTCTTTCCCATTTTGTTTTTGCATAGTTTGTTGCGTAGTGGTGGCAACCAGCATTTACAAAGGCTGGTTTCTCATGAGGAAGTCAGAAGGGTGAATATTGGGATGGATAGATGCAGAACTCATGGACTGAGCAGGGTAAAATTTCTTTTCTTTTCCTTTTTGTCAAAGGGGGAGTCGATTTCAGAGCAGTCGAAGTGGTGTAGCCCACACTGGTGGAATCTGCTCCTTGCTTAAAGGTGGAGGTGTGAACGAGGTAGGTGGGGATACTGGTATGAGCAAAAAGTGCTGGAAATTTATCTGTGCAGACATGTTTCTCAAAATACCTTGCTGCTTCTTCGCTGATGCAGGCTTTTAGTGCAGCTGTATAGAAGGGATGTTTCAATGAAGAGCGATGAGTGAACAAAGTCAGATATGGATTCAAATACACTTTTTAGCAGATTCTGCAATATCCTGTCATTCATACTTGCAGCTACAACAGCAAGAAAGAAACAGACTTGCTCCTAACTTGTCCATAAGCCAGCATTTAGTTTTCTTCACTTGTCCATTATCTATCTGCTCTGAAGTAAGAACTCTAACACAAGCATCTGATTTTGCCTTTTATTGACTTGAAATGAGAAAAGCCTCACTTGTATCTGAGATACCTGTATGTAACTGATCACTCTTCCTACCTTGCTTGTTTCTTTCAGTTTGGAAAGCCAGACTTAATGGCAGTTACCCTGGCACAGACCTTGGCCCAAAACATTGGCATTTTCTCAGACAGAAGAAAACTTCTAAGTGGTAAGGTTGTTTGCTTTTTCACTCTGTCTCAAGAGAAAAATCTTAAAAAGTGGAGTATCTTATCAGTGTGTCTCTGATAGGTATTTTTTCCCCCATGTTTCTCACATGTTGGAATATTTTTATTTTTCTTGTGATAAATACCCTCCTGCCCATAACTGCTGGCAGCACTGGCGTCACCATTTCATTAAAAATAAATCATAAAGGTGTCTGCCACTTCCATTCATTTCAGGGAGATTGATGTCAAACCCACAGGCCGAATGGCTGCTTTCTTATGGCACAAAGGTAGAAACATGTTATTAGACCTGGGGTTGTCGAGGAGCTGCCTCAATCCCGTTACGCAGGATGGTTTTGACAAAAAATTTTTTTCCCTTCTTGCCTTGATTTAATTCCTCTTGCAGATTACCCAAATTACCTGTATTTGCCTCCTGCTAACATTTCTTTTATGTAACGTTGGCATTCAGCTTCTTAGTAACCCCTATTTACCTGCAATGTTTTAATTCAGACCTCTGCCCCGTCCCCCGCTCAGCAGGCACCTCACCCTCCCTGCTTCCATGTTATATGAAGTCCCAGCTTGATATGATTAAAATAATAATAAAGTTTTGAAACAATTTAGATGATGAATTGGAGTTTTTGGATCATGTGTAGTTATGTGGCTTACATTAAAAAAATAAATTATTGAGTATTAGAACTCTGCTTAGGTGAACTTTGTTTTCAGGCATTGTAAAGACAGTATATAATGCAGAGATATATCTACATGTAAAGGTTTTTGCAGTTTATGTAACTTTATTTTGAAAAATCTTCAGAAATGCAGGATGGATGCTCTATGCTACTGACATGTTCACTTTTCATGTTCCAGCTGCATACTATGAACCTGCTATAGGGGCATGGTAAAAGTGAAAATTGTCAATGGTGATTCCGCTTCCCTTTCCCATAGCTGAGGAGAGGAGCAGGACACTTTTGGTGGGGAGGGAGGAGAATGCAGCTGTTGGACAGAGCCTCATTTCCTTTTTAATTGTACTTTTAAAATGGAAGCAAACTGATATTCATGTGTTACAGTAAGGAAGATTGCAGAAAGAGAAAGTATACATACAAAGCATATGTACATAAATAGGCACAAGACACATTTTTGAAAGCGGAGGGCTGTGACCAGAGCAAAGCAATCCCAGGCAGAAGGGAGGGCTGCCCTCTGCCTGCTGGGGAGTTGCATGGGGAAGGGAGGCAGGCAGGGAAGGGAGGGAGAGTGGAAGAAGCTGCTAGATCGTGCTGTACTGGCTTGTGTTTACTGACCATTTTATGTGTTTTTGTGTACATTATTGTTGGTTT
Organism: Falco punctatus; assembly: GCF_963210335.1. Taxonomy (NCBI): domain Eukaryota; kingdom Metazoa; phylum Chordata; class Aves; order Falconiformes; family Falconidae; genus Falco; species Falco punctatus. The sequence continues at coordinate 74,387,786 of NC_137583.1, forward strand.
GGGTCGTCCGTGTCCGCCCCCCCCCCCCCCCCCCCCTCCCCAAGTGAAGATTTCCCCATTCACATTAGCATAACTGAAGAGGAGAACTAAAAAATTACAAGAAGGGTTAAAATTATTCTTTTTTTTTTTTTTTTACTCTGAAAATTTGGGAATCAAATACCATGACACAGGAGAAGGCAGAAGAGCTGACTCATGATTTGCAAGTGCTGCAGGCTGACACTGCCATTTCCTCTAACTTCACTTTAAGAGGAGAGAAAAACAGGACATATTTTTCAAATCTCAGGATTGCATATCATGTATAATTTTTGAAAGAAAGTTTGTTGGCATGCCCTGATACACTTAAATTAAGGTGTGGAATAAACCAGCACATTCTCAACCTGTATTTAAATATGAAATGGAATTTACTATAGTGTGGTTTTTTGTGAAAAGAAATGTGTTATTTTGGACTCACAAAACTCATGATGTAATTTTTTTTATTGTTGTTATCAGGTGAGTGTAAGTGTGAGGATACGTGGTCTGGATGCATAATGGGAGACATGGGGTAAGGCATTTCACTAGAAGAAAGTCATGTCCTTCATACAATGACATAAAAGAAAGGTGTGAAAACATTTGCCTTTTGTGCTTCAGCAGAATATTTTCTGTGAATCATTTCTCAGAAAGTAAGGTATTAGCTGTATAACATATATAGAAAAGATACTTTCAAAGGAATGTGAGACTAAGTGAGTTAATGGAAGGATATGTGAGGATTTTTGGAGACTGTTCATTTAACTCACGAAGCACAGGGCTCAAAACCCAAGCTGGGTCATTGCAAAGAACGAAGAATGCTTAGCTTCTTTTCTCCTGCAAGTTTTCTATTGAATTGTGGGAGCAAACAGTGACACATCCTACTTCTTTGAAATCCTATTATCAAATTACTTAAGTATGTCTTATTTTCAGTGTTTCTGTTGGATTCCTTTAATATATATCTATCATTTTTTACTCCTCAGTTTGTGTGATAGCATTAGAAAAACTGCTCCCGTTGGAGGTTGAGGATGCTTATACCTACGTGTAATGTCACTGGAGAGATTTAATTTAATGTCTAGTGAATCAGCAAGTTTTTCCTGGTAGATGAAATCTGATGCTTTCTAACATGTGCATTCAGACCTTAATTCTTCATATTGAAGGCCTGTCTTTTGTCATGTATATGAATTAAATGTAGTCTAGTTTTACGTATGGACAGTGCTCCAGATTTTTAAATTAATTTCAAACTGACCTGCAAATTTTCACATCTTTGTGGTCAGAACAACTTTGAAAAAAGAAACATATTTTATTCAAAGCTCTTTGGAAGTATGAATATGTGCCTTTTTCACCTCGTCTACCTAAAAACATACTAGGTAGCATTTTTCTGATTTTTACTTTGTTAGAAAGTCAACTTTCTAACATTCTTGATTCTTGATGCTTGTAAAAGGGATTACTTATCTAATGGTCTTTAAATACTTTATCTGAAGTCCAAACCTTTCAAGTAATTAGGTACACAAAAAAAGCTTGTATTTACCTAGCTTATTGATGAAGGTAGGTGAATCCCATATTCATTGTAGTCTTTAGACCTAAATCATAACAGTAGAGATGGAAAATGCCCATTTATGTTTTGCAAGCCATCACTCTTGGCAATGCCGGATTACTTTGTGTAGCACTTCTGCTAATATTTTGTTATTCAGTGATATGCTGATACAGGAAAGCCCTTGAGACTCCCAAATCTGCTTGAAGCATAAGTACTTTCATGACTAAGGACCTAAATATAAAGATGACTTAAGTTACTTTGGGAAAAATTCTTTCCCTGTGGAAAGGATCCATGCAAAGATTCTTTGAATGAAATTGTTTTTAGGTGGTGCACTTTGCCTTAGGTTGTCACTCTGAACTCGAATAAAATTTGTTCAATAGGGCACATGAGAGAGGGAAGGCAAAATGTTAGCAGCATGTTTTATAGTGGTATAAATCTATTATATAAAAATTCTGTGGGCCAAGAGAGCAATTTCATCTAAGAAGGAAATGAACTATAAGCAATATTTGTCTCCTGCAGTATGTACAGGAAGAAATAAATGTATTTCTGATATCAAGCCCGTTAGTGGAACAGGTCGTGCTTTTGAGAACTACACACTGTGTACTCAGATTTCTGGTATTTGGCATGAAATAAGTTAGTAAAATGTTTTAGACCTCTTACTTTTCATGAGCTCTGTGTCATTGTTGAAAGTTCATTGTCATTTACTAAAATACTTAACAAATTAGATAGGGTTACAGGGAGATAGTCACTCTGATTCTGAACAGTGTGTTTTTGTACTTTTTGAAAAAAGAAAATACAGTGTAAAAAGCACTGTAGAAGTAATCCTGCCACCTTATCTCTGTGCAGGTATTATCTTCCAAGCAAGTTCTCCAAGTGTGATATTGAAGAGTATCATGAATTTTTAAACAACGGAGGTGGAGCATGCCTTTTCAATAAACCAACCAAAGTAAGCATTACTTTAATATTGAGTATTATTTCTATTGTATTTCTAATTTAGATGAAACTGAGAAGAATGGAAATTTTTGGAAAAGATAACGCCTGTAATTTTGATATTTCTGCTTCTCTCTAAGTTCTAAATTTTCTGGTGACATAGGAGTGAAGTAGCTGATTTTGGTTCATAGTGGTTTGGAAATTATATTTAAATAAATTTGTAATAAGTGGTTTTATGTCCAACAGTTCCCACAGGCTTTGATCTAGAACCATCCCTCATGCGATTTGTTCTGAATATTGTAAATACAATGTGTTGCTGAACTTACTTGCTGAGGTTGCAAGTGTCTTGGTAAATTTTTGCACAGCTTGAATTCTAATTTGTTTGAACTGATGCCTTTTGGTACAAATCTCTGGAAGCTGAAGTAAGAATGCTTTTATTTCACATCTGTCCCAAGATGAAGGTAGGCTCCTAGAGCCTCTGCAAGGGGTGCGCTGCCATGCAGCCCAGCAGCTTTGCAGGCACCAGCAGTTACAAGTGGTTGTGATATTCTCCCTGTTTGGAGAAGACAAAGTTTTTACAGTGGCTCTCAGAAAAGAGTTGGAAAACTGGGACTAGTTTTTCTAAAGCCGGAAGAGGCAGAGCGGTAGAGAAAGCCCCGAGGAGTAAAGGGACAGACATTAGGAGAGCCCATGGCTGCTGAGTGCCTGTCACACTCTCATTCCCCAGACGCTACCCACATCATCTCTGTCAAAAGGGTCTGTCATCCCCTGAACTGCATGTGCTGTGGGAGAAACGTGGCTGGAGAGAAGTGCTCGTCGTAGCCCTGTGTTAGCTCCTTCCACGCCAACACATGCTGCTCTGCACAGCCCTGCCTTGTGCTGGGTAGCCCCCTAGATGGGGAGGGCTGGTGGATCCCTGCGGGCCCCTGTCCACCTTGCCTCATCTAGCAGGGTGCGTTAGCTCCCTAAAGGCTTGGAGGCAGGAGGGCTACAAAAGCATTGGGACCCACTTAAATGACTGACTAACCCCCTCCGAATTTGCCTCTAAAGTATGAAATCAGAGGTCTTGCTGTATGAGTCCTGCAAATCAGGAGAAGTAGGGAATATCTCTTGAGGCAGTATTTGCCTTTTCTTAGCTTCTTTTGTCTCAGTGTTGGCCTGCTAAACGCTTGTATTAATGTGAAGGATGCAAAGAGTATGGAATGATTAACTGAGACATTTAAGGGAGATAAATACAAAACAAGGCTAAAGAAACTCATGCACTTCAACAATGGAGGATTTGCAGACGGGTTTAGGTGTATTCCTGCTGCATTTACTGAAGCATGTGTTAAAATGTAAATTAATCAGGATAATGATTTTGACTCTTTTCTATATATGTTTAATGTTACCCTCTATTTAAGGAGGAAGCAAAGGAAAGAGGCTAAGGCAGAAAGACAGTCCAATGTGGAAAAAAGACTTCATAGCTGAGGTGGTCACAGTTGTAAAAGAGAAAGTCAATTCTGGAGTGATGCATATTCCTCTGGAGCAGCTGAGGAAAAACTGCATCTTCCAACAACTACAGAATTTTAATAAATGTTAGAGAGGGGGGAAGAGAAGGCATCAAATCTGGTTAAGCCGAATCTGCTTATTTCTCAAAGACCTCCTTTTCATGGAAGATTGTGTTATTGAAAGTGGAGAGAAAGCACTGTAATTCGTTAATAAGATGTAAGAATTTCATTCTTTAAAATGCATCTGCATCTTGGAAATTTGTTTTTTACCAAGAAATATCAGTGGCTTTATTTCATTGCTGAGTGAATTGTTTCCACAGTGTAATGTGTCTTAGTTGGGCTTGTTTCGGTGATTAGGTTCATTTGCATATCTGTCACTTGGAGAAAAAAAAACAATTACACCCATCTCAGTCTAGATTGGCAGCAGTTACAGTTTTTTCCAATGGCAGGTTGAAATGTGAAAGTTAGATGTGGAAGCCAGAGTGATTTAGACTTGTTTATGTATTGTTGTTTGTGTTGGTTTAAAATTATTGTCAGTGGATGTCTGCCTAATTCACAAGGCTGTCAAACACATGTGTTTCCTAGCAAGGGCGGTGAAAAACAAACTTACTTGTGCTTTTCAAGAAATATGAGATAAAGGAAAACTGATGTGACAAGGTGCAGTGTTTGACAGTGCTTCACCATAAGATCAGCTGTGAACCCAAAAATTACATCAGTGACTGCTGGAGCAGACTGGCCGTATGCTTTTTTCAAATGAATGGATTAATTGCATGATTTTTTGGGAAAAGGTATTGGATTTGCTTTTCATGATTTTTTTTTCTTCCATTTCATATTTAACTGTCCCTATATATTGCAGCAGATGGACTCAATGTTTTAAGGCAGAACCCTGTGCTACTGCCATCTACTTGTCTGCATTGTGCAGGACACCTAGAGATACTGAAGGAGTTATCTGGAAAAATATGTAGGAAACAAGCAGTTTTAACAACTCTTTAATAATTCTAGAAGACAACTGCTTGATTACATTTAATGTTAAATCCTATATATGCATTTCATGCTGCAGTCAAATTTCCATTTTAATAGGGGGATCTAATAATAGCAGGTCAGTCTGTGCCACAGCCCTCAGGCTGGTTTGTGGCACAGTGAAGTACATGGGGTGATGCTCCATCCTGTGGGCTACTGGTAGAAAGGCAGCAGCTGGAGAGAAATGTGCTCTACACCATAAGCAATGTCCTTGTGCAGATGGCTCATAAGCAGAGTGGTTTCTGGAATGATCCTAGTTTAACTGGAGAAAAATCCGCAAAACTTTAGTCTTGACACACCTATATGCTTTTCTCATTTATGTAATAAAAAGCTACTGTTAAGTTTTCTTGTGGCCAAAGGAAAAAGAATAGTTTATTTTTGAAGAATTACATTTAGACATTTTAGGAAAACAATGAAACTGGAAAGAACAGAGTATAAATGTCCATTAGCAGAGAGCATCACGTGGTTCCTGTGTAAAAATTGGTAAATGAATCTTGCCTCTGGGAAATAAAAATACTACTGCAAATACACAAATTCAGACATTTTAAGTTACAGTTTAGTGGGGAGGCTGAAAGGAAAGGGAGGAAGCTCAGCAGCTATACTTTCTCACTTGCCTGTGACACACAGACTTATGGAAAACTGCTGAAAGTTCTCAACTGTGGTAGAGGAAGAGGGAAGGAAAAAGCATCTGACTACAACAAAAACTGACGAAGAAACCCAGCTTCTCCCCTTTCCCTGCATTTCTGAGCCACATGCTACCAAAGGGCAATTTTTTTATGACTATTCCTTCTGAAGTTACAATGCAGGCTTCAACCTGGGGCAGAGCCTTCATCCCTTGAATTCTTGAACAGCAGCAATTGCAGCCCCTGTGATGATGGTGAAAATGTCATATTGGTTTAAATTTTTTTCCTTTATTGTCACACCTTTTGTTTTTATTATGACTTCTGCTCTAACTGAATCTGCTGTAAAAATGGCCCTCATGCACAGATGCTGTGTGACTCGACAGTATTGCTGAATTAATTCACAGCATTGTTTGTTCTCTGCACATTTTGTTTGTGGTGTTCCTAGTCTGTTTATCCCTGAGTTGTGGGTACTGTTTTTCAGTTAATGCATTTGGAGTGCTAGCTAAAACACCCATGTTGTACAGAGTAAATATGACAATGATTCCCTTAGGAGAGACATGCCCTTTGATTTCTGATTTTGCCCCACAGCTTCTGGATCCTCCAGAATGCGGCAATGGTTTTGTGGAAGATGGAGAAGAGTGTGACTGTGGGACGATAGCAGTAAGTGCAATGTACTTTAAATTAGAAACTAGATTCTCCAGGACTTGGTGCTGCCCATCACTGCCATTAAGATTAAGTGGGGGAAGACAGGCAATGCTAAGGTCCAGTGGCAAAAGTTTAATCATTTTTACCTTTGCCCATCATGTTTAACACAGTGTGGGCCAGCTTTTTTATTCTATCACCACATAAATTCTTGAAGAGTAATAGTAATAGCTACCTGTGCAGAATCAGGCCTTAAAAGATGTCGAAGTACTTTCCTAGATAGCAACATGACTCTGGTCAATGCTAAAATGTCAGTATTTAATGATTGACACTGAAGTTAGAAAAAATATTTCCTATATTACATAGGAAACAGCACCTTCACGCCCCACAGTTCATGCCTGTTTCTCTCTCCAGGTGCCTAAAAGCCTTGTTAAAGATCTGTTCAGGTCGCATGCTAAGATGAGATGTAATAAGAGAGCTTGGGGCTTATCTGCTTTTCCATGTATTCGATTACAAGTGTGTGTGTTCCTCAGGAGTGTGCCAGTGAAGGAGGAGAGTGCTGCAGTACTTGCACCCTGACGGCAGGCTCCCAGTGCAGCAATGGACTTTGCTGTCGGAAGTGCAGGGTAAGGGCTGTGACCTTCAATGCAGCATCCAGGTGGGAATGCATCCAGGTGGCTGCAGGCACCACAGCACGTCTTTTTCCTTGCAGCCCTTGTGATTACTTTTCTGAAAGCTTACCTTTTAAAATTGGCTGAAAACTGGTTTGTCTGGGGCTATTCTCGGTCTTTTAGGCTTGGCTTCTGGGGGCAGGGACTGTGATCAAATGCAGAGGTGAATTAAAGCTTTCTGATTTCAGACAAGTTTGAATCAGGTTGAAGTTCCACAAGGTTTCATTAGATGGCCTTGTTTAAACATGCACATCCTTAATCATGTGCTGCCCCCAATGCCTTGCATGTTGCACTGGATTTGCCCCATGAGACTGAACGCGGAAATCATACCACAGAGGGCCTGAGAGATGGGTATAGTAAAAAAACCACAAAATGCAGTTAGAATTATTGAGAAGTGTTCATCTAGAAGACACCTGCCTTCACTTTTGGTTAGATCTGCCTATGTCTCCTTATGTTTGGACTGACTGAAATCCCATTGAGTAAAAGGAATCAAGCCCTGTGTAAACTGTAAGGCGTTCTTCCTGATATATCAGTAAATAGTGAAAGGAGGTTTAGCCAGATCTTGTCTGTAAAGGGAACCTAGCTAAATATGACTTCAAATAGTTGTTTATACTCATTTAGTAATAATGATAATTACCATCAATATTATTAAAACTGTTGTGTACTATGTGTGATATTTTTATATTTGTCTGTGGGCATTTGAGGGTTTCATTTCCTTAGGAGGAACATTAGTAATAACTGCAGACCACATTCTTGACTTTGTACTCATCCTAATGTTAAAAAAAGAAAAAGCACAGATTATGCTGGAACAGATCACATTTCCCTAAGCACATTCCTTTTTGCAGATTGCCAGTGTGGGTGAATTTTGTTCAAGTATCCAAGTCACATAGGCACCATATTAAAGACTATCAGAAAAAAAATAAGCTTCTGTGTACCTACATTATTTTTGCAAATGAGATAAGGGTTTATCTGCATACAGAGTGGTGAGGGTGAGCCAATGAAGAGAAAGGCAGAATTTTGCAAAACACATGTCCCTAGAAGGTGTTAATCAGGACAGATCAAAAGACCATATATAATAGTTTCCAAAGTTGGGGGTTACCTTCCCCTGTAATATCCTGCCTGAAAGCAGGAGTGAAGGAGGAATTGCAAGCAAAACATGGTGAATGTATATCCCAGCATCCTGTAGTGTCTCTGACAACATTCCTGTCTGTCTGCATTTTTCCAGAGACTGGTAGGAAAAAGATAAGCTGAAGGCCAAGAAAAAGTACCAGAGACTAGCTCTTCCACTGGCATGTGCCTGTTCACACCAGCTGTGGAGTTAGCAGTTGTCTCCCAAAAAATGTATGTGAATGCAGATCCAGAAAAAAAGTCAGAGAGCTGCAAAATGTATCACAGTCTTAAGAAACCTTTCAGGAAAAATAAGGGGTCTGTAGTACATCCTTGACCAGCAGCACTAACAAGTGCTGGTAATGAGATGTCTTCCTGCTTTTACAGGTCTTGAGACAGCACTGAAATCTTTAACTGAAATGCTTCTGTTAGGTCACTGGTACATTTTCCATTGTCTGTTCACCTAAAAATGGTGTCAAACTGTACAGAATTCAGTTCATTTATTAATGGTTTCTGTTCTGCAACAGTAATGGGGCATTGTAGTAACCATAGTGTTTATACCTAGAGCTTTGCAGTGTTCTTCATCTCTAGGGAGATCAGGATCACTCTCCCTGTTTTGTGAAGAAGAGCTAAATGGTCACAAAAAGGCACAATGACCTGCTCAAGATAATGCTGCAAGCCACTGCAGTACTGGTTTGATAAACTCCAGGGGTCCTGTGTCCCAGGAGAGCACTTACCCTGCTCAGCCCTGCACTTGATGCACTTGGGAGGGGATGTCTCAGAGACTGATACCACTTGCACCAGTAAATGGCTGGTGGCTTGAGTGGTCCAGTGCTTGCACCAGGGAAAGTCTTCCCACTTCAGTCAGCACCTGAAGATTTCCCATTTTTTATTTTAGTTAAAACTCTAAGGAAGCGTTGAATTTAAGGCAGGACATGGAGAAACCAAGACTCTAATTTTCTGTCCTTTTTTTCCAGTTTGAACCTAAAGGAGTTTTGTGCCGAGAAGCGGTGAATGATTGTGATATTGCAGAGAACTGCACAGGAAACTCCAGTCAGGTGATTTTTGTTTCTTCTATCCAAGAGATTAAAAAAACCTACCTGTAGTCTCTCAGTCACTAGAGAGAATGTTACTGCTTTGTATGGTAAGATGTATAAAAATTACATTAAACCTGCTGCTACTGAAAAAAACAGTATGGTACTGAAATAATTTACCATATGACTTGTATACTTTTGCTTGTCTGCTCTATGATCTATTAGTTATTTTCTCTTTCTATAGTGTTCTCCCAATATTCATAAAATGGATGGATATTCATGTGATAACAAGCAGGTAATTAGCACTTCTATTTGTTTTACATTCTTTCTGCTTTTATAGATTGCTTTTTGTAGATTTTGGTTTAATTTAGATTTTATAGATCTTTGGAAGTCTCCTGGGACAGTTCTGCTAAGATTCTTGAGTTTTGGGTGCTAGTCATGTTTTGGAGCTAAGCATTTAAATGAACAGAAGGTAGAATCACTTATTAGTTGCCTCAGTAGAAAGCATAGAACAAATCTGTATGTTAAACAAATACATATTTTGGAAAATCAAGTTATTTGAAACTTTTCTGTATCTCTTTCTTCCTAGGGTATTTGTTTTGGGGGAAGATGTAAAACCAGGGACCGGCAGTGTAAATATATCTGGGGTGAAAGTAAGTGAATGTTATTGTTTCTAAGTTGGTGGTTGTTCATGTGGCTCGAAAGATTGTCTTAGCTAAGAAAAATTATGGAAGAGGCATATTCAGAGCCATTAAAACCAGCTAAGACTGTATGTCACTCTTCGCTCTCTTCCCTTTTCATTTTGTCTTTCCATTCTCTTTTCCAGCTCTTTCTCTAGTGTTGGTTAACTTTACTGGTGATTCTTCTGAAGTCTTAATTTTAAGTTCTTATTCACTACCACCTAGGGAGTATGTACTCATATTTATTGATTTATTTCAGTGGTTTCTGGACATTTTTGACCAATAAACCCTAGTCAATCTGAACAAAATTTTATAACAGTCCTGTGGTGCCAACATAAAACCTTTTGTTGAGAACACTGTGCAGGATTTCACAGGCCACCTATAGACCTTGGTACTGCTGTTCACAGTACACAGGTTGGGGAGCTCTGCTTGGTTTGATTGTGCATCCCCGGTTCCCAGGTCCTGACCTTTAAAAGTCTTCATCATCTTAGAAGACATCTGTTTCTGTTTTTAGAAGTGACAGCTGCTGACAGGTTCTGCTATGAGAAGCTGAATATTGAAGGGACTGAGAAAGGAAACTGTGGAAGAGACAAGGACTCTTGGATACAGTGCAATAAACAGTAAGTTGATACATTTAGAAAACAACTGGTATGAGATTTTTTTATCCCTGATCCAGTTCTTTAGCTGCCATAAAAAAGCCTCTATATGGATTAGATGTCTGGCCGCCTTCTGCAGACCTTAGACGTTCTGCTTCCTTAGAGCAGGAAATTCTATAGAGATTGGAGTGTTGAGAGGAGGTGATCTCTGACAAGAGAGCACCATCTGAATTTTGGTAGCACTTGGACCAAAAGTGCTTCTAGTGCTCTTTGTCAGGCTTAGCAGCACAGAGGAGAGAAGCCTGTGGTGTTCACCTGTTATGCTGTGCCGTTGCATTGCTAAGTTGTGTTCAGTTTTCATCATATTGTAACTTTCCACATCTTTTCCTACAAGTTGCTGCTTAAACCATTGTTTCACATTCTGTATTTATGTAGTTGATGACTTCTGCCTATTTTTGAACCTTTTACTGTTTCTTATCAGACCGCACCTTGTTTTTTCAGATGAGTTCTCCATTCTGTCAATGCCATTTGAATTCTAGTTGTGCCTGCAAGTGAACTAATGTCCTTTCCCACCTTTCTGTGCAGATTTCATAATGTTACTTTTGCTTCATTACAAATCCATGAGTAAAAAATATTCAGTAATATGGGAGAGGCCCGACCCCTCTGTTCTGATGGTGCACAAGTCTCCACATGAGTCGTAAAGTTCCTTCAACAGCTGAATTAAACTTGATGTCTCTAGTTCCCTTACATGTGTGCCATTTGAGAGTTTGTTTAAAGCCAGTATATACTGCTTCTCCTCTATGGGCCAGTTACTGTATCTTAATAGGATATTAAATCAATTTGATATGGCTTGTTCTTGACAGCTCTCTGCTTGCTATTACTCAGAGCATTTTTGATAATATATAATGAAAAAGACTTCCTAGTCTAAGCTCTGAGGAGAGTAATTTTCTTGGGAAACAAGAAATTTATGGGAGTTACTGTCAGTGGGAGAAAGGCAAGGAATAACAAACACATTACAAAGCAAGTGAAGAAGGCCATATTTTTTTGATCATCCATTTTAATTCAGTTTTGTTTTTGGTGAGTATCTGTTCATTCTCTCAATACAGGGATGTGCTTTGTGGTTACCTTCTATGCTCCAATATATCCAGTGTGCCCAGACTTGGAGAACTTGATGGTGAAATCACATCATCAATCTTGCAGTTTGGAAAAGTCTACAATTGCAGGTAATTGGAAGTCCTCAAAACAGAACAGAGACAATCAATATCCATCTTGCATAGAAAAGCAGCTTTCTCCTTCCTAAGTGGAGAACAACTGTTTCCATTAATTATTTTCTTCCTGTTAATGCATAGTCATTATTCCAGCAATTATTATTAACAACCTTTGTTAAGCTTCAGGAAATGGGCTGCATGTGAGGAGTGCAGCTGTTTTGCAGTCCCCTCTGTGTAGTAGTTAATTTTGCCTGTAGAGTTGTAATGCCTCTTCTCTGGTCTCTTGATTTTACATTTCTTAATGTTTGTAAAATATTTAGACATATGCCTGTACTGCCAAAGCTAACTGGCAGCTTAATACGTTGCCGTAAGTTAACTGATTCCCAATTATAGACCTGGTGTGTTCTTATAGCTTCACACAACTGTAAGATAAAATAAAGTTCCCGCACAAGTAAACTCGGTGTTTTATCTAACACTAGTTCTCACACTGGAAAAATGGTCTTTGTTTTCACCATTACATTTATTTCATGTAGATATACTGTGGTTTTGTTTGTTTCACATTAGAACCAGTGAGATAAAATTAAGCCAGTGCTTACTCTTTCCTGGTCCTGGGCATCATATAATGCAGACAGAAATAAAGGCAGCAGCCCAGAGCCCAGTTTCTCAAGCAGTCCCATCTAATCACAGCACAAGTCACCGGGGTCCCCTTGCTTGTCTTGCAGTGGTGGCCATGTGAAGCTCGATGAGGAGACAGACCTGGGCTATGTGGAGAACGGGACACCGTGTGGGCCGAACATGGTGTGCCTTGAGCATCGCTGCCTCCCCACCGAGGCCTTCAACTTCAGTACCTGCCCAGGCACCACAGACAGCGAAATTTGTTCAGGACATGGTGTATGTTCTTGTACTCTTTAATCCTTTTTTCTGTTTTTGCTGAGTACCTGGTGTTGTGTAGTATACTAGCTAGACCTTTTAGGGTGCCAGAAGTGTGACTCTGGAAGTCTTTATGCTAGAGAAGCTTTCGTAAAAGAAAAGGGAAGGAGGCACATAAGTAAACATAATGCATACCAATCAAGGCATCTTAAACAATGAGCCATTGTAAGCATGTGTTAGTTTTTAAAAATTTTTTATCAATCATTTCTTTTGCTATCACTTCATATTTCCTCAGGCAATGTACAGGAGAACATAAAGGTTTCGTGACCTGAGAAGCCTGTGTCTCTGTTCTTCCAGATGCTCTTTTTAATTCCCTCTTTACTGTGTCAGCAGCCAAGAAGGTTCATAAAGTTGTTGGGTTTTGTTGGCTGACCTAGTGAAGAGGGCAGTGAGCTGTCTCTTGGCTAGTGCTCGCTTCTCTGCTCTCAGTGCACAGCCGATGGCTTTGCCATGACCCTGGCAAGTCCCCTTGTCCTTCAGTTTGAAACAGTGTCCAGGTCCTATGGCTGAGCTGAAATCAAAGTTGTTGTTCTCTCATAATGTCTTTTGTCTTTTATACTGCGTTAGAACTCCCTTTTTAATCTGAAATCAAGCACTTCATATTTTGAAAAAATAAAAATAATTGAGGTTCAGAGTCTCCCAAAGCAATTATAAATGGCTCTATTAAATATATTGCATTAAAATACATTAATATGCTTAATAGATATTACATATATTTATATATAAAAGTAGAATAATATATTTATATCTGATATACATTAATTTTTCTGTATATTAAAAATGTGTTGCAAAATTTTGCAGGCAGACTGTATCTATACTGTAGGTATTAATTACGTGAATACATTGATTTTATGATTTTATTCTGAGCTACATGTTTGGCTGCAGGTTTGTAGCAATGAAATAAAGTGTGTCTGTGACCGATTCTGGGGAGGAGATGATTGCAGTTCTCGCATCAAGGATGATATGTTTTTTGATAAAGATGCCATCAATAAAGGTATGTTGTTACCATTTTTACCAATAACTGGAAAATCTTGGATTTGAGGAAGATTCATTATGCAAAACTAGATATCCTATTTTTTTAGGTAGCATACAGCACAGTGCACCATTAGGAGCCTCATTCCCTTCCCTTCTTCCCACAGCACAAGCACTTGGTGTCTGTGAATTGAGGTCTCAGAACTGGGGCTAGATGCGAGCGGTGCTGCTTGCAAGCACTCAGTACACCTCTCAGGACTGGTACCAGTGAGGCTGGTTGTACCTTGCTTGTCCCAATCACCTGAATGGCCTTATTAATATATTGATAGAACAGGTCAAGCAGAAAGTTACTGGGACTTCTCATATCTAGATGGAAAGGCAGTGTTACTTGCATGACTGGTAGAGTAAATTTTTTATACATGGGCAGTATGCAGAATGTTGGCAAACAACATTTAGGCTTTCACATTTTTTGAGTGAAAATTTTTATTCATCTTTAGGCTTGCATACAAGAGAAAGATGTATTGTGGAAAAATGAGGGTGTAAATGTTTTTCATTATAAATCCTTGTGGGGGGACAGCTTTACCATCTTCCAGAATGTCTCTTTTGGTTATATTTATTCAGCTATGGAAGGGATTTGAGCAAAACCAGTCACTTTTATTCCAATGTAAGCATGTATTTGCTAGGCAGGTTGTAAGGATGTAAGCTACAGCAGTTTAGTATTGATAAAGTTATATTGGCATACCTGACACAACTTTCCCATGTAGCAAGTGTTCAATAAAGGGAAATGGACACAGAGGTCAGAGCTTGATTTACAAATGATCTTTTTATGTCCGTGCTATCTTTCAAAATTTTATTATTGGTTACAATTCATCAACCTAGTGCAAGTTGTCCAAGCAGGTTTTTGAAAGACAGTGCATTTACTGATTTTGTGTATTTTTCTCCTAAAACCCTGTGTATTTTTCCCCTTTCTTGTGTTTCCAGGTGTTGTTAGCACAAATATAATAATAGGGGCTATTGCTGGCACCATTTTAGTGTTGGCTCTCGTTTTAGGAATAACTGGTTGGGGTTACAAGTAAGTAAATTGTGTTCTTCTTAATACAGTTTAAAAATATGTGTATTTCATCTGATAGTTGATTATGTTATGAAAAGAACAATTCAAACATAATCTAAAAAATCCATATTGGATTATATCTATATAATGACATTTTTATAGTGTTAGCATTTTTCAAGCAATTCTTACATGTGTATGTGGTTTTGGAGAGCCTGATCTGGGTTTGAAATTTATTTCTTATTTAGTTCTTTTTTTTTTTGTAGACGATCAGATTGTGATTTTGCTGTATCTGACAAATGAAATACAAGAATAGTCTGATTCAATTATAAATATTTCCTAATGATGAAATAAATTTGGCAAGATCGGCCTTCAATCAGTCAGTAAAGCACTAAACAATAGGCTTCCTTAAACAGATGTTTATATTCAGTCAGCTTAACCTGAAATTAATTCAGGCACGTATTTCGGTAAGAGAGAAATCTGTAATTTGCAAATAAGTTGCAAGTTCTCCCCTGATGCAGAACTGTCAGTGTTCTGCGCACTGAGAGCCAAAATGGATTATTTTAGCCTGACTGATCTTTTTCAGTTTTTCTCCTTTTGTGAATTTCCTCTAAAACCAGAGTGGTTTAGGGGTTTTTTGTATGTATTATAAAAAGATTCAAGGTACTTTGTCACCTGTGTTTGGGTAAGTGGCTTTTGAAGTCCTCCTGCACAGATCCTTGGTATGCTTGGAGGGCAGGGCAGGTTCAGCTTCATGCAGTGCTGTAGCTGAGACAGGGTCCCAGCAGTTTGGCATAACAAACTGTCACATCCCCTGCTGGTTGTTAGACTGAGGTGGGCTGAGAGCAGCTCAGAAATACGTAAGGAAAGAAGCATTTGGAAAAAAGCTTGAAGATTAGTATAGTAGAAAGATAGGTTATGCTGTCTTGGTATATCATCCTCAGCTTCTGGCAGCATCTGGCAATCTGGACTTCTGAGTACAACTCTGAAAATTAAGGGCTCATTTTGAGATCACATCTAGCCATTGGGATTAGTTCTTGGAGGTGGAGAGCAAGAGGGCACCTTTCACTGGCAGCTTCACAGTGAATACATTTAAACTCATCATGAACTGCAGCTCCAACACAGCATTGACTTTAGCCATCAACATGAATATATTTTCCTTGTTTATTCTGAATTACTGTTTGTTTATTTTAGAAGTGTTTTCTGTAGAAATATTTTGAGCAAAAATTTCATTCTGCCTACATTGCTTTTCTCTTTATTTTTTTTTTCTCTTACTGACCATGTATACCTGCATACTGATAAATCATTCTTTCTTTCTCTTCTCTTTGTATGGAAAGAAACTACAGAAGACAGAGGTATGTGATAAAAGTAATGGAATGTATCTTAGAAAGCTCTGAAAATAGCTTTTCTTCTCTCTTGCTCATTTACATGCTATAAAGAAAATACAGTGTTGAATTATCATATTGTAAAGAATATTTGCTTGAATATATGAAACTGGTATTCTATGAATACATTACTTGAAATATTGATTTCACTGGACTCGGTAGCAAAAATAATGTTTACTTCTGAGATAGACTATTTTATTTAGGAAAACAGGAGAATATTTCCAATAAGAGAGACTGAAAATCTGTTAGAGATGAAAGTGTTCTTGAGAGGCTGAGAATTGAATAATTAATATTAACATGATGTGCAGGAGCCTTTTGAGACAAATTCATTCCTGGAGCTTCTTCGCAGTTAAATTGCTGTGCGAATGAAGAGCCTATTTTTTCCTGCCAGCCTGCTTGATTGATTTGTAGCTAAAGCATGATACCATCTTCAGCACAGGACTGAACTTTCATCATTTCAAGCTTGTGGCCAAAAACCAAACAGTTCCTAGTGACTTGGGTTTGGCGCCTGGAAGACCGCCTCCCTTTGATCAGCCATCTGCCAGGCAGATGAGTCATCTGGGAAGGAGTTGGCTCCTTCTTCTCTGTCCTCCACACATTAGAGGGTTTCTCAAGTTCCCCTGTTTTCTACCTGTATCACTGCCTCCTGGTCCAAGCTGCTGCTTTGTTGCCGCTACCTGTTGTGCTTGTTCTCCATTTCCCCTGCCTGTGTAGCGCTTTCTCTGCCAGGCTCAAAATACTTGCAAAAAGCAGAAAAGCGCTGCCGAGTGCTGGTTGTGTACTGCAAGGTCAGGTAGGTGGCAGGAACAGTAATAGGAAACAACCAAAGGTATGGAGGTCAAGCCTTATGGAGAGGCTGATGGATAGGAAATGTCACCCAGCACAAGGAAGACAGAATTTCAGGGTTTGGTGCTGCTTAGCGGAGTGTGATGTATCTGTAATTGCAGACTAACATGGCCATCAAGTCACTCATTATACTGTGGATGTTGCAGTGTTGGCTGAGGACAGAGCAGCCAAAACCTTGAAATACAGAAAGAGACAGCCCCATGCATGTTCACGCTGGAGTATTAGAGAATCTAATTTTTTTAAATTCCCTCATCTCCAGAAATCAGTATATGGACAGAGAGCTGTGAGTAAGCAGTCAGTCTGCAGCTGTGTCTGTGGGCATGGGAAGAGTGGAAACCAGCATGAGCTGAAGCTTTTGAAAGTGACGGAGGGCTCCATCACTTTAAAGATGATGGAGATACTTCGTAACTAAATCTTCTTCATGCAGAAAATGAAGTTCTGTAGGCTTGACATCTAAATAGAATAATTTTGAATATTTACAAGGGGTGATCCATAAATGGAAAAATCAGACATCCACCAGAGTGTCTTTTTATTATTAATTGTTTATTATTACTCCTTAAATAAAGATGAAAACAAGCCATTGAGGTATTTCTGAGCATTACGTAAGGAATGATACTTGGTATTACTAAGAACTGAAATGAGTAAATGGGAAAAAAAAAGCCAATTAGCAAGGGTTCTGCCAGCTGGGATGGTGTGGCTATAAGGGCACAGCTACATGGGAGAACTTATTTCTGATGAAGTACTGAGAGAGAGTGTGCTGGAGGAACCCTGGGAAGCAGAGCTGCCCACAGTGAATCAACTCTGAATACACCCATGTTCCAGCTGGGGAATGGGACAAGAACTGAGACTGGAGAAGTGTTAGATGAAATAGTGTGGAAGTACTGTGATAATGATTTATGTGCTGTATAATTATATATTTTAAATACTTTAGAGGCATTAGAAATTCAGATACAGCATGAAGAGAGCCCAGTTCAGGTCTGTAGTTGGACACAATCTGAATGTGAATCAACCTTCTGATAAATGCACATCTTAATAGGAGCAGACTGAGGCAAAAAGGCCTTGGAAAGTGCAAGCCTGAATAGATAATTAAGTTTCTGGTATTATGATATAGTCAGCTCTCAAAGTAGCTACTTGTTCTAGGGAGGATTTTTCAACTTGGTGGAACTGTAACTGGAATATTTGCATGACAGTTTTTCTGCTGGCAATGAATTCACTATCTGCAAAAAGTCACATAACTTGATTAGGACTTTCTAATGCATAGGTAGTTTTATGCACCATAACCAAGCTTTTAGTACTGGAGGAGGATAAACTGCTGTCAGATAGGTGTGGCATTATTTTCTTGTGTCTTGCAGATTGAGTCTACTGTGGTAATCAGGAGTAGCTGAGAGCCTCTGACACTGGTGTTAGTTCCCTTGCACAAGAAAACAGTTAATAAACTGGAGGTTTTTCTCCTCCTCATGTGGTTTAAATAACTCAACAGGTTGCTGTTTATGAATTCCGTAATGATCACAAAATTTAAATGAAAAGTACTTACCTCAGAAGGAAAAAAAGCATTCACTTTTCCTGAACTCTTTTTTTGACGCAGGCATGCATTCAGCTCAGGCTGCGGTACTCGTACTGCACCTGGGGATGCTTTTTGCAACCAGTGTGATGAGTCATCTGAAATGTCTGAACTTGGTTATCCAATGCCTCAAGAACCACAAACTATTCACTTTAAAAATTGTGATCAGCGTTTATCAGTGAAATGTTCCTTGTTCTCCCATACCAAAACCACATAATCCACTGTTCTGCACATATCAGAAGCATGTGGGAATCTCTCAGATGGTTGAATTATTTATTAATAGGCTTACTGTGTGTGGTTAACAGGTTTTCTCAAGGAACGCTATCCTTGCCACTTGCTTTTAAACTCACATTTGTGCATGTTTGTGTGTGTGCTGGTTCCTGTCATGTTTTCTGACTCTACAATGTTTATTATACTTTAGACAAATACCCCAGGGAGATTATGTAAAAAAGCCTGGAGAGGCCGACTCTTTTTATAGCGACATGCCTCCTGGAGTCAGCACAAACTCTGCATCTAGTTCTAAGAAGAGGTCTGCTTTTCTGTCGCATTTTCAGATTTCTACCTGTTCCATCACCCATTATTCCATTAGTCAGAACATTTCATTGTTTTGCAGCAGGTTTGATTCTTTCTTCTTTCTTTGTGCAATGTTTGAAATAACATCCTTTGTGCTTTGATTACTGATTTTTCTCACATGCACTGAGCTGCTAGTTATTACAATTAGACCAAAATAAATAAGTTTTTTATTGTAAACCAATTTTCAGTTAATCAGATTTTCATGATCTCCCTGCTTGAGAATTGTTTTCAAGCAGACTGTAATAGTAATTGCTGGCTCAAAAAAATAATTAGTAAAATACCCACAACTGTTTTTTTTAATCATGGTCATGTAATCAAAGAAAAGGAACACTGTCTTGCTTTAATAATAGTTATAAACATAAAATGTTCAATATAAATGTTATTTTTATATCTTTATTTGTCAGTGTCACTAATTCACTGAGTTGACCTAGACTTCTGGATAATAATTGTGCTGTCTCACATTAAAGATAATAGTGCTTGCATTTTATTCCACTTACTAGACTAGTATACTTAAAGGTCAGAAATTGTTATCTTAGAAAATAATTCTACAAAGACTTTCTGTATTTTTGTGCTTGCCTTTAAGAGTAACCATTAGATTTTGCCCTTAATCAGATTTCACTAATTCTGTTGTTGTTCCAGTTACTTAAAAAACCCCATCAACATTTTACAATGGAAATTTCATTGAAAAGCATTGAGAGTCATTTGTAATTTCTAAGATCATTAGGTCATGATGCTCACCATCCCTTTGCGGTTAGAAGTCCTTTAATTGTGAAAATCTCCAGCTGTCAGTTTAAAACAATTTATGAGAAGCACTATGTTGTAGGAGGGATAGACAATCCTGAACTGCTTCGTAAGAAGCTCAGTTCTTGTCACACTGAGCAGTCTGTAACTGCACAGCTGATGAAGCCATTCTCTTTGTTCTAGTTTCAAAGAAAGTAAAGGGAAATGTATGGAAAGGGTATATTTGCAGTAACATTTGCTATTTGGATATAGCAGCCTGATTCTATATGCAACTTATTTCAGTCTGTTTGAATATGTTATTAGGAAAACTGTAGTAGTGATTAATTAATGATTTCTAATTTTTAAATTAAGCTTTTTAGATGTGTGAATGGAGAATTATTTTTTTTTCAGGGAGCAAGCGTTAATCTTAAATGGTGCATTATTTGTGTTGAAGAATCTTTTCTCATTTGGATAAAATTTTGAAAAAAGCATTGAGAAAGCAAGTTTCCATAGCTTTGTGTAAGCAGGTTGAAAAAACAGTTAAGAAAAAAAAGTGTCTTTTAAAATGAATGTCGTTTAATGTGTTCGTTCTCCCAT
Source organism: Falco punctatus (assembly GCF_963210335.1). Taxonomy (NCBI): domain Eukaryota; kingdom Metazoa; phylum Chordata; class Aves; order Falconiformes; family Falconidae; genus Falco; species Falco punctatus. Next base: position 74,407,956 of record NC_137583.1, read on the forward strand.
TCAGTATCTGTCTTCTCATATTTCATTTCTATCATGTGCGTCTATTTATTATTTGTTCTGAAAAGCTAATGGTTTCTAAGGTCTGTCTGTACTAGAGAGTTTTGTTGTTTCCCAGCACCAGTTCAGGTATGTTGTGCCACTGTCAAGTCTGGAAAAGTAAGTCTGACAAATATTCCATTAACATTGTGGTGGAGCTGACATAGTCCTTCCATTTGAATGCCCAGAGTGCTATTTCCTACCTTCCAAGCGGGTTTTGATTTGCTCAGTGTGCATACATGGATGGCATCTTTTGGCAGATGTTAGAGTGACTGGGCCATTAGCTGCCTGGGCTTCTCCATGCTGGAAAGCACTATGAAGTGTTAGTTGGTATTCGGAGGATGTTCAAGGATTAAGACATAACTTTTTGATAACTCTTGCTGTTACGAAATAGCAAACACCAAACCCAGTATATAGCAAGACAATCCTGAACCTGAAAATAGACCTTTAGGAGGAGAAAATGTTTTTTAAAAAAATAATCTGTCACTGGATCTGTTGGTTCTCAGCCCTTTCATGCTGTAATTAGGTTTGAATTAATGAAACCCTGGGCTTAGTTCACTGTGGCGGCGATTAGCCTGGTCTTCTAGAAGCTGAAGAACATCTCTCAGATGCCTGCCTTCCAAGGAAAGCAGAGACTGGAAAATGCAAGAGTATCCAGACTTAGAAACCACATAAATAGTTCCTTTCAGCAAAACTTTTTTGTAATAAATAAGCTATCTATTCTGACCAGTTTTCAACTTACTCTTGTTTTTCAGAAATAATTGTAGATCTCATGGCAAACAGCTGAGCAGCACCTCTGGTGCAATAGGAGGGAGCCAGTTGCAATGCCTGATGTGTTGGACATTGCCACACACATCTCTGGCTCTTAGAGGGACTACAAGAGGAAAGAAAAGCTTTAGTTTGCACCAAGCACCTGGCTATAAAGATTGTTTCTGGCTTTGGCTTTAGCATTAGAAGTATATATTGCGGTAACTGGCTGGCAAAGTACAATAGAAATTCAAAATCAGCAAAAATGAAGCAAAATTACACCTCCATTGGAGCTAACAGCTGTGAGTGGGAGAGTGCTCATCACAAACTCCTGGGCCCCTGAGACCGGCAGCAGTGGGGTGAGGGAAGCAGTCCAGGCTCCTGCAGCAGCAGCGGGAGGGAGTGGGCAGCCTGCAGGCAGGATGTGCTTGACTGTGAGATAAAAAAACCTTGAGAGGAGCGCAGCTGGAAGAGCATCTTCCAGCTAAGAACTAGAGCAGACATGCAAATCCAAAGGAGATCTGGTGTGCACTGGTGTTTGTGCTTTCCACAGCAAACACGCAAGAAAGCAGTGCTGGAGCCTGGCTCTTGAACGTGGGCACACCGAACAGCTGCAGGGACAGCTGCGAAGCCTAACTGCAGGGTTTAACCAGAAATCCCGATTGCTCTGCTAGTGCAGACAGACCTTAGGCTGTGTTATGTCACCAGCCTTGGGAATGTGACTCTGTGAACTGCTGAGCTAACAGTGATGTCAGACAATGCCCTTAACAATAACCGCATCTGAGCCCTCCTATTCTAGGTCAAATGGATTATCTCATTCCTGGAGTGAAAGGATCCCAGACACAAAACATATTTCAGACATTTGTGAAAATGGGAGGCCTAGGAGTAATTCTTGGCAAGGTAAGTGTGAACCTCCGTGCTGGCCACAGTGGAAACCAGCCTCTGGGCCATTGCTGCTCTGCTGAAAGTTTAGCTGATCTTAGGACAGCAGCATGACTCCTTAAAATTGTGCTAATTGTTATTAACCTGGAATTGGGATTTAGCAGCACCCTACCCAAATAACTTTTTTACACAATGCTTTGTCACAAAGAAACAACATTTAATTTCTCCCATTCCTCTAGCGTGAGCTAACATGAAAAAGAGGAAAAAGTCCATTCACTCTTGCCAGCTTTTGTGATGCTATCAGGCAGTGTTTAGTGGTTTTTGAAGTGTAGTGGTTTTCTCAAATGAAAGCGGAGATTAAGGAGTTTTTTGCTCTTCACAGTTGCGGCGAAAAGTAGAGAAGGGTCACCTAAGTGACAGGTTTAGCTGGTCTGAGGTAAATCAAGAGGGACTGACCTGTGAATTTTAAATGGTTAAAGCTAATGAGGCAATGACATTTTTGCTGGAGATGCAAAAAGAATGTAGAGTTTGGCATGAGATGCAGGTGAGTTTCAAATTGTTTTACCATCTTCTTTATCCTTTGATTTCTTTCAGGTAATATAGGAGGAAACAGAAAGAAAGTCAGAGGCAAAAGGTTTAGGCCACGGTCTAATTCAACTGAGTAAGTCTGAACTTATAAAAGCAAAGCCAAAAAGTACAGTTTTCATATTTGTGTTTTCTAGATGGAGATTAAGAGTACTGAAAAATAGATAGCTGCATTTTTGCTCTGTGGCCCATTCTGATTGCTGACTGATATCTGATAAATGGTTTGGCTAATGTATTTCAACCTCTTTTTATGTATTCTTTAAAAATTAACTATCAATTTTCTTTTTTATGTAGGCTTCCTCACAGTCGTTCCCATAGCAATTCCCCATGATGATGGCAGCCTGCACCATCACTGCAGGCTTTTGTCTACAGTAAACTGCCATTGCTGAGTGTATCCTGGTTCAATACTGAATTTCTGATAACCTGTTTTCTACCCTTGTCTTCACCTTGGGTTGGGCCATTGCAGAGTTAGAGATTTGTATCTCTGCATCCTTTCCTGGAGGTTTTAGGAGACTTATCTGTCTGCTTTGAGAGTACCCTCAAGTTTATTGATGTAAGCCTGAAACAGCCAGTCTTGAGTAAGCCCTGCAATAAATGGGTAATGAGAGCCCTTACCAAGTGACTGATCCTCACACCTTTCCAGTATGGCTTAGAGTTTTTTCCTTACTGATTTATTGGTTACATATACTAAAGAGCCCATGTCTGCAATGTTCCCTGTAGGGAGAGAGCCTTTTTTATGTACTTAAACCTGCTGGTTCAGGCTCCCTTTGTGAATGAGTGGTGAATGGCTGGAAATACCATCTCTTGGCTTGTCTAGCACTGGCCTGCTCTTACAGCACTTATGCCAGACGGGAATGGCCCCTTCTTTGACCATGGTGGCGATGACAGTGCCCATTCCCTGTATCATTAGTACTAACTTTGCACCTCTATGGGCAAATGGGCTTGATACCAACCCTGCTGGAAACTAATAACGCTAACTACTCTCTGGGCCCTGCTTTCTTTGGGGTGGGGATTTTGAGCTTGTTCTGAAACTTTTCTTCCACCTGCAGTGCACTGTCTTGAGGTGAGTAGACTCAGAGAAGTTTATAGAGAAGACCCTCTGTTACAAGTTACAGAAATAATAGTTTGATACATTGCAGTTATAACATTGCATGGTCAAAATGGCAACATGGAACGAGAAATTTTAGCCCTAGATTCCTTGGAGCAGTTTATCTGTCAAGTGCCCCTGTGCTCTTGGTCTTTGTGCTGATAAACTCTTTACTGAAACCTTATTTTGCTCATTTTCTTTTCTCCTTGCTTGAGACAGTTTGATAAAAGCAAAATTAGTCTGACCAAAGTGCCAAGAATACAAATGAGATTGCACATTCTTCTTTAGAAATTTGTCCTGTGCTTTCCTTCATTTTCCAGTTGTATTTCTTAAAATTGGTTTAAAAAAATATTTTAAATTAATGATACCATTATTCTTTCGTTCAGCAGAGGTGTACATTGGGGCTGAATTGGTGCACAAAGAATAAAACCAGATCAGCTCTTTTTAGCCTAGAGTGAATGTAACTGCATGGGAAGACTATTGTTTTCAGTAAAAGCAAAAAACCTCAATGGGCATATTTTTTCCTCTGCTGCTCAGCTGTTGTATTATACATTTGCTCTGAAAACTTCAGAGCACTAAATGAATGGGTAGACAGAGAGTGTGTGAGTTAGAAATTCTTTTCCCTGTAATTTTTGTTTGTTTGTTTTAAAGGTGTCCCATAATTTTCACCTAATTCTCTGCTTTCCTTCTTGCTGTTTGTTACAGTCTCTCAACCCAACAGCAGCCCTGGTGCTAGAGGGAGGAGGTTTGTACTTCCCAGGGGCTGTGCAGCAGTTTGTTAGGAATGGTGCACAGAGTGTGTGTTCGTGGGAGAGGCCTGTCAGGCAGGAAAATGCTCTTTTCTCCCGATGGGTTCTGTCCTGGGCTGCACAGGACTGCATGGCTTGCCTGAGTCTCTTTGGCAAGCCTGTTGTCCCTTGGAGAGAGAGTTCCCACTGAATTTTCCATGTGCAGTGTCGGTTTTGTGGGAACGGAGAGAACTGGCGAGAATGCCCAGTGGCTGTGGTTAGAGAGAAAACTTCATTTCTGAGCAGAGAAAATTGAGAATAATCTAATCCTGGCCAGCATTTGCTCATTTAGGAAAACAAAAAGCAATGTCAGCTGCTTTGAGGATGCCTCAGAATACATGAAAGCTCTCCCCAAATTTACCTGCTTACCTTCTTTGGGAAATACTGAAGAATATTGAATTGTGTTCTGAAGTGGTCGGTGGCATTTGGAAAGTCCACCTGTGCACCCCCTGGGAGTCCAATGAAAAGTACTTGTTGAGATGGAAGGAAGGGGGTAACACTGTTGGTCTCCTGTTAGTAATAGAGAAAGTGTAGTTAACCACTAGAAAATCAGGTTCATTTGTGGCATACCTTGTGCAGAATTCAATTTGTTTATTTCTTTTTAAGCAGGTGCACACTAGTACAGTTGCCTACAAAAGTATTAGACGTGCATGAGTCTGCAGTAACTTCATACATTATGCACAAGGGTTTTTTCTTTGCATACAGCCAAGCGCCAGGTAAAGATTCATGCCATTAATCATTTAAGAAAAATTTCTTAAGAGCTAAGCAAGGTTTGAGCTCTGCTGCCCTCAGGACCAGCGCTGACGGGAGGGTTGCAAGCACATCAGACAGTTCCTGAAAAATGTTCTGCTCACACCTTTTTTCGACCCCTTGTATCTAACAGATACATGAACAAGGCTTCTGCTAAGTGTATAGCTCTATGGAGACTGCTAAAGCTCATTTGAGATGTTTTTAATTGTTTCTAGATGTTTTAAAATAAAACTTGTGTTCTTTACTAAAGGCAGATGGTTCAGTTCATGCAGAAGGAATGGCAACAGGCCAAATGTTTCTGCAGCTTTTTCAGAAACAGGGTTGATGAAATGGCCTGATGATACAATTTTTCTACTGAAATCAGGGTTATCCAGGAATGATAATAAGAGTTTTCTGAATAAGCTGGCAGTTTAATTGGGAGCTTGTGTTAAAACGGGTCCCAGGGAACATACGTTATGCCAAATAGTGATTCTGACCTTTGTTAATTTGCACTGCTTTTCCTGTAAGCGTTTGTCTTCCTCGTTGTTGTAACTGATACAAACATCTTTGGTTTAGACTTTCTGTTATATATTGTCTTTTTGCAGCAGGGTAACTCATGCATCTGAGCCTGGGCTTTCTCTCGCCCACCAAATCCCGGCCCAAGGCATAAGCCCAGGGGGTTCTGACCACCCCCAAACAGGGAGTCGGGATCACAGGTCAGTCTCACCTGCCCCTGCATTCTGGGCTGCCATTTTATCCCGTAAAAAGTCCCTTCCCTCAGTTTACAATAGTTTCACTGCGGCAAAGCACCGTGACTGCTTGGAGGTGCTCCTGCTGATGCAGCGCTAGCTAACCTTCCTCCTCGCCAGCCTGAGGAGTACGAGTACTCTTGAGCCCAGGTCTTTTGCCTTGTTGCATGTTGCGCTACAAGCCAAGTTGAGCTGTTGGTCTAGCTGTAGGCTTACCTGTAAAGGCCACTTGTGTTTTAAAGTGGAATTTCTCACTCTGAGAAAATGCGGATTCTGCCACGGCTAAAGAACACGTGGCCAGGAAGATCAGCCTGAGAGCTTTCTAATGGTATCGCGTAGTGATCTGCAGTAACTCAAGTTTAACCTTTCTGTAACAGATGAATTGAGGTGGTGAACGACGGTCTGTAATACAGCCAGGAAACCCTGCAACACGGTTGTGCAACAACTGCATGCTTTGGTACCACATTACACTTCGTTTTGTAATACAGGAAGCCAGATTGGGAGTGTTTCATGGTTACCAAAAGACTTTCAAATGAAAAAAAGCAAGTCAAAAGTACTGCAGCAAGTACAAGAAACTGTGTAGTTGCACCTTTAATTAAAGCTAAAGCAGAAGTTTATTAGTTCCTGGTGATGCTGGCGTCAGCCTGTTGCTTCACTTTGGTTCATCTGTTGCTGTGCTACCACTTTTGACCATTCCTTTCTCTAAGAGCCCCAGCTGGAAAGCATAAAGCACTCCTGATTCCTGATAAATAAGCAAGCTGAGGAAGCTACTTAGAAGCACTTGTGGCTGAGGGCGAGTACTTTCTGAGAGCTGTGGCTGTGCTTGTGCGGGGCGGGGAGGAGAAGTTCCAGAGCAAAAAAGGAGCAAAAGAAGTTGAAAAAGTGCTGCTGCTTTTGTCGTCAACATGGTTTGAAATATGGTGGGGGTTGAACAACACGATCTAGCCCAAAGTTTACTCATCCAAGCAATCCCTTGTGAGGCCTGTTCCCATGTGTGAGGTCATTGGCGTCACTCTTATAAATAAGGGTGGCAAGAACTGGCCTAGAAATATTGAAAATAATGTAAAGAGGAATTTTCTTTCCCTTTTTCTTTGGTTACAATTTGTTTCCTATTTCAGAGTGTGCTACTCTCTATTATATAAAGGTGGTGATCACAAATAATCATTAAACTGTTGCCGTTCTTATACAAGAACAGACTTTAAATTGAAGCAGGCAGACTCCTGTTTCTGCATTGCCCTTTTTTTCTTAACATGACAGAGCCAAAGGAATTTGCTTGTTACTGGGGGCTAAGGGAAACAAGTTACAAAAAATTATCTTCTTCCCTGGTAATATTACTGCCAGATAATTAAACACTCTATTTCATAGTTTCCATGTAACTAATATGAGTATGTAGCTCAGACTTTTTTCTAGAAAGTGTGGTTTTGGTATCAAGATTACTTCTGTAAAATGTGAGGTAGCTTTGCAGCCCACCTCCAGTAAATCTTCATGTGGTCCTACAGAATAAATGATCATTGAAAAATCAGAGGGTTATTTGCACCCAAGTGTAAAAATTACCACTGTAGTGGCAAATGATTTGAGCCTTTTAACACACCAAGGCTGAAATTCACTCCTGTAGAAAGGGCTAAGCCCAAGTTTCTGTGCTCATTTAGCTTATGTCTTGCTATATATTCTAGATGGAAGCAAACAGCATGATTGGAGCCCAAATGCCCCTTCATCCTTATTCGGAGATCATGAGAGGAGTTCAAACCATGAGCTTAATGCTGGCCCTCTGCACAGGAGTGAATTTTACCCTTAAGATGTTAAATGAATGATGTATCCCAAGGAGTTTCCAGGTTAATCAAACATATGAGTTTTGTTATACGTCAGATTTTCTCATGCAGTTGTACACATTGCCTAGTCCTCACCCAACATCCGTATTGATTTATTTGCCATATTCACTTGCATTTTGGGGATGAAGACATCCTTGCTAAGCTTGTGCTGTGTGTTCTCAGATTTTCTATTCTTGTTCTTCTGCTTTCTCTGTTCCCTCCATTGCTTTCTGCAGGTATTTAAACCCATGGTTCAAAAGAGAATGTAATGTAGCTAAGTGGGTAGAAGATGTGAATAAAAACACTGAAGGACCATACTTTAGGTATTTTGTAAATTAATTCTATATCATTTTTAAGAGCTGTTCCAGCATATACAAATATCTTGGGACTCCTACCTTGTATAAATCAATACAAGTTACTGTAGGTGCAAAGGGCCCCTCTTTTTTTGCTGCATTTTGATGTCTGTTTTTGGCTTCATGTGCAATTTACAATTCTTTTCCTGAATGTTTTAATGAAGCCATTGAAAAGGATGTGTGTAGTGCATGCGTTCCCACCATCATCTATAGCTTGTAGTAGCTTTCTCATCATTTTATGCCAAGTAGTGTTTTATGGGCATGAGACATATTTATCACTAATAAAATAGTATTAACTTAAATAGAATGTAATTTACTGAGGCAAGTGGTTTCATAACACATTCACTCTACCCACTGTCTTATATAGTGCATACTAAAATTTAAATGAAAAAAGAATAAAAAGTAGTGGTATTTTACGCTCAGCCTACAATGAAATAATTCATATATTATAATTGGAAAATTAAATGTATGAGAATATACCCTGTGCTCTATTTATCAAACCACTAACGAATCTGTTACAAGTGAGTGTAGGGTTCATATTACTTGCTTTTGAAAGGGGAAAGTGTGTATTATTTGATACGTTCCAAATTAAAGAGAAGAAGCATGCATGAAGCTGGCCTCTCTGTTCTACATGAAGCGGGAAACTGAGAATATTTTAGTAGATTCCTAGAAGACAATCCCACAGCTGAGACAGAAGTTTGCATCAGCTGAAAAAATCAGCTAGCAAGCCATGAAGCTTTAAGTTGACATATCAAAAATGAAGCTGAAACAAGAATTGTAGAAACACAAAGAAAAAGAATACAAAGCAAATTTTTTTATCTGAAAGAGTGAAGGATGGTACGAACAAGTAAATAGAATCTTAGCAGTAATTTTGCTACACAGGTAGACCCAATAATAGTGCAAATTGCAGAAACATATACTAAATATGTCCAGTGTGCATTTGGGGAAAAAAAAAAGTGATGGAGTTGTATCACAAGATGCTAATGAAACACTTCTGTTCCAGTAGTGACACTGGTAGATATTAAATAGCAGGGTGGGACTTCAGTAATTTTTAGAACTAAAAATGTCCCAAAGTCTTACAAGAGCATAAAATTGTCACTTTTTAAAACCATTTATGTTTGCTGTCAAGAGCTCTTAAATCACAAAGCTGCAGACGTGAATCACAAAGGCTTTTCAGTGAACAAATAGGGCAAATGAGGTAAATTTACGCCTGCCAGTCCCGATGTCTGTCCTGAACAAGGAGTGAAAATCCCTTACAGAAGGAGCCATTGCTTACAGGAGGTTGTTGTGATTGTGCCCGCCAGCATCAGCCAGGTCTCTGTGCTGGTGCTTGGACATTCAGGCAGGGCGTATTGTGAGTCCAGTAGTTCTACCATGGCTGGTTTTAGCATTACGATACAGGGTCCAGTTCTGGTGTCTGCAGTTCAACAAGCATGCTCAAGAACTGGGGAGACAGAAGCCATGAGAAGCATTAGAAGGGACTGCAGGGCCTCAAGCTGTTCAGTTTCATGGAACAGCTAAATGCTTACCTGATTGTGAAATCCACATAGCTGCATATGGAGCAAAATCTTTGTGGGATGTCCTTTAGACTAGCAGACCAAGACTGGTAATGACCCAAAGTCACTGGAAGGTGAAATTAGTCAAACCAACACTAGAAAATGAAGTGTGTTTTTATTAGCAAACCTTTTCCTAAAAATACCTTCTTGACCTTTGCTGTTCAGGCAAGGCCATCAGTCACCCACCATAACCTAACCCCACAGCTGTCTTTCAGGGTGTTTATATCAGAAGCTTTGTGGTTGTAATAAACAAAGACATTGCTGGAATATGAAGATAGCACTAGTTTAAAATATGTTACTTTAAATGGTTTAGTTAAACAGGTTTTAATTCCTGTGTGGATACTCTTAATTTGGTTTTCATCTTTTAATATCATATATCTTAATTTAGTAACTAGATTAAATTGATAGGAGCATACCCTGCCCCTGAGAGTTTTTGACTGTTGCACTGAATGAGTCACATTTCTAATTGTGGTTGATATAAACCAAGAATTTTTTGCATGTAGATGAGGATTAAGCTGACCCATTTGTTAAGGGCTCTGCTATATCAGCAGAGATGAAACATAAATTAAAAAATTTACACCATAGAAACTTACTAATCACTGCCTGCAGCAGTAGCTTTAGAAATGAGAGAGAAACTAGAATAAATTTAGAAACCTGTATTTCCTAATTAATTGAGGTAACCATGGGGAAGTATTCTGCAGCCATATTATGGAAGGCAAAGGATCAGATCTTCTGGGATGAATTGCCATGGGCATATGAGAGGTTAAACTGAACAGTTTCTTTCCAAAACTCAGGTGCAATTTTGATTGATCTGTCATGGACAAAAAAACCATTGTTCCTAAGAATGGTGTGTCTGAACATCATATGGCTGGGTTTTGAAACTGTGAAGTAATTCACTAACAAAACAAAACAAATCTTGTTTCATAAATCAGAAGGTGGGGCTGAAGTCAGGCCGTCCAGCTGAGACTACATTTTAGGAATCATAGCCCAGGATAAAACATTTACACCATATAATTAGCTGAGTGGTATTTTTGTCACTAATCATCTTTGATTTTTCTTTTAAAGATGTCCTGAAAGTAACAGTGCTGTTTTGCTTGTCTCCCTATAGTTTTAGGCGTAATGTTTCGATGACTGGTGCTTTTGCAGGTAGAATCAAGAAAAAAGGCAAAAACACTCCCTACAATTCCTAGGAACATTGCAGATTTTCAGAAAATAGAGATATTAGTTGTCACAGAGGCTTCCTCCATCAGCTTAAAAAATCCTGTATAAATGAAAATTTTTCTCTCTGACACCTGGTGTCCTAGTTATTTAATTTTCTTTCTAGTCTGCAAGTCTGATGGGTATTGCTATATAATTACTTTTCATTAATGGTAATAATAATAGCTGCTGTCTCTGGTGCCAGAAACCTCCCAGCTGTGGGCTTCCCTTCTGTAAGAAAATAAGATCTTTACAGAAAAATCTCATTTTCTTGCTCAAAGTCTAGGCTAGATTTTAATTTTATGTGCCAGGCCACAGCTGTGTAACCCCAGCAATAAACCCAGGCAAGAAGTCTTCTCCTGATACTGACTTTGCTGCAAGAGCCGCTGTTTTACCAGTTTGATACTATCACTTATTTTTGTTACTACCAATTACAGTGGCTACTGCACAGACTGACCTTATGAAATAAGGTTAAAGACTACTTGAAATCCTCACTGAATCTTGAAAGACTCAGGAACCATGATGGTATGGGAAAATAAACTGTCAGAATCCCAGAATGTGGCATTTCTGTAGTTAATTCTAGACAAAAAAAGCCTAGAAGGCACCTTCTGAACCACTGAGCTACCTATATTTGATTTGATGCAAATATTTACAGCAACTTACATTCTGTAGGAGTTGCTTAAGTATAAAAATAGTTTACAAAGAAAACAGGTTTTTTAGATGGAGATCCAGGACACATACCCAGAAGGAAGAAATGGCCATCGCATACCAGAAGGGCACTGAGAAGGGACATGGAAGGGAGGAGACAACAGGCTATTATTTCACTCCTATTTTTAATGTGCTTTGGTGTTCTTGCTGTCTTCTTCCTTGATCTCTTCTCAGCTCCTCCTTAGCTGATCATTAGCCAGAGCTGATTCATCTGCTCTGCCAGGTCTGTTGCCTTCCTCCGTGAGCATCCAGCTGAGGCCAGGGCTGTGATGAGCCATTAGCTCCCTGCTCTTGCTAAGGCAGCTCTAGACTGGGTTTGGGGGAAAAAAAAAGTTTTCCCCATTAGAACCGAAGCAAAATATTGGCCTTGTTGGCAGATAATGGAAAAAAGCCTGTTGGCATCAGTAGGATCAGGATTTCATTTCAAGAGTTAGAGAGAATGGTTCATTAAAGTGTGTGAATGCTGCTCCTGAGGCACGGCTGTGCAGTGCTTCTGGTGGATAGCTTGAGCCACAGCCTTTGCCTCTTCTGCAGCCCCCCACGTGCTGAGCCTCTCCTCTGCTGCTGCACTTTCAGCGGAAACCTGTGCACACCTGTGGTTTTTAAAAGGAACTGTATTTAAAAGGTTAAAATGTTAAAGTGTTTTTAGAAGATCCCAACTTCCTAACGTGGGATAATTTAGGCTGATGATGTCCTGCAAAGAGCTGAACCTGTGGCAGTAAAGGTCAGGCTAGGCTGATAGTATCAACATTTGGGCTTGAAATGCTTTCACCAGGTTGACATTAGTTGGATTTCATTGAATTATTTTCAGTCTGCAAAACAGAATCAGGCACAGCTTATGAATAGTTCAATCTGTCAGGGCCACCTGCCTGGAGTTGGGCTAAAATAACACTTGGAGTCGCAAGACATTTAGTTGTGTGACCAGGTGACGCATTTCACACCATCTCTTGTGGGCCAGCACTCTCCCCATTTAGGTGACAAGAAGGGAGAGTGGGCAGGTGCCTGGCTGCAGGGGAGTGCATGCAGATGTCCTCCTGCTGCCACAGTGTTCTCTTGTGAATCACAGCATGGTCTCCCCACACTCTTAGTTTCAGCTTCCAGGACAGAAAGATGGAGACAAAGTGGCCACATCTTGCTTTCTGGTCAGAAATTAAAATTCTTGCAGGGCATTGAGGTGCATGGCTTCATTTGGGGATGGCAGTAAAACCGCCAAATCTGTTATGTGTACAGGGCAGAACGCAGTCCTAGTTTCTTGTATAAATTGCAGCTGGAAGTGACATTTGGCATGAAAGGTAATGGATTTGGTAGCGGGAGAACTAACACCCCAGTGAAAGCTAAGTGGATCCCACCCTTGACCAAAACTGCAAAGTTCTGCCTACCTTTAACCCCAGCATTACCTGCAAGTGTCCCTGAATGCTGTCTTTTTTTCCATCCTGTAAATGAGAAAGGTCATGCCTGGCTCTTTCTCATTTAAAGTATATGGAAATCTGGGATACACAGCACATACACAGTTGCAGGGCGTAACTTGAAAGGTGATCAAAAACCACCTCAAACAACTATGCTTGTCACACAAGGCACATTGTAAAATCTGTGAGCGTACACTTAGCAGTGGTATGTTTTCACAGTCTCAGCAGATGGCACTAAAGATGACAAAACCCAGCATGCAATTGTGTAGCAGACATCAGTGGCAAGGCCCTGTGAGGGGAGGGCAAGGTCATTTCTCTAAGTGTGCAACTGCATTCTCAGTGTATTTGTCTGTACCTTTGCACGGGTCGGTCAGAAGCAATGGGCACATCAGGTAGGTGTGCAAACTGCAGCTGAGCAGGCAGCACAAAGCGGGGGTTGAGAAGAAGGACATGGAGGCAGCTACACTGGAGGTACGGGCTTCAAAATCTTTTGAAAAGGCAGCATTGTGTTTGAGTTATGGTGCAAAGCTGCCTGGCTAAAGGCTTGGTTAGGCATCCTGGTCAGAGGACCTGCTGTGCAGGGAAGATGTTCAACATGCCCCATCCTTGGGGTGCTCCTGCTCCTTCCAGGATCACATGCTCAGGCTGATGGACAGATAGATAGGCTGTGGCTTTCCCACTCACCATGGCCTTCTCTTGCGGTGCCTAACATAACTGGTGGGAAGAGCCTGTGGTGTGCAGGAGGCGATGTTGTGACACAAGGGATGGGAGATGCCTTCATTCTGCGTGCCACCTCCTGGCTGTGGTACCTATATAAACAGCTTTCTGGTGGGGCTTGCTAGGCCAGATCCAGCACCCCCAGTTCCTTGCTTCTAATCTCCAGGGGCATTGTTATAAATTTAAACATGAACATCTTAAATTCTGCTGCAACTGTGGGGCAAAATTAGTGAATAATTGGATAATTAATAATAATATGTAAAATCTGCTCTCATCTTCCCCCCTTCTTCTTCTTATTTTTTTTTTTCATTCTGGATTCACTAATAGTTTGTTGATCCTTATCAGTCCAAGTGTGGGCAGAGATGAGAGGACTTGTACAGGTAGTGAACAGCAGAGCACTTTGAGAACTTTTCCCTGGATTTTTTTGGTAAAAATAACCTGTTTTCTTGCATGTGCGCTTTGGTGCCCAGATCTGTGACACTGGACATACAAAACCTTGTTTTACACTGCAGTAGCTGTTTGAAATTTTCTTCCTGAAAACATTCCTGTATGTCCAGTTCATCTTAATGGGTGATCAAGGTGCATGTGCTGAAGATGTACTCTTCCATGTTTGGATAATTGTACCGTGCTGTTGAACAGGCTACCACGTGAGGCATTAGAGCACTGTGAGCCAGACTGGAGAGCTCTCACCATATTATCTCCGTTGACAACTTGTTGCTCGTGGCTACCATCAGTCATTGTTTGTATAGGACACCAGAGATTGTGCTGTTGTAGGGAGCTACAGGTACAACAAAACGATACACTAATCCAAAATCAAGAATAATTATTTAAAGGTAAATGAGTTTCACTTAGTAATAGAGATACAAAGCAATTCCAGACACAAATCGGTCCCTGCCTTGTCTGTAATCCTCTCTACATGAAAGGACTTGATCCTTTAAATCCCAGAGCCAGGGATGCGGGGCGCTCTGCCAGGGCTGGCTGCTGTGGCTTCTTGGTATCAGTGATGTTGGCAATGGTGCTTATCACTGCACAACATGCAGCCCCCCTGCTGAATTTCAAGGGCTTGGAAGACCTGTCTGTAGAAACTGAGAGAAACTCTCCATCTTCAGGGATGTGCAAGTTCAGAAATTAGTAGGTAGCAGTGCTCAGGGAGGGTCTGGGTGATGTGCCTGCACTTGTGGGAGGCCTCCTTTGAAAAATGCCGTTAGTCTGCGAAACAGAACAAGAAGGCTAGCGTAGCTCAATTTTTCTACTTTGAGGCTTTTTTCCCTTTTATTCTGCCCAGATTTAAAGCCTGATAGAATCCTCTCAACTGGGAAAAGTGCAGAATCTCAAAACAGAAGCATAAGAGTTTTTCTTGGGTATAAAATTTCAGTCAATAATGTGCTGCTGCCTTATTGACATGAAAAGAATGCCTTTCATGTGATACAAACATTTACTTGCTCCTGCTTACTCTACTCACCTTGTACAGAAATGCTGATTGCCATTGACTAATCAGTCCATTTTTGTATATTCTCATCAGACTCTTTCTTTGGCTGGAACAATATGCACTGTATGATGCTTGCATGTATAATAATTTGTTATTAGCACTTTGTATATGCCTTTGTTACTTCACAACTAACAGTTTGGCCTCCAAGTGCATGCATTTGTGTAAATCAATGTGTTATAAAATAATAGATTTATTTGCTGTGTTTATATCGATATAGGAGATGCGTAAGATATTCATAAAGACACTGATAATTGCCATTTAGTCACTGGCAGAAGACATTGTTCAGCTTGTATTTATACAATTACTGTTTCTATTTAGGCTTCATAGTGCCATGTCTATCGTTTAGTTCTGTATTTATTCAATTGCAGATTCTGTTTGTTAATTTTATAACAATTAATTACAGTACCATATAAAACAGTTTAAGAAATCAGTTTTGTTATGCAGTTCTAATCAGAAGTAGGATTTTTTTTTTCTTCCAGAGTTCCGGAAAGCTATAAATACATTTATTCATGTCATGAAATTATTAGGCTACTGAACAAACAACTTTATCCCCCCTGATACTGAGCTAATAATAAACTATATACTTGGTTCTGAACCAAGCTTCAGAGTAATGGCAGTTGCTGTTGCAGTGCTAGGACCCGAAGACATCACATTTATTTTGTGTGTTTCAACATCTCAGGACACTGTCCCCTGCAAAGTCTCCATCTTCGTCCACTGGTTCTATCGCTTCCAGCAGAAAATACCCTTACCCGATGCCACCACTTCCTGATGAGGAGAAAAAAGCCAACAGGCAAAGTGCCAGGGTAAGCGTTCCTCTTCTCTGCATTTTGTCAGTGACTTGATTTACTGGTTCTTTTTGAAAAGGAAAGTGTGGCGGATCAGCACCTTTGGCTGACAGTGTGAGCAGCAGTGGCATTTCCTTTGTACCCCTAACTCCAGAAGCTTCTGAAGGCTGAGCTTCTGGTGGTGCTCAGGGCAGCCGTGGTGGCTGTGTTTACAGTTACCTGTTCAGGTTGCTCTTAACCCTGCCCTGAAGCCCACATTTCACTAGTTTTCTTATTTCAAGCTGAGAGTGTGCCTGGGGCAGTCTTTGGGCTGCGGAGGACAGGCAGCCCTGGGGCAGGCGGTGCGCCTGGCTCTCCTCTTACCCCGCCGGGGGACTGGCACTGCCAGCAGCTCTCCTTCAGGCTGGGGGATAGATGCTTTCCAGCCTTATGGAAAGTTCCGGTTAAGGAGGAGGGTGAGGGCTTGCATCAGGCTCTTGCAGACTTGGAGGGACTTTGCAGCTGCGACCCAAGCCCCCGTCCCCCCGTCCCCGTCCCCCCTCCCAGGGTGAGCAGGAACCACTGGAACGTGATGCTCCACACGGGGAGGTTTCTAGCTGATGCCAAAAGGCAGCGCTGGCTGTTGCTTCCTTTGTGTCAATTCAGACATAGCAGGTATTTGAATAAACAAAAACCTCCCGACGTTTACTTTAGGGGCTTTACTGGTAATAGCTTTAGTTCATGTCCCTGATGCAGATGAGCTTCCCGTTGCTGCTCTGTCCTATTTTGTCAAGAAAAAAAGGGAGTGGAGTGCTGCTGAGGGCAACCTGCAAGCTGCTGCCCCCAGTCCTGCCTGGGACAGAAGGCTGGGTGAGGTGTGGCACAGGGTCCCCCAGCAGAGCCCAGAGACAGGGCTGCACTGGTGTGTCTCAGCCCTGGAGCTGCCCTGGCACCAGCTCAACCCCACGGCAGAAAGTCATGCTGCTCAGAGCAGAGTTAGGCAGAAGAGAGTGGGAAATTATCTCTACAGCAACGTTAGCGTACCTGTAAGGTAAAAGTTCTCTAGTACATATTTGATGCTACACTGAATTTTTTCCTTCAAACTCTCTGCAGTCCCAGCTGTGGACATTTACTGTGCTGACTGCAATTCATGCTGAAATGCTTGACACTGTCTGGTGACTTTGTGGTCTGAACAGATACCCATGAGAGGCTGGGAGACCAAGAGCATAGCCTTGGTGACCCAAGTGATGCAGATGCAGTATCCCAAACAAGCCCCTCACACTCTTTGGGTAGCAGCCAGTTTTTTCTTGGTGTTCAGTGCGTATTTGTGTTCCTTTTCCCCCTCTCCAGCTATGGGAGACATCCATTTAGCTGCACTGTTTTCCTGGGGTGACATCAGAACTGTTTACTTCGAATTTTATAGAAACTCAGCATCACTGAGTCACTGCACATTCAACTGCTCTTCAGACAATTCGAAAGATCAACAGAGATGCCCGTGATCACAGTGAGAACCTCCTGTCATCTGGAAGGGAAAAAAGCAGTCTTTTTTCTTTCTTTCTTTTTTGTTACTGGTATTTTATGGATTTGGTGAACAACCAAAATCATAACAACTAACAGGGACATGACAAGGCTATTCCGCATGATCACAGGTACACTTACCTAGAATCCGAACTGCAGTCCGTTTGCCAGTCCCACGTAAGAGTTTTTTCACTGGTTTATTGCAGTCTCAAGTCAGACCAGAGTGGAACTGGGAATGCGCCTCCTGGAGAGCCCAGCTGATGTAAACTTGTATGCTGTATGCATGAACCCATGAACCTTGTGTTCTTTACTTTCCACATGTAAGGGATAAACAACATACTGTAGTAGAAATTAGCATGCAGGAGTAAGAAATATAGGATTTTTTTGTGACAGGATTTCAAGCTTTGAAAGGGAACTATTTGACACAAATGTCAAACAAGGATTATATCTTTTTTTTTTTTTTTACCTTATGTGTTTATAATCTCAGTATAGGGATTGTATATATGTAAACATTTGATAATGTCAAAAATAGCTGTTATACATAAGCATATTTTGCCAAATGCCTAAAGAAACAGTCATGACTAACAT
Source organism: Falco punctatus (assembly GCF_963210335.1). Classification (NCBI taxonomy): domain Eukaryota; kingdom Metazoa; phylum Chordata; class Aves; order Falconiformes; family Falconidae; genus Falco; species Falco punctatus. Next base: position 74,425,663 of record NC_137583.1, read on the forward strand.
CATCACACTTCAGATTTTCTAATATTATGAGCAGACATCTTTGGAAATACAGAAGGTACAGTACTGTAAACCCATGTCTCTCAGAAACTGGTGTTTGACCAAAATCTCTACTGTCTTTTCAGTATCTTATACTGTCTTGACAATCTCAGTTGTAAGGCAGACTGCAGAAACAACAGCACTTTGTCTTAAGTCATCATAAGAGGAACCAGCTAAAATCCCTTGTTCAGTGAGATGACCAGTGTGTCCTCTCACAGGTGTAATTAAGAATGATTTGGCAGACAACAGAGACAGCCTTTAAGTAACGCGCACTCCGAACTTACTGGACATTTGGGAATATTTCTAAGTTGTCAATTCAGAATGTGGTGATGTGAAGTCCTTCTAGTGAAAGTTGCTGTGTATTTTTGATAGAGCATTTCAGACGCTGTTCTAGATGGCAAGGCATAGTTTATGGGAAGCATAATGGTTTCACTGCACTAGATAATAACAGTGCTGGGCTAGCGGCCAGTTTCATTGCTGTCTTTTAATTTTTATTTGTTACTGGAATTGCCTTTATCATGCGCTTGAATGCTATGCTTGCTGCCCCTGAAGCCCCCCTGACAATTTTTGGGGGCATTAAACCGAGTACAAGTGAAATTAGCCTAAAAAACCGGTGGGGAACAAACCCTTTACTGTGAAGATGTTGATCTTGTGTATAAGTGGATGGTTAGATTTCTAACACCCGAGACTTCTAAAGGCTGTTGTAAAACAAGTCTTGATTGGGAATTTTCAGTCAGTAAGAAACTGGACTATATTAAATCAATTTATAATTCTCTCCAGCTTTCAGAAATTGACTAATTCTTAGCTTCAGGTAGTACTATTGCAGAATAAAACGCCCAATTCTGTATGGTGCAGTTGAATACCTTGCCCAAGAGCCGTATGATCAATTAGGTATTATGGTAATGGGAACATCTTCGGTGTTTCTGAATCTTCTACCTCTTTCATGTGTTTCCTTTAATAAGTGAATCCAACACTTGCAGCCTTTTAATATATTTTTTTAACTTTTAAGTCTCTCTATAAAGTCAGATATATGTAAGATTAAATTAAGAAATGTTTAAAGATGTCAGCAACTGTAAAGTATGTAAGATTTTTAGAAGCACTATATTTTATGGTTAGGCTGTATCTTGGATAATGACATAATACTGGCCTTGGCGTTGAAGTGATTTTCCTTCACAGTCTACAGGTTCTGGTAAGTATTTTGGAGAAAGAAAAATCTGAGCGAGCGGTAGTGGATGCAGACAGACCATCTGGAAGGAGCCAGTCACTTGTATTTGCTTTAGGAAAAGATTCTGCACTTTTGTGAGGAGTGAATATCCATCAGCACTGAAGAGTATTTTTTGCAAAGATTTATTTTGAGTGTAGGTAACTGGATTAAAGGTAGTTGGTAGCATGTAGCTCATGAAATTAGGGTCTGAGCCATAATCACTTGAAATCAGTATGTTGTTTATTGATTTCACTGAACCTTGAGCAGGGCCGTCAAGGAGGTCACCCACATCAGGACATTATGCTAATCTGATAGTTGCTGTGTTACCTGGTTTTCCTTCCCATATTAATATCTTGTCTTTAGTAACTGGACTGTTCATCATGTGCCTTTTATGGCATTTTGTTTGGATACAAACTGGCATGTAATTTTGAATAATCCTGTTAGATTTCTGTGCGTATTTTATGTTTACCACTGTTTACTCTTCCCTTTCCGTTTTGCCTTATCAAGAAGCAGCAAGATTTGGCAGACAGAACTGGCTATAACATACTGGCTCTTTGTGTAATGTTCATAGCTTCTTGTTTTGCAAACAAATGACTTTCTGACTGTGTTTTCAATGTAGTATGTACTTTCGGCTTCTCTCTGGTTTTGGTGTAATTCCTTTGTAGCATATGATGATACAGTTACGTCTGTAGTGTAACTTTAAACAGTCACTTTCACATTTGGAGCTAGGAATTCGAGTTATGAGCACTTAAGTTTTAAGTTAAATAAATATTGACTTCCACTTTGACTGTCTAGAGTGAGAACATCACAGAGCTTGGCTTTTTGCAAAATTCTTCTGCAGAGAATCTTGCATCAGGTTGGTAACTTGGAGACCTTGTCGCACAAAACCTGAACTGGCAGGGCTGTGAGCCACTGAAGCCAGCAAAGGTCAAAGAGAGAAATTGTTTGCTTACATTCTGTGGTTTCCTACTTCTAAAATGTAGTGTGTCAGAAAGCTGCCAGATTAATAACCTGGAAGATTGCAAATATTTTTATCCATTGCAGTTACACTGGCAATAGCAATACAAATTGCCGCATAATACCTCATCCAGTCTAAAGTAGAGTACTTGTATTGTCAGTAAGATAGCTCAGTCATTTTGACTCATGGGGACTCATGCTTTTGTTTTGTTTTTAATTTTAAGAAATGAACTAGTTATTGCCAGCTATGCTGCAGGTGCCTATTGAAGTGGGGACGTTACCAGTTCTTCTCAAATAGAAGTAACTGTCCATATGAATGCAGGACCTGCAGGATGAGCTATACTTAGTGTTATGTTTTTCAGTGTGGGAGAAGAATCTGGTATGATTTAAAATAAAATTAATATGGCTAACTGATGGAGACTGGAAAATAGAGATCGTATCCAAATAATAATGCTGCACAACGATGCCAGAGTTAAACAAAAATTTACCTGCTAATTCTGGATTTGTTGACATAAGAACTTCAGTAATCCATATGGTAGACTTCTGGTGAATTTACTCAGGCAATATACTAGAAATGGTTGTGGTTGATAATTTACATATATTTTTGATTTAAATAAGTTGTTTTAAGAAGGTTGTAATTTTATACAGCCTGTCTTTGCTTAAGTTGTGAACTTAAGTCACTACTTGCCAGTTACCTGATTTAAAGTATGATTTGACTTTGAAGGTAAAAAAATCCAAATGATTTAAGAGTTCCTGACTTATGAAATGTTGAACCTGCTAAGCTGATGTACTCATTAGATAATTTTGATTGTGCTGATGAACAAACAGACCTTTGAGCTAAAATCAGAAAGAAATTGTGTCAGTAGCTAGTGTACTGAAGTCCTCTCACGTGAATTCCTGTTGCTCATTTTAAATGACCCAAGTGGTCTTGTCAACACCAATATGACAACCGTTTTCAAAACCAGAGCTAAGAATAGGTACATACACTATTACAGGTACGCATATACTACAAATTCTTCTGAAATTTGCAGCCATTTCATTCATTAATAAGCTAGGATGTAACATGAAAGAATGAAAGTTAGCTCTTAGGACTTGCTTTGTCATTGAATCCCATACTAGTTGTTGTGAGCAAAATTATCGCACTCCAGTGCAAAACACAGCAAGCTCCTGTTCTCTTCTCTTCCAGTCCCTTTCTGCTCCTACTGAAAAGCATTTCCATGAATGATAATTACATCCACTAACAGCCTCTTGTGCAAGTTGGCCAAGATCAAAAAGCTGTGAAGTTAGTTGCCTTTCCACGCAGTGTCCTGGACAAGGTCTTTCCAGTGCTGTTAATACATCATTTGCTCTTCCTACAGCACAGGTGATGGAGCCTCACGTCTTTCGTGCAGTTTGCACTGGTGTGCTGGTTTGGGCTGGGGGAAGAGTTAATTTTGCTTCACAGTAGCTACTATGGGGCTGTGTTTGGGATTTGTGCTGGAAACAGGGTTGGTAATTCAGGGATATTTTAGTTATTGCTGAGCAGTGCTCACACAGAGTCGAGGTCTTTTCTGTTCCTCACCCCACCCCACCCGCGGGTGGGTTGGGGGAGCACGAGAAGTTGGGAGAAGACAGAGCCAGGACCGCTGACCCCAGCTGACCAAAGGGATATTCTATACCATATGACTTCATGCTCAGCCATAAAACTATGGGGAAGGCTGGCAGTAGGGGCTGCTTCTCAAAGGCTGGCAGGGCAGTGGCTGGTTGGTGGTGAGCAATTGTTTTCATTTGCATCACTTGCCTTTCATGTTTTGTTTTGTTTTGTTTTTTTCTCCTGTCTGCTACTTCCCTTTTCATTACTGTTTATTATTATCATAATTATTACTACATTTTATTTCAATTATTAAACTGTTCTTATTTCAACCCACAAGTTTTCTCACCCCTATCCCTGTGTGGGGGGAGTGAGTGAGTGGCTGTGTGGTGCTTAGTTGCTGGCTGGGGTTAAACCATAACTGATAAAACTGGTAGCTCAGCCATCCTATGGCTTTCTTACCCTCTAGCATTGCTGAAGGCTAAGCCTCTTTAATCTCCAAGGCTGTGAACCTAAAAGTTGTGCTGTGTCCTATTTCTCTTGCTTCAAGTTTGAAGATCATCCCTTTCTTTCTCAACTGAGTATCTCTATCAGTAGCATACAATTTGGGCCGCTGTCATCAACCACAATGCAGAGGTTACTTACCTCATTTTTAAAGAGCATGAGCATCCTGGTCTCCTCTGAAGTCAGTTTTTTGCCCAGAATGGAATATCCATCAGTGTGCTGAGCTATGACCCACTATTTGCATGGCTTCCAAACCAGGTGGCATTTATCACCAATATGGGATTTGATTTTGATCAGATTTCCTGAAGACAAATACGAATAAACTGCACACATATGTACAGCTTGTCATCCCATGACTGCGTGGTGGGATAACATTCTTGTGTGGACGTAAATGTTACCCTAATAGAGCAGGCAAAACTGAAACAGTGAAACCAGTTGTGTAGCCATAGCTGCAATACAGACGGGACTCTTTGAAGTGTGATTTCACCAGAACAGGAAAGGAAGCGATAGTTCCTATCATTTACACTAAAAAACTCCTTTGACCTGAGCAGTTTCCAAGGCAGCTTACAAAAAACAATACTGGTGCCTCAAGTATGGATGCTGATGCAAAGCTTTGGAAACAGTAGCTTATATACCCAGTATATCTTGTCATTCCACAACAGTTTTCTGCAGCTATTTAGAAAAGCACTACAACAGTCAGCATTAGTACGCTATCTCAGCCAAGCAGCCAAAACAAGCAGTAAAAATAAGTTCAGAACACAGAAATGTGGTCGTTTGCTCGCACTTGAGAAACTTTATTCCTGACTTCAAAATTGGCTCACCTAGCCAGGTCTGGCTCTTTCAGTTCTCTAAAATCCAATCTACACCAGTTTCAAAATCACTTTAGCTAAGCCAGCTTTAAACTATTTAAAAACTTCTGTTATGTAGACAGGCTGTGATTGCAATATAACGCAGACTGAGATGAGGAAGATTGGAGAAAATAAGCACAGAGCAGTTAAAAAGAAATACATTCTCTAAGGGAGAAGTACAAGTGTCTGTCTTACACTATTTTTAATTACTAGAGCATAAAGCATCAAAGCAACAAGCTAATATTATTTTTTCTGTTTCTGTGTTCCTCTGAATAAAAAAAATAAAGTTTTGGTTAAAAAAATCTTAACATGAGGCCTTATATATTCTAACTTTAGCATGGGAAGTCTATTTTTACAACCACGTTAGAAATTATGTATATAGGTCTGACTGACCTTGTAAGTGTTGTGGTGCGAGCAGCTTATCATGCAATATTGTAAGGCTCTGTATAACAGTAAATGCTGATTTATTTTGATTATTGGTACAAGGACTCCTGCTCACTGCCTGTGTAGACTCTACGTGTAATTTTATGCTTGGAAATACAGTCCAGAACATACTCAAACTGTGAATATATAACCTCATTTTTCTTTTCTTAAGGGTAAAGATATATTACAATAGGTAGTGTTTTTTATAGAATACAGTACTTATTTTTATCGTTGCATAAATGCAAAGTATTTTTTTCAGAATAGCAAAGCATTACAGACTTTTTAATCTGCTGGAGAAAACACTATTTACAATATGACTAGTTCTTTCAGCAAAGCTTTCAGGGTGGTATATACTAATTGGGCCTGCCAGCTTCATTTTTTTGCTAATGTTTACCTTGGGCATTGCTGTAAAAAAAAAAAAAAAAAAAAAAAAAAAAAGTCTATTTTTTCACTCATACTAGCCCTTATTGGTAAAAAACTAAAAAACATTTAGAGGCAAGGAGAACTGTGTTTCACCACTGGGTCTGGGCTAGCTAGTATTGGCAAGAACAACGGAATACATAATTTTCTTGTCTTTGTTAATTAAAATCCTTTAAAAATCACACCTGATGTAGAAACGTAAGATTTTGACAAACACCAAAATGAAGCATTGCGATTTACAATTTTCCAGCTTTGAGTGTGGTATTTTTGTTATAAACATTACAGGCATTGGGCTGTTGAAGTGAATGAATCTGGCTTTCATGTAGTTAAACAAAATGTTGCTTTTTATAAAATTAAATCATTGTAATTTGGAGTTCTAAATTACTGCTTACTTTTATTAACAGCATCACAGTATCCACTTCTATGAGAGTAATACAAATGCCTGTGGTTTTCAATGTTACTAACATATTGTAACATCAGTAAAGTGACTTTCAATGACAAAGACTGTTGTGTGCATTTTGTTTGCCTAAGTCCTTACATTTAGCATTTCCTGTTTTATAGGTCTCTGTAATAATAATAATAAAAAAATAAAAATACTGCATGCATGGGGAAAAAAGGTTAATGGCTAGTAGTAGAATACAGATGCTATTTTTCATAGAATACAGATGTTATTTTTCAAATTCCAAGGTTGAAAATGATCCTGTGAGCTTCTCTTAGGGTCCTACTGTTCTCAAGGCAAATCTAAAATTATGGTTCCTTAGACCTGTGTGTCAGGGCAACCTAAAAATAATACCTATGTTCTAAACTACACCCAGTTGTTTCCACAAGGGTCAAGAACAACCACCCCACTTGATATTGTATAAGCATCCTTCCCAGTATGCCTTGTGGGAAAGAGAAAACCTTAATTCTGAATTACAAATAACTCTTCTCTAAAGCAGGTAAATTGCGTATTCAGATTGCCCACTGAATCTACTCCTCAAGGGGAAGCAATTTTCAGATGGCCTTTTTTTTAGCTAGATGACAGCAAATACTGTAGTTGCTCCTTAGCAATCACATTTATTCTCTTAGTTTATGTCTAAATATTAAAGATTATTTATCCTATCAGTCCCTGTGAATACCATGGATTTTTGAAACACTTATGGAGAAAAAAAAGCAATTCTTCCCTGGCTGAGCTAGAATTTGTTCCTGGTTTTCAAGCAATTTGGTTTCCATTTTTCTCTGATTTGTGTTTACCATAAGACCCTGAAGAAAACGCTATTGGTTCACACTGTTGTTCTTGCAGTACTTCACTGCCCAGGAGCTGGCTGGTGCCAAAACAGTAATGCAACCTGAGGAAATAAACTGAGAAAGACTCAGGTTTGTTATTGGTCCTTTTCCTTCATTGCTGCAGACACCTGTGATGCCTCTCATTACAAAAATGGTACACACCCCCCCACCCCAAGTATGCAAAATAAGCTAAACGGATTTTCAATCCAAGCTTTCATTTATAGATGCAATTTTACTCCCACATACTATTTCATCAATAATAGTATCAATCAATAAAAAATCAAAATGATACATTGCATAACTGTATACCTGTATAGTAGTGTGGAACTTGTGCAGGGTCTCAGATGATTTAGTAAGTTATCCTTATCTACAACAATATACTCGTTACTGCCTGATGTTTTCTTTCTTTCCTTAGTAGTTTCAGGCCTGTGGTGGGTAGTGACTTGGAAAAGCAGAAGCAACAAACAAACAAACAAAAGCCGACCAAAGCAAAAAAGCTTAGTAAGTGAAGGAAAAAAAAGAGGTGGGAAAGCCATGCAAAGACAGTCTGTCACTGCCTCTGTCATGGTTTAACACCAGCTGGCAACCAGGCACAGCACCGCCACTTGCTCACTCCCCCCACAGCGGGATGGGCAAGAGAATTGTAAGAGTAGAAGTGAGAAAACTCGTGGGTTGAGATAAAGGCAGTTTAGCAAGTGAAGCAAAAGGCGTGCACACAAGCAAAGAAAGCCAAGGAATTAATTCACCACTTCCCACCGGCAGGCAGGTGTTCAGCCATCCCCAGGAAAGCCGGGCTCTATCACACGTAACCGTTACATGGGAAGACAAGCACCATAATGTCAAACATCCCCCGCTTTGTTCTTCCCCCAGCTTACATATACTCGGCACGATGTTCTATGCTATGGAATATCCCTTTGGCCAGTTTGGGCCAGCTGTCCTGGCTGTGTCCCCTCCCAATTGCTCGTGCCCCTCCAGCCCTCTCGCTGGCTGGGCCTGAGAAACTGGAAAGTCCTTGACTTGGTATAAACATCACCCAGCAACAACAACCATCAGCGTGCTAACATTTTCTCACACCAAATCCAAAAGACAGCACTGCATCAGCTACTAAGAAAATCAACTCTATCCCAGCTGAAACCAGCACAGCTTCCCACCAGCAGACCAATGCCCAACCAGTCCCCAAACAACAACTCCTTTGGACAGACTTACCCACCCCTACCTGAGGTTTATTGCTGACCATGACATTACGTGGCACGGAATATCCCTTTGGTCCATTTGGGTCAGCTGTCCCCACCATGTTCCCTCCCAGCCTCTTGCCCACCCTCAGCCAACTTGCTGTGGTTGCAGAGTGAGAAACAGAATACCCTGATGCTGTGCAAGCACTGCTCAGCCACAGCTACAACACTGGGGTGTTACCAAGGCTGTTCTAGTCACAAATCTGTAACACAGCAGCCTATGGGCTGCTACAAAGAAAATTACTTTCATCCCAGCCAAACACAGTACAGGACCAAAAGCAGAAATATGCAAAAGTCTAAGAGAAGAGAAAAGCTGTGTGGGTAATGAACATTTTGGTAAAGATGTCTCATTGTCTTTAGGGTAAAATTAACAGTTTAAGGATCAAAATTGTCGTTATGCAAAATGGTCTAATCAAAACCCCACAGGGAAGAACAGCCTTTGCTTCACATTCTTACTTACCTTGTCAGCTGTCAAAATTTTTGAACTGCAGGGAGAACTGATGCTGGCTACTTCACTTCGAGAAACCTTTATGGACTTTGGTCGTTATATTAGAAAAGCTATCTGTAGTATTCCATGTCTGTTTCTCAACTTCATGTGCAACAGGACAATGTTCAGAATTATCAGAATGTGGAAGTATAATCATGTCTATGCCTTTAAAATTAATTTTTGAGGGCAGAAAGAGAACTAACTTCTGAAATGAAACTAGAAGCACTATCCAAAGGATTCTGAGTTACTTGTTTAGGCGAGACCAGCCAGCTTTGAATTTATAGCCCAGAAACTAGAGGCCTGGATTTTACAGTACTCTTAGCAAGCTGGGGTATAAAATATCTTCAAGCAACACTTCTGCTCTGAGGATTACTTCTGTTTGTCCAATTACATATATGCATATGTATCTATATATACACATACAGGTATCGTTTTGCTTTTATTCCGTAGTGCAAAAACTCCTCCCCAAAAGTGCTCTAAACCACTAATACAAGAAATATACTTCTTTTAACATTCTTCTGGCATTCTTTGCATTTACAAGGCTAGCAAAAGAATATCTACCACTCCTCTGTAGTAGGTAGAAGTGACCAAAATTAATGAAAGTTTCATTAACTCACTTCATTGGAAAAAAGTCTGAACTACATACAGTTATGCTGCTCCTTCTTCCATACAACATCAATCTTCCTCTCAAAAAAACCCAACCAAAACCAACAACCAAAAAACCCACCAAACAATAATCCCCTGTTTTTTCCTGAAAAATCTCAGGCAAAATAAGTCTTTGCCTTTCTGTATCTGCTTTTATGTAAATTCTACAGCACTGGTAATTGCTGCTGTGATCTGAAATAGTAATCTGGCAAGAATTTTTTGAAGTGGGTTTTGGCCCTTGTGCATCAGTTGGCATACAGAAGCAAGAAGGCTACTTCTCAGGGTTTAAAGTGGAGAAGACAGAAATAGTAATTTACACATAACTGAAGTCTGGCAGCTTAGTTCATTGTTAAAGGGAAAGTTAAAGTATGAACCGACACAGCATAGGTTTTGTATGTTTAAAAGCGTTTTATGTAGTGACACAAACAGAGCAAGAATGTTACTGGAACAGAAGTCCCCTATACAAAAGCACACTGCTAGAAGACGTTTTGGTTTATGAGAAGTTCTAACCGGTAGTCTTACACTCTGCATGGTGTCACAGACTTCCATCTTTAAAATAGCTCACTGTCAAAAATATGCAGTCCGAACTTACTGATCTTCTACCAGATCAGCATAAAATGACCATTCCAAAAGCTCTTTCAGTTTGTACATCTGTCTTATGCTGTCAAAGACAAAAGAGTATGTGTCATCTTATGTCATATGCATGACACTGTTTAAGATAGAAAAAGGTAAGCCGCACTCCAAAAACTGGTTTTAGTGAATCACAGGAAGAAATTAAACACATTACAGTATCTGCATAATTTGAATTATACAGAGTGAATTGCAAGTTTATGAAAATAAAAACATCTTTAAGTCACAGGTTGGAAATTAAAAGACAACAGTCCACTAGCAGATTATATTAATTGTCAAAACTAAAAAAATGCAAGTATGTAAAGTGATACCTTCATAAAATATGCCATTTCCAATACGGAGATACACAATCATTGGAAGATTTGGCAAAGCAAAACACAGATTGGAATGTTAATCATGATCATCCCCGGCTTGCTTCTTTTTGATTTAGATGCTCATAACACACTGTATGAACTGAAAACAGAATAACCACTTATTAGATGCATGGTAAAGAACAAGTGTTCACTTTTTCTCCTAAAATACCCATTGTCACTACCCTTTTCTGTAAACAAATTCTGTCCATGAACAATAAAGCTTTGAAACTAAATATGAGAATTAGCTAAGAGTTATATAAAAGAAAGTATCTCCTTAATAACAACAAAAAACCTCCCAGAAATACTTGAATTTAGTGTTCTCCTTTTCCTGCACAGATGCAGCCAGGAAGCCAAGACCTACAAGCCTAACTGAGTGTGACTTGTGTCTGTTCCCACCACACCTCCCCAGCCTTTCCTGGAGAAAATGCCTACCAAGCCTTAAAACAAACAAAATAAAAATGTCACAGAAAGTGATGCAGCTTCCTAAATCTTCTTGAACCATGCTGGTAAGAAATCCAGACAAAAATGCACAACAACCTTTTACAGAACTCTCTAAAATATGTGAGAACTGAGAACTTTTTGAGACAACACTCAAATCCCAGAACCTTTGTGCTCTCAGTAACGCTATAAGCATAGGGAAGAGAGGCACAAACTCAAATCATAACTGTTTGCCTTCAGTTTTAAGTTTTTCTTTGCCCTGTGATTTTAACTAAAACCTTAAAGTTCACTTACATCATCATACTGGAAGTTCACAAAACCCTGCTGAGATGTATCCCTTCTTCTAAAACATTCTGCAAAAATGCATTATGAAAACAAAACAGAAACCAGGTAAGAAGAATTACAGTTAATCAATTTTAAAAAAAATGCATAGTATTTTCATAACATTCCCCAAGTCACATGAATGAGAACTCATGAAAACACTGCAATTCGTCCCAAGATTTAATTTCTTGTTCTTAATTTTTATATTTATCATATACAACCCTTTATGTTCTTTTAATAAATACAGTTTCCCAATTTTGGTAACATTACTCTTCTAGTCTCTGGAATAAACCCTGCACTAGTTTTAAGTCCATTTTTCAATGGGGATTTAAAAAATCATAATCTGTAACTGTTACAGTTCTGCTTATAAACTCCATTGAAAGAAACCTATTTTCTGGTATGTAAAAGTTAAAGTTGAACTTGAGATGAGGAATCAGATTTTATTAAATAAAAATATATTATGGGGATGACAGTAACAAGGCTATAAGCTGGCATACCAGTGAGAGCTCTCAGTTTCACACAGCAGGAAATGTAATCATCAAATGTAATCTTTCCGTGAGTGCTGTACCGCCTTGTGATTGCAGTCACTGCCTGTGGGCTCAGTCTAAATCCTATTTGAAAATAAAAAGCCTGTTTTGAAAAGACATGTAAGTTAACAGAATCTAACACATTTTTAATTGGAAATATCATGTGTCAGTTACTGCAGGATGATAACTGGTACTGGGAAATGCTGTAAATCAAGTGTCAGAAGCAAGAACATTTCACAGCTTACCCATATTCATCAAGGCTTTCTCCAGTTCTTGACGATCCACTGTACCGCTACTATCGCTGTCAAAACTCATGAAGTGTTGCTTCCAGCCATTGACCACAGCCCAGAGTTCTTTAAACTCATTAAATCCCATTGTGCCAGACATATCCCTCTGATTCCAAAGCTAAGAAAACATTTCTTAACTTAAAAAAGATAAGAAAAGCCCTCTCTTCAATGGAAATTTGTATTATTTTTATCATCTGCAGTTAAAAACTCTCTCTTGAAGGTCCGTATTAAGAATTTATATTTTTTTTCCTGGTAGAAAAATAACTAAAGCATCCCACAGTACAGACAGAGATAACACTACTAACTAAAACCAAAGGTCAGAGAACTTGCTCTCCCCACTTCTCAGTGAAACCTGATAAAACTATTTGCTCTTTGTGAATTTAACTTAGTTTACACACTTTTCTTTTGCCTGCCACAATGTAATTTTTACCAGTAAAATACATATCCAAAATAAAAATACTGGCCAAGGGAAAAAGGAAGAGTATCAGTTCTCTCGCACTCTTAAGTGAGTTTGTTCAAGGTGAGAGTTCATTCCACCAGTTTCTTCCAGTTTCATTTCCACTTAAAAAAAAAAAAAAAACAAAACCAAAAAACAAAACAGCAAAACTTTTGAACAAGACAATTTAAGTTTTGGCTAAACGAACTCCAAAGATTCCAACCCTGCACAGTATACTTAAGTCTTCCATAGGTCCTACTGCTGAACGCCATATACCATTCCATTAGATATTCAACCTGATTAATTCAGGAAACAGGATTTAGGGGGGCCTTAGACTGTATTCAGGCTGTGTAGCAGAAATGCTTAATTCATTAGGAAGGCCTAGAAAAGTCCAATTTGAAAGGCATAATGGGCGGTTTGCCTAAAATTCTATTCTAGGCTGCCAGACCTGACTCTTCGTACATTCAATGGAGAAAGTCCCCTATGCTTAGAGGGATACCACTTGTAAGATCAGTCACAGAGAGCCTCATTTATTATTATTTCATCCTGTAGAAGGAATAAGAATGGAATTTCGTAGTTCCCCAGTCATAATGATCATAATACTTATTAAGTAAGGGCTGAATAGGAATTACAAAGCGTTTCCCAAATTCTGGCACCCTCTCATCTTTGCTTACATAATGCAAAAATCTTTATATTTCATAGTAAAGGATACATCCAGCATTGAGATCATGAGTCTGCAAGTCTCTAAGTTGAAAGCTGTTAAAAAAAAAAAAAAGAAACCATATTAAAAAGATAATTTTTTTCATCTAAATGTAACGTTTTTAATTGTTTTATATTATATACTAATAATATTAAATAATTGCTTCCACTGTATACAGCCATACCATATTTTGATCCAAGTAAGAGCTTTTCACCATTACTTGTCAGAAAAACTGACAGCAGACAACCTGGAGGCAATTCAAGTTACATCTAAAATTAATTTGCTCTCATCTCGATCCATAAAGGTTTTGGGTTTCAGTCAAAGTGGTCACTTGTACTTTACCACTTCAGTAAGCCAGTTTTACTCAAAGGAGCTTGATTTTGAAAATTGAGCACTATGTATCCCGACAATGAGTCCTGCCACATAATTTTCTGGTCAATATCAAAGCTCAATTGCAAAACACCTTTTAAAGAATTGGCTGTCCATTACAAAACAAAACACTTCTCCAACTCCACAGCTCAGCAGTGGGGAACTAAGGAGGCTGAGAAGGGAAGTCCCACATGCACAGAACTGAAGACAGAGAATTTACGTTTCAAAGTAAGTCCATATGGAAAGAAAGCCCATTTACCATGCAAATAAAAAAACCCCAAACTTCTGCAGAAGGCACAACTGTAAGTGTTTTCTAGTAGACAGCAGAAGAATTAGTATGCTTTAGGACTGGTTTTTTTTGATGGTTTGTGTTTTTTTTTTTAAATTTAAATCATTAACTTACGTTTATACGCTCCTGCAATCCCTGACTGGGTGAGACATCTCTGTAGCTCATCAGCATCTATTTGTCCATCCTTTCGATAACAGAAGATGTATCAGCTATTGTTTTAATTCCCTCTTCCAGGCTGATTATTCCCAGTACCCACTCCCTTTTCAGTGGCATTAAATTAGTTACCCTTTCAAAAAACAAACCAATTACTTGTCTGCCGTATGACAGAATCTGACTTTTATAACCCGTATCTGTAATGACATTTCTTTAGTTGACATTTTTGCAATATGCATTAGCTTTCCCATCTAACTATGTACTAAAAAATAAACAGGATTGGCAGGTTTTCTCCAAGCTTTACTTAAAAAAAAATATATACCCAAACAACAAACCCACATCAAATACTGGTAACATACTTGAGAGCCAGCTGCATAGAAACCAAGGTGCAAAATTTTGAACAGAAAGACAGCTTTCCTTAAAATACTAAATTTTACTTAGTGAGTATTGCAGTCACTCTAGTTCATATGTTTATGTTCTCACTGCTACAGGAGGAAACTTGGAACCAAGATCATACATACACTCTTCTCAAGACAGCCTTAAGACTACAAATCTAAAAACTCCTGGGTTCTTTTTGAATAGTAAGTTAGCAGAACAAACAAAAGCAGAAAGCAAAGAACTCTGAAAAAAAAAATAAACAAAACCAACCCAGAAAAGATACCTATCTGCAAGGTTTGGAAAATTACTCACTTCCAACACATCCTGCTCAGGGCCAAACAGAGAAAACAACGGCCAACTCATGGAAAGCAATGAGCTGTCAAAAGAGGAGCTGGAATTCTAGGTCACATAACTCACACACCCAATGTAAAGTTCAGTTCACAAAGAGTTTGAGTGTAATTTAACCTCATTCAAGGATCGAACATTGTATCTGCAGATACAAAAAATGATGTCACTTTTGTAAAGCATTAAATAGTGAAAAGGGACTTGCTTTAGATTTGAAACAAATTTATTTGCCTCAGTGTTTTCCTGATGTTTTTAAATCTAGTAAGCATTTTTTTCTTCTTTGCTATAAGAACAGACACATGCTACTACATGGCATGGTGGGAATGGCACAGCCAGATAACTTTCAGAAAAAAGGTATCATTATTTATAGGAAAAACTAGTTATATTGAATGACATTTGACAAGGTCTGAAAAAACAGCAACAACATTTTGATTTTATGTGAAATTAATATTCACAGGAAAATAAAAAAAAAAACAAGAAAAAAAAAAGATTTTAAATAGCCATGCATGTTAAGCAGCAAATCTCTTCAAAGGCCTTTTACTTTCTGAAACAAAGGCAGGATCTGCGTAATTTGAAAATGGGCAGGAATACAGAAAAGCACGATTTGTAATCATGATTAACATCACCAAAAAGATGCCTGGCTTTTTTTTTTTTTTTTTTTTTAAAGTAGAACTTAAAGCATAGGGGCTTTGCAAACAGACTGAAAAAAAGAAAACTATTACTTCTTACAAAGGCAGACTCAATTAATTGAATAAATATTTGAAACAATATTTTTTACTTTCTCCTGTAAACAAAGAAAACTAATTCCTCAAATCTAAGACAAGATCTCTGTTGTAAACTACTTCCAAGAAAGCTCAGAGATATCATTATATATTATTTAGGCATAAACCGAACACAGTGAGCAGCAAACCGTAACCAAAAACTTTACAAATTCTACAGTACATACTTAGAGAAAACTGTGAGGTGTGGCTTTTCACAGACTTGCATGGACGGCTATAAAAGCAACTGGTAAGTTACCTGTCACATTTCACGGTCTCCTTACAGGGTTTTTACTTCCACACAGCCACTGGTGTCTGAAATTGACTCCTCCAATTCCAAGGATAACATTTCAAAAGCTACCCAGTTTATTTCAATAATGAATGATTTCTATGAATATAAAGTATTTAAGAGTACCAAAGTGCTCTTTAAGCACTAACTTGATCATACCCATTAGCTTTCAGTTTCCCAGCTTTCAGTAACCACGCCTCACTTGAGAAGCCTGGTGATGGTCTATGCCTTGCTAAGGTTCAGCTCCTGTCACCTCTTCTTCACTGCGCTGCATCTCATTTGCTGTTACCACCCTTCCTCTTTACAGCAGGAACTTACTCATTTTTCCAGCACTGGTTCCACTGATGATTCCTGGCACATGTCCAGGTGGCACCTGGATTCAGGGGCATCTCAGCTGGCAGGCAAACTGTCAGCGCATTCGGCAGAATTTAGCTTGGGCTCCACCTTAACAGAGAGGCCTGCCTCACTGCACAAGGTCATTCCAGTGTTCTCCTTTACTAAGAAAACACTTGGTCTGCATATTTTCATAAGCAATGTTAAAGAAGTAATATATAGGCTGTAAGATGCATTATTTATTCAAAAGAATAATGTAGAGAACAAAGCCAACCCAATCACAGTCTTAAAACCAGGAAATTAAACATCAGCCAACTGTTGAATTTACGCTTTCCTGTCATGGTTATGTCTACCTATGGATAACAGATCCAGGAGCAGAGATTTTAGATATGCACACCCCCTAGAAGCATGTAATAAATAGCTATACATATGGCCAACAAAGGCAGAACCTCAGCTCAATAAACCTAACTTATTTGCTCCTAAACTTTGCAATATAGTTCAATAACTACTTATTTCTAGTAACATTCATAATCATACAGAAACAATACACGGCACAAAATTACAGGCAACAACTTAAAAATGCAGTGCATAATGACAGGGAAGAAAAAAGAAAGGCCTAAATCAAAGTTGTAAATGCCATTTCCTCTGTAAGAATTATCACTCCATCCTACCGGCAAACCCAGACATTGGCACAACTCAAGACTGCTTTTCCATGTGTGAATCTATTAAGTCTATTAACATCATCCAATGATATAATTAGCATTTCTTGTTCTTAGCCAGGCCATCTCCACAGCCCATGCTTCCCATTGCTTCTGGCTTCTTTCTCCTGAAGGTGACAGCATTCTCCAACCCAGAGCTGAGCCACAGTTCAGTTACAACATTTCCTGTAACTATATAGTTCCTGTATATACTTAGATAGGAACTGTAGCATGTACATACACACAAATGTGTGTGTATATATATGTACGCATGTACACACACCCCCACACACTCTATAGAGAAACTAACAGCGTTATTTGAACAGTATAGTTCCTGTGTATATATAGCTATATGGTATAGCTATACAGCTATATATAGAAGATAGGCTAAGTAAAACCATTCCGTTTTGGTTTTTTATTTTTAAATCTTGCAACAAGTTTTCCTTACTAAAAGTACTAGGCATTCCTCCTTCCAAAAGGTAATGCAGAAATTATTTCCCAGAAAAAAGATAATAATACAAGAAATAACAACAAATAAATAACAGAAATTTACCTGCCCTGCTACTGCAGCAAAATAACCATATAAAGGATCCTGAGCTTGTCCAGGGAATGCCGGTCCTCCTGGAGCTCCTCCGTACTTCAGAAATCAAGAAGAAAATCAATTTTAAATCAGTGATTCATTTAACAGTTAAGAAACTGCAGTATTTGTACTTAAGAATCAACTTGTGTTTCTATATACACACCATGCAAAAGAACGTGAAACCAACCAAAAAGGAACTTCCTTATAAAAAAAAGAAAAAAAAAAGACACAATCTTGGTATTGATATACTCATTTACTATAAGCAGATCTGTGTAAAACCTTGCACAGGAGCAATCCACTGAGCTAGATGCAGCATGGTGTATCTCACCAAGGAATTTTAGTCTACTACTTGCAGAAAACGAGGTATGAAAATAAGACTACTAAGGCTCTGCAGATTTTTCTTTCCACTTCAGAAAAGTTGAGCAAGATAGATCTTTAGGGAAAATACTTGGAAGAATATGCATTAAGCATGGTAATTTTTTAAAAAAATATTAACTGAAAATCATGGAATGACAGAAGTTAATCCTGTCCGACCGAGCTGAAACAGCCACCTGTGTAACGGAGTGTATACCCGACATTAACTGAGAAGAATGCGCCTGCAGGCAGCCGGAGCTGACCAGGTGCACCTTCCCCTTTGAGCCGCTTTGCTCTTCACCGCCCCCCCAGCACATACGGCTTTACGCCAGGTGTCGGGCACAAGACCTCGCTCGGGGCACGGCGTGGGGAGCCGGCTCGGGCAGCGACACCGCCAGCAGGGGCCGGGCCCAGCGGCCGTGTGCCGCCTGCCTCCCCCCTCCCGCGGGCGGGCCGGGCCGGGCCCCCCGGCTCACCGCTTCGCCGCCGCTGCCCTCGCCCCGGCGGAACGTGCTCCCGCCTCAGAGCGCCCGGGGGCGAGGGTCGCGCCGCCCCAACTCTGCCGGCCGCTCGGCCGTCGGGCAGGGCCGCAGCGGACCGGCGGGGGAGCGAGGCCGGCGCCCCTCACCGCTGGCGGGACAGCCCGGAGGGCGCCTCAGGGCCCCGGCAGGGTGCGGGGAGCGGGGGGAAGGCAGGAAACGGGCTGCCCCGCACTCGGGGTCGTCGCCCCCGCCTCAGCCAGTCTGCCCCGCCGCCGCGGCGGCCCCGGGCCCAGGCTCAGCGCGGCCGCGCCCCGCCAGCCCCCGCCGCCCGGGCTCAGCCCGCCGCCAGCCCCGCTCACCCCGCCCTGGTAGAAACCGCCGCCGGGCGCCGGCTGCCCAGGAAACGCCATCTTCGGCTGGCGGCTGCCCCCGCCAGGCCGGCCTCGCCCGGGCGCAACCACCCGTCCAGGAAGGGGGGACCGCGACGGGCCGCGGGCTCTGGAAAGGGCTGGAAGCGCTGCCACCCGTGCGGGGCTACCGGCTGCCTCCGGTCACCGGGGCAGCCGGGCAGTGCAAGGCGGTGACGTCGGCAGCTGACACCCCCTACGCCCCCGATCGTAGTGGTAGGGGCCGACGGCCCGGAGCCGGCTTTTCCGCCCCGCAGTAGCTGGGCGGGACGGCCCCTTCCCTTGCGTTTTGCGTCGCTGCCGGCGGGGCTGGGTGCGGGAAGTTTGCGCCGCGGGCGGTGGTAGGCGGCAGCGTCAGGCGCGGGGCCGGCGGGGAGCAGGGAGCGGGCTCGGTCCGCCCGGCAGGCGGCAGCGGCTGCGGTAACCAACCGCACAGCGCGGGGGGAAGCTGCGCCCCGGGCGAGCGGCGGCGCGCAGCCCCGCGCACCGAACGCGCTCACCGTGAACCGCCCGCCTTGATGTCAAGTTATTTCGAAATCACCCGCGCGTGATGTGCAGAAAGCCCATAAACGCGGCAGCCCGTGCGTGTGTATCGTGTGTCACAGAACGCTTTCTCCTCAGAGTCTGAGCACCTGCCCCCGATCCCCAGGGGCTGATCCCATCGATCCGCTCTACAGTTTTCTCTTGGCCCTGTGGGTCCAGGTGCTCCTGGGACAGAGGTGAGGGGGGATGGCCGGGTCCCCCGCAGCGCTGCCCCTGCGGCCGCCCTGGCGCGGGCAGCGGGCCGGAGCCGTTCCCGGAGCCCCTGGAGCAGTTCCCGGAGCAGCTCCCAGCTGTGCCTCAACAGCCTCCTCCAGGCTGGAGAAACCGGTACCGGCCCTGCTTTAATCCCACCGACCCGTCGTTGCTGCCGTACCCTAGGAAGCGACGACGGCTGAAATGGCCACGGCTTGGTCTGAGCTGTTTATCTGCAAAACACGAGAACTTCCTCGTGTTGGGGGGTATGTGATGAAGTTGCCGGAGGATGAGAAATTATTTCCTAGAGTCTGTATGACTGAAACCAATCTACTGATGGAGAGACCTTGCAGGGTAAATGGTCTACTGTCAGAAATCTGGAAGCGTAACATTTTAACTTTTGTTTGTTAGCATAATTTCTGAAGAACTTTATACATTTGAGTAGGACCTTACTAATTTGATCTCTCTAGTTTATAGTAAATTTTTCATTAAGAGTGAGTCACCCTTCTCAGCTTCTAAGTCGTCCAGTAAACAGCTTTCCTACAATGTCTGTATAGCATATATTTTTATTATTTCAGCACTAATTACACTGTTACTGTTAATAATTGCCAGTAACATGAAAACAAGTACTGTGGCATTCTGTGAAATTTAATATTCTATAGAGTTGCCAAAACTGAGAAAAATCATTATTTAATACCTTCATCACACAGGATAGCATATAAGAAGCCCATCCTTTCAGGGTAGCTGAGAAACAAAGTACTGAATCTGGCTAGCTTTTCAGCTTAAGAAATGCCTATATCACAAGAGTATTTGATTAAGCATCTGTTGATACCAAACTGTGCAGGGGTCAAATACTTTTATTTACCAGACTTAATCATGTGCAGTGTAGGTCACTGGATATACTGTGCTGAACCTTTTTAGAGTATATATATTAATGTCTGGGCAAGAGCATTCCCAATTAAAGTAGGATCTAGGTACAATGATAACACTAAAAGCTGGAAAGATTAAAAATAAGTGGCAAAATATCAAATAGTATGTATGTATTGTCAATAGCTTAAAGATAATAGGAAGGAATTTTTAATGGCTTTAGTGAGAAAAAAATGTAGGATTCAGACCAGCTGATAGATAAAGATACTAAAACTGTACAACAGTAGCTGTATAGAAAAGGTAGATGTGTTTTATAAGTTTGCGGTTTTTTGTACTTGAACTCAGCATAAATACCTAGCCATCTTGGATTTGCAGGGCTTCTACTGAGACTTCTGGTAATGAACACTGCACTCAGTAGTTTATATTTGGAAGATCATTTAAATTCAACCACACATAAGCAGAAGTGCTTGGCGACAGTTGTAACAAAGCGATGTATTTTACCCTGCGATGGGTAGGCATTTTGTTGGCACTGGTGCATTTGTTTATTTGGTATTCATGCAAGGATAAGGAAGGCTGCAAAGGAATGCTGTTTGAGATTGAGTGCACATCTGCCTTTTGAAGGGCTACTGAGCTATGGGTGACCTTTAAAGTTACAATAAGATGATCACATTAGAAATACACCAGTCAAAAATCTGTATGGAGTAAATAGCTACTATTTTGCGGGTCTCAACGAATATCTAATCCCTTTAGTGGGAAGACTGAAGTCAAGCAACACAGAATACTAGTACTATTGCCTTTTTTTGTTGTTGTTGTTTGTTTGTTTGTTTTGTGAGATAATTCAGTATATTTTCCTAAGAAAAGACCTAAGTAAAATAATTCTGTTTAGGAAATGAGACTTATGTGTGCAGTTTACATTCCATAACTTTGCTGCATTCTTTGCAATAGGATGTTAAGAAAGAATTCAAAACAGCTACAGTAATAGCATTACTGCCTTAACATCTGATCACAAGTCACATTCGTTGTATGTACCATGCTTTCTCACAGTGAAAAAAAGGCTAGCATAAACCCACGGCAAATCACACGCACACCTGCCCTGCTAAGTCTGGGTACATTTAACCCTGACATGAGCTCACATATGATGTGGGAATTCAGCCGCCCTGAACTGAAAGCTTTGAGCCACCCTGTGCTGCCAGTTATGTTCCCATCTGGCGTAGTGGTGGGGAGATCAGTGGTGGCGTGCTGAGGCCTCAAGCTTTCCTGGCAAGCCAGGTGTGGAATTTGTCCTTTTCAGAACTGCAATAAAAGAAGCTAGGGGCGGAGACGGGGAAATTAAGGTGTAAAGTTCAAATCTCCTGAGGTGTTTACTTAGCACATCTGAGGGGATAGGAAACTTGAGAATAAGTGTATTACTTAAGGAGAGACAAAAAATAATCTCCTTACCATTTCAATTGTCATAACTTGGGAAGAGGCATAAATTAAAACAGTGGAAAGGTAAAAATAGTACAGACCAGAGGTCTTTATTATAGTGCCTCGGTGCCTGGGAATGGGTGGTGCTCCACTGTTCTGCTGCCTTTTCTTTGACATCACCCTTTCTTTTTCTATTTACTGCATGTTATTTATGCTCAGTTCTGCAGCCAATTACTTTCTACAAGGATTTTCTGTAATACCCAAGTTTTATGTTGGAACTATCAAATAAATGTACATGCAAGGATGCGGGTCAGGGGGAAGGCATTTCTGTCACTTTATATGTAAAGAGAGGATGGAGATTAAAATTTTCGATAAATTTTGATTGTCCGGTTTGAGCTACCTCAATTTTCTGCAACCCTATATGACTTCTAGACTTACTTTTTGCTCCCAGCTCCAATCTCTTTAACAGATGGTTCAGTGGTGACAAACTTCCTTACTCTGTACTCCTTCCCTTCTTTGTTTGGTCTGTGTTCAGCACGGTGGGAATTCATCACTCACTGGGCATCAGCAAGAGTATCACTGAACGCCTAAACCAAGATAACTTTAATTGTGGATGGTGCAGCTAGTGAGGTTTTGATACTGAGATTTTTGAGGTTAACAATCATACTTATTCCATGCAGTACAATAACAAAATTTACCACATCTTCTTCATTATAAATACAGCAAGTCGTGCGTACCCCAGGCATGAGTTCTCTACAGAACTAAAGCTAAAATGCAGGTTTTCTGTAACAACATTAGTTTCTAAGACCTGGCAGGTTGCAGTTGAACGGTTCCCAAGATGGTCTTTAACTGAAGTTATGATTACAGTATAAACATATCTGAAGGTAACAGTGATACACACCTGTGATGTGGGGAAGACATTTACAAATCTCGTTTCTTTGCTTATCACTTTACAACTGAGCTTTATTTCTTTACCATGTACCTTATTTCAAAACCTTCAGGACTGAAAATTTGGATAATTTAAAACAGATTGCTGAAAACTAGAGCAAGTCATGCAATCTCCTGTAATCTTTTGGTTGGATAACATGGGGTCAGGATCCACATCTGCTGTTTTCACCAGACAGAAGCCAGAGTATGAAAATGAACTGTGTATAAATGATTGCAGCACAGAAGCTCAGCAATAAGGCATCTGATTCCCTCTGTACAGCACTTCTTGCAATCATATGTGTCAGCATATATGTTCTGATATAAGTTAGAATATATATTATGCTACTTTACCTTCTGATAGGGTAGGACTCAGCTGTACTGGCTGGAAGATAAGCATTAGCTTGTAAAACTCCCAGGTGCAGGTGGAAAGAGCTGTGAAGCCTGATCCTTCTGAAGCAGTGTTGCACTTGTCTAGCTACAGGAGGGTATGCCTGGTTCCCCTCCTTATTTTCTGGATGACTACACTGAAAACCTATGGATAGCTAATGAAAAAATGGACAAATAGTCCAGGAGGCCAAGCCTGAAATGCATATTCTGTGGGCTAAAGAAAAAGGTCCTACTTCTTTGTTCTCTTGGTTAGACTTTCATTTGCACAGTGGCTTTGCTGTAATACATGAGCTGAAGCATGTTGTCTTAAAAAATTCCTTTGAGCTAGGAACTTAAAGGAGAGCTTGTTCTTAGGTAGCCTAAAACTCATTTCTTCTACTTTGTGAGTGAACCCCCTAAGCATTAGGGGTTTGTTATGCAAGAAAAAAAAAAAAAAAAAAGGCATTGTGTTGTTCCCTGCACCATGTTTTGTAGTGAGCCTAGTTTGGCCAAGTGATCCAGTTGGAGGATTTAAGAATTATGCTCAGCTTGAGTACCAAAATGGTGGTAGGTGGGAATTAAGCTCAGAGGTGGTTAGTCAGCCATGGGACTATGCTTCTGGGCAGAAAACCAACATGTAGAGTGTAGAAATGATGTTTCAGGTGTCTAAATTCTGTGATTGTCACCCATTAGGTGCCTGATGTCCATTTGGGCTCTCATTCTTACCTCCTAGGTTTCTTGGGAATCTAGGCAGATAGCCTTTATTCTCTCCACGTCTAATGCTTGAACTGAGTTAACAACATTGCAGTGCTGCCAGAATTCATCTTCGTTTGCTGATCTGTAATTTCCATAATCAATGAGACTGGCAGAATCACAGGGAAATGTCTTGGGCTGGTTTGCATGTGACCCACAGAAGTGGCATGTAAATAAATGACTCCAAGAAAATAAAGTTTATTTTTTATTTGCTTGCATGTTTAAGTGCCCCACTACCACAAGTGATGCAATGGAGTTAGCACTTGGGGAAATCACAAGTTTCAGCATGCTTGGAGTGAATCACTTTCCTGATCATGATGTCTTCTCTTGGTGCCTGTTTTTGTTACTGTTTTTGTTACTACATGGGATGGGTGTTGAAAATTCTTGGGATATTGCAACATATATCCCCAAGTGGCCAACATGAGACCTACTTGCTGTTCCTGTCACAAAATTATATCATACTTGAGTGCACTCTTAAAACAATACCAGTGAACAAAAAAATTATTCTTCTAGGTGTGCCTTTTGTAAATATTTTTTCTCACATGTATAGGCCATGCTATTTTTCTTGTTCCTTATATTAGCTTTTTTGCTCCTTTCGTTTCATTTCCTGCGACCCTTCTGAATTGCTAAAGAGCGAAGGA
This sequence comes from Falco punctatus, assembly GCF_963210335.1. Taxonomy (NCBI): domain Eukaryota; kingdom Metazoa; phylum Chordata; class Aves; order Falconiformes; family Falconidae; genus Falco; species Falco punctatus. Next base: position 74,450,078 of record NC_137583.1, read on the forward strand.
ATCAGCCTGATGCTGTGCCAAACATTTCCCACCAGATGTCACACTAGTACTTCTAGTACGGGTACATCGGCCCGTGCGTGATGGCGCTCTAACCTATACCCGGGTTTTAGCATATACAAATATAAGCTCAGCCAAAGGTAGAGACGGCACCCACCTAGAGAGGTCTCAGGTATCTGCTGCAGGAGCAGCTCCTTGGGTGTCCGTGCTGATCTCTAATAGGAGTTGTAATATTCCCAAGCCATTCTTTGTGCCGAACTCCCTTTTTATCTAACAGTAGTTTAAGAGTTTGTATATAGTTTTTTCTATTGGAAAAAAACTTAGTATAGGTTCATGCATTTTTTTTAGAAATCCACTCTGAATTTTTTGGCTAATATTTAAAAGTTTGGGTATGATAGTTCTAAATAACCAGATTGTTTAAGCAGTGTGGTTTCTAAAATTACCTATAAGTCTATCACTTAAAGTATTCCTTTTTGCCATATTTTATATGAACTAGATAACAGGGAACATTTCTCCTCCTTCTGTTTGGGGTAAGAATCTTTTTGTCCACACAGAAAGAGTGAGCACTATCTACAAATGAGGTCATGATTACTAAAGTCAAGTCAGAAATCATTAGCCACCTATGTATAATAATGTATCAAAACATAGTTATATTTGATGCATCAAGCTTCAGGACATAGTATCATGGCTGTTAGGACAGCTGATGCTGTACAGATTGCTCTTATTTCAGATTTGTCAGGTTTTTCTTGTACACTTTTTTTTTTTTTTGGTCATATTGATGCTTCTTTCTTGTCTAGTTCTTTCGAGGCTGATCCTTTCATGTGTTGCTAATATGTACATTATAGGTGATTATTCCTATTCTTTCAGTAAAATTATTAGAATTTTCAGGAAAATAAGATAAGGCTTCTACATCACCTCTTAGTAAAACATCCACTTACGTTGTTCAAAACTATGCATAAAGCTTATGAGAAAGCAAAGGTGTGAAGAGACCAGATGGGCTGTCAGTTGCTGTACTCTGCTTCAAAACGTTTAGGGCTTTCTAATTAAAAAAAGCTACAGAACTTTTGTTCTTGTTGTTATTCTGATAATATATTGTCATTAACAACAATACATATTTTTATGTAATCTAACTGCTCCAGGAATATCTACAGATGCATATAATCACTTGCTGTTTTGCATTTGAGTTGTGCATGCTTGATGTTACATCCAGGAATGAAATGGCCTTGAGCTGTCTAAGAGAACTCTGCCAGTTTACAGCAAAACTTTCTGATTCCCTTTGAATTTTATTTAAGCAAGAGTTAGAGTAATTGTTTGGTGGCAGTAAAAACTAAAAAAAAGGCTCTTTGGAGTTTGGAGTTGCTTTCCATGTGGTACCCCAGTCTGAGCAGTGTCTGTCCATGGGTGGGATTCCATTGCTGGCTGAAGCCCTTGTGAAGCCAACAAAGCTGTGGATATGCACACTCATTTCCACGCTCTTCTGAATTCGGGTGTTTGTATAACTCTGTAAGGATGTTCCCATCCCCTTCCCTTTCTGCTTTCATCTACAGGTTTTGTGTCTTTGTTAGTTTCTGGTGTTTTTTATCACTTCTCGTATTAGCTAATATCTGAGGATTTAGCTTAACTCCAAATCTAACACTATGAAGCACTGTCAGCCTTTCACATACATATTTCACATACATCCTTCACAAAACTGATCAGAACTAGTGTCCCTATCATGTTCTAGAATGGAAGCTAATGAAAATACTAAAGGCTGGGGAAAAAACCCTAAAAGCCATGGTCTAATAAACCCACAAATGCATGCAGGGCAGAGCCAACTCCATAGTAGTTCTGCCATGTGAGATGGTTATGTGCTGGCTTATGACCATCATTATCTCGATGTAAGGGGCCCCAGGTCTTCACTGGTAGTGGGCACAGGGAGTTATACCTGCATAGTCCTATTTTGCACAGGAACTTAAAACGCTACAAAGACTGAATCAGTGAACAGTCTTGTGAAGCTCTCTGCTGAAAACCTGCTTGGGACCGGAGGTCACAGATATCTATCATTACCCTTGTAGAAGTGGCCAGGCTTTTTCTATCTGAGAAGCAAGTAAATCTGCTGCCTCTGGAGGTTTGCTTTTTAAGAAGTGAGAGGGTGGAGGGAGGGAGGGAGAGGAAAGTGGAGAATGAGTGTGGATTAAGGGCTTTATTTTGTTTCCCTCATGAGCTCTGTTAATAAAACTAGTCAGAAAGCAATTCTCTGCAAATACTGCCCTCTTCATCTCTGGAATAAAACATGAAGACATGTTAAGGGGTATCGTTGTCCTGGTTTCAGCTGAGACAGAGTTAATTTTCTTCTTGGTAGCTGGTGCAGTGCTCTTTTGGACTTGGTGTGAAAACAATGTTGACAGCACACTGATGGGTTTGGTTGTTGCTGGGTGATGTTTATACCAAGTCAAGAACCTTTCAGTTTCTTGGGCCCTGCCAGCACAGCTTGCCACAGCTTGGGCCAGGACAGCTGGCCCAAACTAGCCAAAGGGATATTCCGTAGCATATGAAGTCATGCTGAGTATATAAGCTGGGGGAAGAAGAACGAAGCCGGGGAGGGCGAGGGATTTGGCTTTATGGCACTTGTCTTCCCGAGTAATTATGTGTGATGGAGCCCGGCTTTCCTGGGGATGGCTGAACCCCTGCCTGCTGATGGAAAGCGGTGAATGAATTCCTTGCTTTGCTTTGCTTGCATGCACAGCTTTTGCTTTACCTATTAAATTGTTCTTATCTCAGCCCTCGAATTTTAAGTTCTTTTCCGATTCCCCTCCTCATCCCTCTGGGTAAGCGGGGAGCAAGAGAGCGGCTCTGTGGCACTTAGTTACCAGCTGGGGTTAAACCACAACAGTCTTTTTTGGCGCCCAGCGTGGGGCTTGAAGTGTTCAAGATAATGACAGGTTTGACTGGAATGAGCTAGTTCAAATTTATAGCTGTTATTGCTGGTTAGGTATTAATCGTCAGGTTTCTGTGCTTGCCATGAGACTTGCTTGCCCTACTGTATATTAAAGCCTAGTGCTCGTTAGTGGCTCCTTTTTGCTTTTGCTGCTTGCTGAAAGATCTGATTTTAAAAGTTGTCTCCAATGCAGATAAATGTTAGATATAAATACTTTGTACCCAAAGAGAGGGACTTGATTTCTTCTGATGCAGGAGTTAGAGCTCAGGATGTCAGCGATGGACAGATGCCTCTTGATTTTGTCTACGTTTGAACACTACCTCTTTAACTCCTTGTAAACAAGACTTTCTCCCCCCCCCCCCCCCCCCCCCCCCCAAGTCTTTCCACCTATGTAATTTGTAAAATCTTCAGGTAGGACTTCCATACATAATTCACAGCATGAATATTCAGCAGAAGTAATCTTATTTAAGCTTTTGGCTTTAATAATTGCTTTAAACTGAAAGAAGGTAGATATAGATTAGATGTTAGGAAGAAATTTTTTACTGTGAGAGTGGTGAGGCACTGGCACAGGCTGCCCAGAGAAGCTGTGGATGCCCCATCCCTGGCAGTGTCCAAGGCCAGGCTGGATGGGGCTTTGAGCAACCTGGTGTAGTGGAAGGTGTCCCTGCCATGGCAGGGGGGTTGAACTACGTGATCTTTAAGGTCCCTTCCAACCAAAACCATTCTATGATTCTATGATTTATTGCATCCAAGATTGGTATGTGCATTAACACTGCACCTACTTCTTGCACTCCGATACCTTTGTAGCTTGCTTTTTCTGCCATAGGTAACAGATTGAATTTAGTAAGTTTATTTTATTATTATATATTTTCTAAATACTGAACATCCTTACTTAGGAAGTTGTTACTGTATTTCCCACTAAATTTATTTTTACTGTTTTTCCTAGCACATCTCTGACAGAAACAGTGTTTGAACTGATCACTGAAACTTCTTTCTAGATAGCTAAGGGGAAAATCCACGGCTCTTTATTTACACATACTCTGTGCTTGTGCTAGAGCGACCTACTTAAGAAACTCTTCACTTTTTTCTTTCTTGTAACCATGTGGGGAAAGAAGCAGATGATGAAACAGCATGATCGTTTTTTCATTTGTCTGTTTTTAGGAACTCCCAGAAGAATAAGCAAAAGGTGTGCAAATGGTAGCATTCACACGCTCGTTCCCACATTTTAAAGAATGAGCAAGCGTTTTGTGATGTAACCTTCTGCATTATGCAGGCAATTAATATTTCATTTAATGCTGGTATCCCTGTGCTAAACTCAGTGATTTAGGTTTGACTAAAGCATCTGCACCAGCACCCATGTTTGATCTGTTTGCAAGAGACAGTGAATCTACCTATGCTAAAGAATACTCAGCTGATAACATGAGGATAATTATTCCCAGTGTTTTTGTCTTCAAGGCACAACCAGAAGGTTTTTAATCTAAATTTGCATGGCTTTAACTCCAAGTATTTTTGTTGTATCTTTCTCATGTTGGGATAATGATATTTGGTACTGGTGCTTTGTCTCTCTAATGGTTCTAATACTTCTCCTAAGGTACACATTTACAGCTTATTAGTCTTCATGTTCTTTTCCTTGGAAAGAGGAGTTGCAATGGAGCCATATATTTCCTTATGCGTGTTCTTTGAAAATAAGTGCAACAGCATCAAATGTCAAATACCTAAACCTGGGAAGAACTAAGTAAGTTTCTTTACTCTCAGCCTCTAGGTAGAGTAATTTAAAGAGAGTTGCGCCTTTAAACCAAGTCAAAGCTGCCTAAATGCACTTGTGGTTTTATCTGAAGCTTATGTGATACACACTGTATGCTTCTCTCACACCTGCTGCCCTGTTAAACGATCCCAGAGTTACATATGTTTGTATAGCTTGTGGGTTTTTCTGCTCTTTCATAGAAGAGACGAGCTGCCTTCTCCCACTCCTCCAGTTACTGGATTATGAAATTTCATTAATAGGATAGTGACCTTGGTGTGTTTCATTGCATTCACCTCTAACATTTTTTTGCTGAAGTAAATGAATTAAATTCCTGTAGTCTGTAAATACAAGGAATATATCCACATTCTTACACCATTTTTGGTGTGATGGACTTTTCTCCAGAGTCTTTATTGTCCCTTTCACAGTGTGAAAAAGAACACAGCTACTGCTCTCTGCAGCAGTTAACTTCCTTTGCCTTTACATCTGAAAATCACAAGACTCTTAGTTTTTTCTTCTGTCCTCCTTCTCCTACTACCCTAGAGCGTTTGAACGTGGTTCATCACCCTTCCTAGCAGGCCCTCTGTGAATGGGTTTCAGCTGGTGCTTCCCAGGCTACATCTCCTTGGGCTGGGAGTGTGGCGTGCAGTCTTTGTTCCTCTATGATTACCTTCTGCCGAGCTGGAGTCAGTGGTGCTGTGGCTGAAAATGCACCATTCTATGAATTGGTTGTGTGTATGTGTCCTCATTGCTCGTAAGCATTTCCAGGGTAATATAGCTTGCCCATTTCCTCAGTGATGATTTTATGATTGTTTAGACTTGTTATGTGAAATGATGGGCCTGCAACTATTTCCTGAGAAACTCCCTAGAAACCTGCTTACGTGGTAGTTGTTCTCCATATGAATTTACCAGAGTAGGCTGTAAAACCTGTAATCTTACAGGTAACATAATAGCTGTTTTCACAGTGTTATTAACAAAATTTTATTAGCATTTGTTTTTTTGTGAAATTGTGTTCAAGTTTGAGATTATCTGCAGTGATTTAACATTTTTAGTTTTTTACTTTATTTAGGTTTTTAAGTTTTAAAATAAAAAAAGTTGTAGTTGGAAATACCTTGAATCTTTCATTGTAATCATCAAGAGACTTTAATCTGTGGTTCTATTTCTACATATGCAGTAGGACCAGTATGATTTATATTTCTCCATAAATATATATATGTATAAATCACATTTTTTCTTCTTACAAATGAGATTCTTCCCTGGGGTAAAATATATGTTCCTTATATAGCCACCGTTCCAGACACTTCAGATAAGTCACAGAAATCATAAGTTATGTTGGCTGAATACTACAGTTAAAAAAAATATCAGGTGATCTCTCTCTATATATATATTATTATATATATTGAAGTGAGGGTAATCAGCTGTCAAAATCATTTGCCAAAAGCTGTGGTGAGTTTTCTAATGTTTAAATCAAGTTCAGCAGTTCTTTCAGAATATCTTTAATTCAGGAGTTTTCAGCCCATTTTAATAGATTACCTGCCAGCAATAACAAATGGTAACTAGGATAAAACTGCATGTTGTCAGGAAGCTTAAACTTTACAGCAATCTGCATTAATGTTAGAAAATTTGTAGGGGTCTGTGAACTGAAAAATATGACAACTCCTGATAATTCAGAAAGGAATTAATTCAGGCAGTGTCTACAACCTGTGTTCTGCAGGAAGAGAGAATAGCTAATCACAAGGTTGCCTTCTGGCTCTCTAATCTGTAAGGCTCCTCATAATTAGAGAACTATTCTCAGCTTTAGGAAACCTGCATCCAATTCCTCTCCTTGCCTCTGACTTCCTTCATGATGTTGTATGAGTCACTGACACAGGGATCATTAAAGAAACTTGGGATAGGTCTGTAATGACAGTGAAGTGTGAATCTATGTGTCGCTGTCTTTGTAAAAGACAGGGAAGATGGCTTTTCCAGGAAACGCTGTGTGTGTGTTTGAAGAAGAGATGCTAGAAGGTATTCAGTGATTCAAGGTATTTGGTGATCCTTGGGTATTTGGTATTGTCCCCAAAGTCAGCATGTAGCTGCACAAGCCCCTTCATCCCTCTCACACTTCTGTAACTGGACAAGAGGTATCCCTCAGGCTCTGGCAAGACTGAGTATCTCAAGTTGTTGGATATATTTATCTCAACAATGCTAGGCAGGCTTGGTAGTAAAGCAAGGCTGGAGTTTCTGCAGTGTGACTTGAGGTTTGACCTTTAGACCAATCCAGTTTAAGATGTGATTTGGTTTCAAATCTTTGCTTATGGGATTGGAAAACAGAAGCTACAAGCAAAACAAACAAACTATAATCTTGTATGTATTTAACATAATTCGCTGCAATTACTTCTGCATCCATCCCCTCTGATTGCCTGGGCTGGTTCTGAGGGATTGGGATGCTGCATGTGTCCTGTCCTGGGTCCCCCCAGACTCTGGTTCATTGCTAGCCAAGCAGGGAGGGGGAAGCTGCCCTGACCCCTCCTTCCTCCCAGGGACTGCTCCTCTGGCCACCTGCTCAGTTTTGCTCACCTTCTCCAGCTTTCACTTGTCTTCTTCACCGAGTATTGTAGGGCTTCCTTTGATTCAAATTTTCATGCCACATTAATGGTTTGCCCTTTCTTCAGTGAGATCCTGTGTTTGATTTTGCTTCAGTTCTTTAACCATAAAATGAAGATGATGGTGTCTCACATGGAAACAGAGCAGTCCATTAAGCAGTTTCTGTCCTGTATCTGGCCGGTTGAATACTGGCATCTCTCCTGATTCTTTTCCCCTGGGGACAGTTTTCCCAGCTATATTCACTACTGAGCCATGTGCCTGATGCACAGCTGGGTTTGCTACTGCTGCTGCTCAACAGTGAATGGTGTGGAGAAGCAGCTACCATTGGAAGGGTTGTTGTAAAGGATGAGAAAACAGGCTGATGTGTACCGATTTGGACTGGGGAAAGGCGGCCATGGTGGGGTGGGATCCCAAAACCTGGGTTAGACTCCCAGGGCTGGCAAGATCAAGCTCTTAATTTGGTTATTTATAAGGTACTGAAATAATTGGTACCATGGAACCAAAAATGTGTGACATTTTCTGTCATGGAGCCAGTAGGAAAGAAGAAAAACAGGTTTGTCTTTTCCCTTCTTTCTTTCTCTCCTTGTTTCTCTGTCATTTTAATATTTTTTTACTTTTATTCCATATACTTTTCTCCAGAATGGTTCTTTGAAAATACCTCCTTCCTCTATGCTAGCACTCAGTCATAGATAATCTGTACCAAACACGCCTGTTTTGGGACATTCTGTTTTGGTCTAGTGGTGTTCAACCACTTGTGTCCTGCAATGATAAGCATATTACAATAACTTACATTTTTTCATTTTTTCATTTATCTATTTTCTGAAGTCTCTAAAGAGAGATTTATAGAGACTACACTTTCTTATCTTCCATAAAACTGGGGAAAAAATTAATGGGTAATAAACTAGGAAAGACCTCTGTGCTGATGTTTAATAGCTTGAGTCTACTGATTGCAATTAAGCTTTTCCTAGATTAAATCTGAGCAAGTGGGAAGGGAAGCAAACACAGTGAAGGGTCTGTATTTGAATGAATCTCAAATAATAAGAGAATCTGGATGTGGAAGCAAAAAGAGACAGGAAAAAAGAATGTGTGTGAACCCACATAAACAAAAAATTACCACTTCTGGTTTGCAGCATTTGGAGACATTAGCTGTTTCATGCAATTTTCTGAGGTCTGTGCATGTCCTTTCAAGATTCTGCAGTGTATTTTTTTGTAGCACTGCGGTTCTTTATAAGAAAATAATATGTCAGAGGTCTAGTCTTGTCAGAGCTAGTATTTATATCAATTCTGGATTCTGAGATTCAAGAACGTTCAATTAAGGCAATGTGCAACAATAAGAGATGTGCAGTTTTTCTTATCACGATATATACACACATATGTATAAAAATATAAGAATATCTTGAGGAATGCCAACTTTCCTCCAGGGAACAAATAATTCATATTAATGTCAGGAATTAGAGATATAAATGGAGATCCACAACAGAAGCATGTATAATGCAGAGGAAAAAGGGAGTCTCTGTAGGACAGAAAAGCTTCCACACATAGTGTGTGGAAGAGAAGCCGTATTTGGGCTATTATGGGAACACTGAAGATTTATTACTTATGCTAATCATAGTATGGAAGAGCAGCGGATTATGGGCTGCATAGTTCCTGTGAGTGTGCATACTATTCACTAGTTCATTATTTTGACTAGTGAATCAAACAGGCTTTTGAGCCTGAATCAAACTGTTTGAGACAAGAGATGCTCTTGTAAAATCTTGTGTCTGATAGGAGGTAACGAGCCAAGCTGCAAAAACCTGGCATGCTGGAAAAAAAGGGGTTTTCTAGACTGGGTCATGACCATGTCTTGGAGTGAGAGGTGACTGTTAGATAAGGCAGGGAAGGCCGACAGAAGGTCATGCTGCAGAGCAAAAATAACTTGCAGATCTCAGGACTTGCAGTGTGGTGTGGTGGAAGGGAAGGGAATTGCTCAGATAGCCAAGGTTCAAGATCCATCAGTATCTGTGGTGTCAGCTGCATCCCCTGGGGCCAATGCGTATCTGACATCCCATTACTGTCTCAAATAAATCTAATTAATTAAAATACTTTATTTTCAATAATAAGTGCATTTTTTTTTTGGTTGAAATGGATATTCCTTAGGTATAACAAAAAGGTAAAATGAAGTTAAATTAGCCGCACCACACAGGATGTAGAGGTCTAAAAATCACATTGTACTGTAGTGCTCTCCATCAGAACATATCTTTCTTATGCAGTGGAATCCAGGCTTAGCTGATATTGTGACAATGTCCACATGACCATGTATTTTAAAAGCTGTAATTTATATTTTCTGAGTGTTGACTCTGATTTAGAAGTAGATTTGAGAGTCAATGCTTTATTCCTGCAGGAATTCTTAGAATGACATTTGAACATATGCACATAAATGCTCTTCTTGGCTTCTGGGGACCATATAGAAAACACCCTTTCCAAAATTCATGTTATGATCCTTCTGATGTCCTCTGTGACCAGGTTTTGTCAGTACATTAGAAAAAAAATTATCATATGAAGAGTTCAGCCATGAGAAATGTATACAAGCTACCAAAGTTTTCATAGCACTGGTTATTGTTTTCAAAATATTGCCATTGAACGCTTTTAGTTTAACTATCATGTAAGATTACTGAAGGAAAAGGATTTTTTTTCTCTACAATGTTCAAGAAATAAATATGTAAATTTGTGAAGCAAATACTCCCCAGCTGCCCAAGAATAACAGGATATGAAATCCCTCACTTTGACTGGAAAAAACAAGTGCTGCTGGAGATCTGACGTATTATCTGCTGAAGTCAACAAAGAGCCTGCTGCTGACTTCAGATGTGAGATCTTTGGATCAGCTCCTGAGAGCTGCCGCCAGCACCCCATGCAAACAGCCTGCATTGTCTCCTCGGCTTGTATGCAGCAGATACTGGCACTTTATTCTTGGAGTGAACAGTAAATTGCAAATTGTACGTAGCTGCTTAGCATTTTCCGTAAATCGCAGTTGGTGTTTTGGCATAACAAAGCAACGTGGTATCAGTCCCTGAAGAAGTTCTTTTGTCTTTCCAGCCAGAACTACAGTCCTGCTTGTGTCTGAGACTATGGTTCAGCGGTGAGTGCATTCGGTCAGGCCACAGTTAGCTGGCACTGATTCTCAGCGAGGGTAAAGAAGACCTGGTTTGGCCTGTCCTCTTCAACACAAGGCACTCGGAGACACACAGGAGCCTTGCTTGCTGAGAGGAAAGGAGGCAGGGCGCTTGCAGTGTTTGTATTTCAGAAAGCATAGCTTTTAAATGGGTGTTACTGGCCCTGACTGTTGCAGTTTAAACTCCAACCCATAGGTTCAGCTGTGAGAAAGAGAAAAGGGCAGTTTTCAGATATGTATCAGGATAGGCAGAAACCCCAAAAGTAAATCCTTTAAAAAGTAATAAAACCCCCACAATCTGTATCAGTGTCTTGGAACTATCACTATTTGTAATAACGTATATCTGGCATAACTGTGTCACTGGGACCAGAATTTGGCCCCAAAATGGCAAATCTAGAGGATATTCACTCAGGCTGCTGCTACTATTTCTGCTGTGTCTGTCCCTTTCTCTTCTACCTATATACACACAGTGTCTCTGTCTCTCTCGCTCTCCTTCTCTCTGCTGCTTCTGCCTCTCTCTCCCCTTCTTCAGGGACCTCTAAAGTGGTGTTATAGGCAACCTCACAACAGTGTTGTCCCTTAGCCCTTCTCAGCCCATACCCAACCCCTTCTGCAGTAAATGATTCTGTAAGATTAACATGGAAGGTCTTTGAAGGAAGCTTGAAACGGAGTATTACGCTGTCATGGGTCAGACCAAGGAAAACTTCTATACAGACCTACATCAACGTATGCATATCAGCTTAAGACATGCCAAGTATGACATATACACCAGTGCTGGTTAGTAAGAGTACTATGGCGCCAGAATTATTTCCAAGAAATCTGACTCTATAAATTGCTGATATTTCAGGGTCCTTTACCATTCTTTTGTGTAGTAAGAACATGTTCTTTCTGGGCCAGAGGATGAAATGAAGAGGGGATGTATGTCTGGAACTAAAAAAGACCCCATTGTTGAGGAATGTTTTGAGAAGTATTGTTCAGATAGTTTTGTTTTGTTATTTAAATCTGCTTGATAGTGCTTGTTTGAAAGTACAGTTAGCGATACTATATAGTGTGCTCATACATTTCTATTTGTATTTATCCTCTCTATGGACAGGGAGGAGAACAACAGAGAGACAAAAGATAGTAAGCAATTATTTTCCTATAAAAACAAACACGTTCTGTCTTTTCTTTATTCTCCAATGCAAAGGAGGTTGTCAGATCGTTTGCAATTTAACATGAGGTCACCATCCCAGCTGAATCCTTTTTTTTCCACACATCCTCAGCCCGCTTTGATAACTAAGCAAAGATCTGCTTATGTGAGCAACCAAGGAGCAAGCAAAGATGGGGGGAAGGTGAGCCTAGGCAGCTGGCTGAAAACAGGATCCTATTTTATTCCTTGCCCCAAGGCCCTCTAACATCTTCAACACCTTTGTGCAAATAAGCATACCATCAGCTGCATCGTATCAAAAGAAGTTCCAGAAATGATGACAAAGCTCAACACTGTAATAAAAATTCTTTATTGTGGTTAAAATGTGTATATTTTCATAGAATAGCTGTAATATTGCATCCAAAGATTTATTTTTTGAAAACCCAACAATATTATCTTCATGAGATATAACCATGACATATAATACAACCCCTTGATATAATAGGTTTTTCTTTCAGTTTGTTTCTTTACAACTCACTGCTTGCACAAAAAATGATCACTTTTTGCCTGTACTTGACAAACTTAGGCTTGTGAGCACATCTTATGCCTTTCTGCCATTTTGGTCTTTCCTCCATCCCCTTGTCACCTGAGCTTCTGGTACAGTGGTACAAGCAAGAATTCAGTAATCCTTGTCCCATACACTTCTAACATTAGAGTTCCTGTGCACAAACCAATCTTACTCAACTGTCTCTCAGGTATGAACACAGGTTTCTTTTGGATCGGATGTTAATGGAGGATAAACTAATGCTGTGAAGAAGAGAGCTCTTCCTCAGTCAGCAACCATCCTGCACCCATTCTATGGGTGCTGGTGGCTTCTGGGGTGGAAGGAGGGTGTGCGTTCGTACACGTGTGCGTTGGATCTGTTTGGATGTGTGTGGCTGCATGTAGACCTCAGTCCCAACGGGCAGGATATGGAAGAGGAGCAGATGCCACCTAATGCCAAAGGTTAGTCTGGTTTTGCCCAGCCTTGGGAGGAGGTTTGGAGCAACAGGGGAGGGACATGGAGCACCACTTACTTCTCTCATACTCTTCTTAGTAATGGAGGGTGAATAGGCAAGGGGCAATATACTGAGCAAAAGAGAGGGCCAGCACCTTGTGAAAGCATGCCTGAGGTGCAGGAACTCAATGGCCTCACTTGATTTGTATTTTAAGCGCGTCATTAGGGTGGCTTTATTTTACTCAGGGCCTGGCCAAGTTTTTCGCTTATCTCACTCCCCAGATAAAGGAGGCTCAGGACTTCATTTTGATATGCCTTCATGATATTTTTTTTTCTTCTTTTTGATAATTCAGGTTAGTCTAATTATACAGCAGACTTGTTGATAATGTAATTTGACTGTTCTGAGTACTGGGGATTCCTCTCCCAGCCCTGTCGAATTTGTGTGAGAGGTTTGTCCAGACAAGGAAATATCAGGAAAAATTTGATGACCAGTACAATACATGGAATAATGAGGGAGAGCATATAGGCACTTGGAAGATACCATCTGTACGATGATGGGTTCAGGAACTGTTTTCCACCATAAACCAGGGTGTGTGCAGTGCACAAAGTCAGTGTCAGATATCCGAGTTTGGACTAGGGGAGAACAAAGGAAAGAGAAGAAGAAGAGGAGGTTAAAACAGTAAATTAAACCAGTACAAATGGAGTCTAAAGGACGCGGTAAGCTTTGTGGAATGTGCCAATTTTAGGAATAATTGGGGGCTGCTGAAATGAAACTGCTTTATATAATATAAAGGCTCTTACTGTTTTATTTAATTAAGATTCATTCAAATAGATCTAGGTGAATCACACTTGTTTTTTTCCTCCATCAACTATCCTGATAATTTTTGCTAGCTTACACATACTGCCTAGTGGTTATCATGTTTGTGAAAATGCAGAGAAAATGCTGAAATTCAGTAGAGAGATCCAAGCTTTTATATGCTCTAATGCTAATCCATCCAGAACTACCATACTGTGCAAGTTTTTGGCCTTGATAAAACATTCATTGATAGTAATTTCCCCTTCCCTTGCCTCCCCTCCCCTGCCAACCCAGCTCCTGCAGAGGCATGGCAGCTTGCACCAAGCTTCCTCCGAACGGGGGGCTTAGATTATAGTGTTATCAAGGGTAGCCTGTTTATAGGCACAGCGGTTTTTAGAGTCTGCAAAACCTGCAGATTCTCTTCAGATCCTTGGCACTGAAAGGATCTGAGTTATAAAGTCTTTTTTTCAGACCTATTTTGAGATAACTGAACTATCTTGCGAACCAACAGAATTAGCCCAATAAATAGCTAAAGTATTTTGCGACTTAGTATAATTGTGGAATTTGGTAATTCCACAGTGTTGGTTTTCTCTTTGTCATTTAGGAGTTCATCTCTTCCCAATTTTCTCTTGCTAATGCAGTAATCCCAGTTGTAACATAAGTAGCCATCAGAACAGTTGTTGTTTCTTACAGGTGAGCTGTATAGCCATGTAGATTTTTTTTGCTTCACTGTGTGATGGTGGATAGTGCACACATCACATTTGGAGATACTAATGGAGGAAGGCCCTAAGTCTCTAGTAAACCTGCCTGTGGTCATAGTTTATAAGGGAAGAAGTTTTTTTTAGAATAAGTCTTTTTCTTACCTGTACAAATCGAAATTCTCGCCAGTTGACATTGTTGCTGACTGAAGGCAAGGAAGTTATTCCCAGAAGAACAAATAAAAAAAATCCTAAAATCCCCAAAGCCACATAAGAGTCACTAAGCCAGGCATTAGTGGTGTTGAGTGGTTCTGTTTCATTGTTCAGTGCCTGAGGAAAAGAAGACCAGGTACACCTTAGTGATAACAGTTTTAGAATCCATGCAGAAAAAATATCCTTTAAGGTAACTAGGAGATAAATGTTATACGTTAACTCTCTGAAAATAATTAGAGATTTACTTGGAATGCCTATTCAAAAGCAGAAGAGGCATTACATTCCATATACATTCCATGTACTTGTAATCATGGTGCATGTTTTACGCTTCTGTAGACCTGCTGTTGAGGACAGGTATGTGATCCTTTCTTGTTAAATAAGGTCAGGAAGTCAAAATATGTGCCATTTTTAAGGTAAAAATACATGTCATTCTTAAAGGTATATGGAGAAATAAGGAAGTTTCTTTAAAATACTCTTAATGTTTACATTTTCCCTGCTTATTTTATTAATATGTAAGCTGTCTAGGAGGAAGACTGAGGCCAGAAATCCCCTCAACTCAACATAATACCATCAAAATTCACATATACCAATAGTTAAAAGGAACAGAAAAATTATGAAAATAACCTTAGTCTGTCCATGTGAATTTCTGAAGCTCAAGGTAGAAGGTAGTATTTGTAATATGGCCCAAAGAAAGGCAGGCATAGAACAGGGGACGAAACTTACCAGGGAGATGATTCGACTGCTGATTTTCCATCTTACGAAGGAGCGAATTGGGATGACAAGAGTGTACAAAACATGCAGAGAAGCAAATGCCAAGGCTACTAGTCCAAGTTGTTTCCTACACAGCATCCATTTGTCCAGCCAGTCTGGGAAACGGTGGTATTTGGTACCTCTGTATAACTGAATAATTGCAGCAAACACACCAGGAACATAAACCAAGGAAAGAAGGATGAGTGCCAATATAGGGCAGATCTGATTTGGAATGGAAATTGCAATAAAAAATGAAAAGTCTTTGTTTTCATTAACATAAGGGTAAATTACCCTATGAGTCAAACAGTAGAAGAAGAAGAAGGCGGTTAGGCCAAGGGACAAAAGGATGGGAAACTTCCACATTGGAAACAGCTGCAGAGGGTAATTTTCTATTTCCTGAGCTGCCAAGAGGGATCCCTTATCTAATGGAGTGAGACCCAGTGCACGAACAATATCCATCACCCTTTGTTTAGCTTCCATGTCATCTCCACAGACAAACACCTGCAGCCAAAAACAAACAAAAGTTTTATTTAGACAGATTTTTGTGACATTCTCTACTGCCGTCCTACCTGGATATGGACGATGAGCACAAGTTTCCTAGGCTACTTGTTGGATTCCCTACTGGCCTTAATTTATAAAGGCAAAAAGTAACCTACAGTTACTTTCTTGGCCAACAAGTGCAAGAACTAAGAGTAGGAATCTTTTATTTGGGGAAGGAGATAGTTTCAAGTGGCAAAATTTTGTGTCTGAAAGGAGTAATGTATAACACACAGTGCAAGTCTTTGCCTGAAAGACTTGACATACTCTTCTGAAAACCTGCAAGTGGTTTGTAAGCACAAGATTTTATTGGAGTAAATAGGAGCAAAATTTTCAATAGGAGTAAATTGGAGCACAATTTTCAATTGCTCCTACAGTGGTCTGTAAGTACTCGAGGGAACTGGGGACAGAGGTCTTTAAAACATGATTGCTCTATCACAAAAATAAATATTTCTTTCCAAGTCTAGTAAAATAGTTAAGAAACCATCTTTTCTGTGAGTGTGCAAGACAGTACTTCTTTGGAACTGGGAGAAAGGGGGCAACTTCTACTCCCATTGATATGATAAAGGCTTGTACAGCCTAGGCTTGGAAATCCTTGGGTCTTTGGCTAAATGGTTTGGCAGCAGAAAACAAAGCTAGTAATGGTTTGGGTTTGAGTGGCTGGCTGATTTCGTACATTCTTCAAGAGCATTGTCCCTCACAGCAGTAGAAAACAGAGTAATAACAAATTACTTGTCTTGAAGTAAGCTGTTGTGTTGATTCCTATGGCCTGTGCTCACTGGCCTGTGGTTAAGGATCTGGTTAAAATAGTTTTCACACACTGTTGTCATATTAAACTTCTATGGTGATGGATTCCAATTTAGAAAACTTAATTTATTCACCTTCCAGCTCACTTCTGCTGCCTATACTCATTCTGTTGCCCCATCATATCCCTTGCCTCCCTGTTTTTGCTCTCTTCAGTTTTATTCTTTGATGTATTCTTCCTATCTCCTTTCTGTTTAACTTTAGAACCTGGTAAAGAACTGACGCAACCCTCATTTCCTCCTGATTTGCTGTTTCTCTGTTTGGAGCTCGGCTATCTTTCTTTCCTTACTTCTCTAGTGTCTCCAAACGCCGAGTTCAGAGGCAAGCTATTGATATTCCTTGTCGTGCCATATTACAAGCCAAAAGCAAGTAAGTTTTAGTTCCCATTTAATTTGAAAAGGGTGATTATAGTGAAAATACCATCTCAACTTTGTCTGATCTGTATGTCTTGTGCGTGTTCTGTCTAGCTGTTAAGAAGCCATATGATACATAACTCTATGACATAGGAAACCCCCGTTGCTCAGTCTTACCTGCCGGCTTGCATCCAGTGCACCTGACTGCAAAGCCCAGGCTGACACAGTGTTAAAGGCTTTCACAACCTTGGCACCAGGCACCAGCTGAGCGAGGTACTCTGCATTGGATTCAGGATACTGGTTTATTTTTAAGTTGTTGCTTACGTCCACCAAGATTTTTCCATGGAGAATTTCTGCTAGTGGTGTAAGGAAGTTGTAATTTTGCCTCTGGATTGCTATAATGATGATGGAAGCTTTCTGTGCTGCCTCTGCATGGCTCATCACCTTTGCATCCTTGGGAATAAGGCTGGATCTCTGTGTGCTCCGGCTTCCAAACACAATGGGGTAGCCGGACTGAATCATTTTTTGCCCTAGAGCTCTTCCAAAATCTCCAGTTCCAAATATGCACACTGTCTCTTTTTTGTTAGAAGTGTTGGGAGCCAAAGCCATTATGTTGGAAGAATTTTTATTCATCTGTTTAAAAAAAAAAAAAAAAAGTTATGAGAACAAACTAAGTAGAACATCAAGCTCTTGAAAATGGAAGGTTAGCAGCCATTCTGGCTATATAAAATAAATAACTGAGTTTTCTTGCCTCTTAATGTGCTTTCTGCACACTTTTCTGAATACACACTCTCAGAAGATTTCTGTACAGTTTTTAAAAAACAGTTCTGGATATTCACCTCTCCATCTCTTATGGCACCCTCTTCTCCATCTATTTTGTGGATTTTAACATTCAGCTGAACTGTTGCAGTTTTCCTCTCTCAAAAGGAAAGCAGGACAAAAAGATACCGGAGCACACTGCTTACTTGTGCTATAGAAAAACATTGAAGAGGAGTGTGTTTCTAGTTTCTAGTCAGATTAGAACCTGGAAGGTCTTTTGTGAAATACTTGAAGAAGAGATACTGTAAAAGGTAGCTACAAACCTATCTGTTGTCCTCAGTATTTCCTTAATACAACTAGTCAGTGCCAGTTTGTTTTATTGTTGTTCTTCAATTTCCTGAAGAATGTCCTATTAAGCATTTGGATAGTGGAATTGGAATAATTCATGTTGAACATAGATTTCTGATATTTATATATTACTCATAATAAAATTCTCTTTGAGGTTTTTATCTGTCCTCCTTTATCACTGTACCTGGAAGCTTCAAAGTCTTTAATGTATTATCCATGCCATAGCAGTACGTACGCTCTGTACTTGCAGAGTGAGACCCATGATACAAATACAGAATCAAAAAGGTCTGCTCCAGAGGTCTTGCATTAGGTCCACATGCTGTTGTCCTCACTTTACAAAAGGTGAACTCAGACCAGAAAACCCAAGGCCCAAAGGAAGACCTCCAGCAGGAGACCCTGAGACACCCCTCTCTTGGCCTGGCAAGCATTTTAGTACTTAGACCGGCCATTTAGTTTGCAGGAACCCTGATTCAAGTCTTTCACTGCATCACAGGTAACTGTCTTAATTAAAGCTGTGGGAATAATTGATTTGCCAGTTTGCAGGAAAGAAATGCATGAAATGGTTAGCTAGACCCAAAACAACTGCTTTGCTACTTGCTGTTTATTAACCCTTTGCTTACATTCTTCTGTGAAGCACCATTCAAAATGAAACTGCCATTTAAAAATACTGAGATGATGTTCTGCACTTTATTTTACATTTTTGTCTAGCCAGAACAGTTTCTGCTTTTTAAAAATCTGGCATGATTTTAAATTGTTTGACTCAAAACTTGCATTTTTTTTGCTGAATAAAAAAATCAAGCCTGAACTTCCCCCTACCCTGCTGTGACCTAGAGTTGAGGACCGTGAATCAGGGATGCACACATTTTTGGCCTGTGCTGTAGGGTGTAAGCTTCAGTAGCAAGATAGGCAGAGAAACGCTTGTTCTGAGAATCATGTGTGAAGATTTTGGCTTGAACTACCTCTGTATGTAGCTAGCTGGCCACCAGTTGGCATCAGTGCCTGCCCAGCACGGTTCCTGCAGTAAGCTGTGGAAGCCCTGGGATTTAGAGAGCTGCCAAGGGAGTTTGCTTCTGGTCATTAGGGGAAGGCATCAGTTCAGGCAGAGAAGAGCCCGAGGATCTGTGTGCTCCGGGGCTGTGTGGCTGGAGCAGGGCCCCCGGGAGGCTTTGCAGCGCAGCAGGGTGTTAACCCCAGCTCTCCTCAAGCTGCGGTCCCAGCTATCCAGCTGGACTCTGTGTACTTCATCAAGTAACACACTGAGCATGAAAACAGATCTTCAAAGGGAGCCATCTGAATGTCTTTTGCATATTTGTGTGCTCTGACACATGCATACAAATGCAAAGTCCTTTTTGACATATGTAAAAATCCTTCTCTGAGGGCTTTATTAATGTCCCATGAGGCTCTAACGTGACTAAAGCTATGAAATTCCTTTTTGGGGTTGGTCCATATTTCCAAAAGCACAGAAGAACTGCATATGCAATATTAATAAATGGTCCAACTAATAAGACTCAACTTTCCTTTCTTCTTAATTTTTCCTTTTAACAAAGTAGGCTCTTTTCTAAAATGGAAAGTAGAATTTAGTTGTAGCACACGATTGACCATTTGAAAACTTTGTTATTTGCGCTAAGAAATCATTAAGTTATTGCTGAGTGAACTATGCAGATCATTCTCCTCTCCAAAGTAAGACTCGCAAAAACCAAACCTCAAATGGATGTTACCACGTATTATATTTGGTAGATCAGTTAAAGTTATGTTATGTTTGGGCTTATAAGAATATTGAATACAGAAATGGATCTACTAGCAAGAAATAAGTCTATAAAGTGCTTCTGATGTTCACTAATGCTGAATGTCTCATTTACTAGGGAACACTTAACTCATCTTGCCAGAAAACAGAAAACAGAAAAAGAGGGAGATGAAAAGAAAAATTAATGTAAGGAAAATTCTTTTTTTTCAAAATACAGTTTCTTGGAGTACTATCTAAGATTTAAGGGGACTTGTACAAGGAAGTGGATAATATTCCATAGAAGGCTGAAGAGAGTTAAAGCTGTCTTTAATACTGGTGATCTAATTTAGCTTAATACCATTTTTACAAGAAGGACAATTTGCCTGAATAAAGTAAGCAGAATTTACCTTTTGTTTTTAAGAATTACTTAATGGGGATGCCCATAGCTGTTATGATGGTACACATTATATATTAGAAATAAACTGGTCACTAATGAATTTTTAACAGATTAAGTTATATTGTAAAAACTGATGTGAATTTAATATTTATTCTGAAAAATTACATGTAAGACAAGGCAAATTTGCTTTTAAATCCCAGGCCTTCTGGACCATGCCTCTTTCTAACAAAGACAGAAATGAAATTAATATTCTCCATTGAAGCCTTTTTTTCCTTCCTTCCTTCCTTTCAACACGTCTTTGTGCCAGCTGGCTGTTGTTGAACTAAAAGAAGCTTGTGGGTTTTGCAGTGACCTTCTGGAGGTTAATTCAGGCGATAGGTTATGAGCACATAGACAGTGTGTATATAAATTCTGACTTTGCTGTGTGTATTTGAAGAAAATGCAGCCTCTGATGGCAACTGGGTGGGTGCAAAGGCAAAACAAGGAAAATGGCCTCCCAGAGTCCATGATGGCGATAGCTACAATGTGAAAAGAGAGTAATTTTCTATAGGACAGTAATTTTCTACAGGATAAGGTGTTTTATTGTCATATGTCAGTGTGAAAGATGGGAAGCAGAAGTACATCACAAGGGACAGAGTGCCAGCCTGGTGTCTGGGAGCTCAGCCCAAAGGCTGACACTGGGGTCTCTGGAAGCAGCTGATGGCACTGAGGGTCTGCTCCATGCCCAGGGGTTATGCTGAGCTCTCTCAGTGTGCCAGAGGAAAGCAGAAATACCAGTAATTTTATATATGTAGCCATGTATTATCTGAAAAAAGCCACAGAGATTTGTGTTCATGCATAACCTTTTTGCTTATGTCCATCCCCCTAACATTAGAGCGCTAGTGATGCCTTTTGTTATTTGAAAGATATTCCTTGTAAGCTTCTGTAATGATTAACTGCATCCTTTCTCTTCTGCATTGTTATACACTGACTTATCCTATTTGAAGGAAAATGGTGGTAATCTCTGAGTTTACTTGGTCAGTAATGATAAAAGGAGGTGCGGAAAGAAAAAAAAAAAGCAGCTAACTGCAGAACTGTTGCTTCTACCCGCTGCATAAACACCAGGGGAATTGAATGAAGGTTCAATGTTTAGTTCAGCAGTTATATGCAAGTACTTCAGTTATGTAGGAGTGTGAATGAAGACAGGCACATTGCTTCACACGTGGGAAAAAGGAGGGATTTCCTAGGGAAGCA
This sequence comes from Falco punctatus, assembly GCF_963210335.1. NCBI lineage: Eukaryota > Metazoa > Chordata > Aves > Falconiformes > Falconidae > Falco > Falco punctatus. The sequence goes on from NC_137583.1 coordinate 74,471,201, forward strand.
ACGCCACAGATGAAGTACGGTGCCAAAAGTGGAAAGGCAGAGATGGGACTGAGTTGTAGACTGGGATGGATAATGGAAAGATCAGAAAGGTGTAACATGAAATGGCAGACAGGAGATGAGTAAAATGATTCAAAAGGTAGAAAGGCAAGATGAAAGGAGCAGGAAAGAGTAGTTTTACTATTTATATTTTAAAAGGAAGCAAACCAAATAACTGGTGGTCATCTCAAGAGATTATCTAGTCCGTGTCCCTCCCTAAGGCAGGATGAACTATGCTTAGACAAAGTCTGACAGGTGCTTGTCTAACCTGTTTGTAAAACCTTCCTGTGTTGTGGATGCTGAAGTTTTCCTTGCTTATTGCTTTCTGAGGCAGATTTTCCTATATGTAATCTGTGTCACCTCCTCCACAGCAGATACAGGTGTCAATTTATCCCCCTTCTCTTTGCAGCAGCCTTTGTTGGACATGAAAGCTGTTACCATTTCACCCTTTTCTTCTCTAGACGAAACAACCCCAGATCTTTCCCTGCAAGTCATGCTTCTGAGAGTGGTAATCTTTCTCATGGCTTTCTTCTGATCTTGGTAGGCTAAAGTGCTCCAACTGTTAATTAAAAGTATGGTGCTAAAACTGAGTGCAGTACTCTTGCTGAGATCTTACCAGAGAGAAGAAGATCCACTTGCCTCATAGGCAACACATCATCTCACTGTCACATTTGTTTTATTCACAGCACAGCTGATTCATAGTCAGGTTGTGATGCATTAAAAGGATGAGTACTTTAACAAGTAGTGTGTGGCAACAGGAACCAAGATGTAGACTGAAACAGCTGGTGCTGAGCACATGTTGTTTACACTATCCGTGTGTCATAGACTTCCACCTTGGACTAGCTTTGGTTTAGTATTGCAGCCTGAGTGCCCACTAGCAGCTGCAGTGCTTTGGGGTGCACCAAAGGCATGTCTTCTGGCTCAGCTTTCATGGAAAGGCATCGAGTTTCATAAGCTCTAAGAGTTCTCTGTGGTGTAAAGCAAAGCTTGAAAAGTGGTGATCTGCTTCTACATCTGATCAGAGCTGGAATACTAATATAAATGCATCCTGCTACAGCCAAATCCTTTAATTGGGCTGCTCCTATGTCACTTGCTCCATCCTCAATTTCTGTAGTTTTTCTCTGACTCAGAGCTGTATTGTGCACTTGTCCCTGTTGAATAGCACCATATATTTTCAAACTGTAGCTTCAATTTGTCAAGATCATTTTGATTTCTAAGCCTGTCCTCTAATGTGCTTGCAGCCCTTTTCAACTTTGTCAGATTGTCAGCTTTAATAAGCACAGTGTCTATTCTGGTATCTACACCATTTAATGACATTCTGGAACAGGACTTTTGCCAGGAGAGACCTCCTGTATATCTGCAGTAAATGTAGTCTTCTGTTTTGACATTGATTAACTGAGAGACTGAAAATGTTTCTCTCACTAGTTCTGCAGAACCTTACCTTATATTAGTTTAATCTAGGCTGCGTTTTCCTAGTATGCTTTTGAAAAATCTTCTCTAACATTTACCATAGCAAAACTTCACTTGTCAAGTTGTATAGCCTCTGTGATTCACAAGGACTGTTATCCTGTTATAAGAGGAAATGAGGTTGGTTTGGAATGATTTGTTTGTGATTAATCCATGTGCCTGTAACCCATTTCTTTCTTATCTTCCCTTTGCTTCCTCTGTTTGAGAATTGTACTTAAATGTATTGGGCCATAATTCTGCACCTCCTCTTTCTTCTTACTTTTAAAGATAGCTGTTATTCTTGCCTTTCCAGTCTTTCAAAACTTCACCTCTTCCACACAGTTCTTAAAGATAGTTATTAATGGCTGTGGAAATGCTTCAGTTATCCCCTGAACAATGTGAACTGAATTCCATCAGCCTTGCTGATCTCAGGTCATTTAACTCACCTGAGCACGGCCTAATCTCTTTTCTGTCATCTAGCCAGAATTTTCAGTTCTTTGCTACTGATGTAAACCCTTTTATCATGGTTGACCCTTCTAGTGAAGAAAGAACAAAATAGGCATTACAGAGGTGGCTTTCTTCAAGTCATTAGTCAGTAGCTTTCTCTCAGTTGTTGGGTGGATCAGTTCTCTCCTTGATTTTCCTTTAACAGTTTATGTTTTTACAGGAAACTTTTTGTTATTCTAGAGGTACCTTACTAATTACAATTCTTTTTGTGCTGTGGCTTTTCAAATCTTATCAACATATTAGTACTATTCTTCTGTGCTTGCCCATAGATTTTGATTTATGTATGTTATTTAAGTCTGAAGTGTCTGAAGAACTCAGAGTGCCAGCCATGGTGCTGTCTTATTGCAGTCCTTGTTCTGCGCTGCAATCTTTATGTCTCTGCTTTTGACATAGTTTCGTTAAGCAGCTATCAAATCTTCTAACTCCATTTTGCTCTCAGGTTGTACTTCTCATGGAACATCACTTTCCCACCTTCAAAATCAAGTATACTCTGCTTATTATTCTGCTAGGTGGACAAGTCCATTTTTGACCACTTGATCTCGTCTGGTGACCTGTGGTAGCTCCCAGGTGTTGCAGAACCTCTATAATTTTCAAAAGCCTTCTACTGGATCTATTTTCTTTTATCTTTTGATGCAGGGCAGAAGTTTAGGAGATGAAGAAGGATATGAGAAGATAAATGGCCAAGGTATCACCAGGATTTTGATCCATAGCCATGTAAAATAAAGGTTTGTAAGTAGAATAAGAAAAGAGTTAATGGACAGCACAGCTGTGATCCAGGTAGGTTATGGTGTCTGCTATGGGAACTAGTCTTAAGATTTACAACACTGATCCATTTATCATCTTTTTCTTTTTCTTCTTTTTAAGCTCATTGTAAAAATCATAATCCCAAAGGTGGCCATAAAGATTATATACAGAACAAATATTATGGGAGCATAACTTTAAAAAGTGAAGTATCAAAGGCCCTCTTTCTGTGTAAACTAAATATTTTGACTGTTATTTCCTTGTGAGTCACAGCAGAGACTCTGATACACTATGCAAATAATAAACAGTGCTAGGCATCAGGATGGCCTCTCTGCAGCAACTTGCCATTGTTCCAGTACAAAATTCTGGAGGCAGATAAAGGTCCTGACATAATACATCTGGCCGATTATATAGCACGCTTGGGGTACATTCACCTGCGTGAATCTGTATACAGTTACACAGGAGTCATGACAACAGTATTGACTGCATATCCAGTGATTCATGTACTAGAATATCAGTACAAAAATTCTGTTTTCTAGGTTCACCTTTCTAGAAAAAGCTTGTTTTACCAGACTTCAAAAGGGTTATTTTTCTATAATGATGGGGAGACACTTGGGTTGACACTTTGGAGCTTATTAAATTTAGTACATTGCACAGCTGAACTATAATAGTATCCTGCTGCACGAAGAAGTTAATTCTTCCCTCAGGTTCACTAACCTGTGGTGTTTAACGCTGCTTGTACAGTACTGAAACCAGGACATCTGGGATAAGCAGTCTGGGTTCAGACGGTGCCCTCCTGTAGACCTCATTTTAAGCTGCTGACATGACTTCTCACATGTCACCTTAACTGCAGTGCTTTTTTAACACAGAGTATTTGTCTGTTTCTGTTTTCTTGTTTTTCCCCCCAAATCTCTCATCATCGCAAGGATCAGCTGAACTTTCTCACACAGCATCCACATACATAAGTCTTCAAGCCCCTGCTAAAGGTCTTTTTCAGCCAAAGCTCTGCATCTCTGCTCAGAAAGCACCTGAAAACATGCAGTTCCTTACATGGATTTAAGAACTTGTTTATGTAGTTTGAACCACACAGGCAGGGCTGAGCACACTGCAACTCATTTCACCGACAGAGGTTCAGAGTGCGCCTTACACTTTGAAACCAGGTTCTCACCACCACTACAGAGAGAAAGCCAAGCACGCCGTCGGACTTGATGTGAATACACATCTTAATCCTGCTGGGCAACTGTGCACTGACCTTGAATTGGGATTTATGGCTTAACTGGTGAAAATATACCCTTTGGAGGTGTCCTGCAGACCTTCCTCATACCTCGCTGAACAGACTGAACAGGTTCCGTCGTGTTTGCTTCCCCATTGCCTCTGTGTACACCTGGTCCTTCCCTGCCTGATAAACATACCTGCTTCTCAGTCATGGGTGGGCTGCAGTTGTAACCGTGGTGCTTTGACACCGTGCTGGTGGCATGTACTCATGCTGGTGGCAATCAAGAACAGTGCCTATAACCAAGAGTATCAAAGGCAGTGGAAGTGGCCATTTTTTCATTTTTTCCTTAACATCGAGTCTCTTTTTTTGTTGTTGCCTTCAAATCCCTGTATACCTGTGGATGGGCATGGTGAACTTCAAATAAGCAAATGACTACATATTTTTGCTTGGAATTATACTTTTTTCATTGGTAATTTTTAGTTTCCCATGCTGTCAAGTTCTCCAAAGTCAGACAATTTCTTTCTGGAATAGAGTTTATTCTCATAATTGTCATAGCTGTTTGTTACATGTACTGGCAAGCAGAAGTCATCCCTGACTGTTGTGTTTTGGGTTGGTTTTTTTTTTTTTTTCAAATGAGAATCCTGCTTTGTCCTGTCATCTATGATCAAAAGGTGTATATTATACAAAAATGCCCTAATACACTAAAATTACATATAGTAACCCATTAAATATAGTAGAGAAAGAGAGTGATTAATACTTCATTTCTTACATATGTAGTACTGCAGCTTTGGAGGTATTTTTATGAGTATATTTCACACATACATGATACTCATTAATCCTGGTGTAGCTTGGAAAACAGGTGAAATGTGATTTAAAAAGTCTCCTCAGAAAGGCCTGTACACTACTCTGAGGCAATCTCATTTACTTAAATTTTCATTTTACCATTCTCACAGAGAGAGAAAGAAAACACACTACAACAAATACTTTCTTACAAGATGACAGTTGTAGAACCAAATCTGCTGTGAATTATAAACTGCATTTTCTGTTGCTTGATACGCCTAAAACTGAAAGGCATGTGGCTAAACTACTCTCCCATGATTAATCCAGTACTGAAATGCATAAAGAAAAGAGCAGAATAGCTCTTAACAAACGTATTACAACAAATTATTCATGAATTTTCTTTCAAGCAAATGAATATCTGCTGTTCTTCTCAGCAGAAAATCCTGGGCTCCAAGTTTTGACAAAGCTGATAAAAAATAATTGTTTGAGACAATAAATTCGCCTACAGAGGACATTGCATTTCCCACATCTTCACTTTTTATCAGGAGAACACTAAAGCTGCCTGGAGGCTCTTCAAACAAATGAAGTACAGGCCTAAATAGATGTGCTTAATGTTGTCTAAATCATAGCAAAGTACTGAGAGGGCTGGAAATCTCAGCACCTCCAGCTGCTCCCATAAACACGTAAGCCTCAGCTATAGCTTAAGTAATTTCCTCACTCTTTTCAGGGCTATTGTACAGTTCTGAGGTGTGCAGGTATTAAGCTTTAATCCAGCCTAGCCAACTGCAAGGAGAATGAAAAGTATTTCATAAAACACCTGAAGGTGAGCAAGGGTGAGAAGGAGAGACAGTCCTGTCTACGGTGCAGAGGGCACTGGATTGAGCCCAGTTGGCCCAGGAGATGCCCTGAGACTGTGAAAGGTGTTTTCACATCCACGGTGCATGGAGAAGCACCTCCTGGATTCCTGCTGAGTCCTCCCCTCACTGTGAAGTTATTCTTCTGAGCATCTTTTATCTGCCATTTAGAGACATTAACAAATAGCTCTATCTCAGAGAAATAACACTAGAAATAATGAAGCCTGGCTTCCTAGGGGTTTGTGTTTCTTGGCTGATTACAAGTGCTGATTGATGCTGTTTCCAATCACAGAAGATGACTCCTATAACATTTCTTCTCATGGATTTTTGGGTCTTTTAAATGTATATAGTCACAGTATAGTCTTTCATTTTTCAGGACTCTTCTGTGGGGTCTTCAGCTGCCTTTTTTTCATGCAACACAAGGAAAATGGAGCCCTCTCTCCTCCTGGTATATTTGTTTGAAATCATCACTAAAAAAATAATTGAGGAACACACATAAACATACATACACTCACATGCCTCTGCATGACCAGAGAAATCTCACTTCCTACAGAAATCAGGCTAAAATAATGGACATCCTATAAAATTTATGTACACACACCCACGTGAATGTCTGTACCACCAAAAGAGAAGGAAACAAGTGAGGAATGGCTCTTCAGTTGTGACCCTATGTTGTTGTGGTCTGTAGAAAGACACGGAGGATGAGGCAGGGGATGTTATTTGGGATGCTTTTACTGATAGCCCATCAGTAGGATACACTGAGACTAGAATTAGGTGCATTACAGCAGCCACCAACCAAAACCAGACCTTCAGAATGCTAAAAATGTAAGAGTTCAAGCCACGTATTTATTATGAGCTCTAGGACTGTGTGACAAGCCTGACTCTCTTCCCATTTACACTAATGGAATTGTTGATTTTCAGTTAGCTTGCTTTTGGACCAGGCTGGCACAAGCTGGAAGAAAAAGCAGCCCAGTTATTTCATAACACCTGTGATAAAATCAAAGGTGAGGTGACTGGTGTGGCACTGTGATGATGTTCTTAGCTGTCTTATCCTCTTAGAAATCTGAGTAAGAGAGAGTATAGTGAAAGATTTAAGAAAAAGGAGCATGAATATGGAGTTTCCTTGCCAAAACAAATATGTGTGGATTTGTAACATGTCTGGAATGGGGCCAAGCAGATTTTACAGAATGTTCATTCATCTGTGTTCTTGCTTACACAAGCCTATACACTAAAATGTGTTTAAAGGCATGTGATTTAACACGGGATAACTTTATCATCTCCCTTATTCACTTAATATGAAGTACATTAGATGTATTTACTTGTTCCTTTGGTTTCCTTTCTTTCTCTTACATGGACTTGAAGATTTTCCTCTTCTACTTGACTGAAGTAGAGTGGCATCTGTAGAGACATGCCTGCCTTCAGGACAAAGTGAACACTGATATATTCAGAAGTAAATTATGTTCCTCACCAAAAAAAGAAAAAAAAGAGAGAGAGAGAGTTTTAAATGCTGTTGCATTTTTCAGCAAGGAAAAGTTCTTATCAGGCAATATTTTAAGAACCAGGCCTTTCTCAAGATGGAAGAAATTCCCCTTCATACTGAGCTGAATTTGTCAGGTCTTTTTAAGAAACAACCTTAAGCTACAGGCTTTGAAAATTAACTGCTGAGAAGCCTGAATTTAAAAACATTATTATAAAATTAAAAAAAACCCAAACCAACCAACAGATGAGATTACTAAAAAATTTACAGAACTGTTCAGAGCAGCATCCTATACTGAGAAACATCTAGTTTGTTTTGGGTTTTTTTTCCAACCCAAACTTCCTTTGAGTTCAGCTCAGGTTTTGCAGGTGCTTGAGCTGCTGCTGGTAATTCCCCAGCCTGGCAAATGGGACGGATGTGTGCAATGTGGGTCATTACCTCGGCTCCTAGCCCAGGCATTGGTACAAATGAAACCTCTCTGCCAGGGGATGTACAGCCTGTGAGCTACAGTTCTTGGAGCAAAGCATTGAGACCAAATTGCTCGCAGTGCAGCACAGGGCAGCCAAAGTTATCCTGTGCCACGGTCCACTGCACAGGGGCATAGGAAACCTTGAAACAAGACCTCTTAGAAAACTTTGGTGCCTAAGCCCTCTTATGCACAGGCTGCCACCTTCACAGAGAAGTCACCCTGGTCTCCGTCCTCTGCTTGCTCCTGGGTCTCAGCCAAGGTTGCTGGGTATCTCTTGCTCCTACCCTTGTGAAGTATGTGGGGTGAAGGCAGAAGCTGCTCTCTTGGTTTTGCATGCCAAGGCCATGCAATAAGCAAGAAAGGAGTGTACTGGACCCTATCTATGCAACTGAAGTGAAGGAAAAGGTGGATATTTGGGACATGATATGCAGCAGAGACAAATGAAAAGCTTATGTGTTCTTACTAAAGTTAGTTGAAGAAAAAGGAAGAGGGTGCCAGGACATGCGAAAGAAAGTGTCATGCTGATTTTGTAATTGCCTAATTGGACAAAATAATTTCCTCCTGCAGGGTGGCCCTCTCTTGCGGCTCCAGCAAGGAAACGCACTACAAAATGAGGAACTGGATTTTCTGAATAAACCTGTTGTCTTTATTGCATTACCATTTTATGCTATTATGACTATTGCATAATTACCCACTTGTTGTGAGTACTCATGTCTTTTTACATATTTCCTGCTCTCACAGCCCTTGCAGCATGGGACCACCCCAGAGAAATCCTTTGTCAAACATTCCTGTGCTCTAATGATGCCAGAAAGTGTTTTGCTTTTTTGCAATCAATGTCTCCACTAAATTTCTTAGCACTTAAGGCTTGTTTATCTAGAGGCCTACAGAAACTTGTTCGCATAGTTGGTATCCGTAATGGATTGGTGACAGGCAGCAGTAAAATGCTTTGATCCCAGTCCTCAGGTGCTGTAACTTGTCTGAGGTGGATGGCTGTGCCGCTTCCACCATTGATCAAGAAGTTTGTAGCAGATTATTATAATTAAGCACCTTTGAAGTGCCAAGTTATATGAAGCTCTGGTGCAGTTCAGGTTGTAGAATTCAAATTAAGTTTATTAATATTCTCATTTTTATGGGATATCATGCTGTTTATGGAAATGTTTTTTTTCTGCACAGATTTGTCTTGGTGAGGCTGCTTCTCTTGGGAAAAGCACATGGAGGGAAACCATCTGAGCTGAGAACCTGTCCTCTCTCCTGATTTAATCCTAACCTCATGTTTTCCTAAGCAAGTCATGGGATCTGCATCTCCCAGGGGAGGTTTAGACCTAGCCTTGCAACTGAACCAGGGTGATAAACAGCACTTTGCCAGCGTGACACACAGGGCAGCTCAGCTAAGCACAAGAGGAGCGGTCCTGAGCTGGGTAGCCTGAAACTGTGCCTCCAGCACACCACCACCATGAAAGTTAGAGCATTCCTCCAGTAATCTGACCAGGAAAGGGTCACCTCAACAGTTTAGTAAAGTAAAAAAACAATAGCTTGATGCCATCTTTGCAATTGTGTCTCCAGGGCTGTACTCAGTAGTCACTATGAGGCTGGGAGGCAGCTTTGTCAGTCCTCTAATTAATGCCTTTGCTGGCAGCTATTCCCACTCCCTGTCCGTTTCCAAGAAGCACCGATATAACCAGCACTTACTGGAGCTGCCACCCACTGCCTGCCACCAGCCCGACGGAGCACCCTGTGCAAACCGTGGCAGTGGGTGGGAGAGAAAATGCTTCACAAGGACACTTGAGAGCGCACCCAATTGTCACAGCCCCGTCTACAACCAAGTAAGTGAATTTACTGACCCTTTCATCAGCCGTGCTCTCACTAAGGGGAATACATGTTGGAGAAATTTTGAAAAAAGTATGTGGGTCTAACAGTGCTGTCAAAAGAGGAAAAAACACCCTGACTTTTTATTTTAGAGCATGCAGGGACAACCTTCCCCCACATTTGAACTGCAATAACCATCTGTACAGGTGACATTCAGATACCTGTCCCTACCTTCTCTTGCCCCAAACCAGCTTTCAAAGAGGTCAATATACATTAAAATCTGAGTAGGATAAAGTAAAAATGCCAACATATATAAAATGTTTTAAAAGTTGCAGTTCCACTCCACTAGCACTGTGACTAAGAATGGAATTGGAGAAATGGTTGACTTAAATCTTGGAGTTACCAAATAAACAGTTTTTAATACAAATAGACTGGGAAGCGGTGAGGGAGGTCTTAAAATATGCAGATTTTAAGCACTCTCCCTGAAAGCCTCAGTTGCTGTCTCTATTTTTGAGGGATTTGGTTTATAGGGAGGAAAAAGTGGTTGTGAGCACCCAGCAAGCAACCCATGCTAGGCACATTGCTGGGGTTTTTATTTTGGACTAGCTCTGGTCTTGTCCTGTGAGCTTAATTGACATTAGCGGTAGAATTGTTTTGATTCATGCAAGAGCAGCCGAGACTGTATGTCTCCAGCCTGCTCTGTGATGTGAAACATTGCATGGTACGTGGCGGAGGGTAGCGGAGTCGGTTCCCAAGAGAGATCCTGCTTTGAAATAAAACACTAATGTAGGCAACACACTTTGTTAATAATTTCTCAACACAAAGTAGATTCCTGGTCTGGTTATCATTTCTGCCTGTAACTAAGTAATATAAAAATGTGCCATCTGCCTAAAATTGTACAAATATGACAAACGCTTGATATGTTTGTATAAGAAAATTCCAATATGGAGGAAGAAAGTACAGGGATGCTTGATTTCTCAATGACTACTGGAATATTTTGGTATGTAGTTACAGTACTACTTCATGCTAGTCTAAATCATCGGTATTAACAAATCTGGGAGCTTCAGGAAGGCCACGTCTGTAAAAGAATTTACATCTTCCACTAACGGCGTAATTTTATAAGGTCTCAACAGTCTTGAAATTTGGCCTATAGTCTGACTGACAGTTTGTGTTGCAGATTTAGAGGGGATATGAAATTTTCCTATATCAAAGCTGAAGAACAGTTCTGACAGCTGCAAATGTTCTCTGAATTAATAATGTGGAGCTGTTATAAGACAATATTTGAGAAAAATCCATTTCTTTCTGCAGCATCGAAGCCCCTTGCTTATAAAATATTAAAGAGGATTAAAATTGGTATGCTGCTTGAACGGGAAGAGAAAACAAGAAATCCACATATGAATCCAGAAGTGAAAAGAATCATTAGTTCCAACTGTTATTAGTCATAACTTATGATTTGGGGTAAATCAAACACTCCTGGAGTACCTGGACTTGCTACTAAAATTCAGACCAGAATTTTGGCTCTGGCTTAGGAAAGAAAATCCGCTTTCTACCTCCATTATTTAAAACCCACTGACCAATCCTTATTTGCGGAAGCTTTCTCCACTTCTTTAACTAAAGCACACACCTCTGGAAGATTAAATAAACTTGTTATCTGCTGTGTAAGCTCTCTGAATACCAATTGACTAATCCAAAGTTCTGGTTTGTCCAAACTTTAGAGATACAGATCCTTCCCTGTGTCTCAGTGCTTCCTTACATCAGCTCTTAGTGACTAACAGGTTGTATAATGTCAACACAAAACCAGGAGCTATGACCTGGCTTTGTATTTTATTTTTTTTTTTGTCTAGCAGGGATCAGGAGATTAAAAAATTTAAGTTCAAGCCTACCGAAACTTCTCAGGTTGACAGTTTAGCCATTTTGTTCCCCGTTCCCACCTGCAGAAGTGAGAAGCCTGTGTCTCTGAGTAAAGCTCACCTGTGCGCTCAAGCTGCTGCAGTTCCCCCAGGCAAGCTGGTGCTTCCCCAGCCGGCGGGATGCTGTTTGTGCTGGAGCAAGAGAGACCTCAGGAGCTGCAGAGAAGTCCTGTTGCCCGGAGCAGAGTGCAGAAACACCAACAGCCTTGCTGGCACTTATCTAGGGGAAGCCAGGGCGAGCGCACAGGGGAGGGTAAGACCAAGGGATGTTGCAAGCATTGTCTGGCTGAGCGGGTTGAAAGAACTTCCCGTCAAACTCTCAGGGAAAGTCCCAGGCCTTGTATTTACAGCTGAGGTAAAGCTGTGGTTGCTTTTGTCATGCTGGCACTGACTTGCCCCTTGGCTATTGGCCAGAGCTAAGGCTTAGTTGCAATCTCCTACTTTTTGAAGACTACCTGAGAATTGCAGAAGCACAACAGCAACTATTTGCTTGGAAGGAGAACTGCTGCTTTTGTGTCACAGCTTTCCTGTGCTGTTCCACCTATGGGTAGGGACAGTAAGAATGTCACAACAGATGAAAGGAATTTGGCATGGGGACGGTTGAAAGTACCTGATCTCTGAGATTCTCTAGATATTCTTGGCAGCTACAGCAATTCTGTAGAGCCAGAGCCTGTGATGGATAGGTATTGAGAAATGAGTCTTTAAGGGATAAGCCCATGGGAGCATGCAAAGCTCTTGATGTTACACATCTCTTTGAAATGGGACATAATTCTAAACAGATGCCTTGATCAACAAGAGATCACTGGACTGGATCATAGTCCAGATAGGAGAAAGGGGCTAAGAGAGTCCTGCTGGCACTGAGATTTTATAAGTTTGGAAAATGAATTGAAGGGGATTTAAATAATACTGCAATCCAGATTTGCCCTGTCTGCCTGTAAAGAGGAAGATAGTAAAATGAAAATACTTGTTATGTCAGCTTGCCTTTGGGACGCTTGCTGAAAACTTACTAGAAAAAAAAAATTAAGAAGGTGTACTGGGTCTGGCCGAGCCCCACAGCAGCCTCACAGTGCTGTGCTTGTGCTGGTAGCTAGAAGGGTGTTAACACAGCAGTGGTCTGGCTGCTGCTGAGCAGCGCTGGCACAGCATCAGGGCTGTCTCTCCAACCTTGCCCCCCTCCATCACCAGTAGGCTGGCGGTGGGCAAGATTTTGGGAGGGGACACAGCCAGGACAGCCTACGCAAACCGAGCAGTGGGATATTCTATGCCATGACATCTGCTCAGATATAAAAACTGAGAGAAGAGAGGAGGAAGGGGGGCACTTGTTATTGATGATATTTGTCTTCCAGAACAACCGCTACGAGTACTGAAGCCCTGCTTCCTGGGAAGTGGCCAAACTTTGCCTGCTGATGGGAAGTAGAGAATAACATCTTTTGTTTTGCTTTGCTTCCATTCACGTGACTTATGCTATTGCTTTCATTAAACTGTCTTTATTTTGACCCACAAGGCTTTTTTTTAATCTTATTTCCCCATACCTCCTCCCCCCGCCCCCCCCCCCCCCCCCCCCCCCGATTCTGCTGAGGAGGGCAGCAATAGAGTGGTTTGGTGGGCACCTGGCATCTAGCCAGGGTCAGCACACCACAGAAAGAAACGACATACAGAACATAAGGCGGAGGTAATCTCTAAAAAAAAGTTTCATTCAGAACAATCTGTAGCTGTACTAGGGCTGAAGAAACAATTTGTGAGAGCTTGAGTGAGAGCTTGAGTTCTAGACAAGAGATCAGATCATGTTTGAGATTTAGGACAGGAACAGCCTGTGGCACTTGTGCACTGTGACAAAGAGCACAAACCAACGTGATGCCTTACCCACTGGAAAAGATCCAGGAACTGAAAAAGATGATATTGATTTGGAAAAGCTTGGAAGATTCAGCAAGGTGCACATGACCTGGCTCAAAACATCTTACAGGAGCAAAGGACACTGAGGCAGTGGATGTGCCTGGGGTTAAACAGTGTAGTATTCATTTTCAGATGATCCATCAACTAACATGCTGCCAAAAATAGTCTTATTACACTTGAAATAAAACCTACAGGTAGTGGAAAGGAAGGCAGTTGGCTCACAGAGCTTAAAATCAGAAGGCTAATCCTACTGGAGATATATGAAAAATAAATGTTCAAATTCATAACAGATGGAAAAAAGGGGTAAGTGCTATGCCCTTCAGAGCATTGAGGTGATCTAAGCATTTTTAGATCCTGTGTAAGAACACGAGCACAAAAGCTGAGAAATAATTTGAAGCTGTTTTCCAGTGGATCAATACCTTATGAATATTAAAAAAATGCAGGAAAGGGTTGAATTGTGCAACAGTTCTCACACCTATGTGATTCCTTCACATTGTAAGGCCATGCTTTAAGGAGGAGCTGAATACACTCATTGCTCTGGGATGACTGGAGGAGCTGACAGAGTAATTCTTGTGGTTACAGAAAAGATGGATGAAACTCCTTGCTTGTCCATAGTTAGACCTGAAGGAACAAAACAGGTCTGTTACAATACCGAGGCAAGATACGGTCAGTGACAAATACCTCTCTGTCCCTAGTGCATCATGGGGCTCCTGGCAGATGTTCAACTTAGGAAAAAGAAAAGAGGAGGTTTATTTGAACTTTCATGAAACCTTTGTGAGTGCACTGTTTTCTCAGATGTCTATTTAGGCTGCATTTGGCACCTGAGGAAAAACGTGATAAATTTTTCATGCCTTTCAGATTAGCAAGATTTATACAGATGACATTTAGATCTGATGAAAAACACTGGCTTGGAGCAGCCATGGAAAAAAATAAAAACCTGTTCTGGGATGAAGCTGGACAAACAACACTGTAAATGCCATGTAACACAAATAATAACATACCTGAAGAAAAGTTAGCACAAACCCCAAGTAAACCACCAGAAAATATTCAGCAATTTGTGTTCTTCAACAGTATTTAGGTGCTGAGATGTAAAGAGAAATGTGTAGCTTCTTGAGAGTGCTGTCATAATGATCTCACATGTAATTATTGAAAAAAATGAGAAATAGAAGGAATTAATTAGACATTTCATACCTGAGGGTAAATCATCTGTGAAGGATTTTGAGGCATATGTCAAAGTTGTCTTTTTAAACAGTGTTAAAAAACCTAACGATCACAGTAGTTTATGAGTTAACAAAACTTAGGTATACTCAGAGGAACTAAAAAAAAGATGATTTAATCTTATGGAAATAAACAAACCCATACATTTTTATTTACTGAAGGCCAGTGCTGTTTGAAACTGATTATAAATCATAAGGAATTACCGAAGAGAGCCTGGCCATTGGTTATCTTTCACTTTTTTCAGTTATGGAGTGTGACTTGCAGCTTCAATATAACCTTGAAATTGCAAGTAGGATTTTCAGAGCATTTGACAATGGAACCAAATCCAGAGAGGTATTTGTACATCACTCTCATTGCAACAATGGTTACTGAGGCTGAGATACTTCAGAAAACAATTCATATCATGAATACAAGATTAAATTTAGCCTGAAAACATGAGAGTGGTGAACTTGACAGTACTACTGGGAAAGATCTTCCAAAGCATACATGCAGTTAATTTCAGGATTCAAATGTGTAAGGAAAAGGTCAGGGACATCTTGTACATGAGTCTCAGCTGAGCAATTGTGTTTAGAAAAAGAATAAGGCACATCCTATGTAGTGTGGCCATGGTGAAGGCTGTATCTAGTGAAATAGTTTACAGAAAAACAGGAAAAATCCTGCATTGTGAGAGGATGTGCATATCTGCGTTTCCTGCTTTTGTGTTCCAAACCATTATTCTCCTTTTCCTGAGATAGCCTTAACATCTATTACTATTTGCCCTTGATAAGAAGACTCCAGAAGACCGTGGTGTGTGTCAAATTTCTTTTTGTTGACCTACCATACCTGACATTAGGAAAATGTTCTGCAAACACAAGCTTAAACAGGGAATTATGCTTTTGGAGAGGTTTTGTCCAGTCCCTCTTGCTCAGTCCAATAAAGCAATGGAAAAAGGAATCAAAATACCATGTGGAAGTACAGACACAGGTGAATCGCATCCACACAGATGTCCTCTGGGGCCCTGGGAGCTGCTGGTGTTTCATGAGCTGTGTGAAGCTGAGGCAGGAAAACTGGCCCCAGCATAGAACGAGCCTGGCCCAGGGTGCTGGAGCAGTTGCAGGGCAAATGGGGTTGCTCCATCCTTGCCCTTCAGGCAAGACCACTGGCAACTGGCCTGTTGGTCCTGCCCTGCTGCAGCAGCCTGCACCCTGCAGTGACCCTGGCCAGCTCAGGAGGGGAGCGCGGGGCTGCTGCCGGCTGGGCTGGACAGGTCTGGGGTTGGTCATTAGGTCCTTCTGGCCCTGGAGGAGGAAGGGCAGGGCCATTGGTCTGCACACACAGCTGGTCCCAACTCTCCCTCCTCCTGCCCTGCAGGCATTCTCCCTGGAGCAGGTGGTCTGACTTGGGGAGTGTCAGTGTGCTCCTACCTCTACCACCACCAAGGGCTTTGCTGTGACTGCAACCCTCTACTGTCCCCTGCAGTAATCTGCCTTCTGGAAACTTCTTTGGGCTGCTGGTCTTCCCGCAGGACCTCCTCCAGACCTGGGATGGGAAGCAACTGGGACCCCTGCAGCCACCAAGAGGCTCCCTGCCACCTGTCCTGCACAGCCTCCACCTCCATGTGCAGGTGAGAACACCCCGTGGTCCCTCCTCTGGCTCCCCCAGTACTTCTCACAGCTTCTGGCTCTGCTCCGCCTCTCACCTTTCCATTTTCACCTCACCCATCCAAACATCCACTGAATCACAGGACCTGCTTGCTGAAGTTCTCCTGGCTCTGGCCACTCTGTCCACCTCTACCACCAGAAAGGAGGAGGGCAAGAGGGGCGATGCTGTGACCACAGGGGTTGCTTACCACTCCTAGACAGCCGACAACCCCAACGACCCCCCAGCAGCCTGCTGGGAGTGGTGTACTCTGTTCTGTGTCCCTCTCTGGGGTCCTCGTGATACATTTTTGAGCTCTCATCTCTCACACTTTACCCTTCCCTTTTTTCCCCCCATTTGTTGTCTCCTATCATCACTTGCCTGTGTTCCTTTTTTTAGGAAGGAAAAAAAGAGCAACGGTGTTACAAAGCTGCGTGCTGTTTGTAGGAGGTTGTTTCCCCAGGCTCAGAGATATTGTAGAAGAAGAGATGACAACCTTCTAAAAAAAAAAAAACAAAAACCCAGAAGGGAAAGAGAAGAAAAGAGGCACAGAGCCTGTCACTTTGTGCTGCAAAATCTCCATCTGACAGCAAACACACACTGAGACCAAGGAGTCCCATGACACACAAGTAGGATCACTGCCCCTGGGAGGAGCAGTCCTGGTGCCCTAGGGGAGCCAGCGTGCCCACAGGGACACTGCAGGGTGCCTCAAAGGCTGATGGAAATTTACTAATAAATCCAATCTCAAGGTTGGTGATAAACATTTGTAACTCTCTCTGTTATATCACTGTTTGAAATATACTTGTTTTTATGTTTTCCTTGGCAGGAAAGGTATAGTCTTGGGACTGTGCCTTAAAGTTTTAGCATCTGAAGCAAAAGTTCTGGCTATAGCATTGTAAAACCTTTCTTTGTTATGTGCAGCCTTCACAGACTGAAGGACATAATAAACCAGATCTTTCTGAGGTTCAAAATTGCAAAGGTATTCAGGATGGATGTCAACGCATCTTTCAGGATTTATACATTAGAGATCACAAAACGCCATCAAGCACACTAGTTAACCCAAATCTCAGTGATGCCAGAATAGGACAGATTTCTACCTGAAAACTGGGCATACAGTAGCATGTTTTTAAAATAAGTTTGTCTTTTATTCTTTGCCTCCTAATACGTCATTTTTGCACAAAGCATAGTTTGTTGGGAGTAAAGAACTGGATCCTTAGTGTTTAGGGATAGCTGGCTTGACATCAGCTTTCCCAGAACCAGTAAACGTATGATTCTTGTACCCTTCACAAAACCACAGATGCAGGTCTCACTGTTAAATCAATGGGGTTTTCGTACAGTGGCATTATCACTGACTGAAAACAATTCAAAGTAACGTCACGCTCCTTTGCCCTGAAGCTATTCTGTGAAGCTTGATTAAAAAAGAAAAAGAAAAAGTGGTGTTTAGGAGGCAGATTAGATCATATTCCCTTTCCGATAAAGTCAACAAACTTTCCTGAACTTTGCTTGACACTATTTCATGTGATGGTTTGCTTTCTTCATGTGCTCAGGCTGATGTTGTTAACAGTAAATGTTTGCTATCAGTTTCTACAGAGTGGGAATATCCAGACCTTTGCCAAGCGTAAGCTCTAGAACTTTTGACACCTTTAGTTTTCCTTCTTGCACAGTGATTTATCTGTAAGACTGTAAGGGAGATGCTGGGTGTGCAAGCAGGTCGCTTGAAGTTGCAGACCAAGATAAACAGCATTTCATAAGGTGCTCAGCAAGTGAAAACGCAAGCCAAAAATATACGTACAGAGATGAACTGTGGTGTGATCAGATGTTCAAAGGTAGAGAACAGGTGAATTTTTGGAGGAGACAGCCATTTCTAGCTTCTTTCTTTCTATATAAATCACTAACCTCATCCAACCTTTCTATGCTTCATTTTGACCATCTCCTGAGAAAGTGTTTGAGAAGTCAGGAGTGTGAGAGGGGGAATAATTTTTCTTGTCAGAAGTGAGACTGCCACATGGGAGGCTGGAATTCAGTAATGACTGAAGCATATTTCTATTTGCTGTTCTCAGCTTGGCCAAAGCTATCTTGGATTCCTGCCTATAAAGTTAATATCTGCAAAGGAACTACATTCACAAACATATGTGTGAGATGTCTCAGGTTTTCACTGCATCTCATTAGTCTTCAATGCACATGAGAAGATCAGTAAAGATGATCCTAGAGGGATCTCTTCCTTATAATAGTGTCAGTAGGAGATGGGAAAATGCAACTATATAAGCCGTTCTATTTTTGGTGTTATTTTCTAATTTTTGGCTACCTGCCATTTTGTGGTTTTTAGTAGGGATTAAAGGCACTGAAAACACTTGCAGCTAAATATCAAGTTTTGTGTGCTAAATAGAGGTCATTTTGTTCAGGTGCTATTTGTCATCTATTCAGAGAGTGACACTTCGTTTCTGAGATAACTAATACCATTTGGTATCAGCCTTCCTTGCTGTTTCAGCAGATAAAGCTACCCTGTGACCAGAGAGAGCTCCTGTGCGTGCATTTTGTGAAGGCTACTCTGGGTTCCTGCTGCATTCAGCCTTGTTGCTTTGTTTCTAATTAGTCTTTCCTTAAATTACAACAAATATGCAGCACTATCGCTCACTAAATTTATGGGAAAATACTCTGCTGACAAGAGTGCCTACGAGGCTGCCAAAACATCCTCTGACATCTTCGATATAGTTAACTGTTTGATGTGGAGCAATATGCAGGATTTTAACTTCCTAGCATTTCACAGATAAACTATACTGTGATTTTATGTGAGATGGAAAGCAAAATACTTGTAACTGAAATATTCTGGGAAGAACATCCCAGTACAGTGAAAAAAAAGACTTCAAAACAGATTTAAATTTTTCAGTCAATGACCCAAAACAAAGCCTAGGTTCTGAGCTCCTGACTGATCCTTTCTGGAGTTGGAAGGGCATATTTTTCCATGGCGTGTGGGGAGGTATGAATGTTGCACAAATGTGATGGTGTCATACTGGGAGTGCTTTATTTTTGTAGAATGTCCTCAACAACTAGGGACACCATGCTTTGAACTTCACAGGAATGGGTACCATATTTTAGGTTGTGTGTTCCTGTCCAGTACAACTTCAAAATGGGGCTAGGAAAAGAAAGGGTAATTTAAGAAATATTTATTTATAGACCATAATGACTTTGAGCTGAAATCTGCCTGTTACTTTGAATAGATCCTCACTGTCTACAAGACGTGTGTCCAATGAGTCATTCCAGTAGATCTAGTGTTTTCTTTTAAAATTTTATGTATGAACATCCATAGGTCAGGGATGATGATTTCTCCCCCGCTTAGTACTTCTAATGAACTGTTATATTTAGGGGAGGTTAAGAGGTGTTTGATGTGTTCTGGAAAGCTGATTATCTCTTCTGGATGTTTATATACCTGCAAAATGTTACAGATCTTTCCTCTGAAACTATTTTTTAAATTTCACTTCTGAAAAAAACATTTTGTATTTTCCCTACATTTGGAATGCACCCATATTCTGAAATTTAGAATTGCTCGTGAGAGGGAAAATAAGCTTTTGAACTACTTCTGCCCATAACCATACCAGACTATTGTATTCTATTTATGTAGTGTCTTTACAGCTATCATATAGCTAATTAAAAAGTGAGCCACAAGGAGAAATATTAACCCTAATAATAACAGAATAGAAAATTTAGTGAGATCAACCAATCCATTTGCTGAACTCAGAAAGAATACAGAAAACCTAAATGCATTTTGAGCACTTCACTGCAACGGCTAGATAATCACACCACTGGCATAGCCAGAATTTTTGCTGAGTTCAATTACTAACAAAATCACCCCTGCTTCTAAAATACTCAAACGTATGACCAAGTCACAGCAGTGAATTACTACGTATCAGTTGAGCCATAGTATCTCTTCATGTCTGTGATCTTCACTTACTCCAATGAATACTACCATGTTAGTTTAAATCTCTTCCTCTGAGCTCTGCAAGGCCTAAGTCCCCTGTCAACCTAGCTCTGACTACATGTGCATAGTATTTATGTCCTACTTTAATCCTTCCTGACAACTTGTAAAAATAGATTTTCCAGACACAGACTTCTTAACAGATATTTCTCAGTATCATCCAGCACAGGAAGAGCTTGAAAAGCATCGTTTTTCTTCTAGGCTAGTTAGACATATATAACATATTCTTGTTTCCCTTTTCTGTTTTTCTTTTGAAAACAAGAACTTCATTGTCATGAGTAATAACCAGCAGCCACAGAAAGAAATAAAAGTTAACATTTAGCCTTGGAGAAACTATTTTGATATCTTTGTAGCTATGCTACCTTAAGAAGGGTAGAACTTCTTGTCCAGTGGTACATTTATGATATTACAATTAATCAGAGAAAAAGGATTTGTACTGAATTAGGAGAGCAATAATAAAGGGACATGAAAATGAATAGGCTACTTCAGTGAGTAAATGACTTCTGGTGCCAACCTGGAAATGACAGAGAGGACTTGAATGTCTCTAGCATTATCAGGTCTCTGAGACTCATCAGTAGTTTTATTCAGGACTTTTGAGTGTTATGTTATCGCTGGCCATCATTGCTATGCTTGGCCACCAAGCAGATGACAGAAGAAAAGTCATTTGAACAATGCAAGGAGCTGGTTTCACTGGGTAAGACAGTTGTCTGCATGACTACTCTCATTTACTTAGCAGGACTTGAGCAGTGTGGCTCAGATTACTGAAAGTAAGGTCATGAATCAGTTCTTTAAGGAAACCAGGTTGCACTTGCCAACACTATGTGGAGGGTGGGTTGTGTATACAGCAGCTTTAACCAGTGGCAATCCTGTCACCTGGAGAGCAGTGCAAAGCTGGGATTGATCCAAGGGTGAGCAGACCCACGTATGTATCCCACCATCTCTCTCCTCTTTCAAAATCCCAGAGCTTGGCTGATTGAAAGGCTGTTGCTCAGCTGTCTTCGTCTGGATTGAGAGCATGAAGCCCTTTGACCCGTCTTCATTTTTTTGTAGAGTGAGTAATAACACATAACCCACTGGGAAAGGTTGAGTTTGAGTTCTTCAGGAATGACTGTGAGCTGTTATTAAATGGCATAATTTTTCCAAAAGGCCTTGCTTGTTATCTTGGCAGAACAACAAGTGTTCTATCCTCAAAGCCTCTTCCCTTCACACTTTCCACTCACTGACCTCACAGTACTGACCATGCTCTCTCTGCTTCTCTTATTTTTTTTCTAGCTTGTCTGTTTGTTCTTTCAACTGTTTTTAAAGTTCAGTTTTTGCTAGCAGTGAGCTTTTCTCTGGTTTCTTTGTCAGACAGTATCTCAGCCACAGTAAGATTTTTTTTTTTTTTTTTTTTTTTTTTGTGAAGGTAGTGTTTACAGCTAACTCAATGAAGAGGGAATGAGAGGTCTCCCAGAAAAAGTAAAGATGCAGACTTTCAGGTTTCACAAGTAGTACTTCACAGGCAGGTGTGCTCTGAAAATAATGCTGACAGTGGCCCTAAGAGACTATATATAAAAAAGAGGACAATTTCTACCCAGTTCTTTTGGGCCTTTTGCCCTCCAGCCCCCAAGTCCACTTTGTTATTTAGAAAAATCAAGAAGCAAACAGGCACAAGGTTCAGGTAGACTCTATGAGATACTAGTAATGGAACTGGAAACACCAGTATTACATTTTTATTATTACAGTAAAGCTCTTTTCATCTTGACCATTCTCATCTACATCCTGTTTTTTTTATAAGTAGTTAGTTAAACATGCGCATATACCTTAGAGGAGTACTCTGTGTTTTGCATTTTTTTAAAGGATGTCAGGAAGTTACAATAAATATCTCCATGAAATTTGCTTAATAAGAAATTTCAGAAGCATTTGTCATATTTCTGCTAGCAAAGTCAACTGAAAGGCTAATTTTAGCAATGGGAAAAGCTGCTTCTATTGTGACAAAAATTGTGGCCTAAGGGACAGAGCCACCCCCTCTAGAAATTAATACTTACAAACCCACATTTCTTTCAACAATCTGATGGCAATGCTATGGGAAGCTACTCATGGGAAAACAGAGCTGTCAGAATAAAAAGTGTTAATCTTCTCTAAACCAAGGAGGCTTTATTTATTCTTCTGAGCGATAGGAACAACTGAACTGTCTTCTCTGAAATCTCTGTCTCCTGTAGATAATATGCTTGGTTTAGTACTAACTCATACTTTAACTTCTGTCTCATGCCCTTGGTATTTTTTTTCATCATGTAGACCATATGCTTCTGGGAACAACAACTTACTTAATGTGATTTTATGTTGCATCCACAATTGCAACTAAGCTTCATGGGTACAAAATACACCAAACAAAACACACCATGCAATTTATGTGGGCTAAACCCCCAAACCTTACATGTTGATCCAAGAATTAATTAAGGTATTAGCAGTCTAATCAAAAAGTTATTGTTAGTCCCATTTTGATAAAACCAACACTCCAGATTTTCCCATTACTATAGCTCACTCCTAGTCGTGATGCAACTGATAATTGTACACACCAAATGCTCATATCTGCCCTTTTCTCCAGTGTTACGCTCACCGTTCCATTGGTCCTCAAGAAGCAGGGGAGAGAGTTGTTGGCATCCTGAGTTCTTCACTGGAAGTAGTATGGTGTTGCTGAGGATTTCCTCCACCTTACTCCAGGATCTGCTTGGGGCTATATTTATATCTTTCTTAGCACGTACTGCACGTTCCTCTTTCTTCATTGGTCCTTAATTCCACTTTACATCTAAATATACTATATATAGTATGTTTTAATTACATATGCTGTATATTTGTTCTTTGTTCCTTTGTTATCTCTAAAGCCAGTTTTACTGGCCTCCCAAGGGTTTAATGACCAGTAATTGATCATTAATGATTTGTTTATAGCCCAGGAGCCTCTGGTTTCATCCTGCCTCCACACTTATAAAACTGCTACTATAATCTATTACTTGTATAGTCCTCGACATTAGTTTTATTCTAGGTCATAGCTGCCTCTACACAAAATAACTACTGTTCCTTGACTTTTGTATACAGTAATCTCAGAAGTATTGTAACAATAGGCATTAAAATACCCAACCCTACAAAGCTAAACTAAAAGTTTAACAAATTAGGTAATGTTCACCTGGCAGGTAAATAATTGCTGTTACAGCTCAGCTAGCTAAAACAAAGCTCCATGCAGGCCAAGATAATCCAAGCAAAACTATCTTGATGTGCCCTAGCTCCAAGGCTTTTCAGACATAATACAAAGGTTATGGGCTCTTACTAGCAATGGCAACACCATGCTTGCTAGGCTGTAGGGCTCTGCCCTGTGGAACCAAGCAAAGAAGTCTTGGCCATGGGTCTCATCAACCTTAGGAGGTGAGACCCAAAGGAGAGGACTCGTGGTGTTCCCAGTCAGGCGAGAAGATGGGTTCCTATGTTCTGGATTAGTTTGTATTGTCTAAGAACTGGTAGCTCTGGTTCCTCAGTTGTACAGCACACCGCAGTCAAGCAAGCCATGATGTTCAATATAAAATCTCCTAGGTGAAAAGGAAATGTTAAAAAGAACTTGCGTAAAAGTAGCCCCATTTTCACACCTAAGTCCTACTGAGATCTGCAGCTTATCTCTTCTGAGGAGCCTGATCTGAGTGACACATATAATGACTAAATACAGACGTCACAGAAATGAGGGCACAAGGAAGATTTCTAACCATGGAGCTCCATAGGAAAACATTCCTTCCAGTCTGGAGCTTTGTGTCCCAGTTTGTCCTTGGGCCAGTCCAGTGCCTGACCTGGACGAGAGAAAGTCAAGTTTCAAATGGGGAAGAGGGAACAGTCTGTGGTGGACCACAAACCATTCTTTTCTGTCAGCACTGACTTTTCACTGGTTCCTGTCCAGAAGCACTGTTTGAATCAAACACAAAAGAAAGCAGAGTGGTGGGCTTTTTGTTTCGAAAAGTTAATGTTGTTTCCCAGGGTTTGTGCTGTCTTAAATGCAGCTTCCTTTTCAGGGATTTAGGTGAGGGCAGAGGCAGATGGGACAGAGGCATGAGTGCTGCCTGGGCACAGGGTACAATCGTGGATCCCCTGGATGTGTGCTGGGTGAGGGAGCAAACTGCCAAACTTCCCTCGTGGCAGTGAAAACCCAGCTCTTTGCTATGGTGCCATGAGCTATGAGCACTGTCAGGGAATCCTCCGGCAGATTTCTTCCCTCCAGATGCATATTGGGCCTTTTCTGCAGCATGCAATGGCACTACACAGTAAAACTCTGGTGTAATATACAACATGAATCATAAAACATCTGCCAGTAAGGAAAGTAACTGTCCCAGCTAACTGTTGCAGGCACAGTGGAAACTCCTGCTGGTTTATTATAGCCAGTTTATAGGATTTATTTCTGTTTGACAATAGGAAAAATGAAGTTCTCAAAACATCTCTAAAACATTAAATGTTAATTTACTTCTACTGTGATGGTTAATGTAAGCATCTCACATCAAGAAGAGAGGTTGGATTTAATCAGTTTTTTAAATTCCACCTTAAATCATCAGAACAGCATATTTTTTTTGTACTAAATAGAAGAATATGCATTTCCCATGTAGTGTGTTCTGTTTCTCATATAAAATGAGCTTTGTTTAGAAGATCCAGGACTATAAAATTATCAGGAAGAAAGGAATTAAATGATTAAAACAATAAATGTGCTTCTTTAAAAGAAGACAAACAGCCTGGTACTCTAATCCATTACATGCCATGTGGTCACTTACCTCATAACTTCCTGATAGCCACAAAAAATTACTGTTTTGGTCTTGTAGAATGTAATCTCTATCCTGTATCAACCAGTCTGTGCTTGTTTGAAATTAAATCTGTAATAGTTTTGGGGAAAATTTGAATTATTATTAAATTTTACTCCTGTACTCAGGTGTACACATAACTGATGCCCAGTTATGTCATGTTGATGTGGAATTGTATTATGTGGACTTGTTTCAGAAGTGCCACTAGGATAATATGATGTTGAAAGGTCTTTTTCCCTAAATGATTTTTTCCTGCCTATTTTAGCAATATTTGGGAAAAAGAAGAGGGGAAAGTTAAATAACCTAAGCAGAAATTATCCAGTTTCAATAGCAGAAGTCCAATAGGGAGGTGGTTGTTGAACATGTGATCTTCACAAAAAGTTGTTAACTTTGATCATCACAAGAAATATTCATGTGAAGTGCGCTCATATATAGCACACACGAGGGATATACCTTTTAAGTGACAGCGATTGAACTGGAGATTAAAAAAGCATTGTATTATATATTAAATAATTAATTTTGCAGTGATTCATTATAAACTCAGAAGCGTACACGTGCATAATTGCAAATGGATGCACAAAAGGGAGACGAATGGCATGTTGGTCATTTTATTATAACTGTGGCACCTGAAGCCTATTTTATGACATATATTTAGAGACCTATAGCCAGCCATCACTAATCAAAAATCTCAATCATCTACCTAGAAATCTTCTAAATTGATCATAGAACATGCTTAATGGGAGTGAGACTTCACAGCATACAAAATACATTGCAGAGTGGGAGAAAGCATGCCAGACCGAGCAGGTCTCTCACTCTCTCCAGAATTATTTTTCTGTTGTAAACAGGCAGAAAGCAAATACAGAAATACAGGCCAGCAGTGAAACTGCAGGTGTGCAAGACAGCAGTGCCACTGAAGCAAAAATAATAGCGTTCTTTCTTTTGAAGACATTGTGAACATAAATGCAAATAAAAAAAAAAAAAAAGTACAAAGGAAGCAATCTGGACAGTCCTGGAAACCAGTATACAGTCCTGCATACCTACTGAAAAATATATTATGAAATACATACTGAGAAAGTTTGTATAGGTGTAAGTAACACTATGTTAGATTTATAGTAGGAAATCCTTGAACTGTCAGAAGGCATGTTTTCTGTAAAGACAGAAAAAAAATGCACCACACACCAGAATTTTCTTCACTTACAGAGCTTTTGTGCTGCTAGTACACCATTTCATGTTGTAGATAACTCAGCTATCAAACCCTTCCTGGAAAACTCTTTGAAAGCAAACCATCAGTGCCAGATCACTCAGCAAAACAGGATAAAGTACTTTGAAAATTGTGTGAATAAACCCAAGAAAACAGTTGAAAGATCACCTTGGTCTTAGTCTTCTTTAACTCAAGAACAATGTAGAAGTCTGCTACGGTCTAAGGAGCAT
This sequence comes from Falco punctatus, assembly GCF_963210335.1. NCBI lineage: Eukaryota > Metazoa > Chordata > Aves > Falconiformes > Falconidae > Falco > Falco punctatus. The sequence continues at coordinate 74,497,380 of NC_137583.1, forward strand.
AGCACACTGTTGTAAGAGCTTACTCTTCCCAAGAACCAAGACAGATGACTTCAGAGCAACAGAAGCATCTAAGCCAACAGCTTAGATGATGCTTTTCAACCCTTGTGCCAACGTTTTCAGGGTGTGACAGAAACTTGACCCCAATCAAGCCAAACAATTAAACCTAATATCAATATATATTTTCTGTATCTTTTTCATTGTTGAAGCAAAGTGTTGACAATAATCACTGTTTCTTTGCATCATCTATGCAATCTAGTATAGAAAATGTTTAAGCTCTGGTATTTTGGTGTGACTTAGCAAAATACTTTCCACCTGGCCTTATATTTCTCTGGGAGCCTAATGGTACTGACTAGCACAAGTGGGAAGACCTCATTTTCTTCTTACAAAGAGGCCTTGTGAGAAGTCAGATATGTGATCGAACACAACATCCTTTCATGAATGTATATATATTTCAAGAAAAACAGTAAATAAAAAAATAATTTGCATTTTTCTATGACAAATAGAAAGCTAAACTTTTTGGCTCCCAGTGTTTTAATTGTACCTGTTACCTCTGATGACTTAGTGATAGTGTCACTAGTACTTAAAACTTTGGTATACATTGTTATAGTTAGAATTACATGAATCAGTAACCTGCCAGTGAAAATTGCTTCTTTTCATCTGTGTCTTGTATTCTAAAAATTACAATGTAAGAATTGTCTTTAATTTTAATTACGTGGATATGATTAACAGTAATACTGTGCTGATGCTGGTGGAGTACTCATCTTTTAATTTTGGCCAAGGATGCAAATTGCCTAGAAGCCTAGTTATGCTCCCCTGAAAGTTCCCATTGACTTCAGCTGTGTAAATTTGGAAACACTAATTTATGTATCCCTTCATCACACTGGCTGGATTTTTTTTTTCCCCTGTGTGTTACTCATTGCTTCCTGATTTTTTTTTTATTTTTATGTGCTTACGGGTGCCAGTAGGGCTGCAAGATCTAACTGTAAGTAATTGTATTATCCCAGCTTTAAACTGGCAGGTTAATATTACTCAGGAGGTGGTTTCACACAAACAGATAAAATCCGACAGGATTTTACTGGGTCTCAGTTTGCAATCAAAATAAGGATAAAGGATATATTCTTAAGTCATACAGCTGTGTGAACAATTGAAATCGATTGGAGCTGTTGTTGAGCTCACTTGGATCCCTAGTCACACAGATATTTTTGGAAACGATTACACAGCTAAAGTAGCAAAGAAAGCATTAAGAAGGATTATGCTGATATTCTAGTTTTACTGTCTAGGGGTGAAACCACATCTCTTATCTACTCAAGAGCAGTAAAACCTGCTCTTTTAGAAAAAAAAACCAGTGATCAATATAGAAAAGATTCATTGTATAATGTTCAGGTGTAAGCCAGAGACTTGGCATGAAAAAATCCAATAGAAAGCCTCATGATTGACTCATTAGAGAAAATAAGACTAGATATTTATTTTAGGGGGTTGGCCTATTGTTCACTTGGTTTTATAAAGCAGATGATTTCCTGTTTGCTTATCCTATTCCATTATCCCTCCTGAAACTCTTTGCTTGAAGGCTGCTGTTCATTCCCCAGTTTGCCCGGTCCCACAGCTTGCTGTACTTGATGCTGCTATTAAGCCTTTTGTTTACTACTGACTTGGGTAGTGCTGCTTGTGTTGATAGTAAGCAGGTTTGGCAGTGCTTTTGCAAGGAGTGCAAAGATTTGAGAATACTCTGTGTCGGAAGATAAAGCCCACATCAAATAAAGACTATTTCGAGTTTCAGTAATCTATTTAGAATGCCACTCTGATGGCTTGAGAGACTCTTACTACCTACAGCTTAATTGACCTAATATGAAAGCGTTTGGTTTCCGTTTATGGCACTGTTATAGCTGGGTATTACTTGGGCTGTCATTATTGATTATCAGTGCTGATATTACTCGTTAAGGCTATTTACAGAGAACACCCAGCTGCTCCAAAGAGCGGTTTGCAGCCAGCAGGGCTGCCCAGGGAGCGAGGGGCAGGCAGGTGGCCCCGCCGCCAGCTCTGCTGATGCCGTGACCAGGCACAGGGTGGTGGGGTGGTGGCTGGGTGTGCACACAGGCACGGCGGCACTGGGGCTGCTCTGGAGGCATGGGGTGCCTTTGATTTCATCCGAGGTCTGCATGCAGAGTGGCACGTCCACACTGTCAGCCTTTCTCCATGGAGGAGAACTGTACATGGGAGACACAACCGTGAGGATGAAGGGAGCACTGAGGTGCTATTGCAACAGGATATTTAGTAATATGTATAACCGTTATATAATTGGAGAAGGTCTTCTGCATCTGTGTCCCACGTGTGCTGTTGCAGTCAGCAGTAGTTTACCAAATCCCTTTGCAAAATTTTCAATCTCCATTTCCACCTGGCTTTGGATTTCTGTCTTCAATGCTCCATTTAAGGAAGCTGATACAATACCTTATTTTCTGTTGTCTGGGAAATTTGGCTCTAATTTTTGGCCTAGACAGTCCAAAGTGATTTCTAATACTTAATGCTACCAGCTGTTAAGATAAACAAGTAGCAGTTCCTGTATGTGAGAAGAAGCATCAAAAGAGAAGAGAATTATAATAAAGGACAGGTGTGTACCTGTTTTCTTTTGAGAAGAAAAATGCTGATACCTGTTCTGTGATTGATAGCAATACATAATACATAAATATCTGTGGTTTCAAAAGCTGTTGCTAGCCATGACAACCTTGCCTTGACTGATGAATGTTCAATTTCTGTAGAGATAATATAATAACATATTAGAAACATCCTTTAAAATAATAATGACTGACTCCATTTGAATCATCTGAAAGCCTTAAAGAGGGAACAAATGTGCACTGAAAAACACTACAATGCTTCTATGCTCGACAGTTATAAATATTTTTAAAGATCTCAACTAGTTGCTTAGCTGACAATTCAATTATTCAACCTTGTGCTGGCGAATATCATAACAAAATTTGTCTCTGTAGTGACAATGTAGTAAATCTGAACTAAAAGATGTCTTTGGAATGAACAAAGAATCTACTTGTTAATTTTATTTATGTGATATCAAAGGAAAAAAGCAGCTGATTCACCTACTCATACGGTATCTCTTGTTCAGCAGTCTAGCACACAAAAGAGTAGCATTTTCATCCTTCCGTGTTAAGAGCTGTCTCTTTTCTGACTGCATGGTAGTTCTTTGTGTAAGGTTTGTACTGTGTAAATGCTGGGAAATCAGCCCTCGACAAATCATGAGCTCCAAAGACGACCTGCACAAAGCTGCTGGAGACAGAGCAGTGCCTGTGGTGCTGTGAGGCCCTGAGCTGGTGCCTGCCCAGCTCAGCCAGGAGCTGTGTCACTGTGGATGTGGCCAGTAAAATGTCAGTCCTGCCTGGGCTTCCCTTTGTAGACAAATCCCCACACCTTCTCCACACACAGGACAGTGAGGCACTGAAGAGGATCTGCTTTTTTTATTTTTTCCTGCAGAGACCAGCTTCAAGAGGAGAACTAGTCATTATCACCATGTAGGACAGGTTATCTCCCAGGGGCGAGGACACATTCCTACGATGAGTACTAAAGCCCCGAGGTCTGACAGGACCCAGGTGTCCTGGTCCGATTTTATCAGCAGGCTGCCAGCAGCTGGCCCTGAGGATGTGACTGCCACCAGGCAGGTGTGGCCCAGCCTGGAGGGGAGGTTGGGGTATGGGGTACGGGCAGCCTGGGGCCGGTGCACCCAGGTGTGTGCAAGGCAGGCGTACAAGCTTGATAGAAGGTGGGAATTCTTCTGACCACACTTACCTGGTAAATCCAAACCTGCCCAGGGCACGTGTATCAGGCCCCACATTCATGGAGTCCCGTACATCATGATACGGCTCCCAGACCCTTTGCAGTCCAGCGCTGCTACCTGTTCACTCTCTCCTCATTGCATATGTGCCAGAAACAACACTGAGTCATACACCTTGAAAGATCTGGGTGGCTGAGACCCATTTCTGTCAGTATAACATGCAGCCATCGCTCTGGGACCTCTGGTAGTTTGAAAGTGGCCATGGTTTACCTAGCACGAAACAGTGCACAATCATTACTGATGGCCACCCCTTGATCTGTCTGTTGGTGGTCCATCTTTAGTCCTCCAGGTTCCTGGGGACAAAACAGATTGATATATTCATTTTGAAATGCTTACCCTCTTGTGCTTTTGACTGTAAGGCTGGAACACCTCACAGACCAGGGAGCAGAATTGTAATTGAAATATGCTAATTTTTTAAAAGATTGAAACTCTGGCCTTAAACTCCCAGAGAGGAAGGGCTTCCTCTTCTTCCTGTGCTTCCATCCATGGAATGCTAAGGGAAAAAAAAAACCTTGGAAAAAAAAGAAAAAAAGGTAAAATTTGCTACTGTATAGATGCAGAACTTTTATTAGAAAGGCCGTAAAGCATTGTGATGAAAATAAAAACCTCAGATGTTACTGTACTCTTGGTCAGAGCTCAGACTGAGGCTCAAAGACCAAATGGGGAAGAAGGCACAACAGTACGGGCTGATGTGAAAGGGAAAGCCAGAAGAGAACAGTTACAGTTAGGTGGCCTGCTGGTAGCTGCAAGGAATACAGGATGCATCTGAAACTTGGTGTCCTTTGTGTGCTGCTCGTAGAATAACTAGTTTTACAAGAGGCAGCACTCTGCACTTCTCAGGGGGACAGGTATGGGCAGATTTGCAAGGCAGGATAGGCAGTGTGAAAGGGCCTTTGGAAAACTCAGCCAAATGTAGAGATAAGGGGGATCTTTCTAGAAAGTTCTTCTTTTTTACTTTGATACAAATACTCAGACCTCACATTTAACATACATAACACACAAAGCTGCTCTTTCTGGGTCTCAGAATGGCATGAACATATGGCAACATTTCTTAAGTTCTTGCATTACTTTGCATTTTCTGGTATCTTTCTCACTCATGTTACTCTCTGCAAAGAGGTTTTGTTATTTTTATGAGTATAACTCTCATAGAAAGCATTGTGCTGACAAAGATTAAAGGATTGTAATGTAGATAAGGCAGGAGAAAGGAGTAAAAGGTGTGTTTCCAGAAAAATGCAGTAGTTCAGTTAAGTGCAACACATTTTCAGGGGCTACTCTACTCATAATTTATATTCCTTGTACGCATAGAAACAGGCAATATAAAAGTATGTTTACAATAGCACTCTTAATGAATAAAAGTTGAACTTTAATATTCTACCATATCAGCAATAAACGGAGAAGCCAAACACTGTATTTATATTGATTCCTTTCTGAGAGCTGCTGAGAGAGCTCCTGTCGGTTAACTTTATACACACTATCGACTCTCCCTTTGCCAGCAGAGTTGGAGGATGGAGCTCTTGATAAAGGCTGAGGAGCGAAGTATGCAGAAAATTACCAACGAGTCAAAGAAAATGCTCACGTCTCAACAGATGACGTTGGGACAAGCACGTAGGTCTCAGTTCACCTTTGTATTTTACAGGTGAACTTTGTGGGCATGGTAAGCTGAGGTGAGGGCAGCCAGAGGGGGACCGAGCACCACTTAGAGTCATAGAATGGTTTGGGTTGGAAGGGACCTTAAAGATCATCTAGTTCCAACACCCCGCCGTGGGCAGGGACACCTTCCACTAGACCAGGTTGCTCAAAACCCCATCCAGCCTGGCTGGCTCCACTTCCAGGGATGGGGCATCCACAGCTTCTCTGGGCAACCTGTTCCAGTGCCTCACTGCTCATAGTAAATATTTTCTTCTTTATATCTAATCTAAATCTACCCTTTTTCAGTTTAAAGCCGTTAACCCTTGTCCCATCACTACACACCCTTGTAAAATGTCCCTCTCCAGCTTTCTTGTAGGTCCCTTTCAGGTACTGGACTGCTATAAGATCTACCCAGAGCCTTCTCTTCTCCAGGCTGAACAGCCCCAACTCTCTCAGCCTGTCACCTCTCCTAAAAGGTGCTCCAGCCCTCTGATCCTCTTCATGGACCTCCTCTGGACCCACTTCAACAGGTCCATGCCCTTATGTTGGGGGCCCCAGAGCTGAATGCAGTACTCCAGGTGGGGTCTCATGAAAGTGAAATAGAGGGGGAGAATCACCTCCCTCAGCCTGCTGGTCACGCTTCTTTTGATGCGGCCCAGGATATGGTTGACTTTCTGGGCTGCAAGCGCACATCGTTGGGCTGTGTTGAGCTTCTCATCAACCAACACCCCCAAGTCCTTCTTTTCAGGGCTGCTCTCAATCCCTTCTCCACCGAGCCAGCATTTGTGCTTGGGATTGCCCTGACTCACGTGCAGGACCTTGCACTTGGCCTTGTTGAGCTTCATGAGGTTCACATGGCCCCAGCTCTCTAGCCTGTCAAGGTCCCTCTGGATGGCGTCCCTTCCCTCCAGTGTGTTGGTGTTGGTGCTTGCTGTTGACACTGCTGCTTCTTCTGGGGACATTTACATGCCAAGCAGCAGTATCGTGGGGTGCCAGTGGTGAAGGGTAAAGATTCCAGCAAAGGTACATAGGTACCAAGGGTCTTGTTATTACCTTTTTTGGCTTTGTGAGAAAAAGAGCTTGACTTTAATCAGTACTGTACGACAGTGCCCTCCTGTGCAGGACGGCAGGTCAGGCCTGGACAAGCAGCAGAGAGTAGGGGTCGCAGACCTGGAGTCTCTGGGCTGTGTTTCCATCAGACCTCTGTGCTTACAAGTCTCTTTGAGTGATGGTTGGTGTGAATGACATGTACAGGGAGATGAATCACAAAGAATAAAAGATTAGCCTGTTAGCTGGAAAGAGAGCTTGCTGGTGCATATGGAAACACTCGTGACTTTCTCACTAGCTTCCTTGCTTTGTGAATGCAAATTATTCTTGATAAATCCTTTGCTGCACTACGTAAGGGTTAGAGTAATTGGGCTTTTTTTCCCCCTTGAACTGATTGCTCATCATTATAGCAAAAAAGCAGGGAATTGCTTAGAAGGAAATCCAGTCTTGTTAATTCTTTCCTTGACTGTATTAATACATTCTTTATTTAGGCTTTTGTCAGAAACACAGTTTTAGTACTGCAAATATTACTACATCCTCTCACTATTCCTGTTTTATTGAGTTCTATGACATTATCTTTGTTTTGATGGTGGTTGTCATTATGTATCAATTCAAATAGGTCCTCAAGGAATATTGTGCTCAGGTTGTTTTCTCTCATCACAGTGGGCAGCTGCTTTTCTTTTCTGTTTTCTGTTAAGGTGCCATTTCTTTCAGTCACAAGGGTGCTTTTTTGCTGGTGTAGATAATAAGTGCAAGATTAACTCACAAGGCGGGCACTTGCTGGGAAGCTTAGCATTAGCTTATGAAATAGGGAGCTGAACACAGTAACTGCCTATCCTGTAAAAACTGAAATTAAATGAGCTTACATTGTTATGACAAAAAAAGACCACAAATTGTCTTGAGAAGTATGCATTCACATTCTAAGAAATGTATCATTTATCTAATAAATACATCATGTTCCCTATACATATTATCATATATCTCTCTCATTTATATATCTACATATCTTTCTCAAAATAAATGTATCAGAACCCTCTCAAATTTTACTGACAATTTTGAGTTCTTAGCACTTGTGACTTCTCAGTGTTCCTGAGAAGAAGCAGCTGATTTTCAGGAAACAAAACAAACTCACCAGTCTTATGCCTAGTTTTGGAAAATTTCACCTCCATATTGGGAGCCAAGCATCTGATAATATTAGGAGTAAATTAATCATTCTGAAATAAATATATATAGATTAAACCCTGAACTTTTCTTTTAAAGCAGATAACCTTAACCCACAGTATTTTACAGTAGATTTCCAAGGTTTTTAGAAACATTAATGAATAATAATAGTATATTTTGTTATATGAATAGAAATAAAATTATCATTGGTATTACTCCTTTAAAGTGTCTATTTTAAAAGGCTGGAAATTTCAGAGACTGGAAGAAGGCAGTTCTGTCACCAGATCTGGTGCTGTTTTTATCTGATTCTATTCCTAAAGAGAAAGGCAAAGGAGTTTTAAAATTCTCCTCTCTAGCTGAAACTGGGTGCTGGCTCAAAGACACAAGCACATATGCCCACAGAGGAAAACCAAAATGAGATATGGATGCTAAGGCAAAGTCTACCCCACTCTTGAGACTGTGGCAAATGCACTGTGGGGAAGGGCAGCTGAAGCCATGGTTGCTCTGTCCTGCTGACAGATATCTTCCCACTACCACAGGAATGACTGATATTCCATATTCCAGGTAAACCCAAATCAGAGTCCATCTACTCCTCTATGCCAGGCTGCAAGCTATTATGCTACAGTCATTGATTCCCATTAACACACTTGTCTGCTGGGAGAGACCAATGTATCTCAAAGAGATGCAGATAGTAGCTTTGGCAGTTCAGTTTTCAGCTGCCACAGCATGTCCGTCATGATGTCTACCACAGCATGGGCAGAGAGCCTCCTTGGTGGGGCTCATGGTGGCCGTGGAACCACCCTGGTTCCCACTGTAGCGGAGGTGAGTGCTTAGTGCTCCAAGAACGTGGCATGTAGCATAAAGCACTGTGGAAGCAACCATTTTTATTAAGAGACAGGGCTGGCAATGGAGTAAGTCCTGCTTACAAAACAGCTTATGAATTTTACATTGGAGGAATTGCTGGATAATGTACACAGATGGTGTTGGGAGCCTGGTGAAAACATCAGCGTTCCATGTAGTGTTGTCCAAGTGAAAGCAGATGCATTTAGCATGGTATTTTTCTGAGTTTTGGTTGGCTCTTCCAATCTTATGTATTTGTAAGTGTCAATTGAAGTCGTGCTGACCTGTTTTCTTGGGGCTTAAATGCTTATATAAGACAGATGCCAAGCCTGTAGGGTAATTACAGTACTAATTACTACTTTTGACATATATTTCTAGTGATGAGGGTTGTTTTCAGAATGCTTTTGATGCTATTTTGTAAGGGCTCTGAGGCTTTCTTTTCCATATTATTTTTCAATGCTGACATTTGCTTGTTCTGTACTTTTAGATGTAGCAATATAACAGTAGACAGTAAAGCAAAATCAGCCATAGGTTTTATATGTAATAGGAGGCATAAAGTAAACCCGGCAACAGATTTTTGCTATGGGGAAAGAATATTTCTGGTTTTCTCAGTAGTTTTGCTGTGCAATACCCTTATTTAATTTACTGTTCTTGTATCCTTAAAAGAGAGGACAAGAACCATCTGAAGGTAAAAGAAGTTGAGAATCATAACTAAACATAATCATGGCTCTCCTGCCAGTTTCCAACAGCAGCCTTCTTGTCTGTAGCCTTTTCCTTACTTGCTTATTTTTGCTCTTGTTATTGAGAAGAGACTTTGCACACGTGTATGAAAACACATGTATCTTCTGCCATTCAGTTATCATGAGATGATGAAAGCAAATACTGTAAAAAATGCCAACAAATATAATAAATCTATAACAAATGCTGAGGTTTGCTGCTGAGGTAAACTCATTAGACCACATCTGAATTACTACAGCCAGTTTTGGGACCTCAACAGAAGAAGGACATCAGTGAATAGCACCGTGTTTAGCAGAGGGCCCCTGGAGTGGTCAGGGCTGGAGCACTTGCCCTGTGGGGAGAGGTTCAGGGACTGGTGCTTGTTCAGCCTGGAGGCAAGATGACTTCAGGAGGGAGCAAGCCCCCCCATACTGACAAGGAGGTTATAAAAACAGAGCCAGCCTTGTCACAGAGGTGCACGGTGGGAGGGCAGGAGACAAAGAACATAAGTTTATCAGCGGTGATCTTGACTGGATACAAGGAGAAACTTGTTCCCCATGAGGACAGTTGAGCTGTGAAACACTTCAACCATAAAAGTTGTGCTGTCTCTGTCCTTGTAAGTTTTCAAGCACTGACTAGACAATGTCCTGAGAAAGCTGTTCTAATCTCACCCTTATCCTTGCTTGAGCAGGAGGTTGGACCAGAGACCTCGTGGGGCCCCTTCCAGCCTGAATTATCCTATGGTCCTTTAATTCTGTGAAAAATACTTGATTCCCATTCAGGGATGTGTTACTTCAAGGAAGCAGGAAAAGGATTGGGAAATCAAGGAGCTAAGGCAGATGGGAAGCATGTGGTGAATGCAAGGCTGGCTGTTTCTGTTATTTTTTCTTTTTTGAAATGCACCTGACTCATCTTACTGCTTTGAGCAGCATGATCCTTACAGGTTTTTTTCTTCTGTAGGACTTCATATGCAGGTGAACAAGGAGTGCCAGATGCAGCACAGTTTCTAGGGGAGATGGGTAGAAAAGCAACAGATTGTCCAATACTTATTTTCCTTTTGTGAATAAGTGATGGGTTTTTTAATGCCTAACTTACTTCCTAATGAGTCTTATGGAGTAGCATTTCCTGTCCTTTACTAACAGTGCTGGAACCCATGGCCTAATTGCAACCAAATCTGATAGAGCAGCCTCACATATTAATTTTCCATGTCTTTTATGAGAGGAAGTAGGTAGGTAATGGAGAAGGACCCGCTTAGTGTCTCTGCCATCAGCTTAGGCGCTAACAGGGATGAAGGTCTGTGCAGGGGAGATCAAAGGTAAGTAAAGGAAGATCTGAGACCTGCAAGTGAACTCAGGCAGTGTTCACGCAGCTCTGGGTACCAGTCACAAAACTATGGGGCATGGGTCTGCAGTACTTCTGCGGCTGGTGATGTGGACTATTTGGATCTAGAAGGCCCACACTCCAGTCCCAGATGGACAGTTCCTTGAAAACTGCAATTTCATGCTGTTGAGTTTTCTATCCCTCCTGGCTTCTCCCTGTAATGAAGGCTATAACTGAAGAGGTGTGTTAGTTCACTGAAATTGGGGAGTTTCTCCATAATTGCAAACATATTTGCCATTCTTTTGGCATGTGCCTTGGCACTGAGGCTCCCTGAACAGATTTCCTTTCCTTGACCCTGTATGTGCAGCTCAGGGCTGGCTGCAGGGTGTCTGTCATTCTCAGACACATAAACCTGGGCAGTCTGATTTCTGATCAGCTGAGTGGCTTCGTATGGGATATGAAGAGTGAGAAAGAAGTCAGTATTATTTGGTTTGGATCAGAAGTTATGCAAAAGCAGAACCTCCGAAGATCCACCTTCTGGGAGGGTTACTTCCCACTGCTACCCCCATATGAGACCTGAATCACCAGATACACTCCCCAGTGTGGGGCCCATGCCATATGGCAGTATTGCCATCCTAGTGAAAGGCTATCTTTAAAGGCCTCCATCCCACTATACATCAGTATGTTGCTTTTCTCTGGCACGAAGATGAGTGGGAGCCTCAGTGATAACCCACCTCTAGGTGGCATGATGGTACTATAAAATGTTCAAGATAATTTTTATATATTAAGCAATCATTAAACCATGGTCATGGTAAGAACATGCTCCAAAGACCAACACCCAGGACCAGTACTGGATGATACTGATTCAGAGCATGCCTGCAGGTATCGTGATGCTAATATTGGAATATGGATTTGAAAAGCCAAAGGAAAATTGCTAGACATGTACAGTAGCTACATTTTCAAATATTACTTAGTCATTCACTTTTCAAACACTAAGAGGGCATAGCTCACAATTTATGAAAGCATCAGTTCATGATTCAGTTTTTGTAGCAGTCATGTCTGGTTTAAAAAATACAAAATAAGGCTGCTGTTGCTGAACTGCCACCATTTTCATTCTCTAAACCTACTTGCATTTGAAAGGATATAAAATGCGATAATATTTGTATGTACTGGTCATATAGTTTCTAGCACATCTGCAAATAAAACATCCAGAGGCTCACAGAAAGTTATTTGCACTTCACTAAGCATAAGCATATGAAACTCTTAGCAACTGCAATGGGAGCAGTGCACAAGTGTTTGACTGCATTCCTAAATTCTGCTTGTGGGCATGAAAGAAGTCCAAATGATAATTTTCAAGGGAAAAAAACAAATAAACCCACCCTAACTTTTGGGCTTTTTTTGTATTGCTTTATTTTCAGGTTGGTGCTTTCTCTGAGCTCTTCAGTTTGCATATGTCAAAGAATGCCCCAAATGCCAAATCCTGAGTAGTATTCACTTGAACCATCAATGAAATGAGTTCCATAATGAAGTAAGATTTCACACTAGCTCAGGAGATCCCCTGTGGTTCTTTGCTCTAAATAACAACAAAAATGGGACCTAGATAAATAGAGATAGTATAATATTTGATAGATCAAAACCTGCGCTGGTAAGAAATTGCTTATGAAAGCAGTTGAAGAAATGAAAAGTACTTATTTGCTGCACAAGAAGGAATAGTTCCAAAAATAGATTTCTGCTCTGCAGGGTCCTGTGACACTAGACAGCCTTTTTTGGTCCTGTCATGTTTTGCAGCAGCCTCTCTATGTCTGCTCCAGCATTTAGATTGGCACTTTTTAAACCAGACCTGCCAGGCCGGAGATGAGATACCTGGTTTTGCAGACCACTCAGTTCTTGTGTCTCAGGTGTGACGGCTCCTTACACCCTATGATGACTTTGCAGAAAAAGGGAAGCATTTCCCAGTGATGCTTAAAACTGTTGTGCACTGACTCTGAAAATGAGCTTATAACATCACCCTGCAGTAGTTAAATATCCCAGGCTACTTTGGTAAGAAAGGCGATGAAGTGACCCCAGTGGCATCTGCACCACAGTTTGCATAATTCCTCTATTCCCCTATTCTATTGCCCAGTAAGAAAATACTAAAGCACAAGTCAAACTTGGGAAAGGTGGGAAATGCTAGACTGCAGGTTTTCTTTGCAAAATAAATTCAGCTGCTTTGGATTTATTCAGCATGTTACTGCTGTGAACTACGTGTTCCCTTCTGCCACAGGAGCCCTTGTTCATTCCATGTACAGATAACAATTGAATATTTCTTTTTTGCTTTCTTTCCAATAGTGTTATGTTTTTAATGCCCAACCAACTAAACTAATAAAAACAAAAAACCCCACCAACCTGAAGACACAGAAATTCCATCGTATAATACTGTATAGACTTATTCCTAAGGTCTGCCAATGTAAATGCAACCTTATTTGTCCTTTAGCCATTGTAAAATCCATTAATATTCTGAGTGCCTCAGTGACAGCAGACCCTCACAAGGCAGAACCATGCAACGAAGCTCCCAGTCACTTGCTCAGCTCACACTTAGATGATGGATTTCAGATGACTGGCCCTCAGGATAGACCCATATGGCGCGGTATGACAGACTTGCTGTTTTTCCAGCCTGGCTGTGAAAAACAGTACAGAAGAGAAATTAAGAAATTCAGAACAACTGTCTCTAGTTCAGGCTTTCTGAGGAATGCCCTGTGCTGTGTGTCTTGCTCTGCCCCCTCCTCCAATCCCTCTGCAGACTTGTGCCCTGGCCGCCATCACCACTCTGCCTCCAGGCCATCCCCTGCCATCCCATCTGGCCTCAAGTCCCCTAGCTCTGTTTTGTTTGCCGTACCTCAAAAACCAGCCATCTCTGCCACTCTGCTAATGAAGTGTTGTGTCATGTGTCGTGCCCCCCCCCCCCCCCCCCATCCTCAGCACTTCCCCAGAGGTACCCCTCCCGAGATTGTCTCCGCTCTTTACCCAGGGCCCTCATAATTTTATGACAAACAAGATTTGCCCTGCAGCCTTGTAGTTTTGGTTAAGCTTTGAGTTCTTACAGGAGCGCTGTCATTTCTGACACCTCAGTGGCCCCCCTCATGCTAATTTTCAAACACTTCATTCAGAGCTTAGGGGCATTAACCACAAAACAGCTGAGAATAATGTATGGCCCAAGCATATTTTTTCCTTATGCTCACAGTACTGGTGGGAATAGTCCTGTGGCCAGACCTGTGAAGTTGAAGGTTTTATTGCCTTACTGCGCCTGCGTGAGCCTTCCCAGTGGTAGCTGATGGTTGAGAGCTCTATGGCTGCTGCGGTGGTAACTGAAACCTGTTGGAGTGGTCATTTCTCAGACCACCTGAAGCCAGTTACGCTCATGTCACTGGCAATGCCCTTGTTCTGTGAACAGTGGAAAAAAGTTGATCTGAAGCTTTAACTCAAGACAGGCGTCCAGGACAGAAAACCTCCCACTCAATGGCTAAATTAAAATCATAAGCAAATGAATCCAGAGCCTGATAAAAGACCTTAACTGTAGGCATTGGTCCTGGTTTAGCTTATAATATTTTACTTTATATTGTGTGTCCCTAAATCCCCCTGCAGCTTCACTGGATATATTCTTGAGTGTTTGGTGCTTATAGCTACTGCGTAGTGCTGCTGCCAGTTGTGAAAGGCTGCTCCGCCAAGCTGCACTGGCTGTAGGGATTTCTGTAGTGCTCTGTATGAAGGTGTGGGTGGCTGCGAATAAGGAGCTTGTTGCAATTTGAAAGCCCTTTAGGTACTTGAGCCTGGACAGAGCAAAATGAAAGATTGTAAGACATTATCAGAACTGGTTGCGTGTCTCTGTTACATTACTAACAGTTATTTAAAAAGAAATTGCATATACAACAATGTGAATTTCAGAAAGTGCTAAAGTGTTTCCTTTATTTTTATTACAACAAAATCTCAGAAGCTCTAAACCCATGAAGAATAACAACGAAACTCTTCAGTAAAGGATGTCAAAATTCAGGTTTTGTAGTAACACCTAACACTAATACATCCTGTTCTGCTTCTGCTGGGAATGTAAAAAATTGCAAAAGCAGCCAAAGCAATAACAACACAGTGTTTCTCACTATGACTAACATAGATTGAAGTAGTGATTTTCTTGTTCAGGAAGTCAAAACTTAACACATTGTCAATAATAATACATTGGTCTGGTGGTACTCTGAGCAGATTCAGCACTAATATTAGAGAGGGCAGAAAAGTGTGTGTGGGAGCAATGTAACTCTGTTGTTTCCTTCCCCCTCATTTATAAGGGAATATAGTAGGATTCCCTATACATATCTGAGAATGTGAATGTTGGTTTATCTTTCTAGAATACCTGGAAACCGATACATAAACAGCATTGCTGTACGTATTTCCCCCTGATGTATATATATTAAAAAAATTGTTTTTTTAAAGAAGTCTCACATGTTTTAATATCTTCCATACTTAATAAGAAGGGTTTGCAACGACTACTGTCTTCTGAATGCATGGATTCATACACCTTCCAGTGGAGAGGTTTTGTACACCCGAGACAGTGTGGATCTGGTGATGGCTATCTAGGTGCTGATCGCAGTCCAGACTAGAAGTTGGGAATTCCTTTTCTTACAGGTAATTCTTCATCATCCAGTCTCTTGAAGAATTATAAGGTCCCAGTCTTGTTACATCTAATTCCATTATACTACATTTTTTTCAGGCATGAGGAAAAATTATAGGCTCTGGAATGGATTCTAAGCCCCATTCAGAATAATTAGTTAAGATAAATTATTGCTTCAACATGGATTTTCACTGTTGTAAATTGGGTCTGATTCTGGATATATTTCTTTTGAGCAGAGTTGCTGGAGTCTGAAAATAATGATATCTCTCTGTGCTGAGGCTGTATTTCTGTGATGATGTCTCTGTAATTTTCTTTAGTTGAGGGACATCTGTTATCTCCGCAGTGCATTAGCGATTCTTGTAGCAATGTTTAAATCAAGGGGAGTTTGAGTGGAGAATGTTGCTTCGAGTGCATCCACCACCTTCTTAATTCCTTGAAAAAATCCTGTATCCTCATCTGTATTTTAATCCTAAGGTTTTGAATATGGCAAACACAAAGCTGTTTTCTTCTTCAAATTTTCATCTCACATTAATTATTTTCATTAGAAAAGAGAAATAAAATTGGCACGTGACCTTTTTTTTTTACCAGTTTCCTCGCTAAATCTCTAAGACAGCTATTTCATCCCATTTGGACACCACCACCCTGTACTGATCTTTCAAACAAACCTGTTCCAAAACCATAATCTTAGTGCCTTCTCTTCCTCTCCTTCAACTAGAAATGGCTGAAATGGCTGAACAATCTGGGAGCGTATTAATTTGATTGTGGGTTTTATGTCTTATCTTGATTTTGCCCCACTGGAGGTCAAAGCACTAAATGGACACTCAACAATGTCCTCTCATAAAATGTCAGAAAATTTGCTGCAGCCAGTGGGAGCTGTGAAGTGTGTTTACATACTGTCTGTGCAGATTTCTCTAGTCCTCACAGTCTTGCTCCAAATTGACTCCTGTTCTGTAGAACAGCCTGGTAATATCAGCCATGCCCTTTTTTGCAACTTGTTCCATGTGGTGGGTTGAGGAAATTATTTAACCTGCCTGGGGTTCAGTGTCTTCTGTCAACATGCTACTTGTATGGATACCATGTTCACTAAGAAAAGCACAACTCTTGGTATTTATTATTCATGCTTAATTAAAAAATGATCTGATATACTCAGTAATAACTTGAGAACTCTGTTTTTTTTGATGAATGATAAGCAAAAGTGGTAAAAACTGAAATTAAGAAAAAGTTGAAAAATGTACAGCTTCAGATCCAGCTTTTGATTTTGTTTCTGCGGTAATAAAACCACACTACTTTTGCCCCTGTAGTGTTGATTGTTGTCTAGGACTTCAAATTTCTGTCATTAGGAAAATGCAGGAGGCAACATACTTGTGCATTTATGAGAAATATAAAAAGAAGGGATCCAACTGTGAGTGCATCTCCCACTGAGTCAAAATTTACTGTGTTCTTCTTTCTTTTCAAATTGGTCTTTTTGCGACATCAAAGAAAAGTGGAAAACGAAATGAAAGTAGCCATATTTAATAGAGTCTTCATTGAAATCCAAAGAACAAAAACTGTTCTTGCTTAAATTAATGCAGGACAGATAAATAATGCCAACAGAGCAATTAACACAAACAAAACAGCTTGCAATTTAACTACTGCATAGCACACTCAGTGTCAGTGTTAATTAGTTGGGACAAGACTGCATCTTTGTCACAGGATAGTAAACCTTAAAGTTTTCATATTTTCAAAACTGTCTTTGCCTATTAATTACAGGAGATTCTATGTCAGCAAGCCCATGAATGACAGGATAGTAAAGGACTTCAAATAATGTATTGAAGGCTGGAGACCTACAAAATATTAAACAGGACTTGGATGGAAATCTAGTAAGAGCAGGTGTAAGCGAAGAGAAACTTGAGGTTCTCATGAATTTTGAGTTGGAGAAAAAGTGTCATGCTAGGACATTGGACATTTTGCCGGATCTAGATGGACCTTTGGTTCTCAGAGAGCTGGAATTCCCTGCAGCGAGTACGTGCATACTGTGCCATCATTGGTTTTATGTGTTTTGAAAAGACTCGTCAACAGGAATTAACCTATTTCACACTGTTTGCCAAAGATAAATAAGGGTTTACAAGGTTCTTTTGTAAAAGAGAATTGATCTGGCAACTAACTTCAGTTCAGGAGGGACAATTATTAAATAATGTGAGTTCTTATTGCTTGATTAAAATGACTGAAGAAATTAGTTGTGATTGAAGTCATCCCTTGGGACTTTACATAATATAGTTCTGCAATTTTTCTTGTGCTAGTCCTTCCCTCCCCCCTTAAAACTAGAAGGTTTTCCTTATCCTTAGGAAGCAAAATAAAACATGAAGTATGTGATGAGAGTAGGATGCAAAGAAACCTGAAACACAGGGAGAAAATGTAGGATTAGTAATAGATTCAACTAACTTATATTTTCAGTGGGTTGTTTAGGTAAGACAATTTAACTTAGCTATTCTGCAGTCTAAAGTACTGCTGGTCTTTAATTGGCCACAAAATAAGTAACCATATATTTAATTGATTAGGCAATTGCATACAGTTGCATGTTAAATAAATAGATCATACAAAACAATTAGAGATAAAAAGTTAATGCAGCATAAAAAGAGTTTGTCAGCTGGTGCATATCATGCAAGCAAGGTACTCATCAACTCACCTTAAAAAATACACTGACTTGCCCAGTCCTTTCTAAAATATATCAAAGTTAAAACTTGTATTTATGTGCAGCACTGGAATAGCGAAGAGAAAAAGGAAGCTGATGTGCCATTTTAAAAATTACAAAAAAAGTAACCTCAGTTCTTGCTTAAGACACTGGACGTGCTCTGGTTTTGCAAAAGATTTACAGCAGAGTCCTGTAATGTCTGATGTAACATTTGATTTCTTGCAAAGATGGAATCACAAGCTTGTGATAAATCCTGAATAACTAATTATTGTGTGTCACTTCATCATTGTAGATCACAAGAAATAAAATGGTTTGATCATATCTGGTACTTGTCACCTAGAAATATTGTGTAGTCCTCTTTGCTAGGATTGTAGGATGTGTCAAGGTTGTGAAGTTGATCAGGTCACTGCAGATGTAGCCCTGTATTTGTTCACAGGTCCTTCTCAAACCAGCCTTGATTCCTCCAGCTACATCTGTTATTTCTAGCTATTTATGTGCCAGGTAGTCTGAACAGAGTGTTTCAGTCCATAAGCTTCTCATGAACTGCTTGGTCTGGCTATTTTCGTTTTGCTCATCATAGGATCTATGTCCTCACCCAAGTCACCTACAAAGATAGATCTGATTTTCTTTCTCCAGTTAGGCACTTTATTTACTGTACAGTGAGCTCTAGTAGATGAGTAAGGTTTGAACAGAGGTCTTCAAATACAATAAAACTTATGAATGTTAGGAGTTGTTGTGATCCAAAAACTTTAAAATCATAAAGATACAGAGTGATTATGCCTCATGGATTAAATTTTGATCCTTATTTAAATATTTCTATATTCTTTTGCCTGTGGCAACTGGCTGTAGGATATCGTCCATCCTGAGCAGTATCAGCACCTTGGGTTCTACCTTTCTGACTTCATCCACAGTTCAATTACAAATATTTAAAATCAGTTTCAGCAGGAAATTTCTACATACTAAGCCTTAGGACTGCCACATTATGCAAAATTTTGTCTACTTCTATGGCTTTGCTTTTTCAGGCTTTGTCTTATATTTCACATAGGTAGTTTCCTGGTTGCCTAAACACTCTCCTAAAATAATTTGGTCACACTTTTATTGTCTTTTCCGTGATATGTATGTGAAGCAATGTTGCTTTTTCGGCAGCTGTGTGGCTTCCTTTTCTGTGCTTCTTTCTGTTTTAATTTTCTCTGCTGCATTCATTCTTTCTTGCCTAAAAAACACCCTTTCCAAAGCTCGACAGTTAAATAAATTACATTTCCAATGTCCAAATTCTATTGATGGGATCAAACTCATCACCCCAGAAAATCATATTTACTAACCTTATGTGTTCAGGTGATAGGGGAGAGCAGGAGTGATGGCTGCAGTCTATCCAGGTTTTATACTGCACCACTCAGTTCAGACTTAGTGTCTGCTCTATCCCCCAGGCAGTAGTAAGCTCCTAGTGCCCATCTATCCATCTTCAGCAGAAATGCTCAGCACCCTGAATTCCATGTGTAGGAGGATTATATCATGCTGAAGAAGGTCTAGAAGATGGTGGTGAAGTGTGTTAGCTGCTGAGATGTATTGGTATCTTACAGAAGCTGCTGTCATTGCATTTAATGCTGGTTTTCTAGCTAGACTTTGCCGTAGTCTTTCCCATCAATGAGTGAGCAATGTGTGGGTCTGTTGTCACCAGCTGCACCTTGGTGTCTGTCACTCAGAGAAGTCCTCATACTGAGGATGAGCAGAGCTCTATGGACAGCAGGAGTCTGCAGGCTGGCGGACAGCGGGAGTGTGCAGGCTGGGAGCTTCTGCACCCAGGGGTGGCTACAAACAAACACACAGGCCTCAGGAGAAAATATTCCTCAATGATACATGTACCTCTCTTTACACACTTGGATTTTATTGAGTGATTTTCCACCTGAAGAGCAAGGATTGCAAGCAGCGTGTAGGGCTTAGGGTATTGTATGTTCAGAACACTGATCTACCACACAGTTAGTACAGCAGGCCTTCCCTAGAGAAGAAAAAATAAGAACAAGGTATTTACAAACTGCAGTTGTAAGATACTGCTGGGAAGTTTACACAATCTCTGCTTTTGCTATGAAGGCTAGGTAATCCCTATTTGGTGATTTCGTAAGCAACAGATTCACAGCTCATTCTGCAGCAAAATTTCCCGAGAGAGAGCAAATTACAATAATAAAATCAGTATTGTAAGGATAAGATGCTAATGCTATGTAGTCATAGAATAATTAAGTTGAAAGGGATCTCTGGAGGCCATCTACTCCAAGCTCCTGTTCTGTGTAGGGCCACCCTTAAAGTTAGATTGGGCTGCTGGTGGACCTATAAAACTGACTTTGGAATATTTGGAATACCTCCAAGGATGGAGATTTACTACACTTCCATTAATAAGAACTGCAAGCGTATGTCTTTGAGTTGGATGATGACAAGTGTTGTTTTTCTGCAATCATTTGCATATAAATCAACCAATAAATGTTAAGATTAGTATATTTTGATCCAAACTTCAGTTCTGAATAAATATAAATGTGAAAAAACTGAAAACAAGGTACCGAGAAAAGCGAGTAACCCACTAAAGTTTGAACCTTATGGAGGCTGCTACATGTACCACAGAGAATCAAAAGCATAAAAAAGATCTAGGACAGGGAGGTAGACTCAATTCAAAGGTTGAGACCACCACAATTAAGCACATCTGTCAAACCACTCAGCCCCAAGCAGTGACTAGTATTTGTAACAAACATGCAAGAGCTAAATTGTGTTGATTTGCTTTGATGGGGTTTTCATGCACAGGCTGCACAGAAGGATAGCAGCAACAATATTACCTCAGAAAATATATCATAAGAACCATTGTCAATATTGCAGCAAAAGCTTGAAGAACTGTCAGCATGAAAGGAAATAGGATATTTATTAATTTCAAGCTGGATATGATATGGTGCCAGCAGCTGAGATATTACTTCTGAAAGAAAATCCACAAAGAGTAGAAGGTGAAGAGGTAAAATTCATGTTTGCTGAGGTGACCTAACCTCTGTAAGGGAATATATGAATGAAATTTATTGGTAAATAAACTGGAACAGATGCAATTTTTAATACTACCAGGAAATAAAATGCCCATTATTAGTTTAAGAGCATGGAAAATCCTTGCTTTCATTTGAGGGTGTGTTCATTGGAAAGGGAGGTTTTATGTCAATGGTGAATAAGACAGTAAGCACCAGCCTGTCTGGAGGGCACAAAGGGGGAAGTTGCCCCCTCTTTTTTTTTTTTTTTTTTTTAATGAAACCTGAGGTGGCTGATGCTTTCTGAAAGTCTAATGGATTCATTTCCATAGGACCAGCAGGTGGGAGGGGTGGGAAAGGCCAGTATCTGTGTGACGGTAGGTGTGGGGCACATGCTGGCAGCAGGCACATGAACACCCTGGGACAATATTGCTCAAGCCCTACTAAGGGAGCATAGATGCCTCCATAATTAATTAACTGAGCGTTCAAGCTGGAGACAAAGCTTTGTATGAAATACCTAAACCTTTTTTCTGGGTCTGAACCAGAATGTCACAAAACTTCCTCCAAATGGAAATAAGTTAAATGGACAAGGGAGGTTAATTTGAGATAGGTTAGACAAGGAGTAAATGTGTGTACTTACTATCAGTATTGCAGGTTCACAGAAGCTTTTTCAAAATGTTCAAACCTAATTTAAAGTCAGAATGAAAATCTGACACTTCTCTTATTTATAGACCAGGCTTGTCAGCACCAGGATGTGAGCTATTGCAAAATTCCTCTCTCAGCCTATAAATTGTAACCGTCAGCTGTGTCCACAGTTGCTCACAAGCTTGAGGAACTGAGAAACTGAGGCTGAGAAGAAAAAAGCTAGTGAAGCTGTGAAAAGTACCTGTCTTACTCAATACAAACTACACTTTTGCCAGGCTGCTTGCTTTGGTTGGGCTGCCTCATGTACAGCAGTTAAGAGCAACCAGCTTCAGTGCAGCTCAGCTGCATGATGAGGTGGATGTGTCTGAAACTCCATGTCTGCATTGTGTGAAGTCAGTCTGCAGCTGGACAGTAAGTCTGGTGGGCTCTGAGGTGTCAGACATCTCCTGTGTAGACATGGAACACCTCTGTGCAGCTGTGCAGTGTGTGCAGAGGAAACCAGAGAGGTTCCAGTTTGGTGAAACTCTTCTAGTGATGGCATGTATAAATTATGTAGAGCAAGATATGAAAGGACTCATATGCAATTCTCATTAAACCATGAGTTAACCTTGATTTTAACTTCCCTGGAGTTAGTCTTGTAGGGAAGGCACAGCATGAGATAGGACTTATATATTTAGTCTCCTTGAACTCCACAGTGCAGAGGATTCAGAGCTGGTTGAGAAAGGTGGAATTTAGGCACTAAACACTCTTACAGTGTCTAAAATGTCCCTATATTCTCCAACAGTGTCAGTGGCTGCCTGCCACAGGGATTTCTGCTTCAGCTTTCTCAAGGCCCATCATAAGTGAGTTACAGTTTTAGAGGACATGCACGACAAAGTACTTCAGAGACTAGACTGTTCACTCCTGGTGCAGGAGGCTTGGAGAACTGGTGTCTTCAGCTTAAGGGGCTGTTTTCTTTACCATGGTGGTGATTTATCACCCTTCGTTGCTTCTTCAGCTGCATCCAGTAATGAACATTTAGTTTGGCCACTGTGCAGGGTAGATTACAATTTCTATGTACTCAAAGGATCAGACTTAAATGATGGCTCATTTGAATACCTAAATTATTTAAATGCGTGGTGTAGGGGGAGCTGCCATCCAGTTCTGTGAACCTCACTCTTTCATCAGAAAACCTGCAGCTTTGTAACTGTCAGTCAGGTCTTAAAAACAGGATAAACACTTATTTTTTAAAAAAAGCCTTAAAGAGGAGAAACCATTTAAGCCCAGTACATGTCTCTTCATTTGTCGTATGTTACATTATCAGCAGTAGAATAGCTTTTGTTGATGTCTGCAAATTCAACCTGTCAATAAGTAAACAAATAAAATAAAAATATCCTTAATGCTTTAGGTGACTTATAATGAAAGACTCACTCACTTATTAAAAAAGGAATATTTATGCTTAAGATTTCAGAAGCAGCCGAGTTAACATCTGGGGCTTTTCACAGGGGGAATGCTGAAGCTGGACACACATATTGAGTCAGTCTGGCATTGATCCACATATTGTGTGACAGTAATGGCTGAAGGTCCTCAATATCTTCTATATTTCTTTTTGAATGACCTCATGACAATGCAGCTGCATATTTGGTGTGCCTGCAACCTGGGGTGAAATAGTAAAGGGAAGCATGGTAGTACTGTTATTTTACCCTTTGATTCCTTTGCAATGTTAAGTCCCTGAAAGCCTGTCTTCCTGGAAAAGAAAGGAAACTTGCCTTATTCCTCAGCTTGTAATGAAGGGTGCATGCTGTTAGAAACAAAAATTGCTTTGAGCCCCTGCATGTTCAGTCAGTACTTAGAGAAAGGTAGGAATCACTGTCATCAACGCTTGCCTCCAGCTTTGTATTAACGTATTTTTAAAGCTGTAACTTTTCTGCTTCCGGTGGGTGGTTTGTGAGGGAATAGGTAGGTCAAGTTAAAGCAAGTTCTTGCTTTGAGTGAGGCAACCTGTGAGACTGTTGATTGTTGATGTGACTTAGAAAGACTGGAAAACAAGTGGAAAACAGGGAAAAAAGAGACAAAAATTGCTGGTATCACACTTGTCTGTCTTATTCACGATGGCCATAAAAGCTGACATGCATTTATGAAAAGGCTGAGTGGTCTGCTGTCAAGTACAGCTCCATCTTAGTCACTAGTGGACAACTTTTATGGTATTAATAAACAATAACCTTGTTATTCAAACACTGATCTATCTAGCTTAGTATTTTGCCTCCAGTAACAGGAGGTACCAGATGTGTTACAGAAATACAAAGCTGCAGTCATTGAATATTTTGAGTGTATGGAAAAATTCTTTTTTATCTTCTGGAATGAGGAGCTGTTTTGTACCTTGAAGAAAGAGTGAGAAGACACATACCCACCAAAGCTTTTGGCACTATGGTACCTCTGGGTATTTTCCTTATCAGTACAAACACATAAACGTTTGGGGAATCTCGGAAAGATGTTGACATAGCGGAATATCCTAAAAGAAGTTGGCCACAGGCTAATCGCGGCAAAGTCTTCCTTATCTGCCTTTCAGTATTAGGGAATGCCTTTTTCTCTTATATTAGGAGAGAGGACAAGAGAATCATGAGGAATCATTTCAGATGTTCTGTAGGAGAGAAACCCAAATGGTAATCAGTGGAAAACATCAGAATGGCTCACAATCAACACTGAAGCCCTGCTGCTGCGAACCCCAGGCTTGAGCCTATGCTCATGTGTTTTTTTGTGAAGTGTTGTGATATTCAAGGGGAAAACAAAGATGTTTTGTGAATGGGGGTGAAGAGCAGAAGGGACAGTTGTGCCACTGGCGACAACAGATAAGGCATTCTGGCTGTGTCATTTGTATGCTGGGCCTAGCACCATTCTGGCCTTTCTAATCTTCCCTTAGTTTTCTTTTGCATAAATGCTGACTTTTACAGAATAATACTGAGAAAGACCAAGAACTGTGTGAAACAGACAGCATGCAGCAAGTATGTCATCACTGAAACCCTGGAGGAATATAATAATTCAGGCCATAAATCAGGCCAATGACTTTTAGGATACACTAATGCTTTTTGCTTGGATCTGAATACCAATGTGCTTGAATTTGTTTTTTTCTCTGTTCTAATCACAATCACTACTACAAAAAGGCCTTTAAGAAATTATTTCTGGGCATTGGTCATGTTCAGAACCTGGCTATGAATTCCAGACAGACACTGGATGGGTGGAGTACTCCAGTATATTCCAGTATTCATATGAGAAGTGGGATTTGAATCCAGTGAGAAGTGAGTCAAAATGTGGCCTGATCAGTCTGGTTAGCCTGCGTGGTCTCAGGCATAATTACTATTCTCTCTAATGCTGTTACGAGACAGACCTTTATTTCTAATCCAGACACACACAACAGCAAGGATGATGGAGACTGTTTCTGCAGTTACTTCCCAATAACCCCTTCGTAACAGGCAGATTGTTGCTCCCAGGTCCTACATGTCAGGAGCACACTGGTGCTGTACCCCCGAGGCTCAGCGGTGCAGCCCTCGCGGCCTCTCGGGGCATGGTGCCAACCTCCAAAACACCTCGTATACACAGAAACAACTGACTTCTGGAATAACTGTGGGAGGACACTGAAAAGATGTGTAGCAATGAAAAAGGATAAGAAAGAGATTCCCCTCACAAAGTGGCAAGAGAAGTGCAACAAAAAGAGCTGGGGTAGCAATTGCCTTTGCTATACAGCACTGCTCTAGGGATACTGCCCTTCTGAAGAAAATCAGCATGAGCTGGACCACAAAGGGAGCACTGCTGGAGGGACACTGAGCCCAGGAGGCTTCAGGGCTCAGCAGCGTTTTCCAGGCTGCAGTGGCTACCTGATATACACATGAGAAACACAAACGGTCCTTCCTTGCTGTTCAGCTGGGATCAAACCTCGCTAGCAGATCTCACACCCGCCCCCACAGCCATGCACACACAAACACCAATGGGTCTCTCTGGCAGCAGGTCTGTCCCTGCGGTGCCCCCCACCCCTCAGCCCCCTGAGTTGTTGCCCGGTAGCTGGCTCAGACCTATGGTCCCTCTGTTGGCAAACCCTCATACTCCTGGTATCTACCTCTCAGACTTCTACTCACCGACTATGCTGTCTTGAAGTTCTCTAGAGTAGATCTGCATGGCCTGGAGAGCACTCTCAGCCAGGGTAATATTTAGGAATGGAGTGCAATGACAGGCTGCAGTGGTCAGGCACAGGACTTGGCCACTTTTATCTGTCTTAATCTCCTTTACTGGTCCTCTCCCATCTACCCTGATGCTTGCCTTTTCCCTTCCCTTAAATATCCCATGGTAAGTTTATCACATTCCCACAAATTCCCTCAAATATCCCATAAGAAGTCAGCTTGTGCCCTTAAGAGCCATCGTAATCTTGCTTCCCCCTCCTTATCAGTTACAAAGTTCTGGTTAAAGCTCCTCAAAGCTTTGAATGGTTCCTACAAGGTCCCATCAATAACCAAAGTGAGACCTCTGGTCTTTAGTAGTCTCTATTTTCTCCTAATCCTTCAGGGTTCTGTGTCTAGGTTTTTAATTTATTGCTTCTCTTCCTGCCTCTTGTCCCAGTCTTTCATGCTCAACAGCCCTTAACCCAACATTTTCACAAAGCAAATAGCCTCTAAGTCCTTGCAAGGGTATTTTGCAGTCTTCTCTAACAGACATTCCGAGGATGTTGCTGGAGCTGGAGTGGGACAGGAAATAGCTGTGTTTAATTTTACTCTTGTGTGAATTTTGGACTAAAAATATATAGTCTTTCTATGGCAGCCCAGCAACTTTAAATATCAAGAAATCAAGTTAATGGAGGGAAAGAAAACTAAATATAAGCTTTGTATTAAGGCTCATTAAATTACAAATCATTGAATGACTTGAAATAAGATTAAAATGTGAGTTGTCTAGTCTATTTTTAAGCTGTTCTACTGTTATGGTTTTTTATTGTATAAAAGTTAAGCTAGTCATTTATAAAATCATCTAAATGCACCTTTTTCACCTTCTGTTCTCAGATTTGGCAGTGAAAAATTGTTCTGATTGCAGTTTCTTGAAGTGTAATTACTTTGTCAAAGGAAAATATAATTAGAACTGATATTTAAAATGCACTATAATTGTATTTAAGCCATTTGATAATTTGGTCACGTACTGGATGTTTTGTTAATTTAGCAACAGCTAACAATACTGAAGTTGGAAAATCATCTGACAGTTTCTCTTTCCCATTTTAAAGAAAGCATAATTTGCTCTACCCTTCCATCTATTCACAGAGAGAAGCTGTGGACACCCACTTTCTGTGACCAGCTTCATTGACGGCACAATGAATTGTCCAAAGAAGTCATACTCCCATTGATCAGCCTACTGGATCAGGTTCGGCTTGAACCACAACTTGAACTTAATATTTGACCTAAGATTTTCTCTCTTAGGAGACAAGTGTTATATGTAGGAGAGAAGTGTGATACAAACAGCTGGTTGCGGGCTGGGAGCTGAGTTTTAGTTCCAGCTTTGACACTCAAGCAAAGTGATGCTTTTCAGCTTTACCTTCTTGTCACACAAGGTTGTTAGATGCTTACCAGCTTCTCTGAGTGGTGACAGGAATCCAACAGATGGTAGCTTTGGAGCTGTAAATAGCTATTTTTGTATTAGTTATTTTCTCTATTTGGAATGAATGGACTCTTGACAATGCAAAATAAGGAATTCCCGTGACTCATCTCTTACGTGTCAAAATACTCCAGGCAGCACTTGCCTTTCCTTGCAAGCCGTTCTATGATTCTATGATCATTCATCACAGCATGCAGATCTGCTGAATCTTCTTAACTTAGTGAGGAGCTGCCTTCTCACGTGAAGTCAGTGACATGTCCTTCATAGTGACAGCATCCTTGGGTCAAGGAGATGGTAGGCATTACCCTGCAACTGCAACCACAGCAGTGGACACGTGGGGGTCCTGTATGTTTGATCTGGGAAATCCAGACCTGTGCATCTCTTAATGCCTGTACTGTGACCAAAGACATGTCAGGCATATCGAATATAAGGAATGACAGTCTCACACACAGATGGATCGCACTAAGCTCTTGGTGGTGGTGACTATGCACAGGCAGCACTAGGCCATTTGGCTGCTGCTTCAACTAGCTTGCAAATAACACAGTGCTGCACTGGACAATACTGATGGTGGGGGAGGATCAGATGTAGTACCCATTACTGAGTCCCAGCTGAATGTTCAGGAGCAGAAACCACGTATTCACCTCAGCAACAGAAGCAACAGAAGGCAAGCAATTCAGAGACAGCTGCTACATTAGCCATCATGAGCAGAACCAGAACAGGCTTTTGGAAAGGAACCAAACAGAAGCTCCCAAAGCGATGGTGGTGGGTGGTGAGGGCAGAGGGTGGACGCATCTGTTTCTGGTCTTCATGTAATGGGGGCTATTGCACAATGTAAGGCAGAGATGCACACATCTGCAATGCCTTTTAAGGGTGGTGTTCAATGTTGCATGGAGCATCCCTTGGGTGCTATTTTTTGTGATAGTATTGAGAGAAGAGGCCCTCATGAGGGAGCTTGCAGCAAAGAGGGACATTAGTGGGTGTAAATGTGTCACCAAAAGAAAGAATCTGGCAGGCAGCGTTGCCTCATGCACAGAACTAGTATCAGTCTTCTTACCTTGAAGTGTTTTCTCTAAAAGACAGAAAATATCTATTCAGTCAACTTTTCTAAAAGCTTACTTGAAAACTCTTGTAGAGTGTACATAACTCAGTGGCAGAAGCTGCCTGATGTGGATCTCATTGCCCAAGAAGGAACTTTGCTTGCTGAATGTGTCCTTTCATTCCACCTGCAAGTAGGGAGCTCCCACAGCCACATTCAAGAGCCAATGCTATGCTATAGTTTATATAGTCTTCACTAGTGCTTTTCCAGATGGTCTCTCACTGGCTGATGAGACTTTAAAAAATGTTCAAAGAACTGGTAGGACTGAGTAGCGTTGTGGGCAGAGATACTGATTTGTTCACTTTTTTTTTTTTTTTTTTTTTTTTTTTTTTTTTGTATCGGAAGATCCAGGTGTCTTTTTATATTAACAGTTTTTGGAGGAGAAAAGCCACTAACTCACTCCCTCAAGATATTTTTTTTGCCACTCTGTAGTATTTTGCTCTTGGAATTTTTTTCAGAAGAGTTTCATGGTCCCCATTAAAGTAGTTTTGATTTGTTTGAGTCTCAGGGTGTTTCAGCCTGTTATCACTCAGGCAAGTTTTCATTTCAGGCAGCTGAACAAAATTTAGTAACACTACAAATGTGTTTACTTTTTTTGTTGATAAAGAGGTCTGGTCACACAGCCCCTTTACCTTGAACAATATTAAATGTCAGCAGTGGAAGACCACTCACCTGAACACCAGATCCAAGAAAAAGCATCCCTATGAGCACAGGGAGACAGGAGGATCTGGCCTTAATGTGCTGAGGGCCAGCAAACTAATGATTCTGAGGCATCCATAGGAAAAACTGCCCCCCACCTGAGGACCTTTCCTGTAAATGTTAGGGGTTGCTCTGCACCTTACTGCCAGCTCTAAGTGCTTGCTGGTGCTTGGGGAATTTTAAAGGGGGACTGCAGCCCAGGAAGTTTATGATGTTTTCCCACACAGATTTGGGTTGTGGCTATTTCATCCCTCCATCTGTATTGCTTTTTCCTCCTTCCCCCCCCCCCCCCCCCTTCTTTTATTCTTTCTTCACCACTTTTGCTCTCAACCAAATCCTTCCTTCCCATTTATGTGCCTCATTTCCATCTTTTCAGATCTCTTCCTGCTGTGTGGTGAGCTGTTTGCTTTTAACTAGTGATAGGTCCCTCAGCAAGACCTCACGGGTCCCCAAAGCCCACTGGGATCAGACAGTCGCCTCTGATCTCTGGTAAAATCTGTTGCTCTGTTATTAAACAAGAAGAAGAGGCAGAGAGGAGTCTCATAGGCTGATGGGCTGGTGTGCTCTTCCAGTCTCTAAACATCCATTTCTGTTGGGAAAAACAGTTCCTCAAAAATATTGTTGCCACCTCTCCATTCCCATAGCTCCCATGGCTCTTGCTTTAACCAGGATTGCTGTGCTTTTTTACTGAACAGGAGTGATTACGAGATTAGGTTCCAATAAGTTTCAAGAAATAAGGTTTCTCTTAGAACAGAGAGACCCTATTAATAGCTAGAGAAATGTAAAACCATAATATCTGTGACTTCAATAGTTGCTGTGGCATTTTATAACACTCAGAGCATAAGGGCAGAGGCACTGAGGACAGGTGAGAACAGAAAAGACGAGACAGCAGACAAGGCAGGCTGGTGTCAGCACAGCCTTGTGTACCAGAGTCATCAGAACTTCTTTGTGGTCCAGTTTCTAAAACAAATTGTTCATTATTAAAATGAAATTTAAATTAAATATTTTTATTTTATTTTATTTTCCTTTTGTCATATAAATACACTTAGTGTTTTAGGTAAAGTTGGTGACTAAGAAACTGAAGACGCTTTCTGGATGATTTGAATCCCTTACTTGAATCTCTGTTTCCTGGTGGGACCACAAGGGTATCTCATACACAGGATGACTGACAGTTGTCACTGAACTGACCTTTGGTTTTTTCTCTTCTCTCTGGTTGATGGTTATATAGTATACACGGGTATAGGCTGTACAAGGCAGAATTAATTCCTGAGCAGTGCACTGCATTGCACAGCTGGCTTTCGCAGCTGGGGGGCTTGTCTGCCATGCACAAAGTAACTGCAGTACAGAGTATTGCACACAGATTTACCAGCCTCTCAGCTGGTACCTTGAATTTCCTGTGACTGTGGGAATAGCTTTTATCCATCTCTAAGTAATATGCTCCATGCACAGGTTCAGGTTAGGATTACAGGATTGTTAATGAGGAATTATGGTGCATTTGTAGTTAAACACATAACATGCAAGTAGTGCTATTTTAGTAATAATAATGCTGATGTCTTGCATTGTGCAGAAGAAGCACTGCAGTGATACAAGCTGGTTTTCCTACAGGATCTGAAAATTTCAAATTTTTTACTGTACTGAAAATTTAAAGGGTAGAAAACATAAAATGGCTTTATTTTATTTCCTTTTGCTTAAAGATTACTCTTTAGGTAACTTACGGTGTGGTGATGATCTCTTGTGATTATAACACAATTTTAAAACTACTGCTACATATGAGAATTGCAATGTGGAAAAAATAATCTTTTTTTAAGTGATGTTATAAATTGTCACTCTGTTGTAGTGAGACACAGAAGAATGTTATTCCATCAGTTTCTTTTCTGTGATATTTAGAATGATTTAAAAATATGCAAAGACCCAGAGAATTCACAAGTGGTTTTATGTGTATCCAGACTTCATTATAGACTTTGGCAAATACTTTTTTTTTTTTTTTTAATGAGCTAAGTGCAGCTATTCTACCAAGGGCAAGTTAAGCCAAATTAATGTCTCTGTTTTTCTATTCAACCATCTTCTCTCTTTTTCTTCCTTTATCTTCTGTATCTTTCTCTTCGCTCACACATACTTCTTTTTCCTTATCTAGCATAAAGTTCCCATTAGTTTACTTCTTCTGTAGCTTCATTCAGCTATCTCATTTCCTTGCAAGATTTCTTCATTCTTTTTTTAACTTCTTTCCTTTTAAATATTGCTATTTTAGCTCCATAAACAGAATTTTTAGACGTGTTTTACTGCAAACTTTCTGCCATTTTTCCAGTTTTGAGTCTGACTCAAAACCCCAGATCAGGTGACTGGCCTGTAGTTCCCTGATCTTCCTTTCCCTCTCTGAAGACATGTGTGATGTTTGCCTTTTTCCAGCCATGGTGAGTAGTTTCTCTGCTTAGGTGTCCAAAAATATATTAAAAAAAATAAAATTATAGATCTCTAGTTGAAATGTTGCTGAATCACCTGTCCAGATGCAGAACAGTTAGAGCTCATGTTAGAGATGTAAGAGATAAAAACCAAAAGGGATGAAGGCATAGTTAAAAGCAGCTGTCTCCTCATTATCCAAATATCCCCCAAACTTGCACTGATTAAATGTTTTTACATGCAAGTCTCAAATGTGCATTGTCCACCTCTAAGGAATAGAAAATAAATTAAAAAAAAATAAAACTCGCAGAAATAATTTGAGATTCTTTGATGAGGACATATACGAGTTAGGATTTAGAGCTAACACAGCAAAGCAGAAAGGACAGAAGCAACTGAGTATTTCTGTGAAGGACAGTGTGGTAGAACAGCTGTCAGGGAAGAAGTGACTGTTCCTCTGTGAGGGAGATGAAAGCCTCCTCCAGTTCTGACTTCAGCATCTGTAGCTCTGTTTCTCAGCCATGGCAAAGAAAGCAAGCAGCTTTTGTTGAGGTACTGGACTGTGAACCTGTAATTCTGGCTTTTGTTTCTGGTTGTGCTGTAGACCTTCACCCTCGTCTTTGATGGCATTTATCTAATATGAATTTCCTGTCTATCAAATGGGGAAAATAACAATTTTTCTCCAGATTAATTTGAATGCCTGGTGCTTAGACACAGGACTTGTGAAGGGTATTTGAAGACCTTGACCAAAAAAAAATATTTTAAAATCCTCTTGTCAGCCCAGACAAGAATGCTGTAGCTTCTCATCGGTAACATTTATTACAACACTTGAACTGGGTGGAAGAAACCAGGTAGGATGTCTTTTGGGAACAAAAGAAGAGAAGTATGCAGTCATTTGACAATAAAACAAAGTAAGCATAATACTCAGATTTATGGTAAAAACCCCATGTTCATTATATTTATTTTAAAATATGCCATTAAAAAGATGCATTGTTACTATGCTAATTTTTTATTAAGTTGGACAATATTATCAATGTGAGGGTGGAATGGAATGAGAAAATGAACCAGGATATCTTTCTAGAAGATGAGAAGAATTTAAGTCCTTCTATTATAAGGATTTTGTTGAGAAAATAGCTGGAAAACAGTTTTTGTCTCCATATGCAGTGTGGGATATAAGGCAGATACAAGATTTGATATAAAAGCCCCTTCTTTGTGAGTGTGTGTGAACACCTACTGTAGGTAACTATGTGCGTGGATGGAGAAATGATTACCAGAAACAGCAGCTGAAGAGAGGAAAGTATGCGCTGAGAAGTAGCGTGGGAGTCTACCTAGAAGCAGTAAAAGGTCACATCAAATCCACCAGAACTGATACAGCCCCCAAGTCGGCCAATGCCACAGGAGGCCATGGCCCACCAGCATCAGCCAGGTGCCTGAGAGGGCAATAGCTGCTACCTGCTGAGAGAGACTACAGAGGTCACATCAGATGCAACCAGGGACCCTATGAGGGACTTTCCCAACACTATCTAGAAGGCACTGGTGTGCCAGTGCAGTTGTCCACTTCTGAGTGAACATCTGGCATTGTCCTTCCAGCTGTTCCTTCCACTGCATGACTGTGAGTGAGCACCTGTGGGAACTGAGGGAACTGGTGACTTTATTGTTCAAATAGTTACTGCTATTAACAAAAGCTTCATGGCAACTCATTTAAGAAAGTATGTTCTAATAATACTCGTTTTGACCTGTGTCTTCCTCAGCTCTCTTTCTGATCAGGGAAAAGGAGTTTGCTACATATTCATGAGAAGCAATAGAGTAAACCATGTGATAGTTTCTGATAGTCACACATTTATTTTTGAAAAACTTGTTATTATTTTATTGTTATAAAAATTATACAGAGCTGTTTCAGGAAGTGTTCCTCTGGGTGTTTATTGCTAACGTGTCAGGAAAACTCCCAGAACATGGTTACATTGTTAACAAGATGATTAACAGCAATTAAGAATTTTAACGAGGATTAAGAAGCCTCTTACATTTCAGATTTGCTGCACTGTTAGTCAGGCTGCAAATATAGCAAGATGGTTAGCAAGAATGAAAGAGAATGTGATTTATTGTTTTTCTACACTGCATCCATATTAGCAGGCAGTTCAGTGCAATGCAGACAGTTTTGTATGGGGGCAACGGTTGGTGCTGAGGACCCAGCATCCCTGGCTCTTGCATGTGGACTAACCCTCTCCTGGTCCTGTGGACTGACTACCCGTCAGTGGCTGGAGCACATCAGGTGAACTTGTGAAGTTCTGATTTTCATTCAGGCTTACACAAAGAAATGGAGTTTGTGTGCTCTCAGGTCATGCTGAGATGTGAACCAAAATGGGGTAAATGAGAATGGCAGGAGATTTGATTCAGAAATGTGCTCCTGCTTCAGGCTATCACATTACTGTAGACACACAAAATACTAATTATGAAGTAATGGATCAAATGGATTGAAGGGACAGTGAACACATAATCGATACAGTAATTCCTCATATATTATGTCAGGGCTTTTATATTTTTATTTTTTAATCAATTTAAAACAGTATCGGTTACTAGTACAGTATTAATTACATAAAACTGAGTACGGCAGGGAAATATCATCCACCTGTATTCTGTAAGAATCCCTTGATCTTCAGTAAGATTTTCTTTTACTTTCAAGAACGGTGTATCAGTACTTTTATAACCTCTGCTCAAATATATTCTACGGCTCTTAAAAGACTGTAGTACTTACAAGCCAAAGGTCCAGAAAATAAACAAAATGGTCTTAAATGTCTCCAGATCACCAGTCATCTTAATCGAAGTACATCAGACTGACTTAAAAATGAACTGGATGCTTGGAGACTGTCATTTCTGTAATTTTTCCTAGGTCCCCATGACTACTCCCCATCTCTCTTTTTCTCACTTCTTTCCCCTGCAGTTTGTTTGAGCCATGCAGTTATGTGGATCTACTGGAAAATTCCCCATAGGCTGTATTTACTTTCCAGAGGGAGCATAATATAAGGTTGTTACCAGATAAGCTGTTTGTACTTTTATGTTTTTCCTTTTCAGAACTCCGAGGCTGCAGTTTTTGATGGTATTTTCTGTATTATCTTTGCCATGCAGTTGACTGAGCCATACCAAGTACCAAAGGCACATGACTTTCTGTGTGAGATTTGGGACTGTACATCTAAGCTAGAAGCCTTCCCTTGGGTAAACTTCAATGAATTCACAGAAAAGCACAAACCTGAAGCTTCCATTTGATAGGAGTATGTTAGTCCTTTCGAAGATTTTAATTTCATGTTTATATAATTAATTTAAAGGAAGCAACATGTGTGAGGAATATAATGAATTTAAGGGGAGCAAAGTGAGATGTTAAACGCTGGGGGTGTATTTAACAGGAAGGCAGCAGCTTTTATGGTTCCTGTCTCCCTTAACAAGGACCAGGTAGTGTGCTTGTTTCTGGAGCAGTCCCCACAGGCCTGCTGCAGCAGAGCAGCCCACAGGGGTGTCTGCACTGAAGGCATCAGCAGAGAAGATGCAGTGCTGAGCAGCAGTTAGGGACTGTTTCATGGTTGGACCCTTTCAATTTTCTTTCAATATGCCCAGAAAACGGGTTTTGAATTCGTCAGACACCACTGAGCTGTAGAAAGTTGTCAGCATGACAGGAGCCCTGTCAAACATGTCCAGATGGGCTCTCATGCCTATACAATTTTCCACACTCTCTTAAATTTTTGCTTTTTTTTTTTTATTAAAACTAAAATAAGATCTGGTACTTTGGTCTGGGTTTATCCTAATATACGTAGGTTCACCTCTGTGCTCAGTTGCACAGCCAGGCAGTCTGTTACCAAAGACATAGAAGGAATGTCTGTAAATTAGATTCACTGCACTATCTCCAGGGAAGACTACAATTGTCAGCTCTCTGTCAGCTAAATGAAAATAATGAAATGTAAGTTACAAACAGCAGCAAAACTGCGTGAGTCATTCTATTTATACATGTAATTACATCTAAAGGTCCAAGTATCTTCAAATTAAAAGAAGATTGGTTCTGTCAGGTGCTTAACAAGGGTCTTCCTAGAGAAAGCACTGTGGAAAGCATCTGTGTCAGCAAAGCATCAACAGCTTGATAGCGTATGCCAAAATTCAAGTGAGATAACGCTGCAATACACATGTGCATGTTACTTCAACAAGCAGAGCTATGTGACCAAGACAGAGAATGACTGCCGTATGAAGCTGTGTTTCCCTCCAGTTCTGATAATGATTATTAACTGAAAGTTGACAGAAGGAGTTGGAAAATGCTGAGGACACGTGGGATCTCCTCTCTTCTTTCTTTGAATCTCTCAGAAGGCCTTGGGGCCCTGGAAGCTTGGTATCAGGATGCATTGCATATTAATAATATATAAAGCACAATTAGCACACATGGTGCTTTGCAGGCATGTAATTCATGCTTGGCTCCAAAATTCGGCACAGCACTATGGGGAGATAGGGAAGAGCTATATCATAAATACAAAATAATGTATTGATGCATTATTGAACAATTTAGTTCAACAAGTCTTGTGAGCACAGATTTGAAACCAAACCAAACCAAACAAAAAAAGGTTCTCTGAGATATTAATCCAAATAAAGTAATGGGATTTTGAGGATAGAAAAATAGCTACAAAGGGTTTGGGCTTTGTTTTCATTGAGTAATTATAATTTTCTAAAGTAAAAGCTTGTAGGATAGAGATTGCATATTGATGGAGAGACAACACCCACAGCTGTAGCATCAAATATGAAAACAATAAAAATTGACCTTTCCACATGAAAAAGTATAATATTGCATAACCCATGCTATGAGACTGGAAATCATTGCCTCCCAGAAGTCCCGAGTTTTACAGATATAATAGTAAGCATCAGTAGGCTGATGTATGACTTATTTTGTGTGTACATTATAGCATGGTGATTTTACTGACATCCAAAGTGCTTTAAAGCCCTGCTAGTTGGCACCGTAATTCGTGATGCATCTTAAATATTCACTTACAAAAATCGAGTATTGGATGTTCCTGTTCATATAACGTGAATTTTTAATGCTTTTCAAATAGCTGAAAGTGAGCCCATGTGGTACTTTATAATGGCAGTTTATATAATAGATGTAATAGATATGTTGTGGAGCATGCTTTTAATGTCCATTATTGTACTTAGGAGTATATGTGTTACATTACAGATGTAATTTGTCAGCTGTAGCACACTTGCTATAAGAAGTTGCTGAAGGACTATTAAGACCGTGGTTACCAATTATTGGTCTTAGATTCTGTCTGTTGAAAAGATAACTAAGCAAATTAATTAGTCAAAAGTAACAACAGGTTGCCATATGAATATTTGTGTTGTTCTGTTAACTAGATTTGATTTTTGCTAAAAAAAGATCTAGCTGCTTAAATGTCTGTTTGAAATGTGGAATGCTTCAGTGAGAGAGAAATGCAATATGTGTTTCTTTTCAGCAACAAAATAAAATATGGACTGACTTTCATGACTTGTGCCTGCTAGTAGGGTATCTGCACAAGGTCATTTGTGTATTCATCACTATTTTACTTTGTAGAGATTTTGAGCTAAACTTTCGTTTCTTCAACTGGTATAATCTGCCAAGTGAACCCCAAATTTTTATGACTTTAAATCTTTTTTTTTTTTTTTTTTTTGGTGACAAATAGATCACATTTGAAAGGTTGCAGTGTCTTTGCAAAGCTGAATGGTGTTCAGCAGGTCCATTCACATGGGAAGGGGCTGTGGACTTGGTTAGGTGGACGTGGTCAGAATCAAGAATCAATTTACCAAATATACTGGCAAATCCTGTCACTTACAGAATTTTAGGACTCACTGACATTTCAGAAGTTTGTGCTATTTCTCTATGGGATACCCCAATTTAAATTTCATTGGAAACAACTTTATTTATTGCCTGAACTAAATATGGCTGGTCTACCTGCAAAATGTATCCCAGAGCCTCAGGAAAAAGACAACATGGATTTGGTATGTATTTTAAGTACGAGTGCAGCAAATGTGCTGTCAAATTTTTTGAATGCAACTTTTAGAACCAAATTCTTGCCATCTGAGTCAGAGCCTGCACTTTTGCGTTTGGATACAACAGAAGTGGTAAGCAATTTGAAATGTGTCAATGGAAGGAAGTAAGCTTACCCTTGGTGAACCCCAGTGTTTTTGATGGTGAAGCTTTAAATCGTCCTGCTTTTGTGGCCCACAGAAGTGCCCTGTAATAGTCCACAGAGACAAATGACCTGTCTTTTGACAAAATGTTGCTCTCTTCTGATTTCTGATTGGCTTTTTTTCAGGAGTATGAAATACCATGTTTGCTAATCTGTTGGGAGTCTCCACTACACACTGAGTACTCTCGTTTTCCTATGTTTTCATTCCATTTACATTTACCTTGCTGGGTTAATGCAAGCTGTATTTATAATTTTATATATAAAAAGCTAAACATTGGGACAGAGCAGAACTGCTGTTGAAGAATTAGTGAATTCCCTGACTTTTACCACTATTTTGACAATAATAAACAGTGCATTAGGGCAAACATTTGCGTAGATGTTTTTGCTTTAATATTCAGAAAATGTTTATCTCCTTATCTAGCAGCCTTCCCACTGCTTTCCCTATTCATTCTTCTGAGGAATCAGACAAAAATGAGTAAGACAGCATTTATATTGAGGGACTGAAGAAGGAGGTTTACATTAGAAACAATCTTGGGAATGACAGAAAGATACATCTGTCAATCCAAGCATGGTACCTAGAGGGATCTTAGGTTCTGAATTAAATCAGGACCTGCCTTTAACATACTTTAAAGCTCACCGTCAGGTAGTATCAGGCAGGCCGAGTGGCAACACGGGGAGGATCAAGATCTTGAAGGCGTACTTCTTTTATTTCTGCCTTTTACTTTTTAGGCAGGTAGATATTTGCAGCACTTGGCAGCCACAGCAAAGCCAAGTTGTTACAGATTTGGGCAGCAACATTTCACAATTACTGATGTTGAAAGCTTTCTGTCAAAGAAGAAATTGCTCCACGTTTTTCTCTTCAATCAACAGCTACAGGAGTCCACTAATACCTTACGGTATAAGTGTAGGCGTTTAACAGACTACCTGTAGGTGAAAGGTTTTTGCTTCAGTAACTCATCATATTTTTACATGTTACAGACTTTTCTATCATACTGGAATATTACAAACTTGTAGGACCTAGTGTGCATCTGTGTGAGGGTGCTCTAGCTAATGCTTCACACTAAAAGTACCTTGTATTTCAGGATCCTGGGCTGGTTGGTACAGTTTAATGAAGGAGCAGCCTGCTAATTCATAGGGATGCTTATATTAAATAGTTGGTCATGTGGGAGTATACCAGATCTCTCTTTACAGACCTCTATTCCCCAGTGAATTTAATGCCAGTATGTTGCCACCTTAACACCAAAATTTGCTAAGGTAAAAGACCAAACACTTTTATAGCAGTCCAAATGCTAACAATGCAGCTCACTTCTGTATGTACAATTGCATAGAAATGAAAGAGGATCATATCTGGCAGAAAATCCGACATTGCAGGTCAGCCATGAAAGGTTTTCTTCTGTTTTTCCCAGGTAAGGGGCTGAAAAGATACTGAGCAAATATTTACTCTGAGATCCAACTGTTAGACCAGATCCTCATTGCTGGCTCTGCTTTCACCGAGGAGAACTGGGATTTTGGACAAGTGCAGCAGTTTGTGCTCACTGTCTCCTTGGGGGTCTATGCAAATTCAGATCACTTTCCCTGTGGAATTCAATATGTTTGGTATTTAGTTTTTTAAATCTGGCACTTAATCAATACATCAAGTTACATTACTACTCCAAAAGTGTTACTGACTGGTTTTAGACTGCTAAGACCTTTGGACTCTGCAAGGTAGAAAAATCCGATGGTGGCCATATAGTAACGGAACTGAAGCAGTGACAAGCCGAGTCTTAACCCTACTATAAACAAGCTGCTTCTCCATTGCAGAAGTAATGTTTCCTCCTTTTGGTCAGGATGTGATCAGCCCTGTCTACTTGCTAGAAAAATTGTTGTATACAAACACATACACTGACAATCACAGTTTACATTAAACATCATGGCAAATCCTACATATATGTGGTATCCCTGTAGGCAGTAGGTAATTTTGAGGTAATCAGAGGTCTGGCATAACTTGCTTTTCACTCTATATTGAGGGACACCATGGCATAGAGATAACACTAAAGGTAGTTTCATACTTGCTGGGAATATATAATTTTGGGTGTCTGTATGTGTTTAGATAATAAAATGGTTAAAAATACTTATAAATCATTGGGCTCTGGCCATATAAGTCTAAGAGAGGAAGAAATTGCCAGATGAGTAGAAAGTATGTGCGCTTATGTAGGAGAATGTGTAAAGCTAAAAATTGTTCAGACAATAGCAGTTGCCAGAAAACAAACATATATCAGAAAAGTCATATAGATTTCTTTCTCACAAAGCTTTATCTCATTAGCTACGACATACTTCTATAACATATTCACACACAGAGTATCAGGCTTGCGGCAACTTTTATACTCTCAAAGTATCATACACATTTTCCATTTTTTTAATGTATATACTTTGATTATATACATGATACACCTGTATAACAAAATTGTTGCTAGGTTACTGTATAGTAAAGACTCAGATACTGTTGTGTAGCCTTATTTCTAGTGAAGAAATTAGTTGATTCATTGATTAATGTTGCCTTTTTAATAGTAAGTTCTAGAAATTATTGAAGATTGCAGTGTGTGATTGTAAGCAATGGCTGAAGTCTAACAAAACAAAGATAAAATAGCAGGGAAGCAGTAACAATGCAAAGATCACATCCACAAATGTAGTATTTATTAATTACATCTTGTTGTATTGTATGTTGTTTTTCCACATTTGGTCAAGACAAAGGAAGAATTTTAGTAATTTCTGTGCATATACACATTTTCCCTTGCAGCTTCTCAATAAACCCTTTAAATTAATGTCAGGAAGAAGCATAGGCTCTGTGATGGTATATGTGAGACAACGCATGCCGCCTGAAAGTCAAAATATTGTTTCCTGGGTCTTGTCCTTTCTGAGGCATATGAAGAAAAGAGTTTTCAGATGCTTATCCCATCCATTAGCAAATCCCATGCTTTAGCTGAGTCCTATTTAGGTGTACTCCTAGCTCTGCTGAAGGCAATTGCAAAATTGCCATTGGCTTCAAAGCAGACAGAATATTACACAAAGCGTTCTTCAAGAGGATGAATCCCTTGAAGTCCAGGTGTATTAGACTAAGAATACAACCC
Source organism: Falco punctatus (assembly GCF_963210335.1). Taxonomy (NCBI): domain Eukaryota; kingdom Metazoa; phylum Chordata; class Aves; order Falconiformes; family Falconidae; genus Falco; species Falco punctatus. The sequence continues at coordinate 74,537,959 of NC_137583.1, forward strand.
CAAAGGACTGAAGAAAGGTTGATAGGAGCCATGCTACACTTTCTCAGCTAGTAGTTAATGAAGGCATATTTTGAGAGTATGATTCTGGTTTAGAGGCACTCCTATTTCTAAGTTCTGTGCTAGAAACGTATTAACAATATTATTTTGCCTCAGTTACCGGGGATTTGTTTTTATACATACATTCATTTCCTTTTGTGAGGTTTTAATTTTCACAAAACAAAGCAGGGGTAGCTCTCTATGCTTTGTTGATTTGAGAGTCCTCAGAAGCTCAAGGATTATTAGCAGCATCTGTGAGACACCCGCACACACACATGCATGCGCACCCACACACATATCTCAGGTAGCAGCTGAAGTTCAGTGGTTGCTTTTACAGTGAGCAGTCTCCTCTGTACTTTCTAAAGCCTCTGGTCTCCTGAGGCTGAGATATCCAGATAGTTCTTTTGAAGTAATTGTCTTGTTTTGACAAATACGTTACGTTCACCCACACCTCTTGGTAGTCTCCTCTCTAAACTTATTGACAAATATATACCTCTTAAAGTGGACAGTAAATAGGAACAAATTCTGATAAATGATGAAAAGAAAACCTACAAGAAATCTAAAATTGGTTGTACCCTACATGGTTTTCTTACTTATTTATCTGTTCCTGAGGCTTTATGTAATTTTGTCCTAGGACTTTTATCCTTTAGAGCAGTTAACTATGCCCGTGTGCTCTGGAAATGCTCAATGTACACATTTTCAGGGCTATCAACTCTTTCAAATGACAAGTGCATGACATCCATCAATGATGAATTTAGACAAATAACTAATAAGAATAAATAAACCTGGGACTTAGTGGATGACAGACAGCTGGAGTATAACTGCATATGCTTTTAGAGATCTATCTGTCCCTGGCTGATTTCATTTCCAGGACTTAAACATTGTGACACACGGCTATTAGATTCATTTTTGGTTTACTGTTAAAGGTTCTGTGTATTTTCTGATTCTCAATATTTTCATGTAGGCTAGAACTGCTGAAAAGTAATGAAAGATGTTTTAAGTTTATGTATTCAGCCAACGGTTAGCATAATTTTTGGGTAGATATGTACAAATCTGGGCATTGAAAAGCTTGTATGGCACATCTATGTTGGTCTTGATGGGCAGACTTTTTAGGGGTAGCCAAATTTGGTGTGCCTTGGGACCTAAGGGATTTCTCCTTGCCAGCTGTTGGGTCATACAGCCAAGGCTGAGTGTACGTACACACACAGACAGACTCACACTCACACATACACTACATACATGGCCTGCTGTCACACAAACCAACATAGCGAGAGGGAGACCTGTTCTTAGGAGTACCCACACAACCCCACACAGCATGGATGGCTCCATCCTGCTCCTCCTCACCAGCAGACGAGGACTGAAGCCTGCTAACTGCATACATGCACACACACATGCACAGACACATTACATGTGGGTGTCTCCAGCAGCTGTTGGTAGACACTTGGCCTGGGCAGGCACTAGCACCTTGACCCCCTGGTCCCTCCTGGGTGCTGGCCCTTAGCCCCTGAGTCCCCGAGGTTTGTGGTGCCTCTCCACTTGCTGGGACTCAGACCTCTCGTCCTACCCAGTGGCTGCTCTGACTTGAAAACCACTGGCATTCACACAAAGAACAGGGCATGTACCACAGATGATAGAAATGGGATTAAATCAGAAAATGGGATAAACTTCTGTGGCCAAGCACAGGGCTCGGTCAGACAGGTGAATTGACCCGCAGCCTGTTGACATGATTTACCCCTTTTATTCTCTTTTCTCTTTCCACTTTGTTCCTCTCTTATTAACCCAGATCCCTCCCTTTCCCAAACTTTGGCCATTCCTCTAAACATCCCATAGGAAGCCTTGGACATTTCCACAATCCCCTTAAAAGATCCCATAGTAAGCTTTGTATAACCCTCAAATTCTTTCCCCCCACATCCCACAATAAATTGTGCATCCCTGTGGGAAGCCACCCCTTAGCTTCCATGGCATGGCTGGGGAGAGAGAACTTCTCCTTGACCCATCTCAGAGGATTTCACTCCATGGACAGTGGTCTCCTCAGCCTCCTCAGATGACTTTGGAGTAGCTAACTTGGGGTGCTTTGTTTTCACTGATTAGGCTACTGGGGTTACCTCACCTGTTGCTGTTCCTCTGATTCTCCTTGGCATTTCAGTTTATTTTGATTCATTTATAATTAGGTCACCTGACGAAACTCAACAATCATACAGGTATGTATATTTAGCCGTGGGTAACCTGTCATTCATTGTGCACTAAGCCACAGCCTGAAATACTCCACAATGATCTAATGAGGTTGCAATGCACAAGCAACACTATTTTATAAGCATCACCAGCCTAAACCTACAACTGAGAAGGTTTATATTGTAGCATGTGACATTCAAGTTACGCATTTTCAGAAAATTTTCCAAGAGAGGTGGACCAGCAGGATAGCCTTTTCAAGGACACTGTGGTGTCTCTCAGTGAAAACCTTCAAGCACAGGCTTGACACACGTATGTTGGAAACAACCTGTGTGTGGCAGATCCCTGAGGATGGCCTGGGAACAGACGAGATGACTTTCTGAGGTCCTTCACAGTCCTGTGGCCTTGTGAATAATGGCTCACTCCTCATGGATAAGAATTCCACATGTGACTCGTGGTTTAAAAGTTTGGACACAGGTCCAGCTAAGAAATCTGTAACATTTTGAAAAATAACCAGAAACATATACTATGGAGTGCACTATGGGCCTTGAAAACATACTTTAAAACTGAAGGCATCTTTGTCAGCTCTACTGCTCATAGCCAAGGGCTTTTCATAATCCAGGACTTGAGTACTTTGTATGTCTGTGATCTGTTACCCAAAAAGTACGACTACACTTCTTAGAATATAGCCTTGCCTTTATTCAAATAAAATTATACTAAAAATATGTATAGATCTCTGAGGAACTTTCAGATTATTATCAATTACTTTGGGTTTTTAAAGTATAAAATCAACTTTTGGTTGATTATTTCACATTTCACGCTCTGTATATCAGAGCTACAGACTGTCAGCCAGTGTAAGGGTATACAAGCTCACTTATTTGAAGGAGATCAGGAGACAAAGAAATCTGGAGGCCTGGAGTTGTCATTTAGAAGCAAACAAAACTCCAAACTCTGCAGCTTTTTCAAAGCTCATCCAAAAAGCCAGAGTCTGACTTTAACAATCCCACTGAAATATTTAGGCTGGTGTTTCCATAGGAACCAAAGTTGAATAGTTTAAAGAAAAATAACGTACCTGAAAATCTTCTATACCTTATATAGTTTGTTTTGTTTTATACATTTATGTTTTCTCTATTAGGCAAAAATAGTAGATGGCAACTTTGAGGGAGTAATCAAAAAATTAATGATCTCACTTTTTGTTTATTTAAATGGAAGAACAGTAACTACACACAGCAGATAAAAACTGTTTCCTCATTTGTAATACAGCTAAACTGGCTGGGAGTCACAACTCACTGACTGAACTTCGTCTGGCACTGAATTATCTGGGCACATTTAAGCACATGCAAGCACAAATAAAGGCTTTTTGGACTTTTCGTTGTGCTTGTACATGATCCTACGTGCCAAGTACATAAAATGATCCTTAGTCATACATCTTGATACAAGAATAAAAAGGGTAAGAGTAAGAGCAAGACTAAAGCTTTGAATAAAACCAAGTTAAATCAACTATCAGAAGAATTGCAGTTTCAAGGTGACCTCTAATTTCAAGTGTTGGATGTCAGCTATTTGGGGCTTGTGTGCTGCAGTGCTGAGTAGCCATGGACCTCCCTGGGTCAGAAGCAGCCAGTGCAGCACCACTGACTTTGAGGGAGCTGTTAAACTGATGCAGGGCAGGCTGCTATAAACACAAGTCTTTTATATAAACACTTTATTCACTTATTCTTAGTGTATATGTGTGTGTGTTTAGCGTTTGAGAGGCCGTTGAGGCCGTTGCTGACAAACTAGTCACCTTCCTTATCATCTCTGCATCTGCATTAGCTGCAGGTGGTTGTGCCAGTGAAATCAGTGAATTGAATTTAGCTCTAAATTCAGTTCACTGATCAAAATATGACCTGCAGTATATGCAGGTACACTGAAAAATTACAGTGTCATATATTTCATTTCTCAGCGTTTGGGGATTCTTTCAGCAACCCTTCCATAAATGATACTATAGCCCTAGAAAAGCTTGTAGCAAATCAATTCTGACACACTGAAAACTATCTTATTCTGTTTTAAAACTGGGCAGTGGTTTAGGCTTTTTTGGAGCCATGAACTGGCTAAACAAACTGCAGCTGCTATAAACCAGGATCCAGAAGTACTTGTAAATAAAGTGAAATGTTAGATGCAGGGCTGGCAGCAGGTGAGGCCACGTAGATGGGGAAAAACATCCTTCCCCTCTCCTGGAAGGCAGGGGCTGATGGAGCCCACCCTGGGAACACAGCTCCTGGTTCTCACTTCCTGACTTTCCTGGGTGGTCTTTGATAGAGCATTTCTTAATGGTGGAACATGGGCATTAATAAAAACTCAAAAGTGCTTACATTTAAAGCAGTCCATAATTTTTTTTTAAGCACTTATGGATACATTTTTTCTCTGTGCTTGAAAAGGAAACTAAACCCAAGGAGAATACATTATTACTGTTATTATTTACAGTTGGTATAATCACTTTAAGTGGAACTGATGCATCCAGAGGAAGATTTCTCTAATGGCAGCTCAGCCTGTCCTGCAATCGTCCTCGGTGGATTATGAGGCCGTTTAACACAATGAGATGGATTCCAGTGGATGTACACTGGTGCCACTAAGTGTTGCCAGTGAAGAGCCCCCGTCATTTGTGTGCTATAACTAGACACTATTAACAATCCTTACTCCCAAAAGCTTTCAGTGTGTAGTGCCATTCTTTAGTGTATGCATTGTAAATGCACTGACTGTATAGGGTCAAAGTAAAACCACATTACATATCAAAACCACCCCACGAATAATCTTTCTTTTAGTAATTTTAAATCTAGGAGTACAATTAGATTCCTTTCCTAACAAGCTGCAAGGGAAAAGAAGTTAGAAAAGTTAAAGGACAAATACCTAATTTGAGGGCTTAGAAGATGAGTAGGAAGATATTACTGTAATACTTGTTAAGGATTCTACAAGGTTGCATAAGAAAAAAAATGAAATGTTTCGTAATTAGGCTGAAAGTGTCATCAGGTTCTTCATTTTCTACTGAGACATGAAAGCGAAAAAAATCTTTAAACCTATTTCTGAATCATATAATAGATTATTTTTCCCTCAGGTCAGGAAAACATTGTGTGTCTTAACAGAAAAAAACCCACTTCTGAGACTCCTGTTGAAGTGACTGCTTTGATAAAGCGGATGAAGAGGAAGAGAGAGCACTTGCCCATTTTGTCAGTGCTCTCAACAGGTCTTGCTGTGTCTCTGTCAAGCCCCTCTCTGTAATTCTGACATAGAACTCACTAAACCTAAGGGGTTACATCTCTATTCAATAAGGTCATGAGCCAGCTGCAGCCCTGAAGGCATATTGGAGGTGCAGCTATGTACCGTTAGAACCATTTCTCCCTGCAGCTCCACTATTTACACTAGACCAAATGCAGGCAGCCCATGTAGAGATGCAAAATAAGAAAAGTTGTGTGTATGAGAGGGGGAAGAATAGCACAGAATATTAAGATGTGTCAGATGTAAATTATTTCATGTAAAAGAAATAATGAAAGAGGTTTGTAGCAGTCCTCTCCTCCACCCCCACCCCCCCCCCCCCCCCGTTCTGTTGAAGGAAAGGGAGGTTTTGCAAGAGTGCTACAGCTGCCTGTTACAGAAGCTAGATGCAGGGCTCCCAGTTAAAAGCTGACACTCACTATGTGCTGCCCTGCTCTTATTCCTCCTGTTTGCAGAAAACTCTAGCAATGCCTTCAGAAAGATGGCAGGTGTCTCTGCTGCTGCTCCCACTGCAAAATCCCCTGGCCAGTGAATCTGTATTTCTCCATTACTGAGGAAAGGAAGTAATACTGTCCTTCAAAGCCAAGAGAAGGAGAAGTGCACGTGTGCTGGCCAGTCCCCACCATGTGCTGCTTATTCTTAGGATGCCTAGAATGCATCACATCTTTCAAGAAAATTAACCAACATCTGGAAAATAAAAGATACAGCTCAGTTGCCCATTGTAATATTTTTGAGGCTGTCACTAGGGCTGCTAGGGAAATTTATTCAGCATTTTGGTATTTTCTTTTGTCTTTAGTGGTCCTTTTTTCTGTCCTATTAACCTTGTCAGAAAAATGGCCTTTATTAGGATTTTCCTAATGCTGAGAGATTCTTGTTCAGTTCATTGTTGAAGACAGTATTATCTCAGTCAGGACCATATCAAGCTGACTGCCGCTATACTTTTTTTCCTTTGTCTGCTTTAAATTGTTGTAAAAAATCCTGTACTGTCTGAATTTTTGGTAGGTAAGATTGCTTTCTGCTAATTGTTTTATATCATGTATACCGCTACAGATTACATTGTGAGATCTACCACATTATAAGTAGCAATGATCTGAAGAAGAAATAATTTTTGCGACATAATTTACTCGCTTTATTCACTTATTCTTAGTTTAGAATCACTCTGATTGATGAGAATTTGCAACCTACAGGGTGGGATGTAAACTTGTTCTTCCTGTCACCTCACCTCTTCTTTCTTTCTCCTTACTTTAATGCCACTCTCTCACTGTCTTAATATGCAGTTTTTCATTCATGCCTTTAACTCCTCCACTTTCTCCAGTGACCTATTCCTTTCCTTGTGTGTCGATGTTCTCTTTACATTCTCTTTCTATTATGACTTTTACCCTTGCAACAGACTCTCCCATTCTAAGAAAGCTCATAAACAGGGAAAAGCAGGAGCCAAAGACTCCTGATCTTGCCCTGTTTTCATTCAAAATGCTGTTGAAAAAATAATTGTCTTTATCTCTTGCTTGATCTCTGTATCCCTGTTTATATCTTTCCCTGTGCTCCACTCTCTCTACTACAACGCACTCATGTTCTTTGGGTTTTTTTGGTTGTTATTCCAAGACCTTTGATAGCAGCCCAGTTACCCCACTCATTAGATATATGCTTTCTCCCATTCTGCCTCTCACATTTTTGCAGAAGAATTAATCTGCAAAGCTACCTCATCACTGTCTTATGTTATTCATTAAAAGAACAAATAATTTTTTATTCCCCTGCCCGCAATTTGCTGATAGATGGGCTAGTCATCTGTTGATTCTTGCTGACATACTGACCAATATTGATTACCTTGTCATTTCTGGTGGGACTCCAGCAGTTTTTATTCCTTTCCTCTCTATGTTGATGGTTTATCTGTACAGTGTGATGCAGCAGAAAGATACCCAGGCAAGCTGTAACTGAGCTACCTGGGGTACAAGATGGACAGTGTTGCTAATGCACTGCTATCCTCACTTCATTTTCCCTCCTTTGAAGCTGACATCGCTGAGAAGGAGGCTGTTTTAGGAAGGGTGGTGTCTTTGGCTCATGGAGCTAGGCCAGTGCTTGGGTTAGCCTGGATACACCCATCAGGGAAAGCATTGTGCCGTGCTGTTGGGTCGTAGGCTTTTGGGACATAACAGTCTACGCTTTTATTTACTGATCACAACAACCACTGACCCAGGTACAAATCAAATTTGCAATCATAAAGCAAACAATAATTACAAATGCCTCTCAAGAGGGTAAAATGTTCTTGTTTCTAACTTGAAGTGTTTAATTGAAGGCTTTATGATTTTATTTTTTCTCAGTATATTTTTTCTGTCAAGGGGACTTTCTAAAATCAAATTGAGGGGTTCTGGAGAAATCTTGTTTGTAATAATGTGTCAATATTTTTAGAGGTTTAAACTGTGTTTTATATCTGGGGAGGTGAATCACTGTCCTTTAAAAAGAAAATACAGAATAAAATCCTCACTGCAGGATCTCTGCCCCAAAGAGCTTATTATTTTTTACACTGATTCTAGGGAACAACAGCCTGCCAGTTGTTTTCCTTGAGAGTTCTTCTTTGATTAAAGAAAAAAAATCCTCACTCTGTTAGCAGCTGAGCTCACAAGCAAAGTGGCTGTTTTATCTCCATTATCATGGTAGTTTTACCTCAGACCTCTTCCAGTCCAGCATACACTGCCACTGTAATATATTTTGGTCTTACCTGAGTGAATGCCAGCTGTATAGTTGTTTCTTTATAACTCAGTGAGGTTTTTCTTGTTCTTTACTTGAAAAGATTTAAAACACCCATGGCCTGGACTGAAATAAAAAGGGATTTCACATACTTAATTCCTTGAAAACAGAGCAAGTGTGTGGGTCTCAAACTAAGTGCTCAAAACAGTTTTTAAAATACTTCTTTTCAAAGAAGATCTTATGTTAGCTGTATCATCCTCCTTTGCTGGCTGCAAAGAAGGAAATAAAAAAAAACACATTCCTTTAAGGTCTCATCATTCAATTGAGTGGCTTGAAACTGGTTTTGGCTGGTTTTGGCTGGGATAGAGTTAATTTTCATTATCGTAACTGGAGCTCCACAAGAGGCTGGGAGGGGACACAGCAGGGACAGCTGACCCCAGCTGAGCAAAGGGATACCCCATACCCTCTGGCACCATGCTCAGCATGTAAAGCTGGGGGAGAAAGAAGGAAGAGGGGGACATTCACAGGGAGGTGTTTGTGTTCCCAAGTAATGGTTACACGCGGTGGAGCCCGGCTTTCCTGGATATGGCTGAACCACTGCCTGCCCGTGGGAAGTGGTGAATGGTTCAACAAGGCTCAGTGCCGGGTCCTGCACTGGGGGCACAACAGCCCCACGCAGCGCTACGGGCTGGGGAAAATGGCTGGGAAGTGCCTGGTGGGAAAGGACCTGGGGGGGCTGGTTGACATGTGTTGGCTGCACATGAGCCAGCAGTGTGCCCAGGTGGCCAAGGGGGCCAGCAGCATCCTGGCTGGTGTCAGAAACAGTGTGGCCAGCAGGGCTGGGGGAGTGACTGTCCCCCTGTACTGGGCACTGGTGAGGCCGCACCTCGAACACTGTGTTCAGCTTTGGGCCCCTCACACCAAGAAAGACATGGAGGTGCTGGAGCGTGTCCGGAGAAGGACAACGAAGCTGGTGAAGGGTCTGGAGCACAAGGCTTATGAGGAGCGGCTGAGGGAACTGGGGGTGTTTAGCCAGGAGAGGAGGATGCTCAGGGGAGAGCTTATTGCTCTCTACAGCTGCCTGAAAGGAGGTTGTGGTGAGGTGGGTGTTGGTCTCTTCTCCCAGATAACAAGTGACAGGATGAAAGGAAAAGGCCTCAAGTTGTGCCGAGGGAGTTTTAGGTTGGATATTAGGAAAATTTTTTTCACAGAAAGGGTGGTGAAGCATTAGAACAGATTTCTCAGGGAGGTGGTGGAATCACCATCCTTGGAGGTGTTTAAAAAATGCGTAGGTGCAGTGCTTAGGGACATGGTTTAATGGTGGACTTGGTAGTTGTGGGTTAATGGTTGGACTTGATGATCTTAAAGGTCTTCTCCAACCTAAATGATTTTATGATTTTATGAATTCCTTGTTTTGCTTTGCTTGTGTGTGTGGCTTTTGCTTGACCTATTAAACTGTCTTTATCTCAGCCTGTGAGTTTTTTATACTTTTACCCTACCGATACTGTCTCCTATCCCACTGTGGGAGGAGTGAGTGGCTGTGTGGTACTTAGTTGCCAGCTGGGTTTAAACCACCACCGGTGAGTATTTTTTTCCCAATACTAGTGATGCTGAAATATGCAAAAGGCTGTACCAGCGTAAGTATCTATGAGGTTGATGGTTGGTTTGCCTGATTTCTACACATCTTTTTCAGGTTGATAATTTTTAAGAGATGAAAAATTAAGACATTGTTTTAAACAATATCATGAATCTTTTTTGATTGGTAATGAAATAAGTTTAGAAAAGATGAGAAGAAACATGACATCCCTCTGTACTTCAAGCTGAAAAGCACTTCAGCCTTTACACAGATTACCCAACAGTAACAACACCTTTGTGATCTTTTCACTTTTTTTTAGGGTTCCTCATTGCTGACTTGTACTGTCTTCTCATGCAAACTGTCTTAGAGGCACATATACAATCCCATGTGGCCGTCTTCATTCCTCACTGACAACCTGATCGATCTTGTTGACATGTCAGGGTCACTTCTGGATCCTGCAGCTTCGCATAACCTGTGCGGTATGGAGACACCCAGGCTGGAGAATCTGTCCTTTCCACATCTCACACTCTCTCCTCAGGTCCAAAATCATCCCCTCTGACATCCAGCACTGCAGAAGGACCTCCCACACTCAATCACAGAAAAACATATCCAAAATTGAAAATTCATATCCCAAACCACAGGACTCTTTTTCCTCTGCATTCTCCACTACATGTTTTAGAGCTCTGTGCATTCATATGCTGCACTCATGTACCTGCACATGCATCTCCCTCCGCATGGCAGGGTTAAGCAGGACCAGATGCAGTGTTATTCCCTTCCCTCTCATTTGGCCTACCAATTCCTAGCCTACTGCTGCTTTGGAAAGACAGCAGGTTTAGCAGAGAGTTAGGATGCAGGGGCTCATAGCAGACAAGTTCATCAGCAAACCTTACTCCTCATATCAGCAAGAAAGACACAGGAGATAGAATTACAGAACTGCTTCCAAACTTCCCCTGGAGTAAGGTGACAGTACTTCTTGGATGGAAAAAAGGGACAGACAAATAACAAATATAGTTTATATTAAGACATACTGGAGGAGAACACCTTTCTTTTTTAAGTACGGGATGCATTTTTTCTTAGGTGGACATTGCAACTGCCCTCCAAGACGCAATTCAATTACCGTTAGCTGAAAGGCACTATTTCAAATGGCACTTATGAGCAGCTTTGTTAAATACCAATGCATCTTTAAAAACAATTCATAACACTTTTTGCATCCATAATTCAAGATAACTATTTCAAAGCTCCTAATTTTTTTCAGTCCACCAGTCTATTTACATGGAAAAAAAATCTTTCTGCTGGTGCATTTGGCAAAGGAATAGGTGTAATGTATTCTGCAGGTTTTAAGAAATCAAGAGATCCAGGATTTGAAAACAGAACAGTAAATCCTTATCTCCTTTATCTGATATGAGATTGCTGAAGCACTAACACAGAAGATACTGACTGTTCAGTACACAGTATCCTTCACTAAAAAGAAACATTCAATCTTTTCTTAAACTTTAACTCTTTAACATTGTTTCTAATTTCCTGATGACATTTTCTAGGCAAAGCCCAAATCAAGTCAAGTCCATTTTATTTGATAAAATCAAAATGTGAAATCAAATATGTGAGAACTGACATGTACTGCTCTGTGAAACAGTTTTTTTATTTTATTCCGCTATGGCATGATGCTTTTAGGTAATACTCTGGATAACTCTGAAGGATCCTTTTTCAAATGCATTAGTGGCCACCTTTTCACTTTCTGCATTTTTGTGTTTTCAAAGACCCCCAAAAGTTAAGAGTTTTGTACTGAAATTTTGGGCTATAATTATTTCTACATTTGCTTAATTCACCTGTCATATAATACCTGTTAGTGCAGCATAAGCAGTTTCCCAAGTACATTATAATAAGCCAGCGGAGAGTGGATGGCTTGTCATACACAAGGAGCCACATACAAGATTCATGTATGAGAACAACCCTGGAGAGTTTGGATAACATGGCCATGTTGCACTTGCCATCTTCACTGGTACATGTAAAGTCACTTCTCCACTTGCTCTGGACAGCGTGAAGACTACTTTTTCCTGACTGGGCAATGGGAAAAGCAACGGAAAGTATAGCAGCTACCTCTAGCAGCTGTGATCTGTGTAGGGCTATAACTCTACAGACAAAAATCCATATAAACAGTATTTTTTAATATTGGATCTTGGCTTATGAAAATCTTGGTTAAGCTCTAGTGTGCAGGATTGAAATAAAGGTCATGCAGGAGAACAATGAAGGAAATGTTGACTTGTATTCATGCCCTTGCTCTGACCTACAGAGAGCAGGGGCGTTTGACTTGCTGTGTTGCAAGGAGAGAGATCACATCATTTTTAAGAGGAAATTTTACTGAACCACCTGAGCTGCTCCATCTGTGCTAGAAATATCTATGAATAACATGGAGACCTGTATCATGCAGAACATTGAAATGACACAAAATAACTGGTAACACGCTGATTGTTTAGGCCAGCTACCTCAGCAGATCACAATGTGCAACTTCAGCTGGACCTGCAAGCATCCTATTCCAACTTTTTCCTTTCAGCAGAAAAAGTCTTTTTAACTAGCATCTTTACCTGTAGAAGTAGATTCTCTTTCTTCAAATTTCCTGACACGGGGCTGGGACTAAGAGATCTGGTCTCATTTTTAGGACCCCATGGCACCATCTTGAGAATGTTTCTCTGTGCCACTTTGATGTCAGTTGTACAAAACTTCCTGTTCACAGAAAAGATCCAAAGTAAATGATTTTTTAATATATTTTTTTTAGCAGTACTATTGACATTTTGTTTAAATAGGCAGGAAAAAAACAACTTAATTCTTCCAGTGACTCCTTAGATGTTCCCCGTTGTTTGACATTTGATTGATATTTTCAGTGGACACATTCTCTTTCCAATACTCCCCTAATAATTACATGAATTCCATGTGTGTGGTCCACATAGATATGTTGCTGATGAATTGATGAACCATGACTGTTACAGAGGAGTAACAAGGAAGTGCAAAGGTAAGAATAGTGTTAATTGAACTTTGAGTCACCAGGAATGAAACACTGCCTATATATTCAGAAGCAGTGTGTCTTGTGCAATTCCAATAAATAGAAAACTTGTGCAATGTCCATTTTAACACATTTAACATGCAAACAACTAATGGAATACATTAATGCAGTCTTACATGAAACGGGTGAGATTTTTTACTTTCTTAAAGACACATAGAATATATGAGACAGATCAGTACAATAAGTTGTTCTAATGCTAGGCATGAGAGAAGTCTGGATATGCTTTTGAAAATAATTGCAGCATGAATAGAGTTAACTGAAAATGAATAGAAATGTTCCAGAATGTGGATAAGTGAAACACCATTAATTTTCTAGTAATCGGGAAAAACAGTTAGCTATCTTTCCACTTAATATTTATTATAACACGATTTCTTCTTAGAAATGAGCTGAAACGTTTCATTGAAGTGCAGCTCCTACTTAGCATCAGCATGCTTGCAGAATAGAATCATTTGTGGTAGAAAAGATTCCTCTTGGGTCATCTCAGTCCATCAGCCTGAATCATTGGTGGATGGATTTCATTATTCTTAAAATAGCTTTGAATATCTTCAGTGATGGAAATGCTGTAACCTTCACTGGCAGGTTGTTCCATTATGTAACTGTTCCTCTAGTTATAAATTTTCCCTGCTGCATTTTAATCTAGTTGTTAGTATTTCTTGATCAACCTCATTGACTAATGAGAATAACTGGTCCTTATTCTCTTTATAAGTGCTCTGTTAAGCACTTGTACATTGTTTGTCTTCAACTTACTTCTCCCTAGATTTGCATACCCATTTCTTGTAATCTGTCTCACATATCTGACTATCCATCTTTTCTCATATACATTTGTATACCCTTTTCATCCCTCCCTTTCTGGGGCACGTTTTTACTAAAAGAAAACTGAAAAAGAATTCCTATGGTGACTGCAGTAGTATGGAATTTAGTAACACATCACAAATCATTTAGTCTGGATACGTGGTATATTTAATAAAGGCAGCTCAATGCATGGGACTGGAGAGACTCCTGGGAGTCTGAACCAGACAATTCTACAGTGTATGGATGGGTAATCCCATTCATAAATTTATCAAGAACCATCTTAAAACCATGTATGTTTCTTGCACTTTTACTCCTACCAAAAAGCTGCTTCATAATTTCTGAAACAGAAAGCTTTTTAATATTTCCATTCATGGGTAGTTTATATCCATTTTTTTCTCCTACCAGCATTACCCCATATTTTAAACATATTTTTCCTTCCCACTATCCTTCTTCCTGCATCCCTTCCAAATTCCCTCCTGTTTATCTCCAACACATACATACAGACCACCACCCCCCATGCCCTGGCTTTAAACTCCACTTGTATTGCAAGCCAGCCTGCCCATTCACCTGGTCATCCTAGCAGCCCTCCTTTGTGTGAATTGCAACCAATTTCAATTTCCCCTGAGTACAGGTAATGAGAGTTGTTTTCCGCATGCCTGATGAGACTGAGCCAGTTCTTGTGCAATGGCAAAAGTAAGTCTCTCTCCTGGCAGAAAGACCTCACTTAATGCTTCTTGGGATCACTGCTTCTATTTCACCCCTCTCTCTGCAGTGAGGGTTCACTGTGACCCTCACTCTACATAGTGCAGGTCTTTTGCCCCCTCCATTATTGCTGAAGGATAAGCTTTTCCTTTATTTCAGAAATTCCTGTTATCAGGTCTTGGTGCCTGACCTTGGTCTGTGTGCTGCTAAATTCCTTGCTCCACGTATTCCACCTCAGTTCACATATTCTAGTCCCGAAGGACTCTTCATATTTCAGACACGAGGTTGGGGATGAGATGGCAGGTGACTGAAGCCTGGTATCTGCTTGCAAAACAATTTAGTAATTTTCAGTTCCCTTGTCTTCCTGCAGGGATGCGCTTTACAGCAACAGCTGTGTAGGTAGCCAAGGTTGACCTTGGCTGGTTGTCAGCTGCCCACCAAGCTGCTCTCTCACTCTCCCTCCTCAGCAAGACAGCGGGGAAAAGTAAGGTGGGAAAGCTTGTTGCTCAAGACAAAGACAGGGAGAGTGCTCACCAATTATCCTCATGGGCAAGACAGACTCAGCTCGGGGGAAGATTAATTTTTTGCCAATTCAAAATAGAGATAGTGAGCAATAGAAACAAAACTAAAACCACTGCCTTCCTACTCCCTTTCTTCCCAGGCTCAACTTCACTCCCAACTCCTCTACCTTCTCCCCACTGAATGATGCAGGCGGATGGGGAATGGGGTTAGTGGTCAGTTCATAACACTCAATCTCTGACACTCCTTCCTTCTCACACTCTTCCCCCATTCCAACATGAGGTCTTATCCATGGTATACAGTCCTTCATGAACTTCTCCAATGTGGGTCCTCCCCATGGGCTGCAGTTCTTCAAGAACTGCTCTATAGGTGCCCCATGGGCTGCATGTCTTGCCAGAAATCCAGATCCTGTGTGTGCTCCCCTCCACAGGGCACAGCTCCTGCCAAGAGCCTGCTCCAGTATGGGCTCTCCACAGGCTACAGCTTCCTTCAGGACACATCCACCTGCTTAAATGTGGGGTGATGACCTGCCTCACCATGATCGTCACCATGGGCTGTGGAGGAATTTCTTCTCCATTGTCTGGAGCACCTCCTTTCCCTTTTTTTTTCACTGACCTCAGTGACAGCATAGTTGTTTCACTTCTTTCTCACTCCTCTCTCTTACAGCTGCTGAACAGCATTTTTTACCCTTTCTTCAATATGTTATCAACTGGGTGCCACTAGGGTCACTGGCAGGCTCATCTTTGGGCAGTGGTGGGTCTGTTTTGGAGCCAGCTGGAATGGGCTTTGTCCAATACAGGGCAGCTTCTGTCTCTTCTCACAAAGACCACCTCTGCAACCTGCATGGCTATCAAAACCTGGTCATATAAACCAAACGCAGTAGGGAATGCTCCTGTCTTGCAGTGGATCTGTCTACAGCCTTGGGCTGAGGCCCCCAAAGCAAACTGGTCTAACAGCCTTTTTTCCTCCTCTAATTCCCGTGATTGAGGTACATGTTGGGTTGAGCAGTTTGAACAGTATGAGCTTAGTCCCAGCCTGATACATACAAGCCACAGTAGCTCGTGCTGGGCAGCCTGAACACTCTCCATTGCGCTTGCTGGTCTCTAAGAGTTTATTGCAGTTAAGCACAACCATCTTTGAAAGAAGAATAGGTGATTCTGCACTGATTGTGGTTTATGCTGAGGCATGAAGATTGAAAACTTGTACGTCATGTAGCCATCGTTGCTTTCTAGGGGATAAAGTGAGCAAGCAAGCGGTTTTAATACTACATTTGCAACCCCTCAAGAAGGGAAAATCCTTTCCCATACCCTATGCTGCAATGTTGAGTACCCCTTCCCTTGTCCTGGTTTCTGTTTTGATCCCACATGCAGGTGTTTGGAGCATACCTTGGTGGGGTGCCCTGTGTGGGAGGAGGCGATGAACTGCTCTGGACCAGTCACAGATGGTTCCAGATGGCTCCAAAGTGTAAAAACCCCAAACTGGAGCCAGACAGGGGAGCCTGGAGCCGCTCTGCAAGGACATGCTTAAGAAAGGGTGTTAGTTGCTGCGGGAAGAGACACCAGAAGACACCTGTGAAGATGCACAAAAGGAGATGAAAAAAATGACATGAGAGAGCACACAGGAGAAAGCACAAGAAGGAGATGTGAGAGGAGGCACAGAAGGACACACAAAAAGGGGATGCATGAACAGAAATGTGAGAAAACACTTTCAGAGACACAAAACAGAGAAGATGTGGAAAGGGAGGTTGTTTGGGACATGGCTGAAGATGCAGTCTGGAAGGAGGAGGTACAGTTCTGAGAGGAGTGGGGCTGTGGGCAACCCATGCCAGGACAGGGAGACCTCTGAGGGACTACACCTGTGGATGACCTATACCGGAGCAGGGACACACCTGAGGCACTGTGAGCCATGGGCGAGCCATGCTGGAGCTGAGAGTAGTAACAGGGGAGGAGGAGTGGAGGATAAAGGCAGGAAACAGGGAATGGTAGAAGAAACCATTACAGACTGACACTGACCTCCTGCACTGCCTGTCACTCATCAGTGAGACCAGAAAAGACTGAGATAAACGTGGTGAGCATGAGGCCAGCAGAGACTAGGAATGGGGAGGAGGGATGTTGGACTGAAGACGAACCTGGGGAAGGGGCATGAAAGGTGATTTCCTTTGCTGTTTAATTGTTCATGTCTTCTTTGTTTCTCAATAACTGAATCAGTAAGAAAAAGATTACATTATAATATATAAAAAAGATAAAATATTATATATAAATTAGCTGAAATTCCCTAGGTTGAGACTGTTTTGCCTACAATAGCAGGCCTGAGTTGTCAAAGGGTGTAAAGTGCTTTGTGTATCCCATCACATAGAAGGACACACCTGCTCTGTATTTTCTCTGGGGGACCACCCCTTTGCAGTTTTTCTCCTTTCCAGCTCATAAGAACATAAGGCTCAAGAGTATTAGCATGTAATACAGGAGTTACTCATTTGCCTTTGCTTGTTATTTAATCTTTCCATTTTCATTGATAGTGCTGTGCTTAACTTAATTAAAGCTTTCCTAAAAGAAGCTCATTGCTGAAAGAGCCTGTAGTTAGAAAAGGCCATATGTTGCTTCTACCATGGCTGACCAAGGTCCTCTGTTGTGTCACCAGAGAAGAGGAAGGCTTGGGGGCATCTGACACTCCATAAAAAGGAAAGGATACCCTGGAGCAATGTGCAGCTGCAGTGTTGTCAACAGTATTAAGTTCAAAGCTCATTTTGAACAAAGAAACACAGTAAGGAGGATTCCTTCTGGTCATTTCCAGCTACACACTAACTCCCTACTGAAGCAACTGTTCATATATATCCCTGTATCCCTACTCTCCAAGTTTGCTTTTCAGTTTGTAGAGTTTAACAGGGCTATATGTGACTTCAGTCTCATTCATGATGTTCCCTAATTGTCAACAAAGTATTTGGAATGATGAAAGGCTGTTTGGATCTCTGGAAGATGACTGCTCTTTATTTCAGAATAAAACCTCCCCGAATAACTGCTGAAATCACACTGAGGTGTTCACAACGCTTTTTGGCTCTAAGTTTTTTTTTATAAAATACTCACATTAGCAGATGTACTACATAGGGTGTATTTCAAATTACTTGTTAGCTTCCCAGTAGTGGTTGTGAGTATGAGCTATTGTGTCAGCAGATAAAACTTAGATCAAATGGCAAGACTTCTCTCTTCTTTCCTTTCAAAAGGGAACAACACGGTGGTCATTCTTCTGTGAAAAAAAATCACATTCTCCTGTGGCTGGGAGATGATTTGGTAGAGCATCGCATTAGCAGAATTCATCATGACCAGCTGTGCTGGGGCTGAACAAAAGGCAAGTCATTTACAGAATAGCTGTGCAGCATTTTTGGTACCCAGCTCACGGCTTGGAAGGACCTCTTTAAAACAATGTGCAGGCTGGCTTTTGCCTCCTGCATCATAGAGCTGTGTGGTGTGTTTCTTATCTGTAGTTAAAAACCTGGGGGTCAAATATCCTGCTCTCACTCTAGACATGTCCCCACAGCACTGAACCCATTACAGGGTGGACAATCAACTGGAAAAGACTATTACCAAAAAGACTTGCATAAAAGTATAGTCTGTATTGAAACTATTATTTCTTAGTTTCTTAGAAACGCTCTTTTGTTAATATACTACATGAAGTAAAACATCCTGCATGCCACATTTTATTTGAGCTTTCTAAATAGGTGGGGGAATCAGATGAAACATGGTTTTCAGCCTAGTTTTTGAGTTTAGCATCATCTTCTCTTACTCTGTCTTTCCAAGCGTTGCAGCCTTATTCTGAATATGTGAAGGCTCAAACAGTTTGTGTAACTGGAGATGTTGCTGGGCCGCAGCCTCGCTCCAGCGCTCAGGCAGTGGCATTTGCTATGGAATTCTTATACAAGTGAGATCCCCAAATTACTATCTAAGCAGCCGAGTTCATGAGAAGTTCACAATTTATGTGTGCTGTGGGAAGGGGGATGCTGATTGTTGGTTTATGTTAGTTATAAACAATTTCTGGGGTCTTGTAAATGTAATGTATTTGAGGAATCAGTTTTATTACTACTGAGAAAAACCCTATCCTTATTATCAGTCTGCAAATCATTGTAGAAAAGTAGCCTGGCAAAACTGGCTGACTGAACTTATCCAATTAACCCCAGAATATTTTATTCCTTCATTGTACTCTGCTATTGCATCTGACAGTTTTGCTGCTGCTCTGATCTAATTAAGGATTTTTGGCAAGCATCACACTGTTATAAATTTTGAAAATGTGAACCAAACCTGGCTCACAGCATTTGCTTCAAATCAAGAGGAGAGCTGAACTTTCATTTACTTCTTGAACTGACAGATGAGTTTTCATGAGAAATGTTGATTTCTGCTTAGCTTGTATATAAATATGTAGTTATTTATGCATACACACATCTAATGTGATCATGGAAGAGTAAATGTATATAAATACTTGTTCCTTCCTCAGAGTATTTTCTGGTTTTATTAATGGGAAAGACACTTCATGGTGAAAATAAAAACAACTAGCAGATCTGGCTTTCAAAGTTGTGTGTGTCAGAACACGACGCTTCAGTCTTTCACTTGGCAAACTGGGGGCTTATGACTGAGCTGTGTGAAGCCAACCAGTTTTTCTGGGTCAGAGGACAGCAGGCATGAGAAGTGAAGTGTTCATCCCTTCTCTGAGAAAATCAGGTAAAAATGAAACTTTTAACCTATTCTGGGCTGCTTCTCTAATCTTATCTGGTATTAGCAAGTGCAGTGGTCTCACATATCTAGAGGTTTTCCTATGATATGCTCTTCTAATCTCTATGCATTCTAGAAAGAAATCTTAAACCTGCATGCTAGATTGTGCCCCGAATGTGGCAGATCCTCTGGGTGCCTCTTCTACAGCCCTGTTCCTTCTTTGACTCCTATAGCTCATCCATCAACGGCTGGAAGAGAGTCAGGTATTGCTTAAAATACCTTTTGGAGCAAGGTGGATCCCTGCCCCACCCCCTGCCGCAAACCCCACACAGGCTCCAGGCGGATGGCAGAAGGGTCCCCATGCTGCTGCTCCAGAGCACAGGTCCGACCCAGCGTGGTGGGCATCTCTCCCCAACACCTGTGGGCCCCGCACAGCTCCTCCACCTGCTGTATCCCACCCTGGGACTGCAGTGCTTGCCTGGCATTGGGCAGATGAGCCCTGGAAACCCCTGGCTCCATGTGTCTCACAGCTCTATGGGGACTTTGAGCAGGTGGGCCAGAAGCATCGCACAGCTGTGATAGAGATGTATAGCCAGGTCTTTAACATGCACGCTGGCCCCAGCTGCAGTCTGAGACTAGCTGGCATCCGGCAGGTCTTTGATGGCTGGCTTTGGCTTTGGCAGAAAACCAGGCTCCTTATCTTCCTTTTATCCTGAAATTCGTTTGAGGCAGAAACCATTAGTTTGTGTGATACAGCACCAACACGTTGTTAAGGTTTATCAAATGCTGAAGTTATGCCTCTGTAAGTATTTAACTGTCACTGTGTTCTAGAAATATATTAGTAAGCTACTCAGTGAAGCTGTTAGTAATGACTATTGTGTAATAATGACTGTGAGTACATTCAGGTTACCTCTTCGCTTCTCTGGTTTTAGTTATTACGTAGAAACTTGAGCTACTCTACTTCTCATGCCTGGCTGCACAAATCGATGGCTATGAAAGATTTACCTACCAATCACAGCTATGTGGAAAACACGCCCCTGTTGTTTTCCTGGATCCCAGTCCCTAAGACACCACAGAGGAAAGGCTGATCTGCTGTGTGTGGTTTAGGAAAGAGCTGAGCCATGCAGCTGGGTAGTCCCTAGTACCAGCCCAGAGCCTCCACAGGTAGTTATACAATTTTTCACTAAGTAAAAGATTTTGATCTTTGTAATAAGTATATTTAATAAGCTACTGCTCCTACACGAAAATGCATCCATTATTTTGACAGAGAGAGGAGACTCCCCTGAGATACTCAGTGTCGGTTTCAGTGGGAAACATGCATTTGTGAATCCCTCTAAAACAATGAAGAAGCTGGTGAAAAGTTGAATCTCCTGCCATGAGGGGAAAGTCACAAACAAGAGGACATATTTTTGTTGAGTAATTGCCACAGAGCTGTTACTGATGGTGTTAATGAGAATGGATTGTGCTAATGTACAATAACGTACAATAATTTTTTGTTGTCAGTAGCGTGGAGGAGATTTTTCCCAAATTTCAGAGTGATACCAGCTTCTAATTAGTAGTGAACTCAGAGAAAACCTCCAGAAGTTTGCCACCACCAAGAAAGATAAACGCTGTTAATTACATATTCCAAAGCACTTAGTATTACTTTAACACTAGTCTCTTATGAGGGTTATAGAAGCTTTACCAATGATTTCAGTGGAAGAAGGTTAGAGCCAACAGTAAATGTTAAAAGAATATAATTATAACCTAGTTTTCTGAAAGACATTGTTTCTTAAACAAGAAACGAAGATGACTTCAAGCACATCTGCACAAGCTGACTTTTCTAATTGCTGTATTCTGTTAGAAGGCAATTTCATTTTTACAAATAATCCACTCCATCATAAGGAGCCACTTACTTTTTAATACATGTGTTTTCTTAAATGTCTCCAATTACCTATATTCTGAACAAGTAAAACAAATTAATTTTAGGGCTGAGTTGTTCTCATTGTTAGTATAAAAATACATTTCATGTTTAGTGCTTCTTGGAATATCCACATCTGTAATCAGTATTTGAGGTGCTCCATCTTAGTGCTTAGAAAGCAACTTATTTTTATATCTGTGAAAAGATAATCAGATATTACATTTGAAGTGAAAAAATAGAGAACAGACAGATTAGGTTATGGCAACCTTTTCTCCATCTGCTTTCATCTGAAGTTTGCTAGACCTGCTAGTGAACTTTCCTTCATTTTATAAATAGCTGTTAACTTAAAAACTGCAGATTCTCTGCCATGACACCTTCCTTTATGGTTAGTAGTAATAGTTACAGTTATGTTTATGAAGTGATGGTTTAAACTGGGGAAGGTGAGTAGGTTTCCTCATAAGCTGGATATTGAGAGACTGCACTGTGCAGCAGCTGTTTCATTACAAACGCAAAGGCTAGGGTTAGATTAGCAGAATTCATTAGACTTTGTTGGTCTATGTGGAGCAAGCCTCAGATTTAGGACAATGATATGGTGTGAGTAGCAACATTGTTCTCCTCATCAGTCGGAAGAGTTGTCAGACAGAAGAACTGTTCATTGGTGAAAAGCACAATACGGTATTGAGTCTGTATGGGAGGAGTGGCTGATTCTGCAGAGCGTTGTCCTGCCATCCAGAGGGACCTCAGTGGGCAAAGTCCTGCACCTGGCGGGGAAAAAACCCAGATACCGATATATGCTGGGCACCACACATCTGGAAAGCATCTTGGCATAAAAAGATCTAGGGGTCTTGGTGGACAACAAGTTGAACCCAGGCCAGCAGTGTGTCCTTGCAGCTAAGGCGGTAAATGATATCCTTGGCTGCAGTTAGCCAAAGTATTGCCAGCAGGTCCTTCCGCTCCCTCTGCTTAGCACCGGTGAGGGCACACTGGAGTACTGTGTCCAGTTCTGGGGTCCCAGTACAAGTGAGACATGAACATACTGGAGAGAGTCCAATGAAGGTCCACAAAGATGGACTGAATCACATCTCCTATGAGGAAAGGCTGAGAGAACTCGGAGTGTTCAGCCTGGAGAAGAGAAGGCTCAGGGTGATCTTATTAATGTGTATAAACTCCTGAAGGGAGAGTGCAAAGAGCATGGAGCCAGGTTCTTTTCAGTGATGCCCAGTGACAGGATCAGAAACAACACACACAAACAGAAACACAGGAGATTCTGTCCAAACATCAGGAAACACTTTTTTTTTACTGTGAGGGTGAGGGAACACTGGCACAGGTTGCCCAGGGTAGTTGTGGAGTCTCCATCCTTGGAGATATTTAAAATCTGTCTGGAGATGGTCCTGGGCAACTGTCTCTAAGTGGTTCTGCTTGAGCAGAGGGGGTTGGACCAGGGGACTGCCAAAGGGCCCTTCCAAGCTCAACTATTCTGTGAAGATGATGGTGAAGGATTTCACACAAGACATGTCAGCCATTCCCTGGGCCCAAGAAGTTGGGAAGCGGCTGTGGAGATCCTCAGCCGTCCCACACAAGCAGTAATCATGCTACGTTAGTCCTAGTGCTCAGGGGAGACTGACTGTGCAGGGTATTTTGAAGCAAGTGTCATGGCTTGAGACTTATACTGAAAACACAATGGGAGATGTTATATTGAGCAGAAAAAGCTAATCCCCTTTACCTGACTGGAAGATATCACACCTACCCAGTGCTCCTGCAAGCATGAGGTCTAGTCCTGCATTACATGTACAGGTAGGATTCACCTCTGCTAATGTCAATCACCTCTACACAAAGCACCGCTTTTGAGCTGGACATCAAGGTTCCTCCTGTAATCAAAAGAGAGATATAAATTCACCCAGAAAGCCATTGATCTGTCCTCAGAGGGGTGTTTGAGACATGTAGGATAGATGGGTCTCTGGTAGTGACTATTGTATTCGACATTTAGGGCAGGTAAGCTGGATGGTACTCTCAAAGTCTCCAGCCAGCAATGTCTGTCCTTTGCTTCTCAAGTGGGCCAGTATAGCTGTGTCTTTGGCAGCCTTACAACACCTTACAAAAACTACTTCCAGTTCAGTACTGCTTACCATTTTAAGACACTTAAAGAGTCTTTTGCAGATATGTCACTGTTTTTTGTAAACTTTTTTTCTAAACAGAACTCATGATTACGGAGCAAAACATTTATAGATGGATAAATACACAAACTGTTCAGTTTCAAGCTGTGTAAATCATCTTGGCTTCAGTTAAGTTTATTCCATCTGCTTTTATCATCTGTTGTTACAATAATTTATAATTCCCTCATAATATTAAAATGTCAGTGAATCAAAAAAAGAAACACATCTACGGACCTCTAGCAGCTAATGGTATTGCATTCAGCAAGTGAACAAAGTCATATAATTAATCATATTTCATCACTATAGATACTTGTAATTGTGTAATTAATGTGTATTTGCATAATCACGTAATTAGATCTTTATGATTCATGCTTTATGATGATCTGGATGCACAAATTTCTATCTCAGAATCGTAACCATTTGCAAAGCTGTTATCGTCATTTCTTTTTTCTCATTGAAGAAATATGAAGACCCAATGAACGATCCGGTCTTGTTATCTCAAGCTTGTTCTGTGACTTATCCACAGAAACAGCTTTCCATGCTTACTAGTTACTTACAAAGAAGTTACTAACCATACAAAATTTATCAAATATTTGAGTGGACATATCTATTATTTAGATTAGGAAAACATATAATGTAATTTCACAGAGTTTCACAATTTTTATTAACCAGCTTATCTGTTTTCAGTCTTTTTCAATAATTGAAGAGAGGATTTTCTTTGTAGATCAAGTTTATGGGAAAGTAAAGTATTTTGAATCTACAGACTTCTGTCCTGCTCGGTAAAAATGATTTTTCATTAACTTACTGAGGGCTTTTTATTGAATCTAACATTCAATTCACAGTGCTTAATTACATCTCATTCCAGACAAGATGAGCTAATCTGGGCAGCTGGGTGGTATGCAGATAAAAGTAACCACCTCAAAATATCTTTTTTTGTCAGGATTCAACCTGAAAAAATGTGCTTTTAAAGCACTGTTTAGAAGAGGCAAAACGTGATCAGCTTTTAGGGACATTTTATACAGCTGTAAACATTTGTATTTATAAATAATCCAAGTTTCTAAGTAAAACAAAATAAGCCTGACATGAATCACTATTATGATCACTACTTCATTCCTCAACAGCTTAGACCAAGCAAAGATCTATGCAGACCCATGTGGTGACTGTGAATGATGACCATGCAGTCAGGAGCACTAAGGATGACAGTACCTCTATGCATTTAAAAGGCTGACATTATGTATTAATGACAAATCTCTTCTAAATTGCAAAGGAATGTAAACAAAGTCAGAGCTGGACTTGGATATTAACACCTGCCTCTCTGTGCTTGGCTCCAACGTCCATGCGCCTCAGAGGGAGATTTTATTCCGTCAGCCAGGAACCACACAGACTGACCCCGTTACCTTATGGATTTGAACATCAATTTCATTCTCTCCCACTCTACTTTTGAAGGTCTTGTGAGTTTTGTTTCAAACGCTCTTCAGAGATTTTGGTTTATTTGCACTCAGAGGCTTCATTTTCAACCTGATACATGGTCGATGTCAATGGTATTTATACCCCTTGTTTGCTAAGACCATGGCATGACAGCAGAGGACATGTGACAGCAATAGGCTGTCCCTACCCTCAGCTGTGCATAACACCAAAAAGAACCAAACCCAGTGAGCTTCAAAAGCTGCAACAATGATTTGAAGGATTTAGATTCCAAGAGCAAGGTATTAAAACTCTTTTGCTCATTCATAATGCATATTTTGCTTCTCTTCACAAGGGCATTGTCCAAATAGAATTCATGTTTTAAACAATCTCCATGAGCATAGCAAATATAATAAAGGATAATTAAAAGAACTACAAAATTTGATTTTCCCAAATCTCCTATACACTACTCAATTATTACTCACATTTGATTTCAGTCCTGCCAGCTACTGCAGTCAGATTATCTTTTGTTTACTCTGCCGCTCCATCCTGACTGCTCTGTCACTTGTGCAATATTTCAGAGGTAAATTATAAAATGTATTTGTGCTCATTAAGGTACTGAAAAGACTCCTCTTAAAATCAGTGGAACGATAGCAGCTAGTATGGATCCTAACTTTGATCAAGTCAAAATCTTAATTATGAGGTTAGGTTAAAATTCTAACAGTGAAATTTTGACCCACTTTTAATTTTTATTATGGTGTTATGTTACTTTGCTAAAAAATTTACTTTGGGAAAAGCTGTGTGACCATTATTAAAACCAGAACAAGGTGGTAGGAATTTCAGAAGGCAATGCTTAAATTTATATGGGAATAAAGTGGAGATAAATTTACATGCCAAAACATTTTTTTTCCTGCATCACAGATGTACTCTTTCAGTGTTTTAAAATTCTTTTATTTTTATCATTATTATTATTATTATTTTGGCTGTTCTATTTCCAGGCTGTTAGTGGCTCACTTCCTAGCAAAATAAAAAACACAGCAGACATCAAATTTCTCAGTGAAAAGTCAGATGACTGAACCACTGAAGATTCTGGAGACCTAATACACAAATCTGTCAAGACCTCTACTCACAGCCTAGCAAAGATTCATCTTTCTTTGGCACCTTTTTTGATAAGCTACCAGACCTACATTTATTTAACACTGACACAGTCACAGTTGGAAGCCCATTTTACACACAGAGAAATTAGTCAAGCAATAACTCTGCTAAAACTCAGAAAGCCTTGGGCTCAGATGGGTACAACTCTGATTTTATATAACAGCCAGCCACCTTCTCATGATACCATGCAATCCTCAAACTCCTGCTCCTTCAGCTCTGCCTCATAATATCTTGTATCTAAGGCAAAGCAATACAGATTTTCTAGCAAATATTAATATCTAACATTTCTCATCTGTAGATGTGAAAGCAATTTATAAAGCAGAGAAGTGTCATCCTCCTTTAGCCTGTGATAAATCTGGGAACAGCCAGCATCATGAGCTCTTAAAGAAATCAAGCTGCCTGTGGGAGAGAGGTAAGTCATATTACAGATTAACAACAGGTTAACAGGTAAGAAACAAAAAGAAGGAATAAATGGTTGGGCTTTACAATGGAGGAAAGCCATAGATCACAGGGATCTCAATAGTATACAAAAATGAAAAAGGATGGAGAACAAGGAGACTAATGATGATGCCGTATTATGCAGGTTAATAAAAATGAAAGCTGATTGCAAAGAGCTGGGGAGAAATGTCATGGTACCAAGCAGGCGATAGGATGACAGATTAAATTCTATGTAATAAATGTGAAGTGATGCACAAGGGGAAAAACAATCCAAAACAATGGGTCCTAAACTACCTATTTCCATTCAGAAAAGAGAACTTTTGGTTATAATAATAGATCTTTTCAAACATCAGGACAACTCTCAATAGAGGACAGAAAACCGGTGTATATTGTAGCAATTACTAGGAAAGAAGTAGAAAAAAATTTTTATGCCATTAATCCATGTTGTGAATACCTTTTGAAATGTGGTATAGAACTGATCATCTTCGTCTCAAACAGGACTTAGAGGTACTAGAAAAAGTTCAGAGAGGAGAAAGAAGGTCAAAGGTTTGTAGCATTTCTTTATGAGCAATGAAACTAATCAGGGAGCTGTGATAGGAATCCACAAGATTACAGATTATGTGGGTAAGTGGAAGAGGAGCAGCTGGTCCTTGTTTCTTGTTACCTCAAATAAATATGGCAGGATCAAATGAAATTGAGAGATGATATGTTCAAAATCAACAAGAGACATTTTTTTCCTCACTGCTTCTATTTAAACTGCGTATCTCTGCCCCAAGGCAGGGTAACATGGAGTGAACTTGACAAATTCATGGAAGAAACATCCATCAACAGCTATGAAGAACTAAGATACCACATCTGACTCAGAAATCCCTTACTTACAGGTCACTGGAACCTGGGAATGTGTCATGGCACTTTTTCTGCTCTTACACTGCCCATTACTACTGGCCATTGTCAAAGACAGGATAGATAGGCTTTTAGTCTATTTTAATGAACTGTCCTTCAAAGCTTATGTTTTCCAAAAGGGTTTAGACGTTTTAGACCAACAAGCAGAAACGTATTGCTTAGGCTAACAAGCAGAACTTCTCCATGGAATTCTGCACGGGCAATGCAAAGCTTCATACTACCTCTTGCAGCTAGGTGGGAGATACACTTTTCATGAAGATACTGATATTCATCCCAGCTGGCAGGTTCTGCAAAGGGTGGCTTGTACACCCTCCTGTCTCTTGATCTTTCATTTTTAGAAAACCAGCATTAAAGATTGTATAGCTTTGTTCAGTCAAACAGCAGAAAAGCTCATGGGTAAGAAGTAAAACCAGTCCTTGAACAAAGACAAAAAACTAAGGCTTTAGGTATACAGTCCTAGAAGTCCATCCTTTCCAAAAAAAAACCCCAACAAAAACAAAATAGGAAAAAACCCAAAATAATCACCCAAACCAATTCTAGATTATACTTTGTGATGCATTTCTTTTGTAGCTGCTCTGGAGCACTGGCGAACAGACAGCTGCAATGCATTTCCCTTCACACCCACACCACACTCCCCCAGCATGGTAGCTTACCCTTCTCCTCAGTTTTCTGACACTAACATTACTCCAAAAGGGGTCCCCTACGCATTCCTGGATTTAACTTCCAACTTCATTTTTTGTAATGACTTTATTCACTACACATTTATCTTTGATAATTCTTTGGGTTTTTTGCAACTCTTCATCATGTATGGCTAGAATAGCTTACAAGTCCTTTCATTCTTTTGCTCTTTGGAGTTGGATTTCTTTCTCCAGCCCTCTTTTTATGTAAACAAAGCCTCTACTGGCAGACTGTAGAAGTGATGAAGTACAAATCTGCATTTGTACTTCAAGCACTCACGGTTGTTATGTAGGAGAACATTACAGCATCTTCAAGGCTGTTGTAAGAGTATGTGCCACATCAGAAGAGTTTGCTATATGGATAGCTAACCAAAACCAAAGCTGATAGTTGGCAATTAGTTCTTCAAGATTCACATGTAAAATGATAATACTACAATTGATGGGTCTGACAACCCCCTTTCTGCCTTTATATTCAGTTAATTTTAATGATTCTTACAGAACGCCACTTAAAAAAGGAGAAATGAAGGCATAGAAAATGAAGTGAGCTGGCCTGGGTGTGCCAGAGACATGGGCTGTAATATTTCTGTCTTCTGATACTTTTTAGGATCCCCTTCTGGGTTAAGCTTGCATCTTATTCTCAATTTTGTAAGGTTTTGTTTTCCATTAAAAAAAAACCCAAACACAAAAAGACTTTTTTTTTCCTGTAATGGTAGATGCCCTGTCAGCCTGGATACAACATCAGTTGTTTGTGTCCAAGAGAAGGTGCTGATGATGGTAAAGTACCTGTTTTGTGTCAGGGTTTAAATACTTCACTATTTAAATCACCTAAACTTCAAAATTGTTATGGGGCAAAATGACCTCAGCAATTATATGTTTCTAGAATGGCTGCAGACACAATAAAGGAAATTATATTGAAATTTTGGCTACGAAAACACAGCTTATTCTGTATTTGTCTTCAGGGGCATCTGTTTTCCCATTTTTATATTTTTAACCCTTTTATAGTTTTCAAGGCACCTTCACCTTTACCACAAGCACTTTAGTGATAAATTCTTTCAGCTGTTCCCACATCCAAGCCCTCAATATCAAGACCAGATCAAGATCGAGGTCTGCTCTTATGCTGTAGCGCTTCTGACTATATTCAAGGTCCTCATAGTCTCTACAGCACTACTTTGTCTCTTAGGACTTCTTCCAGATATGCCTCACGCTAGTAAGTGGTTAGTGTCTCGCACTAGAAAAAATGCTGTGTAAAAAGAATTTTTCAGAATTAGCTCCTTTAACCAGAAAGTTCTTAATCTATGGAATGTGTCCGGCTGCTTTAGGAAGCGGCAAATACATTTCTATGCAATATACTGCAGACACTGTAAACCAAAAAGAGGAATTACAACAGAATGAAACATATGAAAATACTAGAATTTCCTCAGCCACTTAAAAATTATATTCACTCTTTTCATTGCACTGTACTGCAAGGATACACATTCCTTTTGCCGACAGATAAAAGCCTTTTATATTTTCCTTAGCTGTAATGCAGACTGTACATCAGATGAGTGAGGTAAGAGAGAATCATAAGTTATTGCAAATAAAGAGATTTATTAAATGGTTTTTAATAAATTAAAGTGTCAGGCTATTGCTAATTAAAAGAATAGATCCCCTAAGTACTGCCTGATAGTGTTAGTCATCTTTACTAGTTCCAGCAACAACACCTAAAATGCTTCAGAGGTACTTTACTATATAATCACTTAATATAAAAGGTACCAAAGACACTAACCTTGTTTCTTTCCCTCCTTAGTTAGATTACCGTGGTTTAGGCTTCAGTCTTAAACCACTGGAACTAAACAAGCATCAGAGAAAGAGAGCAAAATAAGATTTGTTAAATTAATCTTTGGACACAGTCACAACCAAACAGGGAGATGAAGGCAAAATTCGGACTGAACTTTCAAACTGCATGTGGGATTTTAGCCAAACAACATCCGTTAGAGCCGACACAAATCACAGAACTTAAATAGTGTAAAGCTCTCTGAGGGCCGGATTCGAGCCTGTGCTGATGTCCACCCACCTGAGGAACATAAAGGGACCTTGAAGCAGCCTTTAATGTGCAGCAGAGGATTGCCTGAGAATGGAGAAATCTGCAGCTGGCATAAAACTGATGTTGCTATCTCTTCATCAGTCCCCCTAGCCCACAACATATAAGAGGCATGTCAAGGACAAAAGGGAGAGCAGCCAGAATATATTGTGCACTGCAAAGCCTTGCCAGCGTAATGGGGATTTTGGATACCAGGCACTAAAGAAGCACAGATGGGTGTTATGATGGAAGTTCTCTCCTTCCCCATATTTCTCCCCTTTAAGAAATACCTCAGCTTCCAGAATGGTCCCTGCCGCTTGCTGAGGAGAACTAGTTTAAGGGTTTGCAGCAGGAGGAGAAGCATCACTGAAAATATCTAAGGTTGAATAAGAGAGGTTTATAGCTGTTGTCCAGCTGATCTTTCAGACAAATTAATGAGTCCACTGCTAGCTAGAACAGAGGTTTCTAGCGAAGTGAGTTGGGCTGCACCTGGCCCTGTGGTGGAGGTGGGGATGGGCTGGCTAATTTTGCTCTGAGTGGAGTCAATTGGGAGTTCATTCTTTTTCCTCTGAGAGCGCACTGAGGTCAAATGGCAGTGCTGAAGGCCTTGGTTTATTAATACTCTCAGGTCTCCTGGCAAGACAAACTGGATTCAGATCAATTTTGAGTCTCTGATTTTATTTCTGTCAAATTAACCATAACACATCATGGTGTTTATGTCAGCTGGTTGCATAAAGATGGATGATGCCTGTTAAAGTGAGATATATTTGGATAAAAGATACTTACCCACAACAAATCACTGGTTTAAAGCCATCTTTCAAAAATTTTAACTCCTTTTAAGTGGATAAGGTGATTTCATCACTTTCACTCCAGTGACTGCGTAGTTTGTTTGTGTAAGGCACCCTAAAACTGGACACACCATCTTGAGGAACTAAGTATAATGAGAGTTGACACATAGTACCTTAAAAAAAAGGTCCCTTCCCACCTAGAAAGGCCTATGGCACAGGGTAATGGGCCACAAAGTTCATACATGCGTCTCAGTACATATGATAACATTAATCTTCCACCAGCAGCAAAGCCAATGAAAACATGTCCTCCTTTTGCTTCCTGATCTCTGAACACTGCTTCCAAGCCACTCTGCTCCTTCAATTATGCCTGTGCCCCTATCTGAGTGCAGCACTGTATCTGTGTTCACTGAAATACAGAGAAAAAAATAATCTATTTTCTCACTGATACAGAAACAACAGCATCATCATCTAAAGAAGGCAGCAAAATCTGTACAATAGGAAGAGTTAGCCAGGCTAGGTGAGATTGAAAATGCCTTAGACTAGTTTTGACACTAAATAAAATGTATTTTTAACTATACCCTGAGACAATCAAGCACAGCCAAGCTTACAAGAGCCCTTTTAAAATTGCCATGCTGTTTTCAAGACATTGCAAAAAATTGGTAGGTGAGTAGCCAGAATCACAGATTATGATGCCCCAATTACATTGTTTTAGTGTGCAAAGACACCAAGGTACATGAAAGTACTATACCCAGACACTGATACTTGAGGGCTTTTTGGTTACACAGAATAGAGAAGATAGACAAATAGACAGATTTGTAGATTCACAAATCCATAAGTAAATGAGAAGCCCAAGAAAAAGTTTGATTTTCTTAGCCTGAGACTTCTGCTATGTTTTCCTCAAGGATCTAGCCCGCCCTACTTCTATTAATAATTTAGATGTAAGCCAGAGTACAATATTTTAGTAACATCATATTTTAGTAACATAATTATTGTGACAAACCTAACAAGGGGCCTAACATTAGCTGTAAGGCATTGTATCCCTAGCTGAAGCTGATTATCAAGACTCCTTCTTCAAGCAGCAGAGGGAAAGGCACATCCAGTGTATGAGTCATCCCATCCTGAGACACTTGATAGGAAAAAAGATAGGATGAATAGCCTCTGGAGGTGTTTCCATCTCTTCATTGACTGTAGAGGGAGGCTAGACAAATAGCTTAGACTAAGATGTAAATGTTGGGCAAGTAGCTTAGACTACCTTATAAATGGTGGAAGTTAGGAAACATAAATCCTACTCTTCACACTTTACCTTTGTCTTCTTTTTGTCATACAATAATTTCATTGTGTCCCTTTTCAGCACAAATTCTTTAAATCAAAGCACTGAAACTCATTAATGATGGATGCCTGTAATTACAGCTCTCTCTGCGCTGCACGAATATGTACGCAGCAGTCCAGCTCCCCAGAGCCCTTTCCAGGGCGTACTCCAGTTCTGAACCAGGAGGAGGGGTCCCTGGAGGCTCCTGTGGGCAGGGAAGAGACCTTCAGGGAACGGACTGTGGCCACCATTCGTACTTTAATTCAAATGGTTTGCTGTTGCCCAGAATGAAAGTCCTGAAAAGTGTTATTCGGAAGCTAAGGCAGCACACCGTGTGTTTGCCTGCCGGGTGTGCAGGTCACTGGGGCTTATGGCTCCTCTTTCCACTATGGGCAGCCACAGCCCCGTAGCTCCCTCCATAGCACTGCACCGACCAGTGCTAATACAACATTGTAACTGAAACTGTTTTCACCGAAAACACCTTGTTAGATCAGTCAATTTCTCCTAAAAATCTCTTTCTGACAGTTTTGTGGTCGTCCTCAATTTATTGCTTTTGAGTAGATTCTTTCAAATTTGGAGGAGAAAATATTTTTCTTTTAAGACCATTTGT
This sequence comes from Falco punctatus, assembly GCF_963210335.1. Lineage (NCBI taxonomy): Eukaryota > Metazoa > Chordata > Aves > Falconiformes > Falconidae > Falco > Falco punctatus. Next base: position 74,570,838 of record NC_137583.1, read on the forward strand.
ATTTGACACATAGCTTCCTGTATTTCTTGATTACGTTTTTTTTTACTGAAAATGGTTTTGTAAACACAGTATTATTTGAATTCAGAAAAATCTTTGCAAGAAATGGAAATGGAAAGAATAAAGAAATCTCCATTTTTGTGAATTTCTATGTAAAATGGGGGAAGATTTCTGTTTAAGTCAGTTTTAAGATCTACGTTTAATAAAAAGAACAGGAAAAATTGATTGTGAGATGATATTTTCACATTAAGGTTACTAAAATATCATAAAACATCCCCCTTTTCCACAAGTCCTTTCCAGTGATGTATAGAAAAATAGTAAATTCTACTCACAATTATTATCACTTAAAGCTATTTCTATACTGGCTAAAAAAAAAAGGAAATACTTACATTTCCAGCTAAGAAAATGGAGGGAAATTCATTCTGCTGCTGCCAACAGAGCAGCTTCTAGATAACTGGAGCTCTGCTGCCCTCCTCGAGATAATAAGTACCAAGTAAGAAAGAATGTTCCATAAATTTAGAACAACAATTAAGCAAGGTGATTTCTTCAGAAATCTGAATAAATACCACTTTTGGAATGCGTGCACCAGAGTTCTCACCTCTGCTATAATATATCACTACTTGCAGAATAAGGTTATGATTTTCTTTGTTTCCTTCTTCAGCAGTGTGACAACTGTTGTTCCCCCTTGATGTCAATCAACTGAAACTTACTTCAGATTCCATTAGAAAATCAATACTGCTGCTGAATTGAATCGAAAGAGGTAACAATTCCAGTATTTTTCCTCTCCAATGAATAAATCAATGAAAAATTCTTTCTGTCCAGCACATGTGGGAGATAAAAATTAGAAAGCAGACCTACATGCTGATACGCGGGTAGCCTGAACGCCTGTGTAGATACTAGTAGCTCTTGGCTGTTCCACTGCTGCCAGATTTCACTCAGTGCAGATGAGGTGCAGGGCCAGGTTCATCATGTTACACGAGTGCAGATGTGGAGTGACTCTAAATTTGTGGTTTTGTCACATTTATAGAGTGCCCATTACTGCAATAGTGAAGCACTCACTGCCAGCAGAATTTTAATGCATTTAATGAAAAATGGAAATCAATAACAAGAACTTTGGTGAGAATATTTTTCTGTCAATAGATTTTTTACAGATTCCTGGGATGCATACTGTGGCTTTCACTTCTAATGGCTTATTTTGGACAGTTAAGGGTTACCGAACACATTAAGTTCCTAGTCTTATCTGCACTGAAATTATTTCCAAGATGTCATTGATTCTCATCTGTTACACTTAATTGGAAGTTCTGAAGTAATTTTCTCTCTCTCTCTCCCCCAGTACATATTAAGAAAACACAGTTATTTGCATGATAAAGTACAATATGCAATTAAATTTGACTAGTTTAAAGAATTAGTGTAGTTTTAATGTAAATTCAAAGAGCTCTTGCTATATTGCCTACAATTGTAGAAGTCCAGCAAATTTATTTGCAGAAGCATTTGATTAATTCTGTTCCTGGAGGCTAATTCTGCTCTCAGCACATACTTATGATTGCCCATCGAGCAAAATCTTTGGACAAAAGCATATACTTCCTAATTTGCACAAATCTGATCCTTTCCTAGTTGGAAATTGGCTTTGATTTCACAGCAGCCCGGTGCAACCAAGAGCACAAGCTGCAGAGATCACTATTTGCACAGGAGAATTTATATTGATTACGAGCTGCAGCTGGAGCCAAACTCCAGCCCAGACAAGACCTTAGCAGAGCATCTGCTCATCAGGCCAAACCTTCCGAATATGCCTAGCAAGTCTTCCTTGTGATTTAACCCCAACTTAAAGGGCCCTTGCCCCTGTAGAACATGCTCTTTGCCCCGTACTCCCTGAAACATCCCTCGCTATTTAAAATCTCCTGCCATGTTTCAGTGTGAATAAAGACATCATGATCTGAAACCATCACAAAGATTTTGCTGGTGCTGTTCCCGTCTGCCTTAGCTTCTTTCCCCTTCTTTAAACATAGACTTTGGCTCCTTTTCCCTCCCTCTGTGGATTCCTGAGTCAGGCAATCAAAAGGTTCTCTTCTCATTTTCTCGTTTCCCCATCTGGCAAAAAGAAAGCACAAAAGCTGCAACTGCAAGTGCAGGGTAGAAGAGCTTATTGCCTGAGGAAAAGGAAAGGCTGCAGGGAAAGCTTGGTCCGTGTCAGGCAGTAAGGAAGGAGATGCTTTTGTATGAAAAAAATCTGCCTGATTGTCCTTCACAGGAAGAAGAAAAAGATTGGCAGGCAACACAGATTGGACCATTTTCCTTGTGGAGAGACCTGAAAGCCTCCAGCCAACGTGAGCCCCACAGTGCTGGCAGCCCTGTGCCTCCCACCCACCTCTCGGTAAAATGAGGGGTGAGGAGACATCCTCTGAGAGACACATACGTATCTCAGGCCAGCAGATGCTTTTCCTTAGACATGGTGCACTACAAAGATGATATAAATCCAAATTCAAAATCTGTATCTGTAAAACATACCAAGGCAAAAAGCTCCAATCTTGCTAACAGGAGCTTCAAATGAGTCAAGCTGCTGTTATTTGGGCTGATGCAGCCAGTCATGCAGAGAGCACATCAAAGCTTCCACTCTATTCTTTTAGTAACTCTAGGACTTGTAAGGCAAACCATGAACTTTTACTGGATGAAAGTCATCTGAGTTTCAGTGAATTTCCTACCCTTCAAATCCAATTTCTGTGGTTTCTTACATATTAATAATGGTCACTTCTGTCCACACTGGCACTGTGAGCCTGATTACCCTGGCAAGCTTCATTGCCTGCAAGGAGGAAGGTATGAGATAATGTGGCTCTATGTATGAGACTCCCTTAATAATTTAGTGGAATTGCTAATTGATGTCATTATTCAATTAATGCTGGAAGGCTTGTGAAATCTGGTTTAATTTCCCTGCTCCCTGGAGTCAAATTGATAGGAATGTTTTTTATTGCCAAGAATCATCAATATTTACAGACTTATATATTCACAAACATCTGAGAGGTTTTAGCCTCAATATACTTCTGTTCTATTGTTTCTCTTTCATCTCCTCTCAAACATGGAGAGAATGATTGATGTTTGGTCTGCAGAGACTAAAAATAAAATACACAACACATTCAAGTCTCATTCTGGAAGTTAAATATAATTTTGGATGTTAAAGTGCCCTTCATTAAAACAAAAAAAAATCAGTTCCTGTCCTTGTGTGAAATCAAAAATCCACCACAATTAACATATTAGCTTGATTGTTTTTCTTCTATGTTGCAAGCTGTTTCTGCTGTAGGTAATACCTACATGTGGGGACACACATAGGCAGTTTTGACAGCTTTTGTTTTCTTGTCCTTGTGGTTTGTACACAATATATACTTCAGACTTTTTTGAGTGCTCATCTGTTAAACCTCAATGCAGGCTTGATAAGCAGATCATAAAATAGTATCATCTGCACTAAAAGTCAAAATATATGAAGCGTGTTATAAGCAGGTTAGTGTAATGAAGATAAATTACAGGAATACTTGTGTAAATTCTAGATGAGGGGGAAGTTGTTAAGATGTGACATTGGTTGCCATGTTATTATTTTTTCCTTTCACCCTTATTTCCACCCAGGCAAAGCTCTCAGAGACTGTCTAAACAGGAGGAACACTTGCCTTAATAGCCATTGCCCCACATAAGGAGAACCACTCTCAGCAACAGGGTGAGCAAACAATTACAATTTAATTGTTCTTCTTTTCACCTGGGAACTCAGGGAGTGACAACTGCATTTCTAGTGTACTCGAATGAAGGGACTTTAATGATGAACAAGGAAAGAAATTTCCTGCAAAAGAATGAGAAAAATAGATTTAGGTCAAAGCTATGCCTTTTTTTCTTTTTTTTCTTTTTTTCTTTTAAGAAAGAAGAGATAATAGTTATACGTTTCATAAAGAGATGAGGAATAGAGAAGAGCCTTTGTAAATACACTGGAAGGAATGATTTCTCTAAGAATCCGTTCTGTGAATGTGTCAATGAAAAGAAATGCATATAGATGAAAAAATACGTTGCATTTATTGGACTCCAGCACAGCCTGAATCTAAGTTGTAGCGGTTAGAGAATATTATAAACCCTCTCTGTTTTATACATAAGTAGATATGAGTATATGGGTCAGTTCAAATGACCTTGCAGTTACCCCAGGTGAGAACATATATATGGACAATTACTGTGAAGTAGCTGATGAAAACTACTGACTACCATCAAACTCTCACCACATGGCAAGTGCAAGGTAATTTGAAGAGGATCGTACCAGACAGCTGACCTTGCACACTGAACCAGTAAATACATGAATGACTTTCTACCACGCTCCTTTGTCTCAAATGTCTACAAGCTCCTCTGTAGTAAAAGCAGGGCAAGAAGAGCATCTTACAACAGAGAAAATGTGCCCAGGCTTTACTGGCTTCTGCTGCTGAAAGTCCTTGATGAGTAGGGTGCAACAGAAATGAATGGAAGGAGGAGAATAAGGAGGAGATGGAGTTCAAAGAGGTCGCCTCAACAAAGCTCATTTGTGAGCATAATAGCTGCTTAGGCTGTGAGTTCTTTACATGTTATATCTATCTTATACGTGTGTTAAAGATCATTCACAATGAGCTCTCACATAGAGCTTCCTCTTGGAAGGGCAGAGATCACATTTTATCCTGATGTATACAGATATATCGAAGACAGTTCATTTCTCTGTGTAGGTAGTATTTTATTGCTTATTTATGTTAGGATTAATTTAATATTCTTTCAATTATATTTTCACAATGTTTAGACTCTCTTTAAGTTCCTCACTGTCTTCCATTGCTTTGTCTGCCACAAATAATTTACCTAAGATTATATGTCACCTAGTAGTATAAGCCTAATTATGATACAGCTCCATGGTGGTTATTTTACACAATTGAGAAACAGAATTTGGCAGGTTTCTTTTCCTTCCTGCTATATAGAAAACACTTAATGATTCTATATCGAAAGCTCACATTTACATAGATAAATGAACACTTAATCAGTTGAGAAATGTTTCAGTGTGAGTGAGATCTTCACAAGCAATCATTTTTTAATTTTGAGACACTGCAGAGTTACCTCATACCTCTTACAAATTTTGGTGTAACTGTTGTGTTCCAGAGTAACCGTCTCAGTGTATCTCACCAGCAGTAACCATGCACAAAATCTTCCTATGTTTTAAGGATCATGAACAGCAATAGTTTCCTATTGTAAATTGTGTTTTCAAGATTACTATACAATATTACCACCTTTTTTGAATGAATGAACTAAAGGTACACTGCCCTAAAGCAAAACAGAGAGCAGCGCCTGATGACAGCACAGCCTGAGCTAGCTTTCTGTGGGCTTGTTCGTGAGCTGATGGTGGTGCAGCTGGGGCAGGAGCGAGCTCACGGTAGACTCTAGGATCTTAGACATCGTTTGCATCCAGCTGTGGCTTGTACACGGCCCACGCTACGGTGCCCGAGTGAGTTTAGATATAATGAGTGTAGTGGTTCTCTTGGGCCCCAGTGTGAGCACACACGTTGTGCAGCCACGTTCTCTGGCTGGTTACTAGAAAACCCAGCGGGAACTGCACACCTTTCTCCTCGCTGTTTCCCTTCCTGTTTGCTTGCGGGATGAGACGATAGAAAGAGACTTGACAGAACTCAGGATTCAGGCACTGTAGAAGTGAGAAGGCTTGGCTGCACCCCATCCCACCAGAGGCTGGGCATCCTTAACTTCCATTGATACGAAGCTGAAGCTCATGAAAAACTCAAAGCTGGTGCTTCACGCCTTCCTGGTCCTAGATGCTTTTCCTGTCTCTTTTTATCAGGTCACATATTTGGAGACAATGGATTTCCTAATTAATGTTGACAGCTAAATTTAGAATAGTTAATTAGTAGAGGCACCAGACTCACAGCCTGGGCACAGGTTCAGGGTTTGGAGGACATTGGTGTAGTTTGATTACAGTGTTCCCATCAGGCAATAATGCCTGCTGCTGTGGGCAGAAATATGAGAGAGGAATTGACTGCAAGGTGGGCAGTGTATTCTGAGCTGAAAGAGAAGGTGAATGATGTCAGTAAGGTCAATAATCTCCTCATAAAGTAACAATGAGGGAACTGATTATTGGAGCTGCCCAAAATTTCTTCAGTGAACAGTGGGATTTGAGGTGTTAGGTGTTTCTGAAAATCAGACCATTTCAGCTGCTTTTTAAAATCTTATTTTTTATTTACCTCATTGACAGAAGTGAAATCCACTCAGTCATATTATACAATTGACTGTATAATTTATCTGTATTACATATGCAGCAATATTTTTTTCCTTCCTATTAACAAGCTCAACATTAAAGAAATGAATTCCCCAGGGAGAATAAATTAAAACAAAAACATCCAGAGAAGACAAAACCTATAAAAAGCAGATGGTACTACATATAAAATGCCATCAATTTTTATGCATCTATGTAAAAAGGCTGAGATGTTCCCAGCCTTGACATAAATTCTATCCATCAACCCCATCAAGATATCACAACTGTATTAATGACTGCAACAAATGGTTTCCTACTCACTGACTAAAAAACATCGCACTCACCTCAGCAAAGAGGCAAGGAGGAATTGTGCATACTCATATGTAACAGTAAGCCTTCAGTGGATGCCATCACTCTTTACATCAAATGCAGACTTCTAAATTCATGGCTTTACTCATGTTTTCTACCTCTGTTGCCCCTGAACTTTCTTCCTTACACCTGATTTGTGTTTGGGAACCAGTGGTTCCAGCAGGTCGAGCAAAGAGGAAGAACCCTTAATGAGTACCCCTGGATTCAGTTTAACAATGACTCTTTAAGAAGGTTTTGCCTTTCACCTTTGAATTCATTTTTTTCAAATGCCATTAGTTGTGGTGTGGACCTTAATCTGGACTCCCAGTTTCTCAGTTCAGTGTTTTAATCACAGGAAAAAATGAACCTAATTAACTCGGGTAGAAGAATGTATTAACACACAAAATATGTGGCCAAACCCAGGTTCACGTACCCCCATATCAGCATTAGTACTTCAGACTGAATTCCAGTGTACCCAGAACAGTTCCAGTGCTCAAAATCACATTCTGATGCATCAAAACCAGGTGCTGATATACCTTGCCAACTATCTAGGCCAAAATTAGCACTGCTGGGCTATATCATAGCATGACTTTAAAAACATTTAGAAGTGAAATCTCCAGTAAACACTCATTGAAAGATGCTCATGGGTTTAAAATTAACAGTTAATAACGGCTTGCTCTCAGAGGTAGAGCTTGTTAAAGAAAATGGACTACAGCATTTAAACATAAAATTAACAGTATGGAAAATAAAATATGCACATACATTCTGCAAAAGTAGAGAATTTCCAAGTGTGAACTCCAAAATCTTACTGGGAAAGCTAATTTTCAAGTAACTGGACACTGTGGGGGTTACACTAACCCTTCTAGTTATAATTTGAGTCAGTAATAACTTTACAACTATTAGAAAGACAGTATGGCTCAGTTCATCTGGTGTGATTTGTGGACACCACTGGCTTACAATGAAAAAAACACTTTCTTCTATTGTTTCCATATTCTTAGCTGCAGCAATTTTACAGTAGTTTGCATATAGTCAGCTTCACTTGCCCCCTGCATAATAAGGTATTTCTGTTATTACTGTGATTCAAAGTCCTGTAGTAGAGCTAAAGACCTTTTTAAGAGTACAGCCTGCCCCAGCTGAAGCTCCAGACCCATGTAGTGCATATAATACTTTCTGCTTAGACTTTTAAAAGACAAGGAAAGCCCTCCTGTATCATCTAACTCTTTTTTCTTTCTTTCTAGAAAGATGATGTCATCAACTTCATTTATTTTGTTACCAAGTTCTGCCGCACACAGGTGTTATCCCAGGTATGTAGAGGTTTCTTTCTCTCTTTAAATAGAAAACTAACTTGGTTCACTTGAAAAGCTTATGAGAGAATAATCAGATACTCAGCGGTTTTTAACAGAAGGAGGAACTGCAGAGTACCTAAGCAGGGGTGCTCTGTGAAAAAATGGAAATGTTTCAAATTAAAGTTGACAATAGATATTTGATAGCACAGTCTGTCCATGTGATCGGATTTTTCTGCAGTCTCTGCAGGGTGCCAGATCCCAGGTTTTCACTTAGTTTTGATTCAAGTGAACTTACACTGAACTCAGGTGATGATAACTGGCCATTTTCCTATGTCAGTTTGCTTTCCATCATGCATTATGTGTGCAAACAGGAGTACATCTTCACATGCTTAGTTGCACATCTGACCTTTCGAAAACTAGTCTTTAAACAATTTGCCCAAGGACATGAAATGAATCAATGAATCGTGTAAATCATAATTTACTGCTGTTTCCATTTTGGTCACTTCAGGTTTTTTGTATGCAATACTCTAGTCACAATACAATAACAGCAACTTAACATTGTGTTAGGGTACACCTAATTTTATTTTCTGTTGTCTGTCATTCATCTGTGAGGCTTTAATGTCTTATTCTCATCACATTTAAAACAGAAAACTTGCAACTCTTTCTATAATGTAATTATAGCTCTCTTATCATTCCCTCCAGTATAATGTCACAAGGAATTTTCTTCTGCTTCATGTACAATTCAATTTCCTTTTTAATTGGCATTGTGTAGTATTGTGTTTGTCAGGAATCCCCACATTTACATTTTTATACCTGCATGTATTTTCAGAGCAATAAAAATTAAAAGCCAGAAAAGTTATTAATGCAAATATTATTTGACTGGGAGATTTTTAGGTCTCAGACTCTGTCTTTCCATACGTGACTATTGTATTTCCCTGACCTCAAAAACCTAAAAAAACCATAACCTCGGCTCTTTCCCTGGTAGGTACATGGTGAATTAACATGCCTCAGTTTCTTTTCTGCACAGGCTGAGTGGACCACAACTTAATATGTATCTCATATAGGCTCGATAAGCTGTCTTTATCTTAACTTCATCCAAGTTAATCTGTATATAGAAGATAAAATTCAAAACATACTGTATTAAGACTTGCTAACCTCCAGATGTAGTAGCATTTAATATTCAACACAAAATTATGCATCTTGTGTTATTGCAAAACTCAAACAAATCTGTGGAGATCAGTCTTGGATACCATGTTTCTCCCAAAAAAAGCCTGTCAGTGAAATCTTTGCAGAGCAAAAGGTATTTCTTCTGAAGGACATTAAGGATCCTTTCTTTCCAGCTCAATTATAGGGTTTCACATGATTTTAGCTGCCATCATGATAGGGTGGAGCTTGAATTGCTAAGAGTGAGGGGTTCTCAGGGCTGGCTGAAGCCCTGTCTCTCTCAGGTGTTCAGTGAAAGTCTGGGTCTGGTTCTGTGAGCTGAATAGGTGATGGGGGGACATCTCTTATCATGGCAGAGTGTTTAAAGCCCAGTTCCTGACTCACAAATTTGATACCTGTTTCCTTAATTCTGCTGTTTCAACTGAAACCATCATGTCCCATGAAGATCATAGCTTTGAAACAGTCAGGGAACTGCAGTGAAAACATAGCTGCCTTCCCACAGTTACTAGCAACAGGGACAGGAATCAGCAGAGCCAGTATTTTAAGAATCTGCTTTTTGACTAAAGGCACTTTATCTGGCGGTGAGACAGCTAAGCCTTTGGCTGGATGTCAGCACCCAAGGCAGAAGGCTGTCTTTTGTGTCTGGTTCCGTCTGAGGATGAACAGCCGTCACAAGGGTTTTGGGGTAAAACAACCGCTCTTTTTGTGGGGTGCCTTAAAGATACAATCTCCATCATCATACACACTCTCATGATCCCATGGTTATTACTCTTATTTACGTTTTACTTCACTAGTCTGGTTGCATAGTAGTGTTCTTCCACATGATATTTCAAAAGTGCAAACATAGAAGAAAAGTAGTAAAATATAAAAGACAGAAACAAACTTATATCAACAGGTTTTACAGCTGAAACATGACCAATGCCCTTTGGGTCACATCTGGATGCTAATGTGTAATGCTAGTTTTTGAGTGAACAAAAAACCTGGCATCTGTTTTTAACCCTGAGGAAATGGAAAGCAAGAATACTAATGTTGTCTATAGTTCCATAAAAGTACGAGGTAATTAAGATAAGTTTTGTTTCATTAACATACTTACTGAGTTTTTAATTTTATTTTGTGTGCTAGGCAGGTGAGGCACCAGGTTTGAGTAGAACACCTGCAGCTGGTAAGAGAGATGAAATCAAGAGAACTTAGTTTTACTAGTGAAATGCAAATCATTGAACTAAATAATTAATGCAGTGCAGTCTGATTTCTTAGTCCAGAACATCAGCTTTTATACCTTGTGCAAAATCCAAAACCCATCCAACTTTAATTTTGGAAATGAGTACGTGTGTTAATTGTAGGTGGCAGATTTTATAACTGCATGAAATTCCAGTATATTCATATAGAAAAGCAAAATATTGATATTCTATAATTAAAAATGTAATTAGTTTTCTAGAAACTAAAGAAAAGCTTACTTACATAAATAAATGACAGAATTTAAGTTCCTGGGGTCGAATTTATAATATGAAGGCTGTGTGCATTTGCATGCAACTATAATTAAAAATCTGTCTTACTGAGGATAGGTAAGAGGGTTTTGATTATTTTGAAACTAGAAACAATTAGTACAAGGGAAAAAATAGAAGAGTTCTTATTTATTATTAAGTTTCTTCTATGGAAGACATTAATAACAAAAGGTTCTTTTTTAAAATAATGATGCTGGAAATGGTAATTTGAGAGAGCACATAATTTTCTCATGCATTAGAGTATAAAATAATTCAACAATTATCCGAACATGTTAAAGTGGCAGCATGGTAGCAGTATAATCCATGGTCCGAAAGCTAATTACATTGACCCTCAAATTTCCCCAAAGGCAGAGAACTTCTGGGAGACCTGGTACTGCTGCTGTGACCCTTTACCACATCTACACACACACAGTTCCGTATGTGTTTTGGGTTGATAAGACTAGGTTATTATATCAGTATGCATTTATCTGTTGTTCACTACGTAAAGGCTTCTGGCAATGAGGATAAATAAGCACGAGCTTTTGGCCTTTCTTTTTTATGAATGCAACTGTATCAAGCCTGCATGTCCCAATCATGGGAGGATGCACAGGGCACATCGTATCTTATTCTTGCTTTGCCTCTAGATCAGGACCAAACAGTAAAAATGTCACTCACAACATGTGATGTGATGGCCCTGCTGCAAGGAAAGAGAAGCAAATCACAGACTTGTACCTGAGGGCAGCTGCTGAGTGCTACTCTTCAAAGGATTAGGACCAAATACTTTGCTCAGTATATCTCCTGCAAACAGTAGAGATAGATCAGTAATATTTCTGGGGTTGGTAGAGAAGGGGGATCTGGAAAGTGACCTTTCTTTTGTCGTCACAACTCCAATATATAGCTATGTGGGAGACGTGTTGGTCTAGTTTAATTACACAGGCTGTGGGAACTGTGTGATTACTAGACCATTAACTAACGTTACCTCCACGTATCAGAGCTCAGTTTCAGGGCTCGACAGGTCTCCTTACGTTTTCTTCACATTCCTACTTCACTGCTCATCGGGTTTAGCATGGGGACAGAAACCAAGCATAAGAGAGCCCGGGGAAGATGCCTGAAAATCCAGCCTTTGTGCTGAGATCCACTCGGAATTTCTCTTCCTCTTCCCTCAACTTTTCCCAATGTCCTGTTTGCCTCAAAAGGGAAAATTCCTGCTCAGAGCTAAGTGGGAAGAAATCCCTGTAGTTGTCTGGCCCTTGTCACTCTCCTCCTGGGGCTGAGCTGTCTGTGATCCAAAGCCAATTCCGATTCAGCACAGCTGCATAACCTTGGCTTATACTCCTAAGTAGGCTGCTGGGCTGTACCTGTAGGAGAGCTGAGAGGAAGCACGTAGCCTGGAGCCATGCAAGATAAGAGAGGTAAAACTGCAGACAGAGGTAAGACTGTTGAGACGGGGATAAGCAGTAGTTCAAAGATTCAAGAGGAAAATGTTGACATGAAAAGGTATCAAATCCTAAGAGAGAAAACAAAGAATAGGAAGCTGCCAGCTCAGCGACATCAAGGGTCAGCCTGCTCCAAGGAGCAACGAAGACCAGCCCTTCCCCGTTCCGGCTGATGATGGCTTGCTTGCCCAGCAAAGACTCGCTGGGTGTGGCGAGCCTATTAATGCCTAGCCTAGTTGTCCTCATCCGTCCTAACTATTTATTATGTCTGCTAGAAAACAGGTAACTGTGGTGTCTCTCTGCATGTGGCAAAAGTTGTCTGATCAAACCTGGGAGGGCAATGGGGGAGTTTTACCCCCGGCTTAATCTTAATTTTCCGCGAAAGCTCTCTTGCCAGAGCTACTTATTTGTCAAAAGCCTGCTTTCCTCCTCCAAACACAGACAGCTCCTTTGGGTCTGAGCAACAGACTTTGAGTCTCCAGTTACACTTCAGGTGAAATAAGGCATTGTTTCACCTTCCTAGCCCCTTGATCAGCCCCTGTCCTTGTTTTCATGAACCTCAGGCATGATTATGATGTAAGTATTTCTATTTGATCCCTTAGTTAAAATCATGCTGGAAAATACTCAAGCTATAACCTGGGTAATAGTGCCAAAACTGACATGAAATAATGTTCTCTTCTTCAATCGTACCCAAAGATTTCCCACCTTCATTTCCCACCTAAGTTTTTCAATGACACATTTACAGAGAAGTTGCAAAACAGGATCTATCTATTCGCTAGATTTTCACAGTAGAAGAAACCTAGCACTGACACACTCACAGACTTTCTACTTGATTTTTTTAGACCACAAAATATAATTTTGTTAATGTGAATTTAGCAGTGAATGTCATTCAGGATGGTATTCCAGTGATCAAGAATGATCACAGATGTCAGCTTGCTGATGCGGATAAACATGAATATTACATACACTTTAGATACCTAAAGCAATTGAACATGATTTTTAGTTAATGTAACAGTACACTCAATATTTATTGGTGTAGGAAAAGCATGAAGAAGGGAACATGTCTGATATCAGTTCAGTCATATCACTTATCAGTGAGTAAAATTAGTGCGCACTTGTCACTTCTCTTGCTGGGGGAAGCCATAAACCTTGCTTGTTAATGGATTACTAAAGAGTGTCCATTCTGCTTTGCAGCCTTTATGCCTCATTCATCTGTCAAAATGAGAATGCTAAGAGCAGATAGGAGCACAGCCTGTGGAGTTGCTCTCATCCATCTTACGTTTTAATGAATGAGCAACAAAATATACATACAAGATGTACACAGTATTGTGTTCAAAATACTATCTCATTTACAAAAGTGCACCTGATAAGGCACGAAACATGTTATAAATGACTGCTGAAGGCATGTGAATAGATGGGCCTGCAGGGATTTTTGATAGCTTTCCTCTTTTACTTCTTTCATGATAAGTAGCGTATGTAATCTGAATCCCTAAGAATATTTTCTCTGCAGGCTATTGTTAGCAGTCCTGAAGAACCTGTGGATTTGAATAGTGACCTTGAAGGGTGCTGTTAGAGAGCACATCATTAAAAGCCAGTTGAGAGGGTACAGGACTCTTAGTAATCAAATCAGAGTTTTTTAGCCCTCATGGGACAGCGTCATCTGCTTATGTGAATATGGAATGAGGAATTTAAATGTTATTGTACACATTCAGCTACAGGAAAGCTGCCAGCAGTATTTAAAGAAAAATACATAGGATAATTACTTGGTGCTATTTATTCTGGAGACTTCATTCAAGAACGGTAACTATCATTCACAGTGCTAAGAAAAGAATTAAAGTACAGCCCAGTTTCTTTCCTTGCTTTTTGAAATAATTAGTTTTTAAAATTACTTTCCAGCTAAGTACCAAGGAGAAACCTCCTTTAGCTAAAGAGGAAATTTTCTGGTGTATTGGATACTCTGTCACAAAGTTAGAAATCTAGGGTTTATAACAGGTTTTCTTAGAGAGTTACATCCTTCACAAAACAAAAACAAAACCCCAAACTCCAAACCTCACCAAATACACAGTAAGATATCTTACAAACTTGATCCAAAGCCTTCACTAAAGAGAACAAAGACCTCCTGATTTATGGTATTTCTACATGACTTTAGTGGACAGACCTGCATCCTGAGCTCCTCTTCCAAAACCAGCTTAGCTACTTGGGCTTAGAGCTAATAAACCTACTGATAACACGTTGACCTGGCTTCTGGCATAGGGGTAGCCTACACTGGCCAGCTCTGTATTCATGGATACACATGTAAAAGCATCTGATCTAAGTCTGAAACACATGAAACTGGGATTCCTGATATAAAATCACAGGTGTAATCTTGCTCCTGCTTTAAGCAGGGCAGCAACATACCTACTCTGCAGAAAGTATTGTGTATAATTATATAATAGAACATGGTTGTTGATAGTTTTTAATACCTTCCCACAGCTCCCACTCGTACTATGTTTTCACCTTTGCACCTGTTGATTCTTTTTTTCCATTATTATTTTTCAGTTTGCATTTCAGTGTGTAAATAGATATTCTCGACAGCTGTATTTCTACCTACAATTTGAAGCAACAGGTGCCTGGAGATGCCACCTGGAAAAGCCAGCACTTCCATGAATAGCTGTTGCACAGGTTCTTTGGGAGATTGCTGAGATGAAACCAACAGTGTATCTTGAACAGGTGTGTCTGAAGATCAGCAAGCTACTAGTTGGAGCAAGTATTTCTATGTAGTAACATTGGGTAAGGAATAATCTCAGTTCTGCTAATTGAGAGAAGCTAGAAATTATTGGAACTACTTTCACTTTCCACCCTGGCTAGGGGTAGGGTATGTTGTGAGCTCAAAACATGCCAGAGAAAGTGATGAGCCTGTGATCACTGTTTACAAGTTACTGCGATAACATTACTCGAAGTCTGTACCTGCTGTGCAGGAAACTATTCAGTAACACAATCTTTCTAGGTTTTTTTGTCTTTTAATATTTTTTTATTATTATTTTTCCTCTTAATACTGAAAAGGTTGGTCCTCACTGAGAGTTGAGAGTTTCAACAGCATGCTAGTATTAGGTTGGGGTAATGTATGGCTTTCTACCAGCACAGCTAACCAGTGACATCCACAGTTCATTGGTTTAGGCACCTTTCATCTTCACATCTAAAACCAGATCTACCAATATGCTAACATATACCTCACAGTAATATAACTAACTTCTACAACTATACCAGAAGAGTGGAACTACTAAAATCTTCTTATCAGCTTTAAATTAAAATTTAAAATATAATTTTCTCAAGCAGTTCTGATATTTGAAGAAAGTTGCCTAAGCTTTTTATACAAAGGAAGACAAGAAGAAAAAAATTGGATGATTTGGGTACTAAATTTTTGAATGTGAATACTTAAAGATGGGGTGGAAGAATGTTTTTCTTTGAAACTCTTGCTGGGGAAAGAAGAAGAACCTCCCACAGGTATTTCACAACATGTAAAAATGTCTAGGAAACTGCAATACAACTACATCAATCCAAGCTGCTGAGACAAGAGCTTAGACACACAACTTTAACAGAGACAAGGACCTCTGGGTCAAGCATGCTATGTTCATCTATAGGAATTTATAGCTCTAAGCTGAATTGAAAAAAAAAAAAAAAAGACTTAGCCACAGTCTAAAAACAGAATCTTCATTTAGCTTTGACATTGTGCTATTCATGGTGTTCAATGAATAATTCAATTCAAGATTTTGATCAAATCAGAGTATTCAGAAAGTCAACAATGATTATAGAACTCAATTGCTTCTACTAAATTGTCAAAAATCACTGTGGCAATATCAAATCAGATGGTGATATAGACAGCTACTTAATTGCTATCTCTAGTTAAATTTTGAGGCCACATTTTGTTTATTTAGTGGGCAAATCCCTCTTTCTGCAGGTGTATACGAGAATGTGGTTGATGGACTTTGGAATATATAACACAGTTTTTAAATGTTAGGGAATAACTTTAAAAAAAAAAAACGACCAAAAATACCCTGACATTTCCATTATCTTTAGCACAGTGAATGTCAATACTACGTTTTAAAACAAACATAATGTAAAGTTTCTTCTGAAAATCTTTTATATTAAATTGGGAATTAACAAGCAGCCCAGCTATAATCAAGTGTCCAGAGGGATTGTTTTGTTCCAGTGAGTACATTGCAAACTTCCAAAATTTTAAAATGTTTCCTTAGAAGTTGTTGTTGGAAATTCAGAAGGGGAACGTAAGCTAACAGAAATCAGGCATGGCAGACAGAGGGAAGAGAAATGATGATTTGGCGCTTGCTCCATGATCTCAGAAAAATTAATGACGCTATGGAAGATATGGGAGCCCTCCAACCCAGGCTCCTGTCCCCTACTATGATCCCTCAACATTGGCATCTGACTGTCATAGATCTTAAAGATTGTTTTTTCAGTATCCCATCGCATCCAGATGATGCCCCAAAATTTGCTTTCTCAATTCCAAACATCAACATACAAGCCCCATTGCAGAGGTACCAGTGGGTTGTACTGCCACAAGGTATGAAAAACAGTCCTACAATATGTCAATGGTATGTTGCGAAAATACTTAGTCCTGTCCGAAACACTATGCCTAGTGTGTTGTTGTATCATTATGTGGATGATCTTTTGGTGGCAGCACAACATCACAAAGTCATGGAGAAAGCTGTAGCCCTTGTCACAGATGCTGTGAATCCGGCAGGTCTCTGTATATAACCAGAAAAGGTCTAAAAGTTTCCCCCTTGGAAATACCTGGGCTGGCGAATAAGGGCACAAACTATTGTTCCTCAACTCTTGCAAATCAATACCAATGTAAGAAACCTGCATGATGCACAAAAATTACTGGGAACAATAAATTGGGTTCGACTACTATTGGGAATTTCTAATACGGACCTGAGTCCTCTGTTAGAACTACTAAAAGGGGACACTAATCTTTGTTCTCCATGTAACCTTAACTCTGAGGCAGACACATCTTTACAAAAGGTTGCCTCAGCTATTGCTTCTCTACAAGCCCATTGATGGGCTCCTGAACTACTTTTACTTGATTATTTTAAACCCTGCTCGACAGCCTCATGCCCTGCTATTCCAGTGGGACCTTCAGAACTCAGACCCCCTTTCACCCTCCCCAAAAAGACAATCAATGCATCGGGAGGGGGGGGCGGGGGAGGGAAGGTCTAGCTTCTTTTCCAGATCTATAGGACCTGGATCAAAAGGCTTATCAGTGTCAATGAAATAATTTTCCGAGTTGTCCTGTTCCTGTGCTTGGTCCTGTGTTGTGAGGGTCGCTGCAATCAGTGACAGAAGCTTTGGGGGCAGAGGAGGTGTGTACAGAATCGCCATCGCTGACGGTGTGTTGAGAAGAGTCACACTGTTGGTGGAATTTACAGGTTCCTCTGGTTTAGCACCGTTAGTAGAATCAAAGTCTCTAAAGTTTCTTGGCTGCTCACCTGCCTCGATGCAGGCTGTCTGCCTGGTCCAGCCAGCAAGACGATCGTTCAGCCAAGACATCTCCTCCGGAACGCAGCCCTCTTCCATGAGCTGTCTTTTTTATCGACCAGTTCCGTCCTTATTCTTCCAAGGCTTTGGAACACCACCATAGGGGTCACCATTTGAGGAGACTGAGGCACGGACTCCCAAATCTGGCTAGAAGACCCTTTATGAGTCCATATGCGTCTCTTTCTGGGGACGAAGCCTGATTCCCCATTACGGATTTCCCACAGCTCACCTCAACTCCAGAGGGATTTCAGGTTGGCCGGCTCCCGCTTCCTTTCAGCGGTTCATTCAAAGTTCTGTGGGATTCACTGCAAGTCACTCAGGCGATTCGAGAGCCCTTCACGTCAGATCCTTAAACGCATCACGTCAGGGTCACCAATTTGCGGCGAATGAAGAGACGGGACGTAGCTTGAAGCAAGCAAGATGTCGATTTATTGTATAGAAACATGGGTATATATACTTTCAGAAATCGCGCGTTTTAAACAGATTGGTTCTTTTGAGCTAAGCGTTGCATACTAGGCAATCCCTGATTGGTGGTTAACTACCATCAATCAACAGCAAGGTGTTATCTTTCCTTGGCGCCATCCTTGGCGCCATCCGTCCCCCACTCCCCTGTGCTCTCTCAGCGTGACGCATCCTGTTAATTGTTGTGTCTATTCACACTCCTTGTCCTCCCAGGGTTAGTGACCTACAAGCTCGAGCACATTCCCCTCAGCTAACTGATTGCCACACATGGTCCTAATTTCCAGCCCACTCCTGCAATGATTCTTGGTCAATTCTGTGCATATTGAATCTGTTAAAACTAGATGTTCAGGAACACTGAGTGTCTGAAGGGACTGGTGATAAGGTTAGCAATAAAGTAGTCGGTTCTAGACCAGTTGAATTTGCTAAACTTGCAGTCTATGTGTAAAACTTAAAATCAGGAACAAGAACTACCTAACCACAAACCAGTAGATGGCAACGACTGACATCCTGAAGAGCATGGAAGGACCCAGTGTGGCCAGGGTGCTCTTCTTCAGGCTATATCATCTGGATGTTTCCTCTCCTACAACAAAGGGTGCTGAAAAGACCATGTTGCTGTCTCTAAGAGGTTTTTCTAGCCTATGTCTGCAGGCAGCTTGTGACATACTGCCTCTGTATCTCCCTCTCCTGGCTACGATTCGATTGATGTTAACAACATTATCTGGAACGTATTTCAAGCTACTGCATCTGGTCAGCCTGGGCAGGAGTACTGTGTATACGGCACTTCAAAGTTCTTTTACTCCTTTTGCAGATGTCACACCAGTTGCTGGCTTGGAGGTGAATATCTATGACTAGCTATAGCACAGCGTTGTCTCCTTTGTCCAGGACTGGAAGTCTAGAAGGCATGTATAGCCTTCAGGTTCGTAAGTGTAGTCTTACCTCTAAATTAGTAAGTTTCATCCTTCAGCCCAAATCATCTTGGTTTATGTCTTGGGAACTGTAAATGAAATCCTCATGCATGATCTGGCTGATTATTGTTGTTTCATTCCGGAAAATTTCCTTGTACCTAAGTTCTGTTCTGCCATTTTTGCTTGCTTGGCCTGTTTTCTGCCATTAAATTGGTAAAGTTAACGTGTGAAGTTTTTAACTTCCATTTTTTTAGTTAAATTTTGCAATGTCATGAGTATCCTAAACCATATTTAGCATGGCTTTTTAAACCCTAAATGATAGAATTTTGAAAGCACAAGATGTACAAGAAACACAACATTTCTGTAAGTGCCTTTCTGGTGGCAGTGCTCAGGGTCAGCATTTTAACTCTACAAGGTCCCTGTTTCAAAAAGTTAAACAATTTTTGCAATGGCTTGTCAGCTATTTAGCCTTAAGAATTTCAATTTCTCTGTCTATCAATATATTACCTCCCTGTTGATGTATTACCACCATATAAAGGGTCTCGCTGTGACGCACTTAACACTTCAAATGATGACTGAAGACAGTGGAAGCTGGTGCAAATGACATCTTGCAGGATCTATATCAGTGAGAAAGGAGCAAAAGAAAAATGACTTGAAACTGTTATTCTTGAGATGGCACTATATATACCAGGGCATATGTAGGTATAGATAGATAGATGCTCGCATGTTACATATTTTTTAATATATTTATATTGTCATGCAAGGAATCATTGGTTAAATATATGTAGATCAAAATGTGTTAAACGTGAAAAAATACAATTTCGTATTTTGGAGTCAGCAGTGAATGTACCTTGTATTCTGTTCAACTTCAAGAATCTAGTATAATATTGAAGTCTGTGATAATTTCAGTGTTTGATGGGTTGATGATGCATTATGAATTTAATCAAGCAACGGTATAAAGATGGTTGGGTAACTTGGCTCTCAACTCATGTAGGCTGTTACTAATATCATCTTCTGATTCCTTTCCTCTCTTTGCCAATCGCACCAACAATTTGGCATGCATAGTAAGAAGTTATTATGGATTCTGCAGCAGCCTTCTTGTTGCATGGTGCAGATAACACAAATCTTGTTAACAGTCTGACAAAATATAAATGGCTTCATAATAAACTGCCACCCTTTTAATATCTCAACAACTTCAGAAATGTTATCTGGCAGCTGCAGGGGGCTAAAGTTATGCTTTCAGAAGGCTGAATTTTAGCACCATACTTGCATATATTGCCCCCCCCCCCCATCCCCCAAATGTGTTTCATAGCACAAAGCAGTAATTAAACTTAATCTTCTGTATCAAACACAGGCATGTCCATTCATTTACTTATGGTTATGTTGTAAAGCATAGCTTTTAAAACTGAGAGTATTCTACAAGTTTTAGAGGATTCAGCAAAACCAAAACTACTTCTTATTCTCCATACTTTTGTGACTAACAGCATTGAAATTATCTCATAATTTTATGCACATCTTGCCAGTGTATATCCTGTTGTAGGGTACCCTCACCAAACAGGCCCGGGTCCCCCAAGGCACAGGCAGGGTGTAGGAGAACTACGGGCTGAGGGGCACAGGTATGCTCAGGTGGGAGGAACAGCAGGGATTGTCTTGTGAAATGACTCACTGCACTGAGTATTGAAAAAGGCTCTGGAAAGGAAGGAGAGGAAATCTGTACTGGGAGAGAAGACAAGACAGATTCTCAAACTGTAGGAATGCATGGATATAGGCTCTTCATGTGCAGTCACGCTGCCTGCTAGGGTGGTAAGCAGGACCAGCTGGAGGTGAAGGGGACTGGAAAGTGAGGTTGCAGGAGGACCTAAAGCCTATGGGACAGGGAAGCAGATATTGAGAAAAGACGTATGTAATCTGCTTCTCCAAGTCCTGAAAGAGGAAAACAAGATGGGAAGTATTAGCAAACACTCAACTTTTTATTTACTTGGCTCCAAGTTATAAAGTGAAAAATATTCCCAAAGTGCAAAACTGACTTTTCCTTAATAGTGTCTTTTTATATGCAAAATATTTGGTCCCTAGGAAGAAAGAGACTGAAGTCTTTGCAGTGAGGATGTTGGGTAGGGAATGAATGCTGAAGGAAGAAAGAGGCTGCAGGTGCCCTACACCTTTTCAGCATCAGACCTTGGATTTCTTTCACCATAAAATGAGATTTTTTTTCAACAAGTTACATCTCAGATTCTGTCATTTCCTCACTTGCATCCTTTGTTTAATGTTTCATATAAACTTTAAGCATGGCAGAAGGTGACATTGGTGCTTTAAGGATTGTTGTCCCTTGGGAAAAAAACAGGAAGGATAACAGAGCTTGTGATGTTATTTATGGCAGACGAATGATCTGTGAATGTACAACGCATTGCTGCTGCATAGAGACTGCTTAGAAAATGAGACTGACATTCTGCAAAAAAAATGTCCTTAGGTATTTACCATAGAGCTTGAGTGGCTGCCTTTTGCATAGTCTACAGGTTTTTCTGGTTTGGGGTAGATTCTGTGGCTTTAACTGGTGGAATAATGCTTTACTTTGAATTGTCCCATTGGTGTCAACAGAGCTGTTCATGAGATATTACTCATCCTAAGCAGGAGAGCTAGAATCTACTGACATTTCATTTTTGGCATGTGGCTGGCCATCTAATTTCCAGGCATTGTTTTGTAAAATGCATGATGGCAACTTTTAGAACGTGAGAATAAGAATCAACAAATATCAAGAAGTAGCAATTATTCTTGCTCTGAGTGAATACCCTTGTTTCCCTCTGAGTGCAGGTATTCATATGAAAAATAGCCCTTCAGCAAGCATTTCTGTGAACAAAAAGCCTGTTTGTATGAATGCTCATAAATAAAAAATCATAAGAGTTTTAAACATGGTTGAACTGAATAGACACTTGGCATTCAAATGAGTGTTAGCAAAGGGGAAGCTGCCCCAAGAGTTTTCTTGCTCAGGGAATTTCTCAGCAAGCATAGAGGGTATTTCAGGCTAAGTTGTGAGGCCAGAGTAGTCTGTCTTTGAGAATCATATAAAGCACTGTAGACTTCTGACCTTGAATGACTTGGACACTCATTTTTTTTTCTTCTGTCATGCACAGGCAGAAAACTCACACTCCCATCTGAAGTCATCAGTGGTGGTTAACCAGCTTCAGGAGCTGGACACTAATCAAAGAGGTTTCTGATGGTGCAGAATCCACTGCTTTTTTATCTAGTAGATGGCTGACTTGTGTCCACTTCCGTGCACCTGCACTGCAACTTCGGAGTTGGCACTGAGGAAATGCAGTAATAACTGTGTCACTTCGGGAGATGCCTTAATCAAAAAGTAATGTTGTGTGTTTTGGTTCTCCTCTAAGAAAGTAACATCTCTGGTAATTGTGTTGCCTTTAGATCAAAAGTGAGGCAGAATATCTCTGACTTTGTTTCCAAGGAGACAAACACATTTCAGACTAGGAGAATGACAAACACTAGGCTGGAACTAAATGATGGTTTGGATTCTTAGCAAAGAAACTTCATTTGCTTTGGAAGCCCTGCTGGATGTGACACACCATGTCTTGAACACATAACATAAGCTTGCCAGACTTCTTAGAATCCTTTTGATTTCAACAGGCTATGGTTCTGCCCAGTTCTCCTGGACTACAATGATACTAGTGAACCAGCAAGTCAAAGGAAAAATTAGTGACACAATCACTTATACAATAAATTATTGGCACATTATTCACGACTGTTCTTATCTAAGCCGATCAGCAGTCATCCAGCCATTGAACCTTAAACCTCGGTTCAAGTGCATTAGTACAGTCTGGGGATTGTTTCCAATAGGAAAATGTGAATGTCAGCAAAGGCTATCCCATGTCACTAATTTTCAAGGCCAGAGAATGGATAGGCCTTAGCGTGATGTCTTTATTAGTATTAAAATAGCCCTTAGAGATAGTCCCTAAGCATGTCTTTTCCTGGCAGTTCAATTCCCAAATTCCCTCCACCAGGAATTCACACAAACTGTTCTTACGTCTATCTGGCCAACAGCAGTCTCAGCAAGACAACAGGTGACTTTAAGACAAGTGTGAAGCAATGGCCTCTGTCCCCGGCAATGTCCCCTGACAGAACTTCCTGCCTATAACAATTGACCTAACCATAGTGAAGACCATGTAGTTCTGTGCTTTTGCTATGTGATTCCACTAAATACCATTTCTGTAGAGAAACTGAATCAGTTCAGAACAAAAATTGTAATTTTTAAAGAGTTGGGTGGCATTTATTAATCTTTAGGTTAACTGCTGCAGGCACAGAAGCACGGTAAGCAGAAGAAGGAGCCAATAACAGTAGTGGGCTTTATGCTAGAATATATACTAGATTAAGTTGGAGAAATCTGCTGGGGGAAAAAATTATTAAAAGTGTTTGTCAATGTTTTGCAAAAGGAAATGACCCTCTGTTATTTTTCTTCATCTCTTAGCAGGTGAACAAATAGCTTCCATTTCCAGCAAAAGCCCTGTGTATATGCAAAATAACTATCTGGTGACAGTTTGGAACCAGCATACAGACTACGTGCATCCTGCAAGTGGTGCAGAATGCTAGATTAAAATGTCGGTTGTGTTGTGAGTAAGCAAGTAATGATGCTACTTTGCTTTACCAATAAATTCAAACAGTCTTGGAGATTGACCTGTTTACTCAAGGTGTTGAGAGAAAATATTGCCCATGAGTTTTGCTCTATCTCTTTCAGCAATGGTTACATATTAACTACTCCTCAGTCAGCAATGAGAAATGAAAGAACACTGCCTGTAAATTAATCTCGTCATATAGCTTTTTACTGAGCTGGCTGATCCTGGGAGCAGTTTGAGGAGTTCTCAGGAACAGCCTGTAAATGCATCAACTTGGCAACGCCAGTGCATTTACAGGCGTTGGTAGGGTTTTCCCTGGAAAGGTGCTGGGGTGATCTTCATCTGCAGAGGTTGTCCACAAGGGCAGATGGAGCATATAGAGATGGGTGGGCAGGATTAGCTTAGGCAACAAGAGGGCAAGCCTTTGGGCTCATTTTGGTGAGCAGGTAACCCTTGGTGTCCCTGGGAAAAGCTCCCTTGCAGCTGGTGGCCTCCAGTGGCTTCTACTGGCTGAACAACAGGCAGTTGGGGAATTTGGCCGCCTGGCCACGTCTTCATCTCCATGTAAATATACTGACTGTTTTCTCTTGCACTCAGCATCTGCTTCACACCTCTCTCCCCCTCTCGCAACCGCAGGTTTTACCTATATGTTCAAAAAAGGCCTCTATGTGACAACAAAAGTTACCTCAAGCAGAAATGGTTCTGCCTCACACTTCACATGATTCAGAATATGAACCTGTCTGCAGCCAAAATGAAATGTTTATAGACTTACTTATCCTGTTTTGGGAAGAAAAGCAGTTTTTATAATATTCTAGATGCTAACGAGAAAAGCTTATAATCAGTTTACAAGGGATATTCTATTACAAGATCACTGATTATGTAAAAAAGATATTTTTGTAGATATAGAGTGAATTTTTTAGATAAATTGAAGTTGTGACTAAAGAATTCCAGTCCTGTCTATCTACTTCTTAATGAGATTAAGTTTTAGCTGCCAAAAGTCTAGGTTCCCCCTAAAAATGCAAATACTATTGCCTTCTGAGGGTACTTCCCCTCTCCGTTTTAAGAAGCCTGTTTGGTTTAATTTAGACAGATAATGTACACAAGATGAATCTCACTCTGTCATATCTAGCCCCTTGGACTGGGAAGACTGGCAAGCTTATGTGATTTTTCCAACTATTGAGTAGCATTTAACTACAACATTTTTACGGATTACTGCCTTGAGAAACTAACCTCTTGACCTAGAGGTTATCAAAAGCATGCACAACAAGATGAGGTCCTTGAGGTAATGCAAGCTAGCCCAAACCTACTTGCTACAATTTATTGCTACTGATGAATGTATTCCGAGATATGAATGCTACCACTGGAAAGCAGTTGTTTGATGCCTGTTATGCTAAGTCACTCACTTTTGCTGTTTAAGTAATTACTACAATTAAATAGGAAAATACGTCCATGGAAAACAGTTTCTTACAAACCAGTACATAGCATGTGGTTGACATCACCCTAAAGGCAAGGATCCAGGATATGAGACCTACCAAATGAGAAAACACCTTGTTTTCCTATGAAGATACTTCTTGCTTTGCATTATTAGACTCGACAAAATTGTGAAACCAGGAGTAATCTAAAGAGTTATTTTAATATGTAAAAATACAGAAACCAGTCTGTTTTCTGATGAAACTTGCAAAGCAGCTTTAAATATCCATAATCTCAGAGAATGAAACCACTGAATGGGCACCTTGTAATGCACAAAGATAACTAGTTTACAAACTAGGCATAAATTCTCAGTATTTAAAATTAAATACTTCCTAGATTCAAATTACTGATATCAGATTTTAATTTAGGACACCAGGGGAAAAAAACCCAACCAAACAACAAACCAACTCAAATTATCTTTTGGCTAAGTTATCTAGTCACAGTAATAAAAAAGGATCCTGCTTTCCTGACGTGAAATTATACTGCATCATGAATCATTCAGCATTAAAACAAATCAGGCATTGGATAAAAGTTAAACTTCATGCTGGGCTCTAATGGAGGAGGAGTACTCAAAACCAATTCCCCTTAAATTGCCCTTCTGTTAGACACATTAAAGTAATTCCTGTACTTGTGCAGACGTGATAGATCAAGTTGCCTGAAAATGTTTGGGATTTTTAGTAGAAAGTCTGAGGTTTAAAGCTTTTCATCCTTAGCTCTCTACATGATACGACCTTGTTTTACAAACTTTTTTTTTTTTTTTTTTAAATCGATCAGATGCAGAACTCTTTAGAAAGCTATCAGTATTATTCCAATATTTTTATGGCTTTTAACCTTCAAGCTAAAGTGTAATTTAAGCAAATATTTCATTGGTAGTGATTTATCTTTGTTGTGATAATACATGCTGGAGGTCTTGTCTGAAAGCACTTCCTAAAGTCTCTGCCCCAACGAGCTCACAGCCTCTAAATGATACAGGAAAGGGTGGAGACATAGCTGGGTTGGAGAAGGATTAAAGCACATTAAATGTGTGTATGGCAGGTAAACCTACCAAAATACTGCCCTCAATGGTCACAAGCTTATTCTGTAATGGAAACCAAATAGTTTTTTTTCAGGAAAAATATACTAGTAGTGCCGGTACTAAATTATTGAAAAACTGTAGGGTAAAAATAAAATCAAAGGCAGGATAATATATTTTTAAGCCACTATTGGCTACGGAGAAACAAAAGGCAAAGATTGTTACCATGGGATCTGGCAAATTTCTTCCTGCTTCCACTGAATTTGACAGAAATCTCCACTGGTCTATTGGGAACAAGATTTAATCCCTGGATATTAGATATTTGTGCCTAAATTTGGTTTGCTTCACAAAACATTGCTGGTGATCAGGTAAGTACCAAGGTTGTCTATTGCTCTAAAGCCAAGCTAATTGCTGGCATTTAGTCATACTGACAATTCCATTTTCTTCAGCAGAGTTTCAGGACCGACCAAGCCTTCTGATCGCATACTTTCCTTTTTGTGATGATTTAAGTACAATTGTGGCCAAGTGAGGTCTTTTTATACAGTGATCTTCTGTGTGCAGTGCAGCACTTCTAGGCAATTGGCAGTGTCTCTTACTCCTACTTCATGCGCTGTATCATTGGCACATCCTTCTGTGTAATAGTTGCAAAAAAAGAACAAAGCTTTATTAGCTAAACACAATTGCAATTCACTGTTTCTTACACTCTGGCTCAGGTTCTTGGCTGTATCTCAGAAACGTAGAAGAAGCCCAAGGAGAGTCTCTGGACCACTTTTGTTTGTTTCTGGGCAGGCAAGAAGTAGTGTTGCACATTTTATCTGGCCATGGCAGTGTTATTCTTCCCACATGCAGCTTCCTGGTTATTTTCTCGTTTGGGCTACAAGCATACAGAAGAGCAAATTCGGATCCGGGTTTCCAAGTTTTATTCCTTGGTGGAAAAATGTAACAGAAGGGACAACATTCATGAGCATGTGCACACGCAGGGCCAGGGTAAAGACGGAGTGCTCTAGCCAAGCCTCAGCGCACCGAAGGAATATGTGCAGCAGTAGGAAGAGGTTGGAGTTTCTCCTTTGAACTAGTGCCCGTTAGCTGCCGGGGGCAATTAAGGTTTACAGCCAGTAATCTGGGCTGCAGTCATTCACTTGGCCTCCTGAAGAGCTAAGGGTGAGACAAGCCTAACTTACTGGCCAGTAAGACTGCTGGGGCTGTTGTCCCTTGTCTTGGCAGCTCACTGCGTGTTTACCTGAGCTAGTGCTCTGGGGTTTGCTGCTGCCTTCCCCTGTCCCAGACCCAGCTTCTTCCTCCTGATGAGTCTGCTTGGCATTGTTCCCAGCACCATGATACAGTCTGGGGTGAGCATTAAGCACCAGAAATGATCAGGCACCTACTGCTGGGCTCATCTGCAACATGATGAGCATTGAAACAGCATCAGGGACTTGATACCTGAAAGGAATACAGAAAAGTAGCTATTGCAAAAGCTCAAGATTATCCAGTTAGAAAGAAATACTCTTTTCGTGAACACACCAGATGGAAACTTTAGCTTTTCACAAACCAGATAAATTCCCAAATTTCCAAGTGATGTTGCCATTGGTACTGAGGGTAAAAGAGAAAAATAAGTACTTTTATTTATGAAGTCTCTTACATGCGCATTACTGCATAGAAATATTTTATCTTCCCAGTTAAACTGTATCAGTAAATTCTGCTGTTGTGATAAACACTAATATTCATTCAAATGGAAATTAGAAACTCTAAAAAGTGTTTTGAATAGATTTTCATTCTGCAGACCTGACTCTACTACAGACAGAAAGTTTTCTTAGAATGGGAAAGTGACTGCTTATAGAGATGTGTCATTTTTCTGCACTTACCTACAGATTAGCATGGTCTACATCATTAAAATTCTCACGGACTCCCATAACAAAGGAATTGAGTAAGTGCAGAGATATTACCATGGTTATATTAAATTGCAGCCATTTCCCATTTTGCTTTTATTGAATGTTTTATTAATTACAATGATATCATTAATTTTTTGTGTTGAGGCCAGTCTGTACAGCGTGCTTTTCTCCATCAAGCAGAACCTGGGAATGCTGTTCTGTATTTTTTGGCATGAGCAAAAATGTAAAAGCATAAATGTTTGATACAGCTCTGCTGGGAAATATATTTCTACTTAGCTGTTTTTTCAAAGTTATAATGGGAAAACAATTCCCTGTTAAGTTATTCCTTTTTTGTCACATGCAGCAAACATAAGCTTACATTACCATTTGTTGTTGTTTGACCCCAGTCAGCAACTAAAGTACCATGCAGCTGCTCACTCACTTCCCCTTGCCCAGTGGGATGGGGAGGAGAATCAGAAAAAAGGTAAAACCCATGGGTTGAGATAAGAACAGTTTAATAATTGAAATAAAGTAAAATATACTACTACTACTACTACTACAAGAGATAACAAAAAAAGAAAAAGGAAAAAGACCCCAGAAAAATTAAAAATGCACAATACAGTTGCTCACCACGCACTGACCGATGCTCAGCCAGTCCCTGAGCAGTGATCAGCGGCCCCCAGCCAGTTCCGCCTGTTTATATACTGGGCATGACCTTCTATAGTATGGAAGTATAGACCTTTGGCTAGTTCAGGTCAGCTGTCCTGGCTCTGCACTCCCAGCTTCTTATGCACCTCCTCACTGGCAGAGCATGAGAAATAGAAAATTTCTTGACTTCTGGTAAGCAAAATTGGTGTGTTATCAACATTATTCTCATACTAACCTAAAACACAGCACTGTACCAGCTACCATGACGAAAAATAACTTGATCCCAGCTGTAATCAGGACACCATTCCAATAACAGCATGGTTAAAATGATTAGCCACGTTGCTCTGTTTTTGAGGTTTTTTTAACTAACCTATTTTTCCCTGCTTAGACCTGGTTGGTAGCACTTGTACTTTGTTTAGTTGTTTTTCAATAGAGCACTTATTTGGCTCCCTGCAGTCCTTCTCTAGAGGCAGTGTGGAGGATATCAAGTGTTCATGCAAAGCACTTGACTAAGAGCACTGGAAACACAAGCTTTCTCCCCACCTTCCACCCAGTTATGAAAAGATTAGCAAAAAGATTAACAGTATTACTCTGTCTTTCTTTAGGAAACTCTAATAGAAAGCAATAAAAATAGCCTTCTTGCATGCACTTTTTTTTGTTATTGACTTTATTTCATTGTTTGAAAAGTCATCTCCATTTTCTTCAATAGTGCTAGCTCTCTTTATAGCTACAGGATCCTTCCCTATAGCCTTGCTTGTTTATGAGGCAATAGAGTCAAGCTTGTCACCATCAGAAGTCTTTCATGGTAAAATATGTCAGTTAGTGATTCTTGGAGGAAAGGGCTGCTAAGATAAGTTAGGTTCTTTTTTCAGGCCTTAAGACAACCAGCTAATCCATGTTAAACACAGTAATGAACTCTCCTTACCAACAGCAGCTGCACTTTTACATTTCTTTTTCTTACCTTAGGGGCAGCGACTGCAGAAGATCAGTCTTGGATCTTATGTTGTTCTCCAGGTGTTGCTGAACATCACAATCCTATACAAGGTTTTTACCCTTCTCTACTCCTACTGAGTAGTGAAATAATATTTTCCCAGACCATTGCTGCCACATAGTCTTCCCACTGCAAAGCAGGAGGAAAGAAAAAATTCCCCTTTTCATAAATAGGGAATTTGAGTCAAATAAGCCATTAATATTTCCTTAGCATTCATGGTCAGATTTGCAACAATCATTGCTAAATTACAACTGATGTGACAGGAAAGTGTAGATGCTGTTTTTCTGTACAAATTCAATTTACTCTGGCCCATAACAAAAAAAAACCAACCCCAAAATCCAAAACCAAAACAAAAAAAAAAGTCACTTATATTTGGATAACTTTTAAAAGCTCTTCATTATTTTCCTGAATGCTGGTCTCTTTCTCTTAGTTGAGAGAAGCATGCAAGCTTCATATGGGAAATCAGGGGGTAGAGTTTGCAGTCCTTTTTCAAGGGGAATCAATCAAGAACTTAACAATCTATTCTACCATACATTGCAGTCGCCAGTCCCAGGAATCAGTCAGCAGCTGCAGTTACCTTTGTTGTTAGCCAGATGAGAATGGCAGTTTCATTTCTGTGGAAAACCAAATGCAAACAATTCTTTAACTGCCTTCTGCTGATTGAAATACTGCCCTTAACTAACCCAATGGGGCTCCTCCTGTGCTGAATAGGAGCTGTGAATTGATTGGAGAGAAGAATTTATACCTCTGAATTGAAGGAATTAACCTTCATCATGTAATCTGTTTTCCATACTGATTCTGCACCAAGTTGTTCTGCCTCTGTTCTTACCAACCCCACTGAACTAACTGTTGCAGGGAGAAAGCTATGAGTTTGACTACCAGTTGTTGAAAGTTCTCCGCATGATGTTTTTGAGTTGTACTCTGCCAGTGTGGGTGGGTGGGAAGGGGTAAAGAGCGAGAGCAATAAAGAATAAAAAAGTTGAAAAGTGGATGTTACAGCCTCAATATACGAAGTTTGACTATTTTAACAGCGTGTATCCTTTAAGACAGGAAAAACTTGAGCCAAGGGTGGCTTCCTCCAAGCCGCCAAGGCAACCAGCAGCATAAAACAACATGCAACATCGTGTGCAAAGTGGAAAAGGCAGTATCAGTAACCACTGCAGCATATAAAGAGTAAAAACTAAGTGACTTTGTCCCTCTGTCATGGCTTTCTAGCTAGTGAATTCTCTAGTGCAACAGTTTTTTAATGGAAAATGTGACTGAAGCACATTTCTTTAGGGAAAATATTAACACCAAAACACAGCATTCGTATTTTTAATGGAGAACACTGAAGTAAAACA
Organism: Falco punctatus; assembly: GCF_963210335.1. Taxonomy (NCBI): domain Eukaryota; kingdom Metazoa; phylum Chordata; class Aves; order Falconiformes; family Falconidae; genus Falco; species Falco punctatus. The sequence goes on from NC_137583.1 coordinate 74,601,635, forward strand.
TTTGATTTGTGGTGGGCTAGGCTCAAGTGGGAATGCACTGATGAACTGGCCTGAGGTGTTAATTTAAACATACCATGCACTGCTTTCCAGAAGCTGCTTCATAGGATCCCATTTTCTGTAACTGGCCAAGTTCCTCAGATAATTAAATTTCCCAAAATCTCTGCAAGCTTCCCTCTGCTTAAGCTTCAGGGTTGGCCATGGTGATGGTACCCAACCCACAGAGCCTCAGGCTCCTGGACACATAACAGTGCTGGTTTGGAAGTGACTTGAAACGGGGCATTAAGCTGAATTCAGGGTACTCAGTTTCAGGAATGCAGAGACAACTCGCGGATTTCCCAGAGTAAGCCTTGCTTTTCTGTGAAGAACTGCCCCAAATCCAGGCCCTCAGCCCAACGTGAGGTGACAGCAAAATGCACCTGATGTGCTGCTAGCTGGCTAAGTGTTGAGGGCCTGGAGCAGGTGGCAACACTGGCTGAAGGTTTGTCATGGAAGGGAAGAAAACTAATTGATCTCACTGCCCGGTTGAGAAGAGCAGTGGAGGAAAACAAAGCACTCTCCTTCTGTGTGAGCAATTGGACAGCCAAGAGCCAGCAGCTTGTGTGACAGCTGGTGCTGCTAGTTGTCCTGGAGGGCAGTGCTGTTCTCCTCGCCTTCCCCTGCTCTGGACTAAGCTCTAATTAACCAGGCAAAAAAAGAGCTCTGAGCAACAGTCTGGAAAACATCCCAAGACCCAAATGTTGAGATAATTTTATTATAAGTGGCTAAATTAAAACTAAAGCAAAGGGACAATATTCTTACAGTTTGGGATCTCTGATACCCTGTGGTCTTTGCTGGAAGCAATGATGATGCGTTTTCTGTGAACAGTTAAAATAAGGAGCCAAAATGTTGCTCTCTTGTCAGCGTCCATGGTTAAACTACCTATTTGCTTTCACTTTTTTTTTCCACTAGTATGTTCAGTTGGTCTTCTTGGTTTTAATAGTTAATCTGGCTGATCATGTTAAAATTACAACCACAAATGAAAACAAGAAAATTAAATATGTGCTGCAAGAAAGGAAAAGAAAAAAACTCCAGTACTGTTTGGTACTCTCATTTGTAACTGTATATACTAGTTTATCAAAAAGTAAATATTTGAGCAAAATAAAAAGAATAATTTGCTAGCTATAACCTTCACTTTCACTGTTCTAAGAGGTTTAAGATATGCCTAAAAATAATCTCAAAATTTGAAATGTCTTGTTTGAGGCATATTCTCCGTATGATTGGATATATGTTTGTAGCGCAAACAGCACAAATGGAGGGGCAAAAAAGGACCAGAGTGAATGCATCTTCCCACGTAATTAAGAAACAAAGTATTCTTTGTTAAAATGTAAAACCAATAATTTCTTTTACTAAGGTGTATAAAAAAAAAAAAGTTCTAAATTGTTTTGCTTTAGAATGGCTAAATCTTCCCAAAGGGCAACGTGGTATTGATGATGTTAAAGCTCAAATAAGCAGAACACCCTTCACTTTATTAAACTGAAGTCAGTTGAGTTTTCATCATTATAACTAAGCCTTCTCACATACACAGGGAGAAAGCATGATGCCTGCTGTTAGAACTGTTTGTTGGGGCCTATAGCAATAACCATTTTTGTGCTGGCTTTTAAAGTTAGGATTGAGGTTTTACCCTAAAAACAAACCTGCTTACCCTCACACCCCTCCCTCCCCCTCCACCCAAAAAAAGCCCAAAACCAAAAAACAACCAAAAAAGAAGCTCAATCTGTTATATAATTCTTTATATGGACCCAGGCCTTTTACTTTCATAAAAACTTCAAGATGGCTTTGCATAACTTCCACGAACATTAACAAAGTGAATTGCAAACTGAGGATGTTCTTCCCACTATCTCACCCTGTGTGCTCTTCCACCTCATCACCTCTTGCTCTGTTATCTGAAAGGCTTTAATCTCTACCTCCCAACTGAGCCAGAAGAAGCTGCTGATTAGAGCAGAACTGGTCCAATTGGTTTCTTGTTAGTCATATTTGAACTGTCAGGTAATTTTACATGGGGGATCAGGACATCATATTGAAGTATCAAACTGAAACCTCAGGGGGAAAAAGCTCTAATACAATCTGAAGAAGGTAAAGAAATTGGGAAGACCTGGTCAAAAGATGGCAAAATAATAGTATCACAGGACAAATTATCCTGCAGAGACAGGAACGGAAGCAAAAAGTTTAGTTTACTATTTCCTTACCTTCTGCAAAACTGTTTTTCTGTCTTTGCTATTAATAAAGTATTCATCATCCCCTGTAGTTCTGGTTCCCACACAAACTGTAAAAAACGGTATTGCAGTGAATTACTATGTTTCCCTTGGCTTAAATGAGGGAAGTTTGTGCAGTGGTTCTCAGTTTAAACTGCTGATGATCCCTACGTGTCAGTGTGAGGCCACATGGTGGAGTTAAAGCCATGTTCGGTTTGCAGCCTTGAGCATGCAATAGCCACAAGAAGCTGCAACTGGCTGCGCAGAGCTGCCTTTGCAAGTGCAGTCTGGTAACTTTTTAGTACAGTCACTATGGAGACACTGTGGGTTGACATTATTATTATTGTTGTTATTGTTATTTAATTAGAAACAAACCTCACAACACTGCCCTCCAACTTTTGGCTGGCTTGGATTGTTCTGTATTCAAAACCTACGAAAAGACCAATTTTAACACTTCTTTGTCCCAAAGAAATGGAAAGTCAGAAATGTTTTGAGTTGAACCAAGCAGTCAAATTCCTAATTAACTTTGGAATGAATTTTCCTCTAAAAAAACAAAGCTGTGGAATAAAGAACTAGTCAACAAAAGTTTGTGATTCAGCTCTCCTCTGGCAGGCTTGATGGTCTCCCCTGCGGGAGAGCCCTGAGCACTCTTGGTGGTGGGAGAGCCTGGAGTAGTTCGGTTCTCTCTGTCTGAGGGCATCCAAACTATCCCCTGCTGTAATGCAGTTAAGTGCTTTAAGCGCTACTGTAGCCTCAGGTTGAATGAATGGTTAAATGTTTCTTAAGTGGAATATAAATAATTGATTCCTGCTGACACTCACGTATATCTCCAGCTTTGTGATTTAAGCCTTTTCTGTTCATTTCAAATCTCGTTCATTTCAAGAACACTAGGATGAAAGGAAGATAATCTGCTTGTGTTCATTGTGTATTATCAATGAATAATTAATTGTAAATAAAACCAGTATGGCTAAATTTTAAATTCAAATATTACTTTAACTCATCAAGACCCGCAGCAGGACTTAGAGAGAAACTTCATGGAAAGTTACAGCTTCAGTGTAAGTAGAAAAAAAGAGCTCCATTTTGAAAAAGTGCTAGGAAACAGTAGATGGGCATTTGAAAAAGTACGGGGAGAAAAAGGGATAAAGAAGGTTAAAAAAGAGCTCTGAACACGGAGATATATATGTGTATATATATATATATATATATATATATATATATATATATATATACAAGACATTTATTTCACATAGGTATGTGAAATTCAGGTTTAAAGCTTTGCTCCATGAGCTTTCACAACTGCTTACTGTTTAAAGTGTGTTTACAGGAGTGAGGCTTTATTCATCATCAAAAAATCCCCATAGCCTGATTAAAATAATGGAAAGCAACAAAATATCTGTAAATGTGTAGTGCCAGATAATAATCCCTATTGTTAATTTCAAGCTACCGATCATTTTGATTGTATTCCTAGAACTATTCTGCTAGCATTGAACATATCCCTCTACAAGATTGTATGAAACTTGGGTGAGCCCTGAATTGATATTTTTTTCCTGGTTTTTACTGTCTTACATAAAAAAATCAACAATACACATCCAGAAATCCTATTATTTTCCAAAAGAGAACATGGAATCCCAGCTCTTCCGAATAGAATTTGAAAGAAATTTTCACATACAAAAATTATATTACTTATATTATTTACTGTCATTTATAGTGAAAGTTACTGTAGTTCCTGTAGATGGATTTTTCCATCTTTAATACAATACTAGGGCTTTGACAAAGAACTAGTGATTTGTTCCAAAAGCATTCAGTGTAAAAATAAATATTTTTGTGTGTGTGAATTCATTTATTTCATTCTGGACTATAACTACCCACCATTAACATCTCCTGGTGTCTGTATCACAGGCTGGAACTTCAGTGCCTGGTGAGTGTCTAATTTCTTTCTGAAACTACAAATACACCAAACTTCTGACAAGTTTAATTTGGCTCTAGGTCCAGATTTCAACGTTATGATGTGAGCCATTGCTAACAGTGAAAGATTCCAGGTTAAAACAGAACAGTTCTGGGTGTCTTTCAAAGATCACCTTTATCAAACGTTTTCAGACACACACACACCCCGCCACATACACACCCTTGTAGTATCCTGAAACTTGCCAGCTGGGCTATTAAAGCAGAAGTTGTTAGTTCTCAGAACTGTTTTGAACTCCCCCCTGCTATTTTTTCCCATTTTATCACATGCCAGAAACATTATAGGGAATTTGAGAGTTTCTATAGAGTAATTACTATTTGGAAGGGCTGCACTGAGCAAGTAAACATGTCGCTTTCATTTCAAACTCTGCAGTTCTACTCATATATATGAATATATGTGTGTTTGTATTTAAGTATATGTATATAATATATACAACCACATATACATGAAGTCAAACCTTCTCACACTTAGGTTAATCAGAATAAATTTCATCATATTGTTTTCTTTTTAATAAAATATAAAACATTGTGTTTGCTTTTTTATCATTTACATGATTACAAAGAGTTATTTCTGTCTTTATTTTAAAAAGTTAAATATTTGTCTTTGCATTTTCATCTTATGATGAAAATAATAGTTTGTAACTTGCTATAGGTAATCAGCAATAAATAGTGCCTTAATATACAACCTGGTCATGTCGCTGATTTTTTCTTCTTTGATCCCTATCAAAAAATAAATGTCTTTTTCATGCTTCAGCTGACTTCCCCCAAAGAGCTGAAAGTGTGATTAAAGCAAACACGCTTAGTACAAAGTTTTTTTTAAATTAAACTGACAAAGTTCTCACTGGAACTTGAAAAAATTACATCTATTGTTATATGCAAAAAACATGAAAGTAATTATTTAAGCAGTCTACTTTCTTAAGGGTTTTAGCTGTAATATCTGCTTTCAGAAAGAAGGGTATTAAGTAGGTTTAATCATAGATGTGACAAAGTATAATCCTGATGGTTGCTTTTATTGGATAGTATTCAGCTGGCTGAGTGATGTCCATTGAAAACCATTGCCACTCACAGCCCTGCCCCTGGCTTCTGTTCTTTGACTTTGGTTGGTCACACATTGCCCAGGTCAGCAAAACACTCTCAACATACTTCCAAGTTGTAAATTTGTATTTCTTCTGTTTATTAAAGGAAAAAAAATACCGAACTTCTAACAAACAGCTGAATAATTGTTAACTGAATTATTGTTCAACTGAAGTGTGACAGTATGTTGATGTCAGTTATTAATTGAAGTGTAGATACATCACTGTATGTGTCATTTTTGCCTCAATCCCATTTTAACCTCTCAACATTGTTTGACTCAGACCCCAGAGTTTTACTGCAGAGTTCAGTCTCTAAAAATCAACTAATGAGAAGTAAACGGGAAAAAGAGACAATCATAGAAAATTTAATGAACTGTGTCATTATTTATATATATACGTGTATGTATTCAGACATATGTGCATATACACACAAATGCATCACATTTCTCCATGTACACTATGTGGAAAGGAGTTCCAACATCTTTCGACAAAATAATATCGTAACTATTAATATATTTTGATGGACTGCTTTTGGGGAAAGAGAAGTATGTGTTATTGTTCAAGACACTCCATTTTGCAGACTATCTTCTGTTAAACACCAAATCCAATGTGGAAAAGTATTTTACAAGGCACGTGGATTTTTTGTCATAACAGATGAGAGATGTTAATCACATGCCTGCTAATGCTTCGTCATGCTAAAGAGCAGCAGGATAGCAAATAATTTTAGATCAAGAACCAACTTAAGCAGAAAATGTTCTTTTTAGTAGGACTGTCTTTGCCATTTAAAACCATCACTTATATAACATGATGATCATGTTAGCCAAGAGGCTGATCTAGCACAGGATCATAAAAGCCACCTGGGAAGCAAGAGAAGTGTGTGGGAGCTTGTGGGACCACCTCTACAGATGCTGTTGGATTGCTGCTAGCATGTCCAAATACCTCCCTACTGTTTTGTGCTCCCTGTAGTGGATGTATTTGAACTCTTTTGTATGGAGAATATGAAGCATGTTTTCAGGGATTCCCAATGAGACAGAATTTTAAAACTAATTTGGAAGTGCCCCTTGCAGCTTCCAAATACAATTATGAGAAAAGCTGGAAAAAGAAAGCATCAAGCTCCACAAGGAAGAGAAACCCTCCAGCATAGAAATTAGTTCCTGCTGACAATGAAGATAGGAAGAGACAAATTACAGCTTGACAGGGAATGACACAAATGAGATCAGGATATGCTGATGTCTGGTTTTTGCTTACATAATGAGTTTCCTTCTCAGCTGACTTTTTCTCCATCACTTTGAGAAAGGAAAACTAAGTTTTTGATGTACGGTCTGGTTTTTCACGCTTTTAAGGACAGTGGAAAACTAAAAGGCAAAGAAGCGAAACATGAGGGAACTGGAAACAATTAACAATGCTATTAATGTATTTAAATTAAGAATATGTTTTGGGGTTTCTGCATTGTGGGTATTTTCTTTCTGAAGCATGTAGTTGACCAGCATTCGCCTAGCACATGACATATTCCTTAAGCTTAATAATTCATTCTACTGCATATGATAAATGGCTCGTCTGATCACTCATGTTGTTTCTCACTGAAGTACAGAAGTAGGATGCTGCCCTAGGTTAATAGACAACAGCCAGTCCCATTGATTTAGTCAGTGAGTGCTGCTTAGCAAATGCTTTAGGCTGGTTACATTAGCATGTGGCTGGGTGTTCACTTATGCAATTATAATACGTAATAATAACGAAAAGACTGCTACGGATCTTAAAGCCGACATTCTAGAAATATGAATCCCTTAAAAGATTTAGGCAAGTTTGGGGGTTATATTTCATTATATGTTCACAAAACCACATTTTTTACTTTCATATGATGAATAAACCAACATTAATTTCACCTCTCTTGTTTTCACAAAGGGTTGACCTTGGTTGGCTGCCAGTTGCCCACCAAGCCACTCTCTCACTCCCTCTCCATCAACAGGATGGGGGAGAAAATAAAAAAAAAGCTCAAAAAATAAGGATGGAGAGATCACTCAGCAGTTGTCATCATGGGAAAACCAGACTTGGCTTGGGAAAGATTAATTTAATTTATTGTCTATTAAACAAAGTATGATAATGAGAAATAAGAACAAATCTAAAAACACCTTCCCCACACCTCTCCTGTCTCCCCAGGCTCAACTTCACTCCCAAATCTTCTAATCTCCTCTAATCAGGCAGCTCAGGGGGATGGGAAATGGGAGCTGTGGTCTTTGCCATTTCTTCTTCTTCACACTTTTCCTCCGTTCCAGCATGGGGTCTCTCCCACAGGATACAGTCCTCCACGAACTTCACCAATATGGGTCCTTCCCATGGGCTGCAGTTCTTCAGGAACTGCTCCAGCGTGGGTCCTTTCCATAGGGTGCAGTCCTTCAGGAACAGACTGCTCCAGAGTGGGTTCACCATTCTGGCTACAGGTCCTGCCAGAAATCCTGCTCTAGATGGGTTCTCCATGGGGTCAGGGCTTTTTGGGGGGCACATCCACCTGATGCAGTGTGGAGCCCTTCATGGGCTGCAGGGGGACACCCTGCCTTACCATGCTCTTCACCATGGGCTGCAGGGGAGTCTCTGCTCTGGAGCACCTCCTCCCTGTCCTTCTTCACTGGCCTTGGTGTCTGCTGTTTCTCTCACATATCCTCATGATTCTCTCCCAGTTCCTATTTTGCAGCATTTTTCACTCTTTCTTAAATACGTAATCACAGAGACACTACTAACATTGCTGATGGGCTCAGCTTTGGCTAGTGGTGGGTCTGTCTTAGAGCCAACTGGAACAGGCTCTGTCTGACATGGGGGCAGCTCCTGTCCTTCCAAAGAAGCCACTCCTGCAACCCCCCTGCTACCAAAACTTTGCCAGGTAAAGCCAAGACAATGGTACATGTAATAATGTTAGGCAAAAAAAATCTCTGAGAGGATACAGACAAAAGAACCAATTAAAGTTCTCACTTTCCAACAAATAACTAGCTTTTGTACTCTGGACTCCTGCAGTTATAAAGATAGCTTTGTTGATGGCTAAAATTATATTTGGATTGATATTTGGTTAGCAGATTTTACACTGGGAAACTGCAGCGCTCCTCTGGAAATTCTTTACATGGCCCCAGGCACTGCAGGCAGTGATTAGGTAGTGATCGAAACATCTACAACTAGCTGCTTCACAGCTCTCTTCACTTGTCCCTTTCCCCCCGAAACAATTAACTTTTGGCTAAGATGGCATGAAAATGTAGCAAGATGTTACTGGTTACATTGGTTGTTACCAAACTCCTGTTGGAAAGACATGTACAGATCCTTCATTCTAACTCTGCCTTCGGAAAATGAATGTTTTTATTGCTCATCAAGAGGAATGTTGTAATTAAAGGTGTAAGTGCTATACTTCAGCTTTTATTTTCCACTGGCAAGAAAAGATAAGGGGATTACGCAGAGCAATGACGAAGGCTAACGTGGTTAATTTTACCTTCAGTTTGGGCAATGTAATTATTTATGATGTAGTGGTTCACAACTGGTCTGGCTTCCACGAATATATTTAGTAGCTATGGGCAATTTTTTCATTATTTTACACTGGCAGCATATCATACTTCTGCCTTGTATTTGTATTCTGCATCCTGTCTCCTTTTTCTCCATATAGGTCTTTCCCTTTGACTTTTTGCCCCTGTACTCAGTCTGGCTGAGACGGAGTTGATTTTCTCCATTGTAGTCTTTATGGTGCTGTGTTTTTGTTTTGGATTTGTGACTCAAAAACTGTTGATAACACACTAATGTTTTGGTGAAGAGTGCTGCACATCATCGGGGCTTTCTCTTTTTCCCATTTTCCCCTCCCAGCAAGTAGTCTGGGGGTGCACAAGGGATTGGGAGGGGACACAGCCAGGACAACTGACTCCAGCTGACCAAAGGGACCTTGAACTGACCACACGACAGTGACACCATGCTCAGCAATAAAAGCTCAGGGAAAGGAGAAGGAAGAGGAGAGACATCTGTGGTTTGGTGTTTGTATTCCCGTGTAACCTTTATGAGTGCTGAGGCTCTTGCTCACAGGAAGTGGCTGGACATCTGCCTGTTGATGGGAAGTAATGAGTAAATTCCTTCTTTGCACTGCTTGCACGTGTTGCTTTTGCTTCACCACTAAATTGTCTTTATCTCAACCCATGAGTCTTCTCACCTTCCTTTTGTTTTCTCCCTGGCTTGCAGTAGGGGGAAATAAGCAATCAGTTGGGTGATGCCTATGATGCCTAGATGTCGACCAACAACTGCCGCCCCCTGCCCCTCCCCCCCCCCCCCATCATTCTCCAGTCAGCCCTCCACAGCTCTCCAGACTCCTCTTTCTGCATATCAATCTCTCTGCTACCAGCACAATTGCAGTTTCCCTTCTCTATCACCACGTGCAAAGGTCAAAGCTTAAATAAGGACTGCTCAAGCTGTGTGAGGGCTGCTTCTAGACACTAAAAGGTGAGAGTTTGCTCTTCTTTAATAGATTGTGTATCTCAGTGTTGATGGGATTTGGGCAAGTGCTCAAGTGCTTTTCTGAGCCAAGGCTTGCATTCATAACTAAATTTGAAGACATTTGTAGTGGCAAGTTGTTATTTTAGCCTGGAGAACACCTTTATACTTAAACACAAACCATCGGAAAAAAATAACAAAACACGCATTTCATGTCATTAAGCTATCAGAGCCTTTATATTTATAAATAGACAAAAGACATTTCAGGTTGCCTAATTGCATTTCTGCATGAGCAGAATGATGTTGCCTGCTGTCACTCATGCAGGTAGGTAGAGTGATATTAATGAAAACAGGCATCAAAAAAGGAGGTCTCTCTTAAACTGTTAAAAATAATTTTATTGACTGTCTACAGCAGTTCAGTTGATGTTTATGAGCACTTTTAATTTGTTTAGAAACAGAAGTTTCACTGAATAGAACTGTGTGACCCTGTGATTTTCAGAAATCAGTGGGAATGAATGAGGAATCACCTGTTTCTCCAGGCTAGACAGCAGCAGCTGCAGTCAGCGGGACCACTGTAGCTGGATTGCTCTAGTTATTTTTTTAAAGGTGACTGGCAGGGCACCATCTGAGATGGTTTCAGACTCTGGAACAAGCTCTTCCACAGCTTGCTCCAAAGCACGCTGAATTTGGTGACCTTCTGGTCCTGCTGCAAAGGACATCTGTTTGACAGGGCTTTCAGAGGATTTTAAGGGTGAAGGCATTACACAGACCTTTCTGGATGTGGCTGGCTGGATTCCTGCTGAATTGATCATTTAATTCTGCTGAGATTCAATTTTACTGTTAATTGTGTTAGAGCACCTCAGATCTGAGATAGGCATCTTCTGTTTTTTTGATGTTTTTTTTGTTTTGTTTTATTAAAGTGAATGAGATTAGCTTGTGTTTTGCTGAATCTGAGTGAAGATAAATACTGTATCATTTATTACCTTGTTGTTTTGATCTTGAACAGAAGAAATTACAGGATTAATTCAACTTTCTTTTTGACAAGCCCCCCAAAACCTGGTGGTTTTGCAACCTTCAAACTTAGAACAAAAGAACACAAAGAAATTGGTTGTTTGCTAAACTGTTGAGGAAATAGGAAAATTTAAAATCTGAAGCTAAGACACTCAAGACACTATTTGCAATTCAGATGAAAGAAAACACTCGGTACAAAACTAAAATGAGAAAAATTAAGAATGAAAAATCAATATTTTAGTTTTATTTAAAAAGCAGAGAACTTGCTCCCTACATGTATAGCCAATACCTATTAATATAAAAACACTTGGCTAGTATTTTTTCTGGGTTTAATTAACATCCTGCAGTTTTTCCCTGTATAGTATTATCTCTTCTCATAGGTTGTGGTGGCCCAGAGCTCACATCATTTCAAATTTAAGTAAGAACATTGCATGTTCTTGGTCTAGCAATGTTCATTATGATTTTTTTTTTTTTTTAAAAAAGCTCATTATATTAACTTGCTAGATTAAACCTGAAACCCCACAAATGCTCTAAGCGGCTTGTTCCCCTTCACTTGAGTAGCGATGTCCTGAGGGACATTTAGAGCAGCACAGATCAGAGCTCTGCAGATGTACCAGCCCTGACCCACATCCTGATGTATCTGGATCCTTCAGTGTGGGAATCCATGCTAACATAAAGCCTGTGAATCCCAGTTCGTAATACATTTACAAGATCATGTTCCTACAGAAAACTCAGGGGAGAAACAGCTCCTTATTTGGTTGTTATTCACTCTTCTGTTTTCCAAGTGTGTAGGCAAGCCAACAGGGGTGAAGAATAATACTAAGAGATTGTGAAACCTCAGGAGCCATGAAATGCAGAGATACTACTAGTGCTTTAAAAAATCCCTAAACCACAGATATGTTGGTCTGGAAGGTTACATGGGGGAATATTGTTATACCCTGCCTCTCTTTTTATTCTCTAGTCCTTCATTATTAGCCATTATCAGAGACAGGATGCAATGAGATGAACCTTTGATCTGGCCAAGTATTGCCATTTTTGTTCAATTGTGTTGTGTAAGCAAATGCTGGGTATTGCCCTAACACTAGTGCACACTGATGCAACTGAGTAGATTTTTGTCTGATAATGTTGTCTGTCCTTTCCTACGTTGTCATAAACTTAAGCTTTCATCACAATTCCTGTGCATTGCTTGAATATATGTTTGGGCTCAATATATGACTGGGTATATCTTTTTCTTCTTCTGTGTGAGGCTGTAACTGGTCCAGGTAAGAATGGTATTTTTAGTGCCTGCTTTCTTTCAACCCGTACCGTAATGTGCCAAGGTCATCTTTATTACAAACACTGCATAATGCTCCTAAAATAGTCTGTGTACATTTGTGCGCTCACAGTTTTTTTTCTTAAAAGATTGCTTTGCTTATGTCTGTAAAGCATCAGCATGCAACAACCTTTTACTTGTGAAATTGCCTTTCCCTTTGCTAGTCATCCTTTTGACACATAAATGATCATTTTAGATTTTTTAATAATTGTGCTGCACCATTTACTTCAGCCTGAACCATTTCACCAAATAACAGTCAACTTTTAGTAGTCTTCAAAGGTGATTTATGAAATAATAGTTTGAATGTTCTTTGCATTTTGCAATTTATCCATTAATTCAGAGTATTGTATTTTTATTCATTCAGAGTATTTTTAGTTTATTTCCGTTTTGTGCTTTAACCCATTCATCTGTCTACTTAGTATGTAACAGGTATTTTTTCATTGTCAAGGAAGTAACTATGAACTCCAGGATTTCTAAATACATATCAGGCCTCAGAAACACACCCGTGACCACAGCTGACTTCCGGGATCCAGTGCCTAAAAGCCACTTGCTCTTAGTGTCATGTTGGCACAGTGTATAGGATCTTATAACTTTGCAAGGGACTAATGAACACCTCTAGAGGTATCAAATACCAAAAAGCTGTAAGACGTAAACTGACTTATAAAGATGTGAACTGAATTTTGCCCTCACACTGTCCTACATTATAAACTATAAGGCAATAATTTTTCTTTTAGCTGTCATTGCTTTCGGATTCAAACTCCATGAAGAAAGCAAATGCCATGGCTTAGGGCATAGTTCTGGTTTTAATACAACTGACATCTGCTTTATTCTAATACTTCAGAATTAAAAAAAAGCCCCACCTGTTTTCTAGAAAAAAATAATGTAAAAGGGGTTAGAACTGGGTTAATCAGTGATTCACTGAAATCCCCCACTGGTGATAAGGCAATCTTCTGATCTCCTCTTGTGTTTAGATTTCTTTGCTCGGTCTTGTCATTTGTAACAGTGCAACCTGCTTTGTGAGGGGAAGAGAATATGTGACCAGGACTTACAGCTTGCTTCACAGTGTGCTGCATCACAGTGCTGTCTTTTACAACAGCATTGCCTTTGAGACATTCTTTTTTTTTCATCTGCAGCAGTTTTCATGAATAAATTACTTTAAAAAAAAAAAGTGAATTTGTGAAAAGGTCTTTTTGTGCCCTGTAATTATCTCATAGAATTTAATCTCGGAAGGTACTGACTAAAATGCTTAATGCAATGAAGTAGAAAATGTTTAACTTTTGCTCATTTTTAAAACAATCTGTTTTCCGATATGTACAATAATGATGAGGTGTATTTTTAATATACCATGTATTGTCCATGCTTGAGTATTCTTTCTTTGACAGGACCATTATTCTACCTAAAACTAGAAGAATGAGTTTTTTTCGCTTGTAAAACATTAAATTGCTACTTTCTAGCTCCTGCACCAAAGGAAAAGGCTCCAGTATTTAACACTTTTTAAACAACAGACCTCTGTGTGAACTGAAATTAAAAATAAACAAACCGCCCCTGTGAGTTTCTGTCATGTAAATTTCAATTTGGCACTTTAAAGGCTGGCTACATAACTTCCATATTATGAAAGCTACCTGCTTAAAAGATACCTATTTGTATTACAATAAGTGCTTAGCAAATTGAAGCTTGTACTAGTAGTTCTATTATTATAAGGTATTTTCAGAAAGTTGTAAATTATGTTTCTTATCTCTTTGATTGTGACAATGCAAAATATAACCCTAATAATTAATGTGGTTGGGGTTTTTTATGTACATATAATTACTAAAATCTTCTTCAGATGTTGTTAGGTTCTACCTTCAGACTGAATTTTGCCACATAACTGTTTAGTGACATCAGCCTTCAGCGTTTTTGTGGAAGACAATTACATCACTGGTGGTTGCAATGATAGGTGATTTCTTTTTCCCTCAAGATGAAGAACATTACAACTATCTTCTTTGGACTTTTTTGCTCCAGAAGGTTTTTGCATCAAAGAAGGATAGATAAAAAGCTTTAGCTAAGTTATAGTTGCTATCATCTACATGCTCTTTCACATGTCATTTAACTGGCAGTACCAGAAGGCAGTCAGTCCTTCACAGAGTCAGGCTCACCTAGAATTTAGTCCACCCAATCTACATTTTCATTTTTTTAGTTACCGTCTAATTATGAAGATGGCAAGCTGAAGGTAGGATAACCCAAACAGAATCAGTTTTCCCATGTTACAGACCCTATTTGTGTGATTTGAAGACAAAAGATGAGAATTCTTCAACAGCATCAAATTTTGGTATTTGTAGAGAGGATTTCACTGTCTCATTAGCATCTGCAATAATTAATTGATCGACTACTTTGAAAGATGTGGACACTAGAAATTAATGTCCATAGAACTTTAAACAAGAAAGCTTTATGGGAACAATGGTGGGCCATATTTTTAGAAACCCCTCCTTCACTTCCACATACACAATTCTGCCTGTTAAGACACTACCACACAGTTGTTACCACTAATCTGTGTTTATGCAAGTAATGCATAGACCACCCAACCGGGATGAAGAAGCAGGTGAAATATTCTATAAGCATCTGGGAGAAGTCTCACAATCACTAGCCCTTGATCTCCTGGGGGCTTCAACTTAGCAGATGTCCACTGGAAATACAATGCATTAGAGAGGGAACAGCCTAGGAGGTTCCCGGGGTGCGTGGAAGATAACTGCCTGGCACGGCAGGTGAGGAGCCAGCTAGGGAAGGCACCTGCTGGACCTGTTGTTCGGAACAGAGGAGGACTTGTGGGTGATGTGATAGTCAGAGGAAGTCTTGGGCACAGTGATCACAAAATGATACATTTTCCGATTCTTCGAGAAGTGAAGAGGTGAGACAGCAAAACTGCTGCCTTGGCCTTCCGGAGGGCAGACTTTGGCCTTTTTAGGAGACTGGTTGACAGAGTCCCTTGGGAGGCAGTCCTGGAGGGCCAAGGGGTCCAGGAAAGCTGGACAGTCTGCAAGAAGGAAATCTTAAAGGTGCAGGCACAGGCTGTCCCCGTATGCCAAAAGACAGGCTGGTGGGGAAGAAGACCAGCCTGGCTGAGCAGAGCTTTGGCTGGAACTCAGGTGAAAAAGGAGAGTTTGTGACCTTAGGAAGAAGGAGCAGGCAACTCAGGAGGACTATAAAGTTGCTGTTAAGTAATTCAGGGAGAAAATTAGAAGAGTCAAAGCCCAACTAGAACTTAATCTGACTACTGCCATAAAATACAATAGAAAAAGTTTCTGTAAATACATCAACAAAAGGAGGGCTAAGGAGAATCTCCATCCTTCAATGGATGAGGAGGGAAACAGAGTGACAAAGGATGAAGAAAAGGCTGAGGTACTTCATACCTTCTTTGCTTCAATCTTTAATAGTAAAAGCAGTTGTTCTTCAGGTACCCAGCCCCCTGACCTGGAAGACAGGGATGGGGAACAGAATGAAGCCCCCGCCATCCAAGGGGAAATGGTCAGTGACCTGCTGCACCACTGACACATAGGTCTATGGGGCCAAACGGAATCCACACAAGGGTACTGAGGGAGCTTGGCAGAAGAACTTGCCAAGCCACTCTTCATCATTTATCAGCAGTCCTGGCTAACTGGGGATGTCCCAGTTGACTGGAGGTTAGCAAATGTGACACCCATCTAAAAAAAGGACTGGAAGAAGAATCTGAGGAACTACAGGCCTGTCAGCCTGACCTTGGTCCCAGGGAAGGTTATGGAGCAGATCACCTTGAGTGCCATCATGTGGCATGTACAGGACAACCAGGTGATCAAGCCCAGCCAGGATGGGTTTATGAAAGGCAGGTCCTGCTTGACTAACCTCATCTCCTTCTGTGACGAGGTGACCCTTCTAGTGGGTGAGGAAAAGGCTGTGGCTGTTGTCTACCTAAAATTTAGTAAAGCCTTTGACACTATTTCCCACAGCATTTTTCTCGAGAAACTGGCTATTCATGCTTTGGATAGGCGTATTCTGTGCTGGGTAAAAAACTGGCTGGATGGCTGAGCCCAAAGTGTGGTGGTGAATGGAGTTAAATCCAGTTGGTGGCCCCAGGATACAGTATTGGGGCCAGTTCTGTTTAATATCTTTATTGACAGTCTGGATGAGTGGATGGAGTGCACCCTCAGTCAGTTTGCAGGTGAGTTGTGGGGGAGTGTTGATCTGCCTAAGAGCAGGAGGCTCTGCAGGGGGGTCTGGGCAGGCCGGGCCGATGGGCCAAGGCTAACTGTGAGATTCAACAAGGCTCAGTGCCAGGTCCTGCACTGGGGTCACAACAGCCCCACACAACACTACAGGCTTGGGGAAAATGGCTGGAAAGCTGCTGTTATCGATTTGTTAATAAGTTAAGATTGATTGATTTGATTGATTAATTGATTTTATAAAATAATTTTATAAAATTGAAAAATAGAAGGATAAGAAATATTTTTAATGAAACTTATAGTTGCACAGTAAAAGCTGCTATGAGATCTTCTGTACGTCTTGTACCAAGGCTAGAAGAAGGGGCTAGAACCATTGTTAAAACTTAGGTAATAACTTTAGGGTTTGAAAGGTTTCTTTGTATTCGACCAGTCTTCTGTATGTAGAAGTGTATTGAAATGTCAGAATATGAGATTAATGGGAACTGGGGAGAGTCAACTGGAACAGCTTGTAGTTACCTGCCAAGAAATCGTGAACTTTAGTAAAAGGTAATTCCGGCAGGGGGAGATCGTGACCACCGACTCATATACCACCTACCCAAATCGTAGCCCAGACCCATTTCTAGACCTTTCTAAGCTCTACTGTGCAGAATCGGATATAGGAGGAGAATATGTTAATGATTTATGGGAAATATCATGGTTATGCATGAATACTTAATGAATATGTATGAATAAGTTCTATATATGGTGTCTGATTTTGAGACCTGGCGTGCGTTGATCGTGAGAAGACTCGCTCACACACCCGGCCATTAATAAAGAAGTGTCTGCTTATCTACATCACATTGGTGTCGATAAGTTCTTCATTCCTAGAATTCGGTAACACTGCCTGGTGGGAAAGGACATTGGGGGTGCTGGTTGACATGTGCCAGCTGCACATGGGCCAGCAGTGTGCCCAGGTGGCCAAGGGGGCCAGCAGCATCCTGGCTGGTGTCAGAAACAGTGTGGCCAGCAGGGCCGGGGGAGTGACTGTCCCCCTGTACTCAGCACTGGTGAGGCCGCACCTCAAACACTGTGTTCAGCTTTGGGCCCCTCACACCAAGGGGGACGTTGAGGTGCTGGAGCGTGTCCAGAGAAGTGCAGCAAAGCTGGTGAAGGGTCTGGAGCACAAGGCTTATGAGGAGCGGCTGAGGGAACTGGGGGTGTTTAGTCTGGAGAGGAGGATGCTCAGGGGAGACTTCATTGCTCTCTACAGCTAAAGGAGGTTGTGGTGAGGTGGGGGTCGGTCTCTTCTCCCAAGAGGTAACAAGCAACAGGACAAGAGGAAACGGCCTCAAGTTGTGCCAGGGGAGGTTTAAATTGGATATTAGGAAAAAATTCTTCACTGAAAGGGCGGTCAAACACTGGAACAGGCTGCTCAGGGAGGTGGTGGAGTCAATGTTCCTGGAAGTGTTTAAAAACATGCGTAGATGTGGTGCTTACAGGCATGGTTTAGCGATGGGCTTGGCAGTCCTGCGTTAACAGTTGGACTTGACAGTCTTAAAGGTCTTTTCCAACCTAAATGATTCTATGATTCTATAATTGATGAGGCATTTAGGGTCATGGTTTAGTGTTAAGCAGTGTTGGCTTAAGGGTTTGACTTAATGATCTTAAATGTGTTTTCCAGTCTAAATGATTCTACGATTCTATGATTCTATGGATGCAGACTAGCATCTGCAAAGCTTGCATGCACCAGTAACTGCATCTGTAACGTTCATGCACTGACTAAATGGTGAAATCTGTGGGAATCAAATGCCCAAACTACCTCCTTCAGCCTAACTTTAAGTGAATACTATGCAAAAATTAGATTAGTCTTGTGAACAAGTATTAGCAATTATGTTTGAACTTTAATAAAGCTATAGCCTAATCCACAGAACTGTTGCATATATTCAGTGGCTTTAGTAATTAAATCCAGTGCATGATGAGTTAATATCATCTGTCAAACCGGTACAGTTTTTTATTCCATTATTACCCAGGAACAGGGTAATGTCACATTATGTGATGTGCAAGCACAGAATAAATAAAACTCACTCTGAAGTTCCATGCATTTCTGTAAAACACAGCCACAAAGGCAAAACTGAAAGGAAACAATAGGAACGTGCCCAGTGGCAATGATCTTGGCATACCAGCAATTTAATCTAAAGTTATTTTCCTATGTGCTGTGACCAAGTTTAGACAAAAGACTGGGATGTATTCAGTGAGGTCCTTCCTTGGAATTTATAGGAAATTGCTATTATGGCGTGAGTGTAACATAAATAAAACCACAACAATCTTTTTTTTGCAAATGCAAGTGGGCAGTGTTTTTTGTTTGGATGCAAAGTTTATTGATCTGTAAAGGTAAGCAGGAAACTTCAGTGGATATTGCAGGAAGAGAATGAAAAAGAGAAAGGTTGAGGAGATATTGAAAGGGTTCATTTTGACTTTTTAGGTTAGATTCAGGAGAAGATTTTAGGGTAGATTCAGAAGTGACATTCGGGAAACAGAAGTCGTTGTGCCCAGTAATTGCTACACATAAAATCCTTGTGCAGACTGAGTATTTCCTCAATTTACTGAGTAGGTAAATGCTGAAGGAATATTTCTCTTCCCTCCACCCACCGGCCACCTTTGTCAAAAACAGTATTTAACTCTTCTATCCAAATGCAACTGTGCAATTGAAAGACATCACAGCCAGAATATCACACAGACTAATGGCTAAGGTTTGTTCCAGCAATGGGAGATGGAAGGGTGAAACTGATTTTCTGCATATGGTAGATACTTATACACTGGAGAAGATTCACAGCTGCTGAACTGCAGAGCCTGCTTTCACTGCTGGGTTTGTAAATACTGTTTAAATCACCTTGTCAGCTTAGCCTTTTGCTTTATTAAAATGCCTAGTTGGGACCATACTTTCCTCAGTTCAAAATTGTTTCCTTCCATTTAAATGTGTTGTGTTTGTTTTCTTTATGTTTTTTTTTTGCATCAACCCTAAACTGAAATTAGTTGTCTTCTGTTTGTTTCCCTCACTGAACACAACAACCATCTCTTCTTAGAAGTCAACATCTGTATGATGTTTTTCATCCATATGAGACATAAACAAGGTAGTGATAATCCTTGAGGGCACGAGAAGGAAGGATTTAACATGTCTGATCATGGAGGTGGGGCAGTGAAGGGAAATCAAGAGCTACAGCTTGGAAAGAAAAAATGGCTTTAATGCCAATGTTCCCAGATGGCACGGGCAAGGCAGAAGGAAAGCCAGAGGAAAAGCCATTGCGGTAATGAGAATTCGGGTGAGGTGAGATTTTAATGGGTGAACAAGAAAGGCTGGGCTTAGTGATCAGATGGAGTGGGAGTGGTCCAGTTTACTTTTGGTCAATGTGTAAGGAACATGGGAAAGTTCCAAGATCCCACTTATGTGTGGGAAAGAGAAGGGATCTGTTTTCCATTTCCTGTGTTCATAGGTTTCCCTTGCATGCTACTTGTTCAGATATACAGAAAAATACCGATGAGTGGAGATTTACAAAAGCCACACTGGCAATTTCTGGCCCCTGGTTGGTTTTCTTACATGAGGTTGTGAGCAGCTTTGGTTAGAGGCATGAGAGATGCTTGAATTTTCAAAGCTCTGCAGAGTAAACATACAGAGCTGGAAACAGCATTTGTAAATTAAAGATTACTTTAATCTTCAGTGACAGATTTATGAAATATTGCTTTAAATTCTGTTTCATGCTGCACAGCCAACTGAGTTTATTTTGAAGACAAAAGCAATTTAAAAGAACCCATAGATTACTTTGGCTACTGAAGAGTGTAAATTACCCTTAACTAAATTTTGTCAGTAGAGTATGTTGAGCTATTTAGATAAAACATGCTTTTTGACATTTATTACAGCATGATCCCTTCCCATAGACTGCTAATCACAAAAGAGGGACATGGGATGAATCGTTAGGGGGCTGGTAATATTTCTGCTGACATAAATGATATTGGTTAAAGACGAAAAAATTTGGGTGGTTTTTTTTTGGGTTTTTTGTTTTATTTTTTTAGTATGGTATGGTACTATGTAATCAGACAGCAACGTATTCAACTTCCAATGGTAAAAATACTGTAAACATGTAAAAATGTATCTTGATGTGGCAGATGCTGTTGCTAAATATATATTTACTAGGATGCAGAAGAAATCCTTCTAAGGTAAACGCAAGAGTTGTCTTGCCTAAATTAAATGCCTAGCAATTAATCTTGCCTCAAATTCTTCACAAGTCAACAGTTTTTGAACCCATAGTCTCAACAAAATGCTATTTCCAGTCCCAGCCTTTTGTAGAGATATATTTTTCAGGGTAGAATTGAGATTCACACCTTTCATTTTGCTTTCTAACATAGATATCATTATTATCCCCAAAACTAACTGCATGAATTAATATGGGAAATGAAATATTTTTCACCAACTAAAATATACCTGTGGAAGGTATCAATAGTATGCACTGCTATGCATGCACCAAGAAATCTGTGAGTGAACCTGTCCTGGAGACACACACAGTTTTGCTGAAAAGCTAGCAGGACTGGACTCTCCATGAGCCACCCTCATGTTTCACATCCAGGCTGCTGGGAGTACGCACCAGGCACATCCCCCAGCCCTCGCTGCAGGCATGGCTCTGCTTCCCAATTTATCCCACTCACTCCAGAGCACCTGGAACAGCTTTCTGGAACAGATGCATACCATCAGTGTCCTATAGGGCCCATCTGTATCTGTCCATACGTTTTGGCTGGAGACAATAGCTAACCTAGATTTGCTGCTGTCTGGGCTGAAGAAAGAAGCCTAATGCAGTCAGCAAACTGTTAACAAGCTGTTAGAAAACAGTTCCCTTTTTTTTATGAAATGTAATTACATACCATATTCTATATTCTTCCTCCTGATCCACATTCTTTTTGTCTCAAAACAGAAAAAGAAAAAAACTCCTTAAAAAGTCTATAAATATATTCCCTCAAGATCATGCCTAATGTGTGCCTCTGCAAATTACCAGATGTGAGGGGAAAGAGTAGTTACTGTCTACAAGCTGTACCATATTTCTGTTTATGCAAATGAGGAAGCAAATAAAGATGGTTTTGAAGTGAGAAGGGAGAAAAATCGTTTCCAAAGCACACCCAGTTCTCCAGGGAATGTACAAATCTCTGTTGTCTTTTACCACCATTAGAGGAGACTGAACTGCCCAGTCCACTAAGCTCAGTTTCTCAGGGTTCTATTTTCAGCGTACAAGTTGGGTACACTACTTGCTCTCCAGTTAAAACAG
Organism: Falco punctatus; assembly: GCF_963210335.1. Lineage (NCBI taxonomy): Eukaryota > Metazoa > Chordata > Aves > Falconiformes > Falconidae > Falco > Falco punctatus. The sequence continues at coordinate 74,623,133 of NC_137583.1, forward strand.
CATTTGCCCAGTTTCAGTAGAGATTGCCCTCTTAAGACTATGCTTTGTTCCTCTGTCCTTTACTTTTCAGTTTTCCAGCTCTTGAGTTTAATCATGAGATTTTGAGAGTTGGAGTTCTTTTTGGTCTCTGCCATGAAGTTTCCTTGATTTGAAAGGGTCTGTTCTTCATAGTGACATATAGACAAAGTAAGTACATACACCACCAGCTCTGTCTTCATGCATGTGCAGGTTCTGTGTCCACTGCTCGTAGCAGGGAATAGCTCTCAAATAGCCTTGGAGGTCCGTAACACCTGTGTGTACAAGGCAGATAAAGAAGCCTGGATCCTTGACATATTTTTACTCGATCAGGGTTCTGTCATTTTGTTGCTTTATTTCCTTTCCTTGCTTTATTACTGAGCTGTATGTTTTCTGCTGGGAGCTGGAAGGGGCCACTCATCAGCAAGAGATGCCTCAGAAGTTGTCCCTCTGAGAGGACCTCCCTTGCTTCCACAGTCAGGCTCAGAGCCTTGACTGTATGTCTATATGTGATGCTGCACTATGAATGGAAAATTAGAATTGACTATATTTACTGTAAACATCAACTAGTATTCTGCATGCCACTAACAAAAGGTGCCAACAATTACCCAACACAGCACTTGAGGACAATTCATCAGGGGCTTTAGTTAACTCAAACACAGTTTTCAGTAGGAAATTCAGTCATTTTCTGGTGCAGGCTATTCCCCTGTTAAATTTATTTTTTTTATTCTGGAGCTTCTCTTTTTAATGTTATTTCTTTTCTGTGCAGGAGGAATCACACATAATGCTTCTGCCCTTGATTTTCCAGTTTTGCATAGAAGACAAAAAAGCCACCTTAATCCCATTAATATTCATATTCATATTTTGTACCTGACAGAAATGAAGAAAACGGACTAAAGAGTTACTTGGTTACCTTTGAGATTTCTACTTCTTCGGTTTATAAAAATGTATCCTTTCTAACAAAAGGATACCTGGTTGAGTATGTGTAGAATCTCAAATGGTGTACTGTGGAAAAATAAAAAGCAATCTGAGTCCTACCACAATTACAGAGTAAAAAAACTTCCTGCCATACTACTAATATTGCACACGACTTCTTCAGGCAGAAGGCTTCCTGACGTTGTTCCCTAATTTAAACCAGGATGGTGTCTCATAATTCGGTGAGGCAGAACTATTTCTGCAACAGAACTGCTTCGGTTTCAGAAAAAAACCCACCACCCTCTGCACCTCTCATCTTTATTAGTACACTGCCTTTTAAATCCTCAAAATACTCCTGCATACTGTGAACAACCACTTAATTTTAAAAGCTCATTATAAAGTGTAAATATATCCATAACCACTGCATAATGATACTTTACTGTCAATTTGAGTAAAGCAGAAATCTAATCTTCACAGTCAAACAGCTTTTGAGCTGCCTAACACAGTGGCACCCTGTTCTTGGCAAGGGTTTTGGTCATCTTGGTAGCAAACAAAATAGCATTAAGGTTCAGCAGACATGCCAAAGCAAAACTGTACTAATACACAGTTGCTTTTGTGCTACAATATTTCTGTAACTAACACTAAAATTAGATAAGCCTTAAAAAAAACCACGCCCTGTGTTCTTGGAATGATATTTGGCGTATTTTTGTCAAAGGAGTTGCACAAACGCTAATGATACTGAGGTTTGCAACGGTCGGTCTTCAAAGAGTGTCTTGGGATTTGCTCACTTGCATTAGGTGATCTCAGGAGGCCATTGGTGCTTCCCCTTGATGTGTACGTCCAGCTTCTCAAAGCTGCCCTTCACACCTGACATGCTGCCGTGGGGGCAGTGCCGGGCGGTCTGCACGCTGCCTTCCTAGCGGCTGTCAGCTGTAGCTCTGGGACACAAAGGTCTCCAAAGGTGCTCTTCATTTTCCCTTTGTCACCCATGCTCTTTGGGTTTCACCTTGCTTCCTCAATTTTCATACCAGTCTTTGGATTTCAGACCCAGAATTCTGAGTAACAAACTGTCAGAGTTTACTGAATGAAAATCTTTCCTGAATTATCTCCCAGGCTGACTTATCACTAGTGCTTTTATTTATTTCATAGGAATAAACAGAATTTTCTGGATACCTGTGCCAAATGCTGGTCTCATGTTGAATCTATTCCCATCTTAATTCTAAGTGATACTTCACTGCAGCTGAAAGAGAATTTAGGCAAAACTACCAAACCTTTCTTATCCCACTTAAGTAAAAAGTAAGAGTGGTGCCGTATCTTTTTCGTGGTTCATTAGAATAAAAAGGTGATATATGAATCCTAATCCTTCAGAGCTGTGGTAAGAAAGGACTCTAAAACTGTTTACAGATGAAAACATAAATCTCTTGACCTTTAAAAACTGATAAAAACATCAGTGACATGATATTTTAAACTGTTTCTCAAGTTATTACAAATGTGTACCAATAATAAAAAAGAATTCAATAGAAGAAATCTATAGGACCTATAATTCCCTTTTGGATTAAGGCTGGTGAAATAACTTGAGCTGGCCAACACAGTACAAACATTTGTGTTGACCATCACAAATATTTTCAGGAAAAAGGGGAATAGATATTCTAAAAAATAATAAATGTATCATATAATATATATTATTTAATTTTGACTGTTCCCAAACAAAATTATTTGTTTGGCTTTGGAAAAAAATAATTTTAAAAAGATACAGCGACCCCGAAGAAATGAAACATGTTGTTCAGTTCACAATTTATCACATTGAAAATCAATCTACAAATAGGCTGATGCTCCAATTTGCTACCTAATACTTTTCACTTTACTGAAAATGGACTACTGTTGACTCCTCCTGCTTCATTGTTCCTCAAGCTCTTTTAGAATGAAGTTTGAGGGAACTTCTGCTGAAAACTGCATAAAAATGGAAAAGAACATTAGGATTTAGTGCACTTCTTCAATCAGCAAAATCATAATTATGTAATTTGTGTTGTTTGATGCTTACCTGTGGCTGACAGGAGCTGTAATTTATTTTAGCATGGGTTTTTTTGGTGATGAAGGGGAGGCTTTTTTTTTTTTTTTTCTGAGATGAGCAACTTGTGTAACTCATGAGAAACTGCTGATGCAGACAGCAAGTTTCAAGGAAGTGATTGCATTTTTATGTGGGATTGAAGAACATTCACATTTGCATTAGGTAGGATATAAATAAATCTGAGGGGCTTGTTTTCTGCTAATTGTATAGCATTTTAACTTTATCATTAGAATTTAAGTAATACAGCCCTCAATTTAGAATGTATGAAAATCTTGATGTAAAAAATATGCAGACAATATGCATGGGAATAATCAAAAGCATAGTAATCCCCTTCTCAATTATGTACCTGTACCCATGCATATGATCAAATAATTTATAATTCTCAAGTGACTGAATTAACAAACTACTTGCCACATCTGTAACTGACCACGTGTATTTTTGTAGCCCACCCAATTGCAGAACAAAAATTATTAAATCACTTTAGGTCATGATACTGACAGAGCCACAGTCAAAAGACCCAAGATTTGCCTCCAGATCAGCTGGGTCTTTTTATGACGACCTAGTATGACTTGAAGGAGCTGTTACTTTACCACAAAGCATGTTCCTCCTGAGCTATGCAGCTGCCACCAGAGTGGACTTCTGAGCCTGTTCCAGAGTTCAGTTGTGAGAGGCAGCTGCATAAACCAAGATAAGTTTGGGGGAGAAACAGCCGTTGTGTTCAGCACTTGAATAACTGGCATTCTTGTCTTTGCCACAGATTTCTTCTGACACAAAACATGTCCTACTTCACTACTATCAATCATTTATATGCTATCAGTTTCAGATGAAGAACCATAACAAACATCTGCATATCAAAACCCAGTGTTATGTTTTGTCTTTTCTTCTAAACAACATAAAAAGACCTCTGCCAACTACTTTCTGAAAAACAAGCTGCAGTGTTGAAAACATAGTGTCTACAAATCAGCTATGATGTAGAATGCCCTTTTGTAATTAGCTAACTACATGGCCTACAATGTTGATCTGTTTTTAATATATATTATTTTTGCTGTTAACTGTTGTTTGTGATTTTAAAGAGAAACTAAAAGCACTGGGATATAAACTTTTCTGGCTAAGTTTGTCTGGTTATTCTTTGGAAACATTTTTTAAATTATAAATGCAGATTCAGCCTCACTATTTTTTTATATTTTATATTTTATATTTTATTTATATATATATATAAAATATATATATTTTATAAATATTTGTAGGTTGCAAAATTATTCGATATGTCAGAACATATTTTGATGTGAAATGTTTTGTTGTGATAGCAATGAAGTCCAGAGAATTTAATTTAGAATATAAATCACTTGAATATAAATAATTTCTGATTTAGTGTCTTTTCTGGAGTTTTTCGGCATTAGGAGAAGTTAACCAAATTATTTATAGTATGAGGTCAGTCACAAGCTTGCTCAGCAGCAATCTGTCTTTGTGAATACTAGATGCATTACAGCTGAAATCTCTGATACATTTTTACTTTTTTATTCCCTAACCATGTCACTTGTGTGTACTATACATCTCTGGCAATTTGCCTCACATTTTTAAGAATGAATTTGAAATGAAAGATAATGTGGATCCTACAGCAGCTCTATAATGATACATCAAATATGATTTCAATCTATTATGTACACTTGTTGTCTAAAGACCTTCAGCATTCACTGTTTTCTCACGTACAATGAGAACTATTTTAAGATCTTCAAATTTAATTCATCCTAACTTGTGAAGACATACAGTAATTGTTTTTTTTCAGATACTGTCTGCAACTGTTATACAGTTCCTCCTCACACTCTTATGATTCCTCTGGCTTTTCTTGCTATGGAAATATAATGTATTTTACATTAGACGGATACCTACATGCTTTCAGATCTTGAATGTTAATCTGTTTAAATTAATCTGACTAAAATGAAGTAAGCTGTGGTCGCATGAACTGTGCAGCCAGTAGACCATAGGGTGTGGTTGCTCCAGACAGCAACGGGGTGATGTGCAGATGAAGGCAGTATTTGCATAGTGGGATCTAGAGAAAGTGTCTGTCTGTGGCTTAGGAGAACATCTAAAGAGACTGATTTCTCTGTATTGTTGTACTTGTTCAATGCAGAAGTGCCTTCAATGAGCATCAAAAGCATCCAACTGGTACAAAACTATCAAAATTTAGGTCTTCGTAGTGCTCTCCTTTCTGATTTTTTCCATTGCTGTGTTATTGTAATGTAACCTGGGCCAACAAATTTCACTTATGTTTCAGATTCTCCTTATAACAGCAAAATAACCAGTAGCAAAGAAGATGTGAGGGGAAAATGGAGCAGCAGAAAAAAATGTTTAACCTTTTCCCTTTGAAGTTTTAAATAAAAGAAGAAAGCACAGGACAAGAACATATCCATGCAGACTCATAAGGCAAAGCTTTCTGAGGAAAGGAACAATTAATCTCTATGATCTGCTGGGCTTGTGCAGAAAGCCTGACTGAGGGCTCCCTTATTTGCCTCTGCTTCAGCAACATTTATTACAAGCAAGTGAAATATAATATAATAGTGACTTAATAAGTGGTTTCAAAGCCTTTTGATGGCAAACAGCATTCTGGATCTTCTGATGGAGGTCAGAGTGAATGTCTGTGAGAACAATCAGACCTATATTTATTACAGCCAAAAACATCCTTTATCATCTCTTTCTGTTGGTACCAAGCTCCAGAAGGCTCAATATAGGGAAAGATCATTTCAGGATAGTATGTCCAAAAAGACAGCACCCATCTGACTCTGGCAGCCATCACTTTGTACGCTTTTGGAGAACTTACGTTACCAGCCATCTCCACCTCCAATGGATAGGCAATTCAGAATAGCGTCTGCGGCATTCAGTAACTCAAAAGCAAGTTTGAAGCTGTTGCGTTTTTTAATAATGTTGCTTCAGAGACAGTTGGCTATGTCATTACACAGTTTGTTGAAAATAAATTAAGAAAATAATATGCCACAGTTACATGACATTATTTTTTATTACTTTCTTAAATATGTCCATAAAATTTTACAGTGCCTGTTGTACAACACCCACCATCTTCCTGATCACTTAATGAAGGATTCTGAGTTACAGCACCTCCATCTTGTGGTAAACTTGAGAAATAGATCTTCCTTAATGCTATCTGCCAAAAGGTACCTCTGAAAAAATTGCAATAATATAGATATATCCAGATTGAACTCGGCTCCAGGTCCTTCAGGGAGTTTGTTTCAGTGTGATTTCTCTCTGCCTCCATTTTGCACTTGTCATCTGGGAAAGTCCTCTTTGTCCATGCAGAAACCTTGTTTCTTACAGGCTTGCGGCAGGAGGAACTTGTCTTTGCCTAAGGAGTCAGGGAAGTACTGTGTTTCTATGAAGTGAGAGCTAATGTTATCAATGGATAGCAGTATTTAGGCATTAAGAATCTTAAAGGTTTATAAATACTTGTCACAGAAGAAGCTTTCAATTATCATCATTGCATTGCGATTGAAAAGTGGGTTTTTTGGAGCTAAAAAGTCAAAGCAGAAGTTTTCCACTGCCCTAGTTGACCAGAAGCATGAATGCGTGTGTGTGCGTCTGTCTGTGTTTTGGGTTTAAAGTTAAATTTTATAATTTGGACAAATTTAACCCAAAAAGAAAAACTTTCAAGCCCAGGAAAAGATCCTTCATGACTGGTACTGTCCGAAATCTAGCCAATGCCTTGTTCCTGCCTGCACTCTTGGTAGGCACCGAGCACAGCTCAGGCACCTACATTGGGCTATCAGCTGAAAGTCTAACTTCAAAGTGTGTTATCTTTTCTTCGTTGTTTCTGTTTGTCTTTCTGGTTTTCTACCAAGGAGATTGCGTGTGCTGTGAATGCAGAAATTGAGACATTTAACAGGCAAGTCAGCTAGATGCCAAACGTGAGGTTCCTCCTGCTTTCTAACCTGATACTGCAGCAGTTCTGTGTTTTACCGGACAGCTCTATATAATTAGTTCCATCATACCCAGCTCCTTTACCTCTCCTCATGTCCAGTGAGCTACAATCCTGTAACTGTCTTGGATTTACTTCAGTATATTAAATTCTTGCTTATTCTGGGGAGCTCAAAACCGGGCACAGTATTCAGCTGTGGTTTTACAAGCACAGAGCAGAAGGAATTAATCACATCCATTGACCTGTTGCCTAAAATTTTGCTAGGAGAAAAGTATGCTGTTAGCCTTCATCACCACAGGGACACACTGCTGACTCAATTCAGCTTCCTTCTCTAGGACCCCCAGGTCCTTTTCTGGAGAGCTCCTTTGCAGCCTGTTGGTCTCCCATCTTTGCTGTTGCATGGGGTTACTGTGTACTGGCTGCAGGAGGTTGGTTTTGTTGCTGTTGAACTTCATGGCATTTCTGTCAGTTCATTCTTCCAGTCTGTCAAATCCACTTTGAATGGCAATTCTACACAGTATTTAAACAAGGAGTAGTGCATCATCTGGACCAGAAATTATGTCAGCATCGTAATTTAAGAACATAAAAACTTCTGTGTTGAGATGTCAGATATTTTCCCTCTGATAATGGTCAGCAGAGAAAAGTACCATAAATCAAGAAAATTTAACTTGTCCTTTTCCTCCTATGAGCTACTGACTCCAGCAAATCAGTTGTTTAGGGACGTCTTAATTTGGTATGTGCATTTTGACCTTTCTCTTCAGTAGCAGGAAAGGAACTGAGTCCATTTATATTTTTGGCTGACAAAACTCTTGTAGCAATTAATTCATAATCTGATGATCGATTATGCAAAGAAACTCTTTGGTTTAAGCTTGCTTCCTTACAATGTTTTTGTTAAACTTCTTGTATATTGAGAAATTGGGAAGAGTAATTTGCAGCTTGGCTTGTGCACCATTCTTACTTCTCTACTCCCAGTCTATTTCACCTTTGCTTTTAGAGCAGAGTGTGCTGAAATGTTTTCTGGTTTGTTCTTCAATGCTTTCCTAGCAGTTTCTAACATTTGACTGGCATTTTTGACTGTTGCTGTGCAATGAGCTGGCATTTTTTGATAACCCTGTCTAGGAACTCTAACATTTCTTCCTTGAGTGGCAATAGGTAATTAATCAACATCTTGGATGTGTAGTTTGAGTTGCTTTTCTCAAACATGTTATTTTGTGCTTATTGACATTGAGTTTCATCTGCCATTTTACTGCCCAGTCACCTGCAAGATCTTTCTGCAGCTCTCTGCAGTCAGCTTTACTTCGGACTACTGTGAGCAATCCTCTATGAGGAAGGATGTGCCACATCAAAGCCATTACAGGCAAAAATTGATTTGACTGAAACTCACTTAATTCAAAATCATAGGCTGAAAAGATTAGTATCCTTAAACATAGCTTCCTGCCCACAGCTGCATATCATGGTCCCCATGTACATGGCTCCTGTTTGAGTTTTGGCTACGTGGGGTGATGGAACACAAACCACAGCATTTTAACTGGCATGTACCCTGTCTGTATTACTGAAAGCTGAAAGCTTCTTTCTTACCTGGATTCAGCACACTTCCAGCAACTGCTGCTGGCTTTGGGCTGCTCCTGTGTCATCCACACACATACATGCCCTGTAAACACAGCAGCAACTTCCAAAGCTACACGGGCTTGTGACTCATCTAATGCATACCCACATATCCACAGATGCTTCCACAGCCATGGGTGGCTGGAGCAGAGAAGTTCCTGTCCACACCGCTTCCTGCAGTTCTTCTACATTCCTGGTGCCACTGCGCATTTATGCTGAGTCCTGGTCAGCTGAATTGACTTGAAATCCCGTTTGTGTTCCTGAAGCAACCCTCAACAACTTTCATAATACTAATTTCTTTAGCTCCGTGCTGAAAACAAAAGGGTGTCATCACAGCCATCTGCTACTTAATGTTGGGTTGCACGTCAACTGCAGAGCAACTTCCCTCCAGGAACTCCCATCCTGCAAAATGTTATATACATGTATATATGTAAAACGTTAAAGAGTATATGTACATACGTGAGCAATCATGCTTGAAAGCGTAGTTTGAAGCAAAGCAAAGGGGAAAATGCATGTATGTGGAATCAGATACTTAGAGAATCTCAAAGAGAGCACTTTATTTCTTCAATTTCTTTAATTTCAACAGGACATCCTGAAGGATAGAAAGTAGAAACTATTGATCATTAAAGTTAATGGTGATACTGTAATACTCTGCATGTTCTGTATGGAACCCTTTTGCATTTATTACTTCAGATTAGCACTTGAACAATGAAATGTAAACTGCTAATACTTCTAGCTGGTTTTATGCCTGTGTTACTAATTGCAAATCATAATTTAAAAACTGGCACACCTACACAACTTTGCCTGCAAATACTGAGTAGACTCTAATGGCTGGATCTCAATCTCTGTCCATCCATTTTTGTTATCTACATCCAAAAAGGTTCAGTCAATACTAGGGAAAAAAAGCACCCAACAAAAAACTTTGATGATAAAATAAAAATTAATTTCCATGTTATCTCTACCCCTTGTTTTTAAAGTCAAGTTTTCCTAAAATCAGTTTGTAATATACATAAATCCTTAGTGCATTTTGCATATCCTTCATAAAATGCTAATACACTTTCAGGAAAATTATACGCCTCATTCAAAAAAAATTATTGCCTACCTTCATAGGTTTGACAAAATATTTTATTCCCTTCCATTTTCTCCTCAGGTTCAATGCCTCTTGCACTTTTAATTAAAAAAAAAAAAACAACAAAACAAAACCACAAACCGACATTACCATTTCAAATATTACTTAATCTAACACCCTGCATATGAAATATGTTTTCTCTTACAGACGTTAGAGTCTACCTTGGGGCATTAAAACATAGTGCAGTTTTTTGTCTTGAATTAATTCATGCTTAATCTCTGGGTTTGCATAAAGTTTTTATAGAAACCATATACCACCAAATCTTGGGAGTGTTAAGTATATGGAATTTATATGGAGGTCAATGGATGTTCTAATATTTCTTTCTACCTGAGAGGAGGATCAGGCCATCAGTCTGGAAAACCTCGCTCCACTTTATGTCATATTCCATATTTTAACTCTAGGTTTACATATGTGTTTATATTATACTTTGCTCTAAAAATCAAAAGGTGCAAAGGGAAGTGCGCTGGTGAGAATCACGGGAGAAAAAGCAAAACCAGTTTTCTCTCATTTACCCAAAAAGGCAATGCTTTGGGTTTTATTTAGCAGTATTTGGCTCACTTCTCCTTTATAATTGTATCTGTTTCTCATTGTTAAAGATTCCTTATCCAAGCTAGTCTAGTATTTCTGGAATTCATAGAAAGGTTAGTGAGTCTCTAGAGTTGTGATTACTTTTTTCTAGCTGACATTTATTGATCTCATTACCTTCATGCTCATATTTCAAAAACTTTTTTTTTACATTTTGTTACCATTTCAAAGCTGACAGAAATGCTGCAGTGCTCACTGTATTAGACTTGTATGTAATTAAAATTTGTACTCTGTGTTTCATCAGAAATTCACTGTCAAAACCTCAGCATGTGTTGTTTACAAAATTAGTTTGTTATAATTAGAACACAAAATGACTGCAAAAATAGAGACTGAATTTATATTTGAAACAAACATCTATTTTATTTTTGCACAGAAAACTGTTACATTTTTGGCCAAAGGCAAGTAGCTAGAATGCCACACTTCGGGTTAAATCAGATGAATTCCACACCTGCGCAGATGCCAGGAAGCCCACGAACCAATTAAGCACATTTTAGAAGATACCACAGGGGAGGTAGGAGCAGTGCAATTCTTGTGCTAGCTTTTTATTTTGGAGTGAACTTCACTTTTTGATTCTACTGCATATTTTGTTTCTCAATCATTCATTATCACTGAAATTTAAGTGATTACAAATTGATACAAAAGTGATATCCATTTTCTTCAAGGTACAAGGAAATTTTGCAATGATTTGAATGGAATTTACAGAATACTTGAAATGTTTTAACCTATTAAGGAAGAAAACTAGGCCATAATACACTCCAAAACCTCTTAGTATACTTGTCTGTTTCAGAGAAAGTATGTAGGCGTCAGTCTTAAAAAGAAACGTTGTTTTATAGACACCTAAAAATGTGAAGGACTCCATGTTCAGTAAACATCTGAATTCCAGAGGATACCATCTGACAAATGCTGCTGTCAGTTTGAAATTTCTTCTGTGCCTTTCATATCTTTCTTTGTAAAGTGTTTTTAAAGGTTGTCTGCCAAAGTATTAATGTGGACAGATGATGAAATGCTGGCAACAGGATACGTACAGAATTAACAGGGTGATCCTGTGTAGTGCATAGTAAATACTTCCATGGAAACATGAAGATCTGAGGTAGCTTAGCTAGAACAGTGGTTTTATGGTTCACATGGTTCACACAGTTCTGTACTGCTTTGCTGAGGACTGCTAAATCACCTCCCTATCATTGAGTTCCCTAAAAAAAAATATAATAAATTGTCACTTTGCTGAAGTGGGGAAAACAAAGACACCACACAGGAAATACATTGGTATAGGTGTTAACATTTTAAACATCTGAATATGTATTTCTATATTATAGCATTAATATATGGACTCCAGACACATTTATACATATAGAAATCAATATATATATGTAATATGTATCTATATTTATATAATATATACAAATTTTAAAATATACATATATTAAAAATACATTTTATTGCTGGTACTCCAGTAGAATTTATATTCATGTATTTCTTCTCAAGCTATACAAAAGAGTTGCTTTCTCCTTGTCATTTTTTACCTGGAGGGGCTTAGTGAACTACCATAATAAGTGGCCCTCTCCACAGAGAAACTACCTGTAGTTACTTGCCACTTCCTTCTTATGACCAGAATATACAGAGTACCCAGGTCAGTGATCTTTACCCAACTTGTGTGACATCTCAAGCATTCCCTTGCAACCCCCTCTTTTCCCAAGCTGAACTCTCATTCTCTTGGTAAAAAGTAACGTGACTCCTCTGACAAACATGACTTGAGAGTCCTTTGTAAACTGTGCATGATCTTATGCCAATTAATAGGCCTCAAAGGCTGAAGATGTAGCCAGATTTAAAAATAACATATATGTGCTGACAGTCTATGGGTGCCTTATGGCAATGCTAGTGCAAGACAAAAAGGGTGATAATCACTTGCCAAGCTGAAATAGTCTTTGGAAGTCATTGTAGGTGCTATGTGTATTAGCACACAGTGAGCACAAGCATGCAAGTATGGGTCTTGAAGCAATGTCAATCTGCAACTACCATTGCAGATAATACCAAGAGAATGGAGACGCCTTACTCTGCCAATGGAAAAACCTACGTGACGGAAGTTGCCTTACTCGTTCCTTCACAATGGGAGTCCTCTCCTGTTCCTAGGCTGTCCATGGAGCACTCCTTGAAACAAATGAGTATGTGTAGGAAAACGGATTGACAGCTGTGGTTATGTTGGTTATTGAAATCAACATATCTGTAGCTGAAACATATACCTCTCTGGCTACCTGTGAGTATCATGGCTACCTATGGGGAGCTTAAGTAGTATTTTCCTTATCTTTACATTCTTTTAAAGTAATTTTGGAATAACTGTTCCCCAGTTAATATTAATTTCTGGTTCCTAATAATAAAATGCAATAACTTTACTCACCTTTTAGATACTAAGGCCACTAGCACATACAGTGGTAACCCCAGGAGATCAGCCTGATGACCATCGATGAGCACTGAAAAACGTGAATCACCACTCCTGTGGATGTCCAGGAAGTAATTGAAGTTTTGGTGGGATTTAGCGGTGAGAAAATCTAAGAAAAGTACAAGACTTGAAATGCAAACCATATTCTTCCTTTAGAAAGAGATTGATGTATTAAATATTTATGCAAACATAATAAATTGGAAAGTATATGAAAACACTGCTACACCTTCATCTCTTTTATATATCATCTTCCTGAAAAAAAGGATTTGCTACAAAACCAGAACTGGCATTCTGCTATGTAATTCTCCTACAAGTGGATATTTGCCATTATTTTTTTCTATGTTCATCCTAATTTATGTAAAGAACATAGCTAACTATAAGAAGAAACCAATGAATATTATTTCTGAATAGAAAATGGAAGATATCTTTACATCATTGGACACACACTCTGGAAATACTGAGCTCTTGTTAATGCAGGATTAAAGTCCTGTTTCTGTTACTGACCTATTGATTTAGATGAATGGCACGTCCAGCAACCTTCTGAAGATAATAGATTACTTGCATATACTTAACTGATTATGAAATCAGCAATCTACCTCAGTATCACCTGGTAATATTTAGCATTCTTCTTTATGACTGTGGTTTCACTATTCAGTAATTCTCACAATAACTCTGAAAGAAACATTATATTTTCTTTATTTAGTGATAGAAGAAGTAATGCAGAGAGGCTGCTGAATGTCACATAAGAGGTATATCAAAGAAAAGTTGGAGTAAGGGTGAATTATTTGAATGAGATTCTTGTTCAACTACATGACTTTCTTAAAACCAGCAGAGCATGAGCCTATAAGAAAAACAGGGCATGATTTACAACACTGATGTATATGCACGCACTTTGGTTTGATCATCATGAAGAGCACTGTATTTGCTGGCTAAACAATTAATAGCAAGCTGTAGACTATAAAGTGATTGTTCAGCACTTAGACATTCCAAAAAGCTCCATCCAAAGTAAAATGGTATCATTGATTCTGCATGGACTACAGAGCAGAATAACTTAGCTATCAATGCTTCAAGTGTATAAACCTTGACAGACTCAAGTTTTGGGTAATGGGAAGGTGTTTACGTAAGTAATTCACAAGAGGAGTGTAACAACTATTTAGATAAAAAGAGACAGCCTGGGATTAAAAATGTTTGGATAAGCAGTATTATGTTTACTTCAAATGGAATAAAATAGGGAAGGACTAAAATATTCTAAATTAATTAATGAAATAAAGACAGATATAATGAAGCTTTGATTACTACTTACTTCAGGAAAAAATGTAATCAGTGTCTTTTAGACTCAGGAGAAAAAACCAAACAGATATTTGAAGTTGCCATTTCACTGAAAGCAACATAAAGAATCTCTACACAGAATAGCTCACCTTAGATTTTTACATTCACCAGATTCACTAGATAAGAATCAACCTTTACAAAATGTTCCTCAAAATATATGCTGCACTGAGAAAAACAAATCAAATATTCAGGCTAAAATGTGGTCTACAGAAATGTTGACTATATCTAATATATGATTCTAATTTACAAGGAATCAGGACTCTTTGGGATATTAAATAACATCTTCCGGTAGAATAATAGAACAGTTAACATTGCAGTAATATGTTCCAGGCTTCTGTAAGAGTTTGTTACCATCTGTGAACATACTTAACAGGTGAAAGTTTCTAGAGAAACTGGTTGCTTTGGACCTCAAAAACTGTCATTGGTTTCAGTGGGGCAGGAGTTCACTTTTCATGTGAACCCTGATGAATTAGCTGTAGTTATGGACAACTGGAATGGAGGAGAGTTAGAGGTTGGGTGGATGGGTTAGAGGAACTGAAGGTGCATGAATATGTAGTTTAAGCAGTTACAATCCAAAGATCTGCATATATTGCCAGGATTGGATTTACAGCTTTAAAATCTCCTTTATGGCTGAAGATAACATATGCTGTAAAGCTACACTAAGACATTTCTGCTATGTGTCAGGAACCTCGTTGTGTGTTTTTATACCTGAATTGTCTTGCCAAGCTGTTGATCTCACTCACTCAGTACCATGAGGAAGACCACTTGTAAAAAGCACATCAATGCTTTTTCTAATGCATACCTTAGTTTATGTTCTCACTATAGGGTTCAGTTGGGTTCTTCTGTGTTGGAAAACATCTCGTGTTAAACTAACCCAAGTGAGAATAAGCAGACTGTGAAACTGCATTCACAAAAAAGCTGTGTGTCTGCACACCCTCTGTTCTCATTTGATTGCTGAAGTAAAATTTCTAGAGGTGTGTTGCCAGAAGATTCTTTGCACTCTTTGAATTTTCTCATGTCTGGAGGCATGGGGAAGGATGTCTTCATAATTTCTGAGCACTGTAAGAGGATGTAAGCGGAAAACATTTCAGGATTGGGGCCCTTGAACTGATCTAGCCTGTTTCCACACTGAATTTGATATGCCAGCTGCAGTTTTTACCTATACAGCAGAGAATATTGGTGTAACAGACTCTGTGTGCAGGTGGAACTCGTACTAGGAGCAATAACTGAATTAGAATTTAAATAAAATTCACAAAGTAGACAAGGGTTCAAGGGTATGTCTATATTGTATTATCTAATGCTGCAAAGAAGCATATGAATTACCTCAGCCATTAAAAGTGGTATGATTGCACTAATATGGTTCTCTGCTGCCTGATATTCAGAGCATTATTTGTATCAGAACTAGCAGCTTTAGAGCCAGGCTGGGTATTTCAATTTGACACTAGATTGTGCAATGAGGACAATACCTACAAAGAATAAGTAGAAAATGCTTACAGACTTTTTTGGGGGGCAATAAATGCTAAGGAATCTTTGTTAATGATTAGGAAAAAAAAAAAAAAAGAGTGTAAACTGTGAGGATAGGTGAACTGGAGAACATTTCATTATTCTAATCATCATCTCTTAGTAACAGCTAACCTGCTTCTCCACTTCCTTGCATCTTGAAAAGTCACTAACACTTCTGCAAAGAAAGCATAATGTTCAGAAAGGTAGTATTTTACATCCACTGTGCTCAGCTGAAAATTACTTTATGAGATCTAAGGTAGTGAAGGATTGGACCCAGATGAAACTACTAATAGTTAAGGCTCATATTTCTATATGACCTGTGACGAAAGAGAAGGTGGTGCAGCATCTCCGGAGACCTGGAGGAATGTTCAGGGAGTGCTATAATTAATATCTAATCGTTCCATTTGACAACTCTTAATCTCATTTTCTCAGGCTTGCGTCCTACAGATTGTTTATAAATTAGATTGGTGGTCATAGTAACTATTCCCCTGAGTCTTCAAAGTGAAGTGAGCCTAAAATGACTTCTACTTTTCACAGCAGGGTCAATTGAGCACATCATCCTTCTCAGCAGGATAAAATGAGTACTGTTAGGTCTACTCTGGGGCAAACCATTTCCCTTTCATACCATCTTAGTAAATGGACTGTGGAAGACTCTGTGAGTTTAAGGAGGAAAGTACTATCCCTTAGTCTACAGTGAAGCTCTTACACAATTTCAGCTTGTCACCTCATCTGCAGGTAACAGGGACTGGCCACTCTCCGCATAGCTGCAACACATGAACATGCATCCCCACTGCATGCATGCAGTGTGCGTCTCCTGTACCCTCTTCCTCACTTTGTAATAGAACATCAGCAGCTCTGTAGAGCAAAGGACTTTCCATGTCTCTTCACAACAGAAAAAGAACCAAGACCTCGGTGCAAATCATTGAGACGAGACATAAATTCTCCTTCCGTTCTGAGAAGCAACAGCTGCATCATGGAGAAGCAAAGTTTTGGGAACTTCATTGCGTTGCCATAGAGAAAATGTGCTTGTCTTTACTTCCAGGAGTGGATATTCGGTGCAGAGTCAGAAAGTCAAGCTTCCGAGCAAAATTCAAAGTGAAGTTAATACTTTTATCTTTAACAGGGTTGCAGAGGAGTTATTTCAGAAAGAATCTGCAGTTAACAAAACATATAAATTATTTGCCAACAAGAATAAATTTGAAATCACTCACAAAACTATAACTTGTAGGAGGAAATAATCATAAAAGCTCATTTTTGCCACCAAATTGACAGTGGATGACTTCTTTCAGTACAGCAGTGTAATTTCTCAAAAGCCACTTTCCAATGTAAATTCTTACTTCAGAAAAGTCCTCCACAGGTCTGCTGCGGGCACAGCATCGCTCCCAGGCTGCAGTGCCTGATCTGTACTAATCCATGGGACTCTTTTCATCTATGATCCACACCACCCGTTGGCGAGGAGTCCCACAGCTCAACCACACATTACACAAAGGGCCTCGTCCTTTTATTTCTTTTGCACCTGGGTTTTACCAGCTTTATTTGACCCCCACCCCACAGGTTTTTAAATTGCAAAACACTGTATTGTGGTCAGCATAGGGGTGTTCTTAGTATGTTACTCACAGCTTTGGCTATTCCAAGATCAGGCATTTTGTTTCCTTTATGACATTATATATTTATTAATAAAATATGTAAGAATACATGTGACCATTTGTATATATGTACTTGCACACACATATAATGAAATTTTATACTGTATGCGAAGCATTATTATAGAGACTGTGCAACAGTATTTTACATATGCAGCCAAACAAATGACATTTAATTTGTCATGACTGTCTTATTTATGCAGTTGGGTGGTTTGTATGAGGTTTTCTTTTTCTTTACGTTACGTTCATAGAAACGTAGCTCTTGAGAGGCAAAATTAGAATGAGTGAGGCTTGTCAGTTTCATTCACTAAGTATCTGAAGACGCAGGCTTTTACAGGATTAAATGAAAAATCTGAAATAATTCTTATCTACAGTTTAAAATAATTTACTTCGAAGAAATGAATGACCTGCAGGTTACTACTAAGGCCATGCGATTTATTGATTTATTGTTATCGACTTAGGACGCAGCAGGGCAGACACCACCTGTGACCTGACCAAGGCAGCCAGGCCCGAGAACATCACGCCTGTCTCCCGCAGAGGGGGAGAACAACCTGTTTCCGCGGTTTAGCGGTGTTAGAAGTTCATACCTGCGACTCCACGTGAATTATTTGGGCGGTAAAGGGCACCACACACCCACATTCACCAGCTTTCTGGGGGGGGGGGCGATCGGGACAAGCCCCGTCGCAAGCTGGGGGTGCCCGGGCGGTTTGGGCAGCTGCGCGCAGCCCTCGTCTCGGTCCTGGGCGGATTTGCGCTTCCAGCCAGCAGCGGGAACGGGAGCAGCAACGCTTCCCGTTAACCCGGCCCCGCCGTCGGCTGCGGGCGGACGGTGCCCGCTCACACCCCCGTCTCGGCCGCCGCAGAGCGCTCCGGGCCCCGCTCCGCGGCCCAGTCGCGGGACAGCGGAGGCGGCGAGGGGAGGCGGGTCGAGGAGGAGGCGCCGGCAGGGGCAGCGGGGGAGGGACGTTACCTCCCTGCCAGCGAAGGCGGGAAAGTTGGGCGAAGAGGAGGAGGAGAGCGGCCAGCGCACCCCGTCGCCTTCCCCCCTCCACCTGCCCGCTCCACCCGGGACTGCCGGCCGCAGCCCACCCGCCTCCCCGGAGCGGCGAGGGGCAACACGTCCTCCCACCCGCCCCCGCCCTACCCCTCCTCCGCCCCCCTCGCACCACGCACCGCCCCCCCACCCCCCTGCCGGCGGAGGTGAGGCGAGGCGCGGCGCCGACTGCAGCGGCGGCACGACAGGACTGGGGCGGCGAGGGCTCTCGGCGGCGGCCGGCTGCATCCACCACCCAGCCCGGCGCAGGGAAGAGCCATGGAGAGCCGCCGCCACCGGAGCTGCCGCCGAGAAACTGCCCCCCGGATGTCGGCTACCGGTGGCCTGGCCTGAGGAGGAGGAGAGAGGGAAGGGGCCGCAGCAGCGGCGGACTGTGCAAGTTGCGCTCTGCCCTCCTTCGTGCCGGGCCCGTCTCCTACCAGCGGAGCAGCATGCGGACTGGCCTCCGCGCTCCCTCTGATGTGCTCTGCCTGCCGCCGCTGCTGCCGCCTTCAGTGCATCCTGCTGCTGGCAGCGCTCACCCGGGCGCTGGATGAGACGGGAGGGGGGAGATCGCTGCTGCGGTTCCGCCCGCTCCTTCATGCGGGCTTCTGCTCCGGCGGGGGTAGCGCCGCCGCCGCCGCCGCCGAGGAGGAGCCGGCCTGCCTTCCCCCGCGCCGCCCGCGGGGCTGGGGCGCTGCTCCCCGCTCGCCCGCCCGGGGGGCCCGCATGGCGTGCTACCTGGTCATCAGCTCCCGGCACCTCAGCAACGGGCACTACCGCGGCATCAAAGGCGTCTTCAGGGGACCGCTCTGCAAGAAGGGCGCTCGCTCGCCGGTAACTGCCACCTCCTCGCTCCCTCCCTCACTTGCCCCCCGCACGGTAGGAGCGGGGCGGGCGGGCGGGTGCGCGGGTGCCCACGCAGCGGGGCGGCCGGCGCGGCGCGGCCCGCGGGGGGCGGCGTTGGCCCGCCGGGCGCACGGCGCGTGGGCGCCGGCTCGGTCCCGCTCTGCGGAGCGGCCGGCGTGGGCGCCGCCTCGGCGGGTGGCTCGGAAAAGTTTTCTCCGTCGGCGGCTGCCTGCGTGGGGCCGCGGGGACGGCGCTCGGCGGCGGGGCGGCCGCCGGGGTGCGGTTCTCCGCGGACCGCACCGCGGGCTCACGCCGGCGGAGAGGTTGGTGTGCGAGGCTTTGCAGGGAAGTTGGAGGCTGCCAGCGGGGAAGGCGCGGTGTCGGCTCCAGGTGTCGCGGTTTAGTACCTTGTCCGAGGCTTTGACGCTGCGCAGGCGGGGGAGCGGTCGACCTACTGGTTTCGGCTGCAGAAAGCCATGAACTCGCGCGTTTGGGCTGCGGCGTGTTGTGAGCTGCCTGCCGAGACCCACACCTAGGCAGGACACGCGTGAAGTTTGGGGAGGGCCCGCGGAGAGCTCCAGCTACCGCACACGGCCTCTGTGAATCGCTAAAGGCGTCGCGTAGGGGCGAGTGGGTGCCTGGGTCTGCGGGCGCGTCGCCCCCGTGCCCCCCGGCCGTCGCCGCCGGGGAGGGGGCCAGGGGACCCGGGGGCAGCCGGGGTGGGATGGGGGCAGCGGGACGCCTGGGCGGCGCGGGGCCGTTGTAGCTTCTCCTCCGCTTATCGATAGGGCTAATGACATCGTAAACGCTTCTGTAGCCGCGACTGAACTTCCCCTGCCCGTGTGCAGGATCGCAGTGAGCGCAGTACGGAGGGGTACGGACCCGCCGTGCTCCGTGCTGGACTTGAGCGGGTCCCAGGGGCGCCTTGGTCCCACGGCCGGGGCTCCCTCCGGCTTCGGCAGTGCCGGCTGGTGTCCCGTCACACACCTGCACCTTAAACACCTTTTGGAAGCTGCATGTGATGACGAAGTAAGTCTGTGCTTTCTGCTTCTTGACGTTCGCTGACGGGAAGTAACACATACTTCATTATACTTCCAAAATCACTTCTGGGCTGTACGACAGCACTGTGATACAGCACCTACAGGCTCTTCCCTTGTACTGCTGTACCTTCCGTGTGCAGTACAGCACAGCCCAGCCGTAGGTATCATCAATCAGACGCTGGCTGAGCTGCGCTTACGCTCACTGACCCGTGGAGCTGATCCACCCATGTGTGTGGAACCTCGCGAAACGTAGGAGATGTTAACTGAGAATTCTGTACAAAATTGTAGAGATAAAAAGGAAAAGACCTCAAAAAACCTAGAGGGAAGAAGCTTTCTGGTAAATACTTTGTATTTAGTAGAACTTACACACCTCTGCTTGAACACCAGTTGTATCAGAAGATACTACCCTTCAAATAGTCTTATGTTCCAATTCCTTCACTTTCCAACTACTTTCCCTTTCTTTCTAGCTACCTAGTGAGTATATGCACCACTCCTCTCAGTCTAGCTACTTAATGAAATAAATGTAATTTTCTGACTCCATTAACAAATCATTTTTAACATAGTTCTGTTACCAGGTGGCAGTAATTTTTGTTTAAATGGAGATACCAGAGAAAAACACCGGAAATAATAGTATTAATATTTCTTACTGCTTAAGGCAAAAAAAAAAAGGATTTTGCTTTAAATTGAAGCATCTTAGTCTGAAGCCCACTATTCAGGGTTTAGTGGAAAAGGGATGAAAAATTACAAAGTTGAAAATAACCTCAGGTCTCTTTCACTACATAGAAACATTCTTTCATGTGAGCTTTCCAGAGTTTGAAGCAGGTAGCAAGAGCCCTTTGTACTGGTTTTCACTAAAACAGAACCTCGTTTCTGAGACTCACATGAGCAGGGTTTGGAATGCTTTACATGGTTTTGGACCGTTTCTGTAGAAAGAACTGAATTTTAGCAGTCCTTATCTTTCATTCTGAATACTTGAGGGAAAACTTGCACTTCTGAACACACATTTGTTTTATTTCCTTTGGGGTTTTTTGGTGGCCACTCTGGATCTAGTCAGGCTTTTGAGATGATAGGCTAATCTCTGTGGAGAAGGGAGTATTGGGCAGCTCATGGAAATAAAGGTACGTGATAAGTTAATGTTTCATTAATGCTGGGTAATTGTAGCTGTAGAACCCTTCTGTGCGCTTGATATTTAGCATTTACTACTGTTTCATATGTGATATTTTCAGATATCATATGGGAGTCCAGATTTTAGGAGAAAATAAGGGATGCTTAGCTGGCAAAGTAAATAATAGATTGCTCTTAAATATTGAAAGCAGTGATTGTCTAGAGTAATCTGATGTGCCTACTTAGAACTTTCCAGACCATATCCTTGTTGCTCATCACTGTGTATGAAGTTAGGAACAGGGAACAGAAAACAACACCTGGACACATTTTTTGCATTATGGAATTTGAATATTGAGATTTAGTATTGACTGAGGTAGTAAAATTGTTTTAAGCATGGAAAAAAATCCAACACAATGCAAACAAACCCTCCAACTATTAGTATTCAGTAAGCTATGAGTTGAATGTGGGACCACTTCTTATACTTAAGAGGGAAATCTTAAGCAAGTGACGCTTATTTGTATTTCCTGTGCTGTGCTTCTGCTTCCATTTAATACCCTCTGATCATAACTTTGGAAGATACAGGTTGTATTTTGCAGTCATTTTTAAAATGCAGAACTTCAAAGAAGCCTTGAAGATTCAAATTTTATCATTTGTACCACTAAACAATCTTCTATTTGTACACTATGAGCTATCTTATGCATGGATGTACATAGTCTTTAATGGATAATGTGTACCTTTCTATATTTAAAGTGTTCTGTATTAACAGACCATGAAATGTCAGTAGACCTAAGGCTATGCTTTAAGAAATGAGAACAGTGGTGAATGTTTTTAATACTTTTATCAAATTTCATGGCTATATGAACAAGGATTTTTCAGTCTGGATGTTTCTGTAGTGTTTATTTAGCATATTGCTATTATTGTGTCAGAAACAATTCTGGTCCTTCATCCTGGTGTGCAGAGAGACCTTTAGCTGTAGCAGTACTAAGAAGAACAAGATAGGGAGGACTACAAGGATAATGTTCCGCTTGTGCATGTGCGCTGACATTGTCACAAAATCTTTTAAAAATCCTGCCTTTCCTTTGCCTGCTTTTACGTGTTGGAAAAGGGACTAGCTATGAATGTGCTGAAGCTGGGATCTGAAGTTAGTGGTAACAAATTCAGAAAGACTGGAATTAAAAGCAGTCACCAGTGAATCATGTATATCAATGGAGTTGTGATAGACTTGTATGAGGAAGGGAATGCTGAGTTTGAGCATGGTGCCAGCATTACTGAGGATAATGGACAGTAAGCCAAAGAAGGAAGGTGCTTATTTTAGAAACCTGGTTCTGTGCTTTAAGCTTTTTTTATTTTATCAGGGAAGTTATGTGCATGAACATACTACGAACAAGTTTTCTGCCTCTGAAAGTTTCTATTGAATGAAATGCATTGTAGTACAGAGATACTGCATATACTTCAGACTGATGACATTGTCTACGGGATTGACTCCTGAATATATTATGTTGATCAGTGTACTGGTTTTAGTTTTTGCAGTCATGATAGATACACTGTAATATTCACCTGCAGCCAAACCTGCTATAGAGGTTTACTGCCACACCTCACAGCCCTAGCAAAAGCTGGCACCGAAAAGGACTCGGCTGTGAAATTTTTGAAGAAAATCTTCCAGGATACAGCATAAAATGGTACTGGGAATTCAGCAGATGGCCCCCTTGCTTCTGAATCATTTCTGTGCCAATGATGTTATTAGGGTGCAGTGTTCTGCTTGTGGCTTTTTAAGATGAAATATAAACAAAGTCTCATTTACTACTTGGTATTTAAAGATCCCTTTGTATTTTGAAGGAAATAGAAGGCTTAAAATACCTACTGCCTTAGCCAGTTTCTGACTTGGCTAATTATTTTTCTTCCGTTGTTCCCTGCAGCTTCAGCTGAATATAGTATTTTTCAGGTACTTCTCTAAGCTGTTTTATAATAAGGCTGGCAAGCAGCTGCTCCATTGCACTTAGTGCTTGCCTAATTTCTTTGAGGTGTTTGGGGTGGGAAATACTTCTCTGTTACACAGAGCTACCTTTTAAAAAGCACAGCTCTCACCCAATGTCCAGAGGCTTCGGTAGTTCTAAGTACACTGAAGGTACTTGGAAATAATCACTAGTTGATACTTCAGCCCCAAGCATGCCGTTCCAGCACTAAAGCAAGTGTAACCAGGACCAAGTAGCACCTTCTTACTCTCTGTAGCAGATAAAAACACTGGGCACTTGTAAACTTAGAAAATTTTAGCATGTTTGAGGACTGAGGGACAACAAATAGGCAACAGGAGGGCCATGGCATGAGCAGCTCTCTCCATCTGCCTGAGTGTAATGGGGAAATGCTACCATTACCGAGTCTGCAACAAAGAATGCCAGTTGTATGTTTGCCACCAGTGGGGAGAGACATGTGCCAAGTACAGTTGTTAGAAAGCAATTTGAAGGCTAGATGTAGTGGATATGTGTCGTGTAAAATGTGGTCAAGGTGGCAGCAGGTTAGAAGGAGGATCCACCATACATCTGGGCGGTTAGCTGGAAAACCAACTCATGAGTTCCTGATCATAAGCCAGTGATCCCTCAGCATTGTGGCTGTATCCTCAACAGCACTGGAAGTGGAGAGGTAGGGTATGCTCTAGGCATTACCAAAGGAAATGCATGAGAAATAAGATTTCAATTAAGAAATACAGTGCAAAGGGACCAATAATGAAACAACAGCCCCAATAAATAATCTGATTTGGGTAGTTTCTATCAAAGGACAGGGCGGGGGATGACGGTGACGACGACGACCCAACTGTATTAACAAAATAATGTAGAAAGAAAAAGAGGGAGAAATAGGAAAGAGAATGGAAAGCAGTACTTCCACTTTTCTGTGCCAAAAGCCTCTGGCAGCTGCCTCCAGCAGAAGTGGCCACCTGCCAGGGGGACTCCTGCGTGCTCTGCTGAAAGCATGGAGCTGGCTTACCAAGGTATCTGCATTATACAAACCTAGGGAAGGCATTCTTGCTTAACTATTTCTAATCTCATTGATTCAAGGCACTTTGTGTCTCTGAGTAGCTGAGTGTGTTTCTTACCAGTCCTAATGCCTCCGCTGTGCTGGAGAATATGAGCATTCCTGCCCACACTCAACCTTACAGTGACCTTATTTCCTGATTTTGTAGTTCCTCTTACTGTGCATTCTGTGCATTTCTGCAACACGTGAGAGATGAAAAAAACTTTTGGAAGATATAAAGTGGTTTTAGCCACATGTAGCCTTGCTGCTCATACCTTGTATTAAACCTGGTTATGTGGTATGTATCACTGTCGAGCATATTTTGTTTCTAATTCAGTCAGTGGGTAGCACTTTGTATATAGCATTGCAATTAAATTTAATCATCTTCAACCAATTTCTGCTGGGCCCATTTCCTTCACCCACAATTAGCAGTAATGTTAAACAGGTGCTTTATGTTTGACTGTGCCTTTCCAGCATTCTAATATTTTTATTGGTCCCTCAATTGAGTTCTTAAAGCCAGATCGATTTCTCTTCTTATTTTGCATGTGGCAATGCTTGTTTGTCCATTACTTCCATGGTTATTGCCGTTACACCCATTTACATTCTCGCTTTCAGTTCATATGCATTTTTACTCACCCAGAGAATAGCAGTTTAGTATTGTTTTTTTATTCTGCACTGTGTAAAAGCTTGAAAACTGATGTAGAGACCTGGTGTTTGTGAAACAGGTGTTCCCTTGGATAGTGGGTTGAGCTGTTAACCAGGCTCTAAGCGTTAAAGGCTGTTTCTCTGCCTGTTTGTGCCCTGCTTTCTGGACTGCTGCCTGTATGTGCTGTCCATGGTAAGCGCTCGCCTGCCTGTGCTGGGGAGGATGCTCCAGCTCCTTCCTCTGGCTAAATGAACGTTTTGTTTTGACCAACTAATGACTAAATAAAGTGAGTAACTTTGTTTATGCAAACACTTTCATTTGAGATTAGATTCCTTGCATTAAAAATTTGGTCAAAAGAATCTCGTAATCTGAATCTACTTACTCCCAGCCAAAAAGGATATGCAAGAGCTCAGTGGAAAAGGTACCTAAATAGAGAAGGAAAATAAAGATTGGCCAAAATCTATGCATTTTTTTCCTACTTAGTTTTCCCTGATGGATTGTATAGCCTTTGGCTACGAGGTTTGGGCCTTTTGGGGTTTGGGTTTTTTGGCATTTAAGACTTAAGTCTTTTTATTACATCTCAACTTATTACTTTAGAAGACTTTAAGTGGTCATTACCTGCAAATGTAGTTTTTCTCACTTGTATTAAGAAATCCATGGGATGTATTAAGAAGAGTATGGAAATATGTTCCTCTGGGGAAAATTTCAACTTTTCTGTCGAAAAAAAAATACAAATTTTAAATGTTTTATCTGCCTGCTGAAACACTGTTATTTTAAAATGCCAGTGTGGTATACTGAGAGAGATTTAGTTTTTTTGCTTTTCTGTCTATTGACCTGTATAAGCCGGGCTTCTTATACGGACGTAACTTCCATGATGCCCTCAAGGTCTTCAATCTGGAAGACGGTGCATCACATTTGTTACAACATACAGCAGAAGCTGTAATTCTTCTTTTAGAGCTCAAGATTTACAATCTTACGGTGAAAGTTTTTTACACCTACAACAGTAAAAAAAAAATAAATCATGGATCATGGATAATTTATTTAAAAGGTCAAATTATGTTTATTAAAGGGTCAAGTCAATGTCAAAGAGAAGTACAGATGCATACATGGGCCTGCAGGTACCAGAATTATCAACCTAACATGCAGTACCATTAAAATCCGGTTTGTCCCTCCAAGGAATTCAGTAGTCTTTGCTGGGGAAAAAGTCATTTTGCAAACATATGTGCATGCAGGAGTCCATGCGTGCAAACATTTCTGAATAGCAATAAGAAGATTTTGTAAAAGAGCTTTTTAGCATTCACATCGGCACTTGCAAACACTTTTTTTTTTTTTCAAACTTCAACCAGCTCTGCTGTTAGCCTTTGAACTTTCAAACCTCTGAATGAACGGTATTAAAATAACTTGATTTATGGTGATAATCTGCATAGGTGATACCACAGCTACTGTAATGTTAGAGCTAGGTATCCAGAGTTCACTCCTGCATGTCTATGTTTTATGTGAGCACATATCGCTGCTTGTCTTCTACAATCAGCTACTGCGCATGAGTAACAAGATTTGTCATGGGCTATGTACACATGCCTGAAAAATGCTGTTCACTGCTCAAAGCGTATTGTTTTGTACCCAGACGTAAGACACTTTAATGACAGCTTTTTGGTTTTTTTTTTATACTAAATTTATGTGCATATTGGATAAGATGTAAACATCATCATCAAAATTTTGTCCCAGTTTCATAGTTATGCATAATGATAATTGGCAAGCTGGTTCAAGTGAAGAAATTGAGCTATTGCTGGGAGATTGCATGCAGCTCTGAAACAATTCATACATTAATCAACTCTACTTGATATCAATTTTTCAATTGATGTTTTCGCTGGAACACATTCTAAAACAGATTTAGTGCATTTGTGTCAACAGAAATATTCTATCTATATTCTGCTCAGACTGAACTGGAGAGATGTATTTGATGTTGTTGAGAAAATTCTCAGTTGTAATCGGCTGTAAATCTGCAGCCTGTGTTTCCAACTTAGATTGTAACATGTTAGGAAGGCTTGTGAAACTAGATTGGAAAATACAAGGGCAGAACTTCCTAAAATTCACCCTTTGATAGCAAAATATTTGGTAGATGGGGTTTTTGAGTTAATATTACAAATGAAATCTGTATGAATACTGTGATCAGAGCATCTGCTAGATATGCAAACTCTTATCGTTATTAAGCTGTTTCATGTATTTTTTTATTTTCAAAGAAAATTTCTCATTCAGATTTTTAGAATTCTAATTTTAGTAGGTTTTTTTGTGGGTTTCAGAAGTGATCAATACCAATTATTTGTCTATACTAATCTTCATTTTCCTGTGCTAATCATTACATCTTCAGTGAAAGTATGACTTTGTGAGGTGTGAAAAGCCCTGCTGATTATATTTTGTGTGTGTGGTGTGGAGGCTAAGAAGGAGCAGAAGGTGTGTATTTATTCCACCCTAAGTTAGATCCTGGAAAAGTGACTTCAAATCTTGATATTTTGAGCATGTTCTTGAGCCCTTGCCTGTGATTACAAAAAGCTTCTGGTGATGCATTACAGGTTGACAGGGAAAAAATCTGCAGTGATCCCTGCATTGGTTGCTTGGTGAATATTGTGGTCTAATTGCTGGCTAAGGTGAGTGATCAGCGGACAGGGTAGTAATAAGGGTTTCTCTGTGTGGGAAAGACACTGCTTACTTCCAGATGCTGCTCTGAATGCTCCACTGTGCTGGAAGGCATTACAGTGTAGCAACAGAATATCCAGGATGGCCACAATCTGCAGGGCTCCAGGTCTGTGCCAAACAGCAGCTGAGAGGTGTACCTGTCATCTCAACACAGGGAGTGGCTGCCTGCTCTGATGAGCACCAGATCACAAACTGACACATAGCTATTGAGAACTTGTTGAGAAAATAAAATTAAAAAGCACAGTCATGTAGGTCCCTGTAGAGCAAAAGACAAAAACTCACAATGTGATGTCTATGCAAGTAATTTTTGCATACCAAATAATAAATAAACATGCTGTAAATGTCATTGAATACATATGCAGCTTCTCCTAGCTGTCTGAATGCTTAACTGCAGTTCTTTTGAAGCTGTACTACTGTTCTTCCTTGGTAGAAGTGTAAGGTTATTACGCTGTATGCATCTATGTTAATGGACACTAGCATTTCCTTTCTTCAGTCTTTCAGTGTACACTTGCTTCACTTTAAAGAAAAGATAGCAAAACATATGTGAAAAAATAGTCAAGTGAGCCAAATGAAGAAAGATTACGTTGGTACTATATGCAAAGATTTCAGATTTTCATTGGAATGATAAATGTATCCTTGGCTGCAGTGAGAAATTTTTGTGGTTACACTGTATTCAGATCCTGTAAAACAAAAATGACATTAAAATAAGTGTTGAGTATGTAAACTTGCTGGTTTTATATTTTGTTCATCTCTTCTGCTGAAGACTTGTTTATCACCAGTGTATTGTATACCATGTGGAACAGGAGGTTTTTATTTGGTATATTCTGTATGTGTTTTATTGCTTAGCTTTATAATAAGTGTATTTTAGAAGTTAAAAAATACAGATGCAACATTGTGGTTATTTATCTCACAAGTTATCCACCCCTCAACATAAACAAAAAATGGTCTTTAAATTTATTCCCTAGAGAACATGTCTTATTTGAAAATGATAACGCTTGGTGGGGAAAGATACACCTTTCATTTTGGCTAGGTTGATAAATCTGTGCAGCGCAGGTTTAGAGCTCTCTTCTTATTATAAGGGAAGAAGTTTTCATTCTGTGAACTTTAAAAAAAGAATATTGACAGCATTGGGCTTTTTATTATATAGAGCAGATGTGATGGCTAAAATAGAGGGTTGTATCCATATGCCATGTTATGACTTCTAACAGGGAAAGGAAAACAGAGCAAATACATTTGGGTGGAGTTTTCTTTGTTTGTTGGTTAGTTTTTGGGTTTTTTTTGTTTCTTTTTTTTGACAGCTTTTTACTAGCCTGGATATCTATTCATGATATTATTTCATAATGTTAAAGCATCACTGACATCGTAGTGATTGAATTTCGTCGTTGTGGGGTCAGCCTTTAAATGTTTATATTAATTTGCATACATGAAAACTTTCATCAGTAGAGATCATTATAAACAACAAATTAGAAGAAGGTAAAAAATTTGTTTCCTTGAAGGGGTTTAAACAAGTTTACAGAATGACTTAACAGAGCCTCCATAATCTTTCCAGTCAATAAAACCAAAGGCTGAGAAACATCCTTAAAATCCACTGCAACAGCAAAAATGTTTTGTTTCCATTATCTATTCTTGAAGTCTCACTCTATAAGCTATAGCAAGTTAGGCTTATTAGGTATGCATACTTAGAAATATTCCAGTAGAAAACCAGTTTTCAAGGCTTTTTCTTTTAATTCTGGAATTAATTTGTAAATTTAAGTAATAAGACCCTTGAATACCTTTTCCCTCTATCCAAATACGGTTGCTAATCTCAAGCTTTTGCCAGAATATTTCTGATTGCAGTAATATTGTCTTCCTGATGCTCCAGCTAGCACTGTCTGAAGAATAAAATGATGATTGAAAAAGTACTTGAAATATGTATTTTCAGAAACTATTTTAACTACTGTAATTTATCCTTGTACCAGGCAATACTATAACCTTGGATAATTCAAAAAACTTCCAAACCCACCAACACCCCAAACCATGCCCCCAAACAGCAAAATAATCAGTTAGCAGGTGAGATCACCATGAATGCGATGAATCACTGGCAGCCTTTCTTCCGATGTCCGCTGAGGTAAAGTTCAGATCTTGACCTTCCACTTGCCTGGGGGCCGTTACAGGAATCCTGCTTGGCTTCACAATTGCCTGTTAAGAATAATAACTGATTAAGTAATTGTAAGACCTTATGCTGAAGAGTTTTAAATACATAAAAGCATTCTGAGCTGTCTCCTTACAATAAAAGGTATGGCGGCCCGTGTTATATGTTATAAAAGAAACTGTTCTTTTCGATCATTGTTCCCTTCTTAGCTGTGTTTATACTTATAACCTTTAGCTAATAAGGATGGTGAGTGCAGGCATTAGGCAGCCTAAAAAAGATTGATGCTTTTGATTACAGAATACTATAGGATAAATTATAAAGTTCAAATCTGTTACCACGTATTCTTTTAAACTCTGTATCTGAAGAAACAGAGGTGTCAGTTTTCTACTTGATGTTACTAATATATTTTGATAAGATCTGCATATTAAGAATGAGCCCTCAAGTACAGTGATTTAGTACTGCAGTTGTATGCTGTACTTCACAGTGAGTAGAACAAACAATAAAAATGTGAATCCTTGCTTCTGCTCTGAAGGACAGTGAACAAAGACATGTAGGCATTACAGCTGGCAGGCATGGAGAGGACTTGGTTTTCAGAATTGAGTGGAAAGAGGAAAGGAAGGGGGCTAGTAAATGTGAACAGGGAGGTTAATTGCAAAGTAAATTAGTTTGCTACAGAAAGTGCTGAGGCTGAGATCCTCAAAGGCTATGTGTGTATTAGTAAACAACACTAGGGAATGTGCCAGGCACTGGAGCTTAATCGCCTAAACTATGAAATTGTGAGCATTGTTTGTAGTATGGTTGTGGTGTCAACTAAGTAGCACTATCCCAAACGTTTCTTGGAGAGGGTTTGGGAGCTAGGATAGGGCAGGGATCATTACCAGCACGTGGATTCCATTCCAAAAGTTTAACAGCACTGACATGGGCTGCTCAGCAGAGGCAGGTGAAAGCCTTCCTTCTGTTTTTAACAGGCTTTGGAATCACTCCCCTATACAGAGCTCCAAACCACCTACTGGGAACATTGCCCATCCACTGCTGTTCCCCAGACTATAACTGGACATTGAGAGAATGGTGGGTGCCATAAGTCAAAATGGTGCTGGGCAGCATTGTAAAAAAAAAAAGGTGTTGTCAGTTGTTTACTAGTGCTTGAGCCATGTGCTTGCTCTGTTTGGTTCCTAGAATGAGTGTAGCCTGTGCTCTAGCTCTGTTAAGTGTATGCAGAAGATAGCACTTTATCTTGGAGCATGTTGGGACAGCTGAAGACTGAAGGGTAGTGGCTGGATGTCCTGACAACAGTCTGGTGGGTGGATCAGATGGGGCAGCCAGATTTCCTCACAAATACCATTACAGATCTGTCTCGTGCTCCTGACAGGAGCCGTCCCAGTAAATGTGGTATGCATATGCTGGCTGAATGAGGCAAAGCTTAGCTTTACCGCTAGGGCAACAGACTTCAAAGGTTAAGAGCAGGTGAGAAGATACTGGTGAATCATAATGAGCTTCTTGGAGTGCTTTTTGTAGTTCCTTCAAGCATCCTTAAATTTCACAGGGAGCAGAAGTGAATTTAGGGCAGAATTTGAGCTTGTGTAAATCAATGTATTTGATTGTGTCTTCCAAGGCTGATTTATGCCAGCATGGATCTGGTCCTCAGATTTTATTTAGTAAGTAATCTGGCTAAAGTTAGTGAATACTAGTTGCTAGGACCTCCAGGGCTGAGGCATCACTGTGATTCAGTCACTGAATTTCAATTAGAAAGGAGTACAACTGTGCTCCAAAAGTGAAACCTTGTACATTTTTGCTGGACTCTATACAATAGTGACTCTTTTCTGTGCTGCCAAAACACAGTCAATACTGGTTAATTACAAACCATGCTGCTGTAGCATATATATTCAGGCAGTAAGTATAACACCTTTCTCTCTTTGGTTTGCACACTTCCCTGAGAGCACACAGTTTGACTCGGAACTTGCTTCTGCATTCGTTATCCTCATAGCAAATAGATGCTCATTAGAGAAGGACAATTCTGGGGTTATTCACTGTGAGATGATGTTATACTATACATTTTAGATGCTCATCATAGTAACATCAGTGCCTCTTGCTTTCAGGATCCAGATTGATGGTTGAAATAAAGCAGATCTAAGCAAAAGACACTTAGAAAGCACTTCTTATCTTTCTGGCAGAGAAGGTGGCCCACAGAAGTCAGTTGCAACTTCTGCTGGATTAGAAATGCAGAGCACTGTGGTTTTGAATTGTGAATTAGTGATCAGACTTAATATTCCAATATTAATTAATAATAATCAATAACCTAGTAGTATCTTAATATCTGAATATTAAGCTAATATCCTGTTCTCTGCTGTTAGAATTTTTGTGCATAGGTGAGTGAGTGACTAGGCCAGTTAACACCAGCTGCTGACATCGTGAAGTGATTCAGTTTCCTATGTAGGACAAATGTAATTTTCAGGTTTCTTTTGGAATCTAATGCACAATATTAACAATGCAAGGTGGATTTTCTGGGCTTGTATGTTTAGCTGCCCTGTTAGGGACTTCTGTTTCTTGGTTTCCCCTTAGATTACAGTGTTGCTAGGCTGGTAATTTCTTCTATCATAATATGTACCAGAAACTTGCCTACAGTCATTACCTGTAAGCCTGCTGGAGGAGGAATCCTGCTCTTTAATGACTTCAGTGGGACCCCGCCCTTGGATGAAATAGGAGGGCTGGCATTTATTTCCACATAAGATACTAGCTCTTCACAAGAACAGCGAGTTACTCTTCTGTTTCGTTACTGCAGGTGAGTGCACAGCAGGGGTGCTGTGGCCATCTGCAGGTCACTGGTTTTTGGGAAACTTTGGAGCTTGGTGCTTTGCTGAACAAAATGGATTTACCTTTGGGTGGTCTTATTTCTTGATGTTGTCGATGCCACCGTTAGGCAAGTGAGAGATGGAGGTGTCTGTCTTTATTACCTGGATCTGGTAAATATTTCCATTGTGATACTAGGTGATGATCTGATGAGCCTAGAGAACTACTACTAGAAAATTAAGTCTGGAAAAATGACATCTCTGGGGATGCCAGAGTTTTTGTGAGGCTGTTTCAGTTTCTCTAGCTGGGATGAGTGGATATATATGATAACTGTCTGCTGGCCCTCTCTTGGTACTGCCGCTAGCAGTGGTACACTTACGTGCACTGCGGTACCTGCTAGTCACTGCTCTCTCTGTGTCTCTGTCCGAAAGTTCAGGAGGAAACGTGCACGAGAACATGGAAGATGGAGCTGTAAAGGGCTGGATCGTTCATCCTGCCTTTTTGAGATGTTCTTGGGGTTCATCATGGTTTAGCAGGCTGAGGGTGATGTGGAGAACTACCTCGGGAAGGTGAAAGGGACAGAAAAAATAGGGGAAGCTAAATATGGGGAAATAGAGATTATTTCCATTTATTTTGTTTTCATACTGATAGCATGCTAGAGAAAAGGTATTCATCCATGGCCAGAAGTCTGCAACATGACAGTAGATCTGAAATAATTGACATAAAGAAGTAAAAGCTTTGGAAAACAGAAATGTGGCAATTGTGTGAGGATGTTTTTGCTCCTTCTGTAGCTTGTTGATGGACTATTCTGCAACTGCAGCTGAAAGCAGACTTAGCTCTCTCGCTGTGATATTTAGCCTAATGGCACTGGTTTGATCCCACCCACAAAACAATTGAAACTCAATGTAACCTGTATCTGTATTTTAGTTAATCTATGTGTAGTTAGTCTGAATGTATGTATGGTTTACAGGCAATGTAATGGAAGAAGGGTTGGTTTTAGTACGCAGATAAGTGAACTGCTTCCCTTGCATGACTAATTCCAGTTTTTATTAGTGTGTGTAAAGTGTTGCTCTGTTAGCACACTGAGTGTATTTATCACAAAATAAAAGTCTGAGAAAATGCAGCTTTTGTCAGGCAGAAATGAAGAGTTCCCCTCTTTAGGTGTGGTGCTGAGAATGATTTTGTGTAAAAGAGGGAATGAATCAATAGCTCTTTCAGTTGCACGAGCACAACTTTTCATGGCAGGTATGTCCCTAGGCAGCGTATTTTTAGGCAGGTATGTGCAATAATTTATGTCTGAGCCGTTTGTTAATATTGGCAAAGAGTCACAGGTGCTCAGAGTGCTGATGAGAGGCTGGGGAGAAGAATGCAGCAGCAGGTTGCTCCTTCATCCCTGCACCGACGGCTGGCATTCATACACAGCGAGAGGTTGGAAAGGTACATTATTTTCCCCTGTAACTAATACAGGAATTAATCGGTGCTTCTTACAGTAGTTTCAAGAAGTTTTACTGATTTTGGCTTTCATGATTTTCAGCAGAATCTTGTGTAAAAATGTTTATAGAAAATCCTGTCTCCTGTGCAATTACTCTGCCATATGCAGTGGCACATCTTACTTATTCTTTGAACTTTGTATGCTCCCAGGGGGATTTAAGAATAAATACTGCCACAGAGCACAAAATTAACATATCAAATTAATTTTGTGTACTACACACAGTGTGATGGATAATGTCAGTTCAGGGCTTGATCCGGCATATGCTTAAGTTAAGAAGATTTCTTGGTGTTATTTTTGTTTGTAGTTGGCACGTAAAGGTCTTGGTTTTCTGTAGTTGTATAAAACCCCATATTAAATAAATATAGAAATAACGTATTAACATGGGCAAATAAAGAGTACATTAGGTTCTTCTATAAGGAATATAACATCAAATTTCTATCATCATTTTTGTTTTTCATGAAGAGCAAATACCTTTGCAGTCCTATAATTATTTTCTGAAACAGCAAGTCAGTCGGATTACTTTCAGATCATTATATCAACTCTGTTACAAAGTGGCAATTGGGGATTACTGACAGTTTCTGTCAGATTTGGCTTGGCAGAAAACAAGTTTAACATAAGTGGCCATATAGCTGAGTTCATCTTAAATGATCTTTAAGGTTGAGATGTTAAGGTTGAAATGCTTTTAAAGTAAGCTAAACACTGCTTGTGTTTGGAATGTGAGCTGATGTATAATTAGGTTTCTCCTACAGAAAGGTTGGAATTTGTAATCCAATATTCAGAATCAACAGCATAAATACATCTTTTTAAAGTTTAGAAATGTGTAAAACTTCATGTAAGCTGATTTTAAAGATTTATATGCATGTAATAGCGTGGGTATGGAAGAGACTGGATTTTAAGCAAAGAAAATTCTGAGTTACACAGGATACTTTAAGTAATGTGAGATCATATTCTGGGTGGTTGGACTGTAAAAGAAAGTGGATTTGAGCAGCTCGTATCATTATATATTAAAAATAAACATGTAGAGACATTTATTAGGGTGAAGGACTGTATGTAAGATTTAGGATACACAACACTATCCCTTATAGTGCTTTTAAAGACTGCCATACCTTTGTTAATATTTTGAAAGTTTTCAAAACTGAACAAGCTTAACACATTGCAGAAGCTGGTTAATTAATTTATTTAGCATTTTTGTGACAAGTAACTGACACTGTCTCCTTAATAAAGAGATTTTTGCAACTAGAGGGCTTTTTTTGTTCTCCTAAAAAAGGAAGGATCAAAATGATGGCCATGATAGCTTAAAATTTTGGCCAGCATCTCCTGGCTGTTTTGGAAATACTGTGGTGCTGTGTTCTCTCTTGAAGGGAAAACAATGTCTTTTTCACATGCACTGTGACTTCCCATGCTAAGTCAGCTTGAATTAAAGTTGCTGAATGTTCTGTGGCAGAAAGCTTTGAACCTAAATTTGATTTTAGACTTCCTCGCTGCAGCCCGAGGACAGCAGGAGAAACGTGTAGTGTTTTCACACAATACTGGAAATCTTGTGGACATCCGACTGCCTCCCTTTTCCTCTGTTTTATGCATTAGTATGGTAAAAACACATTCAGCAAGCCTGGATAAGGGAGGAACAGAAGAGAAGGAAGGTAGTAATGAAAGCTCTATGAAGGAATGCTTTTCTTCCTTCTATTACGTCTCCCTGCTTGCTCCTAGAAAGTGATAATGTGTTTTGCTCTTAGGATTGTGTGATGGCTCAGAGCAGAGTGTACACATGTGGTGAGCTATCTAAGTGGAGAAGGGCAAAGAGCAGAAGGTGAGGAAAGAGAGGTAGAAGGAGGTG
Source organism: Falco punctatus (assembly GCF_963210335.1). Classification (NCBI taxonomy): domain Eukaryota; kingdom Metazoa; phylum Chordata; class Aves; order Falconiformes; family Falconidae; genus Falco; species Falco punctatus. The sequence continues at coordinate 74,658,900 of NC_137583.1, forward strand.
AACGTGGCTGTGGCCCCTTCCTTCAAGAAGCATCCTGTGCAGACAGGGCTGTGTGATGTGGCAGAGGCAGCAGTAGTTGAGAAGCTGCTCCCTTAATCTAGAAGGGAAGTGGTGCAAGTAAGAGGGAAATTGAAGGGCTAGTTTGTTTGTTTGTTTTTTTTTCTCATTATTGCAGAAAGGAAAGGGACACTCCTTGAAGTCAGGGGAGGTTGATGCATATGTGCATGTAGACTCTTCACATGATCCAACTTCTAAGCCACAATATGCAAGTATTGCTGTGGTTTTTACAAGATATATGAATGGGGAAAGGAAAGTACATTTTCACTAAAGCTGGAGAAGATGGGATCTAGTATTCTGATAAAATGTGATACTGTTACTGGACAGGGAAGGAATGTGTGTGTGTAAATGAATGTGTAACTTCAAAATGTGTATTACATTTCTATAAATTCATTGTATGTTAATATTAACAAGACTAATTCTCACATTGACATATGAGAATAGTGTCAGTAATTTTTGCCCGAGTCCAGTGGCAGCTTGAGATATGTTGGCTCTGAAAATTTTAATGAGATTTCTTCCTTTTCCAGTCTGTGAAGCCCTCTGTGCACCTAAATGTCTAGTTGATACCTGACTTTAGGAAAAATAATAATACATTGACCTTGTTAATGAGGGAGAAAATTCTAGCAGAAGTGAGGTAGTAATTATCTGTATCAAGCTCAGGATAGTAAAAAAATGCAGGCCACTGATATCTTTATGCATTATTCAAAATAATTAGTGCAAGCAGTCAGTCTCATGTCAGCTGCTTTGAGTTTACAGGGCGAGACACAGTCCCAGGCTGGGGCCATACAGCCTCCCTCAGCACAAGTCTGTGCTTGAGCTCAGAAGTTGGAGTCACAGGTGGGACTCACTTGAACAGGTGCATTTAACAGTGAGCATCTGAGCAGCTTGCTGGCTTAAGATAGTAGAGAGGTGGCATTTGATTGTTCCTGACCGTATAGACATAATTTTGTGTTATTTTTTTTTTAAAAAAGTAAATCCGCTGTCTCTTAATCAGCAGCCAAAAGAGGAAGTAATTAGGTTGTGCAGTGCTTGCATGAGAATGAAAGAATAAATTGCATTAAGGAAGCTCCTTCTAATCAGAAGTACTTCTTTCTAGAAACAATGTTGATAAGCATAAATAAGAATAATGAAATCTGGATGTTGGTTTCTAGGACCACAAAGAATGCAGGTAGTTTTATTTACAGGTTTTGGTTTTCTAGAATCTTGCAAAATACCTTTTTTGTTGTGATAGGCTATATTTTATTTCGTCACCAAAACAGTATAAAAGAATAAGGAGAGTGAATATTAATGGGCATTACTACATGTAAATGGATTATTCTTGTACTGCTACATGACATCTATCCTGAAAATGAAAGGATGGGCTATATTTGCTAACGTGGTGTCCTTAATTCTGTCATTAATAATGATAGGAAAGGTAATGAAAACTACTTGTTGAAGACATCTCACAAAAATGATAAGTGAGAGCAAATAGATGACACATCGGGAAGAAGGATTCTTGGTGGCTGGAGATGATAGAGGAGTTCTTATTTCCTCTATCTGTTGTGGCTCTATGCCTGCCTCCTGGATAACTTTAGCAATTTAATTAACAAATATGAGCCAGTGTTTCATCATGTATAAAAGGTAGACAATACTTACCCACCTCAAAGGATCTTAATAATTGATTTTTGTAAAGTGCTTTGTGATTCTCAGATGGAAGACTACGGAAGTGTCTTTCATTTCAAACACAGTTTTGGTGTCTCTAGGCCTAGACTGATGAGGAGGTTTTGGATTGTATTTTGGTTGAAAGGCTTAAAAACTAAATTCTGGTTTAGGTGCTTAAAAGTTTGTATATGGCTTTTCTTTTTTTTTTTCTTCCCTCTCTTTTGTTTTAATGTCACTGAATCTGTCTTTTAATAATAATGATCTGAGAATTTAATTTGTCTTTTTTTCCTGCCTAACTGCACACATTTCTTTAATGTGTGATATCTTGGAAAACTGGAACTCTACATTGCTCACCCATCTTTTCCAGATCAAATTCTATAGTAAGAAATGAATATTTACCTGTGTTTCCATTGCTGCCTTTGGTTTGGGCTCAACAGGTACAGGTGTCATCATGTGTGGAGCGCCCTCTTCAAAAGCAGATAATTTCCAAGGTGGCAAAGTGTCTTTGATTCACAGCAGCAATGGGCTCCAGAGCTCAGCTGGTGTCTAAACGTCGCTGGAAACAACATGCATTTCTTGCTGCACATGTAAGCAGAAAGGATATGAATGCATAGTGTGGGCTCAAGCAGTAAGCCACAATTTTCATGCACTTGAGATATAACCATAATCAGACATAAACTGTGTTCAGTTTATGTGGTTGTAGCATGATTATACTAACACACTGTACAGGGTACTAAAGTATTCTGGTCTGTGCAGAGACCCCTTTAAGCAATGAATTAGGATATGTGATCTGCTGTTCGGAAGCCTTTTCCTAAGGCTTCGCAAGATGAGAGCTGCAGCGTGAGCATGGGCTACAGCTTAAGTCCTTATCCCATGGTTTGCCTTTGAAGACCGCGCTGAACCTCGCCTGCTGTGAACACCCTCCAGTGGACTTGTGCTTGCAACAGAATGAGGTGTAAATAGTCTTCATTGCAAACAGCTTTCAGTGTTCTTTTGTGCAATCAAAAGGTGAAATCAGATTTGTCAAGAAAACTTCTTACTGGCCATTGTGACCCAGGTAACTAGCTACTGCTCAGAATCGCCTGTTTAGAATGTGTGGGGTCTGGGGGGTAGGGAAGACTTGGCTTTGGAAACAGAAGTTCAGTTGTTATTTGCATGCACATAATCTCAATGAATCGTTTATGTAGCACATGTGTAAATGAGAGCAAAATGTGACTCAGCATTTTGTGATGAAAAGCAGATAACCAGAGATGTGTCGTTTTGTTACGTGCAGCATTCCCAGGCCATCGCTAATGAAAGCCTTGGAAATCTGTAAGTAAATGTTTCTTCTTTGTGTCCTAGACATTAATGGTTATCAATAGCAGTAGGCTGCTGAAGTCAGCTTAAATGGCAAGAACGCTTTTCATGAAAACAGTAATGGGTAAAAACAGACTGAATTTGAAATTCAGTGCAGGCACATGCTTCAGGCTTGCCTGAGAGGTGAGGTGTGTAGAGACCTCTGTGTTGCTCATGATCATGAAAAACTGGAAAATGACTAATCACAGAGCTGGTTAAATGTGCAGCAGGCAGGCTTGGGTTCGGTATTGAGACAGTCTTTTTGCTTTCTGCCCACTGGCAGTTACAGGGTCCTGCTGCCTCCCTCAGCAGAAGGAAGGCTCCAAGAATTAGTGAAGTATTATCCATAGAAATCATAATATAGGCATAAACAGGAAGACTGTTTTGTGCCCCATACGTGCTCTGCATCTTCCTGCTTCCTTGGTTTAGCTCGCCGGCAGAACAGCTCCATCCGCTTGCACTGCCACGGAAGTTGAGATTCTGCTTCAGAAAAGGGTATTTCTGTAGCAGGTGACTTTCATACTCTATCTATCCCTAGTTTTAGGGATACTATCTCAGTATCTTACCGCACCTTTTGAAAATAAGATTGTCTCTCAAGCGTTAACTGAATTAATAAGATTACCTGCACAACTAAAAGTTAAAGCATTACTTAGAATCACATAGTCAGTGTAAGAAATCATCAGCTTTTATATAATTCCCATTTCTACTTTTAACATTCTCCATAATTCCTTTTTTGGACTGATTATCCCCTGTCTTTAAATCAGCTATATGCAAAAATGTTTTTTAAATATACTTTAAAACATTCTTTTTTGCATATAGATAAAAATTACCTGAGTTACGAAATGGTGTGTGAGTGTTCTAAATTAAATGAAATTTCACTTTCAAGTACAATAAGAGATTTCAAGATATCCTGTATATATGGACATACAATGTCAAAGTGTGTCATGAAACTACAGAAAATTGTGTTTAATATTTTCCTGAGGCCACAAAAGAGTTTTTAAAAGTTTTATTTATTATTTTAAACTTCCTTACAAGTTTAAACTTTTGAGGATAGTTTGGTGGATTAGAAGATCCCATTTTATGGACTAAGGTGAGACATAGCTGCACCAGGACATACTTCTATGGCTATATTCTACTGTGTTTTTTAGATATTTATTTTTAATATGACCTCTCCTCCGTATTATTGAAGGAAGTTAAATTTAGGCACATAGTTCTGGGTAATTATTTTTAAAATGTACATCTTGAAGGAAACCTCATGTAGGCAAGACTAATGTATGAGTGTTGGTAGTCATCTGAATGTTAAATTTTATATTTTTTTTTGTTTAAATTGTGTTAGACTTTGAGGCTGCTTTTAATTTACTGTAAAATAAAGATAATTTGTCTTTTGCTTGTAATATAGTTCCTGACTTAGCTCATCATCTTTCTCTAGCTTAAGCAACAGTGTATGTGCCTTATTGATAGAGTTTTGAGTGCTTCCTAGGAGAAGAAAATGTGGCTGTCATGTTTTGTACCATTTTCCTTTCCAGCAAGACTTGAAACAGGGGCTCACGCATCTCTTAGAAAATAATTGCTGAATATACAGAATGTTGAATGTTATGAATAAGGAAAGGTCTTTGTGCCAGATCACCTAGACACAGAGGGGATATTTGGTGGTTGTTGGGTTCTTAGAAACGAACAAATGTCTAGATAGAAAATACATGTCCAGAATCTCACCTCAGCTTTTCCAGGTTTATACCCATGTAGCCCTGTTGATGTCACTGCTGTTTTTCAATAATATTATCACTGTCTCTTTGGTTTGGAGAGTGTGCCTTGCACCTCACTGATATGACTTATGTCAGGGTATCATTATCTGTCTTTAATCTGATGTGCCTGTGTAGAATGTGAAAGAGTATGGGGTGATGCTGCTTTACCATCCTAGTGGGTGCTTTTCCATTTTCACGTAGCTTTAATTTCAACATCTGAAATATTGTAATCCATGAGTGAGGGTTTTTTGGAGATGGTACATATTTGTGTAAGACAATTCCTGTTTAAAACGTAGTCTTCAAAGATTCTAGTGCATTGCATAACTATGTAAAATAGATGATTTCTGGGATCTGCATCTGGCTTGCGTGGAGAGTAGCTCCTGTGCTGTTCTATTTCATTGTAGCTTTGTCTATCCTACAGCTGTGGCTGTGCTTGTAATGACAATTAGGAATTCCATCAAGATGCTTAATTTTTTTCATCCGTGGCAAAGAATACCTAGAACACTGAAAATGTGGCAGTAGTCACGGAGCTCCCCAGGACTTTAATGTCATGTAATAAGTTTGTATCAACTAGTTGCATCCATATACACAAAGCACTCCTGACTGTATGTGCTGGTTTTGGCTGGCACAGAGTTAGTTTTCTTCACAGCAGCTACTATGGGGCTATGTTTTGGATTTGTGCTGGAGACAAAATTGGTAATTCAGGGATGCTCTAGTTCCTGCTGAGCAGCGCTCACACAGAGCCAGGGGTTTCTCTGCTCCTCACCCCACCCCACCAGCGGGTGGGCTGGGGGGGCACAGGGGCTGGGAGGGGACACAGCAGGGACAGGTGACCCCAGCTGAGCAAAGGGATATCCCATACCATATGGCATCATGCTTGGCATGAAAGCTGGGGGAAGAAGAAGGAGGAAGGGAGGGATGTTAAGAGTGGTGGTGTTTGTCTTCCCAAGTAGGAGTTGTGCATGGTGCAGCCTGGCTTTCCTGGAGATGGCTGAACCCCTGCCTGCCCGTGGGAAGTGGTGAATAAATACCTTATTTTGCTTTGTTTGTGTGCGTGACTTTTGCTTTACCTGCTAAACTGTCTTTATCTCAATCCACGAGTTTTCTCACTTTGACCCTTCCAATTCTCTTGCCCATCCCTGTGTGGAGACAGTGTGTGACTGGCTCTCTGGGGCTTAGTTGCCAGCTGGGTTTAAATGACGACACGGTAGATACGTTTCCTCTGGATGTGTGTAAATCTCCTGTACGCTGTCTGTAACTGTTAGCAGGTACCAGGCAGGACGGGAGCAATAAGGAGGTACTCTAAAGGATTTAAACTGCTCTGGAGCTGGGAAAAGAGCCTGCTTCTGCCAGCAGACATGATTTGGAAACTGTACAAGGTCCTTTTATTGATTCTTTGTAAGACATGAGATAGAGGAAGAATACCCAACCTTTTAAGACAGGGTAACATACAAGGAGTGTTTTCAAGTGATTCAGCCAGAGAATTTTGCCTGGTAGAGGTAAGAGCGGCTCCTCATACTATTTATCGTCAAGGATTTACAACAGATACGACATAATTTATTGGTGTTTTCAAGAGGCAGCTTCCACTATTTTAAGAGCAGCTCTATAAGCAATAAAGTCATGCACATAATTAAAAGTTACTGTGTGTATTAAATATGTTCTTCCATTAGAAGAAGCAGTTTCAGCTAAGTTTGTCATCATCTACTAGATACTGGGTAGTTTACATAAAATGATACAGTAATTGCAGGGTGATTCTTGTGGACAGATTCTTAAAACTCTACATCACTGTGCAGCACTAATTGGTCCCCTGGCTGGAGTGCTGTTGGGAAGAAGATAAATGGGAATGAGGAGTAAAATCATCTCTCATCTCTATAGGTGGTTCCTAGTATTCACATCTTTATTACCATCTTTTCTGTGATGGGTTAGGCAAATTTCCAGGCTCTTCACTAGAATAATTTACACCTGCTTTAACTGTTTACATAGATGAAATAAAAATGTTGAAGTTAGTCATAAGAATCCATATGCCTCATCCAAAGCAATATAAAATTAAAATGCAGATAGATCTTTTTTCCTTTTTATCAAACTCAAAGGATGCTTAACTGACTGACTGATATGAAAAGCTGTAAAAGTTGCTCCAATTTCAGGTCAGTCTGATTTATTTTTTTCTACTGTGACTCATCTCTAAATTGTTCAAAATGTATTTCCAGTTACATGCGTGAGAACAAGGTTACTAACAGTGCTTTAGAGAAACCTACTCCAACACATGCTTAGGGCTGTTGCAACCAAACTCTGAAGTGAACACCTGCCCTTCCCCTCCCCCATGCTCGCTGTAAGCGAAACACCCAGCCTGCCCTTCCCTAGTCTCTGCTTCCCTTTGTCCATCCCAGTTCCTCCAGACAGGCAAGGGATGGCTGTGAGGAAGGTTGTAGTCCCGTGTGTAAAGGTCTCTGCCAGCTGATTTTCCCTTCCTACTGGTGGTCCTCTGCCTTGCTGTGAGCCACCTGCAGACCACAGTCTTTTGAGGGTGTCCCTGTCCCAGTGTGGTTTGCCCATGGGCTGCATCATGGTCCCTCAGGTATGTCTCTGCTCCTGGAGACTCTCCCTCCAGGAGGGCATCTCCAGCTGTGTCCTTGTGGGTCTTCTCTGCAGCGTGTCTCCCGCCCCCAGCAGCTGCTGCTTGGGCAGAGGTGCTGCGCGTTCCCCTGACTGGTTGCAGTTCTGGTGTGCGAGGGGAATTGTGTGTCTGCCGTTGGTTTTAATTGGCTTGTGGCAGTTGTGGCCTCCTCTCACACGTCACTACTGCAGCACCCTGCTAATTAAACTCTGTCATTTATGCCTGGTACAGTGATATATGTCAAATTTTATCTCTAAATAATTATCTTTCAGAAATGAACTCTATAGTTAAGTCTGTATTGGACTTCCTATCCCTTCCCTTGCAGAAGGGAACGGCTGTTGCAGCATCCGGCAGTGTGGTTCAGGGTAAAACAGGAACCTACACCCAGACTGTTGCAAGGTGCTTGATTGGCAAACGCATCTTGTTAGGCTGGGGTACTTGAAGTATGTTTAAGGTGCTATAAATTGCTTTTTTCCATGGAATAAGATAAAGTAGATTTGAGAAATTTTCATTAATTTCTTTGGTTGGTAAATTCATTGTAACTGTGTTTTCCCCATAACAGAGTGTTTTTTGGTGGTGTGGTGTTTTGATTTTTGTGGGATTTTTTGTTTGGTTTTTCTTATTTGTTTCTTTCTTTGTATTTTTTTTTTTAAGAATGTTCCCCTTTTTTTGCTGGATCTCAAATGTATTTGTGTGGTGAATGAAGTTCTAGCTTTGCCTGATCCCATCATCCTTTCCTGTCTGAGTGAATTAATTGTTTATGGTGGGTGGGATAGTTCCTACAGACAGAGAAATACAGATGTAGACTCTTAACTGGGATAGTTGTGGAGTGGGAGATGCTGTTTGCTCTAAACCTGGTAGGGCAGGGTTTTCAAGGATATGCAATCACATAAGACTAAGCCATTGGCTTTTCTAGAAGATGTCTTTCTAAAATATATATTTTACCATGGAACAAATTCATACTCTTGTAGCACTGGAAAAAAAAAAAAGTGAGATTTTGTTTCTGTGTCTTCATATATTTTTCATGGCTGTTAAGTCCCATGATCATTATGAAATCACATGTTTTCAGTTATGTATGTTGTAATTTCTTTATGTTTGTTTAAATTCTTCCAAGTATTTTTATGTACTTGTAGACAGAGTTAAGTTCTTTGTTATTTGCTGTCAAACCAAGAAATTGAAGTGGGATGAAATCAGAATAATGTGAGTTTAAAGTTTATGTATTAAAATAAATCTGAAACATTTTTTGTCTATTAGGCTCATGGCAGAAGTAAAATTAAATTCAACCACAGAGTACAGAAGAGCAAGATTAAATCTGTGATGCACTGCGGTTTGTGAGTGGAGAAGAATGATTCCTGCATATGTTTTACAACATTTGAGTGGAAACACTGATTCTGCAGCTTGGGATAGGAAATACAATCAGTGCAGCTGAAGCCAGCATCTATTTATCTTAAATTAATCATTCTCCAAGTAGGCAGTTGATATCCTAGTGCTGTGTGCCATCTTTTTTACATTCATGCAGCACACATTAAACCAAAGGACTGTTATTGTAGGAGCTGAAATATATTGTAGCACACAGATTGTAAATGTTTAAAAATGCACTTTCCTGTATCTTCAGTTGACAAACTGTATTAATAATTTTTCTTTTAATAGTTACAATAATTAGACACTTGGAAACAGAGATACTTATAAAATTCTTACAGTTTTTGCAAGTATCTTTTTTGAAGATCTTTAAATACAGGAGAAGAAAAAGAAGTTGCAGGTAGATTTCAAGTAGAATATTTTTTAGCTTATTTGAGGTTTTTAATTTCATGAATTTTATTTCTGATTTTCTCCACTATGGAGACAGACAAAAATCTGAGAGTTGTTGCTAGTTGCTTTTGAATTTACAGGGAATTGAATAGGTCAGGTCTGAATCTCACACTCTGGACTGAGTTAAGAGGAGGGAAGTTGTTCTTTTTTTGTGTTTCAGTTTAGATACATATAGTTTAATTCAAGAGCAGAAGAGTTCAGGCAATAGCAGCGCTAAAGAGAGACCTACCTTTGAGGCACAGTCTAGGACAGAGCTTGAGGTAGTGTTGGATGACCTCAATGTCATAAGAATGAATGGAATAGAAAGATAATTCACTGTTTCCTACTGCAGATGTAGTAATTAGGAGAAACCAAAGGGAAGAGGATGGTTAGTCATTATGGAAAAGGCAGGAAATGAAGCAGGCAAAATTTTCTCTTAAAGCCATCATATTTTTTTTTCCCCTAAGTACTGATGATATCTGACAATCATTGCCTGCCAACTAAAGTACTGCAGCTGGAATCTTACCTTACTTATTTTTTGTATTCCCCTATTATAATTTTTTTTTAATTCTTTCTCCTCCAAGTATTCTTTGTTTCTGGTTTTAAATCAATGCTACTTTTATTATTTTATTTATTGTTTTATTTATTTTAATAAATAAATAAAAACCCCAAACATTGTAGGATTTAGAGATCCTAAATGGCAACTTTTAATGTTTTAGCTTTTAATGTTTTTGGCAGCCTTTGTTTTATCTGTCGTGACATGCAGTACGTATACAGACAATTACTAGCTTTATATTTGGACGTTGTAAACTCATATAGACTATTCACTCTTTTCGTATGCCGACTGTTCTTCAGACACACCACGCTGAAGCAGTCCATAAGGACTTGCCACCCCTGCCCGTAAGCTGGGCTGTGAAGTGACTTGTCTGCTGTGATGTGGCTCAACCTAAGCTGACATCCCGTGTATGGAAGCGTGGGTAAGAGTGCATTCCCTGTCTGCGGTACCAACATGCAAGTGGTGGGTAGTCACATCTTAAATCACAATTTCTGAAGCAGATAGTTTGACTGTAATGTCTTCCCAAGACAAATGCTGGATGCCAGTATGGAACCAGGGGGAATTAATTTCTGCTTAATGGAAATAGCAAAAAAAGCACTTGGACTCACCTTAAGGTGTTCGGGGTGCCCGTCTGGCCTCTGGCGTACAGAAGAGGCTCACTGTCACTTGCCACAGGCACAAACCCTGTGCTAGTGATGCCAAGGACTCCTGTGGAGTCATTGTTGTTGCTTTGAGCTAGAGGTTTCCTGTCTCCAGAGAAGCCCTCCTGCTGCAATGTGGAGGGAGGTCTGTCTCTTACCAGAACTCAAGTTACACAGTACAAATGCTTAGTTATTTCCTTCATATATGGTGACCTAGCAGCTAGATAAACAATAGCAAGGAGAATCCTAAACAGAAATCAATAACATTATTTCAAATTAATAATTGTAGTGGTTAACATTTTAAAAACACCTGCCTGATTATCTTCTTCAAGCAAGACATGGGCTTTTCATTTATTGACCTGATTCTTAACCTCCCAGATTGAACGTTAGGAAGCATTTTTTTACAGAGGGGTTTGTCAGACACTGGAACAGGCTTCCTAGAGAGGTGATCGTTGCCCCAAGCCTGTCAGTATTTAAGAGGCATTTGGACAATGCCCTTAGAAACGTGCTTTAACTTCTGGTCAGCCTGAATTGGTCAGGCAGCTGGACAAGGTGATTGTTGTAGGTCTCTTGCAACTGATGAATATTCTATTGTATTCTGTTCTAAAATGTTAAGTATCCCGAGTTTGGAACAAAGTGGAGCAATAAGTAGAACTGCTCTATCTTCAAAGTATTTGAAAAAATAGGTTGCTTACAGTTTGATGAAAAACTTAATTAAGCCAGTGGGGTGGGTGCCTGTATTTTGACTTCTGGATTTACATCAAAAGGATATTGTTAAAGAAACAGTATGGACAAAAGGAGTAAAAATTCCAATTTGTTAGGAACAGGTGCCAAGGAAGCCACCCTTTGGAAGACGACAAGTCTGCACTGGAATTGTATCATCCAGATAACCATCAGGACCGGACAAGTAGGACTGAATGCATAAAGCCACTTAAACCTGTCATTCTGTAACTGCTCACTGTGGTGTTTATTGTGCTTATGTTGGAGGCCACTATCAGAAAAGGTAGCAAACTGCTTCCATCATCAGGCTGATCTGCTCTGGTTCTGCTATCTATATGAAAGCTCCATATTGTTGATTGAGGCATAGCAGAAAATATATATATTCTCAAATTATTATTGCAATGGCCAAGTAAATTTATAGGGAGATTAAGATACAATGTGTCTGATTTACAAAGATCTGCTTGCTCAAAAGAGAGCAATAATAACAGGCTTTTTTATCAGACTTGAGACTTTAGAAAACAGACTGAAATGGAATGCTGACAGACTTAACTATAGCAGTCCTGAATGGACCTACTAAGACATAATGTGTTTCGGAAGTCTGCAAAGGCTTATGGCTAACAGTGATCCGAAGAACTAACTTTTATTTTATATCTCAAGGAAATTCCTTATCCATTGGTAGAATGAAAATCACTTCATTTTTCATGTGCCTTGAAGCAAACTGTATTTGTGATGAAAATGTAGATTGAACGTGTCTTGCTTACCACTGGCACTTTGAAAGCAAAGGTAGATGTTTAGAAGTATTTTTTACTAGTAGGAGTACTCTTGCGTGTGTTTGTATTTGCACTGTATATAATGAAAGATTTACACATACATGCTGTTTGCTGCATACAGGACATAACGTACATACAAGACTGCAATATGTCAAAGCAAGACAAGGTTCTGCAAGACTAGGGAGCTTAGGTAGCTCAAGTGAGAGTAACTGTACAGCCACAGGCAAGTCTTACATTTCCAGTGCAACTGCTTAGGAAGTTATAGCAGAAGCCATATATTAATTGAACTTTTTCTTTGTAAGTTGCTGAAGTGTAAGTAAAGGCGTGTTGTATCAACAGATGGAAGTGAAAATAAACCTTACACAAATTTACTTCCTCAGGTGTTCCTTTCAGCTGTAACATTCATTTGTAATCTTGCACCCAAAGGGGAGGCAAGACAAGGTTTCTTTTTAAAGCATCAGATTTACTTTTTGGGCTTCACTATGTACCTTTTAGACAAGCACAAGCTAAGGCTTTATACATCCACAGCCCAATTTTCAGAACCATTGAGCACCATAGATTCCTTTGATAACATCTGGAGCTGTATGTCTTAACACCTCTGAAAAATCAGGCCTTCAGACATTACTGCTTCATTTCCCCAGGCAAATTGTCTCACAGTACCTGACAAAAAGAATGAGAAGTGCAGCATGCTGCAGTTCAATTTGTACTAACATTTATGTCTTTTGAATGTCAGGATGGCTTTTTAAATGTTTCCTCATAAAACTAAGTCCACTGTCAACAGCATTCCTCGCTCTGATTAGAGGAAGTACTCTACAGCTTAATAAAAATCCTAAACCAAGCAGAGAGCTGTCAGAGCTTTGGAAGAAAATAAGTGAAGCTAGCTCAGCCTTTCTCTGAGCTACAGAAAAGGCATGGACTGGTCAGGCATGCAGGTGAGAGCTGTTCTCCCTTTCTGCTTGATGTGCAAACCAGCTTTTCATGATACATATACATGTTTTTGTTTATGTCCCATACCTGTGGACAGGAAAGGGTAGACAGAGCTTCCTTCACTAAATCTTCGTGATGCTTGAGTGGAGCATTTTCCTAATCTTCACCATTTCTGTTTCTCATCATTTGATCCCTCTGATATGCCATGGTGAGATTTTTGTTGTTGGTTCATTGGTTGTCTGTTTTGAGAAAGGAGTAAAGGGGTTCTTTATGAATAATTGATCCTGTGATTTCTTCCCGGTTTGGATTTTTTCAGATCAAACTCTTTACTCAATGTAAAATCCTTAAGGGACGTCAGGCTCTCCAGCTGTCCTGAGGTTGGATTCCCTGAAGAAGGATGGGAAGTTCAGACTTCTGCATCCTGCTCAAGTCAGTGTCACCCATGCAGTAATGGAGGCGTTTACTTATGTAAGGCCTCTGCCTTCTGTTAAGGGGAAAAGTAGCAGAAGTCCCAAAATCCATGTAAAATGTCTTTTTTTCCCCCGAAAGATTAGGATTTACTTGCGTTTGCTTTGACAGTGACTTTACTGCATGGAAGAGCTCTTCTAGGGTGGCATTTACATCTCCCTGTTTGGTTACTTGAAACCATATGGGAAATCATATTTCCAGATGGGAAACCATCACTTTGTGGCAGGTGCTCTTAAGTATGGTTTTCATTCCAAGTATGTCGGAACCTTTGGTACAGAAGCTTGAATGTCATGAAACATGCTCCTATCCTGGATGGTCTCACACTGGAATATTGTATTGTGTAGGTTATGGTCAGTCTGCTATTGTCTGACTGTTGTCCAGAAAATAACTTTCCCCATTAAATGATCAGTTAATAGCTGTATCCATTCTCTCTTTCAAATGAGCACTTTCTGTCATGGTACCTTTTTCTGTTGAAATTCTTCTGTTTCTCATTTGCCAAGTTCCCTCCTCTTCTGCATGCTCCTGTTCAGAGACCCTTCTGCGCAAACTTCCAGTGCTGGTATCAGCACCAGTAACGCTGCCATTGCTTCTGCACTGCACTAAATTTTTCAAAGAGATTCAGGATATTACACTTAAGTGGTCTGTAAAGAATCAGGGAGACACTGGTGCTGTACAGATTTGTTCTGTTAGGTTTTGCTGTTCATTTATTCCTTTCCATGCATGAGACACGTCACTATACATCAAGCACTTCAGCAAAACTTTTGTGATTTGCAACATTCAATTTACAATTGAATATTTATTGTCAGGCTTGAATCCAGAAATACATGCTTATTTTTTTGTATGAGTGTACCTGTATTGTCATATATATATGGACTTTAGACTATGTATTTGGTAAGGGTAGAGAGGGAAGAGCACTAGGGCAGAGATGATGAGAATGCTGCTGTTGTTTATATGACTGAGCATAACGCACTCCAAGTTATGAGGATATGTTACTCTGCTTGTGGTGGAGAATCTGTAATGAATATAATGCAAACATTGTTCAAAGGAAGAACTGTACAACAGTACAATGGTACAACTCCTGTACAGCAGTAAGGAGCCACTTTACTTACAACTGAACAAAACGCTGGGAAGGATGGTCCTCTGGTAAATCAGTACCCGTGCAAGGGAAAAAATGAGCAGGGTTAGGGAGAGAGGGAGAAAGCTGACAGCCTTTGTGAGCTTCTCTGGCAAGGTAAATACCAGGCTGTGATTTGTGTTGTCAATCAGGTGTAAGGTTCAGCCTGAAAAATAGCAAAAACGTGATCACAGTTCCCATCCACTTAAGGAAATTAAAGGAACGTGGTAAAGATAGTACTAATCAGTTTATGAGGTGGGGAAAAGCAGATAATGTTGCTGTCTAGGGTCTGGGGGGAGGGGGGGGAAGGGTCAGGGTTGGGGCGGAGAGTTGTCTGGAATGTCTTCTGCTGGTAGATGTAAGGCATACAGTAGATTTAGCCAATGGGGCAACTAGAAAAACCAAAGCCTCCATCATCTGACCAGTCAATGAACTCACCAGAGACTGGCTGACTTAGACCTAAGTTCTCTCCTAAGTTCTCTGACGAATGGTAAGCACTCCTTTCTTGTAACATGTGGTTGTGCAGGTAGATATGTGTGTGGCATTGAGTCCTTTAGGAGTCTCCGTGACTCTAGATACACAGAAAAGAACATTTATTTCTTCATGCAAAGTCTAAGATGGCAGGTTAAAGATGCAGCTGTTTTTCCAGGTGCAGTCAGTGTTTGGCACTGTTAGCAGTAATGGATTGTGGACTTGGGTTAGGTTGTCTCCATTTAAACTATCTGTTGTTATACTGAATTATAGAGAAGAAAAAAGTTTGCAGATTTATCCCACCTTTTGAAAATATGATTTTAAATCATAATTGCTTGAATTATCTGAGCCCCATGTGAGGCAAAAGGATTAACTTAGGGGATAGAGAAATACAATTGAGATACCTGCCTGTCAAGTCTAATGAGGCATAACGGTTATTGACAGTGCACAATGTGATGCCTTCAGGATGAATGACTGCACAGAAAGATTTGGTCCCATAAAATGGGCCTGTATCTAGACATACCGATGATACTGCTCTGCCCAGATGGTCAAAAGCTTTGACTGGATTTTTTTTTTCGAGGTACTGTTTATGGAATTGAAATGTATGCTGCAAAACAGTAGCATAGGGGAGGTGGGAAAAGGGACAGGATTCAAAAGATGGAATTTAGAAAGATGGTTTGGGCACGCAGGAGGATTTTAGGAAGAGCAATGCTCAACTGGCATTGAGACTTGTCAAGGGCAGCGAGCCAAGCTCATACCACTATATTAGTAATAAAGGACCAAATGAGGACAGCGTGGGCCTGTTGCTAGATGGGGTGGGTGGATTAGTAACAGCAGGCAGAGATACAGCTGAATTGGTCAGTGCAGGTGTTGCCTCAGTCTTCACTGACTTGGTGCTAATGAAATCTAATTAATTTGACTTTGATAACTAAAAGTTCAGAGTGCAGCTGATGTGAAAGAAGAAATTGCTGCTTCAACTCTGAAGAAGCTCCTGCTGTCAGAAGTAGTCACTGTTAGTAGCTCATACTTACTTTAATAGTAGTGGGTTTGGACTTACTGCTTTAATAGTAGTGGTTTTCGTGGATTTTTGTTACAAAGTTGTTGACCAATCATGGGGATATCCAAATGCTTCAGAACACCTGTCAAGGATGTACAGGTATGCATACAAAGATTTTTTTAAAGAAAAAAAGCTTTGATTGTTGAAATCTACCATGATGCACTAAACAACCTTTAATTTGGATATTTATTCTATTGTGGACACAATGAAAGAGTCATAGCCACAGAGGCAGCTGGGAATTAACTCACTGCTGTGCTGCGTGTGTTTTAATTGTCCAGCCAGCCAGCCGAGTACACTTTTTTTCTGAAGCATTATCATCTTCCCAATTTGAGTCCTTAGCATAGATTCTCTGTACAATTATTAACACTGTTCTACTTCATGCTCAGCCTAATGAACTACTCAGTAGAAATGTATTTCTGTTATTCTTTATGGAGTATGATAAGCAGTATGCTTGATGTTTTAGTAAGTGTTGGGGAGGTATGTCTTTCAGATGCCAGTGGCACGCGGCAGTTCTTCTAAATGCCTAACTGAATCCAATCTGAGGACCAACAATATGGATTTGTCACAGGCATAGTTGTGGAGTTAATTCAGTTTAGAGACTTGTGACTTTTGTTCTTTATTAGAAGTCAGTGATTCAGTCCCAGGTTTTCTTATCACAATGATTGCTGTTGCAAATACACAGAATAAATAGCGTAGAGCCTACTGTGTAAATCAAATACAAATGATTCAACCTTGACACATATGATAGATAGGTAGAGGGTTAAAAACCGCTTCACAGAAGTAGTGCGCTCTCAGAAGAGATTGAGTTTAAAAGACAGGTCATTTGCAGGAGAAACCCCACATTTTTAAGTATAAGAAAAAATATTGGGAAAGAGGCATTAAAATCACAGCTTAAGGAAGAATTGGGGGGAAAAAAAAGATGTTAGGAATACATGGAAGTATAGAAAAAGCAGAAGAAAAGAGACTTTGGAAGGAGCAAAGCTGCTGTGGGAAGTGCTGTGATGAAGACATTCACCTCATACACGTGTGTGTGGCTTTTTCTAATGTGAACGGCATGCTGAGCTTGGTGTTAAAAGCAAGAATTTTTGTACTGTTTTCAACAGCAAAGGAGAGTTTTATCTGTTCATAGGGATAAGGCTTTGAGGATCAATAGCTCAGGAAGCCCTCTGAAAAGTGAATGCAGATCTTTTTACAAGATGTGGGCCAACATCTGTTTTAGAATACATTTTTTTTTTTTGTAATGTCCCGCAGAGTTTTCAATGGATTTGTTCAATTTGCTTCACATTTTTAAAAATTAAAAGGAGCCTACGCTTGTGGTTTCATAGTTTGCATAGGAGTCATTAATAACTTATACACCTTCCAGCCTGACTTCTTTGTCTGACACCTATTCAGCCATAACTATGACAAATTACTCTCACAAAGGCTTTTGAGTCCCTGGAAGTACAGACTGGAGTTGGAACCATTCATTTTTCAGAAAATTTAAACTGACTACTTGGTCATTGCCAGATATATTTCGTCAGGAAGGCTTTATGCATGACAAGTGTAGTCTTGCTTGTTCCTTTTCTGCTTCTAGAGCACTTTTTAGCACCTACATTTCTGGGCTGATGCTAAAAAAAAAATAATATTTTTTTCCATGAAATATTTAAAATATATTTCTGAATGTCTCATTCTTTGCTGATGGTATCATTTGGCAGAGGAGGATATCTCCAAGATCTAAACATTCTGAATCCATATTGTTCTCAAATTTGATATAAACTATTACAGAAGATGAAATGGTCAAAAATAGAGCAGCATCAACACCAATGTAATAATTTGTTTCATTCCTTTTCCCTCTGGCAAACAGTGTAATATGACCACCCAGTTGTTCAGGTCTGGAAAAGTCTTGGAGCCTTGTTTTCAGCTTCAAAATTATTTTTCCCTTGAAAACACCCGATACTTAATTTTGACTACTTATTTGTATTGTTGGTCAAGACATCTTTAAATTTAGGGTTAAAGGCTGTAAAAATGAAATATCTCTGAAAGACCAAGTGCAGGATAATTTCAAAATTTACTGACCATGAATGATACCTTAAGAAGTAAACAGGGATATCTCGTTTCTCCTTTCTTTGATATAATTTACAAAAGTCTTCAGAAAACCTGCATACTGCTCTGCAGTTCAGGAATTATACATTTAAAAAAATATTTTTTTTAATAAGAAAGTTTATTTCATTGAAGTTCACTTTTTCTTCACCATTTAAAGTTGCTTTTCACCTCATAGATTTTCCCATGTTTTAATTAGTTTTACAATAAAAAGTAAGATTATATCAAATACTAATTTTTCAGAATTACTACTTTAACATTTTCCCTACGTTAAATGTTGTGTCAACCCCTTTGAAAAGGGATTATTTGGTGAACTTTGCACTAATTGTCCGTAAGCTTTACTTAGCATAATTGTCCTTATTTATGTCTTGATTTCACAGACTATGAAGTTGAATCCACTTCACAACAGTGCTGATGCTTGGTATTACTCTGTTGACTAGCATTGCATGATGCGTTTAAGTGGTTTGATTCGAAAGAGGCTAGAAATAAAATATTGCAGTAATCTCAAAACTTAAGTAACTGCTGACAGAGGTTGAATTGAGTTTTGGTTGAGGAAGTGTTGAAAAGCAATGCCCAAATGTGTCTTCATATTTTTGATCCTCACCATGTTCTGATGAAACAGATACCGCTTTTTCGCTCTGATTTTTAGAGGGGTTCTGTTGTTGGTTGCCCATGTCTGTCCCCCCATCTGTCCCCAAGTTTTGACTGACTGGATGAGTTGTCCCAAAATAGTGTAGACATTGACATCTGACTTACCAAAGGTCCCTGGCACTTGATTGTCGGATGTAAAATAGTCCATTTATAGTTTTAAATACTAGATTATGTATTCAAGAACAAGCTGGTCATGAAGGGGTCTTTGTTTACTTTTTTTTTTGTTTTCTAAAATCTTCTGAATTTTTACAAAGAACATATGCAATCTTTTTATTTAAACATAGGATATGATTTGTACTTTCTCTAGGCTGTTGGCCTTCCCCCACAGCCATCTTAACCAAGTCCTGTACTTTTTTAAATGTCAACTTTAGCACCTATGGGATGGTGCCAAAGAGGTATGTGCCAGCTAAGGACAGCAAAGCTGTGCTTGTCTTACTGACCTTTGGAAATGTTTCTCACACATGTTAAGCCAGAAGAGCAGGCTATGGGAGTAATTGCCTAAAATCACCTCAACTACCATCTAGATTTGTTTCGGAAAAAAAAGCTACTGAAATGCTACTCTGCCGGTCCTGCTGAGATATGCAAGTCTGTGAGGAAATACCTGTTGTCAAGGTGTCAAAAGCCAGAGAAAGTTCTGATAAATATTCTGCATTAGTTCATTACAAAAGGGAGCCACTGGCCAAAGAAATCGGCATGGTCTTGGAACCAGATAGAGGTTTAAATTGGATCGACTTGGGATCAGTGAAATTTTAAAGTTTTAACTTTCTCAGTGTTCCTCCCTTTGAAAGGAAGAAAAAAAATAAAAATTTCAGCCTTAGAAATATTTCTGAAGTGTTAGCAAAGTAGGTGCTTTAGTTTAAATATGCCAGTGCTTAATAGTAGCTGGAACAGTGATTGGCATAGGGTTTTTTTGTTTAAAAAGCTCTTAACAGTGTAAGAGAAATAAGTATACCACGTCAGGTTATAAATCCTACTTAAAATGGGGAGGAAGGTACACCAATTATTAACATTTAAAAAAAAAAACCTCTTCCACTGCAAACAGTGGGGTTTGTGTTGTTTGTTTGGGGTTTGTGTTGTTTGTTTGGGGTTTGTGTTGTTTGTTTGGGGTTTGTGTTGTTTGTTTGTTTGTTTTTTCACTTTACCATAGTTATCAAGCAATGCCGGAGATTAGTATCTTATTCAAAGGCAAGCAAGACAGGATTCAAACAATTCTGGGGGAAATGATGAAAGATAATGCTTTTTAAAGTTGTCTGATTTTTCAAATACATTTATTATACCAGTCCTGTATTTTGTTATTTAAACATTATTCAAGCAAATGAACACTTTTAATGCTCAGTTTGGCTCTTCCTTCTGAAACTTTGGAAATATTTTTCCAGTGGGTGTATACAGTGGAAATAACTACATGAAAACAGTTCGGCAGTAGCACTGTAAAACAATATATGAAATACCAGTTTGCTACTACAAAGCAGTAAGACATAGATGTGGCTGAGAAATAGAAAACTTCAGACTTGCCTTTAAAAAGAAACTGTATTGTTGAGAAGCAGTATACCTTAGTGTGCCAAACTACATTTGAAGAAACCTCTAAAAAGCACTGAATTTGTCTTGCAGTGTTCTGTCCAGTGTTCATTTGGTATCTCGCAGGACTCAGTCCTGGATGGCAAAGATAGGAAGTTAAAAATAATGAGCAGAACAGAGGACAGAGGAACTTGGCCAGACATTGATGATGCTGCTTAATAAGTGAAAGCAGAGAAGTATGCATACAAGAGAAAGCCCTGATTTGTCCTTGAAGAGCTTAAAATCACTGTAGGGCATCTGTCTGCTTACGTGCATCCTGCTCAGCTTGTAAACGTTGCTCTGGCTGGTAATGAGTAGGAATTCAAGACACCCAAGACACTCTCAGTGCAGAGGAATATGGTGGGCCTTATCCCCATCGGGCTTGCCGTGAGCTGGAAACTACAACTTCACTGACCTGTAAAAACTGCGTTGCCCTTCTGGTTGGTAGGACCACAGTCTGAAAAGAAGAGAGAGTGGCTTGCTCTGCAGTGCTTTCCATCACTTTTCACACATATCTCTTTAAATATTACATAGGTATTTTAGATAGGGATTGTTAATATAAAAAGTGATGTAACCCAGTTTCTAGTGAGAACACTAAGGGTGAGAAGGAAATTAACTCAGATGTTTAGAATTAACTATTTTGTGAGTTACATTTTTTGGTAATGCTATGAAAGAAGAAATAAAAGACCCATTTACACTTTTAGGATGTAAAACTTAAAAGAAACACCCAAAAGCTTAAACAAACTTCGCTTTAAAAATCATGAATGAATGCAAATGAAGTTGGAGCTACAGTTCATGTAAAAAGTACTTGAAATCTGCCTGCATACATACAACTGATTTCTTGTTGAAATATTCAAGCTTTGAAAACAGTGTCATGTTTATGATTTTACTTGTCTGATGCAACTGTAATGTGATGAAAGTATAATGACAAGAATATTCAGCAAAGAAGCAAAAAATAATCTGTGAGAATTTGTTTATATAGAAAAAAGGCCTATGCTTATACATGTATCACGTATATATTTAAATACTGTACATGTATCACATATGACAAAGGTAGTATAAATTTCAAAGAGTCTGAGGGACGATTCTGGTAGTGTGATAGAGGATCTAGTGTAATTCAATTTATTACTTCTACATTTCATGACTGTAGGGATACCTGCCCTATCTGTGTAGTTCTCGGTGTGGCTTTTAGTGACAAAATAAAGTAATATAATCGATGTCCCCCTCAGGACAGCGTTGCTCCATGCCTTGTGCAGAAGAGGACTTCAAGGCAGATCCACCATTTCATTTTGACTCTCTCTTTCTTATACTTTTGAACATCACATCTCTGGTGGCAAGTTAATTCCATTTGTAGCTTCTAGACTGCTTTTCCACGGCATCTACATGTGTGGAGCAGTGTGCTCAGTGATCCTGTTACTAATTCTCTAGGTAGTACGGCTTCTATTATGGCAGTACCTATGCACCCTCATCGTGGGTTCTATTGTACTGGATTTATACAGACACTGCCCTGGTTTAGCTGCTAGTTCGATACCATTGTTAATGCTCATGGAAGTGTATGCATAGAAAGTAGGAATTGGATGAAAGATAAGCATACCATACATATTTTTCTTTGTTAGATTGAGGAAATCAAAGAATAATGGCTTTTTGGGTACATCCATTGGTTTTTGTGTTGGTTTGGTTTTTTTTTTTCCTTTAAGAGGCAAGAGTAAAAATGCATGTGCTTTGTCCTTTTGTGCCTGGTGCACTTAAGTACGTAAATTATAACTTTTCCTAGTAATAAAAGTGAGTGAATGGAAGCTTACTTTTTTGACTTAGCTCTGTCAGTATGGCTGTACTGGATATTGTGTAAATTCAGCATCAAAAGACTGAGTGATTTTCCTGGATTAATAACCTGAGTTTATGCCATGCTTTTACTAGAGCACTTAGGGAAGAATTGATCGAAGAGGCCCAATGTTAGTATCAAATGAATGAGATTAAAAATAAGCTTCTAGCAAATATGGAATGATTTAGTGTACTTTGTTGTATAAGAGATATGCCAAAGGCTTTAATTTTGGGTGTTGCCAAAATATGCGTGATCTTAAATCCTTACTAGTGAGTCAGTCATCCTACTAACCAAAATCTTTGAAGTGAAACAAAAAACCTGCAAGTTCAAGCTACATCAAAACCTGACAGTTTTTTCCTAAGCATCTTAAAATAGTGAAATAGGTTCTAAATAAATTGTTGTGCTAGGACAATTCTGTTAATATTAAGCACTTTCAGTGTGATCTCAAATGGTTATTGTTCCAGGTTACTTTAGGGATGGTATTTGATATATCAGATATGTTAGTTCACTGTGAAATGTCTGTGTGTTCAGTTCATTTCTTAGGAATCGATGGCTGTGACAGATCCTGTTACTCGTACCTATGTTCAATTGTATTTAAATTCTCTGTATTTACTTATTTGTTGTATTTATTATAATTTAAAATTTATTTAAAAGTTATTTCTTTCACTTGCTCAGCATTTCCTGTCAACCTTTTTTTTTTTTTTTTTTTTC
The DNA here is from genome assembly GCF_963210335.1 of Falco punctatus. NCBI lineage: Eukaryota > Metazoa > Chordata > Aves > Falconiformes > Falconidae > Falco > Falco punctatus. The sequence continues at coordinate 74,681,618 of NC_137583.1, forward strand.
TTTGACAGGTTTTAAACATGCAGAAAGAAAAACATCTTTCACAGGTTTGGAAATCACTGCTACAAAATGACAAAAAATTCCCCACAAATCTGGAATTATATTTGATAATGTTTAATTGTTTTAATAGTTACGATAAACATTTAAGCTTCACATCTAACACTGTGTACTGGTCGGATAAATTTTCAACTTTGTGCATCATCCTTCCATCAAGGGACGTGTTCGTATCATGTGTATTGTACCAATTGTGGTACATATTTTTCCAATACTAGGGAAACTGAATTTCCCTTATAACAAAATTATCAGATAAGTTTATATTGAGATAGTGGTTCCATTACAGCTGTCTTTCATTTATGACAGGGATCATATACTGTCTCTTTTTCCTGAAGTGTCTGCTAGAATCTTTTCCTTCAAATGATTAGATATTAATGGTTTTTTTTTTCATATCTACTATTATCCACTAGGCTTGTGATGTGTAGATATTAACATTTGTTTTTAGAAAAAGTATCAGCATAAAACCTTATCTCCTGCTAGCTTCACTCAGCAGAACTTCAGTAGTCGTATGTTGTTCGTTACTGCTAAGAGGCAGGTAGGGAGCCATCTTGTGTAGTTTGTTACATCGCTGATAGCATTGCATCATACACTTTAAACTTGCGCTAATGCAAGGTCTTCAAAATATGGAGAAAACATAATAATAAAGATTTTTCCTCTTCAAGCTTAATATTAAGCCATTGAGGCCATTTGTGCTTTCAGTTCAAATTTTAGCACAGACAGAACAGTAGGGTTCTCTTCAAAGCTGTTGAAATAGCACCTTCTTGGCTTTTTAAGTCTTTGCATAATTAAATAGTGTTCAATTTGGGATGGCACTTTTCCTTCTTCTTCCTCCTTGTTTGTTAGGCATTGTTCCCAGCTTACTTTGTCCCATTGCGTTGCGAAGTTCCCATTGACACGGTAAGCAAGGCCAGCAATAACTTGAAGCATTTGAAAGCATTAAATTACCTTGGATTTGTTTTCAGTTCAGGCAGGATAAAACCTTTCTCTACCTTCTCCACAATTAGCCCTCATTCTTGGGCACTGTTCTCAGCATTGCTGATACTGAAACCCAATGGACATATTCATTCAGATCTGGGATTATCTTTTATTCATGTTGTGCCTTCTCACATACTGTCATGTCAACAAATTACACTGCTATCTTACAGCATAATATTTATCTCTTTCATGGGAGAAATTCATCTTTCATTAGCAGCACCTTTCCAGATGCGTTTTGTTCCAGCCAGGATTGCCTGTATATTTCTATTGTGTTTATACTAGCTGCCTTCAGGTCTGTGTCCTTAATTTTAACACCTCTATATTGTTGCCTTTGCTGTTTGGCAGTTCAGTTACTTCCTTTAGAAACGAGTGGATCTAGCCTTCTTTTAGACTATGCAGGCTAGACTGGCATGTTCCTTTTGTTATCTGTGTTGATTGCATATTTAATGTTCTCATCAACATTAATATTTTATTCCCCTTATTGTACTTCCAAACTTTCTCTGATAATCATTCTTCTACTGTCGTATTCTTACCTACTCATTTTCCTCTACCTGTTAACTACAGCCACACATAGACCTTTGTCTGCTTCCAGGGCTTCATCTGTTTTCCTTTTTTCCTGCAGACTGTATAACTGAGTTAATGCAAATGGGGCAGATCTCCTAATTTCCCCCTGTATTTCTTAATTTAAAAACTCATCTCATCAGCCGTGCTAGCATTTGTCTCAGCTTGATTCAAACTTCTCTGGGGCCCATCCACAGAGCAGATGCCCATTCATTCAGTAGTAGTCATTTAATGCTTTCCTATCCAATGCTATAGTTTTCCCACAACACTAATTTTTGATCCTCATTATTTTGGTGTTTTTTCCTTCCTTTAAGAAAAATGATGAGAATTTCAATGAAAATTCCCAAGATTCCTTTTCTGTGAGATCTTCAGAGGCATCATCCACACTCTCATTCATGTGAGTTTTATGTTGTCAGCTTTGCTGATATGACGGATCGTCAGTGGGTTCTTCCTGACTCTCGTGAGGGTGTTTTTCAGAATCCCATCCTCCTCTCATGGCCTTGTTTTTGTCAGACAACACATCCTTCTTTCTTCTAGATGTGTTATAACAACAGACCCTCTTATTCCAACCCATAAGAGCAAGGCAAACTAAATTAGGCAGACCAGAAACTGATTATTTTACCTTATTTTTGTAACCAACCTCCTCATCTTTTCGTAATATTATTATTCTTAACTTCCTAAAGCTCAGAGGCTCCTTCTTGTTTCCCCACATATGCCTTGGCTTTTCCAGTTCTGTTTCCAAGGCAAGGATTTGGGCAGGAAGATGTTAAAATATTGTTGATCTGGTAAATCTTAGAAATTAAATGGTTTTAGACATTCAAGAGAAGAAAAGTGAGGATTTCATTCATGACAGAGGCATTTTAATGAACTGTGTTTATTTTGTAGACCCAATATGCTCCTGAACTCCATGCCATATTTGTGCCATAGTCTTCATTAGAAGCCACAGAAACTGTTTGTAGGGATAGGGTTGTTTTCCAAAGGAGTAACTGGACAGTTAAAAAAGATGTAAAATCCACATCTTTATCAGCTTTATGAAAAGCTTTGTATGCCACTGCAATTGCTGTAGCAGCTGATTAATGAAGAAGACTTTGTTTGAAATTAAGTAAATATTTTTCCCGTTACAGACCTTCCTATTTGATTTTTTAGTTTTTATATGATTCGATTGTATAATTTATCTTATTTTTATTTTTATTTCTTCTGCATTCAGTAGCTGAAGAAGCAGTAAGTATGCCACCTTCTGTAGCTAATTCTCCAGTGTCGCAAAGTGCAGGACAAGACCTTTCTTTTGCCATTTATCAAACATATAAATCATACTAAGGTTAGTGGGAGATATGCTTGTCTATCTTAGCATTTTGGTAAAAGTATGCCCATAGGAAAACTGGGATCATTGTATGCTTTTAAACTCTATACAAACCCAAAGATGTTTCCTTTATCAATCAAAGAAATTTAAAACAGTGTATTTCTTGCAGTGACACAGTGAAAAAATGAGAATGTAGATTAGTATTTATACTCCAGCATTGATGTCAGTGAAATTTTGGAAGGTGAAATTCCTCTCTGATGCTTTTTGTTACAGATGATGTTTAAGTGTATGATTACATAAAAATTGTTCAGTTGCTGGTGGTTTTTTTTTTTCAGTTTTGATGGAAAGGGGTCACTGCTTTTTCCTGTTTTTTCCCATTTTTAACTTAATTTTTACATGTATTTGCATAGAACTTGTAGCTACAGCATCTAACAATTTCAAAATCCAGAAGATGCTGTACAGCATGTGCAGTATATGACATTATTCCTTACGTTGATGGCTGAAGATTTTCGAAACTTCACATCTCAAGAGAAATACAGCATTTGATGACCCATTTGAGGTGCTGGTTTATAGGGGGAATTACAGCTAATATAGTATGAGTATGATTTGTGATGAAGAAATTGTAGAGGAAGATTTCAAAGTGGCTGGCCAAGTTAAGTGAAATAAACTGCAGGAATAGTGCCCCCTGAGTCCCAAGTGTCAGGAAAACCATATTCCTTTAAGGTACAGAGAACTTCTGCAATTTCATGCTTGGAATATTGCTTTGAGCTTGTTGTTCTGAACTGTAGGTTTTTATTTTTATTTTTTAATTTTTATCTGTTTGGCTAGGCAGAAGGTGCAAAAATCCAATTTTCAATGGATGAGAGTAATGCTGTACAAGTGGAAAGTTATACCTGCTTTGTTAGAGGAGTAAGGACTAAGTTTTTTATTTGTATCTTTTGGGAGAGAAATTCACATAAGGAGCATTTCTCGTCCTTGTTTGGGGTCCTGTTCCTATTCAGGCTCCATCTGTAGTCCGTGGAGAGGGCTGTCATATGTGGGATGGAGGGAATGTCTGCCTCCGTTGATGCGACTGTCTGCCTTCAATAATGCTTAAGCTTCTGAACAGCTACACTTCAGGGAGTCAAATTTCAGACTTTGTGCATAACATAGTGAATGCCTCTAAACACCTGTATCTGCTCTGGAGCATGACAGTGCTGTGTTTTCTGCTGTATGTTCTGGAATTACTTTTGGTGTGAAGATATTACTGCAGATGTGTCAAGACCCTGAGCTGAGGGTGAATTCAACTTAACGTAAGCATTGCAAGGAGAAGCAGCCAAACAAATGTCATTACATGTACATACAAATTAGGTTTTTTTACCTGAACATCAAGCAGGCACACACTAGAGACTCAATTGTTTTGTCATTTTCTTATGTGTATTTACCTTCTCTACGTTATCAGCAAATCGACAAGTCTAAAGATTGGCAAGACAGTTGTTTGTGCCCCGTAAGAACTGATGACTGCATAGAGACGATAGATCACAAAGTTGGAGTCTTCTGTAACATGCTGGTGAGAAAACTGCTGGAATATGTATGCATAGTCCCTTAACCACCAACAGGTGTCATTAAGAGGGTAGACAGACAGAACTGGAAGGGATAAAGCAAAAAACTACAAATGTATAGTTTGGCTAATTAATGAGTAATGGCAATATGATAGCCACCTGGAGAAACAGGAATGGTGTGAGTACCTGAGAGGCAGCAAAAATGCAGTTAAATTCTTTGCATTGATTAGGGTAAGACTGTCGTGGTACTGCATGTAAAATGCGCCAAAGGGAATGTGACTGGATGTAATGGGATATAATTTAGTAAAGAGACAGTTCAGATCAATAACAAGACAACTACCTGACACTGAGATCTATACAATTGTGAAAGAGCTTTCTTAAAGGAAATCTTAAAAGCTCCATCCTTTAAGACATTTAAAATTAGAGTAGGAAACATCGGAGAAAAAATCTATTTTGACAGGAGATGTCTCTTTCTCTCACTTTCTCTTCTAAAGCACCCACAAGTATTGCTGTAATACTTGGGTGCTTCAGGATGGACTAATGGGACTTTTATCTGTAATTTGTATGATTTTCTGGTATGTTCAGTCCTCTGAGTAGCCTGAGTACTTTTGTGATGTGGTCTATTGTTTAATGGGTTTTCTCCATCTGGATTAACGCTTCCTAAGTGAACTCTGTCTTGGGAACTACAACAGAATGTTTTCGGAATTTTGTATCAGTGTATGTTCTTGATAAAATTTATAGTTTATGTGTTAATTTGTTGTCAGATTTATTTTTGTAAGCATGTCAGTTCTGCACTTACAAGTGCTGTGAAAAACAGTCATGTTCCTCCTTTTTATCTGTAGCAGTACAGCACATGCAAGTTAGTAATGTTTTAAATGTCAGCATGAACTACCACTTACTGAACGGCAATAATTTACAATAGTTCTTTCTTAGGAAAACCTGAAATGTTCAGAGTTGTGGTAGCGTTGGGTTAATGGTTGGACTCGTCTTAAAGGTCTTTTCCAACCTTAATGATTTTGTGATTCTGTGGAGAAGTACAAAGAGGGACAACTTCTGTTCTATTTCCACTAGGTTTGAGGACAATGAATAGATAGGTTTACATCCCGAGTATGTTCGGTATTACTATGTTTTCATGCACCTGTGACAACTTGCCTTGCTTTGGAAATACTGACAATTGAAATTAAATCCCCAGGCAATTCTCATCTCCGGATAACATGAACTAAACCAGAAGTGGGTGTAAGGAGAACTTGAACATAAGAGGACTGGTGATACAGAGGGAAGGCAATGGCAGCATCAAGTGAGGAGTTTGGGAGTGGGGTAACTAGTATTCTGGGGAAAATCCCCGGTGCATTAATGAGGCACGTGCACAATCCAAACTGCTGCTTAGTTCAAAGGATGTTTTTAATACAAATGAAAATATGGTAGTGTTACGACTTCTGTAAACACAAGGAAACTTCCAAAGTACTGAACTTAAACTCAGGTTGGGCCATTCCGTCTTAGAAAACAAGTGCTGCATCCACCCCAGGCACAGCCCCACTGTGCTGAGCTTCAGCCGCTAGCAGAGCAGCCTGTCTCCCTCCCAGCCCTCGGGTCTCTCGCCTCAGCAATCCACTCGCACTCAGAGCTGTGCACACAGCCATCCTCCTCTTGTTTGCATGTTCAGCATCTCTTCCTTCAGTAAATCGTGCTGCTGTCTCTTTTTCTTCTGTTCAGTTCCTGGACGGAGGCTGGACAGCTCCTTCAGCCTGTTGGAAGGGCAACAGCAGTTCTGTTCTCCCTTTCAAAAATACATAATGCCGCTTCTTCCTTGTTTCTCAAATCCTACCCAGATGATCAAAATATCGCAAGAATTCTTTATACAGTAGTGAACCAGTATACTGCTTCAAATATTCTTAGGAAGATTAGACTTAATGTGGTAACTTTTATTAAAGATCTGAAGAAAGGTGGAGAGAGATCACTAGTTCATGTACTGATTATAAAGCATGCAGTTTAGAAAAACAGAGGTTAAAAGGGTTAGTTTATTAATTTCAATTTCTGCCTTTGTTAAACAATCTTGATTTTGCTGCTGCTTCTTTTTCTTCGTTGTTTGCTTTGTAGCTTTTCTTCTGGCATAGACTTCATGTAGCTTGCGGCTGCCTAAAGAGTAGAAGGAGAGCCTATCTGTAATTTCTGAGTCTTAACCTTGAATCCTAATACTCTTCTGCCTGGTCTGTGCAGCATTATTTTTAATGTTGCAATAATCTCACTATGATTAGATAATCAAAGGAATGGAGTATGCTTGACATACTACGTTATTATTTTATGCAGCAATACTACTGTATCTTCTGATTCACTCGTCCTGCTTGTAGAATCCAGTTCTCCATTACTTTTTTGTGTGCTCATCTAAAGGTCTCAACATTTTCTTCTAGCTGTGTTTCTGTGTACCTTCCTGGACTTAAGATACATGATTTCCTACTGTATATTTTCTGTGTTTCATTTCTTTGGCTTAGTTTTTGTGTTCTGTCTCCCTTCCTTAAGCTCTCTGCTGTGGGTGCCTTGTAGCTTGCTTTGTATCTGAATATATTCCTGTTTCAATAATATAATATTTTTTATTTTGATGCTATTAAAGTTTCCTGCAGATATTTTCTATAGAATGGTCACTATGCTGGGCTCCTTGGTCTAAAGATTTAATTCCATCCAAGTATAGGGTGTTTAGAGAAAATCAGGATTTCCTGATTGCCAGACATTTTGTTTAACTTTGACACTATTTAAGCAGGACTTTTTTTATCTAGTATTAATAAGCTATTACTGGTTTTCAGTTGATAATAAATTATTGATCAAATTAGCCGTACTAATTGAAGAAATAAGTTGAAACTTTATGACTCTTAATTAGAACTCAGCAAATATTGATACTGTAGATACAAATAGATTTCTAAAGTATGGTAATGTAAGTCAGGCCCTGGGTTTGCATGTTTGCTTTATAAGCTTTTACAAAAACTTTGTCTAGGTGTACTTTGTTAACTTACAATTTTGTATTTGTTTTAAAACCCATGGATTTACTAACCCACAGAGATGACCCTTTGTTCTATTCTTCTACGTGTGAAATCTGAAGCATGTCTTAAGACAAAGCGCTGTTGGGAGGATTTACTGATCACTAGCAATGAACAAAGCTCTGATCAGTTATTCCAGCTATGATCTGGTCTATACTCTGCTGTCCAGTAGGCAGATTTTGTGTTACATCTCTGAAAATGAAAGTGCAACATGGAAAGTACAGCTAAATGTTTTTCTGCTGTCCTGTTTCCATGGTCCTTTCAAGGGATAGTGGGGCTGAAGAGTGGAAATAAAAACTTGCTTTTTTTATTCTCTTACACAGAAAAACATTTGCAGCTTCATGGTGAGAACTGTTGAATGTATTTTATACTGTGTATTTTTATTATTTTTCAATAATACGATGTGAAAGATTTTTTTTAAAGTTAAAACTGTCAGTACACTGAAATGTTTCACTGTTTTCATCTATTTATGGAATTTAAGCCTATGCGAATTTAATTGTGAAGGGCTCATTTTAGTTGCTGGAGGGATTTTTTTCTCTTGGTTTGTTGTTTTTCTAAAAGACAGCTTTAGTATATCGCCACTATAACTGAGCATCATTAATGTTGGTTGTAAAACTTTTCACAAGTTGGTTGTAAAACTTTTCACAACATTGTCAAGGTTGGAGAGGCCTATTGATTTTAAAAGTTTCAGAATCTTGTGCTAGCGAAAATGTTTAATAAACTTCATTTGGGTTTTTTATCCTTTTGAATCCATTTGCTTTAAAAGCTAAGCCTTTTCAAAGCTAAGGCTTTCAGAAGTATGTAAAATAATTTGTGTCAACCCTTCAGTTGAATTCATTCTCAGCTTTTTAAGTGCAAGGTACATGATTACTACACAGAGTTTTCTGTGCTCTTTTCAGTGAATGGTTAATTCGGTCCCTAATAAGCTAGCAAAACAGGTACTAATGTCGTTAAGGGCACTGTCATTTACATAAATACTGAGAGGATAGCTGTGCCAGCTGAGCTAGCACAGGTTTCTAAGAAAGAAAGAAACCAGAACAAACAAACCATGATCAAATTATAAAATTAATGGAGGAAAGGAGTATAATAGAGCAATATATTTACATTTTAATAGAACATTTGATGGTGTCTTTCTCAAAAGCTTATATTAAAGAGCTCATTTCAGGCTGACTCCTGCATTTAAACGTAGGAGTGTGGAAATACATTGTTGGTTATTTATGAATTGAAGAGTCCAGGTGAGTGCCGTAGGGCCTTATGTTTGGTTTATTTTTACCTGCTGTCTGTATTGACTCTTTGAAAAGAGGGAGACGATGCACTGGGGACTGATGAGAGAGCAGAAGTCGTATTGCAGTGCAGTGCTTCCTACGTTAGCAGGCGGCTCCGCTGCCCCACTCTGGAGGAGCCGGAGAAGGGAGTGTGTCCTGTGCTGCATCCAGGCGGTCCAGCGGATGCTGGGGACTCCTGGTTGGCACAGAGCTGCCCGCTCCCTGGGGAGCCAGGAGAGGAAGAGAAAGGAAACCAGAGCACTTCAGGCTTTGGTGGAGCAGTGCTGTGTGTGAAGGTGAGTAACAGGCTGAAGACATGAACCTCAGTGGAAGATTTGGAGGAAAGGCAGGTCAGAGGCAGCCTGAGTGCTGGTATGAAGTCCTGGGAGCTCTGCAGGTGGCAGGCTGTTTCTGGCAGTGGTGGTGGGAGGATGCTGACAGTCCTTTGCAGAGCCTGTGATTAGGTTCTGCTAGTGAGACAGAGGAGGAAGGCGCTCTTGAGTGCACAGTCTGTAAATGGGCCTGAATTTAATGGAACAATAAATAAGCTATGGGACATGCTTTATACATGGCAGATCACCCTGGGGAAATAGGAGTGTATTACCTGACTCTCGGTGCTTGTAAAAAGTTAGTAAAGGGCATATGTAATCAATTTAGCTCTCAAGGTATGGTTTGCAGTCTGATTTTTGCCAGCTGGTGGGTGTCCAGCATGCAGGAATTGTTCCATCCAGGTCATCAGAGAGAGCAACCCGAAAAACATTGCACTGGAAGGCATATGTAAAGCTTAATTGGCCTCTAAACAGGGAGATGAGGGATCAGAAGAGGAAACTAGGTATTATAAAAAGAACACTAGTTGGATGTGAATGTCTGGTAACTAGTACTGTAAACGCTGGTAGAGTTACATCAGTAATCACTTCCTATTTTCCTGTTTTACTTGCAAGTCTGAGACAATTGATGTTGATTACCAGGAAGGAGGTCAAACTAGGTGAAACATGCTTCAAGTCCTAGTTAAGATCTATTTAAACTGTCCCAGACCTTCCCCACAAAACTTCAGGTCAATATCAGCACCCAGGAGGAGTAAGTGGTAAATTCAGAGTTTTAAAGCAGAGGTGACGTGTAGCTGAATAAACAGTCAAGCACCTTTTCTATGTATTGTGATCTAGCCTGCAGTTGACAAGTGTCAGAAAGCAGAGAGAAGCCATTTCAGAGAGAATTTTTATAGTCGTATGAAAATGAAACAGGTATCTGTTACGTATTCTTCTTCTCCGTACCTGTAAAATCAAATGGGATTAAAAATCTGTGGCGTATTTATTGATACACATAATAGCTGGAACCTGTGGTATGGACAAGATCTGGTATTATTCCTTTCCTTTTGTCCATGCAAAAGGAGGAAGACTGGAAACATCAAACTTCAGAGATGCAGAACAGAATACATAGAGGGAAGCTAGGATTTCCACAGACGGATCTTTTCCTAAGTGAATTCAAGTTCAAAGTTTTATGAGGTTGAATGTAATAAGAGGTTATTTTCTAAACTTTTATTTCTCTTACAGCCTGTAATTCTTGGTTGTTTTGCAAAAAGCCAGCAGCTGTGTGTTGTGTACAAAGACTTTATAGTTGTAGCAGTTCGCTGATGGAGCCTTAGTTCTTTTTCAGTGAAGCTGGACCGGTGATTATTCAGAAAACTGAACTTAACTACATTGTCCTTTTTTTTTGCTACAGATAGAAAATGCAAAATGTGGCCTAAAGCAAAAATTGGAATTAACATGATGACTGTGCTATGGCTATGCCATAGAAAGATTGTGCTGTTTGCTTTTTTAAATTTATGTGAAAGCACAGAAAAAAAAATTATCACAAGCAACTCAAATGTAATTGAATTGGTTGTATACAATACAAGCTTTTTACTTGTAACATTCATCAAGTGTTTCTGAAGTAGATTAGTAGAAGTAAATAATCCAGAAAAATCTTCAATTGAGAAGTGAAAGGCAGAAACATGATTGAAAAAGTGCTGTAGGGTTCATTGCAAGGCATCATTGCTATAGATATCTGCTAGCTGAGCTCATTGTCTTGGGTTGTGTTTTCAGATGGTGGAAAGGCAGAACAACTTTCAAGGGCCTAAATCCACCTGGTTTAACTTCTACATGAACCAAATTTCATCTTTTATAACATGATTGTGTTTACTAGGTCTTCAGTGCCTACAAAGGATCACTTGAGGAGGCAGGGTGAGATAGATATCTGGATTGTAGAAAACTACTCTTGGTTTCATGGATTCTGTCCCAGTCGTTCCAGTCTTCTTTTTTCTTCTCCCTCTCTCTTTTTAAAAATGGCTTTAATGCCTCTCTGATCTGTCTCATTACCTGTCACAGTTCTGTGACTCTAGGCTACAAGGAAGTTGGTTCTTCACTGACCATCTGCGCTTTAGATACTATCTATAGAATTTGTTGAAAACCAACATAAAGTGTTACTGTTCATACTTGAGCACAGTCTTACCACGTGTAAATTTGAGCAAGATTTGTCTGGGGATCGCTGAAATTTGGCTTAGAGAGCTGTAAGATACTATTTGAGCATTTCATATAGTCTCTGTATTGAGAAGGTACACATGCAAAACTTAGGTACGGAATGCCCCATGTTTATAGGACAATTTCCACCCCCAAGCAGATAATCTGCTGTTTTGAGTTCAGATCTTCTGGATAACTTGAGACTTGTGTCATGAGACTTATCCAAGTGATCTTATTTTTTCTTTTTGCATTACTGTAGAGTTTTCTATTACTTTGGGGTTTTTTGCAGCTGCTTTTCTGTTAATATAACTTAGTCCAAGGAGAGCAATATAGGTGCCTGACAACCTCAGAAAAACCCTTGCTTTGTGAATTAGCTTAATGAAATGAAAGAGAACGAAGTCAAACTCTTCTATAATTCTGAAATAACAAAATATATTACTAAATGTTACTGTACATAGTATATTAATTTCTAATCTTGTCTTGAATTTTTCTTATAGGTAAATTGTTCTCTATATGACAATTCCCAAGCAACATAAAAGCAATTCCTATAGTGATTTTTGAATGTTTTCCCTGGAAGATTGTCTGGCTTTTGAATTAACAATTATAATTTGCATGTGTTTTTTAATTTTTCAGGTAAACAGTCTGTTTTGTCATGCTGATAAACTTTAAAAAAATGTTTATCTCCATGAAACTCCAGTCAGTAATTTTCTTTTGCTTTTAGAGTCAGAATACATTTTAAAAGACTGTTTTTTAATGTAAATTGCACGCTATGTTAGAGAGAAAACAGATTTCAGTCAACCTGATTTATTTCAAATCTGTAACTAAAAAGTTGCTGTTAAAGTCTAAAGAGAGACAGGCATGTACAAGAGGAATACATAGGCAGACGCATCACACAATGAAATCATCTGATTTTGAGTCCTGGTGTTTGTGGATAAGGGTGTAGGTTCCTGATCATACATTTCCTGAAACAGCCATCAAAGCCAAAATTAGAATAGGTTAAGAACTATCTCATGTGGTCCTCAGTTCTTATGGCCAGTGGTCAAGCCTGAAAGTTTTCACTAGGGCTCTTCACTTGTCGTAAAGGCAGTCATACTGAAACTTCCCATTTCTCCCCCAACATGTGTCCTCTGGGGTTTACTGAAGCCTCAACCCCGGGCTGCACAGGTACATTGAGACTTCTGCAGGGACAGTTCCCAGTGCTGTGAATAAGGACAATATAAATGGCATCCTTTGTGGTTTTTTTCTCTGAGTTTTATGCTGCAGTGCTGAGGTTAGTATTAAAAGGTAGACATTTGTTTGCAGCTGCAATTGCACACTAGCATTATACATATCCTAACCATTTCCTGTACTAAATTTGGGGAAACAACATGGTTTCATTTAGTGTGTTGCAATTTTAGGTAAAAGGCTTTAGTGTTGTCATTTTAGTGTGCTTATGTTTGGGGGTCTGCACACGTGTATGTGTAAAATTTGTTCAATATGCTTTTACAAATCTTTTAAAGGCTTGTTAGTTTCCCCATTTAAAAATGTATTGTATGCATCTTTTGAGTCCTTGAACAGCAAGTTTCTGCAAAAGGCAGGATTGTATGGTGAAATTATAATATGCTGAAATGGGAGATCATAATGGAAACGCATATACATTCTTGCCAGTTGTGGCTAAAAGATGCACACAAAATTACTAATTAACAAACCAAGAAAAAATAATAAGGCCACTGAGTAAACTATACCTAATCTATCTACGTGAGCCTTGTTCCATATGGCTACATGTTAAACTGACCATATTGTTCCTTGTGTGGTAAATTGTACAGATCCCCTTGGCTTAGTGGTTCAAAAAATATGTCTGGAAGAGTTAGCTTGTGGCAAGCACGCTCTAAATCAATCCACATAAGGAAAATTAATCCTGAATTTTTAAAATATGTTTGGAAGTTAATTATGAAAATTGAACATCTAATATTTATAACTTTTTATTCAAACCCCAGTAAAATATATGATTTGAAAATGATTATTCTTTAAGTAGTAATTGCTACAAGTTTGGTTTAATCTTACAATATTTATGTCTAAAACAATTTGTCTAAAATTCCAGACTGTCTTTTACATGTAAATGACATATTGCATGTGTCCAGTTCAAAAACTTGAGCCCACAAAATGACAGGCACCAGATCTGTGCAAGAATTGCAACTCCACCCCCAATTTGAGACAGGACAAGAGAAGTGATGACCAGGTGCCTTTTGCTGAAATCTCTTTCCCCACAGGCAGAATTCCCTTCCTATGTTCCCCTCTTTCTCCTTCCCTCCATTCCTGTCCTCCATTCCAGCGTCACAGCTGATGATACAGACGTGCAACTCTAAACTATTTTTCTCCTGGCTATGAAGTGTGAAAACGCACAACCGCTGCATATGTCTTCTTCCTGCCTTTCCTCCAAGTAACGTTCACATTGAACTCTCAGGACTAATGCCCTGAAGAAGGGGGCTAGTTCTATAAATGTAGCATTGACCTTTTTACCCTACAGAGGATAGACCACTCTAATAGCTGTTAAACCTGCTAGCGCTGCATACTAAGGGCATACAGCGGTATTTCCTAATGGCCGTGCTGCCACCAGAGTCCTTCCAGTAAGGATGTGTATAATTGAGTCGTGTATCAGGATGAAATGACGCAGGGGAGATACTTGTTCGTGGGGGAGATGCAAGTGCTTTTCCTTGAAAGAGCCCATCTGGATGTGTGGTAGGTGGGTGATGGGTAAAAAAATCTGGGTGTATATGCCACACACTGTGTTACCTGCTCTCGCAATGTTGTGTATCAATAGTCAGTGTTTCTTTTAGAGCTCCAGATATGAAATGAGGTTATTTTCTGAGAAAGCCAAACTTGCCTAGAAAATAATTCCCTTACTATTGTGGAAAAAACTTGAAAGTAAGAATTGTAAGCTCTTTCTTGAGAAGATAAAGGATAGAGTTGATTATTATCTTTAAATCTCATGATTTTTAGGCCTATTTTTTAGGAGCTAGGGGGGGACTTGATAATACTTTCAAACACAAGGGACTGGCAATATTGCAGTTCCTTGATTCTTGAGGTCTATAGAGAGATAATACTGTATTACTTCTGCAGGAGCTGTATGGGTTTTTAAGCTTTGTGTCATAATCCATGTTGATGTTTGAGGTTTAGTGAGACATATTGTTGTGGTGTTGTACAAGATTTATTGGTAACTATTCTGTGAAGCCCACTTCACCCCTGTCTGATGTGTAGTACAAAATACAGGTACTTCAAATGGCACAAATGAACTTGTATGCAGTTGGTCTAAGAGTATTCAGCTTTATATGATATTTGGGGTTTTTTTTATTAATCACCTACCAATAATACAACATAAATGAGTAACTACTTTCTAAGATAACGAAATTTTTCAAGAAAGCTAGACTTTTGTCACTTGTGGTTTTAATAATGAGATTTTTCACTGAAATTATTGTTCCACCGGCTAAGTAGAAGTAAGAAAGTAAGTTTAGTGTTCTTTCTTTTGACTACTTGTAGTTCTTTATATTGTTTTCTGGCTGTACTGGTAAAAGAACAACTACTTTCTACTAAAGGGGTAATGCACTGGAATAAATGGTCTGACTAGTTGTAACAGTTCAGATGTCACAGAAGACCCTACTTTGCTCTGTGCGGTAGCTGGACACTGAAGTGTACACTTCATGTATTTACACTCTGAAATAAAAATAGCTGTTCAAGTCCACTTACGTGTACCTTAGAAAGAGATGAACCTGAGCAGCATCACGTTTTATGGTTAAATTGCCAGTACCAGTGATATCGTTAGGGGCAAATCAGGTGTAAATTAGCTAGTAAATGCATATAATTGCTAACTCGTTAGCTGTGCTAGCAAATCTTAAATTTACGTTGGTGACCCAAAGAAGGAGTTGGGAATAGGGTGGGAGGAAAGAGGCTGTGGAGTGGAAGTTCCCACTAGAACAAAATGTCTCAACTTTACTATTTTAAGTCTTTAACCAGCATAACTGTAACGTTATGCATCGGTCTCACTAAAAGTCTGCTGTGTGCCCTAGCAGCTTTTTAAGGCTGAAAGTCACATGTTTGCGTTATAACTAAGGATGTGTCTCTTCACAGTCTGTACAGAGCTAGTCGGTGGTGGTGTGCTGCTTAGCTCTTGGTATAATGTTGTATTTCAATATCCCACTTTGTGCAGACTCACTAAATAAGAATTCCTGGATGAATTCTGATGCCTTTATTTAGACTTCCTGTGTTATTTCTCCAAGAATAAAGGGAAATAACATTTTCCTTGAAGAGCTGTGGAGTTTCATCTGGTGTCTTCAAGAGCAGTTTCCACAACCAGCCCTCTTTCCCCCCATCCTCTATGGGTTTAAACTGCCTGCCCATCAAACTCAGTCCGCACTGCCTGCTTTCTACCTGTGGGCTGAAATTTTTACTGCACTTTGTTTTTCTTCCCTCACCCCTTGACCCTCCACAGCTCTTGTGAGGGTTTTGTACCAGTGTCATGGTTAAGTCTTAGGAGAAGCTGGGAAACTGGTTCTCCCTTGGCAGTGCTGTTTGTGTCCTGAGCAGTAGCCGTTGTGGTGGCACAGGTGTTTGTTACGATTAGGTGGTTGTTCTGCTCACTCTGTGCTAGAACCTCTTGCAAACACTAATACACCCCCCTAATCCCTTTTCACTCTGCTGCTGCTGAAGTCACATTTGTATTTCTAGAAAATGGAGGACTAACTTCCACAAGCTCTGCCCAATTGTTATGCTGCTGCTTCCTGGACAAGGTTATACAGTCCCTAAAATACAGGGGTTTTTTTCAAGGTTTGCACATCTTTCTAGCTGAATGAAAATTGTATTGGGTCTGGCTCTGACTGGCACTGCCAGATGTCAACATATTAGTTTTCCTGCCCAGGTAGATTTTAACTCATGCAAGTGAGCTGTATATTTTGGAAGTTGTTCCAAGCTTATTTTTTTCATCTGGTCTACTGGTTACTTGAATGCGTGTGGTTCATGTGCACTTGTGTGGCAGCTTGAATTACGTGGTCCCAAATCCTTTTGTGAACCAGCAAAAATGTCCACCTGTGTGGGCCATATCTTGCCCAGGTGAGCACTGAATGTATATAAACTAGCCTTGAGTGAGCTTCAGTCATTAAGATTCTACACCAGTACCTAATGATCATCTACATGATAAGTAAATCACAGTAAAAATAGGGTCTGATATTTAAAAGGTCAGACGTGCAAGTGTGCATGCAAAGATGTATGTGAATTTGCTTTTGTAACTTTATGGTATTTCATTAAGGATCTGCTGCACAAATGATCAATTTGATAAATTAATGGGTGGTCGACTGCAATCATGGTAATTGTGTATGCAAAGTAAATGTGTAAATATATGTACATTTTCTGTCCAAACACTTTCTGACAAACCTCATGCAAACCAGGCAATTTTATTTCTCTCATATTCAGATTTCTATTTCTGGTCTTGAAGCAGTTTCTCCCTTGCAATTCAAGACACTTCTAAAGAGGTTATAAAATTTTAAAGAGCATAAAAAAACCTATTAAATGGCATGAAAATGAATTAGAGCAATTGATTGAAAAAGTTATTTTCTTATGTCTTCTACTTCACCATTAACAGCATTATTCATATTATCTGTTAAAAATGGACAAAGATTGTTACGCATCTTTAAACAGTGGAAAAGAGGTTCTGAATCTTACTTATTTTTACTTTCATGAAGTTAAGGTCTGACTGCAGATCTGTGTGTAGGTTTCACTGAACTAGCTTTTCTCCTTTGTAGGAATGCAGGTAAGTGAACAAAAGTAAGCTCTAAGAGATGAGCAAAGTTTGATATTCTGTAGGTTTGTAATAGGATTATTTTTATTTAAAAATAAGGGCCAAGTAAAGTTGATCTCTTAGCAATGGCATTTCTGTTAGACTGCAAGTGTTTTTTCTTTTTCCCATTCCTTATTTCTTTATCAGTTGGATATCATGTACATCAGATGTAGATCATAGAATTTTTTTTAGAATATAGAATGAGAATGAGCTCTAGACATTGTATATGTTCTAATGTGCCTTTTGGAGAATGAATCGAATTTACATATCTGCTCAAATACTGTTTCCAGTATTTTTTCCTATAGGAATATGTCTAGACTTCTTGATGTATAGGAGTTGTGTAGTATTATATTTAATACATTTGCATATTGTCAAGGCACATTGGGTCATGCCGTTTGGCATAATTTTTCATACATAAAGCTGTGTAAACTGAAGTTTGTAAGAAGAAAAACAGATGAAGTCTTTGATATTTTTTTTCCCTATGTCTGCATTTTTTTAGAGGTCTCATCAGAACTGGAGAGGTTTTTTTGGTGACTAGGAAATTTAAAGAAGCAAAAATTACATAATGACCTAGGTTGGTCTAAACATGAAGCAAGACACTTTATTGATGTTAACTGTCTTACAGATTTACCCCTAAAAATTTTTCGCAGGATATAGAGTATTTTAGTTAAAAACCTTGAGAAATACATGTTTTGATTCATCAAAACCTAAGTATTTTCCCCCTTTTTTTTTTTTTTTCGCAAGTAAATGAGAACATTGTTTACAAAGCTCTAACCTGATCCTCTTCTGGTTATTGCAGATAAAGCAGATTAGAAAGTCCTCAAAACCTGCTTAACCAAATTTTATAATCTGGAGTCTATTTTTTGACTTTTTTTTGCCTTGCCAAAATGTGTCACACTACGTACTTAAGTGCACCCTTGCTAGCTTTGTTAATTTTTACATAACAAAAGTGATCAGATCTAATTTGAGTCAATAAACATGTAAGAGTCAAATGTATGAAAACCACTTATAGTCCACAGCATAAATTTTCAGAAATCTTATTGTAGAAATATCACATGGTTTTTGCTTGTCCATTCAAAAAATTTTATATAATGATATGTATTCAGATGCAGAATTTAAATTCAATAGAGTATCTTGAATTAGGAGGGACCCGTTAAGGATCATTGAGTCCAACTCTCCGCTCCCCATAGGACTACCTGAAACTATGACCTGGTTTTGAGAACTGTCAATTAATTGTAAGGTAAAAAAAGAAGTAGAAATAATTAACTTTACACTTCTTGAGTTACTGAATTTCAGCAGTCTGCCTGAAGCTATCCATTTTATTTTATTGGTAAATATGACTTCCTATATTGTTTACTAAACTTGGTATATCACCTTAAGGGAAATCCGCATCATCTTTTCTCTGGTTGATGTATCTAATATTTGATAGATGCACTTACCTACTTGTACTCAACGACATAGGTTTTATCTGATCCTTATTAAATGAATAAAAAACTTTTGCATGCTTCGATATGATGTGGCGGTTTCCCTTTCCTAGTAATTTTCATCATTTTTGTTTGCGAAGCTATGAACAATTGAAGCTGCTTTGAAAAATCAAGAGGAACAGATGACGAGCAGCACAGGGGAGGTTGACCAGACCACATGAAGCCCAAAGTCCTGCCATATGAAGGGTGGAAATAATAAGCATCTGAATAGAATCTAGTATTTTAAAGCTTGTGAAGTATGCTTAAGAGTTTAACCTGAGCAAGCTGGTGAATACAACTAGGTTCTCAGATTTTTGCAACAGATGATGGAAAGGTTTGTATCACTTGAGTCAAGTTCTTCTGAGATGCCTTTGTTTGCAGTTTTGAACAATATTACAGAAGAACAATCATAATTTTAAAGGTACTGGCATATGCATCTGTCTTGATCCACTCTGAACTATAAATTCCACTGATCTGGTGCTCACAGATGGTCTTGTTGGAAAATGGATTTTCAGGAAGTACTGCGTGATCAGTCCTCAGATGCCATTCCTTATGCATTAGTGTTCACAAAAAAGATTGAACACGGTTGTCTTATGTTGAATGAAGCAGGTGGTGGAGAATTCAGTGTTTGGATGCGTTGATGATCAAGCTCATATGCTGAACATGATTCACGGGGTATATTCTGTATATATAATTAGACACCATGAATAAAGTTGGCCTGTAACTTCAGCTTCCTTTTCTTCATAGCTTCTTAGCTTTTGTCTTGTGCTGTTTTCAGATTTTCAGTTTTCTTTCTGAAAGAATATTAGCCATTTGGCTGTTAAAGTTGTTTAAAATTTTACATTTAAAGTGTTATAATTGTTCATTGTATCTGAAAAATAATATTGTATTAATAAATATTGATTTCATTGTCTGATGTAATTGGGAATGCCCTTATACGATATCCAATTCAAAGTAACTGAACATGTCAAGTGCCTTTTTATTTTTGCATTGTGCATCAGGTAGGTGAAAATATAGCATACAACTTCTGAGTAGAGTAAGATTGCCAAAGAAAGTAGCTGGCTCTTTTTCAGATCTTGGTGTTCACTCGTGACTTCATGACTTAAAATTAATCCACTGCTATAATAAATTGCTTTATCAAACTGCAAATCCTGTAATTACATACTTTAATTATTATAATTTAGATGTGGTTTCCCAGGATGCTTCCTCCTCTTTAATTTTTTGGTTGTTCCTCTCTTCAGTTATGCTCCTGTTTTGTTTGCTTTCAAAGCTTTTAAGTTTGTCCAATGTCAGCACCTTGACTTTTTTCAGATCAATTTTCATAAGCATCTTTATCTCTAAGGCATAGTCCCTCTTGCTGTTCATCCATCCAATCCTTGTTTACTTATATTGTGTATATTAAATGGATAAATAAATGTAATATAGTCACCCATTCATAGTTACTTTTTTTGGAACTTCTGGGCTGCATTTCTCACCTGCTTGGTGAGAGTAGTGTAACTGATTGCAAACATAAATCTTCAAGTGTATTTTCTCTCTATCTGCAGATCACTGAGTGTACATAGTATTTTTCCTATGTCAGTTCTTAAGTTACCTACCAAATCTTTCAGTTAATTGAAAAGAAATATAAAAAGCAGTAGTCACAATTAAACCATTTTGAACAAGTCCATCAAAGAAGAGCTAATATTATAATATAATTAAAAATGTCAAAATCTGCTATTATTGTAGGACGTATGAATGAACTGTTTTATCTTTGCAGGGTAATAGTACAAACATTAAAGAATTATCCTTTCAGAGTTAAGGAAAAGAATTTATTAGTTCATAAGCTGTGAAATGCTAAGTGTTCTTTCTTCAGTGTGAATGAAAAAGAAAAGCTATGAACTGTCAGGGCTCAGTCCACTTTGCTTTCAAGTTTTACTGCCATGTGAAAAAATTATGCCTTCAGTCCTTGGGTCTGAAAGCCAGCTATAAAGGGACAGAGCAACTCTTTCACCTTGTGTTTCCATTCCTCCAAATCAAACTAGCTTAAAATGCCAGTGCCTCCAAAATAAGCCAGTCTCTTCCTGGTTCTTAAGAAGACATCCTTTTCAAGGGATGATCAGTTCACCTGAACCCTCGAGATAAGATGTTTCAGGAATTTGAGATTTAGCATTTAAGATTTGTATGAAAGCCAGCCTTAACAAGCCCCAGAAAATTGTTGGAAAATTATGTGCTCATCACATAGTTTTGATTAAGACATTTTAATTCCAGATTATATCAAGCAAACTGTTATAGACATTTTTTTCATATACCTTCTATTTGTGACATCAAGGGTAGATTGAATTATGGTGGCTTGTGTATCACCAGAACCATCTATTTTTTTTTTTTTTCATTTAAAATACTAGATGGGGGGGCAGGCTTGAGTGTTGGTTTTGTGTATGTATTAGATTTTCCTGAGTATATAATACCTGAGCCTGAGATAACTTGATTGTCCGACTGCGTCCTTTGAAGGGCAGAAAATTTCCTGACAGAAAACTGCATTATCATGGAGTTAAGAACGTTTGCCTTGCATATATAATATGGTAAAACTGCAAGTAGAATGATACTGTATGATACTTGTAATGATTTGAAGATGTGAGGTATCTAACTTCAACAAGGGTTTTATGAAATGTTGATTTTAAAGCCCGTCTGCACCTCGGCAAGAGTAAATGCTGCACTGCAGGAGCCCGTTGCACTGTGTTAGGAGATGCTTTGCTCCACCGAAGGACCGCAAAATAACACCACTGTATGGTGACCATCTTTTTTTAATTTACAGTTGTGCTACTGTCTCTGAGCATCATCACTTTGTCAAAAGGGAGCTGATGGAGGAAACACAGTCCCAGAGTCCAGGCACCTCAGCCCTTTCAGGGCTGTTGTTGCACTTTATGATGTGACACCGTGCTCGCCAGGCTGGAGCTGGGGGATGTGCCGTGCAGAGCCCTGCCCCTGCTCTCCTCCCAGACCCCCCAGTGCAACACAAGCTGCCTTCACACTGCTCATGGACAGAATGGAGAGAGTGATTGGAAGAACGTGTCTGTGGGAGAGGCATGGATTAGGGTACTCGTTGCCACCATGTGGCTCTACTTAAACAACCTGAACTATTGACTTAAACTGCTACAGCCTATCTGTTCTTGATACGGTCATTTTTAATGAATTCATTTGCTTGGGGGTCTCATTTGTTCATATACAGTCTCTAAGATTTCAATTATTGCAAATACACAGTTATAACTGCATTGTTAAAATAATTAGGACTCTGCTGGCATATGCTGTTTTTAATTGTATATGTTTCAATATGTTATTGCTGCACTGTTTTAGTCTTTTCTACCACCATGTCCTTTTTTCGTGACACTTGTAGGAAGTTAGTAGCATTGGCATCTCTACCACTCTGTCAAATTTTGTTGAACTTGATCTCTTGAGTTCAAATTGTTGCTAACAGACAAAAAGTGGTATTATATATGGCAGTGTAAGTTTGCCTGCTTGTAGGAAGCCAAGCTAAAAAGCTATATTGAAAATACATTTGAGTTGTAAAAAAACCCCAGGTGCTCAGAGCAAGGACGTCATGGTACTGTGGATGTTGGGGAATCCACAGGAGGAGCTGGATGTTTCCTTCAGGTGTTCAAATCTGACCTTCTCTTAATATAATAACAGGATGAAGAAAAGTAGATGCTTCACCAAAAGTGAGTCTTTCAAAGGGATAATGTTACAAGAAAATCCTTTTCAAATACAGTTCTGTATCATTCCTGTTGATACCTTTCTTTAACTAACATTCTTAAATGTGTAGAAAGATTGTGAAATATGATTATATTTCACTTCAATTATCGTCTCTCTAATATCACATTTTTGATAAAAAATCCCATATTTTCAGGAAAAAATACATACATTTCACAATATATGTTTGTGGTAATTTATTTTATTCTTTGGTGGATAATTTCCATCTGCATTTTAGCAAAGCCCAGAATGTCAACTGCATAGTCAGTGACCGTGTATTTAGTTGCCTGTATTCAAAAGATTGTTCTGGTTTTGCTAAAACTTAAGTGAAAATGGGGAAGCATAAAATGAAAAACACTTTCTTTTCACTTTTTGCCTTGCATGGATTTCACCCCCTTTGAAGAGGCCAAATCTTCCCCAGGGAGACTTGGAGAATAGCATGGGAAATGCTATTTGTTAGCTGCAGCCTTCTGTTTTTTACATATGGTGTAAAAAAAAGTAATGATTGTATTTGTAACAGTTCTAGGAAAGACTTTAACTACAAATTAACCTGTTAGCTGCAGAATGGATTTTTCTGTTTCACTGTAAAAGTGTAATTTACATTGAAATTGGTTGTATTTTGACAGCATTTCTCCCAGTGTTAGACCGGACCCCCAACACCACAAACACTTGGCCCATACTT
This sequence comes from Falco punctatus, assembly GCF_963210335.1. NCBI lineage: Eukaryota > Metazoa > Chordata > Aves > Falconiformes > Falconidae > Falco > Falco punctatus. The sequence continues at coordinate 74,704,509 of NC_137583.1, forward strand.
GATTTCACATACATTAGTTCCATGTCTTTGAGACCACCTGTGTGTGTAAACTTCAGCATATGCATAGTAGTTTGCACTTTTGGGCCTAAGTGATCTTTTGAAAATGGTCTAATTCTGAAGTCTTCCTGCATTTAGCATTGCCTTTGGTTAATGTTTCAGTGAGTCCAAAGACGGCTAAATACAAAGCAGAGAAAGATGATGGGATTAAACTTTGCAGCTTCAGTACAAAGTTATCCACATTGTGTTTAGTCTTTGTGGCAGATTTCTTCACTGTTGTTGAATGTTAAGCTTCCTGGAGGAAATTTTAAAGCAAATTGAGCCTGTGGCCAAAAAAAGGGATGTTACATTCTTTCAGAATTGCTAGTATTGTTGGAGAACCTCTGGGCACACCATGAAGCCCTTTCTACTGGCTCCTGATTCAAGAAATTCCTACAGGAGGTTTTGACTTCTAGAAGATGCTCTGTCAGTTGTCCCTGGCCAGCTGGTTCTCCATTTTTGGAGCCAAAAAGCTAGGGTTTTGAGACTTTTGTTCCAGCTGCCTCTGGATGAGGGAGGGTGGAGCGTGCTTGCGGCCAGTATAGGAGCCATGACTTGAGCACAGCTCCCAGCACCCAGCTAACATGCAGGAGGGGGATAGAAGCCACCTGTGCTCCTTGGTGGTGGTGCACCGTAGGGCAGGGTCCTCGGTGCCCTCAGGAGCGACTGCCCTGGCACGGCAGAGGCCTTGACCCAGGCTGAGCTCTGGAGGGAGGATGCAGCCCTGCAGGTGTGGGGCTGTGGCGGTGCCTGATCACTCAGGCTGTGCTGGGGAGGTGGGCTTCTTGGCTGCAGGAGGCTGTGCTGTGAGGGGAGTCTGAAGTATGGAGCTGCAGGACGTCAGCAGCCTGTGTGGCAGTGCAAATGCTGGGAAGGAGATTGACCAGATCTTCTATGAGATCCTGCAAGGTCAAAGCCTTGGTCTCTCCCAGATGTACTGAATAGGGGCCAGACAGAGCCTGTGCTTGTGTTGGGAAATGGGGACTCCCCTGAGGGTGAAGGCCAGGAGCTTGTGACTTCTGGAAATGGAGAACAGTTTCTGTCTGCCCATGGATCTTGTATCTACAGAGCAGATTCAGTGTGCTGGTTGCAGAGAGGGGGCTGGGAGCCATATGGCGTCAGGCAGGAGTGTCAGGGGATAGTTGTGCGTGATTCCCTGCCGTGCAGCGTGGAGGCCCACGCTGGCTGGCTTGACCTGCTGTCTAGGAAAGTTTGCTGCTTGCTTGGGACCCAGATGGAGGATGTTGTGGAGAGACTGCAGGGGCTTGTCAGCCCTTTGGGCTATTAGCCCTTTGGACTATCTTCCACGTAGGCAACAGAGATGATTCCAGAAAAGACCTGGAGTATATAAAGCGTGACTACATGGCTCCAGGGTGATTTTTGAGGGCATGGGAACCCAACTGGTCTCTCCTTGATCCTGTTGGTGAAGGGCAAGGGCTTCAGGAGACCTTGAAAGCTAAAGCTGTCTACACAGCTGCTGTTGACAACTGTATTTGAGGTTTATGATCATGGGACCATCTTTGAGAAATAGGGCTCATAATCTTTGGTCGTGGTGACTGGAGGGTGCTTCTGGGGACTCAGAGAAAATAAATCACTCATTCAAGGCAGGCAACAAGGAAGATCTGGGACCTGCAAGCCAGTCAGCCTCACTTGACCTCTGGGAAGCTGGTGGAGCAAATAATCCTGGAAACCATTTCCAAATGTTTGAAAGACAGGAAAGTGATTGCGAGTAGCGAGCATGGATTTACGAAGGACAAATCATGCTTAACCAGCCTGACAGCCTTCTGTGATGAGGTGACTGGCTTGATGGATGAGGGAAGAGTAGTGGATGTTTTTTATCTTGACTTCAGCTAGACTTTTATCATCCTTGTAGACAAGCTGATGAAGCACAGGCTAGATAAATGGACAGTGTTTCTATGTACTTACTTAGTCTGGGTAAATATGAGCAAGTAGAAACACTGTGATACCTTGACAATATTGAAATTGTGTGGAATCTGGATTTTCAGTGATCCTTCTGCACCATCTTGTATGGCTGGCTTATCTTTATTGTTAGAAATTTCAGGAATATAAATAGATTTTGTAATATTTTATTTTATTTCCTTTGGAGTGGCCTATTCTCCAAGATGTTCCCTGCTCTAAGATTTGCCTGTGGAATATTGCTGAGTTCGGGCCTCATACGAGTTCAAGTATGGGAACAGATTTCTGCCCTTGTCTGAAGACACACACATGGTGACATGTGACAGCTTTGCTCTGCATCCTATTTTTTTCTGATAAACTGACACTAACCTTGATACTTCTGACTGTATCCTATTAATACATGACTATAAGCGATGTATTTAATCCTAATCATCAACTATGGAAATGAGTATGCTTAGCCATCCCACCCTGGTATGGAAAGACCAGGGTTTATGGTTTGGTAGACATAGAGATCCTCGGGTTATCTGGCGACAACTCATAGTCATTTTCCAAGAACTGAGTTTTGTTTGGTCATAAAGGATTGCATATCATCCTCATTGCTAGAAATACAGGTCATTTTGGAAGTCTGTCTCCAAGGGAGACAGCAATTTTGATTTCTCTCCAAATGTAAGGGAGTTTTCCATTATTACTAGCCCTTTATTGAAACTAGGTTGACGTTCATGTTAGTGATGCTTAAAATGCTTATGTTGTTGATGTGATGAATTCAGCCAGTCTAAATATTTCAGCACAGAAACTACTAATTCACACTCTAAACTCTACCATTAGTTTGTCTTTCTATTTGTTACCATTTAAAGTTGAAAAGTACTGAGCTTTGTGGTTCTGAATTACAAAATACATTCCCTTTTTGCCCTGGTGTTGCTTGTTTAAATGAAGCAATCATCAGCTGCAATAGGGAACTCTGCCTCCTGTGACATATTGATGGAGGCGAACAAAGATAAATTTTTTTGGTTGTCACAAAACATGGATCTTTCTTGTCACCACTTTATTTGTCATGACCCTAGTTGCTTTTTTTTTTATACCTGCATTTCTTCCTTCAGATAACTGCTATGGGCTCTTTGCTGAATTCTTCAGAGAAAACGTGGAGAGTCTCAGGTGGCCTCATGGCATCTCTTGAATGTGAGAACTGCAAGATCCCCTCCCAGTTGGGCTGGACAGAGTTGTGATACTGGTTTTGATGGTGGTGCCTGCAGCATTTTCGGTTTTCTTGAGGTTTCTTTTTCCCCTCTTGTTTTTTGTTTTTTTTTAATCAGCTTGTTACTTGAAATCATAAGTTGCTTCACTGCCAGAGGCTACAGTTTAAAATTCACCATTATTTTACTTAACAATAAAAGTCAAGGCTGTTTTCTCAAAAATATTCTGATGAGTTGAATGCTTTTTAGCTGATTTGAGTCACTTATCCTCTTAACTGCCTTTAAGTCTAGGTACCTGAGAGTAAACTAGCTTTTCAAAACTAGACTTTCCTTTGGATCCTGTTCCTTTCAGGGTCATAGATGATTTTATATTGCTTTTGATTGGGTTTAATGAATCATTGTGGTGGTTTGGTTTCTTGTGTTTTTAATATACTAACCACAGAAAGTTGTTCTGACAACGTCGAGAGATTGCTTGCCTATGTTCCAGGGTCCACTTACTAGTCTGTTAATAATGATGGTTAATTTCAGCAGCAGCTGCGTTCTACCCACATGTGGATTTTATGATTTGTAATAGGTAGCATTGGTAATAATATTTACATGAGTTCCAGTCCTGAATTTATTGTTGTGGAAGAGACTGAAATCTCCCCTATATTGAGCTACCTTTAATACAAGTGTCAAAGTATAGTCCAATTCCTCTTAGTTGCCGTTGTCCACCTGCAACATTCATAAGAAATAAGACTGACCGTTCAGCTTGCTTTACATTGCTAATGCCGGGCTGGACCACAAGAACACTGTGCTTGCATTTGAATCACTGCCTTTGTATATATATGTGGGGGGAGATCCAGCTCCAGCTTGCACATTTGGTGAAAACAGCAGGGCTTCTTTCATCCAAATCTGTGCCCTGCCTTTCTTCTGCCTCTGCATAGGATTCCTCACTTAAGCGTGCTTTTAGGCTGGTTGCTTGCCAATGCGGAAAGGCTCAGATTGGTGCTTGAACTGCATGTCTGTTACTAATCTTTTGAGTTTAGTGCCCTTGTGAACAAACCTCAAAATTGTGGGGGTCTCATATGGATAAGCAGCCAGAAAGTTTGATGCCCTAGCCAGGCTTTGAAGATTTCTTTGATCTCTCCAACATGCCCTTCATGCTTCTGTAGCATTCCAAATCCCTCTAGTGACTTTGGACCTGATTTTGTTGTTTTTCTTCTCCCTTTTTACAGACAGTCTCTTCCTTTCCTCCAAGAGCAACCAGCTTTGATCATCTGGTCACAGAATTGCTCCCTGCCTTTGTTCGAGGCAAGATGTTCAGGGATCTCCTGCTTTTCCCTCTGGAGAAGAGAAAACATCAGAGGGTAGATGTTCTGTAGTAACCAAAGATGGCGGTTAACCTGAAGGTGCCTCCAGCACCCTTGACAGCCAACATGCTGGCTGCCGCAGTGATGTGTAGCCTTTGATCATACTTCACTTATATTCTTCTTTAATTGGTTTTGAGTCAATATAGTTTTGGAAATAAGAGATTTATCACTCTCGGGTCACAGTGGGGAATGTCTTACTGGGTGGATGATTGGACTAATTTTAGGCTCTGTCCCTTGGGTATATTTAGAAACAATTTCAGGGCTGGATTCTGTGACTTATGGTATGAAAGGTAGCAGACGGAGGATCATTCAGTGGCCTTTATTAATCAGAATGTCTAGCTAGATTATCTAAGAATTCCTTCTGTATTTAGAATGAAATAAAGGAGTAACCTTTAGTCCTATAGAAATGTAAAAACTTTTTTTCCTAGACACTTCTTAAACCGTTGTTTCAGTCCATACTTCTGCAGTGCCACTGCAGTGAAAGATGCTGGTGTATTCTGAGAGAGCAGAATTTGACCTTCCATTCATTGCTTTATAACTCTATTGTAATTCAGTCTCCACCCTCTGTGTATGGTCTCTGTCACATCTAATGCATTAATGCAGCATGTATTACATTGGTATTCTAGAAGTCAAACAATTGTTGTTAGATTTTTAAGCTAACCTCTTGCGGTAGTGTTCATTTTATGTCAACAGGGCAGAGGGTTTAATAAGAAATTCTGGCACTTCTGAGTAATGCAGGTTTTTTCATTTCTTTCCACTAATTTAATGAAGACAACAATTGTGGCCTTTTGAAAACCATGCTCAGTCTTAGGTGACCTTAAAGATATGAGTAGACTGTCAGTTATGAAACCAGAAGAGGGAAAAAATTTCATATTTGGCTTGCAAATCAGGAAGACTGGACAGTGCTTTGAATAAGCATCCAGAATATGTGTAACAAAGAAATGGACAGGCGGGATAAAAGATTAGTCTCTACTCAAAGTTGTGTCCACATTTTGTAGTTGGAAGCCGTAAGAGAACTGGGATTGCAGAGGAGTATAACATAGCTGGAGAAGATAGCCATTGAAGTAGGCAGAGAAGAGTTGTAAACCCAGTTTCCAACCCAGCACCTATTGATGATGACAGTTCATTTAGATGGGTTCCTTTGATTTTCAGCAGTCTGTTGCTTAGCAAAAGTCAAATCTCAATATAGAGCATAGGGTTATGGTAGGGCTACAGTACGTTTAAAAGGAAAGCATTCTGTAGAGCACTACCTTTGAATGAAGGAGTGTGGAGTAATGCTAATGGTCCCGAAGTGATGAATAAGGATCTGCTGAAAGTAGATATATGTATATGGAACAGATGTTAAATTACAATATCTCTTTAAATGTCCAAATTCTTCCAAAGTTGTGGCTTGGGTGGCAAGTTGAAACTTTGAGTCCTACTGTGAGGTTTTTTTTTCTTTATAGAAATAGTGATTCTCAAGTTCAACATCTTAAAGGCCCCAAATAGCAAGGGAGCTTGTTATCTGATTTCATCGGGATACTGTTGAATCTCTTATGGCCGCACTATAATTATGTAGTTCTGCCAACTTGTCAAGACATCACAGCACGGACATTGCTACCTGGAGAATCCACCTGCCCTGTCCTTCCTCCAGGTCATGTGCCCATCTCTTTCTTTGTGATGATGCTGATGTTTGTGTCCAAGGGATGAGGGAGCTGGTTCAGATTAAAACTTCACTCGGTCTTTTTTGGCCAGGTCCAATTCAACCAAGATTCACTCCTTGATCACAGCACAGCTTCAGAATGCTTGTACCAGCACGAAAGGGAAGGGTGTGTAAGGTGAGAGAACCTTAGGAGTTGATGCCATACCCCTTGCAGGGATATTGCAGGCCATGTGCCCTCCAGACATCCCTCTCATGTAAATCTCAAGCTAGAGTAGATGGAGCATGTGCTTTACTAGGCTGGGTTGTGGCGATTTGACCACAGATTTCTCCAGATTCCATATAGAAGAAGGAAGTTTTTCTGTGCTTTCACAGGATTTCTCACAGAACTTCGTCTTATCACCTCTAGCGAGGGAATTCACACTGCCGGGCTCTGAAGGCTCTAAATATCACCTAAATATCTACAGCAGCCTAAAAGGTATGATGTGTTATGTCTCAAGGCAATGTTTGTGTTAAAAATAATCTGGAGGGCCATCATCATTACAAACATGATGAAACAGGTGGTCACAAAATTACTGTTATTGTAATGCTTCCATACATCACAATGGAATTAAGACTATGTTCAACTTTAGGCATTGTCTGGCTGTGGGATTTAACTGTGTGTTGAGCAGTGGAGTGCTCTGCAGCATTTGGTATAGTCCAGTATGAGTCATTGGTATAGAAAAAGACCCAGAAAAAAGGTTCAGTTTGGTTTTTATTTTAATGTCTATTTGCATTTTCCTGGAATGGAAATGAAGATTCACTGCCTTCATTGTAATAAACCATTTTTTGTTAGAACTTACACTGTCAAGAAATTGGTGTTGTTGATTCCTGGGTATTGTCTCCAACAGCAGGTAATATGGAATGTATTTAAAATAATAGGTTTTCAATTATTTATCCCTGAAAAAATAAACCAAATCTTAAACAGTATGCTGATTTGTATTATTAAAATCTTTTTATTTCTAATTGTCTATGCAACTATAGAATAGATACAGGGAAAATAAAAGTCAATATAAAAAGTTTTTTCCAGAGCTTTTGCTATTCAATCACAGTGCAGTACTTCTTAAGCTGAATTATTGCATGTAGCTTTCAGATAACTCTGTTTTTTTATCAGCAGTATCTGTTTATAACTTGGCTTTTTATTGTGCCTTGAAATTCTGAGCACATACAGGTCCTTTTGCAACATAAGACTTCATAACAATTCATTTGACAGTAGAGTACTTCCATTCATATTACAGTTCTCATGGTCTAGGATCTGTCTGAAATGATAGTGGAACACTCCTTTTAGAGGTTAAGAAATTGTTGATCATACTGGTGACAGCTGAAGTCAACCAGCCACAACAAAAAGCAAGTTATCGCATCGGTTTACAATGGGATTTTTGGTGTGACAGGATTGCTTGGGTGCATTGGAGCCATAAATGTTTGCATTTTAAAATGAAACCGTGCTCAGAAATGCTTTTTTAAAAAGTTACCAATAAGATATTTGTTTCCAGGTGGACTTTGTCTGATATATCAGGCTTTTGCTGGGAAATCTTAGATGTTTTAACACAGTCATTTCACAGGCATGCAGGTGTAGACCACAGGAAATGACTAAATGGTCCAAACCTTGAAAAACAAGGTATTATGTACTCTAACGATTAAAAGATTTTGAAGTAGAGCTGGTGAAATGAAAATGATTGCTAAATAAACTTTTTCTTTCCTGATTTAAATATATCTGTTCAAAGAATAGCCTTAAGCCATAGATCATCTTGAGATTACCAGGATGTTTTAAAATGCCATTTATTCCTGTTACAGTCAGAACTTCTTAGAGTTAAGATTAAATTTTCCAACACAGAAAGGTATAAGCTATTCATGAAGTATCAAAAGGAAAATAAGTGGTGGTGAGCATGGTGTTTTATAATATAATCAACCCTTCAAACCTGCATACACAAGAAGAATGAAAAAGCTCCCCACTGAAAGGGTAGGTATAAGCAAATACATGCAATTAACCGTACTTGGGATCTAGTTAAGAAAACCATGTAGGCCCATGTTTATCTTTAATAGGTGTTTAATTTCATAGTTATTTAGCAGAGCATGTAAATGTATTCAAAGGTATGTTTGTAGGTAGTTTTTCCTGTGCAGACTCAAAAAGTGTCCTGCAGTGCAGCTTCTAGGGAATGATTGAACCTTTAAAGATCACCTGGTCCACCCCCCTGCCATGGGCAGGGACACCTTCCACTAGACCAGGTTGCTCAAAGCCCCATCCAGCCTGGCCTTGAGCACTGCCAGGGATGGGGCATCCACAGCTTCTCTGGGCAGCCTGTGCCAGGGGCTCACCACCCTCACAGTGAAGAGTTTCTTATTGATGTCCAACCTAAATCCACCCTCTTTCAGTTTAAAACAGTTGCCCCTTGTCACAGCTTTCCTGCTGCTTTGTTTTCTTCTTCTGGCTGGTCTTAAAAAGGACTCTAGCAATAAAGAAGTACACCATCTGTTCTTGCTGGCACATGCTTTCCTTCTGTAAAAGTTCCGCAGATCACAGGGACTCTGCTCTTCCAAGTCCAGGCTCAATCACCTGGCAGCTTTTGAGGGGGATTTTAAACCTTGCAGGGTTCAATCACTCAGATGAAAGTTGGACAAATCTAGTCTCAGTTACAGTGTGATCATGTTGTCGTAAGCTATTCCCATTGGTATGGATAATCATTAATATTTAACAGATTTCACTTATTCCAACCCTTGCAGATATGTGACACTGGATGGCCTGTGACTGACATGTGCAATGAGTTACTAAGTGACAGAATTTCTTTGTAAGCACAAATATAATTCAGAAAGTGTACAAAGGAAAGGTTGTAAATTGTGGTAGAAAGCAGAGTCCTCCTATTTCAAGAAAAAAATAATCTAATAATAGGAGAAAAACCCATGTAGGTTAGGTCAAATGAAACTAGTCCCCCAGCTTTTTTCAGTGTAACTACTAATGAGAAATAAAAAGAAGGCATTAGATGTAGTACGTTTTAACTTTCAATTAAGAAGCCAATACTGTGGCTCATAGGATTAAAGTAATTTGTTAGATGACAGCTAGGAAAAAACTATATCCCAGGACCAAATAGATGCATAAAAAGAAGTCCACAGATAGAACAGTTATTTATTATTTGTGTCATGGTATTGCTAAATGCTCAAGTCCTGAGTTAGTGCTGAACACTGTATAAAATAATAAACAAAAATAGTTCAAGTCCCCAAATATTTACATCTGGTGATTTCCAAGGTGTCCCAGCCATCATTTTTCCATGTGACTGGTACTTTACTACCTATTCCCTTTTTACCACAGTTTGGTTGTTAAGCTACTTGTTGGAATAGAGCAATACCACTTATAAATGTATCTTTTATATATTTATATTTATATATATAATTATATGTATATACATGTGTAACTTTCTGGTGGCTGAAAGGGAAGAAGTCTTTGAGGAGAAAGAAAATATGGAGAGTAAAAGGAGAGCAGCAGATGAGATGGAGGAATTTGAAACAGAGAATGAAGGCAGAGAGACAGTATTGATTAGTACTTAAAAACATAAATCTAGACCAGAATACACGAATTTTACTTGCTATCAAGCAGCTTTGTGCAAACCAAGCCTCCTTATGCTTCTGTTGGCCAGTTTTTGAATTGGAGATACTTAGTGACCATCTTGGTACAGTACTTTGAAATGTACTGACTAAAGAAAAAATTTAAAAAAAGAACAAGTTCATAATTTGTTTAATTTCTCCATGAGGAGAAATTAAATGACAGAGTGTAGGGCCCATAGGAATATGGCTAATGAATAAGGTGGGTAGGAACAGCGGAGAGAGAGACATGGAGTACACAATCATAAAACAGGCAAAAGAAGAGAGAAAATGAGGAAAATGAAATAAGAAAAACTGGGAAATAGATAAAAGTACAGAAGAGGAGACTGAACAAGGAAAACAAAAGGAGTAGGGAAAGGTCAAAATGCATCTTCCTGGCTGGTTTATTTTCTTTAGACTATTCACATTTGTTCCAGTCTGCCTTCCTGGACTGCTTTCAGGAAGTGATTTATTGTACAGTCTTGTATTTCCAACAGTTCCTCTTTTCACTTTCCCAGTAGCAAAGCTTCTAAAAATGCTTCCCTTCTAAAGATCCAGTGCACTAAAAGCTAGCCTTGTCCTCCAAAACGTGCCATCAGATCAGGACTCAGTAATGCTGTAGAGAGAAAAGCTCACCCCGTGGCCTGCTTGAGGCATGTTAGCTTTTAAAATTTACATACAACAGAATCTGCAGGAATTTCATGTTCTTCTGTTGTAGTAGTAGGGTTTTCAAGAAAAGTAAAACATCAGATGAAGTGAAAATTTGTTTTCTCCTGTGAAGATGTTGGGTCAGACAAAAAATATTTCCCATTAATAAAACTTCTCTTCACGCTCTCATCAGTTCAAGCTTCTTGTTGGGTTGCACTGGATTTACCCTGTGGCATTTACACTCTCTTAAATATGTAGAGATGTCTCACTGTCAGCCTCGCACTGTGGCTGTCACTTAGCCTTGGTGAGGTTAGCAAGTACAGTCTTTCTTCATAAATTAATGCTGGTAGCTCGGTAAGGTCTTCTGGATGCTTTTTATCCACAACTTCCTTGGACGGGCATATTTATTCCCAGCCTTGTGGCTTCATCCTCCCTGCCTTAATATATCTCTCTTTGGGGTAACATCGTATTTCAGATTTAAGTATGAATCAATTGGATACTGTTTGATCTGTGTATTGCATGGTTGCTTTTACATTGTCGCTGTCCCCTCTACCTGCCTGTTTTCATTTTTTTCAAGTCTTTAACATTTTTCTATCATCAGAATAGGCTTTTTTCAAATGTCTTGAAAAGAGAGATGTATTTTTTCAGTATTACTGCTATTTCCCCTGGCCTAATTGGCCTCTCATCTCTAGATGTCCTTTTCGTGAATCCCAATTTTTGTTAGTCAGCCACAAGGCCCTCAGGGCTTCCCTCTTTGTATCATATATATTTTTTCTCATTTATCATGCACCTTGGACTTAGATACCGAAATTCCAGTAAATTGCAGTCCTGTATTTAATGTGCTGCTTTTATTTTGTACGTAGAAAGCCAGGCTAGCGTACAGTGTCTCAGGCAATGTGTCATTCATCCTCAGTTTGCAGCTTGTTAATGTTATCCCTTGTCCTTTAGCTGTGCTACTGCCAGATTTTTTCATTGGACACAAATGTCAAATTCACCTGTCTTTCCCTATTGAATCCTCAATGTGCTTTCATTGCAAAGTTTTGAATCCCAGAGTTCCTTGTATGTAAAGGAGCCAGGCCAGGTGGTTGAGAGCCAGTAAGTCCCTTACAAAGAGTCTAATTCTGCGAAGGAGCTGAGCAGTATTAGGCTGTACTGGAGGTACTGGGAACTGTGTTTCTCAGGACCTCTGAGCATATGTTCAGTATCCTGCAAGATCATCTAAATACTTCAAGATTTCTCATGAAAAATGCAACCTGACAAGTGTTTTAGTTTGTTGATATGAACTTCTAAATCACTTTTGATCAGTTGGATCAAATTTTCTGCAACCTATTTTACTTAGTTGGAGCATCGTTAATAGATCAGAACTCAAAAGCATGGGGCACAACACAAACCCAGAGTAAGTCCTGCCTGGATGACTGACATGTGAAGACAATGGTAATGGGGACAGAGGAGAAGTACAAGGAGGCAAGACATGGCAGCATGAAAAACAGCAGCCTTGGCGTGACAATGGCCTGGTCACTGTTGGCATTTGGTGGCATCTTGTCAAAGGGGAGGGGTTGCTGCGGTGCTTTGGGGAAGCAGGGAGGTCCATCGGCCTCATGCGGAATGTGGTGAGTTGTCCAGCTGCTACGTGGTGGCAATTGGCCTCTCCATACCGAGTGACAGATGACCAAGTAGCATGTGTCTATTGTGGTGGAGACAGAGGAGGTTATGGAGTCTTACAGAGGCCTTACGTTTTCCCACAACAATGGAGAAAAGAGCTACATGAGGATGGGAGGGAACACAAAGAAGTCAGCTCCAGCCTTGCAAGCTTTAATTCTCAGCTGGGCAGTCAGAAGGAAATACCAGAGAGGGTCTGCCTTGGACAGGTACAGACCAGTCTCATAGAGAAGTCTGGCTCTGTGAAATGTCTGCCAAGAAATCAAGTGAATGCACTTAATTTCACAGTGAATACATGAAGTAGAGCCAGCGAAACAAATATCTTCTTCCTTCCATGTAGCATTATTCAGATTCTCAGCAACTTTGATGTGGCACCATACTGAAAAAAGTGATTGTCAGGTTTTTTCTCTAAATGATTTGGCTGGTATTAAAGGGCCCATGGTATGTGTCCATGGCACAGTATTGTACCCTGTGAGGTGTGAGAAGCAACTGTCAATGAACGAGGTTGAGGGCTGGAATGAGCTCGCTGCTCCACGTGGCTGGTAAGGCTTTGCTGGGCACAGCAGTCAGGTGGCCCTCCGGCCTCTGCTAGCCCAGCTAGCGCCCGCAGAGCCAGCGGTGGATCCCTACAGCATTGCATTGGTATCACCTCCAACACAGCCCTGCCCGTTTGTGAAAGTAGAGGTGGGCTAAGAGGTAGCTCAAAAGAGGAAGAGTAGACCAAGTCTAGGCAGTACCAGTGTTGCACTTATGTGAAAGTGAACAAACACACATGAACCTCTCAGGCAAGTGAAGACATAGGCTGGACAGTTTGGGGGTTCCTGATGTTACTTTGTACAGGTTGACACTAGGGGAAAAAAAAAAAAAAATGTATTTTCTTACACATAGTTGATATCTTTAAGTATCATTCCTGTCATTCACAGTCATGCACATGGGAAGAAAACCTCAAAAGAAGTACAAATGTATACATAACAAAGGGAAATCTAAACTATTGAGTTTTCATCAGGCAAAATGCTTCTGAAAGGTATCTGATGCAAATAAGATACATCTCTGTCACAGGCAACTATTTTTTTTTCCGCATGTTTTACTGTTAGAAGACCATGAAAACAGATAAGCTGTAAAACTTCTGTTTAAAAGAAAAAAAAAAAAGTTAATGTACCCAAAATTTCATTAGTATCTTGCTGATTTAGATGGCTGGATGAAAAAGCTTTTACATATCTTTCCAAGATGCATGTTTCCTCTTATGTCCAGATGTGAGAATGTGTGCATGTTGCCACACATATAAAAATGTGACTGATATTCTTGTGTAACGATATCTTGGCAGCCAGTGGGATATTATCCAGTCACTTACCCATTGCCCTTTACAAATGCTGCAGGAAATTCCAGCTTCTTTTCCCTGCTTCACCTAGAAATTTATTTTTGCATCTGAAACCTATAATCATGTTATGATTCTCTATTTGCAAATGTTTCAAGTTGGGGGTGGGGGGGAAGCGTGATCAAAGATTTGCATTTTCTAAGGGCACCTTTTCTGTTTCAGACCTGTAGTTGTTCATAATTCCTAATTACAGATTGTAAATTATATGAATGACTGCCTATTTTATTCACAAAACCACATGTTCTGTTCAACTGAAATGCATTTTTTTGGGGCTGTAACCCCAAAACTATAAATGAATGTTAATTTTGCCTGCTGAATTATTTGGTTCTCTTATTGAGCTTTTGATTCCTCTCACAAAATATTAATGTAGTCTATATGGAAGCTTTTAGTTGAATGGGACGCATCCTTTACTAACTATGTAGGAGGTTTGGAAGATACATTCCTTGAAAGAGCTGTACCTGAAATTCCTACGCTTTGAGCTGTATATAGAACAGTTCTTTTCTAAAGCTTCATCTGACATTGCAGCAGTTTGAGATTTCTGATGACTCTTAAGATCAACAAGATATAGGTTTAAAAATAATCCATTTCAGAGCAACAACATTACCCTGAAAATTTACTTTAGGTTCAGAGCTGTAGCTTTCTGTTTGATCTGTGCTGAGTATCCAAGACTCAGTGTATGAGGGAACACAGATGCTGCTTGAATATTTTTGAAGTGAAATACTTAGTGGGTTAGGAAATGTACCAATTCGTGGCACCAAGATTAACAACGTAATGTACATTTAAATAAATTGTGAGCAATATTCAACAGGGAGAGACAGCATTTACCAAGTTGCTTTTTTGTTAAATTGGAATAGTTTAGAAAAATGAAACATCACATATTTTTCATCAAGGAGTAGTAAGGGGAAAGGCACTTGTCTTTCTCAGGAAAGTAGCTCTTAATTATTGTGCCTCTTTATAGTATGTTTATAAAATGTACTCTGGGCAAATGTAAATTCTCTTGGAGCTGACCTGAAGTTGTGCAACTGCCAGGATTAACCTAATAATTACTAACAGGAGAGTTTATTAGCTTGAGTTTGGAGTCACACTACAGTGGTTGCATGGGCTTATTTTGGCTTACAAATTCAGGTAAGGTAGTGACACACTTGGTGGAAAATGACGTCAGATGTTCTACCTTAGCGGTACACATATGCACCAAGAAACATTTAAAATCTCTGAAACAGTAATATGTGTTGCAGGAAAACAGAATCAGCTTTCATTGCTGGCTGTGTTTACATGGTTGTAAAGCTAAAATAAACATAATATGAAACCTTAGAGGACATGATCCTAAATGTAACCTCCCCTCCTCGAGGTCATTAGATGTCCCTACAGGTAGGAATGAGGCAGGAGCCATGGGGGGTGAAATTAAGCAAACCTCTGCTTATGCCCTGGGACTGTGCTGCTCCAGCACCAAGCACCAGTTTTTTGTGGGCACAGGAGAGGTACCTACCATCAGCAGGAGATGCTGGACACCTTCCTGCAGGAGGGAGATAACTGCTGGGTGGGGGATGCAAGAGAAAAGCCCTCACTGGCTTCACACTGCTCTGCTGACTGGGTAGTGCTGCCTGAATACTTTGTTGTAGGAAGCCAAGCTGAAACCTGAAGGGACCCTTTTATGTATTTACAGATACAAATACAGACAGAGAATTGGGCATTTTGAAAAGCCTCACTTCCTGAAAACTTGCTGTATAGGTTACACTGTCTTGATGATTATTGTCTCTAATATGTGCATGTGATTTATTAGACATATGCTTTGACACTACCCAGCTTTTAGGAAATCAGGCTCAGATGTGGTTTAGGTAAAAGTTCTGACCAGGTCATAAGGAAGAGCATCACAGTTCTCCAAATGACAGATAATTCTTGTCTGGAAGTCGGCAACCAAATTTGCCATATCTAATATTGTCACATGAGATTGATGGAATTAATGAGTTTGGGTAATAAATGTTATAAAGATATTGCTCTAATTGTACTAGTAATTGATGCTAATTTATTTATTAAATAAATGCAGTAGCATAATGGTAAAAAAATGAAGGAAATTAATTACGATTATTTTCATTCATATGATATCACTTGCTTTCTTTAATAATGAGAACTAAAAAATGGTATGGTGATTCTCACAATTAAACCCGCTCAAAAATGATGGCAGAATTTTATCTTGCTTTAGATTAGAATTATTTCCTTTTTGAAGCCTTCAGTCAGTCACCAGTGAGAAAATAATATAGTATGTGGCATTCTGCTATTATTTGCTATGGCCTGTCTCTCAGACAGCCAAATTTCCACATTCGTGTGTCTGTAATGCTGAAATGTCAGCTTAGATGCATTTTTCTTCTGCCTTATGTCCCTTGAATAATAAAAATATTGGTATTAATATACTGGCATCACTAAAAGTGCCATCCCTTTCAGCTGACTAAAATGAGTCACTGACTTTTCTTTTATACACTGGACATCATATCGCTCTAGAGATCAGTTTATATGACAAATTAGCTGTCATTCAAGTAAAAATAAATCTTACCAGAAATACCTTCCATGCTGTTGTCCATGTTGACAAATAATATAACAGAGATGATGGATAATGTGGGTTCCCATTAGATTCTGATGATATAGTTGTATCTTATCTTTGGACTTTCTTGGGTAATTTTATCCTGTATTCAAATTGGGTTTTACTGTCTCCTCAGTATCTGCAGCTGCCTGGCTTTAGTCCCTGAAGGCCAAGAGAAGGGTCAAGAAATACTGGCAATTTAAGCTAAATCCTAAACTCGGTAAAATTACATCTGGCTTTACCCAAGACATAGGAAGTGAAGACCTGAGCTCCTGTGGGTGGGATAGCTGCTTGATGCATGAAAATTGCAGCAGAACAGTGCTGCTCTTGGTGAAAAAAATGCTGAGGTGTGGCTACAGCTGCCCCACAGCATCCAGGCTTTGTCCAGGGTGAACAGAGCTTTGCTGGCCATTCTTCTCTGGATTATATTTTTCTTTTTATAGTGAATTTGACTCAACAACGTTAAACAGCATCAGGATGAGAGCACCGAGAAAAATATGTCCTTTGGCAGTCAGAAATCATTGAGCAGATGGCAAGATACCCTCCCTATCAGTGTGGTACAGGAATCAGCAGAGAACAGACCTGTCCATAGCAGTGATGGACAAAGTAATGTCAGAGGGTTTTGTTATGATAATATAGTTGAGGCATGGACAGAGATTCCTCAAGCCTGGCCTTGATCCATCTGTTTTACTCATATTGTTGGAGAGCTGGCCAGCACTCAATTTGAAGTTTAACTGGAGTTTATCTAGAGATTAAGTGAAAAAGAACATCAGTTAAAATTATTTATCTTTAGGTAAGAGGAATAAAAAATTAAATCTTGTAAGGCACAGGCCAGAAGAAGTAGTTAAAAGTGCTAGAACAAACAATGAGGTGGACAGTCTGCAAGTTCTAAAAAAAGATTAATGCAGAAAGATGGTATGGATTCATAAAAATAAATCATGTCAAGCTAACTTGGTTTCTGCCTTTGATGAGATAATAAGCTTCATAGAAAAGAGGAATAAAGGGGACATATCTCTTGACTTCAGCAAAGCATTTGACATTACTCCACATCAGAAAAAAATCGGTGTGGTTAATGCTTTTGAAATTGTTAGACAGATGGCTGACGAACCACAATTGAAGAGTAATTATTAATGCAGCTCAGGCAAACTGCAGAGTGCACTCACATCATAGACGGACTGGTGTTTTATCTAGTATTAAAGAAATACAGATATTCACCATATCCCCACAAAAAATGGCGGTAGAATGTGCAAGTACGGCCAGAGACTCTGTCACGCTGTATGTCCAGTCCAGTCTGACAGCAGCACGCTGCTCAGCATGGCTGAATATGGCAGAGGCAGTGGAAGGCAGGTTTGTGAGAAGGAACTACTGAATTACTAACATAATTACTAATTTTTCCTATGCTGCAGGAGACTATGGTACAAATCACGATAGGTTCCCTTGCAGCAGTCCTAAACCATTCTTCTGGTTTGCCTTTCAACTCATTTTAGTCTTTTCTTCTGCCTTAGCCATTATCTCAGATCCACCATGAGCTCCCCTGAGTTCCTCTGCTTTTCTTGCTGTGTCACCATATATAGTATGTTCCTTCCCAGTCCTTCACTAACCTATCATGTTCTTCTGTCCTGACTTTGCACTTGGTGCCCCCAAAATTCTTCTGTCCCATGAATTCTTGCCATTGGTGGTATGCGAGACCCCCGGCTGCTGCACCGTGCCGTTATGCTCATGCCTTTCCAGCTGCCTTTGGTTTCATTGTCTCTGGTACTCCAGAACCTCCTTCAGAGGGTCCAGTCCCCACAAAATTCCAGGAGGCCTCAGAAGTCAGCTCCACCACCAAGCACTGCAGTGCTTCACGTTAGAGGATCAGACACTCATATGTGATGGTCTGCTTGTTCACTTGCAGTATTTCTCATCTGAAGCTGGTCCATGGGTTGGAAAATGCTTTGGCCAACTAAAGGAAAAAAAAAAAAAAGAGAGAGTGTATTTTGTTTGCTATATTATATTTCTGAGGATGTCAAGGGATACAGACCTGCTTCCAACATGACTGGCATGGGTCAGTGCCTTGCAGCTTTCAGTAATGTTTCTTGAATGTCCATGAAATCACTTCAGATTATGATCCCCACTTTTAGTCCTCGTAAGGCTTTAGGTTCAGGACAGCTGTTCCTCTGGTACCCTATCTGTTTCTTACCTTAAGTCAATTTGCCATATTTTTCTCGCAGTTATAACTTGTCCACTGTCCCTCATAAAACATCTCAGTCAGTTAAAGGGTTGGAAGTTTTAATCCTCATCAACAACAGATACTTTTCTCTAGACAAATACATAACAAGGTCAAACGTCAAAGGTTCTTGTCGTAAGCCTCTCTTTATTGTTCATTTTTATGCAACATATTATAGTTGAATATTTTTCCTCAATAATAAACAAATAATAATATCGTTTCACTGGTTTTTGTCCCTTCATCTCTTGCTATTTCTTGCATCTCAGCTGTAAATTCATTAAAATGACTGGCTATTAGTGATAGAATTTTGTACTTTTCCCCCTAAGGAGTCCCTTTCAAGTCATTGTCCTCCTGAATCCAGTTTACATGCCTATGTTACAACATTTGATTTTGATTGAAGTAATTGATTCACATGTATTCCAAGACAGATAGGTAAAAGACTTGAGTTGGAGAGAGACATTAAAGAAGTCAACTTTAATTACATCCCCTGTACCTTCAAATGTATGCAGGTGTCAAATGTGCAGGAATTGGAGAGGAACTTTTTTCAGGGACATAAGACAAGGGGTAATGGCTTTAGGCTGAAAGGGAGTAGATTTAGGTTAGATACAAGGAACAAACTCTTCATTATGAGGGTGGTGAGGTGCTGGAGCAGGTTGCCCAGAGAAGCTGTGGATGCCCCATCCCTGGAAGTGTTCAAGGCCAGGCTGGATGGGGCTTTGAGACACCTGATGTAGTGGAAGGTGTCCATGGCCACAGCAGAGGGATTGGAACGAGATGATCTTTAAGGTCCCCTCCAGCCCAGACCATTCTATGGTGGTATGATAATATGAATGATACGATACTCAGCAGGTAACACTGAATAGGTGTTCTGCAGCTGTCAATGAGGCAAATAGTTTCTGCGTGTCTGTAAACTGAACCCATCAGAAATTAAGAGAAAAACATGATTATGCATTTAAGACAATCCTGTAGGCACAGTAGTTCTGTGGTACAGGAGCAAAAATTATTTATATTCTGGTGATACATCAAATATGGACTATGTATTCCTGGTATCACTGAAAGTTGAAAAGATACTTGGCTCTTGATTGGATTAATGAATAATATGTTTTTAAATATATTAAAAAATAAAAGCCTGCCCATGTTCTATTAAAACACTGTCTATCATCAACAGTATGAAGACATTTGTATAAATAATTATTTAATGGTTTTTATTTTAGAATTATTTGTACCTATTTTCAGTATGTGCAAGTTTTCAATGTATTTTCATTGATTCACATAATTTCATTATGTTTTAGCAAGAAACTTCTCATTGTTGAATGTTGATCCCTCTGCCTGCAATACCCTTGAGATTTAGCCCTCTGAAAAGGATTTATGAAACTACTTTGGATTATTGAACTTGGTCTGTGCATTAGCTAGTTTAAGCTAGTTTAAACTGAATATCAGGATTGAAAGGGGCTGAAATTTCCCATAGAATTATTTTGATTCTCTTTCCACCCATTTTTCCAGAACTTGCAGGCCTGTATTCTCTTGCCTGAAGCACGTGCATTCTTTCTGGTCTATCTTAAATAAGAAACATTTACTGTATCATTCTGTATAGCAGTATCATTAATCAAGGGTTTGATAGAGCAATTCATACAGCTCTTACCATCTTTTGTGTTTTGTTGATGAATTCTTCCCCAAATAAGGAAATCTTTTTAAGGGTAAATGCTTAATATTCCACCAACTATGCTGGCATCATTCAAGAAAGGCTTTTGTAGCCTGAACCAAATTCAGTTCACCAGATGAAGTGATAAACAATTGCTTCATGGGATATTGGTTGATGACCACTTCGAGAATTTGTCACTTGTTAAAGTAGCTTGATTGACAGACTAAGTGTTTGAACAGCACTTATATGACCTATGTCCGAAGTTACATAAATGCTCACATATCCAATTGTCATATACCAAAGTAGCAATTTATGTTTTCACTTTGTGCTTAGGTTCATATTACTGATTTATGTTCAATTCTCACAGACTGTCTAAGAGCAAATAAAATATGGGAATTTTAATGTAGTAAAACCTGCAGTTTAAACGTTTCTTGAAAGTTTAATTTCCCTTAACTCAAATGCATTTATTGGAAAATCTGGGGATGCTCAGACCCTGTAAATAGATTAAACTGTCATTCATGTGGTAGTTGCAGCTGAGCTTCACATTTTCTGCCCAGAAGCAAGTAGCCACTGCCGTGAACATTATTTTGTGAGAAAATACTCATTCCAGTATTATCAAGGCAAATAAAATTATTAATTATATTAAATATTAAAATGTTTAAAAGCTAATATGTAATTTTAAAGATGCAAGATAAAAGCAGCAAAATCCATTGTAACAAGATAAATAAGGACACGGAGTTAGATAAATGAGGTTAGCACTTAGATTAATACAATCAGTTTGATACCATCTGGTTGGTAATCTCTGGTGAGGAAGACTTCGCAGTTAAGGTTCTTTACAATATAGGTCATAGTTGACCATTTCCATCAGGAAAGTTCAGACAATTTTCATTGTAATTGTTATAACTGATTTTGAACAGTTAGTCTTATACATTGCTTTCGCATGTAACAACTACGTAGAACATCCTAAGAGAGATATGGCAAGGAAGTACTATGTGCTTGATCTCAGAGAAAGGAGAGATGGTGAAATATCTGATCTTTTTCTGAAATCCATTCCTCCAGGTTACGATATTATCAGCCCACATCCCTGTGAGCTAGTTCTCTTTCTTTGTTCAAATTGGGAAGTTAAGAACAGTACTTCTAATCTAGGTACCATATCTAGGGGAGCTTAAGGAAGAGCATGAGTTGAAGCTGACTGAAATTCCATCTGACTCATCCTGCCCAGTATCAAGGGGCACGGACTGAAGCAGGAACAGGTTCGCCACCTGCAACTTCAAAAATGGATTGCAGCCTTAGCCTCCTGGACCACACACAGAAACTGATGACAGGGAGAGGGAAATTTTAAGGATGCTGAAGGGGAAGCGCAGCCAGGGAGTAGGCCAGGCTCCCACCACTGCCATGCCAGGTCCTGGTCAGAGAGAAGACTGAGGTGGTGGAGCAGGTGGTAGAGTCTCCCTCAAGAGAGGCTTGGGTTTGCTGGCCACAGATCTCAGCTTGTGAGACAAGAACCTTCTTCCTACAGTGCCTCCTGCCTGCTCCAGTGTCTCCTCTACCCACTTCTCTTGAGCCTTCCCTCGTGCCCAGCATCTTCATCCTCTGTTGTAGGCAGGGCAGAGTAAGGACTGTGGGACCACTTGGGAGGCACGATTTTATTTCTGTGGTATTACATTTCCCTACTCCGGCCTAAAGAGTACAGTGGGATTTCAGGAATTATGGGTGCTTGGCAAATAAGACTAAGGAGGTTTATAAAATACAGAGGGCAGCTGGAATTACAGGGAGAAAAAGAAAAAATGGAATCGGATCCCGATCTCCAAAGACTTTAAAATTCCTCTTTGTAGCCATCACTGTCAATGCTTCAAGCCTGTTCTTCTGTCGCAGTAGCAGAGCAATGGGAGAGATGTTACAGGGAGCATTTAGATTTTTTTTTCCTTTTAAAATATGAATGCAGTGATTTTATGTTTTAGTCTGACTTCTTAATGCATAACTACGCTGCCCAACCAGTACTGAGGAGCAAAGTTGATCTCTTCCTGTGGTTATAAACTACACTCTGTAGCATCCTTTTTTGCACCATTCAATTCTGGCTGGTGACTGGTGCTTTTCCATCTTAGTCCCAGTACCTGTAGTGTCATTTATTTTTACCGCTTACGTTTTGTTGTTTTTTTTTCCCACAGAATGATGTATGTGGATGATTTTGCTTCGATATGGAATCAGAACACTGCAGTCTGTGTTCAACCAAGAGGTAGCTTGCTCCCCTTTATTTGAAGAATTGGAAGTTGCTGAATGCAGACGTATTTTTTTGATAACATACTTGATGTCTATACATATAGTTTAAAAAAATCTCATGCCTTTGCAATTCTAATTTTTTATTTCCCAGTAATTCCTTTCCAGATGCTTGTATTATGATCATAGCCAGAAACTGACCCGTTTTCATTTAATCTGTCTTCTAACTGTACATTATGTTAGCCTGGAATAAATCAAAATCATAGAGGTTTCCCTAAAGCCATGCAGAAATGAGATCCTCTTTTCCTGCTTTTGGGTTCTGTGCTACACCTTGCAGCACAGTGAAGAAGAATGTTAAAATTATGACTACAGTCTAATCTATGAAAATGAAGAATTGGGTGTGAAAGCTATTTTTAAAAAATTTATTCATGATAACTGCAATATGTGATCCAGTTTCCATATATTGGGAAAGAAGCTGGAAATACATAACCTTATAACTTACATCCCACTCTGAGTCTTTCATTCCACAAGTGCATCCAGTTTTGGTTTCCAAAAACACCTCTTCTGGCCATTTGTTCTCTTGGTAGAGTGTTGACAATGTCAGAGGAAAAAGCACAGAAAATGGGAACATTACATCATGGAGGTTTGAGAGCCGAGTCAAACCACACAAGGGCAGATCTTGCTTAAGGCTACTTTCAGGTCTGTCTGTGGAGACGAATCCTGTTTTCCAACAGATGATTAGTTTTCTTTGGGGTTTAAGGGTCTAAGCTAACCTTTGCACAGCTATAGACCATATCTCTGTTAGCCAGTAGTGAATCTAATGGGAGTGGATTAGTAGAGTAAAAACATTAGTACTAAGGACACAGTGTTCACACTACACGTATTTCAGGAGTTTTATGGCAAAACCCCTATAGACTGGTCCAATAGACTGGTGTTCATCGTCTACAGGTTGGAGTACAGTGCCGGCAGTCCTGGAGAGAGTCTTCGGATCCATATGCTTTAAGACTATAACATGAACCGAAGCTCATTAGGTGACCAAGAGATTTATTTCAAAAGCACACTCCTGATCTGAATGAAAACACTAATGCAGGTGCACAGTATGAAATCTTCTACCAGGTTGTGAGCCTCATAAAGTTTGAGGGCTAATGACATTGGCGTTGAAGGTGTAGTCTATAATATCGAAGAAATTGAGAATATACCTTAAATCATGCCACCTCTTGGGTTTCAAGAGCACTTTAAAAGCTATACAGTTCATAAGATATATTTTGTATTGTGCTATATTTTAAGGCCTCATCCATTTCTCCATGGGCAATTTTTAAGCAGGCAGGGTAATTATGCTAAAGTGCTAGTAGTATTTGAATCACACAGTAGACATTTTCATGTTTTTATGCAAATACAGATCACTGCTTATCTCTATAATTTAGAAAACTCTTTTCTTTGCCGAAGTGGTTTGGAAATCTGTGACTCCTAATGATACATTTTGTTTGTAATTTGCACTGGGTGTATACCGCATCTCTGAGCTGAAGAAAGGAGGAAAGCACAATGCTAAAGGCTATCTGAAAAGCTACTTGGTATAAACTGCTGTTGAGTGTGTATATTCACATTTGTGTGTATATTCACATCAGAAGTGTGCCCACCCCCTCTTCCCTGGCAGGTGAAGACGTACAGCTCATTCCTCTACCACAGAAACTAATAGCATTATGGCTTTTGTATTTTCTTATTTAGAGTGCAAACGCATTATATTTGCGGGTGATATCTCAACAGCAGTTTATACCACGTAGCTTTTATTTCCAAAGCCCTCTGGAAGCCCACTGTCAGGCGACTGCCTCTCCTCCCTTGTGCCTCAGCCACTCCTGCTCCTGGGGTGGGGGCTGTGGGAGGTCAGTCATGCTAGGGTCTGCAAATGGCACGGATTTGAAGTCGGGAGCAAGGCCTGGAGGGCACAAGGCTTTTCAGATCTGTAAAGCACATGCAGGGGATGTGTCGGTCGGTTCATGCACTTGGGAGCCACAGCGATTGCTTCTTCCTGTGGCCCCATCCTCAGCATGAGCACAGATGCCAGCTTGAATCCCAGGGATGGAGACAAGGTGTGTAGGGGTGTGGAAGAAATGCTGGGGGGGCACGTGTGCCGGGTGTTGAGAACAGCTTTCACCTGGGACTGCTTCACCTTAAATGTTTGCAATGAACTGTGTGATGTTCTTTCTTCTGGGAAGCTGGTGAGCCTCAGTCTGGGTGGGTACAGTTTTGGTTCTGTACTGCATGTATTGATGGTGGGGAGGGATAAGAGAGGGGACATGCAGCATCCTTTAGCAGACATGTTAGTTTCATGGTAGATATGTGTGACTTGTCTCCTAATGCAAAGTTTTTCAGTCCACATCCGTTTTTTCTCTTCTGGCTGGTTCCAGTGTGGGATGGTTTTAGGAGATGTTTGCCTCTAATCTCCAAAGAGTTGGCAGCATTATCACATATTTCCTCTTTTTTCAGTCCAGAACACTTTCAACTCTGCTCTGAGGAAGGTAAGACGGGGAGGGTTTCTTAGTGTGAGCTATGGTCCTTCATATTTAAGCCTTGTTGTCTTCGATGAAAATAGATTCTGCCTTACACGTAGTATTCCTGTCTTTCCTTACACTGCTATCCACTGTGCTGTGTGCATTCAGCTTTTGGTTTTTTTGCATTTATAATTAAAAATAATAATGAGTTTTTCTGTCAGATAAGTTACTGCTGTCCAATTCCACCAAGTAACCTCAACCTTAGACATAATGGGATTTGAGCACTTGAATGCTAACCAGATTGCTTCAGATATTCATGTCCATGAACCTCCAAAGTTGTGCTTTTCTTTCCAACCATGACCATGAGGCTCAAAAGGATGTTGGGGATATTTTTTCTTGCTGTTAGGAGAAGGTTTTCTGGAAAGCATTAATTTTCAAGTGTTTCATGCTGTGCTACTACTATGAAGTTTTGCCTGCATTGACAGTGTGACTGTTTTTCCCAGTGCTGCTCTGTTACACTAGAAGGCACAGCCCAGTTTGATAAGTTTTTCCAACTTTTATGTGAACTGTCATAGTATCTTATGTAGCTGTAACATCTTATTTTCCAATTTGTGTCTTAGTCTCCTGTATTTAATTGGTTAATTTCGCGTATCTTGACCAGTATTAAGCTTTTCCAGTCACCTCAGCAACAGAACAATTGAAATTGAACTCAATAATTCTGATTCATACAAGCCTCTGCTAAAAAGACTTTTGTAGCATGGTACTCTGTGGGTAGTGTTTACTAATTTTTATGTTGCTTAGCAAACATTAAGGCTTGGTAAGATGTATGTAAAGATATCACAGGCTTCTAAATTTACTCTAAGGTAAAAACTTTTGTCTGTTAGATAGAATAACCCCAGTATGGTTATAAAAAAGACTGCTGAGATAGCACCAGGTTCTTATGTGGTATGTTATTGCCAAAGATGATTTTCAGCTTCTAAGATAACCAAAAAATGTTGAAAAGATTTTAATTATCTCAGAATTTACTCTTTCAATGTAGTGAATGGGACTGTGTAGAGTGAACATAGCCAGACCTTTCTTTTTCCAGATATTCAGATTTAGGTCAGGTGAGCTGTTTTGGAAATGTACGTTTTGGCAAATTGTTTTGATTTGAACAGCCCAAATATTTTGTTTAAGTATTTTCAAAATGACTCTATACTTTAAAAGTAACTGCTGAATAGTGTTGACATGCACTAGAAAGTGTAAACATTAAAAATGCAGTGTTTTGGGTAAAGCAAAATGTTTCCTTTTACTTGTTTGTGTTTTACAGTTGTCAGCTAGTCAAAATAATATTCATTGGTCAACCAGAAACATATTTTTGTTTGTTGTTTCGCCTCCTTGTTCAAAAGGGTGTTTAATTCCTTGTTAAAGAAGAGACCTGAGGGCTGTTGAATATCTTTTCATCACTTCTTCCATTTTTAAGAAAGAAAATGCCAAGAATCCTAAACTACCAAGAATATTGAACACAGTAATGTGTTAATTCAATTAATATTTATCAATTCTCAGCTATTAAATTGAGTGGTAATATTTAATACCCAAAGAAATGCTTTACTCTGCAAGCTACGGTCTATGCTATTTGAGTGGGGTAAAGAAAACAGTAAAAACAATGAAAACTTATTTATTTGGTTTTAAGTGGCATTACATTACCTCTAGTAGAAAAGGAGTTTGTAAACTGACATGCAGAGAGGAGCAACATGGCAGTAATATGCTGGGACTTTCTTTTAATGGCAGTGGAAAAGCTACATTTCCCCCCCCACCCCCCCACCCCCCCAGCCCCAGCATAGATTTTCAAGTGCTTTATTTCATAGCCAATGCAGAACCTGATATTGTTCTTATTTGAACTATTTTTATCAGAGAAGGTTGATGAGATACAGATAATCCAGAAGAACGTGTGATGATGTCTGCCGTTTGCACTTTTGCATAGCTATGCTGCCATGTCTTCTGCCCTTCCTTTCCCATTACCAGGTAGAAGCACTGAAACTGTCTGAGAAAGAAAGTAGATGGAAGTTGTGATCATGGTGAGAAGTGTCCTGAGAGGCTGCCACTCATCCTTATTTACGTTTCAGATACTTCAGCATCACACTTAAAACATGTCAGATTTTCTCTTTCTATTGTAGAATATTGCTATACTTCCAAAGGGCCTTTTTTGTTTATGTATCCAGGGGACACACATGAGAGATTTTCCTTGAAGATGATTTTTCTTTTGTGTTTATTTGTGTCAAACAGTAAAATCAATAATCCTTATTGCTCCCCAAATCAATGAATGCTGGCCCCTACTGCTTTGGGGACCCTAATGCTGGTGCTGTTATCACTGCCCTTGTGACTTCAGGGGCTCTCTACCAGCAGGATATTGACTGCCCTTCCCAGCCTGAAGGGCAGGAGACCCGCCTTAATTAGACCTGGAAGCTTATTCTGAAAAATGTTCAGTTGATGTAAAATGTATATTATTTTCTTTTACTGAAAACTTCTGCAAAAATTTTCATCCTTCCCTCTGTCCAGATTTTTCCATTGGAAGTAACTTTATTAGCTCTGAAGGTCACCCATTTTCGTGAAATAAAACAGAATTCCCTGCTTTAATGAATTAAACCAGAATTCATATATTTGAGGGGGAGGTTTCATTTTCATAATCACCTGAGTTTTAACTTTGTCATTCTCAGGCTTTCTTTGCTACTGGAAAGGACCCAAGACTTTAAACATACTTTGCTTTACTTTGTATTATTCCTTAAGTTCTCAAAATTGAGGAATTCTTAGAAGTTGGTAACACAGCAAGTGAGGGAATTAGCTGGGTCTATTCCCTGTCAATCATAGGCAACTGGGCAAGAGAAGTCTAGTCCAGAAGGGACTGCAGGGCATCATATCCCACCAGCTACACCACAGTGAGAGGAAAATGAAGGAACGATGTGGAAATCATCCTATAAGCACATTTTCCAGCCTTTTATGTCACTCATTAGCAGAGATATAAAAAAGGATCAGGGTTTCCATGAAAGGAAGGAAAAAATGAATTTGAGATTTATTGCCTGAATAATTTTAAAAGCACAGGCTTTTTTGTTTGTTTTCAGGCTTTTGTTGATTTTGCTTTTGATTTTTCTTCAAAGTTACCATGATCTGGGTTGAGCTACAGCAGCACTGTGCAAGCTGAGTATGGTTATAAAGCACTTTGAGTGTCATGTAAGGGGCTTTCCAATGTCTGCTGTGTAAGGACATGAGGTCTGGTAGCAGGTGGATTAAATGGGCAGTGAGGATTGCAGAGCACTTCCAATCCTTGGAAGGCTGAGTGGTGACAGCAGGAAAGGGAATAAGGAACCTGTCCCCATTAGGCAGAAGGCAGAAGTCTTGAGATGAATTATGACTGCAAGGGAAAAACGTGTACTTGCAAAGTGAACTGTGATGCTTGTGTCCCACTGGGAAATGTGAATGCCATTACAATGCTGCTTTCCATAAATAACACATAAATTAATGCATTAATTTAATTATTTAACTTTCAACATTTTCTCACCTGGCAGAATGGAAATGCTGGTAGAAGCTTTGATAAGCACAAAAAAATCTGTGCTACTCTTCTTTTATGAATGACTTTTAGTCACTGGAAAGTCTCAGACTATTAGGCTGTACGGAGTTCTCTTAATAAGAGAAAAAAACCCAACCAGCAACATAGGATTGTGGGGTTATTCATACAGTCTCACATGAAATTACTGCTAACACTGATGTCTCTTTGAGCTTTCTAGGAATGATGCTACAATTTTCTCCTTCCCACAATTTTGGGAAAATTGCAAGCTACCAGAAATAACCAGTAAAAAAACCCCAACAAAACAAAACAAAACCAAACCCATATGGTTCTTTTCATTTTTTGGAGGTTTTGGTTGCTGTTTTTCATGTACCCATTCTGCTTCTGCATGACCAGAATCTTGGAGTCATTAAGTCCTTCACTCCCCTATTGACTTCTAATGGGATAATTAGGCAGTGTAAAGACATTGGACACAAACTAACTTGGGTGGTGATCTGGAGCATGTGTGGTCTCATTGTGTCAAATTAATCATGGTCTATTGTCATTTCTCAGGCATACTCTGAAAGTTTCAACCAGAGTTAAAATCTAGAGGGTTTTTTGTGTTCATTTCTTCTGCATGACCGTGACTTGGCTAATATTCTATGCAGTATGCAATATCCTATAACTGTCTTGGACTGTATAAATAATGGAAGGCATTTGCATGCTGACCTGCAGTTAAGTCTGTTTAGAGCAGTGAACTTGCTTGCTTGGCTTGTTAATATTCTAGTTCCCTAGCAATCAATCTGCTTTGATATTTCTGTGACCCAGTAAAGTATATTTTTCTTGGGGTTTAATTACGTTGTTTCATCTCCCTTTATAACTCTAAAATTCAGCCTGGCTTGATGGCCATTTGGATCATAATACGTGGACAGCACTCCTTCACCTCACCCTGTAGTCACTTGGCTATGCAGCTGTGGAGGTCTCGCTTTGCTGTCCTGGGCACTGCGGAGGTGGTTAATCATTATTAAATGTGAGCTGCTGTCCTCCACGTATCCCTGGGGTTTGTCTTTCTCAGGGTACCTTTGCCTTCTTTGTATTTGTGTAATTTAAAGCTCAGTTCCTATGTACAGAAATTACTGTTTTTATATGAAAATGCTGCTATTATAAACAAATACCTCAGCTACTATAAAACAAACAGATAAAAAAAAATAAACATCCTGAGTCAGTGGAAGTCGGTAAAGTGCAGACACTGCCTTAGGCTATCTGCGCACAGTGCAGGCTTAACCTACACATCTGTTTTATCTCCTTCCCACCCGTACCTCACTTTTTTTTTTTTTTTTTTTTTATGAGGTCACTAAAGACATTCTCTGTTTCTGAAAGTAATTTTTAGTCACCAGTGATAAGCAGAGTAATCTTTCCCAATATTTCTGGTAGTTTGGGACTTTAACTTGAGGCGGTGTTATGAAGCGAGCACCCTGAGCAGCAAACCGCTGCCTCACAGCATGCAAGCGGGCGAGGGAGCCAGGAGGATCCCTTCCCAGACCTTGGACTATTAATAGTGCTGGGAGGTGCTTGAGTAACTGTCTTCCTGTCTGCTAGATGAGATAAACGCTATGTTTATCTCATTGAAATGTCATATTAGTTTATAATAAATATTTAAACGTGCCAACAGCTCCAAATAATAGGTCAGAGAGGTGTACTACTATGATGCAAAAAACATCTGTATCATACACCAAAGCATCTTATTAAGTGTTTCAGATAGGACAACAGACTGGGAATTGTCCCCTCTGCCAGTCTGAGCCCCCTGTCATGCTGCTCCTGCACCCCCTCTGCAGTGGCAGACCCAGCCTTCCCAGGGTGCTCGCTTCTGTCACACTGGGGCTTTGAAAGGGAAGGTCCTGGGATTCACCCACTCTCAGACTTTGCAGCTTTCTCCTCTTGAGAGTTCCGCTGCGTGCAGTGGATTAAGGGGCAGCAGACACCTCTACAGATGGGCCATGGTGGAGGCTGTGGTGGGAACACACATGTGGAGCTCCTGCTGCACTGCAGTGAGCAGCTTCTGCCCTGCGTTCCTGATGGAGCCAGCCGCGGGCCTGCTGCTTCTGGTGTCTCAGACTGAGGGGTAGCTACCCTGAGAACAAACGAGGCAGAGGAGCTAGTGAGCCTGAGGTGGGAGGAAGATGCCCCCCCCTCCCCCCCAACGCAAGGAAAATGCATTTGTCTAAGAGACGCAGGGTGTTTCATAGCACATAGTTCATCATAGCACTGAGAACATGTCCAGGGTCCTCCCAGCCTGCTCTGTACCACCATCTCTCTGTTCACCTGTGAATCTTCAGCAGGAAAACAACTAATTGCAGCTTTTCTGGGTCTTGCTCCCCCCTTTTCCAGGTGTGTGTTGCAAATTTGCTATATAAAATGCATTGGTGGACGGTTTCCGTCTTAACTTCAGAAGCAAAAGAATTTTCTAGAAGTTGTTTTGATCTCCTTGGGACAACTTCAGGGCAATTTATTCATCCAGAGTTATGTATCACACCTTCTCTCAGTGAACATCTTCCCATATATTTTGTTAAGTTTTTTTTAAAACTGTGGACTGACTGAACTGTTACTAAAATAAATGGCAGTGTACAGTCCTTTGCATCTATTAGAAGACCACAGAAATCACTGAAGTCAGTAGAAAGCCTCTTACTTGGCATCGCATAGCCCCTAAACCCCCACTGCAGGGGAGGGACAGGACTCTCAGCTGATGTGTATGTAGCCTGTCAAGGAAGAAAAACTTGTCATGGCATTACAGTTTTCCCTCTTATTCATGCAGACTCATTAATTTGCTAAACCAGAGCTTTCTGAGCCTGGCAGATCTATTAATCTGTATATTTTCCAGTTTGCCAAACATTAAATTACCAGAAAAGTAAATGGAAACTCTCATTTAATTCTAGTGCTTAAGATCTCCTAACATAATCTAAAAGTGCTTGAGGAAGCAAAAGGGAGTAACCAAAGCCTGTGTCATCCTTGAGCTTCCGTTCACCTCCCCATAAGGGAGCAGCGTTCCTCTTTGGAGGAGCTCTGCGCACACGCATTAGCGTAATTTCCTCCGACAGTTCTCCTGGTAGAGGGGAATATTCTTCCAGTTATTGTATCTCCAGAGGCATCCCTGCATAAAAAGCATGTCTTCACTATTAAAGGAATCATGTTAATGGGCCTAAAACGTTTCAGTCAGGGAACTGAGAAATTTAGTGAGGATATTACATTGCAGAAGCATTTTGTTGCTGGGATATGTGCACATGTGGGCTATTGACTCATCTGTATTTAACTTCTCTCAGCCTTTGACTTGACCTTTCACTTGACTCTCACTCCTGTCATTTTCTTGGTATGAAAAAAATTTAGCCTTTTTTTTGACCTGTGTGAACTCGTAAGTTCTGGTTGCTCACATATGTAATCACAAAGCAAACAAAGCAGCTGTGAAAGGCTCCCACTGAAGGAAGCAAGGCTGTTACAGTGCAGCCAGAGACTGTGCAGCATCCTACTCCTCTCCAGCCAGCTCTTGCTTATCTTACAGATGCCCTTCCACATCTTACCCTGTGTGGTATTCCAGGTGAAGCTTGTAACAGGCCATGATTTCTCAGTAACCTGATCGACATTAGAGTATGTCCCAGTTCAGACTGAAGTCTCTCTGGGAGAGCTGCTGGGAGTTCATTCATCTTTGTAGGTCCTGTTTTACACCCATACCCTAGATGAAAACCCAGGAACATCATTCTTTAAGAAGACATTAGTGGGTCTGGTGCCTTCTAAATTCTTAAAATAGAAAGTTGTCCTCTTATTCTGAATTCAGTTTTCCTACCTAGTGAAATTTTATACAACCAGGAGTAAAAAATCTTCTCTGTAAAGGATTCACCGAGGTTCAGAAGCTGTTGGAAAAGTTGGTTGGGTTTTCTTCTGGCCAGAAAATTCAGCTTGGCCCTTGGATAGGGCTATTTTTGCCATGCTGGCCGGAAAGCACTTTCTAGGTTCCAAAAAGGGATTTCTGGAGAAATGCAGTGTAGTCCATACCTGTCACTCTCATAATATCTCCCATTTTTAAGTACCATTTTATATTATGAATAGCCTTACTATCCATTCCTTTAAAACAAATCGGTAGCTTCTCACTCTTTAAAATACTTCTGCTGTCTGTGTCTCAAAAAACGTCCTTACAATGCTAATTTGAACTGTCATCAGATGACTGATCTCTCATCCTAAGAGTGGCATATTCTCCTCATGGTGATGATTTCCCCTGTTTCAGCATTGTATGTCATGTACGCATTGCATGTCTTCAGACACGGAGTGGTCTAAAAGTCAAGACTATCATTGTAGTACCTCTATGACCACTGAACTTACTGGAAACTTACAGGTGAAAAGAAGTTCTAGGAAGTGTTTGTAGCTATCTGCTTAACTTGTAGCCTTTTTTATGACCCTTTTAACTGACAGTTTGAAACTTTTGTTATTTCTGATCCTACCAAAGTAATTTTCCTTTTAAAGTAAATGGAAGGCTTGGCATATTCAGACAAAAAAAAAAAAAAAGTTCTTATCATAAATGAAAAATCAACAGCCCCTTCCCTTTTATTACAATAACAAAAGTTTACTAATGTACTCTTCATTCTTGTATCTCTGGTGACCAAAGTAACAACTAAAATTAAACTAAGCTTTATGTATTATTTGTCCTGAACTTGCTTGGCAAGGGTGGAGGCTTGGAACTCATATAACAAGAGAACTGATTCTGGGTCCATCTTTTGTGTTATGTGGTTGATGTTCATTCTATAAAAGCAGAAGGCTCATGAACATGCAGGACAGCCTTGGCCACCAAGTGATAGTGAAGTGAATGAAGGTATGGAGGAGTGTGGTTTAGCATGCAATGCACCTTGCTCTTCTTCTGTATGAAGCTGCTAGTAAGGACAAAACATTAATTTTTTTTGGCTGTTGCTCTGTAAAATAAGTGGATGTAGAAGCCTTAACTTAAAATGGGCATTGCTCGTTAATTAAGGAGATCCATTGATTTCTTCTTAGTAAAGGACTGTTAGCCAATGTATGTTCACTGCTAGGGAATTACTGAATTTGGATAGAGCCTAAGATAAGTGAGAAGAAATATTTTTCTTCCCTGGGATAATTTTTCTGTCTGATTCTTAAAATAAGTAATATATATATTGTCTGTTAAATTATTATAATTACTAAATTATTGTAATTTTTAAATAACTGGTTGCAATTTTATAGCAAGAATATTAATTACCATATTTAATAAAGTATTTATCATTGCTTAACAAAATATTTCTGAAATTTTTGGGTTGGGAGAAGCTCAAAGATGAGAGTTCAATAGATCTGGATCTTGCCTGAGGAATTCTTTTTAAAGGAACGCTTGGCATGTATTTGACAGCTTACCATTAAATGTATGCTTTCAAATCATCTGCTGGTGGCATGGATTTTCAGATCACATTGTAACAATGCAAGTGCCTGGAACCCTAACCTTCATGATGCAAAGATTCAAAAATAGAGCCGGTGCTATTTATACTGCCTATTTGGCTATGCATGAAATGATATTGAATAAAAGGCTTGTGTAGAAATCTCTTTCACATTTTCATAGCAAATAATGAGCATACATTAAGAACAAATTACATGTATCTGAACTTAATGGGTGAGGTGTCCCAGGCTTCTGCAAATGAATACTAATGGAAGGAAGCTGTAATATATATTGAACATTTAATTAACTTTTGGGGCAAAGCTGTCAGTGCATGACACAGTGGCAGCACGTGTAAGAAAAGCAAACAAACAAATAACCCCCCAACCTGTATTTACAAGTACAGTTCCAGAACGGGAAGCAAGAGACATTTTAGCAGCAGTTTTTCTGTAGAAGAATCCTAATGCCTCCGTGCTGCAGTGGCTGGTACATATACATGGGAAAATGTATATGTAAAATCCTAATGGGATTGTCCTTTGGCCCCTGTGTGTGTGGCTTTCTGTTTTCAGTTTTCTTTTTCACTAGCATTTCAGTGGACTATGATTGAGATGGCCATGGGTTTACTGTGCTGTGTCAGGAACAAAATTGAAGTGTCTGTGATGTGTCAAAGGACAGAGCCATGTGGCGCCTCATCGGGGTCTGTGTGTGTACAACAAGAATGAACCTGCATGCAGTCGCCCCAAGTTTTGTAAACCTGCAGTGACTGCTGATATACAGCTGATATTTTCATCCTGTACAAGTTGGTATCACCTGTAAATGGAGAGGAATTGGGAGTTCTGTGTTTGCAGTCTCTCTAAATCACTGTGAATACATTACATTATCACATTAGGAAATGTATATAAAATACAACTCTGGCTGAAGCATTTGACTTTCTGGAAAACCAGCCGAAACACTGTCTCAGTGAAAGCAGAGTAACGCCAGGAAATAATCAGCTAGGATATATTCTCATCAGCTAGGCTATTTCCTCATCATACAGGCAGTTCCTGGCAATGTCAACTACTGCAGCCTATGACAATTCAGTCTAAGTCACTTCTTTGTCTTGTGAGCAGCATATTAAGATACAGTATATAAGTAGTGATGCTAGCGATCCTTGCGGTCTCCACTAGGATACTACTAAACAGCTTTTAGTCAGTTAATTGCAGAGTGGAGAAGGTGATGCTTATGTGTTTGTTATTCAAGAGGTTTCTTTCACAGTCCATACAATGTTTGGCTAACTACCATTTTCAGAGTCACTGGTACAGCAGTGAAGTGATACCATGTATTTCTAAGGAAATGTGAAGATGTGAGAGACAACCCAAAGACCAGATAGACCAATTACTCTGTATCAAAGCCAAGTGAATCCCCTGATGGTTAGCTGATGTACAGCTGGGGGTTTATCAGCTGGGGAACTGCAAACAAATTATAAATAGCACCTATTCCTAGGAGCTAAATTTCCTCTCCATGTTGAATTTTGTGAGCAGGATTGCATTTGCCATGAGTAGCTGTCGATTCCATCTTGTCCCATTTTGTTACATTTGGGAGCGCTGATTCATGATTTGGGAGAGCAGCTACATTTTGTTGAGCATTTCCAAATGTATGGATTTCTGGTATAAGTTTGATCTTTGAATGTAGGGTAAACTTTCCATTAAGTGTAACTGCTGTGTTTGTTGTCACTGAATACGCATTTTTGCTCAAAAAGGTTTTGCTCTTTTGGGCTGAAAGCACTGCAGTTTTTGGTTGTGATGACTCTGTCTTACTGGTAATTCGTCAGTAAGTGCTATGTCTCCCCCAGCCACAGCCTGGCCCCAGTCCATCTCCCGCAGAACTGCTGTGGTGTTGTGGGACAGGGAGGCACAGCAAGGCTCTCCAGCCTCAGAGTTCCCATGTCCTCTGAGGTTCCCTGGTACTTTTGAGGACTTGCAGAGTTTGGGTATCCAACCCTTTGCCCTGTTGAGGCTGAGGAGAGGCAAGCCTAGCTTTCTGCACTTGTCCCACTTTGCAAACACAAGCACTGATGCACGTACACACAACCAGATACCACCACTTTTCCTAGCTGCTGCATAAGGAATAATGTTACCAGGGACAAATTGCCCTTAACAATCTCCTTTTGCATCTGTATGTAATGTCCCTGGCCGCCTTTCTAACACAAAGTGCAGTTACTTGGATTCACTTTGTGGTGTGTGGAGCTTGAAATAAATTTCAGGAAATGTTCACATTTACTGTTTACATACTCCAGACATAGCAGGTGCTGTAGTCACCGTGGGAAGCAACCTCCTCCCCCAGAGCAGCACTTTCTGCCTAGAAATGTGGGTTTGGTTTTGACACAGTTGTAAACTTGGGCAGCTGCTGGTTCTCTATTCTCCTGACTCAGAAAAGAAAAAAAGGTTTTACATTCTGGCATTAACTAGAAAAAGTCAGAGATGGGATGACATTCTTCAGATTTTGCCTGGGGTAGGGAAAGGAGCTAGTAATTTGCTGCAACAGCATTATTCCCACCAGCAGTAACGAGCCTCTACATACCAGTACGGGAACTGGCCCTCAACAGTTCCTCATCAGCACGTGAGTGTTTTGAGTGAGGTGGAGAGGGAGAGATTCAACGAGACTGAAGGGAATGTTACAGTCAAAGGAGATCACAGCCTCACCACCCAAAATGTGAATTATATCTTATCAAACTGGCAGAAAAGCCAGCAAGTAGTAAGATGCATCCCATTTTATTTAGCTGGCAGGCAATAAACAGCGGTCAGCCTGCTGCCTCATATCACTCACTTTCTGCAGGATCTGTGGCTTGACTGCCTTTTATTACCCGCTGGCTTTTCTACTGATTTCATAAAATGTGGTTTTAAGAGCTTTCACGACCTCCTTAATTCATCTTGCAGTGCCTGTGTGTTTCAGGGACTTCACTATGTATATGTGATCTAACTTGATCAAATACAATGAACTGTAGATGCTGTGGCGCTTGTGTGGTGTGTAGAAAAACAAATATTGAACAGAAAAGAGAAGGTAAATCAAGAAGTCCCTGCTAATCTGACAGGGGAGTACAGAAAGGAGAGAGAAGAAAAAACAGTAAAAGGTTGCTTAGAGTGCAAAACTTACATTTATAATATGACACAGAGGTCAAGAGAGCAATGATATTTTGATATGTAAAATACACACAAAATGATAGTATGTAAGCTTATGTATTTTAGATAGCCTTATACACTTTACACTGGCCAACACAGTGGTCGGAAGAAGATTTCCCTGTCAGCAATTCCACAATTACCAGCTGTGTGCAGGAGTCGTTGCTGGTCTGTGGGAGAGCCCGGACCTGCCGGGCTGTGTGTGCCGCTGGAAACAGTGGGAATTGGAGCCCAAAGGACCAAAATAAGCCCAGGGTTGTATTGAGGCCTTTCTCTTTGTCTTCATTGTGAATTAAATCAGCTTTTGCTGCTAGGTTTAACTGGGTCAAAGCTGGATTTTTCTTTTCTCAAAATAAATATTTTCCACCTACAGGTATGCCAGATACTGGCTTATAAATGTTTCCAGTCAGAAAAAATGTAGGATAGATTAGGGGAGAAAGTGTAACAGCACCAAGGGAAAAAAAAATTAAGTAATTGAGTTCTTTGTGTGTTTCAAAAGCTGCTTTTTCTTCGAATTTAACTCAGTTATACTATGATTAGGTGCTTTTGGTTTTCTCCCTCACTGTGAATGTAGAGTTCAGTCATTTTTCTCTTTCATACAAAAAGCATCCATTAAGACAAATCTCAGTATGGCTCTGTAATATGACTTGTGACTGTCATGAGACATCCCTAATTGCATTCATGTCATCAAGGATTTTTTTTACTAAGTATTTGCCTAGAACGGTTATGTCAGAAACATTTCAAAAACTTCTTGTTATTACAGCTGAAATATAAACCCAAACCAAATAATCCAGAAAATATTTACCTTACTGTATTGAATAATTTGGTGTAATATAGCTTAATTACACTGTGTATTGCTTTCCCATAATCATTATCTTCTGATAGAAAACTAGGTATGAACTAAAAGGAAGAGGCATAACCTAATCTGTATAATTTCAATTAGTATATTATAGAATCATAGAATCGTGGAATGGTTTGGGTTGGAAAGGACCTCTGAAGGTCCTCTAGTCCACCGCCACCCCTGCAATGAGCAGGGATGTTTTCAGCATCTTGTTTCACACTGATTTTGTTGTTGTTGTTGAGTCTTACTCTAGTGTGCGAAAGTTTGGCATCAAATGACTGGAAGTGATAAAATTGGTCATTTTTCATTTTTGAAGTCTATTTTCAGCTGCACTAATAAAATTCCCCAGCCACTAGGAGCTATAGTGTGCTGTAATGAACAGTCTCGGGAAACAAGTATCTAATTTTGGATGTAGATGGTGGTGGAAATCTGGCTAAATGAAAGCTTTTCCAAGCAGAACCGTCAGGAGGAAACCATTGCTTTCACCAATGAGGTCTCTTCCATGGAACAGAGCTTTTCATAACACACTGCTCGTGCCACCGACAGCCACTTATAAATCATAGGAATAATGATCGATGGGGCGCTATTGAAACAAGCTTCACAAGCTGGAATTTATAAGCTTCATCCCAGAAAGGCGGGTGCAGCCCAGCAATCATCAGAGCAGCAGCAGGAGATGGGTGGCTTCATGCTCCAGACCAAAGGAGGTCCCCAAGTCCCTGCTCTTCCTATAGATCATGGTCCCCCAGGCTTCCCTGGGGGAGTCTTCTGCAGTTTGAGGTACTCACCTTGTGTCTGCATGCACCACACATGCTGCCACATGTGCTGCGCTCTGTTTCCGATTCAGTCATTTAACCTATTGGTTCGAAACAGAGTTGTGCAACTCCAATCTATTTCTGGAAGAAGCTTTGTTCTCCATTTCAATATTGTAAATGCAGCGTAATGTCAGAGTTTCAATCCATAACCAATGGAGATAGGATTCTCACAAGTGCTTGATATCAGTTATTTGTAACTATGGAAATTGATATACATTTAATGTTTTCAGTAAACAGTGGGTGTAGATTTAGGCTAAACCTGAACCCATTTGAGAATCTCAGACATGTTCTGTGAGACAGCTTGTTCACAGCTTATACCTAAGGTTAGACCCAAAAGTAACTACAAAGAAAACTAAACAAAACTGGCTTTTTTCTGAGGAATTGAAAACCTATTCATTGTAAGGGTTGTGAACCCCTGAAAAGCAGAGGTACATAAAAACAGGACCCTAGTTTTAGGCAGCTGGGTTTGAAGAATATTGTCTCAGATCTGTGCAATAAACAGAAAAACTTTTGTTCCAGTAATCTCAGATGAATGGCAGCTTTGGTACGTACCAGACAGTCTTTGAAAAATACGGCAATAAAATAAAGGGAAATAACTTTGGCCTATAGGTTAAATTGTGCACGCTAAATAAAACTGGGCACACTATCATTCAAGAAAATAGCACAGAAAAGAGGGAATTTCTTCTTGCTGAATTAAGAGAGGGTATGTCTTGAGGATTTTCTTTCACTGATTGAGACTAATTTGCAGGTTATCGAAGTGTGATATCTGAGTCCTGCAGAATGTGGCCCTTCTGTGACACATTTTTAACATATCAAGTTGCTACGGGACACCTAATAAAATAGCAAAGAGCTTGCAGGATACTCTGTGGTGTAGCTAAGTTTTTTCAGTTGTGTAGAAAGTGATTCCTAGATTCAAAATGCTAATCTGTAGCATTTGACATCTGTCACAGGGTGTCAGATTTGGAACCCTCTGCATAAAAGGCACTCAAGTCCTTAACAAGCTACCCTCGTTTTGACAAATGCGCTGCTTCTACCTGCTACTATTTCTGTGTGAAGAGGAAGGTGACAAAGTGCTTCAAGTTAGATGACAAAAATATCTTTCTCTCTGTTCAGTAACCTCCATGCACCTGGTCTCCATGGTGCTGTAGGATGGGGAGCTCAGGAGGCAGACAGCTTTAGTTACCAGTCTCTTCAGCGTGCCTCCCTGTGTGGGGATGGGGCAGGCAGAGGTTAAGCAGCAAAATTTCTGCTGTTACACCAACAGCTTCTCCTCCAATGTTACAGCATACTCAGGTTCAACTGAAGAGAAAGATGGGAAAAAAACACTAGCAAAACTCTAGAGGCCTTGCTGTTCACTTGCAAAGGCAACAAAAGAATCTCTGCATTTCATTTTGCAAAACTTCCATAAGAACCAAATTACTTTTTTTTTTTTTTTTTTTTTTCCGCCTCAGTCTGTAGATTAACTGGAGGAAGGAGAAGAGAGGGGGTTGCTGTGCTTTTTTGCTCTTCTTGCACATACATATTGTGTGCACACTCCTGCGTCACACACCATGGCCATAGACCCTTCCCCTCTCCTCCTCTCCCCTGTCCCAGGGTCCAGAGTGATACTTCAGGAGCAGCTGCAGCAGAGAGTGAAGTCAGGAGACACTTTGGAGAGACTTACTTGTATCACAGTGGGGTTATATGGCAGCAGTTGCTCAAAACAGAGCTTTCACCTTGCCATAAGCCACACTCCTCCACCCTCACCCCCTGGCTTCTTTGCAGGGCTACAGGAGCCCACATGAAGCTGAGTGTTGCAGGAAGTCTTCTCCAGCAGGCAGAAACCCCAGCAGGGTCTGGGAGATGGAGCTGGTCCCGGTCACAGCTCTGTGATGCTCAGTGGTTGTCTTGCTTGGTGGCCACTCTCATGAGCAAGGTGATGCTGGCCAATCTGGCCATGACAGCATTTTTCTGCTCCCAATCTAATTTTGCATTAAAAATTTGTGCTTTATTTTTCCACTAAGATTTTATTATTATTTTTAAAGGGCCTAATAGCCTGTTGTCAATCCAGAATGAAAAGCCTAATGTTTACCATTCTGGGGGAAAAAGCTAGGGCCTATGTGGAGGCCATTATTCTCCAGAGGTGCTGGTGGCAGCGACTGGTGCTGAGTCTCTGGCTCTGCTGTGCCGCAGGGCATACTTGGGCATGGCAGAGGCAGCTGTAGAAACGTCTCACTGGCACAAGAGCCATCTGCCCAATCCTTCATCAGACTCTTCCAAACTGCTCAGAAGAAAGATGCCTTCATGGGTTGAGTGAAATACATTACGTGTTTTCCTCCCAAGATAATTCATTTAAGTAGTGGGGCATTTTAATAAAAGCCCAGGGAACATGCGTGCGTTCTTCAATGTTATTAGAAAAAGTCTAATGAGCTTTAACGCAGCAATATGTTGGCTTAGGCCATTGTTGGTTATTTTTCAATTAGAAGGAGCCTTGTTTCTCTGATTAACTGAAAACATGAGAAGCCACCAGCGGATGCAAAGCAGATCTGCTGTCAGCCCATCTTTGTATCCCTGCTCCCCGGTGCATTGCCTAAAGCTGTCCCATTGGCTTCACTCCAAAAGGGGTTAAGGAGCTGGTGAGAAATATGCAGAGAAATACTGACTGGTGTCTTGGCACTGTCCCCAGCGGAGAATCATAGGGACTTGAGTGAAGTGGGAAGGGCACGGCCCCAGGGGCTACCCGTGGTGTCCGTCGTCCCACACCCTCCTTCCCCCGTCCCACACACACCCCCACGCCAACCCCCCCACCGCAGCAGCCCTGCTGGATGCCTTAACCTTCACTCCCCAAACAAAGATACAGCCAGTGCAGCAACCCCTAAAGTTCAGACTGGTTGTGATACACAATATCCCAACTGCCAGCAGATTTACCACAATTGTAATTGTAATGTGTTGTAATTATTGTAAATTATAGCATATTTCGTTTTGCACTCATTCTTCCTTTAGTCGTATTTGCACAACTCTCAAACCACGGGGGGATCTGTGGGAAGAGCGTAAGGTGGGTTAATGAACAGATGTTTTATCAATAGATAATGAGGCTCTGCCAGTGCTAGCCATTGCTTTACTTCCTAAATCTGGTCAGTGGCTTGGGAAGTCAACCACGATATTTATGATTCAGTACAGTCTGTGCTCCTGTCTGCTGAGCCACTACATCAGCAAGGTTTAAGGTGCACTTTTTTTTTTTTTTTTTAGTAACTCAGCTCCCTTTATTCTATAAGCTCTATCTACAATATGAAGAACTCCCAACCAGAGCTGTTTTCTTTATCACATGTTATGCTACAAAGTTCTTCCTGTCTTCTCAAATTCAGAAGGATTGTATAGCTGTTTAAAGAAGAGTAGAACAAACATTCTGGTTTGTGTGGGTGAATTTCCATGGGAGTCAGCTTGCTTTGCATTGGGCTGCATTTGGCAGCATGTCGATGTCTGTGTGGGGAAATTGGCACGGATTACCTCTTTATTCACTGTGTCTCATTTATAAAAGGAAAAGGTAAGTCCAAAAGCTTCTTGAAAATGTCAGACCAGTAGACAGACCAAAGCTGCAGAGATGGTTTAGTTTATTTTAGAGAGGATCTGTTACAAATTCACATTCCAATTTGTTGACATAATATTGTTACATGTTTGCACCATATGTTTATGATTTTAAACATCTTGGGGGGAAAACAAACAAAACCTATGCTTCCTGCTAGAGGGACCCATAGGCATCATAATCCAGGACAGAAAATTCAGATGGTGAATTGTATCTCTCAGAACATCAATCAGACCTTGTCAGCAAAGAATGAGTAAACAATGCTTTTGTTAACCTGAATTTAGTCACTGATAGTGTGTTTCCTAAAAAGAATTCTTTTGAGAAACAGGTCAGCAGAGAAATTAGATTCTTTTTTTTTCTTTAATAGCGCACTTTCTTACCACACTTTACACTTCTAGCAAGGCTTGTTTTTTTTAATGTATCGTTTTATACATGGTCCCTAATGAGGAACTTATTTTAATTTAAAAAACAATATGGTATCTCTTGCCTGCCCAAGGAGATCAAAGAAAATAATTTGTGTCACTATTTAGCAATGGAAATATAATGGGAAAAAAGGGAGATTTCTTAATTCCTGGTGTTTTAATATGATCGATGAGTAAAATAATGCTTTTGCCCTGGTATCTGCCTCTCCTTCCACAGCACAATACTGTTGTTGTTCCCATAGGGAAAGATTATCTGAGAACAAAGAATGAACAAAATATGAGGACATTTTTTATTTTCTATTTTCATACAGCTTTTACAGGCGTACAGAAGAAGGAATAGTATATGTGATTCCTTGATTAGTAGGCTATTCTATGAGGAAACACCATCTCTGGGCCAATGCCTGTGTGTCCCCCCCCCAGTCACTGGAATTAGTGTTCTTTGGGAGATGATGATGTTCGAGTGGAAAAACCTTTTCACCCCCAAAATGTAAACTATCATGTGAAATTGCTTAGTTTAGAAATGACTGTTCTGAGAAACACCAAGCTGTTTTTCAGCTGCACCACCTCCATAGACTTATCTGCAGCTATAGTCTTACTCTTGGCCAGACCATCTTATTCCCTGTGTCACTGGCTCTCACTTTGCAGCTGCTGTGGCTGGTCCTTACAGAAGTCATTGTGCTAGCCTACACCAGAATCACCAGGCAGCTAAAGTACATCTCTTCATTACGTTAAGGCAGCATTTCCAATATGAAACTTTTGTGGTTTTGTTTTGACACTTCCAGTGGAAAACATGCTTGGTTGACATACACATATAATTATCCATCAGCTCAGAAAGATGAGGATAAATTGCTTTGATCTACAGAACCCATTCTTGTGAGGCTGGTGCTCCTAAGGACACTGTTTGCATCCCTGCCTGCTCACAAAAGCACAGGAGCTTTTGGACATATTGTTGTTGTTAATGTCATTTAGATCTTGTCTTGCCACAGTTAGTGATGGAAATAGCTTCTTT
The DNA here is from genome assembly GCF_963210335.1 of Falco punctatus. Taxonomy (NCBI): domain Eukaryota; kingdom Metazoa; phylum Chordata; class Aves; order Falconiformes; family Falconidae; genus Falco; species Falco punctatus. Next base: position 74,747,809 of record NC_137583.1, read on the forward strand.
GTTCGCTGGTCAGGTTACTGATGGATGTTTCCCGGGAGTGGGAAAACACAGCTTCAGTGCAGTGTTGGTGCAGTGGGATCTGAGCCTGTGGGAACAGAGGAAACCTTGCAGGAGGATTTCCACTGAAGTCGGACTACATTTTCAGTCAGAGCAAGCGGGTTTGCCACCTATTTCTCAGAATCCCACTTCGACATTATTCACTTTGCGTTAGTATCTAGAAACCATGTCTGGAAAAATACACAGAATTTCGCTCTAGCTAGCAAAGCACCGAGGTTCAAGGCAGGTGCTTAAATGCTTTGCAGAACTGGGTCCTTGCAGGGAAACCTATATATATATTTATGTACTATATGGATTATATATATACATATTTTTTGAGCTGGAAGCTTATCTGGCTTGTACTTAGCACTAAACACTAATTAACTACAATTACTTAGACCTGTATTTGGGAAACACATACAAATATGATCCATGCAAAATCAGATGATCTGCCCTCCTGACAGACTGTTCCAAATAACATTAGCTGTTCATATTAATGGAAATCAAATGTAATAATTAGTGATTCAGAGAAAATTGGGGGGAAAATCAGAGCTACTCAGAGCATTAGTAGAGGGAAAGAATAAAGCTTTAAGATGGGTAAATTGCGTTTGATGAATGCCACAGGTGCAACACTTTTCAATACACCTTTGCTGGGCTAATAGCAATAAATGAGGCTCTGAGCTCAGTTAGGGGTGCCAGGCACTCTTCTAATAACAGTAATTCCAAAATAGTGGGTGAGTATGAGCTTAGAAATGAAAAAGGGAAATCAAAATGCTGTCTCATTCTTGCTGAAAGAAGCTTTTGACTTCTTTTAATTTTAACAAAAACAACCCACAAACCCCAATCCTGAATTATACAACGTTTTGCTGCATAACTTTTACAATTCCAGAAGTGTGATAATTATATTACAAAACAAGCTTTGGAGGACTGTGGACTTTGAATCAAACCTGACAGGATTTTAGGCTAATAAATCACTGAAGAAGGCCAGAACTATGGGGTAAGATAAAGATCCTGCAGACTCAGTGAGGGTCAGACAGGTTTTGATGGCTGTTGTGTCTTACTAAGTCTCCTCAAACTTGTCTTTTCCCAGCTTCTCCTTCATATGAGTCAGCGGCAGAAGTGAGCTTTGGGGGAGGCTGGAAGGGCAGGCAGCATCGCAGAGTAGCACCCCTGCAAGTGACGAAGCGAATTAAAGGCATCAGGAGCACTTGGCAGTCATCAGCAATAATCTGGCTCTTGACAATACTTACACCCAACTAGTTATATCACCTGTGCTATCTACATGCTTGGCTTTAACAGCAAATTTGGGGGGGAGTGGCTACCACATATGGGAGAATTTACAGCCAGGTTTTTGCAGCATTCCTAGCTGAGATATTTATGTTCTGCCATTATACCACAACTAATTTATTGGGAGCTGTTGTGAAGGTGATAAAGAGACGTGGAGGACAGCAACATGTTTCGCCTAGCAATATGGTAAATAACTTGGCTGCTTTTGAATACCATGGATGACCGCATTTCTTCCTTAGATATCTAGTTACTTACATTGATGAGCATAAAGTATCTATTCTGCTAGTGGAGGTAAACTTTCATCTACCTGAAAATACTTAGCATTGTCACATATTTGAAACAGAAGAAGGGATGAGAGGCTGGGGACTGATGCAGCAGGAACTCGTGGCTCTTGCTGCGCTTCAGCTGCAGGTGCAGCACAGGGCTGCACAGACTCACTCTGTGACAAGACAAGGAAAAGCTGTTATTGTGATCATCTCCTCTGACTTTCTGCCTACTCCACGCTTCACTTCTGAGTTGCACATGATCGTTCTTTCAGCAAGCCCACAACTTCCCACAAGTACTAGAGCATTGCTCTGGATTCAAACTCCAGGCTCACACAGGATTACCTGGTTCCCCTTATGCTGTTTGCTTGGGGAATCCTGCTGCTCCCAGATTGTGCCAGTGAGGGTAATGGGGTCTGCTATGTGGGTGTTGCCAACAGAATCTGTGCAGGTACACCTGACTCACTTTAGTCGTTGCTTTTGCAGAGTGTGGTCTCTTCTCTCTGACTGTTCTTGGGTGACATTGTGCAGGATTTTTAAAAAAATGTATTGTTATTGCCCTTGTCAAAATCGACTTGTTCAGGAAAGTAACTACACCATATTCAGAAGACACTTTTTCAATGTTTTGTTTCTCCAACTGTTTGAAAGCAATGATTTACAAAGCCATAGTGGAATGGCAAATGTAGATAAGGAAACTAGCCTGCAGGCACTTGCCATCTGCATTTAACTGTAATATAAATGCCAATTAATGCAAATGTTGACAATTTGTTAGCTCTTTAATACCTGCCTGGACAATAACCCAAAAAAGTCAGATGGAACTTCATTAAAACTACTTTTCAGTCCAAAATAGTTTGTTGCTTGCGCAGAGGGACTTCCCTTCAACAGCCTGGCTGTCCTCCAGATTATGGTTCAGGGGTGTTTGCAACTACATTGGGAAGAAGAGATGGTTGTGAAGGACTAACAGCAGCTGCCAAGTGTAGAAATTTCACAGGTGGAAGGTATTGGCATGTGTTCCCCAACTTGTCCCTCCTTGCTGTCTCCTGGGATACATCACACCTGCAAATAGATGGCTGGTGTTGGGAGGAGAATGAATGTGGTGCTCCAGAGCTGAGCTTTCTGGTAGAAGGTGATAGTCTTTTCTGGCTACCTCTCCGTGATAACTTCACTCATAGCCTTCTCCAAATGCTTTTCCCTACAGAGAGCACTGCTGACCCAGCAGCTTGAGAATGGTGCAGTGTACCTGGGTTTGAACTGCTGCAAACTCCCTGGGAAAAACACCCATACTGGGTGTGGTGGAAGTGCCTACATACTTCAGTGCTTTCTATTCATGTCAACAGGTGCTGCCCCACATCAAAGCTACTGTCCACCAAGGCACAGGCTTACAAGGTGAGATGAGAGCTGTCTGTCTCTGCAGCAATGTGACTGCGGCTATGTATGTTGCCCCTTTGGCCAAGCAGGTAATTTAGGAAAACAACAAATGAGAAATCTGAACATTGTCCTTTGTGCTTTTGTGCTCTCAAAGGCATTCTCCGTGTAATCTGGAAGGTGTGGGTATACGGCTTTGTCTCAGATACAGAGGAGGGACAGATAATCGAGATTACTAGAAAGAAAAGTGAGTGTACTGAATTAATTTGCTTAGCCCATATAGGTGCATTGTCACAGCTAAGTTTCATTTCAGAGTTTTTAACCTCTGCTTACATGCTTGAGCATGGAACTATTCTTCTCAGCTGGAAAATCCTCTGCTTCAAAACTTGTTCTCTCCAAATCCAAAGGCTGAAGTAGAGCATCAGTCACGAGTATCTCCCATGTCTGCTGTAATTATGTCTGTTTGAAATCTACATGCTAAAATTAAGAGATCAAACTCAGCCTGTGCAACAACCAGCAGCTAATGGGCTCATAGTACAGAGCAAGCAGGTAGGCACCTTATTTTCTGTTAACTGCTGACAGTTGCTTTGGCTCATTCATACTTCCCGCATGCAATGGAGCAGACAAGTTGGCAGTATTTTGTGGCACGCCCTGCAGCACTTCATCCATGCTGTCAAATGTGGCATGAAACCAAGCCTCTAGCTTCAGCTGGAAGAAGGAAAAGCAACAGATACTCCTAAAAGAGGGGTTTATTTGTTCTCTGTTCTTGTCTTTTGAGGACTGTGGTCAGCCCTGACAGCTGAGTCTGTAAACTGCATATGCTGTAGAAATGGTTTTCAGCTTATTAACTCCAAAAGCAGCAGAACGTATGGTTGAATTTACCAGTTTAGAGATCTGGGTTTAATTACAACCTAAATGCGTTACAGAAGTGAATGCAGATTGATGTTGCAGAAGGAGGCTGCAACAGCAGAGACAGTTCGACTCTGTCTCTTGGTAGCTGTTTGATGGGAGGTAGCTGCAGGGATGGCTTTAAGATTGTCACCAGCATGTGCTGTGTTGCTGCTAACACTCAGCCAGGTGAGGTCTGGTGACATGATGCAGAGCTGGGTGCTAGTCGTGGCTGCCAGTGAGCAGCCCTCTCCGTACGTGTGCCCAGGAGAGCTCCCAAGCGCTCACCCCTTCGCTGTGGGATAAAAAGTAAATTCAATTGTTTTATCTGGAGTCTAGGGAGAGGATGTACGAAATCAAAGTAAAAAACATTGCCTTGAAGTCATGCTTTCTTTGAAAATTTTCCTCACTTGCAGCTGAAGTTACTCCCTAGACCTGTGAGGAGTCTCAGAAATTGGGAATGACATCTGCCGTCATGATACAAGAAGACTGAACCTGCTAAAACATGCAGGTGCTCTTGGGGCCAGGGCATAGGGAAAACTGCCCTTTCCTCACTCACAGTCACTGGCAGAAGAAACCCGATGGGCCTTTCTGAGCAGTGTGCTGGCCCTGGGGACTCTGGCCACCAAAGCACCCCTGTGCCACCTGCCCTCAGCCACTTGCTGGCCACGCAGGGATGGGGAGCAGTCAGGTCATCCACAGCTTTCATCCGCTGTCCATGATGATGTGAGCTGCTGTCACTGATCCAAGCTGGAAACAGTGACGTGTTTCATGAAAAAGGCAGCAGGTCTGGGCATTTGCTTTACTTCCTTAGACGTGGCAAAGATAATTAGAAATCACAACTTTTGCATTTAATCTCTGAGAAGGTTAAAAAAACAGTACACTGTTAGATTTTGCAAGAGGTGAATGTACAAAAAAAAAAAATAACAGGTGTATAGAAAATAAACAGGTTCTATAGCATATTTTTTGCAGGCACTAGGTATCATGCACATGTGTCTATTTTCTTACTTTGTTCAGTAACTAATCTGTTTTGGAGACAGCATGTATAATGTGGCTTCCTATTGCCGCAACACATTAACAAGATTTATTTTTTGCAAAACTTGGCTGCAAAAGATTAAAACACTAATGACTGTAACTTGCATGCTTCTTTTTTGAAGTTTGTATATGATACCACACCTTGACACCAAAGCAAAAATTGTCAGTGTTAATACATTAATGAATGTTTCACGTATTTGTATGAAAGAAATCTGTGAGTTAACAGTATTGCAATAGGTTTAATTAGGAGACTATGCTTTTTAATTACAATAAGCCAGTGTTTCATATGGAGTGAAATGACGGGAAAGCATTTACATGAGTCCCGCCACGTTTAGGAGTGTCTGTCTTTGTTCTGCATTGTCATGAGAAAAATGCCATTATTTTTTCCTGTCTTAGATAACTTATACACAAAAAGTTTCATAATAATACCATACTGAGTCTGTGAAAAACAGTTGTGATATGTTACCAGTCATTTATGAAGGGAATCTTGGAGAAATGCTCAGAGTATAATACTTTTCTGCTTTTCTGTACTACCTGTATTTTTTTAAATAACACAATTATCTTGGTTTGAAGATAACACTCTCCTTTTCTGACACACAAACATATGCACACAGGTAGATTCACCTTTTCAATGGATAATGGAAGGCTTTTTAATCTAGCAAACAGCACAAAATAAGCCAATGCCTGGAAGCTGTGGCTCATGAAATTCTAACTTTAAATAAGTATTTTTAGCACTTTTAAAGAACAAAGATAAGTACTGGTGCAGTTTCCTCAGAGAAGTGCTAGATTTTCCACCAAAGATATGCTCCCAATACAAAGAAATGTAATTACAAGTTTTGGACTTTATGTAGGAATTACGGAGGAACTGGAGAGATTCTCTATTATTACAGTATTATGCCTACAGTTATGCAAAGGGAGCAGGTGACAAATTACCGTGGCTACTTCTTTTGCATTCCAATCTATTCATTTATTCTGAGTACTCAAAACACCACACAATCCTTGTATTTTTGGTTCTTGTCAGCATTCTTCTTTTGTTTGAGCTCTCTAAAGTTGTTACTTGGGCTTTTTGAGTTTTCCAGATGCAGTGGACTATATAGTATCCACAGCAGAGCAACAGTCAGCCTGGAGTATATTGTAAGGCAGATGTTCTTCAGTAGTCAGTGGGTCTTCTCTTTGGTTTGCTACTTAATGCTCCTGTTCTGTATTCCATAGGAACAGGTCTGCTTGAAGTTGAAGAATAGCTAGCTGTTTGTCTTCAAAGCAGCCTAAATGCCATTCTATAGTGTGATCAGTGGCAGTCTGAATGTCCCTGACTTGCTGAATTAGGAGAGCCCAAGCATGAGCAGCAGGACAAGAGAGCTGGTGATGGCTACTTTGAGCTTGGAAAATAAATACAGCAAAACAAACAAGTGCTAGTTGAGCAACGGGGAAATGTAATGCCTGTTTTGACATCCTTCAGTTCATTAAACATCTCAGTGACTAATGCTGTACGTGAGATGGTAACTGGTATGTGTACTCTTCCCCCCACCCAAATGGACAGTTTTATCAAGTACATTATAATGAGAAAGAATGAGTCACTAATAAATAACCCCTAAGTACAAGCAAGGAATAAAGGATGTAGTACTAGCTTAACGTAGATAAATTGGCATAACATGACTATAGCGTTTGTTGTTTTCATTAGCTACTGGATTTGGTTAGTCTTGTGTGATTGCAGCGAGTAACTGGTTGCTCTTGAAAAGCTGAAGGATTCTTAAATATCGCCTTGTTGAGAGAGAAAGCAGACAGGTACAGGTACAAAAGCTAAGGCTGAACACTTTGCAGTTATATGTTTCTCTACCATAAATAACTGCCCTTCCCTAGGACAGTTGCTGTCTCCAGGCCTGAATTATACCTGGGATCTGCTGCCTCTGCTGAGGATGGAGTAAGGTCACACCACTCGGTTTGTCTGGGTCCCAGACTGGGTCCCCCTGCCCAGAGGATCTCTCCTCCTGTGCTGGCTGCCCTTTGAGTCCCTCCCCTGAGCTCCCACAGCGGGTGTTATGGGAGCACGGAGGCACTGGCCACAGATGGAGTCGGTGGCAGCTGAGTTGTCTGGCAAAAGTGTGTGGTGGGCTTTTGGGCACACCAATTATTCTAAGGGAAAATATCTCTTCTTTTTTTTGTTTCTGGGCAAATAGTAATCTTTTTTTTTTTTCCTAGCAGAAAACTTTAAAGGGACATATAACAGCAACATGAGGAAAAACTGTTAAAACCAGAATTTATGACCAGTTCTAATGAATGGTCTGCTAGAATTGTCTGTTCATTCTCTGAATTTCACAAGGGCTACTTAGGTGTTTTAAGAAATTTCAAAAAATACTTGGATAGATCATGGCTATGTGTGATTCCTTTTTATGCCATTACAGTCCTTCCTCATATTCTTTTATAGAACATAGATCACCAATAGATCACTGTATCGTCAGTGTCTGGGATTTCATGTGTGTGGAAATGTCAGACTCATAAAATGCCATGCTCAACCTGAATTCGTACATCAATCACAAAGAAGTTTCATTAAGCTCACAGTGTTAAAGGAATGCAAAACCTTTAGAGGATCCATAAATAATGTAAAACTATTGGAAGGTGATTGAAAGTCACCAGGATTTCTTCACAACAGTCCGAACAGATTTGTAGAAAGCTGAGAAGTCTATAATTGCTTTTTATTTTTTTTTGAAACCTCATCTAGAAAACATCTGTTCGGTTTGAAAGCAGCACACTTCACTTGCCAGACGTAGTAGCCTGGGATACTTGTTGGCAGGACTGAAAGATGAGTTCAGGAAGAAAGTCGTGTTGTGTTAGCTACCTGGCCATGACTGCTGAAGTAAAAAAATTTCATTCTCTGTTCATACCGCTTGCAGAGCAAAGGGTGCTACAGAGCTATATGCAGCTCTGTGTAGCTCCCAAGCACTAAGACATGGAGAATCATGTGAGGGACACGTATGTGGCTGAGGATCTGTCAACTTGCATGAGCTGTAGCCTATCCTCTGGGAATATCCCAGGTTACCGTTTTTTGTTTTGCCCGTTGCTGTTGTATCTGTGGGAGCCGTGGGGCCTCGCTGGTGCTGGTCTCTGTGTGAGCCTGTGCTGCTGCGGATGAGGTGTAGCTGCTTCGTGGTACCAGATGTGTAAGCTGCTTTCCTCAGCTTTGCTGGGGGCTTTCCCTCACCTAATATCCTCAAGGCATTTGGATGAATACCAGTACCTCCTTGTAAGCTTATCTTAGGCAAAGCAGTCTCAGGGGCCACACTAGATCTTGGAAATTGTTCCTACGCTGATCCAGTGAGGACTGCTCAGGAGCTGCTGCCCTGGGGCTGGAAAGGACCATAGTGGAGAGAGCAAGCACAAATCCAGCCCTGTGCCTGGTCAGCTGCTCTCTGTGCCACTTCCACTCTGCTCTGGGTGAGCACCTGAACTTGGCCCTGTAAAGGTTTCTTTCTATACAATAGATTTAGAGTAATGCTTTATAATAGTTTTTGCAGCTGTTGATAAATGGGTAGGGCCTGATAATGTAAATTTGTAGTTAAAATGATGCAAGTTGTTCACACTGTTGGATCTACCAGATGCCACAGTCATGCCCCAGGAAGACGGACTCACTGATCTGATGCTGTGGGTTTCTTACACCTGAGTTATATGGTTCCATTTTATTGCATCTAGGGGGTTAGGTTTGGGTCAGATTGTTATCTTGACCATGTCATCTACCTTCAGTTACACAAAAGTAAGCAGGCCCAAGAAACCGTCTCCTGATATTATTATTCAGTATTTTAAGGCATTCCACTGTAAGCAGCTCTAAATGTAGCAGTGACCCCTTTACTGCTTTCAAAATGAAAGATCTCTCAAGCTATAGGGTTTTTTTAAAAAAAAAGTACAGAGCTGAAATGAAATTCTCTAAGCACAGCCAGTGTCTCCTGTGCTCCTTTGCACTATTTTCCATTTTGGGCACAAAATAAAAAGTGTATCTTGGCTGTGTATAATTAATGTCATGGAACTGTGATCCTGGCATGACACGAGCTGTATCACTGAGAGCAGAAGGTAAGAAGAAATCATGATTGCTCAGCAATTTACACGGGAGGATGAAGGGGAAAGGCATTTTAAATTAATGGTTCTAAGGCCTTGATGTTGCCCTGCCACATTTCATAAATCTTTTCTGAGCAATATCTCCTGTGAAAGGGACTTCACAGTCACTTGGGGAATACCAAACAGGTACCTTTTTCAGGAGGAAACTGTTTTTACATTTTGCTTCGACATCTACCCCACAGAAGGAAGTAGCGTTTCAGCTTATACAGAACACTAAATGTCTACTGACTGCAAAGAAAAGTCCTTCTCAAAGTTATTTATCTTCAAAACAACACCTGTCCCCTTTGATAAAAGGTTGAGCTCTCCCCACTGTGCTGGAGTGCCGCAACAGAGAGCTGTCTGAAGGCTGGTCCCACTCCAGCAAAGTAGAAATGCCTCTCGCCATCTCACAGCCCAGCTGCGAGCTCATCCCCAGCACTCCATGCCCCTCAGAACACGGGTGGCTCTGTCTTTGTAGAGAGCTCTGCAGCTCTGTGTGCCCTCCAAAATCAGTTCTTGCAAGCATCGCAACACATTTCAGCCATCCTTTAAAACAACTGGGGAGCAGGTTTGGGTACCTTGAAAGCTTTGGGAACACAGCAGGACTGGGAAATTGCAATGCACATGGTATTTGCAGTACTGATCTTGCATTTGGGGTGTTTCAGCAGCACCACTGTTCAGCACTGGGCAGTGCTCCCCAACATTTGACACCTCACAAGGTTTTCTGCAACTTTTGTCAGAGCCAGCAACACGTCTTACAGCATCTGTTGTGGGTAGAAGGTAACCTCACATGTTATATATGTTCCTTTCAGAGGCTTCTGTGATGGAGCAGATCGGTCTTCATGTGATCTGATTGTATTAATTGGCATTTATAACACAGTCTTTAGTACATAGTGAGAGAAGGATAGATGACCTGCCTTTATATATTCAGTGGCTCTTCATGTTCCTTACAGTACCGCTTCCAATGCACAAAAAGCTTTTACCTCACATTGCCTGCTCTTGGGTACTAAAAACACTTGAGCGATAGCACAAGTGACTCCCTTATGACAGTTATTTCCCAAAAATAATTCCTTATGCCTCCCTCATGACTGTCATTTGCTACAAAATCATTTCCACTATGATCTGTACAGAGCCACTAATGCATTTTGTGACTAAAAGCAACCACTGCTTAGCACTGGAATCCTAAAAAAATTGCAGAGGGAAAACAAACAGGAAAAAAATTGCACGATGTGTCCACAGGCAAAGGCACAGGAAGGGAGTGGAAGTGGAGGGCAGACCTTCCCCTGAGCTAACAGGGCTGGCAGCAGCTGTGCAGAGGGTCATGATGCGAGGGCCAGGTGCCTCAGTGCCCTGATGGTCACAGCAAGCCACAGCTCCTCCGGGTCGTGTGCAGGAGGAGCAAGATCATCCCCAAGGAGGAGAGGGGAGGGGAGGGGATGCTGAGGGGTTATCAGTGGTTTCCTAATAAGCCTGGGTGGAAGTGGCCTGTATCTAACCCTGCACAGCGCACACGCGGGAGGGCACAGCCCCACGTATCAGTCACTGCAGTCTCTGGCTGTGCCCAGCAGTTCCATTTCACCTTCACACCCAGCAAGCTGGGCAGCTGGTGCAGCCACCATGTTGTGCTTCTGTTTCGTACAAGTGTTGTGGTAAGCTGAGCTTCTCGTTTCTTAATGAATAGATAAAATTTTCTAGAGCACGCAGAATTGAACATTTATTTGGTCATAGACATGGGGATCACTCAGGAAACTGCCAATTAAGCAAAATACTGGAAAAAAACCTTCTGTTTGTTTCACACAGTCCTAGAGTTTATCAAGTTATAGGAAGGTATCATGCCATAGAGACAGAAATGCAGTCTGCTAGACATATGACAGGCTCTTTCTTTCCCAGAGAACTCAAAAACATAACTTGGGGAAAGAAAATGGAAGGAATGGGGCTTCAGCCTAAAAAATAAAGGGGACATGTTGAAAGCCCATAAAAACAGCTACAGAAAAAGCTTTCGTAATCAGGGCAAGGAATAAACTGGTGACTGTATCGATGGTGGATATACAAGAACTAATGCCCTATAATTGCAGTATGACTGGGATTATATACTAGGGAAATCCTTATAATGGTAAAGATAAAGTGATTTTGGAAGATGGGGAAGTTTTGGGGGTCTCCATCACTTTAGTAACATTGTCAGGTTGGACTGGATTGATTTATGTGTGGTTGGTCCTGCCTTGAGGTGAGGGACAGGCCATACAGCCTATTTAGGTCCCTTCCAACCACAGCACTCCAAATGTGTTTGCAGAAACAATGGAAAAATTATTAATTCTCACTTTAATTGCAGATAAATAAAGTGTTTGCTGAATAGCGGCAAAGTTGCTCTGTGAATGTTGCTTTGTATTTGATTAAATCTGCATATTATTTAATACCCCCCATTTCTGTTCTTGTCAGGCAGCTTTCAGCAATGCCTAGCCATCTTTCTGCATTTCAACAGACTGCATAATAACAGTTTTAAGTAGAGTGATCTGTTACTTGGATAATATACTCATTATGGGTGGAAATTAGGAAGCGTCTTTGAGAAATGTGAAGTGCATTAAAATAAAATGAACTCCAAAATGAGATTTGGGCTACATGTGAAAAAAAACCCCAACTTTCTTAAAAGTCAGAATTTGCAAAGATGTGGGGACTGTAAAAGTTTGGAATGAGAAGCATGACTTTTACAAACATGTGATATCAGCAGGCAGGGCTAATTTCAGATGACTGATTGGGAAGGCACTTAGGCCTGGAGAAAAATAAATATGCAAAAAACCTAGTGCAGGGAATTCCAAGGAATCTTTATTTTTTGCTTAAGTACAAGGGACATTTTGAACCTATGTTGTCTCTAGTAATAACTTCAGTGACAGCAGCTAAAAATAAGCACTATGCAAGCAATGAAATTCACTGGTGTGAGAACGAATTTGACTGCAGCACGGTCCTTGTAAATTGGGATTCTGATCTGCTACCAAAATAACTCTCCTTTGCGGTTAGAAGTGCTGTCCCATAATGTAAAAGTCAAATAGATCTGGGGGGGCAGTCACTGCCTCTTCTTGAATCTTAACAAAACTGATTTTAGTAACCAAAGGTCTGCAGGGCTGTATTGTAGGATTATAAGATCCTGCATTGAATATGTAGGCTTTTCCATCAGTGCAGAATTAAGATTTAAAAATAACCCTTTTTCTGAAGAGTCAAAATTGAACATGATTTGGGGATAGTACAAATGTGGAGCAAGAAACATCTTGTGGGAAATACTGTCCAAAGTCATAAGCATCTAGCTGAGGAAAGGTGAATGTGCCAAGACTATCATGTGATGATGGTTTTTAACTTGTGACGGCATTTTTGCAAAGGGAAATTTTTAACAGAATTGCGGTGAAGCTGCTGAAGAGGCAACATGCAAATTACTCCAGAAGTTGCTTTTGAAGGCCAAATCCAAATAAGGGTACAGACTTGGTCACTCCGATTGCAGCTGCTCCTTCACAGTTCAGCCCTGGTTTTGCTGTTCTGCAGCGCTCTTCTGAGCTGATGCGCATCAGCTGTGTCAGCTGTGTCTGGTTACAGGGGTGTTCTGACTGTCAGTCTGATGAGCAGGGCTCACACAGCTGGGTGGCTGCAGTGCGAAAAGGGGCCTGCCCATGCATCCAGCCAGCTTTGCAAATGAGCCCCGAAACCCCGTCAGGGTGTGCAGCAACAGGCTTGGTGCAGAGGTGTGGGCAGATATTCCTCAGAGGTGCTGGAATTCAACGAAGGCAGTTGCTTTAAAAAGTGTGACCTCCAGGGTATGCAGTAGCATTCTGAGGAATTTTATTCACCACCTGTGATTTCAAAAAGCTATTTTATTTGTTGGTGAACTCCAGCTTCTGGGGAAAAGATAAAATGGGTCTTAAAAAACCCACATCTATATAGGAAAGTGGAATCTGACACATAGATCTACCACCATGTTATCTAAGAACCTGGTAATGGTTGATTTTTGAAAGGTTTTCTTTTACTTTCAGTAAAATGGAGATAATAATTTTCCTGTCCTCTCATTCGTAGTTGGCTTTCTTTACTGGCTCTGCCGGACAGGTATGTTTCTTAACTAATTATTAGTACCAGAAGAATAGAAGCCCCCAGCACTATCACCATGATAAAATAATTTATAAAAATAATAGATCAGATGCTTCCTAGCTTGTATAAATTGAGTTAGTATAGTCTAACATGAAAAATTATAATGCTGAAAGGCAAGTCTGCAACAAGAGCTGGCTGAGTAATTCATACTTAAATTGAATCTGATAAATTTTCCTCTTTTTCTCCATTGACAGAAAGCCTATATATAGTTGACTGTTTCTGCAGATTTGCTCCGTTATTCTGTGATTCGTGTGCTCTGCAGATCTCTTTTGGAGTATTGTCGGTATCGTTTAACTGTAACTGGTTGTGTAAGGCACAGTGTTGTTTTTCTTTCTTGATGGTGTGGTGCTAATGCTAACAACCAGGACTCTGATACTAATGTTTATGGAAAACAAACTCACTTTCTATAAATATTTGAGCACAAAAACTTAGTACTTGCTTTACATGAATATTGATAATAGTAAAATATGGTGTTAGGCTTTCCAAATGCTCATGGAAAGGCTGAAAGCATACTGTTTGAAAATGTGACTGAACATTCACACTGTTTTTTTTTCCTGATTTCAGAACTCTGACACAATTATAAGCCGTGCAGTGTCAACAGGATACTTTTCTTCTTTCCTCACCCTTCTTTGTGTGTCTTACATGTGAATCCTGACATGGATTTCCAAATGGGAGACTCCACCTATTAACACTGATGGTGTAAGGTGTGCTAAGGAAACCCCAAACTTGATCCTTAGGCGCATCCTTTAAGGAGCTGCATGAGGTCCCTGATGGCAGCCTTGCTGGCATGAATGCTTCTAACACAAGGCTGCTGACAGGTCAGCTGGGAGGACACAACCCCACAACCTTATTGATTTTTTAAGATAACCGCTGGAATACCTGCAGTGAGTCACTGGAAAGCACATTGTGTCTGAGTTCACTCTGTCTGTCAGAGTGCCAGGAACCCCAGCTAAGCTGTTTTTAAAATACCACCATAGAACTAGATTTTTCTAAGTCCCCAAATGGCAAAGCAATTTCAGGAATACAGCAAGATAAACAAGGAGAAAAATATGAAAGCAAAACAGTAAGTGCAGGCTGGGTATTCTCTTGAAACTTCGACTGTTAATCACAGACTGCAGCAAAGAAAGGGGGACATGGAAAAATACTGAGTAATGACATTTTGTAATTGCAAATGATACGGTGAGTACCAATAACCTTCATCATACTCGGAAACCTTAGAAACACTGTCTGTGAGTGATGCTTGAGAAAATAAGAAAAAACTCTTGTCAGAGAGAGTTCTTTTCCCTCTTGGTACTCAGCTTCTGCATGAATAGGCTGATGGTGGAGTAGAAGTTGCCTTTTGTGACTGTTTTAGCTCCTGCCTTGCTGATACCATGGAGCAATACGGTCCAGCTGACAGCTGATGGTCTGAATCTCATGTGCAGGACTCTTTCTGCAAGTCTCCCTTTGCATCAGTGCACCCAGGGACCAACGCTTCAGCTGCTTTAGCTATGGCCCCCACCACTTGTGCCCTCACTCGCAGACGGTGCTTAGAGCCCAAATTGGTGCATCTGTGGCTGTGCATGTGTGTGCGTGTTATGTATGGTACAGAGGAACGTGAGGCACACAGTCACAGATGTCTGCCTGGCACCACAAGGGGAATTGTGTTCCCTGCGTGGGTCTGGCCTGCCTGGCTCCCATGATTGGAGTCCAGTCCCTCTAGATACAAAAGTTAGAACACATTTGTTCACAAGCAGTACTTTTTCTGCATAGGCTTTTCTTACAGAGAAAAAAGTTGACTGTAGGTACTTTAAAATTAAGCTGGTGTTTTATTGTTTTGACCTATGTTATTGGATCAATGCTTTTTTTGAGGGGTTTGTGGAAATAGAAGGTGGGGGAGCCGACATTTCAAGGATGTCTTTTGTACACAGAAGAAATCGAGTATAAACACATTTTGGATTCATGAATTTGTATGTTTGTACTGAGTTATCTTTCTGATTGAAATACAAGGACTGCAGCTATATGGATCTTATGCTGAAATTCAAGATACATTTGCTGCTGGTGAAAAGCAGATGCTTTTTCCTGGCAAAACACCTATAGCTTTAGTATGTATAGCATTATTGCTCATATTCTGCTCTGATGTTCTTATGCAAAAGCAGTATGTATTTAAATTAGCATTCTATTTTAATGAATTAATTCCCTGTTAATAATGACAGGGTTACCAGCTCCCGTCTCTAGTTACGGAAATTCTTCCACATTTAATCTAGGAGCTTTCCTCATTGATATTAATACATCAAGCTAAATATAACAGCTTTAGATAAATGGGCAAAACAAATGAATTTCATTCAGCCCTGCCTCATAGTCACAAGAACATTTCTTTTCTGTTCACATGTCTTTGCATTGCAGGTCATATATCTCGTAAATTTTCAAAATAAAGCCTGCTTATTACTAATTAAATTTGCTCTCAACAGTGCCATTGAATTAATTTTCCACTATGACACTATTGCAAATATTCCATTTTGTTTCTAGCACTGAACATCCTTATGAAGTCTTTGCCACTTGTTATTACAGTCAGTAACATGTGGCTTATAACAAGATGTCTTTTATATTCATTTTTTAAATGTTTAAATATCAAGTTGCCTTTACTTTGCCCTATGTAATAAACCACTGAATGTGCAGGAGAAGGTTAATGTAATAGGCAAAATAAATCAATTTCAAGTTTCAACTAATAGCCTTAATAGTTCGGCAAATCTCATCAAAGTTTTCTGTTTGAGGCTAATTTGACAGTGGGCCTAATGTCAAGAAACAATTACTGGCCTTAAAGTGATTCTTGTCTTGATCTCCCATTTTAAGACACATCAAATAAAAATTAGAAGCAGCAAGTGAGTTGAAATGTTATAGTTAACATTAAATTCCTGAGCATGTGACGTAAGTTCATTTTACTTGCATAGCTTGAGAGGCCAATGAAATGCAAAAGCTAGGACCTGACCTCTTTGCATTGTATTTTGTAATTACAGCTTATGGGAATTAATGTAATTGTTTAGAGCAAGGATGCCGTTGGATGTCTGTGTGAGTGAGTTTCTTTGTAATTGTTCTAATGATTTTTACTAAAGCCATAGCTGCCAGCTCATGGTTCCTAGCTGGAGACTCAAAGCAAGGACATTGTCTAGAGTGAGATAGAATGATATCACACTTCTGGCTCCATCAAGAAGCTTGCTAGTAGTTGATACTTCCTTTTGATGAGCATGGTCACCTGATGGGCTGCAGTCCATGGATGCAGAGAAGGTGTATTAATTCAGAAATGAACAGGATGAGTGTGTGTAGGTGAATGGAGGCAGTGGGTTGATCGACATTGATAACATGCAGCTGTGGCCTTGCCTCAGCGGCAGTGGGTTGGTTGACATGGATGATGTGCAGCTGTAGCTCGTTCCTGCTAAGTGGTTAAATAGCTCTGAGGGGTGTGGGAGCTTGGGGGAGTTATAGGGTGATCTGATCTTGGGAGGATTGAAAAAAAAAAAAAAAAAAAAAAAACACCACCAAACCAACAACAACACGGCACAGACAGTAGAAAATGACCCACGGTAAAGTCTTGTTGCAGCTTGCTGGTTTTGCTTGTGCTGTGAAAATTGGTGCCCTGTGTGAGGCAAACTGATTTGGGCTCCACTTGCAACAAGTGTCTAAGAAGCATTGATTTTACCCTGAGACCCGTGTTTCTTCAGACCAAGTCAAGTGAAAGTCCCAGATCCTAGTGCTAGGTAGCATTAATGGCTTTAATAGCTTTCCAGCTTAGTGTTAATTTGCTGCTAAAATGGATTTTGGAAGCTGAATAAAGCATAAACAGAAACACACAGAGAGCTATTTCAGGATAACCAAACTGGCATGCCTTCATTCAAATGATAAGCATCTAGCTGTGTCTGTGAAGCTAGGCACATCAAAATGTCCTTGTGCTATCATAAATTCTTAAATTCAAACAAAAAGAATTCAAACATTTTATTCAAAAATTTAGAAACCTGGCCTCAGCTTATTGACTACTTGTGTGCTGTACTATATCACTTGCCATATTCTTATAGGCAGCAAATATGTCCACTTGGTGCAGTGGACCGAATGTGTAGCAGCCGGTTTGAACTTTCCTTGAATCCCAATATTTGGATGAATAGTCCATACAGAACTGTTCCTACAACATATGCATTTTCTGGTACCAGTGAAGATGTATTGTTGCAATATATTTAACAGACATTGTCTAGCTGGATTTCTGCAACACATTTGATGCTGTCCTGCACAAAATCCTTGTGTGTAAATAGGGGAGACATGGATCTGACAGATGGACCACTCTGTGGATAAGGAATTGGCTGGATGGTCGCACCGGAAGAGTTGAGGTCAATGGCTCGAAGTTCAAGTGGAGACCAGTGATGAGTGGCGTTCCTCAGGACTCAGTACTGCAACCAGCGCTGTTTAACATCTTTGTTGGTGACATGGACAATGGGATTGAGTGCACCCTCAGCAAGTCTGCTGATGACACGCAGCTGTGTGGTTCAGTTGACACACTGGAGGGAAGGAATGCCATCCAGAGGGACCTTGACAGCCTTGAGGGGTAGGCCCATGCAAACCCCATGAAGTTCAACAAGGCCAACTGCAAGGTCCTGCACATGGATTGGGACAACCCCAAGAACAAATACAGTTGGGGAAGGGATTGAGAGAAACCCTGCAAAAAAGGACTTGGAGGTGTTGATTCATGAGAAGCTCAACATGGCCTGACAATGTGCACTGGCAGCCCAGAAAGCCAACAGTATCCTAGGCCGCATCAAAAGACGCGTGACCAACAGGCTGAGGGAGGTGATTCTCCCCCTCTACTCCACTCTCCAGAGACCCCACCTGGAGTACTGTGTTCAGCTCTGGAGTCCCCAACATAAAAAGGACATGGACCTGTTAGAGTGAGTCCAGAGGAGGGCTATGAAGATGATCAGAGAGAGAGATGGAGTACCTCTGCTATGAAGACAGGCTGAGAGAGTTGGAGTTGTTCAGCCTGGAGAAGAGAAGGCTCTGGTGGGACCTTCTAGCAGCCCTCCAGTACCTGAAGGAGACCTACAAGAAAGCTGGAGAGGGACATTTAACAAGGGCATGTAGTGATAGGACAAGGGATAATCGCTTTAGGCTGAGGGAGAGTAGATTTAGTTGAGATACATGGGAGAAATTCTTGACTATGAGTGTGGTGAGGCGCTGGAACAGGTTGCCCAGAGAAGCTGTGGATGCCCCATCCCTGGCAGTGTTCAAGTCCAGGCTGGATGGGGCTTTGAGACACCTGGTCTAGTGGAAGGTGTCCCTGCCCATGGCAGAGGGGTTGGAACTAGATGATCTTTAAGGCCCCTTCTAACCCAAACCGTTCTGTGATTCATTTATTACTTCTGGACAATGTCATGGCACATTTCTTACTTGAAATCTTCCATAAGCGATATGATTAGCCCATGACATTCTTTGGGAGATTTTGCAAAGAATTTCATTTTTACTATTATAACCTGATTTGCAATCAGAGTAGCCTACAGTCTAAGTCCAGATTATAAAGCTGCTAATTGAGACCCTGGAAAAAGCTGGTGGGATACAAATGAAAAAAAGAAAAAAAGAAAAAAAGAAAAAAAAAAAGGAGTGTAACTACTGATCTTGAAAGCACAGAGAAAAATAGCATGCCAAGTATAAGAATCAAAATGAAAATGAGAATACAAGACATAGATCAAAGCTGACCCGGAACTGGTAATATTCAAGTGACAAGCATAACAGTGCCTCTATTGCTGTTGATAAGTATTTCCTGCAACAGGAAAGTGTTATTTACAGTTCCTATAGGAAGAGGATAGCATCAGGTACCACTTTAAGAAATGTCTTTGGCCAGTTTTTCTGACATGGGTTAAGCAGCAGATCATACTGGATGATGAACATATAACACCTTTCTGACCTTAAAATCTGCAAAAGGTCAAGAAAATGTAGTTAAAATAAAAGTGAAGAAATATGTGTGGAACAGTATTACTACACAGTTGTAGTGATTGCTATCCATTTCCACACGTATTTCTTCAATTTAATTTTTAACAGGCTCTATTTCACCTACATAACTGTCCCTCTAGGAGCATGAGTCCAACATTTAGATAATTAAAATTCTCACCACTTAACCTTTACAAGTGCTAAAATGTGTAGTGGTCTATAACCTGGCACATGTACGGGGCACAGTGCAATACTGCCTTGAAAGCAGTTAGATTCATATGGAAGTTGCATTGCACCTGAACTAAATGCGATGCAGGAGTTTTAGAGTTGGCTTCATCAGTCCTGTCTCAAGGATTTCTGCACCATCTCTGTCTTAGGTACTCATGAAATAAGGTTTACTTGTCAGTGATTTAGCCCTGCAGGTGTGTGTGACTAAATCATAACAAGTTTAGGAGTGAGTGAGAATATAGGTACTTCCTATTTTTTTTATTTCAGCTATTGCTCTTCTATGTTTGTTTAGTATCAGTATTCATGATTTATATCATCAAGGCTCATTTATAAACTCTCGGCTTTAATTCTTACATCAAATTTTCAAAAGAAGGATTTGAGCAAAGGAAACATAAAAAATGTTATACCAACAAAACCTATATTTTCCATTCAGCACAACACAACAGTTAAAAATATTTAAAATATGTTTATATATTCACATATTTTATGGGTTTGGATAAACAGAGAAATCTGGTGCATATTTACAATAAGTTTGGAAGTTCGGTAATTATCACCAGAAGTCTTCATTAAGCCTCCAGATAAACAATGAAATGTCACTTGGTTTGACAGTGCAATAGGAATAATTTCTACTAATTATTCCTGTGATGAATTTGGCTCATTAGCTTTGACTAGAGGAAAAGGAAACTGAGAAATCAGTATTTCAGTTCAATCTTTTTTTCTTTTTCTTTTTTTTTTCATCATCTGGGAATGCTAGTTATGTTTTGTGCAGTAATAAAGGGAACGAGAGGACAGTCAAGGAGACTAAAAATGCTGAACTTGGAACCAATAGTGATTACAGTAGATGCAGCTGTTATCAGAATGCAAAGAACTGTTAATTCAGAGGAAAGTTCTGTCCTTTACAGTCTTTCCTTAGAGACTCACTTTTTTCCTTTTCCTTATAAGAATCATATTGATGGCTCTTTTGGGCAAATTACCTAAACTAGTTTCTGTGTTGGTTCAGCATCACTTCTTTCTTCCTTTGCATGTATAATGTCTAACCGTAAAACTTGTTTATTCTCAGTTTTTTTTATTAGGGTGTTGTTTGCTACAACTGTAGCTTTGCATTTAGTTTTGCCTTTTTTAGTATCTTCACTCAATCTCACCAATGCTGATGTGAGATCTTCCTTTTGCTGTCTGAACACATCTAGAAAAACCAATGAACACTTAAAGCTTTTTAAACACAGGCATTTTAAGCTGGGGAATTGCTTTGTTTGGGAGCATTGGTCAGCCATGCTTTCAGCTTAAACTGCAATTTGTTTAACTGTGATGCCAGAGATGATGTCAGGATTGTGGTGTGCCAGGAGCAAGTCACCAGCTGGTCTGCAATCTTTAGGGGATCTATAAGGCTCAATCGATACTACTCAATCTAGGATGCATTGCATGCTACTCCCATTAATGAAAAAAAGAATCAGTGTTGTTGAAGACCAGAACTGATCAGAAACTTTCTGACTGACTTTTTTGCCTTGTGAAAATCCTGATCTGTTGAGGAGAAATGTTCCTGTGGTGTATAGCACATGGGGGAAGCCCAGCTTGTTCTCCAGTATCCCAGATATTGGCACCTATCCCAGCCTCTATCACCCTGGTGCTGCTCACAATCCCACCTTTGAGCACCCGAGACTCCAAAACTTTGACAAAGAGAACCTCAGGGATGATTGCAGAAAGTCAAAGAATAGGATTGTTCTTAAAGTGTTTTGGTTTGGTTGTATAAAGATGACCACATTTGGGTTATGGATACCACTCTTTGTAGTCATTGCAGAAAATGGTTAAGCCAGAGAATGGTTTCATCTCTTCTTTTTTAAGGTATTTCAGCTGAAAGAGACCATCCTTTGGGAATGCCTGCTTCCTTCCATTGTTCAGAAGTCCTAAATTAGATTTCAATGTAAAACTTTTAGACAGGAAAGCTGGGACAGAAGAACCCTTCCATTTGACCACCATTTCAGTGAAGTCCCTGAGGTCTGCTACTCCAGCAGATGTGCTCTGGAGCAGAGAATTGCACCAAGGGACTGCAGGGAGCTTTCTGTGAACCAGCAAAACCACATAGTGAGTGCAGAGCGAGAGTGGGTGTACTCAGTACTCCCAAGGGTACTGAGGGAACTGGTGGAAGAACTTGCCAAGCCACTCTTCATCATTTATCAGCAGTCCTGGCTAACTGCGGAGTTCCCAGAAGACTGGAAGTTAGCAAATATGATGCCCATCTACAAGAAGGGCAGGAAGGAGGATCTGGGAAACGACAGACCTGGCAGCCTGACCTAGGTGCCAGGGAATGTTATGGAACATATCATTCTGAATGCAGTCCAGCATGTGTAGAACAACTGGGGCATCAGGCCCAGCCAGCACAGGTTTATGAAAGGCAGGTCCTGCTTGACGAACCTGATCTCCTTCTATGACAAGCTGACCCGCTTAGTGGGTGAGAGAAAGAATGTGGATGTTGTCCACCTAGACTTTATTGAAGCCTTTGACACTCTTTCCCACAGCATTCTGCTGGAGAAACTGGCTGCTCATGGCTTGGACGGGCATACTCTATGCTGGGTAGAAAACTGGCTGGATGGTCAAGCCCAAAGAGAGGTGAGCCCAGGGCTCAGTACTGGGGCCAGTTTTGTTTAATATCTATATCAATGATCTGAACGAGGGAATCGAGTGCACCCTCAGTAAGTTGCAGGTGACACCAAGTTGGGGAAGAGTGGCTGGAAAGTGCCTGGCAGAAAAGGACCTGGATGTATTGAGTGACAACTGGCTGAACATGAGCCAGCAGTGTGCCCAGGTGGCCAAAAAGGCCAATAGCATCCTGGCTTGTATCCCAGTGTGGCCAGCAGGAGTAGGGAAGTGACTGTCCCCCTGTACTCAGCACTGGTGAGGCCATACCTCAAATTCTGCATTCAGTTTTGGGCCCCTCACTGAAAGAAAGGCCTTGAGGTGCTGGAGCGTGTCCAGAGAAGGGCAGCAAAGCTGGTGAAGGGTCTGGAGCACAAGGCTTATGAGGAGCGGCTGAGGGAACTGGGGGTGTTCAGCCTGGAGAGAAGGAGACTGAGGAGGGAGGGACATTTATCGCTCTTTAAACTACTGGAAGGAGATAGTAGTAAGTTGGGTGTTGGTCTCAAGGCACCAGGGGAGGTTTAGATTGGATATTAGGGAAAATTTCTTCACTGAAAGGTTGGTCTAACATTGGAACAGGCTGCCCAGGGAGGTGGTGGAGTCAATGTTCCTGGAGGTGTTTAAAAACATGCGTAGATGTGGTGCTTACAGGCATGGTTTAGCAATGGGCTTGGCAGTCCTGGATTAACAGTTGGACTTGATGATCTTAAAGGTCTTTTCCAACCTAAATGATTCTATGATTCCCAAAATGACATATAAACTCATATGTATGTTTATAGTTATAGTTATAGTTGTGTATATGTATATATAAACATATATGCAGATACATACATATTAATACCAATTCTGCAAATTTTAATTATTGAATTCCCTTTTTTTTTTTAAGGATACAGTTTTTAAATCTGGGAATTTCCTGAGAATGGCAGTTCCAGTTTTTATAGAATTCCGTGTGTATAACACATATCTTGCTTTGTCTTTTGTGTAGATGATGAAATCTGAAGTCTGCTAACCACAGACGTGAATGGCATAGCTTTCTAACAGAGTTTCAGAGAAAATAGAGCATGAAAATCAAAGTATTCCTGTAGTTCTGATCAGAAAATAAAAACTTTTTTTCAGTGTTGAAAAATAGTATTTTCAGTAGTCACACTGATCATATTGAAATGATTTTCATCAAAGGAGTGCATACACATAGAAAAAAGTGACCTAAATGCAACCCATATTTTTCAGGCTCTCAATATGGCTATCATTCTAGGAAAAGAGGAGTACTCTGCCATTGCTGGTTGAGCTGTTTCAGCATGGCAGTGAATAATTGGCCAATAGGTTCTGAAACAGAGGTAAAGTGGCAGTGAAATGTTTCCAGTACGGTTATTATAAAACACTTGCTTTCTTAGTTTCCAGTGTAGAAGTCTTTGGGCCGCATCAAAGAAATTGGTAACTAAATGAAATCCTTATTCTATCTAGAAATAAATATAAATTTATGATATTTAGAAGACCCTTTTACTGTACTATCTCAGTACCTCACAAGCCTTACAGTAGCTCTACTTATATGTAAGTAGGAAATGGAGGATCTTGAGTGACTTGTCCAAGCTCATCAGAAAGGTCTGTGACAAGAGTGGTGCTGGGCACTGAAGTCTACCCACTTTCAGGCTAATGATCTCACTGCAAGCCACTTTGTCTTTTCTCCCAGCAGAAAAAGTATAGCTGCATACAGCTGAAAATTGTAAAGGAACTTGATATAGAAAACTGTAGGAGAGATAAAAGAATCAGTAAATTCAAAAATTGAGGTTGTATCTGGGCTGAACATCTTT
The DNA here is from genome assembly GCF_963210335.1 of Falco punctatus. Classification (NCBI taxonomy): domain Eukaryota; kingdom Metazoa; phylum Chordata; class Aves; order Falconiformes; family Falconidae; genus Falco; species Falco punctatus. The sequence goes on from NC_137583.1 coordinate 74,771,507, forward strand.
ATGGCAGCAGAGAAGATATCTAGCTGCAAGCAGCTAAAGGACATTCTGTGGTTTCAGATACATATGCCGCTCCCGTTCCTATTTCCAAGGTTGTTTGCTATTATGACACCATGGTTTGCGATATCAAGTCATCTCATATAATGCTACTGACATTTCAGTGCATGTCAGATATGTTTTAGTACTGCATGAAAACATAAGATTTTTAAAGAACTCAATGTATTCCATTGCATTTCAAACATCTAGCAAGTACAGTGTTGGAAATGTGTCTTTGATACCTTTTAAGAAACAGAAGGCTGAATTCCATGGTTACACCCCAGCATCTGCAGTTTTCTCTGCAATTCTAAGCAAAACTGGAAACAGAACATTTTAAAGCATTTCTCCATAACTGGATTATTTTAAGGTTTTGGTCTTCTTACTGCAGCATACAGAATCTTCAACATCTGTGACTGACTTTGAATGCAACCTCTGTCTATTTCTGTGATTATACGCATAGTGAAAACTATGGCTGGATTGAAAAAAAGCATGCGTATGGCTTCTGTTAATAATTTTCTTGAGTACTTATTTACCTGGTTACAATTTATGCAATATGTAACAGTAGAGTGTGTCTGAATAGCTCACAAATCCATCTTTAAGTTGTGATGATAACAGGTGAGTTGTATCTTCAGTTACTCTCCCAGAATCTCTGAAGTAAAAACCTGGGCAGAGAAGATGATTTTGGTTTACCTTTAAACTGATATCTAAAAAGTGTTGAGAGCAAAAATGCTGTCTTTTGTTGTAATGGTGATGGAAATCCTCTCTTTGTTTTCAATTCTCTGAATCACATGCACTAGCAGCATGCAGGAAAATGTGCAGAATGCAAAATAGTATTAGATCCCAAAGAGTGTGTGGTACATATTTTATTTCAAAACATCAGTTACACTATTGAAGTAGGATGCTGAAGTTGCCAGCTTATCAGACAATTATGCATAATTCAAAATTTCTGGAGACTTGAGTCTCAGGCTTTCTAGTTAGTTGTTTAGTGACTAAATTTTTAGATCAGTGCCCGGAGTTTGGTGCCTGGTTTCGGTACAGTGCTTCAGGAGACATAACTGTCTTATAATGAGATTTGCAAACTGTGCTGAGCTACTTAAGCTAGCCAGTAGGAACTGTTATGAACAGAGGTGGTCTTAAGCTGTTCTCCAGTACTTATAATTTTAGCCCCAGTGGGTCTTGCAATGCTGAATATCTACTGTATAAGGTGCTATTCTTCATTTCTCACAAAATGCATCTGGAGAAGGCAGTGGTGATCCTTTCTTAACCTTTTTTCCAATAACACGATTAAAGCACTCAGCCAGGTTGCAGGAAAGGCAGATTCAATTGGCTCCTCTATTTAATGGGATTCAACACACACACACACACCTCCCCACCCCCATGTCCCAGAAGAGCATCATAATGGCCAGACTATAGGCTATTCTGAGTAAAGGCTTTCTCAGTCCCAAGAAGGCTGTTTCATGCTGTCTGAAATAATTGAAACTAGTGGTAGTGCTCTTGTAGCTGTAATGGTCTTAGAATAATAAGAGAAAAGCTTGGTGGGAAAAGGTAATGTCTCCTATAAGAACATCTGATGTAGCTGAAAGAAAAGGACAAGCTCAGGGTCATCTAAGACATTCCCCAGATCTACAGTAGAAATGTAACTTCACAATAGTGCATATAATGTAAAAGGCGTAGGGCCAAAGAGAGAATTATTATGACATGGGAATGTGGACATCATCTCTACTCAGATGAGCACTTAATATATATTACTTATTCATGGGATGAGGACATGGAATTTGGGTAGCTAAGTTAGACGGCTCTAGCTTCATTGTCATTTTATCCATCCACCATGTAAAAATGGATAAAACAGGACATGCAGCTGGAAGTTGTAAACTATTATATTTCTTTCTAGCACAGTTTTTTAAATACTGTTCATCCCTGTCGGTGCTTGACATCCTACAGATATCCTGGTAGCCTAGGAAAGATGTCCTTGTCCAAGGCAACATCTCAGGTTTTGCACATGCGTTCAGTGAGTTATTTCAGAATGTCTCACCTCTGGTTTATGTGGAAAACTGTCTATTTCATGATATTTTTCACACCAAGTGAGAAAACAGAAAACTGCAGAAAACACTTGTTTTTCATCAGAGCTGCTTGAAAACAGTCTTTCATTCTGGGCTGGATGCTCTAGGATCTGCCTTTCCAGATACCCCCCTCCGTGGTGGACACCTGGAGGTGTCCCTGTGCACAGGGAAACGTGCGGGCTGGGCACATGTGGGGTCCACCAGTGTGCCTGCAAGGACAATGATGCTCATCGCCCTGCCTCCCAACTTGGTTGGTCTGACGTCAGCTCAAAGTGACAGCTCTTACCTTCATCTTACCCTTTTTCTCACTTATTAAAGGAGGTATTAGCTGCAGTCTGGAGAAAGAATTTTTATTGTTTTTCACAATTACATACATAATGCCAGTTCAACAGTGTCCACCAGCCAGGATCACATCCCAGAGGTCCAAGAGTACAGCTGTACTATTTTCCAGACCACCAACCCTTCATTTACTGTTAACAATCTTGTCAGCATTGCTAAAAAAATCAACATTTTCCTTATCTTGGAGAATTACGTACTGGCAGCTGTAGCCCTTAAATGTTAGGGTAATGGGTAAAAACAGAGTTAATTCATAATTTATTTTTTTATTTTCTCTAGGATTCTTTTGTATTTCAGCCTTACTTTTAACTTGAATTTTAATTAATTTGAATGATACCCTTCCTTCCTGGCCTGTCCTCTTCGGCCTGTCCTCAATAGAAACAGCTATACTATACGAAAGACATGGGGTGGGGGTAATAAAATAGGATAAAGGATTCAGACAAAAAGTAAAAATGCTAATTCAGATTCTTTGTTTAATCAGCTATAAAAATTCAGTTAAACAATAAGGTCATATAGGGAGTCTTTGGCTGGAAATTCTGTATTTTTAGGTCTTTAATAACACATAGAAAGCATAAAATTCAGTCACATCAAGGCTTAAATCTAATTTGAAAAAGAGTCAGCCTTGGAGGTCTCAATTTTCTTGTTATTTGTGCAAAAATGTTCATTACGAAAACATTTGTCATTAATGGTAAGCATTAAAATCAGAAGAAAAACTCAATGGATTGGTCAAAAGGTCAGGTAAGATAGGTTTACACAAAGTCCAAAGAAGCAAAGCATGCGTTTCTTCTTGGCATTGCAGTGTCATTAACAAGGTCAAAATTTTGCACAGAGCCCTCTCACTGGTGCTACAGGACAGCTGTAAAGGAGGAACTTGTTGATCTGCACTTAGCATTTTCTAAAGTTGGAAACACTTTTAGACCTTTGAAAGTCTTGTACTACTCACTTCTCAAAATAATGATCTTTCATATGCTGAGTGTGATTTCCTGCTTGCAGGGATGGCAGATGCAAAAGTATTGCAACAGCTTGTGAAGTAGTTAGAGCTGAAACATGCACCAAATGGAATTTTACTGAGGCAGTACCATTCACCAAAGACTGGGTGGGAAGATGTCACAGCAGCTGCAATCCATGTAGCAAAGAGGCTTACTATGTGCTATACCCAAAACCTTTAGAAGAAAAGTGGGGAAATTTTGCACTTAAAAATACAGTTTTGTTTGGTTTTTTTGATTTTGATAAAATTTTCAAACAAGTGTCAAAACTAATGCTCTCTGCTCTTCAGAATGTGTAGCAGAGAAAAACTCATTTCAGTATGACATGGTTCTTTCACATAATGTCATTATATTCTAGTTGCTACATCAGGAATGCTACTTATGTGGAGCTTTTTTCACGTTGGCAGACTGTATTGTTCATCTCTATTATAATTTTTATTTTAATATTTTATATTTTTGCAGTGCTATTGAAATGCTTTTATCTTTCTGAGACAACATATTTTGACATTAGCAAAGTGTGACAATTTGACATTATCAAAACAAACAATTCAATATTTCTGATTCCACATTTCTTGGAGCTTCCATTCTGTGAAAATTGATGACATTTTGACATTTCTATCTGATTTAGAACAAAACCACACTTTTATTTGTAAGACTATTTCATTGAAAGGAACCTCCATTTGGAGATTGGACCTAGTTGTGACTCTGATACTATGGGGAGGCAGATAACCATCATTTAAGAGAAGCAGGCAACTCCAGAGAGTGTTTCATCCAATTCTAAACCAGGTGTTCAGAAAGCTGCCATAGATCATCCACTAGAGGTGCCCATTCCCCTGCACTGATTGGGAAATGTGTTTAGGCAATTAGTTTAGACTTCGGCAAAAGATGTCTGAAGTTGGACAGCAGTCCCATCCAAAATGGACCCAAATTCAGAGATAATTTACCTATTACCACGGCAAGTAAGGAATTATCAGTAGTTACAATTAACATTTAGGTTTGAGTAAATAGTGGGAAGGTAATGTTATTTTAATTTACACTATCTTACAGTTTCCCAGTAGGGCTTCTTTTGTTTTTTTCCTTGCTATATTCCTTCTATTGCATTCCTCTTGTAGTCTGGTAGGTTATAAAATCTAAAAATGCTGACTCCCTTGAATCCATTTTTGCATCGCTTCCGAATTTGACCTAATTCTTTAGCCACACCAGTCAACTAATCACATCAATCCAATCAGTTGCCTGACCTGCAGCAAACACAGAGTAAAGAATCCTGATTAGCTGGTGAGGATGTTAGCTTTCATTCTTGCAGGACACTCTGTAAGAGTGGATTATGTTTTAATAAGTAAACAAAGTCACAGGGAGACTAAGCTTTAGAAAAACATATTTTCGGATCCGTTATTCTCTTCCCAGAAGCCACATGTGATAGATGTCATTTTTCTTGAGCTGTAAAAACTAATTACCCTTAGCCTTGTTCTGTGGTTTCCTCTCTGCCTCTATTCAGAAAACTGCTTTCAGAGTATAATTGGGACTCCTGATGTTATGTTATACTCCAAAGAATTACAGCAAGAAACAAACTTGTGATTTGTACTGTTCTGCATGCAGACTGCAGTACACAGTGCTATGGTCAGACTAAGACAGCAAAACTCAGGGTTTTGAGCAATGATTTTCTTTCCCTATTAAGACTCTTGAGTGATCTGAGCTCTACTGAATTAAATACAAGATGCCTGCTGCTGCTGGTGACTCAGTCTATGGAGAACAGTCCCTCCTGCCTTTTTCACATGAGCAAAACTGCACAGCTGCGTACCTCACAGAAGTTTTAACACTTTTTTCAGGACGGCACTAATACTCTCCTTGACTCAGGCATGCCATCAGCAGTCAGTGCTTTATAAGCAGAATACATCCAAGATCTCATGTATCTTGCCTCAGAACACCCAGGGAAAGCAGGAATCATCTTTTATCTGTATTTTCACCAATGTGGACTGAAACGCAGAAAAGGTAAATCTTCTCTAGACAGTGAGAGCAGATATAAAGCCACCTTGCTCCAAACCCAGCCCCGAGTCAGATGCAGTCCCAGAGCCATACAGCTGCATTCCCGTAGCTGGGAGCCATCAGCAGGGCCCAGCTGAGAGGATGATGTGTCTGGTAACTGACTGGTTTCTGGCTGCCACACTGAAGCTGCGTCGTGGCCCTCAGGGACAAGGAAAGGCGTTGGCAGTGTGCCCATCTGCGATTTCCCAGTCACTCAGGCAGTCTGTGGAGGATCTGGGACTTGGGCAAACCTTGCACTTTGGAAGGTAACAGTATGCCCACATGTTCACTGAAAGTCAAAGGAAAGTGCTCAGAACGATACCAGCTCTGTGAGTTGTTGCAGCATGTATTTCTGAAAGATGTCTTGTAAAACAGTTATTCTCCAAGTGCCCTGATTCATTATGTAAAGCTATAAAGAGCCAGTAATATCAGATGTGAGCCAAAGCTTGTAGGCATTATATAGTCCATTAAAGAAAGACGAAGAACGCTGGTTCACTTAGTTATTGCATGAACTATGCAGTGCTTGTGAAGTTCCATGAGAATTAGTGGACCAAATGGAATTATTTAGTACTCCTCATTAGTGCAATCATCTGGTATGAAAAAGGCAGTCGTGAAGTTTCTTCTTCAGTTTGCCTGCTTTTTACCATTCCTGTGATAGTTTTCACACTTTTCCTTAAACAACCAATTTACTCATTTTGTTTCTAAAGATGTTTTTCTAAAACTGAGAGTGTGCCTGCAGAACACTCACTCTCCTGCTGTGGAGAGCACAAGTTTCCAAGTAATACTGGGTGCCTTGTTGATTTGAAGAGTTGCAGTGATTTACCTTTTCTTGTTTTTGCTTCAGAGACTTGCATTACCTGGGGCTATAACTAAGCTTTGCATTGCAGTGGATTACAGGACCACTGTCTTGTGATGGACTGTGTGTAACCATGGCTACTACCATTTTTCAGACCATTTTTCCTTGTACAGGGCTGCAGTCATACTTTTGGGGTAACACTATCTGGGTTTCATTTTTGAATAGGAGGCTTTGAGATAGAAGTCTTCTCTGATACAGAGTTATTCACCATCTCCAGTCCTCCTGACTTGGTGAAAAGAAGTTAGAGTGAACTCATTCAACTTAGACTTCACAATTTGACTGAACCTGTTAAAAGCTGATCACTTCTAGGCAAGTCAGCCAACTCACATTTGCTATTAACAGTGAGAGCTGGTGTTCATGACACCTCTCAGGGAACGCATCTTTCCTTGAGATAAAGCCCAGCAAAGCAAACTGCACACCTTCATCACGGTGCGCAGTGGGAGCAGGTCCTGAGCCAAAGTCTGCTGACATCAGTTGAATCTTTTCATTTACTTCAGTGTTATTGTTTGGGCCTTGCAATAAAGCGAATCTTTTCTACTTTAAGCAGCAAGCAGGAGCATCGGAGCTGTGGTAATGCAGAAGTATGGGGACGCGGTGCAGCGCTGTGAGGTCTGTCATTATATTCAGAGGGGATGCCACTTAGGAGACCCTATCTGAGAGGTAGAATTGGTCTCTTAAAACCTGGTTTTCTGCCTTAGATGTAAAGACACTGTCAATTATCTTCACAAAAGAATTAGGAATTTAAGGAAAAACAGTTTTTGCAAATCAGCCAAGCAACAAAACTATCTAACCTCTGACAGAAAAATACTGAAAACACTAAAGCAAACTCTTCTGGTATGATGACTCCCACTGTTCCCTTCAGATCATTTATATCGGAATGAAACTGCATGTAAACGCCAGAGCAAAGCAGTATAAGCCTACAAAAATCAGTAGAGCTCTGCCGACTGCGAATCTGGCCCCAAAGGCACACTTTGAAACAAAGCAATAACTAATTTTTTTCAGGCTGGCTATTAAGAACAATCTATGACAACAACAGCTAATGGAAACAGCCAGTTCCAAAATGTAGAGCTAATGCATTGCCTTCAAAAGAAATGGAGTTAATCAGTTATTACCACTAGCTGCCCTGCTTGGGCACAGCTTCTGCTGGAATAGTGCTGTCTCTTTGGATTCATACAGTGTACCCTGTAGACTAGAGGGCTAAGTCGATTGTAGCATGAGTTTTCATCCTGCTTTTGGAGGGGATTACTTTTTAATTTATATATAGATACATATATTTTATTGGTCCTTACTCTTCACAGGAGACATGTCAGTCAGTAGGTGATAGTTAAAAAAATAAAACATTAAAATATAAGACCAGTATGTGAGGTGAGGTGAAAATACAGCTTATATTGCCTGGTTGGTATATCAGCTTCCTGGCCAGGGACTTGGCAAGAATTTGTTGAAGAAAAATAATTCTAAATTTGCCATACTCGTGAGCGCAATTAACTGAGAACCGACTTCAGGGAATAAGGAGTCTGCTGCTGCTGGCTAAGAAGTGATTAGTAACTAGCGTAAGACTTCACTGTTCGGGGTAAATACAAAAATGAGACATTAAATATGCTAGAACCATCTAAGCTCTCCTTATCACTACTTATGACTACTGACAACAGGCGTGTTTGTGATATGACATGAAGCCAGAATTAACTCCACATACAGAATTTTCTATTCTGCTCACACTGTGGAGGCCGTATTGCTGTCTGAGTGATTGGTTATGAGCGCAGCTTTTTGCTTTGATGCACTGTTCTCGAGTCACATTTGCTTTTCACACAGTCTGTTTTCTCACAGTTCATGCTACCCTCATTAGTATTTTAATCAATGCTCCAGAGAAGTGTGGAGGAAACTGCTGGTTAGCTAAAGCTAACATTCAAACCTCCAGACCCTGGAGCCATGGTGAATTTGCTTCTACTGTCTCTTGAGACCTGCTCAGAGACCCGATTCCCCAGCTGTACAAACACCTCAGGCAGCAGCCCAGCTGCCTGGGCCCCATGGGCAATGCCCTGGTGTGGCTGGTACCCCGTGTGCACATGTACACTCCATCTCCCTGTACCTCACCACACCACGTCCCCAGAGACTTTCTCCTCATCTGAGGCTGGCTAGACTTTACAATTCAAAGAAAGACTATTAAATGTTACGATATCAGAGGGTGGATTGTAATATAAGTTTTGGAAAGGACATGTCTTCCAAGCGCAGACTGAGTGGACAGGAAAGTAAACACATTTGTGCATAAGCACCAAACTGGGCAGTTTCCTTAAGTGCAAGTGCAAAATGTTTCGCACTGGACTATGGAAGAACTGTTGAAAGCAACCGTGCTTGAAGCTTTAACAACAAATTGTGTTCATGGGATGATAAATTACCATTTATGATGATGCAGGGAGAGTAAGGCAGAAAAGTGGGGAGTTTAGGCAGGTGTAAGATCAAGCCCACCATTTCAAAGTACAACCAGCCTTTTGAATGTGACTCGGTGCTTGCTGATACAGTGTAGAAACAGTTATGGACAATCCTAGCTAACTAATTTAGCCCTGCTGATCTTGAGCTTGTGCCAAGTGCTTCCTTGCCACAGACTTAACTCAGCATCTGACTGTCCCTCCATCCCTGCTATCACACACATTTTCTAACCAGAAAGTAGCCAGGTAGGGCTTGTAGAGGTTAATGGGCGATTCATTTAGAGTGTGTCTAATCCACAGGTCTGTGCAAAAGCTTTGGCGACAAGCATAACTCATTCAGTCCTGGTGGGTTTAGATACTTGCCAGCTGCATAAACAAATCTGTGTCCATATGATTTAAGAGCATACCCATTTCCCAGTCTCTTCCCCGGCCGCCCTTCTTCCCAGGCACAGCAAATAAGTGATTTCCTAAGCTTTCAGACTAAGTACTGTCCAGGTTACCAGCTGTTTCAAAGAGAGAGGATATTTATTCAGGGTCAAGCTTCCCCTCTACCTCAGACAAGTCCATGTAGATGTACAGAAAATGTTCAAGAGGTAATAATTCCCTTTGGTAAACTAAGAGGAGGGACTTCGTTAACTAAGCTTTAACGAAAGTGGCAGGTCACGAGTCTTAATCTGCTATTCCCACCAGCACATGGTCAGGGTGAGATCAGGACAGCAAGGACAAAGTGAGCAGGCGAGGAGTTGTGACAGGTCCTTCCCCCGTGGCAGGTTGTGGCAGCTCATGAGGGGGAAAGGGTTCTGCAGGAAACAGCCTCGCAAGCATCTGGCCCATGATGGGAGAGCTGCCACCCATACAAACCACAGCAGGCATTCCTCAAAAGTTTGTTGGTAGGCTGCCTAGGCTGAAGTGTCTCAGTGACAACTTTCTCCGCCCTCCCCCCCCCCCCCCCCCCAATTAATTTAACTATTTTTTTGTGGTCTGCAGTTTGCTTAGAAAGGCATCAGTTTCAGAACACTACTGTTACACACGTCTTAAATATCAGCCTGTGTCGTTCAGTCATACCTGTTCATGTAAGTTGAGAGCTAAAGTAAAGATTGAAATGGTACAGTACTATCCCTAGAGGTTAACAGCCCTGTATTATTGTCAATCTACTAATTGCATTACTATCTTATTAATACAATCCAAATGTTTTTTTCTCATCTTCCAGGCTTTTCAAAAGGAAAAGTCCAGGGAAGATTAAAAATCATTGAGTTTCCGCTGAAATTAGTAGAGCTGTACCAACTGTGACCAGGGGAAGAACTGCCTACTTCTTTCAGTTCTACCATAAATCATCAAACTTCAAACCTGTTGGGAATACCTGCACAATTACAAAATATTTTTATATTGGAAGACACAAAGTATATAGAAAGATATTTTCACACCTAAGTCCAACTTAAATGAGGGGCAAACCAGGTGTCAAAGTCTTTTGTGCATCTGGGCTGCAGGCTCAGATCCTGAAATTGTTCCTGAGCTGTTTTTTTCCTTTCCTCAAGTGGCATATTTTCCCTGAGTAAAGACTAAAGAAGTAAAAGAAAAAGTTATATATATTTGTACAAGCTGGAGAACTTTTTTGTAACTCTCAAATTCAGTTTAATTCCTACTGACTTCATGTGAAATTTGATAGGAAACGATCTCTGTATTAAATGCCCACAAATATGTCTTTAGATTTAGATATAAGTGGCAATTTATGCTCTGTTGCACAGGTAAAATCTGTAGTATCTTCACTAAATCCTACTGGATTCTTGTGAATTTCAACTTTGTATAACTTTGTATAAGTCACAATTTGACAAGTAAGTTTTAGTAATTTCTTTCCTTAAAGAAAAACCTAATTATGCAGAGGGAAATCTTATATAGAATTATATATTTTTTTCAAGTTAGTGTTTGTATAATTTGGTTTATTTATTAAGGGTTTTGGTTAATGGTGTTTTAGAAAGCCGCTAACAGCATCTTCTACAGAAATTCAGGGTCTGATTTATATTGTTGGAAGTGGGGAATTGTGTGGTATTGCTGCTTTTCAACATCACCGAAATTACAGGAAAGCATAACCTTTCCATGTCTGAAGGCTACTGCTAGAATATATATATGAATATATATAGTATTGCCCACCCACTCTTCTCATGTGGCTGCAAATTAATTCACATGTGTTTATTCATTCAGCTGGTTTGGAATAGAGTGATTTACTTTTCTTAAGGCATAGACATACATTCATTTAACAAACAGCTAGAGATTTTGAAGTGTTTATCAGTATACTGTTTTTTGCTAGGATACAGTAAAATTTCTTCATAGTACCTAGTATGGTGCTATGTATTGGATTGCTGATGAAAACAGTGTTGATAAGACAGGGGTATTTTAGTTATTGCTGAGCAGTGCTTACAGAGTGTCAAGGCCTTTTCTGCTTTTCACACTGCCCCACCAGTGACCAGGCTGGGCCCCCTCGCAGAGCAGCGCTGGCAGGACATCTGCGTTACTGGTCCCTGCCGTGCTGGGGCTTTCTGCCCGTTGTGAAAGAGTGAACCACACCTAGGGGTATCACAACCAAATGCAGTGTTAAATAGCTTTAGAATAACCAAGTGTATAAATAGGTGCTGAGTGCTATGTATCCTTATGCAAAAAAATGTGTAATGTATTTGGTGTACGTGGAGGTGATAAGGAGGTAATTTCATTCAAGATACTTCTGCCCCTGGTGGTACTACACACCAGCATCTCTCCTTCTGATGGGAGCTGCAGCAGATAGAAAAGCTGAGTATATATGGCATTTTTGTCCAAGCGATGTCCAGAAAGATGCCAGACCTTTCACTCCATCATCTCTACAGATCTGCCTTGAAAAAATGCAGAAAAAGAAGTCCTTCAAAGCCAAGCATTTTAACATTTAAAACAGCCTGATGTTGATCAAGGGCTTGTTCTAAGGAGCAGAATGGTTTGCACAAAAATGAGTGCTAATACATGGCTAGAATTTCAGAAATGGCTATAGAATAGGAATAAGCAAAGATTTTTAGAGCCACATCATCTCTAATTTTGATACTCACCTGTCAAGTAAAATTTGCCATCTCCCATTAGAGCCTAGGCTGTCCTCACAGTTACTGAAAAGAGCTGGATGACTTGAGAGGAGATTCTTAGAAGTGAATTTAGCTCACCAACAGAAAATGCAGTTGAGAGGGATGTGACTTGTGTCCTATCTTCTTTAGGGAGTTGGGGCTATACCTGGGTGATTTTGGGGTATAATAGCACCTTCCTGCATCTGAGATTCACTAATTCTGTTCTCTAAGTTGAGTTAGGTGCCTAAGTAATTTTTATATTTTTTTTTCAGAAAACTAAGGAAGCAGAGGATTTTTTCCTGTATAGTGTGGTGATTGGTACCTTTCCTTAAGCAGGATATGTAGGATCAGGTCCTCAGTCTGATTTAGAGAATGGTTTTCACCCCAGGTATCTCATTTCCCGCTGGTTACCCTCCCCCTCTGCTCCCTTCTCCATTATTTGAGGACAGGTCTTACCTCTTCTACATTGCAAATATAAAGTTAAAATATGTTGGAAGTATTTGGACATTGAGTCTTGACTTTCTACTATGTAGCTCTTACTGGCTTGTGTAAATGTTTCCCAGCTCCATGGGTGTCCTGCTTAGGGTGTAAAGTGGGGGCAATGTGTTTAATTTAGGGCTGTTAATTACACTGCATTACAGTACTGAATTTTGAACTTAAGTTCCTGTGAGACTCTTAGCAGGCTCGATGTGCAAATGTGTGAAGTTCAGGCCTCATGTTAGTGAGAAACATATAATTAAACAACACTGATTTTGACCTAACTACACAAATATCAATAAAGGAACCCTGTCTGTGGCTGGATCTGGATCTTCTGCTTCTGCCTTCCTAAAAATTTGGATTAAGGTCTCCTGGCTTTTTTCTGCCTTTCAGACAGACAGCTCTGAAACAGTCCATTCCATGAGCAGATTTTGAAAAAGGACAAACTTAACTCCTGCTAAAGATCTGAAACCTGATTTAGAAATAAATAAAATCTACCACTGCATGCAAATTTATTCAATTCAGGAGATAATAACCATGGTTACAATAAGGAAATTTTGTCCTCCTATGTTTTTAAATAATAAACTTTTGCTGTTTAACACACGTTCATTTTGCATGTGAAAGCAAAGACAGCTTCTCCTTACCATTTTTTTTGGACTACTAGCCATTTTCTAAAGTATGACACAGCATGCAAAGCAGCATCAAGTTATGACTCTGATATCGAATCCTAGTTCAGGCAACCAAAGCTCAAAGACTGAACACGTGCAGTCATAAAAGGAACATATAATTTCCTTCTCATCAGTTGGTATACTAATGTCAGATTGTTCTGAAGCAGTGCTTTTAAGCTTCTGACATGCAGACTGCTCAGTCTAAGGACTCTTTCTAAATATTCTGTAGAGGACATAAAAAAGAAACAGACCTAGCATTATTAGGCTTACGTTCTCTACTCAGCAGTCTATTTCTTTAATGTAATATTCTTGGAAATGTATATCAAAAAGTTTTTGAAGGCCAATATCCAGTCATTTAATCTATTTGTACCATCAAACCTAAAACACCTTGTACCCATTTGCACATAAGCACTGAGATATGTAAACCAGGCATTTTGGCTGAGTTTGGATCAGTACAGAAAATAGTGCAAGGAAATGCACGCAGGCACTGGATCACATTCATCATCGCTGCCATTAAATCTTAGAATGGTTCCTGGCACACATTTGGGCCCAGGCCAGCTTGCATTTTCCCATATGGTTCCTGTGCACGTTTGGGGTGTTATGGAAAGGAGGAGACTAGGTTGTCTCTGTTTGGGAGAGTAAGATAATTAATAGTATGGGTATGGGCTGTTTCAAGCCAGTCAGTTTCAGTGCCAAAGAATGTTCCTGCCATACTGAATGTGATATACATAGCTAGTCCTTTTGCAGATCTCTCTCTTCACTACAGTTTCCATCCTAACTTGTTTCTGAGTGTTTGTATGTATGATTGAACACCTACCTTGTTTTTGCCCAGAGGTGGCTCTGTCAGAATGGCAGCAGGGATTACAATTAGGAAAGAGATGTAAATATAATTGATGTTTTTTCAGTTTCATCTCCTTCAGCAAATAAGATTTTGCTTACTTTAGTTTTCCTTATGTGTGGGTCAAATCGGATATTTATATTATACATGCTACTTTGGTTCAGGTTTTTGTCCAAGGACATTCTTTTTTTTCCCGTTCCTTCAGGAGCGAGTCATAAACAGATCTCAGTTGATAAGCAGACATTTTTACAGTGCTTACATGTTTGTATATCTTCACTATTAATGCAATTTGTGCTCTGGTCTTAAAGCCACCTGCATATTACCTCTCGCTTCTGAACTGAGTTTGCTTTGTGAAACGTTAATAAAACAGCAGCTTGTGTCTCCAATAGATAACACAATCCCTATTTGAAAGAAGTACAAGTTGCTGTGTTTAATAAGAAAGTACAAACCATTTCTTAAAATACTTTTAATAAAACTTTTTTGAAAATAGCATATAAAAATGTGACCATCAAGACTGTAAAGCCTGCAAGTGTCAGACTTGGGCTCTTTGAAAAATGTAAATTTGAAAGATTCCGGCAATACAAAAAAACGTGGTTTCTGAAAGGTCACACAGAGGAGAAGGAGCAGGAGTGTGAGTGTGAGCAGATGGGAGCAGAAGGAAGAGAGAAAGGGAGGAAAGGGGAAGGGAGTTATTTGCTCTGCATAACAGGGTAGTTGTTACTCCTAACTCCTTGAAGATTGCAGCTTGCAAACAGGTCTTTTGCTGTTTCTTTCCCCTACTTCAAGCTAGGGACATGTATAGTGATACACTTGATAAGGAAAAAATTAAGTAACAGAAGCTGCACAAAAAATGTAAAAATGTGCTGATGAAGATGAGACTGTTTCATTACTACTTTTTTATAAGGTTTTTCTCAATCAAAGATCAACATGCAATATGTTATGTATGTTGATGTTTAGAGGTTTGCAAGCAGTTGCCGGGTAGTTGAAATGCAAGTATGTTTGTGCCAAAACCAAAACACAGTAGAGTACAGCTTGTGTGACTCAGGTTGTTACAGTCTATGCCACAGAAAGGAGAGACATTAAATTTAATTTGAACAAGAAATAGAATTAATGTTATGAGTTAATAAAATTAATTTGGTGTGAAATGCAGCCCATGTGAAGGAGCTAAAATCAATCTCCCTTTAGCGGTGTACAAGCAGTACATGGAACTCTTGTAGCGAGCAATCTTCATGCCTTTGCAGAAGTCAAAGTACTTCACAAAGGTCAATATTATTCATTTTTATTGGTGTTACAAAGAGTGCTGAAATATGTGAATGCATTGTTGTGCCAGATCTAAGAGATCCAACCAAGGAAACACCACCATGTGCCATCATAGCAAACTGTTGGTAAATAGTGAACCTGCAGCTCAAAAACTGTTTGTACAACCTGAACTATAGAATTTAATGTAATGGAAACATTTATAAAAGCAAACCTGTTGACTGTTCACAAATAATGCACAAAAAAAGAGTTTTTAAAAAATGTTTAAAATTTTTGCTTTGCCTGGATTTGTCAAAGACAGTTTCCTCTGCAGCATTATAAACATGTGATCTGGTTTTATATTTTTAACTTGTCAGAGATACACAATAGTTGTAAGATGACAGCAAAGCTTTGTGTAGTGATTCTGAAAATACCTTTTATGTCCGAAAGCACAAGAAATATGTAGGCCCACAAAAAATAAACTTCAGATGTCATTTCAGGCCATTCTTTGTGGTTTGAATTTTTGATCAGGTTCTCTGGGAAAACGAAGTCTCCAGCTAGACAGATTATTGCACACCTAGAAAATTTTGGAGCTCTTTCAGTTCAGAGGTCTTCCTGTTTATATCTGCACAGTGTTTCTGAAAGGAAGTTTTTTGGCACATCTCCTCTTTAGCTGTGCTGGGGAAATCTCCATTCCACAAACCCAACCCTAAGAAGTGGCAAACCAGGTCTTCCTTGGCATAGAAATTTCTTTAACATGTTTGTAGTTTTTCAAAGTAAGTTTTGTTTCACTTTTCATTGTTCATTTTTCTAGGCTAGTGGGTAAATATAATTATTGACTGCAAAAGAAGATATAGAGACATTTCATATTAGTGATTTTCAGAGTAGTGACTTCAGATTCTCCAAAATTTTAAAGCGTAGATGTAAAACTTTCCTAGCTACAAGAGTAACTCAGTATCTTCTGTTTATATAGAAAAAAGTAACTTCTTTAAACTCCTCAGAGGATAAGGTGTCTTTGTTCTTTTGCTGAAGTACATGAAAAACTGTAACTTTTGTAGGGAATTAATGTAATCTACAGCAGAAGAGACGCTTAGGACTCCTGCTTTTTTGTTTCAGTCCGTATGCATCAAATGATTACAGCATTCCTCCTGTGCTGTTATGTGAGGCGCTTTCTGTGAAAATCTGTGTTATGTGCCACAATGATAATAGCGGTATCTTTGTATTAGCAGAATTGCTTTACCTGTGATAGCCTCTGGACATAAAGAAAAAAGTAAATTTTGTAGGAAATGTTAATCTTTTTTAAATATAAAGTTGGAAAAAACAGACAGGCTTTTGGAAGCGGCCTGTACTTCTTCAGGTATTCTTCATGTTTATACAGAGAATATATTAAGAAGTCAGATTTCAAGAAACGGGGCATAATATTCCACTTGTATTAGAAAAGCTTTTCTTGTATTACACAAGTGCTCACAATATGTGATGATTGGTAACAATGTACTCTGTCATAAATTTTTATTATTAATTATATCTATAGTGCCATAGGTGTGTATGGCATTGTACAGACAAATAAAAACTGACAGCTCCTTACCTCAAGGAGCGTGCAATCCAAATTGCACATAACACAGCAAGGGATGACAATAAACAAAGACAGCAGGTGGGGAAATGCAGAAGGTAAAACTTCCATGATTGTGAAAGATGTATTTCATTAGATACATATCCTGCTTTCCTGCTTGTTCTTTTTTTTTTTCTTTACCATCATATAAATGAGCGTATGAGACACAGGGAAATACATGAACGGTGTCTGGAACAGCAGCGTATTGAAGCCATTTGTGTTTGATTTGGAAGATTTGGAGGAAGAGATATGAGATCATGTTCCCAATAAGAAAGGGCAGATGATTTCTGTCCTGGATTACCTGAGCTGTTCAGTGAAGAGCTGTGTTCTGCCGGAGATCATATGCTTGCGACACCATCTACATAAGGCTTCCTAGCATATGCTTAAATTAAGAGCCGAGTTGCTCAGCCGGTGCTGAGGGACAGATGTCGACTATCCAAGCTTAAGAACAATTAACAAAGAAGGCCAGCAAAGTTGCAGGGAGCATGCAGGTTTGAATAAGGAGCTCCTGACTAAACTGAAACAGAAAAAGGAGTCATACAAAGGTGGCAGTAGGATCAGGTCAGCTAAAAGGAAGACAGAGACACTGTCCAAGCATATAGGAATGGGATTAGGAAAGGCAAAGCCCACCTGGAGCTGAATGTTGACAAGAGACATCATAGACAAGAAGAGCTTCTCCAGGTATATAGTAAGCAAAAGGAAGGCTAGAGAAAATACAGGCCTTCGACTGAAGGGGGATGGGTCCTAGTGACAAAGGACATGGAAAAGGCTGAGGTTCTCAATGCTTCCTTCACCTCAGTCTTTACAGGTAAGACCAGCCTTCAGGAATGCCAGGGCCCTGAGAGCAATGGAAAAGTCTGGAGCAAGGAGGACTTGGAGGAGGCAGGGGAGGACCAGACTAAGGAACATTAAAACAAACTGGACATACACAAGTCGTCAACCTCATTAAGCTCAACAAAAGAAAGCGCAAAGTCCTGCACCTCGGGAGGAACAACCCCAGGCACCAATATATGCTGGAGGACACTTAGATGGAAACCAGCTTTGCAGAAAAGGACCTGGGGGTCCTGGGAGTCACCAGATTGAACATGAGCCAGCAATGTGCCCTTGCAGCAAAAGCAGCTAATGGTATCCTGGGCTGCATTAGGCAAAGTATTCCCAGTAGGTCAAGGAAGGTGATCCTTCCCCTCTGCTTGCACTGGTGAAGCCACACCTGGAGTACTGTATCCAGTTCTGGGTTCCTCAGTGCAAAAGAAACATGGACATACAGGAGAGAGTCCAGCAAAAGGACACAAAGATGGTTAAGGGATTGGAGCATCTCTCCCATTAGGAAGGCTGAGAGACAGATGGGACCATTCAGCCTGGAGAAGAGAAGGCTCAGTGGAGGATCTCATCAATGTATATGAATACCTGAAGGGAGAGTGCAAAGAAGACGGAGCCAGGCTCTTTTCAGTGGTGCCCAGTGACAAGACAAGAGGCAATGGGCACAGGAGGTTCTGGCTGAACGTTAGGAAACATTTTTTACTGTGACAGTAACTGAGTACTGGCACAGCAACCTGTTGTGGACTCTCCATTCCTGGACATATTGAAAACCTGACTGGAGCCACCCCTTAGCATCCTGCTCCAGCTGACCCTGCCCAGAGCAGAGCATTAAACTGGATGGTCTGCAGTGGAGCCTTCTGGCATCAGCCATTCTGTGATAGACCAGACCATTACAAGGAGAAGTCTGACAGCTGCTCTGGGTTACTCTTTGCATCGAGAAGTTCATGACCTGCATTTCAGTAGCTTTTTCATTTTCATGTAGGTAAAATCAGAGAGTTTTATTTGACACCACTTTTGGAAAATACTCACCTGTGTGAAGAAAAAAACAGCATAAGTTTTATTACTGTTGTAATTATCCATAGAGATATTATATTATTTGCATAATTAATTTTATATACAGATGCATCAAAAGCAATTTAGTATGAAACATTTTATTAGGTTCTGTCAATAGCAATGAAGAGAGTTTTATTTCATTTCACTGTAGTTCAAAAATACTCCTAAGGGTGCTGTTTCTAATTTCCTGTTTGGGAAACCAGTTGTGCTATTAGCAAAACAAAATCCTCTATTGTTTTTAGCAGCAATATTCATTTTTTATAATTATTATTTCTTGGGAGATATATGCAGACATTGAAATGGAAGAGATAAGTCAAGTGACATATAAATCTTCAGAATTAAATCCTGAAAGCATGTTCAATGTGATGTTTGCTGTGATGCAGTTTATTGGTATTCCTAACCTTTTAGTGACACCCTTTTAGTTACATTTATAATTAACTATGCTTTCAGCCATATTTCTAGCAGCATTTTATTTAGAAGGTATCCAGTGAAAATAGTACTTTCGTGGAAAATACAACAGCTCTTCTATCACCATAGAGTAATACTGATATAATAAAAATGTAATTATTTTTGCTAATTAAATGCTAAGGTTGAAAGAGAGAATGACTAAGACATTCTCAAGATTGGTGTAATTGCCTGGACCACAAAAGAATGGAATTGAACTCAACATTTTGTCAAAGTTGAAAATTGTTTCTTCTGTATATTTTCTACTGTGTAGATTAAATAAGTATACTAAAATAGCACATTAACGTTTGCATACAAGGTAAACAAGATATATATCTATGATGTACTCAATTTAACAGTGCAGTACACATATACTAGATATCTATCTGATTATATATTTAAATAATGTTTGTTTTTATTTCTAGTATAGTTCTTGAGAGCTAAGTGCACTCAATTGAAGTTTATTTGCTGCTTGAGTCTCTCTAAACAGAATAATTTCTTAGAGAGTGCCTATGAGCTATCCATGCAAGAAAAAAACATTAGTCAGTGTCAAAAAACATTACAGGGTAGAGTGTTATCTGTCTGAGGACTATGTTGGTGTTTATTCTGGGTGTGTTGTTTGTGTCTAGCTTATGTTTTGTGTTTATTATGATTTTTTGTCCTCTTGACTGTTTTGCTTTATAATCTGTTCAGGTAAGGATCTTTCAAAGACTGTTATGAAAGCTATCAGTTTAGTTCAATACCATTTCATTCATAAGAATTTCTTTTCCTACAATGTCATTTGAATGTCTTCTGAAAGCTACTGAATTTTTTAATGACCTCATGATTATTCAAGTTGTGTATACCTTTGATTTTTTCACAGAAGCTTTAGAAAGTGTCCTTTTAAGTGGAGAGGAAATTAACAGAAAATCCTCTCCTTCAGCCTCCTGCCTCCTTTTTCAGTTGTTCCACTCTGACCCTTCAGGACAGCAATGAAGCACATATTTAAGCATGAATATATGCCAGGGTCCTGTGGAATCCATGAGTTATGTATGTGTCTGAGTGCTTGCCTGAAGCACAATTAATGTAAGCCAGGTTAAGAAAAACTGCAGACATCCAAAGCTGATGTTGCCAAGAAAAATCCTTAAAAATTATTGATAAATGGTCATCATTTGCAGCCTTTCACACACATATCCTGCCAGCAGAATGATGAACTTGATGATCGTAGCTGGCTAGCAGATCTGAACTTGTGTCGCTGAGTTGCCTTAGAAACATAGCTTACATTTAGAGCCTCTGTTTTGCCCAAGTGCTAATAAAGCTAAGTAAAATTAAATAATACTTGGGACAAAAATGCTGCCCATGGTTTTATCCTTTTTGAATTGTTAATGTTTCTCATTTGGGGATAATTTTTCCAAAGGAAAAGTTACTTAAAAAAATGATTCTGCTTTGTGTTTCTGAAGGTTTATGAGATTGAGTCATGAAAAGCATGATTGGGACAAGCAAAAGTGTTTTGACATTATTTCAGTTTTATTATGAGTATGTTGCACACCTTGTATATAAAAAAACCACCTTTTTTGTAGCTGTATTCCTATCAAATTGATTAAGACTTTCACAGGAACCATCTCTTTTAGCATAATCCTCAGCCTACAAGAAGAAGAAAAAAAAATAGAGTAAGGAATACTCTTTCACAAGACTTGCAGCATTCAGAGCTTAGTTTGACAGATATGGAAGATTCCTAATGACAACAGATAAAAAACAGTTTCAAGGGGGCAATAACAAGCCTAAAAAACAAAGGAAAGAGTCAGGGTAAGAAACAATAGTCTTGGAGTAAGTATTTTATGGAAGGACCCTAAGGATGCTTGGTAATAAAGATAGTCTAGAGAGATGTTTAGCTGATGGATGTTGAAGGGTTTTATCTGTTGGGAAAACTCAGAAGAACAACCAAAATTAAGTTTTCTGTTTCATATTCCAAAGTTGGAGCTCATAGATCTTAACTCCCAGTCTTACATTCTTCGAAGTCTTCCATTACTTTTTGCTCCAGAGTCACATGGACACGAGAACATAGGAGAAAAAGTAGTAGAAATGGGAGTAATTCAGCAAAAGAGATGTGATCTGTCTCGGTTCATTTAGAAAACTGAATTGTTTTAATTGTGAATCTGACACATTTTTATAGAGCCCATTAAAATATAGGCCTGGGTGGTTTTTTTTAAGGTTGGCCCACAGGGGTTCATTCAAATCTTTGCTGAACAACTCACTGCAGCTCTAATTGAAACATTTAATTTGGTGCTCCATGAAAATACCTCAAAATACATTTTATCACAGTACCAGCATATATTAAATGTTACATATTACAAGGAGGGAAAAATAATCCTATGAAAAATATATTTTTGCTTTGGAGGTGCCAGAAAGAAGCTAATCAACAGAATGCACGCTACAATACATGAAGTCAGTCAGTTTTGATTATACAGTGAGATTTTCAGTGTGAAAGTAAAGTGTATTTTCTCATTGGTTTTGAATTCTTTTTTAAGTAGCATGTGGGAGGATCTGTACATATTTACATGTACATAATATTGCGTACTCTTCACATTGCAGGTATTGCTTTAAAACTCAAAGGTATCAAGGACAACTGTACCATAAATCAAGGACAGGTTGAAGAAAACTGGAGCTATATAAAAGTGCTTTTTTTGTTTTGCTTTGTTACTTTTCGTGTGTGTATGTAATGAAATGGCTTTTGAAGAAATTCTCAGTTATGTCAGACATTTTTAGTGATGAATGCTGCTGTTCACTGGGCATACTAATAAGGAAAACATGGAACAATTGAATATCATGAAGTAAAATGAGGGTCATTTTAAAGATATGCATAGTGGAGTCTTAGCCACTAATAAATGCAGCCTGTGTAACCCAAGCTTGGTAAGAAGATGAAGCACGATGTGTCTGTGAAAGAACCTGCAGAAGTCAAATTCTTCTCCTGCATGAAAATATCTAGCTACTTTTCCTCTTCCCTAACATTGCCACAAAAAGTCAGGTAATGTTCTTTCTCAAACTGCTCTGCAGTTTTCTGTGAACCCAAGAGAGAAGTTGAAACAATGCATGAGTCCTGCAAGGCAGTGGGAGTGTGGGGCACTGTAAGCACACTCATCAGCACTTGAAGGTAGCACACAGGAAAGCCACCATCAAAGTTGTCAAGTAGATACCCTGTATCTGGTCAGGAGGAATGAATGCAGCTCACTCAGCAGCTTATTCCATCAAACCACTTTATTGGCAGTATTGTCCTGTGAAGTGGTCGTGGATGTTATTCCTGGGGAAAATACGTTTTCATTCTTTTTTCATTATAGCAAATTACTAGTACGCCTTTTTTAGAATTAACAGGTAATCAATGATGTAGGGATTTTCATTCTGTTCTTGCATTTATGAAGATTTATTTAATCAAGCATGAATTTCCTGTGGGTTTTAATGAATTAAAAGAATACATAATGTTTGACCAATTCATGAGCCATTACTCAAGAAAAACAAGAAACGAACCTCATCCTGAATTGTTTGCTTAAAACTCATCAACTTAAGCATAAGGAAAATGCAATTGTATATTTTATCATTATTACAAAACTGCTTGGCTTAAAATAAACCTAGTGAATCTGTTTAAAATGTGAATAATAAAAAATAATCCATTCTAAATTGAAAACTACAAGCAAAATGTCAATTTTCTAGCAAATACTGATTTGGGACTATAGAACTGGTTTTGTATAAATTGTTACACAATTCTAGTGTGGTCAGGAATACTCCTGAGTCTTCAAAACTCATAATCTTTCAATTACTGTGCTTCAGTTTATCTCAAGTTTTCTGGTGAGGCCAATGCTTATTCTTTCTCTGCTCTAATATAAGAAATAAAATGAAGCAGAAAGAGATGACTGTGATCAAAAGACATATATTTAATTCATACATTAAAACATTAAGAATGCCAGAATTCTTTGTTATTTTTCAATAGTTTATTTTTGTCAACACCAAAGAAGTGAGCCTTAATAGCACAAATTACTGAGGGAAGTATAGAAAGTAGGACGTTAGTTAAATGAAGCTGATCTGTGGACAGTGGAATCATGGAAGAATAGATAGACAGACAGACAGACAGATAGATAAAAGAGGACTGAGACAAATGAACATCTGGGGGTTACATTCTTTCTTAAATGTGAAACTGAAATATGGTACGCTGTTGTAAGCAATCCAGTCTTGAGAAAGTTGAATGTACTGAAATAGTTCTAAAAATTCAAACAGTAAAAGGAACCAGCAACATCACAGCAGCACAAGGCAGGAGTAATAGAAATCATCAGACATCTAAAATCTGAAGGATGGGGCTATTTTTAACAAAATAAAAGATCGTTTAGCCTTGGAGAAGTTGCAGAGAGAAAGAAGTACAACTGCCTGACCCTGATCATATCAAACCCTGACCCTTGTCAGATCATACCATCCATTCTTTCGTTCCCAGCTAGCATCAAGATGGTAGATCAAGATAAAAGCACTTGAGGTTTTAAGACTGCCTTTTTAGAAGTACTTTCACCTTTGAAGGTCTCCAGTATTAAAAGCTGTTTCTCTTTATACTGATGAAAATCTTTTACTGTGCTCTAGAATTATAAAGTTCCTAAGATGAGTGTAAATTAAAATGCTGGAAAGAAGTATCTACTGTAAATGGAAATACTCATAATTATTTTTCTAGTTGATCTCAAGATCATAAAGTGAGTCTATATTTATTTGGGAAACATTAACTTAAATAATAATTCGTTATAATTAACATTTCTTAGTACAATAAATGAGCAACTTTTAAATTAGCTTTTCATTTTAAGTTCAGTAATAAAACGATGTGCAGAGGACACTGCATAGAACCAGCAAACACACAGAGTAGAAGTGTGTGCCTCAATAGGTCAATATAGCAACTCTGAAACAGTAAGTCAAGATTGCTTAAAGGTTTCCTGAGAAAGGAAATCTCATGTTTGTAATGTTCAAATAGAGAATGATAGAATCATTTGAGTTGGAAAAGACCTTTGAGATCATTGAGTTCAACTGTTAACCCAGCACTGCCAAGTCCACCACTGAACCGTGTCCCTGTGTGCCACACCTAGGCATTGTTTAAATACCTCCATGCATGGTGAATCCACCACTTCCCTGGGCAGCCTGTTCCAATGATTGACATTTTTCCTAATGCCCAGTCTAAACCTCCCCTGGCACAACATGACACCATTTCCTCTTGTCCTATTGCTTCTTATTTGGGAGGAGATACCAGCACCCACTTCTCTACTACCTCCTTTCAGGTAATTGTAGAGAGTCATAAACCTCCCCTGAGCCTCCTTTTCTCCCGGCTAAACACCCCCAGTTCCCTCAGCTGCTCCTCATAAGCCTTGTGCTCCAGACCCTTCAACAGCTTCATTGCATCCTTCCCTGGACATCTTTTCTTAGCATCAATATCTAACTTTTTTCTTTTTCCCCCTACAACCAGTTTATGCCCATTTAGTAGTCTTCCAGCATTGTCCTTTTCTTCAAATGGTTCTTGCCTTCCCTGGTCATATAAAATAGGGAGAAGTCATGGGGACTCTCAGCTATCACTTTGCAATGCAGTGGTAACTACCTCATTTTCTTCCTTCTGACAACTGAAATGGCAAACTTTAATTCTATCAGTCCAGTGAGATGCCTCGAGGCAGGCAGAGCCTGGCTTCAGGTCCAGATGGGCTCACCAGTGGACAGCACTGTTTCTTATCCCGTTTTCAGTCCTCCCATCCTCAGGACACTCCAACAGCACCACTTGGATATATATTGCATATGATAGGCATATATGTTTGTACCTGTTATATTGAATAAACTTCCACATTTCCTTAGTATACTGTTACCTTTTGTGCCAAAGTCTTCAGTGAAAACATGTAACAAGATTGGGTATTCATCTGGTCCTTCCTGTCTAGGCCCTGAGGGCACTAACAGGCCCCATGTCCCTGCCTGGCCTCCCCGGGTGTCTCCCCATGCCCTGCACACAGCCCTGGACCCCCTTTCACCCCTCTGGGGCTGCCAGTCCCTGACATAGCAACACTGGTCTGCAGCTCCCCACAGCCAGGCCTCCAAGCTGGGCCTGCTGTGGGCCGACATCCCAGCCTGGGTCCAGCGTGGGTCCAGCTCAGCTCAGCGCCCAGTGCCTGGGTTTGGGCTGCCCCAGTTTCCCCCCCACACATCCCAGCCTGGGTCCAGCGTGGGTCCAGCTCAGCTCAGCGCCCAGTGCCTGGGTTTGGGCTGCCCCAGTTTCCCCCACACACATCCCAGCCTGGGTCCAGCTTGGGTCCAGCCCAGCTCAGCGCCCAGTGCCTGGGCTTGGGCTGCCCCGGCTGCCCCACAGCTGCCCTGCTCCAGTCTGGGGGGCATGGGGATGGGCCCCAGCTGTGAGGCCCAGCTCTGCCCCTCGGGGACCCACCATGGCTCCGGGCCTCTGGGAGTACCCGGCCCATGCGGCACCCTGACACCTCCCTGGTGCCCTCTCTCTGGCCATGTAATTGCTTTCAGTACAGCCATAATGGCCAGTTCCCCACCATCTTTGTTTTAGCTAATCATTTCTATAAACATCTGCAAAGGTATAAGTTTTATAATGCAGTTTGCTTTGAAGTTTACTTTGGTATAAAACAGCATGCCACATTTCTCTCCTCAGAGAATACATCCTAGCCACCAGTTTTACTCCAGCTAGCTATTAAACATGGAGAAGGAGCTGCTGCAAATGAACTTTCAGGAAGACATCAAGACTAAAGATCTTTATGCCAAAAAGCTGGCAGAATCTTCTCCTGTTGACAAAACAATAAGGCAACGTTATGTTAGTCAAAAACATGCTCTTGATGCATTTAACTCCTGGGTCTCTTTGGAAGTGTGGTTCAAAATTGTCAATGTGATTGGCATTTGACAGGCCATTGCTGAACCTTTTGTTATTTCTTGTTACCCTCTTCTTCTGGATCACACTACTGAGCTTGGTGGGAGCTGAAAGAACTGAGCTCTTTACTATGAAATAACATTTGATATCAGATATCCAGTGAGAATATTCAGGGTCTGTGCATTCCAGGGACTTGGCAGTGATTCTATATGCACAACTAAAAAAGATGCAAGGAGATGTAAAAGTCAGTATTGGAGTATTTGCACGTAATAGAGGATATTCCAGCCAGAAAATATTCACTGTTTTAAAAGCTGATAAAATCGTTACTAGAAAGTTCAGAGACACACAGTTCAATAAGCACTGTCAATCTAAGTTGAAAAATGACCTGTGAAAGGCCAGCAAATTGGAGTTGGAATAATAGGAACATGCTTTCTTCCAGCTTCAAAATTACTTACTTTTTCCAATATGTTCTCTTATCAGTATACCTAAAGTAATTCATGGGCCATCACAAAGTGTTAGGCAGCATAATTTTATTGATAACATTCAAATGTGAGGTGCAAGTGCTTCCAGTGCAAGGCCCATGTCTTTAGATGTTCATGCACTCATTTATGGAAACATTTGTTTAATCTGGCATTAGCCATCTAAAAGTTTTCTTTAAGCATCTCATTTACCATAACTATATTTAATGGTGAGAGAGACTCCAGGGAGTCTTCTTTCCCATCATATTACAGATCAGCCTTAACACTCAAGTGATTATTATTTTTTTTTAAATAACTGTAAAGAAAGCCCGAATAAATAATAGCCGAGGTATCTACACCTTTGTGGGGTAACATTAGGTCAGAAAAAACACGCATCTTGACAAATATGAAGATGTTCCTTGTTGCCTGTTTTGTGCTGACCCTTTCACCACTATTGCAGTTTATCTGAGACTATGATGGTGATACCGTAAATGTGTTTTATGGAAAGGAACATAAAGAATGGCTGAATTACACCAAATGTATAAATGAAGATATGCAGACCTTTAATAATGCATGACAGAACTGAAATGGGGTGCAAAGCATTTCAATTTCTTGAGAATGACTGATCTTTCCAAAAAATTGCATCATAAGAGAGAAAAATCACAACCCCGAACAATAAGTTACAAAGGTTTAGCTATCACAGAATGTTATGGACCATATATATGATGAACATGTTGCTGTGTTTGGGACCTCAGTCATCTCAGCCTCAACAGGCTGTTGCAGTACTAGGGATATGGTTCAGCAACTAACTTGAATGAACTGAAGCATTTTTCTCTGTACAGTTGTGTGATAAAATTAAACATGTTATATGTGTTGCACTGAGGCTTTCAGGCGGGCAATGTTTCTGATTTTCATGACAAGCTAAAATAGCTCTTTTTGTCTGTGCCTGAGTTGTGTTTGGGATGTGGGAGCTGCCTTTCAATATTTCCTTCAATTGTGTTCTTAGTACATTATGGTAAGGTAACATAAGCACTGTAGGGATATTAAAATTAAAGAACAGAAAAGGAAAGAAGTGCAGATTACACTCCAGTTTCCCAAAGAAGAATTGGGACCATCCTCACTCATTTTTTTTTCCTATATGTTGTGAAGCTTAAAAAACATTTGTGAACATTAATAAGTATACTTCAGCCACCTAGCTGGATAGGGATGGGCCTGAAGCCTTTAAAGACATTTGCTTCTCTGTCAGCTATGTGTGGACCTTGGACACTTACTCTAGGAGATCTAATTAATTAACAGTAAAGGGAAGTGCATGCTGCATGGCTAACTCAGGTAGAATACATCAGCCTAAGTTGTGTTTGTCTTTTTTCCTATGCCCAACACCCCCACAAATTTCTCCTGAGAAGTTCATTGGAAAGTTTTGTTTTGAAAAAATCTCCAAAGATTGTTCCTATGGCTTGACACTATTACATTAAAAGTTTAGTTGACTTTCTATTGTCCAGGTTAATGGGGAGCTGAGTGAGTTACGCTGGTCAGTGGGAAAGCCTGGTAGTATTGATTCTATGAGTTGAACTCTGTAGCTGAAGTACTCAGGCAGCCTGAACACTGGAGCACAGAGAGCACAGTGCACAGAAATTGAAATGGCTCCAAAGGAATCAAATAGGCATAGAATCATAGAAAGACAGAATCATTTAGCTTGGAAAAGAACTTTAAGATCAAGTCCAACTGTTAATGTAGCACTGCTGAGTCCACCACTAAACTGTGTCCCTAAGTGCCACATCTATGTATCTTTTAAACACCTCCAGGGATGGTGACTCAACCACTTCCCTGGGCAGCCTGTTCCAATGATTGACAACCCTTGCGATGCAGAATTTTTTTCCTAATATCGAATCTAAACCTCCCCTGGTACCTTGAGGCCATTTCCTCTTGTTCTATTGCTTCTTACTTGGGAGGAGATACCAGCACCCACTTCTCTACTACCTCCTTTCGGGTAGCTGTAGAGAGTCATAAACCTGCCCTGAGCCACCTTTTCTCCCGGCTAAACACCCCGAGTTCCCTCAGCCGCTCCTCATAAGCCTTGTGCTCCAGACCCTTCACCAGCTTCGTTGCCCTTCTCTGGACACGCTGCAGCACCTCAAGGTCTTTCTTGCAGTGAGGGGCCCAAAATCAAACACAGTATTCAAGGTGCAGCCTCACCAGTGCCGAGTACAGGATGATCACTTCCCCAGCCGTGCTGGCCACACTGTTTCAGATACAAACCAAGATGCTGTTGGCCTTCTTGGACACCTGGGCACACCGCTGGCTCATGTGCACCAGCTGTGGACCAACACTCCTTTTCTTCCAGGCAGCTTTCCAGCCGCTCTTCCACAAGCCTGTAGCATGCATGGGGTTGTTGTGCCCCAAGTGCAGGACCCAGCACTTCTCCTTGTTGAAGCTCCTACAATTGGCCTTGACTCATTGGTCTGGCCTGTCCAGATCCCCCTGCACAGGCTTCCTGCCCTCCAGCAGATCAACACTCTTGCCCAATTTGGTGTCACTTGCAAACTGACTGAAGGTGCAGTCAATCCCCTTGTCCAGACTGTCAATAAAGATATTAAACAGAACTGGCCCCAATACTGAGCCCTGGGGAACACCACTTGTGACCATCGTGCCAATGGTATGTAACACCATCCACCACTCCATCCAGCCAGTTTTTTACCCAGCATAGAGTATGCCCATCCTAGTCATGAGCAGCTAGTTTCTCCAGCAGAATGCTGTGGGAAACAGTGTCAAAGGCTTCAATAAAGTCTAGGTAGACAACATCCACAGTCTTTCTCTCACCCACTAAGCAGCTCAGCTTGTCATAGAAGGAGATCAGGTTTGTCAAGCAGGACCTGCCTTTCATAAACCCATGCTGGCTGAGCCCCGTCACCTGATTGCCCTGTATGTGCCACGTAATGGCACTCAAGGTGATCTGCTCCACCATCTTTCCCAGCACTAAGGTCAGGCTGCCAGGCCTGTGGTTTCCCAGATCCTCCTTCCTGCCATTCTTGTAGCCGGGCATCACATTTGCAAACTTCCAGTCTTCTTGGTCCTCCTCATTTAGCCAAGACTTCTGATAAATGATTGAAAATGGCTTGGCAAGTTCTTCCACCAGCTTCCTCAGTACCCTGAGGTACAAGCCCCATAGACTTGTGTGTCTGTGCTGTTAGAAGGGCAGCACTGAGCCGGAATTGGTAAGTTTTTCTCAGCTTCAGTGCAGTACATACCTGATAACATCAGTGTCTCTGTAAATTGGCTTCCTATGTTTTCCTGTATTAGAAAGGTTCACTAAAACTACATAGAACAACCTCAGTGCAGACTCCATGCTGCAGAAAATCAGACTTAGTCTTTCTGGGCTGCGGCTGGACCTGGTAGCTGTATAGCTATGTTTTTTGCAATGCTGCACCTGAACAGTGCATGGTCTTGCAGATCAAACATATGGAGCTAGCTCCAACATCCCTCTGTAATATAAATTACAGTTGTAATAAAACTCCACTGGTATTCCTCTCAGGTTTACATAGCTGCCTACTGCTAAGAAAATTGCCTTGCTCATTATTCTGACAATGCAGCCAGTTGGATTCTGTTTTACAGATATTTCCCATCCTAGATAGCTAACAGACGGGTACAGAAGCTATTTCAAAGACACCAAAGACATTTCATCCTCTCCAAAAAGACTTTAGCTTCACGAAAGACTGTTATTTCACTATTGACTGTTTTTAAAATGTTTAATCTGTTTCACATGGAATTGCAGTGAAACACCAGGAAAAAGAATCTCAAGCAAAACTGAACAGGTCAAGAGTTTTTGGAAGACAGGTATAGGTTTGCTTTTTCCTTTGCAAAAAAAAGACACTTTACTTCAAAAGAAAAAAGTCTGAGATGTGGATTACAGCTAGCATTGCATCAGGTTATCTGGCAGAATGCAGGAAAGGTGCTCCAAGTAAAGGATGTCATTCTGACATCCATGCAGTCCAGTCATGCACCAAAAGCTTCCTCTGTTTGAGGCTCTGCTGCCTGCAGGGTCTTCATTGCTTGGAAGGGTACAGATTCTGCAGCATCCAGTAAACTGGTCCAGTATGTTGAAATCACATAACAGCCTGACTTCTACCTGTGAGCTTTGACAATGTCCCCAGCTCCTTTCTAAATGGCAGATATCTGACTGAGTACGAGAAAAGTCCCTGTTCACCGAAGTCTGCCTTCATAATGCAAAATGTTTCTTGCTTGCGTATACGTATAGACCAAGTACAATCTGATTCTTTGTTGTTTGAGATGAACTCACTTCAGTGCTTTACATGAGGCTTGTTCTGCTGTAGAATGCCTTACTGAGTAGAATAAGAAGGTTTGTCTTTGTATTCAAAATACATGGGAATTGCCAAAGCAGGCCAATTTGAATCTTTCCATTTTAGCTTTAAAATCTATAAGAAATAGACAGTCACGAATGGATAAATAATTATTGATCCAGATTTTCAGTCTAAATTTAAACCTTTGTTTAGGTTTACAAACAATCAAGTAAATTTTGAGCTTTCTTCTGTTATTGCAGGCCCTCAGTTTTTCTCGTTATAGAAAGGGAAAATGCATTGAAATACACCAAGAAAGGTCACCCAAGAAATATAATGTGATAGTCCGTGCAGACATTTTCTGTTTCATTGGCCCAAATGCGTCCTTAAGAGCCTAGGTTTCTCAAATAGTTCAGTTAGGATTGAGTAGGCATCTGACCTGTTGGATGGCACACAAACTTAATGAGTAATTAAAAACACAATCTAAAAAAGCCCCTGTATAAACAGAACCTTTAATCCTTCTGAGGTAAAACAAAGACAAGGAGCAAATTGTCTGTCAAGAAACAGCTGGCACAATAAATCTGAAAAGATCTTTTACTGACAGTAGTCAATTCCCTGTAGAGGAAAACATGCCATGCTACTCTGTGTCAAAATAAGAGTACCTTTTGGTGCATAAAAACTGATGTGATGGAAATTCGGCAAACCCATCCATACTGGATGATGTTATTAACAGCATTCCAAAAATTAAAAAAAAGAAAATGGAAAAAACTAAAACCACCCAGAGCCTTTCCATACATGTCCAAATCAATTTGGGGTCCTCATGAACCCCTTATGAATCCCTTACTAGTACCATTTGAAGTAATTCCCAATTCTTCAGGCTTTGGAAGAGGGACAGTTTGTTCATCAACCAGTTCAGCAAGGTTTGCTGTATCACCAGTAACTATGATGCTTACTGTATCACTATCACTGTTACAATGGTTGGATTTTCTTTGAGGAGCAGAATATGCTAAAATGTGTTGTAACTTTAACTCTGGTACTGCTTTCTTACTGGGAGTTTACCCTGCACCCTGGCCAAAAACAGGTGAGGAATATCGCCTTCTGGAATGCCCCTCTCTCTAGACCCTGTAGAGAAAACTCAGAAGATTTTGTACAGCTAGAATTCGATTATGTGAATGCTTTTTGACATGGCAAAGCATCATTGAGATTCACTTTCTTAAAGGTAGGCATGTCCTGAACTGCTTTACTTATAGCCAGCTTCTTCAACTAGCAATGCAAATCATTAGGACTGGTGCTCATCAGGAGAGGTTCAGTGATACTGATAATACCATTTAAAACACACAGAACAATGATAATGTAATGAGGTTCATGGTTTAGCATGAAAATCAAAATCGCCGTAACCACAGAAAGTAATGTGAAGGTATAACCTTATCTCACTGTCAACATAATCATGGAAAATAATTCACAACTATGGCCTGCTCTTACCCTCATTGAAAGTGTGGCAAAAGATGCAATAACTTTCATCACTGTTAGATTGGAACTATAAATCCTCTTTGGTCTCAGCTCTTAGATAGTCCTCTTGTCCAGATCCTATTCACTTACCTATAATCTCTATTGGTAATATTGCTGTTAAATTCATACATATGATCAAATGTAATTTGCAAACAGCTTAAAGACTTGAGATGCATTTTAAAGTGAACTTCTGAGGCACAGTATTGGTTAATCACTTCCTGGTAATAATTATTTTTATGACTTTTATCCCCTTGCAGCTTTTTAGTTATTTAAAGACCATAAACCACAGAACGGTTTAGCAGAAAAAAGCAGCAGCAGCTCTTTTATAACGTAACATAACATAACATAATATAACATAACATAACATAATATAACATAACGTAACGTAACATAACGTAATATAACGTAACATAACATTTTACTGTTGATTTTGTTAACATTAAAGGATATATTGAAACATTTTTAAAAACTGTTAGGATTTTTAATCATAGTAATCAGCTTCTGTAATGTTCTAGTTTTCTGTTCTCTGCATGTCCTTTATTATATCATCTATCCTTTTAAGTTAAACTACTTCTGCCATTGACAAGAGGAAAAACCTGTCCATTTCTTTGTTAAAATTAAGTCTTCCTATTCTTTCATTTATGAAGGAACCATGTCATGTATCTGAATTTCAATGTGTGAGTAGGAAGTAAGATTATTTTCACATATATAATATTTTTTTCATTATGTCAGGCTAAAAACAGCCTTAGAAGTGTTATTCACAGCTCAAATAAATTATCTTAATTCATTAGTTTGAGAAAAAGATGTTACAACATGTGAAGCAGTGAGGGATTTAAGTAAGAAGAAAGAGAGAGAGTCAGTATCTTTTTTTTTTTTTTTTTTTTTTTTTTTAGTGGAAAAGAGAAGTAGTTACTACTTATGGTACTAAGTGGTATAATGCAAGACAATTGCAGTATGCCAGCAGACCAGTGTCACATATTGATTCCCTGACATTTAATATTAGAAGGAGTTGTGTACTTTAATTCCCAAGTATGTCTTACAAGGATATTTTATAGGCTCGCTTTTAGGATTAGGAATGAGAAAATGCAGATGTAGTAGTGTAAAATGTTCTGATATTAATAACTTTGTAAAAAAATTGAAGGTAATAATAAATATGTATATATATATATTGCAGCAGGTATGCATAGCTAAATTTTACTCATATTACATTATTCACACTCCCACATTATATTCCACAGTTTAGTACAATTACACATTATTTTACCACTGATTGAGAACAGCTTATCCTTGCCACTGTTTTGAAGGAAAGTCGGAGGTGCCAGGAAAAGTTGACATATGTAGATATGAGAGACAGAAGCCACAAAGATTTTTCATTCTACAAAAGTATCTCCAGAAGCTACTGGAACTTACATCTTTGATACTGTCCTATCTACTTGGTCCATGTAGCGTATGGAAAACTCCGTAATACTTGTCTGTGAAACATTATGTCCCTCAAGTAAGGGATATGTTTCTTACCAGAACTGTGCTGACTGGGTTTGTCTCCAGAGATTTGACCGCAGATGAACAAGCTCCTCTAGGGAGTCTGAAAAGACTATGAACAGACCTCTGGAAAGTAGCTGTGAGAATAGACTCAAAGGGAAGAAAAAAGCTTTCCAAAGGTCATGGCATTGTATGGTGGAATCAGTGAGCCACAGAAAATAACTCCTATCCAAGAACAGAGCAAGCAGAACACTTCAACAACTCTGGGCATGGAGAATTTTGGAGATCCTATACAGGCAAACAGGAGAAAATACAACACTGCCTACTGGTAGTATTAGACACAGATGATGTGATTAAAGTGAGAATAAAAGACAGAACTCCTTCAGGGATCTTTCTTGAAGATGTATCGTTCCTTCATTCCCTTTGCTCCTTAGATGAAGTGGGAGAAAATAATAATTCATAAAAATGCCAGGTTTCTTTTTTTTTATTTTCATTCCTTGATGGGAGATGCTAAGGGTTAAAAAAAAGCTTTTTTGTTCATATGATATTATAGAAAGCATTTATTAGGTGTTTTACCAAAAATAAGTTTATTTCTAGTATCCCACAGATGCTTTCTCTAAAATTCTCAACTGACAAATCCCCATCCTGCATTTAAATACTATGTAAAGAAGCAGGATTGCATCACCTGTTTCCATGCAATAAATATTTCCTTTCAATAGTTCTTTAAATGACAAATATACAGGGCAGATGGAGCATTTGACCTATTGATTTACCTAAAATTTAATGTTTTGACTTACTGACAAACTGCAACATATTTGTAAGATTTAGTAATAAAATATTAGTGTTCTTGCCTGTACTGGGTCTTATAAACATAGTTTTGCATGAAAAAAATACAATATTACTTAGTGCTGTTTGACAAAAATTACCTGGATGGTGTAAATGTCATTGCTATATTCCCTTTAGTAAGCGAATTTGCACTGAATGAAAATATTTGATCTTTCAGATATCTCTCACATTAGCAACGATCAATCTTGTGATTGATGTGGTTATGCATAATTCTAAATGTAGTCTGTCAGCCCTTGAGAAACTTGTGCTCTTTTTCATTTACAAGGATCAATCCAGTTTAGTAAATTCTTTCCAAATAAAAACATTTCTCATTGTTATTTTGCTGACAAATGCAGATTTTTACACTATTTAATTTGCAAGGATAGTATAATGAACACACTAGATCCTAAGGTGTTTTTCAATAACTTTTGTTTAAGAAAAAATGAACATTTCTCATTTATTTTAAAAAAAATCATGCATGAAAAATCCTTATGAATTTCTCACCAGATGTTTTATGGGATAGTTTTCCTTGGATAGCTATTTATGTACCTTATAGTTTACTTTTACATAGGTGGTTAATAAAAAACGCACCCAAAGCAATTGTGGAAAGAGATAAACAGTACTTGAGGTATCCAGACAACTTTTCAGAGATCATTGGAAGAAGTCACCCAACTAACCCTTCAGCTAACTTCTTACAAATGCTGATGAAGGATTGGCTTAATTTTTGTTACCTTTGTCTCAAGATAAAAAAAAAAAAAATCTCTATTCATTTTACTCTTGTATACATTACATATCTTCTTGATTTGTAATACTATTTGACAGCCAGAATATTTCTCTACATTCTTGGGAATTTTGGAAAGGTATCTTCAAATCCAGCAATCTTTCATAATTGTATCTGCTCAAGATCTTTGTTCAACTCCTGCACTAAATATAGAATTTTGACAGTTTGACAAGTTTTAATAGACTACTTCTTGTGCTTTATTTTCACAATGTCTGTGTTGGTAGCTAATCAGCAGTTGGACTGCAACATTTGAATTTTGTTTGTAAAGGTTTGTAGACATCTTGCTTCATAGCCTTAAGGACTAGACTTTGATTTTACAAAGCTCTGTATCTCTTGGGCTTGTGGTGGCATGACATCATTGTTGTCCCGCCCAAAGCAAAGATTAAGGAGCAGTAGAAAGAATTGCTTTCTGGTTGTATCTATCACTCTAACTGATTTAATACTGTCTGAGACTTGTTACCCAAACTTTTAGATTGCTAAACCTAAAAAAATATGAATCCTCTGAGCTATGATGTTCATCACACAATAACACGGAAATTTTTACTATGGCATAGAGATCCATAAGATTTATCACCAGACATCATGATTTATTTAGTTGGTTAGTTTACGTTTTGGTTACAGATTTTGGTAAAAGCATATATTATGTATGGAGGGATGAGCTTGTTTCCATAGATGAGTTTCTTGAAGATAAGAGGTATTAGTAACTTGAAAACCTAATTCATATATCTAACACTGGAACACAAAAAACTTTCACATTTCAGTATTTGCACACCAGACCTGCTGTCTGTCTGAAAAGATACTGAAAAAGATTTTGTATAGCACTTTTTGACAGAATTATTTTTTCTAACCCAGAGTCTGGCTAAGGGCACCCACATGTGAACTGCCCGGTGTGTTTTCCCACTCAACACAAAAGACTTGAGGAGGTTTCCAGGTACATCTGGAGACTTCTCATTTGGTTATGACCCTGTTGGGTGGAAAGTTCCATTCCTAATAGTGTTAAACAGCAAAACAGCAACACTTATTAGTGAACTGACTTTTTTGTGATCAGCGAAATATTTAACAACTAGAAGTTGAATAGCCTCCTTTGTCACAGAAACTGGCAACACACTTCCATTAATGGAATAGTCCAGTCTTTCATTAATTTCATTCTGTATTTATGCCTTTGATAGCCCATCCATCTTTTCCACACTTTCAAATATCTCACAAATGCATACGTTCTCTACCAACATCTGAAATTTCAAGAACTGGAGAATGAAACCAAACATCAAAAGCATGTCATTAGTGTTGCAGTCAGGATTGCTGAGACATCTTTTAGCTTTGTCTCAATATAACTTGGAGTGGCACAGGTATGGAAATTATAAGTACTGGGAAAACAAAGTATCCTAACATTTATTTAGATAGTATAATGTAGTTTTGAGTGATGTTTTGTTCATTGTTACTATTGTTTCATCTGGCTAGATTGAAAAGGATGCACTTGACATGTTATTCTGTCTTAATTTTCTCTCAGTCTCTACAGAATAGTAAAAATTATTTTGCTTGTTTCAGAAATGCATTAACAGAAGTTTAAGCAGCTCAGCCATTCAGCTACTTACAGTTGTGGTGCTGAACAAATGTGGATGAATGACTGAAAACTGAAACTTGACCTGTAGGAATAATTTATCTGAGTAAAGGGCATGGGTGTGTAAGCATGGAGTTATAACTTAATTTTCCCCATGCTGAAAGCACTTAGAGCTGCTGGAAGCAGCACAAAATAGAGACAATTTGCTAAAGATAATGGGAACAATACAGGTGATGGTCACATATTATAAACACCTAAAAAAGAAGGAAAGCATTTTTACTGTGACATATTCCACTCTCTTCTAGTAGCATTTTTGGTATTATTAATTGTATTAATTGTTTAATATTAATTCTAAAAGAATTTGTAATGAAATTTTCTATGTTTGTGCAAAGTAATCTGCACTGAATTGTTACTCATGGGGGACACTTTCCTTTTCCAAACAAAGGCACAAGCTTGCTTGTTGTGTTTCAGAAGTTGCACTTTCTCTTTTTTAAGTTTTATTTTCTACTTTGAATTATTTTCAAGGTTAATGAATTGGAAATTACTTTGCCTTTTCAGTTCCCAGAATCTAACATTAGTGGAATCTCCTGTTATGTGAAATATTGTGGCAAAGTGTAGGCAAAAGAGCTGCAATGAGGGAAAAAACATAGAACATTTTTGCATGTGGATTTCTAATGTCAGACAAAGACAGATGTTAAAGGCATTGATTAATACACTTGCAGTTGATTCCGTTTGATTTACTTTCATTCTCCAGTAAGACATAGTTTTAAAGGCAATAATAGCACAGAACACTGTGGTTAATTGTGTGTTACAGCTTCTAAAATTGTGTACACGATTCATTTGGAGGTCTTGTAATGTACATGCACAAGCCAAATAAATTAAAAATAAAGTCCTCTTGTTAATAATGATTTTTTGACACTTGGCACAGTCTTTTGTGTTGCATGAAAAAATAGACACACAGCTGTTAATTGACAAGGTAAGTAATAATCCTTTGATTACAGTAGCTAAAGGCTGTCTTTTAATGGATTTTACTTGTCACTTTTAATTCTTTTTAATCTTTGTCTGCATTTCATTAGAACAGCTTTATCATTCTGATGGCCCTCCTGTCGTTATTCTGATTGAGTTAATGGGTTGTCGTCATACCACGGAGCTCCAGTATAAAATATAATAGTGTTATATTTATAGTCTTCAGGGACATTTTTAAGATGATTGCTTTGCCAATCAGCTTTTCTGGTTTTACATAGTACATTATTGTAAATGGAGTGCTGTATTTTGCTTTCTCTTGCCTGGTAGGTACTCTGAGCAAAGCTTCTGTCTTAATCTTCCATGACTTAATCTACCTAGAAAATTCAACAGCCAGTTGGTGAGGGAGCTACAAAAGGTCTGTTACAATTTTCTGTCCTGCTCTTCAGCAGCTGAGGTTTAAAAGCTACATGCCTGCACTGCAGTTTTCCTAACAGATGATACAGGTACTTGAATATTACTCAAAAACTTACCCGAGGTCTCATAATGCAGCTATTAAAGTGGATTTGTTGCTATCTTGTGTTCTCAGCTACAGCTGTAGAGCTGAAGGATGCGTGATATTTAGGCCTTTATGCTTCATTTACTTATCTTTGGAAAATGTAGTGTTCAAGGTACTGTATTTTTTCCATGTTACTGAGAAGTCTGATAAATTGCTAATAATTTTAAAGATAATACCATTTAATGGAAGAAAACCTTGTTAAATAATTGTGGAACACATGTTGGGCAGGTCATGATTACTTTTTCAATTATATTATTTAAAAATTATTCTGGTTGCATATATAATAATGCTTGGGTGGACAAGAATATTTGTCTTTTTAGGCTGAGAGAAGCAATGTACCATACAATAAACTATTATAGAGAATCCATTAATACAGTATTGATTAGATCTGTGATACAAGTCCAGCTGTGACACCAAGCCATGCTATTGGTATTGAACTATATAATACTCTGCTGCCGAACAGATGTCATAATTATAATAGGCAACATTTTATGATGTGTTTTTGGAAAGTGCCCTAGAGCATGACTTATATATTTATAACAATGAGTTAATCTTTCCTACAAGCTAGGAAATGAGAAAGGTATATGGAAAAGAGCTACCTAAATTAATACATTTTTCCTTTTAAAATAATTCTAGTGTAACAATTTCATTCCTCTCTTTTCTATAGATACTTGCTAAAATAGGCTGCAGTTTTCAAAGAACATTTGTACTTATATTTATTGTCAAAAAATTCTTGATGAAGAAGCACAGACATGCTGATAATGTATTATATCACTAGGTAAGGTTTTCAGCACTGTAAATAGAAATGCAGAGGACTTTTAAAAAGTGTTTTCCATAAAGAAAAAAGATCTGTTATATTTGGGGGATTGTGAGTTGGTAGCGTTAATCAGCATTTTCTTGAAGAGGGCTACTTACATACCTCATGTTGCTTAAATCTATTACAATGTTAAGTAGCGTAGAAGAAAAATGCTGTGTCTCTTGATATGTATATATTCCTATGTACATGTATGTTCGCTTATGCTCACTGTTCTTGCAATTAACTGTTTAATCAGAGGGGGGGGAAAATTAAATATTTGTTGTATTTTAGTCAATTAAACTTTTCTTTGAGGCACACTTTCATATGCTGCACGATTAGTAGACCTTAAGCATGTAACAGATACCTGACTGTGACCTTTGTTCTTCCGAGTTCCACGGTATTAAATTGCAGATGTTAAAGCTTGGTGAATTATGTGCTGCTGTTGCTGCCACAAAAGACTGGCCTTTTGTTGAAGTTCCAGATGCAACTATATTTAAATGTTCTAATCAGAGGTAGAGGCTCCAGAACAATAACCTCTATGATTTTCTTCTGGAACCACCACGGGACATCCTTTAGGTTTTCTAGCTCTTATATAATTACTATTATTATTATTTGCATTCCTATAGTCCCCAGGAAGCCCAGTTGGGAAGGAAATCCATCTGAGTCCTCCCATACTATTTCTGCATAAGGAGAATCCAGTATGAAATCTTTCCAGCACAGACAAAGCTCACTTTGAAAATTCTGTCCCATGCAAATCATTGAGAACAAGTACAAGATATGCAAAGATGTTTTTGATAGTAGCAACTTTTGCACTTTTTGAAAACCCTTCAAATATGGGTATTTTCAGAACACTGTACTTGGTGCCCAGGCTCTTGTCATCTGATTTTCGGTTTTTTTGGGTAGCTACAGCAAAATGGTTCACATCAGCATTAGTATATTACAGAGAAGTCTATATAATGGCACTCTAAGGAATGGAGAGATTATACCGGTTCGCAGGCATTCCCAATATCTTGTAATTTTTAATGATTTCTAACATTGTAACCAATGTCTAAACTGTTTTCCAATTCCAATATGTCAGCACTTACATAGATTACTACTTGACTTGGATGGAAGTAGCCTCTCCTGTCTTCTATACTTAGTTCAAGCGTAATTGTCTTTATAGCTCACTTAAAGACTGGCACATAGATCTGTATTGATTCATATCTCTTTCTCTCCTCTATGAATTTGCATTTGTGGATGTTGCCAAACAAACTCAGCAAATTTATTATAGTATTTTTCTAGACTGAGTTAAAGGATAGGCAAGAGCAGATGATGGTTTCACGTGGGACCTATTAAAATACAGTGGTCATAGAACTGTAAACGCTTACCAGAAACCTACAAGGCAATAAACTTGCTCCCAGAAATAGTGTAGATTTACTCCACTGAGCTGAATCAGCAGAGGAAAATTCATAAATTTAGAAGTGTTTTATGAAAGATGCATTCACTCTCAAGAGGTCTGCTGGACTACCCTTATTCTATATCAATAAGTGAGGGCTCGTTAACAGAGGCAGATGAGTGGTGAAATACAAAAGACACAGGAAAGAGAGTATGGACATTTAGAATATACTGGGTAGAGAAATGGAGGCAAAAATTGACAGAAAGCGGGGAGGGAAGGGGGAAAATCAGAGAAAGACTAAGATAAAAGAACTTAGAAGAAGTAATAAGAGAAAATATGTGGAAGCTGAAGGCAGCAGGATTTTAACTTCAGCTTAGACTGATGATATTTAATGCCCTAAGTCTCTAGATATCCTAGCAATAGTTGAGCTTATCTTTTTCATCTCTTTTTGCTTCACTATGGGATATAATTAAAGTTGGGCTAAGATAGCAACAAAATTGAATAAATTATTCATTGAAAACCAGCAACATTTTCTAAATAATGTATTCAATAAATAATATTCAACTAAAAATAGGTATAATATGCACACTATTCTGTGCAAACTCAGAGTTGGTCCTTGGCCCCCATTTTATCGTAAGTAGTAGACAGATGTATTTTTTTTAGGGGAGGCAAGCAAGAAATACTGCTTTTCTTTCTAGCCTCACAAGATAGGATATATGAGTGCATTTCACTGTTAGAATGTTAAAGTTCATCTCAGTATCATATTCTAATAAGTAAAAATTAACTAATCCCTTCAGTGGAACTAAGTGGTGGCCTAGACATCAGTGATAATGATATGATTATGCTCAGAAAGAAAGATAGTTCCAACCAGCTAGATGTATATTTAGTGCTTCAGAAAAGCTAGCTTTCAAAACTCAAGTAAAATTAACAGAAAATTCTGACTAAGAGCCAAAAGGTACACAGAAAATTTTAAGTGGAAGTGGATATGAGAAAGGATTTATGGAATAGACAGAAAGCTGCATTGCCTTCCTGAAAAGAACATCTATTTCTATAGTCAGTGGCAGCTCAGTGGCAATACAAAAAACAGCAATTGTCAATGAAAAGCAATGGGGGCAAAGTGGAAGAGTACAAAAATTAACAATTTTAATTAATAATTTGAAAAAATATTTAATAATAACAATAAACATGGGAGTATAAAACGCAGAATACTTAAGATTAAAAATACAGGAGAAAAGGTGGTCTGTTGAGCTACAGCCTATGAGCTTCAAAAAATACATTATGAATGAAATAAATTTTGTCAAAGTTTATATCCTATAAGTAATAAAAAATCACATTTTAAATATATTTGAAATTTATATATATGTATAAAATGATGCAGAGAGGCCAAATATAATTATAGAATCATCTAGGTTGGAAAAGACCTTTAAGGTCATCAAGGCCAGGACTGCAGAGACCATCACCAAACCATGTCCCTAAGCACCACATCTATGCATTTTTTAAATGCTTCCAGGGATGGTGTTTCCACCACCTCCCTGGGCAGCCTGATAAAACAAATGCTTGACTGCCCTTTCAGTAAAGAAATTTTTCCTAATATTCAATCTAAACCTCCCCTGGCACAACTGGAGGCCATTTCCTCTTGTCCTGTCACTTGTTACTTGGTGAAGCAACAGATACCTACATAGAGTAGTGATAAGGTCTGCCCTGAGCCTCCTTTTCTCTGGGCTAAACACCCCCAGTTCCCTCAGCCGCTCCTCATAAGCCTTGTGCTCCAGACCCTTCACCAGCTTCGTTGCCCTTCTCTGGACACGCTCCAGCACCTCAATGTCCCTCTTAAAATGAGGGGCCCAAAGCTGAACACAGTGTTCGAGGTGCAGCCTCACCAGTGCTGAGTACAGGGGGACAGTCACTCCCCCAGCCCTGCTGGCCTCACTGTTTCTGACACCAGCCAGGATGCTGCTGGCCCCCTTGGCCACCTGGGCACACTGCTGGCTCGTGTGCACCCAGCTGTGGACTAACACCCCAATGTCCTTTTCTGCCAGGCAGCTTTCCAGCTGCTCTTCCCCAAGCCTGTAGCTCTTTGTGGGGTTGTTGTGACCCCAGTGCAGGACCCGGCACTTCTCCTCACTGAAGCTCCTACAACTGGCCTCGGCCCATGGGCCCGGCCTGCCCAGACCCCCCTGCAGAGCCTCCTGCCCTCCAGCAGATCAACACTCCTCCCCAGCTTGGTGTTGACTGCAAACTGACTGAGGGTGCATTCGATCCCCTCATCCAGATCATCAATAATCAAAACCTATTTGCATAAAATGAATATGGTGAGCATGAAGGTAATGGAAGTGAGATGACAAAGTGCTATCTGTTCCTTTAACATTATTAATCTAAACACAAATAATGTATCCACACTGTAATCCACAAAAAATATGTGTCTTTTTCAAATGACCAGGCTTAGTACACATATTTCTAGAAGTCATTGGTCTTAAATGGACCTATGAAATATTTACATAAGTGTTAGATGATGAGGGATATTCTAGAAAGCTGAAGGAGTACTGGTGATATGTCAGTATTCAACAAGGGTGGTGGGATATTCCACAAAACCATCATCCAATTTCAATTCTAAGCAAAATAACGTAAAAGCCCCTGTGGGAAGAGCACTGTCAAGATATGCCAATACCTAAAGTATCTGCCTCCACAGATGTTGTTCTCTTCCTCGGTCTTTTACAGAAGCAAACTTACCCTGTCCTGCTTATCCTATCACTACAGATCTGCAGCTTTTCTTTGTGGTTGCCAGGGCAAAGGAAATAAGACTGGTGGGATATGTTTTTCTCCTGGTACTCCTATCAATAGAATACTTGTGGTGGGAACCCATCTTGCTTCCCTTGAAACAGCTTTGGTTAGAGAAGACAATAAATTTAGTATAGTGGCTTGGTTAGTTAATTTTTTATCAAGATTTTTAGGAAAGTATTCCATGTCAACCAAACATTTCTTAGCTAAAGGCAGTTTTTTACATGTATAGACATGGAAAACATACAAAGGAAAAAAATTATTCTTTCTTTATAGTTTTCTCATTTAAATTCTAAAAAAAAATTGGTTTTGTCTTTACTACATAGACAGGGAAACTCATGTAGAGCTATTTTTCAGTTCTGAACCCTCAGTGTAATGCAGGTGGATACATTAACTCATGATTCATATTATATTCTAGTAAGTTAGAAGTGTTCACAATACAAAGTCAAATGTTAAATGGTTTTAGAACTGTCCCTTTTCCTCCAATTGCTAAGGAGTTGGACCTGTTATAATTAGTTTTACATTATCATTTTGGCTTACATTGTACTGCATAAACATACTGTTTAGTTTTACATTAAATAAATAAATATTTTTAAATCCACTGTCAAAATAATCTTGTTGAAAAGTGGGATGATGAAGGAGGAGTTATTGACAGAACACTGACTTGAGATAAACTGAATAAATTGTTTATGGCTTTATCACACAAAAGCATAGTTGCCATTCTGTATGGAAGTCATCACCACCCCACTTGACAGGACTTTCTAAAATAAAATCTATTAAAACCAGGAACATAGAAAGCAATTTAGGGAAAAATATCTGTGTTTTGGCTCATTCAAACTGCTCTTGTTAAAGCATTTGCAATAAATAGAATCTCTCAAAAGTTTCTTGTTCAACCACAATCACTGTAATTGCATTCATTATAATGTTTTGCATTGTACTCATTTGACAGCAGAGCTAAGCAGTCAATATGCTCCTTTTCAGCAGTCTCTGCTGTACCAATCTCATATCGTTAACAGTTGAGACAGATGCACTGTATAAGAATTTCACAATTGTACCAAATGCTTGTTGGCC
The DNA here is from genome assembly GCF_963210335.1 of Falco punctatus. Classification (NCBI taxonomy): domain Eukaryota; kingdom Metazoa; phylum Chordata; class Aves; order Falconiformes; family Falconidae; genus Falco; species Falco punctatus. Next base: position 74,815,750 of record NC_137583.1, read on the forward strand.
TCTTACAACCTTCTGTTCACAAGCAAATGCGTAAAACAATAACTACCACGATAACTTCTTGCTTAGCTTTTAGAATAATTTAAATGGAAGAGCTGAAATCTGTATTTCAAATCTAGAAGAAAAAGTGGTATAGCAATGTAGTTTGAAATACATACAAATTATTATATAAAAACAGCAGTTAAAAAATCTAAAATGTCAGTATATGCAAATACACAGCTAAGACACCCAAACAAACTTAACTTTATGTAGGCCATAAAGAAGACAAAGATCCATATTATATACAGTCCATGCTTCTAACTGATATAAACTTTCTTTTATTTATCCATATATCTATCTAACTACATTTGTTTCTCTCTTGTAAATCATTTTCTTTGAAGTTTAATTGTCTTTTATATTTAGAATAATGTTTCATTGAATGTATAAAAATGTCAGATAATAAAGTCTACATAATACATCTGCTTAATGCCACAGCTGTGTTAGGCAAAGAAACAAAGCCTAAGATGCCCTGAAGTGGCAGTTAAGAAAGTCGGTACATGATATGTAGAATCTAAATATTTATATGAGTTTTGAGGTGGTTTATATTTTATAAATTTCATGTTGTTTCTAATTTGTGTGTCTGAAGGCTGACATCATAGAATCATGGGACCACGGAATTATTCTGCATGGAAGAGACCTCAGGAGGTCTCTAGTCCAACCTCTTTCTCAGGCAGGGTATTGAATACCAGTCTGGTATTGAAAATGCCAAGGATATAGAACATGCAGCTTCCCTGGGCAACCTCTGTGATTGTTTGATAGTTCTCATTGGGAAAAAGTTTTTCCCTATATTGAGTCTGAACTCACCTTCTTTCACCTTATATACACTGTCTTTCATCCTCCCATCCTGAACCTCTGTGATGAGCTCTTCTCCTTCTTCCTGATGAACCCTTGTAAGTACTGCTGTTAGGTCCCTCCAAAGCTATTGCTTTCCCATCATGACCAAACCATAGCCCTTCAGTTTCTTACAGGGCAAGGGCTCCATCTTGACCATCTTGGAGGCCCTCATCAGACAAGGAAAACTCTTGTAAGTAGGTAGTATATATCTCTTGAATTGCCCAGTGCAAGAGTCTCCTGATGCCACCATGTTAGGGTGCTTTAGCTTTATTGCAGAAGGACATTTCTAGAACATTAGCAGTTCTTCCTTTGCTTTACTTCTAGTCCCTGTCCACTGGGTGGGTGATGGTTCTACCTATGACCTTATTTTTCACTTTCAAAAACTGAGATTCCATGCAAAAAGAGAAGATGGATGTTTTTAGACTAGAAAAAAAAATGAAGAATTTTCAATTCACATTTTAGCCTAAGGAAATCATTAGGGGTCTTTTGAATTATGTAGAGACATGAAAAAATGTGACGGTTACATGTGTATTACCTAGTAGATTTTTATGACAATTACAATGTATAAATAATATTGGGTTGCTTAGCGTGCTCTGTGTACTAAACCATCTTCATATGGTAGTGACATATTTAATATGAGAATTTTTATGCCAAAAAAAATCCTAGGTAAGAAGTGTTTGCTGTTTTGCTACAGTTTACAGAGGTTTTTTTGCAAATTCTTTGTACATAAAACCAGCTTTTTAGTATTTTGGTGTACACTCAACCATTAAGTAATTATATTTTTTAATAATTACCATAATAGATATTTTTGTTATTATTGATTCCCCAGTTTACAAATTAATAAATTATAACTTTTACGGACCACGTAACCTAAACATAATGTTTCTAATAGTATCATCAATTAAGGTTTCACAGGAAATGAACAATATGACAGGAAATCTTTGAATCCATTGATATATTTCTTTTCTTATCCTTTATGCTTTGATCTTTCACTAATGTATTTTGGTTGCGTGCAGTATAATTCTGAGGAAGGGAGACTTTTTGTATCTTTTTGTATATGCAGTATACCATGTAGGTTTATTTGTAACAGTAGTTGCAAAACCATTTATAAACTTATATTAGATCCACAAAAAAAAATTATTCTCAATTAAAAATAAATCTTTGCTATATATGATAAGCTTGAATTTTAACCTTATACTAAAACAATAATCAATTATAGTCATGGCTTGTGGTCTAAGAGCACGATCAGTTTCTTAGATAGGTGAGACGAGATCATCCTTTTCATTTCAACTCAGAAAAGAATGCACTTGAATTCAATCACAGAGCAATGGGCAATATCAGACGAGAGATACAGACACAGAATCACTCAGCACCATGGTGTATATTTTTAATAGAATACCCCTCTCCGATGTTAAAGAAGCAGAATAATGAACATGTCCCAAATGGCTGTACTAAAAAGTGTGAAACAGAGCCAAAGAGTCTTCTAAATGGAGAATGAATTTTTTTTTCTGTTTCAGAAACACTTTATACTGTGTTCTTAGCTGCTATTTTGATTCTTTCTGCTTTATGCAGGTATATACCTACAGTTGCATTGTTGTGTGTGTTAAGTTCTATGAGCAATAGAGAACTATGATTTGTGAAATGCCTATGTGCTTTATGCCAAAAAATGGAGTTCAGACCACCTGTCATATGCAATCTTAGTCTGTGGCTATGAAGTTGCAAAAGTATGTCTCTCACTTAGTTACTGGAAGGACTGTATAAAATTAATGAGCAGCTCTCTTTTCCCAGGGATCTTCTTAAGTACTTAGCTAACGTTTTAACTTTTTTTATGATTGCTTAAAAAAAATGCCATTATATAATTAGCATTGGAAAAGTCAGTGAAATCTAATATTTTTCTTTTAGAATAATTCAATGAAGGTAGTAATAATTTTCATATCATATCTGTTATGGGAAATTTCACTGAAATTTACTCTTTGCATAGACCAAATTTATCTTCACTTATTTATCCTTGAAAATGTTCTTTGCCTACAAATTTGCAGAACAAATATGGAAGAATGATAGGCTGGACTGAACTTTAGCTGACTACATTTGGGCACAAATTTGTGGCTAGAGAAAGACCTAAAAAGTCATTTATTTCTCAAATTCTCCTCATTAGGAACAAGTTTCTGTAGGCATCATTCTTTCTTCACAAAACCTACCTAAGCTTTCCTGTGCAAGAACACACTGTTCTTCTGTGTTTATGCCAGATTTTGGTTAAGAGTCTTGAGTACTACTGCAATATAAATAATTAATAATTAGTATTATTACTATATTAAGAAGCAATGTGTTTATGATGTTGTGATTAAAGCCTGGCATCACAAACTGGCAAAAAATATCTGTTTTTATTTACTATTTGACTTGCTCTTCAATGTGTCATTTAATACTTACAAACAAAATATTTGTTCATCTAATTTGATTTGGCAGTTGCATACAGTACAGATTATATAAGAAAATAGAAAGAGTGTTGCCAGTTTGGTAAACAATTTTCATGCGAAGTTTCAAAACCTTAGTAAAATAATAATGTCAGAAACACAAAACACTACTAAAACCAAACCCACAGAATTGAAACTTTGGGCTGTGGCAATAGACAAACTACTCGTGGTAATAAATAAGAGAATCAATGTAGAATTTTTCCCTGTTGAGAATTCTACAGAGAAAAAATATCTGCAGTTATTGACATGGATTAAATATTTATTTAAAAAAGTGTCTTGGAATCAGGCTCTTTTTCCTAAAGCTACTGGGTATAGGGAGCTATTAAAAAATACTTACTCTAGGTTTTAGTTGGTTTCAGAGAAGCTATTCATTCTGCTAGAGAATGTATTGCTTTGCTAACATATTGGAGCTATGGTTTTGGCCAACCTGCTCATTAATTTCTAAGCTTTTATGCACGTTGTTCTCAAATATGCAAATGTTGATTAGATTTTTCAATGGAAAATGGGCATTTACATGTAATTGATGCAAAATACCCTGATGACAAGCTCATTCCAGCTCATTATTAGTTAAACATTAAACAACCCTGGAATTTTAGACTTTGCAAATGCGTTTGCCACTGCAATCATCCTCCATTTGCTCCAGCATGATAAGGGATGATCAAACAGCCATTTATGAACAACTTCAAGAAAAGCAAACAATAAGCTATACAACTCTCCAATTATTAATAATCTTCTTCATAACATGCATACTGTTTTAAAGAATATCTTTGCTACACAAGTGCAATTTCATAGTATTTATCTATTTTTTTTTTACCATTTAATCAAAGGACCAGTGCTCATAGACCTGTTTTCCAAAAAATTACTCATTCTTTCTGATTAATTTTACAATATATTACTTCACCGAAAAGTTATATTCTCTAATGCAGGATGGTGCCTACACACCCTTTTTGATATCCAGCTCAAAGCCATACTCTCCTGAGTGGTTTGTTCCTCCTTGCTTAGTACCACTACCTGTGAACTCACCTATGAAGACACTGGCAATATACCAGAATAAATGGGGACGTTTGGTGTGCTTTGTCTCAGTCTCTACCTACAAAGACCATTAAGTTTCCATATTATGTGTTTAATTTTGTTATCATTGAGCAAATGAGTATTAAATTATTATCCATTATGAGCATTTTTGCAGTCCTGATATTAAACATTTATGGACATCAAAGTGTGGGCAAAAATGTTGAGGTGACCTGTTTTACAATATAACCATCCAGAAAGATCAGTAGAAAACTTGGGGGGAAAAAAAAAACAACAACTTCACAGTTGTTTTCACATAGAAAGAAGGTGATATAATTCCTTACAGAGGGTCAAAATTAAGTATTGGTAGATTGTGGAACTGGTTGTAAGAGTATGAAGGATATGAAGGTTTACTGAGCTCTAGGGTTAAAATATAATTAAAAGACTTTTCCAGCATTAAAAAAATAAACTAACTGAGAAGGCAGTTTTGATAGCCATCTATAAAGCTTAGCCATGGAGTGGTAAACAAAAAGTCATCATCTCCCCACAGGCCACCATTACAACATGACATTCAGGAACAGCGCTGAAATAGTGGCACAGAATCTTACACACCTTTAGTGGGGAAACAAAACAAGGCAAACAAGAATCCCAGAAATGGTCAATCTCATTTAACTTTGGTTATCTAAAATCAGGTGTCTACTTTTTTCATCCCAGACCCTCAGTATTAAGGACATTTTATCTCCTCGGCTTTAGGACCTCTATCTTACAAGGGCCATTGTTCACATGAGAGTTGTTTATTTTTTGGCTCTAAAGGAATTCTGAAGTGAGCAGGCCTGGCTAAGACCAAATCTAATTTTTAGGTGGTTGAATCAGAATAAATCTATCCATGTAAGATTAATAACAATTCACTGGTAGTAAAGCAATATGTGGAGTGAATTTTCACCATGGGTGTAGAGATGTACCATTGAGGGCTAGTGTCAGGACTGAGCAGTTTCTGTTCAGATGTGCACATTAATAGTTACATCTTTGTAGGGATTCAGATTTTATGATAATAGAGAAATGTCTGTGGTGGTGTAGAAGCTGAATATCTGTGAACTGGAGTAGTAAATTGCTGTAACACCTGAGCCTCTAAAAGTACGTGCATGTGTATCTGTGTCTGTGTGTGTTATATGTATATGTATATGTAAATCTGCAGTCACCCTTGTCTGTCACTCATTATGCAAAGTGTAGATTCAGGAAAGGGCATAAAAATATTGTGAAGTCCTTGTCATCTCAGAGCATTTCTCTTGACAGAAAAGCTTGATCGGTGCTGAGGAAGAGGAGTGCACCCTGCATGTGAGGTTCAGGGCTCATGCCCTTGGGAATTATGAAATTATCTTTATTATTTGTATTACAGTACCATCTGGGGCTACTAGGCTTGGAGCTGGAGCCTTCTGTGGCGAGTAACATGCAAACAGCCAGAAGGTATCTGCCCTGGATTTTTTGTAATTTAAATTAGAATACAAAGGACAGCAGATGGATATAGACAGAAAGGAGAGGGGGGAAAAAGGAGGAGGGAAGGGGGAACAGACAGTGAGATAATACTATATTAGTAGCCAAAACACCTTCTAGTTTTGCTTTACAGCAAGGGAGAGGCTTCCCAAGCAAAGTGGAGTGACCTCATGACTTGCTGGATATTCATAGGTACCTGCCCTGCAACATATGGGAGATCCTGAAGGTAGGTGTGAAGGTATTTTAAAATCCAAACAACTAAGAGAAAAACACTGATGAGGTCAGATTTTGGGTTTAAAGCAAGGAAGAATGGGATCTCCTGAGACCCTAAGTAAACATGAGCATTGACAGCAGATATTCCATGAAGTTCATTCAACTGGACAGAGACTGTTAGCCAACATTCAACCAGATGTGTTTCTTGCCACATAATTATAATAACAATTATTTCTTGTCTTTCAGTTACAAAAAGAGAAAATCTTCGGTATATTCTTTTGTAATTGTTAATATGCAACAGGAATGGATTTATAAATACCCAAAGCCATTAAAGCAATTCAGTTTGTTCGTGACTTGTACAATCATATATCACGCTCTGAAACTTGTTTTGGAGAAATTGTTACATAATTGAAGGATAATTAACTGGGCCTACTCCAATAGCTCCATTACAAAACAAGAGTGAAAAAATGAAAGCTGCTTCAAAACTTACTGAATATCTGTTCTGGCCTTCAGGGTATTTTTTAGAAAGCCTGACAGTCTGTGAGAATCCATTTAATGACCTTGAATTTGAAGTTGCTCCATCACTACTAGATTTTGTGCCATTTAATCAGTTATATCCTCAAGAACATCCTGCAACACAAGTGACACAAGGTAATTCAAAGCTGTTAGATAAGGGGATATGAGGCATTAAAAGCTTGGGGCTGAATTTTTAAAACATGCCTCTCCTATGTGCTTGGGCAACTTTGACACACACAGCTATGCACATCCAAAAAAAAAGGGAATACACTAGACACTCTTCAGAAAACTATAACATGAAGCATTGCTCCTGAGAGGTGAGCTTCTAATGTTAGGTCTGTAAGTGAAGTAGTAGATTAATGTAGAGTATCTGATAGCAAATAGAATGTAAGGAATCACTCCATTTTCAATAGATTTAATACAACTGAGATAGGCCTTTCATCTCTAAGAAAATCATAAAAAAAAATATTTCCATTGTCTTTCTTTCTTGTTTTTTTTCCTCTAAATATTATAGCCTTTATTGATGGGAACAGAGGAGAAACAGAAGTATAAGATTAGGTGTCTTTAAAATGATAAAACAGAGTGAAATTTGTTTATTTGTTGGTTAAAATTCTTCACTGATTTTAAAACTGTGAACAAACATGTAAATAAAGCAGAAGTGCCTGAAACAGCAATGTCCATTTTGCAGATTGACATTCTCTGAGTCTGAACTTCCACAGCTATTTTAAGAGCACTGTGTGCTCCTGAAATCTGTAAAGTATGATGAAATGTGATTTAATTGACAGGAGTTTGGTTAATAAAACTGAAATGTCAGGTTACTTAAGATTAATACGTGACTTACCTTTCACTGACATTATCAACAGTAGTTCAAACAGTGAAAGGGCTGAAATTTGTTTTAGGTAGTATTTGTTCTCATTTTAAGCTGAAAAGCATAATAAAATAATATTGTGTTGGGTAGTACAGTTATCTTTCACAGCTGTGAAGGAAGGAAGGTGAAATAAGGAATTTAACAAAGGTAATGAAGACTAACAGTCAATGAAGACAGTTGACTGGTGTGAACAGAGCATGTACTAGTTTTGCTGTATCTGAGTTTCTGGGAAAAAAGCAGATGAGGTCTCTGGGTTGCTGTTGATCAGAGAGCAGAATAAAATGTTCCTTTTGAGGACCTGGTGTAATTTGGTGTATGTTCACACAATTGCAAAATTGCAAGCAATTGAATTAGTCATCTTAAGGAGTTTCTGCCTGCGAGCACAGATGCAGTAATAGACATACTCCAGCCCATCCAAATAGTAAAGCAATAACTGAGTTTCAGGACGAGGATGGGCAGATGTTTATGCCCATCATCTCCATCCTGAGAATTCCTGTCACCGTGGTTTACAGCTGTCAGTAGAGCCAACGTTACTGATCAGCAGATGCTGAGGGAACAGCTACATAGAAAGATCATATTCAAGACTGGATGCATTTCAAGATGAAGACAATGTACTTAGCAGTGTGTTCAGATTCTCCCTCCTTAGCACTCTGTAGAGACTTTGGAGCCCCTGAGAGCTGCACTCGGAGCCCTTCTTGGTGCCCTGCATAGTTTGGCTGTCACGGTGCTGGGCTTGGGGATGCACTGTGAGGTGACTTTCTTTTGTGGCTATTGAGGAGACAAGAAGAGAACATGCACAATGGCATGGGATATCAACTGATTATTCAAAATATACTTGTTCTTTTACCTTGTATTTATATGTTGGATGTTAAATCTCCAGAAATAGAGGGAAGTTATGAAATACAGACTAAATAACAGAAGAATATACTAGACTAGAATTTCACATTTTACTTCATTAAAAATAGTGAACCATACAAATAATGAGTGCTGGTGTAATCAATTTGATAATATAGTCATATAGATCAATGTCTTTACTTGCCATTTAGTAACACTTATTGTTTTGACACCATTGTTTTCACAGGCAGTGCTTAACATTCATCTATTTATAAATAAACACACTGGCAAACCCATACATTTCTGCATATTCTTTGTAATAGGTATTACAGAAAATTGCTGGGTGAGAGATTGCTAAGGTAGCAGAAGAAAAAGATGGTTTATATAGCAGCATTTTTTCCCTGCTGGTAGGTACTTGGACAAGATTTGGCTTTGAAGTAATAGCAGGTATAAGACTTACTAGACCTGTTTCATTTTCCATATTGGATACACTAGAGGCACCTGAATGGGAGAGTATTGAAGTGTTGAAATCAAAAAGATGCAAAGAGCCAGTGTGGCCATATTATCAGAAAGCACGCAGCTTCGGCCATTTCCAACCACAGTCATGTGCCTTTCATCTTTTATTTGACTGGAAAGCAGGCTTTTAACTTACTCTGTTTTGACTTTGTACTTATGCAGCAGTAGCATCACACAGTGTTGTCCAGCGTTTTTGCATGTAGGAGCTTCCACTGTGCCATGTTGATTGTATCAATGTGTTCAAGGCGCAGCTTGAAGCAGACTAAGAATGCCTCTGAAGCAGACAATGAAGTTATGTTTATCAGTGAGCATTTTCCCTAGTATTGTCTCAGACCTGGTGTTACTTAAATGTCCCAAAACTTTTGACAAACTATAATTGTATTGCATGTGTGTAAAATAGCAGTGGAGCATTGCAGTAAGACTCGACATTTTCTTAGGTATTAGAGATGAGCACTAAAATGGGGATCACTTTCTGCAGCCCACAAAAGGTAGGGGATACAGGCATGTCAGAAGCATGGTAGGAGCACTCTGAGTTTGTGTGTGCACCCAGCCTTAGTTTTTCTCAGGGACGTACTCAGAGCTGGTTCCTCTGGTACACCAGCAACAGTGTTTAGGAATACTGGTGTTTAGGTCACATTTTGGCTTTGGAAATTATTTCCTTCTTCTTAACACTCTCCCACTTGGTCATTCATCTGGGTTCAGATGTGCACCTTGTGAGTTTGCTGAGCATTGTGGAACAGACAGGATAAAATATGATTCGGCATTGTATTTTTTTGAAGGCAAATATTGTGACTCAGAAAAAAATATAGTCAGGAAATGCTGGAAGTTTTGTAAACTTTATTTGCTCAAAACCAAACAATCTAGTCTGCCTGTCAGCAGACATGTACTTCAGTGCCTCTGTATGTGCTCTAATTCAGGTATTTTCAGTATGTTCTAAGGTTGTAGAGTAACAAACAATAGCCATCACCTTGTTTTATCATGTATTTTATACTAAAACCAACAGAGATGGTCTGGTATGTAGTATGGGCAGTCCTACTTTGAAAAATATAGCAACACAGAAGCATTCGGTTTATTGATCCTGTCTCTCCATTAGTTCCTATCTCACCTGTCTTTTTCCTCGGCACTATAAACAGTGAAGCACATCAAAGACAGTGCCGGAAACATTCATAGTAACTCTGAGACCAAATCCCACACAACAGAAGAGCTATTGCAAATCATATGTTTTTCTTCTGAAATAAGAGCATTTTTAAGTGCAGTCTTTGGATCAAGATGATCTTCATGTAATTTATGCAATAGCAAATACAGTCCTACAAATACAAAAGTCTTTTACCAGCAAGATCAGTGAGTCTTTCCCTCCCTCTAACCTCCCATCAGTGTAATGGGCAATCCAGTGATGTAGGGGAGATAGGGAACACGCTGTCAGCAGCCTGGATGAATTCTTCTTTTTTCTTTCACATATGTTTTTACAATTAAGTCTACCTTACTTATGAACTAGAAATTGGAACAGGTTCTTCACAGAGCTTTCCCAAGCTGCATGCCACTTTTGCACTCTGCTGTTGAAAATCTGCTTTTACACAAAGTAGCTCACTTCGACTAAAGAGAGCTGTGAACTATTAAGAAAGTACAAAAATTAGGGCATAAAAGTAAGGAAGTGCTGTAGAAAAGCCTCTGAAGAACTGCCCCAGTCACAATGCAGTGACAGAATATTCCCATCTTGGGATCATCCTGAGGGAAAAATGAAACCTCATGAGAAAGGTAGAAAAATTCTGGCTTGAAAGGATCACAAAGGATTAAATTAAAAAGCATGAAAACATTCAGAAGTTTAATGAAATGACTGAGTCAGTAACAGTCCATTTCTTTGGTCCTTCTGGCACATTTCATTTTAAAAATTAGATTATTTGTATTCTCTCCATATTCAATAATTCTCTACCTATTTTATCATTGAATTACATTATGTTTCCTAACTGTACCTTTTTTCCTCAGGGTGTGGCATTTACCCTTTTTTGTCCTCAATAGAGCTTTTTACACTGAAATTTTGTTCTTACCTCCTGGTATTCATTTGTGGTGTTTTACATAATTTTTTCTGACGTTCTATGAATGTGTATATGTAGTGTTTCTATAGCTACTAGAAATGAATCTTGGGCTCAGCAAATTAGCACAGCTAATGAATAATTGTAAAAGCTAGCTAGAACTGTATTTGCCAGAGACCACAGAAAGGCTCAGACAAAAGGTTTGTCAGTGTTTAGTTCCTTTTGGGGAACCAATTTTACAAATGTTGAAGCCAATGTTACCTCACAGCTTGCAAGCCTGAATTCTTAATGTATGCCCCTGTTGAAACCACTGGACAAAGACATCTTCAGGTTTCTCTGTTTTTGACTCCATGGAACAGAATGTTTCCTTTTGGTTAGAGGTTTTAGGACGGAGAGGTTACTCTTATTCTGATCACACCCATATAAAGTTAGAGAGTACTAGAGACAGCTTGTCTAATATTGATCTTTACAGTATTGGAGGGAAACCTATTTTCCCAACATTTTGAATTTTCAGAAGTAGACTCATCTTTTTGTGTTCTCCATCAGTCTGTATGAAAAAAAGATAAACCCTTTTGGTGTTTTAACAAAATATTTAACACTATTTTAGTGAGAATAGAATAAAAAAAAAAAAAAAAAAACAAACAAACAAAAAAAACCCAAACACACAAAAGAACAAAACCCACACCTTTTTTTCTTATTATTATAAAATTTGATAATGTAATTTTGAGCAGTCTTACAGTCAAGGTGGCTAAGACTTCAGTGGTCTGTGTAGACTTCTTAAGGAGTAATGCATATGAAATTGATTTTATCTAGGTTATTGTACATAGTAACTGAAAATTGCCTGCTTAAAGTGCAATCACTATCTTCATTTCTGCAGTGCTTGCAAGTACTCATAGGGAAAAAATGCAGGTATGCTGTGAGGTTATCTACCACACATTGAACTCTGGCATCCCCCGAACAGTCCAACAGATCTTTATGAAATAGCAGCAGAAACTATTATTTGTTAAAAGTCCATTCTCTTCTTTTAACCAAAATACCCTGTGGCTGGAGTGTAGCTACACAAACAAATTTATCCCTACAGACAAAAATAATCTGAAGACTGTCTTTCTAACACCACTTATTGTACTGTCATAGCATATTACAAACCCCTGCTCCCCTGTATTAAAGGAGGAGTTGTGGCTTTTTTTACTTTATGGTGAAAAATAACTTACAGAAGCAGGTTTTCACAGGAAGGATTTGAACACTGATAAGGGTCACACTGGTCACTTTCCTTTTAATCGAATATAAAAGAGAATTACATGTGGTGTAACAACTGCAGAATAAGCATCGTTCCTCACTCATTGGTTGGCAGTTCCATCATCCCTAATGAGAAGGATGGTTAAGGGACATCCCCCCTGTGAAGAGATGCTTGGTTTCCACTAATTCTGGAAAATACAGAGTAATAAATGACCTGAAAATTAGAATTTTTAAAAAAATTATTTTTTCTTTTCAGTGGATAGTCAGTGAAGTTGACAGGACAGTGGAAAGTTTTTCCTAGCTTTAAAGTGGGAAGTTTTTACTAACATGCTTTACTGGGGATACAAGCTCCGCCAACCTAACCCAGAACAGGTTTTGAAGTGATTAAAGCTTGGAAGTCAAAAAAATAAATTTCTCCAAATTAATGTCCTAATCTGACAAGGCTGATCTATTTCCCTTGTCAGTTATAGGTGTCAACAGAAAAGATTTGAAAAGATTTCAGTTTTTCCCTTAGCTGTAAACACTTAATTCATATTCCAAGATGAGACTCATATCCAGACTGAAACATCTAAGTTTGCATGTCTAGACATGAACTATTGACAGGATTCACCTGCCTGAGTTTCCTCACTTAGTGACATTTCCAACACCCAAGGATATTCCACCTGCTGTCAAGGTGCCTCTTCTAAAAACATGTAAAGTGGGGTCCAGTGCATCAGAAGCCCTGTGTGGATGTCTTGATAACATCTCAATATGATAAGGCATCTCAAAAGGCACTCAAAATTCTGACCAGCACAGGCCATTTAGTGTAGAGAACAGCTCATGCTGCTCCAAAGTAGATCCCAAGTGCAAGTTTGGCTGAACCTTCTCTCCCAGCCCACTTGCTCAGCTGACAAGGCATTAGATGCAACTGCCCTTGTCAGCATCTAAGGTTAAAGCTAGCGCATAGGTAGGAGATAGGATCTAAAGCAGATTGATGCTCTTACAGAGCAGTACTAAGTACATATCAGGTAACACTGGATGTGTGTGGGCAGCAGAACCAAGCCCCAGCACTCGACTGGCTGTAATAGGAGAGCCTAGACAGTGCACATTTAGACACCTGTCCTTAGGTGAAATGAATACCTTTCTAAATGTCTGCACTAAAGACTGCATGGGTTTGTGCTCAGTATGACTACCTTGTTAAAGTCATCTTCTGTTACTCAGCTGCATGTAGTGCTTTGGCAGTCCATGGGAGCGAGCATCCTTGCAGGGATTTCTGCCTCACTGCTCTTAGGAAAACTTTTCTTGGAGCTGGTAATGAGAACGCCCTCTATGATGATGGAAAGCGGAGTGTAGAAATGTTCTGTGGGTGCTGAAGGTCAGCACCCGTTTTCTAGCTTTTCGTGCCCTGGTATTGAATCTGTAGTTGGATCTTTTCGTGCCTAATCTGAGCAAGCTAATGGAACTGTGCAAACTTACTGCTGTGCACACATAGCAGGTGACTGTACAGCCTGATGATGTACCATAGTATGTTTCTCAGTGGCCTCAGATAAATCTGAGGGTACGATTTAAAGCTGATGATGCCATTTTATTGGTATTTTTTGTTTATAAACAGATAGGTGTTGTTACAGCTTTATCAATTCTATGCCATATCACATACCCATGGTATGTATGGTACATCATTATTTACATCAGAACCGATGTTGTGCAAAACCATAGCTAGTGAAAGTCCATTCCTATAATTAAGGTAAAATTAGTGCTATACTGGCAATCAGCTGACTACTACAGCACTGCCCCAAGTAAGAAAGCATTGCAGGGATGGATAGGAAACTTAAGAAAACCAAAAAAATCCTTTTTTACTCTAGGTTAATTCTGTATACAGGATATATAAGAAGGACATGGATCTGTTGGAGTAAGTCCAGAGGAGGGCCACAAAGATGATGAGGAGGTTGGAGCACTTCACCTGTGAAGACAGGTTTAGAGAGTTGGGCTTGTTCAGCCTGGAGAAGAGAAGGCTCCACTGGGACCTTCTAGTAGCCTTCCAGTACCTAAAGGGGGCCTACAAGAAAGCTGGAGAGGGACTTTTTAAAACGGCATGTAGTGATAGGACAAGGGATAATGGCTTTAGGCTGAAAGAAGGTAGATTGAGATTAGATATGAGGAAGAAACTCTTGACTATGAGTGTGGTGAGATGCTGGAACAGGTTGCCCAGAGAAGCTGGCAGTGTTCAAGGCCAGGCTGGATGGGGCTTTGAGACACCTGGTCTAATGGAATGTGTCCCTGCCCCTGCAGAGGGGTTGGAACTAGGTGATCTTTAAGGTCTCTTCCAACTCAAACCATTCTATTATTCTGTGATTCTAAAATTCTATGTTATAGCACTAAGAGGATAATTTGGTTTATAAGTATTCTGTCTCTAAACCAGTCTTTGTCTTGAATCACTTCAAAATCCACCTGGCAGTATACATTTCCTGGTGCCTCCAGGCCAGATTGCCAGCTTTGGACTGCAGGCAAGTGCCTGCCCATTCTAAGCCAAAGCGTACTCCTCCGTACACACATCCTGTGCTGGAGAGATTAAACCCCAGAGGAAAATCTTCTGAACAGTTCCAAAAATACCATCCCTCTTCTTATTCTTCTCTGCCAAAAGAAATTACTAATATTTGCCCTATGTAAAGGCTCCAATAGCATTGCTATTTGGAACTCAGCTGCTCTGAGACGAAAAATCCACCCAATAAATCCAATAAAAAGCACAGAAGAACAAAAAATAGGGTATTACTCTAATACACTTCAGGTATGTGAGCATGCAACTGTCACGCAGTTACAGGGAGACGGACAAGATCATCTAGACTGTATGTATTTTCTTCTCTATCAAAAATTGTTATGGTTCTATAATTAGATCAAAAAAGTCAGGCTTTCTTCAGCCTGCAAGTGGTGCCAGGTGTTATCAGCATGGAAAGGCAAGACATTTAAACCACTCAGGCAGGTGAAGTCACTGTCACTGATACTATTTTCCTGAGTGCTGATAACAGTTGTTCAGCTAATCCAGTTCATAGACTGCTTTGCTATATTGTAATGATATTTTTACCCCTGGAAGAAAGCCATATGCTATTGAAATTATGCTTGATAATGTTTCTGTACCAGTTCTGCTTCAATTGACCTGACTGTGGTGTTATCAAAATGTTCAGTTTATAGAACCTAAGCTGTATTTGGTGTCTCCTTGATGGAAAAGAAAAATCAGCCCCTAAATGTAGTGACCTTAATACATAAGTTATAGATGACACTTTTCTTGGATGCAAGAGGGAGCAAATTAGCTTTGGGAGCTCACTTTCTTTTCACTGCTATTTTAAAGCTACACGTTGCTAATGGACTGTCCTTCGCTTCTGCACAGAGCAACCCTTGTGTTTGACCCCATCTCCCTGGTGGCAGGCTGGATGCAGGCTGGTGAGTGGGCTATGCAGTGAGCTTGTATTAACATAACTCAGAAAGCTACCATTCCCATTTTTAACATAAAGCCCTCAAACCCAGAAAGATATAGAGAAGCTAAAAAACCAGCTGTCGACCAAGGAGGTGCCGTGTCATACAGTATGCTGACAACTGGCCTACTGTCGTGTAGCAAAACCTTTGTGCTTTACTGAGTTCAGGTGAAACAGGGACAAATTCTGACTGGGGAAGTTGCAAAAAGGGGATCCTAGTCTGCTCTGACTAGCAGGTAGCCAGGCCTTGTCTACAGTAACAAATAATTCAGTATAGCAGGAGTGGATCTGTGAACTGAAACGTTGGGTTTGAGACACCTACAGCCACCTTGTTGTTTGGAGATTTTGCTTTGGACAAGTTTTAGGCTGCTCACTTGGAGCAGATGTCCCCACCATGCATATGGCTCAGAAGTGTTTGCAGGATAAGTCATTAGTTTAGACGTTTATGTTTCCATTAGTGGTTGGAGCACATTTGGCATGCACCCAGGGCAGGCTTCTCCTCTAGTTTCCTTGAAAGAAAGCTAGCTCCATGCACCACAGCTGCTCCATGAACCAAAACAATGTGCAGGAGGTGGAGAAGGCTTTTAGGTTTGCTTCAAAAGCTCGCTACTGCTTTGATCCAAAATACTAACACAGAGACAGCCACACTCTCTGAAGAACTGCTTGAGGCCTTTTATTTCTAGCGTAAGTAAAAGAAACATTAAATAAAATGCATTGCCTCAAACTTATCTATTTTAAGTTTCTCATCTCTGCACTGCAGTTAATTTCCTTTTGCCTTAAGATTCTTGAGTGTCTCGTATGAGGTGGCCTGGCTGAAATGTTTTGATGACAGAGGCTGTTATACAAGAGTAATGATTACACTGAAACCCTAAGTTCTAGAATCTGATAAAAGCATGTCAGCAGCTTTTGGGGTCCCAGAGTCCAACCAACCCCAACAGCTCTTGACAACTCAAAAGACTAGAAGACTGAAGTCTTATTTCAATGACAGCAGGATGAATGCAAACATGGGGATCCACAGATGTGTATGGGAATACTAACTCAGAATTCCCAACTGCTTGTTTTGCTTGCAAATAAAGGGAAAAATAAGCTTAAATTCCACTTAAAACTGTGGCACGATCAGACAACATGCGGCCCTTGCCCTTCCACCAGTAACTTCGTAAACCTTCATAACCTGCACACTGACACTCGTTGTAAATGGAATTCAACCCAGTGCACAGTGCTAGTCAGGCTCCTAATTTTTGCTCAAGGGAGAGCAAAGAAACATAAGCAGGTTTTCTATGCAGGGTTGAGTTTCATCCAAAATTAGATTCCAGTGTCACATGGTTACATTTCAGGGCAATACAACTAATTATCAAGTGCAGGTTCTGAGGAGAAATGAGGTAGCTTCAGAAAATGTCTTGGTGAGCAATCAGTGTTAAAAAAAGAAAAGGATTTTTTTTTGTTGTTGTTATTCAAGATATGATAAATTTGTGACCAGGAGTGTAATTTCTGAATAAAGAAATATATGAAATGGGCTGAGCTTGTGTATGTTGTATGAATATCTTGTTTGCTTTGTCACTTTAGTTTTCCATTATTTTATTGTATCCTGACTCCTTTTTGTTTATGGGAAATATAAGCGTGATATTAATTTCATTATCCTATTCTGCATGCAAGCGTGTATTACATTTGCAAATGAAGAAATGGAAAGGAGAAGCAAACTCAGTAAAAGGGTTTATTATGCATGCATAACCAAGCGAGTACTTGTTTTAGAACAGTACATCTTGAACAGTTGCGATAAGGATTGCCAGGATTTAAGTATGAGTTTGTGAACAGAAATTTTTAAAAAGTAACTACTATAGAAATTTCTTCAGTTCATTGACCTCTGCATGATTTATCTTGAGGAGCATGACAAATTGTGATATTCATTACTAGACTGAATTAAAATCTGAAACAGCAACAAGGGTTAAATATGGGTATTATTAAAATATGTAACTTGTCATAAACTCTCATTATTGTAAGTAGCTTCTTCTTTTATGGCATCTTAAGTAAAAATAAAAAGAACTGCAAAAAGATGTTTTTCAGCACTAACCATAAAAACAAAAATCTTGAGAAAAAGAATTTTGTACATTCAAACTAATCTAAAATACTTGTTCCTGTAAAATCTGCACTTTGCTGTAAATTCCAAGATATTAATACTATGCATGAAGTGATGGAACCATAGCTTTACTTGAAGTGATTTGTGAAAATGCAGCTCATTAGCAAAGCCAAGTTGGTAGCAGAGATAGTAGTAACAGTATTTCTCCTTATGGGATAGTATAATGTAGCAACATTATTTAGATTTAGTGATGCCAACTTCTGTTTCTTGTAAAGTCACACTTACATATCTGAGCACTGTTTCTAGTTCATAATGCAGGTGGCCTATCCTCAGTGACACAATGCTATATGAAGGATACTAATGTTAATCATAAAATTTTTACCATAGAAGCTTGGTTGTGTAATGGAATATTGTGACTTGAAATATCAGTAGCCATTTCACACAATATATTTCTAGATTATATTATAGTTATGTAATTACAATATATGTGATATATATTAATTTAAATATTAATGATATAGTAAAACCAATACTGGTAATGTTATATTTAGCAATATTATATTAATATTAGCATTAACTTGATATTATATATAGCCTTATATTTTGATTATACTACAGTACTAACGATATAGTAGTATAACAATATAATGTAAGTGATATGTATATTAGATGGAACTATAATATAGTTTCATAGTTATATGTACTTTACAACATGAATGATACATACTATATAAACTGAACAGACAGAAAGATTGAAGCATGTATATCAATATACTTGGGGGGTTGGGGGTGTCACCTAGGTAATATAGCATGAAGTTTTTCTTTCTTTCATCTTCCATGGTTCTGTTTTCTCTTTCCTCCTTTTCTCTGGTGCCTTGTCATTTTTTTTATTTATTTTCCAACCATCTTCATTTTCTTTGCTGTATTTTTCTGTGCTTTCTAGATACCTTCCCTCACTAGAATTATTGGGGATGTTTCTCATGCAGTTCACTGGGCTAAGACTGGAACATGGGGTGCTATTTCTGGCACAACCACAAACCTGCAGGCAAACCTTACTCATGTCATCTCACTGCTTGCTTTCACTTTCTCCATAGTGCTAGAAGCATATAGTATTGTACTCTGTCTTCCTAGTGATTAGAAAAACGACGTGAATAAATGCAGTGCCATGTTCCCAACTTGATCAGAAAATTCACCTGTGGGCAGACATGTAGGAAGGACCAACAACTTTGTGAGGAATTGCTTAGATATTTAACTTCAGAAAGGGGCATCCAAATCCCTGAAGGAAGGACACATAAAGCTCCATTTTTTGTCTTGGTATTTCCTAACTGTCTCATTCAACATGCTGGATTTATGCTGGGCTCACAACAGGCAGCTGTGATGCCTAATGCAGCTCTGCGGGTTCCTGGATGCAGCAAGGTGCATACAAGTTCAGTGGTGCAAAGTTGAGTATGGCGAGGCTGAAGTCCTAGCACTGCATCCAGTGCAGAAGCTAGTCAGGCTTCAGAATGATGTTTTGAATATTAAATGTAAGCTTATGCAACCATATGACAAATAGACTTGGAGATTAAGACAGAGATGACCATATAAATCACTTACGGACATAGTTGCTTTTCTATTTCCCTCTATAAAACATATATAGTAATTTTGGCAAAACTTGTCACAGTTATTCTACTAGAACAGAATAGGTCATTTTGAATAAAAGAAGTCTTGTACTGAATTCATAACTAGAATTTACTCTATAGAGGTCACTGAATATTGTTGAGTGTCCAGCATTTAAGAACCGTGTTCCTCTCAAACAGGGAAAAAGACAATTTGCAGGACAGCAATAGCTGCCAATATGAAGTTTGGCTCTCACCTTGTCACCCCTGTCATAATGAAGAAGAAGGCCTGATTGTTTTTAAATCGCTATAGACTTGCCTCCTGAATGGTCTAGTCATAGTCCTAATGAACTGAGTCACAACTTCTGCTTTAGTAATTTCATATGGCAGAGTACTTGTATAAAACAAGGAGGAGAATTTTTCTAAATACAGGCAATGAGACCTGACAAAAATGTTATTCCCCAGACATTTCTACGGTGCACTTGTATTATTCCCCACCTGTGTGGGGGCTGATTGTAAATACTTGCCCTCCTGAGAGTGCACGTCCTGTCAGACAGCTGTTGATACTAGGGTGAGCCAGCTCAGAAGAATCCAGCTTCACATTAAGACATCTAATCTTGTAATGGCCAATTTTCTGTTGGGCTTTCCTGACAGTGTAACAGAAAGCTGCTCAGGGCTGAAAGTTAAGTGCAGTAGACCAAAATCACCAGTGATGGAAATGTACCAGAATAGGTTGCTTTAAACCAAAATGTAAGCAGTGAAGTGTCAATGAGGTGTATACGAAATGGTGTTTAGAGACTGAGGCAGTGGAAAGTTTGTGCAGAAGGGAAATAATTAACAGAACACCATATAAAATAGCTCCCCTAAGCTTATTAATATACTTGCTGGCAAAGTTGGGGGGTTTCCTGCCCATCCACATTAACTCTTTGTTAAAATGTTCATTCATGTTCTAAGTGGCAACTCAGTCTGAGCTATTAAATAGTTTAGAAACTACATTCACATCGATTATGGGCATATACATGGTACACAAAACAGAGAGTGTCCCCTGGACCCTCTCATGCTATAGCCATACTGTGAAGTCTCAATGTACTAGACGGCTACATTGCTGCTAGAATCATAGACTCATAGAATACCTCGAGTTGCAAGGGGCCCATAAGGATCATCGGGTCCAACTCCCTGCTCCTTGCAGGACTACCTAGAACTAAACCACATGAGTAAGAGCATCATCCAGATGAAAATTACTCTTCGTTTGCTTCTGCTTTCATACATACTGTTACATAACCAAACATTATTCTAGTGAAGCCAGCAGCAAGCCAGTGATATTATAAGCAGGTTTTTTGTTTGTTATATTTTATTCAAGAACAGGCAGTTTACTATGCAGGTTTTAAATACTGGGAGGAAATGTCTCATCATTGCTTCACTGAGTCATCTGTAATCAAGAGTTAGCGAGCTCACATACCTGTATTCATATTCATTAAGGAAATGCACCATCAAATCTGTTATCTAATAAGACTGTGCACTGTTTTATAACACAAGAGGTTGTGCTAGCAGGTTATCTAAAATCAAAGTTAAATAATTCTGTTCACTTATGTAGCATTAAAATCACTAAATAATCAGTGCAGAATCACGGTTCAAAAATAAAGAAGAATCCATAGAGTTTGTAATGGATATAAATTGAGTCGTTTTTTAAGAAGACTTAGTCTTAAGAAATGTGACACAGTAAGGCAGGAAATTTAATGACGGTACTCTTGGAGTTGAGAACTCCCCATTTGTATTTATAATATGTGATGGTGAAACCAGCAATATTCTTTCAAGTTGAGAGATGCCAGCCTAGCTCATTTTTCTGAAATCAAGAACCTCTAATGTTGCCCTATGTTCAGTAAATTCATGGAATTAATTGACACCCCAGGAGGCCTTGCGACACAGCATCAAGAGGTAATCAGCTGCTTGAGTTGTTGTCTCAGGAAGCCTCAGGTCTCCACAGCATCACTAGCAGTGCTTGTTAGATATGGGTAATGTATTCCCAACCAATACTTGTGACAGAATTAGCTCTGTGTTATACGGTTTATTCGTTTGAGGAGAGATGAGGATGGATCGTCTTTTATTTGTGCAACAAAATATCTATTTAAGATTTTTTGTGCCCCAGACACTGACATATATATTTTAAATAGGATATTGTGTTCTACAATGCTATTTTGAATGCCAACGATCGTGTTTGGTGAACTCAAGAGCACAATAGATGTTTGCTATCTATTTGGTACCTTATTACTCTGTTACTCAAAAATATCACAGCAGAAAAAATGTAATCCTTGATTTTAAGCAGGCATTCTTTTCCTTTTCTACATCATGGTTTTTTTTTAAACCTGCCTCTGCAAGAATATGCTCACTCTTGTAATAATTTTAATAATCTCAGGAAATCTCCCTGGATCTAAATTTTATCTTCTCTTTTGTTTGGTTTGTTTTCTTACTGATTATGATTTTTATAGCTGAATCTTATGCTCCCATTAGAATTAGTAGCAAAACTTCCATTGACCCCAGCTACACTGAATTGTGCTACACCCTGGGCTGGAGATGGAGGTGACTGCATCTCTGGTTTGTTGCTACCCAGTTTCAGGTAAGGGATGTCACCAAGCGGTGAGGATTGGGTGGAACATTGTAGGCAAGCATTTTTAGATAGCCCTTCATGCCCTGTAGAAATATGTCCTTACCCTGGGTGAGAGAAGAGCAAGTTTCTACAGTCAACAATCAAGTATTCATGTTAAATCTTTAAGTATGTCAGTTGCTACTGTCTTTTGCTTATGGACATATTCCTAAGACTTGCATTCATCACACAGAAGTAATTTTGGAAAGTTTTTCTCTTTGGGTGGAGATGTTACTATCAGGCTATTATTCCTGCATGAGAACTCTTGAGCATGGGATGGCAGAAAGCTTTACTTTGGAAATTGCCTTAATGGTGCCATTAATTTGCAAGTTAAGTGCCCAGTTGTATGTAGATGTAAAATCATAGAATCATTGAATGGTTTTGGTTGGAAGGGACCTTAAAGATCACCTAGTTCCACCCCCCCTGCCATGGGCAGGGACACCTTCCACTACACCAGGTTGCTTGAAGCCCCATCCAGCCTGGCCTTGAACACTTCCAGGGATGGGGCATTCACAGCTTCTCTGGGCAACCTGTTCCAGTGCCTCACCACCCTCACAGATGAGTTTTAATTGCCAGGTGTGCTGCAGTCTGGGTTTCAACCCATGAGCATTTGACTAAAGAGCTAGGAAAAGTATTCCTTCCTTCCTTCCTTCGACCCTCTATTCCACCCTTCCTTTCACCCTCCTTTCCTATCCTACCTCCTCTCTCCCTCCCATGCATTTTTTCAATCAGAATGCAAATCTTATACTTTCATTTGGCAGATGAATGAAAGGATATTTTTTTTTTTTTTTGCTTTAGCTCAGATCAGTGGAATTGTAGCAGGTACAAAACTGCAGAGTTAAGAAAGAAAGTATTTAGAAGTTTGCAGCTCACTTGAATGCATGTGTGGAGGGGCAGAGGAAGAGGGATATATTTGTGTGTAAATAACCTTCCTTTTTGCATTTGGACTTTAGAGCAATTTGGATTCTTTCCTTTTCACTTGGATAGCCTCAAGTGCTGAGGAAAGCCAAAGCTTTCATAAATAAATGTTTTGGGCTTCTGTTGAAAAAGAAGTGCACAAAGGGATGCATGAAAAGCTAATGTGCAGAAATACCTTGGTTTCTGGTTAAAAACATGTCATCAAATGCTACAGAATGCAATGATGAGGCAGTACTTTCTGGGCAAGATTTAAAAGAAGGTGGGCAGTATAGATGTAATTCACACGTATGATTGATGCTTACCCTGTAAGACGTTTTTCACAAGTAGATTGCAAACATACATAATATAAGAAAATAAATTGACTGATCTGGATTTACTAAAAGTTTATTAGTGTTTATCATAAAATTAACAACTATTCTCTGTTGCTATGCACAATAGAAACCCACTGATATTAGACATCATATTGCATTATTTATGAAATTGAATTAGTCTACATGAATTGCCTTTAATATTATGGTATCTTCAAAGAAAGAGTCAAACAATATTAAAAAAGAGAGGATGTAAATGTTTAATGTTATTTGTATTAAAGACTATAAAAATCTATCTGATATGATTAGCCTATATTTTATGAAAAAGGCACTTCGTAAAAAAAAAGGTTCTAACAGCCACAGATGAGTTGTGTGATAACTATTCCTATGCTCATAACAAATGCTGTATTTTCTTACAGTTACTGCATGATCAATATCATTATTGTAAAGTGCTTTTAGCTAACTCAAATATGAAAGAACTGCATATAAGTTAAATTGTGTTGTGTTCTATAGAAGAAGGTTTTAGGTCAAAATGTACAAAGACCTTATATCAAGTACATTTCATCTGGAAAGAGATGTCAGTCAAAGAAATACAACTTCATACAATCTATTAAATGCAGTGCTGGAACATGGGTTGTACTCTAAAAATTGCAATTGGAAAAAATGAGAATAGTAAGAGATAAATGGAGGACTAACTCTTCAGATTAATTGATAATACCTCGCTCATCAGAAAAGAGGTAAAAGAAATGATCACTTGAGAGGAGGAGAAAGTAGCATGGTATAGTGAACAAATTGAAGGAATTGACTTTAAATAGAAGGCAGACAATAATGTCACAATCAGATTCACTGAAGGACTCACATTTGTGCAGAGAAGCAGGACTGTAAGGAAAAAGTGAGTCATGTATTTTTTTTCTTCTTCTGCATAACAGGAACTTAAAAAAAAAAATTCTATTCTATCTGTATTTAAGATAGTAATAATGAAATGTAATTTCACTGAACCCTTACTAGGGAGTCTAGATTTATAGCAGTCACACCAGTCGCCATATCTGCAGAGTAGCTGGAAGCATTCTGACACTTCTATAACTGTCTATTTTTTGAGTCTTATCCATGAGGCTTTTAGAATTTGCTTTTAAATGCCAAGAATATAACCCAAACAGTAATAAAACCACATTCATTTCAACTGTTATCCCAGAAATCCTTTCAGCCTTTACAGCTACATCACAATCCCTAACAGTTCTGATACCCTTTGTGCTCTCAGGTCATCCTTTCATCACATCCCTTCATCTTTTTGAGGCTGTTGCTCTAGTTACAGAATGACAGCTTTTTTTTTTTTTTTTAATGGCAGTGTTAATATTTGGAAATTATTACTTATTTACTTTATACCTAGGAAAGACTTTAATAACTCAAATTATAATAAAATAATCGTAGTATTAATATAGGACATAGATTAACAATGAAACTCAGGCATAAAAATCAGGCAGCATCACATATCATTAAACAGATTTAGTATAATTGTAGATTTTCCTGAATCTTCAAATCAAATGAGTTTTCTATTAGTACAGCCAACCAAACCACATCATATATACCCCTTCATAAACATATCATGCTCCATCTTAAAATGACACCCCCTACTTCAATGTGAAGATTGTTCTTAAGTCTGTTCCACTGATGATGAGAAACCTTCTGGATTCCAGCCTAAACATAGTGAAGGCTTTATGTACCATTTGATCTTTACACTTGAGTGTATTTCCCTCTCTCTTTTGGAAATTCCACATTTGCTGTATTCATTTTATATATATATATATGTATGTATGTATGTATGTATGTATGTATGTATGTATGTATGTATCTCACTAGTTGGTTAATACATGGGAGCAGATCCTTCATCATCTTCTATTTCAGCCAGGGGTTGCCATGACCCAGGTACAGGACCTTGCACTTGGCCTTGTTGAACCTTTGGAGGTTCACAAGGGCCCACTTCTCAAGCTTGTCCAGGTCCCTCTGAATGGCATTGTGTCCCTCAGGCGTGTCAACCATACCACTTAGCTTGGTGTCATCTGCAAATTTGCTGATAGTGCACTCGACCCCACTGTCTATGTCACTGATGAAGATACTAGATAGTACTGGTCCCAATACAGACCCCAAGGGACACCACTCATCACTGATCTCTACTTTATCTCTTAATTTTCTGAGACTGGTGATTAGTTTTCTTTCCCATTTATGTTATTTCCATTCTAGTTCCAATATCCTCTTTGAGCTGGTTATTTATCCTAGAACTCTTTGTTTCTGCACTCTGTCATTCCAGGCAGTTTTGTTTGCTTAAAGAAATTACATTTTCCTAGTTACTTTGTCATGGTTTAACCCCAGCTGGCAACTACGCTACTATAAAGAAAACTCTCTCTCAGCCAAAACCAGCAGATAATTCCTTTTAGCTCTTTAAATATATCCCTTTGCACTGAAAAATGATCTAAACTCTCAGAATCACTTTATTATATATTTCTTTTAAAATTAAATGGAACAAATACAATTTTGTATGTAACTTTCTGTTAGGTACCTAATTACCTTTGCAGGTGAACTCTTGATCACATTTTCAGAAAATCTAATAGATCCACCTGCCTAAGTTCCATTGATTTCTGAAAATGAGGGGAAAAATGTTGAATCACATTAAGATATTTGAAAAAAAGCCCTCTATATCGACAGCAAAGATTTTTAGTGCTTATACGCTCCATTTATAATGTTGAAAAAGTGTTTAGAAAATCTCAAAGTACAAGTCTGTTATAAAATTAACAGAAGCAGCAATGTGTCTTAGAATATAAAAGCTTTGCTGAAGGTCTGAATAGACCTGCTCGTGTTTTTCTTTGAATTCATATGTTCTATAAGGCTGGTTCCAATCAGAAATGATGATTTTGATAGTAATTAAGTTAGGAATAGGTTTATGACTCCTTAAAGTTACAGCTCTCTATCTGTCCTATTAGTTCCAGCAGGTTTGTACTCTGAAGGGCATGTAGGACCTGCTAAAAGCATCGCACTTCTCAGGTCTCATCACTCTAGTAGCAAATGGAAGTGCATATAATTGAAAATGCTGCAGTAATTGGCTGAGCGTGAAAAATATTAAGATACATTTATTTTCAGAAGTTAGGAGCTGCCCTCTGGTAAGTCAGCTGAGAATCACAGTATTTACTGCTTTTGAAGAAGAAAAAAATCCTTTGCAATAGAGAACTCTGTGATTCCTTACTGTAGATCTCACACCGGTAGAAACTATGCATAGGGTTTTCAAGGTGGAGAATGCAGAACATGTGTGAGGTAAATGACAGTGTTCTGTATTGCTCGCTATTGCAGCTGAATAAAATCACTTGCTTTTTATTCTCTCCAAAGCTAAACTTCCCTACTTTAGGTAAGACAGAAATTTCTTCTCCAGGGGAAAATTGAGAGCATTCAGAGTAAAGTTCATTAATTCAGCTATCCTGATGTTCAGTTGTATATCTTACTATCAGGACATTTGTGGGGTACTCAAGTTTCACACTGCACACAAGTACTTTGATTACTTCCTGCATTCTATCACCTCCCTGCTGAATTTTAGAGATCTTTTAAAATCTATTAGGCTGTAGCAGCAGAAGAAAAGATGTAAGGGCATAAAAATTATGTGCAGTTATTCCAAGAAGTGGTGAATGAGCACTCAAAATTAAAGTTCTACAGTTGCACTCTCTACCCATCGACATGCAGGTCCTGACCATCCAGAGACCTTCTGTACCAGCCCAGGCAGTTCTACAGATTTCCTTTAAAAAATGTTATTTACAGTTGCTCACAGGAATGATCCAATGACAATATGAATTACAGACTGAAAACTAGTTTGCCTAATTCAAGCATGTAACCCACTTTCAAACCTTTTATCCTACTGTCCTGCTCAAGGGTCTCCAAAGTACGTCTACATCTTTCTCAAATTTGGGGACACTATTTATATAATTATTATATTTATATAACTTATGTTTCTTTTTGTTTGAGTCTATCTGAAAAAGTATAGGGCTATGTTAAAACTGCCTGGGTGGTTCTTTTGTGGCATGATGCTCTGTGTGTTTTTATGGCATGCAAGTGTTACTTGCCTTGGAGAAGGCCATGAGATGGGGATGCCTGGGAGGATGCAGTTTGATGGTTGTTGGAACTATGTGCAGGGCATGGAGAGCCTTGTGAAGTCTCATCCTTGCTGCCTGTAGAGTGTGGTCCCTGAACAGAATGATATTTTAGAACTGCACTCATTTTTATCTCGAAGAGAACTAACAAGTTTACTCCAAAATGAAAGCCTGAGAATGAACTATCACACATGGAGTGGGCATGATGGAGGGCCAGGTTCCAGAAGCCAAGTTATTTGCTGGTGTACAGGTACCCAATAGTATTTTACAGCTGATATTTCACCAATACTGAATCAAGTGGAATCATTACCCTCAGCATCTTACATATAACACTACTATTAACATGTCAGAATGTGATTTGCCTTGACTTTCATTGTTGACTTTCATTTAATTTCTTTTCCACTCTAACCTGCTGGACCTTTTCCCTTGCATTTGTGTTTACTCAGCTATTCACAATTTAGTATTGGTGAATGCAATTTCCCCCTCCAAAGTGCAGCACTTGACACACATCTTATTGAATTTTATCTTGCTGATTTCACACCGTATCTCAAGATTCTTACAGTAATTCTGAATCTTGGTCCTGGTCCCTAAAGCATTTGTGTGCCCTGTGCTGTTCATTAGTATCATTCATAGATTTCATATATAATCACAGTTCATTTTGTCATCCAAATCACTAATGAAAATGTACTTAAAATTCTTAGATGTAGAATACAATTCTGTGGCTTATTCATGTGCTTATATTTGTCTCACTTCTCTTTTAACCTCTAGTCTGAGAATCCCCAAGAGGCACCTCAGTATTTGCATCAGTATTCAATACTTGCATTCATATTTAATCTGGTTCATGGAATTATATTTAAGTTATCAAACTCTAACAACTCTGATTACTTTTGTCCCCAAAGAAGGAGCCGTCTGTCCCTTACTGAGCTCTGCATTAATGTGAGTTAGCAGTAAAGTCACTAATTATATTTTTCTTATATTCTATCTACAAGCACAATGCATTTACTTCACTGTATTTGTAGAAATCCATGGGTTTGTAGAAAACTGAAAGTTTTACTGTATCTAGTGACCTACTCTTCACCTTAGTCCATATGAACATAGCAGATACATTTACTATCGGTTACTGAGGAAGGCAATGTGGTATTGTTTTGTCTAGATCAGCATACTTTAATGGCCATGCAGTCTATTAAATATCTGTTACAGACTCTGGATTTTATAAATGATTTCTAATTGACTAGGTGTCAGTGGCAGCATTCTAGAAAACTCAGTTACATGGGATTTTTCATTGATTTTCCCTATATTAGAAAATGAAATGTCAGATACCATTAATTGCATTTTCACAATAAGAAGCATACTGCAAAAGTAGCTGCTAAGTGAAAATACTTCCAGCCTAACATGCAATAGAAGTATTCTTTTTAAATTAATCCAGTCATTACAGTTATGTGCCTCTGTGGGTCAAACTGATGTGAATGTAATTACAATCTATAATATGGAACCATTTTGCAGGCTTCTAGGAAAAAATGCATCCATTTATCATCATACATCAAAAAATGTACTCATTGATCCTCGTACAGTACACCATCTGCATCCAGCAACACAGGAGGTGGTTAACCCATGGTTTCTGGAGTTCATACCTACAATTTCTACAGATGTAGTTCTACAGATTTTCTTTCACGTGATGACATTTGTTATGCCAGAATTGACCACTGGTCTCTATAGTCCTAGGGAGATATTAGCAGTCTGGATGTGAAAATTCATTTGACTATGCACAATTTACTGTAGTGCTAGCAGTTCTTATGCTTTTGTAGATGAAGAAAAATCCATGACCTTTCTAAAGTATGTGATGTAGCATTCAATTTCCCTGCATCTGATCGATAAGCACGCAGGAAATTATATCTTTTGCCATGGTAGACAAGCATAATTAAGCAATAAGGCAATGGAGGCAGTTGTGATTATCTTAGGATGCACCTGGGAGCTGCCTTGTTGCTATTTTAAAACATCTTTATGCTAAGGGAACTGTATTAATTTCTGCTGAGAAAGATAAAGTTGGCAGTTTGGAATGCTCACAAGCAGCAGTTTCAGTTGTGTTTCACAGAGAGTAATGTAGTGTGTTCACCCCAAAAAACTAGGCTTCTCCTTCAGCATAGCAAAGATGGAGCAGGCTGTAAACATTTAACTGACGGTTCAAACCTGGAAAAAACCCAACAAAAACAACCAAAAAAACAATTATGCTTTGGCTGGCTTCCAGTGAGTGCAAAACTTGTGTTTTTATCAGTTTAGAATAAAAATGTATTGCCCCCAACACTTGACTTCCAGGGAAGACATCTCTGCATAATTAATGCTATTGCATCCACATTCTAATTTATGCATTTTAATTATACCAAAGGCCCAGTGAATAATTAATGCTAGCAAAACAATGGGTCTGAAGCATAAGCTGAAAAGTATCACTTCTTAATAGGCTTTGTAGATTTAAATAACTAATGACTAATGAAAGCTATTTAACTATTTGATTGCAAGAATATTTCCACTTGATACAATCAAGTATCAACTACCATTATTGAGCAGCCTCTCAGGTGGAGCAATGTTAGCTCAGGCTACCTGTTTTCACAATTGGCCAGTCAGAGTGTACCACAGTATGCTAACCCACCTGATCCATATGCATGCAGGGAAGAGATTTATTTGGATGTTTGCCCTGTGGGAGGCACTGACATGTCATTGCCATCATCTGTAAGATGTAATATCAAAATTTCAGGCACAAAATTCCTCTTTAACCTCCTGTCTTCGATCAGGTCAATTCATGCCAGTTTCATGGGGAGATTTAGAATTGAATATAAAGAAATGCAATATAGAATTCATTATCTCTGAGTTCAGCAATCTAAGAATTAAGGATGTAGACCAGGTTAGTAATTTAGAGCCTTGCAGTGGTCAACAGAGAGAGATTGCACCTTTGGAGAGTTCCATCTCATCCTAAACCAGATTTTTTAAATATATGGAATTAATAACCATTTGGCAGTAGCCATCATTTTACTGTTTCTTACACTTAGGATACTGCCTTAGACCATACGCCTAACTTCTAGACAGTGTAGTTAGGTGATGTTAATCTCACTAGCAAGAGTAGCCTCTAAACTACCCTGTGAGAAAGACCTACTTGCACTGACCTGAGGGCATAAAGACCAGGCCAGAGCAGAAGGACTCACAGCACAGAGCTCTCCAAAGCTCCATGTGTCACATTGACAACCAGCTTGATTAAGTCTCAGACTCAAAACATGTGACATTCGTTAAGAAAGCCCTTCCCTCTCTGAAAGGCTCAAAATGTATGTTCCTGTTGTTCTGCTGTGCCCAAAAGCTTGCCTCCATCCTGGTGTGGTCCCTGGAGCAATGCTGGGCACTGTGATATGTGATGAGCAGGGTGTCCTAGATCTGCAGTATGTCCTGGGTTTGGTGTGCTCTGTGTTTGTCATACAAAAGGTGGCAAAAGCATGTAGACAGCACTGACTGCATAGCATGGAGAGACTGGTGGCAGAAAGTACCCATTTCTTCAGGTGAGTAAAGTGATACAGCAAACGATGAATTACGTTGGTCCTTGGCAGTAAATTGCATACACTCAAGTAATATCAAATTGTCAATGTGAATATAAAATTAATATTCTTACCAACATTTTTTTTTCATGTTTTGCATGTCAGAAGTTTGATCTTTAAACTTGAATGTGAAACATCTAAGAAAACGTTATAATAATAACAATGTAAAGAAGGACTTGTAAAAGGACAGGTTGGTAAAGGCTACTGCCAATTTTGAATATCAGGCCTCTTAGTGCATTACTTGGAGCTCAGTAACTTTTGGGTCCTATGTTTTAAGTTTTCTCTTTTTACCTAATGTAATATATTGAAAACAACGTCCCTGACTCTCCAGGGCACCCACATGAGTCACTAGGGAGACGTGCAGGGGCACTGTGTATGAACTGATGGTGTTTTCCCTGTTTTCAGCTGTGTTTGCCTAAGCCTGGACATGGACAAGTACTCTTATCAGTGACTGCGGTTTGTGGTTGAGGGGGTGACAATTCCATTCAGTTTTGGTGTCCTGGATGGTGTGTCCCCTTATGCAGATGGGAGGAAGGGATGAGGTGGCATGGAAAAGGCTCTGGTTGAGGGGGCTCTGCTCCAGAGAACTCTCAGCCAGCCATAGCCAGCTGCTGCCTGGCCCTGCTGAGTATTTCATAGAAGGCTGAAAGCAGAACACAAAAGAAAATCTGCCTTAGTATCTGACTGAAACTGGTTTCTTACTTCAGAGCAATAGTACTGAAAGAGCAGACACACATTGGTGCAAACTGGGAGTGCTGTTAACAGACTGACCCTGGTGGTTTATGTGTTCTTCATTGCTCAGCTCCCCTGCCCAGGAGCTGGGCAGTGTCCCAGTGGTATTCCTCTGCACCCCATTCCTCTCTGCTTTTCGTACTGAGTACCTCCAACAAGTAGCAAGAATAATCATTCAAGACACGCTACTATCTTATTAAATCCAGTTTAAGACCGAAACCTCCTTAGCATGTACAGGGTGGAGCCCAGTGATCTAGCAGTCCTAGCCAGTGTAGTGTTTTTAATGTGAATGATTTAAAAATAGCTGCTGAAGCTCATGATCTCTAGTAAGTGTCTCCCTTTGCTTCTGCCTTTGCAGGACTATGCTGAGAAGGAGAAAGCTGCAGCCAAGGCTCTGGAGGATGTGAAGGCTAACTTCTACTGTGAACTGTGTGACAAGCAGTACCACAAACACCAGGAATTTGACAACCACATCAATTCTTATGACCATGCTCACAAGCAGGTAAACCTGACAAATAACCATGCATGCTACAGCAGTCCATCTTCCTTCCTCATTGATTGTGGGAGGTTTCTGAATTCACTGAAGTAGAAGACAATTCATCACTTGATGTTTTAAATTTTAACATGCTGTTTTTCATTAAAATAAAATGTTAAATATTCATTGCTTTAATCTTCACCACAATTTCCTTTAAGCCACTCTGGCCGAAAGATCTCTATCTATGATTTTAGATAGGTGTTCAATACCAATATTCATACTGAATTGTATATATTTAATTGTGGGATTACTTATAAATTAGAGGGAGGGGGAAGGATCACTTCCTCAAAGGGCCAGGTTCCTCTTTTGGATGCAGAAGGCATATGACCATGCTGTTCAAGCTGGTCATGCTGTTTCAAGGACAGAAAAACAGGTGTTTTTTTTAAAAAAGCATATGTTTCTGAACTTGAAATTGTGTCTCATAACATTTTTCAGGGTGGAATACATTTTGTCTTGTATGCAGAACATAATATAAAATAATGACTATTATTGAACAAGATATTAGATTCCTGAGAAAAGATAATACATGCTAATTTTTTGTCATTGGTTTTGTATCAATATTATCAGGTCTATACGTGGTAGGTGTATTATACCTCTATATGCCTATAATCATAGGATAATAGAATCATTTAGGTTGGGAAAGAGCTTTAAGGTCATCAAGTCCAACCACTAATCTAGCATTGCCCTTTCCACCACTAAACGATGTCCCAAAGCATTGCATCCATGCATCTTTTAAGCCCTCCAGGGATGGTGATTCCGCCACGACGGTGGGCAGCCTGTTTCAGTGTTTGACCACCCTTTCAGTGAAGATTTTTTCCCTAATATCCAGTCTAAGCCTCCCCTGATGCAACTTGAGGCCATTCTCTCTTGTTCTATTGCTTTTTACATAGGAGAAGAAACCAACGCCCACCTGCCTACAATCTCCTTTTAGGTAGAGAGTGGTAAGGTCCCCCCTGAGTCTCCTCCTCTCCAGGCTAAACACCCCCAGTTCCCTCAGCCGCTTCTCATAAGCCTTGTGCTCCAGACCCTTCACCAGCTTCGTTGCTCTTCTTTGGACACGCTCCAGCACCTCAAGGCCTTTCTTGGAGTGAGGGGCCCAAAATTAAACACAGTATTTAAGCTGTGGCCTCACAGGTGCCTTTCCCTCCTGTATCCCAGTTTTCCTCCTGTTTTAGCAAAATCCGTATTTCAGTTGGCATTATGGAAGGAAAATGCAATTAATTCACCTAAACACTTCAGAATTCGAAGAAAATGGCTCGCAAAGCTCAGGAACAAGCATTTCTAAGCCTCTGGTGTGATAGATCATATCTTCTCATCTGACATGTACGAAGCTAGAACATGTAACTAGGTTCCATAGATGTATCTCTTTTTCCTGTGTTTCTACTAGTGCTTGCATTATATGGTTCTCATGTATTGCGTGCACTCAAGTGGCCTGAGTATTAGTCTTCTAGGTGGTTGATCACACTTCTGGGTGCTTGAGGGTCATGTGCTACCTTACAAATAAGTTAATAATTTAGAAGTTGCAGGTATTTCTGACAAAGGACTAGAGACAATAAATTTTGAGTAAAACAAACAGTGCTGAAGGCAAAATTCCTGATTTCACTGCAAGTAATCGTATTGTCTTTCGCAGTATTATAAAGGATGTAAATCAGTCTGGAATTTTCTGTGTGCATCTATCACAGCACTGCATTAACAGTGGGTGTGTGCCTACACATCATGCTGAACCATCCTGCTGAATTCAAGCAGCCCAGACTCAGCTATCCATGGCTATTAATGGGACATTTTTGGCCCATCGCTCCAAACCAAATTACCAAACTCCAAATTAGATTCATCTAATGTATTTAGTATTAAATCAAAAGCAATTCCTCACAGCACCATTCCGTTAATTAATCCATAAAAATGGTTATAATAATACAAAACAAATGCTTTTCCAGATCCTAAACATGTGACTCTAATCCCTACAAATCCCCATTTGCTGCACAAATAATTTTTTCACCCTTCAGCTGTTTTTTTTAACTTGTCAGAAGTGCATCTGAACTCAGATGGATTCATTTGTGCCCTTCCCTCTTCATACACTCCCCCTGCAAAGAGCAGTTTATGTGAAATAAAACCAGCCTGCTGGATGCAGCACCATCTATGATTGGGTTCTAGAGGAGAGGAGGTTTTGGCAGCTTTCTGTTATAGAAGGGAATATTTAAGCAATAAAACTGTTTTTAAATTTTAAGTAAATTTAGTGCTTTAAAAGCTGCCAGACATAGCACTGGGAACTAAGGCTTTGCATGGAAATGCATGGCACGCTCAGAATATCAACTGGCAGCAGAAGCTGGGCCTGTCCTGCCCTTTCAGACGTAGTTCAGAAGCTCAGTTGGCGCAGGATTAGCTAGCCACCCTCCTGATGTGACAGAGTAATTCAGGCTCTTCTCCCCGCTCGCTTCTCGACTGCTCAGCCAAGTCTGGGAGCAGCATTAGTTTGCCTCTAGGAAAATCGTGTAGGAGTGCCCTTTTCTCTGACTTTTATAGCCAGTCACAGAAGAGCCTTTATTCTTACTTTTATCAGAGAAATCTTCAAAGAAAACAAGTTAATTTATGGTTTCCTGTGGAATCAGTTAGCTTAGTTTCAAAATGTTTGTTCTGGGAAGGATAGCAGCCACCAGAAAAGCTTCTTTCTCCTAAGGTATGTTTTCTATTTCCCAGCAGGAATTTGAGGGTACCTTTAGTCATTTGCACGGATATGTTCTAAGCAGCATTCTAGTGGAGAGTAAATTAAAACAAGGGACTCTTTACATCTCAGTAACAATACACTGTACTCCTCCCACGTGATTTCCCATCTAAATGCTACTACTTCAAAATGTATATTAAAGTAGCGATGCTGTTTAGAGAAGATATAAAGGCAGAAAAAAGGATACTGAGCTGAGTACTTTGTTGTAAGTCTTTTGTTTCCCTTCCAGAGGAAACAGATTTGATTCAAAGAATTATGACTCTAATCTCCCAATATTATGGTTTTATAAAATTAATTTTGTGATCCATTTTCTGATCTATGATTTCAACCATTTGTTAAAGCAGAAAGTATTGAGCCTTGGACCTAGCAGTTGGTATATCAGCCATTGCCTTCCCTGTCCTCAGAGGACTGTAAAATGTTATGATGACAATCTGGCCTTGTTAGCATAACTGGTCTTTCTGCTCTGTTAGGTTATTCTAAAGCAATATACTCAGAGAGATTCTCCTTCTGCACGCTACATGCATTTCATACATATATATCTATAAAAACACATATGCATACAAAGACAACTTTGACAGAACATCAAAGAGCTCCCCTACCTATATCTTCATTATCTTCTAATGACCCTGGAGGGGGCTAATATGATTTATATATTTTTGAGTAATATTGTCTGAGCGTTAAGCAGCTCTTATTTTCTTTGTTTGTCTTGACAGCATTAGTCTTAATTAATGTTGCCAACATCTTTCCTGACATGCTACTCTATAATATTTTTTCATTGATATTACCTGTTATTGGAAATTAATTTCTTTCAGTGCAAGGCTGGAAAAGTGAACTCAGAAAATCTGTTTGAGTGAAAAGCTGCGCTCCCACCCAGCTATACATGAGCTCTCTGTTGTTAAGCCTGATACTTAACAAGGCTGGGGCGGGAGTGTGGGTGACTTTCCCGGGAGCACCTAATCTTTCATCACTGTACAGCCCTGTGCATACATGTCTCATTGGCAGAGCACATACCAGCTAACTCACTTGAAATCAGCATCTTTTCTCCTTTGTGTTTTTCCTTTGTTATGGAATCTATGACTTTATAAAGTCCTCGGCAGCAGTCACAGGCAGTAGCACATTTGATAAATCTGCTGTGTCTATCATCAAGCATCAAGGTGAGCGATGCTTGCTATCACTTGCTGTGTTCTCTGCGACAAAAGTTAACTGCATCAGAACTGATTACCTTAGCTCTGCCAAAACTATCTGAATACTGAAAAGGATAAGGGTCCTAGTGTGAAGTCACTCGAAAGTGACTAGTATATAGATAATCAATATAGGGTGCTGCCTTAAAATGTAATATATGTGGATGTATGTTACATGCTAAGCTGCAAATAATATGGAAGCATAATTTTTTTTTTAACAGGGTTGTTAAGTCATGTGCATCTATAAAAGGAAGCCAAACTTGAGCAGAGATGTCTATTTGGTTAACATTATTAAATGGAATTTTTTAATACCTCCAGGTCATGCATAGCATTCATCCATTCAGTTAATGTCGAAGTAGTTGGAGCTTTCAGTTTTTGTATAAATAATCCTTAGCAATCAGCAAGGCTTTTAGATGTCAGCAAAGGAGAAAATCACAAATCTGTTCCATGTACTGCAATATAGTAATTGTGATGATAATGATAGAAATAAGCAGCAAAGAAAAACAAGACTGTATTGCCATCTTGGGGTTTCTGATGACAAAACAGGTCTTTTCATTTTGTTGTCAAAATTTAGCCATACAGTTAAATACGTCACATGCTCTCATATGAGAAAAAAAGAATTTCTAAATTTTCATGTTCTTGAAGGAGGCAGCACTGTATAAGCAGGTGAACAGAACTTTGTCTACACTGGTTCACCTACTGTATCTTAGTATTTAAATCCATGCATACTAGCACTTTGGTGTATTTTTTGCACGAAAGTCTGATTTACTGTGTACAGCTGTGGGCACTTGCCGTTAAGCCTTTATGGTGCTTGTGGATTTAAACTCTTAATTCAGGCAGAGATTTAGTTCCTGTTAAACATCAAAGCTAACAAATATGCTTGCATTTTTAGCTAGCGTTGCCGCCACCACCTAGAAAATGCACAGATAAGTGAACACACAGAAAGATACGAGAAGGAGTGTAATGCTGAGATTTTGTTCATTCATCTTTAGCTGAACTCCGTTTTTTCCAGTATCTGCATTTTTACTGGAGGAGAGTTAAGTCCTGTATTTTGGCTCTAAGGAAACTGGTTTGGCAATATGTGAAAGAATTCACCTTGGGATCTGGGAAATTAGGCAAACACAGCAACACCAAGAAACATTCTTCTGGACAAAGTATCATATACTTAGCTGTAAGAGCACACTAATCAAACAGAAAGGGCTAAACCAGCATGAAAATCCACTACTATGTATGCTTGTGTTGTCTCTGCTTTTTTAACTTGATATATAGGTGGACCCACTGTCCCTCTTGTAATCCCGCATGGACAAGGCTAATGTCCTGCCCTGCACCCCCTGCTTCTGTCTCTCTGCATCGGGACACTGGCCATTAAGAACAGCCTGCTTTTTAGGGCCAGGTTTTGCACGTGAGGTCTGTACTCTGTGGCCTCCTCAGAAAATAACCTGAAGGGCAAAAGACCTCAGCATTCCTTGCTCTCAGTTAGTGAGAGGTGCTGTCTGCAGTCATCAGCATTCTGCTCCTGTAACCTCACAAAAATCACCTTGGTTTGATGCTTGCTAAATAATACATGCATACTTTTAATAAAATTTTCACAGTCGTCACATCCCTAGTAAGAAAGCCCGAACTAGAATTGTATTAAAGATAAAAGAAGTCAAGCAAAACAGTAATATGATGCTAGAGTCCCTCAAACCGCTGGTTTATAAGTGGAAGTGATAGAAGAATTTTGAATCTGTGGTAATTATTGTCCTCCTATTTTGAAGTACCAATGGACCGCTATGCTCAAAAGCAACTGTCACATACACAAGCTGTTATGTGTGTGCACTCAGGCCCCATCCTGAAAACAATTGTGAACTTTTTAAGATATATGGCTATAAGCAGCCCCACAAAAATAAATTAAAATATTCAAATGCATAAAATGAAGGATACTGAGCTGTTTTACATTTTTTTTTACGATTGATTTATAAATCATAATACTGAAAATATGATTTGATATGTCAACAGTTTCTCAAAATTTTCCACAAATTATTCTTTAATTTCAGTGAAATGTCCATTTATTTTTAGTTTTAGGCAAATCTATTATCAGTTTGTCTTAACTATTACCATTAGACAATTATTTAGAAAGATCATCTATGACTGTATACCCCTCGTCAGACACTTCTGTTTTATGACAATATATATTTTTGCTTGATTTTTTGCATTTTTGGTGCTGAAGAATTCTTAACTGTTATTTTATTCATTTTTCAACAATACACATTCCAATGCAATTTTCCCTGCTCTTTTCTTTAAAGTACATCTTTCTCTTCTCTTGGAAACAGTATACTCTTTATATTTCTGGCGTAAGTCTTGGTTTTTTTCATGTGAAAACCAAAGCTAAAAGCAAGAATCCATTTCTATAACCTATCCTATGATTCAGTATCTTTTTGCCTTAAAGACACACTGTTCTCTTGCTCATTCTGAAACTAGTGATTTTCTTATTGTTATTTATGCTTATGCCACGTATTACATTCTCTAATTTCTGTTATAGCTTCACACTTTCTTAGCTTTTCATCACACACTGATTTTGCAGTGTGTCCTTGTTCATACTCCCATAAATTACTTCCACTCCAACTGTAACTGTTCCTGAAGTGCAGGTTTTTGACAATCTCTTGCTGAATAGTTTTCATTTTCTTACACTGCCTTTTCCATAATTAATTTAAAAAGTTCTTATACTTTCTGAATTTGCTCTTGTGGATTCATTTTTACTCATCTCTTTTGTTCCTAAATTACTTTTGATTACAAACTGGATTACCCCATGGTTTCTGCTGGATTGTTAGGTACAGAACTGTCTGTGATGCTTATAATTAAGGTTCCCAAGCGCTTTATATTTTTAAGACCCAGTTTTCTGTTGCTCCCACAGATTGGGCCGAAATTTTCTTTCTGGATACCAAGTTTCAGTAAATTACAGTAAAATATATAGTATTTTCAAAGTCAAGAATAAGGAAATGATTAGGCACCAGAATAAATACAGTTTGGACAACTTAATCAGATACTTTTATGTATCTGCTTTTTAATAAAATCTTTAGTCTCAGGTTGCATGTGGTTTCCCCTAAGGAAAGCTTCCTGACTTAGTACTGAAGATGGATTGTACTTGAGGAATGTATTTATCTTGTGCAGCAGCTGAAGCTGTTGGCTACAAAAGAACTGATCGTGTGAAATGAGGGGGAAACAGAAGGAGAAGTGGGTTTATGAAGTAATTATGGGAATAGGTGTAATGGACAGAGACAGAAATTGCCAGAACAAAAGGGCCTGGAAGTATCACTCTGAAATTAGAAGACAATGAAAGGTGTGTACAAAAGAGGGAGAAAACTGAGTTACAAGAGGAAAAGCCTCAAGAAATAATCCATAAATAAGGGAAAATATCAGGATAAAGCATAGGAGGAGACTGTCAATGTCGGCCCTTAGAGCCACCAATGTCTAAGCCATACCACTTAGAGCTGAGGAACTGAGTGAATCAACCAGATAGGCTATATGAAAATCACATTTCACAACTCTAATTCTGTTAACAAGAGTACCACAGTGTCGTGGTTTAACTGTGATTTAACAGACAGATATTATGTTGGCACAAAATGTTGTATTGAAAATAATTCGAAGGACTTACACAACATAAAAAATGGCTGGGGTCTGAAAAAAAGTAATGAAACGTGTAATACTTTTGCTCATATACAATTTCATGTTTTACCACTGAAAGGTAATATAAGAGCAAAATTTCTTGGCCTGAATCCTTCTTTCTTTTATTTAGAAGTAGAGAAATCCTGCCTTTCTAAAAAGCATGTTTGCATCACAGCCGCTGTGCTTCAAAATACCTACAATCCAATATCTTTGAAATTCTGTACTAGCAGTTCAGTGAAACAGACAATCATGTTGTGTCACATTACAGAAACTAATGTAAATAAAGGTAACATAAAGCAATAAAGGATGACATCAGCATTTAAGCAAAGGAGTAGTGCACAACATATGAGCAAAAGCAAGATGTAAACAATATGATAACTCTGTGGCATCACTGTACCTACTAGAACAGTTATTTTGCCAGTTTGAAATTATCTTAAAGTGAATGCTTAGTTCATAATATCATGCAATATTTTCTTAAATGTTATGAGGGGAGGCTTGTATTTATAGCTTTGCTACACAGAGATGTTTTAAATGCACACTACAGCCAGTGCATGTACCAGAGTAGCTATGGAGCAGCAAAAGCAGCATTATCAAATACCACTGAGCACACTCTGGTGATTGAGCATGACTCGAGGCAACAGATTCCAAAGAAATGTCACCAGAAACAATTCTTTAATGTAAACTTACCAATCTGTGCAGATCAGTGGGCCTTATTAAGAACTGCTGAACCTGCTGCCCTACCAATGCTTTGCTGCTTTCTTATTATTCAGTGATAAAGTAAATAAATTGGCAGAATTCATCCTTTTTAAATTGCATGTTGCTTAGAATAATAAGATTCCTTTCATCATTAGCCCTCAAAAAAACTTCTTGCAAATAATGCAGAGCTTCTTTTAAATGTAATGTCTTGATAAGCTAAATTGTTAAATGCTAGATGCCATGGAATTACTTTTGGTGTTCTTTAGAATGAATGCTTATTAGCATGTAAATTAGCAATTTAACCCTCTTTAAATTGGAAAAAAAACCATGGGACACCTAATTTCATAGTTGTTAATGATGGTCCAATGACTGTAAGATATTTCTTAAGCATTTCATTACGTAAGGAATTACAGAGGTATATTATCAGATCTTGGCATTTAAGACATAGTAATAATCAGAATGTCAGTTGGAGGAAGTGTTCTTCATTAATGCCTGCATTATTGTCCTTTCCATTCTTCTCAAAGGATATACTTTTTAATTACTGAGGTTTTACAACTGATTTTTCAAACGGGAGGAATGGGTGATGCAGTGGAATGGATGGTTTATTCAAATAAGAAAGGAATCTGAAGGATTAGATTTGTAAAAATGATTGTGCCAAACAGCTAACAAGTATGAAATTCTGCCTGAAAATATGTTCTAGAGTTTAATCTTGTAAAACTCCCCACCCAGAACATGAAGAAACTTATTCTTGTTTAATTATATTTGGACAAAAGCTGCAGTAATTCTGGTTGAAACTCAGCATCTCTGGTTCAAATAATTTTCCATTATTTCAAACTTTGCTTCCTTTTCAAATATGGATAAGAAAAAAATTCTCAAAACCGAATTAATTAAAACATTCTGTTATGGCTGATTTAACAGAGCAATTACAATTTAAACCAAATAAATTTTGAAACACAAGACTTTCTGAAACATTCCATTTAAATAAAAATTGTTTTTGAGCCAGCCGTACATGATTTTCAGACTGAGTAAAAAGGAGTGATTAAAATCAACATATTCCTCTTTGGTTCTCAGTTCTGAAATCCTAGTACATGTAGTACATAAGATACTACTTAAGAAAATGGGATAGCTATGGAGAACCTAAATATTTATGTTTAGATTATTATTCTCCTTTTCAGTTAACCTTTAGGGCAGTCAGGCTGGAGTTGTGCCTGTATCTTTTAATAAACAAGATAAATTATATTGGGCACTGCTGTCCTCTTGTTAAATATTTGTATTCAGATGTTTTTTCTACTTTTTAAAAGCCAGTAATGTGGACAGAAGAAACAGAATATACAGCTTGTTTTCTGCCTGCTTCTATGTAAAATGTTACCATTCATGCAAAAATGTTT
The DNA here is from genome assembly GCF_963210335.1 of Falco punctatus. Classification (NCBI taxonomy): domain Eukaryota; kingdom Metazoa; phylum Chordata; class Aves; order Falconiformes; family Falconidae; genus Falco; species Falco punctatus. The sequence continues at coordinate 74,857,386 of NC_137583.1, forward strand.
ATTCACCATGAACTAATAAGAACCAGGCAAGACTGAATACAGATTTACATTATATTTCATGTGCCAGCTTCAAGACTGGCAAACATGGGTACTGTTGCTTATAGGTCACATATTTCCACTTTTTTGGGGTTTTGGTTTTTTTATGTTGGGTTTTTTTTGGTGGGGGAGGTTTGGTTGGTTGTTTTGTGGGGTTTTGTTTGGTTGATTTGGTTTGGGATTTGGGGGTTTTTTGTTGTTGTTGTTGATAAATCAGTATCTGGAATAACTGGTCTTGCATCAATAGTGAGGTGATAGGGACAAAGCACTGCCAGATGCTGTGTTTGTCTTTGATTACTGTCTGTTCACAAGTACTTCAATTCATATTTGCGAAGGCTGTGTAGAGTAAGGGACTGTTCAGCCAGATTAAGGAACCTGTTGTGCAGGTTACAACACAGCTGTACATGTTTTATCTGGGGCAATTTTGTGCCATAGTCAGCTTTTTGGAAATACTGGGCAATGAGCTTTGCTACTAAAATTTCGTAACTCCAAATGTTCACAGAAAAATTGTGTTTCTGTCAGCTTCTGCATAACTTTTGAACAGTGCTGTCTTGCTCATATCTTTCCCTCCTCTGGAAAAATAATTCTTGTAATCCCATTGGCATCCACAAAGTATATCAGGCCCTATGAACACCTGTCTAGAATCTGCTTCTGTTATAGTTCTGTTCATTTTTGACTGTCTGCACCTTCCATGCAGTAATTAACGTGCAGGAATGTAGCTGAGCAATTGATTCCTGTGGAGCTTTAAAGTCCTGCTAATCAACTATGCTTGTGTTTGAGGAACTGTGCAATGTGCCTTGTACATCTTTAAGGGGCATTCATAGCAGAAACAAATATTTAAAAGCAAACCAGAAATATATCTGTGCATCACCAAGACAGCAATAAAAATAGTGAGATTAGTCATTTATTATCCTTACTTAGTTAAAAGCATTAATTAACATATTTTAACATGTCTCTAAGGAAAAAGAAAGGAGGTAACCCAGACTAATTATCATTTCACAGCTTTTGCAATTTCTTAATAATTAGGCTCCACCAGGAGCTATTAAAAAGATGAGGGCTCCTTAAACACCTTCTCAGATTAAATCGCAAGAGAATATCTAGAGAAATATAGACGATGGTCATGTGAATACCAAAAAAATACATTATCACAGGTGTTGGGACAGTAAAAACCAAATGTTTCCTGAACAAAAAAAAACCCAAACTGACAACTAAACACTTGTTTATCAGGAAATTTTAGAGTAGAATGAGGTAGAGTAGAATTTTAGAGTAATTATTTTTGGAGTAGAATTGTTTTGCAGGAACGTGAGAAGATGAAAACCATCTTTTGTTCAAAAGGTTTACATAATTTAGTTTCAGACAGGTTGAAATGGTTCATAAAGATTGAAATGCTTTGCTTCGACAGTGTTACTTTAAAAAAATACTTCTAAAATTTCTTGTGTAGTATTTAAAAATACTTGTAAAATATTAATTGTAGCATATGCACACATATTCACTATTTCTGAGATAAATGATGAAAATTATAACTTTTAAGGCATTATGTCTCATTGCTATTTAGATGCATTGACATCAAGTCACTTGGAAGCCCTTGAAATTTTCATTTTTTTTAATAAGTTTTCAAAATGTTACCCCTCCCACTAAGACTAAAAGGTAAAGAAAACCAAATGTCAAAATTCCTGCAGAGCAGAAATTCTGGTTCTTTAAACAGGTGTGTAAGTATAGAGGAATTGATGAAAAATAACCTGGAACCCTGTGGGATGCTTTATGTTTGTAGTTGGTGTTTCTTTGCTTGTTTTCAGCCCTTAACATGTTGATGGATGCTTAAGGCCTGCTTCCTTCAAAACAGACACTTAAATACTTTGCTCTCTATTTACACTTTCCATTTAGCATCTGTGGGATTTGGCAAGGTACTAAACTAAACCATATCCAGCAGAAGCAATATAACCTATTGCTTGTATTCTGAACTGCCCCGGATCTCCAGTCTCAGATAAAGATCTGCTTGTGTGAATATCAAATCATAATTGAGAAATTATTTGGTACAGTGATATCGTGTTTAAGGGTAAAACAACACAATTTATTAAATAACATAGTTACCAGTATTTGTATAGAAAAACATTGCCCAAGAGGTAGAATGTAATTTTCACCTTTTGAGGAACCCAGAATATTCAGATTAAAATCATCTTGTTCTTTACTTCAAAGTAAAATTCAGACTTCTCATCAGCTCCTAATGACCATCTTTTCTGAGTTCTGCATTACTTTTCTATCATTTGAGGCTGGGTTACACCAAACATTCAATTCATTGACGTAATTGTGGCTCTCAATAGCCCATGTCAGATTCTGGTTTTCCTTTCCATCTTGAAATTTAGCACAGCATAACGTCCCTATGTTTGGTTTAAAAAGAAAATGAAGATTCTTGCCTGCAATTTGAAAATAGTCATAAATTGGACCTGTACACATACAAAACAGCAAGTCGTAGCCTAGTAAATCTGAATATGTGGCATGGACAAGTGTACAATAATTGTTACAGAAATTTATAGGAAATTAACACTTTATTATTCCTTGTTTATTTTTGCACAAGTTCTTTCTAAAATTTAAACCAATAATACTTGGACAAACAATGCAATATTTCTTCAGGAATTAAAATGATAATGTATGATCTAGTTGCCCTACTTCTCCTTGTCTCCAGAATAATTTACAGTATTAACTCACCTGGTCTGAAGAATATAAAGTCACTATCACCACATTGTTTCTGTGTTGGTGCCTATTTTAAGAGGATTGTTGTTCCATTTGAGCACATAAACTCACAATCTTTCTTTTTTTTTGCAAGAAATAATTATAATTCAGGGGTGTAGAAAAGTATGGATTGCTGGAATAAGAAACCATGGCATAAATAAAAGAGCAACTTTTACAGGAATAAAAGTTTTCTGGGAAGGAGTAGTAGAGCAAAGCTTGCTTAAAAGGTTTTTTGTGTCAAGTGACAGGAAAGAACTTGACAAGTGACATAAAGTATTTCAGAAGTAGTGAGTGATAGAACAGCTTTATAATATTTAAAACGTCCACATCTACGTGAAAAACTAGATGTGTGTTTATAGCATCATTTGGTGTAAGAGTTAATACAAACAGACATAGTCTGGAGCATGGGTAAGAGGGGAGAGTGGGACATTAAATGTTACTCCCATAGCTCCTCAGCATGCCAAGGGAGAAGTAGTTTGGGATTGCTCTTATAAAAGTGCACAAGGCTCATTTCCACCCCTTTTCCAATGGAAGGATGTCAAGTTGCAGCTCAGTGATATGTTACGCACCAGTGGGCTGAACTACATCTCTTGACCACATGCTTGCTTTTAGCTCCCTCTCTTAGTAAAAGCCTCAGACACTGCAGGTTGCAACAACAGTACGTTCAAGAGGACACAATACAAACAACAAATTGCAAATAAATAATATTATAAGCACATGGCAATAAAAAGGGTGGTGGATAAGCCAGAATATCTTTGCCTTTATAAACTGGAAAATTAGGACATCGTTCCCTCTGCAGTTTGGTCGTCTTTTTCCATGACACACTGAATTTGCTTAGGAAGTACCTTATTGCTTTTGCTGTTTCAGAGGGAAATGCTGCTGAACTGGGAAGAGAGATGAGTAAGTCAAGTAGAGGGAAGAAAGGACACTAAAGTCAAAAGAGGCAGCACACAGAATACATAATAATGATGTGAGACAAATTTGGGAAAGAATTAAATAAAAGAAAAAACATGTAATCGAAATACCTTATTTTAATCAGTATAATTTACTGAGATGTGTTCTCAGAAGACTGTCTCAGATAATCAAAGGCTAAACCAGGCTATTGCAGGAGTGAATTACCCTTTGAAAAAAATGGGACATCTGTTCATCTCTTCCTGTAAATAAACCATAGACTGGAACATAAACCACTAGTCCAATCCCATGCATGAAGAAATTAAAATTAACAGATCATCCATCTGAATTTGCTGCCTCCATGGGCCTCCCTTCTGTCAAGAATAGCGCAAAAATACTTCATCCACATTGTGGGTCTCCAAAAGGCTGATCTTCAATCTATACGTTATTAGCATTATGGTGATCAACATAGGCATGCAGGAAATTAAAAAAGCAAGTGATTGTATTTAGTAAATGTAAAGAAAATATTTGCATGCGTTTGTATAAATAACAAACTGTTACACACACTTCTTTAAAGGAATCTAGTTTCATAAAGGTGAATGAGCTTGCCAAAATGGACTGGGAGGATGAATTCAAATGGAAAGGTATGAGAGAGACCTAGGAAATTTTGAAGAGCACTTGGCAGATGGTTTAAGAACCCAAATCCCACAACTGAAAAAGACCAAATAGGTTATAAACAGCTAATCTCATTTAGAAAGAAAGTCAGTGCTCTGTGTCTTAAATTTATAATAAAGGAGAGAAAGAAAAAATGGCTGGTAAAGATCATAAATCAGAAGTGAAAAAATTGGAAAAGGTGATGGAGAAAGTAAAAAGGGGCAAAAAGAAAATCTTTAGTCATCAGAGGTGAGGGCAAGAAGGTTTCTGAGTGTATATTGAGAACATAAAGAATCTTCTGCTCCAAATAGAAATGAATTACTTGTTAGCAGTGATGTAAAAAGGACTACTCAACACAGATTTCTGTTCTATACTTGGAGCAAACCCAGATGATTTAGTCACATCTATGCTGTTTATGATGACTGTGAAGTACCACTCTACCAATAGCTAAAAAGGATATTAAACAACGTAATCTAGAGTTAAATATTTTTATATCAGCAGGTTCAGGGGACTACCTTTTGAAGTATAAGGAAAGAGATGGCTATAAACTGTCCTAATAGTTAATGTTGATTTTTAATAATTCTCAGAGCACTAGAGGAAGATGCATCAAGCTAGAAGCTAGAAAATGCCATGCTAGGATTTAAAAAGAATAAACAAGAAAATCTGTCATCCTGACATTAGTGCCAGGGAAAATACTGGCATGACTGATACAGGACTCTGTGAAGTATTAAAGAACAGTAATGTAATTAATGTTGTTTATGTAAAATAGATCTTGTCAAAGTAACTTGATTTTATCAATTTATCTGTTAAAACATAGCGAATCAGGATGTCCCTTGTCTTGTGTTATTGAAAAATTTTGATCAGGTGATTACAAAAGTAATTTGTGGCCTTTTCTTATTGACAAAAACCGCAAGGAAAAGTCACTTATTAAACCTGTTTTACTTTGAGCAGGCATTTTGTTGTAGGTTGCTAGATTCCTGGTTACCTTTAACTCTCCTACTCCAGAACAGATCAGTCTACTTTAAGCAAATGCAAGAGAGAGAATATTTTGTGGAAAAAAAACAGCCCCTAAAACCCCAAACCAAACAACCTAAAGTGCTTTTTATTGATAGCTATTACATCCTATTAGAACAAAAACCCACCAATATTCCACTTCCTTGAGATATTTGATGAGGCTTCTGCATATAGCTGCCTTTAATATCCTTAATGCACATATTATTTTTCACTATTTGCTCTGACCATACATTTTCATCTAAAGTGCATCTGAGTGGTACCTATAAACAACACCTCCAGTGCATATTAAAATAACTTTTTTTAGTGATGAACTTGTTCTCTGGTACAGCACTTCAGTCTGCTGATTCAACTGTCCTTTGTGTAACCCTATGCACATAGCACAATAGTTTGTAACAGATTTATCCTTTATGATTTATTGTTGTTCCCTCAGCACTACCGTATTTATCAAGAATCAACTGGTTGTACAGGTAAATCAAATTTAGGCTTGATTCAGATGTCTGGCATCTTTCTTTTGTTTCAATGAGCTTACAAAGAGTTAATGAGATAAATATATATATGTATGTGCTGATTTAGCCTCCTCCATGCTCTTTTCAGAAGTCACTCTATCTCTTTTTACCTTCATTTCTTTATTTCTAAAATGATATCATTGTAAAGATACCTGTTTCACAAGAAGCCTGAGATCTGTCTATCTAAAGTGCTGCATGAAATCTACGTATGGTCGTTTTTACTGTCATTTTTGTTACTCTGAAAGTCTGAAGACTGCATTGAAGAAAGTTTGAGGTGAGGCTTTGGACTCACCTGTTGAATTCTTGGACAATCCAGACTCTTGCTCTTTTCCTGAATATGTAGGTGATTTTGTATTCCACCTGCTACGGTTAGAACAAAGAAAAAAAAAAGTGGTGAGACAGGATTAAAAAAGATGGGGAAAAGGCTTATATACTTTTTGAAGAAGATTACAAGAAGTACTGAAAGTTTTGAAAGGCAATAGTCTTGCGCAGGGTCTGTAATACCCGTTTCTTTGCTTTAAGCTGTTTAAATCAGAAGGAAAAACAAATAAAATATATGAGAGGATGTTTTTTCTCTGGTTAAGAAAGCAAACCCAACACCCTGACGAGCAAGGTCATACGTGGACGTGCAGTGAAGATACAGTCCCTGCCCCAAGTTTCTTATCATTCAAGTGTGTTGCTTTTACTAGGTGGATTACTCTGTATTCCAAAGTGGCACGGAATATGTCTAATCAAATTATACAGTGTGCAGTCAGCTTGTTGGAGCATATGACAGTAAGTTCATTTGAACTGATATAAACATGGGTGGTCAAGTGGAGCATATGCTGGATCCACAAATAGCTCAGGCCTTCAGATGAGTGAGTTGCTGCCACAAAGTGCCTGTTCTATCCTCTACAGAAATGGCCCCCATGAAAACCATCTGTTTTAACTTTACATGGGGAACCTCATGAGCAGTACAAATGGATGTACTTTCATCCAGCAATGGCTGAAATCAGTTTAATTAGCAAAAATTCTTGCAGATCTAGTTGAACAATAAGAAGCTCCCACAGAAAATACACAGGTGCACACTAGTAGGTCTTCCCAGTCACTCCCGCTAACAATATTGAATCTGTAAAGATTGACTATAATATAAGCTACTCCAAAAAATTATTAGTATCACACACTTCAAAGTGATCTGTAGCTATTTAAAATCATAGAATCATTTGGGTTGGAAAAGACCTTTAAGATCACTGAGTCCAACTGTTAACACAGCACTGCCAAGTCCACAACTAAACTGTGGCCCTAAGTGCCACATCTACATGTCCTTTAAATACCTCCAGGGCTGGTGACTCAACCACTTTCATGGGCAGCCTGATAAATGAAAATTTATCAGCCAGTTCTTGAGTTTTGTATCTCATGTTTAATTCCTGTATGTATTTGGGGGATTTTATTTACCATAGTAGAAGGAAATCCCTTTGCTGCTGTTTCCTCCCCTTTACTTAGAGAGCTAATACCATAAGTTTCAGACATAAAGTCTAAATTATGTTCTCTAGTAACTATCATTCTCTTTTGATGGTTTGTGTGAATTCATTTTACAAATAACGTAATTGGTTCCAGTGTTAGGGTTACAGGCAAGAAAATAATTACTGAAATTCACTTACCTTTTTTTCCTTATTTAACCCTTCTATGGTGAATTTGTTTAGAACTTAAGGAGCTTTTCAGCATAGTAGAAATCAATCTCTAAAGCCTATCAGGCACTCAAACACTCACATTAGTCCATGGACTTAGATTCAGACAAGGCTCTCTAAATATGACAGAAGATGTATACCTAATGCTGACTGAAGAAAGCAGAGGTATATACTATATTTTTACCTGCGGCTGCAAATGCATTACAGAATGATGAATATTTTGGAGGATGCATTGTGAATGAGACTGTGGGGGAAAAAAAGTCTAAATGTAAGTGGAAAATATCCTTTAATTCATAATAACCTGCCATTTTCTAACTTAATGCATGCAAAATTATGTTTTCCCCCAAAGCTGCCTTCTATTTACATCAATGCAGTTACACTACTGTGAATAAGAAAAAGATTTGCTTCTTGGTATACTTGCAGCAGCAGTTACTTCCTCCAGCATCTAAAGCAGTTATACTGAGAACCCTTGTTAGGCCTATATGATGGGATGAGCATGACCCCTGGCAGAATGCTCAAAATGAGAAGTAAAGCTCTCCCTCAGTACTGCGTTCTCATGGTCCTCAGACTGTGAGACAGTGAATGAGAGAGCAATATAGAAAAAGTGGTTCCTGAAGCCAGAGACCGCCTGGAGAATGAGGAGTAGCAAATCTGGCAGAGAAATGCAGATTATGAAAACCTTCTCTGTATTCTTGGCGATTATTTATAAAAAAAGCCCAGATGTCTTCTTCAGCTTTCTATTACATGTGCCAAAAGTGCACTAATTCAAAGTACTCTTAAGCAACCTGTAGACATGGGTATTATCTATAGCAATGAATATGTACAAATAGCACCAATTTCCTCTATCAAAAGTCTACATATGAGATAGAATCATAGAAGAATTTGGCTTGGAAGGGAACTTTAAAAGTTATCTAGTCCAGCTCCCCCCTGCAATGAGCAGGGCCATCTTTAACTAGATCAGGTTGCTCAGAGCTCCATCCAGTCCGACCTTGAATGTTTCCAGGGATGGGAATCTAGCACCTCAGTGGACAACCTGTTCCACTGTTTCACCATCCTCATTGTAAAAAATGTCTTCCTTATATCTAGTCTAAATATACCCTCTTCTGGATTAAAACCATTACCCCTTTTCCTATCGCAACAAGCCTTGCTAAAAAGTTTATCTTCATCTTTCTTATAAGTCCCCTTTAAATACCAAAAGCCTGCAATAAGGCCTCTCCAAAGCCTTCTCTTTTCCAGGATGAACAGCCCCAGCTCTCCCAACCTTTCCTCGTAGGAGACGTGTTCCATCCCTTTGATCTTTTTCATGGCACTCCTCTGGACCCGCTCCAACAGGTCCATGTCCTTCCTGTGCAGAGGACTCAGAGCTGGATGCAGTACATGAGAGCAGAGCAGAGGCATAGAAACACCTCCCATGACTTACTAGGCACACTTCTCTTGATGGACCCCAGGATTCAATTGGCTTTCTGGGCTGCAAGTGTCTGACTTTCCATCCACCAGTACACCCAAGTCCTTTGCAGGGCTGCTGTCAATCATTTCTCTGCCCAGCCTATGTTTGTGCTTGGGATTGCCCCAACCCAGCTACAGGACCTTGCACTTGGTCTTGTTGAACCTCATGAGGTTCACACGAGCCCACATCTTGAGCTTGTCCAGGTCCCTCTGGATTGCATCCAGTCCCTCAGGTGCCTCAGATTGGTATCTGCAAACTTGCTGAGGTTACACTCGATCTCACTATGTCATTAATGAAGATATTAAACAGTACTGGTCCCAATACAAACCCCTGAAGGACTCCACTTGTCACCAGTTTCCATCTGCACATTGAGTCATCAACCACTACCCTCTCGATGGGACCATCCAAACAATTCCTTATCCACTGAACAGTCCACCCACCAAATCCATATCTCTCCAATCTAGAAAGAAGGATGTTGTGGTGGACCATGTCAAAGACCTTACAGAAGCCCACATAGACAACATCTGTAGCTCTTCCTTCTCCACTGATGTAGTCACTCCATCATAGAAGGTCATTAAGTTGTTCTGGCAGAACTTGCCCTTGGTGAAGCCATGCTGGCTGTGTTGAATCACCTCCATCTCCTCTATGTGTCTTAGTATGGCTTCTAGAAGGATTTGTTTCATGATCTTCCCAGGCACGGAGGTGAGGCTGACAAGTTGGTAGCTCTGAGGGTCCTCTTTTCTACCCTTTTCAAAAATGGATGCTATGTTTCCCTTTTTCCAGTCACTAGAGACTTTATCTGACTGCCATGACTTTTAAAATATCATGGAAAGTGGCTTGGCAACTACATCAGCTAATTCCCTTTGGGGGACTCTGGGATGCATCTCATCAGGTTCTATAGTCAAGCTCTGCAGGGGGATCTGGACAGGCTGGACCAATGGGCCAAGGCCAGTTGTATGAGGCTCAACAAGGCTCAGTGCCGGGTCCTGCACTGGGGACACAACAGCCCCACGCAGCGCTACAGGCTGGGGAAGGGTGGCTGGGAAGTGCCTGGTGGGAAAGGACCTGGGGGGGCTGGTTGACATGTGCCGGCTGCACACGGGCCAGCAGTGTGCCCAGGTGGCCAAGGGGGCCAGCAGCATCCTGGCTGGTGTCAGAAACAGTGAGGCCAGCAGGGCTGGGGGAGTAACTGTCCCCCTGTACTGGGCACTGGTGAGGCCGCACCTCGAACACTGTGTTCAGCTTTGGGCCCCTCACACCAAGGGGGACGTTGAGGTGCTGGAGCGTGTCCAGAGAAGGGCAACGAAGCTGGTGAAGGGTCTGGAGCACAAGGCTTATGAGAAGCGGCTGAGGGAACTGGGGGTGTTTAGCCTGGAGAAAAGGAGACTGAGGGGGGACCTTAATGCTCTCTACAGCTGCCTGAAAGGAGGTTGTGGTGAGGTGGGTGTTGGTCTCTTCTCCCAGATAACAAGTGACAGGACAAGAGGAAACAGCCTCAAGTCACATCAGGGAAGGTTTAGGTTGGATATTAGGACACATTTCTTCACTGAACAGGTGGTCAAGCATTAAAACAGGCTGCTTAGGGATGTAATGGAATCACCATCCCTGGAGGTGTTCAAAAAATATGTAGATGTGGCACTTAGGGACATGGTTTGGTGACAGACTTGGCAGTCCTGGGTTAATGGTTGGGCTTCATGACCTTAAAGGTCTTTTCCAACCTAAATGATTCTATGGTTCTGTGATTCTATGAGATATGCGTGTTCACGTTGCTCAGGTGGTCACAAACCTGTATTTCTCTTACAGTGGGAGAGACTTTGCTCTCTCAGTCCCTGTCTTGCAGTCCATCCACTCAAGAGGTGTGGGAAGAGAGGTTGCCAGTGAAGACTGAGTCAAAATTATTGAGTACCTCAGCCTTCTCCTCGTCCATTATCACCAATTTGCCAGTCTTGTTCATCATGGGGGCAATATACTTTCTTTGACTTTCCTTTTCTGGCTGACATACCTGTAAAAATCCTTGTTATTATTCTTTGCATCTCTTGCTAAGTTCAGCTCCAGCTGTGCCTTGGCCTTCCTGACCCCAACCGTATACAACTGGCCATCATCCCTATACTCTTCCCAGAATACCTGTACCTGCTTCCACTGCTGTGCATTTCCTTCTTGCCCTTGAGTTTGACCAGCAGGTCTTGATTCAACCACGTCAGCCTCCTTTCCTGATTTCTTACACTTGGGGATTCAAGAGCTCTTGCATTCTGTGGAAAGCATCCTTAAAGATCTTCCAGCTCAGTTCTCCTCCCTTGTCCCTGATGGTAGCTTCCCAGGGGGTCCTATTGACTAACTCCTTGAACAGCTGGAAGTTTGCTTTCCTAAAATTCAGGATCCTGACTTTACTCTTCACTCGACCCATACCCCTCAGGAATGTGAACTCCACCAGGGCACGATCACTGCAGCCCAGGCAGCCCCTCATCTTGACATCACCAATTAGGTTACTTGTGTTGGTTACCAACAGGTCCAGTATCGCATCCCTTCTGGTAGGGCTGTCTATTACCTGACTTAAGAATTTATTCTCAACACATTTCAGGAACTTCCTGGATTGCCTACAGCTCACCATGCTACTTTTCCAGCAGATGTTGAGGTGGTTGAAGTCCCCCAGCAGGGCAACAGCCTGTGAGTGCAATGCCTCCTCTAGCTGGAACAAGAAGATTTTGTCAATAGGCTCTCCTTGATCAGACAGCCTGTAGGAGCCAACAACCACAAGGTTCCCTTTGTTGCCTTGTCTCTAATTCTAACCCATAAGCTTTCAATGTGCTCACGGCTACTTTTCAGAGTTAGCTCTTCACATTCAATCCATTTCTTGATGTAGAGGGCAATCCCTCCACCTCTGCTTCCTCATCTACCCCTTCTGAACAGCCTCTAGCCATCCATAGCTGCACTCCAGCCACGGGATTCGTCTCACAGTGTTTCAGTAATGGCAACTAGGCTGTAGCTTTCTAGCAGCATGGTGGCTTCCAGCTCCTCCTGTTTGCTGCCTGTGCTGTGTGCAGTTGTGCAGAGGCACTTCAGCTGGGCTGTTGGCTGTGTCACCCTCTTAGAGGAACAGCCCTTAATAAATAATATAGCTGCCCTTAATACCCTCCGTACACAATGAAAAGATCACTTTATCCCTCTTGTTTTAGACAGCTGCTTTAAGTAGAGGTGATTAGGTCCCTAAAAGTGCTTATTTCTTTCCAGTGCTTGTAAAGAAAATCTAAAGCAACTACTATAGGCATCTAAATGTGACCAGATGAATAGCAATCCAGAGAAATGTTCACCTGCACAGGGAGGAATAGAAATCAGGATCATAACTCTGGAAAGAAAGGAATCTCAGTACTGCAAATGCAGCCAGCAGTGAGTATGTTACAAGTGCTCATAGGTCAGTGAAAAGCAAGTACTGACCACAATAAAGTGACAAGTTTAAAAAAACAACCCAACATTAAGAATGGGGAGAAATTGCTAAATTACCGGTATTTGGCCACAGATATTTCATGTCTAGCAAAAGTACGTAGCGAAGATGCAGCTCCATTAACTCATTTGAATCTCCTGGTGATTCATACCAGAGTTCAGGAGGAAAAGAATAGATTCAGCAGTTTTTGAGAGGCCAACATGACTCAGACCTGGTTGTATAAGTACATCTTTCCATAAAAATCAATACTATTTTGTAGTCTTTTAATATTCTGTGTGGGTGTTTATAAAAAAGGGATGGGTTACTTTTAGATAAGGCAATGTCCACATGCACATGTGCACAATACCCAGAGGAAGAATAGAATATGAGTCTAAAAATTAAATATAACTGCATGGCAATTATATTTGTAGCAGGTGAAGGACAGACCACAAGATTGCTGTTAAATAAATCATAATTTATTACACGTGCCTGTATATGAATGCCCAGTTAAGTACCTAATTACATGAAAAATGCAATTGCCATGTAAAGCAATGTTAATTTTCAAGTGCACCTGCTGAGTTTAGCGTTGTCATTCAAGTACCTGCTCAGTGCATGCTGTTGTGCACCACCTGCAGAAAATATTTGTGTGCCTGTCAGGAGTCTGGCACAGGTTATTAGTGAAGAAAACCATGGGTTTGCAGGTTCAGCACGCAGTCCCATGGTCTATCCAACATTGCTGACAAACTTCATTATGATGCCTAACTGGAGCTCTGGCAGTGCAGCTTTTTTTATTTTGATGAGGGGATGTGCAGGGAGAGCCCTTTCTCTGCTCAGACTGCTTTAGATTTCTTGGATTTCATCTCCAGTTGATGAGTCCTCTGCTATGTTTACCTACATTTTTCGTGCTCTTTTCTCCTTCCTTGACACATGCTGTATGCCATTAGAGAGCAAAAAATACTGCTAGAACTTCTATTCTTAGTGTTGGTCCATTTGCTTTGTTGATTATCATCCTAACTGTCAAAGAAGTGAAACGGCATTGCTTTGCAATACCTGCACTCCATAGTGCCAGCTTTCACATGGTTCTTTGTTTCCCTGACAGGTAGAAACTGTTTGTGTTTTCCCCATGAATGCTTTATGTGTGATACCAAACAGCTCACAGTAACAACTAAAACCTAGCAAGCAGCACTAAAGGACATTTCTCAAATGTGTTTCTTTGCCCTTTCTTCACATTGAAGATGTTAGTAAGACTCAAGACTGACTATGTTTTTCTATGGAGGACAGGATCTGTACTGCTTAAATAACCCTACACTCGCAAATATTACTTAGGTGACAGAAAGTGGATTCATTCTGGGAAGATTCTCTGATTTCTTTTACAGTTTTGGCTTTAACATATTATTTGAAAAGCTTCTTTCTTGGTCCAAAGGTAAACTTGTCTTACATATTCATCCATTTTACTTTGCAGGGAATGAGGTTGAGGGAATGGAGCACTGTGTGACTGGCCTGCCAAGGGGTGAGTGGCCAGTGAGGGAAGGCATGTAAGGGGGCAAGAAAAAGCTAAAAATGTGGTGGAGCAACCATTTATTTCCAAGGAACTTAAGCCTAAGAGCTTTAAAGAGGACTTTGCAGCTGTCCTGTTTCAAAGTCTAGTTCAGTAAAGTACTAGATGTTGGCGCTGAGAGAAGCTTTCCAGAGAAACGTACAGATTTGACAGACTGTAAATATTTCTGAAGAATACGGTTAAACTTTCAACAAGTGGCAGGATGGTTCTTGCTGGTTGGTGGTGCACCAGTTCCCTGAGCAACTGCCTTTCTGGCCTTCTCACCCTCATCAAAGGGAGTTTGCCTGTGCAGAGACATGAGGGTGGTTGAGAGCCAACTCTTAAGCTCCCTGAGCAGCTGATTTTTGGGCAGCCCAGCTCTCCCAATCTCCAGATCAGTGCTCAGAGGCACGTGTCTTGGGGTCCAGAAGGCTGATAACAAACAAGAAACTTCTGGTCTTACTCTCCCAGCATTTATGTATTTTTCTGTCACAGATGTTACCTGGCTTTTAAAAAAATCCCATACTTGAAGGAAGCTGAAGTGACAGTGGTGGGAGATACCTACCATAGCTTTCCAAAACTCTTCACAGAATGTAATCATGAACCGTGCATGGCCTTTTTCCACCAAGGGTTCCTCTATGCCTCTCTGTCATATTATGTCATTGCCACTAACTAGATGACTTCATTTTAGCTGGAGAAAAAAAAAGCTGCCATCTCTTTAGATGGTATAAAAGAACCACACAGAGGTTTTCACCTATTCATTTTGCCTTCATCTACTGACAAAATCTAGACCTCTCTCCAGAAAGCCGTTCTCTCTCATGCATTTGTCATTCTCTTGACCCTTACAAGCTGAGGAGTCAGCCCTGTTTTTCAAACGCGGATGCCTGCTGGCCTGTGCAGAGCTCTGTGCCATGGCTAGACTGCTGCACATACCTGAGCTGCAAAAAGCGATCTTTGCTGCTTACAGTGCTGGGTCAGCCTCCAGTTTATCCTACTGATGCACGTTTGCATGTCTGGCCATGCTACAGGGAAACAACAGCATGAGATGATGGTAACAATTAGGATGTTGATCTTTAGGTGCTGGTGGGCAGTCAGGTAAGCGTAGATGCTGGCAGCTGAGCAACAGTTTAAAAATGACTGTGATACTGCCTTTCTTCGTCTAGCTTGCAAAAACAACTCTACGGGCTCCATGGAAAATTTAGTATTTTCTGGTGTTGATACTGTAGTTCTGAATTTCACAGAAGAGCACAGGGCTGCCTCCAGACCAAGGGGCAAGTGGATGCAGTGGTTTAGTTCTTAGTCCTGGTTCTCAAGGTTTCCAGTTTGGGCATCTGGCTGAACGCACCAGAGCTCTCTTCTGGCTTATAAACCTGCCTTCCCCAAACACCATGGAACTGTAGAGGTAGTGAAGGGAGGAAGGCATTTCTGTCACGGAACACGGAAGCATGGATCTGAACTGGGAAGTTGTGAGATTGGACGTGACCTGCTGGGTCCTAGAGAGCACAGTGAACTCAAAGGCAAGATAGCACCACTTTTTTTCAGAGGATGTTCTTGACACTGTTTGGTTTCTGTGTTCTTCACTTTTCCTTATACTATCAGCAATGCAAAACCACGTAATAAAAAATGTAATAAAGACAAAGAATTTTGCTCTCTCCAACAAGAATTACCTGATTTGTAGTTGTTTGAGGAAACTAAAAAAATTGTGAAAATAACCATAAAAGTGTTTCCTGATCAAATATTTCAGACAGTAGTTCTGTCTTTTGAAAAACAAATGCATCTTCAAAAGCCAAGAAAACCAACACGGAAGTACACATATATCCATGCATACATGTGCAAGTATAGAGATCTATAAAATACATTACACACACGAGCTCAGCTTTATTCCACTGTATGCCTGCGGGCTGAATTTCAACGGACTGAATTTCTACTGACTGAATTAAATAGGAAAATTTCAACTACATTAAATGGAGTCT
This sequence comes from Falco punctatus, assembly GCF_963210335.1. Classification (NCBI taxonomy): domain Eukaryota; kingdom Metazoa; phylum Chordata; class Aves; order Falconiformes; family Falconidae; genus Falco; species Falco punctatus. Next base: position 74,873,259 of record NC_137583.1, read on the forward strand.
AGTTTTGTGTATTTATTTGTACACAACAGAAGATTTGTATATTCAGAAGAAACTAAAACGCTATCATTCATATGTAGGTATACATCAACTAAATAGGAATGGCCCAATCATGTCATTTTGTTAGGCAAAAATAGCATTTTCGATCTCTCTTTAAGATGATAGCATTTTAAGTATATTTTTACTCTCCATTTACATGCTAACTTCACCAAAAGCAAATAAATTCAGCAAGAGGAAGTGCATCTGCTGCGTACATATTTAATCCCTTCTCTTTTTGTTCTTTTCACACAGAGATTGAAAGATTTAAAACAAAGGGAATTTGCTCGAAATGTGGCTTCAAAGTCATGGAAAGATGAGAAGAAACAGGAAAAAGCACTCAAGCGGCTCCACCAGCTTGCAGAGTTACGGAAGCAGTCAGAATGGCAAGTATTTAAAACTTGTGTTATGTTTTAATGTCCTCTTTCCTCAGTCCCAGAAGAAATCTCCGTATTTTTACTCCTACACTCTGTAATGTACAGAGATTGTGTACACTGTAACCTGTTTTCAGCTGTCCCTGACTCCAAATGTTCCTGCTCTGCAAACCATAAAATTGAAAACCCATGAATTAATTACTTGCTATTTGAAGGTTTGTGTACTTCTTTCCTGTAGCCAGTTATTCTCATCTCTTCTGAACTGAGCCATGTGAAGATGGTTTTATAATATCACCATTTTACCTTATTCAGACTGACCTGAATAGGTAACTGTCTTATCATTTGATAGTAGGTGAATGGGAGAGGAAAAACACCTTTAAAGTATCTGTAGTTAGTCTGTGTATCATTTGCACTACTTTTAGTATCGTGAGGTTATTCTCACAGTTTCTCAGTAGAGTAATGAAAGTGTCATTATGTGAATGAAAAACAAGCAATTAACCGAGTTAAGTTTATCCAATACCGTTAGCTCTATTGATGAATATCAAGATATTAGTACAAAGTTTACACAAATAAACCATTACATTTGAGAAATCTCCTATGTTTAATGACACTGAATGCTTCAGTAGAATAGATTGCCACCAGACCAATTGTTTATGTTAATCTGTGACCGTAACGAGTTAAGTAGATAATTAAACTGGCATCCTTTTAAATTCATATCAAGCTTACTGTACCCTGGAAATAATAACATTCAGAGTTTATTATACACTCATTTTGGCCTATGTAATTGCTTTTGAGTAATCTGCTGCAATACAACAGTTTAGTGCTAATGTATCACTTTTATGGTTACAACTCCATCTTCATACAAATCTACTGAAAGAAATGTAACTGCCTGTGGGAAGATGCCTTTATGACCACACACTTGAAGATGTAGTCTCAGATAGATTGATAAGGTCAGTGATAATAGGAAAGCCAGAGTGAGGCTGGGAGGGAAAAAACAGGTTTGCTTTTAGGTTTGCTTTTTTTTTTTTTTTTTTTTTTTTTTTTTCCCCCCCTCCTTTACAAAGAGCTGGAAAGACAATGCTTGCTATTCCTATTTTTAAGTACTAATAGGTTCAGGGGTGGCTGAGAGCCATGATCTTGGCAGAGGGGTAGCATCCCCAGTTGCTCGGGCAAGACAGAAAGTCAGCCTTTCTAAGTAAAATTCTGCACACACACACAATTGCTATTGCCCCCGAGTACAGTGTCTCAGGTTCCAACAGAGCTCCTTACAACAAGCTAATACAATTTGACAACAAAATTACTAAATTACTGTTAATCTCATGCACAGAAAAACTGAAAATACAGCTTTATTTTGCTGTTTCAAGGAGACTTTGAAAAGGGTTTTTTACACGTCTTCTCTGAGAGGTAATTTCTTCCTAATGTACAGTAGTGAATTTGTATCTCCTGATGCCAAATTGGTGGTAAATGCAAATGTATTCTCAGAAATGCATACATACTCTCATACTCTGAGTTGACCCTACTCCAGGGAGTCTTTATGTCATTCCCACTGCTGAAGATCAATGCATTTTTGTAACATTTATAAAACATGCTAACCTATTTATAGATAGCTGTTACGCAGATCTAGCAGTCATAATTTACTTACATTTAATTAAAATGTCTGTAATTTTTAATCAAACTCTTTACTGAAGCTGGTTCCAAGATTTTTTCATGTATGTGTACTGTGGTACTGCATTGATAGCAAATTTAGATAACTGGTCTAATGAAATGCATGTTTAAAATATTGCTTGGAATAACATGTGTATGGTGGCTGTATATGTCTCATCTCTAATGGAAAATGGCAACAGTTATTCCGACCTCATTTAATTATTTATTGCAAGAAATCAGTGTTTTACCATGTTTGTTAAGGTCTTCTTAGAATAGAATCATAGAGTCATTTAGCTTGAAAAAGACCTTTGAGATCATCAAGTCCAACCATTAACCCAGGACTGCCAAATCCATCACTGAACCATGTTGCTATTGATATTTCTTTTTAAGTACAAAAAATCTAAACCGCAGATTTAAAATCTGAGAGGTCTGGGGAAGAGAAAAAATGTTATTAATGAAAGTAGAATACAGAAAGAGAAAGTACAGTAAGAGTCAGTCAAATGGTGGTTGATAATGAGAGCCCTGAAGTTCCATATTGATGGAAATCCACCTTGTCTCCTTTTCCCCACCAATATTTAGTGATAGTTTCAGCATTAATGTCTCTTTGAATATTTCACAAAGTCATTTATTGTGAAATAATATAAAGATAAAATAAAACTCTACTCTTAAGAGTACATACAACCCCCAACAAGCAAGCAGAATGCTGCCTTTGCTCTATCTGATAGAGTTTGATTCTGCAGATGATTCAAGTGGAAATGCCTCATTTTGAATAAGGCACAATTTCCTTTGCAGTGGCCTCTCAGAAAACCACAACTTACCACAGACCAGATTCTTCTTGATATAAATTCAGAGTAAAGACAATGTTGTTTATTCTTGATGTATATGGGCACAACTCTGAATAAGATCTTTCATGTGCTGACTTCAAATCATAAAATTTTCTGTATGTAAAGACTGTCTTGCTCATTTAGGAGCAGAAGTTCAGGGCTAGACTGCACATTTAACTTTTTGAATCTTTAGAAATTTAGTTCTGCCTCATAACAGCATGAATGACGCACTTCTTTAGCAGACAGCCATTGTCAAACGCGAGTTCTGCCTTAAGTTGGTTACTTAATAGAGCTTTCTCTTTTTTTTATATTTATATACCTTACAGCGTCACTGGGAGTGGACCATTGCTTAAAGCCCCCAGATTAGTCGTGGAAAAGCAGCAATCATCAGATGGTATTTTCCTATACAAGGGTGGCAAGTTCACAGCCAGTTCTCGGAGGACTGCCACGAGTGAAGGACAAGGTTTCTCCAGCAGTGTACTAGAGAAACAGCAGCTTATCATAAGCAGGTACCAGTCCTCTACTGAAAGACCCCATGCGCTTGGAAATCAAGTCTCACAAGTGTTCCCAGATAGCACCAATACTTCTCAAAGGGCAGGAGTGTCTTTCTCATTCTCTAAAAAAGTCCCTTTGAGGCTTGAGTCCTCGGCATCAGTCTTCAGTGAGAACTCTGAGGAAGGAAATGATTGTAGTGAATGCCCCAACCATAAAACAAAGCAAGCTCTTGAGGACTGTCGTTCCAGCACACTTTTAGAGGAGGACATGAAAGCAAGCTTGGATAAAGGGCCACCTGCTACACAAGGCCAAATGGATTTGGATAACAATGCATCAAGTCATACAGCTGCAAAACCTAAAATGCTAAAGGAAAATGATAAAAGTAGTGATAGAGAATTAGAAGAAAAGGTCAGTGCTCATCCTTCATTTTCCAAAGTCAAAATACAGCTTTCAAATTTGGATTTTTCTGGTTCACTTAGAGAAACAGAGCAAGAGAGCAAATTGAATGAGTCTGAGCAATTGTTAGAAACTCTCATTTCAGCTTCATGCCAAGCTAGCAATTTTTGTACACAGCTGAACACCCACAAGCACATCAATGCACACCTGCCTGACCAGTTACCTGAGCTCCCAAGACAGCCAGCACCTGAACTGGCATGCACAGGAAACATTAATGACAGTCCTGGGATGGTAAAAAGAGAAAGATCTTCAGAGAGTTCAGGAACCACAAATGGGAATATGGAAACACATCCAAGGGAGACAACGGTTAAAGAGGTTAAGCCCCAGGCATTGCCTTTCCTCCACGTAGTGAGCAAAGATGGCACCACTGCGCTGCGGTGGCCCACAGAATTACTTTTGTTTACAAAAACCGAGCCCTGTATTTCATATGGCTGTAATCCATTGTATTTTGACTTCAGACTCTCTTTAAATCACAGAGACAGTAACCATCATGCAACAAACAAAGACACCTGTAAAGAACACTCTATAAATAGGACTGAAGGTGAAAATGAAGCCTCAGGTTTAATAACACACAAGCAAATGTCAAATGAACAAGATAATCAGTTGTTGAAACCAAAGAAGATGAAAGCTTCCCTAAATCCAAGAAAGGCCAAGCAAAAAGCTGAGTCAGACATAGGGAAAGAAATGAATAAAAATGGTCAAAAATGCATTGCAGATTATTTGAATGAAAATATACCCAAAGTGCCTGCTTACCTTGATGTCTCACAAAAGGATTATATGACAGAAAAAAGTCTTCATACAACAACACTGAGAAGACCTTTAAAGTATCATTTTCATAGCTGTGAAAGAAAAATCCAGAATATTAGAAATGAAAGCATTTCATTTTCTGCTTTTATGTCTAGGATTAAAAAGTCTAAAGCTGCAAAATGTCATTTAATTTATTCTGAAGAAAAACGTGAAAACCAAAATGACTGCAGATCCATTCAAGATGTGGCCAGCTGCAGCAGTAACATAAGTGACAGTGGAAAAGACTCTAGTGGAAGTTTCCTTAGTTATCAATCCAGTTCAACAAGCAGGTATTCAGAAAATGAAGGATGCGGAAGTTACACAAGATGCTGGAGATTCCCGTCTCCTCAAAAGTCCTCCTCTGACAGACATTCCAGCTATTCTGACACTTCAGTTAGCAGTACAAGCAGCTGCATAAGCTACATGAGTCCCACATCAAACAATCATAGCAGAAATCATTTGCTTTTTTGTTGTAAAAGAAAGAGGAAGACAGCTGAAAGGCACAAATGTAAACACAGAAAGCACAAGTGTATTTTCACTTCTGATGATACAGATGAGGATTATCTTTGTCACAGTAGAAGTCACAGAACTAGAAACTGTACACAGAGGGGCACAGTTAAATATCAAAGATGTTTGAGACATAAAGTTTTACAACACAGAGACAGATCTAAACACAGCCAACGTAGGCACCGGCATTTTGGAAAAGTGCATAGTAGAAGTAGAAGCTACCGTAGCTCCAAAAGTTGTTCCACCAGAGATTCAAGAAGCAGTGAAAGATCATCCAGTAGCAGAATATCAAGAGGTAGCAGTGCAGGATCCTTCTCAAAAGAGGCTGACAACTGTGGAAACAAAACAAAAGAGGATGCTGAAAGAGGTTCTAACACCAAATCGGGAAAAGCTGAAACTGCACATTACGACTCTCTGAGTATGAGTGGTCAGGCAAAAAACTTTGCTGCCTACTCTTCAGAAACCCTGGCAAAAGGCATCGGTGGAAAAAGAAAGTCACTGACAGCCAAGTTACTTTTACAAAGAGTGCAGTCCAAGAAAACCCAGGGGCAAATGCATGATTCAGAGAGATTTTCAAACGCTTGTGGGATAGAAGTAAAGGATCACTCACAGAGTCACTTTGCTCTTCAGTTTCCATCATCGGTAGATGACATTGCAATGTTACCTTTGCCAGAAAAACTGCTAAACATAGGTAAAAATGACATGGGGCATGATGAAATCAGTTCATTGGAAACCAGTGGGAAGGAAAACAACTTGGAAGCGTCAGAGATAACTAATGTTGCTCTTTCAACAGGCACTGATTATGATCATTGTCTTTTTAAAGACATCATTCAAATAGGAACAAGCTATCAGAGCCGGAGCATAAAAAGGAACACAGCAATAAAGGAACAATCCAATCTCTTCATTAGTGAAGTGCAACCCTTTATACAAAGCTGTGACCCAGTACCAAATGACTTCCCTGGTGCTTTTCCCTCTAATAAATATTCTGTTGTCGCTAATTCAACGGAGACCAAAGAACAACTACATGATGCAACCATGGACTCGAACCGGGCAGAAGGCAGTTTGGACTCTCTTTGTGACAGTGCTATGCAGAAGTATGATGACACAGTAAATGACCTGGAAGTGTACAGTAAATCCACCTCCTCTCCTTTAACGCAGCAGCCTATCACGTTTTCACCAGAGGAAGTAGACAAATACAGGTTGCTTCAGCTGCAAGCCCAGCAGCATATGCAGAAACAACTTCTGGCGAAACACCTGAAAGTTTTGCCTGCCCCAGGGCCAGCTGCCTTCTCTGCAACACCAGCAGTTCCTGCCCTCCCTGTTCAGCAGCACGCCACTGTCACCACCATCCACCACACACTGCTGCAACGCTTTGCTGTCTCAGCATCTGTACATCCCCACAGCAGCCATCTCTCCCTGGCACACCTCCACCCCTTCTCTCAGGCACATTTCACCCCCCTATCACTTTCCCCATTAGCACCAGCCCTCATTCCCACCCACCCTGCTTTGCTGACAGGACACCCATTGCACTTGGTGTCCACCGCCCCCCTCCACCCTTCCCCACTGACCTTCCCCACACTACCACACACTGCATATATCCCAGCCATATTTACACCGCACCTGAATGGAGCCACACCTTCTGCTATACATCCAGCTCCTTTAGTTCATCCATTATTCCAAGGGCAAGAGCCCCATCACTATTCTTACTCTAGCCAGACCCAACAGTTACCTACAATAAAAGAAGTTTTCAGTGTTTCTAGCTTTTTAAACTAGCCCAAATAATTACACCACAGCTCCAAAACCAAATCTGAATAAAATAAATTATTCAGTGTTCAATCATGTGTCTGAGGGGAAATCTACTGTTTGGCTGGGAGCACAACAACAAATATTTTAAAATCCACATTCTGTCTGATGGCATATGAATGTTGATTTTGTTCTCCTATCAGTGAGTAAAAGCTGGTTTAAAGCATTTTATGATACTATCACAAGGAGGACGGGGTCCGGCTAGTGTCATTCTGCAGAAGGTTTGGAAAGAACAGCCTGAAGTGAAGTCTGTGACTATCAGTAGGAATGGGACCACAGCACCCAGACACAACGGGACCAAGAATGTCAACACTGATGAGTGATTTAAAGCCGCGCAATTTAAGGTAGAGCAATCTTGACACACCTCAAAGGTTTGTTTTTTCTGAATGTGTATATGCAACAGCACAGGTCTTGGTCTGTTTTTTCAGACTGAGCAAAAAAGAAGGTGTTTGGGACCACAAGTCCCTGGTTCTGCCTCCTGGACAAAATAAACTGGGGAGCCTCAGAGTGAGGGGTGATGAGTTAACTCTGGAAGAAGAGGGTCACAACAACATCTCAAAGATACTTTAGTGATCTTATCCTTGTGATACGTTGCTCAGACAGTGTAAAGGGACTGCAGTCTGCCCACAGGTATGTAACAAAAAAATCTCTTAGCGTAGGGGCCTCTGTGATGGCACAAGCAGGCTGCTGTTTTTCCCCCTGAGCCAAGCATCCAAGAAGGCAAGGGAAAGAAGGGGAAGAAGCCAAGTTCTTTGGCATCGCCTGCATGTGGCTGTAGCATAGGGTATGTCGGGGGTGGCCCACAGCAGTCCAGAGCAGCCAAGCAGCTAGTGTTGTCTTCGAACCTCAGAAGTCCTTGGCCAAGACTGCAACACTTCTTTCCTATCAAACAGAGCTCTGATGTGTGGGAGAGTCTTGCCCAAAGAATGTGTAAATATGTTTCGTCCCTTTCACAAACAAACAATTGTCTGGTCCTATAAAAATCCACTGATATTCAAAAAAATGCAGAAGTAAAATTCCAATTGGAAAGTGGCTCTCCAGGTCAAGCCTCATAGAAAACCACGCCACAGTTCTCAGCATTTCGAGGTATACTGAACCTAAACAAATATGTCAAGATTCTCGCATGGCTTCCCAAACTCTCAGCATACAAATCAAAATTCTGAATCTGCAATGTTTGAATGCATGTATCCAACTTTCAGGGTGATGCGTGGTAGAAATTGCTAGTAATACGTGTATCTGGAAATAAGTGAGGGCTTCAGCATTTCTTTGAATGGCACATTTTGACTATTTCTATATTTTTTCTAATTCAATATGGGATATTTAGCATGAAATTAAGTTCATAGTTGTGGTTAGACTGCAGGCATGCTTCCCAATATAACTGGACAGTAAAGCGTCCAACAGACAGCGCCTGATTACTTGGATTAGAAACATTTGAAATAATTTCAATCCATTTGCAATAAGGTAGCGCACAATTAATGTATACTTCATAATTGATATAAAACATATTTAAAAACCTTTGGAGGATTTTATTCCGTTCTATTTGGTTATCTGAAGAAACTGAAAAATCTAATCGCAATTGAGTATTTAAAATACAACCCAGGACCAATTTTCTAACTTAGTTTTAATCGAACTAGATTCATCCATTGCAATAAAACGGTATTGTTTTAATTTCTAAAAGCAGTTGCTTCAGCATAAACTGGTATTATGCCAAACTTTTTAAAAGGCTTTACAAGTTGTAACTGGGTTTTTTTTGTATTTTCAGATTAGTTTCTTTTGATACTTAACATTTGAGCCCTCAAATAAAAGCTGTCAGGAAAAAATCTGGAGAGTGAGCAGAAGCAAAACATTTTTGTATTGAAAAAGGTTAGAGAAACCAGTACCCTCAAATATCTTTTGGTTGGATTCCCAGCTGATCTATTAATTACATTAACAAAATGGATTCATGCCATTTTGGAGTTACTTATCTTTATGGTTTAATTTTCTTGTTTTAATTATAGAGAACATCTTTAATTTAAATAATTGGTTCAGAATTACCGAAGTCAGAAATGTTCTTTGTGGAAGATGTTAAAAGTAAACATTTCCACAGTTTTGAAATTCTTCCTTTCGTTTTTGGTTGAAAATCTTTTAAAATTAGATCTAAATTTACATATAGTTTCTGTACTCGTGAAATGTTATTTTCTGAGAATCAAACATATTTTACTGAATGTGACTTACTTCTGAAAATTAGTACTTGCTTGCTTGGGTGGAGATCCGTCACTCAGTGGACCACTTGGAAGCATTAGTTATAATTCTGTAGAAACACTTGCAATTGGACGTTTTAAAGGAGCAGGTCAACCTGTGCAGCTGACCGAGCTACACAGCCATCACCACCAGTTCAGGGCTAATGCCAGCCTAAAAAGATGCATTTCCAGCCCTGCAAGCTGTTAAATTTCTAGGCCCAGTTCCATTCCTATTCAAGAAAAAACAGCTGTTCTCATTGTATATAAGAGTTCATTTGAATCCAAAGTAGGTACACAGAATAAAGTGGAACAGAAGAAATGACAGACTAATCTCATCTTTAATGTGTACACACATTTTGTATCCCTGCTTCTTACAGGCAATGTTAATATTGTAGAAAGTCCTATGGCAAGAAACCTGACCAAACGAAACTTAACAATACCTTACTACATAGATTATTTATATTAATTATATTATATTATATATAAGTTTCCCTTAATGTATGCACAATACAATGGGATTCTAGGAAGGAACCGAATCATAGGATGTCTATGCATCGTTGTATATACCAACAAGGATGATGTGGTAAGGCAAATGAATAGACAATAAGGATTAAATTTAATTCTTGGAATAATGGGAATTAGGATTTTGAGAGGTATTGATGGAAAAAACAGAGATTAAGAAGGAACAGAAACAGCACAATAGCAAAACAGCAATCATTGACTACCAACAAAGGGAATGTCCAATACAGAGAAGGGATTTTCTTGGAGAAATGTAATAAAATTATCAACACAGCTGAGATTATATTTTTGCTCTAATTGCTGCCATATTTGATTTTCATCAGTAATGTACTTTAAATACATACCTTTATTATTATTTAAAGCATAATTGAGCCTGATGTATGGAGCCGTTCTACAATTTTGATTTTATTTATACTGATTTTTAAAAGACTTACAGTATCCTGGTTGCAGTGATATATACACTCCAAGTTAATAAACTAGTTTAGCTTGGTTTTATATTCTGGACACATAATCCAACAAAACAGGTCACCCACACTGTAATATTCCAATAACAGAAGTTTCCTGAATAACACAATGATAAATTTGTTTGTTTGTTTGTTTTCATTTTGTAACTGAGGCACTTCTGGAATACATGTAACATGTATATTTGTTGTGCAGATTTGCATAAAAATGCATTTGACCAGATTGATTTTAAAAGTGTTAAGTTTATATTTAAAACTGGATAATACTCTGGTTAGTATAATATGTAAACTAGTAATTTTGTTTTGTATTCTCTGTATAAAGTGTTTTATATTATACAGTAGCTAAGTGAATTGCACTATTGTACATGCAACACGGCTTTTTTTTTAGGTTATTCAAGGAATTCCTGGGAATGTAGTTTAATGCAATAATATTTTTTTTCAATAAAAAGGCTTACTGGTATAAAGAGTGTCAGTCATGTATTTTTAATGTAAAGCATACCAAAAGGCAGCAACATAATAAAATGCAGAATGATGCAAACATATTCTGTATTTTAATCTGCAGAACTGAAATGCATTTAATTCATCCCTGTGGCTATAATCCTGAAATTTCTTAGAATGTTTCCTAAAGATTTTAGTATGTGTTACAAAAGTGGGTTGTTTAAATGGAACTAAAAATAAATATTCCTTACAAAAAATATTCTATCTATGTGGTTTTTGCAAGTACTTTTAATGGAACAACATCCTTTTGTATATTTTAATGCACTAATCAGTTTATTTAGAATGACACTTATAATTCACTTGCCAGGTTCCCCACATAATGCCTCTGAGCTATGATTTCTAATGCTCTTGTAGAAGGCCCTTTGGTGAAGAAGCTAACAGTAGGATCCAGAAATGTATCATTCGTTCACCTTTTAACCTTTCTTTAAAAATTATCTTAGTCATGATAAGTATCTCTTTACCCCATGTTTTCCCTTTTACCTTTTTATTGTATCTTTTTCCATCCTTCTTTCATTTATGTTGTAAGCTTTCTGGCACAAGGCTTTGGGTTTTGTCATATAGGTACTCAGCTTTGGAGGTCCCATGCATTGCTGCTATATTAACAGTAACTGTAAGGCTAGTTATAGCCATCAGTAGATGGTTTCAGTAGTTTCATGTCTCCATGTGAGCACAAAGATTGAAATAATGTGAAAACAGGTGTCTGCACTCTTGTCTTTTGAGGTGTGGTGTGACAGAGGTCATATTCCATTAGGTCTATCTGTACAGCTGGAAATACCTTGGCCAGTCTCTGGGACCAAATTAATCTACTGTGCAGGGACATCTCATGACTCAGGCATTCTATAAAATCTTGAAATCATAGCAAATCAACAGAGACATTAATTGACACAGGGTATCTAATTCTATTCAATTGTGTTTCTTCATCAAGTTGTTTCACAATAAAAACAAAATTCAGACTTGGACAAACTTAAAGAAAGAAAAGTGGAGAGTCTGAAGGAAATCTCCTGCGAAGTAGTATCTGTACCATTAACTATTAGCTATAGTAGGCTTCTAGTTGAGATCAGATCTCACCCGTTTGCTGTTGAACAAACAGTGTTACTGTTCTGACTAGGATGTAATATGTGATGAAATTAAGTTGCCCACACCTTCCTATTCCTGGTAAAGCTAGCTACTAATTTCCCCTTCTTAAAGCTTGAATTCCAGATCTGTTTAACAGTTGAGTATAAGCTGATTTTTTTTTCTCTTTCCCTTTTCTTTCTTTTTTTTTTTTTTTTTTAATACCACAATTTATCTGTTCAGGCCAAACCTACATTTAGGACTTTTACTTCCTTGAGAATGAGAAACAAATGTTTTGCCAGACTTGAAATGTCTCTTATCACCAGATGGAGCAACTTTTTGGAGGAAATAAATATACATTTTATTTAACTTAAAAAAAGAAAGCCCAACAAAGCAGATATTTAGAGACAGTATAAAAGAAAAGAAGACCATATTTGTAGCTATTTATGCCCAAGTTTAGCTTCAAGACACTTCATTTCCACCAGTTAAAATACTGTCTCAGTGCAGTGTCCAGCCGTAGGAAGATCCAGTCATTGCCTCCACTCCACAGGATCTCAAATGGTGAACTGGGCTGCTCTTAGACATCCTGTTTCCCCCAGTGTCTTCTCGAATGCTCAAACTCCCTAACCTCTGAAGGCTTCCTTTAAGTCAGGTGAGCTCTCAGAGCTTCTTCCATCACAGTGCTGAGTACTGCAGCTAATGTGCATCCTGCTGGTGGGCACAGGCTAGGCAGTGTTATCACCCAGCCAGGCAGAACACAGAATGAATATGATTGCAAAATAGGCTAGACTTGACTTTTTCAGTTGCAAGGGACCTACAGTGATCATCTAGTCCAGCTGCCTGACCATTTCAGGGCTGACCAAGTTAAAGCACATTATTAAGGGCATTCTCCAAATGTCTCTTAAACAGTGACAGGCTTGGGGCATCGACCACCTCTCTAGGAAGCCTGTTCCAGTGTTTGACCCCCCTCTCAGTAAAGAAATGCTTCCTAATGTCCCAGTCTAAACCTCCCCTGGTGCAGCTTTGAACCGTTCCCTCGCATCCTCTCACTGGATCCCAGGGAGAAAATCTCAACATTTCTCTCTCCCCTCTCCTCCCCAGGAAGCTGTAGTGAGCAACGGGGTTGCCCCTCAGCCCCCTTTCCTGCACACTAGACAGCTGCTCCTCGCAGGACATTCCTCCCAGCCCTTTCGCACGCTCCTCCGGACACATTCAAGGACCTTCACACCCCTGGCAAACCGTGGGCCCAGAGCTGCGCACAGCGCTCCAGGTGAGGCCGCGCCAAGGCTGAAGGCAGCGGGACCAGCACCTCTGCGGGCTGGCTGCGCTCTGTGCGATGCCCCCGGGGCGCAGGCTGCCCCTCGGCTGCCAGGGCACACCGGTGACTGGCACCCAGCTGCCAGCCAGGCCCCCGGGTCCCTCTCTGCACAGCCGATCTCCAGCCACTTCTCCCCCAGTTCATACTTGTGCCCGGCATTACTCCATCCTAGGTGCAGAATCCAGCATTTGGACTTGTTAAATTTCATCCCATTGATCATAGCCCAATGCTCCAATCTATCTAGATCCCTCTGCAAGGCCTCCTGTCCCTCAAGACAACAGCACTCCTCGTTTGGTATCATCGGCAAACTTGCTAATGGTGCATTCAACTCCTGCATCCAGAAGTAATCTAATAGTTTATCTGGTTGCAAACAACCCACTCAGGATCCAGGCACACAAGGCTAATTTAAAGATTTTCCATCCCCTCCTCAACAACCAGGCATTGGTTTCAACCCCCACATTGCAGCGTTTTTTGCTGCTTCTCTTCTCTTCTCTTCTCTTCTCTTCTCTTCTCTTCTCTTCTCTTCTCTTCTCTTCTCTTCTCTTCTCTTCTCTTCTCTTCTCTTCTCTTCTCTTCTCTTCTCTTCTCTTCTCTTCTCTTCTCTTCTCTTCTCTTCTCTTCTCTTCTCTTCTCTTCTCTTTTCGCTTCGCTTCCCTTTTCCATTTCCCTTCCCTTCCCTTCCCTTCCCTTCCCTTCCCTTCCCTTCCCTCTCCCTCTCCCTCTCCCTCTCCCTCTCCCTCCTGTGTTCTGTTTCATTGTTTACTCCCTCAATCAATCACATCAGCAGAGCCAAGGAGGGGAATGAGACTGAGACAGGACAGGAAAAGAGAGAGAACAACACAGAAAGGGAGGCTGGAAACATAACAGGCCAATTTGCTCCAGAGGTGATGTTTGAGTACTTGTGTCCTCCTGCAACACCAGCCTACAGCCTGGTGGGAAGTATTTCACTTCACTGCATAACCTTATTATGCAAAGCAGGCATCTTAATATAAACTTTATACAGAAATATAAAGAATTGCTTGGAATGCAGCTCATTGCCTCTTGCTCTTTCTAGACACTAGGCACAATGATAACAATGTGCGTGGGGATGACAGGAATCTGCAAGTCAGTGAACTGCACTGCTGCCTTGCTGAGATTGGAACACACCATTGTGATGTGCTTGAATGTTTCTCTGCACCAGGGCTGAAGGGCATTTACTCATTAACATTTCAGGTCATGGAAATACTCTCTCTGTCTTCAGGACCATCAGGCTGAGCCTTAACTTAACACCTTGCTTGTCTATAAAGCGCACAGCACTTTTAAAATGTTTTTTTATTATTCTTTAATAAACACATTATTTTCTTTAACTGAAAACACAGAAGAAGCCAAATAGTGAATTGCAGAAATTATAGACAGAAATAAATCTACAGTTACAGTAATGGGTATTTATTCTAAGCATCTACTGCTTAATAGTGACCTATGTGTTTTGTGAATGTGCTTAAAAGTGCTCTTGACTGAGATGTCAAGCAGTAGATATGTGACTGTCTTAAAAGAAGACTCAGCCCAAACTCATTTTTTATGACCTAGCTATAAACCCCTCAAAATAAAGATAAGGTTGAAAAGCTTGATAGACTTCCACTAAGCAGTGTAAGCAGTTCTGCTGCCTCTACTCAAGTGCACATCTAAAACTTATATTACACACAAAAATCAGTATTTCATTCTTATGCACGAATACACTTTTTAGACCAAATACATTTGTTATTTTCAAATCAATGAATTAAATGTAATTATCAATTTTATATATAAATCTGTTCTGTGTACTCCAAATGGTGTATGTGTGCAAATCAGCAACATTAATAAATAAATCATTGTGAATGGAATGTTAGTCTCAGACAGCTGTAAACCAAGTATTTCTATATAAAGCAATATGTTCAATACAAAAATAATTGAATTATAATTTGCTTTCTTTATATGGGCTAACTGTTCTCTGCCAGCCCCAGAGAGAAACCCCACAGAACTGAACAGAAATAGGTATGTGTGTGCACAATGGGAAGGAGCTGTGTGTCTTCTTAAGGGCACACAACTGCGTCTAACAGAAACTTATACCCCAAGACAGAATTCTGTGTGTAAATCAAAGAAAAGATGTATGAAACATCTTTATGAAACAGGTATGAAACATCTTTAATCAACTGTTGCATATCTTCGCAGGTGAAATACTACAGAGTTCCCAAAACAGTCTTTTCCACCCCTGTCCCTCATGCTTAGAAAGTGTAAATTGCTGAGGAAATGCTTATCTGTCAGTGGTCCGCTTGCTATGAAGTGGAAAGTCCTACCTTCATCCAAGAAAATGAAAACACTAGAAGTGTTTGCTCCCTGTTAATGTCAGTATTTCTCTGAAAATATTCCCGTCTTCTTGAGAGTGAGTTTTTCAAGTGAGTTTGCTCTCTTCAGAGGGCTGGAGCACCTATGGGCCTGAGGATGGAGACGCAGCTAGCCCCTTCTGCTTAAATGGTGATCCTGTCAGTTTAGGTCCCACATAGAGACATCCAGATCCAGGAATGGGTATCCAAATTTTAAGAATTTAAACATATTAAGAGAAAACTTAACACTATCTGTTAAGTTGCTAGTTGTCAGCTGGGATAAGTTTCCTGCTCACACAGGACTGGATTTTTTGTCTTATCCATTGCGTGTAACACATACCTGAAGTACACAGGAGAGTTTTCAGAGCCATGTTATATTTCTCTCTCTCCCGCTCCCTGCAACACTTGAGGAAAATGGCTGGGAACACACACACCACCACCACCACCCATCAATTAAGTGAGATGATCATCCTTGGTCTAGTTTTTAGTTTGCTAGTAATCTCTTGAAAGGTCTCTGTGACTTAAAATACTTAATGCTTTTATTAATACCATCTGTAATTACAGGACTGGTATCTACTGCTGACATATTATGGGTTTAATCCTTAGCAATAAGCTTTCCCACCATGAGTCTCCCCCTTTTAGTTCTGTTCTGTGACTATTCTTTCAAATGCTAAATTCCCTGGTTTTGGTGTTTTGTTTTGTTTTTGTTTTTGTTTTTCTTAAGTAATGTATTAAATAAGCACTTCTTGTATGATTTTTATTGGAAATTATATGGGTCAGAGTGAAGTATAATGATGGATCTTAGTATGGGTTATGATCAGAGTTTATGAGTTGAAAATAATTTTTTCTTTCATCTCAATGTTGCCAGCCCCCACTAGCTTATCACAAGAGAGATACTCAGATGCTGAGGGCTGGTGAGTGTGCCAAAATGGGACAGCAGAAAGAAGCACAAGAGCACAAGGTCTGCTTGTGAATGATAAAGGTAAGAGAGAGGGCATGTATAAAGTCTGAAGAGCAATGTCAGATTTGTGACACTTGGAGGAAAGGGTATGTTAATTCCAGAAGATGCAGAGGACACCAAGGAAAGGTTAGATTCATGATGAATAAAGCTAGAGAGGTTTGCAAGCTCAAATAAAACCTCAGATGAGCCACTGTGATAGTGATGTCAATAGAACTAAGACAAAAATTCCTGGTGGGATTTTTTTTCACATGGTAGGCTGTAACTTTTGCAAAAATATTTGTTTTTCCATATCTGCTCCCAGTCCAGTCCTAAGACAAAGAGGGTCAGATAGTAACAAATAACTGTACCAGTGTTTCAAACAGTACACAGGGATGCATTTAGCTACTGTTTGACCAGTTCTTACTCTGCTTGATCTGCTCATTCCTGCATCAGGGACATTTGAAACAGCAGGTTATGGGCTGGTCTTGAGTAAGGATAAGCAAACAGCATGAAACACTTCAGCCTGGTGAAATTGGTTCATTCAGATTTATGAACAGAGGAAATGAGTCACAGCTCTGTTTGAATCTCAAGAAATTTGTACACTTGGTGAAATGTAATCTAAATTGTGAATTAAAAATCTGTTAAGTGGAAAAAATGTTAATGCTTAACATTAGCATTTTTTTCTAGAGAGATAACAGCGATGTTTTTTCTAGGACATAACCAGGGAGTGAAAAACTGGAAATAAAAATTTAGGAAAATAATTTCCATTGTATTTCATAATGTGTTTGATGCATCAGTGTCCCAAGAAATTGTCGTGCCTTTCAAAAGAGACCTTTACCTTGCTCTTCCTGACAAAGTTAAGCTGAGGTAGAAGAATGCCTTTGCTGGAGCACTGACATCTTAGTAGTTATGAGGAATTAATTACCAAATTCCCCACAGAAGAACATTTGTGGTAGCTGAAGCAGCAGTTCCACAGGACAAGAAGCAGCTCCTCCACCTGGGTGGACCAGCAGTCCATAGAAGATGATATGGAGAATACACTGCAGAGCATCAGTAAACAGTATCCTAGCTATAAGTCTAGATATGTTTCATATAATTACTGGAAAGACCACTGTTGAAATCTCTAGGCTCAGAAATATGCCTCATGGTATAGCATTTCCAGGCACTATAGACTGCTCATGACTCAGAATCAGCACATACATTTAGGGGGGAAAAAATCCAAACCAAAAAGTGTCTCCTTAATAAAAAAGGAACTATAAATTCTCAGCATGTCTCAATACCACAAATATATATTAATGCTAACCTTAAAATCCTTCTAAAACTGTAAAATACATAAACACTTTAATCGTGCTGTAAAATTCCTATTGCCAGTGCAACACAAATCCTTCCTCTCTGCACGATTGGATCATCCTGGTGCTGGCAAACCTTGCAAAATGAACACTGAGAATGACATAGTTTTTTCCCCTGTTGCTAATTCAATAAATACTTGGATTAAAGATGTTCTCATCTTTTCTTTCTAAGGTCACTCATCTGCAGTTGGAAGCAGAGAAAGAGTAGGACTATTGCTAAGGGTATATTTTCAAAGTGCAGCAGAGAGATTTAGCCACTTAATTCCCATTGTGGGCAATACATTTGAAAGGCTTTTTGACCTTTAGGTTAGAATACGTGGGTTAATATGTAACTTGATTTTTTTTGGGAAGATTTCTCAAGGATTTGTCAGGAAATTGGCTTTAGAAACTTAGAGTGGATACAGACATGATCAGCATGATCAGACAGGTTCAGGCTGAGAAAGTCTCCTTGGCAGCTTGGAAAACTAAAAGCATTACATGAAAATCATATCACAGTCCTGTCTGTCAGTTCCTGTTAGAAAAACACTTCACTTTTCCTTAGAATTTCTTTGGCCTTCACAAATCCAAGAATAAAATCACTGTCTAACACTCCTGCTGAACAATTTTCAGGTCTAAGCGTGTAGGTACTTAGGGAGAAACTTAACATTGGGTCAAATGCTGGCTCAACTTCACGCTCTCAGATTCTGTGCTACTGGATTCTTATAAGCTTGGTCAGCAAGACCAGTGGGCTCCAGAAGCTCAGTAGTACATACCATACACCCCTGCCACTGTGCAAAGACTGAAAGGCACAATGGCCAACAAGCTGCCCCGGTATTTGTGTCTGCTTCTCTCTACCTTCATAACCCAGTGCTTAGAGTTTTCCAGACCAGAAGCCAAAGCACGGTCGTGCCTCCTGTATATGTGTGACAGATACACCCCAGTGCTCACACGACACATTGTGTGGCCAGATCTGCTAATGAAAGCGCTCTGTGTTATGGAAATGATGCAAGATCAACTCATTACATGCAGCGTGCAAGAATCCTCCTGCTGCATGCTTACATGGCAGCACGAGATACATTTTAGAGTTCAAACATCAGTGTAAGATACATATTGCTATGTTTTGAACATTTGAAAGGTTTTTGAAATTCAAAGCTGGAATCATTACAGCTAAACCGATTCATCATGATAGAGGTACTACTTCTGCTTAAGGAGCAGATGAAAAAAACAAGGTGGAAACCAAAACAGACCTTTATTTTCAGCTATTTCTAGAGAGGTGCCTGTTAATTGCCTGCCCTGAGTGAAGTCAAAAGAGGGCTGACATTTCAAATACGGGCAGGTTTAGCTCCAGTGCTTTACAGGAGTTGTCTAGGATTATTCACCAAAATATTTTTTGAATAATACATGATTACAAGTATATTTTTAAGCAGCTCATGACCAGTCTATGAAATGAAAAAGGATAAATTTAAATAGGTTATTTTCTTCAAATTTTTCACTCAGCTCAAATGATAATTCAATTAAGTTCTCACATATGTTTGCACACAGTTCTAGATTAATTTCTTGCTTTTAAGTTTTACATTTCTCTTCTTTCTCCCTATGCAGAGAGATACTTTCCTCATCATCAGATTGGTTGACTTTCAGTGCTAGTTTGCTCTTAGCTGGTATTAAATAGTCAGTCATTAGTATCCTGTATGCCACATAAACAGTAAATACAATATCTGGTTTTCATCAACTTTAGCTGCAAGAAATGAATGAAAGATGCAGCAATGGAACATTTCAAAAGGTTTTGTCAAAGAAATGTGTGGGACTATCCTTCATGCAAGTCCAAAAAAATCTGTCATAAGAAAAGTAGATAAAACGATAACCACAGAAAGAAAATGACAGGCAGAAAAGAGAGCATTCAAAGAGTCTCCTTTTGATAAGATGCAATTACCACAGAAAATAATATTATTCAGATCAGGGTCTTTACTCTCTGACAAACCATTAAAGCATCTGCTACAAACTTTGAGCAAAAGATGTGCCATAACATGATATTCATAAATAGACCTAACACAGTGATGTATCATGGTCTTCTTTCATGAATCATCAATGCAGAAGAAATCCATGGTCCAAACAGCACTGCAAAGGACACGTATTGATTCAAGTTGGTCAACTCTGTACTCTTTCTGATGTATTTCAGACCCCAGGGAATAAAGAGAAACAAAGACCTGCTATGATGTCTCATAACCTTCACTGGGGAATAGATGGTTTTAGAAATGTGAAGGCACAGGCAGGCCCCAAGGGAGCAGAAGCCCTGGGAGTGAGCTCACGCAGCGGCAGGGGAAGCTAGGGAAAGCTCCTAGGCTGCAGCCAACAAGAGGAATGTTCTAAGATGGGCACCTGCAGTGCTCTGCTTGCATGGGAAAAGGCTTTAAAGGATGAGCCTGGACCAGCTGAGAAAAACAAAGCATGGGGATAATCAAGCAGACTATGAAAGCAAATTGCCCTTCAAAAGAAAGATGGCTCATTTTAACCCTCTTTAATGTTTTTGGGTTTTGTTTGGTTTTTTGTTTGTTTTTGGTTTGTTTTGTTTTTGTTTTTTTTTTTAATTTAAGATGTGCTTAAATGAGCATGAAGACACTATCTAAGGGCAGGACAGCTCTCACATCCACATAGATTCCCATGGCTCTTCCATGGGAATTCCAACATCAGGGCTGGTTGCCATAAAGTCTGTGCTTCATGGGAGATGCTATTCTTTCTGTACAGACTTTCTACCGCATGGACTCATTCAGTCTCATTTTCTGACTTGAAAATGTTACTCTGAGAGCTATATAAAGGTTTAACCTTTAAACTGTGACACTGGTGTAATAAAAAGCCATTTAAGCAACCTACAGAGCTGCTTATAAACTAATTACAACTGTAGTAGACGGTGGTGATGGTGGAGAGAACCTTCATATACTATACAGGGGACGCATTATGCGGGTCTTGGAAGAACAGAAACAGTGGTTGGGTATAGCAGTTATCTGTAGATATCTTCAAAGCATAAACTGCCGAGCCATTGCAGTTAGTGCCTGAAGATTACAATTTCTCAGGTAGCTCCCATTAGGACCCAACAATTCATTGAAATGTGCTCAGAGAATATATTACACCACAGAGCCATCTATATATCTCCAAATAAGGACTTGTACTGCTGGAAATGTACAGAGGAAATGCAGGGCGTTCATTGTATACAAAACTGCTCTTTCCCATTGTAGTCCTTAAAACTTTCCTTTCAGTCCTTAAAGGTGGCTTATAAGAAAGATAGGGGCAGACTTTTTAGTAAGGCCTGTGGCAACAGGACAAGGGGCTATGGTTTAAAACTAAAAGGGGATAGATTTAGATTAAATATTCGGAAGAAATTCTTTACTTTAAGGGTAGTGAGACACTGGAACAGGTTACCCAAAGAAGTTATGGATGCCACATCCCTGAAAATGTTCAAGGCCAGGCTGGATGGGGCTTTGAGCAACTTGGCCTAGTGGAAGGTGTCCCTGCCCACAGCAGAGGGGTTGCAACTGCATGGTCTTTAAGGTCCCTGACACAGATACCTCTGTGAACATATATATATACACACACATACATATATATATATACATATGTGTACTGTGAACAGTGAAATTTGTGAGTGCTTACATTCTCCGGAGTCACAAGTGTAATTTCATGGAAATTACATGGACTCTGTTATACACCTATTGCTTGAACATTTCTTTAGAAATCAGCATATTTACATGTCTCTGCATTAGGAACCTGGAAATTATCCTGTTAACCCATTTCAAAACACAGGACCTCAGGTTCATTTCCTCAAAATATCAATACTCTGAGATCTGTGGAAGACCAAGACTGGTAATATAATCCCTAGGTTTATTGCATGGAATTGGGCTCAAATGAATGGCACAGGGCTATCAAATAATTGTTTTTGTATAATCATAGAATCATAGAATGGTTTGAGTTGAGATTTTGTTGTGTGCTGTGAACTACTGAGGATGGCTCCCAAGCAGCAGAGAATAGAAATGTAAACACTTCACAGAGGTAATGTCTTGATGGTACTTCTGACTTCCTTTCATAGTTTCAGATTTTACATATGAACTGAAGTTTCACCCAAGGCACTTCTTATATGTTTTTTAAACCTAACACATACAAATGCACTGAAAGTTAAAATTAACAGTCTATGGGTTTTTAAGTAAGCAACTTTGTTCAAGGAAACAATCCCTTCCATTATTTCAGCTGTAAAACCTGATTTTATCCCATTTTCCTGATCTCAGTGTCCCTGTCTTCTATTTTAAACTCTGAACCGTCTCTCCCTTACTTCTGATTCTACTACTTTATTATATTTTGCTATGTCTTTTCATTCTCTTTTCCACCAAAAGAGTATGACACCAGACACAAGGTCTCTCAAGGATTAAACTGTCTTCTCTAGAGACATCTTCATGGCTGTAGCAATGGAACAGACGACCAGGTATTGCAAAGGCAGTGGTGTATATAAGCAAGAAGATGCCTGGCATGGTAGTAGAAAGATCACAGGAACTCCTATCAAGCACTGGTGTCTGGACACTCAGGCGTCCCATTTCTTGTCTTGCATCAGCAGCCCACCCAGCCACACCACCCTAGTTTGGGGCTTCTGCTTTTCTCATACCTGCACTCTTGATTTGATAGATGGGAGGATAATCTTGCTGCTTTCAGTTTATTCTGATCCATTCTACCATCTCCTGGAAAAAACAATTCACTGGGTGGGGTATGTCCCTTAAAACAAAAGGATGAGCAGAGACAAAATAAAAACTCATTTCTTGAAAAAGAAGAGTAATAAAAATATTTTTTCTGTTGTAATTTCTTTCCCACCAATGGCACATTGTATGAAATTATGGGTTGTTTCTGTTTCCTTATTTAGCTAGTATAGCAGTGCATTGAGCTGTTCTGTGTCACACTGAAGTGTGCTGTACCTGTAGGATGGCACCACATAATATGATTCAAGCTGGCATTTTTATTTAGGCTCACTGATAGTGCTTCAGACAAGCATGCAGTAATCACAGAATGTTTAATTTTACACATATGTAGCATAGCCTTGAAGGTAGTGAGGAAAAGAGTATTAAGAAAATCAGTGAGAAAATATCTCTTCAAGGTCCCACCAACATCTGTCTTTGAATGTGGATGGTCACTTTGACAGCTTTCTGTATGTTTGTGTTCATACAGTTTTCCTGTTTCCTAGAAAAAAGCTTATTACAGAACAAAATGCCACAGACCGAATTCACAGGAATCTGGCCAAAGCTGCAAGACTTTCTGGGATATGGCCATAGTACACAGGTCAGAGCTGTCTCTTCTACTTCAGTGGACAGTGGCAACACAGTTCCTACAATCCCTTTGGTCACGCTGAAGGAAAATGAAAATGCTATCTCTTGATTTCTGAATCAGTTATTTCTCCATTTGGAGGGGTAGTTTAAGGTATTGACTCAAAAGGTAGTTTAAGAATTCACTTGAAAACTGCACTGAAGAACTGGACATTTACAGTAGACATTCCTAGATAACAGATCAAACCTACCAGGAGCAATCATATTACATGTCAGGAAAGAAAAAGGTTTATTTCTATTATATGGCTATTAAAAACAACCACACAGACTGTTGTTCATTCTGAGTAGTACAGTTTACCTGTCTCAGTTAACCGAGCTAGATAATTATTAGCACTTTTGCTGATGTGTAGGTATTACAGAAGTAAAACTACAACATGTACTGTTACACCAGGAATCATTAGGAGAATCATTATTAATATGCCATTCAGCCATAGAGATGTGCAGTCTCCTTCCTAATGAAGCAAATATTTGTTATTACTAAACATCTACAATATTCCACTACTAAGAAACACAAGCAAATATTTAGACAAAGCCAAAATGTTGCAGGATGTACTTTTAGGACAATTATTTTTTTACAGAAAAATCTGTGGGGGTTATGGGGGTACCTAGCAAAGACTCTAAGGACAACCTGAAATACCAACTTACCTTTTAAGTAATTAGGTCAAGTGTGTGTGTGGGAAGATCACTTTGGAATGAGACTTCCAGAAATAAAGCTGTAATTATATTCTTGAGACAAAGTACACAGCCAAGATGGAGGTCAAGGCTGGGATCAATAAAATCAGCTGGAACTTACAAGTATCAAAAATACCTGCCCTTTATTGCATTATGTATCTGTTTCTCACAGATGGAGTTTTGCTCTCAATAGGGAACACAGATACAGTGAAAACTGTGTAAATAACCACACCACAAAGAAGCAGTGACCATCCATCACCTGATGAACATATCTGGATAGTACAAACCAGAGTAAAACAAGGCCAATGAGTAAGTTATCCTCTAAAGCCTTGGATATATTAAAAGAAAATGGACTTTGCAAATCTTCGCAATACTCATTAACTTCCTGGGTTTTGATGCTTTATTCACCATTGAAATAGTTAATGGTATTTTGGTGGTCACCTTTCAGCTATAGCATTAATAACCTAGTGAAATAAAGGAAGACAGAAAGAAACGATTCCATGATGTGTAGACTGTCTCCTGACTTTTACTATCATTGCATTACTTTTCATTGAATCCTTCATTACTTTTTATGGCTGTGGCAAGGACGAGAGGCATGTGGTCTTCTAGACACAGTGGCTGCTCACACCTCCAGTTAATTTCACTCAGAGCTGCAAGAGGGGGTGGAAGTACAGAGAGTAAATGTCCAGTGAGCCTTTCTACCCTAAACGGCTAGAGGTGTGCTGCCTGCAAGCTTGAGACTAAAGAATTACATATACAGACAGCTACCTGGAAATGAACCTAAGTGGCACATTTGCTACATGCTGTTGCCTTCTAGCTTTCCAAGATGTTGTTTCTGAAGTTGCCAGGTACAACATATTTCATGTATGACTAACCCTCATTCATTCAGTTTTAGATCAGTTTGGTTTTCCTGAAAGCTTCCTCTTTTCTACTGCTCTGATGCTCTGTCCTCTGGGCTATGACAGACTGAGCACTGTCACTTCAGGGCTCACCGCCACCGGGGTAACAGAGCAGGTTCTCTCACTTCACTGTAACAGTCTGCTCAAAGGCCAGGTGTCTTGTCTAGTGTGCTCAGGAGCTGAAACACTCGAAGTACGTGGCATCTGAAGCTGGAATTAACTAGATAACATGGAAGGCACCGGACATCAAGTGGAAGCAAAAAAAGGGAAATCTAATAACCATGGAGTCAGAAACTCAGTGTTATAATGGTATTCTCCAAGTGTCCAGCTTTTTACAGATGGGAAATTGCTATTATAACAACATGGATAACACTTTTTTTTTTTTTTTTCCCCCTACAAGTCATGATTACTTTCATTCAAAACACTGGCTGTCTGACAATAGATTACCTACTGCAACACCTGCGGACCAGGAACGGACAGCTGTATTTTCCTCGTATCACTGCTAATCAGGTTCCTGCAACTGCCAGATCTTTGATTGAGTTGAGGGGACAGGTTGCCATTATGCTTTTAAAGTATTTTTTTCCTCTTTACCTACTGCTTTAGTTGCAGTTCTTCCCTTACCTTTTCCCACTCCGAAGTACGTTGATGGTGGTGACAGCAAATACAGAGAAGAGAAATTGCCAGTCAACTGATATGAATGAATGCATTATTATAGTCAATAGAGCTATAGCAATATATGTGAGATGAAAATTAACCCCAAATCTGCTCAAATGCTAACTAGTATTTGATATTATCTGCAATGATTATGTGAGACACTAAACCCACAAAGGAAATTGCAGACTAAGCGAGCCTATTATGCTCAGGTTAGTAATTGTCAGCTTCCCAGTCTCCCTTCTCAGCTAAGATAGGCATTTAGACATGCTCTTATTTCTGATTTTGTTCACTGCATTTTCAAGCATAGCAAAAATGCAGACCACCACCTTTTATAAACAGCATGGAAATGATCTGGGGGTGGGGGCTGGGAATCACTTTCTTCTACAGACACTATGTGCTGTACTAAAGACTTTTATAATATAAAAAATCTGACATCAAGGGCAAAA
Organism: Falco punctatus; assembly: GCF_963210335.1. Taxonomy (NCBI): domain Eukaryota; kingdom Metazoa; phylum Chordata; class Aves; order Falconiformes; family Falconidae; genus Falco; species Falco punctatus. The sequence goes on from NC_137583.1 coordinate 74,898,881, forward strand.
ATAATCTCACCTTAATCAATACAGTGACAAGCTAAATTCGATGGCAATAGCCTTCACCAGAGCCTGTCCTCCAAACTAACAGCAAGTTTTCTCTAAAGGCTTTGTGGAAGTATAGGGTTATTCAGTGCACATAATTGTTTCCCTAAATAGAAATCTCCAGAGATGGTTAGTTTTATCTACTGTACACATAGCTACATTGGCTTATGTCACTTTCTTCTACAGATTGATGGAGTGCTGTTTAAATTCTTGTAGTTTGCTCCTATAGTATGATGCTGAATCATGCTTCTGAGTAAGCATGAGAATTAATAAGGATGGGCAGTATGTGTATTAAGTTAACCCTGATTATAGAAATACTTCCCTTATAAAAGACTTGCCAACCTTGTGTGGTTTTTATTGTTTTAAAATTCAGTATGGACTGAGAGTAGATAACAGCCAGCCAAATAATCATCCATAGGGAACTGACGAGTAATCTCGAAGAGTCAGTTAAGACTTGCTGCAGAGCACAATAAAATTATGAATTTATTAAAGTTAAATGGCATTTCTCAATGTCCTAGACATTGTGAAAACACAAATACAACACTAGAAAAGTGGTTTAACTAGGTGACAATTGCAGTAGTTTAACACAATCAAGAAAGCGCATATTTATTATTTTCCCTGTACTCTACTATTCTTTCTTACCTCTTTCTTATCCAGATGACTCCAAAACTTGGAAGCCATGGATCTCCACCATGTGAGGTCAAGAACAGGTGGTTCTTCATTGTGGATCTAACATAGTTGTCACCCACTTTAGAAGTCTTCCTTGCCTCATTCTTTTCTGAGTTCTAATTCAATAAAAATATGACAGTATCAGAAGACTAAAGCTAAAAAAGCAAGTATTTTGATTCAAAATGGAGTTGTAATTGTCTTGCCTTTCTCTTGCCCTCCACAGGCCAAGCTCTTCGTTTCACATAGGTGATAATCAGGGATATTTGTTCTTCCTTTAGCTAGAAAACTGGGGAAAGGATTTATACTTTCTAAGTGAGCATCCCTTTGGTTCTCCATACATGACTTCTTTTTGCAACACAGATTCCACCAAGCTGTGATACGATCAAGGAAAATCATCAGATAACTTATGAGGCAGCCTTTGAAATTCATCAGATAAAATATTTGAAAAATAGACTCTTCTAAGGTACAGCTACTACTAGCCAAATAATGATTCTTCCAAAGACAACTGGGTAACAGAAGATATCAAACTTTTTTCTGGAATGGTATAAATATGCTATCTCACTTCAGTTTACAGATATTATCATTGGAAAGGGTAGAGTTTTAGTATGGGGATGTGAATAGCTTGTCTTTTGAGTCACCAGCTATTTGAAATTTGCAAACTGAGTCAACATCAGGCAGCTTCCACTCTCCTGCCAGCAAACAAGGAAATCTGCAGGAGGCCTGAAACTCTGGAAAGGCTGAGAAAGACAAATGTTTTGTTCAAGTTGTCAATACAAAATCCCAATATGGACCATGTTTAAAATAAGGATTTTTAACCACAGCACATCCAGCTGACTGGTGTACGGTAAAATTCCCACTCCTGCCTGTCTATATCACCCACCTTTTATGAAGCAAGTTCTCCGGCCCATGGCTTCTCAGCTTTCTCACTGGTTATTTGTACAGACATAATCTGAAACAGCATGGTTTAAGGTGTGCCAGTGCCACAGGGAGGTATGCATAGAAATTTTGCACCACTGAAAACCAGCGCAGGCATCTTACTGAGAGCTGCAGGTACAGAGTGAAGCCAAAATCATGTACTGCAGCAGAGCCTGACCAGGATAAGGCCCCTAGGTACTGTCAGCAAAGGCACAGACAAGTAATAACTTTTCTGAAGCAGCTAATGTATGCCGGGAGAGAATAGAATATATTTACCAAGACTCACAAAGCCCCTTCAATTGCTTTTGCTACATATTGAAGGTGGCAAAGTTCAGGCACTGACGACACTGTCAGCGAATCTGAAAATAATAATTTTCCAGTCAACGATGCTCATGATTAGATGCAATGTCATAAAGAGAAGTTTTGAAACATTAAGCAATATTGAAGATTATGTAGAAAAATGCTAAGTATTCAAAAGCATTTTATTTTGCTTTCAGTGCTTTCCTTATTTTAACTTTGTGGTTTCACATAAAAGACATGCTCTGGAGTAGAGCTACAGGAATGATGGTGGGGTTTGCTGTTTTTATAACTCCAGCAATGTAAAATTTAACACTCACAGCATTCTGGAAAGTGAAAAGTTCTGCTTTTTTTCTTTTCTTTTTTTTTTTTTTGGGGGGGGGGGTTGGTTTTTTGGGGGTTGTTTTTTTTTTCCCTTTAAATTGGAAGTTGGTGGAGTGCAAGGGGAAGGTACCACATAGTGGCCAGACTCTCATGACATATCTAGAATAAATCTCCTTGTGCAGTTGTTGGAGGTAGAGCACTCTTAAGGGTGGATCAAGGTCTAATCCAATAGGCCATTACTTACATTCCTAAATCTAGGATAGGTCTTGTCCCATCCTTAACTCCTGTTCTGTTGCAGTGGGCACGCAGCAGCTTTATTTTTCCTGCTTTCTTTGATTTGTGAGAATGCAGTTCAATATGGTCAGTTGGAATATCCAATGAAGGCAATCAAATAGAAAATGAAAATATTAATAAATCTCAAAGAACATAAGGATTGTCAAGCACAGTCCTATAGATCAAACTGCATTTTAAGAACCTCTATAATCTCTTCAAAAACTGGCCTACCATGTGTCAGAAAAGTTATTTAAAAAGGAGTCTCTGCCTTTGATGTGCTAACAAAGGGAGAAATGACAGTAGGTATGAAAAAAAATGGTGGGTCAGTCAGGGATTCAAGACCACTGCTGTGACAGTGGTATAAAACAATGGCTAAAAAGCTTAGCTGGGAAACTGCAAATAATATTTTAATTGCACAATAACATTAAAAGTAATGGCGGTGGTGGTGGTGGTAGTAGGTGGTGTCAGGGAATCCCACAGCAGCAAATATCAGCTGAACCTCTGTGAAAATGAGCAATTACTTGTGCTATGTAAGAAAGGCATATCACAGACCTGGAATCTTTTCTTCGAACTGGGAAAAACAAAACGTCTTTCAGCTGAAAGACACTGAGAGAAATATTGTGAGAAAATAATCAGGCAAGACAGAAAAGTCTGTTTAGGAGACATCATGACTACTGTTATAAGGTTCTTAAGATGGGAGAGGACAGGAGATTAAAAAAAGTACACATATTCATATCCAGTTGTGCACCAGAAAAGATAAGTCTGGGGACAGATCTGGAGCTCACAGGCAGGAAGGTATCCAAGTGAACAGAAGGTTTTCCTACTACTATGGGGAAATATTTAACCTAGGTATCATTAGCTCATGCAGATCTTTCATCTGCTCTCTCTGCAAAGAGCTAACGGATAGGGCTTGGAGGGAATCATGCTCTGCCCAAACCCCAGCTGTCAGAATAGTGCTCCACAGGACAGATCCGAGCCTTCTTTACAGATAAAAATATAACTATATATGAGGTTGTACTAAGAGCATGTGATCAGCTAGCTCTAACCAGCAATATAAAATGAAAAGTAACCTATTCATTCTAAACCCCATTTAGAAGTTATGGGGCCAATATTCCAGCATGAGGAAAGGTGGACAGCCACACTGTAAACCTTGGAAAATGATTATGCTATCAAAATAACAATAAAAAAAAATCTTTACCTATTGAAACACAAACAATTCTGCTATAATTACAAATATTAGGAACTGTAAGAGACAGCATCAAGTGAAGAACTAAAAGAGCAGGGATTACAACCCCTGCTGTTTCGGCAAACATTTTTATTAGCTAGAGAAGCAATGGAATTAGACCAAAGGGAATGAGTTTCTGGAAGCTATTTACCAACTATAAACTAGCAAAGGAACAGGGAATTCTAGTTACATTGCAAGCCATTAAAGTTGCTTTTTCTCTTTCCTTTTTTTCCCCCCAAATGGCTGTTCAATATGAAAAATTACTCTGTCAGCAGAGACTCTTCATAACCCACCCTGATCAGCAACCTTCATTGCTTTATTGAGATAAACAGGCAGTACGCAACCAAATTATTTTACACAAATGGAATCAAAAATTCAGAAACAAGGTTTTGTCATGTGAGAATAGAAACTAAAACCAAATTTGGATGCAGCCTGTCAAACAAATTAGCAATGAGCAGCCAGTTCTAAACTATCCCTTGATTCAATTCCTCTCAGGTGAAGTTACACAAAATGATTTACTGACTAAAAAACTTTTTTAATTGTTTTGGTCAGTATCTATTTTTGTTATGGACACTAACTATTCCTGCATACTCTAGTGTAAACACTATGTTTTGGTTACGTATGATAAATAGAGAATAGTGATCATCTTCTTTTATGTTCTGTTTTCCTCTCATGAAGAAAGAGGCATAAAAGCTTATTCTCTTCATTTAAGCCTTATTTAATAAATAACTTGCAAACATTTTTGTTAGATTAATTTTTTATTGGAAAATAATATTTTCTCAAACCTGAAACATTTTACAATATAACATCAAATGTTACAATATGTTTAAAACAAAATAATGTGAAATGTGGTTTTTTTCTAACTTTTCTTGATATTTTCTAATTTAAACACAAAAGAAGTCATGTTCTGCCCATGATGTTTTGTTTCCTCAAAACAAAGACTTCAATAACTCATATTCTATCCCATTCCTGAATTAAAATTTTTCAGAATACCTTCCCATGACATTTAAACAGTTTAATCTGTCAATGATAGCCAATAGCTGTGTTCACTGTCTCTAAATCACTCAGAACTCCGGGTTTAGAGAGGTCTCAACAGATTCCCAAACCCCCACTGTTCAAGTTAGGACCCATTATACCTCTGACTTTCCACTTTTTTTCTTAATTTAACCAGTTTCTTTGAAAAGTATTAAAAATTAATGAATGTTTTGCTTAAACCCTTGCTTTGAGCAGGGCAGAGTACCTTTTAATCCGAGTTCCCAGCTTCTGGCACTATGCTGTGATCTGCCCTGTACGCACTGAGCAGAGCCCTCCAATGCCGCTGCAGGCAGCTGGTGTTGATTCAGCTTTTCTGAGAGGCCGGTGAATCGCCGTCTTCTACTTCTGCACACTGTGGCTTTATCACTGAGCCACCAAACAAATAGACACGCTTCTACCCTTGCTACCATTTCTGCAGCTCAAGTCTCCTTGACCACCTATAGCAGGTACTTTAAGGTTCACTTTTTGTCACCAGCCACCCCACCTTTTGAATCTTGTGATTACTTTAGGCTATTTTTGAATGCTCTTCTCTCTCCATAATCAGTTAATAATCTCCTGTAAGATTAAATGTTTGGTGGGAGGGGTTGTTTCAGAAGAATAAAAATCAGGAAGTTTTATAGTCTCTTTGAGTCTATTTTTTCCCCTCAAATGAACAGAAAAATCAATTATTAGCTAGCATTATACAGTGGTTCATGCTTCTGTAATGATCCAGACTCTCTATAGACAATGAAAAAATAACCTGCTAAGCTGCACTCAGTAGAGCTAACTTGTGATCATTAGCTCCTGAAGCACTGAAACTTCCCAACTGGGCTAAATGGAGAATCTCCATTAGTTGTCACTAGGGAGGTATATATTTTCTTTGCAAGACAGCAAATGCAAGTGGAATAACCACAAAAACATGAAACTGCATGCAGAAAATGGTGACTGAGTCTGCTTCCCAGCTTCCTATTTCCCAACTTCCCATTAGGGACTTTTGTTAAAAAATATATGTTCTGGATGGAAAAAAGTCCTTTTTACGCTGTGGGAAGGTTGCAGCAGCAATGATTCATGCCAGTTTGCTCTCAAAGCCTTCTTACCAGAATGTTTCTTCAGCTAACTAATTTTCCCACAGACCCAAGATTTCCAGTCCCCTATTAATGGCAGGAGAGAATGGCCATGAGTTTTCGTGCCTGCATGCAATTTCACTGTTTCCAATGCCAGGCGGACAGAAATACATAAAAATACATACTTTGTATAGGAAGAGCATCTTTTTATCCCTTCAAAAAAACAGTGCCACACCGGATTAAAGGTTTTCCCTTATTAAGACCTTTTACTTAAGGGCAAGATTTACTTTGTCATAACCAGAGAAATAACACCAGCGCTGGTATGCCATAGACAAACAAATTCCTGCCCAGCTGTATCAGTGTGAAGGTGAGAACAGCTAGCCCTCAGAGGGAAAGGAATATCAGGACACCAGATGTGTTATGCTGAGGCCTCTAATGACACATTTAGACCCTGTACAAGTGGGCATAGACCATTGCACATCTGCCACCAAGTCCAGTCCCTGCTGCCCTGCCCCTTCCTCTCTGGGACCTGGCTCAGACCTCTGCCCTGGCCCCTGCTGAGCCACCCCTGCTCCACCACTTCGCTTTGCCTTCTCATCCTGCCACCGCTCACCATCCAGCTTCTCCTTCCCTACCATGAGCTTCCCCCCTTCCTCCATTTCTGTTCCCCAAAGTCTCAGGTTTCTTCTCTGAGTTCTCCTCTATTATCTTCCCCACACATGAACATGGGTTTTATATTTCTGGCATACCAATGGCAAACCCTCATTCTTTTCACCAGAAATCAGTTCATCATACATTATAAGTATAGAATCAGAGCATATTATTCAACAAAGCATACAAGTTCTGGCTGCTTTCCAGCACAGAAAAATACAAATTTCCAGTGAATTATGTACACTGGTATGAAAGTTATAACACCCTGTTGGGAATCCAACATGGATTCTCTCTATATCATTTCTTTTTCCCTGCCCATAATAAATCGCATTATGTGAAAAAATACAGAGCTCTCAGGTATTTTGATTTATAGCTATCTGAAGAAAGTTAATACACATCTGACAACATGTATACCAGCTGCATACAGCTGCAGAACTATTTCCATTTTGGAGTAAAAAGACCAAAGTTAAAGAGATTAAAACTGAGAGGTTACTTGTTAGTCAGGAGTAAGAATGAGAAATTAAAATTACATCAGTGAAGAAATAGACCCCAACTTTAATTATATGCTTCCAGATTTATTTGTGCTTGCTTATTTTGTAATTAATATTTTCTGCAAGAAATGTAATATTTTGACAGATGCAATGTTAGTAGGATGGCCTGTAGAAGTGAAATGAGCGAAGGCTTTTGCTGATTTTAGTGTACACAGTTTCAGCCTTCATGTTTTTCAGACCTTTATCATCTACTGCTGTTGCTGATAAGAAAACTTGCTTTACTTCGATTTCAGCAACCAAATCCATTAAGATTCACATTGTCAGAAATGTAAGCCTTCCAGAACAATCTTGGGTGTGGGAGTTAGCTAACCTGAGTACTCTCCTAATAGAAGTCACTGCTTCTTTTTAGCTATAGTTTACACGTTTTCTGGTTTGTGTTTGATGGGGAAAAAAAGAAATGAAATTTGCTAGCAGCAGCACCTGTTATTGACAGGAACATCTCTCTGGAAGAAACTGGCACATTTACTATCAGCACCTTCTCACACAAGTATCCCTGTGAAGGACTCTGTAGTACACTCTGCCATTATGCACACTAGAAATTACTGCAGTTTTTTTCTTGGAACCATTCTCAAAAGTCAGGATTGTCCATAGCTTTGCTGCAAACTTTATGGTGATAATTTAGCCTAATTCATGGAACCTCATTTTCTTTAAAATCCTCTGGAATAAGGAATTACACATAGAAGTCCTTCTCTCCCCCATGCCAATACAAACCTGCCCTGCATTATTAAAGACACAGGCATACCTGCTTAAGCCACAGCAGCTAACCATGTCAGCTGATTAAAACTCCTTGGGCAAAAGGTCACAGAAATGAGAACTTCACAGCTAAAGGATGACAAGCTGCAAGTGATGAAGAAGATGACAAAACCATCATTTTTCCAAGTTTCCGCTTCCTCCAACCTGACACAATGTGGTATAAAGTCCATATGGGCTGTTTTCCACTCTTGTCTTAGGGAGCCATTGAAATTCCTCTCACTCCATTGGGAAAAAATGCATCCTTATACAATCTGTGATGCCCTGTGGTTAAACTGTTTGTTCAGCCTCACTCTCTCTCTTCCCTCAGCTAATATCTTAGAAATTGTTCTTGGCCAGAGTCACACAGGAGCTCTCTACACAGAGTGTGCATGAAGCACACCGTCTTGCCCACGTGCACGTAAGTAAACTGACAATTAGCCAGGTAGACTTCCCCCTGTAATGGGACTATACTGGTTTCAGTAACAGCTTCCACACAGTCCTGCATGTTACCATATAGATATACCCTCCGTGCTGGTGAATGATTACTATGTGACAAAAATAAGTCCATCCTTTTGGGAATTATTTTCCTTGAAAAAATGAAATCATTTAATAATGGTTTGACAAAGTTCCATCATAAGCTTTCACATCTCTCTTTTAATAGTATCAGTGGGGAAAGAAAGCCATAAACATTCTGACAAAATCAAAGTTTCTTAGCTCAGAAATGCCATTGCCAGCCTGATGGCTTATCCTGTATGCACTGGTCAGTGAAGATGTAGGTGCTGGTCAGGCAGCATCATGTCCTGCCTCAGTAGTGGGCTTCCTGTCCCTCCCCTACTTGCTGGGGGGCTCTGAGGCAGGTTGGTACCGAGCCCATCCCAGAAACAAGGCTGAGAGGCTCAGAGCTGCCATGTGCACTTTAGCTGTGCCATCGCTGAGTGGTCCCAAGCCCACAGCCCCAAAGCCACTCACCTGACTTCAGGACTACCGGGTACTCCTGGACACAGGGTTTTCCCTGCCCAGAAAGGGGAACAGGTGGGGCTTCCCATCACTCATTCAGCCAGCCTGGGAGTCTGGGCATTTACTGGGAATTTGTTTTGTCCTTCCTAGAGGTGGGCTCTGACTAGCAGCAACGCCAGCAGCCTGAAGACCTGGCAGAAAGAGGAGATGCTATACGTTCCTGAACCATGTTATTCCATCTTGTGAAAAGCAGCAATTACTCTGTTTTGAAATGAAACAGTACCTCAAACGCTTCGATATTCTTGCGGAAGAGAAGCTGGTTTTCCACCATTCTTTGTTATAAGAAAGCATAACAGCAAACAGGTCTCACACCTGCGATGGGCTGACTGAAAAGTGTTTTGACAAAATTATATCCAAGGGAAACACTTTTTCCTTTTCTTTCTAAGGAAAATCGGTGTTTTCTCTGGAGAAGTCAAACATCCAAAATACGTCTAGTTTTGCTTCTGGGTTATCACGTTTCCTGGATCATGTGTTTCATCTGCTTGTCCTCTTCCCAAGCTGGGCCTCCCCTTCCATGTCTCCCATGCTTTTGACCAAAAGGTTAAGCACCTGAGGGGCCTCACAGGTGCTCTCCATGCAGGGAAACCAACACACTGCTGGCACAGCACTTATTCACATGCTTCATTCATCATCATCATCATCTATAATATGAACTTATTATGATGCATAATCACTTTTGATGCCATGGTAAATGGAGCTGTTGAGTGTTGTAGTTGGAGTCCAACTCAGCCAGCCTCACACAGGGCACCAACTGTTGCAGCACAAACAACCTAGCAGGCTGCAACAAGGCTTTACCATTGGTCAGATTCTACTATCTGTGCTGTAGCTCCTTCCTCCAGAGGTCAGCCCACACTGCTCCTGCTCCATCTAACCCCCTCTCCCACAATCCTCAGAGCTATTTAACCACTTAGCAGGAATGAGCTACAGCTGCACATCATCCATGTCAACCAACCCACTGCCTCTCAGGCAAGGCCACAGCTGCATGTTATCAATGATAATCAACCCACTGCCTTCATTCCTCTACAGTTGGGTTGTAAGATTCATACGTAAACACATGAATTCCTGCCCTTAGGGGTTCACCTGCGTCCATTATTCCCACCAGACCTCTTTAGTAGCTTTGCTTTATTAGGTTTTCATCAAGAAGCTGAGGCTGATACCAGGTTAGAAAATGTTGTCAGGCTCATCATGGCTTGCTGTGTATTTACCAGTCCATGCAAAGGAGAAGGTTATCCTGCCAGTTCAAGTGATCCATCCAGGCTGGACACTGCCAAGCCCCTGCCTGGCCCATCGCTAGAGATAGCAGGGAGGAAAGGCTATGAATGAGGCCTTCTGTGCCTACTTTGGCAAGATTGCCTAGTACCCAAGTACTTCTATTATTTAATTCTCTGCTTTTGGCTCACCTAAGACACTTAAGTCTTCGACTCCTTTCCAAAGTCGTATTTCTTTCCCACCTCAAGCAATCATCTCCCACATTTGTCCCCGGGCCTTATAGCCAACTTACTTTGTTAGCCACTACCAGATGCCTGATTGTCCTGTCACCTTTTGTCGAAAGCAACAATTATTCAGGAAAAGCAAAGAAAAACTTTTTGTGTTGTGGGCTTTTTTTTCCCCCTCATCTGGCCAAAGCAATGACAGAGCCTCTTTCTATGCACCCCTAATGGTATAACTGAAATATGTAAAAAGCCAGTCTTCCTCCTGGGATGAACTCAGAATGCGCAGAGTCTATAGTGAGGCATTATCTTCCAAGAGACCACCCATGTTTTCAAGGATAAGCTTGATAAGTGGGCACTGCAAGAAAGCTGGCAAGGAACAATGCAAAACTCTTCAGAGTCCACTCAGAATAGAAGTATTTTTAAAGACCTTTTCTTAGGGGTGCCCTGGTGCTGATGGTTCAGAGAAATACAGTTAAAAAAACAGCTGAAAATGTTGTTGTTACAGTAAACATGAATTAAGTTTAATAGCCTTCTGCCCTCCATTTCAGGCCTCAAGTGCTCTCAAGTGGTCAATAAAACATTCCCTTTATTATAGTCTGTCAAATAATGCATACAATGCAGGTGAAAGGTTCTCAAATAAGTAAAGAGAAATGTTGTGCTAAGCAAATAGATGAGAACAAAGCAAAGACACACGACCATAGGTGCTACGGAGTCTCTTTGCTTCCCAGGTACCACACAGAGCTGCCATGGTTCCTCCTGCCCTGATGATGGGGTTGTCCTTCCAGACTGTTCCTCACAACCGCAAACTGCACAGCTGGGCTCCCCTTCACATTCACAGGCCAGTGGGAGCATTGCCAAGGCAACATCTGTGGCTGTCATGTTGGCACATAAAGGAATCCTTGAGCTACCTATGGTTGGGGCAGTTTCACAGGATCACCAGATAATTCAAGCTGGAAGGGGCTAGGAGGCCTCTAGTTCAAACTCCTGCTCAAAGCAGGGTCAGGTATGAGATCAGACCAGGCCGCTCTGGGTTTATCCAGTCCAGTCTTGAAAACCTCTGTAGACAGACAGCACAACATCTCTGTGCAACCTCTTCCTTGTCCCAACTGTCACTGCTTCTGTCTAGTGCGTGACAAGAAAGGATGGAAACCACTGACCATGTGGTTATCTGACCTTCTTCTGGGAAAAAATACTTGTGGTGTACTTGAATGACCAGAGGGTCATATCTTATTCACATGCATACAATTTCTGGGTGGACATGGTTTGTTTGCAGAGAATAAATTTCACAAGTGTTCATCAAATGGTGGTTGTGACTTTATTACACCTGAATATAATGTTCCTAAGCTTTGGTTAAGGGATGATGAGAGGGGGAAGGAGAGAAGTGACAGCACTGATGAGGCAACAGGCTTTGAGCTCATTTCTGCGAGGAGGTTTTATCCCAGCCACTCTTGGGAAATTATTATCTCCAAGCTGTTCCACACAGAGTGTGTCTGGATGCCCCAGCTGAGCTTTCCTCCATCCAAACACCCCTAAGTTTGTCAGTGTATTGCTTGTAAGAATCTGGGTAGATCTAATAGAAATACAAGCAAAGTAACTGTGATTAAATCCCTTCACTTAGGCTGCACTTATATTGCTTTGGGGATTAGTTTTATTTAATTTTATTGTGTAAGTTTTTATTTGTTATTATTATTTCACTTTTACTTTTGTTTCAATTTGATAAACCAGAAAACTACTTCTTGGAAAGTTATATCCAAGAAGTTTTTCATCAGACTGAATCTAGGAGGATTGTGTTAGGAAACTAGTAAAAAGAGGCCCTATGAAGTAAAGCATGTCATAAAATCATGAATTTGAAGAGCTTTGAAGAAAGTAATAGACTTTCAACCCAAGCAGCAGTAGAATGATAAACAAGGAGGAAAAAAAAAAATCAAATACTCATCAGCTTTCAGAAAAAAATATATAACAATATTATGCTTTAAACTGTACATAGGGTAATAAGCATGCATTTGAAGTCCCTGTTGAAACTTCGCCTCTGGTTTATGACAGTATAGTATTTCCAAACATTCCCTTGCTTGTGAAAAGGATTTTTTCCAAAATACTGCGTGAGTGACTCCTGGGGTATAAGTAAAACCCCCTATGATTCAGCAGAAGTGTGCAGGAGATACAAGAGTAAATGTAACAGAAAGCTGACTTTCATCCAGCAGGTCTTCTGCTTTGATTTCACCATGAACTGGAACTCTGGTCAAGCAGAGGCTCCCTTCTACCTCTGCCTCTGATAGTGCTGTGTGATTGGGCAGGTTATCTGAGGACTTAGTCCCAAGGAATGATGCTTTTAAAGGTTTCAAATTTTCTGAGTTGTAGTTTTTATGCATGGAAACACAATCATTACTTCAAGGGAAATTAGTTCCCCCATATAGTGCTAGAGTAGTTATACTACGTTGTCAGCTGGAGTGAGCTGTGTGCTGATTTACACCTGCTGAGTCCTTCATTTGCCAAAATACTCATCTCATCATGCCCAGAAGCCCCTACAGACTTTTAACAATCTGATGTAAACCAATCCAAAAAAATAGTTACTCTTCCTGCCACAGTCCTCTCTGGGTGTCACTGCACAGTGTCCTTTACAACAGAAGGAGATCATCCGCAGGGCAAGTTTTTCCTAGGAGCCTGGGCTCTGCTCAGCTGAGTAGGGCCATGCATATGTTGCAGGCGATTTTCACTATTTTCTGCTTCCATAACAGAATTGTACTTTGGCAAATAAAATCTATTGAAAAAGCAATCAAAGATCATATGAAGGATGAAACTTGGAATCAAACTAAGAACAAAGAAAGAACTTATTTAATTGCATTAGCAGGCAGTAGGACAGAAAATATATTAGTTTTTGAATTACCCAGGACAGAAAAAGCTCCTAGGCTTCTACCCTGTGAAATTCAGCATTTTTGTTAAGAGATTCTATCTGTACATTGGAAAAACAGGTGAGGTTGTGTAGCCAAAGCTATGAGTGTCCTTCAAGCCATTCTGTCAGCAATTATCAGAGTGGAGCTGTACAAATTCCTTCCTTGACTGGTCCTCTCTGTACAATGGACATTTCAAGCTACACACCCATATAAAGCTAGGTAAGGCAGTACATGTATCAGGATGATCATGAATTGAAACAACCACATCTGCCAGCCCCTCCTTTTAGTATTTTTTTTACAGAAGAGAACAAAACCAGTTTGCATACTTTAAATGACTTGAAGCCAGGATGATGCTGGTGATCTGTCAGACTTCGGCGAGGTAAATTGAACAGAGTGATACCTATAACTCAAGTGTCACGAAAATGTAGTCCCAAAAAATCTTCCACAGAAAGGTTTTTACAATGTGTTTAACACCAGCAGAAACTGTCAGGCAAGATTTCAAGGGAAAATACTTCATTTTATCCTAACCTATTGAAGCAATGGACCTGAGTAATTATACTAGACACTCACAAAACACTAAAATACTTACTTTGCTAGACTGGAAAACACTGAAAATATGCAGAATCGTTCACTTTCCTGAAAAAAAAAAAAAAAAAAAAAAAAAAGAACATATTTGTACCAAAATACTATTTTCAAAGCTAGTTTTCTCATGAGTTTTTCAAAAATGTTCCATACAATTTAAAGTTAATGGGGATGGAGCCAATCAAATTGGAAATGCTGCTAGGAAGAATGCTTCTTTTTTTCCTCCCCACAGAGCAAAACTGACCTATGCAAACAATTGGCCTGTCTGACTTCTTGCCATATACAGCATTAAGATTTTAAGGTTATCAAGATCTCCCAAAGACTAGAATGTTTCCACAGATGGAAAGATAATTCACTTACACTGACCAAAAAAAAAAAAAAAAAACCACCAAAAGAACTGAATGGATATATAAATTTCCCACTGTGAGACAAAGCCAATAAAAATCGTGTAAGGTTAGGGAGAAATCTACTCAGCGAAAACATTTCTCTTCTTTGATTGTCCAATATGTTCATTCATCTGCTCTGAAGCATCTGGTATTGGTCATTATTGGAGACAGAATGCCAGCCTAGATGGTCTATGCTCTCATCTGTCCTTCAGTTGTTACATACATTCAAACATTTTGTGACTTTTTTTCTGTAGGGACATTACAAAATTTACAACAATTTTTTTCAACAAAGCTTTATGACAAGCTATTTGGTCATATAGGAAGAAAAGCGAGAAATTTTTCTTACTAATGTCAGGATGCCTTCACATGATGCATCAAATGAATCAGCACATTATGCATTTTTTAATCTTATATTGCAAAATAACAGCTTATTAATAAAAATTAGTTTGTTATCTCAATAACAAAGTGGGATAGCTCAATTAACTGGCTGCTGCATTTCTCTAAATTACTTCTGCAAACTGAAATACATCAAAATGTTTGTAACTGGAAAATCCTTTTGTTACTGCTCACTGGGTCACTGCAGTCACAGAAGTAACACATGTCACTACATCTCAATCTGAAATCTCAGCAGACAATCCATTGCTCATACCACTGGGAATAGAACAGTACAGCAGGATTAATGTCATCAGGTACTGCAGCTGTCTCCAGTATGTAGTCTCCTAAGTGACTGGAGCATAAACTCTCATAAGGAAAGAGAATCAAAATACATCTTTCACAAGAAAAGGTTCGTAAGGCTTTGACCTCGGTGCTGACAGAAGGTATTTCAGTAATGCAAAGATATGTTTCCTATGTGTGCTACAGTCATCCATATGGTGTACTCCCTGGTACTTCATTTTCTGAGTGAGATGATCGACTCAAAGGTGCCTATGCTCTGCATCCAAACCCAATTAATTCATTCCCCTACTTTCACTAGACCCATTTCGTGTTTCCTATCTCAAAATGTTGTGAAGTTTATTCTTAAAAAACAGATTTAGCTCCTCCTCTCCCATTAGATACCTCATCTAAAACCTGAGTGTAATAATAGGTAAAAGCATCCTATCAGTTTCCAGCCAAATTCTTTCATGACCATTTGCTGTCATTCTAGCAAGGAACTGGATGGTACTCTGCAAATGTTGATGGCAATAAGGACACACCCAGTTCTGTGCCCGTGTGACTGCAAGTACTCTCCAAACTATCCAGCTGCAACAAGGTCTTTTACCATCTCATACCAACACACTCTTCATGCCAGTCCCTCTGCTGCCTGCTCCTTGTCTCATCTCACCCAGGGCATGTGTTCTCTCTTCTTCCTCGGCTGCTCTCTCTCCGTTGACTGCCCAAGATCTTAACAGAACCAGCCACAGCTGCACCTTATCTACATCAGCCAACCCACCGCCCCTGAAGCCAACCCACAGCTGTATGTTATCAATGCTAATTAACCCAGCTTCATTCCTCTACACCAAAGCTGGCAGAACAAGCTGGTGTAAGGAAGACAGCTTAGAAGAAGCATTCTATCTTCCAGATTTGCCCCACATGTAATCATGAGCACAGTCTTCATGAAAATGAAATAACAGACCAAATGCTTGAAGGTTGATGAGATTCTGTACAACAGAATCTTCTAATGACACTTGATTTCTGCAACTTTACTATCCTTCTTTAAAAATATAATTTTTTTTTAAGGAAGTCTAAGACTAGTAAGAATGAGCCAATTAAGGACAACAAAATTAGTATTATCCAAAGAAACACAAGGAAGGGAAAATTAGAGTTCCACATAGGAAATAGAGAGGAGATACTCAGTCCAAGAGAGCAAGGTAGGAAGCCAAAGAAGAAAGGAGGAAGGAGAAACTTTCTAACCTGTCAGATAAAGCTTTCTTCTCCAGTCATTCCTTTTCTATGATTGTTGCTTTTTACAAAATGACTGTAAAACAGAAATGCAAGCACTTATTTGTATATCTTGCACAACTGCAGTCTCTTGCCCTAGCATCTTGGACTCATGGTCACCTTGGTTCTTACATAGGCAGTGGTTTTGGATGTGAAAAACCTTCAGCAATTTCATGCAAAATGAGACTGACTTAAGATACAGATTTGTAGCAGTCTTGTACTTTAACATACTTCCTCTGAGAACTGGGAAATCTGGGTTCGACCTTCCTCTGGCAAAGAAAAAACATGATCATTTCTCACATTCTGAATCCTACAAGGAGGTGTAAAGTAACTATATTTCCATAGAGAAATTGGGAAGGTCCTTTCATAGATTATTTTTAACAGGAGAAAATAAGTAAATGAAGAGAAATTAGAACACAGGTCTAGTCTGAAGCTTGGGCTGTATGAGTTGATCATCAGAGCCTGTGAAGGGTTGTCTGAGTTTATCAGCAGATTTATTAACTGGTATCTCCAGTGTGAAATAACCTTGTTTGCACAAGGCTGGCCTCTAAATTAGCTATTACTAGTCACAAAATAAATCCTAAAATTTTTGTTTTCTGAAATCTACCCTCATTAATTACATGCTCAGTGGCTGGTAAATAGAAGAGTAGGAATGATTAAGAAATGCATAGAGAATGAAACAGAAAGCATCATGTTACTGCATAAATACACAATGTGCCTACATCTTAAATGTTGCATGGAGTTCTTGGCAAACCTTTTTTAAAAACTTTATAGTGGAGTTAGAAAAGGACAGAGAAAGACAACAAACACTATCAGATATGTGGAATACATTCCAGATTTGATGAGACTGTAAATGGCTTTAAAAAGCCAGTGAAGGGGATATGATGTTGCTTGATAAAATTAGGAATTTTAGGGAGGACATTTATTGTTTCTCAGAGTACCTGGAAGAAACAGAAATCTGTAGAGGAATGAAGCTGGGTTAATTAGCATTGATAACATACAGCTGTGGGCTGGCTTCAGGGGCGGTGGGTTGGCTGATGTAGATAAGGTGCAGCTGGGGCTGGTTCTGTTAAGGGGTTGAGAGCCAATGAAGAGAGAATGCATGCCTGGGATGAGGCAAGAAGGGAAGGCAGCTGATGGACTGGTGTGGAGAGTGTGTTGGTATGAGATGGTAGAAGACCTTGTTGCAGCTGGATAGTTTGGAGAGTGTCGTGACAATTGGTGCCCCATGTGAGGACCTTCAGATTATGAGGCTGAGTGTAATGAGCAGTGATAGCGGTGATGGCTGTGCTAAGGGACGTTTGAAGTTTTGAACAGTAATGGCAGCGACCCAACATAGTAGAGGCAGGTGGGGATAGCCTGTGATCTAGACCATGTTGAGATAGGTGGGAAAAGCCTGGGGATCTGGCTCAGGCACCGGTAAAGGTGAGCCATTGGGATCAAAGAGAAGGAAGCCTGACTGTTGTGGAGTTAAGAGACTGAGAATAACCGGCAATAGCAGTGGAGTACACGGCCAGATGTGGCAGCAGCCCACAGCGGCTGTGGGTCCAGAGCTGGTCTGGCTAGGCAGTGGTGATGGCTGTGCTGGGGAAAGGTGCGGGAGCAGTGCGGTACTGCGAGTGGCTCCTGCCGTTGATGCTGCTGCTCAGCCTGGTGGTATTCTTGCCAGCGTTTATGTGCTTGTTGAAGGTGTCTCCAAGTAAAGAGGAAATGGGTGAGCACAAAGATGTTAAGAAGTTTTTCAGGACACAGAATGATGTTAGTGCTGTATTCTAGATCTGTTGCTGAAAGCTCCCTCAGGTTACTGTCTAGTGAGACCCAAGAGGTGAAAGGACAAGGCACTATAAGTTCATCAGAACTGCCCTCTGAAGAAATCAAAATCCCAGATGCTAAGAAAGTAGATAAGAAGAAAGGTGAACAACTTGCAGAAGATGAAAAGCCCAAGATAAAAGTGAAGAAGGAATATGAGTATAGTTCAGGGACAAGTTATCCAAATTGTATGAAAAGTTTATTTGTAAAAAGTTTGTGATGGTTGGTAAAAACATGAGGTATGAAATGTTAAAAAAAAAAGGGGGGGAGGAAGTGTAGAGGAATGAAGCTGGGTTAATTAGCATTGATAATAGACAGCGGTGGGTTGGCCGATGTAGATAAGGTGCAGCTGTGGCTGGTTCTGTTAAGGGGTTGAGAGCCAAAGAAGAGAGAGCAGCCGAGGAAAAAGCAAGAGAAGAGAGAGCATGCCCTGGATGAGGTGAGACAAGGAGAAGGCAGCAGAGGGACTGGCACAAAGAGTGTGTTGGTATGAGGTAGTAAAATACCTTGCTGCAGCTTGGTAGTTTGGAGAGTGCTGCAACAGAAATTGGCCATTGTGAAATCATTGGATAGCACATTTATAATAAGAACTATATTTTTAATATGAATCTATCTAAATTAGGAGCTCATTGCCAGAGAATCGCCACAGAATTTCACAGGGGCTAGTAGGATAAACCGTTTCAAAGTGCATAAAACAAATTCACAGAAGTTAAGGTCATTAGTGCCTCTTGAAAACAATGTTCTAAGTACTAATTCTAGCTCAAGCAGGCCTTTAATTGCTAATTGCCATAAATACATCTTTAAAACATGTAAGGGTCACCTCATTCTTATTAGAGTAGTCTGATCTGATACATGTGCTTTAAAAGTGCTGGTTTTATTGATCTTGGCATTTCCAAGATATGTATTAATCACCGAGTCATGACAGGACTGTGTTAGTTCTGAGCATACACAGGTACCTGAAGAACTTTAATGTGAAAAATGGAGACAGTTCCTCAGTTAAACAGTGTTTTATTTACTAAGCTTCCTCATACAATCAGTTCAAGTGCCTTAGTAGTGTATTATGTATCACAGGCTCTTTTAATACTGAGGCTGAGGGAACAGATTTTAGTTTAAAAGAAATCTGTAAACTCTCTAGGAGGAAAAAAAACCCCAGCTCTCTCTGAAAAACACACAGAAAAAGGTTACAGTCTTAGATATTTCTATGGAATAAGCTACCCATACACAGTTTCACATTTTTTGTACAGAGATCAGTTTCTTTACCAGAATGTTAAGTACAGCAACAACCATTAATGTCAGCTTTATAAGGGCTTTCTTTGCCCTACTTTTCCCTGACTCCACCTCTGCAATGGACTTAATGCAAAAATTTATATCATATGAAAACTTGTAAGCTTCCTCATTGCTGTATGTTTTCCCTCTTTATCTGAATCAAATCCAGTCTCTCAAATCTTCCCACGAAAGATGCTCAAAAGCATCTCACGAATCAAGGTTTCAGGTCTGCAGCCAAAGCTGGTATTTATTTTTACCCAATGAAAGGACCTTTTCTCCAGACACATGATACAGCATCCTGAATTACAATTTAAACACATGCCCATCCAGAAAACCAGATGTTTACTGGGAGAAAGCTTTGTGTATTTTATTAAAAGAAAATACAACATGAAGTCATAGAAGCACAGAACGGTTGAGGTTAGAAGGTGTCTCTGGAGACTGACTAGTAAAACCCTCTGCTCAAGTAGTTTCAACTGGAGCTGGTTGCCCAGGATTGTGTCCAGACAAGTTTTGAATATCTCTAAGAATGGAGACTCTCCTTCTCCTCTGGGAAGCATGTGCCAGTGTTTGATCATCTTCACAGTCGAAAATGTTTCGTCTTCTATTTCACTGTTCTGCTTTGTTTCAGTTTGTGACTATTGCCTCTTGTCCTGTCACTGGGCACCACTGAGAAGAGCTTGTCTTTGTCTTCTTTATGGTCCTCCATCAGGTATTTATACAGATTGTTAAGACCCTCCTGAGCCTTTTCTTCTCTCCTCTTTGCCATGCTGAACAGTCCCTGCCCTCTCACCTTCTTCTCATATGTCAGATGCTCCAGTCGCTTGATCATCTCGGCAACCTTTTGCTGAACTTGTTCCGGTGTGTCCATGTCTTTCTGGTACTGAGTAGTCCAGAACTGGAACCAGCACTCCAGGTGTGTTTCACCAGTGCTGAGCAGATGGGAAGGATCACCTTCCTTGACTGCTAGTGATGCTTTTCCTAATGCAGCCCAGGAGGCTGTTGGCTTTCTTTGATGCAAAGGCATGTTACTTGCTCATGTTCAACTTCATGTCCCCCCCCAGGACCCCTGGGGCCTCTTCCACAAAGCTGCTTTTCAGCTGGCTGGCGCCAGCCAGAACTAGTGTGTGGGTTTATTCCTTCCCATGTGCAAAACTTGACATTCCTCTTTGTTGAATTTCATGAAACTCACAAAGTTCACGTAGAGCAGAGGCAGTTTAGCAAAGTGGCTTTTTATCATGCACAGAAAATATGTTTCTGTTTATCTTCTGTTGTATATCCCTGTGGTTAACAAGTTGATACCAAATTTAAAAGCAATTTTCTGACTACTTTCATTTGAGATCATTAAGATCAGGGATGTAAGGGGGGACAAAAAAAGAAAAAGTGAAGCACTATAGATCAAAAATAGGTTCCTCTGATGGGCCTTGAATTATAATTTCTCTATTATGGCAGTTTTAAAGCTTGAAAGATGTCTATGAATATGTCATGATTAAATACTTTGTCAGTTAAACTTTTCAACTTCCCTGTTCTAAAAGAAAGCACAACAGAATCCTAATCATTCCCAAAATCTTTTTTTTTCTTTTTTTTTTTTAAGCCCAAGCAGGTGGTGTTCAAAGTGCCCAGGGAGACAAATCACCTGCATCAAAAACATCAATGTGGAAAGATATATCCCAGTCTTCAGTCTCGAAAGGAGAAAGCAATGCAGGAAACATTTTCTGTTAAGGTGCCTTGATGAGATGTAATTGCTATTCTCTCACCAAAAAAGAGCTCATTTTGTATTTTAGAATGTTTTCATATTTGTTCCTAATCGGCAGCAAGAAGGAATCAAATTACTGTTGGCAGTTCTCATATTAATACAACTTTTTACCTTAAATCTGTTTGATATATAAAGTTGTAACTTTCAGTTGAAGCTGCTTCTGTAGGACTGAGTTATTCAGTTATCTTCAAACGTCAGTAGCTCACTCATCACTAAGCTTCTACTTCTTCCAGCCTGAGATTATATGTAGGGACTGTATTTTCATTGAATCACATGATAAGGTTGGCTAGAAAATGGAATTTCATGAGGAAGTGGAAAAAGGCAAGGAGAAATGCTAAATGAGAGAGGAGGAAGAGAGGGAAGAAGAAAGGATAAAGCCAACACAATCTTGTTTGATTTCCCTTCTGAAATACAAAACACAAAAATTATTATTCTCCCTGGATGTTCACCCTTTTTCACTTAACTGCATCTCACATGATTAATTTATTACAAAGTTCTTCTTTATTCATGTATTTCTAGTTGTTTTATTTTGTTTTCTTAAATCATGTCTGCCTGCTACTCATTCATTTCTCATTCACTATTTCTTCTTCCACTGCATTTCCCTGCTGGCTCCATTTCCTCTGATCTGCAGACTGAATTCTGTGATTTCTACCACCTCTAATAGTTTTCTCTCCTGTGGTTTTTTCACCCTCATTGATTTAATCTATAGTAGCACCTGTCTGTGCCTCTGTTCATTCACATGATGCCTTGGGAATGGACATTCCATCTCCAAAATATTTCCAATGCAGATTACTTGCTAAAATGTTGCTGGATTTTGGTGGGTTTGGTGTGTGTGGTTCTTTTGGTTTTTTTTAAGAATATTAAGACTGGCTTTGGCTAGGAAGAAGTTATTAATGTTCTATTGTTCTATTTCTATTTCTGTCTGTCTGACTGTAGGTAGTGATGACTATAAACCTCCCCAAAGCACTTGTACAGGTGGAAGAAACTGTAAGAGGATCATGTCCTCAGGTTCCTTCAGCTCCTTTAATCATTTCCTCAATGTGTTATTCCTAAGACTGTGCTTTTCCCTATCCAGCTCTGTGGGGTGAAAAGAGAGGAGAAATATCTATTAAGGTCTGTTTTTTTGCTTAAGAAGTGACCCCTGTGTCCAGATGAGCTATCGCTCCAAACCATCCAGGTATCTGCTGACAAGGAATCCAAATATTTAACTTTCTCTCCAAAAGCCTCCTGGCCTTACTTGTTTCTTTTGACAGCACTTTCATCTTGCTATTGACAGATAACCTGGTCGTTTTCTTTTCTTCACCCTTTCCTTACAACTTTACACCAAAACTTTTTCTAAATCTTAATGGCTCACTCTTTCAAGACACCTGTAGCTGAAATACAGTTATAAACTAATATAAAACAATGTAGCAAAAGAGCTCATTTTAACCCATCTTTTGGGTTATTGTCCCATCTTGTAGCCATTCTCTAATGACCTACCTTCTACTCATTCTGCCCTAAAAATAACTCAGCTTTACTTCGCTTTATCTTACTCCTCAGTTCCATCCACCAACCACTGCAATGTCAACCCCCATTGCCAGTCAGCCAGTTCCATCCTACACTTAGAAAGTTTTTTGGCACCTTTGAGCTCCCTACAAACATCCACAAAATTACTTTGTTCTCTCAAATCATTCCCTGAAACTGTCCTTTGAATGATGCTTACAAGACTTGAAAACAGCTGGATGTCTGATAAACAGGGAGTGCTGCCTGCCATCCTTTCTATATTATCTGCTCCTTGATCCTCCCAGCTCTCTTTTGCACCCACCTATTGCCTTAAACCAGGAAAGAATGGCTTTAGGAGAGGATCTTGTCCTTTGGCTTTTGGTTAGTGCAGCATCTAACAGTGACCTTTACTGTAACAGAAACTTCTAGACACTATCAGAGGACATACCGTACACAAGTTAAAGCTGCATATAGAAGTATGATAGACACGTTCTGCCAACATTGTGAAAACCTGACAGGACCTGGGTGCAGAATGCCTAGCAGTGAAACTGTAAATCACAATGTCTACTAGTGAAAAGATGGTATTTTTTAGTAAATGTTCAAATAAATACAGCAAGTTAACACACTGGCTCTGATCACAACTGGGATGTAAACCCAGATTTTAAGAGTATTATATATCTGCAGGAGATCCAGTTGTATCAGAAAATAGTCCCGCAAATGCTACTGTATCCAAAATATTACATCTCGTCAGTTTTGAGAAATTATACGTGGAGAGCTTCTTAAACATGTACAGCTATATGCTTTTTTTTCTAATCTTGTTTCTTCATTTCTTATTTTTTTTTTTTTTTTTAATGGATTCAGGCATAGGAAATACACTTACTGAAAATTTGGGAGATAGAAATACAAAGTTAGATATAATTCAGAATACAATGGATGAAATGTATGAAATCACTCACTTAGGATTGTAAGTGGTTTATAAATAAATTGAAAAAACTTGAGATAACACTTGATGAACGTGATGTTATCTATGTGATGGTTCTTAGATTGCTATCTAAGAAACCAAGCTGGTGACCTGGAAATAAGTTCATATTAGAAAATATAGTATTAGTCCTAGTTCCTGAAGGCAAAGTAAGCAGAGAGGCTGAAATATAATCTTCTGTAAAAGATTGTAGATGGACCAGCCATAGATAAGCTTGAAATGCATTTACAGTATTTCTTGGCTTGTCAGGTTTTTTTTCTTACGAATGTCAATTATATAACATGTCAAATAATAGAGGAAAATCTCAGTCCAAAGAGAAGTTTTGAGAGACATAAAAAAAAATCAATCTACTCTGTAAGGGTCATGAGTCACATTTTACTTTGATAACAAGCTACAGTAATAAATATTGATTCGGCAAAGATTAGGCTTTCTGAAATTAAGATGGGAAGAATAATAATTATGACTAATATTCTTTTAATTCTGAATTTTGTGTAAAACTGAGTAATCACATAAAATACTAAGCTTCTGCTGGGAAGTCCTATGCCTATCACTAGTGCTCATTGTTATCACTACTTCACTAAATCATTCCAGTATTAGTTGCACTGTGACACTTCATCTTTCAGCTTTTGAACAGTCCAAGAGAAATGATTTAATGCACACAGGAACACGCGCACACACATTTGAAAAATCTGCAGAGAACTCAGAAACCGCTAGGAAATCCTGAACTGGAGTGAGGTGGAACCTGCTCCTTGGACGGAGTCCAGCAGAGCTCTCTTGTGGTCTGAGCTGTTCTCATGCAGCTACAGCAGTCTGCACCTGTCCTTTACATTAGAAACAAGCATATATAACCCTGGTTATCCCCTGCCTCTCTTCTGTATGTCACATTCAGTGTACCATGCCTTGAACTTGGCACCGTGAAGGTCAAAATGGACCATGTCTTCAGAGTCATCTGTCTGACTTTCATACGATTGTCATCAGCACTATATGGGGTCCCAATTCCAGTCAGTGCTTTTTGGGTCTCAAATATATTCACAGATTTTTGTCAAAACACAAAGAATTTTAGAAAACTTTTATTACGTACTAAACTCCTCCTTGCCTCCCAGAATGCTGAAGCTAAAATAATTTATAACATTGACATTTCACCATCTATAATTTTGTAGCCAATTTCCATTTGCCCTTTGCATTACACTTATGAATATTTGTTGGATTAAGTTTGGTTCTTGCCTACTCCACGAACTGCATGAGCAAAACAGTGTTGAGCTGTAATTTGACTCACTGTTAATTGCTGACATATGGCATATTGAATAAGGAGGAGAGGGGAAAGTACTCCTGGGGGGTAAGTGATTAGCAGTCTAAACATAAGAATTACTGACATTCCATGATTTTACACTTTCCGACTGTTCATTCTAAAATCCTGGCTCTCGTAATGTGCTGCTTTTCTGTTTATTTGGAAAGGAAGGTGCAGGAAATGCTGTGGTGAATTATTATAAGAGAGAAGTCAAAAAAATCATAAATCCTGCAAGTAAAGCAATCTGTCAGAAATGATCATGCATATTTAAAACTATTTACAAATGGGGCAAAGCATGAGCAGCTGCATCCAGTACTTAAAGCTCTCAGATGGAGAACAGATCATTTACAAACACCAATGAGCATTGCCTGGAAAACTTGCTGTATGTACACAGCGGACACCCGAAGGAGAAACTCGTCATTTACCACTCACACTTTCTCTAATGGGGAGATTATTTGGAAATGAGAAAATAATATATCACCTACGCTCTCGTAATCAAAAAGATTCTGTTTGAAATATCCACCCACTAGTAGTCAAATGAAGAGTGCAATAATGTGAAAAGTGGAAGAGCAATTCTTCACTTGATCAAGAGAGTCAGTAGCTAGAATATTTTAAGAAATAACTGTTTGCTCAGATATTGCTTATATTTCTCGGTGATACAGTTTAAATGCTAAAAAGTAGCAGAAACCTTACATACTACTGATACACCTTGAGCAAGACAGTCTTTAACAGATGGGCTATATCAGTTCAGGAAGGATCAGATTTACTCATGTTTAGGCAAGGATGGGTGTTTTATTACTCTATTCATCAACTGTAACTGAGTAGAAACCAAAATAGATTATCCTTTGACATAATAAAACTGTCCCAGAAATTAACAGTACTACAATATTATTGGAATTTTTCTTTTAAATAAATTTATCCCAGTGTTAAGAAAAGGGAAATTCCTCACCTCTGTAAAAGCTTCTAATCTAAATTCCATGGCTCTCAGTTTTGACTTCTGCTACATGAAGCTATCCCTGCCCTGGGGTGTCATAACTCCTTATTGTCCTTTCCATAGTCTGAAGAAAACAACGATCTAATCATGTAGGAGAGGAAAAAAATGCATCTGCAGGTGTGAATAATGGAACTTTCACATATACAGGTAGGCTCAACTATATTTCATTAGCTTTAGTTCAAAAGGGGTGATAAGAAGGAGCCAACTGTTTATCCAAAACTAAGTCAGTGCTGTAGGTGCGCAACAATAGGCAAAGCTCCTTATCAGAGTGAGACTGCAGAAAATGTCACAGTATGAAGAGAGGTTTTGATATAATATTCACCTGGACACATCAAGGAAATGAAAAACAAAGAAAAATAAGGCAAAATAGGTAAAAACATAGAAATATTTGAAATTAATATGATAGACCTTTAAAGCTCCTTACACTTATAAAGTGAAATGGTTTTATCTTCCTTTAACTAAATCAGTATGGCATGAACACAGGCAGCCTTCTGGGAACTCCACAGATCCTCCCAGAACAGGATTTCTAAAAACTAGCAAAAAAAGGTATTGCCAGCCCTGACCCTGTCTAGCTCTTCTATCAAAGAAGAATTGATGAAAGAACCTGTCCCCATCAAAAGATATTGTTCGATGAGCTGCAGTCCCACAGCCTGAAGATGGGGACAGAAACCACTGTGAACTAGATGTAGGGGAACTGCCGCCACTTCGCTGAAATCAGAGCAATAAGGAAGAGTACATGCTAGGCCAGTTATGGGAAGACGAACTCACCCTTGCCCAAACTTTAAATCTGTGCCTGTGAATGACTGCAGAGAAGAACAGAGCTCGTGGAGGAAATGCAAACGTATACAGAAACTCATGTATATGTACAATTTGTCAAAATTTCAGAGAAAAATCCACTTTCCCCTAGAAGATTGAAGATATTTTTGGAATTATTCTTATGTCCTGGACTAAAAAATTTTTCTAATCAAACTGTTCCTCAAATTTGCTATTTTCTTATGGAAAATTGAACGTCCCAAAGATTCTAAGACTCCTTTGGTCTCACAAACACTGTTGTTTAATTTCAAAAACACAATAATGTAAAAGCTACGTCTTCAACTTAAAAATCTCATTTGTTTGAAAGAACCTGCAAATGTTTAGGTTTTGTTGCATCCTGTCCCAAGCCACAACGTAGCATGCTGGTAGTCTTGTCAAGAAAGCACCAGTCACCTGAGGGGCTTGCAGACAAAGGTTGTGCCCTGCTGGACTTCAAGTTCAGTGTCACTAGTGAAGGCGCAGCAGAGCTACAGGAGGAGCCAGAGCCTCCAACCCATGTGAGCTAGCTGAGCTTATTTCTGAGACAGCATGCGGCAAGCCATGTATTGAAAGACCTTTGCACTGGGCTTCATAAGTCCTCTTGCCTCCTGGAGACAGCCTGTGTGCTTCACCCAGCATCAACTATTTCTACCTGTTACCCTTTAAACCATAATTTGGGAATATGAAGATAAACTGCTATGTTTTGCAAGGTGTGGCTCCCTTTAGTCATGTTAAAAATATGTTATTCAGTCAAAAGGATTCAGCATCAGTAAACCACAATATGACCCTATTCTGACTGGAATTCAACTCGAAATAAACAAACCCACTCTTATCTGTTTAACTCAGCCTGAGGTGGATCCATTTTTTTTCCCAGTTTCCTCACAGCTCGTCATACGTGCCACGTTGAATTGTACAAATAGTCGGTGACATACCATGTACAGCAGTATCAAACATAAAGTAAACAGTGCAAAATGTTGTTCTTCAGTGTTGTTTTGGTAACAATCAATAAACAATGCAAGTAAGCTTGGTTTCAGCTGCAAACTGCACATAGAGCGACTTCAAGCAAATCCATTATGTTTTCACTTACCAGAAACACGTACAAACATGTATTATATCACGACAGGTGTCCCCAAATACCATTGTAGGTCTAATTTACTTAGTTATTTTTCTAACATCACAGCAAATATTTAGTCTTATGAAGACAAAGGGTGGTGCTGATTTGAGCTTACTGGAGGTGTGAGTTTGCAAAGGCAAAAACATGCAATCAGCAAAAAAATTGCAGTTTTGTCTGTTCTTTGACAATGATCAGAGCTGAAGTTATTCCTTAGGAAAAAGTAAAATAAATTGGCAATTCCTTTATACTTCTGTTTACATAATGTAAGAAGAACACAAATGTAAAGAAAGTAAATTCCATTTTGAATGTAACAGTGTTCTTTCTCGTGTCTCCTATGCTACAAGGCTGCACTGGCCAACTCTAAACATTCTATACAGGATTAATTGCACAACATTATGGGCTAGCTGAAAGCTAATTGCCTAGTCTAAGCTGGACAGTCAATCTAGTTAACTCTGCTCCCCGTAGAGTTATCAGAGACAGACAGCTACCTATCTGAGTGTAATCATCTGTCTCTCACCCGGTGTGGAGTGCCTGTGTATCACTGGTGACTGCAGAGGAAGCCTGTGTAACTCAGGACAGACACCTAGATTTTACTTAGGCAATCCAAGTCAGATGAGAAGGCTTCCCTCCCATGTGGTGAGCTCACTGGGATGCTGATATCAGAGGTAACAGTTACAAGAGCTTCGTTCAGTTACCAGGCCATGTGGGAGGAAAGAGAGCGCTTCTCTCCATGTGGCTGGACATTTCCCATTGCAAAAGCCTCTCTCAGTTGCCTGCCATTTTCTGAAGTGCCAAGTATTTGAAGTGACCAGTGCTAGCTTGTGTCAGGCTGGTTGGTTAGTTTATTTCAAAAACAAGATGAGTGTACTTCCTATTCCCAACAGCAGAGAAAAATCTGCCTGCAGTTGGGACAGAAAGGCATTCATCCATGGGTTTGGGCAGGGATCCATCCCTTCTTTTGCCTCATTTTAAAACTTACAATTCACTCAGTACTGGTTAGTATACTCTTTCTTGTTGCCCCGCTTCCAAACATCCCCAAATGACTCAGGCAATCACAGTCCACAAGGCAGCCACTCAGAACAGCCCAGCCACTGAAACCCACCTACAGGGCTGGCAGCCTGAGCAGGGGCTTCGTAATTCTGAGCGTTGGTTCGAACAGCCATGTAGGAGGAGGCTACAGGCGTTGTTGAGGACCCTAAGTTTCTATGTATGTATTTCCTTTCCAGTTTGGGCTCGGGTCTGTTATCACCCTGTGAATTCCTTGAAAATCAAATTTGAGAGGGAAATGTCTACATAGCTAATATCTACATAGCTAATTTTACATGGAGCCCTGGCTCCGTTCTTAAAGCAACGCAATCATCACCTGAAACAGGAGAGAATTCAACAAAACTAGATTTCATTACATTCCTTGAACAAATTTGTTTTAGGAAAAGAAATCACGAAAGGATTCTGGAAAAGAAGCCAAAGGTGAAGCAGCATCCTGCAGCAAAGAAAAACGAGATGGCCTCAGGGCCATGGCCAAAAAACAGACTGGAAAAAAAGATATAAAAGAAAAGCAAGCAAACACAGAGAATAAGGGTGACAAAAATAATTTCCACGCAACTTTGCACTTTGTGCTGCAAGAATTTTCTGTTGGACTGGCATGCCTGGCTAGAATCTGTGCATTAAGGTAATGGTTCCTCCACCAGATAAAAAGCAGCAGGAGAGTTCATAGTTACTCCTTGTCTTGAACAAGAATCAACAAGGATTGCAGGAAATATCTCTAAATAGTGAAGTACTTTTTCCAGCTTCACAAAATAATCAATAAAAAAGTAAGCATGAAGTCTAAATGGCAGTACAATCCCAGGTGATCAACAATGCAAATAACCCAAATCAGTCCAGTAACAGGAAGAAATTTCTGCAAAAGGGTAGAATTAAAATGGATCAGTTGGATAAAGAAAGACAGATTTTGAAGATGTCTCTCAGCTTCAGAGAAAATAGGTTATCCTGTAGCAAATTTCCTGCACAGAGAATGTATCTGTGTTCAATGGCTTCAAGAACCTTCACTGGAAAAGACTATAAAATCTTGCTGCTTTGACAGGAAAACCTGCACAGTGCCTGGGAACTGTCCAGACTGTCACAGCATGGGGGATTTGCAATATGTTATGCACCATCTATGGAAGACTTTAATTTGAAATAGGTCACGCCCAAATATAAAAAGGAAAATAAGAGATTATGTACGTAAATTTTCACTAAACAAGGTACATGAACACAGTATACTACCAGACCTAGTGCTACACTTTAATCTTCTGAAACAGTCATTGTAAGTTATATTATACAAAAACTATAAGGTTTTTTTTTATGTTTTAGTTTTTGTCAGTGCTCATGAACCCATTTGACCTTTAAAAGCCATCCCAAACTAAATGCAGCCATGTTTAGATTTCAAAAGGAACACTGATTTTTTTCTATTCTGTGCAGCCACTCTTTCCACAGATGTGTTTCTTCCCTGGGCAAAGTGCCCATAATGCTGTTCATCTGACACACCTCACCTCACCTGGAACTGTCAAAAGGAAGCATTTAAAGCTAGGGACTAAACAAAACTGCAAGTCACCTTTGAAGGTATTATGAGATGTTCTTTAAAACAACCAACAATTAAAACAGCTACCATCAGTCCTTCAGGACTCCCAATTTCAAACTCTTTTCCTAGTCAGAAGGAATAAAAACATTGTGACGGTGAAAATTAAATTCGAGACTGGCATGTTATCACTTGGCTCCAGAAGGTTTTAGAAGACCGCTGAGTATGAGAAAACTCTTGATAAAATCATGAGAGCTTGCAACATTGATAGCGAACCTGCAGCCCCTTGAATGTGGTGCTGCTCTTTGATAACAGGGTGAGAAATTATCAGCTTTGGTCCTTGCAGAATAGAGACACTTTAGCTGCTGAGGAACCTTACAGTGACTCCAGTATGTTTTTATTTGCACAGGACTGCAGTAATAATTCTCCCAATTGCCTCATGAGGTTGCTTGTCCTGTCTTCCTACATCATCTTGCTGTCCTCATACTCCAACTATAGAGTGACAACACAGAGAAATTCTTATTTCCAGGTTCAAATATTTGGTCACCTTATAACTGTTTGTCTCAAGGCAAACTGTATGTGTTGAGAATATGAAATAAGTGTGAAGAACAGAAGAGTTTGAAGGGTATTCTCCCTGTTTTAAAGTTGTGTCTTCCCCAGGCTTCGAACATGAAGTGGTATTTCGAGATGTGAGGAACATGCTGTTCCAGTGCTGCCGGATTAATTCCTTTGGTCTGCTTACATTTCCTGCCTGCTCAGATGCTCTCGAGAGCAAAATTAACTTACAGCCTGGCTAGTTTGTAGCTAAATAATGAAGTAGCTTGGGTTTCTTTATTCAGGTAGCAAATAGGTGTCAAACCATTCTGATACTTGGTGCAAAGGTTTGCTGCCATGTCAGGGACATTTCAGCTGTTTCGTTAGTTTGCTTTTCTAGCTGGCAGGAACAGAACAAATTGGTAGGTGATACACTTTCCATCCAGACAGGGACGATTATGGTCATCAATCATTGCTCTGTCAGACCAGCTCCTACCAAATCTTCTGCTGTGCCAGACACAGAGAAAAATTAGCTGACTGCTTTGTTGCAAGCAATGGATGCTGTGAAAGAAAGATGCCAGGTGGCAAAGTGGTTTAATACACAATGGCTATTAATAGAGTTGAGCTGACATTACAGCATTAGTAAAAGGAGCGGCATCATGCAAACTCAGCAAAATTGAAAGAACAAAACACACTCCCCACTGACACTGCAACATGAGGAAGCATTTAAAAATAAAACCAGACAAAATATCTCAGAACCTCAAAGAACTGAGATTAAAAAAAAAATCTCATTTACTGTTCCTTCCAAAATAAATCTGTTTCCTTATTGGTAAAACAACTGTATTCTTTTTCTAGAGGTACCTCCTTATCTTCTGTCTGATTTAAGGCAGTAGAATATTTCCCAACCTCCAACAGAAAATTTTTATCAAAACTCCCTCATCCTTACTGCAGCAAGAATCATCAGGCATTAGGCACAGCAGTTATCCTGACTTTGGAAAAGAGAGCTGGCTGTTTTCTGCTACACCTGCCAATTACGCATCCTCAATGTTACCCCAAACACCAGCAGTTATATAGAAATGTCACCACCTTTGTCTATAGATGTATGAACCTCCATGCATCTAGTCATTTATTGAATCACAAATAAAACTTTTCTGCTCCTGGCCTCTTCAGCCAGCGAGACTTGAGCTGAAAAACTGCTGAGCTGACTAAGAAATTTTGTTTCTAAAACACAGCCTATCAAAGCATATATACTTCTGCAGAGGCAGGCCAGAGCCCGTGGTACTAATTGCGCTGCTTGTTTTAAGTCAGTTGTTCTGGGATTCTGCTCATCCACACTTACCCACCTGCAGGTTAGGGTTCTAGTTTAGGTGTCATTGTAGCAGTTGTATCGGGCCAGGATTATTGCAACAAATCAATGCTTCTAAACATTTTTTTTTTTTTTTAAATTAGAACAACTTTTCCCCTTCTACTTTATTTCCTTTTGATTGTTCCTAAAATCCAAACCTTGCCTAATCCAAGCTGATCACCTTGGCTCTTTTCGTGATTTGAGATAGACTCACCTTAACCCATCGTACTGGTCTTAGACACCTGAGGGAGGGTGGGATAAACTGTCCTCCTAAACCAGGGGTACTCAAACTCTTTAACCAGGGGGCCGGCGCGCGGATGCAGTGTCAGGCAGTCATCTGTGGCTGCTTGGTTTCCCCCCCCGCAACCCCCAGTGAGGGGTGGGTGGGGGGGTGGGTGGGGGTGGGTGGGGCAGGTGTTCTGTAAATAGCAGGGGCCAGATTGAGGACCCTGGGGGGCCGCATCCAGCCCACGGGACGTAGTTTGAGGACCCCTGTCCTAAACCATCTTGCTTTTGACCTAAACTCTTCTACTGTTGACCACAGAAAAAGCATAAAGCTAGATCAGATTGTGATCCACAATTTAATTTGGTAAAGAAGGCATGATAGCCCCTACCTGCTGTTTACAGCCTGCTTCAATCTGTTCTGAGAGCAACTTCAAAACAGAGAGGTGTGTTGAGGGAGGGGGTAGGAACAGGACTAGATATGAAGCAATGAGCATCGCTGGTGAAGACTGGCTCTCGAGTCTGCTGAGGGGCTTGCTTGAAGACAAGCAAAAAACCAACCTTCTCTGCTTCACCCACCCCACCCCACCAGTCTTAAATTATTCATGAACAATCTTGAGTTATTAAAAAAATGTCTATTGAGAAGGGCAGCATATGGTAACATAATTAAATATGCCTGGAGTTCACTAGAGGTGGTACATGCAGAAAGAAGAATGAATTAGTAGAGGAGAGCCTCTGCTATATTATTTTTCATCTCAGTTACTCAGAACTGGCAAAATATTTATAGTTACAGCCTCCTTTCTGTTTCAGTGGATCCGCACCATTGTGTCAGCTGAGGGTCTGACCCATGCTGAGTTATTCTCCTTAGGCAGTCAGGCAGACAAACATACCATAATCACTTAATGTGCAGAGCTTTGTTATGTTGTATCAGAACCATTTAGCCTGCTCTTTGGCTTGTATTTCATCTGAACAACCACACAGAGAAAGGAGCGTGTTTGATGTCCTATGGTGCACATCCTCGTACAACCAGAAACTTTGGGGAAGCCACGTTTGAGAAACAAATCACGTGTATCCTCGTGCATAGCTGTGCCATTTCTTCTGTGCTGCTTAACGTGTCATGGCTAAAGTGTCAGTCAGTGTCAGAAAAACATGGATATAATTGTCACAGACTGCCAACAGTAATTTCCTATTTGGGTCTAACTTTCATTTGTCAACACAGCCAATCTCACCATAGATACACTTATATAGGTTACCTGAAGTCAGAAGCGTCAAGAATCTAATCTAAGTCTAGACTCCCTTGACAGCCAAGGGTGACTGACACATCCAGTACTTTCTAAAATGGGTGGAAATTAAGTTGCACAGGTACTTGTGCCTCTGCCTTTTGAGTGCAGAGGGAATGCATTAGCAAACTGCAGTCTTTAAGGCAGATAATGGTAGGGCGATGGACTCCATGCAGAGGCTTATTAACAGACAGACAGTTGCCAGGAATATGGCAGGTGAGGATCAGTAATTCAGCTCTGAGATGTCTCTTTCTCCTGCTACATGTAAATCTCATAGCTTTTTCTTGTAGTCCCCTGCTGCATTGCCAACAGATAAGATGGAACATCCCCCTAGACTGCTGCCCTCACAGTAACAAAAGCCTTCTAAACTCATCCTCATTTATCCAGGACTTGAGTAAGAGTTAGCTATCATTTTACAATCATTTTCTCTTACCCAGATGCAAATTGTGCTCTCCTTTTTCAGCTCTCCTCCCACATTTCTTTCTTGTTTTCCTTGTGATCTTTTTATAATGTTCTTACACAACTGTAATGGTATATCATATCAGTGCAATTTAGCAGACCGAATATTCTGCATAAAACACAATTGGTGAGTCTGACTAAGTAATACAGGTAACTGATTTATTTAAAATATAATTGTAGGTTATATATTAATAAAAAAATAGCATTGTAATGCATAAAATAAGCTTTGAGCACTTATATAACAGTCATTTACAAATGTTTTTCATGAGCAAGTCAAACTATTGAAACAAAAACTCTCTCAGACCCTGCCCTTTTTTATAAGGTGAAAGGAAGGGGTTTTTTATTTCAATCAGCCAGAGTTCATTATCTCAGTAGAGGACAAGTAATGTTTTTTTGTTTTTTTTTAAATGTAATATAAGGAACAACAGCATTTTTGCTGCTTATGAACCCAAAAGCTAGATGGCAGTAAGAAAGAGAAAGAGACTGTTGAAAAATAAGCTTGGTCATTTTGCCATCATCTTTCAAATTGCTGTTCTCATGGCAAAGACTTAAAGCATAATCTGGGGATGTTACAGAGTGAAATGAGAAAGAACTATTAACCACTCAATAAATCCAAGATAAGTCTCTTGAGTTCTCTACTGGCTCTGCTAAAACATTAATTTTAGTCATCTATGACTCTGTTTAAAAGCTCACTGTTAGGAAGGCTGGTGCATCTTGAGAGGTTTTGATGAGATTATAAATTTGGCTGGTAGAATGAACAGCAATGATATCTAAAGCCTCTCTAGGGCATGTGGTTTGGTATCATGCAAATGTTTTGATCAAGAAATTAGGGGAATACAAAATCAACAGGCCAAACATTAAATGGATTAAAACCTGATGAGTTGACGTCAAAGTATAGTTGTGAATTACTATCAGGCATGAAGGCTGTAGGAGGCAATTTGTTCTTTTCTTCTGCTTACTAGGAAGAAAATCATAGCATTATAAGATTGTATAGGCTGGAAGGGACCACAGTAGGACATCTGCTCCAATCTTCTGCTCAGAGCAGTGTCAGCTATGAAGTCAGAAACGCTTTGTCTGATGAAGATTGGACGATTGTGCAGAAACTTGAGGTGTTTAAAGAATGGGGGAAACAGCTTGCTTAGACATATTCAAATACGTCTGTCTGGATGGAAGAAAAATCAAGTGGAATTTTCTATCATTAAATATGAAGAGAGACTGGAGATACAGGCATCAAATGGGAGATTTTGTTCAGGTAAATACAATCATATGCTGGTATATAATAAAAGCATTTAACTGTATAAAAGATTCAGCAGAAGACTGTAGCCAGCTCTTTCATACTCACAATCTATTACTCCGGTGTTTAAGAAACCAGGCTTTCAAAAATTTTTGAATCAACTAGCTAAGCAGGTATTAAAAGTTATTTTTTCAAAACAAATAAACATCTGTGAATAATTTTATTAGTAAACAAAAAGTAGGAATCTAGGTAGGATCTGAAGCTGATGTGGAGGCAACAGCTGAACCTGAGCTGCAAGTGTTGTCAGTGCAAAATTAGCCCCACAGGCTGATCATCACCTCACAAATGTAGACACAAGAATATTGAGTATTATGAAATTTGCTACTAAGATAGCAAGTGCTCTGATGTCTGTAATTCAGAAAAGGTCCAATGAAATAGAAAGAATACCAAGAACAGCTTTTAGGAGAAAGCTGAAATTATTGATAACAGAAAAGCCAAGGATCTCAGTCTATTTAGTTTAACAAAGGGAAGGTTAAACGATGACATAGTCCCAGTCTGTAAGACTGACATCAAGAACAGAATACTTTTCAACGTAACAGATAACACCAGAACAAAACACAGTGGCTAAAGATTGAGGGAAACTCCATTTGGATTGGCAACAAGGCACAAACGTGTAACACAGAATGCAATTACAAGGGTCAATGTAACATAATTTATAGTGGTGTTGCCATATTAAATTACATTATAAGCACTAGGCTTTTGTTAGAACAAGAATTGCTTGAGTGACATTTTATTACAAAAAGGACTCGACTAGAGAATTGTTGCCAGCTCATTCTGATTTATAAGCTATTACTCCAGTGTTTAAGAAACTGAGCTCTTACTAATTTTTAAATCAACTAGCTAAGCAGATATTAAAAGTTATTTCTGAACATTATTTGGAATCAGTTCTTACATTCCACAAAGAATTCTGAAATTTCATGTTGTTCAGTAAAAAACTGAAGATTAATAAACATCTCAGAAGAATTAAATTAATTAACAAAGTGTTTCATTTCAATATTATCAAAGTATCTCAGACTTCAGCACTCTGGTTCATTTCACTTAAACCTATGTATTAAAATGTTAAAGAGAATATGTTATCTTTACTAAGTAAATCAGATCAAATTGATATAAATATTTCAACACTGTCAAAGTGAAACATTAGACATTCTCATTCTACCATCAGAGCAGTCCCATGAAACATTAGATTTCAACAGAATTGTATTTTTCTGGAGAAAGCTGTTCTTCAGTCCTGTCTGATGCAATTAGTTAACAGCTTCTTTTATTCCTGCCTAGATAATACTTTCCAAAACTAATTACTGCACTGTTACAATATCAACAGGACAACAGAAAAAAAAATACACTGAACCATGAATAAAGTGAACTGAGTAATTCTAGTCTCACTTAGTCATTTTCCCTACTCTCCCATTTTGTCTCTTTTCATTTTCTAATATTTTTCTTTAACCTGTAACTTTTCCTATTTGCCATTTCTCTGTTCTCTAATTATACACTCAGTCCTAATACATCCTATATTTTTGTCCTGCCTTCCTCTCTTGTCCAATCGCTGTCCCCATTCCACTTGTTTTCTAACTCTTGCTAGTTTCCTGCCTCCCCTCAACTTTCCTCATTGTCATTCCAGTGTTTTACTTAACTCCCTTCATCTACTACTGCCATTGCACAAGCTAAAATGGCATTTGATGTGTTTCCCCTCCTCCCCCGGTGCCAGCTGGTTTCTCTTTTTCTTGCCAGTTTCTAGAGGAACAAGCCTGACTCTCACGCTGAGAAGCAGCATATTAGCAAAAGAAGATGCATATAACACAGCTGGTCAGTGACTGGGATAAATAAAGAGCTCTGGAGCACAACTGCCTGCACTGATCTGGCACACATTCATAAGCTGCTGACCTGCACAGAGCAAAGAGACAAATGGCCTGTCTTCAGGAGCATTACACAACACTTTTTTTTCTTTTTTTTTAATGTCTGTGAGGAGGACAGTCAGGTATACTGCAAGCCACAGGTTGAAATTACTGCGGAAGACACATCATATAAGAACAAGGAAAAAGGAAGCCTCTGCCATTGTCTCAGAGGTACCTAAGGAAGGAGAGGCTGCAATGCAGACTTACCTTCTGTAGGTGGTGGATTCCTTCAGCAAGGCCTGAGACTGGAAGGTGCAGAGAGTTCTTGGAGGTGCAGCTTGGCACTCTTCAAGGAGAATGCCAAAACCCCAGTCAAAACTGCACTACAGTGTTCTGGTGGAGCCTGGCCCAAGACGTAGGAGACATAAATAGATGGAGTGAGCTGGAGTGCAAGTTGTGGTATCCCATCAGAGCAACACCAGAGCTCTGGGACCCTGGTGTTCCTGGGTTTCTCTGTAGCTACTCGGTGACCAGCAGGCCCTTAAGGTTTGGTGGTAGGTTGCTCTAGAGACAGGTTTGCCAGAGAGTGATACCAATGGTCAAAACAGCACAATCACAGTGCAAATAGCTGTTTAGTGCAGGTCTGGCACTTAAGTGGTGGAGATTCATAAGCAGGTGCTAGGTATCACCAAAACCAGCAAGGAACAGCAGGAGATGAACCCTTGTGCTGCTGCTCCTCCCTGTAAGGCAGGGGGAGCAGGGCCAGCACAGCAGCAATTGCAGTGGCCTCACTGTTACAGCAAGCTGCAGGTCAGGCAGCAGGTCAGAGCATGCTGGTTTGGTACCTTACACTGCTCTTTGGCCAAAAAAAAAACCCAAAACAACAATAAAATGGCATTTATTTATGTCTAGGGAATGTGAGTTTTAATCCAAAGTCTTGGATAAAGCTTCTTATCAATAAAGCAGAGAAGGCGAGACTAACTATAAATAATGCCTTGGGCTTTCCTCTCCTCTAATTCATTCCCTGAGCTTGCTCCTGGGAATTGGCACTTCCAGGGCCTCTTGGCACAGGGCTAGCCCAAAGATGTTATCAGAAAACAAGAGAATAGATGAATGTTAAAACCAGAAGACAAGATGGTGGTTTTGTAATGTGAGCTCAGGCCATTAAATCCAGACCCCAAATTATTTCACAGGTGTTCATGCTTTCAATCCACAGCTAGTAAATAGAAGCTGTCTCAGGAAATTTCTTCATTGATGGATTTCAATTGTCATTACAGTTGTTGAGTAATTTCAGTTCTGAAAGCAAGACTCAAAACATATGACTTTTAATGGAAGAGTTTCTTCCACCTCCTACTCA
This sequence comes from Falco punctatus, assembly GCF_963210335.1. Taxonomy (NCBI): domain Eukaryota; kingdom Metazoa; phylum Chordata; class Aves; order Falconiformes; family Falconidae; genus Falco; species Falco punctatus. Next base: position 74,937,209 of record NC_137583.1, read on the forward strand.
ACCCACATTACAGGAAATCAATGTTATTTACAAAAACTTTCACCACAAAGAAATTAAAAAAAAAAGGGGGGGTGGGGGGGGTGGTGTCATAAAGCATTGCGTTTAATTCAGAATGCCAGGCCAGCATACCATTAATCATAAAACCTCTTTTCTTTTAAGCTTTTGAAATTTCTTCCTTTTGCTATGTAATATCATATCCAATACAGTGTACTCCTATTTCAGGCAGAAAGAAATGCTGAAGAAAGTTGACAAATGATGGTCTGCAAAAAGATCTTAATTTATAAGATTCTAGACGTACTTCATTAATGAAGGCAATAGATGCAAATATGATACTATTATCTGTATTTTCTAGCTGGTATTTATTGCTTTCCCACAGTTTAGGTAGCATCTTTTATTCAACTGAGTCTCATAGACCAGGTACAAAATATCTGTATTAACCTTTCTCTTTGCTATTAGGTTGCTCTATTGCACCAACACTTAAAAAGTTCAATTAAAACAAAATGGAAGATGAATTGGCATACAGGAAAGAAATCTCAATATAGATACCCACAGCTTAAGGCATCTTTAGAAGACAAGGTCAAGCAAACTGAGGGCTATTTGCCTGCTTCCCTTTTTGTGTTTTTGATCCAGCTGGCTTATATTAATCAAGAGATTGAATTTAGCAATAGAAAAACTATTATTCATATTTCTGAAACAAACCACATGCTGGTGGCTCTTAAAAACCACAGTAGTGTTCCAGGCTGTATTTGAAGACCCAGCTAAGGGCAAAGGACAGCATCATGTTCTGTGTGTACAGCCTGTATAATTTTTTCAAGAATATGCATTAAAACATGTCCTTCTTTTAATGTTTAAACTCACACACTGTTTTGGCTAAAATACTCCAATACTTAATTTTAATGATAAGTCATATCATATCTCAAAAGTAGAACTCCTTCATCAATAGTTGAAACTGATAATAATTAATTTACTTGTGCTAACATAGCATCGTAATTTTAATTTTAAAAGACACGTTCTATAACAAACTAGATAATAACAGTGATATCATATCAACAAGAATATTGTCCTTTGGCACCTGCTTGGTTTAGAAAAGAAATACAAATTCTCCTGTGTCCTTCTGGAGAAGTGTACTGTAACTTCAATCTCATTCTTTTAGGATTTTTACCTTAGCAGAATCTATCAAAAATTGAAAGCCGCTTTCCATTTTTAAAGGAAGCTTTCCACAAGTCCAAGACACAAGAACTGTTCAGGGCTTTTAAATTCGAAAGTCTTTTCATTCAGCAGATAGATTAGTGGTCTTCATCAAGCTAAAACCAGAAGCACTGGTGCTTACCCTGTACAGATTGCTTCTCTCCAGTAGCTTACTGTGTACACCTCAGCAGTTATTCCACTAACATCAGGCAGGGCTGCAACTGATATTCTCCACTATTAACAACCCATTTCAGGGTAAAAATCAGACCTTCAGCTTCTTGCCGATCCAAAAGCAACATTAATATAACACAAAGTGAAGCACAAAGTTCTTCTCTTATTTCAGCTTAGGCAGCAGTACTATTATTTCCTTTTACTATTTGCTAAAAGACTTTGTTGGCTTTTATTTAAAATTTCAATATTTGCATGATTTTCATGGGCTTTATCATTTTCTCAAACCTTCCTATTATCCAGCTGCAAGCTTTGCCCAGTTGTGTTTTGCTTGGCCTATTTTCTAGTACATCCCCCATCCCGGACCAGAAACATCCAGGCTAAAATCCTTGAGGGGGGAGGGGAGGGGAGAGAAAGCTGGCTGGGGAAAAGGAGCCCCACTGCCTTCTGAGTGCCAGCATTTCCAAATCTTTTCAGCACATTTTCAATTAGAAGCATCACATCTTTTTGTTATAAAAAACACAAGAAAGAGAAAAAAGATAAATTAAGACCAGTCACCTTGTCTTAAGAGCATACTGGCATATCCATGTTCCCTGTCAATGGTTCTGGAATTGCATTGTGTTCTGTCAACCTACCCAGCTATTCTAATTTTACATCTGGTAGATCCGGCCAATGATGGATGTCATCCGGTGAGAAAGGTTGTTTCCACAGCAAAGATCCAGTCCTACCTCCGTGTTCCTGTCTCACCTTCAGTCTGGAGAAGTTCTCCCAGAAAATCCTTCCTGTGTCCCAGTGGTTGACCCAGTTTAAAGCAACCTTCAGGTACTTGCCCTGTGCAGGAAAGCAATGAGATCAGAGGACTGAAGTCACACAGCAGCCATGGTTATACTTCTCTTCACTGCAATAAGCTTTGGCTTGTTCTCTAAGGACCAAGCCCATTCCCCTTAGCGGAATGACTGGAAGTGTGATGTCTATAAGTTTGTGAGGATCAGATCACAACCATGCACAGATCTGGAAGCAAGTGAGAAAATTAAGCCATATAGTCATGCAAATAATTTAATGAATGCAATCTGGACAGCATCCTTACAATTTAGAGGAAAAATGTATTCTGGATTTGGTATCTGCCACTCCCTGGCTCTCCTTTGAAGTTAAAGAAGATTTTCAAAAGGCTGTTACATGGAAGTTGGCCTCAAACACTGTTCTGTGAAAATAAATTTTATTCACACAGGGACATTTTGTTTAATTTGTCCAACTAAAATTCTATTCACATATTAGAAATACAGTTTGATCAATATTTACAAACCAGAAGCATTTTTATAGCAGAGTGGCTTCAGTGATTTAAAAAGAGGGAATTCATACAAGAATTCTTGTATATATCACCATATTTAATTCTACAACATTTCATACCCTGCCAAGCTTTTCCCTAACTTTCACTAACTGAAAAGAGAAGGGGAAAGGAAGATAAAATAGGTAAACTGAGCTTTAAAAAGGCTATTAAACAGCCAGTTTACACCCCAGAGTTCAAATGCTCATACACCTATGCTTCCCCTTAAGGAGGGCGGGAGAGAGAGGAGCCAGAGTGACTTTGCTGCTGCCCTGTCCAGGTATGGGACAGGAGGACAGGACACATCCCTGGGATCAGGTCTCTGGTCCATGACAGGCAGACCCAGTGCAGAAAAGAATGATGTTCAAAGTAGGGCACACTGTGGGTCTCAAACAAACAACAAGACTCAGGTATCAGCCTCTGATCCATCGCTTCACAGAGCTCAGATCAGAAGCAGACACCAAGTCCCTAGGCAGGCACAGTGGACCCAGATGTGCCTCACCTGGCCACAGCCATGTGGGGCCGCTGGGGTGGGCTGCTGGGCTCTGCACCACACAGCGGGTTCTCACTGCCGGGGCTGGGCTGCACACTATTATTGCAGCTTTTCTCTGATGAGAAAAATAAAATATGGAGAACTCCCCACAGCACATTTTAAAAAATAGCAAGCAAAGGCAGTACTTCAGTTTAGGATAGTATAGATCTGGCTTTTTAATAATCTGCTTTCAGCCCACTGAGACACATAAAATCTTTTGCTTCGTAAATAAGCAGGATAAAAAAAGGAGAGATTAACTCAAACTTGCATTGCAAAAAAAACCCCAAAACCTAAAAAACTTGGTTTCAAATGCAGACAGTATATCTAAAGGAAGGTCTCATCTATTTATGGTTCTTGACCTTTAAGCTCAGCTACTATTTTGTTTTAAAAGGTCTTATAATAATGATGATAAAATAGCTAGCAATTTCAAAGAACTCACTCAGATATTGGCAGTGAAAAACACTTTTTTCATACAGAATTTTCAGAACGCCAGTGTTTCTCAATGAGCTTTTTCTTCTGTTATTACACCATCCATCATGTTTGTTTTTCATTAGTTACCTCAGTCATTTATACTTAAGAGCTGCCTTGAATTGCTCGCAGTTTTATCTCTGGCTTTTTTACTGACAGAGAAAATAAAAGTTACTCTGATCACTTATATGCATGTAAGCAGACTCATAGAATCATAAGATAATGCAATGATGATTATAAGTATTTTAATGACTGTTGAGATGTCTTTCATGTACTAATTGGTGAAAAAATTGATAATGATTGATAGTCAAGAGTGACTTGTTTATAAACTGAAGAAGATAAGTATCTCCAGAAACCTACTATTGTTTCCTACATTGCACTGATGTTGGATATAAACACTGCAGTGTCCTTCCTCATTGCAAAGAATGATGAAAAATAAAATCTCAGTACACATGCTCTCATTATTCCACCAAACACTCAGTTGCAAAACAGATGCCTCTCAGGTTTACTGCAAGATTAAGGGCCCACTAGGGCAAGTTCCCTATGCTCAGAACACCCATCGATTTAAATGGCAGCTCCACACACAAAGCATTTCCAGGATTAGACCTTAATTATTTATCAAAACCATGCCCTGGAGCTCTGAGTGTATTGCAAAGACAAATGGAAATATTTAAGCAGTAGATAACGGGGTGCATTTTTCTGCCTTCACAAAATATGTGGATGCTTTTGTATAAGCATCTCACTGACAGCCTGGTGAAAAAGTTTATTGCTGAATAAAATGACCTGGAGGGCTAGCAAGAACATTATGAAGATTAATAAAGTCTTGCACCTGGGACAAGATAACAAAAGAGCCCAGTACAGGCTAGGATCTGTGTGGATCAGCCTTGCTGAAAGGGACCTGGGGGTCCTGGTGGACAACGAGCCGAGCATGAGTCAGCAGCGCACCACTGCAGCAGCAAAGGCAAATTGGATCCTGGGCTGCATCTGCAGGGGTGTTACTAGCAGGGATATAGATATGATCATTCCACTCTACCCAGCACTTGTCAGGCTGCACCGGGAGTACTGTGTCCTGTTCTGGTCCCCACAATTCAAAAAAGATGCAGACAGACTAGAGAAAGTCCAAAGGAGGGCCACGAAGATGATCAAGGAGATGGAGAACATGAGGAAACACTGAAGGCATTAGGTCTTTTCTCCCTGGGGAAAAGGAGGCTCAGGGGGAACCTCATCACAGTTTTCTGGTACCTAACGGGTGGTTACAAAGAGGACAGAGGCTTTCTCTTCATGAGGAACCACAAAAGAAGACAAGGGATAACAGGTACGCTTGTTGCACTGGGAGAGGTTTCATCTCAATATAAGAAATACAATTTTTCTTTTTTGAGAACAATTTGTCACTGGAGCAACCTCCCCAAGGACATGGTAGAGTCCCCATCTCTGGAGGTTTTCAAGATGCAGTTGGACAAGATACTGGACAATGTCATCCAAGCTGCCTTTCCCAGGAAATGTTGGACCAGATGACTTTTGGGGTCCCTTCCAACCTGGGCTGTTCTATGATTCAGTGAGGTTTATTGCTGAATATGCAAAATGCAGTAATGTGCCAGACACTTGAAGATGCCAGTCAAAGTTTATAGCTCCCTCCAATGTGTGTGTAGTGATAAAGCAGGTGCTATTAATATTTTTAATTCCACAACTGGTTTTTAATTCCTCAGCTGGAGTTCCAGATCTGCTGGAACACCATTTAAAGTGACAAGGTAGGCAGGAACATTTCAGTTTGGGTTTGAATGGTATCATGCTATTAAAGACACTATACCTATTCATCGGCTACTTGATGGTGTAGGGCAGATGAAACCTAAACATCTCAAAGCTTTCCAACTGGACCTAACTGAATCCTAGGTTAGAATGCATTTGCTAAATAACTACTTGACACTTGCCTCCAGCTGCTGCACCAGAAAGGATGAGGTTTCTTGCAGACTTTGTGTTGTACCTGTCAACGCCACACAGGCATCTGTGATACTGTACTGCATCTCAGTCTGAATCACGTGCCCATAGCTCATGTTCTACTTACTTTGCTTCACATTTCCTGTATCATCTTCAGCAAGTCACTTAAACCACATGCAAACTGGTAGACATGGGATTGCTGCAGAGCTCCCAGGCTTGGACATACATGTTGGCCACATCCCAGGACTATACCAACGCAGGAATTAAAATGGATTGGTTTGTTCCTTTTGTGGGAAGAAAACCCTGTCACGCTGGCTGAATGGAAGGCGTAGTGTGCTCCAGCCAGGCTGCCAAACACACAGGGGCCATGCTGTGGAGCAATGTCCCCCACCAGCAGACATGCAGCTTGCTTCTTCTGCAGCCCCACACCTCACAAATGGCATTACAACACTCCCCCATCCCACAGGGGTGTTATAAAAATAAACACTTTGAAGCCTTTAAGTGCTCAGATGCTGAGGTGATATGGCAACCAGACAATTATCCAAGGCAGACATTTGTCTGTGCAATTTTCCACACCTTCTTAATAACAGCTGATATGAAAATCCCAAAGCCAAGTAGTAAAAAGCCTTCTGTATAAAGAGCATCAAATCTGACTGCCTAAGGAAACTGTAGAAAAAAATAAAAATAAAAATAGAAATTATATATATATATATATATGAGGTTTACATGTAAAACACGTGTTTTACCATGTAACCAGGTGTAAAGTTATACGGTGCTGCAAGCTGGAAAAGGAGTTTTCCCTAAAGCTTTTGATGTGGCTATAAAGCTCTGGTCCAAGTGGTTAGACCAAAAAAAGAAACCCAAACAATCAAACCAAACAAAAAAAAACAAAAAAAAAAACCCAAAATAAACAATCAAACAAAAAAAAAAAAAAAAAAAAAAAAACACCAAACCCAAAATATCCACAACCACTTTAAGAGTAGAAAAAAGGATAATCTGATGGAAACTACCAATTGAACAGCAAAGTGTACTTACTATGGACAGAGCAATCTTCTCTGTAGGTGAGCTACATTTAAATAGATTCCTGTGACCACAATGAGGCCAGGAATTGAAGATACTGAAAGAGAAGCTGTAAGGAAGAGTTCATACTTTCTCTCTTCTGAATTTTTACAGCAGATATTGGTAATATTTTAGGCTGTGCTGAAATGGATTAAATTGATTCTTTAGCTAGTATCGCACAAAAGTATGCTACTACTAATATATAAGGGAGGAATGGTAATCCTGGGTAGGAAAAACATCTCTGGTGATAACTGACAGCTGTAGCCATGGTGCAGTGGGCGATGCTTCATTTTTATTAATGAGGGTGTCAAGAGAAGATTGGATCTCAGTGGGCAAGGGCAACATTCCCTCCCACCCTCAGGACTGATTCCTGTTTCGTAGAGTGATTTCTTAGGAAAGCAAGAAGCTGGCACCTCTGGTTCGTGGATCTTATATTTCTTCCAGAAATGTATAGGCTTGGATCCAAGAGCTGTTGATCCATGTCCTTTTGCAAGTGTTAAATTCACTTTTGAGACAGGAATATATCTAAAGGAACATGCTAATTTATGCTAATTCCTGTAGGGGCATTGCTGAGGGATAATTTTCCCGAGGACACAGACAGTAAACTATCCTGAATGCAGAAGATCCAGGTTATACAGGATAACACTTGTTACCAACAGCATTTTCCTAACCTCAAGTCTCCCACTATAATTTTCCATATGGTTTCTATCTACATTTTCTCCAAAATGGTTTCAGGTTGGACTGTTTGGCTATTTTTTAATTAAGAAACAAAAGACATTCTAAAATGACTCAGGGCATTTTACAGGAGGAGGCTACAGAGCAGTAATGTGACCAGTTAAACCAGGTGATGAAGGAAAATATTATCTGTGGTGAGAGTCAAGGGAAGTGGCATGTGGACAGAGAAAGATTTTCTCTCCTCAGGTCAGCTGCAATTCAAACACGTCATTAGCTACCATAGAGGTGGGAAAAGCAGAGCAAGTGCAACTTAGACAAACTTTGCCTTTCCAGAGTGTTTAAACAAGACATAGAGTTAATATGAGGTTTGCACTCAAATTTGCATGAGGATCTACTGTTGATGTCTATAATACAAACTAAAATTTTCTTGCACTGAACAAATGCTTTCAGTTTAGTTTAAAATAATGTCTTTCCTTAATGAATACAAGGAAATTTAAATTATCTAGACTTTAATACATCGATTCTCTCTAGTTTCCATGGAAGTTGAAAGTATTTAGAAGAGCACGCAAATCACCAGCAACAAACAGGACTGGGTCACCAGCAACAGTGTCATCAAAGGCCATTACTGTCACTGGATCTGCTTTGGAGCAATGGTAAAGCCATCTGCATCTTCTGGTAGTTAAAGATGTCAGAGAAAGCAAATGAAAATCTTTTGCACTGTCTTACAAGCCCCGCACTTTTTCGCTCTCATTTGCAGGAGTTATGTACAGTTGGAGGCATACATGCCAAAGCACTGGCTAGCTGCATCGTAAGAGACAACGGAGAATCCCAAGGGGCCCTCTCCACAAAACAGCAAGTAATAGCAGTAGATGTAACTGTACACCCAGATGTGGAAACCAAAGCAGCATTTCCAGCTATCCATGATGCCAGACATGGGCTCTTTAATTTTTATGAAAAGTACAGCCTGCTCAGTTCACCTGCTTCGTGAGAACAACTATTTGTCAACACACAGCAGCCAGATCAGCTGGGTCTCACTTTACTGAATCATACATTTTAAACAGAGAACACTGACTTCCATTCACACCTTACTCTTACTTTACTGGACCAGTATATAGAGCAGGAAATACTAACCCATGGATATTGACATACTGCATAGTATGTCAGCATAGTAATAAACCTCCTTTATTAAGTAATTTGAGAAAACAATAACACTTACAAGGGAGTGATTTATGGGTCTGTGTCTTGAGAATTGTAAAGATTTTCCTTTCTAGACAGGAGAATTTCAATTTGTTCACTAACTCAGGCCAAACTCGTTTCTTGCTTATGTTGTTGAATCTCAGTGCACATCCATGAAGGACATTTTGGTTCCTCCTCTATGTGCACTTTCTCAGAGTTGTTTCCCTCCCTGACATTAGCCGTGATAATAGATTATTTTTTTTTTGTGTGGTTAGACTCTTTTGGAGTCAGGCTGATCTCTCTAAGTTGTCACGCACTTCATAAAGTCAGGCTGACATGAAGTCCTGCATTCCCATTTACGTCTCTAGATGTGGCCCCAGTCAAAACATATAGGAAATAAAAGAAAGCTCTAATTTGCCCTCTGTGGGTACTGGATCAGGCCCCACCTCTCCTTTTTTCTCCACTTTTCCAGCAAAGGTCACTGAGCTAAAAGACACTGCACGAGCTACAAAATGTCAGGTCAGATTACTTGTGCAGAACTGTTCAGGATCCTGCTGCTACTACTTTTTATTTATTTATTTATCTACCTATATATTTATTAAAGAAAGACAGCATCTATAGCTTTCTTAGCCAAAGGAAGAAAAGAACTCATGGACTCCATTTCCCGGTGATGTCTTGAAAATTCTGTACCTTATTCATTAGCAGTAGCAAGGGCAGTTAACATTTACTTGATACATGCACGTAGGAAAGGAGTGGCATAAAGAAACTAGTCTTAGGATGGTTTGCTGCTAGAGTTTGTGAGGAGTTTGTGTGAGTGACCATATACTCATGACAGGAGTTGCAATATAATATAGCCCACAAATGTTTTTGAAAAGCCTTATGTTCTTCGCTTATCCCAGTGGATCAGTCACAAAGTGATCACCTGTAAGACTAGAAAATTGCCTTTACAGTCACCAGAGGAGCTAGCAGTATGTTGGTTTAGCAATTAAAGCAATTAATTCTGACATAGATCTCATAAGAACAGACACCAAAGTCTTATAAATTACTCATCCCGCTTCAATGTAAGAGCCCGCCGTCCCCAGAGTTTGATTCTGTTTATCAACAGTTTCATGCAGAGAAGGACCACAGAAATGCAAATATTTAGGCAAGGGTCTGTGGATATGTTTTGCAGCTATCTCCCATTTCATTCTAACACTGGCATAAACCAAACAGTTAATACAGAACAATACCCTATGCCTTTTCTATGGTTAATCAATTATTTTTGCAAGACATTAAATCAGGTGGAAACAGTTTTCAGGTCTCTCGTGATACAATCTGTTGTCCCACGGCCAGTCTCTGCAAGATGTCAACCAAACCACTAGCCCTTTGACACAAATTTTACTCACTTCAGTGGGATTTTTCCTCCCAGAAATCAGGCCTTCTCAGGAAAAATCCCAGGTATTGGGATTGGATCGCTTGTATTGGATGCGACAGTTCTCTCTGGGAATACCTTTCCCTTCTCAGTGAAGGGTTTGGGTCCAAGATCAGCAGCTGACCACATCTTTTTTGACACTCTTCCAAAAATGGCAGTATGGCCCGAGGATAATTTACTTTGCATCTTGTCCTTTTTAGAATCTCTTCCCTGGCAAAATCAAAAGAGGTTGAAACCTGAGAAAATTCCTGTCTGCAGAGCTCTCCTTAGATTTCAGTGCAGTAGCAGAGATCCTCAGATACTTCCTGCCAGTAGCCATTTAAAACCCTCAGCCTGTGTAAAAAAATAAATAAAAGTATCAGTTTGTTGCTTTCTCATGGGAGAAGGAGATTACATAAGTAGAGCTATGTTATGTTTCTTTGTAAAGTACATGGAGGGGAAAACATTAAAAGGTAAGAGTTTGATGGTAGACTAATAAAGCATTGTTCTAACACCAAATAGAGAAACAAAAACCACTGCATGTTAAATATTATTTTTTTAATTGAATGGATACAAATGTCATCTGTTATCTCTGCCATTTATACTAAATGAGATACATATTTTGTTACTGAACAGTCTCTATTAGAAGGAAACATCACTGAAGAGATTCTGTTAAGCCTTGTGGAATTGTAACACATATGCCTCAAACACAATACTGGAAGTTCTGAAGAAAAAAAAAGGAAAGAATGGAAAAACTATGATTTCTTTCTAGGTCCCAGAAGAAATTGAATGAATTCCAGAGAGAATGAGGCATGTTTTCTGAATAGCATGCTATCCTGAAAATCATTTTCTTAAATACCTGGTCACTACTTAGCCCAAGAATGATTCTGGTATGAGTCAGGTGATTTTAATAGCAAATACATGTTACTTCCCTTGATATGCAGCTAAAACAATGCAAATGAGACTAGGAAAAACCTGTGTAAGCTTAAAAAAACCCTCTGGCCTCAAGGCAACCTACATTGGAGGGATACAGGCATCCTCTTGCAAACAGGCTGCAATGCTTGCAGATGCTCCTGTCCTTAGATATCTGCCTCACCTCTGCCAGAAGCTGGCTGCTGACCCCAGGGGCAGGCAGCAGAGGGGATCTACATCCATCTGTGTTCATGTATTTGCTTACATGTTCTCTATAGGACTTTTATTCCAATATGAGGAATGATGAACTAAAGAGGCTACAAAGGATGCCAGGCTGGACTAGGGAAGCTGCAGGGTCAGAGACACCTTGTTCTTGCTGAGCCTGCTGGAGTAGCACTACTTTGGGCAGAGGGGTGGGGTGGTAGCTGTAAGGAATAAAGTGTTAAACAACTTCACACACATTCACCAGATTCCTTCTGCCTCTGCCCATCCTCCTCCCCTGCTTCCTTACCCGCCTGGTGAGCGACTGTGATCCCTGTGAGTAACCAGAACTGTTACTACTTTTAATGGCAAAAGTTCTATCACCTGCTAATGAAAGTGTACCTGGATCTTCAGCTGTGAGCAAATTTTAGCAGCAGTTCACTGATGGCTAATACTAGTAAAGATACAGTAACCAGTCTCCTGGTGATGCAGCCTCTTGCAGTTGTTTTCCTAACTACATAATGAAGCATCCTTTTACATCCCTGCTGTGAGAATGGTCTATTACCTGTTCCCAAAAGGAACAGAAGAGAAATAACACAGGACTTACAAGTATTCACCTGAAAAAAAGACAGCCTGGAGCACTCAAATGAAATAGATACCATTTCGGGGGGGGGGGGAGGGGGGGGTCTGAAGAGTGAAAGCAGGGGCAGCATCAAACAGCTGTCATTCTCTTTGTCTTGCAAGTAAAGATTAGTGACTAGAAAAGCAGAATGAGGAAAAAACCTCTAAGAGAGCTAACAGACCTTGGTCAGAACTGTGACAGTTCTGCCTCTCTTTGTTCAAATTAATTAAGAACTACCTAGAGAAAATTGAGTTCACCATACACATGTATTTGCAACCCTCAAAATACAAATTCTTCTTTAGATTACAGAAGCAGGTAATGTGAAAGATAAGCATTACCACCACCCCCCAACAGGGTTATTTGTGTAATGTCTGTTTCAATCCTTGTCTGCCTAGGAAATCTTCAGCCCTTGTAATTACAGACTGACAAAATGAATAACAGCTGTGAACTAATCAAAGTAACATTAAGGAAGGATAACTGATCTTTCAGATTTAGGGTCAAGAAGAGCTTTTCTCCCAGTGCAGATTGACATGTTTCTTAAGGATTGTTCACCACTCCCTGCAGTGCAGGTTATGAAGAGACTGCTGCAAATCCTGTTATTTCAAAGTTTTGATCCCATGTGATGCATCCCCCATTGCATCCTTTTAGCCTTCTAGCACTGCTTAATGCATCCTGGTGATAAATGCATGAGTTGGTAAAGGCCATGGGTTATATACAGGGCCTGACTATAGAGCTGTGCTGTTCCCTGTCTTAGCTATTTCACTGGGTGTATATGACAGTACTAGTCTGAAAAATGTGAGGGAATCTGTGGCAATCAGCAAAAGCTCCCATCAGACACTAAAACATTTAAAAATCAAAGTATTTTCTATTTTAATAGTAAACATAGGTTTGTTGGGGTTGGCCTTTGTCTTTATCTCCTTTTCCACAATTTTCTATCAGAAACAATTTTGATAGAAAACATTTGACCAACCAGTCTCTAGACTGATACTTTCATCAGTGAGAATTCTTTTTTTCCCCCAAGGCTTTCACAGTTCACTTCTGCTTCCTGATATCTACTACTGAGCTATGGAAAGGTGTTCAGGTCTTACTTCACACACATAGATAAGTTTCCTACTATAGTTAATACACCCTGTCTGTGAAAGCCTTAAAGTTTTAAATTTTCAGCTAAGTCATGGGGTTTTAGGCATACATTTGCTGGTAGGACTAAAAGCATCATCATGTCCTGCTTCCTCAGAATGCAGGAACCATTCAGAAAAGCTCCTGGAGTGCCTCAGGATACTGCATGAGTGGAAAATATGTTGCTTTCACCGAACTTTTCATGCCACCTTTCATTAATGGCTTTTTCCAAGGCTTTTTGTATATTTTTCCCTGGGCAAATTACGAAACAGACTTTTCCCTCCCAGAACTAAAAGCAAGGACGCTCATGTAGGATGCAGAAGCCTCATACACATCTACAGAGACCAAACAAAGGCTTAGGCTTGGCTCACCTACGTATCAGCAGCCCCTGAAATACCAGACTATTAATCATTCCTAAGAATGCCGTGTTATCCACAAGCAAGCAGATATTGTCCACTCATTAGATTATTCAGCTAAAGTTGATGGGTTTAAACATTGCAGCTCCCAGTTTCCAATCCAACCCCAAACTGAGCAGCTGAATCCACCATCCAGCAGTTTGCGCCGCCTTTTAAGCTAGAACAAACCCTGTGTAGTTTGTTGTAAAAGGTCCTTCCACAGTGAGTCAGCACCGCATGTACAGACCTCTCCAAAACACACATGGCTGCTCTGTGCCACTGCCTCTACAGCTGGCCTGGGCTTTGAGCTGGCAGCCGGGACATTTAACCCTGGTTCAGTACTTCATTTTATTCACAGACCTGATTTCTAAAGACAGCATTTAGGTTTCTTCCTTTTAGCATTTCCTTGTAAATCAGTCCCATGTCAATGCAGGGGACTCCAGTTTTCTGTCCACTTACTCCAAAACGCTGAATGCAGCAATGGAAGCCATGTGATTTGTCAGGCACTTCTGAACAAGTTCTTCAAGACTGGAACATTCTAATTATAACACTGGAAAAAGCATCTGTTAAGAGGAAACTTTGCCAGCATTGTGAGGCAACAGAGGAACCATTTCTTTAAATGTCCTTCTCAATTCAAATTAGGAAAATTAAATTCTTGGTATCAGTTTTGTCTACAACATGCCAACATAGTTATGCATGCATGCACGTGTGCACACGTGCACACAGACACAAAAAAACCACATATTGATTTATGTATATGTGTGTGTATGCATATGCATATTATTATATATGTATATTTAGAAATACATATTTTATATTTATCTGTATACACACATAATTATATGCATGTTTATAGCGAGCCTGTTAAAGATGGGTCTGTTTCTGCCTGGCCACTGCCTTCAGGAAAAGGTATAGAGCTGTGGGCTTCATTCCCTGAGATGTGCACATCCCACATGGCTTTTGTGGTGGAGATTCCACATTCAGTAACTGTCAAGAGCTGTTAGAGAGGGCACGAAATCCATGCTGCATCTGACAGCACAGCAGTCTCCGGATAGCTGGAATCACAATCGATAGCTAACAAATGGCCATTCCACTTACAGTATAATGAGCCCCGTCTGAGCCTGCTTTTCCCACAGAGATGTAGGCACTAATTCTAACACCATTAGCTCCTTTAGCTGGTTGTAATGACAGTTAAAACATGTAATACCATTTAAAACACAGACTGTAATTTCTTTTTCTCTGTTCAGAATTTGTACTTGGCCAGCAAATGGCTTAACGAACTGGTTTTGGAGACTTTTTTAATTCCCAGCTGTCCCTGGAGGATTTTTTTGTTTTATTTTATTATGCAAAAAGTCACTAGACTAGCATCTATTTTGGCTGCTCTCAGAAACATTCTTCCTTCCAGTTGAAAGAGAGTGCATCTCTCACTAGGTACTAAGGAAGCACTCTGAACAGTTTCAAAGTCACTCTCACTAGCTTCCTCATAAGCCTTTGCAGCTCTGTGGAGTTGGATCAGTCCACTAGGCTGAACTTATTGTTTTCCTTTGGTAGTATTTTAGTTCTGGGTCAGATAATGCACTTGCAATCTGTAGTTTCTCCGGTTTCAACTGCAGACCTTTAAATTCATGGTGAGATAGGAAATAGTACACATGGTACATTAGATCTATTTTAAACCTAACTCCCTTCCGAGGGTCAGGCTCAGCCCTGGCTTTTAGTCTTGACTGTGATTTTTGTCGGGTTTTTTTGCTGGTTTTCCATCACATACGAAATGTAAGAATGAAAATCTGAATCTTCCTGTGATTAGGTTCTAATCACTATCCTATTATCAGAGTGGCAGTAACATTTCCTTCTTTTCACTTCCAGCTTGGTGCTGACAACCTGCTTGCTGCCGGGACACAGGCTGTGCACCTCTCAGGCTGCAGGGGGTTAGAGCCCAGGTTTCCCTTCTTCTTCTGCCCACTCCTGACTGTAGCTCCTAATCATGGTGTCTACAAGCCAGGAGATGCAGCAGCTCATGTGGGATGTCACACAGAAAGGAACCAGAAACTGAGGACGGTGTGCATATGCTCAGCAATGGTTCCCCAACACCCACGGGAGCGACCACCCTGGCACAGCTGAACACAGACTGAGGTCCAGAGGGGGGATGCAGCCCTGCAGGTCTGGGGCTCCTGGGATGCCTGCAACCTCTCACTGGGGCTGGGGCCAGGGGGATGGGCTCCTTGCCGGCAGGAGGGCTGTGCTGGGGAACAGTCTGTGCGGGACCTGCACAAAAGAGCTGCAAGAGGTCAGCAGGTTGCACAGCATCAGGGGTGCCAAAGGGGAGACTGGATCTTCTCTGAGACCCTGCAGTTTCACCAGCACAAATCCCAAGGGGTACTGAAGGAGGGGCAGGCAGAGCCTGTGCTTACGTTGGGAAATTGAGTCTTCTCTGATGCTGAAGGCTGGGAGCTTGTGACTTCTGGCACTAGAGGATGCACGGGGGGTGAACAGAGGATTTGAGGTTCTGTGTGCAGTTACAAGGCTGGAATCACAGAGGTATGGTGGGACAGCTCACACGACTGGAGTGCTGCCATGCATGGATATAGACTCTTTAGGAAGAACAGGACAGTATGGTGAACCAGGTGAGTTGACCTTTACGTGATAGAGCAGAGGGGACATTTGGAGATCTGCCTTGGCACTGGTAATAAGTGAAAAAGTAAAAGCGATCTCATTGTGGTGGGCATCTTCTACAGACCTCCTGATCAGGAATAAGGAGATAAGGCCTTCTTCAGACAGCTGGAGCCTCTTGCTCACAGGCCTTGGTTCTGAGAGGGAACCTAACCACTCCAACATCAGCTGAAAGGGCAGCACAGCAGGGCACAGGCAACCCAGGAGGTCTCTGGACTGTGTTGATGGTAACTTCCTGACACAGGTGATTCAGAAGCTGATGAGGGGAGATGCTCTGCTAAACCTCATACTTACAAACAAGGAAGAACTAGTAAGATATGTGGAGGCTGGGGGTGGCCTTGGCTGCAGTGGCCAGGAAATGATGGAGTTTGGGATCCTAAGAGCAGAGAACAGAGCAAAAAGAAACATAACTCTGGACTTCAGGAGAGTGGATTTCATGGATCTTCTTAGAAAAACATCATGACATACAGCTTCAGAGAGAACAGGGGTTCAGGAAAGCTGGTTGATTTTCAAAGATGCCTCTTCCAGGCTCAAAAACAGTCTATCCCAGGGGTCCTCAAACTCTTTAACCAGGGGGCCGGCACACGGATGCAGTGGCAGGCAGCCATCTGTGGCTGCTTGGTTTCCCCCCGCAACCCCCGGCGGGGGGGGTCTGTAAATACCGAGGGCCAGATTGAGGACCCTGGGGGGCCGTATCCGGCCCACGGGCCCTAGTTTGAGGACCCCTGACCTAGGAGAACTGAAAGAAAGGCAATGGAAATGAGTCAGAGGTCTTGCTGCAAAAACCCAGGATAATTTGCTGGCTGTGTGGGCAGAAGCTGCAGATTTTCATCAAAGGATCTTTCCTGCTGACGGCCGCCGGCAGCTCTGGGCAGCCCCACTGGCACGTGCATGTCCCAGGCAGCATGGCTGGCCCAGCAAGGCTTCTTCAGCGCTGCCTGTGACAAGAAACGTTTTGAAGCCAGCATTGTAGGGTCTGATAAATCGTTTATGACCAGACATGCGTTTTGTAGTTGTTTCTGACTTTCAGCTTGCATTTTGATTGACAGACCACTGTGTGAGCTTGGAGAATGGCTTGTATTAGCCAGTGTTACTAATTATACAAGAAGAAGAATCAGAGCAGACAGCTATGATCTTGCCTTCAGGCAATGGCCTCATTATAATAAAGAAGAAAGATGGCAGGAAGGTCAAGAGATTCCCCAAACTCTGATACCTCCAGATTATTTTCAATAGGACAATTTATTTATGCCTTTTGATTTTTGTTTGGAGGGCCAATTTTTTTAAAAGGTGTGGAATTTCTTTTTTATTTATGGTCTCGACTCTTTGGCGAAGCTGGAGCTGGGTGCCTGCAACCTAACAGGCATAAATTTAAAGGCAATATTTAAAAGCCTGTAAAAAGGTAGCCCTGAGACTCTCTCATGACCCGTGAATAACAAGGTAGTGTTTGCACCATATTTAATATGAAGATTGTGACCAAGCCGTTAACCTGTAGTAGTGGCCACTGAGTAAATGTGTCACTTAGTACAGAAGACACAGTAAATCTGTGAAAACAGCGCACAGTATGTGGAGTGGCTTCTCATCTGCAAGCTAAGACAAATTAAAAGTTATTCATCAGTGTTGTCTTTATTCCTTCTAACTTTGGGACCTTCTAAAGCACAGTTTCTGAATCCTATCTCATATCTTTACCCTGGTGATGGCTTTTTAAAAATTTTTTGATTGGTGACATTTTATGTCAAATGATGCACTCCTGTGTTTTTTTAATCATCAAATTTTAATGTTATTTAATTTCTGCTAATTCCATATGATAATAATGGCTACCACTCAAGTACTGACTGTGGTTGAAAAGCACATTAACAGTACAGCTGAAAATTGAGAACTTAATATGCAAACGCCCATTCTAACACCCTGGCCTAGGAAATCTGATGTTATATGGTTTAATGTCCAGCTACAGTTTCCTCTCTCTCAGTCTGTTATGTATATTTACAAACTTACTCACACTTCTGTTTCTAAACTGAGGTCTGCAGGCCGCCTCGGGTCCAGTTTGATTTTAAATGTGTAGTGTACCAAATTCATTGACAAGACAGTCAGGTTAAGTATTGCACACTTATAAGTGAGTGATCATTGTCAAAGATTTAAGAAAGAGTTTCAAAAATGTTACACTGAAATTGAGCTATGTTATTCTGAGACCTACATATGCATCACAGAAAATTTAGCAAAAGTGTCCTCTTGTAGGCTGCAGACAGGTCTCAAACGTTGCTTTTTTAATATCCACTTAATTTCCTTTCATGTCAACAGTTTAAGTATTTCTCTTCTTTAAACTGATGGATTAATGTATTTCATAAATGTATGAACACACTTAAATGAGCAAGTTACAATGCTGAATTGCAGGCTTTATAATTCACTATGTTGCCCAGCATCGTATTTCTATTTTACCTGTTATCAGGAAGCAGACAGATTACAGCTCCTCTTTTTGAATCTTTTGCTTATGTTCCCCGAAGGCCATCTCTTAACACTCGGCAACATGGCATTTGTTAAACACAAAAGTCAGTTTCAGCTGTGACTTTTACTTATAAAAGGATGGAAAACTTTTACAGCTGGACTTAGCTATAGTAAACCTTGAACACATCATCATAGACAAGATACTTCATCTAGAAAAGATGAAGTCAACATATTTGGAGAGAACTAAGTTATGTTCACATGCTGAAGGACACTCCTACATTTATCCGCATTGAACAAAAGGATAACAATGTCTGGCTCACCAAATGTGTTCACTGCCTGTAACACTTTCCTAAGGGTGTCAGTCTAACTGAAGAGATTTTGAGTTACAGAGCAGGCTTTTCTCTGATGTTTTTCAGCTTCCAGGGTGACTCTCAGCAGACACATCTCTGGATAGAAACGGGCAGTTTCTCCAGTTAGATGATATCCCATATATGTCTTCTGCATATGTACTTTCCTGTATTTCCTCCATTAGGTCACTCTGATCCAAACCTAGATCTATACAAAGACTTACACATTTGAAACCTGAGCTTTTGCTGTCACTATGTCTCATAAAATCCATAGCTCCAAACTAGGCCACTAAACATATATTTATTTATTTATTTATTATTTATTTATTTATACAGGACTTAAGCTAGGATGCATAAAAGCGCATGTATGAACTAAGAGACACATAGATTAATTATTAGGAATAAAGCTGTGGCCAAGATGCCAAACAATCTTTACAATTCTTTCACTGCTCTGCACTACAGGGAAAAAAATGCAAAATTCAGATTCACAGATCTGACCAATTCATCTCACAAAGATCTTTCTTTGCTTTCACCTGGGAAGTGGCAGCTTCTTTCTAGCCCTTGCTCAAGTCAGTCAGATGTATTTCAAAGTTTAGAAATCTAACTTTTCATGCTAAAAATGCAAATCCCATTTGCTCTGGTATGAAGTTCAAATGATGTAATTCAGAACATATGTGATGAGTGATCAGAGGATGATTTAGCATCAGGTCTGGCTGCACTGGTAATCTGTCTTATCCTTTCTCTCAGGGGTTTCCAGCTTCAATGGACAGTTTAAAGCCTGTTGCATTAAAAGAAACCTGTATCAGTGCACTGATTTATTTTAATATGGTAGGCTACATATTACAGAAATTTGAGTTCCCTTGAAAAACGGTGAGATGCATTTGCAAAAGTGGCAAGAATCCTAGTGATGGGCCTAGTAGCAAGACAAGAGAGCTACCAGCACGTCCAAGACAAACCCATTCCTCTCTAAGTCACAGTCCTCAAATTCTAGGCTCTGATTTGTCCTATGTCCATTATTTTTCAGATGTTGCTGAAGGAACCCAAATTTCTCAAATTCACAGGCACGCTTACCACGTTTTGCTGATGTTTTCCCTTATGGGATTGTTAGGGGTTTTTATTTACCAGGCCTGAATGGCTGCTTAATTTGTTTTTCTAGTGTCATTAAGGTGACAGAAATATTATGGATACAGCCACCTCCCATCATCTGTAATAGTAATTGTATCATCTTCTCCGTATCTCCTCAGGCAGACTTCCCTGTACATCTTCTCTGTACTAATTTACCTTTATTTATAACTTAAAAACTTCTCACGCTCAGGATTGACAGTTTAAGTAATCACCCTGAATATGATTGAAATCAGCAATGGTTTGGGGCAGAATATACTAATGTATGTATTAAACAGAGCTGAGCAATCTTTTCATAGCTAATAATTGGAGTGCTGCATGTGAGGCATTTACCTGTTTTGTAAGGTATTTGTTAATGTATTCTTATCCTTCCTAAAGCAAGTTCATTACCACAAATTGTTCAAATGCATGTTGTTATATTTCAAGTAATTTTTTAATTATTTCATTCTGTATTTAGCTATTTGCTATTTTTTATTTTTTATTATTTTCCATTCAAGGTACTGGCAAATGATCCTGTTACCAAAGCCCTGCATACCAAGAATTCTAGCATGAAACTTAGGTTCTCTTTCCTACAAAGTACTTGGGAACCTGAGCCACATAAATCTACCTCATACAGTAGGCCTATGCAAAAACCGGGATTTGAGTAGAACATTTTGTATCTCAAGTAGATCAGCAGCTAAGAATGCTGCAAAGTCCGAAGAGATTCATCCCCTTTGAATCACTTCTAAATTCATGTCAGATTATACAATTTGAAAATGTAAAAATAAAAAATCTATACCTCTCATCTAGTGTGAATGTTCAGCTAAGAATGCTTGTAAAAGAAAAAGCAGTGTTAGAAAGTAATTGTAATACAGAAAGATTGAAAAAAAAAAAAAGATAAAACAGACATATGGACTTTCTGAAGTGGTTCATTGAAACAATAGAAGGTAAAAGAATGAAAGAAATGTCATGAGATATACTTGCCTAGATTTCATACTCTACTACCGTTTGATATAATCTAAATGCCACAAAATCCTTTTGTGAGATCAAATGAAGTTGGCAGTGACCAGGAGAAAAAAATGACATTGATGAAAAGTCCCCACATTAAGTGTAAATAATTGAGGAAGACCTTGACCTGAGAACAGATAGAACCTCACATAAAAAATTATACAAACTGGATCATAACTTAAGAGGTACCTTTAATAGATATTCATCATGTGTAATTGTTATAGATAGGAATATCACAATTATTCATAATGTCATACAAGTGATTTCTTCAAATGTGTTCCATCTTTTATCAAGACAAAATGTATTACTATTATACAACCTAACTAGGTGAAAAGTATCCACTGGGAAACTGTAGGCTAAAAATATAAAAACATCCCTATGTGGCCAGATACAACATTCACTGACCAGAGACATGGGTTTGTCAAAAAGTGGAAGTACATACCAGCAATGTATGGTTTCAGATGTCCCTGATCCAAAGATTCAAAGCGGGTGCATCATGATACATTTTTAATGCAACTTGATGTATTGCTCTTGTGGATGTGTTTTGTTCCTTTCTAAGCTCACATATATTTTCAGTATCCATAACTTCAAGTTTATCTGCTTAATGATGTTTTGTGTGGAAAAATATTCCTTTTCTGCTTATTTCTGATAAGCCTGCTTATAATTTCATACAGGGCCATCTTCTGAATACTTTCACCTTCTCCATGCCATTAGTAACTGTTTAGAGTTTTCAAAGCCAAAAAGTTTAATCTGTTTTGTTTTTCCTTAATCCATGTTTCTCATAACATTTTCCAATCTTTTTTTTTAATCTTTTCTGGATCTACAGTGTGTGTGTGTATATATATATATATGTATATATATATGTATGTATAATGTTTGTTGTCTGATTTTTAATTCAGAAAGGGACAGTCTCTCTTGTCTACTTACAGCTTAATTTCCTTAAGAATTTTGGTGAGTGAAAAGATTCTTCCAAATCCAGATCTGCTGAATTCCTCCCCTTTAACTAATTCCTCCCCTCAAATGATTCAAAGATGCATGAATAAGAGACATCTCCTTAGAAAAAAAAACATGTTCTCAATCATATACTTTCTCTGTGTTCTATTCTTACTGTTTTTTGCTGTAATTTCTCTTATAGCTTCAAAAAAATTCCACTGTTGGAAACAAATCAGTATCAGAAGTGTCGTCTTTTCTTCCCCCCCCCCCAAAAAAAAAAAACTCTATTCCTCTGTATCGAGTTATACCATAATGATAACTTTGGAAAATTCTTATTTCAGTTTCTGTAGAACTCTTCAGGAAAAAACATCTGGCCCTGCAGTTTATCATCCATTTTATCGGTTTGCACTTAAGACTCTTCTTCTGAAAGTTCAATTTGAAACAATTTCTTAAATTCAACCCCTGTGAAGAGGAGTTTCAATATGGGAACCTCTCTTGATCTCTTTTGTAGCAAATGCTGGCACAAGGGATTCATTTAGCTTTTTTGCTATGGCCATATTTTTGTGTTTCTTTATACCTCAACTGGGAATCAGCAGTACGAGCCAGCAAAATTTCTGCATTTGTTGTTTTTGAGAAACTGTTTAGTATTTGCTAGTGTTTCTAGCAAGTTCTACCTCAAAATAATTTTTGGCCTGCCCTATGATGGCCTTATGTTTAACTAGAGAGTATTTATGCTGCCTGCCAATTTTCTCATATGGACAAGTCTTCAACTTTTTTCTTAAGCATGCCTTTTACTTCTAACAGCCTCTGTGGTTAATGATGCTAGAATTTTGTTTAGCATTTTAATTTTACGTGTTCCTTTCAGAATCCTTTCTTTTGATAAGCAACACATACTTACACATTTTCACTGTCATGTCTGAAAAAAGTCTTCGTGTTACATACAAGAATTTCATACTTTTCCACACTCTTATTAAGTCCCTTTTAATAAAATCACCTGTTTCTCTTCCTATAAGAGCCTATAAGGCTGTTGAATGTTAGAGAAACTTTTGTAATTATGCCTTGAACTTTGTTCTACCTGTTTTTCAGGACTTAATCAGGAGTAGCTTTTTTTTTTTTTTTTTTTTTTTTTTAGCTTTTCAAAATAACTGTTCCAAGAAACAGTTGTTTATGGTGCCTTGGTGCCTAAAATTATTCTGTGGCACACTCCTCTGTGATCAGTATACTACCTGTGCATGACATAAATAAAATTTCCTGCTGTTACTGGGGTTTTCCTTCTCATAAGCACACAGATTTCCTTTAACATGGCATAAGTATTGCCCCTATTTTTTGGGGTTATCCCAACTAATACCATAGGCTAATACCACATTCATTCTCCTTATGTCTGGGAATTCAGTCCTGGCAATTCAATCTCTCAGGATTCTGTAGTTCTCATTACATTACTCAGCTTTGTTTTCTCTAAGGTACAACATCTGTCATCAATACAATTTATTTTATCATTTGATCAAAAGGTTTAAAACATATAAGGAATTGCAATGGACAGAGCTCAGGGTTAGAGCTGATCGGGAATTTTAAACTATGATTTCTTGTATAAATTGCAAATTTTTTACATTTAATTAGTTTACTATCATGTTTAATGAAATGTTTATTGAAAGAATGTTCTCAATTTCTAAAATTCTGACTAAATCTAGGTGAAAAAAGTAAAATGCTATTTCATAATGAGCAAGACGAACACATAAAACTGGCTATGCTAAACCTTGCTGTATCTAATAAATCTCAGTACACCTACTTCAGACCCAAGTCATACACTCTGGTGCCCTCTAACTCACATATGTGTCTTTATTTCACCCTTTGGCTGTTCTATTACACCTCTCTATACAACAGGGAAAAAAGTGAAATGTCAGAAGATGGTAGTACTTGAAAATTTCTTCTTACTTTGGTCTTTCCAGGGTTTGATTCCTAACTATGCTACTGACTCCCTATGCCATTTCTCTGTCTCTGACTTCTAAGGGCTTTGAATTAGACCCTATATGTATATAAGGCAGAGAGAACAGAAAATTGCCTAAATCGTTGTGGAGAATATTAAATAGCATGAGTCACATGAAGTGTCATCTTAATTCTGCATTTCTGGGGAGGTTTTTGGAGGTTAGCCTAATAGACCTAACTACTTATTACTTACTGTAAAGGAAGGTGGTGGCAATATTTACTTGGGCAAAATTTAGTTCTATTCTATTGCTTGTATATGACTCATATAGGTGTTAATTATATTCATCCCCTAATTTTTGCAGGGGATCTGTTTTACAAAATATTTTAATACCTCAGTATGCATAATAAAAATATTATTGTAATTTATTCCTTCTGGGAAAAACACAGTCCTGCTTAGTCATTGTCCTAAATTTTCTCTAGATATTCTGAACAACTGTAAAGTAAGTTTAAAATGTTCCTAAATCCAAATTAACTCTATCTTGTATTCACTTGGCACTAAGGGCACAATCAATTTTTTTTCTTGACTAGAAACTCAGAGAGGCAAATGGAATTAGTATTGATGGATCTAGGAGGGTTTCATTACTCAGTGTTGCTGAGTGGTACAAGGGCTCCATGGATAGAACCAGGAAAGGTCAAGATTGACTGGAGACTGAAATCAGGTTTTTGAAAGGAGAGGTGGTAGTCAATGTGAATCACGTGGTCTGATCAACAATTCTGTTGTGGGTGATTCTGGCAGTTTGATGCTATTTAAAATGTAATACTTAACACAGCCACAGAAGAGGGTCAAGATTGCTTTTCACATATTTCCTTAGAACAGTTTGACATGTGGTTGGTTTTGTAAGCTCTGCCTAAAATCTCTTTCACTATAATAAAACAAAATACATTTATAAGGTAGCATGAGGTTCATTTCAGCTAATAATATGACACAATTCATTTTTTTATGTGAACTCTAAATCAGCAAATTGTGTAAGCACGCTTCTGTATACATGCCCATTCAGGAAAATTCTTGAGCATATGCTTAGCCATAAATATGCAGTACAATCCCCCATATCTGTAGGAAGTGAATATATGCCATATGCTTTCCTGACAAGGGTTGGCTTTCCAAATTTGACCCTATAACATGTTGCTCAAGATAAATAAGCATCTGGTTCATAAATGGCTATTTTAAAAATGTCAGTGTTGACAAGTAATAATTGAATAAGTGAAGGTCCCCTGCAAGTATAACATTTCTTTTAAAAATGCATTGTTAGGAATAAATAAAGTTTATATTCTTATCTGCCTTCTGTGAAGCGTTCAAAATCCTGTGATATTTAATTTTGTCTTAAGGCCCATTAATCTAAATACAGGAATTGGAAATTAACTTTAACATTCTGCCCATCTTAAACCAAGAAATTAAATACCCAATCCTCCCGTAATGTAGCTTTAGTCATCAGTACCTTTCTGTACAGGGTTTTTTTTGCTAGAGATACCTGGGGACTAGGTGAGAATAGTTTTTTAGAGCCTCAGGGTGAGGAGGCTGCTCTCCTCTGTTTGTACAGCTGGGCAGACAGTCTTCCTGACCAGCCCCTGGTGTGTTTCTGCATGGAAAGGTGCTGAAGACTGCCTTCAAACTTGGCTCTCATCTGCAGGCAATCACAGACCTTGTTAAAGCTTTGAAAAATGTTCAGCACCTTTTATATAAGCTAAATGGATGAAACAATTAGGCTCCTTTGTGTAGTAAGATAGTTGAAATAGGCTTGGAAACTCCGAGCAGAGAAGGCACTTAGTGTTTTTCCTCCTGCCTTAGGAGAAGCCAGACCTCTTGTGTACACTATAAGTAATCAGCACCAAGAGAAAGTGACAATACAAGCTGGGCATTTTTCTTCTCAAGAACAAGCTGGCAAGAACCCAGGTAGTGACTCAGGTCAGAGACATGAGTACACTAATAATGTTTCTTTTGAAAATGCTTACTGGGCTCTGCTTCTTCAGTTTCCCAATGACAATTCAACAAATTAAAGTGAGATTTTGATGATTCATATTTATGTGCTAAAGTACAGTAATACACCAAGAAAATCTGGCTCCTTGAAGAGAGAAATCAGCTTTGACAGTAAGAAGCATATTCTCCATCTAATATGTAGCAGTTACAACAGAAAACACAATAAATAGAGAGAGGGGAAATGAGTGCTTGAGAGGCTATAGTTTTCCAAGGTGAAGGTTTTTGGCGGCAATACTGGCCTAAAGTGTTCCTGCCATCAGTATCTCCCTTTCAGCTATATTGGCACTGTGACCTTGATTCAAGAAGTGGTATGGCTAAAACTAAGTAGAAAAGAAATAAGCTCTTTGCTTGAGAATTTTCATGCCAGAAATTTTCCATTCCTCAGTCCAGCTCAGAGACAGAATCCAGTTTCTGAATACCAGGGGGCATACAAAATTGTCATCTACAGTACATCGTGCAAACTGTAGAGGGATTCACACCAGAACCACACCTGTACTACGCTCTAAACTGCTAGTGTAGCTGCACTCAGAATGGCTGAGCTTGATTCTCTCCCAGATCTCTCCAATCTCACCCAAAGCTAAATAGTTTCCCATGAGCAGAGATCCCTTATCCCATATGTTATTTTGATCAATAAAGAAACTAATGCATGAAACACCTCAATATATTGTATTACTAAGTGGTTAAGAGGAATACTGACTGCAAAGCTCAGTGTCACTCTATAGCTGCCTGATAACCCATGAGACAAAAACATCATGAGAGTAAGAATTTTCATTACATATTAGGTATTCTTTTCCGGCAGTACAGGAAGCCTGTGTTAAAGTTGTAATCTACCATATTTTAATGCATTATATAGTCAATATGCATTTAATCATAAAGGTTTTATAACACAGAAACCTTAACAAGAATAAGCTATGGCAATGCCAGTATTGTCATAATACACACCATCAAGGCAGAAAAGGTAAATCCCTCTGTCTAAACAGGTATCAAGGTGCTGCAGTGATTCTTTTTTATTTCAGATTGAAACAATACACCTGTTTTTTTAAATTTCAGGGAATGCAGTACCAAACAAGGTTATCTGAAAGACACACCTGAATTCTGAGAATACTGCACGTGAAAAATCCATTAATGTCACTGTCAAATTGCTGACTTGATTTGTTGGTTTGAATTTGGGACAGATCACAGTGTGAGTAAAGAATGAACAGTTCTGGCAATGAACAAGTAGAAGAGGAATTAAGGCTTAAAAGCTTTAAGCTGAAAAAAGGGATGTTTTAAAAGACACCTTGAAAATGTGATCCCAGTTGAGTGTCTAAGGTGCATTATGCTGAGAGGCTGGAAAAGCAGGAGAGGGGGAGACCATAATAGTGATCTGGATGGTGGCATTTGTGATCTGATACTCCTCTGTAATTCCTATAAACTTAAATAAAGCTTAGGAGGTCCAGCTGCACTGGGACATGTTACCCTATTTTTGGAATTTTACACTGCAAGCTCACAAGCAATCTTACCACAGAAAGGTGGTAGGAAAATGCCGGTCTGTAAGGAGACCACAGCCCAGCTCCCATCCTGGCTCCAAGGAAACAAAAATCTTCCACACCCAGAAATTTAATTCAACTGTACTGGTGGCCTGAAAATGTTTTGCAAACAGTTCTGTTAATATAATTGCTAAACACCCCCTAAAATATGAAGAATTAAGCTATTTTTTAAGAACTTTGGAGTAGCAACAAGAACAGCATCACCTCTGAGTAATGTTACCCTGCCCTTTCGGATTCTGCCTTTTACAGTATTTGGGCTGCTAGGGCTGCAGTGGGATTGCAGGCTTTTTTTGGGCTGAATTATTTTTTATGTTAACAGCAAAATGTTTCTACAGCAATCAATTTTTATCTTTTATTCTAAAATAACATAAATTTGGAAGGTAAGATATCTGAAACCTAAAAGCTAAACAGTGCAGAGGACAGCCTGTACCAGGAGCTCAATGGCTGAAAATGGACATGGAAGGACTGTTCCACAACTTAAAACTTATATTAAATCCATACTTAGCACCACAATACAGGGTTTGGCTTTTAAGAAATGGAAGGTGACATGGTTTTGGAAAGCAGGAATCATCTGTAAACAACTTGGCTTTTTGCCACAATTTGACTTTTTATGGATATCTTTGATAGTAAATTTCACTGTTCCAGAGAGCAAAAAATTACTTTTCGCATAATAGGTTTTTTATTAACTGAGTTTTCTTACACTGTTTTGTATATGAACTCTGATCCAAATCAATACATGCATAAGCTCTTTCAGTGTTTGCAAGAACATAAACAACTGGCTGATGAACAAGTCAGTCATGTGATGCCAAAAAATTGCAGTAAATGGAAGACAGCAAATAACATGGTTTATGACTTGGAAATAATACATTTTTACTTATTATTTTCTGTCTCAGTGTGCAATACCCCTGAAAACAGAAACACTGACTGAGTCTTGCAAGTGAGACTGAAAGATGGGTTCTCTTCTAAGTTGTTTAGGGCTGTTATGGGTCCAGACTACAGGAGTAAAATCTATAATGGACATGCTAGAAGGATATGACCTCTCCGACCAGGGCACTGTACCTGGGCAAGGCGAGTGGAGTGGGTCAGATGATGGTGACAGACTACTCCAGCAATCCAATGATCATCAGAGAAATGTGAGATGGCAGGTGAAGGATCATCAGTCCTAAGTAACAAGCCAGGTCCACCTACCATTGCTATAAGTAGGGCCTTGAGACCACATCTCTAGAACTAGATGTTCCTCAGTCCTATCCCGCCACCTCAGTCCCAGGCAGACAGCACCTGGTCCTGTCCAGCTGGGGGAAACAGCAGGGCCTGTGGTGGTGGGTGAAGTTGTCAGGAGGCAATATCCAGACCTGCTTTCAAGCTGAAAAATGGATGGCACTCAGTCTGAAAGTTCGGTTCTTGCTGTAGGTTAAAAGGGAGCTTAAGCTACACCCACAAGACAACACAGCTACTCTGTATTAGCAGAGCTCTGAGACGGAACTCACGTGCAAGTGTCAGCTGGTGCTGCCAATTCTTGATTATTCAATCACAAAGCTATTGCCAAAACTGGGGGAGCAATGTAAGAGTTGTCATGAAATCTGATCCTGGGAAGTACCAGGAACCATTTGCTGCCCTTAACTCCCACTGGAAGCTAAAAGACCTTTACCACTTCTGAAGAAAATACTGCAGGACTTCCTATCTTTCACAACACAAAGCACTACAGAAAGGCAAAAATGCATTTTCAGTCCAAAACTGGGGGGCAGAGAAACTTTTGCTCATAGCAAGGTTTTGAGCTGGAATCTGATTTTCTGACTCTGAAGCACTGAGGAATGAATTAACTAGAGTAATGCTGCTAGAAGGGAACTCAGCTTCTCACTTAGCACATTCTTTGCAGAGCTCCCTGGGTTTTGTTAGGTGATGGAAGTAGCAGGTTGTGTGTCTGGGCTGAATATAAGTGCAACTGACTACCAGCAGTCCATAAATAAACCCAGCAGGACACTGCAGGGTGACTGAAGAACATGCACTGTGCTGTATCCAATTAGTGCCACAGACCAAGAGGGAAGGGTGGTGAAGGATGCACTTGAAAAGTCCTCTATGTTCTTCCTGCTTCTGGGCCTGGCAATACTTGAATTCGTCTTTGGTGCAAATCCTTGTAGGTTTTTTTGACCTTTGTGAGATTGCTCACAAGCCGCTGGGTAACATTCAAACCTTTTCCTTTTTTTCCATCCACCTTCTCTAAATGAATCTTCCTCACAAAGCTTGGACCAGCTCCAAACAATGTGCGACTGGAGCCATAGGTACTGTCTATTTCCTTGGCAAATATTACAGAGATCCAGAGCAAACAGACAGACAAAAGCAATAATAAAAATTTTAAAAAGCCTAATAAAAATTGAAATTACTCCTTTGTACTGCCTGGAATGGAAAAAAGGAAGATGAGAGGCAGGTAGAAAAGAGTGAACAGATCCAAAACAGTTACTTTCCAGTGTTCATGTACAGTCCACAGGTAGAGATGCAAACAACACCGCGACCCAGCTCTTTAGTCCCAGTTGCTACTGATAACAGATTATACTGTTTGCAAACACAACACAAACTTAGAAACTATGTGGGAAATAAGGTTGCTACTTACACCCAGTAGAAATCGCAAGCTTTTCACTGATAGCTCAAGAGCAGAAATAGAAGCAAAACTTCCTATGGATTTGTCATTCAGCTCCAGTTAGCAATATGACAGCACGTTAGTAATGGCTGCTTTGCTCATTTCTGCCAAGGGAATTCCACAATCTGTTCTACACGGGCCTCAGATTCCTCCAGGTTAATCTAATGCATGATCTCCAGCCTGAAGAACTTAAATACTCACAGCTTTTCTCCCCAAGAAACAAACATATAATCAAATCTCATGCTTCAGGGAATAAGCTGATGGCTGCAGGCTCTGCAAGGAATACTTCCCCTATTTTATGGCTTTGCACAAATTGTGGGGTTTGCCTTTCCTCTGAAGCATGAGGCATTAGCTACTGCTGGATGCAGAATACCAGGCTTAATAAAACAATGCTCAGAGCTAGCAGTGGCTGTGGGGTTATGTTTTTGTCGGCAGCACACTTTTCTTCCCTCTAAATTCTGAGGTAAAGGAGAACTACTAATTGGCAGCACTGTTTGCAATGGTGTGTCTGAAAGCAGATGCACTGAAAATGACATTACCTGTAAAGCAAGCATGACTGATAACCTGGGGATCGTACCTATGCTTGGAACTTCCTTCAGGATCAGAG
Source organism: Falco punctatus (assembly GCF_963210335.1). Lineage (NCBI taxonomy): Eukaryota > Metazoa > Chordata > Aves > Falconiformes > Falconidae > Falco > Falco punctatus. Next base: position 74,967,594 of record NC_137583.1, read on the forward strand.
GGTCTGCTGCATGTAAATAGGAACACTGCTTTTATGAGCGTTTCTCAAATGAGCCGATCTCTCAGAGGATTTGTTATAGCTCTCCAGTTATTATTTTATGGGCCAGAAACCAGGCTGTCCTTAGAGCACAGAAAGTAATTCAGTTGCTGTTCGGTTTGCAGACTTCTGACACAGTACCACAAGTGAATGCAAAAAGCTTTTCCATGGGAATAGGAATGCAGTTGTAAAAATACCTGTGGGCACAGGTGGGCTCTCCTCACCAAGGCTGCCAGCCCTCTTTGTCTCACAACTGATGCTTGAAAGAGAGCAATTTCGACTGCTTTTCACAAAATTAGATTTCATTCCACCATTACCCCTTCTCTATAAATTCTACATGGTGTCAGGACAAAGTGTGGAGCCCAGGAAAGATACTGCAGCTATATTATCTCAAGCAAGGGAAAAACCTTGAATATTTTACAGAACTGAGTGGCCCTGTGTATTGTGCTAGTCATAAACAAGCACAATGTGAACTCACATCTGGGTTCTCAGCTTCTAAATATACTGAAACTGCCACGGCAACAGCTGAGACTTTCCCATCAATAGCCATTGAGCAGACACTTACTCTGTGATCAGTTTTAGACCAAGAAGAAGTAATATGGCCTTGTCACAGGTAAAGTTCACGATTAGAAATAAACAGCCTTCATTTTATGCCAATCTTCTTAAAGAAACAAGGGCAATTATTCTGACAACAACAACAAAAGAGCAGATAAACGATTTGACCTGCAGGTTCATTTAATAGTTGAGTAAATGGGGTGGGGGGGATGTGCTAGAAAGCCAAGTTTGTTAAAAGAAGACTGCAGCTGAGAAGATTCAAACTATCTCTTCAGCTGCCTTTAAATTGTTTCTGCTTTTAAATGTCACATTTGGTGCAGTTAATTAATCTTCTAGATCCCTTTTGGTTGGCGTCTTTGTAGGTGGAGCTAGGAATAAAACACCTCCTGGAAACTACAACGAGCCTCTCAGGACATTACCTTATAGCCTTCACTCCCTCTAGGTAATTACTGGAGAGCCTCCAAACACATGGTATTTCAGAGGAGAGACATGGTAACACAGCACATCTCTGCGGCAGGCAGAGCAGCTGTCAGGGACCTTAGCTCAGAGAGTGCTTAATCGAGAAGTGATCACCTTGCATTTCCCCTGACTAGTTCTTTTATGCATCTGAATGCCTTCCATCCCATAGTTGACGCTGGAAGTTGCATAGGGCAGGTGAGGTCCCCATTGTAGATGTGAGCAGTGCCGGTCATGGAGCAGCTCTGCCCCCTGGGTGGAGGTCTGCAGTACACAGTCAAGAGATAATGACAATAGCAAGCAGAAACGATGGAGTACATTGTCAAGACACAGCTGAAAGCAAAATGTAGTGGACAATCTAAAGTGCCTCATAATTACAGCATAAGAGTAAGAAGATGAATAAGAACCGTATAAGAAACGTATGCTTTTTAATCTCCCAGTTAAAAGCTAGATGGAATTAAGGCAGCAGCACACAGAAATTGAAATGCAAGTACAATAGTTAGAATCAGGATGTGAAAAACAAAACCAAATGATTTATGACTCTGATTCCCAGGTGATAAGAATGAATATAATAAAAGTAGAATAGTAGAACTAGTTAGACAGGAGAACAAATCACCTTGATACCAATTTGTAAAATAAATAACTTTTCAATAAAAATTGGAACTGGAAAAAAAGTGTATTTTCACACATAGCTCAGAGATCACATAAATGCCAAGTGACATGACAGTTGCTGAAATAAATGCTCTTTTTATGAACAGCAGGGTAGTAAAGCAAGCAAAATAGATGCATAAAATGGGTAAATTTCCAGTGTATTAGTTATTGCTGCCTCTGAGCTGCAGTAAATTACAAACTCATTTTTACTTTTTTTGTGTTCATGAATACATTTTTGGGACCGGTTTTCCACCCCCTTCTTTCACAACTCCATTTTTTAGAGATTTATATTCTATTTTAAAGTCTATATATAAGAAGTATCCAGGTCTTTTCTATATGAGGGAAGAGGGCTGAAAACTCAGAAGAAACTATTTATTATGCATTTCTGAACTTTCTTTGCATAAATTCTGTTATCTGTGAACACACTACTTCCATAAAACTTGTTTTTGTCTGGATATTTTTCCCCTTATAAATGAAAACCAAAGTAAGTTTTCCTCCAAAAATCACAGACCTACCCACCCTGTGGTTTTCTCCTTTATTTTCCTTTACTTGTTTATAGCACAAAATCACAGTATGTTCTCTTTATTTACTGCTCACTATGCCTATAAATAAAGGATGTAAGATTATCAAGACAGAGTGGACTAGAGTCAAAAAGATGAAAGATTTATTTGAAATACAAGTTGACCGTTCCCAGCTGAAAGGAGGAAACCAGTCGGTGACTGTGAAAGTGAATAGAATAAGTAAGTGCCACAGAAAAAAATTTCATCTCTGACTCTGATTACATCCTTTACCATCCCCCTCAAAAAAATCCAACAAACCCACACCCTGAAAGAAGAAGTAAGATTAAAGTTAAGGAACTTTAAGTTCAGATATGTCTTTGTTTTCATCACCTGTGTAGTCATTTATATTGGTGCAAGAGACTGTCCCGCTCTGCATCCATGGGGTGCTCATTTTTGCACTGAGATAAATGAGCATGCAGAGAGGAGAGCAAACAGGAACCACAGCCACAGCTATTTAGTGTGTTCCTGAGTTCACATGTACAAATACAAGAGGGGTTAATTACCTCCTGTGCTTGTATATAAGATACTCCTTAAAATAGCAACACAGGAACTCAGATGGTAGCAAGTGTTTGAAACCACTTAGGTGTAACCGAAGAACAAATGCAATATCTACTCTTATTTTCAAGTCAAGGTGAGGGACCTGAATCCTGTGACACTCAATGCAGAAGAGCAGACATCCATTTAACCACCCATCTGCACCTGTTTTCCAGAGCAGATTCCTGATACAGATTCCTTCCATTCCCATGGGTTCTGTGGCTTTGCAGAGATCAAGACATATTACCCAAACTGAATAAATATTTTTTTAATTTAATTTCTCAATCACATCATTCAAAATATATCCAGAACAGATTAATGCATTATAACTCAAGCCCTATTTAATATAGCTGCCTGATTAATGTGTAGTTCTGTGACTTTTGCATGAAATTCAAAACAGGCGTACCAAATTATTCAGCAAAAGAAAATAAGCCCAGCAAAGAGAAAAACATCCTGCTAACTTTCATTAAAAATCTCATTCACATTGGCACAAAATTAATCAAGTAAAATAAGAAATGTGTCAAACCTTAAGGACTAGATTTTCTTCCTCCCTCCCCTTTCCCCCATCTTTCTGTACCTTTACTCATCATTAAAGCTGCTAAATGAATTAACAGTCCTCTACCCATGGAGCTGATAGAATCGAAAAGGAGAACAGCAAAGTGTAACAACATTTTTAATTCAAAATTTAAAAGAGTCACTAGGAACTCTTTGATGGGTTTTGCAGTGAACACACAAGTCCAGTGGCACCCGAGTCCTGATAGTCAGTGAAGGACATATCTTTGTTTTTTATTTTCCCAGGCTGTAGAGTAGAAACATAGCTGAGACTTGATCTTAGAGTCACAGGTGGTATTGTTTTTCGGTCACTGTTGATTCAGGCTGACATATATATCTATACCCTATTAGGCACAAACACTGGGCTCTGTTACCTGTATCATTTCAATGCTTAGCAGCCTGAGCTTTTTCTTGCTTGTTTGTTCCTCCAATCTTCATTCTAGTTTGTTATGAATTATAAATCTCACAATTTCAAATAAGAAAGCCCATCTGGGAAAACTGGAGCTTTGCCTGGGTATCATTTGGACTGAGCTTTCAGACTTCACGAGTATGTTTCCATCTTTCTAAACGGGAAATAAACAGCATTGTTGACTGAAATTAATGACAATGAGACAAAAACAATTTTTTTTTCTTTGTTGTGTGACTCCAAAAAAGTTATAGTTTATTTTCTCCTGACAACTGGCTATCAATCATGCATGAGTCATGAAATCTTTTCATCGATATGACTGTCAATCACCAGATGAGCTAGATGTAGGAATCTACAGACCTAGTAAAGTTGATTCCCATTACTTTTAAATTCATCAAAGGCTTCAAGCACCAATACAATCAATTTTTTTTAATTTTTTTTTCTTCTTTTTTCTTTTTTTTTCCCCCAGACCAGATGACAGTTGCCTCCTATATTGTACAAAGAATATTTTTGAGAAATGGAAACTTCCTTCAACCTCCTTGCTTTTAATTATGTTTTAATATGTTTTAGAGAGTTTGATGATCTTTTAATTAGCTGTCTTATAGTTACATCATGCGGTTCATGCCTCATCTCTCAAATCCTGAAGCTATACAGCAAAGCAGCTACTTGATGGGTAGCTTTGTAAAATTCATGATCTGGGATCTACTAATAATGTCTCTCAGGTCATCATTATCAAGATTTACAGCATCATAAGGTCTTAGAGGTAACTTCACTAGCAAAAAGAAAAAAAAAAAGTTATTTTAGGGTACGTTTGTATGTAAAATGAGATCTCCGCTCACTGAAATTCCTGAGCATTAGACAGTGTGAAATACTGGCATATGTGTGAAACTTGCAGGCTTTGTCTCCATTACCTATTTTCACATTTAAAATAACTGTCTTAGATATTTCATCTACAATGCAAGAAAAGAAAGAGAGAAGCAGCTTTCCATATAACATTCTACTTCAAGGATGCATAACGAACTTCCAGATTATCTAAGATTTATGGATCTATCATTTCAGGAAAATATTCAAAATACAGTTCCTTAAAAAGTTTCAAATTTTATTAATTCATTATTGAGTGATATTAGATGAACAGAACATAAGAGCTGAGCTATTTATGGCAATTGCAAGAGATCAGTTGTGAATAGCATCCATTGTTCAGCAATTGGACATTCTTTAGGAGAGAAGGCATCTTCAGACATAATTCTATCTTGTACTGTGAAGCCTTTTAAATCCAAAGTTTGAAATTGAATAAAAATGGCAAGATAGAGCAATTTCAGTACCTCTAGAATAATCTTTTCAAAACCATGTTCTATTTGGTGTGATGCTGCCTATTTAAAAAAAAAAAAAAAAAAAAAAAAAAAAAAAAAGAGGAAAAGGACAAAGTGAGAAGAGAATGTGGGTGAAGAAAAATACTTGTTCAATTTCCAGAATCTGATTCAATGGAAATAGCAAATTAGATCATCTCATCTCAGTGTGGTTCCTTATTAGGTGGAACTGCAGTGTCACTGTGAACACTATAAAGGGAGGCAGAGAAAGACTATCCATCAGTAACAGTAAAGGAGGACATGGATAGTCCTTGGACAGCCATTGCAGAATACCTGATTCCTATGCATTGCACATAATCAGACGTCGCTCCCTTTTTATTTTCCTCCATTAGAGATTAGAGACCTGTGCCTAACTCAAATTAGATCTTGTTTTACCCTTTTAAGATCATGATCTCCCATGACCTCCAAAAATAAACTAGATAAGGAATGTACTTCAGAATTGTTTTGGAACCTGAGGACAGATCTAACCAGAACTTTGTTCACACTGATTTGTAGCAGTGTACTCTATGCTGGGATGAGGATTGCCCAGGAAGCATGTGAGGGACTGAAAATAGTTTTATTTCCTCCTCATTCCTTTTGTACCCATACAGGTGTCACTCATAAAAGCAGTTGTAAAGGATGACCACTTAAAGAAATATAAATGAGCTTTACTCAAGAATTACTTTTTTTTTTACTTATTTATAAAGTCAGTATGAACTTCTGAAGTAATTTCCCCTTGTTTTACTTTAGAAATTCATATTTGGAATTTTGAAAGCTAGAGAACTGGGAAAATGAGATCAAAGAAAAATGAAAGAAAGAGAAATTAGACCTTTCTTAGCTAAGCAGTTACATTTGTTATTTTTCCTTGACATTATCAGCAACTAACAATCTTCAATGACAGTTTTAAAAAAAATACTAAAGTGTTAATGCCCTCTATTAGGAGACACTTGAAATCATAAAATACATTCTGTAGGGCCTCTCACAGGCATGACAACAAAGGCGCATAATGTAGTAACTGATATACCTTTATCTGCAGAAAGAAAGGTGGCATTTTTCTTCTCCTCTTAGTACTTTATCTCTTAAAGGAGTCCAAAACCTGAATGTAAATATCATACAAATCTTAAGTAAATGAGATCAGCTGAAATTGAGTCAGGCTTTCATGCCTAAGATGACTGCTAAGACAACGAGAAATCTTAACCACAATTATTTTGGTGGCATCAACTCTGATAAGAGTTTCGTGCAACAGTCGTGGCTTCTCATTGATGGTGAAAGGAAGGAGAACAGCTATTACATTTGCCCTTCAAGGAAGGCATGACAGGCTAATTTAGGAACAGTTTTAAAAGAAAAGAAAAACAGCTGACAGCCATTGATAGCTACTAAAAAACCCTAAATTAAACACTTGGAGGAGCAAAAGATATGGACCAAGATCAAGAGAACCAGGAGACTAACAATCGTTCAGGAAGAAGTTGATTTCGGTTAGGTCATTTTTCAGATGAGGGTAGCAAATGTTGTCAGGTGAGCAAGCGGTCTCTGCAGAATTTCTGGATGTCAAAGCTTGATCACCAATAGCTCTTCAGTTCAGCATATCCTAGGGATGCTGATATAGCAGTATGAGAGATCCCTTATTTATTCATAAACAAGTGGCCATGGTCATTTAAGAGTGTGTGGCTACCAACTGCTGTTGGCACTTTGGAATGGATATGTGGCTCATGGAGACAGATGAACTGGTGTGGGGAATTATCCTCAGCTGGCAGCCAAACACCCACCCAGCTGCTCACTCACTCCACCCAGCAGGGCAGAAAGGCTAAAAATAAGACAGCAAGAACAGTTGTGGGATGAAATAAAAACAAGGGAATCACTTACCAATTACTGTCATGGGCAAAACAAAGAGCTTGGGAATTTAGCTTAATTTATTGTTAATTCATGTAAATAGTGGAGTATTTATTCAGGTATTAGGAGAAAAAAAAAAAAAACCCACACACACAAACACATTTAAGCATCCCTGGTGGGCTCAGCTGTTTCTTGTGTTGGGTTCATTGCAGAGCCAGCTGTAGCCATGTGGAATGGGCTGTGCCCAGTGTGGGGCCAGCCCCTGGCTCCTTCTCACAGGGGCCATCCCTGCATCTCGCCCCCTACCAAAACCTGGCTGCCTTCACTCAATAAAACCAGTAAGGGTGAACTGATGGAGGTGACAAAAAAAGACAGTGCTATAAACTTTAGTAATAACCTGAGCTCTGAGATTATTGGCAGACAGATCCCAAGTTCCTCTCACCTCCTTCCCATAACTAACCTCATGTACCACACCTCAGGCTCCATCAATGGAAAATGCTAATTCTTTGTATTCTGAAGCCTTTTACTGGACATCATGGCCATAGAAAAGAATGCTTTGATTATTATTTATCTGGGCTCAGACTGATGGTGCCATGTCACCTTTCAGGACACCGGAAGGTGGGCAGAAGATGATGCGAAAGCAATCAGTGGAAGGCTGTAGGTAATAGAGCAGTAACTATGTCACCCAACTGCCTTCAGCTGGCTGCTTGGCCTCGATGAGAACAAGGAGGAAAGAGAGCATCACCAAGGAGCTGGTGGGAGGAAATTCAGAGATCTGAATGGATTTTCCTCAGAAGGCAGCAAATAGTTTTGTAATTCATAGACAACATTAATCAAGTATAAGGCCTGATCCTTCACTTTGTGCACCAAATTCTTAAATAAATCATTGGGCAAAAGAAGTTCTCAGCAATATCAAACTATTTGCACTTGGCTAGATTAGCCAGAATAAGAGCATAAGGTCCTTGCAGTTTGTGAATATAGGCATATTTTATTTTAAATTTTAATCACTTCCAAACCCAGCTGAAAATCACTTGAATCTCTCTATGCTTCAAAAGCTTCATTTGCAATGCAGTAAGTTTTGTTTTGTTTTCACATTGCACTGTGCAAAAAACTGCTAGGAATGCCAGTGTTGGATTGTGATTAGTTCCAGAGGAAGCTGATTGCAACTCAATAGGTCATATGAACAAACAGGCTTTTTCCAAGGCTTTTTTTCTTGTCTAGATGTTCTTTTCTGATGCAAGCTTTTCTTTAAGAACCGAAAAATCTCTGCCTACCTAGGCTTCATGGAGTAGGTCATGCTGTGGTTCAATTAAAAGCGGCATAGTAGGTATGGCATATTATTAACTCTTTTTCTATCAGCTTTAACATCATCCTTGACACTATAAAAATGCAAAAAAAAAAGACATTTCAAGGACAGGTCTTTTTTAAAAATGTCCAGGGTTGTCCAACCATTATAGCAGGTTGTCAAATTCCTTAATTGACAAATAGCAAGCGATGAAAATTATAGAAGAAATTGCCTGTTTCTTCAATTAAAAGAGGTTGAATCAGAATTACTTTCTGGAAATGGAATCTTATTAATGCATGTGGGTGAAAACAAATGACAAGGAGTTCTGATTTTCTTGGCATTTTTAAGGTTTTGAGCACAAAGATCAAGGCTTTGAATACAAATAATTTGTGTTTGAAGTATTTTAAACCATTTAGAAACAATCAGTGTTGAATCTGCATTCTACTCACAGTTGGAGAAAGCTGAAAGAAAAAAAAGATTTGTAGAGATGAAGAAATAATATGTTTGATTCTAAATTCATGGATTCTTTAAAGGATTTTATACCTATTGTTGAATTTTTGTCTAAATGTTTTCTTATGAAGTAACATAGATTTCTGTCTGAAATCTCTGCAGACAGTCTAGTGTCCCATTTGGATACACAGTGCCAAGTCATAAGTGTGCAATATCCACCCAGGAAGACCTATAAACAAAATGGCTCAAAGTCAGTGAACATTTAAAGTTTATCTTTTACAGTATTTGTATTAATAACTACCAGGTACAGAATTTTTCATAAGTTTTGCTGGGCTCATCACTGAATGTGTATTTCAGACCTACTCAATATCCGCTTTTCTCTGAGAACAAAATAATAAATCCCAAGTAGAGATTTGAAGACATTCCTAAGAGCATAGTTTAATTTACGTTGTCCAAGTAACATTCTATGTCTAGAATGTATTCAGAAAGTTTGCCTAATCCATTGGACATTACTACGTTTCAATACCTGGTCAAAAATCGGAGTGCATGGAGTAATTAAAAAGAGAACAACTTGTGGGCCACTTCCTCATATTGTGTTTGATGCAGCAGCAGAAATACACTTCATGAATACTTTAGGCACTTTTCACTGCAGCTTTTACTCAGTGTTCTCTCGTGCAAGAAAATAAAGAAAGAGAATGAATCAAGAGGGAGCGGTACTAGGGAGTGACACAGGAGAAATGGAAAGGGTTTACGTCCAGGTCTGATTGTTTTTGAAGAACATCCTCCTCATCCAGCCATCTCAAAAAGACTCTAACTTTCATGTCTCTGCCTTCCTAACTCCCAGGTTTTCTCTCTACATTTAATAAGTACAGAAATGTTTCTTAAGGACGTAAAGATTGAGAGTGGAATCATGGATCCTTTCAAATTCAGGAGGAACTCCTACAGATGTAACACAACCAGAATTCCAACCACAGGACATTTTACTAAGGGTGCACGTGTAACAGAAAACAATTTAAGTTAAGTTGTGAGAGTCATTAATGTTTCCTACCTGCACCTTGCCAGTCCTCCCAGTCTTTTCTCCTTCACAAAAAAAAAAAAAAAAAAAAAAAATAAAGTTTCTACCTTGCATCATCCTCAAACAAAACTATAAAACATAAATTCTTTCATTTCCTTTTAAAAATTCAGTTTCATAGAAGATAAAGTCATTCTCAATTTGAAACTTTCAAAACGAAAAGTTAAACTGTTTAAAAGACATGCAAGCAAATTATTTATCATTTTTTTTTCCAATCTTTTTACCTACTTCAGTCATTTTAAGGTCATCTGCACACCAACTTTGCCCAATGCACTGGTAGTTTTGTTCCTTAACTAAGCTGCATTTTGAATAAATATACCATCTACAAAAGCAATTCATCAACCCCTAGCAATTTTTCTCTTTTCTCAAACTATTACCTCACAAATAAAAATACTGTCCTGTATGTCTTGAAGTGTATAAACAAGTCTAGATGTATATTATGCAGTAGTGAAATCAGCTGATCATGTTTATTATATACTAATTAAAACTGAGAGAGTTCTGATGCAGATCTCAATGACAACTAACAATTTACACTTTAAGGCACAACCCCTCCCCTGACATATCTTTCACTTATGGTCTTGTTTGTGAGTTTTTATTCCTATTACCAAGTGTGTAGAAACATACTTCCAACACACATATCAACAGCTTTTCTAAAAACATGTTTATTGCATATGTTCACAAGTTCCATATAGAACAGAACATCTACTATTTTGAGATCTATCCAGTGAGAAACAGTTTTCCTCAAAGTACACAAATTAGTAATACCTGAGAAAGTTCAAATTTCCCAAGCCAGGTAATTTTTGATATGTATGAAATCAATGACTTGCTACAAAGACTCATAAAGCTTTATGAAAAATTATACTATATCCTATAAACATCTAATATACTATAAAAATACAGCAGAAATTTCTCATTAAAATTCTAAATTTCTTTCTGTGATATCTTGCTGTATAAAACGATGCATTTTTCCACTGATAAAACATAATATTTATGTAAAGTAGAGCTAATAGTTTCATAGGACCATAACTCTCCTGCACACATTGATTACACAGCTATATAAACAAGCAAATTTATCTAGATTAAACATCAAGGTTTCACAAACTGGCAAGCTTTAGGTTGTTAAGTCATTAGCATCCTTCTGTGACAGGATGATCCTTTAAAGCAGCACACAAGTGTCAGGATATAATATAACACACTTAGCTAATGTTTTTTTAACACTCTTTATTACTGATCAGCAAAACACGGTATGAAATATTCTGGAAGACTCTGAAAACATGTATAAAACTGGCTTTAATTAGTTAAAGTGGTTTAATTCACTGAAATGTATGGTAGCTATTCAAACAGCACCATTTGTACAAGGAGAAACTTTATTTTTGCCTGCACAATTTTTTATAACCTACTCCTATTTTCTTTCTTCTACAGTAAAATCAGATTTTCTTCTGCTTCCTCCCTTCCTTGCCTTCTATTTTCCCAAAAATAAAATAATATCCATTTATTACAGAACTCTTTTTTACTATTCAGCTGTCTGCAATTCATGCAATTTATGAATTCATGCAATTCAGCTATGGCATGAGGCAGAAACTTAGCTTTTTATCATTTCATTTTTATTTAACCACTGCATGCCCTCTGTAGTTTTATAACCAGGGCCAAGTAATTTGTCATGCATAAGGTGGTTTACAGAAAGAAAATGAAGAAAACCTGTGCTTGTTCAAGATCAGTGGCTCACTTGCTGATACCCATTAATGCCTTTCAGAAAAATTCCTCCAGCTCAATTTTGTCCATCATCTACATGGAATTCTAAATGCTGACAGCCTCTGCAATCTGTCTGTACGACTGAAGTGTTATAATAATATTAATATTACTCATAAAACTGCCTAAAACTAATACAAATCAGTGAATAGGTGGCAGTCTAAATAGCAATATGTAAAAGCAGTGGGAAGAAGCCACTGAAGTCTGCAAATTCCATCCAAGTCCAAGCCACGCTAACTGAAGTGAGCTGGGAATCTGGCTCAACAATTTGGTAATGCCCATGTGAAAGATGGCAACACACCAGTTCCTGAGCCTTTTCTAATCTCCACACCAAGTCATTCAGCAGTCCACCGATTTAATATCAAGACTGACCTGGAAGTGGTTATCAAAACGGCGGTTAAGGGATTGCTTGGTTACAGCTCTGTGCTGCTGTGCTTAGCAGAGAAAAAAGCAGTAGAGAGTGAAAGAACAATCATGAGGCTGCCCCTGACAAGGGAAGGGTAGATGCAGCTGTACTGGGTGTGTGGGAACAGGGCAACCACTTCAGTGCCGCAGGATGGAAACCCTCCCATTGCAGCAGTTTGGGAAATGAAGGGGCTATCACCTGTTTAGCTCCCTGATAAGTGCAATCCTGCAAGGAGCAGAGGCAGAATATACAAGACAGTCTTTGAAAATGTGCACAAGAGCAAAGAGCTTCCATTGCATTCAGAAATCTGTGCACAGTCTTTTAAACATAAAAAGACTGTGGCAGAGAATTACCTGACCCAGATCAGCCATTTCCCTTTCAGCAGCAATAATTTACTGTGGTGCTCTATATTGCCCAAAAGGTAAAGATTTAATGACAATTATAGGCACAGGAAAAAAAAAAATACTGCTGGAAGTGTTCTGGTTTGGATAGTATAGAAAAGAGCAGAACCAGAAAAACAGACATCCATCTGTATAGTTTTGTTAATTAAGAAAGCAAGCACAAAGTGAATACTTCATGCAAGGCAGTATTGAAAACTGTGAAAAATCTTTGAAGGCTCTTGAAGGTAAAATTATCCCAAATCCAAGAAAGGGCTGTAATGGTGACACCATTGTATTGAAAACAAAGAAAGAAAAAGCTACAAAGGTACATTTAATAGCCACAGGAGCACACATAAAACACTGGAAAAGGGATATAATATGTTCTTTAAAAGATTTTTCTACTGTAACTAGTAAATGCTAGTCTAGCAGGGCTTAGTTTAGCACTGAAGTCACTGGAAATGGGAGCAGTGTTTGAGTGGTGTGTTTGCCCTGAGCAGCGGTGGGTGGGATCTGCTTTTTAGGAAATACTAGCTTGTCAGAGTCTAAATTCACATGGGAAACTGTCTTATTAAAAACTTTGCTCAGGTTCAGGATTACTTCTGTGGTAAATGAGAGCAAGAAGGAAACTTTCAGATTAACCTACTGGTTTGGACACTTAACTGTTGTGCCCTTACCTGGGCACAATCTGATCCTTCACATGCTGAGCCTTCAGGTCATCCACATCCAGGGCAAATGCTGCAGATTATGAAGCAGGCACGATTCTGGGATAGCATAAAAAGAAATTTAGAGAAATTGGTAGATAAACCCATCCCATCCTGGACAGCCTTATACTTCATTGTACATAGAGGAAGATTTATTGAAGACCAAGGAGAAATTTGTATTGAGCACTCCAAATGAGAACCACGTGGCACTGCGGTCAACTGGTAGCTGTGGCATGGTCACTTGGCTACCATGCCCTACACACACACACACACACTGGATTTTATTCCTCAGGGAGCTGAAGGCAGAGCCTGGGGGGTGACCACTAGAGTGTTCTGAGAAGCACAAACACAGTCCTTAATTCCCTGTGCGTTGGTAACAATCATATCCTGTGCAAGGCCCATGTAACTCAGTTCCCAGTAGCACGTGGTCCACACTGCCCAGCATACAGCCATGCCTACATTAGCAAGTACTTTTCACAAGCTCCTACCTTTAGTCTGCAAGTAGTTCAGAAATTTTTCTGCAAACTACATTTAGTTTGTCCCCCAGATGACACTTTCTGCAGTTTATAGATGCCCAAGGGACCTATGTAGCCACGTATATTCAGGAAAGGCTGAAGGACATTTGGGTCTTCACCTGCAGCAGAGTTCTGATTTTGCCCAGAAAGGATTCTAGTTCCTACACAACAAAACTTCTCTGTGAACCAAGCCAAGATACAGCAGGAGATCTGAAGCAAAAACACCAATATAGATGCAGTCAGTGCTGTCCCCATTAGATTTATCTGAGGTCAACAGATCTCGTGCTTCCTGCAGTGCCTGACTGCAGTTTCTGACCTGTTGTCTGTCAGGAGGTTTGCACGGAGGGTGTTCAGATCTGCTGCTTCTCACCTTGGCATAGATGGGGCTAAGGCCAAAAACAGCCTGGCACAAACAAAATAGTGATGGAAAGAAAAAACATATTTTTTTAAAAAACACAAGGAGTCCAGACTGTGAATCGGGAATCTTAAAAAGTGGTTCAGATGATAGCTCAAGTGACTGGGTGACAAACATTGCATGAGCCAGACTTACCACCCAGGAAGCCTCTGACCCATAGGGAAGATGGTATACTGAAGTGCTGTAATAGCTCTTCATGACAGCAAATATTTGGCTGAAAACAGCCCTTCTGTGAGGTGTTTAGACAAAAGCATACGTGGAGAAAGCACCACTGTTATGAGCTTCAGCAAAAACAACTCTGCACTCAATTTCAACAGCTAAACTCCCTTGCAACTTGCTTTAAAACTTGCTGTGTGTTCTTGTCTTAGCATTTACTTCATGCATCATCTTTCAGCTTCCATCATCTTCCTCATTTATTCAGGAAGGAAAATGTCAGTCTAAGCCGTTTGGACTCAAAGTCACTGCCAATATTTCTTGTTTCAACAAGTACTATAATTTTCATTATGTTTAAGTGGGTCTTATTCCTGGGAAAGAAATGGGACATCTCACAACAGGCATATGGCACATTCAAATTGCAGCACCTGCACTTACTAGGGTTATAACTCACAGGGAGAGAGAAGTGTATTTTTCAGGAAAGGAGAGGAAACATTATCAATACCATTGTCTTTAGGGCTCTGACAAGCACCCACTGCAATGGTCAGGCTACTTGCCCTCTGTGTTTCCTTGCTTCACCCGGCTTTCCCAGCTGGGGAAGTCACCTGCAGTACTGGAGACACCACCCTATCCTGCTTAAATGCTGAAGAAAAAGCAGAAACTTCAAAACATCACCCTCATTTGGCAAAAAAGGAAAGAAAAAAGAAAGTTTTCCAGAGCTCAAAGACGTTCTTTCACCTAAAACCTCTTTATTTGATGACTTTCTACCTAAAGCTTGTGTAGATCTACAGTCATGATTCAATGGCTTTTTCATCAGCAGATTTATTTTAGGAACCTTCTTTTCCAGAATAGTTACCCTTCAAGTTTTCAATGAATCCCAGTGACTGAGCACCCACAGATCTTCTTTATGGCACCGATTCTTCAACATCTCAGATCTTACCTAGAAACTGTGACTTTCTGAGGGTCACATATCCATCTGTTTTTTTATAAATAAAGCCTTTTGCCTTTCCCATTCTTCCATATCATCCTGGTCTCTTTCCAGCAAAAATGTGGCAATGTGACACATGGATCCCTCCTTACAGATCATTTCAACCCCAACTGCTGCGGTTGTGACTCTAACAAACAGAACACCACTCCAGTTTCTGGGGCTGGTCTGATGACAGGTTTGTCAGTTTTTCTTAACAGGGAGTCCCTAGTCACACAGATCTGCGGTGTGTATCCTCAGTCCTTTCCCTTCTGCTCTGCCTTCTGTCTGCAGATCTTTCTCCCTTCTGTTCCCATCCTCTCACACAGACTTTTGCACACTGGCCTCATTTCTCCTCAGGCCCCTCTCTCTAGTGTGTCTTGTGTTTTGTTTATTGACTTTGGGGTTTTTTGTGGGAAAATTATCTTTTTCTTTTTTTTTTAATGTATTTATTCTTCCCTTCTTCTTTTCCACTATATTTTTTCCTCCTTATTCTTCAGCAAATCTTTTCATCAGCTGTGTATTTATCTTTCTTCCCTTATGCCAGGATTTTCCCTACCTCCCCAGCTCTTTCCTCCCATCCAGGAACCTGCCTCCCACAGAAAAGTTCCAACTTTTGGCAACACTCTCAGAGTTACTATTTAGATACTTCAGACACCGCTATTGACTTTATAGAACATTTCAACAAATCCTGTTTAATAGCTGCTGGGTTAGGGATAATCATTAGTCACTTGCACACATCTATTAAATTTACAGTGATATATATTAAAATACTTAAATATCTGGTGTCCCAGGACAATACTACCTTACAGATTGAAGCATTCTTGCACAGTACTACAAGATTACACCATCAATCTCTTTTAGAGCTGAGAATTTTCATAACTTAGTACTGAGTTTCATTTCATAATGGGCCAGATCTTGCTTGT
This sequence comes from Falco punctatus, assembly GCF_963210335.1. Lineage (NCBI taxonomy): Eukaryota > Metazoa > Chordata > Aves > Falconiformes > Falconidae > Falco > Falco punctatus. The sequence continues at coordinate 74,983,536 of NC_137583.1, forward strand.
CTTATTCTTATGGTACATGCATTTCATTGTTTGCAGAAAGAGCACTACAAATTCCAGCAAAACAGTGTAAGCATTTGACTGTGATATTCATCAATAAACTGTGAAAGCAGCATGGACTTCTCCACTTACCCTTTGCATCGTGTAACTGTCCAATTGTATCCTCTGTTTCAAAAGAAAAATTGCAGCAGAAAATTTGTCCAAAATAGCCAGCTGTCAGATTGGATATGATGCTGCATTGTGTCTGAAATCAGAGAAAACTGGATTGCCCAAGTTTGACTGAAAAACGTAAAATTTGAACAGTTTCTGTCTTTAATTTTGAACATAACAATCTAGTTTCACTTAAAAATCACTGAAATGCTGCTAGCTTTTAGATGAAAAAATTTATATATATATGTATATAAAGAAAACAGATCAATATTTGCTCATAAACCACTCTAATTTTGAACAAAATCCCCCAGACAATTCTACCGTTCATCAGGAGGAAAAGGGCAAAATCCTCTCCAGCAAGCAAGCAAGCAAGTACTCTTGACTGCTGTTTTGTCCAGAAACCCAGGAACTGAGCATGTGTAAGACCTTCCTCCTGCAGACCTTTTTACAAAACCAGAGACACAGGCCTCCACATCTGGGAGCAAACAGCACCTGCTTTACCTTCTCCAGCTTCTCAGCCAGAGTGCACCCTCACCCGCCTGCACTGAACTGCCAACAGTTTGGTATCACCCCTGCTTCAGCTCTTGCTTTGCATTAAGATTGCAGTGGCCATGCTGTCCAGGTCCTCTAAGAAACTGAAATATTTCTACTAACTTCATCATCTACTAGGTGAGATGTCTTCAGATATCTAAGACCCGTGTGTTGCCTAAGTGGCTTTCTCGTAGATACACAGCACAGCTGTCACCGATAACTGAGGCATCTAATGTGTGAAAAATCCTGTCCCCTCTTGGTGCAGATTCCTAGTTCTCTGGAGTTTCAGTTGTGCCTCATTAACCATCAATGGAGTCTTGTTCTTGGGGAAATCCACTCCTGGCAGCTTGGAAATTAAGTTCCTGAAGTAAGAATCATATTGAAAATGTCTGCTGCTGTACACTCATTTTAGCTTTTCAGCACAAAGTAAGAGAAGCAGAAAGAGGGAGGGAAGGGGTTTCAGACAAGGAACAGCAGTCAGGATGTATTAGGTAGGGCCAAGGAACAGGCATAAGGCTAAATGGGGTCAGCCCTGAGAGCTGTGTGGGTGGGCACAGCATGAGAAGAGACTGGATCGAGCCTAGATGAAGGATAAGGGAAAGATGGGAGAGACCTAATTACAAACGGAAACAATATACAAATGGAATATCAAACGCAGAACTCAGTAAGAAGTATGTCTTAATTTCATTTCCTAGAACTTAATATATTAAATAATGTGACATGTTCTTATCAGCTTCATAAACCTGTTTTGTGGAGTTCACTTTAGTACTTATAAAGTAATGGTTATTGCAGATTCATCTTTTTCCTCACTAAATAAAACAATTATAGGTAACAACGTATCCATTCTAAAATAATCATATATCAAGTCTCCATTTTCTTTTCTAAATAAAAAAACAGATCATTGTTCCTGTTCTGCACAATAGGCCAGCTTCTTTATAGCAACATATCAACAATGCAGTTCACTTCGGGCCTTTTTTGCTTTCCTTTGTTCCCTTTGCAAAGCTGAAACATTTAGTAGAGTCAACAGAGTATGTATAAAATACTTGCACAGTTCTTCATATGGAAGGGGGAATGATGCTCAGGCCTTGTAGTTCAGATACCCCAAAACCACAGCACGTGGATTTCTACGTTAGAGTCAGCAACATCTTTAAAATTAATATCATCCATAAGATGGGAGCATCCCATACCAGAATACCAAATGTTCTAATGACATGGGAACTTCCAAAGACAGGTAAACTTTTGAGCAGGTTCTCCCCACACAGAGGTGAGACATGGAGTCCTATAAATCTGGTGAGTCCCGCAAATATTCTGCTATGTTCTTCATTAATTAAGCACTAAAATATTCCATCTGCAGCTATTCAATTTCAGTCAATATGGGATAGGTAGTTTCAAGCTGATGAAAAACAACAGCTGACTTTATATCTACTTGGCTTTACCCTGCTGCAGTTCTGATACAGACCTGCTGCTGAAAAATAGCCAAACTTTGTCTTGCTTTCCATGTAGAAAGAAGATATGACTAAATTTTTAGCTTATTTCCTGAGCACTGACAGTTTCATCACACTGCATGTTCTTTAGAACAGAACAGTTTGTCAAGAATGAGGATGCTGTTGTTGCATAGAAGTAGAAAAAAATTACTTTTTCCTGAAGCGAAGTAATGATAAAAGATTTAGCAAGTCCTGATGCTCTCAGCAGTCACACCTATGGAATAAATTTGGCTAAGAGAACTAACCCAGTTAATTTCGTTTTTCTGTGGTTATCTGATGGTGGAGAAGACAATCCCTTCAAAGAGGACTTCACAGGGCAAATGATTTGCATTCATACATAAATGAAAGAGAGAAATCTCTTCATATGAAACTCTTCTGCAAGAATGCCACTAACAAATCTAACTTCAGTTGGTGTCAGATATGCATCGTGTCAGCAATTTGGAAGACAGAATAATACTGGTACTGAGGCTTTTTGAGTTATCCTTGAAGGTTCAAGCAGCAGTGATGTGGTTTTTATAGTTTTGTTTATTTTCTTTCCTAATGACAGTAACCCCATGATTTATCTTAACATCAAAAATGTGTAAAAAAGCAACAAGAAAATAGAGTAATTACTTTTGGAAGACATCACAGAGTTCAGGGTGTATCCAATGAGAATAGAAAGATTTTTTAAAATGCAGAATTATGGTAATCGTGTCTGTTTACCTGTTATGTGCTGTGCATGGTGAATTACCTATGCTTAAAAATGTGCATTACCTGGAGCAGCCTTCATTACAAGGGTAAAATTAATCATGAATGTACCAATATAAATCACTGAAGAGACATAAACATAGTCTCAAGAGTATGAAAAATTGTGAGATGTCCTTCTTTATTATTCTTTTAAATGAAACAGACATTTCCTACAATAATAGCTTTCTATAACGGGATACTGTGACATTCACTTCCAGTTTTGCAGTAAGTTCTGTGAGATCAGCCCAGCTTCACAAGCGGTACTCCCTTGGATCTTAAAGGAAGAACCGGCAAGCCTGGAGACTGTCCCCTCCCGTTAGCCCTCCCCTGAACAGACAGATGAGTGCATATTGCAGGCAACCACAGATCCCCAGCTATGCTCTCACCTGGTGAGACATGACCCTATGTTGATCCAAAAAACATGTGACCATGTTATCAGATCGTCCAGTCAGAGCTAACGTATTTTTTTTCCCCTCAGCAGAATTTATTGTCTCAGCCTGAATACACCCACAGTTCTGCAAATTTTGCTTTTCTGGGAGTGCAGCAGCATAAGCTCATGTCGCTGTGTCTCTGGCCACACGCATGCTGGTCATCTAAGGATGTAGCACCTTCTAGACAGAGATGTAGGAGCTCAAGCTCACTAAGAGTAAAAGGTTACAATTCCTTGTTCCTGGATCTAGCCATTGCCTCCTTTTGTTTACTGTAATTCCACTACTGCAGTTTCCCTATAACTTGCTGTTTGCCTATACCTTTCATCTTTTCTGAAAGGAAAACTGCCATAAAAATCTTAGCGTTTGCTTCAATAGATGCCCATCTTACTTTTTTGCACGTTTATTTCTAATGTTTAAAATTACATCCCACATTCAACATAACTGTAGAATGTGTTCCTCAGCCTTTTGAGGTACTCTCCTGGACCATCTCAGAAATGTTTTCCTCTGAACCAGGGAAAGATCCTTCAGCCCTTTCAATTACATCAGGTTCTTCAGACGTATCAAACCACTCTGTTGGGATGTTTCACTGTCACACAGGGCACTGAATATCAGCGAGGTGCCTTCTACCATTCCATTCTACTGTTCCATTGATATTCTGATCTCACTCAAGCTTGTTTTAATTTTCTACAAAAGATATAATTGTACTGGTTTTTTTTTTTTCAGGAACTTCCCTCAGCATTCTCTAAATAGCATATACTCACAAAGGATTTTTTTTTTAATTTCTTTGCATTGATTGATGTACGTTTATCATCTGAATAACCAGAATGTTTTTGAAGTCTCTGTACTCTTTTAGTTTCTTGTACCAACATTAGTTGTGCTAAGTGCTCTATGTGACTTCTGATCCTGATTCATCTCATCTGCAGAGGTGGAATAGGGCAGAGGAACTTGTTACAGCTTTGCAGACTCTGAGATCTTCAGCTGTGAAACTGCTCTCTGTTTGCCCAATTGGCCACCTGCCAGCACAGAATAGCCAGAGCATTTTCAGAAGCAAGGCACGTCTCTCAGCTTAGTGTGCCCTACAGTGGAGAAATGCCCAGCTAGTAGTCACACAGAACACCGTGAAAGAACAGGAAAGAGAGTGTGCCTTTCATTTTCAATTGACTGATGCAAATTGTGCAAATGCATACAAGTGTCTAAAGGTAGATATCCATTTTCCCCATGCATGTGTGTCAGAAAATAAGAATGTGTTGCGAAGTCTGCACATATTCTGAAAGTAAGGCAGAGAAAAAAGGACTTATTGGGACTAAGTGCTAATCAGTGATGTGAGTTCTCCTCAATACTATTGCCTTGCCTTCCCTCTTTTTTTTCTCCCTTTTGTCCACCACCATCTTACTATGCTATTCTGAAATATCTTAAGCCACCAGCAGTGTAAGAGAAACTCTGAGAAATGAATTTTGAGGTTTTAAACAGAGCACTGTTGTGAAAGTTCATTTCCATGAGGCATTACTCTGTGTGAGTCTCCAGTTCCCAGGGAGTTAGTCCTCAGGGATTGCTCTTCTGTGTTTCTTCTACAAGAAAACTCTCTCTAGCTGTTCTAAGCACTGGTGTTCAGTAATGTATGAAACAACTTTTTTGATAATATGAAACTTGTTCTCTGGAATGTTTTCTAAACAGCTGTTCTCTTCCTGCTTTACAGTATCCTTCCCTCCATCATGTGTTCTGTTTCCCTGTGGATTTGTTCTGAAATCCTGTAAATAACAGATTTACAAGTAATTCCCATGATCCTACATAAGCAGCAAATGATAAATGTGTAGTAATGAAGTTCTTGCTATTTACCAGAATCCAGTTTTTTGCAGTAAATGAATGAAATTACAAAAATAAACAAAAAATAAGTAAGATCATAAGGCAAATTAATACTTTAATTTCCACATGCAAAGGGAAAAGAAATCTACAAAGTTATCCATAGCATAGGGAATTAGACAAAATCACAAAAAACGAGGGAAACATTTTAATTTTCCATTTTGTAGAAACGTTTTAATGATATAAATTATATTAATCTAATAGATATAAATGTGAAGGTTCTTTACAAAGAGAAAGTCTTTCATTAGATTTTTTTCTGTCTTCTACTATTATCATGAATACCGTAACATATAGTCCATCTGTAGCTATAGAAATCCACAAACAGGCTATTCCATTTAAATGGAATGCTAATTTCCACAAGGAAACTACATTTGTAATTTAAATATAAGTTTTCACATGAGGCTTATTAGCTGTGTTTTAATCTGCATTAGTCTGGTTAAAACATCCAAATTTCTTTTTTCCTCCTGTGAGCCTAGCAGACTTTCTTTAGCCATTAGGAACAGTAATAGCAATTAGCAACATCACTTCCAGCACACAGTCATTTCAGGCTTAGCTGTGTAGGCTCCATGCTTAATGAATCCAAGATAACTAGGAATGCATGAAATAATAGAAAATACAATAATCACAGAGGAACGTCAGCCTCTACCTAATAGTCTACAGTAAATTTTACATGTCCGGTTTCTAGACTGTTCCAACTCTACTTGGTCCATAACTGTAAGTGTGAGGAAAACTAGCATTGCCTCACTGAGGTGACTGAATGTAACCTGCAGCTTGTACATGGCATTTCTAGGTTGGGAAGATGGCTCGTTTCCCTGAAAGACAGCAGTAATGTTGGGATATTTGTTGTTTGTGGGCCAAGACTTTCAAAAAATAGGCTTCAGAGCAGCCTTCTGAAGTCAGGGAGCATGGAATCAATCAAGAAAGAGCTACAAATTCTTATTTTGCCGCCTCTCTTTCCAAGAAAACACAGAAGGAAAGTTTTGTTGAAAGCTGAAGGGGCAGAATGTGCTTTTTCAAGATGTGAATGAATAAAGCTAAGTTGTTTTCTCCCCCTTCTTTTTCCTTTCTAAGACCACTACAGACAAAGAGTTATAGAAAAGTAAACTATTTTGCCAGACATTAACATAACAAGAAGTAGGGATGCAATATCTAGGCCATATCAGTATTAAGAAGCAATGCTTAAGAAGATAGAAAATATCTTAAAGAACATTTTAACCACAAGTCAAATAAATAGAGAAAACTAATGATAAAGACTGAATAACAGCTCATAAGTTTACAGAGAAAGAGAACAAAAAGGAAAAAGAGAGGATAAAAGTAGTATAGGACTATAGCTCTATAGCTGAATATCATCATTCAACTTAAGTAAAATTGGCCAGACTTTGCTTGGACAATGTTTAGTAAACTCCAAGGATGAAATACATTAAGATGTCTAATGGAATCAAGGCGTGAAAATCATAGGAGTACAAGCTTGACAAATTATCATGTCAAATACTGAAATCATATGAACATCAATCCTAATGACATAATAGTGTGGATGAATCTAGTGATAATAGACATAAGATCTGCAATACATGTGTGGAAAAGGAAAGTGATGACAATATGAATTTTTCATGTTGTTAAACAAGGGAAATAATTGTAAAACGATGGTGAAAGTGGTGATAACTCAGAAGCCCTCAAGACAGCTTATAACAAGTGCTACCATTTCTTGCCTGCTTGATTGTCCCCAGAGCAGACTCTGCAGTAACGCAGACACTAGTTGCTTGCATGGTTTGTTGCACCTCTCACTGATGAGAAGTGTGCTCTGACTGGCAGAAGTTGTTCTTAACTAGTTTATTTATTAAAAGGGGTATCTATCACTAGGGTCCTCAACTTCACATTAGTTTCACAGTAAAAATATTCAGAAGGATAAATCTCACTAAATCGCAACTTACTAAATGGTAAGAACCTGTTTCGTTAATAAGTTGGACATAAACAATGGAGTATATTAAAGGAACTGAAGTATGGATACAAAACAGACTGTATATTGTCCTTGGGATACCGATAAACCAAACCTCTACATTGTTAGAAGTATCAGTCACATGTGTGGTACACCACCTAGAGTTATAACTCGGTCATAGAAAAACCTTTTGAACAACACCTGATAGGTATAACATTACTACAAGGTAACATTGAGGCATATGCATAAGTGTATGTGATAGAAAAAGTGAAAATAAATCTCTTCACAAAAAAAAATCTGACCTCAAATTCTGAAGAGTCCTAACTACTTCTGAGGAGCTTTTCGATGTGCTGTTCTCTAAGAGCCACTCCGTGTAATTTTGTTGTAGCTGTCTATGCAGACATCATCAAAGCCCTAGATATTTAAAAGACTTTCTTTCAGAAAAGGTATTATAAAATATAAAGATTGCTTTAAATTCTTTGCTTCAGTTTCTTACAGTACTTTAGACCTGTGAGCACACCAGTATCCACAAGTGATCCTTTGCTTTGCTATACTACAATATCTATCTGTGGGCACCACAGCCACAGCAGCACGGACCATCACTGGAGGTGTCATACATGCTAATAAAGCTTTTTGTTACAATAGTTACAACCTGTCCATAAACACACAGACTTTTTTTTTTTTTTTTAAAGAAAAGGTTTTGTCCATTTTATAAGTACAGGACAATGGTTTTCTTCTCCACACTCCTAGAACTTCATAGTGTAGACTCAGTCACTATGGCCCTGTTTGAAGCTGTACAAATGGGCTGAGTTTTACAGATTGAGATGTCTGTGTTCCTAAATCCATCATTGTGTATAAGGCATGAGACCTTGCCCCCTACTACCACCACGTTAACCTCTTCACCCTAGCCAGGTTTAATGAAATGCACAAGTTCACAGCACTTCTGAATATCAGATTGTTTAAACTAAGTCTCTAGATACAGACTATGCAAACCGCAGGAATATCATTTAGCAAACAGATGTGATTTTAGAATTTTGTTTCCTTCCTCAAAGCAATGCTCGAGGTGTGGTAGTATGCATTGGTTCCTCTATCTCAACACTGTTTACACCACCCAGCACTTAGTGCTGTCATAGGCAAAACAAATACAGTCAGCATGCCAGTAGCAGCTGTCGTGTTGGGGACAGGTAAGGTAGGGATGATCAGTGAGGTTCTTCCCACTGAAATTTTGCAGTCCTGACCACTGCCTTGTGAAGAGCAAAGCTGCTTCCCAGAGCAATGAGAAAACTTGCTTCACAGCAGCTGCAGGAACTGAGCAGAAGCAGGTTGCTTCTGACTGGCCTCATGATGTGCAGGGCACCACCTTCCCGTGAATTTCGCAGGCGTGGCAATCGCTGCCTGCTATGCAAGAGAACTCTGTCAGCTTCCTCCTCTAAGAGAAAAAGGTAAGCCACCTTCTTTCCTCATCTCTCATGGCCAGGGTATTACTCATAGGTAGGAGCCTAAACACTGATGTAGTTCTCTACTGATCACAACCCTTGGCCTATGTCAGACACAGCAAAACAATGAACATCAAAATATTCACTGTGCTGAATTTGCCAGATGGTCGTCCTTCACTGGACAGTAGAAGAAGCAATGAGAGCTCCAACTCCCAGAAACTGCAGAAAGAAAATTTTTAGTTATAACGCCAGGAATAAAGAAAATTTCTTCCCAGTCCTAGTACAAAGGGGAGTAGAGCAAAGCTAGTTCAACTTAACTGTGGTCTACACTACACACACACACAAAACACTGTAACTTTGTAGGAAAAAGAGTAAGTCTGGTTTGGGTTTGGTTCAGCCAACAATAGCAGCGCTTTCCTCAAGGGAATGAGGGTACAGTTACTGAAAGTGTCAGCTGCACTGAAACAGGAACAGCTCCTAATAAACAACCATCAAAAGGTAAGGATCTGCATTATTAAAATGAAAACTACATAGAATGTTTAATAGCAATCACTAACTTTTGATATAACAAAACATACATTAAAAAACTGAGATGTTTGAGATATTCAGCTTCATTAAAAATAATCCATCCTTTTCTCTGTCCCCTCCTTCTCACACATTTAGTGATGGGAAGGATAGTCAAATACCAGAGCTAATCTTAGAACACTAAAAAGCAGGCTCAGGCTGGAAGTCTCAGAAAATTGCGATATTTTGATGGATGCCCTCTATGAAAAAAAAACCCCAAACAAACAAAAAGAAAGAAAAAAAAAACAACCCACAACGAAGAAACCACAAACCAATAACCTCCTTCTATTCACTGGCAATATGATAAGTAGTCTCAGTACAGAATGCAAGGGCTGGACAACACCCAGGACTCAAACTGGTCCTCGTTTCTCCTGTCGCATAGTCCTATTACTCAGGGATGTCAGTGGTGGAGCCACGTAATGCAACTTAAACAGTCATTTCCCATGTTACTGTAAATAATAATTCTACAGCAGTACTAATATCCTGCCTTTAAAAAATATTCCTTTAGATGAGACATTCTTTCAAAAATTTCAACTTTATGCAGTTCTCTCTTTACTAGTCACATCATCACATAGGATTTCAGTAAATATATCAGAGAAATCAACAGGAAAATCAGATTATGACTTAAGAGTCTTCCCATAAGATTTTGCATTAACCCCTATGCTCAGAACAGCAACTCCTTTTAAAGCAAAAGCAAAAAAAAACCTATAGAGTTCATTCCACAAGCTAGTAGGGGTTCAAATCCACCCTCAGGAGTGCTTTCTGAATCCCATTAAAATTAGAAGAATAGCTCAAGCTTGCATACAGAGAATGACTCTGCTGCTTTTTAAAGCATACAATAGGGAAGTAGAGCCAACAAGAATGGAAATGGCATTCTTTCAACAAGCTGAGTATTTATTTAACTCCTTGGGGAAAATAAACTGACAAACCTACATTACTGAAATTTTACTAGGTTTTAATCCCATATAAGCTGTTTTTCTTGGGAGTTTTGTTTTTTTGTTTTGGTTTGGGTTTTGTTTTTTTTAATCTGTAAGACAGTCCTCTCAAGGCTGGATAAATGTTGCAAAAGCAACATTCACTCAGACTCCAAATGACTATTGAAATTTGGTATATTTAACCCCCTGATATTTATGAGTTTCCATCAATGCCTATAAACTCTCACATACTCTCATTTCTCACATACACTTTTCACACATGCCTGTACTAATAAATGAGAAAGGGGACAGGAGGTCCCTGAGAAGGAACTGGACAAACAAGGAGAGGTTTGAGAACAAAATATTTCACTATTTGTCACGTGATCATTTATGCTGTCTTTGAAGGTCTCATGCTTCCAAGGAAGAAGCAAGACCAATGTAAGATATAGATCTGCAATCTTACAATGCATAAAATGAGCATCCTTCATAAAGTTCTTATTTATGAAATAGTTTTCGATTTGCCCAAAGCAATAAACATTCACAGAAGCAGAGGTGGCTTTGCCTGACAATTCCGGCACAAGTAATAATGAGTCCTAATTACGTTAAAATTTCTAATTGCTGCAAATACTGAGCAGGTGGCCATGGATATCACACACTGACTTCCAGTTTGAAAATATTTAAGATGTTTTCTAATCAAAATCTTCCTCAAGTCTCTCCTCAGTTCCTAATTGAAAGGAAAATTGTGATAAAATTATTATTTTAAAATTTGGCACAAATAGCATATAAACAATAGCAGATTTTTGCCCAAATTGGAGATTCATGCTGATGCTGGTTCATGTTATCAGATGTAAACATTTGTTCTCTCCAGAAAGCCTAGGAAACAATAAATTCAATACCTAAGGATAGATCCTCTTTATGTCAGTGGTAGGGTAATAAACTAATAATTTTTTTCCAGTGAAGCACATACATGTACACACACATACACAAGCAGAGTAAGAGGTAGATTCTTTGCTTTGCCAAGTCTGCTTTGCATTATTCTGACACAACAAAGCAGACGGACAACAAACTAAACAAAGAGCTCCAGTAGAAAAACAGGAGAATTTCCTGAAGAAATAAGGCTGAAATAATCATCATCAGAAGGGTCTGGCTGAGGAAAAGAGGACTGTCAGGCTCCACATGACTGTTGTCATATGAAATATCTAAAAGAATGTTTCCTTCCATTGAAACATAGTTTAGATAAACCCTGCTTTTGTCCTCCAACCACAGTCTGGGCTGGTTTATGCATCATTGAGGATGGAGCCTTTGAGAACTGGCTCTCTGGAAAGGCAGCTGGTATGTGCCAATATTTAAAATGTTAGCAAACGCCAAGAGCAATTTGGTAGTGGGCTTTTTCAACATCTGGTAACCAGAGGGTGTTTACAATCTTCCTACCTATCCCCAACCTAGATATGTTCCGGAAGCAAATGTGTGCCTGTTATCAATTTGTTAATAAGTTAAGATTGATTGACTTTATTTGATTAATTGATTTTATAAAATCATTTTATAAAATTGAAAAATAGAAGGATAAGAAATATTTTTAATGAAACTTACAGTTGCACAGTAAAAGCTGCTATGAGATCTTCTGTACGTCCTGTATCAAGGCTAGAAGAAGGGGCTAGAACCATTGTTAAAACATAGGTAATAACTCTAGGGTTGAAAGGTTCCTTTGTATTTAACCAGTCTTCTGTATGCAGAGGTGTATTGAAATGTCAGAATATGAGATTAATGGGAACTGGGGAGAGTCAACTGGAACAGCTTCTAGGTGCCTGCCAAGAAACCGTGAACTTTAGTAAAAGGTAATTCCGGCAGGGGGAGATCGCGACCACCGACTCATATACCACCTACTCAAATCGTAGCCCAGACCCATTTCTAGACCTTTCTAAGCTTTACTGCGCAGAATCGGATATAGGAGGAGAGTATGTAAATGATTTACGGGAAATGTTATGATTATGCATAAATAACTAATGAATATGTATGAATAAGTTCTATATATGGAATCTGATTTTGGGATCTGGTGTGCGTTGATCGTGAGAAGACTCGCTCACGCACCCGGCCGTTAATAAAGAAGTGTCTGCTTATCTACATCACATTGGTGTCAATAAGTTCTTCATTCCGAGATTTCGGTAACACCTCAGCTGCCGCAGAGAATCAAAGCACAAACATTACAGCTGACTTATTTCTTGTAAACCAGAAGAAATTATTTTTCCATAAGATGAAGTCTACAAATATTTTTTTCTTCTACATCTGAAGATACTTTATTACTTCCTAAGATTGAGACACTGATGCATAGCAATGTTGACCATGCTGTCAATCTGAGGGTCATTTTCACTACGCTTGTGTGCAACATAGAGATCAAAGTAATCCATAATCACTCACAATGGAACCTTTTCCCCATTTCCTCAAAACTGTGAAGGAACTGATGACCATTAACTAAAAAAAAAAAAAAATTCTGAAAACATGATTTCTAATATTTAGCTGAAAGCCTGGTGTCACTTGTCCAAAGAAAACCACAGTTTCTCTTCTGTGTCATAGGGCAAATAGCAAATCACTGTGAGAATGGCAAGAAAGTCATCTGTTCTGACCATTAACATAGGCTGTGTTAAAGTCTGAACAAAATAGATCAAAGGGAAACCATAGAAAAGCCACTCATGTGGGAGCAGCAACAGACCCGAGGTAGAAGGAAAGAACTCAGGTTTATCCCGTACTTGTAATTGTGGTGTAGCTGGATATCAGGACTATCCTTGGGTGCACATCCTGTACACTAAAGTCACCAACTCCTGGGTGGAGTGGTCCAGGAACTCAGCATATCTTTGTGTAGAAAAGACACTCGGCTGGCTTGAGAGAGTAAACTGGGCTGAGACAATGTGACAGACTTGGCTCATTAGTTCAGGTGGGGATTTCAGGCAGTCCAGAAGATTCTCCCCCAGACAGCTCCTGCTGTGCCAAGACTAATGTTGCATTTAAGAGAACCTGGGTTCAGAATCTGGCCCTTCTAGATGGTTCCTGCTGCAGAAATGACATGGATAAAATACTCATAAATAGTCAGAAGAAACAGTTCCCACAAATGCGGGAACAGTCACTTTGTAAATGGGAGTTGGAGATAATTGAATTCTATGATCCAGTGAGGTAAGCAACTCTAGCAATGGATGTACACGTGCTGGAGTGGTCATGCAGGACCACAGTCCATTTTGGCTATAAGAACTGAGCAGAACAGCACTTCAGGCAATCTCACCTGCAACTCTTACAACAGACTCAGATTGCCACACAGACAGCAATGACCGTCCCGTTCAAGAGATTTGATTTCCCATGCAAGTTATATTTTATGCCAAGGTCCCAATAATTTACAGTTTTAACAAACACTCTGCCTATGGGTGTCTGTCAACACTAAGTCTGTTGTCACTTACACAAAGTGTGGTGGGTGAAAATATTCCCAAAGAGACAAATGGGATAGTGGAACAGAAAATGGCCCAAGAAGGGTAGGGAGCGGAGGAGACAGAAGCCCTCCTTCTGACAGGTAAGCAAACAAGTGCTGACACTTGAGCAATAGATACAAGAGTATCAGCTCTTTCATGTGGGGTTTGGTGGTGGTTTTTTTTCTTCACTCTCTGGGTATGTTCATATCATATTTGGATGCGTTAGGAAAGAAATGTGTCCTTTTGAAGATGACATTTAAAGGTTTTGGACAAGCCTTAAGCCTCGAGAATTAATTCCCCCCACAATCAAGATACTTAGTGCTGCTGCCATCTACCACTCTCTCCTGGACACTGGTGGCTGGGATTTTTTTTCTTTTTATTGCCTCCTTTTGCTTTTCCTCCCATAAACTCTGTAGGAACTCAATTTCAATAGAAACTCTGATTTTTGATTAACAAGATCATTGTTAATTCTTTATGGTAATTGCTAGTTATATTTGTGTTACAAATTTACTTCACTGAAAACAAGGTACATAATTCATTAAGGCCTCCTTTGGGAGATGGAAAATCAACTGACTGATAACGGTCAGTTCTTGAGAATGTTGCGAAAAGCATCAGGGTAATGAGCAAGCAAGTCCTGCCCTTTCAGCTTTAAATTATTCTGTCATTTTTAGTGATGATGTTTTTCTTGTCTTAACTAGCAATAATAAAGACTTTTGCGCTGTTATGCAAACGATCCAATCCTGATCTCCTCATCTACTCGCTTACATAGATGAGCTTTCAAACCATGTGGGAATACTGTCATTTTGTACTATGGCAAGGGACAAAATCCTCACTGATTTTTTTCTTACTTGGCTTGGAATTGGTAATTGTGTTGTACACACTGAAGACTAGCTAATTTGTTCCTAAATTTTTGTCATCTAAAACTGTAGCTGCTAATCTGCAAAGACAGACATTCCTTCCAATTTTCATATCGGTGGGTGGTCCCTGGACCATGGAAGCAAGCTCACACTAGTATTACAAATGTTTTCCTGTTTGCCCATGTAAAATCTTGAGCATCAATGTATGGGGGCTTCTCAAAAACAAAAGCTGTGATAAGGTTTTGTTGAAGTAAGTGCCATTGGCCTTTTAGGTGCTTTGAAATATTCAGGTTCAGTTGTTGTTAAATCCTGAAGAAATTTCCCTTTCACACAAAGAAGATGCAAAACTTCCGGCACTTTTCACTACCTTCTCTGTTCTCACCTATCAAAATAACAAGTATGATCCTAAATGCTTTAATGTAATAATTATTTGCCCAATAGAGAGAACGTTTTTTGAATAATATAATGAAAAACCGTCTAAATACATTAAGAAACAAATTAAGAGGAAACCAAGGGAGTTTTGCTGCAAATATTTCATACATGCATCTAGATATATAGTATGTGCACATATAGATACAAACACAAAAGATAGGTTTACACGCTTTTTGAACACAGGCAACATACTTGTTCATTCCTAATTGTAAGTTATCTTCTCAGGGACTAAACAGATTTACATATTACTATTTACATGTTTTAAAGTTTCACCCCAGACCAAAAGGAAAATTATTGTAACTAACTGATCCACTTTAAGAAGAAGGTGCAATTTAATACAATTGTGTCACTGGATTTCATTATGTAAGCTGTTCTAAAGAGAACATACTAACAGGTACCATAATAATCAACAAAACTAAGATAAATCTCTCATTAAAGCAGCCTCAGAAGACCAGTTTATTTAGCCTATAGCAGTGCTGTGTTATCATTATAGCCAGAATGAAGCCGGCAAGGAAGTCCTGGCAAAGGTTTGAGAAAGAACAAGCCAGTTTTGACAAAACTAGGGTAGAGAAAGAGACCATTTATATACTTTAAAGAGCTAGAAGTTTGTAATACCATAGAGCAATACAAAAATTTACAGTCTCATCTATCTGTTGCAGGAGCCTGTGATATCGTTAACTATCAAGAGTTTCAGGACACACTTTTGATATAGAGTTATTTGCCCTCTGAGTTATTACTGACTAGAGTAATTGTTTAATCTGGGTGCAGAAAATTTAATTTGCCCTCTTGGTGCATTTTATCAGAGTGGGGACCTCTTCCATAGTTCTACCAAAAAGACAGAAAAATAAGTTTTCTGGTACCACTCATAGGCGCACACACACAGAGACCTTACTATCACTTTCATACAATTTTAGTGCAGTGGCTCAACTGGAATAGCTTTTGGACACCTGTACGTTGCAGTGCAAGATGTAGTACATTATTGTTTGTGACACCCTCAAACACCAATGTACTAGGCTACAGATTGCTCTGAGCCCAATAAATCTTTACAAACTCATCTAGAGTGGTGGAGGAACGCTTTCCTCCCTCCCCCCCCCCCCCTTTCTCCCTTCTGTTTGGCAGAGCTGGGTTTTTTTGTGCAGGCATTCTCTCTCAGATTCTGTCAGCCTGGGGAATTCTATTTTTCTGTTTTGTAATGATGGAGAAAGGCCTAGAAAGCTGTTCCAGCTTTGTAACGCAACAGTTAACATTAAGAAGATTCAGTTATTTATGCAGTTAGAAGGAAGAAAGAGAAAACTTATCTCAACAGCTAGGTATATTATTACTATTGTATTTTAAATGCTGTGAAAGCTGTAAAATAAAGCCAGTTCCTAGGGAGAGTTGGCTTTTATTCTCACCTCCTCAGTTTCTACATGCAAAAGACTGTTGCAAGCAATTGGAGCTCCACCTATCTCTAAGTGGGAGCTACATGCACTCTACAGTGTGTTATCTTTAAAGCCAGGTAAGATCAAGAGATGTTCTGGCTGTGTCTACACAGATACTCCCATCAAACAGCTCTCCAGCTACATTTCAGTTTTCAGGCACCCTAAATTTGCATATGCACTGCTGGGTTTATTGCGCATTAAGCTCATCCATGCAACAGGCAATTGTTTTGGGCTAACAACAGCTTTCTGCTATCAATATGCACAACACTGTAGTAACCAAACTCAAACCCTGGGTTTACAGTGGACAGGTTGCAGGGGGTGGGAGGGAGAGAAAAAGAAAAGAAAATATCCCTTGCTATGAGACCCTAAATTTTTTAATCACTTCATGAAATTACTTTCATGCATTTTTGACTCACAGGTGTAGAAACTGTACCATTCCCTCCTCTGCCTCACTGTGTATGTTTGTTTATTTTTATACTTCTTTCCCAGAAGTTATTGATAACATGCTGACAGACACAACACCTCACGCAGACACTCTGGGAGCGCATGTATGAGAACACATTTTCCACGTCACTCTCAGTGAATTTACAGCCCAACATACTGAGAACAAAGAGCAATCTGCCGCTCAGCATCAGAGACCCCAAGATCCACCCTTGAGAGAAATGTCTTAAAAGCAGATAACTTTTGTAATTTTAGGTTCTGCTTCAAGCAAGCAAATGATGAGAACAAGCTGGCAATAACTGTGCAGAGAGAGAAAGAATCAGCTAACCTACAGAAACCCTCTGGAGGCAAGGTTGGTAGCCTGACTCATTTACAAGGTTGGGGAAGGCGGCAAAAGGGTTTTGGTTGGGTTTGGGGTTTCTTTAGGTTAGTATGGCTTTCAGGGCTGAATTTTACATCAGCAGAATTTAAAAAAACCAAACCAAAAAACAGGCAGTCACTAAACTGAAAGCAGATTCAGTTGTCCAGGAAGGCAAAACCTCTCTGTGAATGCTAGAAAGATATTTCCTTACTGAACTTGGGATACTGGTGGTACTAACAAAAGAATAGTTACTGTTCAAACTCACAAATCCCAGCCTTGCTTCATTCAATTCTTTCCAGCTCTGATCTTCCCAAATCAACATCTCACCTGATAAAATTAACCTCTCTCTATGAGCACATTAGTTGTGTTCACACCAATTAGTCAGCTGTAATTAGCCTGCAGGCACTTCTAGCCACATAGTGAGACTATTTCTATTTAGATGACAGAAAACAGTCAGATTCAAGAAGCCAGATTTTAAAGGTAAGTTGAAGAGATCACTTATGTTGAGGCAGGAGGCACTCATACAGTGTTCTTGCCACTATTTGGCTGAGCTCCACCCCAATGTGAACAGCCAGTTCCAAGCCCAAATAGAGCTAATTGTTCCTCTTCAGGGAAACTTCTTCCAAAGTTCAGTGCTGAAGCATTGGTAGACACTACTCAAAACTCCTGAGTTGTTTACTATGAGCAATTTGTCCACACAAGTACAAGGAAGGATAGATATATAGTGAGAGACAGGTAAATGTTTCTTATTTATGCATCCCAAAGAGGGCCAAAATGCTAAATTACCTCCTCCTTAGCATCTGATTATATTTTTTCCTTATGAGCAATGAAACAGCAAAATTAAAGTTAAAAATAAAGAGGGTTCAGAGACCTGGTGTAACCAAGAATATTCATCCGAAGTACAATGGAAGCCTAAAAGCCCCATAAATATTTCCAGGAAAGGATGCTTCCATATGCACAAGAGTCCCTTTTTAGAGGTTTAGAGAACTTTGAAGCCTGAATTGGGGATGTTTTAATTTACTTCCAAAGGGAAAGTAATGCCAGGAACTAGAGAATCTGAATTGTTACGACAGAGACTCCTAAAATCACCTTAAGTTGGGAGCTGGCTGAAGTTCAGGCAGCATGAATCTGCCTTCAAGTCCTTTTTTAAGATCAACCATTAGACATCAGTCTCTTGGTCAACAAAGCTGAGGTGTTTTGCAACACGTAGAAAAAATTCAGTTGCCAACATTGTCAAACAGCAGTTGTTGGGATAGGGTGGTATATCATCTGTCCTGTTCTACAAGCAGGAAAGAAATCTGAGAAAGGAAAGTCAGTTATAAAATTACCAAGAAATAAAAAAAAAAAAAAGAGGAAGACACCAACATCTTTCTTTTTTCCCCGCTGTGATTTCTCCAGTTCTTTGCCATTGCTGAACGCTGGTATCAATTTGTAACTCCAGCCCTGTGAGCTGAATGATGGGTGCTCCGCACCCCTTCAGGCTGGGGCCAGCAGCAGGTCTCTGTTCAGACAGTTCAAATTGATTTTTTTGAACACAAAGGCAGACTAGTGAAGGAAGGCACATGCTGTGCAGAATGTACTGGGGGGAAAAAAGGATTTCCTATCATGTATAAAATTCTGACATTTCAGTGTTTGTTTTTGCCCCAGATCTCATTGCAAAAGTTTAAATTTAGAGATTTGTGGGAGATGCAAATTTCTTATGTCTCCTTAAAGAATCATTTCAGAAAAGACTTTTTCAAAACTGTCAGAACATTCTGGTGATATACAGTATGCTTAGAGTTTATGATAGAAGAGAAATATAAGAGTTTTAAACATTATCAATACAAAACACTTTAAGACTTTTACACTGAAAATAGTTAAAATGAGAAATCTTCGTATTTTGAAGAAATGGTTTGTTGGATAAAAACTTTTCCATTGAAAAATTTTTGTCTGGTTCTACTTACAAGTCAGTGAGGTGTATTTGCTTTCTACAGTAAACCCAATCTACAGTTAGGCAGAGCTGAATTATTGTTCTTTGGGCAGCCTTGGTTTCGTAACATATTCCATGCATAGAGCACTTCTTACCTGGGGATCTCAAAACATTCTGCACAGGTGACAGGCAGGAGCACACTGCACCTGTACCATTGTGAGGTTTGTTTCAGCCTGGTCCACAGCTGAAACCTAAATCCGCACTCAGCCACGTGGCACACATGATGGTTCATATCCAAGCTTCTCTCCAGCCAGCTGAACAGTTGCCTTGTCAGGCAACCCAGCCCAGCGCGTGCTGCTGCCCTGCCCCCAGGTACAGGCTGGCTCAGCCTTGGTGACCGTGCCTGCCACTTGAACCCAGCTGTGTCTGAGGGGAGTTGCCCAGGTGGCAAAATTAGGTGGAGGCTTTTTGCTGCCAACCTGCTCCTCACTTGTACCCTGTCCCTTATCTGCGCAACTCTGTACCAGAGCTACAGGCTTACAGAACCTCCGTACTTATTTGAATGACAAAAAAGTCCAAAACTGGAAATACAGTGTTTCAGGAATCTTGAGGGTTGGGTAGGAGAGAATTCAAATGATCTCCTGTCACCTTCGAGATTTTCCATGTCTGCTTGCCCAGAAGGTCAGACCCACAGGATGACATGGAAATATTTCTGAAGAAATCTTCCTTTGTTCCCTTCCTTTCTGTGGGAGAGAGAAAAGAAAGCAAGCAAGGAGCTATTTTTCCCACCCTTTTCTCAAAAAAGGTTTTGCCTTGACTGCCCTGTAGACCCGTTTTTTCCTCTCACTGTTATTTTAATGTCAAAAGCTTGTTAAAGAGCAATGGTTAAACTTTCAGGATCATTACTTTTTCTTGCTCCTGTCTAGAGTTTAAAGCCCTCATTGCAAGGACACACTCCTTGTGGTGACAAGCGGAAGTCATTCTTCTCCTATGGGGTGACATCTTATAGATCTAT
The DNA here is from genome assembly GCF_963210335.1 of Falco punctatus. Classification (NCBI taxonomy): domain Eukaryota; kingdom Metazoa; phylum Chordata; class Aves; order Falconiformes; family Falconidae; genus Falco; species Falco punctatus. The sequence continues at coordinate 75,003,453 of NC_137583.1, forward strand.
AAGAGATGTTAATAATAATTTAAATAAACATGTTATTGACTGTCCCTATAACCTAGTGGTTGAGACCAGCCAAAAAAATCAGTCTTTCTCTTCTGAGATCTGTAGCATAAGATCTTGTGCAGTTATCTCCTTATGAGACCAGATTTCATCCAGATACTAATCTACTGAATTGATGTCAAATCAGACCACTCTTGATTTTATGGTAGGCATGTATTAGAGCAATATACAATACTGGAGTGATATTAGGGAGGTACAGAAGAGAGTTTCACTGTTGGCAATCAGTATTCACTTCTCAGGTAGACCACAGCAGCCGCAGGAAAACGCAGATTGCTCTTGCACTAGAAGATTTCATCATGACTAGTTTAAACTTAATCATGGAAAGAAAACACATAACTTTCAACTTTTCTAATCCTCTTCCACTGTCACATTCATGTGATTTTCCAAAATGACAAAGTTTGTCTATAAGGCTGATGGAAAATTCATTGCAGTTGAAGGTGTTTGGACCTGCTGCAGTCCAGGCTCCTTATCTAGCCAAAAACCCTTGCCAGTCCCACCTGCCAAGCTTTTGTCAAGTTGTTGTAGATGTGGTGTTTCCTCCACTCTGCGGCCATAACAATGAGTGTGCCAGCTACTTCTACGCTGCTGAATCCTCATCTGGGCAAAATTCTTGGCCCTGCTGCATCTGATGGCACTGACTCTGTGGATATCAGTCCAGTCAGTGTTTCACCCCAAGTTTCTGTCACTCCCATTACAGCCTGCCACCTTCTTGTCACAGCTGCTGCAAGCAACTGCTGTGTGCTTGCCTAGCAGGGCTTTATATTACTTGCCAAGAAGCTATATTCAATGTTAGTTATTAGGCTTTGATGCCTTCTGCCAAAAATAAAAACAGTTTCTATATGGATTAATTGATGACAAACAATCTTCAGTCAGTATATTTAATTGTCTGGTGCTGCAAAACAATCTCTCTCACAAAAAGCTGCTTGAAACCAAATCAGCCTGAAAAGATCTTTTCCTTTAAATTACAGTGGTGCTCAGTCTTTCTCAGATATTGTAGCTCAAGTGAATTACTGGAAAGAATGGATACTGAGAACAAAAGAAAAATGATTGGCAAGAATAGAGGCTGATAGGATTGAAATAAAAACCTTCCAGTGGGGAGGCCTGAGCATAACTGCATGTCTTTGCATATTTCCCCAAGGAAGAAGGTAACAAATGGTTTTGGCAGGAGGGAGACATTTTAAGGCAGCAAAATAAAAGGGTCATGTATCAAACCAAATTGTGTTGGCTTTGAGATATATTAAATCTTTACATGATCTTGTTTTTCTTTACAAAGCTTTTTTTCTGTTTAAAGAAGCTGAAGATTCAACATTTGAGTTTCTTTGATAATAATTATACACTGCATATTTCTGCATTTCTGCCTATATGCATTGAATGTAAGATTATAACATCCCCACAAAAAGCAAACTTCAATTTAAGGAAACATTAAGGTTGCAAAGACTGCAAAATCAAGCAAAATTATGAGATGCCAAAGTTCTGATTGCTTGTACTTCCTTAATTGAATCTCCCAAATTAAAGCATAGGAAATGGCTTTTAATTGCACACTCACACATACCTACAAACCTATAGTTTCTTTGCCTCATACAGTGAACAAAATGTTTCCTGCCAATGGGTAGCTTGAGCATCCTAAAATAACACAGAACAGGAATTACTTTGAAGAGGTATCTAGTATCAGGCCTACTGTGGGAGTCAAAGAAACATTTTAAAATGCAAACTTCGTAAGAGGAGACAAAAAGAACAACCACACTGAGAATGCAGGAAAGAAGTGAAATGAAACCATGAAAGAATAGAGGGAAAGGACAGAAAGGAGAGGAAACAAAGCCTGTGGTAGGATGTGTTACAGAGAGGATTATTAGTTCACTCCTGGGAATTGAGTGGGATCCAAAAAGCTGAAAAATGGTCAACTGCTTAAGGATGAAAAGAATCCTGGAATCTGCAATAAAGAAAAATAGTGCCTCTCAAAAAATTGTTTTTTCACATCTGCAATTTTCACTTGCCCTTGTTTTGTTAAGGCAACATCAGTTGGCTACCCAGTATAAATCCTGAAGCATTTCCCTCATGCTTAAAGTCTCCAGTTTAAACAAACAACCTAGTGATTATGCAGTTCCCTGTCTTTTCCCCTTTTAAAATCTGCTGACAGTGTATATTAAGGCAGCAACATTTCACTGCTCTTAAATAAATTTGTGACAGTTTTTCATTCTTTTTTTTTTTTTAACTCCAGTATTCTACAGTCATGCAGAGAAATGTAAATCTCCTCTTGCCAGTTCATTTAAGAAAGGCTCTGGAGGGGAAAAAAATAATCCTTCACAAAAAGTAATATTCTATAAGGATTCCAAACAAAAGGAAAAAACCAAATAAACCAAACAAGCAAAATAATAATAAAAAACCAAACAAAACCAAAAAACAATTTTGTATCCCAAGGCCTGTTTTTCTGGAACATATATAAAGACTGTTTTGCACCTCATGACAGATGATTCAGGACCCTTATATTCCAGTTTTATTTAAATAAAGGAACAAGATACCCAGCAATAATCTGAAACGTCACCCAGACCCTGATACGTGTGAGCAGGATACAGTCTGCTTTATGTATTTAAAGCATTTTTTTCTAACAGAGTTCATTATTCTCAATGAATATAAGACTCCAACAGTCAGTGATAGGAAAACCACAGGGAATGAAATACTTTTAGGCATGTGTAGAGCAACTGTGCCTAATATCCTCATCAGACTTTCACACTGGAAGAGAACAAATACCATATGGAAAAATAAGGACCAAACTTCAAGTCACCCTCTGTTCAATGGAAAATAATTTGCGTTAGGAAAGGCCCCCTCAGGATATCAGAAGGCTAAGCTGGCACTGTGTACATACATCCAATTCAGCCATGCACAAAGGAATTATTCTGACAACTGCCATGACAAACCCAGCAAAACAAAACAATTAAGCTCTACAGTTGGGATCTCTCTTCACAATGAGCAATAGCTGCAATAATGTTGCTGGCTCAGCTGCAAGCCTTTGGTCCCTCCATCCCACTGCTTCCTGCTTCACTTTTTTTTTTTTTTTTTTTTTTTTTTTTTTTTTACACACTTCCAGAAAGTGTTCCCATCCTCTCTGTCCCCTCTGGGGCACAGCAGTCTCTTCATGGGAAGCTTTTGCCAGGACTCCAGAACATTGGAACAGTTTACATTCATGTACAAGATGTCTTGGGGAAAGCAGATTAGTGCTGGAACATTGCATGAGTAAAGGCACATGAAGATAAACTGGGGGCAGTGCCTAAACAGAAAGATGAGATGAGTTAGCTGCTTGATATTGTTTTCTGTCATCCCTTGTATTTGGCAAGAAACAAAGAGAGAGCATGAGGCAATTTTTTTCATTTTAAACAAAGACTGATTTCAGTTTGCCATTCCTGACCAAGCTTTCATTGCTGGTTATTTCTGTAACTGAGGGTGATCTGGGTTCAAATTCCTCCTTTAGCTAAAGAAAAAAAAAAATCTCCTATCACCCAGTTAAGAGGTGGGAGGCTCTCACACTCCTTCCCCTGGATGGTGCTTCATCTTACAGAGAATAATTACCATGCTTTGCTTAAGCAACAGAGAGAGTCCTAGTTGTTAGTCCACTCACCCAGGAAGGACAAGATCAGTTATACTTAATATTCTCAAGAGATAGTACTTCATAGTATAATTTTTAAAAGCGCGCAAATCATTGCTATGTCCACTGTTTCAATTAATCTAAATACAGGTTTATCCCACGATATTCAATCACCAAGTGAGGGAGAAAGAACACCCTTCAAGGGGATCCCTTAAAGATATTTCTCCACCCTCATTTAAGTGTGCCTTAGTTCCACAGCACAGCATAGCTCATGCCACATATTCATTTAACTTTTATTTTATTCTGGGAGCAAAATATTATGATTCTTGAATATTTTTTGTACAGCTTGGATGAATGTATTCAATAAATACCATCCAACCCTTAAATAGATATACAATATCCTTCTACTATTTCTACAAAATAAACTAAAATACATGTATCTGTATATAGTCTATTCATTATTCACAGCTAACAGCCTTCCCCCTCCCACCTCCCCACTTCAAAGGATGGATTCAGTGATCCTGTTTCTCTCCACATCTTAATTTACCACCCATCTAGGGTATCTCTCTACACTAACAACTGTTGTGCCAGTTCCTGCATATAGAGTTGATGACAGAAACACCCAGGCTTTTCAAAACATATCAGCACTTCCTCTTCAGCCCTTCAGACATGTAGTCATTGAACAGTCCCCAAATACCTAAATAGCTACCTTTCTCTCCAAAAATCCAAGAAAAAGCCTCAAAAGCCAGGGAACCAAAATTAATTTCCCAGAATAGCAAATGAAATCACAGCCCAATTAACACTGTTACAGTCACTAATGCTTCTACCTGTTAACAGTAAAAGTAGAAAGCAACTATGGCCCAAGGCCAAATAGATGCTTCTACCCATACTACATTATCAGCAGTGTCTTTAAGGGATTGCTCTTGGAAAAAGGGCACTGGAAGTCTTGATATTTGGGTAGGAAGACAGAGTCTAACAGTATACAAACTCGTTATACAGTGGTGATCTAGGCTTGCTGATGCTCTTCAGGCAAGATAAGAGCAAATGTTCACAACCCAACAGGTCATGGTGACCCTAGCTGTTTTGCTAATATGGAAACAGTACTTCAGAATTTTATCAATAGAATAAGGCGTCCCAAATACAGCGTGAGAGCATATATGTGTGTGTGAGTGTGTGTGCATATATTTATATATCCTGTATTTTTTTTCAGTTCAGGAAATCAAACTAGAAACAGTAACAAGGATTAAGTAGGCCTGGCTCAGTGTCAGCCTAATCTGACAGCGAGCAGTGTGGTCACAGCTCTGGAGGGAGAGACCGTTCCAGTGCCCATGGCAGCCACAGGATTGCAGCCCTGCAACATTGTCTTGCATTTGGCTACGCGTGCTGGCAACACAGCCATTGCCAGACCACCCTATGGCACAACTCCCCCAAGATCAAACTCATGTTCTAGGGAAACACCATCTTGGCTGAGGAAGTCTGCAGTGCAGTGTGGCACCCAAGCAGCTTTACAATACATGGAAATCCTAAACCACGGCTAGCTCCTGTGCATTCCCTGGTGGCCTAGAGCAGTAGCATGACAACCACAGCTGACGTACCAGCAGCCTTGTGCTAGTATAGGGAATGGAAACAGCAAGATAAAGATGTCTTTTTAATGGTGATGGCAGCATGTTGCAGGTCATTTTCTGGTATTCTGATACCACAGGCCTGGCTGGGACTCTACACAGGCTTCCTTGAAAAAAAGGCTGAAATTATACTGCTGTTCTTTCCCTTTTGACAACCAGTTCATTTTTTCACCACAAACTGGATAGGTGTCATGCCTAGATGTAGCCTAGAAAATGTACTCTGGGCTAAGAATGCATAGAAAAATGTGAAACGGCATGCCTATATTCAAAACCTTGCTCAAGATCATTTCAGAAGCCAGGGCTGAGCTCCAACACGGCCATGGTACTGGTACTGAACATGTTCTGATCATCCTTTTCCTGTCACACAAAAGATTAGTACCATTCAGTTCTTGCATACTTCCTGAGATTAAAAAAAAGTGACAAATTAAGCCCTAATGCCAGCAGCTGTACCTCCCTCTGTGCCAGTGAAGTTTTAGTCACTTCCCCTGCAGCTATGCTTGATACAATGAAGATGTGGGAGCTACGGAGCTGACTGCAAAACATCATTTAACTCAGATAATACTTTTTGTGGAAGTCTGAGAATAACTATTGTCAGGCTGGTGGTGATACAAAAAAGATTTCAGGGTTTTGGTTATTTACACGATTTTAGAACACTGGATTTGGCTAGAATCATGAGAAGTTTTATGATGCATATAGGTTATGTTGAAACAACCCTTCAAATACTTCAGTTGGGAATATTCTTAAGAACTAACTCCATGTCTTTCTTAGTTGTATGCTTGTGCTGGACTCTATTCAATCCTATTAAATTTGGAGTTTAATATTGAATTCATTAACTGTGAATTCCTATTAGATTTGAATTCCTATTTGTATTTGCTTTGGGGGCTGGGGGTGGGACGGTGGCAGGGAGGTAAACAAACACCCACAGACCCACACACAAAAGGGTTTTAGACTTTATCTGAAAGAGAAGGAAGCCCTGGGGAACCAATTTAATACTTTAAGTTTGTCTTATCCTGTTATGCTGTGGAAGGCATTATACTGTCACTGCACTTTGACTAAGCAGAGTGCATGAGAGTGTGTGCTGACCAGAGGAAGAACAATCCTTTTGCTCAGATACAGTTAACACGTAAGCTAATTGTGACACATCAGTCAGCAATCTTGTTAAAATAGCATTGTGCTATTAGCATTTGATATGAAAGCCTGCTCATTACTGAAAACAAACAGGATCAGCAAAGCTGTGGAGTAACATTTTTCACTATTACCCTGGCACTTTGCTATCTTAATTTGACACCTAGCCAAAATAATGTTTTAATTTATATTGCTGCACTTGGGCTAGCAAATACTTTTTCTGATACACACACCAAAAAAAAAAAACAATTTTTCAGCAGTAACAGGATGCTTCTAAACTTTCAATGCAATTGTTCTTTTACTCACAGGCACTGAATTTATGTGTGCTCACAGGCACACAAACTCAAGAAACATCTCTTCTGCCAAAAGGAAACACTGATTTAAGAAATTGTCTTCTTGCTACTCCAGTGCTTACTTTGTCTTTTTCTGCAGTATAGTTCTTGTTTCACTTTTTATGATCATCTGGGAAATACAATCTACCTAATTTCTTACCATTGCAGGGACCTACAAGTGACACATTTGCTTTCCTGTTTTCTTCCAGGGTTTTATTATTGTTTTAGCTTTTGGTCTTCTACTATTATATAAAAAATAGCTACTGAGTGGTTTGTGGCCTGCGTGAACGGTGGAAGGTGGAGTGGACGTTCTGCATGTCTTTCTGAATGCAGATTCTACTATATATTGCCTGTGATAACAGGGAAACTGACTTAACCCACCTGGCCATCTGACTTTTTCCAGTGCTATGCACCTATGATGTAAAAACCAAAGGCTTAAGTATATAAGTTAAGAGTATACAGTCTAACAGGAATTTGTATTAGAAACAACTCAGAGAAAAGCTCCAGACAAACCTAAAAGAAAACCTACTTGAGAGAGAACACATATTGCAGCACTTGCTAGCTTGAACACAGCACTTTTGTAAAGTGGTTATATGGCTCCCAGTTCAGAGCTGGCTTATGCCAACCAGCTAACAACATAGTATAACATGAAAGATCAAGAAGATCAAACATACCCACTAAAGCAAAATATTTTGTCATCTTTAGTTGGGAAACAAAAGCTGAGTGAAAATATAATCATGCCTTATAAACGTTCTTGTGAAGACAATACTAGAAGTACATACAACACCTAAAAGTAAAGGACAAAGTTAGCACAAAAATAAAAGACCATAAAGAGGTGTTTTCTGACCATTAGACCAGTCAGATTTTGAAGCAGTAACTGTACAGTGAGGACAAAGATCTAAGTGATTTTAAGACAGAGCAAATCACTTTTATCATCCGATATTACATGAACTTCTAATAGCAAGACATGGGACTTGATTAATGCTGCAGTTCCCTTCCTATTCTGGGGCCCGTTCATTTCATCAGGCCTTCATGTTTTAGTTGAGTATTATTTTCACAACAGTCCTGAGTTAGCCTTCCTGAAAATTTGTAGTTATCCAGACATCAGAAGGAAGAGACATGAAATCACTGCTGACCTGTGATTTACCCCTAGAATGAAAGACTTCAGATCCTGCTGAGGAACTCGATCTCAAGATTCTCTCATTTGAACACATTGGTTTCTTTCCATCCCCTTTCATCTTTTCATCTTAAACAACTACACATTATTCATCCATATTTCAAAACCATCCTCACTCATTCTCTCTGCTGCACTAACAAGATAATAACTCCTATTTTTTAAGTTGCCAACATAGCATATGCAGTACTTGGCTTTCAACAAAAAAATTACAAATTAGAATACAGGGATGATTAAAACATGAACAGAATGTAGTGCATCTGTCAGAGCATCCTTTCTTATAAGTATCAACCTGTCTAACATCTCTTTAAGGAATGTAGCTGGTTTTCAGAGGTCTAAAGTCAAATACATTGCCTTAGGAAGTAGATTTAGAGCAAACCACAGAGCTCTCTATTTAGTAATTTAAATGACTGACCATTCAATTTATGAGCATTCTTAGCAATAAAATTCAGCCTGAACTTAATAATAGCACATTTTATGTGACAACGATGACAATTACAATCTATAGTTACTGCAGTCACCCTTTGGTCTAGGGAAAGATGACAGTATTAATTACACACACTTGCCATTTGTCAGACTTAACTTGGCAGGCGATTGAGCTCTGAACCATCTTCAGCTTGACTTCTACATTTTCCATTTTCTAATCCACTGGAACGAGGATAATTAGAACAGAGAAAAATGAGAGGCTTTTTCCTAACTTGTTTAAAGATGTACCAAACCTCTACCACGTGTTAGTGGCATATTCAGTAACACCACAGTAATATCAAGGCTGTGCCACTCCACTTAAGAATCTGCCGGCATTTACTTCACAAAAACTAAGCTGCAGAGGTACTGCATATCTCATTCATTTTAATTTGCGTTGGATGAAATGCGACATGAAAAGTCTCTCAGCCCATATGTAGCTTTCACATACTAACATTTCTTACTATTTCTGCCTGGAATTCTATTTTCTGTGCTTGTTGACATTTCTAAACTTCTGGGAGAATTAAAATTGGCTTTCTTTAAAAATTACAAAAAGCATTTCTTAAAATTCTTTGTCAGCTGAAAGGAAAATAATTGGTTCCAGTTTAGGAAAATATCTCCATTTAGGAGAACAGCTAAGTATGTGGTTATTCTGTACTTATGGATGCAATACCACATAAGAATTCAAGGTCAGATTCTGAAGTAGACATGAATTTAAGTATACACGTTAACACTTTCTTGAGCTGGTATATCTATATAAAAAGTCCTTCCAATCAGTTTCCCCAGTACTTACCTACCTGTGGAAAAGAAAAAAAAAAAAAAAAAACACAAAACAGAAACCAAACCAACTCTTCCCATGGAGGCATTTAAAAGGAAGAACTTCAAAGCATGAGACTTAAGTTAACAAATTCAGACCATTTTGGGCTCACAATAAATGGTTAAAAGAAAGAAATAAGTAACACATTTCAAAGTTAAAATACCTTCGTAACAAACATTTGTTCTTTGTCTTTCTTTCACAAAGATCCTGTGATGCTCACAGCTACAGCAACAAGCCTCAGGTAGAAGACTCACTTCTAAGGCCACAGCTCCTCAACAGTTTGAGCTCCCCTGAAGTGTGGGTCAACTCCACCATGCTTCCTTCTCCCCAAGCTCCTTGCACTACCACTGATGTTCATCTGGCCTCACAGAAAGCAGGTTCAGAGGGAGGATTCCTCCAAAACATTCGTACCTTGCTCTTGGCCAGCTTTGCTGCAAGAAAAAAATCATCAGCAGATGAGATATTTGCCTGCACTGTCTCAAGAGAAGAAATGCATCAAAAGAGAAGAAAAGATGACCCAAGACCTCTTTAGGCTCCAGTGAAAACAAACTTGAAGTTTGGGGTGTTTCATAGGTAAGATGCAGACTTAAAACTCTTCCCAGCAGTATTCAGCCACATGAAATAAATGCTTTGCCACATCTTACAGCAAGGTATTCCACATGCAAATGTTTGCTCTTCAGCTCTACACACTAAATGAAAATTCATACATCAGTGCTAGAGTTTTTGCCTGGCCATCACCTAAGCTTCTAATATTGCTGTTTCACAACTTCGTGTGTAAATGCTTTAAAGAAAGGGCAGCGCAATTTCAGAGATTGTAAAGATTTCACAGTTACTCTCCACATAGTGGTGAAAACATGGCTTGAATTAGTAACATTTAAAGAAATACTGTATATGCTGAATAGACTGTTTCAAGTACATGCATCAATTTTAAGCATTCTATCATGAGTGCTATTTATTGTGGGTTACATCTGCTTTCTGAATTTGAAGATATAGTATTGCAATACTGGATGCCATTTAGAAATATCTGGAGTCCTTAATATTTTGTCCATGCTGTATGTTTAAAAAAATATTAAGTAAGTGTATCAGTGGAATTGTTGAGGGGTAATGAACCAAAAAGTAATCATTAAAAGTAGTCATTAAAAGTAAATAAATACTTGAGGCAGAACACTCAGAGCAATTGGATCCATAATCTCAAATACTCCTCAAATGCCCATACCTACACTTAAAAATCTGACCAAAAGATCATTTTTAAGCACTTAATAACAGTTGTGGCTGTAGATCAAATACACCAAAAATATTTCCTCCTATAAAATTTAAATCCCTGATTACTGATGCTGCAGTCTTCCTCTTGATACCATTCCTTTTAGCTTTGGCCATGAACTAGCATTGTTCCACAGAGACAGACGAAAAAACATGCCCTTACAAACATGTGCATACAAACACTGCACAAAGTTTCCCAGTAGGACAAACTGTGGCAAAAAAAATTGCTGAAACATACCTTTTGCTGCACAGTTGAGGAAAATCATAAAGCCCCAAAGTTATTGGCTTAGTGGCTATGCATGTGATTGTTAACAATCCCTCAGCATCCTCTGCAAGCAACACTTCCACAAAAATTTTTTAGAGTTTTTAAGAATTCTGGAAAAGATCTTGTTAAAGTTATGACACAAAGCAAAACGGATCTATGGGGAGATTTTCTTTCACAGTGTGTATTTATACTTTTATCAACATGCTTTTGTGAAGATAAAAAAGTAAGGTGTATAAATATAGATAAACATATACAGGTAAACACACACACAAACACATTTACTTGTTTGTACCTTGCCACTAAGAGTAACAGCAGAAATAATAATTAACAATGGATTTAGAGTGAAGATTTATGGGAGTTTGTACAATTTCCAATGTTGCTTTACTGTCAACAAAAAACTTCCTTTCAAGCTAGGGAAAGTTATGCCTTATTGAGAAACATGGACAGTATTTTGAAGCCTGGGTGTTGTGCTTTGTGTCTTAGAAAAGTGATCCTGTTCAGCTGCTAGCTGGAAAGGGTTTTTCAGACACAAGCAGCTGTCCAGTGTGCGGCTGCCCTGTGCTGCAGCTGCCTGGGGACAGCCCACACCCCCAGGGCTCAGGCTGCCTCAGACCACATCTGACTGCTGAGGCCTCAGAGGGGAGATGTGATGTCCACGCTCTTCCCTTTCCCTGAAACAGAAGGCTGTGCAATGAAGCATTTTACATCCCTGCATAATCCTCACGAATAACAACTTTACCTATTTTACATCTATTTAGAGGGGGTTTCAGGAGCTCTTGGTGTTCAGATCACTGTGCAGAGGACTATCCCAATTTTTATCTACTCGCAGCTTCAATCCTGTCCATTAGTGGCTCAGCAAAATCCTTCATTTCCAATTTCCTTTCAGATGCTTTGACTCTTTCTCTTCCTCCTTCAATTTTCCTCTTTCCAAAGGCATAAATTGCAGCTGTTCCCTCTTGTCCTAGAGCAAATTGCTCAAAAGACAGGAGCTCACATAAGAATCAGGAGCAATCTTCCTGCCAGCTGCAGCCTTGTAGGACCGTGCAATGCACTTGTGTATACAAACTGCTTCTGCAAACCACTGTATCTATAGCATGTCTGAGGTGTATCTTCTGTATGTGGGATATTCTGATCTCTTCTACTTTATACTCCTAAGCTGTATTTCCTGTTGTGCTTTTGGCTAAAATGAAAAGTCTTTTTCTTATCTTTCTGCTCAGTGAGTGTTTAGTCAGTAGCAGTTCACTTTGTAAAAAAAAAATCTGCTGTCAAGTCCAGCACTACTGGATTTGTTTCAGACTTCTTAACCTGCATTTAGCATTTTTTGTAGTGATGTTAGCATTTTCTACCAGACATTCTGCTGAGGACATCTGGGACTTATTATATGTTGAAACCTAGAATGTCATACAAATACTTTTAACAACTTCAGATAAAATTTATGTGTTTCTAAGTTCAGCAAATACAAATTTAACACACAGCATATTGTGCTTTAAATAGGATGTGCAATCTCAGAGAGAAGTGAATAAGTCAATATTTAAAGGTACTCCTTGCAAGCATGTATACTTGCCTCCATACCTCCTCCGACATTCTGATTCATTCAACATTTTCTTTACATTTATTCATGTTCAACTGACCTTTAGGTACTCACTTAAGCAAACCAAGAATTTGCCATTTTTTAGACTCATCATTGGCTCATTGTTTACATTAAATAAATAGACCCACTTTTTCTTACAGGTTTCCATACAAGTTCACGTAATACTTGAATGGAAATTAGGTCTTCTCTGTGAGCCTTCAGTTGTAGTGGTTTGTGTTCTATGTATTCATGTTTCTTATTCTAATATTCTACAATATATTCAGATACAACATCTACCCAAGCGTTAGCTCCCAGTTAATAACTCACAACTGTTTCACCAGTCTCCACTGAAGTAGTACGTTTCCCCCTCTGTCAACTTCTGGCTTTTGGCTCTGAATAGAATTGTTCTTCATTCCTGTTTACTTTGCCATGCTGATAAATATACATCAGGCACTGTCAATGTGCTTGCTGGTTGTTCCATTTTAATTGTCCCGGTTCTGATTGCATACTTCTGCAAAACACTAATACACTTTGCAACTGTCTAATGTTTTCCAGTTGCAGACATATGTTTGGATCCATGCACCTTTCCCATTTCATGCTCTTGTTATTAACTCTACAGCTTTGTAGGCACTTGCTCTATAGTGTTTCTCTAATATATTTAACTTCCTCACAACCTTCCACTTCCCAGTTTCATGTTCCTTTAGCCAGTCTAATGTAACTACCTCTTGCTTTCTGGCATTTTTAAGTATGTTTCAATATTTTCATTTTCCTAAGTTCGATCTGTTGCTTTAGATCTTTGATTCCAATCAAAATCCAACCATATTTGATTTTAGAAGGTTATTCCAAACACATCATGATGTAATAAGCATAGTTACTGAACATCTGTATCCTCCATGTTATTATGTCCAAGTCTGTGGAAACTAAAATCCAGATACATACTATCCATCCCACAGAGGGGTGCTAGGTACCAGATGACCCCTTTTCTAGTAAACACGTACCACTTCCCCAGTCCTGCCCAATAGCTTTCTTCTGTTTTCTGACCCAGTGTACCATATCTCATCTCATCACCTGGCTCAGTATAGCACTTATCTTATAAACCCCAATATTATTTTTGATCTTTCTTAGATGGGGTTCTTGCTTCAACATCTATGGAATGCACTAGACAAATTTTTTTGTTCCTTGTAGAAAGGTAGTGATAAACACATGTACTGTCATAACATATAAAAATGAATATTTTACACTGTTGTTCATGCCAAAAGGTATTAGATTTAGTGATCCGGGATTTCTCTTTTCATCCAGTGATTACAACAGTACTCAGAAAGACTCTCATGTGATCTTGTACAGATGGATATTACTAAAAGAAAAAAAATATTTTAGAAGGGACATTTCAATAAATCACATTACATAGAACTGTTTTAATAGGTTGTCTCTGTGAACAGTAGATCTAGAAATCCATTTTCAAAAGCATAGGTACCCAAAGACTAGGGATCTATATACCTCTGCAAACTAGCCACTAAGCATTAAGAAATAGCCAGTCTGTTACAAGGAGAAAAATATATCCTATTGGATAGTATAATCTGCAGCCTAATCAAATTAATCTTAATGGGTGACTTACCTCCTAGTTGTGTCTTAAGCATGTGTCTTTTCTGGGGCATGTTAATACATAACCTATGGTCAATACAGTAGAAATATGCTGCTTATAAGGGAAAACAAAAAGGTAATATCTTATCCTGAACTGATGGGCAGATGTGAGCTGTTTCCAAGCTGGTGTTTGCTAGGATTTTAAAAAACCACAGGGAATACAATGAGTCACTGCACTTTAAAAGTAAATGCGTAGTTGACAACAGCTGAAGCCTCAAGGACCACAGACCTGCCTAAAGCGAGATATATGAGAGAAAAGGGTCTCGAACAAGGGGTTCCAACAACATTCCACTACAAGAGCAGCACGTTCTACCCAGGGATAAAATTTTTTGCTGGAATTGGTCCGGCCAGTCCGACTCATAGACTTAACCGTTCTGTAATACATTACTAGTAAATACAGGTATGTTTTCATAAAGCTAGTTATGAATAACTTTTCCATTTGCTGCCCAACTGCCTAGTCAGCATTCAGAATTAACAGAAGAGTCCCTACAAGAGCCCAGAAAAAGCCAAAAATTTAGTGACATGGATGATGGGGCACAGGGTACTCTCAGTAAGTTTGCAGATGATGCAAAACTGGAGGAGTAGCTTATACACCAGGGGTTTGTGCTGCCTTCCAGAGGGACCTCAACAGGCTTGAGAAATGGGCCAACAGGAACCTCATAAAGTTCAACAGCTGCAAGTGCAAAGTCCTGTGCCTGTGGAGGAACAAGCCCAGACACCAATATACGCTGGGGACCACTTAGATGTAAAGCAGCTTTGCAGAAAAGGAACTGCTGGTCCTGGTGGACACAAAGTTGAACACAAGCCAGAAATGTGGCTTTGTGGTAAAGAAGGTGAATGATATCCTGGGCTTCATTAGTTGTGTTGCTGAGGCAGGTGATCCCCTCTACTCAGCACTGCTCTGCCCATTTCTGGTCTCCCCAGTACAAGACATGGGTATACTGGAGAGATCCCAGCAAATGGACTGGAACATTTATCTAATGAGGTAATACTCAGAGGGTTAGGGCTGTTTAGCCTAGACAAAAGTCACAGGGGTATCTCATCAATGTGTGCAAATGACTGAAAGGAGGGTTCAAAGACAGCAGAGCCAGGCTTTTTTCAGTGGTGCCCAGCGACAGGACCAGAGAAAACAGGCACAAACTGAAGCACAGGAGATTCCTTACGAGCATCAGAAAACACTTTTTTACTGCTAGGGTGCCCAAGCACCAGCAGAGTTTGCACAAAAAGGCTGTATAGTCTCCATCCTTGTAGGGATTCAAAAGCCACCTGGACACAGTCCTGGGCCACCTTCTCTAGGCAGCCCTACTCAAGCAATGGTGTTCAGTTGCAATTTGAGTTAAGACAGACTACAAAAGTTGCAATACACCCATATTGATTAGTTGTCAACAGCTCACCTCTCACAGTGATTGTTACGGGTCACAGGTTCTCCCACTTGTCTCAGCTACACTGGGCACCAGTTGCTGCAGTCAGAGTCCAACTCAGCCAGCCCCACACAGGGCACCAGTTGGTGCCTAGCAGACTGCAACAAGGCTTGTTACCATCAGTCTACTGCCCATGCTGTGTCTCCTTCCTCCAGACAACCCCCTCTCCCACACTCCTCAGGGCTATTTAACCACTTAGCAGGAACGAGCTACAGCTGCACATCGTCCATGTCAATCAACCCCCTGCCTCTCAGGCAAGGCCACAGCTGCATGTTATCAATGTCAATCAACCCACTGCCTTCATTCCTCTACAGTGTTGGACCACATGACCTCCAGAGGTCACTTCTAATCTCAACCTTTCTGTGATTCTGTGTGATCTAGGGACCAGTTCAGAGATTAGGGAGGTTTCTTTCTCATGCAAAATCAGTTTAATACAATCTAATATGTTTAGAGATTGTAACGACTGGTAGGAACCACCAGTAATCAAACTCATGGGTAGAGGTAGCAAAGACTATCTAGAAGTTGTGCTACTAAGCTATGGAGTAAATCAAACACTACTGTTGCATGAGTTTTCATGTAGTGCCATACTGCATATCTTTTCTTGTTCTTGCTGTTTAATATCTTTAGCTGTGCTGCTCTGAGATTCTTATTGTTTTACTTCCTTTTATTGCCATACCCCATGTCCTGGGGTGCATCAAGAACAGCATAGCTAGCCAGTCAAACGAGGTGACTGTCCCACTCTGCACTGCACTGCTGCAGCCCTGCCTCGAGTACTCTATGTATTTTTGGGTGCCAGATTGCTATATCAGAAGGATGTCAAACTATTACTAGATTTTGTCCATGGAAGGGTAAAACTTACAAGGAGCAGCTGAGGTCACTTAGTTTGTTCAGCTTGGAGAAGAGAAGGCTGAGGGGTGACCTCATCCCAGCCTGCAGCTCCCTCAGGGTGGCTAGCAGAGGGGGAGGTGCTGATGACCTCTCTCTGGCAACCAGTGACAGGCACAAAGAAATGGGATGAAACTGGATCAGGTGAAGTTCAGATGGGACATTAGGAAAAGCTTCTCCACTAAAAGGGTGGTCAGACACTGGAACAGGCTCCTCAGGGGAGTGGTCTTGGCACCGAGCCTGTCAGAGTTCAAGATGCACCAGAGCACCTGGATGATGCTCTTAGTGAAATAGTTTAGTTTTAGGTAGCCCTTTGAGGAGCAGGGAGTTGGACTCTATGATCCTCATGGGTCTCTTCCAATGTGAGAGATTCAGTGTTTCTATGATTCTATACATCACAAATGTTTGATGGCAGAATAAATTAGGAGTTAATTATTCGTGCCTGGATAAACTGCCACCTTGTCAGCTGGCATGTGGCCATCAAGCCAAGACACTTCTTCCTACACACATATGATAAGTGCTATGCTGAGGCAGGTGATGAGGTGGTATATGGTACACTGGGTCAGAAAACAGAAGAGGGAGCGGTTGTTGGGCAGGATCAGGGCAGAGCTGCTTGTCCACTAGGAAAGGGGTCATCTGGTACCTAGAACCCCTCTGCAGGGTGGATAGTGTGTATCTGGATTTTAGTTTCCACAGACTTGGACATAATAACGTGGAGGATACAGATGTTCAGTAACTACGCTTATTACATTATGATGTGTTTGGAATAACCTTCTAAAATCAAGGATTCATACCTTTATAACTGAAAGACATTTGGCTCTGTGTTTTGGAAACTTAAGTAATGGATTTAAACTGTGGTAGTGTATAGCCATCAGATAGAAGAAACCAGTAGTCTCATAAATTACTTATCTTCAGTGTTCAGACTATCCCAGTTATAGCTCCCTATGCCATTTTTAAAATAATTGGAAGGTCTCATGTATGGTGGGACATTTTAAGTTCTGGTTTTTCAATCCCTTTCTGCCACCACTTGGAAGTGATTTCTTATTTAAGTCAGAGAAAAAAAAAGATGATAAAGCTGTTGGTTCTGGGAATTGAATTGCCTTCATGGAGGATTGAACATACTGCGTGAAGCTGATTAAAATATAAAAAGCAGGAGGAAAGCTGCTCTGTGTCTAAAAGAACATGTGGCTTTGGAAGTCTTTGGGGTTTTGAATTTTTTTTTTAATCTTAGCTGGAATGTGTTTGATGGATCAAATTCTGAAAGTCTGATAACAGCTAGATCAATTTAGTTTTTCTCTCTAGCTAATAGTTCTATGGAGCATTCATTGGACATATACATGCAACTTGTTATTCTTGAATGTGCATATTGTGAATGAAAGCCTGGGAACTGTAGCTTCTGAAATTTTGAGTGATAGGTATATATATTTCATCCTCATTGTTGGCAGAAGACAAAATTCTGACAGATTTGCCTGCAACTTGCAAAGAGGATGTAGTCTGTAAAAAGGTCCTTCAACATTCATATTTAAAGGTATTTGAAGTTGTCTGTAAATTTAGGGTGCTGGTAGGAGGACATGTAGGAGGAATGTCATTCTGGATATGAAAAGCTTAACCAAAATCTTTGGACTCTCATATTGCTGCAAACAAGAAATGTTTAGAAGTTCAGGCTGTTCTTTAGGCTCTCATTACTGAGATGTTTGGTGAAGTGTTTTCTTTTCATTTGAAACAGAAATTCAGAGCTGCAAAATGAACACTATGCCCTACCCCCACCACCTCCCCCCGCCAAAGTTATTTAGTTTAGTAAATGGATGCTAAACAGGAATATTTAGTAATTTCCATTCTCTTCAGATTAAGAATTTTTCTGTCTGGGATGAGATATCATATTTACAGATGCCTTAGCACAGATTAGAGATCAAATAAAAATAGCTAGGAGAGCAGAAAACTCTCTTTGTTAATGGGGAATCACATTCTGCTTCATGCCCCAATGTAACCATTGGTTATACAGCAAGAGTCCCTTAACATATTTTTATATAAATAGTGGATCCATAATAAATACAGAAGAGGGAACAATCTAGTTTTATCTATTTCAATGCAGCACAAACAATTTCACATACAACCTCCGAGACCATGAACTGAAAAAGAATAATTTCTAGGATACAGCCCTTCAAGTTACCTCAGCAATGTGTTTTAGGGAGAAGACTGTAAGAGATAAAGTTTCTCCTTTTCAAGGACAAAGAAAAGCAGAGCTTGGGCTATACCACACCACCACATTTTTTTCTTTTTTGGGAAAGGCATCATTTGGCTTGGCTGAAGCCCTGTGAACACTGCAACCAGCAGGCTCTGCTGGCTGTGGGAAGGGAGGGTCTCCAGCAATTAGAGGCAGCAATGTGCCCTGGCCGAGTCTTGCCAGATGTCTGCCTTGTCCTGGCCATCCACAAGGGAGTTGCACCAGATGGTGACTGATCATCTCACAGCCCCGAGGAATATGTTATGTCTTGTACAGTAACCCTACATAGGTTGTTGTGAAAGCATGGCTTATTGTGAATAACCTTTTCAAAGGCCCACTGCATTTTGGCTCCTATCGCCCTTGTACCTCTGCTGTTTCTGTAACACCACAATAAAACATGACTTGGAACACAGCTCAGCAGTATTCAATGCACTGTATTGAACGCTGTACAGTGTTCACAGCAGCTTGCAACAGTGCTAATACACAACTTGTTCAATTATTTTCACTTTAAAAAGCCATTATATCCCCAGTTGTCAGAGGGACTAACAGGACTCAACCTCCCTGTTAGCTCCAGGGAGCTTGCATCTAAAGAAAATCTACTTAGAGGGTTCAAATGGCCGGTTTCCTCAAAACAAAAAAATATATCTATACAAATTGTAAGTCTAAGACAGGATTTTGCTCCTTCAAGGGGCAGCAAAGACCTTTTCAAAACCATAATGACTTACTCTGGGGATTAGCCTGGCAGTGTAAGTAACTGGACAGGATTTCTTTCTTACTTTGAGTAGAAAGAGCTTAAAAGAATCACAAGCTAAGCAACCACAGCAATACAGAAGTAATAAATAATCACTTATTTTTATCCACAGTATGTAACATTTAAAAATCAACATTTTGCAGTAGATTATAAATTATCTCCTCTTTCAAGCATGTGTGTGGGAGTAAGGGAGAGTGGTCTTTCATCTGCCACATTTATCTTTCAAGTGCTGACTTTTTAATAGCAACCGATGGAACAACCTCTAGCATCGTCTGAGGTTCACTGCTCAGACCCTGGAAATGCAGCAAACTGCATGTTATTTCTTAGGAGGCACTGATGTGTATGCACATACGTATGTGTGTCTTTCTTGTAGTGAGGGGCCCAATACTGAACACAGAATTCTCAAGGAAAGGAACTTAGAGTTGCAGTTCAGCCTCTTATGATAATGACAAGGCCAACCTTCTCCGAGGCTTGCATATGACAATTGCATTATTAACTTTCCATTACTGCCAAGGAAAGTATCTTAATTTAGCAACTGTCTGTCACTGAGAGTGCTACTTGACAGCAGGGCTGACATAAATATTTATTGAACTTGCAGAGGAAAAAAATCTACTAAGTAGGATGGAGTATTCATTCATGGTGCAAAATTATCAGCTGTTTCACTAACCTGCTTCTCCTATTGATTGCATTACAGGAGAACCTGTTCAGGAAATGAGTGTGCTAAAATAATTGCCACTACTGCCACAAGGTGAAACCACAGCTAACAAAAATAATACTGTACTGAAAAGTCCAGAACTGCATTACAAGGATTCATATGTAACTACCTTGGAAATGGTCAAATTACAAGACACAGGGAACTTCAGCTTTTGCAATTTATGTAATCACTGTGTTTACTATTCCTGCTATCCAACCTTTTCTGAATTTTAATCTTGTGCTGCTGAAAGACAGAATAAACACCAGACAGGCTATCTTTAAAGCAAAAAAAAGTGCCGAGTGGGCTAGCATCCAAAGAACTAAGATTATAGGAATCTGTACAGCCAGAAGAAATAAATGAGCAGAATTGGACTTTTCCCAGGGTAAAAGAAAAGCATCCATTAAATCCTCCACTGTGCTTCAGCGTAACATCCACAAGTCACATCTCCCCTTTCCCCTGGCAGACATTTAATGTAGGAATATTCAAAAAAAGCATCTTCATTAGTTGTTTCAGTCCTTACCAGTGCAGTCTTCCCTAGCAGAGCGTCTGTATACCTGATTCAAAGGACTTAAATCCTTCCCTGCGGGCTGCAATGGCTTGTGACATCTGATGAACTGATACGAGTAGGGTGCCCTCCGTATTAAACTGAGTTGTTTTAAGCCCGCAGAATACCCCTTGGGATCCACAGACATTAACCTTCTGGATATCCATTACAGCTGATCTGAAAAATTTCATACTCCAGAGCAATCCACCAAAAATGAAGCTATGGCCAGACAGTACCTGAGTACAGATCTAAGGCCACAAGCTTAATCCTCAAAAGCCCTGAATGGCTCCTCAGACAACTGATGTATTTTCCAGTGAAATTTAAAAAGATCTATTTCTACATGAAGACAGAACTCTTATCACCTTAATAAACCTCTGCTCATGTCACAGACACGAGCAACCTGCTCTTGGTGATCTTGCTTAGGCAGGAGGGTTGGACAAAATGTCCCTTCACACCTCAACCTTTCTGTGATTCTGTGATACCAGAGCCCAAGAAGGATCCTCAAGGTTACCACTTCTGTGAGGTAGATTTCTAAATGTTATTTAGTAGGTCTTCTCAGAGCAGTCTTAAGAGATGCTGATGACTCTTGATACTCTATGCAAAATAGAGCCTCTTAAGAAATGCAAGGAAGGATGCTAGCTCTGTTTTATCGAGCAGTTCGGTGGTTTACAGGACTTCTTTAGAATATGAGAGATTTGTTCTTCCTTCAGCTAAAGGTTCATACCCTCCTGTTTAAAAACAGCTGAATCAGTAAGGCAGCAGAAATGCATTTCCCATCCTTCCTTGCAGCATGGAGCTGTGCTGTGGAAAGAAAGACAAGGGACATTGCATGAAAGAAAGAAAGTGCAGGAAATCACCCAGCCCAGGTGATGAGATCCTCTGTTTACAAGAAAGAGATATCGGGTCCTGCTTCCTGTTCCTAGCCTTCCCTGCACGTTGTGCCGAGAACAGTCATAAGACATAATGCATAAATAGTCCTGGCAGTAGAATCTGGAAATAAACGCTTTATTTCAAAAACAAAGCTTCTCCAGCTGCTGATTTTCCAAACAAACACAAGACCTCTTCTTCTCCATTTTCAAAAGACAAGTTAAGAAAATAGTTCCAAGCTTGAATCTTCATTTGACTCCGTACAACAACTCCACACTCATATGACTGAGTCCCCATGAATATTTCAGACCTACTCCTGTGGCTGCTAAGTCACACCCTCTTTTTTATGTCACAATTCTGAGACTGTATTAATTCTTCTGACACCTTGCGAGGAGCAGATGTAACTCATCTGCAGCTACATGTTCTAAAATGACAGCACGCAACTAAGCATCAGAACATTTTAGCCTGCTGCAGATCCACAAGAAAATTCCAGGGTCGAGGTTCTAATCTTCACAGTTTTCCAGCTCCATCACTATCAGACTTAACTATTGCTTTATATATTTTGTAAAACAATATAATACAAATAAAATAATCAAGGCTTACAACACTTAAATTAGCTATCAAATGCAGCAGCCTCAAAATACTCAGAATTACATTGGGGCATTTCTGTATTTTATAGGTTGTTATTGATGTCTGGATTTAAGCATGATAATGGGGGACACACCTCCCCCAAAACTACAGCAGCAGTAGTTTCTGTAGCAACATAAGCTCGATTTATTTTTAACTGTAAAATGTATATGATTTGCTTTGCAAGCCACAACCATTATAAAGCACAAAGGAATTTTCACCCAGTTATCCCATCTGATCACTGGTTTGGATAAACATGCTTCGCACTGTAATTTTGAAGACAGTGAATCTTCCTGAGTATGTAGCTGACCGCCCTTATACTATCCATTTGTAATGCATTTTAAGGACTGCATAACATTATAGTCAAGTCACAATTTTCAAAGCCCCCAAAGACCTGCAATGCTGTCCACATTATCCCTCCTTGCTAACGCTGTAATCTTCATGTGAGCTCGTTTGCTTATGGCTGAGTATAATACTAAAGACTTTTCAAAGTCTTACTGTAAAAGGAACCAGTTCCTATCATTCACTGCAAGAAATGTGACTTCTCAATAGAAGACCTGGTAACAAAGATGGATCTGGCTGAGATGTAAAAGGCAGGCAACAATACTGTGCAGCTGCTCTCTAGTTCCCTGGGTAATTTGGGGAAAGGGACTACAGTCTCCTGAGTTCTCTTTATGTTGCATTGCATCCATATAATGGCAGGTCAGGTGCTGAGGTGTTTGTGAAATACAGATGTATTTATTAAAGTATCAAATGTCTTTTAAATAACGGGAAAATTTCAACACAAGCAATAAGGCATTTCTGGTAAGACTGGAGAGAATGGAGAGCACTGATGCTTCTACAGCATGACACACCTCTAACCTCCCTGAACTGTATAGACACATATATATAAACCTCTGCTATAAAAATAGGCAGCAGTAAAATCCATATCCTAAATCAAACTCTCTGAGGTTGCTGAATGAAGCGTGAGTTCTTTCACAGATGCAGGCTTCTAGGTAAGGCAGGCAAAACAGAAGTTGATGTCACTAGAAAAAAAAAAAAAATAGGACTTATTGGACTTGCATTCATCATTTTCACTTAAAGATGGATTTGATTGCCCCTCAGCCCTCAAGGACCTTGGAAATAGGCTGACCTTTGCACTCAGACCCCATTCATAAATGAAAGGTTGACTGAATTAGGAGGCTGTGTTAGAGGCAAGAGAGAAAAGAAGCTCACGCATAGGCTTTGTGAAACACAGGTAAGAAAAAAAGGTGCTATTCCTGCTGCAGTTATGGCAGTACATGATATTTTTTACCATGGAAAGGTACATTTTGCAAAGCCTGTCCGTACACACATTTTTGATTCTTCTTTCCTTTTAAAAGAAACTAGACAGACTAATTTCTTCCAGGATCACATGCCACTTTCTACTGAATTTGCCTTCAAGGCCTGATCTATGTATGAACAAAGACTATAATAAAAAAGGTTAAAACATTTGTAATTCAAAAGTACTGTGCACGTCTCCAAATATTTCAGCTTACTGTTTTCTGAAGTTAAGGATGGGACTACTAATTTTGTCAGCCTGCTGTTGTGGAAGACATTTTTCTGTCTCTCCGCACATTGCAATACACACAGACTATCTGAGTTAAGTGGAAGTTTGGCTTTTTCTGCCTCTTTCTCAACATGCAATCTGAAGCCAAGGTACAGAGGTTTGATTTCCTCAGAAAGGGGATAATTTCAAGACTTTCCTATTCCTGACACAGACCGAACACAACTGCTTCATAAATCCTGCTAATCTAATTCCCACTTAAAACCAATGGGATTCTCTCCATTGACTCAAATGGGAATTGAAGCAAATCTAGTGAGACTGGTACATCTATTGATTGGCTCCATTAGGACCAAAATTACCTTTTAAAATATTGTGGAGTTTTTGGGAGACTTTTATTTCAGCTCATCTCACAAGTACAAAACTGTATTTTCAGTAACTTTCCTAAACACCTTGAGAGCACAGCAATTCTTGGATTTGGAAAGCCAGGAGAGTGCAGGGGTACATTCCTATGTGTTCTTTTGCCTTGTATTCTAGCCAGCTAAGCTGTTTAACAGAAACCTTTATGATCAAGCTCAGAGAGGTTGCTCTGAAAAAAAGAGCATAAACCAAATCTGAATTTACACAGTTAGGTATACAAATCCACCGTATCACTGGAAGTACTACAGCTATCATGATGAGAAACTGAAATACGGCATGCAGCCCATCACCAGGAAGGACCATACAATTTCAATTTATGCAACCAGTGCTTTTCAAGCATGAAACACCTGTTTCTAATTCATAAATAATTCTGACTGGGTTTTAATAGTTTTGCTACTTATTGTTCATACATCTCTGTGAACAGAAAAGCGAAACTTCATCACCTACTTTATATTCATGTTTCCTGCAGTTTTAACAGTGATAAAGAAAACTGCCAGGACTAGTCCACTGATTGTGTGAGAAGGTAAAATACTGCCCTCTCAATTGTTTCTCCGTAATTCCTTTAGCAAAAAACTGATTTACTTTTAATTGGATGAGGAGATTTTATCATTTTTTTTCTTTAACTATGCAAGACATACTTTGGGTTATTTCATTAGAAAACAAATTTGTACACAATTTTTATTTCAGTAATTTCTTTAATATTTCCTGTCTTTTTTGTCTAAGTTGCAAAGGTACTGCTGTCCCCTATCCCCTATTCTGAAATGCCATCAGAGCTTAGTGTGAAATATTTGACATCACTGGCATCCAGTATGTTACACAGTTATTGACTACAAGATTTAGAGCTATGGTGGAAATATGTTTAAAAGCCTAAAGTTTCAGCCCAAATAAGCCTCTACAAATCTGTGTGATTATAATGATCATATCTAAACTATTCTTAACAATTCAGGGTGTAATTCAGGCAATGAAACAAGAGTGGAGCTGGAATTATGGTGTAGACATAACTGCCCTAGCCAGCTACCCTTAGCAAAGAGATCCAGATTTAGACTTTGCCTTGGAATCTTCTCTGATTTTGAAAGATTTTTGTTTGGTGTATCAGGTTGTCCTGGGAATATGGTTGCATAATAGCTTTCCTAAGTATTGTTTCTATCTTCATCTTGACACCCAAAAATAATAGGAACAAAGTGAAAATAAAGAAACCAAATCTACTGGGGAGAAAAAAATACTGTTTTTGAAACCTCAGAGAAAATTTTGTTCTGGTTTCTTTCAATAACATCATAGAAAAACAGTTAATTAGAAAAATATTATTGCCTCTGAGAGAGGCATTTTTAGGGTAACTGAAGAATTATCTGTTCAACAGACACCAAGTAATGATAGCTATGAACACTCTGCTTGAATACTAACAGTCTTCTACTGTGAAAGCCAGTGCATCTTCCGAAACTCCTGAACTCAGGTTTGAAAATGTGACCAATAAATGTGGAGTCCCAAAGGCAACCCTAGAATACAGCACTGGTCAGCAGCCCAGCCTCCAGCTTCAGGTGGCAATAGATGTTGTCAAGTGAGTACGTGCAAAAATGACAACTAGCAAAGGAGGCTTTTTTTAACTGTCTATCACTCTTGACATCCACAGGACTGCAATTATGTTTTGTAGGAAGGACAAAGTTGGGAATACCTGTCACATTCAGCTAGTATGTGAGCTTTATCAGTTGTGGGGCCAGTCTCAAACTTTAGGTTTCCAAAAACATTTGGTGAAATTTGTCAAATATAGGAGACTACAAGTCTTATTCCAACATGTATGGTTTATCTATAAGCTTGAGACAACAAAGAGCAATAAGTAGTTCACACTGAATCCACTTCACCTGTGATCCTGAACTGTGATTGGATCAGAGACATCTGATCTGACAGTCTTGCAATATATTAAAAAGAAGTATCCTCACTAAAGCTGCTGTTGGCATCAAGAGAAGAAGGGTGATGCATATTCCAAACCCGTATTGCTTTCAGGTTATAGGATATTTACTCAGAAATCACCTTTGTAGGAATGGGAGTCAACTGATTAAAGCAGCATTTGCTGAAGCCTTTTTGCTGGCTCCCAGGATTAGCAATCTCATTCTTCAGGCAGCAGGGGAGCAGCTCCAGGCATGCATTGGAATGACTGAATGGGCTATTTATGCAAGAAGTGTCACTGAAATCAACGTGCTCACAAATGAACCAGCAGAGAAAAAGGGTCAAGGTCACACGAAAAGAATATAGCCATGGACACGTTTGTTGTCTGAAAGCTGACAAAGCCTTTTTTAGGTACGTGATCCTGGATGCCAGGATTGCTAATCACACATCAGGTTGGAATCAGTTTGACAAGGGCATGACGACATTAGCGATCTGAACTGCCCCTCCTGTGTTTTGTAATTAAATCTTGTAGGACTGCTTCAGAGGCAGCTGAGATGGTTGGCCGCTGGAAAGCCTTGAATTTGGATTCTTGGGTTCGGTGAGTCAGATTCCACAAGGATCTAAGTGGGCCAGAGTCCAAACCAAGCACATCCCTTGGGGCTGGTGTAAATGCAAAGAGAAAAATTAGTTTCTGAATATGCAGGCACTCTGGATCTGCAGCTGGCCCAGCTGAATTACACTGAATGGGAAGACCTGGGCAGACTGCCTCTGATGCAGCAGAGAGCACGCTGTGGATTAACTCCTTCTGAATCCACCAGGGAATGGCCCTCTATGAGTAATTGCCCCTTGGATTTAAAAACATGGGAAGGGTTGCACAATGATGCATAGTTGAAGGCATTTATGAGGTCATATACCACTTATGATATATGGACGCAGATTGTCAAAATTTATTCATACACCTTTCCTCTTGCTTACAATTCTGATATACCTGTTCCTATTCACTTGCCTGCTATCCTCAGTGCTCCTATCCTCATCAGTGGGCAAAGGGGAATGACTCCAGGAGAGAATGTGACAGGGGCTGGACACTTCTGTTTCAGTCCTTCACCAAAACCCAGGTTGGCTCATTGGCTGGAGCAGATTCAGTCTAAGACAAGCTAAAGTCCAGTCTTTAGCGTTAGACAGTCTTTCACGCCTTCATAGTAGATGGAGCCTTGAGGACCTTTGGAGATCTAAAAGGCATTTCTGTCACCATCTGATTTTCATTCCCCCCCCACCACCCCCTAATATAAGCACAGTGAGATATGAATTTTCATATTTAGAACGGTACGAGAAACTTGTCTAGAATCTCTCATTCTTTTCTCTGGGGTAAACAAGATAAATTTGGCTGGTGGACCAACCATAAGCTAGATTCATCCAGTCTAATTTTAGACACTTAATCAAAGTGCTTGTATTAGGCTACCAGTTGCTCTGAATTCCTACATAGTCATCTGAGAACAGGAATCTCTTGAGGGTATTTCCATTCCATCTTTGATTTCTCACATTTTCCTCTGACTTGGGCAACTCAGCAAGATATGTACAGTTAGGCTTGTTCAATCCAGACCTGTCTAGCAGCAGAGAAAGGTGAAACTTTAGGAAAATCCTCTCTTGATACACCAGCTCATGTGGGAAAAAGGCTATGTCCTTGTACAGGCTGAAGAGGGAGTTCCACCACAAATCACTGATTTTATGGCTAGACTCTTGTAACCATGCACTGACTTCTAACTGCCAACTATGTAAGTGTGACTTAGACATTTATTACCCAGCTGCTTTGTTAAAGCCATAAAGCTGAAGTCCATCACTTAAATCCATTCCTGAGTCTGTCATTTATTCTCCTGCATGTTCTGATCAATACCTCAGAGCTCTTCAATACAGTGTCACTGTATATAACAGTTTGAAATTGCATCCACGTTTTTGCTGCCAAGCTGTAAAATACAAACTCATACCCAGGAAGCATAACACTTTTCAGCAAATTATCAATATCAATTCTCCAGAAAATTCCTGGACATTTCTAAATGTGTGGCAGCTTTTTCTGATTTCCCAGTACCCTAACCTGCTGAATACACTTACAGACATCAGGAACTGAGGATGTTCAAAACCTACCCAAGTAATCAGTGCTCAAATTTTGCACACTCGTGTTTTTGTTGAAGACAGGTTACAGATTTACAAGCAGCTTAACAGTTTAGTCATTCTTGGGCAAAATGGGTGCAATTTGGGTAATAGCAGTTGGTTTCCTTCTGTTAGTTGTTCTCTCCATTTCTACAAGTCTTTGAAGCTGAGGTCTTCAAAAAATTCGTTAGAAGCCTTCACTATCTGTATATGTTATGGCTGTTCTTTTTTAAGGAACCTTTAATTTGTTCCTTCTTTTTCCTACTTTATTTTAGGATTCTTTGCAAAGGCATTGAGTATACCCTTCATTTACTCAAGTTGTAGTTCCCCAAAATAATTTCTCCTAAAATCGTCATATCTTTCTGCAAACTTAGCAAGTCTCTTTGATCTATGCTTAGCCATATGGATATCTATGTAAAACACAGCTATGATCTCGCTGTTTTATCATTTGGTGCATGTAGAGGACAAGCGATAGGAATTGGGGGGAGGCACTTTTTTCCCTCACTCCTTTTTTTCAGTTTCTGATAGCCTATGACACATTTCCACACTAATTTGTTTTAAAGGAACCCTGAGAGTGAAGAAACACATATGCTTATTAGATTTCATGATGACACACTTTAGAAAACTGCACCCAGTGAAAATGAAGGATGTATTAAAATTCTCTTTTGAGACTAATGCCAAAAAGCTCTAAAATAAAACAGAAATAAAGGTCAACCAATTAAAACTCTTCTGAAAAGATTAATTTTAAACTGTTTTCCTAGAATATATCACTTCCAATCACTCTCTATGTCTGTGTCTCCTCCTTTCCCTCCCATTCACTAATTTTCTTTCCTATTGCTTAACTAAAACAGATTTGACAAAGGGGCAAAGGTATCTGAAGTATTATCTTCCCAACAGTGTCATGAAAACAGTCTACCAAAAGAGAAGCTTGAGGGAAAGACTGAGGTATGCACTCACCTCTTGTTAAACACTAGAGAATTGACCCAGAGCCCGAATCAAGCATCTCTTCTCTGGTGCTCACAAAACTATTTGTTCATTCCTTGTATCCTTGTTTAAATAATTGTCCATTTTGCTTTGTAAATACCAAGACTCCACAGAGCTGCTAAAGGAAAATCCCCAGGGTAAGATCCAGGCTCCAGTGAAGTCTATCAGCATTTTACTATTGACTTTGCTGGGGTCAGGATGTGACCAACGACCTTTCTGTCTAAATGGACAAGGCAGATAAAAAGGTGAGAGGGCAGGTCAACATGTCAAATAAATTATTCCCTTCAGATTATTCTTTCAGCTTTAATATAACTACACAATGTCACCATAGTTATTCCATGTTTGAGTAAAGTGTCATATCACATCAATGTGTGAAAACTGCCCAAAATGTTAATTTGAGAAGGACGGTTTTATGGGATTTTACTTTGCTTTCTTTTCGCCACATCTTTTCAGAGGTTGTTCAAAACAAAACTAGCCATGGTGCATTTTCAAAGGGTGCCCTTTTTACACCAATGCCCAGCAACTGGCTTTCACAGAGGTATCCAGCCAATGGCCTGCAGGTTAGAACTAGCCTATGTGACAATTCTGTCTTGTTTACCACCGTTTCTACCACCCATAAGTCCGGGACTTTGGGTGAGGGGGAACCCCCTCACCAGCAACGCACAAACCAAACTACCCAAGAGCTACCCAAAACCTCTGTTGTCTGAGGCCACAAGACAATGTGTCCCCCTGGGAGGAGGTTGCTGCAGTCCTGATATTCTGGAATTACATTTTCATATTGTCCTATGCAAGTCCTACAAGTTGCATCCAGCTTATGCCTCTGAAAAGAAACAGCCTCCTTTACTTTCTACCTATAGCAAACCTGCTGCACTTCATTCAATACATTTGTTGCGAACTCTGTACTGGAATAGACAGATTATGCAAGAAGGGTGACATTCAAACCTCTACAATAAACACTTGCATCAATTACCAAGTGCTCCTAGGCAACAGTAAGAAAAAGGAGGGAAAGCAAAAAGTTTCAGTCTACTTTTAGCTTGCTCATTCAGTAAAGTGTTAAATATCACAATTGTAGAATCCATTTTACCAGAAGTAAGTAGCAATTACGCTTTTACTTTTCTAGGCAGAAATGGAAAACTGTCTAATTTAGCCATTGTCAGATTTTTAAAATTATTCCTGACTGCAGAACTGGCACAATGTAAGTGTTTACTGAGTTTGCCTCAAACAAGCTGCATTACTTTAGGTTTTGATGTTAACTCCTGCTTTATTGATAACGTACTCTCCCATACCAGCTTGCCCACTTCAACAGTGAGACATTCTGAGCACAGAAAAAAACAGAGTAGCATATAAACAAGCTTCCCTGCCCCTTTCCAGTCCTACCAGCAGAGTAGCAAAGGGGCATTACTATTAATTCAGCTATAACCGTTGAATTTAGAAGCCAAAATAATAACTCAAGAGATCTTGTTTCTTATATCGATGTGAACCGGGGAAATGTTGTCATGGATATCATGGATATCAAATGATATCAAGGAAAACACTGGCACAGCTGTTTAAAGGGAGGGTGACTTACTGAGCCTGCCTCTTCAGTGTGGCGTAGGCTGTGTATTATGGAATTCTGACATCAAGTACCTGACAATGTGTGTATGAAATCTGAGTATTTACATTCACATTCAAATTATTCTGTTACTTCAGAAAAGAAAGTGGAGTACTGTTAGGTGCTTTAATAGAAACTAGTGAGAAATTAAAAACCTCTATTTGTCCAAGCTGTTTGAAGGAGGGAGGGAGTGTTAAGTTTATGGTTGGACTCAATGATTTTAGAGGTCTTTTCCAACCTAAATGATTCTATGATTCTTTACTGATTACCCTAAGTGACAAACAAAGCTAATGGCCCATGAATATGAACTTCCATGCAACAGAATTTATGATTTCTAAATAGAAGAGGTGAGGTAATACACATGAATTTAGTACTGAAAAAGTCTGAGCAGCTGGTTCTTACACCCTCAATGTTTTTCTACCGGTACCATAATTGATGGTATTCCAACAGGTGCCTACAGTGTACAGGCACATTTATGGCTGTAAAATAGGAAGTCTTCAAGGAGAAATTATTTTGAGATTTATAGACTGGTATAACACACGAGGCAAGGTGGAGCAGTGGGTACTATCATATCACTGCTGAAAACATGCTTAGACCATGGCATAAGGCACAGGGGGAGATAGATTTCATCTCTTTCTCTACATCCTAAAGTATCACTAAGATTTGCAACACCAAGTGGGTACGCTGAAGGGAGACTGACACAGCAGGGTTAAAGCAGGTTTGAACTGAGCTGCTTGGGCAGCTAAGGCAATGCTAGAGATAATTCCTACTCATGCTTTCAGGCAAGCTCGTCAATCAGCATTTCCCAATTTAGGAAGACAGAAGGCAATCAGAAGGTTTATTTGGGAAAGGAGAAGTGTGATCGCACCCTGCAACACATCCCAGAGCCATCCAGGACTACTGCAGGACGCTGCGGGAAGCTGGAAAGCTGGGCTTTGCTGCTTCTCACCACAGCCAGATATATGTCAGCTCTTGCAACAAAGTGGATGTTGCTTCCAGACCTCTGAGGAGGGGTTACACAAGAGCACTGATGGGACTTTTGTAGGAACCTTAAATGAGGGGCACGTGGCAAATAAGATTGGGAAAGAAGCACATTAAGGAGTCCTACTAAGTGCAAATCAATAGGGCAGATACCACATACTGAAGTAAGCATGCCTTTAAGAGCTTTGCTTGCTCTTCCTCTCAATCTTGAAATACATTAAAAGTACTTTGAAATATAATAACTAGTCACTGGTAAATGGCACTTGCTGTTCTGTTATTGCAAATGGTGTCATTAGGATTTCAGTTTTGCCAAGATGAAGTCGCTTCCTCCTTGTGGAGTCCTTTGCTCCTGCTAATTGTTTTGCCACCAGTTACTATTTCCTGTTATCAGAAAGCCTGAGACCCCTTGCCATAGTCCGAGATCCCACTATAGAAAGTCTCCATATCACGAACACATGGAGATAGCTCTGCCCATTTTCCTTCTTGGTTCAGCAAGATAATTCAATTGGTTTTATTTATTAATATCACATCCCACTTATCTACTTGTGCATTCCTTCTTTGTTCAGCAAAAAGGATTACAAATGAGTTCTGTTTTCGTTCTAAAGCATTCAGGGATCTGAGCTGGCTTTGCGTTGAAATTACTTTCAAAGCCCTCCTGCCTTTACAAGAGCAGGTCTGTAACTGCCAGTGATGTTTCAGGGCTTAAAAGGCACAGGAATGTGACATGCCCTAACTGATGAGGTAAATTATGTTGATTCAAAGCATCATAAATTATTAATATCCCTGCCAAAGTTCAGCTCACTGACTCCTCTATACACTGGTGAACTCACCTGCTGAAAGGCCAAGAGCTCAAAGGTTTGACATTTTCTTTCTTTTGACAAGATAAATACTATCTCTGTGTTCTACAAAAAGGCAAATGAACACAGGAAGAAAAATACTGGCACGTGCTTCTCATCCAGCAATTTCTGAAAGATATTCTAGGTCTGTTCTAATCAACAGCTGCTCTCTCCTGGCGTCTCTGTCTTTAGTAGGATTTTCCCTCAAGCAATGAAAAACACTTTCTGTGCTGATGAACACAGATTTTGCATGGGGCTGCCTGTGCAAATTTGAAGAAATAGGCTGTCATACCCGGTAAGGTATCCCATGTACGGAGTGCTGTGTGCACACAGTACCATAAGGAGCTTGACTGTTGCACCTTCACAACTGGTAACATCTCAGAGCAGAACCTTGTCTTACAGACCCCACGCTATGCACAGCGCTTTTGGCAACTACCAAACGCACCGGCAAGCAGTATTCTTTTACCAGATTCTCTAGGATACTGAATAACACTTTACTTATTTTTAATTTGATATATTTAGCTTTCTAGGCTGTAGCAATTTCAGCTTTTAGCATTCTGATTTACACTGTCCCCTGAAACTACAGTCTATGCACTCACTTAGTTTCACATTCATTTCTATTGGGGAAGAAAGATAATTTGTGAAGAGCTTGACCCAAGTCATTCTCCATTTCCTGACAATTGTTAGTCATTATTTTCTTCCTATATTAAATAAGTTACTAATGAAAACTTCTATTTAATTTACCCAAAAGTTTTCCCAGTTCTCCACCTGACTTCTTTTAATAACTCATCTATAAAAAATAATAGACTACTTTTGGTAATATAAAAAAGACTGGAATCTGTGTAATCTTAGTATTAGACGGTTCATTTGGATATCAAGGTCAACATAATTGAGATTCATTTCAATATCAAGGGTGACATAAGTAATTTTCCTATTGACAATGATAAAAAATGTTCATGTATTCTGAGACTCAGAATGAAGAAAGCAGGTATTACTTCAGATGATGGATTCATCTGAATGTTGATACAATATGGAATAAGATTATTAGGCAAAATACACTCATGAGAGTGCAATAATACTTGCCAATAATATTTTCATTGTAATATAATGCACAAAATTTGAGACAGGATTTATCTTTTCTTTTGCACAGCATCTCCATTTATGATGTATTAGTCTTAGCAACAATGCCCAAGGGCAAAAGGAAAAGAAGATCTGAAAGTGATGCTTTCCAAAGAGTGTCCCAGAAGAAAGCTGCTTTGGTTCCTGCAGCAACACAAAACAAACTTTGCCTCACAAGAAACTTACTTCTTTCCAACCCAGGAACATGTAGAAGGCAGATCCTTGCCCCTTAGAACACAAAGAGAAATCTCAAATTCTGTTGAGGGACAAAGTTGTTGAGTGTCTTTCAACAACAGTGTCACTTGACAAGAAAAAATTGATTCTCTGGTAAATAGAAAGGTAGGCAGTAAAGAAGATGTGATTCAACTTCAGAACCCACATTTTTTCAAAGTTCATAAGTACTATGAAAGATCTTGCTGCAAATAGTGGAAAATAGTCTTGTGTCCACTTCTTACTTTACAAATAAAGTCCTGAATGCCATAACCATTTTCCAAGGCCAAACCTGAAACAGGAGGTCAAGGTTGGTATTTGCGTGTAACCCTCAGAATTAAATCCACGATTAATGAAATTATGTACAACATCGTTGTTGTTTTACAGTATATGGTTGCATAGGCCCTGGTCTCATCACTTGCTTCTGGTGTGGTTAGCAGGCCTAGGGCATCTCCGTAAGAGTGCAGACATCAGCGAAGGTGACAGTAATGAGGTGTCACTCAAAACCAGTAATGTCTAGAATAGGGATGACAAAGTTGTTCGACTTGCAACAGAAAAGGATTGCAGTACTCTTCATTCTTTCTTCCATTTCTTTCTTTTACAGAGAAAATTGGCATAGGCACAACCATGCATTATTTAGCATGTCCTGTTTAATGAGGAGATACGTGAAGGTTGACGATACTTCCCAGTATCACAGCATCCATTTCACAGGATCTCATTCTTTCTCTTCTTATTTTTAACAATTACTTAGGTTTGGATAATATGTCTATATGATAAGAGATCTTTCTGTGAGAGTTGTCATTAAGTAGTTTTGAACGAAGGCTGATCATAATGAGAATGTTTTCTGAAGACTTGCCTATTGTACTTTAATTTAGGGAAAAGAAGGTTTGAGCCGAACCTAACTCTGGCCATGGCTACTGCAGAGAGATAACAGACAGGTTGCACATGAGATTAATCACAGCTCAACTTCCATGACTCCGATATTGTTGTACACAATAGCAATAAAAAAAATTGCATTACATTTTTCCCTACTTTAGTTGCAACAGTTGAGGCTAAATTTCAGTATGGTGTGCTCAGTTACTTTGTCATTGTTATTTTGTAAAGGTTTTAGAAGAAGCTTTCAAACATTTTAGAACGTGCAAAACCTCCATCTTTAAATGCCAGAAGCAGACTGTTTGGCTTCAGCTGATCTTTAACAAGTTGTTTTCTTTCTGGTCTTCACTTTGCATTACACTGTCCTCAGTGAAATATGCAAAGTGACTATCTTCTGATGAGCCATGACTCTATTTTCAGTGCTGCAGTTATCATTCAAGTCTGTCAAAACCAAATTGCAATACTTTGCAAAACAAGTACAGGAATATAAGCACAATCCTCAGCTACATATGTTATGTTGGCACCACTTTTAATCCAGAAGGTATAGACTGGCTGTAAATTTCAAAATGGTGCAGTAACTCCTGAATCACATTGCTGCAGTACACTCTTTACCAAACCCTTAAATGTATAGTTCTATGCATTTCCTAATGTCTCTCTTGGTTGATTTGCAGATTTGACTAGTTGAAACACTGCCTGATGGCCTGGCTGACGCACTGTGTAGTTGAATATTGGTTGACTTGCCTCTGGACATGTGAAAAATCTCTCTTTGCCAACGTATTCATAAGACTGTGAAATAGCTTTTTAGCAAAGACAAACCTGCAAGGAGGAGCAGAGTAATGGAGGTCAGCTTCCGGCCAGCGTTTGATGAATGCTTCCCTGGTAACTATGATTCTACGGCAAAAATCAATCCAGAAATTCTCTCCACTGCAGTTTTATTCCAGTTCTCTGCAGCTGAGGGATTCATTACAGATTGGCTTTTTATCACCAGTCATTTTAGGCAACTTCGCTTTCCTTGGAAAACTGAAAGTGTGCATAATGAAGACTGATTATGTTCAGTTTAGGCACCCCATGACCTTTTTCATCCTTAGAAGTGTGTTTCTAACAACGATAGAGAGTCTGATAGCAAAGATGAGCTACTGTGTCTGAAACATATTTGCTTTAGTGTTTTCACCACTGAGGCTCTTCTTTTTCTATGCCTTTTGACACAGGTTCGGATATTTCTCCCTTAAAATGGTATTGCAAACTAATAGTACCAGCTGTCCACCTTTTGTCCCCCCTGCTGACTCTGGTGTGACAGATGGTGCAAACAGCCTGGCATATAGTTGTTGGATCAATATAAGGAACAAAATACCTGCCAGATTGCTGATGACTGAGATGTTACATACCATGGCGCCAATGGACAGCTTAGCAACAATAGCACTAGCCTAAAGGGAAAATAACCAAGATTCATTTTATTTTTCCAGGGTTGTTTCAGGATAACTATTATTTTGTTTAAAATTCCGGGGGGGGGGGGGGGGGGGGGGGGGGTGGATCAAAACTTTGAAACCCTCCTAGAATTTTCATCTCACTAGCACAGAATTATAGTCATAATAAACTCCAGTTCCTTCCAGTTTATTGCAGCTGGCTACCTTGTCACTGCCTCTTGTCAGCTCCACTTCTAGATCTCAGCTACACTTTTAGACCTCCCAACAATTTGACGACTATTTTGTGGAGTAACTGTCCGCTCTAAGTGTGACCCGGAATTTTTTTTTTTATTTTTCCTCTGAGAATTTAAAGAGAAGTCTTGATCACTTCCTTGTCCAAGCACCAGAGGACTCAAAAGAGGAAGTGAATGCTTGGGGGATGTTGGCTTTGTTTGACTTGGGTTGGGTTTTGTGGATGTTCAGCAGTACAGCTGGCAATGCCCAAGCTGGCAAACACGACCTGTTCTGTTCTTGACAGCTATCCAGGTGCTTGGTCACAGATTTGTAACTGTGTCTTCAAAGTTTCTGCCTGACTGACATAAAGAGATAACAGGTGAAAAGCAAGAGTTCCAAAATGAGGCTTTTGTGTATGACTGAAAAGCATATGAAATTCATTAAAAAATAGAAACACGTTTAATGAGGCATATTCAGTTAAAAAGGGTAAATGAAATGGCACAGACTTGTTACGGGCATAGAAATGGGGGATGGGAAGGAACAAGAGCCATCAGCAACTGAAAGCAAGCTGTGAAAGAGCATGTGGCATGTTCTCTTCCAGCCTGTCTGCACCTCCCCGAGCACTGCCAGTAAAGCTCACTTCTGTGGGAGTTCAAAGGTAGCTGACAGTGCCTGGGAATCCACGGCACCAGACTTTCAGAGAACCTTCTCAGTATTTCATAAGGAAATTAAAAATCTTCCCTTTTTGGAAAGATGGAAAAGGATTCCTTCTGAATCCTGAAATCCTGGAATGAACACTGTTCACTGGTTTTAATCAACAGATGCAAATAAGAATTATAGTTCATTGTTTTATACTTGAAGGCTACTTTCCTTGGTCATCTCCCATACACCCTCAATGAAGCATTTGGGAATGTCATAGCTTTGTAAGAAAATCCTGGAGAAACACAGAAGCACTGCTGGAGGCCTCTCCCGGTCCCAGGGCTGCATTCAGTCTATCCCTTCTGGTGTCTGAGATGGACCTAGGTACCACCTTTGATGTCTAAGATCAGCTAATGCTTCAGACAACACACTCCCAATCTTTGTCTCCCAATACAGTCAGTAAAAATGGTAACATAATACTGAGGCAGGAAGTACATTGCAAATCTGAGCCAGCTCCCGTGTCCTTCTCCTGTCTGGGGATGAAGCCAAGGTCTGGCAAGTAGAAGGTACGAATTACTTATATTGCTCTCCAGCACTGATTTTAGAGCAAACAATCCAAACACAATCCCTGGGATCACACTGTTTACTGCTATGGGGTTTTCAAAGCCTTGTTTTCTGCTTTCTTTAGCTGTGTAGACACAAAGCACAGCAAACTGCAGAACTAGTGCCAGTGGCTGCAAGGAGGAGCAACCAAGCAGCAGGAGCAGAGGTTGATTTGGGGATTTTAGTGGTCAATCAGAGGAAAAAGAAAAAAGAAAGGAGATACAGTAAGAGTGAGATGTGGGGAAAGAAAAATGAAGGAGGAAGAATGGGAAAGACAGAGAAAGATAAATGAGCAGGTGGAAACAAAACCAGCACAAGAAGAAAGCAAGAAGAAAACAGAAGGCAAAGAAAATTAGGAAAAAGGAGAGGTTGTGGCTCTGGATAAAAGTACCAAATGAGATAAAATAACCAAGATGGGGGTATATATTCATGGCAATGGTAAGAACCTGTCCTATTTTCCATTGAGAAGACTCAAACCAGAAACTGATGAGGGTGGTCTTGTCACTCTGCTTTTGGTCTCTGATCCAAAGCCAATCCCATTTATAACTGGTTCTGAGATACCAGTGTGGGTTTTTTAAACAGGAAAAATAATTTCCTTCTAGTCTTTCTCTTTTAATTTATTACATGATTATGCTAAAAGTGTACAGGGTAGCTCATCATTCTCATCAGCATTCTGTGTCACTCAGAAAAAAATTTTGTTATTACTGAAAGCAATATGTACAAAGCACTAAGAGATCTGAAGGGGGAAGACTAAGCTTTTCTTGCTTTACTCTCAAGGTTGTCTTGATTACAGTCATGCTCTGAGTTTTTCTTTAGCTTAAACCAGTCAGTCAAAAAAAAAAAAATCCAGATAAAGAAGTACAAGATTTTCTTAGTTTTCTGAATCTCCACCACACAAGACTGTCTGTATGTCCAAAGAGTTCCTTTGTCAAGGAGGTGCCGTGCATTGCAGGAGCTCAGCTGCCTTATTTACATCTCATCCAACAAAGTGCTCTTGTGGAAATATGTCATCTCGGGAGTGGAAAAGTGCACCTCCACATTAACAGGGTTTGCAGAGTTCACACCCTACTGCAATCCCACCCTTTAAGGATGTGATTTGTCCCAGACCCTATGGGGCGTGCAGGCTGGGAGGGCAGAGCTACAGCTTTTCAACTGTCTCACTGCGCAGGATCTTGCTCTGCTGAGAGGAAAGCAGCAGAGCCCAGGTGGTGCACACGCCAGTCTTTTCAAGATCTGTTTCACGACTAAGTTTATCTTCCACCCTGGACATCTGCTAGACAGCATAGATGAACCTGATGCTATGTGGTGGATTGACCCTGGCTGGATGCCGGGTGCCCACCAAAGCCACTCTTACTCCCCTGCTCAGCTGGACAGGGGAGAGAAAAACATAACAAAAGGCTCACGGGTCAGGATAAGGACAGGGAGAGATTATTCACCAATTACTGTCATGGGCTAAACAGACTTGACTTGGGGACATTAACTTATTTTATTGCCAGTCAAATCAGAGCAGGGTAATGAGAAATAAAACTAAAATTTAAAAACACCTTCCCCCCCTCCCTCATATCCTCCCAGGCTTCACTTCACTCCTGATTTTCTCTACCTCCTCCCCTCAAGCAACCCAGGGGGACAAGGAATGGGGGCTGCAGTCAATTCTTCACCTGTTGTCTCTGCCACTCCTTTCTCCTCAGGGGAAGGGTCCTCACTCTTCCTCTGCTCCAGCATGGGGCCCCTCCCATGGGAGACAGCCCTCCATGAACTTCCCCAACATGAGTCCTTCGCATGGGCTGCAGTTCTTCACAAACTACTCCAGCGTGGGTCCCTCCCACAGGCTGCAGTCCTTCAGGAGCAGACTGCACCAGCATGAATCCCCCATGGGGTCATTAGTCCTACCAGCAAACCTGCTCCAACGTGGGGTCCTCTCCACAGGTCCTGCCAGAAGCCTACTCTACCTCAGGCTTCCCATGAGGTCACAGCCTCCTTCAGGCACCCACTGCTCCAGCCTGGGGTCCTGCCTGGGCTGCAGGTGGAAATCTGCTCCATCACTAAACTCCACATGCTGCAGATGGAGATCTGCTCCACCATGAACCTCCACAGGCTACAGGGCACAGCCTACCTCACCATGCGCTTCACCAGGGGCTGCTGGGCAATCTGCTCTGGTGCCTGGAGCTCCTCCTGCCTCCTTCTGCACTGACCTGGTGTCTGCAGAGCTGTTGCTCTCACATATTCTCATTCCTCTCTCCAGCTGCAATTACAGAGGCTTTTTTCCACCTTCTTAAATGTGTCATCCCTGAGGTGCTACCATGATCGCTCATGGGCTCAGCTTTGGCCAGCAGCAGGTCCATCTTGGAGCCAGCTGGCATTGGCCCTATAGAACATGGCAGAAGCTTCTAGCAGCTTCTCACAGAAGCCATTACTGTAGTTCCCCTGCCCTACTACCAAAACCTTGCCACGCAATCCCGATACACCCCAATTTTATTACAGGGAAGAGATAAGTTATACACATAAAGCTGTCTTGTAACTCACTGGCTAAAAATAAGTAAGTTGTTGTAAGGGCCCTTTCTGAGAAAAGGATTTGTTCGCTGTCTGGGTGCCAGGTTGCAGAGTGATTATGCCTTAAAATGTAGTGAGGCAGCAACCAGTACTAAATGGGGCTCTCTGAGCTCACCTGCCTGCAACGTGGGGCAAGCCCAAAGCCTCCCACGTCTTAAGTAACGGGGAAGAAGAGGCCTCCTCAGGTGAGTGTGGAGGGAGTAAAGAGCTTGGTGGAGTGTGAACTGACCGCAAAGGTGCTCTACTGCACGTAGCATCTCTTAGGGCAGAGCCTGGGTGGGCAAGCAACTGTATATAACTAGCACTTATGTATGCAATGAGGGATGTCACTTGAGGTCTGTGCCTTCAAATGTCACAAGTTGTCTTTTCACTTCTTTCTTGCATTTCAATTTTAAAATATTAATATTTTTAGATGGAATTATTTTTTTCTGTCAAAATGCTGCATCAGCAAATTCATTAGGTTTCTGTGGCTACATGCCTACATTCGCAATTAAAAAGGAATTTAAGAGCATACTGAGAGAGAGTATATGCTTTACGTTTTTACACTAGTGTGTTCACTTTCAAATTGTTGGCTGAAAAAAATGTATGCATTGTGATGCAAAAAAAAATTAGACTTACATAAACTATTAAGAAAAAAAAAGGCCTAAAACTGGGTTTCTAACCTTTCATTGTGAAGGAAACTTCCAAAGTGTCTTTTTTCTGTTTTCTTATTTGAAATTACAGAACTTTCCATGAAGTTAGATTCCACTTTTGCAAATCTTTTTTTTTTGTTGAACAGTTATATTGAAAAAAGTATTATCTCCATAAGAATGACTGATTTTTTAAAATCAGCTGTTAAGGTTTTTGCAGGCAGTGCTTGTCATGATATTTATGGTTTTCCTTAAAGTCCAAATTGCTCGAATTTGTGATTTAAAGAGAATATAATCATTAAATCAGAATGAAAATGGTAAATTTTCTAGTCTCATGTCTTTCAATCTGAACACAATTTTAAAAGGTAGCTCATTTTATTTATTCCTTTAAATACCTTATTTTCAATTTTTTGTCATGACTGAGTAGTTAGCTTACCTTTTTTGAAGATTTTGTATTCATTATGTCAGTAACTAGAATCTATAAACAGACCTGGCATAAAAATTTCAGATTTTCAGGAAATTATAGACCTTTGCAAAGTGATATATAATGGCTGATTAAAAATTAAATTTAACTTCAATTGTATTAAATTTTAATTAAAAATACTGCAGATAAGAAAAACCTATAAAAGGTTTTTTCATGGAGAAGATCCATTCCTTCATTTCAGAATGAAATGGATCATTTCTTCAGATCTGAGTATGCTCATGCAGAAACGAGGAGGGGAAAAAAAAAAAAAAAAAAAAAAAAAAAAAAAAACTCCTAAGAAGTGGATTTCTACTGGAAATGGACCTCCCTGCTTTGGGACCTGCAAGCCCTGGCATCCCTGATGAGACAGCTGGCATGTTGCTCTGTGGCTGTGGACACTCTAGCCTCAGAAATTACAGAGCAGAAAGGTTTCTGTTCCTGTTTCTAGGGAAGTCTTTCAAAACCAAACCATTTCCAAGGAACATGCTGACTAACAAATGGGATATTCCCAGAAAAAATAAATGCTTTTATATGAAAGATATCTCACAGATTTAACAGTAGTTCTGCCTATGCCATTTTTTGGGAAGTGTTTTGTGCAGAAATAAGCTAGAAGTTTCAGGGCAGGAGAAGTTACAACCTTACTCATACTGGTTTCCATTTTAAAAGGCTTTACAATATCCAGCTCAGCAGCGCAGGCAGAGCCCTGTTGTTGAACACAAGCACAGATTCAGTTTTGTCTTGCCGTGCACATAGATTTCTACCAGCCCAACTTCAGCACTTCTCAGAACTGTCATTTTCACATGCAAGGAAATAATTTGGATACATATTTATGGTTTCTTGTGGTCACACGCAAGCTCATCCACCTCCAAACTGAGATAATGTGTACCCACACTAGTGCAGACCCCAATATAGCCAAATCCAGCTTTCCAGTGTGGTACATATCCAGATTCAGTGCCATCTAACATAGTTAGATATAATAACCTTCTGAACTCCAACATTTTCTTTGAATATTGACAATTTCTCGGGAACCTGCACGTCTAATTAGTTTTAGATGACAGTGATCTTTAGGAGAAATGAAATTATCGACCTGAGCAATTTGTACCTGTGATTTTATGGTCAATCTAACACAGATTTTTCATCTTGTAGTAGGGATAAAGTGAATTCACATCCACCTGGAGGACAGCAAGAGCTGAACTGTATCTGCTTACAATATCCAGTGTAAATACACCCCAGTCATGAATATATAAGAGATGTTTTAAGTATGGGAGCAGTCTTCTTAAAACCAAATATGCTGTTTGAAGAGGCTAACTGAGAATTTTCTTTTGCAGAAATATACACTCAAGACATCTCCATGTTTCTTCATCACAAATAAATAAAAATGCTCTCAAATCTCTCTATAAAACATTGCAGTACAGTGGCAGAACTGCACCTTCTAACTACTTTAATAAATACTAGCTCCCAGTTTGTTGCTTCTAATTCAGGTTTCAAATCTTGTCTGGTTTTTCCAGGTGGAACAGCTGGCTTAATTAAAGATACTGCTTTGTTCATATCCTTGACAATCACAATTAACATAACACTGTTATTATAAATATTATGCTGCCTGATGGTTTTCAGACACCTTTCAGACATCAACGAATTTGCAACGAAGTCATGCATATAGATATGAGAAGACAGCTCTTTAAAGCCAAATGATTCTACAGTAAAAGATACTTATGCTCCTTCACTCTCCTCTCAAGGTAATGCACTGTGTACATTCTTAATCTTTCTGCTTCTCTTGGAAGTTAACAATGACCTGCTGTCTCTGTGCACAAAGATTAAAACTTGAATTAAAACATTACTCAGGGACTTCAATTAGCCACTATGGATTTGCTGCCCCTGGACTTGACCTGCTTCCCCCGCAAAAAATACTTACAGTGAAAAAAAAAATATCAAGCTGGGACAGGGCTGCCCATTTGGTCCCTAATACCATCTGGGAACATAATGACTCAATTCATTTTGCCCTCAGATTAATGGAGCAAGCTAAAGTATTATAAGAAGCACTTTAATTCCCTCTGATGTTTTCATTATGAATTCCTTTGTGGAAGAACTCATTTGCAATAATGCATATGTAATTTTGGTAACCAACAGGAAACCCTGTAGCCTTCAGGACATTATTAACCTGCAGAAATGCTGAGGCACACTTAAAACTCACATAGGCTAGCACCAGCAACCCCTTAAAACATTTTAAGAATAAAATTGGTAAGTAAAACTGCATCTTGCTACTTAGAAGTTAAAATGGCTGCATTAATAACTGTTAGAACCCTAATGGTATTAGTGACACTTAAGCTGTCTGTTCAGATCGTTTCTAAGTATTCCAAGATATACACTGGAATAAAAGTTCCATGAGTTTATCTACTGATATTTGGAAGTGAATCACCTGCACCAGTTATACTTCCCCATTCTATTTTGTGTTTTTGCATGGTCCATTATATGTTTCTTTTTGCAAATGTTCATCAGCCATAGATAGGAGACCTGATATTTTGCCAAAGCAAAAAAAAAAAAAAAAAAAAAAAAAATCTGTCTTATTTGATCCATGCTTCTTTTTTAACAAATAAAGACTCACTGCTGTATTTTGAAGCCAGTGTTGTTTCATTTGATGCAAGAGATCCAAGACTATTGTCTCCAGTAGTTTATGAAGTTATATAAAGTATGTATATATATATATGTATAAAAATATATATAAAGTCAACGATGTCAGATTTCACTTTGAGGTGGTGTCATAACTCTTGGATTGACTTTAATTCTCTGTAACAGAATAGAAGATCTTTCTGTGTAAGATTCACAGCAAACGAAACCAGGTTCTCTGCTAACCAGTGGCTGCAACCCCCACCTGCTGTGTGGCAGGCTGGGAAATAGTAGGCACTACAACAAACCAGAAGGATCACCAAGGAGTTTATTTTAGTCTGCTTATGTCAACTTTTTGGTAGTAAAAATCAATGCATATACCATTTGTTGTTGTGAAGCCACGGGTTCATATACAGAAAGGTATCGATTGCCCTTTGGGATCAGCCCCAGAATAAGAAATCCTCTGGTTCAGAGTAAGAACCCTCTAGCTGAAGGACATAGCTAGGGAGGTGCAGCTATGGGCTGGAGCAGCAACATGTTTCTTGTAGGAGCAGATAGACTATGTCCATACCAGTGAATGGAGCAGCGCCAGCGAGATCTGTCTGAACCCAAATGTTTGTACTGATGAACAGAGTCACTCATGGCACGTTTTTAACTCTAACTGGAACTTCCCCAAACATTTTTTCACAGGTAGTACAAGGCAAGTACTGTTCCTGAAAGGCTCAGTGCTAGCAATTAAGGGAACATTTACACTGTGTTCAGAATGCGGTAGTAAA
Source organism: Falco punctatus (assembly GCF_963210335.1). Classification (NCBI taxonomy): domain Eukaryota; kingdom Metazoa; phylum Chordata; class Aves; order Falconiformes; family Falconidae; genus Falco; species Falco punctatus. The sequence continues at coordinate 75,047,834 of NC_137583.1, forward strand.
TAATCTGAGCAGTTTGTCTTAATGCCATCAAAGGATCCTAGGTCTGTTTATTTTACAGGATAGTCACAGCAAGCTGGATCCCCAGACCCTGTCCTGAATTTGTTGGGGGGTCACTGAATCCATGATGCTTCTAAAGAAACATTTCGGGATATTGACACTTACACTTTCTGATGAAAAATGGGTTTGTCAGATATCGTGGCAATAGCTGGTATTAGAACAGTCACTCTGATTTGGAAAAAAATGTTTGCACTTTTAAATGGGAAAATTGAAATTTATCTTACTTCTGACCCTGAAATTTATCTTGATTCTGACTAAAGAGATCACTAATTATGATGTAGTTCAGCCTCTAGAGCTCACTCAGTCCTTGGTCTTGTCTGGGACAGCCAGTAGAAGTGTCAGTCAGCAGTCAGCTGTCCACCAGGAATGGAAGTAGATTGCCAAATCATTTGGGATTGTTTATTAAAACCATAATTTTCATCAGAACTGACCCTAGCTAAACTGAAACTGGTACCTAAGACTAGTCTTTATTGGTTTACTTTTTTCCTTTAATTTCAAGCATCAGCTTTAAACTGCTTTATCTTAATTCTCTTCTCCACGCACTGAAATTTTAGCGTAGCTTTGACCATAACAGTAGCAAAAATCAATGTATGTTTATTATTATTATGTTTATTCAGGTCAAGTTCTATATCAATTAGTTCAGTCTTCAGAGATGCTGGGGCTAAGACTAAAGTCAGATTTTTAAAGGTGAATGCACAGCCACTCTACAAGTTATTTATACAGAACATTCACAACAAAATAATTGCATAAGCGCATGTACTTTTAGTAAATAATCTATTTTATACTGCTTGGAGAAATGCATGATTGACATTAATATATCTCGTGATATATTAATCTATTGTTTAAATACAGGGAGTTGTACTTACTGGCAGTAAAATGGCTGTAATATGGAGGGACAAAATATGTTAAACAGAAAGCTGCTGTCTGTGAATGAAACTTAATTATTCTTTAGAAGTCTCAGTCCTAGCATTGCAGAAGCCATGCAAGCCCTTCTGGGTACAGCTGAAAATTGTGAAGGTGATACTCTTCCCTTCTAATGGCAAAATGATTTTTATCCAACACTTCAGGTTGGCTCCATCTATGTGTATCAATTTCCTTAATCTTTGGTTTGTCACAAAATATTTATCAGGGAGAAAGGGAAAGGCTTTTATTTTGAGGAAGCACTGTGAGATTATCTGTGACTGGGCTGCTGTCCCACAGAAATCACAGTTTCTCAGGAGATAAATGGTTAGGGGGGTTAAGTGCATTGTTTTTACACTTCAGTCCCAGGAGGATATTTTAATTGTAAGGAAAAACTTGAAGTGAGGGGAAAACCTCTAGATTTCTATTCACATTATGCCAGAAAATCTACTCAGGAACTTTCTTCTGTATACGTATACAGTATTATAGTCTGTAATTGGTTACTAAATTTCAAATAACCGTGTTATTAATATTAAGGCTGCACATTAAATAAAAATCAGGAGACAGAAGAAAGTAGGAGATAGTAGATGTATTGCTGTATTTTATGTTGGCCAGGCATTGGAGGCCTTTAAAGGAGAGGGAAAGAACCTGGAGTCATTAGAATGGCAGTTGGAGATGGCACTGATACACTTTTTGCTGGGGAGTAACAAGAAGCCTTTTAAAGCACTTGATGGCATGCGGAAGGAACGGTGAGAAAGCAGATGTTATGCAGCAGCTGTGAGAGCAGTAGGAGAAGAGAAGATGCTGAATGAAGACAGGAGGAGTGTCAGGCAAGAGGAAAAAGAGAAAGAAAAACACTTTATCTGGGTAGAACCACCTTCATTGGGGCATTTTACCTGTTCTTACTTCAAGCACTGGGAAAATACTTTAACTGCAAATTTTCAATACTACAGGAAAAAGCACTTACCGTGTGCTGATCATATTACACCAGATTTGGGCAGACTATGATCAGAGAAAGCATTCCCCAGCCATTTTCCTCCCCTGTTACATACATGCATCTTCCCCTACAGCCTTCTCTCCGCTCACACTGAGAGAGAAGATTGGTCACATCTGCTCACCAGAGGGACCAGGTTTCTGGGACATGGAGGTAAAGCACTCTCCTATGCGCAAGTTATACATTTGCAACCCAGGCACATGGTCCATGACAAAAGAAATAACCCCTGTCTGCTGACAAGACCTACAGCAAAACTCCACACCATGTTCTATATGGAGCATAAGCCATGCTCTCACTCTTCCAGAATCAAAACCAGGTAACCTAACAGGAATGAGACCCACTGCAAGCTGCCAGCTCGAGGCAGCTTTCAGATGTTGACTGATGCATTCATAACAAAGAGCTTGTCTAGCAAGGAACAACAAATAAATGATTGCTGCTTGTGACTTCAAAGCACAAGCTGTAAACACCACACCGCTTTCTTGCAACACATGCTAGAAATTACTATGTGGTTGTGTTTTTTTTACGCTGTTCATAGGTGGAAATAAAGGCATAACTGATTCTAAGAAGTTACATTTGTTGCTAGGGTAGGAGGTTTTCATAGAATTATATGCAAAAATAAAATATAAAATAGAAGCCTTAGCTACTTGACAGAATTGTTTCTGATGGGATTGAGATTTCTTTTTTTTTTTTCTTTCTTTTTTTTTGCATAAACTCAGCAAATTCAGCCTAAGCACAGCTCATCAGCTTTCTATTTCTCCTGTCACTTGGTAAGCATATGTCACAATTCACTAAGCACCTCAGAGTAATTTACCAACCCCTTCTTAAATCAGTTCTGTAACAGGATTTCCACTGGTAATGCAAACTGCATGCTTGCAACTTCATGTTATTAGGGTTGCCTGAGAGTCTTGCCCTGGGCCAGGGCAAAGGGTATCTATGTCTTGGTCCATGTGTCAGTATTCGCACATGATAGTCCCAGAGTCATGAGGCTGAAAGGAAAAGGAGCATTCAGTTATTTCCGAAAGAGGAAAACAGTTCACTGCAGAAGGCATCATTTTGCAGACATTCCCCAGGGATGGTTCTGAAGCATTACAGAGGGCACTCAGGGACTGACACACATGCCACCCCAGGCTATCAGCCACTCTGCCCTCCTGCTGCCTGCAGTCCCTAGGGAGGGGAGCAGGTCATTGGGTCTGAACCAAAACACGTGGCCCCCAGCATCGCCCAAAGCCGCTACTCTGTGCTGCTGCACTTCTGACCAGGCAGGAAATGCTGAGCTGTGCTTGCAACTGAAAATGGCAAAACCCAGTGAAAGGGGACAACAGTGTGGGAAGAAACTGCCTGGGGAGGGGCTTAACCCTACGGCTGCTGAAAGACTGAGCTCACGGGTGGTATTTAGATAGCAGTTCTCCAAAAGCAGCGAGGGGTTTGTGGTCTTGCAAGGTGAGCCATTCCTTCGATTGGAACCACAGAAGCGGAAGCTCCTCTTAAAAACAGGTGTGCCTTTCTTTCAAAGGCGAGAAAGATGCTAATCGCCCATGTCAACCTCAATTTCTTTGAGTATTTAAGTAGTTAAGCAGTTTTAGCAGAATATAGCAACCCCAACTCCTAAAACGTTATATAAAACATAGACGAGAAAAAATTGAGGGAAAAGACAGGTCAGGTTTCCTCAGACCATGGCAGGGCTTCATGACCCATGCAAGGGAACAAGCGTTCTGAGCCAGGTGGCAGTGTCTGGCACGAAGTGTGGTCTGGGCATAGCCTGAGAATATGGGCAAGTTAGGAGTAAACTCAATTTTGAAATGCTAAAGAAGCAGCTGTATGGATCAGGAAAGAGAGAAGTTGCTTAACCAGTTGGCATTGACATTCACCTGACCGGTCCTTTGGCTACCAAGACTAATTCACAGCTTTAGGAACAGTTGTAACTTCTTTCTCCGAGTCACACATGCACACTCTAGTACAGGCCATTTAAAGTAACTGAGAGCAAGGCATGCTTTTCCACACGCCATTTTTGATCAGTTTTGTTTAGCTATTTAAAAAAAAACAACACCCAAACAGTTTTCTGGCTAATTTTCCAGAGGGCTTTCTTGGTGTTCTGTGGTAACAAAGAAAAGCCTGTGGAGTAAACATATCACCTAACTCTGTTTCTTTCCTAAAACATGGGCCTGAGTAAGATACTAGCTGAAGTCTCAAATGAAATGCCATCTTTATCTTCCAAAAGACCAGTAATTGAACTTAGCCCAATTACTGCTGCTGATGCTGTAACACACCGGTGCACAAACTATTGACACGTTTTATGCTCATTAACTTTTCATTAATTTGAAGGATGCCTAGGGCATCTCTCCCCACAAACGGGGTAAATACATTGGGAAATATATGGTAAATAATTGTAAGAAACTACTTTTAAGGGAATAATGTATGTGATATTACTACATAGATTTGATTTTACTGTATGGATGGATGAAGTGTAAAACTATAGATATTTTCTGTTCTTATAACACAGCTTTTTCTTTGATGCTGCTAAAAAGTCCTAATGTTGCTGACTTCAATACTATAGCAATTTTTCATATCATCTTACCAATAAACATTGAGCAAGCTTGGTCCTTAAATGCACTCCTCAAAGACATGAAACACGTAATACAATCAGTTGCACATGATCGAGCAGGTGTTTAGTATGGACTTCAATGGCAGCTTGCAACTCTAGATACAAGAACTCTTTGATCTATGTATCAAAGCCCAACGATAATGAGTGTGCTCACTGTACTATACCTTGGTACTTCAGGTATATTTTGCTCCCCCGAATGCTGAAGCGATTAAACAGAATTTCAGCAATACTACTAAACAAATTGCTGTTCAGAGTGTCAGCATTTAACTCTTTATTTTATATTAGTTCTAGAGCAACTCTTCTCCTGTTCTCCTATACACTGTAAGGTCTATTCATGGTCCATCCCGACACACTAATGGTTAGACGTACTGCTCAGACATGGGGTCAGGAAATGAGACAATCTCTTGTGGCTCCATGAGCAGGGACCACTGACAAGTCTGTGGATGCTTAATGCTGGTGACCAAGCTGGTCAACGGGGCTACTAAGAACTTTCTTGTCTTTCCACTGCTCTCAATGCTATTTTCTTAACCACATCTGTATGGCTTATCAGTGCAGCATGGCTGCCAGAGAGGTTGCAGGAGGTTCTAGAGAGCAAACAAAGTAGGGACAAAGCATGAGTTAACACTGTCAATGTTCTTGGAAATAAAATCTGTATGCTTGCTTCACTGTAATTCTGTCTCTTATTCCAGTGGAAAGTTAATTTTACACATTGTGAACAAGCTTACTTACACAAAAGATGATTCGGCAGAGTTAAGTACTCCTAAATTCCTCAGAGGCCCTGAGAATTTGCCTGAAAAAAAACATTGTTTTTTTCAAGGAGACTTGTTGAGGTGGTTATGTATAAAAGCATTATTGATAAGATTTTCCTGCAGCAGCACAAAGAACTAGTTTGACTTGGAACACCAATCAAATTGGTGTGGCATTCTTGACTTTAAGCCAAGACTGACCTTGTGACCTTTGTGAGCCTGTCCTTTGCTTACCCTGCACCACCCAGCTTGATGCTAGACTAATTTACCATTCTGCAATTCCATTCAAACCCAAAATAAAGAGGATTTCTTCAGTATTAATATTCTTCATTGCTTCAATATTTTCTTTGCTTCTTCAATATTAATATATGCTCATCGTTTTTTAAGTTCAGAATGATTGTCCTGATGCAACATCTTCTTTCCCATACTTTTTCTTGCTTAACAGCATAGACATTTAAAAGTTGCACATTCATGTTAGTATGTCTCTACCACTGTTTCTTTGTATCTGAAATTTTACTCTTGAGTACCTGAAACTGGAGTGACACAATCTCTTATCATTGAGAAGTCTCAGGGTGTTAACAATTCTAAAGGCAGCAGTATCTGGAATGTGAGCCTCGGGATCTTTAACATTAAAAGAACGAATGAGATACTTCTCACATACTGTTCTATGAACCTAACTTGCTCTTTTTGGTTATGTGCTGATGAAGGTTATTTCTATAAGAAGGATTTGCTGTAACAAGTGAAGATTTGTAGTTACAGCACTGTTCTCTAGATTTCAAAAGAAGAGGGTTTCTGCCTCCTGCATTCGAAATCTATACTCAGTGAAGCTTGCTGAGATATAAAAATCATCAGAAAACAATTTGCTAGTGAATAGATAACAACTGTCAGCTATTTCCAAAGGGGAGAAAATGAATTGCAGAGAGCCTCAACTATGAATCTTTAGTCCTGAAACCGAGTAATGAAACTTTTTTTGGACTGTCTCCTGCCACTTCCAAATGCAGAACCCTGCACGCTGCACGCATTCTGTATGGAGATGCTCTGCTGGAAGTCACCAAAAGACAATAGCTTCACTAGACAGATAGCTAAGTTTCCATCCAAAGAATAATGGATGCTTTGTTTTTAGAAGTTTGTGCATCCTGCATGTCCCAGAATGGCTTCTTAACATGATTCCTATGTGTTCATGCTTCCAATACTGAAAATAAAACCAAGTATTTGGAGTATAGTGCTACTAAGCATGAACTTTTACAGTTGACATTGTAAAGCCTAAATCTGTTAAATGTAATACTGTAAATTTGATTTCAGAAAACCACTTAGGGTTATTAATTTTCAGGACAGAAATGTAGTTGGACAAGACTAATAATGACAGAAAAAAGCCCTGCAAGTGTGCAAACACAAAGAACTTATTCTCATGCTATAAAATTTTCCTTCAAAACTTTAAAGTGAGGAATTAAAGGTTCTTGGGGTTTTTTTAAGTAATTACAAGGTTAACACAGGAATTTAACAACCATGTTCAAAGGAAAAGTACTTTTAAAAAAATACTTTTCAGAAAAAAAAAAGAAAAAAAAAAAAAGTAACTTCTGGCAAGACACTGTCCAGAAAAATTATTTCTTTCTAGAAGGAAATCATCAAAAACTTTGAAGTAGGCAACACCTTTCTGAGGAACAGTTCAGTGTGCTGGTTTTGTCTGGGATAGTGTTAATTGTTTTCACAGTAGCTACTATGGGGCTATGTTTTGGATTTGTGCTGGAAGCAGGGTTGATAATTCAGGGATGCTCTAGTTCCTACAAAGCAGCACTCACACAGAGCCGGGGGCTTCTCTGCTCCTCACCCCACCCCACCAGTGGGTGGGCTGGGGGGGCACAGGGGCTGGGAGGGGACACGGCTGGGACAGGTGACCCCGGCTGAGCAAAGGGGTTTCCCATACCGTATGGCGTCTGCTCGGCATGTGAAGCTGGGGGAAGAAGAAGGAAGGGGGGATTTTGAAGTGATAGCATTTGTCTTCCCAAGTTAGGATGATGGAACCTGACTTTCCTGGAGATGGCTGAAGCCCTGCCTGCCAATGGGAAGTGGTGAATGAATTCTTTATTCTGCTTTGCTCGTGTGCATGGCTTTTCCTCGACCTATTAAACCATCTTTATTTCAACTCACGAGTTTGCTCACTTTTCCAGTTCTCTCCTCCATCCCACCAGGAGGGGAGTAAACAAGCAGCTCTGTGGGGCTTGGTTGCTGGTGGGGGTTAAACAACGACATTCGCATACCTGCACTATAAATACAGAAAGGTATACAAGTATTAAGTTGCTCAAAAAATACAAATTCTTCCATAAGGTTTCATCGTTCTGACTGACTACAGGGTTAGGGCAGAAGTAGCAGGTTACAAACACGTTTCTCAGATAAAATCATGAACCAGTTCTAAATCTTTCACTGTCTTCATTGAGACTACAATTTCACATATGAATGGTAGTATTTTACAGAGAACTACCCAAAACCTCATTTACAGACAGTTGTAATTTTAAGGGTATGTCACTGACAATCAGCTCAAGGAGCATCTAAAATTTCTACTTATTTATTTCTATTGCAATGAGGAATAAATTGTACAGGGTGCTCTACAACTCACGTGGGATGATACAGTCCCTGCTGTAAGATAAAGAAAATTGGAAAAGTGACTATATATCTTTTATGCTTTAAGGGTATGCTAGCATTTAAAAAAAAATTATGGTGCATTTTAGTCAATGGATAGTTAAACCATGAATATGAAGAGATAACATTTCAATAAGGTGGATTTCTCTTGTAGTCAGCCTCTCATTCCTTTGCTTTCTAGTTAGACATCTAATGAAACAACTGGTACACCTATAAATTATATATAGAATTAAATGTGCTATATATTATAAAAGAGATGTTTTATTGTTTGAGGTGACTGTTGCAAACAAATCTCAGCTTTGTAAAACTCACTTTGAAATTGATTTATGGATCTCATTTTGAAAGTTGCATGAAAAATATCTGCTTATCATCTGGATAGTGTAGCTCTAATAATAACTTATTCAAGTGTGGCACATCCAATATTCAAGTCCAATAAAATGAAAAGACTATGGAAAAAAATACCGAGGAAAGCACTACAGGAAATGAGCTTAACACTTTAACTCCCCAGTTTGCACTCAAAGTCTGGCAATGAAACCACCAACCCAGTAAAATATTCAAAGCAGAGGACTGCAAAAGCTTCACACAAGTTGCCTGTAGAAGGGCTCTGAACAAACAGCACAAACACTCCTAATTAGGGCTGAAATGCCAGGTTTAGAAAGTAAGAACATCATCTCCTGCAGCTGGTGGATTGACAGAAGAACAGAAAATCAGTACGAACAATATCGCAAACTGTCATTCCTGATCCAGCACTAAATGTAGTTATGATCATATGTTAAAAGAATATCCCCGTGCCCAAAGTCCTTGAGCAATCATACCTTGAATAAAACTGCTTGGTGAATATTTAAGTGTCCCTCTTTGCACTCTAAGTTCTGTATGAATCCATCTTTTGATATTACAATAATACATAATTTTTATCAATTTATTACACAGAATTGAGAGATATATTGAATGCAGAATACAAAAGAACAGACTATCCTCTTGTTCAGCATACCACAGGAAAATTACTTCTATTTTTAAATTCGCTGAAAATCATTATTATTTCCTTTCTGTCAATGCAACTGTCAGGATTAGTCAAAGACCAAATTTCTCTGAATGACACATTAAGTCCAAAAGGAGATTCTTAAACCAGTGAAATTCTGAGTGGGGAAATAACCTGCACGTGTCCTGATTTTTCTGATAGTTCCCAAGAAGTTAAGATTTTTTTTCCAGACCAGATTATCAAGTGTTCATGCAAGTTCATTTATGACAAAAAGTCTGACACAACAGAAGGAAACTGAAGAAATTAATGATTCCGCCTTTAAGGGTGTATATGAGACATTGGAAGGTAGCATAGTCAGCTTTTTGTCTGGGTTTTTTTAATCGAGGAAGCAGGTACTACAAGTAGGGTATTGCCAGACTGTTCTTTTTCTTTTAATCCCACAAGAAACTACCAACTCTTTTGTTTACTGGAAAGACCAGGGAGGAGATTAGAAGGGATAGCAGTGCATAGCTAAGCAATTAATCATTAAGATGAAAGGTGATGCTAGCATTTTCACCACAGCTAAACAGAAAAAAATGCATGTAATATTTTTTGCTAAGGCTAAAAATTATACGTTCTGGTGATACTGAAACACAATCACTTTCCAACGGATTCATCTTAACTAGACAGCTGCATTTTTGACTGAAGGTACTGTGTTTCGCCATGCACTGTTTTCTGTTCTGTCAGCATGCACGAGCAAGTGGTTTCTGCTGGAGGTAGAACTACATCTAAGCACTGGGAGAACTGATTTCCTAAGCCTTACTCACAGAAAAACAAGACTAGTACTGGCCAAAATTGTTGGCAAATACTAGGTCATAAAATAAATGCAGCATGACGTCAGCCTGGATGGAAGGAGCTGGAAATTGCCTTTATTCCACATTTGGAAAATAGCTTCAGTTGATGACTGTTGAGAAAAGGAGATATTTTTGAAATGTTGACTCATTCTGTTTTGACATTTCATTTAATGTCAACTTTTATTTTTATTTTGAAATGGCATTTTTCATTCCAAAGTTGCCTTTTCTAAAGGGAAGGTTAACAAACATTTCAACTGACATCTCCCAAGATACATTTGTTTGAGGTTCTTTCGCAAAACAGACTTCAAATTTACTTAATCTTTTTTCTTTTTTCTTTTTTCTTTTTTTTTTAACCAAAGCAGTAAGTCTATTACATGATCAGCTTTAATTTAAAGCCTTAGAAAGCCAAAGCCTGTGGATATCTTTGAATTGTCACATCAGAAGATTACTACAAGAGCATGACACTTTGTTATTAAAAAGAAATTAAAAAAATCACAAAAGGACTCCTCTCTTGTCCCTCATCTTTTTTTTCCTTCCAACCCCAGTAACTTTCCTCCTTTATCTCAGATCCATTTCTCAGTTCTGTTTGTAAGCAGCAAGATCTGTCTCCAAGCAGCAGTTCGGTTGATACCTTCCTTCTCTCACAATAAATCTATCAACTCCTTTCATTTGTGTTTGCTCTGTTCCATGTTCTTCTCTACCCTTGCTGTCATTTCAGCCTGGTGGCTCTCTGGACTCTATCTCTCCTGGACCCAGGTCAATTCCACAGCTTCCTTCTGAGGGACAGTATGACCCAGTTCAGCAAGATGTTAACGGTGAACAATGGAAATAATTAAGCAATCCAAGCTTCCATACACGTAACTAATTAGTCTAGGAGAAGCGGGAAGAAGACAGTGTGTTCTGAACAAGCTCTATTAATGAAGAACGGTCTGACAGAGGTAATTCTAACTGCACCACGGTATATCTAATCTAATTATGCTAATAGTCTATTTGCACTCTAAATCATCTTTGTCAGCCCAGATACTGAAATCTGGTGATACCACACAGTGCTAGTGAAATTGAATGAGAACATCTCTCTCCGCTATATGCTTGTTCTCTCTGATCATGCATGTTTCATTGCTCTGTGTACTAGAACAGTTGGGTATTCCTTGATGAAAATTCTCTTTAGAGTATTTTCCTTGGGAAAGAGTAGTTCATCACAGAAAAGTGTTCGCAGGAAAATAGTTGACAGAATCCTCATCTAGGGAGTGTCTCTAAGCTGCTGCTTCTCTGTAAAGTACGACTGACTGAACTTTGACTACGTCTAAGTCCATTATCAAAGGATTACCATTTGCATAAGGAATATTCATCCTTACTCTGATCATTTTTCTTATAAATATATTCTTAACACCAACTCCTAGAATAAGCTTTTGCCAGTTAGGTTTGTTCTTTGCTGTAGTAGAGCAACCTCAGTAAGAGGACCAACATATCACCTCCTCTACATCATTTAAGACTGGTGGAGAGAAGATGGATGCAGTACTTGAAAGATTCCTGAAGGCAAGTGATGCTGATGGACAGTTAGGGAAGGTAACACAGGAGCCTGAAAAGCTATAATACATACCAGTGTTTGACTGCAGGGTATTGCAAACTGCTAGAAAAAAAATATTCAGGAAATTTGAGAGTATTCTGAACCATACAAAATGATCATGGAAAAAGGGAGGACAGTTTCTTGACAATAAACCAGACAGTCAGACCAGGCAGTGGGAGGTGACTATCTGCCATGTAACAAATGGTCATGTCAACCTCAGCCATTACAGGTGAACTGTTACCAATTACATAAAAAGTGTATCGTAAAAATGGGTTTGACTTGAATGAAGGCAAAAATGACTTCATATTGCATTTAAAAAATCTAATTCTGAAATCAGCGTAGGCAAGAAGAAAAAAAAATGAAAAGAAAAGAAAAAAAAACCAAACCCAAAACAAAGTTCTTCAGTACATCATAATCATAAGGGGCAGGAAGATATAATGCATCTCAAAGGTAAAATAATGACAGCAATCATAGCACTGCTGCATTCTATTAAAGTCACACATATTCACATATTCAGAGCTGTGTAGCTAAAAGATGTCATGTCATACTGCAACAGGTAACACTGAAACATCCCAGAAACTGCTAAAAATGTGGACAGTCAGCTAAGAAACTCCAGTTGAGAGAGATCCCAAAGGCACATCCAGTCCTGGCAGGTTTAGGAGGATTACATTTTCAGTTGCCCACACATACACACTTGAGAGACCATGTGAGAGTCTTAAGTGTATTCCAACTAGTCTCCATGGCTGTGGAAATCCCATACACCTGTATCGTAGCGGTCAGTCCCCTGTGGAGGTGACCCTGGCATGCTATTCTAGGCACCTATGTGAACAGTGAATGTAAAGCTTCCTAACAAGCCACAGGTCCTGGAAAGACTAAAATGGTTAGAATCACCAGCAAGGAGACCCCTTAGGACCTGCCTTTCCGTCACTCTTTAAGGGAAGAAACACATACAGAAATTATTTCCATTTCTGAAGTGAGTGGAAGAACACTAAGCCTGGAGGAATCAGCTGAGTTACAATCCCGAGGTCCTGGCAGAGAAGCTGCATGCTCACAGAAAATCAGACTGATGCATAATTCACTGTAGAGGGAAGCTCTGCGCTCACAGAAAATCAAACTGGTTAACATTTAACCACAGACGTAAACTCCGCTTTTGAGGTAGGAATGGAGAATGTTACCAGTGTCTTAATAACTGTAAGAAGGATCTTTATGTTGACATTGAAAAAAATACAATCTGAATGACATTCTTGTTGAGACACAATTTAATTTGTCATTTCTCTTGCACCATTAACAGACTTCTACCATGGACTACCCTGCCTGCAGCAAAGGTTATGCCTACCAAGTCCCATCTGTCTTCCTGCCTTATACCCTCTGTGGTTGATAGTGTCAGCTACCAGCAGGCTGGTTGATCCTTCTAGAAAATTTCTGCCAGAGGTAGAATATCCTAGAAATGTTATATAACTACCCAAAAGGGTTTGGGCCCTAGAAGCCCCCCACCCCACCCCAAGATGAATAGGAAGGGCTCCTTAGCTCCTGCATTTGGGTTGTGAGAGAAAATCACCATGGTAAAGTAACTGCAACCTAAATGCTTAGAAGAATCAAACTTCTATTATAATTGTGAGTTATCTGATCAGCATTTGAAAATTCCCAGTGATTGCTTGGTTTTATCCATTTCTATAAGAAAACTCTGGTGATCGCTACTTATTGTGTCAAAGACCAGGTTGTTTGAGAGGTACAGTGGAACTGTACACATTTTTAATTCCATCTTCTAAATCAAATTACACGGAGACAGACAGAGAGCCAACCTTCGAGATGAAATTCTTAATGAGCAGAATAACTGCTACCATACAGACAAGAAAATTTGAAAGCCAAACTTTGCTGAAGAGACAGGCATTCAGTGACAGGATGGAAAACATTCAGAAACACAATCCCCTGGGTAAAGCCTGGCAGACATATTCCATTACAAAAATAAAATAAAGAAAGAAAGAAAAAACAGTGAGACTAGAAACAAACAGGTAAACAAGAATCCTTCGTATACTCTGAGGAGGACATATCAGGAAGAGAATTATTCTTTTCTCACTGCAGACTTTGCAATACATTTTTTTTCATAGTCCTCTAAAATACTCTTCCAAATAACTCTGCTGTGGTTGAAAAAAGAAGCCGTTTCCTAGCTTTATATATGTACTAATGTGTGCAGGTATGCATACGTATGTACTTACAGAGTTCCACCCCTTAAGTCTTGTTATATCCACTTTTCCCTGGGCTACCTAAGTTTTCAAGATGAGGTTAATGGCTATCTGGAGCTATATGTGGGGAATCAGTATGCATTTTGCTTAGGAGAATGGACCATTCAAATGTCCAACGACAATATGACTGTGCACCAAGACTATATATACATATAGGCCTTCCAAATCTTTGCTATTCAGATTGCATCTTCTTCCAGAAGATATTTTAGCTCTGGGGGAAAAAAAGCAATAGCAGGAGTATAACAATACTCTTCTGGGTTTAGATGCTGTATTTATTTACCTGTGTACCTTATTTCTTTATCACTGCACAGATACCTAAAACTAATAAACTGAGTCGATCTGATTTTAAAAAATAAGAATTCACATGAAGGGAAAACTCTTCAGCCTCTCTTGACTCTCTCATAACATAACCAACACTCATGAGTTCCTATGGAACCTTGGTCACACAGAAATAAAATTTATTTTGCAGATTTATGTCTTGATTCTGTGAACAATTACAATTTTGCTCAGATAAATAAACGGAACTGCATGTGAGCTTAAAGTTAAATGTGCCTACATATTTGCAGGACTGAAGTTTCGCTTTCACCCTTACCAGTGCTAGTCCAGGTCTTTCTTACACTGTTATTTGATTTGGATTTTCCCCCTCTAACACAGATGGGGCAAATATGAGAAGCTCTCTAGGAGGAGTTTTCACTCTAAATATCTAGGACTGCTATAGCCGTTGTAAAAAAAGTCCATTTCTGATAAGCATGAGGTCTTATTTGGAAATATTTACATCAACTGCTGTAATACTTTTCCTATTCATATAACATATTTCAGTGATAATGCTGCCTCCATTTAAAGCTGATTGACTGTGGACCAGATATTTGGTTTCTTATAATTTCACTAATGGTAACCATTCATTTCAGAGCCTCCCAGCCCTTTCATCATTTTTATTTTGGTTTAAAATGACTCAGCTTTTCCAGAGAACAAAAACACTTCATGTTAGCAACCATTCTACTGAGAAATATTAGAGTCTTCAATCTATGGAGAAGATACTTGAAAAACAGTGAAGAAAAAGCTGTTCTTTGCATCATGGACATGCATTTTTCTTTTCATGCAAAAATTCATCCAAATTTTCATATTCTAGGCCTCTCCCTCCCCCCCCCCAAAAAAAAAAAATGCTCAGTCTTACCGAGAGTAGGTATCTCCTTCTCCAGATTCCACCTTATTAACACATCTCTTTCCCTGCCATGCATTTTAGCAAAGAATACAGGAGGTTTATTTCACAAAGGCTCCAAGATGTACAGCCAAGGAAATCTAATAAAAACTCTCCATTAAGAAGTTCCAGAGTCAAGGCAAGACTCTCATTTGCCCCCAGTAGCCACAATATAAACTCCTATACTATTTTTCCAAAGGATTCCCTGTAGGCAACAAGAATAATTCATGTTGTATAATAGTTTTTTGTTTCCAGGATACTTGCCATGTATTGCAGGACATGGAAGATTTATTGAATGAAATGTAAAAACTGATCAAGGGAGTAAAATTGTGTCCTAGAGAACTCCATTCTACCCAGGTGCCTACTACAGATGCCAAGTAGATCATTTATCATAAATATGTCTGGTTGACCACTGTCTTCCTTAGATCTTAAGGCTTATTTTTTAGACACTTGCAATCTGATTTCTGGAAATGCTGAACGCTTACTATTGCATCTGAAATTAATTGTAACTAAGTTTTGGGAATATAAAAAGGTTTTTTTTAATGATAAACACCCTAGAGAAGAGGAAAAAAAAAAACTAAAACAAATACCACCAGGCCACAAAAACCTCTGTCATTTCGTGGAAGAAGTCCATGAAGTATTAGTTTTATTGTTTCAGTAACAACAAGGAAACATAAGCATGGATTTTTTGAAATTTCAAGGGAAGTAATTCAAGTCAGGAAGGCTGCAGAGAAGCTCAGAATGTTAAAATTCTGCCTTAAATCATTACTCTGCAGATGTCAGAAAATTAATCCAAGGACACTGGACTCATTTTATCTATTTGTTGTAGGGACTGGTAGAAATGAGTTTAGGGGAACAAATTACTTCCTCAAAATATGTCAGTAATCTGAGGCCTATCAAAATCCACATGTTGCAAACAAACCTGATAGTGAAAAAACTCACCCACCCAATATTCGTTGAGGAGCTGGAGCCCAGTGTTTTTGTGGCAACCTCTACTACTTCAAGAGAACTCAGCTACCTGAACCAATAATAAGTTATTTTCTCCCTCTGTGAAAGTCACCAGAAAGCAATGTATTGCACTGCTTCATAAAAAAAGGAGCCAATGCACTAAACCATCATAAAAGTATCCCTGTAAACTGAAAAGTTCAGTTTGTCAAGAATATGAAAAATGTAATTTCATTTAAAAAAATAATAATTTTTTTCCACTGGAAAGTTTTTTGTTGGGGTTTTTTTTTTGTCCTCTGTTTCAGTCAGAAAGAGAAAAACATATTTATTTTCAGTTTACCTAAATCTAAATATTTCAGCTGTCAAACTGAACCAAACTACTATTTGTCTGCTTTAATATACTATCCATTTATCTATGGAACCAAGTCCCCAGGTGTTGATCTGACAGAGCTGTTTTCTTCCTGATCCAGTGGAAAGAAAAAAAAAAAAATCAGAATCCTTCTAGGTAACTGAATATTTAAATACAGGTATTTTTAAGAAAACATGCACTTATTTACTTATTTTTGAGAAAAAATTGTCATAGAGTTGTATCATTTAGTCCAGTAGAATCTTTTTTTTTTTTTTTTTTATATTCAAAGGACAACTATTTCTTTGTTGATGCTTTATTTAATCAAATATTAACAATATCACTGTCCTGGTTTTGACTGGGATGGAGTTAATTTTCTTCTTAGTAGTTAGTACAGTGCTGTATTTTGGATTTAGTACGGAGAATAATAGTAATAGCCCACTGATGTTTTAGTTATCACTAAGCAGTCTTACTCTGAATCAAGGACTTTTCAGTGTCCCATGCTCTGCCGGTAAGGAGGTGCACAAGAAATTGGGAGGAGACACAGCCAGGACAGTGACTCAAACTAGCCAAAGGGTTATTCCATATCATAGAACATCATGCTCACTATATAAAGGGGGGGAGTTGGCCCAGACCTGCCAGCTGCTGCTTAGGGACTGGCTGTGCATCAGTCAGCAGGTGGTGAGCAACTGTATGGTGCATCGCTGCAGGTTTGGGGGGTTTATTCCTCTCTGTCTCTCTCCCCCCTTTTTGTTACAATTGGTATTATTATCGTTGTTGTTGCTATTACTGTTAATATTATATTTCACTTCAATTATTAAATGGTTCTTATCTCAACATAGGAGTTTTACCTTACTCCAGTTCTCCTCCCCATCCCACCAGGGGCAGGGGGAAGCGAGTGAGCTGCTGCATGGTACATAGTTGCCAGCTGTGGTTAATATAAGACAATAACTTAATAGAAAAGCTGATTAGGTTATCAGTTTTTATTTAATGTGACAAATAGTATGTTATGATTTATCTCTTCCTGTAGTTATAGGAAATATTACTTTCTACGGTAGGCATACTGTCAACACAAAAAATACTCCATTTTCATTGCACGGTGAGTATTTGACAAGCACAAGACAGATCTGGTTTTGTTGCTATTCTAATTACATATTTTACATGAAGTCCACCTTCATCAGCCTGTATTTTTCAAGTCCATCTTATAAATCACCCTCTTGATTGAAATTATTCAGGGACCTACCTGACACAGCACGAACAGCCTACTTCTCAGCCGTTGTACAACCGTATGGTTCAGAGCTGAGGATCATGCCTAGCAAGAAACCTGAAGAGTATGACAGTATGTTTCTCTAACACTTTCTCTTCCCATCCGCTCCTGATACACCACTATTTTATTACAGCAGCAAAATAGCAGCATAAATGTGATACTTCTTCCTCTTTAACAGAAATATTTTTATATACTGCAGGAATATAGTTGAAATATGAAAAAAATGTAGCATAAGAAAACTCTATTTTAATTTCAAATAGTAGCACAGCAGCGCTCTGCAGATGGCTGTGTTCACCTAGATGTCTTCTGTTCCAGATCAATGTTACTGTCTTTTTTAAAGGCTATAAAAGAAAAATAAAAGAAAATCATGCATTTCTACAAGTACTGCCACTGAAAGAGCCCAGTTTCCTATGGGTTTAGATCTCATAATTTTGTATCTCAGAGGCTGTCTATGCTGGAGGATAAGTAAGCTCCAAGTTTTGCACTGAAAATTTAGTCCCTTAGTGCATATGTTGGCCACATCTTAGTTTCATGCTAGGATGTAATATCAACTCATAGCATCGCTGGGATACACTGGTGATTGTAGATACAGTTATGCTTCACTGCTCTTGGTATCTAAAGCAGTGCACATTCCCACTGTATGCCCCTCAACAGATCTTTCCACCCAGGATTTCCTGGAATCCTGTAACCTGACTGCTCATGCTATAAGCCATCCTTTAGCTGAGCCACTGCTAGAGACTTCCTGCTCTTCTGACTACCCATTTTAACAAAGTTTTGAGAGCTTTATTACCTTTCAGACTTCTACCTGTTGCAGAATTTGACAGAAATGTTGGTGAGTTGGTGAGTGGGAAAGCTGGAGGTACATTCACACACATCAGAAGTGTACTTTAAAAACAAAAGAAGCTAGAGAAACAAACAAAAAATTCCAGCTAAGTTCCACACATAATACTTTACATAAAAGCTACAATGTGTATGCCAAAGAGGTAAAACACGCTTTACCATGTATTATCAGACAACATACAGAAACAAACAAATGCATTATTCATGACAAACTGCAATGATTTAATGTATCTCCAAATTCATAATGCTTTTTCTTACAGGTGTAGAGATTAGTTTGTTTAAACGCATGAAGTATGGCTTCGCAAAATTTACTAAATAATTTTAACTACATATTCAACATTGAAATAGTCGGACTTTCCCCTCAGAATAGCTCCACACTGAACCCATAAGTTTGGTGACCTAAACCAACAGAGAACACTATTCTTTGCACTATTATTGCTCCTGAAAGACATAATGGGTGATGAAGTTCCTACACTTATTTTCAGGTCAGGCACAGAAAATGTTATTTGAACTACTGGTCATTAAATTTTGGTTTCATCTATAATACATAATTATACTATAATATATGGTTTTTTTATAGGGGACTAGAGACAAAAGAAACAATGTAAAAATGGACCAGGGCATAGACACAGAGGCTTTTAGATACTATCAAGGCATTATGACAATAAGCACCTTAATGTAAAAACATAGATCTTCTAGTGTCCTTTTGACCTTATTAAATGCCTTTCCCCAAGATCACACTCATGTAATACTCAAGATGCAGCCCTGATGAAGCCCTTGGTGGTACACACTTCCAAGTCAGCTGTTCTATGCTGTCTTTGCACATCCCTGGAAGTTTTCAGGGCCAGGTTGGATGGGGCTTTGAGCAAACTGGTCTAGTAGAGGATGTCTCTGCCTATGACAGTGGGGGTGGAGCTAGATGATCTTTAAGGTCCCTTCCCACTATTCTATGATTCTATGATCTGTATGGGTCAAAACTCTTGAAGCAGTCTAACAGATCCTGTATTTTGATCACTAAAGGTATTTTCAGAGATAATTCAAAGCCTCTAGTCGGCCAACATACTCCTGTGGCTGGTGGTAGTTGTTCAGAAACATCATTATTCCAGTCATTCACACAAATGTTCCCAGCCCCTGAAGGGAACATTTTTTGTTATGCAACCTTCTTTGAAATACACAATTTTGTTACATCAGTCTGGAATCAGCTGATGTTTCTCTGTATGTGAACATCTGGCATCTTCAACATGTGTTCTACCTCTGCTAGACAAGACAAGCACATACAGCTATAACTTAAAACTTTTAAATATGTATCTACAACCTTAATTCAAAAACAAAACAAAGTCCATTTTATTTATCCATAGCAATCTTTTTTTCCATTGGACATTTATATTAAATCACATAAAATACAAGGACACCAGTTTGCAATGCTGTTAGAAATAATTTCCAGCTCAGGGTTTCATTGCTTCTAAATATTATTCCAGCCACTGACATTAGAGTTCCTATTTTTTCATTTCCAAACTCAAGGAAAATGTACAATCTAACACCACATAAAGTGTATTCTAGCAGTCACAAAGCTGTACCACTTTTCAAATTATAGTAGGACATTCATTGGCCTCACAGTTCTGGGGATTAACTTTTGGTTTAGATTTGTTTTCATGTATGCTAAAAGTCCACAGAGCACTGACATTAACACAATTTGGATTTGAGCAGAGAGATCAATCTCTCAGTGAGCTACAAAAACAAGTGAGGGCAGTTCCTTGTAAGCAGCTGCAACATCTGCATTTTGCATTCAATAGGTGGCTTTTTGTCTCTTCATCATACTTGCTACAAGCTTGAAGTATTCAGATCATTATCATGCCACAAAAATAATTATTATTCCAGCTGAAACATCTATATGCAATATCAAAAGAGACACCAAGACTTTTGCAGATGATCATTGTTAACTGATGATTTACAGGTTATTAGAGGTTCTTCTGTCTACCACAGCAAGTACTTCTTTTAGATATCCCCAATTTAAATTATTTTATGTAAGCGATATTTAACTTTTTCCTCAATACTGCATACCGAAAATGCAATGTTTGCCTCAGAATAGTTTCTGCCTTTTTTAAGTGTCACTGCTTGTGCTATGACAGACACATCTCCTGACAGCTGCATTCCAATTCCCCATTGCCTTCCCCTACAAGCTCTTAACTCCTCAGCTTTCCCCCTCTCAAAAGTAAGGAAAAAATCTTCCTTCCCATCTCCAGCCCCCTCAGCAGCAATGCAACTAATAGATGCCAAAGTCTTTTCGTCTTTCCAAAGATAAATAAAACCAGACTCAACTGCTAATTACCTGCTTTCTGAGTCTTCACTAATTAAAGATAATATTTTGCTAAAAAAAAATGTTTCCTTAAAAAAAAATATACCAAGTCCAAACTAGTTCCAGATGATACCGTTAAATAAATGAGGGATTTAAATCAGACTTATCTAAACTGCACTAAATACGCTTTCCTGCATGAAGAACCCCAGTAAGTGTGAAGTTGGGTCTGTTATACGCCAATCTCAGAAAGTTCTCTCAATGATTAGTTAACAGAAATTGCTCTGTTACTATTTCAGTGAACTTTGCTAAAATAAGACTGCTTGAATGTTGTCTTCTGGAACTTTCCAAAGAAGCACATGTAAGATTACTACCATGAACTCTTTATCAGGCTGCATCTTAAATCTATACAGAAACTAAAGCACAAGAGCTCTTGGGATAAATTCATCATCAAAACATACCTTCATCAGAATTTGGGATTTAGCTGAAATCCAAATACTTCCTGGCACCATGTTCAGTTTTATAAAAATCTACCAAAAGCTTACAAAATCAAGTGGGTTTGCACTGACAGACTGCTTAGTGTCATGCCAGGTGATAAAAGTCTGCAATGACTTGCAGGTGGCCAAGATTCCCAGCTTCATTCACTTCAGACAAGGCCTCCTTACACTTCCACTTTTCAAATTAAAGCAGCATCGCTGTTTGAAATCTCAGTCTCCATAAAGTGGACTTAAACAGTGACCTCCAAGTGACATACTGGTACTCGAAGCAGAATATCAACCTTGTATTTACACCCGCAGCCTCCCCATAGTTGCTGAGGCAGCTTCACCTTTGAAAGGTACTGTTTTCCAGAGAGCTCCTTCTGGCAAGGCCCCTTGGACACTCACTTCTGGCAATACATACAGAACACCAAGTTACTAGTCCTGCGTATTTTCTGTCACTGTGGCTATGTCTCTCTCCCCTCCATTCACCCTGTGTTCATTAGCTGGTGGTGACACTTGGCATTCCACCTTCCAGCCTCTTCTATAGCCCCAAAATTACATATTTTCATCTTCACAATTATGATTTCAAAGGTCAACAGTTTCAAAAAATGATTTCTCACCTAGAACCATGGTCCTCATAATTTGAGATCCTTAAGGTACACCTGTTGGCATGGTGGTTCAATTTTGTCACAGCTCTTCAATCTGAGCAAAATGAACCTCATTCAAAGGTATCACAAATCACTGGAAGTTTACTGGTAGGACTAGGAACATAAGTGCCATTCCAAGCATCTGATGACCTGCAAAACAGTCTCTTCATTTGTGCCACTGAGGAACACTAGGATGCATCCCATGACTTCAAGATGCTTTACAAAATCATAGAATTGTTTAGGTTAAAAAAGACCTTTAAGATCAAGTCCAACCATTAACCTAGCACTGCCAAGTTCACCAGTAAACCGTGACCATAAATGCCACATCTACACATCCTTTAAATACCTCCAGGGATAGTGACTCCACCACCTCCCTGGGCAGCCCTTGCAACTCTTTCAGTGAAAATTTTTTTCCTAATATCAGACCTAAACCTCCACTGCCATAACTTGAGGTCATTTCCTCTTGTCCTATCACTTGCTATATGGGAGAAGAGACCAACACCCTACTGTCTACAACCTCCTTTCAGGTAGTTGTAGAGCTATAAGGTCTCCTCTGAGCCACCTTCTCTCCAGACTAAACAGCCCCAGTTCCCTCAGCTGCTCCTCATAAGCCTTGAGCTCCAGACCCTTCACTAGCTTCGTTGCCCTTCTCTGGACACGCTCCAGCATCTCAAGGTCTTTCTTGCAGCGAGGGACCCAAAGCTGAACACAGTGTTCGAGGTACAGCCTCACCAGTGCTGAGTACAGGGGGACCATCACTCCTCCAGCCCTGCTGGCCACACTGTTTCTGACACCAGCCAGGATGCTGCTGGCCCCCTTGGCCACCTGGGCACACTGCTGGCTCATGTGCAGCTGGCACATGTGAACCAGCACCCCCACGTCCTTTCCCACCAGGCAGCTTTCCAGTCGCTGTTCCCCAAGCCTGTAGCATTGTGTGGGTTTGTGAACTACTTTGATAGAGTCCTGAGAATTATCTCAGAGTTTGGATAGGATTTTCTTTCATTTCTTTTCACTGTTGTTTTAGAAGTAGATTTCTTGTGGTACTGCAAAAGAACCCTTGGCATGGACTAATATAAAATAATAACTAGCGTACCTAGACCTGGTTTTATCCCAAAATCTAAAGTAAAAAGAAACATTGGATTAATATGCCTGCAACCTCTGCCAGGAACTGAATGGCAAGAACAGGGTTAAACTCTGAAAGAGTCGTTAATGAGACATTGATTAAAGACCCTATCCATGATGCTGGAAGAACTCAACAAACCATATTAAATTAAAAAGAGAAAAGAAAAACAACAACAAGATAGATAAGCAGGGCATTCAGCTGCTGTGCATAGAAAAACACATTATCTCATACCAAAAACATAACAATTTTAGTCCTGTCTTGGGGAGGCAATTGCTAAAGCCAGTTGACTGCTTTCTTGCCAAAATGACATCCCCACTCTGGACTAGAAAACCGAAGCTGTCTTGCCCTGCCTAGGCATTACTTACTGCTTAAACACTCTGGTTAATCTCTTCAGTTTTGCTCTCTCTCTTTTTTTTTTTTTTTTTTTTTTTTAAGCAAAACTGCATGTAACATTGAGGACTACCCACAGTATCCTCACTTACCTGCAACCTATTAACACATCTTTCTGTTTCTTAGCTGACAGCAAGCCCTTAAGTAGTAACAGCTTAATTAAACATACTCATGAAAACCTTCCAAACAGTTTTTCATTTTTCAAATCGTTCCTTTGTATTGCAGAGCTGGATGATGTACAGGTTAGGAAAACCACTTCTTTCCATCAGGAATAGTTTCAGGACAGTGCACAACTCCACATTATCTGTTACTTCTTTCTGGCAGAAAAAGCATTTCTCATTTTGGTAACTCCTTTCTTCCCTGGAATACTTAAGAGCCTGTTTTGCTTTGACTTAAAGCCTTAATCACCAATCTTTCACATCAAATATTTATACAAACAAACATAAAAGTATTCAGCAAGTTGTCTGACTATGACTTTGAAGAGCATTTTAGTCTGGTGAAATTCCCCCACCTGAGGATACAATTATTCAGTGGCTTCCAGGTCAGCAAGCCCTCTAATCAGTAGATATCATTTCAGAATATGTCCCAGCTGGTGCAATTTTTGCACCAAGTCAAATATAAAAGCATAGAAATGAGATTATGGCAAAAAAAGAAAGCAGACATTAAGCTTTTGGAACAATACTGTGCCACAAAAAAAAAAAAAACAAAACCAAAAAAAACCCACACAAACACACCAACAAACTACCAAAACCATACGATAAAAGCAACTGAAGGGTCACAAGCCCAGTTTCCAGGTACTCAGCATGAAAAAAAAAAAAAAGGATGGAAAAAAAAAAAGACTGCCAGAGTTCAGTTTTGGCATTAGAGAATTGTGGCCATGCTAGGGTCATCTCTGAGTGTAAATAATACGCAGGAATGACCAGTCTGAAGGGGAAGGAATTATACAGAGAAACATCTGCGATGAATAAGTTGGGGGGGGGGGGGGGGGGGGTGTATTGAAGGTTCTGCTCTTAACAAAGGCCAGAGCCTGACTGCCACAGCTACGGCAAATAAACTAAAATTGTGCCACAAGAAAAGAATTCTCTAGTCTCACAAAAATTACATCAGACTTCCAGACTCACAACAATGCAGGGATACAAGAAAATAGAGGTTGTGCACATCCTGTTGTAGTGTATCTAACCCCCAAGGGGAAACAAAGGGTGTGGGGGTGAGCCTTCCAAAGGTCACAGAGCACTACGTAAGCCTCTTGCTGCACAGGGTTAGCACATCACAGGCTGCGGACTGTAAGATCTGTCTTTCCTGCACACACCCCTGCAAGAAAACACAAGCACAACACTTCTTTCCTTCCCTTGTAGCAGTCAGTCACCTCCCTGGATGAAAAATGGAAAAAAGTAAGAGCTGTTCCTCTCTCCCCAGCACAGGCAAATCCACACCTAAGCTCTGCTTTTCGTTCATGGCACACTAGAGCTGCAAACCAGCCTTGGGCATTTTGCAAGGTTGCAGCATCCTTTGCCTGGGAGCTGACTGCATGTTTTGCTGACTTTCCTGCCAGCACAAAGAGGTTACACTCCTGTGTAGACCAAGGCACAGCTCCAGACTCGTGCACCCATGGGCAGCCCAGCCCCATCACCCACCTGTGCCCAGCTCCAGAAGGCTGCCAAGAGCTTTGGCAGCAGACACTGCCCAGCCAGGCCTTCTTCTCTTCCTCTGGGGCAGAGTGGCAGCTGACTGACATAACGTGATGACTGGGAAATTAATGATTCACCAACCAAAGCAAATAGCTGTACTGCCCAGCAGCTACTGCTTCTCGGCTCTGTCAATACTCTTAAGAGGAGCACAAAACAAAAGGGCCAGTGGCCTTGTTAGCATCACAGTGAGGGAAGTTTCTTACCCGATTAAGGAAAGTCTTCTACTGTCTTTGAAAATACAGATATTCCATTTAATAATTAGGGTGTTGGGTCAAAGGTTACTACAGGAAGTACAGAATTACTAGATAGGAGAGTTGCAATCTTAGATGAAGCTTTGCACCATCAAGTTCTTCTTAGCTTTTTTTATGTAACACTCTCTTTATTGTTTCCTCAGATCTCACTAATGCAGAAAGCAATTTAAAAAAAAAAAAAGCAGCTAATATTAGCTTAATAACTAGCCTCTGCTAGCAACATCTCTTACTATGTGTTGTGTTGGATAGACCCTGAGCAACAGATTCTAGAGCTTTCACATGAAAGCAACTTAAGTAACAATAATGTTCAAAATCAGATGATTCGTCTACTGAATCATTAACCTTTGGTTTGGTCTAGGGAGTAGTAGGATAAATTTTTTAAAAGGAGCTCAGAAAATTAGAGGGGGATTTTTTCTTGGCTTAAGATAAAATGTTTAGTTCAAACATGCTGAAGGAATGCATGGAGACAGCAAAATGTGTGATACACAGATAAGTCAGCAGTATTGAATAAAATCTAAGAAAGGAATGAAGGAACATCCTCCCATGGAAGAGATGCAGTGACAGCAGACACGGTGTCTGGAGACAGCATATCACAACAATGGTACCACCGGGAGACAGAACTAGCACAAAGTAGGTTCATGGGACTTCAGGTTTCAGACCAAGGGAGAGAAAGACCTTTTGCACTAAACACAATATATTTCTATCACAAGGAATAGTATTCCTTGCAAGAACAGTGCATGAGATTCTTCTGTCTAAGACAATAAGATGAAAAATCTAGTGTCAAAACTGAGTTGCTAAATGAAGAAGCAAAATCTCTGTTAGGATATTAGTTGCTACCTGTATAAGATACAAGCTTAAAAGATAACATCCTACCCAGTGTAAGGTTACAAAATAACCTGAAATAGCAAGGCCAGATGTGAAAGTGCCATAGTTATATAATAATAATAATAATAAAAAAAAATAGGGTGAGATACATAAAAACTGTGGGCAAAATTTCATGTTGTAAATGACCGCAGTAGCTTATCTTTATGGAAAGACTTGTTTTTCAGAGATGTGAGTACCCATATGTCCATCAACTTAAAGGAGACTCAATCCTCAAAGTCAAGCTACTAGTGCCAGACCTCACACTCCACTTCTTAATATTTCAGACCTTAAGTATTAGACGCTGAAGAGAACAAACAAAGTAAAGGCAAGTAATCTGTGCTATGAAATCTTTGTGATTAAGTACATTACATGTATGATGCATGAAGTACAACACCACCAAAACTCACTCTTTTACTCTTATTCATAGTTTGAAATAGATGTCCTACATACTGATTTGCTAGTTATTTCATGAGGAATCCTGTTCTACTCAGGTCCCTGTCAAAACATAACAGATTTCCACACAAGCTAATTGCTTGCTTGCTCTCTGTTATCTTTGTTTCTTCTGTCCAGATTGGATTGCTTTAGTGAGAATACCTAAAGTAGCCAAAAAATTTTAAAATGCTTCAGAGGTAACCTTTGTGCTCAAGGTAAACTAGTGCTAACTTAAGGCAAGTAGATTTTTAATTGATTTAAAACAACCTTCAATTCTATAGATAGATTGAAAAAGGCTCACAAGGATTCTATTACTGCATGCAACTCATACAAGAAGGAGGTATACTGAAGCTTTCTATAAACAGTAGCATTTCAACTGGCTGATTAACTTCTGGTACTGGAAAAAAATAATCCTATGGAGCCTAACCCAAAAGAATCTGGGTATAATAGACAGAACCAGCCATATCAAGGACCTGAGATGACAAACTTTTGAGTCAGTTTAGAGCCAGCCCTGGCTTGCAAGAAGCTTTTGTATGAGATCTGCAAAGTTTCCAAAACTATCAGAATTGTCCCTGCATGGAATGAGGGGTGAGAGGCAGTTCAGTGATTAACAACCCACATTCAGAAGAAGCTATTTGCAATGTGTGCTGAGTATTTAAGCTCCCATCACTGCTGATGAAGATCTAGTCAATACAGTCAGTGGAGGTGCCTGCCCACATAGCTCATAAAATTAAAAGCTCTTCATCTTCATTGACTGTATTTTCATCTCCAGTGACTGCAGCAGGAGCAGAGACACCTGGCTCACCTGTAGATACTTCCATGGAACACCTCAGCGTAAGCCTTCCATTGGTGAGCTGTACCCCACCTTTAGTGTCCTTCCTTCAGCTATATTTTGCTCCCAACTTGAGACATTTTGCAGCCGTCCAGAGATGAAGCACTGATAAATAAAATACTTCATCTACATCCCATATCTAATTTTTATGTGTTCCCTAACTAATTAACTTTTCTTCTCCAGAGCTCTCAGGATGGTACTTTCCAAGAGCAACACACTGACTTTCTAAATAAGTCATCATCCTTCTCTACATTGCCTGAAAATGTGAAGTGCTGTTGCATATGACAGAATAGGCACTTCTGTAGGCCTCATAGCAAGGTGTCTTTGAAATCATCTAGGCCTTAAAGTGGCATTTCGCCACTTTTAAATGAGAAAACCTAGCAGGAGAGCTTAAAAAGCATTTAGTACCCAGCCTCATCACCATCTGGTCAGATCTGATTATTATACAATCGAGCAATCTCCTGCTGGCTGCATCACAGGGGAATTTCTTAAAAGACCTACCATTTACCGTTTATAACTGTAGCAGGGAATAAGTGGAATATATGACTAGCATTTTCTGCCAGATTCAGAGGTTCTTGCTTGGGTTTAGAGACACTGATTATTCCACATCTAAATCAACAGATTTGTGTGGATTAAATGATTTACATAAAGAAAACCAGCAGATTTGCAGTGACATTAAGGCACCTGAACCAAACAGAACATTTACACCTGCGGTATAAACTGATCACAAGAGCTCCCAATGCCAATGTGTG
This sequence comes from Falco punctatus, assembly GCF_963210335.1. Lineage (NCBI taxonomy): Eukaryota > Metazoa > Chordata > Aves > Falconiformes > Falconidae > Falco > Falco punctatus. Next base: position 75,075,739 of record NC_137583.1, read on the forward strand.
TGAAAAACGGTTTCCTTCAAGAAAACAGATGCTTCATTGTTAATAGGGGTTTCACATATAAAAGTTTAAAAGTTGTGGAAGACTGCCTGTTCAGCCCCATATATTCACAATTAATATTAGAAACTCTTAATTAAGGTCCATCCCTTCAACATCAAAACTGAGTTCTTGTAGGAAGCAGAAATTGCAAGAACACAAAAACAGGACAGTATTTAATCACTAAGGTAAGAATACTGACAGTAATTATTTCGGCAGAAAACATCCTTGAATTGGTATTTTCATACATCAATAAATAAAATTTAAAAAAGAAAAAAAATAACATCTCTGAATATCATAAATCTGGAAAGAAAAAGTCATTGGCTACAGCACAGACCAAAAACAAGAAGTAAAGCACAATGTGTTTGTCACAAACACAGAAAATCTTAAAGAACTGTGATGTCAATATCACAGTATAATAATAAACAGATATTATCTTCCCTAGAGAATTATTTATGCCTTTATATTAAATGAAGTATGGTTCAGCTGGGATTGGTTGTCTTGTGATAATTTTCTTAACAGATTCTGAGCTCTCTATTTTCAAGTTTAAAACTTTTAAAACTACATTTTGTTGTGACTTGGAATTACAGCATCTCACACATATCAGTGGCTGTTCCTTTCCTGCACAGAGAGAATCACCTGTGCTAGAGACACCAACCAAGTAACCTTCTTGTCCCACCTGGGCTAGAGACACCAACCGAGTAAGCTTCTTGTCCCCTCTCACTTCTAAACACTTCTTAGCTAGAAACTTTATTGTGATTTTTGGTTATGATTATGCAAAGACCTTGCTTTTACCTACCAAGGTCATAATCCTACTGTTTCTCAAAAAGCCAAAACAAGGTTAATCAGGTAAAATCCTAATGATTTGTAACAAATCAAAGCCATCTATATCACAAGTTCATATACAATAGTATGTTGAATCATTCTGTTCAATTTTACAGAACTACAATAAGCCCCAGAACCAGAGGTAACTGCAAACAGTATTGTAGAAACTGACATATATCACTTCTTAATGGCTTATAGTTCACTTGCTAAAATGTCAAAAGCATCTAAACATAGAAACCTAAAACAGTTGCCAAGTATTTCAGTATATATATATTTTTTTTCATTTTATTGCCATTTCTACTAGTAATATATATTATTGCAATGAAATGACTCAAATCTTCACATGGTAAGGCACATGTCGAGGCCAACAGTCATGTATGAATGGCATTAGTCAATTTTGGGGCACAGGATTCTATCACTAGAGATGAATTCTACAAGATTAACAGCTACAGAACAGCTGGACTCTGTAGTCCTTGTTAGACTACACGTGCAAAGATAGGAGAAATTGTGTGATTAGAAATGGTCATAACAACATTCATATTTTTCCAGTTTAATATCAATTCATGGGTTGTTTGGTATGTCTTTCTTTTTTTATATGTATACCAGAGGTCTACACGCCAGTCTTGAAAGAGCAGGTACTTGAATTCCTATTAATATCATTCTCTGATTCTGGTATACATTCAGGGCTATGGGCATCTGAAGACCCAAGCAATGCTAAGCACTGTCTCATTTTTTCCTGTGTTTTGTAATCTCAAAGAAAAAAACTCAAATGCCAAAATACTTGGAATGCTTAACATTGAATCATTAATTCCTCAACCCATTCAAGTCTCACTTGGGTCCTATCATCCACAATGTCTGAGAGCAGAAGCCCAGAACATGAGACACACAGTGACACCACCATGGTGCGCCCCCAGCTTCCAGTGCTCTGTGACTGAGGGAATCACAGCAGGTATCTTTGTATTTAATAGCATCTGATAAATGATGTTTTGCATGAGTTGCTCTCTTTGCCTTTTAAACTGTCTGAGCTTTCCTCCTGTGCGTATAGGAAAAAAGGGAGCAATGAAAAAATTCTTTGAAAAAGCCCTTCCTTTTGTTCTTCCATAGCTACTTTCTAATTTCATTTGATGCCTTACCAAGCCAACAGGTTGTAATGCTAAGGCTAGTCCTGAGGTCCTTTTAGAGTAGAAGGGCAAAATAAAGTGGGAAGCTACATTTGTTTGCAGCCCCAGCCAAAAAAAGAAAAGGAGGTAAATCCTGGACAAGAAAGGACAAGAAAGATTATGCATGTCAAGAAAATTAGACTCGAGTGGGTATGAAAAACTATTCAGCTCTCCTGGATATATTCCTACAACTTCTTTAAAAGATAGACCAGAAATGGGACCTAAAACTGTTATCCCTGTTTGAAAAAAAGCTTCAGATACTGAAGTTTAATAACAAAATTCTCAGATTACCAGTAAAAAACTCACAGCAATCAATACATTTTATCCCACGAGAACTGTGAAAGACAAGCAAACAGCAAAGCTTATCTTGCATCTTAGCAGGTGCATGTTCTCAGATAATATTCTCATCTGAAAACAATTTGAAATAATTTTTATACCAGCCTCTCAACCTGCACAGGATTTAAGGTCTGAGAAATTATACTGTAGTAGCATATTCTGACTAAAGCGTTTCTGCACAGGTTAAATGGTTTCTCAGTGCATACCTTCAGAAAATGATGAAATACCTGAAGTATAGACTGATCTCTCACTATTTTCTCTTCATTTAAAACAGATCTTCATAATAAAGATCCTGCAAAAATCTCAACCAACAAGACATTTTATGAGTAATTTAAAACCATTCTAAAAATATCTTCATAGCTTTATATATAAATATATATAAGTTCAAGTACTAATTGTTAGTGATAAGCATGTAATTATTATTTTATTTTTGTTCTACTTTAAATACTTTAAGCTACTGTCCAGTTGCATAAACTGAAAAAATAATAGAAATATCATTATAAAAAATTCTCTTCATTGTGGTTTTGAATTATTAATGTATGAATTCTCAAGGCAGGGATTTTGCCTCCATGTATGCACCTAAATATTCACACAATACCAGTAACACATACTAATTTTGAAAAAAAGTCAAGTCTGGTGGCATACATGTTAAATGTTAACAAGGTCATCTACTTTTTAACATTTATTCTCTTCACTGTGGAGCTGACACATCTGTACTATTTGTGTCCTGAGAAGGACATCCAGATACCCTTCTGAGAAGACATCAAAACCCAGCAATGATTTGAGGTTCAGGAAGATCATTTCTCAGCATGGTTTTAGCCAGGGCAGAAACTTGGGATCTACTGAAGTTTGAAGTGGAATGGACTCCTGTTCAGAGGAGAGATAATTTGGTGTGGTAGGGCTAGAAATTATCATATCTTGTCTGTATATTTCAGGTTGCAGAGGTATCGGCTGTATAGCAGTTACAAACACTGGAAATTTCTGTAGCTGCAATGTGGTACAGGGACCTCGCTAGAGTACACCGTACCTCCATTCCCTTTCATCCCTTTTAAAGCAGGCCTTTTCTGCTATTCCTTATGACCTTACATGAGAAAACTGCATGCTGAGCATGAAGTGAAAAAATCTTGAACTATTATATCGAAAAATGTACACATTGACAAGGCAAGGGAGAGGAGGGTGGCGCAGTCAAAAGCAGGAAGGAAGAGGACACAAACTCCCAGCAGGATGGAAGTTTGTCACTCCAGCTCCACCTGCAGCCATTGCCTAGAGAAGACATTCAAAGCTCTGCTAAACGGGAAGGGAACAGAGGGGGGACATCAGGCTGCGTGGCCAAGGTCTTCAGACCCGGCCCAGCGCTATGAAAAGGACAGCCACAGTCAGTAGCTGTCAGCTCCAGCGTTTGTGGGGAAGATGCAGCTGTTTTCCATCCAAGGAGGTTTGCTGCACCCGCTCCTCTGACTGCTCCCCCCGTGGGCGTTGTGAATGGCAGAGACAACCTAGTGAACAGGGAAGGCCAACGTGCTTTTCAGTCTCAGGCAGTCCCTGCTGCCAGAGCTCTGCATGTACCAGCATCGTGTCAGGACAGAGACAGCCATCAGTGGGAGAGCAACAGGTGAGAGAATATTTATGTAAGGTGGATGTGTTCAAAGCCAGAGCGCCATTATGAGACACGCTCAAGAGGACTAATAGGTGTATGATGTGATTGCAAACTGACTGTTTATTGTTTGTGAAAAATCATGACAATTACAGGAAGTTAACTAAAGTTAACTGAACATTATCCCGGTCCTATTTTTTTTCCCCTAAAACCAATATAGGTATTTGCTGAAAAGACAATATTGAACTGATCACACTTTGAATAGATATATATATTATTTACATAAAATAGAAATTGCTGGCACCTTTTAAATTATCTGTAATTCCCACATTATCCTTAATCAATAAATCAGTACTCAACAATAGAAAAGTCTTCTCACAGCTGCAAGATATTAAAAAGACTTAACTTTCCTAAGTGAATAGGCAATATTTCTAAAATAAATACCCAGATATGTTAGAAATTTTTAAGGTTTTGATCAATTTACTAAACAACAGATACTGTGGTGTTGGATTTACTCTGCTTTGCTTTTGAGCCACTTCACAGAAAAGTCTGTCCTGCGGATTTTCAGCCCATAGCAGTTCTTTACCCCTATCGCATACAACTGAAAAAGGAGCAGGATTTTTTGCAATCATCTCAGCTTACTGAATTTTTATGATTTGCCATTTTTACTGTAAGTCTAATTCAGTCTCGGTGTTCTGATTTTTACAAAATAATCATGCCAGAATGTGAATCCTAAAGCTACCCACATCTTTCTTTCTGCATGAATGGTCCTCTTCCTAATACCCTCTATTATGTTCACAAGTTACAACATTGATATCCAGACAACTCCAGATGTTCTCAACTGACAATGTGATCTTAGTCTTTGCTTTTGTGCTTGCCACATCTAGTTGTACATGCAGATACTGGCAGACTGTCTAGAAAATGTTTTCCCAGCCCATTAAAAAGTTCAAGATTTTTCCATCACTGAACACCAAAGCAAATACAATCTTCAAGACTTTTCATGAGATAAGCAGTACTCTTTCCCTCAAGGGAAAAACACTTAACTGCTTACCAAAGTGAGAGGATCTGCCTAATTCATACCAAGGATTTTTATCCTAAATTGATGATAATCAGAGAGTATGGTTTGGTGAGTGTCCAGACCAGCCCACCTGTAAAAAGCATATGTGAGATTCTGATTTTCACCTGACTGACTTTAACTAGGAATTACGTGTAAGGACTGATATTTACTGTAGAAATAGCTTTTTCCTATTGCTCAAACAAATAATACTAGATTTACATTAATTTAAAAGAATTTAGGAGTTCCATTCTCCCCACTCTAGTATCTAAATCAGTTTGATATCTCTAGAAATGTAAGAACAGTTTGCAAAATAACTCCTTAGACAAGCATCTTTTTAGGTTGAATATGAAAATCCAACTGATGCTCCACTGTTACTTTGCAAAATTTTCAAGAACTGAACACAGATTATATTAACTTTAATGTATCTAATAAACATAAACTAGCTCCAAAGCTTCCCATTTTTACAAAATCTCTTTGAGAACTTCTACATCTCAAGCCCCACTGAGACACTTAATTTGAAAGTCTAAGGCAATGAAGTTCCCTCCTTGTGTTTTTTCCAGTAACCTACTTCAACAATAACAACTTTTCTTGTTACACTTTGTTTCTCTACCACTTCTTTAGCAAGTGCTCATATCTAAAATCCATTTCCTAAAGTTGTAATTCATTAACCGAAAGGCATGTGGGTTCTGCAGATTTTCCTATGAATAAGCACACACAAGAAGCGATTACATTCACTTCCCAGTTCATAAGTGATTTTTCAAACTTAATAATCTTTTCTATTTTTGCCTTGCAAAAGGCAATAGCTCAACACTGACAAACATCACCCACAGAAAGACTTCATGTAACCATGCTTGACCCTCAGTGTCCTTTCACAAGTCAATAACCCTACCCAGGAGAGGGTACAGAAGTAATGTAAATAGACTCTGTACTTTGCAAGTTCACAATGACCTATAGATCAAGGATTTCCTGAGCCAGAAGTGATACTTTGTATGAAATAATATTCCTGGATTGACATTTCCCGTGACTTTGTTTATTTGCTTTTTAGAGTTATGAAAGCTTCTTACATCTACTTTTCAGTGTGGCCAACCACCCCCAGCTGACCTGTGCACAGTGTGAGAAGTGACTGTCTTCTGTCTGTTCTGAAACTGAGACCTGATCCTTTCCTTCAGCAACTTCTAAATCTTTTATAAGAAGAAAGGACCATGAATCCTCCTAGTTTATTTATCTTCTCTGCTCTACCTGTCATGTTCCCATGAGTCCTAGTTGGGGCAGGTCTAGCCAGTCATTTTCTCATATGGAAGCTATTTCATACCATTGATCAGTCTTCTTGCCTCCTCAGTACCTTTTCAGGTTCTCGTACGCACTTCTTGTATTAGACAATCTACTGCTACACACAGGATTTGCAGTTCGGAACACAGACTTGGCCACTAAGATCATCATATCCCTTTTTATTTCCTTCAGTTTCTTTTGTAACAATTCCTGACACTTTGCTTCACCTGCTACCAAACATTAAGCTGAAGCTTTTTGCAGATACATTAGATTTCCAAGATCACTTTCCAAAGTGGTGACAGCTAGTTCAGAGATCACTGTGCCTGTAAAATGAGGATTGTTTGTCTCTCATATACATCACCTTGTGTCTATCAGCATTGACTTTCTAGTGTCACTTCATCACATGCTCATTCAGCGCTGTGAAATTCCTTCCCAGCAATTTGCTGTCAGCTTTTTAGTTTTCATCAGTAAACTTTATTTTATCCATTCTTTGTTCCTTGTTTAATTTATATTTTAGAGCACCTAGTTTTTACAAGCCACCCAGATATGCATTTATATTAATGGCAACTGTAAACCAACACACTGGCACATTGGCATCATCAGTAGCCATTTGCAGCTACATTATCCAGGTCTATACTGTGAAACAATGGCCATTAGCTTGTTTCGGGGGGGGGGGGGGGGGGGGGGGGGGTACACAAAACCAAACCAAACCAAAAAAACACACAACCCAACAAACTCTCAATATAGTGTTTCAGCAAAGCCTTTCCACAGAATTTTCAGTTAGTCCAAGTGTTTTCATACACATCTAGTAATCTTTTTTTAAAAACCTCTTCTTCTCTGATATAAGAGTAAAACCAAATGTCAATCAACTTTATAGCTGCCTTCATGCATTCAGATGTTTTAATCATTCATTTTTATGCAACTTCACCATTTGAGCTCACAAGCAATGAGTTATCTCTATGAACTTGGAAGATCAGAGAAGAAGATGGGGAAAAGACAAATGTGATGCTTATTTTTCAAAGGGAATATGGAGGAGCCCCAAAACACAAGACTCATGGGTCTTCAGGTCTCATACTCGAACCAATTCATTTTTAAAGAGACTCAGAAGAAAACAGGGGTTGCAGAGCCAGGGCTTGTTTTTCTAAAACAAATCTCATCAAACCTTCTCCAGTAGAGTAACAGGGACTAGTACACAGGTTCTGGGGACACAGGCAAGGGGAGGCAGAGGGCACATTAGATAACCCAGCTTGAATAAGGATGTTGTCATTATTTCACATGCCTTTGGAAAACAGACTAAGGTCTGGATGAAAACACAACAGACTTTGTGAAAACTGGTTGGAAAAACTGTTCTTCAAGGTTAATTTTCACCAGTTCCTTACAGAAATTGTAGGAGAAAACAAATTAAAAAAGGAGGATGGAAATTTGCCAATAACTCCAAGATGGTTAGAACAGCCCACACACCAGTGAAGAGGTATAGAATAAAAAATGTTCTTGTACAGATAGGAGATATGATCTGCAAAAGTTGATGCTGTTTAACAGGGACATGAGTTCAATATTGCTTCTCAGTAGGTATAGCTACCTAAACAAAAAATGGATGGTAGCGCTTCTGCAGAGGAGAATCTGGAGTCACTGGGGATTGCAAAATGAATATTAATCATCCATGTCATGCTGTTGCAAAAGGCATGTAGAACAACTCTTGTCACTATCCAGGCCTCAACTGTAACATTCTGTCTGGTTTTGACAACCTCATTCTTCAAAAAAAGGAGGGCAAACTGTGGTAGAGCTCAGAAGAGACCACCGAGAGCAACCACATGTCTAAAAAACATGAGGAAAGGTGCAGTGGTTAAGGAAAAGAAGACTGAGGCAGACACATAAACCTTCCGGTACATAACAGGCAGCTGTTAGGTCTCTTCTCTGTACACACTCTAAACAAGAGAAGTAGTAATGAGTGTGAAGCGTGACAGAGAAGGTTTGGATTACACATAAGAAAACACTGCACAGACAGAGCACTGAAAGAGATTACTAGGGAAGGTTATGGTTTATCCTCCAACCAAAGTTCTCCAGAACACGTGAAACAAACCCCTGCCAGGAATGCCTCGGGGCAGGCAGATGCACTAACCGAGCCTCTTGGTGCCCTTTCCAAGGCTATGATTACGCGACATATCACTTACAGAACCAAAATACCACTTGGCTAGAATTTGTATGTGGTCATTTAAAATATGCAACATTGCTTAGTCAAGCCATAGCCGTGTGTCACTTAGGAGCAATTCCACAAGTGAAATTCAGATGGGACTCAGGGAAGAGTTTGAAAGTGTTGCATTCTTGAGTGTGATATCCAACACCCAAACACAAGCACACCTGTCTGCTTGTCAGCTCACCATATTGAGCTGGATATTTTTAAACAATGGAAGGAGACTATGTTAAAATGTTACCCTTCACAGTATGCATGTGCCTACTCATTTATTAAAAACAAGCAAACAAGCAAAAAAATTCAAAACTGGTTTGAAAACTACAGTTCTCTCACCAGAACTCACGGGCCATCTGGTGTCTTTAATGAACTGCCAGCAAAAACAACTTTATATCATTAATTGGACTCTTAGATGTATACTTTTTAGGCACTAATAAACCTGAGATCTTCTCAATGCCATGTGGTTAAAGATTTTGAATATTTTCATTAATCCAGTTCACATACCATTTACTAACCTTCTCGGTCTTTCTTAATGATGTATTGGGGGGGGGGCGGGGGGGGCGGGGCGGGGCAGTGTCTGATCTTTTCCCCCCCTCTGTTCTCACTTCATTTCTCTGTCACTGATTCAGCAACTTTATTTTTAGATTGGAAGGAACAAACAACTACTTTTGAGATAACTTCGGATCATTAAAAGAAATATAGCCAAAAGTACATAGCTACCCCTGAAGCTCTTTACAACAGAGATTAAGGAAATATAAATGGCTTTTTAGGCATGTTTTGAATTCTTGGACTTTCTAGAAAGTAGGTTAATATACTAATATTAAATCTCTATGCTAATCTGGAGGATTTACAGTGTTGCTATGTATCTGCTCCATGCTGAAATGTTCTTCCATTTTGGGAAAAGGATTATTATTAAAACATTTATGAAATATTCCACCCTTTGCATTTACAGAAGCTATTTTTAATCTTCACTTTGAAAATACATTGGAATTTTTAGCAATCTTTGATTTAAGGTGACCTATGAAGTGAAGAACTGTGCCCTACTTTTTACTGGTTTTGCTGAATAAGCTTGAGAAACTCACTATTAAAAAAAAATCCCCTAAAATAACCTGGTTTTAACTTCAAAATAACCAGAATTTCATCTGTCTGGGAATCAGCATTGTTCACTGGCATTGTGTCTGGGAACCAGCTTTGTTCAGACTCAAATGAATAACATTTTTTGAGAACTAAAACTAACCTATTCCTTTTGCAGCAAGATCAGGCAGCAGTGCACTGATCAGCTAAGAGTGCAGAGGCAAGCTTCTAACAATAACTACTTTTCTCCTAAGCATTTAGGCACTTGAATTAGATAACTGAGACATAAATTCATAGCCTATAAGATTATACTACATAAAATTCAGTCCCACTTCAGTCCTCCAGTTGCTGCTTCTTTTATCTTATCAGAATCTTAGAAGTTACAGGGAGGCATGTCATTCACTTAATTGGTGTAACTGGCCAGCAGCTTAGTCAGTATATCAACAGGTAACAAGAGACAGAAATGTCTGAGAAAATAAACAAGCATAGCTAAAGAAAAGAATCCAGCCTTTTCTGTACCTCCAAAAGCTAACAAAAGAGTGTTGGTATTTTTAACTCATGAACCAAGAACTACAGAAAACTTCACTAAATATAAAGTCAGATTTTTCAGAAACAAATGTAGCAGGACTGACGGCTGCAAGTAGCTAGCCCAGATAAAATTACAAGACTATTCTGCTGTACTGCTGAGGAACATATCATACTCTCTTAAGTCAATAAAGAAATTTCCATTGACTGAAAAGATATTTTCAGGCTCTATCTTCATGTATAAGTCTAATGGCAAAAGAAGCAGTATGCATACAGAAAAGAATTAACCTATTAGTTTGCTTGGCAGGATCTTAAATGAATAACCCTTTTTTAATAAGATATCATGCCATGCAGAGCTGTATTAAATTTCAGTCTGTTCTATATTTTTATGGAATACTGCTCTGTATATCCATGGCACTCAGTGCACTGCAGTTAGCCTAGGAGAAGATGCTGTTAGTGTGAAGGTTGCTCTTAAACTAAATACATGAGCAACTAATCTTTAGCTGAGCAAGAAGACCGCCAATAGCATTTTAAAAATTGTTTACCTAAACAGTAAGATTATTTTTACCCCTGCTGGCTCCTAGCTATTGTTCATGCATTTCTACTGACAGCAAAGACATATGAGCTGTAAGACTCATCTCTGCTAAGTTGCCTTCTACTCTTCAGTAATGCTTATTCTTGTATCTACCTTCATTCATGTTACATTTGTTTTATCACCTGCTAAAGGAAAAATGAAAACAACCAAACTATGACTCAGTGAAACAACACGTTCACTTCTTGTATTTTATAAGAACTTGCATTTCTTTGTTTACTAGTCAGTAGATCTAAGGACATTATGTGCAAGAGAATGCCAAAACTCTATATAGGAAGACTATTAGGAAAAATCCTGTGGTTTGATTTTTTAGAATTGTTGTTTAGTAATTGGGTTTAATATATGTAAAACCTGTACTCATAGCACAAATAATAAAACCTGAAAGTATTTAGGCTGTCTGTGTGCTGAGATTACTGTCTATCAAGGTGACCGGAGTTGTCTCATCACTTCCTTGTATTCTCTTGGCTGTCTTCTATCCATCTGTTTTCTTATACTTGGGGCATGTCAGGTTTAAGCAATCTGGGTCTGCTTCTCTGATGCTGTAGGCCAGAAATCTGTAACACAGCTGTACCTGAAGCTGAACCTGAGCTAATATGCCCTGTTGCACCGGATTGCTTTATCACACAAGCAGCTTCCTGGGAGCAAGGCCATCTCTTTTCTGGACTTGTACAGCACCTAGCACATCAGGGTCAAGGTGTCTAGGAGAATGGCTCCAAGGTGCTATAAATGTGAAAAGAACAATAAAAAATAGGGACATTTCATGAAGTGCCATCACCATTTAATCTCCCAGAGGTTTAGCTGATTCAAGAAACTCCATCTCACAGTGCGCTTTTGTGTAATTGCCTTTATCATGAGCTGCCTCCTCCACTACTGGTCCCATCCCCAGCTAACATTAATTAACACTTCTTTCTGCTATAGACACCAAGCAAATTCCTTGGTGTCTATAGACAGTAATTTGAAAACTACTGATCATTATATTCACTGCTAGCAGAGAAAAAAACTGTACACAGCCTTTGAATTCTGACCTGCTGTAGACACCAAGATACATCTTAAAATACACAAGTATGAATAGTTGGCTTTGTCCAAAAAATATTTTTTCTATATTTTGTTTTCTTTAAAGTATCAACAGGTTACTTTTTCATTGAAAATCAAAACTCTTAATAGAGAATTCAAATTCCTCAAAAAAAAAAAAAAAAAAGAGCCCTTAGGGGAAGTCTTTTTCCAACACTTCACCTCAAATCTTTCCCAGCCATCCCACTTACGGATTACTAATATGTTTATCATGCTATGTTTTTCTTCAGTTTAAGCTATCTTCAGTAAATACTGAATTCTCAGTAGATTATAATGGAAATTAACTACTTCTAAGATAGACCAAACCTTATACAGGTAGTACCTTGAGATGTGGGGTATTCCCTTTCCTATGTAAGGAATAGGAAAACAAGTAGTAAAAGTTTGTAAAAGCTGTAGTAAGGGATTTCTGAGCCAGCTGTATTTCTTTACAATGCAATTGATCTTTATAATTCAAGTGATTATTCCTTAAACCTTTTGAATTTAATTTTGTTACTTCTCTGCTTTTCATGCATCACTTAATTGCTTTTTGGAGAAAAATAATCAATGTAAAAAAATACATTTCATGACTAATGAAATGTAATTCCATAAAGATTGATTAAACTTTTGGGAAGCATTCCAGCCTGAAAGTAATAGCTTTGGAGAATGAGTTTTCACTTGAATGGAAAATGCCGCTGGAGTCAGGGCCTTCCTATGACTACCAGAATCCTTGAATGCCTGCAGCGCCAGCCGAAGTCAGCATGATACACAACTCTTAACACCACCCAAAATCAGGCCCATAACCAGCTCCTCCCCTCTCCAGATCTGCAGCATCACTCACAAAAGTTTGGCTAATCTTACTCAGAGACACGATCAAGGGAAACTCAGTCTCACCTTGCTGGGAACAGATGTTGCAGCTGAAATGAAATATAAGTAAAATGAGTTTACTCCCTCCTCATTTGAATAATATATTTCACAGCCATCCTCCAGAGAAACTTAACCCGCTTCTGGTTTTCAGTTAGTACAGTGATACTGTTAGGCATGTTTACAACAACCCAGACCTGTTATCCAGACAATTGCCTTATCTGCAGATGGTGACTGGCACTATAGAAGAGGAAACCAACTCCTCAGTAGCAAAGAAGAGGTTTTCCAACTCCAGATTGTTAAAGAGTATGTCAAAACCTATATCACGAGGTTCTCTCTTCCTTCTAGCACTTTCTTTTAGCATCTACTCTCATAATTCTCATTATTCTTCACACCTGTATCTGTTAAATTACTTTTTTAAACCCAAAAGGAAAATCAGGGTACTGGAGATAGAGAGATTATAGCAGATCTGGGAGAGAAGAAGCTGTGCACTATCTCCACTGGCAAATAGGTGTAAAAAGCAGAAATGTAGAAGCTACACATAATAGCTTCCAGTGCTTCCTTTCTCAGGACTCCCAGCCCCTAAAGTCAGAGCTTCACCTCCTATTCCATGCATTCTTCCCAACTAATGCAAGGGCCTTTTGATATTCCAATGGCCTTGATTTCCCCCCACCCATAATCCAAATTCCACCCCCACCCCGACCCCCATCTATCCCCACTCCCTAAAGGGCTGCTTTGCCTTCCCATTTGAGAGCTCAGGAGATGGTCGGGGCTCTGCCCAGCTGCCCAGGACTGCTACTGGAGCTTCAGAGCAAAACCCTCACTGTGCTTCTCCCACTCAGAGAAACCTCAGAAATCTTCTTACTGACCATCCTCTACAGTCTGACCCAGACCATTCCCTCCCTTCACCCTCCTTTGCAAGTGTGTGCTCTTTCACATAACAAAAATATACCCAAGGGGCGCTCTGGAGGCAGAAAAAAGGCGTATACATGGGAAAAGCCAGAAGTAAGGCTCCTTATTCCTGTAAAACTTACGGGAATACCTTTACAAGCTCCATAGTTTAATTCCACCAAGTCTGAAAAAGTATTTTCTTTGTAATTTTTAAAATGGCCATGTTTCAGAAAAATATTTTTGTTATTTTGTAATGAGGTAGTGAGAGCAGAATTTATTTGTCACCTTTAAAATGTTTTGGTTTTTTTCATTATCTCTCCTTGCCCCTTGCATAAGTCTTCCTAAAATAGACACTCCCTTTCTTTTCAGCATCGTCATTAGAGGGATTTTCAAACACCTAATCACGCTATGACCTTTTTCTGATTGCCCTTTAATTTAACAGTATCTTTCCTAAGATAGGATAACAGGCCCTTGTGCAGTAGATAATGTGGGAATCATAGTATATATTAATTTCTGTTTTCCTCTTCATCTGCCTTACTCTCTTAGCTTTTTTTGCGAGAGGCACTGCGGGAACCAGTCCTCATCAGGCTGTCCACAGTTAAGCAGATACCTCCCTGAGTTCAAAGGAGCAGTGGTGAGGTACAGTGAGATGCAGTTTACAGTGCCTGACTATGATTTCAGGAGCGCTCCTCTGCAGCTCTGCCAAAGATGTACAGACCTGTCCACTACAAGGAAGGGGTCAGTGTGGCTGGGCTGATCAGATCCAATCTCTGACCCTTTACTGCAGGCCACTATGCTGTTGTCCTTTTTCCTTTCAGTGTATATTATTTAGCATTTGTTGACCTTGCACTCACTTCACTACATGTTTTATAACTGAATTTGACTGTTCTAAGTAACTGCCTGCCACCTGCAGATTTGACTAATGACCAAACCTCTTCCCCTTCCTTATATATAGAACTTAAACAAATTGAAAACTTTGGGGCACCCAGCTGCTAACCTTGTGTCATGACAGAATTGGACAAAAGGTGAGAGCCTAAGATAAAAAAGGGTATAGATCACTCTGAAGTATCTAACAGTTTTAGTTATTGTGATGGTAACACTTTGATGACTATTAGGTTCTTTGCCTTTGAAAGATTATCTTTAACAGAAGAAGGCATGAAATGAGATAAAACCAGACAGTGGCTGATCAGGATGACCTAATTTAGCTGTGAATTTTGCACTGGGCTTTAATGACACCAGGATTACATTCAGTCATAATTTGTATTTTATCCCCAAAAAGCACCTAAACAAACACATGACATAACAAGCCATACCCAGTCTTGACAAGTAGATGTCCTTGGTTAAAAAAACACATATTTAAATGTAGGATAAGGTTATTAGAAGGAGATTTTTAGTACATGGTTCATAGGATTAGCCCTGAATATTGTCCTTGATTACGACTGATAACATTTCTTTTGGAGTGAGGAGAGAGGATGCCAGACAGCCCTCACCAAAGGGATGGCACAAAGACTGATGCAGGAGGAGAGCTCCACATAAATGGTTTAGCAAGGCTGCAACTAAAAGGAGTCCAAGTAAAGGGTCTTTAAGGAGGCGGGGGGAGAGCAGTCACCTCCGAGGGAGACACAGTATGCCATCTTCTTATCAGGAAAGGAAAATGAAGCAGGCAAATAGGTAACTGGATTTAAATACATCAGCTGGTTCAAGGCAGCACAAAAAATGACCAGCTGTTTAAGCTATAGAAGTTTATTGCTGCCAAGGGAAACGTGAATGCCCTCTGCCCTGCCCTGTCTCCCAGAGAGGCATGCAAGGAAAAATTCCTATGAAAAGGTTAGTCAGAGCTATGGTGATGTCTTGCTGCTGTTATATTTAGCTTATTTGAAGTACTTCAGATACAGATGCTATTTAGTACAATAAAATGAGTCATGATGGACTGCAATTAAGAGATTGAAACCCTCACCGAGTGCAGAAGAGGGGAAAATCAGTTTCCTGTTTGTGTAATCTATTAGCCTGTGGGAAAAACTCCCAAAAGCAATCATACTTGCCCAGAGGTACATGGAAAACCAGTCCAATTTATGGAAGAGTACACAGGTACACAGTCAATCAATAGAAACCCCTCCTTGTGCTCCAAACTCCAGGCTTAGTCTCCCAGCAACCCTGTGAAACAAGGTGTGAACAAATATCTCATCCATTCCAAACCTCTATTAAGCAGAGATGTCGAAAAACAGGTGATGGTCTCTGCACCTTCTTTACATGTTCTTTACATATTCAACAGCTCAGAAACCATTTTTTATGCATGTTTAATGTCACTATATTCTGGCTTATTCTCATGAGTAATTAAGATCTGTTTCTCCCTGAACTTTGGGCTCCTTGAAGGTAGAGGAATCTTTGACCATAGATCAATTAAGAAATTGAAGATGGAAAAACATGTCCATTAAAAAGTGTTGGATATTAATTTGTAGTCTCTTAGGCTCCCACTGCGTTAGTCCAGCTAAAGTTGCACTAAATGGGAGTAATAGTTAAAGACTGGCAGAGAAAAAGAAGTATTAAAACAAATATAAACAAGAAACAAACCTCTAATTCTTTCCCTTTCCAAACACCTTATTAATTTTGCCAAGAAGCCAATTTGATGAGAATAAAATGGCTCACTGAAATTAATATACAGCATTTTGTTTTGCCTTGCATGTATGATTTGCTTTCATTTACAGTTTAATTTTTTAGGAAAAGAGTCCTGACAGAGCCTTACTAAAGGAAAATCCACTCCTGCACTCACTCATTGCATTATTATAGACCAACATGAACACAAAATATCTCAAGAATGCTTTAGGGGGATACGAGCTTCATTAGAAAGATAATCCACCACAATATGATAAAACATAAGGTAGCTATTCACTCTACCATGGCACAGATGAGGACTTTATTTTAAACCCATAGCAGATTGAATTTTTGCATGATGTTTTCTTTAAACTGCCTTGCTTAATCTAGAAATACATTAAAATACTCATCTGCCAGCTGTGCTGGTTTCAGCTGTAGCAAACTGATGATTAGTATCCTCCTGACATTATTTTCTTCACATGGAATAAAAAAATCCTGTCACAGGATTACAGAAGAGGAAAAAATCTAAAGTTCATTATGTCTTGTCTTTTGGTTTTTATCTTACCCTTGAATTATTTTCATAATTAACAAGTCTGCTACAATTAAGCAGATTTGCAAATATCTCTGTTGCAGAAATGTAAAAAGCTATGTTTGCCAAGTTTAAAAAAAAAAAAAGCAACTAACATTTTAATCCCGCTAATTTGTAGAAATGCTTTCCACAGCCACCTAAAATGTCTGTATTCAGTGTGAAGACTTGTGATGTTTCGTGATACATTTATGGTAGAATCCAGCCCACTGACTTCGGAAGGTGACAAGCATTTTTTACTATGTCTGTTCTTCATTCTCAGCCTCCAAGGTCATTTCAAGAACTCCCTAGATCAGCTCAAGAGCTAGACTAGCTATACTTTATGCTTAAAGATACATTTTATCCTGACATACTGTTGACAAGTGCCAAGTATTTATCCTGACATAGTGTCGACAAGTGCAAAGTATTCAATCCACTAGGATTCTTCCTTTTCCTTTGGTATAGATGACAGAGGCACCAAAACCACTGAACTAAGTGCAAGCAAAATGGTTTTTTTCCATATAATTTTTAAGCATATTATGCATTTTTGAGCCTAGGTGCAAAATATAACACCCATGTTTAAAGGACACCAAAACCCCTTAGTCCAATTAAGCTGCATATATGTTGACAAGCAATGCAGACCAGCAGAAGTTGCTTTGTAAAGTGAAATAGCTGATGAGGACCTGACAACCTCCCTTCTCATATTGCATATTTTTTCCTATATCAAACTAGCTGTGTTCTGCTGTCACAAACTGATTGCTCACTTGCCACTGGTGAACTCCTGGAGGGCATCTTCCAGTTCAGTTTGACACAAAGTGTATCCAGTTCATGAGCTCTGAGACTGTTCCACAGTGCAAACCAAAGCACGGCACAGGAGTACAACTGAGAAGTTCACTGAATTTAATGGATGATCCATAGATATCCTGTAATTCTTGATCCTTCCCTCAAAGCTAGACCCTTCGGGAGTACTTGTTCTATACACGTTTCGGAGGCCTGGTACTCAGCCATAATAGATTACACTGGAACCCACTTTTCTTCTTATCACACGGGGTAGCACTACAAGAAAACAAGTTATTGTGGCACAAGCCCATCAGGGTTAGGTTTCTACCGAAACAGATTACAAAAATTTTAGCCTGTCAGACACTTTTACCTTTCACTTCAGAATGGGTGGCTGGGCTTCAGATATCTTATAAAAATTACTAATTCTAAGTGAGAGCTCAAGCACACATGACCTCCTGACACGGTTTGTTTTGCCTTAGAGAAGTTACAGGTTGAAGTCCTTCACTCTCCACTACTGCTCCCCTGAAAGCTCAGTGCAGTGATAGGGCACATACATGTCCATCATCACTGACTTTCAGCAGCTTCCAGAAGGAATCTGCCATTAAGTGGAGTCTCCATGCCTATTTCATCCTTGGTTATTTTGCCAAGGCATCAGTGACTCTGACAGTAGTTTTGCAATGTGGGCGATTCTCTGACTGTAGCCCATTGGCTCCTTTCACATATATCAACAAAAAGCCATCAGGTAGGGGTATTTATTTTTGTTCTTTCACCTAGGGGCAGATCTGAGTCAGTGACCTTGGAATGAAGGGCTTTATGTTTCAGTATCACACTTCCCAAGAGATGCTGTAACTGGGGCTGCTGAAATACCTAAAGATATAATTTTTCTAAGCAGTCACTGAAAGAACTTCATTTTAACAGCAAAATGACACTACTCTGGCTTACCCACACATACTATCTCTACTTTTAAAGACAGAAATGTGATCTTCACACAGATAACTGCAAATTTTTCTCTTGATATTATTCTTTTCCTTCATATCAGTAAAAGTCCCACCCCAAAGCTTTCTCAAAAGCAGGCATGTGTAGAAAACTGATTTTTCTCCTGTGATTTTAAATAAGAAAAAAAAAATCATAGGTTAGAGTAGGCTGTCATTTTTTTCTTTTAGATGTGATCATTCCAGCTCTGGGACCAGGGCTAGTTGGTAACTCTCCTTGCTTTACTCCAAAGGAGGAATATCAAACATAGCAGATAGATGCTTTTGTGTTTCATCAGACTGCAGGCTGGCAAATAGACTAAAATCCATTGGCCCAGTTCCTACTTTTCCACCACTAATCTGGGGGCAATGTCACTGTCATCTAGAGCAATCATGGATAATCTGCAAAAGGCAGTCTGTTTGTAGCACTAAGGACAGGAGTGGGAATGCAGATGCAGTCTACAGTGCAAATAAGACAGCATCTCAGTGAATATACATGCTTAGCTTCCAAAATCCTAGAAGTGAAGAAGCTGTCTTTAGCCATTTTGCCCTCTTAGAGGAGCAATAGCAAACTTGGTCTGGAAAGTGAGATGCAAAAATTAGAAACTATGAGGCAAGTGAAAGAATAACGTTGCAAGCAACTGAATATCTGAAATACCTTCTAGATATATGGCCAGGATATGAGGGATAAAACAGGAATAACCAAAGGCTTAACTAATTGGTGTAACTGGTATCACAAACTCCCAGTGGAATATAGTAAGTACACAACGAGGTATCTTGGGAGAGCTGAGAAGTACCTGCAATGCAGTGGTAGAGGGGATATTTATCAAAAGAGCTTTCTGAACTTCAGAAAAAATGCAACCAATGTAAGATATCTTTAATGGCTCTGGTGAGACAGAAAGAAAAGGTACTATTATGGCAATGTCTCCACTGCTGTGGATATGGTTGTTTGGAGGCAAAAGTAAGGACAACCCAAGAAAGGCAGCCTGTTGGTGACTGGGGTTATGACTTTCCTTCCTGTATTTTTGAACAATTACACCGTGGGGCCCAAAATGTTTGCTGCATGTGCTGGAGACAATATTTTCTTTGGAAGGGGGGTTATTAGGACAACAGGTATTTTAAATTTGTTTCTGACTAAAGTGGAAAATAATTTGGGCTGAAGAAACATTGTTGGAAAGAGGAAAAGAAAGAGGGTTACAAAATAAGGACAGCATTTTGAGAAACCAGACATCAATGGAAAGAATTTATTGACAGGGTCTTTTTCCTAAATAATTTGTCTTCTAAAAAAAAGATGTGAGACCTGGTGGCTGATGGAAACATTATGCCAACCATACAATTGAAACTATCTCAAAGTTAAGAAGTCTAGTAGAAGACATTTTGACTGTATTAGTAGCAATTTAATGGGAAAAGGAACTGCATGCAGAATGAAAACAAGGACACATTCTTAAGCATATAAAAGAATTGCTCAGATATCTAGGTTAAACTCGGCAAGGCTGAGGCTAAAATGCGTTATAATTAACAAGGGACATAACAAGCAACAAGAAAAGATTCTACAAATACACTGCACATTAAAGAAGTAAAAGGAAGTATTAAGAAGGAGATGAAATACCGAATAACTCAAGGAAGGCTGAGGTATCTAATGCCTTCTTTCAATCCTCAAATAAATGTTAACTATGATCCAATACTTAATTAAATTACACTTTTAAAAGAGATAGGCATGACTTCCCGAATATGGGAAAGGACAGTGAAAAAAAGATAGAGATTTTCAATTTAGCTTAGTCCAATGAATTTCAATTAAGTATACTTAACAAAGCGACCACAGTAATCTCTGAATCATAGCACTTACCTTGGAGAGTTGATGAAGGATATTAGAATTCCCTGAAGACAAAAATAGGGCAATCACAATGTCACACTTCAAAAACGGGAAAATATCTCTACTTAGGAGGGTACAAAACAGTCTCTGGACTGTTCTTCCTTGAAAAATTCTGAGACAATTTACCAAAAATCCATTTATAAGGCACAAGAGAATATGATGGTGATAAAACCAGAAAACATGGAGTTATCAGGAACAAATCGTGTCAAGTCAACCTCATTTCTTCCTTTGATTACTGGCCTAGCTGGATAAGGGAAAAGTCACTATTGTGATATATATGGACTTTAGTAAGGCTTTTCTAATATCTAGAATAAATTCTAATCTTCTAGTACACAAACAAACATCTAGATAAAAACACATTCAGGTGGGCTGAAAAAAAATGTAGAGAACATGACCTGTGAGGGAAGACTAAGGAAAACAAGATCAGTTTTGTCTAAGAAAGAACTGGGAGAATATACCATAACAGTTATTTTGTATATATGGGCATATATATGAATATATATATATGAAAGGTGAGATAAAAAAGCGTGAATTGCAACATAGGAAACTGGGACTTGATATTGGAACAAATATTTTTTATTTTAAGAGTAGCTGAAACACCATAATAGACTGCCTGCTTCCTTTGGGCATGTAATACCTCAGTTCAGAGGAAAAGTTTTCTTTCATTTATTTTGAATAAGCGATGACAGCAATATTTCAAAGATGTCCTGCTGCCTTCAAGCAATGTTTGTTTCTTGGGTCAACCAAAAGTCTGTCAAAACTTGAGAATTATGCACCTAACACAGGACTTACAGTGACAACTAATCTTTAAGCCCAAAATTTATGAGAAAAGTTCCTTGTTCAGCAGCTACCTACCTACCCTTGAGCTCATTTGGATCTCCCTGTTTGGTCTGAAAATTACACATATACAGACAGTTCTGCCCCTGTGGGATACAGAACAAAGCCTAAATATCCAGAAGGTGTGGACTTCACCAGCCACCAAAAGTACAATGAAGAAATCTCATGCAAAAAAAAAGGCAGCCAGATATCCTATGCTTTATACCATAGTTTGATGCTTGAGGGAGCTCCTGTTACCCCCTTCCACAGGCTACTCTAACCATCAAGTCTGAGACCAACCCTAAGCCAGGTCTGGTGCTCATGAAAGGTGAATAGAATTACTTCCAGAATAAAGCTGGGGCCTGAGTTACTTTGTAGAAAGTATTGTCCTATATCTTTCCCAGGAGGCAGAGGTTTACAGTAAGGCTGCAGTATCCTTCACTGTGGCCTTTTTGTTCAGGTGACAGAGGGAAGGTGGGCATGGAGAGCCACTCCTGAGCCCCCAGCAGACTGAATTTTCCCTGTACTCTGTCACACAGCACAGCCAGTCCCCAGTGTGTAGGGTATCCTAAGTGTTTTGTTACACCTTACAAGCATTTCTCAAACTGATGGTGTTCTTATCGACCAAAAGCAAGGTCTAGTGAGTGGAACTAACAGCTTGTCAATACGGCAATGTAGCGTATTCACTGAATGACTGCACACAAAATGTCTCTGGTTTTCTGTTGCAGAGGGAGAAACATCAAATGAGGGAGAATCCAGCAAGTAGTCAGCCAAACAAAAGTGCATATGACCTAAAAATATGACCTATTTCAGCATCAACAGCTGTCTGCATTATACAGTATAGTCAAAGGTAAATATTCTCACTTACTTCTGAGACCTACTTTAAAATGTTAAGAATTAAATTATTAAAAAACTAAAATTGAATGTATTGATTATCTAACTCCTGACATAAGTGATAACCTAACATTCAAGCAGCCTTGTTCCCTTTATAAATTTGCATTCATATGGGTCAATTTCCATTGCTCATTCATTTCAAATAGCAGCCACTTGAACATTTCTTTCCAGTTTGGGGGTTTTGGGGTTGGGGGTGGGTGGGTGCTTTTTTGTTATGTTTTCCTTAAAATAGAGCTGGGAAGCAGAATTTGCAATTAATATTTTGACATCTTTTTTTCTTCTCTTTATAAACACCCACCACATTTTCCCAAATGCTTTCATTATTCAGAATTGTTTGTTGAATTATTTCTTCAGGTAACTCCTTCCTGTAGTTTTCCACTAGGATCCTGATGTTACTGTAAAAAAATCAGAGTTGCTACATGTGGAGACATGAAATACATATCTATTTGTCTGCATACCATCCAGACTGTCACATAAGGCTTCATTTTTGTAGAAACCTTACACAAATTGCAGATAAACAATAGAAAAATTACATCTGATCACAACATGCTGGATTCCTTTTTTTCTGATGACAGGTATTTGACATTCCCTTGAATGGTTTGCAAGAGCTTTCTGATTTCTGCATCATTTTCTAAAGATAACCAAGTTTTTGACTACACTGCCTAGTCATTTAAAAAGAGGGCAGAAGGAAAGGAATGTAAATGAGGACAGAAAATCCATCCTTTTAACCAGAGTTTTAGTGCCTTTGCAAAATGCTATTTTCCAAAAGCATGTCAAAGGACAAATACATATGTCGAAACCTGAAGCTATCACAAACTGGAATGGTACTTCTGCAACCAGCTGTATTAAAAACTTGGTGATGATCTTCTTCACCCCTTCTGCTCACTTCCTAGTAAGCAAACAATACTTACTCTTTCTCCATTTTTCTCATTGCTTCTCCCTCTTTTCAATTTGTATTTTTGCTTCAAGCTCTTTCTCTGACATAGGTCTCCACTGTCTTCCACTGCAGCAGAAGTGGAAGGTGGCAATGTTGGCCATGATGGCTCACCCACAGACTGGCCCACATCAGCAAGAGCTTGCACTCCAGCTTTGAGACAACATGCATCAGTCTTCCAAAAGTTAAATAAACTGTAGGCACCTGTGATACAACTAAAATATTCTTCTCCAGTGTTGATTCATTTCTTTTTACATCCTCTTTTAAAACACAATGCAAAACATTAGCCTAGTACCTTCATTAATTCAGCAGTTAGAAGACTCTAAAGGACTTTCTTACACCACACAATTCCCTTTCTGAAGCACTAATCCAGGTTACGTTAGTGAATACATGTGTTATATCAATAGTGGAAAAAAAGAAAAAAATCCATCCAACTTACTGCTACTGAAATGCTCAGATATGTCCTCACTAGTTATGTTTACTAGTTTATCCACTCATTACCACCTCAAGGCAGCATACATTACATGTATAGATGGAAAAGTTTCACTCATATTTTCTCCCCTCCAGGAAGTTTCCATTGTATGTGTCTCACATTGTCTTTAGATAATAATGGTATTGTCAACACAGTGACTTCACTAGCTTGTGACAGGTTAATCCTTTGAAGAGCTTCTATTCAGACTAGCACACAGAATCTTTACCATTTGTCAGTGACATAAAACACATGGAATAGCAGATGCCATAGCCCGGATGCCAGAGTAATGCTTGTCTTTCTATTTTTCTGTATTTATGGTGATTCAGTGAAAACATAATGAAGAAGAATGAAAAGCATTTTTTCACTTACTTCATGGAAAGCATTTTTTCATTTACTTAAAAGATAATTGAGATAATTAGATGAAAGGAAAGAACTTATTAAACAAATATAAGTCACTAAAAATAATATAAAAGCAGTATTTTCCGTAATACAAGCAGTAAGAGCTTAAAAAGTAACATTGCTTGACTATGCATTTACATTTTCATTACTGACGTTCTTTCTTTTTATTATTGTCTTATTCAAAAGTCCAGCTGTACTCACGTTCAAGAAAACGTGCTTTTACCCAGCCAGGCTCACACTTGAACCTAAGAGGTCTTTATTCAAGTTAATTTTACATTCTTTATACCCTCCCTTCTTTCTTTATGTTCTAAAACTTACACTGAGAAGTACTTGTGACTTATTGAATCAGCTAACAAGCAAGTACTCAGAACGTGTTTAACACGCAATGAATGTTCATGTACCACTGAAAACCACACACGGCATCACATTTGCAGTTTCAGCTTAACATGGGATCTTGACTGTAAAACAAGTTATGGAGACCTATTTTTTCATGTAGCTGACAGTGCCCCTTTTTTACAACACACTCTATGGCTAAAATGGCATTGGTCAGACAACATGTTCCTAAATTTATAGAACACAGTTCTATATTGAACACTACAATGTAACCATCATAACCATCACCCCCAATTCACTTCAATCATAAAAGTCTGGAAAAGGAAAAGAAGCGTGAGTTTTGAGTCAGCTCAGGTTGTTAATAACCTCCACTTTATTGTACATCACATAGTGTTTCTATTATTTGTACAAGGACCCCTTTCAGATTTTTAACATTGAGGGTGTCTACCTCACTGTAGTAATCTGTACCACTAGATGCTATTTCAGAAAAAAAAAATAAATGTTTTGGCTTAATCATTTTTGCCTTCAGCTGGTTGGAATGTAACTTTTATGGCCTGTGGCATCTTCCCTCTTTTACCTGTTTCAGGATGCCTGCCACTGCTGATATCCAACATTATAAAATGTGCTGATGTTACCTAGATCTACAGTCCTTTGATTGAGGCCTCCAGTCATAGTATTGGCAAAGTTCATGCTTAACTGAACTTTGTTAACATGTTTGTTAACAACGTGTTACTGCCTTACTAAATTAGGCCCTTAAAAATTAACTCCCTCTTGGAATTTTTGTTATCCGCACAAAGAGCTTAGGGTGCAGTTTTGTAGCTCTACATCTGAGATGCTGACTGTGAATGCCACACCAAAATTAGGAATGCAAGCTCAGGTTCAGCGCACAATGAAAACTTTCAGTGGGGTAAATTTTTATATTTTTAATCACATTGAGTAGTATTGTAGTTTTCAGATACCACCAGAAATAAGAAATCAGTAAGCATGGGCGTGCAGAAGATATATGGATTTCAGAGGTTAGGAATAACCACAGTTATGCATGGCTGTTGGTGTAACTCCGGTAAACCATATGCTTGAAAAATGCTGAAGGATGGGATTCTTTCTCAGTTCAGAATATAAATCACATTTGGCAGGTAGCAAATAAACTCTGTGTTTTGCTGAGCATATGAATGCTAACATTGCCAATTTTTTCATAGCATACAAATATGTTTATAAGTTTTATTTATTAGCACAAGTCTTGAGAATTAATATAACCCAAAATGACACTTAAAAGAGTGAAACTATATTTGAGGTGATTTGAGCCCAACTGTGGCTACTTCAGTGGCACAAGAGTCTTTTGCTTCTTTTAGATTGATTCCAAATATCTTGCAAAATGCAGCTTCTAAGTACAAATATGAATGAAGGTGGCATATGTTGAACATTATGAAAGGTAAGTTTTATTAGACGAAGTAGAAATTATTTCTGACACAGTAAAAATCAAGGAGTCAATAGAAGGTTCGTTTTGTGGACAATCACATTTTTAGCCCAGAGAACTACTTAAAATATCTGAAATCTAATTCTGTATCTCTTTCAAGAACTGAGAATGTAATAACTCTCCAACAGCACCCATATTCAAGCACCACAAGTTTGAAGTAGGATAACAGGACCTATTAAATGGAAAGTGCAATTTGGAGGGGTGAAACAGCATAATGGTAAAAAGCAAATAATTTCCTTGTGATTTTGTACACATATGAGGGATGAAGTTTGCTCTCCACACTGTATCTGAGGACCAGTGACCAGGCTATAATGAACATGGTTACATTTTGAAACAAAACAAGTGGAAAGCTGGGAAAGAAGCATTTAAAATCAAAGATTGTCACTCTTAGCCAGTTGATTCAAATTTTCTGAACCTGAAGTCATAGCAGTATGTGGGAATATTTTGATTTATTTCAATGGAATTTGGTTCTGTACTGCCTGAAGTAAATGCTGGGGAAAAATAAAAATTTAATTTAAAAAAAATCCAAATGTGAATGCTCACATAGTTTAGCAGGAGACAAATGTGCTTTACATGTAGTTTGTAACAAGCAGACAAGAACATATGGCCACCACTGCCTGTACAGAATTCAATCATATCTTATCAAAACCGTGACATATGTTCTTCTGCTTTGCTGAGTAGCTAAATGTCATTATCTCATCATGCTTTGAAGTGGAAAGTCCCTGTTTTGCTGGCACAACCAGGTTATAAATGGCTGTGTTACGAGGCAGTGACAACCCCTAAGTCAGTGTATATGTTCAGTTATTTATTGTTATCTTTGCATCTTTCTTCCCTTTTTTGAAAGCATTCTAGAATCATTAAAATCTTTAGGGGAAAAAAAAAAACACAGCTCCCCGGTCTTGAAAAAGTCTTTAATCTTTTTTTTAATAAATTATTCTAGTTTGAAATTCTTCTTAGGAGCTGTTGGAACAAGGCACATTGATGCTTACATTTAGACCAGGCTCAGCCAGTTATTTTAGCACATGTTCCCTTCTAAGCACACCAAGACTTTTCTCAGAAGAGGGGAAGGCCTTTATACATTGAAGATGTTAAAAGTAATACAACACAACTGCATTGTAACAAAACCATATAGCAGCAAGCTTAATTCTGACTGTATTTGTAAGCCAGCACTAGGCCCTGTGCTAACCAATATACAAAATGAAAAAAAGTCATTGCTGCAGAAAGTTAACTAAAGATTCAAGAAGTATACTTTTAGTAGACTCTAAGATGGAGAAAATAAGATACAGTATTATCACATACTATAAAAGTGAGATGTTATATATATGTATGGTAGGATCTAGTAAGAAACAGTCTTTGAATGGCTAAAAAGAAAGAAAAAAGCAATGCTGTCTGCACTAAAATAGAGAGGCAGTTTTACAATGATAATTTCCGAGTGCAACAATACCCTCTCAGACTCTTCTTCAAGCTGCGTATGTTTTAATGTTGATAATATTTATCTGTCAAATCATACAGGGAACACTGACAGAAAAACCTAGCTGATGACAGTGTGGAACGTTCCAGGAATGGCCTGAACTTGGTTCAGCTGCCTCCCATTATTTTTCAAGCACTTTTCAAATTTCATGTAATAAACTTAATTTTGAAACAATATTATACAAGTTTATTTGATTTTCTGCACTTGCCCCTTGGCAAATAAAAAGAGAAATGAGCCAGTATTGACAAAGATGGCATGTATAGGTAGGTGATTACAAAGCAGCACATCAATCTCATTCCATCATGATGAAGTAATATGCATCGGGGGCACAACTGCAACCAATTAATAAAATATTTAATTTGAACACCACAAAAAATGAGACAAAAGTGAAGGAGGCAGCAGTTTTGCATCAATAACTGAGTGTACTTCCACAAACAACACTCTTAAGAGATTTTGTTATGCAGTGGAAAAAGCTGCTATAGGATTTATTATTAAA
The DNA here is from genome assembly GCF_963210335.1 of Falco punctatus. Lineage (NCBI taxonomy): Eukaryota > Metazoa > Chordata > Aves > Falconiformes > Falconidae > Falco > Falco punctatus. The sequence goes on from NC_137583.1 coordinate 75,103,264, forward strand.
AGAGTATTTATTTTTTTTTCTGCAGAAGGAGAAGAGAGAGCAAGTACAATGCAGAAGCTATTCAGGCCCTCTTGCCACTAGAAAACAAGAAATTAAATCAATATCTAGGGTGAGATGTTCAGTAGCTGTAAATCAACACGGTTTCCATTGGCATAATACAAAGACATTGATTCACTCTACCCAAGGATTTGGCCGCTAGCATTTTGCTGTAAGTAGGAAATTCTTAAAAGTTAAGAAATGTTTAAGAGAAAGGTTCATCTTGTAACACAGCACACATCTACAATCCAGGGATATCAAATAGATAATAGGTAATTATCCACTCATGAGAAGATTCTTTACTGTGATAGCAATTTACTCTAGGCAAGGTAGTTAAAAAAAAAAAAAAAAGAAAAGAAAAGATTAGCATTATCTGATTGGAGAGCTCAAGCAGTCACATAAAAGCATGTGTCCAAAATTAGACAAAAGTCCTTTAATGAAGCCAGCACAAAGGTACAAACCCAAGTGTCGTTTCTCCAAGGTGATCGATGCCCTCCTTTAATAGAAGCCAAGAAAGCTCAGACACTAGTAGGAGAAAAGCAGTTTTACAGTCGCATCTCCACTAAACTTTTAACCTAAACTCCTCACCCTTCCCATTGGCCCAATCTTTTGACTTCAGTGCTTCTTCTTACAGCATTTGAGACACATGAGATTGACTATGCAAGTCAGACAGAAGATGCATCTAGCACACACCTTCCACAGCAAAAGGACAAGGACTTGTGTTATGCTGAAAGACGCAAAAAGGAACCTCTCAAAAGGAGAGACAGTATCTGCCCATACTAATATTTAAAGTCAAGCTTAAAGGAAGTTCCCGAATGTTCTGAGCCACATCAGCCATCCTGCTACAACACAGCCCACTTAAAGCCATCAACATTGGCATTTTTAATAACCAAAGTAGAGTGTCTGTCCAATTTAACGTGTAGACTACTTTTTAGGCTAGCTCCTGACAAAGAGCGAAAGAGATATGTAGAAGGATTGTGAAGCAGAAGCAGACCACTTAGTGTTTGCTACTGACAGAACTGCTACACTTAAGACCATCAAAACAAATTGAATTTGAAACATTGCAGAAAGTGTCAAGCTCATAGAAAAATATCAGTAAGATCAGCGTAATCAAGGTGGACAGGTAGTGAGAGTTTAACTATGAGCTGAACACCAGCTAGACCTGACATTATCACTGCAAGTGCAAACAACTGGAATTGTATGTTCTAATTTACATAACCTTGTCACATTTCTATAATCCATCCTGTTCAAAGCTGACCTGTAGAAAGTGTTTAGAAAATACCACAGTTCTGTTTTGTCCATTTTCCCATTGCCTCAAGGATCATTGAGCAGCTGGTAGCCATGCAACATGTCCTGTGTGTAGGTCACATTGCCTTCTCCAAGAGAGTGCTAGAGGTAGAGGAGAAATAGGAGCTCTAGTAGTAAACAGGCAACAGTTAATCCTGATGACAGAATAAAGAATGAAAAACTGAGATTTTTTTCCACCTTCATTTCACCTCCAAAGATAAATTTTATCTTCAATTTTCTCACAAGAGCATCCTCCATGCAAGATGAACTATAAAAATGCAATTGTTTCTGATCACTACTGTGTTGAACTCAAGAATATGTTTCTTCCTTTGCTTTAAAGCATGTGTTAGTGATGTTGCATTGTCAAAATGAGGTCTTATATCAGTCAAGATATAAATATAAAAAGATTACTTTTCCTCTGATTTCCAGATAAACCATTAATTATACCATATAGCAGATCAAACTGGGTTTAGGTGCTTAGAAGAAGAAATGTCTTAGCAGTGTAAAATATGTATGCAAAGTTTCAACAGATGACATTTTGCTAACAAGTTGTAAGCTCCTCAGAGATGCAAGTTTAGGATGGTTTAAGGGAAGCATTTGTTTGGGCAGCTACTGGTCATAATCTGAAGTTCTTTTTTAATTGGAGCATTTGTGCCTAGTTTCATGCTAGCTTTATATGCTGCTTTTTTCACATTCTCCTAGCTACCTGGTATTCACTGTGCTCATCCATGGTGCCAGTTAGCTTGCATCTGCTCTAGTACTGCATCATTGAAATGTGCCTTTGCTTTGCTTCAGGAATCAAAGAAAAAATTATAAACAATTAGTAACTAAATGGTCAAGCTGCTTTCAGATCAGGATGTGGGTTAGGGAAAGCTAAATAGGGCTGTTAGACACATTTGCAGTTCCATAGTCACGTGCTCTGTCCCATATCTCATCAGTCAGCTCCTTGGAGCTATTTACAGCAGTTTCAGGACTGTTCTACACAATATTCATAACCTACAGATACTCAAGATGTTTTGAGCATCCAGCTTTCCCAGTAACTATACATTCCTGTTCTAAATGATCTAATGTCAGACATTAACACTACCATATCATTGAAAAGTACATACAGGTATCATTATCTAGCCTGTTCATCTGGGTTTTATTGTTGTTTAATGCTCTAAGACTGCTTCAAAGTGAAGTTAACATATTAAGAAGAGGCTATAACGTTGGTAGAAAAAAAATTCATCATAAAAGTATACAGCCACATTCAACTTCCTTCCATGAAATACAGACCATCTTATTTATTGTGTGATTATCATCCAGTTGTTATTTATCATCCAGTTGTAAAAAAAAAAAAAAAAAAAAAAAAAAAAAAAGAAGTGAGACTTATTCTTGCGGTTGGGTTAATGAAGCTACATTTCAAACAAAGCTGAATTTCAGGATTCAGCAGGCTTGCCAAACCTATGATCTGGTTTCAAGTGAGCAGTTTGTAGAGAGAAAAAGGGAAAGCTAAGTTTGAAACAGTATGCTTGTGGAAGTAGCAGTACTGTTTGTCACTAACAGTGAGGGCAACAAGTAGTTCAGATGAAAGAATCTGATTCGTTAATGCTTTTAAAGATGTCGTTGCATCTTTAGACATTGTAATTCCACATCAACCCTTTCTGTACCTTATCAGCGAAACACATGTTATAAAAAAGTTTTTTTCCCATCTACTTGCAGCTGCAAAAGTCAACTTTATTCATATGACTTTTCTCCACATACTAGGAAAGCATATTTTGACTGATTTCTGGTTTGATTGCCATTCTTTGGTAGGGAGAGCAAGCCTGAAGTCCTATTGACTCAGAAAAAGTCTGAAAAGGCAGATTTTCCCAGGGTCATGCAATATGAGAATCTTGGGATTCATTTAAAATCACTCCAGTCCAGCTCATCCAGCAGCAAAGAAAAGCTTGAGACCTCTGAAGACTCCAAACAAAGAGGGAAATCAAGAACAGCTTTAAACCTACTCATTTGTTTTATTTATTAAAATCTAACAGCCATTTTTTGTTGTTATTCACTCAATATAATAAGCAGTACTGTGCAGGTGGCATCCCACGCTGTGTGTTCCCACAGAGGAATAAGCACAGTCATGTGGAGTGACTTCTCCAAGAGTTACTCCTTCTCCAGTAGTTACCACCTCACACAACAGGGTGGAGGGTGTACCAGCCAAGGCCAGAAGCAAGCAGAGCAGAGCTTCAGCTCCCTCTTTAGCAGGCTCTTCAAGTCAAAGGAGTCTGTGCACAAAGGGCAAGTCCCCATGCTAGAGTCCAGAGGGAAGCTTGTTAATTTCCTCCTAGTGCAACATGCCATAACCAAGAGCTACATGATCACTCACTGAGATATTATCTGATTCCTGATCAGCTGTTGTGCTACATAGCATTAGGTGCATTACACCCCTAAGTGTCAGCACCCAGCTGAGGTGCTATATTTTCGAAGTTGGTTTCACTTGGCAGTCATTAGAGAGCAGCAGGTTCTTGCCAAGTATTCCTCAAACTGCCTAATACCCCCTTGGCTGCAATTCTCTTTCCACTGATTACACAGGGAGCCTGGGAAGTTCTGGCTCCTTGTTTAGCTATCTGTTTTGCATGCCTACCTCTAAGCAGTGTGGATGCCCTTAGAGTCTGTAGGAAAAAAATGCTGTTTGGGTCCCCATGATTCACAGCAGAAGGAAAATTCTTCCCAAGACCATGTATTTGGCGTCCTGTCACTTATATCACACACTTCTGACAGAGATAGCCTATCTTCTGCCGGCTGATAGGGAGACACAAAGTTGAAGTCAATGAATCTTCCGTACAGGAAACTGCAATTCATCACTCACTAACATAATGTGGAACAGCCCCTGCCCACCGAAAGTGTGATTTTCTCTCAGGTGAAAGGATTCTATTTTATCATTGTGTCATGATATTTATTTTTTTAGAGACAGCAATGATATTTTAAAATAAGAAAAGAATTGATTTCTGCCTCTAATAAAAAAATAATAAGGAAGAACACACTCAAGATAATAACAATTATGAACAACCTTTTTCTGTTACTTATTTCTTTATACATAATGCAGCAGGATTCCTTCCAGACCAAGGTCACAAGAGTCACACAGTCTGCATACAGATGCATTGCCCCAATCCATCCCATCTTACTAAGATACCTCAAAACACTTCACCCAAGATCTGATACTCTCTGTGGAGAAAGAAAACTGGTTTTCCCCATAGGCTATACAGGAGACCAATGAGGTATTTAAATATGGTTAGGTTTTTTGACTGGTTAATGGCACAAGGACCAGATACCTTTATAGACCTAGATCTATTCTACAATTTGAAAGTATTTTTACATTTTAAAGAAGTTCCACAGCCATTTCAGACACTTTCATATGGAATAACATCTTTGCTTGGCCAGCTGGATATGCTGATACACGGTACATAATCCCAAATAATTATGTGGAATCTCTTGTCTGTAGAGACTGCAAAGAGATAGCAAACCAGCAACTGGACAACTGAAATCAAAATATGGAAATACTTATGGGGAAGACATACAGGGAGATGCCAAATTACACTAAGAATGGAGTTTAAAGTTACAGTGCCAAACAGCTAGCTATTCCCACTAAAGTCAGCAGAAAAATTTACAAGAGCAAGACACCTGAAAACCAAACCATTTAGTAAGATGTCAAGAATTAATTTAGAATTCAGACAGGACCGGTTTCAAAAGCACCACTTACTCAGGCTTTCTCTCCAAACTCCAAACCACTGGTATAGCCACTGGAAACAGGGCATTTAACTTGAAAATTCAATATGTATTTAAGGCACCAAGTCTCAGGCAATCAATTTAGAAAATCTTTGACCATTTATTTTCTTGTATAAAGTAAATACAACTAACCTGTTTCAGCTGCCAAAAGCACTGAGGGAAAGTGAGACCCTCTTGAAAGTAAAAGTTATCATCAGTAAAATACAGTCGTATACTTTATGTGCTCCCAAAACAAACCTAATAATTTTATATAAAACTTAGAGAAAACAAGAAAAGAGGAGTGTGCAATGCTACAGAACACAGGTAAACACAGTATTTTTTAAATGAGACTTGAAGCTTGGACCCAGAGCTACAGCCTTTGGGCCTCACTGAATTTTTATTTGAGCACAGTGGTGACTTTTATTAATGCTCTAATACACAGGAATGTGTCCTGAGAGTGCACTGACAGCTATTATCCTCCTGGGTGTATCAGAGTAAGACAACCAAGTGGCTTTGCAGGGCGACTTGTTCGAGTGCAGCCAGTGTGTCACCACAGACAACATGTATGCAGTAAACACTATGACCTGTATATACTATCCTGATCCTCTCACATACGTAAGGCTAGAAAAATGTAGCTTTTATTTTTCTTTTTATCTTACATGTTGGTTTTTTATCTGAAAAGACCCTCATTACAGACTAGTCGTAGTATTGACTCTGAGGATGTTCATTCCCTCTGAAGTGATAAATGGCCAATTCGTAACAGGGCTGGTTTGAGAACCAGCAATCAATACAGGCACTAAAGTATGGTTTAGATGGTCATTCTGGTTCTTATCGGTGTGCACAGACAACAATAACGCAAAAACACTGATACCAGGGTATTATGCGGTTACCTCATCTCTCTTTACTAGGGGACACTGCCCTTCATCAGCGTCATCAACAAATCAATTGGTCACTTAAGGAGATGCCTGTAAGTGCTCGTCTTGTCTCTTGCTTGAAATGTATTGCAACCATTTTTCCGTTAAGTTTCACATAAAAAGGATTTGCTGAAGCTGTGCAACTGGGATAAACCAAAGAACCGATTTGCTGAAATAGCTTAGAAATGGTTTAATATTGCAGTGGTGTCGACAAAGCAGATTTTTTAAAATTTCCTCCTGACAACAAAGAAAAATATCCACTCCAAAGCCACGGATAAAGGGAATCTATTTTTTTAAAGTTTTCCCACCTGTCTAAAAGGGGAAACAACATTCACCTGAAGGGCTTTGAGATCTACAAATGAGGACAGCACTATTAACTGTATTTTTTAAAGTGAGGTGACAACCAATGCTATAAAACAAAAATATCTTCACCTTAGCAAACTGACAGAAGAGAAAGATGAAAATAAATAGAAAAATAATGAAGCAATGCTTAGTGCTTCCACAGTCTCAGCTTTCCTGGATCCTTTTGACTCCTTAAGCAAAATCACCATTCCTACCATCGCCAATTTATGACCCACCAAAGGTGTCAGAAAGGCCTGGATTGTTGCCTTCAGAGCTATAATGCCAGAATGTCATGGGTAAGACTGCATACATGATGGAGAGCCGATATCCATGAGAGCAGCTTTCTGAATATCTATCAGCTATACCTCAAAGGACTAGAACAATGGATCACGAAGTCTGAAAGTCCTCAGTAGGGACCATTGAAGCATCCAGCTGAAATGTCAAGCTAGCACACTGTTACTCAACTGATAGCTCCCAACTCACCTGGACAGTGAGAGTCCAACGTACTGTCTTTCTTGCACTTCCCACACCTGCTTACAGGCTTGAAGAAGTAAGTGAACATCCTCTGCCTTCCACATGCATACTTCCAAGTCTACAGTTATTAATCTGATAATTTCACAGCAAGCTGTCTTTAAATCTATGTCTTCTCGCACATTGTTTGACAAAGCACTTTTCCCTTTAAGGCCAGATTTTCCCATCCATACTATTTTACTTTATTTTATTGTATTTTACTATTTTATTTTTGTAGGTAAAAGCTTGAGTTTGTATCACAAGTGTAAGTATTATTGTTAAGTAAGAATGTTAGAAAGAAAGTTCAGAAACATGTTACTAAAAGCAGCACAGTCAAATAGTAAACCACTAATTGTCATGTATCTATGCAGGATTGCCCACAGAAACCTTATCACCACTGCATAACGATTTTGGTCCAGTACTGGAGACTGTGAAGCACAAGCTGTAACACAGTAAGTCTACTTGAAGACAACAAAACCAGGCATTATCAGAGGATGAAATGTCACATCTTGTAAAAGCACAACTGGAGTGCTCATATTAAACTCAAGCATAGCCAAAAGGATGAACTATGATATCAAAACCATAAAAATAATGCTAGCAAAGAAGTTTTCAGAATTCGTCAGGTATTTAGCCCTTTATATAAGGGAAATGAGCTTTTTTAATGGTACTGTCATTACATAAGATTTCCCACATGCGTGCAATGTGAGAAAGCCCAGACAACGTTTAGCTGTGCAACGTACTATGATCACAGTAATGACAATGCATTCATCTTCATCATTTTTCACAGATGCCTTCTGTATCACGGAAAATGTGAACCCAGGCCTGGGGATCTGTCTACCTTATAAGCATGTCTATACCTAGTTTTTCTGTCCTGATCTCAAGAGCTCACCAATTACCCAGACTGACACAGAATAACTCTCAGTAGGATTCCATATCTTTGTTAAACTGTCTGTAACCACACTTTCTGCAAAGGCTGTAAAATGTGGAAATGGATTCTATTTTCATGAATTAAAAAATGATCTCTGTTGGGGCAGCTGAAAAGGTGGGGGTTATACTACATGAGCTCTATTGCATTCAATATAAACTATGAAACTGATATGGTAGCAGGTGGAAAAATATCTTTAAATATCTCAGGAGAGGAATGTAGATTCCTTTGCTGAGGGGGAGTCTTTCACACCTGCCCATATTGACGACTCATTTCTAGAAATATGATGCCATTTGAGACACTACAATAAGCAGTGAGCATTAAGTAATAATCTCTAAGGGAGAAGCTGTCCAAAAGGTAACTAAAGATCTAGCATTGTTTCTATTTCAATTCAGACAGATTCTTTGTTTTCAACAGCTTTTTTTTTTCTTTATTCCACAGATGTTAGCTGTAATCATCTGTTCTCTTAGAGCACTATTTTCCATGGCAGATCACAAGTACGATGCCTTAGCAATGGTCAAAGGCTTTCATTGGTCAAGGTATCATTCAGAGCCCACACATACAATGCAAGAACTGTAAACAACCCAGGCTATACCTATCCTTCAAAAGGAGAGTTTGTACTTGTATTGCTCTGGACTTCAGAAGCAGTTTCTCCATTTAGTGGTTATTAAATCAACTTGAATAGCTGTGGAAGCAGAATTAAATACTTGAGGTTCTCACACTCACTATAGTTTATGGCGTTTTCACATTTGCTCCTAACATCATTTCTCTAGTTTCCTCGCTGCCTGATTGGCAACAACAAAAAAAAAAATGAATTAAGGAAGCAACTTAGAAAAAAGAGAAAGGTTTTAATCTTCTTAAATTGGTCCTTTGATGTGGGTAATTTTCAAGACTGGGACCTATTACAGATTGAAGGATCATGTGAAATTTTGTCCTTAGAGTAATCAAGCTCCAGTGAATCTTCTGAAGAAAACGAAGTGTTAATAATAGCAGAGTGCAAAGCTATTATATATCAAGGGCCAAAGTCTCTAGTGTAATGAAATAAGCAGAGCATGTCCGCAAATTCAGGCAAGGTAAAGGCAAACATTTCTATTGCACATTTCTTTAAAAGAAGATAAAGAGCACTGAATCAATAAATCGCTGAAAAGATTATTATTTTGTACAAGCTGAAGATCAGTGCAGGTCATTCCCACTAAAGTAGACAGAGCTTGTTAATTTAATCCAGCAGATTTGGCAGGGAAACCAAACAGGAATTTAATCAGCAGCAGAAGGTGGTGAACATCTCTGAAAATTGAATAATCATTGTGCCAGACAGTAAACATCATTGTGGAACTAAAAAAGGAAATAACAAAAGTGTCCTCTTTTCATGCTATTCATTAGCTTCTTAAAACAGGTAATAAATGATTTAAAACAACTGCCTCTGGAAAACAAAAACGTGACATATAAGAGCAGCTGGTCAATAGTTTAGCACATTTATGATGGCATTAAACTTCTCTTAACTATAGCGTTTCCTTTTCCTCTATTGAAATTCTTTATTTAAAAGCTACCTCATGAAGTAATATTGCTATTGCTGTAATAAAAAAGAGATTAATTTACTCTTTCAGTTTTTTTCAGTTCACAGAAAGACAAAAAAATCAAATGCTTTCAAATACATTTTTCTGTATTTTGCAAGAATTGCCCAAGATGGAATAATGACATCTGAAGATATTCAGCACAGTATATGCTCGTATTTTGTTTGTGTGGGGTTTAAATTATTTTTTCATTTTCACAATACTGTACTTACAACAATGCCTTCGGCATTTTAATTTCAGAGATGAAACTATTTCTACCACAAAATACTTCTTTAAATCAGTCTTTCTGGTTCTACATATATCTAATTAAATGTTTTTCTTCCCCATATATTTATTATATGCTCATATTGTAAGAGGATAAACTCTGTCCTTAATAAGCAGAAATTCAGGTAAGCTGATGTGGTAAAATAGTTCGTGTCTTCCACTGACATAAGACTTAATCCTTATGGATTACAAAGGAAATGTATATTCTAAATTAAAAAAAATCCTTTGCTGAAGTCACTCAGATGATCTTCTACCTAGTAAAGTTATGTTAATCTGTAGAGATTCACAATTTGAGGTCTCACATTACTTAAATTTCAGAATTCTGCAAATACAAAGGGAAAAAAATCTGTATCTAAGTTTTTGAGACAATCTTCTGTTTATAGTGGAAAATTCAGTAGTTCAGAATTCCAAGCTTGTATATTGATGCATTAGTATCTATGAGGGATAGTTAATTATTTCTCAATCTCTGCAAGAAATGACATTTCAGAATGTGCATAATATTTAATATACCCAAATTTCCAGCAATCTTTGATCAAAATCTTAATCTTCCATTTTAGGAAAGAGTACATTTCATTTTTCTGATGGTAAAAGCAGAAAGACTGCTTTCCATTCTAATGTGAGATCGGCAGACCTTTATGATCTTGCCACTTATCTTAAAAAAAAAACCAACATGTCCTTTTTGGAACCAATGAGACACCCAGCCACAAGCTAAGATATGCAGGTTTTTCATCTCGGTTAAAATGAATGCGAGACTAGTAAAATAAATGAGATTTATGTGAAACATTTTACATTTACATTTATAGGGTAAGAAAACTTATGAATTGCAAATGGATTTTGCTGGCCTGATCTGACACTTCAGCTGGTTACAAGGAAGCCAGGCAAAGCCAATTTGGAGGTTAAAAATTCCAGCACTTAATTAATTAAGTGCTTATTTTCATTTGAATAACAGAAATAGTTATGCTGGTAACGACAAGAAATAAAAGATGCTGCAATCATCTTTGATGATATTCAAGGTGTAAATCGCTTCTTTCATATGAAACAAAGTACTGAAAGCATCTTGCTACTTCACCACAAGAATAAGATTGCTGTTCCGTCCATTGGCAGTATCTCGCCCGCACAGAGCATAGATGAAATACTGCTGACACAACCAAGGATGTGGAGACAAATTTCAAGGCATTATTAATTCCTGCAAACAGGGCCTCCATTTCTTTAATCAGCTCACTTGTGGGGACCATGCTCAGCATAGTGCTGTCATGCAATGTAACTTTTATCTAAGGTTGCTGAGACAAACTGGGGGAACTGCAGCATTTCACAGAGATCAGGAATGTTTCTGAGGTATTGCACTGATAATGCATTGTTTGCTTACATTTTTTCATGCTTTATTCCACAAAGAGCCTGAAATAGATCCACTGCTGGTGACGTATGGAGAGGACTGTATCAGAGGCAGAAAGCATTTCGAAGATGCCATCTGTCAGAGTGGATATCCCACAGATTATTGGTAGGATACATCTACATTACTGTTTCAGTTCAGATCAGGATTTGGACTGAATCTCCTGAGCGCTCTCACTTGCTACTCTCTGTCACATCTGAGACTGGTTTTGAACCACATCAGCTAAGGCACTTGGGCTGTTAATGAGGTCCAGTGCACAGGATAGAGCAAGGTGGCAGCAAACCCCTTAAGCCCGGCACAGCCCAGATGTCAGTTCCTCTGCACCGCTTTGCCCTGCAGATCCACTCCTACTGTGTGACAACATTTGCTTGCAGGGATACAGCCAGACTGCTTTGGTCTGTCTGGGGTGAACTTGGACAGTAATCAGTGGTTTCCTTCACAAATTCTGAAACTAACTTGCAATGGTTATTTTGGGCAAAGGGTATTCCATTCAGTTGGATGGATGTACTTTATTTACCATAGTAATTTCTCTAGTGTAAACATGATGTTATAAACCTGATTTTCTAAAGAAATGAGATGTCAAAAACCTATCAGATTTCATTGGAAACTGGGCACCTAACTCCTGTTCAGAAAATCTTAAGTTTATCATGTGGTGACTTGCCTAAAATGCCTTTTATTACTTTTTTTTGCTGTAAGAGAAAAATGTATGCAGTCAAAAAATGGTTTACTAGAAAACCCACTGTTGGCTAGATATTCCTGATGATTTGATACCATGCTATTCACAGCTTCCCCTTAACAGTGGTAATCGTTAGGCCTTTCTATTACAAAATGCAAAGGCAACTGCAAACGACTCCAAGAGTATCTCCTATTAGTATAAACAGTTTAAGATGTATGGCATTGTAAAAACAGTATCTGTCAGAGTACACAGCACCCACTAGGCGTTTTCAGTTCTATCTCTATGTAAACATTTGTCAATTCAGTGTTGTACTTCACTCTATTTGCTGCGAAACCCTTCCAGGTAAAAATGGATACTTCTAATTTTCAGTAAAGGTTTTGACTTAGAAAGTCTTAAACAAAGGTTCATAAGTTTATTACCTAATCACTCAGAGGTAAAACAGAACAGCACAACTCAAGTTTTGCAGAACGTATAAGTGCTTGGTCCTTCAACTAATTTTATTTTTTTTAATATCTAATGGTGCCCTCTTACCTTTGTCATAAGAAACTATTTTAGAATGTTCATTTCATTGGCTCAGTTTCACAAAACTCCAAAGCTACATTTTGTTCCTGAAGTAAAATGTTGAAAAAAAAAGCTAACTTTTAAAACTATTTTAGAAATAAATGATTCATATCTGATGAGCTGTGAAAAACTGGAAAGTTACAAAGGAAAAAAGGGGGATGTAATGAATTTAACAGAAATACCACATGGTTCTTTTTTAATGATGCTGATATTTTAATCCTAGAACAAGTGTTTGCAAGGTTCCAAATGTTGGCTAAGAAATAAAAACCTGCTAATTATTTTGCTTTTAAAAGGATGCCTTTCATCCGTCAATTGATCTTTTTAAAAGAAAGCATCTGAATATCAATAATCTATATATTTTTAAAAATACTGTGATCATACAAACATTTCCGAGATGTGGATCACAGCCAATAGAACGATCTCCTAATTTTATTTTGTGCATTACAGGTTTTTTTACAGCATTCTGAACCTTTATGTATTTTCTCCCAGTATTTTTTGCTGAACAGTTCTAAGGCTTTGCTCATGAAAATTAATTTGAGTACTGGGTCATCTCCACACCTAACAGCACACGGCATAGCAAAAGACTAACACAGTCCATGGGGATTAAAAGCTCAATGGAAATAGATCACCTTAGTGGGTTTTAAAATCATATACCTTAGAAAAAAAGGTACAACATAAGCAGCAGCTGTGCAAACTCTTACTTGCTTCACCTCTTGGAAAGAATGCCTTCTGACATACTCTGTCTGAATCCACTTTCCTATTTGTTTTCTAGAGAGATAATAATTTTCTGACTTTGGTACATACTGCTTACAGCTGAATGTGAAGAAAAATCTATGGAATTGGTTATATTTCTGTTCTGTGAAACCCCGAAAACTATAGTGTAAAAATTATTTGATTGCCCTTTCTCTTTCCTTGAATAAATTATAAGAGGCTGTTATCCTGCTTCAACTTCCAAAAATAGAACAAGAGCAATCTCAGAACCAGGGTCTTAGACAGGGAAAAATCCAGACAAATTATCTTTATTATTTTAAAGCATTGAAAACTTTACCAGGATATCGTACAATGAAGGGAAATACAGAGATTATGTCCTAGATTTCAGACAAAGGGGAAGAAGGGTGTCAAGTTGACTTTTCAGCTTTTTTTTTTTTTTTTTTTGAAAATTAGGCATGTTCAGTGGAAGAACTTGTTTAAATACATTAAAAGAATTATTTTATATAGTTGACACAGTAGATACAGATTTTGAGATAAGGTTAGCCTTAGGAAAGGATGGTGTAGAACAAGTCCTCAAGTTTAAATCATCCCAGCATAAACAGGGAATGAGTCAAGGAACACCTTTTCTATAGACTTTCCTGAACTTTTCTGCCAGACTCTTAACTCTATTCATTAGAGGTGGACTTTTCCTAGAGGTCTACATAAAAAGGCAGTGAAAGGTTATCTATATAGTATCTTGCTCCACAAGTAGGAAATTAAAGTTTTCTGTGTGGCCAGAAGCTTGTGTCTTTGGAATGGTGCTGTGCGTCCTCTTGCTGTATTCAAGGTCGTTCAGTCTTACCTTCCTGAATATTGTGTAACAAAATTTACTAATAAAAAGAAAGGAAGAATTTTGAAAAAGCAGAGTTAAGCTTACACATGAAAATAAACAACAAGAAAAACTCTGCTTGAAATGCACCTGAGAGAACAGAGCACAGCAAATGTCTTGTTAATCTCTGGTTGTACAGCTAAACCTACCAAAAAGAGGCAAACACTTGCAAGGCACTTTCTCCACATTGTTATAATAGGCAGTACCGCTTCCCATGATTTAGTTATTTCCAAAGGTTTAGAAAGGATCTTCCTCACAAAGTTAAATAACACAGCCTACGTGTCATATATGAACTACTGAATTAGCCCTGGTCTCATAGAGGTCCCTAGTGATAGATAAAATCAAATCTTTTCTCTGTTTCTGTCTAAAAGAAACTATGAAGTACTGAGATCAGTTGGCCTTTCAAGGTACATTGTTCACTGTATAATTTAGACTATAGGCCTAATCACATGAATAAAAATGCAACCTTAAAAGGTTTTGAAAAAGATTTTAGCTTCTTACAGAATGTAATGTTGAAGTACAGATAAGCACTCTGTGTGGAAGCCCCATTAAGACAATACACGGGTTTGATTTTGCATATATTCTTAGCTGTTCTACAGAACACTGAATTCAATTTAATCCCAAACATGAAAAGCATAACTAAATTAAGCAATGTATTATATTAACACAGATATTTCTGATACTATTTCTTAGCATTTTATGGTAGAATGAGCATTTCCCTGAATAAATGCACATAGTTAATAACAGTATTTAGAAGAAATATATTTAAAGATGTAACAATTTATTTGAAGCAGCCAGGTAAAATGAACTGCTACTCTAATAATATCATCTAAAGGCTGTAATAGTCACGTGGACTGTGTTCCCCTTTCCACTGTGGAACTTTAAGCAAAATACAGGATTGGTTCAGGAGCTGGGCAAAATCGTTTTCAAGTTGTGAAACACCCTTCTTGATCCTGCTTATTTTATCACTTTGAACGAACATTAGCTGAGAACCTGCTCAATGTCCATAAAATAGAGAACTCCCCACAATTATGTTCCAATCCCACTGGCAGGATTCACAAATGGTATACAGGATTTCTCAAGATTATCAGTGTGTGCCTGTAAATGGGCTTCTGTTTTCGACACACAAGAAAGAAGTCTGAATTCAGAAGGTATTGCCATACTCCTAAATATGCCAAATCCAGTGAAGCTGCAGTATCAATATTTAATACAAATTAGCTGTGCAGAAACAGCTGCTAAAATGGCAGTACTCAGCGACAGAAATTTTGCGCTGCACAACTTCTGCATTTTGGCCCTTTTTACTGGAAGCAAAATGGCTATAAATAGGGATAGTGGGATGATAATATATGTTGCAAAAAATATTCACTGGTTATTTTAAATCCAGCTGGGACATACAGAGTTCCTTGGGAGATGTATGACATACATCTTTTACACTTCAACACCTCTGTTTTATTAGAAATAGTTTCACTATACAGAAGGAAAGAACAACTGTGAATACATGAACAAGAAGAAAGAGAGCCACCAAAGAAATGGAAATTATAAAGGAAATACGGAAACAAATTGAAGGAGGTCACAAAAGCTCTAGTTATTGCATTCCTTGTGTCATGTACATAGTCAAAGGCATTTACCTCCCAACGAGGGTCTGAGCTGTGCCTACATGAAAAAAAAGTCTCTACTGAATACAGTCTTCGGAGCTCAATGGGCACCCACTTCTGCCTGCTTTGCCATTGGGTCCTAGATCCTACAGGGTCCTTTACTTCAATGTCCTTTATAACACTGTGCCACTGAAAAACTCACCTTTCTTCTCATAACCTTTCTTTGACTTCTGATTGTTTTCCTATGTCATTGCTTTGATTAATCATTTTAAATGACCAGTCACAATTCGCTAGTGCAGGCAACCAGCTCATTTAACCAACTGTTAACATACTGATTCCTCCTTTCATTTTCTACCCAGTTTACTGCCATATACAATACTTAATGAAGCTCAGCATTGCTTGATAGTTTTTCAATTTTCTTTCTACATAAGCAGCACTTCAAAGCCTTCCTTTGAACATGGAGAGGTGGCTACACCCAAAACTTTTTTTTTTTTTTGCATACCTTAAGAGAGAACTATAAAACACATTTTCACTGCAGAAGGCTTTCTTCTTTGCTTGTGCTGCGAACACAATAGATAACATGCTTCTCTACTTCTATCATCTGTTGTATTAATTGTACTCCTTTGTCTGAAGCATTGTTTATTTCAGGCTTAATTTATCTATTTATTTAATTTATACTTGTTGTATGTTCAATTATGACTATATTCTTGATTCTAGATCCTTTGGTGGCTATTATTATTCTTTGTTCAGTTATACTGTGGACAGCTGGAAATGCTTGTACATGGCATATCTCTCTGAAGATTTAGTTGCTTCGTCCTTCTCACCTAAAATAAAAGTTATCCCCAAAGCAGGAAACTAGGATACAATATGACTATTGCTTATAGAAATACTTTGAAATGTCTGAAAAAATCCAGAACATTTTATGGAAGAGGTCAATATGGAAGCAAATCCAGTGTCTGTTTTAAAGAAAAGTGTGATCCAGTGTTCTGTACCCACCTGTGCAGCTCAAGTGTGTGAGCACCGGAAACAATTTCTGTTTCTGAACAGCAGTTTCACAGAGAAACCTAACGGGAAAATCTCAGCTGTGGCTCTTTCTCTAGTATTTTCTACCAGCCGCCTTCAACTTCCACATGGGCTCTATTATAATCTCAAGGGATATGACAGCCCTCATTCCCTATGGAAGCAACTTAAGGACCTTAAGAGGCTCTTGAATTCCATTCCAGCATCTGACTTTGCAACTTGGGAGCACTGGGTGTCACAACTCGTGTATCCCTTCCTATGGATTTACTTATTAAATGCTAATGAAAGTAGGCTTGAAACTGAAAACTGAAAAGAGGTAAGCATCCCACAGAACTGATGTTAGAATTATCTCCGCTTACCTCTATGTTTTAGCAACAGATTAGCACAAGATTTGTCTATCTCAATGCACTTGAATTGTAAGAGGATTTCATTTTAAAAGATAAGATAAAAACCACCACTAGTTTTGATCTTGCAAGGGCATACTTGAATCCAATGCCTTTTCTTTTAAACTATGTAGTGAGTGAATGTAACCTAGTGATTTTCCGAACCTAGCACAAAATTCATGTATTCAGCTTAGCTTTCCCACTGAAACTTTTCACACCTATGAGCACCACCATGCACCACACTGAAAACAGCGTAAGCAAAGACAACAGGATCCCTGCACAGGAATCAAGCTATTTGTCATGCAGACCAAAAAGGATTATTTGAAATAAGGCTGAACCTGAAGAAAAGTATTAGTGTATATTATTCAGATGCTTATACAGGTATCACCTTAGTCAGTATGCTAAGGGTGCTAAGTGGTGTCCATTTCTGAAAGTCTCACAGACCAAAAAAGTTTGATATCCTATGAAAGCAGTGTCGTTATGATATACCTGTGATAAGATCACAGTGCACTGTAAATTATCACTCACCATGTTCCATAATTTCTCCTGTTTCTGCCGTAACTGAACCTATTTGTGAATATTCTTTTTCATTTCGACTTAAATTTTCTCACTCTATTCCAATATAATCATCCTTTCTCTTTTAAAAACCCTATCACTTATTTTCTAGCATAGACTTCATGAATGACAATTGAAGGATTTAAAATGCTATAACAATTTTATGCTATTATTTGCCATGATTTCATTGGGCCTACATCTTCTCTATAGCTTTCTTCTTACTTACAGTCCATACTTTCTGCATACTGCTTAATACAAAATAATGGAAAATACTCCTGGATAATGCCAAATTTTCCTGATTTGAAGAAACTCTTTTACACTCTTCTCTGACCGACAAGATTGAAATCTACATATATTTCTGCGACCTGATCACCTCTGTCATTCTGGACTGACACATGCCTTTTATGACCTCTATTTTCTTTAACAGCCTAGTTTTATGCAACCATAATTAAAATCTCATCCTCTTTTCACACATCCTTTGGCAACCTACTCATAATTAGCTACCTTCTCTTCATGACTTTTTCTTTTCTAATTCTCTTTCCTTAGTACTTCCCTCATTCTGTTCTCTGTGTTCACCATTTGTTGATGTCTGCCTAATCACTTATTCTCATTAGAAATACAGTCATCATTTAGTTTTGGAACCTTGTCCAAGATTCAACCTCATCTATCAGTCCCTATCCCTCATGAAAATTGAAAGCCTTCTTAAAGGCATGAAGTTTATTATTTGATATAATGTATCATTTATCCATTAATTAGATTGAAAGTTTCATTCCTGTTTAACTAGAAGCTCTTAAAAGTCTTGCTACCAAAGCATCACAAGGTATATGATGATACTATGAAGTTGAGGTGAGATTTCTAAGGGCATTAAGGTTGAGATCTTGAATGGTTTTGCTCTTGATTTCTAAAGGCTACAGACTTCAGGTGGCCACCACAGCCTTGCTCAACAACCTCTTTTCTTGCCATGGCAGATAGATTTCTTTATTTTCCCTGCACAATGGGGACCTTCAAACAGGCAGTGTCAAACACAGAAACTAGCTAAGGCCTTGGAAGTTAAATGTAGCAGAGGACAGACCAGATTTAGTGCACAGAGGCAACTACTGTGGTACAACTGGGCTCAGTGAGTTTTGAAACAGTTCATGAGCAAATCATGTCTCCAGTCAGAAGAGAAAATACCTTTGATCTGTGAACATGTCAAAGACAGGCTGTCAGGTGGAGCTATGTTGCAGGAGGAAAAATAAAACAAAAAGCAGATTTTTAGCTGTGGGAGGAAAGAAGTCTACTGCATCAGAGTTTCCACACTCTTATCAGTTGTTCCACTACACTAATTGTCTCTTAGTGTCCTACTACTATTAAATAAACTCCTCAGAAAGAAAAATGGCACATAGGAGAGTTGAATGTTGTGGGCCTAATTCTGTTATGTTAAGTGTCTATAGTATTACTGTGCCTTCAGGGCTCCACATATATGAATAAGACAAGGGCTCATTGGCCTTAAAAGGAAGGTTTTATTCCAGTTCTGTTCCTAGTGCTGCACAAAGATAGCAGAAAGATATGTAATAAATGGTTGTGGATATGCATAGCTGAAGTACATCCACAGTGTCTGTTGTAACATTCATCTGCAAGAACAGATTATATATAATGGAACAAATGCTGAATGTTTCTAGAGAGGATGAATTTCTGTTTGTCTAGCAGCCCAATGAGTAATGATACTCGTGGAAGCTTGAGAATCTGTGAAAGAGCGTGTAGCAGTTACTGTAACACAGTGAATTAGGGCTGCTGGAGCAGCACTTGGTCTTGAAGTGGGGAAGGAAGCCTTTCAGATGACATATAAAGAGCAACCCGAAATGGCCTGGGAACTAAAGATCTCAGAAGACAGCAGATGGCATGAGAGACTGAAAGTTACTAACCAACAAATGAGGAGGAAATGTTTTCATAACAATATTTAATTGAAAGTCTGTTCAAGCCGAATCCAGAAAGCTTTCAGAGTTATTATCATGGTTTCTCTAGCATTTCTACATCAAGTAGATCTGAACACCTAAATGTTTGGATAGTAACACTTAAAACCTAGAAGCCAGCTAGTAAAGAGAGCCTCAAAATCCTTTCTTATCTGGTCCTATTTAACACCTGGGAAGAAAAGGATTCTAACACCTACAACAATAAAGCAACTGTCATAAACATAATGTGAAAAAGAAATTAGTTTTGTAGTGAAGCCTCAGGCAGGCTAGCACAACCTTGATTTTGAATGAAAACCTGAGAGTCAGTTGTACCAGCACAGGATCTGAGATGTATGATCTCCATGGACAACTCCGGGATGAAGATCAGATAATCCTTTACATGAGCAGTAACACCAACCATACAGAAGTCAAGGTGGTTTATGGGTCCAAATCAGAGATATCCCATCATATTTGTTATATTTCTTCCCCAAAAGAAAAAATGGAATAGGAAGAACCCACGAAAACCTCTCCATGTGAAGTGGTGGAGCTATGCTGGAGATAACTACTAGATGGATTCAAAGAGAAAAAAGGAATAGGAATACAGGAATGCAGCAGACAGAACAATCTGTAGCCAAAGAATAAGATCTGAAAAGAGGAATCTAACATCAACTTTTGCTTTGACTACAGAAAATAAAGCATTCCTGGATTCCCAGTAGGGTGAGACAATGACAATTGCACAATGTGTATCCTCAAATTGATATTGTGAAATCCAATGAAAACATTGAAGACGCTATTTAATAAATCAAAATAGGGCTGTTCCATACAGCTGCACAATAGCACAAATAAAACTTCTAGCTACAGACAAGAAAAATGACTGTGTGACAACTCAGTAATATTAATGGCCTGATAACCTTAAAAAATTAAGACTTTGCGCTAAAAGTGATATAAAAAATCCTGCATCAATTTGTTAAAGATAAATCATGCCAGATTCTTTCTTCAATATGATAACTGATTTTTAAGAACATATGACCAAAGTTGACTCCAACAAATTTTTGTATGTTCATTCTATGAGAAATCACCAGTTGAAATAAAGACAGGGAATTGACTATAAGAAGTGAAGACATGTAAGAAACTGACTGAAAATAAAACAATGAGTTGTTCTGAAAAGAACACTTGTCAGTGTAGTGCAGGGGTCCTCAAACTACGGCCCACGGGCCAGATACAGACCCCCAGGGTCCTCAATCCGGCCCCCAGTATTTACAGACCCCCCCGCCCCGCCCCGCCGGGGGTTGGGGGGGGGAAACCAAGCAGCCGCAGATGGCTGCCTGCCACTGCATCCGCACACCGGCCCCCTGGTTAAAAAGTTTGGGGACCCCTGGTGTAGTGGAATTCTTCAATAAACAGTCACCATTAATGATCACAACATGGTAACATTTTTCTGATGGTACAATAATTGAAAACACGATATTGTTGGTTGACTGGAATCTTACACAGGAAATTTCTTACAAGAAATTACATACTAGGAAACTAATAGAATTTATATAGAACAAGGTGCAATGACCCACAGTCAGGACATAAGTATTTCTGCCATAACCTGGGAGATCATCGGTACTAACAAGGAAGGAAAAGAATAATGGTCTTAAACTGTTGGTCAGTTTTAGACTGAGGGTGTGCCTCCTCATGGAAAGCACAGGTATAATCCTAGGTTACATCAGATGGAACCAGCATTCCTGTGGGAGTATGTAAAATTACCGCTATTTTACAAGGTGTCACTAAGAACTTATCTAGGTGGACACCTTTCTTTTCAAAAAATATAAACTCAAACTAGAATGATGCTGAGATGATTAGGATGCTAGAGAAAAGAGTACTACTAGAGAACACTATAAGGATTTGGCCAGTTTAGCTTAGCAAAATGAAAGTTAAGAGTAAATAAGATGGGTCTCTACATCAGAAGGATAAACACCAGAAAAAAGAATAATAAACATGGACAAAAGGCAACAAAGGCAGTGGAATAAATGGATAAAAATTGATTATAAAAAGAAATGGCTAGGAAATTAGGACAGATTCTTGCCTACAGAAGAGTGATGGTTAAGTTCAGAATTCAAAACATACCTTTCAGATCAATTTTGGGCCAAAGATATGAGGATACAATTACTTGTCTTTGGATAGTTGCTGCCCACTTCATGTAATCTTGGGGAGCATATTGCACTTATGTTATCTAACGGTCACTGTGCCCACAAATAAGAATTTTGTCTCCACACAGACAACAGATTAAGCCCTTGAGATACAGAAAGGAAGTCTTTACATTTGAAACACACACATGGCGTTTCAAGAAACTTATGTTTTAAAAATTCTGGCGCTTACTTCAGGCTCCTCTAATTCTTAGACCCAGTTAGAACTTACCAGCAAGTCCTCTGCTTTCTTAGTATTTACACCTAAAAGATACTAATGCACCAGGAGAATTACTTGCAAAATTTATGGGATTAAGATTCAATTTCTGTTCCATTTACAGAGTACTTTGTGGACCTGCTAGCCATTCCTTGGGTGATAACCAAGGTAATTTCTTTAGCCTGATCAATAAAGTGTCTGTCATATATTTCAAAAATATCGTGTTCACATCCTGCTGGAGTTATATTTTCATTAAAAATTCTTTACTTATTTCTTTCTCTCAGTGTCAAAGGGTTGTCAACATACCCATTTATTATTTATTAAACATTTTCAGCCTTCCTCTGTTTTTAACTTTGTTTTTTTAATCAAATCAAACAAATTGTGTCAACACAAGAAAAAAGCATTAAACATGAGAACAGATGAAAATAATCTCTCAGTGACTGGATGCCCTCTGTACTGATTAATATGACACACACTAAAACAAACAAAAACATACAGCAATTAAAATCAGAGAGAAAAATGTGCAGAGTGAAGAAGAGGGAAAGAAAAAGAAAAGGGAAGGAGACACATGGACTTAACCCCAGCTGTTTGTCTAAGTCTCCAACTATGAAATCCATTTAACTGATTCAAAGGGACTAAGACCCCTTAACAATTGCTGTTCATTCAGTATTATTCTTTGTCACATCCCACAACCACCAAAAATTTAGTAACTGCCTGTTCTACGCCATATAGAGACACCATTCATTAAGGTCAACAAGGTGTATTATGATTACACTGATATCACACCAGAACTTTGGAAGACAGGACATGAACAAAAACCTACACAGTACTGCTTCCCCTACACCAGGGGTCCTCAAACTACGGCCCACGGGCCGGATACGGCCCCCCAGGGTCCTCAATCCAGCCCCCGGTATTTACAGAACCCCCCGCCGGGGGTTGCGGGGGGAAACGAAGCAGCCGCAGATGGCTGCCTGCCACTGCATCCGCGCGCCGGCCCCCTGGTTAAAGAGTTTGAGGACCCCTGCCCTACACCTTCAACATCAGTCAGTGGTTCAACTTTTATGTCATAAGGCCCCTGAAGTGCCAAGGCATTGAAAGATTATTTCTGTTAAAACTGAATGATACGTATATATATATGATGGTCAAAGATTGCTCCTTTAATCTCATATGTTGCTCTTTTTCATTCTAAGTGAGCAAGAGGTTTCTTCCTAATCCTCATTACATTTGTTAACTTTGTATGTGTCTCTGTATACACATGCATGTGTACATGTGTGTATGAATAATCCATGTGTGTCTATATATATGATTTTATAATATATAAAATGATTCTGATATAAATATATTGATATAATTTTATAATACTTGTCTGTGTAAACTTTGGTGTTTCAGTGGAAACTTACACTGTAGTTGGCAGTCTCTGCATACATAGTATCACTTTCCGTAATGAGAGGATTTGGGTGTTTCAATGGCATAAAAATTTGGGGGCTTTATTCTGATGTAAGTGATATATCTAAACATATTGCCTTATTTCAGTACATGCTAGACTTCTTGGCAGCTCAAGATAGGTGGAATCCAGGCCTCAGTTACTAACTGAGACATATTTTTGGAGGTGTATACATATATGTGTGGCAGCCAGTCTTTTCTCAACCTTTCCCTTCAATTCTTAACTTGAAACTTTCTCCATGTGGGAGGAAACCTAAACTGATGTTGATACATTAATCAGGCCTTTATCTGACAGGTTCAATGAATACTACAGATTAACTAACATTCCGAGTTCAGAACCACAGTATAAATAATGGGACTCAAGCATATAGGCATTGCATTTGTGATAGAAAGCAGACATTGTATAGCCTGGTTTATTTATAAATGGGGTGCTTCCAGAGCTTTAGAAGCCAAATACTGTCAGACAAGCAGATAAGGGCAAAAAGGCAGTTCCCATTTTTAAGGGTATCCCTGATTTTCTGAAATTAGTGTTGAGGTAGAAATCTCCCTGAGCCCTTACTTAATCTCAGTAGAAATACTGATTTCCATCTTTCTTTTCTGAGAGTCTGAGAGGAAAGACTTTCATTTAACTAATTCTCAGTTAGTGTTTGGTGTAATAATGGCACTGATTTAGCAGGCTGGTTTTGACTGGGGTAGAGATAATTTTCTTCATAGTAGCTAGTATGGGGCTATGTTTTGAATTTGCATTGGAAACAGTGTTGATAATTCAGGGACATTTCAGTTATTGTTGAGTAGTGCTTGAGTGGGGGCAGCCACAAAACACCGTAACTCCAACCATATCCCCCTTCTTTCTTCTTCCCCCAGCTTTACATGCTGAGTACAGTGCCATATGGTATGGGGTATCCCTTCAGTCAGCTGGGATGTATCCCCTCCCAACCTCTTGTGCACCCCCAGCCCACCCGCTGGTGAGGTGGGGTGAGAAGCAGAAAAGGCGAAAAGGCCCTGACTGTGCCTCTTTAATGAGAAAGATTCTGAAATCTAATTATCTATTATTTGCCTTAGTGGGGGGTCAGTATATGGCAATTTAATCTGATTCTTAAAAGGGACGTTAAATCCCTTTCCTTCAAGGCTTAGGAAAAAAATTCCCAAGCAACCCAATCTTTTTTCAGTGTCCAGCAGCCATGCTACCATGCATTCCTTCAAGCACAATTACATTTATGAGTTGTCTGCCTCTTGCCAAGATTGAATAAATCTGACCTGATTTACGTGTCTAATTAGAGTAATAAGAGGCTGGGGGTTTTTTCAGCTTACAAGCCAACAGCTCTGGCAAGAACCTTTGTGTCACAATACATCAAGTAAATTGAGCAGTAATTTGTGCCATTCACAGATAGATTCCAAACTTCTGTAATGAAGGTTCTTCAGCTTTCTTAATTGTTACACCTCTGTAGTAAATTCTGGTTTTGCTTGCCAAAATGTCTTTGCCTGTGGAGGACTGACATGTACGATGGCTAATACTAGCCAATGGGTTCATTGTTTGTATTAGCACTCATTCAACATTGGTGTTTTCAACAATATAACCCTTCCTTAATCTAATTTTAACACTTTTTGTTTCAAAAAATTCCAGGTTGAAAAGTAGAGATTCACAAAATCTGAGCCTATCTACAAAGTAATGCCAAATGTTTTGAATCCATGGGAACCTCCACAAATAATTCAGGCTGCACAAAGTTTGTGTTCTATGGTTGCAAAGACTGAATTAAAGACTTGCAAAAGAAGAGTTGAAAGCTACTACCAAACAGAACTTTCTGATTTAGGCATGGTGACAGGCCAAATCCCCAGTCTTATTTGAGATTAAGAGACAAATTATCTCCTGTAGCTCCAATCCAATTGATCCTAAGGTCAAGTAGACCAGATGAAAAATTCTTGAAGGAACTTGATCCATTCCACACATTTAGTGGTGATACATCTCTGTGGCTTGCTGCCTTTAGGACAGTTGTTCACTGGACCAACTTCTGTATTTAATAGCCTACAGACTATATCTTGCAGTTTACCAGGAAAGCACCTGTGTGTCTTGAAAACATGACTTTGTGTGCACGTTGTCCCAAAAAGCTGCTTCACACAGATTCTTTTTACTTTCAAAGAGACTATAAATGCCCAAATTCTCAGCTTTACCCCAACTTCTCCCATAATACTATGCGAGTATTAAAGGTTAAAGCACAATAAAAGATAGTTTATGAAGCTAAAGTTCACACAATTAATTACAAACCTGTAAACTGCATTGCAAATAGTAAATGCATTTTAGAATGCATACTTAAATTTTAACAGCAATGCTTTTTCCTTAGGTGCGCGAGAAATTCTTGTTGCAAAAGCTAAGGGTGCAAAATTCATCAAATTACTCCATCTGCTGGGTGATTCCCTCCAATCCTGGATGATTTCTCTTAGACTGTGTATTCCTGTCCCTTTTTAATGCAAATGAAACATTCAAAGCTTGATCAGTGTCCTTTCAAAGCAAATGAAATATTCAGGATTTGCCTTTGATATTCAAAGCACTTCCCTGGAATCATGACTCCCTCTTTTCTCTCTCCATTTACAGTTTAAGAAGACCTTTATATTGCAATTTTAACATATTCTTTCTTCCACAGAAGGCACAAGACAAATGTTTTAACACTTTCTTGACTTTACTAGCCTTCCTATGTTGCACATCATAAAAAGTATAAATTACACAACAATTTGGCTAAGCTTATGGTTTCTGGTGCGTTGCTGTTTTCCTATGGAGAGGATTCATGACTTGTTAGAAACACAGATGTCCTACTCTGCAACAGAGTATTCAGACTCTGTGGCTGCCTCCCACCCTTCATACATCCTAACCCTCCTGAATAGTCTTTCCTGGACCCTAAACTCAACTGTGCTACACAAGATACCGTGGCAACTCTACTTCTTCATGAGTCAGTGTCTTCCAGTATGTTGTATCCAGTCATGCTCATCCAGTATTCATTGAGGGCTGCCCCATATAGCCCTTTTTCAGGATTTGTCTGCAGGTATGAAATTTTTGGTACAGCCTTCTCTCTTTCATGTTGTTCATGTCCTTTTCTGAACATCAGTATTTCCACCCATCTGCATCCCTGTTCCTCAGGTTTTGGTGTTAGGTCTCAGAAATGACATTTCATACCCAAATGTCTCCTTTTATGCTCCCATTTAGGGATAATTTTCATCCTGTAGAATCTGCAAACACTTAGCTTCATTGTCTCCTCCCTTTAGTAAGTTGCCTTCAGTCCTTGCCTCCGAGGTATCATCATCATTCTTTCTAGCACATTTATTCAAAGATGGGAGCAACCCTTCCTCCACAGTCCCTCCTAGGTGGGCTGTGTTCTGATTGCTGGGTTTATTGCTAGGAGCTTGTCTATTAAGCATTTGGTGTAGGCTAATTCTGATTCCCTTTATCTTTCATGATCATCCATGCACCAGCAGAAACTGAAAGCAGGACGAGTGTGTCACATCCTCTGCTACAAAACCACCTTCTCAGTCATGACACATAGTCCCAAAACACAAACAGCAAAGAAATAATGCAGACAGAGTCACTCTCTTGTTAGGAACAAAACTTTCTCTGCTTGCATTCCAAGTACATTCCAGGCAAGCAAGCTCTTGGTCTTGTTTTCTACTCTCTTTTCTGGCTTCTTTGCACAATAAACCATCAGTAGCCTGCTAGAAATGTGAATGCTGGCCTACTAATAAACACGTGTTTGGAGATATACTTACCTTGTTTAACAGAAACTACCCTTCACCACAGACTCGGAAAACACTTTGTGAACTCTTTTGCATTGACACCATCTATTATACACATCATATGTCTGTATTCAACCTGATTACACTTTTGTTTTATTCATGATGTTGAGCTAGTGCATCAGTAAATAAAAATATACCTCTGTGAGTAAGAATAAAGCAAACGGGAAAGAAGACCTGCATGGGCGAGCAAGGAGCTTCTGGCAAAACTCAAACAGAAGAAGGAGGTTTACAAAATGTGGAAGAAGGGACAGGCCACTTGAGAGGAATATAGGAACATTGTCAGAGTATGCGAGCATGTGACAAGGAAGGCTAAGGTCCCTTTGGAATTGAATTTGGCAAAGGTTGTCAAGGACAACAAGAAGAGCTTCTTAAAGTTCATCAGTAGCAGAAGGAAGGCTAGGGAAAACATGGGCCTGCTTCTGAATGAGGTGGGTGCCCTGGTGATGAAGGACACAGAGAAGGCAGAGTTACTGAGTGCCTTCTTTGCTTCAGTCTTTACTGCTAAAGGCTCGACCTCAGGAATTGCAGACCCTGGAGGCAAGAGAGAACGTCTGGAGAAGGGACGACTTTACCTTGGTCAAGGAGGATCAGGTTAAAGTTTGTTTAGGCAAATTTGACACCACAAATCTATAGACCTCAATGGGATGTGCCCCTGATTGCTGAGGGAGCTGGCAGATGTTATTACTAAGTTTCTCTCCATCATCTTAGAATCATAGCATTATTTAGGTTGGAAAAGACATTTGAGATCATCAGTTCCAACCATTAACCCAGGACTGCCAAGGCCACCACTAAACCATGTTGCTATGCACCACATCTATGGTTTTTTTAAATCCCTCCAGAGATTGGTGATTCCACTACCACCCTGGGCAGCCTGTTCCAATGCTTCAACACCCTTTCAGTGAAAAAAAATAATATCCTAATACCCAATCTAAACCTCCCCTGGCACAACTTGAGACCATTTCCTCTTGTCCTGTCACTTGTTATCTGTGAGAAGACACCTACCCCTACCTGCCTACCACCTCCTTTCAGGTAGTTGTAGAGATCGATAAGGTCTTCCCTGAGTCTTTTCTTCTCCAGACTAAACCCCAGTTCCCTCAGCTGCTCCTCATAAGACTGTTCTAGAACCTTCCCTAGCTACATTACCCTTCTCTGGACACACTTTTTGAAAGGTCTTGGAGAACATGAGAGGTGCCCGAGGACTGAAGGAAAGCCAATGTCACTTTAGCTTCCAAACAGGGCAAGAAAGAGGAGCCAGGAAACTACAGGCCAGTCAGCCTCACCTCCATCCCTGGAAAGGTGATGGAGCAGCTCATCCTGGAAGTCATTTCTAAGCATGTGAAGGAAAAGAAGGTTATCAAGAGTGGTCAACATGGATTCAGCAATGAGAAATCATGCTTGCACCAATCTAATAGCCCTCTGTGATAGAATGACTGGCTAGATAGGTGAGGGGAGACCGGTGGGTGTCGTCTACTTTTGACTTCAGCAAGGCTTTTGACACTGTCTCCTGTAACTTCCTCATAGGTAAGCTCAGGAAGTGTGGGTTAGACATGTGGACAATGAGGTGGGTTGAGAACTGGCTGAATGGCAGAGCCCAAAGGGTTGTGATCAGCGGCACAGAGCCTGGCAGGAGGCCTGTAGCTAGTGGTGTTCCCCAGGGGTCGGTGCTGGTCCAGTCTTGTCCAACTTATTCATCAATGACCTGGATGAGGGGATAGGGTGCACCCTCAGTGAGTTTGCTGATGATACAAAACAGGAAGGAGAGGCTGATGCACCAGAAGGCTGCACTGACATTCAGCGAGACGTGGACAGCCTGGAGAATTGGACAGAGATGAACTTAATGAAGTTCAACAAAGGCAAGTGTAAGGTCCTACACCTGGCGAGAAGCAACTACATGCACCAGTACAGGCAAGGGGTTGGCCTGCTGGAAAGCAGCTCTGTGGAGAAGGACCTGGAAGCCGTGGTGGACAGCAAGGTGCCCATGAGCCAGCAGGGTGCCCTTGGGGCCAAGAAGGCCAGTAGGATCCTGGGGTGCATTAGGAGGAGTGTGGCCACCAGGTCGAGGGAGGTGATCCTGCCCCTGTGCTCTGCCCTGGTGAGGCAGCACCTGGAGTGCTGGGGCCAGTGCTGGGCTCCCCAGTTCAAAAGAGACAGGGAGCTACTGGAGGGCTACAGAGAGGATTAGGGGACTGAGGCATCTCCCTTAGGAGGAAAGGCTGAGAGAGCTGGGCCTGCTTAGCCTGGAGAAGAGGACTGAGAGGGGATCTTACCTATGCATGCAAATATCTTAAGGGTGGGTGTCAAGAGGCTGGGGACTGGCTCTTTTCAGTGGTGCCCAGTGACAGGACAAGGGGCAACAGAAACAAATGAGTATGGGGAAATTGTTACTTTGAGGGTGACAGAGCACTGGGACAGGCTGCCCAGAAAGGTTGTGAAGTCTCTTTCTCTGGAAACATTCAAAACCCACCTGCACCTGATCCTGTGCAACCTGCTCTAGGTGAACCTGATTTAGCAGGGGGTTTGGACTAGATAATCTCCAGAGGCCCCTTCCAACCCCAACTATTCTGTGATACTGTAAAGAAAGACAACTGTTAAGTGCAGACACATAAGGAAGCTGCTGAAGGTTATCAGTTTCACTAATAAAATAACAGCATCATTGGCTCTTGGGCTTGAAACTGCCTTAGTGAATGCCTAGGTTTCTTTGACATTGAGTTACACCACCACCACCACCAGATTTACCAGCCAGCACTCGTGGAATGAGGCATCCTACCATGCTTGGTCTCAGTTCAACTAAGCAAGGTATCAGGCATCTCCTGATCTTTCTGTGCTGCTTTTGCATGCAAGTGTTGAAAAGGCTCCCATTTCAGGCCATGTTTGCTATGGCTGTACTAAAGACTGCACTAGATAAGAGTCATCTTATTTTTCTATGGGTTTCCAGAGGGAAAAGAGTGACCAGTTTCAAAACCCCACAAAGGCAAGTGATCCAGCACACAGATATGGTCTATCCCTGATCTTCACAAACATTTTTGTCACTTATTGTCTTTATGAGGTTGAGATCAACACTCACATATGGAAGATCTTGGTCAATGTTTCTCTACAAAGAGTTCTGTGCAGCTGATGCTGTGGATCACAGTACTTCAGGGAGGAAAGAAATGCAGAGCACAGATAAGAAACTGAATGAATATCCCTTCCTGCCAACCCACCTAGAGCAAATTAAAACTGCCCTCCCATTTTGCAAGCCACAGAGTGAGACAGAATCATTTCTATTGCCTTGAAATGAATCCCCTTAGCACTCAGCTCGAGTAGCACAACAATATGTAATTTATATCTGTTAGCACAAGCTTGAGTTAGCACAGCTCAAGGACTCAAGCAGATAAAAGTTTCTGACAGGACCAATGGGCAAGAAAGTGCCCTTGTTCAGGTAAAGATATTCCTACATTTCCATGCACCCGAAGAAGGGATAGAAGACACTTAATATGGGGAAAGGAATGGGGGAAATTAAGGCAGGAAAGACACAGGGCAGATGCAATGATGGCATTTACATAAGAATTTGGCACATTGCTTCCTGCACTCTAATAAGGATGGCACCTATTCAGTAGTGGTATTTCTTTTACTTACTGTAACCAATCTATTACATTCTAGGCACGTATCAACAACCTGCTGAATTCTTACTGTAAGACTCAACATTTTGTGTAGCTTCCCAAGCAAAATTATGCAGAAATAATCTGTCTGCAAGAAAAGCATCTACCAGACTGAAGAGAGCATACCAAGTTCACATAACAATACCTTTAGCAAGCCTTCACAACACTTCTTATGAGGCATAGCGTATGAAATTACATCTAAAACAGGCTTAGATACAACAAGCATGTCAAATATTAAGATAATACCATATGAATTCTTCATTGAAATAAGTATTATAATAATCTGTAATAAAGGGTCCTTGGCAGACCAGTTAAAGAAGAAGATACTGAACTAAGATACTGAAGTATCTACAGTGTCTTTATTCTCATTTTGTCACAGGAAATTTGCATAATTGGTTGAAAACACTATCAATGAGACAAAATAATGCCATGCCTCTTCTTTGCCTTCTTTTTATCTAGTTTAGGTGGAGTAAAAAGCTTTCATTAATACTTACTGATTGCCACGTTTGAGAAATTCGAAGGACACATGAAACTTAAATGCCTCATGCTTTTATGTGTAGAGATATGCTTGTATTTATGTAGCACCCAAGTTTCTTATACATATGTAACTATTTCTGACTCAAATCTACAAAGGCTTTGAAAAACATGTCCTGAAGGGATGCATTCCAACCCTTTCACATCATCAATATATTTACTCAGAAGAAGATCAAGTACATTACATGTGAGAGAGACGTCTGTTCCTGGAAAGGTCAGTATCTCCAACCTTGTTAGGGGATCACCTTATGAGTATTTGACACTGATGTGTTTGTGCCTCACTGGTCCATCTGCCCGTGACTACAGGGGAGGATTCAAGCAGTTCAGCCTAAATATGAGTATTATTGTATTAGTGTGAACTCATCAGTTAACATAGTCAAACAAAGCCGGATTAAGTAATAACAGTAATTGAAAAGAAGATCTTCAGAGAAGGTAGCTATGGAGGATTGACTGACGAGCTTACAAACTAAATAATTAGCCCAGTTTCACACCCTCACCTGACACAGAAGTATCTCACACCCACCTGACAGCAGGGTAACACTGCATCTGGGTGAAAAGGAGACTTGGCATTGGGTAGAAGAGGTGTAGGAGAATGGTTTCTAGTTTGTACAAAGTGCAGTATCCAGTGGCAGCTCTATGTTGTCTCAATTGGTTTGCCTGCTTGGGCAGCATAAAAATAAAGAGGGAAATAAAAGAAGCAAAGAGTCACTGTGGCCTCAGGGTGTCAAAGGGTGCTCTTTGTACACTCTCCTGGCAAAACCACTTGTACTTTACTAGAAAAAAAAATATTTCTGCAATTAGGTAGTATGTGAGTGCATCAGGATACATCAAATATTGCTACTCAGATGTTCTGTGTCTACTTCTTGCTGTCATTCATGCATACTGTATGGTCTCCAAATGCTGTCTTATCACCAGCACATCAATCTTCCCAACTCCAAGATAACGTAACTAAACTTCTGAAAGTCAATTACTGTGTTCTGCAAAAAACTATTCTTCAGGAATTGGGCTTCATTGCAGAAATAAAAGCTCTTCAGAACTGCTGCTTGATAAAGCACTGCAATACTCATATAGTTTTCCAGTTTCCTTTTAGGTAGAATCTTTTAGGTACACCTTTCCCTAGTGGAATCCTTTAAGGTTAATTTCCTCATCAAAATGTGGCCTAATTGCATAAGAGGCTCTTTAATGCAATGAACAATTAGTAGTATTCAGTGTGTTTGTCTCAAAACAGCAGAAGTCAACAGCCTTGCAGATTTCAGATATACAAATCAATGGAACCATCTGAAAACTAAGAGCTTAATTTATATTAATCTAACAACAAACAAGAGCTTTGTTCATATTTTGAGCAAAATGCATTTGAAAAGAACACATCACTTCCCACTTAGAAGTTGTATGTTCTTTTTATTTTGTTCTTTACCATTACCTCCCATTGTGTAAGAACCAAAAAGTTTTCAATAGGGAGAAAGGTGAAGCCTGCTTTAAGCTCTCTACATGAAGCCTTATATCAAGGGTACAAGAAAGAACACAAGAAATTGGACAAAAGTACTTAGCAATTGTTTAAAGCAGCATTAAATGTTAATAAAATTGCAACATTTTGAGAAAAATGTAGATGCTCCTGTTGGCAAGGAGGGATCCAGCTAAGATAAGCTCTGCATAAAAGTACCTTCTTTTCATTAAATGTTTGTAATTGGCAGCTCTAAATTGTTCTTTCTTTATCCCCCCTATATGCTGTTTTCTTGGTTACAACATTACTGGCTGCTAATTTTATTTTTGTCCTGTGATAATGTATAAAAGTTACTGTGAAACTAATGTGAACATACTGTGAGTTTAATGTGCATCTCTTGCTGTTATTAGATAGGGCTGTAGGGCAGGCCTGCTTGGGTTTACTACATGGGTATGTTTTATTATCTAACAAACACAGCTAAAGCTGATAACAGCTTTAGATAAATATCTAATTGAAGATATTTTTCTGTCTGCAGGGGAAAGTAGAAAACATTCACTATGTACATTGAGAGGGAAATAAACAGCATGAACTAAGGAGGATGACCTGAAAAGAGATGTGTTTTGTACACAACAGGACAAGCTAAGTCAGTCATCAGTCCTTTGCATAACAGGACTTACAGACAGAGACAAAATATATTATCCAAAGATTTATTCAGATCAACCACTACCCGGAGTTTCTCTGTGTCCCAGTTTGAAGCTTTAACAGACACAGATAGCATTACCACCCCCTGACTGGTCTCCAGCTGTTTCACAAAAGCTACATTTAGTTTGCCGATTCTCTGTCCTCTCAAGTTCCCAGTCCTAGGCACAATTTACAGCATAGTCAAGTTCCTTATCACGGCTAGATCCAGGCATGCATCTAGTCAATCCTCAGCACTGCAGCTTTCACGTAGGGGAAATCCAGGCATGCTGGCCAAATGGATATTCTCAGCTAAGCGTAAAAGCAGCCAGTGCTGACTCTTGGCATGACCCATGCTGATACTGTGTATGTGGACTAGGGAAAATCTTGCCCTCAGCACAAGTTTCACGTGGTCTAAGGAAAGCTGTATCTGAAATGATAACCAAACTCTCAGTATAAAGTGCAGTATTAGTCTAACGCTCATGGGACCTTCTACGTTCCATAATATTTTGAAAACCAGGACACCCACATAGGACTTAAAGAATCATGCTTTAAATCAGAAATTTTGATATGTTTGGAACGAAAAGGGGTGTGCCTCATAAGTAAGGTTAAGGGCAATATTTAGTTGGGTACCCAGTTCCCAAAGAAATTCACTAATATTTGAGCACCAGTGTCTTTTTGACATTTCAACTTATGGATAAGATACATATATATATAAGAAGTAGCTCTAAAAAATCACAGACTGCGTTCCTGTTCCTGAAACAGCCTATATTAATTTTCCTGGTTTAATTTATATTTTTTTTCCACTACAAGAAAGTCCTTCCCTCTCCATTCAAATGTGAAAAATATATCTGTTTTCATCACAGAAATTTCTTTCCAGTTGACTGGACTTCTTTATCCACTATATACACCAAGAGAAGAATTTCAGATCACCAGTGACCTCATCCAAAAACTTTAAATGAAGGAGTTACTTCAAGTTTATGTGGAACAATAGCAATGCAACCAAATGCTTCTTCATCTTTTTCAATTGGAGGCCTGCTTAATATTTCTGGGAAAAAAAAATCCCCAGATACTATATCCCACTATTCTTTGGCAGCTGGGAAAGAAACTGAGTGTTTTAATGTTTACCAATACTTATTTTACTGTTAGAACTCTAAAGGATATTTTTTAGAAATACTGCTTATCATCTGCAGCCTACCTTCCAGCAGGCAGCGGGTCCCTGCACTACTAATTGTAACACACAAAAGGAAAGACTTTTTAAAAATACTTCTTGAATTTAGGATAATTTTCTGAATATGATATTTTGTGTATTATCCAAAACACAGTATTTTGTCTTTCTTTTTTTGTTAGTTCCCAGCACCCAGCTATATTTTCCAAAGTGTATCAAAGCCTTTTACATATGCTTTAAGTAGATTACATTTTTGCAAGGCAGAAAAGGAACCAGAAGCCAAAGCAGGTCCCACTGTCTTGATCTAGTCTAATCTAGGTAACACAAGAAGACTGTACCCAATCATCAAACAAACAAAAAGGGACTTACTCTGCTCTTGACATAAGTCCCATTTGCTGCAAGGATGCTCTCAGGAACATAGTAGCATTTTATCAATTCCACAGATGAATTTGAGCTCACCTCAGCACTGAGTTTCCTCATGATGTGGAGAATCAACTGCTTTGTCTCCTTTCAGTCTCAACTTGATATGATCCCAGCACACCCTTCCTCGACTTCAAGAGCTTTATACATTCAGCAGTGATAATAGCAGTATATGGGAAAGAATGAAATTAACACCATTGAGAGAGGCATAGATTTCCTCAAGAGACACACCTGACTGGAGAACCCTGCAGCTGGAGGACATCCACAATAAAAAGTCACATTTCAGGGATCCAAATCAACAGTGCTGCAATTTTTGCCCTGCCACACCGCACAAAGGGAGCATTGCATTGATCTAAGCAGAGCTAATGAAAGAGGTTACAGCCATCTCATGGGTAAGCCCACCTCCAGATATTTCCAGCGCCCATTCCAATGGGGAAGCAGCTCTATTGACTACAAACTAGCTGGGAGTTTCTCCCATAGCCACCCCAATACTCCCAGGTAACTAAGTAAAGGTTTTATCTGACACCTTTACTCTGACTGATTAACACAAAAGAAAAGACCTAAAAGTATATAGCTCAAAAGGTGCCTTAACATGCACTTAAACAGAAAAAGCAATTTCCATGTGCTAGTCTCTGCAAGTATTTAGCTACGTGTTTCTGATTTCTTCATCTCCTTTATTTCATTTCATCTGCTCAGGGTTCATCAATAGTTTGCAAAGAATTTAATTAGAACAAGTTAACTAAGTAGTTGCAATTGCTATCAAAACTGTACAGACATTACAAACTGAGGTAATCTAAGAACTCTATAGCTGTGAGTCCTTGGAAGAACAAGAAACCCAAACCAAAGAAGCTCTACAGCATCTCTATTTAATAAAACCAGAAATTATTTACATTCAGAAAGAGATGTGATTCAAGTAAATACATATAAAAGTATCTGCTGTGAGTGGCTTCTCCTACTTGATTTGAATCATAACAAGAAAAAAAAAATTCTTAAATAAATGTACTGGAAGCTGGGAAAACATAAAAAGAGTTCTCCAAGTCCCAGTGGGAAATTAAAGGATTGCTCTCAGTAGAGTAAGGATTGATTTTCCCATCCTCAATGTCAAGCTAATTTGTTTCTAATTTTAATGGGATTAACCTACACAAATTATCCATTGGTCAGTAAAGGCTTCTAAGAATACAGCATCTTACAACACAGCAGCATTTGTAGGTTTAACTTACAGCTTATTACTGGCTTACAAAATAGTGGTTAATATAAATATATTAAATATATTTGAGGATTTTTCATTTTTCTTTTTGAATTGGGACCTGATGAACACCATGTGTTTCATGTGTGACATGAAGGTTTCCTTGCAAACAAATCTATCACTGTAGTGGGTTTGCATGGCAAGGCTTTGGTAGCGGGGAGGCTACAGGGGTGGCTTCTTTGAGAAGGTGCCAAAAGTTTCCCCCATGTCCAATGAAGCCAATGCCAGCTGGCTCTGAGGTGGGCCTGCCACTGACCAAGGCTGAGATAATCAGTGATAGTGCCTCTGTGATAGCATATTAAGAAAGGGGGGGGGGGGGGGGAAGAATGAGCACGAGAAGGAGAGAGAAGTAAGACTGTGTGAGAGCAACCACTCTGCAGACACCAGGTCAGGGCTGAAGGAGGCAGAAGGAGCTCCAGGTGCCGGAGCAGAGATTCCCCGGCAGCCCCTGGTGAAGCCCATGGTGAGGCAGGCTGTGCCCCTCAGCCCAGGGAGGTCCATGGTGGAGCAGACACCCACCTGCAGCATTTGGAGGGTCCCATGCCAGAGCAGGTGGGTTCCTGAAAGAGGCTGTGACCTGAGGGAAGACCATGCTGAAACTGTTTTTTTTGCAGGACTTGTGAACCCACGGGAGACCTTGAAGGACTGCACCTCAGGAAAGGGACCCATGCTGGAGTGGTGTGTCAAGAATTGCAGTCCTTGGGAAGGACTCATGGAGAAGTTCATGGAGAACTGTCTCCTGTGGGGGAGCAGGAAAGAGCGTGAGGAGGAAGGAGCAGCAGAAATATGACATGTACTGACCGTAACCCCCATTCCTCCACGCCACTCAGGGGTAGGAGGTAGAGAAATCAGGAATTAAGTTAAGCCCACAAAGAAGGGAGGGTTGAGGCAAGGTGGGTTTTTTTCCGATTTGAATGGTAATAAATTAAACTAATTTCCCCAAGTTGTGTCTGTTTTGCCTGTGACAGTAATTGCTGGGTGGTCTCCCTGTCCTTATCTCGACCCATGAGCCTTTCGTTATATTTTCTCTCCTCTGTCCACCCAAGGAGGGGAGTGACAGAGTGGCTTTAGTGGGCATCTGCCATTCAGGCAGGTCAAACCACCACAATCACACAGTGGAACAACTTCCCAGAGGACAGTCTGTCAGGTTTTTTTAAACTGGCTGGATCACACATTCAATAGGGTACTAGCCAACAGTGTTATTGAACCTCTTTTCACATGGAAGACAGTTTACAGCTTAAAAAAAACCCACAAAAACAAAACATAATGATTGTCTTGTACAGGGTTCTCACAATACCTTGTCATTTTCATCCAAATATAAATCAAGATTTATCTTGAATATTTGTTTTTTACTCTTACTCCTCACTATTTTATTTGCTTACTTCCTTGTTCATATTCCAAGGACACTGTAACTGGTATTTTACTATTTTTTTTTCCCAGACAAGTTACTAATGTCTTATGTGATCCATACAAGTTGTGAAAAGCAGTTTACCAATGGGCTAAACCCAGAAACTGAATCTGAGTGCTTCAGCAATGACATTTTAGAATATATGTTTTGTGCGTACTTCAAATTTTATGCTTTTGTGCAACTGGGGAACCATTTCAGGATGGAAGAGGAAACCAAGCCCTAGGGCATAACTAGTTGAGGAAGAAGCTGTCTTTTTAGTTGTATTTTCTATATAGCAATACTAGAGTATTTAGCCACATTTGTAACTAATAAGGATAAAAAGGAAAGTAAATTTTTAAGACAAAATAAGTTTCTGGGGGAAAACAGAACAGTGCAGTGTCCTATGTGTTATTTAACTGGATAAACATTTGGCAGGCACAGATGAGGAAAGACCACAGACCACGTTCCCTCACACACAACAGTAAACCAAACATCCTTACAGACTACAGCCCACAGAGCGCAGTCGAGAAACATTTCACCATGGTCTGAAGAGCTCAAACGTGGCTTACCCCTTTGCTTCACCAGTGACCTCAAAAAGAGCTAGAATTGGAAAAGCAAGAGAAAGGCTGTTCAGACATCTCGAGTGTGGACTGAGAATGATGGATGAGTAGTGCCTTGGGTGTTCCCGTCTCAACAGGAAGAGCCATACCAACCCTCTGTGATCTGTTCTCTGAGCAGCAGGAGACAAGATCAAGGCAAAGCCATTCTTCTCCTGTCTTACACACAGCTCGCACAAGAGTCAATAGCAGGCTTTTATCAAGCAATAAATTACTGCAGCAAGTCAAACCCCTTCTGGATTTTTTACATTAACATGCAGCCTAACATTTTTAACAATAATGCTCTTAAAGCTTAAGTGAATTACATTTTTCTTTTAAACTGTTTACTATTCAAATGTAGGATGGTGTATTTTACATGCCTTCACTGCCACCTTATGGTCAATTTTTTTTCCTAATTGCTTTTTTTATTTCTTTTTCTTTTTAAAGCAATACAAAAGAGCAATGTAACAAAACAAACAAACAAAACCCAAACCCAAAAACCTGTAAGGATATCCAGAGCAAAAGAAGCTGCAAGATGATACAAGTACAACTTTTCAGTATCAACACTTTCAAAGCCTAAAACAAGAAGAAAAAAAAATGGAGAAGAAAAAAGTGCGACAAGAAAAAAACCCAAACCTATTTTATCCTAAATTCAGTTACAGAAATGTTCACTGCTGTTTATTCACAGCCCTCCTGAGGTACTTTGATTGAATACCAATTTATAAAGCTGTCTCTAGATATGCTGACTTCAGAACTAGAGTTCACCTGTTTTCTCTCCATAGATAAATGCCTCCCACTAAATACTTTTCTTCTAATAGTTAGCTGCTTTTCAGCATTATTAGAATTCACATTTGTTCTATGTTAATGCACAGTAGAATCTTATTTCACAATGAAGGCTGCTTGGTGTCACTGAAAGGCACACATAACATTTTAACAAATTATTATTACCACTATATTAATTTGAAGTTTATATAGCAAAAGCACTTAAAATGTAACTGGAGCAGACTTCACTGTATACAGACATACAGTAAAGTGTTTATTCATGATCAAATTATTTCAAAGAAATTGAGCATATTGCTCAATTATATTTGTTAATTCCTCAAGTAACCTGTAATGGTCTTCAGCTTTGAGAAGCCTCAAAAAGCATGGAGCTGGCAGTCAGCTCTCTCCCCTTGCTTCCTGGAGTCTCAGCAGGAGACAGGGAAAGGACAAGAGGAGGCATGGCTTTCACCATCCACCCCGCAATTTCCACCCAATGAATGGTTCTTAAGAAAGCAGCTCTGACTGTTATTAAAATAATTTTCAGACTCTTCTAACATGCTCTGCATAGTGGCAGAGCATCAGACACTACTAATCCCTAACATTCTTTTCCCACAGCCACCACCCAAGTCATCTGCTATCCTCAGGAGACATAACACAAAATCTGCTTTCAAGGGAACAAAGGAAGATATTTTGCATTCTGAGAGAGATGAACTCTCTCTGAGTTTTTAGTTTGTTCCTCTACAAAAAAAGACTCATTTACAAGTATCTATCACATCCTAAGACCAACTGGGATCAGCACCTAGAATGTGCCTGCTCATTTATTAAGGGCTTAACTCTTCATTCATTAAACAACATTACACAGACAGGCAGCAGCATCACTACTTTCTGGCTGCCACAAAGTGTTCTAATTAACTGGAATCAGTAAGAACCCGAAACATCCTGGGAAATGATGCTCCTTCTCTACATGTCTGGGTAAGATGATGAAATATGTGGTAGAGAAGTGTGTCAACCCATAGAAAGAGTATATACAAATAACAGAGGTATTTGTAATTGGTGCTAAATAAAGTCTCAGGCTTACAATTTAGCACACTGCAAGCCTAGGAAGTATAGCAATTGCCTTGCCCTGGTCTATTATTTCTCTTAATGATCTCAAAATATTTTCATAGACATGAGGATGAACATCCTTATGGTAAAGAGGGGGAAACAGAGACACAGAGAGTGAAGAAACTTTTCCAAAGCCACCCAACAAGCTGTCAAAAGTGGCCAAGAAGGAGGTCATCAGAGTTCTACTCCAGAATACTTTCCTCCAGTCCACCTGCCCCTCACACCATGCAGTGGCTTCTCTGAGAATGCTCCCTCAGGACGCTGCCCACCAAAGGCAGTGTGCTAGCTTAGGGGACAGACATTTGGCTGAGAAAACCGATGTTCTGAAGTAGTTGGGAAGCACTGTTGTTAGGGCTTATACTGCTGTATGTCTTGTCTGGATAAACAAAGTGAGCATAAAAGAAGATATCCTGAAATCTCTCTCCAGCATTAATAATCACTTTAATACTTTGGGATTTGTCAAAAGTTATGATGAGAGGAATATTCTGGCTCATACACTGGCACTTTTCAGCCCCCATGATAAGTTGGTGGACTTCTGTTTACAGTGGATTTATGAAGTAAACAGCTGCTGTAGAAACAATCAATGAATAAAAAATAAAATATACTTAGTGAAAATATTAATTTGCTTTAATGTTTATTTCATCCTGCTGCCTCCTTCATGGCATATTTAAGCCTCCATTATGAAGCAATTAATTGCAGAGATTTCATTGCTTAATTCTAATTGTTTATTACTTAGGGAAGGGATTGCAAATAAGTGTCTAATACTGTTTCACATCACTCAGTTTATAAGGAAATAGATGTTTTCACTGTGTTTTTATTCTTGTTGGACATGACTTAACCCATTTCTGTAATTAAAACAGATTTATCCTGCTATAAAAGACATATTTGATACAACATTTTAACTCCCATTTGTTGCTAGGACTGCTAGCTGTACTAATGCTCAGACTTAGGGTCTTGTTACAATGTGACAGCAGCTTAACAAGTTATGGAACATCAACTGAGTTATTTTAACTCTACATGTACCTGTTCTTAGTGCACAACAGATGTGAGATACTGTATCTTAACATAAACCACAAACTACACAGGGAGCCAGAAAAACTCAGCCTCCTATCTCAGGTGCCTCTGTGGCATGTCAGCACTGTGCATGTGCACCCTGGAAATCACAGCTACGCTCTTCCCTAGTGCTCACCTTCACAGGAAAGCAAGCATCAAGTCTGACACTGACCTTCACTTCGGAGCTCTTGGTGTAAGAACTTCTTGCAAAAGACCAGATACAAAGTCTGTTGAAGTCAGTGGAAAAATATCTGCCCTTGACCTCAATGATCTTTTGATCAGGCTTTCACCCCTACAAAATCTATGTGCTATTTCAGTGTGAAATGTATTGGTGAAATAGTGACACAGCCTCTCTGTTCCATCAGCAGCAGGCACTCCCAAGAAAAGGAGCATGTTCCATCACAACCAGCCTCTGAGAAGCAGGGACTTTTAAAATCACTTTGACAGAAAGCTTGGTTGCTTCAGCTGAAGGGTCTTAGGGCTGTATCAG
This sequence comes from Falco punctatus, assembly GCF_963210335.1. Taxonomy (NCBI): domain Eukaryota; kingdom Metazoa; phylum Chordata; class Aves; order Falconiformes; family Falconidae; genus Falco; species Falco punctatus. The sequence continues at coordinate 75,144,663 of NC_137583.1, forward strand.
GATGTGGGCATGATCTGGCTTTGTAGCTAATTCAGCGATGGTATTGGGGTGGAGAAAAAACAACACGTCAGAGAACCCAGACTAGATAGGCACAAATCTAGGTATTTGTTTGTTTTCCCTCACCCAGAACTTTCCTTTATCTTATTAGAGTTTGACTTTGTGCAGAGTTTGTTTTTTTTCCAAGTGAAGTCACCCATGTCCCCAAAGTTTCAGTTTTTCCTCAGGTATAACAGAACTGATTAATTAGGACAATGGAAATGGCTTCTTCAGTTTATTTTTAGTCTTAAGAAAAACAAACAACATCTACTGAAGTTTTACTCCTCAGAGAGCATGTGGCAGGGGGGAAGAGTAGAAGCTGTTTTCCAGAAATAGAGTAATTAATTCACAGATTTCAAAGTGTGTTCTTATGAAGAGGGAAGGTTGTCACAGGGAAACAGGGGGCCACATGTGGAAAAAGCAACACATGGGATGAGGAGAGAAAATATACAGGAAGCACTTGTTTTTCTCACTGAGTCAAAATATAACTTTATGCAATCCAGACAGCTAAATAGACCGGGGGGGGGGGGGGGGGGGGGGGGGGGGGGGGGCGGCGGAGAGGAGAAGGAGAGGGTAAGGAGAGAGGAGAAGGAGTGCATATGCATGGCTGCATATGTAAACAGATACAGGCACACATAAACTATTTCAGCACTGTTGTGGCAGCAGCAACAGCCACTAAAATGTTCAGGATTTCTGAATGAAAATAGAGGTGGCCAGCATGACATCGAGGGGAGAAGTTGTTTCATGGGAGAGTTTGGCCATTTGCCCATACCATCACATCTCAAAAGTCTTTCCAACAGAAAAAAGGACTTGATAGCATATGGATTAACATTCCTCCTGTGGATTACACTATAAAGCACTGCTATTTAAGGGTAAATTAAAGAGTATTTTTATACAAAATTTACAGGACCCCAGCAGCAAGCTCTTTCAGTATGGAATATTCCAGTATCTTACACAAGAATGAAATTGCCCCATAATTTACTGAAGGATTTCCACAGAGGATACTCTATAGGGCTAAGCCATGTCCTGTTTTGATGCTAAGTAAGGAATATTTTCAGCAAAAGTAATATAACATAACACTAGTGTCAAGCAGATGTGATGCTAAATCAAGTCCACAACCACAGAATTAGGTAACCCCACCAATAGTTTTCAAATTGCTGATTTAATTTTAAATAAAAGACAACTTCTTTCTCTGCTCCGATGCAGCCCCATTTATTCTAAATCACATGCACTACTGTATACCAAACAGCTTCAGAGTTTCATTTAATGTTTCTGACTCTACAATATAACTACATTTTAGAGCAGGAAGAAAGACTTGTATGAGGAAAAAGTATTTCTTTTCCTCTTATACAACTGATATCCATTTTCTTCATTATAATTGTATGTACATCTATTTAGTACTGCTACAGTATTTGACTCGTTTATAAAAATTCTTGCAACATCTGAATGATCTGTGTAAACTTATATTTGAAATTAATGTATTACCAAAATAATTTATTTCATCACCATTTTACTTCGCTCTACTGATCTGTTAAATGTGTTGTACCTCTCTTCCTTTCAAAGGCATTATAAAAAAGACTGACCTGTCATTTTTTCTAGTATTATGAATAGCTATGTACATTTTGTGCAAATTAACTGTGCAAAAACATACAAAGGCAGCATCTGGGTTTCTTGTTCAGCACCAAAGCAGTAACAGTAGAGCAGAGCTCAGTATGAAGCAAACAAAATTGGATGTAATTCTATAATATATTTTTATTACTTTGACAGCACCTTTATTGAAATGTAATCAAACCCTTCAACTATTTTTATACAGTAACTTTTAGATAACACAGAAACACATCTTTTGAGTTACTTTTAAACAAATAGGATAAGTGAAGAAAACCAGGATTTCCTGTTTCTATCAACATAAAATTGTCCTTGTGAGACCAAAAAGTTTAGTAAAAATTTAGACTATAAAACCCAAAGAATACTAAGCTACAGCTTTTGAAAGTACTTTGTCCTGACTTTCCCTGCTAAGTTGTTTTTTGGGAGTGTATGTTAGGATGGCTTGTCAGGATTTCTGTTTTGCTGAAAGCTCTAAATTTACAAGAGGTGGCAGACAGTAGAACTGGGAACCATTTAGTCATGAATCAATCAAGCGAGGTACCTTCTTACAGACAAAGATAAGAGGTTTATTGTTTACGAACCCAGTTTCCTAAAGAACATTAATTAAATACCTCTATAGTAGTCATTTAGGCAAGTTCTTCAAAGATGTTAAGGCATCCTTAAGTGTATCAGCCTACTTAGGTTTCTTTGGCATGCAAAGCACCACAAGGTAGGGAAGTCAGACAGATGTCTTTCAGAATGGAGTTTGGAAAGCTCCAGACAGTTGTTTCAGGCAATAAGAAAGTGCTTGTAAACATAAGGTATCTCTTAAGTAAGAATAAAGTATGAATAAAAACTTGTAGATCTACCCCTTGTAGATCACCTAATAACATTCAGGAGCATAGATACTTTCTTTGAAGTCTCTATTTTTTTCATTAACTGTTAACTAAGGAAGTCAGGGCAATGTTGTCAGAAAATGCAGATTAGGAAGGGAAAAAAGAACAAATCGCATCATACTTCATGACAAAGCCAGGATTGTTACCGATCCATATTGACAATCTAGAAACTATAATAATAAATCATTTTAAGAAAAACTTGTTTCCTTAGCTTTGCTGCTCTTTATGAATGCTCAGAATGAGTTTCTCCACACTGCTTCATCTTCTGAAACTGTTTCTGAAAATAGATAGGAGATGAGATACATGCAGTGTTTCTACTAAGTAGTTTAAAGACCTGCTGGTTTGGCTCTCATCTTTGCGAAGATATTTCAAAGCTTTCATTTAATAGCCTACAATAATTAAATCAATGTCAATGTCTGTCTTTGCTTTCACTGCACTCTCCCTGCCTCCATTTTCATTGAGATCTCAAGTAGAATTGTTGGCAGAGACAGAGTTCTCAGTGGACCATAAACAGTACGTCACCTTAGGTCAACAACTCTATTAAAACAAGCATGCCAAAGAGAGTAGCAAAATAGCAGAAAACCAGACTTCTACTCTAGACTTCAAGTAATGGCAATAACCAAACAAAAAATGTCCTGAAAGGAGATTTCTAAGTACACTTCCTATAATACGGATTTAAAGATCTATCAAACTCTTGTACCCATCTTTTAACCTCCATATTCAAGCCCGAGTCCAGTTCCTGAAACCATCCATAATCATTAGGGTTGCATATCACTGTGGAGTTTGATTTCAGCCTCTTCACAATCAACATACCTTCTCAATCACAGCCAATCAGGGTTATTTTTTCTTATGTTTAAATGGAATTTCCTGCATTTTAGTTTGTGCCCACAGCCTCTTGTCCTGTCACTGAGAAAAGTCTGGCTTTTCTTTACCACCTCCCATCAATTATTTATACATATAGGTAAGATGTGCCCATGCCTTCACTTCTCTAAACTAAGCAGTCCATCTTCTGTTAAATGCTCCAATCCTCTAACCACCTTTGTGTCCCTTCACTTTGTGTTCCCTTCATTGAAGCATGTCCATGTTTCCCTTATACTGGGGAGTCCAGAACTGTACACAGCACTCTAGATGTGGAGTGCCAAGTAGAGAAGAGTAACCTCCCTCGACCCACTGGCAATGCCCTGCTTACTGCGGCCCCAGAGATTGTTGGCCTTCTTTGTTGCAAGGGTGCTCATGTTCATTTGGTGTTCACCAGGACTTCCAAAGCCTTTTTTGCCAAGCTTCTTTCCAGCTGGGTGGCCACCAGCCTATACTGGTGTAAGGGTTTCTTTCTTTCCAGGTGTAGGACTGTTGATCTTCATGAGATTCCTGTTGGCCCATTTCTCCAGCCTGCTGAAGTGACACTGAATGGTAGCACAACCATCTGCTCATTTCTGTCTGGATGTCTGTTTGGTGGAACCTTACAGCTTTCCCCTGGAGCCTGCAGCATGCCAGAGCCTGCTGTTCTTGCTCTGCCCGAGCTCCCCCCCTCTGTTCCAGTCCTGCCTCATTTCCTGCTCCAGTTCTTCCCCGAGTCCCTGCTCTGCTTTTAGAGCAAATCAGTGTCCCAGGCAGCAGCAAAAATTCTGAACAAAGATCTCAGCTCTGGGATTATTTCTGTCAATTAACTTCAGCTATCTACTGTCATTTGTAGTGTGTAGGTAATCACACAGTATAACTAGTACTTCTGGAAAACAGCAACATTTTAATGTTGACCATGGATAGTATTTTCGAATCTTCAGCTAGAATTCCAGTATGGAGGTTTTGGACAAAAAGATCTTTTCCTTTATAAGTAATAAACCTGTCCAGATTTAAACATACTCTTGCTCTAAAAACTTATAATTGGTATAAAATATCAATATTAGAACTTAAATTGTTAAAATTCCAAATCTGGCAAAATTTCTAACCTAACAAGCTCTAATTAGCACAATTATTTCCATATTGAAGACCTACGTGTAATTGTGTTGTCAGTCTTTGCATGTGAACAATTCCCTTACCAGTCAACCGTAACAAATTTATTAATGTGGTATTTTCATGTAAAAAAAATTGCCCAAAATCTGATGGCAGACACCTTTGAAACATTTATTGCTTAAATGAATTATGGTATTATTTAAACTGTTAATAATGATAGAATTATTTAAGCAATTCCAAATGTATTAGCAGGTTCTGTTCCACATACATTTAGATTGCATCAAATTTCTAATAACTGTCTGATCAACTTAGGGTTTTTTTAAGTACCTCAGTAATCCTAACATAGTATTTTAAGAATTTCTCACATCTGCTCACTTCTCAAAGACATCTTGGTAACCAAGAAATTACTTAAAAGTTCTGAAAAAGCCAATTCTTTGCCTTCCTTCAAATCCCCCTTTAAAATTAGGAAGCTGTTATTATTACAGTGGCATCCAGCAGTTGGAACTGCTATCATCACACTGGAGAATTATCACCACAGCCTGACATCCTAACCATCATCAACTAATTGCATCCTTAAAACTGTGCTTAGCTCTGCTTCTTCCCTGTGTGCATCGCGTCTCTCCTATTGTTTTGAATGTGAAACCTACACTGTAACCTGCAGAGAAAGTGTCGGTATTTGTGGTTTGTGTTTGCATAGCATCTAACATGATGGATTACGGTTTGTAGGTACTATGGTAACAGGCAAAAAACTGATGGCATAAATACAAGGAATAGTGTCAAAAAAAATCCTTACAAATTGTAAGGTTTGTAAAATATGGTATTAGAAGAAGAAAGGTTTTCTGAGAAATTCCTGAGGCAGAAGGCCTGGGAAAGGACACTGTTGTGGGAGGGATCCTGCAACACTTTGACAATTTTGTGGTCTCACCATGCGCCTCCATAAGTCCTCAGTGGAAAATATAATGACATCAGAACGCCATTCCTAAACCACAAAATCTATCAAAGAGCCATAGCTATGGGAAATAAGCCACACTAAAAGTTTTTCACAAGGTATATTCCAGAGTACCTTGATTTCAAGTGATTCTGGTAGAAATACTGTAAAAAAATATCTTTTTTAATGATTAGCTGTGGTATATTTTCTGCTGTGGTGTATATGGGTATTTGTTACCTCTATTTGCTATTACATAATCAAATGTAAGCAAAATGGTTTCCTGTAGAAAAAAAAAAAAAAAGCAGAGTCAAAAATTTAAAAGAACTCAAACTGGGGGAGATCAAATGCCTACCTGCACGACCAGTTTTCTGTCTTTGCTTAGTAACCCTGCCCCATGAGTCCACTCCCTCCCCTATATCCTTTACATTTTACAGTCTTGAAATGCTGCAGCTTTTTTGTTAATCTGTATAAAAATTACCATTATTTTTATTATCACTGGTGTCATTATTGTAAGTACATTAAGGCAGTCAGCTCTGTACTCCAGTGACACGTGTGCAGTAAAATCATGGAATCAAAACACCACAATCAGAGAGTTACCATAACTGCTTCAAAGAATAACAGTACAATTTTAGATGTTATATAAGTAGAAGGGAGAAACACAATAAGAAAGGCAAGTATTACTTTAAGAGTACGCTGTTATACACGAAGAATATCACTATGCCTGGCAATCAAATTCTGTTCTTAAATATGAAACAAATTCTTCTGTGTTGCTTCCCAGAAATATCATGCATTTTCAGAAAGGAATGTGAAAGATGTTAGTTCAACCAACTAGGAGTGGAAATGCTTTCTGTACTTGTCTATAAATTAATTATATGCTTATATTAAATCTAGAATGCAATTTCTTTTACTAGGAATAAGAAAATAAAATACTGCTATTCTCCTCTGAGTTGTTTTTCAACATTTAATTGAACTTTAACTGAAGCTGTCATGTGGTCTTTACTTGTACTTTCAACAGTGTCTAAAGGTATCACCGTTAAAAAATTATTTGGGTGTCATGTGGCTCTTATTTCTCCTAATTCAGGAGAAGTAGTATAAAATTTTGTTTCTTACATGTGTTGGACTGGACTGAACAGCCTTCTCAAACAATAAAGCCTCTGGGTTTTTTCACTGTATTTCTTTTCCTCAGCTTCCCATAACTTGGCACTGATGACTTAAATCCTCCAGGTGAATTCAAATATTTCAAGTACTTTGAGAGCCGCTTCTTTGAATGAGAATTTATGTGATAAATCCAAGCCAAGTAAGAAATTTGTTTGACTTTAACAATGTTACTCACTAAGAACAGCTGGTCCTTTACTTCACATTCATTCAGCAGGGAATACAGTAGTGGTCCGCTTATTGGATCTCGTTTTATCATATTCCCTCAGATAAAGGAGCATATTAAATGACAGTAAACCAAATATGTTGTCTGATGGCCCTGTTCTCAGATGGCCTTAGCCCACAAGGAACAAGCGTTCCCTGCCAGGTGCATCTGCAACAAAACACTCACAATATGAACAGAGGGCACTTATCACTTCCATTCCCAGCTCAGCTCCGTCCTATTTAGAAGCTAACACTGCAGTTTCTTATGCTGCAATTCTCAAAATCAGGTTAGAGTTGATTGCATTTCAAAATTAATTTCCTAATTATTTCATAATTTTCCAAGTTCACACATGGTTCTTTGTAATGCATTTTTTTTAAAATTCCTTTTCACAGATCGCTGGGTTTTGGAATTTTGAGCAGGAGTCTTCTTGTTGGCATCTCACACATCTTCATGGCCAAAAACATTAATTCAGTTAAAATTTGTGTCCACTGTCCCACTCCAAGCAAGACCCTTTCCAATACCAGATCAAGTCCTAGACTGCATTAGGAAGAACATGGCCAGCTGATTGAGGCAGGTGATCCTTCCCCTTTTTTCAGCCCCTTTGAGACCCATCTGCAGTGCCATTTTCAGTTCTGGACTCTCCAGTAGAAGCAAGACATGGACACAAAAGTTACTTCAGTGCAGGTCACCATGAAGATGATTAAAGGACCAAAGCGTTTCCCCTACAAGGAGAGGCTGAAAGAGCTGGGACTTTCAGCCTAGAGATAAGGCTCAGAGATGTTCTTAACAATACATATAAAATACCTGAGGGAGGAGGGGAGTAAAGAAGATGGAGCCAGATTCTTCTCAGCGGATCTCAAAGAAAGGACAAGAAGCAATGGGCATCAACTGAAATACAGGAAATTCCATCTAAACATAAGAAAAAAAATTACTGTGACAGTGGTCAAATACTGGAAGAAGCTGCTCAGAGAGGTTGTGGAGCCTCAGACCTTGGAGATATTCAAAACCCAACGGACAATGCCCTGAGCAACCTGCTCTGTTAACACTTCTTTGGGTCAGAGGAGTGGAGGATGTGGACTAGATGATCTCCAGAGTTCCTTTCCAACCTCAACAATCCAGTGATTCTGTAAAGTCAGCCATCACTCTGCATAGCAAAATTTTGAAAAGGTCCATAATTCTACAATCCCTCCAGCTTTTCACTAAATTCACAGTGATACCTTTGAGATGCAATCTGTGATCCCTGACCGTTCTTACACTCTCTGGCACTACCAACAAGAGCTGGGCTTCCTCATCTTTGTACCTTCAAGTGTCTGAGGGTTGCTACTACATCAGCCCTTAACCTGCTCTTCACCAAACAAGCCCAGTTCTTCCATGTTTCCGCTCAGGGAGCATGTACTGTAAGCCCTTCACCACTTGGTAACCTTCTGCTAAACCCCATCCAGCGCCATCCTGAAAACCCAGCCACTGTTTCAGTGTTTCAACCCAGCTAAACCAAGCCTACTTGCACTCGCTTAAATTACAGGGAATGGTTTCCACCCTTCCACACCCCTTCCCCCCGTGCAGCATCATTTGTGAGTCACCCAAGAGCATGCTAGAGTCATCTTGCTGACAGTAAAAGTTACATTTGGCTTACTCAACAAGTACAAGTGTTGGTACGATTATATGTAAGCCTGTGTGTTACTGGAAGACTGCACCACTTTTCCAACCAAAACGTTGTTCTCAGAGCTTCTAGTCTAAAGAGCAGTTGCAGAAGCAGATGAATTGCCCTAGCCACAGACTTCTCTCTGTATAAACTGTGGTGAACATGTTCTCAAGATTAAAACCCTGTCAGGCAATCTTGTCAATGATGCAATAATTTTTTTCCTCCAGAAAATGTAATCTACCATTCCCTCGCATCCTTTGTCAACATCACACACAGACTGTCCAGAATAAAGAAGGACTGAAACACAGATGGACTAAGACAGTCACCAAAGTGTTTTTCATCTCTAGAAAATACCCTGTCACACTTCAGCAGCCATAGAAGCATTACTCTTTCTCACCCAGCTCCTGCAATGGTTAAAGAATACTGACACTCTTGTACATGTTTGGAGCTAGCCAAGTCTTCTCAGCTTTTAAGTTTTTGTCAGTGAGATCATCCCCATTCTGCATCTGCCAAGAGAAATTACCTCGTTGTGAATCAACTCCTGATTCCTGTGGTGCTTCGTACCCTAAGTCTCACACTTCTTACAGAGCACTTCACATAAAGACCAGTTCAAAGCCATCAGCATGCAGCAGTATCCTGGAGATGTAACAGTCTACAGGACTGCCATGCAGTTTGCTTTCCGGTAACTGTTACAGCACTCTCCAAACTATCAAACTTCAACAAGGCCTTTTACCTCCTCATACCAGCACACACTTCATGCCAGTCCCTGTACTGCCTTCTCCTCGTCTCACCTCACCCAGGGCAGGTGTTCTCTCTTCTCTTGCTTCTTCCTCAGCTGCTCTCTCTTCTTTGGCTCTCAACCCCTTAACAGAACCAGCCACAGCTGCACCTTATCTACATCAGCCAACTCACCGCCCCTGAAGCCAGCCCACAGCTGTATGTTATCAATGCTAATTAACCCAGCTTCACTCCTCTACAAGTAACCACTGATACTAGTGGTACTTTGAATGACCTGGAAGTCATGCCTTAGGGTAGCCATGAAAGGAAGGTTTTCCTTAGCATTTGATTCCACTTCCACTTTGTTAGCACCCACTTAAAATGGAATTTCAACTTTAATTCACAGACAGGCACCTAATAGTACTTAGGCTGCAGAGACTAGAAAGGGGATTGCTTGTCCAGAGATACCTCGAAGCATCTGTGCAGGGCAACTTACTGGGTACTTATTTAATAGTCAGGTCCTGCTTTGGCTGGCTTTTCATCTCATCTTCTGAGAATGCTTATGCAGGAGCTTAGCTCTTGTGTCTTTTGTGAAAAGGCTATCTAAGATGGGATATCCAGATACTGAAATCCCTCAGCATCTTGAGCTACCTTTTGGTCTATAAATGTAGTCTCTATAACATTAACTTACGCCAGGACTTCTGAGGAGAGCTTTACCATGGAATTCACTTGGTATAATGCAATGCTTTTAGCCCTTTGGACTATAAATTCTCATTTAGCCAGCCTGTAGGAGTGGCCTGGTACACCTTGCCACAGGCAGCCTCCTCCTCCCCAGCACTCCCCTCCCACTGGCCGGCATCACCCTGCTGATGCCAGGTACTGGGAACTGAAAAGAAAAAAAAAAAACCAACAAAACAACAACCAAACCAATGGTGTAAAAAAGGAGTAGAAGAGAAAATCAAACTGTGCTTTCATGAAGTGACAGCATACAAAAGTTAGCATCCCTTGCAAAAAAGTAACTAGTGGAAAATAGCCTTCATGCAAAGCGCAAACATGCTAATACAGGCAACGATAAAGGAAAAATTGTAAATTTTTGTTTCAACACTGGAGGGACAATTATTCTCTCTTTTATTCCTTCTAAGGCAATCTCCTCTTTCCTGCCAGAGGTAGCATTCAGATGGAGTCTACGTCCACTTAACATCTACTGAGAAGGAGAAAAAAATCTATTGCCAAGGTACAAAGAGATGGAATTTGGCATCATTTCTGTGAAGACATCCTGAGGAAGACACAATGAGCTCAGCGTGAAGAAATGAAAACATTTCTGGGACAGACTGGCCATGCTTTCTGCAATGTCAGTAAGCCACTAAATGACAAAATAACCACTAAAAACAGAGGTTTCACAAGATGATGATAGCTCATGCTATTGTGTGACTAAGCCTTCAGGAGCCAACTGCCTTTTCAGAATCACTAGCACAGAAAAAAAGGGCACAAGACCACGGTATTAGGGAAAAAGTAGTTTTTGAAGTGAGGGCCGCTTGTATTAGAAGCAGGATTTAGTACAGCACTTTGTCAGACTGGGAGAGTGCCCGGACTGGAAGAAGCGGTAGGGAAAGGAGAACGGACTGAAAGGCGAGGAGAAGGTTTCCCGTGTAGGGATCCGAGGGGCTGCGTTTTGCGGGCAGCTGGTGGGGCAGGGGCAGCGCCGGCCCCCCCTCCGGCCACCCCTCCCGTGCGCCCCGGCAGGGGGAGCGGGGCTGCGGACGGCAGGCGGCCCGCGGAGGCGAGGGGCGCCGGGGGAGGCAGCGCACCTCGGCGCCTCTTCCTCCTCCTCCTCCTCCCGCCTGCGGGGTGGGCAGGGCGCAGGTGAACGCGCCCTTTGTTCAGCCCGGGCCCCAGCGGACCCACGGCCGGGGCGGCCAGCCCGGGCACCGCGGCGCCGGAGGGGAGACGCCGAGGCCCGGGACGGGGGCCGGGACTCCGGCTTGCACCCCGCCGGGGCGGAGGGGAGCGGGATGGGCGCGGAAGGCGGGGCCGGGAGGGGAGGTGGAGGCTGCGGCCGGCCCCCCCTCGCCGCTCCCCTCAGAGTCCGGCAGGCGCTCCGCCGCTAACCCGTGTCCGCCCTCCCCGACAGAGCCGCGCCGCGGACGGGCACCGGGCACCGCCGCCGGCGGGCGCTGCCCCGCTGCTGACGGAGCCGAGCCGGGCCCGGCCGCTGCCGCCGCCCCCCGCGGCGGGGGCTCCGGCCCCGGCGAGAAGAGGAGGCTGCGCTGACGGCGGGCCGAGGTGGGCGAGCCCCGGGGCGGCGGGGAGGCGGTGGCCGCTGCCGGAGCCGCCGGGGAGGGGTCCGCGTGGCCGGGCTGCGGCCGGGTTCCGGCGCGGAGCTCCGCCCGGCCCGGGGCCGACGGGACGGGACCGGTGCCCCCGGCGGGCGCGGGCCCGGGCCCGGGCTCCCCGCGGGGTCCGGCCTCCCCCGGGCAGCGGCGCGAAGCGGCCGGGCGTCGGGCTGGCAGCTCACCCGGCCCTGCCCGGCAGCGCGGTGCGCCTGACCGAGGAGGAAGGCCGAGCGCCGCTCTCCTGCTCCAGCCCCCGGGGTTTCACTGGGTTTTCCACAACGCTCAGCAGAATTTCCGAAGAGCAGAGTTACTGACTCGTGCCCCGAGTGCTTAACACCGTCCTGCGACGACTGTCGCTAACGCTTCCGTGCTGTCATTTTTCGGCGGTGCCCAGGGAGGGAGATGAAGTCACTGTCCCGTGCCTCTTCCATCACCTCAGCATTATTATCATAACCTGTTTATTTTCCCCATTTTTCTTTTTCCGTGGAGCCAGCCCTGAAACCCCTTACTCGGGAAAACCTCTCGGTGGCCTTGGGTGATGTTTTCCCTGGGTGATGTCTGCACAGCTTGTGTCCCTGTTGGCTGTGTTGCCATCAGCCTGTTTGCTCTGCACAAAATGCGGTAGCGTACTCACAGCGTTGGAAACTTGGCTTTCTGCAGCTGGACATCCTCCATCCTCATTCACAGCTGCCTCCTAGAGCAGAAGGGGTGTGCACTGAGGATGGACATTACTACAACTGTTTTCTTTCATAACGGTTGCGACTTAGGGCTGTAACTGATTAGTTTCTGCCTTTCACAGGACTCCTAAATTTTTTTCTCCAGATGTATTCCAAAAAGACACATGCTGTAGATGACTCCTTTCTGGCAATTCATAAGAATAGTGGGATTATAACTGCCTCGTATTTAAGGTTTTCCAAGACTGTTACTGTGCTTAGTTATTAAGCGTACAAAGAAATAATTTTGCATTAACTCTTTTGTCAGAAGCCAAGTGTGATGTTATGGTTTAGCACCTATGTTTCCTTGCATGCAGTTGCATGGCTGTAACCTGTATTTCCAAGGATGAGCACATGCATTCATTCACAGACACTTTCTTTTTTCTTCCCACTTTGTCTTCTGCTGCATTAAGCCATTAATGCTGTATTTAACATTGTATTAAAAATTGTTTCCCGAAAGAACCAATAAATCAGATTTTAGGATTGGCAGCTGGCATTCTAGTTCATGGATATTTTTTTTCACATCGTGATATCATTTACTACGTGCTCGTCAACACAAACCTTTAGCTAGAAGCTATTACTAAACTCTTCATTTCTAAATTTTCTAAATGAAGAGTGACAGCAGCATAAGAATCGGGTGAGTCAAGCTCTTCCACACAGAGCTTCCCAATCTAAAATAAGGTTTTGGAACCCCAAGACAGTGTGGTACGCAGAAAGGAGAGTTACAAAGTGGCTGAGATCGCTGTATAAACTCATGTTGACTGGTGATACTAACAGCTGAAAGCTTAACAAAGATCAGTACAGAAAAAAAAAAAAAAAAAATTAAAGCAGCAAAGACCTGAGCCACAATGCTGTTTTAACAATTTCAAGAAGCTGGTCTCGTTACCTAAAAGAGTAAAAAGTCTGTCTATAAGTTTATGTCCTTTTTTTTCCACATCAAACTTTAAAAATCAGAGAGTAGTCCGCAAAAACAGTGTGACTGCCCTTCATATTCTGAGTTCCTTCAAAAATACATCTGGAGCTCACTGTATTTGCTATCATTTTTTTCCAAATAAGTACAGTATACTGAATTCTGTTTGTAAACTATTCTTTGCCAATCTAACAGCTAGAAATACAGTATACTAAAACACATAGAAGTATAAGTCTAACTAATCATGAGACTGCAGGAGCTGAGGTTTAATGAAGATACCTGATACCCAAAAACGTGTGATAAAATCACTGGAACTAGCCCTAGGAATAGGGTGGGGTGGGGAAACTGAAATGTGCCTTCATCAGCCCATGCTTTCTTGTGTGCAGGATATACTAACCATCCATTAGGTGGTGTAGGAAAGGGTTAACAGGCTGACCTTCAGACAGAAGCTCTTGTTGACCCTACTCTGTAGCACTTGGCTGAAAGGTTATGCCCAAAGGGAGAGCTTTGCTAGCAGAAGGGATAAATCCAAAGAGAAATACTTGGGAAAAGAATACTTCGGCCTCAGGAGTCAGGTGGCCTGGCAGAAGGCAAACCCTCACAGCAGACAGTACAAGACTGCAGGACTCATCCACTGAAGGAACCAGACACAGTACAAAAAAGACAACTGCCAAAGTCTGATTTGTCCATACAGTTTCCCAAAAGGTTTGTGGATATAAAACAATCGGTAGTTAGCAAAGCAGTTTCATCTCTAGTAATTCAGCTGTTCAGCAGGAAGGTACCTGGAAGAGCTACCTAGTCACTGCCTTAAAGGTAGCCACAGAAAGTCACACTGTGGTGTGGCACCCTGAGCTTCCAGTGGTGTGGTGCTAGTTAGTGCTTTCCTCTCGCAGCGTGTGAGAGTGGGAAGTCCTTGTTGCAGGGTCCTTGCAGTCCTTTTATAGCCTTCAAGATACTGTTTTTCCTGCTGTCCTAGGATTTTCAGAAACATCTCTTCCATTTTATCTGTTCTCCTTTTTACTTTCTGGCTTCTGATTTCTTAAGTCCTTAGTAGCTTTCTACTGTACTTGCAGGTGATGAGTATTGCCAGTATACCTTGGAGCAGCATGAGTGAAGCTCCAGCCGGAGTTTCCTAACAATCTTGAAGGGACAATATACTTCTAAAGCCACAGAGTGACTCGTCAGGTAGACCAATCCTAAAACCTAAATCCCGACACCTAAAAAATATTAGGAACAATGCATTTGCACATTTCTTCCATCAGCAAGTCTCAAGAACTTACTAAAATCCATCTTCATAACATTTTACATGTTATTTCTGTACACTGTTTCAAACTTACTTGTTGTAGATTAAAAACTTTCAGCCTGAATTCTTTCCACTGGCAACATGGGCATTTAGCTTAAATATTATTTTTCATCAGTGATTTTTTTCTGTTGATTCATATCTGCTTTACTCAAAAAATAAGCTGAGCTTTTCTGTTCTTTTCTCAGAGGACAGACTTTCCTTTCCCTAGATTAATGTACGTTCTCCAGCAAATGGGTGGAGGAGAGGGAAGAAAACATTTTGAGGGGAAAATAGGCCTCAAAGTTCCAGTCAGGCTTTTCAAAACCTGATTTACATCCTGTGTTTGTTTTGCAGGGAGTTTCCACAATGGAGAAGAGGGAAGATGATAATCATGGCATTGATCAAAATGCAGGTCAGAGCATCACGCCAAGAAGAAATACAGGAAACCTTAGCAACTCGGTAATGTTTCTGTAAAAAAAAAGCTCATATGTTACACAGAATATTGTAATCTATCGTTTGATTTTGTCCAAAACAGTGTTCTGATCATGCTGGCATATCATCAATACTTCTAAAGTCTTGTCACAAAACCGGCATGAAGAGATAAAAAGATAAAGAGCATCTCATTCAATTTAATCACAGTCCATGATAAAAATTAAACAGATTTTGGGCCAGCTAAAAACTACATGAGGTTACTTGCTAGTTGCATTTTACCAGACAAGCAAAGCCCCGTAGACATAATTTGGAATTTTTACACAGGAATATAAAATTTACCTTTGGAGTTTTCATAATTGCCACATCATATTCAGTAGGTTTTCCACATCACACAAGAAAGTCCAGAAAAAAATCCACTCCAACAGCATTTTCCTCTGCAACTGCTGATGCACAGAAGTAGTTCAGGCTACAACTTTCTATTCTAATGTGAACTGTCTCACAGGCTGTGAAATACTGAATTAGCCTTTGCAAAATATCTCTTCAAGAAACAGGTATCTCTAGGCAAAACTTGGTTCAGGTGTGAATCTGTATCATTTATGCCAACTTCTGATTCTGCAATGCGTAGACTACACTCTACTTTTCTTCACAGACTAGAGAATAAAAGTTACTTAGGCTATACATTCACTGTTAAAAAGACATGCTTTTGTCATCAGATAAACACATAGTAGCTATTTAGCTAAAAACCCCTAATGAAGACCGTGCCCTTTAATTTTACAGTGAGGCACTGTAGGCAAGACAGACATGTGGTGGGAAACAGGCTACTTTGTCTCTAATTAGGATTTTACAGCAAGATAGCAGTGTACCTTTTCTATCTTTCTGTTGAAACAAAACATCTATGTATTACTGAAGATGCAAACAAGACTTGCACCTACTTACCCTTGCATTATTTACAAGTAATACCTTCTTTGAATTGACCCCTTAATCAGTTTCAATGTAATATTTGATTCTTAAGAATAAAACCAGATAATATTGCTGAGATAGAAATATCTCCTGTATCCTAGCAGAATACTAATTTAACACTTTAAAACTACTAATATTTGCCTTCCTCAAAACGGAAAGTGCCATTTCACTTCTTGTAGGTCTGGACATCTGCCACATTAGCCATTCTAAAGCAGAGTCATTGCAGCATTGGTTCAGTTTTACTTTATATTTCATGGGAATATTAAAGGACTTAAATACCTAATGTTATCAGTTCTCCACCCCTGATGAGCTGTCTGCTGTATCAAGCGAAATGTCCTGCTGTTGATACACACATTTTCATTTTGTATGTATACTGATCATGTACCTCTTTCATGAACTATAACTATGAGACAATCTTTAAATATTTTATCTCCATGTAAAACAGTTTACAAAGTAACACTAAAATGTTGTACTAGCTTAGTTCCTTCTAAAGTCTGTGATAATTCCGTCAAGATCTTTTGTGAGACTAGAATCAAGCCATGCCTACTTGGCAGCAGAAAATTCAGCTTTTTAAACTGAAGTGACTCAGTTTCACAAGATTTCATAAAAGTTGAGAGGACACTATTATAGTTGTGAAGGAGAAGAAGACTACAGGACCTGATTCTGGAGATGACAGATGTGCAACTTATCTAATGAACTGGATCCCAAACATTTCTACTTACATTCTTATTCCCCCAATTAAATGTCATTAAAATAGCAGTGACTGTATGAAATGTTTTATTGTCTTGACTCTGGATTCTGTTACTGTGCATATTATTTAGGCTACATCATTAAGTCTGTAGTTGAAATTTGACATTTGAAATCTGTAGCTCATATCATAAGAAACCGTAATGATGCTTCACATAATGTACTCCATCTTCCCTTGCAATGTAGTTAACTTCCTGGAATTAAAATCTATTTTGAAATCACAACAGATAATGTATGAAGAATGAGAAATCTATGCTAAAAGTGTGTTGCTCAACTACTGAATATGCTGTTTGAAATGTTACGTTTTCAAGCTACCTTGTGTTTAATAGTGTGCATGTTTTGTATCTGGTTTCAGTGCAGTACAGTGTAAAAGCCATGATGGCAAATATTGTCATTACTGAAGTTTTTAATCTTCTTTTGAACTCACTTGGTATTTCCTTTCTGTCCTTTCCAGGATGTGGATATGCAAGTCACCAATCCACCAGAAGCAGCTGCACTTTTTAATTTACATCAAGCACACCATTTTGGTGAGTTTGAACACTCTTCAGAACAACACTGCAAGCAGGATCTGTTCCCCAAGTGGCACTTGCCAATGAAGATAGCATCAGTGATCTCATTATTAACATTTATTTACACTTCTATGAGAGATGTCATATATCCTTTTATAACCAGAAAGGAAAATGTTTTCTATAAAATTCCAATCCTTGTCATAAACAAAGTTTTACCAGTGGTTTCAATTACCCTTTTAGCACTAGTATATTTACCAGGAATATTAGCTGCTGGTTTCCAGCTGTACTTTGGCACCAAGTATAAAAGGTTTCCCCAGTGGCTGGATAGATGGATGTTATCAAGAAAGCAATTTGGACTTCTCAGTTTCTTCTTCGCTACAATGCACGCCTGCTATAGCCTATGCTATCCAATGAGAAGATCATACAGATACAAGCTGCTGAACTGGGCATTCCAGCAGGTATGATGGGCTTGCAATCACCAAGCCTTCTGTATTCAAAAAATCCTTGTTTTGGTCATTCAAACAAATCTGAATGGGGGGAAAGCCATTTTCATAGTCTTCATTTGATTTTGAAGCAGATCTCCACAGAGCACTGTTAAGGAACGGAGCAGGACCTAGTTGTCAAAGCATGTAATAGCGAGTCAAGAGTGATCACAGCTATGCAACTGTGTATTAAATAAGTAACTTTCTGCATTTGGGATTTTTTCTCTCACTGTAAAATGTATGTAATTATACCTGCCTCACAGGAACATTTTAAGTCTTTGGCACGCTATTAGTTTAGTGTGGTTTAATCTTCTCTGCACTGTGCAATCTTTCTACAAAAACTGAGCACACAACATTTTTAGACATCTTTGTAAAGTGAATTAGCCAGCAATGAAGGAGGGCTGAGCTAAATCACAATCATCTGTATTTGCCACAAAGTAAATTTGTGAACACGGATGGCTCCACAATTGGGCTGATGCACACTAACTTGTTAAAAGATAGAATTTCAATTATGCTTCTGAGTCATGGGCAATAACCAGCTTACAAACCTAAGCCCCTCTGTGACTAGAGAGTTCCTAATACTTGCGTATCACCTGGAGTGCCATAAACATTACAGTATAAGGATTATACCAATATAAGGTATAGACTGCAAATGTACATTTTTATTACCTTCAAAGTCTAATCTAGAGTTTTATTAAAAGCAGCCTTACCGGTAATCTGACTTGCTGACTTGAATGGATTGCCAGAAATTTCCTTGAGATTCCAGTCTTCAAGATGCATAAATTATCATATTTGGGGCATACTACATCATGGTGATCACTGGCCGTGGTGATCAAAGGGCTGTTGTAAGTAGTTGTAAATAGGAGAAACTTTGACATCAGTCCATTAAAATCACAACCTTTTCATCCATACCAACCATTGTATTCAGTGCAGCTGAATGTACCAAGTTGTTTTTAAAAAAATAAAGCTAAAGAGCTATCCTGACAGGATATCATCATTAAGAATGCCTGCTGAATTAGCTCCCTAAAATAATGCTGTTAATATATTTCCTGTTGTTACAGTCTCCCAGATATGGTATTTAGCTAGAGATGGAAATTTTTGTCATAGATCAAGATTTCTTCTGCTGTGAAGACAGGCTAACAGGTCTCAGAACCAGTTTCTCCTGGGCCAAGACACTGATGAAGTCTAAATTCTTCTCACTTAAGGCCCACTGTTGCTCTGAAGATACTAGTGGAGACTTTGTAATCAGAAGTAAAGAGCAGTTACATTCAAAGATATTCGAACAAACAGAAATACCCTGTTTCTTGGCTGAGTTCCTGAATATCATTGTGAAAATATCTGTATTTCACACAAACGGCTAAGTGTGCCAGTCTGTCATTTTAAATATGGTGTTCTGTTCTTTTACCAGGTCAAACAAAAAAAGGAAAGTGCCTGGATTGAACATGATGTTTGGAGAATGGAGATTTATGTGTCTCTAGGAATTCTGGGACTTGCTTTGCTGGCCTTGTTGGCAATTACATCAATTCCATCTGTTGGTCACTCTTTGACCTGGAGAGAGTTCCACTACATTCAGGTATGCATAAATGTCATTATTGCATGTCATTAATCCTCATTTGTAAGAATGTGTCTTACCAACTAAGACCATTAGGAGTTAAAAATATCAGACACAGAGGAGTTAGTGAAACCAGTCTAAAAGTTAGTTCCATACTCTTTGTTAATTGCTGTGCAAGAAACATTCCTTTACTTTGTTATTTTGTCAGGAGAAAAGGCTGTCAGGGTATAAAATGGGAAGAAAGACATCTCCAAATCACATTTTTCTCTTCTGACTTTGTGAGCAGCAGCAGTTGTCTTTCAGGACCTATCCTTAGGTCAAAAACCTCCAGTGCTGAACGCATTTTAGTCACCTTCTGGGTATCTTATGTTTCAGGAATGTCCTGTCTCCTGCTGAATTTGAAGTAGGTGGTATTGAACCAGACAGCGCTGTTGCCATACAACACACTAAGAATTGCTTGTTGCTCTCTTGGAGCTGTTTTGAAAATTCTTTTTCTGCCAGCCACCAGGTGGCCGAAAAGTCCAGGAGAAGACATCTGCCCAGTAACACATGCAAAGATTTTCCATTTGCGGCTTTATTAGCTTCATAACCCCCACCCAAAAGGTGTATTCTGAAAAGGAGACATCTTAGAACAGATGCATAGTAAAATCCAACCAGTCCTGAGTTTTCTACAGATGT
Source organism: Falco punctatus (assembly GCF_963210335.1). Lineage (NCBI taxonomy): Eukaryota > Metazoa > Chordata > Aves > Falconiformes > Falconidae > Falco > Falco punctatus. Next base: position 75,164,374 of record NC_137583.1, read on the forward strand.
ACTTGCTTTGTTCATCGAAGTATTTGGTTTGCTCTTAGTTCTCCTGTATCGTACACAATAATAATCAGGAATAGTTCTGCTAGCATCAATATGATCACACTAGAGTATTGAATTAGGTCCCTGAACACCAAAATCTGAAAATTCAATAACCTACTAAGTACCTGGCATTTGAAAATTTGATCTGAATTTGAAAAGTAGAACTGAAATGTGTATCTTTGCGCAATTAGTGATTTGAGATTCTGCCCACTCTATGAAGTACATCATTTGTAGGAAGAGTTTTCAGCATTAAAGAGAATACATATGGACAGGTCTAGGAGGGAATCTTCCAGTGCATGACTACTTTCAGTATTAAATTAGTATGGTGAAGAAACCCAGAAGAGTAATACTACTATATTGGATTAATTTTACAAATAACCTTTACGCTCGAAAATCAGTTTCTGTGGATTTAGCAGTTGGAAAGGCAGTGTTTGACTTCACTGATGAGTAATTCTATTTTTCCAACAATACCAAATTGTTATGCAACAAGAAACTGAAAATTACTAGTAACTCTGCATAGTTGCCTTTACTTCTCATTTTTTTTAGATATCCTAAGCCATTTATCACTGTATGTGGAAAGAAAGACTTCAGTTTCCTATTGTTGTGCAATTGCTTTTGTCATAGTACTAGGCTTACTAAGGTTTCTGATTTGCATTGACCTTAACATTTTTCTTTGCAAGTAATTAAGCCATTTATAAATCTGCTTTTGAACTCATTTATCACAGAAATAAAGTAATTTAGGATACAGATGGCATCTATAAATTGTGATATTGAGAACTGACCCTTTTTCAAGAATAGTCTGTAATCTATAATCTCGTCTGTATATTAGCTAAGTGTCATAGCAATACTTGAAAAATGTGCCTCATCTGTTTTCCCTTACAGTGGCATAGAGGGGTGTAATTGGGTTCTTGAATTAGAGTCTTTAAATTTTAGTTCAAAGCCAATGGCATTTTTTCTTTGATTTAAGGGTGTTAGTTGAGGCCATTCCTGATTTCCCTATTTGCTTAACAGAGTACTCTTTTTGCCAAGTTGGAAAAAATAGCTTACTATTTTCTTTCTCTTTTTCAGAGCAAGATGGGATATTTAGCTCTGCTGCTGTGTACTGTTCACGCACTGGTGTTTGCTTGGAATAAGTGGGTTGATGTTAATCAGTTCATCTGGTATACACCACCTTCATTTATGGTAGCAGTTTTTCTTCCTATTGTAGTTCTACTTTGTAAATGCGTACTGCTCCTCCCATGTTTTAGGAAGAGGATAAAAAAGATCAGATGTGGTTGGGAAGCTAACACACAAACCAATCAAACCAGCATGACTTCTAGACTGTAGATCAAATATCGACATTTCCTTTCCATATATATAAATAATGCTCAATGCCATGAAATGTTCACTTGCAAGCTCTGTTTTCACATTCTCCATAGATGTTTCTTTTTCACTTTTCATTTTGACTTCAGGATTATGGGATACTTGATGCAATTTGAACCTTTTATAAGGCAGAAGATGGAAACATTCCTTCTACACGTTAATCTATTCAGTGTTCTGGTTTTGTTCATTTCTTCTGACTCACTGCTTCTAAAATCCAAGGGCTTCACTGCCTCAATCCTAATCCTTTTGTAGGCAAAAGCAATCATAAATCATTGCTCCAGGTGAGCACAAAAAGTAAATAAATTATTACACCACAGAACCCAGGAATGCTTTCTGTTTCCACAGCCATGTTTGTTCCTTTGTTACATCTCAGTATTCTAACGGGACAACTAGAGTATTTATCATCCCATTCCCCCTTATCACCTGCATCCTATGTTTCAGTCTACAGAATGGGGACCTTGACACACGAGCCAGACAGAAACTGTGTATTCCCTCCAGGTCTTGAACTTAGACAATTGGGCAAGCAGAATTGCAGGGAACTTTACAAGGTAAATCTCTCCTGAGGCTTCGGCACAGTCTAAAAAAAGATTTTTTAGACTCAGATCTCCATTTTACACAGGACTAGGTGTGTCTCTGTTTACTTAAAACTATAAAACATTTCCCATTTTTTATTCCATGAACACGTTCTTTTGTTTCTGATGCTGGAAATTTTCCATGCTTTTGACCTAAGCCTGCAGCCTTTGACATGTGCTAAACTTTATTTGCACAAATTATTCCAGTGGGATAACTCACATTAGGTAAATGTGTTTTACTGTTTACTCTAGGGCTAGCGCAATTGTGTGATTAGAAGAAAAACATTAAAAATAGACATTTGAATCTTGACATTGATTTGGTGAGATTTTCATGCAAAATGGCTTTCAAATGCATTTGCTTTTACAAAAATATTCATAAAAGCTAATTAAACCTTTCTTTCCTTATGTTGCATAGATCTGGCTGAATGTTTTAAGCAAATAATTCATTTGTTATTATCTATTTTTAAATATCATATGCAGTAGTGAATATTTTCACCCAGCATCAGGAACATTTCTGCCAGTCTCCCTGCATGAGTTGACTAGGACATGGACTGATGATGCCATCTATTGCCAGGATCATCTGAATGAGAATTGTAATTGGTAATGGCTGCGGTATTAAAACAAAGAGGAAAAAATGTATGTGTAAAAAAAAAATATCCAATACATGGTGCTAATGATTCTGTTGTACATTTGTGGACTTTGTACACTGAGCAGCAATAACATAACATAAATAGCTACAGGGATACTACATTTTGTATTTTCCTGGTTATAACCCCATTCAATTATTGTAACTTAAAAGTTGGCCTTGTTATTTGCACTTAATGTAGTACTGTGAAAATAACTGGGGACATAGCAGCCTGTATAATATAGACTGAAGAGAAATGAGTGGCATTGTGTATCAAATCAGTAACACATGACAGAGGCAAACACTCTCTAAAACACTGGAAGCTAGCCTGCAATGTGAATCTGAGAAATTTCTAACAAAACAGAAAAAGTGGGGTTGTCAATGCGTTAGCATTTACATTTCTATAAATGAAATAAATCTTTTAGAGTCATATTAGGGATGAAGAATAATATTCACCAAAGGCTTATTCAGAATATTACCTGCACTTTGTTGTCAGGAGTCATAAAAATATTATAGAATTCGTTTTCTCATAGAACAGGTTGGGGCATGTGCAATGATAAAGAAATCCCTTTGTCTTCTGTATTATCCACTAACTACTCATAAAGTGTGCTCAAACTTACCAATTAGGACAAAGCTGAGACTAAATACTCCAAGCAACCACTGATACGCATCCATTGAAAAGAATGACATTTAGTTTTATCAAAATATGTATTAAATTGTGCTCTCCAGAATCAACCCTGCTGCTCTCTTATTTAGAAAGTCTTGAGAATTTAATTCAATCTCCAGCTTTGTTAAATTCTGGTCAAACAGTTGGACTAATTGTTTACAACTGGTCAGAGAAGCCAATTAACCCTGTGACACAGAGGAATATAAGTAACTTCAGGGGTAACAAAGCATGTGGCACAGAAAGCAGAACTAAACCTTGATAACTGAAAGCAGGTGAATGATGAGATGCCTTGGAAGAAGTTATTCATATGGCATGTACAAAAAAAAAACCCCAAGGCAAATTAATATGTGTATGCATTTAGAGAGCAAAATAGTTCAGGGGTGTGATAATGGGCTTCAAGGCTTTTCACCTTACTGTCAGCATTACCAACTGAAGTCTTTTGCATAAGTGCTCTGTTATGGGTCAGCTAGGTTAGTGAGCATTGAGTAGAGAAGTATGTCAGTATTGATATGAAGTTAACAGAAGCTGGAAGTTAAGATTTCTGTGCCTTCAGAGTCTGTATCTTACTGTACAGCAGCAGGATTTAGGCTGCTAAGTCACATTTGAAAATGGACCTTTAATTCCGAAGTTGGTTTGGCCCTTCTGAAATTTTTGTCCAAGTTCTTATAATATTCTCTTTCTGAACCTGTAAGATATGTCTCATTTGGAGACTAACAGACAGATCCTTATTGCAGAAATCACTATAGGTACTACTGTTAGAAAACAGGCCAAGAACTTCATGAACATGTAAATGTATTTTCTATATTCAACACTTCTTAAAAAGGTTTTGAGCTGCAGGTAGGAACTGTTGTCTGTACCATGGTATTTACTGCATAAAATCTGAACAAGGCACATCACAAGCACAGAACTCCTTTCAGGAAATGCTAAAGAAAATGTATGTACATCTTTATTTATCTTCTATTCATGGTGTAGCAGTGATAAATTTAGATTCATCCCACTTCCTATGGCTGAGAAATTGTGTCCTAATGAAGCATTCTATTGTAATACCCTGCTCTAGGCAATTGTTACATAAGGTAAACTAGCATAACTTCATTCATTTCAATCTGCTAATATGCGCTGAAATCCTCACAAAAATTACATGTGAAAACCAATTTCAAGATCATCACATACTGACCTTTGGTGCTCATTGTTTAGCTGGGAACAACATTAAGCACACCAGATTTTTCTCTCTAGTATTGCCCAGGGGCAAACCCAGAAGTGTCTTCTGCTAGCTGAAATTTGCATCTGTCTACAAAAGCTATTCCTAAAATCACAGATGACATCCAAACATTCAAGCAGTTTTTTCCCTACTGATTGTCTCAAGTAGTAGCCAGGTTTTCTGCGTCACAGCTAGCCATTTCTCTAGAAACTACCGCTGAATGCTTATAGCCAGAATTTGAGACCTCATATCAAGTCTCTTCCCTGCTTTGTAAGTCTTTAGTAAACTACTTCTAAGTAACTCATTTCCCAATCTGCAGAACTGGAGGAGTAATACTTTACAGGACATTGCAACAGTATTTTCAACTTTTTAAGGCTTTCACATAAAATAAGGAGGAGAGTCATGTAAGGTCTATAAAAGGCTACAGAAGAAAATGTTAGTGACAGTATTTTATTTCTCCCTTTGTAATAGACATGACTTAGTTCAACACTAATTAAAATAACTTCATATGTACCTTTTAATTTATGCTTATGTACCTATTTCAAAATTCAGTGTATTAATAGGCCTGTATACAACTATAATACATAAAATCAATGTATGTGCAACTTTTAGGCACTTATTTGTATAACAATGATTACTTTTATAAAACTGTACCTCATTAAATGCTTCAATGTACGTTGTATCTGCCATTGTGTCATACATCCAGGGTATAAGAATAAAAAGGCACAGTAGGCTCTAGAAGAGCTGCTGCCATGAACAATAAAAATGGCTTCAGTCAGGGGGAACCATTCTGCCCATGCTGGTGCAGAGCCTGGAGTCTCCAAAGGAAAGAAGACAAAGATGAGAAAAGCAAAATGGACACTTTCACAGGGGAATGTAATGAAAGCACACTTTTCCTGACAGATCTTTTACCCGACAGACTGCATATTCTAGCATTCAGACGAGATTTTGTGAGAAGGAAGACAAAGCTGAGGCAGTTGTGTAGTGCTTTGGAGCGAGGCCTATGATCCCTGAAAACACTGATCAAAAACAAGGAAAAGCTCAAGAACAGTGAGGGCATTGAGGAGGGGAAAGGAATACAGGCATATTTGGGGTAAGACTCCATCACTCTAGTGTAAGTGGTTCTGCAGTGCCTCTATGAAGGCTGCAAAGCACTTCCTTCAGTTGTTATATGTCTCTGATGTATTTAAGTCAGAAACATAGAATTGAAATGCTGGAAAGATATAAATTGTTGAAGGGATTTGAGGAATTTTATGCCAAGTTTACCTGGGATAGCCAGATTGCAGAATACTATTCCCAAGTAGTGGTACCAACAATCAGTGCCCAGGAAACTAGCGCCCGGGCTGTGCTGGCTATGGTTTAATGTAAATTCCTGATGACAGCAGCATTTACTGTAAGCCGTTCCTCCCTTTGGCCATTCTTCTCTGTTCTGTCAGTTCTGCAGGTGTTTAAAGCTTGAAGTTAATCAGACCAGGGAATTGGATCCAGTTGAAAAGTAATGCAGAGAAATGAGTGATGCAGCCAGGTTCATACACTGGTCTGATTCACCTGGTAGCCATGTATGTATGCCAGCAGGAAGGACAGGGAGAGCAATGGCATAAAGGGGCAGCTTAACTTAAACCAGCTTAAACTGCATGGTTGTAAGTGCTCCTAAAATTCAAAACTTAAGTTATTTAATCCTATTTCAGTAGCAAGAATGTTTCATTTCTTCACATATTTGTGATGTTTCCCATGAATCAGCAAGCAAAAATGTGTTCTAGAAATTGTCACTGGAAAACATATAAAACTGACTGACCTCTATGTGACTGTGGACTGCGTGGCCTCATTTGTAGAGATGATCTCACATCTTCCCTTCTTTTCTGCTACATCCATAGTTTCTATTACTGTCCCTTAATATTATGAAATGTTAATGATAACTATTTTTAAAATTCAGACTAATTAATTTTAAGCTGATTTTCTTAAAATGACATTAAATTAATAATTCAAAAGAACAAAACAAAAGTATTTTTTAAAACCTGCTGAATCCACCCCTGGAGAGTGTAGTCTACTGTGGTCACTCAAAGGCTGATCATTGTCATTGACTTTTTTCAGTAGTGCCAGGATTTCTTGATCCCATCAGCATGCTTGTTGCTGATGGCAAAATAATTTCTTTTGATAAGACCTTGGACTCCATTAAAAAAATCTCATTTAATTCAGTTGCATCACAGGGGGTTGGGGGGGGAAACCAAGCAGCCGCAGATGGCTGCCTGCCACTGCATCCGCGCGCCGGCCCCCTGGTTAAAGAGTTTGAGGACCCCTGATCTAGTCCAACCCGCTGATAGAACAGGTTCACCTAGAGCAGGTTGCTCTAGAGCAGGATCATGTCCAGGCGGGTTTTGAATATTTCCAGAGAAGGAGACTCCACAGCCCCTCTGGGCAGCCTGTCCCAGTGCTCTGTCACCCTCAAAGTAAAATTTTTCTTCATATTCAGATGGAACTCCCTGTGCTGCAGTTTGTGCCTGTTGCCCCTTGTCCTGTCACTGGGCACCACTGAAAAAAGCCTGGCCCCAGCCTCTTGACACCCACCCTTAAGATATTTGCATGCATAGGTAAGATCCTTTCTCAGTCCTCTTCTCCAGGCTAAGCAGGCCCAGCTCTCTCAGCCTTCCCTCATAAGAGAGATGCTCCAGTCCCCTAATCCTCTCCATAGCCCTCCGCTGGACCCTCTCCAGCAGTTCCCTGTCCCTCTTGAACTGGGCAGCCCAGCACTGGCCCCAGCACTCCAGGTGCTGCCTCACCAGGGCAGAGCACAGGGGCAGGATCACCTCCCTCAACCTGGTGGCCACACTCCTCCCAATGCACCCCAGGATCCCACTGGACTTCTTGGCCCCAAGGGCACCCTGCTGGCTCATGGGCACCTTGCTGTCCACCAAAATCCCCAGGTCCTTCTTTCTCCACAGAGCTGCTTTCCAGCTTACCTATGAAGATGTTATGGGAGATAGTGTCAAAAGCCTTGCTGAAGTCAAAAGTAGACGACACCCACTGGTCTCCCCTCACCTATCTAGCCAGTCATTCTATCACAGAGGGCTATTAGATTGGTGCAAGCATGATTTCTCATTGCTGAATCCATGTTGACCACTCTTGATAACCTTCTTTTCCTTCACATGCTTAGAAATGACTTCCAGGATGAGCTGCTCCATCAGCTTTCTAGGGATGGAGGTGAGGCTGACTGGCCTGTAGTTTCCTGGCTCCTCCTTCTTGCCCTGTTTGGAAGCTAAAGTGACATTGGCTTTCCTTCAGTCCTCGAGCACCTCTCATGTTCTCCGTGACCTTTCAAAGATGATGGAGAGTGGCTTAGCAATAACATCTGCCAGTTCCACCAGCACTCAGGGGTGCATCCCATCAGGGCCCATGGATTTGTGGATCAATTAACCAAACTCTATAAAGTTATAAAACAGAAATCCACAACTACTTCCAGTAAACATGAGGCAACAGAAGATACATTTGTTCTGTCTTTATTTGTTTCTTTCTTTTTATATATATTTCATCTTTGAAGCACAAAATTATATTACTGAGATAAATATGTTATGTCCTTGACCTGGTTAAAGATGTGTAGTCCCTGTGGGACTGGCAGAATACTACCACTGCTACTGTTTGAAGTATTTGGTCCATAAATTTTATCTTTTGGGCTCACTATTAAAAAAGAAGTGAGGCAAGTGTGAGGGTTTGAGTTTTTTTAACTGTACAGTCAAATATTGTAGTTTGTAGTCATGTGCAGTCTTTATATACAAGTTTACACTGTTTTGTTGGATGTACTCCACTGAAAAAAAATTCCATATGCATGTCTTAATTACTTGAAATACTGAGAAGTATCTTATTGCTGGACTTAAGGAATGGCCACATAACCCATCTCTAATTTTTTCTCTGCCTTTTTTTCCAGTCCTGCGACTCGTATATACAACTGAATGGCATTTCTCTCTTGCCTGTCCACCTGAACCTCTGCATATACCAGAATAACTTTTGAACAATGCATCTCATTTATGCCAAAATATTTTAGGTATTCTAACAGGAAAACCTTAAAAAAAAAAAAAAAAAAAAAAAAAAAGAACCAAAAAGCCAGAAAAGGGAAAAAATTATCCACTTGCAGGGCATCTCAAGCATCTCTGCAACAGTTTAGCATCTAACAATTGTTTGATGGCACCCATAATTAAAATAATCATGGCTTTCTCTTGTGCCTTCTAATTTGCAATAGACTTAGTACATTCACAAGGATATGAACATCCTAAATTATTTATTCCCAAATAATTATTGACAGACAAAAGGGCATTCTGGGGCAGAAGAAGGCTGGGACTATGAAGCTATGCAAAGAGGTGTTAATATGGAATGGGAAGGAACAGGACAACTGGAGAACTGGGACAAAGAAGAAAGGAGACTGCAAGCACTCAGATTTTCTTATGAGAGGAAAGACTAAAGGAGCCCAATGGATGTTAAAGGGGGAAAATAAGTAGGTGGAGGATACTAAATGAGATTAATGCAACATCGTCAAGATAGTAGGGAACAGAAGTCCTTAGTCAGGAAGATGGGTAAAATGGAGAGCAAGTAAATGGCTGATGGGAGAGAGTTTGAAAAAAATGAAGTGAATCCTTGAAACAGAGGGATGGGGGCGGGGGGGTGGTGTTGGTTATCCACATGGAGCTGTGTGTGTGCAGAGTATGGCCTGCAGAACCTAGTAAATTGCAACCAATTCTCCATCCCTGAAATACCATTTGAGGCATGTCCGGGAAAATCTGTTCAAATTCCACTGATATGTATGAACACCAGCAAGGTTATAAGTGGTTCTGTGACTTGGAGGAATTATGCTCTGAGATGTAGTCCTATGACTTTGTTATGGATGAAGAACATACTGTCTCTGAAGCTGGGGAGACATGAGTCATAGATATTGCTCCACTTTTCATAACCACCTAAATATAAACTGAGCTAACTTCAAATAGATTGTACTTATAGTGGAGCAGACATGGCTACTTTACTTCCCGGTAAAGTGCACAGTATGTTGTGCTAACTGAAGGAAAACATTTCTGTAAGACGCAATGAAGCTAAGCCACTCTTACACATTACTTACGCAAAATAAGGACCAAATGAAACCAGAATTAGATGGTGCATTAGGCTATATTCAGAAAAGTAATTCCTAAGAACTTCGGTTTTATCCTTGTTCTGATATCACTATTTCATTGCAAATATCTAATCCTCACCATTTAGTTGTTGCAGAGGCAAAATTCCCAGTGAAATCAGTGGGACTTTCACTTAGGTATTCAGTCAGGTTTGTACCCTGAAGTCACATAAATACTTCAGGTCTGCGTTCTCCTTGACACAACTACCAATAAATTGTTCACCTTCTCCAGTGTTTGGGATGAACTCTATTCTGCTGTGTACCCTCCATCAAGACAGCCTTATCGAGGGAGCAGAACTAAAATTTATTACCATTTCTCCATTACCAGAGCCTGGCCTGGAGCACTCCATACCACAACACAGCAGTTGACCCATGAAATCTCCTTTTCACCAACCGTCCAGCTTCTATCAGGCCTGATTTAACATCCTGTGCTTGCTTAGTTATTTCTAAGTTCTGTCCTGAAAACTCTTGCATATAATTGGGTTCTTACAACTTTCTGACACGGAGGTGCCAAAAGCATAAGGGAAAATTGCTGGTGGGGAATACCAATGGTGAGGAAGAAAAAAATTAAGTACATAGGGTAAGTGGGAATGGGATACCCTTAGCTATTAAAATGAGGTGAGGGTGGGTGAATGAAGCAGGGGGAAACTGAGAGCCTAGAAAAAATTTTGGAGATGGAAGCGAGGTTATCATATATTGACTGGCCCTTTTAATGCTCTTTTCCCTTTGTTTACTCATTCCTCCCTGATCCACCTTGATCCCTCCCTCTTTGATCCTTTCCCTAAACATCCCACAGTAACCCTTGAACACAATCCCCTTAAAATAGCCCACAATAGTTTTCATACCATTCTTTTCCCCTTGCATACCCTAACAAGTCCCACATCCTCTTAGGAAAACATCTCTTTAGTTCACATTACATTTCAGGAAAAAAGAGTTTCTTCCCTTGATCGTCTTGGTGGGTTTCACCCCAGGGACAATGATCTGGTCATTCCCCTTGGATGGTCTTTGCAGTAGGCAGTTTGGCTCTGTTTTCATTTATTATCTTTCTGGGGTTCCCTTGCCTGTTATTGCTCCTCTGACCCTTGTTGGGTCATTGTGTTCACCATGATTAGCCTTTGATCATTTAACCTAACAGTACATAGAAGAGCATCTCAGATGATCAAGGTATGGAGCAGCTGCTTTACAGGAAGAGACTAAAAAGGAGGAAGCTCTTCAAATGAGAGGGGAGAAGGTGGAAATGGATAAAATCATGGTTTACAAAATATTGAAGATGGTGGCTAAGATAATCATTAACTGTTTTTCACCAAATCCATGTTACTTGGACTACAGAGGATTCAATTAAACTTGTAGGAGATCAGTTTACAACTGATTAAGAAAGTACATCTTCATGCAGTGGAGAGAACCTCTGGAGCTTTGTGCCGTGGAGGGCTGTGGAGGAAACCGGCACCAGCAGGTTCAAAAGGGAGTTAGACAAAATCAGAAACCACAGCCTCTAAAGCAACACTAGAAGGACTTCGCAGGCATGTACCCTATGACATCGCTAAGACAAGTTGGATTTGGGAGGAGAATACAAAATACAGTGGCCAGGTTTGCATGCTCTCCTTAAATAACACTTGTTTTGCTGCTCTTGAACATGTACTAATGGGTTAGTAGGGTGTTTCTTCAAAAGGAAATATATACTCCAATAGGAAATCTCTCAGACTGATACACTCTTAAGTTTTATGGCTGGAAAACAAATGTGTTGGGAATGACAACTTAAATCCTGAAGAAAAAGCTATTGCCTTGATCTTGGAAAGAACTGCTTAACTCTCAGGCTCTGTAGCAACTCACTGGCCTCAGTTCATTTCTGTGGAATTAACCACATAAATCTTCACAGGACTGGGAACAATATTAGTATTTCATTGTTCTATAAAGATACAGATTTTCTTCTCACAGTGCTAAGTTGCTGTTGAATTATGACAGTTTCATTTTTTTTTGTCAGGGAATATTTTACACAGCTGGCATGGTCCCATTCAGTGAAACAAAATGTTCAGCATGAACTAACTGAAAACGTAACCTATGACAACATGTATATAATAAGATCACAGATATTTTACATGTTAAATGATATATTTCTACATCTTCACAACCATGATGCTACATACTACACAGTGTGATCTTGATTAATTTTCATTTTGCTTCTGCTCTCAAGAAAAAACTGTGGTTTGCAGCTTTGTGAAGGAAATTTGAACTCAAAGAGCTAAAATCCTGTTGATAAAACAAACACACTAGTCTTAGGCTGTCAAATGGTGGCCAAGTCACAATCTAGCCTATGCTTCCCTCAGCTACTTTAATATTCAGGCAAGCATTGCCTTTTAAATGAGCTTTTCAGTTTTGCAATATCCATGCTTCACTAGGAAGTACATGTGTCTGTTCTTGGTTAACAAGTCAACTGACTGAAAGTTTTGCTCTTGATTTAATTGTTTGCATTATAAAAATAATCTGTTTTTTCCCCTGGCTTTCAGTTCAACAGTTATTGCAGGCACAAGATCACACTTTTAGAACCTACTGTCACACTTTATATATGCCTTCTAAGATGAATAGCCACAAACCAAGAAGAAAAAATCTGACCTTCTATAGCTTACACCACAAAGCAAATCTTGTTTCAGAGTTACAGGGAGAAGTGGAAAGGTCATACGTAACCTTGTGCTCAACACAAAACCAAGAACAAAGGTCCTGAAACCCCTTAACAGGGCTTCAACAATAGCTATGGAAAACCACAGTCAGAGAAAGCTAGGAGAGGTTTCCTTCCTTCAGCTTCTTTCTGGTAAATAAAATTAATCTGCTAGATCATAAAAGCAGAAACAATCCTCACGGGTTTTCTACTTGCATTGCCTTTGAAATATAATTGTAAGCCTGGATCTCTTGTACTTTTGCTTGCTTTGAGTTTTGGGTTGGTTTTTTTTGTGGGGGTCCTCTCTTTAGGATGAATCACCCTTTCTCTCCATCAGTTACCAACAATCCTGGCTAACCAGGGAGGTCCCAGTTGACTAGAGGTTAGCCAATGTAACACCCATCTACAAGAAGGGCAGGCAGGAGGATCTGAGTGTAGAGGAATTCTAGAGGAATGAAGCTGGGTTAATTAGCATTGATAATGTACAGCTGCGGGCTGGCTTCAGGGGCGGTGGGTTGGCTGATGTGGATAAGGTGCAGCTGTGGCTGGTTCTGTTAAGTGGTTAAATAGCTCTAAGGGTATAGGAGGTGAGTAGTGAATGAAGAGAGACCTGGAAGAAGCAGAGCCTGGGATAGTCCTGGAGGTAAGTGAGGTAAGGAGAAGGATGCAGCAGAGGCAAGAAGCAGGGTGGACTGGCCTGAAGAGGATGAAGAAACAGCACGAACAATAGATGAACTGTTGAAATCTTGTGGGGGATTGGTGGCTGTGCCGGGGAAAGGTGTGGGAACTACTTATTGAAGCCAACCTGTTATGGGACGGTAAAAGCCTTGTTGCAGCTTGATAGTGCTGTGACAACTGGTGCCCCATGTGAGGCTCAAACTCAGGACCTTCAGATTACAAGACTGAGTGTAATGAGCAGTGACAGCAATAATGGCTGTGCCAGGGGACATTTGAAGTTTTGAACAGTGACAGCAGTGCCCAATGTAGCGAAGACGGGTGAGGATAGCCTGCAATCCAGATCGCACTGAGATAGGTGGGAAGAGCCTGGGGATCTGGACAGTAAAGGTGAGCTGTTGGGATCAAAGGGAAGGAAGCCTGACTGCTGTGGAGCTAAAAGATTGAGGGTAATGAGCGGTAGTGGTGGAATACACAGCCAGACATGGCAGCAGCCCACAGCAGCAGCAGGTCCAGAGTGGGTCCAGCTAGACAGCAGTGATGGCTGCACTGGGGGAAGGTGCAGGAGCAGTGCGGTGCCATGGGTGGCTGCTGCTCAGCCTGGCAGTATTCTTGCTGGCATTTATGTACTCGTTGAATATGTCTCCACTCATAGAAAAAATGGGCAACCATGGGGATGTTGAGAAGCTTGTTATGATACGGAGTAATGTATTAGTGCTATATTCTTAATCTTCTGCTGAAAGCTCCCTTGGGTTACTGTCCAGTGTGACCCAAGATGTGAAAGGATGAGGTACTAAAGCTCACCAGAACCCCCCTCTGAATAAAACAAAATCCCAGATCTCAAGAAAGCAGATGAGAAGAAAGGTGTTCAGCCCCCAGAAGCTAAAAAGCCCAAGATAAAAGTGAAGAAGGAATATGTGTATGAGTTCAGGGACAAAATGTCTGAACTGTGAGAAGGTTGTGATGATTAAGTACCTAAGGCATGAAATATAGGAGAGGCCCTGGGAGAAGAAGGGGGCCCAGATGAGGAGAGGCTGGCTGGAAGAGGAGCCCAGAGAAGGAAGCCTCCAGATGCAGCAGAGGCAAGAAGCAGGGTGGGCTGGCCAGAAGAAGATGAAGAAACATCACAGACAGTAGATGAACCTTTGAAACCTTGTAGGGGATTGGTGGCTGTGCCAGGGAAAGGTGTGGGAGCTACTTATTGAATTTAACCTGGTAAGGGATGGTGAAAGCCTTGTTGCAGCCTAGTTTTGCTAGTGCTGTGACATCTAGGGAGCTACAAGTCTGGCAGCCTGACCTCAGTGCCAGTGAAAGTTATGGAGCAAATCATGCTGAGTGCCATCACACAGTACGTGCAGGCCAACCAGGGGATCAGGCTCAGTCAACATGAGTTTATAAAAGACAGGTCCTGCTTGATGAACTTGATCTCCTTCTACAAGATGACCCACCTAGTGGATGAGGGAAAGGCTGTGGATGTCAGCTACCTTTGACACCATCTCCCACAACATTCTCCTGGAGTAACTGGCTGCTGATGGCTTGGATGTGTGTACTCTTTTCTGGGTTTAAAGCTGGCTTGATGGCTGGGCCCCAAGAGTGGTGGTGAATGGAGTTACATCCAGCTGGCAGATGGTCATGAGTGCTGTCACCCAGAGCTCAGTACTGGGGCCAGTTCTGTTTAATATCTTCATCGATGATCTGGACAAGGGGATTGAGTGCACCCTCACTAAGTTTGCAGATGACACCCAGCTGTGGGGGAGTGTTGATGTGCTTGAGGACAGGGCAGGAAAGCTCTGCAGGGAGATCTAGAGAGGCTGGACCAATGCACTGAGGCCAACTGTCTGAGGTTCAACAAGTGCCAGGTCCTGCAGTCGGGTCGCAACAACTCCACACAGAGCTACAGTCTTGGGGATGAGTGGCTGGAAAGTACCTGTTGGAAAAGGACCCGGGGGTGCTGGTTGACAGCTGGCTGCATGTGAGCCAGCAGTGTGGCCAAGAAGGCCAACAGCACCCTGGCTGGTGTCAGAAACACTGTGGCCAGTAGGGCCAGGGAAATGACTGTCCCCCTGTACTTGGCACTGGTGAGGCCACACCTCAAACACTGTGTTTGGTTTTGAGCTCCTCCCCTCAAGAAAGATATTGTGGTGCTGGAGCATGTCCAGAGAAGGGCAATGAAGCTGGTGAAGAGTCTGGAGCACAAGTCTTGTGAGGAGTGTCTGATGGAACTGGGGTTGTGTAGCCAGCAGAGGAGGAACTCAGGGGGGGATATAAATTGCTCTCTATACAAGTACCTGAAAGGAGTTTGTAGACAGGTGGGAATTAGGTCTCTTCTCCCAGATAACAAGCTACAGGAGGAGGAGAATAGACACATGTATTCTCCCTCTCCCAAAGGTGATGGCATCTTTTCCTTTCTTTCCTCCCAAACTGACATTAAAACCATAATTTAATTAACATATATGTTATGTTAAGTAAATTAACATATATTTATATATTATAAAAATAATAAATGTATTGAAATAAGTTATTTAATATTTTTTTTAAAAACCAAGATCTTGTCAAGTAAACAATGACATGAGATTAATTGAAAAATCAGATGGAAGCAAAAAACAAAACTACAATTTGTTTCTAAAAAAAAAAAAAAGGAAAAATAGGGTTTTCTGTTAAGAAATGAGCTGTGTTGAGGGTAGTATGCCAAAACTATTGTATTTGCGTTTGCTGCCCTGATAGGAAGCAAATTTTTGTGTTTCTTTTCATTCTCTTGCCACAGGGAAATCCCCGGGGCTTTGCTTTCCACTTGCCAAGAGGAAGAACCAGAATATCTGTTTCCATTTGCCAGCTGGAAACTCCTTTATGTTCCATCCCTTTAAGGAAGAAATAATTATGCACCCTGGACTTTGCTAAAGGAAGAAAAACACCTGCTAGGAGAAAATAATCTCCTTTTTTTAACAGATTGTATAAGAGTTCTTTAACAGGCTGAGACCTATGTTACACATAGGTCTTTGTATATGATTTGAGAGATCTGTAACTACCCAATTTCACCCTCCCACAAGACACATGGTTCAATTTTCCAGAGAATTTAGGTATATAGAAGGAATGTATATACCCTTGCTCTCATGCTAAACTCCAAGCAAAACAGGAACTTCTTTATGCTTCTCCTGCTTGAATGGGTCAGTTACAGCAATGAAAAGGAGCCTGTAGTTGCTCCAGTTCCAATTTCAAACAACAGTATTCAAACTGAAAAAAACCCAAAAGTGCAAGGTAAACATAGGATTGAGTTAAACCCTGTAGACTCCCTTGATTTTAATTTTTAAATGTACTAGATATCAACTTAGTGGTAACTGTTCAACAGCCTGGTAAATGACTGTGACTCAAAAATTTCCTCATCTATCCCTGTGCACAAAGGCTAAAGCTAGGTAGGTTTGCACATAGTGAGAGGAGAAATAACTGGAGAAGAAATGAACAATGTAACTGAGAAATGACACTGAATGACATCTGTGGGAAGCCAGGTGGGTTAAACATGAAGGCCCAGGGTCAAAGCTAGCACATCCTACATAGCACAGGCTGTAGGACTGAACCTGTGCTGCCTTTGCAACAGAAAACGTAGCTAGTGAGCAAGTGCAGGCCAAGCCACAGCACAAGAAACAACAGAATTCAAGGATCATTAACTATATGCTATCTGCATAAGAAGAAAGCCCTTGCCTTGTTACAAAATCAACACAGATATTTTAATGCATCATCTCCCAAAGGTCTGAGTCTTCTGTTCATGACTTTATGCTGCAGTAATAATATAAAATATCCTATAGGAAAGCAATCACAAACATTCAGATTCACAGCTTTCCCATTAAGGCTATAATTCAAGTCAATTAAGAACTATAGGATTGGGACTAATCTGCTTATGTATGATGCGCTATTATTTTGAGGTGCATGAGTTAGTCTCATGACTAAATATGTCTGTTTTAATGTAAATACTTGTATGTCTACAAGAGACACAAAGTAGCATATAAGGAAAATCAGCCACCAGTCACAGGGAAAAGAACATTTTGCTTTATATATATATTTGTTGGTTAGACTAAAATTTTGAGATCTTATATATACTCATATAACTCAGTTGTACAGGCTACAGAAAAAAAAAAAAGCCTTGGTTGATGGACTTTGAATTGATAGCACAAATAAGGAGAATAATAGAACAAGAAACTGAAGGGCTGAAATGCTAGTTCTCACCTTGGAAAAGGCCAATTAACTTCTGAATCGTCTGTCAAGGAGCTCACCTTTCCACTGACTTCTGTGGAGATTGACCTAGTCCTTACCATCTGGGAGCTGAAAAAGCAGTTTAGAAAATCAAACAAGAGGTTTTCTGTGCACCTGTTTACCAAGTTAAAAAATAATTTAAATATACATGTTTTCAATATCAGGAAAATTACTAATTTAATAATTGAGGGTGAAATGGCTTCTGAACTATGACAAAAGTTTCTCAGTCCTATTTTCAAATCCTACAGCATGGTTGTTAATTATTATATATTGAAACAAATGCTTGAATTCATTATATGGTTCATTCTGTTTAAGCCCTCAGTTAATGCACAAAGGATGAAAACAGCTATGTTCAGTGTTTCACTATGCTCATATGGCTCCTTTTCAATCATCTGTGTATGCATCATTTTTTTTGGTGCAACATGAGAGAAATACATCATTGTATGTGTTGGTCAGCTTTAAATGTTAAACACAAAGGGTTGAGGGTTATATATACACATTATGATATATATACAGGACACCTTAATGAAAGATGGAATTTATTTGGTAAATTAGAAGCTACACCTTTTCAGGAAAAAGTTGCATTTGTCTTCAACTGGAAATTTCCTTGGCCAAGCAATGTAGAATTCGGATCCTGGGGTTGAGCTTCGCTTTTCTGTGGTTGAACCCTGTATGTCCTCTCATGTTGTGTAACACTGAAATCTCCACACAACTCCTACCTGTGCAGAGTACACCAGGTACTCAGCAACCATGGTGAGCAGCCTCCCCACTACCCACATCTGGGGAGGCTGGCCTGGGCTGCAGGGACATCCAACACCCCCCCGAACTTAATTTGTTACAACCAGGGTGGTGAAACAGTAGACCAGGTTGCCCAGAGAGGCTGGAGATGCTCCATCCCTTGAAACATCCAGTCAGGTAGGATGGGGGCTCTAAGCAACCTGTTCTAATTGAAAGTGTCCCTGTCATTGCGGGGAGGGTTGAAGTAGATGCCCTTCAAACCCCAATCATTCTGCAACTCTACATGATTCCTCGCCCATGGCCCTGCAGCCGACACCGGTTTAAGGCCAGCAGCCCCCTTCTGCCAGGAAAGAATAAGGAGAAGCTGCCGGAGGTGGGTTCCCGCTGAAGGACAAACTTGGGCCGGCGCAGGCGAGGCCGGGCGGGGCCCGGGCAGACAGGTGCGCTTTGCCCTCAGGGACGCCAGCTCGCCCGGAGGACCGGCGAGCACCCCGCGCCGTGTCGGCGGGAGCCTGGCTCTGGGTCTGTGTGCTGGGGGCGTGGAGCAGGCCTGAGGGGGTTGTGGCCGGAGCGCAGGGACCGGGGCCGAGAAGACCGCGGGGCCGCCCGCGCCCCTCTTTCCCCGCAGGCGGCCAACCCCCGCCGCTGTCACGCCGCCGCCGCCTCAGCCCCGCGGGAACGCGCCGCTGCCCGCCCGGCCGAGGCTACGGAGCGGCCGCAGAGGGCGGGTCGCAGCGGCAGAGGAGGCGCCGCCTCCCCGCCCGCCCGCCCGCCACTGCGGGGCCGGAGCGTGAGGAAGAGAAGCGGCGGTGCCGGTCCTGCTGGCGGGCGGGAGGAGGTGAGCGGCGGCGGGGCCGGGGCGGGAGGGGGCCCCATCCCCGCCGGGCGCCTCCTCAGGCCAGCCGCGCCCGCCGCCGCCCCGCGCGGGGCTCCCCGCTGCCCAGCGCAGTGGCGCTGGCTGCCGCCGCGGCTGCCCCCGTCTCCGCGCGGGCTCTGGCGGGCCTGGCGGAGCCGGCAGCCCCCCGGAGCGGGTCGGGCGGCGGGGACTGGGAGCGGCCCGGCCCCCAGCGGCCGCGGGGGACGCCCTGGTGCCTGGCGGTGGCGCGGGGCCGGGCCGCCTCCGCCTCGCGGCGACCGGGCCTGGCAGCGCTGCCCGTGGGGGGCGGAGGCGGCCGGGGCGGCGAGCGGCTGGGCGGCGGGGTCGCCGCTCCTGACACGGGCGATGTTGTCGTTGCAGCTGGAGATGCCGGCCAGGACCTGGGCCCCGCCGAGCTCCGCCGGGGCCGATACGCGCATCGCGCTGCTGCCCGCCAGCCTGCCGAGGGGGCACCGGACTGCAGCCGCCGCCCGGCCCGCCCCGCGCCTCGGCCCTCACCCCGTAAGTTCCCGCCCGAGCGGGTGGCCACAAATTCAGAGGGTGCCCGGCTGTCTGTGCCTTCGCCCTTCTCGTCGAGCAGTTATTTTTCAAAGAGCTGTTTTTCGCGTCTGTGTCACCTTCTGGCTGACTTAGTGCCGTAGTGTTTTCTTAGCTTATCTAAGGGCAAATGTCAAATTTGTCTCACTTCTATTATTTTTGATATCTGTGAAGCCACATATTTTGTAAAAGAAGGTTGGTTATGTTGTTTTTCTGTTCCTTGAAAAACCCGCCTTTGCTACTTGGTTATCTGCTTCCCATCTATTGACAAATCGATTGCTCAATAACTTGATGCAAAATCTGCCCAGAGGCTGAAGTCAGGCTAACATGTCTTTGCTTTTTCAGTTCCCCTCCTCCCCTCTTTCAGAAGTGTTTGCTAGCCTGCTCTCATGTCCTCTCTTGAGTTCTCAGGTTGTCACTTCAATCAGCATTTTAAGCATCAAGGATGGATTTCGTAAGTGTCTGCTGACTTGAAAATCTTTATCTTACCTTTAACTTTACCCTTTGCGTTTAACTTACCTTTCTCCACTTTGACCTCCCCTTCTGTCTCCCTGTAAAAGGAGTTTCATTAAATATCTATTCACAATTAACCTTTTTGCTGAGGGCTGAAATAAAGTATTTAACACATCCTACTTTGTGTCACCCATTATTTGTTCCTTTTCCTCTTAAGTTATAAACCTTGCCTTCTGTCTTTTATTATATTTATGGAACCTTTACTTGTTACCCTTTATGTCCTTACTAGTTATAACTAATTTCTGTACTGTTGCTGTTCTGTTTTTAACCCTACATGATAGCACTGTCTCTTTATACTGTTCGTTAGCCATGCACACCCCCCTTTATTTTTTTTTTACTTTTTGTGTGATTTTTGGGGTCATTAAAGCTCTCCTGATGCAGTTAAAACAGTCTTACACACTCTTTTTCTTCTGAATTGATATTGTGCATTTAATACAGTCCCTTTCAGTAACTGCCAGCTCTTTGCTGCCCCCCATCTCTTAGAATATTTGCCCAAGGGTCATGTCTACCTGTTCCCTGAGGGATTTTCATGAATTCTGTTAGTTTTACTCTGTTCCTTACATTACACTCTTTCTTAGAACAAGCAGTGAGAAATTCTGGCCAAAGTCAGCACACCAGACTGATTAATCATGTCCAAATCCTTGATGCCCACTCTCCTGAGGATCTTTTGGACAAAAACTGAAAGTAAGCTGCAGTGTGGTTAAATGGTACTGGTAGCCCATTTCCTGATGGCAGTTCCCTTTCCATGCCAAAGTTTTACAGCACCTTTGCATCGCATGGCATGAACTGAAATGGGCCCCTGTAAATGCATGATGCAAGTGTGTGTTCGGTCATATCTAGTTGATGTACATCTCCTATGTGATCAAAATACAGCTATTCTCATTATGTTCCTGGATGTGAACTTATTGTGGCACAGGAAGTACTGGTGTTTTGGTCAGGCGGTATGAAAGAAGTCAATGTTTTTTCAGTGCATACATAAAAATCTATGTGGTCTGCCTCTGCCAGAAAGATTCACTGTTAGCATTTTTTCTTAGAACACTGATTTTGTGGTTACTTCCACATACTGCTTTCCAACTTCAGAGGTTCAGTCCAGTTTCAGTGACTTTTTCCCTTCTAGTCAAAGCTGAGATGAAAAGTGCCCATTCTTCTGGTAGCTTCCTCCCATTTCTGAAACACAAAGCTGCTTTTAATTGTGGGAGGTTGTTCACCACACATACTGTGTTCCTAGTCAGTGGCTGGGTAAAGTCCCCCACTGGTGATTAGTTACCATCATAGCACTTCTTGGATGGTGGCTCAGGAAGAGGTTCATTCAGCACCTCCTTTCTATGTGGTCTGTTGTTGATTGCTCCCAAGACAGCAGTCTCACGGTTTGTCTTTGCCTCTTCTTAGCCTGCCTTTCCTCACAGCTTCATTCTCAGAACTCATTCCTGTTCTACAGTGCAGAACCACTTAGGTCATAACTGTGGTTTCATGTGAAGGTTTCCCTCCTGGGGGTTGTTTTGGGGTTTTTTTAATGTCTTTTTGTCTTTGTTACAGCTTTACTGTGGTTGTGTGACCTCTTCTCTCCAAAGCTGTAACAGTACTTCATTTAATTTTCTGTGAGCCTTACCGTCTGTTCTTCTTCAAGCCTCCTTTATTGCACTGAATTTGAGTCCTAAAACTCTCTTGCTTTTTACTATTGCATGAAATCTATCTCTTCCTGCCATTAGGTTTTTGTGGAATGCTGTCCCATGTGTTTGTCTCCAGGGTTTATATTCTCTGCTTAGTCAGAGAATTCTGTTAAGTGTATTTGTGACCCATGGCCTTGAATCCTTTACCTTTGCACCCACAGTTAATCCTTATACATCCATGGCCAGATCTAGCAATCTGACCTACCAGTGCCATTAGTGATCTCATGAATAGGCCTTGACAAATTTCCCTTGTTGTCTTTGCCATTGAATCTGTGCAGGCAGCCCATTTCGCAGGCTGACAGGTGAGTATGTCAGATGGATGTCTGTCATGGTGGTAGCCATGACATTTGCAGCTTTGAGACTTTTGCATCCTTTTCTTCCTGCCCAATGTAGGATGCTGTGGTAATAACCTGCATAACCTTTTAGTGGAATTCAGCTTACACAAATTCACTGTCCTTATGCCAGTCACAGACCAGCTATCTCTACCTTCTAATATTTTCCCGAATTACCCAGTTTTCCTTACATGTTTCTTCTCATTATTACATTGACCATTAGTTCAAGAGCACAAGGTTTTCTTGTGGTCCCGTATTTCAGGGCTGTGGAAGATAGGCAATAGGAGAAGATAGAAAAAATATTGTTTACCTCTGTAATTGTATTATTGAAGTGCTTGAATTATTCTGTTTCTCCTTGTATTAGTGACACATTGCAAGACAAAATTGATTAGCGCGTACTTTATTAAGGAGAAAATATAACATGAAACATAGAACCACAGATTTTGCTCCCAGAGTTGTTTATGGATTCTGATGTCTCATAAATTTGTATGATGCTGTATTTTTCCTTCTCTTGCTTTCTATTTTTCTTTTTTTTTTTTTCCCCAGAAGAAATCATTGTAGATTTGCTGTCTTGGAAGTATGGAATCAATCTCTATGATGGGAAGTCCGAAGAATCTCAATGAAACTTTTCTACCAAATGTTGCCAACGGTATCAAGGATGCCAGTAAGATCACAATAGGCATCATTGGAAGTGGAGACTTTGCTAAGTCATTGACAATTAGACTTATCAGGTGTGGGTACCACGTGGTCGTAGGAAGCAGAAACCCTAAACTTGCTGCTGAGTTCTTTCCCCATGTGGTTGATGTCACTCACCATGAAGATGCAGTAGCAAAAACAAACATCATTTTTGTAGCTATACACAGAGAACATTACGCCTCTTTGTGGGACCTCAAACATTTACTTGCTGGTAAAATTCTGATTGATGTCAGCAATAATACAAGAGTAGACCAATATCCAGACTCCAATGCAGAGTATTTGGCATCACTTTTCCCAGATTCCTTGATTGTCAAAGGATTCAATGTCGTTTCAGCTTGGTCACTGCAGTTAGGACCGAAGGATGCCAGCAGACAGGTAAATGTCGTATTTGTATTAACTTGTTTGTGATATGAAAATGACAGGAACGGAATGTAAGCAGCCAGAACTCACTAGATTCATTCTCCCTGATGTACCTTAAATGTTGGGCCTTTAGTTTTAATAGCCAATAAAACTTCCAGAATATCGTTCATCCCACTGTAAGACATACAGAGTAAGCAATCCAAATTGTCCTCTGGGATGTCTGTTTAACTTTAAAGATTGCAAATGTAATGTGGATACTAGCTTAGACTAGACAGCTGACCTTTAGATGACTGCAGACAGAGAAAAGGAGTTGGCTCTTAATGTCTTCTGTAGGAAATATGTTTATTTTTATCCTGATGCTGTATACAAGGGTAGAGGCAGTCTTTCCCAGTATATTTCAGTTTCAGTATTGGTTCACGTGGGGTGAACTGTTGAAAGACATTCACAGAAATCTCAGGTCCTGATCCCAGGGCTCAGGACTCAGCTGTTCTAGAAATTCTTGCATTCAACCTAACAGCAAAGTGAAAGAAATAAATTATCTAGCTTTTAGAATGCCCCAAGCTCATAAATATGAGGAAGTAAAAAGTGGCACATGTGTTTCCAAGTGATCATTTGTTTGATCCAGGATTCCTTGGGAACATCATGTTCAAATTCCTCCTGATATACTCCACAAATCCATCCTGCAATGGGAAAGGCAGCTGTATGTTTTTCATGCTTTGCTGAAGTGATACAAAGGATTTAAGCCTACTCAAGAACCTAGCCCTTCACAGCTTTATGGACTCTGAGAAATGCATGAGAAATGACTACTGGAGACTAAATTGAGTTTTCTGGCACTTCAGGTAGATTTTAAATGGAATGCAATTGATACAGAATGAGCATAATTTTAAAAATACTGTCACCGTACTGGTTTTATCTCCTTTCAGAATGGCACTACACTGTAAGTAATAAACTTCTGTCAAAAGGATCATGCTTGCTCTGATGATCAGCATGGATGATCAGCAAACAGTGTTGGGCAAACTATAGCCCACTGTAAATTTTAAAGGAACTTTAAAGTACTTCGTAGCACACATTTCTTTCACTATGTAATAAACTGGTCCGTAAGGAGTTCTTACTTGGCTAGTTTTTGTCTTTTCTGTTAAACATTCATTTTTGGTGGAAATCTGGATTGTGTAATTAAGCTAAAATTTTTATACAAGGAGAGATTACAGAGTTCTCTGCTTTGCATTCTGTTTGTTCTGCAGCTGGTTTGGGGTCATTATTCAAGATACCTTTTTTTTTGAGACACTTGTGATTTTCTGAAATGCTTTTAGCCATTGTTTCAAGTTCAATCCAGTCCTGTAGGTATTTCGAGGGGGGGTGGGTGTCAGGGCGGGGGTTCAGTGTGCAGATTACCAGGATATCCAACAGACAGCTCCAAGAAAAAGCCAATTTTGTTTTGTTTACTTTGCTGCTAAATTAGTGTGCATATTTTCACTTTGGCTGGATTTGTATGTGCTTTCATTCTCATTTTAGTGATATAAGCTGGGATAACAGTATACAGTTAGCAGTTGTGTTATGGATTTGACCTGGAGCCCCTTAAGGTTTTTTTGTGGTTTGGGTTGGGGTTTTTTTTCACATTTGAGTCTCTTTCTCTGACTACAGACAATTCACTTGACTTTCCCAACAGGTCTATATATGCAGTAATAACATTCAGGCTCGCCATCAAGTTATTGAGCTTGCCCGTCAACTGAGTTTTATTCCTATTGATTTGGGGGCATTGTCATCTTCAAGAGAGATTGAAAACTTACCTCTGCGACTGTTCACACTGTGGAAGGGGCCTGTAGTGATTGCCATTAGCCTGGCAATGTTTTTCTTCATCTATTCCTTCGTCAGAGATGTAATCCATCCATATGTGAAAAATCAGCAGAGTGACTTTTACAAGATCCCCATTGAGATTGTGAACAAGACTCTGCCAATTGTTGCTATCACTTTACTTTCTCTAGTGTATTTATCAGGACTTACTGCAGCTGCTTATCAGCTTTACTATGGTACTAAGTATAGGCGATTTCCACCTTGGCTGGACAACTGGCTCCAGTGTCGAAAGCAGCTTGGACTGCTCAGTTTTTTCTTTGCAACAGTGCATGTGGCATACAGCCTCTGCTTACCTATGAGGAGATCGGAGCGATACTTGTTCCTCAATATGGCATATCAGCAGGTAAGACAATCTTTAGTTCAGTAAGCCAGAAATGCCTTGGCTGTATGCATATGGCTCATGAATATCAATTTTAATCTATTCCACTGTTTTTAGTGGAGAATGTTATGGGTTACCTTATGCATAGCTAGTGACAAATAAGAAGGGAGACTAAAAGAAACATCTGTGCATTGTGATTACCCTGTGGATCAAGCTGCAGTCAAGTTGGTGTGGTAGGAGGATTCAAGGATGTGTTCTGCTTAAATCCCTGATAGTAATATACACAAGGAGAATGTAGGATAGACAGGACAAGAGCAACATCAGGAAACTTCTGAGGCATATGAGGTATATTCTCTTTTATGTTTACTTAATATATGGGGAAAGTATGTATATCGTAAGTGTATTTACAAAAGTGAAAAGTATACAGGCAGATACCGTAATAATGCTTACAGATACATCTATGTTTACAAAATGAAAATGCTGTTACTTTGTAACATTTTGGACCAGTGGTAAAAATATTTTATTTATTAAAAAGTCTGTGAACATCATCTACTACAGGCAATAGAGATTGACTCACAGTTCCCAGAAGCAGTTGGTCTTGCATAACCCTGAAACAATCCCTGACAAATCTGTCATCCTTTAGAAGAGGGTCTGATGCTCCTGTCAGTGAGGTAGCTTACTGTCACCTTTAAAGTGGCAGAAAAGCAGCACTGTCAGAAGAGCAGCATTGCCATTCAGCACATAAAATCTGCAGGAAAGAAACAGAAAGAAATGGAACAGAAAGAAAAAAAACTAAGGAAATCAAATCAAAGGGAAGAATTTAACAGGGATCGAGTCTACAAATTGTAAAAGGGCTAGCATGAAAAATTGAACTTCAGAGAAAGGCAGGAAGAGCAAAACTGTAAAAAGCAGCAAGAAACTAATTTTTCACACTTAGTACTAGTAAAGGACCCACTGATACTTCTACTACGAAATTCTTTTGGGTTTAATAATAGTGTAAAACTCTCAATTGCTAATATTCCTAGCGAACTTTTTTCAAGACGTGCCATATCACAGTAGTTCACCTGAAGGTGGAAAAATAGTTGAATATCCAAGCCTCTTAATCATTGAGGACCATTTCTTTTTTTCTAGTAAAGCTCTCCAATGAGAACAATCTCGGATGTATCTGATGCAACAGTGAAAGAGGCAAAATAACTTGGACTCAGCATAGGGAGCTGAAGCAAAACCAGAAGATAATGCTAAACTATTTCTAAATGTAACAACTAAAACCACATTGCAGGTTTACCCAATTTGTTACAGAATTTAAGTTTCCAGGGTCAGAAGAACACAGTTACTCACTAGAGTATATAGGAATTTGCAGGTTTATCTGTTTTATAATGTAATTATTATAAATTGTATGTAATGTTACATTTTCTTTTAACAACTCACCTAAGTTTCCATGTTGAACATACTTTTAATCTAACAAGAACCAATACCAGCAGTAAGGAAATAGTTGTTTTTTCTGCAAGACATGAGGAAACCTCTGAAATATTTGACCCCATTATATAATTGTCCTGTGACTGTAGACTTATACTCAGCAAAATAACTTCTGTTGGTATTTTAATATTCTGTAGAATAAAGTGCTTGCTTTCTGCTCTTTCATCAGGTTCATGCAAATGTTGAAAATTCTTGGAATGAAGAAGAAGTGTGGCGAATTGAAATGTATATCTCCTTTGGAATAATGAGTCTTGGATTGCTTTCTTTGCTGGCAGTAACTTCCATCCCTTCAGTAAACAGTGCCTTAAACTGGAGGGAGTTCAATTTTATTCAGGTGTGTTACTTTTTAAATAAGGGTGTTTTGCTGTTGACAAGATGATGTTGATTTGATGATAATGATTATGATCATGATCATGCTCACGAACAAAAGCACTTTGCAACATGATAAGAGTTTCCCCCCCCCTCCTCTCGGTTAAGTTAATAAAAGCAACATATCCTCACTCAGCAAATTATTGCCATCAAACATCAACCATTTCATGAGTGTTAGAAGACAAATTTGCATTTTACCTTTCTTGGTCTTAAATAACCAACAGAGCTAAGACCAAATGAGCACGTATCTATTATTTTCCCATTGTTAGAATTTCTTGCTAAATTTATATTAGATAAATTTGGACAAACTTGCTAAAGGCAATGATACTGATGAGAGACTACTGTATGTAGATGCACACAACTGTTAAAATTGAAGACTTAACTTGTCCTGCAGGATTTTTATTGCACAGCCCTCTGACAGCCATGGTGTCATTAATTCAGTTTTGCTTACCCTCCACTGTGTGGGAATTAATACAGCTCTTAACTGCATTATTTCCATTAGCTGAAAATACCCATTAGTAAAATATGAAGCTTTGTTTATTAAAAACAGAGGCTTTTCCAGGTCCTGGCATGCCTTTTGCTGCCCTCCTTCCTCAGATGAATATCTACAACAGGCAGACCTAAGCAGCATAAAATACTGAGAAATAAAGGCTTTAACAGCTTAATGTTAGCTTTCAAAGAAAGTTGCTATTAATTTTAGGTAGCAGTCAGTGATAAGACATTTTATTAGGATTCAGTCTTGTGATAAATTTCCTAAGTGTGTATGTGCAGGTTTGGGGTTTATTATGTTTTGGTTTGTTCTCTGTCTTTGGATTCAGTACTCTACTCTTAACTTAGTCTTTTCTGATTAACGTTTTTTCCAACACTCTAGTAATGTTGTTTAATTCTTAGTCCTATCCCTGCTTACAAATTCTTACCTTCAGAACACAGGCACTTTCCTTTTCAGGGCTTGAGTTGCACTTCATGGTTTACAGACATTTTAAAGGGAGTGGTGGGGAACACTTCTTTGGCTGTAGCAGTCTGAAGTCTTCTGTCTGCAAGTCTTCCCTTTCCCTGGGGTTTCCATTGGTGGAACACTCCAGGCAGGCCTACAAAAAGTTTGCTGAAGAATTTTTCAAATTAGAAGTCCCCTGACAGAAGTGTTTATTCTCACTCATGGTTTTGAGCCTTAAGAGTGAGTGAATACCCATCTGGTATTTTTACAACATCCCTACCATCTAGAATTCTCTGTGCAGGAACAATAGTACTGCTGTTGAGTGATGTAAACCATTAGTACAAAAGGGAAAAACATGTATTTATTTGTGAGGTGATGCCTTTATCCAGTAATGAATTCCAGCCATGAACCCAGCATTTGTGTCTTATTTTTCCTTACTCAAATTTCAGGCTGGCATGACTGAGTCAAAACCCACACAATAATCACAGCAATGTGCCTACAAGGGTATTTTTTATTGTGTCATATTTACTGCAGCTATTTCCACTGTAAATAAAGTCAAAATAGTTCCAAATTTAAATAACTATGAACTTTAATGAATCATCTGTCACTATCTTAAGAAATTTTATTGGGAACAAGTTGTTTGCTCTGTGGGTATGTTACAGTTGATACTGCATTACATGCTGAAAAGAACTGATGTTGATAATTGTAATCATTTACAGTTTTTATTCACAAAAAATATTGAACTACTGAAGATTCCCTTAATGATCATTAAAGGTACTTTACTTTGTCATTAAATACTTCTCAGGATGTATGTTGTTCTTCATTTAGTTAGCTCTCCTGCAAAAAAGTCTTCTTGCTTTGTTCAGTCAGAAAACAGACTATCCGTGTTCCCTCACTAAAGTAAAAGGAGTCTACATTTCTGCACAAGCTTCATTGAACCCCGTATGCAAGTCAAACAGATAAAAGGTCATACTTACTGTCTTTTATATTTTTCTTCTACTGAAGTGCAATATGATGAAATGAATTTGAATGTAATTTTCTCAGTCTTCTCTAAGTCAGGGTGACAAACAGTGGAACTATTAGGCCATCATCTCAGTGCTGCTTTTTTTTAGCTGGGAAAAACAGTGTGTCTCTAGCTTTAGTCCTGAATCTCAGATTATTTGCTACAATAATTGCTGAACTTTTTTCACATCTTACAGATGAAGAATCAGTCAGTCAGCCCTCTCAGACAGTTTATCACCTCAGCATTTCCCACTGAGAACAACATACTGTTGCTTGCTCATCTTAGTAAAAGTAGTTTCATCAAAATAAGAGTCTGGCCTTTTCTATGAGTTTTAAAGCTAAAACGTATTCAGTCTTGAGTCCAACTGGGAAAATCTGAGTTTAGGATTAACAAATTATAAACATAAAGACTATTTTCTAGCCTTATTCCAGTAGTACAAGCCGTGAGCAGCAGCTACCCCAACCTACAGTGGTTCAAACAGACCTCCACCAGTCTTCCTAATACTGCAACAGACCTCAGTTGTGAATGTTTTTACCCAGAAATCATTGCTGTCTTTGATATCCCCAGTTATTTTGGAGATGTGTCCATCTTACCTAGCCTGATTTCACAACACAGGCATCAGCAGCCCCAAAAATTCCAGCCTGCTTGGTCAAGGGAAAAGGACTTTGAGAGCAGACGCAGTGCAGGCTCCACTCATTCCCTTAGACTATGAATATGAAGGAAGTGAGATATGAGATGGTTGAATAGTGGTACAAAAGGAAATGACTGTGTCAGCCCCACCAGGAGAGAGACCAGCAGAAAAATTGGGAGTTTGCACTGTGCAAAAGAAACATCTGATTTCTTCATCATGACAGAGAGAAACACTCACAATATCCAGATGAAGGAGCCACAGAATGAGACAAAGAAGTTGCTCAACAGGATATCCTAAGTGATGGAAACTTTGCCTGAAATTTTGGAGGCATCTTAACATGATCCAGAGTTGGAGCTTACTAAGGAAAGAAGCAGGGAAGAAGCTGGGGCTGATTAATGCATCAGTTTTCTTAATCACCACTTCAGTACTCTTCTCTCCTAACCATACTTGGTTAAGGAATAAAGGTAGACATGGGCAAGAAATAGAAAAAAAAATGGATTTTGTCAAAGCAGGCAGAATAACTAGCCTAAACCAACACAATGCAAACAGAAAAGACATTTATTGAAACCAGTCCTTGAGCTGAAACCAGTCCTTGAGCGTTCACACGAAATGCGTGGAAATAGAGAACGTCTGCAAGCAGTGCTGCACCAGGTCCTTCAGTCTTCTGAAGGACATTACACTATAACTATATAATGTAAACATAAATGACTAGTGCTTTGGTTTTCCAGTTCAAATCCCAAGCATATTACTCAAAGTGGCAATGGACGGAGCAAACTGGCTTTGAAAGCTGAGCTTTATGTTTCTTAGCTAAAGTCAGTGCAAATCTGCTGTTTGCATACTAGGAAGCTGATCTTTTTGTAGACATTCCTTTTGTCTGCTAGCACAATCCTAAAGTTTTTTGGAGACAGTATGACTAAAGCTTTTTTTGTGCACACACTCTGAGGAAGGGCTGCCCTGCCTTGCTTCTCCCACAAGAACAGGATACTTTTTCCACAGAGTAAAGAAGAATGAGACCTGAGTATTTAGCAAGTTTATGGGTAGGATTCCAGTCAGAATTGCTACTGCCTGTTGATAAGTTTAGCAATACCCTGTTACTGAGGGACTCTGAAGTATACCATGCATAAATGTAGGCTTTGGAAAATACCTTTGTATTATACACAAATTACAAATTGCTTGGAACTACTCGATCATTGTGAAGGCAGAAATTCCTGAAGCAGATTTGTTCCACAGCAGATTTGTATCACTATATATACGTACATCTTCCAGGTAACATTTCAGGGATTTTTCTCTTGCATCTTTTCCACTCCTCTAGCATTTTTTTTTTCTCCAAACAATGCCAGCTTGTCCAGTTTATCAGTGGCCTTGGCTGGGAATCTCCCACACTGGATAAAAAAACTGACTTTGATCAGGAAGGAAAAAAACCAAAATGTGGAAGACTTAGAGAAAAACTAAAAGTTTAGGGAGTCCATAGGAAATGTGCTGATCTATTACTTGGCTTCAGGAAACACTATATTATGGAAGATAAGGAAAGCAACCAAAGATGTTCTTCCCCTTTTCCCAGCAGCCATCCTAGAGCCTAGGCAGAGGGTTCCCGAGATTTGCAACTGATAATGCTATTCACTCATCAATGTGAATTTACAGTGAAGGAGAAGTATCCCTTCTTGCTTCTTTCAAAAGTCCCCTGCTCTTGAAGAAGTCAGCATCCTGTGTCTCTCCTGGCCTCCCTGAGGTAACATCAGTGTAAGTGATCTTCCAGCTCTTGTAGAAATACTCATCCCTTTTTTTGTGTCTTAAGAAGCCAGGAAAGGATGACAGAAATGCAACATGTGTATTCCATCTGAAGCCCAACTACATTTCAGGAAATCCATTCTCTTTAATCCATGTATTCCCTCCTCCACTGACTGATGGTCCAGTCATAGACTTGTGTAGAAGAAAATAACCTTGCATACTGAATGATAGCAGTTCTCTCACCTTTCCAGTTTTGAACAGATTGCTTTCTAGCAATTAATAACTCACACAGCACAATCATCATTTATTTTTGAGTAATTGAAATATCTTCGTTTTAGCATCCATAGGGGTGGTCAGCTTTGGAATATGGTTTTCTGATACTACCACTGGCCAAGATTTGTAGTATGATCCAGTGCTACCAACTGATTTTATTTTTGCTGTTCAGCTGTCCAACAGTCCTTTTCCTGCACTAGCTGATGTCTTTTTGTGCCAGCCTGCTTCAGTCAGTTTTGAGTTTCTTCATTTTACTACTGTGCAGCCATTGCTGTGGTCTTTGAACATCTGCAGATACAGAAAAATCAAGTCTTTAACAAACACAGAAGTTTCATACTGACACAGCCTCCTGCAGTGGGGTTTTACTTCAGTAGCAAATGCAGCCAGTCTTGCCTGTACTTCTGGAAAGTCATTGTCAATAGCTGCAAGCTGGGATAAGTGCTCTTAATGGAACTTTTTAGTGCAGATCTGCCCTAACTAAACAAACCAAAGACTGCAGAATGCTAACTTATGTCAGGACATCCTCTTTCTAGCTAAATGGTGTTATTACTGTCAAAAGTACAGCACGAAATATGGCAATTAAAGGCCTGGTAGAAGACAATACCATCAGTAGCTGACAGAAGCTCCTACCAGGAATGTTTTTGTGGTCAGATTTTTAGACGAGGTTGAAATGGTCCAGTACATATTAGCACACACCCTACCAGCACTTCAAAGAAGCATATGGCAACTTTCCACAGGGCAAAAATAGAAGTGCATCAAATGTTTTTCTTGTCCTTGTGCTGTTGAAAATGTACTGATAAATGTACTGATGTACTACTTAGCTTCCATTTTGACCATTGCATAGAAAGGTGGGTATGGATGTCTCAAAACTGTAGTTTGCAGATGGAATTTAAACAAGCATTAAAAAATCATTTTGAAAAAGTTGGGAAGAGCTGTATAACTTTTCCCTCCTGTTTCTTTTTCAAGAATTGCTGTAGTTTCCATCAGTAAGCCTGATGAAGAAATGAGGGACATTATTCACTTGTGCCCTTTTAGCTGCTGGCAGTGATGTAACAGCAATGAATTCAGGACAGTCCTACCAGCAAAAATCTGCAGTAACATACTCAAATATCAGGTTTGATAGTATTGTTTGGTGTCCAAGTTTCTTACCAGAACTTCCATGCAGATACTGCCTATGCCATTTTGATATCCACAAGTGGCTATCTGATAGTTCTGTTTCTTATGGAATATTTTGGGAGAAAATTGTTCTTTAAAAAAAAAAGGCACAGCATATCTAAAACCTACCAACATGGCTCTGAAATCATTGGCAAGAAAATGCATGGATATTTGCAAGTTAAAAAACATGGTACCTATCTCTAGAAATTAACAGAAGTATTTTCCTTTTTGTACCATTATCATCTGCAAATCCTTGCAAATGGTATTAGCTCAGACATTTTCCTTTCCCTAGAAACTGGTTAATCTTGAAGTAGAAAGAATTAATTCTTTCACTAACTATTATAGACACTTAGGCTGCATTTTTGTTTGCCTTTCTGTTTACTGGAATTAAACCAAACTTTGGTAGCCAGTTACCTTTCTTAATATGCATTCTTTGTTTTGATGATTTTCTACAAATGTTTCTACAAAATTTACAAGTTAGTCATTACATCAGTTTTGGCCAAAAATTTTTTTTTCATTTGATCACCACCAGAATTCAAAGTATAGTAGTCCTTTTTTTTACCATGGTTTGGGAAAGTAAAGGTTAATATATTTAACTCGAGTCTGTGGAGCAGTACAACTATAGGGTACTTAAAAGGGCAGACTCACAGAAATGGTGAGTGACCCCTATTAGCACTACCTTCTGTGCAGTGCTCTGAATTACGTGATAAGAAAGCCTCTGCAGGGTGCTGTGGGAACCTTCTATTTCATGTTCCATCTGGCACTGCCTGTTTATGAAAAACTGAATCATTGCTTTGTGCCATTAAGCCCAAGTCCTGCAGTCCAGATATTCCCATTAACCAGTAGCTGATGGAGAAAGGTAAGGGATGTTTTATGCTGACTTCAGACAAGTGGATGTAGGGCATTGTGAGGAAGAAGCAAACTGCATCTCTCAATACTAAAAATCTGGAATGTTAGGCCCAGATCTCTTCCAGCAGAATTGCACTGTTCCATAATCATGAACCTTGGAAGTGATCTACCCTCACAGTTAAGAAACAGGGAACTTAATTTCCAATCACAACTGATATTGTTCCAATAACTTCACTGGGATTGTGCCTTATTTGCTTACATATCCTGAAGTTGACTTCCATTACGTAGAAGCTGGGCAAACTTCATCTTCATTTCAGCTTTGACTAATACCTGTAGATGTTGGCAGAGGTATGTTGTAAATCAGTCTTCAGTTCAGTCCAGAACATGTGAACTTAAAACCACATACTGCTAATTTAAAATAGATTATAGGTAAGAGATTTTAACATGATGTCTAACAGAAATGTTAAAGTAATGGGTTAGAGCTGCTGGATGAAGGACCAAGTACTATTTTTTTTTCCCTGTTTTCTCTTTTTTCAAAGTCTACACTTGGATACGTTGCTCTACTCATAAGTACTTTCCATGTACTGATTTACGGATGGAAAAGAGCTTTTGAAGAAGAGTATTACAGATTTTATACACCACCAAATTTTGTTCTTGCCCTTGTTCTGCCTTCCATTGTAATTCTAGGTAAGATCATTTTACTTTTGCCATGTGTAAATAGGAAACTGAGAAGAATTCGAAGAGGATGGGAGAAAAGCCATGTTATAGGAGAAACAAGTGGGTCTGTTCCACATCTCTCCCCAGAAAGGATAACTGTGATGTGATGACAGACTAATATTTGTTAGCACTGTAGTAGAT
Source organism: Falco punctatus (assembly GCF_963210335.1). Classification (NCBI taxonomy): domain Eukaryota; kingdom Metazoa; phylum Chordata; class Aves; order Falconiformes; family Falconidae; genus Falco; species Falco punctatus. The sequence continues at coordinate 75,198,722 of NC_137583.1, forward strand.
GTTTGGGTTTGGATCATAAACTTGTATTTTTAGGAGTTTAGTTAAAGTATGAGTAAAGTCCCTATGGACTTGCTTAGCATATACTACAAGCTCTCAACCAAACTGAGAAATTAATAAATAGAGGACTACTACTTCAAATAACTACAAAAATATTTTTGTTTTGAATTAGAAGGCAGATGATTATGAAATCAAAAGGTTTTAATGCTCCTTTGCACAGTTACATCACAACAGTATTTTATTATAACCATGCTTTCCAGATACTACTTTGACTTAGAACTTATGTGTCAGAGTGCTATTTATTGATACCATGTTTTCTGAGCAGTGTTTCTTTTATTAAAACCACACTTCTGGGTTAGTGAGTTCAGAATATAGACTAATAGAGTTAATATTTAGGAAGTAATCAGGTTTTGAAACAATTTAATTTGTAATGATGTATTGCACATGTACAGTATATTTCTTTGTGTGTGGTTTTACACCGTTCCATGATTTGAATATGCAAAACCAGTTTCAGTTCTGGTGGAACTGTACATCTTGTAAGCAAATAGCATTGTACTAATGTGGTCATTTTTTTCAAACTATTACATAGAATGTTAGACCTTTGGCATCTCTTTATTTCCATACATCATATAATGAAATTCAAAACAGTGTTATACGTGTATAGAAAGACTTGCAAATATGTGTGCAAGCAACTAGGTTTTGATTTTAGAATGATTTCAAAATATCAGGTAATAATAATTAAAAAAAGAAGCTGAGAAATCTGCAACAATAAAAATCCATTTTCACTGTGAAACTTCCAATGTGTTGGTACAACAGGGAAGCATCACAATATTCATATTCTGTATGTTTCTGCACTGGATTTTCATTTAATATATATGAATTTCCCAAAGTCTGTCTTAAATTCTTAGTATCTTTTTGTGCAAATCCAATCTTCTATTTTTATATAGAATTCTTAATTTTACAAGTGTCTCTGGGTTATGCCTGAATTTGTGAGAAACAAAATTATTATTCTTATACTTAAAAAATGAATTTATCTCTAAAACTTGACATTTGCATTTCCTGTGGAATCCAAAAGACTGTTCACAATTAGTTATTACTACTGCTTTGTCAGGTTCTACTCTTCTCTAACAAAATAGCCAAACTCAAGTCATACCTTCAGGCTACTCCTGCTAAATTAGCAAAACCTTTATATCAGTGAATCAGAATATGTATTTAGTCCTAATTTTCTTGTATTAAATTGTATTTGCACTTACTTATATTTGCACTGTTTAGGATCTCTGACTTTATTAGCTGCACCTTCACCTAGTATTTATTACTTTGCAAGAATTTGTCATCGATATGATACATCAGAAATATACAGTACTTAAGCTTGAATTCATCCTTAAACATCACTAGTCCTGTAAATCTCCTTACCTCTGTTTGTAATGAAAACAGCAGCTCCAGAGAACAAGAAGAATCTAGAATGAAACTCTGCCCCCAGTTACACCAACCTAAATCTAAAGAGTTCGTACTAGTTGTTCTTGGTTTAATTTCAAAATCAAAAAATCTCCAATCATTTTTTCATTGTAGTATCCATATTCCCCAAACTTTTACACATCAAGCCTGTGTATATTCTGGGTTTGTTGCAAATCAAGAAACAGTTGATTTTTTTTTCATTTTAAGCATGTTCAAATCTAGAGATGAATATTAAAGTATTTGCATGATTTTTCCAGAACTGAAGCATTTTTATATGTCTCTAAGTAAGTTTTGTATGAAATGTGAAGTCAGTGAATTAATTTTGAAAATGGAGGTTTGTCAAAACATTTTGGGGAAAAAATATCAACTATAATTCATGAACGTCAACAGAAATTTGAGAAGTTTTTTTCCATTCACAGATTTTCAATTCCAAAGAGCTGGAAAACTTCGTTTTATCCTTCTTTTTAAGCTACAAGGGGGAAGCAGTTGGAAAGGGGAAAAATCATTTTATTTCACCATTTTTTTAAAAGTAAACAATAATTTCAACTGTAAGTAGTCAGACCTGAGGTCTTTCAGAGTTGTCTCCAATAGCTGAAAAGTGGCAAATGCTTCCAAAAAGAGGATGTGTTCAGTGATTCTTCTCCTGACATAACATCTCAGCTTCTTGCAAATCAATAATTCAGGACTTACTTGAGACAGGTGCTGCCTCTGGATTATAGTATTAAATAGCTACTTCCTAAAAAAATTATATAACATCTTTAGAAATTTGAAACTTCCCCAGTGTTTTTACAGGAAGAGGGGGAAAAAATTTATAAATCTATCAAATCAATGAAAAAAAAAAAAAGATTCTTTCTTTTTTCCATAAACAAATCAGTTTGTTTTACAGTACTAATTTTATTGTCCCTCCTCCAATATGCAGCTATTATAGTGATACCTGTGGTGATGCACAAACACAATACTATTTTATAAAACATTCTAGACATTAACTGAAAAACTTGTCGTTCTTGGAGATATACAGGGGCCTCAACTAGTACAAATGAGAATTTCACATAAAAATGAAGAACAAGTGATGATTACAGCTTCTAACTTACTCACCTTGTCTGTAGATACGCTCCAATACAGAAAGCTGTATATTTCTTGAAAGGCTTGCAGAATTATATGTAACTGAATTTCCTGACCTGTTTCCTGTTCCATTATTACAGAGGGAAACCACACAAAACTTAGGCATTTGACCTTCACTCTTTTAAATAAAATAAATATTTAAAATCTTAGAAGACACAAAGTGTTGGAGAATTTTAATGGGATAAATAGCATGCTACATGCTACCCCACTTCTGTGCACAAAACTTGATTAAAATCACTAGAATGGGATGGTATAACTGAGAGCAGAATTTCATACCTCTGAATACATTTAAAGTAGAAAACATTAACATTGACAATCGGATTACATTTCAAAATGAAATATGCTGCTATTATTTTGTAGTAATTCTACACTTCTGTAGAATAGGTAATTAACATTCACATTCCCTACAATTATCTGATTTGTTTGATGCAATAGCAATGTTGCAGAACTAAGATACTATACTAATTGAACATTACTATCAAAGTCTATATATATTATCCTGTAATGCAACCACTGACAGTATATACAGAAATATATTGGCCCTCTCTCCTATGCAAAGTTATTTCATCATTAAATTTCTTCAAGAATGTTTAAACTGTTAAATTTTGAAATGCCAAAGGTGTCTAGAGAGAATAATGATGTATTGTTCCTTTTTTCAAACTGTGTGTAGAAAATTAAAATTGTGGTTTGATTTTATAAGTTACTTGAAAGGTTTAAATATTGAAGTATTAATAAATACAGATGATATTTTTAGATCAACTATATGAAGACATTTTGTGAAATATTTGTGCTACAGAATGACATATGGTTTCCTGTTAGGCCGTGTATTTACTTCTAACTGGAATAACAAGTTGACTTGTGATTTAATATTTGTAGTGTTCTTTAAGGACCAATTCACTCTAACAAGACACTATTAAGTCTGAAAGTAAAATGACACTCATGCATTTACTGCACGATATGTATCATGTCATGCATATGTTTAACCACATAAGGAATCTTTATTCATGTGATCAAACACATTGATTTCTATAGAAGAACTCACATTAGGACTTCTCATTGGAAAAAGTGTAGTAGACCAACCAGAAAAACCAAGGAAACTCAGAAGAGTGTGAAGAACAGCAGGAGACAAAACTCCTTAAAGGAGTAAGGGGGTGGAGATCCTCTGAGTTTGTTGCAGGAGGGTCTCAAACACTGGCAAGATCAAAGGGAAGGTTACTTTGTGTAAACTAAAGACTGATAAGAAGTAACAGCCTGATAAAGGCTGAATAATGGCCCAAGAAGTAGTGGAGTCATCAGGAATCTGCAGTAGCTGGAGGAAAGGTAAATGTAGCAGGGGGAGATCATGACCACCGACTCAATATTAAGACCAAAAAGACTTGCTCCCTCACACCTGTAAGGAGCATGTGTGCTAATTTACATGGGAAGCAGGGCTTATTTTAATAAGAGATGGTCCACACCAAAGGATAAGAATAAAAGAGGAAGGCAAGTGCCATTTTAGGGGAGGGAAATAAGAATAAGAGAAGGGACTTCTGGATGAGCGCTCCTGCAAGAAACATTGTCCCCATCGGCAGGCCCAGTGCTGGATCCAGGACTGGTGATTGATCTCTTTTTTTTTTTTTTTTTTCTCTCTCCCCCTCCTCCTCTTTCTCGTATTCTTTTACCTTTTTCTAGTGAGTAATGCAAGGCATAAAACTTCATATGCATGGCAAGCAATAAGCATTTGTGCTACCCAATTATTTAACAATGAGCCGAGCTATGGAATAAAAGTCTTTGTTTACCTACAGACCGGTATTGTGTATATCCTATTCCAGCCAAGAGAATTAGCGAATCTAAGTCACTCCTCCCTCCTTAGCAGGATGTGACAAAAAGACCTGAAGCTAAAAGTTTAGTTTCAATTGCCTAAATGTAAACAACTAAATTAATTTAGATGTCTTAGTTGCTAAGGAGAATAAAGACATATTTTGATGAATAGCCTGCTATAAAAATATTTTTGTGTAGCTTTATATAGATCGCTTACTGCCTAATGAAAAATGAATAATGAAAAATGAATAATGAAATAAACTTCATTTCTCTTCATTACTGTTCAATAAAAAAATACAGTGCTTAATATGTAATACAGAACTGTACACATCATATTAGAAAATGGAGACCTTTATGTATTGAGCAACAGGTTATTTTTTTTCTATGGATATTAAGGTATTCTTTCTTAACATTGTCTAAAATACGGTTCTGCTACAGGTTCCATGTGTGTCTTTCACTTTATCTTGCAATTCTGTTAATTGTGGTGACTATGTACAAGTGAATGAAGTAGCCATGTTCTTGAATTATTTAGAGATTAATTATTTTGTAATTCTAAGTTCTCTGCATATCTAACTTGTGGTAATAGTTACTGTGATTTGGTGTCATGTTTAACTTTTTGTTCCAACATTGTGCAATATATGACTGCCAACATGAGAAAGTACATTTGTGATTTTATTTGCCTATAAAATAGTGTGTCTCTGTGTGTTATCTCTCTCTCTGTTACTAGCTATACAAGCTGCCCAACTAGCACTAAGGCAAATTCTTAGTTCCCAAGTGTCTATAAATTTCACAGGTAGGAATATATTTATGAAACAGCTTTCCTCTGAATTTGAAGATTTCCTCTGAAAGTTAGATATATCAGGTGCATAAAAATGAGATAGATTGAGTTTTTCAGTATAATATTTTCATACATGCAATGGTAATGAATGTGGATGCATAGTTCCTTTCAGGCAGTGCATCTCCTAATACACAAGTTTTTTATTTCTTGACTGTTCATCCTGCAGTATCTTCTGTCGATGTAATGAGTAATGTTGCAGTACTGATATTGTATCATTATATGATACTGCTTGAATTTATTAGAGTACAGCCTCTAAAATAAGTGACACATTGAACTGACTTGAACAGTGATCTCTTTCATTACATATTGTTTCTCATGCCTTGCTGGCAGCGTCTTGCAGTGAGCATAGTATGTCTCCCATGTGCAATATTCTCTTTGTAGTTGTGTTTGTCAATTTGTTTGTGCTGTCTCTTTGAACAGGGCTATTATAAATTATTAGTAATGCTCTTATCTATTTTTCCATAGACCGTGCTTTACAGGAAAATCAATAAAAAGTCAATGACAGGTATTTGGTTTTTTCTTCTGTGCTTATGCATAATAAATTTTAGCTTGCTTTTCTTTATAACATGTGCTCTGATCAACATTTTCTCTGAGAGGCAGAACTTGAATGTGAGTTCATTAAAAAATTTCTAAAGGACAATTTTTTTCTTTTCCAATGGCTGGATAACAGATATTTCACACAGACACGGTGGAAAGCTATAGCCATATCCAACTATAAGGTATTCACGTTTTGAGAACACAGAGTGAACGCTACACTACTACCAGCATAGTCCACTCTTCATTCAACAAACAAAAAGTTTGGCAAATATGAGACTGCTATGCACAGGTACATTTCTCGGGTGGAGACACTCTTTCTGTTTGCTTGTGTGTGTGAGAAGGCATTACTGTTTCAATGAGAAAAATTGGTGAACCGCTTTGCAGTCCTTCCTTTTGAAATATATGATTTTTTTCCAAAAAGGCTTATGCCAGCATAAGAGGAAAGAGGAAAACAATATACAAGATGTAAAATCCTGCTGAACTAGAGGTCAGCAGTGTAAATTCTGAGTTCCAAGAAGTCAAGATGCACAAGTCAGTGAAGCTGGCAGGATTCACATTTCTTTCACATTAAATTATATAGCCTTCCCAGATTCCCAAAGGGAATTTAGGTATTTGTAAAATTCAAAATATTTAATACCTATTTGTGCCATGCCTAATGTAACAGTAATGTTTTGGTCCTTGAAGGTTTTTTTTTACCTTTTTTTTTAAAATCTCACCCTGTTTCTCCATATCATAGTGCTTGTTTTACTGAGTGTTGATACTATGCTAGCAGCTGGGGTCCCAAACTTATACCTTTGTCCAGCTGTACCTTGTACAGTACAAAAGTGTAAGTTCTGTCTACTGTGACTTACTACTTTTCCTTACAACACCAAAGATCAGTGTGAAAGTCCCCCTCAAATCCATACCACTCAATGACTGGAACACTGTATTTTTATAGTATAGGCAGGTAAATCCAGATGCTGGAAGCTCTGTTGACTTTACAGGCTTAAGGTTAAGCCTACTGACAGCCACTTCACAGATCATCTTTTTTCTGTGGATACCAAACACAGGAGGTCTGGCAGGACAGTTCTGCACTTTCCTGTTCGTACACCCCTACTTCTTTTTCCCCTTCCTACTGACCAAAAAAAGAAATGAGAATGAAAGGAAAACAAGGAGTCAGCAGACTGATTCTTAGAAAGACTTGAACTTCTGTACCATAGAGTTCAGTGTTACATTGGATGCTCACCAGTTTAGCAGTGCAGGTGGCTTTGGAAAAAGTCTACAGGTTCAATATGGCCAAGGAAAGGACATGACTTGATTAATGCTGAAGACCCCCACTGCAGCACATGAAAGTGTATCCTGTACCGAAAAATCATCCTTCAAAAGCTTGCAACCCAATTTGTAAGACACTAGATACAGAGTGATACAGGAAATAATTCACTCAGCAAAGTCAACAGGAGATTAATGGCAGGCCTAGATATGGAACCTTGATCTGATGCACAGCTATGTCCTACATGCAGTCCTGTAGTTTTATGAAATTTAACTTTACATCAAGAATAGAGTTTGCTGAAATGTCGCTTCACACCAAGAGTTTATCCTAAGTGAGAACAGAAATCCTCTCTACATCGTCTACTTTTTAAATGTACATCTTAGCATTTTTAAGACTTTTAATACTTGTGAATTAATACACTGAGAAGTAAGGTACTATAGCCTTGATGTCTCAGGGTAATTTGTTACCAACAGAAAAGGTAGATGTGATGAAAATACAATAAGCCTGTTAAGGGCAGAAAACTCTTTAAGTAAATATTTTCAGTTGGTTGCAGGTTTTTGAGGATCAACATTTGCCATTTGCCAAGGGCACAGAATCCCTGTAGTCAGACTTGCACAGTGTGGCTTTCATCCCAATTTTTAAAAGCTTCATTTATGAAGAAGGTGCACAGTGAGCAAATGGAGCTTTGCAATATGATCTTTGGAACAGTCAGCCAACAAACGGCATGTGACCTAAGCTTATAATTTACAGACTAAGTTGCCCAATTTAGGTATGTTCCCTATACATTTGTCATTCAAAACACAAGTGACAGAACTTAGAACCAATTAAGCCACAAAAAAAGTAAGCTTTAGCACTTTTTTTTTCATAAGCTTAAAAACTTTGAATACATACAACATATAAATATCTGGGCACAAAGGAAAAAGTATATAATCCAGTTTGTTCAGCACTAACTGCAGACCTATAAGCATGGCCATTACAATTAATCTCAAATGCTTCATAGGAAATCTTGTTCCATCCAATGTAGGCCCAGATATAAGGCAGCCAGTGAGAATGTTCACAGGAACAGATGTTTAAACAGAACATGGAAGGGCTAGTAAAATGGTTAGAGGCATGGAGAGATGTGTGTACATGAATGGATGAAAAGCATCAAGCACCAGCTCCAAGACTGGCAGCTGCATTGTCACCTCAGGTGGATGCACTGCACTGTGACACCCTATAGGGCCTGCCCTTGCATGACCTGTGCTCCTATGAATGCAGCTCAGGATGTAATGGGTGTCAGAGCAGTCATCACATTTTCCAAGTTAGAGGCCCATTCTATGCTAGGCTGTATTTTTTGCTGTCATTTTGGAGTCGTATACGGGATGAACTTCTACAAAATGCAGAGTGTGGATGGGTACATGTCGTTTTGTGTGTGTTCTCTTTGATGGAAGGAGAACTGTACAGCATATGTGGGTACTAAAATGATATGCATACTACTCCTGAAGAATGCAAGAATGAAATGGGAGGGGTGTAGCATGCAAGCTAGGAAGAATGAAAATAAGAACTGTCTTGGTTATCAGCAGAGCCATAAAGTTTTCCTTCCCATTTCTGTTATCAATCACTTCTTTTCCTGCAAAAGCCATCTGGAGATTCAAACAGCTATCTTAGCAGTTAATAAATTTATTCACGTATTCCAGTGTTTCTTCGGAATTACAGGATTAAAAATGATTTGTTAATGAAGACTGAGGTTGGTATCCACAGTGCCTGTATTCAAAAACCTGGGATATGTGCCTATCCAAAGCTGTATCTGTCCAAATCCTGAGAAAGGCAGCTGAGGTGACCTGTCACCGCAACATGAGGCATCACCTGCTGCAGCCGCTTCTGGACAGCCAGCTCTCCTCCTCCAGGCATGACGCCACACAGGTCCTCGTGTTCCCAGGCGGTTCGGTGTTGGTGGGCTCAGCCACGCTTCCCTCCTGGAGGCAGCATTTCCGAGGGTGGCCACAGGCCCGTGAGGGGTGCGGGGGTCCCCACAGGAGCAGCTGCGCTCGCAGCCAGCCTGCGGGTGACAGCTGAGCAAGCAGAAAGGCCACGCGAGGCGGTCTCTCTCGTGGCGTGTTTTTTCACGGTCAGGAGTTAGGGGCCGACCAGCCTCTCTCTTCCAGCTCCCCAGCCAGGGACATGCACAGCCCTTGCGCTGCGCGGAGCTGGGGAGGTTATTTTCTCGCTGAGGAAACGTTGTACAACAGGACACGAAATGGCATGGCGGGCGGGGCGCAGGGCTACGGCGCTGGGACGAGGCCGGGAGCCAGGGGCCTGCAGGCGGCGGGGGGCCGGGGCGCACAGCGAGCGGGGCTCCCGCCGCCCCGGGGGGTGCCGGCAGGCGGTGCCGGCCCGGCTCAGCGGGCGGGGGGACGCGGGCGAGGCCGCCGCGGGCCTGGGCCCGGGACCCGGCGCTGGGAGGTGGCGCCTCCCCGCTGCCATGGCAACGGCGTCGGGCCGCGCTGCGGCCGCGGGCGGGCGGCGGTTCGGCACCATGTCCTCCCTGGCCGTGGCCGAGCCCCCCGCCGCACGGGCGCCCTCTCGCCCCCCGGCCCGCTCCCCGGTTCTATCGCCGGCTTCGGGCCCCTCTCGCTGCGGCGGGGAACGGCGCAGGAACGCCTCACCCGCTGCCGCCGTCCAGGTGAGCTCCCCCGCGGCCAGGAGTCACCCGCAGCCACCGCCGGCCGAGAGGCGCTGGCCCGGCCCGGCCCGGCCCGCCCTGCCCCGGCTCGGCAGCCCCTGCCCCGGCCCGGCCCCGCTTGTCTTGGCCGCTGCGGCGGGCTGAGAACAGGCCCCGGTCTGTGCCGCACACAGCTGGCGTTACCCGCCCGAGGGCGGGGTCGTGTCGGTTCAACGCGGCGCTTTCACATTTCAAGGTTTAAGCTATTTTAAAGCACGGTCTTAAAAAAAAAAAAAAAATTAAAAAGTGTGACTTTTCCAGGATGGACAGTTAAGATCAGTGGATTTGAACCACGTCATCAAACTACTGGAAGATTCAGGCTCAGTAAGTAAGCGTGACACCTCGTTATTTCATTGCACAGGTAGGAATGGGGCTTAGGAAAATGGTCCGTACAGTTCCTTCAGCACCCACCCCAAACACACCAGATGGCGCCGGGGGCTGGGCCTGCAGAGCACAAAGCTGAAGTATCTGCTCTGGTGTTCGAACCCTTCTAGAGGTGGTCGTTGTAATACGGACTGGTATCAGTCATGTTTCTATATTTAAAAAATGGTATGTGTGTAAATGTCAGTATTTCCTCACACAGACACTTACAACAAACAAAAGACAAAAGCATGCACATTTAAAAACTAGACCTGCAAAATTTGTGGCTTAACTGAGAGTTTAACCTACAGCTAAGAAACATAAATACATTCAGAGTTACTGAAAGTATGTCAGGAATTCATGTAATTCTCCACGTTAACTGCTAACATTTATCCAGGGAGGTGATTTTAAGAGAAGGAGATAGACATGAAGTTCAGAGTTGAAGAACAAATATGACTGTCTACGCACACAAGAGAGCAGTATTGCGTGGACTTCCACAGACCTTTTGGTCTCCACAAAAAGATTTGGCAAACTAAATTCACTAAGCCATCAGTTACTTTTGATCTAAAAACCTAATAATTTATATTCTTACAACAAGAACTTGATCAAACACCACAGTTTAAGTTAGTTTCCCACAGAGAAGTAGTTTGTGTCTTTCCACCTTCTTTTGATAGAGCTTGATAGAATAAACTTACTGACTGAAGAAAAATGTGCTGAACCATACTGTTTCACTGCTTCTCTAAAGAGTGCAAGATATATGATAAAATGCCCTTAGGATTCTGGGCTTGTAGATTCCTGAAACAACTTTCTGGCCTGCCTCAAGTTGCAGTGCTCTTGCCCAGCATGGAAGTACTCAGAGGGGCTGGAATGAATGCTGCATATCACTGACACACCCTGACTGACATATCCTCATTTCAGTCGTTTTCAGTTTGAATTTGCAGACTTTTCTAGTGGTGGCAGAGCTCCACTCTAAGCCGCTTAGATCTACGTTTTTACGCATCCATGTCATGTATGACATAGATTTGGTTTTCATAGTTGTCTTTCACAGAATCCCAAAGAATTTAAGACACATTTGAATAAAAGAGTTTTTAAAAAGCCTCTTCAGTTACAAGAGTCCAGACTCCATACTTAGAAATGAGGCTTCATCAAGGAACTAATCCTGCTGCAAAGCACTTTCAGAATTTCATTGTGTCTTGTGATTCTTTAATCTAGTTTCCACTTTCATTTAAACTTAAAAGGGGATAAACATAATCATTTAATGTTCTAAGGTGAGCTGCAATTAAAACCTGCTTTTCGTTCTTTTACTTAAGAAAGATTTGGAAAAAGAGCAGCTGAAAACTCTCAAGAAGGTAGTCAAGCATTTTGAAAATGGGCTTGTATCCTTTGCCACTGTAGAATTCTGAAGTCATGGTGTTATATGGTAATACTCTTGACTTTTCAGCAAAGCATTTTGTGATGTGCCGTGCTTCCACATGGGGAGCAGTGGTGCTCCACATACATTCTCATCATTGGGCTTCTTGTGCATACATACCCAAGGTTGGTAGGTTAGCAAGGTTATTGGATGCTAGATTAGTTTGCTCCAAAATTCAGTAGAGGGATCTCACCTGTACAGTGGTTGAAAGTGTTCAAAATCTAATTAGTGTACTTCCAACTCAGAATAGACAAGCATAATAATTGTCATTACTTAAGAAGCAGCAGATGAAATTGCAATGACTATCAGTGAGGAGATATTTGAAAGAAAAATAAAGTCAGATTAATTTATCTGAAACTTTTTTTCATATTTACTGTACAAATGGAAAGGCTTCAAGTAATCAGAAGTACTAGGGAGCATGTAGACATAAGGAAAAACATAATTAATATCATATAGTTCAGCTAAATGCCACAGTGAAAAAGTGAAAAGCTATCACATTACTTCACAATTGAGTTATGGCTAAGTGTTTACAGGCAGTTTCCACGAATCAGTGGATTGGTAGTAACTTCTCAGTCTCACTATTATTCAGTTTTGATCTTGTGCCTCTACTGTAATTTAGATAATCTAAATATGTGTTTGGGTCCAGATTTTCAATCACTTGGGATTACAGTGGGAAAGAATTTAAAATACCTCAAGGCTATCTCAGAATTTAGATAGGTAAATCTGACACTGAGATATAAAAATTTTTTGTCCTGTATTTTTAGATATTCAGTGCTGAACTTGCAGTGAGTTTAGCTGATCAGAAATCTAAATCAGATTTGTGAGAATTGTACTTCTGTAAAAGTAATGCTGCTTCAAAAAGCCAAAGTATTGACTCATGTGCTCATTTTAGACATCTAATTTTGTTAAAGCACTGGCCTTGTTTTTTCTTGGTTTTGTCTTTGAAGTATGAGGAATACAGTTTTCAACTTCTGCTTCTGTTCCACAGCAGTACAGTCAATCTGATTTCCTTAACTTTAAATTAAAAGCCCCTTAAGGATTTAGCACAAATTATCGAAATTCTTAAGCTGTGTGCAGAAAAAATGAATGAACAGGAAGCTTTTACTGAGCCTTTATGTGAACTTATTGAATTATGTGGGTAAGTATTTCAGCCCTTCTTTTAGAGATTGAAACATTTATTAACATGTTCATACGTTTTCTAGGGCAACTGGCATATCCATACAGCATTGATCGACAAGGCTTCTAGATCTGCAAGGCATCTATTGTATCACCCTTCCTTTTCATGAACTGTGTTTTCCTTGAGTCTAATTTCATGAGTTGGCATGAAAGAGGGACCGGACCCATTTTAGCAGTTCAGTATCTCTGAAGCTACCTATTACGTATTCAAAACTGTGTTGTGATTGTCCCCAGCTTGCTTGGAAGCAATTCCCCAAGGTGTCTTACTGCCTGAGTAAGTTGTTCTGGGACTGCTGGCCTCAAAAGATTCAGCAGCCAAGTCCTGCTGAGGTATGTTTTGCCATTTCAAACAAACTCTCTGAGTTTAAAAATCTGAGGTAAAGACACTTTAATGCCTGAAGATAAGCTTTATGAAATAACAAGCCGTATTGCAGAAGAGAAAGAACCACAACAATTCGAGGATTTGGAATTTATAATTACTTGAAAAATATATTGCATGAACTTCTGGTCATCTATCTCCATTGTCATACTATACTTTATTTATAGAATAGAGTTTAGGTGTTATCCACACTTGTCAATAGTTTTCTCCTCCTCAACAGTTTAATATAAAGTTACTTACAGAATGCTTGTAACTACAGTTACTCCTGTATTTAATTATAATTGGAGAGAGTAAGGAAGGGAAAAATTATGCCAGACACAAAACGAGTCACATAGAAACCAGATATTCAAACAGGTTTTTGCATACCTTCCTCTCAGCTGTTAGCTTTAACAAGCATAGAACTTCTCAGCCGAGTATTTTATTTCCCCGAGCACCGTCAGCTGTACTGCTTTCCTCTGCTGCCACACAGTGGAGAATGCGAAAGGACATCACGAAGTTTCTTTTTCTTTGGCAGAAGGGACACAAAACTGAGATTGAGTGTATAAAATCGATAAAATGTAGTTGTGAGTAAGGCTTTTTGTCTCTTAAAGCAGTTCAGCAATAATCACGGGTTTTGCAATGGATATATGTTGGAAGATTGCACCCTTGGGTTTTGCTTCAATTTCTGCACTATGGAAATTCCACCACAATTCACTGCTGCTTCATATGACAAAGAGAAGCCTGTAACTAGAGGGAGGGGCTATTATTTAAAATTTTCTTTCAGATACTAGAACTTCTGTAGTAAAATTTTCCACTCTTTCATAACTGCTTCTGTTTACATGTCTTCTTCCCACTTCTTTCAATGGCTGTTTCTTCCCCCCTCCCCCCCCATTTATTCCATTATTTGCTCTCGCCTTTCTTTTTCTCTGACTGTGTTTACAGAGGTTAACCTACTGGAAAGCTGGTTCTACACTGAGCTGCAGAGACCTTAGCATAATATTCTAATGTTTAATGTTGGAGAATTTTAGCACTTACATGTTTATGTTAAATTTATTTTTTAAAGTGTTATTGAATATTTCTTACTATCCTGTTTTTAAAAATATATTTGTCATTGGGCTATTTGGAGTCAGTTTATTGGTTTTATTTTTATCTATTTCAAGAGGTTTGCCCAGGGGATATGATCCTTTTTTTGCACCTCTGCACATGTCTATGCATAGTCTAGCTCTACAATAGCCTGATAGTGCCTAGATTCCAGTATTTAATCTTCCACATTTAAATGGCATCTGTTTATTTACTGTGTTTTATTGTATCAAATATGAATTACAGAGATATTGTCTATGAACATGTACCACTAATTGCCAGATTATGGACTTTTCGATCTAGAATCAACACTGCGAAGGATATATTTGTCCTAGGAAAAGTGTCCTTATTTGCAAAAAATGTCGAGGAACAAGAGAAAAAACTATTGAGCTTTCCTAGTGACTTGATTAATGTGTTGTTCTGCAGTGTTTTAAGCATAGTTGTAATATTTTTAAATTTCATTTTTCAGGTTACCATTTCAAAAAAAGAAATTATCTGATGAAGTAAGCTATTCCAAGGCAGTTTCAAAATCCATTGCACAACTGGGTGAGTGTAAACTGGTATGCCACAATTAAATTATTATTATTCCATAATAAAATGAACTGTATTATTAGCACAATTTTAATTTCTTGTTACCTCCATAGTAAAGCTAAGTAATTTCTTTCACTTATTCATTCAGTCCTCTATGCTTTTTAGTACTAGAAACCATTCTTACTTAGCTTTGCAGCTAACCTACAGGTTAGCTAGCAGAATTACGTATATGCCAGTGTCAAAAGCTATGTGAGATAACTTTATCAGTACAACTGAACAACTAAACCAGTCTATAGCCTGTTTCATTTCATGTTGCTCTGAGAAATTGGTGTATTACTGTAACAACTGGAGCCTGGGATAAGAGGAACGTGGATCCTTCCTGCTTCTTTGAAACCAAATGGAAGAAACAAGTGAGAAACAGTAACTCCTGATTCCCAGCTCAAAGCTTTGAAACCCCAAAACCTGAGACTTACCATCTACAAAGGCAAAACAGAAGTCAGTTTAGTGCCACGCCTTGCTAGGAGTAGCAGTTTCTGACTTGAGCTTCCTGCTGCATCTGAGCCGTGAGCTTCTATTTTTCAGAAATCTGTTTTAAGAGAGCTGTTGAGGAGAAGGTATCAAAAGTCACATCTTAATGTCACTGGACCTCTTAGTACCAAAATATCTTTTTATGACCTTGCATGTCATATTTGTGATTTTCAAAGAAGATAATGCAAGCACTGTAGGTTAAAAAGACTTCCAAATAGAGCACAAGTGATATATCAGCTCACTTAATGGTAAGATTTAAATGATAAAGAGGTAGCACAATCAGACTATCACACATGAGAAAAAAGATGTTTCTTGAAATGGGTGAGAAAGTATTTTTAGAAGTCTTTATTTTCACAGGTCCAAGTAGATAGCAGAATGGCCTTCTGGTTTCAGATAGTTCCAGGTTCTTTTCAGAGTAGCATGCCTAAAAAGACACTAAAATCTGAAAGATGATTTATATTATCCATCTTAGGCACTGTTAGCTCTCAATGGAATTCTCTTTAAAGGATCTTCTTCTGTGCTCCGTCTATGTCATATCATGTCTGCTAGAAGAAAAGTTTCTGACATGTAACAATGACAACAGTCTAGTGTAGTAGCTTTCTTCTGAATTCAACAACTTCTGGAATAACATCCAGTCTCTTACAAGGGTCTGCAGCCATAAAGCAGAGGAGGTCGCTTTTTGATAAACCCTGTGCTACTCCTCTAAGACCTTTGTCCTCTTCAGTGTGGAAGTCCCTGTCCCTTGAGTATTTTAATCAAACTCTGCATGAAATGACAGATTTGTAGGGGGTATGACCAAAGGAAACACTAGATACTGTAAACGGAAGTGTTAAGATAACTTTCTTAAAAAATTATAAACTTTGTAAATTACTTTTTTTTTTTTTTCTGTTTCTAACAGGTTCTTTGATGAGAGTGCCAAGCTCTCAAGTTAGAATACAAATCTGTAAGTGTGTTGTTAGCTTTTATAATACAGAACTCCCAAGAAAACTACTTTCAGGTAAAGCACAGTATTTTCAAGTGTGGCAAGAAATCGAGTGTTTATGATCCCAGCAACTTTGAAATGGCTCTTTTAATTAGCTGTGGATTATTTTTTCTTTATAACTATAGTTACCATATCTCATATATTAAATATACAGCATTAGCTAGCATGCAATTAAAGTTTTTGCAGGAATATGTACTCAAAACCTGAAATTAGTTCATCAATGTACAAGGAATTAATTATTACCTTTATGAGATCTAGAAAATGTGAAGTGGTTACAAGTTCTCTGAGACATGGATAATGGAAGAAGAAAGAGTGGTTAGGATCAGAACATAAGGGAAAGGTTATTTTCAACTTTGTATATGTAGCCTGCAGAGAAGCAGCTCCGGTTTCACTTGTGTTGCTTGTGAGGGATAGATCTGAGCCCATCTAAATTTGATTGAATTCATATTATATGGACACATTTAACTGTAGGCTTTGAATAAATTGTGTGACTTGTCTCTGCAGAAAGAGGCTGATGATGCATTCATATGACCTCAGGCATGATCCTCTGGTATTACAGATAGGCATGCAAACTGTCATCGGAATCCACTACTATTTATTCCTTTGACCCTTATGATAGTGCCAGAGGCTGTTATCAGGCAAAGTCAGTCATGGATCTTCTCCTAGAGGGGCACAGGATCACATGCTGTGAGACAGCGCTAGATTTATAGGGAGCCATGCTATAGATGAACATTGTCACAGTGTGGATCCAGAGGGCAGGTGAGGGAGCATGCTGAATGTCAGTGTGCTCCTTTGCAGTGTTCCGACAGCATGGCACTAGTTCCTGTGCCCTCTTGCTAGTTTTCATTTATTTTAGGAGGCCTAAAGAACCTGCAGCTGCAACAGCCCTCACAAGATTCTAGAAATATGAAAATGTATAAATTTGGGTTTACCTTACAAACAAGACTCAAATCCTGCAAGCAGCTATGTGTGCATTTAGTTGTATATATGTAAAGAATTCCATCAAGATAAGTGAATGTTAAATATCAAGAGATTTTATTCTTCTCCAGATTTAGAAAATAAAGTGTTATCTCAAAAATGAATAAAGTATTTTAGTTTGGGTTTTTTTAGTCAAATTCTTCATCTCTAAGCAAATATGTAAATCTTGCCAAAGTTTGATCCTGCAGAGTTCTCTCTCTTACCTGTAAAGTAATACCCTTAGAGCCTATCAGAGTTTTTGCTTAGTTAAAACTTGTTTCACCACATGCATTATCTGCATTTATCAATCCTGCATTTCATGTAATTTGATATATATATTTTTAAGCTATTTAAGATAAACTTTGCTTTCATGAGTTAGCATATATAAATATAAATTTATTTTCTCAGTGCTTCCCCTTCCCCATAATTCAGTAATGAAGTATGGATTTGCTTATGCATGGACAAAATTAAGAACAGGAACACATTAGAAAGTCAAGCTTAGAAATCTAAGGTTGGATTCACATATTTTCAGTAATATAGTAATAAAGGCATAAATTCTCTAGTAATTAGGCTGCAGAAGATAACTAGGTCCTGCGCCAACAACTTACTGCATGAACTGAAGAAGTTTTTTCACCTTTCTGTAACCTTGCTGGTTCTTTCATTCTGTAAATTCTAGGAAACAATTAGTTTGTTTATATAGCATTTTAGTCTCTCTGAGGGTAAGACTGTTGGATATGCTTTAGGCACTATTAATACTCAGATACAAGAAAAGCCATCTCTTATTTATTGGATTGGTTTTTCAATTGGCTTTAGGACTAAGGAAATATGATACTCGGTTCTCAATCCTTTCTTGAGAAAGGGTGAATATTTTGTGAAGTAATGAAAATTCTGAATATTTACTGCATTATGACTGAAGCTATTGTATGTGCAGGTTACCAGCCAACAAGTGCAAACTACAAAATTCAGATGGCTGAATTAGGAGGATTAGCAGAAGCTCTAGTTTTGTCTCTAGCATTAGTTGAAAATCAACTTACCGAAAAGTTGTGGGTACTTAAAGCTCTCCAGCATCTCTCCAGATCTGGTTAGTACAAACTATTCTTTCAACTATCTCAATACCTCTGATCTTAGATCACTTGTTCTCTGAACATGCCTAAAACAATTACTGACCTACAGGTAATTAATTATCCAGATTTTCATAATTTCAGGAGTAAACTGCAGACTTATGATGAAGGCCCAAGCAGCCCGCATACTCTGTTTGTACCTAAATGGTGTTGATCCCTCAGGACAGCTGGTGTTCCATTCCTCAGAAATTCTATGGAACCTGTTAGAAAACACCTCAAAAGAAGAAGTTGTTAATCAGCTCAGTAGCTTGGAATGTGTAAAGTAAGTACAGAGAAACATTTTATGGAGACATCTAAAGCGTTGCTATTGTGTAGCATTTTGTTTGAAATGAATTGAGAGAAAATACAGATGGAGAATGGTGGTGTCTCATTAAGTCCTCATAAGGTTTCAGTGTTAACACATCTGATTCTCCAGAATGGAAGCACTACTTGATCAGACCTTACAGCCAAGCAGCCTATGATTTAGACCCCTCAGGCATCTCTTTCAGCAAGTCAGATAGCACTGTGGCCTGTGAGATGCCTGGAAATTATATATGATCCAAGAGGTGCCTGCTGGGTAGCTTTCAAACTCAGTGGCCAGGATCCATCTAAAAGCACATCCAGTCAACTTCAAAACTATTTCATTGTCAAGCCTCTCTATATTTCATGAATACAGTGATCCGCTACCAGTTGTTTCTGTTACAGGGTAAGAGGGAGTTCAAGGTGCTCTGCTGCATAATGCAGGAGGTATAGGCCTATCTATTCCTTTGTATGATGAAGTTATTTACACCATTTTCAAGCTCACGTTAGGCCCAGTAGGCCAGTATTACTGCACTGTTGAAATGCTGATGTTATAAAATTAGTAGGAAACTATGCTATGTTATACAAAGCTTAGTTCTAGATCCTTTGCTGGTGCAAGTGACACTGATTTTACTATTTAGGGTTAGACCATTTCTTCTCAATAATAATTCAAAAATATTGAGTTCCATGCATGAGTAAATACTATATCTTTCTATTAATTAATTACAACACATACAGTGGAAGGTGCAATTTGTAATAACATACACTTTGCATCTATGCTTAAATTTGGTGTCTGGAGGTACACGTAAGAATCCATTTCATAATAAAGTTTTAAGTTATTTCTCTTGCAGTTAAACCCTAAGGCTTTGAAAAGGATAGTGTTGAATAAGGATTCATATACCTAGAGCTGTTTAAAATTAGAATATGAAAAGAAAAGATAAAATGCATTTCACTTTCTTTTAAGTGCTTTGAAAGAAGTATTTGTAGATCTTCTCATGCATGGTTTCCGGCATTACGATTGCCAGCTACGGAATGACCTCTTGGTGGTTGCCACATTACTAGCTGAAAATCCTGAAGCATCTATGATTGTAAGTATTTATAGTTATATTCCAGAGACTAATAACTTCTCCTTTGATATTATATACTCAGTATTTTTTGCCCATTAGGGCTCTAGTATTTGTTCTATTCTGACTCCAGTGCTTCCTTTTTCTTAGATTTGCTGAGCAAGAAACCATTTCTCTTTCTGCAATTCCCCCTCCCTCAAAGAGACTCCAGATCTGTAGGTCATTATTCTGGAGTACTAGCATCAACCTTACTTAATACTTTAAAAACTACACCAACGCTATTCATGTGCAAAAGTTAATGCTAACTCTTGTATACTTGTGCAGATTCTCAGATGTGCTATTCTGTTATAAGGAGTTTTGCACTAAATCTCTTCTGCTGTTTGAGGATGTAGGAGTACAGGCTATATTCAAATGGCTCAAATTCAACTGAAATATCTGTGCCTTATAACCAGACACAAGAAGGATCCTCCAAAAATCATCTCAGAACCCCTAAATAAAAAGCTGAGAAAATAATTACTTAGATCCAGTTAATAAGAGACACGTAAGACTAGGTCACATAAATGTAGTCCGGAATGCATTATCATGACTTGCCTAAAAAGCAGGTGACTCATTCTTCTGTAATATTCCAGAATTTTTATGAGGAAACTAGAGAGAAGTTAACTTTTAATAGATGTTAATGTTCTTTTATTGTTTTGTTTTACAGCTGAGGTTTAGAACATCATTTAAAGTTGTGACACACATACTGAAAAATTAAGCAACCAGATTCCTGTAGATCTATTGGCCATTCAGGAATGGATTACTTCAGGGAATTAATTTCTCAACTTGAGTAGAAGTTTCCCAATTGGCTGCATTACTAAATAAATTTTATAGTCTGCAATGAAGATTACAGTTTTTTCATTCAGGCTTTCCATTTTGTCACTAACGATTATGAAATGTCTGTTATACTATTGCAGCAACATACTTGATGTCTAAAACATTCAAATTGTTTATTTGGCTGTATAAGCAGGGCAGTTTTTTCCTACAAGATAAGCTTTTAATTCCTTATACTCCTTATACTACAAGGAAGTAAAATTGTTTATGAAGAAAAAAATGAAAATGTTTTAATTTAGATTCTGTGTTCTCAGCCTCCCTAGATATTTTACAAGGTATAAATATCAAGTAGACAAAAACATTAACATTACCATTGAATCCTGCCTTGTAGGTAATACCAGAGAAATTTTCATCTGAATGTTCTTTTTTTGTCTTAATATACTACCCAAGCAACTTCAGAAAACTCAGTCTTGTATTTAACATAATTCAGAAAACAGCATAGGAATCTGAGCCTTTGAAAAGGGAAATCATCTTCTCACTACAAGTAAACTGGAAAATATATGTCAAGTAA
Organism: Falco punctatus; assembly: GCF_963210335.1. NCBI lineage: Eukaryota > Metazoa > Chordata > Aves > Falconiformes > Falconidae > Falco > Falco punctatus. Next base: position 75,219,649 of record NC_137583.1, read on the forward strand.
AGCTTATGTTGATATTAATTACTATTATTTCTGTGTTAAAACAAAACTTTATGTTTGGTAATTGCTGACTGGTTTCCATCTGAATTTTCATTCATCAGCAAGGAAAATAATAAGTTATAATGTTGGGGTTTATTTAACCACTTTGCAATGAGTTTGTACAGAGAATATAGATACTATAGAGACAAAAGCTAATAGGCAATATAGTTGTGTACTCCAGTATTTTCTTTAAAATTACTTTTGCAATATTTTCCTGATTGTTAAAATCATTTGGGTTTATGCTAACTTCCAGATCTAGGCCAAACAAATCAGATCAAAGCTTTTTGGGGATGCATCTAAAAAGCTGTTGCAAAACTAATAGAACTGTTTGATTCTGCTGGAGTGTCTGTGTAGTGTTGTGTGAGCTCTGCTCCTGTTGAGAGCTCATGGAAAGCTCTGTGGTGGCTTTGCTGGAGTACTGAGGCCAAGTTAATGTATTTTGTTGCTCAAGAAGAGCAGTGTGCTGGTAACCACGGCTTCTAATCACCTCAGAAACAAAGCCTCTAGTGTGCTGCATAGACACCCGCTGGTCTCAGTCCTATCCACAGTTATATTAGACATAACTTCCTTCTGTTAGCTCTCCAGGAGCTGTAAATTACAAGATTTTATTTTCTGAATTGTTAGTATGTAATATTTCTAAATGCATGTTGCTCATACATGCAGTTTTCTTGTGCTTATTTGTAAATGCACTAAAGTTCAACCTAAGTGCTTTAGTATGCACAGCTGAAGGCATAAAATCTTAGGGGTTTTGTGATAACTGACAACCCTGATGTCTAAACTTACACGTGCACAAACGAATTTTAAAAAACACAACTCTTTTAACAGTACTGAGAAAAGAGTTTTCATGTGTGGCAGATTATAGTAGTGAATACCCATACAAGTTCAGGCTTGTACTGAATGAGACGTGTATTTAACTAATTGTACCCTTAGGACTGTAGTTAGTATTGTACAATGGTCAAATGCTTGATCTCTTCTTTGATAAAATTCTGTTTATTCTGCCATACGTTAAACTCGGTGTTCTGAAGAAAAAAGCAAAACTAGAATTCAATCTTAAGTTGTAATTTTGCTGCAATTTAATTTATTTATGTTTTTTAATACCTATTAGGAAAGTGGATTTGCAGAGCTCTTAATAGCACTTGCAACATTTACTGAAGGTAAGAGATTTCATACTGCATAATTACACTGTTTTGACTTTCCATGATGATTTTTTTGTAACTTGTCTACAATTTCCTCCATAGTTAAAATTCCCAATCCCTTGGTAAAAGCTGTTAAACTTACCTACTCTTATGAGGACTTTGAGCTGAAGAAGTTACTATTTAATATAATAAGAGTCCTTTCTAAAGACCCATGTGCTGTACAGGTAAGTTTTAACAGAACAGAAGATAAAACAAGTGGGGAAAAAAAACAAGGGGGGTGGGAGCAGGGCAGAAGTCAGAAGAATCACAGGAATATTATTTAGCTGTCCATCTGGCATAGTCCAATAGACAGCTCCAAATCAATAATTCATACATAACTTTAGACCAAGTTCTGCTGTTTGAAAGCAGCATACAGTTTCTGTTTTAGAAAAGTTACAAACCTAGACCATGCTAGGAAAATTACCTGTCAAGTGATTGCAAAGCATTACTGAAATACATGTGAAAAACATAATAAAGTTTAACACATCACAGTCTGTGGGAATGCTACAGGATATAAACAGTTTATCTGTACTGGCAGTACATGCATCACATACTTTCTCAATAAAAAATAATTTTCATAGTGTAACAGGTAAGATTGAGTAACTGCTTTAGATTTTTCTTATTGGCATGCAAAACCTGTAAGATGTCTCTCTTTCTCTTTTGTCTTGACTGCAGCTTCTCAGTGAAAGTGATGTGATGCCAGCTTTGCTTTATTATGTAAAACCAAACCAAAAGCCTGGATTTCATGACTGGTCTGCTGCCCAGTATGAAGAATTACAGCTTCATGCAATTGCTATTTTAGCTTCAGTGGCTCCCTTGTTAGTAGATAAATATTTGTCCTGCCAAGCGAATACCCTTCTCCTTGTGTTTCTAGAATGGTGTATAGGCCAAGGTCAGTAGGTGCTCATGGCTGTCATACACAGTAACCTCAAAACACAACTCAACTGAACTTATTCTTTGACAAGAGGGAAAAATGTAAAACTCATGAGGTTAGAATGATTCTTTGGCAATAGGTCACTTGGGAAAGTAATCTTTCATAAAGAAAGGACCATAATATTTTTCCTACTGAAAGCTAAGCTGGTGCCCCATTCCCTGGGTACCACTGTATTGCTACTCCTTCAGTTGTGTGGGCTGCCACACATCTCTACTGCCCATGTTTTAAGCTAGTCAGATACACTTGTTGTGGCAACAAGTCCATCCAGTAATTCCTGTCATGAGGCAGGATGCATTAACTCAAACTTAGAGCTGTAAACAGTAAGGCAGCTTCCAGATTAAAGCTGGTTTGTGACCATCAGCTAAAAGTATGGGCTAAGTAAAAAGATAACTAACTGTAATCAGTTTCATGGGCTGGTTTTGTGGGAGTGGATAGTTTTCACCATGACACTGGTATGTTTTCCTAGGAAGAATTTTTCATTTGGATCTAATGGAGATAAAAAAGATTGCTATAACTGTCATGTTAGAGAAGATATTTCACATTTTGGAGACTGCTTATTAACCTAGTAAGATTTAAAAAAAATTAATAATTTTAAATGTTCACTAAAATCATACCTTTCTTATGAATGTAAAAAGTATAGCCCTACACAGGCTTATTACTAGATGTTTTTAAACAAGAAGGCTTTCTGACATTAAGGGATATATTTTGTTTGTTTGTTTCTTTTCAGCTTACACTGATAAGCTTTTTTTCTTTTGCCTTCCCCCAAGCATATTGTTATTCTGAATTTACGCTGTCTGCCAAAAAAAAAAAATACTCATTGTGATTGCTCCACAGATCGTTTCCTTGGTCAAGGTAACAGTTTCCATGGAACAGGTGGTCGTGGCAACAAACTTGCACAAATGCGCTACAGCTTGAGAGTGCTGAGATCTGTTGTGTCCCTTTATGATGATGCTGTGAACGTTAATTTGTGTGACCAGGGAGCAATTAGCCAGCTACTGGGTAAAGCACAATTTGTATTGCTCTACTTAAATTAGTGCATTTCTGTTGACACTAGGAATGTTAGTGCTTTTTTGTGTGCTGTGGTTTTAGTGTGTTACTTCTTTGCTGAAAAACAAAAAACTCACTTAATCCAAGATGTATTTGATTTGATTTTGAATTTTGTTATACTGTAACACACAAAGTTGAACAAACTAAGCAAAACGGACAGCTGTAAAAGCTTAGGTGTTTAATTTCAGAGTGAAAGCTGCCCCTTTTCCCTTTATTGTACTTCCTTTGTTACATTGTACATTTATGGTAGCCTGTGGGAACTCCAGCCATGAGTCTTGTTCTACCTGTCTGGTACAGTGTCACTTTCCACAGCCCATCTTGAGAGTAGAAGAAAATTAAAACCAATGTACTTTTATATGAATAATATTATGAAGAATAAAAGCAGAATAAAACTGCTGAACCACTGCTCCTGCAATTTTAGAGCATTTGTTTGTTCAGTAACATATACCTACTGTTACATTTGTTTTTACATTGCAATACACACTGTGTTCTTTTCTTACAATAATAAAAAGTTTCCAGTACTCTGTAAGACTCATGCTGGAAGAGACAAAATAGGTAAGATCCTTTGGAATTCAAAGAGTATGTTGTATCAGGAAGCCTAGAAATAGAAGTTGTAATATCCTCAGCTGAAAGTTGAACTCCAGTGAAAACTCTGTGGAAACTTACAGATTTTAGTGAAAGCAAAATTAACGCTATACCTTACGTATCAGATTCAAGTAACTTTTCTTACTTTGGGGGAGTTCTGTGTCTGAATGTCATCTTTCACATAGTGGTTCCAAGGCCAATTTTCTCAGCAGTGGTGGTATTTTATGTCTCCCATGTTTCCACTGCCAGTACAGATGTTTGTGAGGCTGTACAGCAGGGCAAATCAGTAAGTTTGTAGCCTTTTTCTAAGAGTTGCTTAATTCAGATCAGTTCCCTGAATTCATTGCACTGGCACAATACAAGGAGTAGCACAGAGACTGAACAAGGAAGAAGTCTGTGCAAGCTGCTATCAACAGCTCTGTCACCAAAAGTAAAGTCCATGAAGCCACAGCATCAGTGGTGCATTTCAGTAAGCTATTACAAAACAGAGGAGATAAAACTGAACAGCATAAGTTGATTTCTTTAAAAAACCCTTGGTGTAAATTTGATATTATTTCTTTTAAATGAACAGCTGTAATAGAATTCCGACTTGTGTATAGGATATTAACATGTATAAAACATATTCGTTTATAGATATCCTAAAGTATGCAGCAAACAAATCTAAAGAGAAAGAAGATGCCATTCTACTGGAAATCCAAGCTGATATATTATTTCTTTTGTCTGCTCTCTGTGAAAATGATCTCCACAGAAAGGTATGTATCTTTCTACCTCATACTGTGCAGAAAATATCAAAATATGATATATTTTCATTTAAAGGATATTGCTTCTCTTTAATTATTCAAAAGCAGATGTGAACTGTAATTCATCACTAGCAAACCAGGTCTGATAACGGGTTTTGGTGGCAGTGACAGTTAGAATGCAAAATCACTCAGAAATCCACTAGGAAGTGTCTCACCTATTTCACTGCTAATTTACGTGGTTTTGAAGTGAATATATGAAAGTGTGTTAACAAATGAGATTAGCAGTTTGGAAAAACTGAAAATCTCTTTTTCTTATGTATATCATAAGGAATATATTCTGCTCTAATGAGTGGGCCAAATTTATTACAAAAAAATATTTAAAGTTTTCAATTTCTTTTGTATTTTTAATGTAGTTATTTAGTAAATATCATTTAAGAAACATATTGCTTTAATTAACGTTTCAACAGGAACTCTTCAGCTATGAAGGAGTGAATATACTGATCACATTCATTCAGATGGATTCAAAGAAGTTACACAGTGAATTAGGCCACAATTGTCTCCTCCTCAGTGCACTCGACTGCTTGTGGTTAGTAAAGTATTTTAGCAGCAGTAACTTAAAAATGTCAAATCTGGTATTTTTTAGGTCTGCAGTGCTATGGCTTTTCTCTGCACATGTAGGCCTTTCTTCTATTTTTAATGTATAAAAATCTTTCATACAATTTGACTAATTAAAAACGGTACAAAATAAATGGAAAATTCTGTATGTATTCTCTTCTAAATAAGGGTTCAGGATGACAACCTAACTCCCCACACAAAGTGACCTCCTGACATGGAAAGTTACCTAAGACTCTCTGAGAGGTGTATGGTTAGGGTCTGTAAATAACTTTAGAGAAGTAAACAGAAGGCAAGAATAGACCAATATTAGCTAAAAACCGTGTAAGCATAAGAAGTGCTTGTAAACTGGCTAAATTGGGCTAGAAATATTTTGATCATTGCTATCAGAGAATGCCAATACATAGGAAGATAACCAAAAGTTAATTGGTTTTAAGGCAGAGGTTGATAAATACATTGGAAGCCAAATGATATGTTTGTCTGGGAGAAAAGACTGGTGCAGAAGATCCCTTTAGTTTCTGTTTTAATGACCATAAGTGAGGAAGTAAGAGAAGGAAGCAATAGCAACATGAATGCTAGTTTTATGATCATTTTAAACTGGAAGTAAACAGTGTTGCCAAAAAAAGTTTTGCTCGTCTCACCCCCATGATTCACTCACAGCCCTGCAATAAGCCAGATCAGGGACATGATCCAGCTAAATTTTAGCCTCTTCTACTGAGTTAGTTTTAGCTCAAATCCATATTCTAATCCAATTCATTGTGAACCTGCCAAATTTCTTGGGCTGCTACAAGGAAGGTGTGCCACCTGCAAGAGAAGGAAGAGCAGTCAAGTAAGGTATATTGAGTTATACAGCGTAAATGAAAAGGCATGTGAAGCGTGGTTTTTCTATTCCCCTACATACCGTCAAGGTTTGAAGCGTATTGCATACCAAATATATTTATGCAATTCAATAAAAAAAATGAGATGCTTGTAGAATGTTCTAAAGCATAAAAATGTTTCTACACATTCAAACTGTTTCCCTTTAAGGTCCTGTGTCATTGGATGTTACACTGCAGAGAATTATTTTCTTGAAAAACAAGGCATTTTTCTCCTTCTGGATTTGTTGGCAGTAGGTATTGTTATTTTTCTTGTTACAGAATGAAAGAGTAGTGAAACAACATGGAAAACTGGATTATTTTTGTTACAGTATCTCCTAAGATTATTATAATACTAAGAAAAAGATCAGTGTATGTAATTCCCTGAGGTACGAAAGTAATCACGTACCAGGATATGTGCTCAGAAATGATTGGACAGATTTTCCATGCATCTTTTTTAAAAAATAAATACTTGACAGAGGAAGTTTTAAATTTACAAATAATATACTCTTTTTAAAAGAAAACTCAACCTATGGTCTTATGTTGGATGACATCTCTGTTTACAAAAGCACTTTAGTTCTTTCTTCATATTGAAGTTAGTAAGAGCAGAATTAGTATACACTTCAAGATATAAGTTTTATTTAGAAGTTTTGATGTTTAAAGCTACTTTGTACACGTGTTTTGTATGTATAGCTACTTCTGTGGGTCTTGGACATAGAATTGGCACAGGCATTTCACCTGTCAAAATAAGCATGCACCTTCCCTCTTTCATCCCCTCCTCATTCTCACTGGCCGTACTGCCAGCTTCTGACGCCCTTCCTTGCAGCACAAGGCTGCAGATCCTTCCTTACTCGTAGCTGCTGCTAAAAGATCTGGCCATAAAACAGAACAGGTGCTGTGTGGTACCGCTCAGCCACTGCCTTCAGAGTCTGTTTCTTAAAAAAATAAGTCTTTGGTAGTATTATATTCTCCAGCATGTGATGAGCCTTGAGGCATGTATACAAAACCTAGTATGTAATTCTACACACAGGTATGTGTGTCTTACACGATCCTACACTCATTTCCTTCATGTTCTTTGATTTATGGAACTTTGCATGGTAGGATTCCAAAAACTTGAAAGATTTACAAGTTTATACCCCAGTTTTGTGCAAATAATTGTGATGAAAAGCTTGCAGTTACCTGATTACGTATTATGCAATTTCTCTATCTTTTTTGAAGGTAGATATCACTGTGTTTTAAACAGTTTAAAACATTTTTTTCTTTTCCTTTTTACCAAGTTAAAGCAAAAGAACCTGTGCAATATAATTCTTGGAATCTTGGTTGAATTTTGTGACAACCCTAAAACCACTTTGCACATCAGTACCTGGCGAGGGGCGAAAGATCAAACAGCAGCTAACCTTCTAGTACAGTTGTGGAGACAGGAAGAGTCGGATCTAGGAGTCAAACGTGATCGATACGGAAGGATTGTTGGTAAATTTTATGATGCATGTGAAACTGTGAGTAGTTCTACTGAATAAGTAAAGCAAAGGCAGTATTTGCTCTTGTAGTCTGAATCCTGATGAAAGTAAATTGCAATGTTTATAGCTTTATGCTGTATTTCTTACCAAGCCCGAAACACCTCTCTGTTTCGTCTGGAGTCAGGCCGCTAGATGGCATTTTCTGCATCAGCTGGGAATGAACCTGACAATGAACAGAACCATGGCTAGTATCCTGAACAGCTTTCCTAATGCTAGACAGTTAGAACTACGTAATTAAAGGCATTGTGTTTTGTTATATGTTGTAAAAAGATGTAAGGTGAGCGCTATGTTCTTGCAAATCTTTAGTTATGATAATTAATATTTCCTGGCCCAAATTATGTTCAAATTCCTGGCCAAACTATCAGAGTGATTGACATAGCATCCACAAAGTAAGATGGAACTGTTGTGTTTTGGAGGAATTATCACAGAAAAGAATATGTCCATAGCTGCCTGCTAAAGACCCTCATATTTCATTACATAGATAGCATTTCCTCCAAGTTTAATAGCTTTGGGAACATACTACCTCTTCCTTCTTGTACTCTGGCTTTGTGTTTTGAAATTATTAGACATGAAGAGACCTATTGCTAGCAGCTTCCAGAAACAGCAAGAGGTCATTCCGATGCCTGCCGACTGTCCCAGCTTTGCCATCGTGGAAATTTCAGAAAACATACGGGCAAAACTTTATTCATTATTGTGCAAGCTAGGTAAGACAAGTGAATTGCCTTGTTAGTGTCATATTTGAACTGAACTGAACTTGTTCACTGGCAATCAATAAAGCCACTATAAAAGAAGAAAATAAAGATCAAAGGAAACTTTGAGATGCATCATCAACACTGTTACTAATAGATACTTGCTCATCCTGTTCTTAAAAGTCCCTACTGATGGGGATTTCAAGACTTCCTCAGTACTTGGCTGCCTCTACCATTAGGAAGAGTTTTCCTAGAATTAAACCTCAAATTTGCTTGACATTTTCTGTGACTTGTTTTCACACACACAATATCTCTTTCACATATTTTAACACTTCTACACTTAATTTTATTTCCCTAGATTAAGAAAGACATTACTCACTGATCTCATTTTCTAGTGTAACCTCTGATTATTCTAGTAGGTTTTTTGAGTCTTTCCAATTGATTCACATTCTTCATGATCTGTAGAGTCTCAAAACTGAACACAGTGCTCCAGCAGAAACCTCACTGCCAAACAGAGCTACATTACTTATCTTTTAAATAAACATTCTGACATTAATATAACAATTAATCTATTCATAATGGCATGATGTTGTTTGGTCATTTGACTTAGGATCTTGTCCAGTCACCTGCCATCCTGGGATTTATACAAGTGACTCTTCCTACATTTAGATTTTTTATTTATCCTTACTGAATTAAATTCTGTGTGTTTAGATAATTTTTCAAATTGGCAAGATTAATTTGCATTCTAATCTTTTTCTTTGAAATGCTGCAGTCCCTCCAAATTCTGTTACCTGCACCCTGAATATGAATACTCATTACACCCTTGTCTAAAAGACTAAACTGAAGTCAAGATAGATGATAAACTCTTCCATATCCATAAGATTTCTTGTATGGCTGTAGACAAAAGCTAGGTCATAGTTTTTACTAATTTGTTTTGGATAAAAATGTTTTCATTGTTAGCTGTATAAACATTATTTGTTTAGTTATTTGTTTCAGTCTTTTTTCAGGAACTGAACTGAACCAATATTCTCTGACTTGTCTTTTTCCCCTTTTAAAAATAGGCATTATGTTTGGTTTTTCATGTCTATCCTCCACAGGTTCAAAAATGATCAGTAATTGTTCTGGGATTGCTTTAACCAGTTCCCTGGATATCCTAGAGAACCAACTGGTTTGAAAACATCCTTAGTTTCTTTAATAAACTATAGCTAGTTCTTTCTCTGTTGTAACCCAAGTTCTTATTAATTTTTGTTAGTCTTATATTAAATGTTGGATTGCAGCTAAATTCTTTATTAAAACAAAAATGCATGAGATATCATTCCAACTTTATCCTGACCTCTTATGTTAGTTATATACCTTGTAATATCTCCTGTGAAGTACTGAAATGACATGAAAATGGGTAATAACAAAATGAAAATATTCTAATAGGCTTTTCTCAGCATCTTCCTCGACTGTAGTCATGCTCCACAACAGCCTGTAATGTGGTGATCTAGAAAATCAGTGTTAATTGGTCTTTATCTATGGTATTTCTTTAACTTAAAAACATGAGGTAATTACGCTCTGATAGATGATACGTTCCCATTACCACACAGATGGTATGATGAAGTCTAGAATGAGATTTAATAGACTATATATAGGGGGGGTTTAAAAGTCAAATATCATTAACATTCAGCATGCAAAAATGAGGCATAGTCTTAGCAACCATACTTCTTTACCTTATTCTTTTACACATGTTGTCAACATGTTTTTAAAAAGATGGACTCATGATGCTCAAGGCATTATGCTTAAGGCTCAAGTCTATGAGATGGAGGACCACCTTCATTACAAAGCTTTGAAATAAAGTACTGGACACCCTATAATATGATTCTGCTGTTGGCTACTTCACAGCGAAAGCAAACTCCATTTGTGTTGAACTGCTTCTTTAGAAACCGTGACCTGTGGGCTCAACTATTTGAGTTAAAGGAAGATCAAACCCTTCCCACAGAAGCGTAGCAAATGCAGAACTATCCTGCTTTCCAAGTGACTGGAAGGTCACTGGAGCCACTTTCGAGAGTTAATTTATTGTGGAGAAAACAGGTTTTTTATCACAAAAGCCTGCTCAAGATTAGAACAGTGACTGACTGGGAGGTGTGTGTGATAAAGATGTTTGCATGTGATTATATGACAGATAAGATGGTGTCTTTTTTAGAATGTTACATTTTAAGATAAATTCATCATGCTGTTAATACTGACGTGATTAATATTCTTTTAGGTTTTGAAAATTTACCTGGTTTGTCTGCTAAGGATTGTGTCACACTTGCTATCATACGTCATTATATTGACTTTAAAGTGAGTATTGTGGAAGAAAATATTACTACTGTATCTGCATTTGTAAAAATAGCAAGTACATCTCAGGATACAACAACCAACCTTTAAAAAGCTGTCACCTATGTCACAAGTCACCTATAGTTTCACAGAGAGTATAAGCTAGTCTTTACCATCAAAAGAAATAATCCATCTCCCATCATTGCAGCGCTCCCCAGACTCTTACTTTATACTGCTACAAATGTTTGTGACTGCATAGAAAACAAGACTAGAAACCAACACAAGTTTAAAGTAACTCAGAAAAAATAATTTTAACTGTTTTCCAGCTCAAGAAACGCAAATGCTCCAGGATAAGAGTAAGAAATTGGGGAGGGGCTGGAGAGTAGGACTGCCTCTTTGTACAGTAAGGTCAGTTTAGAGGAGGCAGCACATTCTGATTAAGGTTTTCCTGTGCTTTCCCATCTTTGTCCCCACGTGCAGTATCCATCTATACTGTCAAAAGTTAAGAATGATGTGTGCATAGGAAACAAGAACAGTATAGCAAGCTTTGTGGGAGCCATCCTGCTCAAAAGATGCTTCAGTTTATGCCAATTTTCTGCTTAGGAACAAAGTCTGTGTGAGCTTGAAGTGTTCAAGAACTAGCAAGACTCGATCTTTCATCGATAATTTCAGTGTCTGTTTATGTGTCATGTTGCACTTTGCTCTGATAATATGCATAACGTGAGATTCTAAGCAGCAGCCAGTAGGACACACTTCACTCTTGTAATTTGGTGTCTTCTAGCTATCAGTGTTTCTTTTGAGTTTCTGTTGTTATCAGCATTCCTGTTACTACCCTGTGGAGACAAGCTTGGGCTTGGGAAGTCTTAGGGAGGATTATCATGAATGATAATCCAGTATCATTACTGAAGTCTAACCTTGCATAAAAATTCGGGGAAGTGAAACAACAATAATGAGAGACATGGTTGCTCTATTATGTTTTGAATGCTTAGAGGTGAAAAAAGAGATAACTATCAAATAGCGTGGGGTGTGTTTCACATACAGGTTGGAGAAGTTTGGAGTGAAATGTGTGAAGAACTAAAAGAAGAGTTCAGGCCTGTTGTGTCAGATGAAGAAGCCTTGAAAGTTATTTCAGACGCAGCAGAAGATACTGGAAGAATGGTGGTTGCACTGCAGACTGAAGTGCTTGAAAGTCAACACCACCGAGAAATGCAAGAAGAGGAAAAAACATATACAAAAGTAAGACAAAGAGTGTTTAAACAAGCAAAGCCCATGTAAGCTTTTTTGTTAATTTATATGAATATTTTCTTACTATATAATGCTGAAAATCCTGCATGTGTACACTGTTTGAAGATATTTTAATCTGTCTCAGCAGCAAAATTTTAACTTTAAATTAAATTTGGTTAACCTCAGTTCTCCCAATTCATATAATTTTGCCAGTGTTTAGAGAGTAACATGAAAAAATGAAGCAGTATCATCAGTGATGCATCAGCAATGGTGTAGTGAGAAATAATCATTATGTTACTATGAGTTGCACCTGTGTTCACCTGTAGCCGATAACAATTTAAAGTACTTACTACAACTATATCTGCTTTGTAAAATGAAACATAAGCCTCTGTTATAAGTTCCCTTGGCTGAATATTCACATAGCTTCATTACCTCAGAAAGTAGGGCTTTGTGCTTCCCAGCATGCTGTGAGTGAGCAGGTATAGCCATTTCCCAGCTTTGGTTATAAGGCAAGCATTTGGTGCTTTTGCTCATCTTTTGTCTCATCCTCTCCTGCTGTCTGAGAAGTACAATCACTTGGTCCAGTTGTCCAAAATCTCATGCTAGTGTTTTTGAGGGATTGTCATGCATTATGATGCCTGCATTTTTAACACCAGAACTGATTGCATCTCTGTTATTCAGCATTTGAAAGTGAGAATATACAGGAAGTACTCGTGAAATAGATGGGGCTTTTCCAACATCTGTGTTGGAAGAGGGGAAAATTAGTCTGCAGAGAAGGTAAACCTTTTTTTTTTTAAAGACAGTGCATAAGTGAAGTTTTTGAAGGACAAGTACGTTACTACAACACTATCATCCAATATCAGGCAAGAGACATGAGCTAAGGTGGCCCAAGGGGCACAGCTGAACACACTATTCAAACAGCACAAGCACAGAATTCAGAAAAACTCCTGAGAAGAGGATTATCTTGCATCTTATAAATTCTGTTTATATTACAGATCCAAGCTATCCATAAGCAGAGAGAAATGGTAGATAAATCTTGGAAAAATTTCTTGACTCGGACATCAAACTATGAGGCATTGAAGGTAAGAAATCTGAGTGACGGAGCAAACTTTACATTCACAGTGTAGTTGTAATAATTGTGAAGTTCCAAATACATTTCTTAATTATGAGAATATTCAAGTAGAAGTTATAGTCAAAGTTATATTTGCACAGAGATAGGAGAATGAACCGTAAGATGTATTGGCAAAGCTACGCAAGATTTGATTTTTCTGCTCTTCTGATTACAATCACAGATTGGAGATCTACTTTGTTTATACACTTGCAGTTGGGGGACGGGGGGTGGGGGTGGGGTATATTTGTTCTGAAACTGTTGAAACTAAAAGCCTTGTAATTCTTTCTTTATTTTTTCTAATACTTTATTCCCTATTTTTAGTACAGCAAACTTCTTTCAAGATAGGAAAGACTTTATGATGAAAGGAGTTTCTTTTCGTAATATTTCTGCTTTTCCAAAAGAACATTAGAGTCTTGGTTAGGCAATCAGACTAAGTTGGAGAATGAATGAAATCAGACTTAAAAGAAATGCTTTGGCAGCTAAATTTAATTTTTCTTCATTTCCTAAAGGAAATGCAAAAGAGAATAATTTTCTTCATGTGCTAGCACCTCCCTGGTCTGTGGTAAAGATCCATGCTAGAATTAGAAATTAAAAAGGGCCAGGAAAAAGATTTAGAGAACTACAGGCTGGTTAGTTTTAACCGAGTCCCTGGAAAACTTTGTTAGACACAAGGGACAAAAAGGCGATTGGTGATGGCTGTCATAGATTTACCAAGGACAAATCATGCGTTGCCAACATTGTTGCCTTTTGGGATGAAATTATTTGCTCTGGAGAAGGAGAAAGATGGATGTTACTTCCCTTAGTTTTAGCAAGGTTTTCAGCAGTATTTTGTAGCCTCCTTGTAGCCAAAATGGGAAGATACGGACTGGACTACATACAGGTGGACTACAAGTTGGAAAAAAAAAAATGGCTGGACTGGTGGGCTCAAAGGACAGTGGTCAGTAATTAAAGTTTAACTAGCTGTCAGTTTTGAGTGATATTCTGCAGAGTTAATTATAGGGTTGATACCCCTGAGCATTTTCATTAACAACTTGGATATTGGATCAGTATGCATCCTCATCATGTTCACGCATGACACTGGAGCTGGAGGAAGCAATCCCTGTGCTGAGCAGTAGGGCTGCTATTCAGAAGGACTTTAACAAGCTGGAGGGATGCACTGGCCAAAAGCTCATGCACTTCAGGAAAAGAAAATGTGAAGTCACACATCTGGGATGTGTTAAAGTGTCGCCCATCAGTCCAGCCTGGGGACTGCCTGGCCGCGCAGATGTGTACGATGGATGGCGTGACGAGCTGTGCGTGAGGCAACAGTGCCCTCTGGCGGTGATGGAGGCTGACAGCAGCTATGGCTGCATGAGAAACAACACAGCCCGCAGCTCATAGCAAGCGATTATTCCCTTCTCACCCTTGCGAAGCCATGACCGTTTATTCTGTTTTCCAGTCCCCAGTATAAGGGAGAGTCACAAACCAGAGATTCAATTAAAGGCCAATTGAATTCTGTCTTCATTTATTTAGGTTTTTTGTTTGTATAGTTTCCAACAAGTGCAAGTGACACAATTAAGTTGAATTAAATCATTTCCCCTTTTTTTCTAACGATCTTTAGAAAGCAAAAAGGCTTCAGGAAAAATCAATAGAGGCTTCCAGATCTAACCTGAAGACTCAAAATGGAGCAGTCCATTCTACTGATATTAAAGGCCTCAGTACAACAGTAAGTAATCCCCAGTGACGCTGTTTTATTCTCATTAATGTGTAAGTAGTTTCAGGTTTATTCTGGATGTATATGTGCTACTTCTTAATCTTTCTTTAATAATGTTTTATGTTGACAAGCTCCAAGTGTGTAAGAAAGAATCTGTATCTCCTGCAAAGCACCACTTCCCCTTCTGACACATCCTCTGACAACAAGTAGTTGGTCAGAATGAAATTCAGATGTGCAGATTACTCGTAAAAAGTGTGGGTAAGATGGTCCCTATGCTACTTGACATGTATCTCTTGTGCGATAGCCTTTCATGAAAACCTTGCTGAGGTCAGGACCTCCTTCATTTATTGTTGGGTAAACCTGTGTGATGTACTAATCTTTTAGTACATCAGTAGTTCCTTTGTCAGTAAACATGTTCCTGACTCTGCAGACAAGCCACTCATTGCACCTGCAGAAAAGATATTTTTTTTCCTCATTTCTGTCAGGTAACTGAAGTGTGAGAAAATAAGCCATTGTTAACATCTTACTTGGGCATAACAGCACATTTAGGTGTTGAGTTTTGACAAGCTGAGGTAAGAATGTCCATTCCAGTCAGTAACTGCTTTTGAGCTAGCTGGACGGTTTCTGTGTAAGCATCACAGCTAAGGAGAATTTTAGGGGGAGGGATGGCTTCTTGGTTGCTTATAAGTTATTCTTACATGTAAGGAGAAACAAGGAAGAGAGAACATGAGGTGCTGTTTTCAAACTTGTACAAAGGCAAGAGGTTCTATCACCATGGGCTTTGTCATGAATGAGTAACAACAACTAAGGTGGCTGGATCCTGAAAAAGAAAAGAAGCAGTTCGTGTTTGATGTGATGAGGAAAGGAGTTTCATAGGAAGCAAGGAGATGGTCACAGAGTGCTAGACCTTTGCTCTAAACTTCTGAAAGATATGGAGGGACACATCTGTGAAGGCAAGATGAAGTGGGCTGGAAAAATGATTTAGTTACATGCATATATCACTGAGACTGTTAATCAGCAATATTTTGTAGAAAGTATGTGAAAAATTTAGATATAAACATGAGTATTCTGGAAATTGTTGGTAGAGAGAAATACTTGGACCTTAAGCCAAGATTATTAGTTTCTTTGGAGGGAGAGGATTTAACAAGAAAATATCTTTATGGCTCTATAGTGAATATTTCAACAACTGTAGACAAAAACAAAGAAAAGATTAGTCCATTTTATAAGATAAGTGTATTAAAAACCTGAACACATCAGCAACATCAGATAAAATTCCTTGGGTATATTGCTTAGAAGAATTACAAATGACAGATATGGCTGGCAAATTTTTTATGGAAAAATCTTCTTCCCACATCTCTGCCTAACACCCTTAGTAAGGAAAGATGAAAGTTAAGCTGATTGTTGCAAACCAGTCAAGGTCAAGTAATCCAATATGTGAGCTGCGTGCACTCAAAGAGTTGCATTGTTTGTTTTAGTAGGTCATCGTTAGAAGATAGAGGTGTCACTCAGGGATTTTTATTCAAAGAACTGAATCTTTTCAGTATAAAGAGTAGTAATGAGGCTGGAAGGTGTATGTCTCTTTCAGTCTTGGTGTTTTCCTGGGGCAGTAGTTATAGGCAGTCGCATTCTGAGATAAACAGGGTCCATTCTCTTTTTTTCCTTTGAAGTATTAATGTATAGTAAAATTCTGAGGACAAAAGGTATGGCTGATATTATACACAAATCAAAGTAACATTGCACAAGAAAATTCTATTGTTATGAAGGCTTGATTTTCTTCTATTCGTAAGATCAGGCATGAAGGCAGAAAAGCAGAGTACATGAAAGCACTTGCTGAAAAACCACCGTCCTTTCCTTAATATTGATGGGAACAATTCACAAATCTAGTATAAAGGATAGTCTTAGTAGACCTCAGAAACCTCAGCATGCACCTCCACCCACTGAATAATGTTTTTGAACAACAGTTCATGATTTAACTCTCATCTCATTTTATATGGTAACATGAATGTCACGCAATGTATTTATTTTGTTTTTCAGATTGGATCTGGCTGCTCAGTAACTGTTGAAAGTACACCTCCTCTGTTAGTTGGAGGGCCACTGGCTGTTACAGACCTTGCTCTTAGAAAGCCCTCTGTTTGCGAAGGAGCCTTAAAAAAGATCAAAAGAGTTAAAACATTGAACTTAGTTAAGGATTTGGTACCTATGGAATAGATAGTGTGCTGAACAGTGCTTTTAGTATTATAGCTAACTGCACATATATTTTAGCTACAAGATAAAATGTGTTGTTAATGCTTTGATGAATTACATAGAACATCTTGAGAGAAAAATTATATTTTGTCTTAACTAGTATAAATGTGGAGATGATTTATTAATGAAGTACCCCATACAGTATGGTACAAAGGTATATTGAGTCTAATGATTTTGTGTGCTAGTGTCAGGTTACCCTAATCCACTATCAGCAGGTCCACTATTTAGATTTCCATCTCTTGTTGACACATTCCATACACTGCAGTTTAAGTACCTTTTCCATTGAGCAGGGTGATGAACCTTCACATAAACACATTCAGTTCTTCATTTTCCTGGATGCCATACCCACATAGTTTTTGTCCAAGTCCATTTTGAATTCTTGAATTGCTGCCTTTAGCGTCAGGACTTCTGACTTCTCAGTTTTCATCTAAAGACTAAGCAGCTTGTCTGTGCCAACAGTTTCTCCAAGCCTGTTGGAGAGACGTGTTGAAGTGTCTTGCTCCTCATGGGTTTCTCACAGCTCTTTACCTGATCTTACTATTCTGTTTCTTGGATTATTTCCCATATTGTCTCCAACAAGAACTCACCCTTTTCCAGCCTGGCACCTCTATAATACCAACACAAACTTGTGAACACCAGACCTTTTTGTAAATGACTCAGTTTCTAAGCGAATGTCTCCTTTCCTAACTTGGGCAAAGCCACAGTTAGTGGTATTACAATACAGCAAGATACCCTGAGGCTGTTACTTCATCCTAAAACCAGTTGCTATCCAGTGCTATGGCATAAATTGCTGTGGCATTGCAAGGGGTGCTGTGAGGTACAAGCTCTGGCACGTGATCTGTCATTTTTGCCTGTAAGCACCATTTTGAGAAAAGTACAAGCTTTCACTTTGTTAAATGCTAACTGAAAAAATGGAAATAAATTTGAGCTAAACAGGTAGAATTTAGCTTCCAACTCCTTTTTTTACTTCCTGAAAGAGGGATGGGGGCTGGGGGGGGTGTATGAGCATTTCTTAAAAATCTTTGTCCCTATAACAAGACATAACAGTGCTAGCATTAAAAATAAAGGCAGGTTTTTGTTTCAATATTATCTACTTAAATTTTATAAAAAGAAAAACCCTAAGAAAATAATGAAATAAACCAAAACAGCCATATGAAATGGCACTTAAACTTTAGAGATATCTCCACATATGTAGCTTCCAAAGATCAGAAGCATTTTCTTAAGGGCAGGTCTGTTAAACGTTACATTGTGAAGATAGTCATCTGGTACTTGAGCCAGAGAAATTAAATCAAGCTATGCTAATTTAATTATATTTCTATGCCGGCCCTTTGCTAACTGATAATTTTTAAGTATAACCCGGTTTCATGACATTTTTTCCCAAAATCAGCTGCGTAAAGTTTGTTTTGTTAAACAAGCCTCTATGTGTATTTCTTGCCTGCCTGCAAGAAAGATAAACTAAGGTGTACAGAGATTATCTTACTGAAGTTCTCTGTCAAGTAATGTCCTGTTCAGTTGTTTATGTTTGTACTTCTCTGACAGCTCTTCAGCAGCTATGCTGCTTTATTACTGTTTCAGAGAATATGAAAATATATCTACACACAGGGGCCACCACAAGTATGCTCCATCGTCTTTTCACAATTAAAGCCAAACAATAAATATTTGACTAGGAGAACAAAGACTGTGACATTTAGGGATTTTTTTAAGTGCTTGCACATAAGCAAATGTGTGGGTGACTCGTTGCTACCGGCAGCAAGGCAAAGGCCCATTTTTTCCAAAAAACATACAGGACTCGTGCAAGTCCCTCCAATTTCTGAGTAAAAGCTACAGCAGTACAGTGTAGCCCAGGTATGGATATAAAAGATCTTTTAGCTGGAAATCAGTTTATATATATGCTTATGTAAAAACTTTAAATCAGAAACAAAGTGAGCTCTTCAGCATTCCTCCCCCAGCTGCACTGTGCTTCTGCTACAAACACCCTGAGCTTGCAGGCAAGTAGCTGCAAATGCTCTTGTTAATTTTAATAAAAGACTGGAGAAGGAAGGGAACAGAATTTCCCGAAATGCTTACATTTATACTTCACAAATTAACACTAACACAAGACTTCACAGCAGCATAGACAGCACTTGATTTTTCCAGTCAGCCATGGACCATGGTCAGGCTGTTGCTGGGGGAACCCAAGGAAACTGGGCTTTCTGTTCCTGCTGTAACCCAGGGACGGAAAGAGAGGGAGCATGGAGTACTGGTGGAGGAAAAGATCATCCCACTTGCTGTTAATTCTTCTTGTAGACACCCCAGGGGTAGCCAACTGGCTCTCCATGACTGTCATAAATAAAACAGGTATGTCCACATGCAATTTTTTTTGCTGCTCTGCTAATGATACTGCATGAATTCATTTTAGGATAGAATAAGCCTTGTAGTTAAAGTATAACGAATACAAGAAATATATTCTAATGAAATTAACAGTTGCACAACAAAAGCTGCTATGAAATCCTCTGTACAACCCTGTACCAAGGCTAAGAACTTATATTTACTCAAAAATGTAGGTATAGTAATTAGGTCATGTAACCATAGTCTGAAAGAAATAATTAATGAAATAACTGATCAGAGAAGGAGTCTGTTTCTCTTTAACTTTCTCTAACAAGGGGCCTGCTTAGAAGTTATCTAGAGGGAGCAATTAAAAGAAACAAGTGGAAGAAACAGATGGTTGACAAGGGCATAAATTAGCTCAGACCGATAAGAACACTGCAAACTGGCAAGATCATCACATACCAGACAAAAGGTGAAAAGTACACCGTGAGGAAGACCTATGGCCTTCCTCCCAGAGACCCCTGCCCACAATTCTTGGAGGAATATGCACAAGCACAGAGGACTGATAATCTAATTAACATATGAAGTGAGAGTAGGCAGGATTAGGTAATGACTATGTATAGGCATTAATTGAATATTGTTTTATTGTATAAATATAATTAGTTACTTTAAACATGCACGTTAGGCGGAAGGATCCCCTGTGCATCCAGCGTTGCCAATAAAGGATACTCAGTCACTAAGAAATTTTGACTTCATTCTTTAAATCACTATGTTACTGTTATTTGTATCACCTGCCCCTTTTGCAGACACTACAGATTGACTGTAGCAATACATTGTTCAGGTATTCTGGAGCCAATTATGATAGGTGCTAGGCACCTTCGTCGCATGTAGAAAACCAATTAAAACAAATACTTAAAGTCTGGAGCTTTTAAAACTGCATAGGATACCTTGCTCTGGCAATCCATTAAAAGATCAATAATACAGGGAACATTACCTTTAAAATTATATTATAGTTTTACACTTCTGTAGGTGATGAATACAATTACTTAAAAGTATGAACAAGGGGAATTTATTTATCTGGTTAATGAAAGTTAAGACACTTTGTTGCAAACGCAATACAGTACATTTTATAAACAATATTGCTGGAACAGATTAGACAATGGCTCTCAAATAGCTGCTCATCATAATGCATCAATTCCTGGAACTGCTGGGTTTGGGCGAGTCATGACTCCCTCTGTTTGCTCAAAAGAAAGGGTGTATTTAAAATATTTTTTGTATCAGGAACTTAACAGTGATATTTACAGGTAAGAAATTTCTCACTCCTTTTGTACCCTCTCCTGAATACTGTAGGAGATTTATTTTACAAGATGCAGTTCAATATTGTGTTTATCTAAATGATCATTTAAAAATCTATGAGAATTGTTGGGCATTGTACAAACTACATCTGAACTATGCATTATGTGGGATGGATCTCTTGTTACTTACGAAGGTTTATATGCTGTTACTGTGTAAGTAACATTTCCTACAATAATTAAACCCAGTTGGGATCTCATAAAAGGCTAGAACACAACAGGGACTGAACAAACCACATTGTCTAAGGAGTAAAGCAGAGAACAGTCAGCTTCTCTGAGTGTTCCCATTTGTTCTCAGGCTTTCTGTGCTCAGGAGAAATGGATTAACTAGATGGTTAATCTCCCCAAATTAGTTTACTCTTGCTGGATGGTTTCTCGTAATGGGAGCAGTAGCCAAGCCAGTCTCTCACTCTTTCAAACCACTCAATGCATGGGTCTCTTCTCAACTGTGATGTTGCCTGCTATGACAGGGAAGGATGGTATCACCTTATTTACCTGTGTGAATGTGTAAATAAAGAGTAGTCTTGCATAAAGTAGTTCTTCATGTAGTAGTGTTTTTTCAAATAATGTTAATAGACAAAAAGAATGACTACTATTCAGACCCTGCTGCATAGAAAAATACTTTAATCAATCCATAGCCTAGACTAAGCAGTGATAAAATAAAAAGTTTAGACTGCACAGGACATTACAATTAGCATAATCCTTCCCTTTAGCTTGATGTCACACTTTTTTGTAGTTCTTAAACATAAAATTGATTGTATGTGCGAGACACCATATAAAGTGACCGTTGACATTTTCTCCATTGCTTAATGTATAAAAATATATTGGGTTTCCATCAAAATTAACTTTTAAAAAAAGAGAAGTATTGGAAAAGATGAACCTCTACAAAAATACAGCACTGGTTCAGACTTACAAGCTTACCTGAGAGAACTAAGGTGTTGACTCAAAACACACAAGCATTCACACATGCAGTGGGAAAAAGGCAGCCTTGGTAGATTGCAAGACAGGAAAGCAAAAGTAACAATGTGGGAGCTCACGTACTTATCAGTTTAGCAGTGATTAAGTACTTTATACAAAGAAGAGGGAAAATAATGTTGAACCATGCCAATGGATTTATCTGGGCATCTACAGTATATGCTGTGCTTTTTTCCTCCTTCATTTTGTTGTTGCCTTGCTAAGGTATCTTCATTTTCTCCCCTTTTGGCCTAAAATGGGTTGGTAAAAGCAGATCCTGCAAGATTATGAAAGAAAGGTAGTTATTTTCCAAGCAATATGGTTAGGAATGTTAGGATTATATGATTGCCATGTTCAACCTGGAAACCTAAAACATCTAAAGGTACATCAAAAGAACAGTCTATTACTGAGGAGGAAGGAAGCCAACAGATCTAGGACTGGTTAATAAGATGTAAAGCCAATCACCTCTATGATCCCTGTTCAGACTCATCCCAGACCACAATGACCAGAATTTGTCACTGTTTGATGATTCAGTGACCATGAGATCACATTGTGTGTCAATAGTTTTAATGGGAAGAGCAGGCGTTCAAGTGGTCAGGGATTTGAGCTTCCTTTCTCACAGAGGGATGATTCCCCAAAGTTGAAGGAAGTCCAAATCCAGGAAACTTTTAGTATTGTAATATCATTTGTATGCACACAGTGATTAAACAGAGAATGCAGCATGCACTTCCACACCCTCCCACGAGCACACCCAACATTTCTTACAGTGTTAAATGTAGAAATGTAGTGCCCTAACTACCTTTGACTCATGTTTTGTGAAAGTACCTACCACTGAAAGATGCAAAGAGTTTTGACAAGTAGAGACAGAAAACTAGAAATTACTGCATTGAGTTGTCTAAACAATCAAGGATGAGGATGGAACAGTGGTTCAGTTTAACGTTTGTACATGAACACCATATCCTACAGTTACCTTCTAAAGTTCTATGTGAGTACGTGGAAGAAAATCTGGGAGATGTTAATTGTCTTCTGCCCATTCCATGAGATCTTGAGAGCACACAGTCTACATACATGTCCCAGAAGTTCTGAGCTAGATCATTGAAGAGGTCATTGTGCTTGGGCTTAGGGGATTCCTTTAGGAACATCATGAAGTCCCAGAGAGCAATGACCGTATCCGCTACCTTGAGTTTCTTCATTTCCACCAACTCATGGGACGACACCTCCCAGCACTGATGGTCAATCTGACCCAGGCTTGGAGGAGTTTCTTTTTGGTAGTCTAGATTGGCATAAACCAAATTCAGTATCAATATACAGCCCAGCTGAAGATACCACCTTCGTTTCCATACAGATTCCATGCTTCAAGATACCTGAAAGAAAGTGTATAAAATTACAGTGATTCTGCCCATTATGTAGTTCATTCTCACATAACTTTGAAGGATACTCCAAGAGAAAATGTATGCATATATACAGAAAAACATTTCTTTCCAAACCATGGAAACGAATTAGTCAATGAACCTTAAGACCAGAGCTAGATCGGCACCTAGAAATTGTTAATGCTGTTTAGAACATGAAAACCTGAAGCAGAAAGTTTGAAGTGGCCGTAGCCTATGTCAGAACTGCTCGATCTCAAGGCTTCTTCCCTTAAACTCCTGTGCTTGGATCATCAGTAAAATCAGATTAATAGCAGATGCTTAAGGAATCCTAGTGATATGCTATTCTAAATGACTGCAAACAAGAAACAGAGTTATAAATAGGCAATCTTTCATGGAACAGTCCAACTCAGAAAGGTGGTAATGAAGGAACAGTAAACCAAACCATTCCACTGTATTGGGTGAGCGTAGGCAGGTTATGAACTCATTCAGTAGCTTTTGCAAGACCAGAAAAAGGCAGATTTCCTTCTGGCTTATGTTAGAAAATAAACTTTTGGCACAATTATTTCTGGCATATATGCAAGCCACAGAAACTATCTGGAGAACTGGAGTGGAAAAAAATAACAGAGGAAGTATAATGAGAACTTAAAATGTGACAGAATATGTAATCATTATTATACAAGGATTCCCTCTGGGAAAAGTGCAGTTTTCCTATGATGTATATTCCATACGCTCGAAGCAGGTTTAGATAGAACATCACTAGAACACCTGAAATTTTTTTATCAGTCCTTCCTATCAAGATAAAATACAGTGGAAAAGGAGAGGAAAGAGGAAAACAAAAAAAGGACAAGCGAGCACAGGAAGAAGTCTGAAGGAAAAAATGACAGTCAAGACTGTCAAATAGTACCCCTTATTTTGGTGTCCTGAATCAATTCTATGTCAAATAGTTGATACCATGGTCATTCCCACAGTTTCCAATCCAGAATGTAAAATACAATTACAAAATTATGCCAGGTTTTGTTCAGATACAAGACAACCTTTTGGGCAACTGTGCAGATTTTACTGGGAACTTGGCCAGAATTGCAAGTGTGCTCTCCCACTCAGAGGATCTTTGGATGCTGCAATATGAAAAGTTAGTCTATGTCTTCGAAGAGTTAACACACCGACGTCCTCCCTGCAACTCCTAGGGGTGCAATTAGAGAGGATAATCCACAGATAATACAACATATATGTGAACTGTCTATGAGAAGACAGAGTCGAGGTGACACCATGGAGTTCACAGTTGTATCAAGCTGGGTCAGGAGACAGGACAGCTTGAAACAGGCCTTTTAGCTGTGGCCACAGGGTTCTGGATTATTTTTGAATTTAAATATGCTATTACACTGCTACAGCCATCCGAGGTCCATAAACTCATGTACTCCTTTACCTCACCTTCAGGGCTCAAGGGAATGAGACAGACAGATACCCCCCGACATAAGTCCTTTCTAAAACTTCACCTGCTAGTTACATTTCAGCAGGATTACCTGCCTCAGCATCCTCAGAGTTTATGGGCATGCATTAAAGTTTCTCTTCCTTGGCTTGTTAGAAAACTGGCTCTGGGAAACAGGCAAGGATGGAAATGCTTCTCTTCTCACTCCCACTTCACCAGGCATCAGCATTTAAAGGACACACTAGCAATTCAGCCACCAAGAACAAAAGCGGCAGCCGGGAAGCCACCAACATTCTGAGCCGTTTTGATTTGATGTTTCATTCCAGCTAAGAACTAAAATGCTAAGGGCCCACTTGAACACCTCGGACAGGAGCAGAGACCACAACAAGCCTCACAGAGACTCTGAACTCATAATGTATGAGACATTATTAATAATAATAATGTAGAGACTTACTATTCAGTAAAAGACAGGCGAGTTTCACAAAGGCAGTAACTAACACGCCACGGTAGAAGTTATACTTACAGCGTTTCTGCCAGGAGGTGGAAAGCAGCAGCCTTGACACAACAGCAGTCAGCCACTTGGAGAAAAAGAAAGAAATTCATGAGAGGGCTGCAAGTGCTGGGCAGCTGCTGGACGCTCTGAGGGTGCCAGGATTACACCGCACAGGGACAGCTCTGCCACTGGCGAAGCAGCAGCAGCAGCAGCAGCGTGGACTCGGGGCAGTGGAAAGGCGGGGGGGCTGTGGCTGTGGCAGCCCCACCTCCTTCTGCAGCAGGCACCAGTGTCAGCCCAGCCTGGGCTGGGGTCCCACCTGCAGGCACTGCGCCTGTACGGCTGCCTGGCTGTGTTCGGTGAGGGGAGAGGCAGGGGGCTGTCAGAAGAACGGAAATACAGTGGATAGCAAATCTTTCTCCAAATCAGTAACACGAATGATCTCCTCATTTTATAAATCCAGGTTTCCATCAGCAATCCTGGCTGCCCACCAGAACAAGCGCCCATCAAAGACATTTCAAAATAATGGGAAACGGATGTACAGCCCAGAATTTATAGGCTTATTTATATAAGTGCATCCACTATTCCAGCTCCCTTTTTGCAGAAACTCCCCGACTTGAGATCTGTTTTACACTGTTTTTTAAGACCTCCTATAACTTGGTTGCCAGGGAGGTTTTTGATGCTATTTTACTTTTACTTGACAGCATCCCTTCCAGAGGCTGGTGACAGAGCCAGAATTCACATCCCACACCTTCCAGCCAGCAGCAGCCCAGCTGTGCCAGCTGTTAAAAACCTGTTTTCTGATGTTTTGTTCCTGGCCAGTTATCTTCTATGCCAAGAAACTAGGCTCACATTTAGAAGAGCTCTGTTTTCTGTGAGAGACAGAAGCTTATGAAGGAGCTTAATTAGATTTCTAATTCTTTCTTTCATATGAATTCTTACGATAAACCATTGTGATGCCTCATCAGAATTCTAAGATCAAAAATAGCTTTTGTCCAGCTGCTGTAGATTTTCCACCTGTCTGTATGTTCTGGGTTAACCAAGCCAAACCCAGTACAGTATACAAAATAACTTCTATATCCTGCTAGTAAAATGAGGGTAAAACCACCATTTTAATTGACAAGAGTGTCAGGGAACCCAGAGCATTAGAATTTGTAAAAGGCCATTGATGGAAGATGATCTCCTAGTGCAAAGTCTCATCCTAAGGACAAACTTCTTTCCATAAATTTGCAGTTCTGCTTCTCCCTCAGTCCTCACAGCTCCACACCCAGTGAGCTGGATTTTTGGACCCTGAGGTGTCTGTTGTGCCTAATCCAGGACAGGTTGCCCAAAACTGAATTATATAAGGGTAAGGATTATTACAGCTATTTTGTCTTGCATAATTAAAGCTTAGATTTCTCAACATGTACATTCAAATCACCTCTTAGATCACCAAGGAAAATTGATTGGGTCATATTCTAAAATGCGGATTATTTTTGAGAGCTCCTCATACATTGCATACATGCTTTTTAAACTCTCCAGGGAGACTTCCTCTATCAAGGAAGGTCATCAGTCTTTCACCTTCAAAGGCACTAGAGCATATTCAAAGTCTGCCAAAGTAAAACCCTCAGCAACCAACATCATTAAACTCAAAGCATTTTTGCAAATACACTAAAATTCTGTGCTTCTTTCCAATGTGCTGGGGTTTGATGTCATTATAACTCCATATGTATCTGCCTCTCTTTACATCACAAATTCCTACAGCTGGGATATGCAACAATAACAGTTATGAAAAATGGCAATGCCATCGAGCATGCCTCAGTTTCAGGATTCCTGTGCCCACCTCTGCACTGAAGGGCTGGATTTGAAATACTGAAGTTCTCTGCTTCATTGGTGTCTCAGTACAGCTCATCACTGTGCAAGGCAACGCCGCAGATGGGAGTGACACAACTCACTCGTGTAAGACAGAAGCAGCAACAGGTTTATTGGTATAACACAGTGATTTAACCAAGCCTGATAGTAAATGCAACAGTGGTTTAACAAGATTCGATGGCAAGGAACGCTTCATTATTTACTGCACAGAGGGCAGAGTCAGACAAAACTGTCAGGGAGACCCCCCGACTGAGCCATGAGGTGCAGAAAGGACCCCCTGACGTTCCGAACTCCTCCTCAGAGGGGAGATTGGATCCAGACTTGGTTTCAGACTCGGTCAGCAGTTTATATCTAAAGGACTATACGTGCGCAATCAATCTCTTATACCACTTAGCTAAGATTTCAAAGTTTAGCTCTTAAATCACCTATTAAGTCACCTATTAATGCTATTAATCACTACCGAGAATCTGTTTCGGCGAGGAGTCTCGGCCTCGAGGAGTATCTTGAGAGGTGTCCCTGCTCCAGGGGAGGTCCTGCCGTGCAGCCCGCTGCCATGCAGGAGAGCCCCACAGGCCCTGGGCTGTCCGTTATTTATGGAGTGGGTAACTGACTCAGTCACATCTGCATACTGAATACAGGAGTCAGTTTCTTTCACACTTGGCTTGAGTTGGACCTCGACCAGCACTGTTAGGTGGGCACCTCAAATTAGCCCTTGGTTATCATGCTGTTATCTGCTCCCCCCGCATCGCAACCAGACACATCCATTCTGACCCCCCAGGTGGTTATCACTTGAGCATTGCCACAGAAACAAAGGTCAGGATGGGGGGGAGCACACCGCCACACAGAAGAAGAGTTCATAACCTGAGAACTACTTCACAAGGGATGTCCCAGCCCTTTTCATATTGCATATAATGGAAGGAAGTTGTTTTACTTCCTCCTTACCTACCAAGGACTGGAAACTGCTCTCGTCAGAAGAAAAGGGCTGGGAGTTCCTGTGGCCCAGTGCCAGTGGTACCACAGTGGTACTTAAGAACAAGTGCTCCAAATGTCATTTCTGTGACAGCCTCACAGAAATTATTACTTTGTAAAGGCTGTTGGAAGGTTTACAGCAAATGTCAGGTATCTGAGGCACTGGCACAACTTGGGCTCCCCCACAGCTTCACTCCTTCTATTTAAAGAAAAGACATAAAATTTCAAAAGACTACGGATCAAAGTATAATTAAAATGCTGCATCTGTCACACAGTAGAAAATCACATCACTCTGCAGCACTGTGTCCATGTAGAAATCAAACTCCACTGAACCTATACACAAAACCAGCAGCTCTCTCCAAGGCTGCATGTATAGTTTGACATCAGTAACTCTCCTGTACAAGATGTTGCCTGGAGGAACAGTCTGCTCTACAGCAGGAGAGGGCTGATGTAATTAAATAGCAGCTGCTCCTTTCTTGAATTCAAGTGTCACTCAGCAGCTCAGGACTATAATTTGAACTTTATTTTTCTGTATGGTACATTATCATATATGAAAAACGATGTACCCAGAATAATGATGTCTGAAGCACCCCAGCATGTAAAACTGATAACAGTCCTGGTTCCAGAGAACCTCCTCTCTGAAGGCAGGCATGCATAGCTGATGAGAACACAGGACAAATATGTAGTAAAATTGGGTCTGTTAGGGTTTCACAACATGCTTTGGTGGAGCACAACATGACAGGAACAGCCTGTCCTTTCAAGTGGAAATGTAATAATTTCTGCTATGAAGACAATACATACAGTACTTAAAGGCAAATACAACAACATTCAGAATAACTAGCTATCTTCTGGAAGCCTTTTCAGCTAAGCAAGTAAACACCATTTCAAAATCTTGTTTCAGAAAAATATGCCATGTTTGAACCTACACAGCTATATAGAAGAAAGCATCCAGAAAACTGGAATATAGTTACCTTATCTCTGAACTCTTTGTATCATTGAAAGGAACTAAAGCTGTATTAAATGTAATTACTCCTTGAAATTCTAAAGCAGCATTCATAACCAAGGAGATTAAAGTGTTAGGAAAGCTGTACGAGGAACCTACCTTTAAGAAAGCTCCTTCTTATCATTTATCAAAATAGCTTTCAGTAAGTTTTCAAGTGAATAAAAGCTTTTCCTCTTTTAGTTTGCTTTATGCACTATCAAATGTATTGGCATGATCAATCTCACAGTGAAACAGTCAAAATTTCAAAGACATTTAAAGGCGTGTAAAGGAGTGGGTAGTTGCACATCTGCTTGGCCACTGCAACAATTCCTTCTTGTCCGTTAATTCCCACTTAAAATATCTAGGTGTAGTAGCACAGGATACTGGTGCACATGGTGATTTCGTTCTACTCCAACAGCCACTGACTGAAACCCTCAATCCTTTTTCTTCATCCTACAGATTTATTTTTACCACGCTACTCTTGCTTTTCCTAATCTAATTAATAAATTAACCATTTTTAATCTTAAAATTAAGTATTCCCAGAGTACAATCACAGAAATCAAAGTGCTAAGGAACCTATCTTTCTTAGGAAAATACTTTCAATTAAATTATTATTTAATTTAAAATAAATTTAACAAATAAATTTAACAAATAAACAAACAAATAAAAAATTATTTTTAAAGTGACATCTCATCAACAATCTTCTCTTAGGAATCTATTCAGGTGAAAACTGTTCTGAAGGCTCTTTCATATTTCACTTTCCTTTATGCTATTAGGCATCTTTGTCAGTCAAGCACTAAGGGATCATCACCTATGGGACAATGCCACCCAGAAGGAGGAACCCATTAATTTAAATTGACAGAGATCAAAATTATTGACAACTAATAACCCTGCAGGATGTTCCATGAAGTTTGTAGGACAGAAGCACCATGAAGACAGACACTGATCATGCTTACTAGGTAAGCATTGTTATTATGATTTCTGTTTCAGGACAGGTAAGGTCAAGGAAACTCAACCTGTGACCAGCTTCATAAAATCTAAAAAGTACCTGAAAGCTACATAAAAGCTTGGGTTGCAGGTGAAAGCCCTTTAAAACCAGAGACCTTGTCCATGTACTTGGGAAAGCAGGGTTTTTTTTCAGCTAGTACCTAAATATAAATGGAATTTAGGGGAAAACTGTGTTGTGCTCTCCATTTTGCAGAGGTTCAGGAAGAATTCAAAAGATGCAGTATATACCACATGTAAACCACAAACTCCGGCACAGCTGTTTCACACAGTGAGTTTTATGACATGGGATTAAGGACAAAAGCGGCTATTTCTGTGATTTTGCGTTTTTCAATTGATAACCAAACTTAGGCAAAATAAAATGTTTCCCTCAAAATTCTTCCAACATCAATAGTTTTTCTACAGCATGAGTTTTGAACCGTTGTACTTCTGCTTATTCTTTTTATTATTGCAGTTGAGGTGCCTCCATCTAGTGGCACTTTATTGTACTGAAGAGTATATCCTTGGCATTGGTTAAATCTCTAAAAAAATTTTTTAAACAAAACTGTAGAAGTAACAAATCAAATTTTTAGAACATCTGGACCTTGGATATGTTGGTGTAGTTAGTTCTTTCAGCTACAAAGGCCTTTATGCCAGCTTCCCAGCATTGCTATGAACCATTGTGTGCATGTTTAGAAAGTCAAGGAAATAAAATGTACTTGTATTTAATTATTTCAACTCCGCTTTAAAATAAAGCTATGTTGCTAAAATATTTCAGCTTAATTTAAAAATATTTCCATCGTAATTAGCTCTTCTCTAGACTAAGACAACCAGCACATAAAGTACAAATTTAAAAAAACCCTGCTGCTGGGTGCTTTAAAATTGTAGACAGAGATTTTATGGCTGCTGCTTCTTAGAGTTGATGACAGCACACTACCTAGTGATTTATATCATGAGAGAAAAGAAACAGAGTTGTAGAACCATGATTTGATGTAGCAGTACCCTTGTGATTTTCAAGCAATCATATACAAGTATGTGAATTACACAATAAGAACAGAAAGAGCAGGAACTGAAACATTATTTAGTATGAAACTCAGCGTATGCATTGGCTACATATAAATCAGTTTGGAAAGCTTTAAAATGTTATCAGCCTTCTGTATGGCTGAGTTATAGATACCTCTGTGACTACACATCTGCACACTCTTACGTAAACAGGATTCAACTGAAAAAACAAATTGAGTCACCCTCTGCATCACTGATCAGCTGCGTCTGAAGCAAAGGAATAAGAGCATCATGTTCTACAGCCCTGTTACTTTGGTTCAAGTATGGCACACCCGCTAGTGACTGAATTGCCAACGCAAAACAAAATGAAAAGCTGATAAGAATCAGTGCTGACCTGGAAAAACAGAGAGTCTCTTCAGGCGACCAGATTTATTTTTGAAGCAAAGTAAACAAACCTAAATATCCTCAAACTTCAGAGTTTTAAATGGTTCAGTTTCAGTAATTTTTAGCATCTTATATGTGTGATCATGTACTTACTGGTATAAAAGGTTCCAGAGAATGCACAATGGCACATTTCAAATGAAATGTTGCTCATTTCCCTGCTGGTACGAGTTGCTGGCAGGGGCTTGCTCAGTGCTGAAATAAATCTAGTATTGTGTCAACAGATTTAACACCTTCAACTCAAGCATACATAGGAGACTAGTTTTTCTGTCTTTCTCTTTTTCGAGGTTGAGTTTGGACTGATTACTTGAGTTGAATTAACATTAGTAGTTCTAGCATCTCTGAACCAGTCTACACATTAGCCTGTTGTTGGACCGGACCTCTTGCTGTGTGTTAAGGAAGTTCAGCACACTGAATATAAGGCTTCGATAAGTCAACAAGCTACAGACCCAGCTGCTCTCAGTCACAACAATTCAACAGTACTACATTCAAACTGTTTGCACCACAAAAGCAGAACAAAGCACGAAAACAGGAGGTAATTTGGCCTATACTTGTATCGGTATCCAAGGAGAGCTCAGGGCCTATGACTTGATCCTTTAAGAACTTTGCTGATAACCTCCTTGCCATCTGCAACTTCCCTGCACTTTTTTTGTCTCACTTACAAGTTCTTTTGCTCATCACCTTTTTTCTATTCTTTTCTATCTAATGCCAACATCGTATGCTTTACTGAAGTCACGGTAGCACAACCTAACTTTTGCATATATAAAGATTTCTGAATCTTGTCTACTATTCAGATTGGACTGACAAGTCCTTCCCACATTATGAACCATAAATCTGGACAAAATGTTCTGCTGTTTGTATATGAATTGGCATGGTAACACAGAACAGAAAGGTCCACCTGAATGATAGGGCCTAGTTCCCTGCCACTATGGAAAGCTCTGTTGTATAATTGTCTCACAAATTTATCAAGCCCCATGTTAAAAGCAGGTATATTTTTGCTCCCACTAATTCCACAGCAAAGCTGGTTCAAAATTTGATCGTTGTAATGACTAGAAACATTCTTCTAATCGTCAGATATATTAATGACTAGTACATATCTGTTTGTACTTGTGTCAACATTGCCCTGCAAATTTAATGGTTTAAATCCTTCATGTTTACTTGCCTGATATATTTATAGACAGCACTCGTATCTCCTCTGTTTTTGTTTTATTGAGGTAAACAAGCTTAGCCATCCTAAAAACTGTTTGTACGAAAGGCTCTCAAGCTCCCTGGTGATGCACCTAACCTCCCTCTTTCCCTTCAACCTTAGCTCAGCTGTAGAACAATTAACCAGAAGCTTTCATAGTACCCCAAGTGAGATTTAATCAGGGCCCTAAAAAATGACATTAATACCTCCCCACTTCAAACGAAATACACCTCCTGAGATGCTCTCTGTACTTACACAGATTCCTAAGTATTTATCTTTACCAAACTTCATCAGAATGCTCTTACTTTTTGTAGTAGATCTGATAAAATTGTATCAAATAAGATAACCCTAAAGCCAACACTTTAAGCCTGACATCTTCCTTTTCAACCTTATTTGTGGCCATCTCACTTTATGACATCTATCATCCTAACCCCCACATTCTCATTCCTTCCTGGGTGACACCAAATCAAAGGTTTATCAATAGGGTATTAATACAGAAAATCTGAGCTTTTCCAAAGCTTTGCATGAGATTGAGATGAGGCTTTGGGGTCTATGGTTAGCTAGTATTGCAATTAAGTTACAGCGGTCAGGAAATAACACAAGACAAAATAGCAAGCAGCAAAAAGCTTTACCATCGGTCAAACTCTACTAACCATGCTGTTTTGCCATCCTTCAGAGGCCAGACCACACTCCTCTTTGACTCTGTTTCGTATGGGTTTTTCTCTCACACTCCTCAGAGCTATTTAACCACTTTGCTGTAGGATCATAGCTGCACATGGTCAAAGCAAGGCCACAGCTGCATATTATCAACGTCAATCAACCCACTGTCTTCGTTCCCCTGCAAGCTAGGTCACTTCTTTTTCAAAGATAAGCAATTACAGTCCAAGTTCAGCCCACCTAACTTCAAAGACTTGACAGAGAGAGACAGGGATCCACAGGGAGCCATTCATGATGTGGCTTGTCTTCTGGAGAGACCTCTTGCCACCGAGTACAGAAAGAGTCTCAGTCAACAAGCCCCTCAGCAAGGACCCCTCAGTTAAATGCCTCAAGTACAAGGCCAGACCCATGTTTGCTATTTTCCAGTCATAACATTCTTAACAGATCTGTTCAAAACACTCGCTGGTAGATTTTACACACCAGCTATTTCAGAACTGCAGATGTAGTCCCCACGATCTGAAAGAATGACATGGAGTTTTGCAGGGTTTGCTGCTCTAACAATTTCTGCTCTGCCATTCACGTGATCCATCTTGCATCTCTCCACGTGGTGAAACTGCTTTGTCACTGAGGAAGGGGATACTTTGAATCCGAAGGATTGTAGACTCACTAGATAACAGTCACATCTTCTCCTGTTCTCCCATCTGTATCACTGAAAAATCTCATGCTCTAAAAATTCTGTAACAGCATGATACAAGCATGTCCAGTTGGTAGAAATTAAAAGTATTTTTAGCTGAAACAGAATATATAGTTGATTGGTAAAAATAACATGGAACAGTGGAAAAAATGGGTTAGTAATAGCAGAGTGAAAAGCTTTTGAACCTACTTTTTCTGTACATGTAGGTGGAAAGAAAAGGTTCATAAAGGGGACTAAGGCCTTCTAAAAATATTACTAAAAAATCCCATGGAATATGACACTTCAGACACACACACAAAAAAACATTTCATACGGTGGTATCTTGTAAAATTGTATTCAATTGAAGTACGCTACTATTTTATTCATTCATGAAGACCATCAGAAGGCATCAGGAATAATCGTTCTGAATGACAGCCACTCTTCTTCTGTACCTTCTTCTGAGCAGCCCAGTTGCAAAGTAAACAGTTTGCTTTTGTAAGTCAGAGAGAAGTGTGGGTCAACTGAAAAGCACGGGATTAGGAATTTGGATTTTTTATTCATTCTTCCCTGACTACTTATAAAAATAATTATTTTCCTAATTTATGTCTAAAATTTTAGCACATTGAAGGTTCCTTTGCCCTAATTAACCAACGACTACATAGAACTATATATAGGTAGGTCTTTTAAATGTAGGTTTGCCCTAACTTTTACAGTGTACAAAATAAAGCAAAATTACAGCAAACATTAAGACCAAACAATAATATGCAGAAGAATCAAAACATGTAACTATTATTTTGCAAATGTTTGTAAATCCAGTTTCCAAATCTTGTGTCCTAGGCCATGAAGCAACTATGACCAACCAACCAACAAAACCAAATTTACATTCTTAAAATGGCACTGGACAACACTCACATGTTGTGATACACCCTGGATACTGCTTACATGTTCCGTGGGGCCATTTAGCATGTATATGGCACACCACTGTTTTCTAAATTGTTTTAATTATCTAACAGATAAAATCCATTGTTGAACATATTTCTAGTATTAAATTACTCTAAATGGTAATGATTCTTCTCAAGTAGCTAAGTGCAACTGGCAATGTATGAGCTTGTGGAAAGGCTGTCAGGACCAGAAGTGTAGTTATTTTTCATGAGGATTTGTGCTTTTAAAAATCCCCACAGAAAATACGCTCAAAATGTCTGGAAACTAGTTACCTACAAAATAAAGAATTGTGAAAGAACTAACGTGAGGGCATTTCTTCCCCAGTTTTACCCTTCTGACCTTACTAACGTTGTGATTTACAAAATAATTTCTCATCTGTGACCATTTTACAAGACGCACAGCGCTGTAAGCCTTACCAAAGCCATGTACTTTCAACACGGCGTTCCTTAGCCTTACAATTAGCATCGTTTAGAAGTCAGGTCCCGGTTCCTTGAGGGACTGCACGTTCGCAATGTGACCGGCAAGCCTTACGGGGCCCAACCGCCCGCGCAAAGCCAACAGGTCACTCGTGGGCACTCAGCTCCCGGGGAGAGCGCGCTGCTGGAGACCGCGCATCGTGGATTCATGGAACCGTTTAGGCTAGCACAGGCCTGGCGGCTCCGGCAGCTGGGGCCCGGCTCCCCGCCGCTGCCCCCGGGCCACCGTCGCCCCGACGGGCCCTACAGCGCGGGGCGGCCGGGAATGCGCGGAGGGCGGGCGGGGCGGGAGCGGGGCCCGCAGGTGGGCGCGAGCCGGGCCCGGCCCTTGCCGCGCCCACGGCCCCGCCCCGCCCCGGCACGGCCCCGCCCCGCCCCGCCCCGCCCCGCCCGGGCACAGCCCACGGCCCCGCCCCGCCAGGGCACGGCCGCGGGCGGGAAGGGCCGCGCGTGCGCGCCTGCGCGGGACAGGGCCCCGCCGGGCCTCTCACGGCGGCGGGCGCTGAGGGCGGAGCGGGGTCGACTGTTCGCTGCACGCCGCGCTGCCGCAGCCCGTAGCCAGGCGGGCCCGGGCGCTCTCACCGCCCGCCTGCCCTCCTGCCCCGTAGTTTCCGTACAGATCCCTCGGGCCCGGGCCCGCCCGCGCCGCGCCTCAGGGTCCGTCCCTCCCGCCGCCGCTGCAGGCCAGGCCCGAGCGTGAGGCGGCGGCCGCCGCCATGGTGCGGTGCGGGGGGGCGGTGCTGCGGAAGGTCAGTGCGGGCGGCGCGGGGAGCGGGACGGGCCCCGCGTTAGAGCAGGCCTGCGCGGGCAGGGCTCGGGCGGCGCAAGGGCTAGCGGGGACACGCGGTCCCGGTGCCGGCCTCCCCGGGGCGGGCTGGTGGGTGGCCCCGCGGTCACGTCCCCGGCCGGTGCCCGCTTCCCTTCCCTCGGGCGCACCCGCGGCCCCCGGCGGCTTGCGGGCACAGCGCTGCCCGCGCTCCCCAGGCGCCGCTCCGTGAAGCGGCCCCGCAGGAGGCGGCGGGCGCCGCGGCCGTGGCGTGCTGTGCCCGGGGGCGCCGGGCCCCAAGCGGCCGTGCCTCGCCCGCTCCCCGCCGGCGGCTCCGCCGGGCCTCAGGGGTCGCAGCCGGGGGGAACGTGCCAGGCGTTTGGCTCATTAGGAGCGGGTTGGGAGGGTTGCATGTCCGTTTTCTGAACTTTGGTTATTGCCATCAGAGTTCTCTCGGAGCAGTGATGCACACGTTTCTACAAAACGAAATGTAAACAAAATGTAATACTGATATGAAACCGTTGTTTTGTTAGTTTGGCAACTTCATAGACAACTTACGGGTCTATGTGAGAGGAGGAACTGGTGGAATGGGTTATCCACGTCTAGGCGGGGAAGGAGGAAGAGGCGGTGATGTCTGGCTTGTCGCCCGAGAAAGAACTACCTTAAAAAGCATTAGGGACAGGTATCCCCAGAAGCGATTTATAGCAGGAGCAGGAGCCAACAGCAGGTAAGAATCTGATGGAAGTTGTTGTGTATGTCTTTTCCAGAAAGCAAAGTGTCATCTTAAGTTACTAAACCTGGTTTAATTTCTCCCAGTGTTCAAGCACTAAAAGGTGAAAAGGGAAAAGACTGTGAAGTTCATGTGCCTGTGGGAATTTCGGTTCTTTGTGATGATGGCAAGCAGATTGGTAAGAACTTTTCCTTTGCTTTAATGTACCTAGTAAATACTGTCCTATTTATTGATAGTATCTATCAGACATAATGCTGGGGTGTTCTAAGGTTATGCATCTTGCAAAATAAGCCTGTGTTTTCCTTTGTTTGAACAAAGAGTTGACAAAAAATACACTGTAGAAGCTGTTGGCAAGGCAAGGACCCCTTCCAGAAATTAGTAGTAGTTGGTTTGTATCGCTGTATGCAGCAGGAAGAAAATTGCCCTTGCAAACAAGTGTTGAAAGGCTGGAATCCATACTGATCCTTCACAGAATCACTGATGATCTTACAAGTTATGTGTCCATAACCTCGGGCAAGTGTCTGCAGCTTTACTGAATTATGATATTGCTTAAAAGATAAAGATCCTTGCTGAGGGTCAACATTTAAGGTTATCTAAAATACTTACCTGTTTTTTACTCTTCTTTCAAAAAAAGTGGTACTTGATAGTAACCAGGAAGATCTCTTTCAATACAGTGCTCTTGGACTAGCTTCCAGCGTTTCCTTTGCAGTTTCTCAGAGTTTTTCTTCTCATACTGCTCAGAGTTCAAACTAAATTCACAAATTACTCTGATTTGCCTATTTAATAAAATTGGATGTACGGCAAGAACTGTTTGTGGTGTAGGCATGTCAATGCCTAAAGGTACTCATTAATTACATACTCAAATGTTGCAGTTTTCTCTTTTTTTAACTGTTCTAACATTCTAACCCAAAGGGAGATAATATAGCCTGCATCTTAATGAAAAAATACAGATCATCTGAAGAGTTTGCTGTAGCCACATCTCTATTGATGCAGATTTTTTCCTTGCATTCTTGAATTCAAGTATTGGAGGCTTCAGAACTGCCATCTTGACCGTAGTATGCCTTCCTATACTTAGCACTGTTCTTGAAATGGCTAACTGTATGACAGAGGGGAATACGGGGTGTGATTGCTTTCATTTGTTTCCAAGGAAGGAAAAATACCATGACCCTGAGTGCACACCTTTTGCAAGGAAGCATACAGCAGATAAAGATTTAAGTGGAAAGTCACCAGCGAACTACAGCAGGGGATTATTTTTTCACTAGTGAATTTGTTTTCAGGAGAGCTTAATGCAGCAGGAGAGAGACTCCTAGCAGCTCGTGGAGGTCTTGGAGGCTCTTTGGCCACAAACTTCCTGCCTTGCAAAGGTCAGAGGCGAATGGTTCGTCTTGATTTGAAGCTTATAGCAGATGTTGGCTTAGTTGGGTAAGTATTGTAGCTTGAGAACTGATACTAGAAAACAAAGTAGTAAATTTCAAATGGGATTTCAAAGAGATTTGAGAGTTTGGAGGATGAGCTTTACAGTACCATTTGCATTGCCACTTAAATTACTTACAGTTTGCAAAAATCAGATACAGTTTAAACCTATTAAAACTAATTTAAAAACTTTGAAAGCGTTGGTGATGCTTTTGTGGGTGAAGGCTTCATTAATCAGGGTAATATATAATTTTTAATACAATTTAATTTAGCAATTATCAAAATAGTATTAGTATTTATTAAGTAAGTAGGAGGTGCAAAACAGAGCTAAGAACACTATACATACTGCATCTTCAACTTTATGGTACTGGCACAAGCGGATCCTTTCAGTAGCAGTTTTATAGAGTTTCAAAGGCTACGTAACCTACTCTCCCAAATAAACAGCCTGGAACACTGAAAAGAAATAAATTACAAACTAGAACAGTAGTTCTTGCATTTCAATGTTGCTGCTTTATAACAATACAGAAAAATATATTTTTAAAGCTTTCAACAGACTACAGTTGTAAAGGTATAGGTCTACTCAGCATCTACTACCACCCTCCCTCTACTGCCGTGTGGTCCTTATTAATAAAAACCATAGGAAATGTAAAATGACAAGGAGTTTGATGTGGAAATAGTCTAAGTGGTGTATACCATTGAAGAATAGAAACTTGAAGACAGTATAGTTTTATATCTACATTTTTCTTTTTTTGCTTATTAGAAATAATTCTGCTAATAGCAGATTTATCTGAAGTCATACAATTTTCAAGTGGTCTTTAGTAATTACAATAGAGATTTTTTTTCTTGTTTTAGTGTGTGAAAATATAGCAGTTTTATGACACTAGTGCTTTAATCTTGCGTTTTGGCTTGTATTTTAGCTGCCAGTTTCCCTTTAAAATTGATGAAAAGAACATCGATTGATTAGAAGAGCATATTATTTTCTTTTGAGAGTATGAATCAGCCTCTGATGGTTCATGGTTGTACTTTGATCTCTTTGTGCTTGTTATTTTAACTTCAGTCGAGACACAAGTGGTTTGCTTGATCAGGTAAAAAACGTATAGACCTGAGAAAAACCCATCAAGTTTGGGTACAGGCTGTGATGTGTAGTATAGATTGTAATTTAAACTTCAAAGAGCATATTGTATCTCAGTGGAAACAAAATACTCACTTGAGGAGATGACCAGAATAACCTTCCAGAATGTCTTTAAGGCACCTTTCAACATCAGAGCGCATTAGAACTACCCTTGATAGCAAAAGTGAATTTTTCTGGGTTTGTTGTTGTTTACAAAAGCCCCATATACAACCCCTTTATAAAGCCCCTTAATCTAGTATTAGTCTTGGTTTTTATTAACTCATGTTCTTACTAGTTGTCCCAGTTAAAAGGTCATGATTCTGCATATAGTAAAGTGGAGGGTGTATGGTTCTCTGTGTGACACATGCCTTTGTATCTTGTGGCCAGCATTCAGTTGCCTATAGACAGTTTTCTTTGATCATAGTTGCACTGAAATGGTGTGCTGTATCTGTGAATTTGACTGGAACACAAGTCTTGTGTGGTCTTCCCTATGGAGCGGGATGCTATGAATAAGGACTATAGTCTATCCTTTGATGTCAACATTAGCTTCATCGTGACCAAAGCTACTGTGTCTTTCACAGCTCAGATTAATCTTTAAAATAGGCATGTGATATAATTTCAGTTTCAAATTGGGTTTCCATTTCAATTTGTTGATGTATTATGTGAAGAAGTTTTTATAAAAACTACCTTATGCCTTAAGGAACATTTTTGCTGTGGTATACAGGTGTAGCTATCCCTTATAAAGGGAGAAGGTTTCAACACTCAGGTCTGCGCAGACCAGCTCCTAGGGCTTCACTTGCATTCGTTTTGGTTTACTTGGTAACAAAGCAGATTAGTCCTGATTTCAGGATTCCTCATATAACTTTGTTGCCTTAAAACCACACAAATAGTGCAGGTATGTGTCTATATACACAAAGCCTCTCACAGAGTTCGCATATGCTCTGCTGCATTTGCTAAACTGTAGCATAGACATCGTTGGAACTTAAGTTGTAGACTGTTTCATCAGCCATGATTTGTATACCAAAAGACTGTAAATCTGTCTGATAAGGTGTGTTTTCGTGAGAGATCTTTAGAATGTAAAGATAATGTACAAAATTAGCGATAGCATGTGAATATTGAATTCAAGGAAACCTGGATGCTTATGCTGTATTGCTGTCCGAATTACATTGAAAGATTTCCCTTAAATGTATTGCGTATTTACATACCTCTCTGGCCTGCATCCTTGGGAGGCATCTCGGGAAGATTTAGAAAAATTGTTCAGAATTGATTAAGAAAAATCATAATGATCTGGGTCTTGTTGTTTTCTTACAAAAAAAGGTGAGTAAATGAGTCTACAAAAATTAGTTGATAGCATTGAATTTCACTAAGGTAATATAGTGTATTTGGTAATAAGATATACAGGAATCACATATGTGTTTATTCAATGTATAAATCCTGACTTTCCTTCTAGGTTTCCAAATGCGGGAAAATCATCTGTGTTAAGCAAGATTTCTCATGCCAAACCTGAGATTGCAAATTATGCATGTAAGTTTATACTCTTATTTTTAGAGCAGTAATATTTCATGAGAGCAGGAAGTCTTTTCTCTGACTTGGTTTGCAGGTTTATAATAAAGAATAGGGTATAACTATGTTGTCTGCTAAATATGTCACACAGATTTTTAATTATAAGAAATACTGAAAAAAACTTGGTGTTTCAGTGTCCGGTTCCTTTAACCACCTCAGTTTTTCATGTGTACACACTCATAGTGATTCAGCCTGTTGATACAGGGTCTCTATAACATTTATTTTAGTCTCGGCCTGTTTTACTGCATCTGAGACACTCTGTGGTGTGTAATACCTTCACTCTACTGAATATGCACTACTAAGTAAGTTCCGTTGTATAAACATCTTGTGTGCTGTGGAAATAGCTACCACCTGTTCTTGCAACAGGGTAGGATTTTGCGTTTGAATCTGCCCACTGAAAAATGGATAGAACAATGTTGTTATTTTTCTATCAATAAATCGGGATTAGTTGCCTGATTATTCTTTAATTAAAAAGCAAGAGTACAAGTACTGATAATTCCTACTGACCTTCTTGTGCTACTCCTGGTTTTCTAAAGTCTTTCTATATTTTTTCCTCAGTTTGAAGTCCTGTCTCACTTTGCCTTTCGTTATTTTTCCCTACTTGGAAGCTATTTCATAATCTAGGTAGTGATCTTTGTCTGAGACTTCTCTAGCTCCTTTAGTCCCTTTTGGGGATGATGGGAACAGAATTGCAGACAGTGCCAAGTTTTGGTGAACCACTGGTTTTTTGAGCGGTCTAATCTCTCGTTTCGCTTTTCCATTATTCCTTTTCCAGTGATTCTTAGTATCCCATTTGCCTTATTTTCTTTTGCTACTGAACATTTGTTTCATTTAAATATGAGGTGAGAAAGTCCTGCAACATCTAAATGCTTTGTTACATTAACGTATTTTAAAAATGTTAAAACCAGTTATTTTCCTCCCCTCCTTTTTCCCTTGTCATAGTTACAACTATACAGCCTGAACTAGGAAAGATCATGTATGCAGATTATAAGCAGGTTGGTATAAAAGTTTATTCTGGTTGTTCAATAAAGTTCTATATGATGATTAGTTATGTTGCTTAACATAATTTCAGAAAGAAAAATTAAACTTGTAGGTTTTTTTCATATGTGTATCTATAACATATACATACAAAATACAGTTACAGGGACTTAATGAAAGTTGTGAAGAAAGTACTGGTTTTGTGCAGTAGTGAAAACAGAGCTTTATAGACAGATGCAGTAATATGATGTCGAGCTGATTCCAGGTCAACGTAATAAATGGCTTCTCATTTTTGCTTCTCTCATTGCTGTGTCTCTAATCCTGCTTTATAATCTTAGAGTTATGAGTTTATGTCTGGAATTGAGGTTGCTGTGTTCTAGTATACTTTTGAAAAGGTTAGGACTTTAAAAAAATAATTGTTTCAGAGATTAACCTGTTTCTTCTTTTAAAAAAGAGGCAAATTTTCTGCAACTTGGCTACACAGAGCGCTCTGGAGTGAGTGAGTCACTTTCAGAATGGATTTTAAATAGTGGGAAATTGGTCCAATAGCTGCAGATATGCAGTAGTGAATGACAGGGAGTTTAGTGATACAACCCAGTTACTGTAACTTACTGTTCTGGCTTTCTGGGTTGGCTACTCCAGCTTCCTTTTGTGGTTTGGTTTTTTGTTTGGTTTGTTGGGTTTCTTTCTAAAAAACTAAAATAGTATGAAGTGACAGTGATTACCTGAACAGCCAGGAATAGTGCACTGCCTGAGAGCTGAGGTACCTGGGTCCAGTTCCTTTTTGTGGTGGTCTGTAGCTCTGGAGAACTGGTGGAGCTACTGCCCTACCTCCTTAATTTTTGTGGACGCAGTTCCAGCCAGCTTCTTCAGGTAAAATTGTCATAGTTGCGTGGTGCCTGGAATCCTTTCTACAGTATCCACTGGCAGGAAAACCAACAGTAAATGAGACTCCTACTAATAAATTTTGGACCCCACGTTCATGTAAGGTTACAGCAAACATTGATTTCTCAAAATTGAATCTTCTTTGATGTTCTTTTGTTTTGTTTTTGAAGTACATGATACATGCGGTACTGGACTCATCACTCCCAAGATAAAAGGTGACTCATAAAAGAGTTTCAGATGAGTTAACCAGAAAAGCATACCTCTCAGATGTGAAAAGACAGAGAATTCTTCTTTTCACTTTCAGAAGCAATGATCTTAGGGGGATTCAGGAGCTGATGATTGATGTATCAGCTTCTAACCAGAAATGGAAATCTTCATTTAACAAACTTCTAACAAAACTGTGTATTAAAGGAAGTAAGTCTAGTTTGTCAGATTCCCTGTAGATATGCACACATCTAAGAGAAATGTTTTGTATATTCATTTTACCTGCTACTTTAGAGTAACTTATCCTAGAAAGCTGTGCTGGAAGTAACAGGATTGTTTATACCCTTTTGCAAAAGCTATCTACCAGTCATGAATCAGGACCTCTTGCTCTTACTGGTACATCTTGCTCCAGCAGGAGAACTGCTTGCACTCCTGGCTTTTTTTTCTGCAGTCTATTTCATATCATAGCCAATGACCCTTGTTGTTGACAAGTTTCTGCAGTGGTTTTTAGACTGCAGTGTTGGGTTCTAGATAAGAACTATATGGACAAAATGTCTCTTCTAAAATCAGTGGAACCTGTGATTGTGATCACAGGGAACATCTGTAAGGGCAAGTACTTCAGCTCTCAGTATTGCAGCTGCTGGAAACAACAATGTAAGCAATTGGAGCAGTAGTTGAGGTGACTGTCCTGTATTGCTCAGGAGAAAGGCTCATTATATCTTCATTTTTCCTACAGAATATTTGGTTTTTAGGAAATACGTAGCAATTTGCTTATCTTATCTTAGTACATTATAAAGAAGAAAATACATACTAGTTATCTGGTGCCACCTGTCCTTACTGCTTGGAAAACAAGAGACACAAAAGTAGAGGGTCTGAGTACGAGTCTGGGTTCGGGTCTTAGTACCAGATCACAGAAACTAGCAGAAGCATTTACATTTTCTACCAGAATATCTGAACCAAGTGCTGTTTTGAGAGAATGTGAGTTTCTTTACAAGCTCCAGAAAAAATATTATTTGAAAGAGAGAGAAAGTTGTGGAAGAAGGTGATGATGACAATGGTACTACAGCACCCAAATGCATCACACCAGGAAGTGGATGTTTCTGTTCTAGGTATCTAGTTACCCTCTTCCTGTTTCAGTTACTCTCTCCCTGTTTCTAGTTACAAGTCTGCAGTTCATCCAGCTGTACCTCATGTCCCTGTAGATGGAAAATTCTGAATAAAGCCTTAAAATATTTAGGAAATGCGTAATGGTTAAGACAGTATGACACCTGAGGGGAGTGTAACTTGCTCATAGCATAAAGCCCCCTTCTGCAGTGGGTAGCACAATGGAAATGTTACCATGTGCTGGCTTTGAGTATTGTTTAATTTGTATCCCTTTGCTGTCTAAATGGCTATTAGATAGATTTGAAGACCCTACTTTTGCTCTTCTTTGCTTCACTGTCTTAGTTTTCTGTGAGTTGCTGAGCAGATTAACTGGGGGTTTCAGCATTCTGCTCTTTTTTCGGTTTGTCTTGGCACTTCTTTAGAACTGAGTACAGTACTCGCAGCCAGCAGAGAAAATGACAAGTTCCCCGTCCATTGTGGCAGTCTTTGCTGAGCTCTGGTTGGACGCTGATGTACTAATCAAAATCTCATTTCAGTTGAAGAGCAGAACACACATTCTTGGAGCTTCTCACACTCAGGGGGACAACGTTAAGTAGGTTTGCATTTGGAATAATGATCCTCCGTAGCCACAAGGAACAGACTTTATTTTCTTTTCAAGTGACAGTGTGAACTCTATACAAACATGACAGTCTAATCTTCCTGCCTTTCAGAACCTGTTTTATTCTTGGGTTATAGATGAATTTTGCAAGATCTCTGCCGAGGTGTTATTGCCCTCTGTTTTCTACTTTCCAGACAGCTATAAATAAATAGATGGGGCAATGTGAGGAGCGCAGTGTCTGTGTAACAGTAGCATTTTGTTTAAATCTGTTTCTGATGATAGATTCTAAATGTACTGAAACAATGCATGCTGCTGGAGAGCTGATCCAACACAATTCCAAGGAATACATGTAGTTTTAAAAGGAGCCTCTCAAAACGTATTCCTATCATTCCTTTGTCTAGGTTTTTTTCTTTATATAAAATGATAATAGATGTTCAGGTGTTGATAGTTAAAAATCCCCATTTTTGCTTGTTGGAAACTTTTTGTTTGATTATTTTTGTTTTCCTAGATCTCAGTAGCTGATCTCCCAGGACTGATTGAAGGTGCACATGCAAACAAAGGGATGGGCCACAGATTTCTCAAGCATGTAGAAAGAACCAAACAGCTTCTCTTAGTTGTAAGTTAAATAAAATTTACAGGTTACTGAAATCATAGGCAGTG
This sequence comes from Falco punctatus, assembly GCF_963210335.1. Classification (NCBI taxonomy): domain Eukaryota; kingdom Metazoa; phylum Chordata; class Aves; order Falconiformes; family Falconidae; genus Falco; species Falco punctatus. The sequence continues at coordinate 75,264,488 of NC_137583.1, forward strand.
CAGTAAATAAAATGCATCTTAATTGCAGTGTAGGTGGAACTTAGGAAATCATCTGTGATTTGCATGTTTTATGATAAATATAGCTGTAATACTGTTTTCAGAATGGAACACTCAAATGACTGATGATAAATGAAATTCTTAAATAGAATTTACCATTAAAATTTGGCAGTTAATTTAGAACAGTGAAGGGTTCCAAGCATAATTAAAACATGGGGTGATTTTTTTATTTTGTTCTGTACCATCACCTTAAAGAGCTTTAAAAACCAGACCTTTCTGAAACACTATCAGAACCAACTAGTTTATGCTTCCAGTGTCTACGGTGTTACTTTATGTATAGTTACCCTCTGTTTTTTGTCCAGGAATGAGGGCATGTACATGGGCAATTATACTGCAAAGTAGTTGGAGACTACCATGATACTGAACATAATACCACAAAGCTTGTTTTTGTGTAACTTTTTCAGGTTGATATTTCTGGGTTTCAGCTGTCTATTAAGACTCGGTTCAGAACAGCCTTTGAAACTATATTGCTCCTAACAAAGGTAAGTTCTCATGTTCCTAACTGAGAGTTGTAGTTACCTATGAGCCAAGAAAGATGCTCAGTTTTGATCAAGAATGTTCAGCTGTTAGTAGGTCTTCTGAATTTATAATATAGGGCCAGTTAGAAAGCTTAGCATTCCCCAAAATGATGAAATCTTTTATTTTTAACTGTCCAGGTGAAACTGCTCTATTTTATGTCGGGCACTACTGCTGGGCAGCATACAGCGTATTTCGTACAGTCAAGTAATGGTGAAAAGACACATCATTTTCAGTTCCCCAGTCTGGCAGCATTTTAGGAAGTAAAAATACATATGTATCATTAAATCACTGCCTTGATGCCCTTACTTTATAGCCTGATGGAGATGACACATCAGGCCCCAGCTTTGCAGGCATACAGCGTTTCCATCTCTTATCCCTGCTTGATTAGAATAACACATTTTATGTAATTTTAAAGTTAGTAGCTCTTCTCTCTCTAGCTGTACAACTTAAGGCGATGGATTTCAGCTACTGCTGTTTATTTCTAGTTTATTCATGGTTGTGATTTTATTTCTGATATTAACTTATTAATTAGCTTATTAATTAACTTATTAATTAAGCATTAAAATGCTTAAGAATCCTAAAACTCTCCAAAGAATTTTCTTACACGTTTTATAGATCTGAACTTTTTATGAGATTGATTTTGTGTTAGTGGATATCAGAAAACCAAATTCAAAACTTACTTTTTTTTATAGGAGGCTTTCAGAATTGTCCCGCTTGTTTACCTGAAATTCCTGTGTTTGAGCAAAAAAAATCACTGAACAGTGTTTTCTTCTGTCAGACTGCTTTAACACATCAACTTTGAGCACCTGAGTCAATCTCACAGCTGCCTAGGCATGGAAGACTATGTAGGCAATTAAACAAATGAGAGAGGAGATGTAAAATTGAAGTAGCATTTTTTAAACTACAGATGCTTGGTAAGGCAACCTTACTTGTCTTTTAAGGAACTGGAGCTGTACAAAGAGGAACTTACAACTAAGCCTGCACTTCTTGCCATTAATAAAATGGATTTGCCTTGTGCAGGGGATAACTTGAATGAACTTATGGAACAGCTACAGCATCCTCAAGGTAAATTAACTTTCAACAGTTACCTTCGACAAAAGTAGTGATAACAATTTCATCACAGTATGATGTGATAACTCAGTATTGGCAAGGAGTTGTTTGAAACTGAAGTCAGCTATTGAATTTATTATTTGAACAAATGTTTTAAAACCACTTCCTGCATTTAGAGCTCTGCTTATATACATTTGTAGCACTGGCACCACTGTTGGGGAAGTATTTTAATAAAATAGAGATATCCTAGAAGATCTTTCCCAGCTGTGCTACAGGGGAGTAAATTTCCAGTTTAGATATCTTTGGTAACAGTAACCTCTGTTGAAAGTCCCTGTACAGACACTGATGTATATACAGTTTTATCATGTGACTTTGGCCAAAACACATGAAATTTCTGGACAGGCCTGTGTAGGTTTACTTCAATTTTGCTATTACAGTGGAGTTGGTTTCTTCTTATTTCTGGGAGTGTATGAGAACCAGGAAGGCTTAAAACCCTCCACCTCCCGTATTCTACAACTTGGGATTCCTTTGTATTCATCTGAAAGTAATGGTATAGAATCTTCCCGTGAGATCATAAGTATGGTGTAACTGCCATGTTAGTGCTTGTCTTCTGAGACTTTTGCTATTTTTTTAAAAGATTAATTAGGCAACTAATACTTTATATTAATTGCAGATACGTTTATTACTGTAATATATTAAAGTTTAGAAAAAAAACTTAATGGGATTTTATGGGCTTTGTAGTGATACTGTATTTGGGGACTTTACTAATTTTCAATATGATTTTTCAGATTTCTTACACTTACTACAAGAAGAAATGATTCCTGCAAATACACTTGAATTCAAAGATATAATTCCTATATCTACATATACTGGAGAAGGAATTGAGGAACTGAAAGCATGTATAAGAAAATACATAGATGAGGAAGCAGAGCAGGAAAATGAAGAATATCGGAAAAAGAAACTAGTACTTTTACAAACTTCAGAAGAACAAATGAAAAGAAGCTAGTGTTCTTGGCTGGATCCAATGCGTTTTAGTATTTTTACTATGTACACGAACCCATTGTTATGCAGACCTTCCGTTTAACTTTTGTTCCCTCTGTCACCACTGCCTGGTTCTCTGCTCTCTCCCCCCTCCCCCTCGCCTCAATTTCTTTTGACACTTGGGTGGAGCACAGTGGGGAAAAGGGCAAGTTTTTCTGATTTACGTAGGCTACCAACTCAGCAGAGTAGAGACCAAAGTGTGCGCAACTCAAAGCACTGGTTAACAACTGATGATCCCTGGAATATTTTTTGCCAAGTGACATGAATGGAAGGAACGTAACTCGCACAGGTAGCGAAGGAGCAAGTTCAACCACATTTTCTGTGTGGGCATCAGAAACACCAAAGGAAATTTGTGATGGAGCAATTTTCTAGGGTCTGGTGCTTCTAAAGAGAGCCAGTTCTGCTACGCTGACAGGCATTGAATTGTGGGGGGGTTGTTACTTTTTAAGATTTAAAGGAAAACACAAATAGCTGCAAGGAAGTGACTTGGAGCACAAAAAAGCAAGGCTGATGTAGCGTTGGCATGTCTTTCACACCTGCTGTGCCTAGTGTAGTCCTCTTGATCGTCATATAAATAAATCCTGATTCCAAATTAATATAATTAGTTGGGGATTCCCTCCTTTTTTGGAGCTGTGGGTTTATGTTACCTTTTGGTGAAGAAAATGGTGACTGCTTTTCAACAGAGCTATGCATATTGGGTAATAATTAATATTCCAGTTTTTGTATTGAAAACAGGCACACTTACATTTTACTTAAAAAAAAAAAATTGAAGTCCATTATTGTGCCGAGTGTTTTCTACTTGCAAGCTAATAAATTGATTGGAAAACAAAATAAGACTGAATACATCAAAGGCTTCTTAGCTTGGTCTTGTTTTATAAGTGTAATTACCAAACCCTGTGTCTCAAAATCTTGTTAAAGTAGTCACTGGGAAGAAAGGTGTGCTTTTTCATAACCTAATTCTTTTATCATTATTATTGATTCTCATTCTGATTTTTCTCTATTGTGTTAGGGACTAATGTTTTCACCAAAGCCTAGCTATGGGCTGTCAGGCTTATTTTTCTATCTATTTATTTCGTGGTCGAGAATTTTTTTGTCATACTTTTTTGTGCACTGGCCTTAATCTCACACATAGATGAGGGGGGTAAATTTGAACCGACTTTATTTCCGCAGCGTCTGAAGAGTTACGTGAGCCTCGGCGGTGAATGGGTAATGAATGGGCCGCGAGAGCGCGGGCAGTGGTGCTGGCGGGCCGCTCGCCGGGCGGGAGAATCGGAAGAGTAGATGCGAGATACCGTGTCGGGTAAGGTATCGACAGTCAAATAAGCGAAGGTAGGAGGAGGTGGCGGGCGGAGGGGGAGATGCGAAAGCGGTCGCTCCCGAGCTGGCGGGGCCGGAGCGGTGCCCCACCGCTCCCCCAGGGAGCGGCCGCTGAGGGGCGGCGCTGCCGGTTACTCCAGCAGTTAACGAAGCAGCTGACGAATTCGGGGACGGTGTGACAAAGCACCGGCTCCCCCGGCCGCGGGGCGCCCGGTGCCGGCAGCGCCCCCTGCAGGAGGGACGGGCGGAGCGAGCGGAGCCGCCCCTGGGGGCGGGAGCCGGCTCCGCCCCGCGGCTCGCGGGCGCCGCGGGGGGCGCTGGGAGTTGCAGTGCGCGGGGCGGCGGGGCGGGCACTGCGGCGGCGCCGGCCTACAGCCCCACAACCCCCCGGGCGTCCCGCGGCCGGCCGCGGGCTGGCGGGCGAGAGGCGGCTCCGGCGGGCGGAGGGCCGGCAGCGCGGCGGCGATGGGGCCTTGGCTGTGTGCCCCCGCGCCCTGACGGGAAGGTGAGCGGTGAGAGCGGGGGCGGGCGCGGCTCCGGCTCCGTCCCAGCGGCGCCCGGCCCGTGAGGGGGCTGCCGGCCCGGCGCAGCGGCTGCGGGGGCTCCGCGCGGGGGCCGCCGTGCGGCCTGTTAGGCGGGGGGGGCCCTGCGCCCCCGCAGGCCGGGCCCCGCGGCGCGGTAGGTGCGGGGAGCGGTGGCGGGGAGCAGGCTCCCCCTCGGCGGGTGCCGGCGGCGCCCGGCCTGTGCCGAGCATCGGGGTATGTGTGTTTGCCCCTTCCACCCCGGCTGCGCGTCATCTGTTTTTTTCCGAAACGGTCGGTAAAACAGTTACCTGCGCTACAGATTTTTCTTCAAAGCCATAATCTGTTAGTTACACACATTAATTCTATTCCCGCACATCTGGATTTAATTTTAATAGGGCTTTTGTAGAACTTGGTACAGTGCGATTGATTTCTTGAATGGAAAATGACTGGTGGCCCTGATTCTGTACCACTTACTTCCGGTTGTCTTGAAACAGGATAGCTGTTCATCTCCAGTTTCTGGTGGTCAATTATTCAAAACTCATAACTTTTTAAACTGATAATACTGTTGTGGGTAGTTAAAAGAATGCATTTGTTTATAAATTATTTAGCGTGACCTCTCTCCAGTAGGGCTTTACAGAACAGTGGTGGTTCCCAAGATTATGGTCTTCTCAAGGCCATGCAAGGGAACAGAGCTGGCTTTACTAATCACTGAATTATGTCTCTAGTAAATGCCTTTTTTCTTCTTTGTTTCATTTTTGTACCTTATGGGCAATTAATAATTTACCAGTTTTTAACCTACTTCAGCCAGCCTATCCTGTTGTAGCAACGTGGATCTTTGGAATAGAAGCCACGGTAAAGTCTGTCCCTGAAGTGGTATTAGGACTGGTAACTTCTGTGGATCAGATATAAGGCCCCGGTGTATTACAGTTGTAAAGTCCTTGGGATGTAAGAAGTTTCAGTCTAGAATCTAAGGCAAGGCAAGGTTTTACATATCATGGCCAAAATGTACTTTCTTCCCTTGGACAGTTAGTTTGGAAGCGGCTGAGTTGTTCAGCACCACTAGTGATGGAGAATAAAATCAGATGGACTGAACAGAAAAGAAACTCCACGTCTGCAGAAATTGAGGGCTTTCTGAATTAGGTACTGTAGAATATTCCATACCTGCTCTGTATCTGTTTATTACAACAGCTGGTGGTCACAGGTTTTCATCATTTAATGGGAGGGACTCCTGGGCAGGGCACAGCTGCCTTTCTGATGGGTTTGTTTGCTGTAGTAATTTTCTACTTAATTATGGTTGTTACTGAGCACTGGCTGGTATTTTGGGGTGTGAACCTGCAGAGGGAGATCTGTGTGTTTATCTTGGCTTCAGTTGCTGCTAAATGCATAGAAAGCTTGGAAGTTGCTCAGAAATGTTACTGAGTAAAAACAGCTGTTCCAAGTAATACTTTTCTTTTTTGAGATAGAAGCTAAAAAAAACCCAAAACCCCAAACCTGCTACTTCTACAAATATAGCTGAACATGTTGAAGCTGACCTCTGCAGCCCTGTGTAGTTAGTTTGGCCAAATTGCCCCATTTACTCATAGCAGTCTTGATTGATTAACCTGGCAGTGGAAATCCTGTGGGCTGCTTGATCTGATTGTGTCTGCGTTTCTTGTCTTGTATGCAATAGATTTCATACTGAAGGATTCCAGACTTGGAAGTTTACTTCCTCATTTAGTGAAAAACGCAGGTTGCATGAGTGTGTGCTGTAAGGCCTCTCTCTTGCGTAGATGGTTTGATAGAAGAATTTTTTTGATGTTGCACCCCAGGAGACTACACATATACAAATCTTACAACATTTCAGGTTTTGATATAGGTCATTTAGAATAAATTCTGTGTCCTTGTACATGTTAGTACAGCAAACTCACCTTTAGGTTGTAGCTCTTAACAGTCACCTAATGACATGCTTGTAGGTCTGATGCTGTCCAGTAGAAAAGTGATTTTCCTATTATGACCTGCAGAGTTGTTGGGACTCAGTGGTGTGGATCCCAGATGTGGGTGTGAAGAGAATCCACAGGAGGATCCTTTCACTTCCTCTGGAAATGGTGGACAGCCATTGAAAAGGCATCACTGTTACTTCCTGCCTTTCTGCCTTTTCCTTGAAACCTTTGTGTAGAAGCCACAAAGGAATAGAGAATCGGAAGTATATGAACAGTTTAGAGTCTGTGTTTTGTTTTCTGACATTAAAAAATCATTTCACCCTTTCCTTAAACAGCAGGGTGCTGTTTAAGTGCAGTCTGGAATGTAACATCTGAAATAATAGTTTCATATGACTTCATATGTTTGGGATTTTTTTACTAGAAATGTAAAATTCAGGATGTGAACATCTCCGTGTCTTGGAAAACCCATAAGAAAGGGGAGGTTTTGCACCCTTCTTATCTGTTGCATGAAAACAGAGATCAGTAGATAGAGAACATGCTCTGGGGAAAAATCCTGGGGAGAAGAGAAAAAATAGTTTGAGTTTTGGTTTTTAAATAAAAGGAAATTGTAGAAGGGTGATGGAGTTGGTCAAATGTAGACATATCTGAGTTTCTGTATTTCTGAATCACAATGTAAACTGTTGCTGGAACTGCATGAAACAACTGTGATGTTGACTTGCTCCTTGTTCTGTTTCTTAGATCCAGTAACACATTTTTCCTACTTCTAAAAGCTGCTGAGGTTTCTCTTGACTTGGACACACTGCTGGTAAGTACAGAGGATCCATCTTAATTAAGACAACATCTATTTTGTTATTGTCTTAATCAAGGATCTGTAACTGAAGCTGTAATTACAGCTATAAAGCTAGCAGTATTTGCAAGAGGGGACGAGTTTCCTGTGATGGGGGGGATCATGGATTAACTTACCTACAAATTCACTTTCCTTTTGTACCCTCTAAATGGAAAATGAGCTATTTTCTATGTCTTTCCCTTTCTACCTGGAACCCTGGGTATTGGCAGTTACAGGTAGGAAGGTTCCTACCTTTAACTTCAGCCAGCAACTAAGTACCATGCAGCTGCTCACTCAGTCCCCACCCACCCTGTCCCCAGTGGGATGGGGAAGAGAATCAAGGGAAAAGATAAGTAAAATTTTATAAAAAAATAAGTAAAAGGTTGAGATGGAACAATTTAATAATTGAAATAAAATGAGATATAATAATATAAAAGGGAGAGGAATAAAAGACAAAGGGAAAGGAAAAGAAAACCCAAGTGATGCACAATACAGTTGCTCACTACCTGCTGACCAATGCCCAGCCAGTCCTCACACAGCGATTGGCAGGCCCCAGCCAAGTCCCCCAGTTTATATACTGAGCATGACGTTCTGTGTTATGGAATATCCCTTTGGCTAGTTCAGGTCAGCTGTTCTGTGTCCCCTCCCCATTTCTTGTGCGCCTCCAGCCCTCTCCCTCACAGAGCCTGAGAAACTGAAAAGTCCTTGACTTTGTATAAACATTACTTAGCAACAACCAAAACCACCAGTGTTATCAATGTTATTCTCAAACCAAATCCAAAAACCAGCACTGCCTGAGCTACTAAGAAGAAAGTTAATTCCATCTCATCTGAAACCAGGACACTACCCAAAGAGAAGCACTCTGTTTGCTTTTTTTAAAAAAAAAAAAAGCAAAAATGCTCAAAACCAAACTACCAACAACAAGCAAAAAAACCCCTAAACCAACCCCAGACCAAGCAAACTCCAAAAAACAACAAAACCCAACCAAAACAGACACCCTTAGTTCGTCTGCCAGGCACAGCCAGCAAGAACAAGGTATGCAGAGTGGCGTAAACATAACTGGCAACCATACGATGAACTAGAGACTAAAGTCTTCTGTCCATGTAACTGGTACAGCAGAAGTAATAGAAAAATAGAAATTCCCCCATGCTGTCCTAAATCCTGGCTGCATAGTCTTTGCCATAACTATACTTGGTAATGTAGAAGGAAAGAAAATATCCCATTTTTTTCTTCCACCCTCTTGTATTAGAGAATATGGGTGAACTTCACTTCTTGCCCACTCTGCGTTAACTCTCCTCAGATTTTCATCATCTACTATTGCAAGTGAATTTGCAGAAACAATGGGTTTCTGAAAATGGTCAGTCTTGTGCTTATTCCAGCGGCCTCTCATAGAGCTCTGTCTCAGTGTGCCCTGCCTGCATGGAAGTTTTGTCCAGGCAGATGCAGCCTCTTTATGGAAGAGCAAAAGTACTGAGCTTTGAGGAGAAGAAAATGTGATGCTATATTATATTTACCCTGTCGCGTTAAGAAGGAAGGTTTCCTCAAACCCTTTATATTTGATCAGCCTGCCAGTTTCTCAGGAAGGACAAGACCCTTGTGTCCAACCAGCCTGTCTGCCGCCTGCATTTTGACAGCCTGCTGCATCAGAGCGTCATTCAACTAACCTATCCAGGGACCCCCACGGACAGGAATCAAATCCCTTACAACAACTAGTCACATCTCCAGAGGCTTACACAAAACGAACTTCAGCTCAAGATTTTTATTATACAAAATACAGGTTTGTGACAGAGTAAGGTTTGAAGATTGCTGGTGATAATACGCTGACTGCAAAACAAGCTTAAAACAATACACTTAATAACAGCTAGCATGAGTTAGTCATAGAATAAAGTTCTTACCCAGTAGGCATCCCTGTGGGGTAGGAGACAGGTTCAGCCTGTCAGCTGATCCCAGAAGTTACGATGGAGTCTTCCTTAACTTCTCCCCTCAGTTTTCCACTTTATATACTTCATAGTACGTTGCATGTTTGTTATCATATACAGGATTGGTTAAAAGTTTCACTTTCAATGTAAATTAGTATGCATCCTCAGATAGGACTTTAGAGGGTGGGTCAGCTTGACCTAACCTTGTGACACTAAATCAAAGTACGGTATTTTGGGAGTTTATACAGCAGTTCCTCCCGTTTAGATTTGTTTCAGTCCAGGACCAGTCCATTTTCTTTACAGTTAGGTGGAGCTTGAGTGACTCTAGTCATACATATTTTTGTTAGTGATTGGTGTCACATACCCAATGAGATGTAGTAGTAAGTACCTTGGAGGCAGGTAACTTTGGGGTGGAGGGGTGCGTTAGTATTACAATGAGATTATTTCATCTGAGGAAAGTCATTTCACCACAATAGTCAGCTCAGCAGCTGACATTATCTCGTACATTCTTCATGTGACAACTGCTGTGCAGCTTATCAGAACATCAGGTTCCCCTTCCTGCAGGGAGTACCACAGAGCCTGGCTGTGGTGTCTCCACTCCACCCTCCATCACACCCATCAGCATATGATGAGCTGGCAGGGTGTGTTGCTTAAGGAGCTGTGGTAGAGTAGATGCCGTGCATGCCAACCATCCTGAAGGCAATAGCTGTGTTTTACCCTAAAAAGCTTTCTGTAATGTTGCACTTCTGTTGGTCCCAGTTTTCTCTAATCCCCACCCCCCAAAGTAATTTTCCCACAGTGCCTCAAGCCCATTTGTTACAGTTCTGTTTCCTTGCAAATTGGTTGTGTTGACCTTATTGAAGTTGAGGTTAAGCACAGTTTTAAGTCAATTATAATGGAAATAAGTCTTGGGTCTCCCTACCCTATTAATGACTCTGCTATCTGTAAAAGTGTACTGGCATGAGAACAGTAGCTTGCCCACAGTCAGCTATTCATCACAAAAATGTAATGCTATCTTGTTGTTGAATAAGGTACATTTTTACTATAAATGTGGTTGTCTTTATTTCTTCTCAGCAGTGCTGCTTTAAAAGGGTATAATCAGCACTTCAATGGTACCCACATACCATTGCAATCCTTCAGGGTTAGATGGCGTAACAAGTGAACAAATGCCTAGTTTTTTCTTAGGAAAAAAATTGGGCTTTATTTATTTGTCTATAAATCAATAAAATGCTAGTTGGCTGTATAGCATAATAATGCTTGTAGTCTGCTTCCAGTATACACGGAAATTCCTTACTTTAAGAGTTTCCTGGGCGTTCGATGTCTGCAGGTGTAGAAGGGTAGTAAGGCATCAGATCCAATTTCTTCTTTGGTTGCAACAGTGTCTGTAACCTTTCTGAGATACAGATACTCAGTTATTTGTATCTGCATTAGATGGAACTTCTGGTACCTAAAGAATTGGTTAGTGACTTTAGACAAATAAGCACAATGCAGTATGATGATTTGGAAAGAAATTTCAGTAGGAGTTCATGACTGAATGGCGCTCAGTAAGTTCCAAGTATCTGCTCATTTTTTAGGCACTATAATTCTTAGTTTTCTGCTTCAAGTACATTCTGGGGTGGATGCTCAGATGCCTATTATGTATTAGGCTTCTCTGCAGTATCTCGAGCACCCAGAGAAGAGATTACTCAATTTGAGTGTTTTTTCGTTTGATTTTTTTCTAAGACGCATCATTGAGACTGTTTCACAGGGTCTGTGCAGGCAAGAGGCTATACTAGGTATACAGGCAGTGGTTGTATTGAAAAGGAAGCAGTATTCTTTAATACTTGCTCTGAAAAGGAAAAGGTGAAAGCTGAAAAGCCATCTGCTTTCTGGAATTGTTTGTGTGCTTAGACAGCTGGTTTTGAAAGGCAGAAGTAGTATGGAAGAACTGTTGGTTGCTTTTGAAAAGTTCATAGGAAATTACTCAACAGAGCCTTCTCTCCTACCTTGCAGCTCTCATCAACAATTTGGCCTATATAAATTGTGTATAACTGCCTACATGTGCATTCCTTGTCTGGGCTAATGCTTTTAAGCAATTCCCTTTCACACAGCCGTGTGGTAGGATTGAACACGCAGTCTAATGTTACATCTGGGCTAAAGAGGAAGGCCAGTTGAGAAGACATGAACTTCTTAAAACACGCTCACTCAGTGGTTGGTCCTCTCCACCTGGACTCTGTAAAAATCCATGCAGCAACACAAGGTGAGAGATGCGTAGAGATGCGTATTCAAGTGCTCCTTTTTTATCTTGAACGCAGCAAATTTGGCAGTCTGTCAGCTGAGCAATTGCAACGGTCTGTGAAATAATCTAACATTTCATTAAAGCATGAGTTCAGTAGTGTTACCTCTGCATAAGTGTGTAAGGCAAAGAATCAGCTGCCATACAAGTTTATTAACCTGGCACAAGTCAACTGTAGTCCGTCCCACATCCATAAACTTTCACCTACTGATGTTTATTTTTAAAAAAAATTTCTTTTTAGTTGCAGAAAACAACCTCTGTGGGCAAGCATGGGCTGCCGGGATGTTCATGCAGCAACCGTACTGGCCTTCCTCAGTGGAACAGCCTCAGTAGCTGGACTCCTTGCAGCAGTTCTGCTTCCAAACTGGAGGCAAATGAGACTGTACACATTCAACAAGAATGAGAGGAATGTGACCATTTACACGGGACTCTGGATTAAGTGCGCTCGCTTTGATGGGAGCAGAGACTGTGTGATATATGACCCACAGTGGTACACTGCTGTCGATCAACTGGATTTGCGTGTTCTTCAGTTTGCCCTTCCACTGAGTATGTTAACTGCCGTCTCAGCTCTGTTTCTCTGCTTGATTGGCATGTGTAACACAGCCTTTGTATCAAGCGTGCCAAACATCAAATTGGCCAAATGCCTTGTAAACAGTGCCGGCTGCCATCTCGTGGCTGGCCTCTTGTTCCTGCTGGCATGTGCCATTTGTCTCACTCCATCAGTCTGGGTCATCTTTTATAACAATTATCTGAACAGAAAATATGAGCCTGTCTTTAGCTTTGACATCTCTGTATTTATTGCCATTGCCAGTGCTGGCGGTCTGTTTTTCACTTCCGTTCTGCTGTGTCTGTGGTACTGTGCATGTAAAAGCCTACCTTCTCCTTTCTGGCAGCCCCTCTATTCCCATGCCCCTAGCATGCACAGCTATGCCTCTCAGCCGTATTCTGCACGCTCTCGCCTCTCTGCCATGGAAATTGACATTCCTGTTGTGACACATGCATCTTAAGAAGACAAAGTCTTGGAAGCCAAGTTCTTGTGCTCATTCAAACGGTGAAAATTGCAGGCTTGATTCTCTCTGCCGCCTTGCACTGAGCATAGTCATTTGTAAGGTCAGGTTTCCCAAGGTGCAAAGCAGTGGAGACCTGAGTTCAGCAAGTCGGTTGCTGTTCTGGTGTGTTACTTCCTGATTGCTTTTTGGGGTTTTTTGGTGTGTTTTTTTTAACTGAGCTCACTACATATAAAATTGCTGCTGGTGCTGGGACAGTACATTAAACAATGGTGTCTGTTCATCCTTCTTACTGAGGTCAAAGCAGGTTTGAACCTTTTTGCTGTCCGATAAGCTATTATTAGTTTCTGATCCCATCGTAAGAGCTGCATAGGTGGACCTTGCACCCATGCATTATCCAAATGCAGGCAGTGGAACCGGGTGCAGGGGGTCACTGAGTTTCTTGCTCTTCTAGACACACGTATTTCAAGATGCGATGTCTGAAAAGGGTATTTGGCAGACTGACTAGTTCTGCAGCACTGTTTTTTGTTTTCGACTGCAGACACAAAAAGCTACCCGCTTCTGAACTTTGGAAATAGAATTATTGTCATATTACCCTTTATTTTCAAAGTTGCTATCAGAAGAAATAAAATTGATTTAACTAATAATGTTTTTCTGTACTGTAATAACATTTAGTGAATTACTGGAGGCTAGAAACATTTTTTTTAATTTTATTCTAGTCTTTTTCAGTAAGTTAGCAAATTCACTAGATCTACTTTGTGATTAAAACAAAAACCACTTGTATGTAAAAATTCTGGTTAGAAGCTTGAATATTTTATTTGAAGGCCATCTTAAAGATGGATTTTCAAGTAGGCTTTGAAGTATTACTCAGTTCTGGAGAGAATTGTCACTCACTGCAAAATGGATTAGGAAAACCATGAAGAATTCTGAAGGCTATGAAAGATTCTTTTGGAATACTGTACACAGGCTATAACAACATCTCTCTAGGAAGGGGTTTATAACCCCAGGGAGAGATTTTTAAATCTAGATTGTGTTTTGTTGGGTTGTTTTTTTTTGTTAAATGTATATAAAAGTAACAATGAGCTTGTGTATTTTTCAGAGTTGATCTTTATGGTTGTTGGAGTTTTCATGCTGTAGCTTATATAATTACTGATTAAGACAACCTTTTCAGCCTTGTTCTTCAACACTTTTCAAGTTGAGCTATTTTAAAATTGAGTTAAAGTCCAGTTATTTCCTATGCTGCCACTTCACAACTGGACAAAGTTTCCCATTCCTGTTTTCTGTAAGATGAGGTTTTGAATAACTCGTGAACTTCACATTGTAGCTCTACAAGGATGAGGAGAGATTATAGACTCCCAACCTTGGATGTCTTTAAATATATTTTTTTTCCTTCTAAGGTGCAGAGCAGGTCAGCCCCAAGGTTCAAAGCTTTTCAATATGGGCTTTGAAACTACTTGGAAAATTGATGACAGTGAGTTGAAGAGTGTTACAATTAAGACAAGTATTTGATTTGCCAAGACTTTGGCAAATTAAGCTCTTCTGTTTAAGATGCCATTCCAGTAAGGAAAGTTATATTTGTATTAATCCCACAACAGATTTTCATTGCTAAAAAATCAAATAGATTTCTTTAATTCCAGTTCTGCAAACTCATCTGAGATCCTGAAAGTCAGTTTCGTTCCTTTTCCATGCATTAGAAATAGGAACAAATGCTGTGCCGAGCAAATCTTGTTCTGTTACAATCTGTGTGGTAACAGTATGAGGAATCATTGTGTTTTAACTCGTAGACCTCAGACTTCAGTGGACTGAGTGAGGACACTGATACCTGTCGTAAATTCCCAGCAGAGTCAATAAACAGACAGGCCTTTCAGACAGAGTGCTTGATTAAATTGCGGTCTAAGGAATTAACGCTGTAGATGATAAAGAATACTTAACGAGGTAGGCTTCTAAAGTTACATGGGTTTAATACCCTCTTAGGTTTACAAGGTATGATGTTAGATGAAGTATCTTTTTTCTTTTAATCAGATCAGTACTTGTATGGGATTAGAACATGTATAATGACATGCAAGCCTGCTTTTTTTTTTTTTTCTTCAAAATTGAACTTTGTTTTGCAGTTACTGCGGTGGTCCAACTTCAGATACTGTTGCTGTTTCAGCTGCCTGTATCCTTAGATGCTTTGTCAGGTCAAAGCAAAGGGACCACTGGTTTGCCATTTCATGTCAGCTTGCTTCCCCATTGCTGCAGTGTCTTTTCTTCTTTGTGCCTTGCTTAAGTTATGAATTGGCCAGTAAATGTTTAGTTTACAGTCAGTGTCTGGTATGCTTTTTGAGCCTGAATTTACAAAGCATTTTGATCATTTTGGAGGGATGAATACATCTCTCTGTGACTTTAAAAGGAGCTGAATCTTCAGCATCTCCAGAGCAAGAGAGGCAGCCTGGCAAACTGATGTTTTTTACGAGAGAGTAAATGCAGCCAGTGTTTCGTTCTTTACACTTTAAATAGCAGATGTCTCTGACAGCTCTTTTGTATTATGACTTTGATTTTTATGCACTAAACTTTCAATCAGTATTTGCTGCTGCCTAAGCTAATAACTTGTTGCTTTGAAAATTGTGTCTTTCCAAAAGTCTGAGATGGATCTGAGCTGTGAAAAGTGGGGATCCAAAAGTTAGTGGATTCCAGCAGAGTTTTATTAAGAAGACCATTGCATCATGTATCACCGAAGCGCAGCTGGATTTCTTTCAACAGTGCTGTTAACGTGAGTTTCTGCTGGATCCTAAGTGAAATTAACTGGAAGTGTTGTGCTGTATTCCTCCTTTACAGAAAGAGGTGGCCAACCTGTGACGCTTGAGCCAAGTGGTGCCACTCCAGCATTTCTCTTGCTAAGGTTACCATCATGCCCAGCAGCAGGGCTGGGGAGTGACAGGCCTCCCTGGATCTGGGGAGAAGAACGCCTGTATCTCTGCCAGAGAACAGCTGCTGTGGAGCAGTTAGCACCCCTGCCTCTGACCAGCTGCTCGCTCCTCAGCACTGTGCTGTGTGCAGGGCAGGCACTCTGGCTCTTGAGCACAGGAAGATTTTAATTTGTGGCTCATGGAGTCAAAGGCTCGGTGCTTTGGGAATACGGGAACCTGTATTTTTTCCAAGTAATTCCTGTCCAGCGTCTTAAATTGTGTTTAATTACAATGTTGGTTCTTTTTATGTGAAACTAAAGATACGTATTTTTAATAAAACAGTCTCATAAGATGCATTTTATTTTGATTAATTTTATGGAAAAAACTAGCTGCTAAAATATGAAAGACTATGCCTGTTTTGATATTGATTGCCAGTCTTTGGGATGGTTTAACAGGCTTAAAATGTTGTGTATACTGCATTTTAACTCACTAATTTTATAGGACTCCTGCTTTAAATAAACAACCAAAACAAAAAACAACCACCAAAAGCCCAAACCACCCCTTCTGCCACCTTCTGAAAGCTTGACTGTTACTTATAATTTCCTTTTCCTGTAAGCTAGTCCTAAGAAATTCTAGGATTTCTTTTCCCTTTAAAAGCAGGAGAGTGATTTCCCTTAATCTAGAGGATCCCCTTTCTCTGCCTGTGGACGGGATGGGAGCTGGGGGCCGGGATCTGGTTCAGCCCCATAGCAGAGCCAAAGCATCAGCGTGACGTGGAAAAGAGCAAAGCCCTCGCCCTGCACCCGAAGCCCCGTGTCTCTTTCCCTGTGTCAGTTCTGCGGCTCGTTCAACCATCGCTGAACCAGCACGACTTGCTAACCCAGCTGAAAACTTCTGTGCTGTGTTACTTTTCATAGACTGCTAAGAATTACAATGTGTTAGTGTCACACAAGGCAGGTGGTAGTGGCATTAGCCATCCTCCTGGCCCGCTCCCCTCTGCTGTGCTGGCTGTGCTGTCAGCTGGAAAGCATGCTGCTGCCTTACGTGAGGAAGCTGATCTGGCATCCCAGGGACTTGCGACGGTCCAGAACAGCGGTAGTGGTTAGTGATGCTTCACTTCTGTTGCATGCTGCTCCTGGCAGCTGCAGCTCAGCAGCATTACAGCAACTTGGTACCAAGCCTTTCCCCATTGCGCTCCTTGGCAACAAACCTCTTGGCAATTTTTCCCTTGGTTTATTTCACAGGAATTGTGTTCACATATGTGGTTCAGCAGGTGTGTAATGTTACTTATCCATTGGTCTGAGTCGGCAGGTAACACACCTTAGAAATCGCATAAGCGTTTTTGTATGCTTTTTGTTACGCTGCTGCATCAGCATTCATCAAGCTGGACAGAAGCCTCATTGAAGGGTAAGAGGGTGGTTTCTGATCTCAAAACTGCTTTTTATCGATGTTCCAAACAGTCGGTTTGCTCATTCAGGTATTTAGCCTGCTAGGGATGGGAGCTTTGTTTTTTGGGTGTAGCAGCTGCAAGGAGATGTAAAGGCTGAGCACAGGGCAGGAGAAATCGTGAGCTGGAGGGTATGAATGGTTAAGGCTGTTTTGAGGAAACCGGAAAGCTGGACATCAGTAGCAGGAATGTTGTCCTAGTTTCTGTTCTAACAAAGAAAAAAATACGTAATTAAAGTTCTTAAGTATTTGAATGAGCTTCACTCAGCACCAAAGACTCCCAGAATACAATAAGCAGACTGGAAACACAGTGTATGAGTACCGCCAAGCAGTGTGTGTCCTTGGGAACCACAGATGTTGACCCAAGTGTTGAGCAGCACTTCTAGCTACATGCCATGCCAGAAGGTGCTGTGCAGCCACCACTGCCAAGGGTGGCATTTCAGCACCGAAGCTTGGCACTCTGCAGTCTCTGTATTACAGCACTTCCACCAGTCGGGGGTCTGTAACCATGGCTACTGCGCCAGGTTTTTTCCCAAAGCCACAACATATTCGTAAACAAACATGTAAGGTCACTTACAAATTTACATTGGAGTTTAAATAAATAATTGCAGTTAGGTAAAAAATGTTTCCTAAAACAGGTCCTGCATGTATCTTAACTGCAGATGCTTTCTGACCTACTATTCAAAAGGCTTCAGCATGCGATTTCTTGATGGGCTTAAGCAGATGTAAATATAGTCTGCTACCAGAAGATGAAATGCCATCTTCTTGCTCCTTTTGCAGTTTATCTTCTCTGCTTTTTTAGTTTTCAGCCTCCCAGGCAGCTAATCTGGTCTGCCTCCTGGTCACGAGTTTTACTGCCAGCACAAAGGAGGCAGCGGGAATATGTGGGTGGCAGCAGAAGGGCAAGATGGCAGCTTTACATTGATTCTTCATGGAGCCTTACTTTGAGACCTTTGTTTTCAAACTTAATGAGCAATTTACATAAGAAAGACTGTTGATTTGAATTTTTTTTAAGGGGGGTCATGTTTATTAATTGTAGAAGTTGTTGAAAAATGCTGCATTTTGAGAAAAAAATTGGATGTTTATTAGCAAGGCAAAAAATCATGTTTCAAAACATTTCAGCGTTTGTTCCGTCTTCTTCCATTTCATCCTAATTCAGTTAGAAAAAGAAGGTATGGCGAGGAGAAAAGGTAATGAAGCATAAGAGAGAGCTGACTTTTTTATTGAATTTGAAGATTACACTGCCTTAAGCCATGTATGTTTTAAGAAATCTCCACTGATAATGATATTAGTAAGGAAAAGAGCTAATTTTTTAATAGATGAATACTGCCAGATGTTAAGATATTTGCGTTAGCTTATAGGTTAGATCCAAACGGTTTAGCGTTACATCTGTTTGAAGACTCAGCATCATGGATGACTTACTGCACTGTTTTGACTCTTTAATCAGCAGCAATAAAATGCTCAGGTTCTTTCTACTTCTGTGCTAAGGTGTTCTATAGACAAGCTGAATTTCCTGGCAAAAGTATCACCTTGGGAAGCAGCTGACAAGGAGTTAGTCTCACAAAACAGGCTCAGTGGGAGGGTGTTTTCTTTACAGTACAGCTGCAGATAAATCAGACTGCGCAAATCTGGCTGCCTTCTGCGGCTGCCTGTCCTGCTTGATTCAATTACACTTCTCCCAGAGAAAGCCTTAAGAATACAAGCCCAGAAAAATATTCACCTTTCTGTTCTTTCTTAGGCCTGTGGTGCGGGCACTTTCAGATCTGACTTGCCACCTGCAACTCTGACCAAACGCTGTTGACCCTCACAACTGCAGAGGTGAGGATGTTTCCCTTGCAAATAATTTGGAGAGTCAGTGTTACCAACTGGGAAAGAGCTGGCTCTGCAGGCTTGGTGGCACGTGGGCAGCCACAGCACATGAGGTTTCTGGCATTGCAGCTTAGCAAGTACTGAGGTGCTGGTGGGGCTTTCAGCAGTTCTTTTGTCAGCTGCCGCTGGGTTATGGAGTTCATCATTCATTATGGTACATTAGTTCCAGTTAGTTTGCGTGTACACTTTCAAATGCCATGTGGCTGCACCTTAATTAGCCAAGGAGTTATGAGAACCTTGAGAACTACTAATCTTAGCGGCCGATGCCTGTATGCCTCACTTGAGAAGTCATCTGAGAGCTGTAATTTTCTCAGGCTCTCAGCACTAATCTGCTTAGAGCTCCTGTAGGAGATCTTGCACACTGGGCAGAACAGAATTTGCCTGGACTAGATTTCACTAGCCACAGTAAGATTCAAACACATCACAGAGATTTTTTGGTTTAAAACACAGGAAAAAACTCAAAAAAGTCATATTAGATAGATAACGCGAAAACAACGTAATTTAATGAAATATGCAAAATATGCCTCTGAGCTGCTTGTGTACCCATATTGAAGTACAAAAACCCCTACAGCTTTTGGGTTTGACTCTCAGGTCAGCTAAGTAAATTACCATTTCTTGAGAAGAAAGGTTGCCTTTGATCGTTTCCATCCCTAGAAAATGTCCTTTTCTCCTAAGACACTTTCTATGCATCATAACTGTCTTTGTTTCGTGGGCAGCCCCACTCCCAAAAGAATTCCAGGCTGTTCTCCTTGCTTTCCTAGCACAGGCAAGTCAGTTCTCTGGGTCCAGATTCCATCACAGCCCTCCAGATGGCATCTTTTATGAGACAACGTCTCAGGTGACACCTTATTTTTGCAGGGTGTCAGAGATGGCATGAGGGTCTGTAGAAGCTTCTGCATAGTCTACTATAGATAACACAGCAGACAACTGGATTTGCTTGAATACTGTCATAAATTAGCAAACTGAAGTTGATCGTGCTTCTTGTGTTGGTTCTGGAAATTATTTTTTCTCACAGCTATTTTTACAGTGTTTGGCATTTCATTTTGTGATTGACAGTCCTCTACTGTAGCCATTTAATACATTTTCTTTGCTTTATTTCTGTGCCCAGCTGTCACATCTTCCTCCTAACAGGAATAAACACAAGTTCCTAATGGCTGAAAGTTATTAATTTGTTTTACTGAGCTTGTAAAAGTTTTCTGTCTGGTTTGAAGCGATTATTATATTTCCTGAAAATACTGTGTCCAACTACCATGCATATTGTGTCTCTTGCTGGGTAAGTGCATAACTGTGACTGAGCATAAGAAAGGAGAATGTAGCAGAAAGCAGGACTTCCTTTTCCATTGGCACAGGCATGGACAAAAACACCAGAAATTTGGACATGAGATTTAAATTTTAAATCCCCTTTCAGTATACGATCCAGCCATAAACAAATTTGTCACCTACTTTCTAGAAAAAAAATGATCTCTATATCAAAACAAGGATTTGATCTGAGTTTTTAAAATGTCTGGCGTGTAGAGGCAGACGTTTGTAAACTCCTGGATCCTTGACATCACAGATCCATACCACAAGCAAAGAAATTTGGGCAGAATGCTGTCTGTGTCCACTGGAACACTGGTAATGCTACCCTTTCTGAAACAGTAGTTCTTTGCTGTGGGTAATATAGGTGAGTCTATATTGTGAAACTAAGTAACATGATAATCAACACTAACTTCTCTGTATCTGAACTTCTTCAAAGGAGCAAGTTCTAAGTACTTCCTACAGTCAAGATTCCATGTTCAGTAATTCTGGGATGTGTGCTGGCATGGTACGTTCCTATTTTTAAATATGGAGATATGAAAGAAGAACAGAAGGGATCCCTTTTCTGCAACAGTGTAGAACTGGTTTTGGTCAAAACTCCAGGAAAATAACTCGATACAGACAGTTTCTTAGTTAGCCTTAATTAAGGTGATGGAGAAAGGAAGATAGATCAAAGCTAAAACAAGATGTTTTGGTATTACAACTGGAATTACTTCAGTTATTCAAGGAGCAAATTATGTTAGCACTTTATACTGAAAATAATCAGAATAGAGATATATGAGATACCAGTACTGCAGTCTGTTCACAGCTATATAGCATTCTGAACCAAATTTGAGACTGCAGCAGGGGGAAGAAAAGCTGAAGTGCTGACAAGCCAGGAAATACACAGTATTAAGAAAAAGACACTGTTAACTCCTATGCTATAGATTGTGAAATGCCAAGAAAAAATCTGGTCCTCTCACAGTTTAGAAAATGGACTAAATAAGAGCAACTGTGTGGTTAAGTAATTCTCCCATGCTTTGGGATTAAATTGTTAGTTGATCTTTACCAGTTTTAACAGAAGAAATCTTTCAGAAGTTAGGTGTAAGGCCTGGGAAATAGCAGCCAAGGGGTATTTTCTGTCAGTTTGTCAAGCCAATAGTTTAAATTGAGTGGACTTACTCATTGGTGGAATGCAACAGGACCCTTTTTTTGTTGGGCTTTTCCATTTTGTGACCTGTTTACCCCACCCCAGCTGACTGCAGCTCTACAGAGTCTCTCTTGCCCCAGCTATGACTGAGGAGATTTAATAAGGCAAAGCCAATGATGAATACAAACCATGCAATTAAGTCTCATTACATTAATTCTTTCTGAGGAAAAAAAAGCAGAATCATGGAAACATATTTCTCTGGAGAGCAACAGCAATTTTAAACAGCAGAAAGCAAAGCAGCGTGATCCGTGCGGCGTTATAGCCAGGTTCCCAGGGAAAGCCTGTGCCCAGTAAAGCACAAGACGGGAGGCACCCACAGGAAATCATGGGTTGTCTATCTTATTTCACAGCTGGATGAATACTGTTCAGCACAGTTTTCAATTACAGAGGTGCTGTGGCAAGAGCTGTGGAAGGAATTTAAGTTTTATGTGAGACACATGGATGAAAGTCAAGCCGTCCTTTAATTACAATTGTGGTGTAGCTGGGTGTTAGGGATGTTCCTGTGTGCACACTCAGTGGGTTATACTCATTAACTCCCTGGGTGGTCTAGGAACCCTCAGCTAGTCCCTGCACAGAAGAGATACTCAGCTGAGCAAAGACAAGGTGACAGATCCAGCTCCTCAATACCTCTGTAACAAAGGATCTGACTAACTCTCGTGGGAGATGTTCAGGTGGGGATTTCAGACAGTCCGTAGGATTCCTCGCAGGGAATTCCTGCTGTGCCAAGACAAATTTCTACACTTAAACCTGTCATTTAACATCCTGGGTGGAGAACCTGGCCCTTCTAGAGACTCCTAGTGGTTCCTGCCACAGAATTTACTAGATTGCACGCAGATAAGATGCTTGTAAATAGTCTGTCCTGTAGATGCAGAAATGGTCACACAGGACAGTCTTTTTGCACATAGTTAATACAGTAAGGTGCTTTAGTTTAAAATAACCTATAGCAACAGATAATGTATGTGATTAAGTTGTCACACAGAATGGGGGGCAGCTGGGATGTGAGAACTGAGCAGAGAAGTGGTTAGGGGAGTCTCTTCTGATCCAGCGACTCCTGTCATTACCCAGACTGCAACCAAATGGCCTGTTTGGGACATCTAAACAATATTCTATGCCAAAGTCCCAATCATTATTTTTCTTCAGCAAACACTCTGTCCATTTTTTGTGCAGCCTTGCTCAGCCAAAAAACAAATCAGCCCTTCCATCCATTAAATGCTGCATTTAACAAATAGTCTTTGTCTAGATAAGTTCAATGCTTTCAAAAATAAATCAGTTAGCCCTGATAGCAGTGATCAGTTCAGCGCATGTTATGATAGAAAATACATTGCTCTCCCTTGTTTTAAACATTAGGACTAAATGTTAACAACTGTTTATGCATTGCCAAATTTTACTGAAATACAAGTTTTGAAGCACTTGGCTTGTCATTTTGTTCACAGTAGTATTACAACAAATCTAACAATAGATTATAATCCAATTTGACTGTGATTCAGTACTATTAACCATTCTGCAGAATAGTGCTCATAGCAGTGCTATTAGCAACTATTATTTTTCAAAAAAACTGTCATATGTAACGTGCTGTGAAAGTCAGAAGGCAAAAAATTTCATTATGTGCCTTTTTTGATGAGACTAACATTTTTATTTCTCAGTATAGCCACAAGATAATTGAGTAATTATGTACTCGTTGAACAGTACGTTTACTTCCTGAATATCGAATGTGTGGTCGCCTGAGTATTGTGCAATGAAAACCAAAGGAAATCAGCTACTACTTACCACCACCCTTAGCAGAGATACTGAACTGATCCTGTATATTCCCCTAGGCTTCCTCTCTGCCAGCCAAAAATCACCCTGGGTGCAAATCTCATTTCCATGACAGCAAGGGCCGACATCAATTGAGAAGATTGACTGACTTTAACTGTCCCAGTAGTATTCAGCTGATCATGTCTAAATTTATTAAGACCATTTAACAGCCAATTTAATCTCTGGTTTAATCTCAGGGTTTGCCTGAAAGATGAGATTGGGTCATTGTATTTACAGCAAAATTGCAAAACCTTGAATAAAGTAGTGTAACTTCCCCTCTATACTGCATTGTTCTAATGCCTGCAAATATCTGCTATCTGTGTATTTGTAGGACTGGAGCTAATCTGCTTCTGATACCACATCTAATTATTAGGATCTCTAGGAGTTCTGTTTCCGTGAAAATTATTTATGGAAGGGTGATTATTATAGGACAGAAGGTGGATATCGACTTGGAAGATCTAATTTTCTCTATTTGACCTTGAGAAACAGCCTGAACTTGTGGCTGCACCTTTTCCTCTATAAAATGGTATTATTCATACTTTGAATTTTAAGAAGATAGTTGTAAGAGACATTTTATTACAATCTGAATACACTCTTAAGGATAATTATGTGAAGATGCACATTCTTATTCAGCAGATCTGCCTCCTTTGGTATTTAATCACAGTTAGTACCCCACTTTAGCAAAGTACTAGACCCCACACATACCCTCTTGCATGACTTCAACAAAGCCTTAATATAAAGCCAACATGCGTTTCAGCGTGTCCTGTCGCTGGGGCGGAGGGGACACAAGTTGGGGGAAGAGGTTCTCTTTCTTCCCTGGGATATTAGTTGAGTCCTCACAATTCCTTCTCTGCTGTGCCAAGCAGAAGAATTTGGTCCCCTGCGCAGTGACTCAGCTAGGGTATCACTGATCTAGCTGAAAAACTTTCAGCTGCGTCAGTTCACTATAGGACTACAGAAATGTTTTTGTTCGTATACCACAGTGTTTGTTGGGTGCAAAAACAAGCATTCAGGGAGAGAGAAGCACAGACTAGCTTTTGTGGCAGCACCAATCAAAGTACACATCAAAGTGCCACCTGAAGATACATTAATGCTCCAGCCAGCCACAAACTAAACCAACCTTTTTGAGCAACGTGTTGCTGGAGTAAACCAGGGCCTATGTCCACAGCAAAGAAAACCAAGTGACATTCTAATCATTTACATGATTTAACATCTGAATTATTTACACATTGTAATCAGGTGAGCTGGGTAAACTCAGTCACAGTGATGAAGTAATTCTGTCATTAACAGAATGAACCAAGCACACACACAGACTTTGTAACTCATATTTCACCTTTGAGATTGTTAGCACTGGTAATAATGAAAAATAAACCAGCTAAAAAAACAGAAGACAAGACTGTCAGCCCAATCTGTACTTTGTTCAGCTACCCAGTGAATGGTTCATTCAACTCTTCTATCACAAGGGAGGCGCTGGAGCAGAGATGAGGAAAAGGGGCCAGAGCTGCTGCTGAAAATGCCTGAATAGAAACACTGCTCAAAATCCCAGGCAGATTCTACAGAGCTGGCAAAAAATCCTTGTTATTAGTTGAAATTGATATGGAATTATGATAGAAAAAAGCACAATCCATTTAAGTCCCAAGGTAGTCGGGGTTTTTTGGGGGGTTTTTGTGGGTTTTTTTTTCATCTTAACACATACTGCTTGTTCCAAACGCAGTTTCTTGGTAGATCATTTTTTCATGTCTTCTACACTCCATTTCCCAGGAATTTATGTCTGCCGAGGGAGTGGTTACCTAATCAATGAAAAAAGTGATTCATTACTGTCTGTATAGCTATTGTGAGACAATTACCGTAACTGCTCATAAATTATATTAATGGTTTTGTCCCCCAAAGGAATAACAAAACTAGATCAGAGAAGATGGATGTAACCGTACTTCCAAAGAGCTTTCAGCAAATTCTTTTTTCCCCCCTCTCCCACAACTCTTTGCTCTAGCTAAAAGATACTTCCTTTATAATAACCATGCTAGAAGCAACTGAAGAAAAAATCACAAACGCTGGCTTGGAATTTGAGCTGTGCTATGAGAAGGCATTCTTCACTGAATACATAAAAGCATCCAAAACTAAGATATAAAAAATTAGCTAGGGGACTCCCTCTCTGCCTCAAACATAGTTCAGTACATTTAATCAAAATCATGTGGAATATAACATAAGCTTTTGAGAAAAAGAAAATTTATGAGAACAGCTATATAAAGTCATTTCAAGGGCACTTTTAGCTCAGTATCTTGCCTAAAGTGGCAGTCAACAACAAATGCCTAAGGAAGAATGTCAGGAACAAAAGCAATCATATAATGCAACTTCCCGGCAGTGCACACAGCTTCAGGCAGTGTGGTCCAGGGACTTTCTGAACCAGAGGTGGTATCTTGGTATTTACTAACTGTTAACAGCCATATGAATGGAAAAAAAATCCAAACTTTCTGGAATAATCTGAACTTTTAGCATCCTTAATATCCAAAGACAGAGTTTCACAGCTTTAGCTACACTTTAAGCACTATATTTTCTTCTAAGCACTTTTGTTTTCAATCTGCTACTTGATAATTGTGTTCAATACCCTCCAGGTCTTGTATTAGAAAAGACAGTTACTCTGTGTTCACTTTTTCTGTGCCACTCATGACTTTATACATCTCTCTTGTATGCCTTCTTAGCTATAGTCTCTTGAATTATTACTATCTATGTAAACAGTTACTTATCTTTTGTAGACTTTGCACTCAACTATGTGTCTTTACTATTCCAAGAGCACCTTCCAAGTGACTCAAGAATATGGAAACAAGAAAAAAAGAAGTGTTTCAGAGCACAGAGATATATAGACTTGAACACGTGACAAAACCTGGTCTTCAGATGTCCCCACTCATTGCAGGGGTGTTGGACTAGATGACCTTTCCAACCCAAACCATTCTATGATTCAGCCAGCTGCAGAAGGCTGAAGTAGTAAGTCAGTATTGTCCTACGCTAAGCTCAGGTGAAAACATATTTGTTTCCATATTACCCACATACCTACGCTTTGGCTTTATTTTTCTAACACTTCCTGAAGACTGAGGAGGTGGGGACTCTGGTGCTACTGGCAAAAACCCAAAGATGATATAGGCAAAATGAAATTTACATAAATTTTTAATGCACATGGTGAAACTTAATTTAAGGTAAGGGCACCTTCCAGGCAGCCCCTTCGGCCAAAACTCTCACAAAGCCACCCTCATGCGGTGTAGCACTCCGTCAGCTTTGAAGGCCAACAGCCTTAGAGCCAAACAACAAAACTCAGGTTTGTTCCCTTTAATTTAACACACTGGGCTAAGTCACGAGAGTTACTAGCAGTTATCCACATTCCCTCTAAACTGTTTCCTGGAGCTACTGATCTCTTGCTGTGTGGGATTGTAGGGAGATTAATGTCTGCAGCAAGATGAGTCAAGTGTCTAAAGTTAAATAGGATGTCAAGGTCAAGCACTGTGAAAAATATTAATCTTGCTCCTCATTAAGGCTCAAGTGCATTTGCAGAAGCATCTCAAACAGCTAAGATCGGCTCTCCCTATGCCCACAAGACAATATACTCGCAATAGTAACAATGGTACCATTATACAAGACTAATAAAAGTGATCAGAATGTTGCCGGGTTTGAGAAGGAAGGTCATGCGCAACTGGAGTCACCGCGACTGAAACAGTGCCGTACTTGGAGGGAGTGCTTGCTTCCTACTTGGAGCAGTCATTCAGCATTAAAACCACCTGCACCAGTACTTTGGCTCCTGATTGCCCAATATCAAACTTTCCCTTCCTGAACACCATCACAGAGAAGCTGACAAAGGTCAGTTGTAGGACCACGTAGCTAAAGCGCGGTTGGCTGTCAAAGCATGGCAAGGTATGCCACTTCACTGGCCATTAAAGACTCGGTTTGGTGCCAACCACAGTTGTCTTGGGCCACTGAGATCCCCGGTTTCTTGCGCGTCCTTACCCTGCCATCTCAAGAGGGTTTGGGGTCTGTTTTATTCATTCTTATGACATATCGTGCAGCCCAATCTGGGTGTTTTGTACACCCCTGGGTGCTTCTGAGGGTGTTAGGTGCTTCTCTAGGGCCCTGAGAGGTGGGACACTGCAGAAAACCAGCACCTCGTTAGCCTTTTAAAATGGGAAGATCACGGCAAACGTTCATGTTCACTTTCATCTCTTTACTCCTGTCTCTGGCGGGCCCTGACGTGGGGATACTTTTGTTGGCTTTGCTGGATGTGGCAGCCTGCTGACCACCCTCGCTGACAAAGGGACACTGAAAAAGTGACTCCCTCGCCACCTCCCCGCCCTCACAGGGGCCGGACGAGTCCACACAGCAAGGGAGAGGCCTTGCCAGAGGGGAAAGGGCCCGGTACATCACAGCACCGAACCTCCAGCCGCAGCTCAGCGCCTCACACAGACGCGGCCGCACGCACCGGTCACTCACGGAGGGGGACGCACCCCCGGGCCGCCCACGGGACCCAGACCCCCGCCGATAACACCGCCCCCCGGCTTCCCGCCCGGTGGCCTCAGGGAGCGCCCCGCCCCGCCCCGCCCCGCCCCGCGAGCAGTTGGCGCCTGCGCAGCGTCAGGTCCTGTTGCGAGCGCGGTGCGGCGATGGCGGCGGTTCGGCTGTGGCCGCTGTGGCTGCGGAGCTTGGTGCTGCTGTGGGGCCGCGCCGGGATGGGGATGGGGCTGGGGCTGGCGCCCCCCACCGCCACGGCTCCGCCAGCACCGGCGCAGGGTAAGGAGGGGTGGGGGGCCGCGGGTTGGCGCGGAGCGGCGCCTTTTCCTTCCCTCCCTCCCCGCGGAGGGGCCCGGCCGGGGGCGCGGGCGGCGGGGCCTGCGCGGCCTGTGTCTCCGCGGCGGGGGCTGCGCCTGGCCCCGAGCGCGGCTAAGGCGGGCGGAGGCCCTCGCTCGGCCCGAGGCTCACAGGCCCCGGCGCCGCCCGGTAGCGCCTTGCGGGGAGCTGGCGGAGCTCGGGAGTTGCCCTGGTCCTCGCCGCAGGCTGGCTCCGTGCGGCGGCAGGGCAGCAGCCGCTCCTCGCCAGCGCCGGGGGAGGGACGGGCAGCCCTGCCGGGGGGGCAGCGCTCGGCTGCCGCCCAAGGGAAGGGGCGAAGGCAGCAGGGGTTGCACCGCGGCCCGCCCCGCCGTTAGCGGCGGTTCTGCGGCACGGAGACGGCGGCCGCCTCGGCTTTCTGTGTCCTGACTTGCTGCCTGGAAGGAGAAGCTGATGGAGGTGCTCGTGCCATCCTGTTTGTTCTTCTGCAATCGTTTATCGCGTCGCTGCTTTTAGAGTTCGGTTGGTGAAGCTCATCCTCAGATTTGGTTGCCATTAACATACGTGAGTGGAAAGGTGCACGTCAGGTTAGTTTGCGTTACATCAGGGTATCTCAAGTGGACCTTGACGTGTGTTTAGAGTCCAGTTTGCGGTGCCTCATTTCTTTACGGAAGGGTTTTTACTTTAAAAGGAAGTATCCAGCTTTGTGAGACAACTAACTTGAAGCAGGAGAGAAAGGGAGCTGTCAGTGTTTCTCTGACAGCTAATCGGTTACTGCAAGCTAATCGGTTACTTTCTAGTAGTTCTGAGAAACGTAAATAAAACCAAAGTTTGGTTGGAGCTGAAAATTGGTTTGAATTAGTAGTGGAGTTGCTTATGGACTCCCTAGGAAAGAAGTTTTCACATAGTTACGTGAGTTTAGAAGTTTTTTCATGAGACCAGTTGTTGATGTGAAAGTGGATCATGATACTATACAGAAAGATATCTTTAAGATAAAATATTAGAAATAAGGGTAAAGTGAAAAGTGCATGATGGATTGTTATGCCATATGCTTAATACTGTTTTGGTCTTAAATTGAAACAGTTTGAAAAAAGTGGATAGTTTTATTTTCTTCTTAGTAGCTGGTGCAGTGCTGTGTTTTGGATTTGGTTTAAGAATAGTGTTGGTAACATACTGATGTTTTTAGTTGTTGCTAAGTGATGTTTATACTAAGTCAAGGACTTTCCAGTTTCTCAGGCCCAGCCAGGACAGCTGACCTGAGCTAGCCAAAGGGATGTTTCACACCATAGAACATCATACTGAGTGTATAACCTGGAGGGAGTTGGCTGGGGGCCACTGACTGACTGGGCATTGGTCAGCAGGTGGTGGGCACTTGTGCATCACTTGAGGGTTTTTTCCCCTTCCTTTTGGATTTTGTTCATCTCCCCTTCTCCCTCCTTCTGGGTGTTATTTTTATTCAACAATTAAATTGTTATTGACCCTTGAGTTTTACCTTTTTTCCCAGTTCTCCTCCCCATCCCGATGTGGGTGTGTGAGTGAGCAGCTGCATAGTACTTAGTTGCCAGCTGGAATGACACTAAAATGCATATTGATTACTGAAGTGATGATCTGGTGAAGAGAGAGATGGCAGTTTTATGGTAGTTTTGCAAGACTGTGGGACCTTGGGTGCTATCCCGCTAAATATTTCACAAGTTCAGCACCTGTTTTACACAGGGCTAGACTGGCACAAAGCAGGGTTACAAAGGCTGTATTGTTCCCTGTTTCAGAAAATACCAACAGTACAGCTTTAATTGCTGGAGCAGGTGGAAGGTTGAAGAATAAAGAGTACTTGGAGGAAGTACTCTTACACCAGTAGGAGGGAACAACTGTTTAACTTGAAGAGCAGTGTTGCCCTGAGAAGGGGGGCAGAGCGCAAATTAAACTAGCTGAGAATAACCTTGGTGTTGGTGTTGAAAGGTTTCTGGTTGTCTGAGCAGTTGTGCTGTTTTGTGGTGTTTGAGGGTTGTTTTTTAGTGGAATAATAAGAGCTCCACCTCTTCCTCACTGATCTTAAGGTTGCGTGGCAGTCATCAGTCCTTAGTGTATCCTGGTATAGAGCCTTGTCTTCCTAAAAAACTTTTTAAAAACCTTTTGCAATATGCTAACTTCATGCAAAAATCCATATTGAAGGGGGGGGAAAGCTGGTTTTAAACAGAATAGTTTTATTGTCAGTGTTATTATGTGTTAACTCTATTTTGTGGAGGAGCAGCCATTGTTCTGTATTAGTGCAGTTAACCTGGTCCATGAGTGTGTCTCCCAGAAAGTGAGATCATACAGGTGGTTGGTGCATACTTAACTTAGTAGTTCCTCTGTGTGTAAGCAGCATTCTAGGGCATGAACAGTAATAGCTTTTTCTTATCTTGTGAGAATATAATCTTCATACAGTTACACTTAACAAGGTGTTACACTAAACTGTTTTGGTAAAAATTAAACTTATCAAAGTAATGCTTCCACTGCTTGGTAAACCACTCTTGGTGTGTGTCATGTGAATATGGGGTGTGTGTATGTGGAGATTCCCTCCGCCCCGGGTGTTTGATCTGTCTGTCAGCACCCCAGGAAAGCTGAGACCCTTGCGCCTGACCAGTTTGTCAGTGTCCCATTACAGGGACCCTTCACTGAATTGTAGGGCAATTCGACTGCCTTGTTCAGGGAAACACGCCAACAGCATAAGGGGGACCCCTCAGCGGGTCTTCCTACTTTATTCGATTTATGTTACCCACTGCTGGCAACCGCTAGTGTCCACAAAGGATTAACACTAACAGTTTCCGGCATAACACTTCTCATTAATATAAAATTATGAAAAATTAAGGTTCATGATTCACAGTGATAGAGACTGTCTGCAAAATCAAGCTTGAAGTGATACACGACCAAACTATATACAACCAAAGTGTAATCACTAATAACAGCCAGTGTGAGTTAGTTATTGAGCGCGCATAAGACCAAGTTGTTACCCAATAGGCGTCCCTATGGGGGGAGAGGACAGGTTCAGCCCGTGGACTGACCCCAGAGGTTACGATGGAGTCTTCCCCAACTTCTCCCCTCATCTGTTCACCTTTTATACTTCATAGTATATTGCATATTCATTCATCGTGCATAGGATTGGTTACAAGTTTCTCCCTTGTAATGCAAATCAGTACGTGACCTCAGAGAGCGCTGCTGAAGTTCTCTGCTAACTATGTGTGCTCCTCAAGGGGGGCTATTTGAGTTGGAGGTTGTGATCTCCCACTACCACAATTATCTCTGTCCTATTTTCAGCTAATTTTCTGTTGATGTCAGTGGATTGCAACACCGTATCATCCTGTTTCCTCTCATAGCTAGAGCTTTCTTCACTTGAATGCGTAACTTAGATGATGGTGTTCTTTTCAGTGTCTGTTGTGTATTTCTTGTGCTCCCCCAAGGGTGACCACCTTGATTAGAAGTTCCTTCATTCACAGCAACTTCAGAGCGAGTCAGACTGACCTAGCTTTGTGAACGCTGAATCAGTCTGGTAATCCGGGAGTTTAGACAGTTTCCACTGTGCCCTGGACTTATTTCAGTCCAGGACCAGTCCATTTCCATCACATTTAGGTGGAGCTTGAGTGACTCTAGTCATACGTGTTGCCACTAACTGCTGTCCCGTGCCCAGTGAGGTGTTACCTTGGAGGCAGGTAACTCTGGGAGGGAGGTGTGCGTTAGTATTCCAATGAAGTTGTTTCATCCGAGGAAAGTCATTTCACCACAGCGGTTGGCTCAGCCACGGACATCTCATGGATTCTTCACGTGACAACTGGTATGCAGCTTATCAGCTGTGTGGTGCCGTTGAGTTCCCATTCCTGCAGGGAGCACAACAAGCACGGCTGTGGTGTCTCCACTCCACTCCATCCTGGCTCCACCGTCTGTCACTCCCATCAGCATGTGCTGAGCTGGCAGGATGTGTTGCTTAGGGAACTGTGGGGATGTAGATGCCGTGCATGCCAACCATCCTGAAGGCAATAGCTGTATTTTACCCTAAAAAAGCTTTCTGTAATACTGTGCTTCTATTAGGACCCAATTTTCTCTAATTCACCCCCTCAAGGTGGCATTTCCCACAGTATGTAAAAATAATTTCTGATTTTATTACATATTAAGTGATTAATGCTGATGTTATATACTAGTATAGGAGGAATGGTTATGTTTGATAAATAGTGTTTACAATACAATGGGAATTTTTGTTGATAGTGCTGTTATGGCTTACATTTATTTTTTCCCCAATAAACATAATACAGTAATCCCTTGAAATACCAGAGGGAGACTTTCAACTTCATATCTGTTTGAATAATAATAATAATAAAAAAATCCAAAGCTGTCTTTTTTTAATATGCAGGTACACAATGCTTTAGCAAAGTGGTTTGGAAAGGATATTTAGGGTTTTCTTCTTTCCCAGTTTGAGAGGTGTTTTGTTCTATCTTCTGTTCTTGTCGAGAACACCCTAACTAGTGGCAGATTTATGTATCTTTTAAGTTCTGTGACCCAGAGAAAAATAGAAAGCAGAATGGAAAAAAACAGGTTTTTTCCGTCACTCATAATAATGTTAAATTCTGTGGCAGCAGTACATAAAGATGTTTTGATTCTTGAGATACATGTTGTGATGATGTATTTTGAAGTATTTTTGTTAAGACTTTTATACTGTTTTTAAGCATAAATAAGTCCAATTTTTTAATAATTTAAGTCCCTGTCTTTCGCTTAGATGCCAGTATAGGTTATCTGCTGCCGTATGTCGGGCATGAAAAGCTTATGAGATAACCCTTGATAGGAATCTAAGGAATGTTAAATTTTTTCCCTTTGCTGTAGATGGTTCAGTTACTGAAAATGTAACCACATTTTCAGAAGTCCTTGGTGTACTTGAATGCTTCTGACAGTACCTTGCTAATTTATGTTTGGAATTTTGCTTTGTTTTGGTGTTTAAATCTGAAATTGAAAATGTAAATAAGTATTCCTATAATAAGCATGGTGGTACTCCATGTGGAATAATCCCATTTGAAAGTTTTTGAGTTTAAACTGAGAGCTATTTCTGAATCTGCTTTTCACGGGGTTTTCCCATGAATTGGTACATGGGCCTTACGCTTAGGCTTTTTCTCATTTAGTTGGTACTGGTAACAATGTTAATTCGTACTAGATAAACGATAAGTGTTTTTTCTATATGGATATATTAATTAAAGCTAAATATGCTGGTACATAAAATTTTGAAAATTGAAAAAAAGTACCAGAAAGTTAATACTGAATTATGAAAATACTGAAATACATGGTGGTCTCAAAACATGCCAGTAATTTACCTCAGATTGATACCTGCTTGTGACTAACGCGGTTGTCCATTAAAAGTAGAACTGGATTCCTGATTTGGAGACATTTTCCCATTGTATTTGTACTATCAGTTGAAATAATAAAAAGTTAGTTTCATTAAATAGTATTAAAAATGATCATAGGAACTACAATTATTGGAAGAAAGATCCAGATTCAGACCTGGGGAGGAGACTCCCCCTCATCTGTCAAGTGGTTCATGGATGCGGTCCTGTGGGCAACGGATTGTTGATGTTGTGGATAAGAAAGACTGGTCTTAAGACAATAAGCATGCAGTATTTCTCAATGAGTCATAGCCTTCAGCTAGAAACTTCTGGGAATGTGAACACCAGTAAATATTTTCTTTTTTTGGGATAGAAAATGTTCTTAAAAATCCAATGAAAATACTCATTCCTGTATCATTTGGCTTTTCAAACTTCTGTTAGAGTTCTTGTTGATGTCCTACAAAATAACTTTGTGTCCTATGTTTGGAAGTACTTGTTTAAAATCATGTTATTTGGACAGCTTTATCTTTAAACTTTTTTGCCCCAGAGAAAGGTTAGTATCTATGGGATGAGGACCAACCCTAGGCAAGGGCCAGCTTTCGCTAGGCTTCCAAAACTTGGAATGTTCTCTAAGTGGAAGTGAAAAGTCTTAGAATTTCAGCAGAGGTACAGGGAGGCTCTTGGGTTACATCTCCTATGTTGTCCTTGGAGAAAGCAAATTGAAGTTAAGGGTAAGCTTGACTTGTTTCCCTAACTATGCCAGAGCTCATACTTAAATGCTTCATATCTCTGCTACAGTTCTCCTGTATGGAATGGAATTACTGCACTTTCATTACTTCAGTCAAAATTGTTGTTATCTAGAAGTGGGGGGGGGGGGGGGGGGAAAGCTAAACATTATGTTAAATGGTTGGTGTTACTGAGTAAAAATAAATACAGAATCTTTGTGATTTGTGGTTTGTTTTTTTTTTTTTTCTTTCTAGCATGCTCAGAGTTTTCTCAGAGGTCCTGTGAAGAATGCTTAAAAAATGTTTCGGTAAGATTTTTAACATCCTTTTTATTTGATGAAAATTTGATGATTTTTCCACTTAATATGAAATAGGATTGTTAGGGCTTGTCTGGCTGTTTGGTGGGGGTTTGGTTTTGTTCTTAGTGGTGAATCTAGTCAAATGACCTGTCATAAGAGGAAGTCGAAGTCGAGATCAGTCAGTTCTATTATCTGTTGGTTTTTTAAATGGTAGTCAGCTGGTGTGCTGGTTCCCCTCTGTCACACTGGATGCCAGTGTGCTTTCACTTTGCCGGGGTTGCTCCATGATTTTTCACTCACGGTGTTCCTCTCCTTTGTCTGGAGAGGACAGACTTTGTAGAATCTGAGCTTCCAGTTTTGGCGTGTGCTCAGTGCATCTGTAGTGTGACTGAGCAAGCTGACGTTGCTGCTGGGTTAGACTCATCCTCATTTTGCGAACAGCACTTAAGTAAATTTCCATCTTAGGAAAGGGCTAGATAAACTGAATCTTATGTGGCTAAAACACCTTGCATTTCTTGTATGCTGAATAGGAGAACTAGGAAATTAATGTAAATAAACTAGAAATGCCTTTCTCTGGAGATGTCCCCAGCAGTGCATTTAACTGAGGTAGACTGGATCAGTGCTTTGTAGGTGTTCAGACACGGCATCTCCACTGACTACATCAGACCATAAGTGTTCAAGACTGCCAGGCTAGGTCACCATTCTGGTAGCAAAGTGTTCAGACTTCCAAAGAGATTGCAATAAGGTAGACACTAAAACAATAGGTTTCCCCCAGCCCCTCTTCTGTCCCTTACTGGAAACCTTTTTAGCTTCACAGTAAGGTTTGTGATAAGTATGTATGCAAAAGGTGTCTGTCTCTGCAGAGTAGAAGAAACTTCCACATCTGAAGTGAGAGATTGCCCTGAATTCTAACTTCAGATGCCACTGAAAAGAAGTATTTCAGGAATCTAAGTTTCATAAGCTACTACAAAACTTTCTCACAAGGGAAAATTGAAAAATATCTGAACTTACCTGTTCCATCCTTTTTTATGCATCTCTTGTCTTTTTAAGGGGAAAAAATAGTAATTGCCTTGTACTGATATAGTTACTGTGTGTTATCGGACCTGTACGTTTGTCATCAGAAGCATGGCATTGTGTAAAGAACTCATCTTCAAAAGTATAAAGTAGGAAATGGAAAATATGGGTCGTTAAAGATGTGCAGCACTACCACTGGTGTGACTGTCACTTCAAATAAGTGCTGCTGCTGCAGATAGATGAGTGCAACCTGAGAGTTCTGTGTTCTCCTTGGGAGAGAAATAAATACTTTAGCTGTGTTTTTGTACTGAAGACAACTGAAGACACTAACAGAGTTATAGATACATCATTTTTGGAATGTCAAACCAGTGACTGATGGATGATTTAGGGCAGCTGCTTCAACAGCATCAGTGTTAACCTTGAAGAAAGGAGTTTAGACTTGATTCAGACAATTTGCACATACATTTTAAAGAAAAGGCTACAGAGGACATATATTAGCATTTGTGTGAGCAATACAGAAGCAACACATTGCTGAATTACTTCGTTTACTTGCTTCAGTAGAAAAAAACCCCCTGGTTTTCATACTGGTGATACTATAGATAGCAGATAAAAAGAAAAATTAAACATTTGATAAATAGATAAAAACAATTCCAAACAAACCATAAAATGTAGTAATTTACTGCAGTTAAATAGAATTCTAATTCAAAAGGCTTAAATTTTGTTTATCATAATTATAATTGTCTTGGTCTTTAGAATTGATGAATACTTATTTTCTCGTGTTTTTATCAATAAGTCCTGAGTGGTGATTTTAGAGGTGTGCTGTTGGTGT
Organism: Falco punctatus; assembly: GCF_963210335.1. Taxonomy (NCBI): domain Eukaryota; kingdom Metazoa; phylum Chordata; class Aves; order Falconiformes; family Falconidae; genus Falco; species Falco punctatus. Next base: position 75,300,436 of record NC_137583.1, read on the forward strand.
AACATCTCATTCCTTACAATATGATACATTAAAAAATAAAAGATAAGGGGTTTGGTTAGAGCTGTTGAATCCTGAAACTCAGTGTGGTTACCTCAAGGAAATATTTACTGGTATAACTAGTAGATTACCAGGTGTATTGAAATTTGTGAACTCTATCTGGTAATGGATAATGTGTAAATACCTATTGATTAACATCTTGAGAGCTTTCCCTTTAACTCCATATGACTGTGTAAAACAAAATACATTAGCACAAGTACTAGTAAAAGATAAGACTACATTCTAGAATCTGTGTGCATGTGCAGAACCTCAGCATTCTGGAGTGTTTTCCAAAGTGTCATCTTCAGCTTCTGAGTAGTCTCCCAACATGCTTCTCCCCTCAGCTATTTATTTTTGTCATTTTCATCTTTGTCCTAATAACAAGTGTATGGAACCTAAGTTCTTGTGGAAAATGGATTTTAGGCAAGCTAAGCATTTAAAAAAAAAAAAAAAAGGACCTAACAGCTGCTATAGGAAATCATGATTAAGAAGTACAGTCCATTTTTTTGAAGGAAAGGTGGGGATAACAGTCACTTGCATACATCCGATTATAGAGAAAGAAGCATTCATTTTGTGTTCATAGTTACTATCTTATCTCTTTTAATAGTGAGAGTATGTCCTTAAAATGAGTATGGACTGAATTAAATCATATTGTACCTCATTATCCATGTGAGACTGCTAAAATAAAGTCAGTGATATCTATCAGAATGTGAACATGCTTGCTGGCATACTCTGCGGAGGATATGATTGACATCCAAACAGAATATCTTCTGTCTTCAATTTTTAGGTTATGTAGATGAGTGTTGAAGTTAAGGTTATCACCCTTGAGTATTTAGGCTTTTTTTTGTTTTTTTCTGACTTGATTTTGACAATTAGTTCAATTCTTAGAATTGGGAATGATTAAATTGAAATATTTTTTTTTTCCTTTAGCCTCTGCACCAATCAGTAGCTGTATCAGATACTGCCTTTTGGGCTACTCATGTTTTTAGTGGTTAGATGCAGTAGCAGTAGATAAGAGGATGCAGTCAGCCTTTCTGTATTTGTAGTTGTCACCAGCATTATAGAATCATTCAGGTTAGAAGAGACCTCGTGAGCCGTGTAGTCCAGCCTCCTACTCAAAACAGGCTCAACGTTACATTTGAACAAAGTTTAACAATGACTTTTAGTCTGCCCCTTCATAGTCATTATTTTAGAACTGTTAATTCTTATTAAATAATTGATCCAACAAAAATAAGCATGTTCTTATCTAACATCCTTGATTAAAATGAAAACTTAGGAGGGCTGTTTTTTTGCAAAGATTATTCTACATTCTTAATTATTTCTGTTGATGTGTCTTTATGGGTATGTTTGACTTGTACAGTCTACCAGCTACAAAATATGAATGTATTTTTCTTGTCTCTTCACTCTTTTCAAGAGAGCAGTATCTACTACAAAACAGTTTCCTTTGTATTTAAAGTTTTCTATCCCTTTAGAGCAAGATAACAGACTTTATGCAATTGAGGATGTAAAACAGCTCATCCAGGAACTATTCTTTATCTAACAGTACTATCAAGAACATCTCTATTTCTATAATGAATCCTAAAACACCCTGTTCTGTCAAGGATTTTTTTTTAATGTTATCCACAGCTTCTTCACTGGCAGAGTTGTATGGTAAAGGAATTTTGAAGGAGCATTTACTTTAACAGACAAAACCCAAACCTTATGCTTGATGCTTAGTGATGGCATAAAAAGCAGAAATGTTGTGCTGCTATTGTAACTATAATACATGTAAGAAAGTCTAAATTTTAAAAATATCCAGATACGTAAGTGTGCACAAGTAAGGTACCCAGTGTACTTTGCGATACAGGTTGGATAAGGCTTTATCTTCTACTACCTTGCTGCAAAATCTCCTGTAGAATTGTAAGGATTCTTTGTTTTCTTTCTGTTGATAGTCATGATACAGGGCTGAAGTAAGATTGTAGGTGTATTTCTATTCTTTAAAGTTGCCAGGTGTGTTAAGATTATGAACAGTTGGCTTCCTGTTTTTGTATTTCTTGTTAATTTCAGTAATTCTAAACCCAAAGCCACTTTATCATCAGGTATCCAAAGTACTTCAGTATGTTCCCAAATGTTTTCAGGCTAGTGTAAATGTTTATTACCTGTAAGTACAAAATATAAGTACTCACGATTCAGTTTGGGCTTACTTAGGAATTGTACCAGGACTTCTGTAGGTTTTACACTACAAAACACTTTCAATATATCTGTACAGTATTGTATTCATTTAAGAATTCTGTCTGTGGACAGGAGCACTAAATTGTAAACTTTTTTTGAAGATCAGTAATTTGGCTTTTTTGTTTCTTTTTCACAGTGCCTTTGGTGTTACACAAACAACACTTGTATTGATTACCCTGTAAGAAGCATTCTTCCACCGTCTTCATTATGTTCCCTTTCAAATGCTCGATGGGGAGTTTGCTGGAGTAGGTACTAATTCTACTTTTGCTGTAGAGAATTATTTATGAGTATGATTAAAGTAAGACTACAGTTTACTAGAGCTATTTCCTGGTGATTTATTCGGAGGGGTCAGGGGAGGGGGCAGATCTCTAATCTTCTGGGCTTACAGTTATTGTTAAGGGTCCTTTGTGAACAACCAGTGTAGTTATGCTGATCCAGTGGCTTTAAAACATCTATGTAGTGAAGTTCTGTTGACAGTAAAGTCTAGACTGGGAACCAGTGATGTTGGAATATTCAGAGTGTTTTATGTACATGGTCAGGATTCATCTGTTTCTTAAACCATACTTCTGAGGTACAAAGAAATAAGGTAGTTTACCTCTTGACAAATGGTGACCATTCTTAACCTTTCTAAAACTTCTTAAAATGTTGAATGATATGCCTGGATCCACAATTTGTATAGCATAGTCCGGTGGCAGCAGTGAACCACAGAAATGGAGCCACCCAAATATTCTTAAATGCTGTTTTTGCTTAAACAACTGGAAAAAAAAATGGTCTATGGGTGCTGAAGGCAACACAGTTAAGGTTAAAAAGGAAGCTGCTGTGTGCTGCTGTAGATTGCAGTACTGCATCATTTAATTGTTCTTAGATTTCTTTTTGCTTTGCATGTTGCATTACAAAATAGTACAGTGCATGTGGTGCCGTTGGGGTGAAGTCTTTAGAGCTATTTCTGCAACACTCTATATACAGATCTGAAGTCAAACTAGACTGGAACAGAAAATAAATAAGATATCAGTCATATGAAAAGTACAGCTTCAGTCCAGCAAGGCAAAGGCTTGCTGCTTTCCCTGTATTTGTTTGTGAACACCAGGAGGCTAAAGGACGAACAAGTGGGGATGACCTATCCCTGACTGTTAGCTGAGAATTAGAAGAAAGTTAACACAGTGCAGTGAGATTAGTCTAAATTAGAGTAGCAATAGGTTTTTGCTATAAAAATGGAGTGTGCAAATTTCTGAACACTACCACTTCATATAAACTCTGCAAACAGAGGGACTAGATTGTAGAGTACAGGAGAACTTTATAAATTCTTTAGTTCTTAGCTGAAGGGCTCTGTGCTTTGTTTTTTGAGAGAAAGCATTTATGCTTAGGCTTTTGTAGATTTCAGAGCTATAGAAGGTATGTAATTTCACTGAGAAAGCTTCTCTTTTTTTTTTTTTTTTTTTTGGAAATCGGGCTTTCAGTATTAGTAAATGCTGGTACTATGAAATGTTTAGCAGACTTCTTCTGGAAGTGTGGGGACCTGACTGCTGCTAGCAACTAAGTGCCCACACAGCTGGTTACTCCCCTCCTCCCTTGGCCCCAGCAGGATGGGGAAAGAACATAGAACAACTCATGGATTGAGAGAAAGACAGTTTAATATGTGAAGGATAAAGGAGGAGAGGAATAAACCAAAACAAACGACCAAAAAAAGACCAAGTAAAGGAAATTGCTTACCATTGCCCACAGATGCCCGTCCAGTTCCTAAACAATAGTCACTTTGGAAGCCAGATAGCCCCTCCACTTACTTTTTCCTTTACCTTGGGTTTTATTGCTGATTATGGCATTATATGGTGTGGAATACCCCCTTGGTCAGTTTGGGTCAGCTATTCTGGTAGTGTCCCCTCCTGACTTGTCCAGTCTTTTGCCTACCTCCAGCCCTATTCTCTGGGAGGAATGGAGTGAAGGGGGGGAAAGAAAATCTTGATGCTCTTCAAGGTGGTGAAAACATGGGGGTGTGATCAGCACTGTTTTAGCCAGAAGTGCAAAACATGGCATCATACCAGCTGCTATGAAGAACGCAAACTTTCAGCCACACGCAGCACAGAAATGCATGTCCTTTTGCAAAGCAGTGGTTACTGGTATCTAAGGGTGTTCTTGGCAGTTTACTCCTGCTATAGAAATGGCTTCTACCTTGGGTGCCGTTTCTTTCTAGATGGAATGTCGCTTAAACACAGAATTAAAACTTTGTAATGGAGCACGCTCAGCAAAAAAAGTAAAAGTGGGAAAAGAATAAAGAACCCAATCGTAAAAAAAAAACCCAGATATGCATCACTGTAATAGATATTTTTTTTTTACAAATTATATGCAGCAGCATGCCATGAAAATATATAGTCTTACTGAGACTGTCCCCTTCAGACACAGCAAGAAAATTAATTACCTTGTGAGCATGGTGATGTGTTTTTCTTTTTGTGAATAAAATGAAGAGATGACTGTTGCTGAAAATGAAGGTGAATGTTGTAGCTCTCAAAGTCAAAAACAAATGACTGGCTCCCAGTTACAATTTTATATGGAATAAGATATGTTGACAGATTATTAAGCAGCAATGAAGAAAAAAGAACACTGTAGAAGCAATGTAATACAAAGTATTGGTTTTCATGAATAGTCAGCAAATAAAATACTGGAGACAGAAATGCAGACTGAAAACTGACAGTCTTTCTGCACTTTAATAGGTTCAAAATATATTCTTTTGCTTCAATTAAATAGTATACTTTAAGATGGAGATCAAAACAATTTTTTGTTTTTACTTCACTGAATGGAGTATATTTAATTCCTTGGAACCTGCAGGGAAGTAACAGAGTGAGGAATGTGGTATGGTGAAACGTGTTACTTTGAGAATTTACATGTTCAGAATTTACTTTTGTATTCTAAGTAGAAACTGTATATTAATCTGTATTATAAACTGTACCAAGTAAGTTATAACACAGAAGCAAAAATATTTGCTGGCATTTAATCTTTGGCAAGATCTGTGAAGGATATTCCTTGGCCAGACATGAGTTGGTGAGACCCGTAGAAAAGTAACGGGCTCTTTGGTTTGTGCATGCGATTAGAGAGGACAGACCCTCTGAACTTCATTTTCTAAATTTGATTCTTACCACTAGTACCCTGAAGCAGTAAAAAGTGCATGTGCACTTTGTATTATTACAGCAGCATGAAGCTGATGAATCTGGTAAGAGTTCAGAGGGATTTATGTGGGAGAAGACAGGAGAGACAGCTTCCCTGCCCCCTCACCCCATCATGCTTTAAAATAGATGGTGTGGGGAGAGGTGTTTAGTTTTCATTATCACTGTTGTAACAACTTCCTTGATTTCATTTTGCCCTTTACAGAACTCCTCAAAGTTGCATCTAGCTTTGCTTGTGTCATCCCACTTTGCTTTCTTCTAGGGCCTCAATTTTATTCCACCACCCCACACCCCCCGCCCCCCCCCCCCCCGGGAAATCAGGTTTCTGATTCCTTTTTTATGAATGCAGTCCTGTCCTGGTTTAGACAGCTATAGTTGTTACAGTGTATGTTTTTAAAATAATACTCTCCTCCCCATTTGTTAATCATTGGACGTAGATGGTGACTTAGGAAGTTTTATGTGGAGTTTTATATTTGCTTTTTCAAATCCTCTGACGTTTTCATCTTACTTCATTTTGCTCTTTCTCTGCTACATGTGATGTGTGTACACTGTTGCTGAATCCATGTGACTTTTGTTCATGCTGTACATTGGCTAAAAACAGAGAACAGAACTGTGGCATCACACCAGTAGATAACATCAAATATTACAGGGTGACTTTTAATAATTTGGTATATGTAAAGGGTAACTTTACATAATATCTGTTCAGTGTAGATTATGCATAGCAGCAAAAATCAAATGTGATACGGTGAGTTTAAACTGGGGTAGTTGCACAGAATTGTGTGTTTGGGTTTTTTGTGCATACAGAGATGAAAAAGTGCTTGGGAAGGAGGGGAAGAATTATCAGGAAAAAAAATGTTAATGCTGGAGTCTAACAAATTGAATATATTCGTATTTTTCAGTAAACTTTGAGGCTTTGATTATTGCCATAGCTGTTGTAGCTGGACTCATTCTGGTGTCTGTAGCAGTCTGTTGCTGTTACTGCTGTTACTGCAGAAGGCGTTCCAGGAGGTAAATACGTCTATTTGTTTCCTGTACTAACTTCGAGTGCTGGTGTTCCCTACCTACCTACAATTTTTACTCTCCACTATACTAAGAATCTTTTCATTTGGAAGCAATTTTGGTCAGTTTGCTTTATTTGTTTGAGACATAACAGAAAGAGGTGATTAGTGATGGTACTATGACCCTGGAAATCATGCTGGAATGACACTGAAGTGATGCTATGATACCATCACAGATGTGCTCTTTAAGCTATTGCTTTACCCTTCTACATTTTACACTTCCTTATTAAGAGTGGACATGAAATATTTCATGAAATAAATACTTGCTTTTTGTGATAACAGAACAAATAATTTCATTCAAGGTGAGCACATGTTACAGCAAAAAGGGACCAGGTGGGTAACGAGTAACTGCGCAAGTGTTCTACAGCACTTGGTGTCCATGCTTCAGAGTTTGCCCTAGGATCTGTCAGCAGACAGTGTCTAAGTGATTAGCTGCCTTTGCCAAGTCAACAAAATCTAAATGTAAGATGATGCTTTTTTGCTCTAAGTTATTAAAAGTGGCTTACTTTCAAGTAAAGTAACACTGCAAAACTTAAATGTTCTTTAGATCTTGCAGAAGTAAGCCAGAAATGGCAAAGTTTTACAAGTCCTCCAACTGGCGAATATCCTTCAAAGGGAGGGAAATAGTTGATGAGGAGCTGAAAAAAGTGAGTCAGTGCTGCCATGTGAAGTGGTCAGTGTTTATTCCTTAATGACATACCTGGAAAGCCCTGTTTATTGGGACACCACAATATGCTTCCTTCTATCGCTGAAGTTTTAGAGTCTGGGTTTCTGGGCAGTGTAGTTTCAGCTAGCACTGTTCTTTTTGTCCTTCAGTGCTTCTTGTGTACACAAAATGTGGACCTTACTTCTTGATTTGAAATACTTTCTGTACTGTTTCAAAGACCTGTGATTAATTGTTCTTGTTTGATGGTTTTTTAAAAAGTTTCCACAGCTGTACAGTGTTTAGTGCTGACCTTCAAGCCAGAGAAATATGGTCCATCTGTGGCTTTAAGAAAGGAGAAAATAATTGTAACATTTCATTCCCTTCTCTCTTCCCTGAGGAAGATGCATGCACCTGTTTTGCTGGTAGACTGGTCTACCAAATCTGTCTCAGTGCAAAAATTGATAACACTTTAGCCCTGTGCTGATAAGCCCTGAAGCCCTATAGAACTGTTTTAGATTTTACATAAGATCTGCCAATGTCCTCTGCAGAAGAACTGAGCTAGTCCCCTGTGGCTGACATGCCAACAAATAAAGCTTGATTCCTGTGAAAGAGAGATTTGTGCCAGACTTCAGTTTTAGTAGCTAAGTTGTCAATCAGTACTGTAACATCTAATTCTAAAAATAGAGGTTTAGTTGAAAGTCATCTTATGCCAGGACTCCAAAGGTGTCAAGCTTAATCTTCTGACGCTTAGAGGATTTAAAGGTCTTGTCAGAGTGGGGTCCAGCTTATTTCAGGATGTATTATTACACTGAAGCCTGATATATTACTGGCTTTAAAACCACTGATTCTCAGCAGGAATTCTTTTGCTCAGTTTCCTTGGTTTTGGGGATTCCTTTTCCACAAAAGAAGCTTTGTTTTTTAATGAATTGGAAGAAGGAAAAATTGTAGAAATGCTGTATTAATCTGTTTTACTGACTCTAGATGTGTTGTCTCAGATCTTGGGTCTAACCTTGCTTTGCAGAAGCATCAGCATTTCTTCTAGGTGTTGGTGGTTTTTTTTTCAGCTGTGGGGTTTCCGTGTTTAAGAAGCCAGCACTTATCTTTTCCTTGAACATGGAGAGTACTTAGGTGCATTAATCCCCACAACAGTAAAATAGCTGGCTTACCCGAGTCCATCCCTACCACAGGAATCCTATAACTGTTGGTGTGTTGTTTCAGTTCATTATTTTTTTAATCTTGTATTCGGACTTTTAAGAGTCTGGTTCCATGTACTTCAGGTATAACTATTCATGAAACTATGCTAAATAGACTGTCTGACTTCTTTAGTTTAACAACTACTTTTAAATTTGTATAATTTCAGACTTTCTGAATTTTGAAGCAAAACTCAATTGCTTCAAAGTGTCTAGAAACCAGAAGATATGTAAATTTTTTTTAACTGTAGGGAAGAAATATATTTTACAAATCCTGTACCAGCGTTTTATTTATTTGATGGTTTTATATTTTGCAACACCAGTGCAAAGTGAGACTATTGCAGAGTTACAATACACAGAGATCTCTAATAAAGTAGTTTTGCAGAAGGGTCCCCAAGAATGGGAGCTTCTGATTTTCCTGGACAGGCTAACATGGGGAATTGACTGGTTTTACAGAAGGGTCTAATGTTGTTTCCCGATAAAGGTGAGCTGTTCCATGTGTTTCCTGCTGCTAAAAGTCCCCAAGATTTTTCTGGTTTTTTGTATGTGGAAGCAGAGGAACTGGAAGATTTGTATGTGAAACATTACATGGATTCTGAATTACTGGCTTTTAGTTAAATGACTAAGATATTCAGTGACTCATGGACTGATTGAGCAGATGGAAAATTTGAGTTCAGATTTACAATTCTGACACCAGAACTGGTAAAACATTTGACGTGCTGTAATTCACCACTGGATGTCACTCTTGCTTAACTTGTATGTTGGTCGCTGCAGATGTGTGGTACTACAACTGTTATTTCTCTATTAGCAGGTGTGTTATATTGTAAATATTCATATCAAACATCTTCAGATAGTGCATTCGGTTTTGAAAAATGATTAGCAGCTGGGGAAGCATGGCAGGTGTCCATTCACTAATCCTGAAGAATTTTCATTAATTCAGTCAGGAAAAACCCCAGATAAATAAAGAGTTTGGCATTTGCTTTAGCGTTCTGTAATTCTTACATGGTCTATCTAATGGTTAAGTGAAGCTGAGCTTTCTCCAAGGCAGGTCACAGAGCTTAAGTGCTTGCATTCAGTAGGGCATATCTGCACATGCACAGTTCAGATGTATTGTATAGGCTCAGTATTTCCCAGAATCACGCAGCTGATGCACTCGGGTAAATCCTTGCTTGTTCTGGAACAGGGAAGACAGCTGCCAAGATAGTTCACGCTGACTGCTTTCCTGGGGGCAGCTTGAGATTGGATAGTGATGGTAGCTGAAAAAAATAAATTGCTCTGACATCAAAGACTTAAGACCATCAATCTTCTTCCAGGGGGCAACAATGGACTTAAGTGTACATGTGTAGTACACTTACTCTAAAATGGGTGTGACACGTGGGGAAAATGGCAGGTAGGAGTCCTGCTTCTGAAACAGTCTGCAACCTGTCCCTAAGAGGCTCTAAATTGTCCCATGGAGTCTGAAGGGCACATTACTACAGTGAGTGAAGCGTTTAAGTATTATAAAATGTGAAAGGATAATTCTATGAAGTTGTCAATTATACTTAGCGATGAAATTTTATATGGCTGTGAAGAGGTATCTCAGGTCAGACTATAAATCCTTTTTGAAAATAAGTCATACAACTAAACAGTGATTGCCTAGCAGTGAAAGTACTTTTTCTTCGCTTATGCTTTCTTTCCTTCCTGTTTTTTTTTAAGTAAGCCAGATGAAGAGGAAGAATGGCTAGCTAGAAAGAAAGAGGAACGAAGACTACAATCTCTTCAGAGGTAAGTCTTGACAGTGTGATAACGTAGCTGTACACTTCATGGTGATAAAGGAGTATTCTGCACTTTGAAGGAGTATGTGGGTACTAAACAAAGAGGTGTTGTGAGGTTAGGCGTGACGATGTCAGGTTTTTACAATGCTTACTGTGCAATTTGTGAACCTGATTAGGAGCCTGTATTTCTATAAGTGAACAAAGATTGAACAGGTGGTTGCTCACTGTGGCAGGTACCAGGAGTGTTCTGTGCCAGCCAAGAGCAAACAGGAGGGATGTGTCTGAAGTCTTGCTTAGTCTGTCCTAGACTACTCTTGTCTGTGGCGTGAGTTAATGCCTAAGTGAGGCTGGGATTCAGTGGTAAAAACCACTCCTTGGATTCATTTGGTAACTGGTTCTTTTTCTTTTGAAATCTGGCTGGCAAAGGTAGAGAAGTTGATAGTGAGGTACCTATCAGACATTTTCTGGAAATAGAAAACTTTGGCTCAGATCTCACTTTAGACTACTTATTTCCACTTTTCCATCCTTTCTGTTAAAGCTATAGCACAGTGTAGAAAGAAGTGCTGGAATCAGCGGTGATACAGTGCTTCTCGGTGAGAACAGTATTCCTTGAGATGTAGTTTTATAGCTTAGCTCTCTAGTGACTCTTCATAGCTTTTACATTATTCTTTAGAGAAAAAAATTTTGTAGGTAGGACTATGATACCTGGTACAAGCCCAGTTGTACCTTTTGAATCAGGCTTCCTTTCGTGGTCTTTATGGAGATCAATTGTGGATTAGCTTCAGCAAGACAAGAAGAGAGTCCTAGCCAAACTGATGCTAGCTTAGAGCTCTCTGATGTGGGTTTGAATCCCCACAGACTGACAAGGAAATTGACCTTGGGTTTGCCGCTTCCTGGTTATGTTCTGTAAATACTTGGCTGCCAAGTAACAGGTGGGCACCTTCACTGCCTTGCCAGTGCCTGCTGTTTTCTCCTGAAGACAGATTGTTCATAGTGTGAGCAGGGACTGCAGGGAGCAAGGCATGCTTCCAGATGAGATCCCTTGTGGAGCTTTTGCATGAAGACATTAAGTTTCCTTCTTAAAAATGTGCATAAGAAGACAGGGCAGGTAGGCAAACGTGCTTGGTTTGCTCAAACTTGTTATGTTTCTGATTGAGCACAAAAGTGGGAGCCAATAAGGATCTCTTACAGATGTAGTGACTGTCACTCATGTCTTGACTGACAGGAGGTGGCAGAGTCTCTCATCTTTACTCCATGTAAATCTGTGATTTGGTTCTGAACTGCCAGGTTATACAAGCAAATACAGCAGTTGTTTGCCCTGCATCTGACAATGGTTATGGCTTTGACGTAGGCACTGTGATGTTAGGAAGCAGAATAGATTCTTTTGTAATGGGTTAAATTGATATGTCCTTAACCCTGTACAAAATTCCTAAACTTCTTGGCAAGAGAAGGAATTAGAATAGGATACAATGTGGACATTTAACAAAGAATTTTTCAGAGCTTCACTTAGTTCGAAGCTTGAATGATTAGTTTTGGTTTTGTAATTTTTACTTATTTTGGTTTTTAAAGCTGTTATGCGCTGGCAGTTTAATATATCTATTTCAGTTTTCTGGTAGCTGTATAATAGTTTGGTAGCACTTAAACTTACCCAGTTGTTTTTGTTTCCCACAAATTCTGTTTTTAACAGTACAGACATACTGCTGCAGTAATGTATATTCTGTATTTGTACTTGTTCAGGAAAGCATAAGCTTAAAAGTAACTTTTTGCAGAGGGAAGATGAGAATTATATATCTCAGTGTAGTTGAAGTAAAATTGCTGTTTTGAAAAGGTGTATATTTAAGTGTATTGGTGCTACTAAAATCCTTTAGATTTTGTGTAAAGGCATTCTACTTCTGATGTAACTGTGAGCTGCAGATGCAAAGAACATACTCTACGTCTCTTTCATGGCCAAAGCACAACATTCCATAGCTCTATGCTATGCCAGATTTGTTTTGCAGAAAGCTATTCACATTTCTGTGAGGTTTTTTGAGGGCTTTCTATTATGTTGGATGAGTTCAGTGAACAGTCTCAGCCTGTGTCTGTAAGATTGCTGGGATCCACAGGATGCAAGGACAACATGAATCCAGGGATGGGAGAAAAGCAAAGAAAGCATTTATTTGGGGACAGAGTAGAAGGCGGTTACTTGCCCTTTCACTGTTTCAAGGTACATTCAGACTTTATTCAAGAACAGAATAGATGAGAATGTTTTCATAAACATCTTAATCTGTGAGCTGGAAGTGTTATGCTTGAGTGTGCACAGAAAGGCAAGAAGTAGGTGGCCGGTTCAGGAAGTGTACTCGAGCATAGTTGTACCACGCAGTTATCGGATAAGGGATGTTGAAGACTTGCAGCGGATCAGAAAAAAGGGAAGTTTTTCACCTGTTAACCCACTCCTAACTAGTCACGGCACAACAGGCAGAGTGCTGGTGTGAAGGTGATGTTTCTCCTTAGTGCTTTTGTTCCCTTCTAAAGAGAGGGGGTCCTGTGAGGAATATCAAATCTTCTATGCCAAAACAGTGTGCCTTGTGGTGAAATATACACGCTACATTGTTCAGGTAAATCAACACTTACCTATGTTTATTATAAATCAAAGGCTTATGACCGGGTGCATAGGAGGTGATTGCATACCATAACCTTTCCACTGTGATTTGTGTATCAACTTTAAATTCTTGGTACAGTTAATCTGTAGGAAGTCCAGAAGATACTTCTGTAGTGTAGGGTTTGCTGTGCACGCACAGAGCATGGTGTTGCACCAGGCAATTAGCAATGCAGAGCTAAGACCAACACTGTTCCTGAATTAGGCGTAGGAACAAGGATCACTGGGAGCAGACTGCAGCAAGAGTGATTGCTGCAGCCTTAGAGCAAGCAGCCCTCTTTTCTAGCCTGTCTCAGGAATGTGTCTGTGAAACAGAGAAACTGTTCTAACGGCAGGAGAGAGCTTAGCAGCAGCTCTGGCGCGTTTCCCGTGTTCTGAACACACGTGCTTGTTGTGTGTGTGACTGGGGGATTTTGGAAAAACAGGAGAAGGTCACTTGCAGCAACCAGAACACCTTGCCCTACCTACTGCTTGCTTCCTGTAAGCCCTTAGGAGGATGAATTGCTAATAGTAGTCTGTCGAACAGATTAGTAGTCTCAAGCCACTTTTGACCAGCAAACTGCAGAGGAAAACGCTGTATTGTACTGTGTGGTCTTTCCTTTCTACAACCTGTGAAGTTCTTACATAGTTTCTGGAAACAGTTGGATAGATACTCAAACAAATAGCATGGGAGGAAAATAGGCACAGCACTGACCTTGTGTCTGTCTGTTATGGGTTTTTTTCCAGTCGTATTTTTTTCTGTGGGATACAGCTATGTTATATACAGCTGTTAAGATCACTTGGCAATAGAGAACAGGACTAGCGGGAGCTTCATTTCATGATTCCATTAGTGAATGTAAAAACAAATAAGGAGGCCCAAGCTACACAGTGTGTGACTCTCTTAGTATTTTTTGCAAGCTTCAAGACAATTGCAGCACTGGTATTTTTTCTGGCTTTTCAGGTATACAGTAAAAGTCGTCTTTGTAAGTTTATAATGTGTTTGTGTTAAAATTCAGTTTACTACAGACACTTAGGAAGTGTCTTTTTGGAATAGCTAGGTGGCTCTTAGAGTGAAGAGTGAGGGTAATGACATTGGCCCTCTTGCTTGTCTTCACAAGCATGAAACTAGTTGTCACTTCTGTGAGAAGGCTAAAAATCACTGGTTTGCACTTAGAGTGAGGGACAGGAGGGGAAGGAAACCTGGAATTCAGTTTTTGACTAATACTGAAGGAAAACAGGTATCTTATTGCATAGTTTTAGTCCTTTGTTTGACTTCATGTCATCTCTAACAAGAAGAATAATTAAGTGTAGTGTCAAGTAGTGAGTCTCTTTCTGTACCCCCTTAATTATTTACAGCTGCAAATACATGACGCATTTATATGTTAGATTTATATAACTTATAAACCATGATTTGTATGTTAGGAGTTTATAAACAATGAAAAGCAATGAGATCTTGAATGATGTAAACTGCCAAGTATAACTTGGTAGCATACTGGTAAGGGAGAACAGGGAGGGGGCGTGCCAAGAAAGAAAAGATTGAAGTTCGTTTGTGAAGAACCAAGTATGGAAAATTATGTGAATTGTTAGTATTAGGAAAAATACTTTCTCAGCCTACAGCAGTGGGGACAACTTGCATGAAGAGCCAAGAATTCAGTATACAGAAGATGAAGCAATAACAGTAGTATTAAGAAACAGAACCAACTCAGAAGACTGTAAAGTGGCTTCAGTTGATCATGATGTAAGGTGTGGACAGTGCAGTAAGCCACCTCTGGGTGGCTGATTCAGTGACTGCCTGTTCAGAATTGCATCTGATTCTTTTCAGTTGATGTGTACCTAAACCTTATATACTGTGCAGGGATTTAGTCATGAGTGATATGATATAGTTGTGCCTGCCTGTCAAAGTTTGAATGTTTCACAAATATTAATGGTTTTACTCTCAAACTCAAACAATGTTAAGTATTTTAGAAGTTTGGTAGTTTTGTTTTGAATAGCCTAGGGAACTATCCTAAAGTGTTGCTAATATTTTAAAGCCTACACAGCCTAATTTCCCCCACACACACCCCCTCCTTACCCTTCTTTTGCAGATATTTAGTGCTTTCTGTGTTCAGGGCAGATTCAGACTGTCTGCTGAAGTACTCAGATTTCAGTTGAAACTGCAGCAGTGTGTCTCCATTATTTCACACAGAGCATGCACACCAGTGAATAACATGCCATTAGTACCACCACTAAAAAACCTGTTTTGAGGTCACATGATACCACATGGAAACTAAACAGAAATAAGGTCTGATTTTATACAGGAGAAGGCTGCTTTAAGCAGAATCTCTCTATTCTTTTCCTGAGATTCCTTGCCTTATGTAATGTTGTCGTCTTGCGCAACACAGAAAACAAGAATACTGTGGTCAGGTTACCCTCGGTAGGTAAGCTTGACTAGGTGTCTTCCTGTTCTCCAGCTTCTCATTCCTGACTTCCTTCATCTACATGAACTCCAATTCATCATTCTGATTCCCCAGTTCCTCTTCCTCCTGCGGTTTGGCCAGGTTGCTTTGTTTTCTGTGCTGCCTGGGCTTAATAGTGGAAGGGAATGTAAGGGAGGTGGGTATCTCGGGGAAATAGTAGTGGAGGGTTTTGAGTCTGTCTTGTTTGGGGTTTTTTTAATCATGCTTTTATCTGCATGCTTTCCAGAAGTGCAGTTGCAGGGAAAGGCCAGTTCAGCCCTTTATCCTGTAGGAAGCAGATAATTGCTTCTGAGGACACACAGGATCTGATTAGCAGTAGAATTGTTTGGAGATGGAATATGCATAGGGCAGATGGGATCTTTGCTGAATTAAGCTGTCGGTGCTTAGCAGCTTTCTGCTGAATATGTGCAAATTAGAATTGGGTAAAAGTCACAATTTGTCTAGCTGGGCTGAATTTTGATGGGGCAACAAACACTTGGGTTTTTTTCTGAGGAACATTGTTTTGCTAAACTTTATCCTTTCATCAAAATCTATAGATCCTGGATCATCTTAGTGAAACAGTTGTGTAGGAACTTTTTGTTTGTTTTTAAACTAAGCAAAATAGATGCTCCCTTTGAAATACAGGAGAACTATCTGAGGAATGATGGAATGATTTCCGTTTAAACTTCCTTCATTTTTTTTTCCTCCCTTAACCTTTGAAAAGGGGAGAGGAGGAAGGGGAAGAAGAAACTGGCTGATCAGACACTTGGTTTACGTGAATAATTTGTTTGGCAATATTAGATAGTCTTGAAAACTGTCTTATATTTAGATGACATAGAGGATTCAATTTTCATATAGCACATTATTGTATTTCATTCTCTGCATGGTTACCATGCTAGATTTTAGAAATCAGTAGTTTTCACTTATACTTGCTGTACTGATTAAACAAAGAAGTAATATGTTGAATTAGGATTCTGAAACACACTGCATTAATAGCTAGATGTTACAGTTATGCTCCTTGCTGGGAAAACATTAGAGAATCTTCCAATATTGTGCTTTGCTTGTTATGTATAGATGAATACCTCTGTGTGTATGTGTACATATATGTGGATGCATTACTTCAAAGAAAATACTGGTGTTTTCTGTATATGCTTGCAAATAAATCTTATTTTGACATTATTGATTAGTGAAAAGTTATAGGGAATCTTAAAGATACATAAAGTGAATATAGATAAAATGTGTAACTGAAAATTCATTTTTTTGAGGTCATTTCATACTAATTTCAAAAAATGCCGTTGTCTCTCTCAGATGTAATTACATTTTGCTTACAGCTCAAAACAGTAATTTGTATTCTGATACCTTTATTTGTTCCAGGAAACATGAAAGAAAACTGAAGCATGATGAAATACGTAAGAAGTATGGTATGTGGTAATCTTGTTTTGATATTCAGTACCTAAATTGATTCCTTTTTCCTAATTATTATTAAAATTCACAGCAGAAACAAGCTGCTTTATGAGCAGCAGAAGTAATCAAGTGCAGTTCCCTACTGATGCATGTCTTCTGTCACCTGAACACCTGATCCCATCACTGTCATACTCCTGTTCTCTTCCTGCACTGACTCTCACACTGGGCGAGAGAAAATACGCGGGATGGGGTGTTTGCTTGGGGTGGGCACTTATATATTGACTAAAATATATTTCTGTTTCTTCTTAAGTGAGAGTACTGATTTTGGGGAGTTGGTTTGTTTGTTCTTGAATGTGATAAACTAATCTAGTTGAAATTGGCTAGTAGACTCATGGTTATTAAAGGCGGATAGAAGATCATCAGCAAATAGCAAGCTTTTCAAATCTGTCTTAAAAAAGAAGGATGGAGGATGCAGCCTGATGTACAGATGAAATGTGTTGTTTTTTCTTTGGTTTTAAGTGGAGCTGTGGTCTAGGAGAAGAATATTGCAAGACCTGCTGTGTTGTATAGGAGGCACTTATCATCTAGGCTTGTCAGTACTTGTGCTTTTCATTTGATTTGTTCATAGGGTTAGTAATACTGTGTTATTCAGAGACAGTTATGCTAAAACTATGCTGCACTTTCTATTATGCAAATGACACTAATGTCAGAGAAGGTGATTCTAGGGGTCTGAACAGTCACTCAAAACTGTTAATTTTCATCCTCTTGTTAAACTGATTGGCAGAGTCTGGAATGCCTTCCTGAATCTGCAGCCTGCCCTTTGGCTCATGCAGCAGTGATACAGACAGTCTACAGGGAATCCTCTGCCTGGGGAACATCTGCAAAAATAGGCTCCTCTACTGGAATGGAGGAAAAGAAAACCACTGTGAAGCTTGAGCTGCAGGAGGAAGAATGTTGCAGAAACTAGAAGCGATATTTGTTAAACATCAGTCACGAGCTGTGGTAGCTTATAGTATAGGATAGTTGACCCTGTATATTCAGTTTTGAGAGGTTTGGGTGGTTGACAACAGTAGTCCAGACTTCAAAAAACCAAGCGAAATCCAAAGAACAACACAAAACACCACACACTAGTTGAGTTTGTTCCTCCTTAGAGGAGACTGTAGGGTTAATCTCAACAAGTCTCAATCATTGGGATAGATCTGGTGAAGAACTTAAGAAAATGGCTATGTCTCCAAAATAATAGGTAGCGCTCTGTACAAATACAGATAGAACTTTGGATGTCCTTGAGGCAGTGCAGCTAAGGAGCGAACAAGGTCCTGAATTCGGTATAGCAGTTAATTTACCAAAGCACTGTGTTGGGGTTAAGTGGTGTTTCAAAAGGCTGTGTGCAGTTACATTCTGCTTGTGAAACTAGTTCACTTGTTTCTGGATGGTCCTGTGTTTTAGTGAAGACAATTCTGTTTTCAGTGCTTAACTTTCAGATCTTAGCAGAATGCTTTGTTGAAGTACTTGAGTTCCTTGAAGAGTAAACTGTACAAGTCTGTGCCTCTGGAATACCTACGCCAAATTCAACAAATCTTGCTTGTAGCTATACTATGACATGAGACCTCGTGTCATTTTTGCCTTCTTGAAGCTTGTTAGTCTATCAATGACTTGGAAACAAGTTCATACATTCATTGTGTTAATGGACAGTGTACCTTGCAAAGAGTCAGGCATATTAATTTCTTCCTGCAGTTATGTTTTGCAATGCAGTTTACCTGCAAAAGATTGTAATTCAACTATAAAAGTTAAATTTCAATAGCAAAGTTCTATATAAAATTTACTTGTTGACAGGTTTGCTTTATTGCATATACAATAATAATTTATATAATCAGATATATTTATTTGAGGCCTGGATTCTCAGAATTCATTTCTGTCCAAAACTCCTACATGAATAGTTGGCACATCCTGAAAGGATGTACCTAAGTGAGGAAAAGTGAAGGACAATATATATAAATTCTGAAATCCCCAAATATTATCGCTGATGTATGTAACATATTCTGATAACATGCAGACAATGATAGTCAAAATAATTCAGTGGGACATAATAGATTAAATCTTGCTTTAGCCTTGGATTATCTGTCATCATTTCTCACTGTCTAGTAAATACGTATGTTAGCATATTAAGCATAATCTAATAAACTGCTGCAAATAATTACAGAGAAACTAGATTATTTTGCTCTTATGCACTGCAGAGAGGATTCTCGGTTAAGTAGACATGGACGAGTGGCAGAATGACAATGATTTTGTTAACCTGACTCTGTAGATTAAGATGAGCATGCCTGAAATTTCAGTATTTGGTTGGCTTGAAGGGAATGCCTTTTCCCATTTCACCCACCAGCTTTCCTTACCCCATTTAAATGGTAATTACACATTTATAATGCATTGCAGGTGTCACTCTAGCCACAGTCCTTTGGGAGCATTGGAAGCAATAGAGAGCTTTAACAACCAGGAATACACACTTTGAATTGTTTCTTTGTTGCACAATTTGATAGTATTTTTCAATTGCTCACATATATGAATGCAATATGATTACACAAATTACATGTTGACTGTTAGAAAATTTTAAAGTAGAAATCAGAGTACTTCGCAGCTTGTGTAGTATACAAAGGAACTACAATTTAATTGCTGCTGCATTTGCTGCTATTGTATGCTCAATATAGCATTAGTGAGAAGCTGCTTTGTTATTTATTTCAGGATTTTGCTTGGTATTAGTGGAAGGATTCTTTCTCTCCATTTTTACAAAATTACTGCCTTTCATGGTTTTGGACTTCCACACTGCTTGCTTCGGTTCTGCAAAGGTTTTGATCAACTTATTTAAAGATATGTAATCCTATTGCCTTTATTTTATGTCAGACATTGATTTTTATATTCAGTATTTTGTTACAGTAAGTTTTTCTTCTGTTCAAGATAGATATTTTGTCTTGACCTTCTTTAGTGTTCCGAATGCAAAGCAGGGAAACATTGTATCGCTATACAGTTAAAGCTATTTAGTTTGTTAAGAATAGGGTTGTTAATCTGGGGGTTAAAAATAAGGAGAAGTGTCATGAGGGGTGAAGACATGCAGCAAACTAGTTGAGGTTTTTTTGCAGCATATACAGTCTTTTGTAAATATTTCACTTGTTAATTCCATTTTTGGGCAGTACTGATATGTGATGAGAGTCAGATCTAAATTACTTGAGAAGCTGCATAGTTAGCATAGTATGTAATATAAATGAATCTGCTGGGAAGAGCTATTAATTTCTTACAGTTGTTTCATTTCCTACATATTAGGAGGACTCATTACTTCATACAAGCTGATGAAAGATACTTGACCACTGTACCTTTCAAATTTTTTTTAGTGTTTCTTAAATACTGCTGAGTAGGTCAAATATTAACCTCAGAATGCAGGTAAATAGAAGTAAGATGTTAAAATTTCTTGTAAGTGTTCAGTATGTCAATATTGAAGTTCAGCAGTAACATATAATGGACTTTATTGCAAACAAGACTCCTGAAGCTACAATCATCTAGCTTTTCTGAACCTGTAAGTGTAAATTACAAGTTGGGTAGTCACTCTCATGTCAAATGGGAAGCAGTTGAGAGAGCTCTCATGTCTGGTTGAAGGCAGCACATGAGCTGTAGTTGAACCAGACATGGTATCCAATTAGCATAGGCTTGCAGCTCCTCTTTGAGCGCCGCTGCTAGAAGCAGCTGTGGCAGCTGACAGGAGCTTTTTTGTCATGTGCCTTTTTTTGTATGTGTGTCTGGATTATTTTTTGTCCACTTACTGGAGCCTGATACAACTTCTTCAGTAAGAATTGATGCGAGTGATGAGCTGCTGTCACCTTCCTCTCACTTGATATAATCTTACGATGTACTTAGAATGCTGAGGATAAAATTTAGACACTGGATGCAGATTTGAGAGCAAGGACTATTGGATATTGTAAAATCTGTGGTTATCCTCATTTGGAAGGAGGGCTTGCCATTTCTTCTGGAGTACTTTCTTTCCTGGGAGTTCAATTTCTGAAATTATGACCACTAATACTCACACTGGATTGACCCATAATTCTTAATGCCTGTTTAGTGCCAGTATTGTACAATAAAACAGATCAGAGAACTTGAAGTTACACATACTAATGCCTGATTGTGGGTAATTGTACCTGTTCAGTCCTAAATATAATCCAGTAAAATTAAAGCAGGAATGGCATCTGCAATAATGAGTAAAAGTGGCACATTCACGTGAAATATGAGGACTAGTTATCTAAAAGGGCTTTTGACTGAGTATTTTGGGGCAGGTGCAGATAAAAGTATATTTGTGCCTCAGAGTAGTACAGGAAAAGTTTATTGGGAACCTTACATCATCATCTGATTAATTTTAAATTGGCACTACTGATGTAGAGCATAGTTTCCATTGGATTTCAGCTGTTTAAGTGGTAAGAGAATAGTGTTTTATTGTGCTGCTTTCAGACCTATGAAGTATCAGGTATGTATCTTGGATAAAATGTAAGAAAGGCGTAATAAGCACTTGCCAGGCTGTAGAGGGAGTAGCATGCAACCTAAGCTAATTTTGTCAGGGAATCTAGTACCACCTTTTGTCACTTCCGGAAAATTTTTTTACATTTGACGCCTTGATTTCTAAGTGGGACTTAATGAGTGCAGGGAGTTTGTGCAATGCTAATTGTAATAAAAATATGTTACTTCTAATTTTTATTACATATATTTATATGAAATCAAAATAATGTCTACTACTCTTGCTAATTTTCTGTAAATGTTGTGTAGATGTGTTTTGTATTTGGAAGGGGTAAAACACAAATAGTGCAAAAATTTTTGAAAATTGGACTACTCGGTTGTCTTTCAGGTAGCTAGATACATTAGGATCCATAGATCTAGCTGCCAAAGTATTAACTCTGGAGAAAGGGAGGCGGTGGGGGTGGTCTGGAAATAAAATAAATGTTTCTTCTCTGTATTTGGGTTGGGGTATTAACACAGGAATGTTATCTGAAGGCACTAAAGATTGAATAATAGGCCAAGGATAAGAGCTTTTTTTGTAAGCTTTATATAGCTTGTCAGCTAGACTAATGGACACTAAAAATCCTTGTTTAAACACATGAAAGGTAAGATTAAAATTTGAGAAGTAGTAGCTGCTTTCTAGAAATTTAAAAATGCAAAAATTTCAAGGTCTCAAAACATTGTAGACAGGTAATTATTGACAATGCTGTCATTTAACCATATTCTTATTGCACAGATGTTCAAAAGATTATTTTTAAAAGCAGTTACAGAAAGGGGTAGTACTTTTGATGCAAGGTACTATACCAGGTAAACAAACTATTTGATGTTACCGGACTGAAGCTTTATAAATGTGACTGGCTTAATCCTTCTTTGACAAGTAAGGGCCGTTACATATGAGGGCTGGTTTTTGATTTTAACATTCTACAAATTGACTGCTTGTAATCTTGTAAATCTGAGGAGTTACAGGATTTCTCATATTTATTCCTTAATATTTGCTGTTCCCTATCAGGTGGGTAGGTAGTTGCAGCTACTGATACAATAACCAGCAGTAAGCAGTTGTGCTTCTTGATTGACATCTTAAAATAACCTGGCAGTTCAAAAGAAGTGCAACAACTGCAACAAAGTAGGCAATAGTATAGTTTGCCCTCAATGCCACTAGCTTTTGACTTTCAGATAGAACACTGAATGGTCAAAATCTGTGTGCAGGTGCACGTGGAAAAGGTATGTATGGTATGAAAAGGTCTGAGAGGAGTTCTGTAAGATTGGGCAGTGACAGGTGTAATCTTACACTTCCACTATTGTGAATCTGAACATTTGGAATTGGGGTTGTTTGGTTTAGGTGCCTTCTGTCTCCAGTGCCCTAAAGAAATGAGCTAGAGAAGTCTGGGCTTGCAGACATCAGTACAAAAATCTTGGTAGAACAGGTAGCAGTAGTGTTACTGTTCTTTCACAAAAGTCAACCTCTGGACTCTTATGGGACTTCTTTATTTTCAGTATGCACATTTTCCTGGCTGAAATCTGGTGAAATAATTGCTGTGTGGAACAGCAATTGCTCAATGACTAATCCTTACAGAAGATGTTGGTTGGATGGCATATCCAAACACTCAGCATAATTGGATGGCTTTGCAGTGCTTTCAGTAACAGTATTCTGATAAAGTCATTAAAAAGCTTCATGAAAACATACTGCAACCTGAATTAAGTGATGCTCTTGTTGTGGTCCCTGGAGGTTTTAGTGCATGTAGAAGTGATATTCGTTTGTGCTTGGATATCGTTGTCCTGTTGCAGAAATGCTGTAAGTGGCTGAATGTGACAGGTGGTAGTGTATAACTGAAGTAGAACTTAAGTCAAAGTAGCAGCATCTAACATTTTAAAAGGAGGATGATCTTACAGTGACTTGAATTTATGCACTGGCCAGTCTGAATCTGTTCTTCCTGAGCAATCTCTACACGTAGATTTTTGTAGAATTAACTGTCTCACAAATGGATTTTGTGGAGTATACCTCACAAATGAGAAATGTCTTTTCCGTGGGAATTTTTCACAGATAAATGTTCTCCTCCTGCTAATGCACAAAATACCTGTTTGTGATTATAGTCTGAGAAATAAGAGTGCTTAAGAACACTTTAAATTTATTATTATACTTGAGAGTTTGGGTAATAGAGCAACTTTGATAGGACAAGAATTGCCTTTTGGTTTTCTTATATGGAGTACCTATTACAGTAGGGTTGTCAACAACTCAAGATTTTTATGTAGTACTGGTAAGAAAATGATAAATGCAGTCCTGTTCTGTTTTACAGGTCTTCTCCAGGATTCTGATAATCCATACAGCAGATTTGAGAATGAATAAAGCTGAGCACCTTCCTGTATTCTGGAGTTCCAGCTCTAGCGGAAGATAGTTTGTTTTCATTTGCCCTTTGGGCTCTCTTGGTGTTTTGGTTTTTTTTCCCCAAAAGGTTTTTGTTTTTTTTGCCTGGTTGTAAAACTAGGTGTGGATAAAGACTTCATGAAGTGTATGTTTCTATCTTCAACCTATATAGAGCTAATTTTTTTACAAGTGCTTTTGAAATGTTTGCTGATATTTTTAAAAGCAATGTTAAATGTGAAATACTGTCTTTACTCCTCTTAAAACTGTGTTTCATTACTTGATGTAGATGGTAGTAGTTACAATCATGTGTCTGAATTCAGTCTTAACTGCCACTTAAAACAGTTGTTTACATGTTCCTAAATAAAGATTTTTCCTTACTGTATCTTTTGTTTTTTTATAAAGGCAACATGGAAGCACGACTTCCCACAGCAGAAATACCTGAGGTTGGTATTGATGAGAAAATACATCAGTCACATTCTTACGTACTACCATAAGGTGAGAACTAGGTGGAGAGGATTTTTCCCCTCTGGGTAAAAGAAAGGTCTTCAAGAGTGTCATGTCTGAGGATTGAGAGAGGGTAGTGTATTTAACTTTGAATATTAGAACTCGGTTGTGGAAATATATGGGTATGTACTTTGGATATATCACTGATGTGGAAAAGAAATTACTTCAGTTAGCAAAACTGGAAGGAGTTCATGCTTGAAATAAGCATAGACTGATGTTTCTTAAGTTTAGGTACATCTGACTGTGAACACTTCCTATGTAAGCTTAATGGAAAAAGAAAAAAAAAATGCCAAGTTCACCAATGTTGACCCTAGCTGCTTGTACCCTGCCTCCCTACAGTGGGATGAGGGAGAGAATGGGAACAGCAAAAGCAAGAAAACTCTTGAGTCAAGTTTAAAGACAGTTTAAGTGAGGGAAAAGGAGGGTCGGGGGAACAAGTCATGCAATCAACCACCTCCCAGAAGTAGACTTCTACCCTCCCCTCAGTTTTTGTTGCTGAGCGTGCTGTTGTACAGCTTGGAATATCCCTTTGGTCAGTTCTGGCCAGCTGTCCCAACTGTGTCCCCTCTTGGCTTCTTGCCTGCCCTGGCCTGCTTGCTGGAGTGGGAAGAGTGGGAAAAATGAAACCTTCATGCTCCACAGCAATGGTCAGCAAAAGCCAAAGCCCTGGTGTGTTATATGCACTGTTCTAGCTACAAATCCAAAGCGCAGTACTATTATGTGCTGCTATGGAGGAAGTTACCTCCAGACCAGTACCATAAAGAATGCAGTATTTTTTAACCTTTTCTTGTTCTTTTGGTATTTCCATAACAAGATTTATTTCTTGTCTTTTCACTGAGTGTTCTTAATAGCTTACCAATATGATGCAACAAGCAAAGAGTTACTCTTCCACCCCCAGTGTAATAAAAGTTCCCATTTATTCTGTATACTTTAAGTAACCTCCCTTGCTGTATGTTGTCCATTAAACACATGTACAGTATTGAAGATGTTCATGTTTTTATCAGTGTTTCTAAAATAAACATTTAATTTTGTTCTGTGTCTGTTGTTCCATACAATTTTAAATTGATTTGGTTTAAAAGAAGGGATCAAGTATGAGTTTGGGAGAACAGAAAGGGTGCATTTTTGCTTCTGCAGTTTTTCTTGTAGAATAAAATCTTTACCGCTCGTAGGTGTGATGAGGTGAATTGCAGTTCATTCCAGTGCCAGAGAACCGTTCTCTGGTACAGTGTTCGCTTCCATTCTTTCAGTATTTTTACCTCTTTAAAGTTTATCTATACAGTTTCTCAGAAATCTGTATTAAAACATATTTCCTAGTTCCTGAGTCTGTGTTGTAATTCCTGTTCATAAAAAATGGTCCAGCTTTCCTTTTTTTCTTTTTTTCTTGACTCTTATTTAGCACTTTATTATTTGGCACTGCATTTAATTTCATGTATTTCTTCATCTGTCAGCTATTGTCAAGTCTGAAGTATTTTTCAAATGGCTGTCTTTGAGGAGTGATGGTCTGTGATAAGAGTGGGTTGATAGTGTAGAAATAAAACACGCTGATGGTGTTCCCTGGAGGTAACTTTTGCAGAGACGATGAAGGTCTGCCTGCTGTCTCACAACCCAAGTGGTGACATCCCTGACTTGATAGAAAAGCGTTTTTCTTCAGCAACTGTTACAGAATTTGAAGGGCTGTCATGTATTCTAACAAAAGGGGGAGGAGGGATAACCTTTCTTACAATTTCAAAGCTGGTGAAGTACTTGGGGAACCAAAATATTTTGGGAATATGGAATGGGTGCTGCATTTAAAGAGAAGGTTGAGTGAAATCCATGCAATCTTGTGCATCTTGTTAACTTGTCATTACTAAGCCACAGTTGTGGGCATCAAAAGGTAACAACTATGGTCAAATTTATCTTAACCAGACTTACCATATACTAACCATTAACTTCATGGTGTAGGCTGCAAGTTATGCAAAAAGTCAAGGTAGACATAATATGTAATTTTGCTTACACAGTTAAAGATGAAACTGCTAGTTTAATGAGACTACTGTGGACAGGAGCCTTAAAGCTTAATGGAAAATGCAAAAATCCCTAAACAATCTTCAGACTTCAAATTATTTAACCTTTCTTTGCTGTGTTCATTGGAGCAATTAATTGAATGGAAAATATCCTTATTTCCATACATTAATTGCAGGCTTCTTTGCTTTCCTATGTGTCAGAATTTCTTATTTTTATAGAAACGCTGGAGTTGGCTTATCAAAAAAAAAGGAAAGGTTGCTGGTCTTCGTGCTTCAGTGTAGCTACAGGTAATTGGAAAAACAGCTGTAGAAAGAGGTGACATTGTATCTTTATTTTTCAGATGTGCAGACTAAAGCATTTATCGTTTTCAGTAGGAGCTGCCCCTCCTGCACACTTTTTCAACAAAAGAGATGGAAGGGATAGAACAAATAAACCAAATGAAAGTAGGGAACCAGCATAACCTAAGCTGGAGAGCCATAATATCTCTTATCTATAATATCTATATTATATAGAGCTATAATATCTCTGCTAATCATCTCAGACCTCCCTTACATTCACACTCTAGTCTCTCCTGTCTTTATGTGAACTTTGCTTGTTGATTTTAGTATTGAAGGTACTACTATCAGAAAAGAAGAGCAATCTCGTAAATGAAGAAGTTAAAATGTGTGTTTTATCTTTGCACAGAACAGAATTTCCAGTACTGAAAACTCAAGTGGGTCAGCTTTAAGAGTAATGTTGCTAAGTGTAATTTATTTATGTAAAGAGAATTTTAGTAGGTTGAAGCATACTGTTATAACTTAATACAGGAACATACCTTTTGCCAGTTCTCAAATCTTGCATTTGATGAGTCCATTAAGTTGTCTGCACCATGTCTTGCCTGATTGTTATTTGAGTATTAAATAGGCATATAGAAGTAAGTCTGAAAAAGTCAATTTTCTGTTTATTTGGTGGTGGGTTTTTTTCTTACAGTATTTGTTTCAGACTCCCATACATAGTTTTATCTTCTATCCTTTAAAAAAATCAGTGTGCCAAACTGTGGTTTCTTATTACACTAAGTACGTGCCTGAGGAGTGGCTGAACATGCAGTTCTGTAGATTTTTAGTTGGTCCAGAAAGAAATGGGAGAGAATCAGCTAGCATGCTCTTCTTCCCCTCCTCCCGAGCGCCGGGGGCCAAACAGCAACACAGTAAAGGTAAAAAAGACACTTTGAGGGGAAATGATGGGGAGATGTTCAGGGCAGCAGTGGGGAAGTCAGCAGCCTGGGGCGGATGGTGAAGCTGGTAGCAGTTGCCTGTGGCTGTGCCCCCGGTTCCTGCCCGTCTGGGCTTGCTCACCTTTGGTTTTGGGGCTCTAATTGGGCAGCATCTCTGGCTGCCCTGCGCTTCGAAATGTGAATCAGGGAGGTGATGTGAGTGGAGGCTTTTCAAGGCTCACCTGTGCTCTCATCTTTCCGAAGACAGGAGGGCCCAGTCTGTTGCTGATTGACTGATTTATCTGTTCTGTTGGCCTGGTCCTAGAACAGCCGCTTGGAGGACAGAGAGGAGGGAGTGCTTGTCAAAGTAGGTAAGAGCATTTTGTGACTGAAGTATCATCATTTCTGAATATTCCTAAAGCTGGGTTTCTGCGTGGTGACTCTTGACAGAATTTGCTGAGACCATTCCCCAAATGCTGCTTCACCCAAAACTTAAAAGAAAGGGTCACGATTCTGGTGCCTTCAAGCCAAGTCCAAAACCTATAGATCCTTCATTTATTTTAATGGCTTCACATGGTTTGTGCTCTATCTCTGGCTGAGCAAACACATTTAGTCTTCTTGTGGCATCATTAAGGCTTTGGATTTGGCATGGGAGTATCAATTGGTTCAATGTTTAAAAGCATGCATTGGCTCTCAAGCCCAGAGCTGTATCTTGTCAACTCCATGTCATCTTCATGTTTAGGTCTTCTTGTCATGTATCTCTGGTTATGTGCGAGTTCAAGTGCATTTGTCCTTAACAACACACTGTAGTTATCAAAAAAACAGTTTCTGCTTTCTTTTCTAATGCTGAGTTCCTACAACTGATGTTAAATGTCAGATACGAGAACAAAATTCTTTGTTCCACTCTGGCTCTTCGTGGCTGCTTTAAGCTATGGTGAAGTGGTGAAGGCTGGGCAATGTGCAAACAGTGAATGAACTAAACCATCCACGAATGGGAAAAGTTGTGAAGGGAGGCAAAAAGGGAATAGGTAGTGGGGAAACCATAGAGCAGTGGTCAGGGAAAGGTGTTTTCTTTTGCATGTCTTTGATGAGATTTGCTTTTGTATTTTGTTCTGTCCTGTCATCTTAAATAGAAATCAAAACAGGCAGCTACATTGTATTGCTATAAGCAGACATTCCCAGGTTGATTCACTTGCTCTATCAATAGCCAGGCTAAATGTTTGTAGGAAGTCAGGCTGAAACCCACAAACTTTCCGGACCTATCTTGCACAGTTTACAGAGAAACTATGTAGTGGTGTCTTACCTGAGCTTCCACAAAGCAGGAAGGGCGGGCAGAAGGTAAGTCTCGACCTAGAGAAAAGTGCCAGTGGATTTCAGCAATTTAGCAAGTTTATCAGCCTTCTGACTGAATGTCTGGACCATCAGTATGTATTATTAATCAAATGGAGTGACTTTTCTCTTGCTAATACAGCAATTGCTTCTAAACAAGAAAAAGTAATAGAGGGCAGAGCTTTTGAGCTGTCACTGTGAGTCAAGTGCTTGTGTGGCAGATAAATGGGTAATAGAGTAAGCAAAGTCACTTTGAGAACCATGTAAGCTTGAATCTGTTTGTGTATTAACATGATGAAGTAAGATACAGGACAAAGATAAAAAGTTATTTGCAGTTGGTCCAGAGATGAGGGGGTTTCCTTTTTTTTTTTTAACCTTGACCTTCAGTACAGTCTGTGCAAAGAGCTGTCGAGTAGCAGCACAGCAAAAAGGATTAGGAAATGTTTAATTACCCCAAGTTGAGGTGTTTTTTCATAGCAGTTTCTGTCACAGTTCCTGAGCTCACTATGTCTCTGACCTGCATCTCAAGGGCAACCTTCCTTATACCCCTACTTGTCACCTGGCTTGAAATAGAATCAGGCACTTGGTGTTCTCAGACCAGCCCTAGTTACTAATTTCCCATGCATCAATTCAGGCATCACACATGCATACCACTGTTGCCCTCAAGGAGAGTCCTTCAAGCTCCCATTACTTCTTTTCATTACTTCTTTTTCCTTTTTACGAACTTGGCACTTCTTACAAAGATGACCTCTTAAGTCCTCAGCCCTGGCAAAACAGGGTTTGCAGCTTTTCAAGGTGGTAATCTCCAAGGTGACAATTTTGCCTATTTTATTACAGAAGTACCAAAGTTTTCTTTAATGCTGCAATCTTCTTCCTGTATGTTCTTGAAGTTCCACTAATCTCGATCACTACAGAGTGAATTCAGATCAGTTAAGCACTGGACAATTGAGATTGGTGTGGAAAAGAATCAGTGCAGCATCTGCAAGGGGAAATCCTGCCTCCCTGATCTCCTGGGTTCTAGGAAGGTGCTGGTGAGCACACATAAAATTTATGTATTGAGTATGATACAGCTGGATTTTCAAAAAGTCTTTGTCAGTATTGTACACCAGATACTACTGAAGAACCAAATTTGTCTGAAAGCTTGTTAAAGGATGGAGAGCAAATAATTTTTCAGAACGGAAAAGATGAGCCTTAGGGTGTTCCAGACATAGGTGCTAGGACTCAGCATGGTGGTGACCTAGAGGAGAGGGTCTGCAATGAGATTTCCAGGTCTGTTGACGATAATGCAGGACCAGTTGTGGAGAAGTCTGTGGCAAGACCTCGCAAAATGGAGTAGGTGGGCAGATGAGCCTCAGTATAGACAAATGTGAAGTAAAGTAGCTGAGTAAAATGCCATGCCTGTGTGACACTGAACTTGGAACTGGCACCTGCAGCTCAGGAGAAGGATCTGAGAGTTGTTGCTGACAATTCTCTGAAATCATACGGTGGCCAAAAGAACCCCTAACAGAATACTGAGTGTCAGGAAGGTGATAAAGGGTGTCAGTTGCTACATTAAACTTTTCGCTTTGTGAGGAGAGCCTAAAGGGCTGGAGCAATTCAGACTTGAGGAAGAGAGGGTGAGAGGAGAGAGATGACTGAGGTTTACAGAAATAAGGCAGTGGAAAAGGTAAGCACAGAACTGTAATCCCACATTACCAGAATTAGGACACACTCAATGAAACTAGTAGGAGATCAGTTTAAAACAGAAAAGTCCTTCTGGAGTTAGCTGCTGCAGGGCTATGGAGACAGCGAGTATCAGAAGGTTCAAAAATGAACTATACAAACTCCTGGACAGATAGTCATCTTCAGTGAAAGAGATACTAAAAGGGCTTCGTGAACTCCATGACATTGGTAATAAAATTGTGGATCAGGGATGGTAGGAGAGGAATACGCTGTAGCGTTTGCATTTTCTCCCTAAAAAGCCATTCCTTTTGCCACTAAATTCTAATTAATTTTCTTTACAGGCGCTGGGTAGCTTATTTCAAAAAGCATGTTTTGTGGCAGAGCTGACATTTGCAACAGACCAGTGAAGTGCTTTGATGCTTTATTTGAACATGGCCAGAGCCAGCAGGACAAAGGCTTCCCTCTGCCTCAGCTAATTTTTGGGACACGGGTTGCTGGTATGGTTACGCTTTTTTCATTGCAGTTACAAAACAAGAGCAAGCACAGGGGTGTCTGCATGGCACCATTTTATCGTGCTTGCATTTCTGGGCAAGCTGGTGAAGAGACAGCTCACTCATGGCTCCACACAGGTGCAATACCATGTGCAGAGTGGGATCCTGCCAGAGCTTGTGATCTGGAAAAGTATTTCCATCCTTCAGTATTCACCAGTGGAGATCAGATGCTGTGGATTAGGAGGGACAACTTCTTTCTGAGCTTTAGACTTCATTGTCTCAGTTATGTCGCTAAGCTTTCCCTCAAAGGTGATGTCTGAGGGAAGTTTTTACAAAAATCCAAATGTCAGCATGGCAGTGTTGGCCTCCTAAATATCAGCAGGCAAGGGGACTACTGGCCAGAGGGACCTTTGATCTGACACAGGAGACAATGTCTGGCATTTTTAAGGCTGCTTCCTATTCCTCTCTGAAGCCACTGATGTCCCTGGCCAGATTTAATTCTGTCAGGGCTTTAGCTTTCCTAACCTGATCCCTGGCGGCTCGGACAGTTTCTCTGTATTCCTCCCAGGCTCCCTCTCCTTGCTGCCACCCTCTGTAGGCTTCCTTTTTGTGTCTGGCCTTGTCCAGGAGCTCCTTGGTCATCCATGCAGGCCTCCTGGCATTTTTGCCTGACTTTGTCTTTGTTGGGATGCCTCGCTCCTGAGCATGGAGGAGGTGATCCTTGAATATTAACCAGCTTTCCTGGGCCCCTCTTCCCTCCAGGGCTTTATCCCATGGTACTCTACCAAGCAGATCCCTGAAGAGGCCATAGTCAGCTCTTGATTTGCTTGCTTGCTTAAGAGATTTGAAGTCCTTCCTGCTGCTGCAAGGACCTCTTATCTCCCACGTATTCTGGAATTTTGCTTCAGATCTTGAGAAATCTTCCCTGTCATGATGTACTGTGATATCTTTTCAGCTTTTACTTTCTAAGACTTAACTAATCCTTTCAGTTGTGCTGAACTGGAATTTTCTGACATGTATGTTAAAGAATTTAATCTCTGTTTATATATATGCCACTAGTTTCTACAGGTTGTGACTTTCTATCTCTTCTGCTTTTCCGTGGTGTTTCACAGCTGAATGTCGCAGAGATGAGAGACCTCTTTTAAGACTAAGCCATGCATATTTCTGCACTCTTCATATATAACATGGCATGCAGCTTGCCTCATGATATGCAGCTTACTTCCCCCCCCCCCCCCTATATTGTTTATGGGCTTAAGGTTCATAGTAATCTATCTAGGCTGTGCAAATTGTGTGAGTTTATTTGGTTTCATCAACTGCGTTTATGAGCAATTGGTAAGAAAAGATGCAGAGAAGTGTGTAGAAATCCAGTTCAGAACTACCTGGTGTAAAAGAGTGATTATATGTCCAGTAAACACTGCTTCTGGTATGTGTTTCTAAAGCACCTAGTGAGGCTGAAGTATTGCTTTTAAATAACTGGAAGTCAGCACTGGTCCTATGTAGTTTGACATCAGAGGTCCCATTTTTGTGGAGGGTTAAAATACAAAGAGTGTGTGACCAGAAGGCTCAGCAGCGAGGCCAACTGCAGAGACCATGCTGGAAACCACTGAGCATGTAGGAGCTGAGCTGATGGAGACTGAGGCCAAAAGAGCTAATGTGTGCAAGTAGCCTCACAAGCGTGGTGGCAAAGGAGTCTAGCAGACACTGTAATCAAAATAAATGTCTCACTCTTTCCACAGATTTTAGTTTCACTTTGCACTTCTCTCCTTAGTCATTAATAGCATTGGAGGCACTTTCAGAAATCCCCTAGCAGGACTAATTTCTTACTTCCTAATGTGCTGTTACACATATGGTAGTGGGAGCTTCATACCTGAATAGCACAGAATAAAAACATTTACAAAGATATTTTTTAAAAGAAAGAGACTAAACATCTATCCTGGGGTACTAAAGTCATAACTAGCCGTATGCTGTGATTAGCTCCTGCTTCTGCTGAAAGACACTTCATTTCAGTGCTCAGCTCTGTCACTGAAATTAAGTTGATTCACAGAAGGTTAAAATGGGGTGTAGGTTAATATGATGAATTTGAGTCAGTAGGTTCAGATGGACTACAACTTCTAAGGAGGAAATACATCCCATATCGCCAAATTATTCTGAGGTAATCAGGATCCAACCTCATTTCCAATTTCCCTGTTATCAGAATTGGTTTGTAACTGCCATTGCCATCTGTGAGGAAAATCATATTTTAAAAAGTCATATTAAGAGGGTGTTTAAGACTCAAACATGGGGCCACAAAACTGAAAAAGGAGAGTATTCAAGGCTATCCCGGTGCTGAGCTAGTCTCTTCATCAAATCTAGAATATGGTGGTTAGCCAAAGCTGCCCAGACTGACGATAATCCAAAACTGGCAATAAAATGGTCGGATGCAGAAAATCCTCTAGCACAAGGGGGTTTTGCCTCTCACAATGGAAATAAGAGTAAGGGATGGTATAAACCCCTCTTTCTAGAGAAATCTGGAGAATCCTTTTTCCAGTGGGTTGGTTTTTAGACCAGCTGCACTTAGTTCAGAGGCTGTGGTCTGGGCTGCAGCACGCTGCACCAGCCGTGCCTAATTCTTAACTCTGGATTTCATCACTCTGTCTGTGTCTGTGTGTGTCTGTGTGTGTGTGTCTGTGTGTGTGTAAAAATGTTACTGTCCTTTTAGCTCATTTCTTTCTACATAACTTCCAATAGTTCCAGATACTCACTCTGTATTTCTGTAAGTGGCATGAAACCCCTAATCGCCCAATTAGAATGTGTAATGACATTGTAAAAATCCCTATTAAACTGAGCAAAGGAATATTTAAAAAGCTTTTAATAGTAGTCACTAGACATGATAGTAGAAGAGGGAGGATAGTTACATGAGGTTTATTACATGCAGATAACATGGTACTTTCTAAATTGAACTTCAAAGGACTACACCCAGTTTATTAATGTAATTATATGAAAAATTATCGGAATATAATGAATAAATTAAAAATGTTATCTATACAGTATGTTATCAGTCTTGTTCTCAGAGAGGAATTAAAAAGAACACAAAGAATTACAAGAATTTAGGCTCTCACTTATTTTCACACTCACATGGCATTTAAAATACTTCTAGATCCTTTGTATTATAAGTCAGATTTAGATGGGGGAAGATAGAAGTCTCTTTGCTTTCCTTGGGAAGAACACAAAAATTCAGTAATGCTTTCAGACATGTGTTGCTGGATTTGGCAACTGAAACGCTAGATTCCTCTCCCTCAGAGAATAAATCAAGAATTTAGAAACTATTGGGGGCAGGGGGGGAGAAGGTCAATAGATGAAATCCTTCAGCTCCTTTTGCTTGCCTACACTTCAAGGTAAGTTTTACTGTGTATTAACCTTGAGACAGTGTTCTCCTTTTGCCACTTTCTACATTGTTTTGCCTTAAACAATTCCAGGTTTATTAGCATGCCCATTAGTAACCAACATGTCCTGGCTGGGCCTTCCTCTCCCTCTCCCCTGCGTCAGCCGCGGCAGAGGGCAAGGCCAGGTGGTACGTTGGGGCAGGCCCTTCGACTGGCTGAAATTAATCACTTGGGGGGGTGTATGCGTATTAATTTCAAGCGGGCAGGGTTCCCCAGGCGGCGGGTTGAGTGGGCACAGGGGCTCGGTGCAGCCTGCGGGGGGGACGGGGCGCAGCCGCACAGGGCGGCGGGGCAGCGGCAGGGCCTGGCCGAACTGCCCAGGAGCTAGGCCGCTCAGAGAAAAACAAGGTGCCGGTTTAGTTTTAATTCACGAGGAAAGTTTTTTCTTTCAAAAGAGAAGATTTTTGAACTTTGGAAAACATGAACATGTAAACGCTGCGAATACACTTACATACACACATCAGTCAGAGGAGGTTAATGCCCATGGGCTACACACCACCCAACCTGGTGATCAGACAGTTCTACGATGGACTTGGATCCTGCCTGTGATGGAATTGTTCTACAGTGTTGGTTGTAATCATTGCATTGATTATTACTTTTCTTAAATTAGTATCACGAGGGAACTGTAATTTGAAAGAATACATCGTTAGATTAGGACGGGAAGCGAATAAAAGGAGCCATAAGCCTATGACTTTCACAACAAATTTCCTTCCTGACGTTCTCTTCAGTACACCAAACAGATTTAAGAGATCTTAATTTTTTCCTTTTGTCTCCTAGTTGCATCAGCTGATGAACTCTTATTCTAAAATACAGATACATGACTTCAGCCAAATTAAGACAGACAAAAATATACTTAATGAAGGAGCACACTAAAGCTTCAAGGAGCATAACTTGGGAATTGGGACTTGCAGCAAGAAACAAATTACTGGGTATCTTTTTAATTCATTTGGAACACAGTAAAGCAAGTCTTCAAGTTATTTTTGGAAGATCTGTGATACAAAACTGTGCTCATTTACTTAATATGAAAGCTGCTCAGCTGGACAGGTGGCTAGATGCAGCCTGAGCTGTTTGTCATTACTGGGACCAACATTCTTGTTGACATCAAACACAGGCCATCAGTCGCAACAGCTGAATTCTCTGTTTGAAAAGTTAGATAATCTTTGGACAACACTGCACCACAGAAAGCCCTGCTAGGTCACTGGCTATCACTTTCCAAGGCCAACCTCTACTCTTCAGTGAAAAAGATGAAAAAAAAATAGCGATGCGGTGGAATCATCCAGTTTCCAGTAAACAATAAAAAAAGGCACATTTAGACACCACCACCCGAAACTGAACTTGGTTAAATGAGTGAAAATGTCCATTCCTGTACAATATCTGGAGCAGCAGAACCCAATGAACCCTGGGAGCAGCAGGTCTGCATGGTTGCTGTGCCTTGGAGCACACTGGAGAAGAGTCTGGCTTGTAGTGATGGTTGGGCACTGCAGCGCTGCTGCTTTGAGAGTCCAGAACAAACAACCAGAAGTATCTCTGCTATAGAGTAAATAAATAAGAAGTTACCTAAGAGGTGTATATCACTGCTGAGGAGTTCTTTTCTTCACTCAGATGCAGGTGACTGTTTGCAGCTAAGAATACTTTCCTGTTCTTTGAAGATCTATGTCTGTTGCTTCCTAATCCATTTTATCTCAAAGAATGCCCACAATATACTCCCTTCTCTTCCGCTTGTTAGTCTTTTTTCTTTGCTGTTGCTTTAGTACTAAGGAGCTTTTTCCGAGGACATGGGTTATTCTGATTTACTGGCTTTCCATGTTTCCTCTTCTTGTTCTCATTAGCGATTGAGAAATAGTGTTAAATTTTCATAAAATATAAGGTTCTTCTATGGCAATGTAGCTGTCTATGAAGCAGAGGAGCTGGGTGAAAAGGTGGGTCTAAGGCAATAGAGATTTTGTTTCATTTAATTGGGGTGGAGGAACGAGGACTTAGTGTCACCTCCTTTGGGATACTTGGAGCACGGCATGCAATTATGAGAGCCTTGTTTTGTGACCTTAGGAAGCTGGAATTATCAGGGGCTTTCCTTAGGATTGTGTAACACAAACTTTTTTTCTTCAAGACATTTTTCTTAGTAGAGGCCCTGTCAAATCAAGCTTTCACTAGAAGAAATTACCTTGCAGGAAATTTGTCTTGTGAATTGCTCCTCAGGGACATTTTTTCCTGAGTATACACGCTTACTTATATTGTGCATCCCTTTTTACAAATCTTAAAAAAAAAAAAAAAAAAAAAAAAAAGATACATCCATTCTGGATGACCATAACTGCAAGAGGAATTTCAGAAATATTGTCAATGCTTCATCAAGTACTGTGGGATTACTTACTTTCTAAACTCTTACTGTATTAAACTGAATAATACCGGAAGTCCTGTCCATTTTATCAAGTTTTAATTAGATGTCTCTTTATAAAGGAGAAACATTAAATATGAATTCTGGAAAATTCTCTACAAGTAAATGAAGTCCTGCTAGAGTACCTTGCGACTGGTGGATTTTTCTTACATAAACTCAGAAACAAAAATGGGAATTAGTCCTGAATTGCCTACTTATTTTCATCAATTAGATAAAAGAGTTTAGGTACTTCATTTCAAGCTTGAGGTTACCTGACATGAATGTATTCTAGGCTTGAAATCTGTGGTTTTAAAATTTGATCTTTACATTCTCAGTAAGATGAATAATCAAAAGTTATAAACTTTGAAAAAAGTTGTAATATTGCATGTGTTGGGGGGATAAATTCATTATTCATGTAAGCAGACATATCTTGTAAATTTTTACAAATAGACCAACAACAACAATTAATTTGATTGATAGGCCAGTGAGGTACTAGGATGACTTAGTATCAAATTCTGAAGCTGCCGTGCAGTTCTGGCTAGCAGCTTTGCAGTCATGACTCACAGGTCTACCTCCCTATGCCAGACTGAATTCCTTCTGCTCAGATCTTGATCTGCTTCCCTGTTAATTCCTTTTGCATGTCCAGCCCAATGGTCCCAGTCCACTGCCTTCCTCTTCAGGTCGTCTTCTCACCCACCCCTCTATGACTTGCCTCCTGCCTCCAGCTCTAGTACCTCAAAAGTACATGTTTTTAACAGACTGCTCGGCCCTTTGAGAGCACTCCCTCCACCCAGCACATCTCATCAATGTTTGTTCAGAACCCTCTCCTGTCATCACCTATGGAGAGCTGTATGTTTTAAAAGATTCTTCCAAGAGGCAGCAGGATCCCAGTGGGGACTGTTGCTGTGCAGTACTGGTCAGCAGTGCTCAGGCAACAGATGAAATGGACTCTGGATAGCACAGGCTACCAGGAGTGAAACCAACTAAGACACCATTAAATCCAATGCAGATGCTCTCTGCTGTGACTTGTTTCTTGCTAGTGTCTAAGAGAAACACTTCATTAAAATAACTTGTGTTTTCACTTGGCATATAGGTCAGCCACCTTGGGTTTTCACAGCACTGTCTTGACGAGACTGTCACGAGCACCATAATCAGTTGGTATGCCTGGTGTCCATCATAAATTTAATACAGTAACCTGGGCTTTTTTCCTCCTAATTTCACAGGACGGCCCATTTTCTAGTGTTTACTCCATGTATTATTTTTAAAAATACTGAGGGAATTGTCGTATCCTGTTTTCGCAGAGGTCCAGGCTCTTTAAATCTGGCAGCTCCTTCTTGTCCAGTGTGGCTTTTCCTCTTCCTTCATGCAGCTAAACCCTTCTTCATCTCACAGGCTGGCTGCCACAAACTTCTAGCCTTCAGTTTTGACAAAGGTTCTTTATCCTGCTTCTGAAACCTGTTTTATAGGTCATGTTTCCAGCTTATCATCCTCAGTATTCCTTTCCTACTTTTGTTTCTTTCTGTTGCTTCTCCATCTTCTGCTGCATTAAACACCCCTGCCTTTCCATTTAAAACTCTTAATTGCTTAAATCCGTGCACTTCTTAAGTTCTGCTGTGGCACCAGCCCCTGCCTCTAATTAGTTACCAGCTCCTCTTCAGCTGAATTTTCCTTAGAAAGTCTATACTTTCTCCTTAACTCCTGGAAGCAGGGCTTTAAACAAGCACAAAGCCTCTCCATCTTCCTCAAAACCTCATCTTTCCTGGGAAATATACTCCAGAGTGGCCAGTTTGCTGTGCCTTGCGCTTCTGACTCGTTTTGCAGGAGATGGGTACTACCACTCGCCAACTATCACATCTACTGTGACAGTCCTCCATTGTAAATGTTGACTGCAATGCTTTTGCAACAGAGACCATACCTGCATTACCTGCATGGATATCACTTGTGTAAGGCCCATTATCACTATATAAGGCCCCTAAACAGCAACCACAGCCCATGCTGCTACTGCATTGTAAGAAAGACCTGGGCTGAGAGATCTGGAGCACTGATTTGCACTGACTCTGTGAAGACCAAATGTATTGCAAGCTAGTAGTGAAGGAGAGTACTCAGTTTTGATTTTGTGGTACTTAATTTTGTGCGGTCCTTTGTTACCACAGTGATAGGAACTAAATAAAACTCTAAGATACAGTTTCTGAAACCTTCTCGCAGCAGAGAGTAGCATGTGGGCTGAACTGTTTTTAACTGGCTTAGATGCTGATTTTGGGATAAAGCTGAGTGGAAAGAACAAGCAACATTTGAATACATTCCTGAAGTCCATCTAGATTTTCATGTTAATAAGGAAGATCTCCATTTTGACAAAGCAGCCTTTCATGTATAACCCTTGCAAATATTTTATATAACTTTTGAGGGAGAGTTTCTCTCTTCATGGGGAGGTAACATTCCCATTATGCTCTGTCCTACAGATTTAAGCAGTCCAAAACGGAACGGAGCGAGCTGTATAAATGGAGTCCATCCAATATGCTGCTTCTCTAATATGTCTGTAATGTGTGTAAATGATAGTCATTGCAAATGACTAAATGAGATAAGAAATGAGGAAAAAAATCCAAAAGCAACCAACAAAAAGTTGGAGAGGTCTTACAAATAAAGTAGGGTTAATAATTCAAGCTTCTTTTCACAAGACGTCAGCATATGGGTTTATAACTTTACATGTAGTGCTTAAATGTTCACACTCAGAATCAACTGTTGTTGTATGCCTGTGTGTTTGCAAAATCCTGGGCTACCTGCAAGGGGCCCCTTGCCCATGAGACATTTCCCCTGGCTGTGTATGCTAAGTATTGTGTTTTCCCAGCCTGAGTCAGTTGGGCTTTGTATCCATAGAGGCACAGACCTTGGAGTTGTACAAATAGTGCTATAGTTCTGAAGATAGCCAAGGATTTTGCTGCAAAGAAAAGTTGTGATGTTACAGTAAACACCTTTCATTGAATATTTATGATAAAATGACAATTTATACATGCTTTTTGAATGCATGTAAGTGGATCAACCTCAGCTCTCCTGTTGTTTCATTTTGCATCATTTTCATCATGACAATATTTGTTGAACATTTCAGTGACTTCAAAACACTGAGATCTGATATCACAATGTCTAGGCCATTACATTTTAAATCCCATTTTCCATTTATAGACTTTTTATCAAGATGGCACAAGAAAATGAGCTCGTTAAAAGGTTTTCCCACTTATTTCACAGGAACAACATTCAGCATCAATGCTACGTTGCTAGGTAGCCAGGTGATCTTAAACTGGAAAGCATCTCAGCTCATAAATTCCTGCAAATCTAACATAGATACACTTGCCCAGCAGAATTTCTGAGATTACAGAATTTATACAGTAGCGTATATTGTAAAAGCTTCAGGTTTATAATCAATACTTACATTACTTTTTTAGTTTGAAGTATGTATGTTTCTGATACACTGTCATTCATGATGTTTTTTTCTCTCCGCTTTGTATCGTATCGTCAGTGTGGTTTCCCTCCATCTCTGTGTACTAGGTCTGGCTGGGATGGAGTTAATTCTCTTCATGGCAGCTGTGTGGTGCTGTGTTTTAGATCTGTGACCAAAACAATGCTGATAACGCACTAATGTTTTAGCTATTAGGGGCAGTGTTTGTACAACATCAAGGCCACCTCTGTTTCTCAGACAGCCCAACCAGATTGGTGGTGCACAAAAGGTTGGGAGGGGACACAGCCAGACAGATGACCCAAACTGTCCAATACTCAATGCCACATAACAGCATGCTCAGCAAGACAACGGAGGGGAGCACAGTTTAGGTAGGTTAGCTGTCTTTTGCTCAGGAACAGGCTGGGCATCACTCTACCTGTGGGAGGTGGTGAGTGATTGCCTTTCATCACTTGTTTATTGTTTTCTTGCTTCCATTTCTCCTTTGCTTATAAAATTATCAACCCTCAAGTTTTCTTGTGTTTGTTCTTTCTTTTCTGTTCTGGGGGTGGGGAATGTGGGTGAGCAGCTGTACGGTGCCCAGCTGCCTACTGGTGTTAGCCCACAATTCTGTGTCACAGCCAAACCAGCCAGAGCTCATGCTTCCCTAGAAGTGAAAGTGTACTTGTATATGCCACGAGGAAGCTGCTTAACAGGGACAGCAACTGCAAGCATCAAAGTTAAAGATGCTGTGTTCCACCTGCAGCTATTTCACCCCGATGTCATGGTATGAAGTAAGAACAAAACAGAAAACAAGTGATGCCACACAGTAGTATATGAAATAAGTGACCACGAGAGGGTACTGGAGATGTAAAACCACAGGTGGTTCAGCAGGTCACCCTTAACCAGCAGCTGGCCATAAGGCACCAGGAAAACCATGCTTTTCCCATGGTGAGTTTGGAAGCATGTGTGTGAACTCTGTAACTCATGCCTTCCTACACCACGGAGCAGAGTCTGGCAGCAGCAGCCAGGCTGGGGAGGCAACACCTGAGCCTGTTTGCCCTCCATTCATCAGCAGAGATGCAGGGATATCAACAGGGAAATTTCCACAGGTTAATAAAAACTGGGATTTAATAACAATCACCAATAAGTCAATAAGTGATATGTCAGCTCTTGAGAGCTTTTGAGGGGAGCAAGTTATGATGTGGACATAGATTACATGGGTACTACTCTGTTATTGCTCAAGTTTAATTTTTGTCACTAATGCATTTTGCTAGTAGAGCTAAAAGGTCACACCCCTAAGGATATGGCACCGTTTGTGTTAGCAGAGCCTGGCTCTCTCTTTGGATAACAGTCATCTTGGATTATTACTAGAGGACAAGTGAAAGTGAGATTGCAGGGGGGGAGGGAAAGGAGGGGGTGTGTTATGTGGCTTTACATCCATCTTCATCACTGGAGGGTCGCGAAAAGATTGCTGTGTTAACAAGCAACACAGCTCCTAGCACTCAGGTCCCAGACACTGTAGCAGAGAGAGATCTTTTCAAGGTGAGCAGACTGGCCTAACGAAGAATGTCTCCAGTCAGGGAGATTTATGAAGGTCTACTTCATACTGGCAGCAGAAAGCCTGGCAAGAATTGTGATCTCCCTGGAGAGGTTACACTATTTTGTCCCCCCAGAGAGTCTTGCGGCTCTCCTTGGGCAAGCCACTCAGGCAAGGGCTTGCTTTGCCCACATAGCACTCCAAATCAATGGCATTAACTACCTTTTCCACAAACAGACACTGCTTGTTTATTTGCTGCTAAGGTTTCTGAAATTCAAACACTTGGCCCAGGAACCTAACTTAAGTACACTGCCTTTTAAGAGCCCCTAAGGAGAAATGTTAGGGGGGGGACACAAACACTGGGGTTTAGAGAGAGCTCAGACCACATAAAATCACTCTGTAAAATTAACAGCAAATGCCCTGAGATCTGGAAAGTGCACAGCTCTGCATTACACTCTGAGCCACCACCTGCACCATGCACGGCAAATTTATTTTTTGTCGTCTCATCTTACCCTGCAAGTAATGGATAGGGCAACCGTGGCTGCTGCATCTGCAGCAAGGAGACTGCTGGCACACCCTGTGCTCCAGGCCCAGGACTGCACTGCTTATAGCCTCAAACAATATGTTCTTTTACACAACAATTAACAAACTGCCAGCCCTGCTTGTCTTCCCTTCTTCAGAAATAACAAACCCAACCCATACCTTGGTGCAAAACATTTGAATGATGAGTCTTGCTGGCTCGCCTGATGCTTGGAGGCAAATGTTTCCTGTTGTCCAACTTGCAAGCGATATCTTGGCAAATACTTTTCCTGCACTTGGTAATCCTGAGATTTGCAGAGTGATTCAGCATGACTCAGTGGCAGAGGTCAGGATTTGTAGTGAATTCTTACCAAAGTCAGGCAAGGAGATGCTGGGGTTGTAAAGCAACTGCAAGCAGGTTTTTATTTAGGGTGTATCTGTGGGGAGCTGATGTAAGAAAGGATGCTGTAAATAAAGGGCCTGACTTTTTATAATCCAGATGCCCCATTAAATGCAAACATGCTTTAACTTGGTAGAGGCTTTTGGAAGAAGGCAGCAAACAGCAATATAATTTAGCATTTTTTTAATGTTATTTTTTTAATGCCACAAATTACAAGATAAACATAAAAACAGAGCTGAAAGCCTGCCCCTACAAGGAAGCGAAACATAATCATTAGAATAGCTGCTATCTCTGTGGTTTTCTAATTGTGCATTTCTGCTTTACTGGTTTCCTGAGATGGGTGATGGAAATAACAGAGAAGAAGAGTAAGAACCACCAGCTTATGAGCTTGATCAAAGCTACAGAAGTGATTCCACATTCCTGAATTCAATGAATTTTCAACACTAGTGCCCTTGGAAACAGAAGAGGTTTGGGTGGGGGAGAGAACAAAGGACTTTAACAGAAGTATTTCTGGCAAGTCAAGACCACTGAGGGAAGAATAACAAATTGCAGTGTGCAGTTTGGGGATCTGTGCACAGCTTCAAGCTCGTCCTTTCTCTGGTGGAGAAAGTCTGCGTAACATCTCTGCGGATGAACTACAATTTTCAGAAGAAAAGGCCTGGGTTTCTCTCACCGGCACTGCACTGATGTCTAATTTAGGCAATATTTTTGTTGATTTAAAAGATCCTGGCATATGCTTTCAGCTCCCAAGCAGCTGCAAAGCCAGATGCTTGTCAGAAATTCTAGGTTGCCTTCTGTCAAAGAAGCTGTGGTAGCCTGGCAGAAGCTTGTCCTCCACAAGTGATAAAGTCATAGTTTACCTAGAAATAGGGGGAAAATATGGGAATATTGTTCCAGATTCACTAAATACTAGCATCTAGACTAATTCACTAGGTCAGACAGCATCTATTAGTTAAGCATGGCTAATTATAGGTTCCTCAGAAGCTCTCAGAAATTATATCCCTAACTGCTGAAAGCTAAGCCGCAGACTGAATTATAGTGGTATTGGTACAAGTCTTAGCTGGGCAGCAGGGCTGCCCAGCGAGAATGGCATGCCTGGAAAGTGCAAAGGGCTCAAATGCTTAACTCAGTTTCAGCTCTTGGACCAGAATATTTTATTTGTGATGATGCCATTTTTTTCTCCACTGAGACCAGGAATATTCACCAACAATAGCATCAGATTTAAACAAAGATTCAACTATCACTGTTACTAAGGACTTAAATGTCATTTTTTGCAGTGACTGAACTAAAGATCCTTACGTGCTTGTGTCCTCCCTCCCTTTCTTTCTAGCCCCCTTGTTCATTTCTTCCTCATTATTTCTTCTCTTTTTCCCTGCATTGCTGTCTGCAACATACCAGTTCCCACCCTTTCTCAATTTCCTTCCAAAATATGACATAGCCAACACTAAAAATGGCGTTTTAGCTCCTATTTCAAGGATACTAACAGGGTCAACAGGATTCAGACTTCTAAAAGCCTTTTTATCAAACTTGTCTGTAGATGCAGGCATTGTGCATAAGCCGTTCTACAAGCGTTACTGTACTGCTACATGGTAGGACAACTCCCTATTATCTCGTATGCCACAAGAGACACACGTATAAGCACATGTAACAGATTACAGTAGGTAATAGCTAGATTTCCACCTTGATCTGCTACGTGCTTGCCACCCTTGCTGCACTGTAAAAGGAAGGTCCAATCCCAGAGCTTAGAGTTGCAGATGGCTTGAACCCAACTCACCTAAACATTTGTCTAGACAAACGTGCTTCTAAAATTGAGCTAACAGCTCTTAGCTTGGACACTGTCTAATCCCTGCAAATTGCATTAGCTAGCCTCATTAAATCCCAAGTTCATTTTAACCAGATAACATGCGTTAAAATACAATTTGCACCATTCAAACCTAGGCTTTAAAACGTGTTACCTAACATGTGTTGCTCTTGAAAAGTACCTACTTTATATTTTGGACCAGACACGGCCATCCATCTCGATGGGTTAAACTGATTTATTTTTCAATAATGTTGGTTCAATTGAGTTAACAGGATCAAAAGCTCCCAACACGCATTAAGTTGCAGGCTAACTCGAGGGCACACTCCCCGGCCGCGCTTCGAGACCCCGGCGGGGAGGCGCCCCCGCTGCGGCTGGCGGTGCCGGGCGCGCACCGAGGGCAGGGCGCGCTGCCCCCCTCCCGCCGGGCACCGACCGCCCCCCGGGCCGGGCCCGCAGCGCGCCGCCGCCGGCCTGTAAAAGCCGCGC
Organism: Falco punctatus; assembly: GCF_963210335.1. Lineage (NCBI taxonomy): Eukaryota > Metazoa > Chordata > Aves > Falconiformes > Falconidae > Falco > Falco punctatus. The sequence goes on from NC_137583.1 coordinate 75,344,973, forward strand.
TCCAAGCAGAGCGGGGGGCTCCGCCCGACCGGCAGCGGACCCTGGCCGGCCCCCGGCGTGCCGCAAACCGGCGGGGACGCTGGCCCCTGCCGGCTCGGGGCGCTAGGCAGCGCACCCCCGGGAGGCCGGGGCGCGATAGCTGGCGGCGCCGGCCCCGCTGGGCGGGCAGGGTGCGTGCGCTCCCCCGCCAGACTACAGCTGCCCCCGTGCCAGCGGCTCCCTCGGCTCGGGACGCGCCCGCAGACAGCCGCGTCCCCCGGCCCGGCCCCAGCTCTCCCCGCCTTCCCCCTCACGCCGCCGCCGCTTCCTCTCCCGCCCGCCTCGCCCCGGCAATCGCCCGTCCCGCCGCGCGGGGAGGGGCGGGGCGGCGCGGGCGCGAGCTGCGGCGCGGGGCGGGCGGGCGGGGCAGTCCCTGGTGCTGCGGGTGGCGGGGCCCGGCTCAGCCGCCGGCCAGCGCGGGCAGGGCCCGCCGCCTCCCCCCGGCCGCGGCGCGGGGCTCCCGGCCCTCCCAGGCTCCGCCTCCTCCTTTCTCTCAGCGCTCCCTCCCTCTCTCCCTCCGCCGGTGCCCGCAGCCCCGCGCCGGACCTTCCTTTCACTCCTCCATCTCTCCTCAGCGCTGCCCTTCCTCCCGTGCGCTCCCCGCCGCGCCTGGCTTTGCCGGGGCACTCCAGGGCCGGGGCGGGGGGGCGGCGGGACGGGGGCTATGAGCCGGGCGGGGGCGGCGGAGAGCCGGGCAGCAGCAGCCGCGGCGGCGTAGGGCTCGTTACCGGGCGGGAGCGGGGCTGTCCCGCTGCGCCCGGCGGCTCTCCGGGGCGAAGGGGGAGCCCCGGAGCCGGAGCGGCGGCCGTCTGCCCCGGAGCCGGGCGAGCGGGGGCGGCGGCTGGCCGCCCCCCATGTGTGACATGATCGACTCGCAGTCCGCCGAGAAGATCAGCAGGATGAAAAAGTTGCGGAGAACTTTATCGGAGAGCTTCGGCCGAATAGGTGAGTCCCGCAGGCGGGTCCCGGCGGCGCTGCCCACCGCCCGGGGGGTCCCGGCGGCGCGGGGCGGGGGCCGGCGCGGCTGCCTGCGCGGCGGCGGGGCCGGGGGGTGGGCGCCGCAGGGCTGGAAACACCCGCGCCGCTGCCGGCCCCGGAAAGCGTTTCTTGGGAAGAAACCTCGGGAAAATAACAGCCCTTTCCCGGCAGTGCGTGTGCAGCCCCGGCAGTACGGGTCTGCGATGGAGTTAGCCCAAAATAGGGTAAAAAAAACAAACTGCAGACGAGAGTTGGCCAGCGTGCCTCCACTGCTGAAGAGAAACCTTGGCAAAAAGCATATGGTTATTTTCGTTTTGTGTCAGGTCTGGTAATTTATTTTTTTGGTGCGGCTGCACGTTGGTTTTGAGCTGAGGCATGAGATGCTGGAGCGGATTACGGCGGCCGAGTGATTTAGGAGGCCAGACAAAAGAAGTCTGCCTGTCATCTGCTGCGAAGTCTTGTCGTTCTTTCACTGGCATAAAGCATCCCGAGGGAGCGTCACCAGAACGCCGCTGCCGAGCGCGTTATCTCCCGGTATCGCTGTGGCGCGTTTGGTTTTGACACCAGTTTATTTTGCAGTCGAGTTAGTTGCTGAGAACAATGCCACAGAGTTCTGGTCTGCTCGCACTGGTGTTTCTCTTGGTCTGTGGCGTGCTAGGGTGCTTAATTCGCAGTTTAAAACGTTAGTTCCCACTGACAGCATCAACATGCTGCTGAGCAAGGAGACAAGGCACCTTGGAGGAGCTGTGAGGTGTCCCCAGGCTGGCTGGGCAGAGCAGCCTGAGGTGGTGCCGGGCAGCCGCTGGGATGGACAGGTGGACACAGCAGCACTTGTCCTTGCAGACCCTCTGTAAGGGCCTTTCCACAGCCCTTACCCACTGGTTGTCCCACTGGGACATTTTTCCTTGCAGTCGGTCTGGTTGGCAGATGAGGGTCAACTTTCAGAGCTGCTTTGTCCCAGTGGGAGCATGTGAAGTGCCTGCGCTGTAGCCATGAGCTGTGGCGTTTGGTTCTCCCTCCACAGCCCTACACAGGAGGTGCATTGAAGTATGCGGGCATTATAATTTTTCATGTGTTGTATATGTATTCAGTGTATTACCTTTAGCTTTTAAGGACTGCAAACTTCAGATGTAGGATAGCATTTGAAATCAGGTATCTCTTACACCTTACTACAAGATGAAAAAGCTCATTCATATTTGTAAACCAGTTTCAAGGGTAAATGCCAAGTTTCAACTGTGAAATGAATGTCAAGTCATAGTTATAAATCTCTCTGTCCCCATATGAAAATAGCTTTCACCCATCATCAGTCTTAAACTGCATTTAACTTTCTTTGATTAGAAGAAAAAATAAAGCAGTCAGGTGTTCAGTCTGTCACGTGTCTTTGTATGTGTGTCGGTAGACACAGAGAGACACTCTTACATGGAACTGTGGAAAGCTTTTCCTAATGGTGGAAGTCATTAACAAAGAAAATATTTTGAATGAGGATGCTGCTTTGTTGTAACAGTGACAGTCCCATTAATGCATTGTAGGGAGCAGAGTCCCTCCGGCTGGTAATTTCTGCATGTTTTAGGTGGCTCTGTTGGGTGATCATCGCTTCTTGTCATTTTTTTCACAAATTAAACAACTTCTGAGTTTCCTTGGGAGCTTTGGCCTGATTTTAGGTGCAAGGATTGTTACATATTCCATCTCCTCCAGTTCTTTGTGCGTGTGTACAGAAGTGTAGGAGTGTGGGCAGGTGCCTGGTTTGTTTGTGTGTGGTGGTGGTTTTGTGACTAAAACTCAGCTGCTGCCAGCAAGACTGTTCAATCTTCAGATGCTCTAATATTTTGACTGTCATGCTGGTAACTGCACTTTGCTCAAAACCCCCTATTTATCAGTGTGAGGTTTGAACATAGTCCGCTCCCTGATACCAGAGCCACAGATAAGCCCAAGCAAAGCCAGAAACTCTTAAGTTGCATACCAGGAAATCCTCAGTTGAAACACATGCTGTACTTTTATATTGAATTGAAGGAGAGAAAACAAAACCTCATTGGAAGTCGTCTTTCTGGGTATTTGTCACATTGGTTTTAAAGCTGGTTTTGGAAGAGCTGGTTCCTTGGTGAGATTAGCAAATTACTAATTTAATATGTATCAAATATGGAATTTTGTCTGTTGTCTGCTCCATTGTGATTTATTATAAATGATGATGATCTTTCAGCTTTTCCTGTTCTGCTTCAATTTATGTGTTTACATAGGTTTAAGTACACAATGTAGCATCATATGGATAAATACATAAATGATACAAGAGTGACATGGTGCTTGTGGCAAATGATTCGTGAGTCAAACCTTCAACTGCTACAGTCAGGAACATCTAATGGTTGTTCTTGAAATGGTAAGGCACTGCTAGGCCTCCCTGCAGTGTTGGTGGTACCCCAGCTGCCAAATACAATTTTTCCAATACTACAAGACCCTTCATTTTGATAACAAAGGTTACATTAGCCTGTTATATAAAAACAATGAGAATGTATCCTAATTGTCCCTGGCAGTGGTGGTGTTTTTTTTTTTGGTTTTTTTTTTTTTTTTTTTTTGGTTGGTTTTTTTTTTTCCTAGGGCTTGCAGCTAAACTACCTTCAAGGCCCCACAAAGTAATCCTCTCCATTTCAGATGCTGTATCAGCAATGAATGTATAAGGTGATTTATTTTTTTTACAGTGTGACACAGTATGTTAAGTAATGTTTGAAGCTATTGCCTCAGCATCTTTAGGTAAAACCAGCTTAGTTAACCCTGGGACACAGCAAAGGGCCAAAAGGTACCAATGGCAGCCTCAGGTAGACTTGGCACACTTTCTTAACCATGAACGGATGCTTGCTAGACACTGGCTTTCCAGTGACTGTCAGAGGGTGTTAAAGGCCTGGTTCATCCTTCAAAATTTCGATCTGTTCCTTAAGTGTTACGAGTACCTACTGCTGAGAATGTTTATTTTGCTGAGCTGAAAAATGTGCTGTGTGAAATTGTCCATCTCTGAGCCTTCATCCTGAGCATTTGCTTTGTGCTGTGTGCAAGTCTGGTAAAGGGCGATATGGCGCCGTGGTGTCTTAGAGGAAATGCATATGGCCTGTGGTGCTCAGTTGAAGTTTATATTCTAAAATAGACAGAATGGCTTTTGACTGCAGAAATCACATGCTTACATTTCTAGAAAAATGAGCTATCTTTTCAGCTAAGGCACCCTTTCTCATGGCAGTTTTCTGGTAAAGTTTCAAGGGGTGTTCCTCTTAAATTTTAACTGTTCTTAAAGAACTTACATTACTAAGATTCTGAAAAATTTACAGAACTTATTAACAGATCTCTGGGAGTCTATCCATTTTTATACAAACATCCAAATTAGTTTAAAAATTCTGATTTCCTTGTTTACATACTGTGTTGTCCTCATATAAATGAACACATATAGTATTTTAACCAACTTTCAGAGATTCAGTTGGCTCACTGTTTATTTTAGCATTTAAACCTTTAGAAGGATTGGTTCTTAGTTTTATGTTTGATAATTATGTAATTACACTTAACAATGAGTAATTTTATAAAATTATCATAATTTTTAGTTATGTAAAGAGTTCTTGGCTATGCGTTTGTTGAGGTTCATATTGCAGCAAAATCATATTTGAGATCTCTTCAGCTCAGCCATTTAACTTCTGTTTTCTTATGCAAACTCTTTAGTCAAAAACTAACACCAGGGTAGAAAGAAGGAAGAAAGAGAGGAAGAGAGAGAGAGAAAACATTACAGAGTTTACTCACAGTGCACTGAAAGCAGTCTGTGGCTGTCTGAGCATCCCTGGGCTTTGTTACTAACTCCTCACTAATACAAAGGTTATCTCCACTAATCTCCTCTAATGTACTCTAAATAGCTCACATACCTGAGATAATGAGAAATTCATTTGTAAACGTTTTTTTTTTAATTCAGCAAAGCTTTTTTTAAGGGTTTCGAAAGAAGAGGATTGCATTGATGGGGAAACACCATTTCTAATGTAATTTGTTGTATAAAGTATGCCAGTTCCATGATTTCTTTTGAAGATCCTATGTAGTAAATTGGTTGAGATTGAAATTACTATTAAGCAGAATCTGATTAAATGAGTGGCCAGAGCTCTCATGTTCTTATTTTTTGAGATTCTTAAAAAACCTCTTAGTCAAAGGTAGAAGTTAAAGGCAAGCCAAAAATTCGCAGTGGATCACAGATTCCCATTTCTTGTTTTTTTATTACATTGTGAAATTTGTTTGGGTATCTGTTGTCTGGCTGTTCTTGGAATGTGTTGGTTATGTGAAAATCCTCTGATTTGGTAAGAGAGAAGAGCTTGTCACATGACCTAGGTGTCATATACTGATGTATAGCTTGTAGGTCATTGTGACCTGAAAGGTATATGATAAGATTAGAAGTGTGTTCTTAGAAAGTATTCCACAGGTTGGGTTTTTCCCTTCCTTTTTTCGCCACCCCCCCTCTCAAATGTCCTGACTCACACTTCTGGGTGCTTGGGATTGGCAGTCTGAAAATGTTTGGTCTGGCCCTCAAAACCATAAAAGTGCATTTTGTGATTAAAAATGTATAATGTGTGCCTCAAATCTCCTCAGCAAAATACCAGGGTTTTGTTTGTTTTTTTTGTTTTGTTTTGTTACTGAGCTTGAAATCTAGATGAGTGACTGTAAAACAGTAATCTTCAGAGATCTGAGGGAAGAGATGTTTCATGTCCCAAAGAAACGGGAATTTGAAAGTAAAGGAAAGTTGGACCATCCCTCCTTTTCTGTACAAGAACTGGGATTTATGTGCCTTAGTGGCAGAGGTTGTGGAGCTGCAGCATGTTTTGCAGAGGTGTCCTGCATCTGTTAAGCCTCTTATACAGCTTCTACTTTTTTTTTGTTTGTTTTGTGGTTGGGTTTGTTTTTTTTTAAGCTGGTAATGCTGTTGCTTCTGAAGACAGGTGGTTTAGAAACTATTAGCGATTTGAAGATGGAAGGAGCACCCAGAAGAGCAAAAAACCTACTGGAGTCTAGATCCTTAACTGTGCTAGGCGCTGAAGTATTTCTCTCCTGCAGAAATAAATGTGTTTTAAGTGTAAGAACCAATATTCTGCTTACATGATGAAGAGGGAGCTTTCTGGGGCAGCACTGTGCGCTGTAAGGTCATTCAGATGACCTTCCTCAGATTGCAAACCTTCATGATTTAAACTGAAAAGAAATAGTGCAGTCGTCAATGCAATGGTTTGTCTTGCTTTAGCTCTTCAAGAGAAGTAAACGAAGAGCACTTTCAGGTCTCTTTCAGGTCTCGACATGCGGTTCGCAATTCTGTGGTTGGTCTGGTTGTGGTGTACAGAGAAAAGGAACCAGTCTTGTACCTTTACACTGACACAGTTCAATGGACGTTTGGAGAAATGATTTTTCTTTACATTTCAATAAAGAAACCCAGTATGCTAAAGGAAAAATTTTCATCAGCATAATCTTTGCTACAACTTCAGAACTATTCATGTCTTCATTTTCTTGCTTTTCTAGTTCACGTGATTTCTGCACTGTTTTCCTTTTCCTTGTTTGATGATTAATTGCTAGTTAACGGTGTAGAAAGACAGGAATCTTTTCTGCTTTAGTGTAAGTCATATTGTAAAAAAATAGAAAAAAAAGAAAAAAGAAAATAAACAGAAAAAAGCATGTCACAATGCATGCTATTTCATAAAGTTTTAGTACTTAACAAACTGAATTCATGGTTAGGTGTTTATTATACTTTTCCTTTTTGAAGTTCAGTCAGGCTTTCCATAAAGTGTTTTCACGCTCACTAGGAATTGAAAAAAAACACCTTGCTTTACTTTCTTTAACCTGAGAGGATAATATTTCTCATAAATATGTAAATTTACTTTCTTGGAAACATGCTGTGCAGCCCTATATTCCATTTACAGATTCAAATTTTGAGTATAAAATTGTTATTCATGCCAGCCTGTTCTTTCCTATTATAACAGGAAAATGCTGCTCTGTTTTTTCTGTTTTCGGGTGTTAGTTACTTTGTGCTCATTGAAATGCAGTACAGATGACAATTTCTTTTTTCCTTTTATTTTAAAGCCTTGAAGAAAGAAGATAGCAGCTTTGATGAGGTAGGTTAAATGTTTTGTACCTTTCATAGTCCAGGTATGCCTTTGTATTTCTCACTAGTGCTAAAAGAAATCCATAGATACTAGTGTTACAATGTGCGTATGTGTTAATACATGCATATTGCTCGAACATATTTTCATTTTCCAAATAACTACCAGATGAATTTGTTAGTTGAAGGCTGTGAATGGAATGCTTGGTTTTTTTTGGAATATAATAAAACTGAATGTTGTATGAAAAGTGGTCTTTTAAAAATGTTCCATGTGGAGAAATGGTGCACGCAGAGGAAATACTTTACAGAACTTTACCCACGGTAATTCTTATAATTGTAGGCCTGTACTGTAACAGACAGTGAAAAAAACATCACTCTTGAGAGAGCACCTTATGTAAAGTGCTGCTGCATTGGCTTCTTGCTGAATATGTCAACTGAGAGAGATGCTTCTTGTGAAATAAAAAAAAAAAAAAAGCCCAACACCACAAAACCGTCAGCTAGCTGTATTGGTAAAACTGATACTTGATGATTCGGTGTAATCAGTTTGGGGTCCTGACCTGTCTGTGATATACATGTGTTAATTTGTAAAATATGTTGCTGGTGACTTGTGCTTGCTTTTACTTACAACAGGCTTTGAGAGATCGAGGTCACCAGGAGTTGTCCTGCAGAACAAGTTTATGCAGGAAGAGGTGTAGGTCTTGGTGTGATGACTTGTTATATTGTAGTCAATGCTTGCCTTTTGTACTTCCCTCTGCCACCATAGCTGGAAGCAAATGGTGGTATTTTCATGTGTTGATGTTACGCTTCTTGTGTTTCTGTGTTTTCTTCTTCATTGCATGCTGTAAGCTTAAATTCTTGGCTGATTACAGTGAGATAGCTGCTGTGTAATGCCAGATTCTAGAATAAATTAATGATGATGTAATGTCCTTGATTCTGGATCAAATCAGACTTCATCTCTTTCTAAACAGATTGCACTGAGTTTTACACCCCTCTGCTCAAATTCAGTAATAACAATATAAATGGTTTATGCTTTTTTGATGTGTGTTGCAGAGAGCTGTAACTTGGCTCGATCCCTTTCAGACCTGGAGTGAAGGTCCTGGGGTCAGACTCTGTTTTCAGGAACTCTTGTTGGATCACACAGTGGTCCCAACTATTGCATTTCTCTTTAACACCCTGGAGGAAAGCAAGTCCTCCATAAAAGTTACACCTGTGCAGATATGTGGTTGGTAGACTCTGAATCCTTGTTTTACAAATCTGGTCTATTTTTATCCAGTACTTTCTTCTGAAGGCTGCAGTAATGTATCTGTGCTATAACCTACCCAGTAAGTACCTTGTATTAAATTTGATATAGAATTTGAAAGGCTCTATTAAAAAATGTTATCTTACAAAGATGGCATTTTTTCTGTCCCCTTCTTTTCCTCAGGATTTTTTATATATAGTTTGCATGCATTTTCTTTAAATCTGGCTTTCTGTTTGAACAAGAGACAGCTTGAGCAAATTTTTTTTAAATTCAGGGGATTTAGGGAGAAAAAATATTTTTCAAGTATGTTTTTATTGAAATCTGACAGATCGTTGGTGTGAGCTACTGCAGAGGCAATAAGAGAAGGCCAGTGGGAAGGGTACCCAAAAGAGTTTTCTTGCATCTCCTGTAAATAGGGAAGAGTTTGATGTGACATTGAAATCAATCAGTTCCATAGTTTTAGGTGATATTTCCTATAAGAAAGAAAAGTAGGCTGAGATTTTGTTTTCCTTGTTATATCTTCAAATTCAGCACAACAGTTCTTGGTGATTATGTAGCCTAAAATGTGAATCAGAGAATGGGCTGTACTGCATATCACATAATTCCTTTCTTTTCAAACATCCTTCAAATTGGAAGATAAAACAGTCTTCAGTAACAGTAGTGTACCTGATTATAATGACACATACCTCTAAGTAAGCCAGTATCTGCAAGCAGAGGAGTGGCCGCATTTGTTGGTCTTAGAAGGCTGTCCTGAAAAACACGACTAAGACAAGACCATGATATGAAAGGAGAGCAGTCTAGCCTTCTGGCTAGCGTATGTAATATTGATGTACCAGAGATGCAGTTATGAAGAGAGCTATAATGACAATAGGTGGGAATATCAGGTGAGAAGGAGAGAGAGGAGGTAGCTAGCTGTCCAAGCATTGTTTTACTTAAACCTTGTAGGTCTTCTACTGCAAAAAAATTATACAGGCAACTATTGAAACAGAAATTGCATCTAACAAGCTGCATCGTCTCCCTATACAGTTAGTGAAAAGATACCCTTTCTCCTTTCATGGTGCTGAAGGATGCTGTGTGTCTCTTCCCAATGTGTTTCCCCTTTTCTGGAGGGAGGTTGGCCTGTGAAGCGGAACTTGAACAAGCAGTAATGAACTTGCAGGGAAGGACTTTGCATACTCGACAGCTTGGCAAAGGAGGGCTCATGTTTTAGCCTTTCAAGAGTGGCCAGAACACCAGTAGCAGAAGATGGCCAGCAGGGATCTGAAATTTCTGAGGGGGGAGAGAAAGTGGGACGAAGAGGAAGATGACCCTTCTAAAGCTGCAAGGTTTGGGTTTGCAGCTGAGTCAGTTGTCAGGTTAACCTGCACATCATAGGCGCTACCTGAGGTACTTGATTGTCCCTCAGGAATTGAGATGGGAGAAAACAGTTGTTCAGTGGAGCTTATTCTACCTGCTTTAACTTGCACACAGTGGCTCAGAAATGTACAACACTGCAGGATGTGATCTTTCTGTTGAAGAGAAGCTACTATAAACTGAGATATCAAACACAACGGGGAAGTGTATCGTGTAATTAATTGTTTTCTGCAGGTTGAAATTAATCCCTCCAGTAAATTAGGACAAAAAAATCATGAACAGTGAAAAGTGTGAAGAAATTGCATGTCAGAAAATACTTTTAGATGTTTGAGAAGTGTTTCACGGATCTTGGTGGTAAATTTAGTCCTGCCTATAAGGTCAGAGTACAACAATAGTGTGAAGGAGTTAAGAGTAGGATTTGTCACTTTTTTTGTACCTGCTGTAGTGTTGCTTTGATTAAATTTTGAGCGAATAAACTCTTTTCTGTAGGTGCTGCTGGCCTTCAGTTCATGAGAACACTTGAATTAATCTATTTAAATCCACTGGTAGCCTGTTTACCTTCCTAAGATCTTATGACATCTTCCAGAGACTCCTTGTGAATAAAGGAATAGGATACAGACCACTTCTTGTATAGGTTTTTTTTTTTTCCCCCTTCCCCCCCCTTTTTTTTAAATGTAGCCTTTTTCTTTTTGCCATACTAGTCACATTGTGGGAACTGGAACGTGGGGCTGCTCCAGTACCTACTGAAATCAGTGGGAAGATTCTGAATGTTTTCAATGGTTTGTGGATTGGTTTCTTCTATCACGAACTATCATGACTGAGGGTGGGGGACAGGCAGGCTGTTCTTGCCCGTTTTCAAAGTTAGCTTGAGTGGGAGACAGGCAGGCATTTTCTCCTCTGTGTGTGTGTGAGAAAAAAAGTTGCCCTCCAGTTGCCCTCCACAAGGCCACCTAAATTTTACTTTCTGAGTGTGGCTTCTGGTGTGGAAGGCATGTTTCCTTCTTTTAGGAAAAGCACTGATTATCTACCCTGGATATCAAGATGGAGGATAAACACCTCTGAGGAGCAGCAGTACCTGCAAAATGCAGTCTATAAACAAACTTCTGGCCCTTGAGTGAACATTTTATTAGTGCTCTAGTAGTTTGTCAAAGTTAGATTAACAACTTCCAGCTATGTGGGATTGCTTTGATGCCTTTGGGCAGTTAGTATAACAAGTGTCCACTCTGTCTTATAATGATGGAACAGTTTTCTTTTTCACTCAGATGTGATCAAGGCCAATAACTTGTGGCTGAATTGCAGCGTATTTGTTGGAATGACAGCCAGCGTTGATGCTGTGACTAACCCTGTTGGAAGGCTGGTAACCTGTTCCTTTGGATAGCTGCTTGCTGTTACGATTTATTTCTAAATTATTGTCAGCCTCGAGCTGTTGGTTCTTGTTCTTCTGTTGTTAGTGGTTTCTCTAAGCACTTAAATAATGGTTTAAGACCTTCAGCCATATGTATGCATACTAGATAAATTAATATCAATGTCATAATGAAATCAAATAATCCCAAGACTCAATCAATATGAATGGCTGTGATTATTGCTTATTATGTTGTGAGTTTTATTGCTGTTGTGTAGCTGTATTTTAGTGTTCATTTTGCCCAATATCAAGAGCATCTTCTTCTTAAGGCCACCTTCCTTTAGAAATTAGGATACTGTGATTGTGCTTGCTGTGTACGTAATACTGTCTGATTCCATCCAGTAACTTTGAAGCTGGCTGACGCTAGATGCCTAGATGCTTGGTGAAGAAGCATGTGAGCTGGCTGAGGGACAGAGATAAGAATCTCCTCTAATGGAAAAGCTGGAATGCAAGTTCTTGTGAACATAGGAGAGGCTGTTTGGAGGTGTTACGAATACTCTGACCTCAGCAAAATCCTTAATGCTCATCTAGTCCTTACTATGTTTAGAGTCTCCAGCTCTGAGGAAGCCAAATTTCATTTATTTAACTCATGAAACAACATCCGTGTGTTTGAAGTGGAAGCGTGTGAAAAGGGAGGGAGTTTTGCCAAGTTGATTCTGTAGTGTTCTTGCTCTCATAGTCTGCCTCTCTTAAACCTCCCCAGACAAAAAGGCTACTTCCTCTGTGGATGCTGCCATGAAAAATGTCTTGATTTAAAGGATACCACTCTCTGAACCAGAACTCTTGTATAGACAATATTTGTATTTGAGAAGTTAAAGGGAGAGGTGCAGTTGGAAAAAAAGTAGAGCTCTATAAAGAATGAACAAGAGGAATCTGAATGCCATAATGCAGGAGGCACATAATACACTAAATGACATTTGTGCATTTTTAAAAAGTTTTATTTATGGTAAATAGCTTGAGAGAGAAGTGCATGTAGCAAGTATAGATACGGAACTGTAACTTTACGTTCTCCTGCAGGGTTATGGGAGATGGCGGAGAGAGAGAAATCTAGCCCTTTTGAAACCCAGTGTCACTTTTTGTAGGATCTTGGAATACACATTGATTATTTCACTCCTGGGAGACTTAAAAGGTGGAGTTGGTGAGTGACAGACTTAGGAAGATCCTGTGATACAAATGATTTTGGATGCAGTATTTCTTTATTGATCTGGATACAGTAAAATTGTTACAAGCCGTGGCTGAGCTGTCTGCTTTCTGGTGACTTTGTTTATATTTAGGAGGCAAGAGACTGGTGACTACTGAACTGCTTTATGTTGTGATGGAGAGTTTCCAGAGAAGTGGTTATGGGTAATGATTATAAATGGCCTGAATAACGTTGGGGTGGGGGTATTGCCAGTGCTGAGAATGTGGATTTAGCTTAGGGTATATGATGAATTTGATGCAGTTCTCACCTGCTTAATGCTGGGACATGCAGATGGTGTGTGGTTATCAGTTGTGATGTGTGACTGAAGGCTGATAGGGGAGAGATGTAGGAAGTAACACTAGAAAAATAAAACCCCCTAAAACTGGATTTGGAAAACAAGCATAGATGTATAGTTGCCAAAGCAATTTTTAAATAATAGCAGAGAAGTTGGTCAGAAATCGTCATCTGGTGGTTTAAGGTACTTCGCCAAATGTGTACAAAGGTGGCTCAAGTGTCTTGAGAAATGGGTCCATTCAGCCATATGCCACAAAGCAACTGAGAGGAAACGTAAATCCAGGCACAGGATAACAACTTGGTATTGGAAGTTACTGCTTGTGAAGTACTACTTGAGACATGACACAGGCAGATTTTTTTTGGGGGAAAGAGGGAGGTAAAAGATTAATAATGTAATCTGATGCCTGCTGTGGGAGGCCCATCTTCTTTATGCAGTTTTTGGATTCACAAGGAGATTTCCCAGGAGCTGGTTTGGTGGGTTTGTGTTCCTATGTCTCCTTAACTCCGTTTCTTCATCCCTCCAGAACTGTTCAGTTACACTACTGAGGATCTGGTGTTGGTCCAGTGGTTCCCTAGCAGCAGATGGCTTAGATGTCAGCTTGGCCAACAGATTTACTGGTCTCTGCTGCCATGTGCCTCGTCTTTGAGGCCATTCCAACAAACTATGAATCTGGATTGTGTTGCTAGTTCTTAGGACTGTTGTATGATGGTAGTGCATGTGCATTTGTGGCAAAATAGTCTTATAACTTAAGGTCTTATAAAGCGATTCTCAGCTGCTTAAAGGGAATAACTGTTTCCTCTGGTTGAGGACTGATAATATTAGCAAATGTGCTTCGGGTGAGTCTGAGAATGAAGAACGTGGATGGAAGAGAGCAAATACTGCCATTCTGCTGGGCTGTGGCAGCTTCTTACTGGACCAGCTGTGAGACAGATGTGCCCTTCATTGGTCTGTGAAAATGCTGGTTTGTGAAGGTTTTTGTGGCTTAAAAAATCCCCAACCCTTGGATAGCCTCACTTAATTTCTCAGAGAATTACCAATATTTATATGGTGGCTAGGGATTCCTGTCACTTCCCTGTGCTGTTGCATGTGGAAGAAGGTCAGGTTCTGGAAGATGAGGCGCTTCAGAACCAGGTCTAGGTGACCACATAAGTAAATGAGAAGTGCCAGGAAAGCTACCAAGAAAAACTGGCTGTGGAATGGCTGCTCTGTTGTGTCCAGTTTCAAGGCTTTGAAGCAAAATCTGAGACTGTGGAAGGTTTTGATATTTACTTGGCAGTGACTTTTTACTCATTCAGAACAGGAGTTGTTCTTAATGTTGGGGGATAAACGTGGGCTTTAGGAGACCAAAATTTGAGGACCTTTCTGTTTTGAGTGGGGAAGATTTTTAATCTTGGAGCATCCCTCAAACCTGTTAAGTGGCAGTGGTCTGACTTTTTGCCAGCCGTTGATGTGTTCAGTGATGTGCATTCTTCCTGGCATGTTTGGTGACAGTGCGGCCATTTACCTTTCAGAAAGTGTGTATTATTTTCATGAGTTAAGAAAAATGGTTGTCAGCTGTGAAACTGCTTACTCTTCTGCCTTCTTTTCTGTAGACACTGGATGGAAGAAGGGCTTGTGTTACTAGTTAATGTGTATGTGTCCTTTGCTTAATTTTCCTTTGAAAATGGATGGAACAAAGGAGCAGAACTTGGTCTGAATCCATGTCCACAGCAGTGCCTTGTGACAATCCAGCCAAACCACTGACATATAAAGAGCTCTGTTCTGATCTGCAGGCAAGTGTTTTAGCTATCAGAGAAGCATTGCAAAATGAAGATGAATTTCTAGGCCTGCTGCTCTTACTTGTGCATGCCTTTTTTTGTGTTGGATGTTTCTGTTGATCTGATGAGAGGATATATGCCTACAGAGATGTGGAGTCTGAATGTAAGTTGTTTTTATCTTGGTGAAGTATGCTTATGTGTAAATCCCGGTGTTTGTTTTCTTGGGATATATGGGGTATAGTAATTTATTGGTAGATTAAATAGAGTAACAAAACACAGTACGTTACTACGGCATCAGTAGCTTCTTGTGCTCAGCCTTGCTGGGCAATCTCCCAGTTGTGAGGCAAGAAATAATCATGTGGCTTCCTTGATAGATCTGTGTCTTTCATCTTTGTACAATGACTTTATTGCTTTTTTTTTTCCCTTTCTTCCAAGCCACACCAGTAACAGACATACGACTATATTTAAATCTTCTTCTCATGAAATGATTTAAATGAAAATTATTTCTGTCTAGTTTTTAGCCTTCCTAAGAAATTCTGCATGCATGATGCCTCATCTGCTGTGTGTCACAATATCACTGACAACCATATATTTGCAGGATCCCATCCACAGTAATCAGGGTTCTGAGTCAATTGACATCTCTTGCTATTTATTTGGAAGGGATAAGAAAAGGAGATTGCTGGCTATGACTGGTTTATTTAAACAAAATTGATTTTATGTGCACAAAACAATGTCATTTTGATGATATTAAGGCCTAAAGAAATTGTCATTGCCGAACACCTCTTTCTCTATATGTTCTAGAATTTGTTTATCCCTTTTCCCTTCCAGCAAAGCTTTCTACTTAGATGCCAGTTGAGTCACAGTGCTGCTAATACTTCTTTCGTTCTTTTCAAGTACGGCAATTCTCCTTAGTAAGTTTGAGAAGTCAGGCTTGAGTATTACAGGTTATTTAAATGTGAAACATTGGCAGTAATTTAATAGCTTAAAGTAAGAATGAATGCTGCTGGAAACTTAATGATAAATGATAGAGGCAAGACCACTGAGGGCACATAGGGGATTGTCACCAATTCTGAGTAACAAATGGAATTATTTGTGTTTGGGCTCTCCTGAGATAGTTACATAACCTGAATTAAGTTTCTTGGTAGGATCCACATGTTCACCTTGTTCAGTATTGAAAAATACAAGCAATGTTGCTAGCTTCAGTATCCAGTGCTGTGCCTGTCCAGGAAAACAAGGCTTACAGGCTTACAGTATTTTTCCAGCTGCCACATGGTAAGCAGGTCTTTTCTTTGTATGTGAACTTTTTAGTCTGATAGCTTGCATACACAAAAAGATGTTCTTCCATACATACGTGTTTGAGGAGTCTTTTTGTTTCTTTTAGTGAGAGTAAAATTAATTTCTTGTTATCAGTGGATTCTTACTGGTATGCAGTTGCACTCAGCACTGTTTTGTTTTAATGGATCTTTGTCTTCCTCCACTGAAACGGCACATTCAGACTCAGAAATGGGTTGTGGCAATGGTGATCCTGAAACTGTACCTGAGGCTGGCTTTATGCTGTTCTTGAACTTGTTTTCTGACTTCCATATTGAAAATTCAGCACTGTGAAGGAATTTGTTTGAGGTCACTTGCTGTGGTTAGGTCAGATGTGCCCTTCAGCTTTAAAATCTGGAAGACTTTCTGTTATCCCAAGTATGTTGCAAGAAGTAGTGCAGAGGCTAGGATGCATATTTTTGTTCATGTTATTTTTCTTAAGTTGTTAACCTCTCAGCTGAAGCATTTTTCCTCACTGTACTGTTAGGCAGTTACAGAAAGCAGTTAAAAGAAGAATGTTTTGAAATTCATATAGAGCTTAATCAGTGTCCCCTTGTTTTTATCACCATCTCTCCATTGACATACTGTGATTGTTGCTTTCTGACAGAGAAGCTAGATTTTCACAGGTAATTTTTTGGAAGTATTTTTATTAAATTTGGATAGATTTTTATTTATTTATTTATTTAAAACCAGCCACACACACATCCCCCCACTCCCCTGTGGGACTGGTTTGTCCAGCCTCTTCTGCATTTCTTGGAATTAGTTGTCCTCTAATTGTAACAGTTTCTAGTTTCATTGTAGTTGTTTTGTTTTATCCAGTATGGTGACAAAAACTGCATCATAGTCCAAATACAGTGTCAGCAGCTGTCAAGTAACTCTTTTTTTTCCTGCTTTGTGCCTGTTTTCCTTTATAACTTAGTGTATTCATCATTTATCTTTCTTCTGTTTATCTTAAGCTGGAATTGTTTTTTTGCCCGTGGTGACAAGGATGCTACTTAAGTCCTTGCTAGTTGTGGAGGCAGCTGCAGGGGGCATGGGAGCGTAGGGGCGGTGGGAGCTCATGAGTGGAGTGGGCAGGGAGAGAAGGGAGCACCTGCGGGCTGGCTGGGGATGCTGGGGCTGTCAGCCACTGGCAGAAGCAATGGAAAATGCGGTTTGGTGGCTTTCATTTATTTATTGGCCTTTCTAAACAGCCAGACTTACTACATGATTTCCAACCTGCTCTGCTTTGCTGATGCCAATTACTGATGCAGTTTTACAGTTAAAATAGCAATCTGTGCTTGCTCAGAAAAAGTTCTGGTTCCATTTGTCAGATTCATTATCATTCTTACCATGCCTTGGCTTGTTTAGATGTGGGAAGCCTGTCATCACTGCAGGTTTGCTCAGTTTGAAGGGGCAAAAAAGTATTTTTGTTAAAAAAAACCCAAAACCTACACACACAAAAAAGTGCTCGGATTTATCTTGGCTCCTCATGCACAGAGAGGAACTAGAAAGAAACAGGATGTTTGTTACAGACACCTCCTGCTGACCTTGGAGATGCACAATATTCCAGAAACTAGAGGACAACATCTGGAGAAATACTTGAGCTTTTTATTTATTTAGTTTGTTATCAGTGTGGTATGGCTCAGTTAAATGTGACGTGTCTGGACATCATTAAATCATGACAGAAGCTCAGAAAAGTCGAAGAGGTATGGTTGATTTGCTTGCCCTTGAAAAAGGCATGCTGTAGCACTCCCAGACTTTCTGTTCAAATCAGTAAGGAAATGGTATTTTTATCGTTGAAGGTAAGTTTGCAGTAACTACGCAGTTATGAATTAGACTATGTATACTTTTTATATCCAAGACCAGGTCTTTTCAGTGGTGTGGAAAGAATGCTTAGTCATGCATTTTATATGGACATTAAGACAATGGGCTCAAACTATGAGCTTTAACAAAGGAAAATGCTATTTAAAAATTTTAAAAAATTCAGTTATTGTTATGAAAAAAAGTTCTAGCATGTTTGAACAAATACTGTCAGGGAACCTGTGCCTCTTTGAAAGTTCTGTCTTCTGCATCAATTTCAGCAAAGTTCTAATTAAGATGCTCTCGTAGGTTTATTGCCAGCACTAATTATTTCATTCCTCCAGCAATTGGGTGGAAGTGATACAGATTTTCACAGTCACAAAGTGATGTTTCATTTTGGTGTCACCACTTAAGCTTCAGAGAGAACACCTATGTGATTCTGTGCCCATAGGACCTAGCAAAGCGCATGAGTATGTTTAATACTTACTGAGGAGGAGGTGAACCCAAGAAGTGGTTTCAAGAGGCTGCAGTGGTTCAGCAGTGATGCAGGACATCGGCGTAGATACTCTCCTGTGAGTGGATCCTCATCTTGAAAACCTATGTGAATTGGGTTTATTTTAATGTTAAAGTTTGGAAGAATGCCATGGCTGTCTTCCTTGCTCAGTTTCTCTGTCTTGTGAAAAACGTACAGAGAAGGCCTCTTGGAGAGGAAGGAAAAAAAGTGGAAAATGTAATTCTTTTTTCTCTTGCCAAAGAACATAGATGGAATTGGAGATAGTCAGTGGGAATATATTTATTATACTCTGAGTTTGCTGTTTAGCCTTCTTCAATGTTTGAAATGTAGATACTAGATCAGGAATAAGTTAGGCTGAACTTTCATGAGTTGCAGCCTCACTGTGTTACCACAGGACCATATATATAACTTGCACTCCTGGTCTGTCAGTAATGGCATGAGCCACTGTGAGAGACAGCAACATCCAGAATAAATCCCATGTCACCTACCACAGCCTTTAACTGGGTACAAGGTGAAATTCTGCCTGGGGGGAAAAAAGGGGACTCTCTCTCTCTTAAGTTCAGGCAACACTGTTTCCTAAAACTTAATGTGCTGGGGGCAGACTAGCTTTGCAGAAAAGGACCTGAGGGTCCTGATGGACATAAAGTTGAACATGAGCCAGCAGTGGGCCATTGCTGCAAAGGTGGCTAATGGTATCCTGGGTTGCGTTAGCAGTGTTGCCAGCAGGTGAAGAGAGGTGATCCTTCTCCTCTACTCAGCACAGTGAGGCCACACCTGTAGTACTGTGTTCAGTTCTGGGCTCCCCAGTACAACAGGGATATGGACACACTGGAGGGTCTAGAGAAGAGGCACTGAGGGTGATTAAGGGACTGGACCATCTCCTATGAGGGAAGGCTAAGACAACTGGGACTGTTTAGCCTGGAGAAGGCAAGGCTCAGGGGCAATCTTACCAATGTATATAAATGCCTGAAGGGAGGATGTCCAGAAGACAGAGTCATGCTCTTGTCAGTGATGCCCACTGACAGGACCAGGGGCAGTGGGCAGTAGCTGAAAACACAGGAAACTGAAAACCTCTGAACATCAGGAAACACGTTTTTACAGTGAGAGTGACCATGCACTGAAACAAGTTGCTCAATAAGGCTGTGGAGTCACCATCTGTGGAGGCAGTCAGAAGCCATCCAGACAACCTACCCATCCTGTGCAGCGTGATTGTCACCCTGCTTGAGCAGGTAGGTTGGACCAGATGGCCTGCAGAGGTGGTGCCTTCCAACCACCACCATTCTGTGTTTCATGAACTTTATTGCAGGCTGCTTTCTTTCTGCAATCTGTTTGAAACTTTGTGTCACAAGCAATTGACTTATTGTTAGCTTTGTCATATACAATAATATTTAAAGTGTTTCTGTAAGGAGAGGTGGTTTACTTCACGTGTCATTCCATACAGTACGTTGCAAATAATTGTGGTCCAAGTTCTGTGAAGACTGTAAAAGGTACTGTTTCAAACTACTTGTTTATAAAAGTTTAGAAGAAATCCAAATGTAAAGATTCTTCAGAAACATCTGTAATAAAAAGCTTATCTTTAGAAGCTCATTCCTATCCCTGCTCATCTGCCAAAGACACCTCTGGAGAAGTCCTTTGTTTCTTTTCCTCCCCAAACCCCAACACTTAGTACTTCAGGGCAGACAACGCAGAGCTTACTGCTGGGGTTTGAATTTTTTTCCTCTTACAGAAATCCATAATTTTGCCTCCTAACTCTTGTTTCCATGAGGAATTAAGAAAAGGGGGCTCTTGTGCTGTTTGTTTTTATTAATATGCACAATATGTGTGTTCATGCTTCTCTCCTCCCTGCTCTTCCACGAGGTTAGTTTCAAAAGCAAGAGGCTCTGGTAACCTATAGATTGAAACCACCTGTATTTATGAACCTCTAAAAGAACTACATGCTTCCAACAAATAAAGCTTCTTTTGCTAGGAATTATTCCTTCGTAGAAAATTCGTGCAGACATTTTGGGGCTCCAGATAAATCAATCTGGAAAGAGGAAACATTTGCTGGCAAAAGCATGAGAGCAAAAGTAAGCTTTGTCAAATAAAGGAAATTCAGCACCATGTTTTGAGTTTTCCCTTTTTAAAGGACACTAGTAAAGTTGGGGGAAGGACAGCATTATAGAAAAGTGAAGAATATTCTTTTTCGTGTCTTGATTAGTATGTTTTTAGGCAGTAGGGTGGGAGGGGAGATACTGATTTCAACATGTGGTTCTTCCTCCTTAAACCTAGGGAAAGGGGGAATATCCCATCACACTTACTACCTGCTGCATCCCTTTGTTCTCCTTCGTTTTCTGATTTAGTTATTCTTTAGATATGTTTTAACCTCTTCTCAAATACACATCACGTGGAGTTCTGTGGAGCAAGTCCAGGCTAGTTGAAACCTCTCAATTCTTGATCTAAAGTGTGGCCTTTAAGTGCTTCTTATGGTGAGTTGCTCTGCTTCTGGGCCTGTTCCTGAAATGTTTCCAGTTCTGGAACTGGCATTAGTGTTAAGAAATACCATGTGGGAAAAACAGCTGGAGAACCGGAATCTAACCAGAGTTATCATTTTGTCTTACTGGCTGTCAACAGGACTCCTGGCTGTAATTCTGGCTTTAACAGGTTGAGGTCTAACCCTTGAAATCTAGGAAAAAGTTTGTGAGTTGATGATGATGATAAGGCTATATTCTTAATTCAAAAAGGCTGTCTTGTACTTATAACTTCTTGTACTTAGGTATAAAGCTGCAGTCAACATCAATGAAGCACGGCTGAATAACCCCTATTATTTCTAAGTGTAGCATACCTGTATTTCAGTTTTCTGCTTAAGATTGGTGCATGATCACATATTTTAACCCTTTTTGAACATGAAGTATACCCTTTACTTCATGGTAAACTACCTTATTAGCTTGCATTTATGTGGAATTGCTCCTTAAGTGCTGTTGTTGTGGAGTAGAGTAGCTGCCATTTTGTAATAGCAGGATGGTATCTTGTAAACTTACTCATGAAACTCTGTCCTGAGCACCAAACTTCTTCAATAGATGAGTTCAAAAGATTGTGCTAATTATGCTAAAAAATGGTACCCGTAGGCTCCTGCTTGATCGAACTGGGGGATGCTTTAAAACTGAGCCATAATTAATTGTGCAGTAAACCAGAATTATTATTAATTTATGTTTTTAAGAGAAGGAACTAAATTATGTTCACTCTCGCTGTGCAGTTTTGGAAAAGAAAAATATGCATTAATAAACAACATGTCTGTAATTAATTAATGATCCCCTGGAGAGGCTTTGCTCCCAAACTAGCTAATTACTGTGTAAAATACTAAAAAATTAATCCCAAAACACATCATGAAATATCAGTTGTGGGTTAGCGAATTGTGGTGATTAAAACAGATTTTTTTAAACTTTTTTTCTTTTTTGGTATTGATGGCTAAAGTTAACAATGAAGAAAAACAAAAGTCGAGTGTTGAGGTGCGTTTTGGCGTTTCCAAATTATGAATAAGCTTCGTGCCGTGCCACTAGAAATACCATAAAGCTCTCACTGAAATTAGTGTGAGCTATAAACCTATTGTTTACTCAGTATTGATCTGAATAAGAGTATTGATTACTGGGCCTTTTTTTATTACTTAGGAAGATCAAGGCAGGAATATTAGAGTCGGCAAGTTCATCATTCCCTACGTTTTCTGTTATTACTCTTTAATCTTCTGCTGTGTCTGTTATTTTTCTCCCTTTTCAGATAAGCTGCTAGATCTCTTGAATTTGATCCCCAAAATAAGTTTCAGAAATCTGCTGTTCTGGTAACCTAGATGAGGCCAGCAGTTCAAGTTCCTTTTAATAAACAGGTCACAAGGTATTTCTCAGTCAGATTTATATTATTGGTAACTGGAGTAGTTTTTAGTATTTAGTTCCTAAATTCTTAGTAAAGTTTCTGCAAAGCGTGAAATGCACTCTGCCTTGTGCGCCAAGAGCCTCACTGACTTCCAGGGAAATGCATGAACATGTCTAAAATTCAAGTACCTGTAGAATCAGAGCCTTGATTGTTAAAATGACACTTAATAAGAAAAATGGGCACAAGCTAGTAATTTTCTTCTTGAAAACAGTGGTTATTGCTCAGGTAAATGTTATCAGCATTGATTGATTGCTGACAAGAGGTGTAGAAACGATTAATGTGGCAACATACAAATCATGTCATAAATTTTTTTGTCCCTTGCAACTGCAGCAGGTATATAAACTAGACATTAAAGTTTCTATTTTTTTTTTTTGAAGAAAAGAGCTGTGTTACAGAAACCTTGGGAGACAAAATTACAATTTTTCCATGCTTAAGTTTTTCTTATGAAGTCTGTGTAATGCTGCTTCAGCCTAACTGATATCTCTTTTTTTTGTACTATGTCAGTGAAGCTTTGATGCATGCATAGGTACCTCCCCCATAACTTTCCTTCCCTGCTCCTAAATCCTATAATGTTATGCTTTAATATGAGCAGACAACCTCTTTTTTTTTTTTTTTTTTTTCAGGCTGCTTCTCAGAAAATGAGTTTTCTAACTCACTGTGCATAAGTCTTTGGCTATATAGAACGTTTAAAAAGTAGCTGGTTTTAGATAAGTGTATGTTTAAGAAGTAACTAAGGACATCAGAATACTTAACAGACTTCCAATCTGTAAAGGTAATGAGTTAGAAACACAAATCTGTTCTCAAATATAAATGAAAATTTGGTATTGATTCTAAGACTATTCAAAACAGTTTTCTCTAAAAATGAATGCAAGTACAGAATAAATTAATTGCTGTATCTAAAGTGATACATTCGAACTACAGATATCCATGTTAGGCAGGTTGGATCTTTACTTGCTCATTTAATCCTTTGTTGTATGTATTGCATATAAACTTTACCATCTCTACTTGATATAAATTATTTCCCTCATGTTAACCAGAGGCATTTGCAAGGGGAAGCTGGCAGCTGTGGTGTTAGTGTATTCTCAGCTTTTATAGAGAGTAGGCATGCAGCCCTGCTGCTCCTCTTGATTTTAACTTGAGGCTTTGAAGGGATTGGGGAGGTGGCAGCAGGGGGAGTCAAGGGTCTGCCTTTCTTCCTTTGCATGCCTTTACAGAAGGGGTCACCATCTTCTTCTTTGTTCTGTCTTTGGTAATCCGTCAATGGAGTCCCTCTTGGAAAGGCTTTGCTAGAACTGGAGAACCTAAGTTATGGTGATATGGAGCAGCTGTGTTTTAAGGAGAAGTCTAGTAGACTAGGATTTTAAGCCTGGAAAAGACCACAGAGGGTGAATATGACAAGTATGCAAAACCATGAATGATGTAGACAAGGTGAGTAAAAAAAATACATTAATTGGACAGAGGGAAGTTTTCTGTGGAGAGCTTAAATGAATTGGTCTCACTGCCTCATGTTGCTGTCTCTGCCTTCCTGCAGTAAAGGCGCTGCAGGGCTGGTTCTGAAGGTAAAAGCCTCCACAGGGCTTGGAGTGGGGGCAGTTTTCTTTCCTGGAATTTGGGAGAGCGAAGCATGTCTGAGCAACGGAGCAGATGTTGGAGGAGGGGACAAATAAAAAACATCTGGAGGTGATTCTCCCTGGAAGGGTATGTGCGCTCTCTCAACAGAAACCACAGAGCTTATCTATTGAGTGTCAGAGAAGGCGTACCAGGCTGAGTGGTTTCATCCAGTATTGGCATTCTTATGTTTGGGTTTTATTGCACCCAGCTAGGGACATGTAAAAATTGCAATGGCATGGTAACATTTCTTAGGGATGATTTTGTTAAACAATACTACTTCTGCTGGCAAAACTCCAGATGTAGTCATGTTTGTATTGGTTCATCTTTTGCAGTTCATGATTTATCTTGCTCAGATGTCTGGCGTAACTGAAGAGAAGAAAATAATTCTTTTTGCTCAAATGAGTTGTCTCTTAAAAGTCCACCTAATTTCTAAAGCTGGTGGCAAATCCACTGTAGAATAGCCTGGAGCCAAGAAAGGAGAATAAAGAGAAGAACGGTGAAGGAAAACTGGAGTGGAATGAAGGCATCCGGATGTTTTCAAGGGAGGGGAAATTGTCTTATTACTTAGGATTCAAAATGTGACTTCATTCTCTAGAGATCTTACAAACTTCACAAAACCGCTAATGAAAAGCAAGTGTTTTATATGAAGTTGTCTTCTTTCTATTGTCTTAGTAATTTTAAAATACTTTAACTTAGAACTAAACAGTTTTCCTCCAGCTCCTGTCAACATTTAGTTTCTGTGTCCATTCCTAGTCAGAATAGTTTCACCTTACAACTTGGGTTTCCTGTGCAGTATTTTCAAAAGGGACCACAGGGACATGTTGCTTTAATTTGTTTGTATTCTGTTTCCTTCAAGCTTGGATGTCTCTGTGGGCATTTTTCTTGTGTATGTGTGCATGTGCTTTTTTGTTTTAACACTAGGGTAGGGTTGTGAGTAAAGGCTTCTTTGCTGTAGAAGTGTAGTAAGCCTTACTCTTTGAGCTGGGAAATAAACATTTTATCTATCCTTCAAAGTACTGGGATTTCAGATGCCTTTTTTTTTTTGTCTGTAACAGGATCAAAAACCTCCTCTATCCTTTTCTTAAAGAAGAACCAGCCCACTGTAGAAAAGCTGATGGTGTTTCAGCATGCGTATCTTATAGCTCAGTGGAGTTTTGTGATCACCAGATAATACTCTGTCTTACAGAGATGAGGAGGCAGGTCTGGCTCTGATTGTGGTTCTGAAAAATCCTTTCTTAATGGCAACTTTCCTGAAACCATTATGCTTCTGCAAAAAAGTGGAGATTTTTCACCCAGCCTAATTTTCTGTATTTTTCTGTTTCTTGATTTGAGACTTATTAATGCTTTATATTCAGTAAAGTTTATGTATAAGTTTTGACCTTTTTCTTAGTTTTATGCTGCTTATCTGTATTTCCAAATCTTTTCTGTATGAGAGTTCAGTTATCTTGCTTGTAGCTTTCATAGTAATCTACCACAGGCTATTATGTATGTCTAATTTTGTGGAATCACTTTCATTTCCTCTTCTCTTTATATTGGTTCTTATGCTTCAGAGTACTGCTTGTCTCAAATCAGCATATTTTTTTTTTCAAATGGGCATACTAGTTTTTATTTTCATTCTGTAGTGTTAGAGTTTTTGCAGTGTTGGTGCTGTTTGCACTGCTATTGTTAGGGGTCTAGCAGCCCTGCCATTACTTTCAGCATTTGCATGAGTTCATAAGTATGCAATAAAATAGCTCTGTGTAGGAAAGTGGCATACAAAAATTTCATCTCAAAGGAAATAATAAAATAATTTAGGTTGGAAAGGACCTCAGTGGGTCACTTTTAGTCTCCCAATTGAATAATTTAGAATAAAATCCTGTAGAAAATACTTAGAAAACAGGGGAGGCTGGGCAGTATTGTAGTTCTGCTCTGAATTTTAAGAAGTATAGAAGCCCAAAATACAGGCAAAGATTCACTTTATAAACACTTTCTGGTTTTCCTTCTCACCCAAAAAGGGTGGGGGAAGAAAAGGATGTTCTATCATTTACGGTAGTTGCCCATATTTACATAACACTGGAACAGAACTGTAGTTACAGTATTATTGTGAAGAAGTAGTAGACTTGCTCTGTTTTGTCTCTGGTTGTTTAATTACTAAAATTTATTCAAAGTACTTGGGGCGCTTCCTAAAGGTGCTCTGCACAACAGCTTTCATTCACAGAGGTATGTTTCTCAGTAAGCAAGGGATCTGAACCCTAGAAGGCGGGGATCCTGAAAGTACTTTACAATACAGGATCTCTTTTTATTCTTAAGTGTGCCCACAGAACCTTGCAGTTACGTGTTAAACACTTTATTTTCATATTTGGATTTTGAGACTCTAATACTTCTGCTATTTCATTTCAGCAAATTATGAGAGAGAATATGAACTGTGGTCTGTAACAGCCGTATCTTTTCAGTAGCATAACAACTTCCAATGTAAATACATGTGCAATGTGAGCTTTTTGGAGGAGGCCTTATGTGGTGAATTTACCCCAGCCTGTAGCTGAGCACCCGCCAGCCGCTCCCTCCCTCCCCCTTGCAGTATGATGGGGGAGAGAACTGGAAGAGCAAAAGCAAGAAAAACTTGTGGGTTGAGATAAAGACAGTTTAATAAGTGAAGGGGATTAAAAAAAGCCCCAAGTGATGCAAAGATAGTCACTCAACACCTCCCACAGGTAGAGTGCTGCCTGGCCAGCCTCTGAGCAACAGCTACTTGGAAAGATCAACTCCCCATTTTTTATTGCTGAGCATGATGTTTTGTGTCCCAGGATATCCCTTTGGTCAGTTAAAGTCAGCTGTCCTGGCTGTGACCCCTCCCAGCCTCTCGCCCACCCTCAGCCTACTCATCGTGGGGGCAGTGTGAGAAGCAGAGGTGGTCTTGAGGCCATGCAAACACTGCTCAGCAGCGTCTGAAACATCGCTGTGTTACCAACGTGGTTTTGGTCACAAATGCGAACAACAGGGCCACGCGGGCTGCTATGAAGAAAATGAACTCCCGCCAGCCAGAGGCCGTGCACCTTACTTTGTTTTCCAGGTCACATTGCTGCAAACAGCACTGCTTAAATGCTTTGGAAGAGCATTAACCGTGACTGTGGAGGACTCTGGAGGCTGGAGCTCCTCCTCCAGCTCTAAGGGCAGTGTGTTTCCCAGAACAGCTGGGTTTCATGAAGGCAGTGTTTTCTGCTGTTGATGTCAAGTGAATAATAATATCAAGTGGTGTTCACTGTCTGGTGGTGCCTGAAAACTTCAGCTAATAACTGCTGTTTCTTAATACATTTTATATTAAATCTATAAGGAAAAGGGTATAACTTTACTAGTCATGGCAGATGTTGTGTATATGTATTCTTATATCCTGATCACACTCCCATAGTGAGTTACATGGTGTGACTTGAAAAGTTGCTGGATGTTAGCGTCGTGTACCTTTCTTTGTTGCATGGGTGCTGTGTGGTAACTTTGTGGAATTTCCTTGCTGGGAGAGGGCAGTTTGGAGCTCTGGAGAAAAGGTCTCAGGACATTGAAAACATTGGGCAACAGCATCCTAGTTCCCTGTCATTTGTCTAGCAAAGCCACATTGTCCAGGACCTCTGTACTTGTTTACAGATCAAAAGAGAACAGATGACCCATTCATGCCTTCTGGCATAATGGTATCTCATGTCTGTACTCTCATATCTGCCTATTTTCCCAGCAGATTCTAATGCGCTGAATGGCTTGCATTCAAGAGAGAATAATGAGAGAACATGGAGCCTTGCATACAGCCATTGATGTGGGGACTGTGGTAGAGGGAAAAAGGAAGTATATTGTGTAGAAACATCTGTCAGAGGCATAGGAGAAAGCAAGAAGGGTGACTGGAAGTGAGTACACCCCATCTTTGATCAGTATAAGTGTTGGGGAGAGAATGGCAAAGGACACAGATGTCTTCAGATACCTGTTGAAGGATCAGGATCTGTACAGGCTGGGTTAGTGAGTTAGCAATGGTCAAATTGGCAAACAGAAACTTGAAGTCATTTGGAGAGATGGACTGCCTCCACTTCAGACAATGAACTGAAATACAAGGAGATGAAGTAATTTAAACGGAACCTAGATTTGATCTAGTCTAATGAAATAATCGTTTGTTTCTTGAAAATGAGTCTTTCAGACGAAGCGAACCAGAATTTTATTACCCCCAAGCTAAAAAGCAGGAAAAGGAGAGGAAGTTAGGAATGGTTCTGTGAGTGCACATAAAAAAATAATCTTAAAAGTAATTAAGTGCTTAAGAAATGCCATTTGATCTGGGAATGGGGTTTTTGACATGAAGCTCTGAATATGGCATAGCAACATCAGCACTCAAGCTGCTAGGATGAAGGGACTCCTTGAATTGTTTTAACTTTGGGAGCTGCAGTTGACAAGAGGCAAATTTCTGTTCAGTGTGCTAGGAAGAAGAGCAGGAATGATTGCGTTTTATATAGCATCTCATTTCATACGCCTTTCAGCATTTAATCGTCACATAATAGTGAAGTAAAAAATAGCCTCTGTTAATTAATGAGAAAGAAATGTTGACTGTATTTGGACGACCTTTGACTTGAAGGGAATTTAAACAAATTTTAAAACATGCATGAAAATTAAGAAATCTGTGTGTTAAAGCTGCATGTAAGCCACTGTAGCAGGGCTGTTTCTGTAGGTTTGTTGGTATCTTTTTTTCAGTGATGTATAGGTAGTACAGGTGTGAGTAGGCATCTGAATGAGTTAATGTCAAGGTGCATAAGGATACTGTGGCAAAGAAAAACATCTTGGCTCTTAGAAATTAAACCTGAACCAATGCCAAAGCTTTCTAATAGAGCAGGAAAGGCTGACTTCCAATTCAAGAGCAAAACAGAAGTTGAGAAGGGCACATATATTAGCAGTTTCAGTGACCAGTATTATAGAAAGAGGTCTTCATAGACAAAGAGCTGGAAAAGGTCATCAGTTTTTAAATTGTGATGTAAGGAAGGCATTAACTAACTTCTGTAGGTAAGTTATTCTATGAAAGTAGGCTATAAATGACATAGGGAATTTGATCGTCAGTGCTGTCTATATTTTCTTAGCAATCATTTTGTCAATAGAAAGTGCTTTGGTTTTTGGGGGTGAGATTCAGGCAAAAGAGAATGACAATATGTCACTTCACCAGTCTTTTTCTAGTAGCTGTTGTCCTGGGAGCTTGTCTCTGGTAGATTTGGTGAGGGAAGGTAGTGAATTTAGGTTTCTGAACTCTTTCTAGCTTCAAGTGCTTCGTGCAAAGGGATATACTTTTTTTTATTTTACTCCCACCTGTAGCTTTTGTATGCAGAAAGCAAG
Source organism: Falco punctatus (assembly GCF_963210335.1). Lineage (NCBI taxonomy): Eukaryota > Metazoa > Chordata > Aves > Falconiformes > Falconidae > Falco > Falco punctatus. The sequence continues at coordinate 75,373,751 of NC_137583.1, forward strand.
AAATGTAAAGAAAAGAAACTAAATAGTTACAAAATAGAGATTTTTAAAGTGATATTTAAAATTCTTCTTGAAATATTGTACTGTTTCTTTTTTCATAGGTTTTAGGTAGCAGTCTTACAGATAAGCACTGCTGCTTTGTTTTTGTGAATGTGTTACCAGGTTTTTTTTCTGGTTGTGTTTCAAGGTTGATTACTGTTTTCAAGCTCTGATCAGTCATCAAAAAGCATGAATTTTCTTGTCCAACACTTTTCATGTACTGATGTCTCCCTGGTATTTTTTGTTGTCATACTTCAAAAATACAAGATTAAACCAGAGCTTGTTAAGGTTTTGTGGAGGACATACCAGTGGAATGGATGGATAGTCTGCTGACTCTCACTGTTTCCTCCCCTTTGAGCACAAACACCCATCTTTCTTTAAATTAGAGAGGCAGATTGGAGCACTTTGCTGTCACTGGAAAGTACACAAAATAGAGCGGTTGCATGTTTTTGAGTGTAGTAGGGGTGGCACAGAGCCTTGCTGAGTAGAAGTTGGAGTCCCAAGATGTTTCTTTTTCTTTCTTCCCCCAGCTGTTCATCTGGGGAACGTCAGCCATATGAACTGAACTCTTTATGCTCAGAAAGTAAAAACATTTGCTGAAGTAGTTCTGCAAACTGTACAAATAAACTACATGGCAGAAGGATGCCAGAGAAAATCTATGAGTCGGGATATCAACTGTCAACTTCTTTGCATTTGTAGCATTACCAAGACCCTTCTAAGATGTATGAATGCTTTATTTTTTGATGCAAAGACTCTGTTTTGTGCTACTAAAGAATAACACATGGGAAGGAGGAGTGAGATACTACCACTTATTTATCCCATCAGTGAGCAATACTTTGAGGCATTAAGCAGCTTCTCCTATAGCTGTACTCAGCATGTTGGAAAACAAATAGGAAAAAGCTGCTTTTCCAGCACAGAAGGCAGAAAGCTGAGGGAGAGGAATTAAAAACCAAACCAAACCAAAACAAAAGGCGGTATCTAGCCTGGCAGTGTTGCCAGGGTAAGAGAATCAGTGGGGAATGATGGAGAACATGGGGAAGAACTTGGAAGCTGAGGTACTAGCTGGGAATGTGTAGAGAGGCTTTTAATGGCATGTCTGTTGGAGTTTTTCCTTTCTGAATCATGTCATATCATTCATGGAGAAATCTGTGAGGAAAAATATCCTCCAACCTTTTGTGGTTTACATGTGAATGGAGGCAGCTGGTGGGAGTGATGCCAGGGGTTGCTGTTCTGCTGTCCAAAGCAGTTGCCTCTGAATTGCTTGCAAGGATTGAGCAAAATGGAGCTGGTATTGCTTTATGAAAAGAAGTTGCTGTGATAAAGGTGTTCTTGTGACTCTGTTGTGAGTCTGGCAAGCAAATGATATATCAATTTGGTGCCGCCTTGTGAAGACTAAAGAAAAATATTGATACTGTCTTATTAAGGGGATTAGAATCGAAACAGGTATCTTTCCTAATAAAACAATAGTTGATGTGTCACATTCACAATATATGTGAGTTGTTCTGAAGGCTGCCCAAGTGTGTGGTGTGGGATGTAGGTTGCAGGGTTGTGTGCAATGTCATGTCCCGTCATCCCCGTCCGTTCCCCTCCTATCGTCCCCAGATCAAGCTAACGGAATGATTTGCCTCTCATTCCGATTGGGAGCGTAGTGCATATAAGCAGCATGGAGATGCGTGCTGTGATTTGGCAAGGCTGCTTATTGTCTTTACCAGTTGTTGCTAGGAAAAGTAGTTTATGTTGATGCTAGATTTCCAATCCCATGCTCCCTGAGCTGTCTTCAATTGATAAGCTAATTGGTGCAGAAATACAGTGCTGAGACCCTTGCCGCATAGCACTGTGAGCATCTTTAGGAGTGGAGGTGAATCTAGTACGTGATCCTAAACAAACAGCTCGTTGTTGGATCTGTGTCAACCCATAGCAGCTGCTGGTTTTGAACTTGGGAACATTTAGAGTTGATTGGTTAACTACTAAAATGGTGTTAGCAGTAGGATTGGGGTGTGTATTAAGCACATGATAGGAACGCATTACAAATGTATGCAGCTGCAAACTAGTGTCTGATGTAAGCAGGGTTGAGATGAATGGGATATACTCCAAATGAGATTAAGTGAAGCATCCCTTTTCTAATAACTGCACAGATGAGTCACATTCGTAGGTATTTGATAAGCCTGTTGTTAGAGCTGCAAGACATAAGACCCTCTAAGATAACTGTTTAACAGAATCTAAATGTCACGATGGTAATGTGATGGGTTACAGTCCATGCACACGCATACCTTTGCATCCTTAGTTTATGTGCATCTATGCAGTGTCAGCTGTAGCCACAGTGTCAGAAGCATTTGATTAATTGTAAGCGCAGATAATTCTTTCTTGCATTTCACTGCCACAGTACTCGTACAATATTAGAATGTACTTTCTCCCACTGAGAAGTCAGCTAAATAAATTACTTCCTTGGCTGCAGAGGTGAAGGCTTTCAAACAGAAGTCCTGCCTTCAAACCTGGGCAACAAATGCTCCATACATGCCAAGTGCATGTTGTTTTTGCTTTCCTTCTCAGATGTGGTAATATAAAATTTAATCATGTGAAGGATTGTATTTATTTTACTCATGTGTTACTAATCTATGTAATTTAATAGCAAGTAAGGACATAAACTTCATTAAGATCCAGATGATTAAAAAAAATTTGGCTGAGGTCCCTCCTCTCGTTTTAATACCGAAAGCAAAAAGTGGCACTGGGAAACGCAAAACTACAATTACAGACGCTGTTACTTTTGCTGGTTACGGCATATAACCTGGGGTGATGATACAGCGGTGTTAGAAGTGTCTTCCATTTCTGCAATTTATATCCCTCTTTGCTTGTCTGCTATATATTTAGTTTGATTTATTTGGTTGTTTTTTTTGTACTGGCACTTAGGATAAAAATTAGTCCTTAGGATGGCTGAGTGCTTGCGTGCTGGTTGGAGCAGAGGAGCATGCCGGGGCTGTGGTACATGACTACCTCTTCTGCAGCAGGGACAGGAGGCTGAAGAAGCTGGTTGCGTTCTTTAAGTCTTCATAGAAATGAAAAAAAAAAAAAAAATTATATATATGCTCAGTTTGTTTTGGTGCCATGTGTAATCCATTCAGAGAATTCCCCAAAACTATGGTGATTGAATTTGGCAGTATTTATTTGAACTTTTTTGGTGCTTTTATACTTACTAAAATAATTTTAATGTAGCGTTAGTTTGAATGAATTGATAAAACTTTATTCCAGCTGCTTTTATGAGATGACTGGTGAGGAGGATTGAAAGAAAATTATGTTACCTGGCTGTTTCAACATTTAAGCATTTTTAAGCAAACTCATAAATTATTTATTTTTTTGACAAAATTATTTGATTACCTTAGAGTGGCTCTGCACCACAGTAGCTCAACATACGGTATTTCTTACTGCAAAGTTTGTCCTTTAATGATGTGGAAGTACAAAATATATTTACAGCTGATGAATAATTCATGTGTATCTTTTAACTTTATTACTTAAGATTAGTCTCAGGTACTGTAACTACACAATATTGAAGAGATTGATTATTCTTGGACATGGTGGTTCAGTGGGCTATTTTTCTTATGCTGCTGTTAAATTTGAGGATATGACTTCTCATCAAAAGGTAAAATAAAAATTTGTTTCTCATTTTTACTTATCCCAGATTTATTTCTGCCAAATGAGTGCCTAGCATGTATAGTAGGTGCATTTTCTTTTAAGTGTATTATCCATTTTGACTATTGAGATATGACATCTAGGTGAGAATGAATAAATAAATATATATACATACAGGTAGTAAAGCTTATTATGGTATAGACATATGATACCTGTGAATACCTAAGCTATCACCACTGGCACAGAAAATTTATTTTATTTTTTAAAAAGTTAGCCTACATTAGTATAGAAACTGGGTTCTCATGGTTCAAGTCCCATTTGTAGAAATGTATCTGCCTGTGTTCTGTACAAATTAGTGCATTAATATTGGGGAGCAGGCTACATAGTCTCTAAGGAGAAAACATGCAAATCGGTATAGAAGAAATTATTCTGCTTATTTTTAATAAGCATTACCTGATACATTAAAAGTCATTGTATTTAGTTTTTCATAATGAAACACTCCTTTGTTGTTGTTTTTGTGTGGGGGTTTTGTTTCTGTTTTTTGGTTTTTTGTTTTTTTGTTTTTTTTCTTTAAATAGGGGTAAGGGGTATGTGAGAATGCAAATAAAAGGAGTGGAAGTTGGTATGAAAATGAGGACACGTTCATTTACCTTATGTTTGACAGTAAACTACCTCATCAGCAGGAAAGCAATAAAAGGTGAAGGAATGAAGAGGTCTGGAAAGTTTTTGACATAAGGGCAATTTGTGGAAATAATTGTTTATGCACTGAACAGGTTCCTGTTTGTGTAAGTTCATACTCCTTTCTTTCTAAGCTTAATTTTGTATAATTTTATGCCCTCTAATACTTCTTTTGAAATCAGGCTTGCAAATAACTACACCACCCCAGACCACCACCACCACCCCAGGGCAAAGCTCACTCCAAAGCATGAAGCAGGTGAAGCCTGGGGGCAGGGAGCTTGGGTTGCTGCCATCTGAGGGAAGGAGCCAAATCACAGTTTCTCTCGATGTTTACAGATTCTTGAAAGTGGGTTTCTCAGTCTTGCAGGAAGTCTCCTAGGCTACCGAGTTTAGGACTGGCTTGGATGTCTCAGCTGTCAAACTACTTGAATACATCTGGTTTCACATTTGGCTAATGGCTTTAGAGAGCATGAAATGTATTAACTACAAGCACAAATTTAATAACACAAGCAGGTAAAACCAAACCCTCTCCAGTCTGCATATGTCTACTTCTTTTCTTTTCTGTACAGATAGGTGAAGCTGAAGTCAGTTAGACTGGGACTGAAGCGTAAAAGTTAAACATCAGCAGTATGTCTAACGGTGGTCATGTGTCACACATTCTTTGAGGAATTTTAGCCCAACCAGTTAAAAACTTCTGGCTTTAGAAGTCAGGTTTTGAGCTGTTGCATCCAGTTTCAGCAACTGATATTTTTTCTTTGTCTGGGCAAGAATGTTTGATTTGCTTTCTAGTTTACTGAAACAGCTTCTTTTAGTATATGTCCCATTAAAAATAACTATGCAAGGGAGGCTTCTTTTCTTGCAGTTACTTTTTTGGGAAGGATGAATGAGTTTTAAAAATATATAAAGTCCATAGTTTGAATTAGTATATTTAAAAAGCTTTAGTGTGGAAAACAGATATTAAGTTGCATGTATTTGTTGTCAGTAAAAGCTATTCGAATGAACTGGGATGGTATTGGATGTATACCAGCTACTGCCAGGAGTCAGTGATTTCTTATTTGATACATTACTATATATAGGTGATAAGACAGATTGTGTATGAGTGACATTTCTTCATTGTAAAATCATTTTTCTTATTGACATAATACAGCCCTGACAATAGATGTCATGCATGTATTTGACTGACTGGGCATTAGTTAATGTGAATTAAAACTTACACTATGAGAAAGTTGGAAAATTCTTAGTTGTCCGGTATACATAGATACAATTACTTAAGTATGGCCTTTTGGTGTTTGAAAGTTTGATATGCAGTGAGGTATATTATACTGTGGGAACTGCCTTTAAAAACAAAAGCATTAGCCATAGAAGTCTCTTGTTGAAAATGAATGCTTTTGTTTCTGCTTTATGGCATAGTTGTAGTCCCTGGGGAAGCTCTTTCTTCCTGCTTATATCCCCTTTGGACTTAAAATGTTGTCATGGCAGTAATTTGTAGGCAAAAGGGCCATTTTGTTTCTGTAGGGTATTTTATTGTTCATTCTGTTTTTGATTGTGCAAGCCTCTTAAAAAAACAACCAACCAAATAACCATCTAATTTGTGGAGAATATGAGGCACAGCATAGGTTAAAGCATTTGACAGCCTATTTAATTAAGCTTTTTTTAGAAGGATTAGTCATATGGCATTTGATGACCAGAGTTTTGATTAGTAGTCGTGTTTCAGCAAAGCTTGTTTGAGAAGGACATCAACATTGTATGGCTTTGGACTCTGCAGACTTCTAGTGGTCAGGCTCTCTGGAGTTATGACACCATCTCGCAATCTCCCACAGCATTCTCATGGAGAAACTGGCTGCTCATGGCTTGGATGTGTGTACTCTACACTGGGTGAAAAGCTGGCTGGCTGGCCAAGCCCAAATAATGGTGGTGGATGGAGTTACATCTAGTTGGTGGCCAGTCACAAGTGGTGTCCCCCAGGGCTCAGTATTTGGGCCAGTTCTGTTTAATATCTTTATCGATGATCTGGATGAGGGGATTGAGTGCGCCCTCACTAAATTTGCAGATGACACCCAGCTGGAGGAGTGTTGATCCGCCTGAGGGCAGGAGGCTCTGCAGGGGGGTCTGGGCAGGCCGGGCCCATGGCCGAGGCCAGTTGTAGGAGGTTCAACAGGGAGAAGTGCCAGGTCCTGCACTGGGGGCACAACAACCCCACACAGTGCTACAGGCTTGGGGAAAATGGTTGGAAAGTGCCTGGTGGGAAGGGACCTGGGGGTGCTTGTTGACATGTGCCATCTGAACATGGGCCAGCAGTGTGCCCAGGTGGCCAAGGGGGCCAGCAGCATCCTGGCTGGTGTCAGAAACAGTGTGGCCAGCAGGGCCGGGGAAGTGACTGTCCCCCTGTACTGGGCACTGGTGAGGCCGCACCTCGAACACTGTGTTCAGCTTTGGGCCCCTCACTGCAAGAAAGACACCGACATGTTAGAACATGTCCAGAGAAGGGCAGCAAAGCTGGTGAAGGGTCTGAAGCACAAGTCTTATGAGGAGTGTCTGAGGGAACTGGGGTCCTTTACTCTGGAGAAAAGGAGGCTCAGAGGAGACCTTATTGCTCTCTGCAACTACCTGAAAGGACGCTGTAGCAAGGTGTCAGTCTCTTCTCCCAAGTAACAAGTGACAGGACAAGAGGAAACGGCCTCAAGTTATGCCAGGGGAGGTTTAGGTTGGATATTAAGAAAAATTTCTTCACGGAAAGGGTGGTGAAGCATTGGAACAGGCTGCCCAGGGAGGTGGTTGAGTCACCATCCCTAGAGGTGTTTAAAAGACGTGTAAATGTGGGACTTAGGGACATGGTTTAGTGGTAGATTTGGCAGTGCTTGGTTAACAGTTCGATTTGATGATCTTAAAGGCTTTTTCCAACCTAAATGATTCTACACTTCTTCTATGATTCTAGGCAGCTGAAGGAAAATAGACCTGTTTCTGCATTCAATATGGGAGAATAAAGGTCAGCATGTAATATTTGAAGACTATTGTGTATGTTGCATGAAGCCAGAAGAGGTAGATCAGTACTGAGCAAGCTATTTCCTAAAAAATATTTAAAAAAATTTAAGTCAGGTGGATGTGGAATATATCATTATCCATTCCCATAGAGAAGTAGGGAGAATTGCTCCCTACACAGTAAGTTTGTGAACCAGTTGTGTCATGATCATCATGATCATCTATATACATGGCTAGCTTACCTACTAGATCACCCTTAAAGCCTGAAGTTACTGCAGCTGGATAAAGGATTTTCAAAATTGTAAAGGAAACTGGGACCCTAAAAAATTTTTCTTCTCCAAAGTGTCCTATTGCTAACTGTTACGCTGCCATTTGAGAGTTAGCAAATGACAGAGACAGTAAATTGTCATGATCAATAGACCTCCCCTTGCCCCCAGCATAACTTGGTGCTGGTAGGAAGCAACAGCTGGATTCTAAATGTTTTGTACAAATTTGAAAACTAGAAAAGCTTAATTTCCCCTAATAGTCGCTCTGGATATGAGTGTGATGCTGTAAAATTGTGATTAGTGGGGATGTGAAGGGCTCTGCTGATCTTCCTCTACTCTAGTGGAAAAATTATTTCTCCTTCTCTAAAATTTTTATATTTTTGGTACAAAATATTTTGAGGTGGCAAAATATAATATGCTTGGTACTGCCAGTAATTATTTTTTCAAAGATATTTTAGGAGTACAGTGAATCTAAATGCTTTTGGAAAAACTCTTTAGTTTCCAATAGTTGTGTCCCACCCAAAACTGGTCCCAGAAGCGTGCTCTGGGAGTCTCTGCTGTGTGAACAGCACAACAATGTGTGCGGCAATCAGGCTGTAAGAGAAGTTAAACCAGCTACAGTTTCATTCACTAAGTATCTTACCTTGCCTATGTATGTGACATAAATTTTGGTAGTGTACTGGATAAAGAAAGAAAGTTTAGATAAAATGGATGTATGGAAACCTTTCTTGCTTACTGTGACTGAATTAAATATTGGTGCAGCAGTTCTTTGTACTATCTTTTAGTCTAAATTAACTCAAGTAAAACGTACCTTCTGACACAAGATTTACCAATATATTTTCAGCTGCCTTGGTTTTTTTTCTGGTTTTGTAAAACAATGCAGCAGTCTTTCTCTGCCAGCAGTTAGTGCGTATCTATTGCTTCATGAAATGGGAGCAGGTTGAGATCTTGTAATAAATGGTTCCAAGTATTTATTAAATCATATTAGATAACTGCAGGATGCATTATTTAATATCACACATAATTTTTATATATATATATATATATTAAACTGAACGAACCAATATTTCTTATGCTTATCTTGTTTTGTTCCTGTCTCCCCAGCCTTTTATCCCCCCACAAATCCTAATTCTCTCACTCCCCTTTCAAAATGCCCTTTGTTTCCCCCTCTCCCTTTGCACATCTGGTTGTCCTGCTCTTCACCCTTCCCCCCCTCTAGCTTGATAGTCTCATTTTTAATGCTTTGTTCCGCAAAGTACATAATTAAGCAGTAAGACACGACGGGTCATGAATATTGTTGTATTAATTGAGGAGGGAGAGAGAGGAAAACCAAAGGAAAACTACAGAGAAACGATACCAGCTGGCACTCCATGGGTATATAATTTGCAATTCATTTAGGAGAGAGCTTGTCCATGGGGTGGAATTTTCACTGGAAAGTGATGGCCCAGCCCATGTACCAAATGGATGCTTCTCAGAGAGCTTTGCTTTGCACTGGGGCAGTATTACTGCTGCAGCTTTTAATTGTTAGACCTGCTCTGATGTCTGCTGCTGGCCTGTCCTGACTGGAGGGGCTCTACAGCCAAAACCCCATTAACTACACTATGGAGATAGAGGGCTTCTTTTGAAGGAAGGGCTGTTGCACTGCAAGTGACATTTTTCTGCTGGGAAGTAGGTGTTAATAGTATCATTCTGTAGTTAGCCAAAGCGACTATAACATCTCTCTGGGTGCTAGTAATTTTAACAGCCGTTTCCACTTGAAAATGAGCAAATAAAATACTAATGAGTGGTTGGCAAGGGACTGCAAGCGTGAAGTCTCGACTGACTGTTAGTCCAAGTACCATTCAGTAAAAATGCATCTCTGAGGTGGACAAAACAAAGCAAATAAAACCTCTCTGTCTTAGGAAAAGAGAAAATTGGTAGCAGTAGTGGTGGTAGGAGCCGGGAGAAGTAACTGCATGCACAGAACAACCAGTTCCACAGCTCTGAAACAGGAACTTACCTTTATTTTTCTGTAAATTTAATGGTATTTTAGTAATTGTTGCACTCTAAAATGGAGAAATAAAAGCTGTAATGACTTGTGCAATTGGGTTGAGTGAGACTGGAAACTTATAAAAGAAAAATTCCAAATTAATCCTGATCCCATCTCTAGTTTACAGACTTGCTCTGCTTTGCATTTAAAATTCAGTCCTGAGCTGAAGTGAAGCTATAGAACGCGCCTACGGATATTTGAAGCAACGAGGCTTCTGTGCGTAAATGTCATTGAGAATTAAAAACGTAGTTTATCCTCTGTGTGTGTGTGAGCATAATAATATGTTGCTGTCATAGCCTGTAATAGTACAAAATGCTAAGGACCAGAGATGCACTTCATGGCAGCTAATAAACTACAGAACATTTTATCTGCTTGCTCATGCTTTCTTTCCCCTCAGCTGGTAACTAACTTCCAAAAAATATCCTAGTGTTAGTCTTGTGTGGTTCAAAAAATACAGAGTAGTTATTTAAGAAATCACTGATTCATGGCATGAAAAATTGCTTTCTCTTCTGTACATTTGTGAGTCTGATGTAAGATGTGAAAATATATAGGTGATCATGGCTGTTTCTTGGGGGTACCTTCTTTCCATTTATAAATGAAGTGGCAGGCAAATAATCAGCACTATATGTAGTTTTAATTACATAGACGCTGTGCAGCATGTCTATGTGTATATGACTTTACATCATATATGAAATTAATGTATTTGTATATGATCAGCAAAGCTCTGGCCACTAGTTGTAATGCTGAACAGTGTTTTCATTTGAGAAAGTGGTTTTTAATCTGTGGGGTTTTTAAAAACAAGTTATGAAACTGGAGCATCAGAACCACAGTAAACCAAAAATCTTGTGGGCAGTTGTGCTGTTCAGAAGAAATTCCAGCTAAAACATTCCACCTTCTTCTTGGTAATTATCCTGGGCCAGAATGGGAACTGGGACCCGCTGTGCTTTCATGCCTTTTTTCTGGCTGCTGGAAAATACAGCTTTGTTCCAATTTTGTATTGAAAACAAACATAATCCTGTTAACTCCATATTCCTCCTATAGACCACCTAGCTTCAAGTAGTGATTTTGACCTTCCAGAATTCCCTACATTATACTGATTTATTTTGCCTTCTCTGTTGTAGAGAGGGTAATACTTTTGCCTTTTATACTGATGTCTGGGGCTGCAGCTTGTGTGCTTTGAGGTGTATGTGCTCACACTTGATGTGCTTGTTCTTGTTCTCCATGAGCTGGGTTTCGTTCACTTTTCAGGTTTGTAGAGGCTAGTGATTGGCATATGTGGGCAGTGCCTGCTGATGTTACTGAGAATTGAAAACGAATATATGTGGGCAGAACGTGGATCTGCTTTGAAAACTGTTGAAGTGAATTTTTTAATTTATTCATCCTGTATTATACTAGAGCAGCTTTGAGGAGGTTTGATCTCTTGAGAGAAATTCCCTCATAAAGATAAATGAATAAATAATGAAAACTCATTAAGTCATCTTTTCAGTTATAGCAAGAAAAGAACTTAGGGTATTTCTTTTATCCTGTTCTCCTAAAAATGTTAAAATATGGCAAATGAGGAGGAAAAAACACTTTTTTCCTTTTATAGTGTTTCTTCTGTCTAGGTTCTGTCACTGCTGCTTTGAGTATCTTGCTTCCACATTTGCATCCAAATTGAACTAGACCTTTCTGAATCAGGGTTTGGTTTTTTTCCTTAATATTTTTTTTTTTCCCCAGAGGTTTAACTGTTCCCACAGCACCATCAAGGGAATAGATACTATAGGTTTTGACTGGAATTTTCATAGAAGTAGAGAGGGAACAAGATGCGTTCAGCTGATTTGTGGCTTCTGCTGCACAATAAGGTCGCAGAGCCCTGTGTATCAATCTGTCTCCCAATGAAGTGTACTTAAACCTTGTGAAGCTCTTGCTGCAGCACTTGTTTTTTGTCGCAATAGTTCCAGTTTTCCTCTTAAGACTTTTTTTTTCACCGTACTTAGATGAGGATACCTTATTATCCTCACTTGTATAAAGGAGAGTGTACCAGGGATCTTAGGAGACTGCATGACTCCTTATTACTGTGAGTAACTGAAAATAAAATTGTTAATATTTGTCCTGCAGCTGCTGGTAACTCTTCTCATGTCCTCATTTACTTCTGGTGCTCTGCTGCACAGTAACAGACACCAGTTTGATTTTCTGTCATGTTTTCTGTGTTCTGGCTCACCTGCTCTGAATACGTATAGGAATGCAACAATTCTACTTTATTCTGTCTTTACATTTTTAGATGCTATATCCTAGGCTTCAGGCTTTGTGGCTTCTCCTTTATAATGGAGTATTAAAATGTCTCGTAATTTTAATATAGCCTTGGCTTACCTCAGGAAGGTTCCTGTCTAGATTTCCCAACTGAAGGTGATGGATAGCTTGCTCTGGTCTCTTGACTGCATGAAAAAAACCCACCATTCTTACTGTGCTTTTGTTGTTTCTTCCTTCGTGCTGTAAGAATAATTTGTTTGTTGTATGGTGGCACTTCATATTTTTTTGGATGGTAATGACAAAGGAAGCTCTTTCTGCCCACTTGTCTTTTGTGATTCATTTAGTTCTAGTTTTTACCTCATGATTTTCACATTTATCATGTATTTTGCATCTATATCTTTACACAAACAGGAAAATATATTTGTTTGAGTACAAATGTCTTGTTTGAGAACATGATCTTCATTCAAACCATAAAATCAAGAAACCCCTACCACAGTTATTTATGTTAGTAGTAAAATTGCTAGAATTGGTCATTCTGATGCAGTATCCTTTAATGCCTAAACAATTTTGATAAGCAAGGGTTTCAGAGACCAGTAGTAAAGAATAAAATATTGCAGGGACTGCAAAGACCTATGGCAAGCTATGGAAGGTTTGACTGCAATGAGACAGATATGGAAGGATAACTGTTCAAAGTAGTAATAAATATTTAAATGTGTGAAGTTAAAGATGGAAAGAACTGTAAAGTCAATGTAAATGCTGCAACTAGAGAGAATGCCTACCGGTTTAGACAATCTGAATGAACAGTATTTTCCCATATTACTGATTTTGGAAGTACCAATGCCATGTCAACCTCAGGTTAACGGGGGTTAGATCTTAAGTACCCTGTACATCTCTTTCCTGGGTTGCCAAGTCTGTCTCAGCTCCAACCTTATTTTGTGTGTGTGTTTGGGGGTTGAGGGGTGCTGGCTGAGGTAATCTGTGATACGGCTTCTTTCACCAATCACCAAGGAAGAGTAGTGACATTCTAGAGTCAGTTTTCTAATGATATTGTAGAACACCCAGATTTTTAAAAAGTATAAAAACTGGTTAAGGTGAACACTTGTCAGAAACGTTTTTAGTTTAGGCAGTGCTTCCCTGGGAATGTTCCGCTTTCTAAGATGTTTAAGGACCAATGTAGATATTTTCCAACCAGTGGAAGAAACTGAAGGTCCTGCAAGTCTCCAGAGCCGTAAACTATTCCCAGTGCACGTAGCTTTATAGTAATGTAGTAGGCAGAAATTTATTCCTGATCTCAGCTGGTTATAAGTCTGTGCCCTGGAGCATGAAGATTGAGGTTCTTGCAATTTTTAGTTTAGTTACAGAGGCTATTAATCATTATGTTCAATCCCTTCCTGAGTATTGCTAAGCTCTTTGTTCAATATGTTCTGAGCTATTGAACCTCACAGGTCAATTAGACAGTGTTTATAAAGCTAATTCTAGATTTTGACCAGGAGTGAAAACATAACCCTCAGTGGGACCAGGTATCACTTTTAAATCTGCTGTTGTTTCCTGCGTTTTATAGGTGAGGGGGGAAAAAAGCCAATAATAAATGGATAGGGTATTCGGACTTCACAGAGAGCGAAAGGTGGCTGAATGCAGGTGAGCTTTTGAAATTTTTATGATCTTATATTTGGTTCTGTTCAGATTTCTTGATGGTAATTTTGGGGTTAATGTTAACTCTTAACAGGTTATTGACCTCCCATGTCACAATGGGTGGTTTACTCCAGTAGATGGATGTCTGCCTACTGCTGCAGAGCTGGGTTTTGATTCCTTCCATCTGGAGTACAGTGATGCTCAGCATGTTTAGGTAGTGTGAAATTTCATTCCTCACTCCGCAAAAGGCAAGGCATCTGAAGATGGGCCCAGACGGAGACCTGGGACATGATTCCCCTGTTTTACTTTTTTTCTTTTTTGTCAAATCAGTGGTAATTTCACTAGCCTAATTCTGGTGATGTAACTAATAATAAATAAATATTTAAAATACCCAAACCAAAACAAAATGCCCAGTACCCAATGAAAACAACTGGACCCCAGTATTTTGTTATATATTCTGAAAATGTCAGGAAATCATGGTTACTGTTAGGATAGCTGTCAGTTTATAAAAAGGGTGTCCATTTCCCAGCCAATTTTGTGGACTTCGGAGAAGACCATCTGGAGGAGAAACGGAGCATATCCAATGATTCCAGAAGAGAATAGTCACCCGTATCGTACTCAATTAATGCAAATGCTCAGCTGCTGAATTGCTGCATAAAAAGCTGACACAACAGCACCTTGATTTCTCCTTTGGGAAAATTCTAATAATACATCACTCTATTCTGTGAATGAATATTGCCTAACGTGAAGAACATAGGCCAAAAGTTACAGGTTTCTTTCTCTTCTAAGAAGTGTAGTAGCTGGCTGATTTATATACTATAAAATGAAAACTTTCTTTTGAGCCTGCCAGTGGCGTAACATACGTTTCATCATGGTGGGATGAATAGTCTGGGAAGTTTCCTCCCAATATTAAAGGTATTCCTTTTAGAAGATATTTTTCCAGCCTGAACAGGCAAACATTACATTCTTTCTTTTGAAAAGCTGAATGTTGAGCATCTCTGAATCAGTACTTCCATGTGTGGGAAGGGACCTTCCCTTTCTCCTGCATTTGTTTACCCTGACTGGCCTTTGCAGTGAGGCTGTTTGGGAACTGGCCAGTTTCTGTTCGTTATGTAGGAAAGAGACCAGGCTCTCAAATGCTTTCATTTGTAGGTACCCAAACCTTTTACAAAATCAAGAATAAGTTGTACTTCGAATTTTAACTAAACAGGGGTTACTTGAGTTGCTTTAAGATTTTTCTAAGCAAAACCAATGTATTAATTCAAGTGACTAAGTAGTAATGGAAATAATGTGGGTTGTTTTCTTTTCCTGCTAGACTCCAAATCTCATTTAGAATTTCAAATATGAGTAGTCCAGTTAGTATTGTTGCCTTAGTACTGTGTCCTTTCAGCTTCTCAGTCAGGGAGTTACCAGGAAAGCATTTTGCTGCAGAGATGGTCTTTTTAGCAGTAGAATGAATCCTATGGACTTGTAGGATAATTCAGGTCAGAAGGGACCTGAGGAAGTCTCTTGTCCAACCGTCTGCTCAAAGCAGGGTCAGCTATGAAACTAGACCAGGCTACTCAGAGATTTATCCAGTCATGAAAGCCTCCAAGGATGGAGACTGCACAGTCTCTCTGGGTAACCTGTTCCACTCGTTGACTGTCATCAGGGTGAAAAAGATTCTCCTTGTGTCCTGTCTGAATCTCAATGTAATTCAATTTAAGATTGTTTATTTTCCTCCCATCATATGCTATCATAAAGAGCTTGTCTCTCTTCTCATAACCTCCTTAGATGCTGGGGAGCTGCTATAGATTTCCCTGAAAATGTCCTTTCCCCAGGCTGGGGAAACCTTGGACCTTCAGCCCCTCTTCACAAGACAAATTCTCTAGCCTCCAACCATCTTGGGTGCCTTCTGTTTAGCTCCTGGCTTTGTCAGTGCCTGTCTGTTGTGCCTAATCCAGATGTGCCAAACAGTGCCTCAGTTTGGCCTAATCCAGATGTGGTCTAACAAATGCTGAATGCAGGGGGCTGATCACTTCCCAGGATGAAGTTCCTGTGCTCCTGTTCCAGCTGTTGGCCCCTACTGCTGCTGGGGTCATAGGGGCTCTTGTGCAGCTGCTGTCTGCCACCTGGGCTGTGTCTGCAGAGCTGCCCCTGTGCAGTCATCCCCAGTGTGCCGTGTTGCAGGGAGGGGGCTTCATTCCCAGGTGCTGGACTTTTTCTATGTCCTTGTTGAGCTGCATGAAGTTTCCGTCAGGCCTTTTTTTCAACCTCTCCAGGTCTTTCTGGATGGCAGCCCTAATACACCAACATCCCCACCCCATCAACTGCAAACCTGGTAAGAGTGGACTCCATGGTCTCTTCCAGGTGGTTGATAGGGATATTAAGCAGAACATGTCCCCTGATGGACCCCTGCAGTACTTTTATTTGTTACCAGCCTCCAAGTAGAGTACAACCCATTAACCACTACCCTCTAGCACAGTTAGCTAAACTTCTTTTTTTAGCCCAACTACTTGTCCACCCATCTAGATGTAACACCTTAACATGAGTACAGGAATGCTGTGGGAGACTGTCAAAATCTTTGTTGAAGTCAGTGATGTTCATCACTCTTGTGTTGTCCAGAAATCCAGTAGTAAAAGAGAAGGCAACCCGCTTGGTCAGGCAAGATTTACTCCCACTTAATCCATGCAGACAGTTTGCAGTCACCGCCACTTTAATATGCCTGGAAATTTGCTCCACAATTTTCCCAAGGATCTAAGTGAGGGTGAGTATGTGTAGTTCCCTGTTTGTCCTTTTGGTCTTTTTTGAAAGATGGGTACATTTGCATTTCTCTGGTCATCAGGAGATTTCACAATCTCTATTCCTAAGGGATTGTTGTCACAGGAAGTCTCTTCAGGCAGATCTCAGTATTTAATTGTCTACTTTGCAAGCCTGAATTCTTACTTCAGGCTGTCTGAAAATACTTGAAAGAAAAGTGTCCTTTCACTGTTTGTTCTAGAATTAAATTCCCCCCCCTGATACTCTGTTCCTTATAGAAAATGAAATTTACAGTTATTATGGGCGGTTTCAAGTATACCGAAGGCATTTCCAAGTTTGTAATACGGTTGATGGTCTGCTCATGCACCTAACCACTTCATTACTTGGAAACTTAAGAAATTGTTGTGCAGCACCCTTCAGCCTTTTTTCTATAGCTAGAGTTTGTCAGAAGCGCTGTGGTTGCTGTAACTGGTTTAGATGAGGATGCCAAGTGCTAATGCAAATCACAGTGGCAAGGAAAATGGTGGCGTTTGATGTTTCACAGCACTACCTGTTCTTGGACGGAAGATTCTGGGAAAAGTGGTGGTAGCTTTATTTTTGGTGGAGAGATGCTCTTACATAAATACCCAATATCAAAGGTGTATATACATTTGAAAAGAACTGTGTGCTGCATTTTTTCATCACTGTCTGGTCTCTCTCTAACATCACCTGGATCCTGAGCACCAGTAGCTGGTGTTCTGACAGAGCTTATTGCGAGGCATGAATCAGACATCTTAAGATCTTGTTTGTCTGAAAGAGCAACCTAGATACATCTGCATCTGCCCGGCTGTTTTCTTGACTCCTAATGTTTCTTGTTTGGCTGAACACTTGCTTCACTGACCCTTTTGCTTTTAGTAGACTCTGGGCAGGATCCTGGAATGCTTGAGCAAATACTGTGAAGATCTTAATCTGTGTTTTGACTAATACAAGCAATGGCTTTCAGGTATTCCAGAGAAGGCTCTTTGAGTATTGTACAGAAACGGAACTGTTGGCATTTTAGGTAAGGGGTATGCAAGACAGATGGATTTGTCATTACCCAAATCATTCACGTGTTTGCTTTGCCTGGAAAGGGTGTGGCTTGTTGCCATTTGCCCAGAGCTGGCCTGATTTGGTGATCGATCGATCTGATGATCAGCTGCACGCAGGTGAGCTTCATGGTGGGGGTATGGAGAAGCAGTGCAGCTCAAGGAAATGTGGGCTGCCTCTGTGCAAGCCTGCTCACCCCAACCCACCCTGGGTGCTCAGTGCTCAGAACCA
This sequence comes from Falco punctatus, assembly GCF_963210335.1. Taxonomy (NCBI): domain Eukaryota; kingdom Metazoa; phylum Chordata; class Aves; order Falconiformes; family Falconidae; genus Falco; species Falco punctatus. The sequence goes on from NC_137583.1 coordinate 75,391,259, forward strand.
CTGTTTCATGCCTGTGATATGTACCACTAACAGTTGTGTATGTGTGGAATAAAAGAAAAATCTGAAATCTAGAATGTCCTGTTTGTTATAAGTGGCTGGAAATACACTGTGCTATTCCAGAATTATTAGCTCGTAACATGTGGTGGGACTTCAACAACAGTATTTTCACTATGCTGAGAAGCAGACATCTAACAGTGAATCATACTTGTGTGTGCAGGCTGTTACATATTGTAGCTTTATTTTTATTTAGCCCTAATTTGCGGTGTGCGTGCATACTGCATCCTTATGTCTACCAACTAGTACTGTATTGCAACCGAAGAAATGGTGTGATTGTTGTGCAGTGCAGATATAAACACTGACACCTGCGGTGGTGGGTCTTGTGCTGTGCTGTAAATGTGTAGTAGGGCCTTATATACAGATATTCAGCTAATAATATGTTGGATTAATAACTTATTTTCCTGTGCTTACTTAGAGAATAGGTAAATTACTATAGGATATTCAGTGATACTGATTTACGCTGAGATAAATGATGTGTTATAAAAGTGCAATTGGAAATAAGGTCACTAAGTAAGCTTTTTATTGGACAGACTTCTTAAAATGCTGTCTGCACTGTGTTTGAGGCAAAAAACCGAAAGTTGTTTCATAATAATACATCCTACAAAAACTTTCAAGAAAGGTCTGTGGAGAAAATTGGTGATATTTTGAAGAAAAATAGCTTTTTTGCTATTGTGTAAAAAAACTTTAAAATTGAATTAATCCTAATAAGTCAAATATTTTGCCTTGTGGGCAGTCTTTTGCTAAAATTTATTTAGTAAAAGGCTAATTTCTTTAAAGGATTTATATCATTAAAAAGCCTATTTTTCTTCTTCAGTTCTCTGTAACGTGATAGAAACTATTAAAGTGTTTGGAATACCTTTTGTTTGAGAGCTTGCAGTGTGTCATGCTCAGCTTATTCTTAGCTACCAGGGAATGATTTAATGTGTTAATTTTGATGTATGAATGTGGAAAATCTCCAGGCCTTTTATATGAGAAGTTTCTTTGCTGCCTGTGTTTTGTGGCCATAGTCACTTTCTGGATTGTCTTCATGCAGTTGCTGGGACTAAAACCTTTATGGCATCCACAGCAAAGCCTATGTGCTTGTTGAATCCACTTAAATTCTCAAAAGCTACAGGACATAGTATACCAAATCGTTCATTGAAGAATGGCCCTTAAATACACGTGTGAAAGAAAGGAGTTTAGTGTTTCTGTTTTTTTCCTTCTCTTTCCCAGAAAAATCATGGAAAACCAGCTGTCCACAATTTCCAACCTAAAGGTGAAGTTTTCTTACAACGTAGTTTTATGTACCAGCTGACAGCTTTTTCTACCAGTCTGTATGCCTTAAACCCAGGCTGGCTTTTGTGTAATGGCTGTTAATGTCACCTGTACGTGAGTTAGGCCATTTTTTAGTCTTAAGGCTTGCAGATAAAGAGGGTTCATACATGTGATGCTGAGCTTTGATTTCTCTGATACAATACTGCAGTACAGTATCTTTCTCCAAATGAAACAAGGAAATTGGTATTGGCTTTGTTTTAGGATAAAGCCTTTTTATCCCTGCTTTAGTTTAAACCCCAGAGTCTCCAGAACCTGACTGCATCCACGTATCTATTCTCCTTGCCAAAAGCACTGCCTGCTTTTTTAAAAAAAATTGTTTTTTAATTTTATTTTTGGCATTTTCACCTTGTCTGATTGTGTCCCTTGAGCTTTCCCTCAGTAAACATCTGCTAAAATTGCTTCAACTCTTTTTACTATCCTCCTTTATTTTGCTAGTTTTACTGCCCTCCCTCTGCCCATGTGTTGGACACTGTGTGTTACAGAGTAATGCAGGACACCCTTGTCACACATTAGTCCATTTAAGTAAATAAGTGGTCCCAATTTGCTACGGTTTTCCTGTGGCATGCTGTCTCAAATGGTGGGTCTTGATAATGTGTTTCTGAGCAGGAGGCTGGATTAGCTACCTGAATCAGTGATTTGGAAGGTGAGAATGTGTCAGGTCTTTGTAAAATTGGTATCCGCTCTGTGCGCAGGAACAGCATAATCCACTGGGATGCCAGCCATTTGAGTGGGTAGAATGTAAGCAGAGGGTTTCGGCTGCGCCAGCTGTGCGATGGGGAAGCAGCTGGAGTGCTGCCGGAGAGCAGTTGGCAGCGCTGAGCAGTGACAGGGGCTTCGGAGTCAGATAGGAATATAAACACTTGTCTAGCTGAAATGATTAGAGGAAGTATTTCTATACCTCTGTTATTAACTGATTATGAAAAATGGAGCTAATGTTTTAACCATAAGCTCTGATATGACAAATAGACTCATGAAGAATGTAGCTTATTTAGGACTGCAGTGAAATCAGTGGAGCGGAAGCAGATTTTCTCTCTCTGTTTGGTGGAGGGAGGTGGGAATGTCGTAGAAACATGCCATTGAAAAGTGTTTTGTGTATGTTCTTAAACAACTAAACTAACTTAAGCATTATGGAAATGGATAAGGGTGGGGGAAAAGCCTTTTAAAGACAGGTGGGCAAAAAAAATAAAGGTAAACTTAATATTTTTATGATTTTATGACAACCTTTAAGGCACTATGGTTTAAAATAGTTTAAACTGGGAAAAAATTTGTGAAGTTTAACTGGGCAGGACGGAAGAAATACCTTTCTGTTGAAGTTTCAATTCAAACTGCTAACCTCTCAAATGCTGAATCAGCTTTTGACAGTAGTTACTTCTTCAGAAATGAAGTTTTCAACAAATGTTTTCTTAATTCAGTAATTAGTTTATTCAGGGACTGGAAGCTAGTTGGAAGCAGAAAATCAGGATGCTTTCTTTGCATCTTCTGTGTATCTGCAAAGATGAGCCTGGAACGATGACACATGCCAATTCTCCAGTCACAAAAAACCCAAAGCAATGAGAAACCTTCCTGAATTATAGTAACTGCAGATAATAATGTACTTGTTAAAAGATAAAACTTTCTTGTGTTTTTTTCCTTGTCTACCACTTAAAATGTTTTTATTTACTCAAAAATTTTAAATCACAGTATTACTGTATTTTAGTTCCAGTTCCCTTTAAATGCTGCTTAAGACAAACTGTATGAAATAATTTTTATTTTCTATTTACTAGACTGCACTTCATGTTTGTTCAAACTTTCAATTTACATTTTAGTATTAACATATATATAATTTCTGAAGCTCATTTTGTGTATTTCTTGTTTGGGAGAAATTGCAAATTTAATATAACAATTCTAGTTAGTTGGAAAAAGATCTTTCAATGATTAACAACTGATAATATGTAACCATTTAAGGAAAGTAATTTCATACAAACTTAAAACAATTTCTGAAATGAGTTTGTCAACTTGATTAAAATCGATTATTAAAGTTTATTTTCAATGGAAGTAGTAAGTAGGACAAACTTCTGGATCTGTCAGTGGCTTTTATTCTTGAGGACAAAAAATCCTGTCATCAGTGCCCTATAAAAGATTCAGACATAGAGATCGTGGGGTTAAATCTTAAATCTAACAATGTGCTGTAAATAAAAGTGTAGTTGGGGGCCTGCAGCTCCTCTAAGGAGCCAACAGCAGATGTGTCTGAGAACGGCTCACTGGATTTTCATTTGGGGTGTAATTTTATTTTTCTAGCACACAGTAAAGAAAACATTTTTACTTAAAGTCATTCAGTACTGCTGTTTCTCAACAAAGTAATGTACTTACGGCAAAATGTTTTCCCATTATGACCTTTTATGCTTATATAACCATATCTGATCCATGTTTCTGTGTAAAACGAAGAAACCCTCCATGAATCAAAGCAATTAAAAAAACCCACAAAACCAACCCAAAGAAACCCTTAAGAACAGAGTCTACTGTGTAGGTTATATAAAATGTACTGACAAGTAAAGTCATGACTTTTACAGTTGTGAGGAAGGTGAAACAAGCCTGGAATCCTGTGCAATGACTTTCTTATTTGTCTTCTGAAACCCCATTACCCTTTGCAAATCTATTGCCTGTGTTAATGCAGATCCACTAATGCTACTTCTTGGGAGCTAAATGCAATATATTTCTGGTGTTTTCTGTCTATCATGAGTAACCATGAAGATACTACATTATTCGTATTTGTCAGTGCATTGTTTGGCACCTTTTATTTGCAGTTGCTACTCATCAAATCTAAGCTAAATTTTCAGTGACTTAAATCTGGGCAATATCGATGTTCTAGTGAAAATTTTGGGAGAAAGGGCAGTGTTAGTTCCTCTGACAGCAGATAGAAAAAAGCTTTTTTTTTTTTTTTTCCAAAATATGTTTAATATTAAATATAATAGAGGCTAGGAATTAAGCCTGAATGATTTAAATCTGAATGACTGTTTGTTGTAGTTCTGTAATGTTTAAGCATGGTGGGCCATATTTTAGCACTGCCAACCCTAACACAGCTTCAGAAGCGTTTAGGTAACACACTGTCACTGCCAAATGTGCTTAAATATTTTTGAGCAATCTATGATTAGGTCAGTGAGCCCAGGTGACGCTTGAGTGTAAGGCTGTGTGGAGCCAGAGTAATGTACACATCTGAGTTGGCTGGGTGCATGGTGGTTTGCAGACATAAGTGTGTCTGTTTGTAGGTGTGTACGGTTCTGCATGTGTGTGGGTAGTGATCCCATAAAGCTCATAGACCAAGTTAAATTTGAGGAGATGCTGCCTTTATTTTTTGTTCAAAATCATAACTACAAAATTTTCTGGTTGAAAACAAGTACAAAGGAGAAAAATCCACTTTACATAAAATGTATTTTAAAAATGCCTACAAGGAGTCAAGTGGTGATGGAGATGAAGCAATGCCGACCCTGTGCTACTTAGAGTGCATCTACCAAGCATTTCCATAATGTGATTACTTTTCACATTAAGCTGAGTGAATTACAGCACATTTTCTCTGAAGTGTGTGCTGTAGTTGTGGCATGAATGAATTCTAGAGCTTTTAAAGTATTGCAAGTGTGCTGCAGTCACAGCTGCTTTGCAGTCTGTTGCAGTTCAGCATAAGAAACATAATTTCTCTTTTAAAGGGAGTGTTATGATACAGGTGTGTGTATCTTAATTGATTACAGTGAGTGAAGGCAATGTTTTTTGGAAGGGAGATGTGAACAGAGGGAGTAAAGATGACATGTTTATGATATTGTGCATAGTGCCTTGAACCTAATTTTATTTCATGTCTTTAATACTAAGTTTTGATGCTATTGTTAAGCCAAGGTAATAGTTTAATAGCAACTTTAAAACCCTAAGGTGGTTCTGTGGAGTGTAAGACGTTAAAGTGACATCAAGGGAAATGCTGTCATTGATGTTTGCCAATCTAATAGCAGAATAAAATTTGTATAAAATGCTAGGACTAAATGAATACATTGGATTTTGCAGTACTTCTAACCTCAGAACCAAGTTGCGTTCTAATATCATATATTTTCTTCTGGTGGAGAAAGTTCTGTGATGCTTTTGGCAAGTTATTAAACATCTGAGCCTTAATTTTCCACCTGAGAGAGAAGGAAATTACTATCTTTCTCAGTGGATATTGAAGATACTCAGATGCTACAGTATAGGATGGGAGGATGGCCTTGGAAACAGAGATGAGGTCAGATGAAGTTACTCAGTATTGCTTTCCTTTGTCCTCATATAACACAAACAAGTTTTGGCCTGTCTAGTATGGTTTTGGATTGGTATTAGTGTTTTAGCCTTTTTGGTCAGAAACAATGAAATTAACCTGCTAAGACTGAAGTTTGGCACCTTCTTGAGAAAGAGCATCAGAAATAAAGTGCTCTAAGTGTAAGGGCCTTCATGTTCAGAAAGGATTTCCATGTATTAAAGTATGCCAGTTATAAATAATGTGTGATTTAAGGAATGGTTATAGCACTTCAGATTCATGTGTGGTTTTGGGCTTTTTCTTTTGTTGTTGTTTTTTGGGGTTTAAGGTGTTGTATTTTTTTTTTTACTGTACATATGTATTAATGATTCTGTTACATGTACCTTCTTCATTCGTGAATTGGCCTTTGTTAAAGGAATATCCAGGTTCGTGGGGTTTTAACTTTATGCTTACATAATGGTGTGGGGTTTTTATTTTGTGCCTTTTGTTTCTTGCATGTATGTTTAAAACCCTGCTGCTAGTTTTTTTTATTCTAGTACTAATATGCAGGCTTCACAGTGTATCATATGGAAATGGGTTCATGCCTTTAATTGGTATTCATTTTTATTACTTTGACTTGAGCTTTTGGTTAAAGAACAGCTGTTTGATAAGGGCAGGCTTAATGTTGTTTATATTACCTGGATTTGAAATGAAAAGCAGCAATTAAAAAATGTAAATGAATATTTCTGGGAAGTGACCCCAGGGATGCATTTGATGTATGTTGTTTGCTACAGTTTATGCAATGGAGCCATATTACGCAGTTTAATATTCAATGATATCTTGCCCCTGCCTTCTCAAAAGTTGAGCTTTAGGGGAATACAGTTGGTGGAGTAAGAACAGAGGCTGAAGTATTAGCTTCGTGCAAGCAAATCCCAAACCCAAGCCCCATGAAATTTGAGATCATATCAGACAATGCACCAACTTTGAAATCTGTATTGTCTTTCCCAGAGTTGCATAAAGACTGGTACATGCTCTCACCTAGTAACCTCTTGTACTCCCAGTTCTGTGAAAGAGCCTCTGTAACTTCTTCATTTGCATTGAAATGGCTTGGGAAATGGCAGTGCTCAGGCCTTGCATAATCCTTGGAATGATGTGACTGCAGAGGCAGTTTCATTTTTCTGTGATAGACACCTGCTACTAGCAGGGAAGAATAAGGATAAGAAAATGATAGTCTAACAGTTCAGGTGTGGGACAAGAATTTATTTCAGATCTCTGTAAATACTACTGGCAGCCTTTGCTGGTAATCATCATATTAAGCAGTTCTCAGTGAGCCAACATTATTAAGCTACACTTTTCAAAGGTAGATTTGAATTGCTTGACTGCCAGTTGCCAGCTGTTTTTTTAAAACACACGGTCAGTAAGTAGGCCTATCAAAAAACCCAACATTGTGTGATTCCTTTTGGTTTCAGTGCTTGTTTGAAGCAGAAATGCACCAGCCCAGAAGTGAATGTGGACTTTGAGGGGATGAGATGGAGGGCATTCTTTATTCTTTATGCTGGATAAAAATCCAAATTATTAGGCTTACTTTCCGCATTCGTGAAGGAGTGCAAGTGCAGCCCAGAGACACGGTGACTCTGTGGTAGGGCAGGAAGAGCCATTCTTCTCCTTACTTGGTAGCACTTGCAATTTGCAAAGCCAGGCAGTTTGCTGCATTGCATTGCAGATGCCGATTTTCAGGAAGGTTAAGGAGGTGTAGGAATGATCAGTAATTTTAGAAATTACACATTTTTTTAATCTCACACACTTGAAGTTTGACAAGGGGCAGTCTCCATTCCAGAAAGTATTTTTCTTCTGCTTTTGTCATTTTATCCAAGTTTTCCCAAACTTGGCACTCTGAAAATCCTCTTAGTGAATGCATTTTAGAGACTTGTTGAAGCATAGCTAAGACTTTCTAGGATTTCATATTGTAGAAGTATACTGCAACTCTGTATAGGATCTGTGCTAACCTACCTGTACGTACGCTGAAGAGTGAGAAGGGGCTTCCATCTGAAAAGAGCCCGAGTCAGACTGCTGCTGTGATATGTATCTGAGGTGCCTGGAGAATGTAAGAGCAAGGATGCCATTTTTCCTCTGAGTATATTCAGTGCCTCTAATATATGCAGAAAAAGGAGCCTGGCAAGGAGCTTGGAGAAAACTGGAAAAGCAGATTGGTGGATATGGGTATGCTTGGAGGGTGAGGGCGTAGAGTGGGTGTGGAGGGCTAGGAGCAGAGGCAGTTATCAGAAGCAGTTTTAGGGGGAATGGGCAAGAGTTTCGGAGTGTGGGGAAAGATGATCTCTAATATTGGGAACACAGGGTCCTTTTGGGAGTGAGTTCAGATCTTTCTGTGGAGTCCTCAATGCCCCTGTTCTGTTTCAGCAAATAGGTGTGAAATGCACTGATACGCATGCCCTACACATAGCTGACCCATTTTGGGATGGAATCTATTACTGTTGTCGCTGTTTAAACTTACAGAGGTCTGTGATCTAGTCTTCCCATTAACAATACAGCTACAGATTAATCTGTATGAGAGAGATCTGTATCATCAGGTGTATTAGAGCAAGGAGCAATGTTACATACAATGAATTTGAACCAAAATGCCCTGTTAAAACTTAGCTTTAGCTGCAAAGACTTTCTTGCATTTACTCATTTTTTTATACTGGGGTTTCAGTATTGCCAGTCCTGACAGCTTAACTGCAGGTCTTATAACCTTTGTTCTTGTTCTGAAATTTGTAGAATTTGGCATTCGTGTGACAATCTTCTTAGCGTTTCTAAAGTAATTGAGAGATGAAATCAATATGTATACTGAAGACCTACTTAAAAATTCATTGAGGATGTTAAGTGTGTCTTGTAAACTACTATAAAATTTTTTTTTTTCTTCTTTTTTTTTTCCATTTGACCAAGTAGGGCAACAGGACCTGAGGGGCTTCGACACATGAATTGTTTCTGTGCTTCTGGTACTGGCCTTCAGAGAAACTGGGAAAGGCGGTGTCCCCCTTCCCAGAGCTGTGAAAACTGTGATAAAACCAATTAGCCATCTGTGCATGTATTGTAATTGGTGGTTTGTGCTGTCATGGGCAGTTAAAGAACAACCAGTCTTTTGTGTGTTTATCTCTCAATGTACTAGTTGCACTGAGGTTAATGAGACTCCCCAGGAAAATAAACATCTCAGATCTAGGTGTAGAGTATGAGGTGTAACATATTTCATATATGTATGTCAACATACAATTTTCATTGTAACATTTTGAACAGAAACCGTTTATTTGGGAAGTGTCAAACCTGTGCTTCACATCTGAAATTCAAAGGCAGCCATAAGACATTTTTAAAGTGATCTTATGTGTATTTTTTTATATCACTGTGGCTTCAGTGGAATCTTAGATGGAATGCTACTTGTGTGAACTTTTATTGCCTTTTATAAACATTTTCTGAGGACAGATGAATACCCTATTAGACATACGAGCCCTAAAAGCATTGCAGGATTTTTGTTATTAATTTTTGTCAAAATTTTGTCAGACAGCAGCCATAACGTTATGCTGGAGTACCTTATGCATATACGTTCTCTGAGACATCCACTTCTGTTGGGAATTACACCTCAAAAGAGTTGTTCTGCAGCATTTACATTTCTGAGGCCTTCAAACCTTTCCTCAGTGAAGCTTTAAGTTGCAGTTTGTCCTTGAAATGCTCTAGGGGAAACATAATTTATATGTTTTGATGCTTCTCCTGTTCTAGACCTCTTTTTCCACTTCTCATTCCTAATTAAATGCAGTATTGGTTTTTATGGTAAAACTTGGGTTGTGTTGCTGATCCTGTAACAGGTTTTGTAAACAGGTGGTTTTATCCAGTAAAATGGGGATTTATACATAGACTCATAGACTATCTCAAGTTAGAAGTGACCTGCAAGGATTGTTGAGTCCAACTCCCTGCTCCTTGCAGGACTACCTAAAAATAAACCATATGACCAAGAGTTTTGTCCAGGCACTCCTTGAACTCTGACAGACTCGGTGCCATGACCTGGCTACTTTCCTGCGGAACCTGTTCCAGTGACCGACCACCCTCTCTCTCAGTGAAGAATCTTCTCCTCTATGTCCAATCTGACCTTCCCTAAGCTTCATTAAGTGAAGCTTCGTATGATTTCCTTGTGCCCTGTCACTGGTCATGTACATCTGTTCATAGGCTGAGTTTTTTTTTTTTCTTTGAATGACACCTTAAAAGCTGAGTAAAGGTTGCCTGATGTTACATGGGAGACATAATGCTACTCATTGGCATGTGAGGCAGGCACAGCCTGGCTGAAGATGGAATGCTTTATTTGAATATCAGATGCTAGATAAGCACAAGAGGAACAATTATATAAAGTTACAGCCATTCCATTTTTCAGATTGCAAACTAAACCCGTGTTTTACAGAAAGAAAAGTACATTATGGGTGAGAGCACCTAACTAAAATGACAAATACATGTCTTGCTACAAGCTTCCTTCTTAACTGTTTCTTTTTAATAATATCACTACAGTTGTCTTAATTGGTTCTCCTCTTACCTCTCAACTGCTCTGCTTCAAAAACCCCCATGCCGAAACAGAAGACAAGGAAAGGTGGGATTCCCTCCCTCTTTCACCTGAATAGGCGGCCAGCTTGGCCATGCCTGCTCATCTCAGTTCTCTATCTATAAAGAGTCTAGTAGAAAGAAGTCCTGTTTAATGGCTAGGCTGGTAGGGTGATACTAATTTTATTTTTCAGTTTTAATTAAGGTGACATCTTACTAATTGGAAGAACAGCAAAACAATCAAGTATCGGTGATTCTGCTTCATAGAGAAGTTTCTTAACATCCAGATTGTGAAGAAATTGTGTTCATTGCTGCATAATTTTGTCCATGAACCATATAGCTTGTGCTGCCTTATTTTGTGAGAGTTTATTGTTCTTTTCTAGAAAAGAATGTAGGATTTCTCCTAAGAAAATACCTAAAACAATGCATCATTATAATCTTAACTGCATTTAGATAGATAGTCATGGGACCTCTTAGATTATGATATGATTGATTTAAGGGGTTTTGGCTTTGTTTTGTGGTACAGCAAGAATTCTCTTCATAGTAATCTTCTGCTAAATCAGGCAGAAATTAAATATAGTTCTGGTGTTTTCCTACAGAAGATTTTATAAGCAGGTTTAGTCTTGTGAGAGTTCTGAAGAAGGAAGTTAAGTGTCTGAGCACTAAGGCAACCATGCTTCAGGAGAGATTCATGGCTGCATCGTTCTTCTCCTGCAAAATAGTTTGATATGTGCAGACTTTAGATACCTTCTGGAATGGCCAAAACAAAAATAGTGATGTATTAAGGCAATGTATGGTGGTTTTGAAATATGATGATTAACTTGTACAAGTGGTGGGTTTTTTTCTTGGTGTTTGGAAGCGAATGCCCCACTACCTCCCTACCTCTGACACTGCGGAGAACTCTCAAGCAAAACTATAAATGTTCAGTATTTTTTAGACTTTCTGCCTTGAAACATTGTGCTGTAAATCCTGTAGCAGTGATTTAAATGGAAGAAGATACCCATTCGCAACCTTCAACCTGTCAGTTCTGTGGAATCTTTCACCTATTTTGTCAGAGACCTTAATTTCTTCTCTTTCCTCATCTGGTAGGCAGCCTTACAAGAGGGATAGATATAAGCTGGATAGATTAATAAATGTATTTTTTCCATGTCATTTAACCAAGAGAAGTTTCATTTGCATTTGTTAGACTGAAACAACAGCCTTCCTTTAAAGTTTCATACCAAAATTCAGTAATTTCTGAATATCTGAAAGAAGGTAATGGAAATTCTTTTCATGCTCTGAAATTACTATTTTGCTCATTTTTAATTATTAAAACCGGTTGTTAAGGCTTCTTGAATTTTCCTGATAGGCCAACTAACTGTGCTACCACTAACTGTATTTTGTAGAGGTAGTTTTTTATAGTATGAGGGAGAGGCTTTTTTCTCTTGTCCTTACTAAAGTTTTCAGTCTTCAGCAGCTCACTCCTCCTGAGATGCTTTCTATTTCTTGCCTAAGACGTCCTGGGAAAATAGATAAGCTGCTCAACATGCATTAAAGCTTTATCAACTTCTGGACTGAAGTGCCCTTCAGTGAGAATGCCCAGGTGAATGCAACCCTCTTGTCTGAATTACTGAGATAAAATGGGACAAGAAAAGCAGTCTGCAAGGGGTTAGTGACCCGAACAATAAAGGGCTTTATAGGTCAAAATCAACACTTTGTACTTAACCTAAGAACAGGTAAATATTAGTACAATACTTACAGTTCTGGTGCTTTTTCCCTCTGAGCACTTGACTCAGCATTGCATCAGGTTGAGCTTTGACACGCCTTTTTGATGTGCATCATTCTGTGCCAATTCAATTAGTAAAGAACAAAGGTATGGGTGACTAGTGAAACTTTTGTCCATTAAGTAGTGCAGCCTTCTAGACAAACACAGCTGGAAGGAGGGGGAGATGATTCTCACAGCTGCTTCTTATATTTGATCATGAGAATTAACAATATTCCTAAATCAGGTATTATTTGAGTGTTTCTATTTAATTTGTCAGCAGTTTCTTTAATCTTGTACCACACTACCATCTAGCCTAGTGTTTTGCTATCAGATTTTCCAGTTGTTGTGATTTGCTTGCTGCTTATACATTTGTCACATGTTGTGTATGCCATACAGAATAGGTAAAATATCCATTTTTGAGACTTAGAGGGGAATGGCAACAAACTCTCCAGGCAGAAGATAAAAGCATAGAAGAGAGATGAAAAATTGGCACACTTAAAAAAGCTATTTTTTAGTTGAGCTGCCAAAAGTTGTCCAAGTATTTTGCAGTATAGACTATTTGGATAATAAAATAATGGCATTTCATGCTGATACGTGCAAACAGATGCATATGAAGAACTTAACTGCAGCTATGTATGTATAATGGTGAGTCTAAACAAATTACATTATTCTGGGTAAGAATTATAGGGTCATTGGGTAATAGCTTGGATATAGTGACTTTGTGTTCAGCAGTAGTCTAAAAAATAAGTAAACCTTCAGAAATCAATAGGAAAAGAAAGGAGAGCAAAACCAAAGCTGCTATCATATTATTGTAGAAATCTTATTTGTGTAAATACATCAAATATAAAAGGAAAATGACACAGAAGATGCCACAGAGGGAGAAGATAAGAATCATCAGTTAGAAGTGTGGTATAGCTTCCATTGAGTTGAAGGTAATATAGACCCATTAGAGTGTAAAACAGAGGACTGAGGGAGGATGAGATAGTAACCTGTGAGATCACAAGTTGAATTTCTGCTGGTGAAGAGGGAGTAATTGTGCAAAATTTCTTCAGCTGCTTTGTAGTTCCTACTTAGTGAGAAAAATTCAGGTTTCTTTTTGTTTTGGGTTTCCAGAGAAGGAATGGTTTGTAACTGCAGAGTGTTGTGTAACTCTCTACCACATGGAGGCCAAAGGTATAAATGAATTCAAAAGTAAAGTTTCTTCATGAAGCTGTGAAAGATAGGTCTGGATTTCATCTTTAAATTACAAAGTACACTGCTGGTGGTTAGAAGGATATAGAGGAGGAAGGATCACATTTTTTTCTATCCTTACCCTCTAACAAACTTGGTTGCTTTCAGAAACAGGCTAGATGAACTTTTATTCTGACCTCGTAAGATTATCACTATATATGTTCCTCTGATAGCTTTCAATTATGTTAATATTCTAAAATGTCTTTTTTTACATTAAGGCTTTGTACCTATTCTACAGTGATGACCTGTTCAGATAACTGAAAGATTGTAGCATCTCTAGAGGGAAAGCTGAGAACTGAACCTTCACTCAGCAGAAACAAAAGAAGGGAGGTTGATTTATACACCTTACTATATCAACATGTAATCCATATTAATTCAGCATAACCATTTCCCTGACATAAACACATTTGTTGTTACTGTCCCCGTAATAACAATATGACAGCCACAGAGACTGATTAATATTGTATCTGTTGAATCCGTTAAGGCATCTGAGATGCTAGTGAATCAGTTATTTGTTCTTCCACATGATGAGTTTGTGGCTTCATTTTGTATAGATTGCTGTAATAAACAATCTTTTATAGTGTCTCATATTTCTCAGTAGTTTCCTGTGACAAAGAGCAGAACCTTAGATACCTCCCAGTGGTACTTCCCACAGGGCAAGCCATGGCTCCTGGGCTGGTGGTTCTTCTGCCACTTGTCACAACTCAAAGACAAACATAAGAATATGAATAGGTTGTTGACCTGTTAAAAGGAAATAAGCTTGTGAGGAGCCTGGAATAATTGCTGAGATTATCTCATGCCGCAAAACACCATATTGAGGGTTAAATGTCATTGTTGTGAGGTTCTTTCATTCACAGTTGCAGTTATCTCTGAAAACAGAACGCATCGGATGGTTCCTTATAACATCTGCCTGGAGAACATGTCTTGTGAGATTCCCTCCCCAACTTCAGATTTGGTATTTGGATACCAAATGTCAGGAAGGTCAGAACTTAGGGCAGTTGTTCTGCCAGGATTCCACTGGAGGTGTATGCGGGTAAACCTCATGTAAATGCAGAGTCATGTAAACCTCTTGAGTTCCCTTATTCGAGATACTTCAAGGTCCCATGTGAGAGAATGAAGACAAGAGTAATTGTGACATTCCTTCAGTCCCCTCTTATTGTAAATGCCAGTGAAAGCAGATCTCTGACTTTTCACTTGGTTTCTAGGACATTACTTTATTAGCTTTTTTAAAAGCACAGTCCTTACTCTTCTGCAGATACTCTATAAACCTTCTTCAGTGCCAAGTGTTGTCCTTATTTAATGGAGCAGTTATATTCACTTGAACACTAATCATTGTCTTTTATTGAGAAAATACGGGATAAATTAAATTTTAAGTAGAATTAAATTTTAGGCTTCAAGTCAATCCAAGAACACGTCAAGCTGTCTGACATCCTGTAAAAGTAGTTTCTATATGTACTATAGAGGCTACAGACAAAACTCTCGAGTTCTGATTAATTTTCTGAAAATAATCTGTATGATGCCTAAGGTAGTTGGACTTACCTCACTTTTCAGGTGCCTTCAAAGTTTTATCACTTCATAATCTAGATTAGTTTAAAGCTATAAAGTGGTAGGATGCCTGTTGCCATACAGCTTCCACCTTTTCCACAGGGGACACCAGAGTCTTGGCCTGTGAACTTGAATTCATAGGTCACATGATCTTTTGCTGTCATTCTCAGTGGATTTTTCACCAGAAGTTATGATTATGTTTGTTAATAAAGCATGTAAGGGAGGGATAGAGGCAGCTGAACAGTGCTGGTGAGCTGAAGTCTTTCACTTGTGCGTTGATGGTTCAGTACCAGTGCAAGAGTTGTCAGCAGTTATTCCCATCTGAACATGCTTGCTTTACTGTCCTCATAATTCAAATTCACCATTTGCATTGTGTGTCAAACTCAGCAAATAGCAAAAGCCTTAAGGACTGAAACTGTGGCTCAAAGGAACAGCACAGAGTGAAGAAGTGTAGAAGAGGTATGATTTTTTGAAGTGGATACTGTAAACATGCAACTTATTATCGCTTCTTATCTACATCATAGGAATGTGGAGGTTGAGTTGACTATTTTTTTTTTTTTAACCACAATAGGGTACCTTTTGTGCATAAATCTTTTTATTTAGTTAGAAAACCTGAGAATGTTTTTTTCATTGCAACGTAGAAAGATGTCAGGTGAAATAAAAAAAAAAAAAACACACCAAGAAACCCAACAAAGCCTTTCATGTGAGTACCTCAAAGTGAAAATGAAGGGAGGCTAAAATCCAGTGCTTTCAAATAAGACAAGAATTTCAGTGCATGACATATTTAAACTTGAGAAAGAGATGAAGGTGAACTCATCTTTTTGTGTTAAGTTTTAATACATTTATAGAATGCTTTCTTCTCCTAGCTATAATGCTATGGATGACTTTGAAATGCGATACCATTGAGCTTTGTCCCTGTATGAGATGAGCTGTAGCAATATATGTAACTCAATGACACATTTTCAGGGATTCTTCCCTGGGGTTTATACTGGTAGATATTAAAAAGCTATTGTTAATTCTTTATAACTCTCCATAAAGAAAAACTTTGTAAACTGTGTCTCTGGTATTTGTCATTAAGATTTCTGTCATAGAAGTATTACTACCCTGTCCTGATTAGCTAGTTGGGGGTTTTTTGGTGTGTTGCAAATACGAGAATTGTCAGCTATGTGGTTTAAGGAACTGTATTCATAATAGATAGGTTAGTGAAATTAAAGCTACTCCACTAAGCCATCTTACTGATTGTTCTCATCTTCCAGATAGAGTGCATACATTTGAACTTTATGCAGCTTCTTTGTTGTGTTTTTGAAAAATGATTGACTGAGTTGTTGGTTTAAATGTCCTTTCCCCACCCCCCCGAGTAGTCTAGGTTGTGGTGCTTTGTAAGCAATGTATTAGTAACATTAAGATTTCGCACCAGAACATGAGGGTATGTGTATATACAGGTATCTCATAATTCTTGGGAATTATGGTGCATTTTTTGTCTAGAATTTTTTTCATGTATTATGAAGGTACCACCATTTCCTGAATGAAACGTTGCTGCTGTTGACAGCACATGTAACTGTATGATGCTAAAGATGAATGACTCTGCTATCACTTACTATCTTCCAGTTGGGGATGAGAAATCTAGGCAAACAAGATGCAGATTATTTTACCTGATGCTTGCTATAGGCTTCATACTCTTTCCAGATAGACTTTTATTTTTTTACAGCATAGTTTTAATGTATTATAAAGGCATGAATACAGTACTAGCAGAGATAGAATTCTGTCTGTGTGTAATGGTTGTGTTTGTTTTTGCAAGTGTGAGTAAGAAATGGTTGGGAAAAGACTATTTATTTTTATATAGCAAGGCATGCTTTATTATTGCAGGATAAGGTATACTGGAGTCCCATTTTGCATCTAGCTAGATGCCCACTCCCAGTGGAATAGTCTACAGATCTGCTTTCTTAAAAGTTGAATAATTATGAAATTCCATACCTTGACTAAGCTTTGCGTGTAGTATCTGTGTATATTAACTGCGGATCATGCTGCAGATCTGACTGTCTTGGGCCTTTGCATGTCTTCTCTTTAAGTACTTTTGCTTAGTAATTAGAGGCTAAGAGAATTCTTCAGAACAGTACTTACACAATACATTTAACTAAGAGCTTAAAAAAAAAAAAGGAAGAAAAAAGCGAGGCTGGGAAAATAGTATTCAGGTTCTCTAAGAGGAAATTCTAAATCAAGTTAAAAGACCAAATTCAAGTTCTTATTATAGATACGTTGCACCGAAGTGTTTTAGTAGTCTGGTTTATTTTATTTATATGAGATCTTTGCCAGCATAGCAAGGAACACAGAAGTATCAATAATAAATGAAACAATCTCAGTGTAACTTTATTAGTGTTCACAGGAAGATGTGGCTTTTTTAGGAATGTTGGAGTTAGATTTTCCAATTGCACAGAAAGAGTGTAATTGTCCAAAGTCATTGGATTAAATTTTTATATGCAAAGACTGCTTTTTCTGAGTTGAAAATGTATCTGGACTGATTTGAAATATTTTCCAGATGTCTAAGATCGTTACACGGTGTTGTTCATGTTGCTGTTGTTCCCTTTGAACATGCACTTTAAACATTATTTGTAATGCAAAGTATATTTGAAGTCAGTCCCTAAAAATGTAAAATCTCCTTTTTTGGCCCTAAAAGTTGTGAAAATAATTGGCACTATGTCACGTTGCATTTTATTTCAGATATTGACTTTTTAAGTGAAGTCCCACCATACCAGAGAATGCAGATGGTACAGTTCAAATATTAGTATTGCAGTTTAACAGCATGTTGTACTTGGAATAACTTGTCACGCATTCCATTGTGCACTGCTTCACTTGCCATTTTAACATAAAAATTAATTTTCTTTGCATTCAATACATTTTTGCCATTGCTGGGTGGTTTTATTAAGGTCATGTCTTGTGTATTCTGTGTATTTTAACTTCCAACTAAACACACATGTACCAGTTTAGGGAAGGGGTCATATTTTGTGGCCACCTGTGATAGTGAGGAACTGAACTGGACATGGACAGGTGTTCCGTCCAGCTCTCTGTTTCTGAATACAACTTGTTAAGCATATCATTAAATCAGTTTTAATGGAATATTTTCAGTGGCTTATGAAGTGGCTGGCTAGATGTTCAAATGATTTTCACAAGTAGATTTTCAAAACTGTAAAGGGTGTTTACTTTTTCTTTGTACATTCACTCTGCAGTTGTCAAAATGGAAAGGTATGTGTTGAGGAGCATCAACTCTCTGTAGTCATGCAGTTTCTTCTATGAGGAGAAAATGGGCTCATACAGGTGTATACTCGTACAAACTACTGCATGGGGTTATTACTTCTTGGAGAGGAAGGAACAGTTAGCTGCCTTTATGCCTTGCTTTCTCTCTCCCCTCCTCTGTCTTGGATGATTTAATGTAGACTAATGGAAATGGGACGTTAGTTACAAGTCCCATTTGAACAGTATGTAGTATGACCACACAGAACACAAGGTAACTACTGGCATTCTTTTCACTATTTCGTATTAATAAATGATGGTTTGTGTGTTTAATTAATTGTCCATCAGAGTTGTGACATTGTCTAATCTCTCTAAGTATAGCAGTTTCCAGATGACTGAAAAGCTCAAAGGTGCCTCCTCATATGTAAGAAATTATTCTCAAGTGCCACGGAGCATTTTGGAGTCTGTGCTGGGATGAAAGTGGTGGCATGTCTACAGTACTGATAACATGAAACTTGTATTTGCAGCTGGTTTCCATGCAGAGTTTTAAAAACTAACCCCGTAGGTATCTGACTTTTAAAAATTGTTATTATTGTATTGAAACTTTCATTAAAGTCAGTTACTTTCCCAACCCCTTGGAAAACAGACCAGTCCCATGGTACAGGGGCTTTGTGTGGCCATCGGTTCCAGTTGTAATTTTAGTTGTAATTGTAGGTGGCCTTTGCCTTCCAGACTGGGTTCCCAATTCTGTCTGTGGTACCATGGGCAGCAGCAGAGCATGTAGTTGTGTTCCAGCCAAGCTGTGTTCAACCAGAGTCTGCAGATGGGTTTGGGAGTAAAGGAAGGGATGGTGCTAGCACAGGGGAAGGAGGGGGATAAGAATAGTAGGGGTCAGGCAACAATGCTGGGAAGGCTGCATGGATGAACAAGAACTTCCTAACAAAACTCAAAACGTGAAAAGGAAGTGTACAGAAGGTGGAAGTGGGGACAAGTAACTGGGGAGGAATACGGAGACATCTTCTGAGCATGCAGGGATGCAGTTAGGAAAGCCAAAGCCCAACTGTAATTGAATTTGTTGAGGCAACAAGACAGGCTTTAATGCAATAAATGCAGATACTTTTTTTTTTTTTAATACAGTAAAAATAATTAACTTTAAAATATGGGAGAATTTGGCTGCTTTGAGTAAGATCCTGTTGCTTTGTAGGCTGTTTGGCTTGCTGTCTCTGTGCCTTGGCCCAACACCTTGCTTCTTTCTGGAATGCAGTTCTCTGTTTCTGTGGTTTGCCTCCTGTGTTCCTTTCCCTGTGGCTGTCCACCGTTTTTCCCTTAACATGGTGCCTGCCATTTGGCACATACTGGTCTCTGCATGTTTACTCGCTAGTTTGTTTTTTTTGGTGGTGGTGTTCCCTCCTCCCCCTCGAGGATCCTTCTGTCCTGTTCTCCCTCACCCTCAGACAGATTTGATGTTGACAGAATAAGGACAAGAAATATAAATGTTTTGAATGTATTTTCTCACCATTTCACCTGGAAGCTTTTTTCATTTTTTTCTTTGGACCTCTGTACTTGAGACACCTGGGAAGAAAATTTTAGGTTAGAGAGTGGAAGTAGTCTTTTTTTCTGGAGATGTGAAGCCTTCTATCTGCTTAAAAACCAAGCTAAGAATCTGAGTAGTCTTCTAGAATATGCCCTTGTGGCTAATGTTGGGAAATAACAAGTGCTACTTAATTTTGGGAGCATCTTGTGAAATTTGCTCATGCCATTCAAATTGTATTGTCACTGAAGCCACTGATGCTAGCTAGATTCAGCTGTGAGCCTTGAGTCAAAAATTATTTAGTTCATTGCACCTTCTCGTTACATAAAAATGAAAAATATTTCTGGGTGGTGTTATCTCAGCTGAGCTGTGTTCTTTCTTTCCTGAACGTTTCACTCATGTATACGTCACCGTTCTCTGTCCTAGCATAGTCTGTCCAGTGCTCCCCCCAACCTCAGGAGGTTTCTGGGGAGCTGGGAGCCATCTGAAGCACAGGCCAGCAGGGGTTGCTGTAGGAGTAGGAGATGGAGAAGATTCTCTCCTGCCTTTTGGAGAAGCCCTCCCTGAGGGTTTGCTCCTGCTGCCCTCTTTTCCCTGGTACTTCGCCCAAGCTTGGTTGGGCTCAGCAGTGGCTTCCCAGCACGGAGTAGGTGTCTGTTGCTCACAGCTTTGCATATTTTGTATGTTCATAAATTAAATACTACATTTTATCCTTACAATACTAAAATTACCTTCAGAATTCATATTTGGATACATTTTAAATGCTTTTTATATTTATTGTTTCTGTGAAAGTGGACAGTTGCATTCGTAGTGCTTATTTCTAGATGCCCAGTAGATTATTGCTTTAATATAATTTGTCACTCAAGAACTTGCTGATTTCCTTCAAGTCTGGGATGTAATTGAATTGGGGATGATTAGTTACATCCTTCTGATTGAATGTTGAGGTTTTTTCCTTAATTCCTATGAAATCACCATTAGCTATTTTGGTTGCAGTTCTGCGTTGGGTTGAGGAAGTGCAACATTGTAAATCATTATCTTTTCAAAAAGACTGCTGTAAATTGCCTAGATAGCATATGCATGGTTACTTTGGCTGCAATGCTGCTGCAGAGCCTGGATACTCTGCCTTTCTGGGAACTCCACAGGCAAGTCCATCATATTTATTTTATTTTTTTTAAAAAAAATCCTTTTAGAAAGAGCATGGTATTGCTGATGAAATCTAGACAGAGAAATATTGTACCCTCAGTGCTCATCTGTACCTTTGATATTTTACTCTGCGGGGATTGCCCTGTAATGAGGGATTTCTTTGTTTTCTGCTTTAGATTTCCCCCTTTCTTAGCTGTAGTACAGCCGTACCATTTCAGCTTGCTAGTGCAGAAAGATGTTGTGAATTCAGTTGCTGAATGAGCCTGGCCTGACTGCAAACACTAACATTGCTAGAGAGATGCCAAAGAGTTGCAGGTGAATCTAACCTGATCTGGGCAACAGCAAAACGGTAAGATGGGGCTTGTTTAAATCTCTGGGATTAAGTGGGTGCTGGGGTTTCCCGTTTCAACCTGAAGCCCAGTTATCACATGCTTCCAAGTTGGAGCAGGATTCATTCTGTGCATGTCAGGGTGGGTTTTCTCGGGAATGCTTAAAATCCAAGCAGAGGGAGGTGGTGGGAAGCTGGGAATGCCACATGAGACCTCTCGGCAGCCACCCTGGTGAGACTCCCCAGCAGCACTGCCTGCAGTTTGTAAATATCAGGGAAAAGGTAGGGGAATGCTTAAAAGTGATGTTTTTCTCGATACAGCTTTGTATTTCTCTCTCTGGCTGCCTAATTTACTATTGTGTTAAGAGGATAGTATGGGCAATTTTTTCCAATATATGCTTGGCTGAACGCCCTCTGGGACAAGTGAGTGAAGGACGTGATCAGCCACTTTTTCATCTCTGCTAACAAGTCTGTGCATCTTGCTACATCTGAATAAATGTCTTTATCAGTTATAGGTTTGCTTGGTGGTGGAAGATAAAATGAAAATGATCTATTATCAATACATGCTATATCATGGATGTCAGAATATCTTTGCTTTATTAAGCTTTGTTATTATTTTATTTCTCTAGCATGCTGTCTTTATTTAATAAAACAAAAAGTGAGGTAGTCATTTTAAGTAGGCATTCTTGAATGCTTATGTAGGAGTGTGTTGGCAGCGGTTTGGATCTTAGTGGAATATTGCAACATATGAAAGCTTAGAGCAGCAGCATGTTCAGGGATAGAGAGGAGGAAAAAAGCAGCAGTTATCATTAGGACAAGATAGAAAGATTAAAATGTGGCAGTTGTATGGAATCATTTGCATTATTTTTGATGACTTAACTGACAGCTAGTGTGTTTTAGTTGTAGATCAAGCCATAGATTAATCTCACCAGAAATCCAGTGGAGCCGAACAAAAAATACATTTCACCATATGATATGTTCTAGCATTTAAAGGAAACCAACTGTGGTAGTAATGGTAGAGTGATGAAATATGTTTTTTGTTATTACTAGTTAAGGATAGAAGCAGAGGGGTTTATTTCTAGAGGAACATGTTTATACTTTATGTAGTATATATATTATACTCTAAGAAGAGATCAGTTGTATATCAATGTGAGATCAAATAACTAGTTTGACAGGGATTCACATTTGCCTTTTTTGTACTTGCCAATTAATGGATTTTTCTTCATTGTCACTGAATATGATTAAAGGGGGAAGATTCAGTCCTATCAATTATTTTCTGAAGGTTTCATTATTATTTAGCTGAAGTTTCTTATATAAAAATAATTTTTCAAAATGTGTGACACTATGTACTGCAATGTAAATTATGTAAAGTGGGCTGTTTCACACTATATGCAAGCTTAATTTGCAAATTTTGTCTCAGAAAGTAGAGATGCTTTTTGCTTGGTCAAGAATAACCTTGAATGTTTCTATTACAATGATTATTTCAGCCGCAAGCATTTTTAATGGAAGTTTTCCTTTGCTTATACTGTCATACCTAATAAACTGCAAATCTTCAGTGCATTTGCCATCGTTTAATGCACAAAAGTAATCCAACCATTTGTGTTTGGACTCATGTTGTAGAAAGAATGAAAGTCCAGAAACTTAGGCACGTGGGATTTTATTAAAGCCAATTTTTAAATTAGAGTTTTTTTAGTGACATTTTTTCATCTGTGTATATATGTGCAAACTGTTGCTTCTGTCAGCTTTTTTCCTCCCAGTGTTTTTTTCTCTCCAAGATGTAAAGCCATCAGCTCTGATCGCTGTGTTACTACCATCCTCCCATTTTAGTTTTCTGAGCTTAAGAAATCAGTAATAGTTTGGATATTTTTTATTGATAAGTGATATTATCTATGGTAATATATAGTTAAACACAGATCCCAAATTAACTAGGGAGGGGGGAACTAACATACAGTGTGGAAAATGTGGTCAAAAGTTAAGAATGGAGATGGGAAGCATAAGAAACACAGTTTCATAGGTCGTTAGTGCTGAGTGCTCTATAAAGATCTCTGTGTGGATCGGCTTTGTAGTGAGGTTGAGGTCTGTCGCAGCAGGAGATAAGAGCTTACCTGAGGAGTGAAAGGTGGCCATAGTTTCCTTCATGTCCCCGACTGCAGATAGGCAGAACTTCAAAAACCTGGAGCTGAGCAGGCTGAAAATCATCAGCGTCGCATCTCAATGCAAGGAGGTTAGCCAGCCTTTGAAGTCCTGTAGCAAAAACCATCACCTGTCTCGTTTTAGCTATTTTGCTGTGTAAATCTTAAAGAAAAACGAACAAAAAATCCATAAAACCAAACACACACACCCCTTTTAACATTTTTCCCCTCACACTGTAAGCTTGGGTGGGCTATTTAAAAAGCTGGCCTCTGAGTAGGTGCTCGGTCGCAGTTGTTTCTCCCAGAGACCCCCCAGAGGAGGTGGCACCCACACGGCGGGTGCGCGGGCCGCAGGGCGGGCATGCCTGCACGCTCCCAAGGGTGGCCGGCGTGGGCACGGTGGGGGTGTCACAGCCCTGCTGGGCTCCGGCTGCCGCGGGTAAGAGGTGGTTTTGTCCTTTAAGGGAAATCCTTGCACGGTGCCAGCTGCCACTGAGCTTTTTGCCCCGTGCAGGTTTCCGTACGCAGCCCAGGCCTGACCTGCACGGACAGTGGGATTTTCCTGGGGCGAGAGCTTGTGTGAATGTTGGCCTGGGCCAGGTGAGGCTGCGGGATGTTTTACTTGTGATTTCTGTATAAATGCGAAGGGCAGATGTGCCCCTTAAAGGTCGCGGGAGCTGCCAAGGAGATCCAGACTGCTTTGTTGGGGTTATTTGCCTTTGACGTCCTGGCAAGGTGAAAATGTTCGGCTGTCAGGCAGCGCTAGATGTGGTTTGTAAATGGAGTTTGATAATACTAGTGTCAAAATTTTCCTGTGTTTCAGGTTACTGATACGATGATAATTACAGCTTACAAACTGTGTTGAAATGAAGGAGAGTATCCTAGCAAGTATTAATCGAAACAACAGAGGGGCTTGTACCACCAGTGCTCCAAAGCCTATTTCTTAATAGGTGTTCTTAATTTGAGAACTGGTTAGATACTAAGTTTTCTGAGCTTGAGTTCCATTAGGTAGGCCCATACTGGCTTCCAACATCTTTGATTAGGTTTTTCTTTTGGTGCCACAGCCGGAAGGTGCGCAAATGAATAGTTGGTTAGTTAAGGAACAGACTCTGAAGGACTTTACTTTTTCTAATCCTGTATTGCAACACTGATGTTGGGACAAATTGTCCCAGCAGAAGCTCCATCAGTCATGAAGTGTTTCTCCCATGTACATGGTGACTCCTGACTTTTCTTATAGTTCATTAATTACTTTTCTGTGACTACTTTTTGCTTTTGAGGTGAGTGTATATTGTCAGAATTATTGACTATATGCATCTTTTTTCACATGTGGCATATTTTTCACTGATGTCTTTCGTTCCCCTCCCTAATACAATCCTACATAGAATTCTGGATTTAGCAATTTTACAAAAAGAGGTAGTGAAATAGTAATTTAACACTGTGCTGGATGTTGAATTCAGGGGTGATTTTTGTATTATAAGACTTCTGAATCAACAGCATAAACAGATCATTTTGCTTCCACAAAAGTAACTTTTGAGCTTTTCCCTCTCTTGCTGGTGAACTGAAGCAGTATTGTGACCTTGATCTTTTGCTTATCATATTCCTGGGTGGATGGGCTTTCTCTGAAGTTCCTGATCAGTTCTGGACTGGCCGACAGAGGACACTGAAGCAGGCAGCTTTGTCTGTTAATTGTCTTACTCTATGATGTTGTGCCTAGTCAGAAATGATGTGAAAAGTGTGGGTGGGAATTTTTGGTTTGTTTTGAAAAAATTTTTAGAACTTATTGTTTGAATCTGGATAAGTTATTACTACCGTAGAACTTGCTATCTCATCCTGCTGACTAGGAGATCTGTTGCAGCTTTTGATTGAAAAAGATTTACGATAAACTTCAGCTAGACATTATATAAATGTGAAGCTAGTAGCAAACATCATATCAGCAAGTTTTTGACTCAGTCCGTGTTGTTCTATCCTGGAAATTGTATAGAATTCATGTTAGTCGTACTTCAGTTTTGCTGTGTAGGATGTTTATAATTTAATATTAAATTGTATACAACTTACCTGAAGAGGAAAATATGAAGTGGTGCCAAGTGAGCAGTGAGGAAGTAAAACCACTAGAAGAAAGCATAATGCCTGTTTATGTATTGTGAAAGCTCAGCTTCATTTAATTAATTTCTGATGCTTTTCAGTCTACAGGCTTAGTATGTTTGAATATGTCCTCTCCTAGTTTATTAAATCTTTCTGTAAGAGCAAAGAAATGATATTTAAATCTGTAGGGAGTATGTGTAAAATATGCTTGCCCAGACTTGCCTGCGAGTAGTGTGTTTTTTAATGAACAAATGGGTTTTGTTGGTAAATATGGGCTATAGAAATGTTATTTTAACATCGTGCAGAGGAGTTGTCTTGGAAAGTTCTACAATTTAATGATGGGGATGGTTGGTTTTGCTGCTGCCTGGGAAAGCTGTGGAACCACCACTTTCAACTTTCAAGATGTCAAGGAATTCCCTGTATTTGGCAATGTAGTACAGAGACCTAAAATTATATAATTCTAAAATGTGCTTATACTGCTCATAAGCAGCCATGCAGGAAAAGCCTGCAACCAATCTCAGTTTTGTGAAATATTTTAATGATAAACTTCATGTACTGTAGGGATGCAGGACTTCTCACTGATGTTCTAACTATAATTTGATTACCAGGATTT
Source organism: Falco punctatus (assembly GCF_963210335.1). Lineage (NCBI taxonomy): Eukaryota > Metazoa > Chordata > Aves > Falconiformes > Falconidae > Falco > Falco punctatus. The sequence goes on from NC_137583.1 coordinate 75,417,006, forward strand.
GCTGTTTGTTGAAAATGATTCAAGATCAACTTACAGCTTTGGAGGTGCAAATTGCCACCAACTGCAGAAGGCTTGGTTGTTTTATACTGTTACAGCTTTTTCTTTATAATTTATTTGAGCACAGTTGTCAGTCTACTGCAGCACATGCTTTTGCTTCAACACATCAAAGCAGCAGCAGTGACTTTCACTTCTCTGTTGAAATACCTGTTTTTTTGAAAATTAAGCATTATCTCTATGCTGTTCAGAGAATTCTTATAAAATTATAGTTGTCCTTACGATGAGTTCTCGCTAGCATTTTGAAACCTCTCCATTTTTAAGTTTTATACATCTTTGCAAGAAAAGATATATTGGAGTGTTCCTCATGTTCTGAGTAACTTTAGATGTTACAATTTTCATTATGTCCCCTGATGAAATTCTGAGTTGTGGGACGTACTGTGTTTGCAGAGGTGCTGCCATTTTTTTTTCCCAGTGTAGCACATTATGTGCCGAGAAGCAGGTTTCATTATGCTTCCTTACATCTTTTTGCTTTGAAAATTACTGTGGTACTGCAAGTCTGACAAACCTGCAGTAGCTGCTAGAAAATTGCTTTAAGACTTTTATTTCAAGTTTTATAGAATTCTGTAACCAGGTCCTTTATCTGAGGAAAAAATAATAATAAAAAAGAACAAGTTAAAAAATAGTCAGGTGTATATGAGATCCAAACACAGATGAGGACTCTTAAGTTCAATTGTCACCCTTATCTGAACTCTGAAACTTTCATGAAGGAAAACAATGGCAGAAAGGTCGGGGATGGCTGTTACTAAGATTACTGGGAGACTGGGTTGGAATATAGGTTATTCAAATCTCTGAAGAATACTTGCACAAGAGAATAGTGACAAAGTTGAAGCTCTTTTTCTGTCTATACCTTTATACTATGCTGATTTGATAGAGAGGATATCTTGTCAAATTCAGTGCTTTGGAAGGTAATATGTAAGGGAGCAGATCTAGAATTGCTTAGAGAGCTTGTCTTTCCTTGTGACATTGATCTGCCTTGGAAGCTGCATTTCTCAAGCTGTGAGGTTGTTGAACTCAGGGATGAAGCACCTAAGAGCAGGAGAGATTTCTTTCTTGTTACAAGAATGAAACTTTGAAATGCTTTAGCAGAATGAAATAAAGAACTCTCATTACCTAGTTGATCCTTTAGCTTTTGCTAACGGTAGTAAAAAAGGAACTTTGGAAGAGAAGGCAGGAAAGGGAAGAAGAAAAATTGCAGAAAAGAGGGAAAGGAATGAAGTAATTTTGTATGGCTTTATTTTTATGAAAGAATTGATCTGAATAAAGAGGAGCCAAAACAATTTACCTTTCTAGTCTTGAATTATTTCTTGCAAAGCACTTTTTAAGCATCTGCTGAAGATAATGTGAGACTCCCATTGATTTGTAAAGGACAGTAGAGTATGCTGCATCGGTGCAATAAAGGTTTGTCATCATACCTGACAGAATGGTTGTAAAACCTTTCCATCTGCAAATGCATATATTTTGCAAAGATGATTATATAACCTGCCCCCTTCCTCTTTTCTTTTTATAAGAAAAGTGCTCTTCAGCATATATGTGAAGGTTGATATTCAGTTCTTAAGCTATTTTTGTCTGACTTTTTGGTCTCAAAACACTCTGGTTCACTGTAATTATAAATTAAGATTTTTATCTCATCGTATCTCATTTCTTTCATTTGACTTCAGGCCCACCGGATTAAAGAATTTAGTTGATTTCTTACTTGAGTTGTTGGGCTGAAGTTTTACACTATCAGTTGCATGACCAGATCTGACCAATAACAGTATTTTTTGTTGCAGGCCCAATTTGTATCAGAAGTACTTGATGATAACTGTGAAAGAATCTAGAGACTTGCTAGGAATAGGCAAAGGAACCTAAAGGAACTAGGTAGAACCTATTTTCAAGGCATGGAGTAATGTTTACCATGTATCTCCTTAAAAACCTTTCTGACAGCCTCAGAATTTAGCAAGAATAGGCATGTTGCTGTCAAGTCTCTCAAGATTTCTCACACTTGAATGTGGCAGTGGGAAGACTTACTGCATTTATGGATACGCCTTTGATAACTTAATGATTGGGGGGTTGTTGGAGGTTGGAATAAAATTTTAAACCTGTAAACTCAGAAAAACTTAATATAATGACCATACAAAGCTACTAATAATGTACTTACGGAAAGAAAACTGTATAAACTTGCACATGTAGCCATCTGTTGGAGCAGGAGGCTGATATGAAGGGATTGAAAATATTTTTTTAATCTTTATTTTTAAATGCTGTTCATATGGTTACAGAGGAGGATAGACAACAGATACAAATGGGTAACTAAGTAAAAGAGTATAGAAACCACCTGTCACAATTTCATGGGAGAGTGTTTACGTGCAGACACTTTCTCCACCACTCTGCTGGTTACCAAGGAGTCGCTGGCTCGTGCCTGGTGCTGGCAGCCGTGTCTCCCACACTGACACCTCTGCTGATCAGCTCCTGTGTCCTCCTGCTTGGTTGGTTGGAGGAACAGCTCTCCTGCTTTTGGATGCAGCAATTATTGAACCAGGTTAATGGAAGCAGTAGGCTGCTTGTAATTGCAGGAAAAACTTGAATGCCGTGTTACATACCACTTTGTGTATGTAACTTGGAAACTGCATTTCTCAAGCTGTGAGGTGGTTGAACTCAGGGATGAAGCACCTAAGAGCAGGAGAGATTTCTTTCTTGGTACAAGAATGAAACTTTGAAATGTTTTTGCCTGAGCATCGCACAAGTAAAAGGAAGAATTTATTTGCTAGGCTTTAATACTAACACAGTTTTTATTTTGGGGCATAAGTACAGAAATAGACCAAAACCTGCCTTTGGATCAGCTCCGTTGAGTTTCTGTCTCTTTTCATGTATGTTACAGGCTGTCAGGACTTCTGTATGACCTTTAGCTGAGACCCTGTCCTTAGATGACTCATCCTAACAACTGCGGAACAGGATTTTGAAGATATATGTAGGCTTTTATATAGATAAAGTCTAATCCGTGTTCTCTTCCAAATCAGACCTTTTTTCCCTGCAAGGAGAGGGACGTCAACTTTCATGGACTGAAAGCACATTTTTCTGAAGTTAAACTGTGCCATGATCAGGAAAAATAAAATAATTTTAGAAGTGGCTCCACCTAGCCATGTCCAAAGGACATACAATCGTGCAGTATTCCTGACTCTCAGGTTTGTGCTTTGATTCAGTTATTATGCTATTTTTTAGGTGTTAATTTAGCAGAATATGTGCTACATTGCAGGTTTGATGGGGTGGGCGGAGAAGAAGAGGAAAGAGTTGTGTAAACACTGCCCATGATACCTTCCAGTATAATACTTTTTTTTCCCTTGATTCAGGTGTTTTAACTTCTCTTTAGATTTGTAGGATCTTAGGACTCCTGCTTCAGGTTGATCAGTTGGTCTTTCTGTGAGAGTGACTTGTTTCTCACTTGGCAATTCACTACAGACATTTAACCTGCTCATTGAGTTCGGTGTTTCAGACAAACACAGGGAATTAATTTCAGAGCTTCCACTTCAAAAAATCTTCCATCTGGCACTTCAGTGACCTTTTTATATTTGCCTTCTTCCATATGACAAAGCCAGTTGGTTTAATGTCAGCTTCAACTTCAGAAATAAAATTACTAGTTTTAGAGAGTGCCTTTGAGATGGGCTGTGGGAGATGTATGAGTAAGTTTGTGCTACGTACAGCAAGGAGCATACCATATCCCCAGGTGCCATTTTCAGTCTCTGAGCTCTGTTTTCAGTTGCATTTGCTACATCATAGCTAGCATTGCTAGTGATTTCTGTATCCAAATAAAGTTGAACTAATACTACCCGAGAATATGAATTATAGTTCTGGGACACAGTTAAGCCTGTTACCCCCAGAAGTTACCAGAGACAAATGACAGGCCATCAGGACAGGAAATGTCTTATGTTACAATAATTCTTTCCTCTCATCTTCTTTCCTTGTGTGACCATTACTCTAACTCAAATTCTTGCCCTTTGTTTCTCCTCCCTTTATTTTTCTATCTTGCTCAAGTTCTTTTGCTGCTCTTTTTAGCTGTGCCCATCAAAAGTTCAAACCAGAGGAGAGCTGGTGCTGGTGGTTACAGGGAAGGGTGAATATTGAAGGACCTCTTCCAAATTTGGGCCTGATTGCATTGGTAGTTCCATATGAACTCACTGATGATGTTGTGCAGAATTAACTGCTCTAGTTCCCCTTTCACAATTTTATTTGCTCCCTTATCTCATCGCTTGTTCTTCCTTGATCTTTTCCCATGTTGTAGCTTTCTCACCAACTGAACTCTCTTCTCAACCTGTTCATGTTTCTGCTTGTGGGTGCAGCAGTCTCTTGCTGACCCTCTCTTCTCAGGGGAGATGGAGAGTGCTACCAGCTGGGCCAAGAAGTTGACAAGACCTGTGGTTATAACAAGAAAAATCTATAACAAGAAATTTGTTCTGTAAAGAGGATGATTCTTCAGATACTGCATTTCTATTTTGAACAAAGCTGCTTATAGTACTCCAGAACATTCCCAAATTGTGTTTTATAAGTAGCAAATGTCAAATTCCAGTGCTGCCAGAATCTGCAGATGACTTGTGTAGTTCTCAATTGCCATGGTACCAAAGCACGACAGAAAATAACATGCTTATAAAAGATAATGAAAGCTCATATCTAGATATGATTTTTCAGTGAAAATTAATGCCAGCCTTATGCTCTCAGCAGTTCAGCTTCTGGGTTAGTAGTCATTTGACTATTCCTGATTTTTTTCTTTATACATCTGTCAGCTAAATGCAAGTGCTAAGTCTTATTCTCTGTAATAATGAAATTGTTGTGCTACCTTCCAGGGGACTTTGGCTCTACGATTTATTATCTATATCTTAATAACATTTCACTTAAAAATACCCAAGTGCTTTACAAAATTAATTAGCCCTCCCAGTTTCTGCTTGTGATAGGGGCAGGTTCATTATTATGAACAGAAAAACAGAATAGTGGAGAGGTTAGGTGACTTCCTTCCCTCAAGTCACTCAGTACAATTTATTTATTTTTGCTTGGTGAGTGCTAGATCTTGGGTTTCCCTACATCAGGTCTTTTCCTACTACCTCTCTTGGAATGGTAAAAATGGAGGGAATTCAGATGTTTCCTTCTGATTTTTCAGTAGGAATTTTGGATGTTCACTCTGGTATTTACGGAACCAACCGCTTTTCCCCAGGATGTACACAGTGGCAATGACTGAGAGAGAGTAGTAGGTAAATGGCAATTTTTTGATATCTTAGATAAGTCCATAGGTATTCGATGACCAAAGTAAACATTTGTAGGATGTTAAATGTAGCAATTAAAAAAACGGATAGGACATATCTTCCTGAAAGATGTGGTGAGCTTCAGAGTAGTATGTCTTTATACTGTACAAACATCTTTAGCTCTTTTCCTCTGTGTGGTAGGATGTCTGGTCTGTCTTGCCAAAGTTGATTGGGTTTTGTTACTGGGGATAACTTTGTTCATAAGAATAAATTCCACTAATATGGGAGAACCTATCTTTTACCAAGTACTCATAACAGGTGATTAATTCAGGGGACATTCATGACTGTTGTAAAATTCATGAACCATAAGGGCTATAAATTACTTATATATTTTAACAGATCAGTCCCACTCCTTAAATGCTTTAAGCAGTAAATTGATTAATCCAGCAACCTTTAAGAATCCTGTTTGTTTGGGACCTCTTAATTTTGCTGGCAACAATGAAGTGAAAAAAATTTTGCATTGAATCTATATCACAATAACAAAATCTGATAAACAATATATTATATTTTTACATTAATCACAAATGCAGATTAAGGAGTATTGCTTGAAATGATACAAGGTGATTCAAAGAGACATCTTTATTTAGAAATGGTTTTGTGAATGGTTATGCTGATTTTTATTTATTTTATAGGACTTAATATGGACTTTATGCATGGATCAAAAATAACTTGTGATTTCAGTCTCAACTTCAGCAGTTGTCTTTATGGGAAAATGTGGCTATTTGCACACATTAGGTCCTGAGATGTGATAAATGCTGTAATGTTTGGGTGGGAGCTGTAAGAAACTGTAGCCCAGTGATCTTTAACTGATGTAATGATGACTAAGCCTGTTTATCCTAGAGCAGCCTTGGGATCTTCTCAAATTGATTATGAGACGGGGTAGGATGAGAAGGGAAAAAAGACTGTTCAAACTGTTTTGTTGTCTGTCATACATTGTCTTCTGATTCTGATCAGCACTAAGAAAGCTGCAAAGTATAAACGGTGTTTTGCTTTTCTGTGGTTGTAAGATTAGGAATTTTGAAGTGCCCTTTCTTTAATATTCTGGGTGTGTGGTAATGGCTCTTTTAACTTTAAATACATGAAAATATACAGAGAAACACTAAAATAACTTAATACCAAACTGCGTTAACTTTTGTGGAGCTGCTTTTTATTTTGCTTTATGTTGCCAGAATCTGTGATAGCTCAAGTAATATTGGAATTGACATGAAAATTCAGATTTTCTAGATAAATCTTCCCTTTGTTGTTTCTTCCAAAAGTAGGGAAGAGCTCCTCAAACAACTGCAAAGTGGCTGCTTGTGCTGTAGGTTTTAAGTGGCAAAATGACTTCTGTCTCATCATGTCTCTTTGTCTTACCTTTTTAGTTAAGTCTGAGTAAATAATTGTGGACAAATTTTAAAGGTGGATTTATTTCAGTCATCCAGATATGGAGAATGTGTGAGATACCAGTGGTTGCTCTGGTGACTACTTGGTGTATTGGCCTATTGTTTGGTAGCAGAGTGTGAAACAACTTGGGGAAATAAAATTGTGTACTTACCATTAATGATCTTGAGAAATATAATGGGCAGGATGTTCATGGAGAAGTGCTCCTGTTAAACCACATCTGGACCGACAGGCATCTTTTCTCCAAGGCTGGGGTCAGGAGCTCTCAACTACAGATGCTGTTACCTCACTGGGTAGGAACAGTCATTGCAATTTTCAGATTAAACCCTTTCCCAAAAAGACACCAAGTCCTTGGGTAGTTCCCAAGTGCTGCTTTGAAAGTACTTTTCCAAACAGTAACTTCATACACAAAGAACGAGTTTCTGTAGGACCAGTTTCTGTTCTTTATGGAGAAAAGCAAGACTCCTCCCAAAGGGAAATCGGGCGTTAGAGCCTAGATTTTCCAGGACTTTTATCTTGGAACCAAAGCAGGGATGTGGAGGATGCATGTCCTACATGTAAAGTTCTCTGGTGTGAATACCACCCACACACATGCATTTTTTTGTTTTACCTTTTTTTCCATGTAGGAAATATATATATATTTTTTAGTTTTTATTTTATAAGTTGCCCCTTGTCCCTGCACCTCTGTTGCCATTTTTGCCAACATCTGTTTTTCAGCATGCTTGTCCAAGGTACTGCTGTTGGGATTCCTGCCAGGTGGGAGCTTAGGTGGCAGAATGTTTCACGTCTGGGACCACCTAATGTGCCCAAAATCAGAGGTGCTGAATCAGCCAGTGACTTCCTTGAGCCTTTACTATCTGATGGAAAGTTTGGAAGGATGGTAATGCCTGCTCAAACAGTTCTTATGTGACAGAGTTTTTTGGTGTATTGTCTGTTCCACTTGTAATAACCTATCGTTGTTAAACATACTAAGTTTATTGGCCTATTTTTAAATCCTTTTTCCTATAAAGAAGAGAGAAAATGTAACTGAAGATCCCATTGCTCCCCATAGTTATGAGATATGCTGGTAGAAATACCTCTTCTCAAAGTGGTAACTGTGACTTCATTGCACCACTTTTAAAAGCCACATAGTTTCTGAAATAGTTTATACTTCTGAAAGTTATGGTTTGAACATAATTTGTGCTGGGAGAAGTAAAAAATCATGGCAGTAACTCCTGAAGGGGAGAGTCACTTCAAGTGTTGACATACCTTAATGTTGACTTGTATGATGACTTTTGTTAAAGGAAGAGTAAGTAAAACAACTTACTGGCTCATGCTGTTTGCTAGACAGAAGTTTCTTTGAATGGATATCACATTCATACTGAAAAGTTCTTCTCTTTCTCTTGCTTGCATATTATAAAGCTTGATTGTAATCTTGTGCATGACAAACCAAGATGCCACCTGTATTGTCTCTACATACATTTGAGGTAAGTATTTGTAACAGTTAAAGCACCATTGATTACATCCTTATGTAGCACAAGTTTTAGACTGCAGTGGCCTTTACAGCATCTCAATGAGTGTCTGGGCTCCACTGTTTCAAGTACAGCATTACATAGATTTATAGAGCAAGGGCAAGAAGGGGTGATGAATCCTATAGAGTCATGAGCTCTTACACTTGTTTAACTTTGTTTTTTATTCTGGTAACTAGCAAAATCATCCAGTTTTGAGGCTGCACTAGCAAGAGACAGTTTCCACTACTTTCTGTATTCTCATCTTTATTGGAGTGCACAAGTGTTGTTCAGTGTGTAGGTTAGTGAAAGAATAGTCCCCACACTGAGTAACCTATCCATTATGTAGATAAAACCGATGACATGGGATAAAAAGAAATGTCCTGTCTTACAGATAGTAAAATAGACTCAGTAGGAAATTCTCACTAGCATGGAAGGCGGCATGGGAGCATCTGAAAGAGGCTGAAAATATGAACCTGTGTTCTTTGTGACAAATACTATGCTTTAACTGGAAAATAATCCTTGCTCTCTTACACAAAAATGAAGTTGGAAATAAGAAGCGTGGCTTAGACTTCACCTGATTACCAGCAAGGAACTACCAGGTGGTAGACAGTGGTTTACAGGTCTAAGAGCTTCTGATGCTAAGTATTTGTATGTATCATTTGAGAGGCTGAAATTTATAAGCATTACTTTTGTTATGCAGTACAAGGAGATGATCCTTGAAAGGCTGAATTAGTGTTAACAGAAAAGTTCAAACCTGTACTGTTCCTAAAAGTGGTCTGGTCATGCCTGTGAAATCTAAGATCATTTGTATGCACAAGAAGATCTGAAAAATACTTCATGGGCCAGTCTTGCTCAGTCAGTACACTGTTGCTTTTTTGCATGATTAGTCACTGTAGAATAAATTCTGCTGTTAGCTGGAGCACAGGAGTGGCCGGCAGGTCAGCATGCCTGCTGCCCAGGGTAAAAGCAAGGCTATTGTGATAACTTAGCTGTTGCTGGCGGAGGGAAACCTGAAATTACCAATGAGTTAAGTGCAACCTTAAACTGTGTAAGTTTGAAGTTATAGCCAGTGCTCAGTACTGATGTTTTAGGTGTGCTTCTTTCAGATTTCACAGAGTAGAGTTTCAGTGTGAAGCTGGACTTGGCCTATCTATGACAGTGTGAAACAACTGCTTAAATGCTATTTCTCTTAGTTTTGTGTAGGCAGCGTAGATGGATTGGGAATGTGTACCCTTCAACAACAGCATAAGCTCAGCTCTGTTGGCTTCACAGTTTGCTGTGGTCAGTGGTCACTTGAAGAGAATGTGCTATTTCTGCTAGGGAACTATTGATACTGGTGAGAGAGAAGTGATGAATGGAACCCTTGCTAGCGCTGGCAGGAGAAGCACTGCGGTTACAGAGCAAGGAGAGAGAGGAGTGCAGCGAGCGGCCTCTGCGTTTGCGCTTCTCTGCAGTCGTCTCTCTTGTCTGCTGATGACACTAATGTTGAGCATGTGCACCCACTGAGGTGTTTGACTTCTGAGCTGGGGGCTGGTTGGTGTGTGTCTTGGTTTTAGTAATTTTCAGGTTTGAAGTTAGCTTTTAGAAGATGATTGTGGTGATTTTTATCCGACTCCAGATTTATTCAAGTAACCTGAAGGTTAAACTGTGCACCTTCAATATCTAATTCCAAACTATTACTGCTTCCAGTAGAGACAATCAATAGTAACAGATGTCTTGCCTTTTTTTTTTTTTTTTTTTTTAATGCAGTGCTTGCTTAGCACACATTAAAGCTAGACATGGAGATTCTCCACTGGAAAAAGGAACTAGAAGCAGCAGTCATGGCATTATTATCTATAGGATGTGTATAACTCTGGATTCCAAACATTTTAACTGGCTACAGGTGGGCTTTGGTAATTTGAAAGGAAGACAAATACAGCTTTCGAACCTTTCCTCCCTATTTCCTACCCCTGTTTTCTAGATCATAGGATGTAATAGGCTGAGAAATACTTCCTGATTTATTTGCATCCATGTCGATTAAGCAAAATAGAAGCACTGCTATTGTAATAGTGATTTCAGTTTACATTATGTTTAAACGTCTTTGTTGGTAGCAAGCATTGCAAGAACACAGATCTGGAGAGGACAGTGGGAAGTATGTGGGTGCATGTCTGTGCATATAAGTTGTTTTAGGGAAAAGAAGCCAATTAATTTTACAGGAAGGCTAATTAAAAATTCTTTGTGCAGCAGCTCTTTATCTTGTGTCTCTGAAGTAAAAGACCAAAATTACATAACAGCCTTAATTTTGGCCTGAGAGGGAGTTATCGTTGGAATGAAGGGGGTCTGTTCCTTTTCTCATTTAAAACTTAAAGTTAAGTTTTAGTCTTGGAGAAACCACTTTAATAAGAAGAAATGTGAACCCTTGTAAAGCCTGCTTTGTCATGCTAGTGATGTCCTTCATTAGAGTTGACCTGTTGTATGATTGTTTGGCCATATGGCACTGTGCAGGAAATGTACTTTAAATTTTTAATGTACAAAAGAAATCTTTGATCTACTGTTACAGTGGATCATCAAAACCACAAAACATTAAAACCGTAAAAAACACAAGATGTAGTCACTCAGCATTTCTATAAACAATTGAAGAAAGTTCAATATCAAGGCACAGAATTCCTCTGGGGAAATGGCAAAGAATAATTTATTGGAGAAGTTTGTGTTGGAGATATTTTGAGTTATGGGAGAAGAGTCATTATTACATGGTAATGATAATTTTTTTTTCATGTTAACTATTTTATGACAGCAAGTTTTCAAAAACGCTTAGATTGTACGTGCTTGAATGCGAAGTTATGCTTCTGTAGTTGTATGTATATGAACGGTATAGTTGACAGCAAATTAAGACTGTCTATGCCTAAATACTTGCAAATATCATGGAAGAAATACATTGTAGATTCTTGTGATTTGCCTTACGATTTGAGGATTCTCTTGGGACTGCTTACATCACACTTCAGAACTTTCCCCTGTAGCCTGAAATCTAAAATTACTTCTTTTCTTCTCAAGTAAAAGGCAAGTCCCTTATGGGTGAAAACAGAAGCTGAGGCCTCAAATACAACCCTCTATGAACTGTGTGATTTTAAAAAATGTCTTGTATGTTGGAAGGTATTAGTATTAAAGACATAAATGTGCATGACTGGAGCATCTAAACTTGCTGTTATGCCCATTTAATTCTTTTGAACTAGCGTTAGCGTATTTTGGTAGCTCAAGCAGCAGATTATAGTCTTTGGGGCTCGGCAGTCTCATACTTCATGGTAACAAAGAATTGAACTTCTGTGCTTTAGTGTGCCATTAAGCTGCAGTCTCACATTTCAGTGCCTGGGAATTGATTTACTGATTTGATTTTCTGATACATATGGTGATAATAATAATAACACTGTATAAGCATTATTTAAAAATACAATAATATATTGGTATTGGATCTTTGGCAGGCCAGCACCAAAGTGCACACACAAACTACCATCATTTATTTTAGTTTGGTCTCATCCAGTTTTAGACAAATGGAAATCAATACTGCTTGCAGATATTGGTAGCTGGATTGGAGAAAGAAATGAAACATTATTGTTGCTAAGAACACGTACAAGAATACAAATGTATGAATTTTATGTATGTTCCTTTTTTTTCTTTCTTTTCCAGGATCTTTTAGTGCACTGTACAAAGATAGGCTTGTATGTGTCCTCTATGTAAAATTAATGTGTTGTTTGCAATCTTAGCGTAGAAACAGAAGGTGAATGTTGATGAAATGCAGTGCCTTTTTTTATGCTGACTGATGTATGGATTGACACTTTGAGTCTGTTAGAATCAATGAATGCTGTTTTTCCTTTCAGATATGTGTCACAAAGATGTCTACACGGAACTGCCAGGGAATGGATTCAGTGATCAAACCTCTGGATACAATTCCTGAGGATAAAAAAGTCCGGGTTCAGAGGACGCAGAGTAGTTTTGATCCATTTGAGAAACCAACTAACCAAGTGAAGAGGGTTCATTCGGAGAACAACGCTTGCATTAACTTCAAAACCTCATCTGCAGGGAAGGAATCGCCTAAAGTAAGGCGGCACTCCAGCCCCAGCTCTGTAAGTGCAGTCTTCACACCTATGTGTGTACCAAATGGTGGAATTACTAACACCAGACAAATGTTTTCTTGCTTAAGAAGGAATTTTTACATGGAAACAAACCAAAAACTTCTATTAAAGATGTTTCCCATATATATTTGTAGTTTATGTATAAAATGGAGTAAGAAAATAGAACTTGAAGAAGAATGTATGTTGAAATTTCTCTCAGATATTAGCTAGGATGTCTTGCAGGATTTCTAGGCATTTTCCTCTCCTGATCCTGGTATGGCATTAAAGCTGCTGTAATGTTTATGTTGCAAATTTTTCAGAGGGTTGCTTATTTTTGAAGAGGAGCTCCTTCCTGTAAGTTTAGGAAACCAGTGAAGTGCCTTTTCGAATTTTTAGATTTAGTTTTTAGAGAAACGGGTCAGATTTGACAGATGTTGTTTACATTTTAAAATTATCTTTTAAAAACCAAGTAGTAAAAATAATATTTATTTCTATGTCAGAAACTCTGTGTGTGAGAGAGAGAGAGAGAAGAGAGAGAAACAGCTGAGAAGGATTTGGCAGCCCATCATTGTTTTATTCTCAAGTATTTTGAAAGAAACTAGATAAATAAAATGTCATCTCTTTCGTGAATAATGCCCAGAACAGATTTCCCCCAAAAGACCTTCAAAATTATTGAAAAGCTATTTCTGTTATGCTTTGGCAAGAAAAATCCATAATAATGTGACCTTTGAGTCTAAGACTGCAGATCTAAGCAGAACGGATGTAACACTTCAAATCTTTATTGGCGTGAAATAATTTAAAAGGTTGATTGCCTCTTCTTTTTTTCTTTTCTTTCTTTTTCATTTTGCTGTCTTCTGGACATCTTGTGTCCTCCCTACAGAAGTTTGACGGAATCCTGTCAGACTTCCAAGAAGGGACAGAGATTCATTTTCTGTAGTTGAGCTTTGTTTAACCCATGTAAATTTAATGGATAAGATGTCATGTCTCCAGGGCACTGTCCTTTTTAGAAAAGGTTACATTTTAAAATGTAACCATCTGTAGCAAAAACAGGTTTGCTTTTCCATCCTTGCCTGGCATTATATAGCTGCTGCCAAAGATGTCTCCGGTGTGTTTCAGATGAGTCCATAGAAAGGAGTTTTTACCATAAAACTTTTGCAATCATTAAGGATGGGATGGAGCAGTTTGTACCATGTTTACCTGTGTGTCATGCCTGATTATTGTTGGCACCACAGCTATCAATTTAAATGACTTTTTTAAGAAAGTATTCCCTTAAGTTTTTTTTGCAGTATTAACTCACTCTCCACCTCTGCTGTTCTTACCATGTCCCTCTTAGAAACTACTACTAATTTCTGTTAATGCTTTATGTACTTATTTTCTATTAAAACTGAAGAGTTTTATTTGCTTTACTTCCAGAATTTTAAAGCAGACTTTTTTAAAACTGTGTTATTGGCATCTTGTTCTTTTCCAGAGGGCTGGTACTCTACAGTGTTCATGCAATCTCATATGATCCCAGTATATTCTTATGTAAATGATGTTAATGCTGCTTCTACTAGTACGCTGCTGGTTAGAGCCCTAGCTAGACATACGGTTTTGGTAATCTTCCCCTATGCTGACTCACCCAGACTTGCTGCAGACATCTTGTGTTAGAGTAGGTGCATAGGAATTTCCTGAAATACAATTCTTGTTTCTCAACTTCCCATAATTCTTCCTGATCTGTATAGCTCTGTTTGGTGAACTCAGTTCTTCCTTCTGCTTGGAGGCATTGTTAGTAATTTTTCACTTTTCCTCACAAGGAGCAATCCAAAGAGCACCTGGCAAGGAATAAAACTTGTGGAATAATGTCAACATTCATACCAATGAAGAGGGAAGAGCAGAACTTCACAGCAAAAGGTGGCGTTAGCCCTCTGCTGATTGCACGTCACGCCTGGTCCTGCCCAGCAGACCTAAGTTCACAGATGATCAAGACAGAGATATGATCAGGCTGCTCCCCTTCCCCCAGAGTCTGAATACATTGCCTCAGGCAGATGTTCTGATGCACATTTCATTGAGCATATGTCTGTGTGGTTAGCTGCAGGAATTTGTCATTTTCTGGTTTTGAATTACACTTGAATTGATGAAGGATTTTGGGGTTTCATTTTTCTTCTAGCCTTGATGTTGTAAAGCAGATGCCCTTGCTACTTACTTTTCTGATCACTACTTTTTTTTTCTTCTGTGTCAGAGGACTACTACATATTCTCCCTTACTGAATTAATACTTGATTCTCTGGAAATTCTTCTGCTGTATAGATTATACCAGTCTGAATGGGCATTTCAGTTTCTGTTAATGTTCTTTAGCATGCTATATCCTCTGGGCTGTAGTGGCTGCAGTTGTGTAGTTGTGTTTGTTTCAGTTTTGCTTCTACTTTATGTAAGCTTTATTTTAAGATACTCTGATACATGTAAGCTACCTTCTATTTTCACTTTGTATGCTTGATTAGTAGAGGAACTGAATTAGTGATAGGCTCTTCCCTTTCATCGTTTTAAGTCCTCTATAGCCATCAGGTGGGGCAAGTGATGCCTACAGAAGGTACATGGCTGAGGCTTGCAGTGCCATATCACTGCTTCTGCTCAGGTGAAAGTCCTTATTTGTCTCAGAAACATTTTTTTAGATGCGACCTGAAGGACCTTGTTTGTAATGCCCTGAGGCATTAGCTTCAGTTTTGATGAGTTTCAGAAGCTTTATGAGCTTTCTGGCAGGTATCAGCTTCGGTGTTTGGTGAAGATCACCAAATAATGCTCCACAGGTGGCATGTTACCCATTTTGTGTTTTACATACCTTGAAAATGCTCTGTGCCTTGTGATGAGAAAAATCACACGTGCAGAGGTTTGGGGAAGCTGGAGCTCTGTGTTCCTGCCCATAGATTGTCACTTGGAAAATAAATTGTTTCCTCTTGAACACGAAGTAATTTTCGGCAGTTAATGTCACACCTTGTTGCAACCCAGTAGTAATCCTGTGTTGTTAATTAGTGCAGTAGTATACAGACAGAAGTTAGCACTTTTTTTGTTCTTATAAGACAAGCAATTTTTATAGCTATAGAGGTTTTTCCACCTGACATTTGCATACTTTTATGTAAAACAGTCACATTGATTCCATTTTCTTCCCCCCCTTCTTTTAAACATAAGAAAAGATCCATAAGTGTGATTTTCAAACTGTTTAAACTGTTGAAATTGTATGTTATTATGGAATGGAATTTCCAGCAAATACTTACCCTTCTATCACGTGAGGAAAAATGGGTAACAGTCACCTTGGAGATAGTGAAGTAGGTGTTTACCTACCTGTGCATCACCTGTTGCCAACTGTTAGAAGGAGGGAACTTGGCTTGACAAGCCTTTGCTCTGATCCAGCCCAACACAATATATGTGTGCATATTATACATATATATATTATATACATGTAGCTATAGTTATGTGCACTTACCTGTCTGTATATATCTATCTTTATAAAAATCTTTTTCTGTTTTTTTCCTACCAAGGGAAGAAATTTGCTTTGCTTTTCCCCTTAACTGAAGAAACAGTAAAGCTACAAAATAAATTGGACAAAATAAAAAAAAGAATAACTCAAAACCAAACACATGCCACGCTTCCCAAAATAACTGGCTTTGGAAGATGGTTTGACTCTAATTCTTTGAAATTTTTGAGATCCATGCTTTTTAGGCACGTGGCCTTATTTATTTTTCTCCAGTACAAGGTGAAGTTTTATTGTATTCAGTGTACACATTTTATACACCAAAACAGTACTTTTGCACTGTATGTAAATAGAATATTGCAGGTTCTGTAAGCTAGCCATCAGGTCAAGATTTAGTTAAGTATGCATCAGTTTATTCTCTTTGAATGGCTTAAAATCCATGGCAATGAAGTAAAATTTCATGCTTAAGTTATATATACTACCTTCCAGTTACTTTATAAAAACTAAATGCAGCAAACCACTAATATTCTACCAACTCATGTAAATGTAAAAAAATAATTTAGATAAAAATAGTTGAATAAACAATGCTTTACTGCATTGATTGCAACTTTTGGGGAGAGCAGCCTTTCTTCTGTTTCTGTAAATTCTATTAATTTTCAGTCTCGTTATATGAACTTTCTTTCAAAAAAGTACAAGCAAAAAGCATAAACTGATCCTATCAAGACATTGTAAATCAGCTATATAAGAAATCTTAAGTTTAAAGCAGACACTAAAGTTAGAATTTTGTCTAAAAGTTAGGTTATCATTTCTGTCTGCCTAAACACTTGGTGTGCCGTTCTTGCCTGTCTTCCTCTTCAGGTGTATGCAACTTCTGCAGTTTTAGGAACCTGTTAATTACTAGGGTAACTGCGTCCTTCCTGGTCAGTACTCTTTATTGAAGTAAGAAAATTTTGGAGTCCAGCGTACAGAGCGGATTTTTCTTTTCTGGCACAAGGGAACCTTTAATAATTGTTAACCTGGGGGATATACTCTCTTAGATGATGAGGCAGATAAAATGTGGCAGTTGCTCCAGCTTCTGTGCTTTAATAGCCTGGAGAACAAGTAAACAGCTTTAAAAACTGCATCTAGCCCTTCCAGAGAGAGCTCGATGGTTATTTCTGCTCAGGTTGCTCTTAATTTATGGCTGTGTGTTAAAGGGTTAGAAAGATGCAAGCAACAGGATAGGATCAGATAGTGGAAGAGCTGAGATTAAGGCTCTGTTTGAATTCTTGAACATCTTTGTATCACTTGAATATTGCCTGAGGAAACAGTCCAACTTCCAATGTTATTTATAAAAAAAAGTGTGATCAAATTGGCCTGTTATTGTAGGTTGGATACAACCTGAAATCAGTGTGAAACTTTCATATGGTTTTGTGAAAGAAGCTTTACCCCATTGTGTCAAAGAAGACAAAAAAATAAAATGGTTAAAAAAAAATAAGAATCTTCTGTTGTTCTAATTTAATCTCAGTTAAGCTTCTTGGCCTACCTTTTACCTTCGTTTTTCTGGCAGTGAATTTCTTTCTTTTGAGGCACATAAACCCCCAGATCTTTGGTTTTGATTTTCAGTAATTTACAGTGGTACTGTGAGCATAATATTTTTTTCCCTTGGGGATAGTTTTTTATCCCCAGAAGTTTAATATCCTGCAGGATATGTGGTTTTTTAAAAAAAGGTTTATTTAAAACTTAGGCTCAGGAGTGTGATGGTTAAGTGTGACATTCACAAGCTGTTTTGCAGTTATGAAAAATGCATGAGAACATAACCCACACAGCTTCTATAAGAATAGTCAGGTGATTTTCAGTGTAATTTTCCATTAAAGTTTTCTTTACTACATAGATCTTGAAAATTTCAAAGAGAGGTATTCACATGACAGTGTAGTGCAAAGACTCATACTGCAAGATCTTGGATTAAACCTATTACCCCTTCTACAGTTTATATCAATGGAATGGCTATTTGAAATTACCTGATCAGCAAAGACAGATTCCTGTCATTTATTTTTCTCTCTGTTATTTTTAATACTGTCACATCAGTTTGAAATACTAGCTATTTCTATTTCTGTATTCAGCATTTTGGCATACTCTTTCTATCCTTGTTACTATGATCTGTGTTTCCTTAACCAGAGGGGAAAAAAATTTCTAATCTCAGTTACTGTAACCTGTGCTGCCAGAGATGCTCACTCCCTGTGCTCAGTGGGGCTTTTAGACTAATCTTGCACTGGGAAAATTGTAGGCCAATAATAGGAAAACTAGCTTAATGGCAACTATTCTTCAGGGAAAGTGAAGCATACAAGCAAACAACTAAAATTCCTGTTAGATTTCTTGGAGGAAAAGCTGTGCACTGTTCTGTGCTCCAGTTGCCAGTGTCTTCTTGGAGATAACATGATCCGTGACAATTTGTGCTGGCTTACTTTCACAGTGACTTGGGAGTATGTTTAATTCTTCAGAGGCACGGGGATCTTTACTCCCTTCTGTCCTAGTAATTCATCTATCTTTCCCATCTGAGTGCTGTGGAAGATTTCTCACTAGCATGAAAATTCACTTTTCAGTGATTTTTCCAGTGGTATCAATTTCTTGTTCACAGGTTGATTGCTGCCTGTTTAACTTTTTGCCCATTAAAAAGTTCAGTCTTAGTCACGTATGCACCTGTGTTTTATTTTTTTCTTAGCTTCAGAAATTCTTTTTTTTTTTGTAGCAAATACAAAGCTGTAGCGCTGAGCAGTGGGCTTCTTTACACCTAAATAGTCCCACTGATGTTTGCTATATACAAGTTTGTGTGCACATAGGGAGGAGATCTCCCGTTGGCTTATATCCAACAAATCATGATAAAAATTTTAAAGAAAAGACTTGAAGGCTTTAGTTAACTAAACAAAAAAATTACACATTCAGTAAATAACCAGATTTCAGATATGGCAAAGCTTGTCCTTTTATCACAGTCACTTTATGTTGTGACATGTTTTGGTTGACGGCCGGCTGCACATGAGCCAGCAGTGTGCCCAGGTGGCCAAGAAGACCAACAGCTTCTGGGCTTGTATGAGAAACAGTGTGGCCAGCAGGGCCGGGGGAGTGACTGTCCCCCTGTACTCAGCACTGGTGAGGCTGCAGCTCGAACACTGTGTTCAGCTTTGGGCCCCTCACACCAAGAGGGACGTTGAGGTGCTGGAGCGTGTCCAGAGAAGGGCAACGAAGCTGGTGAAGGGTCTGGAGCACAAGGCTTATGAGGAGCGGCTGAGGGAACTGGGGGTGTTTAGCCTGGAGAGGAGGAGGCTCGGGGGGGGCCTTACTGCTCTCTACAGCTGCCTGGAAGGAGGCTGTAGGCAGGTGGGGGTCTCTTCTCCCAGATAACAAGTGACAGGACAAGAGGAAATGGCCTCAAGTTACACCAGGGGGAGTTAAGATTGGGTATTAGGGAAAATTTCTTCACAGAAAGGGTGGTCAAGCATTGGAACAGGCTGCCCAGGGAAGTGGTTGAGTCACCATCCCTGGAGGTATTTGCAAGGTGTGTAGATGCAGTGCTTGGGGAGATGTTTTAGTGGTGAACTTGGCAGTGCTAGGTTAATGGTTGGACTCTATTTTAAAGGTCTTTTCCAACCTAAATGATTCTATTACTTTGTGGTTCTGTGTTGGTGTTTTAGGGGGGTAAAAAGCAATACGGAGAAGTAAGAAGAAAGGAAAATTTATTGTGGGTGGAAGTATTATAATGTTAGATCTTCAAAAAGTAGCTTTGAACAAACATTTATCAAAATACATGTGTTCAGCTAAAATTAGCTGAAATTCAGCTAAAATTAGTACTCTTTTTCTGTTGAGAAATCTTGCCTGGGTGAAATTGGAGGATTACACCAGCTTTCTAAAACATAGGGGGAATTCTTGGAAGACTGCTGCTTGTGAGGTGTTGGGGCTGATGGCAAGCACTGTACATTTGACGTGCTCTGGATATGTCTCACTCACTATGTGTATTTCAGTCAACCACTTCCTAGGCAGAATATGGGATGCTCGTGACTCAACCAACACAAATCTCTGTGTATATGTTTTCCCATGTGTTTTACCGGAAGGAATAAAATAAAAGAAGAGCTTGTATTTAAAAGTAATTTTTCTGTATTTGATTTTAATAGTAGCATTTACTAAAAAAAAAACCAACAAAAAACCAAAACAACAACAACAAAAATTGGCACCATAATCTTGCTGTGACAAGACACATTTTTTTAATAGATACGGTTGAAAAAGATAATGTGGAGAAATCTGAATAACAAAATTTACGGCCACGAAGCTCAGAAAATAACTGTGTGAAAGGGAGAGTGCAATAATAAAGAAGGCTGAGGTGGTTATAATTGTCAGCGGTCACAGAGAATTTCAAATTATTTAGATCCCCCTCCATAGCCCTTTATTTAGACCCCTTTAAGCTTAAAACAAGTTTGGGGAAGTTTCCTGTTTTTGCATTATCTCAGTCAGTCTTCACCTCCGTTATAATCCAGAAATAAAAGGAAAGGTAAGAAGAGTATGAACTTCTTAACCTTATAAGCAGCTTGTAGTAAGTTTGAATTATTATTTGTAACTCCATTTAAAGAAAAAAAAATGAGAAAATGTTGGGGAAATGGTAAACTTGTTCCTTCATTTTCTGAAGTAATTGCATGTGCTGAGTGATATCTGTCTTGCTGTTTCATTTAGAACTATCACGCAAATTAGTTTGCAGACTCTTCTGCTGCCTCAGAATTTATTTAATTTTTTTTTTCTTGGTGAAATCCTCTGAAGTGCTTTTCTACACCAGATACCTTCAAAATTTTAAGCCTTTTAAGATTACAAGTGCAAGGAAAAATAATGTCTGTTTTCACAAAGGAACATCTCTAATACTGTGAAAATGTGGGTGATCCCATCTAGTGAGCCAGTGGGAATACAGCTGAGCTCCACTGCGGAGGTACTGTAACCTGCCAAAGAGGAGGATTTCAGCCACGTGGTTTTACTGCATACGAGGCAGACAGTGGCTCATGGGTTTCTGATTGTTTTCTGGTTGTTTCTGGTCTGCTCTTACTCAGTGTGAGCAGGCACTGCACATGTGATTTAGGTTGCTTGGGGAGGGTGGTGGGTCAGCCTTGCTGCTGCAGAGCTGAGCCCTGGGGCACTGTGTGGGGTTATCCCCGAGGACAACACAGTTGAAACCAGCACCTCTTTTGTATGTTCAGGAGTGAGCTCACCTCCTGGTCCTGCCACTGCAAGATTTAGCATTTTGCCTGTACTTGGTAAGGATGCAGCAGCTTCCAGGAGAAGAATGAGTCAAAAGGCATGACCTTAAATCTATGCTTCTTGCAGCTGGAATATGGAGAAATGAGCTTGTGGTTGCAAGAGTAGTTACTGTTGATGATTTACGTGTGGTAATGGATTAAAGGCTTCCTGTTTCCTATCAAGATCTTAAGGCATTACAAGTTGTTGTGACCTTTATATTATAGTTTTCAGCAGTATAAGATAAAAGTAAATCTCAGTGTGAAAATAAGGAATTGATGTGAAACCCATGTATAAACCCTGTCCTTTTTCTGCCTTGCTATGAGGAAACCAACAGTGAACTATTCACTGTTAACTAGGGCAGCATTTCCACTCCAGCTGCTCACAGTGTGTTCACTGCAACCTGCAATTTGGGAAATCCTTTGCTATCACTCTTCATTATATGGGAGGCACTTTAATATCTAAACACTTTTTTTTTCTATAGTTGTGTAATGTTGCATTAGTCCATAATTGGGTATTTTAATGAGAAGGCTACTTGAATAAATATTCTAGTGACATCTGTAATAAAGCTGTGATTAAAAAAAATATATTTGTTTCTAACCAGGCAGAATGCATTTTTAAGCACAAACGGGGAACCAAGAATATTGCTGCCTTATCTATAATGACGTGTTCCAAATAGTAACAGCAAAAAGATCTGAGCAGTCTCCTATGACAAATTTTCATTGATCTATTAATATTTAGGAATTGGATAGCAAAATAATAGGTTGTTATGTGTACTGGAGGGACATGAAAGGGCTCAGTTTTGCAAACCTACATGTGTATATTCAGATACCATTCAATAGAAAGCTGGGATTTTCATCTCAGAAAAAGGTGTATATATGCCAAAGCGTCAGAATTTTGTCTCAGGACTACTGTAGAATAGTTGAATAGAGAGTTTTTTGTGTTTTCTGGCTAATGGTTAATTGGATGTAATAGAGGGGTATGAGGTACTAAGTCATCTGACCTGGGATGTTCTTTGTTTAAATAGAAGTAATTTTTAGGCTCAGTTGATTTAAAACTTTTGAACATGGTTTTAAAAAACTTTACACATAGATGTATCCTGTGCTGTAATGTTTGTTACCTTTCAAAAAAACATGAAATGAGTACTTTTTGTAAATCGGGTGTAAGATCCTAAATATGAGTGTACACTGTGTGCAGCTGCACATGTCTTAGAGTCTCCCAGTTGTATTCAGTGCTGGATTTCCTTGGCTGCTTTTCTTTGTGATGTTATAACCAGAGTACTAACAAATCAGTCCCTGTATGTGATTTCGAGCATTGGTGCTGACCCTCCAAAGTTTCTGCTCTATACTCTTTTGGTTGGTTTAGGTACAGGACATCTGGGCACTGCAGTCTAAAATATATGTGGATAATGCTGAGAGCAGCTGCAGGTCATTTTTTTTGCAGTATCTTTTGTGTCTTGGGGAGGAAAAATAAAAAGCCCTTCCCTTGCAGACAACTGGAAAATGGGAAAGTTTGGGAAAATGGGATGCACTTCGGAAAACTCAAACATTTTTCCAAGAACTGAATTGGAAAGTTTTCGTATCAGGTGGATTTCTGTTTTGGCAGTGTTGTGGTGTTCTCAGTTAGGAGCGTGTAAAAGTGGGATAAGTTCCTGTCTAAGATAAGTCTGTCATCTGGCCCTTTGAGCAAGAATTATTGCTTAGCTTAGTTTACTTTTAGACCACTCACTTAAGCTGCAGATACTAAGGCTACAGGACTTTAATCAACAATGCTGTATATACATGCCATTCTAAGTATGGTGTGATTATATCCACAATCTGAAGACTGTAAACATAAGTCAACATCAAGATACTCTCATTAAAGATGCTTTCCTGTAGTATTTTGGCTGCTACCTCGACAATGGTTGATGTAATGGGACACTGACTACTTAGAGCAATGTTGGGGGGGGGCTTTAGTCTTAAAAAAAATAAATAAATAAACAGCTCTTTTAATCTGGTTTTGTAGGGCAGATTGAGAGTGTTGTTTAGATCTCTTAACAAAGATAGATGACTAAGTTGTTAATGTTCTTTTTCCTGTATGAAGTGATGCATGTGAAAAATAAAACAGAAACATCTCTTTGATTAAGCACAAAATCCTCTTGATAGTTCCAGTGGTGTAAGTGTATGATTGATATCTGCAACCACCATCTGGGGTGTTGAATGATATTTTGAGTAGGCCATTATATTGTTTCATTAGCTCTGCTATTGTTTTTTTTTTATTATTATTGTTGGCTTCTGAAAACATGCAAATCTGTTCTATGAGTTTTGATAGTGATGTGTGGTCTCTAAAGGCTGACTCAAAGCAGTTAATGCTGTGGGTGCAATACATGCTGAAAGGTCTTTTTTTTTGTTTTGTTTAGCCTACAAGCCCCAAGTTTGGAAAAGCAGACTCATATGAAAAACTGGAAAAACTAGGGGAAGGGTCCTATGCTACAGTATACAAAGGGAAAAGCAAGTAAGTGATGGTTTTCTTCATTTAATTTTGTGTGTAAATGAAGATAAGCAGAGAGCATTGACTGATGCTGCTGCACTTGTACATAGATCCCTGTGAATGGATGCAAAGTGGTACTGACAGCCATGTGCTCTAGTGAAAGAGACTGAAACCATGTTGCATAGGTAACATATTACATGCACACCAGAACAAGATGAAATTCCATCTTGTTAATCTGGTTTTTTTTTTTTGTACTTGAATGTTATAGTGCTTTCTTAATATCCATACCATGTTAATTTTTACGGGTAAAAACATGATACACAGTCAAGTAGCTTTTTCTGATGTTCTGAGAGCAATACTGAATATACGCAATAAGTTGTTGGTCTTTTTGTTTGTCATTATTAAAAAGCTTGAATAAAATCATATGAAGGGAATGAATGGAATTTTGGACTACTATAGTTTGTTTACAGGAGTTTATTTACAATCATTGCAACTACTCCACCTCAAAATAACCTAATGTATACATACCAGAATTTTTTTCAGCCACTGTAATGTTACTTATTGCAACTTTTTTATCCCCAGTGCCCTAAGTTGTTCTATATTGTATAACATAACTCAGTAAACGCACTTAAAATATGCTTCTTGAGCTTTGGTTGAGAGTTATCTTTTGTCAAGCAGTGTTTTGTGTTCATGTATTTAATCAAGTTTTCATGATGAAATTTTCAATAATAATAATAAAGCAGTTCTGAGAGAGGGATTGGGTATGTGTGATATCTTCATTTTAAAACTTTGTCTAGTGAACGATAGATGAGGCAATGCTGCCATTCTCAGCAGAGAGAATATCATGACAGTCATTGAACAGTGTAACTACTGAAACAATGAAATACATGTTAACGTTTTCCAGGGTCATTAAGTTAGGTAGGTACTGAAATGTAATTTTTTTTCACTGAATATTTGTAATAAATCAGAATGAGGGATGCCCGCATCTCTCAGTAACTTTGAGAGCAGTGCGCATAATGACAGCTGATAAGAATAAAACCATGTTCTAAATGTACAAGTATTTACACTTCTGCCATGCCAGTGCATGTATTAGTCTTTCAATGGCAGCTTTCTTCAAGAAAATGCAGTTACAGTGTATTGTTAACGGTTTGGTTATGCATCACTCTTAAGTTCCAGACATTATACACATGTAAGCTTTTTTATTGGGGTCTGCGTAATATGAGGAAATGGTATAGATTTCAGCTTGCACCTTATTACTAGTACCGTTCAGTAAAATCATAGCATGTGTCTGGTGATAGTTATCCCATATGCCTGGGCTTTCAATAACATTGGATTAAGGTAACAGGGTTGCTAGATGCCCCAAAAATCAGTGGAAAAGACTGAAAGTTAAAACCAAAGCAAAGCACTTCCCTGAAGCTATTTCATTCAGTGGTGATTTGTGAATGTGTTATGAAGCATGGATTTGTTAGAAGTATTCATGTGTTGTAGTAGAGATGACTGCAGACCTGTAAGAAATGCTTCAATGATGTTAATGGTAGTTGAATAATAAATTGAAATTATTGGGCACACTACATTCTCCATTATAAATAACAAACTCTGGATACATAGTGTGAAATATAACGATTATATGTAACTTTATTCTGCTGCTTCATGACATCTTTTGCAAGGTCTTTAAAATGTATTTTGAAGAAAGTGTGTATAACTAGAGTGTGGATAAGAATGTATATGCAGAGCGTATTTCTAATGTTATAGTAATATTCCTTCACTTGCTTAATTTTGATCGGCTTACTTTTTTCCCCCACTGAGAATTATGTAATTCCTGTATTACACTGCACCATCCAGTTTCAGCACCTCTAGTCCAGACTTCTGTTTCTTGAACTAGAGTAACAGTTGAATTACTTCCCAGCGTCGGGAGATCGTGCTTCAAGAACAGGGTAAACACTAGAGGGTCGAACTGCTATTTCAGAAGGAGGTGTTGGTTGAGTAATGTAACCTTGTTGCCTCTTATGTTCCTATGAGAAATTGAGGAATCTCTGGCCCAGGTGGTATCCCCAAAGAAGAGTGAGCACCACTGCTATGACATACTCGCAGGGAAGATGGATGGCGGGGGAAAATGAGTGGGCCAACACTGGCTCCAGCCATTCTATGAGAGCCTGACTTTTGCGCTGCTTTTCTGGCAGATTGGCTCAGACTGTTTCTAGCTTTATCTAAAATGATAAAGGAATACAATTTTTTTCTAGCACCTGCTGTAGCTACATAGGGTGGGGCTGTGATATGCATCACTGTGTTCTCCTGGCTACAGGCTCAGTGGGAGTTAAAATGAGCAAAACAGGTCAAAAGAGGTCTGTTTGTTTTGGCATGTGCCCAATTTGACTGCTGAAGGATTAAGCCCTCATGGCACACCACAGAATGCAGACATGACTTTTATGTGGAAAAGCTGGTAACACTTGCACAAGTGCATTTTGGTCAAAATGTTTGAGAATCCCTAATTCTCAAGTAACTTTAATGCTGGCCTTTCTCATTTCACCAAAATGTTTCTAAGATTTATCCATAACTGTAGCTGAATATAGAGAATTTAAGATCAGATTGAGCTGTTTTGAATGACGCTTTGTACTCAGAATTATTGTGCTTAATAGTTGTCACCAGCTGCATGTGGCAAGTGGTGGGGTTTGGTTTTTTTAAATGCATTTCCTGAGATATATTACAGCTTTTAAAATTGTTTCGCCTGCTGTTCATAATGATGGAATAAAAAATTCATGATCTTAGCTTACTATTTGGAAAGACTGAAAGGTACACCTGCCTCCAAAGACACAAAATCAGCCATTCATTTCTTAATATATAAAGTAATGCATGCAGTAGCTTCCTTTCAGGACAAGCCTGGCTTTTTACAGCTTGGAGCAGTATACGTGGTACCAAGCCCTTGCCTTCCTATCAAACATGGTTTTTTTCTAAGTATTTGTGGTATTATCCCAGGAAAGTGAAACAAAGTGGCCTAATTCCTCTTACTAGATGATGGATTTCTCTTTTTGTAGTCAGACAGAAATGATTCTCTAGGGTGAGGAAGCAGCAGAGTGAACGGGACTGTGTTACTGAGGAAAGTGAAGCAATACGCTCTTAGGCTGGGCTTTTTTTGGTTTTTTGGAGAAATAGCCAAGCAGCCATTTGTTTCTGGCTGACAGTTGCATCAATAGGCAAATCTATTTGATTTCACATGTTGCACATCAGTTGTGCGTCATGAAACTGATCTTGGCATGTTCATTTTCTACTTCCATTCAGGTTAGATTCTCACCTTACTTAGTTGTATAAAATCCCAAGAGGCTGCTTACTGCATGAAATTCAGATCACTTCGAAGTGATTTCTGCTTTTTTTTTTTTTTTTTAAAGTAAAATTTTTTGGAAAAGTAGGCCTAGTAATTTACTGATAACACTGTAAAAAATTGTGCAGGTTCCATTGGCTCTCTGTTTGGCTAACACCTTGACATTTACCATACAATAGGTGCAGAGCAATAGGTGACTTTTGAATTCATGTATCATTTCATGGCGTGGTTGAGCTGAAGTGATGTCTGTTGGTGTATTGACACATATATCTTCCTGCTGCCATTGACCTTCTTCCCCCTTGAGCTTGATTATAAATTTACCTGAATGTACAGCATTGGGATCTGGCTTGATCTGTGGCACATAAATGTTGATGTAAGTTATGAGAGTCTGGAGACAAAGCTGGTGACAGCACAAAGGAGCTGCTGCCAAGCAGAACCCCTTACAAAGCATTGTGGATGCCTCACATCCCCACATTGGGAACTCTGCATATTGCATTTAAGGGAAAAACCTGTGCTTTTGGCAATATTATGAATTGGCATGGTTTCCATCCTCTCCTCCCACTGTGTTCAATTGCCCTTCAAGGCAAAGATTTAAAAAAGATTACCTTGGTTAAAGCTATGTGATCTGTGACTGCTGCTTGCACAGCATGCATCTGTGTTTTGAGAGGCAAGCCAATAGTATCTCCACTGGTTCTGTACTGCTGTGGTCTTGATCTGCTTCTTGCTTTTCCATGTGATTTTTAGTGTACCTTTGCTTTTTTTGGCACCTTTTACTAAGTTGCATGTGCTCGAAGTATTACAAAAATATGTAGAATTTGTAAGAGAGCCCAGACAACGCGTTTTTTGTCTAATTTCCTTACCACAAACTTAGATAATTCCAATTTATCTTAGTGAAATGCTTGTCCTAATTGTCATGTGAAAGGGACGGGGGGGTGGGGGGGGGAGATTCCCTCCGCCCCGGGTGTTTGATCTGTCTGTCAGCACCCCAGGAAAGCTGAGACCCTTGCGCCTGACCAGTTTGTCAGTGTCCCATTACAGGGACCCTTCACTGAATTGTAGGGCAATTCGACTGCCTTGTTCAGGGAAACACGCCAACAGCATAAGGGGGACCCCTCAGCGGGTCTTCCTACTTTATTCGATTTATGTTACCCACTGCTGGCAACCGCTAGTGTCCACAAAGGATTAACACTAACAGTTTCCGGCATAACACTTCTCATTAATATAAAATTATGAAAAATTAAGGTTCATGATTCACAGTGATAGAGACTGTCTGCAAAATCAAGCTTGAAGTGATACACGACCAAACTATATACAACCAAAGTGTAATCACTAATAACAGCCAGTGTGAGTTAGTTATTGAGCGCGCATAAGACCAAGTTGTTACCCAATAGGCGTCCCTATGGGGGGAGAGGACAGGTTCAGCCCGTGGACTGACCCCAGAGGTTACGATGGAGTCTTCCCCAACTTCTCCCCTCATCTGTTCACCTTTTATACTTCATAGTATATTGCATATTCATTCATCGTGCATAGGATTGGTTACAAGTTTCTCCCTTGTAATGCAAATCAGTACGTGACCTCAGAGAGCGCTGCTGAAGTTCTCTGCTAACTATGTGTGCTCCTCAAGGGGGGCTATTTGAGTTGGAGGTTGTGATCTCCCACTACCACAATTATCTCTGTCCTATTTTCAGCTAATTTTCTGTTGATGTCAGTGGATTGCAACACCGTATCATCCTGTTTCCTCTCATAGCTAGAGCTTTCTTCACTTGAATGCGTAACTTAGATGATGGTGTTCTTTTCAGTGTCTGTTCTGTATTTCTCGTGCTCCCCCAAGGCTGACCACCTTGATTAGAAGTCCCTTCATTCACAGCAACTTCAGAGTGAGTCAGACTGACCTAGCTTTGTGAACGCTGAATCAGTCTGGTAATCTGGGAGTTTAGACAACAATTTCCACTGTGCCCTGGACTTATTTCAGTCCAGGACCAGTCCATTTCCATCACATTTAGGTGGAGCTTGAGTGACTCTAGTCATACGTGTTGCCACTAACTGCTGTCCCGTGCCCAGTGAGGTGTTACCTTGGAGGCAGGTAACTCTGGGAGGGAGGTGTGTGTTAGTATTCCAATGAAGTTGTTTCATCCGAGGAAAGTCATTTCACCACAGCGGTTGGCTCAGCCACGGACGTCTCATGGATTCTTCATGTGACAACTGGTATGCAGCTTATCAGCTGTGTGGTGCCGTTGAGTTCCCATTCCTGCAGGGAGCACAACAAGCACGGCTGTGGTGTCTCCACTCCACTCCATCCTGGCTCCACCGTCTGTCACTCCCATCAGCATGTGCTGAGCTGGCAGGATGTGTTGCTTAGGGAACTGTGGGGATGTAGATTCCGTGCATGCCAACCATCCTGAAGGCAATAGCTGTATTTTACCCTAAAAAAGCTTTCTGTAATACTGTGCTCCTATTAGGACCCAATTTTCTCTGATTCCCCCTCAAGGTGATTTTTCCACACCTAATAAATTCTGGTCCCTATCCCTTTTAACTATTAATATGGGGAATTGGTAGAGCATGAAGCAGAACACAGTAGAAGTTCTGAGCTCTCATTGACTGCAGTGTTGGGACAGCCCTTCAGTCATGGTACCATTCCCATTTCTTTTGAAATATGATTTTTTTCTTTTCAAGTTGGCTCCAACATTTACCCAAAGATAAAAGCTATTTTTTCAGCTAGCCAGAGCATTTTACATTTATCTCCATCAAAGGCAGTACCTTTTACTATTCGCCTGAAAATCAATACAGAGTTCATGGTATAAAGCACAGATCTTTGAGAGAAGTTATGCTCAGCAGGACAGGCACCATGCTCTGCACTGGCTGCTTTGTTGGTTATTCTTGGGGCAGCAGGGAATGTTTGAATAATCAGTGGGAACTACCTGTATTGTTGTTGACATGATGTATTGTAATACGTGTTATGAATTTATAGCTGCCCATCATATTTCATATATATGTTTGTGGATGGCTGCTCACAAGAAAAAGGATGACTTAAGTATTTTGTTTTTATATTTATGATGCTGAAACCTTCACTGAGGATGACTGACAGGACTAATTACCATTCTGGCGCTTTTTTTAAGTTGCAGAATTTCTTTTACTTGTTATGAAACCTCCGTGACTCTTTCATTGTCTTTTGCTTTAGGTGCAATCTGTTGCAAGTGCCACAGGCTTTGGGTGGCCTGAAGAGCTTACCATGGTTTTATCTGTTATGCTGTCGCTTTTTAGTCATTCCCGTGGCTTTACTTCACACCTGCATGAGGTCTTGAGTTCACATGCTCCCTGACATTTTTCATGTGCAACAGTCCAGTTCACAGATAATTTCTTCATGTTTTGGCCAATTGATTTAGACTGAATATTTCAAAATTGCTCTGATTCATGTTGCCTTAGTGACCTAAACTTTCTGAACCTTTTATTTCTTGCAAATTGTGTGAGGTCAGTGTTCATCTACAAATGAAGCTCTTTTCATCTGAGGATGCAGATGGCTGGAAAGGGATTATATATTCATGGATTATGAAAAGGCACTTTATGGTTACCTATTAGAGCTTCCCCTTTTTTTAACTTCTTCCCCTCCTCATTTTTTTTAACTGATGTGCTTAACTGAGTGTTGTAGGCATCTTTTTACCATACATATTAAAGCCATGACATGGGTTTATAAAGTGTGTACATAGATGCTTTTGAAAAAGTCTCTAGCATTGTAAATCCTTATTAAAGCAAATAACTTCAAGTTGAACTGGATGTAAAACTAATGATGACTTGATGTCAAACTAGAATGCCAAATGGTGGGAAAAATTACTAAAGTAGTGTAAGTTCTAAAATAAGTTACTAAGATTCTAACTAGAAGATGACTCATTGACCATACAGATTACTGACTGAGTGAATTTCTCAGTATTTAAAAGACATATAGGGAGATTTTTCCTCTATAGTTGTATATATAAAGAGAGCATTACACTATATATGCTGCGCTTCAACTTGCAAAGCACTTTACAGAGATGACTTGGCATTATTATCTCCTGTAACAGGGGACAAACCTGAGGAAACAAAATATATTACTTACCCAGGATTGCACAGGAAAATGTGGTAGAAAAACTAGAAGATAGTTGTATTGGATACAATTGCTAAAAGTTATGGGGTAGTAATGTATTGGCACTAATGCATATATGCATGGTTGGAATGGTAAAGCAAATGCTGAAGTAATTTGGCAGCTAAATGCCATTATGCACCAATATCTTTTCCACTTGGCTGTGGAATGGCACCTCTCAGGAGATCCCCTGTGACTGTTTGCATGCAGAGTTGTAAGAGGCTACTTTACTTATAAGCGATACCACTTTATTTGTCTTCCAGTTCTCTTTATATGAAAAACATTTATACAAACACCAGTGGGGCCCAAAGAGCTGTGAGGTATGTGGAGGAGGACCGGTGCTATGCATTGCTCTCCCTGCTGCCAGTCCCAGGTGATTCGCTTCCAGCAGGTGTAGGTCAAGTGCAGCCCCTGTGCATAGATGAGCAGCTGGTTAGTTTGAACTGAATGATGTGGGCTGGAAGGTAGGGATGAAGGACCTGGAGGTAGACCTGCTTCTGTTCAAGTGAGAGCTATCCCATTGTTTGTATGAGACTGCCTTAGTCCTGTGAGGAATGGGATCCCTGAGTGCCAACGCTAGTTAATAATTTTAATCCTTCATCTCTCTTGGAACTCTTTTGTAGAATCATAGAATCATTTAGGTTGGAAAAGACCTTTGAGATCATCAAGTCCAACTATTAACCCAGAACTGCAAAGTCCATCACTGAACCATGTCCCTAAGCATCGCATCTACGTGGGTTTTTTTAATACCTCCAGGGATGGTGATTCCACCACCTCCCTGGGCAGCCTGTTCCAATGGTTTGATCTTGTATTTTTCAGCTCTAATAAATGTCCTTAAGGAATTATCCTTAATCCACTTGGTTCTGCAAAAGCAAGGTAACTTTTATTTAGGATGGAGGTTAAAAGATGGTGGGAATCAAAAAGAGAAATTGAGGGGCTGTGTAGTCTCTTGAGTATTTGCACCATAGGGCTTTAGTGGAACTGTAAGTAGTTGTTGTAAAGTACGAACTGAAGTCCTTTTCAGTAGGAGAAATAGAATATAAACCATGTTTACACTGAACTGTCTTTTATGATAATGACTAGAAGAAGTGTTTCCCTCAATGTGGAATTAATTACTTGTTGCTAGAATAATCAGAGGTGACTAAACCTACAGTGAATTTGCCTCTCTCAGGTTTCTTCAAAGGAAAATTCTGGCAGAGCCTGGTTTCATTAGGCTGCCGCGGTCTGTTTGGGGTTTTAGACATCTGTTTGTGACATTAATATCACTACAGAGTAGATCTAATCAGATATTCTCAGGTTTTGATCATCAAACTTTGAGTTTTACATGTAAATGAATATTTAACAATTGAAAGTTACTTCATAAAAATTAGTTTCTTGAAATGTGTATCACAAATAAGAGCATTGTCACAATACCACCTACAGATTTTTCTTTGCAGAAATGTTCCCAAGCTTAGCCGTTGCTTGAGTTATGAACTCAGCCTCAACTCCAGACAGTGGTAAAATTCTGGATTAAATAAACAAATAGAAATCAGAGTGGCAGATTTTATGTTAATTGACTCTTTTAAATGTGTTTATATTTAGAACATTTATGGCATCTAAATATAACTTGAGAACTTAAGAAAGCAGTGTTATTGTACTCTTTTTTTTCTCTGTGTGTTGTCAGCATTATCCCAGTGAAGCCAATTAAGTCATCAATTACTTTACGTTCATCAGTATTATATATTCTTAATGATGCATTAAATAATTTCTAATCTTCTGTACTTTCTCATAAATGGTCATTTTTATAAATTATTTATTTTGGTAATGCTGATATGTGGTGTTTTAGAAAAGGCTGAATGAGGCATTATATTAACATTTTTTGAAATATCTGGCTCATTTGTATTGTTTATACTTTACAGACTTTTACTATATGTCACATAAACCAATTTGGACTTTTTTTTGTTGACATTGCATATAAAATTAGTAATTTATTAGAAGAGATTATGTAACATTAACATGCTGCATTTCCATAAACTGTAAAACTGTCCATCAGCTGCTGGTGATGTGCCTAGAGTAAAGTAGTTTTGTGCGATGGTTAGGGAGGCTTCAGGACTTCTGTCCTTTCTTTGAAGATTTTTGGATGAGAGAGAGGAGAGCATGAGTTAATTTAGGAAGGAGGTGGGATTGTAAGTTACAAAATAAGAATTTTATCATAGGTATTGCCCTTAATAGAAACTAATGAGACAGTTGACAGGGTGAACGTAAGTGAAATCCTTGACCCAATTAAGTGTATTGTTTTGAAAGGGTGTGAAATTGTTTACTTTGGAGAGTGAGGAAGAGAGGTGATTTAATGAATCCTAGATGTTAAAAGGGGCAGCAGCATTGCCTTTTCACTGTCTGAAAGGCTGTCTGTCTGTCTGTTTTTCTACTTGTATTTGAAAATAACGACAGTAGTGAGTATACTTTGAAAGTTGAAGACAAATGTGAAGTAATATCTGGGAGGAATCTTGCAAACCTTATTTTACCACTGCTGAAGACTGCAAAGACAAGTTGTGATAGGTTGCAAGGCTATACCCTAAAGTAGCCCTTAGCTCACCTCTGCAGCATCACCTAACTGCATCCTCAGATTGCATCAGTGGCAGAATAGTTAAAGGATGTGAATATACCCACCTATCTCTTTTGACTGTTGATACTTCATAATTTCTCACATTTCCAGTTTTATATGCTCCTGGTTATAGAAAATGAGCTGAAAAAATAAAAGGCTTTAATAACTAGGTAGTAAATGAGAATAAGGAGGCTGTTTTATTCTGGAAGTTATAGATTGATATATTGGAGATAAATGATACTAAAGGGGAGCATGAAATCACAGAGAAACACTGCTTGAGCTTAGTTCGATCATTTTGATAGTATTAAGAGTTGCTATGATGTCTGTCAAGATGATGACAGATATGAATGACGAAGTGACAGCGATAACTAAATAGCACAGCCCACTTACTGTGTTTAACTGTGAATTCTTTGAAATTAGTTCTCTACTATTGCTGTTTGTGTTATGTGTTAGTCTTAATGAATCAATGGAATGTAGAACTTCAGATTAAAAAGAACATGATCTACACAGTGCTGCATGCTGTTCTCCTGTTGCTCTGGCAAGAGACTCCACATCCTTGTTTCCTTAGTACCTCCTTGATCTGCTTTGTTCCATTGTATTCTGCATTGCCTTCTCTGAACACAGCATCTGTCCTGTTCTTGATCTGCAAAATGATCTTTCTTTTCTTATTTAAATTCCTATTGTACAGTTATTTAATCTGTTGTAAAGTAATTAAGTTATCCAGGTATCTAACTTATTTAGAGGTACATAACAGGTAGGGTGGTGTATTGATGGAGGAACTGGAATTGAAAACTACAGAAATATGAACCGTATGTCTGTCATCAGCCTTTTTACTTCTGCTTTTATTATGGTTTATTCTCCTGTCTGTGCATGACACATGAAGATACTTGGGGCAAGGCTTATCCTTTTCTGATGCCAGAAGTCCTGTTTAAATCTAAACAAAAATATATGTAAGGCAATTATAAGGAGGAATCCAGATAATTCATTAGGGTTAAGCTGATAATTATCTTTCAGCAGTGACTAGTGGCCTGAGACTTGAACTGGTGCCATTATGGATAGTTGGAAGATGATGAATAAACCATCTTTTGATAACCAGGGTTTCTGAAGTTGCTCAGAGTCATTATGCAGTGCTGTCTATAGGGCTAATGAGATTCTGGCAGTTGCGAAACAAAAATAATTAGAAGAAGCAAGATGGTAGCCATCCTGTCACTGAAGTCATGTAACTGCAAAAATGAAAAGTCTGAGGGAGAAGGTGAATTCCGATTTGGTAGGTGTCCCTATCATCTTGCTTTAAAAAATTAATAAATCTTCTAGGGCCCAGTACAATGGGGAATTGCCTCTATGACTACAGGAGTGTGAAAGTTCCAGTGCTTCCTTGGGCTTTGTGGCTGTAAAGGCTAATTTTACTTTTATAGAGAGATTATTATTACAACTGTGTTATGTCTTTTTGGTATCTATCCTCACCATTGCTTTTCATACCTGGGGAGTAGGTTAAAGTTTCAGAGTACAAGTTTGTTATTGAGGGTAATTAATACCAGCTTTTATCTTTCATTCAGTTTTTGTGAGGTTTAATTTGGCTAAACTGAACCAACTGGATTTTTTTGTAAGGCCTTGCGTGTGATTCATGTGTGGTGAAATTTTGAATGCTAGAAGTAAAACCAGACAGTTAGATTTGAAACTAGTGACCTGTTGTAAAGTTTTGTCCCTTGGAGCAAAACCACTTTTAATCTTACAAATGAGAGCCATTATAATCTAGAACTAGCCTAGGTTGTGTAGTCAAGAATGTACTTCAGGGACTACTGCCCTAACAGGAAATGGCCAGAATGAGCTAAAAATACTTCTCATCTGAAACTTCTGTAGCTTTTTTTTAGGGCAATAATTATGGGTGTGATGCAGTGGGAAGGTGGCAATCATTATACACTTGGATATAATGCAATAGGGCAATTGATGAAAATCATATGCCTTTTTCTTCGAACAATTTGATCAAATAAAGGACAGATACTTTAAAACCGTATTTTATAATGTGATACTTCTTAACAAAGCTTCAGTTTAGTGCTGTAATAGAAAGGAAACAGGCTGACTCACAGAAAACAGATAATTTCTTGGATTGCATCTGAGTGTGAAAATATAAAGTTGACATTATGGAAGCTATGAAGTGTTTCTTACAGTGCTATAAATGAATCACTGGCATTGGCAGGAAGAAATTGAATGAGTACATGATGGGAAACAAGTTCTATTATGAGAAATACTGTTTCTGCTTTAACTTTGTTTTTTATTTCTCCTTCCTTTCCCCTCTTTCCCTTTCAGGGTAAATGGAAAACTGGTGGCATTGAAGGTGATTAGATTACAAGAAGAGGAAGGAACCCCATTTACCGCCATCAGGGAAGGTATGCACTCGCATTTAATGATATATGTGGACTTTTTTTGTAATTAGGTTATGCTTCTTGTTTCTGTGCCATGATATAGTGAATAGCTTGAAAATTCAAATTATATGATTATGTTCTCAGTAGGAAGAAACTTTGGTGCTTCAAAAAAAAAGCCTCTGGTGTGGGAGTTCTTGTTAAAGTATGCAACTCTGCATCTGCTTTGGCTGCTGTTGGATTTACTATACGGATGAGTACTTAAGACAATGTTTAAGGTAGGCGTGAGAAGTCACTGGAAGATGAGGGAACTGTGTAAGTCACACTTTTTGCCTGCAGGCAGCACCTGAGATGAAGGTAAATGTGATTTCTCATATAGCCACAGTATGAAGTGAAAAAAAAATGTTTCTTTAGGAAGGCAATCAGAAGGTCAGGGAGGAAAAATATAAGCATCTTAGAAGCTGTGTGTAGTTTGGGACAGCTTTTGTTTGTTTTTCCTTCCCCACGGACTCCCGACTTGCATGGCTTGGGAATGACTCTTATCTAGCCCACTTGGAGATGCCTGTTGTGCTTTCTGCTCTGCTCCTTTAGCCTTCCTTGTCAGCCTGCTGTGGTCCCTAGTGATGGTTCTTTATCTGAGCCTGCCAGTGTCGAGCTCCTTTGTAGAAATTGCTAGATGTGCCTTCTCTGCACAGGCCTTCTCTGTTAGAAGGTACTAAAAATGAGCCTTGGTAGAGAAGTAATAAACAATTTGCCATCACACTAATTCAGACTCCTGCTGAAGTTGGTAGTGAACTAAAGAGGTGAGACTGTTGTGGCTTTTGAGGGGCCCTTTAAAACTGTGCTGGCTCTCTTGGCCTATTTACGGAGGTGGGATGAGCCAGGGAGGTACCAGAACATCAGCCCTCACAGGGTCCAGAGTGTGGGAGGTATGCAGCTTCATGGCTGTTGCAGCCACAGTCCCAGCAGCTGCAGCGCCCTTGTCCGTCGCTCCTGCCTATGTTCCCGTAGCCATCCATACGCCATATATCTGCCTGTACAATGAGCCCGTTTTAGGGTGGACTGGGCAAAAATAAATCCACTTTTCATGTGACTGACACCCTGAAGTTAGAAGCCTTTAAAGTACTGCAGATTTCCATCCCAAGGTTGTGTGCATTTTAAAAAGGGCTCTTTCACAAAGGGGAAAACTGTGGGTGGCTAATTTATGAAGGAGTTTCAGCAGTTCTTCTGTTTTGCTTTGTTTGAGTAATAATTATTGAATGATCTGACACATTTATTCATAATGATATTTATTTTATCTGTGAGCTGTCTGTCCCTGCAGCTGTGCCATTATAATGAGGTGTGCAGAGGGTTACAAGCACAGTTTTCAGTATCTGAAATGCTGCGTTCAAGGCATAACAGCCTGTGCTTCAAATGTGTTTATTGTTCTCCAGTTTTTTAGTTGGTATGGTACTGACTAAATAAGAAAATAGTAGATAGGGCTTTCTTGTGCCTTTTTAGTGATGCTTAAAAGGTTTTTTTAATGTGAGCTTGGTCTAGATGAAAGTTTATAGTCTTATAACTGTCAAATACAGTATAATGTGTTTTCCTTCATAAATAGTTTGTTGTGTGAGCTCAGTATAAATAACTATTTGCTAGGAGCAAGAATAGAGATTTTTTACAGTTTGTTTTTTTTTTTTTTAATTATAAAGGCACACTTGCATGAAAATACTTTTCACATTGTTACTGGAGAAGTTTTCCTTTCAGCTGTGGCTACGGCTCTGTGGTTAGAGCCAGTTAAAATTCCGGTACTTTAATATTAGTAGAACAAAGCTCTTGTCTAGAAAAGCTTTTGAAGTTATTAATTAATATGTATTTTCTTAAGTGTACAGTGTCTCACTGATTTTGATCAAACTATATGTATCTGTTGTATTTCTGAGTAGTCATCTAGGCTGGGACTAAATCCAAAGAATATTACGCTAATGAGAGGGTTTTTTATCAACTTCTATAGACTCTTGGTTAGGGGTCAAACTCAGTTTATAGGTTGTTTGTGGGGTTTTTTTTGGTAAATGTAAACCTGTCTCCTGGGTAACGGAACTTCATTCAGATCTGTAGGAGCTATGAGTAGAAACGGAGCCTTGTATGTTTTATGTCATGTAGAAGTCAGACATATATGATGTGTAAGATGGAGAGGGGAGAAATCTTTATCTAGTTGGGCTTTGTCTTTTCTGTTGTTTGTTTTGATTTTGTCAGAAACAAATATTAGGGCTAGAAAAGTAAGGAAGGCAGTATTACAAATGTAACTTTCAGAGGGGATCTCAGTGATGCTGTGCCAGACCTACTGTATTATTTGATGGTAATGCTATGCATGGACTTCACTAGCAGGGCCTGAGGAAGCTGTTGCTTTCCTATTAGCAGCATCTACTCCATCTTGGAGATGCTGGGTTTTGTAATGCAGCCATGGCTGATCTCAGCTACGTGGTGGGGGCAAGAAAAAAGAAATGCTTGTATAAGCTCAAGTTATCTGATAAGTTTGATATGGAAAAACAGTAAGAATGAGACACTGTGGTAAGCAGATTTTTTCTTGATGTCAATTGGCTGACTGAGGGCACCAGCCCTATAATTTAGACTGGGACAGTTAGAACATGAACAAATACCACTGAAGATAAGCTCAACTTCTAATTTCAGTTACCTGAGGAGTTATGTTGCCCTAATAAAAAAAAAATGCATGTATGGTATCATGAGCTGGAGGTCTGCTGGAGGGCATTTCTTTCCAAAGTCTTTCATTATGGAGAAACCGGGCAAGTTCTGACCTTGACTTACTCCTTGTTTTCTAGTTTTCCATCAATGCAAGGCAAATTCAGACAGAAGTCTAGTTAATTGTAAATTAAAACTACTGTAAGTAAATAGTTCAATATTTCTCATGGTTCCTTGGATAAAGCAGTGAGAGAAAATAGCATTCTTGCACTGTACTGATAATGGGGATGCTGTGTGGTGTTAATTAGGGGTAAGTTACAGGCTGAAATCTTGAGCAGTGGTCATGCTGAGGCAATTTTGTAGCTGTCTGTGTACAGGGAAGCATATTGTTACTGTTACGACAGCAGCAGAATGAAGCTAAAAGAAAAAACTACAAAGAAAAAAGACTTAAGAGAAGTAGGAAAATGCAGGTTATAAATATGGAATATGTGACTGGAAACAAGCATTAACTTGGTTGAAACAAAAAATGAAAGGAAAAGGGAAAAGAAATAATACCCGTGTAAAGCTGCATCAGAAGAGTCATAGTGTTAATGACTGGAGGAGGTTTAGCTGAAACCAATTAAAGCTTATAAAGTAATTCTGCTTTTACAGCAGATGTGGGTTTATGTTTTCTACCATTTATCAAAGTGACACAGGTTTGAATGAAAGTAGGTAAATGTGGCTTATTTATCAGTGTTGCTCAGCTCTCTATTGAATTTCTAGAACAACATTTAGAAGTAGCCTGTGCTACATGTTCTTTCAACTTGGTCTGAGTCAGTTGCACCAACTTGCTGATGCTTTCATTTAGTGGCATGCAGTTTACAGGATGTTTCACTCTGAATTTAACTCACTTGGTCTGGGATAATCTAATTTACCTTTGAAGACCCTGAGAAAAAGACTAAAAAAAAAAAAGGGGGGGGGGGGGGGAAGTGCAACTGATTGGATGTATATACCTGAGTGGGTTAAACTTATGTGATTTTCTGATCACATATGTATGAGAGGTGCAGGCCACCATATTACTCTTGTATTCTAAATATGTCTGCAGCTGTGATACATGAGACAGTACGGAGTATGAAAGTCATTTATACATTGTTTTCTCACTTAAACTAAATCCAATGGAATATAACAAATTTTTTGTGTTCTGTGTTAGTTTGGTTGTGGTTTATTCTTTTACTGTAACTTTCATTATCAGCTGTTCAGAGATGTTTCAGCATCAGACTTGAAGTGTTACTGAATCCACTGCAGCCAGCAGAAAAGTTCAGTGACCTTAACTTAGCTCAGATACTTCATTCCCCTAATTTCCTGTAATAGCATACATTAATCTAGGCTAAACACTGAACTGTGTGATAGATTCTAATTCTGGAAACAGTTTGATTTACAATTTTGTAGTTACCTTGTTTGATTTCTGAATAATAATATTGCTTATATCTGCAGGACAAAGATTTTGCTGTTTGGGTATGTGTGTAGACAAGCATACCTTGGTTTTATTGCTACCTTGTTTGTGAGGCTAACTTGCTTACATTGTTCCTTTCTTGTGCAGTAAAGTTATTTCTTACCCGTCCTTATAATGAAAACTGGTTTGTATTTGGTTTTAATTTTCCATCCTTGGAAATATCACTGTTCCTTTGCTCTGCTTAATTTGATTTACCATTAGTAACAAAGCTCTATTCTGGTGTTTAAGTATATGGTAGTGTTTTATTTCCCTTAGGCCTAGATGATGTTTCAAAGCATCATCCAAACCAGGCATGTTTTGTAGGTGTTTTTGTACTTTGCCATTTAAATGCCATGATTAGCCAACTTTTAGTTTATTTATCGTTTATTAACTTCTGTATTTACATCTTGTAATTAATATGTATTTGTACCTATTTGTGTTTCACATTTAAAAGTGTTCAGGTCACAGACTGTCTTTACATCTTTGGTTTGACAGTTACTCAGATAATAGTTTTCCACCTACTCAAATGTCAAAGGCTGTTACCTTAATGCTGCCAATGGATAGCAGTGTGCAAAACCAGCACATAAATGCTTTGCAGACAGTCAACTCTCTTGCATTATAAAATTACAAAGAATGTAGGATTTGCTTAATGAATTTCATTAACTTAAAATTTTAAAACTGCTGTTCAGCATGCATACTGAATAAATTTGTAATGTGGCTTGTGGGAGAAAATTTATTTGAATGCCAGTTTAGAGCAGGGAGGAGAGATGCTCAATTCTGGGCCACAAAACGTCTTCAAAGTTTCAGGTCTTTTCTGTCCATATGTCACTGTGTGGTGGGAGGGAAGAAGAGAAACAACAAATGAAAACCCTAAAGGGTCTTTAAGAAAGAAATGCTAGTTCACCCTTATGCCTGAGACTGGACAGACTTTCTGAGGTTGGGAGGTTTTTTGAGGCTTCGCTTTCAGAAGTTGTTGGGCTGGAGGGGACAAATCCTCACAAAACTTTTATTTGTGGAAAACTGGAGTAACTGCTAAGAAAAACATACAGGGAAGATCAGTTTGCCAAGAGAGAACCGTTACCTAAGTGAATGCGTAATTTATTGCATGGTGTTCCTAATGGGTGCACAATGGAAAATACCGCTTCATAGTAACAGTGCTGCAAGTGATGTAAAACAGCTGTGCTTCTGTATTATCCCAGAGAAATAGCAGTCTGTACTCGCACCATCTAAGGGAGGACTACAGAAAGTTGCATTTTTACTCAGTAGATATAATTCTTGTGACCTCATATTGAATATTACCTGAGTTATTGCACACGCTTCCCATCTCAGTGATTTCTGACTGATAAATAGCATAATGATCTTTACAACTTTTAAGTCAACAAATGACCTCATTGCACTAGTTCGATGACTCATGGTGATAAGCCTCCTATTCATTGTGTTAGAGTAGGTCTGGAAGGTTGTATGCTATAGGTCAAGGGCACAGTGAAACAAGATATGCCTATTTTTTTAAGTTGTTGGTTTATCTACTGGTAGAAGATGAAAACTGCAATGGGAATCTGTCTTCGTCTGCCAGTAGAGAGTAAATTTTTCTTTTTTTGGAAGTTAAATCAAGCTCTTACAAAACTTAAACCTTTTCTTCCTTTTATGCAGGGTATTTTTGTTTATTTGGGGGTTTTTGATTATTTTTTTGTTTGGTTTGTTTGGGTTTTTTTTTTTTGGTAATTAAGGAAGTTTGACAGCTGCTTTCTTTTGAGTGATAGGAGTTTGGAGGACTTTCACATTTCCTTCACAAAGTCCAGTCAAGAAATTTAAATTTCTGTAACTGAAATGCCTAAAAGCTTCATATGTGTCTGACTCAACAAGCCTCAGGGAACTTCAAGAAATTACGTTTAAGATTATGGAGATGTAGCTATTTTGAGCGTGCTTGTCGCATGAGTTACTATAGGGGTTTTGTGTCTTTATGTTTTTTGAGTCTGAGGATAAGTTCATGCTCCCCAAAAGCCGCGTTGCTTTGGAGCATTTAAAAATGCTCAAAAAAAAAAAAAATTGAAGAATTAAAAAAAGGATGGTAGCTTGGCTGTAGCTTGGGGAACTTTTTCATTGCCTACAGAGTTGGCAGAACTGGTGCCTCCTGCAGGCTAAATAGCTACAGCTCAATTAACTGTAAAGTCCCTGCAAAGCCAATGCAGCTTACAGTCATAACAGCTTTGTTTTTCAGTGTTGTCAAAAATAAAACACAAAAGCCAAGAACCTCTGGGACACTTTGTTGCTGGATATTTAAGGTCAAGAAGTATTCAAAGAAGCTCCAGCAATTTTAATTTCTCTGTCTGGTGTCGTTCTGTTACAGTCATCCTGCAGCCATTTCCACACCATATGCTTCCTCAATATAAAAGGGAAATACAAAATTTCCAAATTAGGATAGATTGGGCTTCAAAAATTACAGTACATTTGGAAAAGAATGTTGCTGGGAACTTTCTTATGAAATGAAGTGAGCTATTAACATTTCCAAGACTTTTGGATGTTTGTTATTACTAAACACACTGTTATGTTGTAGAGAAGTGCATATTCATTCTTGCTGAACATTAATAATAGAAAAATTGCCTTTAATTTCTGGAGGTTTTATGACTGAGCGTTTTTTTGTTAGCTCAAATTGTCAGCCATATTTCCTTTGTACTTTCTCCTGCACGTGCATTTGCATATATCTAAGAGAAGCATGTTAGATCCTTGGCAATGTGGAGCTCGGAAGCAGCAGGAGCTTTCATCTTTATTCTACTTTTACTCCTGCTATTCTCCCCAGCCCTGACTGGCTGCTATTTTTTTTTTTTTTTACTGTCACTATTCATTTGTCTTTCTGTGAAAGCAGTTGGACTGACTGGCTGAAATGGGAACTGAATTTCTGGTCATCTCAGGTGAACACAGGAGAGCTGATAGTTGTCCAGTCTCAGATCCAGTGCAAATGGTTACTGTGATGTTACTGTATCCTGCTTTTCGGTGTGTCCAAATTGTGCTGTGCTCCTTCCTCACTTTTTGGTGGACCAAATGAAGGCTTCTGTTCATGTAGGGTGCTCAGAAATGGTAGAGACTGGTAAAGCCTGTCCTGCTTGTTTCTTTGTTCTTTGCTATTCATAGGCATATGCATAGCCTTTTCATATCTGCTCCCCTCCACTGCCTTCTTGTTTTTTCTTTTTACCCCCTAACACATTACTGGTTCTCACAATTATAAAACCTTCAGGAGAGCCGGGATTACATAAATGCAACATAAATGATGGTGTTTCCCTTTGAGAATCATGATATAAATTTTAAATTCTATAATGAACTTCCATCATGTGGGAAAAGTGTCATGCTTTTCTGAGAAGTGCAAATGAAAATTCCAAATTATCCAGCTTCACAGAGTTACACCTCTTCCACAGAATATTCCATCCCCTCTGTCCTCCTAACCCCCCTTCAAAATTTTATCTGTAGCCTGCTGAGATGGAACACAGCTGTATCAATTGAATCTTCATTCAGTACTTCTGATGTGCAAGCTGTGACCTTCTTCTGGCTTTTTTTGGGCACAGTTCCAGCAAGAAAAGAATGGGGTGACAGTTTGAGGATTTTTAAATTTATTATTTTTTTAAATATCATCATTTTGCCGTCAGGCATCCTTTCCGCAGCCTTGTTACCCGTTAGCTTAATGGTAGACCTTTCAGACTCTGCCCTACTTCCACTGAAGTTGTCTGTGCATCTTCAGTATTTGCATTGAAGGTGTTCGATAAAGGATCTTGTGCTAGTTTCAGTGCTAGAAGGTTACAAAATCTGTTCGTTCAGGGGCACTATTGAACCCTTTTCAATAAGGCATTTGCCTACAGTTTCCTCTGACCTGAATTTTAGGGTGCTCTGACTTGGCTTTTGGCCCTGCTGGGGGTCTTTTGCTCTGAGCAGTTTTTTCTGCTCAAAAAATGTTTTTTTCTCTTCCTGTTGAATGCAGGAGTCAGAACTGTTGCCTTACAGATTTGTCTGGTCTGCTGCTCTCGCTGTCCCTCACAGTATGATGGGAAGGGTAGAAAAAAGATGGCAATTACAGGATATGGAGGATAAAAGGAGGATGGCAATCCTTTCTTCATAAGTCAACTATAAGTCATGCAGAACCCTTTTGCAGTCCTCGTGGGTTTTTTTGTTTGACTTGAGGTTGGTGAGGATCAGCCTTTTTATGCTGTATGCAAATTTTACCTCCTTGTATAGCACACGCTACCACCATAATTGTAGGATTAAGCTGCTCCTGCTCCAAATAGCACTGGTTTTTACCATTACCATATCCCAGCTGGAGTGGATTGAATTGGTGATACTAGCTGGTTGTCAATTTGAATGGGGATGCGAAGTGATGGCATCTCAGCTTGAACTGCTTGGGAGATCCTAAGGCACCCATCCAAGTGCCAATACCTTCCATGGCCACCTGGAGAAGTAAAACTTTGGTTATCATCTGGTGTTGAGGCAAAGAAATGTACCCTGAACCTACCCAATTCTTCAACTTGTTTTTTGTTATATCTCCTGTTTGTGAAAGGAATAATTTAAGAAACAGTACCATTTAGCCTTGTGACTAAAGTGGAAACTTCAAATCTGCACAGACACTTGCCTTTGTCAAGACCTCAGAGTACTTTGTATGTGTTTTCCCACTGCTGTGTCCTGGTTTTTGAAAGTACTAGAGACAGGTGACAACTCAGTGTTTGAACCACTTCAGTCAGCTTGGGTTTTCTCCATAGCCTTTGCACATGTTAAACTAGTAGGTGACTGTTCTGTCTCAGCAGAACTGGTTTCAAC
The DNA here is from genome assembly GCF_963210335.1 of Falco punctatus. Classification (NCBI taxonomy): domain Eukaryota; kingdom Metazoa; phylum Chordata; class Aves; order Falconiformes; family Falconidae; genus Falco; species Falco punctatus. The sequence continues at coordinate 75,461,760 of NC_137583.1, forward strand.
TTTGGGTAAATGCAAAATAAGGACATGAGAAGGTTGTCTGGTTTCCTGATATTAAATCTCGCCCCCTGGAAAGAGATGCATTACTACATGTATGGGAAGGAGTGTGTGGGGGTGTGTATATATTGTGTGTGCATGTCTCCTGTATGTCTGTATGAGTAGATGTAGACAGCCGATTTAACACTGTTCCCCAAACAACCAAGTCCTTTGTGAAGAGTGACACAGTGGCTTTGATCAACCCAGAGAGCATCTAATGTGAGCTGGATGTGTACCCACATCTGGATAAAGATAAAATGCTTCCCCTGAAAGACGGCCGTTTTCATCAGAAGTTGTGTCTGAGACACATGATCATCTTGTTGTTGACTTTAGTCATCATGCATAAACATAACATCAGAACAGCTTTGTGTGTTTTCAACACAGAAAGTTCATGAATGATATATCCTAATTCTCCTGATGTGTGTAATTTATTTAGAAATACAGTATCAAATCGTTCTGGCTCTTCAGACATGAGTGTAACAATGGAGATGTGCACGTGCTACTGCTGGATCTGCGACAGTGCCTTTGTTTTCAATGCTTTTGTCCACAGCACAATAACTATTTTTTTTTTTCCTTTGGAAAAAACCCACAACTGGTTAATTGGAGACTTCCAACTTCTTTATAAACATATCCTGAAATTTAAGCACCACCAGTATCTTTCCAGGTACAAGTTACTATTCTGATTTAATATCTATATGCATCACTCCTGTATCAAAAAGAGAATGATCCTTATTTGCAAAAGATGGGGCCATGCCTTCAGAATAGGCTTGCTATTTGGGAAGACAGGCAGCCTGAAAGGACAAGACTACAGCAATATTTTGCTTTCCTGCCTTTCATTCCCATCTTTTGTGGTAATGATTCAATTCTTCCCTAAATATGTCATGTATTCACAGAAGTGAAAAATCCCACAACAGTAAAATGCTATGTCTAGATCACCCTACTTTGCTGAAGATTTTGAGCATGAATTGTTTCTAAACTTTGAAATACTTGGGAAATATTTTCAGTAGCCTGCATCTTTGTACTGGCATAAAATATGGCATTCTAGTTAATAAGAGGCATTCACTAACACCTTTCTTATAGGAAGAAAAACATCAGTTATAATCAGAACAGTGGAAAAACTGTTAGCAAATACATCTTATATTGAAGTTATATATGTGAGGGAAAAAATACATTTTTTTTTTTTCCTCCCTTGTTCTTATTACCTGTTTCTTCATAGCTTGCTTTTTCCTTTGGTCTACCTGCTGCTGGATGCTGTAGGCACAGTTGCCTGGGTCAGGCCATTCCTTCAGGAGACAGCACTGCTCCTTTTCCTCTCTTGTATTTTTCCATAGGCTGAAGATTGTGTTGCAAATCTTTTAGTTCAATTTTTCAGTTTTTGTGGGGAGAGGTGGGAGATTTATCATTCAGGAATTATGTGGAACTGAAATACATGCCTCATAATGGGATCTCTTCTTGCAGCATGGGTGGAGTTACTGCTTTCAGGTTTTATAATCAGTATGAAGAGAGCAGCATTTCAGAATTAGAAACTGACCTTTACTGTCTTCTTGAAAGCAATGAAAATGAATATCCACATTATTTTACTTTGGAATGTTCTTCCCGAATAAGTAATAACAAAAAAAAAAAAAAAAAAAAAAAAAAGCTGATAATGCATCCCATTTTTCTGCTGTGATGAAGGGGAACTGGATGGTTCATGGATGGTTCAGAAACTGGTAATAGGATATCATGACCTTCCACCTCTGACCCATTTATTAAAATACAAGCCATGACACTGGAGTCTAAAAGTCTATGGGCTATACAGCTGTAGAATCTGGAACCGTGTATTTCTGAATGTTTAAGTTCTGGGCCACTTGTCACAAGCTTCCACAGCTTCTCAGCTGGCAGCAGATTTAGCTGGAGCTAATTGAAAAGGGAGGTAAGAACAAAATGAATAGAGTAAGCCATGTAAATAAGGCTATATTAGCTGTGCTAAACTGGTGATTTGTATCTGTTCTGATCTGATAAAGCTTGTTTGTCATCCTTGTTTTGTGAAGCTAGATTCAGAGTTTCCTTAATCCATGCAGAAGTGGTACCGACCAGTTTTCTTTGAATGTTACTTTGGGATGTTAGGAAGGAGTTAATGCAGATAAGGATGCTGTGGATCTTTATGCTTTGAGAAGATGTACAAAACTTGCGCTGTCAATGATAGTTAATTTTAAGCATTTTACTTTTTGCTCTGGATCTGCTTTGGAAACTTCCTAAGGCCTTTTATTTTGTCTATAGGTAGCTTTTAAGCTGAGAGTTGGAATTATATAACGAATATACTCTGGGGGGTGGGGTGTGTTAGGCTTAATTATCCCCTGGTCTTCCCTAAGCAGAAGCAACCAAGAAAGTCAAGAGAGTGGTAGGAATCTTGGTGTACCACCATGCTAGCTTCACAGACAGAGTCATAGCAGTGCCAGTGTGGCTGGCTTCCATCTGCAAACATCCTCCCTTCCTTCATAACTCCTAAAACTTGAGAGGACACAGTAACCCAAGTTACTGTGGTACTGACTGAACAAACAACAAACACCACAACTGACTGAAAAAATAATCAAAACTGTACTTGCAACGTAAAAAGAAAAGCTGTTAAGTCAGTATATTTTGAAGTTCTAGTTTGGAAGCGGTCAAAATTGACCTACTTTTATGTGGTCCAAATTTGTATAACTGGAAAAAAATATAATCTGCTTTACTTTTTACACATTTCACCCTCAAATAGTAGGATAACACACACACACACACTCACTCACTCACTTCCCTTTTACCCTATTTCTTTGAAATCCAGTGCGCATGTTTGCTCTTTTGTGTGCTGTGAGGGCTCAAAATACGTGTTTAATACTTGGGAGAACATTTTCATACAGATATTCATTGGATTGTGTGAGGGTTTTATTAAGAAAATGAGAAGACACAAACCCTGACATTTAGCACATTAAACTCTGGACAAGATAAAAATTTGCTTTTGTTTCATTTTTGGTTTTCTCAGTATAGCAGTGCCTACATTGCTGCCAGTGTGAAACTGCCAGTTCCTGAAGGGGCATCCATCCCAAAGTGAAGCCCAGCAGGTCCTAGGCCCATTGACAAAAAGCTATAAAGAACTTTCACACTTTTCCAGGTTACTTTATCTCAATGTATTTGTGGTCCTAAAAAGTATTTTTCAATTTCCAATTATGTGTTTGTCAGGAAGTCTTGGTTATAAGACTGACATGGTTGAAATACTGGCTTTGCATCAAGATTTCTAACAGAATTAACATTTGAATCACTTGAGGCACTATTCACAAAGCAGAGGACTATTTGCATAATCAAAAATGCTTTATTTTGCATGCCAGTGGAGAAGCTATGGTTCACAAATGAAATTCAAGTGATTGGTATTGATGTGTGTCTGTATGCTGCTGTCTATCAGCCTTGATTGCACAAATAAGTACAAATCTATATAAAGGCAAAAGAAAAGGGTTTGGAGCAAAGTGTAGTCTTGATTCAAAGCCTGATTAAAGAGGCTTTGCTTAAATTATCAGTGTAGGGATTAAATGGACTTCTGACTTTAGCAAACATTGATGAGGGTTGGGAGCACTTTTACAGCTGGGTTGCTGCAAGAAGATGGATGTCTTTCTAAAAATATGCTCATTAAAAATTTATGAGCTTGAAAATTGCTCCTTCTATTGAGGAGGTCAAACTAAATAACCTATAAGAGTATATGTTGGTGGATAATGGGTTGAAGACTTAGCTTAACCCTTTTCTGTCAGATTTCTGCCAATAGTCCAAGAGGCTTATGAATTGCATTAATAACCTTCCCATCTCACCATCAGCCCATGCGTTCATGTTTTTGATTCATTTTTACATCTGTGAGCAAGAAGGTAGAATGTCACATTCAAAGAATTTGCTTCTTTGTGCGTGAATAACTCCTGATCAGAGTTCAAGAGCATAAAGCAACTTCTAACCTCTTTGATGAGGCAATAGGAAACCTCTGGACCTTGAAAAAACCCTTAACTATCAGGGGATTTTATTCTTTATTTTTTTCTAGCATGAACTTCTGATGTATTATTGCTGTTAAATCAAGTTCTTTAGTGAAGTTTGGATGACAGAAATTTTAGTTCCATGAAGAAATTTGGGTTATAATTATTGCAACTTCAGATTATTTGACTTTGAAAAAGAGTATGATGTGATCTAGCCTTTTACTTGCTAATGTGTGTCAACTAATTCAATAAAAAACTTATCAAGGCATGGTATGAAATTTTTAAATGAATTTTGTGACATTTTCAAGGCTTAACTGACTTTTAGATGGATTTAATTTTTTTTTTTTAATAAGGGACTTGGAGCTTTCATTATCAATGCTATTAAGTTCTAATTAATTTTATTTATTCAAAAATACACTCATTAAAAGCTTGAGGTTTAAATAAAAAATAAAAGAAAACGAGGTTTAAATTAATTAATCTATGGGTTTTAGCCTTCAGTATCACAGTATAAGCTTTCATTCTGGTGTGTGTGTGTTTACTTTTAAGTTACACCTCTGGAGTAAAATTATTTCTCAGATGCATCTAGGTCTGGAAACTAGAATAGAAATTGTGTTAATGTCTATTTTATCAAAATACTTCAGAGTCTAAGCACACTGTTAAAAGAAGTATGTCCCTTTCTGTACATTGCTTTGGAGCTGTCAGCAAAAAAAGGTGTATTTTCCTCTGGTTCATACATGCAAGTTCTTCACGGTGTTTCCTGTTTTTATGGTTGAGTGAAGTGCATAAATTTAAAGCAGTTCAGTTTCTCATTAATTTGTTTTAATTACAGAGGCCATTAACCTTGTAAAATCATTGAAAGATTTATAAATCTACATCTCTGAGAATTAATGTGAACAAGTTTATAAAAGTTTCTTAAGTGAATGCACAAAAGCACTAGATTTTATTAAGCCCAGTAAAATGTTGGAAAAATATCTGCAGATAATTATACACTCCTTCATGGTAGTGATACCACCGCAGATCCTATGGTGTGTAGCACTCATGTAGTTAACCTTAAAGATACCTTCAAAATATGGATACCTCACTGTAGTTTCTTTTCAGATAGATGGTTCTTAATATTTTACATGTAGCTTGTTTGAGCACAGCAGATTTTGGGAGAGGAGTGTGTTTCACTGCCTCAGGCCAGGTTTGTTTATCTGGGAGATCCTGTCTGTTTCAGATGTTACCAGGTTGTCATATGCAAGCATCCTAATCAGCTGGGGGAGAGGCATTTTGATGGGACTGTTGAAGTCTGTGATCTGTCATCACTGGGATGCTGAGCCCTCATTAGAAGTAAATGAGTAGTGCCTGTTTCATGGACTGATCTTTCCTTTTTCTGTTTGGGAATATTCCTGTTCTGCTTTCATAGGGCTGGTGCTATTTGAAATAATTGAACTGAGGTGAGAATTTAGGGAGGATGTTTAAAAGCCTTGTGAGTGTTAGCACTTTGGCTGCCACTGTTGTAATATGCGTATCCGAACTGGAATGTACTCTTAGACTTTTGGATGTAATCAGTTCTTGATTTTTAGCCAAAGCTTTCTGGCATGTGCTGAAACAGGGATTTAGTATTCCTTGTGTAGTAAGTTCCTTCGGAGGTGGAGTTTACTGTTGCAAAGTGTCTGATGTAGCGTAGATACTAACTAGCCATGCTGATGGAGGAAAGAAATTCATTAGTGTCTATGGGTACTTGCTTCTGTCCTAATTTCTGTGACCTTTTTCAGGTCAGACTGGGTTCCGTTGGCAGAAAAACTCGGTCCGCAAAATTTGGTGGTTTGTTGAAGCTGTTCTTTGATTTACTTGGGATGAGGATGATGAGCAGCATATCACTAGTAAAGAGCTCCAAGGACTTACAGAGCCTGAGTGGTGTTTGCCGGCATGTTGAGATGTTCTCACTTTAATGGTAGAAACTAAAATGTATTTGACCTTTTGCAGTATCTCAAAATGCAGATGAACTTGCTTCAAGAGCTGCTTGGAAAAGGCTTATTTATTTAGAGCAATATGCATTCCAAAGACTTTCAGAGGTTCAGAAACTGCTTCAAAGCAGCAATGGTTTTATTGTATTCCTGAACTTTGGTCTTATGTGCATGAAATTGTTGCTTCCAGTGAACTTAAACTGTGCAGTCGCATGGCCCTGAGGAGTCTTGTGTCTGTGTTGGGCAGGTTTGGCTTCAGTTGATGAGGTGATAGTTTCATCTTTGACCATGTGTTACCGATACATTTGTAAGGAGATTGTATCCTATAGCTCTGTGATGTTCCGGTCTCATACTGGCAACATACAGATATACTGAGTGGTCTAGTCCAGTCTGTGTTTGGTCAAATCAAATTAACAGCTAAAGTTTGATTTCTGTCCTCACTTGATCTTTGTGGATACAAAGGAGCTAATTAGTCAGAGTAGCTACTACACTTACTGATTCAGCCACACAACCTGTTAGTATTATTTGATTTAGTCTTTCTAATTGAAAATGGAAGCTATAGAGAAATACAGTGGCCTAGGCATGTTGTAGTTCTTCTAGTTCCTATTGCTTGCTAAGGTGCCCTGCTTGTTTTCTCTTCCATTTCTCCTCAGGAACAAAAACCTTTGTGCCTCGTGTTTGGTTACCAAGTCACTTTTGTGTTCAGCTATAATAATAAACAAGACAGATTTGAAGAGACCCACTAAAAATTGTCTTTATCTCAGCACTTGTGTACTGTGTGGGATGATGAACCACGATTTAAGCTCTGGGTTTTTGGTTTGTTGGCTTGTCCTGAGCTTGTGAATGGCGTTCAAGTCCCCTTGTGAAACTGGACTTTTATGTGGCAGTTTTCATTGCAAAAGTTTCAGACACTGCCTTTCCCCTTCGTAATTAGTTGCGGGTTTTTTTTTCTGATATCGACAGAGTTAAAAAATATGCATGCATTATCCATGTGTTTTTGTCCCTTATTCACTCCTATTTCTTCTCTAGCCTTCTTGCTCCCCTTTCTGCTGTGCTTTGGCAGCCTGGAAGAAGACGACTGCCCCACTGTCCATGCCTGGGCAGGGGTCAAGAGGAGAACCAGGAGAAACGGCAGTTAATAGTAGGTGTTGGTGTGAGGAGCTCAGAAGGAAGATTACAACTACAGCAGTGGGTCTGAAAGAATACAAATTACAGAGGCCATTCAAAGCAGCACGAGGTGTAGAAAGCAGTAACAGAAAGATGGGAAGGACTGGTGACTTTGGCCTCAGCCAGGAGCCTATGGGATGGAGACGGGGAGTCTTGCTTGGACAGAGCTAGCATTTCCCACCCTTTTTGTCATTAGCGGGGTTGAAGAGGGGAGGGAACAGAACTGGAGCAAGGGATTTGGAGATCTGTTCAGCCAAGAACAGGTTTGGGATTGTGATTTTAGGGAAACTGTCATAAGAGTTTTGCTGCTGACACTGTCCTATGTATAACTGATGTTGGAGCCCAGACTTCTTGGCTTGAATTTCTTTGGCTTCTGCCAAATATCTGAATGTTTAAGTGTGCTCATGGAGGATGGATTCTCTGGGTGATTTTAGCTGCTAAAGTGCAGCTTTAAAGTACAGTTTTCCACTGACTAGATGTGAACTTTGACAAATTGGACAGATTTTCACAGAAATGAGAAAAATAATGTCCTTGACCTTAAGTGTAACTTTTGAAGGCCATCTTTCAGTGCATGAGATCTGAGAACTGTTTGAAGGAAAGGTTACCAACATTAAAGGGCATATTTGTTCTCTAGTCCTCTTTTGGAAAAGGCTGACCTGTTCTGACTGGAACAAATGCTGTTAGACGCAAATTGTAAAAGATGAGGACATTTGTTTAAAGTTTGGCAAGGCAATGTGACATCTTACAGGAACTGGTACTTTAAGAGGCAGTGCTATGAGTATTGCTGCTGTCATTGTTAATTACTATGATTCTATATCTGGAAAAGCAAACAGTAAATTGCTGTAATTATAATTGATGCATGACACAACAGGATGGAAGAACTGAGTATATTTTGGGGGGGCTGGGAAGTGATGTTTTGTATCTGTATGTAGTAGACAGACAAGCTGTTGGCTGTTCATTTGGCCTTTAAAAAAAAAGAAATAAAAAATTCTTACCACCTGTGGTGTTAATGGGTTATGCTGGCAGATCCATTTAATGTATTTTCTCACATTTTCTTGGGTGTGTTTTAGTTATGTTGTTGCTCAGAATGCCTTCCAATATGGATTTAGATCCATAGTTTGGTGTCATGCATCTATACAGGTAAATGTGAATCTGTACTTGAAAATTATGGGGATGTTTTTAGCAAAAGTAGGAGGACAGAAATGACTAGCTTACTTCAACTAGGCCTCTTCTAAGTGTCACTTAACTTTTGCATCACCCTGTCACTATCAGCTATGGCTGTCAACTCTGTGAAGCTGACACATTCCTTCAGACCATCTTTTCTATTCTAGCACCTCTCCTGCTTTCTCTGAGGGCCAGCTGCTTTTTAAAGACACATACCAGGGCTTACCATCTTTTGCTTAAAGGAAAATTTTTGTCCTTTAAAATACAAATTTCAAAGTTTAACGATGTCCACAAGGTTTAAGTAAGCACATGCTGCTCTAGACCATGACATGATAATACAGATCTTTGCTGTCACTAAAATATAAATTTATAAAGTTTGAAGTCATCCTGATTTAGATTCTGTTGCATTCCAGGCTCAATAAAGCAAAAATCCCAAGTATCAGGGCTTTTTATTTCATCCTCATGGGTTGCTCCTTAAATTAATTTAACATTGTTTATGGGTGCTGTGAACTACTAGAGTAAATGACAGGGTAGAAACCAAGGTAATACCTGGAGACTACAAGGTAAAGGCAGGAGGACAGCATATCTGTTCCTTATGAGCTGATAGGGCCTTTACAGGTGAAAAGAACTCAAACCATATTTTCAGATGATGTGATTGCAAAGTGGATGACCAGCAGCATTGGCACTAAAGGGCTTTGCTGTTGGTACAACATTGTGAGCAGTTTCTGATACAACAACTTTCACCTGATTTAATTTGGAAAAAAATTTAACCTTCACTTGAATTATCACTGGGTTTTGTTGCTGTAGTGTCTATCGGCTTGCTTCATCCCTTTGGTTTTTCTCATGTTGGAAATGAGTTTACAAGTTACTTGAGGGAATCTTGCCATTTTGTAGTTTGCATGCTTAGCATGCTTTTAGATGGGAAAGAAAAATTTAGTGCAAACCTCATGGGCATCAAAGAGATCTAGCCATAATTAAGGTTATTTCCTGTTCTTTAAAATGTTTTTTACATCTCTAGTCGTTCATTATTTTGAGTTGCTTTTTAGTGTAAGTTACACTATGACTGGATTTCATTCACTTTATTATGAAATCCTTGTGTTCTTCCCATACTTAGTCCATGTCATTTTCTTTTCACTTACAGAATAAACATGTCTTATTTTCACTGTGATTTATTTTGTTTACTAAAATATATGTAAAAATAATTATTTACTATCTTTCTACTGAGACTGCCTTTCTTTAACCTCTAAATCATTCCACAAAGCAATGCCATATCCATTCCAGTGTTATTTTCCAGCAAAGGGTGAAGAAGCATGTTGAGCCTCACCCACCCAGAAGAAGAAAATTGACATGATCCTATAAAGGCTCCTGTCTCACTCCCTCTTTGAAAAATAGCAAGACATATGCCACAAGCCTTTTTTTCTTTTTTCTTTTTTTTTTTTCTGCTGCTTAAAGTGCATGCTGATAAATCTGTCTGCTTTTTGTGAGACATTTTTGCTGAAGGAAATGGCCCACTGAGAAATAATAGCAAAAGTAATTCTTTTTAAAAAACAGCTCTTCTGTAGAATTCCTCATTTGTAAGTAGTGGTTAAAGTATGCTGGTAGGCAACTGCATTTCATGTTAATGCAATTAAATTCTTTCCTAGGATGTCTTTCTGTCTTTTATATACAAAAAAATTACTGTAGGTAGATATGCGTTAAATGATTTCTTGTCATATTGATGCATTGGGAAAAGTGAGTCACAAAACTTGCACTGACTTCAGCAGGACATAAGTTTCAGTATCGGTGTTCAGTTTAGTCCCTTGTTTAGACAGTGTAATACTAATATTGTAGGTATACTGTTTACAGCAGAGAATATTTATTGCAGTTGCAAAGTCAATCATTTAGAAGTTGTCAGATCTAAGTTTACATGTGAAAACTTAATTTTGTCCCTTTGTGTACTGTTCATTCTTTAATTATAGAACAGCACCATGTTTGCTCCTGCTATGTAATCTCTGCCTCTTGATGAACCGTTAATTCTGTGTTCTTGATGGGTGGCTTTAGCTATATGCACCCCCTGTGCATTATTAGAAAACAGATAGTTTTGAGATTTTTCTGGAACACTCATTGTTGTGCTCCGACCATTTGTGCATCTTCTCATCACCCCAGTTGCTGAGAGTCCTTTTAAATGTTGATTTTGAGATGGCTTGAAAAGTACTTGCATAGCACTGGGTAACAGCAGTATACAGGGTCGCTTGGGGTACTGTAATAATTGTGTGTACTCTGTGGTTCTGATAATCATGAATGAAGATCAGAAGTTGGAAAGTCCAGAAAATGAGGAACATGGTGACGCTATCAGCTTGAGTGACTTAATGTGATGTTCAGCCAGTGGTAGAGGTTAAGGGTAAAGATCAGGTTGGATTTTCCTCTGACTTGATCCTGATGGACTTTTCAGCTTCTTTGATGGATGGGAAGGGTCCTTCCACTGAAGCTGGGCAATAAAGCTGGATCAATTCAAACTTGGGCCTGTATAAAAGAAAAATTCAAGCAACCACTTCTTCCTTGTGTGGAAAAAAAGTGAAAGAGCTGGGAACAGTTAACAGGTACAAGCACACAAGTTGGTCATTGCAGGGTAAATTAGGCTGTGAACTTGCAGGTTGTCAAAGTGTGAGAAAAATGCAAGATAGATATGAAGCAGCTGTGTGCTGAAAGCTTGTACCCTGGCTTATCTCACAGTAGTGACTTCAGGAATGTGTGTATATTGGAGAAGCTGAGTTAGTGTTGCAGAAGCTCCTATGAATGTAGTCCATCTTTGCTTTGAGTGCTTGGCTTGGCATTCTTTTTTTAATTTGGAATTTTGTTTTTGTAATTTTCAAAGCGTTTGAAAAAGCAGGTGGAAATCTGTATTCTATTTTCTGGTGTTGCATCTGCACTCCAATGTTTCATCATGTTGCAAGCTTTTATATGGACACATCCTGCTTGAGCTGAAATGCTAGCTAGTAGCTGTCATAGGTTGCTTCTGTCTGTAGACTGAAATTGGAGAAGAATGAGGAAAACTGCCAGGCGTTTTCATTTATTCCTGCTGAAAGTAATGGGTTGTTAATCTGTGGGAATCTTGGGTTCTAATATGGGTGTCAGTGAAGAATATGTGCTAGTGTCTGCAGGCTCCTGTCTCCTTCTCCCTAAGCGTGAGTGCTTGCCTGCCCCATGCTCTGCATCCTGTCTCTTTTCTGTCTTGTCTACATGCTCTTACTTTCCACTTAGTGTGTTTTTCTGCCTGTGGAGGCTGTTCAGTTGTCCTCTGGCTTTTCTTTCTCCTTACCCAGCTGTCCTAACATCCACTGTGAACCACAGCCCCTCATGCTGTCTCCCCTCTTCTGTATTCCTTCTTCCTTTCACATTGCTTATAATTTGACCAGATTTAGAGGGGTTTCGTGGAGATGTCAAAATGTGTATTTCTGTTTTAAAGGTCTCTTTATTTCCAGATTTTGAGTCTACTCCAAAACATTGGGTTTAGAGTTGTGGGTGTTTTTTCAAGGGGAAAGTTACTCAGTGGATTACCAAGGTGTAACTAAAGCCTGTTTTTGGGGACATGAGAGGAATTGTTTAGACTGAAAATGTACAAAAAAGTCATCCTAAGGTAGATATCGATGTAAAAAACTATCTGAGAATTCAGCAAGATAACAAAAGACTAGTAACAACCAATGACTGTTTTATTAGTAGACAGGTACTAGTCACAGTCATGCTATGCAGCATAAAATGTAATAGACTTCTGCTTTCACATGCTACATGCATTGTAGAGTTGTTTTCTGTACATATTATCATATTTTTGGTTTACACAGTTTCCTCCTCTTGAATACTGAAATGGACAATGAAGGCAAGATATGACTGGCTGCTACAAGATAGGAGTAGCATATAGAAGTCTTTTTCCATGGGAGTCTGGCTTTGATAGGATGTTGTCTCGTTATTTTTAACCTCCATCTGTACTTGTGTCTGAAGAGCATTGGGAACAATACACAATTCATATCTAGAACATAATGAAAGAGACATTCATTTCACATGACAGCAGACTTCTGTGTATCTGTTAGAATAATATATTGTAGTGCTTTTTGGAGCTTATTTGATCAGTCCTTCCAGTGTTTTGTTCCAGTTCAATAGGCAAAGAGGTTTCAGCAGGTTTGTGACTTGGCATTTTGCTTAGGGGACTACAACTGTAGTGAGAAGAACCTCTGAAAATGCCGATGTGTTGTTACACATGCTTTTTTCTGTATTTCTTCTTTGATAACATACTACACATTCAAGTAGAAACAGCAAGTAGAAATTTCACAAATAGAAAAAGTACTTGGTTAAAAGTTCAACCCAATCCTGTCAGCCTGAATTTCAGACTGAGGAGGGTAGGTGCAGCTGATGTGATCCATGTAGTCCCTCCAGCAAAGCAGCCCACAGTTGGAAGGGGTAGCAAATCCTTTCTTGCAAGGATGTGAGGCACTGTGTGCTTCCTTAATGCTAGACCGTGATTTTTTTTTTTACTTAATGAAAACTAGAATAAGGACCATTTGTTAAATCTAGAAGAGACTGTTATGAAGTTGGAATTGATTGTAAGGAAGGTAATTCAGCTAAGCCTACGTAATAGCACTTTGGAACGATTTGATGCTTTTTCTGTTCTTCTTGTAGCTTATGTATTCTCTTGAAATTTGTTAAGAAACTTCCTCCTAGAAATCTGTCAGAGCTGAACGGTGACCTATATTCCTTTATTGTATTGTGTCTGCTAAGATCAGAGTGGAAGCTGACAGATTCTGTGCATTTATAGGTATGCAGCACAAAAATCAACTACTTGAGATTACAAGTGATGATCATTCCGCAGAATATATCTTGTGGTGAGAAGAAGGAAGTCTGTGGTCAGTGTAGTCTTACCTAGGCTGTATAGTTTTCACTGCATTAAATTTTGTCATGCAGGGTTGTAGGAAAGCAAAGTTATTTGGTCATAGTAAATTATTTTAGGTGGGTGAACTGAAAAATAGCAAAGTGTAGATTTGGGGACTGCATTTCTAAGGAGGAAATTTCTGCATATTTATTGCTGCAAAACCAACAGAATGCTGAATTCCTGTCTCTGTGCTAGAACTGTGAGCAGCATTCTGCACACAAGAAGTCCTGCTGTGTGGGAAGTGGATGAGAAGCATAAAGGACATTGTGCTCTGAGACCAAATTTAAAAAATTGCCATAGAAGATGTATATATGGAAACACAAGTTGCTGGAAGGGAGGCAGAACTTACGTACTTTGTGCAGGCAATAAAACACGTCTGCATATGTTTGTTCAGAAGACATGATGAGGGAAAAACCCTATGAATGTTTCCTCCCTAAAGCTGCCTTTCCAGGAGAGCTCAGACACTGTTCATGTGAGGAAGTTGCCACTCCGTCAGAGAGCACCATTGTGATGCAGAATGTGACAAGCACAGAACTTTACAGATACGGTGTTTGGCTCTGAAGCAAAACAAATTATTTGTTTTCATGGGAAATGGTGAGCACCGGTACGTTGTAGCCCCAGAGGTCACCTCAACTACTGTATGCTGAGCAAAGCAGACTTTCTTAGCTATACTTTTTAGAAAAGCGATGGGAATATCATAGCCTTTGCATATACTGTGGAATCTGAGGAGGTATCAGCAGCTGTTGTACATTCCAATGAGTATAAGCAGTATGAGATTGACTTCTACTGCTGAGAAAGGCTTCCAGGTCACTGAAATACCAGACAATTAGAATATCATGGGTGATTCTTCTATCTGGAGCTGCAGTGGAGATACGTGATTTTTCACAAAGTAAGCACAAGATGATAGTCAGGAATTGCAAGACTTAATTGATTGTGGTAGGAAGATCTGAGAACCGTAACTGATGTTCAAGCTTAATGCGCTTGCCACATCTGAAAGTACCATCTCTGCTAGTGCTGCTGGTGAGAAGCTCTTCTTGCATGAGGCCTGGGAGTCGACAGTAATGGTTCTTTTGTTGATTTTGACATACAGCTGTGAAATCTTACTTTATGGGCATGCAGGAATAGCCTTTTTCAAAACACTTCAAGTCAAGGCTGATCTTAAAGTCACAAAGCTTTTTTAATGGAGTGTCAGGCTTGAGCTGATGCTGTAAACTGTGCAAAGCACTAAATTTACTGATGCTACTCAGGTTTTGGGTAAGAGTTGGCTGCAGTCCATCTGGCTTGGCTTGCTTGTGGAGTGAGTGTACTTCAGAACCTAGCTCATCTGCGAACCGCAAAAAAATCCTTGACCAACACAAGCAATAAGGCAGCTTGCCAGAAGCTCATAATAGATCAGAACATCCCCCTTTTTGGAGGAGAAGTCTGTGATGGTTATTCAAGCGAATACAATGCATTTCCTTTAGGTATGCAAATATAGTTATTAGCCCTTGACAGGGAAGTGCTGAGTATTGGTACTTTTACTGGCTCAGGTCATGAATTTATGTACAAGTCACATAAATTATAATCTTGGATGTTGTTAATTATTGAAGTATGTCACCAATTCCTTTGCCCTGTTTTTTACTGCTAGAATTTGCTGTAACGGAATGTGCAAACACAGGTGACAGAAGAATGAGGAACAGACTCATTCAAACACATATGGTGTTTTGTCCGAAGTGTTTTAAAAAAAGCACTATAACCTTATTTGCTGCTGTGACTCCTTTAAACTCTTTGGGGAAATGAATTAAAAGTGCTGCCATCTGTTTTTCATACATATTTAATACTGAGGGTAGAAAAAGAATGCCAGCAGTTTTGAAGCAGTATTACCTAATTTTGTTTTTAAAGATATGTGCTAAGGATACAGGGAAGTACTAGTATATTGGTCTCACTTTTGTGAGTTGCTGCAATACTTTTTCAACAATATTTTAGTCTTTTTATCTCAAAAGAAAACAACTTGCTGTGAAATCTATGGGTGATAATCACTGGATGGAGATGGCATTCTCTGGGAGAATTACTTTGTTGTAGAAGTAACATCAGGCACAGCAGCACCTCGCTTCTCACTAAGCTCCAGTAGCAGCTGCACTGACAGCTTCAAAGATGAAGCCAGGCCTGTCTCAAGCTGATGCTGATAGATTCCATGGACTCTTTTTCATTCTCTTGAATGTGAATTCCTGGGTTTTGTCTTTGAATTAGTGGAGTTCATCCAAAGTTTTATCCCCTCCGACCAAAAAGTTGCCCAAAAGAGGAGGTATATTTGTTGTTTGTTCTGAAAGGGGATGGATGTTTCTGGGGAAAAAAAAAACCCACACCAAGCACCATCAGTTCATATTTCATTTTGTTTTTAAAGTACTCTGTGGAGGAACAGCTTTCCTATTTCAGACAACTTTTTATTTTTTTAAAACACCATCCCCCCCCCCCCCCCCCCTTTTTTTTTTTTAAGCAACGAAGCAGTATTTTTGCAAAGACAGGCACTCTCCAGTATGAGTCCTAATAGAAGAGCACACGGGGTAATTCTCTTACTTTCACCAGTTACGTTTGGTTTCTCACAGTATAAATCGATAGTGGAACTTCTTATTTCTGCAGTGTAAGATTAGTGCAATTAAGATGATTTTGTTCTCTGTGCTGTATTATTTACTGTATTTCACTTGGTCTAATGGAGAAGACAGAAATCTCACCCTGCAGGTGATGTTTTGTAGTTCTTGTAGTATATGGCAGATGTTGAATACTGAGACTGTAAAAAGGGAGAATTGGACATTAGAGAAGATAAATAAGCATGGGGGAGGGGACTGAAGAGGAAAGACAGTATTTGCAGAGACTTCAGGGTGAGTTGCTTTCAATGTACTGTTTAAGCTTTAATGACCCATATACAGATTTTAGCAACAAAGTAATGGCCAACCAGAGGAATTCAAGGCCTCAGGTGATAATCTGAACAGCCAAAGCTGACAGAGGTCATAAATACTACTACAGTTTGATACAGCTCTGCTAAGAGGCAATTTTCATGTTCACAATCTCTCTTCATGTGTGGTTATTTGACAAGGTTTGAGGGAAGAGGTGGCAAAAGCTCAGTTACTGCAGGTGAACTTTTCTTGGGGTTCCCCCAGGTTAAAAGTTCTTGTTTCTGGCAGAAGGTACTTTTCAGAACAGTTGTCATTATTTGTTGGTGTTCCGGTAGCAATTTTTTATTGTTGTCCTTTAAGAAACGCAACATATCCATACCTCAGCCTGATGGAGCACCCTCCAAAGGACAGCAAGAGGTAATAGTGCTGTGGAAGCTCTCTAGCTTCCATTTTGCACAGCAGTGGAGTGAGGCAGACATTTGGTGTTTCATTATTTTCTTTGACAAAAGAAGGGTGACAGAAGAAAGTTCCACATTATTTGGTACAGAAATATGCCACTCATTTGCATGTCTTTGTATCTATTACTTACTTTGCTGGGGTGACTGATAGTCCTGCTCAGATGTGTGCATGAGATGGCATGCCACCAATGACAGAATGACATTAGTAACAACACATGGCTTGTCAGCATATATTGCTAAAATATGCCATGTCTTGTGGAACATGAAATATGAAATACAGTGTGAACATTAAAAATGTATTATGATGTAAAAGAAATTTAGAGAAGGAGATCACCTGGAAGTTCACTAAGTCTTTGTCAGTAATCTGAAAACATGAGCTAGTGCCTTTAAAAAAAACAACAAAAAAACAGGTGAGAAAATACCATGTGTTTATTCTCATGAGCTAATACAAATGATTCCATCAAACCTGTGCTGTCTTTTGAGAGAAACGGGAATTATTGCTTAAAACACTGCTTTTAGGATAGTTGTTGCACTTCGTTTAGAAAGCAGCTCTGTTGTGTTGGATAGGAAAGATGATGTTTTGAAAAGACATGCTTGACCTTTGTTTGAGACAAAATATCTTTGGTGTCTGACCAGATGTTAGTGATTGATCCACTTAGGGGAGGCTGCGTAAGGAAAGAATCTCTATCTATAGCTCATTTTTGCCTTGAAGTGAGGTTGAGTTTGATGAGCAAGGTGGAGAAAACAGCACTGAATGGGAAGGCATGATCTTCAAGCACACTCAATGTGTAGAACTCATGAACATAGAAGATAACTCAAGTTGGGTTATGAAACTCAGATGTCAAAAAAATCATCCAGGTCACTAAAAAAAAAGCCAATCAATGTAATTTTGATCCTTTTTAAGATAACATGTATGTTTTGCTTTTCAGCTTCTCTTTTGAAAGGATTGAAACATGCTAACATTGTGCTGCTTCATGACATCATTCACACCAAGGAGACCCTGACACTTGTGTTTGAATATGTGGTGAGTAAAGTAACTAATTTCTGGATACGGTCCAGGGTGCATTGAAGTTGATAGAAAAGCTCTGCTATTGAGGTCTATGGATCAGGCCAAAATAACCCTTTTTTTTTCTTCAGGAGAGTGGATGCCATAAGAGATGATGCTTTTTTTTTGTAGTGGAATAGGCTAAAAGTGAAAGGCTGGGCTAGACCAGGTTCAGAGGTGAAGTGGCTACTAGGGCTCTTGAAGGACCTTATACTGGTTAGATGGCTGTTCAAACTGGTTCTTTATTCTGCTTCCTTGTTACAATTTATTAGAGCTTTTTCTTTATTGATGTGATAGGTTAACTTTAAAATAGGTGAGGATAATGTAGATAAGGAGGAGGACAGGACTGAAATGTTTAACAGGTAATAAAGCGTGTAGCAAGTTTAAATGGCTTCTGTTATGCCTGGCTTGCGCATAGTGTCTTTTTATAAGTAATGTCAGTAAAAAAGAAGTCTGGCACATGCAATTTAGAATTTTTGATTATTTTTTTTTTGCTATGACTAGTTTTTTATGTACTAATTAAAACTTCAATTTACATAGTACACAGTGTAATGATCTGATTGTGTTCAGAGTGTTACTTTCCAAAGTCTTGGGCTTGGCCTCCTAATTAATCTTTTTAGTTTATCTAAGACAAACATATGGCATTTTTGTAGAACTACTTCAGCATTTAGCTGTGGAATTATCCAATGTACTATTATAATTAACATCCTAATTTTCACAGATGGGTCCAAGAACATGCAGTTTAAAAGAAACAAATTTGTTTAGAGAAGGTTAGGTTTTCAGTATAGTATCTGTTATTGTGTTGTAATCAGGAAGACACTGCATTTATAAAGTACAGTGATTACTAGTTTTAGTACATCCCTACTTAAGACAGATGGAATTGTTTTGGTGTTTCTTGGGAGTATACCTTAATTTTTACATGATAATGCATACGACATCTTGTCTGGAAAAGTCATTCACCTTGTCTATTTACATGAAAATGCTACAGTGTAATAATGTGGGTGTTCGGCTACAGAAGCCTACAGGATGGTTGCATGAAGTACATAGTTTTTTACCTCAGGTATAGAAATATTAATGAAAAATTAATTCCTTTTCTTAAAATTGGTGATTCTTCTGCTCCTGACTTATACACTGAATTAGCATGGGAAGAGCCTTGATATTTATTTTTATGTAGTGGTCAGTTTAGACTTATTTATGAGCACATCTTGCAGTCCCTTTTATCAGCAGCTATTTTTAACTGTATTCATCAGAACTGGTTGAAATATGAGATCTGCAGATTATTTCTCCCTATAATAGATGTTTTTGCCTATTATACTAATGTTCAATTTCTGGATTTTACATCTGGTAGTGGTGTTTACAGCCTGGCTCCCAGCCACATGTTATATCATGTTGCTGTCTGTGATAAGCATGACCACGAGACTATAAGCTTCCTGCAGTGGCTGGTTCTTGTGGATTCACTTAGTTGTTTGTTTTTCAACAGGGTGCTGTTGGGATCAACCCTGCTGGTGGCTGCACTTTTTAATTCCCACATTGTTTGGTAGCTATTGAAACTGTTTCAGGATCTCATTTAGCAATGGTTTCTAGCAACTGATCCAAGTGTAGTATTTGAGTATTTTGGCTGGTGGGCAGAGTCAAGGTGGTGTTCAGGAAGAAGGGGAGGAATGCATTGTTCTCTCCGGCCAGCCTAAGGACTGTATTGTAATGATGTAAGTTGCTCCTGTGCCTTGAGACAACAGAATTGCTTAACAAAAGTCTGGTTTTATTGTTAGGTAATGTAAAATTTAGGCTGATCAAATAGCTAAAGCCATCTGATAATGCTGTCCTACTGCTGGAGAATGCTTACGTAACCTGAATTGAGTTCTTGTGGGTGTGCATCATACACGTTTTAATTGCATGATTGCAATGACCTTTTTTGTTCCTTTTGTCAAAGAGCTCTCACTCAGTTCATAATACAAATGTGCAGAGGGAAAAACTACAGTTGCCCATTCCTATCCACAGATTGTGGCTGGTTGACTATGCAGTCCAGATGTGTAATTGGTGTTACTGAGCTCTGTGTCTGTAATGTCTATTTTGGTTTGTTGTTTTTTGTTGGGTTTGGGTGTTTGGTTTTTTTTTGGTAACACCTGTACATGGTTATGCCATTAATTAGTGATTTGTACTGAAATCAGTAGAAATATTAGTGTGATTAAAATTACACTGTAACATACTTTTTTTTAATGACTGAGGCCTAACAAACCTAGAAGGGGTTGGATTTGATTGACTTCATAAAGTAACATCATGAAACTGATAACATTGTTGCCATTAATCACTATTGGCCATTTCAAACATAATAAAAACCATCTGAGTGAGATGTCATGATTATATTAGGGATCAACAGTTAGTGATCCAAGAGTTCTAAGAAAATGGAAACTTTGGGTCGCTAGGTCGGTGACGATCCATTGGGAAATTAATACTGATGAAACATCTGAGGTTATCAGAGGTGTTCTGTTTCAGCGTTGACCCTGAAAGAGTAGAATGAAATTTAATTTCATGTAGCACCTTTCATTGCAAAATGCATTGCAGTTACAAGATAAAAGCTGATAGCAGAATAGCCTCTGAAAGGAAACAGGGCAGTGATTAAATTCTCTGGGTACCTCAAATTAGAATTTTCTTTTTATATGGAAGTCTGTTAGATGAAAACATGACAGAGCTTTTTAACTTTAACCTTGCTGGTCCCTAGAAGCAAGAAAAGTCAATCTTTAAAAATTCTATCTGACAGTTGAATCTATCTGACAGAAGTTCATTTTCCATGTAAACATTTTGGTGGTGAATGTGAAGCTGTACATTTCTGTGGAAGAAAAGGGGGACTTGCTTCTTTTGAATGAAAGAACTTAATTGAAAATATTTTAGTATATACAGTAGCTTGTTAGTAGGACATAATTTCTTTGTATGCTTTGGTAACTTAAATCAGCTGTGATTATTGTTGGTCATTCAAGCGTACCAAAAAGGGAGCTGAGAGCTCGGTTTTGTCACCGGATGACTGAGAGCCATTGCTCATTACCTGAGGAATTTTAAAGATGAACTGCTTGGAATCATGTTTATAAAACCTGAAGGGCTGATAGTCTTTCATGTATGAATGGTAGAGGAAATGGTTTCTGTGTAGTTACCTGAATGTATGAAACAAGATCTGAAACAAAATGTGAAATTTTGACACATTTTGCATATGGTATCTGAGACTGCAATGACTTCCAGAAGAAGAAGGTCAGTTCAGCTTTACAGTTCAATGGACGAGTATGACTGTTCACATCAGTTTTGTTCCTCTCCTCTCTAGGCTCTGTTAAGATGTTAGTTTATGCGACCTTGTGGGTGTGCCAGCTGTAGTGCAAGTGTCACTGATATAGCCAATTTTGCCAAAGGAAGTGATGAATTTTACAGGTGAGATCTTTGAAGATGGGTTCACATCTGTTTGTTCTAAAACTATCATTAGCTGCTACCATTTGTTCCTTCACTTACTTAAAAGGAACATGACTGTATTTTGAAACACTTCATTGCTGAAAGGCAGTCCTAACCAATACATATTACTACAGGCTTTGTAGAATGCTAATGAAGTTTTTAGTATTATGCATAATTACTTAAGTATGTTATTATCAATAAATGAACCAGTAACTTGTCCTATTCCTGGCATATAAAAGTGAGCTTGTAAAGCCATACTTTACATTATGCTTTCAATATTTATGAACTAGATTTGAAACAAGAACAGATACATTTATAGTTGGAAGTATGAGTCATGAGTAATACTAATTCTGCCTCAACAGTGAAAAAGCTCTAGACTAATCTAATAGTGTAATTTAAACCCAAGCATTTTCAGTTACTTTGACTATTTTAATTTTTGTGTATGTTTTTTCTTCTTTAAAATTACTTTCCATTAAAGAAGAAAGTTTTAATTCTCTTTGCTTCATTACAACAGCTAAAAAATACAATGAATTGGCTTAATAAAGTTTTATTAGTTACATTTTCCTCCCATTTCCTGTAAGAAAAAAATAGGTGTGAGTTTCTAATTTTTATGCTCATTGCAAATTGAGATATATACTGTTTATTGGAAGTAAGAGTTACAGAGCATGAGATTTTGCGTTTGTCATGGGACATCTTAGAAAAGTATTACACAAGGAAATGGTCAATGCTCATTATCTAAAAGGATCAACAATTTCTGCATTGAAAATTTTGAATTTTTTAGAACTTTTGATAATTTGGATTAAGCACTTTACTGGTTTTTTGGTTTTATTTATTTTATTAGGGAGTGTGTATTGACACTAAGGGTAGGATGGCATTGCTCATTTGTGAAAACAAACAAAATAATCCACATTGTTTTAGTGGATGAGAGAACAGGGGAAATCAGTGGAGTCCTAGAGCTGCTTTTGAGCTTTGATCCCTAGGACTGTTCAGCAATGCTTACTACCTAGAGGAAGTTAGGGAAACTGGGCACAAGAAGGAAGAAGGGGTCTTTTTCATCCTTGATTGAGAGTGAAACTTATTTGGAGGCTGCATTACCTTATTTTGGTGTGAATGTGAGACGATAGGTAATTTTCTGCCCACTTGATGTCCAGGAGTTTGGCCAGCCATGGTAAGCAAACAAAGCTCTGAAGCAAGCCAGATGCCTTTTGGCAGACAATGCTGCTTGCCATGAACATGCTTGTCTACCCTGGGAAGGAGCGGAGCTGCTGAGGTCTCCCAGCATGGGAGCAGTTGAATTTAGTAGTTTCTATTTGCCTTGACCAGAAAAGGAGCCATTCCCCTATTGGTTTAACCCCTGCTTTGGGCTCCAGGCTTGCCCCAAGTTGGGCTACTTAAATTGAAGTCAAAAAGACAACAGAACAAGTCTGAGAGGAAGCAGAGCAAAAGAAAATCCCCGTACTGCTGAGAAGAGGCCGTAAGGGAATATTGCTCTTGGGAAAGCCTTGTTTTTCAAGTTTTAATGAGCAGATCAGTGACAGGAGCTGCTGCTGTCCAAATATAGGTTGCAGATGCAAACAAAGTCAGCTTTGGGAGGTAAGGACTGAGAAGAGATTTCAGAAGGAAATTGCTTGGTGCTTTGCTGAAAGGTAAGGACTGTGTGCCAGACACGGGAATCAGCAGGAAAGGGGGAATGAGAAATTGTATTTAAATTGTCGTGGTTTAACCCCAGCTGGTAACTAAGTACCACACAGCCACTCACTCAGTCCCCCCTCACCCAGAGGTATGAGGAGTAGAATTGGAAAGGAGTGTAAAACTCGAGGGTTGAGATAAGAACCATTTAGTAAGTAAAGCAAGAGCCATGCATGCAAGCAAAGCAAAGCAAAAAATTCATTCACTATTTTCCATCAAGAGGCAGGTGTTCCGCCATCCCCAGGAAAGCTGGGCTCCATCATGTGTAACGGTTACTTGGGAAGGCAAACACCATAATGCCAAATGTCCCCCCCCTTTCCTTCTTCTTCCTCCAGCTTATATACTGAACGTGATGTCATATGGTATGGAATATCTCTTTGGCTAGTTTGGGTCAGCTGTCCTGGCTGTGTCCCTTCTCCATTCCCTGTGCCCTTCCAGCCCTCTGGCTGGCAGGGCCCAAGAAACTGAGAGGTCCCTGACTTGGTATAAACATCACCCAGCAACAACCAAAACCATCAGTGCACTATCAACATTGTTCTTACACCAAATCTAAACCACATCACTGCACCAGCCACTAAGAAGAAAATATCCCAGCTGAAACTAGGAGAAAATATAAATAAAAATACTCCTGCTAGGCTAAGAAGTTTACACAGGTCTGGTGGGAGGAAGAAAGATGATACTCATCATGCTGACTTTGCAAGATCTCAATCAAAGGTTGTGTAGACTTCATACAGAGGGTACGTACTGATGAAGAGATGTGTGAATAAAATTAATCAGGATTTACACCCAACAGATAGGAGGCTGTGTGTATCTGAATTTTTATTCTTTGTACAATATGCTGATGTTTTTTATAACCTTACAAAATATTGGTTGGATTTGCACTGTGCTTTGCACCATTTAATAATTTGCATCTATTATTTATTCTTCTTTTTATTAACTACTGGTAAGTGTGTTCAGTGTAAGTACTGAAAAAAACCACAACAAAATTAAAGCATAAAAAACATTCAGAGCTCAGCTGACAGATGGAACACTGGAAATCGCGTAAGATGTTCTATCTACTGATAGGTCTCAATTATTTTTTCCTAAATTACAGATAAAAATTCCAAATGTCATTGTAGTGCATTAAAAACATATACATGTAGTAAGATGCCTATGCCAGTGATAATGCTTTACTCAATACAGGTAAGGCCACCACCGAAAATAGTAAATGTGTCCACATAAGGAAAACCTGAATCAGGTGGAGACCTGAGGGGGAAAGAAACAAGAAAGAACAAACATCTAGATAAAGGCTTCCGAGGAAAAGTCAAAAGTAAAGTAGGGCTGGTTAGAGTTGGGGGGAAAAAGGATGAGATGGTTACAAACCTTTAAATATCTAATATAGAAAGACAGTGACTTGTTTCTGTGTCAATGGTAAAGAGGGTAAGAAAATCTGAAATTGCACTAAGGAAGAGAAAGATTAAATTATATGAATACCTCTTTAATGGTAACAATAGTAAAGCACTGAAGAAGATAACTACGGGGTGATGGTTTCTCTAATACTGGCTGTCTTTAAGAACAGTTTAGACATTCATTGGAACATCAGAATGACATGTCATTGATAGTAGATATAGGTAAGTTGATTGTTTTTTCTTTGAGAACCTTTCTATGTGTGTCTTTCTGCATCTTATTTTTTATCAGTTAAATATGAATACTTGTAGTCTTTCATTGAAGTTAATACACCTACTTTCCTGTATCAGGAGTTGAAGAAAAAAAAAAGTTGATTTATTTAGTACTTCAAACAAAACTAAAGAAAAATGCTTCTAATTTTAGTATTTGTTAGATTTTTTTTGTTGTTGTGTTTTGGGGTTTTTTTTTAGTAATTATGTTGTAGATTTCTGGACAGCCTACCATCAGTAATATTCTGGTGGCACACCACACATTCCTTATCTTTTAATTTCAGTAATAAACTGGCGTTGTCCAAGTCCCTCTAAGGTGAAACCTGACAGTATCTCAACTTGCACTAGAGACTTGTCTAATCTAAACTTTTTTTTCTCAGACCCTTTAATAATGTGGGTTGTAGCTGCTGCTTAATTCCTCTCAAAATGAGAAGCACTGATTTATTCAGTGCAGACTGAAACAACCAAACAACCAATCAACCACCAACCCAAAACCTGGCTGTTTGGAGAGTGATGATTGCCTTAATTCTAAATCTAAAAATAGATTTTTCATTCCGGAACTAGCAGTATGCAGCTTTGTGCTAAAAAAACAGAAACTTTGGGTGAGCGATTCTGGCAAAATAACACTAAAAATCCTGGAGTCAGAATGAAGAGATCAGTAATTGCAGATGTCATTATAATATGTTTATAGTTTTATGATATAAAAAATAATTAAGGAATGGTGAATAAGAGGAATCAAGCTTGAGTAATAAATAGAGTCAACACTTGAAAGTTAAAAAGGCCTATTCATTTTTTGGTTTTTTTACTACTTTGAGTAAAGAGGATATAATCCATGGAAGCATCATTTTTCTTTTGTGTGCCTTGCAGCCTGAAGTGCAATTTTCCCTATAAAATTTTTATTAATCTTTCAATCATGCATGGGCAGTTAAGATTAGGAGGCAAGGCAGAAAATGGTCACTCAGCCAGTGTGAAGAGAGGTCTACCATAGGATGCTGAAGCTTTTAGAGAAAGTGTTTGCACTTCTCTTTTCCTGCCCTGAAGATTTTTTTTTTTTCTAGCCCAGCACACCACCATAGCAAAGGCTCTTGTGCCAACTCAGCTTGTGTAGGTATGTCTACATTATCCACAGCCGATATTGTGCCAGTAGTAGTGTGGATACTTGGCATGGTGTGGCTGTATGTGGATTGTCATCCTCCCTGCAATGTGTGTGCTCTGTTTACGTGGTCCTGGAGTGAGTATTGTCACCATGAGCTTAGTGGTATCTGCCATGGTCCAACAAGAAACTTTTTGTAACTTCAGATTGATATTTTATTTTTTTTTTAAATATGTGGATATAGCGGGTGTAATGGTCAGTGCTGTGGAAACCTAATGACTTACCAAGTTAAAGAGAAAGTGAACATGCACATGTACTGCAACTTGCTCAGCTTATAAGAATTGTCCCAGCCCTTTGTTGACTTTGGGAACTGTAAGTCCATCACAGTCTACACAAGTTGATGATCTGCTGCTAGGTTTTCATCATACTAAACAGAAATTCCTACAGATTTTTGAGGTGTCATTCTTTTGTTAAAATAATCCCATGAAATTAAGTGTTTATTGTCTCTTTAACCTGATTTACTAAGAAAACAAGGCTGATACAGTTATTAAGGTGGACAGAGAATAAGGAAAAGGATAAACTGGCTTCTTTAGAAAACTGGATTTTGTTGAAGACCTCTTAGTTCATTCAGCAGTTCTTTCCACAGCAGTGTGTATTTCGCTTGTCAAGAATCAGGGACCAGATGAATGAACAGAGATGTGCAATGAACAGAGACTTTGTATCAATAAATACATATTTTCTACTAACAACCAAAAGTCAGGCAACTGTGCATTCCTTTTTCTTTCTGGGATTTTCAGGTAGGTTTGTGTATGTATTATGTACTCCCACCACCAAACCTCCTTTTCTATATATTATTGTTAATGTGATTTGAAGTATATTTATCTTTGTTGACAGTGTGAGAGAAATCCAAGGCACTAGAAACATCTGTTAGCAAAATTGTTTTCATTAAAGGTGTCTTGTGGGGTGTTTTTTTTTCTTTCTTGAATCCCTAATATATATATTTCCCCTGCTGCTCAGCCCAGCTGGTGCTGTTGCCTTCTGCTGTTTTCCTGGAAGTTGCTTAGGTATCACCCAGAAATAGCTTGTAGGATATTTTGTTACCATGGCTAACACCGCATTTTCTCATAGGGGGAAAAGATTGCATTATACAAAGCCATAGAAACACTTGAAAATGAGAATCTATGAGACTTGAAAATACCAGCAACATGAAATTAGTTTAAACCGTGGTGCAGTAATCTGTAGAGCACTTAGGTTGGAGGATACATGTCATTTAAATAGAATTAAATTTTCTTTGTTCTCCTGTCACTTCAAAGTACTCCTACTGCCTATGCTTTTATTGGTAAATTATATTATCAGTTTAAGAATTTGTTGGTGACAAAAGGGAAAGTATTTTAGTCAGTAGAACTGCTAGAGCATAAATAATGTGTGCTCTCCTTTGAACAGAGAGGAATGGCTCGCAACAGCCTCGTTGGAGCAGCACAATCTGTCTGCTGCATGATGGCATCGCTGGCAGCCAAATACTCCCATTTTTGTTTTAATGGAAGGGTTCTTTCACATTGCTGGTTTTACATGATGGGAATGCGGTTGGAAATGCTTCCTGTTCCATTCACAAGCCCCAGGCTCTCCGTGCATTTCAGCTTCAAAAATGACAGCTGAAACCAATTAGGCAGAATTATGGGACAGCTAAGTCACATGGAGATTTATCATGACTGAGGAAGAGGAGGGTAAGAGAATGTATTGCATGGAAAGTAGAAGTGACTAATTTAATTAGAAGAGAATGACAGTCACATTATTATTATGGAAAAGGGCTGGCAAAGTGAGCTCATTTCATGTCACTGGCCATGGCTTTGAAAGGAGACGTCCTGCCCTTTGTCTGAATATGTTTTATGTTTGGTAGCAGTCTTCAATTTATGAGCAAGATAGCTGAGCAAAATAGTTGATGTTAAAGCAAAGCACTGAGCATATCTGAGGACAGTCATAACTTGTGGTCTACTCATCTATTCATAATTAGAGCTCCTTCAAGAGGAGAAGGGAGGAGTCTGAACCATCAACGTTTGCCTCGTTTTTTTTCTGTTTGCATGCTTCCTTTCTCCCAGAAGTAGGATGCAATGTATATAAACCTTGCTTCAGCTGTATAAATACCAGGCTGGATTCTTTTCCCTTCAGCAGATGCTTATACACAGTATACTTGCAAACATAAACATGCACGTGTCTGTAACACAAACCAGGGTCTTGCTGAGTAGAGATGACCTTCATACACTTATAAACTGCCACGGGTATAAAGCAAAACCCAGTTCATTTCTTTGTGTGAGCCTGGAGACAGTATTTCATAAGGTAAATGAAACTTCTTGTGCTATTGTCACGGTGGTTGGTGGTGTGGGGGAGAAGTGAGTGAAAAACTTGACAGAATGAGTCTGAGCAAGCATGCATTTTCCTTTTTTTCTTTTTTTTTTTTTCATATGGGGTGTTTTCTTGTTTTTTGTCCCAGGCTTCAGTTTGCATAATCCTTGTAAAACTGTTGGTTTTTAGACTCTGAGCAGTTAGGTTGGATACGTAACTTAATATCTCCATTATTTTCATGTAGCCGTATGAGTTGTGATACTTGTCTCCATCATAGGGAGGAGAATATTTGAAATTAATTGAAACTTGGGTCAAAAGTAGGCATTGGCTGGTGTGCTTCTACGTATAGTTTGAAAACAGAGGAATGGTTGGACTAGCGTAGCTGAGCGTGAGTTTTCTATTCCCTGTCCTAGGAGACATTGTGCCATCTCTGATCTAACCAGAAATCATGCCATCTGCCCCAGAAAGGTCGGGGGGTTCCTAGTGAAAGTGTAGTTACTTGAGTTGTGCACTGAGGAAAGGGGTTGTGTTTTAACTTGGTGAGAGAAGGTAGCACAAAGGCTTGATAGAGCCTTCTCAAGGATGTGTAGCTGTGTGTGTCAGAATCCTGAAGTCAAGTCACATTCCTGGAGCAGTGATCTTCCGGCACGATTTAATAAAATACAAGTATTTGAAGAAATAAGATGACAAAATCCACCTCAGGTTGCCTATACTTATTTTTAATTTCAGCCAAAATGGCCAGGATATCTTAAACCTGTAGTGGAGAACCCTTACTCTAAATACTCAAGCCTTACAGCATGGGCTTGGAGTGTGGAAGATGGGTACCCTTTGTGCTGTGGGTGGTGCTGAGCTATTATTTCCAAAATTGCCCCAAATGTGGTCAAGTGGTAAGCTTCAGAAAAATTGTGATTTGTACTTAAAAACTATGTATTTAAGATTCCCCCTGTCCTCTCAAAGACTTGCTTTAATCTTGCACTTAAGATATCATAGATGGCATCCCCGGAGGAAATGAGGTTGTTCTCAGGGAAGCGAGGTTGTTTCTCCAGGAGTTAATAGGGGGAGGAGAGATCAAATTGCTTACTTAAAGCAAAAGAGATTTTGCACAAACCAGGTATCTGCTGGGGTTCCTGCCTCATTCAGAGTATCTTTTCAAGGTAAGGCAGGTAATACTACTGTAGAGAACTGGGTTCCATCCCTGCTGTGTTGGGAATTGTCATCACCATCACAAATTGCTGTTATTGCAATTCAGATACAACTGACTTCTGCTATTCAGCATAAGATTCTCAGTCTCCCTTGCAAAAGCATTATACACTCACAGCTGTAACTGAAGTCAGTCAAAACAGAGAAGGCAAAATTGTGTGAAATACTATGAAAAGTCAAAACCAAAGTGCTTTAAATGGAGTTGGCCAAATCAGTGATATTTAGAGACTTTTTTCTCTTTGCTTTGCTTCCCTACCTGATAAGAGAATAGTGCCACATCTCCCCTGGATTGCTATGGAACTATTTTATGTTTGTGAAGTGTGTGAATAGCATAGCAATAAGCAGGTAAGGAATGCCAGTGAGATTAATATTTTTGCCTTCAAAGTAGTAAATGATCCAGAGACTGCAAGCTGTGTGAGAATGGAAAAAAAAAATCCAAAACATAAAAACAGCACAGCTATTCTGTAATCAGGTAACTCCTATTCTACTCAGTGAGTATGTCTAATCCTGTGAGGGGAAAATAGAAAGTGATCACATAATGCATTTAAAAATTTATCATAACGTACGTTTATTGGGCGAACAAATAAAAGGTTGGATAAACCCCATTAATTCTGGACTTCCCTAGCTTTTGAGTTCTTCACTATGGAAACTTGATTTATTTATTGTTTTGTGTAGCTGTTACGAACAGATTAGTGCTAATAATACTTGTAGGTATGGGTAAACTGGTTGAGTGTTAAGAGCAGGAATTAATGGGATTTTGAATTTAAGCTCAAATAACATGTTCTGACAGCATGGCATTAGTTGTGGTGATTTATGTGTGTTGGAGATTAACAGTGTGGCTGATAGTTATTAAAAGATGCCTTGAAGCAGAATTGGTCTAGCCAGGTTTCTGTGATCAGGTTGCATGTGACAGATACTTGTCATTACTTGGAAGTCTCTGTACTGCATTCCCAGTGTATCCTGCTTCCCTGTGAGGTGTCCTCACCCTCTGAGACAGTGGAGAAAGAACTGTAAAAGGTGTTGGTTGGTTTGTTTCTTGTCTTTCTGCCTTGTTTCAGCATAGCTTTATGTTATTGCCAGAATATAATTGTATCTTGCATTTTCCTTTAGAGTATATATTTTATTAGATCAAGGTGTTAACCACAGTAAAGATCCTGGCATTGCGAGCATGGCATGCTGTATCTGCAGCCACTGTTCTACTTGGGAAAGCATGTTGCCTTCTACGTCGAAGTACAGTGTTAAGAAAAAGACTCCATTCACCTATATGGTACCAATTTCATGCAATGCTGTTAGAAAACTGCTTTCATCCAGTTTACTGTTTTCTTTTTTAATGTTTTCCTGAAACTTGCATTCATATTGTCTTCTTCAATGTCAGCTGAGTACACAAGCACTGGAGCAGACACTTGGCCGCCAAAAAAACAGGTTTAGAAATAGCTGTCCCTGCAGCGCTGTCAGCTTTCCTGGCTGTACTAATATTTAATTCAATGTGCATTGAGGCCTTACCTTGGGAAAAGAAAAGCAGCTGATGCTGTCTGCTCTACAGCTATCTTTTTTTTTTTTAATTGAGGAACAATGTACTATAACTTCATAAGTTGCTTTCCCAGTTGGTGCCATAGTGTTTAGGGTCTTTTGTGAGGACTCCAACTTAGTTTTATGAGGGCAAATTCTTGAAAGATTTGAACAGAAAAGACTTTCCATTTCTATTTACTGGCTGAAGGAAGGTTGGTAGAGGTTTCTCTGTGTCTGTAGCATGTGTGTGGGGAAAAAAATAGATGACAAGACTGCTGCACAATTGACTCCGTAAAGGCTTCCAAGATTATGTAGAAATTGCTGTTTACATTGTATTTTGGGTAGATACGAGCAATTGGTTTTTGAAGGAGAGAACCACTGATGCAAAAGGTTATAGCAGGCTACCAGTTGTCCAGGTCCTTGGGGTAGGAAGAAGCAGCGAATGATGCATAACACAAACAGGGTCATCATTGATGTTCATGTATGGAGGAAATGCATCTAAATAATAACTGAAATGTAAGTGGAAGAAAATGGGTTTATCCTCAAAATTCATTACAAGTATATTTGAAATAAAAAGATGACTTATTGCTGTTCCTAGTGATGTAACTCTGAAGAGGATGTTCTTAGAAAGTTTTTGGTGAATAGAAAGGTGCAGCTATTGGGCAGTTGAGGTGCTGGAGCTTCAGGGATTGGACCTTCAGAAGTAGCATTGGCTTTGTCTTTGGTCTAGTTTCTGTGGGGTGACCAGTTGCAAATCGTAGAAATCAATAGAAAGTGAAAGAGGCACTAAGCTTTCCACCTACCAGGTTATCTGTCGCCCACAAAAGCTTGATGGCTGAACTATGGGGTAATGGTAATTCTCCTTCAGCCAGCCCATGCAAGGGAACGGGCCATGCCGGCGGCCATGATGGGTGCATCAGAGGATGGGACAGCACTGCCCAGGCTTTCTAAAGCAACATTTCAGCCTTTTCTTTAAAGTTCTCCCAGGCACTGCGGGTGCTATCACTGTTCAAAGATTTGTATTTAAGTTGGTACTTCTCTTCAATAAGCAACAACAGGGAGAGTCCCCAAACTTAATTTGACACCAGCCATCACCTGTAGTAAAGGTGTTTCCCTTCATATTTTGCCAGAAGCAGGCTCTTGTAGTGGGGTTAGTACTCAAAACCTGTTCCCTTTTCCAAACAAATGACAAGGTTAGCAGATGACTTGGTTCAAGTATGTTTCCTTGACGTTGATAACAGTAAAACAAGACAGAACTGGGTAATGCTGTGATGCATACTGAAGGATCACTGATCCATTTTTGGCATGGTTTATTGGTACAGTCCAGAAAACTAGCTGGGAGATTGGGAGTTTATACCTGAAGTGACTAGAGATTTTACAGAAACTAGGAATAAGTCTTTAAACAGAAGATAGACCTTATGCAAAATGCACTTCACTGACAGTAACTGTTCATGGTAGAGGTGTATTTTAAAATTTTCTTTGTAAATACATTCATTAATGTGTTAACTATAAATTAAAGCTTTGCTTGTTGTAGCTTGTGTTTTGGAAGCTCTGTTGTGTTGTATTTAGTGTGGCTTGCCCCGTCTGTGTGTGCCCTCTGCCCCCCTGATACCCACACTGCTCATTTTGGAGCTCAAGCAATTTCCTGCAGTTCGGACGCTCGCTCCTTTGAAGCCATGTAAGAATTCATGAAAAAAAGTTGTGCTAGCACACAACCTAATCAACCAGTGTATCTTGTGTTGTTGAAATATTAATTTTACAGTGTGTTTTCATATTTATGACTTCAGAAGAGATTATACAGAACAGTTGTGGCTACTAAGATTTTGTGTCTTAGAAGATGTGAACTTCTCTGATTCTTTATAACTCTGCAAAAGAGCACTAGAGAATGGCTCCTGGAGTAGGAAATGTTGCACAGAGAAACCATTCTGCTATATTGAAGGCAACTTTTGTCCAAAACTCTCACCTTGAAAACTGCTTATATTTAGTTGGGCTGTTCTGTATGTGAGGCAGGTATTGCCAAGTAGCTTTTCAAGGAATGCTGGATGGTTTTTACAAGATGTGTTCAGCAACCAGATGTGGAAGACAGAGTCAGTTTCCCGAGTTTTTTGGTCGTTAATCTAGTGTATATTTTTGCTTTGCTTATTCTGAACATAATTCCAGAAGCTGAGTTGTGCAAGCAAATCATAGAAGAGACATGCCACTTCACTGGAAGTGTGCTGCTGACTGGTAGGAATGTGAAGAAATGCAAGAGAAAAATTCAGAGACAGTGGTGTGTCCATAATAAATCCAATAAATACTTATTAATTAAAAATAACAATTTACACTTGCAAGCCTGCTTATTTTCTGGAGAGATTTTATGGTATATTTGTGGGGAATATAGGCAACTATGAAGTGAAAACATAGTTTTGTGTCTTCAGTGAAGGTATTTTCTAAAGTATCTGTAATTAATAGCTGTACGTGTGCATAATATGCGCTTTTTGAGCTGGAAATGATCATTTAGTACTCTGATAGGCAATGCATTTCAGATTTATTTTCTAAACCATTAAGCCATCTTAATCTAGAATGACTATAAAATGATATTTAAAATCCCATGTTTTAATGTGAATAATGACAGCAACATTTGAGGTTCTCCATTGATGTTCTTCCTCTTCCTTCCTAATATTACTTTATTGGTATTGATGATGATATTGTCCTTACAAGGTATAAAATGATAATAAAATTAATTTACCATATACAGAATGTTAGGAAAAAAATAATTTACATTTGGTGAATATTCATATCAGTCAAGTTACCAAGGTTGTTAAATAAAATGGAGTGTAAAGGTACAAGTGTGTGTGCACACGTGTGGCTGAAAAATCTCATTATTTTCCATTTGTTGTGCCCACTCCTAAGTAGAAGGATATTTAATTGCTGCAGTCATACAGATATTAATACACTTTTTTCCATCTGACTTTCTTGTAGCATACTGATTTATGTCAGTACATGGACAAACACCCTGGAGGGCTTCATCCAGAAAATGCAAAGGTAAGTGTCAAAAAGAGCACACATTCAAGGCAAACGCAGTAACAGTAACTTTGTGTAAAATGTCATGTTGGTTGTTTCACAGAAACTGATTATTAGCTAAAGGGAAAATGACTGGCATATGAACTGCATTTTAAAAGATATTTTTTTCTTTAAAAATAATTAAAAATGTAAGTATTTGAACATCCCCACAAGAGAACTTGTGAAGTCTGTAAAACTGATTCAGAGCCAGAACATTTGAGTAAATACTGTTAGTGTTGGTAACCCCTCCCCTCCATTCAAACATTTGCTCTTAAGACAATACTACCCTAAACCTCCTGAGTAAATATCCTTTAGGCAGCCAGTACTAGATCTTCAGTGAGGTAAATCACTGTAGGTTCACCAGGTTTGAGGGAACTGTAGTAAATTATATTAGCTGAATGTACTGCTTTTTATATGAGCATATAAAATCTTCCCTAATCTTTTTGCTCACTTATTTTGATGAAGCATTTTCATAGCTGATCTCACTTTTAATTTATTTATTTTTTCCTTCTGAGGTAGATACTGAGGATTGTCATGCAGGAAGGAGGGAGTATATTAGCAGGATTTAATGGAAAGATAGACTGGTAGAGACTTGATCCAGTTACTTTCTGGGAAGTCAGCCAAATGATTTTAGCATCAAATGGAAGCCAGTCAGACATACAGAATGTGTTATGTGTGTATAGATCACCCAGATGATATTTGTTACACTTGCCTTGCACTTTGACATCAGTCCCATTGTTGTTCTACTTTAGAAGTGTTTAAATCTTCACTTGTCATACTGAGAGCTTTATTCTAGTATTTAGTTTCTTGAAATTGAGAAGTTTGTGGAAAAAAATAAATCACACTTTCCTGGAAAACTCAAAGGCCTTTTTGGTTTAAGAAAAGAAAATATTTTAAAAAGAGTAATTATTTTTTTTTCAGTATCTGATCATTGTTGTACATCAACTGCTTTTATAGTGTAATGGATTAATTTTCTAGATGAGAATGGCTATCATTAAATAAATAAATAAATAAAGAATTCTTCCTTACTGCATATATTTGGCCAAACTAAAAAAAAATATATATATATTCATATATTCTTTTTGAAAATACATGATGTGTATGCTGCAAGCTAGCTTCCTTGTAATGTATGACTGTCACTCAGACATTTTGCTAGCGTGAACAGGGAAAGCCCACGGGTCTCCTCCCAGTGCCAGCTTCACAGTGCCTCTGTGACTGCGGCGCTTGGAAATGGCTAAAGGTGGGTGAGGTGGGACCTGTTCTTCAACCGCTAAAACTTCTGAGCTTCCTTTGCTGTTCAGTTTTCTAAGCAGAGTTTCATGTGCGTGTTAAAACAATGGTTTTGCGTTTCATTTCCCTGTGAGAGTACTTCTACATTTGGCTTTCTGAGGTCTGGCATAAGCTACAACTGGCTTTGAAAGTTTTTTGTGCTGCTTCAGATTTGCAAGACCTACTCCAAGGCTGCAGTGCTGTATAGCCCAGGATCTAATATGCAGTAGCCATTGTAGCTGTAATTGTTGCCCACTGAGAAGACATTATACTTCACGTAACTGTACTTTTTCTTGATCGTATCAGGGCCCAGTGAGCTTGTATTTTTGAGGATAGGCATACATGGATAATTAGGCTTGTTAATGTGTCACTCCTCCAAATCCTGAGATACCTTTCCTAAAACAGGAGCTTCAGAGGGAACTGCAGCAACAGAATTTCACTTTCAGATTTTGCCACATGTATTCCTGTGGCTGTCTACCATCTAACAACAGTGTTCAGCAACACTTCTGAAGCTTATGGGCACATTACAAATACTTCTTTGAGTAGCCAAGTTTAGAGTCCTGGTGTGCTGCTAGTTCAAGCTTTTTAAAATCCAGATGGATTATTAATTTAAAAAAAAAAGAGAGAGAAAAAACATCGGGAAGTTGGAGCAGGTTACTCTTCTGCCATGAGCAATCCCATTGGACAATTAATATTTTTTTCCTGTTGAATAATAATAATGAAAATTGGTTATATGCGTTTAGTAAACTCTTTTGCCAGGCCAGCAACAAAGACTAGCCTTAGTTCATGCAGTAATTATTAAAATCTAGCATGATGGTTTGAGCTCCTGCAATTTTAAAACTGATTTAGCCTGCCTGGGGTTTTCAGTGAAATACCTGCTCTCAAAGCCATGAGTGAAAGATACCTGCCTAGCCCAACAGAGTGAATTCTTCAGCGGGGGGGGACAGAGGCTGCAAAGAAAAGGGAAGCCAGTCATATATGCTGACAACTCCCAGACTTTCACCACCATGCAAAACTAACAGCTTGCACTCCTGTCTTCTGACAGAGGAGATAAGATGGTTACTACATAATATCTTAATGCTTTGCTGTGCTCAGTTTGTCGACTTACATAACTGTGGTTCTGAGACTTTGCCACCTATTTTGGTTTTAGCTTCTGGACAGAGTTGTCTATATGGAACTACAGCTGATTTTTAAGAGTTGAGCTGAGCCATGTTAATTAGCCTTCTCTCCCTGCCAGCCCCTTCTTGCTACAGGTCCTTCAGGAATTTCACTTTTAGTCAGACTTTTAGGCAGTGTTTGTTCAGAATCACTGGTTATGTGATCCCTAAATCCATTTTAAAAAACTTACAGTTGAACAATTATATTCCAGTAGTAATAAATTAGTCTCAGCTCTCTGGGGCTAACCTGTGGGATTAAGCCATTGATGCTCTCCCAGTATGACAGAAGGCCCCCTGCCTTTCAATTTTGTTTTTTAGGAAAGTATTGCCTACAGATGGATATTCCTTTCTGACTTATTGCCAGTTATTAGCAATACAAAACCACATAATCATGCTTTTTTTTTCCAAATAATATTGTACAGTAGTTCCTGTAAAATTGTACTTCATAGGAATGCAGAAGCAGTGCTATTATTTATTTATGTTTTGGTTTCTATAGGACATCTTCAGCCTAATTGTATTTCTGAATTTTCTCTGTATTTACAAGTTAAAGGCAATGGTTGTTCCCTCAGGCTTACTTTTAGATGAAGAATCATGAATAGAATAAAATCCAGATTACTTTGATAGACACACATATTGCTGTCCCCTTGGGTGTTGTGTTTGACATTGCCTTTCTTTGTGGTTTCAAATAGGCTATTTGCTGTCACTTAAATATTCTAAATAAAGACTATGCAGAATATTCTAAATATGTGGAAGTATAAAGAAGAATGTCTCAATTGGCAGTCGTAGGAGTCTTGGGACAGTATGTTTAAGCAAACAGAAAATATTGTTTCCTGAAGTATTAGGTTTATCCTTTTAGTGGTACATATGTATTCACACATAATGATTTCAGAATTTTATATTTCATGTGTGGAGATGAAAGTCTTACCAAGAACACCAGGTTTTAAACTCTTCACAGAATTTGTGCATGGGGCTGAGATACTGGTTTTTTAATACTTATCCCTGAGAATGTTAAACCAAGTATCCTGGTGACATATATGTGGTTAAGTACTTGCAACATCTTTATCAGCTGTAAGGGAAATTGGCAGAAAGCAGCTGTTTCAATCCATAGGTTCTCCAAATTCTGTTAGCTTCAAATACACAATCATATACATCTTTGGTTACTAACAAGCCTGCATGTTTACCATTTATATAAAACTTTGTATTAATATGCTGTGTACAGTATTATAGTTAGAGATGAGGAGAGGAAAGGTAATCGGTTAATAAGTCCCTGTTTAGTAGGCACAGCATCATCGGTCTTCTGGTTTTGAAGATGTCTTTCTAATTTTTTCCAAAACTGAAGGCAAGCAATAAATCTGAAATACATGGCCTCACATATAATTATGTTTCTGTTGGAAGCTACTGCTGCAGCCTTGTGTATGGTTGGAACTAAGAGCTGATTTATGTATACATGATGTATACACCATGTGGCGCTTGCCAAACTGCAAAATGTGCTGCTGCAAACTGAGGTACAAGACTTGCTCCTCACTCGCTACGCTGTTCCTCCTGGCCCTGACTACTGAAATTTGTACTCCTGGCTTTCTTTCCTACAGCTGTCGCTGGCTTTGGAGATAGTTCATACTTCTTGGAATCTCAGTTGAAACATCTGGATTGCTTCCTACAGCGGGAACTCTTAAAGGGTCACAGCAGCTAACTGACCCTGCCAGTGATTCTTTTATGATGAACTTAATTCTGATTTGTGTCTCTTTCTGTCTGGTACAGGGCCATCTCCACCAGCCTTTTGACTTAACTTTCTTGGTTCTCCTGAGCCTTTGCATCTGTCCATAAATGCTTCTTATTTTGTACATTCATACTTTAATTCTTAAGTATCTTTTTTTCGTGCATTTCAGCGTGTCCTGTGAAAATGTAATTGTTCTTAACTTCTTTCAACCTTTGAAATACCATCTTTATTTTAACTGCATCTTTTACTGCATCTTACTACATTCCCAGTAATGCAAATAAATTCGGCTTTATGTTTTGATACATTTATTCTATAGTTGAGTCCATTTTCTG
Organism: Falco punctatus; assembly: GCF_963210335.1. Taxonomy (NCBI): domain Eukaryota; kingdom Metazoa; phylum Chordata; class Aves; order Falconiformes; family Falconidae; genus Falco; species Falco punctatus. The sequence goes on from NC_137583.1 coordinate 75,499,749, forward strand.
TAACTCTTGTTACTGGAGGAACAAGCGGAGCACAGGCTTGCGTCTGTCATGCCTGCATTGCTTGTTTGCTTTCCTGCCTTAAAAATAAATCTAATGAAAGCTGATTTGCTTTTTAATTGGTAATGCTGCATTGAAATAGCTGTAGTCTTTTGGGAAAAGCAACCTCATCTTTTTCTCTCTGCCTTTTTTCCTCTACTTGCAGTGTTAGAGGTAATATCGATTTGTGTGAGCGTTTGACTTCAAAAAAATCTTTGACAAAATAAAAAGACTCTTGCCTCTGACCCACTGTTCCTCAATCCATGCAACACCAGCCTGAATGACAATGGAGACCTCAACCAGACAAAAACGATCTCTGTCTCTTAATTACTCCTGAAGTCTTTTACTTCAGGCAATGTGGAAGACTCCTATCCTAATACTGCTGCTCTGATTTGTCCTCCCTAGGCACCTTTTCTCTTCCCAGGGCCAAAAAGTGATGAGAAGAAATAGGCAGACCCTCTTGTTGAACTTTGCATGCAGGGAACAGGAATATTAAGCCTTCTCCCAAGAGCCTTCAAGACTTCAGCTCTTACCTACCCATCTAAATTCCAAGCCTTCCTTGCTCCTAGGAAGCAGGGCACAGCAGTCTTCTATGCATACTTGATGGATTGTTGAAGCAAACCTCAACCAACTAAGCCCTACCCCCACCACAACCTTTAAAAATGTGTTTTATCACTGTAATACTGAGTCAGAGTTGACTGTCAAGGTCACATGTAAGGTATGTGGCAAAGTGTGGAGTGCAATTTGAATATTAAGTTTCCTAGGGCGTCCCAACAATCTCTGTACAAAATACGCTTAAGTTTCAGCAAAAAAATGTAACCAGTTTCAGTCTTGAAACTTCTACAGAAATAGTTTAAAAGAAATGTAATTAATAGGAATTTATGAAACATAATGGGATGCTGCTATACTTCTCTATGCTAAATGCTCAAGAAGAGATCAGTCAACTTTATAGCACTGCATTTAAAAAAAATAATTTACAAAAATACCAAGTCTGATATAATAAAAATATTGGATTTATTAAACCAAGGTTTTAATACTGACTTCCTAAACAAGATGTAGTGCATATTGAATTGAAAATGTTGAAATACAATGCATGTTATCTGACGTTATCAGAAGTCTCTGGCACTTTATCACTTGCGGTATTCATTTATTCCTCTCTATACTGCAGTACTATGAATGTTGTCCTTAATTAATGGTTACAGTTTTTAAAGTTGAGTCTGTTTTTGTCAGATGAATAATTTTGGCATTTAATGACTAATGTGAAAATTAATAATCTAAGTCAAAACCATAGGGTGGTTGTCAGCTGATGTCTTTTGTAAACATAAATATTTATCACTGAACTGATTAGAGCTTTAGAATAATCTGAAGCACAAAGAGTAGGGAAGCATTCAGAACATGGAAGGATTAGGCAACTCCTGTATCCCATCCGTGAGGCTTGCTACAGTTCAAGTGCAGCTGCTTAAACTTTGGCAGTAGCAGAGCGTTGTATACTGGCTTTTGCTAAGCAGTAGCTCCATTCATTATTAGTAAGGTATAAAACTGTATGCTTGTTAGGAAAACATAGTATCTGAAAAGCATGATAAAAATGCTTTGGTTTTTAGGTTACAGTTTTGTTGATGTAGGCCACCCTGGTGTGCTTCTCTTTTCTTTTTGCCGTGTGATTGTATAAATGTCTCTGGTGTGGATGAGAGGTTTGTGTTCCCCTTTTCTGTGGGAGACATGCATTGAATCACATGGCCAGTCCTGAATCCATATGTGACAAATGTGTGATTACGTGATGTAGGGGAAGCTGGGGCATGTGAGTGCCCGTGTGTGACTGGAGGTGTCTGACCAAAAAGCTGACCACCATAGACTTAGGTGCACAGGGTTTGGGCAATTAAACCATGATAATACATACAGCTATGATGAATTTTCATGTCTTGTTTCACCTATCATACTGACTCACTGAGGTTTGGAGAAAAGACTTTTTTTACTCTAAGGTGAATACCTACTATGGTGGTCCTTTTAATTATATCTGTTGTTACTGGAAGCAAATCTAATTAATGTCCTAATTTTGAAATCTCTCTCCTACTTGCTGAAATTAGTGATGCTACTGATACAGAGTTGAATTAAAAATGTATTTCAACAGATATGCTAAGTAGGAAGTGCTGCTGTTTAATGTGGTTGAGAAGTTGCTATTTTTCATTCCTCATTCAGTGAAGAAGCAGGTGTACAGTAGACAGAATAATGTTATGCCAAATTAAGGTCGTCTTTTACACATGGCATTGAGAATTGATTATTTAAATGAGACTCTTTAGTTATCAGACATTAAATAAGGCATCAGCATTTCACTGTACTTTGTCAGTCTTGTCAAAGTAATGATTTGATAATATGCACAACTGTGAACAGCAAAAGCAGAATCTTTATCAGTGTGTTAAAATTCATGCTGGAAGAATGTCACTTCCATATCTAGTGTGTGCATATGTAATTTATTGTCTGCATGATCCACATGGCTCACATACAGCAAACCCCATGAAAATATCATAGGGATGAAGAAAACACCCTTTCCAGTGTCTTTAAAATTGGTGAGGGACCAACCACAACTCTAACCTAGTTCAGCATGGAAGTGAATTGGTGAAAGGTAGAAAAGGAGATTCGATTCTATTGAATTTATTTTTACTTTTGCCATTCAGGAGTAAAAAACCTGAGACTATTCCACTTATTGAACATCAGCAGATGTCTGTAACTGATCATAAAGGAGTTTCTTTCTACTTAGTTAATTAAGCACACCTTCCTCATTGCAAATGACTGTAGTACTTACTACCCAGAGGGGACAAAAAATGATTAAAAGAGCATCAAAGAGAATAGAAGTTAGCAAATTAACACTTTCCAGTCTCTTTCCTTTGCAGTTCTGCTGTTAATAAGTGGGAAAATCTGTATCTTTTTTTAAAGTAATGGTACAGTGCACATTCCTAGTGGCTGTATTGCATGCATTTCTGTGTGACATTGTCTTTGGTAAGTTTCTTATGCAAGGAATGGAGGAGCAAGTTAGAAACCTTTATAAATGCCTTTTGGAATGAATTATTTTAAAATTCTTTTGGCGAGAACTCAGTTGGTTCAAAAGGTTGGAGAACCTTTTATTGAGATAAAGCTTATTATGATAATGAAAATCATGCTGATTCAAATGGCTAACAATTTTTTATTCAGATAGGATCCTTTATTCCTAGGGATGCAAATACATCTCAAGTCAACACTTTGTTCCTGAAATTTCTTCTTCTGACTTTTTAAGCAATAGAGCCTACAAAGCTTTGACCTAAAAAGTTAAGTATTTCCCCAGGACATTGTTAGAAGTGAGAAGTTGGGTTTTATCTCGTGGGTATTATCCTGGTTGGAAGGAGGGAAAAGAATGGGAAACCAGCAATGATAAAAAAGATTGTGCTTGGTGAGCTTTTTACATGCTAGCAGAAGTCACAGAAAGACATTTCTCATTGTTTCTGGTACATAGTATTGGGGGTGGGGGGTGGGGTGCGGGTGGGTGTTATGTTAATGGTTTAAAACAAGCAGATCTAAACCTCCCAAAAAATCTAGTGAACCCAAACATAACTGAGTATTTGTTATTGGTTGCATTTATTTCAACCAAGGCTATGAGATAGTACTGTGGGATTTATTGCCTCCTTTTGCCTTTGAAAATAGTGAGTAATTCACAGAAGCCTGTAGCATCCTCTGGATGATAGGGAGAAGTACACCGGCTGCAAGCATGAGGTGAGGTGTCCTATGCTGGGTTTCTTTTACTGGTATTTTTGGATTTGATGGTCTGTTAAGACTGAATACGGTATCGATTGATGCTGAATACACACAAGAGGATTCAGATGATTACATGATACCCAGCTGGTGTGCTTTGATACATACATACAGCAAGCAGCAGCATTTGTGTTATCGGTGATGATAACATAAAGCTTGTGCAGTACTGTGTATTACCTTTTGAAAGTAACTATGCTAATACAGCAATATGAGCTTATTGAAGTACCGGCACATTAATCCAGTAGTGCTTTCAGCTTTCTTCTGAACTGGCGTGAGCTCCTGGTCCAGGTTAGCTCAGCTCCATTTGCAGTCTTTTTGTTCCAGAGAGAGCAGAGCTGAGTGTTTTGTGCAACTTTCATAGACTAAAGGGTTCTATGTAGCTTTCTACTTCTGTATCTAGGACCAGGTCCTTTATTCCCACAATACAACATGTGGTAAGTGAGCTCAGGTGCAGGAAATCATTCAGAAATCCCTCTGGATCATCAGGGAAAGACTTAAAAAAGTCCCCCACAGGCCTCATTAGTCTGTCCTTTTAGGCAGCATCCTTATTGGTCACTAGGGTCCTTGATGACTCAGCAGACACTGTGTGGAAATGGTACATTTTCTGGAGAACCTCTCTGGGCTTGTTGTGAATTTCTGCTTTTCACTTGCCCCATTATCCTTTGCCAGAAACTCTCTACCATCTCTGGGAACGAAAAGAGCAGCTATGCGGAATCATCTGAGCACTTCTACACAGATGACCTGTACATGAGCATCCCCCTTTACCATTAAACTCATCAGAGCTTTCTAAACCCAAGTCAGAAAGTGTTAACTCCCATCAGTCCCACCTGTTAGATGTGTTTTGGATGGCATGCATCAGCGTTGAGCTTATAAGCTCTTTTGGGTGAGAAGAGCTGAAGATCCTGTGTGACAATAACATAGTAAAGTAGCACATGAGCCATCTTGCAGCTGTTAGTTCTGTGCATGTAATGTTCTAGGTTGTATACTCACCTGGTCTCATGAAAAACACTGTGAAAGCAGGGCTGTTCATCCAAGCACCTGGCAAGTCTCAGAAAATGTAATTGGTTTAAACAGACATTTGGTCAAATGTTGCATGGAGCTCAAGTGACTATCCAGGCCTTATACTTGATTGTGTAGGTGCTGACCTTTTTGTAGAGTTGAGGGCTTTCTCTTGGAAGTTAGAAGAACTGCTAATATTCTTTTAATATCACAGTCCATAAACCCCAGATTAGCTTTGACCTGCATGCATTTTTCTCACTGACAAGAAGCAACACACTTTAATGAAGAATTTTCATTAAATTGAGAGCTGCATAACTGTTAGGGGAATAAAGGTGATTTTTTTTTTTTCATGACTATAATAAATAAGCAAGGCCTGAATCACAAGTATTAGAATTTTTAATTTTTTGTCTCAGTGTAAAGTGTTGAGCCTCTTAACGCTAATCCTTGCTGAAAACATGGCAAGAGACAAATCCCATTCCTGATTTCTGTCTTTTCCAACTCTCATCACAATGACCCTTGTCATTTTGTGAGTCTAATTTTATCACTAAAACTTCTTGTTCTTACTAATAAGCTGCAAACTGTTCTTGAGTGATGTCCTAGTTTGTTTATTACAGGTTATTTGACACTTACAGAGCCTTGTGTATGACCATGCAAGTATTAAAATTATTAATATAAAAGCTGAAGAACCACGAGTCTGTGTCGTTTCTACCCTCGTCACCAACCCATTGAAATGCATATGGAATTGCCATTGACTCCTTTTAGAGTTGTCCTGGTCTGCAGGGCTGCCATCCCATGGCCTTGGAGATGGTGGTTCAGTTGCTTGTTCAACAGCTCCCACCCACCCCTGCCCCGGCCCTGAAGCCCTCGGCTGATGTTTCATAGTGATCAGAATTGAGCAAGATGGAGGAAGTAAGATCAGAATAGGGCCATGACAGCTGGTATGCTGATTTCAGGTTGGGTATAGGGGTAGGAGTTGATGGTACCTCATCTAGCGTTCATGTCCATACTTGTGAAGGTAATGCAGATAGTCTTGAAGGAGAACAGGTTTCTTGGAGAGGGCTTTCCTCAAAGACAGGGGAGGTAACTTGACGGTGAGAAGGCAGAAGTGTTTCCTGAGGCATCAGAAACAGTTCTTTCCAATTTGTCTTTTCTTTGTGTGGAGTGAAGAACCATTGGGAATGGAAAGTCTCTTTTACTGTTCTCTCTTCCCAAGCAATCCCAGAGGGCCTGCGGGGTTTGCAGAATGCTTTGCTGCCAGGCATTAGGCTCGTGTTTTCACTTAAATCTTTTTACATTTAATATTAACAAATAAAAGCAAAGGTGAAGAGGAAAAGAGAAAGCAGCAACACAGTGGCTGAATTAACCCTGTAATAAATTCAGGGAGATTTCCCCCCCCCCTCCCCCACCCCCTTCTCTTTCATGATCTTCCTCCAAGAAGGAAGCAATTGATACAGTGTATTTCAGTGAATTAACTGACTTTTGTGGAAGTACTTGATGAGTACAGCATGCCTACAAGTTTGGAATAAAACTACCTTCCTAAGCTGTCCTCAAGAGTAGATATTTATTCTGTTTAGCTGTAAAATTGTTGGGTTTTTTCCTTAGGCCATTGTGTCAAGATTCTTTGTATTAAAGCCAAATGAAAGCACACATTAATAAATGTATTTTAAGTTATTAAGATTACAGTGCTGTAAGATAACATGATAATTGACATTTCTTTGCATATTTAAAAACAATGTTTGAAGTTAAATACCATTGATTTAGCCTAGCAAACTGGATATTTTTCCTATCTTTTTATTTTAAAAATACTATTTTGAAGTCATTTAATAGAATTTAATTTATATTTTAAGGCTGTAATGAAAGTTGTTTCTGCTTCCTGCCCTTATTAAACTAGGTTTTGTGTACCATGAGTTCCATTTTAACCACAATTCAAAAAGGAATGTCCACGTTACTTATGACTTTCCTGCTATTCTTTCTTTTGTTTCTGTATTTTGCTCTTAGGTTTCCTCAGCACATTGTTAGGCCCCACCCTGGCAAGAAGGTGATTGATACGGCTCTTTGTGCCCTGGCTAAATAGCTAAACATACAGTGTATTGTGTCTGCACTCGGGGAAAAATGAAATGCAATTAAATTCATTTCAACTTCAGTAACATGACATTTCTGTTTCTTTCATGTCAGCCTTTATTCTCTTCTATAATCAGATTTTGTAACCCTTTTTATAATGTCTCCTCACTTCAGCAGTCACTAAGTAGGGTGATTGTGTTGCAAGTTAATTAGAAATTCTCATGTGTCTGAGCTGACTTTTCCTAAATCTTTGGTGTGGTTTCCACATCTTCTGAGATGAGAGAGCATGTTTCACCGGCGCTGAGCTGTGAGGTGTACGAGGTCCATATCCACTCTTGAATCCTTCATGCTTGGCTTTGCAAAGGCTTGTTGTGTTCCCATTTGGAAACTGTAGCATTTTTTAAAATATTTCAGGCAATAGGAGGGGTCTGTATATTAGGGGAGATTTTTCACAACTGCAAAGAAAACTCCTGGGAAACAATCGTTCACCATTTGTATTGACAAAATCCATGAGGGTAACACTTTCACAGCAGGTGCCAGTAAGAATGCAGGAGAATGATGGGAGAGGAGATGAAAAGAGGAGGACAAAAGATCTCCATCACCCAGCTCTTTGTTCATAATTGTAAATTACAAAAATACACTGTATCAGTGCTTAGCTCTAGGGAAAGAATTTGTAGAGTCCAGTGAAGGATTAAAGGAAACATGGGGGGATGAGTTAGGTGCCTATCTAAATTTACCTTAAGGACTATTATGAGCAGGCTTTAAAAGTCATTGTTAAGTTCAGTGAGAATTATTGTTTCCTAATGAAAAATACATAAGCGGTTCCCACTAAAAAAAACTTTGAAGGAGAAAACCTGTCATACCTGCAGATTTCCTTGGGTACGCAGGCATTATTATTATGCTATTAATTTCTTTGTTTTAGCTCCAGTGTCCCATCCCCCAGCCTTATCTCCCTATCCCTATACACCCTGTACTGTTGTTTCCTATAATTAGTGAAGATACACATCTGTCTTCAGGCTACCACCTAATCTCTAAGGCCATATGGGTAAATGGAATATAATTATAATTTGGTAGAAACTGAGCTTTTCTGCACATGGTTGTATTGCTCTTTTTCTTTTTAAAGCAGGCAAATTGAATCTATGATACAGTAGGGCTTGGAGGCTGGGGTTAGTCCTTGCAAAGTACGTATTTTTTAGATGGAAATTTTGTTGTGTTAAATTTGGGTGGGAATTACACCAGTTTGGGAGGAATTCTGACACAATGTTACCACAATATGCAAGCACCCTGCATATTGTGAAGAAATCATCTGTGGTTATATGCAAAATATTAACAGAGGTCATTTTTTGTCCCCCTCTTTTTCAGTTATTTTTATTTCAGTTGCTGCGAGGACTGTCTTACATCCACCAGCGTTACATTTTGCACAGGGACCTGAAACCACAGAATCTTCTGATCAGTGACACGGGGGAGTTAAAGCTGGCAGACTTTGGTAGGCAAGCAGTTAATTACAAGTCTCTTATAATGTTGTAGGAATGTCAGACAGATGGTTCCATTGATTTCTCTTCCCCCCACCCTATTCCTTAGACACACCTTCTTCATTGTAGATAATTGCACATTTTTCTCCTGAGTGAAGAAATTGATTATGGTCAACAAAATGCTTGATTAAAAGGGAGCAAGTGAAAAACAAATATATACTCCAGTTCTCACAATGAAAATAATGCTGAAAGTATTTCAATTTTATTTACCATGAGACCTCTGAATTAAAATTCAAAACCTTTAAACAGAAAAGAAAAAAAATAGAGAGCCACCTGAGGAAATACAGTCTATATGAAGAGCACAATCACTTTATGGAAGCAGCTGTAGGGTTGTGGAGATCTGCATTAACCTTCATTAAATGGTCATTGAAACAGTCTGAACGACACAAGAATAAATATTCCTTCTAAGGAATAAAGGACACTAGGATCACCTGGACTGCTTTCAGTATCCATTAGTCCTTTATGGGGGAGCCTTACGTGGAGTATAAAGTCAGGGGAAATTATCCACTGACATGTTAGCTCTTTTGCCTTTTTTTAATTTTTATTTTAATTTTTGTTAAGCCACTTTCTAGTGGCTACACTTGGGCACGTACTCTTTCCTCTGAAAATCATTCTGAATACAGCTGTGGAAAATGACAGAATTTTTTTTTTAGTTTTTTTTACAAAATGTTGTAGGAATTTCTTTCTTTCCTGTAGGTCAGCTTCTTAGCTACTGATTCCAGGAGAACTTCTGAAGCAAGCTGAAAATGTGACCTATGTTTTTTTAAAATGTTTTTTATTTTTATGACTACTGTCCATATCGGGCTTCACATTTCATGCAGCAGCAGTAATGAGGGAACCTTGTGTGCTAATTGGCAATTTGACTGCTAATATAGTCATGGGTTTTTGTCTTTTAATTAGTGTTACTGCAATTAACATCTCAGTGTGTATTTGCTATGCTGCAGAAGGAAACGGGACTTCAGGTAGATGCCATCCACAAGAACTTGATTGGCCTTTGGATTGTAAGCCAATTAGAAAAATAGTATTAGAAACAATTACTATATGGTTTTACATACTTTTTTTCTGCTGCTGTTTTTCAAAACTTGGAAGATACCTGAAGTTTTCTAAAGATACGCTTAGAAAAAGCATTCCTGCATGTTGCTTTTCACTATGAGATTTCATCTCTTAAGTATATGAAAACAAGTGAATCGTTAACTGTTTTTGCAATGAAATACAAGTTAGTCCTCTGTTGAAGGTGCTGTGCTGTTTGAGATGACCAGTTTTGTTGTATCATTCATATGTATAAAACAGTATGAACTTATCCGACTTCCAGGTATGCCCATATTCTGAGTTCTTCAAGAGGTTGTTGTGATAGTGCTCTAGCTTTGGTGGATAATGAAAACTGTAGGTGATCTTACAAACTCTTTTGTATGTAAAATGTTTCATGTGGTGTGGGGGTTTTGCGGGGGGTGTGCGTGTGTGTAATGCTGAAGCTCTATGGCTTTTGTGGCTGGGGGAGGGAGGCAATCAACTTTTCAGCTGTGTTTTTAAGAAAAAGAAAACAAACCACCTTTCACTAGCACTGTTAAATGCCTTGCCGGAGGTGTAAGCCCATCAATGAAATGTCCACCTTGGATGTAGGTTGAACTCTTTCTGGCTGTATTGCCTGATGTTGCCATAGGGCACAGGAAAGGATGGGACGTTTGTTTTTGCCCTGCTTTAGTAGGAAATGTAACTATCACTTCTGATGAAATTATTGCCTCATTGGACCACTAGGGTAAATATCCCAGTGATGACAAAAAAGGTAGGATTTCCTACCTTTGCGTTGGTGGGCATTTAAGATTGACCATTATGTATTATTTTGAGAGGAAGACTAGAGAAGTGTAAGTACAACCAAGAAGAAATACCCAGTAGTAGACATATGAATGTGTTATATTGTGGAGAGGAATTTTCTTCTGTCTTGTAAGTTTGTCCTGACCTAACAGAAACATCTGCGTGATCTACTTTTATACACTGAGAGAAGATTGTATATCTCCATTTCTTTTTAAAGCTAGATTTTCTTTCATGGCTCATGACCTTGTAAAATTGAAAACCAGATGGGTTAAATTTCTCTTCTGAGAACCAAGATGAAAAATTAGAAGGGATGAGGTTAAAGTCTGAAGGGTCATGACCTCTTTCACTGGAGACATGAGAAATGAGAGCACACCCGTGTGCTCTCTGTATGCACCCCTGTGCATATTTACTTATTTAAACAGTGTATTATTGTAGCCCATCTTCCACCTTCCCAGTACAAAAGACTCTTCTTAAACAAGATGTAAAGTATGATGCTCTTTCTTTATGTTTTTCTCCCACTAATTTCTCCCATACAGTTTGCAATAATGTGCTTGAAAAGGAAGTTGGTTTCGATTGTGCATTTGATTAATTACATGAGGAGCAGTATGGAAATTAGAGATGGGTGTTTTGCTTTCAAATGCACTCAAGGCAGGAGAGAACCTATCAAGAAATCAGTTTCTGTCAGAGATAGGATTGACTTTGCTAGCACAATAAATATAAAATCCTAGAGCAAAGGCCGTTTAGTCTCTAAGGACAAGATCTTCAGATTTTGGTTTCATAAGTTTACAAAAAATCAACAGCATGGCTGAAGTTTTTCATTTGGCGTCAGGCTTATTTAATCTCCTCAGTGTAGGATATCAAATACTTAAAAGCAGCCTGTAGTCGATCATAGTTCTTGAATAAACAAGGTAAAAGAAAGGCTATTCATGCCTGCTGGTGCATTGCACTGCGGCTGAAGTGGAATCTTTGAATAACTGTGGGCATGTGTTTTTCTACAGCAGGGCTCCCAGACATAGATACTCCGCTGTGTGGGAGTGTCTTTGTTCAGATGAACGGTGGTTTGCTTTTCTGTTCATTGTGCTATAGCTGCTAGGAAATGAACATTTATGAGAAGACTCAGCAGTCAAATAAAAAGGGAGAACAGAACATAGAGGCTTTATCAAATTAAAAATGGATGAGCTATAAAAGATGGCTTTCTTGAGAAGATATAATAGGGGAGACTACATCCTGAATAATTGTTGCTATGAAAAATAGTCCTTGAACTCCATTCCTGCATTCTTTTTTTCAATCTAATTAAAATTCTAGAGGAAATTAAAGTTTATTAGGAATTCTCCTTATGAAATGAAGTGCAAGAGTTATTTTTGATCCTGTGGTGTGAATTTGACTACGGTTTTGTTTGTTTTCCCCCGCACATGTCTGTCTTGTGTAGAAATAAAGTATTATAAACCTTTAATGAGTAATGCTGTAAGCAATTACAAACTTAAATGAATAATGCCTTGTGCTTAATGCTCGTTACCACACAGACTGAGCTGCATAGCTGTTCCTTAGCCTTTAGTTAGTAGTTTCTTTAAGTTTTCTCCGCACTGTATACAGATGCCTTTGTTTTGCCTTTGGATGTGTATTGACTAAAAAAAAATATCTTTAGGCCTTTGGAAAAGTCATTAAGAAGTTTTAAAAGCAAGGTATATTTCTAGAATAAATACATTTTTCTTAACTATAAAGGGTGTCAAATGGCTGTACAGCAGCAGATAGGAGCATGAAAAAGATCACTAAGAATATCTTTTTTCAAGAGGTAGTTGCAGTCAGGTGATTAGTAATTAAGCAAAATAGTCATCTAAGCAAGTATGTGATTTGTATTCATATCGAACATATTATAACCAGCGATACCTTATTTTCAAAATAAGGTCGCTTTGAACCTCTAAGAAATATGTACCAAAGACTGTGGAAGCAAATATAGAAGAAAACACCAGAGCAACAGACAAGCTCTTGGCAGGCATCTTTGACTCTGCATGAGGGCACTTCTGAGTGGCCACAGGCAGAAGGGTATGGGGTGTTGGAAGGGTTTAGATAGCAGCAACAGAAGCTCTGTGAGGAGATTAAGTCATCTGGGAGGAAAATGTGTTGAGATGGAGAAGGAGCTTGGCAACAACAGGGTGTTGAGGAGGCAGAAGTAAGATGCTAGAAGAGCAGGAGGCAGAAAAGCAATAGGTGGTTGTGCAAAATGTAGGCATGGTGCTATGTGGGTGGGTAATTGAGTCACAGCAGACTGATGAGGCTGAGGTGCTCCATTACTTCCTTGTCTTGGTCTTCATGAATAAGATTGCATAGGCCTTTGTTCTCAGAGATGCAGTTCAGGGAGGAAAGGGGTGAGTCAAAGATAACTGAGTCAAGGATCTTCTGAGAAATCTTGACCTATGCAAGTTCATGGGTCCGGGCAGGAGGCCTCCTGAGGGTACTGGAAAAGCTCTCTGATGTCATTATCAAGCTGCTCTCCATTATCTTTGAAAGACTGTGTAGACTGGAGGAGGTCCCCAGTAACTGGGAAAAGGTTAATGTTGTATCCATTTTCAAGAAGAGCAAGAAGGAAGGGGCTGCAAACTGGTCAACCACTATCCCTGGAAAAATGATGGAGTGAGTCTGCTTGGAAGTAATTCCTGTGTGAATGAATGTGAAGAAAATGTTTACCAGTTTTAATCAAGGTGAATCATGTTTGATCCATGGGATTGGCTTTGCTAATAAAATTACTAGCTGTGCAATCTCCCAGTACCTAAGAGAGGGTTACCAAGAAGATGGTGGTGCACAGCAAGAAGGTGCTTTTTACTGAGGTGCACAGTGGGAGAATGAGGGATGATGGTCATAAGTTGAAACAGAACTGGGTATAAGAATGGAAGTGTTCACTATGAGAGCACTTCAGCACTGGAGCCCAGAGAGGTGAAATCTCCCTTCGCTTCACTGACTGGACAAAGCCTTGAGCAATCTGGCAGGTTGGACTAGCTGAATTCTCCTTGTGTGGTTCCATGGTACCATGCTTGTTTTGATTTACTTTCTTTGTTAGTGATTGGATATTAGCATTTAGCTATTGTGTATACTGATACAGATCAAGATTGGCTAATCATTTATGTTTGCATCCAGATTCTCATACTTCATAAACTCTAGCACAAAGTCCCTAAATAGCTGATAACAATCAGGTAGGATGTGGTTCCCACCTTCCATGGGGGGCTTTCCAAGAAGGATTTACTCTTTTTGTGCCTTGTTTCTTATTCTCTGTCCCAAAAAATACACTAATGGCCTAATATTCTGACTCTTCTGGGGACAATGTGGACTTTAACCTGATCATAGTATGGTTACTCTTGCATATCCTTTAGTTAGAATATTTTTGTGCTCTCCGAGTTGAAAAGCATGTAGTTATATGTGTTATTAGAAATTTTCAGATAAAACATTTACATAGTTTTTGAGGGTAGGCATATTGACATCACCTTTTGATGCATTGAGAACATCCTCAGGGCACGGGTATAGAGAACAAAACATTTAAACTTGACTAGCATGTGAGGCAATGGTAGTGCTTCTGAGGTTGTGAGAGAAATTGGCCAAATTCCTATTAGGGCCACAGTGGTTTCTAGTGTTGCAAAGTGACTGAGGAAGAGTGTCAGGAACGTTTAGTGTTTTAATGCTTTGGTGCTTGTTCCTGTAGTCAGAGGGTTGCTTGTTCTCATTTGTGGGAGTGGGCTTTGGAGAGAAAACCAGCATGAGAATCTTCATGGAAACGACTTTGCTTTACTCTCCCAAATGGCACTGACGCTGAAGCTTTTCCTCTTAGCTTTTTGTTGTCTTTTGGGGACCTCCTCGGGTGAGTAGGGAGCTGCAGGAGATCTGCATTATGATGCATTATGTGAAGTCCCGCATAAAGCTTTCAGAGTTTTGTTAATATAGAGCCCTGTAATGTAGTAAAAGAAAGAATCAAGTAAGTGTGATTGAACCATACATCCATCCTTCTAGATATATAGGAAGATTAATAAAGATAGCAGGAGCTAAGAGGCTTGAGCTTTGTAAGAAAGAGAATTATACTCAGTGGAGTTGCAGTTTGAAACTGTAGTATTAAAGAGGATGTTTCCATGAATTTCCATATAGACTTTTCTGTGGAGAGCATGTTGGGGATATGTCACGAGGGACAGGACTATTGCTGTATAGTTTACTGATAAGATGATTAAAGCTTTATTGACAACTTGGAAAAAAAAAAAGTTTCTTTTAAAAATGCATGTAAGATTCATACGAAAGGTTAGATAGCATAAAAGATTGCTTGCATTGGTAACCGCCATGTTTTTTCTGTGTAAATGCTCCACAGAGTATCAGATCTTGGAGATGCTGGTATAAAGAGTTGCTACAGTGCCTGAAGAGATGGTACTTTATATTGCTGGTGATGCTTGATGAAACTGTTTGCAAACTTTCTTTGAGAGCATCTCTAGCTGTGTAGGCTGGCTGCCTCTGATCTTTCTGGCTTCAAGTGTGCTCGAGGAGCAGCGGCTGTGGCACTGCAGCCACCTGCCCCTCGGGATGGGCTGTAGGAGCAGCCTGGGTCAGTTCTGAGGCAGCTGGCCCACAGTGGGCTCCTGCTGCCTCACCAGCAGGCCTTGTTGGGGCTGTAGAAATCATGGAAGCTGTCTGGATTTCTGTTATCAGAGGCTTCTGCTGATAAAGGGATACAGCTTACCCTAAATGTAGGTCCACAGACCCCTCTAACACCCTGTCTGAATTGAACAGAGAAAGAAAAAGGCCTTTCTTTCCCATATTCCTGTGGGAGGTTGCTGTTACCCTGTGTGCAGCCTGTTCCCCTCTGATAACAGCCTTTGAGATCTAAAGAATTTGATCTTTTACCCCCCCAGGAAAGTCAGTAATGGGTTTCTTTGAGGACTCTATTTGTATTAAATATTAAGAAACGAAGATTACTTCAGTGACAATGTTGGGAGTTAGTTGAAAAACAGGAAATGAGAACCTGGAAAGTGAAACCCGAACTACTCAAAGCTGAGTTAGCTTGCAGGTCTTTATAAAACAGTTATTTCTGTAACTAATTGTAAATACAGCATTTTCCATTGAGAGCAGAAGCTGATAATGCTGTTCACGGTGACAGCTGGGTTAGAGGCCTGGAGCAGCAGAGCAGACTGTGTGCGTGTGTCCTGGCGTAACCTCAGTCACACACTACGGAGTCAGTGAAAAAAGCCCCTGACATCCCTATTGCTTTCAAGAGCCATGGAAAGGGAGGCTGGAGCTTAGGAGTAGAGCCGAAAGGTAGCTTGGGAACCTTCGAGTCTTTTCTCTTGGAGGAAGGCTTAAAGTTGTAGGCTGCGAAGGCTGTAGGTACTGCGAGCCCAGAGACCCGTGGCAGGCTGCTGTGTTAGTTATTTGCTTTCCCAGAGTGACAGGCTTTCCCTCCACCCCCAGATCTTCCTTCTTAGTTTGTAATGGTATAACTGGCTGCTGTCTGGGAGCAGTTAAAACATTCTACTTCCCCTCCCAGGTGCAAGGGCTTCACTTGCTGTGCTCATGACCTTCCCTCATCTTGCCCAGATCTGTGGTGAAGACTGGAGAGGAGATGCATAGTTGGCAGGAAATTTCAAGCGACAGAATGCAAACGGATAGGTCTGATTGAGGCATTTGGGGTGAAGAATTCCTCTGTGCATTGTTTTTGAGGTGGAGATGTAGAAGAATGTGTGGTCTAGTGCTGTTGTAGATGCTTCTTGCTTCACATCTCTTTGGTTTGTCATTCTCATTGTGGACCCCCATCTAATTCACTTCATAGATCTAATGCTTTTATTGAGGTATCAGGTAAGTCTAAACAAAAAAATGCAGTTGTGCGAATCAATGCAGGACGACCACTTTATGGACAGAAATTGGGTTTCGTAGTCTATGAAGAAGGAATAGATTTGACACAGGTTTACTGTCTAGAGATAGCAGTTTGCAAAAACTGTGAGCTTCTGTTTTCAACTAAGGCTTTAACTTCTCTCTACTAATAGTAAATACAAAGTAGAGCCACATGCTGAATTTTTGTCCATGTCAGTCTTCACTGATTGCTTTTTAACTGTTGAAATTAAAATTCTTTAAATATACCAGTCTTTTCAGCTATTACTAAAGTAGATGCTGTAACTTAAGCTGCTCCCACTGAGAAGTACTGTGTAGGATTATTGGCTGAAAAGGAAAATTTTTGTAATTTTTTTTAAAAAGCCATTAAGGAGCCAGAGATTGGTGTAACTCACTAAATGGGTCCTCTGATAAACACTTCTCAGATTACTTAGGGTTCAAGCCAGTTTCCTATTGCTACAAGTTAGTTATGTTGAACCTTTAAATAGGAGGAAAACATCTTAATTATCCATTAAGGGCAATAAAGGAAGTTGGTTATGATACCATTAAAACAACTATGATGAAAAATGTGTCAATGTTTTGTACTTAAAAAGAACATGGGATTTCGATGTCATCTGTACTGCAGCTCAGTGCTGACTGTGTTCTTTTATTATTACCAGAATCATGGTTTTTTTCATTGTCTCGTATTCCCCACCTAGGTGTTAACTGGGCTGTTACGAGGTAATTGTGCAAAAACCATGGGAGAACTGTGATCAGCTGTCTGTACAAGAGAGATCCATCCATCCAAATGGATCTGTAGATGTATTTAAAATCTGGGCAGCAATGACAAGTGTTTTTTTTAATTGAAAAAAGCCTTATTCAGTCATGTGATGATGTTCTATCAGTTTTATAGGAGAATATTTTCTCTTTCTATACATCTTCTGTTATAGCCTTAGTCTGTAGCCTTTTGACTAGCGCAGCTAGAAGCCCCTTTATTTAAAATATTGAACTTGCTTTAAAACTTCATTGTCCTAAAGCTTCTTTGCTTGTTTCTGATATAGCAGTTACAGGGGCAAACAACTACTACAGTCATGGTAAAGCTTTTGAGTATAGCCATCCTGGTTGGTCCCATGGTACTCTCCTTCTTTGCTTTCTTGGTCTGATTATTGTTTTGTTTAATGTTTCCTCATTTAAGAGAACATACTGTATTACATAGTGAGAAAATTATGCCAGATTTAAAAATAATTTTAATTGTTGTGTTAAAGTTATGCAGATTTATTTTACACAGGAAATCAGCTATGTGGAAATTAAAGGATAACTGGAAAAGGTATAGATTACGGAAGAGAGAATTCATCGTCAGTCAGAACAAAAATATTGATATGAAAGAAAAGAATTAATGTGAACAGAGATTGGTAGTCCATTAAGAGAAATGTACCATTTAACACAATATGAAATACTTCCATAATTGAGATTGCATTTTAAAGAAGTAATGGCTCTGTAATTTATAACATTTGTTTTGCCCCAGACAGTTAAAAACCTTGCCTTACTGCAATACAATCACTATTTATCTAGGTAATTTTTAATAATTTACGCAGGGGGGTTTTATACCTTCTGAAGGACACAGTACTGGCTTTATTAATATATTTATAGTTGCACAGTTTGTACTGATGTAAATGAAAATCAGCTTGCAGGTCTACCTGCATTAAGATGAGAATTTTCCCTGCAGCAACTGGTGTTCATGATAGCCAGAAGAGGTCAGGCAGTGCTTGTCTTAGCAATACTTAACACTTCTGCAGTGATTTACATTTCCAAAGAGCTGTACAAATAAATGCTAACTCCACATAGCTACCCTTATGTATGTTACAAATAACAAAACTTTGCTTGACCTCTTGATCCAATTCAATGTCACCATCCTGGCAGTGGTGTTTCAGTATCACTTTAGAGAAAGATGCCACACAAGGAGCATTTGCTTTTTAACAACATATTTCCAGAATCATACTGTAAGGCACAGCTTTAATGCTCTTCTAATGTAACTTTTTAAAAAATGAAATTGTCTGTTTTCATTTCTTCTTTTCCTGTGACAAAACTGTATTAAGAACTGATTAGGTGGTTCTGCAGGAATACAGATGCCTGATTACTGATGTAAAGTCAAATAATCATTTAGACCTAAGCATATTGGAATGTCTCTCACATAAAAGTTTTCTTCTAAGATTTGTGATTCAGCTAATTTAAGATGACGTATACATTAAATGAGTTTTGAGGCGTGATTCAATTGAACAAGTGAATCTAAGAATCCAGAGATTCCTGTTGTAAGATGTTGCTTTATAATATTGCTTTACAGAAACAATAGTACTTACACAGATGTTCTTAATGGTTTCTCACTTGAAAGCAAAGTGAAAATAATTTTAAAATTTAGTGAAATCTTTGTCTTCTGTAGTTATTTTGTTTGATGTATTTCAAAAAGCCTTGAAATAATTGAGAAATTAATCTTTTTTTTTTTTTTTTTTTTTTTTTTTTAGTTTTGGTCCTTTTGCACCAATGCCTGTACTGTACTGATGTTTTCAGATCATTTTTCTCTGACTTAAGCCAGTGCAGTCAGATGTGGGTTTAGATGCTGTGGATGTTATCTAGTATGCGAATGTATGTACTAAGGTGATACTTCATGCAAAACCTACTGCAGTTCTTCAGCAGAACAGCCAGGACAGCGTCTTACCTGCTAAGGAAGTACGTAAGCTGCAGGGTATAAGATATTGTAGCAATGAAAAAAATCAGCTGAGTATTTGTCTTATCTATAAATAGTCTGGCTTGAGTACTGGAACCAGCCAGCATTAAACTCCGTGATCACTAGAGAACGGTTTGTGCTGGGCAGGGCAGCTATGCTTCAAAAGATGAGGCTGGATAATGGAACAAATGCAGCTGCGTCCTGCAGTGTAGAAATGTGTGCCTGGGTGACACCTTAGCTGGAAAAGCAGGCACATCAGACTTAATTGCAATGGCTGTGCAGTACAGGGGCCAGGTGTCAGTGGCTTCTAGTTGCAGTATTGTGCCTTTAATATATGTCAGACCTTATACCGTAAGAATTGATAGTTTCAATAGCCATGTGGTGACAGTTTTTCAAATTCACAAATTCCAAACCTGCAAGGTAATTTCAAATGGCAGTGTTGTTTGATTTATAAATAAAATAGTTGTTAGGTCTGCTTTTCAAAAGTACTGTTTGTTTGTTGATGTTAGCATTGTTCAAATACTTGCTTCTCCATGTAGCCCTACTCTTGTTAAATTAGCTATCCTAGACCAGTTCCTGGGATCTGATCTGTTTGTAAATAAATTTGCAGGTACTTGTTTTGGCTTTTAGTAGCTGACAATGGCTTGAGGTATTCTTTTAGTTAGTTTGCCAGGTATTTTGCCTCTAGATGGGAGATGATGGATCAGCAAAATTATAGTATCCTACTGGAATAAATCACTCCATAGAGTAACATCCCAGTGGTCATGCAACTGTCACCAGTGTTCCAGTGCTCTACAGATTAACTGCACAGAGTTGTGGACCCCATTAACAGATGGAGAGAGCAGTGTGTGTTTGCTGTGACATCACCTTGTCACTGCCAGTGTTGCATGGTCAGTTAAGAAACAAAATCATCTGAGTGTAAAGAATTGGGATTAGATGTTTGAATATAAAACTCTCATTGAAACTTAGCTTTTGTGTTTCTGTTTGGATGACTGAATCACTACAGTGGCACCAAATTGTGCTTATTTAACAGTTCTTCAGCTGTCTGATTGAATACATTAAACTAGAAGTATTTAAATGGTACTGCTGCCCCATACACGACAGGCTTGAATATGGTATGTGTTTAGTCCTCTCAGCACCCAGACAAAGGAGGCGGCAGTTTGTCTACACGATAATTTTCTGAAAAAGATAAGTCTTGAACAGCACAGAGCAAGTGTATGTATTTCTTTACCGGTATGTCATATTTAGCCTGTCTCATGCAATATGTCAGGTACTTACTGCACATTATCAAGGTACCAGTTGATAAGGGTTGGTTCATTTTCACTTGAACCCCAGATAGTCATCCAAAAATGGCTCTTGCAGTTCTGCTTTTAGTTGTACAGATAGGAATCACAATAAATTGTTAACTTCATACACAGTAGTCTGCAGTAAGTTGTTAACTTCTGTGGTCAGTGCTTGATGGACTATTAGACTTCACGAAACAGGACATCCATAGCCCTCAATTTGTCACTACAACACTTTTCCTCTGGTTCACTTTATTTTTCGTTTCTGAATTCATTTGGTGTGTTAGGGGAAAATCCTAATGGCAGTGAAACATTTATGCCTCAAAACTGTAGGAAAGTGATCTGTTACATTTCTTACCTTCAGCAAGTTCATTGCTCATATGGTTTAAAAGTCCACATAATAATAATAGTAATTATTATTATTATTATTATCTTCTAAACTCAAATCTTTGTCTGGTATCAGGCTCATTGATTCATAGCTGCTTCCCAGTTTTTCTCTTTTTCTTAGGGAATATTAAAATATTTTGAGACCTCTCATTTTCAGTGAAGAATTATTTTCTGCCTGTTTGTCCTTTCTAGAATTTCCTCCCTGTGCTCTGTGATCTTCCCAATTTAAAACCATCTGTTCAGCCATTGTTAACTGTTTGCTTCAAACCTAATAACTTCACTGTGGAGTGAGTAATTCTGACATTTTCACTTACGGCCTTATTAGCAAAGTGGTGTGTTCGTGCTGGGATGTTGTTAGGACTAGAGGGCATCATCTTCATACAGATTTTTTTGTGAGACAACAAATTGAGGATCATTAAGTAAAAATCCAGAATCTGGAAAGTAACATTTAAATCAGTCAACTGTTAAGGTATTGTGGGCATGTATACTGTACCCATAATGAATCCAGGTCTTTTCAGTAATGCAGAAGTTATCTTTGATGTGAAATTGCTTGCTGTCCTTGAGTTCTGTTAGCTTTCATATCTGTGTGAATGTTTACAGTGTCAGTGCAGATTGTTTCTTTTTTATTTTTTTCCCTGCCCACACTGTTATTTTTCTGCTTCCAGACTAACAGAGGCAGTTTGAATATATTCATGCTGTCCCAGAATGCCATGGGAATAGATACATTTTCCTGGTGTTGAAAATGGAACATAAATTTCTTTTGCACTTCCATACCACTTTTTGATTGGAGCTGAATTTTTAGTGTTTCTTCCTGCTAATAGACAGTGAAAGAATTTGGTAGTCATGGTACATGTTCAGCATCAGTGGGCTTTTCCAAAATGTGTCAGAATTTTTTAATAAGGATTTTAAAGTAGGGAAATAAACAGCTTTATAGCTAGGATGGCTTTCAATCAAATTAATCAAAGGGAGCTTTTAATATACAACCAACAGCTATCTATGCTCTTTCTCGTATCCCACTTTTCCACTGCCTGTGATCCTTTGGGTGACTCAGGAGGCAGAGGAAAGAGGTATTTATGAAAGAGATGATGCTGAAGTTGCTGAAAAAAGAAAAACGTTTTTCATGAGGGCTAGAGTCATTCTTTCTGGTAGCAGAAAAAGTATTTCTCTGTCTCCCCTTTCTGTAACTTGTGTCTATCAGATTGACATTTGAGTCCCATTCACCGACCAGAATAATTATCGTCTGTGTTACTGTGTGTGATTGTCTGAAGACATACATGAGATAAGATTTGCAGGGAAAAAGAATCTTTTATTAGAACAACTGATACAGCTGGAAAAAACAGACAGACTTAGAGGCACACATGCCTTTTTCCTTACTTACTGGTCTCTATCTCTTGAAGACTGACTCCTGAACTCCAGTATGGAAGACCAGTCATTACTCAAGTGCATTTTGGGAATACTAATTTGGGAACCTAATTAGCTCTCCCTGATAGTGGGTAACTTGTAAATGAATGGCACTACCATAATCCAGTGGCTGTATTAGGGTTCAGACATAGGATATTGTAGGTAATTTATCTTGTTTGAAAGGAAATTAACTTGGATGCTCTGGTGAAGCTGCATCTTGGAGACAGATGCGTTCAGGTAAACAGCAGAGGGACATGGGAAGCTTCTGCTTGTCAAGAACTGATTTCTGGGTTAGAGAGCTGACCGCTTCATTGATGCGGTGTTAGTGTTTCCACCCATTTTACTTCTGTTCTGTTGTCATTCAGGTATGAATAAACATGCTTCTGTTCAAAAACAAGTAGCTGAGTAAATAGGTTAAGTGAAGTTGACGGTTCATGATCTACAGTAGAATACATTTACAATATTTTAATATTGTTACTGAATCATTGTTACGGTTTTATAAGCCATTTATCTCAAACTCTAGGTAATTGTTAAATGAAACAGGAGGCTAAAAAAGCAAGCATGAAAAGAATCTGAGTCAAGGAAAAACAGCAACAAAAACACCCTTCCTTTTTTTCAGTATGCCTTGCTAGAGTCCTTGTTGATACATCTACATCAAAATAGTAAACAGCTTAACACATTTAAGGTATAATGGAAAGGGAAACCATGCATATGGTTGGCAAGCCCTTGTTTTTGCAGACGTGACTGGCTTCCTCATTTGCAGAATCGTATTCGCTGTGAACAAAGGCTTCATGATTGTCATATGAACTTGACTAAAAAGCTATCCTGCAGCTAAGGAGGTATCAAATATTAATATTTATACTCATGTAGCCAAAGGTGCATGTACTGAATGGGTCTTGAGTCTGGATATAGTTACAGCCTCTTGTAAGAGCCAACCAAAATTTTAAAAATTACAGTGATAAATAGTGTTTTGTCAACAACTGTTGCTAGGTAAAATCAGACACAACCTCTGAGTCTGAGATAAAAGATAAAGCCAGACAAAGCAAAGAAAACTGTATTTACCAAGGAAGGAAATATCTTTATACTTTTTTATTTTTTTTAAATTCAGAGCAGGAGGTTTTTTGTGTTAAAGATATATACATACATAGGCATAGATCGTTTACTCTGTATGTGGAGTCTAGGACATTGCAGGGTATCCTGAGCTGTTGTTTAATGAATGAGTTAAAAGAAAGTTGTGGTTTGTGTCAGGTAGATGCTGTTGTGCAAGCCTTGCAGTATGTAACGCATCAGAACAGTTTCTTCTTTCTGTTTGGATAAATAATGGCCATAGAAGTGAGTGCCTAGAGAACACTAAACAGTATCTGTTCTTCCCATAATTACACACAAGTTCCCCAGTGGGTCTGATGCAACCTGAGTTTTAATAACTGTACCTTATGCTTGCTTTCTTTCTCTCAAAATAAGGTTGCAACAGCAGGACACGTATTGACCCTTTTTATCTTTTTGAAGACACAGGAACTGGAGGGGAGTTCACTGCTTGTTAGGAGGTCCTCCCTCCACCTTCACAGGTGAAAAAGTGCTCAGGCAGCAGTATGTAAATATTGGGTAGTCACCTGGTGATCTCTCCATTTACCTTTTGGCTTTTATGCACACTGGCCATTAAGATTTGAAGTTTTGATGATCCCCCATAAGCTCTGTCTTTTAAAAATTAGATTGTTGCTCTTCCTGTAGTGTAACCATGGAAACAGACAGGGAACCCTTAAAGAAAGTGATCCAACATGCTGTGCTAATTAATCCTACCCTTCAGTTTTCTTTCAGCTGAAGGATCTAGTTAAATAAATTTTGCATGAATAAGCATATTTGGATGTGCAAAAGGGTTTAAAATATGTAGCAAATTTTCTTGCAGAAGGTTATCTGAAAAAAACCTCTGCTAACTGCCATGATTTTCAACTGGAGCATCAAAACAAGAAATGCAGTATCTTATTAGTGTTTCACATATATATTTTGATTAAATTATTTTAAAAATGTAAATATATCTGAAAGATGAGGATATTTCTTTCATGCCTGAAGTGTGATGAGAGACTTCTGCATTAATTTTGTGTCTTCAAGGGAAACGTTCATAATTGCAAATGCCTCCTTTATGCATAGTGTTATTCAGAAAAAGCAAACTTTGTTCCCTCCCTGAGAGAAAGCAGCTCCTCTGATGTGTTAGCCTAATTCAGGTCCTTTCAGTTCTGCACAGGGGCAGCAATTGACTGTACAGTGGGACTGTGCCAAGTTTTCTTCTGCCAAATTTTAGCCTTTGTGAGTATTTCCCTTGGTTGTTCACTCTTGCTTTCCACTGGGCCATTTAGTTTCCAAAGTAGTGTATGTGCTCAACTAGGAAACCAGTTGGTCACAACTTAAAACATATGGACTATGCTCATAAGCCTCTTAACCCTGGTGATGCTGTCTGATGCCAATGTGTGGCCTCAACTCGCTTTTACAAATTAAAGTTTTGTTTGTAACTTCCTTCATTCCAGTAATGATCTTATAACGTAGAAACCAGATGTAGCAGCTAACCTCAGTAAGGGTTTTGTGGTGTTTTGGGAGCGAAGAGCAGATTAAAGCAAAACATTTAGTTGTCCAGCAAGCTGGGATTAGCACAAAAGGGCCATCTTTTAAAAATCAGATGGATTTTAGTTAACCTGGAATGGATTAGAGGTGGAGGAGATCTAGAAGCAGTGGGCTAAGGAAACAGAATGGGTGGCAGACCCAGCAGAATGGGAGGACTGGTTCCATGCTGAATGGTCACATGAAAGGGGGAAAGATGTGCTTGGGCTGACTATAGCTCTTGCAGAGCTCCATCCTGGCCAGTAAAGTGGCAGAAACTGGCAGGCAAGCGTGGATGTTGTATTATTTGCAGTATGATTTTGGCTACAACAAGTTGGGTACTCATTCATTCTTACATGGGAGATTTCTTGAGTGTGTGGATCAAAGACTGTGTGTCATGGCAACCTGAGTTCATTTCTTATCCCACAAGCTCTGAAGTTTTTTGACAGTTTTCCCCAAATCACACAATGTTCCTGACTACTTACAAATGCCTTTTCCCTGCCTGCCTATGCCTTTTCTCCTATCAAAGCTAGGTAGAAAATTAGAGAGGAAATTGTTTGCAAGCAAATTCAGTCTTCCTCAGGCAAGACTAAAGGGGGGCTCAGACAGGCAAAGAAGGATGGGGCATTCACCATCCAGACTTCTCAAATCCTTTCATAATTTTTATTTAGCTTAATAATAGTAGGTCCATATCCATGAATTCAGGAAGTACTGTTCAGTTTAGTCATGTGGGATACAGGCACAGAAATTCAGACTTCCTAATGTTTCTGTGGGCTAGGAAAAACAGCTCTTCACCAGTTAGAGCATTTGGTGGTTTCTGATCTCTTAGAAGCAAATAACATTATTCTGGAGACAGAAGCACTGCAGAGCTTGTGATGTGACTTTTCTGTTGGCCTCTTTGCAGCTATACCTGGCCAGCCCTGAGTTATCTGTGTGAGCCAAGTTATTTGTCAAGCTGGTGGCCAGGTGCATAAATGTGAAAGAGATGGAAGTCTGAAAACTGAAAACCTAAAAAATAATTAAAAATAATAATAAAAAAGGTTATTCATATTTGAAATACAATTTTTTTTAGAAGAAATTCTGGCATACAAGTCAAATTATTCCCCTACACTGGTCTAATTGCTATAATCAGCTGATAATGCAAACTACTGGCAAGATTTGCCATCATTATTATGGAGATATATTCACTGAGATTAACTGTTCCTAAATAGCTTCTCCAGTGTATTAAGAATAAAGGTGCAAAGGATTCTCATCTGCACTCTTATGTGAATTTTCATGTTCCATATTTCTTTCTGAGTGTATGACTTTGCTTTTTGGTTTCTATAAGGTAGAAGACGTGACCTTCTGTTTTAGTAATTTCATTAGTTTTGTGAATGAGAAATTGTTAGTTCTTTGTTTAGGAAGACACAAAATAACCCCAGTAGCGCCTTCTCCTGATTTCCATTACTTATGCATATCCAGTGTTCCTAGCAAGGGCATGGATGGTGATCAAGGCTGTAACTAGGAGCAGTTTATTTGGAAAATGTGTTTGCAGGCCTGTGATGGGAACAGTCATCATAGCCCTGAAAATCTTTTTCCATTTCTTGGAGGAGAGAGGCTTCCATAGGGGAAGCATTAGAGAAGTATGCTCTCTATTGCTGGTTTTAGCATATGAGGGTATCTCCTAAAGTCTTTCCAATTTTACGTGAGATAGATTATGTTGTGTAGTAATGTGAATTATTTTTCATGACTGACAAGCCTAAATGACAGTTATTGTAAATAGTATATCTTTAGGTGGCCACAGATTTCATTGAAATGATTTCTGCTTCTGAGATTGGTTCATTGCCAATATACATTTGTTGAGAGAGAAGAATTTTGCACATACCATTTTCTGATGTATTACTGTAATATTAATATTTATTTGAATGGCAATGTGTAAGTATGTCTACTGCTTTCAAATAGAAACTTAAATAAGCAGGCTGGGGTTTGCAGTGTAAACTGTGGAAGGTTTCCTTGGGCTCCCCTAAAAAAACCAAATCTCATCTGTTGCATTATTTGTCTGGAAGTTTATTTTTCATTTCCTTTTTCTAAATAACATTGAAATAAAAGACTGTTGATGCCTAAGGTTGAGCAGTTAATGGAAATGAAAATCTTTGCTTATTTGTCTTTCATTTAGGTATGCCACAATGTATCTTTGCATCTCTCCTGGGCCTGTGGTTGTCATCATGAAAAGCATATTTTATTATCCCTTCATTATATTCACAGCTCTGTTTAGCCAGGTCCTAAATGAGAGATGCTACCATTTCTTTTGTAACTTATTCCAATACTAGAAGTAAAAAAATGCTTGCAACATGCCATCATGTTATGTGAAGTGTGCTCATATATCCTTTTAGGATCATAACTATACAGCAAACTATTTTATTTGCATTTACCCTACAGGTCTTGCAAGAGCTAAATCCGTTCCCAGCCATACATATTCCAATGAAGTGGTAACCCTATGGTACAGGCCTCCAGATGTCCTTCTGGGATCAACAGAATATTCTACCTGCCTTGACATGTGGTAAGTACAGAATCCTTACACGAGACTCTATGTAGGCACTTCAACTCTGAATTTTTTTATTTGTGTAAAACAAATATGTGCTGAGATTAGTGGTACAGTTTAAAAATCTCATGTGTAGTAATCTGTGTGTTTCACTCAGTATCTCCCTAAAGGAATCCCCTCCTGCTACCCCACCGGTTGGGAACTGGTACCTGCTGTTAATGCACCACTAGAAGAGCCATTGGTGCTTTGTAGGAGACTGGGTTATTGTTTGGTTTTTGTAGTCTTAATGTGGTGCTTTGATATGATATGATACTTGTTTTGCAGAAGGCAGACTTTCACCATGCCCAGCTATAGCGGTGGCAAAACCAGCATTCCCTGGGTGCAAAGATACAGCCTTAGACCTTAATCTACTGTACTTGTTAGCAGTAAATCAGCGTGTGACACATCACTGAATAGTTTTCTTTCAAATGCTTTGAGAGGACAGTTTGATGTGTACAATGTATAGCAGCTTGCTGCTTTTTGATAACATCATTTAGTCTTGTGTTGAACAAAGAAGGTGTTTGGGTTTTTGACTGCTAGAAACAGAGGTGGAGGTTCTTCATTTATCCTGTATGTTTTGAGGTCACAGGATCACTGTAATGTGTACAAATTCTGTAATTAGTAAGAGCTTCAGCTGTGTTAGTAGAAGCAAGACATGTTGATTCGAGAAACAGAAATGTGGAAAAATATTTTTCATTGCAAAGAAACTCTCATGCTCTGGAAGATATTAAGATATTTTTTTTAATGTATGTTGACTTTTTGAATCTGTACAACTTGCTTCATTTGAGCAAAAAATATACTAAGCAAGTTTCAGAAAAATACAGTATTTTTTAATAGTTTGCTGAAATATCTTTCTTTAATACAGGCAGCCTAAATTTAGAATTATGATTATGTTAAAATCTAGAGGTAACTGTAAAGTAAGGTTAATAGGACCTTATGTTTTCATGCAGTGGGTGAAAAGGTATGGTTTCCTGTTTTTCCCCATAGCACTGTTAGTTCTTGACTCCTGGGGACAAGAGTTAAAAGCTGCAGGATTGCTTCATTTGAAGGGCTTACAGAATATAAATACCAGAATATCTAATACTGAAGAGAGTGTTTCATGTAACTGGGCCTCTGGCTGCTGTAGTTCCTTGACCTGTAAGGGTAGATGAACGAAGAGGCAGGAAAGGGAGGGTGAGCAAACTTCTCCAAGTGTGAATGTTGTGATATGCAACTGCACCAGAGAGCCAAAGGCAGCATCTTCTGTATCAGCTGTCTCGGTTTCTTCAAACTATTTTCCACCTCACAGATGTGAAATAATTTCCCCCTGCATTTCAGCTTCTCATCTATACTAAAGCAGTCCTGTTTCCCCAAAGATCGGTTTTAACCTGGTGCCTTCACAAATTATATGCAATCTCCTCATACCATCTGCTCCTGATGTTTTGCAATCATCTCTTTTCCAAGATATACCTCTGATGCTCGCAAGAAGCTTGACTTGCTTGAGGTGAGGTGGGACAATGGCATCAGAGGATGGAAATGGCTGGGAGACATAAATAGTTATTTCTGCTCATCTTCTTATAGTTCAGTCTACATGTGTTCAATTCTTGAGTCCAACATCTTTGTGTATGTGTGTACATACATGTCTCAATTTGTGAAGTATGAGATTGAAAGAATGTATGGAAACAGCTAAAGAAAACTTTAAAATCATTTAAGAGAGCAAACTGTTCAAAAAGGCCTCTAAAATGCTTTTTTAGTCAAAAGAGACATTGGATTTTTTCTTTTTTTACATTTACCAATTAAAAAAATATTGCACTTTGTAAAGAAGGGTTTACTTGTTTTTTGTTTTGTTTTTGTTTTTAAAATGAACAAAGGATTTTGAAACATTTTTGAATCTCACTGAAACTTTCTGCACAAAGAAAAACTATTCAGTCAAAAGTTTGGTAGCTTGTCAAAAACAGATCTTATGACATTCTTCCCAATAATGATTTTAGTGCAATAGCTATTAAGAAGTCCAGTCAAACTATGTGGTGTTACTGTGATAGAGATCAAATTAAGCCATGCAGCTAATAGGAGCATTTTAAACTTAACAATAAATGCAGACTGAGTATCTCCTTCATGAGCATATGTTTATACTCAAATTTCATGGACAGAAGGGAAGATCAAGGAAGGACTCAAAATGCCACTTTGGCAATCTAGGTCACTATTTCGTCTCCTGACAAAAATGATGCAACAGTATTGGGGAACAACACAATAATTCCATCTTCAGTGATAGCAATAGGTGATGTCCTCTTGCACAGAGCATTTCATATAGGTCTGAAAAAGATACAGGTGCTCCAGGATAGAGGTGGTGTGTTCTGTTTCAAAATGAAAAATGATACCATACTGCTATTTGCTAGATTTGTAGCCCTTACAAATTTTGTGCTGCCCTGTACAAACTGGAGAACTATGAAAAGCTTAGGAAAAAGCCCTAGTAATACAGTTTCTTTCACATGTCAGGAATTTAGCAGAGCTACTGCCACATCAGAAATGAAATCAGAGCAAGTGTGTATTGTATATGTGATGGAAGAACTTTGGGGTTTTAATTCTGCGCTTTGCTGGGTTATCCGAGACAGCACTTCAAGTCTGATTGTGAGAGGTGTAGTTGCATGTTAAGGTCACTTATGCTTATTTGGCGTATCTGACAGTGAGCTCTGCTGGAGCACAGGCAGGCTTGGGGCTTTATTTGTACAACAGTTGTACATAGCTGGGCCATAATTGCATTAAACCCGCTTAGTGGCTTCCCAGAGTGGGAGGAAGGGAGACATGGAGAAACCTACCTACCATTGGATTCCAAGATAATTTGGTAATTTGTTATCAAAAGTGTGTTTGTAGCATTAGCATTTTTATGCAATTACTGGCATTATGTCCTTATGGCAGATAGCATGTGCACTCCTCTGTCCTTATTGATAATCTACGTGATGGCAAAACTAGGCAGCCACTTCACTAAATATTTAAATAATGTTGAGGTAGAAAACACAGCTGTTTCTTCCATTTGGGGGGGGGGGGGGGAAGACACAGGGCCTTTACTATAGCCATGATAAATGGCATTTCATGGTGGTTCCCAAGGAACAGAAAATGGGGCTCCTACTGAGTAGCAGACCAGCTGCATGAAAAAGAGCCCAAATATTAAACCACTGGACAGTGGCTGGGAAGCAGGTGGCAGAGGCTGCGGGCTATTTTTATACTTCATTTGCTGGTGTAAAGCATTAGGGTGGTAACTAAAAGCTAATGATCCACATGCAATGGTACATTCTCCTGCATTTTTTTAAATAGCCAGTGGCAATAAAATAATATTAATGAAGACATACATGCATTAGTGATGTCAGGCTGGTGATGGAAATCAGTGTAGTGGGCTTCGTGATTTACTGCTGACAGCATTTGGTAAAGCAGCATTGTGTGAATGTATTATACTACCCATGACTGCATCAAAGAGTTGTGATAACCTTTGATATACCTTTTTTTTTTTTTTTTTTTTTTTTTACTTCTCCTCTTGATGAAGACTTACTAGTAGCTAGGAAAATGGCTTTGCATTGCTTCTGGTGTAACTTGTCCTAATCCTTGAATTTTACAGTCCTTTGAAAGTCAATGCAAGGAAAATAAGCTTTAATACATAAAGGGTTTATACATTACTAAAACCCGTATATAAATAATACTGAAACATAGGGGAAAACATCCCTAAATGAACATATTCTGTTTGTGAAAGAATATGGTGTTTGTAAATGAAGCAATTTAAACAGGTTATTAAATAATTTTTGATTCTGGTAATGCATGTACTGCTACATCTGGGTTTCTTACATCAAAAAGTCACTAGGGATATTTTGTTTAGTAATGCAGCTGGCTTTAAACTGTGTTTGCTAACAGCTGGCGATCTTTTTCATATCCTGTTGTTTTTCTTTTAAAAAAATACACTCTTAGACAAAGTTCAGGCAACGTAAGAAGTTATGGGCCATGATATATTTTAAATTCACTTTTATTAACTAGTGTCATCTATGTGTAGTGCTGTGGAAGAAATCACTTAAAACTAGGCCAGTATATTGTTACAAAATGACTTACTAAATCACTGTTCTTTAACTTTGTGACATCTGG
The DNA here is from genome assembly GCF_963210335.1 of Falco punctatus. Lineage (NCBI taxonomy): Eukaryota > Metazoa > Chordata > Aves > Falconiformes > Falconidae > Falco > Falco punctatus. The sequence goes on from NC_137583.1 coordinate 75,530,847, forward strand.
ATTGGTATACATGATTTCATATCTGGTCTTTATTTAGGGAAAGCTCTTCATATGGAGTTTTTCTATCCTATTATTAGAAAAATAAATTGTGCTTTTCTATACTATTATTAGCAAAATAAATGGTATTTTTCAGAAACAGACCACCTTCCACATACATGTAACCTGCTCTGAGTGCAGATTTGAGTGCTCACTGTAATTCCATGCATGCTTTCATGAATATTTGACCAATGAAGACCTACAACAGTAATTAAGATATTTATTAAATAAAAAGGGATCTTGCCTTAGACACAGGTGCACCAAGTTATGTTTTTTACACAGGGGACGTTAGAAAGGCATCTTTATCCTGTACCTGTTGTAAACAGTTTGCAGTGAGAGAAACCTGAGAGCAGGAATCGCAGCAGGCCCTGAAGAAATACTGCTCAGGGCTTGAGAGTTGGGTAAATTACTTCTTTTGCCCTTGATGTTCTTTAAGATTATGACTTCCTCTCCAAAGAAATGCTAATCTGTAGGATTAGGATATTAAGGTAAAGATACTGTGCTAACTATCAAGGTATTGTTAATTAAACTTCTCTCCTTGTCAGTGAGTAGTTCTTCAAAAGTTTTATCAGCTGAATTAGCTTTTGACTGGAAAATTCTCTTAGGGTCGAATTCACCAAAATATTAAGTGTGAGGAAACATCTTGGACTATGCATATTGGAAGGGCATTTCACTTCCTGTCTAAAATGACTTTTATCAATTTGGAACATCAGATTTACTATCACTTTTCCACTTCTAGAAATATATTTTTCACATGTGTCAGGAAAGTACCTTATAAAGTTATCTGGATCCAGAAAACAAAACCAGGAAAAACATGTTCAACAGGAAAATATCTCATGGCAGAATGTTGCTTAGGTTTGAAGATTATTTTCTTGAGCTTTTTTTGCATTCTGCTTTTACAAAACAAGTAAGTCTAATAGATTTTTGCAAAAAAGGATCATGTACATTGTAATCCATCGTGAATATAATATTTCTTAATATAGAAATTGAGCATTGCTACAGAGGGTTGGGTTGCAAAAGAAATTTCTGGAGCTTTTATTTCTAGGTAGTTCAGTGACACAGGCAGGAACATGAGCACTCTGTTTGCTTATGATCAGAATTGCTTCAAGATTGCAAGAAATTTTTTGAACTGTCATACTTTCAAGTAAATTATTTTTCATTCATTACATCTGCTTTCTGCAGAAATTTTAATGGTGTTCTTTGTCATCATGGAAGGGAAATTCTGCTTCATTTGTCACTTCTCATGTGAGAACTGTAATCTCTTTGCCTCATTGCTCGTATTTGTTCGGACTGTATCTCCCATTGTATGCTACTTTTCACATACCAGACTAGAGTGGTCATAAAGAAAAATCCCAACTAAGTTCAGCATCTGTGGGTATTCTGGTAGTGTGCCACTGCAGAATTAAACCAGATTCTGGTCAATTAAAGAGACAAAAGTCCCTTGCTTTTCATTCCTTGCCCCCAAAATTTGTTTTCTTAGTTTTGTTCATACACAGGATCATGTAAGAATGTGACTTTTTTTCTTAACAAATCAGACCAGATAAAAATCTTTGTGCCCTTCCAGCATGTTGAATATTACTAGTGGATTTTGTGGAAGTGGTTCCAGTATTACCTCTTGGTGACAAATCCATAAAAAAAAACAATTAGTCAGGGTTTGGGGGATGGTGATGTCTGTGTGTTTTTTGGGGTGGGTGGTTTTGGTGGTGGTTTTTTTTTTTTTTTTTTGGGGGGGGGGTGTTTTGTTTTTTAAAATTCTTATATATTTAACATTACAAATTGTAGTTTGGGAAACTTGAATGAAAACTCAAACTGTTCCTCTGAATTCCAGAAATTTCCCCAGAAGGATTGCTGGAAACAATTGCTTTTCACAAAATGCCTTCTCCTGCTTTGAAGCCAAGTCCTGCATGCTGGAAACAGGCTTCATGTCCAGATAGAAACCTTATGTGAAGGCCCAGCATAGGTCTTCATTAAGAAGATCATGTTGAATATTATCACTTGCACTGAGCCTGCTAGAAAGCAGATCTGTTCAGGACAGAAAGTTGAGACATACATAGTAAGCATATAGTCTTTCTATAATCTTGATTTAAGTACAAACTAAAACTTGGTTTTGAAATAACTCCTCGTTTCAGAGTGTGCTTGTAGTCTCTTTTATGTGTCCATAAAGAAAAATCAAAATATTAGCTGCAGGAAAAAATCATCACAATCTTTTATAGATTATACCTCACCAAAGCTTTTATGTGGGGTTTTTTTTTGTTGTTGTTGTCGTCCTTTTGGGGGGTTTTTTTGTTTGTTTGTTTTTTACAGTATTCAAGTACAGATAGGCTGGAGATTCTTCTTGTTGCAATAAGGATTTTTGTTATACAGAGACAAGAATGTATTCTTAAACCAAAAATATAAAATGAACCCACCAGTAAGCAAGTTAATTTTAAGGGAATACCTTCTTGAATTATAAAAGCTGTGCAGGAGAAGAGAAGAAAAAAAAAAAAGGTGCTGTTTCCTGAGGCATCCAACTTCATTTTTACAGGCTCATTTACTATGTCAATTCAAATGCAATAGTAATTCATTTAGCTGTGCTATTAACTCTTATGCCATATAAAGGCTGTATAGTGACAGCCAGAGTCCCAGGAAATTAAGCAGGACAATAGAAGAGCAGTATTAGATGGTATGGCCGCATATGGTCTCATCAATACATCAATAGGTTTAGTCATGCTTTTTGTCATCAGAGGGTAAGCCACCCATTTCAACATTAAATGGCTGTCACTTTTACTTTGCAAGTTATCCTGTGCTGTCCATTGGAAAGATTTCTGAACGAAGTCATAGGATTTGGCTTATTTATTCAAAATCAAAAGTCCTATAAAGAGAGTAGGAAAATCTGAGTTGAGTACACTGAAATATGTTAGGCTAATGTTCTTTTGTCACAAATTATTTCTCAAGTGCTGCCTAAAAATGTCATTGTATGTTCAGTGTGCACAAATTATACATACATAACATACCCTTGGAGAGGTATGCACATTAAAGCCAAGTTAATTTATTGTATTTCATATTTCAAGAAATAATCTTTGCATCATAGAAACTAGAGATGGGATGATCTGTGAGATCATTATACCCACCCTACTGTTAATGCAAGTCTGTTCCCTGAAGAATATTTGTGTTTCAGCTTGTCTAGCTTTACACGGTTGTAACTGTGAAGCTTCAAGTCCATTGGGAGGCTGGGGTATAGCACATTTTTAAAGTACATTTCTCTAATGATCACCCTAAAATTTTTATTTCCTAAAGGCATTCTGCTATTTCTAGTTACACTTGGATTTATCTACAGTTCTGGGAACTATTAAAATCCTAATCAGTTCTTCCCTGTCTTTCATTTTGCATAATTCTAAATACAGAGTCATCACGTTCTCCCAGTCCCTGTGTGTTTTCTTGTAGCCAAGAATGGCATTATTCTCTTAAATTTTCCTTACAAACCGGTTGTTCAAGTAAGAAAATAATTTTTGCTTTGCTCAAAAATACCTCCAATCTGTTTAATCATTTGTGAGGTCTAAAAAACAGGACTAAGTTTCAAGGCCTTGTAGAGGCTTTATTTCTTTTCATGCTCTGTATGTGTGCACTTATGGTTTGTGATTCAGGGAACCTGTTATGTACTCAGTTTCCATTTGCTGTGAGCCTAAAATTCACCGATACCACTAAGATGTCTAAAATACCATCCAGCCATCTTGAAGCCTTTATGTGCTATTAATGGCTGCGTATTTCCTATCAGTTCAATGTCATACTTTTTTTTCTTGTTATTTTTTTTAAGTATTTATTTAATCTTCTCTTTCTATGGACTTATTCTTCAATGTGATAACCTTTGAAACCAAGATAAGCTTAATTTTCAAGTGGGCCAAAGGGAACAGCAGTCCTCCAGCTCAGACCTTGAAGGTTGTTTATGTTTCTCTCCTCAATGATTTTAAAAACCTTTTGATTTTTGTATTAGCTGTTTATTTAACTGCAGTACTCTTTCATGCTCATTTCAGTGTGTGACTAAATGGAGTACTAGGTTACACGATTTTTCTTTCAAAACAGGAGATTTTTCTTAATAGTGTTGTTTACAGTTCTTCCTTGATTTTTGGCTCATACTTTTCAGACCCACTAAAAGTGGAAAATTTTGTAAATAGATTATATGAAATAGTTTAAAATTCAGCTAAATCTTCCTGACACCTTTACAACACTTCTGTTCAAACAATGAGCTGAAGTTTCTTTGTAGATAGCAGTACATGACCTCAAATGATACACTGGTTTAATCAAATGCCTGTTTTCTGGTTGCAAGAATAGAACTCTAATCCTCTTTTCTTTAGTGTAAATTCAATTGTTTTATTCCTCATCTTGAATAAATGGCTTCTGACTGAAATCTTGATTTTTTCCTCGCCTCAGATCCTGATACTGTTTATAAGTATGTGACTAAGATATATTGTGCCTGTCTGTGCCTAATGAAGCACTGACCAGACTAAATGATGAATGGCAGTTTAATCAATTCAGTTCACTCAGTAACGAGCAGACGCATATAGAACATAAATTTTAACCTCTTTTTATAAACACCTGAGTTTTTCTAAAATTTGAACAGAACTGTGCTTTCCAAAGTTTTTTTCCACTTTTCAATGCCTAAGGAGAAACTTTGTTTGGTATATCTATGCTTTGGGATGTAGAATTAGAAAGTAGTGATACATCTATAATTTTCTTCTTCAAGAAATTTGGCTATCAGCTCTCATTGTCCTGGAACATAAAATTATTTCACTATTCAGTAGGGGTCAAAGCCTTCAGAGATGAGTAAAGTATGGGTTGTCTGCCAATAGTCTTAGTTAAGTGGCATCTATAAATACTCATCCCCGGCCTTAATGAAAATATGCAATCTATTTTCATTAAGTTGTTTTATTCTAGAACCACTTTCTTACCAATATATGCACACATATGCCTAAAATTAAATGCTACTTTCTGAATGCATCATCACGATGCACAAGCAAAGGTATGTAATTACTACATTCCAAATAATTTACTTCTAAAAACAAAGTTAAATTAAGGTTATCACTGGGATTTGCTGACAGAGAAACATAACTCACAATTTCAGGTAGAGGTGGTACTGTAGGTAGTTTTGCAAATTCTGCGTTCATTTTGAAACATATTTTGGGTTATTGATTTGGCATTTGCTTTGGGTGAAGATTTTTTTTGGTGTGGTTACTTACACAGACGGTTGTACAACATATGTAGGTGTCTGCATGTGGAAGATGTAGAAAAATGTATGTAGAGAAATGTAATCGAATGAATTAAAATACATAATCAAATTCTGCATCCAGTTGGTAGCCAAGGGGCATGTTTTCCCTTAATTTTTGTTTGTTTTGTTTTGGTTTTGTTTTTTTCTGGGGGAACAAGCAGTTCGTGAACTCTCTTCATCCAGAAAAGATTCAAATGCAAGTTTGTAATTTGTTTTACTTTTCAGATGCAGGAAGTCCTCAGGTTATCTGAAATTTGGGCTTAGTCACAGAAACTTTCCTCAGCTGTTGAGAATCCATTCTTTTTGTTGTAGTTAGTATCTACCAGATATTTTTTCCCTTCTGATTCCCTAGTACTTCTGCCAGTGGCTTAACTGAATGGGGTGAGGGAGACTCATGTGAAGAGCCTTGTGTGACAGACCAGAGACAGGGGCTGTCATGAGGTCGCTGTTGCGGTGGGGAGAGCAGGGAGCCCATGGCTGCTCAGCCTGTTGCAGCACTTCTCAGCCAGAGCTTCTGGGAGATGGTGTCAGCAACCCCCCACAACTATGGGCTTTGAGCTTCCTTCTTTCATGCTGGAAAAGTGGAGAAGAAAGCCCAAGCAAGCCCATCCCAGAAATCATCTGCAGTAGCTTAGTTCAGTGGCTGTGAGCAGTCACATTTCTTTTTCCTTTTTACTCATCTTTTTCCAGATTTTTCTGCTAGTGCCAAGCCCTTCCAGTGTGCCTCCGTGCCGTAGTCCTGTCCCCATTCGTCTTTTCCCATCTCTCATTGCTATTCCCACGTCCCCAGAATTTATTTGGGGGCATGAGTATGCTGCTCAGGAAGCACTTGCACAGAGAGCAGCTGCTGCACCTTTATTGGTCTCAGCAGCTATCAACTGTATTCCAGCTACCTCTGCACTTGCCACCTGAAAAGGATTTGTATGTACACACCAGTTTTAGTAAATGCACATGCTTCTCCTTCAGCCTGGCATTGATTTTAAGAAATAAATAAATATTATTTAAATACTGGTAATGGATACCAAAATATTGTTGCTGGCTATTTAATCTATAAGAAATCTTTCTAACATTACATACTTTCTTCTTTTTTTTTTTTTTTTTTTTCCCCTCTACAGGGGCGTGGGTTGTATCTTTGTAGAAATGATTCAAGGGGTCGCTGCTTTTCCGGGAATGAAAGACATTCAGGATCAACTTGAAAGGATATTTCTGGTGAGTTCTTTATTGCTGAAGTAATGTGCCTAAGACAACAAAGGTTTGATTGATAAATGTTCACATATTTCTTTGTGTCAGGAATTAAATCACTGATAGAGCCAAGGATCAGAAGCCTAGTCCACAAGCTAGATACTATTTACTTGATATGTTCTTGAAGACTGTGTAATAAGTTCAGATCCAATTTTTTTTTCAATTAATATTTCTAAAAATCTACAGAAAGGTTTTTATACAATTTTGGAAAAAAGCTTTCCAAATGTAAGGCAATGGAAATACAGCCAGTTTGTAATCTTGACTTTGCAAGTGATCAAAAACGATAACTCTGGTTGGTGTTCTGTTAATATTATGCTAATATTGTAATGTCAATGGCAAGAATTTTTTGTGACATAGACATACAAAGGAGAAGTAAAATAGGAAGTGAGATGAGAAGCAGAATGGGAAATTAGAAATCATACTCAAGTTCAACAGGCGTCCTTGACTACTGCTTCTGCAGCCTGGTTGGGCCCTTCATAGGGTATATGGGTAGCTTATAGGCACTGATGACACAACCCACATTGGGAGTGAAAGAAGAGGTCATTTATATTGAGCATAAACCATTATTTACATGGTTTTCTTTCCAGGGTTGTGGTTTGGGGTTTTTTTGGGGGTAGGTGGGAGTGTGCGGTTTGGTTTTTGTGGATTTTTTTACTTGCTCTTTCTCCCATTGTACTCTGGGTTTGGCAGTTCCCTTTCAAAAGGCTCAGGAACAACTTTTCTTGGTTCTTTGATAAAAGGTTTTCATTTGCTCCTATGCCTGCTGGGAGCTGTGCTGTTGTGGAGTGGGTTTATTCAAGGAAGCCACTGCTCACCCAGATACTAGCAAAAGTGGCTTCCTGGTACTGTAGGGTGGCCATCAGGGAAAGTATTGCAAGAGCAGCTTCTTCCCTCAACCTGGCAATCTCTGTTTTGCTTCTGACCACAAATTTAGAATGGATGCACAAGCACACCCTTGCTTTTAGAAAGTATTTTGTTAATAGCCATTTATTTCAAATACAGAGGATTTATCTGGGATTCTTTTTTGGCCCATGGGGAGGGAAAGAAAGTCTTTCATAATGTGTTTATTTGGTGTTCATTCTTCATTTTGCTCAGACTTGCTTGTACTGTATATCTTTTGTTGGGACTTCAGGGAATTTAGCAAGTGCTTTTAGGAATGACTCAGAAAAAAGTATCTCTCTAAACCAAGACCTTATTTGATTGTGATATAAAAAAAATCTTATTTTCTGTAAAATATTTTGTTATTCTGCCTGTTTGGCTAATACCCTGAAAATTCTGTGCTATGGAAAAATAGCTGTGCCACAATGTACACAAGAAGGAGTTCTGAGCAGTTCCTGTGACATGACTAATTGCTTCATTTGTTCAACAGCTTGTGTATTTTAAGCTAGCAACTTCTGGGCCAGTTTTAAATTATTCTGCTTCTCTTTATTGGGAAGAAATGTCCTCATTTATAGAACCTGAAATTTTGAAAACAGTAAATTCTTCTTTGGGGCTTCATCTCATTTATTGTGGTAAATTTTTAGTGAGTGGTTTTGCTATTAAAATTAAATAGATTTCTAATAGCAGAACTCAGTGCTTTCTTTAATGGGGCATTTTTGCACTATATCCTATGAGATTGTCTGATATAGTGCAAAAAGTGATAGTGATAGGTGTATTATATAAACCTATTTTTGTATGCCTTTTGTATATTCTCATTTTCTTTCTCTTCCCTATCCTTCAATTATTTGTGTGTCAGACTGCCAAGTTAAATACACCCCAGGATGAATTTTGAGGCCTGCCAATTTTTAAAAATTCTGCAGCTGCAAATATTGAGAACGGTGTTGAAATAACAAAGGATAATCTCTTGATACTGTTTCTTTAATTTGATCTTTTACAAACCTTCAAATAAAAAGATAAAATTTTGGACTGGAGAGTTTTATGGTCCATTGTAAATCAGAGTTAATTTTTAAATCCCAATTAATTAGGCTTTCTAATGGAAGTGTCTATTTACCCTTAGCTAAATAGTTTCAGTGAGTGCCTTCCTAATGTACTCTAGGCATCATTAAGAATTTAAGTTATCTATTTAAAAGTTATAAAACAAAGGATTATTCTTGTTTGGGTTTGTATTTGAACAGAAGGATTAAATTCATCCATTCTCCAGTGAATTGTGCATAGTGTGGTACCTAATAGTGCTGAAGTACAGAATTAATCAGGTTGTTACACCAGATAACTAATACAATTAACTCCCACACCGTAAGCACTTACACAGTGGTGAAAGGAACAGATCAAGCAATAGAAGACTTTTCCATGAAGTCTTCCTATAGTTCACATTTTCAACATCCAACAGTGATGGTTTTCTTGGAACAAGGGGTAGTCTTCTGAAAATGGGGTGAAATACAGTCGACCTTGATGCTAATCCTTTTGGGTTTGTAGTCCTCTTCTAAAATACACAACTTGCAACAGAAGGTATATAATGTGTCATATCTGTTGTCGTTATTGGTCATAGCTACCCATCTATAAGCATGTAAGAGTCCATGTTGCAGCTTGAGGCTTTTAGGGAATCAATTACATTGTAGTAGGAAAGTCAGAAAATTTAAAGAAAAAATAGCCAGGAAAAGTGAATAATGCGAATAACATTTTAAAATTCATAAACGGCTGTTCGATTCTTTACATATTTACATAGTAAGAGTAGATGCAACCCAGGAAACCACATTTCTTCCTCTTTACGACTGATATTTATTTATGTTTAATAATGGCTCCATTAAGGGGTTGTGTTTAATAGTTTAAGAACAGAAATTGCTCTTTTAGTTTTGCTTAAGAACTTTTCTCTTTAAGTTTGTGTTTCCTGACTTCTAACGATTGAAACATATGTGGGTTTTTAAATGGTGATATACACTGATTCTCCATTTCTGTTACAGCAGCTGTCTGTAGTAAGTGTTCTCAGGTTCCACTCTTGTGATAGACCTCAAGAAAATAGCAAGGGTTTATAAACCAGAATATGTTCTCAGAATTGGACCAACACTTAGAGATGTTGATGAATGAGCAAAACTACAAGTTTTTATTGTCACACTTTGGATCTGATAATAGGAATTCTTTTTCCCACCTATACTTAAAAGTGTGAATAATCTCTTAAAAAACCTGTACTTACCAAATAAATCGAAAATCACATGTCTTTTGCCTTGAAGTATCAAACTAGTGATGTGTCATCATCATTTTCAGCACAACTGAGAAGATCCAGCAAACTGTTGGTTTTGCCATTCTCTGAGACAAGCAGCTTGAGGTTTTTGTTGCAAGGTACTAGGTCTGATGGACCAATAATCTCATACAGCAATCTCAGCATTTCTATTTAGTCTTGTAATATGTGTGCAAGAGAGGGTGAAGCTTTGTTCAAGTACATGTTGAACAGTAAAATCACGGTAACAGGAAAAATATGTGAGGCAATCTGTTGAATCAAAACAGAACTGCACAAAATTGGGAAGTATCGTTTGGCTTCTGATACGGAGTAGCTAAGATCTTTGTCAGTAGTTTATTCCTGTTGATCATTTATTAGCGTACATTTCTCTACATGCAAACTTTGAGGTTTTCTATATCAAGGAGAACCTGCCATTATAAATAAGCTTTAATTATGTCTAGAAGTAAAAGCCTCACCAAATGCCTTCAAGCTAGCCCTGTGCTGGGGAGAATTGACAATTCCTTGGATCTGGTGATGATGAGCATGAACTAGTTGAGTGTTAAAGCTGCTTACGCTGAGAAGAGTGCAGTATGGCTGTGCGTGCCTTACTCTGAGCCACACTGCAGGTACCAACTTGGGTACAGCTCTGATTTTGATACAGAGATGTGCTTTTATACTTGCCGTTCTTAACAGATTCAAACCAGATCAGAGTTGATTTCTTGTGCTAGCTTAATTTTTCTTCTGGAGAGAATATTTTTAAGTGGGATGGTATTTCTGTCTTTTCCACTCTACATGAGGTTTCTGAGAGGCACTACAAATCAAAGTGAATCTTCTTCCCTGGCTCTGAAGCCTTCCCGATTAAGGGAATAATCTGTGCGTTGGCTGAACTGCAGTCTTGTTGCCAACTATACTGAAAATTATATTTCACTGCAAGAATAATGTACAAAGAGTTCTCCTGGTAGTTTGTAGATCTCTGCACAGGCAAGGCAATGGTATTTAACTCCTGGTTTATCTATAAATGGGCATTCACTCTGTGAACGTGACGGAGGGATGCGTGCATGCTGCAGGAGCCTCACACTGCAGGTAACGTGGTGCAGCAGGAGTGGGAGTTTGCAGCCAGAAGCTTCTGTCTTTCCTAACATGCATATTGCAAAAAGCTGAGGACTTCTCTCTGGTCTTGGATGCTACTGTTCTGTTGGGTGCCATAATACACAGTATTAAAAAGTAATTACAAGAGAACAGTATCCATTTGTTGAGCCCAGCAGTCTGGTATGCCAAAGGGTGATGCCAGAAATGCTAGCTTTCTGCATGGAGCTGTACAGCAAAGACAACATGCGTTTGCAATTTCAGGTAACTATGAAAAATGGCATTTTGCTTCTAAATGGGAGTGAAAGTGCTACTTCTGTTACTGAAAATTTAAAAGGCTAGCAATATTTTTCTTTATATATATATATATATGACTACATGCCTGAAGTGTCTTGTATCATGTAATGCAGGCTAATAGTGTTTCCTCCGCAGCTCTAATGTTAACAGGACTTTGTGAAGCTGTGGAGCTTTCTTCATGTGGTTCTGTATCTGAAGGTTTGCTTCATGTCACTGACATCCTCTAAAGCCTGGAATAATACATATTAACAGGCCTCACTTTTGTTTAAGCTTAGGATGGACCCAAAGGAACCGTGCTTTCTAGTACATTGTGTTATTAACTTTCTGGAAGGTAGCAATGCTAAACCCAAGGGAGGAATACTTTTAACTATTGGGTTTTGAAGTTCACCTGTGTAATGAGTTATTTAGCAAAATTTATTGGTTTTTTATCCCTGTTTCATTATTTAATACATGTTCTTCTGTCACTTGGTAAATACTTTGGCTCTGAATCACAGCTGGTTCATCTCTGATGGGATGTGTTTGTGAGGCTGGACCTGAGCTGAAATTTTATCTTGTGTAGGCATGGTGTCTATGGTACCTTATATGTTGTGGATGATGAATCTGGTTGGCGAAAAAGTCTTCATTTTTGTAAAATAGATAGTTCTTGCCTAGAGGGGGAAACACAGATTGTATTTTCCTCCCATATCTATCTCTATTCCTCCCACCAATAACTTCATGAGGAAACTAGGGGGTTTTTTGAAACTAAGTAAGTAGAAACCTGACTACTGAGTTCTGTCTTCTCTAACACAGCATATAAGCAGAATGAGAGAAGTGGAATGTATTATATCCTGCTAATGAATTTACCTCAGCTTTGCTTTATTATAATGGTACGGAATACATTTCACTCCTCTTCAGCACCACTGAAATTAATTAAATAAATAGCAGGTTCTTAACCTGTGGGTCTTCTCATTGAAATTGTGTTAGCACTTACTAAGTATTTTACTGCAGTTCCCTGCAGGTTTTGCACTGATACCTTTTATAAGGTACCTTTCTGGGCTTTATGTCTTAGGCCAAACTTTAAATGGAGGTAATGCTAAACTAGGCAAGTATGAGATGAAATCTTTAAAATGATCTTTAAAAAACAAGCAAATCTTCTATGTATTCATGCTTTGTAAAGGATTTTGAAATTTTTTTGGTTCTTTTTAAGGAGCATCAGCTCAGTTTTAGCTCTCTGCGCTGTATTGTCTTCTGTATCACTGCATGTACATGTTTTCCTTACAACAGAGCACAAGGTATTTGATACTAATTTGCATTCTTATAAAGTATTCCTGTCCTCACCATGTCCAAGTAGCCATAGTCCATGTTGTTCTTTGCCTTACATCATTAAACCCATATGGTATTGGATGAACAAACTAGGGCTAAGATTTTAAAATAGCAGTCTTTTGAAAATGTAGGAAATTTACTTGAGGAATATTGCCTATGTGTGTCAGGAAAAGGAGGCTTTTAAAAATACTGAAGTTATAGCTTGCATTCTGTTAACATTTCTTTTAGAAAAGGGGACACGTAACCTCCCATTTGTCCATGTTTAAAGTAATAAAAATACCCAGCAGTATACCATCAGCACTTGCCAGAGGAAGTACCAGATGGTAGCAGGAGGGAAGAGGAGGAGGGGAATAATAAGTGAATGTGTAACCCCATCCTTGACTTTCAAGGGCTGGCTGGATGTCAGCCAGTCACACAACCTGATGCACATAGGTGTCATCTTCTGCTTGTAAGAAGCTAGCTAATTCCAACAAAAGCCCTGAGCGTGGCTAGGACAGCAAGAGCTTGGCTTATTATCAGCTTGGTAGTGCAAAACATGAAGACTAATTGGCTATCAGAAAAAGAAAACAAATTAAGACATGGTTCAGTGGAAAACAATGGCTTTGTGGTTTTCTTTGGAATCGGAATGTTTCTTTAGTATCTGCCATATTTCAGTTGCTGATGAGAAATGGGCTATAATTGTAAAGAAGCATTGTTTCTTTTCCAGGCTTGCCTCTGGCCTTCAGGAGAGTGGTTACAGGCAATACATTTGCTGAGACTCAGCTGGTGTAAATCAGTGCAGCTCTGTTTACTTACTCTGGTGTACGTCTTTGCAGGCACTTTCCTTCTTGGCCCCATATACCATAGAAAGGGGGTTTTTCCCATGTGAAATCTTTCTCTGTACACACATGCAGGTGACACTGAACAGAAATGGAGTTGTAGGCAATTTGTTCATATTACAAATGGAGCTGAAGCTCATTCTGAACAAAAGCATTGGTCTGTTATCCAGAAACTTAGGCTGTAAGGTAATAGTGCTGCATAAAAGTACAGGCCCATTCATAAACCTGCTCTGATATGCTGGCTTTATTTACTAGGGAAGATAATAAATGATCAGACATCAAATATCAAATATTGCTTTCTCTTTCCATTTTGTAAATAAAGGAACAATGTTTAATATACTTGAATCTTCTCTTTTCCCTTTCCTCTTTTACTTGTGTCTGAATTGCTCATCACATGCCAAAAGCGAGTTTTCTGAAGTGCATCTTGATTGCCAAAATTGTTGTTTATAATGTGTAACTGAAGTTCAAGCATCCTTAAAGTTGAAAATGTCTAAAAATCAGCGTGAGGCAGTTTTAGGTGATGATTTTACAGACAGGTTATGAAAATATAAGATTGATATGCCTTACCTGTCTGCACACGTTTCTTGAAAGACTTCAAGAAGAGTAACTGATTTCTTCTGCCCTCTTAAGAACTGGTAAAAGTATATAGCTTTATCTGTCGTGGTATCTGGGGGAAACATCCCCTTCAGTCCATGCACATGCCTGAGGTACCATTTGCAAGAGGCCTAATTTGAAGAAAATAGACTCTAATGCCCGTTTTAGTGTTTCCTGAATCAGTGCCCTAGACTAGGTATAAATCTCGCAACATGCTGAGCCCTTGCCATAAGATTGAGTGTTTTCAACTATCACTGCCATTTACACAAGCTGCTGATCCTCAATATATTTCTATAAGCTAAATGTAAATTTTAAGATAAGCTTAGTGATTTCAAGTGGTTTCAAGTTTTCAAGGGCTAACATTAATCCACTTTGATTAGGACAGCTGCTTTTCTAGTTCATTAAATGGCTATGGTTAAATAATGTAGGCATTTATTTTGACATATGTTGAAAAATTTGTATAATCTCGTCTGAGTTCTAAATATGCATATAGAAATGCTGTCACACAATTTGTGTGTCCACTATTTGTGTGTTGTCATTACTTACATGACTTGCATAGAGAAAAGAAAATAAGAAGGAACGCATCTCCCCTGAATTTTTTATTCTAATTGTTTTTTTTTATTATTACTCTCTTTTTGTTAGTGAAAAGTCACCAATAGAAAAATAGCTGCATTAGTTTGAAACTAAGTTGAAAAGTACTGGACAAAATCAGTATTATTAAGTAGGAGAAGGAAGGAAGAAAGGCTAAGAAATGGAATACATTCTACTTCATAAGAAAAATGTCCAAAGAAAGAGGACTTATACAGGAATTGAGAGTAGGAGAATCACCTGACTATGATCTTAAAATGAGAGGTATTCTCAACTGTTTAAGTGTGAAATGGAGTAGGTTCTGAAGTATACAATGTTACATTTTATTCCTGTTGCTTTGGTTCTTCCTTCCCCAGTCTTCTGAGCGCTCCATTTAAAATAACTTGGAGGCCATGGCAAAACTGAATTCTCTAGCTGTCAGTTACAGGAGGAAAAATGTCCTGTGTTCATTCTTTGTCTTTAGAGTGTGCATGTATATCCCTGTGGAGCAGTACTTCTGGCAACTGAGGTCTGTTTCTGAGGACATCGGAGAGAGCTAATAATACATTTTGTGAGAACATAATGAGAATTCTTCATGGTGCTTTTTTGGGGCACAACATGATCAAAATAGCTGTGGTGTAAACTCTCAAACGTGTCAGTGATTGAGCAGAACAGCATAAGGTAAACCTTCAACAGAGTGCAGTATGAGGCAGTATGTATGTTCTCACGTAAATATAATTGCCCTGATGATGATTATGCCCAGAGGAGAAATCAAAGGAAATTTTTGGGCACCTACTTAATTGCACTGAAAATTTATGGTTGATTTCTGTATCTTTTGATAGGTGAGAAATCAATTGACCTTGTAAATTTTCAATGTGGTTAAACTTTGCTGTGACATAGAGAGGTGTTTATGTTTTTAGAATAACTCTTGCTCAATTAACTTTAAAGTTATTGGAAAATATTCTCCAGTTACTTCCCTTCTTCAAAAGGGATTTATTTGCATTTTAACTCATTTTCGATTTAAACCATATATGCTTGGGGTGGTGGGGTGGGTTTGTGTGCTCCCTGAATATAATTGTTTTACAATAGATGGTAATTGCACTTTTCTCAGAAAGAGAAGTTGCATAAACTTTGTGTTGCTGAACTGGCCCTTCAGTAAATTCAAACGGAATGCAGCCAGGGATTTTGTCAATCTGTTAGTTATTCTTCATGACTCATCTTGGTGTGCATCCATACAACATGTTGCCCTAATTACTTTAAAAGAGGCCTTAATAATTTGGTTGTTGGAGATCCTGGGCATTTTGGTAGAGTCTGCTTTGGTCTCATGACTGAGATACTTGGTTAATAACATTGCTGTACTACTGGACCAGCTTGTTAAGAATGTACTAGTATTGGTCCTTTCTCTTGAAAAGGGAGGGGCAGAGATGAGGTCCTGTTGACCTCATGGCATCATATCACTTTATCAACTGCTTAGCAGTTCAAAGCAGGGTAATAACTGTAGCAAGAGCAAATCCTCTTTTGTTTGTTCTGTGGAGCTTTTCATTAAATCCCTGCAGTACCCTATTCTTTAAAAAAAAATAATCATCAGACTAGTGAATGTAGCTGAGAACTACAGATAGTGAAACACCTGTTCCTACTAGAGTCATCTCTTCTCTGGGCTTCATTTACTTTCAGTAAAATGTACTTTCAGTGCACCTTCCTACCACTTTTGCTTTATATTATCTTTTTCTTGCTAATGCTTTCATGGTTTTGTTACTTTTGCAGCCTTTTAACAAGCTTCATGATAACTTCATGCTGCTCATCTGCATTCCTCACATAGTCCAAGAGATCAGCTGTGCCTACACTGTTGAGAGGTTGATTTTTCTCTCTGATAACTTGTGTAGTTACCCTTGTTTCATTGGTTTAACATCTGCCTTTCTACTAATTTAGTAAGATCTTTAAAGTTTACCTCCGATTTGCATTGTAATAGCAGCATTGCTTATGTTAAAGAATTAATGTAGCTGGTGTTACTGTTCTTGTCCTTGATTGATCCCCCATAATTTTTCAGCCTTTGTGTCATCAGTATTTCAGGCCATGCATTTCTGTGGTCCTTAATATATTGGAAGTGAGGGATAAGAAACTGTTAACTCCAGCATGTCTCTTCCTCTCCATCATTATTGACTACTGGTGGTACTGAAGCTCTTTGTCATGTGTCTGTGTAAATTTTCTTTTCTGTATTTGCATATCCTATTTATTTATTTATCCATTTCCCCCCGGTTTGTTGTTTGGTTGGGGGTTTTTTTGGGGGGTGGGTGGGGTGGGGGGGTGGTGTTTGGGTTTTTTTTTCTGAAAAAGAGCAGAATATGATATGCAGGTGTTACGCAGCTCCATTTTTTTGATGATTTGCCTTCATTCGTTCATCACACTTCATCACTGATCATTTCATCACAAGCCCCCTCAATACCTTTTGGAGCTGTAGGCATTATACTCTCCAAGTCCTGCCAGGTCCTCGCAGCTCCCTTCTCCAGTGAGTAGAGAGGAGCAGTTCCAGCAGCTCCAGGGAAGTAGTTCTCTTTTGCCCAAAAGTGAGGGTGCAAAGAACAAGGACTGCCACTGCAGCTGCCCTGCACGTGTCTTAGAGGAAGTTTAAATGGAGACAGAAGATGAGTATACCCTAATCCCTCCTGCCTTATGTTTTTGAGAGCTCAGAAGTCACGGGCAGTTACTGAGTGCACTAATGTCAAAGCAAACAAATGGGTTCACTGAAGCTGGGAGTGCAGCTGCCTCTTCCAGTTGAGTGACACCTGCTTTCACCTTCATTTAAACAAGTAAAATGCAAAGTCTTAGGCCACCTGCCAGCTGATTGTTAAAACCACAACTGCTAAATAAATGCAACAGCAATAAATGGTTAAATTGCATAGTTCCCAAATTTCAGAAAATTTGAGCATCTCAGCATTCCGCACTCTTTCAAAACCCGCTTCTTATCTCTACATTTGGGCATGTACCTTGTGGTGTCAGGGAAAATGAACACATTCCTCTTACTGGACTTGCAGGGAAATGGGTGAAGAAAGTGTCAGGAAGATGGGTAGATGCTCTAGCGAAGAATTCACTGGGAACTTCCGAAGTGCTCTGGAGTGAGATGTGCTAGTTTGCTAGGCTGCTGTGGAGCATACAGATTGTATTCAGCCATAGGCTCCCCATTGATTTTACTGTCATCTGGATGAGAATGAGTATCTCCCTGGGATTATGCCCCAATCCCACTTAAAATGTCTTGGCTGCTTTTATAGCAGTGTCTCCATCAGAAGTAGGCTGATATTTCCTCCATTTTTAGGGAAAAAATATTTCTATACTACTGAGAGACTTCAGTATTTCATTCTGCTTGCTTGTTCTGTTCCAGTGACTCAGAAGGATAGTCAGAAGTATAAAACTCTTGCTCTTTTAGCAGCAAAATACTGCTGTTTGGAATGAATACACCAAGCTTCATGCTGTGTCGTTTTTTGTAGGAGGCACACTTGAAACTGAATCACTTGAAATGGATTTTTAGTGATAAGCTTAGACATTTTAAAAAGTGATTTGATATGGGAATCCTGATAAGGTTCAGTGTAGAATTCAGCAGGGTATTTAGACATCCAGGAAGAGTGTTCTTATAATCCACCACATACACCAAACACAATTGGAGCTCATTATTAATACCCTCACTGTTTCAGAAATATTGTAACACCTGGACCTACACATTCTTCAAATGGCAGCATGACTGGCTGCCTTCATTTACTGCAGATTGAACAAATGGTTGCTTAAAAAAGCTTGACGAAATACCCACTGCTTCATTGGGCTCCGTGTGGCTGCATGAATCTATTCAAAATCGAGACTATCACAAGATCAAGACCTTAGCTAGCAAAATAAAGATTGGCAAACTTCTGAATGATCTGATTGGATTCTAGCATCGTGGTGTTCTGTGATGCTGAGCACCAGGCTTAATATATAGGTCTCAGCATAGGTTACCTCCCCAGGATTTTTAGGTG
This sequence comes from Falco punctatus, assembly GCF_963210335.1. Classification (NCBI taxonomy): domain Eukaryota; kingdom Metazoa; phylum Chordata; class Aves; order Falconiformes; family Falconidae; genus Falco; species Falco punctatus. The sequence continues at coordinate 75,549,183 of NC_137583.1, forward strand.
AGGGAAAAAAAAAAATCACAATACAACTTTTTTTTTCAGACAGTGAGCTCAGCAGCTCAGCTAGCCCAGCTATAATATTCTGTCTGCCTTAGTACAACAGCTTTCCTCTCCACTGCGGATGTATTTCTGTCGCATAAGTGGCACATGTCAATTTGCTGTGTGTCTGCTCTTCCTTGTGCGTAAGGAATGGCGAATCCCTCTGTGGAGTTGTAATGAGACACACTTGTTCCTCCAGTGTGTTGCGACGTCGCACCATGCCAGAGACAAAGGGTTTCCAGTATCTGAGAAGTAAAGTGTTCATCACTGCTTTGGAGTGGGGTTTTGCTCTGGGAAGACATGGCTTGGTTTCAGTAAAAACCATTGGGTCAGATCCTGGTGCAGTGATGATCCTTATTGGGAATGGATGCGATCCAGTATGTGCTGCTTTGTTCAGTTGTAGTTAAAAAATATATATAGTGATGAAATGTCATTTTATTTTATTTAAAAATTATGTTCTTGTTATTTTTGTCATGATTCATATGAAGATGCAGAAACTTGGTCTGTTAATTACTTAAATAATGTCTGCAGCTGAATGGCAGCTTTAAGCCCTTAAATACCCTGATGCAATGGTGTAGCTTTGCCTGTGCCAGTGAGCTTGGACAGTGCAACACTTGGTAGGAATTTGTGTGTGTTAACTGAGCTGGTTTTATGGTCTTCAAAAAGACCATAAAGCCAGCTTTATGATCCAAAAGGAGCATTGCTTTTCTGATTTGCCAGCATTTCCAAAAAAACCCTACATAGTACATACCTGGAATTCAAATTAACCAGCTGCTGAGCCAGCACAGCAGGCCTTATGGAAGTTTATTTCATAAAAGTTTCCCACAGGCTTTTGCCTTATTTTTTTTTTTCTTCCTTTTTTGGTTTAAAGGAAAAGGTTGGTAAAAAAACTTGAAATCTTAAAAGGGTTTATTTAGGAGAGGACTGTCTGTTTGTGTGGGTTATTCCAAAGGTTTTGCAACACAAACAGGATAGGAAATCTGAAATGCAGAGTATATACACCTTTCTGTGCAGAGTAAATCAGAGCAGATTTTAAAGGATATGTAAACAAGCATGACTTGTGAGCCAGGGGGTTGTCTGACAGAAAATTGCTGTCTTCCTTCTCCTTTGCAGTGGAGAAAATCATTGTTTGTCCCCAGTGGTAAGGAAGAGACCTTCCCGCACAGAAAACAGAAGCAGCTGCTTCCTTGTGTGTACTAACACCAAGATCTTCCTTGGTGAAGTCATTCCCGAGCTCACAAGCTCTGGCAGTGCCAGAAGAGCAAACTTGCCTCCTTAGAGGAAGGGCAGAGAAATCTGTTGAGGTCATCTGTAGTCTTCTACATGAGTTTTCTTCCCAGTCTTTTCCTGATCAGCAGCTTTGAGGTCTACAAAAGCTTCCAAATTCTCTTCTCTTCTTATTAAGGATCAGTTTCATACTCTTGAGGTGTTTTATCGTTTCTGCAGCTCCAGCGCAGATATCAGAGACACTAAGTCTAGTTTATTGTCAGGATTTTTTTATTCTGATGATGGGATTGTTTGCTGGTGGACAGAGACTCCTCAGCACAGGGGGCTGTGAAAGCTGGAGGGACAGGTTCTCAGTTCTGCCACTTCATCATGGAGCATCCCTCACAGTGTCCTCTTTTCACTTTGGAGCTAAACAGCATCTCCTTTAAGCATGCACTATGCTTTTTTAATTAGCTTTTAATTTTGCTAAATTGCTGCATGGTTGCACTGGTTTGAGAAGAGCAGCAGCCTGCCAGGAGTTTGCCTTTGCGTGCCTTTTACTGCTAATTTCAGATTCTGTCTTTACAGCATAGGTGCCTCTGCTTTCAAAAAGTCTGCCAAATCCTGTTTTATTAGTGTTTTTAGCATTTGTCTCATTCACAGTTACATTTTGGTAAGAATCACTAAACAAAGTTTCTTCCACCATGTGAACCGTTATGAAATTTTAAGTTACTAAAATAGGGCATTACGATGTGATGTACAGTCCACCTGTAGGAAGAGGATGCTACAGCCCAGTACAAGAGTTTGTTTTACATTTGCTTTTTTCTCATTATGAAATATAGATTAGATTATCTGTTTTTTCTCTCTCTCCAATTTAGATTAGATTATGGACAGAATTACTTTCTAGAAGTAATCTCATTGACAGAGCTGTTTCTGTGATTCAGAATTTAGTATGTATTTAGTAGGTCCTTGTCAGAATAAACAAGTCTCTCCTGACTGAACAGTTAAGGACACTGGCACATCAGACCTCTGTATGCTTTGTTGTAAGGCTGGGGATTTCATTGAATCCTGTCCTGATGGTCTGCAGTGCTGGGTCTCTGGTGATGCCTGATCTGTTGTTCCCCCACCTCCTCCCAGCTGTTGCACTCAGCTTGTGCAGAGAGAGTAGGCAGAGCCTGGCTCTGTGAAGACAAGTGTGTTTATGAAGTCTCCAGTCTCCGTCATCTTCATCATGTTAGCACAGTTGCAGTGGTGTCTCTGTCAGGGTCCCTCAAAAAGGTAGCAGTGGTTACCATGGGCATGAAGAGAATGATGAGTTTATTTGTGCCACAAACAGCATGGAAACAGCATTGGGATAAATTTAACTTTTCAATCCAGGCAGCTACTCAAATTTCATTTATATACACAAAGTAAAATTGGAAAAATACATATTAAAAAGGTTTCCTGGCAACACTTCTTTGTATTTTGCCTCTATGGGAAAGGATGTTAAGAACAGTTGGGTGTCCTTTACTGTTTAAAGTACCTAATTTTTAATCCTTGACAGAGCTAAAGCACAAATACAAATTTTTTTTTTAATTAATTGTGTTGTTAAAATTTTGTAGGAATGTTGATAGTAATTTCATGTTTTGCTTCCCTCATCCATATTGGCACATTACCTAAATGTTTTTGAAGCCAGCTTCATTATAAATCACTCCTTATGCTCAAAGCAGGTGATTTTATTACCCATGTATAATAAACGACAATATTCCAATTGATGCCTTTAAAGAGTCAGCCTATTGTTGTAGGTGAACCTCGTTCTGTTCTTACTTCTTTTTTCAGCTTAAATAAGCCTCAGTGACTTCTATTCCCCCTCTGCCCCCCCAGCGCAGCATCACTTTACATACAGCAGAAACAAGCTTATGAGGTTGGTGTGGAGGTGCCTTCTCTCATTTTTGTGGCTGTTGTCCTGTACTCATTGTCTCTGTAGCAGGTACTTCTTATAGCTCTTGAAAGAATTTAATACCTTGCCTTTTTTTTTTTAAGACAATAATTAGATCATTCACAAATTAACATGCAGAAGTTCTCTGATCAGCTTTTTTCTAGCCAGCCTTCTTTGCTCTTAAATCCATAATTCTGATCTAATGTCCTCAATGAATGCAGATTACATTAAACATATTCTGCTACACATTACTATTGCGCATATAAAAAGGTGGTTGTTGAATTTCTTTTTCCTTTTACCATGTATCATCACTTCAAAGGTTTTTTTATTACCTTGATAGCATTTACAGGGATATAAGGAAACAAAAAATACAACTTGTTTTATACATAAGAATAAGAATTTGAAAGTCTGATTTTGTATGTAAAGAATTATGGGCTCTTGTTTAACACTTTCGTTGTGAAGAGGAGTCATGCAAGTGATGTTACATTTTCTGTATGCTTAATATGTTGCATCTCTAGTTCACTAGTATTTTCTTCGTTACCTCTGTGGGAATAATGAAGGGATGTTTTGATGACAGTTGACTGAAAAGAATACGGAAAGTGTTTCCTACGTAAGAAAAATAGGTTTTACTAAAGTACAGTTTTCAGGCTCTGAACAAGGCCTTTAGTGTTTTCTACATGTGAGGAAACTGCCTTGATCACATAGTTTCACTTCGGTTGTTTTAACTTGGAATTGATCTGGATTCCTGGTTTAGGAACTGTATGTAATTTTTGCCATTCATTTAATGAAGTAAGGCTTGATATTTTAAATCTCAAGGGCAGTGAATAAGGCATATGGTCTTTATTTTTCATGAATCCAAGTGAATATATTGTTGCCATCTTAGCTGACAGACATTGTTTCTGTAATGAAAAATCAGGTGACTTTTCCATTGCAGCTGGGAACCCTGGAACATCCACAACCTTCCCAAAGTTAAAATGTGTTCGGCCTCAATCTAACAAACGCGTAAGTGCATTACACAAACGGGTAGATTTATTGTCCCTTACAGAAACTGAACTGCTAAGCTCCTGATGTGAAGAAATGACTGATATTGAAGCAATTCCATTTCTGTCTCGATCTGTTAGATATTAAACTTGACACTCAGCTGTCATCCATTGTGCCCAGCAGAGAGTCAAAGGAAGCCTTGCTGCAGTTGTCAATCAGCAGACTCTGAGTCAGCATGCATAATACACAAATAGTTGCTGAATTATTTTTTTTAACCCTTGATAGTAAGACCAAATGCTGAGCTGAAGGACCAAGTTCCTCCTTCGGTCTTTACTACTGGACATATGTTGTGCTTGCTGACATTATCAGGTGGCAATGCAGCACTTTCCCTGATTGTGGAAGATGTGGTTAAGATCTACCTAACAGTGACAACTCTGGAAGGGAATGCATCAGTAGGTGGATCATCTAGACAAATGACTTGGCACCAAAACAGACTGCAAGAGAGAGAGAAAGATCATGTACGCTTCTCCTCTTCCAGACCAGATGGGAAATTCCATGTTCAGAAGTGGCTCTGGGAGTGATGGAGCTGCTGTAGTGAAAGCCTGGAACTCGCAATGCTTTTCAAGATCCAAATCTAAAGTAGTAACGTGCTTCCCTCTAATGAAAAGGAAAAGAACTCGGGTTTTGACTATGTTGAAAGCTTCATTAGATATGTATGTTTTGGAAGTATATAGCAGATTTTTATTGAAAAACACAACTTCTGAAACCTCCAAAGCTCATTCAACAGAAGGGAACTGCTGATTTGGAAATGGCTCTGCAATATTTATCCTTTTCCTCTTTTTATGAAGTTCAGTTCCTCAAACAGCTATAGTCTCCCATGGTACATCATAGCCAAAGACTCACTCAATCTACTATGTTGTAGCCAGCAAACAGGAAGACTGGAACAGAAATCTCAATGATCCTTAAAAAGAAAAATAAAATAAGAAAACATTTTTACATCTAGCTTGTAACTTTTACTAGTTGAAATCCTAGGGCATTTTTTCAACGAAATCCTCCTTTTATTAAAAGGAAAAAATTCACTGTCCTGACATTTTTTTGACTAAACTTCGTTCATCAAGTTGATCTAATGTAAAAGATTTGAAAATCGCTTAGCCTGGTTTCTGTAAATTCTGTCTAAGGAAAGACAGCTCATTTGCATGCTGATCTTGTTTTTCATTCTGCTCTGTTGCTACAAAACCCTGAATAATACCACAGGCTGCACATTCTTTGTCTTGTTGAAGTCCAAACCATCGCCTTTCTTGAGCACTGTCAGATCTAATGGGTTAAAGCATTATTTCAGTTATTTACAGCTTTGTATATTCAAAAGTTGCAGTGCAAATGGAAATGCTTGTTCCTTTATGCCAGCACTTGGGAAAGAGCTGGTGGGAGAGATTTCCACTGCTGCTCATCTCACAAGAGATTCAGATGACTTCTCTGGACAATTTGTTACCCAGAATGACCTTATTGCATGGCAGTAATCAGGAACGTTTTTGCGTTCGAGGCAGAGTACAGGACAATATGACTAATTGTGTTGGTAGAGTGGCATAACACGCACCGTAAAATAGTGATTCCCTTGCACACCAGGGAGCAGGTTAATTAAGGGAATGATGAGTCTTTGTAAAATCAGATGCAAACTTTTTTCTTATATTAAAAAATTGAGGCAATGCAGTAGACCTTAATGCATTTGTGCTGTGTTTCCTGGGAGATCTTTCTGTATCATGCTTGTATATGGAAATTTGAACAGCAGGTTCTGTTTTCATAACTTTCTGCCAAACAGTAACAATGTCAACTGGCAGTAAGGGTATTTGGCCTGTACCCTGATGTATTGTAAATCTGTTATTTTTATGTAAATAGATTCCTTACTCTACAAATTAGATTAGAATCTGATTCTGATTTTGAACAGGAAGTTTCAAATGAGAAGGTCATTTTATCTCATTTGTTAGGGAACTAAAGAGCCCAGAGTGGTGTATGTAGTGTGGAACAGCAAAACCCCAGTAGGTTTTGGAGTTTTTGTTACAGAAACCATAACCATCCTGGTCCTGGGAAAACATTACATCCATTCAAAATTTGAGAATTGTAGATTATTCTTGTGTTGGCAGTTCAGTTAAAAAATAGGATATCAAACCATGCAGGTTGAATGATTACCTCACTGAGAAGCAGATTATCAGTAGAGAAAGTGAACAAGTTATATTTTTCAAATAATTCTCAATGGTAAATAAAAGCTTATTTCCAATATTAAGTTGGGGCTTGATTGCCAGTGATGGTTATTTTCATGGTTTTGGAACACGAATCAGAAAGGAAGTGTTAAAATGTAGAAGAGACAGAAGTCTTGGTGGCATGCTTGGGATAAGAAGTAAGTGGTGGACCATGAAAGGATAGTTTGGGCTAGGAGGTCACCTGTAAAGTAACAGCTCCTGATGTTCAGTTGTTGTCCCGGGATGCTGGGTCTCCTGTATCTTCCACTTCTGCTGGTGGCTGTAAGGTTAGACTTGCTCTCCAGCACTGGCTGGGTGGCCAATCGTTTGCTGCAGCTGGCTCCACCATAGAAACAGTTTGATGCTAAGATGTTGCCAGTGGTTTGGTTTGGATGATCAGTGTTAACTGCTAAGGGACAGTGTTTTGGAGTAAAACCAGAAGACTGTTGCATTCTGCCGTCCTTCTCCACTTTCCTTTTGCATGTTGATCCCTTAATTCTCTCTTGTAAACTGCAAAACAAGGTAGCTCTTTCTTCCACCATGGTGTTACTCGTGAACTCCTCTTTGTTTTGTTTGTAGCAGGTGTCAAACCTCATTGCTCTGGGTTGCCTAATCCCACCTCATCAAAATGGGATTGATTGCTGCTTAGAAGAATCACTTGCAAGGTGATGCTTACAAATCTCTTTATGTTGACACACCTGTGGGCAGTGACTGTTTCATCTTACCCAAAACCACAGTTGTTTTGGTGCTGCTTTCTCCTTCTTGTTTGTTGATAGAAATTCACAATGTGACTATCAGTATTGTGCATGTTAAAAACTGTGTGGAAGGAGGATGACCTTTACAGTGTTTGTACTATGCATTAAACCAGCGTCTGGATCCTTGCCTGAAATACTAAGTGCCCGTACCTTAAAAATGTTAGAAAACCCTAGTTGTTTTTAGCCTGACAGCTACCCTTGGTGGAAGGTATAAATATTATAGGTGGTCTGAGTACTCCAATGCACAGAACTTGTTTGTAGCTGGCTCTTAAAAATTGTAGCAGCAGGTGGGCTGGAATATTATTAGAGAAATTGATTGGAAAACTAGTGAAACAAAAAATTGTGACTCACAGAAGATTAATTACAAAAGTGATCTCCCACCGAGCCCTCTGTTTCTGGACCTGAGGTTACTTTGAAACTCAAAACAATCCATTTCTTAACTCCAAGTTCTACATAAAAATAGTCTGATAAATACTCTGCCTTGCACTGGAAGTTTCAGATTTTGTTAGCTGGTTTTAATATTCATCTGTACAGTGCCTTAGCCCTTAGCTGCCTATGTCTCCTCTAAAATAAGGGACAATTAAAAACACACATTTAGAAAGATGTGACTAATTTTCTTATATTCATAATGTTTTACGTGAGAATATTCCTTTGATTTGCTAAGAGGAATTGCAAAGTGGAGGACCTAGTCATTTAAACGGAGCGTGCGAGAATCTGTTTTTAATCCACGGGCTCCCTCTCCTGGTCTGGAAGGCGCTTGGCACCAGCAGCTTGATTAATGCAGAAGCTAAGTGAAAGTCATTTGCAAATTGATTTAGTGAAATAGTGTCAACGGTGTCTCCTAACTGCTTCTTCTATGTTTAATGAGAGAGTTGTGCTCTCCCTAATAGCAATAATGAAATGAATATAGGTGTTGTGATGAATCAGGATTGCAGGGCCAGGTTTATCTTATTCAAATGCAGATTAAGACATATTTCACAAGGACTGAAAGCAAGGTCGTACAAACAGTATTTACAAATAAATCAGTGAACTTGCATATCCAAATAACCACATGAGCATATACTGTCTAATCACATTGATACTGTCATCTTTGTTTCTCTGACACATAGGTGCTCTGCTTTCATTTCCTACTACATCTAAATTGGACTATTTGCTTATGGTATTTGATAGTAGAGAAAAATTACTTTTGCATTAATATTCTTACATTAGAAACGTGTTAGTATTGTAAACTGTTTAAAAAACTTGAGGCCTTAGAGTTAGAAAGCACACCTTGTAGGTAAGAATTGTATCTATGTAAGAGGTTACTTACTTTTGCCTCAAGTTTTTAAGACCATTTCTAAATTTTATGAAATTTCTGGCAGAGTTGAAGAGAATTTTTTGTGGTTTAGCTTTCCGGTCTTACTTCTAAGAATTCTTCTAAGCTTGAATTTATCAACACGAACAAATGTTTATATAGTTTAAGAAGTGCAACAAATATTCTCACGTGGTCTTTCCTTTAATGCTTTCAATGCATATCTATATTGCAGCAGACACAATTAAAAAACAAAACCAAAACAAACTTCTTCACCTCCAAATGATTGGTAGTAGATGTCTTGTAGCTTGCCCTGAAGTGTTACAAACCTTCACCTACTTCAACCAAAGATTTTCACACTTAGTGCTTGTTTGGTGCTGATGTAAGTGACCACAGAAGATCAGTGACTCAAGATATGCTGGTTCAAAAGATTTATTTGGAAGATCTGCAGTGTAGGTAGGGGCAGGGCTGATGGGGAGTTTTGTCTGTTTAAGACAAAGCAAAATAAGCACCAGACTGGAGTGAAATGCTTTCACTTCAGAATACTATCAGCCTTTTATTCCAGGCCTGAACTTATAACAAATACTGAAAACAGCCCCTAGCATTTTCATGTGTTAGGACTGGGTATAGATTTGTGACACGAAAGATCCCACTAGTGAAATAACAAATTCCACAATTCATTCAGAAATGCATTTCTAGTGCTGCTAATTTAGGTGTTCCTCTTGGCTTCACTTAAAGTAAGCACTGACAGTTACATCTTACGAAGCAAAACCAGGTTTGAGAGAACTAATAATAGCAGTTCTCTCAATGTACTTACTATTTGTGCCAAAGACATGGGGGGGTGAACTTTTCATGTGAGCAGAGGATATAAGATGCACATGAGACATGTTCGATACTTTGCTACTGAAAGTTGTTCCGACTTACACTACGAGAAGGTGGACAATTGAAGTGAATAGAAATAAAGCATAATGCGTGAGTCAAAGTCTGTTTTTCCTAATAATTTACTATTTTTTTTGTATACTACAGCCATTTAAAATGACAACTGTTCGCTGTGCATTCTGGTTCATGCCATGCTGTTGGGCCATCTGCTTCACCATTTGTGCAGACTTTCTATCCTAGCATCTATTAGGTATCTGTCCATCTTACTTAAGTTTACAGGGGTTTAAATTATTTCTGAACTAAATATCTAGCCTCTGTAACACCAGCGCTCTGAGATATGCAGGTAGCCTGACGCTTGTTAGTGGAAAGTAGCTTTAACATGTATTTGTTAAATAGGCAGCCTGACAGGAACACAGCACCACTATGTGCTTTACTGGCTCCACTGGTACCTTGAAACCATGGCAGTCATTTAATTTTTTTGTACCCTCTCCCCTTTCCCTAATGGTTAAACCTATTTAAAGCTCAGATTGTGAAGTACATTGGGCTTACAGTGAGGAGTGGCTTTATGCAGTGCAATGACTTATTAAGCCTTTTCTATTAAAGCAATGTATGCTTTTTTCTTCTTTTTTTTTTTTTTTTTTTTTTTTTTTTTAATCTTTTTGTGCACAGGTACTTGGAACACCAAATGAAGATACATGGCCTGGAGTCCAGTCTTTACCCCATTTCAAACCAGGTAGGTTGAAGTACCAAGTTCATCCAAATTCTCTTCCTGGAAATACAGGGCACAGATAATTACATTTCTACTCACAAGCTTCAAAATGACCTGCTACGCAGTGCATAAACTGTAATGCATTTCTTCTAGCTGCTTACTTTTTATTGTGCTTGGGGGGGTGGTTCCTCTGTTTAATTTCTTTACTTTCTTTTGCGTTTTCTCCAGTTTATTAGAGTATGAGCCCTGACCTGCTTGCATTCCTCAGCCACTGAGTATTGTACCTTTCAGATAGCTGGTAGCCTGATTCCCAATCAGTATTACTTTTCCGCAGACCACTATGAACTTTGAGGAATACTAAAGGAAAGTAAAGAGTAGAGAAAAGACTGTCAAAGCTGAAGTTACAACTAGATCATCTGTTAGCACCTTTCTACAAAGGTTCAATATTTTAATGTGCATTGTACTTGCAAGTTGTCGTATTCTACAACCATTCTTGAAAAGCTGTTTTACCGTCCGATACCTTTGTGCGAGAGGGAGAAATCTGTTCCCTAGAGACCAGAAGTACGTGGTCAACTTCATTATGTATGTATGTACATATGTATGTATGCATGTATATATAGTTTTGTAAACTTTAGAGTAGGGATCTTAGAAATACTGGGTTTTAAACATGCCCAGCAGGCGAATAAGAGACGTGTTGGCAGGTGGGGGTGCTGAAATACTGAACAGGTTGTCCAGAGACATTTGACATCTCCATCCTGTTCAAAACCTGACTGGGCAGAGCCTGAGCAGCCTAAACTTCTTGGACCTACTGTCAGTGGGTTTGGACTAGATGGTAAAGAGAAGGTTACTAGATGCTTTCAGATTAAGCACTTAATTGACTCCCAGTATATATTACTAGAATGAGTCTTCAGTTTATAACCAAACACCTCCAGTCTGGAAGTGAGAGAATTCACCCAGGAATCCAATTTCAGATGGTTTTGTCCTTGCAGGCATAAGGTCTGTCAGTAAACTCCTGCTTCTCCTTTACTGCAGATGATAGTCCCTTCAACTTTTGTCATAAACTGTGACAACCTATGGCATGCTGTGTCATTTAAACCTAATTTAAAAGTCATCTTATAGGTCAAACATAGGGCAGAAGATTGCCTTTTTGTTCCAGCCTGCCTTTCTCCACTCAGATCTGCAGCATTGTAGTGGCTTCTTTGGGCCAGCAAAGAGGCATGATATGGGGCAGAAGAGTTGAAAAGGACAGAGATCTAGGCAGCTCTCAAAAAAGGGGTGTGTCGGGGGTGGTGGTGGAGAGAGAGAAACAAATATATTGTAGGGCTGACTTCCCCTGACAGTAACATAAAGCCTCGAGAAAAGGGAGCACAGCTTTCAGGTACGTTGCTTTTCAGTCTCTGTCCTAGTGCTTATTGCTGTATACTGAAAATACTCCCTAGTGCTCTCTAATGAATTAGTAGAACTTCTTTAAGTAGTACAGTTTTTCACTGAAATACTAAAAATATTACAGTGTCCTTCCCTAAATCAGTGTGTCATTCAGTTTACAATGAGTGTTTCTCATTCTTGATAACCGATTAAAAGGTAAGGATATACACAGAATCCTTACAGAAATTTTAACAAGTCCAAAGACATTGTTTGTATTCAAGAAGAGTAAAGAGGAGGAGAAAATCTTGAGATATCAGTGAGTACTCGGGGTTTGTTACTGTTTTTATTCTTCTGCGTGATATGGGAAAGTTTTGAACAGTAGATGGCAGCCAAGAAATTTCCTGGTTTCATTTTTCTGTTTGGCTTCCAAGTATGTTAAGGGATGTGGGTTTATTACCATAGAACATCAGGAAATAAATCCACAGTAGGCACTTCATTAAATCTAAGTTTTATACAGGCATTGTGTTAGACTTGCTTTTATTTTCTTTGTCCCAGACTATGGATTTTGTGAGCTACGAATATATAATATTTATACAAATGCAGATGGGGACAGGAGGAAAGGTGCCTCCAAGACAGAAAATGGTCACTTGTTATTTTCACCGTTTCTGCATGGTGTGGTCTTTGTTCTCTCAGATCCTTTCCACATCTGTGAAGTATTTCGATTTGCAAGTCAGAGTAATTACTGTTGTCCCTGGCAATTTTTTAATCTTTCTAGGGCCCGTTAATGCAAAGCACTGAGCTGCTTAAGTCCCATACACTATGGAGGTCTGAGAGCACTCCAAAGGGGTAAGAGCCCTCTTCTGTATCCATACTACGTTCTGCTCTCCCTTTGTACCACCCTGTATCTTTCATGGCCTTGATAAATTGTTGGGGTTTTTTTGTCTAACAGTTCCCTATTTGCTGATTATAGAAATTACAGCAATAGAAAGCATAATCTAATTGGACAACCAAAACTTGGCTTACATACCCCAAAACTGAGTAATTGAACTTTATGCTGGTAAAGTGTGGAATGGTTAGAGGAGCAAAACACATCACCTCTGGGATCATACTAGGGTATCAGCATCTAAAGCATGCTCTGCACAAAGTGGAGACAAAAAAAAAAAAAAAAAAGACAAAACCTATGGGCTGGGCTGGAGTTACACTATTTGCTCATGCCATTAGGGTCACTGGAGCCATTTGGTCATGGATACCAGGTTCTCTGCTACTTCTTAAAAAAAAGCTTTCCTTCGTGCCATTCTGTGCACAAAAGTTTTCTGGCTATGGCAAGGCTGCATTGTCCCCTTCCACAGATGCTTCACCAGCCGTGCGCCCCTCCCTGTTGGTCTGAAATTGTTGTTACACCCTAGAGAAAATTTCCTCAGTGCATGGGACTGAAGGACTCTTCTTTCCCAACTGACTTCTTTTGGAGCAAAAAATGGATGTTAATGCTTTAATAATACACGTAAGATGACTTAATCTTTTCTTTTCCCTAGCAGAACAATGCAGGAGGGAACCTGAAATGTCTTGCCAAATCTGAACCAATTCCATTCTTCTTTAAGATTTGTGAAATTACTGCATTTGAATATAGATGATATGGGGTTAAATAACTCCTGTGCTTTGCATGTCTTCGTGAGTTTTAACACTGATAGCTGCAGACAGTAAGTGTGATAAATTGAGAAGTGCAGAGGTGATGAGAATATCAGCATCTGCTCGGGCAAGGCTTTGATGCTATAAACTGAATTGTGTAAGCATAAACCAATAGGATTTGAACAGAAAGTATCAGTGACAAATAGTTATTATAGTTTAAAAAAGTGCTGGGTACATTAAATGCCTGTGGAGTCGGGAAGACTATTGAGAGTAGAAACAAGATTTTATTGTATTTCTTGTTTGCATACTGACTTAAATAACTAATTTTCGTGCTGTGAATTGATAGGGCACAGTCCTGTACTGCAGAGAGCTAATTGCAGTTTACCAGGAGAAACACGTCTGAAAAACATGGCATTAGTCTCTTCTCTACTAGAGTGGCCAAGGGTCTGATTATTATGGAAAACAGCCAGAGCATAAACAGTTATGATATCTGACATCTTAATGTGCAGGAACATTTCTGAGGCTGTATAAGAAATGTGTTCCTAAGGCTAGCTGTGGGTGGCTTTACATTATCTAAACCCCTAACCTCAGTGATTTTAACAGCCTGTAACTGAAAATAAAATGGTATAAAATAATTTGTTTTGCCATTCAAAAAGTCAGAAAACAATTTGTATTTTATCTGCCTGCTTTGAGATCTTTGATTACTTTCTATCTTATAAATGCTCTTAAGTAATATGAGAGATATTTAAAGCTAAAATTTGGCCTGGTCTTTGAGCTTTCTCTGTGCCTCAGCCTCAGTCATCAGTTTGTGTTTGCACCTGTGCAGACAGACACACATGCACACGTGTCCTGCTTAGTACATTAATTAAGGATAACCTAAACAATGCATTTGAAAATCCTGAAATACTTCAGAAGTATTTTGGTAACTTTGGCTTGCCTCTGTGATTTGCTTTGAAGCTGTTGTGACTGCTGTAATCTTGAGTGGGTTTTCCTGTGCTCACGTATCACCAAAGAATGATGAAGCAACATTCCGAAACAAGCTGCTTCCTTGCCAGTCTTGTGTCTGAGCCTTCCTGATTTTTGTGTATTATTCTCTCCATTATCATGAAATCTCCTATTTTTCTTAGCTTGGATTCAGAGTCCTGCCCAAATAATAATTGAGCAAGATAACCATTTGGGTCAACATCTACACTTAAGTTTTTACTTTTCCTACATTCTTGGTTAGTATCTGGGACTGATGCTCAGTAACCTCCATCCTGAGACGTTACATAGAGATTTATCAGAAAGTACTGTCAATGAGCAAAGTGGAGAAGGTAAGATACGGTCACAAAGGAAGATAAATTAAGTGATGTTGGCCATGAAGAGATGGTAATGGTCAAGGAGAAGTAGTAACTTGTTAGGAAGGTGGTTAAAACATGAGACTGCTTTGTAATGTTCACTGTGCATCAGTTCCCTTACAATACTGTTTCTAGGAGAAAGAAGGTTAAATATTTAATCTTGGGCTGATGGCATAGGAGCCTGAACCTTGCTATGTTCAATAGATGATCAGATATCATATAAAGTAATGCACCTGAAAAGGTGGCTTTATGAGACAATGTAAACATCTACTGAGCAATGATTTTTAAAAGAGATTCCCTGAAGTCAGGATGAAAAGAGTTAAAAGAGATTCTCTTTAAGGAGAAAGCAGAAAGCAAAAATAAAGCAGAGGTAGAGAACAGCATTATAAGGAAATACTGCATAACATGGAATCTGCCAGCGATTGAGATACTTCATGGATTTATTTAAAAATCCCGAGTCTATGACTGACAATACCACTGCAGAGCCTGGTGTTCTGACTCAGGAATTCTGCTTTGCTTCCCGAGTGATCAATAAATATAGATTTGGTTTAGAAATGTGATCTGCCTGCCTGCTTCTTAACAGCTGATGCATAGCCAAGTTTTTTCAAAGGCTTGTCTTCATTTAGAGTAGTGCTGGGCTGAGAAACTAAACTGCTTTGGCACAAACTCGTGGAAATACTTTATATGAGGACATACGGTTTTTCAAACTTTCGTAACAGTTTTTCTTAGAGAGTTTCACCAAAGCCCGTCAGCAATTCATTATACACTGAATCAATATCTTGTTTGTTTACATCTACACTGATGCTAGTGAATGTTCCCAGGTGATGTGGGAGTCTCTGCTGTTAAAGCAGCCTCTGGCATGCCTTTAGCTCATAACAACTAGCACTTCCAAATAATTAATTCCCAGGCATGATTCGGGAGTTAATGTGGGCTGGGAACCATTCCTCCTAAGAAGGAGGAAGTTCCCACCTCCTGTTTTGGAGCACAGAGGTTGAAGGGTGCTGCAGCAGTGTGGACACGAGACAGCGATGGTGTCTTAGCCAGACAACAGTCCTGAGCACACAGAAATTACTCATATAGATTTGAGTACTTGGAGAAAGGAGAGGGAGCTGTAAAAGAGAGATAATTTCAAATTTCTCCCCCTCTTCTTCAGTTTTGACAAAATTGTAATATTTGGTGTTTCCTCAAGTATGTTGTATCCACAACCCAAAGGAAGCAGAGTTGTGTTTTCACCATTCTTTAAACAAAACCAAATGAAACTGAAAAGTTAAAAGTAATTTACATATGTAAGGGAGCCAGGGTGAGCACTGCTAAAAGGCAGAACCATGTAATACAAAAGTTCAGTGCTTTAGACAATGCTAGCTATTAAAATTACATTTTCTACTCATGATCAGTAGGGAGTTTAGAAAATTGCATCCATCCTTCATATTTATACAACCTGTGCTCTGCTAAAGCAGGTGGTTTTGGAAAGGAGGGGAGGAGAGAGGATGAGGGTGGAGCGTGGAGGCTTGAAGAAATTTGTCTCAAGACATTTGGCATACAAAAAGAGCAAAGTTTAACTCATGATTATGGTAAAACTCCAGTTGTGATTGAACTTCAGTAACAACTCTTAATTGCACATTAGTGCTGCAAATAGTGCTTGAAAAATTGCTTTTCAGCATGGATGCTTGTCTTTGTATCTTTAGCTAACATAGTTTACATATTTTTAGGATTGAATCTTTAATAAAAATAGTATATGAATCCTACATATCACAATGCAGTGTTAGTCACTTTAGACTTTTAATTTAAATGTAAAGAAAACCCATTTAAAGAAATCATGCATTAGACTTTTCAAAGTATTAATTATGGTGATGTTTAAATATTTGCATTTAAGCTAATCACATTTGGTTTTAAATAGAGAAGAACATTAATCAAGGAATGCATATTAGCCAGCATGTTTTGATTAACAACATAAAAAAATGCCTTGAAGTCAAACTGCATTTTAAGTTCTTTGGTTTAGTCTAGAAGCTGATTATCAATAGTGCTAAAAAGAAGCTAAAAAATCAAAATGTAGTCTGCTTTTAATTCCTTATGTAGCTTTTCTTGCCTATTCTAGGTCCTTTCAAGGCAAACATGGCAAAGGTATAATAGTTCATGTCTTTTTCTGACGGATAAAAGAGAAAAAACCCTCATCTTGTTTTATGTTATTTAAAATGCAAGTGCTTATTTTTTCAATTCTCACAGCAGACCAGTAGTTCCTTCAGTGGTCTGCTAATAAGCTCACTAGTGAGTTCTGCTGGAATTCGCTTCTGTTTGAACCTGCCCTTGATGCAGGGCTGTCAGATGGAGTGTGTTTATCAGGCAGATAATGATGTTTGCAGTGGAGTGCATGTAGGTATATATGTGGGCACACAAGTAAGTATGATTATAGAACAGTGTTGCTGTAGAGCAGTTGTGTAAAAGAGATTAAGAAATAGAAAGAAATAGAAATACTGTCTATTTCTGTAAGAAATAGAAATACTGTTATTTCTAAGGCCACTTAATACATGTGGGTGTAATGGATGAGCTTTCTGGCACCAGCTATTTTCTCCCCTAAGTCTTCAAGCTGAGTACAAGTTGGGAGCAGTTGTTTTAAGACCGTAAGTTTTTGGATGCATCAGGTTTGTCAAATCAATCGCCTCAAGAAATTTCCTCCCTCTCTTCCCTCTGGTTGCTCACTTCTGCTTCCATTTTGCAGCTGGTATTCTAATAGCTTCATTGATGCTACTGTTTGTGGGGCATAGTCCTAAAAACTTCCTTGGCACGCGAAGAATGGAGTACGCTGTGCTGCAAGGTCTGAAGCAAAGAGCAGCTCAAATCCATTTACTGCGGGAATAATGTTTGTGTAACTGCACCACCCAGCATCTCCGAGTGGGTCGTGTGTAGTGCCCAGCAGAACAGTGAATCTTGGCTCTGAGGCCGGGCTGCTGAAGGTGTGTGTGTAATGTGTTAGCCTACTCCTTTTTTATACTTTTTTAAAATCTTAAGAGTAAATGGTATGCTTAGAGGAAGATCTTGCAATTGGTACTTTTTTCCAGTGAGGAGTACAAGTACTATACGTTTGCTCTTATTTAGGCAGCCCTATGTAGGGAACTCTTTACACAGCATTTGATTATGAACATGCCACTTAATTTATCAAGATTTGGCTAACTTGGCCTTCTAAGCATCAAATGGTAAACACTTTTAGGTGCTGTGGGATTTAAAAAAAACAGAATCTCTTTCTTCTTTGTTTCACATAAGCAAAAGTCACCTTTGACTAGTGAAATACAGCACCCACGTGAAAAGTCAGCTCTTTAACAGTGAGTTATGGTTGCTGCTGGGGATGATGATTGTATATTTGGAATAAAAATGCAGAGGATCAAATTTTGTTTTCCAAATTTGTTTCCAAAAGATTTGCAAATATTTAAGTGTTTGCATAAGGGGAATTAAAGCCACACTTTTTTTACTTTAAATTTCAGATGAGCTTACTGTGTTGGTCTTCCAGTGTTTTTATTCAAAATAAGCACATTTAATAATAATAATAATAATATGAAAAGATTTGAACTCTAGTATATATACTCACAATTTGAACTATCAAAATTCAAAATACAACTGAGATCAAATCTTGATCTGTAAACATACAATTTTTCAGGTTTCTTTAGTCTCAATGCTGATGAGAGTGAGCAGCTGCCTCAGCAAGATGGTGTGCCTCACGTTCTTGACAGTAGCTTGCATGTGCTGGAGGATGGTTGTGTGGGTGGGTGATGATATGAGTGTCTGCATAAAATTCTTGGATGTGCCTGTTTGCTTTTCAGTTCTGAGGGAGAGGTGGTAAGTTTTCAATACACAGGGTTTCTTCCACAAGGTTGGACCAAGATTTGGATCGCCTGTGCCGCTGCCTTTTGTAATGTATGTCAGGCAAAAATTTCTTTTTTGGGGGAGCATTCATGGTAATTCTGCAGTATTTCCAGGATCTCACATACAGTCAAGATCTACTCACTGGTATTACTATTTTTTGTGATCAAATCAATGGGAGCATCTAAAAAACAAATACCAAAGCTATATGCTTGAAAGTATCATAAAACACAATTTCATGCAGTTGGCCACAGTCAGATACGTATAGCTTTAGATTTGGTTGTATTAAATCTATCTAGCAGTAAAGAACAGAGGCATTCGTACAGGTGTGAGTCATTCACCCTGTAAAGTAACTCAGAAGCAAACTTGAGGGTGTAATTGTGAGACTGAATTCCAGTTCTGTCATTAATTGAACGCAAGCAGAAGATATCCAGATAAAAGTTGGAAGGTTAAATTACCTCTTTTTTTTGCCTGTGTTGTGACTGCAAGGTTGGTGTTTGTAGGTATGCAATATTGTGGTTTCATAGACTTAAAAAAATGGATCGTGATGGAGAAGCTCGAGAACAAGATTACTGTAGCTTCTCTGTTCTGGCAACGCTGAAATCAAAATCAGCTGGTTTTATTATTCTGGTTTTTATTCTGTAGAGAAGGATTAATTCAGGAAAGCACTAAGAGCTGGCATGTACATGAGGCTGGGCTCAGTTACCACAGTAGTCCCAGCTAGTTATACTGTCCATGGAAGTTAACAAGACTCTGGTTGGAGGCATGACCACAAAGCTATGTAGAAAAAAATGTGAGCTGTACTTTATTGATATGTGGTTTCTTTCCTTATAAAGAATTGAAAGCAAGGGGCCTCTAATCTGCTTGGAGTAGAGGGGAAAGAGTTGATAACAATAGTTGGGAGAGGCACAGTCTGCAGTCACACGGTATATAAATGGAGTTTGAAGTTGAGGACTCAGGACTAGCATTTGCTTCTCTATAGACAGGGTTTCATGCTATCCATGTTCTCCCTCTAGTTTTCCCTCTCCCTGCCTCATAAATATGGTGTATAAGGTACTTATTTGAAAAGGGGTTTAGAGCGGTAGATGGAGTGAAGAAGGAATATCCCTTTGAGAAATATGTTCATTTTGCTTATGCATGTCCCTTTTAACAGCATTTAGGCAACTGGTTCCAGTGTATCCCTTTTTCAGTGAGAGTTTATCTGGCATAGCAATAGTTTTTCACTTTCTTGCTGGACTGAAACAGATCTTTGGACGTCAAGACCTTAAGACAATTGGGCCAAGTGGTGATTCTGTTTTCCTCCCACAGTGAAAATAGCTTAAATTTATTGAAGTAAACCTGACAGCCCAGTCAAGAAAATAGGTTGTATATGGTACTTCTCAACTGTTTTAAGTGGATGTAGCTCTGTTAAAGTCAGCATGCTGTTTTGAACCAGCTCAGTATCTGACCAAAACATATTGCAGAATGACAGATAAAATCAAAATCTATCTTTCCCCAGGTCTAGGTTAGCTTTTCAGCAATGCTTCAAGTCAGTTCAGTTCTCTTTCCACCCAGCATTTTTCTGCACCAAAATAGATTCATGTGCAAATCTGCAGTTGATTAGCTGAGCTCCCATGTGTATCTCAGACTTGTTACGCAGCACTGTCTAGCTGCATCTTATTTTTCAGTCCTTTGTCATAAATGAATGGATGGTGTTATGGTTGAACTACTTATAAAATATAGAAAGTGTTTATTTTCTTCCAGTTTTTATGGGCAAGTGTCTGCTCGCATATATGTTTTTAATTCATATTTGTGAACTGAAATTCAAGGGTGAGCTCAGGTCCTGCTGAGGCCAATGCAACTTAACTATTAACTTTACTGGAGCTCAAGCTTTTCCTCTAGAGACCAGAAGCTGAATTAGTAAACAACAGGTACAATTTGAATTGTAACGTTCCTCTCCCTTGTCATTTTGGGTCATACTCTCAATGCCAATACAATACTTGAACTATTCACTACAGAATATGTACTTCAGTACTGAGTTTTTATTTGTGCTATCAGGTATTAAAACATAATCACAGGCACCGACTCCAGTGCCATGTTACTGGTACTGAACCGTGGCTGTATCTAATAGTGATCCTTACTACTTTGCCCATTGGATTTTAAAGACCTGCCTCGGGGCATGGGCACATCTGTAGTAGATGCATTGCATGCAATGTATAATAGAGATAAAAAGAAACTGGCATTTCCTATAGTTTTAATCTGGATGCCTCCAATATGAGAAGTTATTTTGTTGTAATACGTGCACACAGAAGATTGTAAGGAAATCTCATTACTTGCCGCTCTCCGTAACTACTCCACAACTTCTTTTTTTCCCCTCTTTAACCCTTACATTCTACACTCATTGCAGTATCAAGACTTAACAGACAACAGAGAAAAAAACCTACTACAGCGGTTTAAATTAGTTTTCCTTTTTATAGTATCCAAGCTGCTAAGAGCCTGGGATAACTGACTTTACCAGTAATTGGAAAGTACTGTAGAGCTTCTAATTTACAAGGTTTAGGATGTCAGTAGTGTCAGTAATCTAAATGCTTCTCAAGTTCATACTAAGTTACATGGTAGCATTTTCAACAATGAGACATATCAGAAATGAGTTCAAATATGTTATGAAATTGCACAAAATTGACAATAAGAATATTTTATCTGGTGAGATATATTTACAGAGCAATATCTTTTCTGTTTGTAAAATATACCATATGGCCTATAATTTATTTCTTACAATATTCTTATCCTAACAACAAATTAAGGTTTGTAACATTGTATAACATAGTTCATAAAAGTTCAACCTAATAATTTTAGGTTGTTGAGAACTGTGTGATGATAGCACATCTGGAAGTTACTGAAAGTCATCTCTTTTCTTAGCTAGACATCTTCATTCTGACAGAGGGGTCAGGTGTGTGCTACTTTAATCATCATCTACAGTAGTCAAATATTTTCCAAGTGCAGAAACTTTTTGTTGGTAATAAAAAAAAAAACACCAAACACCCCACAAAAAAATCTTTCAAACTTCTATTTCATACTGTCATCTACATCTAAAAGTTTTTAACAGTATGACTATGTAGTTAGCATTTGGTGGTTTTTGCTGAGAAAGTTGAGTAAATTTAGATACAATATTACATAAGTGATATTTATAATTTATATCGGTGCTAAAACTAGTTATAGCCATGTAGCTTCCAGTTTCCAGTACGCTTGTCATACATATATCTAAGAGGGAGTGATTTCGTTGCTTTGACTGCATCAGTGTGGATGAAGCAACAAAATTTGTAAATGTGAAGTGGCCCTCAGACACAGATTGCAAGTCTATCACTTACTGAAAGCTTCCTATAGTGAAGTCAGTGAGAGCTGAAGTTTCTGCATATGTCTTTTTAGTTAAAGAAAAAAAAAATAGGTATAGGAAACAAAATCATCCACATTGATGCTAGGGTTTCATATGGGCCATAGTTTTGCATCTTTAGAACTGACAATGTATGGAGTATACATGTCAACTTTAGAACTGACTTACACAAAGTGTACAATGCAGGAATTCGAACACAATCCCCTCCAAAGTTACATTTACAGTTGTTTTGCACAGTAAAATTCATGCATATGTGTGTGTATATATATATCTGTTGTAACTGTACAGTGGGCATGTTAAATGTCATGCTTATGGGTGGAAAGGAAGGCAAATCAATTTTTCTGGTTTTGTGGAGTATTTTGTAAGTTTAGGACTTCTTCACAGTAACCAATGCCATCACACTATGGTAGCTGGCCAGGGGAAGTACCAGTCTACATGGCAGGATTTCAGTGCAGTGAGGCTTCATGGAAAATGTTGCTGTATTCTCCAGCTGGACTGCATTTGTTTAATCCTGAGAGGCACTTAGAGCTGACAGTACTGGCTCTTCACTTCTGCAGCAGCTATCATAGCATCTTCTTTTGCCAATTAGAGTCCAGCTGCAGGGGAAGCATCTTCTTGGGTATTAGAGGGAAAGTAATTCTATCTGAACTTAAGAACTTAATGTTTGAGTAAATAAGCTGTCATTGTACTTGTTACTTCTTGTTATTTATGTGTTCTTTAGAAAATGGACCCTTATGCGGCCATCATGTTTTGCATGTCCCTATGTGTCACACAGACCCGTGCTTACTCTTATACCTCCTGAGAAGCATAAAAATGTGACAGTGAGGTGGCATAGAATTGTATTTATGATGAAGAAAAAAAACCCCAAACTACATTTCAGGCTTCTTTTATTTTTCCCTAGCAGTCAAAAACTACTTTAGAAATAATTGTAAAAATTGCCATTTCTGTTGAAGCTGCAGTAAATGAGCTTTAGGTCGTGATGGTTTTGTTTGGTTTGGTTTTTTTAACAAGTTGGGGTCTTGGCTTTGGGTAGATTTTTTTTCTCCCTATTTCTGTGGCAGTTGCACCTATGCTAGTTTTCTTTCCCTGTCTTGGGACTTGAGCTTCAGTAGTTACATAGAAATGATGAAAATTGATGGTAGATAAACATATTTGAAAAAAAATAACCCTGGTTTTAGTGTAAATAATTAAATGTGCCTCTTCTTTTTCTTACAGAACGGTTTACACAGTACAGCCCTAAAAACCTTAGACAAGCATGGAATAAGTAAGTTGTTGGTTGTTTTTTTTAAAAAAAATTACTCTTTTGACTCTCCAAGCGTATGATTCATGCCAAGCCAAAGTTATCATAGTTAACTTACAATAGCTCTATCCTTTTTAATTATGGATATGGATATTATTATGGATAAATATGGAATTACTGAAGTATTATTCTAGTCTACTTCTGCCAGTTTTGAAAGTTTTTCGATTGCCAATTACCTGTAAATAGGCAGAAACTGTATATTGTTGTGGCTCCTTCTTGAGGATGTCAGTTGGCAAGTGTATTGAGCTCATTTACAGATGCTGTGTTATTGCTTTGGGCCATCAGTTTTGCATCTTGTTTTCTCTATTCATCTATAACAATTAAGAGACTTTTAAGTATTATGTTTCTAATCAACTTCTGAGTGTTGTTTCCACACAATCTTTCCCTGTTGCCAGGTCCATCTGGTCATTGCTGTAAGTTGATGACTGTACTGTTGTATATTTTAATTATCATGACTGAAAAAAGGGAATGCGAATTCACCACCCTTTTTTCCCCCCTTTTAATGTTCCCTGACTTGTCACATTTACATCAGATGGGCAGATGACACAGATGATACAAAGCTGTTACACTCGGAATCCAGAAATGTTGCCTAGTAAGCCAGGAATGCTTAACCGATCATCTGCGTAAAGTTTACTAGAAGATTTCTCAACACATGAAGGATCTTTGTAGACAGGATATTTGGGTAGCACTGTATTGAGTGATTAACATCTCATATTTTGAAGAAAGCATACACAGTTTGAGTTCAATAAGCAGGAAAACATCTATGTCAACAGCTTGTCTTGCCAGAAAAATTGTTACAATTTTTCTCCACTCTCTTTTGACCAAAATATTTTGCAATGAAGCTAAGCCTTTGCTGCACCAGCATTACTGTTTTCTTTCTGATACTCATTTCAAATTTTATTGTTGGTACCAGCTGGCTGTCTTGTTAGTAGTGTACCAGGGAGTTGAGATAAATTACCAGGAGACTGAAACATCTCCTCGTACAAGTTCACTACTGAAGTTGAAGATAATGGAATGTTTTGGTTGAAGGAGCTTCCTTGTTATAAGAAAAAAGTTAATGACAAACCCTTTTTCAATATCCTAATTTATTAGCAATGGGGTGTATCTACAGCTGTAAAATTCATAGCATGGTCACTTGCCCAAGAGGTTGATGAGGTTTATACTTTGCCATTCTATGACTTTTTGCTCTGCTTCTTCCCAGACCAGTTCAGACCAGTGTTTTGGACTGAAGCACAAAGGCATTTTTCATTTAAAACAACCTGAAATCGTGGTTAACTGAGGGAGGTGAAATCTGTTAATATAATGGGATCATAGTTAAAGTTAGGTGCTAGCTCTTGGGTGTAATACCATCGATGTTCATCATTTGAATCAGAACCTGTATTTCTGCAG
Organism: Falco punctatus; assembly: GCF_963210335.1. Lineage (NCBI taxonomy): Eukaryota > Metazoa > Chordata > Aves > Falconiformes > Falconidae > Falco > Falco punctatus. The sequence continues at coordinate 75,573,431 of NC_137583.1, forward strand.
TGCCAGGCATCTTTCGTGACCCTGTAGCTCGGTCTGTGTTACTACTAGATCCTCTATGGTTAGGACTAACTTTATGATTCCTGTAATGAGACACACAAAGCTGGCAATGAATCCAGTGCAGGCCTTCACAAAGGTTATCACCTGCCTGAGTTTGACTTTCCACAATCTGTAGAAAAGTTTCTGCCTTGTCCAGTTCAGGCTGGGAGCCGAGTTTGGTGGCTTTTGTAGAAGAGTGCATCTCCTGTATACTCTAGAGGGAGCAACAGGAAGATTAGCTTCACTTACTTGGCTTTTGTGAATATCTCAAACAGTTTTGCCAGTTCTTGTTATCTTTGCAGGCATCTTGCAGTGTTTAACTCTTCCTCAGTCTTACTGCTTGGAATACTATAATTCCCTGAAAGTTACAGCTTTCATTTTAAAAAGTAAGCCACTAGAATTGTCTGTATTCTGTCCTTTAACAATGAACCAACTTGCAAGTTCATTTTTTCTTTGAAAATAGTTAATGAAATCCAAAAGCTTGGAAGAAGCAATTATATTACAACATAGGCAATTAGAACTGGGTTGGGAAAGAGGGACAAAGAAACTAATATTGATGTGAATGTATTTGCTTGGGGATATATATATGCATAAGTAATGTGAACAGATAACTGGCATGCTATTCCATCCATTCTGCAGCCACGGACCGAGTGTTTTTCTATAGTTTAACAGCAGTTAAGCCCAGCAGTATCTGCTGTGTATGGATAAGTGCAATAATAGATCTGAATTTTAGAAGCTATCTCATTTTCCTTCAAGAATGTTGTATGACATTTCTGTTTTCTTAAAATACAAAACAAGAACAAACCCTAGTTTGCTTAAAACAAACCCTCAGTCTCTGAGATTTCATAATTGACACAAGTTATGATCACATCACAGGCTGACTCAAAGAAGACCAGAGCTTTTTAGTTTCTGAGAAGCCTCTTCAAAAATATTTCTACATTTTCAATGCTCCATGCATAAAGGATTTGCAATTTTTCAGCATAAATGAAGGGATTGAAAAACTGAAAGCAATGGCATAGAGCTCAGGACTTCATATGTGTGCTTCTACTATAATAGGAAATATTCAGTGCTTCAAAATTATGTATCATTTACGTTTAAAATGTAAGGGATTTTCTCTTTTTCTAGCATAAATATCTTCGTGCTGTATTAGAGTCTATTGCTTGTACAGCTGTAGTTATTTCTTATAGACATCATATTCCCAAGGGTTTATAATTCAGCTATAAAACTGACACGTGGACAGACTGATTCATTCTAAAAATTTGCTTTCTTTATTAGTGTGTTTCAAAAAGCAGCAATCTCTAATCTTAAAAAAAAAAAAATTAACATCCTGATTTAATTTGTTGAAGACTGTTGATAGCACAAAAACATCCCATTTGAAATAGAATTGTTTTAAGGGTAGTTGGGATAAACGTGAGACCTAAGATGTGGAGAAAAACATAACAGCCTTTTGGTTTTAAGTAGGTATTGGTTTTGTTACAGAGTTACATCCTTTTGACATGTTAGTACCTTTGAAAGATATGCCTTCTATAACAGTATTTATAGTCTTGGAAGGATTTACATGTGTTTTTAAACATCTCTGAGGTGAAGTCCTGTTACTACATTTTATAGAGGGAGGTTGAGATAAAAGAAATTAAGGAGTTTGTCACACAGAAACTGCCATAGAAACTGTAAAACAGAGCACAACATTGGAGTTCATGCTCCCGGACTGTAAGAAAACACTAATTTTATAAACATGATGAAACTTTCACCATCTGCTCTTCCATCTTTAAGGCACAGTGTGGCCCTTTATCTTGTTTGCCTATATATTTTGAGGTCTTAACATGGGAAAGTGAGAATGTGGTTTAGAAGTCTTCAAAGAGGCTTACCTCAGAACATATATTACGATTCAATTTAGGTAAGGAGAGGTTACTAGGAGGAAGAATAACACAGTTCCAAACACCTACAGAGCTCTGTAAGGCAGAATGAACAGAGGCAAACAACTCCAACATCAACCCCCCAAAAAGCCACAGATGGTAGATTGGGGCAAAATAATTGCATCTGACTGACTACACCAGCTTCCATGAGATGTGCATTTTAAAGGCAGAGCCAGACAATGGAACTATGACGGACACAAGCCAGCGGCTCTTTAATTCCCAGTCTAACTGGAAATTAGCTGAAAGTGTGGAATGTGACAGCAACAACAAGCCAGCCAGCAGGCTCATGTTGTAAGAAGTCAGATCCCTAAAATTCTTGGAATAAAATCGGTCAATATTACAGGCTACTTTTGGGAAGTATTTGAGGGAAATAATGTAACTATCACTTATAATGAATTAAGTTCTTTGGAGACGTTCACACTGAATTTCTTCACTGGTTCTCAAATGACCTAAAGACTATAAAGAGAATATTTACTAGCCAAGATGTGATTTATAAATACTGTAGAAATCTTTATAGTTAGGAAACAAAACCTGCATTGCCATTTACTTCTATCTAGTATGAAGCTTCACTTGCATTGCATAACATAATACATTGTGGAATGTGTTTCTAAAATACTGGTCTAAAAAGAATTAAGATGTGGTAATCTGATCTTCCTGTAGAGTTCATAATGAATTATATTTTCACCTTTTTCCCTGAACTTTTCTGTTTGATTATCTCTATACAATAAAACCAAGAACAGCTCTGCCTTCAGAATGCAGTGCAACCTCTTTCAGTTTGCAAAAGCTTCTCCACAATAATAAACCCTTACAGAAGAATAACAAAAGAGAAATAATTATCCTTGTGTATATTTGGTAGGATATAAAAAGCTTTTTCAGATCCTTCTGTCATAATGGGTCATATTGTGAGAAATCAAGTTGGAAAGGAAAGGTGCAGTTGAAAACAAATTCTGCTCTGCATAAATAGGACGACTACTTAGTAATTCGCCAACCTGGCAGTATTTATTATATAAATAACACTTTATTCTCACAGTTAGTCCCACTGTTGGGGATTTCTTCCTTTAACAAGATGGCCTCTGTACTTGAGACTTCCTTTCCTGAGGCTAGGGCATTTAAAAATTGTATTCCAGGATAGAATGGCCTGTTTTGGGACTCTTATTCCAGGAAAACTTTTTGAAGAAAGCAAAGAGAGTGAATAGAGAGGAGTCCATGTATTTTGAGTCTGTATTTTATTTCAAGCGTGACACAGACTGTGGAATTGTTTAGAGCTAAGGCTTGGGAAGAGTTTTTGGTTTGGGGTTCTGTTGTTTGTTTTTTATTTTTAAGAAAATATTTGTCTTCATAGGTTATTGACTAAAGGCAAAACTCTCTTCTATTTGTCACTTTTATCCCCTTCACCTCCTGTCCGGTCACCAGCATTGCACATTGTAATGTAGTCTGTAGTGCCACTGAAAGAATATTCAAGCTCTCAAGCACAGTAAAAACAAAAAGCTAAAACATCTCTGATGGATAAACCCAAGCAATAAGAATTTAAAACTGTACCTGTGCGAAAGACAGCTGTATGTGTACGACCGTGCGCAGTTCACGCCGGTGGAGGCTGCACGGCAGCGGTCCCCTCACCTGCATTTGAGGAATGAGTGGGGGGAGTGGGAAACTGGACACAAAAGGAAGAGATTTTGTAGAAGTATTTATGATTTAGAGGCATATAAACCTACCTCCGCCTCCTGATGATTTGCAGTGATACTTCAGTTGTACTGAAAAAAACTTTTTAAGTTCCCGTTTTGTTTCCTATTTCCTGTAAGTACCGCTTTATCCGTCGTTATCTTTTGCCTGAGGGACCTTAGGAATCGTATCATGAGAGAACGCCTGTTAACCTGCGATCCAAACAAGAAGCCATTTCCCGGATAGCAAAGTTATTACACTCTCCTTACGAAAAAATAACTTGTGTAGTGTCCGGTAGCGGGCGGCCGTGCCGCGCCCCTCCCGGGCGGCGGGGGGCGCTGTGGGCCGGCCGGGCGGCGGCGGGCGGCGCTATGGGCCGGCCGGGTGGCGCTGTCGCCGCTAGGGGGCGCTGTGGGCCGGGCGGTACGGCGGCCGCGACTGCAGTGGAGGGGAGCCGGCAGCGGCCCAGGATTTTTGCTACAAATATTTCCCCTAACGTTAGGGTTTTTTGTTTATTTCCCTACGTAATGCGGTTTATTAAATCGGCTTCAGGCAGGTGGAAGCTGCATGTTTACACTCGGGTGCTGGCTGCTGTGCGTTGCGCCCACCGAGCCCTGTGTCACCTGCTCCTGGCGTGGCGCGGCTGCAGCCCTGCAGCGGGCAAAGTTCTCAGCCCAGGCAGGACCGCGTGGTGCCAAGCTGAAACGCACCGCAGGCTTTGTCAGTTTTATGGTAATGAATTATACGATGCAGATTGAAGCCAATGACTGAGAAAGTTCTCTAGTTTCCCCATTTATCCTTTTGCCAAGTCGAAAAAATCTTCACAATTTATATTTGACTGTTTCTTTCAAATTGGAGCAACTGTAATTTCCTCTAATGTTATATACCTTTTAAAACTTTGAGGGGAGGTTATTCCTAACAGACCTCATTCATAGAATGTTTATCCTGACATTAAATTTATTTTTGCTTTATTTTAAATTCCCCCTCCTTTGTGTTGCGAAGCTTTGGGTATTGTGTTACATCCTCTTGGTCCAGTTAAAAATAAATCTCTTAAACTGGACCACAAAAACCTTTGTCCTCTTTTTTGGAATACTAATAACTATGCTCTTTCATTAGTAAAGCTACACTGTGGCTGTCCTTCACCTTTCCCATCCACAACAGCTGTGAAAATGTAGCCCCAATCCACATGGATGTTCTTGGTTGTCTTCTGCAACATTTATTTCAGTTTCTGCAACTGGACTAGAGTTTGTTGGCATTATTATCGCTGAACTGATCCATATTTTGGGATACTTTTCCCTGGAAGTAATTGTTTGTAGTTCTCTATGCACTATCTTATTTGTAGATTGTCTGCTGACATATCTGACTTCTGTTAGCTGCTTTGTCTGCTGTGGTGTTTTCAACATTTAGTTTCATCTAAGAATTGATTCAGTATGCAGTGCGTAGTCCAGGTCATTAATAAAGATGTTAAATAAAACTGTGACTAACGCTAATCCCTCTGGCACACAGCTGGACACTTCCCTTCCAACTCCGTGCATTGCCACTCATCATTACCCTTTGCTTGTGGTCTGTCAGCCAGTTTTCAGTCTATGAGATGCTGTATCACATCCCAGCTCTTTGGAGTTTGTCTACAAAATAAGATTTTTTTAGAGAAATTGTATCAAACCTTATCTCTCATTGCTTTCTTCCATCAATGATTAAGTCAATTTTTAAAATTAAAACAGGTAATCTAACATCTTGTTCATTAGTCATCACTTCTTTTGATTGCCATTTTGTCTTAGTTTTGTTCCTAAAACTAATTTTGCTTCCATATCATCTGTTTTGTTTGTATTGTCTATATTTTGCTTCTGTGTTGTGTGTCAATGTCCAGCAAATACTTGCCAAGATTCTTTTCCTTATTTGAAAACCAGAAAGGAAGTATGTTTATATATATCTTTTTTTCTAAGTCTAGTACAATACTTCAGAATGCAGAGCAAAATTATCTAATGTTACAGTAACTTATAAGCCTGTGAAGAAAAATGAGGAAAGAGAACTAACTCTTCTTGTGTAGATTTCCTGGGAAGACTTTTAAAAGGTGCCCTACATTTGTTTGCTATCCTCACTAATTCCTTAAGAATTCCTTAAGATATTGAGACATATATCAGATAGACATGTTTATTTGGTGTTTCCAGGTATGGGTTTTGGGGTTTTTTGTGGTTTTTTTTTTTCAAAGTATGTTCTTCATTAGTGTTTTTGAGTACTTACTGATCAACTCTTTTCAGATGTTTCCAGTCGTTCTTTCTCCTTACGCGTTTCTACATACCAATGTTTTAGTAATTTCTCAGAATTATGTTTTGGGGAGTCTGTTACTCATATGTTTCCATAGTGTCTGTGTTCATTTCTTGGCTTGAAGTCTAATACTTTCTGATCAGAGGCACCAGGCATCATTATATCCTCACATTCCTAATTGTGCCCTTTGCTGGAGTTCTGTACTGTTGGTCTCTCTGCAGAAATCTTTCTTCCCCAGATGATGACATTGCTGGCAAAATTGAGTCTCTGCGATTTGTTTTAAATATGTTTGTCTGAGGAATTGAAGACATGCTGTGAAGGCAGTAATATCAGTGAAGTAGACCTTACTGCTGGGTCTCCCATTATTTTTATGTAGCCGTTAAAGGCAAGGTTTTTCCAAAATGGTAGGCACCTTAAGAACTGGGCTGGCACTCAAAAGTGCTTAGTGCTAAGCAACTGCTGTTGGTGTATTATCCACTGATTTTTGTCATGTATTACAGATAATTTTTCTTCAGCTCAGCAGTCCCCCCGATTCTCATCATAGGGTCTCAGAAATGTATTTTGGAAGATGGTGCAGATGGGCAGTAAGTGTAATAACATGAATAATGCTACTGAGTTTGGTCACCTCTGTAGATAGTTTAAGCTGATCTCAAAAAACATGCCACTTTGCTCCTTTGCCAGCCAAAGACTTACAGACAGTAGTTAAGGTTTCTGGAGTGGTACAAACACCACAAAGTATCTTTACCTTAAACAAATACTTATCTTACTGACTTTTATGATAATATGATGTGGGTTTTTCAGTGTAATTTTGACTACCACCTTTTCTACAGTAGGATGGTAATCACAGGTATTCAGATATTGCTGTTTGTGAGAATCTCCTGTGACCATCTCCCAAAATTCATTGCATTTTTGTCAAGAAATTCTTAATTTCTTCCTTTCCTCGTTTCTGGCTGTGGCACTTCATGGGCCTTCGGATTTCTGACTTCTTTCCTGCCATATAGGACAAGAATTTTCACTTTTTCATGCATTTTTCTTAATTAGTGATGCCAAAGCACATGGCATGTAGGAGATTAATAAAAACAGTTATTTGTTTCAAAACTTGAAGTTATTTGCTAGCCAAACAGTTTTTGTAATTAAATTTAGTGATTTTTTTAAAAAATAATCTAGCTTAGAAAGTTTGAAGCTATTGTTTGAGCATTTGTGAGAGATGCTGACTGTGGGCAGATCATAGTGTATGTATGTTCAGTGGCTGCTTGACCTGAGTGCCAAAATGGGAAGATAGGAGACAATAATCCTTCCTGATGCATTAAAATGGAGAGGTTAGATTATGTATCTTCAGCAGCACACTGTGAATAACGAGCTTCGGCATAGGGCTGGTGCACCTGTCATTGCTGGAGGGCAAAGAGGCAAGTGGTTCCAAAGGGAACTGACCTTTTTCTTTCAGGCATTGAGTCAATCCCATATCCTTAGGCACACATTCTGTGTTAAAATTATTATAACTTTCCTGGCATTATGCTGAACAACAGATACTGGTGAAAACCTATGGGGAAAAAAAAATTATGGTGATGGTAATTTGTGTATCATTTTTAATCGAGCCTTTATAGGACATACATTCTGTAATTTTGAAAGGCATCACTAAAACAGTTAAGTTCTTCTCTGATAAATTTAATTGAAGTTTAAAATAAAATTTTGAAATGTTGTTTGGATTAACAGCTCACTAGATACAAAACGTAAATGACAATTTTTTATTATTAAATGTGATTCACAAAAAAAATGCATCCTTTTAAATAGTGTAATGTATAATACGGTATATATCTACTGTCTGCGACCTCAGCTGAATTTATATCTGTAAGATCTGATTTACAAATAGACAACTTTGTGTTAAATTATTCACATCTCATAATAATTGATGTAACAGAGTTGATCTTATGCTGGAGCATATTTGATCATAAATGCAATGAAAGCAGCCACCATCTTTGTGATGTTTGTCCAGCTAAATCCTTCAGTGAATAAAATAATAAAGATGCCAGCTGTGTTTGTTTTATGATCACTGCTGCAATAGGAGGATGGAAGTACAAATGAATAAAAGTTCTGTATTTTCTGGTTGGATTTATAAACTCAGACTCTTACTGCAAAGAATTTAAGTGGAAAAAATAACATTTTTACTTCTGTCACACTCTCGTAAATGTATTGTTTGCTTTTTTATTCCTATTCTTTAGGAATCCAGAATAGTTTTAAAATATTACTATTGTCTGGACCCAAATGTACAAAACCCAAGGAAATCTTGTAAAAATAGATGAAATTTATGCTTTCCTCTTTAACACCATTGCAAGTTAAGAATTGACCATCATTTTTGTATTGCCTTCTTCGGTTACATTCTATAGCAATCTTAAAGCTCTGTTTACTACTGTGTACTGTTAGTGTGCCTCAAACTAATTTCACCACCCTGACATGAAAAAATCATGCTCTAGATTGTTATTGGCCTTCCTTCAGCATTATGACTTTTGTAGAATCGTGTTATATTCCTTTTATTTCTTTCATATTTGATCCTTAAAGTGCCCTTGAGTCAAGCTTTATTCTGCAACCATGAGGGCATGAATCTTTCCTGAGACGCTGACAGATAGTGTTTGGTGAATATCATTTTTCTGTCAGCTACAGCCTACATCTGTACTGCTAACTAAAGCAGAGCCAGGGACTATCTTCTGGCCCCGAGGCCATGTGGCAGACCTTAGCTACAGCAGCGCTAAGTAACACTTGGGCATGCATATCCTGTGGGCTTTATGTGGTCCCCATGCAGCTGCAGGTGCAATTATTATTTTGAGGGCGTTCAGTGTTTACTTTTTTAATTCAAAATTTCCAAGATCGCATAAGACCCGTGTTGCAGACCATGGGAATTGTGTTTTCTAGCGGAAGGTTGAAGGTAATATATTGTATGCCCTGCTTGTAGGAACCTGGTATGTACCACCTTTTGGGAATAGTCCCTGGCATGGGTTGTTCCCTGAACTGTGTCTAGGAGTGGTTTTGGAGAATCCTGGTTGGCATGGGCCAGAATAATCCAGGGGAAAGTACGGACACTCAGTAGTCAAGCTGTAAGGCCTTTTCCCTAGCCTGCTTAATTCAGCAATATAGGCTTCAGCAGAGAGGTTCTGGGTATTCCCTGCCCCGTGCACACTTGAGCATATTCCCTGGGAACTTTCTGCGCTCACTGTAATGCTAACATCCTCTGCCACCTAGGCCTGAAGCCTTAGGGATGTTTTTTGTCTTTCCTTTCCTATCCCATGCATCCAGACTGCTATATATGTTACAATTTTTTCTTTCCAGCTTTTCCAAGATACCTTTTTTCTTCCGCAACCAACTGCCACTCATATCTTGATTATTATAATATGCTTCTCATGTCCTCTCCTGACCAACACCCTTCTTCAGATCATATAAAAAACAACCAATAAATTCAGTTTATTTTTTTGTGGATTGTTTAGCTCTCCCTCCCAACACTGGCTGTTTCACTCATCATTTTTGAGTTCCTTTTTACCCTTTTCAAAATCCTCCATAGTTATGCCTCTTTCTCACTTCCTTCACAAAGTTGTGTATTTACTGCTATTACCTTTCCTTATGTCAGTGATGCCTTACTCATGTTTAGGCCTTCTCCTGCCCCCTAGATAATTCAGGCAGACTCACAACTGCTGTCTTCCTTTCTGGGATCAGATGGGCTTGTGCCCAGGCAGCGCATTTACCAGTTGTTTGTGATCCTTTTCTCCAGGCTGCTGCTTCTCAATTGGTAATCTGCTAGGACTAGTCCTTGTCTGCCTCAAAAGAAGCTTAATACCAATTAGGACCCTAAAATGGGACCCAGATGTTTTTTTACCTGCCTGTCCCACTTCGGTGGCAGCACATATGAACAGATGTGTTGCAGAGCTCCATGGATTTCACAGTTCCACATGTACAAAATCTTTTTAAAATCCACCTGCTTATTTTGGGTCATTAGAAGTGTCATGAGCTCTACTGGCAGTCAGTTTTTAGTGATAGCTGGCTCTCTGGGAATTCTGACCTTTGGTGGTCACTATTATAGATAACAATTTTTATTTCAGTTCTTAAATCACCTATGCTGATTTATGCCTAAATAGCAGCAACTCCCTGCTTAGCTGTCTCTCTTTCATGCTACTTTGACAGGTTAGGATTTGCAAAAATAGCTCTGGATCGAGTTCTTCCCTACTGCAAGCCAATTTATGAGTGTCAGATAGCACTGCATCCTCACACATATGTGAGTACAAGCACTTAAAATCCACGTCTTTCAGTAACTGATAGCTAAAATATGTGGAATTTGTAGTTTGGTCATTCACCGCCAACCTGTATACTTAAAAAGGCATAAACTCTTGTGTTAAATCTGAGTAACTTTTTAAAAAGACACTTCAATACAGATATGTGTGGGTATGTAATGTTTCACTTTAAATAAAAAAAATTAATGAAAAATCATGTTACTTTTTCTCCAAATTGTGTACTAGAGAGAGATCACTATTTTCTCCTTCTACAGTGGTCTCTGTGCTTAGGAAACCCTTGGGTAATTACACTCTTTTTTTTTTTTTTTTTTTTCCCTGCTCATGTTCAAAGTCAAATTCAGGCTTTTAACAGATTGGCACAAGCACATTTGTTTCTTAACAAGTATTACTGCTGTTGGTATCAGGCACTGGATTTGCAGTCTGCTGTCTTCTCCCTACTGGAAGGTGACCTAATGTTCCTTTTAGAAAATACCTTTCTCCATTAATGTAAAGAGAGAGTGTGGTGTGTTAAATCAGGAGAGTGAATCTGGAGAAGGAATGACACCTTCTGCACTACAATGCTGGTGTGAATGTGGTGTCCCATCCTACATTCTCTTCTGTCGTCACCTGAACCAAGTACCTGAAGGTCAGGGAGCTCCAGCTAGTTGTGTGTGGTGTTAGTCTGTCTGAATATATAGGTCTAATAATACATAATATTTTTGACTGCATAACTTTGAATATATTGCCTGTATGCCCATTATAACCATCTTGGTCTCCTCCTCTCAATGTTTACTAGTTCTGCATCATTTCCCTGTCATATTTTAGTTTAGGAGTGTAGTTGCAAAAAGACCAGGATGCCTACATGTACATAATTGCTTAGTCTCATTGGGTTCAGCCAGGCAACTCATATACATAAAGTTAAATACATGCATATGCCTGGAGTCTGTCTTCCTGAGCTTTCTAAAGCTTGGGGCATTCTCTCTGCCTCCAAATCTCCATTCACCTTTAATGAGCTGTATAAATAAATACAAAGTACTCCTGTTTGTTCCAATCCATAAAAATATATTTTATTAGCTGAGGGGTATACAATAATAGAAAAGATCAGACCCATCCAATGTTTTAGGGAGCTGTGGGAGGACAGGACAAGTAGCTGCTTCCAAGTGGCTGACGGATCTGAGGCCCCAGCAAGACAGATTTGTAGGTTAACTGTGATAAATGATCTTTGGCTTCACAGACTAAAGCGAGGTCACCCTTCTCAGGGCACTGCCTGCGTGCTGCAACCTTGCAGCAAATTCTTTTTGAAATACTGAGCAAACAGACCAGTTCTTATTTACATTAGAATGAAATTAAGACTTCTCAACCAAAGATGATAAAATACCAGACAAGAGGGCAGAGATTTATAAGGCAGTGCTAATGTTTATTTACTAGAACTTAGTTCTGTCTCCTTTTTTAGTTTTCAAAAGGCAGTAGGTCCAAAAAGGCAGCTGGTTTTTCTTTCTGTACTCATTTAATAAGGGAAGATACAGGAAACTTTGTTTACTGCTCTAGTGGCTGCACTCACTTTACAAATTTGAAAATCAGAGTTTGTTTTTTTTTTCTTTGGAGTACCTTTTGCTTGAATTTCTTTGGCAAGAAATAATCCATGTTGTTGAGGCTGGGAGGAGGAAAAGCACAGAGCTTTGACTGCATTGTGTGCCAAAGGTTTATTTCAGCTGTTTCTGTGTTGAGGGGGAGCGGGGGTTATTCCCTCCTTTTTTTTTTTTCCTTATGTCCAGCCAGTGAGGAAATAAATATGTGAAGAAAGAATCCTATGGAATGTTAACTCCGCTGCCGTATTTTCTTCCTTTTATCATGCCCCAAGATTCAGTGAAGTTGATATAAATTCACCATGCCTTCTTTTAAAAAGCATAATAGAAAGGCATTCTTCCTTTAAGAGTCAGACTGTAAAAGGTGATTTTCTTTCACTCAGTTTGGTTTAAGCCTGTAAAAAGCATTAAGTGAAAAATCTGATATATTTGTTAGGGCATTTATTGCATTACTAACTTATATTTTCAGTTCCCAGTGAAAGGTTTATAGAGAACATAAACCTTGAAGAGTTTTTGTTCAGGATTGAAGATATATTTTCTTCATTTTCTGGTGAAATACTAGCTCATAAAATGATTGGGGTATTAGTAATCGTTTTTAGGTCTATTTGTTTTCCAAGGATACTCTGTTCAACTTGCTGAGGTGCACAAAGAAGGCCTTTAAAAAACATGTGCCTTGATCAGAAGATTCATGCCCTTTAAAGAATTTCAAAATAATCAAAAGCTTCTGATTAGGTGTCACCACCATCTTGTTGTTATTCATTAATTGCACTTACAGCAAGCAAAGATCTTCCAGTAAACTATAAATATAGCATATTCAGTATTAGTTTGTTGTGGTGCAAGTATTACACTATGTTTTCCATAATTATTATCTTTAATAGTGGGCTAATTGGGATGCTAAAAGAATTAAAATAGCTGATTGGTGGTGGGATATAAAATCAAAAAGAAGTAATTGCTAGATTTATTCAAGTGCAAAAGGGTAAGGCATGTTCTGATTAAAATTTATTAGGAAATACCTTTTCTGGGGAATACCTGTATCTGAGAGAAACTGCTGACAACTGAGTGAAATTATGTGAAGTACTTCAGGTATTCTTCTCTGAGTTTAAAGATTCAGTTGCAGTTTTAGCAGTAACAGAACACTGTACCCAGCAGTCATGTTGCTTGGAATATCACAACCTCAGAATTCCCAGGAATTAAGTTAGTTACGTGATCGTATTGCAGAAAGCCACATTCTCAGTAGCCTAGAGTATGCTATCACTGGACATATATTGTATATTTGCTGTTTAAATAAGCTTATTTTTCTTCTCTTTAATGTCTGCTGTGCGGACTCCATAGTTCTTGGTTCATTTGATGCTAGCAAAAAGATGCCTTGTCTCAAATGTAAACCTTTTTCTGTATCAAAATGTTACAGAACAAGTGGGTGAAATATCTGCAATATTGTCAGTGAACAGTATTGACTATCTTCATGCCTCAAGGTCTCGATAGTTGGCACTGGGTTTCTCTAGAAAGTTTTGTAGCCCAGCGTATTTATTCTGAGGCATCAGAGCAAGAGCTAGCCCAGGTGCATGTCGGACTACAGAAAAACAAAACTCAGGCTACTGTTAAAGTCTGTTCTGTATTGATTGATTCTCTTCAAGCTTAGCATTTAAAGCTGAAATCAAGCAAATTCAATTTTTAAAGGTGTTGTGTTCTGTAAGGGTGTTAATGTTCTGCTTCCTATATGAAGCAAACCTTTCAAGCTGGATGTCACAAGCAGTGTTGTAGAAATACAGTAATACATCTGAAACTGAAACGCATCAAATATAGTGCAGAAAGATTCAGGGAGAAATAGACTTGTATCTAATTGTCTTGAGTTACATTCAGTGATGACACATACAAATGATTTTATGATCTAGTTTGTGACTGAGCTTAATGACTATTATCAAATGTGAATTGCCATGAGAGGTTGGATCACTTCCCGTTAGGTGTGACCAAACTGAGCCTCTGAAACCTCATGTGATTTATGAGCAGTTTAAGTAAGTGTCTTAATTTTCCATTCTGAGAAGTTCTGGAGATGCAAATATAATTATGGTTTACTTACTGGGTCAGTAGATTCTTTTAAAAATGTACCAGGTATAAAAAACCTATATACTTAGAGGTAAATCTATATTGATTAAAATAGAAAAAACCCCAAACAACTAGTTGCCTATACTGTTAGAGCCTTCATTTGTTACATTCACTTTTATTCATGAAACACTATTCATCTTGGCTGCTTTCCAGCTAATGGCATCTGTGCAGCTGTCAAGTGAGAATTAGTTCAGACGAGTCAGGGTTGTTAGTACCTTCCTGGAATGCCCTGAATAAACTTACCTCTACAGCTTTCCAAATGGGGCTCTGACCTCTTTTACATTGACATTAATAGCAGTACCAAAGAATCAAACACTGGTACTTTTATCTCTGTTTCATGTCAGTGCATACTTATCATTGGTTGTCATGGCTTTTATTTTAATAATAAACATTTTGACCACCTTTTCAGTACTTCAGCAGATAAGATTGCTGATGCTTTGTTATAGTAATACAGTTAAAAGGGATCAAACTAAGATCTGAATTTCTGAACAGATTGTTTCATGTACCCTTATGGAAATCATGAAGGTCTGAAGACTGTGTGGCACAATGTTGTGCAGGACCACAGAGCAAGGGCAGGTGCTGGGAGCAGTATAGCCATTTTAGTGCAGGATTTGCCCCAGCCTAGTTCATCTAAGAAGCCTGAGCAGGATGTTGTGCTAATATGGGAATCTTGCTTCTAGTGAGGTGCCAAGCTAGAAAAGTACAATTAAATTGATGGCCTGGGGAGCCTTCGATACTTTTCCCACCTGCACAGGTAGAGCTCAGTGTTTCTGAATCTAAACTGCTGCCAGCACCACAGTTTGGGAAGAGCAAGAGGGGCATCAGGTGTTTGGAGACATGCCTCTCCTGAAGAATGTGCACAATCCAGCACAATGTTGGGACTGCTGTTAGCAGCCCCATACAAGTGTGGGAGACAATCCCAGCACTGAAATGTGGTTCCTGTGACTGTTTGACTGTCATGTTTACTGTACAGTTTGGCTTGAAGTACCTCTACACTGTGCTGTGGAGCAAATCCTGTATTTTGTGATTGATCAGCAACAAGTAAAACTCTGCTTCAGTGAGCCTTCAAAAGCTTTTGTATTTCTTTGTGTTCATCAGTTTTAGTCTCAGTACCCTCTGTGTAAAACACTGAAAAAATGGTAACGTCTTTACTCCGTTAGATTCTCGTCTTGAGGTGCCGCTTTATGCCTTCATCTGTATCAAAAGCTAAAAGCATCACATCAAAACTTGTGTTCACTTGTTGCGGTGGTTTCATGATGGCTAAATAAACTCTACAAAAGCTCCATAGAGGCACGCCAGGCACGTCAGGGAAGCAGTTCCTGCATACTGGAGCTGGCATGTCAGGTCTTTGAAGACGGTAGGTGTTCTCGGCATGGCTGTAAGAACAGAAAAGGCTGTTCATATTTAGTAAAAAGGAAATGTTCCTTAAGGTAGGCCCTGCTCCGCTTTGTGTGCTGCATAGCTGCCGCTACTAGGGCCGTGCATATATTCAGAGGTGTAAACTATCAAGGCACATGAGGGCATGTCCCTATCAGCTGGTGAGAAGATAATTTGCAAAGAAAACATTAACTGCAATATGCATGTTGGCAAAGTTTTGTGTCAGGAGAGGCTAAAGCCTAGGACACGGGGGAAAGACAGCCGTCCTCAAGCAGACTTGGGTGAAAATGAGGAGCAGGGCTCTCATGGCAGTGTGGTGGTGGATGAGATACCACAGGGACTGTACGGGAGCCCAGTTGTTGAGGGCACCACTGCAGCCTCTGTGAAACCGGCTGCACATGGCCTGCTGGATTTGCACCCATTTGTTTATTCTCTTCGTATCGTTAAACTTTAAACTCTGCTAAGTGGTGTGATCGTTTGGGTTAACTGTGGTTTTGTCTTTCACCACTTCAGGTTGCAAGAGATTACTTACAAATAAGAAGCAGAGCTGAGATTTCCAAAGGGAATTAGGTGCTTCAGTCCTGTAGGCCATGTTATAAACGCCAGTTGATAAATTAATTAATGATACACTGCGAAAGTCATATTTTGGCGTGGAAAATAGGCACAGTAAACGATTTTTGCTTTGGGAAGTATCTACTTCATGCTGTTAGGAATATATAGACAGCATATTATCTCAGTTTGTTTTAGTGCCCATTTGTCTTAATTATTAATGTGAATTTGAGCTGCCTTCTTCATTGCATTTAAAAGCAAATCACCCCAGGTTCAGAAGTTCACTGCACATGCCCAAAACTTTTTTTTTTTCTCAAGAGCTTAAAGCAAACTTCAGTGATCTTAGTCATGTTCTGCTTGACCAAATACTGACCTTCCTCTGCAGTAGGAAGACATTTAAGCCTGTTTTCTGAAATTAAATCAAATTATTGTAATCCAATGAGATTTACAACTGCTCAAGTCTAGTCTGATTCATATATGTTTAAAGTGAGACAAGTTCATGTGGTGTTTGTTCTTCTGCAGCTAAGGCCATATATAGCATCTAGGATTAAGTTGAAAATGTGTTTCACAGATGTCATCAGAATAGGTGTGTAAAGATATTACCAATATATCTCAAAACAATTTATACGTATTATTTAATACTCACAGCCAAAAGTTTCTCTGTATTCTGCTGTATGCCACATTTTCTGAAAGTACATATGCTGTCATGGCTAGTAACTATTCCTGAGTGATTAGTATGACAGTAAGTGGAGCGTGAATATTGGGACTTGCCATATCATGCATGCCAAGTTCCTGTATGGCCCAACTGCTGTGAGACAAAACATGCTATTATGTTTTAGACACAAAGCCATATTGTATGAAATTCCATCCTGTCACATACTGACATAGATGTATTTAAAAATCAAATCTTTTGTTGTTGTTGTTTAGTTCTTTTTGTTACCTTTTTCCATATTAGATATTTAACTACTCAACTCCATCGAAAATTCAGCCTTTGTCCCTATTGAGAAATCATGTTTCAAAGTGACATCAGACAAATCCTTAATGCTTTAAGGAGGATATTTTAAAGAGACTATTGGCAAAAAAAAAAAAAGAAAAAAAGGGGAAAAAAAAGAGAAATAAAACCAAATGTTCTGATGTTCCAGAGCACTGAGGTTATGCGCTAAATGGGTTTCTCCAAACAATTCTGATGTAGATGTAATTTAAATACGTGATCATACAGTGCTTTTTTCATACATGGAAGAATAGATTGTCTTTAAACAAAGCAGAAAAATTAGTCATGCATTCCACTAAGGCATTGGTTTTAAGACTGACAACCTTAGGAGCCCACATGCATATGCCTTTTGCAGAGTTCAGTGATTTCCAGAAGTGACCTTTCCAGAAGACATGGCTTTTGGAGAAGAACTTTTTCATTACTGTGCAAAGCTCCATAAACAAAGCTAGAACTTTGATGCAGAACTTTAAAGATACAGCTGAGCCTAGCTAAAATTGATGATTTGATCCATGAGTTACTTGGATGATCTTCTTTGGCCTGTATTACACAGGAGGTGAGACTTGATCATTGTGGTCCCTGCTGAGTTTGAAATCTATAAATGCTTGAGAACATAATACCAATGAAGTAGCAGCTGGAATCTTCAAAGCACTGTAGAAACAACTAACACCACCCCATCTCCCCCCCAGCACTACTCGTAATATTATGAGGGCAGGTAAATGTAATAATTGTAGCAGATTGAACTATTTTTGAAGACTATGCAATGAATTTAGTCTTTTTTTCTATTTAGTAATTATAAAACTGCTTCTAATTTTGGCAGATTTATTCACAAGTATTTCATTAGTTGATGTGATTGTTGCAGCCCTAGATATTTTTGTGGGTTTTATATTGTATTAAGGTATAATCTTCTGATTATTTGACTTGTGTCTTTGGCTTCTTGCTTTATCACAGTAAACAGATATCTTTTTTGTTTCTAAACCAGGAAGGTGACTTTGGTTTCCTAAACTGTTCCTACTCAAAATATTTTCAATTTATATTAGTTAATCTCATTTTCTTGCTAAAAAAAAAAATATAATCTTAGTGGTATGCTAGGTACTTTGGTGACCATTAATACGGTCAAAATGTCAGCACTGCTCTGTTCAAGAGCACTGAGGAACTAGGTTGTCATCATCCACAATTTCACCTGCAATTCAGAATTTGTTAATGTTTGAATGTTCTTCTGCTTTGCCTTACTTAGCATTTTCACTGTACTTATGGATCAGCTAAGGAATGCTAAAATTCTTATATTGGAGAGCGAGTTACTACTTACTTAAGTGTACTTAACTTACTACTTACTCAAGTGACCTCATTTTTCTGACGTAACAGTAGCTTTTATTCAAGACAGAGCAAGTTTGCTATGGCTCCTAAAAAAGATGCAGCTACCTCGGGGGGGGGGGGGGGGGGGGGGGGGGGGGGGAATACATGGGTGAAATGATTTCCCAGGGCCTCAGAACAATAATTGGTGCAGGTGGGACTAGGACATAAGACAGGCCTCCCAGTCCCAGAATAATCACTGGTTCATGGAAATTTTGGATGTATAGAATTGTTAAGTGTAAACTTTTTGCTTGGTATTTTGGTGTTCTGTAATGAACTTTCCTGTAATTTTCACACAAGTTTGATGAAACAGTTTCTACAATCTGATAGTTTAAGGATCTAGGAATTAAACTGATTTATAGGCAATGACTGTTTAGTTCAAGATGCCTTTATTTTGTCATGAATTGAAAATGAAGAGAGAAAAAATGATGCCCATCAGAAACACTGGAGTTCAGCATCTGTTTAACCTGGAATAGCAATTACGAATCCTGATCCTGGGAATTCTGTAAGATTATGACTGATGAGAGATAATGTCGTAAAGTGGTCAGCACTTCTAGGGAATTCTTCCCCTGGGTAATTTCTGGACAAATGGACTGCCACTTCTGAAGAAGAGATCACATAGGAATTTTTGAATACTGTGCCTATCTAGGATACAGCTGCTGGAAACTAAACAGACAGCCAGTAGCATATTTTTTGAATCATTACAAATACCAGGATATCATGCATATGCCAGCACGTGATTTAATAGAGATGCTTTTGACTTTTGAATATTTTTCTTCACAGTAAGTGTAGTATGAGCATGGACAAAAAGTTGTGTCTATGACATTTGTGACTTAAATTTCTCGATGTAACAATTTTTTTTTCCATTTAGGGTTTTCAGTGTTGTCTGTTCTTTGTTGCAGAGGTAGTTTTCACCTGTGCATATACTGATACATAAAATTATGCCATGTAAGCCCAATGAAAGAGTAACTCTGTTTAATCCATCTTCCTTGAATGGCTCTGTAGAAAGTCAGCTTGAGCTGAAAAAAAATGAACATTTGCATGAAATGTGCTGTAGGATTATTGATTTTATAGGATAACACCATCTTTTTCAAATTCAGCAGTATTTTGGACTCCAGTCTACTCTGTTTTGGGAAACCAGTGCACTGAAAAATAGGAGACCCTTTATATACTTAATCTTTTTTACCTGACAAGACATCTTCACTGAGCAAAGGCATGGTTGAATGTAAAAAGTTGCCTACTAATAATAGCAACACAATGTCAACAAAATTCAGCACCTCTTTTCTCACTTCATATTACAGTAAGTTTGGCGGCTTTAGAAATTTAGAAGGCAGCTGTAGGTTACTAGACCCAAGCCACATCTTGCTGATTATGATTTTACCCTCTCCCCTCCAATCTATTATTTTTAATTTGTTTTCTCTATAATATTCCTGAGCATATAGCTCCCAGTAAAATAGTGAGTTTTCTTAGACTTCCCTAGGTAGCTTAGAAAAGATAATTCTCTTTCAATTTAACACTTGCATTGCATTAACACCTAATGAAGAGTCAACCTCCTGCCATGTGAATATATGAAAAAAAAAGTCGGTACTTCTCAAAAGACAAAGGTCTTTATGAAACATGATGCATATGTTGTGTGTTAAGCGTCACTAGATTTTAAAATTTCATCCGTCACAAAGTTGTATGAATACTGCTGGTATTCTAAGCTTGGAATTCATGGGTTTAGATAGTAATAGCCATTTGTTTCCAGCACTGTAAATTTTCAGTCTGTCAGTATGCTCAATAAAATGCAAATGGAAGAATCTAAACAGTTGCTTGCAAGATGCTGTTGCTCGTGATCCTTTAGCATACTGGGCAAGGCATATGTGATATGGTATATCATATGCTCTATATTTGTAAAACTTGTATGAATTTTGAGCTATCAATCCAGAAATAATTCATTGACTCCCTAACTTGAGGAATACCTTTTGTGGAAGTGCTCCCAAACAGGCTTTGTCTTTATCCTGGCTAGCAAGACTCAGCACTTCAACTGTGCTGACTGCAAATGGAATTAGTAAACAGAATAATGAGATTGTTCTTCAGAAAAACCTTCTTGTTTGTGTTTCAGGCTGAGCTATGTGAATCACGCAGAAGATCTAGCCTCCAAACTACTCCAGTGTTTCCCAAAGAACAGATTGTCAGCACAGGCAGCCCTGAGCCATGAGTATTTCAGTGATCTGCCCCCACGGCTATGGGAGTTAACCGATAGTAAGTATTACCACCTCCGAACTGATTGAAAAGAAAGGTGCTAGTTCATACAAATGCATGTGTGTACACTAACCCTCACATGTGGACAGCTACACGGACATACACAGCGACACACAAAATACGTGAGTGCAATTGTGTAGCTTGAAATTACATAGTTAGCTTGA
Source organism: Falco punctatus (assembly GCF_963210335.1). Taxonomy (NCBI): domain Eukaryota; kingdom Metazoa; phylum Chordata; class Aves; order Falconiformes; family Falconidae; genus Falco; species Falco punctatus. The sequence continues at coordinate 75,593,921 of NC_137583.1, forward strand.
CACAGGACAAAATGGATGATATTTTTTTTTTTTTGCTATCTCTGCTCTGCAGTCTGCAGCCAGCTATCTTTGTATTTGATTGTGTGCAGCCAAAAGAATTATCTGAATTGTCATAAAGCAAAAGGAAAAATACAATTTACATATTTAGTGCTTTTCACTTTATAACATACAGTACTTCTTAACTAGCTGCAGCATACAGGATAAAAATCCAGCTGTGTTTGATTCACAGAATCTCTGTGTGTTATAACAGTAATGTTTAAGAAAGGACTCAGCATTCGGAAGTCTGAGAAACACGAAGTAGACAAACAGTTAATTTGCTGAATTAGACTGCAAGAAGAGGATGGCAGTTGATATTATTAACTAAGAATGCTTTCAGTATTTACATACATCTTTTTATTTCTTTATTAAAGAAAATGCACTCTGATTGACTTGGCAAAAATGTTCCTATCATCATGTATGCTGTCAGTTATCTCTTTCATAATTGTAAATCATTTGTATTATACACGTGCATATCTTTTTCCAGTGTTAAAAGCACACTACTATTTATTTGGGAGGAAAATATTATCATGCATATAGTTTTGATTCAGAGAAGATTGTGTTGTTAAGAATAACAATCATTTTGCTTTAACTCAATGTGGTGAAGAGAAGCATGCTTGCATTAGAACAGTGTATGTGCTTTTCTGCTTTCAAACATACAAGCATTGGACAAAGATCTAAAACCAGTACTCCGAGGTAAAAAAGATCAGAAATGCAACAATGACATATGTGTGTGTGTAACTACAGCCGATTTAAAAGTTTGGTTGTAAAAACTGAGCTCCCTTTCTGAATATTAATCCACAGTAGATTCTGTTTACATCGGTGTCAGTAGGAAAACTTTCGTCTTCCAAAAGTTTATCTTTTCCATCCCTGACAGCTGTAGTCATCATGTTTTGAGCTGGTTTTGTGGCCTGGCTGTCCAAGTAACCCTACTCTCAACTCTGCTCTGAAGAGCACTCTCCCATTTGTGGAATATAAACGTTAAAATAAAACTAGCACTATTAATTTTAGTATATCACCAGCTCTGTCATAGACTGTGTCCTTGCTCTGCAAAAAGATTCCCAGTTTCCTCCTCCGCCATGCCACCCCACCACTCAGTTTGCTGACTGCAGGACTTTATAAGCTGAAAATTCAAAGGATGCTGTGTAAATTCAGGCTGCTGTTGAAAGTCTGCCTTTGCTGAAACTGATGCAAAGAGATTCATTTCTTCAGGACTAATGAAACATCAAGAATGCCAGTTCATTTATCCTATTTCCACTAAATGGAAAACAAAAATCACTCTGCAGTGGTGACATCTCAATCCTTCTGACTCTGTGATTTAGTCTAGCCAGGATTTTGAATTCTGAATTCTGCAGTGGTACTTTTCTGTTAATATGGACTTATTACCCACTTGCCACTTAGTTTATCAGTCAGTGGTTAAATCCAGTTCTATCAGTGAAGTAAATGCCTACACATTATCACTCTGCAGCAGGCTGCCAACAGAGACAGTCTTGTCCTAGTCATTAACAAGCACAATGTATGCAGAACACCAGAGGGGAATTAAAACCACAAAAAATACCTCAGGGTGGTATTTTTAATATGAGAATTTAATTTGTAATTTCACAGATTAAGAATTTTGGCTGCATTAATCCTTTTATCAGCTCACAGCAGGTTATTTGCAGAAGCATAACCATAAGGCGATATTCATTGGCAGAAACACGTCTTTGCATAACGTTAAACATCAGGAGCAGTGAAACCTTTTGAAGGGGGGAGAATAAAGATGAAAAATCATTATATTTTAAAGCAAGGTTCTTCTAAATGCCTCCAGTAAAATTTTGAGTTACAGAAAGACTATTTCTGTGTCTAGTAGATAATCATTATGAAGCATAAATCCAGATGCAAGAAAGGACAATCCCAGTATCAAATACTACAATCACTTCTATTTAGTATGACTTGGATATACTTGTAAACATATTTACAAAACAAAGAAGTCATATACTTTGGAGAGTTGGGAAAATGTTTACTGTGTAGTGAAATTACCAGGTTTTGTGATTCTGGTTCTCTGGGTTAATATTTTACACTGGAAAACACTTGCTATTGATAGTTAAATAAATGTAGGTATAAACACATTGAGTCTTTATGCACAACAGAAGTGTGTGTACACACAAAATCTAATGCCTTCTAATCAGACACCACTGTGATTTTGCAAATCTCTGTAGCAAGTAGTATTAATCGTGGAACATATTTTGTCCAATTTGGTCCTGTGCTGAATTGCAGATTTGGGGATTTAGCACTAAAAACCAAGGAAACACTCACAGGTGAACAGAAAGAAAAAGGCGGGGGGGGGGGGGGGCGGGAAATCAGTCAAATGATTTAAATGATTTTCCGTCAGAAAATATTGTTTCTTTGGAATCACAGTATTTCATGAAAGTATGGCAACTCAGCCTACACTGAAAAAGTAAAAAAGAAGTGTTTCACTTTCTCTTCTTGTTTTGACTTTAGTACTATGTATTTATACTTTATACATAATATTTTACAGCATAAAATGCTAATCTTGTGTTTAATTTTAAAAAGGTGTGCAAGATGAGTTTATGTGAGAAGGGAAATTTTGGGGGTTTTTGTTTTGTTTAGTTTCAAGTCAATGCATCATTACGATTGGGTTGGAAGTCCAGTCTCCATATAAGCTGTCTCATATCTAGCCACTTTCAGTTTTTAAAAATAGCACATTAAAAAGGTAAGAGTTGTGCAGTCCTGCTAAAAACATCTTGTCAGGGAATACAATACAATTTATGATTCAACATAGCCTTCATTCATCTCAGACCTGAGCAGTAATCTGTAGATTAACGTCTTTTACTAAATATGTGTACTTAAAAAAATCAGCCCTCCCCCTTTTCTGCTTTCATATTTGAGAGCTCATACCAATTTATTTGCATAAATTATACACCATTCATAACATATGGTACTAAGGATAGCAGAATATCAAATGCTAGTTGAAATGTCACAGTGTGAAGCTCTAGTACATAAAACAATAGCCAGGTCTTTTAAAGACATAAAGATGAAAGAGTAGCTCCAAAAATTTACAGCTGTGCTAGCTGTTAGTGCAAAACCAAAGAAAACTGTTACGACCCCAATGAGTTCTTTAAACAGTCTATTAACATTTCCTCATACAAGCATGGAGTGGCAGAGCTCTGAGGATATTTTTATATGGACATTTGTTCTCTGAAGGTATTAAGTCAGTGATTTTTCCCACCAGTTTGAGGCATCCTAAGTAAAACTGAGTTTTCAAACCATCCATGTGTGAGTATTTAACCATTTGCATTTTGATCCCTGTGATTGATATCATCATGTCTACTAATAATTAATTACCTGGTGCTAGTGGAAATAGTCAAAGTTTTTCTCGTTCATGCAAGAGGGGATTGCTTTATGTGAAAGCTTTTTGAGTTGTTGGGATGTTTTTAACAAGCCTAGTTCTCTATAACAGTTAAAATGAAGTCAAGCAAAATAGTTCAGTTCTACTGGCATCAAGATTCTGAAGATGTAATATGTGATGACAAATTATTGAAAAACCTTCCTGCATTTTTTTCACATTCCTATTTATTTCTAAATGCTCTCAGAGCAGACATTTTAGAATGGAAAATATGAATTATATAGCCATGCACAGGACACGTAGACACACACAACCTATGCACAGGACAAGCAGACAAACACAACCTGGAAACAGGTTTTTTTAGAAGATGCATGCAGCTGAGAATGTTTACATCATACAGCTTTCATCATATAATGCACGCAGCTATTTTCCATTCAGAATTTTTGCAGTGCTTACTTGCATAAATAGGTCGTATCTATAAAAGCTGTATATATTTACTCAGTGTTGTGTTTTCCATATATATTAATTATTTTTAAATTACTACTTTTGTGGGAAGAAATCAAAGTTTCTAAACTGACACTCTTTTTTGCAGTGTCTTCTATTTTTACTGTACCGAATGTAAGATTACAGCCAGAGACTGGAGAAAGCATGAGAGCCTTTGGAAAAAACAACAGTTATGGCAAAGGTGTATCAAACAGCAAACATTGAAGAATACCTATGTTCACAACTGATCATGCAGGTAAGCCATGATTATTGGAAGGTATATCTTTGAAAATATTCTTTACTTTAGTTCTCTTTAGAGAAACAAAATATAAAATTCACCTGCACATTTCTTAAATTGCTCACATTCAGGCAGATAATCTGTTTTTGCAGTATAATGGTCAGTATGAAGAGTGTAAGTTGCTGGCCTTGTGGGCAGGATCAGTGTCACTGAAAGGTTGAAAATATTGCAGAGGCTGGTGCCAGCAGATTAACTGCTAGGTTGCCTTTAATTTGGACTGGTGTTTTTTTCCCCAGTAAGACATGGAGACATAAAATACCTCTTGCCATTTCTGTTGCTAAACTTTGGGGCAAGGACAAGAAATTATTCATTTAGTATGTTTGATAGCCTTGATAACAGAAGGATATTCTTGATGGAGGCAGAGGTGCTATCATGTTAATGAATGTGGTCTGTGATACTGGATCTACTAGAACTGGTTTTGTTCTTGAAAGGCTTTCATTCAATGCACCATCTTTTTAGCCTTAGTTATTCAGCAGTGAAATAGTCTGTAATATGACTTCAGGTGTTGTAAGAGTAGAACAGAACCTGGGAAGGACAGGTGAGTAGAGAGACTACGTACCAAATTACAGTAAGGGTATGGTGGTGGTTATATCATGGCATTAACTCTCCTCTGCCCATATGCATCACCCCAGTGTTTTTTCAGTGGAATTTCCCACTTGACAGACTCTTCCAGATTAGCAGTATTCCCTTATATAGCTGCTTTGCTTATTATGTTTCTGTAAATAGTTTCATACCACAGTGTTTCACAAAATACCCAAAGTGCAGTTCCTTTCATTCAAAAACCCAGGCCTGCTGCTTGGTTATTTTTTTAAGTCCTGGTTGCTTTTGCATGTTGAGTATATTAGAACAGCTTGTTATGGAAGTTCTAGGAGCTGAGATAAATGCACACGCTGCTTGTGTACCTATTCAAAGGTATAGTCTTACATAAATATATAAAGTCTATATTTAGCTACGTTTGCTTGTTACAATATCAGATATAACTTTCTCTAATTAATTATAATCAGTTTTACTGTTGTAGGTTTATGTGCGGGTTTTTTTAACCCTATAATATCGTGGAGGCTGTTTGCCTGACAGGCAGCAACTGCTGAAAAACTGAAATGAATAGATTTTGGTCTTGACAGCCTGCCCCAATTTTTGCACAAGCTCTCTGCCAGCAAACCATTTAAGATTTTCTAATGTCAGAAATGAGGCTGCCTCAGAGCACTCTGTTTACATCTTTATTGACAAGCTAATCCCTACTTTTTCCCGGGGCTGTGTCCCTGCAGACATCTCTTCAACCTTGTCTCTTCTAACGTGACATATCATCCATCTAAAGTAAATTTAGAATGTGCCCATCTATGCTAAAGACCTTTTGTGTGGAAGCTTACGTATGGAATCTCATTTCTCATGTACAGAATCTCTGCTTTCTGTTGCTTCCCAGCAAATGTAATTTTTCATTTATACAATATGCAATAGAAAGTCTGTATTTGCAAAGGGGTGTGTAAAATAGCAGTAAAGAGAACCATTTGATCATTCTTACTGAATATCTATTTAAGCCAATGCAGATTACTTTTTTAAATTTTTTATCTAAAGAGAAAGAGAGCGCCATATGTACCCTTGATGTACGTCACTGTACTATTATGGCTACTCAACCACAGCTTTAATACAGAATAGCACCTTTCATTGTGTAAGATCTGGAGCCACTTAACAAATGTTAAGTTGTGACATGTATACGTTATTGATTACAGTTTTCCATCGTAGCTTGGGACTTTGTTGTGCAGGTGCTTACAGTGCAGTAACATAACCGTTCCTGCTTGTAGTATTTGACTTGTGATGTAAGATGGGGAGCAGCAGATAATACTGGAAGAGTGTTAGTACCGAACAGGAGTCCTGTTGTACATTGTAGAGAGTTGGGGGTTAATGAGGTGAAAGTAGAATAGCAGAGGAGGCAGAAGAAATGTGGACATGGAAACTGGACCTGGAAGAGGAGCTGTTTAGGCTGGGTGGAAACCTTTAAAGGAGTGAGACCACTAAGCAAAAGGAAATAAGAGTCAGTGTGGGGAGTGAAAGGAGTTGGGAAGAAAGACAGCAGTTTTGATAATGTGAAAAGGTCTGGTGAAGGCTTAATCTGAAAAGCAGGTGGCTGTGATTTGAAGCAGTAGAGCAGTGATGGGCACGTAGGATGTTCAATCAGTAAAATGAATGAGTTAGGAGCTGAGTCAGTTATTCTAGCACAGGACTAGAGTTGCAGTAAGCAGGATGGTAGCATTAAGGAAGGGGTATTTATTATGAGATATTTAGTTAAGGTCTCCATTCACAAGGCTTGGTGAACCAAAAAGATGCATGAAGAGCAGAAAGAAAGATGACAGCAATTCACCAGGGTCATGAAATTAACAGACAAGTCGAGTTAGATTGAGGCAAACAATACAAGCTGTTAAAATGTCAATGAGATAACTTTACATCTAGTAAGGGTAAAGGAAAATTAAAAGGTGCCAATATCGTAAGGAAATAGATCACATTATGAAAAAAACAGAGGCAAACAAATACTTACAGCTTTATCTCCTGGACAAGGCAGGTACATATGTATTTTACCCATCTTCTTGAATTGACTTTATGCATATATGGAGGTGATAGAGAGGTTAGGAAGGGCTGGAATTTTGAAGTATTCCAATATCCATCAGGAAGTGATGAAAGAGAAAAATCTGTAGATACTCTCTAATCCTCTGATATGTGTGGAAGGGGATGGTTCTATTTTTTATGTATTTTGTGCATTTTCATACATTTATACATTATAAAGGAATTTATTAGAAGAAACACACAAAAAACCCAAACCAAGCAACCATCTTCAACCACTTCCAGAACCTCAATGGTGTTAAATAAAATTCTAGTCTTGTGTCTGATTCTTCCTTCCAAGTGTTCCTAATTTACTTTTTTCAGGGCAGAATAGGAAATAAAATTGAGAGTGCCAACAAAGCAGCTGTGCCAAATCTTGCTGTGATAATTTAAGAAATTATCACCTCCTGCTATTCTTTCCACATGCTTGCCAGATGTTACTGCCCTAATAGTGCACCCACTGAATTAAATCCACCTTTCTTTAGGGGTTGGAAAGCAGAGACTGGGCTTTGTCCAGCAGTGGCTGAGACATGGGCAAACACCATCATCTGCCAACTTTGGAAGCAGCAATTTCTGTCAGATTGGTGAAGGAAAGGAGCTGAAGGCAGTAACTTTGTAAATGGCTCCGTCATCATTTGTTAGAGCTCATCTGCTGCCCTTAGAAACAGCTGCATGGAGCGACTGAAGAAACTGGTGTATCTCTGAGAATTTCTACTATCTTTAAAATATTGTAGTGCTTCAGCTGCCTGTCTGCCATATAGCTGCTTACAGATCCAGAAAACTCCTTGAAATAGCTAGTAATCTAGGACATGTTTCTGAAAACCTAGATAATCCCTGTCAGGCTCGGACTACTAATAGAGTCTTTGTGGAGTACACTGCGTCATTGTCTTGGGCTCCAAGAGAGAGACAACCCATCATTTCAGTGCCCATGGGGAAAGAGCTGACATCTGAAGTTACCAAGGTCGGCATTGAGGCTGCTCCCTACTGGAGAGAATTAGCAAATAGGTAGTAATGAGCTCCACTGCACACAGAAGTGTCTGTCAGCAGTGAATTAGACGGGGCCTTTGGGGGAGAAAGGAAAGAAATCTTTTGGCCATATCCAGGCATGTTTAAAGCTTTGTGATAAAGCAAAACATTTTTATTTTGTGCCTGTTGGTTTTCACTGATATATTTTCCCCCTGGGCAGGAAGCATATCTGCGGAAGTATTCCCCATATCTACATAAATTGTTGAGATATATTGTGTACTGTATTCACCTATCTCTACAGATACTGTTTTATCGAGACAAGAATGGGCCATAAGAAACTCCAGAGCTGCATTTTCCTTTGGCCAGTGGAATAAGTGGCTGGTGTTTGTTCCTCTCTGGAGGAGGAGGAGTCAAATTGTAATCGAAAAGACAAGGCATTACCTGATACCAGATAGCACGCAATGTTTTCTTGTGGTGATTTATAATCCCCGGTTCCCATTGGTGGACCAGAGACACGAGATGTGTTTCTGGCCTATTGTCTGCTTTCCAGAGCCGGCAGGGACAGCTTCATTCAGGATGGTAACACCATATGCTTTTAAAGTATTTAACCTGTATTACCATAATGAGATCCCCTGGCTTTCTAAATCTCTTTGACAATTCACTGGAGCAAAACAAAAAGTGGTCTTTATTTGCATTGCTTCACCACACGCACATGCATTGGAGCAATCCTGAATTTCAATCGTAGGATGATGAATTCTTTCTTCTGTGTCCATTTAAGCCAGCAACTGACACCAGCCCAGCCAATCAAAGGGACCATGGCGTCATTCAGGTCAGCTCAGCTGTGTAAAAAACAGAATAAAGCCAAAGAGGTGACAGTTAGCATTATAATGGCAAAAAGTGCTAGTCACTGATTTGGTTGCTTCTAACCAGGGATGTGCAGCAGCACAGAATCATTATGTAAAATCACCTTTTTCTCCTTGCTAGCTAGAGAGGTGACTGTTGTTGCATCTCCATCCAAATAGTTTCATTTTTGTTTGTCATCTTCAGTTTTACATTTACAAATTGTGTAAGAGCTCCTATTCAGCACCACTGTGTGGAAACGTAATTTTTGCCTGCTTTGCCCTAGTTGAGCTGCAGGGAAGCTATAGTCCAGCAGTGTACGTGTCCAGCAGTCAGTATTGAAAAGTCATTCTCATTCGCTACTCCCCTGCATTTACTCTGTCCTGGGTAGGCCAGTGTTGCTGAATCACTGTGGAAAACCGTATACTGTGCTTCTAAGTCTTCATCTCTCCAGCTTCAGGGGATAAAACTGTAGTAATTACAGTGGAGAAAGGTCTGCATAAAAGAGAAATTCTGAAGTGAGTTGCTGTATGTCAGCCAGATTTTGTCATTGTTGATTTAATCAAAAGCTGCAAGTAGCCAGTAGTGCTTTATAGGTACAAGATCTCAAAATTCAGTGTGAACCCAGCTTGGGAGAGAAAAGCAGAGCTATAAAAGCACAGCAGTTAACAGTTTCACTTTTTTAATGCACTTTTTTTTTAAATAGATGGATTAAAATAGATGTTTACAAACAGCCATTGTGCTGCCGCAGTGGAAAAGATGGAGGCCTAAGCACCAAAGATGGGAGGTTTAAATTTCTCTTGCTTCTTTTAGTGCCAGACAATGTCTATACATGAATGTTGAGGGTCAGTTTAATTATTTAACTAATACTGGATTTGCATAAATTGGCTTTCGTGAAAAGGCTAATAAGATGCAGTTGTGGTGGGCAGCTGAAAGCAATTTGGTTTTGAGTCCAGTAATGACAGTACTGAACAGAGTTGAAATTGTAACATCAATTTTGTAAAATGTTAAATTAGTGTTAAGCTGTGAAAGATAACTGCAGGATCCAAGATACTTTTTGGTGCTCTAATACTTTTAGTGCCATTATTTTTGAATGTTAACAACATAATGGTTTTATGAGACTGTTCCAGCTGTGCTTCACTTAATATCAAAGAATAAGATCACCACACTGATAGAATATGCCTTAAATCTAACACACAAGGGAAAAACTCCAGGCATTGGACTACATTCTCCTCTTGATATCTAAGAATTTATTATCTTATTCCTTTAGTCTAAAATAAGAGTTACAGATGAATTTTGTCCTCTATTCAGCCATAAAGAAAATCCCCACGTATTCAATAGGCTCTGCTCAGAGGGTGAAATGAACTGAACAAATAGCTGGCCAGTGCAAGGCTGTCCTCATATAAATCACCCACCTCGCTTATGTGACACTTGGGGACTGAGGCTGGAGTGACTGTCCATACGGATGTCCATCAGATCCCCCAGTATGCCACAGTAAAGGGAACTCGCCACCCAGTCAAGGAGTTCATAGGACTTAAAAATATCTTTAATGCTATTCCTGTGTCGTTAGTGTAATAGCTCGCCTTGCCTGTTATCATGTGAAATCCACTGCCACTTAATTGCACTCTGTATCAGTAGTGGAATACACAGTCTCATGGCTTTCGTGATAAAAATCCTTCTTCAGAGTTGGTAACCTAATGGATAGAGGTATGGAAAGCGAATGGGTGGAGGACGCCTTGTGGTCTCGCTAAGCGAGCTGAACATGGTGCTGAAAGCCTGCCTGATCCATGGACTGAAATACCGGGACAGCATCTATGCCTGGAAATAGGCATAGATGGAAATAAGTAAGCATGAACAGGATTTCCAGAATCATGGGCAGGATTCTGGGAGGAGGGGTAGTTAGGGAGTTTCTTTAGGGATGAAGGGAGAAGAAGGAAAGAAAGGAAGCAGGACAGAGAGAGGAGGACTTCACATTTATTGTTACATACTGTACTTGGTAGGACAAGTATATCAAACCTCCATGGCTAGGAGACATTGATGTCTTCCTTGCAGTTATATACTCCATGTTATTCTGTGTGAAATTAGTGGCTCCATACTTACTGACATGATTCTTTTTTTAAAAATTACAAAGTTTCATGGCCAGATCAGCTGCAAAGCTGGCAGAAGAAAAAGGAAGCATTACTAGTCTCATGGATAACTTTTCTCAAGGGACAATATCATATTTTCTTGTACTGTTGCACAGTCTGGAGCCTATTTTCAGTTCATTTCTAATGCATGATAACTTGCCTTCAGCACTGTGAAGATTCATTTTCAAATAATTTTTAGTGTAGAGGTTTTTAATTTAACAGTGGCTTTTGCTGCAGGAAAGATACTAGTGATATTTGCATGAATGCATGTGCTCCTTTGCAGCGCTGTTGGTCTGTCTTTCCAGTCTGACTGTTCTTAAATTTAGGAGACGGAAGGTGGAATCTTCTGTGCCATAAATGCACTGTATTGTATTATTAATATTAGGATAGCAAGTGATTCCCACTAGACAGTCTTTGTGGTCTGTTGATGCTTTAAGAAGTGTCTAGGCATGAAAGGCCGTTTGAGTTGCAGTGGGCTGATAGTCTGGGATGACATTTGAATGCAGAGAGGACAATGTATAAATGACAATGACTGGGAGGGAGGCAAAAGCGGGTCTAAACTCTCCCTATTCTCCCATGGACAGTCAACTCTCCTTTAGGATTATTTCCTCACGTGACTCCTCAGTTAGGCTTTGTCTAAGAGGAAAAGTGGAACCACTGAAGGGGAGAAACTGAGGTTTCCAGACAAAGCAGAGGCTCCCAGTGCTGACACATATGGCCCGTAACCCAGAGAGACAGCAAAGCTAATGAGAGGCATTGCCTCTCAGGCATCATTTGCAGCATTCAGAATTAACAGAACATTTTACTTTCAGCCAAATCATAAACAAAAAATGAATTTTAGTAATGCCGTATACCAGAATTGTATCCGTGGAGAGCAAGCTTTGTGTTGCTATTTTGAGTCTGTAGTTTACATCGCCTGTTTCTCTATGAAACAAAGAAACTAAACCAGCCACTGCAAAATTGGCTCTGAAGGCAACACCAATTAAAGTGAATGTGCACTGAATACTCCTAGTTGTGGGGAGATTCTTGCCTAAACTGCAGTCATAGTTTACAAGTCATTTAATAAAAATACGTTATTTTTTCTGCCCCATAAGCTGGGATGTGGGTGGATGGTTTCCCACATGCTCCTATTGCTAATTGCTGTGAACGGTCTGAGGAGGAACCCCCCCCAAAAATTGGAAAAAATGCAAAATTCGCCAATAAAAATACATAATATAGAGGAATAACACTGAAAGAGTATCTTCAGATATTTTAAGAAGCAGAAACAGAATCGGGTATTTTCCATGATTTTGTGGTCTTGTTATAAATGATTAATGTTGTTTTGGACCATACATGTATTTTGAATTAGTAATTATGAGTGATCATTCTCCGCCATTAGTACCTAGCTATTAATTTTGTAGAATCATTTCTGCAACCATCTTTTGATGTTACTATAAGGACTGTTTGTACATTATATTTTCTGGCATGTATGTTGTAACAATACAATCACAGCATGTCATAGCATGGTATAAGCCTTTTTATTCAAGTTTTCTCCCTGAAATTTTTATTGTACAGTTGCTTTTAATGCCTCTCTTCTTCATTCTGTGCATTGCATCTGTGTTAAAACCTAGTTAGCTTACAGTCTTACCTGCTAAGTTTGATTAAGAACAAAACTAGTTACCTGAAGGGAAAGCAAATCTACACACTTAAATCTGTCCCTGTGTGCTTGTAAGATTCAGCAGTAAGTAATCTGTCCCATCATAAAAGGAATAAAATCAAAACCACTGAGTCATTATCATGACTCTGCTTGGTTTCAGCCCACAAAGTCACATCTAGACTATGTAGATACTGTATTTGTTGGTTTATGTGTCTGTGTGCAGACACTTGTAGATATAGAGGTGTAAATGTTGCCAGCATTTAAATGAGATTAAAAATGCTATTTATGGCTTGCATCAACAACAAAAAAATATTCATAGTCATCCCCAGGTGAAGACTCATTTAACGAGCTTACAGCACCTAATTAATGCTGTAAAGAACGCCATTTGGCAGAGCAGAATTATGAGGTCTGCATATTGATGGTGGCAGGGAAAAATATATGTTTTCTCTTTATATGGTAAAATTAACTTGCGTTCTTCAGAAAATGGCACATCTCGAAGGTATTGCTCTCAAAATGATCTCAGGGTGGAAAGAAACCAGTAATAACAGCACCAGGCGTTCAGTTCTGTCCTAATTTTCCCACCAGTTTTTCAATGTTTCAGCTGCCTCAGAGACTTAAAGTACTCTCATTAGGTAGCTGCAGAGGCTGCCTGCTTGCCTACTCCATCACTCTCTGCTAGCTTTCTCTCTCGCTCCCCCTCTTTTGCGCTCCCTTTTTTTTTTCCCCTCCTGCCTTGGGAGTGACTGTGAAGATCATTTGCTGGCATGATTGGCAGGTTAGAGGATTCGATCAGATGAGTTCCTCTTAGTGCAGGTCAAAAAGGCTAGTTAGCAGGAGCTGTCGAAAAATGCCAGCAGCATTCAAAATGGGAAATGTCATGACTTCGAGGCAGGGGGTGCCACCTGGAACAGAAAGCCCCCAGCTCATTAGCAAGTTACAGGATGCAAGCTTAACTGGAGGGAGCAGAGGAGGAAAGATAATACCCAATAGGGAAAATTATTGTGAAGTGGAATTGATTTCATGTATAATTTGTTTATCACTAGAGGGGACAAATGCTGTCCTCCTGACATGTGCAGAGGAGTGTGGACTGTGAATGAAGCAACTTAGCATAATCTCCAGGTTGAGCTCTGGATATAAAGGATGCCAACTTCTTTCTTCCCAACTGTGGAAATGATCAGGTCATGTTGTATTAATTAAACCTGACATACTCTCAAATGGTTTATCTGGGCAATTTTAGCAATTTAACAGAGTGTGGTAGATACGAGCTGCATTCATTATTAACACAGGGCAGTGTTTTGTTTTCTGGATGCAGTGGGGTTGGTTTTTTTTTGCAAGCTGCTGTTGCAAAAAGACATGTTTCTGTTGCAAGTTGAATTATAACAGAGCTCATTTTTAATGCTTAGTCAGACTGCATAAAATCAGAATGCAAGTTCAGTTCCATGATATAATGTCATTTCCAGGAAAAACTACATACCCTTAGAAAGTATGGATTTAAAAATAAAGTGTTTAGGTTTAGTGTATAAAATTTAATCTGAAATGAAGACTACAGAGTCTGCTGCCTGTCATGGACTTAAAGAATGCTCATACAAAATAGCAGCATTACAAAATGCTTAGTCTTCTCTGAGACATTCTGTAGTGGTAAGATTGCAGGCAAACTCTTCATCCCGGGCAGTTTTGCTAGCTCCCCCAGGCTATTAATGTTGCTAACCATTCATTTGCTTCACTGGTCTGTATTTTCACATAAAAGGCATATTGCGTATCAGTAGAAATGAGCTGCATAGATTTTTCTCCCCCCTAGTTTTTTTTTTCAAAAATGTTATGAAAATAAGATGGGATCCTGGTAACTTCTGGAATCTTTTATTGTGGTATCTTTGTGAGGCTTTGAGCCTAGCTTTACTCCTCCTGAAGACAATGGGAGAATGCCATAGACTTCAATGGGAATAGGGCTGGCTCCCTTATCAAAACTAGTGTAGACACAACAGTACCATCTCAGGCTGAGTAAATGAGATTTAAAAGCTGCAAGCTGTTCCTGAAGAACTGTTTTGCAAACTATATCTCTTCTTATTAAGGAATTTTGCCTTTTATATATTAAACATGTACTTCTCTCAGAAGTTTGCAGCTCATGCTTAAGGAGTCTCTTGGTTGAATGCTGAGGAATGTTTGCTTAGTGTTCAGATCCTTGATGTTGTTTTTTTCTAGCTTTCATTTTCTTCCATCCATCAAAGTTTTAACGTTGGTTAATGGAGTAGCCAGGGTTTGCTTTATTGAGTAACCACAGGCTGTTGAATTTCCCTTTCTCCACCTAATATGAATCAGATTTCTTAAAAGGACTTTCTTAATCAAAATATTTGCACAGAGACTTACAGATGAGTGTTTTCTGTTTTGTATTTCTGTAAAAAGCTCAGCATTAACATTCTGCTAGTTTGCCAAAAAGAAGAGTTACTAAAGCACTGTAAACACAGGCATTCTTTACCTTTCAGATAACTTTTTAGTGCAAAGTTCTTTCAGATGGACACTGTGAATATTGGCTGCCATAGTCTGAGCAAATGAATGCACATACTCAGTCCTTTGCAAAGTTCAAGAAAGAGAACAGAATGTTGGAATAAAAATATCCTCTTTGCAGATCCCATGGGAGAATTTTTCCTTGGGTAGCTCTCCAGATGCCCAACTACTCCTTAAGTAAAAAGCAGAAATGAGTTTGAAGAGTTCAGAAACTATTTGTTATTCAATGTCTGCTCTGATGCTTTGTTTGGGGAAGTGATATACATTTAAATTATTTGAATGGAATTTGACTGTTACACTTCTACTGGAAAAGAGAGCAAGCTGTCTGGGAAATCTCCAACTCTGTTAGCTCAATGGAATAAAGACAAAGATCAGTAAGCACTGGACAGACCTGCCAGACTTTAACATTTGAGGGACCTGTGGTGGGTATAGGATCTATCTGCATCTGGCAGCAGCTGCTTGGACACAAGCAGAAGGATGTTTTGGCTAGGAAGTCAGGCAAGCGCAGATAACTCTTTCCTAGGACTGGTGAGACACAGGCTAGTGACCTGTGCATATCCTAGGTTCATGACCAAGGAAGTTATCACTCAGAATTTTAAAAAAATAGTTAAAAACCTTGTATTTCCCACATATTCCCTACATTTTCTGGCAAGTAAAAGAATTATAGCCTGAAATAGAAGAAAGAATTTGACCGTTACTCCTCATTTCTTTTTTTAACTGGACAACTTCTGGTTTTTCAAAACTGATTCAACTGTTTTCTTAGCTTCTAGGAACCTCATCGTCCAAATAATGATAGCCCAAAAGGAATTAGTAAATGCCTTATTGTCCCTCAAACTTACTATTCCTGCAGTTGTTCATCATTCAGTCAAATCCTGACTTCTCTATCCTAAATGAATCCTGGTTTGTTCCTTAACTCTCTAGGGAAGGTCAGGCAGGAGTAGTGATTTGCAGAATCTCATATTCATCATCTGATTTCTACATATTTTCTCCCCAAAATTTCTGAAAAATCACTGGAACTTGCTAGTGTGCATTCTGCGAAGTTACGCATCTTTGTGAATCACTTTTCAGCCAGGAAGAGGCTGTAACACATGGTCCGTATTCCATGTCACTGACTTCTTTTGTCATTGCTTATATGTAAAAACACTTGCTTTATGAATTGCCTGTATCTTTTTGGAGGGAATGGATGTGTAGAGAGTGTTGGAAAATCCAGTGAGGCCTGAGGTCATCTAAACAACTCTGTAATGTGAGCAGCTGTTGATGAAATGTGGTTCAATCAGTAACATTTCAACTTCTGTTTTGTGTATTATATTTCAAATTAAATAGGGCAGTATAAAACAATCCAGAAGGTGAACCTGGGATTGGGCCATGTAGGTTTTTTGGGGTGTGTCTGTAGTTTGTGACTTTAATGTCATTCACTTTTTAATCTTTTTGTCCATCTGTGTTGTTAATGGTGGCCTGTAGTAAACTAATATCTCTCTCTCAAAATCCTTCTCTAAGACTTCGCCTCACCACATTTTTCTTTCTTTCTTTTTGTTTTTGTTTTTTTGTTGTTTTTTTTTTACTGAGTCCTACCCCTACATTAAATATCCCACAAGCTATTTACATATATTACTAAGTCTTTAAGGAGATGCGTTTAGGTAGATTGAGGCACATTGAATATTTTTTGACCTAACCCTGTCAAAATCCTTGACCAGGAATTCTATGCATGTCTTGATTTTTATTTTCTTAGCAGGTGGAACATTGCTTTTGAATCATTAACCCTTGCCATATTTTCTCAGAGAACTTAAAAGCTGAGACTTTCTGAATTTTCAAGTCCTAGACTGGCTGTCTTGTGTAGGTTGCTCTCCTCACTCCCCAAAATCATCCCCAAGCCTCACGGTTTTCTGGGAAACTACTGAACCAGTTTGTGTGCTGTCAGAAGTAGGAGCGTTACTAGTATGTGACTGCACTGCATATGTCACCAGACAGCAGAACGTAGCCATCTCTTCTTCTGCCAGACTCTGAAATGCCAGGTAAAGAAACTGCAGCACACCTGGGAATTTAGAAAGGTGTTTGAAATGTGCATCAGTGGAGCAGAGTGATTTAGAAATCTAATTCTCTTTCTGTGCGTTACTGTGGAAGGCAGAGAGTAAATGCAACTCAGTCTGAATGCATGGGTCCTTACGGAAGCAGAAGAGGTAGAAAAAAAATGTCCCCAGCTGCAGGACTGGAGGAAGCAATGCTGCTCTAATACAGCTAGAACACTGGGCAAAAAAGCAGGAGCTACACCAGGTGAAATCTGCAAAGGTTCTTATGTATGTGGTGTTTCTCACCTATTTTATTTGCATGAAAAAAGCATCGTTTCTTGTAAACATTGTAGAAGCGTCAACATTTTCAGCTTATGTCTATTGCAAGAAACTTTCACTGAATGTTCTGAATTTCTGTTGTTGATCCACTGTGTGTTGTGGTCATGATCATGCACAGAAGTTAAACAACTCCCCCTTGCTCCCCCGTGCCCTCCCCCCCAAAAAACCAAAATCCCAGACCACAATGATAAAATAGTTCATTAAGTCCAGCAACAGCTTGTCAACTTGACTCTTAGTGTGTTTTTGCCTGCCATTACAAACCACATTGATCCACAGATTTGGAATAATCTAGAAATAAAAGGAGGTGAGAAGGATTTTAGAAACTTTTTACCCAGTTTACTCCTTACAATTTGTCCTTAAAAAGGTGGTTGTACTCTAGTGTTTGAGGAAAAAAGATTGTAGTCTTTCTGGTTTAAAATATTCTACAAAATTACAACAAATGTAGTATAAGGGTATGTGCTAAAGGTTGGTGGGTGCTTTTGTTGTTTTGTGACCTTGTTGTCTGAAGCTTTGACCTCTCTCTCCCTCATCTCTTTCTTTCTTTATTAACTTTTATTTCTTACATTGCACCTGAAACCTGGAATGTAAATTCTGTAGATCACAGTTTTTACTTAGCAAGTTATTGGAAGGTCCTACCACTGTTGGTGGCACTGGAAAAATGCCGTATAAAAATAAGGAACCTCGGTGCTGTGTTTATCCCTTTTGGCACAGTTGAATTTGCAATGTTAACACCC
Organism: Falco punctatus; assembly: GCF_963210335.1. Lineage (NCBI taxonomy): Eukaryota > Metazoa > Chordata > Aves > Falconiformes > Falconidae > Falco > Falco punctatus. The sequence goes on from NC_137583.1 coordinate 75,611,825, forward strand.
CACACACGCCTACACACCCCCAGCCCGGTCATGGATTCTTTGCAAAAGCCGGTGATTTCTTTGCTCCTGGTGCACATCCAAGTGGAAAGGAGATTGGAATGTGAAGAGATTTACCTTTGCTGTCACTTGCTTTTGTATATGGACTGTGCACATTGATGATGGATAGGTATCCTGTAAGTTCCAAACTTTCTGAAAGGCAACAGAATTCTAGCAGACACAAAGTAAGTAAATGGAGGGTGCTGTCAGCACTTCCTTCATTTAACCTAAACCAGAAAACAGATAAGGGCAGACATGAGGTCACATTTTGCCTTTTAAGGTAAATAATCTATGTCAGCTTCCCAAGGCTTCCCATCTCAACAACGATAAACACGGTCTGTGTGTAGGGCTGGATCCATCATACCTTATCCCTGTGGGAACCCTCGGTGCGTGTGGTAGGATGTGGTCTGTGCTAGTGTTGTGGGGAGGGGGAAAGAGTAGTGTGTAAAACACATTACATCTGCGTAACTGGAAGATTTTAGGTTGGTCAAATACATATACTCCGGTGCTAATGGAACAGAGATCACTTAGCACCATATCTAAGGAATTAGAAATGTATATTCATGACTCTCTGTTACTCAAATAGGATGCCCATCATACTGCATTAATGACATAGCTTTATTCTACTCATTTAATTTTTCTTCGTGTTTTACCAGCTGAATAGCTCAGTGCTGCTGTTGGGTCCTGTATCGTATGGTAGACTTTGCCTTTTGAACTGCGTACATCACAGTTCTCTGCAGCTCCCTATCTCTACTGTCATTCCTTTTCTTTACTCGAAATGTTTCCAAGGAGGAGGAGAAGAAAGAAAGAAAAGATTTTAAAAGGAAAAGAAAAAAAAAAAAAAAAAAGGAGGTGAAGGAGAAAGAGACTGCTGTGGAAAAATAAAAGTTTAAAAGAAAACCAGAATGAATGCTTCACTTGTTGGCTTTTAGCACAATTACCATACCTTAGGAAATATGCAGGGAATAGTTAATTATGACTAAATGAGCTTCTTTTAGAGTTCATGGCAGGCCCCAGCATCCAACTGTCAGTGTTGTGAAAGATTGAATTGGAAGGCTGGTCTCCCTGTCAGCCGGTAGGATGGTCTGCCGGAGTGAAATAGACAGTGAAAAGATAGCTGCGTTAGAGTAGCCTCAGCAAGGGAAACACGTATAGCATTTGCATACTTCTTCTGCAAAGGGGGTTTAATCCAAAGAAAGGAGGAGATTTCGGTATTGTCAGCCAAGGCTTTGTTCAGGGTGAAGAGCAGAAGGAAATCTGAAGAAGGGGCCTTTCTGAAGCCCTTGCTCACAGACTGGAGGTTGTTCTAGTAAAGTTATGTACTTGGGGATTGTTTACACACTATTGTGTGTTTGAAGATCTTCTAAACTGAAAGACTTAAAGTATTCCTCTTCGCTAACACAAAAGCAGGGAATTTGTATGGTAAAAATGACTTACACTGCAAAACTGAACAAGGTCTTTTCATTATCTGCACAAAATACCCTAAAGTTCCTTTTTTGGTGTAGACAAAGTTCCCTGATACTTCTTAGCTGAACTCATATATCACAGAATGTTTTCAGACTAGGAGAAAAACAGAATTATGTTCTCAAAGTGGAGAGAGCAGAAAAATCAGATACCCTTCAGGCTTAAGACAGCCAAATTCTTGCTGCCTTCTCCAAAACAGTTCTTTGTTAAGCAAATAGAGTTGCCTGCCAACTAAAAACAGTGTTTTAAAATTTAGTTGGGGTAAAGGATTGTGCCTTTATTAAGATCTCTTCTGCATGTTCTGATTTTTTTCTCACCTGAGAGATAAGCCAGAAGCCCCAACTAGACCTCTTTTCCAGATAATCTGTAGCAGACCCAGTCCATTCCTTAGAACTTTTCCAGATAAAATAACTCTCTGTGTTTCAAAAAACAAAACCTATTTGAAAGTGTTGGCAGGCAAATTACTCCTCCTGGGAATGGCTATCCACTTACAGCGTACACTGCCACCTTCCAAGGTTTTCACATGGGAGGAAGTGCATCATCTCAGGGTTATGATTAATATTTAGGGACCAAATAGGCCATCTAACAGTATAGTACCTGAAACAGATGGCTTTTGCTTTTTGTTGCGTGATTGCCGTAGTCTTAATGGTTTTAGATAGTATTTATGTAGTTCAAAACAAAGGTTTCATTACTTGTGGAAATAATTCACATAATATTATAGAATGTGTTCTATAAATATACCTGTACATTCTTAGTTAGCTCATTTTCTCATCAGCTTTGTAGCTAATAATCATTGTAAAGCAATGTATGTTTCCCTGTCATGCTTTGTGGGTGTGAGGGCCATCAAAGTCCTTGCTTGAATATAGCTTGAATTTCCTATAATAAAAATCAGTATTAGCATTAAGGCTTGATGAATTCTGGGAAAGAAGATGAAGCTATTTCTAAGATACTGAAGAATATGAGGTTGGATATATTGTATGGATATATTTGTGTTCACTCTGCAGTTGTTTAATAGTTATAATTAAGGAAAAAATACACTTCTTTTAATAAATGACTACACGTATGATGAAATTTGGCTCTCACTTATACGTGCTGTGATTTGTTTGGTTGGGTTTTTTTAATCTCAGATGCTTCCTTATGCTCACTCAGAGACAGACATAGGTGTTTCAGCTCAGTTTTTATTCAGCTATGATAAATGTGAGTCATTAAATTCTTAATCATCTATTAGTCTTATTTGCTCCCACATGGTTGTCAGAAAACCTCACAGAAACACCAGGCAGAAGCAAGTCTTCAAGGGATGGGCTATAGGGCACCTCCAGTTTTCAGAGTGTTGATGCAACTTAAAAATCATGTGCCAGAAAGGGGAGGTGGTTGATGGAAAATGTGCTGTATCCAGTTCCTTGCTGAGCATTATCTGTGATTTGTGCTCAAGAAAAGCCTGAATGAATTTCAGCCTCTCCCTTTCTCTTCCACCCTAGAGAAAACTGGAAGGGGAGATCAAGTTTTGGCCAAAAAAGGAGCTGAACTGAGGCATCAGCTGGCACTCAATGTACAGTTCACACCTTCTCTTATTAGTTTAATTTATTCCTTAAAGTGTTTACATTTTTCCAGCTGATGTGAGTAGTAGAAAAAAAGGTATGGTGTGATACAAGGGTTATTTACCAGATGGTATTTACTGCTGGGAAGCATAACAGTGCCATCCGTAAAGTAGTTTTTGACTGCCTACAGAGACAAATAGACAGCTTGAATCCAACCTGGAGATAATGTAGTATGCAATTTCATAACAGTTATTTTATATTAACTCGTAAGTTGTTATTTCGTCATAAGAAAATGATAACATCTGCCTACAGTTCTTACCTCCTCAAGGAGATAAACTCTTGTGATTTTCTCATGTGCTAGCCACCTTTGTGCAGCCTTCACTGGTTGTAAAGAACTCATACTCCAAAATACAGTGTTGGGAAAACAAAGGATGGACCACAGTAGTAATAAACATGTCATTTAAACCTTGCAGGAAAATTCATGGGGTTTATTCAAACATCCCTTCTAAAGAATATCTAATGATAATATTTTAGTGACACAAAGAGGGAGATCTTCTAAGGCTCTCATTCCTGGGCTTCATTCCCACTGAAGGCAGCAGGAGCTGCACGTACAGATCCAGAGGGCTTGCATCTTGAATAGCATCCAATATGGAGCTGAACAGTTAAAAAATAGGAACCGGTCTCACTCCAACACTTACAGTCTGCATGCAGTGAAGTAATGTTTCCACTTTTCATCTCTTCCTTTTTCTTTCAAAGTAATGGTGCAATCTCCAATTAGAAATTACCCTTGTTAGCAGTCGCCAACGATGCCTCGTCCTGGTTTGCGTTTTTCCTATGAGAAGCGTGTCAGAATTTGGGGGAACTAAATATACTCCTTTGTTGGTGAGCTTGTCAAGCACCGCGCTGTGTTCACTTTCCCACCAGGAAGGTCAGGCCGCTGGGGGGCCGCTCTATTTTCTGAAATGATCCCTACTGTCTGTCCATGCTGTCTGACAGATTGAAACAGTTGTCTGTGTCACTGCTTTCAGGGCTTTTTAAATGCCTCACTTTCCATGAAAGATGTAAAATATGTAGGCAAAGGGGCGGGGGACACACACAGACGGACGGACTGTAAAAGGAACTATACTTTTTCCTGTGTAAAGAAGTATTGGGGTTTCTTTTCTAAAGTAAACTTAATTTTGTTTAAAATAAATTTATAAGCTGATGCAGGGGGAAAAAAAGAGTTGATCTGGAAGAATGGGTAAGTCACAGCTTACATATTCTGTTTCTGAAACCTCATTTTAAAATGAGGGTAATAAAATTATTAAACATACATACATTCAGTAGCTGAAGTGAAATAGTGAAGTTCCTTTGTTCACTTACATTTCACTTTAATATATTTTCATCTGAGGTATCTATAAAGCCTGAAGAAATTGGTACTGTGCTGAGCCTTCAATACTCCCCAGATAATTGAACTAATTAAATCTTTACCAACATTAACACAACTCCAGCATTCCTTGGACAGTGGTTAATTATTGCATGAACATGGCAAGCTTAAACTAAACAGATGAAAATAGAGTCCTGTGGAACGGGTATTGAGTTTATTCTTTATTCATCTTTTGATAAGGTTTAATTAAAACTGCCTCTCTCCATTGTGGTGAGAATGAATGTGCTTGTTTTCTTAGTGAAAGCCAAATTATTCACTTCAGCCATGGTTCAATAATCAAAGCCTTTGCAAAGTTTTGGGTTATATTGTAGCTGTGGAGATATAATTGCTGCAATTCTCTATGAAGGCTTTATCTATTTATTACATTTTCTATTTATTTATTTATTTATTTTAAAAGAAAATTAGAGCATCCATTTTCTGATTCACTATTTTGATGTGCTTTAAGCAGGGCATTTGTGTAAACAGGGGAGTAAGCTGTTGAAAAAAAAATGGAGTTTTTTTTTAATAACTGGAATGCAAAAATTCTTTTAAAACCAAATCTAAATTCCAGTCTTTTAGAGTAATACACAGAGTAAAATTTAAGCATATATCAAAAGCTATCCTTATCAACTGTTGAATATTAATACATTTTGTTTTATGACATTAACAGTGGGGCTCTTACGGTGACTCGCCATGCTCATATAGTAGCTAATTACTCCCTGGGCAAAAATTGTTGAAAGAAGCAGTGCTGGCTTATAATGTTAGAAGATGCTACTTTGTAAAGTTGCTAGAGCCACCTAATTATGTGTATGAAGTGCAAACTGCAACACTAGTGATACCATGAAGGAAACAAATCCTTAGAAATCATGTGAAATGTTAAGCAAGAGCAGTGGGGTACAACTGAAGGAAAATGAGAAGAGCTTGTGATCAGGTGTGCATACATGCAGACTGGTGTCACGTGTGTTGCCATGGATTTGCCTTTCCACTTGGAAAGCTGTAAGCTGTAGAACTGGGTTTCAACTTTTAAGTATAAGCTGCTCTTGCAAATCCACATACATTCATTGAGAAATGACACAGCGGGTAAGAAATGGATCAGTGGTCGTTTAAAAAAAAGTTTACCACTCTTCTTTCACCCAGTTCTGCAGGTGACTTAGGCCACCAAAAGGTCATGAAACGAGTTGAACAATTTTATTTGTATCCTGGTTGCTCTTTCTGTCATGTTTTGGAATGATGTCCTGGCAGGATCTTGGTTTCCTGTCAAACTTCTGCTTTCCCATTTATGAAATACTAATTTCGCTTTCTGTGATTTCTCATAAGCAACTATGACATTGTTCTGTCTTGAGCTCACGTTGTCACGAGGAGATTCCGGGCTGGCACAGTGGTTTTGATTTAAGGGGGGAAAAAGCATTTGCTTCAATTATTTTTTTTTTTCAGTTTCATGAGTTTGTCTACCGTGAATTTCACTGGGTAATAGAAGATTTAGACTATGAGTCAAATCCTGTAGCAAAGGAGTCTCTTGAACCATGGAGCTGGACTTAACTGGTAGCTCTTCCTCCTTTTAAGTGGTAGTAGCATGCTTGTTGCATATCAAGTGAATCCAGTGCTATTTGGATTCACCAGCCAAAGGATCATCTGCTGGGAATTTGTACTCAGATCTACAGAAATGTGTTACCCATGTTCTTTGTCGTGAAGCAATAAAATTTGTGTCCCAGCTGACCTCGGTTAAAGATTCTGTAAGTGTGGCCATTTATTTAGGCTTTACACTGAAGTCAAGATTTTCTCTATACTATTTCCTGAGGTATGGGACTGTCCCTTGGTATGGACACTATGTGCCAGCCTTGCCTTGAGTGCCTGCATATGGTCAGTCCTGTTTAATGGTGAAAGTTGTATTCTACTTTCCTGCTGATGGACTAGCAAACTTATTAGAAATCCCCCCAAAATACATTACATTAGATCGTCTCTGAGACCGGATATTCCCTTTCAATTTTTTCTAAATAGACCTTTCCTATTTTGTGAAATTTATTTTTTTTTTTTTTTGGCATAAAGAAAATAGATATGGCAGAACTGTTATTTTATCTGAGCTCCTTTCTGCTATGTTTTGTCTTTCAAAGCACTGGAAGTCTATTATTCTAGGAAATAGATTTCTTAATTATTTTAAGGGCCTTAATGTATTTTTGCATGAATTTCACTCTGTTAGAGGTTCTTTGTGTTTATTGCATGAAGAGATTTCCCAGCATTTACTGCAATTAGGCTGTGGTTCCACAGTCACTGAGATGGGGTCTGTGACTCCTGCTTTCCCAGCAGCACAAATTTGATCTGATTAAGAATGGACACTTGATCTCTTTATGGAGAGTACAGTGACTCCATGCTGGTTACTGGGGAATCGCCGTAAAGTCTGCTGATTCAAAGTTGAGCCATTAGAAATTTTTTATGAGATTTGAAACAACAGAGCTAGATTGCACTGGATCAGCATGATTTTCACTTGGTCATAGGAGCTTTAAAGCTGCATTTGTAGCCTTGTCACACGTGCTTCTGTCAATCAGATTTTCCTGAACTCTTAACTAAAAAATTATTTTCTAATACTTGGTTGTATTAAAATAAATTTGCTGGGTAATTTATTCTTAAATGGTGATAATAATCCTGAATCAGATAGGAAAAACCTGATGTCCTGGAAATAAGAAAGGGTTTCTGGCTGGGGTTGCTGAAAAAATTGCTTGCTCAAGAGATTGTAATCTAATCTGAGTGGATTGAAAGATTTGAAAATGTCGTCTTTAAATGTGAAACGATTGTTGCATGTTAATTATTTATTAATACATGTGGGTTAATACCCATTAGCATTTTTTAATATGGGGCTATACAGCACTCCAACAGCTTTGCATATCATCCCTACAGATGTCTTAATTTAGTGAGATTCTTAAGCACTTGGCTAATACCAGGCATACACCAAAATGTGTGTAAATGCACTTATTAAGTAGCTTCCTAGCCCTCCCCCAGCAGCCATTAGGTAAAGATGGTGCAAGAGGACAGATGGACTATTAAGACTGTTGACTGCATTAATTCATTTTGACGTAATGTGATACTGATTTCTTCTTCAAATGACAAGACTCCTTACTGTTTCTTAAAATTGCTATGTAAACAAGAATAATTCTGCTTGCTTCCTTGCTTTTTTGTTTGACAGAAGATCTACAGGAGTGCAAAAAGGTGATTTCCCTAAAAGTAGGCCCACGTATAACTTACAGCGCTATCACAAAGAGATCCTAATGACTTACACGTACATGACTATTATTAACTTACCTTCAACTATAACATTTACATAGTAGTAAGTTGTCATCTTTATGCTATCAGCTACTACTTGATCCAATTAAATCTCATATTTTCTTTTCTTTATAGTTACTATGTCATGATGATCAGTCCTTGTATGCAAATATTGTATGTCAATTTTGTTGTTCATTCTTCTTAGGAAGTTCTTAATCATCTGCAGAATGTGGCTGGTCACTTGCCTGAAGTGGAGAATAAGGTTTTGACATCACAGTATTTGAATATTTCTCCCATTTTTGTGTCTGGAACTTTTGGGCTTTCCTTAGGAGTGTGTTCTCTGTATAATGGAAGAGCAATCTCATTATTTTACATTTATCTTAAGATGTGGCTCCCCTAACTCAGAACAAGGCTAAGTTCGGTTATGCTAAGTACCACACAAATATGTATTAAATATTATTCTTTCATGCAAAGATCTCAGGCCATGTGTTCTGCTTTGTAGACTGCTACCCCCCCTGCATAAAATCTGCTTTTATTCAGGTAACTGGCTGTCTTTTCCATTCAGGATTCATTCTTTCTATTCAATGACATTTAAATGCTCCAATCATATAAATTTGTAGACCGGAGTCTTGAGTAATTATTGAATTTCTGTATCTTTTAAGAAATTCTAGGTGCCTTATGCAGACAGATAGGAAAATAGCATGTAGATAAAAAGAATATTGCTTTAGGAGAAATGCTAATTAATGCTCAATTGAGACAACCCCATGAATGCATGTTATTAATAAAATTCACATTAAGAAGAGCTAAAAACTGACACAGAAGTAAATAACTAGCATTTATTGAACTTTCTTAATTGTACTTAATTGAACAGTGCAACAAATATATAACTACATGAAGCACTTGTTTGCACTGGAAAATACTGTTTCTAGGTCCTCAATGTAAAGACTTTACTCACTTGCTCATCTCCTTCAATGAAAGGAGTCAAGGTCCAAGCCTCTACACTGATGCAAAGAAGAACTGCTGTGATGAGCAGGAGAGGTGGCCAAGGGTAAGAATTAGGTCCATTTCTTAAGAAGGCTGTCAGAACTGTCCTTGTATCTATAGAAGAAAAGGTAGCCCATACTGTTTTAACTGCTATGTTAAACAGGCTGTATTCACTGTTTTAACTATATTGGACTTGATGATCTGAACCAGAAAAATGAGTGAGGCCATTTTAGAAAGGTTCAAGAACCATAAGCCAGTTACAAAAGAAGATGTATACAACATGAGTAAAAACAGAATATGCAAACATACCTCTGATTAACTTATTACAATGGGTCACGTTAAAAGGTACCCACTCCACTGCCTCTAGTCTTTGCCTCTAAGATGGGCAGCTGACCAGTGAGATAATCTTAAAATCTTTCAAATTTAGGGTGCTTCAGGTAAGCTTGGGGGTTTTCCCCCTGAAAATACCCAGACGCTTGGTACTCAGAAGGAGGAGATATTTGCAGATACCATTTTCTTAATGAAAGGAATCCAGAAGTGGGAGTAAAACCTTTCTATGTTCCTTTGGGTTTTATACCATCTTTCATCATCCCAAGGAAATCAAGTACTCTTAAGTGAAGAATCAAATCTCAAAGCACTGCAATGAGTAAATGAAATCTCTTTTGCACATTAGGGACCTTTTCATCATGGTTTTGTGTTTCAGGGGATTTCACAACCTTTACTTGAGGGAAACAAATATTCAAATCCCAGTCAGACCAGAACAGAGGAAACATGCCAGATTCAATTACCACTGGAGTTATCAGCCTATGAGATTTTTTTTCCATTTATATCTTCACCACCTTTTTCATGAAGTTTTGCATAAGATGTTCATGGGATGTGGGAGCACAGAAAGGGAGTGACCACCTTGAAACTAATCAGAAGAAGGGATCTGCTAGAAGTCTCAGAAAGTGCTGGAGTCCTGTGCAGCACATTTCAGATGAACTTTAGTACTGATGGGTTTTTAAATCTTCATTCCTATGAATTTTCTGGATGTGAAAATCCACCTGCATGTACAGATATATATATTTGCATTTTATATATGTAGAAATGCCACAAGAGAAGTTGTGATGTCCCTGGATATGTAACATCTATGGATGACGATGACCAAAGAACAAATTAGGCAGTATGAACTATATTTTCTGTGGTTCCTCTGTGGTTTGGAGCTGGTGCAATGTGACAGTATTTCACCTACTGCGGCACAGACTATGGATTTTCTGGCTATTTGCCGCTCTGTGTAGTGACTGCATGTGGTGTGTGGATAGCTCTGGCATTTTCACAGAAGTAGTATTTTAGGTTTTGTGTAGCTTCAGGGGCTTCTGACATACTTTATCTATTTCTTTGTCCTTGGAGATTGGTAGATGGCAATGTGATTAGCTCCCATGCTTATTAGCTCTCATGCTAAACCTGTCCCCAGTCTCTAACATTTTTTGAATACCCTGTCTACAAGATACTGCAGCCAACTGTCGCATGCTGTGTCCTTGTTTCTGAGGTACTGGTAAGTACTGTAGCATTGGTTATCCTGTTTCCATTCTTCCTCTGCTATCTACTGTGGCTTCCTCTGGTAGGTGAGGTAGACTTTTTCTCAGTCTTGAGCTCCATCTCTATACACAAAGAGAAATGCATTGGGAGAGAAAGTTGACAGTTGCTGAAACTTGCAAAGAATGTTTCTATGCAACGGGTTTTTTTGCCTTTGCTGCATATAACGGGACTCAGATTTTTACTAAAATAATACGAGGGTTGAATTAAATCACTGATAATGCCTGCTGTAAAGAGGTAAAAAAAGTCATCTCTGGAAATCAGCTGTGCAGCACAGTGGGAGGGTAGACCCAGTCTCCACCGTGTAAGAAACACAAGTTCTGATTCTGCTCACACTTACTGCAGGACAGGGAGGAAAAGCTCTACTGAAGTCAGTGAAGTTGCACTAGTTTAAAAATAACATGAGGTGAGAAAAGAATCAAGCCCCAGGGTGTTTCAAAGCTATGTGCTGAATCACTGAATCATAGAAAATAGGGCAGGAAGAGCCTCGAGAGGTCATCTAGTCTATCCTGCCTTCCCCAAGGCAGGATCAACCGTATCTGTGTCATTCTGACAGATGTTTGACTAACCTGTTTTTAAAAGCATCCAATAGTAGTGATTCCACCACCTCCTCTGGGCAGCCTGTTCTAGAGCTTTGCTATCCTTACTGTTAGACATCAGGAAAGATTTTCCAACCTTGGCTGCTCCTGCTGCGTTTTGAGTCCATAGTTACTTTGATTTACCACAGACATGGACAACAGTTGAGTTTGCAGAAGCCATTTTAAATATATAAACACTTCAGTCCTCTGTAGATCATAAAGTGACAGATTTTTTTCAGTTCTTGGTAAAGTATTTTGGCTTTTTGAACTGTGGAGGACAGAGGGCTTCTTTGGGATTTAGGAAAGAAAGATAGACTGAGAACTGAAGTTAAAAATCAAAAGGAAAATTCCCACCCAGCAGTGAGATGGGTGATTTTCTTTGGACAAGTGACTGCATGCTCTTCCAGTAGACAAAATGTTTAACAATATAGACCTATAGTAAAGTCACTGTTTTCAGGGGTGTTTGTGTCAGGAGAGACTTTGACCTTCGGGCTTTTAGCAAACAACTCGAATAGGATGAAAGAGCCTGTAGGATTATGTTCAACACTGCTCTAAATCCCTGTGTGATGGGTCTCCTCTAGATAAAGGTCATTATATTGTATTAGCAGTATTAAGTGACAGTGCTTCTCCACCAAGACTGTACGGGCATATGAGGTTCAACTCACATTGTAATGTAGCTGCTCTGAAATAGGTTCATATCCAACACTATTTGGCTTATTGCAAGAATAATTCCTGGGAGTAGGAGTCTTTGATGATGGCATAGTGATGGTTCTCTTCAAATAGAGGAGAAAAATATTTCAGACAAATGTTTAATTATGCAAAAATAAGGTTTTTAAAATGTAGGTATGGGCTTTGTTTCTGTTACCAGATTATCTGATTTATCATCAGGCTTCATGTTAGGGTTTGTTACCCTGACATCAAAAAAGTGTGCAGGGTCAAAAAGCCTGCCTAGTAAAACCGGTAGCAGCCTGCAGTGACCACCTTTGCATTACCAATAACCTCAGGTATGTTTGGATCTATCTTCAGGCCTTTCAGCATGTTTCAGGAAAATGGGTAGTCAAGTGTATACTACTACGCTAAAAACTTGCTGGAAGTGGGTCAGAGTAACAACTGTGTTGTGAAGCAGATTGGCCCTGATTCTCAAGCTAAAATATACCAACTTAGCCCTGTTCCTTTAACTAATCCTCCTTCCTACTAATTAATGCAATGAAAATATCCAGAAAATTTAATAGTTTAAACCTGTCACTTATGTTTACTCTCTGCTTAATGTAAAATGATTTTTTTTTAAAAAGGAATAGTAAACCTTTTGAATGTCAAATGGATTGTACTACCAAGATACGTCAGTGCAGGCTGTACAAATTACTTTGTGTGCAGTGTAATGTAAGCTAGCATCTAGCGTTCAAAGGATAATATTAACTGCTAGGTTTTCTTCATTTTTATTAAAAAACTGTATCAAGAGCATATTTTTGCAAACTGCACATCATTATAATGAAAACAAGCTTACAGCTTGGAAGAGATTTGGTGATTCTCTGCTGTTAAGTCTGTTTTGTTCCATGTGCTTTTTTCTTCTTGTTGACCCTAGCGTACAAATCTGTAATGAAAAAAATTGATTGACTCTTAGAGTAGGGGATTGCAATGTCATGATTTCACGCTCAGTTGTTGGCTAACAAGGCTCTGTAGTTTTTATTTAGAGAGGCCAAGTTGCAAAAAAAGAAAAAAAAAAAAACCCCAAAAAAAAGTGTTATTCCCAGCTGCCAAGGTTACAGAGCAAGCAGCTTAGAGGCTCCAGGGTTCCAGGCGAGAGAGGGATTGTCTCTGCCCAGCAGGTAAGGAATACAGCTAGGCAGATGCTGTTGTGTGCAAGATGCTGACTGACCCCAGCAATTCATAAATCCAAAAAATTACAACATTCTCTGCTTATCAGTAAATGGAGCAGACACCCAGCTGTGTAATTAACCCTTTGAATATTATGGCCACGATGCAGCCAGCTTGTTTGAAAGATGCATACCCTTTTCTGAATGCCTCCCTCATAGTATCCTGGGGATTTCTTGGGTACTTAAGGTACTCATGCACTACTTGTAGTCTGTTACATATTATATGTAAATACTTAGAGTGTTTCATATATCCATTCTAAGCATTGCTTTTTCCTTGTTCTTACATTTCACACCTAATTGTTCATATCTTCCCATGTGTCACCTAAAACATTATACTAAATTCTCTGAGCTGGTTTAGCTGCTTTGGTAGACATCATGGGATATATGAAAGGGAAGTAACCTGGATGCTCAGCCTTTACATGGCTCTGTTCAGGCAGACCTTTGATTTTAATTGATGGAACCCTGCCCTAGAAAGTCACCTGTCAAAGTTGCCTAGCAATTCTGAGTTTTCCTTTTATCTCCTCGTAGGCTTTGCATGAGGCATCGAGTTACAAGTTGCAGATAGTTTTATATACTTAACCTCTTTATCTTTTATTGTGTTATTAATTGTCTGTGCTATTAATAATTTCCTTTTTAATAAAGCACTGTGTGACTAGTCCTCAAATTGTAAATGAAAATTTGGAAGGCCGTCAAACTCTGCCTCTGCATACCACCACAAAAATCACTGCAGCTTTAAAAAAACAGTAGGAAAACAACAGACAACTGCTGCAGTGATGCCAAGCCAAGATGGAATAAGCAGACCCATATAAAATGGTTCCGATTTTCCCCCCCTTTTTTTTTTAATGGATCTGTCTTCTGATTTTACCCTCTTTTTTTTTTTCTTTTTTTAATCTCTGTAAAACAGCCTTATTAAGGTTTGCAACTATCCTCACACAAACTCGTATATAGTGAGTGCATTTTTCCCCCGATCCAAGTTCATCCCTAAAAAGAATTCCACAGAAATCTTCAGAAGATGCTTGCAAGGTTTCTTTGTGCACAATCCTTCAGTCTAAGCAACAGCTAAATTGTTAAACATGGAACCGGTGGGAATATAGGAAAGCATGGATTTGTTCCTTCAGTCCGTTGTTGCTGCATGGAAGGAAACCTGCAGGCACTTGGGCTATGTGTCCAAAGGTACCTCTGAGTGAAAGAACTCCTCTTGGTGTTAGCTGTGCCTCAGCTCCCCGGGAGGAATTACTGTCCTCTTGATTCCGTATTCCATGTGCATCTCCTGTGTGTATGTTACTAATCATGGCAAACCAAGAATATCCAGTAATTTAAGCCAATACTCATATACGTACATTATCTTTTGGGGACTTTGAGAGGTTTGGTAGCCTTGCCTAAATTTAATGGCCAATATAATCCAGTATTCTGTCTTTCAGACTTAAGATCAATGTCTTTATTTTTAATGCACTTAGTACAATATTTTCTTCCACAACTGCTGACGCTCCCTCTGCCTTTACCTTCCAGATGTCATTTGGTGTTACCTAGATGCTATTTTCCTATAATTCCACTCTTATCAAGATTTTGCTTTCTCATGCTATTTGGGTTCAATTCTGACATTTGAAGAAGTACATTTAGTGTAGCAGGCTTCCCCCATCTCCCCAGGGTATCTGATCATCATGTGTACTTACTTGCTTGTATTTCATTATAACCTACTATTCACATTTGCATTTATAAATCATGTGTGAAACTCATTTGCAGATCTGCAGGCCTTTTTCTTCCGCAGTATCCTATCCTGTAGTTAATGTCCTTTAACATAAACTAAGCTACCCTTTTATTGCCACTGCTTAATATCACAGTTATAGCAGATTTCCAGGGTGTAATTTTTTTTTTCCTCTTTTGAAGGCCTGCAAAATTGTGTGAATATTTTTAAGACCATTCTTCAAAATCTTGAAAAAAAGGGCTGTATTTTATTACAGTAAATACTTGCATATTCTACTTATGAAAGTAAAGCTGCTTTTAAAAGTACACGTGTAGCAGAAGTTCTTACGACCACAGACATTTTTATTTGTTTTATACTTATGTCACTCAAATTCAGGTAAAAGATTTTTTTAAAAAATACTTGCTTGGAAAGATTTGCATAATTACTGATCTTTTCCAGGTCAATTATGCAAAATTTTTCAAGCACTAGAACGTATTGCTTACCCTATCAGATAAATAACTATCTAGTTAGCTGAACAGAAACATCAGGCAGTATGTTATTTCTGATCCTGTGTTGCAGAGCATATTGTTTTCCTTTTAATTAAATTGTTCCGTGGTGTTCTACCCTTAAGATTGTGTGCTTGCATTTCATTATCACTTGTTATTCAAACTTGCATCTCATTTGAAATTTGCAAACCTGGCAGGTTTTTTTCTTATCTTTGTTATAAATTATTACTTCATTTCCCATCTCATCTGTTAAGTGCGGCCTATTTTTAATGGTGTTTTCTCATGTGTAATGTTTCTCCAGTTCTGGATTCAGTCAACTTAGACTTCATTTCCCCCTCACAAAGCTTGCTGGATCTCCATGATTTTATTACTTTTGATTTACTTTCCTTATGCAGCTTCCACCCTGATTTGCTGTTTTCCTCATGCTGCCATAGAGCACTTCTGTTAAAAACTCCTCCTTCTGGTTCAAAATAAATGAAAAGGAAGGAAGTAATATGAGATTTATGGAGTGAAAAGTACACTGGTTTGTTTAAGAGGGGGCAAAAGTGTAGTTGGTTCCTGTCAGCAAAGAAAGAAGATGCTAGCACATAGTAAGTTTGTTTTTTTTATCCACTCTAAAAAGGCTAAGAAACCTGTACAGCTTGTAGCAATCTGTACAGCTTGTAACCAAACTAGGTACAGTATACTCAGCTTCCTATTAAATAACAATAATGACTGTCTGCTTACAAAATGTTTAGGAAACTACCAGCCTCTGCCATTCTGCCATTAAGTTACACAGTAAACTGTTTTGATATTTGGATTGCTTGGTTAGTTCTCCATCTTCATCTCTGGGATGAAAGTGGAAGCTGGTCTTGTTTTTTTTCCTCAATCCTGCCCTGCATTCCCACCATGTGTGTTTATGGGATACTTAAAATTACCCATGGAGAGGCGGAGAAAACAGCTGAAACCAAGACTCTGGATAGAAGCCGTAGGCATTTCAAAAGGAGTCTCTGAGTGCTATTTCACTCTTCAGATACTGTTTCTTTATACAAGATAAAAAATGTGTTGGATAAAACTATCCTCAACCCTTTTCACACTCTGGCTTTGCCAGTTTTGAAATCCAGCTGTGATGTGTACATCTTGAATGCATGCCTGTGTACACATACTTTAAATACTAATTCTGAATTCACCATGCTGTGTTTTACAGCCTTACTGTAGGCCCCTATGGAAAGACCACCATAGAAGCTAGCTGCACAGGAGAGGGCTGGGCTGGGGGCTGTGTATGCCAGTTTATCCCTCATTCAGCGTTGTTCCTGGGGGCTTGAGCTGCCCTGAAGCCCCTGACAGAGCCTAAAGCTCTCCTCCCGTTACCCTTTCAGAGGGAAACCCATGGGGGTAACAACAGGCAGATCCACTCTCTTCCACTAAGAGGAAAGTGCGTTTTATGTCTCCTGGGGCCAACTTTGCCGCACCTGGTGTCATGGGTAGAGCACAGAGGCAGGCATCTTTACAGAGAAAGCCTTTGCCAACCAGCTAAAAAGTGTATGGTAGGGAGAGTTGTCCTCCTGTTGAACTCGGAGGTGTCATCAAATCCACAATGAAGGAGTTCATGCCAGATGTCATCTGCCCATATACAGAGGACGTGTGCTCCATGGGATCATCTTTTGCAGAGCCTCGGAGGCAGATTTGGCAATAGGTGGGAGGTGAGGAGAAATAATGGCTTTGCAGCTATGTGGACCAACCAGACATTCTTCATTCCCTGCAGGGTGGAACGCAGAAGGAGACTCTTGTCTCCAGAACAGTGTGGTCCTCAGCTGTGCCAGTGTCTTTGTGTAAGCCTGGCACAGGGGATGAAAGCAGGCGTGTATCTTTTCTAGTTACACGTGCTCAGTCCTCTTTCGTTTGGCTTACAATTTAGTTATTGGATGTTTTTCTGTTAAAAAATGTATTTGGTGGAAAAGTATTCTTCATTAGGTCTTTAAGTGGTGCAGGAACTCATGACAAAAAGAAAGATTTAATAAATTGTCATTTTTAAGAAAGGATAAATCTTTAACCTAAATACAGAAAAAGGCACATGGGAGAAATATTTATTGTAGCAAATACTTCTAATTTAAAAATGACAAAGTAGATGGATAAAACCTGTCTGTCTAGAACCAGATTGTAAAGATTAAGTATTTAAATGCATAACTCAGGACTGCCAATAAAAGTGGCAGTCACATTGCTTATCGGTGTCCTTATCCGTTTAAGGAAAATGCTTGAATATAGTGTTGAAGTCTGTGAACACTTTATTTAATACTCAGCAAACATTATATGTTGGCAGTAAGAACAACATATAGGCTTGTGGTTTGAATTATGGTTACAGTGCAATGCTGATCTTACAGTCATTTGGCTACGGAGATAGCTCTCAAATGAAAAACAGCACCGGGTTTTGACAAATATTATCTGGCACCTTTACATTGCTGTTAACTGAAAACATAAAATACTTGTTCAGGTGTTGGGTTCACTGAAAAATGTAGACTAACATTATGGATGGTATCACGAGAGGAAATAGATGGGAATTTAGGACTCTTCCTCAGTTTTCTCAAGTATTTTTTCCTGTCAGGAAGCCCCTGGAACTAAATAGTGGGTTTTCCCTTCATCACTTAAATCTCTACTACTGTAACTGTGAGGAGCCTGGGCATGATGAGAATTTAACATGATCTGTCATCTGGAGCTATCTTTAACTCAGAGACTCTTCCATATATAGGAACATTTGCCTCAACCATTCTTATCCTACTATCCTCATAAGTGAGAATATTTGTTGGGGTGGGAGAAGAGGAGGTATAATGGGAGAAAATATGTATAAAAAGCTGCTTTCCCAGCTTTGCCATATAAGTAAAAGAATTGACTTAGACTTTGTATGTTACTTCTAAGCCTTGATTCTATCTTCAGCTTTCAGTGTTTCATGTTCCAGAGAGTGTGGCTAAGCATGCGGGCACCTCTGCATGGTGGTACTGGAAAGCATTGGGCAGTTAGATAATTACTGAAAGGACTGCTTTGCATCTGTGGTAATGAAAGGTAGTAGTCAGACATCAAGGAGATTTGTTACACGCTAGTGAGCAACGTTCAATTACTATTGATAGATTTTCTTTGCTGATGAACTTAGAAGCTGTTACAGATGATCAGAACAGTTTTCATTGTGTGTATAGTGCCGCAAGATGAGCATTTTTATCTACTATGGTAAATGCACATTCTTTTCATAAAATTTTGCTTTCTACTGCAGAAAAATGCTATTTGTAGGATATGTATTGATATTGAATCAAATCCCAGGATTAGGTGTTGCCTACTCATTATTATCAACAAGTTAATGAGCTGCAGATCAAAAAGCATTGAAGGTAAGGATTCGCATCAAAACATATGCAATTAAACATGAAATGTAATGTAAGAATACCTATACTACACTACATTTCTCAAAAAGTAACTGAGTGAGCTCACTGAGCAGGTAGATTACCCGCGTAATCTTGCATAGTCTCAGAGCCTCAGGGTCAACTGCCTCCCAAACTAGAGTTTTCAAGGCTCCTGCAAACATGAAAACATCCTTCTTGAGGCAGACTGAAAGTCTGTCGAGATGAGTATTTTGTCCCTGACATTTGCCATTGGCAAGCGGTAGGGAGGAGAGCAGATGACTCAAATACATAATGCTGTGTTCCCAGCCTGCCTCCCAAGAAAACTTTAGTGCAGAAACTACCAAAGATTGAATCTGGGCGATCACATAACCACTCCCACATCCTCTTCCAAACCAACCTGTTTCTATTTCTTGTCTTCCTCTGACCCACTTAACACTCTGGGCTAAGCTTTTCCCCGGTTCTTCCAATACTGTAGGGAAGAAACATATGTTTTTGAGAATAAAACCATTTGTGGGTATTTTTTCCCCTAAAAATACTTAGGATAGTAGCATAAACCAGAACAAAACCAACACCACCTACCTAGGTATTCATACCTATCATAGGTATAGGGCATGTCTCTGAAAACACCTAAAACTTCATGTGAGATACTGACATGCTTTCACTGCTTTTCTGTAGGATCTCTATAGTTGCTGTTTTCTGATGCTTTTTGTCTGTGTTAAACAAGAGAAGGTAAGTTCTTCTGGGCACGCTTTCTCCTGTAGGAGTGAAGTTTATAAAATACGCCAAAAGCTTTCTCACCGTAGTCCTGGCTGGTGATCCACGGCTGGGGGTGTGAAAAAAAAACGAAGGCGAAACGCATTCCAACCTGCCACTGATACATGTACAATGAAGAAATATTTTTATTTAAAAGACAGACAGCTGAGCAGCAGTTATTTGATCTGTGCTGCTTGAGGGACAATGGGAAAAAGGGTATTTTTGTGATCGCTCTTCAATGATTCCTGCGCAGCTTCGTGGCTGCAGCTCCAGCAGAAACTGGAACTGAATAACAACGCTGCAGTAGGCCAGAATTACGTTGCAAGCATTTTTGGAGTTGTACTTCACATTCACATCCAGTTTGATTGCTTCCAGACCTAAGACATACAGTTTGGTTTAAAAAAAAAAAAAAAAACAAAACAAAAACAAATAACCAAAAAGCTTTATCTGGCTGAAAAGACGCACGCTGAATAGTACATATTTATAAATGTGTACTTGCATTCTGTGGACTTAAATGAAATAGTTCCTTTGTTTTGGAAGTATTATTCCTATTGCTGCCATCAGCATTTGTTTTGTAACAGTGCAAAAGGGACAGTGAACTGTGCTTAGAAATCCTCTTCTCTCCAGGGACTGAAAGTACCTTTGTGTAAAACTTGTGTGCAGAGATGCACGCATGCACAGAGAGGGGTGGGCAGGGCTGTCGGATGTATTCAGCCTTCAGATAATCTATTGTTTGTACCATTTAGTCTGCCTAAAGCGTATGGGTGAAAATGGAAATGTGCTTGTGCTTGTATACTTAAGAAGAAAAGCTAATTATGTGTATGTGATGTGTAAATATTAAATATTTGATCAAATGGTATGTCAGTGCTCTCTTTGTGTAACCTACTTTGTTTTGTTGCCTTGCCATTTCTGAATTTCAGTACCATCCCTTTTCCTGTCAATAACACCCCTAGGTCTCATCCTGCCACTATCCTGACCAGGCAACATGAACTCAAATGCATAAGAAAATGAAATAACGCTAAAGTAGCAACTTGAGGGTGGGGAGGTGTGTAAGGATGGTGACTTGAGTTCTGTACATACCTAAAAGCAAACGATGAGGCCATTTCAAAATGTGGAAATTCCACTTACCAGTTGCTAGTTCTTGAGAACAGAAAATGTTTGACCTCAAATCTGAGGTATTTCTGCATACATAGAATAATCATTTCTGGTCCCAGACTGAATTATTTAGAAGCCACGTCTCGCACTGTCAGCCTGCAGAGCAGCTCTGTCACTGCAAGACTTTCTTTTCCTTACTGACTTTCCCAGACATGCTGCAGTATTTCGTACCAAAGTAGAAGAGCAGATAGGGAAACCAGTGGGAAGCAGAAGATGACAAATCAAAGGGAAACAAAAAAAGAAGGAAAACATGAAGGCAGTGGTTCTGTTTTATTGTTTAGTAATGTTTAAGGATTTTCCCAAAAAACTTCTACATGAGTGCAAATATTATCAACATCTTCAGAAAGAATAGAGAACGTTTACCTTTCTCCTCATGTAACCAATACACGTAGAATTTTTGCCAAAGCCACAACTATTCATTCTGTTACAGGATGGAAGGAGCATAAAGAACTTTTGAAATCTATTACAAAGATTAAGATTGCTGTGAAAATATTCTGCTACATACCTAAATTACTGCAAATATTGTAAAAGGAAGTAAAGAGACTTTTGCAGCTAGAGATTGTTTTGCTAATGGCTGTATCTCTGTTTTGAAAGTCTAAATATGTTTGTGCTGAGGATCTCAGTGGACCTGGCCTATATGTGCATAAGTATACAATTTAGTTTTATTTATTTTGAAATGAAACAAGTGCATAAATTCCAGGCTCACGTGGAGATTCCTAATCAGCAATTCTCTCTGTAATTTTAGAAAAGAAATCATGAGAGCTTTGTGTAAGAAAACAATGTGCCAAGTAATGAAATCATTATGAGCTAATTGTGAGCTAACTACTTTAAGCTAGCTACTGTTTGCCCTACTCCTCTAATAAGGGTTAATAATTATATATAAAATTATGCTACCAGCTAACATAATAATTATAACCAGGATGTTTTTAACATAGAATTATGGAAGACTTCTCAATCTTCCAGCTCTGTAGCCTAAAATGGGAGCCTTGCACAGGGCTGTGTTCTGAATCATCGCTTTGGTTGCTTGTTAAGTGGAGCTTGTAGTGGTGCGTGTTGTTAATTACAGTGTTTTGGATGTAATCATCATGCTTACAGGATGACTCTTGGGGCCTGCTAGTCTGCATGTATTGATTATTTAGTTGGCTGACCTATCCAGTGGAAAAATTGCTATGCCCCACAAAATATTAGGGATATAGTCATCTGTAATGTTGCAGAAGGGAATTGTGGAAGCTGGGAATTCAGGAACTCAGACCTGGGTCTGTCTCCATGTATCACTTCTCAGCTCCTGCTTTGTCCTACAAGCTGTAGGAAACTGATCTCTAACTTGAGAATAATGTGAGGAGGAGGAACTGATGGGAGAAAAGTATGTACTGTACTATGGTTTTGCAATAGAGGATGTGGGAGAGAGGATTTAAAAGTGAAATGGGTAATAGACTTTCTCATAATTCTGGTGAAAAACCTTTCTTCATATATGTTTGTCTTACAACTTTTTGCATCTTCCACTTCCTCTGGAACTTTTCTTTCCAAGGAAGATCAGTCCTTAGGATTGAAATTGATTTAAAAAAAAAAATAAATTTAAAAAAAACCACAAACACAACCCTGTTCTTGCATGAAAATAAAGTAGCATAGGCAGATTTTTTTCCCCAAGTCTGTAGCTTAGAGGAGCAGTCACAAGGCTGAAAAGCCATGAGAAACTTTCCACTTTTTTCTTACTTCTGCCACCAACTGTCCTTAATCCTTTTCATTTATTCAGGCATCTACAAAGATAATTCACTTCAGATTGAGAAACCATTTGTAAATCAGATGAACTATTATTCAGGGGGTAAGATAGGCAGCACTTGTGTGATCCTTTCTGATCCTGTGTGTGTTACATAAGGTAGCACTGGTGTTCCCACTTGCGGGAAGGGAGCATTGGTGCCTGGGCAGTAATGATCGCTGTGAAAAGCTGCAGAGGTGGGGGGCCGCACCCGGGTCAGCGGTGATGAGGCTGAGGAGAGACCTTGGCACTGCCAGTAGTATTTGACTGCATTTATTCTTCAGTTCAACCTTGCCAACTCTTGCTTGTCCAGTGTAAGGAAAAGCGTTTCCCAGGAAAGCAGGGAGAAAGAGTCCAGCATCAAAGCTTTCTGCTAAAATAAAACAAAACTGGAGAAACCCAAAGACACAAAACCCCTTCATGCTGCACTCTGGTGGCTCAGGAACCTCTCAGCACCTTAGGGCCGGTGGTTAGGAAGACAGGGCTTTAGTGTGGGAAGAGGCAAAGTGGAGGAGAATGCCTGCAAGTGAATGGAGGATGTGTGTGACCAGGAAGGTTGGGTAACGACTGGGCGAGGGCAGGATGGTAATCTCTGAAAAATAACTGCAAACGCACGTGTAAGGGAATGCCCAACATGAAGAGTTTTGTAAGGAAGGGCCTACTGTGCAAGTGGGTGTTGGTATTCATGGTAAGAGAAAGGGAGGTTTGTCATTTACTTCTGCTTACGGCGGTAAATTGGTTGGTTGGGTTTTTTGGTTGGGTTTGGGGGGGGGGGGGGGGGAGGAGTTTGAAAAATTTGCAGTCTTTGCCAAGCTCAGCAATTCTTCAAGAGGTCCCCATGCCAATGGTTGGTGCTCCACAGAACCAGATTAAACAATAAAACTTCAGAACTTCCCAGAGGAAGTTGGAAGATCAGAGTCCTGTTTATTCAGACATTTGGGAGCCTTTAGCCTAAATCATACCTTTTGGATCGTTTCAGCAGCTCATACTTCACAATTGTACAAGTACAAACAATTTGTTAGTTGTTAACAACAAGTACTAACACCACGACAACTTCACAACTGTACAATCTGTAATCAAGATGCTTTCTTAATGTTTTATTCTTTGCACCTACATTTCATGTTTTCTGTTGCTGAAAGTGACTACCAGTAACTGTAAAGTTGTGGAGACTGTTTTGAAACAGCATCAAATTGTTATAGTGTTATCAGCTTTTTAACTTTGCAGACAGATGTGGTTTGATAAAACCTTGTTGTCTGAATGCCTGTACCAGCTTTCATCTTGCACAAGATTACCAGAATTACAAGACGTGATTTGCTGTCTAGTCATCTCATTTGTTCCACATTTCAGCCAAAATAAATTCTGTGCTGCCCTACCCGTTTCCATCTTTCTTCATGCAAGATGTGACCTCTGTATCTCGTTTTATCTTTTTCTTTTTTTTCTTTTTTCTTTTTTTTTTTTTTTTTTTTTGTGTGTGTGTCAGGGGGCTTAGTTTTGGTCATCTGGTTGAAGCACCCTAACAGTGAGAATTACAAATCTCCAAATTCTGTGAATTGTCTACAACATGACAGATACAGCATTCAATATCCTGTAACTGTCCTCTGAAACAAGTGGGTTTGGAAGTGATTTGTCTACCCACAAAGCAGAACTATGTGCTTGCTGCCTATCTATCCTACTTTTAGGGTTATCTTAAGAGGATAAGGCTACTGATTTTATAAAAGTGAAGTTCCATGAGGAGGTACTAATAAGCATTTTATGGGAAACTATTGACATGCATACAAGGGCAGACACTATGTGTATTAGTGTGTAGAATTCAGGAAATGTGAACATCTGGTTTCTCTTAATAGTCTCTTCTACTATTTAATTAATAAGAATTATTTTGATCTCATTCATGTCTGACCTGAAGAATTCATGAAATGTAGTTCTCTCAGTCAACACATCTCCACTGTGTATACATATTCAGCACGTCTTTGTGAACTTAGTAAATCCATCTGTCTGAAAGGACAATGTGAAATTCTGTGTTAAACTGTGGTCTGCTACACACATGTCCATTCTCCTTTTATTTTCTTTGAACACAGAACACAGTAAAATGTATTGTAAGGCATACCAGTTTGATATCACTTTGATAGACATGATGTGACCTTATATACACACTCCAATGTACTCTAATCCGTGGTCTCCCGGCTCCCACTCTGCAGGATTTTTGCGATGTTGATGGAACCCTGTGATTTCACAGAGCAGCTGCAGTGACCCCTCGCCCTTCTCACTGCTGCTGACAGCTGCCTACCATGTGTAGAGGAAACCTCACAGACTAAAATCTCCCTCATAAAGCAAAGATCTTTAGATAAACATGCAGGTCTGATCATGCTACTACTTTAAAAATAAATAGTTTAAACCCAGAACTTTTTGTGTAGTGCTAAAAGAGTGGTAGCTAAATATTCAAGGCATTCTGCCTGGTAAAAATAATGGATATGTGACACAGTGTCTACTTTTAAAAAAAGAAAGAAGAGAAGTTCAGTATAAACAATGAAAGGTATCCTAAGCATAAATAATCTGCATGAGAAATTAGTTAATCTGTCTGTTAGGACAGGTTTGACTTGCTAAACAAGGCTCATCAGGTTCTTCTGGTTTATGATTGAGTACTGTCATAACTACCTGAAGTCAGAAAAGCATAGCCATCCAATAATTAATGTATCAAATGGGAAAGGCTGATTTCATCTGAATTCTAGCTTTCACCCACATGGTACATTTACTTCTGTCAGGATTTTTATTTAGGAAAAAATAAAATGGAGTGGAAGCAAGAGTTTAAAATACTACTAAAGAACAAAGTTGGGTGTGATTTAAAAAAAAATACTAAAACTTCAAACCCTTATTAGCTAAAAACAGGTTGGCATTGTACTACTTAAAACATTTCATTCACACAGTACGCAGAGTTACATCATTGTTAATGTTTTCCTGCTGAACTACTGTCATCTTTTGTCTTGCTGTCACAGTATTACATTGATGTACCTTCCCCATTTGGGTAGAGGTCATTATCCTGGTGCCCAGTAGCGTTGCCTCTGCTGAGCAGGTCAACTGCTTGAGATCTTTTATCTAGACAAATGTTTTACCAGCACTTTTGCTCCATGATGACACAAACTGTTCCTCAGAGTTCAAATCCAGACAAATTAGCTGTGCTGTGATAGCATGTTCCCTGTACATTCACGCACTCATTCAGACCCATGGGAGTAAAGGTATCAGCTTTGTGAAACAAATAAAAATGGTGATTAAAGCATCCTTTTTTTTTTGCAAGATTTGCTTCTCCCAAGTAAGTATTTATCTGTTGTCTTCATTTAGTATTTTTAAATGTCACTGTAAAACTGAGTTCTCAAAAGAATGCCATTTTAAAATTAATTTTGACAGCTGTATCCAACTCTTACAAATAAAATGTATGCATAATCAGCACAATTAACAGTTCACACATTTTTGATGTGTTAGCTAATTCTATCAATATTTTCCTTTGAAATAGTAGCTTTGAGACTATTAGCCATTCCCTGGGCATTTTTCGGTAGTTTCTTTCTGTGCATGAGTGATAATCAAGAGTCCAAATAACAAGTGAGAAAATGCCCTAAAGCTTGCTCAGCTGGGGGGATAGGGTTTGACAACATCTAGGTGATACAAGTGGAGGACCTGCTCCACAGGCAGGTAATAACATTAAATAAAGCAAGATGTAAGTGCCTGTTAAAATCCATTTTTAGGGTACCAAAGCTTTCAAGAGATAAGGTAGAAGTTCATTTTAATGTTCATTTGAATTATTTCATGTTGAGTGTAATACAGACAAGTATCTTTAACAAAGAGATGGGAAAAGGAAGAAAACTTTGGTGTTTGGAACTAAGTTTTATACTATCAATTTTAGGTTAAAAGGTCTAACAAGTACATATCACCCATGTTCAACGTTTTAGTAGATTCTGTCAGCCCTGTCCCAACAGAAATGTGTACAACAGCTAATCCTTTGCATCTCTTTGCAGGAATTTGAAGGCATTCCTTGATTTGTGAAACCGTATTTGATATGACCTTGCTGAACAAAAGTGATGAGCACTGTAATTTGTCATACAAAGAAAAGTCTCTTTTCATCTCCTATTCATACAAACCTCTATTTAGGAATGTAGCTGAACAAATATTTAGCTTTAGGGATGTGATTAAGACCTACCGAAGCAAATGAAGCTTCTGGAGGTGCCAGTGTGGGGGGCAGAAATTCTTCTCACAATCTGTACTAAATTCCCTTTAAAATTTAAAACTTTTAAGCTTAGAACGACAAAGGCAGGATCGAGGTCATTTGCCTTCCCAAAGATCTAAAAGGTATCAATGTGTAGTAGGATTTCAGTATTTATTGCTGTAGCTGCAAATGTTTAATTTATGTTGAAAATACTAATACACAAATTTAACTCCGTAATTCCCATCTCTTCCTGTCTCCCACTGGGAAAACCACATTGACTTCAAACAAGCTCTGTGTGGGTACCGGTCTCTTTGCATGGAGTCCTAGAAAGGGTCAGGGCTACAGTCTTCATATGGTAGTAAAAAAAATGAAGTTCAGTTTTATCCATGTGTGTGCATAAAAGCAGAAATATTTATATCTCAAGGTATGTCTTACTGCTTCGTAACTTACAACAAAGTGCCGCTCTGAGCTTTGCAGCCAGCACCTGCTGCTCGTGGGTGCTGGCTGCCGTCGTGTTAGGAATGTGTCGGCTGCGCAGAGAAACTGAGGAAACATGCAGTTTCTACAAGCAATATATAAATTTTTTGTTGGTTAGGCTGGTTGGAGTTTTTGACTTCTTTTTTTTTTAAAGATCTCCTTTAGTAGTACATACAAACGAGATTTTGGAAGACTGGTGTGTGTGAAAGCATTGGGAGCCAGAGTGAAAGAAAACTGTTCCTTAGTCTGAATTACAATTCAGGCCTGGCAAAGACTTAGTTCTTTGGACCAGTTTCACTCTGGAGGGGCGGGAGGTTTTCAGGTGAATAGGAACTGATTCAATTAGTGCTTAAGTTAATGAGTGATGTCTTTTCACTGTCTGCTGTCTCCACTGGGGATTAGACTCAGTCTGCCAGGAAGGATACAGGGCTCATCTGAACCACTGAGGCCATAAGGACACAGCCAGGATATAGACAACTGGCATTTTCATTTTTCAGTTAGGGCAATTAGTTGCATTAGCTTAATCATGCCCAAGTAGCTTGGTTCTCGCAAGGAAATTTTCTGCTTTGGTACTAAAAAATGATCAAAGACTGTCACTAGAATTTTATTTTTGTTTGTTGTATGACTTCATTTAGAGTATGCCAGTGGCTGCTGCAGCCAGTGAACCTAAATTAATGTCTGTTGGATATCTATTTAGCAGCAGGCTCCAGTTTTTTCAGCACTGTCTCCGTGTAACCTTTTAATCTAGTTCTTGTCTTTGGCTTTTCATATTTTATATATTTAACCCCTTGATGCAGATATTTTGCATTAAGTGCTTTAGAAATCCTGATTTACTGCCTCAAGGGATTAACTAGAATTCCAGTATTCTTGCTTTATCTACATTCATTTATACAGCCCATTTATTTCTAATAAATGTTGGCTAGATCATATTTCTCTGCAAACTTTAAACCCTGAAAATAAATTTATGCAGTGACATAATGAAAATAATAAAAACTGTCTCGCATATTGCTCTTATTCTTGCTTTAAATATCAGCTTCCAAAGGCACAGTGGGTTTATATTCTCCAAGTAAACACCACCTTTGAGGTTCACGCTGCAAAGCTTTAATTTTTAGTTGACTTCTGAGGGGATTTAATCAAACTACAGGATATATGATTCAAACCAAAAAATGTAATTAAGAAAAATCTTTTTCTGTAGGCAAAGAGCAGCTTGTTTTCATTAATGTTATGAAGAATGTTGTTTTTCTTGGCTGAAAACTTAAACTCATGGGACAAAGGAAGATTTATGGGGTGATCCACAAAATCACACAGGTTTTGTGTTGCAATGCTGTTTTTGCAGTGACCACTGGAGTCCCTATAGCTGAAAGTTTATCAGTGTTTCTTTTTATAAATCTCTATTTTCAGAAAGGGCTTTTATTCAGAGATTAGCTTTGAGCTAAATATATGCACACAAAGTCTCAGTGTGTATGTAGTGTGGTAAGCATGTATATTTTAATGTAAACAATTTATAATACTTCAAGAGCTCTTACATTACAAGGAAAAATGAAACTGAAGTAAGAATGGCTATTTAGACCTCCCATTCATACACTGCCTGCGCCTCTTTTTCATTATGCTTTTTTTATACATATGGCCAACTCCAAAAGCCACTAGAAGAGAAGATCAGAGACGGGATGTCTCTTGCCCTAATCCTTCAAGGTGTTAACACCACTTGTGAGGTGCTTGGGCTGAAGATCTGTGCATTGTATAAAGTTTTCACTTTTGTGATCATAGAGTGGAGGAACAGAGCCCAAGATAAGATTGGGTTATTGGGTGGCTGTTCGACTTACTTCTCCCTTCTAAGTTTTTACCTTTTGGATTTGAAGTTCAAATCCAGCTTTAACTTTGACACACATATTTTTAAACCAAATAATACATTTATTTAGTTAACTGTATCAAATGAAATACCTTTTGTATCTTTAAAAATCTCTCTTTAAGAAGATCAGTAGTTCACAAACAGTAATGAAAAAAGGATCTTAACAGAATGCTCTTTCATTCACCATGTCAGCAAGAGTGTCTGTTTGTTTAATATTGTAGTAAACAGAAAAGTTCATGGTTCAGTGCTTAAGCCTCTGAGCTGTCTCACCAACTGTTCCTGGCTGCCAGTATTTTACTTACTCAACAGGAAACTAATTTAATTAGTACAAAGAACAGGCCAGTACAGATGCCTGTATGAAATTCTTCCAGTTTTTAAAAGGTATGTGCTAAACTCCCCACATTAGATGGAAAAACAGAGATCATAAAATTCACACAATTGAATATCTGTTATGCTGTATTATCAAAGGTTGCTGTCTCAAATTACATAACTGTGGTCTTGCAACATCAAGCTAGACAAAATATTTCAGTTGAAAGATGTAGAAGCTAATAGTAAATTTGAGCCAGGCTTATGGCTCTTCATTATATTTGTGACTAACTGGGAAGATGTACCATTAGTTCTTAGCAACACTGTCTTTCTCCTAAAGCCTGCTTCAAGAACTTTATTAAAGTGGCAAATTCAAACAGTTGTTGGGAAATACAAAAATTAAGGTTTCAAATTCAATTTCTTCCACCTGTGGTTTACGCATTCATCTACAGTCTTCATTTGCAGGGTCATATACTATTATTTCTTTGGGGCTGCAAATTGCTTTTTTACAGGATAATGGATTGTGAACACAGATGGATAGTTAATGTTTACTTTCATCTTCATCTTTCAGTGTTTGATCCAATGCATTATGGCTACAGCATCCATAGCCTGCACCAGATACAGAAACATTAATTTCCATGGACGCTTTTCGTGATGTATTGTATCTTAGTTCCTTGCCAGCATTGGGAAGCCACCTTCACAATACCTCCATGAGCTGAGATGGTGTGGAGGTGTCCATTTTACACACTAGGAGTTGAGGCACAGGTATTAAAATTGCAATTGTTAAAAATAAATCAGTTTTTCTTGCCTGATTTCTTAGAGCTCCTAGCATCTTTTAGTGCTTAATGTGTTCAGATTGGATTTCATTTTGCATTGACCCCAGTTGGAGAAGTGAATGCTCAGTGTATCAGCAGCCCAAGCCAGGAACTATCTTGGATTATACAGAAAATGAGAATTGCCAAGTGAATTTCTGTTAGAAAAAAAATTAAATAAAATAGGTTAATGTAATTTCTCTAGCATAATGTAGGAGCTCTTGATAAAACTTTTCTAGCGTCATGTGGGAACTATGGCAGAAGTAGGACTCAGATGCAACTTTCTAGGCATTCAGCTACTGAAACTTTCTTTTTCTTGTCTCCTGCTCAACTTACTTGAGAACCTCCGATTTCCACAATAAAGGAGTCAAGGGTCTTATTTTCAATAAAACTCTTTGTCTTACAAGAGCAGCATGTAGTTTGAGCAGTGAATGTGGCAAGAGTCTCATGCGGGGCAAGCAAATGAACACATGTTAAAGTCTGCTACAGATGTAGCAGGTATTATTAGATGCAATATTGCGCAAGCATTTTTAACTCCTTTCAAGAGTTGTAATTTCCCAAATTTTCAAAAACTAGAGAAGTGAAAGAAAGAAGTTTCGGTGTATGGAATCATACTGATGCCTTCTTTCACCTTCTTCGAGATGTGTTGTCAGTGGGATTCATACCTTTCAACCCACAGTGTGAGACCAGTAGGTAGCAGTAGGAGGTGATTATCCTCTGTGTCAGGCTGACACAAGAGAAAACACGGTGCACTGTGCAAACAAGCTTACCTGCTGTTTGTTGGACAGGAGATAATGTTGTGTGACCCAGGAATAATAGGTCCTCCTGCCGCTGCTGAAAAGACTTATAGCCTCCTGGCTGTACGCTCTTTGCCGTCTGCCCTCTGCCTCTTCATGTCTCCTGCCCCTTTTCCTGACAGTCACAACCCTATTCCCTAACCTGGTGCCTCAGCCTGTTTCCCCTCTCCTTGTCAAAAAGGAGTCAGCCATGGGATTACGCTCCACAGTGCCTGTCCTGATTACTGGATGTTTAACCTGAAAGGTATTTTTAATGTTGCTCTGGTGCTTAAGTGCCACACCCCCCCTCCCTCCAGTCCCGTCCCGTCCTGCCCCCCCCCCCGCCCAGTCCCCTCCTCGCTAAGAGACCGAAACGATATTTGCAAGGATGGGAAGACGAGTCCATCCTTTCCTTATCAAAGTTAAATGTTATGAAAGGCGTTTCTTTCACTTTCAACATGTTATCCTTCTGTCTGTTTTGTTTGCCTGCCTGTCCTGGTCAAAGATTGACTGACTGAGAACATGGCAAATCCTGGCTTTCTCGTTTAACCACTGTTAATCACTTGACATTGCATTTAGAGCTAGTTTGCACAAGATATGTGAAAAGCAAAGAGCCTCACTTGCATGCTGGTTTAACTGCCGGGAACATTTTCCCCTCCCATCTGCTGCGTTCATTATTATTTAAAAGCAAATCAGGAGGCAGAATTGGATTAGCAGAGTGGGTGGCACCAGTGGAAAACAAGCTCTGTGTTGGCAGTCACCCTGCCAAGTTCATGTGAAATTGCCCATTTTAGCTGGCAGCTTCAGCTTAGCTTGGTGTGATGACATATGGGCCTGGAGGGTAAGAATCTATTTCCATATTATAGCAGCTTCTGCTGTGAAACCTCATAGTTTGTAGCTGTGTGGCTGCCTGGCTTCAGCTGCAGACTGCCCTCCTGGTCTGCTTCGCCATGCTGGGCTCCTTGGCTGTCAGCTCTGCTTTTTCCTGAGGTCCCCTCGGCAGCTCTACCTATGTGCCAATACCCGGGTTGCCCACGGCTACTCCTTTGGTCCCGAGCCATAAGCATATTGAATGTCAAAAAGCAAAATAGGGAAGCTCATAACCCCTTCATCTGTGGGGCCCCCAGAATCAAAGGATAGAAATCGAGCCCTTTCTTTGACTCTTAAGGGTCAGTAGTTTCTCAAAACTGCTGGGGTATGTATTTTATGTTTGAAAAATAAATAACGTAGCATGTATGTTATACGCCAACTCTAAACTCAATCACCTCATAAATAGGTGTTTACAAATGAAAAATTAACTTTAAGTTAATAAAAATCCCATTTCAAATATTGGTGTCTGAAGTTTTCCAGGATATGATTTCAGCAACCAGTGTTGTCTATTGTACTTCTACATAAAGGAAGTTTTGGTGCCTTGCATTGAAATCCCTGTGACAGGGATACCACCAACTTAGTAGATTCTGTAAAATAAGCTCAAAGATATTTCAGAAACCAGACTGCCCCTAAGTCCCTCAGCTGTGATTAGTGAGTTAACAGTAACATTTCTTATTTCAGAAATCTCTTTTTCATCCTCCACTTACTATATAAGGAAAATAATTAAAATAACTCTATGCAAAGCCCTTTCAAAGCAGAAGTATGTATCTCTCTGAGTTTACAGTACTGTTTTGTTGGTTATTACTTGTAGGGATAAAAATGTTCTGAGGAGAGAGAGTTGCAGGCTGTTGACATGCCTTTAAACTATTTATTATAATTGCCACAATTTCCAGTGCCTTTTTTGATCACTTTTTTTTTTTTTTCTCCCCCTACTTTGGGCACACTTTACTGCTAGACCTTACTTTAGAAACCTTTGTTTTGGGAATGGTGAAGGGGGGCAGAGAAACCTCAGCAGTCGGAGTATATGATCCACTTCCATGCAATGTGAAAAATGGAAGAGTTTATTCCTATTAATCTTTGTTACCACAGCCTGTGCATGGTAGCAACCCTGGTCTAATGTCGTTTGACACAAAGGTGGACAAAACATGATGCCTGATGCCATTAAAAAACACCAGGCACTTGTAATGGGCAGGTCAGGTGCACCTCAGAAGGTGGGAGCTGGTGCGTGGGTCTGCCTCCCCACCTGTGCCCCTACCTCTGCTCACACTGCGGGGGGGGGCTTCTTATGCATGACATGACTGTTGTCATCTCCCTGCTGTTAGTTCAGTGATGATGGGTGGAGAGAAGCATTGGAAAATGGGCAAGCATGTCCCAATCAATGATCAAAATCTAACACTCTTGAATATGCCTGTATTTATCGCCAAATGGCTGCAAAATTGGAACGTAATGTATCAGTAAGGCGGTTAGATGGTATCACTGTTAATATATCAAACCAAAGCCCTACGTTTCGGAAGGATTTCATTCTGTAACGAACTCAATTTATGAAGTCCCTGCTGGGGGTGAGAGACATGATCAGTTCTCAGGCTTCAGTGGCAACGTCTTTGTCACTGCCTGTGCCGAGGCCTGAACGTGTCACTGGGGCAGAAGAAGGCAGCTTTATTCTTCATTCATTCCCTGTGAGCAAGCTAGTTACTCGTTTCTTCATGTTAACCATCCTTCATATCTAAATTTTATTTCGTTGATGGATAAAATTAAAAGGCGCTGTTGTTTTTTGGGAAGGACTGATAATATAATAGGCATTGTTTATATTCAGAAGCCTGTGTTTTAAAGTGAAAAGGGCTGATGATATACAGAAAGTGGCACTATCTGTTCGTAGAGAGCAGTGTGTTCTCCTGCTGCATCTATTTCACCTTCTTTTGCTAATTAGACCCAGAGCATGTCTGTTATAGAAATGCTGAGTATCATTCTGTATTGGTTATTATCTGTTCTGCTCTTCTTCTCTCCTTTCCTGTAACAGTTTTCAGCCTCATCTTTGATACTTTTCATAGAGACGAGCTACACTTTACATGGCTCACAAAATGAGTACAAGCTAATCAAGTGGACTGAACTTGACTTGCTAAGAACAAATTGAGGACTTACTGTAGTGCAGTGCTGTTCAGCAATGTTAGAGAGGTTTCAATTTGAGAAAAAGCCATCGTAAATGAATTTATGTGCCCACCCAGATTTATTTTAATTAAAATCATCTGTGAGTCTTGGCTGTTGCTTTGACTACTAAGTACTTACAAATAAGCTTAATAGCCATGTTTGTTTTTTCCGCAGCTGTAAAAATACATATTCTGCTACATGATTGGGTTTTTATCTGATTTATTTAAATAGAGTTAGGTAAAGATGCAGTTTATAGGGAAGGTTAAAGGGTCAAAATCCTATTTCATTAACTTATACACACTTGGGAAGCAGCCAAGGTAAAAGAATGCAGTGAAAGTAAGCTTCAAATAATATGAAATCTTTGAAAAGGACTAACCGCTTTGGTGAAAGGCTTTCCTGTTCTTAACCTTGTGTCATTTAAACTATTTAAATGAGCTATGCAAAACCTTACATTTATAATGGAGCTTCAAAAAAAAAGATTAAGTATTTCTTGCAGTTACAAGAAAACTGATGCTTATGGCACTGAAAGAAATACCTTTAGTACTCCATCCTACCATGATCCCTGTCTTTGCATACCACAAAATGCATGCTATGTTGCACCTGATTTGACATCTACTATTACTGCCACATGTATGAAGGCTCTCAAGTGCTTGAGACTGCTTTTTAAGAATATTTAAGTCTTTCAAAAACCAATTAGAAGGAGGATAGCCTCTGTAATATCTGAAGGAGGCCTGATTTTCAAAGGATGTGGATGCTGCACGGTTTCTGAAAGTTGTGTCTATGAGAAGTACTTCATGCTGGATTTCCTGAACCATGTGTTATATTTGAACATCTTCATCACACATGTGGAAAAGGTTCTTAGCACAGCCAGACTGAGAACTCTGAGAAGTGAATCACTGAGCTCCTTTGTGATCTCTTTACATACTAGATAGGATATCCTCATTGCTGTGGTGATGCTCTGTAGAGGTGCTAATTCTTGAACATTTTTTCCATTTAATGCCACAGAGACCACACTGGGGAAATATTTCTCTTTCGGTGCTCCATATGGTTTTGTATGTAAGAATGGAACTGGCAGGGAGAGAAGCTTCTGGCCTGAAGCTGCCAGTAACTATTTCTAATGTCATAGATTTTCAGCAAGAATCCCAAGCGGGAGCTGTGTAGGTGAAAGGACTGCACAGCAGCATTCAGTAAGTTCCAGCAGATCCTGTAGGGAATGAGCATGGAGGCAAGCAATGTCTGATAAGGACACCATTGGATTTCCCAAACTGGGATTTTTTTCCTCCTCTTCCTCATTCTAGTCTTAGGAACTGTTGGGTTGGGAAACAATTCAGGCTTGAAAGGGTCAGCTGCAAAGACTTCCTGATCTCTCTGTCAGTATCATTTTATGGTATTCATGGTGTGGGTGGGCATATAGTCTAAGAACTTTGGACATAATGGTATTTGGAAATATATTTGAGAATTCAAATACATCTATTACTTAAACTTGCCATTAATTTAATATACTATAATTGTGGGAAAGATCTTTCTGATTCAGTATGTAAGGTCTGCTTTCGGTTTAATTTTATGTGTGCTTAAGGGTTGCATTGCTGTCCTAAAACATGTGTTTTAATTGACATGACCACTTTGGCATGATGCTCAGTCTCTGAAAAGCCACAGCAGCAAATAAAATGTATAACCAGATGGTGCTTAGCTAGAAGGATCTTTGCAATCTAGAATGCAACTGCAATGTCTGTTCTGTCAAGCTAAAACAAAGGCGACTCCACATTGCAGACTAGTTAAGAATTCCTGGCTGGTTTCAAAAGCACTTTCTAGGAAAACACTAAGAAAAATAAAAATACAGGTGAGAAGTAGATTTTTTTTTTCTAGTTTACCTATCCCTCTTTCTTTTTCCTTCTCCATCTGACTATTTGTTCTCTCATCTCCAAACAGCTACCAAACATAATTCCAAGCTGCCTGTAGGTACTTTCTGGCTACTACAATGATTTTGGTAGTGATAAACATTCACACTTCATGTTTTTTTAACGTTTAGTATTTATCTGTGGGGACTAAGATGGTTCATAGTGTTGTGATCCCTTGCAGATGTATATTTACATTCCAAGGTATTTTGTTTCTGTAAGCCAAAGAGCAAAATGTTCCACATCCATCTCAAGACTAGCCCGTGGCTACTTTGCACTGATTACACTGGAAGCATTAGATTTGTTCCAAGAGCACTTATCTTTCAAGAAGTAACTTGGCTAATACTAACCATCACATGTATAAAAAATGCCCTATTTTTAAGTACCTGTGGATACTTTAATCTTTACATGAGGCAGTGCTTAATTTTTGGGAGGAGTTGAATGCTAATGAGTCATCTGGCAGGCATTTAGTCTATCATATGTAATTTTCTCCAGCAGACTTTGCTTTGGGGATCAAAGCCATGACAGAGAAAACCAGGAATAACTTTCCAAATAAGTTCTCTGAAGTTATTTACTTGTTGTTAGATGAGGGGAGAGGAGGGAGATGGTCAGGCACATCATCTCATTTGGCTTTTGAGTTGGTCAGCTGTTGTGCTTCAGACAGAAGAAATATGCGTAGGTTTGAGTTGTAAATAGCACTGTTAAATAACGGCAACCATCAGTTCTGAGACTGGCAGTCAGGAAGTTTCATTCGTGGTATTTGGATTAGGGCATAGTAGGTCTGCTGTCCCTGAACTCAGGAGGGGCCATATTCTTCATTCAAAGCTAGATAAGCTAGGTACTGACCTATAAAGAATTAGATGCTTTTCTATCCCTTCTGAAGTCTCTGAACTCTGGTTAAATATGACTTGAAGTTTCACAAACTGTTAAACATCTCCTTGATATGTTAGCAGGCCAACATATTTTTATTGCTAGAAGAATGAAAACCAACCAAAAAAATTCAAGGAGCTTTCAGAGGCATGGAGTGTCAGCCATCTCTTGTTTTCCGTTCCCTTGAAACATGTACAGGAGATTATCCTTATTAGGCAATCTTATGGGTATTCCCAGATCTTTTGAGTATGGTTTTTTTCCCTTTTAATTAGTAGGTTATTATATGACAACTTGTGTCTGCTCCCCTAAGTGGCCAGCTAAGGCAGATTTGACTGTGTTTCTCGGTACCTGAAAATAATTAGCCATTTGTGAGCTGGGAGGTGGCTTCAGGCTTTAGAAGGCAAAGCTTTGTTATTAGTGTGCTGGGGAACTGCTGTTGATGAAAAATAAGGATGTTATTCCATGATTTTGTCTATGCAGGCAAAAACAGCATGATAAATTTCTGCCTAGCTCTATCCAGGTGATTCCTTCTTGCTCTCTCACCTCCAATCCCATTAGTTGTGATAATGCAACTATTTATAAGTTTGATATCAACTGGATCACTGAGATCTACATTAAAAATAACCCTGCTTCTGATACTTTAGTGATCCAGTGTGCAGGGAGTCCCATGGACAGTTTTACCAAGACATGACAGGGGCACAAGCTGCAGGGCAGGAATAAGGAGTGAGGTTTGCAAGCAATGGGAATTCCTTAAGCTGGCTCTGCCACAAAGCTGAGAAGCGGTGGAAGGGAACCACAGCCCAGCTCACTTGCACCCAGTTGCTTGTAGTTGAATCTCCAGAGAGTGCAATGAGGAAATCTCTCACCAGCTCTTCCTGGTGCTCCTTTTGTCTAGAAGGGGTTCAAACCAGTAACAAACCTGTTAACCAGAGCATTAATGGCTATATATCATCTTCAAACAGGTGTTCCCTTTTCTGAGTTCTGTACTATGCAATCATAACTGTTAGGCTCCTTTTTTTTTTTTTTCCTCCTTTCAGATGTTTTAATATAAGCTATCTATAAATTTTGTTCAGGCATAGCATTTACTTACCTGTTTCAGAGTACAGAGCTGGTGCTACAGGTGAGATAAGGATCCCATTGTGTCAAACACTGGCAAAAATTGTGGGCTTAGGTTCCGTCATTGTAGATCCAGTGAGACAGCATTTCTCCAGTTCGCAGCCAGTTCCTCTTTGGCAGGCATTTTTTGCAAGTTATCAGGTTGGGAAACAGCAATTTAGACACATCACATTAATTAGGAAAAAAAAAAAAAAGGATAAAGAAGGAGGAGGGCTTGTTTGGGTTTCTTGCATTTGGAATCTAGAAATCTTTGAGTTACATCCTTCCATTTTTCTATTGATATAATCACAAGTGAAAATTTATGTCTTATATAGGAATTCAGTTTCACAGGAGGCGAATCTTAGGCTTAACAGCCATTAAAAGTATAAATAACATACTGACTCCTGAAGCCTTTGGAAAAGGGAAAACAAACAGAAGGGTATAAGAAGTAAGGATTTTGCTGTTTGTCAGGTTTGAGAAGGATGTTCTGGCAAACAAGTAGCACTAATACTTTTTCTGTTCTTGATGTGTACCAAAATCCTGAGCTTGCTTTTTTGTTTCTAATAAGGTTTCCATGGCTTTGCTTGCAAACCATATTGAGCTCAATAGCACTGCTATTTTTGTAGTATCTTCGTCTGAAGTATTGGTTTTCCCAGAGCTCACTTAGAGAGGGCTGTGCTTTATTCTCAAAAACTAGAAGACACGTAGTAGATGCAGTCCTGGCCATTTTTCATGTGAAGCCTTATTCAAATGGTAATTGTAAAAGGCTTTGTGGACTTTGTTCTCAACTCAAAGAAAAAACTTCAGCTGTGGGCAGCTAGGGTAGGAAAGAACTTTTGCTGAAAGACTGAGAGAAAACTAATTTGGAAGTTACCACAGCCACTCAAAAGTTAAAGGTATACTTATAAATCAGCTCTGAAACCAATCGTGTTATATCACTGGTGGTGAATATTATGAATGAAATATATTACAGTGAGGATCAGGACTTGTATTCCTTTTTTTCCTAACAAGACACACTATGAAGGAATTAATTATAATATTTTGAAGAGACCAGTGTGTAAAGTATGCACGGTTGGTTTGCAATTATTGATATGCATATATGCTACTGAGCAACTGGTGTAT
The DNA here is from genome assembly GCF_963210335.1 of Falco punctatus. Lineage (NCBI taxonomy): Eukaryota > Metazoa > Chordata > Aves > Falconiformes > Falconidae > Falco > Falco punctatus. Next base: position 75,650,162 of record NC_137583.1, read on the forward strand.
CATTTAAGGGTAAGTCTTGGCTCTTCAAAATCACCCCCCACACACTGGGCTGTTGGATGCACGAAGTCCTAGGTGATGCAGGATTTTCATTTTGCACTCTTATTGTATAGAACGGTATAATTTTTAAAACACACAGTCCAAGTAAGGATTCCAACAACTTCTGAAGTTTGCAGCTGTTCTACTATTGCATTTTTGTTAAATTTAACTGTATTTATGTAATTTGAACTATTGGTGGCTCCAGCTAAAATTGGGCACTCCTTTTGGGAGACAGGGTGAACCCAGAGGCTGGAATATAAAACAGAGCTCCTGTTACAAAACAGAGGTTACAGGGGGATAAAGTGACTTGCTTCCAGGCACATTCATTGGCAAAGCCAAAATCTTGATTTCTGCTTTCCAGCCCCATATTCACTGTGCCACAGACCTCTCACCTTTAAAAGGTTATGTCACTTGCTTCATGTATGTGTACTCACAAAATCATTTAGTTTGTAATTGTTACTATTCTAACTTTTTATTTTCTAACTAGTTTACAGTTGTTGTCTAGCACTCACTTCTTTTTAGGGTCACCTTGAAACTTTAGTCACCATGCATGGGCAAATCCCTTTATTTGGAGTTGTGGTGCTCTGCTCAGAGGCAAAGCCCATCTGTGAAAAATTCTTTGTGGGAAGAGGAATTCTTAAAACAGGAATGTGTCCATATGCAATCTGTATTATGATTCATATTTTATAACTGTGGAGAATAATATACAACAATTTTCATCACTGAAGATAGAGTCTGGGAAATCCAGTGTGTATAAGAATACCAACGCAGTAACTGAGACACAGGGGAAGAGAGCAGGGAAAAAATAATCAGTAAATCACTAACTTATTTGTCAAATGTGGTTTACTTTTAATGACTGATAGTCATATTATAGTCATATTACTATGAAGTGTAAGTATCCTGTGCGGTGCTGTGTCTGTGAAAGAATAACAGCCAACCGCTGCCAAGATAATCCAGAGGTGTCATTTAAACATTAAATGAGATTAAGTATTACTAAAGAAATCTAAAGTGAATTGCAAAAGATGTGGGCTGTGTGAGAGGAGGAAGGTGACGATATTCTGTCTTTAAGTTATGCCCCATCCTAGGAAAAAGACTGGAGTTGCATTCATAGTGTCCTTGGCAAAGGAGGTTGCATGTGATGTTTTGGCCACGCAGGTAAATTGCAAGTGTTTTGCTAAGGCTTCTTTAATTCTTTAGTTACAGCAGTGCAGGATCCCGAGTTGACACTGACCATGTCAACACGGGCTTTGACACAAGCTGAAATTAGGTTGTAATAATTCAGTTTCATTCAACCCTGAAGGTTGCTTTGTAGACAAATCGCATCACAGGGAGGAAGATACTTTGTTTCAGTGCTATTTTAGAGGTGATGCAAATCCACTGTTTTCCTGTGTGTTACAAGATCCTTGAGTTCAGGAATCACGTACCAGCCTACAGCAGAAAATACTTTCTTCAAACCCTTCTCAGTTTGTAAAAAAATCATAGTTTTTCGAGTGTCAATTATTTTTTCTCTAAATAAATTTTTAATGACAGCCTTAAGTCTTGCCTCTCCTGTGTATTTTGGGGCACAGATAACTAGGTAAATCTAAAGCCCAGCAGAAAGCAGTTTTAGTAATCTCATATTTAGCCTTAGTGAACAGTATTCCTTGGGAAACCACGAACAAGGTATAGTCCATCGAAGAAAAGCCTTCAACAAAGCTGGGCTGTGTACTGAAATATTGAACTAACACCTCTGAAGATACAGAGGCAACTTTATAGGTAACAGTCTACAGAGCCTTGTCCATGGGGTAATTCAGAGCTTGAGCTAACAATATTGCAGATCATTTATTTTTCATATATTAGAACATTTGCTTATCTTTTAAGTTTCACAGAACTAAAACTTCCCTGCAAAAGACAGCACTCCGTACAGTGTGACAATTGCATATTTTAAAGCACATGTTTATAGAAATGTCTTTATGTATACATGTATCCATACACATTGACTCATGTACGCATGGTATGTTTGCATTTCCACACATATATTATAGACACAGTTATAAAATAAGACATGTATGCATGTATATATGTGTGTATATATTTGAAGGGGGAAAAGAATTTACGGGAGGCCGGCCAGATTTGTCTGCTTGTATTTAGCAATAAGGGCTTATATACTCAGTTTGCTCAAAAGAGTGAAGAAGTACTCCTTGCCTATGCCTCAAATCAGAAATGCATGAAGTGCAGCTGCAGAGATAATACATTCTCCCCAAAGGCTTTGGCTGAGCAAATTAGGTGTCAATGGGGTGCCTGCGCAGGCAGTACTCTCTCTAATTAGTCTCTTGAGCCTAGTTGGTGGCAGGTATAAGATGATCTAATCAATTGGTCTGTGTCTGATGGTACGTGTAAAAATCCTAGCAGGCAGAGCTGTCTCCCACAGGTCACTCACCTGCACAGTGGGAACGCTCATTTTCATTTTTCATCTCTTCCATCACATGATGCTGACAGTTGGTTTTAAGAAAATTGAATCCAAAAAATATCTAGTTCATAGGGCATGTAGGTCAAAATAAAGTTGCATTATGGGTATTGGTGATCCAATTAATTAATATTTATAGCAACGAATTGCATGTAGATATTATCTGAGTGCAAACAGTATTGATAATGTTTGGCTGGCTTTTTAAAATGACTTCTCTAACAAAAGTAGGAATAAAAGGTGTGGAGAAAATCACCTGTTAATAGTGTACTTTTTTTAGAGAGGACGAACAGTATCTGCGGTGTGTGCAGATGTGGTGGAAGGAGAAGCAGAAAGATTATATTGTTGATGATCTTAAATACCCCCATATTTCAGATCATAGAGAATACAGTATCTCCAGTTGTCAGCTCACAGTTTTATTTTAAACCTGGCATTGTAGAATGATAATAATGCTAAATCAGCTGCCACATAAATAGACCTGCACTCTGAGAGTGCTTTGCATGCTAAGGACTCTGTGGGAGCACAGCTCCGCCTTACGTGATAATTTATACAAAAATTGAAAGCACCTAGAGAAGGATGCTGATGCTGCCGAAAGAAGCATGTATTGAATTGGTGATTTGCATTTTTACAGGAAAGGACATTCTGTTACTAATTAAAATAAAGAAAATATTTGGGATTTAGTCACCCTCCTCTGCCTCATCTCTTGAGAGCATGATTAATGTTTAAATTACAAGCTTTAGTATCCCTTCCTAGAACCATTGTTACATCAACAGCTACTGCAGTCTGAAGTTGGCATCTGCCATTTTTAAGGTGGGTTAATACCTTATTTTATCCATTAGGGATCTCAGATAAACAGGATGTATGCAGCAGATGATTTCTTTAGATAACAAACATACAATTGAGATCCTTGATTTAGGTCGCTTGATATTTTAAGCACATCATTAACTAGATTTTAATCTTCTATTAGGTTTAGTAGAGATGTCATGAAAGGAAAAAGTACCTGGACCTGTGGTGAAAAAATACAAGTTCATTTTTAAGGCAGTCTGTTACATTTCATTTGTTGATGTTGTTGTTGTTTTTTTAAAGGAGATCTGAAAGAACCCTATTTTGTTCTTGGGAAATCACAAGTTGTAAATATTCCATTTAACAAACTACGCTTTTATAAGCAAAGCTGTGACCAGAGGCCATAAACACAATCTGTCAAGTCACCAGGCAAAACTTTGATTTGTATGATCAGGAAAATGTATTAAATTCTAAGCAAGGATATTTCTAAAATATATCTTAAAAAATGCAAACATGGAATACTAAACCATCTGGGAACTGAACGGCAGCACTCTGTGGAAGGCCGTGCCTTGAGTCTTGGTTGCATGAACAAGAGCCCCACTGAAGACACAATGCTTTTTTAATAAAAAGATTGGTTCACACCAAGCTAAAATTTTGGGTTTGATTTATGTGGATTTTCAGCAGTGAACGGATACTCCTCTTCCTCCAGTTTAGGGGAGCTCTCTATTTGATGTGAGTCTCATCTTAAACAAGAACGAAGAGTAGGAGGTCTCCTGTCTCACAGCACAGCGATTACAGCGCTCCTTGGAGAAGCGGCATCTCTGTGTTTGGTTTCCTCCTCTGCCTTAGGATAGACAGCCCTGTGTTCCCCCTTGCCCAGCAGGAGGCTGGCACTCCACAAGGGCACTCGCAGGCCAAGGGAAGGGATTTCACCTGTTGGCTCCACTTTGAGTTGACAATAAACGTTCAGTGAATCAGGGATTCAGATGCAAACGCTACATATTCCCAGCGTATATCTTTCTATCCACAAGGCACGTTTGCTGTGTCAAAGACCATGTCAGCATTTTATGCACAGTGGAATTGTCTCGGCAGCCAAAACTGAGGGTTCAGCCTCAGAACAACCTGGCCATTAGGGTGCTGGTGCAAGCAGTGGGTCTGCCGTGCAGGCCAGTTTCCCAAACTGGGCGGGTGGTATATTTCAACACATCTTCAGAGAGACTGTGGCCACCAGCTATTCCCTGGTTCCAGTGGCACTATGTCTTCTAGCTTTCCCCAGCCAGAATCACTGGGGGAATGTGGCATCAAATGATGGGGTTTTTTTTTCCAGGGAGTTTACTGTTTGATCTAGTCTAAATCTTGAGCCAGTGCAGAAGGTGGAAGGTGGCGCTGCACACTGTACAGTTACACAGGCACTCGGCTTCACCCAAAACCAGTTACCATTGCAGCACCGGCATAGCCAGGGCCCAGCAAAGCTGGAGCTGGTGGAGTTGTGATCATAAAATTGTTGGCTGCCTTATACTGCACCAGTGTGAAAACAAATGGGGTTCAGCAAAAAAACTTTGCAGTCTCCCATGCACATTTATGTAACCTCTGCCACCCTTTCTTAGTTCTCTGTGTTCTGCCCTTGGTGAGCATTGGTGCTGGCAGTGGTTTCCAGTATGCAAAGGGGGTTTTTTCCCGTGTTAAATGGTAGCAGCTGTCAGTTTGTTCATTTCTAAGGATGCTTTTAATGTTCTAGGGATTGATTCTGGAAGTGCTAGGTTTCTAAAAAAGGTGTTCCCCCATTTCACAGGCTCAGCCTCTGCCCTGGAGAACGTCACCAGCTTTGCCTACAGAGCAAAACTTGAAGCCAGAAAATGTAGTATTGTCACTAGGAAATTGTAGCACAACCCTGGGAGAAGCGTGATGCCCACCTCCTTTAGAAACTGTCTTCAGGTCCACTGATATAAAGGAAAAGTACCGTGTAATTAATGTAATTGCAGTTATTCTCAAACCTGAGCAATTTGGTAACTCCTGGAAAAGCCTCTGTCCAGAGGCTTTTCTATCCAGATCATTTTGCCTGTCCTAGATGTCCCTGCTGCTTATGCCAGTCTCTGGAACTCCAGCAGTTTGGGCTTAGCCTGAAATCAGGCCAGCTCTTCTGGATCTGGGCAGATGTGGCTTCCAAGCCACCAGCCCACCTTCCACAGCTGTAGTGTGGGTGGCGGTGGGGGCAAACGCAAGCTCAACATTGGAAGGAACTTTGAGAGTTTAGTTGCTTTGCAACTCCAAAAAGATAATCCCTAAAATGTGCTTTTGAAGGAAGGGAAATGTGGAATTTGGGAATATTGTCAACAGTGCTTCACCACTGAGCAGTTGTGAATCTCTGCATGTTCCAAGCACTGCTTTTATTTTTAAGCTTATGAAGGGTAAACTAAATGGATCAACTCTAATGTATTCCTTTAAACAAGATTTATTGGCGCATCAGCCAAGCTCCTAGACCTGGGGAAAGTGGGGCTTTGATGTTGAATAGACAGTCCACACAAACTCCAGAGGCATTTAGGAAACAACCCAAGCTGGACTCAGGAGGTGGTAGACCAAGCTCCAGGAGGGCCCAAGATGCTGCCACACATCATTAAGAACTGACTTTCTTTAATCCGGTGCAGGTATTCTGGCTCTTAAAGGGCAGAAGAAGAGCTCTCAAGAACCATGGCAGGAACCCTGGAAATTAGGAAAGTTGGATATTGTGTAGATATTAGGCTGTTTTGATCAAATCCACAATTAAAATGTTACGCTTGAAACTGCGGTTCAGAACTGATGCTTTGGTTTTCTTCTACTTTTTAAATGAGAGCTAGGCTAGATTCACTGGCACCTGCATCCACTTTGATTTAAATAGTTTTAGGACATGCTAATACAAACCAGTTCCATGCTCAATGAATATTTCAGCATTCCTGAGTGCTAAAATTCCTCCATATCTGACTGTCTTCCTGCAACTACATTTTACAAAGGTAGCAGGTCTGTAGTTACAATCCTTGGTCTTGAGAAACCTTGTAAATTAAATACATTTTGTACTTGAGAGAACTACAGAATTTCTCAGAAAGTCTTTATTACTTGGCATAGAATTCTACTTGGACATTTATTAAGAGTTAAACATGTTAATTATAAAATCTTTCCAATGGCTGCAGTCCATCCAGCCTTCACTTAGCCTTCATCTGGCTCTTCTTGCAGTTGTTGGATGCTTTGTTTTGAAGTTACACTTCCCACATTCTCAGCCTGCCTCCTGTTCTGTGTAAATCTCAAAAACATCATGGTACGTACCTTCTTGCAAGTCCAGTCACTGCTTTGAGCCTCCACAAACAGGACTCGGCAGCAGGGTGAAAGACAACATAAGCACAGCTATTGATAGTGTTTATTTTTGGCGTATGAAAGGAGAGGGTTTAGTTATCAGCCTGTTAATAGAAAAACACTGAAATAAAGGTGAGTATGTTTAAATGCAGGACACCAAGTAGCTCCATAACCTGGTTGCGTTTGCAGAAATGTTCGTGATTTGCTGCAAGGTACCTCAAGTAACTCTTGGGAAGCAAACCTGAGGAGACCTTTTCATAAACCAGTTGCAGGCATTGCTGTGAAGGTGATCACTAGGGACTCCATGACAAAGGGGGCAAAAAGAGCTTGTAAACTCCTGAAGCTGTGCCAGCATTTAGTAAGCTTCCTTTGCATTCATGGGGTGTGATCACCTTTAGAAGAGCCAAGCGTATATTTATGGCTGCCTATAATTTCCATGGAGAATGTGAGTGCCGATGGCACCTCTGAAGATTAGCACTTGGGGCAGAGCTACATGAATATGGATAAATATATCTCACTTAAGCAACGACCCTGAAAACATTGGTGGTTTAAGTTCATTTTCTTGAGGTACCAGCTCTAAAAGTGCTTTGAAAGCTGTCCTTTGCTCTGAGCTGGTGTCTTCATAACCGGCTTTGGACTAACCTATGTTTTACCAAGCAAAATATAATCTTAAAACACAGTTTGTGAGCCTTATTATAATTTATATTGTTTTCTTACAGGATTAAATTTACCAGTTTGGAGGAGGGAAACAAAAACCTAACGTGGAGGCCAACACCAGGAAGGAACCACAGCCTGTTTCCTTTCTTTCTTTATGGTGGATTTCATTCAAAAGAAAATTGAAGCTGGCAAGACCCTGTTTTTCCCCTGCAATTTGTTTAAAACCTTGCACGCATTTGGATACCTTGTGATTTCAGAGAACTATGTGAAGATTAAGCTTTTGCTTACTGATACATGGCATGTACTCTTTCAGTCTTTTGTGTTTGATTTTGTTTGATTTTCCACTGCAGCGCTGCATCTTTGTAAGGATTTTTATGCTTTCACCAGCGATGTCTTAAATACATTAAGACAACACATTTGGTGTTCCCACTTCTTCAGTAAAGACTGTAAAAAAAAGCCAACAGCATAAAGGACACTGTGCATTTTCTTTGAGAGTTGTGCATATTTTGCAACCAATGGGAAGACTATTTCTGCCAGAGCAAGCCCAACTTGTCTGATCGGCTGACAATTACAGCACCTTGCCACTGTTCCTGAAGTGTTGTTGGGTTATTTCTTTTTTCATTATCTCCACAGACCATTCATATCCATTTTAAAAACATGGCAATAATTGCATGTTTACTTCAGTACTCTGAATTTGGTTACCCTGCTTAGGCTATGTAGCATGCCAGTTTTCAAAATAGGCCTGTGAGAAAGACAAAGCAAAAATGATGAGATGTACGCAGCTGACAGATACACAATTAATTCTTTATAGTTTTATTCCCTTCAAGAATATATCTTTCTTTTATGGGTCTTGGCTAACATCTCTATGTTTTTCCTCACACTATTTACCTTTTGGAATGATTTTTTGAAAACAGAGATGATGAAACTGTTCCATTTAATTCAAGGCAGATACTAAGGTATAGAAAAAGTTCTGTTGAACAAGCCATTAAATCTAGCTGTGTTACTTTGCCACATACAAGGCAAAGTGGAGAATTTTCCTTATCCCAAACTGTTTGCTGTTCCACACCAAAGCACCTTTTGAGTTATTTTCCATAGGTATTCTGAGCTAATTGGAAGGCACTACCAGATACTGTGTCTTTAGATAGCTTTTTTCTGAATGAATCATTCAGATGCAAACTTTGCAAGAAATTAAAACTGTGTGATTTTAGAAAAGGAAGCCCCTGCTACATTTTGGTTGGGGAGAACGTTGTGTTCAGGGGTGTGATAAAACTGCCCTGACCATATACAATGCTTTGCATTCAGAGAGGGCAGGTTATGGTGCAAAACCCACTGTTGAGTTATAGTCCTGCTCGGACAGAAACACTTGCTAGGCAATATTATTCTACTCATAAATTTGACATCCTTTGCTTGATGGATGCATTGAATTACATTTTTAAGAAGTGTCGTAACACTTTGGTTAGCTTTCAGTGTTTAAAAGGAGGGGAAAAGGATTTGTGCTACTGCCATCTTATTAAACTCCAGCAGTGTTTAATAAGAAAAAAAGCACCCAATAAGGCAAGTCCTTGAATGCGCAAGTAGCTACAAAAGGCCTCTTAATGAACTGGGATACAAGTCTACACTTTCAAAGAGCTGAACCATGGAAATATTCTCAATATTTGCACAGCCATTAAAAGACAATTTTCCCCAGTGACATGCCTGTTTCAGGATCTGGTAAAAGCCATCTGAAAGCCACTTTCAGTCACAATCCTATTTAGAACTTACTGCAGTTTTTCCCCTGTGTTTATGAGGGGGAAAAAGTGACCACTGAACTTTTGAATTTATCACACACTGAAACTGCCTTAGACGTGGTTTGTTTGGGTTTCATGTTTCTTTTTTTTGTAAGAGAAAAGTCTTTTATACATTATCTTTGCTACTTAAATCGTGTGCAGTTTGATGACTAAAATCAGCTATTTTTAGAAAAAAAAAACTTGCTGCAAAAATCTGAAGAATTTTTGAAAATGTAACAAAGATTTCAATTAGGAATACAAGGGTAGTTTCATAGACGCTTCTGCTTGGCAGCTTAAATTGGGAGGTAAGCAATTACGCTGCTCAACTAAACACCGGAAGGTTTAATATAGAGAGTAATTCCCCAACTGTTCCCACAAGCCTAGCACATTACTATCCATAGTGACTCATGTACAGTGTTTGCTTACGGTACGTCTGTGTGTGTGTGTATGTGTGTGTACACACACATGCGCATGAGAGTATCTTCTCTGCCCCATTCTCACTTTTAAGCAACAACTGAAATAAAGTTGGCCCAAAAATCTGCCAAATCAGTTGCCTGAAGGGAAGTGCATACATATCTATGTTCCTAAACAGTAAGTTGATTTTCAGCAGTAGTGAGGCTATCTCAGTTACCAGTCAATCAAGGAGTGACCAGGATCTCTTATTTAGGCACCTGCTTCCTGGGTGCCCGTTTGTCTGCGGTGACTTGGGTTTGCTGCTCTCCCGTGGTGGCTCTGGGCCCTGGGGATCTTCCCCTGGCACCAAGGGGACTTGGGCTCAGCAAGATGGTGCCATTCACTTGAGCACTGCAAATTATTCTTCTGGAACATCAAATCTGCTGGGAAATGTCAAGGTTTTTTGAGATAGTAGAAGCTCCTTGTCCCAGGAACTGACAGTATAGCCTTATTTCCCTCTTCCTCCTTCCAGCAGAGCTATTACCTGCATGGTTAGCCTGATTGGCACCCATCAGTTAGGACTCCCTGACAGCCCACCTCTCCAGCATCTTGCAGAAGTTGGGTTTTCACCACAGCTCTTCTCAGTGTTGCAGAATGGACTGTTTCAACCCCATCAATGTTCTTGAGACAGCTTCAGCGAAGATCAATAGCGTTACCATCTTTTTCTCCCATCCTTCCCAAATCAGATCCCTGCAGAATCTCCAAAGGGTCAAGAAGTAGCCTGGCCTTCCAGACATGCTGCAGGTGGCCGGGAACCTGGTGGGTGTTTCATGCCATCACAGTGAAATGTTGGCTTAAGTGACCTGTAGTCTCAGGGACACGGTCCTTGAGAAACTGTGGGACTTACTCAGCGTTGATAGCCAGCAGCAACATAACGTTTATTTTCCTGCCGCTTGGCTGAGCCCCAGTAGATCCTTCCTGATGATGCCGAGAGGATGTGGCTTTGCTGCAAGAGGGGAGAGCAGGCACAGGGCAGCCGGTGTAGTAGGCAGATAAAAGTGGGAGGGCATGTTCTGACTCTGTATGAGATCTAATATTAAGTGAATGGGGAAGGGAAGATGGTGATAGAGATGGTCTGCACAATACAGAGTTTCCTTACAAGTTCAAGTTCACAGAACCTGACTTTACAAGTCAGCCAGCTGGAGATGGCTTAGTCCTCTCCCCTGCTGGGTTCAGATCAGCTCTAATCCACACCCAGTAGGCACCGCACCAGTTAGGACACTCCAGTAGTGCCGACATTACATTATTCTGTGGTGTCCCGGATTGGTTGGGTCCTTCTCATTCTCACTATTGTTTTTAATCAGAACCATGGTTTAAGATAACTTGTCAGTACATGCAAAACTGAACATTCAATCTGCAGTAGACAGAGGCACAGGGGTTTTCACTTTCTCTTTGATGTGCGGGGGTTCTGCACTTCAGACTCCTGGGGAAAGAAGGTAGGATAAGAAATCCCCTGTGGGCCAGTGGGTGACGTACACCCGTGTGCTCCGTGTCAGTGCACGCAACTGAATGTCGTCAATGCTCTGATATGCTCATATACAAAATATTCATCTGTGAATGTTCCTGGGTTTGTAATCTTTGTTATCTAAAACTTTTAAGCTGTACAGACTGGGGCACAAAATCCAGACACCCCATATAAACAGAATTATGTTGCATTACTGAGCATAAAAATACTCTCCCCTACCAGCATTTAGGTGGAGTGACTGTATGTTACTGCCTTGCATTTTTCACATAAGCAAAAAATCTAAAAGTAAAAGATGCACTAGTAATTCCCATCCCCCAAAATGCATTTCAGTGGTGCTGCATACAAAATCCCTGCTTGCCAGCTTCCACATGGATTTTTGTATGGTGCACTAAGAGGTGTTCTTTTTTTAACAAATAAAAAGGGGAGGGCTGGTACATGAAAACAATGTTAATGTAATTAAATATATATATATATACACACACTTCAGAAGAACAGAATAGTAAGCAGTACGGTAAAATAAATGTCGCATTATTTGTTACACCTTGTAATTTGTCTGTATTATGAAGGATGTAATGGTTTGTCAGCTGTAACTGTTGTTTTCTTGTAACATCATATTGAATAAAGTGTAGCAGAATCTCTCTTCTCCTTGGTATGTGTGATCTAGACTTAACCCAGGGAATAAAGCCTTTCATTTACTTTTTGTTCTCCAAAAAATGAACAAGGAGATGGTTGTAAACAACAGATTTTTAAAGAACGAAAAGTTCTTAGAAGCAGGCAGGCACTAGACAGTAATTAGTTGTAAAGATTAGGCACTGATTCAGTCAAACACATGAGCTTAATCAAAACTACAAGGTGGTGCTGACTACACAGGGCAAGGTTCTTCACTTTTCTGTCTGTAATATTAAGTTAATTATTCGGTGTCTCTTTTCATTTTGTTATATGTGTGACAAGGGACCTATTTACAGTACACTGGCATTTAATTGAAGCAGCAGAAGGGCTAGTTTTCGGGGCGGGGGCGGGGAGCAGGTCTGATTTAAGTATATCGTTTTGTGGAGAATGCACACTTATGGCTTATTGCAACTTCTCTTGAAATAAAAACTTAATAATTCTGGTGGAAAATCAGGCAAAGCATACGAAACGCATTTTTCACAATTTTGATACAGGTGTGTGACTATACCTTTTCATACTTGGTTATTTATCTCAGTCAGTGAGTGTATGCTGCTTGGATTCTTAACCTGTTTGTTTATTGGTGCATTATAGCATTAGATAGGCATGTGCTCACTCACACTGAATATAATCAATATGTGCTTTTTGCTTCCTTTCCATTGCTTCTAGCTTTTTTGGTACCAGCATCTTGCTAGGACCTATATTTAGACTATGAAAGTTAAATCAATGCGGCTTGCACAGACTTGGTTAGAATATTTGAAATGTCAGAATATGCTGTTCTAGCCTCTTGGTTTTAACATCATTTTGGTCTGAGATGGGGAATGGCTGGAGGGCAAGTGCACGTGCTTTCTAGGCTGATGGGGAAGCCACTAGCCTAGAATATGGGTAATGGAGGACCTAAATTCTAGTCTTGGCTCCAGCTGATCAGGAGTAACTGAAGACAGAATCGTCTTCCTTCAAGCTAGCATAATATAAGCTTGATTGTGGGTCTTAGTGTCCCAGGTTTTATCTGGTAGAATAACGTTCTGGCCCAGTTTTGATGGCAAAACTCTTCAGGAGAAGAATCCCCACTTTAAAATCTAGAAGCTGCTGCAAAATGATAGCAGCTGCGCCCAGAGGGCACTGCAGAAAACCAAACCAACAAAACACATGTATGTTATCTACTTCTGTTTTACCTCCCATTCTCACTGGCTAGGGCACATTTAGGAAGGTGTTGCCTTTTCGTAGTCTAGATGAATAATTTGTGCTTTCAGCTGAGTATCATCTGATTTGTTTGGTATTCCTGACTCACTACCTGTGTGGCAACTTTAACCTACAAATCTCACAGATACAAATGAGGACCAGGAATTATTACCTCAAAAGGTTTGTATGTTTGAGCATAGGGTACCAGGAAGCATATTCAGAGTGAGCTTTTAATTATGCAGTATAATCCTTAAAGCCGTCTCCTGCCCCCCTTGGCTGCACTCCTAGCCTGTTTAGCCCCAAGGTTTTCTTCCTAAACTAGCCTGGCTGCTACACCAAAGCAAGAGATGCACTTAACTACAAGAGCAGCCACCCCTCCCCCGAGAAAAGAAAAACCGGAGGGAAGGTGTTGGAGCAACCTTGTGCCACCAGGTTAACACATACCGTTTCTCAATAATGCCTCTCCTTGTAAACCTCTGCAAAGTAAACCCTGCAGCAGCGGAAGGGCTTGCTGCTACCAGTGGGGGGTGGTGTTATGGACATTAGATTTGAGAAGCTTATACAGCACATGGGCGAGGATAAAGGGGATACAAATCAAGAGGAAAAAACCTGAAGAGATTTTACAAAAAAAAAAAAAAAAAAAAACCAGGGCCAAGTATTTACTGTTCATTCCCCTTGCGAGTGGTGTTACATATTGTCTGCAGTGAGTCATGCTGAGAGCGAGCCAGGCACAATAATAGCTGAGAGCGGTCTTGCAGCCCCTTCGTTATTGCCTGTGCCGGCTAATACAGAGTTGGGCAAAAGAAAGTGATTCCAAAAAAAATTTTTTTTTTCTTTTCTCATTTCCCAAAGGGCCCAGTAGTGATTGTTGGGGCTGTAATACCTTGAAAGAACTGCTAAACTGAAATCAAACCTATTTTGAAATTAATTTTCCAAGGACCGATATGGTGATTCACATAAAAGACATAATAGCTTGAAGTGCTATACAACAAGACGCTGCAGCGCTATATACCCCAGCAAAGTCTTGAAGCCTAAGGAGATTTATGATATCATAGAAAAATTTCAACCTCACCTTTTAGCTGGAATTAGGACTATGGCATAGGTTTCAAAAGGGTAGGTGTTCATCTTACAGTCCAGCTAATTATAATAGTTTGCTCCCAGCTTCCTCCTGAGGAGCTCAGAGATATTCACGCATTAATGAAATGAGCTGTACACACAGCCGTGGGATATACCATATAGATGTAAAGATCCATAGTTTGCAGAAGGAAAAAAAAACCAACCCACCCCAAAAACCAAGGCATAAATTCAGTTCTCTATTTTCAAAGCTTTGAACGGGCACAAGCACCCAAGAGAGTATTTCACTTGATGTTTGGCGAAGATTGAGCATTCTAGGTAATTTTTTAGCATAGTTTATCACAACAACAAAGAAGTGTAACTTCTGTGTTCAAAACAAATCATGTTTCACTGTATAGACAGATCGAAAGATACTGAAAGAAAGATGAAAGATACATGACAAAATGTTGTAGTCTAATAGGACTGAGGAGAGTTTGTTGACCAAATGCCTGGCATTTGTCAGTGTGGAGCAGGAGAAATTGTGTCATGTTGGCTTCACTGGGAAATACTGTAAACATGAACTGCCACTTGGCTGCATCAGGAGACACAGATACAACTGTCAAATTCTTCAGAGACTGTCTCAGGTGTTTTTCTATAATCCCCAACTTCTTTTCACAACACACAATACAGACAGCAAAGCAGAAGTGATTTCCTGCTTGGGAGGCAGCGCTCTACAGAAATAGCCCCTTTCATTTAGGTGGTTAACATTTTATAGATACTTCTCTCCCAGCATGCTGTTCTGGCCCATTACATGTAATAAATGCAAACCACTATAGCCCTAACACGCCCTTTTTATGTACATTGCTGGCTGCTACAAGTGCTCGTCTATCTGCTGAGCACTCAGAAAGCAGCCCAGTGCAGGGTATTTTGAAACACAACTGCCTCTTTGGTGGGGACATGAATCACGGAAGAGCTGCACTTCTGGTGTCCCACATCCACTAAGTCCTCTCCAGAAATGCCTGTTTGCATCTGGGCAATGTCCGTGTTTTCACTGCTGGCTGTTTAGCTTGCACTCATGCATGCGAAGTGACTAATCTGGAATAGCAGGAACCTGTAATTTTGGGAGCAGCTCCATTAGTGGTCAGAGGTACCCCGCTCTTCTGCCAGTCCAGAGACAACAGTGAGGTTTTGCTGCCCTGTAGCTCCAGCCACTCTTCTGAGCTCTGCTCAACTACAACCATCTGTCGGTGCAGCAGGACTGTAGGTGGGTAGAGCAGGAAAGGGCACGAGGCAGCGATGTGTGTGTGGTCTGGGGGCAAGGCCACAAACCTGACAGCGGTTAGGAAATGGTCACAGGCAAGTTCCCTTGTTTCAGAATCCTGAATGTTCACCCCACCGCTAGTTGGGCCCTTCTTTTAAAACCCCACATGAGAAAGGGACAGTTGGATATCCTCCCAAACCCCTTCCCCAAGCAATTGTAATTTAGATTTAGGACAACCGATCGATCAAAAGAAAGGGGTGAGTCTCAGAGGTTTCGGATGAGCCTCCACACGTCCCTAAATATGAGGAAGTGTGCTATACACTCACCGCCAGTAATAACATGGAGCTTTGAACACTCCGGTCTGTTTCTGCAGCGTTAGCCAGCGGGGTTTCCTATGCCAGCACTGCCGAAGTAAACAATACCCAGATTTTGGGAGCGGAGCCTTGCGATAAACTCCAGTTCTGCAGCACTGCCAGGTGGGCTGGAGGAGACGCCACCTTAATCAGGGAAAGAGAAGCTGGGGCCTGGGAATGGCATCGGCTCCTGCTGGAGGCCTGATGACGTGCTGGAGCTAAGGCAGCTTTGCCTGCCGCCGTCAGGACTCTCGGCTGCTCCTTATTAGCACTGTGTCGGTCGCTGTGCATGAATCAGAACATCGGTGGCTCACTCGGCAGTCTCTCATCCCCTCTGCCGGACAGGACTGTGCCAGGTACATGGTAACTTTATGGCGAGAACCCGCAGTGCCCTTCAAAACACAGAGCCCGCTGAGCTCCTGCACCTGCAACTCGGACTGCCGAGCTCGCCTTGCACCGAAATACTTTGACTGCAGCAGTCAGTGTGGCAGGAGGGTGCGCCAGGAAGGAACAAGGAGCACGTTAATGTTTGCTGGCCTTGCTGAACACCGCTTCGGATCCCCTGATTTGCACAAACACGCGTCCCTCAGAAGCTCCGGTGGCGCGGGCCCACAGCCACAGGCGCCGCGTCACCACGGAAGGGCCACCGGCACACCGCTTCACACAGCCCGCGATGGAGGGCCGGTGGGAAGGAAGGGCCCTTCACCTCCAGCGCCCTTCGACGGCAGCGCCACAGGAAACGGCAGCTCTGGCAACATGGCGGCCCAACGGGCGCGCCCGCTGCCGGGGCTGAGGCGAGCGGCGGGGCGGCTCCCCGGGGCGCCTGCGGGCAGGGCGGCGCCGCTGCCACTCGCCAGGGGGCGCCACGGCCCGGGGCGGCCCGCGCACGGCTCGCGGCCGGCGGGGGCGGGGCTGCGCGCGCCGTGGGCGGGGGAGCTCCGGCGCCAACGTGAAGGAAAAGTAACGCCGGAGTGACCGGGGCGGGCGGAGGGGCTGCGAGCCCGGGGTCTGTCAGGGCGCGGCCTGCCGCTGTGAAATTGGGGCGTTTTGGAAGGTTCGAGCCTTCCACGGATTTCTTTCCGAAAGTTTGACAAAATGCTGCTGTGAGCGGGGGTCCTCGTTCCCTCAGCCGTGGCTCCGGGCTGGCAGCGTGGCACGGCGCTGCCTGGCCGGGCAGCTGCTGGGTGTCAGCTGCAGGGACGAGCCAGGCTTCTCGCACCCCTCATGGCGCCCACTGCACCAGAGTGCGGCTTGGAAGCAGCCCGGCCCGGGAGGGCACCTGCAGCCGCCCACCAGCGCCCTGCCGTTCTGGGGCAGCTGCAGGGCCCCCAGCCCTCCTCTTGCCCACATCCACCCAAACACTGGCACCTGCCAGGGCTCCACCAGCTCAACACGCTGGAAGGCCCTTTGCCACCACCCAGCAGTCCAGGTGCCACACCTCTGGCCCTGTTCACTGGTGTCACTCACCTTGGATCCCTCATCTGCCCTCAGACGCATCCCTGCGGCCGCCGGTGCAGTGACAGGGGTTTGCGCTGGTGCGTGAATACCTGAGGATGGAATTTGACTTTGTGCCATCTGTAGAACACAGTATCAAACTCACACTTGCCCCAGACCCTGATCTTTTATTAATTTCTTCCATACAGAGAAGAAAAAAAATCACAACCGAGTTCTTTTAAAGATATCTCTGGAGCCCGAGTTAGAGAAATGGCCTTAGGTGGATTTTTTTTTATTTTTTTTTTTTAACTTGGACATTTATTACAAAGAGAGAATGAAAAGGTGCTGTTTAATCTTTCTTCTCATGTGATCTTCAGTCTCTACCTGGTTTATTTTCCCCACATAAAATCTCCTTTGCTGTCTGGTAGTAGTCACCTAAACAAGTGATTAACAGATGAAGGATCAGCCGGCAATGCTCCTAGCTGCAGGATGCAATGCAGGGTTAAAAATGAAGAAATCCACACTGGTTACTTTTCTGACATGATTCCCAGTACTAACTACATTGTACCAACAGAGAAACTGGTGGTGTAGCAGCACAGGAACTTTTTTCTTTTGAATCTCCCCAGGCCTTCCCATACCTTCTGTCAATTAAATTACTTTTCTTACCTTAATTTGGGACTGTTTAATTAGAGCTGGTTGGAAGTGTTTCCTAACAAAGCAAGGCTATTCAGCAGCTTTGAAAACCACCGATGTATCAGGAGAGAAAGACTAATCTTTCCATTAACTTCTTTCACCTGTGGGTTGCCAGGAGCTCAGGTTTCTCTGCTCAGTGACAGGTTTTCATTTGAATGACTGTGGGGCTGGAGACCTTAAGAATTCTTGTCTCTTCACCAGGTTGCTGGGAGCCAATGTGATCCTCTTGTGTGTGCAGCTATGGGGCAGTGCAGATTCCAGAAACTGGTATGGCTATTTTGGTTTCAGACACCATGGGCTTATATCATGAAACTGTACAAACCGCTGTTCCCAGTTATTGCAGTATTTCACAGTTTTGACACAGTATTTCAACTCCATGGGCACATTCATAGTTTTAGTTAGGAATGAAGGGTTTCTAGAAAGCATTTCTCCATGAAAGAATGAATAACTACTGCTCGTCGCTAACAAAGAAGCCCACCAAAAGGGGAATAACAAGCTTCACTGACTGGACAAAAGACTGGGAAAACTCGCACTACAGCTAAGATGTATTCTTTCTAAAGAAAATAGTGACTTTATAGACCATCTTACCACTTATGCAGGGGAGGTCTGGTTTTACTCCAGTTTTAAATAGGTTGGAATCCTGGCAATTCTGAAGTAAATTATTTTTTTGTTATTTATTTATTTCAGTAGCTTTAGGACTTTATTTTAGGATTTATTGGGATTGTTAAAATAGACACTGCAATTTAAACACAAATTAGAGTTGAGGCTAGATTCCACTTTGTGACTGTCAATGGCTTGTGCAAACAGGAAGTCAAATTTGATAGACTTACAATTTGTTAATTATATAAGAGGTTGCAATGGCTACATGATTTACCGGTAGAGAAATTTACATTTTGTCCTGTTTTAACATATTTGCAGATGTTACTGGTACCATTGCTTCACAGTCCTCTTTTCTACTTTTGGGCTGTGACAGGTTTTTTGTGTGCTATGGATACAGATATAGGTATTTCTGGGAAAAAAAGAAATGTGACTGTCTAAGCAATGCAGTTCAGGAAAAGGAACCCAAATTCTTCCCTATGCCCAGTATTACATCATCTGAAACAGCACATTATCTCAAGATCTTCTGAGGACAGAAACTGCATCACAGTGGAAAGATTGAAATCTTAATTTCCAATAGCGTAAAGGTTCCATTTGCAGTCTCAGAAAAACGAACAGTTGTTAGGCTTAAAACCTATTCTTGTTACAGCGGTAAGTGCTATCTATTGTAGCCTCAGTATCCAAGGAAAAAATTCCATCTGCACAAGGACATTATTTAATAAAAACATATCCCCATTTTGTTAATTGTTCTTCTAAGAAACCTTTAATCGAAAAGACATTGAAGTAGGATGTAGAGGTTAAAGTGAGGTAATTCACATTTTGTTTGTACTCAAAGCTGGTTGGAAACTGCTTTCTGCCGTAATTTGTCTCTATTCAGTGTTCCCACTGTTCTGAAAAATAGATTTGAATTCTAAATTGATACAGAAGATGCATATAAACGGATTTCGCCTCCCCTCCTGTGAGGGCAATTTATGTAAAATAAGTTTAGGCGCTCTACTGACTTTTGTCTCTGGGAACTGGAGTGCCACTTTGCACGTTGGAACGTTGTCTGTGAATTACCTGCCTTAAGGGGGATTGTTAGCACATGAATCAAAAGTGGCTGACTAATGCAGAACATCTCAAAAAAAGGTTTAGACAATAGCTCAGATGCACCAAGATGCATTTTAAATCGGTTGAAGTTAAATCAGGTGCTTTTTAGTCTAATAGTGCTCTTAAGTATAATGTTGAACAATGACTGTGAAAACAGGAAGATCTGGGTAGCCCCCTTTTGCTACAGGGAAGATGCTATCTATTTCTTTTTAAAAGCTGGCTACTTCCTTTACCCGTGGTAATGGTACTTGCTCAGTCTATGTGCTTCATTCATAAAGTAAAAGCACTGTATTCCTCCGTGCCACAAAGTCCATAGTAATTCCCCTCTGAGAAAGCTCCAGAGCTACTTTCTGCTCCTACTAAGAAATAGTAACAGCAGCAGCCTCAGCGTGATGTTTGTCCTTGAGAATCCTGCTACAAAGACACCCATGCCCGAGCTCAGCTCTGGTCATCCGGGATGCGGGATCTTGCAAATGCTGCGTCTCATCACTTCCAGACCTTCAGGGAAAGTTTAAAGTATCTGTGGGCTAAATGCTATTCTGCTTGGTGACAAATGGAGAAGACTGATTTCATCTGGTATAAGGAAGAAAACGGGCAGGTCTGCAGGGTGCCTCCTGCTGTGGCCTCACCTGGCACACTGATCTGCTCGTTTGCTGAATTCTCCCTTTGGGTGTAAAGATGATGCGTGGCCTAACATGCTGGCTCACTCCATCTCCAAACCAGACATCGTGGGACTCTGAAACAGATGAAATTCATTGGTTTGGGCCAATTCTGATCCTACTGGAATGGGAGCATGATAATTCAGTGAGATCAGAATTTGGCCCTTAGGCAGCGAATGTGCAGTGTTTACTACGCAGAGGGTTTCTTTGATGACTTTCTAAAGAGAGTAGAGAAAGCAAACTACTGCTGGACAGAGCAAGTACAACAGGTATATAGTGGTGAGTATCCCTGCCTGCCATGTGGGAGACCAGGGTTGGATTTTCTAATAGGGAGCCAGTGCAGCCCACAAACTCCATGACCCGCACGGACGTTTGCCACTTAATAATTACTATCGCTATAGCACACTTAATACAGAACTGCCATTGTCTTGTGCCCCGTGTTCGTTACCAAAAATGACTGTGGTGGGTTGACCTTGTTTGGATGCCAGGTGCCCAGCAAGCCACTCTTGTCACTCCCTTCCTCAGCAGGGTGGGGCAGGGAGAAGATGGAAAAAACTCATGGGTCAAGATAAAGGCAGTTTAATAAAGCAAAAGCAAAGTCTGTGTGCGGAAGCAAAGGAAAACAAAAGATATAATCTCTACTTCCCATCAGCAGGCAATGTCCAGACACTTCCCGGGAAGCAGGGCTCCAGTACATGTAGTGGTTGGTCCAGAAGACAAACATCATAATAATGAATGCTCCCCCTTCCTCCTCCTTTTTCTTAGTTTTTATTGCTAAGAGGGTGTCATATGGTATGGGATACCCCTTCGGTCAGTTTGGGTCAGCTGTCCTGGCTGTGTCCCCTCCCAAGATCTTGCCCACCCCAGCCTGCTGGGTGAGGGAGGGGGAAGCCTGGGGAGACAGCCCCGATGCTGTGCCAGCGCTGCTCAGCAGCAGCCATACAAAGCACAGCACTATGAGGGCTGCTATAGGGAAAATTAACTCCATCTCAGCCAGACCCAATACAGGTCATTTACTCTGGGCAACAGCTTTTGGAACTAGAAAGTTGAGCAATCAGGCTACTGTTCTCAGCAAAGGACTAGCAATGCTTACTTATTATTAGAGCTGCATGAATGGCTGGTCCTATTTGGAGGAAAGGATGAAAGTTGTGCTGGCAATGTTTAAAAAATAAAAAGGGAGGGGGACACATATTTTTGGATTGACATGAAACCAGACCTTTTCAGACCATATAACAAATGTGGAGGGTTTTTTCAGGTTGAATAAATCATTTCACACTGATTTGGGACATTTTTAAAGGGTTGTGAAAGCAATTTGAAAATCAACTCATGCAGAGTGACTAGAGCAATATTCACAAAACTGAGAAGAAGAGATCCCCTTTTGCATCCAGTGGTGCAAACTTTGACCCTTTAGGTGGGAGACTCCAACCGCTCAGTAATCCTCAGGTCTTCTGGTCAGAAGAATGTCCTAAATGGAAGGCTGTCCAAACCATGCCTCACCAACAGATCAAATGAAACTCCTGTGATGGACGTTGTCTGAGGAAATAGCTCTGCTGGATTCAGGGCTGCTGAGCAATCTGTATGCCTTGGGGTGGGACAGGTAAAAAAACAGCAGAAGCTGTGGTGCCTTGTGTCCCTGCTCTGCCACCAGCCCAGCCCTGCTGCCTGTTTTCTAGGAGATGTGGAGCTTCTGATCAGAAGGCATTGGTACTTGGGTGAAGAAAATGCACTGTGGCAGCTATAGAGGATACAGAGGAGCTTCTTTCTTAAATGCTGAGTGTCCAACCTCACATAGCTCGTGAACATTCACTAGGTAAGAAAACAGGCAAAGACTGTGGTATGGGCTAGTGTCTAGGACACTTATCTGAATTTTCCAATCTCTGCTTCCAGGCATCTTCAAAGGGAAAAAGCTGAAGTTGTCCTACCCAGAATCAGCATCACTGTGGAAGAGGTAGGAGGCCCATGATTTTAAGACCTAGCTTTAAATTAAGTAGAAAAAGGAGCCCATATCTGTCTACAGTCACAAAATTTAGTTGGTATGGCATAAGGATGCTCTTTTCCCATTTTCTGTTGTCTCAGAAATTGTTTTCAAGCCAGCTTGTAAGTCTTGCCTGAAAAGCCAAAGCAAAAAAACTATGGCAAAACCACCAAAACAATCCCTTCTACATTTTGTGTCAGGTGAAACTGTTGACTAAATTTAACCTGACATTACAAGTGTTTGCATTTTTCCGTGACTAAGTGATTCCTTACACTCTCTGTGCTCAGCTCTAGCTTGAGCTCTGCTCTGTTCACCCTCCTTGTATTCTGCTTTGGGAACACCTAAGATACCTGCTCAGTCACTGAGCCACAGTCTCCTCTGCAGGGACAGGCTGACGTGCTAGCTTTGTCGTTGCATTGACTTTTTCCAGCAAACGGGTTCCCATGATAACCACCCGAGGCACTAACAAAATACGGCTTCAGTTGTCCCATTCCAAAATTGTCATCAAACAACTGTTGCCTATGTATTTTCTACCCTGGCAAACGTTTCATCACTCTTTAATCTGTGGAAAAGGTAAGAATTGATACCTCAGCAGTGCTGCTAAAAGCCACAGCCACTTTGCTTTGTTTTCACTTGGAGAGTGTAAATATCTTTTTGGCAGATTAGATTTCTGGGCAGTTCCTGGCTGAAAACACTATTAACAGCACTGACTTCCCTCATGGCCTGTCACAGGCAAGCCATCCTGTGATGGAATGGCAGCCCGCAACTGTTCATATCCATTATTGGGCTTAGGTGGTGTGCACTGCTCTTCAGCATACTGCAAGCAGAGATGGGCCACAGGCAGATCTTCATCTTCAAAAAGTAGGGATTGTGGGTACACACCTTGGGGACATTTTGAGCTATGAAGCAACCAAGCAGTACTGTTTGCTTGCACCCTGGCACTCTCCACCCCCACTGAGACGTTACCTCTTGCTGGAGGATTTTTACATGTAAATCTGGGCTGCCCTGTGGCTCCCCTTCCTCTTCTTTCCTGCCAACCTGGCTTCTTATTAAAGCTCCTGCTTAAAGTATGATCTCAGCTGGAGGGGGGTCTGTCTCCTTTTCCAACTTTCTATCGACTACACATCTTAAAGCACGAGAGGTGGGTGATTTGGCCCCTGCCCTCTTCCAACAGCTACAGCTCCAGGGAACCACAGGAGGTGTTCCCAGCTCTGCTGCCTGCACTCCTCATCTGACAAATGAGCAGGTTTTCTGCCTCACTCCCCATGCTGCCTCTTTGTCCAAACCACCACACATGGGCCCTCCTTTTGTCATCTGTTACTAGCTGTTCCTCTGTGACTGCAGGTTCCCCTGAAAGTGAAGCAGCAGCTTCCTCGTGTGGGGTAGCTTTGCCACGTGGAGACCCGCCGCAGGGCAGCTCTGCTCCCATGAATGCCCCCAGGAACTCGGCTGCCGCTGCGTGGGGCTGTTTGTGCTGTGGGTCTTGGGAGCACTCAACAGCTTCCAGGGCTTAGTGTGTGCCATGGCTCTATCCTGCCTCATCAAAATGGCCTTAATTCTTGCCACAAAAGTCCTCCAGCACAGTACCGAGCCCTCCAGCCCCATAGCCGGCAGCCGATGCCTGAGGAAGGGTATGTGAATAAAGCAAGCCCATAGCAGCATCTCCTCTAAGTAGCCTCCTAGTCTCAGCACTGTTCAGCTAAAGTACATCCTGAGCTGGAGGTGGGGGCCTGTCAGGGGATGGTGAATGCCGTTTTACTGCCCCATGAGACACCAGCTTGGCCAGAATGGCGAGAAGGAGCCACAGCAAACTGACTAAAGCATGCCTGTCCCTCAGTGCCAAAGGCATGCCTAGCCCCACTGAACACACTGCTTGGCTTGAACACTGTCTCCTCCTTGGCCTTTACATCCACATGTCTGAAAAGTAGAAGCTGCTTCCTGTCCAACGTAGTGCTGTGCTCTTGAAAGGAACCTGGAACTGTTCATATTTATTAGATCATCTTTAATATGGGACATCAGTGAGACTCCAAGAGCTTCTATTTGGGTGTATGAACACGAGTTCCCTGCTTTTCCAGTCTATAGCACACATGTGCCTCTTCATTTAGTGCAGATTCTTCCTGTTGGTTTCTGCTGGATATTTCTAATTGCCAAAGTCTCTTCTTAGTGGTCTTTACTTGTCTTTTTCATATGGTCACACTGTAGATCGGACAAACCCGTACCACACTGTAGACTGGGGATCAGGCTGGAGATCATGCAAAGACACAAACATGCTGAGAGAAAAATGAGCTGTCACCCTTGCATATTTGAACTCTGATGCTGTATCTTGATATGCCTGTCATCTTGTGTTGCAGGTCTTCATGGCAGGAATATTTCTAAATCCCACAGGCCTGGTTCTCTGTTTTGCTCGATCTGTTGTAAAGCAAAGAATATGTTTGCTGTAGTTAGCCCCAAGCTACATAAATAAAACTGGGAAAATGGAAGCAAGCCCTATGTTTTTAAATACTCACATGTATCTCTGTCATAATAATGATTTGTGTAGAGTCAAAAGGATCTTCCTTTTTATCCAGCTGCTGCGTTAGCTTTAATCTCAGTGTATAGGTTGAGTTCTGCATTACCCTGTTTGTGGGTCTATTGCTTCAGCAAGGCCCAAATAGTTGTTGATTATTTGAGCTTTGTTTTCAGAGAGTTACACTAGAATAAGGCATTTTCTTTTTATTTTCTGCTGCTTTCCCCCCTTCCATTTTTTAGAAAATGATGCACCACTCTGTCCTGTGGTATTGCCTGTAAGTCTGTGTCACCCTTGTGCATGTATGCTGTTTTCCAAAAAGTCGTTAGAAAAGCCCTTCTTTAGCAGCAAGTGAACTTTTAAATGCTCAGTTATGCTGCACATTGTATCTCTCCACTGGAAATCATTACACTCTAAATGAGAGCAAACCTACTGAGATGGCTGGGTGGTTGAGATCCTCAGGAATGATAACTTTCTTAAGTGCCAGCCCTGGACCTCTGGTGGATGAGCAAACCTGCTCTGTCTGGAGTTCAGCAGGGAGAGCAGAATCACTGAGCTGGTTTTGCAATAAGGCTAGCACTGGGACTGACAGCCCAGAGCTGGAAGTGCTCAGGGAAGGTGTGTGTAGCCCTCTTTGGGCTTTCTCACTCAGTTGAGATTTTCAGCAAGATGGAGAAGAGGCAAAATCAATTTATCAATCACTGTGAAATCCCTATTGCGGACAAGATGTGTTGAATCCCCATCACCAGGGTGATTAAGGAACTGGTGAGCATCTGTGTATAAACTAGATATATTACAACCTGCTTAGCACAGCTGATTTCTTGAGAACCCTTCCAGCCCTGTTTCTGTGAATGGTGGGAAAACAGACGCTTGCTTAAACTATGCAAGGGAGGGTAGGAGGAACTGCTACCTATCATAGCTGCTGCTTGAGATGCTTCTACCGATTGTTTTGTAAGTCACAGGCTTTTGTGACTGAAAAAGCAAAACAAAACAAAACAAGACTGTCCTATACAGCAGGAGCATGCACCCATCTCTTGTTAGAGATAAGTCCCAATACCACAATTTGGATTTCAAATCAGACTACTAGCATCCTTTGCTGGGATGAAGATACTGCTTGTGAAATCGGAGCTGGGATCAGCAGCCAAAAGATGTAGGTGTTTGGGTTTAAGATTTTAACCCTAGCCTAACCTTTTACAGATATTTTATTAATGTTAAGGAAAAGAGGAACAGAGTATGGCACAGTCTAACAAACACACACACCCTTATTATAAAAGCTTATTATGCTAAGATATTTCTGCTTAGGGTTGATTTACCAAAATTAGATTTCCAAGTGTCACAGACACCTGTAGGGCATTTTATGCTGGTTGGGTTTATTTTCCAGTTACCATTCATTTCATGACATTGCCTGGGACTCAGAGACACAGCCAGAGAGATCTGCCGAACACATGAATACTAAGGAAGTGGTTTCCCTAGTAACAATAACCATGTAACAGCTCACACAACTTCCTGCCCTTCCTTACGGGATTTGTTTGTTTCTGTGTTTCTCGCTGGGTCAGATAGAGGAGACACCAAAACTGGAACTGGCTAAAAGGCATCCAGGATCAGTTTACTGGAAGTGGGGAGAGCAGAAAAAACAACTGCTGCATTTGCAAGTGGTGTCATTACAGTTTAGCCTTGTTTTGGTTTATGGGAGTAATCCGGGGGCATGCTCATCACTGCCTCTGAGCACAGGCTGACCAGGCTCAAGTACAACTCAGATTCTTACTTCAGAACATTTTTTGCAGATCTTTTTTTATTTTTTACAAATGAAACTATTTTCATAATGGATTAAGTGCATCTTTGAAACAGTAACTGATTAAGGAAAGCAGAATGGGGCAACAACGATACACAGTAACTATGCAATCTCAGTGCAGGACATTGCTAGCACTTCGGAGAAGGTGACTCAAGCAGCATTTGGGAATACGGAGGGATGTGCTGTGGGTTCAGACTGCTGGTAGGGGGTTGTCTGGCTGGCATGCTCTTGCTATGGAAGAAGAGGGGAGATTCATTCTCTTAATACATTGCAAAGTATTCTTCAAAGAAAGTAGCTATACTGCTGTTCAGGTAGGGGATCTGGTAGGCATGTTATGTATGACCATTAAATTGGGTTATCTTTTTAGTCATCTAATCAACCAGTCTATTTACAGCTCACTTGAAGCCAGGTGAAGCAATTTGCAGTGTAATCCCAGGTATTAAATCTGCTTCTTCAGGGACTGAAAAGCTGAATTCCTAGATTTCATTAGCCGTTGTCCATATATGTACATTAAATGTTATGACCACTTTTGTGTCATTCTTCATATTAAAAAAGGCACTTTTGCTGCAAAATAAAGGTTAGTATTACCTGTCAGCTCTCTGTAAAGCTGTGTCTTACTTAACGTGGTCTGTTCCTGAGCAAGCTGAAATGATTTTATCCGTTGCTAGAAGGGAAAACTGATAAGGGCCAAACTGCAATCAGCTGTGAGTTTACTGTTAAGATAATAACATGAACAGATGCTGTGCAGAGATCAGCCATGCTCTGCTTTTTCAAGATCTTTGACCACAATGAAATCATGACATTATCTCAAAGCCGACACATGTAACTCTAGTCATACAGATATTTACAGCTAAAAATGATAAGCTTGATCCTGAGAGATGCTGGATACACCCATCTTTGCTGCTTTTAATGGCAGTTCTGGGTGTTCAGAGCCTTTGGATCAGACTAAGATCATCTCAACAAATCACAGTGAGGGAGACAGAGAGGAAATGGCTATCAGAAAACCAAAGACAGGCTAAGATTTTATCCTTATCAGAATGAGATGAGGTGGCTCAGAGCATTATACTGATTCTTTTCCTAGGCTATATGAAGTATCAAGACTGGCCAATGCCCATTAGTTCAGGACAACCGCAGAAATAAGCATGAGCACATTTGTAATTAGCACTGCCACTCTCCCAGCATGTGTAACTCCCACTATCACAACATCATCTTCCCATCACAAGTAGCATATTTTAAGCTAGGCATTTTAACCGGTTGTATTAGGGTCTTCTGTAAGCCAGCTGTGTTGGAATCCTTATCACCCAAAATCAATGTCAGACCTGTGCGCAGTATGATCTTAGCAGAGAACCACACTGTTTTGCACTCTCGAGATTGGTGACAGCAATGAAATTATGTTGTTGTCTTTCAAGTTGAACATACGTTAAGTCCAGTCATGTGAGAGCACATTACGTTCTTCGATTAGTAAGAAAACAACAGTTAGTAAAATCTACCTTTTGATGTCACTATTTCCCTGAAGGTACAGAGTCTTGCAAATTATTGTACACTTTAGAGAGCTTATTTCTTTGTTTCTGTTTGCAAAATAAACTCTGTGATTAATACTGAATAGCTAAATAAATCCAGGGGGTTTACATGTCACATGTGCACATCAGCAACAATCCTATAAATGCATATGCAGATGTGAGCACGAATTCAGATGAGTACAGGAGCATGGCTGTATTCAATTCTGAAAATAATAATCCAGCTCCTAATTATGTAAATGGTTGGCTATGCTGATTTAGGTCAGTATATTTATTCTCTGTTTTCTAACTGTACATCAGTGGACCTAAAGACTGTAAGTTGCCAAAGCTGAATTAGATGTGTAATAGAAAATTTACAACATTTACCATTTTGTTCAATATCAAAACATTCTGGTTTTCACAGGGGTGTAATGTGGGTCTTACAGTGTAACAAGAGCTATGATTTATTTGAAAATGTGCGATATCTTTTGTATATCATAGATACTTTTCTCATGAATAAGGAACTTTCCACCACAGGAAGACTTATATATGACTCCCGCTTGTTTCCCAGCCTATTTCTAGGCTAAATTTACTGTAAAGAGAGAGGTTTTGCATCTGTCTGTGTCAGTCCTCCAGTGTATTGAGGTCAGCTTCCATTCTCCTTGGTTCTGATGCCTGCCTGTATAAATACAAATTCCATTTCCATCCTATTATTTTTCTAATCAAGGGTTTGTCATGCAAAAGAAGATCTGAGGTGACTGTGTTTGCCATTATGCAAAACATTCCATTATGATAATATCTTCAGGACAGTCTTATAAAGGTGCCCTGCCCAAAGAAATCACAAAGGACACCAGTGAAATAGTAGACAAATCCTGCATAATTTGCCCTCTCATTTAACATTCAGGCCACAGAGTTCACCGTAATTTGCCATACACATTTCTTCTGACATTCTCAATCTGTACATATGGTAAAAATAAGAACTGGCACCTTTCACTGAATAGATTTCTGTTAAGTGCTTATCAAAAGAAGAAAGGGCTTGTAAAATGCAGTCATATTTAGTACATCCTTTGCTTTCTTTTGCTTTCTCTGCTAAACTCACACTTAGTAAAATCTACAGTCAATGAAATCTACCTTTTGAGCTCAAGTTGTTTCCATTCAGAACAAAGTAAAAAATACGCCAGCAAAGAAAACCTGGTATTTCTTAGAAATTCTCTTTTCTTTCTTATGCCAAATCCCAAGGGGCAGGGCTCCACAGAAAGGGAGTTTATTTTCAAAATCCTTTGAACACAAAGCTCTTAAGTTTTCTAGGACAAGATGTTTTCCTAGACATTCTCAATATTGTACCTTTGTATTAATACTTTTGTCATAAAGGTGAATACACACAAGCGTTTATTGTATATATTTAATTTCCATTAGATGTTGTTTCAATTATTCAAGTATGAATTGGCTTACAAGCAGACTCCTGTGAAGACTTGCGTCTGAGTCTTGGCAAGCACATCGTATTTCTGCAGTTTCTGTGTATTTGATTTGTCTGTTCTCACTTCTTACTGTGCAAATGTGTGTGTTGTATATGCATGTGTGCAAAAGATGTAGGAATGTGAATCTACACTTGATTCTTCATTCAGCAAAACTTCTGAATTTGCAGAGTTTTTACAAGTTTTTATGGTAATGGTTGTTTCTGACCATTTCTGTAGTCAGCCAGCTAAATTTAGGGCTGTAGAAAACTTGGGCATTTTTATTACCATCCAAAATAGGTAAATAGTCCTTTTCTTCTCTGGCTGTTCTAGAGTGTCCTTCAACATCTGGGGTATGCCATTGCTGGTCATTCCTATTCAGGGATTATTCCACTGTTAAACAGATCTTAAATTAATGCAATGTCCAATCATGAACTTGATACCAGCTTTTAGGCCTCAAATGCATTTCTTTTTTTTGTTCTTATTGGCTCATGTATTGGTGTGGTCTGGTGTACCATCATCATTATGATCTTTTTAATTAAAGTCAATCCCTTGCCTTGATTTCCTGACTCCGTCTCTGATCTTTTCAAATGTTTTCCAGTTCTACCTGCAATCTTTTGAACACCTTCCTCTTAACTATCTCCAGTCTTCTGCAATTTTATCTTATTTACTGGAGCTGTTTTCAGTCCATGAAGTAATAATAAATTTGAAAAAAACCTATATGGATATTAGATGTATTATCCTTATTGATTCATAATCTTATAGTCTAGTGTGCAGCATTTGTGACTAAGATACAGGACTGTTTTAATTTCTCTTTACTGAATCACTGATGCTGAGCTGACTGATGCTGATACGGGCGTAACTACATGTAGGACTAGACTTCTCTGTAACTTCCCTTATGTTGCATGTCAACACAGTATGTACTCTTTCTTTTCCAAGATGCAGCTATTTCATCTTCTTGGGACTTGGAACCAGTTTTAAGTTCAAGTCTACAAAACCAGTTTTCCAAGGTGACAAATAATGCTTTCATTAAATCAGACATAGTTGCCAGTGGTGCCATATCATTTACATTTACTGAAAGGCTTTGCTATAGATCTTTCAAAATGCAAGCCATCTAAGAGCACCATTCAGCTTCATGAGAAAATCAAGCATGATTCCATGTCCCCTGCTTCTAAATCAAACTTGGACTTACCCAATTGCTTGATTTTTCTACCATTTCTTACCGCACTACAGGAGTCTCACTACGCACATTTTATAATCTGAAATGCCATATGAGGTTTGCACCCTCTATATCGAATCCACTCAAACCAAGTCAGGTTTTTTCCTCCAAAAGCTTTAATCCACCTTTATTACTCCCCTCCCATCAGTTGTCAATAGTGGTAATTTGATCAATACAGCTTACGTCACACCGTTTCTGGCTCCCTGCTTCCTCTGAAACTGCCCTTAATCTGTTGGCAATTATGTTCAGGATGATTTTTTTCCACCAGTGACTAAGGTTAAACTTCTGAAATTATCTGGCTTGGAAGAATCTTCCTTTCTTTAAAGCTGGTACAAGTACTGCTTTTAGTTCCTTACCTGCTACCTCCTTGTGTTCCTATGTGTTTTACTCAGATACTCTCTGGTTTTTGGCTGGTGTGCTGGCGCTTGCACTGGCAGCCTTCAGCAACTCAGCCATTACACTGTTCCTGCAGCTATCCCAGTTCTGACTGCTTCACTGCTCTTCTCACTTTTTTTTTTGTCTGCAAACATAAGTAGAACCAATATATCAAACAACATAGCTACCAGGACCTTTCAAGTCAGTGATGTCAATATATTTTGTACTTTATTTAAAAAACATGATCAGGATTATTGGACCAAGGCCCAGCTTATCACATCTGCATGCATGGATAATATATCTGTATTTACACTTTTTTTTTTTTTTTTTGAGGTCTGATTTCTTCAAAATGGTCCCCAAGTCAAGTTTCCATCTTCATGGGACATAAGGATACAGCTTCTGAAAACCATCCCATGTGCATTAACATGCATTGTTATGCAGCCAGATTTAAAATTCTTGGTTGCAGCAGACACTGTATGAAGCCTGAGGCCAACACAGGCCATCAAGTCTGCTCTGTGGATCTCTGTGCCTTAGCAGGAACCGTTTGGATGGAAGCTTGCTGTATGTTTCCTCTCCTGCCCTTGCTTCTGCCATAGCTGCTGCTTCTCTCCTTCTGGTGGTGTTCCAGAAAGCAAGCCAACACGACATTGGGTGTTATGTGGCTAGCAAAATGCTCACAGCACTATCTGTTCTCTCTTCTCCCCCATGGTTCTGACCTTAACTGAATCTGAGTAGAGAAATTGTGTGCCTAGATCCACTACTAGAGCACAACAGGTTATTGTGCAGCTGCTGCTCTGTGGTAACTGCTCATTCTTAGCCTGTAGAAAGTAGAAAGGAAACAGGGGTATGAAACTAAAAACTTGTGCATCCTACAGGCTGTGACTTCATAGTCAGGCTGTGGTCACACACACAAAAACCGAAGCACCTCTGTCTGCAGTTCTGGCCATCCAGCTCCAGGCAGATGCTCACTGCAAGAGCTTTTTGAATATCATTGTATTTTTACTAATTCATCTTGACTTTTTTTACTCACTCTTCCTAACTGCCACACTGTCCAAAGACAGTAAAACAGTCAGGCTTTCTGAACCAAACCGGGGCAAAGCCCTGGCAAGCTCAGTGTCATGGTACTGCTGTGTCTGGTCAGAACTGGGCATCTTGTGCCCCGGTCAGTTCAAACATCACTTATTCCCCATGCAGGAGGGCAGCAGAACTGTGAGGTGAAGCATAAATGAGAGGACGTATGCTGCCTCCATCACTGGATGAATTTGAAGAGTGGTCTTGCAAACCATATCTTACCTGCTCAGTACCAAGAGGCTCAAGTACCACAGTATATTCCCTGAAGGAAATGGTTGCAGTTTCTTGGCTATGAGCATGTGAACAGAGCTGTGCTTTCTGTTTCACTATCAAGACTATTATCTGTAAAACTGTACATTCCTTTAATTAAATAGCAAATAAAGTATTTGCTTAATTCTACTTTCTATTGCAAAAACATATGATCGTGGAAATGATGGATTCTGGTGTCTGCCAGCTCCCTGATATCCATATGTGTTTTAGAATCTAGGCAATTAGAGCATTCATGTGGTAATTCCTCCATTATACTTTTCACATTAATATGATAATTTCTTCTGAATTTTTTAGTCAAATTAATTGCATTGAGCCTTATTTTGGGTATACCAAGCATCCTTCTAAAGAGAGTTATTAAACGAACAATTTTTATCTCACTTAAGAATTGCCTTAATAACAACATTCAGGAAAGCTGGTTCATGATCTGATATGATGATAGCTCCAATTTTTATATGTGTTGTGTTGTCAGGCAACTTGTGAGATAATAGAAAAGATCTACTCTTGGCTAGGGAGAGGATGAGATGTGAAGTTTTCTCTGCTGGAGTGCATATGCCTTCAGACATCAAAGCTTTTAAAATTTTCCATAGAGCAGAATGGAAATGGGACATTTTATCACCTGGGGTGCTGCCTGCTCCCTACTGCTTTGCCTGCCTAGCAGCTCCCCAGGGCAGGAGCAAAAGCAGTTCAGATTAGAGGCCAGAAGTGGGGGCGTACTCCTGGCTGTGGCTGTGGGCATCCACTGACAGTAGATAGATGCCAGGACAAAAAAAAAAAAAAAAAAAAAAGAAAGGGGTAACTGTTTTATTTGGGAACTTTATAATGACAACAAACCTCAATAAAGAAGCTCTATCCTGGGCAATTCTAAACCAAGCACCTGCAGGAGAAGATTCTTTACTCTTTAAAGGCTCTGACCTTCAGCTCTATCTACTCCTCCAGCATAGCATGGAAATAAACTGTAATTGTGTAGCACTGCCAATCTATATTATAAAGACACTCTTGTCATAAGATGGGATAGATGTCTGGTTACAAAATGGGAATGTCCTAAAATACACACCCATTTTTTTTATCATTAGTCTACAGGAACATGAGAAAGCTATGCATGATGAGTTCAGAGGCAGATGCTACACAGGCTGCATAGAAGGTCAGGGAGCAGCAGTGAGAAAGATGTGGTGGTCTCCTGCAAATGCAAAAGGGGTCTCTGAACAATGTCAGATATGAGTTTGGAAGAGTGACATTTTTATTTATTTTTATTGGGTGATTATGCACTTGTGAGAAATAGAGGCCAAGACTTGGGCCTGGGAAAACTAATTATGCTTGGAATTTATCTTGATAAAATATAAAGGCAGATTATGTTCCTTGGGTCAAAAGTTG
This sequence comes from Falco punctatus, assembly GCF_963210335.1. Taxonomy (NCBI): domain Eukaryota; kingdom Metazoa; phylum Chordata; class Aves; order Falconiformes; family Falconidae; genus Falco; species Falco punctatus. Next base: position 75,683,605 of record NC_137583.1, read on the forward strand.
TTAGCGTAAGTATGAGATTATGAGTTCCTTGGTTTTTTACTGCGTTAAGAAGACAGAGAGAGAGAACTTTTTAAAGAAAAAACAAGAGTACTGAAATAATGACTATAAGCATACAGAGAGAATTTGTTGATTAGGGTGGTAGGTACTTCTACAAAATGTTATTTTTGCTGATTTAGGTGTCCTGTCCATTACCTCAGCCAAAGGCTGTTATCACAAGCTCTGTAGTAAATAACCCTTCCCATGGTTTGTCCTCCTGTTTCTAAAAGATGATCTGATTCTCCTGGACTGTTGAGCTCAAAATAAATGGAAAAAAGTGGGAGATGATCCTTTTAAAGGTAAAGTACGTGCTGAAGGAAAACTAATTTTCATGTGCTGTTAGTGGCAGCCAAAGTACCACTTCCTAGATACAGGCCAAAGGAAGAGGAGGTGAAATATTTGGGTACACGCTATAGGCTATGTACCCATGAAACTTCCACTTCAAATGCCAGCCAAATCTTCTCTTAACTGGCTTGAGACAAATAATCACCCAACACTAATCAGCAAAGTTAAAATGCTGGTTTTTTCAGCCTTGTTTTTAATTGAGCAATTCCATATCTAAACTTCTTGCCCAATAGTTACTTCAAATACTTTACAATGCAGTTTAGTTTTTAATCCTGAAAATGACAATCTCAGCCTACAGTTGAATTTTCGTGTTGGTGATCATCACTACTGACCATCTGCCCCTGGTCAAATTTATTTTATTAAGCCCTTTATTTATTTCTGGAGGATTTGCTGCACAGTATGATAAATACCTGTCTGTCAGCAGGATGTTCTAACCTTCATTGGACAGGCTTGTTGAGAAGCAGTCAGGACTCTTTACCTCATATCCACAACATAAAAGGGGTAGAGTTTGTGTCTCCTTTCCCACCATTTAATCTTTACGGAGGGCTGCTTCTCCCATGAAGAGATCTGCTCTACAGTGTGAGTAGAGGCACTCACAGTAGGTATATTGCAGGTGATCTGGCTATTAAATTAAGTCCATATGCCCAGTCCACAGTTTTTCAGTGGCAGGCAGCTGTCTCCTAGAAGTAAGAGAGCAGTACAGCTCCTTCAAAAACAGTGGTCTGCCACCCACACTGGTAGAGATGGCAAGACTGCTATGCACCACTGCCCTTGGGGTTTCCCTTCCTATTAACTGATAATGTATGTGCTGCTTACACAGTCTGATGTGTAATTTAAATTGCTATTGACAATGGCATGCTGAGAGAGACATTTATTAGTTAGAGCATAAAAGGGAGGTAGGGAAAAGAAACTAGCAACGAAGCAAGTTAAGTAAACAAATATAAACATGCTTAGTCAGAACAGTCATCTGTCATACTGATTGCTTTTGAGATAAGAGAATAGATATTAAGAAGCTTGTACACTACCATGACAGAATGCAGTTTAAGGTGATAGCCTGTCCACGGCTATACTCTGACTTTAAATAAATCCATTCTAAAGAGTCCTGCCATACACAGCAGAGGGGCCATGATAAATGATGGCCTCGGGTCCTGTTGCCCCTCTTTTCAGGGGAGTGAGTCAGCATCAAGGTGATTCAGGGCCTCTTCCACTCCCAGGTCCCTCAACCTGGTGATCCCTTTGCAGTACTGGAAGGAACAAAATGAGGGATTTCTTCCCATGTTAGTCACCTCAGCAGTTGGTTCGGTTATGTGTAGATTTTTAATTTCAAGTCAGAATAACTAATGATTAAATTTGCTTTGTGAAGGTGCGGTCCAAGCTGCAGCTTCATGACTGCTTGATGCCCATCAAAGCTGGGGCTTTGCCAACAGGAGCCATCTCCTCTCTCCCATCTTTCAGCTTGTGCCTTCCCTTTCCCCTCTGCTGGCACTAGTACCCCTGCAGGCATGCCAAGAGCTGGAGAAGGGAACTGATGCAACTGGAAGTGCAGCGGGTTTTGCTGGTAAGCTTTCAGCTGGGGCAGCGCACCACCGTGCTTCTCCCCACGGCCCCGCAGTGCTGCTGCATGCTGCATGGGTGGGAGAAATGGCTGGGAGTGGGAAGAAGTGTGGGACCATCTCCCTCAGAGGCCTTAAAACAATTGTGATTCACAGCCCTCCAAAGCTTTCCAGGGAGGAAAAATAGGCCTCAGGAAAAAGAAATGTGTGTGCCAGCTTTAGGTTAAATTCCCTTTTCTATCACAGACTTCCTAGCTGACTTTGAACAGGTCATTTTAATCTCTTTCTGCCTTAGATTTCCCTCTCCAAAATGAAGACAGAGCAGCACTTTTATCTTTCAGAACAAACACATAAGAGATTTTGAGGTGCTGAGGTGCCCAGGTACTCTGGGAATAGGGGCACAGAAAGACTTTTGATAGGTCTGCAAATATTTTTAAAGTGCTTCTGCCTCAAGCTTCCCTTTTTAATTGCCTTAATTGTAGACAGCATTTGTAGTGCACAGATAAGTTCTTTGTAGCTTAACATTTTGTAAGCATCCATGCTTTTGGCAAATCATTGGTGTAACTGAATTCCAGATAATAGAATTGAATGTATAATGATGAGATACATGGCAAAGGATGGCAGGGTTTTTTCAGGCTTTAAAAACGTTTTCACTGTGTTTCAAGTTTCAGTAACTTTTAGTGGCGCCACTCAACAACAGAGTGAGCAAGCACTCCATGGTGAAAACACCAGCTGTGGTCTATTTTACACACAGTTACCTTTCAATCAGTCATACCATAGCATTACTCACTCCATCCAAACCTCCATCTGATCTGAGGAGATCAATTCAAGCTCATCAGACCTGATATTGTAATATTTCCAACAGGGCTAATGTATGGTTTTGTTTGTGACCAGACCCATCACTTACAGGACTTCAGACTAATAAACTTGCTTTAATACAGAGCAGACAGAGTAGTTGTTTGAACCACAAACATTTTTCCAGAAATAGATGACAGTACTGCATCAATACTGTCATTATGGTCCTCTTCCTAGTCTAAAAAGCTCTGCTCACAGAGTAATATTTGAAATGTTTATCCCTAGAAAAAATATAATTGGTGTAGCCACAACAAGTAGTAGAATATCTTTTTTGCCTCAGAATTTGAGATTAGAATGTCTATATTTATAGCTAAAGGAGGATGCCACTAGAAATAACTATTTACTAAGGTGGTGACATTACTATAAGGGCAGATCTTCATTCATGAAGAAGTCAGTCTAGTATTTACAAAACTCAAATGAGAGGTTACAGACTAGTTATTCTGGGATACATCTGTCCAGCTCTGACCATCTGATTTTAAAGGGCTGATTACCAGAAAGCACAGGCACCAGCACTTTTTACATGTAAGGTCCCTGAAAGATGCTGGGACAGGCAGTATTCAAAGTCATTGGTCTATTTCTGAAACCACATTTCTACATTTTCTCTCCAGCTTTATCACATACTCTTTTTTTGACCTTGGAAACACACTTCATTTCTCCATGTTTAAGTTCCTGCATTTAGAAAATGGGTATTAAGATCATAGATGCAAAGCTGCTCTAAGTTTATTGATATTTGCAGCTTTCAGAACTCATATGGGTGGCACTGTACAAAGGCAACAAGTTTTTTACATTTTACTGAAGTGGTTCATTTTTCAGCTGGCCACAGTGTTGACTGCAAATCTTCAATGTGTGGACTTGCCAATTTGAAGAAACAACTGATTTAACTAGATGTTTTTTCAAAGACATATAGAGAAATTGGTGCAGCCCCATCATGGAGATAAATTTGTATCAGGCTGAGTGCCTCGTATTGATTAAGCTTATGTCAGCAAGGAATCAACTTGCTAATTCCATGAAAGGCACTTTTAAACTGAAATAAGAGTGTCTACACAGGGGGTTAATTTAATATTGACACTTTTTTTTCCTGAATAAGACAAGCCTTTAAGCCCCACATCCCTAGTGCTGTGCATTTCAAAAGAAAAAAAAAAAAAAAAAAAAGTACAAGAAGTGGCATAGTAGACATGGCAAAACCAATCAGGTTTAAGATATATCCTGTCCTTGGCACTCTGAGTGCAACATTGGCTCAGAATTAGGCCTGCTATGATTTGAAGCATCTTTAAGTCTGCTGCTATTTAACACATTATGTGAGAACAGTTATGTCACAGTTTTTTAATGGCTCAAACGATGCTGACTAGCATATCCCAGAGATGTGGGTTCAAGGTTGTGGTTTCATGGCAACCTCACTTCTGCTGAGATCAGATGCAACTATGAAGTCTTTGTATCATGCAACCTGGAAGCAACAAATACATCGTTTGTAAGAAGGAGGAAAAAGTGCCTCCCCCAAAGCAGTTTGGCAAACCCTTCTGCTTCCTGTGGCAGTGGTGTAGGCAAAGTTTAGGATGAGCTGCTGCTAGCCCTGATCTGCCAAAAGGAGGACCCAGAACTCCATCTGTTAATTACCATCACACACCTACTTGGAAGGTTGTGTGTGTAGACACATTGCACTGTATTGCAGACTTCTAAGCAAACATTTAAACCAGCGTCTTCATTTTTAAAAAATCATGATATATTCAAAGAAGAAACTATACAACTGTAAAAAAGTATACAAACAGAATATAAAAACTCAATGGCTTTTCAAAAATACTAACCTGTTCTGTCTGTCCAGCTATAATAAATGGCAGAGCAACAGACAACATCCAAGAGAATCACATCAGCAAAATGCTTCCTGAATTTTAACAATTATTTCAACATTAGTTGATTACAACACATAAAAATCAGAAGGTAGACATCCCTTATTTTCCCTTTCCATCCCTTTCTATTGCTTTCTATTCAGTGTTCCTGTTTTTGTGTATAACCTTCTTCCTGAATTAAAGAGCTTCCAAAATTGAAGAGCAAGCAAGAAGTCCTCATCTCCCTCACTTTCCTGATCAAGTACATAAGGATGGAATTTCCCTTGCTTTCCAAGGGTGTGACTGGACCTTGCTTCCAATGGTGTGACCACCACTGACAGTCAAAGCGGGGAAAAAAGAAGTGTTTTCCTCTGAAAATACAGAAGTATTTAAGCATGCCAGAATCTTCTGGATGTGACAGATTTAGACATCCAGCTGTTGCACTAGCTGTGCTCCCACATGTGGGCTGATTCATGCCGAGCAGACTTGAGGCTGAGGGTGTTGCTGCAGTGGTATGCTGCTGTAACGGGGCTGTGGCTGCTGAGACTAGTGTCCCTGACATGACCTGGATCAGTCCAGCATGAGACTTTGAGATAAGGAAGAAAACCTGGATAGACTCTGTGGCACGTGGCCAGCTGAAAGGAACAGAAGATGAAGACCTGGGACACTGAGACAATGTGGGCTCTCCTCCTGGTCGTCAGTGCTGGGAACTCTGCAATAGTTAAGCACAGACTTTATGTCAGCAATACCATATGAAAGTACACAGAACTGCAATAACCAGCCCTGCAGATGGTAAATGTGTGGGTTTCCACAGATAAATCCAAATCCAGTAAAAATTACACAGTCTTGTTAGTCACCATGGAAAACAGAGACGTCACAAAATCCAAAAGCAAAGAGTTCAGATGTGCAATAGCTTAATGTTCTGACAGGGATGCTAGGGGAGGGGAGGCTTGAATGCTTTCTGTTTGGGCTACATGTTGTGATTGCATACGTAAGCTGTACCAAATGGCTACCTGTGACAACAGGGAATGAAACTTTGCCACCCTTAAGGTAACATTCGCTACTGTGAACTTCAAGATTTTTCTGATGTGCTGCTGCTTCTCCCCAAAGGTTGTGGGATCTGGCTAAGGATGGTTTATCTGGGCCCCAAGTGAGACAGCTGATACGCTCCTAGAGGTGCTGCAGCATCGAGCAGTCCCTGTGCAGCTGAGCTCAGAGAGCAGGGGAAATGCCAACCAGAAAAGTCAGCTGCAGAACTGGAGGAAGGTCTAGAACACTAACCCTGTCTATCCTGAAGATAATTCTTTTCACACAACCAGTCCAAAGTTTCTGAAAAGAATTCACTTCAAAATACAACTGACCCTTCCTATGTAAAGAAGAAAGTATTGAGGGGAGAAGAAATGCTTACAAGCAGACCATAGTGGCACATTCCTTTCAGTCCTGCTGGGCAGTTTGCCTGTTTATGCTGGTTAAATATTTAAAGCTATCTTTCCAAAGTAAAGCAAAAGCCCAAAATATTTTTTCTGAAGTGAAAGTTGAGATTATCATTTAACATGTACCAAGCCACATTCCACAGAGAAAGGCAGGCGGTGTGGGCTGCGAACTACAACCTGCTCTGATCTCATTCTGCTCACTGTCTCAATAACATTCATGGAAAATACGTGCACAACTAAAAGACACAGAAAAACAACTTTCCTCCACTCTATCCCCCCACCTCACACACATACCTTTTCAATTTGTGTATCTTGGAATACTGATGCAGAAAATATGATCTGAATGTCATTTATAACAGTGGAAATGGGGAGTAATTTCTTTAAAAGGAGCGTACTTAAAGCACAGCAAAAGCAGTATGAGGCCAGAAGTAAAAGCTCATCACGTAATTTCTTCTTGCATCACAGCCTTGTGAAGCTCTACTCACTTCCCTCGCATCTGTGAAATCAGCAGGTCTACCCCTGGGAGTAAGGATTGCCGGCTTAGGCCCTTAAGTCAGCCTCTCTGTGTTTGAAGAACAAGAGAGAGTCTGTGTTTTCAGGCACTGTATGTAACTGTAGAAGAACTCACTCAAGAAAGGGAAATAAAAGGAGAGTAAAAATGTTCGCATTCTCTCTGAACAAAATGAGCTGTGATCTGCAATTGCCCTTTTAAGAGTTGTGACTTTTTCTTGTTCTCCTGAAAACTTCTGGCAGCAGCAGCCAGGCTGCAGCCCCTGCGCCTCTCACCCCAGCGCAGAACGTGTCAGGGAAGGCAGGCAACATACGGCTTTAATTTGCAAGGGATCATCTACATTTCTTCTGAACAGAAAAGAAAACCAAATCAAATCTCCATATACTCAATCTATCTTGAATAAACAGCATTAAGGAAAAAATGCTGTGGGTATTGGGAGGAAGGGACTCTTTGCAGCCTGCTCTGACTGCGCATACCGTTTCTCCTCTTGCCTCTTTAAAGCACATGAAGTTGCTGTAATGGGGGCCTGACTTACACCAGTGCTGGTCAAAGATTGCTCTTTATTCGCAGCCCATGCTACATGGTAGGAGTTTGCGTTACAATAGGTATCACACAGCAGGAGTAAATTACCACTGACTTCAGTGGCTACAGCTGCATTTCCATTCTTTTTCCTGTTCCCACACCCCCCAAATACAAATAAAAGTACAACTTTTACCTAAATTGACAATCACAGACTAATACAGCCAATTAATAAAAGGCACATATAAAGGCATCTGGGATGAATTTGAGGGTAAGATGACCTGGGCCACCTGATGGTAAAAGAATTACTTGCTATCTTGTCAAATGTCTGTTAAGAACAACTGCCTCTGCACTGAGATGACATTCCGAGCACTTGGCTGCACAGCCGTGAGCCCCTTCACTGCAGTAAGTATTCTGGCTGCTGACTCCACCATCGCCTAGGGTTCATGTTCAGCTCCTACTGATTTTCTTTGCCAATCACTGCATGTGTTTGTTATTTTTGTCAGCACAGGCATACTTCCAAGAGTCTTCTAGATGTTCCAAGAAATAGTCAATGTCCAAGGTAGGCTTTTAAATTTTAAGAATTTTGTTCTTCTGGCAAGACTAAATCCATGAGATGCTATGGCCTATGGCCCTGGGGCTGACAACTATGTTATTGGCATGTTGATAAGTGAAAAATACCTTACCATGCAACTGCAAAGGCTGCTTGAGAATCTTGTCCAGATACTTTCTCTCTGGAATTTTGGTTTGTAGACCTGTGTGTCAACTCTAGGGTCAAACAACTTAGCTTAAGCAGTATATATTATCTGGATTAAGGATTTTATCACTAGAATATATGATAACTTTAATATGGCAATATAAGGGTGTACCTTATTTCATCTCACAATTTGTGATATATGACACTGTAATCACCTCTCCTTCATTTCACTGCATTTACACTCCTTGTACTGATTCTTCAGCAAGCATCCCTGCCTGTGCTTTGTGAGGGCTTGATGTGATGTGTACTGCCAGGACTGAGAGCCGAAATGAGACCCGCCTGAGCTGTGAACCTGTACTCTCTCATCTGGAAACCCCTAGGTCACTTCAAGAGACTTCATGAATTTAGTTTACACATTGCTGCCCATCACAGATTACATACTTGAACCCCTGTCTCTACCAAGCTATCAAAAATCCTCCTTTCCTTCCATCCTGAACTAATGCCCCTGCTCCCCCAAAATATTACCTGTTCTTACCAGCCAAGATTCATGCTCAACACCAGACAAAAGTCAACTTTTGACTTGTCCCACTGTATTATGATGATCTTACTTTTAACCCCTTATTTGACATTTAAATAACAAAATCTTGCATAAGTTAAAAATCTCATTATCTGAGCATAACTTTTGGTTTAATTTGGTGGACAAATATATATTTATGCTATCATCTGCGCTTAGATTTTATTAATTTGGGTCATCACTAGCCTTACTACAAATATCTTTAGCGCTTATATTTGCATTATCTGCATGTAACATAGGCCTGTGAGATAAAGCTGAATAATTTCTTCTAGAGAAGCAAGTTTTCCTTAAATGCTATGGAAAGGAAACATTCACTCCATCCTATTTCTGCCAGTCAATTAGAGGAAAACAAGAAAATACTGCAACTACTTTTTGCTTTGTTTCTTTCCAAAATTTAAGATTTAGATAGCTTCATTTTTTTCCACTAAAGATTTTTGTCTCCCATCCCCCATAACAAGTAAAACCAGTACAAGCCAGCAGCCTGATGACAGCAGCAGAGTAAGGATACTACTGGGAGGCAAAGAATGTAAGAGGACAAAACTCTACCCACCTGCCTGAGCCCTAATTTCCCCTAGCGGCTACTGTAACAAGTAACATCAGCACATTGTTTTGAAGTAAAAGCTGAAATTCCTTTTTATCAAAGGTATGATTTTAATGCCCACATTTTGGGTTATTTTAGAACGGTAAACTGTATGTCTGTGGCAAGGGGGAAGAGCACCCATGCTTTAAGGAAGACACTGTTTGTAAGAACATGATTACTGTTGTACTGACCCAAGCAAAGGTGGCACGCAGTCCAGTCTCCTCTCTCCAACAGTCACCCCTGGTGGATACCTAAGGAGTCATTAAAAGAACAAGGCAGATACACAGTCTCCCGTGGATGTGATGTGCAGTACTGGGGTGGCATGAAGAAGTAGTATATTTTATTAGACCAAGATATATAGGTGGAAAAATGAGGCAAACTTTTGGTCATACAAACTTTTCTTAGGGTTAGAAACACCAACTGCAGCTTTCAGTTAAGAACAATTGCTTAACATTTACTAAGATACTTATTAAGTCAGCTCTGAAAGGAAGACAGTAGCTTTAGAATGCAGGACGTTAATCACGTTAATGATGCTAAGGATAGAAGAAAGAGTGGCATTTATTAACGAAGCAAAAAGGAGAGACAATTTCCTTACAGTCTGTTGATTTGGAGAGTTAAGGGCGTGTGTGTGGGGGGTGTGTGTGGAAGCAGAAGGAAAATATACTGTCAGACCAGCATCTCTGCCAAGTCCCTGGGTTTGGGTGTTGGGCAGAGTTAGGAAACCTAGTTCCCATGCTCACTTCTGTGGGACAAGTTCTGTAGTTTCCCTTAAGGATCAGGTTTGAAAGAGGAGAGGGAGAATGTCCTGTTCAGTGAGAAACACTCCCTCACCAGCAGCACAGTGGTTTGGTCTATGAAGACAGTCTCTGGGAGTTCATGCTCGTGCTGGTGCTCAGTGGTCATTTGCAGCAGCAAAACTACCAGGAAGGCAGCCCTGCACAGGATGAAGTACATTACAGTCCTGGAACTGCAAATGTAAGACTGGATGATGCTGATGGTTTGCTGTTCATTGCTGTTGTAGCGGATGGGCATCAACACATCTTACATTTCTTGCTGAGGCATGGTTTACACTGATCTGGTGTTTTGGACCACAGAGAATTATGCTTCTAATGATGAGTTCTGTGGTTTGGGGTGCTTGAAATGTAGGACAAATGCTTCTGGGAAGATTCTTTCCATGCAGGATTTTCTTCTGTTACATGAAAAATCGTTGAACAGTTAAAACCAGCAAGTCCTAGGAACCTTCCTGAACGTAGCAGCTCTCAGCCCTCATTCTTCCCCCCAAAACAACCCCTTCATTCCCATTTCTACTTTTTCTTTCTGAGCTGGTTTCACTGATACACCTCTATCTAATTTCTAAGAAGTTGTTCTCAAGTTGCATATAGCTTTAGTAGTTACTGCTTCAGAACAACAAAAAAATATAGCTTGTTAACCCCAAAATTTGCCTGCTTTTCCTTCTATACCAGTTGGTCTGAAAAAAGCTATTACCTACGTGTACAAACCTTGTCCTGTATAAAGTCATCTTCCTCCTGGAACAGTTTTCTGGATTGCTGCACACAGCCACTTAGAACAGTGACTTTTCAGTGTTTTCCAGTTGGAGAAGTATTTCCTAAGTATTTCAAATGCAGACACCCATAGACAGAATTTCAGCCAACTGATGATGGACTTAGGCATCTTAATTACCTTTCCTAGATTGTGTGATATGTCCCCAGGTTTGAAGGCCACAGGCAGAATTAGCCATGTTAGACGAGTTAGGAATTCACACTCCTTTTCTATGAGAAAAAGCATGTATAATACATGTTCCTCTCTAAAGATCCAGTGTCCAGTTGTTTTAAGATCAATAGGAAAACAATACTCTCATTTAGGGTTGAATATAAATTAGGGTTTGAGCTACAAATAAGTTAGTAATGTTAGTTACTGATGTAGATCTGAAGAGGAATATCCGTAGCTTAAAACTGTAAATATGATATGCAAGGAATCAAACTTTTTTTAGCAGAAGATGGAAAAAGATATAATCTGTGCATATCATTTTTGAACTACGGTCCTCTGAGAAGAGAGTTTTTGACAGAACTCAATGAACCTCAGTAAATGAGGACATCAGCAATCGGCATATTTAAGGTTGTGCAATTTCTAGACATGATCCTGCTCCTGCAGTCGTTACACAGCATAGATCTTGCTATTAATTAGTTTGAATGTGGGACAGCACTGCTGGGAGAAAGTGGCCTAAATAGCATGGTCCAAATTTTATCTGTAGCTATCCAAGAAATATGGATGTCTTTTATTAACCCTTGCCACCTGTGACAGCTAGAAATAAATGCAGGGCTTGTCTTATTCCTAATGGATTTTTGCAGTTTGTTAGCGTGTAACATGGAAAGGGTGGGAGCATGCCGCCAGAGAAGGGAGACAGCTGGCCCGAGACATTTCATGCCTGGTTCAGCCTAAATGGCAACATGAACTGTCGGACAAATATGAGGACATTCACGCACATGACGCAGAGGCTTGGTTACTGAATGCTTGGAGAACATGGCAGGATTCTCCTCCTCCTCCTCTCCAGGAGCACGGTCTATTATTCTTATTGAATTCCAGCGAGTACAGCATATCCCCCATTCAGCCTCCATCATTTTTCCAGGCTACACAGTTCAGAAGAACCAACAGGCCCTCCATTCTGCATGAGCAACGGGGCTTGAGACGTGCAGAAACGGCCACTGTTGGTGGTCACTGTATGCCCATTCACCTCCTCCCCAGAATACAGCCAGTATTTCAAAACCCTGACGGGGAGGTATTTGCAAGTCACGCAGCATTCACCCGGAGTTAAGCTGGCATAGCTGCCCACCGGGCAGCGGGAGGAAGAGGAATGGGAAAGCCCTGTTGTGATTATTTCCCATCTCAGGCTGCTGCTGTAGGCACAACAGGAGGAAGACGCACATAAAATACTGGCAGTAGCTCAGCAGGGAGATACTCGCCGGGTGTCTCTGGAGGGAGGCGAGTGTTGGCCACCCGCAGGTCCCCGGTTGCGTGCGAGATGAGCATCGCGGCCCCTGCCTTCGGACCGCCGCCGAGGTGCTACAGCAACCCTGGCTGGGAGAGCTCAGCCCTGCAAAGACGCTCTCCGGCTGTTCGCGGCTCCCTACGGCTGACCCGTGACAACAGCACCGGCCACCCCCCGGCCCTGCCCTTTGCCATTTGGCAAACACGGACGCCCGCCCCACCTCAACCCCCACCTCCCCCTGCCCCTGCCGGGCCGTGAGTGGAACCGAAATCGGCGCAGCTGCCTTTCCGCCGGCTGAGGCGCCGAGTTCGGTGGGCCCTGGACCCCACCGGGGTGCGCAGTTCAATGGCCTCAGTCATCACCGGGGGAGCCAAAACCGACCCCCGGCACAGCCGCCCCCGGCACCCCGCCGGCTCCGCGCGGCAGCCGCCGGCGTCCAGCCCAGCCGCCCCGGCGGGACCGGCCCCCCCTGCCCCTCCGCACTGCCGAAAGAAAGGCACGGCCCCCCGCCCCCCGATCATCCCCCCGCCGGCACGGCACGGCACGGCACGGCTCGGGGCCGCCCCCCCTGGCGGCGCCCCCTTTCCCCCGCGCCGCCCCCGCCTTTGTGCGCGGCTTGGGGCAGCCCCGCGCCCGCCTGCGCCCGCCCCCGGGTGAGGCGTTGGGAGACGGTCCCTTACGCAGGAAAGTTCGGCGTCGGTTTCAAGGCCCCTCCCTCCCGGTGAAAGGCAGACTGCGGGGCGCCTGGAAACCGGTCGGAGGGAGCGCGGCGCGGCGAGGCGAGGGGCGCGGGCTCGAGGGGCCGGCACAAATGGTCAGGCGGCGGCGGCGGCGGCGGAGGCGGCGGTGGTGGTGGTAGGCGGAGGCGCGGCGGGCGCTGCCGCCGGTGCGGGCAGAGCTGCGCGCCGCGGCCGCGCGAGTGGCGGCCGGGGTTGCCCCGTCCCTGCCCGCCGCTCCCTTCATGAGTCGCAAGTTCGGGCCGGGAGGAGCAGCGGCGGCGGCGGGGCGGCGGGAGCCCGGCTGGGCGGGCGGCACCGACTGAGCATGGCCGAGCGGCGCGGGCCGGCGGCGAGCGGCGGCGGAGAAGTTGGCGGCGGCGGGGAAGTTGGCGGCGGGCGGCGGGCGGGCGGCGGCCGGTGCCCGCGGCTGCCGCCGCCGCTGCTGCTGCTGCTGTGGGCGGCGGCGCTGCCGGCCGGGGGCCAGCCGCCGGCGCCGCAGTACAACGGCGAGCGGGGCATCTCCATCCCGGACCACGGCTACTGCCAGCCCATCTCCATCCCGCTCTGCACCGACATCGCTTACAACCAGACCATCATGCCCAACCTGCTGGGCCACACCAACCAGGAGGACGCGGGGCTGGAGGTGCACCAGTTCTACCCGCTGGTGAAGGTGCAGTGCTCGGCCGAGCTCAAGTTCTTCCTCTGCTCCATGTACGCCCCGGTGTGCACTGTGCTGGAGCAGGCCCTGCCGCCCTGCCGCTCCCTCTGCGAGCGGGCTCGCCAGGGCTGCGAGGCCCTCATGAACAAGTTCGGCTTCCAGTGGCCCGACACGCTGCGCTGCGAGAAGTTCCCGGTGCACGGGGCCGGCGAGCTCTGCGTGGGGCAGAACGCCTCCGAGCGCGGCACACCCACGCCCGCCCTGCGCCCCGAGAGCTGGACCAGCAACCCCCACCGCGGCGGCGGCGGCGCTGGGGGCTCGGGGCCCGGCGAGCCCCGCGGGCGCTTCTCCTGCCCGCGGGCGCTGAAGGTGCCCTCCTACCTGAACTACCGCTTCCTGGGGGAGAAGGACTGCGGGGCGCCCTGCGAGCCCGGCCGCCTCTACGGGCTCATGTACTTCGGGCCCGAGGAGCTGCGCTTCTCCCGCACCTGGATCGGCATCTGGTCCGTGCTCTGCTGCGCCTCCACCCTCTTCACCGTCCTCACCTACCTGGTGGACATGAAGCGGTTCAGCTACCCCGAGCGGCCCATCATCTTCCTCTCGGGCTGCTACACGGCGGTGGCCGTGGCCTACATCGCCGGCTTCCTGCTGGAGGAGAGGGTGGTCTGCAACGAGCGCTTCGCCGAGGACGGCTCCCGCACCGTGGCGCAGGGCACGAAGCGGGAGGGCTGCACCATCCTCTTCATGATGCTCTACTTTTTCGGCATGGCCAGCTCCATCTGGTGGGTCATCCTCTCCCTCACCTGGTTCCTGGCCGCCGGCATGAAGTGGGGCCACGAGGCCATTGAGGCCAACTCCCAGTACTTCCACCTGGCCGCCTGGGCCGTGCCGGCCATCAAGACTATCACGATCCTGGCCCTGGGGCAGGTGGATGGAGACGTCCTCAGCGGTGTCTGCTTTGTGGGCATCAACAACGTGGATGCCCTGCGGGGCTTCGTGCTGGCCCCCTTGTTCGTCTACCTGTTCATCGGCACCTCCTTCCTGCTGGCCGGCTTTGTGTCCCTCTTCAGGATCCGGACCATCATGAAGCATGACGGCACCAAGACGGAAAAGCTGGAGAAGCTCATGGTGAGGATAGGCATCTTCAGCGTCCTCTACACGGTGCCGGCCACCATTGTCATTGCCTGCTATTTTTACGAGCAAGCTTTTAGGGAACAGTGGGAGAGGAGCTGGGTCACGCAGAGCTGTAAGAGCTATGCCATCCCCTGCCCCAACAACCACAGCAGCCATCACCCACCCATGAGCCCTGACTTCACCGTCTTCATGATCAAGTATCTCATGACCTTAATCGTGGGCATCACGTCGGGCTTCTGGATCTGGTCTGGGAAAACCCTGAACTCCTGGAGGAAGTTTTACACCAGGCTCACCAACAGCAAGCAGGGCGAGACCACCGTCTGAGACCCCTGCCCGCTGGGCCAGGGGGGTGGCGGGTGGGTGGGATGGCAGCCGGAGGACCGGGGCTCTGCCTTGGGAAGCAGCTCCTTATCCAGCCAGAGCAGACTTTGGGGACCGCGACTCGCAGCCGCAGGCGGCGGGGGGCGGAGGACGAGCCAGGTGGGGACCCCCGCCCCGGGGCGCCCGGCTCTGCCCTCCCGGCACCGCTCGGGCCGGCTCCGGTAGGAACTGAACACTGTCAGGTTGGGGGAGAGGGATGTAAATAGCCTCTGTAAGATTTTGTAAGTATATTTGTATTTAAATTACAAAAATCTCACATTTTTAATTATGTAGGACACTTTTTACCAGTTTGCGGATTTTGCTTCTCCCCCCTCCCCTTTTTTTTTTATTTAAAAAAAAAAAAAGGCGTTGGATTTTTATTTCGTAGGGCAGGATGGGAAAAACTGCCGGTAAGAGAAACCAAAACAAACCCCTTTCTTCTCCCCCACACAGGTTTTGTAATGGCTTTGCTTGGAGTTTCAGTTGCATGAGCAGCAGGGCCCGGAGCGCGGCTGCCGGGGGCGCCGCCTGACGCGGGCTGGGGCTGGGCCGCGGCCCCGGCCTGCCGGAGGTATGTGGCGGTGGAGGTGGGGCTGGGGCTGGGGAGGAGCGCCGCTTCCCGCCCCGGCCCCGCGGGGGGACGGACCCCCGCCCGGGCCCACACGGCGGAGGGCAGCCGGCCGCCCGGGCCTGGCGCAGCGACGGCGCTGCCGCTGGCTTCGGCCGGCCGCGGCGGAGCCGGGCCCCGCTGACCCCGGCGGGCGCCGCCGGAGCCCTGTGAGGGGGTAGAAGCGACACCCAGCGCGGGCCGCGGTGCGCCCGGTGTTTCCGAGGGCCCAGAGCCGCGCCCGGCGGCCCCGGCCGCCCTCGGCCGGTTTTACGGCATGTGTTTGGGTGCACCGCACAGCTGGAGGGGAGCTGGCCCGCAGGAGTTGAGGCTGCACGCCGCCTGCACCTGTAGCACGTCCGACGGCCCGGGCGGCGGCCGGGGAGGCAGATGCACCGAACTTGCCCGACGCCGTGTTCCGCGGGGCCGGCCGGCACCCCCGGGCGCTGCCCCGCCGCCCCCCCCCTCCCTCGCCGGGCGGGCCGCGCTGGGTGGGCAGGGGCAGCAACGGGCTCAGCAAAAAGCTCTTCATCGGGATAAAACGTTGTATTCAGGTTTTATTACCACCCCCACCCCCCTTTAATTGGATCCATGCGCTGGCTCTTCATTTGGGAAGCGGTGGAGCGGTTGCCATTCCCCTGAATTTTTACTCATTACGCACTATGAGGGTGTGATGATTTTTGCCAGTAGTAAAAACGAAGGAAGGGAAAAAGAAAACCGGAATGTTTCAGCACTCTGGTGGGATGCGAGACCTCAAAGAGCCTCTGTTGTCTTTTTTCCCCTCTTTTTGTCGGTACAGTAATAACATTACATACTATACTGCAGAGATAAGATACCATGTGCGCAGTATGTCTACTACCTTGTATGCTCCTGGGTGTATGGGATTGTGCTTCTTAATAATAATTAAAAAAAAAAAGGTTAAAAATGAAACTGTAACTTTTGACAGATGCATTTGAATATTTAGTCCTCTGTATGAAAAGCAGCAGAATGCTTCTCTCCTGATTGTATTGTTTTAAACTTTTTTTTTATATACAAATGCCTGTATTTAGGTTCATAAACATTATCTATGGCTACCATACCCTGAAATGCAAAATTATTTGAATTTGGTATGCATTTATTTCTGTTCATTATCACAAGATCATCTATATTTATAGAGGAATAGAAATTTATATATATTAAATACCATATTTTTAATTTCTCTGAAATAAATTGAGGTTTTGTACAAAACTACAAAACTATCTTGTCTTTTTACATATTCCTCTTACTAAAATACTGTGTGAAAGCAGGATATATACTAGAAGATGCATGGGATTCCTTTTTTCTTTTCTTATGTTGAGTTCACAGTAACAAGCTGGAATTCAGTGTAGGAATTCATTGTGCATTTTGGTTTTTATCTCTGGGCCGGTCTAGATTAATCCTTCAAAAGAAGTAATGTAAACTGTTCAAGATCTCTGACAGGGTATGGTTGGTGGTGTGAAATCCAAGAACAGATCTGCTATATGGCAAGAGAAGAAAGAAGCTCACTAGTTGGTTTTTTTTTGTTGTTTGTTAAAGAAAAGGGTTCTCTCAACTTAGCCTTTCTTCTCCCTTTGCTATTAAAATTATAATAAAAAAGATTTTCTCACTGCTTAAAATGACACTCAGACCATGTTGCAATATTGTCAGAATATTTTAATGAGTAAAATAGTTTTGTTTTCCTGAATTTGGAATGTTTGGTTAAGCCAGAATTAAATGGTATGTTCATGGAAGCATTTCAGCTTTATGGAAAGTACATGCATTCTTAATTCAATACTACACATCCTTCCCCCCCCCCCTTTTTTTTTTCCCACTAATTAATTGTTCAAAGCGCCATTCTGTAAGCACGGGTTTGTTAGGAAGAATGCCTCTTTATGAGACTTGATGTCTGATTTCCAGTTTTGTAAGCTTAGTAGCATTTCATTCTATAGATCCAGAGGAAGATGTCAATGATTTTTGGCTCATTTACTTTTTTCAAATTGTGATGCATAAAGAGCCATAGAGGAGTAAGGGAAGCTTAACAAAATAATGAGGTGAGACAAGAAAAAGCAGTGTTTCTTTCGTAATTGTAAAATTTGTTTTGCATAAACACAGTTCCTGTCTTCTCAGATATTTTTCACGTTTTTCTCTTCTTCCCCCTACCCACCCCCACCCCCGCGTTTTTTTTTTGGGTTTTTTTGGGTTTTGTTTTGTTTTTTAATATTTTAGCATTTAAAATTGTACAGGTCAGCACTCAGCTAATGACATAAAGTGCAAGCCATTCAATTCCAGTTGCAGTGGAATTCTTTTTGGTCAGCGTATAATTACATTTGAGCCATTTTGACTGATCTGTTTTCTTGCAGCTGAACGTATGTACTTTATTTATGCACAGGAGAACACAGTTATTTGTAATACAGAATTCATATTTATGGTAGGGATGGGAGGACTGATATTTCTAAAAATACTTTTTGAAGAAAAATAGTGGAGTTGTCATTTCTACATGAAGTAAAATGTTAATATTTGTGATTCATGATTTGAAGCAGATATGGATCCTCTTCAGTTCTTTGGAATTTTTCTCATAGATTCCAGAGCTGAAGCTCCATATTCAGTCTTGGTTATTTTAATAAATATACTAGAGAGCACAATATGATCATCTAAACATCATTCAAAAGAGCAACCCCCTGCTTTGTTGTTCGTTAATTTTTGTGAACTTCCACAGGGCAGTAATTTGCAAAGGTCACAGTCATTACTGAATGCTGTGGTGCTATCTGTATGACTCACCTACCTTTTTATACTTTTTGCAACACATAATGGTATTTGAGACTCTTTATTAATATGATACAAAGGTGTCTTGCATAGCTATGTTGCAGTCATCACTAATGTTTTACCTCAATGTTTAAAACAAATCTACCCAATGCTTCAGGGAATTTAGATTGGATTTGTGACTACAGTCTGTATAATTGATGTACCATGTTCACCAGAGTCTCACTGTATACAAAGAAGCGTGTTGCCCAGTTCTCTTTTCCCTGATTAATGTAAGAACAAAACTGGTGTAGCAAAGTTTGTTGCACTAGAAGTACTTGTTAAAGCATTCCTTACTCAACAGCTTTGCTTTTTCATGGGGTGTATTTATAGTCTGAAATGAAGAAGCAGTCAGAATCACCATTCCCCTGAAGAGGGCTGTAGCCTGGAGAGCTGAGGATGCTGATTTACTGTTCATCCTTCAGCAACAGTAATGCTTTTTAATGTAGTGGCAAATTTGTGGTATTGGAATGAAATTATATGCCGTTTCCATAACAAATCCTATTGGGAAGGAGAAGGATTTCTGGTTTGTTCATATAGTAATGCCCCAAATTTCTGGTATATGTATACTCTATTGAAAGTGTTGGTTTTTTTTTAACTTGAGTGCAAGGCTGCACTCAAGTGCAGCCTGAATTCTGCCTGAGTTCTGCCCTCTGGATGATGCCCACCCTTCTGCTGCTATCCCAGTGCTTGTTGCTGGGCAAGAGTACAATTGCAAGTGGTGCTGAGGATCCCTTTCATTGAAATGGACAGTATTTGCATTTTTTGTATTATTCAAAAGGATAATAATTAGGCATGAGAAAGTCTGCTGCATATGCACAGGATGAGTATTTTTCAAAATGGGCTATGGACTAGCACCTCATCAGTCTTTTGCCCCTCCCAGTCACAAGAGACACCTTCCAGACCAACATGGTGATCCTTTTGAAAAGGTTTGCACCCTGTAGCTGTCCTGAGAAAGCAATCACGGCTTTGGACTGATAGACGTTTAAAATTTTTGAGTGTACTTTCGCAAAAAGTTCGCGTTTGTGTGACATAACTCCTCCATCCCAGTGCTGCACAGCCTCAGAAAGAGCTTCAGCTAGCAAAACTCAGGACAGCTGAACCAGTGGTAAATTAAGTTAACCACTACAGAAGTCAAGTGCTTACCTACACAAAAAAGGAAACTGAGGTAAGGCTGTGTTTTCATCCAAACTGACCCTCTAGTGCTCATACCCTGGAAGTGCATGACACTTGATAGATGTTTCCGATGACAGCGCTACAGGACTGTGTGGCAATGCTGTGCAAGATCAGTTCCTGAGTGTCAGCCCCCCCCCCCCCCCCCCTTTTTAATTCCCTTAGATTTCTATTAGTTGTTGTTTGCACTTGTTGAACCCAGAACATTATTGCTTTTCATGTTATGCAAGCTTAGAGTGAATGGATCATACGGATTCTGAATTCAAATGTTGATTTCAAAATGCAATACGTTTAGCTGCTTGGTCCCGTTTGAAGTGAGAGTTGCTCTTGGGTCCATAGTTATGGGAGTTTCTCATAGTTGTAAATCTCTTGCCTCTGTTGTTCATCAGTTGAGCTGGAAGGCTTAGGCAGCGATTCACACTCATATGGAGAAAGGGAACTTTTTTTTTTTTTCTTGCTTTGGACCGAACCTCTTGCTGCTTCTCTGTTTACAGTGCAGAAGTGTCATCAGAGAAATGCTGTGCTCTGAAGCTCCTGATCAGTTTTGAAATAGCGGTACCATAATTTTAAAAATGGGTTAGCGGGTTTGGGAAGCAAGGCTTGGTGACTTAGTGCTGAGGCTTTGCTTTTCACAGTTTAGTTTCTAGAAGTCTCCAAGCATCAAACATTTGAAGATATGAAACAGCTACTTAAGGACAAACCAGGCGTACCAGGCTTAGGTCCTGGATACATTGCAAGCATTATGAGCACCATATTCATTAAGGGTAGCCCAGTGAAAGTGTTAGAGCAGACTAGACAATACTATGCCATATAGGAAGAAAGGCATAATTGCATTTACTTGCCAACTGAAATTTACTCTGCACCTTTACTTAGTCATTTGAGGTCACTAAATGGAGAAGCAAGTATCATTTCTGTCATATGGGAGAGATTTCAGTGTATTAGCAAAACAGGCCCTAATAAGCAATATGTAATAGTAAGTGTAACATTTTCCAGATAAAAGCAATACAACTCTGATAGTTTAGTCATAGACCATGCTTTTAAAAAAAATAAATACTTTTGAGAAAACATGCAGATTTTGTAGGCCGTGACAACTGTGTTTCACATCTCCACTTGTGTTTAGTCTAAGCTTCAGTATAACCACATCAGAGAGTCTTTCAGGCATGAGGTCTTGCCCTTGTTTGCATTCAAATCAGCAGCATTAAGTTGCTTATCTTGAGGTTGAGTAAATAAGCTCTAGTCTTCTCAGACAACACTTAATGAAAGCCCACATTCAGCCACCGACCTGGTGTGAAATGCTGCTGGGCTGAGACCTCACAAGCCCTGTCTTTTCTCATTATCCCAAGGCTTTGTTGCAGTGTGTGTAGGTACTGGTCATGACTGACTGCACCAAGGTGGAAACCTCACAATCACCATTAAACCGATGTAAACATGCTGCACTGGGAGGCTTGGGTCAGCCACCATGTATTTTTGGTGGACTATCTCAGAAACAGTTTCTTCAGAAATACCGAAGTGATAGACTCCTGCTTGCAATTAGCTGTCTTATGGATAGTTGCATTATTAGTGGTCTGCAATGTTTAATAGTAAGGTATTATCCTAGGAGATGTGAGGCTGCGGTATGTCAGTGCGGCACAGTAGACGGAACTTGTGCCCCTTACGGTATCACCAGGATCCCTCTGGGTGAGGGAGAACAGTGGTTTTGTCTAGTTCTAGTATAACTTGGCTAATATTAATTACTTGCTACGGCACAAATGTAAAAGTAATTTATCATGGGGTAGTTTGATGACAAAGATCATAATAAAAATGAAAGCGGCCTGCATCCCTCAGGTGGGATGTCTTGATGCTGTTCTGTTGCATGCTTGTTTGTATAACTCAGATCTTTTGTAACTGTTTTACATTCTGTGACTCAGTGCTAGTCTTATTGGTGTGTTTAAGTGAGACCAACAGCATGACTCACTGATGCTGTATGGCTTGTCCTGTTGTGTTGTTCAGGTTAACTGCTGCTGCTTTGTTACTGGTAACTCGTTTGACATCCACTACCACGCTCAGAGTCCTACAGAAATTAAGGACAGGACTGCTAGCCACAGGAGTGTGCAGTCCATTTGAGCAAGAAAAAGAGTATGTCAGCCCCCCCTGCCCCCAGCAGCTTGCCCACCACCATTTCAACGCCTGCTGCTGCATCAGGGACAGGACCAACACCTTCCATCAGAGGTAATGTCTGTGTTCCTCGGCAAACTCCACAGGTACCCTGCTGGCAGCGGCATGGCTGGGGCTGTGCTGAATTGGGTTGTTTTCCTGGCTGCCCAAGTGATGTGCTGGCTCTTTTGGTTTTTCCCCCACCTACCTAGGGTGGAGGCTGTCCTGGCTGCTCTTAATCCCTGCATTTGATGGGGGAAGTTACAGGCAGTATGTGCCAC
Source organism: Falco punctatus (assembly GCF_963210335.1). Classification (NCBI taxonomy): domain Eukaryota; kingdom Metazoa; phylum Chordata; class Aves; order Falconiformes; family Falconidae; genus Falco; species Falco punctatus. The sequence continues at coordinate 75,705,378 of NC_137583.1, forward strand.
CACGGCATCCCTGGCCAGCCTTCAGTGGCTCCTGTTCTGCTGCTTGCTTGCCCCGTACCTTCTCTGTAACTCCTCTGGAAGCTGTCTCTCTCCAACCATTGCCAGAATATAACACATTTAGATCCTAGTTTATTCTTGAGGACTGACTGTGCGGTGTTCATCACAAAATCATTGCTGTCCAAACAGAGAAGTGACTTGCTCTCAGGTTGTTTGACAGCTTTTTTATTCATGACATTTTATTTTTAAATACAAGCACAAATACTATCCCAAAGGAGCTGATCTTGAGTTAATATTGAGAGTATAGTGTGAGCAAATAACGATTTTCCACTTGTTCAAATTCCGATATTACTGTGCATTATGGTAAATGGGCTTTATGAAAAATTGAGAAGAAAAGGGTGCAATCACACCTTCATGATTCCCTTCAGGAAAATGAGGGTTTCGTTTATACTACTTATTTATACTACATTTATACTACTACTCGTGTACAAATGCATCTGAAGAGGAAATAAACCAAAATAATAAAATAAAAGCCAACATAAAATCTCAAGGTGGGCTTCTCAAAATATTTATATACATGAAAAAAATTGCAGGATAAACAGCTCATCACAAAGTCAAGAGTTTTGCTATGACTTGTTAACTTTTCAGTACTTCTTTGTCTATAATGGTAAAAGCTTCACTTTTCTGTGAACACGGGTGGGAATTAATCACTTCTTAGCATGAAGCCCTCTGTTAAAAGACTGCAAGTAGTTGGTTTATTTACTTCTCAATGAAAAAGAATTCTAATTCTGAGGGCAGTGAAAGAAAACTTTGCAGCCTGCTTGGGGGTTAGTATTTTGTAGCGCTGGGCACCTCACTGTTCATGAAATTAATGGAAGCAAATGGTGTTCAGCTGCAAAGGTAAGAAAATGGGTTCTGACCAGTTCCACTTGGGAGCTGCAACTGGGGTGGCTGTGCCATGGGGTCTGAGCGCCGTCTCTGCTTCCTGACACAACAGCAAAGATTTGCTGAGCAGTGGAGCATACCAGCCCTGAGCCTGCATGTGGCAACAAATGGTGACCCCTGTGATGGACGCTGCTGGACCTGGCACCCTTGGTGGACATGGAGGGAGAGAGATGGAAATGGGCCCCTTGGGAAGACAGGGGGCTATGGTGTGCAGGCAAAGCGAGGTCAGAGAGGGAGGAGGAGGAGGGACTGCTAGGGGGAAGGCTGTAGGAGATGCTTGTCTGCACAGGCCAAGTTTGAGACGATGAACTGGGAACTATGGCCGTGCAGGATTGGTGCCTCTCCAAGGGTAGCTGAAGGCCGTCATAACTCGGATGTGGGAAGGGGACAGCTTCCCAGAGTGTGGGGTGGTCCTCCGGCACGTGTCCCAGAGTCGTGGAAGATGGAGGTGGGAAAACAGCTTTTGTGTGGGTGTTTCTGAATCACAGCAAGCCGTAACCCTGTGTTGCTTCGCAGAAGGGGCAGAAGCAGGGTGGGCTGCAGAGCTGGGGCTGCGCGGGGTGGTGGGCCAGGGAGCAAGGCAAAGTGAGGAGGAGCCCAGCCACAGCCAGCTGGCTCTAGGTGGCAACCACAGAGTTTCTGCCAGGTTTCCCTGGATCCCATTTTCCACTCCAAGATTAGAAATCTCCCCTCAGGGGAGAATGAAAAGGAATTTGTGTGGTAGGCTTTGCTATATTTCCAGCTGACTTTTTCCATAGAAGTGGGCAGTTGGTCCCAGTGTTTCTTAAGATATCTTTACAGTAAGAGCAAAATCCCAGTTCTGCTGAAGGCAACAGCCAGCTTCCCGTTGGCCTCAGGAGGGCTGTAATTTCATCTTGGCTTCAAGATGCATTAGGAAGTGCATGGAGATCCTGGGGACAGAGAAAGGGAAAGTAAAAAAAAGATTTCTCATCCAAAAGCTGTTCATAGTGCTTCATTCATTTAATCAGGATTCAAAATATTTTCAGTGTTTTTCTGATCCCGTTTATTAAGAGTATAAAGGTACTATCCAGGGGCAGACATTATCTAAGCATCTGTGACTTCGCTACCTCACTCCTCTGTTTTGTCAAAAAAAAAATATCAAGATTAGTTTCTCAAAAATGATCAGTTACAGAATGCTTGTTTTGAATTTAGGATCCTTTTTTTAAAAAAATAAAAAGTTGTAATCTCTGTTGGAAATGGGGCTACTTCTATGCATGCTAACAATCCAAATGTCAGACAGGTTTTTCTACTATCATTTGTTTTTCCAATTCTTTGTAAAAGTCCCATTTTATACTTTCTCAGAAGTGATTTTTCTTGCAGCAGTTCTGGAAATAGCTTTTTCTTCACAGCCAGTGAGAGTATGTGTACCATCCGTGAAGGCAGCCTGGAGAGCAGGCACAGGCAAACTGCAAAACAACATAACTTGTGGAATTAACACTTCACATTGACACCCATTAAAAATATTCGGAGATTGACTCAGCCTGCCCATGTTGCACAAATAACATGCTTGGCTCTGACTGATTCAAGATCTTATCTGCTCTCAGCGCAAGTTCAGTGTGGAGGGCCTGATCCTGTTCTCATTAACCTCCAAAGGAGTTTTGCTGCTCACTTCAAAGAGAATTACATCAGCAGCATTTGCAGTGAATCACACACGGTTCCTGTATCTTTTCCCTTTTTTCTTTCTCTCTTTTTTAAAAATTATATTCCAAACTACAGCAAAACGAAAAAAAAAGGCTAGGAAGCAGTCAAAATAGATCTGCTGTCTGTTGAGCAGTATTGTTGCATGAGAGTTCTGTTTGTTTGGAGTTCTTAAGTGCAAATTGAGAATAGAAATTAGCAAGAGCTGAGATTACCAAGGGCTTAGTTATATTTGTAGCTGAGTACCCTCATTTCCCATCATCCCTGTGACGGGAGCCTTGCATGACGCATGGTATTTCTTTGCACTTTGCACAACTATTTGGAAAGAACTGGAGCTGAGCCATGGTGTGCCGCCATTGGTGATGGATCCATGTAAACAGCAGTGCCTACAGTGGTCACTGCAAACGGCCCCGCTAAGCCCCGGGAAGGCAACTACGTTCTGTCTTTGTTTTCCCTGTGCAGAGCTCTTGAAAAGAAGGAGGCACGTATGGAGAAGGGACTGGATGGAGCAACCATTGGGGATTTTGTTTGTTTTTCTGTTTCTTCCAGGCTGTCAGATTAAATAGCAGAATGAATTCACCTGTATTTTGCCTTTTTCGTTTTATTGTTTTGTAGAAGAAAAGCTTTGTGACTCTACAAATACACTGACTCTTACAGCGGAGGGAGCAGCAAGCACGTCGCTCAGGCATTCAACATACTTTGTGTGCTTTAAAAACCTTCTTTGTGCTGGAAGAGCGCGGCACCCTGAGTGTATCACCCATCATGGTGTGCACCAGCAAAGTCTGCCCGTGGTTCCAGAAGAACCATCCCTGCCTGTGGAGGCTCAGAGGGACTCCTTGCCTCTAGTGTCCCCTTTCCTCTACCTCCAGGCCATAACCACAAGTGCCTGCCTCGATTCGGGTGCTGGTCTCTGGTGCATGTTTGTCCATGAGGAAGCCGTACAAGATCATCATCTGCTGCTACCTGGCACCCAATGGTAAGGAGATGGTGAGAAACTTAGATAGTTACTCCTGTCATCTGCCAAACTCAAAACCTTAAATCTCAGTTTAAAGGGTCTTGTATCCCCATTTCCTAGTCTCTGAAGCTCACTTACCTGGTTTCAAACCTATGAAGTCATCCACTGTGGGGGATGCTCTGTGCTGTCCCGAGGGAGTAAACATGAACCAGCTCGCTTCTAGTCTTTGAGGGTTTTTTTGCCCCCTGCCCTACTGTTGCCCTGTTTGATTCTTAGTCTGCCTTGCCAACTCTTCTTGTCATGCCAGAAGATGGTTTTCTCACCCTGATGCTGCAAACACCCTCTTCCCTCCTGGCTGTGGGCAGGCATCCCTCCAAGGTGTTTCCTTCTCACATTGGCAAGTCTTCTAACACAAGAAGTGGGGCAAATGACATGTGGGGACATGAACCTCTGCTTTTTTCTCCACCGTAACTACCTCAGCCACTGGGAACTTTGCTGTTCTCTGGTGGGTCCTGATGAGTGTTGCCATCTCAGCCTGTATGGCTCTCCACAAGCGTTCACTGAAATGCAACAGGAGTCTGAGTCTGCAGTTCAGGGCTTAGTGTGCCCAGTAGGACTTAAAGACTGGGTCCACATGTGTGCTCTAAGGCCAAGAGAGTAGGAATAGGACTCAAATTTTCTGTTTCTCCCTTGTGTATCCTCCTTAATAGGTTATTGTGTGCTCTCTTTTTTTCACAAAGGAACTGCTAAGGATCTTCAGTTTCTCATAATGCAAGATGGGAAGAGGACTGAAATTGTAAAGTTTCAGAGGACAGGTAGGTGACCTGTTTCCAAAGCGTTAGTAGGTAACCTCTTTTCAAGGCATCATGACAAGTGTCTGGTGCTTGGCCCTTTAGTTTGGCCCTTGCACTCTGTGCTATCTTCTTTTTGGTGTCGGAGAATACAAAACCCCTTCTGAAATCCACTGGTGAATTTTTACATGGCTAAAATGGAAGTAGGCACACACTTTTAACAGTAAAACTGCTGAATGAGAGAAACATCCAAAGGTTTTGGTGGAAGCTCCATTATTTGGAGCCTTTAAATCCAGATGAGCTATCTTCCCAAAAGATAAGCTCTTACCCACCATTAAATTATCACATTTGATGCAGCTATTACTGATACAATTCTGTGGCTTGTTTGAGGCAAAATACCAGGTTAAATAATTCTAAATGTTACTTCTGGGCTTAAACTCTATCTGTCAATGACAGCTGGAGGAGTTCACCTGAGCCTTCTCCAGGCATCCTGCAGTGACTGCATTGCCTGGCATTTGAAAATTCCTCGGATGTTTCTGCTTCGTGTTCCTCTGTGGACATCTTCAGGGAGGTTCATGGGGAGTCCCAGAGAACACCCTTAAAAAATGGTGAGAAGACTGGGGGCAGGAGCACGACTGTCAGAAGCCACGCTGCTCAGCAGCTAGATGGAAATGCTGCAAGGGTTTGCAAAGACATGAGCCATGCCCTGCCACCACTCTGCCCCTCCAGAGTGAAAAGGATGGAAGAAGTAAAGGAGGGCAGCACATAAACGTGACAATAGCTTGTTAAGAAAGCCTTGATATTCTTCTGTCATGCTCCTCCTGGAAAAGAATGATTTTAGATAATCACAAAAACATGGCTTGTGGCAAAACCCAATCCCTACCACCTCTGAGTCTGCTTAGAAGATGACATGCTTTTGGCAAGTGCTTCAATAGCCACTGAAATGCCCAGTGCATGTTAACGATCTAACCAATAAGTTATAGGTTCCTTTTTTTTTTTTTTTTTCATTCATTGAAGAACATTGACAAAACTGCAAACACATGTTTCTGCTGCTAAAGCTTAGTCTTATCACAGTTTGAAAATGTGGAAAATCAATTACATGCTTTGAATTACTCCCTTTATTGCTATAAAAGAATTTCTTCATTCTTTCAGGGTAGTGTACACTTGGTAACATCTACTGCTAACAGGCTGTTAGGACTTTCTGCTAAATTAATACACTACAAGTAAACTAAACAGAAGGACAGTGGAATGCTAAACATCCACTTTCTCCTCTGTTGTGGCTGTGCTGCAGCTTGGGAACCCTCAGCCTTGTTGCTACAACATCTGGACAACATTTGGGGCTGTCTCTCAAGTGCACGGGTGTGCACCTCCAGTGAATTTTAACTTTCAACATCTCTCTGCCTCTAATCTATATTTAATGTTTCATGACTAGTAGTCAAAGAAACTTCAGCTAAATATCAGGTTGGAATGAAAATGATCCTTGGGAAAACACTTATTTTCAGCATTCGCCGGCAAAGTATCTGTGACAGAGATGTTCCCTGGAGATTTGTAGCCCATTCTCTCACAGTAATAATAATTAAGACTCAAGATTACTGTGCCCACATAATCAAAGATCGCTTCATAAAACGTACTCCCTAAAGGGACAAATTCCCTGCTCCTAACTGGATGTCAGTCAGAGGGATCAGCACCCCCAGGGATCTGGAGTCTTTGCTTGCCCTTTTCATTACCGTGTTGTTAGCATTGTGTTACTCCATATTCTTCTCAATGCAAATGAGTAGGTAATCATGTGTAAATCGTGCCCTCCAGAAGGTACATGTAGTGAGTTTTTTTCCCCAAATCTACCACAGGGATTTCTCACATGGAACATAATTACATCTCTGCCATATGGGCTCATTTATATTCTATTACAGGTTAAGCTAATACGACTCAGAAATATGCTAAAAATACCTCAAAGAATTTTGAGCACTGTCAAAACACTTGTCATTTCTTGCTTGCCTGTTTGATTGTGAATGACTTTATATTTATTTAGAGATCTACAGTGCCAAGTAACTACAGAAAAACAAAATCAGGCCAGTTCTGTGTTGCCCAGTCTCCAAAAAATACTTTAAATGCTCTCCCATGACATTCTCTTTTGGTAATGGCAAATAGATCAGTGAACAATGGAACTGAAAAAACCTCTAAGACATATTTACCTGCAGCAACACCTCTGTGGCTTTTAGTTTTCCCAGGAGGAAAGGAGCAAGCGTTTCAGTTGTGTAGCTTTGTCATCATTAGGCTAGATCATGCCTGTGTTTGATGTAGTTACTTTGTCCTGACAGAGCTATACTCATGATTTAGCCGTAGTAAAAGTACAGACCTCTGTACCCACAGAAGAAGGGCTATTGTGGAAATAACTGTTGCCTAAAAAATGATGGTAAGATAAGAACAGGTCAGCGGTGGGTATCATAAATAAATTCTTCAAAACTGAAGCAACTGAAGGGTGTATGACGTTGTTTTCAGAACTGTGTTACTACTATGGAAATGTTTAATTTCACTGTAAGATTTTATTTGACAAGATTTTGTTATTATTATTTTTTCACTGATTTTCTAACAGTAATAGCAATAACTTCACTGGTTAAAATCTGGGTTTGCCATAACCAATTTTATTCTTTTTATTCATACATCCAGTATTTCATCCTTTGAAATTTGATCAGGTTTCCATTATTCCTCTAGCTAAGAAGGAATCACACTGAAATTAATACACAGTCAGGAGGATTAGGCCAGAGGATGGGAGAGGACCACACTGGACCTGCACATGATACTTCAGATGATACATTGCAAAAGCAGTGACTGACCTTTGTTCCAAGGGAACTCTTACTAAAAATTGGACTTGGGTTTTGAAAACAGGAGCTGTATGTTTCCTGTAACCAGGAGATAAAATTCAGCCCTGGTTTATAAAGTCCTTTGAGGTTTTCAGTGATGAAAAATTCTATGTAGATATAAAATCAATTCTGTAACTATGAAATAAATTCTGGTACCTTTCTAGAACTGATCGTATCTTTTCAGTGTTGCTAAGATGTTTGCTCTTTTGTTTTCTGTTTTTATTGTACCATAAGATAATAAAAATTTTAGATTATTCAGCATTTGAATACTAAACCTAACCTTTCCTGAATGCTTTTTGCATGTTTTCAGAGAACAGTAATTATTGCTAACACATTGTGCTCAGACATTTGTGCAACAAACTACGTAAGCAACTAACATTAAGTGTATGAAAAGTCCCCTTGAAGTCAGACACTTAAGTATATTTCTGGATCAAAGCCTAGAAGCTATGATGTCTGTAACTGTCCAACAGCGTCAAACTCGCAGGAGAGAGTTTCCTTGGAGCTTACCTTGTTCTTAAAAGACACCTTTCAAAATAAGCTGAAACAACATTTTGGTCAGAGCTGTGCACTGGTCATTGCTGACTAAGGAGAGCCGTCTGTCCGACTGTGTATTCTGTGTAGAAGGGAAAAAAATTCAGGCCAGCTACAAGTTTATTACCTGAGAAAAGTATTTTTCCAGCCTCCGTTATTCCTGAAGCAGTGTAAAGGACACTACAGTGATTTCATACATCAGGGAGGCATAAAAACCAGAGCGGTCTCCTGGGCTGTGGAACAAAGAGAAACAAACTTCAAATCTCAGAACTAACTCCATTAAATAATGTTTTAATTCAGCTGTCATAGGCATTTGATTAAAGAACCTGCTATACAATTTCTTTTGCAGTTTCTATAGCCCTGATTGTGTAAAAGCATCTCATGCCCTTGGAAAAACAACCTCCTCCTTTCACGCACAAAAGGGAGTCTTTTAGTTGACATCTTCACAGCTTGCTTCCTTTTTCTTCAGGCAAGGTTTTTCATTTTCATTCCACAATTTCAGTTAATATAAAAGTACGGTCACTGTGGATACTGCACTGAGAGATTACTGTGTGCCTGTTCTGGTTTTATGCTCTTCTCTGGGCATCCAGCATTGCCTGTTGCTGCGGTCCGGTCGGAGCGGTGGCATGAGCTGATGGCTGCCCTGATGTTCCCATGTCACGCCGGAGCATGGGCAGAGGCAGCGGAGAGGGGCAGGCTGAACAGGTAACAGTACTCTCAAATATTCAAGACAACAGCCTTTCCAAGGGAGAGAATGACTGTTAATGTGCCCTCCTAGAGTTCTCCTTTATTAACTGCATGCTGGAGGTGGCAATTTGGTGATACTTGCATTGCATATTTATCAGCCATATGTCAGCATGTCAATATTTTCCTCTAGGTGGTGGCTATCTGTGGATTTAAGCAGAAATATCTAGCTGGCGCTGCGTGCATATGTTTAGTTGTATGTTCTGGATGAGGCATTTATTTGTGGTTGGTGCCTGGATGGAAAGTTCTGGTCTGCACTGGAAATGGGTACATTTCATCGTGGGCATGGTTTGCAGGAATAGCTAAATCAAGTGCCTTTGTATGAAAATTTGACTCTTAATATTCATACTGATGTTTTAAATCAATCATTCCTGGATATACAAATCATCTCACTATTAAGTTTGGACATTCTTTGTCATTGGATGGGTAAATGTGAAATTCTCTTGCTGTCTAACATGATCTGCTTCCTGCTAATACCCAGCTCTCTGAAACCCTTTGTAAATAATTATAGTTTGCATCATCTGCTTGGCTAACATACAGTGTCTGCTTTCCAATTCTGTGTAGATTATAATCTATTTTAATACCTGTACAAATCAATTTATTTTGTGCTCTGTTCCCTGTATGCCAAATTGGGTAGGAGAGTAGAAACATTTAGCAGGGGAATCAGACTTCACATGAACGTGCATTAGATAAGCCTTGCAATGTGAGTGGGGGAGGAGGCGAAAGTTAGCATTTAATTCCCTCATCTACAGAGAGATTAAAAAAATGGCTTCCAGAAACAAAAATATAGAGCAGGATTGTGGAGCCCTTGCTCATGTTGCTGAGCAGTTTCTCACTCGATTTATCCCACTGAAGCTTAATAATATCACCTCCAGGGCGGCTGAAAGGATGCAGAGTTTCTTGTGAGGCACTTTGATGCTTTGTCTACTGCAGAACGGAGGCAGCATATCTTCAAACCTCCTCGTGGGGCCGGACTTCTGACTTCTTTTTACAGTTTCTGATCGCCATCACTGCAGTGTAGGTTAGGAGCCTATAAATCTCCAAACTGCCTGGTGGTAGAATCAACGGGTGTTCTGATACGCCTGATGGATTCGGCAAGAGGGGCCAGGTTCAGTCTTCAAGCCTGCATATGCCAGCTTTCAAGCCTTTATCTTACACTGCATGAATTTAGTCATTTGCAAAATGAAGCCTTCTTCAAGCAAAATTTATCTAGCTAACCTCCATTTCCCCCCTCACACCTATCCTCCCATAGATAACGTGTAGTTGCAATGGGAAAAATTAAAGTTGACTGTGACTGAAATGCATTTTACTCCCAACTAAAATCCATAATTAAGCAGTGACACAGATGGATTCAAGAAGAAATTGCTAAACATTTCAAAATACGGGGATAGGAGGATGAAAATCTGTGCCAAGGAGACTGTTGTAAGGCTAAGTATCAAGTAAGTGCTGCTAAAATTTTGCAGCATAAAAGACTGTATAAAGATCATTGTCAGAGGGAAGATGTATTGATTCATCCTAATATTACAATGGTATTCCTGATTGCAAGTACCTGAGGACAGTTTGGTTTTAGAAATAGCACCAAGTGATCCTTTGTTCACTTGGTTTCTCGCTCGTGAGAAAAAAAAAAAACATTTTCGTCCTCATATCACATGTAGAATTCTTGTTAAAATACTCCACCCTATGAAATTGCTTGGGGAGGACAGAATGCCAAGCAAGAATGAGTAAGTATTTTAAGATTGTTCCTCTCAAAAGGGAGCATTATGTGTCTGTACCATACTAGTTCTTTTGGAGAATAATTTTCTGGGTAATGCAGAAAGAGGGCAGGCAAATAATCCTGCTGCGGTGCCAGCCAGGGCTACCGATTCCTGCCATGACCTTGCTTTGGGTCTGTGATCTGCAGCATGGGGCAATGGTGAGGTAAATGCAAACCCTGGAGGAAAGATGCTGAAGAAGTGCCCAGTGGCATAGTAGTATTGCAATGAAGGCATTTAACGTGCATGGCAAAAGGTAACAACTGTGGTAATAAGGAAGAAGATGGCAGACTGTGTCCTGCTGGTGGTGGCACCTGGGCAGGACGGTCTGCGGTCCATCCCCATGGCAGTGGTGGTGGGTCAGAGCTCTGCAGGAATGCCCAATTGCTGGTTGTCTCAGCCACGGCATGTGGCTGGCCCAGCTTGCATCTCCCACCGGCAAAGAAGTTACCGGTGACTGTGTTTTCCATTGTGAAATTCACACTCACTTTACTTAACTCTTTAAATTCAGTGACATGACCACGTAGGGCCTGATAGCACGGGTCCTCTACTGACTCATTCACACACGCAAGACTTGTCCTGCTGACATGAGTAGGTTGCCAGTACAAGCATGTTTTGTTTAGACTGTGAGGTGCGGAGCCTTTTCTTTTAAGTGTATCATTCTCTCACTTTCAGAGCTCCAACTCAGTTGCTAAATGTGTATTTTTTGACAAGGGGTGTCATTGAATGGGATTTCTTTCACTTTCTGAAAAGAGTGAAAGATCAGCCTACTGTTCATCATGGCATGCATGACACAGATGGGTTTTGCAGAGGCAAACCCAAGTTTACTTCTTTGGAAAAGCTTGGTTACCTTTCTTCCTCTTTGTAGTTGCGAGTATTTTACTTGCCACCAACAGCCTGCATACTGCTGGCTTAATTTCAGCACTGTAAAAATCTCATAAAAAATGGAAATACCCATCTTTATTCAATGTTCCCAGTAAATTTCTTCAAAGCCTTTTGTAGCTGAAAATACTTTATTGATTTTTAAAAACATGGTGGGAAACCAATCACATTTTGGAGCTACTTAGAAAATCACTTCAATGTTATGGCATGTTTGCAATGAGGAAGTCTAAAGGACTGTCTACCCCTCTGAAACTATAATCATGAGCGCTGTTAGTCACTTGAGTTTTTAACTGTTGATTCTTCTTCCGTAAATGTTTTGGATATTTTTAATGCCACTGTAAGTACGCTCCAGAGTTTCTTAAAGGTAAATGTATCAGAATAGTTTCCATTGGTTGAGAATTTTTATTATAGATCTGATTTTCCACTGGTTTGTATCCTGCATGGCATTTGTACCGGTGAAATTTAGCTGTTAAATGGTGTAAAACCAAATGTATTTTTACTGCACCCTTGTTTAGCAATAATTCTGCATGAGACACAAAGTAGCACAGCATTCAAGATGGACATGCATTTCCCTGGAATTATCAAATATTAATGCTATTGGAATTTAAATGAGCGAAGGATTTCAGAAACAATGTCATACCTTCATTTCTTGGGAAGGAACAACAGCTCTGATGTTGCAGCTCGTGGCTCAGCAGCCAACTTCATATTGATCACGAAACCCTCAAACGGCAATGACCTCCATCACTGCTCATGTGAGCTGGATTTGACCTGGTGACCTAGACATTGAAAGGCTATACATTTCCTTTTATTCTGTATGTAATTTTCTAATAGATATTCTTTTTTATTCTGTTCAAGTTCTTATATGCTATGCACCACTATAGCTGAATGCTTTCATTCGAATGGTTTCTGAGGGGACAGAAAGTAACATGACTTACATGTCATTCCCAGTTTTGCTTTCTCTTCATGTACATAGACATTTCTGGAAGGTTAGAGATGCTATGCTTTACTCTATTTTTCCCCCATTTTTCTTTTTACTAATGGGAGTGGATTAAGGACCTTATCAAATGCACAGGGCAGTTCAAATGATGTCCACAGCATTGGCTTTCCTTCCTGGAAGGCTCTCTGTCTTGCACAAAATACATCATTTCTTGTTACGGAGGGATCTTTCATGCCAAAGTAATTCAGCAGTCATGTGCATTCCTTGTCTCCACAAATTTTTTAGGCCATTTACTGGGAGCATGAATCTGAAGAGAAGCTCTATAGGGAGCCAATGTAGTGAGTAGTCAGACTTAACGTTTTCAAAACAATTCATGTTGCTCATGGGGAAAAAGGGGGCTGCAAGCTGCTGTTTCCATAGGCTGTCATTTTCTTCATGGGTAGGCTTACACCATTGTAATTTTTCGTATGTTTAATTCCTGCATAGTCACAAGTATGTTTTACACAGCCTTTCTGTTTCTCATGTATGAGTCAAAATTAGTGCCCAGCTTCACGCATTCACCTGCACTGAAGCGCACAAATTGAACTCAGGTTAAAATTCAGCCCAGTGAGGTTTTGCTGTCTACATCAATATGAAGTTAATGAATAAAAGTGTGCACTTTGGCTATTATTGCATATTTAGAAAAAAAATATGTGCATGACTTTTAGCTTCTGGATAAGCTCACAGTGGAATGAGAATAACCCTTAGGATCTCCTACTGCAAGTGATATTTGAGGGGTTTCATGCTAGTTAAAGGTCTGTGGAACAGTGACCACGTTTGCATATAATTATGCAAAGGGTAGAGACTTTCAGAGAGAGATAGGGCACGTATATGGACAGTGCATTATGGCTTATGATCTGTAGGCAGTAATATTATGGGGAGCCCAAGGCAAAAGCTGAGACTGTGACCCTACTGGTTTATGGCTTGCTCAAAACAGAGCTGGACAAGAAAAGCTGCACTCTGAGTCATTCTGACTACACTTCAGGGCACGATGTGCTCTGAACTGACTACTGATGGCATGCTTTGATTTTGAGGATTTTGAGTTTGGGTAGTGGTAGAAGTAATCCAAACAGGGGCAGGAGAAAGTTGGGTGTGTATGCTGTACTGTAGCACGGGTGTCCGTGTGTCCTGTGGTCCTGTCTTCCTGGTAGATGAAACAATCCCAGTACCATCTGGCAGCAGGGATGGTTCTAACTGGTTGGCAGTAGGTGCCCAGCACTGTCATATTATCAGCAATTCCCACAAGACTGAGTTTTCTTATTTGACCGAATATAGCCCTTACATCTTCCAGACTAGACTGCTTTAATTTCTTGTAGAAGGGGAACATTAAAAAAAGTAAAAAATTAAAAGAAGTTGCTGGTCAGCAAAGAGGAGAAAACCATCTTCCTCTGGTATTATTCTGCATCTGCACTGAAACACAAGACAGAAGCTGCCTTGGAGCTGCCCCCACAGCAGGGAAAGATATTCATCTACATTTAAAGATTCAGTGCACAGAAAACGGAATGACGACATCTCCTTTCATTTCCATGCCCGACGACATGCACTCCAACAGACAGCTATGCTGCTTCCACAGTATCTCTTTATTTTCCTTTATCTCTGCTTTTCTACCCCCTTCCTTCCTAAAGCCTTTCTCTGAGCTTTATTTTTTCTTGTGTTTAATTTGGAACTTATGTTCTTCAGTGACCAAATCCTTCTCCCTTTGTCTTTCATCAGAGCCTTCATTGCTTTGCATCCGCTGGGAAGAACTGATCCAGTTATCTCCCAAATTATATTTCAAGAGCCTGCAAGCCTGACTTCACAGATAAACTGGAGAGCACCCCAACTGATATAAATGCAGGACATAGCCTTTTCTGCTCTGTTCAGCAGTGGATGATGATTACCCAATTTTGCTACAACATCAGTTGCTACCAGGGGGGAACAGCATGCCTTGCCATCATTCCCAATATTCAGTCATATGATGATTGTTATTGTGTATTATTTTGTATTAGGGTAGCAATTAGCTCTCTCTGAGCTTGATGCCTCCTGTCCAAACAGAGAAGATGGTTTCAGTCCCAGTTTTCTCACAGACCAAATGTAAGACAAAAGAAAACAGATAAATCCAGCAGGCAGCTCAGATACCAAGGGAAATGGTTATTGATGCAATGAGTCACAGCAGTGCCTTGTTATAATTTCTGCAGGCTCTGTCCTTCTGGCTGCAGAAGGCAGAAACCCCTCTTGTTTGGTTTGGGTTTGTTTGGAGGGTAACAAGTTCCCTTTCAGATCTACACTCTCCTTACACCTCTATATCTGATTCAGGATCAGTGAATGTAGCCATGCATCCATTTCTGGAAGGGAGACACACTTTTCTTAAGCAGCAAAGCCAGTACTTTTCAGCACAATGCTGACTATCTGATTTCCACCCAGTAGAAGTATTAGGGTAAGTATAAAGCAGCCATGTCTCTGGACAGTGATGTGCTCCACTCAGCTGAAGCAACACTTCTTTAGTGGTAGTGGTTTCAGATATCTCCATTTTACTGTCGTCATGAGTTTTGTAGACTTGGACAACGCTGCTAGCACCCGAATAGTCCTGCAGAGGTACTTAGGGATGAGCTGCCAAAGAACATCTTACTGCATTAATGTAATGGTGTGTACGCTTCTCACATAATCCATCAAAATTTTCATGAATAGAAAAGGTTGAATCAGCTTTATTGATGGAAATTACATTCCCACTGTTGTCTCCCTGGTAAGTCGACCACTTCACTGCTGAGGGGTTCATATTCCTTTGTTTTACAAGGCATTTGGTAAAATTGTTCTTCCTGGGAAAGTCGAGGTTTAAAACCAGTTGTTAGAGAGAGAATCTCATCAGGGGCTGTGCTTGGAATTTGCTTTTAGTTTGCTGTTTATATCACACCTCCTGCTTTGTTACAGGAGGCAGGAAAGAGTAACACAAGGAAAAAAAAACAGGGGAACAATTAAAAGGATGTGAAGCTTTTCTTCCCTTAAATGCACCTTATTAGGGAGGAGATTGTTTATTTGTTTTTAGTTTTTCAAAAGGAAAAGGTTAAAATCTGGAGCACATTTTTTAAGGATGGGCTTAAGCTCAAAGCCAGATTTGGGTGCTCTCAAGCTGCCAGGGACTGAAGTGACTGTTTCTCACCATCAGATGGGTAAGTGCAGGAGCAAGGTTGCAGCGGCAGACTGCAGGATCTCGGTAACCAGCCTGCCAAGGACTGCTCAGACAAACACCTGCCATGAAAGGGTCAGTGTTGGCAGCCTTGCTTTGGAGCTGGGAGCTGGACCCGATCACCTTTTCCCATCCCTTCTGTGGTTCTGTGGTAGCAAGACTCCAGAGATCACACCTCTGCTTGCAATTAGGATAATTCGATTAATATTGCTCCCCTTAATCCCATGGCCACTTCTGCGTTCCTCACTTTACCGCAGCCCCCGAATGCCTGCTGTAATTAACTGGCTGCCACTGACATGTTTCGTGTTAGAAAAGGGACCGTCTTGGTGGTGAGAAAAGTGGTTCCTACCAGCAACGATTTTTTATCAAAATTTAATGAAAGCTACTCTGTAAACAAACCCCCGGTTGCAGGTGCTGTGAGCAAGGATTCTGCATGTGAGGTGAGAAGGCTTCAGGGAGCCTTCTGGAAAACATGAAGGTTAGTGCTTGGACACTGCCTGGCCCTGGGCAGCCTCGGCAACCTGGGGACAGCACATTCTGGCTTCACACCTGCCTCCTCCCCAGTGGAGATGGGAACAGCTGTTCGAGCGGAAAATAATACCAGAAGTCAAATGCTCGGTACTGACACCCACACACTCACACCTGGGAAACATTTGACTCATGCCAACTTAGGCACAGTCTAGCCCAGAAGCCAGGTGGGGTGAAGTGGCTTAAATACCTTTTCCTCTTCTGGATTTGTGGAGGCTCCCACGCAGATTCAGGTCAGTGTGATTCGTCTTGTCACTGCTGGATTGCCCTGAAGGCTGCTTAGCATCTCTGTGCACTTTGGCGCCCAAACGCTGTCCCACCAGGAGGTCACTGCACAGTTCCAGCTCTGGAGAGTCTCAGGAGATCCTCTGGGGCCAGTGCATGGCTGTGTCTGTGCCCCCTGCCTGGGGAGCCCTGCCTTTCCAGTCAAGGTTTTTTATGCCCTTTTATATTTCCCCAGCCTTATTACCCGGCACAAAAAGACTGAAGGAGGGGTGCTAATTGCAACCCTGGGCTTTATCCCCAGCTGTGCCATTGACCTGCCAGGTGACAAAAGAGGAGGGGCTCAGCCTTGGCCCACTGGCATTTAAATGAAAATGATGCAGATTGCTTCTAAACTATGATTGTGCAGCAAAATTAATCTCCACTTATCAGAGGAATCTATTCAGTCCCTTTTCCCTTCCTCACCACCAGCGCTTCCCATCTCTGCCTGTTTCTGCTGGCACCTTTCCTGTGCCCCAGGCAGCAGGAGAGCTGCTGGGCAAGCCCTGTCTCCTGCCCTGAGCCCAGCACAGTGGGATGCCTGCCTCTTGGAGACCTCAAGGAGCTACTCTGATGCAAATCCTATTTTTCCTTCCCTCTCCTCCCCTTTTGTTTGCTCAGAGGACTATGGTGGCACAGGGACTGTCCTGCTTGGAAGTAAAGCAGCTGCATAGACTTGTTCAGAAAGGAAGAGTAATTTAATCTACAGAAGTATTCACAACTGTAGAGTACAAATTGAAAGAGAAGGAAAACAGCAAACCTGGAGTGGTTGGGTTTATTTTGCTGTTCAAAACTGTGAACTCATGTCTCCCCACAGCCTGCACTCCAGCCTGAGCTCCATGCCTGATTGCACGGGATGGTGCTGGAAGGGCTGCGTCATCCCTGTTTCTGGGAAGCTGGCTTATTAACAGTGTACTCCTCATGGCTAAAACACACTCTTTCCTACCTTTTCCGTTGCTTCTTTACTGTCCCCATTTACTTCTTGCCTAGCTTTCATGTTTCACCTGATCTTCCCCAGGAGATAACCCAAGAAAAAAGAGCAGGACTTCTGTGCCTTCTTGTGTGTTTTAGTTGAACTATTCATTGCCACTGAACAAAAGTTGGCCTTTTAGGAGAAGAAGTATTTTTCATGTGTGACAACCTTTTTAATACATCACAATTTTGTTTATCAATATAAATTTAAAGCCATCGAAGGTGACTTTACTGGCTGTTTTTCAGAAAAAAAAACAATTCAGGTGTTGAGAGAGAGAGAGTTGTATTTCCTGATCTGATATTTTTCAGTCCTCATCACAAGCTGTGATTTTTGTAACTCAAAATTCTAAAGAATTTTAACTATTTGGACAGTGTTCAATATATTCCATGGACAACTGGTATAATGACATGAAATCAGTATAACGAACAAAATCAGCAGATGTTGAACCAGCTCTTAGTTTTGTGACATATCTCTCAGCCACACCTGGTTGTCAGATGCCCAAAGTCTATTTCCTAAACGGACGCTCTTCCACCTTTTCAGAATAAATAAATGAAATGAACTTTGTACCTTCTGTATTATTCACATCTTAGTAGTCTGATCTATTGAGATTAAGGTTTAAATTGCCTGGATGAAATTACTCAGATGAAATTACTACTCAGTAAAACTCTGGGGTAGCGACGGTTTCTTTGTTCAGGGTTTACACAGCATATCTTGGGGACTTTGAAGACCAGAGCTATCGCCAGCAAATGTTAGCATTGTGAATCTACTTGTCTACCCCCTGGGTAAACTACTTCTCTGGCTTTCTCACTCCTGTTTTTTTCCTGACTTATCACAGATAAGCTGTGAGCACCCTGCTGTGTCATGACCTCGATGGTAGAAGACATACCACTGCACATCCTTGTTTGTATGGAGGGCAGCAACGTCTGGGCAGTGGCCAATGGTTTCTTTGATAACTTGTCTGCCTTTCTTCTCATCACTGATTTCCAGAGAAGTCACCACCTGCTGCCAAGCACAACCCTCACCCTGCTTCAGCCTGACCACTTGAAAAAATATCTTCCCACAGGGAAAAAGTTTCACATGGGCATTTCTCTAGACTGGGAATCAGGATGGCCCTCCAACCAGACCCTCACACCTGCATTTTAGGCTGCCACACCAGGCTGAAGACTTCAAAGCATGCTCAACCTTTTCCCTGTACTCCCTGCCATGTCTTATTTTTGACCTTTCCCCTCAGAGATAGGTCCAATAGCGAAGACAAGATAAGTCAGCTCATTTGGTCTCTTGGAACTCCCACTAAGGAGAAGAATAACAATTCAGCAGCAGCTTTACTGATCTGCATAGAAAATTCAG
This sequence comes from Falco punctatus, assembly GCF_963210335.1. Classification (NCBI taxonomy): domain Eukaryota; kingdom Metazoa; phylum Chordata; class Aves; order Falconiformes; family Falconidae; genus Falco; species Falco punctatus. Next base: position 75,723,742 of record NC_137583.1, read on the forward strand.
GCTTCTTTTTTGCTGACCCTACAGGCTTGCCACATACAGCTGTAAAACTTTATGCTTGTAATCCAGAAAGGCAGCTGGAATTTTCAACCACAGGCTGTCAAATGTCATGTTCATAACACACTGGATTAAATGATAATAGCAGAATAATTCTTTTAATAAGATATTTAAGACATATTGAAATAGAAGCTTTTGTGAAATAAATGCATAGGAATTTTACAGCATCAGAGCAAAAACAGACACTGAATTTTGCAGCTGTGTATTTTTAGAAAAGATTGGTTTTGGTAATTCAGCAGATCTGTCCTGGTCATATTACAAACATACTCATGACCTCAGCTCCCAGTGAAAGACCACCAGGCCATTCATCTGGAAACTAAGCATGCTGAAAATCTGCCACTTCATGATGCCCTTACTGTGGGACATCGCTTACCTTTCTGTCATAGCTGCCCAGCCTTTCAAAAAGTAAAATTATTGTATGAACGTGGGCTGAAAAGCACCATTTAGATCACTGGGCCCAGTCCCCTATTACTGCATTTGACCATTCAATAAACGTTGAGCCACAAAGGAGCCACAGAAACTTGCCAGTTCCACAGGACAATTCGCAGATCTATAGCAAAAGGCCCAAACACACCGGTAGACATCACAGAGACAGCTGGGGGGATCAAGGGTTTCACTGCTGCTTTCAGTTTTCCTTAGCAGTAACGCTGTTAGTTAGTTATCAGACGATCCTAACAATTACAACACACTGTCCTGCAGAGAAAGGAGGATAACACTCGATCATTACCACCCATCTGATTTTTTGGGAAAATGCCTTTGCAACCCTAGATCTGGCAGGTGGTATGTATATCCTTCTGGGTATATCTCAAAGGTATTCAGGAGTTTTATATTTCAGAAGCACCAGTGTAGCCTGTCCTGTCTCAAGCTGATACCTATCTCTGATGCTTCAAATGGCAGCCAAAAAAATCATCGAAGTCAAGTTTGTGGGAAGAAAGGAAAGAAAAGGTCTCTACAAAGGCCAAGAAAAGTCTGAGGCATAAGATTATAGAGCTGTGGTGCATCTGAACACAATGAACAAATGCCTCCTTCTTTTGGAGACAAAGGACAAAAGGACTCATCACAAGTTTAAACTTCTGATACCAGGATGTCCTCTTTAGCCTACTATGCAACCTCATTCAGAAAACTGTAAGGCTTCATTTTACAGCCGATGAGGATCTTTGTGTCTCCTGGCCGGTCAGGAGTTCAGCTCAACTCTGCTCATCTGTTTGAAAATATGCTCCATAGCCTGTGACTCTGTTTTGCATTTTATTTGTTATAATCTTAAGCAGAAGTTTTTTTCTCTCTTTCACTCATTATACAGGACAGACACTGTACAACTTTCATGCCTTTAGCAGAATTTTCCTTCCTTCTTCAGTTTTCTTTCAAAACATGTTATGCACCCAAGTGGGAGCACATACCTGGCTGGCTAAATGGGATGGAAATAGACTGTCACCTGTTTTATCTAGTGATCTGCTTCTATAAATGTAGACATATTCACACTGGAGGGACCTCAGAAGCTACTTAGCTGGTAAGAGGTAGCCTGTGCCCATAAGGTTGCATGTTAAGCCATGTCCAGCTGTTATCACTCACAGAGATGATGAACACGGTCAGATGTGGTACTCACTCAGGAGCGCATCTCTCCCCATCTGTGAATCAGAACAAGATGTTTGCTGACCTTGGCATAAGTGACTTTCAGTCCCTCATCAGGAGATTATTTTCCCTGCACACACATAGAAGATAAGAAGTAGTCACATTCATTGTCCTTAAGCATAATAATTTAAATTCAAATGTTTTACTGTGATTGCAAGTAACAGCTATGAGTACATAGGTAGATACAAGTATTTCTTCCTTTTGGATTTCCCTAATACAGTTTATCGATTTAGAAAAAAACTGGACTTTTAATAAGGTCTAGCCCAATTTAATTAGCTTGCATTTTTATAACATACTGTGTCTTTAGAAATGCTGTAACGATCTATAGAAGAATAGTTTTTCAATAATTTTTCATAATGCTGTGCATAAGACAAAATAAATTTGAGCGGTTTCCTCAGTGACTGTTAATAAAGGATGCAAGAGCCCAGTGTTTACATAATAACTTGCAGCTGTTGGGAAGCTATTTTAGTCAGTGCATTCACCAAGTTTACAGTTGCTGTCTCCAAATACCTGTGGTCTAGCCACTTACTTCAGTCTGCTGATTATTTAGCCGAAATAATCTACCCGTAGCTCCTCCTTTGGCTCCCTCCGCCCCAACAAGAACCAAATGCCAAGCCATTTAAAGAAACCCAAACTCAGCTTCTGGGCACCTCCGTGGCCCCAGCCTGCATCTCCCCATCACTTTGCCCTGCAGGTTTGGGCTGGCTGTGGTGAAGGTGGCTGTCACGGTGTGTTCAGACCCACTGGGACCTGGGGCCAGCGGGTATGTCACCAGCGAAGCCCCCTTGGCTGGGGAGAGCTGGGTCCCAGTGCTCAGCTGGGTGATCCCACTTGGAACCCAGCATCTAACGTCTCAAGCTCACTCGCCCAGCATGGGTGGGAGGAGAGGGAGTAACAGAGAGAAGTTTTTATATATATATATATATAATTAATTTTTTTGTGGGCTACATATAATTGCTATTTCCTCCCCCCCTTTTTTTTTTCTCCTGCTGAATTAGGGGAAATTGCGTATCCTGATACAAATTCAGCCTGGCACTGAATGTTTGATTATTTAATTATGATTTTTTTAAACAAATAATATCTCTTCATTCAATTTGATCATTACCTCAAAATTGCTTTGTGCCTTTCATATCTAAGTTAGTCTAGTTCCTGAAACAGAGCATATCTTTCTAATGAGCCCCACAGATTAATTTATATGCTTATTTCTCCCAGTTATTATTTCTGATTTTTTTTGGAGGAGGTTCACTCTTCACTTGGTCTAGGATTTCACTAAGGCCTTTTTTGATCCAAATCTTTTAATGAGCATTGGAACCAGTCTAGGAAATAGAAGGTAAATCCCTTTTAAACAAAAAACAGTACGGCTGAGTTATCTGCTGCCTCTGCTGAGGTTAGTAGGGTTGTTATGCTTTTGTATACGAATTGCTTTGGGATAATAATGTTTTCTACTTATACATTTTTCATCAGAAAAATCAGGCAAAAAGGTTGTGTCATACAGATCTGTAACTGTAGCTGCTTTCCTGTCCTGTAGCTGCAAGGGAAAGATGAGATACATTTCCATACATGGAGAAAAAGGGTCAGAGTTAGAGAGGAAAAACGGTATGAAAGTGCAAAGCCTTGGATATAAGTAGCTAGCCCCTAAAGCAGGTGCTAACAAGACCTTCTTGACAACCACTGAGTTTTGTGCGTAGCAGAGGAAAAGTTACAGCTGAAAGAAAAGAAACAGGCAAGGAATAGCATTGTACTGTATCTGACTGGGATTATAGCAGCTGAATGAGTCATTGTTATAAAATATGGGCAGCGGAGTGTCCTTTCATGTCTCGACGCAGATTGAATGCAGTCCTGACCAAGATGACAAAATTCATTTTGATTGAATAGTTGTCCATATTTTAAATGAAATGCATGTGGGGCTATTAGTTCAGCTCCCCGTCGAAGGCGGCTGCACTGCAGCCCTGCCATATGTTTGGCAGTGTTTGAAGCACCTGGCATCCTGCAGAACAGACAGTCACATTTGAATGGGGATAAATATTAAACCATCTCACAGCTTTCTCTTCCAACTCCAGGGTAGGTATTTTTTACATTAAAAATACCCACATGACAATATAAAATGTTAAGCAAAAATTTATGTACGTAAAGTGTCTTATAAAAACAGAAGAGGAGAAGAGGGCAGGATTGGCAGGGATCCTGGGCTCCTCCCCTGGCTGAGGAAGACAGGATGGGCAGGGACGCAGACTTCTTTCTTTGTCTGAAGGAGACACTGGACTTCAGAGTCCAAAGAATACAAATAATAGATTGTGCTTTTATTATGGATTTATCACATTATTAATAAAGCTAATACGCAGTTTCTCAGCCTGGAACAATCACTCCCACAAGTCCCACTTCTATAAAATTTTTCTCTTTTTAGTATCATTAAGAAACAGATACGCTTAGCTGCATGCTGAGAAGGTCGATCATGTAAGTTGAAAAATATTCAAGTTACTTTTCCATTGAATAAAGTAGAAATCTTTAGTGACCCATGAGTCTGGATTTCAGCCAAATAGGAATATTACATGTCCACGTGCTTCTGCTGGGCCAATATTTTTGAAGAGTTACCATGGATTTATGGTACATTTTGTGGTTAAAGAGCTATTGGCATGATTACAGAGGGCACTGTAGAGCGGTCTCTACCTCCACCACTGAAAGGTGAACTCAAGGAATAGGTGACAGCAAAGACTAGGACAATAACCAGGGAATGGAGAACCCATCACATGACAGAAGTTAAAAAGACTTTGCTAGCAAAGGAAAGCCTTAAAGAAGATACCATTTATTTCTCCAAGCATGTCTCCAGGAGGAAAAGGACCTTTCTTCTGCAGGGCAATGTGGCACAAGGCTATAAAACAAATGTGATGTTTTATATCATTCATGTTGGACACAAAAAGGACTAGCAATGAAAGGAGTGAGAGTCTCAGCTGGACTTCAAGGAAATTACTGGGGTCCATAACCATAGTTTGAAGCTGATTTTTGATAACTGTATTCATAAAGTATCATGATATGGTTGTCTACAATAGCAGGTAAATGACCTTGATGAGAAAAAAAAAGGCTTTTCTAATCATTTAATCAATGTTTCTAATATCAAAAATGTCTTCCAAAATAGACTGATGAGGAGTACTGAGGATTTCACAACACACTTTCTAGCTGGAAATATGCAGCGTTACTTTTCTTTTTGGTACAGCCTAAAGGTGGAGATAAGTTGAGTGCTCGTGTTGCTTCACTTATTCCGAGGATCATTTTCAGATCCCACTTGTGTCATTCTTCTGCCTACAGCTGCTTCCACAAACATCTCAGTGGGTGGACTCCATCTAAGAAATCTGTGTGCTTCTGCCAGGATTTCTCTCCCTGTTCCAGCTCCCCACCTTTTAAAGAAATTCTAAGTAGTACGTAGCAATAACAATACAGAAAAGATGCTGTCCCTGGAACACAGTGTTTTCCGTCAATGTTTTATTAGCTAAAGTGGATGACCAGCTCTGTAGGCGGATGATTGCTTTTTGTTTTTCTAGATTGTTTTTATGACTGTGCTGATTTTTTTTTTTTTTAGTAATATTTATCTCTGGTCATTGATGTCCTATACAGTACTGAAGTACAACTGAGTAATAACAGGTTTTTCTACCATATTTTTAATTCAAAATGGGCAAAGTGTAATAAGCTCAAAGGCAAATCTGCTAAAATGAAGTTGTTCCAAATCAACACATCTGTACTGACATTTTTGGTCCAGCTGTGTGCTAATGGGCATTACCATGGGAAGATGAGCACTGCCCAGCCTGCTCACCATGCCTCTCACTGGAGAGCCTGTAGCAAGTCTGAAAAGGCAAGACCAGAAAAGCCTAGGGGAAACTGCATACTCATTTACTAGCACCAAGCAATACTAGAACTCCATAAAAATGAAAACAAAACAAGGATATAGTTATGTCATACTCATACATCTCTACATATCAATACGTTTCATTCATAAGAGGAACTTCAAGCTCTGTGCAATTACACTGCTCACTGCAATAAAAAGGGTGTTCCACTAACAGAGGCCAAGAAAGGTCATTATCTGCATTTCTTAACAATTTCCACAAAGGCTTGTAGGATATATGAAATTTAAGGCTTTCAAGTGTTTAAAAAATAAAATGAAATAGCCTTTTCACCTACATATATTTTTTTGCTTGCTGTTTAGAAATTCTAATAACAGCAGCCTCAGACTATCATTTTATTGTCCTTATGGTACCGAAGAAGAAATATATCATTTGAAAACAAACCAAAATAAAAATGTGTGAAGGAGGAATTGCTGAGGCTGGTAGCCTGTAATTAGAGCTACCATCTGTGTTGAGGTTCCAGGAAAAGAAATGCATGCTGCACTGCTCCACTAGCTCTGCTTTGGCTCCAGGCTTTGGCTGTACAGGCTCTGAATTTTTCTATACTCCACATCTCACCTGGATGGGCCATTTATCATATTGTGTGGTATCATATGCTTTATCAGATCATGGTTGCCAACTCCATAGCTGCTCTGTGTGCTTAATAATGCATTATAATACAGATATTGTTTCATAATACAATAAATTACTAATACATTTAATTGAACATTTTCACCATCTTTTTTTTTTTTTTAATAAGTAGTTTTAAAGGAATTCAGAGGAGATTTAGAAATATTTGTATATTCTTGATATAGTTTATGGGTTTCTTTATTTCTGCTTACATTCCTTTAAAGGACTAGGGAGAAAAGTGCTTCATTGTTTTGACTCAATCTTTTTTGGTTTGTAATGCAAAATGTTGATAAAGGCTGTGAACTGCTCCAGTAATTTATGCAAGGTCTCAGATACCATCGATGGCTCCAGCATTTGTGATTCCTGCTTCCTGGACTGGCTTGCTGCTCTCCCTGGCCGCAGCACTGCTTTAGCCTTGTTGTGCTGGAGTTAAATTGCTACCTGGGCATGTTTATGTCATTACATGGGCATGGTGACCTTTGGTAGTAAATCATTTTGACTGGACCAGATTGAGTTGAATTGCAAGGAGCAAACAAATGCATGTTGGTTTTCAATTTAAGAGACACAGCAATTTAGTTGGGTTGCAAGAAAACATTCTGAACTGTATGTTTATGTTTCCTTAACCCAACTTTAATATATCTAGCATGTAGAATTTGTTTATTATTATATATATAAATATACATATATTGTTTATTTATATGCATTTATATGTGTATCTATGTAATGCACAAATAGATGTGCAAATGATGCACAAATAGATTACATACACGCTAATAATATAGCTCTATCATTACAAAAACATGGAGACCGAGATTCATCTCACCTATGCTTACCCATCAAAAAGCTGACATCTATTCCAAGCCAGTCATGTAGGTCCCTCTGAAATCTATGGAGAGACACAGCCAGTTCCAGAGGGTGATCTGTACTCATCTATATACATATCTCTCTCCACTGCCTGCAGAGAAAGCCTACATGACTAATTCAGAGCAAACACGTAACTTTCAGAACACTAAAGTTAGGGACAGGAAACCCAAAATAACTGTGTTCTCAAAAGAACCCTCTTTTGTGGAGCTGACTGATCTAGATTCATGCACCACTGCTGGTTCCTACTCTTGTTTTTTGTGGTGGTGATAATAGTGGTGGTGCATACCACCAAGTTAGAAAAGATGGTTTCCACTTCAAATCAGAAGGATTTCTCTCTCTCTTTTTTTTTTTTTTAATGGTTATGGTAATGATTAAAGTGAAGAGGAAGTTGTTCATGTTGCCAATTCATCTTTTATTTTGTTTTTTAATTTTCTCCTTAAAAATGTCTTTGAAGCAGATAATTGTATAAATGTGACTTGATCACTGAAATCACTGGGTGGACTTTGAAATCATGAGGGAAGAAGGAAAAGGGAGGAGAAGAATTCATGAGTTTTACAGTAAAGAGAATTATTAATCTGCAGAAATATCTGCCTCTGTTACTACTGGCTTTGCAAAAAACTGATTTCACATGTTATAATGTGCCTTCTAAAACTGAAAAAATAGGAATGGGTGTGGAAACCTACATTTGTACAGCGTATGAACACTTTGATCTCTTAAGAAGGCAGATGTAGAATAAAATGTAAATTAGATTTGGAAAAAATGCAAACCCATGAGAGAAACAAAATTAAAGACCAAAAATTGTGTCTTCTGGTTTAATGGTGAGACTTGGCGATACATCTCTGGGCACTTCTGAAAGGAAAACTCAGATGCTTGGCTTACTGTGCAGCACAGAAATTGCCTTGAATATAAATTTTATCTCTGCCTTTCCAGTACATTTTGAAAGCCAAATTCCAGCACTGTCTGAGAGAATGTTAGTATTTCTCTGCAGTGACGATTTGAATTAATAGTTCATCCTATAAGCAAGGAAAATCATTGTGATGAGGTTCTTTGCTTAAGTAGAAAGTAAAGTGGAGAACATGTTGTGTCTAATGCAGGCTAGCTCCTGAGCTACTGTAAAATAACATGCAGTGCTTTGCAAAATTTGGAGGACATGGTAAGTGCACTAAAAGGAGTGATAACTGCTCTGTGATGCACAACAGCACTTCTGGAGGTAATAATAAACTGGTAAAAAAACTTGTTAACCAAGTTAGTAGCATTTTGCGGCTATCTAAGACAAGAGGGTTTAGGACCACAGCAATTTGCAAAGCTAACCCAGTTCAGTGATCCAAAGGCTGTGACCTTTGACAACCCTCCTGGTGACTGGAAGAATAAAGCATCTGGACATCAGGAAGATAAGAAGGTTGGGAAGACAGCTGGGTCTGCAAGGAAAAGCACCAAACCCCATCCTGTGAGGTTAGTAAATATGCCTTTTGTTTAGGTAGATGATGGATAAATTAGATGTATAAACATCTAATTTTCAAAAGTTGCTGTTGAATCAATATGCTTCAGTTTCACAAGAGGCCAGCTTAAGAAATTCTGTGCCAATTTTCATAGCTTCAAAGTGCTATTGGTTTCTAAATTAGATAAACAGAGCTTCCAAAAATTAAGTCAACTATGTGTCAAGTTGGCATAAAAAAAGAGAAACACCCTGTCAGTGTCTTTAGATAAACAAGTTAGCAGCTAGTCATAAAGGCCATGAAGGGAGTGATTTAGAAGAATGGGAGTTCCTGACTCCAGAATTCCAGTTCTCTGACCCAAACAACAGCACTCCTACGCATTGGGGAATGCATGTACGAAAGAAGTGTGGGAGTGCCAAAGCTGGAAAGCTGTACCAAAAAGGCCAATGACACAGGAAACTTCAGATTTGGATCTGGATAAGAAATTCACCACTTTGGCTGCTTTCTAAAATTAAGTGAAACTCCCTCGAGTTTTGGGGTCAGCTCAGCATCATACTGCAGGGAAGTCAACAAGGAGAGGCAGAAATGAGATGGCAATAGACTCCCAGGATGGCAATAGGAGTGCTGCAGTTAAGATGCTGCTGAAGACAGGGATTGTTTTGAAGGGAACTAGATGCAAAGGAGAACTTGGAGAGAATTGGGAGGGGATGAATAAAGTGGAAGGAACTTATGTCTTATGATGGCTCTCATATGCCATCAAAACTTAGCTCAGCTTAAATCATTAAGGCAGGTTTGGCACAGGACTGCTCCAAATAAAAATGTGGAAAATGAATCCTGCTTTTAGTTTTGCAGAAACAAGTCCCAGGGATCATTCAGGTATCAGTCTCATTTTTAAACCAAGCTCTTCTATTCTAAAAGCACAGACACTCCTTGGTCTCCCCAGAGAGACATTTCCTCTTTTAGTCCGGTTTCAATCTCAGGAAAAAGCAGATAGAGATGTGAACTGCAAGTTGTTTATATGAACAACCTCATGTCCAAACGTTTAAAGCTTTATCCATCAGTGGTGATACACAGTTTTAAAACAAAACATTCAACGGGAAACAATTCTTGACATTTATCTCTCCTTTAATATATTGATTTCACTGAGCTAATAATAATGATGATGAGAAACTTAAAAAGATTTATGGAGGTCTAATATTTGTTTCTTGTTTCTAAACTCTTTAATGTGTCCCTGCCATTTTTGGAAGCCATCATTTCTGTGAAATTTCTTTATTAAAGGGTTTGATGACTTTGGTAATGATCTTGGGAGGAGTATAATGAATGAGCTAGAAAAATCTTTAGGTTATATTAAGATTGGGGATTACTTGAGGAATATTTATAAAAGAAGCAAGCCTTCCCCTTGTTGTTACTAAGTATGTCCAACACAGTAGCATGAAAGATGCATCTCACTGTAAGAGAAACCATCAGTTGAAGTATTCTGGTTGCAGCTGTGGTTGTAATGGGGAGTGGCACACCCTCCAAAGACAGAAAAAAAAAGGCCAATTAAAGACCGTCCCAAATTCTTTTAAAGGTCAGATGTGGATTCAGGTTTGCATCTGGAAGCCAAACCCAGAAGGACATCAGCATGGAGTTTGGCAATTTTCCATTTGGGATCCACATTTTATAGCAAATCCCTTTCTCTGTAAAGCCACTATGAGAACACCTGGACCTGAATATTAAAGAGATGGGGAAGATCCAGATCCAGATCCAGATCTGAAGTTTATGTTTGCCTCATTTCTGATCTCCTGATAGAGAGACAACCCTTACAAGTGCAGCTCACCAGATGATCTGGAGCCAGTACTATGCCTTCTTCCTCTCTTTTTCCTTTCCCTCTTATTTTCTTTCCATCCAAGATTGGCTTGAAAGAGATCCAATGCTTGCTGTGAAAACAGTTTAACCCATCTGACTATTTAACAATTTTTTCCCATGATTTATGGTCACAGTAAGGAGTTTGGAAACTTCCAGAAAGGCATTCTCCTTAGTCCTTCCTTCAGTCCTTTTGGAAGGCTTGTGAGGGAAAAACTAGAACTTTGAGAAAAAGTAAAGAAAAACTACAGGTAATTGTGTGCTTTAGAATGAAAATAGAGAAAGGGTTGTTATTACTGATTTACTTTAAAGCTGCATTTACTGTTTTATTTCAATCAAATCAAAGATTTAAACAACTTTCACCAATGAACAATATTCAAGGTAAAATTATAAATATTTCCAGTGCATTTATCCTGTAATTAAACTTTACAATGTATAGCAACTATAATTCCAGTATATTGTGGGCCAAATTTACTGTTAGCATTTAATACTTTACTGCATGTATTACATTACCATAAATACATATATGGGGATGTCATGTACCTTTTCAATGTACTTTTCTTCTAGAAATATGAACATCTTCTTTATTAGAGCTCTGGATACCCACTGTTTCAGATCTGTATGGATAACCTTCTTTTGGTTTATAGGACAACACTGTTGATGCTTTCCAATTTCTATATTTCTTTCTATTTCATAGAAAAAATGTCAGGGAAAATTACTTTTTCCTCTGTGGGTACCAAACCTCTTTCTACAGCAGTGTCCTATGTATAACGTTATTTTTTAAAAGTATATTTATTTATTTTCGTAGGAGTAATTGGTGTATTCCTCATCATTAAAGCAAAAAAGTAACTACTACATATATTTCAATTACTCCTCAAATTTTCTATTTAAAAAAAAAGAATGAAGACAATTTGTTTTTTGAAAATGAGCATTTCATATCCCTAGCACACATAAAAACTCCAGGTCCATTGTAGTTTATTTAGAAAGTTAGCTGTTCATCTTCTTAAACTTCAGAAGTGTTAAAGCTTTCTTCAAATGCCATGTCCTTACCAGTGCCTTTCACCAGTACCCAACTGCCATAAAATCTGGGGAAAAAAATTTAGTTCTACACCAGATCTTGAGCTAAGACTGATTATGTTTTATGTGACCCAGCAAGGACAGTTCTAATGATTTAAAGAGAGGAGAACAATGGGGTTTTGTGTTACAGAGTGCATGAGAAAAGTAAAGCACTGAAAGAAACATCACGCAGTGGACTTACCCTACAATTCGTTGACAGAATGACTGGGGCTTGTGGCAATAGAGGTGCTGTTGAGTAGAAGTGAGGCAACGAACAGCTTTTCAACCTATTCAGAACTTATAACCAAGCAAGATAGTCTTCACAGAACTCAAATGGCAAACACAGTCTACATAATTGAGATACAGTTCGCATATTAAAAAATCCTTTATTCCTTTTGTATTAGTACATTTCAGTTGAGACAGAAATTGAAAGGTGTTATTGCAGTGCAAGAACAGAGTCAGGACTGCGCTGTTTGTTCCATGGGACAGTATTTTTCTCCCCGCCAAAAAAATCTACATGTTCCTTCTGCTGCATAAAGGTCAAGCAGTTTTGCTGAGGATGTTCAGACACCAGTCACCCCAAATGCATGCAACAGGTTGCTCACTCTCAGTATAGTGTTTCATATGAAAGATTTATCTGTCTTTCTTGGTTTTATCCTGAACTGACAGTGGTATATTATGGGTCAAGCAACTGATACTGGTCATTTGTGTTGTGTCATGAAATGTTCGCTTGACACCTCACAATTTCCCACTTAGCTAAGTTACTCTGTCATGTAAGCAGTGAAGAAAATGCTGTGCCAGTTTCAAAGTGATAAATCGAAGCAAGCTTATATAGTGATAGCATTTACAAATGTATCCTATTCACATGCTATTCATTCTATCCAGGTTTATTCCTTTTCCAAGACCAGCTTTTACAGCCCTGTCTAGGTGTTTTCTGTGTGCGTACCAAGTCCTCAGATTCACAAGTAACTGGCAATCTTTCATGCCAATATTCATGATTCCTAGATTAAACTCTCAGTTGTTTCTCACAATACCCATTTCTCATTTAGATTATTCTCATCCAGTTCTGCAGATGGAAGCTGCAGGGTATTTGCACATATTTTGAGTGATACAATGAAGGATTTTTTTTTTGTTTTGTTTTGTTGTTTCTATAAGGTTTTTCCTCTTCATTCTTCAGTCCATTATATATTTTGCTTAATGGTAAAGTGACAGTTGCTGAACCAGGCTTTTAAAATGCATGTCTGTCAGTTCCAGTGAGTCTCACAGCGGCATGCATTAACTTATCATGCTTGAAAGTACAAAAAGATTATGCTGCGGTGAAATGTTAACAAGGTCATATCATATACACACTAGCTCGTTGCACTTTTCTTCCTTTCATTACTCCTGTTAGGCATTATTCCATGTCATGCATAAATAATGTTGCTCTGGAGAGAAAGTCAGTGTACTTTATATTACTGGTGCTACTATACTATTGAGACAGGCTGAACTTCTGGAGTGAATGTCAGAACAAGTCACTTGCTAAATTATTGGTACCTAGCCATCAAAGACAAGCCTAGCAGATGAATACATGTATTCATGAATAGAAGATTACTTTCTGCTTTGGATTGCCACAGCAGCAACCATATTGAAATAGTTTTCATATAAATGAGGTTTGGCAAATCGTTGTCTGGCATCACGCATCTGATTTTGCTGGACTTTTGTGGAGTCTGTCAGACTGCACTGGGTGAGCACGTGAAAGCGAAGGAGAGCAGCCCAAGAGGGTAGTTTGCGCACCAAGGAAATATTTCACAAGCAGAAAGTCTCAGCTACTGAAAACTGACAGAGAGGCAGAGAGAAATAATTTTCCTTTGACAGGATTCTGCAGTGAAATGGCAAGCATGCCAGTACATCTGTGGAAACCTCAGCTCCTCCCTACCCTCCTCTGCTCCCAAATGTCACCAGCAGCAGGCTTGGACCTCCATGGAGGCCTTGCCCAGGATTTTTGTCCGATATGATTTGGTCTCTCTGAACCCAAGATCTGTCTGTGTGGGCTGTCTAGGCCTGCCGCCTGCTTCCCACCCCTTTTTATTCCCTCCAGATGGAAAATTGTGATTTTTAGGCTAGATATTCCTGGCAGGTGTTGTGGTAAGAGGCCTGCTTCAGTCTGTGTCCCCCAAGATAAATTACCACCCACATGCTAATTTCAGATTTAATTGTATGTAAATCTAATTTGATCCATGAGCATTTGCTTGAAAGTCTGTCACAGAATTTCTTTGCTCATGTATTTTTTCACATCTACATATATTTAGCAGTAAATCTAATTTTGCCCAAGCCTAGGTCAAGCCAAAGCAAATTTCTCTATAGCAAACACCTTATTTCCATGGGTAACAAACAGCAACAATGGTCAGTCAGAAATGGAGTCATAGAGGTCTGTGTGGGGTGAAGAGGAAGATGTAAATTTTGCTGTTAGTGGAGAACAAAAGCATGTGCTGTATTATTATTATGGTTGATGTCACAAATGCTGCTTAGTTATTTCAGCTTTAATGAATGTTTTTGCATAAGCAGACAGTCTTAATTTACTCAATTCTGAGAAAGGCAAGAGGAAATCTAATGCAAGAGACAGGTTCAAACTAATGGCAAGATTATTCTGGTTGAGGTAAGAGTTGCAGGTCATGCAGGTCACCCATCACAAACACAGCTGCATCCAGTCCTACAGTCCCTGAGTTTGCTGTTACCACTTTCCAGCTATCTCTGCTACTGTCTGCAAGAAAAATTAAAAATTGATTTCCTGCAGTAGAGATGAGTCGATTTGGTGATGCAACTCACACAGTGTTTGGTGGTCTTTGTAATGAACTTTGACTCTATGCTTATAAAAACATGAGGCTTTAATAAATCTGTAAGATAATGAACATAGACATGAACAGATATGTAGGGAAAGAGCGATCTATTGTTCTCTGTTAAGCTGCTAGCAATAGCTGATATTTGTAGTTCTTTTGGTTCAAAGAAGAAAAATATCAGTTTCTGCTCTTGGAAGGCGGAAACTCGGGTAGGAACAGTGTGCGACTGGTAGCAACTTCTCCAGGTGAGGCATCCTCCCATAGGATTTGATTTCTTCCCTGAGACCATGAGATAAAGCTGTTTTAAAGTCAGAATTTCTGTTTCATTGTAAATCCTGCATAACAAATGAGGTTTTGCTCCAATATAGCAGAAAAATTAGAAAATCTTGATATAAAGATAGTTCTGAAAAACATAGTGTTTTGGGTAAAGGTGAGTAGTTCTGTTTTTCTAAAATAAAAGAGCTAAGCAACTGCCCAGTTCTCTAATGGAGCCCCTGGGGAGCTGGGGTAAGGCAGAGGGCGAGCGATGAAGCAGGTATTTCAGCAATCTAAGACCCTCAGCTCAGGACAAACTGACAAGCACCTCATTGAGGTGAGGGCTCACAGGAGAACGTGTCCACACTTTTCCTACTGGCCCTGGATCTCCTCATAGATGCAAAGCATCATGATGGGCTTGATCATGAGCTGCAGTTTTTGGGGACTTCTTGTGTCTTATGAGCAGCCTTACGATGGGACTGCGTTAGGAGTAAAGCCCTGAAAGCCTAGGAGTACCTGAGATCAGGTATTTCTCATGATGAAGAAGTCAACACACACATTGAAGTTTGTCCTTCAAGCAAACCATGAGACAATTTGGTAAGAAACCCGGCAAATTTCTGATGCACCTTGGACATTATTTTACTGCAAATTCTTCTCAGCTGACTACTTTCCACAAAACTCTTCAGCTTAGTTGGAGCTATTACTTTCAGATCAAAAAAGTTCCATCAGAAAATTCCAGACCAGCTCCACCACTGAGTCTGTTTGGATTGTGTTACTTGGGGGCTGTCTCAATAAAAGCAGACTATTTAATTTCACTTTAGTTTATAGTTTCTAACATGGCTGTTTGGAACATGAAACTTCTGGCTTCAGCACTCCTTTTTCAACATGTGTTTCATCTTGGAATGGAATATTTAAAAATATGAACAAATCGGTGTAATTTTGTTTGCATGTATGTAATCATGATATCAGAAATGGACTTTAATTTTCCTGTGAAATTGTTCAGATTTTGACAAAATCTCCTCTGGAAAAATGTCACAGGCTATTTTTTTTTTCCTAATTCAGTTGATTTCTGCTCCTCAGAGGCTGCTAAAATGAATCCATACTTTCAAATCAGGAAAGGTTATTCCTCCGATTAATTATTTATGAATAATGGAAATTAAATAATTATGAATTTGTGCCCTGCATCTTCTACTTGTCCTTTCTGCCTGAACTTTTCAAATTTCCAGCTTAACTTCTCCCGTGGAGCAGTCATGGTGGTCCTACTATTTTTTTCTTTTTGGATGGGCAAGAGTGCAGCTGGGTCCTTTGAAACAAGTTAAACAGGAGGAGATGTATGAACCTGAAATTTCCCATGACTCATCGCATCCTGCGTAAGTGAACATGTTTTGGGGTTTCCACAGGGAGCACTCCACGTATGGCAACTGGAATCATCAAAAATAATGTTGGCAGATGCAGACATGCACCATTACCAAAATATGCTGATCAGGAATCAAAATCTGCTGTGCGCACTGTCCCTTTTTACTTAGTCACTGTTGCTTCATTAAGGTTTTGCTTGCGTGTAACTTGCCACTCCATGCCAGTTTTAAACCACAGACGATTACTCCCTTGTTTTGTAGACTGTCATTTTACTCGTAACATTAAACTAAAGACTAATAATGCTTGCTGTTTTCTAGTATGACGAATGCCTTTGGACTTGGCCTTCCAGATAACCTCGGCCAAAGTACACCGATTTCTGTAGTTTCTACAGTGAAGATTATTAGCAGAAAGCAAAATTTCAGCTCTTTTACAGGGAAGAATTCAGCACATATAGTCTGATATATTTATGACTTCAAGAAAGAAACAAAACTGGGAAAGGTTTATTTTTCATGGTGAAGGTGATGTTTGATTGCTGTTGAATACTTTTCATGTATTTTTAATAGTTAAAATTCAATATTCACTGAAGGATCAAAGCACAACAGGCCAAATATTACTCTCAGATGTATATGTTCGGCTCATACTTTCCTGGGATCATCTGAAATTCAAGGCACAGCCTTTTGCACTGGGAACTTTGTAACCTGGTGGAAGCAAGGAGCTGCTGCTCCACTCGGCAGCACCCTGCGGGTGCTCTCTTATTGTGCAACCCTATGCCAGTAGTGCCACTGGGCTCACATGCAGCTCCCAGAGAGGCAGGAGGAAGGCCAAAGAAAGGAATGGATGTTAAATCCGTCTTTCTTGGGTATTTAGTTGCTTAGCACTGCCCCAGGTAAACAGCCCATCATGCTTGCTCCCCTTAGCTTCTGCAGAAACGACTCCCTCTCTTTCTCACACTTTCTGCTGTCTCTCACCTCTCATCTTTTTATCTGACAGCTTCACTTTTACCATAAAATCCCACAGTACAACCCTGGTGGGACCAGACATGGGGTGTCTTAACCCCCACCGAACTCTGTCAGACACAACAAGCAAGACTGCCTGGTCCTGCCATACCAGGGGACCAGCGCCATGGCAGATGCTCACACACTCAATATCCCACTAACCTTTCCATACCCAGCACATCCATCCCTCAGGGGCTGCAGGGATTTCTGTTGACAGGGCTAGACACCACTTTTCCTGTGAGGTGAAGCTAGTTTGTCCACGAGGCCCTGCGTTTGCCACGTGGGCTGCACAGACACAGCTGCCACTTGTAAATCCACCCGGACCATTGCTGTATCATCCCAGTGATACCTGTTACAGAGAGCAAAGCCTGACCTTGAAGTCTGTCAACTGGGGCGTTCACCTGGGACAAAAAAGACAGGAATTTCAGTTTTCCATTTTACAATGTGTATTTAAGTGTATTTTAACTCCATTACAAGTGTTTGTTGGAAGATAGTTGACTCCAGATTTTCCTCTCCACTGTAAGAACAGGAACTTAGTCATTGCGAGAGTCACTTCCTTTCTAGGTCAAAAAAATCTTTAATTTCTCTGTGAGCAGTGGAGCACCACCAGCAATTTTCAACACATTTATCACAGACTAACATGGTGGCCAAGTCACTTGCTTGTGCACATCTTGATTCACATCCCTTCAGGCAGAAGAGGAAATGGAGTATTGTGTCCCGCATTCTAGGTCAGTGTGCTAAACCTGTGGCTGTGAACTGAAAGCAGGTACCCTCATCGTGTTTAGGGAAAGAATAAATTATATGCTTGGAAATTGGAGAGAGCAAAGCTGAAAGTACACAGGTTTTGCCTGTCTGGTTTTGATTTGGGCCATGGGTGTCTCCTTGTTACATTGTCTTTCATTAATCGCATGGCAAGTTGCCCATCAGTGTCCCCATGTCACAGAGACAATGAATGCACTCAGCCCAGGGCTGCACATCCCAGTGCTAGGGAGCTGTTAACATTAGAATCAAAAGTCTCCTAACATCCATGTCCCCTCCATGGTGCTCTTCATGAGTTGGGTTGGGAGAGCAAGTACAGAGTCCATTTTTGACCCGCAAATTCTGAGGCCTAGCAGAAACCATGGGCTGAGATAGCAAAGCTCCAGCTTGAAACAGGCAGCTGGTGGCAGGTGTGTGGCTGGTGGCAGGCTGCTCCCCGCCGGCAGCAGCAGCAAGGCAGGAGCTGAGCGCCAGGAAAGCATGTGTCCTGCAAGCGTAGCCCTGAGGCCAATCTTGCAGACAGTGTTTGGGAGTGATACGTGAATAATGGAGCATGGAAATAAAACTGGTCCAAATGTTGAGCGAACATCTGGCATGGGTGCTTTCAGACCATCATCTGTACTTCTTTCTGCTTGCCAGCACACATCATTAACTTTTAATGTACAGAGCAAACAAATGTGTTTGTCAGTAGGATGATTACCCTCCATACATTTTTTTTCCATCTCTGAACATGTTAATTATGGTTTCCATTAAAATGCTTCATTAACATTAGGGTTCTAAACAAATATTTCTGTAACTTAGAGAAGCTCATGAGGACAGTTTGATTTTTTTCCAAACTTTCAAAGGTTTTTTGTTTGTTGCACCTAAATATTTATGTATGCCTTGCTGTACTGTCACCATTCCTAAATGTTCTCAAGGTGTTACTCTGCACCACCCCTCTTCCTCAATTTCACAATAAGCCTACCATTCTGGATCTCTGTGCAAAGCAGCTGGCAAATCCATCTTCCAGATGAGGACAGTATTTATTGTATTTGGAATAAAAATCATTGAGGGCTATGAGTACATGGAGAAAATTACAGTAATTCAAGGACTGATCCAAATCAGTTTATTTCATCACTGATAACAGAAATGGATTTTTCCAACCCCTGTCTTATTCTGATCTCACCATCAGAACCAGCAGTGTACAAACACACTTCCAGGAGATACCAGACTTCAGCTATTATCAGCTGAGATCAGAAGAAACCTGAATGTTGGTTGTTCTGAAGTCAAGACACTGCGTTTACGGAGTTAATTTTGACTAGGTAATCACGTACACGATCCTGCTCTAGAAAGTAAACAAAATGTTCAAGCACCAAAAATTTGGGATGGAAATGAAATCAACTAAATTTTTGTTTTGAGCTAGAGTCACCCTGAATATTTCTCACGGGAGCTAAGTGGGCTGTAGCTCTTCTCCAAGACTGCTAGCACCCTTCAGAGTAACATGTGCAACTCTGGAGCAGCAATAAGTAGTCAATACCCACAACAAAGCTTTTATTTCTGATACTGACTAATCCTGGAAGTCTGCAATGAGGGCATGGTTTATAAGGAAATATATAGCTTCTAAAGCCGTCATCATAAAGTACTAAACTAGAGTTCCAACATCAAATGAAAGATTTTCTCCAACATAGGAAAGCATATTAAAATGATTAACATAGATCTATGCAAAACTGAAAAGAAAACAAATGTTACTTTCCAGTCCTTCATGGTCTCTGAATGATTCAAATCACGCTTAAAAAATTCCTGTAATCCAGAGTAATTTTAACACATTCAAGGGTTAACAAAAAACTTTTCAGTCAGGGTGGGCCTCTAACATACTAAAGAAATTCTTCTTGTACTTGGACTCCAACAAGCCATGAAATATTTAAACACAAAAGCTATTTCCCCAGTTACATGGCAACATTACAGCTTTAAATATTAAAAACAATAGCACTCCGGTATTCTAAGCAAGTACAAGAGTTCATTGGCACCAGATACCTCTCGTCTTCTCTTGCTGGAGTGGTAGAAAAGACACTTTATTACAAAACCAAAGAGAAACTACTGAGGAATGCACACTCCCCAGATTCCTTCCCATCAGAGTATGGAGAAAAGAAGTATCTTGCTGATTTATCTATCTAGGTATTTATATAGCACCATTCTCAAGAGTATCTGGATTTGTGGAGTAAGTAATGCAAGAGGGACCATTTGTTTGTTATGGGAATAAGGTACATAATGTGAGAGAGACAGGAAAGATCCCCTGTGAGTGTGTATCACCACAGCCCAAGTAAATAGTAGCAATGATAATTTTCCAAAACATAGCGAAAAGGCAGAAATACAGACTGAAAGCTCTTTTTTCTAAGGTCAAGAAGTGACACAAAAATATGCAAAAAGCTGGGAGTAATAGCTGGAGAGAAATTAATCCATGCAAGTGTGATGATGTGTCCTGTTTATAAGATAATCTCTCTGTCTCCAGTCAGGTGGGGTGGATATTGTTGTAAATCAATGTGGAGGCCAAAGGCCAGAATTAAATACCTTAGGATACGCCTGTTACTGAGTTCAAGTGGAGAACTTTCAGAGGCAAGCGCAGCAGCACAGCTGTTAATACATGACTCCTGGCTTCCCATTTCATCTAAAGCCTAGCTCAGACTCTAGTTTTATATTGCCTGCTTTTTGGGTTTTGTGGTCTGTGCAGCAGCTCTCCTAGTAATGTATTTTCTGCATCAGTTTCAGTCTTCTGCCCACCACAGCTCTTGTTTTTTACTCTTTCCTCTTCCATGTCTCTCCTTCCCTTGCTCCCTTTAAGTTAGCTGCTTCTCTTTAATTCTTTTCTCATACAATTCCATCCAGGCTCCCCTTACAGCCTGCATCATAAGAGATCCCTTAAACTGGTGACAAAATTAGAGAGAAATGCCATAAAGCACAGGTCTGTCCTGTAATAAGACAGTACAAAACCTGCCATTTTGCTTAGCACATTTGCTCCCTGGGTATACTCATTGCCGTATTGGTGACATAGCAGCAGAAATGTTTTGCTGCTCTTTGCTTGTTTTAGCCTTGCAGAGCAGCACGGCTGAGGGAAGTAGTTTAACTCCTTTTGTGAGTTGCCAGCAGATTCGGTTTTTTACTCCAGTTGTGTGCACAGATGCTGGGGCTGAGTGGGGACCGGAGGAGCCATGCACACCAACGTACTGTTTGGTAGCATGGTGGTTAACATGAGAAGGAAATAATATAATCTGAAAGGATAAATCCCGGTGCCACTATAGTATTGCTGCCTGGCATTCCTTTGCTTACATCTTATTAGCACGACTGATCTGAGAGAATAAAGGTGACCCTTTTATCGGGCACACTTGATCTGTCTCTATGGGTGAGTATGGGCAGATGCAAGCTACTCTGCCCGCGGCCCAGAAAAAGCATTGGCTCCAGATTCATAAAGTTAGGTAAGTCCAGCACTGTGCCCTAGTTAAATATATTTTGGGCAGTTTCTGGGCCAGAGCAAGTTCACTTTTGCCCAGCTCTGAAGCCAGGAGGAGGTTGTGCACATCTGCTTGCCCCTGTGCATCCCAAAAGAGTTTAAATGCCTGGCATGGGAGAAGGGGTCGTGAGGGCATGGGAAGATCCTGCCATGTTCCCTCCACCCATGTGAAAACACAGGAACGCCCTGCACTGGTGCAGAGCTCTTCCTACTGCTGCTGATCCCCATGTGCCAAGTTACAGCAGCTCCCAACACCGGTCCTCTGGAACAGGGTCCAGGAATACCTATTAGTGCTCAAGGATGCTTAAGGCTTTTCATTATAACACTCAAGATAAAAGGTGCTATCTACTGTAAATGCCAAGTCTAACCTGTGAAATCAGCAAAAAGTTTACAGTGCTTAGAGAAAAAATGAATTAGAAAGTGAACTTGACTTTTTCCTTCCAGCTTTGCCTGGAACGGGTCTCGTTTGTCAATGAACGCTACATAATCACCTCACTGCAGCTTCCAGACTTTCCTGGTACAGGAATAAAAGTACAGTGTGCACCTATCTACAATACTGCAAGATATGAGAGCACAGGCAGTTTGGGAATATTGTAAGCTAGACCTCATTAATAAAATAAGGCTAATGATTTATTCATATCCAGGACAATAAGAGGACAATGTAGAGCAGTTACATTAATGGTAAGTAGATGCTTTGGGGGGAAAATGTGAACACTAATGGAAATTGGTTCTGTCTGTTTCAGTGTTTTGTATAAAACAGCGTGGGTGATTTTTCTGACCAAATCAGTACATTAGGGACACAGAATTCCCTGTTCTACATATTAAGAGAGGAACTAGGAAATTATTCAGATTAATATAAGAATATATTATCACTTCAGTACTTGAGTAACTCTCAATCTCATTTCCCCACATGCAATCTTTTATTCTATCTTTCACCCTCGTTTTCCAGCAGCCTTGAACTTGCTACTGTAATTATGAATGCAGACATTATTGCTGTGAAAATAACATGCTGAAAACTGTCTGTGAAGACAGTATTTGAAATGGTTACTATTTAAAGCTGACTTAGCTGTACTTTTGCTGTGCAAAATTATATAACTTGTGCCCTTCCAGAACTTTTTTATACTAGTGGTAGAAATTATTTTTTGCAATAGTGTGGATTTTTGGCTCAGAAAGCAAGAGTACGGGAGCTGTGCTCTTCTCCCCTCCAAAATCTGTGTGCCAATCACCAGGTAAAGTCGTGGACTTTCTTTAGTTACCTTCATGGTTAATTGGTATCTAAATAGTGACTATATTTTGTTTGGGTTCCTGCTGGTGGGCTTCAGTGGTATAAGAGTCCTAACCTGGGGTAAAGTCACTCCAGCTGGCAGCAGGTGCCATGCTCACTGTGCTCCTGTTCACAGCTGCTCCAGAATCTGCCAAGAGCCACAAGCCCCATTTTTTTCAGTCATTTTGCTGTACTAGATGTATTGCAAACAGCTGGCCTACAGACTCTCTCTAGGGTAAAATTTGGAACAGAAGAGAGAGTTGAAAGCTATCAAGAACCCATGAGCAAGTGCTGGTGACCTGAAGGGTGGCAGATGACCATGTGCATGCCCTCGGTGCCTTGGCGGTTTGACATGAAGCACTTTGTACTGGGCAGCAGCGTAACCATGAATGTGGCTTGTTGCAGCATATTATCTGATGAGCAGTACCTCATTACTTAATTTTGAACTTGCATCTATGTTTAAATAAAAAAGAAAAAATGCAAAGAAGAGATAAATGATGCGCTATCAATGACAGTGTTGTATGACCTAGAACTCTCCTATAGTAAACCCACTGATAAAAAATGTTTATTTTTCCTCCATATACCAGACTTCTGTTATTAATATTTTGACTATATCTGTACTAGTGAATGAAATGTAAGAGGGCTGAGCAGCTGAGTCTGAGACCTGGTGACTTAATGTTGCTTGTGTCCACACACCTGAGCTCTGTTTTCCCTCAAACAGGAGGCCTCTTACATCGTGCCTGCTAGGAACAGTCTTCGGCCCCTCTTACAGTCTTAAACTGTGGCCAGGCATTGTCTGAAGAGGGATATTTGGCAAAAAAGATGCTAATGATGACCCAGCACAGAGGATAGCATGCCACAGCTCGTGTGGCCCTTGTCATGTCCAGTTAACTAGCATCCATGTAGTCCTTAATGTTTGCAACTTCTCTTCTGCTGTGGGATGTTTCAAGGCAATGATGAACTTCTGACTAGGCTTCAACTGCCCTAATTCCTGCAAAAGCAGGTTTGCTTTCAGACCCTAGCTCTTGCAGGCACCCAGCATCTGTCAGGATGATCAAACTGTACCCCAGAGGCAGAGGAACCGAGATTTCCCTGGGTTATGGCAGAAGACATGTTAAACACAATTCTTGGGTGAAATCCTGGAAGGAAATGTACTGCTGCAGCGTTCATCTCCGCAGCAGGTAGCATGTAACCCCCTGCTGCAAGCTGCATGCCCTGCAAGCAGGGCCCGGCAGGGCAAGAGCCATGATGGCCAGCAGCTGAAGTGAGAAACACCAAGGGCAGGGTAATCCACGCAAGGGTAGCGAACTCTGGATTGTAGGTAATGTAGCTCAACACCATGTGGCCTGGCTCTCCAGGCAATTTTGATTTTCCCCCTCCATGCTTTCCACCTCTATATTTCCTTATTTCTAATGCCATGCCATTCACAGCTGGTTGATGCAAAGGTTTACTGCTCTAAAAAAAACCCCACCACTTTTCCAAAGCAGTTACAGCTCTTATTTCTTCTCTCTGCCACATACCTGAAATCATGTTGAAAAAGTGCTGAGTGGTAGGTAGTCTAGGGAAAAAAAAAAAGAGAGAACATGGAAATGCACACTAGTATAACTGTCAGTATCAGAAAAATCAGAAGATGTGGGAGGGGGGAAAAGAAAAGAGTTGGTTCCTTTTTAAAGGAAAATATTTTACAGAGAAGACAGCAAAAGGTCAGATCACATTCTTTGACCAATTCCAGTGCTTTGTACTGGGATAGAGGAACTGCCAAAGTAGCTTAAACCACCATTCTTTTAAGACTGTCATTATTCCACTAGGTTTGATAACATCGCCCACAAAACTTAGATCCAAAATCTGTATTTCACAGTATTATTGTGCTCTGTACATCAGGTTTTGGGTTAAACCTATTAATAATTACTGTTCTTGCTCAAGCTGTAAAAACAGATATTTCTTTTATAAAAAGGGTCTGCCTCTGATATCATTCTTGATTTATATGCACATAAATCAGTGATGGATTGAGCCCCAGTTGAACTGGAGAAGTGGGGGAGCTGCATGCAATGCTAGTCAAGCAGCAGGGGGAAAAGAAGAGATGTTAAATTGCTTTTGTGGCTGCCCTGTGGATCTGTCCTGTAAATTGTTGCATCAAAGTCCCAGGAAGCTGCAGTGGTCAGAAGATGGTCTTGAGTCTGTGGTGAGGTCTAGCAAATCATCCTGTAGTCCCCAGGATGAGTGAATGCTCTACAGGCTTTTGAATTGCCTATAATTTACCTCCTGGACAGATTAATACTACTTTTTTTTTTTTTTTTAAAGCCAGACAGGGCCACAGGCACAAAAATCGGTCTTCTACCCTATGTTACCTTCTCTCTGTTGCAAGGCACATGAACAGTCTCCACTGCTCTCCCTGCTGGTGGCTCTTCCCAAAGGGTTCTTGGTCCCCATTTTCTCTCTCACGGTCTTGTTATGAAAGACATTTAATTTCTATTGAATATTTCAGCAGATCTGCTACTCCAGAGCTTCCTCCATGCAGTTTGACTGCAGTGGATTGAGAGCCCCATCTCATGCAGGTGCTGTGTGCATCCTTGTATCCCCTATGCTGAGGAGATTCGTTACTGGTGGGTACCATTCTACCCTTGATGCCATCTCCTTCAGAAGGTTTCTGCTCACTGTTAGGCCCAGAGAGATAAACGGATCTTGTTTCTTGATGTTTGTGCAGTCTGTGATGATGTTGTTTCAGAATGTTTATGTGCCACAAGTGCTGCGAGTCCTGTTCACAAAATGTTTTTTTCTGCTTTGCCTGCCTCTTTCTACAGAGTCCTGGAAAACATCAGGGAGTAACTTAATGTCACTAGGCAAGCCTAGGTCTTGCCAGCACTTGACCTTCCAGCCATTTGGGTTTATGTTGTTTGTGCAGTTTTCCCTTATACGTTTACTTCATAGCTTAATTTCATAGCCAGAAATGGGTACAGAAACCAGAAATTCATTACCCTTAGCAGATAACCACTGATTTCCACTTATAAATCAAACAGGTCTCCTCACTAAAACGTCAGAAATTTTATACTAGGCAGAAAAATGAGGCCAAGAATTTTACTTTAATTTTTATAACAGGACAGAAATTTAAAAGAAATTGGGAGAACTGTGATCAGCAGTCATCTCAGGATGGCTACACTTTGGAAGTGGCGTGAATTTCAGGGCTTTGTCTTACATCTCTTATCTACAGTTTTTAAAATGACTGCTGCCAGTTTTGGACATGCAGAAGTTTATTACAAATAATAGCACTTAAGAAAGGAGTCAGTGCCTTTCATGCAGCAATTAAATATCCACGTTGTATAAAACACACCCATATCCATAATTATTTTCAACCACAAAACTGTTTCTGCAATTTCCCCAGATATTTCATTTCACAACCTGTCTGTTAATGTTACTTTTTGATGATTTTAATGAACTGACTTAATGGTCTTTATTAACAGTTCTCTTCATCATGGTTTAAAAAAATAAATGTATGTGCATGGTGCATTACATAAGGCAAATTCAGTGAAGACACATCAACATTTGAAGATACTTTCAAAGCAAATCATGCAAGATTATTGCAGAGGAAAGCAGAAAAATAGCAACATAAGAAATCTGAATATGAAAGCATCAAATTCAGATAAATTGGGCCATTTCAAAATGTCAAAACTGTTCTGTACACAAGCATGCAGGAGGAATGCCTCTCCCTTCCATTCACCACCACCCCTCCAACCCTCCCCCCACCCCACCTGCCCTGCTATTTCAAGGCAATGGTACACAGGAAAGCCAGGACTGAGGTTGCTGTTTAAAGTCCAGTGACCGTGTGGTGCCTTACTGTCAAGTGATCAGCCCTCCTCAACAGCTAGCTATCTGCAATTACAAATAAATAAGAGGTATTTCTGTATGGCAGGCAAGGAAAAGGCCAGATTTCCCTTTACTGCCTTGGGCACATCACATCTTTGTTGGGTCCTCTTGCATCCTATGGAGGACCACAGGGGAGGGATACGGTGTCTGTCAGTCTCACTGTGCATTAGAGTTATCCCCTCTTTTGTACTAGAAGGGTGCAAGAGTTTTGACCCAGCACCGCAGACTTTCTGCCAGCACCACAATCCTCATGTGGTATCTGGATAAACTGATCTAAATACAAAAGCCCGTCCCTCAGGATAAATATAACTGCCAAAGCAGATCAGTTTTATTTACATCAA
Organism: Falco punctatus; assembly: GCF_963210335.1. NCBI lineage: Eukaryota > Metazoa > Chordata > Aves > Falconiformes > Falconidae > Falco > Falco punctatus. The sequence continues at coordinate 75,750,256 of NC_137583.1, forward strand.
ATTAAACAAAATTCTGCTTTTTGGCTGAGAGCTAATAACTTTCAGCCAAAAGCAAATTCTTACCTCTGAGTTATATAAACCCCCTAAGTAGGCCATTTATAATACAAACACCAACAGGCATGCAGCTTCTATGCAGTGGTGCTTCCAGGTGACACCACCAGGAAGATCAGCTAAATATCATGGGAATGACAAAATGGTGCTCGATGCTGGATATGAGCCTCTTACAAAGCCCTGCAAGACAGAAGGCTGAAGCTAGGAGACATTTATTTTTAGGCTCTTGGTTTTTAAGGAGAGCAAAGGAACTGAGAGGGGAAAACAGTGTCAACAGTTCACGCAGACACACTTTTCATGTTTGGGAGAAGCCGAGCTAGACTGAAACTATAACTATGATGGGATTTAAGAGTAGATACAATAAAGGCAGCCACAATCTATACCTGTAACAAGGAAGGTCACTTCTAGGAGGTTTTGATGTAGTGGAACTTGAAAAATATATTCATTTTTGCCCAAAGGCAGAGGCTGGCATGGCAGCTTGGGGACCACAATGGTAATTGTTCCTAAGAGGAAAAAGAAAATGTTCCATAAAGTTCCAATTGCCTTTAAAAGAGAGAAACATTTGAAGGACTCTTTGGTGCTGTTCCAGGTTCAGCAGAAGGAAACCTCTCACATAGGGCTGCTTTCATCTGTAGGTGTTACCGCAGTCAACACAAATTGCTGGAGAGGGGAAAAGGTCGGGGTGGAGGGAGGTGTTATTATGACAGCAAACTGAAAGTGGAATAAACAGAGCTTAAACCCCCCCAAAAGTACAATTTTTCTGTAGCATTCAGAGCAATTTTAAATCCAAAAGGGGGGGGGGGGGGGGGGGGGAAGGGAGAAGTGGCAAAGAGGCATTGGGAGGAATTTTTTTCCAGGAGGTTGGTCTCTATCAGTTATTTTGTTGCATTGTTGATTAATGTAATTGAAGTATATATAACTAGAAACAGAAAAGGAAATAAGACTTCTTCAGGGACCCATTAATTTCTTAAGGATAAAGTGTTTGAAGGTTCAAAGGCTTTGTTAAAGCTTATTTTAAATTTAAAATTTCCATTGCCAAGGGATTGATTACCATTCTTGCTTTAGCTTTGTCAAACAATAAGTTGATCCCAATCCTTTCAAAGTTTTATGGTGATGTATGTAGGATATTCAGTTAATTGTAAAAAAGAGGGGACTGTCTTCTGTACTCAAGGACAGCTATTTCACAAAAGGTCTGCAAATGTTCTTTCAAATGTTTGAAATCTTGGAAACCATAGCACTTGTATCCACTATTACAAGTCACAGTATTTTCAGGTATCATAATTATTTTTTAATATTTCTTCTCATTGGGAAAATTACATAACATCATACCTGTCCATATTTTGGGGTATATACAGTACTGGATAATAAGGTAATTCCAAGGCACTTAATATAAATCACATCATCCTGAAAAAAGCTTTTGTGGCAGGCTGAGTCTCCTGTTTTTCTGTTAAACCCTGGGTTTTTTGATGTGATCTCATCACCCTGACTCATTTCTCTCTCCTCTAACTGACATCTAGGTCCGTATGTGTCCTGGACCAGGGACAGACTTCTCTCTTACAATGACTACTACAGTGGGACTCACATTTTCATTTGCAGCTCTGTGCCATTCCCATCAGAGTAATAAATAAAGGGGTACTTTATTTTTCTTCTTTTCAGAATAAACTGGCAAATAGGATCAATTCATGCATATATACACACACAAACAGAAACACTTAAAAGAGTTCTTCACACAAAAAATGTAGTCAAATAATTATTTTTGATTTTCAGAATGTTGATCTTTCAAAGAAAATTCAGAGACTTGCTTTCAAGTAAATGTTTTTTTGTAATTTCAGGTTAAAGCTAATAATTGAAAAAATAACCTTTCATTTAAAACCCCCCAAAACCAAAACCAAAACCAAAACAAACTTGTCAAACCCAAGATGATTTGCTATTTCTATTATGGTAGTAACTAAAGACCTCAACCATATTTCCAAGTCAAATCAAAATGATTTATTCAGTATCTTACCCCTCACTCAGTAGGACTACAGTTCACTCTACCATGGAGTCATTTCTAAAGCTATAAAGGCTCTTTCAAAATAAAAGTACAACTGGAGCCCTGGTTGCATTTTTTAATCAGAAGGAAATATTGCTGTTTACTCTTAATTTTCTACTCTCCAAATGTTCTAAAATGGAGCTGTTATTAAAGATAGTGAGATGAGATTGGCCTGAGCTTCAAAATGTGTTTCTGCACTCTGGTTTTGGATGGGTATCATGTGTCCTGGCTCTCTTATCTGACATGGATGAATTGGTTTTTCGAGTCAGGAGGAGATGAGGACAGCAAGGGAGCCAATGACATAAAGTGTTGGCAGTTCTTGAGATTTTATTATGAATCTTAAAATGTTTGCTATTTTTCTTAAAGCCTCATCTGTGGAAAGAAGCTATTAATGGCAGCCTGAGGTCCCATTTTAGGAAAAAAATTGCAGGCTTCATGATTGCAATCACTGGCATGACCCTGGGAACTCAAACCCAGAAGGCAAATAAAAAGCATCAAGATATGCCATTTTGAAACAACAAGATTTTAAGGCTCTCTCCTGATTTTATACAGTTTGTGATATCTTTGTGCCAGTGATTGTAGCATCAGGCAAAGCAGCCCCCTATGCATGGATGGAGATGGACAGCGCAGCTGGTCCAGCAGTGCCTGCTGGTGAGCCAGCGGAGGAGCCCTGAGACACCCAACAGCAGCAGCTGCTGTCACCACCTCCATACATCAGCAACACCCCTATGCTTTTATGTTTTGGTTTTGGTTTTTTTTTTGGTTGTTTTTTTTTTTTTTTTTTTTTTTTTCCCAGCCAGAATGGCTAGAAACTGGTTATTTAAGCCACTGCAGGCTCAGAGCCTGAGGAAGGCGATGTCTCTGCATGTATTCCCTGGGAAGTCTCCCTGTTATCTGGAGGTGGAGGGAGGCAGGGGAAGTCTTTCAAGATGCATTAAATAGGCAAAGTCACTGTTTACAGTCAAAAGTTGCTTTTTAAGATTTCATGAGTTCTTTATTTAAAGACAAGCAAACAAATTCAGGTCACCTCTTTATCCCGCTTAATTTAAGAAGGCAACTCTTCAAGCAGATTTTCCTCCTGTATTTTTCCTGCCGGAATCGTCATCATCTTGTGCAATAAATCAGGAAAAATGAGAAAGTTGGAAAGGCTGAACTTGGCTCATCTGATATTTTAGATTAATCTGTCATGGCAGGGTATCCCACAGTGCTTTCCAATCCCCCAGTGCCATTGTAAGACAGACGTCTCACCTGATGACTCTCACAGAAAAGCCCCATAGCAGGTTAAAGGGGGAAATTATTCTTTTCACCCACAGAAAAAAATATAAAACCCCATCACAGGCTGTGTGTTGTGCTCAGGTTTTCTCCATTTTTCCTCAACAATAGCCATGTATCAAGTTTGCTGGGATAAATTACAGCTGGTTTCCAAAGGATAACTCCTCACTGGGGAGTCAATGATTGTCTTGATGAATTACTCATCTACCATGAGCCTTCTCTAAGGAAGATCATTTGCGTGGGTTGCCATGTCCGTAGCGACACAACTACATTATAGAGGAGCACAAAAAATACCTCCTTGTCATAAGCAGCTTATGGTGTAAACTAAGTGAATGCAGACAATGCCAGCACAGCAACAGGCTGGGAGGAAATTGGAGATGAGGGAACAGAAGGAAATACTGCTCCTGGAAAGCATGTTTCACAAATAGAGCAAGCAATGTATTTCTCTAATTCCTCATGAATCTTCCAGGCTAACTCTGATGCTAGCAAGGCTGCTAATGAAGCAAGTTATCAAGAACACAGGAAAAAAGTGTTTTGTATTTGGAATTTCAAGGAAACCAAACCAGTGGACTTTTGGCCAGGTGCAATTTTCTGTTTAAACTCCTCCGTTAACTTTCACAGCAAAATTAAGCTGATATGGGCTCATACTGCTATTAGCTTGGTGAATCAGTGTGGTTTTGGGAGCATGAGTTCATTTCTGTTTTGCCTCAAACCTTAAAATAATGTTTATAAATTTAATACTTGCACAGTGTGATTCAGATGGCTCCTTCTGTGTGAAAAGAAGGGGGGAGGGGCTGCAACAGCAGGGCAGAGGGGAGACACACAGGGACGGCAGGGAGAAGCAGGCAGGGCGCAGCTGAAATGTATACACACATACATGCACAGCAGTGTAGCTGCAGCTACACATGAGCTTACACTGATGCTTTTCTCTCTCCACTACAACAGCACGTAAGTAAGCCTTGTGTCTGTAGCTAACAGCTAGAGCTGTATGATCTCTGGGTATCAGCACTAGCTGGTCGATGTTTGCTCTGGGTTTGACTGTGCCCAGATACAAGGCAGCCACGAAGAGGAGGGACGGGGAAACCGCCAGTCCCTACATCTGCTCACGCACGCTATGGAGCTGAGTGTGTCTGGAAACAAGGGCCATACTTGCAGTGTAGTGCTTGGAGAAAGTGACTGTGAAAGTGGGCGCATGGGAGGGAGTCAGGGATGAGAGAAGACAGGGGCTTGCAGTGCTGATGGAGAACTATCAGCTCCTGCCTTACAGCAAAGCACAGGGAGACATGGTTAACAAGCTGGGACTCTGATACAAATTGTCTTATGCAGCGCAACTTCTTTCTTGAGTTACACGGTTGTGTGCTGCCTGTCACAATATGAAGGTCCAAATCGTCCCCTTTTACACTATACCTGTTCTAATGTAAATAACAAAGTACAGTAATAGCAGAACTGAAATATTTATTGTCCCCCTGAATACTAAAATATAAAGCTTTCAGAGAAGTCTTAAACCACAAAATTAGTGCCCATGCTTACTTCAGTTGACAGGTGTTTTCCAGAATCCGGATGCACCTACCTTCAGAGCAACCCACATGCTTCTCAGGTAGCTGGAGTTAATGGGTGCTGCTTGCTACAGCATGTGGTGAATGAAAATACAGAAAAGCCCTCATCTATTTTGGTGCTAAATCTGTTTTTACAGCTTGAATCTCTATATTTGGCACTGAACACAATAAAAGACGACTCACAATTATATTCAGCTGGCTCAATGACAGTAGAAGTAACCTCTGGGTGATGCCGGTTGTAAGGTGATGATGTCTTCAGCCACACCTGGAAGAGGTTTTCTGTTTGCTCTTCTTTCCCACAGCTCAGGTGTGTGCACTTACCCAAGCTGCAGGAAACGAAGATGCAGGTTCCTTTCTCAGCAGATTTAAGCCCATATTGTGAGATTTCTCACCCTTTTGGTGGGAGTATTTCTTCTCTCTGAAAATTGCACATTCACTAGGTAAAAGAGGGAGAAGAACTCTATATCCCAGTCTCAGTGTATACTTGTAACTGTGATATTTATGTTAGATACCCATCAAAGTGGAGCTGGAATCTGAGTCTTCAACAACCAAGATCTACCTGTGATGCTCTAGAGGCTTTCTCAAATTCATGCCTGTATTCTGGCCTGATGCAAAGGTATCCCTCCTTGTAGATTATCAAAAGGACAAAAAGATAAGGCAACTTTGGTGGCATAGATGCTAGGGTTCAAGTCACCCTCAAGCAGGAGAAGAACCCAAACCTGGGCCTCCTGAGTCCCTGCTAACCACTGAGTGGGTGGATTTGCCGCCAAGCATGGTAAGTACTCACATCACATGTGCACCCCACTGTGGATATAGTCCTGTACTTTAAAGTAGTTCTTACATATTGGCATTTTATAAGTTTGCTAAAACAGTACCAGCTGTGATCTGTACTAGTCTAAGCATTTTAATGACTTTTGGCTAAACCTTCATAGCTAATAGTGAAATTGCCAAATGCTCCATAAAACAAATATGCAAACAATTTGCTGGTTAATCATCTATCATAAATGGACGTACGCAGCTGCTGAGATATATAATTGCTGTTTCATCAGGGCTGGTACTTTATTTACATAATTCCCTTACTGATTTTAACATAGATCTTTTTTTTTTTTTTCTTATTTTTTTTCCCTGAGAAACAGAGCGAGAAATGCTAACATAATGTCTCATTAAATGCAGCATGTTAAAAAGACAGTTCTGGTCACAGCTGGTGGATAACAATAGTGATTTTCTTTGATGTATTTTTAAAAATAATTGAAATTTGTATATCCGCATATTTATATATGTATGCATATATGTGCATGCATTGTTATTTACTTATACAAAATGTATGTAGAATAGGCATACAAATGTTTGTGTTAACATATTCAAATTAAGATCTGTTAAAAGTGCAGAAAATAGGTCTTCTATGCAAGACAGAAAGATAAAACATGAGCAATAAAATATAAATCAGCATTTTTTCTTTGATTCTGTTCAGTATTTTTGATTAAAGAGAATATCAACTGCAGATAGAATCCAAGCCATACAAATTAATATGTTTTCTGGAAAAGTATATTAAGTGCTTTAGTGTGTCTGTTTGGTTCTTTTTGGTTTTGTTTTCTTCCAGAAAAATCCCGATTAAAAATGGAATAACACACCTTGCTAGAGTTTACTGGTGAAAGTGTTAGAGAAAAGTGACTGATATCTTTCTGATGTTATGTCTTCTTATCTTTGTCAAGCTCTAGAGAGCTGATGAAATTGTCTAGAAAACCTTAATGCTGAAATGACAGCTACTACAAATGTAGAAATAACACTAGCAAGGGAGAGTACTGGCAATACCCAGGTCTGCTTTCCTTGAAATGTTCTTTTGTTTGAATGGAAGCCCACACATACTGACTGGATATTGACAGTGATTGTATCAGAGAAGCAAGGTACGGAGAGTAAGAAAATACAGCATGTGGTTTACCAGTTATGGGTCTTTCTGTTCGTTGTTTTTTTTTAAAGGTTGCTTTGCCTGCATTTGCTCTCTTTTCTATGCTCTCTTTCTCTAGATCCAGGTATGAAAGCTGGGAATAGGTTCTAGAAGAAGACTACCCATTACTTCTGGTGTCACATTCATGCTTTTGAGAAAGTTTAAGCTCTCTCCTTTGTCAACAGTGCAATAAGGAAGCTGAAAAATGCCTGGACTCGGAATTTAGCAATATGGCTGACTGACTTGGTCAGTTCCAGCTTTTGTGTGAGTCTAGACTTTGGGCATGTTTACAAGAAAGATATTTCCATTCCTCTATTTTGCCTCTTCACTGGCATTTTGTTGTGATTCTTGAAATCCTTCTGCAACAACAAAATATTACATTAGCTTCAGCACAATGCAGGAAGAAAAATGTAGGAAAATGTTGTTTATTTTACCAAACAGTAGACCCAATATCTATGCTTTTTTCTTCCCTTAACAAAGCTTTTTGTTTTTCATCAGAAAGTGCTGTCTTTCAAATGCTAGGTAAAAGCAGCCTGCAGTTCCCAACTGTTCTTTGCCTCTTCGGTATAAAACAATCTCAGCTAAAGCTGGTTTCTGTACATCTACCAAAACTGGATGGCGATCATCAATGTTTCACTGGCTTTCCATCATTGTATCCTGACCAGAATGCAAAAAAGTGATTGAATGGAGGGTAGGGTTCTATATCCTATTCTGGTATTTCCACATACCTAACTTTTATGGGCTGATCTCTAAATTACATGCCTACAAGGCCAAACATTCAACACTACAAAACAATGCCAGGGTTGGCTCAGTTTGACTTAAATCTGGCCTCTTTGAAAATATTCCTCATGACAGTCTTTAACAGCATGATTGTTGTGTTTGTTTTCTTCCCAATAGGTCTACAACTGTACTTTCTGTCGCTTTTGTTCCAGGCCCCATGTAGCTGTATTCCTGAAAATTTGGGAGGTCATTTTGCCACTTCTCTTGTCTTTGATCTCATGAAAGTGTCACCTCTCCCTACAAAAACTTGGGGACCATTTAATATGATTTTAAACACTATGATAGCATTTTATATATGAAAAAAGCAGCATTTTGTGACTTCATTTGCAATGGAAAGCATTTGTGATTCACGGCAACCCTGACATGGAAAACTGAGAACCATAGATGGAAACCATCCTGCAGTGCATCGTGTGACTCAGGACACATTTTCCACGTCTGGATGAAGCTATCCTTCACAATCCCTCGTCCACCCACCAGCTTTCATGCTCTGAGCAATGCCTGTCCTCTGCTCTGAATGAGCCAGGGTGTCCAAAGAAAAATGAGCATGTAGCCATTTCTTTTGGAGCCCTGTCCTCTTACATTGGTACCAGGACACCAAAGGCAAGTGCATCACACAGCCTGACTGGCATTTCCTACCTTTTCAGTGCTTGAATTTGCAACCTTGTTGTCCTTTTAATAGTAGTCTAATTTAATTTCTTCCCTTTAGAAAAATGCAATGATGACAATGTCCAAGCCATTGTCCTGACTATCTCAGGAGGGATAAAAACACCACGTTTCTGGTAGTGTTTGACTCAAAGCAGTCGATGGCAATAGCACGCTATTTGAGCCATCCCCTGAAAGGAGTCCCAGGCTGTGTTTATCAGTGGTTTTGCACAGCAGACTGTTGAGGCTCAGGTTCAGTGTTGGTGAAAGTGTCTTACAGACTAGCACTCCCCTTTCATCCTTTCCCCCCATTTATCTATGGCACCTTTGCTGCCATCTCCTGCCACTTGTCGTCTTCCTCTTCTGCTTCTGCCTCTCATTAGTCAGAAGGGATACAGCTGGCAGCTGGAGTTGTGGGGAGGACTTCTTATCCAGTATGCTTTTACATGCCAGGGTTTTAAAGTTGCAGAGCTGGCAGCTGGAGCAGTTTGTATTGCTGAGCCTCCCAGTCCCCATCTGAACTAGTCCCTCCTGGACCCACATGGACAAAACAATGTTTTTTTCCCCCCCTCTAACCTCATTCTTGGAGCTAGGAGAATTTCTTTTGCTGAAAGTTTCTCCTAGAAAATCAGCCAAAGCCGGACACACTGCATGATTTTCTTCACTGCTTAAAGATGGTTAAAAAGTAAAAGTTCTAAGTAGCTGCAAATAAGATCTTCTGCCATCTCTAACAATAAGTTGCAGAGAGTGAGGATGCATCTGTCCTGACCTGTCCAAGCTACCAGGTAGTGAGAGATTGATTGACTACCAGACTATTACAAGATAAATCTTCAATATAAAGCATGCACTCATAGATGTGGATTTATAGGTCTTTCAGGCAAAATGTTCTAATTTTTATTTTTCTTCGTAAGGCAATTATTTAATTCCTTTCAGTTTGTCAAGCAGTAATATGGACTTGAACCTTCAAGTCCTATCTCTTTTATTTTTTTTCTTAAGCCAGTGGGTCAAACACTGTCCCTTAATGCACCCACCAAGTCCCACTAATGTCAGCTTTCCTTCAGAGGATGAAATAATATGATTTAGTCCCAGAAAGCAGACCTCAAAGTCAGAGGCTTTTATAAGCATGCTACTTAGACCAAAGGCTTTAGCAAGTGGATTCTAAGGATTTTATTATGAGGAGCCTGACATGGAGTGGAAACTCTGAGCCATGAGGACATGCCCTTTCTCTCAGCCAAGCTGTCATCAGATGTGGTGGATGCTGAGCTACAGGTCCTCTGCTTTTGTTCCAGCTGGTATTGATGGCTGTCCATCTGCTACCGAGCAGGCTATGAAACAAAAGCCTTTCAGCAAATATCTTTTACAGTAAATATTTTTAATAGAATTATACTGTGGGTGAGGTATGGAATACTAAGAAAAGTATATTCAACATAAAACAAATTTAAATACCTATAGGGTATTTAAATGTTTACATATGTTAATGAGGGAAATGTCTGCTTTATAATCAAAACCATATACTATATTGCATTCTTACACTAGATGAAGTTACTTTTAATGAAGAAAAATTAAATTAAAAAAATAAATGCAGTGGGCTACTACATATTTATAGACTCTAGAAACTACAAGGCATATTCCTGCTAGTTTGAGGGCTGATTTTACATTAAATGCTTTTAAGCAGTTATTTATTACTGCTTACCACTGTGTTAATAAAAACAATTGTCTTTAAAAAGTGAAAAATGGATCCCAGTATTGACCAGTACCATCACTACATATAAAATGGGAATTTTCTGAGTCTTAATTGTAGTTAATAATAAAAGACTTCATTTTCTTCTCTTTAAGATCAAGGCTGATCCCTCTTAGCAGTGCATCTTGAATAAATGCATCTTGTGTCAGCTCATTGTAAATCTTCTGAAAAACAGCCATCTTTGTAGGGAACAGAGCTCCAGGTACAACAGAGAGAACAAGCATTTGCTCTTTTCTAAGGAACAGCGCTGTTCGCACTACATCATTTTCATAAGTAGGTGCTCAGTTCAGGGCAGCATCTTTGTATGGCAGTTTCATTCTTAGTCCGGACAAATCACCCTTCTGATCTGAGCTATTGCCAGGCAGTGCCTGGCCTGTAGGATCTGTTTAAGTGTGCTAAGCTGCATCCCTCACAGTCCTTTCCCAGAGCGTGCACTGATGTTTGCTGATGACCAGGGAAATGGTTTTTCTGCTGCTGAGGAAGCTGCTCACTGGTGGCAGCCCTTTGAGCTCAGGGTCCCTCTGGATGGTCCCCACCACCCCAGGAGCAGCAGCACTGTACAGTGATGCTTCCACTCTCAACCACCCTCCCTGCCAATAAAGAAGGTGGAGGCCACTCTGCAAGGGGGCACAGGGAAATACCAAAGTAGTAGCAGTGCTGTGCTGTAGCTTGTGCTTGGAGCCATGCCAGTGTCTGGATTTCCTCTGCCTGTGAGAGAATAAGAGGGTTCCAGGTGCCTCATGAACGAGCAGATGTACACAAAGCCATTGCTAAAGCAACTGCTGAGAAAGGTGATGCTGCGTTGTCAGCCACCTACACAGCATGAGGAGCTGGACGCAGGTTTGTGGCCACCAACCCATATTTGTTGTCAAGGGTCCTGAACCCCATCATTCACATTTTTTTCATTTTTTATCCTGCTGGGATTTCCAGCCAGTCCCCTTCTACAGTGCTCTGCCTCATAGGCTCAAGTTTTTCAAAATTACAACTCTAGAGCTCTATAGAATCCCTTCACAATCAAAACAGCTATAAAGCCCTGTGAAAACTGGGTGCAATCCTCATTAATCTGTCTCCCTGTGCGGTCAGTGCCTTACCTAAGGTTACAGCTTTCAGAAGATGTTAGGAGGTACATTACCTGCTGTTGTCCAAGAGGGCTGGGAGAATATATTCCATGCTATTTTATCATAGCTTTTTCTGTGACAGGCATTTCACACCTCAGCACTTCATTAGGCACAACACAGATGTTCAGCAGTGAACACCTTCTGGGGAACATTTCCTAGTACAAGCCTGAGCATGAATGAAAAAGCTATAGACAGCAAATTGCCAACAAGGCAAGAGGAATGGGACACTAACATTTACAATTCCTAACAATAATGGAAAAATGCAATTAATTTCATGGAAGGGGTTATATAGATACAGATAGAAATTGTGGTTTAAGGCATGGGAAGCATTGTATTATATTTCTAGCATCAGAAGAGATAGAAAGTTATACTCTTCATGTCTGGTGTGATCTTACAGTTGTAGGGTGTAAGCTGTAGGACTGTGTGCACATGCATGTCTTCAGAAAGCAGGCACTCCTCAAGAGCTGACCTGCTTCCGTATTCTACGTTTTTACTGTTGTTTACATTCTTGTGCAGAGAATATTTATGTGAATGTAGAAAAAAAAATGAAGACTTGTTTTGGTAAAATCCTAGACCCAGAGGGTGAGAATTCAAAATTCAAAAAAATCCTCCAGCCACGTTTCCACCCTCTCCATCCCCCAAACCATGCTAAGTGCATGTGTCATCCCTGCTGCTGGAGACTTTGTGATTAATTTTCTGTAAATGTAGTGTTTCACTTATTATTATAAAATGTTTTCCATTAGTAGGGGTGACGTCTGTGCTGATTGTCAGAAAGAGGCTTTTTTTCTGCAGCCACATTGACCTGTGTTCAGCAGCACAGTCCTTATGCTCCACCAGGTAGTTATCCTGTGAGCACCAAAACAGTGTTGCCCTGAGCAAAGCGACCCACAAGATGTCCTTCATAAGCAGCATGTTGGTGTCTTCCTCCCACTCTCCTCTGCTGCTGCCACAGCTGCAGCTTTTCATGACGCATCTCTGGTCACAGCTGTGGTACTGGCTTTGCAGGGCAGTCCTGGCCTCGCCTGCTTCAGTACCGTCTTCACCGGCTTGAGTTTTCAGCTCAAAGATCATGGAATGTTCTGAGGATTTCTGACTTTGAGTCCCAACAGGCCAAAGGGAAAGAAAAGCAAGGAGAGAAAATTCTGGTGCTCTTTTATCAGTTCACTCATCCTCTGTCACAGTGTAAAAAACCTACCGTGTTTGCAAGTGGGACAGCAATGCAACCTCTTCCACACCACCCGTGCTCTCCCTCTTTCCTCCCTTGCACATGCCTGCGACCAGGTAAGCCAAGCCTGCTTGCTCCCTCCAGAGACACACTCAGTTCATTTATGTTCGGCAGTGTCAGAGGTGGTGTTGCAGATGCTTTAACGGGTTTAAAAACATCTCTCCCCACCCCCCACTCCAGTTCCTTCTGGTTGAAAATTGAATCAGAAGTACTGAAAGGCTTCGCAAGACATTTCCAGTAACACATTGATGCCTTTCCAAGACTTCGCTGCCAGCAAGTCAGGTGAAGTTTGGGCCAATATCAATGTTTACAGATTCTTGAGTGAGCTGAACTGAATTTGTCAACCTGAGCTGTCTTATGTTCGCTGCAACACCTGTCTATACAAAGCCACTTTTAGCTCTCTTGCACTCATGAGTTCTTATATCTTGTCAGTCATTATGGCACACCTCTCACATTGGAAGCACTGACAGAAAAACTGGCTTTGATCATGTGAGAGAGTCACTTTTTAATAGGAAATTTAGGCAACAAAAGGTATAGGGTGTGACTCACTTGCTTAGACATAAACACCTAAAATAGGTCAGAGCTAAAACTGTGCTGATCACCCTGGGCTCCCCAGCTAGCTAGCCTGGGGTGCAATCTGCTGCCCTAAAGCAGCTATCAGGACTGGGCCAGCTCATCGAGTCCTAGCAGTGGCCCTTTCTGCTGGCCACTGAGGCAAAGCAGGGTGGCTAGCTCAGAGGAGCAGTGGAGATTTACATGGTTAGATGAGATGAATCCTAAAAACCTAAAATTGTTGAGAGCTGTTTTCTGGTAAAGAATATGGTGAGTTGGTTATGCTGAGAAGCAATTAATAGCGATTCTTGGGGGATTTATTTTCTCTCCCACCCCCATCCTTTTTTTCTGTCCTCAGCCACATAGCTATAAATAGAGATGAGTAGCTGAGTGCCTGAAGCAGTCACTTATCACTGTCATCTCACTGAAGTGTACAATTAGTTTCTGTTTCAAAAATGCCAGTTGATTGTAATTTTCTCATTGTGACTGCACAACTGCAAAACATGTATTAATCCTTGCACTGGCACACACAGGCAGTTAGCAGTCATGCATGCACAGTGCATTAATCTCCCAGTTAGCAGCAGAGAGAGAGAGAGAAATCTTCCTGTAAGGGTCAGTCAGAAATCTTGGTTCATTTCAGCTCACACATCACAGATTGTCTTTGCTCCCTGCTCTTCCCATTTGCGAACTTCATTATTTCCCCATGGGAAGCACAAGTTAGGAAGCTGGCGGTGCTGCAGGGGTGGCCCATGGCAGCCTGTGCCTCCCACTCACCCCAGCAGTGTGGGAGCAGCTGGGGCTGGAGGACTCTGCATGGGAGCAGCCAGCTCTGCTGAGCACAGGCCAGCACTGCCTGCAGCTTCAGTGGAAATTTCTTGTCTTCACCTCGGCATGGATGTGTGTGAGCCTGAGGAGGATGGAAATGACCTTAGAGGTCCAACGTGCATGGTAAAAATACTCTGACAGGTAAAACAATGTTGCTTGTCTGGTATAGCCTTTCTCTCCTCACATACCTCTTGTGGCAACATAAATACAAACTGGCTGGAAATTCGGTTGTCATTGATCTTTAACTGTTTCTAACCCTACAAATCGTGATTTGGAAGGTCTGTGAGTACTAAACCATCTAGTATTTGCATTCAATCTCATTGCACTTTTTCCTAATTCATTCTCCTGGGACAACAGGCCAGGAACAGCGCAAAGTGTGAAGGAGTGTAATCAGCTGAATCACTGAATTGAAATTCTTCAGTTATGAAATTTGAGAGTAAAGAATATAATAAATGCAGTAGATAATAATATTGATAGCAATAATAAAAATCTACTGTTTTCCAAAGGAGCAAAGATGTCATTTTTCCCTTGGCTTTTGCTGCTCCCACTGAAGGCAGCATAAAGTACAAAACAGGTTTACTAAAGATGGATCGTGCTGAAATAATGTGATACCCTTCCTTGTCAAGATAATAGGGTTGCTTTAAAGAGAAAAAAAACCGAAAAAACCCAAATTATTGTAGTGGAGCTTATTTATCTGGTTTTCAAAATGCAGTTGACATTATGTCACATAGAACATTAGTTAAGATTAAGAACATGGAGATAGCAGATGAATTCTGAAATAGCGAGCTGGCTCGGAGGGGGATGGCAAAGGATCCTGCTTCAAGGAAAAGTACCAACGAATCGCTGCCATATGTGCCTCTCAGAGCTTAGTCTCAGGACCAATCTTGCTTCATATTTTCATTAATCATTTTGGCACACAAAATAGAATGGGCTGATGAATGATACAGAATGAGAAGAGCTCAGGCCTAAGAAGCAGGAAATGTTTGCTGTCACACAGACAGACCTGAATAAATTCAATCGTACAAATGCAGGGCTATGTCTGATATAACACAGACTCCTGCTCCAGGCTGGCAATGGAAAAGACAGGTTAGTTGATCATGCAGTAGTACAAGGCATTGGGAAAAAGAAAATGCACTCACAGGGACATATCAGTTCCCATACTTCCAATAAAAGTGAGTAAATACTAATGCCACTGTTGGGACCTTATCTAGAAAATTGCCAAAAATTGCAGTCATCCTAAGACAAATTCAAATATATGTGGTCAGAGGGGGGCTGCTAAAATGAACAAGGAAATCAGGTCCTTGTAACAGAAAAAGAAACTGAAAAATCTGGAATTACTGAGTTTAGCACTGTTGGCACCAGGAAGGCTGGGTCACTCTCTGGAGTAGTTTTTTAGAGTTACTGATGACATTTCAGTGCCCCTTTTGCACTGAAGCATTTAGGCAACTCTTTCCTCTTCTGTTTGACTGGTGTCCAGTGAATCAGCTGCAAGAGATATCAGCTGGAGAGCTTGGAATGGTGGGTAGTGTGGCTGGTGGCATGTGTAGTAACGGGAGAAAAATTGTTACGCTGAGGTAAGAAGGCAGAGGGAAACATAACTTCCAAAAGACTGTATCAGGGGCCTCCTACACCCCATTCCATTAAATATTTCATGACACATATCAATTGCTGGACTGGTTCTTTATTCGGTGAAGTGGCAACTTTCCAAGTTAATTTTGGAGTTTGCTGTCACCTTTGACACCACTCAAAAGACACCTCCAGCCTTCATGCTGGAGCTTATCCTTGAGGGCCTTTTACATTTTTTGGAAATGGAGTCAGCCAAATTAGGAAAGCAGCAAGAACACAAAGCTGAAGCAAATAATCACACAGTTCAATGGCAAGTTTCTATAAGTATTACGAAATTAGTTTGTAATTGATTTATAGGAAGTTCAGGCAAATACAAAAATAAACAAACATTGTGACTTACTGGCACTCCATTGCTGCATAGAAGTAAAAGCTGTTAAAATGTATTTGATAAATAAACTCTTCGACAAAAAGTAATCTTAAAATATTACAAGGAAAATTAAGAATATGAGCAAACGGAAAGATTCCAGAGGCTCTCCAGGCATAAAACCTGACACCATTTTACACAACTGGTAGCAAGTTCCGTTTTTAAGGCAAATGTAAGATACTGAGAAGTATTTTTTAATCACTTTGTCATGTCTTTTTACAGCGTCCATGTTATTTTTAGTTTCATAATCCAAACAATTCTAAGTTATTGTACAACTAAATTAGAGAAACTATATTTTATAAACAAACTGGACAGCAATCACAGCCCTATATATACATTTCGCATTCTTCTATTTTTTATGGTGGTATCAAAAATAAAAAGTTTATAAGTATATATTGCAAAAAAGTCACTTCAGAGGGCTATAAGCTAGTAAAAAGTCCTGTTTTCTTAGTAAACACAAAATGGAAGTTATTTAGGGATTACAGGTATTCTATCAGAATATATTTTGTGGTCACTAAAGGCAGGAAAATAGCCAGACCCTGAGCACTAAGTGCACTTTCTCAGCTGCTCTGGTCTTCTCCAGCAGCTAGTAAGGAATGAGACGTTCCCATAACAGCCTTAGGTGGCCAGTTGGGTCCAGACAGTGGGGAAATGCCTGTGGAAAAGCCTTTCCAAACAAAGTGCTCAGCCCTCTAAAGGTCATTGCTTCTGTCCGTGGATGGAGACCTGTGAGCATTTGTTCAGCTGGAAGACCCTGAAAGGTCTTGCAGGATGTGTAGCATTTTGCCTGGCTGCCCAAACTGAGGTTAAATTCTGCCCACGTAGCATTATTCATTCAAAGATTTCAAAATACTTCCCAGCGGTTAGATGGGTAATTCCCTTCCCCTCACCTTCAGTTCTGTACAAAAAAAAGCCTCAAAGAAAAACAAAAAATCGAGGTCCAGAGTTTGACTTACTTAAGTCTGAGTAGTAAAGACAATCATGCTCTCCTGAGTATTAGTCCTCTGTAGACTATTTTCTGCTGCTAATCCTACTCCAGTCATGAGGTATGATGCTAATATTGGACAACAATTAAAACAAGGATTTTGTGCTATTGGTGCTAAGCACCAGTTTAAATTCTCAAGCACTGAAATCAAAGGAGGAACCACTTATCTTTTTTGTCCTTTTGGTCTTAAACCATAGAATCGTAGAATCATTTAGGTTGGAAAAGTCCTTTAAGATCACCGAGTCCAACCTTAAACTCTTCCAAGTCTACCACTAAAACATGTCGTCAAGTGCCACATTTACACAACTTGCAAATACGTTCAGGGATGGTAACTCAACTGCTTCCCTGGGCAGCCTGTCCCAATGCTTGACCACCCTTTCTGTGAAGAAATTTTTCCTAGTATCTAATCTAAATCTCCCTTGGTGCAACTTGAGGCCATTTCCTCTTGTCTTATTGCTTGTTACTTCAGAGAAGAGACTGACACCCACGTTGCTACAGCCTCCTTTCAGATAATTGTAAAGAGCTATAAGGTCTCTGAGTCTCCTTTTCTCCAGCTAAACAACCCCAGTTCCCTCAGCTGCTCCTCATAAGACTTGTACCGAGTCTAAATGACTCAAACACACTGTTTTAATTCATTAAATATTTTACCCCTCCCCAAAAAAGCCCTAGGTGTGATGCACAAAAGCAATTAATAAATTATTCAACTCAATCCCATGACTTCGTGCATTAATACATGAAGCCTCTGACCCCCTACAACATGAAGGTTTTAGTGATTAAAGAGGCATTCTGGCATAAATAGGTCAAATGCAGAGCTCTGGAGCTTCCTTCACCATCTGAATCTGAGTTGGTAGTCTTTCTCTCCTTAATTATAAAATCCCAGAAACTGAGGGAAATAGAGAGAAGCTTGAAATCCTATAAATAACACATAGCAATGCTTGGCTTCTTTGGGGTTTCTCAGGTGTTGTCATGTTCTGAACTGTGCAGCCAGCATTCTTCATACATTAATAATCAAGAGGGGAGACATTAAAGAAGAAGAAATATGTGAATAATACAAGAGACAAGGGAAAAAATAATGAAAGCAAATGTCCTTCACCTGACATTGGGCATGATCATTCTGTCCCTGTGCAAATAAATTTCTGGCTTCAGGTCTGGTAATGAGGCAGTAAGTTGCTTATAAGTGCTGCTGAAGGCAGATAAAGACAGCTGTACTTCCAGATAGCTGGAGTTCTGTTCTACGTAGTATTGCAGAATTAAGCCCTTTAAGATAACAGGGGAAAATTAAAAAGGCCTCTTAGCTTCACTGTCTTACACGGGATCCCTAGCATTTGGAAAAGCTGAGTATAAAAGCAGCCTGAGAAAACTGAAGCTGCAACCTCCCTGCACAGCTCTCCCAGTCCTACCTCTGTTGGGAGGGCCGAGTCCCTGCTGGTAACGACAGGCTGCAACCATCAACAGCCACGGAGAAAAGGTGCTTTAATCAGCTTCTCATACCCTGATCGTTTAGTACCTTTCTGTAACCCAGAACCTTTTTTATTTGTTCCTATTCCCCTGCCATCTTATTTCCCCACAGTGAGAATTCCCCAAGCTCTGGCTGCTGGCACTGGCTGCTTCCCAGAGGTAGACAGACAGGATATGAAATTCACCAGCACTGGTGTGCCTACAGCTCATTCACATGTTTTCCCCCCAAATGAGGCAAGTGGGGACCCTAAAGATGTCTTTTGCTTTCCTGCCTCACTCCCACTCATCTCTGACCGCTTGCCTCTCAGCTGCAGAGGTACCAAGGCTAATGGTTATGTCAGGGTGCGGGATCAGCACCTCTAGGTAAAATTTGCACTTCTGTAGCTTTATGTACATATTAATATTATTTGTCAGAGAAAATGATTGAGGAAGAAGTCAGGTGAAGAATACAACTTTCTTCTGCCAAATGTGGTCATTTGAAAATTGCAGTTCAAAGTCACAGCCACTTTTTGTGTGATGTGATTACAACTCTTCAGACACAGAGCCCTAACCCTGAACTCCATTTTTTAAATGTAAATGTTTTTGTCTGATAAGCTTAATCAAATCTGACTTCAGATGTCTAATAGTTATCCTAATAAAATAATTCACTATAATCAGCCTAGCATAATATGTGCCTGCAGATCATTCATCCCAACGATTTGAATGTTTATCGCAAGAGAGGACGATTGCTCTTTTTCATGCCCTCTTCACTGACTTTAGAGGTAGGCTGTTAGACCTCCAAGGTCTGGTGAGATAAATTACATCCCACAGTGGCCAGCTGGGAACTCCAAAGGATCAAATCTCACAGATGCTGTGTGCTATTCGATGCCCCTTAAACTCACCTGCATCCTGATGACTCCACATAACATATGGTACACACCATACCTTTAAATGATGTTTAAAAGCAATAAGCAATGCTTACAAAGAATGTAGTGTCAACACCAGAGTAACGGTTAACACAGATGTCCAAGCACTCTCCAAACTATCCAGCTGCAACAAGGTCTTTTACCATCTCATACCATCATACTCTTCATACAGTCCCTCTGCTGCCTTCTCCTTGTCTTACCTCATCCCGGGCACACTCTCTCTTCTCTTGCTTCTTCCTCGGCTGCTCCCTCTTCCCTGGCTGCCCAACCCCTTAACAGAACCAGCCACAGCTGCACCTTATCTACATCAGCCAACCTATCGCCCCTGAAGCCAGCCCACAGCTGTATATTATCAATGCTAATTAACCCAGCTTCATTCCTCCACACAGATACATTTTTGAGAGAGGAAAAAGGTTTCTCCTGCGTTTTCCTTAGTTGAAGTTTAAATAAGCATATAATCCATACCGGATCGATGTACAGAAAATCTCCCTGTTGGCTGAACTTGGCACATGCTGTTGAATCATGCTTATCCCTGTTAATGTTCAGTTAGAAGTGATGATTAAATCTTCTCAGAAAAAGAATGAAATTTTTTAATTACGAGAAATCAGTCCTGGAGGAGAATATGTATGCTGACAGAGAGAGACAGAAAGAAAGAAATGCTGAATTGTAAAATAAGTATTCCACTTGATCCCAACATCACCACTGTCTTTACTGGCAGTGACCTTGGTGGAAAACTGTGCCACTTAGAAATAAATTTTGAACTACAGAAATTGAATGCAGATTTTTGGGCACCACTGGTAGGCACAATGCACATAAGGGTTTTGGTTTGACCAACTATAGAAACAAGACTCCAGTAACAAGTATCTATTTGCATGCTAAATATGGATTGGTACAATTAAATGACAGATTACATATAAGCACTCATCCATACTAATCTGTCAAAAAGCAGTTCATGCTGTATTTCACAGGCGTGCTTTTGAAGTCCAGCTGAAAATATCCTTTTCCCATGTAGCTTTAAATAACACGCAAACAGAATAAGCTACTATCTTTCTATTTGAGTGAAGAAATAGCTCTGTCATCTTAAAAACCTTACACTGTGACTATGTTTTTTTTGTGTGACATGCAGGGACTCTGTTCTGGCAGATGACTGGAAGGCATCAGGAGAGCCAAGTGGAGACCATGAAACATCACATGAATCCTTAAGTACTGAGCTCCTTGGCTTTTGTAATTTGTTCCTTCCTACTCAGCTCAAGCAGAAACTCCAGCGCTCTCCAAAGTTAAATTTGGATTTACAGGACAATAGTTTCTGTCTTCTTTTACACAGAATTGATGCGTTTTTTATTGACAATTATAGTCTGTGGATAAGCTATCTTTTCTGCACTTACAAAAGGGTACATGTAATACCTATTCAGTATATAGTTAAGAGACTTACTATTCTAACATTTTGCTTTCTTCTCTAGCTTCATGTCATGCCTTGAAAATGTTTATATCCTCCTTTTGTGAGTCATATGCCTCAGAGTCAGAAAAAACCCATGACAGTTTGTAAGCTCTCATAGGAGTAATCCATTAATAAAATGTCTATGGATTTCCATCCCATACACTACTCATTAGCTAGTACTGCTTTACAGTGTGGGGATATGGACATTTCCTGCACAACCAATGAAGATCTCTGCATTTTGGGCATGTTGAACAGACAAAAGAAATAGCTGTTTAATTTTCTGTAACAAGAGCAGCTCAGTGTTATCACCCTGTACTTAAAATAATTTGATCTTTAGCAATTCCTGAAAACAGATCCCACGCAAAGCGTGAACTTGGTGACATGAGCATTTCCGATGACACATCTTTGCTTTCATGCTCAGTGCAGTCTATCAGTTCTCATTTGTGAGTGCACCAACATCCTAAACCTTGTGCTACATTAACCAGAATGGCATTATTTCCTCCCTTTTTCTGCTGGTGAATGTAGTTTGAGGAGTGTTCATTATGATTTTATTCTTCCTTGTAATAGGACTGTGCTGACACTAGCCATTGAATTAATGAGAACAGGTGTCTTTTTGTATTTTCACCCTCCTGTTCACCCTGTTCTCCCACCCCCTCAACCCCTTTCTTTCAGTGGAGATCTGCTACTTCTTTGTTCATGAATAATGTGCTGGGTTTCAACTCAATTAGTATGTAGCATCAAAAGAGGTTTGTCAGGTGTTGTTACCTGAAGCTGCCCCTCTCACTGAAAACACTTTTATATACTGCTTCTCCTATATATCATGTAACCTAGCCAATAGCTAAAATAAATATAGTATCCCAAACCGGACTGTATCATATTTTATAAATGAGATATGAAGTTGATTTGCAGCTATGGGACATAGGTTTGTAAAGGCATTTGTGCATGGATGCTCCAGAAAGGGAGGCAAGAGGTTGTGTTCATGGAAATAGGAAAGCTTAGTTTTCATTCTCTCTTCACTAAAACAGAGGAATATCAGAGTACTGCATAGATGCCTGTATTAAAAAGCACAAAACAAAGATATTTTGATTGCATATTTGATGCTTTTTGAAAAGCTTGAGGAGTGGTTAGAAAGAAAGAATGGGCTGAAAAAGTGTGCAAAATTAGCTTGTATCTGATACAGATCATGCAGAAGGGCTAGAAAGCGTTATATGAACATCTGGCTTTTCCAGTGAATGTTCTGTGTTAGGACAGTGGGTTGTAAAGAATATACTCAGAATCCAAAAATATTATCTAAGAGTATAAACAGTCCAGCAGGAGAAAGAAATAGCTTAGAGGCAGGGAGGCAGAAGTACAGTACTTCTGGACAGGTAACGACTTGGGTGATAAGAATCAATACATGCTGCAGCTTCCTGGGCTTACATTCTGGCCAAATGTTTATTACTTTTCACTTGTTAATACTTAGTAAGCAGTGATTTCTGTAAGAGAAGAATATTTTCTTGCACCTTGAATAAGAGTTGAAAATAATTTAGAAATACATGGTATTCATAAAGAATATGATCTTTCCTTTGCGATCTCTGCCATCTCAATAATCAAATGTTAAAAGGAATTTTTACACACATTTTTTCACCCTTGATTTTTATTTCTATCAAGCAATTGGCATTTGTAAATTCCTTCAGCTGAGAATTACTGTCTAACCAATACGATTAATATCAGGGGTTTTTTGATTTAAATCATTATATTGGTGATCAGGAAATGAAACAGTCTAATCACAATCAAGTTTTAAATTATGGAGAGGAGAGAACAGTAAAGTAAATTTCAAGTTCAGAGTAAAAATTACCAATAGGCAACAACTTCAGAGGTTGACTTGATGAAGTTATGAGCTAACCTCACCTTTTTCATCTTCTGTTGCTTCATGTCCTTGGTTTGAGGTTTTCCTGAGCTATCTGGACTGAACGGAGCACAGTAACATTTCTTTTAATGGGATAATATGAATAATAGTCGAGGTAATATGGAGAAAGGTACATGGCCAATGAAGCGGGCAGGGGCAAAAGTCAGGGTTCATTAAGGCTTTCAGCTGCCCTTTCAGAAGTTCACGTAAACAGTGTACATACTGTTTGCAATTACAAGGTGTCCACCGTGAAGTTGCTGTGAATTTACCCTGGTTCAGAACTGTAGGGCAGCTCCAGAGTTTCTCCGTACCAGCGTTGCTCCTGCACTTGTGTATAACAGAGCAGTGCTGGTCACTCCCCGGGAGCAGGGACTGTGCTCGGACCACACCAGGTTGCACCAGGCTGTGTTCTTTGGGTGGCTGCTGTCACTTCTCACCATGGGTAACACAGCTCAAGGGTGTGTGGAGAACACTGTATCTTTCTTCTGACCTACCCTGGTGTGAAGCACAGAGAGTGGGAACCGTACAGCCTTGTGTACTCACAGCAATGGCAAACAAGCACAGCCCTGGGCTTGGGAATGTCGCAAATACACAGTAAATTCTCTCTTTCTAAGGAATAGTCACATTCTAGTAGTAGCCTCCTTTGTACTGCAGTCTTTTCTAGATATGGTATCTTCTATAAAGGGAATGGTAAAACATGCACTGTGATGCCCCAGTATTTGTCCCAGTGACAATTTTACTCCCCAAAATCTTCAGCTACCAGAGTATGCTTATATTTTCTTTTACTACAAAAGGTTAGATTTCAAATTCATATGGGATTTTCAGATCCCAATTGGATAAAAATCAGAAATTAATATTGCATGCCTCAGATAAAATCCTTTCAGGTTGTTTACACTGTAAATATTAATATCTGTAATATAAATGACATTTAGTGTCAAATTACACTGCAGTAACTGCCTGGTCTATACCAGAGGACTGAATGCATCATGCAAAGACTTAACTGGCACCATTAAACTTTGTATTAATCTTTGGAATTACTCATGTGGGTTCTTTTTATTTTTGCTCATTTCATGAGCTATATAAACATGGGAATAAAAAAAAATAATATTAATTTGCTATAGTTCATTCCTGATTTTTTCCCAGAATTTTGAAGTTTGATTAATTTTAGTTTCTTTTAAATTTTTCAGTTTGGAAGATTCCATATATATATATATATATTTGGGGAAAAAAATTGTTTTAAACCATACTAAAGGCTTTTTAGCTGGAATCCCAAGATAATCAGCTGATTTATAGCAAAGTACTAAAAAACTTGTAAAAATTCCAGAATCTGGGGTAATTGCTTACTGGTTCCAAGGTGCTGTAGTATGGAGGAGTATATTCACTGACATTAAAACCAGGCACTCTGAGGATAAAATACTTCAAGACTGATAGCAATTTATTTAACATTTTCCAATGCCAATCTAAGAAATTGGTCTTTGAAATTATTTCTAAAACATGTAAACAATAGATGTCCCTTCCAGTTTGTGCTGAAATATGTATGAAAGGAAGTAATGAAATGGAATGGTGGAAGATCTGATTTACTATGTTTTTTACAGTTGTGGATAGTATGACCAAGTTATATAAATAAATGACTCACTGCAGAAAAGTCTAAATTTTATAAGACGATCCAACAAATTCCAACTCTTTTTGCTAAAACGGATGACTTTTTTTGAAGGTCATTCTATCACGTCTAGGTGTATTACAGGCAGACCTTTTTCTTGTTGTTCTTAAACTCAGAAATTTACATTTTATCTTAATGTATAATGTCCATAGACACGTATATTTGAAAATTATGGTCTTAATATAAGATGTCATGGGTCATGCATGGGTTTTTTCCAGATTATTAAAACAAGCCAGATCACAATTACCAGTTATTAAATGAGGTAGGTCACAGTGCTTCAGAGTAAGCTCATCTTCACTCTAAAGGATCTGAAAGCTACATCATCTGTTATAAATACATATGTGTATATTTAAGTGCACAGTATAGCAGTATACAGAGTGCAGGAACACACACTAACACAAAACAAGCCTCTCCTGGCTGGAAGAAGAGACTAAGTTACCCAAAAATATTAGACTTTGTGTTTTTTTCATCTGTATTTGATGTGTTTTATTTTAATTCTCCATGTTCTCCCTTTAGTACAGTTCTTTTAAAAGTATTTTCTTAATTTAATTTATTTTACTTTAACCGAATAAAAAATAAATTGCATTTTTCCAGTGAATGTATAACTACCTACTGCTGTGCAGTAATATATACTTAACATAAAAAGATTGTTAATTAATTGTTTAATTATTGTCAAAAAAAGGAGATAAGTATTATGCGGTATAACATAAATAATAATTGGTACTTTTTTATATCCTGTTTTGCCCTCAAGGATTGACCTCATTCTTACTGGTCAGATGTATACGGAGACACAAATACTTACGACATCCCACACAAGAGATGTAGCAAAACCAAAGAAATAACTTGAATAGACTTCAGTACTAAAATCCTGTGAGAAAAAGCTATTTTTAAAAAGCTCTCCATTAATTGTGATGTCTAAAGGATACATAAGGATCAAAGTTACTGCCAAGAATGCCACATACCTCAGAGCATCCTCGCTTCTTCTCTAAGATCTGCTCTGTAGTTCTTGGAACTCATTTGCTCCAGGTTATTAGGAGTTCAAGGACAAATATTTTGAAAAAGCAAGATCTCAAAAGAAAATCTATGGTAACATTCACAAGCCGTTACACTGTGGAAAGTAGTAATTAAAGACCCACTCCTTCCTTTGAGCCCTAAAATTAAAAAAATGAAAAATCATTCTGCTCCACAACTTAGTGTTTAACTCCTTGATGCTACCACTGCACTACAGAGGCATCTCCTCCAAGATGTGGTTACATGTGCAGTTCTGAGTCCTAAAAAATTTTGGGTGCTAGAAAACAGACTGTGTGCATTTCCTGTCCAGTTAAAAGGGTTTTAAAGGGAGTCATTTAAAAGATGTAGCGGACCATATTCTCTCCTGCATTACACCAGTTCACACTCAGTGATACATGCCTACGTGGATATGATCCAGCAGAAGGAATGTGACAAAGAATGAATGCTCCAACTTGGCTGGGAGGATCTCTGCCCAATGCTCTGCTTGTTTTACAGCCATTAGTAGAGAAATCATTCCTTTTCTGCATCTACTGAGCAATGATTTCCTTCTGATAAAAAGGGCTAACTGTACTCTTTTTATCTGGGCTCAAAGTTAGTGAAATATAAAAGAGTTGCTGAAGATGAAGCTGAGTCAACAAAACTCATTGCATCCAAAATATATTGCCATGTGAGTGTTCTCCTGAAATGCTGAGAGGTGAAAAGCTAGTGCTTTTATCCAGCACACCATCCAGTCATCTGAGCAATTACTTGCTTAAAGCAAATGACGTCTAGATACTGGAGAAAGATAAAGTTAAAAGTCAATTCATTAAAAATATTTTTCTCCTCAAGAAATGATTTGGTTTTTGAAGTAAATTGAACATAAAGAGTGGGAAGGAAGAAGAAAAACTTGAAATTTTATCATACCATTTTGATTATGTCACAGAGAAAGTAAATGGCAATAGAGTATAAAGGAAGAGAAAGAGGTTAAAGAAGTCAACAGTAATTAAATGGTGATTGAAGCTGAAAGAAAATTGATCTGTGTTAGCTGAAGGCCATTCTTGCCTTTTGGGATGTTATGCATCGGTGAAGAGGGGAAAGAAAGGTTTTTCTTGTTTTGATATGGAAATATATGTCACATCTTCTTAGCCTATGGTGCTGTGAACCAAGACTGCACTGCATTTCTGGTACACTGATTCTAGTGTCCTACGCATGCTTGTGGGTATTGTGTAAAGATAAGATGCTCTAACAAAGCTTGGCAAGGTCAAAAGGCATGGGAGCTTCAGCAGTTTGCATGCTGTTTTGTCTCGGGGCAAAAAAGAAAAGCGGCCTAAAGCAAATGAATCTAAATAGGGATAGCACCAACGCATCCATGTAAAAGCTGTGCAATATCCATGACTTGGGGATGCAGTGACCCACCAACCACACATTCAGTCTGGCTGTTTGGCAGGCTCTTCTGGAGGGATATTTGGATGTGCTGGCATGAATTTATATGAAAGGAACATATATTGACACTGAACCACATAGAGAAGCTTTAAAAAAGTGAACAGTGCCAAGTAGTTTAAGTTTTGGTTACGTGCTGGAGAGGCTGCATTTAATAAATTTCTGTCAGGGCATGAAGAAATGAAGCTAAATCTGTGACTCCGCTCAAGTTAAATACTGCCAATAACAAAAGCATTAGCTAATGCCACTGTAAACTACTTTCTGGGCTAGGTGAGAATCCATGTCCTAGAAATCTTACTCTTGCAAAGATCAGTGCCACTTTCAGGCACCAGAGCCTTATAAAATGGATTATAGACCGTGTTGGAAGATGCAGAGCACAGGCTGCAAGCAAGGCTCAGCACTGTGCAGGAGACGACCTTGCCATGGATTTTTTGTGGCAGAAGAACAAATGAACTATGATCAGCAACATTTACTGATTAGAGACTAAACCTTTCAGTTTAGTCACAATTTTGTCACAGTCTCTGTTGACATCACTGGGAGTACTGAGTGTGCAATGAGTCAGTACAGCGTGTTTTGGCCATAGCTATGTAGATTTGTGAAATAAGTGGATTAAAATGAGAAAACCAAGTAATTTGCATTACTTAAAGAATAACAGACAGCTACTAAATGGTCTGAGCTACAGTTTTTATGAGCTTTTTGTCACTAGAGAGAGCTGTAGATGCATACAATTAATAACATTTATGTTAAAAAATACATTAATTCCTCCCTCAGTGAAGAATTAGGACAAATAACAAACAAAGCATAACAACCTTTTCTGTCATAAACCACTACTGGGAATCTTTCCCTTCTGTAGTGAATATGGCACTAGCTGCCTGCCATCGTCTTATTCGAGTCTGTCAAGCATAACAAGGATAAGAATAATTTGAGAGGGCCACTTCAAAAAGTAGCTCAGAAAGGAAAGGTGATTTATTATTAAAAGGCATTAGTGATCTATATTTCTCACAACTAGCTTCCAGATGTAGGAGAACAGAAACATTTTTCATGTACTGTAAGACCAGGATGAATGTCAGTGTTCAGGTTTCCTTCAGTAAAGACAGCAAGTTTTCCAAGAATTCCTTCTGTCATTTCTGGATGTGCTGATACTTTAGTTGTAAATCCAGGCCATTCACTGAGGTGCAAAAAAAATCTGTTGAACTATGGTTCAACACATGGCTTTGAGCTTGTTTCACTTAAAATTAATATACATTTCCAGTGTTTTCCAGGGGTCATAGAAATATAGCTTCTTAACTTTATAATTATGTAAATTATAATAATTATTTATAATTATTATTTCTATCTGTCTTTAATGATAATATGTAAGTAAAATATTGCATCCTATCTACCCAGCCACTTAGGTACAGGCTTCACCATACAGCTTTTGTTTGCACTGCAGATCACTTCAACCACTCAAATTATTCCTTAAGCTTCTGCAAATTCTCCTCTGCATATCTTAGTGTTATAAGTGCCCCAAGCCTGACTTCTAACTTGTTTTTAGGACATTGAGTCCATTTTGCCTTGCTACAGTTCAGACTGAAGTCAGAGTATTCCAAGAGCTATTGTTAGAAGGATATTCACCATCTTTTTTCCCCATGAGAAAGAAATAATAGATAAACTATGAGCTACGAGGTCAAATTAGGATTAATTCAACACTGCATTCTCACATGTAGAGATTAAAGCCACAGGAACTTTTTATACTGAAATTCACTTTATCTAGGGCTAGCAGGACCTGAAAAAATCAGGTTTTGACTTTTGGGCATCCTGAAACTTAAGGCATCCATTTATGTTCAGGCTTTCTGAGAAGAGTACTGTGTAAATGGAGACTGCCTAGTGTGCTGTCACCTTCTGAGAAGATGTGGTTGTGCCAGCAGCTCTGTGGGGCATGGAGGTGACAAGGGCTCTGTGTAGCTCTTGCACAGAAGGCCCTTGGCCATTTTGCGCAGCCACCACACAGAGCAGCGCACTTCTTCCATGCGTCAGCCACCATAACTGTTCATGGGCTCGCTCTGAGCTTATATTGGTGTGCAACATGATTTTTCTTTGTGTTTTAAAATAGCTCACATTTGCTAGGCACAGGTGGTTTATGGCTGTACAAAATGTACAAGTGATCCACAGCTCTTCTGACATTGGGGTTTCAATTCATCCATCTAAATGCAATCACCCGCTGCGCCAGCAGGTACATCCAAGCTGGTCACCACAGGCTTGCTGGATGGTCCATGGGATGTACTCTGTAGAACTCTAAAGTGGGTCAGATGAATCATTCCTCAGAAATTCCCTCTTCTCTCTGCTGAGCACCAGAGAAACTGAGCATGACTAACTCAGATGTAAACATCTACATTGCAAATGTTTAAGGTTAGGTGATATAAAAACTGAAAATAAGGATGAGTTAAAATGGTAGGCAGCAATTCAGTGGGAGTTTTGAGAGTCTCAGTAATACGTAAACATTGGATTTAGGTGCCTAAGTAGCAGTCAGGGATTTAAATCTCTTCATTGATTCAGCCCTTTGGCCTGAATTCAGACACCCACGTTACAGAATTTGCACTTTTGATCGCAAGGCCCAGCTCCCCTGCCCTGGTACCTCAGTGGAGACTGACAGAACCCAGGTGGCAGCACACCGAAGCTGGCCAGACCCTGCAGCAGAGCCTTGGACCCTGGACAACCTGCTGAAGACTGGCATTTAAACTCTTTCTGCCAGAGGACTCCGGCTTAGCCTCTCTCTCTAAAGATGAGTGTCTGGGTAAAAGATTACTTTAGTATCTCTTTCTGTCTGCTACTCTACACAGTTCAGTTTCAAGCGAAGACCATACCTGGGTTCCCACTGTGATCATGGTGAGTGTGAACCCGTTATCTCCCAACGTGCTCCATAAAGACCACGTAGCAGGGTATTTTGGACTGAGGAAAGACTGAAAACACATTCCTTTTTGCTGAAGCTCTACTTTATGCTGATTCTTTGGGCTATGAGGATAGTCAGTATGAGTCTGCAGCTTAGAAGCATTCATCGTACAAGGGGGAGAGCTGAGTCCTGCCGCTGTAGTGGAAGCTATTGTGTAGCAGAAAGTCACAGGGGATGAGACCTAAGGTGAGACTTCCCTTCCAAAATAAATGTTCTGCCACCTAGGCAATACTTTACAAATGCTGTCAGAAAAGGAGTATCTTCAACCATAAGAAAGGAAAGGGTTATTGTCTGAAAATAGTCTATCTGGCTGTTGATTAGGGCACAGATATAGGCCTGAATTATTTTTTCGGTTGTTTTCTCTGCAAAACCAGTTTTGGTGAGAATTCTCTGCATGTGCCTAATTCCAGTTAAGTATGTCAATTAACATAGCTGTTTTGTACAGCATGAGGTCATCCTTTAAAAACCTGAAGTTGTATCCAAACGAGGGAAATACAATAATAAATTCTGGAAGATTGAATATAAAAGTACAGTAAGGCCAGCAAAACAATTAATAATATTTTTTAAAGAGTAGGTCTTCCAGGGAGTCTGCGGGACTACTTGGTCATCATGATACAGAAGGAAAAGATCATTTCAGAGAGGTTAAATGGATTATTTGCATCAGTGTTCACTGTGGAAGAAACTAAGGACGTTCCCACTCAGGAGTATTTTTTGTGTTGGATAATGAGCAGATGATCTCTTTGAAATTGAAATGACTGCAGAAAAGGATAAGGAACAAATGGACAATTGAACAGTAAAAAAAAAAATTGCCAAGAGCAGATGTTATTCAGCCAGTTGTTCTAGGACAATGCAAGGATGCAATAGTTGAATTATTATTGAGGGTGTGTAATTTCTTGCCTGAAATTGCCTTAGCAGCAGGACTGAAGAGTGCCAAATGGGATGTCAGTTTTCAGAAGTGATTCCAGGGAAGATCTGAGGAACTGCAGGCCTGCAAGACCGACATCTATAGAGGGCACATCAGTAGCATGTTTAATAAGAATAGAAATCCACATCTGGAACTACTCCATGTCTTTGTCCATGGAAGTATTGCTTTATAAATGTAGAGTTCTTTGAAAAATAAAAAACCATGTAGATAAGGGTGATCTGGTAGGTATGGTCTACTTAGATTTCCAAAAAGCTTTTTACAAAATTCCTCAGTAAAGATTTTAAGAAAGCTAAACATCTGTGTCCTAAAGAGGAATTTTTGTTTAGATGAATATCTAAATGAAAGACAGAAAACAGAGGGTAGGAGTAAATGTTTAGTTTCACATTGAAGTGAAAACACCAGAAGAATTCTGCAGGGACTGTTCAATATATTTAAAATGTCCTGCAAAAGGGATGAGCACTGAGGTCAAGTTTTCTATCACATTTTTATTACCCAGAAAGTCAAAGGACAAGGGAAAAATGCAGAGGACTTTATGTCATTAAGCAACTGGACAATAAAATGGTGAAGGAAATGCACTGTTAATAAACGTAAAGAGATGTGCATGGGAAAATTCTAACTTAATCTAGAAAATGGTGGGCTCATGATCTCACCACTCAGGAGCGAGATCTAGGTGCAAAGGTGGGTAACTGAAAATGTCATATAGATATTGAGTAGTGGTCAAAAATGCAAGTCAAACATTAAGAGTTTTTTGGAAAGGAGTAGAACAGAAAGCATCACTATACCACTGTATAAAGCCATGATGTCCCAAGTCTCTTGTCTCAAAATGGATGCAGTAGAGCTGAAGCAGGTTCTAAGAAATGAAGTCTGGAAAAGAGGTTTAGATCTATGAAATCACGAGTGGCATCAAGAGCTAGATATTGATGTTTCTTCAATTCTCTTCCATTGCCAGAACTAGTGGGCATGCAATGAAGCCGAACAGCTGAAAATAGTTGAAAGCGGGATGTGATGGTTAGTGAAAAATATACAGACTTGACTTGCTCTTATTTCTCCATGGGCACATGCTTATGTCCACTGCTGGAGGCAGAAAACAGAGCCACACTGACGTTTGATCTGAAGTGGTAGGCTCATGTTTATATTTTTAAATTTTTAAATTATTTAGTGTTTACATGTGTTCTAAACTGCAGGGTTTGTAAACTAGGGTGCTTGAGGGCTCTCCATGGGGTAGGCAGCTGGTGGGTGGAAGTTGTAAGGGTCTCTGTTTGATAGGAGCTCCAAGGTCAAGTCTCCTCTCCTTTTCAGCTTTTACAGGGATACTTATTGGCATTTCACATTGGAAAAGGCAAGGACTGAAAAGACATGGAAAAGAAACCACTCTTCAGTGACACAAAGGGATGTCTGAAGGCCAAGATTAGCAGACTGGCTGAGTTGCAGTAAAGCTTGTTCCTCATCTCTCTCTAGATTCCTTAGTTTGCATATAAATAGAATATTCAGCTATGTGATACATGCTTGTGTGGTGTCTGCTGCATGCAAGTCAAATATCTAAAAAATCCAAAGTGCTGTGTTTTACTTGTGGCAAAGATAACTGTACATTTTTCCAGTCAATATGAGATATGCTACTGGATATCTCATCTTCAAATGTCTGTATTGCTCTGTTATGCTTCACTTCCCATCTCAATGAAGTATAATTTTCACTTTCCCTGGCCAGTCAACCTCCCCAGTTCTACTGAGCTGAACTTCAAGAAATACTTAGCTGCCAGGACACAGAAGTTGAAGGGGGATTGTTATTATTGTTTTAATACAATTCCATACTTGGCAACCTTATCCTTTGCTTTTGTCCTAATAGCTACATAATGGGTTTTTTTGACATCAGAAATGAATAAGACTTCTTTTGTAGTAAACCTAGGTGTAAAACCATAACCAGCTATTTGGGACCTTAGTTTTCCAAACTCTGATCTAACACAAGTAATGACTTCTGAGGTTCACATATAGAAAAATAATACATACTTAACCTGAGCACAAGAGTAATCCCGGTGACTGTACCTATGTCTGAGATAATGGAACTCATCAAGATTCTGCCCAGAAGTTTTGGTGGCATGAAGCCACAATTGCTTTATATTTGCATTTCTTGCATTGCTCAGAAACTATATATTTTAGGTTTGGTTTTAACTGATAGTTTTCCAGATTCTTACAGCCTTCTTTTATGGGTGGATACTTTGCTCTGAAATGAAATAAATTACTCACAGAGGAAGATACCACTTACCACAGCTGAGTATGTTAACTACTAATCCATAGTAAGGCCATGAATATTTGTTGGCTAAGGAGGACTTTTTAACAGTAATGAGCATGTGTTCTTCTGTCATATTAAAAATCTTCAGTAATAAATCCTAGACCACCCCCAAAAAAATTACAAATCATTTTTCTTTCATGTGTTTTTGATACACACAGTAAAACTTAGTACTGATAAATTCACAGCAATTAATGGCAACAAGTATAGAAAACATGTTCCAAATAGGATTTGACCAAATTATCTTGCATACAAACTTGATGCCAAATTATTT
Organism: Falco punctatus; assembly: GCF_963210335.1. Taxonomy (NCBI): domain Eukaryota; kingdom Metazoa; phylum Chordata; class Aves; order Falconiformes; family Falconidae; genus Falco; species Falco punctatus. The sequence continues at coordinate 75,783,161 of NC_137583.1, forward strand.
AATTCTGGCAAGAAAAGTAATCAGTAAATGCCCCCCCCCCTACAAAATCATGAGCGCAAGTTTTTAACAAAAGGAACTTGTTACCACACAACATAGACCTGAATTCTGAAACTTATTGCCAAAGTAGGTTACAGAAGCCAAAACTATAAGTGATCTTGCAAAATAATTGCAAAAATTAATGAATAAAAATGTCCACAAAGTGCTATTAAACCCAAGGACTTGAGTATAAGTTCCAGCTATTGTAGCCTGTGATTCACAGATTGCCAGGAGCCACAAGGATGTACCCATGAAAGAGGCATGGGATGATTATCTTACAAGCATCTTTTCCTGGACAGTGTCAAAGCCAAAATAGTGAGGTTTATGCTGTCCTAAGAACAAGGAATACTAGCCAAAGTTTCTTCTACATGTAACCAGAACTGTGAACCACCTTTCTTAGGTGTCCACTACTTTTTTTTTTCTTTTCTTTTCTTTTCTTTTCTTTTTTAAAAAAAGGGAAAAATTAAAGCATTTTAACAGTTTCTTGAATGATCTTTCAAGGACAGATTGCATCATATATAAGTAGTGGCCATACCCCAGCAAAAGTAATCCAACATTTGCCATTAAAACTACTATAGTAACAAAAAATAAAGGGGTTGAGTTTCCCACACTGACCTGCTTTCCTATGGTAAGTGTTTTTGGAGAGCAATTATGATCTGAAGAAATGTTTCATTCTTGAAAGAACTCTTTTTATTCACAGTGGAACATGCCTGAATTTTACAGACCTCCACCAAAATAAAGTTTTTTGTGAATAGTTGGTGAAAGAAGCCTAAGGAAAATGTGTACCTAATCCTATTAGCTGACTTAATTTGGAATTATTAAAAACCTTGATATACAGGATTTAATACAATCTTTCTAGCAGGGTGTGATGTAATCTATTTTTGTTCCTCAGCTAGCAGATGGCTTACCTTTAAGTAATTTCCAATATGTTAGGAGATCAAAAGCCATCCTTACACCACGGAGGCAGTAATCGTTCCTCTCTGCTGGGGGTTGCTTGGTACTGTGGTGGGGATATGCAAAAGCTGCTGGCATTTCCAAGCATAGAAGGCCGACATTTCTTCAGACTTTGAAGTTAATAATCCTTCAGAAGTTGAAAAACTGAGAGATTTTCAAAACCCTTTTAATGTTCTATATGCCATGTACTAAAGTAAATATCTGTAAGTAATCACTGCGGACTAGTGCAAGGAAGCACCGCACATGCGAGCGCAGGGTGTGAGCCTTTGCAGGTCGTGCAAGGCACGCTGTTCTGCTGCGGCAGCACTATGGGGAGCAGAGGGTCTGACTGGGTGGGACAACTCACCCTAAGGACCCCGCTAATCAGCTTGATGCACACCCAAACACCCTGCTCCTCGTGGACCTGAAATGCCACACAGTAGCCCTATACATGGCCTCCAAACATCCCTTTTCTGTGCTCTTCCTTGCCAAAGCTGTTGGTGCTAGCACAGGGTATCACAGATTCAGTCTGATCGCTGCATCTCTGCAAGATCAGTGTTTTGCTCTCCTGCAAGTGGGAGACTCAGCCTGAAAATGGCTGTTAGCAGCCGGGTTCAGACAATAAAGGGGAGGTGATTAAGATTGCTTATACAGCCTCATTGATAGAACGCCGTGCTGTTTCCAAAGCACGCATCTCAACTTGCCTGGTATCTATCCCTATGTCAACTTTAGAAAGACATTCCAGTATAGCTAGTTTTGATTTCCCTCCCTGGATCAGTATTCTCCAACTGTTTGGTGATGAAAAGACCATACCACCTGGGAAGGAAGAGCACCAGCCCAGCAAGGAGCAGCAGTCTGGCCAGGCCCTTGCTTTGAGGCAGGGGGCTCAAACATTTTGAATAAAGTGAGCTCGGTCTTAAAAAAATGCCTGCTGGGCACAACCTTTCCAGCTTCTGATCGCATCATATTTATTTGGCAATCACAGTTTTTGCTCTTCTTACATTAAAAATAACTTAATATCACTGTCACTCCCTCAATATGCTTTAGCGGTTGGAAACTTCTAATCAACTTTTTCTTTAGTGAAGGGTGTAAGAATCAGCACTTAGAAATAATAATGAAAGGCTCTGTATTTAAATGTTGCTAATACTGACTCATTAAAATAATTAAATAATTTAAAATTAACTCTGAAATTGGGTTAACCTATAAAAAGAACTATGATTACTGAAATAACTTAAGGCCATTTTGTGTTAAATTAAAAATAATACTTGAGTTAAGCGTATTTATTCTTGAAATTTTAAGAGAGTTCCACCATTCAGGAGCAGGAAGTCAGTGACTGAACACCTGGAAAAATGTTTGCTTTTGCCAGCTGTAGCTTCTGCACAGGTGCAGAGAAGGGGTTTTTTTCTGCATTTGGACTTACTCAAGTCATTCATTCAAGTTGAGAAACAGGAAAGTTTGGTTTTTTCTTTCTATCTATGATTAAAAATTGGGTGGTAGAGACTTGAATGTATCAGTTTTAAAAACTCTTAAAAAGTAGAATGGTGAGAAAACCTCAGGGGCATTAGCTAAATGCAGACTATACTATTGGAGTCGATTTTAACATATGTTGATAACAAAAATCGTAAGTTTCCAGAACATTCCAATTACCTAGAAAAATTTTTACAGCCGTTTCCTGCAAGCATCTAAAAACAATTTATAGGCTTCTCTTGAGCCAAACATTAATCATCTAGTTGGTAGGGAGTATCATACACTGTTTTATGAACATAAGACAGTGCAAAAATAAAGTCTGAAAGATGCACAGTATACCATAATACCATTACAAAAATTATGCATGAGGCTCAGCTGCTGCACAGCACAGCAGATATAGTCTGGGCACTTTGTGGTTCCCAAGGGTGGTGACAACATCTGGAAGCCAAGGCAGATGTGTGCCTGCCTGAGGAAGCAGCCAAATGCCCATAGTCGGGGTGGGGGGAGCCGACCCCTCTGCAGGGTGCAGGTAGGAGTGTGCTGGCTGTGTTGGACATGGAGGAGCCCCTGACCACCCACCCCACCACAAAGCCCCAGATGGGGTGCTGGGTACAGGGCAGCTTCAGGGTGGTCACGGCTCAGGCAGAGCTGCTGCTGCCTTGTCCGTGCACCCTGGTGGCACAGAAGACCAGGAGGGGTCATAAGTCATTCTGCTGAATTCAAGCAAGTGCAGAAACCTTGTTTTGCTGTTTTAACTCCCCCAGCAGGAGACCTGACTCAAAGGAAGGTTAGGGCATGACCACGTCAGGGTTCTGTAGTGAAAAGAAAGGCATTATACTGAAAGCATGGCCAGGAGTATTGCCTTGGTCCAATCTACTTCTGCAAGGCTGCAATGAATGCAGCAAGTTTCAATGTGTTCACGGGCTCAGGAATCGGTTGTGTTTGTCCAGACATGATCACAGGGGAATATCAGACATGGTACACTCTGGGGTGGGGTTCACCAACTGATTGCTAGGAATAGAAAAGCTGCCAAGGGTACTCTTTATTTGCAGTCATGAAAAACCCCTCATAAACAGTCTACTATTTTGGGCATACTGTAGATGTCTGTTCTACGTGGGGGAACTCAAAGCAAAAAAAATGACAAAACAGTATCTGCTGATAACCATCTTTATGCTAATTGTAGTAAGAGCAGCCTCCGGACATCTCCCCGCACAACCTCAACAGCGCTCTGACTGCAGCAGCCTTGCCCCGCTCTCAGGACCCTTCTGGTCTCTCCACACAGCTTGGCGATGCCTATGGCAAAGCAGTGGGCTCAGATGTAGCTAATTCTGCCTTTTTGCTTCCTGTCTTCTTTTCCTGAGAGATAAATTCTCCATGCATGGAAATTTTCCCATCTTCTCCGGGACTTTCTGGCTGCATAACATCTCCCTTTGCAAACCTTTGCCGCCTGCCTCACTGTGCATAAGGATTTCCAACACCCTGTTTTCAGGTGACGTGGGTGTATCTCTATCACCCCTCCAGCTCCTGCTTCTCTCCCTCCATGGTCTCATCTGTTTGCTTCTCTTTTTACTCACTCTTTATACAAGTCCATAAGTTTTGTTCGGTGCTGTTCACATGTCAGCCTCCAGAACTGAAGAGCTCTCTGGATTATCCCTATTTTCAAGTCAGGGAACTGAGGCCCAGAGCAGGGATGTTATTTATTCAACATAACCCAGGATCCTGGTGCTTTAGTCAGTCACCTCTGCTTCCTCACTAAGCTTCCCACTTTTAATAAAATGAACCTTTGCTTTGACTTCAGTGTCTATTATTAATGAGAAATGTACACTTAGGGGAAGGCTGAAATTAACTTGTAGTCTCACTGGCCAATGCTCATAAAAGTGAAATCTCTTCAGTCAGGTGGAATCAAACAATAGGTTCAAGCAACTAATAATGTGCTGTGTGACCACAGAGGGAAAACCAGTCAGCCATCCCACATTAGAAAGACACCCTCGTATGATCGGGGGAAATCAAGTAAGATTTGCTTTGGTGGCACATATCTTGCAGAAATTTCTTAGTGCAAAGTGGTGCCTTTCAGGTATGGCAGCATGGGAAATAAAAAATCTAAGTTAGCAATAGGTGTCTGAGGAGTATGAATCTTGTAGCCATTAAAATAGAAGGGAAAAATCTCCTCTCTGATTTGCACTTGCATTACTGCTAGGTATTCTGCATTCTTTCCACTAGCTAAGCTGGACTGGATGCCCAAAGGAAACAAAATGAATGAGTCCACAGTAGGCTGTAAACAGGGAATAGCTAGAGTTCATGTGAATTAAAAAAATGAGCATGTCCTGACATTCATAGCTCAGTGTCTAGGATTCAAGTCCCTGTCTGAGTACATGTTTGCAAAATACAGACATCTTAGCAATGCTTCCCAGGTATACTTGCTGCCTGAAATATGAACTGAAGAGGAATCTCAGGCTGGCATATTAGCAAAAGCAGAAGAGACCGGTTTCTTCTGAGCACAGTACAGGGAACAATTATGCACAAAAATCTCTCTGATATATATTCCAGTACAGGCCAATGGTACACAAGCCATCCCATCCCAAGGTGTCTGGACATAAAGGGCTTGTCAAAATGAATATGACTACTGCGTGTCTGTATGTATAGAAAAAAGCATAGCACAGCAGTGACTGCACAGCACTTTCTGTATTCCTACTGTGTACCAGGCAAAGATTTTTCAGTTCATACATCATTCACAACTTGCTACAGGGGTTCCACAAAGCCAGTACATATCCTTTACACAAAGGAAAGGGGAGAAAAAGAATAGATGCAGAAAAGAAAAGATTCTGAAAGTATGTCTGCTGGATGAGTAGTCAGTGTCAGGGGCACTAACAATACACAAAGCTTAGCAAGAAGCAAAATAAATAAGTAAACAGTGACATCACCCCTACCCTGTCCAAGCCACTGTGAAGCAGAACACCACCTCTGTTATCATGGTGCATCTTCCCACAGTAGAGAGAGCAAGCAACCGCCAAAGGGGTTTCGTCCTGTTCCCCTGGAAGTATTTGCACCTTTGGGCATACAAAGGGTGAGGGAAAGGGAGAGAAGAACTAGTATAAAAAACTGAGCAGGGGTCATCAACTTACCCAACTTCACCAATCTACAAGGTAGGTGTCTCATCTAAATACTTATTTAAGCCCCTTTATAGTGCGTAGGGAGAGGCCCCTCCAAGGGCCTTCTGTTTTTGAAGGCTATTGTGCTAACCCAGCAACAGAGGTGCACACAGATGGACAGTGGATGAGCACTATTACATTCTTGTAATTACATATTCTTTGGCACAAACTGCTTATGGAGAAGACACAGCTGCATGAAGAGAAGAGGCACCAAAAATGAACTACCTTTTCACCCTCACTCCCCCCCAGATTTAGTTAAACAATTACAATAATACCTAGTATGATTGATGGCTACAGGTTGTAACTACTGCTGTTGTGTTTCTTGATGCACTATCCTTAATCTGCTATTTAAGTAAACTATGCTGAAAAGAAAATTTTGAAGGGCTTCATATCGCATTTATATCACCATGGGTTCTGTGCCATAAGCAGTGGTTAAAAAGTAGTCTATAGATACTATATTACACACAAGGCAGTGCTGCAGCATAGTGCCAAGCCCAGATCTAATCTAGAAATGTGTTTTAACTCTGAAATGAATACTGTAATGCAGACTGCCTGCTAGTTTGGTTTCAACTGTATTTTATCTCCTGGGGTTCTGGGCTGATTGTAGCAGAAAAAGGTGCCAAGACGGTCTCTTGTATTAAAATGTATGGGTTACATATGCACCAAGTTTTATTCACAGTTTAGATTTCAATATCAGCAGCATAAGGCATGTTGGGATGTAAACTGTTTTCAGATGTGTCTACGGGCTTGAGTGGAAAGGAAAATATTAATGGTACTCAAACTGATGGAAGTCAGGACCCAGAAGGTGAGCTGCAAAGTTCTGAAGGGGAGCTGCTGTGTTTCTCAAAAGCTATAACCTTGACATGGAGGTTAGCTCTATTTCTCTCTTTTACAGCAGTGTGTTGCATTATGGGTGTCTAAATATTCCTGGAAGCATTTCAGAGATTTTGTGACCCAGATGTGGATTATGTGTAATACTAACTATGTACATGCTGGAGATGATTATGCTGGAGCTTTCAGATTCCATTCTGCACGTGTAGCACTGAAAAGAAACTTGACTTGTACTTATGAAATTCCTTTTGACCATAAGAAAAACAGAAGGAAACCCCCTTTGGAGACTTCCATAATGGGAAACAGGAAACAGGCCTGTCAAGAGTGGAAAGTTTGCAGCACAGGAAAAACAATGGACTATATAAACATAAATGTCATTATCAGATACTCTGCAATGGCCTTGCAATAGGTCTAAAGTTGAAAATATGCAGTGGTTTGTGTTTTCATTCAGATCTAAAGATTGCTTTATGGGCTATTCCTGTTCCTGTTGAGATCAAGTGCTATTTTCATACTGACAGATGGGCATAGGTTAAACCCCAGGGGTAGTGGCTTAAAAAAGACACTCTTTATGAGACTTTTTAGCATCTTGACTCATTTCTGGTCTTTTTTTTTTCTTCTTTTTTTTTTTTTTTTTGCACACATTCACAGTCAAAGCAGTCGAACTGCAGCAGTTATCACAAAGCTTTCTTGGCTAGCAATGCAATGAGTTTCAGTGATGGCATCTAAATTTTGAAAGCAGGATGCTGGTATTTCAAAGTTCCATCCATTACTTTAATTTCTCTACAGAACTGATGAAAGGGCAGATTTCAGATTTTTCATGAGTGTGTGAAACTGTTCTAGGGAAAGTACTGCAGCTTCTTGCTTAGACCTCAGTTAGGACACTTTTCCGAGGCTTCCCTCAGAGGAAGAAAACAGAGGATGCCACAGTCTGGCTGCCTCGTGCTTGAGGACTGCAGAGGAAGAAGCTGATTATTTAGTCAGTGTTCCTACAGTGCACCAGAGGTCAGTGGTGGTAGAGGTACTGCTTGCAGACCCTCCTTGGTACAGTTTAAAACAATTCAGCAGCCTCTAGGGAGCAGATGGCCTCTGGTTCCCAGCGAAAGACAAAAAGTAATCTCAAGACAGCTTACGCTAGCTTACATTTATACTTTTAAGGCCTGTAATGCAACAAAATTCACTAGAACAGAATGTAACCAAGCCAGAAGCTGCCCTGTTTTTAACTCAGCATCTGGAGGTTTCGCAGATAAGTGTTATCACCAATCACCCTACTAAGGTAGCTTTCTAGCTCCATTGTACTGGTGCCAGAGAAGACGCTAAGACACATTTATAGGGCAAAAATTGTATCGTTATCCCACAGGTTTTGTGGTACTACCATTGGGGGAGGAAAGGCCTCTCATTAAATATAGAGGTTTACACTGAAGTGGTGGCCAATGCCATTAATAGCAATGGAACCAATACATAAGTTTATTTCACTCTGAAGAGTTAAAAACAGCCCCTATACAGTGGCTGTTTCTCTGCATTGATTGTACATTGAGACCAGCTCGGGCCAACGCATCCACACTGTAAATACCTGCGATTAGGTCAGATGAATTCCATCCCTCACTTGCATTTGCCACATACATCCAGAAGCCCAAGATGGTCACCTGCATGGTTCAGCAAGTCACGCTGAAAAAGGTTTGATTCAGCTCAACCTTCTCTGTAGCACTGGCCCTCTTGGCAGAGAGACTGAAGACAGAACAGGACAGGACCAGCTCTCCTATGCACCTGTTGCAGAAGCTTTCAGAAAAAGAATATATGCTTCTCCAGGTGGGATATACACATCCTGGGCTTTCCACTGCCTTCAGTAACAGGGTAAAGCAAAGGTGTATTGCATGCCACTTCCCTTCGGATTCTGTATGACTGCTACAGTGAGAGCTGGATATTGCTCTTGGAGTCTGTAGACTGCTTTAGACCAGGTGAGAGAGATTGTTATTGACTGGATATACTGAATGTCTCACTTATCTTTTATGTTTAGAGATACTTCACAGCTCTTCTGTTATTCCTGTGTTTGAAATCATGTGGTTGGTATATATCAATACCTTTTACTTTGCTAAAGCCAACACCAAAGATTTTTAAAAGTCTCTTCTGCCTCAAGAATCAGAAATTAGATGATTTTATGGCCTCTAGAAAATTATCTCTTTCATCTCAAGCAACTTCACTGGCAATGTTTAGATCTGATAATCGGATTACAACCGTGTTGAAAGATACACCCCCAAGTGAATGAGTAATGTAATTTCTGTGTAGCACAAAAGATACCTACCCAAAATGGCACCATCCACTGCGGATGACTTAACTGTCTAAAAATAATACAATTCAATCAAAGCTGGTTGGTTTAATAAAAACAAGGAAGAGTGCATTAGCTAAGTGGAATCAAATAATACTTGATCATCTTGCAAATATTGTTTGCCCTTTCACCGTACCCTACTCACAGGGTGCTTCATCCATTCCTGGGAACTGACTCCCAGCATCGCTTGGGTATCTGCAGCCTTGGCGGCCACCCACAAATAAGAGGTCTCTGCTGAAGGAGGTCCTGTTTCTCCTGGCTGAGCTAGTAGGGCTTCCACTCCCTGTGCCTGGGAAAAGGTCTTTTGTCTATGATGCTCAGTCCCACTGTGCCTCAGCACTGATCAAAAGCCCTCTTCCTGGCCTCTATTTTCAGTTTCTTTCTTTTTCAGGCTCTGAGGAAATGAGGAACTGATCGGTTATGTAAAGACAGCATAGAAGGGGGATCTGCCTTTGTTGTCACCCCTTACTCCATGCCATCCTGGATGGTTCTCCCAAAATGGTGGTTAAAGGGTGGTAATTATGCCATGTGAGGAGGACAGCTGAGGGTTACAATTTTTCAAGAGTATTGTCTACATTTCCTAGTTCTGCAGTTCCGTGGAGGTTTTCCTAAATAAGCTGTGGCTGAGGGAAGTACAAAAATTAATGGCCTTTCTTCGGGATATAAGGTGTAAAATTAAAGCAATCAGAAAGAAGAAACCACAGTTCTAAGAGCCAAGGGCTCAACTTCTGTTGGCTCAGCGCTGAGCTCTCCCCACCATTGTCTGCCCTTGCAGTTAGATTCCAGTTGCCGTTTTCTGAAGTACCTCATTGACTATAGCTTACATTTTCCTTGTGTGTGATTTGAAAAGCCTGGCTATAATCTCTGTTCACCCCAGCCGCATAATTTTCAACGACTCCTTTATTCTGGAATTAATGACAGAGCATACTTCATGGTCCTGTTGTACAGATCCTAGGAACAAATGACTACAGACTGCTCTAGCCATCGAGGAGAGATAGGACCTCCACAGGGCAATTCATCTTCCCTATCTCAAACACATGTTTTAGGATGGAATCAATGACCCTCTGGAAGTGCCTGTCTTTTCCCATTAATGATTAAGGGACCCTAATGACTGGCAGAGACAAACACCTAACTTCAGAGGTCTAAGATGAAGGCTGATGAATCCCATCATAAATAGGCAGCTGAACATTTCACCTAGGCTGTGTTCCCTAACTGGAAAGGGACGCCAGACAAATGTTAGTGCCCACAAACTTTGTGTCATCACAGAAAACCTGATTTTCTTTAAGGACCGAGGATAAATGTTATTGAAATGCTGCTTTGTTAGTACCTTAGAAGAAGAAAGAAAGGAAGAATATCCTAGGGAGAACATTAAATGCAAGCTGGTAGCTGCCAGCAGGAGGAACCCCAAGCTATACGTATTGACTGTGATGAGGTTCCTTTAACTTTGCATGGTAGGATTATGTTAGAAATAACTGAGATAATATTTTGAAACTGTTTATGAAATCAACACTAATGTAAAAATCAAGGAAATAAACCCTTTCATTTCAGAGCATATTTTATTAGGCATATAAAGCCATCTGGCAGCCTCCACCCAGCAGGATGAGCTCGTTAGACAAGATTGCATTCATTTCCTAGAAGTGGCTGGATGGTGTATGCAACTTGATACATCGTGAGTGATGCAGTAAGTAACCCTAAAATGGGGCTGCTGGTCAGGAGCATAAATGCTTCCTCTTCGTGCTGAAGTACAAGTCTAAAGAGTGGTAGGAGATCTTTACAAAATTCTTCCAGAAATGGCCTTTTTAGACACAGAAGACTATCTATCCCAAAAAACTTATTTTGTTCCCTCTGTCCATCTGATCAGAAAAACCAGCAACTTGTTCTACAAACAATTTATAAAAGCAAAACCTGAATATTTAAGAAAAAGTTCTCAAGAAAATGCAAATGAGGACAAATAAACTCAAAAATAATTTTCTACCTGTCTGTAAAATGGTCTTATAGTAGCCAGTGTTACTTGTGGATATTTAAAATCTTAAATCTCTCACAGTGAAAAATAGAACAGAATACAAATTTGGAATGTGTTGTTACTAGATTTCAGCCACAATTGCTTGATTCTTAGTTTTCCTGGTTTTAAACTAACCATTATCCCAAGGGTGTCAGTGCAGGTATAGCTCATTTTGCTCAACTAGTTTGGGAAATGGCAAAGTTGAGGGAAACGGTGATTCAGGGACCAGTGGGTAATGCTGCAAGTGAGCTCATTTTCAGTGTTCAGTGTTGTTTAGACACACAACCTTTACCTCCTCTGCAACATGCAAGGTTGTACAGTTGTACATGTATACAGGGCCAAGCTGATAACGGAGGCAATGAATGTTGCCAAATAATTCATTTCGAGAAAATCCAGGTGAAGGAATATACCTGGAAAGCTCCCTAATGTCTTTAAAAGAAAAGTTGTAATGAGTAATATTTTACAGAGATTAGTTTAGTCACTTTTTAAAAAGTGAGATAAAAAGGTTTTCAGTGCTAAGGTTTCCATCCTTTATCCCTGAATATCTCCTTCATCCCTGAATATCTGGAGTGACTGGAGTCCCAGTTGTCTGACAAGATCACTTTGCATTTAGCAGTATTTTACATGTTGAGTCCTCATCAACTGAAGACCAGCGATAAATAATGCCTGTCAGCTCAACATCATGCAGACAGATGCACACTTTAGTCTCTTATTGTTATGCAAAGGATCAATGCTGTTACTTATTCCAGCTTTCAAGGAGAGAGTTAGACAAACTGCACTGCAAACGGTTGCATCTATCTAGCAGCTACCTCACTTTTAATGGAAGTTAGATGTTCAGATTGCTAAGACTGGGCTAAGCACTTGAAATATCATCAAGGAAGTGCAGAAGCTAGATACATAAATAAAGCATATTGGATTACTCCATAGCATAATTGGCATTGCTACTACCACTGTCTTTTTTAGTATATCCAGTTGCTTGAAACTGAAAATCTCTGCCTGTACTGTTATTTGCATGGGACCATATTCCACACCCACACCCCTAATAAACAGTGATTATTGTCATAAATGATGAAGAAATTCTTCTGTGTGTTTTGGCTGGAGTCACTGTTGCCCCGTGGGACATCAGGGGATGCAGCAGGGCCATGGCTGTGTCCAGAGCAGCTATACGCTGCAAAGCTTCTCTGCAACCTGACCCTGAGGAATCTGTTCATCTATCAAAGAAGCACAAAGAGTTAAAGCAACAGGTGTATTATCAAAGATGACAAGCCTTTCCCACCTTCATCTTTGAGAAAAGCAGCAGCATAATGAAGATAAATAGGAATTTTACAGACAGGTAATCACACGATAACAGATCCCTGTTATTTAATACCACCAGAGCTATTTCAAATAGTGTTAGGACTTGTCTGTGCCCACCAGTATCAAGTTCTCCTAATCAGTGATCTGTAAGTGTGCATGGTCCATTAGGGCCCCAAGAACAGCTGTCTGTGTCCGCTCAGGATCAGATTACAGGATATCATTAACTTGGTTTCTATATCCGCTTCGAGGCTTTTGTTACAACTAACTCATAACTCTTTCTTTTTTTTTTTTAAACTGTCCTGGAAACCAGGAGAGCTAAAGAGTAAGGTTTCTGTTTTACCTGCTTCTGTTCAGTATCATTTTAACGTACATTCAAAAGAAAGCTGTAAATATAATGTTCATTGTAACTAGTGCAATAAAACACAGAATATTTCATGCCTCTTGCACATGCCTGTGCTCAAGCTTTATAGTTGAATTGTTTTAGTGGAACTACTGAAATCCACTCTAATCTCCTACTGCCTGTAAAATATGTAAAAATACATATATTTAAAACCACATTATATATTTCAGAGCAACTTTTCAGTTTATTTCAGTGACTTTTATCTGATCAAATAATACATTGGTTTGGCTATTATTGCATGACTTAAGTACAGTTCTGGAAACATAAGGCTGAGTATGCTTCTTCCCATGAACTGTACTCTAATTATGGTATGGGTTGTTTGATTTTAAATGCTTCCTACTAGAATAAGAAATTTATAGGGCTTATATAGAAATTTTTTCCTTACTTTTTTGAGGCAATTTGTTTCTTTCTACTTTTTTTCTGCGCTAGTTCTAAGAGATGTCAAACAAATCAAAGATGGATTCACAATTGATAGAGTTGAGAGCAGGAATAAAAACCAACCAATACATTACTAGCTGAATGTTATTCAGCTATCTTGACTATTATTCTCCCAGTGTAATTAAAAACAACAAATTGTATTCATGAATCACTTATTCAAATAAAAATACCTGAATTCAGTAGTCAGCGTGAATAATTATACCAACAGAAATGCAGAAAAGGACACACGAACAGAGTCATTGCTGCCTATAGCAAATGTGTGTTTATAATACCCTGCTTTACTTATGTCAGCTATTATGCAATTACTGAATAGTAGATCTGTTATTAGATATTAGGCTTGATCATTCACTACCGTTCTTATAAGTAGATTTCTTATATTGAATATAAGTATGACCAAAATCTACTTATTTCAGTACATGGAACAAGATTAGGTTCCTAAAACAGCTAAAATTCCTAGAACAGCTTACTAATTAGTAAGATTAATTAATTAAGATTAATTAGATTAGTAAACTATTAATGCAAACTGTAGATATCTGGATATAGTATGATGCTCAAGCTAGGGCTCTAGGGTAAAAAGTGGTTTTGAAATAAACTTTCCAGATTTTGTGCCAAAAATCCATCCCTTGTAACAGTCCCTGCTGAAAATCCAGATTTGGCATATGCCAAATATTTAGGCAGTATTCTGAATGGAGTGACCCAGCAGTGAGGATGTCAATCTGTATCTAGACACTAAAGTGAACGGCTCAGTTCTCTCCAGGAAAAGTTCATAAAACACCTGGAACAGGAGTTGAACTGGACCATTCACCAGTATCACTCTTCCTTCAAGTCCCTCAATGTGCTCCAATGGAATGCCCCTTTGCAATTACAAAAATTACAAAATTTGTAGAATCCCTTGATAAAGCTAAACAGAATACACATGAGCTATAGAAGCAAAGGCTGCCTGAAACAAAACAACACATCCGTAGAGGTTTAAGATGTCATTTACGGAGCTGAATTTTGTTTCAGGGTCTTGATTGTCTCTTGTTCATTCTGAACAGGCTTTTCCATAGGGATGACTTTAGATCATGATAGTTAGACGCTGAAGCCTGAAAACACTGGTCATATGATTTAGCTTTCCATAGCCTGAATCCAAAAATGTTAATGCTCCTGATCTGGCATGAGTGCTTAATAATGTAAGTGAGCAGAATTAAATACAGTTGTGTGTGCTGTGCCCTTGAACCTATGGCTGTGAAAATGTGTTCACTTTTGCTCTGTATAAATGATGTGCTATGTACATTTTCTTAGCAAAAGACAGGTAAAATAAGACTCAGATTTTAAACAATTTCAGATGATTTTGCTTAGAAGGAAAGCACATTTGTCTTTGAAAATGGAAGGCACTGAGGACTGCCTTTGGCAGAAACCGCAGCATGGAAAGCCTCAGATGCTAACATACTGACCTGCAGTCCTCAGCTGCAGGTGCTAAAAGCCCCATTTTAATGTTCCCTGGTGAGTGCTCGTACCTTGCAAGCAGCTGAAACACGCCTCAGGGACCACCAGCACCATCTCTTTCTGACAGTACAGCAGATTGTCCCCAAAGCCACCAAGAGCCCGTGCAGCCCCTGCGGGTGCCCCTGGGCTGGCAGGCTGCAGGCAGCGGCCCCGGGCTGCCAGGATAGGGGAGTCCCACTGGCCCCAGGGCGCTGGTGGTGGGAAAAGAGGAGGCAGGTGGGATCTTCCTGACCATTCGCCTACTCTTGCAGGTCTTGCTCAGTTCCCTGATGATATCCTAGCAGGAAATCTGCTTGGGCAAGATCTTCTTTCTGGTGCTCACATTCTGCCAGCCCATGATGACAATTTAGATTGAGCAGAAAATTGGTCTGAAACCAATTTATCACTGGAATATCCTATTAAAGCAAAACAAAACAAAATTGTTGGTGGGCAAATTAGTTTAGTTGCAATGGCCTGCAGGTACTGCAGAGCTGGGAGGCTTGTGGCTTGGGTTGGGATGGATTTCTCCCAGCTGGAGATGTTGCCACAACAATGGGAAGCAGATTGTGGGTCATGTTGTGTAAAGAAAAACTTCCGTCCTAGTTGGAAAAGCTCAGCACAGAGCACAGGCAACATGCAGGGCCAGAGCGGCAATGTTTGGAAACTTCTGCTGAGCTGTATGAAGGCGCTTGCCAGCTGTGAGTGTGTGACAATCAACAGCCATCTCTAGGCATTTATCAGCATGACTGGAGAAAAAACATCTTTATCTTTCTAGAAGGTATGTCCCTATAGCTAGAAGCTGCAAAGAAGGTATGTGATGTTTGCATGCTAGTCATCAGTGCAAAAGATCCCATCACTATTAAAGCCATAGTACAGAAACCTGTTGGCAAAGCAGAGTCTTGGCTGTAGAACTGGATAAACAATAAAAAAATAAGATCCATGACTATGTTATTTGTTCATGAATCATCACCTATCAGCAATAATGCTTATTAACAAAAAAATATAATATCAAGCCATCTGGTATGAAAAGGTAAGTCTCAAAGGATCAATAAACTACAAATTATTGTTATGAAATGAAATACAACAGATGAGGTACTGATGCTTTTTCACAAAAGATTCATCATTTAGCTCTGTACAATGCCTGCTACTGAAATTCTGGTGAGACCTCGGTTCTCTGTTGCAACGCTGGGGAAGGATTAATGCTGGAATCTGCTGGGAGGACAAATCACAGCAATGTGCTTGATGTATTTTTCAAAAGCATTCATTTTAATATAGAAATCTTTCTATCTGACATAGCTTAGTGAATGGTAATTAAAGGTAATCATTCAACTCATCTAGTGTAATTTTTTATTATTATTTTTTTCCAAACGAATAATAGGGCTGCTGTAAAAGAGAATGTTGCTAGCCCAACTTTCTTTTGATAAAGCAATAATAAGAGACATAACAAAATGCTGTGATGAAAACAAAGTCTCAGCTCAGAGCCTTTTCTTACAGCTTTTCTTGCAGCTGTGGCCCAAATTATAGGAGTTTTCCACACACTTAACTCTGGCTCTAATTTACAGTAAGTAGTTTTACCATGGGCATCTGGAAATATGTGATTTTTCTTTCATCATATTGATTTATATAACTGTAATTATGACTATCGTGGTGTTTGGGAAAAATGGTAGTTCTCCTGTTACCTGCTTGGACTTGTTATGTTGTGTAAAGTCCTGTAGGGCTTTTTCCAAAAAAACAAAAAGCACATCTGCATGCTGGCTCCTTTGTCCTGCTGTCCTATCTGCTCTGTCCTGGGCGTGTAGAAGCTGGAGCATAGAGAGACAGGCAAATGCACCAGGCTGCCTGTGATGACAGCAGCAGCCATGGGAAGCCTGGTCTGATGAAAGCTTTAGGTATTTCTTAGTAAAAATGTAGACCTTTCCACCCACATGAAATCAAGGCCAAAGAAGCAGCTCTTTTGAGTTGTGCCTCCATCTGTAGCATTGAGACCAAAACCCCACATTCAATTTCTAATATTTGAATTCCAGATCCAGATCTGGATCCACATTTTGTATTTGGGGCTCATTTCTGAGTAAGTAGGAGCAGCGATACCCCACTGATCCAATTCACAGTAAAACACAGCAAAGACAACTCTCCAGTGCGGTTAAATTCCCAAAAAATGGGACTCAAGCTGCTGCTTTGGAAGTAGCTGAGGAAGACTTTCAGATGTCCCAACCTTTTGTGCTGGCTTGCCAGTCAGGTCTTTTCATCATCAAACTCAGCAACGGTCATTATTAACACAGTAATTATTTCACCCTCACCTTTGTAAAAATCGCCCTGTAAAAATCCCACTGAATTTTCTGAAGATTCAGAGCAGTAACAATCTCTTCTACTGTGACCTTGTGCTCTTTATTGTCTTTAAATCAAGAAAGACCATTATGAGAAAAGATGGCTCTGGAATTGTTTGGGGAAATTGGTTCAGAAACAGGGGTACGCATACAGCCTTCTCTTCTTACAGGAAGCATACCATTTGGATGTGTGAGCAAAATGTTATGAGTTTATTTGGTTGAATTGATGCATTTGTGTGGCCGGCATGAAAGGGCATGATGTGAGTTAATTTTTAGCCTGTCTTCCTGTGAAAATGAAGTTAATATGGCTTTGTTGTTTTTATAACTGTATATGTGTGTATACATTTTAACTTTTTGACTCCTGGGATTTGACTTAGATGTATAAAGTTCCCACAAGCTGTATGGAAATAGCTAGCTGCTTGATGAGAAAGATAATATTATTGCCCATATTGAGGGAAAAGCATCAGTGAGTGTCTTCCCCTTTATGAAACGCCAGAGAATTTCAACATGGGACACTGACCCTTGGGAAGGTCCAGCGGCTGCTAGATCCACTGCTTGCAGAGCAGACTGCTTCTTCATTAAGCAATATTTAATGCTATGTTAATAAAAGCTATTTGTAAGTCATTCAGGTTTTAAACCCCAGGAATTGGAAGATGCTGGCGACCTGTTCAGGAGATGAGCCAGATGTCTGAGCAATGTCCTCCCATGGGTAGGACTTTATTGCAAGGGGGATGAGCAAAAGATACAAATCACCTGTGGCTTCTGTGCTGTGACACTTTTCTGAATCAGTTGTTCTGTGTCAGTTGTTGACATAGCCCAGGTTCCTACAGAAACATAGCCATGGGATCATTGCTATTTGTCTGACCACTTGGGCTTCCACAAACCCATGTCTTGTCAAAACAACTTTCCAAGATGTTACATATTTCAACCAAGTTCACAGTGGGGTAAATTCTCAAAGATTATTAATTTCCTAATGAGCTATTAAATTGGGAAACTGTCCACTGAAAAAAAAAGAAGAAGAAGAAAAAGGGACTGTGCCAGAGCCCTGATAAAAGTCCCCAAGCAGCAAGTTCCCACCATACCATAGGCATGAATACTGTGGGACCTGCATATGCTGCTCCACTCTACTTTGCTGTTCTCCACACATGTGAAATACATAAACTAAGTGGAAAGTGGCTGTTTAAAGTGGCTAAGGGCATCCATTAGCTTGCCAAGTATATTTACAGCACATCTAAAAATTATTGTTAGGATAACTAAAATGTTTATTGGCAGAATATGAGGAGAGAATTTTATAAAATGTTTGCTTCTGGACAATAAAAAGGGAAATAGGGTGATGATTGTACTTCTGAACGTCTGTAACCCAAAAGTTTGCACAGTCCCAAATCCCAGCCCATTTATAATGATATATAAATGTCATGCCTTCCATGTCTGAATAGAAGCCAAGCTAAGGACACATGACATCTGCTCCAGATGAAAGGGATTCGTGCTCATAATGTAATTCCACATATATAACAACTTCCTCAACTTTTTTTTGCAGTTACCAAGGAATTGTTTGGGGCATCTGGCGAGGACTGGCAGTGTAACAGTATTGGATTGTTAAGACAGTTTGGAATTCAAATTCCCCTTGTGAAGATGAGAGGTGATAACTCTGTAACTACTATCTTGTAAAGAATTATCCGTTTGGCATACACAGATACTTGAGAGTTTTTCTTGTGCTGAAGTGGATATTCCAGACTTCATTTCTTTCCTGTGACATTCCTGAAAAATGTGAGTTTGTTGATTTTCTCTTGTGCAACAAATGTTATGGGCTTTAAGTGAAAGCAATGCTGCAGTACTGCTCAGTCACAGCACTCTCCATCAGCTTGGCACTTCCCTACCACATGGAAATCTAGTCAACTGGTATAGCATTCTGCAATTGATTACAGCTTGCTACCACTTTAAGGACACACTCCATCCCAACATACAACCTTGCTGGTATCAGCACCTGCATATTTTACACCTTTTATGTTACTGCAGTTGTTAAATCTGTTCCATCTTTCTTTTGGCAGCCACATCAGTTAATCTAGAGTCATGAATTCATAAGGGCTCAATGCTCATCTAATAAAAAGTTAGTCTCTGCCCCAGTAGCATTTACTGCATCATCACTTTTCTTACAGGACATGAATTTTTCAACAGCTTGTGAAAAGTTGTGAACAGAGCCTTAATTAAAACCACATTCAGCAGAAAGGTATCTTACATTATGAGTGAAGGAAAGATCTGGGTAATATTAAGCAGCTGTTAAAATACACAATTAAGTCAAGCTAATTGTTATTACTGGCAGCCCTAATGACAGATGAGCAGTGGAACGCTTGACTGAACAGGCCTTTGGTCAAACGACTGATGTTGCATAGCTATTCTGCAGTAGGCTCCTGACCCCCATTGAATACAGAAATATAATACTGACAGATAAATAACGCAATTTGTATGAGTACCAAAAGCATTGTCCTTCCTCCTCTTCTTACTGAAAAATACTGTCTGGCTGAATTCAGACTTGAGACGCCCTAATGAAAGTTCATAGATTTGAGGGACAGGAACCACAAAGGCAGTCTGATCTCCTGACACAGGTTTGCAGACTCTTCCAGTAATTCCCATTCAATAACTCATGGCTGAGCTGGAACACAGCCCATTAAACAGACATGCAGTCTTGATTTTACAGATACTGGGGATGGAAATTCTACTTCTTTTTCCAAAGTCCTAAAGTTTCTAAAAGTTTCAGGATATGGGTGACAAAGCCAGCATAACAATTTCTTGTCTTCCCACACTCTGGCTAATCCCTCTTACCTCTGTGCTGTTGCTCCTCATTTGTGCCAGAGTAGCTCTTTCTGGATCCATGCTGTAAACCAGATTGTTGTAATGCTTTAAAAAAATCCTGGGAACCTCTCAATTTGGCTTAATTACAGAAGAAACATATTGTTAACTTCCTCCTTATAGGCTGAGGCATTGCTGCAAACTTGATTTAGTCTTTTTCCACATGCTTTGTAGTTATTTATAACCAAAGTGTGTATGAAATGCTACTTTTCTGCTATGGAAAAGCTTTACAACCACTACAACTGTATTGATCTCACTATGCACTAAGAAGCAAGTGAGCAAATTTCACTGCAACTGTCAATAAAATAAGTTATTGGAAGAGTGAAAATCAAACATAGGCATGTAAGTAGCTGGACAAGAGCATGAGAGATCTCTGATTTAGAGAATCAATGTTATGCCAAACTGCAAACAAAGCAGATCACTCAATATCTCAGTTTTCCTTTTAGTTTAAAAGTGGGACTCCTGGTGTCTTCCTTTGGCAAGGCTCGTCTGTCAACATCCTAGGGGCTTTTTGAGCTTGTAGGAAGCAAGTGAGAGTAATTTCCTTACAGGGTCAGCTGCAAGACTGTTTTCCAACATTTCAGCCTACCTGGGAGACTAAGGGTTGACAGTAGTTCCAAAACAAAACCAGACCTCCTTGTCTCCTTGGAGTTCTGTGTAACTTCTACACTTGGAGGACTTTGTGGCATCAGATGGTTTGGCAATCATGCCTGGAAGTAAAGGGTCCAAAGGAAACATCTTCCACTTAAACCTCTTCTCCTTGGCCTGCAGGAGAACTAAGTATCTGCACTGCCCACTTACAGCCCTGCTCTTCATAAGGAACAGCATGTGGGAAACAGGTCTCCTCAGCAGTTACACCAAGACACAGGAATTTACTCTTGAAGCAGCTTAGCCTATGACAAATTCTATCTCTTTCAAATCTCCATTCAGCATTGCCTTCTTTGTCTCCGCATCCCAGGAGGAAGCTCCTAATTCTTCAGCATTTACTGCATGCACACCCCATGGCTGAGGAGATGGAAAGGGAACTTTTATGTGTTGGTGCTGGTTTTGCTCTGAAAGGTGCTCATGTACATGGCAGTGGGCACGCTGGAGAAACCTGAATAGTACAGAATATGCAGCCAGCTGTTTGAAATCACTTTCTTCCCAGTGAGGTGGTTCTGCTTGTGCCTTCATCCTGTGGAAAGACATTATCATTCATTTAATACAGCTTAAAGTGGAAAGATAAGAGTATTGTCTCTGTGTGGGGGACTTGTCTAAGGCTGCAGTTCATTTCTGAGCTGGTGAGCAAACAGGAGCAGTTACAGGAGGGAATACAAGTGAACAATGTAGAAAAAGCCTGATGAGATCCATAGATGAATCATTCTCTTTTCTAATCTCTTCCTTTAAAGAAAAAAGGAAGGAATAAGACTGGAAATAAAGCGCTAGTTTTTTTAACAGTGCGTACAATTAACTATTGAAACAGCTTGCTGTGGATTCTCCTTCATTTGAAGGCTTTCAAACAAGGCAGGACGTCTTTCTAAAACAGATTCAGACAGAATCAGCCTTGATGGCAGCATTCCTGTGTTGTGCTGGGAGGTGGGATGAGATTTCTGTTACAAACCTCCTGGCCTTCTTAGACTCCCAGTAAGTTTCACTTTAGTTACTCTGCCTTTACATGGTAGGAAGAGGGCATTTTTTTTAATTAGACAGCAAAGCAATAGTTTATTTCTTGGTGATTGTATATTTCATACACACACACATATATATAGTTTTATTTGTAGACTTGTACAAAAAATATTCTGTATCTCCGTCATGTATTTGTCTTTACTTCTGCTGATTAAACTTTTAAGTTTTCAGTGCCTGTGGCTAGTCAGCACAAAGAATAGAAGGCAGCTCCTTCTTTTAAACCTACTAGGATTAAATATCAGACACAATTAAGCATGAAAATAAAGCATCATATAAACATGCACAGCAAGGTCAAAGATTTTAATACATCAGTGTGGATCAGATAATGGGACTTTGCTGCCTAGTGTCATCTTCCCAGCATGATCTTAACAGTATTGCTTTTTTGAAAAATCATCTAGTGCTTACACTTAGGCATCTAAAGACATTTTGGACACCTAAGGTTACTTAACAGCTGCATGGGCTGGTGCATATAACACAGGGTCAGACAGGAGGCTTGTGCCCTTCCAGAGTGATAGCAGGATGACAGGCGGAACAGCCAGGAGGCCTTGAAGTCTTATCAGTACCTGTGCTTCACCATGGAGTTACTGGGACAGCAATTCACTTCCCTGCTGTCAAATACATAAAGTAAATTAGCATTCTTCTTTAATTCAAAAGCATATTGATTTAAGGAAGAAGATAAGTATGAGATTAAGACTTCAGATGGCCTACACTGGTCTGTCTTCATTAATTTGAGATAGGGTTATATTACATTAACTGAGAACTTATCCCATAACACTTCATTACTTGAACAGCATCTGTAATAGGTAACTGATTTCAAGAGAATTATGTTAAAGTCAGGGCTGTCAGTGAACCTTCCCGCCTGTAATCTAAGCTACCGTTCTGGTCTCTTTTCAGTGTTATTTATGGCTGGCTAGCTTGACTACCAGATAGAAAGTACACAAACCCAGCCATTAAAAGATCTATTCCAGATAACAGATTATCTTGGAAGTAACAGTGTTTGTGTTCAACATTTTGTCAAAATACCAAGCTGGTCCTGTGGGAGGCTGGAAAATATTTTCCTCCCCTTTGAGGTCTTGGTTCTGCTCAATGTGACCTGTACAGCAAACACTGTGAGAGGATGGTGTTTAGTTTGAGCTTACATTTTCAGTCTTACTGCAATTATAATAATTAGAATGATCTGGCACTGGTGTCTGTTTTCTTTCTGAATATTAACCCTGTTCATCGTCACTTGTACCCTTTGACTAGAATTCTAAATAGGCTAATTAACTGCAATTTTATTTATAGTCTTCCTGAAGAAGAAGCATAAGCCTAAACCAATAGCCTGCATCCCCTGTCCAAAATCCAAATTCAGATTTCTTCTCAAAAGGTCCCTATTTTGACACATTGGACTGAAATCCCCAATGTGTGTGTCCTGGACTTCAGGCTTATCTGCAATCTACATCTGCATAAAGTTTGGCTTTCAGCCTCTCTATCCAGGAAAAAAATAATGTATCTAAAAGGTCATGATCTAACAGCAGAACTCAAACAATAAATCAGGCCAGCTGTCACTATTTGGTCAGAAACGAATACCAAACTTCCAAAAACGGAGATCTAAAAGTTAGAAATTAGATAAAAGAAAGTAGAATAACAATCAAATAACTTTAAAAAGAGGCTTTTTTTTTTTTTTTTAGTGAATAAATTGTTAATAGAACTTTCTTCTTTCACAAACTGTGTTCAAATTATGGGAATTCCTTATTCTGTTGCTTTGCCATAGAGTTGGGTTTTTTCCAGTGTTTGGTTTTTGTTGTTTTTTTTTTTTTTTGTTTGTTTGTTTGGGGTTTTTTAATGTTTATAAACATTTTGCAGCTCATAGGATGGCCTATAATATGCAGTAAGGTGGTATTGGCACTATTTTTGCTCCTTGATTACAAAAATGGATCCATGTACACTTGAAAATTTCCTTACTTCAAGCAATATTGTGCAAGGAAACATGAACATTGAGGGCAAAACCCATAAGTCAATGCTTACAAAATGTCTCTTGGTGTTCTTGATATAATTTCCATAGCTGGGATATTCTGAACTTCCTTTCCTGCATTGTGTCTCTGTTAAGTGCTCTTTAAGGAAAGAAAAAAAACAAACAAAAAACTTTTATTGCTATTGCAGCACACTCCAGAGACAAGGATCTCACACCAGTCACTTTTAGTGCCATTCTCAAGATAATAACCTATTTTAAAGGAAATGTTTAAATAAGTGAATATGCTTCCATTTTCTCCTTTTGGGCTGTGCCCAGAGGATGTACTAATGCTGGCTCTGCAGAACACTTTGTCTGCAACATGAAAGCCAGATGATCTGACCATGCCCATCCAAAGTGAAAGTGGTTATATACAACACCCACCCATCTTCTCCAGGCACTGAAACACCAACAAGACTTATACCCAAAGAAAAGGAGAAAAACCTCTTACTTAATACTGGATAGGCAATATGAAGAAATCTGATAGTGAGCATATAACCACCCAGGAAATCTCCATACAAGAAATAAGAATAATTTTCCCTAAAACACTTGAATGGGATTCATTAACTTCAGCTATCTACTGGGTAGGAGACTAACGTAAATTTTCATCAGAATTCCTTGATAAGCAATGGAGAAGATAGACTCACAGCACTCATCATCCAATTTCAGGTGTTTACAGTAGGTGGGATGCATATCTCCATACAGGCTTCATCCAGAGACACTAGATAATTTGCCTAGACTCGACATCTAAATTGCAGATAACTAAAATTAGGGGAGTTGGATCTTGCCCTCGGAGTCTGGATGAACAGACAATATTTCTCAAGTAACTTTCAAAGTGGATGCCACACTGTTTAGGAAGGCTTCTGGTTACTCACGGTCCTTCCTGGGCTTCATGAGCTGCTGTGCTTTGTCCAGGATCTGCTGTGGAGCTTGCAAACAGGCTTTGTAGAAAGTCTGACACAACAGGGCATCCCAGTTTTGTTAGGAAGAGAGCAAAGCACCTGAGTGCTGGGTGTGGTGCTGACTTGGAGCTGACAAGCCCAGCTGGACCCAAACTAATTGTTGAAGTGTGCTCCCAACTCTGTATCTTTGGGGAAACAAGACTTATCATCAGTAACAGCAACAGATTTCCAACAGCTCCATGCCATGAGCACTGAGCAAACAAAGCCTCCCAGAGACCTCAAGAGGTGTCCCAACACCACTGCTTCCAAATTTCTGAGGGTCCTGTTAACAGAAACACAGGGCTGGCTCAGCACAGCACCAGTTTCATTTGGGTGAGGTCTACTGAGTGGGATTGTGACTCAACCTAGCCCCAAAATAAGCCTAGCTGTGCCCCAGAGTGGCACTACTGAGTCAGTAGGACCACCTCAGTGTCTCCGCTTTCAGGCCATGGGTAATCCACAGTGCAGATAAATGACCTACTGAGGACTAACTGTTGACTACAGCTTCTGCTTTCCAAATTTGTCACTGAGTCCTAAGTGGTTTAATATTGAGGACCAAAATCTGTGTGCTACATGCAACATACCAAATTCCCACTCTGCACCCCTTCTCTCTGGCCTCTCTGAAGGCATTTAGAGAGAAGCCCTAAGGCTGTAATCTTTTTTACTGTTGAAAGGGACCACTCTTACAGCCCTGCCTACCACAGTAGTTTTTCTTGTTCAAACATGCAGGAGCAGTGAAGGTCTCACTTGACAATTCAGACATGCTTACTAATTTGTTTTTGTTGACCTGAGACCCTCACAGTGGTTGTAATGTGTGAGGAGGTGCCAGCAACGATGCCTGCATGGTCCATCTGTCTCTAGAGGGACTGGCTAGAAGGTTTGCCCCACAAGCAAAAGGCTTTTGCACCAGTGATGCTCATCCCCTGGTCACCAGGGAAATCATACATATTTATTTTTGTTGACATTGTCCTTGACTGGTGCCTGACAATGACAATCCTTTTCATTCAATATATTCACAGGACACCTACCATTATAGCAGGGGTCCTCAAACTACGGCCCGCGGGCCAGATACGCCCCCCCAGGGTCCTCAATCCGGCCCCCAGTATTTACAGACCCCCCTGCCGGGGGTTGCGGGGGGAAACCAAGCAGCCGCAGATGGCTGCCTGCCACTGCATCCGCGCGCCGGCCCCCTGGTTAAAGTCTGAGGACGCCTGTATTATAGGGACAGCGTTTTTAAATTCAGCTGGTTGGGCCAAAATTTGCCTTCCCATGTATTAGACTCAGGTTCAAGAGTTTCCAAAAATCTTTGTCTCTCATCCTTACCCATTTGCAAGAAGGAGGACAGGGGTGAAATTATTCTTGCCCATGTAAAAAACAGTCCTGTCAAGCTTTCATTTAGGGTAGTCTCATTCTGTTGCACTTTATCCAGAGGACTAGAAACTGGGCCTATGGGATAATGCCTCCCCATTTAGGGTCACAGCATGGCATTAGGTCATTTAAAGGGCTCCCAGGAGCAGGGTGGGCAATGGGCTAATGAAAGTTTCCCAACAATTTCCCAACCTAGCTGGAGAGTGAGCTTTGGACAGACACATGCATAACTCCTATGTGAAAGCAGCAAAAAAAGAAACATATCCATGAAATATTTTGACAAGTTTATTTTGAATATTTTATCACCACTAGTAGCAGTCCTAATAATACACATAGTGGTAGTGAAGATCTCAGATAATGGGATGGTTCAGTCTTTTTTTTTTCCAAATTTAGTTTTTACAAAGCTCATGAAATCATGCACAAGTCAAAGCTAAAGGATTGTTATTAAGACTGAAATGTCAGTAATTCAGTGTGAATACTAAAGCTGCCAGTGCAAGCTTAATCTGGTCTCTTTGGTGTGTGTACATTATCATAGCCTTTAATTACACAATCACAGATTACTTCATGGTGAGGTTACCAACTCTCTGTGACACTGCTGGGAATTTTCTGGTCTGACATCAGAAATGGATTTGGAGTTTTTCTCACAAAGCTGGGAGGTCTCAGCATGCCTCTCCTGTGGGGCAGGAGGAAAGAGGGATCTTCAGAAGGCTGCTCTTGCCTTCTGCCATCACTGCAGTGCCTCCACAGGTCCCAGCTTAGCTGGCAAGCTGATGTATTCATTACAGCGGAGGCGTGGACCTTGGGTTAGAGAAAGATAGGGAACTGTATTTTGTATGTGAGACAATGTTCTGAATAATGTAGGGAGTATCGAGGGAGAAAGGAAGAGGATTTTCAGCTTGTCAAGAGATAAGGAAGCTTGATAATGTAATAGAAAGCTAGAACTTTCCTCCTTTTCCAGAGAAACTTTGGCATTGTAAATGAAGCAATGGGTTTACAATATCCTTGTAGCCTCCTAGCAGCGAGGAAGTCAAGACAAAGCCACAAAATAGTAGATTTACTGGCTGTATGTATCTGCTTTTTATTCCACTATATCACATTCATACGAAGTATTCTTGCATGTATATTCACTATTCTGTTTGCAAGGGCTAACATACATGTTAACTGACCATTCGCTGCAGGGTCAGTCTGTGCTGGCTCAAGCCTTGTGAAGGAGAGATATTTAGTGAAGCCAAAAAAGGGGAAGATTTAAGTTCTCTCTGAAAGTCATCCTAGGCTAACATTATGCATTAAAGGACACAGTTAAAGAATTATGAGCTGAAGTCTGTAAATTGACCGAGTTTGAGGAGAATCTGTACTTCTATATAACTGCTGTTTTAAAAAAACAAATTATTTTGTTCCATTTCTACCAACATATGCTTTCAGCTTTTCTAGCATTCATGAGTATCTTTGAGCAAATATTTCTTCATGAAAATGCTTGTATTTGTTTTTAACATAATACGTTATGTCACAATGATTGTGACATACATAGCTGCCAGAAGAATTAGTGAGGAGGCGCAGATGGATGTGCTTTAAGTACGTTGATTTTCTACCCAGCTAATTCATTTAATCTTAACAGTATTTGTAAGTGCCTTGCCCAATTTCCAAGGGAGAAAACATTTAAACCAGGACAGCTGGTGCTCATCTCAGTCTGCGTAAGGATGCAAAACTAGGAAGCAACCAGAAAAGCAGTGATGCTCCCTTTTCACTTGATCGTGTGGTTACTGGTTATTAGTCAGGTGCCTGGAGCTCGAGGAGTTTAAGAATTCATTCAGCTTTGGAGGATCACCTAGCAACAGTGTCTGGGAAACCACTGCTCTGAGGGAGTTTTCACTTCATTGTGTTTTCAAATGCAAGGCTAGGGTGTGCAAAGCCTCACATGAGATGAAGATCTAAGCAAATGAACATTCAGCGTCCAGCTATCATGATAACAGGAATCATAAAAATAGGCTGTCTTAGACTACTGGAATTATATTAAGAAATTATATTCCCCAAACATTTGCACAAAGTCAGTCTCTTTAAAAGTTCACTGGAAGTTAGTCGTGCAGGCAACATGAAATCAGATTTAATTTTAAATATGCATGGACAGGAAAAAATGTGTCCAGCCATCTTCCATACCCATACTGGTATGGGATGCATTATACTACAGAAATAGGGGGTTAGTGCAAATCAACAAAATGCAATTATTAGAACTGGAATTTGACCAGGACATCCATCTGAACCCCTTCTACTGCAAAAAAATATTACTATTTTGAGACCTAGTCCCAAACATCCTGCAGAGAGTTTTGGGGATGGGGATGACTTTTTTTCCCCTTCACTTGTTCTGATAGCCCTTGGATTATTTCCAAAAATGTCTCATTTAGGCTTCACTTAACAAACAGATCAGAGCACTCCCACACTAGGTCATGGTCCTGTAGGTTGCTGGAGGAAGGACAGTCTGTAGCTATCACATCAGGATCTTCATGTGAGAGAGATAAGGGAATACCAAGCAAACATTTAGTGCATTTTTCGGTTCTCAAGACTTTAATCTTGTGCCTGTGAGAAATGTAGGCCACATACTGTGGATGTGTCACCATTATCCTGTGGGGACAAAATGTGTAACAGTGTGTTTTGACTTGTATGCCTGTAGGAGTTCCTGCATACTCTCTCTCCCTTTTTTCTTTCACACACATGGGCAATATTTGTTCTTCAAATAACTCGATGTATTAGAGGGCTGTTAAAACTACTGTGAGCTAAAGAAGCACTATTTTGTATGTATGGTATATATGGACTGGCATATCATCAACATGAATTATTCAATTAAATGTAGTAATGATAGCACGTTGACATACAAAACGTTCAGGTGAATAAAAAGGTGCTTTGAAGTACAAAAATATTTGGAGTCAGCTGAGGGAAAATAAATGATTTTAAAGTATAGGTTTCCGAGAAAGAGAGTGACTGGATCTCCCTGCTCAGAAAAGTCCCCAGTCCAAACACACTCCACAGCCAGACCTAAGGTGCTTGCTGCCACCGGTTCAAGTGAAATCAGATGCTAGTTATAGTCTCCAGCTCAAAAAGGAGAAGCTAAACATCAGTCAGAGGAATGTGAGAAAATACATGGAAGTCTAAAGCATCAATCTTCAAAATCAGGGACAGATGGAGCAAAATAGTGAGCCAGTCTTTCCATTTACACTTTGGTTACGATGGTTTGGCACATTCATTCCTCTACAGGCAGACAGGGAGGCCTGCCTTGTTGCAGAATAAAGACAGCAGTGCAGTATTCCTTTTGTGAACTGTGCAATCAACCATCATTAGTGATAATACCACAATGGTGTCCAGAGCCTCCACCAAATCATCATCTAACGGAATGTCTACATGCCATATATCCCCCTCTCCCCAGAATTAATCTTTAAGTGACAAGTAAACTTTATACATAGGAAACCATGGCAAGAAATGATAAGCAAATCTTCAAGTGTAGAGTTCATCTCATGCAGCTCAACTTGTCTGTAGTGTAGACAGCTGTACCTGAGCTAACAGCCCTGAGTTCCGCGTGAAATCTGTGAAAACTACACAGTTTTATAATGTCTGCTCCTTGCTAGATAACTACTTTAAACTGAAATTAATTGTGTCTAAAAGTGCCTGTTTTCCTGTACTAATTATAAAAGAAGACCAGGTAACTATCTCAGGTGTATATACATAAAAATAAAACACTGGCATGTGTGGTCATGTCTGCATTATTTCAGGTGTATTTAAAGCACCAAATGGAAATTTTAGCTCTACCTAGGGCCCAAGGTATCCGAGGCACCTATTTGCCTTTATAGCCTCTTTAAATGTGTATGTATATGTATATATCAAAGACCCTCATCTGATCCTGAGAGTTGAGTTCTGACCTCCCTGAATTCCCAGGTGCCCTCCTGAGGTCAATGAGTGAGGTGTGTACAGGCAGAATGCTGGGTTGTGCCTAAAATACTCTTTTTTCCTCACCTTTTGTGACTCCTGTATAGCTAGGGGTCATGTAGCAAAACCAGATTCTAGTCACATACCATTTTACACAATGGGCCTTGGCCTCTACTTTCCCAGTCCAAAAATCACAAAGCCATGATGTTATTTTAACATCTCCAGAACGTAAACCAATTCAAAAATATGAAGCTAAGGAGAGAGTATCACCAGCTAAATAGCCGGGTAATAAATATCTGATGACATGAGAAGGCTTTCTGCAGGATACCAAGGGGAGCTCAGTCTCTCTGGGATGGATTGCAAAACAGTAACTCCTTTAAGCCAAAAGAAAGAGAAATAAATTATCCTGCTGGTATTTATTTATTTGTAGCATTTCTTTCAGCTGCAACCCTCTCAAAGTATCTTGCTTGGTCAGGTGTCTGTAACATGGAAACTTGATTTTCAGGATCTCCTGGAAGAGCAAAGTCTGGCAGAAAAGAGGCAAACATGGAAAAGAAGCCCTGGTCTTGTTTATACTTATACTTTTGTCTTCACTGACAAAAATGGAGGGTGTTTTACTTCTAGAAAGTAAAACTAATGTTAGTTGTCTACTATAAAACCATGGTGGAGGCAAGACACTAAATATCCTGAAGCTGAATCTCTCCTTTGTCATCAGAAATTGTTTAAGAAAGGGTCTTACAGCCACTGCGGAGTGCTCTTTGCTGGAAGGACTGTTTTGCGTTTCAGTAACTCAGCCTTGCTAACGGGTAAGTGTGTCCTGTCACGCAGCATCCAGCTTTTTTCTCTAGTTCTCCAGAGCTTTCCACCTGGGAAAGGCCCCAGGGAAGGGCTGTTATTTTACTGAGAGGTAATTTGGAGAAGATGACCACAAGCAGAGAAGTTACATGCAATAAGATAATTACTGTGTGTTAGCTATCTTGTTACCAAAACTAATTAATCAACAGAAACTCTCACATTTTTGTTTCAAATAAAGTCAAGTATTTAATTGGTTCTCCGAGCTTTTCAGGCCCACTTCCCCACCCCTCCATAGGGCTGGCACCATGGGTACTACCGAAATATAAATGGTACGATTGACTCACATGGAGCTGATTTTTTTACTGACCTGAAAGATGAGAGGAGTAAGTTTCTGGACTGATGGGCCGAGGCCAGTTGTAGGAGGTTCAACAAGGCTCAGTGCCGGGTCCTGCACTGGGGGCACAACAACCCCACGCAGCGCTACGGGCTGGGGAAAATGGCTGGGAAGTGCCTGGTGGGAAAGGACCTGGGGGGGCTGGTTGACATGTGCCGGCTGCACACGGGCCAGCAGTGTGCCCAGGTGGCCAAGGGGGCCAGCAGCATCCTGGCTGGTGTCAGAAACAGTGAGGCCAGCAGGGCTGGGGGAGTGACTGTCCCCCTGTACTCAGCACTGGTGAGGCCGCACCTCGAACACTGTGTTCAGCTTTGGGCCCCTCACTTCAGAGGGGACGTTGAGGTGCTGGAGCGTGTCCAGAGAAGGGCAAAGAAGCTGGTGAAGGGTCTGGAGCACAAGGCTTATGAGGAGCGACTGAGGGAACTGGGGGTGTTCAGCCTGGAGAGGAGGAGGCTCAGGGCAGACCTTATAGCTCTCTACAGCTGCCTGGAAGGAGGGTGTAGGCAGGTGGGTGTCAGTCTCTTCTCCTATGTAACAAGTGACAGGACAAGAGGAAACAGTCTCAAGTATATGTCAGGGGACATTTAGGTTGGATATTAGGAAAAAATTTTTTCACAGAAAGAGTTGTCAAGCATTGGAACAGGCTGCCCAGGGTGGTGGTTGAGTCACTGTCCCTGGAGGTATTTAAAAAGCATGTAGATGCAGTGCTTAGGGACATGATTTAGTGGTGGACTTGGCAGTTCTGGGTTAATGGTCAGACTTGATGATCTCAAAGGTCTCTTCCAACCTTATATGACTCTAAGGATATGGTCTCTGAGTGCAGATATAGGGGAGACAAAGAGTACAGAGGAAACAAAATACATCCTCCTCCCTCAGAGGTTCCAGCACAGCTGCTCTACGGGCAGCCCCTGGCAGACAGGAGAGGGGAGGACGATATCTGTTGTTCTTCCCCCTTGTTAGATGGGGACATGGAGAATATCTCCTTTGAGAAGATTCCCTATGGAGGTTTGCATACTGCACACCGTATTTTATACAGCTCTGACCCTGTGTGCACAGCATGTATCTGGCAAAAGATGCGTTCAGCCTTTATCACTCAGAGATGTGTACTGATTATTCTTCAGAGACAAAGAGAATTAGAGGTGACAAAATCTTGTGTTTCTGTACTATTAATCTTGAAGAACCAAAAAGGCATTAATTAAGCTTCCCAACAGACCTGTGTGTAGCTGAGCAAAATGCAGTACAAAGAGATTAAAAGCCCTGTTCTCAAACTTGCTCTCCAAAATATCTTTAACTTCAGTTAAAGTAACTTTATGCATCCACATTTTAAAGCATTTTCCTGAGACCTTCACACATCCATGCAATGATGCTACAGCTGCCCCAGAAAACACCTCAGCAATACAGCTTCTGGGTTATAACCACAAAAAAATTCTTCCCTCTTACAAAACTTACTCCAAGTCAGTGAGGAGTTCATTGGTAGTTGTAAATCCACCTTGAGAATAATCTGTTTTGAGCTTACATTTTGGAAGGTTTATTTAAAGGTTCAGAGCAATATGCCAGTGCTTGTTTTGGGACCTCATTCCTTCCCTCTTTTTGACAAGACGGGATTTTTGTCTTGAGCAACAGGACAGGAGGTTACAGGCTGGTGAATCCCAACCAAAGGTACATCCTCATCTGGCTGGTGAAATCCTTTTGGCAGGAGCATTCCCATGACCTGCTGTGTAAAGCACCCAAGACCACATTTCAGGAGGAAGGGCATTCTGGACCTGGTGAGCATTTGTAGGTGGGAGAAAAGACATAAAACATATCAGGTAACTGTTCACACGCAGCTTGGCCTGAAAGGTTACGTTAATTTTATGTACTTCTAGATCAAACTGGCAAATGTGAAAACAACATGATAAACCCATTCCTCATAGTGTTTTTTTTCCATGGTTACAGTGATTTAAACCCATATGAGCTCACTTAAACACGTTGCATAACATTTGGCTCCCCATCTTGAAGTCTGTAGATGTTGTACTAGTTTTAGGTGATTTATTTCTGGTCTTCCGCTAGCACTTGGTAAAGAAGAGGGTCAGTTTTCCATACTGAAAGTAATCGTTTTCCATTTAAGGGTCCACTTTCTGTTTGACTCCCTTCAACCTCATGGAATTACAAACTTGTAGGATTAAAGACATTTCTGTCTCTAATTGCTATGTCTTATTACTGAAAGAATTGCTACAGAAACTATTAGTTAAAAACTGATACATGCATTTCTACCAGTACCAACGCAGTGGAAAAAAAGGGAAAATAGGATGTAGCCTGGGAAAGTTGTTTGAGAATTCATTTATCATATTTTCATATTGCTGAAGACTAATGCTACCATATGTCTGGATTTTCTGAAATCTCTCTGTCTAGAAATTCTGAGGATTTTTTCTATATTTGCTTGCATTCCCTAGTTACCAGGTACCTTTTAAGTCAGATATTACTAGGGAAGCTGTATAGAAATCACTGATTTGTTCATGGATGATAGCTATCTGACACTATGGGAAGTATCAGCAACTATGTGAACATGGCGTACATTTCATCTGTATCTCTCTCTCTCTCTTTATAGACCATGAGTTTTCCCTGCCCTGAAATCTTCAAACCCAATGTGTATACCACATGGTACATAAAACCATCCTGCTATCCCAGAAATGCTGCACAGTGACACAGCTGCCCTAGTGGTGAAAAGAGGCTACATAATTATTGCTGAGGAAAATCAACGGGAACTGCTTTTCACTGCTGGCTTGTGATGGGATAAACTTCTACTGGCTTTGCTGCTGGTTTGCACTGATACCTTAGACAACCCAGCAGCGCTGGCACTTGTCCACGGATCCACAGCAGCAGCAAAGGCATGACACAGCACATCCAGCTCAGTCTCACCCAGTAGACCTGCTGCTCATGCTACTATCGCCCAAATGTCTGACTCTGCAGCAGCGTGGCCAGAGCTGCTGCAGCACTCAGCTGTGCCCCGGGGCTGTGAGGCATCCACCCGTAAAGTCTAGACAAAGGCAGAAAATCCGAAAAATCTGCTCTGACAGGATTTTCCTTTAGATAAAGACCTGTCCAGGAGAATTTAGGTTTGGAGTCACATCAGGAAAATTGTGCTTTTACTAGTACAGCTTGTTTCATTTGAAGGGTAAAATGATTTTATTATACCAGTACCAAGCAATCCTGCTTGTCCAACAGAATTAAGTTTACTTCATTCCCATAATGTACAGGAACTCTTACACCAGTAAAGCATTCACTGTGTTTTTCAATCACTCATCGCCGAAATGGCAAAAAACATCTCTGAAAAAGGTTATGGTGAGAATTCAATCATCAGTGGATGAGAAGTTCTTTCAGATCATCAGAGAAAGTTCAACTGCATAAAGGATTATATATCAATATTATATAATCTCTTTCAAAGGTTTATGGCTTTATAAAAATGGTTCTGGCTTGCAAACAAAATGTGACTGCTTTGAGTATTTGAAAATGATGCTTTACTAATTTGTTAAAAATCAAACATAAATGCATGTAATACCTATCAGATGCATATTTCTCAGTTCAAAAATTGTAAAGATTATTCCTAATTGCCATCATGATTTTACAGATTTTCTTCTGCCATATTGTACCAGCTCTTCATGCATTTCAAAGTTCCGGTAACTGCATCTACATATCGCACGCATTAGTTCTTTATGAACATGAAAATTCAGTAGAACAACATATGTCCCTTTAAATAAAAGAAACGGGTAAGAACTAAAGATAGAATTCATTTATTTAAAGTCTACAAACCAAATCAGTATTATTTTTTTCCTGAGCACAGGCTGGCATATCATATTTGTTTTGTAGCATGATTCATGTATTTTGACTTTATTAAATGCCAAGCCATGAAAGTCCTGTCCAGTTTACCATTTCCTACATATTTCAAATGCTGTTGAAAGTATTTCCAACCTCCAATAACCTTTAAAAAATGCGATTGCCTGAAAGATCCCAAGTGAAAAGCAAAGTGAGCAAAGAATGGGGGAGACTACTGACTACAGTTGGCAATTTTCCTGTTATTGGCCAGGCCAAATACAGTCAAGAAACAGTAACATTTCAACATAGAGCAGCTTGGATTGTGCCTAAGGATGGCTAGTTATGACCATTTCTTACAGAAAGATCTGTGACTCTTCACGTATTTCTTCAGATACTGGTGAACACTTGCACTCCTTTTGCCATGCTTTGGAGAAGTGCCAGCAGCAGTAACCACTGGAGGTTTGACCGTGGGCCACCAAGGAAGCAAGCCTTCAGTCTCACGCTTCTTGTACTCATCTGCCAGGTGAAAGAGCAAGCAGGAGAGGAAGCACACACCGCTCCCCAGCCTGGTCACCACTACTGTACTGGATGTCTGCCTGCCACGTGCTTCAAAATGCTCCTCTTGGTGCTGGATCTCTGCCTCGCTGGCATGAAGGATGTACAGCCAACCATGCAGCTAGGCTTTTGCTGGGTGTTATTTGTACCAGCAGGACATGGTGATTAACCCTTTTGGTAAATGCAGTATCTGTGGGCCCGAGGGGGTTAAACCAATGACTGAAGTACTGGTTCAGCCTTCATTAGCCCAGGGCATTGGATTATGGTGTTTTTTAAGGCCCTGCTCTTGTCTCTATTGGCAGAGACTTTCAATTTAAAAAGAGATCTGTTGTCAGACACCCTAATCCATGCAATAAGAACAAACTCACCTGATTAAGCTCAGCTACATAAACAGATTAGGCAGCTGTCATGCACCAACAGGCATTGTATAATACGAGATGACACGATATGATAAACAGCATACATATTGTTTAGAAATTTCTATCTCTTCAGGTTGAGATTAAATACTTATGGAACACACAAAGCCTGACTTTTATTTGGCCGTTGTCTCTGTTTCTCCAGGACAAACACTCATTCAGTAATTCATCACACATGCTCCATTCATTCAGACTTCATGCGCACCTTGTATGCTGTGGGTCAAATTCTCTTCTCAGCTGCTTTCTTTGCAAACCATTGGAAATCAATGGATGTGGAAGTGATTCACAGCAATGAAAACAGAGACATGTGGGGTTTTTTTTAACCGGGAAAAGGCTTTGGGGATTGTAAGCATGAATTTCAGCAGAATTTGGGCTATGATACAATGACTTTTCAAGAGGATTTAAGAAAAATGGATCTACATCCTTTTGCCATATGCTTTCTGCTATGAACATCTGGTTCCAGTGAGATCTCACTGTGGGATATTTTGTAATGCAAAAATCTGTTAAGTGACTTTTGCTCAGAGAAAGGTTTGGTCACAGACCCTTTATCCTCAGTGTTGTATGTACAGTAAGACTCCAGTCTGTACATTACGTGTCTGGGGACAATTAAATATCTACAACCAACGAGGAGGCATTGATCTTAGCAGGAATAACAGCCAGGCTGCAGACAGACAGATTGGAGTTTGTTGTGAGATCTGGGTAAGATGGAGCAGTGTGGAAGAGAATCCACAGAAAATAGCACAATATATCATGTGCTAATGGTATCATTTTTTTTGCTGACTGCTTAGCCAGTCATTCTTTCCTCTGAAACCATAGCCTGTGGCAATTAAAGCAAGGCAAAAATACAATCTTTCCTTAAGGAGTCACTGAGATTTAAACCTGTTCACTGGCAAAAGTTATTCTTGACCTCTGGTAATTTCTAACTTAATGGACTGTAAACTTGAGGGTTTACATGCCTTCATTCAAAAATAATATATATTCTGGATGTATACACATAATGAATATACATTAATGCTCCAGTATGGGGTCTTGATTTCCCTAAGTGGCCAATGATTCTGACTTTCAGAAATCAGATGTCCAGTACTTTTTTGAAAATCAAAGCTGTCTGAGGAAAATCAAGTTGGACACTCAGAATCCGAGATCCTCACAGCATAGGCCTTAGATGATTTTATGAGCTTTTGCCTCTGCTGATGTCATCTGGCAATGAATTCCTTGCATGATTGGTATATATGAGTGTGGCAGGCTTGCCGGTCACTCTAAGCAGCTTTTACTCAAGGGATAGAGAAGGTGACCCATGGCTGTGCCTTACAGTTCATTGTCACATTGAAGTCCTCTTGCCCAAAACCTATATAATGTGCAAGTTGTTTAGTATTTAAATCAAATATAGGCATCTTTTTGCTATTTTTTCTAATCTGAGACAGCTGAATGGGTGCTGTAAGTGGCACCTGATGTAATGAATATGAGGAGGAGATGCAAAGAATGGAAGAAACAACAAAAGAAGTTTGGCAGAAGTTTCCTGGAAAGGTAGGTGCTCTCCTTGGGGTGGGGGGGTGGGGGTATAAAATACCCTAAACAAGAAGGTTTGCACTGGAGAGGGCTGAAACCAGGCAAGTGGCAGAAATGTTGGTCCAAGCTCAGCATTAACAGGCTTGGGCAGAAAAGCAGCTGAGCTGTCAAAAAGGGGAGTTGTCTTAGACTCAGAGCCAGAGAGGACTGCGATGCAGGGGTACAGCAGAGAGACGGGATTGCTGGAGCCACAGCCAGACAAAGCTTGGGGTGGTCATGCTGGGAAGCCCTGGGAAAGTGTTCAGGTTGCCAGGTATGCAGCAGACACAAGCAACAAGGGAAAGCTTCAGGAGTGGATGCTACAAATGAATGGGGGATGTAGAACAGTGAGGTTGCTTTTCAAATGAATTATAGTACTTAACACTGGTAGATTTTTGATCAGATCTGTAAAACCTTCAGAGACTGAAACCAGGCTGATCAGTCTATCCATCCCTCCATATCACCAGAGGAGTTTTGGGTGAAAAGAGAGCTTCTGGTAGCACATCTTTTGTGAAAGTCAGACAACTCTAAAAACTTTCCTCCGTGATTGTTGCTTAATTGGATTCCCATAACTTTCCAAATACACTGCCAAGACCAACACTCTTTCAAAATATTTGGCACAGGGGGGATGGTGGCCTATGAGGTGAAGAGGTTATGTTCTTTCAAATGGAAGTTAACTCTGAAACCCAATAATGCTAGATTAACTTCAGGCACAAAATTTGAAGTCTGACTTTTCCCCAATCAAAACATTAAAAAATTAGGAAAATATGTAAAACTGTAAGACCACCAGCCTACTGTGGTTTTGTAAAATAGGTGGAAGTGACCTACTGAAATAAACTTGGAGAGCGGAGCAGATTTTCCCTCTTTCTGTTATGAACTGGAATAGCTGCAAGCACAATGTGGCATTAAGGAGATATTCAGGTACCTAAACATAGGTGATTAGTGCCATTTCAGATGATTTCTGGTGGGCTAACAGATATATGGGAAACCCATAACCTTCTACAATGAGGCAGGAAACCATAGGGCATCTAAATGGTGCTGGACATATATGTTCAGGCACCCAAATCACTTCCTAGGTGTCTTCAAGTAGAACTAGCATGGCAACTTGCCCTTCATGCTTTTAGAAATCCACCCCTGAATAGCTTCACTGTATCCCCAAAGGTGATTAACAGGCCTGAGGTGAACTAGCACAAGGGTTCAGCAGCATAGCTATGTGATTGAATTCCCAACCCCAGGCTCATTCAATGTTTTCCTGCTAGCATGCACATTTTATACCCCAAATAGCTGTGGGAGTATGCGCTAAGCCGGAGCCTACTGTTCCCCACTGGGGCTGGGAGCTCAGCTGGAGCTGTAGAAACATATCTTCTTCCTTAGGAGGGAGATCAGACCCACTGTCACCCCACACTTGTCCCTCACATATTTGTTCCATCTGCCCCTTCTCTCCCCAGAGGTTTCATGCTCACATCCATCGCTTTGCTTGTTTAACACTCTACCACATACATAAGGTGCTCCAGCTTTACACATCTGTGTATACTGAGACGTAACGCATTTTATTTAATGCCAGAAGTGTTCTAAGATAATTTCAGTGACTGCCTCGAAAGAGATTAAAAGCAGTGGGGCAGGCAGCTCCTATATGTTCCAGGGTGCTGGTGATGTCATGGGACATCCTCTCCTCTCCCACCTGCATGGTTGGGATGCAGGGCTGCCAGCTGCCTCCCCTGCACTGGGAGCCAGCAGCTCTTTGGGTGCTCCTGGTGTTAAGGCGCAGCACAGCACGAAGGAAACCTTGCTGGTCAGGGAAAGAAGCGTTATTAGTCAGATCAAAGTCAGGATTTTTTTCCTGTTCTGAGTCACAGCTAGAATTATTGCTCTATATCTTATCTGTCATATTGAAATTTTGAGTGACTTTAACTCAAAATAAAATACTTCAACTAGTGCAATTAATGCTTTTAACACATTTTAGCATTTAAAATTATTATCCTTGACTGTGGCATAAGAGTAAAAAAAAAAGAAAGAGGCTGAGACTCTAACTTTATTCCAAGCATTAAACCATGTATAAATTATAAGGATTCTGGACAAGGGGATTATAATGTGATCTCAAATTATTAAAAGGCTTTAACACAGTAAAAGAGTTCGCAGCCTTTGGCGCTGCTAACGTAGAATGTTTCAGTAATGCTTAAACAACTTTTCTGCAGATCCTCTTTTTTTATTTTCTTTGATCATATTTCTGTCTTCATAGCAGTAAATGGAAAAGTTACAAGCAGAGCACCAGAATGCCTGGGCTGGCCAGGCACTAAAACAAAAAACCCTGGCTTTAAATGATGTCATTTAATTGTCTTGCAGTTGCCTTTCAGCTATCGAAACTCTCAGCTACTGAAAGCTAAGACAAGCTGTCCTGCTGCTTAAGAAAAGGGTATAGTATGGGTATAGCTTTTGCCACTGGGAAAGGTCAAGAACCTCCCCAGCTAAATAAACCAAAATAACCTCAAATCCTAAATGGCCAAAGTAGATGAAAATTAAGAAAACCCATCACATTCATACGAAATGGTATTGTCTGTGCAAGCAAAGAGGAAACAGAAAGCAGGAGACTTTATCCTCTGAGTTGTCCCTGGGAAAGGGGGGGCTCTTCCCAGGTATAGAGGACAGGCCATTACCTGGGAAGCTGGGATGAGTCAGGGATCAAAATCAGTCAGACTGAGGGGGGCGCATCCTAGGGAGGCCAGGATAGCTCTACCAGCAGGAAAGCTGCTGCCCCAGCAAAAGAAAAGGGGCTAAAAACCCCAAGCTGAGGTCAGCAATAACTGGGTAGCCTGAGTGAACTCATGTACCTGAGGGCAGAGCAAGCAAGAGGAATGGTATCTTCTACCTCAGGCAGTCCATGAAGTAACTAGGGCAAAAGGACTTTGCAGGGCACAAATACAACCTCTGCTTTTGTTCAGGTTATCAAAGGAGCTCAGGGATAGATTCTGAAACACCAGGAAATTCACAGTCAAGGCAAGATGCAGAGGAGCAAACACTGATGCAAGGAACAGAAAACCTCTGCAACCAGGAAGCCCCAGTGAAGCTGGCATATTATTCACTGCAGAAGGACCTCAGCACATGGAGCATGGGATCCTTTTTGGAAAATAAGAGCTCTTTTAGACACCAAAATTGAAGATCTGGACATAGAGACATCTTTGCTGTCTTTATCTCACCAAACATCTTGCACAATGACCATAATGAGCACCTGTAGTAGTTTTCTGTGTCTTTTCTGCAAGACATCTAAGCACAGGAGGATACCTGAAGCAGATCCTATTGCTTGTGTCCTTCATAAAAGAACTGCTGGGCCATGACAAAACAGTGTAGCTGATACACTGTGATCTTTCTATAGCTATCATTCATTAACATGGCACCTTGCCTTCCTCTGATTCATGGATACATCTTTCAAAATGAGGCTAATGACAGCATGGACAATAACTGAACACACAGGTGTTTCATTGTATAATGTGCCGAACAAGAATTACACCTTTGTGTTACACATCTTCTCTATGGTTCCAAAGCTTAAAGCAAATGTGAATAAATTTAACTCTGCTTCACTTCCTAGGGAGGCAGATTTCTCTGTTTTGTAGAGAGGTAAAGCTAGGCACAAAGGGCAAGATTTTCAAAGATAGTGAAGTGCCTGAAGATGGAGAAATGCCTTTTGGGATTTGCAAAAGTGCTTATGCAGAGTAGGTACCTGCCTCCCACTGAGATCAGTGTTTTGTATCTGTTCAACAGATGCAAATCTGACAGCTGGCTCTGTTAGAACAATATTTGCTGAGGGTAAACCAACTGCATACAACAGGGAACGGATACAGGACCCACACTCCACTTTCCTCCTGAGATAGGACCGATGTGACATTCACATGACGCAGAGATCTTGTACTTCTGTCCACAAGTAGCTTCTATCCACCATTTATCAGGCTGTGCCACACTTGGCATAAGCCCACCACCTCCAGAAGCTCCTACAAGACCCTCAGGGGAACCCTCCACTATTTTTCCTCAAGCAACTGCCCTCAGCAATCTTGTCTGCCCTTTCCTGCAGCAGTCATTGAGCATCCAGTCACGGATTAGCCTTCTGTTTGAAACAGATCTTTCTCTTTTAATGTCTGGAGATCTAAATAATTTTGAATGCATCCGTTTTAGGTATCCAACCTCTGGTGCCTTCAGAAAAGGATATCCAGTGGCTCCTGGACTGGGCCTCTGGAGACTTGTGTTCAGTCCCATCACCGGCTGATGATTTTCCATATGAATTCAGTGACTAAACCTAGGAAGAATTAATTCACAAAAGACTGGGATATCTACTTTAAAGGCTTACATAACAGTAAGATTCCAGTTGTTCAAGCTGCGTGTGGACATGCCATGAACAGCCTTCACCTGCTACTACTATGCAATTTAACACCTGTGCAACCGCTAAGTCTGCCATTGGGAACTGGGAGGCATCAAGCCCACAGGTGTGCTCAGGGCACAGCTAGTGCATGTCTGCAAAACTGGAGTCCAGAGAGCATTGGGACAGAAGCCCTTGTTCACGATGGTGCCCCAAGCAGCAGCTCCTGCCCACAGCTCTACTGCCACCACCTCCTTTCAGAGATGCAGAGGAGACAGGTCCGCTTGGCTCTTTCATCAGAAAGAAGCTAAATCAACATGTCCCATCTCCAGCAGAAGGACAATCTGGTAGGCAGTCAGAGGATACAAGTGTGAACATCAAACTGGAGCCAAGCGGACAGTAATGGGGACACCCAAATTCCTGTCCCTGACTTGTAGCCTGTGTACTTGGACCAACAGCTATTTAGTGCAGTGTTCGGCTTTATGACAGTAATTTGCATTTTATGAGTAATTTGAGGCAAACATGTATCTCTACCTATGGTCCAAGCCCAATGAAGATTTTTGTATGGGAAGTGAAAGAGTCTAGACAGCTTTGGTGCTGTGCCTGTTCGTGTGCTGGTGACAAAGAGTTTGTTGGCTCGAGGGCTTGTGTTACCGACACAGCTAAGCCCGCTCTGACCCTTCCAGGCTGGAGCGTTGGTGCTGTAATCCTGAGCAGGATGCTTACTACTGAAAAGCACACTTTGAGAGCGAGGACTGAAAACAACAATTGAAAAACAGCCTATGGCAAAATTCATTACCTGTGGATTCAGTGCTAATGTTCCAGGGTTATACATGCTGTTCAGTATTTTATCTGCAGTCACACCAGATATGTGAGCTCCCAAGAAAACATCTCTCTTTGCCATGAAATTTCTGATACTTCATATTTAGACAGAAAGAAAGGCAAATAAATTTAGAAAACCATACTATTTCTCACTTATCCCTTTTGTGGTAATTGAAACAAACCCCCAAACACATTGAGAAGGGATGCTCCTCAGTGCATGCACACAGGCTGGCTCAGCATTGGGTTCAAAGGCGAGCACATTGCTGGTGCACAGCATGGTGTGCATGGGAATGGGCTGCTTGCTGGCAAGCCTTCCTCCTTTGTTCAGTCACTCTCTAGCTCAAAGGAAATTTGGAGGACTGAGAATGCAATATTGAAAAATAAGCAAAGGACTTTAATTACATACTCATCACTGTACTTTATAAATGTCAAAAAGACAGTGTCAAATTCAAAACACATTTGAAAACACAATTTTGCTATTGATATTCTTTGTTTTAAAAGCCAGGAAAAAATTAAGACATATATACTTTTCTCTGTCGATAGCGTTTATTCATTGTTAAGGATTTATACACTTAATTCATCGTGAACAGCAAAACTCATTGGCTCTCCATTCCTCCTTTCTACTATTTTCTGTTTAATGGAAGTAAACAGCACAAAGCCTTTTCATTTCTAAATCCTTTATGGTTATAATCTTTAAAATTTCTTTCAGGAAAATCTTGTCTGTTTATGTTGAGCTCTCTGTCTATAACTCTACACACAGAGACAGAAATACAGAAAATGTGCTTTGAACTTGCACAACCTGATGGCCACACCAGTTTCCACGTTCCAGAGGGCTCCGGTCATCGGCAGAGAGGAGGCTCCACAGCAAAGCAAGAAGGAGAAACAAATGCCAGAGTTAACTTCAGTGCTTCACCTGGGCAGATGATAATCAGTTGAGGCAAAATAGGTAATAAAGTCTTTCTACAGTTATTAAAGCATTGACTAAAAAAAGCCACTCAAAGAAAAACACTTCTCAACTTAAAATCAAGTGCTAGCACCTGATCCGTGTGTGATACAGCACATGTGCTGATTAAACATCAGAAAAGCAGGGAGAAATCCTCTCTCATTCATGCTGGTTACAGATGATTATAGCAAAAAATCTGCTCCCAATCTAGTTCCAGTCAAAATGACGGAATGTTCTTTTGATTTGCTGACACTAAGAGACATTAAGTGATACAAATTGGGTAATTTCATCTTCCAAACATAGAACCATCACAAGTTTGGCAGTTTGATACAGGGACAGTTTAAAATAAGGCTCTGGATTAATCACTCTTAGAAATTATTTTCTCCTGACCTCTCCCAGCTGCCTCCCCTCTGCCACCAACTCAATGAAACGGTTTCTCAGCAAGGCAGGCTGTTCTTGGCTCCCCATCCATGAGGAACATATACATCAGGATGTTTCTTAAGTCTGTTTATTAAAGATTCCACAAGCTTGCCCCAGGCGGGAGATAGTATAATTTTGCTGACAAATGGTACACACCACTCATAAGGGCAGCGCTACCTATCCTCTGTTCTTGGCTGCAAATCTGTCCCAGCATCATCAGAGTCTTCAGGTGGACTTCATCAGTTGTAGTCATCTTATCAGCTAGGCACAGCCTCCCTTAATGGCTTGATAAATATTCTGGCATCCCGGTATCACTATCAAGAGATTCAAATCATGCCCAGTACTTACTTCTGCTATTACTACAGAGTTATTGCCAATGACTCTTTCACTTATCTCTGGAACCAGAGACATTGAATAGTTCTTTTCATGTCTCCACTCCTGGTCACTGAGAGCAGAATTCATACAGAACTGTCCTCCACCTGGATGGGAAAGCACATTGCCCACACGAAATTTGAAGAACAGATTTAGTCTGTGTGAGAAATGCATTCCCACAATCCCATGCCTAGCTTGCTAATGTAAATGTGTACGGCACCTGATTTTTTAATTTCTGACATAGGAACACTGTATGTCCAAGTCTTTCACATGGCCACCCTGTGCTTGGCATGGGCCTCAAAGCAGACACAGGTGAAATAGTTTATTTTGTTATTTTTACACTCCCTGCATCCCAAGCTAACAAAATATGTATGATAGGTATTTTGGCTTCAGTTAGGGGAATATGATAGCTGTCCTAGTGATTTTCAACCTTTCTCATGCTAAGCCTTCATCTTTAATCCTCCTCCCATCCAGACGGGCTCTAGCTAAGATGTTCTTTCCCAAATAAAATAGTCACAATGCCTGTTTGAGACTTGGTGCTCTAACACCAAATCAGGCATAAGAATGAGGTAACAAATAAAGAAGACTTTACTGCCATTTGGGGATATTTAAGTGAAATCCTTTACAATGAGATCCTGGTGCCACTGAGAAAAAACTCATCAGTACAGGAAGGGTTTATATGTAACCTATAACACTGTCTAGTTTGCCCACAGTTTTTCTGAGATAACCAGGACAGTTAAGGTGAAGATGTGTGGGTTTCATTTCCCCTTTTCAGAATGGCTCACATCCAGCATAGGAGGACTGAGAGGGGCACCATGTATTGAAAGGAGGCAAAAGCAAAATGGTCTCTGTGATCTGCCCTGATGTGGAAACAATGAGAAGATGGGCTAGAGGGATGCAAGAAGGGTGGAGCAGAACTGTGGTGTGGGAGAGAAAAAGAAAAAGTGAGATGAACCAAGATAGCAAATTAAAGGAAAAACCGAGTCAGGGAAGAGAAAAAAGAAGTTGGGTAAGATGGTAATGAGTCAAGAGAAGAAAGAACATCTAAGACCGAAGCAAAAGAAAAATACAAAATGTAGATTAAGAAATAAGGCTTAA
Organism: Falco punctatus; assembly: GCF_963210335.1. NCBI lineage: Eukaryota > Metazoa > Chordata > Aves > Falconiformes > Falconidae > Falco > Falco punctatus. Next base: position 75,828,047 of record NC_137583.1, read on the forward strand.
ATTGGAGCCTTTTCCACTTTTATATTAGACTAGCATGATAAACCATGTACCTCAGCACATGACATCATGTGGCTACATGCCATGCAAAGATGACTGACAGGTTAATCAACTGACATCACAAGAAATAGACACGTAGAACAAAATCATATTTAAGCTGACAGGATAATTATTTCACCATCCCTCATGCAGGCCCCCTCAGGCAGGAACCTGACTCCCAGACCAAAAGATAGGGAGAACTATCACCACATACAGAAGTATTTTTCTCCCTTGTTATAGTCTGAGGCATTTCTTCCATTCTTTGAGTCGGAAAACCATGAGAACGGAATGTATTCTATGATCAACATGTAGCCAGGATGAGTATTTCCAGCACCAGAGAATCATTTAATAACATCTGCAATCAAGATGTCTCGGGAGGAGTGTGTTGTTTTTTCTTAAATCTGCACCCTCTGCAATCCTTGCGGTTGATATAGAGAGCTGTTTATATTACACAGGAGTTTCACTTGAAGAATGGAAACAGGCACTGGTATAACCAACCCTTCCCTTCCTTCCAAGGCTTCCTGTTGTGATGGGACCCAGTTGTGAGAGACAGGAAAAATTGCAACTACCCTGTGGGGAGCCCCTCTAAGTTGCAACTACTTGGTGCTTTTCAGATCCAGACACAGTGTGAACACTGGTAACCATCATTCGATGTTTTGAGGTGATAACAATTGACGTGCCAAGTTCAATTTGAGTTCTGGTAGCATCTTTCACCAGAGTTAAGACCTGCCTTTGATTATAACTACATTAGCTAGCAAGGGAACCAAAGCATTATTATAAACCTCATAAAAGAAAAAAACCCCTATAGTTTCTGTGCACAAGTAAATTATCTGCATTTTTCCAAGTCCAATTTGTGATGCAGAATGTGTATTTGCCTTCAGAACAGTGAAGTTAAAGAACTGCCAGCTTAAATCAGCTTGTGTTCAGGCATCTGTTGATTTTGCTTCATATGCTCAGACAGGTGATATCTTCCAACTGTGGAATGTCCCACATGTATTTGACATTTTTGCTTTGTCCAAGACAGTGTGACTAAGCAGAGGTATTATAGACACTGAGGCTGTCCACTTTTCTACCACAACAGTCTCACACACAGTCTCCCATGCTTGCATGGTGTAGGTGCTAGATAAGGAAATACATGCATTTTTCCACCCTTTTCTATAACATAGAACCAGCCTCAACTTGGTTCCTTTCTCCCACCAGCTGCTCCCTGTGCCTTGTGCAGATGGGGATACCTCATTCCCTCGCACCCTGCCAACTCCTCCCACACGCCGCAGCCCTCCCAGCACTGCCTGCACTGCTCAAAGAGATCCTCAGCAGATTCTCCCCACCCTGGACTGGTGCCATGGTGGCTTGACTCGAGATGTAGATAGACAAGGAAGTCTTGTTTAGGTAGAAAACACCACCACCAGAGCAAGTCAGTCAGGCTCTGGGATAGACAAAACTCAGTTGCTTTTCCTCACACTCCAGCTCTCTCCACAAGTTCCTTCTGAATAATGAAATAGAGAAAAACACCGTTGATATAAGACTGCTTGTCCTATCAGACGCTACAGAACTGCAGAATAGTAGGCTCTTCTTTGATGCCCCCTCCCACCACCTGCATCTAAGTTTAGCCTTTATAATCACACAGATCAGCCTTTCAGAACTGGGGGAGAGGGGCTCGGAGGCAAATTACAAACCACAGCAGGATATTTTCTCTGCATAAGTGTTCTCAACCTCAGAGTGATCAGCCAAGCCTTCGGAAAGATGCATCACCAGTCAACATGTCATGGCAAAATCTGACAGTACAGAGTGTTTGGCTGTTTATTCAGTGAATATATTTGAATAATGAGTACATTCAAGAAACCATGCTGCTGCTGTGCTCATGGAAAAAAGAGCAAAAGGCTAACTTTGCCAAATAAATTATGTGTTGCAAATTATTCTTTTTCCTCTGAGCTCTGTGTCCCAGGAGTAAAGAGCTAGCAAAGAAACTCTTTACCCAGGCAAGTGGTAACTTGGTAAACAGGATTTCCAGCTCAGAATTCAAATGTGAGGACAAGCAGAAGTATCTTGTTTCCAAAGTGTACAAATACCAGCAGTAGAGACTCTTCCAGAAAAAAATGTACAGAGGACATACAGGATGCTCAACACAGAACCTTCCTTTCATCAAAGCAGAAGCTATTTTCGAAAATTATGAACCTTAATTTAGAATTGTATGCACATTTACTGAGATAGAGAGCATTTTCTCCTCTTCTGCTGGCTTCAGCTTACATTTCCCTCCAGGATGCAGGTGTAACATTGCTGAAATTCCCTGGCCTTTGCTTGAAGGCCTGAAAGTTGCACTCTCCTTCTCCATAAAAACAACTACAATGAGCTTTTTGTGGGGACTTACACTCTTTCCCTGTTCAAAACCTGGTTGCTATGTTAATTTCTTGTTTTTGACACCTCAGATTTCCTACACGGCCTGTAAGTGGAATTTACCCATTTGTGGTCCAAGAGGTAGCAGCTACGAGAGGTCCTAGAGATAGCCAAAGTCTTCTGAATGCAGCAATTAACTGTTTCCCAAGGGAACTACTTCTTAGATGGTTTTTCACTAAGCATCATGTTCCCTCTGGACTTTTAGCCTCTTTCTTTACCTTTTCTTCATCAGTAAATTCCCTCTTCTGCATCACTTCTAGGTGACTCTCCCCTATAGCTTCTATATAGGCAAGGTCAAGAGTACCTGTACTCCCAGTGTCTTCCCCTATTACTTTACTTTGCTTTCCCCTTTCCCTTCCTGCCATTTCTTACCCAGACCAAATGCAGAAGGAGAAAGTCAGACAAATAATTACCATTTTGTTCCTTGCCTTGCACAGCTCTTTGTAGCCTGGGGCCATGCCTGGAGCTACTGGCAGATACTGCACAGCAGAGCATGCATGAGTAGCCAAGGTAGTTCCCACAGTTGTTGTGATGCCTCCAGCTCCAGTTTGATGGGATGGATATAGGCCTAGGTCACTGACAAAGTCCTGGCAAATGCAGCTTTCAGTGCCTCTTCATAGACATATTATCACACTCTGCTTGTTTCCCTTCTGGCCTGTGAAGACACCCTTCACAATTTTAATGACCCTGACCAAATCTGTAAGCTCAAACACTGTGTACAACACCCTACTGTTCACCTTCCCCTCCTACCTCACAGCTAAATATGATAAAGTAAGGTGCTTAAAGTTTGACTCCAATGGGAACTATCAGTTACTGCACTTTCAAAGGTGGCCCTTGTTTCATAAGTGTCTCTGCTTAGGAGACTCCTTCAAGATTTGGAGTTATTTTTTATGCCACTCTTGCTGATTGTGGTTTATATATGCTGATGTCAAGGCATTTTTTCTGAATAAAGGCTTACAGAAATTAGATTGTTTCCTTATGCCAAAGGACATCCAGTATCCTCTAGCCCATTTCATTGTATTTCGCTATTCGTCTACAACTGTGGTTCTCATTTATATAATCTTCCTGTGTGGCCTCTCCTCTGCTTCCTTACATGGCTGTTATCACACGACTGCCAAGTCGGGCTCTACTGGATGGCTGATGCTAACGGAGTTGAACACTTTCTGTCATCCAGTGGTACATTGGCTCTGAAAATGAGACTACGGATTGCTTAGGAAAAAAATGATCCAATTGATTATTTTTAGTTTACTGTTCGGCTGCCATGGGTGAAGCAGCTTGCAAAAGGCATGATCACTGCTGAGCAAGGACAATGAAGAAGTATTATTTGTGTGCAGACTTCCCCACAGACTATCGTTGACGCCAGCTTAAAATGTTCCCAGTCACTGATGCATGGAAAATGTTCAGGATGCAGTAGACAGTTCTAAAAACACCAGAACCAATCACCTGGGAAACAAGAAAAACAGAAAGTCAAGTCAAAAAGTATTTCAGCTATTAAACAAACACCACCCACCTGTAGGCGAGTGGCTAGCAGCCTGAAGCAATATGTGTAAATCCTTTTTAGGAGTTCCAATATTTTTTTTTAAATGTAAGGGAGAGAATCAGTTCCTCTCATATTCTCTGTGTGATACTTAAAAAGTGCTGTGCAATAGTAAAACTACGGCCCCCACCCCTGGTTATTCAATATCATTTTTTAGTTGATGTTGAAATGACTATGTGTTTGTGAATCGAGTTGGGTAAAAACAAGAATTAATCTAACTTGATAGTGAATCAAGTTGGGTAAAAACAAGAATTAATCTAACTTGATAGAAAAACTCAAACCCTATGCTCAAAATTGGGGACAAATGAGAGGTATGCTTCTCATACTTCACCCTCAGTCCCAGGGGACCTGAAGCCCTGTTAAAATAATCAGTAACAGGTATTGCAGTTGTGGAAACTCATACCTAAGTCTGAGGATAACATAGGAGGGCTAGATCTGAGCTCTTTCAAATGGTGCCTACAGAGTCAGTTCCCTCTCCATTGAGTGTGCTCTTTTCTTAGATTGGTTCAGGAAATAATTTTCCTTCAAATAATATTATAAAATTTGCATTCATTTACAATAAAAGTTCAAATTTCATACAGAACAGGTCCAGAGGTCCCTAGTGTGAATGGCTCATTCTGCCTGATGCAAAGCTTCATGTGGCTTTAAACTATTCAGGTGATATTCAATACAAGTAATCAGCTAAAAAGTTGACACTGGTTGTCAAGGCTACTTCTCGGGCACTAAAAAAAATGGATATCCCTGCACCATGCTTACATACAGGCTGTCTCAGTACTGGCCAGGTAAAGGTGCTTGGGTTCCTATAGCACCTTTCCTTACAGGAAATATAAGACAACTCCCAGTGCTGGCTCTGGGAAGGAAAAGGACTGAAATGTTATACATCTCAGTCCTGGGGGTGGAAAACAAGTTTGGGATGACTTTATGTTTTTCTGTTATCACAGACAGAACAGAACATAGTCTCACAGAGTGATTTGTGTGCATCTGCATGGCCATGTATGGCCAAAGTTTTAAATCATTAGTTCCACTCCTGAGCACCTCTGATTCTGGTATTTTGGGGGAAGTGGAGAGGTTGTAATTGCTCAACACATCTGATAATTAAGCCTCTGAGAAAGTCATTCATTTTGAATTTCCCAGAATGGAGGCACCTAAAAATCATGGCACATACGGAAAATGTGGTTTTAAATGTATAACAATTGTGTTTTGGTTTATTTCAAAATGTGTGTACAAACCACGATAGAGAATTACCCCTTCATTAACACCAGTAAAAGTGACGATAATAATAACCCTTCAGTGCTGTTTCTGAAAGGGAATTGCTCTAGGTTAAGAGAGGTAACCTTTGAACTGGTGTATGTTTTCAAATCAGAAAGATTAAAAGGTGAAAGTTGAAAAGTATATATTTTAAATAGCACCAGATGGCTGTGGTGCAAACACAAGGCTGAATTCAAACTGCTGTGCAGTTAAAGCACATGCACTCACTGGGACCCCACGGGTGAATTTACAGCCTCTGTGTACGCTGGGGCTGTCCATTATCTGACATATACCTACGCCTGCTCAGTATTCAGCCAGGGACGATCTTTCTTTCTTAATGACTATTAGATGAATAGGGCCAATTCTTCAGCCACTACAGCCATTCCCAGGGCCTGTGATGAGAACTGGGTGGGTATCTGAGGACAGAGGTTAGCCCACATCCCAGTGGTTTTCAACTTTTTTGATTTGTGGACCCCTTACTAATTCACTTGGAGAAGTGGAAACCCCAGTGAAAATTAACACATGTGGATTGCTATAGAATATTTATGAGCTTGGTTTCCACAGGCACCTTTTGCAAACAATTTCAAAGTTCTCTGCAGACCCCAGACTGAGACCATTGCTGAAAAAAGCCTCTTTTGCACTCCATCTAGTCCTCCCTTTGCAAAATCTAGTAGTTTACCTTAAAAACATCCTCTCCCAGTTTCACTGCTTACCAAAATGAATGCAGCTGTACAGATCTGATTTTACTTTGCACAGTCATTTGAAGGTTAACATAATTTCTTTTACTCTTTAGTTCTCACATTTATATGTCACCAGATATTTGGGTTGCTTCCTCGCCCTCTCCCCAGTCATTTTTCTCTCAGACAGCTCTGAAAGCTAGCTGTAAATTATTTGGTAATCACTCAGGATTTTTTTTTTTCCTGGGCTTATGGTGTGGCATTATCCTATCAGCTTGTTGTCTAAGCTGAAAAAGTCTTTTTCCATGTGGGAAGCATTCCATTTGTTGATCAACCAGATTTATTGCCTATTAAATTGACAGTTAACTTGGAATAATAATCACAATGAGGAATCTAGATTGTGTGGCCCTGATTCTTTCCAGATCAGTCTTAATTCTCTGATCTCTTATAGTCTTACCCTTGCTTAGGATGCCGAAGACACCTCTGTTGCAGACCCCTTCAAATATGATGTCAGAACTGAGAGTGAAAAGCAGCCTTCTTGCAAGCTCTGCAAGCTATTTTTAAATATTCTTTTTTTAAGACTCCCTGGTTTGGGGGTTGGTTGGGGTTTTTTTGATTCTTTGATTGCAAGCACATTGAAAAGAGTCCATTTGTATCACTGTGTTTGTATCTCACATACGACAACAAAGTCTTTGAGCATTAATGGAATATAAATATTAAAGAAGGAGTACGATTCCTAGGATGAGGGTTTTTTTTCAATACCTGTCTGTGCCCTCCATCATTTCTTTGGTATGACAGGGTTCACTAACAGTTGAACAACGTATTGTGAAGCCATAAAAGATGCACAATTTTCATTTTATGAAAAGCAATTTTGTTGAGAGGAAAGCTGTGCCCTTTTCAGAAAACAACACAGACAGAATGAATTTTTATTCCCTGCAAAATGATAAAACCTGTGAGTTTACAAGTGGAAATTTTATATCTCAAAACCCCCACATTACTGGTGAAATTAAAATTATTTTCTAGTTATTTTGCACATCTCTTCAATTCCTAGTACTATTTTATAGCACATGCATCAGGCTTGCATGTTTAATAACCATGTCAAACTGTGCCCTGTATTGTACCAGCCTGTTTATTCGTTTCACCAGTTCTTGTTGTGCAATGGAATAAAGTGAAGAATTCTATTTGTCATCTAGAATTTTTGGTTGTCCAAACTAGTCCTTATTCTTGTATTTGCATAAAAGTAAGGTAATTGTCCCATGTCTAAACATTCTGGCTTTAAACCTACTCCTTTCCCAAGAATATAATAATTTTGGTAAATCCACTTATTTTACCTTCAGATGTCCTAGGGCAAGAATCTTGGTGCTATAGTGAAGTCCATGAACTGAGCCATAAGTGACTTCTTTCTGAGCAGTTCTAGGTTTTTTTTCTGTTGTGTTCACAGCAGCTGGAATATGTTCTGTATGCCAGTGTAATAACAAAGGCTTTCTGCACGCCTTTCAGACAAATCACATTTATTGATGGTAGGACACTCATAGAAATCCTACAACTAGTTCTTGTTATCCCTCTAAAAGAAGATCTTACGAAAAAAGAGTTTTAAGCAGCCAAACCATTAAAATCACAAATATTAACAGAAAATCCATATTTTCATTATGGTTTGAACTTGTATTTGTTTTCATTCCGGAGGTAAGCCTGGAGTAACCCCTGAAATCAATGGAGTTTCATGCCCAAAATAAAACCACAGTAAGATCTTAATCTAGCACTGTATCTCAAAGTGCAGAGATAAAGATATATATGATACATATTTTCACATGATTTTATGTACTGGAACATTTTAATGTAGAGAAGTAAATAATTAATATTTTGTGTTATTCACCTATTCCCTATAGAATTTAATAACTCTAATTCTGTCTTTTGGAGAAGGAACAGGTTCATACCTTAAGACTAAAATAACTTGTATAGAATTGTAATCAGAGAGATTAGCTAATGTTAGCATGCATCCTTCGTATCATAAATGTGGTTTCAAGGTTATCCAGCAATTGAAGAGAGCTAGATTTCATTATCTGACCTTCTAAAGAAATCAGCTATGCTAAAAAGCATAGCAACATTTTTTTGAATTCTGTTGTCAAGATCTTTTTTCACATAACTACATTGCTACAACATCTAAGACTGTTTTCAAACTGAACATGTCTTAAAAATTGTACCACTTAATTTTTTCCTGACTTTGTGTATGCAAATGAAGATAGACTTGCCAGCAAGCTGTCATTTACTGGTAGGTGAATCCTAGATACCTGCTGCATGAACCTTGTGACATCACCATTAGGCAAACTGTTCCCCAAGGCTACATGAATGTGTTTGCTTTCTTTGCTTGAAAGAAAACTGTTTGATACAGCTGAAGAGATTTTTGTACAGCATCTTTAGAATTGCGACACTTCATTTAAATGCATCAATTATTTTAATGCAGTGTGACTGCATCAACATAGCTATCTATTAGTACAAGATGATATATTTCTCAGGACTTTCACAGCTTCAAGTTTGCAACAAGACTGTACTGGAAGTCCTCCTTGCAGAACTGTGCACAGGATATGAAGGATACCTGGGTTAAGAAGATGATTAGCTATTGTTCTTTAAAGTCTCTGCCCAGAGCTTTGTATTTTTCCTGGCTCCTGCAAACCTGCACTATGGCAAATTTCCAGTATCCCCATGTCAAAGTGCACTACCTGCCCAATACTGTCTTGCAGCGGCACCAGAAGTTTCTGGTGGAAGCTTTATAACTCTGTGTTCCTCCCATGTGCAACACCTGGACTTTCAGAACAATAGGACTGTGATGCTTCAGATCTGTAAGAACAGGTAGTGGCAAATAGAAGGGCACTTTTCCTGCTTTATATGTTCTCCACCCTGCCTACTTCTCTGTAAGATGTACAGAAGACGAACATCTTGCATGTTATGAGGACTTAAGGGTTGGCTATAACTGAAGTTTGCTTCACCATTGGCTGTTGGAAAGGCCCTGCAAACATCAATTCAGGATAGCCCGTTCTGTTTCACTTGGAATCTGATAGTACCAAAATCCATCTTGACTTTTAATTGACACCTTAATGGGACACACCCCAATATTCAAACTTTACTAGAGTCATGGACACCTGGATTTGTGTGGATATGTTGCCGGTTAGATTAACCTCAATTTTTACTGGGCACCAGACAAATTTAAATTCAAATCAATTAGCATTACATTAGCAAAATAGTTAAAACCATCAATAGCAAAATCTAAAATGAATGTAAGTTAAGTAAACGTAATGACAGAAAAACAAAATCACTGAGTCTAGAAGAGATCTCTGGTGATCATCTGGTTGAACCCCTCTGGTCAGAGCAGGATCAGCTGGAGCAAGTTGCCCAGGATTGTGTCCAGATGGTTTTTGGAGATATTTGAGGATGGAAAGTCCACAATCTCTCTGGGCAACCTGTGCTGGTCTTTGATCACCCTCACGGTAAAAAACTTTTTACTTCTGCTCTAATTAAATTTCCTGTGTTTCTGGGTTTGCCCATTGCCTCTTGTCCTATCACTGGGCACCACTGAGAAGTGTCTGGCACCACATTCTTTATTCCACCTATCAGATACTTATACACATTGTTAAGATTCTCCCGTGCTTTCTCTTCTCCAAGCTGAACATTCCCAGCTCTCTCAGCCTCTTCTCACATGGCAGATGCTGCGGTCCCTTAATCATTTTTGTGGCCTTCTGCTGGACTTGCTTCAGCATGTCTGTGTGTCTTTTGTACTGGGGAGCCCAGACATGGACCCAGCACTCCAGATGTGTCTCACCAGCACTGAGTAGCATGGAAGGATCAACTCCATCAACCTGCTGGAATGCTGTTCCTCATGCAGCCCAGGCCACTGTTGGCCTTTCTTGCTGCAAAAGGATGTTGTTGTTCAATGTTCAACTTGCCATCTACCAGGACACCCAGGTCCTTTTCTGCAAAGCTGCTTAATTTCCTGATCACTAGATTGGACCATTCTTGAGCTTGGTGGATCCTTAAAAAGCAACACTCTTCCAACAGGTTAAAAAAACTCTCAAATTGCCATTCATTACTTCTCTGAGATATTACATAGCTGTAATAGGTGGCAATAGAACCTGGCTACCCTCTCCCTGAGAGGCTTTATTTTAGATCATACTCTCTGAACCTATAGTTTCTCTCAATAACCAAGGCAGTTGCTTAGTAGCTCTTTGTCTAATGCCATCTTACAGAGCTGTTTTATAACATTAATTAAAGATGGGTGGGAAGGGAAGGAAAGAAAGGCAGACCTCCAACATGCCACCACCACTCCAGGGCTGCCAACATCAGTGAGATATTTCAGGTTGCATTCTCTGTCCAAGATGGATCCCTTCCCACTTCTTCTGCCTTCCCTTTCCTTTATCTCTGGCTTTTGGGAATGTAGGTTTAAGATTTACATGAAGTATTACTCCTGCTTCCCTGCTAGCTAAAAAGCACAATTCTTCTCCCCACAGCCTGTTGGAAACCTACCTGAGTTTACATTCCAAGAGCGTTCCTTAATTAGCACATTCCTCCAGCCTCACTAGCTTTCTTGCTTTTTGCAACAATTCATGACAGCTATGGTATCTTTTGAATCATGTAACATCAAAACTATTAATTTTCAATAATTCTTGTTAGATTTCATAGTATCTAGGTCACTGTGAGTTTTGATAGAGGCCATATATGACATATGAATAAGGAAGATGACTGGCATGACTTTTAAGTATTTTTCTATATAACTGCCTTGAATTTAACTGTAACACACAGTGACCCATTGCTTGGGTTTAGACAAACCATGACTCTCTCATTTAAGAAATACAAATTCTGTGTCTCCCATCTCAGAATGGCTTTTTATTGGGTTGCTTAATCAAAATCCAAATACATATTTTTTTAATACATTAATCTCCTCTAATTTCACATCAAAGGGCTTTTCTGAATGCTGTTAATTGTCTTTGAAGATATTACATGTTTGGGCTAAGCAATCCACAGTTTAGCTAAGTTCATTAAACTAGAGAAGTGTGTCAAAGAAGGAAAGAAAAGAAAATGGGATTATGATTATTTTTTTAGATGACCGACATGTTTACTATTGAAATTCATTGCATCTCTGATTTTTGTGACTATTAGCTTATGAATATCCAATGTTTTCATTTCTTATGACTTTATTGCTAATCTCTTAATGTTTGTTTTTCCTCTAAGCTCCTGCTCTTAACATTACAAAATTGCTGGCAAATCCCCACTTTCTGGCAAAAAAGAAAACATCTATTTTGCATTGCCTCAGGAAAAGTCTATTTATTTATTTTTTTTAATAGTATGTTTTTAAATACGTCTCATGACAATGAAGATGTTATTTTTGTTGAAGTCCAAAACAGTCTTTCAATATTTGAGATTATCTTAAATAGTGCTTGTTAAAGATTTAACCATGGATGGATTAATAGTAGTAATAATAGAAGTGTTACCATAGCACTTTTGAACATTAAAACATGGGTCAGGTTGACATTATATGAGCACAGAATATAAGGATGGTCTTTCCTCTACAAACCTTATGCTCTTAATCTGTGATAGAGATTGATTCACGCAGAAGTAAAAAGCAACAGTAGTGGTGCTGAGAGTGGTAGACATGACACAGCAACACCATCACAGTTGTTAATTTTTGTAGGCATCCAAAGAGAATAATTCTGAGATGCAGAAAGAAGGAAAAGGAAAGGGAGAAATAGCCCTGATAACTAAAATAATTTGGATGTAAGAATTAACTCGAACACAAAGAGGGATGAGAAAAGGGAAAAGAAGAGCATTTCCCTGTTAAATGATTACCATTGGGGCTGTAGACCAAGCGTTCCATGTTTGTTCTTCTACAGGACATAATAAAATCTTGAGCGTTGCTTTCACAGCTGCAATCTCACAGCAAAGCCACTGGATTCAGAGCTAGGACATCTTGACATCTGTCCCATTTTTAGGGTCTGGTAGGAAGTTTACTCTCCTGTGTTTGTGAAAGGCAGCTGAGTTCTAGGGCTTTTCATGGTGTGTCTCCTGCTGCTATAAAATGAAAAACATGGTGTCCTGCGTTTTGCTTCATGAAGCTTGAGTTGGCTCTTTACTGGAAAGATGAACCATTCCTTGAGAGTGGCTACTGCATTGTCCACTGTCTGGAGTGAATGTTTTGACTGAATGATATTCCACTGTTCTTCCCCATAAAATGCCTTTAATATGCTGCATAGCCCACTAATTAAATGGCGTGTATCACCAATTAGCAGGAACCACACAACTTCAGCGTGGGTGCTTATCTTGCCCATCTTGCCCAGAAGTGCGTATCTCAGGAAATCTAAGTGTCTCTGTATCCTGGGAACACAAGCCAGGTGTTCCCAGCATGGCCTTCAGATCATTTGCCTGTTGCTGGGTTTTTTCCACATCCATCCCTTTTCCTGCTCATTCTGGCACCACAGCAGTTTTGAACAGCAGCCACTGAGGGTTCCAGCCAGATTTCCTTAGAAAAATACTTTCTGTGGGGTAGGAAGTGGAGGAATGAAGCAGCAGCAAATGGAGCAGCCTTGCCATGTTCTTCCCCACTGCTCTCACCTGCACCTGAGCCCATGACTTTAGCCGCCACCAAAGCCTGCCAGCTCTGGATGCAGAAGACCTAGCATTTGGACTCTAATACAGGTCTCCCATATAAAATACTGCTGCCAAGCTTCTGGGGCAGCTTTAGGAATGTGTTTTTAATATTCATTGTTCACTCTGTCTGTTACAGATGTGCACAGTGCAATTATTATAATGCTTTGCACATGTGGTGTTATGAAATGTGTTCCTTTAAAGTCATGCCAGGTTTTTTTCCTGTAACCTAAATATATTATTTCTACCTATGTTCCAGTTACTTAGTTTGCCACACATTTAAAAAAAAAAAAAAAAAAACAAACAAAAAAACCCAAACCAAAAAACCAAAAAAACTTTATTATAAAGATTAAACTAACAACTATGTAAGCAATGCAACCAAAAGAGAACAGATCTATTTTCTTCATAAAAGAACATGTTTTTTTCATTTGCATGCTTGGGTATTTTTTCTTGTGCTCCAGCTCCTCAACGTAGACACAGATGCTCACACAAACATCTATCCACATAAAAAAATACATGCACATAAGCACAATTCATATTGTACGAAAGGAAATCATTCCCTAGCTGGGAAGAGATGCTCTATCCAAACATCCTCATCTCCAGCAAAGGATGTCCTTGCATTAATCACCTTCAAGTTTAACTATTTCAGCTTATTATACCTAATAACAAATCTTCATCCCTTGCTCTAGAAATTCAGCTTCACAGAATATGACAGACAGTCATCAGAGAGACACTGTATTTATTGTGCCTTGGCAGTCCATTTTGGTTCCTCACTTACCATGGGATTCAATTAAACTAGAAGGTATCCAGATTCCATTTGTGGACCTTGGTGGCTCTGAGACTTCCACATGGGGTCTCCTGGGATAGCAATGCCTTCCTGAAGAGACTAAGCAATCAATGTGTGGGGAAAGGCATGGGAAGCATGAGTGCACAACACAGATCTTACACCAGAGTCGGGCATCATCCCCTTGAAGCAGAAACTAATTGCTGCAGGTCGCGTTGCATTCAGAACTATGAACAAAACTCATTGCTTTAATACATCTCTTCTGCAATTTGTTCTCTGCTTGACCACCCAACAACCACCATCCCTTTGCCTCCATCTCCATGCAAACACCCCAGCCAGCCAAAACATAAACAAAGCCAGTTACTTCTTCAGCAAACTGAGAGTAGTGTGCATGTGAGTGTTACTGGGTAATGATTTGGGAATTAATTAGACACTAGAATAGTTTGATCTTCACAAAGTGGTGGACAGAAAACTGACACACATGTGGATTTGATTTTCCAACTTCTTTTCTAGTCTGCTGAAGATGGACCAAGTTACATAAAATCTACTAGATAATTGCTAGATATACCAATAACAATGACTTCATTTTAATTATGTAGCTTGACCTAACAAAGTTTCTTGAACATTATGTAATATCTCAATTTAAAATCCAGACAAACCAAATGATATTTCTAATAAGGCTGTTTTGAAGAGATGTCAAAGCAAGAGATAATACTGAGGGTTTATCCACTTTTCAGTATTATAATATGCCTTTGTATCATCCTCCTTTAGAAAAAACAATCTTTCACTGAGCTTCAAAGTTAATGGCGCTAAAGCAATCCCAAGCCTTTATCAAAAGCAAATTTTCTATTGATAGCCTAACCAGGGTCAGGAAGCTGTGTCAAGCCTATAACGTGAAATATTCCTATTGCAGAAATAAATAAGTGTAACACTGTAGCTAGACTTCATGACATATTTTACAGCCCTAGTCCCTCAGTCATCTAGATGGAAGATGTCCACAAGGTACCTTTGGTCTATGAGTTTGGGCTTCTTTCCAATGGGAAAATGGACATGCAGTGGGAGACAAAATGTAGGTCTGTACATCCAGGTCTCTTTCCAACACAGATTCAAGCTGTGTCCTGTCCATGATATACACCAGGCTCAAGAGCTGGGTCTAATAGCTCACCAGTGGTGGCTGGCTTCCCAAGTTTTAAAGGACAGCATTGAATTGATAAGGCAATGATGCTAATTGTCTTTACATGCTCTCACTGGTCCATATTGCTTCGGAGATGCACCACCGCCAGATAGATGAACTATCTGTAATTTCCAGTCTTAGCTTCTCAGAACAGCAACAGAGCTTTGGCGGTAGGTATATACATCTCAACAAAAAGTGAATCTGTTACTGAACATTTAATGATGAACAGGCCCAAAATCAAGTGGCTTGAACAAGGACATCCAAACTCTGACTAGAGACAAACAAGTTAATTCACAAAAAACATCATATTGAAAATTAGCAAGAGTTGTTGCAGGGAAGACTGATGATACTCAAAACTGGCCCCTGTGATGGTCTCCTTACACTTTACCAGAAAGGGAGACTACAGTCACAGCAGAAGGTAACCAGCATCAAGCTGACTCAGACTTTATTACTGAAATAAAAAATTCCAGGGCACAGACGCACTGCTACCCCACGGCTGTCCATACCATTAAATATGAGCACAATATCAGGCACATTGTTGTTCATGCCTGCTAGCCCATTCCCCAGCAAGTCCTTGGCCTGGCTCATGGGTGAACATGGGCCAAGGATCATTCACCATAGGCAGTCTGGATGCAGCCACCGGGGTCTGGAGGACAGGAGAGTTCAGTGCTATGGGTGTGAACCATGCCCTTTCAGCTGGCCAGAGGAGAGCCATGGTGCACTTTATTTCCTAGTACAGATGTAGCCACTGATGTCTTTGGCATGGGAGCCCGTGAACCCTGCAGGTCTTTGCTTAGAAACAGGAGAATCACATATATTTAAAATAAGTGTAATTGTATTCCAGTTAAGCAGCAAGCCATGGTGATCCTCAGTTTGTTTGATGTTGTGGTTTCATTCAGTCAATTGCCTAAAACTTCAACTATTTTTCTGAAGCACATCCAGGCTTCTTTGCTCTGGAAATCTCAGAGGATCAATCTCCCTGAGGAGATTTTCAGTACACCCTCATTCAGGCCAGGCAGGCATGTCTTTCATGCTGTGTTTTGATATTTCCACATCTTCTTCTGGCTGAACACAAGAGGTAGGAAAGCTGCTCAGAACTTAATTTAAAAGGTAAACTGAGCTCTTTTGAATTTCAAAAAGTCTCAGGATGGATCTTCTTTTATCAGAACCAGCTTATCCATCCCTAATTCGGAGAGAAAGGTAGGGGTCCAGATCAAAACTTTTTGATCTGGCTTCAGATGTTCTCAAAGTTCAGGGGTATTTGGATCTCAGGTTTTGCTGTGGGCCCATCTGTGACCCCCAATGCCCTTGTCTCACCTCTTACCTACCTACTCTCCTACACGTACTTTTCTTCTTTCCAGCTTCCCTCCCTCTCTATTGCTCTTCCAAGATTAAAGCTTTTTTATTATTATAATAAACATAATTCCTATAAGAGATAAGAAGCTCCCCAGCGTATCTTTATTAAACCTAGTTAAGATAACATTTTGAAAGCAGACAGGGAAAGAGATTTGTAAAGAGCAAGAGAAGACAGTTGTAGATCAGCACAGCAGGGCCAGAATTTCCTACACTGTCTGAATCTGTTTACAAAGAAGCCTGAGTTAAAAATTGCCCTTCATGTGAAGTCCCACACTAGTGTACATGTGGCCACTTTGCCGAGTCTGAAACTAGATTATATTTCCTAGTATGGCCAATATTATAATCTCGCTGTACCTAGGAATGGCTGCCATTGTATTTTGTCTTGTGTACAGATCCTCGAACACACAAATATATTTGTGGCATTAAGGCCCTGTTATTGAAGCATGAGTATAGCTTGTGGATTCAATAAGGGAAGAAAGGTTTTGCTTCAGGATGGGAAACATGGATACCTATTAGTAAGCCAGAATATGTGCCGGTGTTTGCTGAGATTTTTGGCTAGTACCAATATTAAATACAGACAGAAAATGCAAACTATATAGTGCTATCCCAACACTCTGAGGTTAGAAAAACAGATTATGGGCAAAAGGAACACCATATACACAAAGCTAATAATTTATTGTTGATCTAATTACAGACTTAAGTCCTATCAAGGAGTTATTGTTAGTGCAGTTACAGTGATACTGCACAGTTCAGATTGCATATCACAGTTACAATTATATAAACACAAACTTTATCGTACTTATCCCCTTCTCTGGTCTTATGTTTACCCTCCCACTGCCCCTTAGTCTCCTAAGGCTGATGGTGTCCATTCATGCAGGGCACAGGGAGGTTTACCATGAGTCTTAAGTATCCCAGGCTCTTTCTTAGGAGTAGTATGATGTTGGCGTTGAAGGATTCTTCCTGCTCCTCCGGGATTTGCTAGGGGGTATTTTTATGTTTGCTGACATGCTATGAACTTTGCTCTTTTCTCATCAGTCTGCAAGACCATGTTGTATCTTCATGTACTCTCTATATGGTGCATTTTACATATATTGGATACTCCTTGGTTCTCATGGCTGCCCCTGGGCCTGGTTTACACAGTGCCCAAGGTTGCATTTGTTTGCTGACCAGCAACTGACACCAATTTTGAGCCCTCAGGACTCCTGTATCTGCCTTTGCCTGTGTTTCCAAGGTTTCTTCCCTCATCCTGTGCCTTTTTCCCTCTTTGCTGCATTTTAGTCTGGGCTCTATTTCTTGTTTTCACTATCAATTACTGAGAAAACTTTATCTAATAACGGGTGTTACACCTCAGAGTTGTTCCAAGCTAAACAAAAGATAAAACCAAGCAGGTAACATCCTCCTGGTCAATACGTGACTGCTGTTACAAGCTGAAGCAAATCTCTAGGTGGACCATGACAAGTTCCAGATAAGCCCTAAGAGGCCCATACTGGCAGCTTAATGAAAAGCTATGCCCTTTACAAGCAATGGAAACACCATATTTACTGAGAAAAAAGCTACAGATATTTTTTCTCTCTGCCTGGACTCTAGCACTTTTTTCTGATACAGGCTTCCCATGAGACACCGGACAGGTTTCTTTGTCCTCCTGAAACTGTAAACAGAAATAAAATATACTGTCACTTTAATATAGCAGAATCAGAGTGATAGATGTGAATCAATCATTATTATTTGTTCAAAGGAGAATCTCTGGTTTGGTAAAACCAAACAAGTCAAATCTGAAGAATGACTTTTTTTTCTGGGAAAGATCCTAGGAGACTTAGTAAAAGCTGATCTGAAACCCTTTTGACAATCAAGTGACGGAAATATTTGTTCTCCACCCAGATATGCGTCCTGAGAAGTACCAGCATGGTGAAACATCTTGAAGTGATTCATCCTATTCTATGTTCAATTTTTCTTAAAACTGGGAACATAATCATCTACTCAAAATGGGAGGATCACCTTTTAGATACATAAACAGATAAAAAAATCATTTCATTATTAAAGTACTGAGAAAATTAAATCATTCTCAGAGGTTAGATGAACACTGATAAAGCCTACTTATTCTGGACTAATCTTGTAGGGCAAAACACTCTCTAACGTGCACCAGAAACAAAGATTATGGACAGCATAACATATTGAAATCTAAATTAATCCTGCTTATTGGCTGATAATATGCCCTGATCCTGGGGGAATATGCCTAATTTATTAGTTTTTACGTGATTTGGATTCCTTTAGGATGAGCAACTCCCCAATTTATTTTCATTGGCTAACTGTGTTGGGAAAGAAGTCATTAAATATGAATGGGGATTATTTTGTTTTGAAAAATTATTACAAAAAATTCACATTCAGCCAGTGCTGTTTAGATTGTATGCTTTCTCATACTGCCAGGAAGAGAGAATATTTGGAGCACAGACTAAAATCAAAAAAATGAAAATAAGGTGCATTGTATTGTTTCCTAGCAGACAGCTACTATCCTCTGAGTTTCCCTCTGTTTCTGAAGCCACTCTCCCCACAACACATGCAGCACAAACTGGAAGAGTGGTGCTGGCACAAAGAGGGGGGATCTGTTCCCAACTGCTGTCATATTCACAAAATAGAAAAGTAAGGAAAAATAGAAAATACTTTACAGTAAAGTCTTGAAGGGCAACTTAGCCAGGGGGTGTTACTTGATATAACCCTTGAGGCTGACCTAGTTTTCAGAAAGGGCTCTTGGACCTGACTGTAGATTGGCACCCTACCATGTTTAACATTGTGCTCATACCACAGTCCAAGAAAGATACTTTGTTACACACACAAAAAAAAAAAAAAAAAAAAAAAAAAAAAGAATAATAAATAAATTACAAAAATGCAGTTCCTGACATAGACAATCTTTCTGCAAAGGTGTTGCTCCTCTCTGAACTCACTTTTTCTCCTATTTCCTTTTTGCAATTCCCTTCCACAGAATCTGGAAGCCCCCTACTCAGTCCATCTCTCACAGGGTACCATCTCCCTACTTAATTGATATGCTCATCACATTTGTGTTGAATTAGATTCTATCAGGTCTTTAAAGGGATGAGTGTGCAAAACACGCAAATAGCTTGTGCTGTGCATAAAAGAGCATCTGCATCGTAGTTTGCAGGTCATTCATGTTTCTTCTCCAATATGATTCATCGATCAAGGTGGACTATCAGACCTGTATGAGGGATTCAAGTGTTCAGTAGCCTCTAGTTCTCTACCAAGTCTAATTTTATTTATCTAATAGAATTATGCTCTTCTACCTTTGTTACAAATCATCACTGTTAAACAAACAGTGAGGCAGCACTAGAAAACTGCTTTGTATCTTTGTTTGGTCTTTGACAAAACCTTTATGGAAATCCTATGAAATTTAATTGTCTTTTATATCACCTGCCTAGAGACTTCCCTAGGAAAGGACAAAGGTTTCTCACTGGACTTGCTTGTTGTTCCCTACTACTTTTTTGCAAAAACTGTTATTAACTATTCAAGTCAGCATGAACCTAGGAATAGTAAGGGAAAAGCTTTGACTGAATTTGGCCTGATGGATGACACATTTCCCACTCCAAAACAAAACCCATTGCCTTTTGCAGAGTCTTTGCACAATGCACAAGGTGTTCCTTCATAGGGTGGATTATCCTTGGAATGAATGAACACTTTGTCTGCAGCAAAAGGGAGAAAACAGACCTGCTTCATCATACAGCCTCTTCTCTTACTCTTGTTTCCAAGTGGTACAGGCTAAGGAGTCCAAGCTAACCTACATGTGACAGGTGAACCTTCAGGTAAAAACAAAGTCTGGTTAATTTGTTGTTTTGTAGTCATTGGAGTTTCATGTCTTGAGAGATGTGATCACCGTCCAGGTTATAACACTAGCTCCAGAGTTTGTGGCTGTCCTAGCAGACAGGGCTGTACCAGGGATTAACTGGTTCCCTGACAAATGATGGCCAGCTCAGGGCACAGCTGTGGGAGCCCTGCATGAAGAAGCAGTGACTTGCATCCTGAAGATTAACAGCTCACTTTGGCTTTCATTCCAGGCTGGGGTTTACTTCTGCAAATTTTTGGGGTGGAAGACCAGAGGTTTGAAAGTGTTCAGGTACATACCACCTGAACCCTAGAAGAGCATTGATGAGATGGAAGGATACTCTACACATCTTTTCTCTGCAATGAGCTCTAAAATGCCTATTAGTTAAGTGAGAAATACTTAAAACTACATCACTTGCAAGTGGAATATGATGAAAGGTGAATGCAGTGGCAAAGGACTCTGAATGCATCCTGTGCCTTACTGGCAGATCCATGGCCTATTGTTTGGGTTGGAAGGGGCCTTTAAAAGTCATCTAGTCCAACCACCCTTCAACAAGCAGGGACATCTCCAACTAAACCGGGTTGCTCATAGCTGTGTCCAACCTGACCTTGAATGTTTCCAGGGATGGGACATCTGCCACCTCTCTGGGCATATCTACCACCTCTCTGCACCTCTCTTTGACTGTAGTCAAAGATGAAGATACTATGGAAGGAGTAGAAAAATGGGCCAAGCATACAGGGATCCTTCTCTAAGTGTGTCCTTCCACCTTCCAGCAATGTGCAGTTCAAGGAACTTCTCAGCCAGAGTACATATCCACATGATCCTGGTGATGAATTTTTTTCTTTCCATTAATTTGACTCCTTGCTTTCCCAAACACATCAATGTCCTTGTACTCTGCAGTAATGAGTTACATGGGTTAATTATAGATTGGGTACAATGACCAAGGCATGAAAATTTCTGGAATCAAAGGCCAAGGCTGCAGCAAAGGTAAAGAAAGATGTATTTTTTGCTTGGCAATGTGTCATAGTATGTATTAATGTAATTGATTACACTTTATTTACACAGGCCTTTATTGCCTAATATGAAAGATAACAAAAAATACTGTTATAAAGACAATACAAATTGCAAATGTCTCAAAGAGACTTGTGCTTTCTCATTCTATTTGGCAAGTTGCATAAAGCTAATTTTCTTACTTCCAAAAAATGCAATTTCATTTGAAGCCTGAAAGTTTCGAGGTTTTGATACTGAATAGCCAGCTTCTGTTTACATTAAACTTCTGGTAAGACAGGGAAATACAAACTGGTTTTGCAATTGTTCATCAATTAGATTTTGATTTTGTAAAATCCAAACTGGCTGTTTCAAATTCTGCTTTTTTTATTTGCTACGCAGATCACTTTTGCCTTCGACCTATTTAAAATAAAAATTTCCCATATAAGCTTTCAAACATAAAAGCTACCATTAACTACCTCCAAACTTGCACAAAATCTAGTCACATTGTACTAAAGACACATTGCTAATATGTTTAGGAATCATAAAGTGATTATAATAAAAACTGTTGAGGTTTGGGGTCAAGGCTCCCCAATGTTCTTGTTTTGACAAATGATCTTTGCAACAGTTACATATCACAAACTACGTTTAAAGTTAAATGCTGCAATTAAATCAACAACTTGAATTTGCCCTCTGGGGTCATAAAAAACCCGAAAAGAGATATGTTTTTTTCTTTGTCCACAGCAAGAGGGTTAGAAAGAGAGAGGGAAAAACAATAGACTGTTGAAAGGCCTTTCCGATAAAAGCCCTAGCTTCAGTTTTATACTGTTTTATTCTGATTTGCAGTTTTGTGGTCTTTCTTACCAATTATTAGAAGCATTGCCAACAAAACAGAGGTTGCACAAGAACTTTTCCCACACTCATTTCTACCATTCTAGTTCAGTGAACCTCATTCTTAATTTCCTAGCTCAGTTGTGTCATGGAGCTGTGTTTTTACCACCCTTAAGGCAATTTCAAGATTTTCCCAGAGATTAAAGGACTTAGAAGCTTATTATTTACTGGGGACCTACACTACAGAGTGCAGCAGAAAGGAGGATAACCCTAGCAGGAGAAATACATTCTGCTTCTAGAACAGCCTGACTGGTCCACCTACTGTCCTCACTGATTATTATAGTGCAAAAATACTTTTATTAAATATAATGATATTAAATGGACCTGATGCGATTTAACACATTTATGAGAGTCTTTCATGTCTCGCTGTAGGAGGTTGATATTTAAACCCTAGTCCTCACTGAACCTGAAAGCATTAATAATCCCCTTCTCTTTGGCCCATATGCAGGCTCATTACAGTTGCTCTTTATAGTTATCTATTTTCTCTTAGGCCCTTATGCAGAAAAGAATCCCTATAGAGGAAAAAGCTTAAGCACTTGATTAACTTTAAATACATCGAAGTCAGTGCTCAAAGTTAAGCAGGTGCTTAACGCTTTTCAGAGTCAGGGCCTCACAGCCTAGGGTTTCTGTCTCTGTACTGGTTCAAAAAGTAACGATCTAGGATTGGATTCTGCTCTCAACTTCCTTGATACAAATCAGGAAGACTCCATTTAAAGACCTTTGTTCATCTTTGCCTTGTATCTTATATAGCCATCTAGAAAAATGGGTGTCAAACATTGCCAGTGGAGAATAACAGTTTAAAAAAACTTTGCATTCACTTTTATCACAGTCATAGAAGACACATGGTGCAAGGAAAGTGCAACTCTGAGCTGGTGGTGGAGAACCAGGATAAAATTAAAGAGCAGGATTCAGGCTGAAGTGACCCCTCTTGGCCTGACTGCATGAATTGCCTCCAGACCATTGTAATGACATGGGTAGAAGGGGGCTGAGCAGGGGACAGGATGTGTAGGCAGTGATGAATGCCACAACCAGGACATGGATGTAGCGTGTCCTCCATGGATATTTCGATAGACCTCACTGCCCATCAATGTGCATATGTAAGGAGACATGTGAAGATCACCTTCCCTAGCCTCCTCTCCTCTGATTACTGTGCCCCTCTCCCTCAAGCACAAGGAGGGCCTTTATGCTTCAAGGGCACAGTACCTAAAATCCTGCTTAAGTACTGTTCCTTTCCCCAAGTATATAAGTATAAAACCCAGGCAGAACTCATCTCAACAGCTTCTTAAATCTGCTTTCATAAGGGACAAAAAATTTCCTTGTATATTCTAACTTCCCTGCATTTTCCCAGTTTCTGAAAAAAAGAAAAAATACAGCAATTCAAGTTGCCTTGCTTTTTGCTCAAGGAATTATGGTGGCAGCCTGGTCTTTATGACACTCGGGGCACAAGGTCAGTTTCCTCAGATGCTAAACTTAATCTGCAATTCCAGTAACAGACATTCTATCAATTATCTACAGCCACTGATAAACTGCAGAGTCCTCTGGTGCTGTAGACCAAGCCTACATCCATAAAATTATATCTAACCTTGCTAGACAAGGCCTGAAGTCCTAGGCCATGATCATGTACCTGTTGATGGTGATGTTTGCTCGGTCCATGATTTTGGATATGTACTCCAGAGTTTCAGGTGCCATTCTGCCTTCAACCTTCATAGCTGATTTTTAGCATAAGCTTGAAATCCTTTTCACATCATATTTAATGCATTTAAAGGTAGCTGCTTAGAAGCAAGGGGAAATTCACAGTCTCAGCTCTTAATCTTCACAAATGTCTCTGGGTTTTGAATCAGGACAAACCAACTGAATACTCACCAAGCACACATTAACCTGCAGTATGGATGGACTGAACTCATGGGGCCAGCTCCTTAGCCACCACCAAACAACATTATTTCACACCATCAGCCAAGGGCCCCAGTTAGATGCTGACATCACCTACCACTAATAAAACAAGATTTATGAGCATCAACTTGTAGGCTAGGTAAAAGGGAAAGGACAGCAAACTAGAGTGAGTTTTGAGGGGTTATGCTATGACTCTGATTATTCCCAGGACCAACCAGGTACAGCATAGGTACTACCTATAGAGTCACAGGTTCAATATAGATGTAGTCCTCAGGAGCAGAGAATATGGCATACAAAATGCAGAGCTAGCATTATCCCTGCCTCTGCACAGCACATGCATCTCTCACAGCTAGAAATAGTTAACAGACACAGAATGAGCACATGCAGAGCTGGTAGATAGGCCCAATTGAATGAATCAGTTTATATATTTTAATCCTTCTTAAACAGGTTTATCCTCCAAAGAGTTTCTCATTTCTTCTTCTTTTCCATGATTTAGCAGCCAGCAATCTTACAGCCCTACTGTGCTTAGAAGGGGGCTCCAATTTTTTTATTTCTAACAAGGTTTCCAGCAGATTTTGAATGTCATACAAGTATTCCATTTGCACATTAACTTCTTTCAGACTGAACACATCCAGAGCTAAATTATTATTCTTGAGAGCCATAAAAGCAAAAGAGGCATCGCTCCCTGTTCTGTAGAAGGCAGCATCATTCCTGGGCAAGGTTTAACAGGCGTTTTTCTTCTGAACAGCTACACTTGAGAACTTTTATTCTCTTATTCCCAGCCAAGGAGACTTCCAGACACTTGCCATTGGGTGGGAGACCTATAGCCACATGTACAGGAATAATCCAAAAGTTCAAGTGTGCATGGTTTAGGCAGCTAAACTGAAAGCAGCTGAGCTTGGACTCTCAAATCTATAGATTTGGCTACTTTGAAAACCTAGGACTCTTACGAGAACAAAGCTGAGCTGCCAATGGCTGTGAAATTCAAAAAGTCTGCCAGGTAACAAGGCTTACTGTCGAGCATTTTGAGACAAAGAACTGAAAAAGAACAGTATCATAGCTGTCAGAAATATCAGGACTAGATTCATTAATAATTCTCAATAACTCTTGGAAAACACAAGACTGCTGCAATCTTGAGAAATAAATGGAATACTTATCCCTTGACCACGCTTCATGTGAAACCACTTTTAAAATGAAATTCTCTATCTGGTAACGTTTTGTATGCAAGCTGATTCAGTTTTCTGCATAGACATACAGCATGCTACTGAAGAAGCAGCAAATGCCAACAAAGATTATTTCAATCTGCAGCTGGAAGCAAGGGTATAGTCTGTCCCACTGCATGATGAGCTCATCATACTGAGGGAAATTAATACCATACAACACTGCCTTGTAAAAGCTTTTGATGGCACTTTCTTCCAAGAACAACAAACAAAAATTTGGCATGATTTCTTTATACATAACATCATCATCAGTCATTTAGCTCAAACGTCAAGATAACCGTTAGATAACTGCATATCCAGTGACATACATACATGGAAAGATACAGGCCATGTGCTGATTGGAAATCATATAGTAAAATCTGATACTTATTTATACTGACCTTTGCCATTTTCTTGCAAAAACAGCGCTTATCCTTCCAACACAGAGATATGTCTGGTGTGATATTTGTCCATGAGAATTCAGTATATTTCATGAAATAATCTTGTAATAATATTTAACAAGTTTGATGTACTTGGCAATATGTTGGATGATATAAATCAACTGAGACAATCATCAGCACAAGTTCTGAGACACCACAGGGATCATCCTGGTACCAAAATATTACAGCTGACATCCTTAGCCATCTGATGAGACACACCAAATCCTGTAATACAAGAGACCCTATAGTGCTACTTATTGCAAACCTCCAACAAAGCCTTTTTGGGAAACCAAAAAAACAAACCTACCAAAACACAAGACCAAAATAAAAGCACTCTACTTTGAAAACTGAAGAAAAATAAGGAGGGAAAAAACCCAAACCAACCAGAAGAAAGAGTAAGAATTTGATACCAGTTATCCAAGTATTAAAACAAAAACTTGACAATCACTGTAGTAAATCTTATGGTAAAATAATCTCAGCTGGAAAAAAGGAATTCTGAGAGGATGAAAAGAAGTGAGTAAGAACACTTCTACTTCCCTTGCCTCAAAATTATGCTCAGATCTGGGTTTGTTAACAGTAGCTGTAATAGCTAATCCCATGGCACATCCCATAGAGGTGACAGGAATAATAAATTTCTCTGGCGACACAGGGGTGAAGAACTTGTTAGATTAGGTTAGGCACTGCCCTCTTTCCATGGACTGTATGATAATCAAGGAGTCTCCAGGCATTGATCCAGTCCCATTAATTTAGAATTTTATTTTTATAGGAAATGAAAAATATTTAATACCTCTGTCTGCTCCATTCACACCTAATGATATAGAGCTTCAGTAGATTTCATTGGTCTGAAGAGGAAAAAAACTCTACTTCATTAAGGTCTGCCTTCCATCTACTAGTTACAGCACTTACACAGCAGATGTCAGATAAACTGGTCTTAGCCTCACTGAGTCCACATTTCTTTGTTCCAAAAAATTTCTCCATTTGCCAGGCTATGGGAATAGGGATACTCCATACTGCATCCTGAAGCAGAGTCACTGGCAGACAGGATTGCAATAGTTGCAAGACCAGAAGCAGAGGTGCTACCATGTACCTTGACTGATGCTGCTGAGACTTCAGCACAGTGATGAAGTTAATCACTTATCATGGAATAGCTTTTATTTTTGTAACCAAAGACTATTACAAAACAGAATAGAAATATTCTATATGGAGTATCTCTATATACACTATATGGATTATAGTAGTTCTCTTTCTTCAGACTTGTAGTGGTTTGACCCTGGCTGAATGGTGGGTGCTCACCGAAGCTGCTCTATCACTCCTCCTCCTCAACTAGGCAGGGAGAGAAAAAAATAACAAAAGGATCATGAGTGAGGTAAGGAGAGGGAGATCACTCAGAAGTTACCATCACAGGCAAAACAGACTTGACTTGGGGAAAAGTAGTTTTAATTTATTACCACTCAAATCAGAAAAACACCTTCCCCCCACCCCTCCCTTCTTCCCGGGCTTAACTTAATTCCTTCCTCACTGACCTTGGTGTCTGCAGAGTTGTTGCTTTCACATAGTCTCACTCCTGTCTTCCACTGGTGCAGATTCTCCCCCCCCCCCCCCCCCCCCCCCCCTTCTTGATATGCTATCACAGAGCTGACTAGCTCAGCCTTGGCCAGTGGCAGGTCCATCTCAGAGCCAGCTGCATCTTCTCACAGAAGCCACCCCTGTAGGCCCCTGCTACCAAAACCTTGCGATACAAACTCACTACAAGACTACAGCAAAAACAAATCTGTATTCAATGAATTTCCTGTTCTTTCCTGGAAAATCCATGAATGAATCTTTGAAATTTTCTCACCATGACCACTCTGTCCTTGACATGGTGGATGGTGTCACCCTTCTCATTAAAACACAAAAAATCTCAGACAAGGGACTGTGAAGCTTTAAGCATGAGAGAACTACCTTGTACCAAGATTCAGGGGTGTTGCAAACAGGAAATGGAAGTCAATGATGTTCTTTTGTTTTGATGAAATATGAAAACTTCACTGAGAAAGAGGATAATTTTTAATTTAATTCAATTTAGTAAAAATAATTTTCCACTCCTATATCAGGTATTTCAGTTTACATTCTGTATGTGTTGTAAAAGCAACATAAAAGAGTGAAATCACTTCTTTTTCACCTATTCCAGGAACATCTGAATAACATGAGAACCATCGCCCATTAGAAAACATCGACTATCAAGGGTGCAGAAGAAACTTACCCAAACTCTTGAACTGTCAAAATTTTGGAGTCCAGTACTTCAGTTTCTTCCAGACATAAGTCTGAAAGTTGCATCCCATACTAGAAACATAATTTATCCATTTCCTGCCCACTCTTGCCATGAAAAAACAGAAGCTATATCTATAACACTTCTACGTATTGAAAAGGTGACTCACTTTTTTTGCTTTCAGCAGCCATGTTTTTGGGGAACAATGGAATTGTATATTTGCTAATGGTAAGGAATGCAACAGGGTATTTTTAATTAGGTCTCAAGCTGCTTTAGCGTTAGAAATTTTGGAATAAAT
Organism: Falco punctatus; assembly: GCF_963210335.1. Lineage (NCBI taxonomy): Eukaryota > Metazoa > Chordata > Aves > Falconiformes > Falconidae > Falco > Falco punctatus. Next base: position 75,855,662 of record NC_137583.1, read on the forward strand.
CTTTGCAACCTGGATATTGTATCCATATAAGCTTTTGGGTTTACTCTTATTTCTATTTTTTCAGAGGTGAAGTAGTCCAAAAATGTCATGAAGGCACACTTGAAAAGTCACAAGTTAATATTACTATTTGACATTTGCCTAAAAGTGTGACCCAGTAACAGCAGATCTGGAAGTGTGTTAGCATAATGCTGGTTTCCACCCCAACTGAAAAGTCTGGGTCAGAAACCAGGCAAGGTCAGAGAGGTTAGAGAAAGCATTGCCTGCTGCAGCCACAAAGCATTCCGCTACTAAGGCTGAAGAGCAGCTCCCTATCCAGATTTATAACCTCCCCTGCTGTTTCAACAGCTCAACACTGGCTTATGCTCCAAAGGGAAATGGTCTCCTGTGTCTCTGGCTGAAGGGGGAAAAAAGTGATGTAATGGAAAAAAAGCAGCAAGAAAGAACCTGTCACAGAGTGCAAGAAAATGTTTTCACAAAGTGAATGGTTTGAACACAAAGGTTAGCTATACATGCTGATACAGCGTACTCACAGTTGGGTGAATTAGCGAGATGTCGGCAGTGGTTTAGCTCTGTAGAAAAGGGGAAATTCTAGTGGAAGTAGCATGCTTCACATCCATCATTTGAAACCTTGGTTAGAAAGTTCCTTTAAGAGACACAGCACTTTTGTAATCCTGATAACATCTGGCATTGTATATGACTACTGATACAGATTTTATTTTTGTATTATTTTTTATTTTTACTTTTTTAGCCCTCTGTGACATAGCAAACTCACTATAGCCACTGGCAAGCAAAACAAATACACAGGCCTATAGTCACTAGGTGGAGAAAACTCCAGGAAAACAGGATTCCAGTTCTCCCTGAAGCATTGGTGACCATGGGACATCCTCTCCTCCAATGTCTGACTGCGATTTTTGGCATACTGTCAGTTTCAAAAGAAGAGAGAACAGCTTCAGTCCCCTTCACTTTTACTGAAGATCCAGCTGGAGTCATCCATCACTCAAATGAACTAACAGCACCAAACTGCTAGGAGATCTGTACTACGGGACTGAAGAAATAGCTCTGGCATGGCCATAATTTTATTTCCTAGCACCTGATATATTGTGGAAATTCTGCCCCAGAAAGGCAAAAGCCATTGGCATGTGTAAGAATTAAGTTCTGAGTTATACAGTTTCCAATCCTATTCCAGGAAAACTGGAGCAATAACTTGTGTTCCCACTGTATTTCCTTTCTTTCCTCTGTAGTACTCAAGTACTGCATAAGAGGAATCATTTATATGTAGCACAGGATCTCTTCTAATCCATGTGTATTAGTAAAGTTAACACAGCTCACTCCATACTGCTGTCTGCACAGCTGGATGTGTCAAATAGAATAAGCTCATCCTTTATAAAATGAGCTTAAATACACAGCCTACTAGTGTCTTTCTTATTTACACCAACCACTGTTTCACATTGTTCCCATAAGAAAGGCTAGTTTTAGCAAAGTCATGTTCTTGGTGCAACCCTAATGGATGCAGAAGTGTTGATAAATAGCTTCAGCACACTATTCAGGTCCAAGTATTCATCCTCAAGCCACAGAATATGTCTAATTATAAGTAAAAAGTCATTGAGATTTGTATTATGAGACCTACAGGTAATGACTCACTGGTGGTACCTTACGCAATCCTGGTCAAAATGAGTGCCAGTTGCCATGACAAAAGAAATCAGTTTACAGGGGTAATCATAAATGTGTGGAATTAGGAACATGGGCTTTGCTTATACAAAAGAGAAAGTTACCTCCAGAGAGTTCCTAAAGGTTTTTCCTTTGCAACAAAAATAAAAATCGAGGTAAGTCACATTCACTGTCATGAAGTTGCCCATCCAGTCATTCTCCCTAGCCCAGAGTGAGAAGGAATGGATGCTGGAGAACATTGCTGTGCTTTACAGAGTACCACACAGATACCAAGGGAGGGACTTCAGTCACAGCTTAAGATAAAAAAAAAACATCAGATGTCTGCAGGTAGCTGTCTACATGTCAGCTAGAGTCCAGGCTCTCACTGCGCTTGGTGGAGACCTGGTCAGGACAGTCAACAGCATCTCAAGAGTGGCTCAGCTGGCAAGCCACTGCAGCAGGAATCTGTACTAAAGCACAGGAGCATGGTACCGGCTGGGATGCTCAGGGTTAGCCAGAACCCCTGTGTGAGGGCAGCAGATATTACATATCACATCATGCTGCCGCATTAGCAGCTGAGGCCCAGCCATCTTTATTTTGGGACACCTGCTAACACCACCAAACACCTGTGTCTAAGGAATTGGATTCCTCACACTTTAGGTGCTGCCTATTTTAGGATGAACTGAGTCATTCTTCAGGCTGCACTGACTGTCTTGACTTGATCTCCATCAACTCTCACAAGAGTTTAGATACACAGTGCACGTATCAATCCCATCTACAGGCATTAAATGCCGATGTCATAGTCAGCAAGCTGAAGCTTGTCTTAAGGCACTCTATGCTGCAGGCATGCCATAACTGTGTATTTTTAACTTTCCATTATTCATGGCTAGATTGTCCCATTTGTGAATAATTTGCTCTGCAGGAGAAGACATACTCAAGCAGCCTCTGTGTTTGTAGAAAGCTGTGGTTCATCAGTGTATTACTTTGATTTCAGCCCCATAAGGGATGGGACTGTACTGCTTTAGAGCCTGAGCTGCATGTCTGTTCACTGCTGTACCCAAGGAAATATAGCCCTACAGAACCCAAGAAGATGAGGAACATGGTTCATACAGCAAAGGTGAGTCTCATCTCACTTAAGCTGGTTACTGGAGATAAGCAGGATCCTACATGTACCACCATGGTCAGCTACTAGCTGCACTAAGTCAGCTCTCCATCATCATTTAGTCAATGTAATGATGCACCACTTTGCCATGATGCAAGCCTTTGCATATTGCATTTGCAAAGGAATATATGCATTTGCAAATGCATAATGCCCTAAGAATTTTCTTCAAAATCAGAATATTCTTCCTAGCTCAAGCAAAAATCCTGTTCTCTCTGTTCCCCTCCCCTGGCTTGACCCTTAATGCCACAGCTTCCTCTGCTTTCTTCTGTAATTTCATCACATATTGTCCTCTCAACCCTTCTACTACTATATGCTTCTCTTCCTGGTTTTGATGACACTTTTACTCTAGCCTTTTAGGTCTGAGGTTCCCCAAATGGCCACACAAACTTCCGAAAGGACTGTGTCTACACTGCAGGACATTGTGCTACATGGCATTAGGTAATGCTAGGTTAACATTGACTGCTAACTTTGCCTTGGTAGCATTTTTTTCACTCAAGTTGTTTTGACATAGATTTTTACCTCAGTGATTGTTCACGACTATTTCACAATTAATTTAATGCAGGAAATGTTTTTTAATTAGCTAAATCCTAAATCTTTAAATTTTTTTAAAGATTTACTTCTAAATGATCTTGGACACAGATGTTGCCTAAGACAAAGGAAAAATACAAGTTAGATCACAGAATCATAGAAAAATTTAGGTTGGAAAAGACCTTTAAGATTTTTGAGTCCAACCATTAACCTAACACTGCCAAATTCACCACTGAAACATCTCCCCAAGCACTGCATCTACACACCTTGCAAATACCTCCAGGGATGGTGACTCAAACACTTCCCTGGGCAGCCTGTCCCAATGCTTGACCACCCTTTCTGTGAAGAAATTTTTCCTAGTATCTAATCTAAACCTTCCTTGGTGCAACTTGAGGCCATTTCCTCTTGTCCTGTTGCTTGTTACATAGGAGAAGGGACTGACACCCACATTGCTACAACCTCCTTTCAGGTAGCTGTAGAGAGCAATAAGCCTCCCCTGAGCCCCCTTTTTTTCCAGACTAAACCACCCCAGTTCCCTTAATTGTTCCTCATAAGACTTGTTCTCCAAACCCTTCAGATCTGTGCTGCAGAGCTTCGTTGCCCTTCTCTGGATGTGCTCCAGCACCTCCATGTCTTTCTTGGTGTGAGGGGCCCAAAGCTGAACACAGTGTTCGAGGTGCGGCCTCACCAGTGCCCAGTACAGGGGGACAGTCACTCCCCCAGCCCTGCTGGCCTCACTGTTTCTGACACCAGCCAGGATGCTGCTGGCCCCCTTGGCCACCTGGGCACACTGCTGGCCCGTGTGCAGCCGGCACATGTCAACCAGCCCCCCCAGGTCCTTTCCCACCAGGCACTTCCCAGCCATTTTCCCCAGCTTGTAGCGCTGCGTGGGGCTGTTGTGTCCCCAGTGCAGGACCCGGCACTGAGCCTTGTTGAACCTCATACAACCGGCCTCGGCCCATGGGCCCGGCCTGCCCAGACCCCCCCTGCAGAGCCTCCTGCCCTCCAGCAGATCAGCACTGCCCCCCAGCTTGGTGTCCTCTGCAGACTTACTGAGGGTGCACTTGATGCCCTCATCCAGATCGTCAATAAAGATATTAAACAAAAATGGCCCCAATACTGAGCCCTGGGGGACACCACTTGTGACCAGACACCAACTGGATGTAACTCCATCCACCACCACTCCTTGGGCTCAGCCATCCAGACAGCTTTTTACCCAGCATGAAGTATGCCCGTCCAAGCCATGAGCAGCCAGTTTCTCCAGCAGAATGCTGTGGGAAACGGTGTCAAAGGCTTTACTAAAGTCTAGGTAGACAACATCCACAGCCTTCCCCTCATCCACTGGGGAGGTCACCTTGTCACAGAAGAAGATCAGGTTCATCAAGCAGGACCTGCCTTTCGTAAACCCAGGCTGCCTGGACCTGATCACCTGGTTGTCCTGTACATGACACATGACGGCACTCAGGATCATCTGCTCCATAACCTTCTCTGGCACAAAGGTCAGGCTGACAGGCCTGTAGTTCCCAGATTCTCCTTCCAGCCCTTCTTGTAAGTGGGAGTCACATTTGCTGACTTCCAGCCAACTGGGACCTCCCCAGTTAGCCAGAACTGCAGACAGATGATTGAACATGGCTTGGTGAACACTTCTGCCAGCTCCCTCGGTACCCTTGGTTGGATCCCATTTGGCCCCATAGACCTGCGCGTGCCTGTGTGGTGTGGCAGGTTGCTGACCATTCCCCCTTGGATTATGGGGGCTTCATTCTGCTCCCCATCCCCGTCTTCCAGCTCAAGGGGCTGGGTACCCCAAGAATAACTGGTCTTACTATTAAAGACTGAAGGAAAGAAGGTATTAAGTACCTCAGCATTTTCCTCATCCTTTGTCACTATATTTCCCACGACATCCAGTAAAAGACAGGGATTCTCCTTAGATCTCCTTTTGTATGTCTTTTACAGAAGTAGTGAGATTAAGTTTAGTTGGGGTTTGGCCCTTCTAATTTTCTCCCTGCATAATCTCATGACATCCTTTCAGTCCTCCTGAGTTGCATGACCCTTCTTCCAAAAGTCACAAACTCTCCTTTTTGTAGCCGAAGCTCTGTTCAGCCAGACCAGTCACCTTCCCCACTGGCTCACCTTTCGGCACATGGGGACAACCTGCTCCTGCACCTTTAAGATTTCCTTCTTGAGGAATGCCCAGCCTTCCTGGACCCCTTGCCCTTCAGGAATGCCTCCCAAGGGACTCTGTTGCCCCCCTCCTCACTTCTCTCAGAAGTGAAAACTATGATTTTGTTATCACTGTGCCCAAGATGGCTTCTGGCTATCTCATCACCCACAAGTCCTTCTTTGTTCACAAACAGGTCCACCAGGGCAGTCTTTGGTGGCAGAGTCTGTATCCCAGAGCTGTATAAGGTTTTTTGATCTACACTATTTGTATAGCCAGGATGAATACAGTAGGTAAGTAGATTTTTTTTAGGGTGTGTGTGTGTAAATCTCCTGGACTGACCTTTTGAAGTATTTAATGTTCAGATTTGATGCATAATCAGGGATAAACATGAACTAGTCTCATATTCTTTATCACATAATTTAAATGGAAACATATCAAAAGCCAACTAATCGCATCTGTGCCAAAAGGTAATTTTATATTCCTTGTTGAGTGAGACAGAATAATAATTTCTCTGTTCTCTCCAAAAGAAATTTGATGACAGAGCAGGAATCAATGAACAAATCAATATGTGACCATCTTCACTAATAGTTTCAGAAGAACTTCTGGCAGTCCTTACACAAACAACAGGACACTCTACCCTGCAAAAAGTTAAAAAGCAAACTTACTTTACTTGTGAATCATTGATGTGAAAAAGTCTCCGGGTGTCTCAAAGAAAACTTGAGGAAGTCCAATAGTGTATGATCAGCAGAGATGGGTAACAGAGAGGGGAGAGAAAACAGAGTTTCCAGCACAATGGAAATAAATTGTTAGCCACCTGCTGTGGCCTGAGAAGCTGGCAAGAGCTAAGAGAGAAGATCAAAAACATGCAATGAAGGGAGATGCTTCTGTGCTTGCATATATAAAGCGATGCCCACTGCAATATCACATCATAGTTTTAAGGAAAAAAGAGAAAAGAATAGAGGCAAAATGTAGCAGAGATACTGCCTGTGATATACTCTATCTTGCAGAACCTCACCTAAAATGTTAAATGAAGTTGTCCAGGGTTAGGAGCATTACTCACTGCAGGTGAAGTGTCTGAATGCCAGATAATGATTGCTAGTGACATTACAGCTTGGTACTTGTTTGGGCAATGGCACAAGATGTGTCATATCAATGAATTCACAGTCAGCAGTGAAGCAGGAGGGTGAGGACAAAAAAATAATACAGCTTCAGAGATTGAAATGTGGGCAGAAAATAATAAATTAATGCTCAACTGAAACCATTTCCAAAAGAATGTATGAGGACCCTGAAAGTTCACATCACAGATAATCTCCCCAGTACAGAGAACTCGTTTTCTTAGGTGTTTATATCAAGTGGAGGAAAATGCAGTCTTAATCCTGAACTGAAGTTAACAGTGGCAGTAAAAATACCATTAATGACAGCAACCTTGATTCAGGAGGAGAGATAAAGTCGAAGACTAATAAAAATGCCAGACTGGTAGTGTCATGAGTAGCAAATCCATAAACGTGTGATCTGAATAGTGTTCATCTGAAGGAAGAAATTGGGGCAAACTTAGGCAAACATACTTAGAGAGTAATTAAATCCTACCTGTAAGATAGATAGATAAAAACGCTGTAATAAAAAAGCCTCACTCTTTTGCATTTCCTTCCCTAGAGGAAATATGTTAATCTATTATATCAATTGTAATGCTTTTACTTCACCAGTGGTTAAAAAATGCTTAAGCAGCCAGGTGAAAATTACCACCAGGTGAAAGACTGGGGAGCTGGCAGGGAGCTCCCTGTCTCCCAGGACACATTGCCAGGAGAGGCAGGATGGAGGTGGTGCAGAGGAGAGGCGTCACCAGCCTCTTTTTCTTGTGATCCATTCCGAGGGGTTCAGGTCAGAGCAAGTCTTGCTTTCTGCCTTGCATGCCTCATGTCCTGCACACCAGGAATCTCAGTTAGGCAACAGAGTGTAAGTCAGGGGGCTGAGTGTCACTGCAGGTTGTTCATGGTAGACCCATCTAGTTCATGATTTTATTTTAAACACAGCTGGCAAGGGAACACTGCAGAACCCTCATTGTGCTAATTTTTTCTACCAAGATGATCCCCATTTATAAAATGCGGTTTCTATAATAACCCAGTGAATAATCTCTGGGGAAAAAAAGCACATCCCTGTCATGCATGAGAATCACCCATCAAAGCAAAACATGAAGTTTGATGAAGTCAACCTGCAAAGCATAATTATTATAACACTGTATTAGCAAGGTTTCCTCGAGGAGATAACTACAGTCAGAAAATCATTATAGCAGTCACTGGTAAAAAGAGGGAGGAAGAATGAATCACAAACAAGTCGTGCAACTTGCCTACAAGAGCACCGCAGGGAGGAGTCCTGTTACTTATTACACTGTGTGTCAGCTCCAAGAGTCCAGAAGCACAGCAGAACAATGCCTGTGACATCTTGGGTGGCCAAAGGTTTCTTACATTATTTTCACATTCATTGTGCACTTGAAATTTTCTCAGAAAAGAAAGCAAGCCTTTGGGCCTGCCTGTAAGAGGCTTAGTTTAGTCTCCATATAAATTATATGACGCACACTTCAATTACATATAAAATTATATATACACCTTCACCATCCCACAGAACACAGGAGAAAACATCCATTTTCAGCACTCTTCCAGATTATCACTCCAAAGAGGGGTGGGAAGAATACTTAGGCTTATACCATGGTTGTCCCCCATTCCTTTTATTTGTATTTAATTTTGTAGGGACAAGGTTCATTTTGTGCAGTCTCAAAAAGGAAAATTCTTTTATTCCACAGTTTATTATTATAAATGCATGTGGAGTATGTCGTATGGTTTTTCAGGCTGCATGGAATGAAGTGAAAAGGAGTTTTCAATCTTTTAATGCTCCTTGCTTGTGGAAGAGGCATAAGAAAATGGTCCATGGGGATCCTATATTATTATTTGAGGGATTTTTATTTTTCAGGCCTGGTCGGGTTTTATGACTGGCACGTTTCCGAGAATGCACCTCTCAGGCACTGAGGTTTATAATGATTTCTCCTTATGCTATTTATCTCACTTTTCCAGTTGCAGTGCATTTATCCTCACACAGACAGAGGCATGGCAGGAGAGGAGAGGAGATGTCAAAGAGATTCTACCAAACAGAGGAATATGGATTTCCCGCTCCCCTCCCAGAAGGATATTTTCAAGAAGATGCAAGGTTTTGCAATGCACAAATATATTAGCAGCGCAAAGCAAACAGGAAAGGCTGTGACATTTGCTGAAGTTCTACTAAACTAGCTCGGGTTGTGTATAGAGGAGGAGAAGGATTTGGGGCCTGGCAGGTTGCCGTGAAATGCACACATTTTACAGGCTGTCCTCTGTGCTTCCCCAGTAACTTCTCTCCCGTCTATTGCAACCCAGAAAAATAATTTGCTTTCAATCAAAAAGTGAAAATACAAACCAGTCAATGCTCATTTGATTTTTGCAAAATCTAGACTTGCCAGATGATTCTGTACCCCTGTTTTTCTTTAGCTACATAGCACAGCAGTTATTTTGAGCATCTCTCTGCTGGAAAACTATCTGGGTAAATAACAAATATTTATCAGCAATCCCAACTCCTTTCTTTAAATAATCACACAACAGATTTTTCAACACAACATTTGGGGAGGCGACACTGTAGTTTATGCAAGAATGTATTCATTCTGAGACAGGATACGTGACTTAACAAAAATTATTACACAATGTGGTGGCAGCAAAAGGCAGTTAAACACAGTCCACTAAATAGATGTTGGATCTTACATGCTTTTCTCCAAGTCAGAAAAAAGCACAGAGATTTTTAAAATTTAGATCCACCTTTATTAACAGGTATAATCCTAGATGGGGAATAGGGAAGATAGCATTTTCCGCAAAAAAAAGATGAGAAAATATTTTCAAATGGATTTTCAAAAGTACTAAAGGAGTTAGATACTCAAATCTTATGGGTTGGCATAAGTAGATTCTGTAAGCTTCTTTGCAAATCACAGCTGTAACGTCCATGAAAGAAGGACTATTTTGAAGCCAAGGCACTTAACTGGGACTCGGTAGATCTGAGATTCATAACCGGCTCTTTCTGACTTTGCAAGCCACTTGCCCTCTCTATGCCTCAGTTTCCCTTTCTGCAAAGTAGTACTGAGGTGTTCCTCAGCTTACAGGCGTGCCAAGGATGCAGTCATTGTAATGTTGGACACACTCATTTAATTTAGAGTCATTTTCCACAACTAGAAGTAGTGCAACTGGACATAAGACTTACTATATATGCATAGAAGAAAATTTGTAATGTCAGTTACTCAGAAGAAAAACAAATCAAGCAGGACTTACTGCTTCCCTGGTAAAAATGTTTCCTCCTAAACAGGAAAAATGTAGTAATTATTATGGTGAAATAGTTTCAGTCTATGAAGTAACATCTAACCTCATTAAAAAGAGGCACGAATGCAGACAAAATGGGAATGTGCTTGATGTCAAGTAATATTACCACAGTGCGAGACTGGTCACAGAAGCAATGCCTGGCTGTGTGGTATCGCTGTCAGCACAGCTGAGCAAGCTCAGAACACCCTAAACATAACCGGGACTTCAGTTCTCTTAATTTTGCAGTGATGCCAAGGTTTTTGGCTTCAAAAGCATAAAAGATGCAGATAGTGGGTGCTTTAGGTGGAAGTGGGGATGACTCAGCCCAGGAGGAGGAGCTTGCTTTCCAGCCCTCCACACACGATTATACCCTCACTCACCCTCCAGCTTGCTAAACCAACTAATCTACTTGCTGAGCGTGGGTCTTGTCCGTCCCTCTCCCTGCAGCCCTCCAGGGAGGCTAGCCCTGGTGCTGACATGCAGCGAGGGATACTTTCTAAACCTATGGGCTATTCATGAAGGAAAGCAAAGAGGCTTCCTTTTACCCTTGTTAGTCCCAGCTGCTAATGCACTTTGGTGCTTTGGTTTTATTGAGGCAGACCGCAGGCTCTGCTGTCAGGGCTGCTTGGTAACAGGACTGAGGAGAAGGCAGTGCATCAGTGCCTTTGGTTTTCCTACCCAGTGACACAAGCATCATCACTTGCCACAATGCCACTGAGGCTATAGGTCTCCTGGTACCTTCAGTAGATCTATACTTGGATTCCTCAGAAGAAAATATGTACAAATTTGTTCAAGATAAATGCTGCAGACAAGTAGCCCATGGGGGCAATCCCCTAAGAAAACCAATGCAAAGCCAGCACAGAAAGATTCTGCAGCCACTCAAGGTTTGCTAGTGCCTCTGCTCTATTAGTCTCCTTTACCTGGGTCAGTTACATCCGAACACAATGGCAAGTTCTCCTAGAATTTCTCTTTACATACTTATCACACAGCTCATACACTTTCATTTTTTCAATCTTCTGGACTACATTAAAATAACTCAGTTCCACTGGGGACATCTCCGATTACTCACTTCTAGTTTAGTTCCTCATTTGTCTTCAGAGGGGAAAGAGGTTCAAACTTGAAATCTGAATCTTCAGGGAGTGTTCAGACCTGGGACTTGAACTGCTTTCTTAAGTAAACAATCCTGTATCCCCAGTCCCTTCTCCAGAGTAGACACAGTGCTGCTCACCATGGCTGTGGCTTACTGTCAGCTACCTGTCCTGGTGTCCCACTCTGCCTCAACACCACAGCCCCAAAATTCAGCTGAACTGAAACATAAGAAAAAGGGAAGTCACGTTGGTTTGCACTGTCTCCATATTAACCTTGATTTTAAATATCTTTGTTTCTGCAAGGAATGCAAGTCATTCCTCCAGATCCCTCTTTAAGCACAGTGTGTTATATTTCAAAGGCATGTTAGGCTTTCTTCCAGTCTCTGGTGCCCAAACAGGATGAATCTGCATAAAAGGATGTCCACAAATGAGAAAATAGGACCAGGTCCACTGATACCTTCAGCTTGTGCATGAGAGAGCTGAGGGGGCAGTTCATCTGCAGTTTCCTTGTATTTAAGCCAACTTGAACTGTTGGCACTTATCCCAGCATAGCTGAAAACAGTTTGGGTATTAGCAAGGTACAGCTTGAGACACCCTTTATTCCCTGGATGTTTTTCTGGCTCAGCTGAAGAAATCAGATCCAAGCTTCACCCCACCGAAGTAGGCCAAATTGGAATGGAGCAGGTAAAAAACCCTCTAAGCAAAACAAACAAACAAAAAAAACCCATAAAAACATACCCTGTAGATAAACAGTCATCAGGATTACCAAAACAAAGCAGAAAAAGGTGGTGGGTAACATTGGATGGCATCAATTCACTAGGAACTCTAGATGTTTCTTAGGACACTCTCAGAAATGGGTACCAGTGGTCCTGAGTCTCCTGACAAACCAGCATAACTATTACAGACTCCAGCGATTCTTTCACCTGCACTGCCAGGAGTGGAGCTGTTGCAGCACAAGCAAACTAGCAAGCAGCAACAAGGCTTTACTGTGGGTCGGATTCTACCATCCATGCTGTTTCTCCATCCTCCCAAAGCCAGACCCCACTCCTTGTCGCTGCTTCAACCAGGCATCCTCAACCAGGCCCCTCCTTCACCCAAAGCCCCTCTCCCACACGCCTCAGGGCTATTTAACCACTTAGCAGGATGAGCTACAGCTGCACATCGTCCATGTCAATCAACCCCCTGCCTCTCAGGCAAGGCCACAGCTGCATGTTATCAATGCCAATCAACCCACTGCCTCCATTCCTCTACATGGAGCCATTAATTCATCCAGCCATAGGAGTGCTTTCAGACCTTAACTATCAGAAGACACCCTGCTGGAGCTCCTGTGAAGGTCCAGTTACATACCCACCTCATTTGTGTGCACGGTTCTGACATGTGTGTGGACCTATGCATTATTCAAACTACAACCAGGGGAATACCCAGCTGATCATACCTACACACACCTCACACATGTACAGGTGATAGTATTTTATATGACACACAGGATCATAAGTCTCCTTTTGATACTCTGGCTTCCTTTTTAAAATACTGTTCCCAAATTATTCATAAACGACATATGGCAGAAATTGATATAAAACATGAGGATAAAATAAATTATAATGTCAAGTTAATAAAAATGCAGAAGTACCCATGCCATCCTCCAGGCCTGGTAGAAGAGTGCTCAAGCGGGTAAGCCCACCTGATGGAGAGTCATTTTGTGTGTATGTTTGGAGGTCTCACGCACCTTGGGGCATCCTGGCAGACTCCAGTGAAGCAGTCCTGCAGTGGGAATACCTTTATACCTCTCCTGCCCCCTTTATAAAATGACACATTGATCTCCGCCTTGTATTTACGACAGCCTTTACATTGAAATAGATCACCTTGAGATTTGGTTCAAACACAGCAAGTCCCCTGAGTTTTTTCCCCAGCTGTTACAGAGGAAGAAAATTGTTTAAACACTCACTTCATGGAAGCTGCAGACAAAGGCATTGCCTCTTCCCAGATGTGGATTCTGCCTGACTTTGAAGTGAATCTTTAGAGCCATCCTTAAGACCATTCTGCATGAGTACATGTCATTAGGTAAAACCGTTAATTGTCCTAGTTTCCAACATAATGTGCATTAGAATCATTAAGATTCACTGCTGTGGCAGATTTTTCTCCAGTTATTCAGTCTGCTTTAAAAGGAAATGTACTATCTGAGTCTCTGAGGTCTTGAGTATTTTCACCTGTCCCATGGAAAGTTGCCATTTAGTCTGATGGAAGCAGGAATCAGACTCAAGAGGTTCCCCTGGCATGAAGGAAGAGTCACAGGTGAAAAGCCTAAAAGGATAAAGAGTACACAAATATTTTAATCTCTTAGAGTTAAGGGAACATGGTCACTTTTCTGGGTAGTGGCAGCTTAAGTTTACTCTCTGCACTTTAAAATGTCATAGTGTGCTTTAGGCAGCCAGCTCCATACTGACAGGCTGATTATTGCCTGGAGTAAACAGGAGCATTCCTTCAGTGGTTGAAGGCTATAGAGAAGTGTTGGGGTCACTTTGTTTACTCTGGAGCAGTAGCCCTTTTTGCAAAATGCTGTCTGCTCCAGTCCTGTTCGAGTCCTCCCAGTTTTAATATAGCAGAGTCCGCTGACAGGGACACTGAATACCACTAATAGGGATTTCAGGGATGCTGAAATAATCTCTGGCACCTTCCCCAACTGAGATTAGAAATTACCCCTAAATTTACAGCTCAATATTAGCTTCATATTCCAGTTTTGTTTTCTTTTTTCAACTAGAAGGTCTGTTACGTCCCCACAATTCTCCTGGCTGGTTCACAACTAGAGAAATACATAAGAGGTCAGAAAATTTATTTCACTGCTTCAACAAGAAATTAATAGAATTGATTAGCCACAGTATCTCAAGGCTTAGATCCATGCTTTGCAGAAGAAATTCATAATATCCTGAAACTTGAAATCCTGAAATATCATTTCACTGCTGTGAATAAGACCAAATCAGCTATTCGTTGCACTCAGTAAAGATACAGTATAGTGAAGAGAATGATAAGCCTAGCTCGCTGTTAGCAGTGTAACGAAAGCAGCAAACCATGACAAGGTTAATCCCTGCCATTAAGAGTGACTATAACACACCTTGTTGATATTAATAAGGTCTTTGAGCTTTATTTTATAAAAGGCTTAATAAGTCATAGTGTGAAGTTGACCCAAATGCTGCTGATGCTTTTCTGTCATCGTATGATATGCCTACTTTGCAACTGGTAGAGTAGGATGCTCTGTAGACCCCGTTTCTTAATCACAGATTAAAGCAGCTATCGTGGTTGTAGATATAGAAAACTCTAAGAAATAGTGTGCCTCTTACAGAGTTTTATAGCGTCATTCAAGACCTGTTTCGAGACCCACAGCAGAGTCTATGGGACTCACAATCATGATTCTAGCCCCTGCACCCCTTCTTTCCTGCATTTCATTTCTCTGCTATAAAAATGAAATCTTGTCAGCAATACTTTTATTTAATCTATCCCTTTATTGCTAATAAGAAGGCAGTATCTTTAATGGCTACTCCACTGAAATCTAGCAAGTTTAAAACCCCTAACAGAGCAAAATGTGTGCTTGAGCAGTCACCCAGGAAGTATGCACTATCACAGCTCTTACCAAACTGCAACTGTGGTATATTTTTAAGTGCAAAATTTGAAGATAAATTGCAAATATTTCCCAGCGAATTGTGCACTCAGTGCTCTGAGGGTTTGGGGGTTTTGTTGACTATTCCCTGAAGCCTTATTAGGTGTCCTCTCTGTCCAACACTGTTCCACAAGTAATTCATGTAAGTAGTCTGCAGATTGTACACCAGCAATCTACTGGATGTCAGCAAACTGGTAGCTGAGCCCTGTTGACTCATTTTAATCAGATATATCAGACACATTATATTCTACTGTTTTTTCCCTATGGTCAAATCACTGGTATAAATATTCACATCTATCAGTTTTAAGGTCCAGAGCAAAGTTATTCATGATTTACAGCAGCCCTGTAAGAGAGAACTTCCAGTAAAAAACTGTGAGGCCAAGATGTCATCCTTAACCAAATCTCTCCAAAAAGTCATCCCTTCAATACCGTAAGTAACAAAGTAACACCTAGTTATGGGAAGGTACAGAGAAGAACAGCAGCAACAAAGTGGTCATATGCTACCACAACTCCTTACTGCACTCTTATCCCAGCTCATTGTATCTCATCCACTTATTTTTTTCCTTATCTATTAAACTGAGATCTCCTGAGCTATGTGGTGTTTGACATAGTACCTCACGCAAGAGGGCTCAATTTAAGACTATGCAAATATTAAATTTACTGCCAGGTTAAATGCCCACCAACACTCATGAGATTTGCTGTGAAGAACACAAAAATGAAGACAACTACAGCTGAGAAAAAATATTGGGTTTGTTTGGTTGTTTTTTTCTAGGCAAGCAGCTCTCCTGGTAGGTGTCATGGTTTAATCCAGCAGGTAGCTAAACACGGCACAGTCACTTGCTCACTCCCCCTCCCACCCAGCTCTGCAGTGGGATGGAGGAGACAATTGGAAAAAAAAATTGTGGGTTGAGATAAAGACAGTTTAATAGGACAGATATGGAAGGGAAAATAACAATAGCTATCATTATTATTATTATCATCATCATCATCATTAACAAAACAAGTGATACACAATGCAATTGCTCACCACCCACTGACCAATGCCCAGCCAGATCCCAAGCAGCAGCCTCCAGCCACCTTTCCCCCTAGTTTATATACAGAGCATGATGTCATATGGTATGGAATATTCCTTTGGCCTATTTGGATCAGCTGTTGTGGCTGTGTCTGCCCCCAGCTTCTTGTGCCACCCAGCCTACTTGCTGGTGGGGTGGGGTGAGAAACTGAAAAGTCTTTGACTTTGTGTAAACACTGCTTAGCAACACCTAAAACATCAGTGTGTTATCAACATTATTCTCATCCTAAATTCAAAACACAGCACTGTACCAGTGACTAGAAAGAAAATTAACTCTATCCCAGCCAAAACCAGGGCAATGGGAGAAAGCAGAAAAGCTTAAACTTCTTGGTTGACAAATTGAAAGTAAAGCTAGCACAAAAAGTGACGAGATGACCTTAGGCAGAGTAACATTTCTCACCTACTGTTTTGTACAGTTGCCTGCTATTGCTCTTGGTGTATTGCTCTTGCTTTCTCCTCTCCCCAGCAGAAAGTCAAAAGCTCTTTTCTGAATTTTTTTTGATGCTATCTCATCAATCCTGCTCTAAGGTAAGCAAGTTATAATTATGCTGTAGAATGGACAAGAGAAGTGGCTGCAAAGTGTATTATTAAGTGGTTTCTGATGGCTTTGTGGTAGATCTTTGTCTCCAGGGGAGCCTACTTCAGCCTCACCTCTTATTGCCATTAACATATAACCCAAAACAGCCCATTTCTTGGATACACGGGGAATACAGTATCAGTGAATCCATATACCAGGCAGCTTTACTGCCCTTTGCTTCACTGGTTTGTTGCTAGCAATCTTTGATTCTGCATATGTGAAAAATTGAGTGCAAAATGCCACAAATTATTGCTGAAATATTTATGAACACAGAAAGGTAATTATAAGGTTTGGGATGCTGTTATCATCACGAGTAATGCTATGGATGTGACCTTCTCAGCACAGCTCACTAAGTGCCACTGGAATTTCTGTTGAAAAATTATTCATCCCAGCAGAAGGTCACACCATCTTGGTGGGTTAAGTCACAAATTTCCCAGAGAGTGTGTGAGCATGTGTTTGGATTTAAGGAAACAACCCCCTCCCAAAAGTTAATGAGGGAGGTTGTTACAAGGTCTAAGCAAAGCAATTATTTTAAACTACAAGCCAACAAAACATTCCCTTTGTTTGTTTTTCTCTGGGTTGTCCTTGACTTTCAGAGGCTGGAAGACAGCTGCAGGCAGGAGGGCAGCCAAGCTAGCCAAGGAGGAGCTGCAATTAGCTTCAAAAACCCCTCTGAGCAGTACAGGGAGGCACAAGAAAAGCCCTCCCAAGGCTTTGGTGGGGAATAAGGCACCCGTATATATTTTTTTAACATGATCTGCCCCTAAGTTCATCTGCTAAATCAAAGGCAAGTCCTGCTGGAAAACAAGCAGGAAATGAGACAATGCCAAAGATAAGGTTATAAAGGAAACTTGGGAGGGAACAACATGAACAGCCAATAACTCAGGACCCCATCTGCCTGACAGATCCAGCAAGTAAGATTTACCTTCCCCAGGAAGAGCCCAAAAACCAAGGGAAAACTGAAATGCTCAGAGATATGCAGGAATGTGGGGTTTCAGCACATGCACAGAGGCACCCTGCAAAAAAAGACAAGGCTGCTTCCCATGAGAAGAAGTGAGAGCAAGCAAGGGGAGAGAAACATACTAACCCAGACAACAAAAAAGCAGAAATGACTCCCAAAGTCCAACCTGAGAAGATTCAAACCAAGTAGAGTCACTCTGGGTGAAACGTAGACTGCTTCACCACCCTGCCAGATTCATCAGGTGAGCTCCTGATCTTGCTTCTGTTCCCGCTCCTGCCTTCACATCAGGTGAAATGGGTACAGAGGTGCTATCAGCAGCTTGAGATCTCTATGTCCCCATCCATGGGTTCTGACTCTTGGTCAGAGGAATCTCTAGCTCAGCTTATGAAATGGATGTACTTTATTTGTTTGCTTCTCCTGCTGCTCCTGGTACAGGATTTCCCCCACTGCCAGCCCTGCTAGAGTGAGGAGGCTGGTGCACTGAGACAGACCCCATGGCGGCTGATGGCAGCACTTCTCTGCAAGTCCAGTGTCAGGCTTCCAGTGGTGAAACAAATACAGAAAAGAGAGAACAACTAGTGGAAAAGGAAGTCCAGGATGAAATAACCAAAAAGTGGGGGGAAAAGGAGTGAGGAGGAGAGCAGAGAAAGCTGTGTAAAGGGGGCCAAAAGAAAAAAGAACATTTCACTTTATATTTTAGTCCTTTTCTTTCTCTCCCACCTGTTTCTTTTTAAATATTGCACAGTTTCTGTGACACAATAGCCAATATAATACCATTGTTCTGTTACACCCTCAGACATAATACCTGAGACCTGTATTTCTTTTGTCATCAAAGAACAACTAAAAAAAGAATGGTAAGACAAAAGAAGTAGGATAGGATTGACTTTGGGGTGCAATAGTCTTGGAAAATGCCTAAGGCTTCCAGACCATCTTAGAGAAACCAGAGTGTCACATTTACTCTTCAGTCATTTTGCACTAACTGAATGCAATATGGCCCTTCTCCTGCCTGGAAAACCTTTTGTAATAACTCGTAATCTCTCTCTTTTTTTTTTTTTTTTTTCCTCCTTTCTCCAAGGTTTCTGACATGCATGGAGGAAAATGGTCTAATACAGAAGAATTGAATGTAAGCCTACGTTGGGGGCACTTAGGTACCATACAAGGTAGTACGTACACATGCAAGCAGAACACACTGCTGATACTGGATCACTCTGTCTGAGTGTTCATAGTCAAATGCTTCTTTATGCCCCATTTCAAGTGAGATTGACTATGCAATGAAAAGTCTGATTTTAGTTATTTTGATGTAAATCTAGCTAATTTTGTTGTGGTGCATCTAGTTTCTCCAAATATGAAGGTAGACAGCAGGTGAGAGTTTCCTCAAGATTTCACCCAGAAATATTTCCAACCTAGATGAACACAGTACAGTCTAAAAAATTGACTGTAATGTTAAATTGTGATGCCTATAAAAATAATTTTTAATTAATTTCTCTGATGTTCAAAGTCAATTTGCCATCGGTGTATCTTAGGTTTTATGTTCTCTGCCCAGTATTGATTACATACTTAATTCCAGTAGATTAAAAGGTTTATTCTTGCTAATCTATTTTTTACTGGTTTAATGGATTTGGGCATAACAAATTCAAAGATGATCTTTATTCTCAGACCCCAAAATATGTACTTAGAAGTATATAAAAAAATTTAATCACACTGCTCCACGATTCCTACTTAAAAATCTATTTTTCCTTGAAGGAAGGGAACAGTTTTTTCTGTAAGAAGGGAAAAGTTGTATATCAACATTCAAATCAAATGAATCTTACTCCCGCAAACTTAGCAGAGATTTAATGAGATATGTCACACTTTGGTGTACATTGATGAGAAAACTGACAAAAAATGGTAAAATTGTGCATTTTATTCTAATTTGGCAATATTGGTCATGCAAATCCAAGTCTTTTGGCAAAGGCAATGTCAGAGAAAAGCCCCTGATAAAAACTGCTGTTATATAATTGATGTAAAGCAAACATAGTAAAGACATTGCTATGTATTCCTTAAACGAAGCAGGTCATATCTCAGAAGCAAGGAGATTTACTACAAACTTACAGAAAGATTTGTAGCTTTAAACTGATAGGATGTGCAGCCTTCCATTCTCTAAGCATTGTATGCCTGAGGGAGGTTTTGTTGACTTGAATAGATTTACTCCCAACTGGTACCAGCCTAAGTGAAAAAAAATCAAGCTTTGTATGTAGACATTCTGCTGGTTAACTAAAAACCTGAGGGAAAATTGGATGATGGCATTCCTCATATTTTCTCCACCCCTAAGATGTTGCAAGATATGATCAAATGCAATGCAAGATGCTTAATCTTATTTGCATATTTCCCCATCACTCTATGCAAGATGCTGGGAAAAAGTTAAATAAAGCAAGTATTGCTTTGCCTGGATAATAAATGTAAACTATCTTAAGGTGTGTTCAAGGACAGTTCTGCTCATTTCAGACTTCCTTTGGTGGTTCAGGATTTGCAATTTATTCAACCACAATTGTTATGCAGGACACTGAAAGCTATTGAAAATTTCATAACATTTGTACTTGAAAATCACAAGAGGGTAGCAGTACAAGTATGATTACTTTGGTTTAAACTATATTAATGCTACAGATTATTTTTTTTTAAGTGTAATTCATTTTTGGCTTACTTGTGGTGACTTGCAGAGTGGTTAATTACTGCTTGGAGGCAAAAATTGCGGCACAGAGGTCATTAAAAAAAGAAAGATTTAGGGAGTGCAAAAAAAGTCAGGTTTTTTAGAACTGGTTAATTTGTCCAGAAGGGGATACATTTTACAGCATGCATAAAGCAGAAATATTTATCTTGAAGCAAAACCACAATATTTTCCTTTCTGTTTTTAAAACAAACCATTTGGTTGTTCTATAATATTGTTAGACAGATCTTTTATTGATACTAGTTTCTATTACAATTCTTTCCCTGCCATTGAATTTGGAAATTTTTAGGTTATTTGGCATGATGATACAAATACTTCTCAGCTCTCCCTCAAATTCTGTTGATCATGCAAAAAGAAAATATTCCAAAGAAAATGTGATGAATCTGTCAGAAAAAGAAAAAAAATAATCCTAAGTATTTTTATGTTTTAAGTGCATTAACTTCATATTCCACCCAAATAGTCTTGAATTTGACACCTGCCTTCTTAATTCAGTACATTTCTTGTTATCAGCATCATGCCTAAACTTGACCATCTCCTGTTTCCCATAGATTTTGTTGAAAGCTTGTAGAAACACAAGCACCTTGCAAAATCTGATCCAGCAAAGCGAGTCAGGTTCTTAGGTGAGCACCACAGCCTAATCACAAACCAAGCAAACAAATGGGCTATCTCAAGAACTGATTAGAAACAGGATTTGCTTTTGCAGTTGAAAGCTGAGACACTGCCTGCCTGAAAGCTGGTAAAACACAGGAGCAGAGAACAGGAGTCTGTTACATCAACTTAGTTAATGGAAACCAAGGAAAAAGCATTGTCTCAAATGTATGGGAGCCCAAACAGCTTATTTTTTAATGGGAAACATAAATACTTGTGTTTCTGGGAGTAAAATAGAGGTGTTGAATTTTGAGAATTTAACAAGAAAAATGTGTGGTTCTGGTTTAAGTGCTCAGACTCCTACTCAGAGAAAGAAACTTGTACTGGATATATATCACTCCAGCTGTATTGCATGAAATTAAGAGAGCCTACTGGTTTTTTTCTTCCCTGCACACAAAAAGGCACTTTTCTCCATCTCTTTCTACTTAATCCAAGGTTTAAATCAAGATGGCTGGTAAAGGCAGAGAGCCCTGCCCTCATCCCTGAGCACCTCTTTGTTTGCCAGGATTCCACCAATAAGTAACTTTTCAGTGTGCTAGGCTATAGTCTGTCCTCAGTAAATTGAAGCAAAAGTGAAGCCATTGGAGATTTACCACAGTACCTGGCTTCCTGATATCTCAAAGTAGTAATTTTGTTATTAATTCGACTAATTTAAGGCTCAGACCTTTAGGAGAACTGGGTTCTAACAGGCTCTGAAATAGATTTTGCTTTAATTAGGTACTCTGCCTCTCCTTTGAAAACAGATATGCATTCACTTTTTACATTTCTAGGATCTTTACTAGTGCCAGCACAGGCTCCTCAGTTAAAAGTGGTTTATGTGCATATTGGATGAGCTATGTATTATGATTCCTTATGTTGGTTTAAGGTCTTTTCTCTAGGTATTTTATATTTATCAATATAACATAGGAATGGCCATACCAGGTCATATCAAAGGTCCAGTTGCTCATTTTCCTTTTGTGATCACAGCCAAAAGCAGATGCTTAATATAAAATGTAAGGATGGCATGGAGCGTTACTTTCCCATTATAGGCTTTCAGTTTCCATGATCTGTGACTCAAAGAAGTCAGCGTAACGTAAGAGATACAGAGAAATGCACATAAAGGCCTTTCAGTCATTATATTTCTTTGACTCTGTATATTCCAGAGTTGGATGATTTGCAAGGATAAAAAGAAAAACAGCTCTCTGCTGCCTCTAAGGGAGAAAGGGGAAAAGCTAATTTGGGCATACTATATTTATGCAAACTAAATTCAGCCCAATGAATCTATGCTGCCTGTTGTGATTTTAAAAAGGACGTTAAATGGTACATGAGAATGTATTTCTCAAAGGGGGACTGAAACTCTAAAAGCATGGCCCGTGTGCACTCTGTCCCTGCCATAGCACCCCAAAGCTGCACTCCCATGCACCCAAGCAATCGTAGGCAAGTGGGAAAGAAATACTGCTAATATGTTCCGTGAGGTTTTCACTGTTAAGTTTCTACTGCCTTGAAGTTGAAAAGATCAGGATGAAAGACTGATTTCCACAATTATTACCTTTAACCCAATCTAGCTCTTAAGATTGCCCATGTTGGCAAAAGTATTAGACCCAGGTTGCTTTATAGATTAAACTGAGAATCATTTAATTGAATTGTGTGTTCTGTCCTTGTTCATGGACTCAGACTCCTGATTTTTTGATTTCTGCATCCAGAATTCGTCATTCAAACATGTAATTTTATTAAAATTATTTTTCTCTTTTTAGTGTCAATATCTCACTTCGGCTGTTAAGAACATTCATTACCAAATATAGCAGGGGTCCTCAAACTACGGCCCCCCAGGGTCCTCAATCCGGCCCCCCGGTATTTACAGAACCCCCGCCAGGGGCTGGGGGGGGAAACCAAGCAGCCGCAGATGGCTGCCTGCCACTGCATCCGCGCGCCGGCCCCCTGGTTAAAGAGTTTGAGGACCCCTGAAATATAGTGATACCAAATACAGTTCAGATTCTCAGAAGTACACGAGTTACTATGTTATCTACGCACACATGCCTTTACCCTCCTTTCCCATCTTTACGCATACCTTTCTTTTCTTCCCTTCTCTTCCATGCAGCTCTGTTGGGACTAATTCCATCATTAACACACCAGGGAGGCTGCACATGGAGGCAAGAGGGTGCAGAGCACTAGTATAACATACGATGTACAAGGACTTGTGCAGCCTCAAGAAGCCTGTGCTCAACAGAGCAGATGGCTTCACACCAGGGCTGTCATCCAGGAACTAGAGATTCATGTTTGACCAGAAACAAAAAAGTTAAAAGATGTAGAAGCATGCTTTCTACATCTAATTCAGTATATCTGGGTTAAGCCAAAGGCTTTAAACAGCTCTTTAGTCTGGATGCCGAAAACACTAACGTATGTATTGATGTAGAATTTTGAACAACAAACCCACCAACGAATGAATATTTCATTTCAGGACATTTGCTGGAATCCCTCAGGTTTTCCTTTCCCTCTTCTTGCTTTGGCCCAGGAATCACAGGGCTTGAATTCACAGCCCGCAGCCCTGGCCTCACCCCCGGGTAAGACAGCTTGGTGCCATTCAACTCTGGTATGATGTTCTAAAAGAGGGAGACCCACTAACGTTGCTCACCCTCAAGAAACAAGACCAAGCTTATTTTGTTTCCTTGGCATGGAACTTATATCTATGCACAAATGATAATACTTGTTTATCAAACATGAAAAGAACAGAGATACTCTAAAACAGAATATATATGCCTGTAAATTCTTCTGGGAGTACAAGACCTAACACAAGGGGGCTGATAGGAGCCTTTAAACTCTGTTAGTATTAAAAAAATTTCATAGCCCCATGTATCCAGCTGTCCACTCTCATGATTTTATCAAGAATCTCCCTGTAGTGGACATGACATTCTCTTCTGCCTTCTGGAGATTACATGACAATTTCCACTTCCATTTTTAATGAAAAAAGCTCCCAAGTTCACAAAGAAGATCTTGAAACAAGGAACAAAATATAAGCAGGAAATAAAAAGACCACATTTTTTAAATTGATTTTGAAGCCTGTCTCACCAGAGTCTGAAGGCATCCCTTATGATTTCAGGCTGATGATTATTGCAAGCAGTTGAGGCTTAGCTCTGTGGCTGGCTCTGACCCCTGCGAATTTGTACAGAGCTGGGATTTAGGATCTTGGCTCCTGGTCTGACTAATCTTGGAAATAAAAGACATGTAATAGGGAAGAAAGTACTGCTTGGAAAGCAAGATGTCTAGCACCCAATGCAGGGCAGAGCCAAAAGAAATAATCTGGACCTGATGGATGAGCCCCCAGCAGAGACAGAAATGGTATCAGTATCTTGGTTCCAGTACATCTGGCTGTGGTCCTCACCAGCCATAAATCGCTTTGGGATTCTTCAAGCTAAAGAGACTTCCCTGAGTACCAGTTATCATTACTGTGCCATACAGATCTGTTTTCACAGCTGGATGCCCTGATGCCCACAGCTAGTGCTGCTTGAAGCAGCGCTCATTCAAGCCACCTGCCAATGCAACTTCATAGATCAGCCAAATGCCAGGATTGAAAATGTTTCTTTACCTTAAAATTAGTTTCTTTGCAATTTAAATTGGACACATCAGCCTAGTTTTTGATGTCCTTAGTGGCAGTTTGAAGGGCACCTCAAAAAGAGGAAACCCTGGCCAGACAACGCTAGCACTTTATGCATTGACAATAAATCTCCCAACACCTTAATTTGCAATACAAGAAAAAATATCAGAACTTTAAAAAAGGTAATTAATTTCTACACTGATAAGAATCTCCTTTGTAAAACAGAAAAATGTATTCACTCTTCCCAGACTTAAACCATTAACCACCGTTCTGAAATAGCTTATCTCAAAACCCCTCTCCCTGCTTCATTCAGTGCCAAGATTTAATAAGGCTGAGTTAGGTGGAGACCAAGGGGCTGGAAAGCCTTTTACAAAGGGGACAGGTAAAAGTTCGTACTTCCCATTAGCCAGTTTGAAGTAGAGGGAGTGAGCTGGCTTTTACCCTCCCTTTGGTAATTTAAGCATTTGCATTGGAGTGTCTGGGAGTTACTTCTTTCCTCCCTCACAGATGGCTCTGACTTAAGGATGTTGCTTTGGGAGATCAGGAAGCAATTTTTCAAGCTGGGCCTGTATGGACTCTCAGCTTATTCCATCTTCCTCTTAGCACCATAAAAGCACAGTTAGGGCAATAGATTTCAAAGTGTAACACTGCCGTTAAAGCACTTCACAGAGACATTTAGCTCAACACGCTGAGTTGCTGCCTGAGGAGACACGGGGGAGTTCACTGCACCACCATGAGACCTGGAGATGGAAAGGGGCCCTGCACGTAGTCCTGTCTGTGTTACCACACTGGTGGGAACTCCGGGAACTCATGTCCTGGAGCAACTTGGAAAATAGCTGGTACACCAATTTAATAAACTCACAGCTTATGTTGTCTTCAGTTGCCCACATGTCTGGATCAATGGCTTACTGTTCAATCCATTTCTAATGTGGTACTGGAAACTGCACTTATATTTTAGCTGGTTTGGAAATGCAACTGCTTACCACTCTGCACTGTTTCTCTATAGATTTCAAAGCACTTTGCAAAGCAGAGACGTTTACAGAAAGGAGAAACTGAACACAAGGTAGAGTTACCCACATGTGTGCAGCTGATCACTAGCAGAGCAACCCAGAAACCCTGAATCCTCACCCATCCACGTGGCCCTGCAGTACCCTCTTTGTCCTTGTCCAGTTTGAAAGGCAACAGACCTTTTATTCAGTGAGTAGCAGGCTCCTTGGCTGTCAGTCACCAAATGGACATTGTTACCTTTTTTTTAACAAAAAAGTTCTGAGAAGATAAATTAAATTAACACTTTACCTTGGCTTTGGATTGTTCACTGAAACTGTCAGCTAGGACTGGACCTGTAGCTGAATTTGTATACAGTGACACAGATAGCTCATTCAGAGGAGAATCCCATTTCCAGTGTAGGAATAAGATATCATCTATCCACCGTGTCTGGGGGATGTGGGGGAAGCTGTGCCTGCTAGGACAAGGCTGATGCCTTTCAGCCAAGACACACATGCCTTCAAGAAGGCAGGTAATATTTTTAACATAGGCTATCTGAAAGGGGGAGCTTTAGTTTCCAGGGTAGTCTTTACTGGTCTGCCTTCACTAGTTTGGCCTCTGTAGCCATGTTAAGTTGCTCTTGATCTATTGCTTTTATAGACCTAGGGGGAAAAAAAATCCTTATACTTCATGTATATACCTCCCCATCACAGTGCATAACCAGAGACAGTGGTCAGGACACAAGTCTTGAGCAAGATCATCTGATTATCTCGTGGTCATTCATAGGCGGCACTAGAGCCAAACACACAAACCGCTCCTGCAAGCACAGACACTTTGCCCAGTCTTATAAAGGACTCTATTTCACTCCCAAAGGCTTCCAGGACTCAGCTTCTCAGCCTGCCTATCTCCTGCTATGCATATGTTGACAACTGTTTTTTCCTCATCTGTATATTCAAAGCAGAAGCTAAGAATGCAAAGGTTATTCACTTCCAAAACCCTCTCTCCATGGACAGGTCTGCAATGTCTCTGATGATGAATAGCACCATGCTGGCATGCAAATTTGCTAAATGTAACCAAGGAAACAGGGTCCTTACTAATACCACACACTTCTCAGAGCATTTGCTGGAGGCAGAATAGCATCTCTGGTATCTGTATGCTGTCACTCACCTCTGGGAATGCAATGTAAAAATAATTACATATGTATAATGAGGAATAGGAAAGATACATGTTGTATGTAAATATAGCCAGACAGTCCTCTCAATGAATGGACTGATTTGATGAGGAAAGCTGATGGAGCAGAATAGCAGTGCTGATTTGGTTTTGATTCCCAGTGGAAAACATTAGATATGCAGGAAATACACCACTGCTCAGGCCATCTAGATAGCATTTTGTTGTTAACATATATCTGGCCATGTGGATGTGTTTAACATGCTGTGGGCCGGATCATGGAGGTATAACCATAGCACACTTGAAAATGTAGAGCAAGCTTATGGCATGTGTGAGCATCAGCGCTATCTTAAACAAACAAACCCCAAACAAACAAACAACACAAAAACTTAAAGTCTTGAGACAGCCTGAATGGCAGAGGGACTGATGAGAGGAATTGGGAGTTAACTAGGAGAAAGCTTGTGGCTGCCGGGGTATGCCCGTCATCTGTTATATACCCAGATAAGCACTTGATGAAGGGGACATGAAACAGGGAACAATCTGGGGAGGAACTCAAGAAGGGATGAAACTTAAGCCTGAGTTTGGGTGAGGCTCATGGTCTGTGTGGATGCAGCATACCTTTCATGGGGTGCTGTCCCTCATGTCTTCCACCGTGTCCATCCCAGCACCAGGCCACGCTTAGTAGTCCTCTTCCAGCTTAACTACTTCTCAAAAAGCCATACCAGGACAAGAGGGCAAAGGGAGCACACTGATCTGTGAGAAGAACAGAATTTATTCCTTTGTGGGAAATCTGTAACACAGACATGATGTCAGTGTAAGCCAAGCTAACATATGAAACTATGGGAAAGTCAGTGACACAAGGCAGGGGCAGGCAACCACTTGGCAGAACAACTGTGAAGATACAGGGTCAACACACAGTTCTGAGGCAGCAAAGAGACTGTGGGGAGGGGACCATGGCAGAGCCAGTAAACATAGAGGAGGGAGAGGAGGGGAGCTATGTGACTGTGTGTTGCAGACCCCTGGAGTTAGGTCTTTCCAGGATGAACAATTTTTTTTATTTAGAAAAAGTTAAGTTAAACCAAAAAGAAACAAAACAGGTTGCTAGGATCCCCTTGTCTTCTCTTAATCCCTGGCATTTGTCTCCTGACTCACTTGGTTCTTCATTGGGTTCTTTAGGTTTAGAGCTCACAGCTCAGCTGTGCTAATCCTAAACCCAAATGATCAAAAATCTTTAGACAGAAGAAAACATTCTACCACTTACTCAGTAGCCTGTAATATAAAGAATCTGAATCTATATCTATGAACAGGACATGAATAAGTGAAGGAACAAAGATGTCATAGTATCACTGATAATGAATGAAAACATTTTAGCTGCTGCAAGTGAATTGCAAAAATGGTTGGCCATTCAGTACATTTTGAAGGAGAACTGCAAAACCTGGACATGCACCCAAAGTTTCTGGAAATTTATCTAAAGCACCCCAGAATGGTAGTGGTAGGAAATGTCAAGAAAAAATGTCTTTCAATGGTGTTCAGTATTTTCTGACATCTTTTAGACCAGCAGTATCCAAAAAATACCTGTGGTATTTTGGTAATTCCGCTTTCCCTCACATAGATTCCAAGAAGTGCCAACATGTGAGAAAATGTAAAATTCAACACTATTCCTAACCTCAAAAAAATTTCATATTTGGCTCATTTGCTGAGGGAAAAGCTCAAGTTAAATGGCATTTTCCATGGAATGTGTTGTTCATCTCTACTGATGAGTCCTTCATGACTTTTACAAAAACCACAATGCACTTTGTACCAGCTGAACTTCTGGCACTGTTATTTTGCACTATTTAGACAAACACATTTTGTTTTCTCAATTAATTTTCTCAAAAGGATATTATACGAAACAAAGCTACCTTCCTTATGTAAGTGGTGGTTTATACTTGGTAATGACCATCAGATCCTTATCCATGTCTCAAGCCTAGCAACTGCAAAGATCTGTATGACTCAAAAGTCTAACAATAGAGGCTAAACAATTTTGAATGTAGATGATACTGAGTAAAATCCAGCACAGCCCTAAAAGTAGTTCTGTGTAAATGCCACATGTTTATTAGGAGGCTTATGAAAGGAATTTGGGCTCCAAGTTCTGCACGTTCATGACAAAAAAGCCTCATATGGCATCATGATGCTATGGAGAGACATCAAAACTGGGTAAAGACTGGTTGAATGTGGAACAACTGAAAAAAAATTTTCCATGAGATAGCATCGATGCCAGGATAAAATACAAGAAAGGTGGCATGTTAGCTAGAGGAAACATATTAGCCATTAGTGATCTGTGGTTTCAGCTTATTAGGGGATAGTTGAAGTACAGCAGTGAGCCATTTGACATTAAGCAAAAAAAATTCAATAATTTATACAAAATTATAACCCAAATATCATTGTCACTAAGGAAATCTTTGAAATATTAAACAGATAGACACTTTAGAAGAATAGAGAAACAAGGAGTATATTCTTAAGAAAAGACAGACATATATAACATAATGAATGATACCAGCAATGCCAAATGGGCTCTCTTACTTTCTTCTTAATTTACCTTCGGCCATACTACAAGAACAAATAAGTACTCAAGAAATGTTAAAAGGTAAATCAATGAAAACAGATAAAAAAAATACTCTTTATAAAAAATCTTTGCATATCTATAGCACTTTTCCTTGAATTATTTCAAACCACTTTAATGAAGTTAGGCCTCAGACTTACATTCAAGAAGACTAAAACACAAGTAGGTGATTTGCAAAGGCCATACAGAAAGTTTGTACGGTAGTTGAGAGGGGAACCTATTTTCTTTTACTTTCACTGCTTCCAGACGATTTAGAATTGAACTATAGAGCTGCTACAGAACATTGCTGAAATAAGTGACATACATAGAACTTTTCTGTATCTCTTAAGAACTTTATATGAATAATAACTTAGAAGGTAAGACTCAGTATACGTCCTTGTGCTAGCACATACATGATTTTAATCATGTATATACCATAGAAAAACAGGTAGGAAATCCCCTAAGGAAAGAAGTCCAAAGGAACCAATCCTATGAGATTAAGTACTTCACAACAGTGACCACAAATAAAAGATGTGTGATTAATTCACAAAAAGTGTGCAACAGGCATTTCTGCACCTATCAGTAAATACAGTATGTACAGACTATAACACTGTGGAAAAGTGAGGCTGAAAATGATCCATCATGAATCCTCTGAGTTAAAGGTAAAAGATCTCAGTTGCTTCCTTTTTACCAAATACTTTTTTTAAAAAAAGATTGTTATCTTGTAGAAGCGAAAAAGCAATTCCGTCTGGAAATAATTCAAGCTTTAGTAACATAACTTATGTTTCAAACCCAATTTAGAACTGGTACTATTTTTCCTGGTAAAGAAGCTGCTAAGGAAGAAATTAAAGTGTGTAATTAATGTTACAACATTACATTAACACATAAATAATTTCTCTGGCAGGTCATACAATTCACATGCATATTTTATTAAAACGTAAGAAATAATTTTCTGTGTGACCCTGATCTTCCTGGATGCTTTGAAGTTTGAAAGCTAGCAGTATAGCCTATAAGTTTAAAGAAATTTAGAAAGAATTGTGAAGTTAAAAGGTACTTTTGATGTTTGTTCTTTCTCTTCTATCACAAGGGCATTCAATACAGAAGTAGAAAACATTAATGCCTAAGAAATTTCCATGGCAATCATGCTCATTTAACTCTTTCTAATCACTTAATATGAAAGGCTGGAGAGAGCTATTCGTTTAAAAGGGGTGCAAAGATGGTGCTAGGAACGCGCTGTTTTATTGTCCACAAATTCTTCTCTTACTGTCCTTGGAAACATTGCTGGGAGTTACCCCTTGCATTGGGAAGAGGTACCTTTGGCTGCCAAATCACACAGCAGTTTTTCACATCCCTCGAGACCAGATTCAGAGAATATCCCTTTACCCTAGAGGCATTACTAGTATCTCTAATCACACTAAAAAGCATCAGACTGCTAGATAACCTCTGCTCCTTTGTCCAGACTGCCTCCTTATCCCCATCACCCAAATGACTGCATCCACAAACAGGCTGGACTACAATGGGACACATCTGTATGGCATAACAGTGACATGTGGTGGTCAGTCAAATTTTTAGTTTCTTTTTTTTTTCAAAGTAGGTTGTAAGCTGAAAGCTGAAATCTGGATGATAAATGGGGCCAGCCATGCCATGAATATCTTCCCTTTGTCTCACTCATTCCCACTACTCTTCAAGACGTGTAGGAGCCGAGTCTGTTTTCTGGCATATAACTGAGGAAAAAGTGCAATTTAAGCAATAAATGAACACCGGTGCTGCTGAAGTTCAGAGGGATTTCCCAAAGGACAGATATTCATTTTACAACTGGTAAATCCATATCCATTCAGAACATTTCTGACCAGTTGCACCAGCAGGTGAAAATATACTATAGAGTAAATGCCTTGGTGGAAATATTTCATCTTTAAGTGTGGCAATGCCAAAGCTTTGTAGCTAACTGTACACTTGACTTTTTGGTGGTTATTCTTGGAAGCGTCCTAAGTTTTAAGCTGCAAAGGCAAAAGCAGCTAGCAAAGAAAAATGTTCCAAGGGGGGATTTCAGAGAGCAAAAAGTTAGAAAAAGGAATAAAAAATGCCTCAGCAAAGGCTATAAACCCAGTTCTACCCTGTCTCCTGAGCACAAAGGTTTCAAGCAGTCCCACCCACCTTGTATAATTAAGTGCAATTGTCCATTAAAATTGCAGATTCAGGACTTAAAGGGGTCGTGGGTTATTCGTCTCTACACTGAACTCTATCCAGTACTTAAAGACGGCAAGAAACACGCCCACAGGCACTTGAAATAATCCTTACACATATGTCATGAGAAATATCAGGAGATTGTGAAAAGCACATTTAAATCAATTACTCATAATAATAATTTCATAAAGCAGATTTCTCAGAAGTATTGATTTAAATTCCTACTAAACTGTTAAATAAAATTACCTGGCCACCAAAGATGAGGTTTTAAGTCTCCCAGTTGGCACAACAGTCTCTGTTTGCCAGCTGTATTGTAATAACCGAAAAGTTAACATCTCTGACTTTATAATTATTTGAATTTTAATGAACAAGATGAATTAAATCTTTCAGCTTAGCTGCTTACACTGTGAACCAGCCTGAGTTCCTGAAAGATAAGGAATAGATTGTGCTTATTCAACAGCTTTTCTGTGTGGAAACAGAGGGAGGAAAAGATGCCAGGTTTCTGTGGAATTTAAACTCATTATTAAAAATAAGATGATAATGGTAATTATGAATATGAGTTGTAGAATTAATTAGCGAGTTTGAGAACAGCTCCGAAATGAGAACATGGGTCTTTTACCACATCCAGGGACGGTGTGCTTTGTTAAAGGGTGGCCTGTCTGGATACCCCAACACATGCATATGTGTGTGTGTGTGTGTGTGTATATATATATATATATATATAAAACCCAATGTGCAACAGAGTATAATTGCCTTGTAATCACACTTGTCCAAAAATACAGTTGAAAGAGCATGAAAGAACACGTGATTTCTGCCAGCTTTCATTTTTTCTCCTTGTTGCTGGAGCTTTTATCACCCTCACTGGTATCTACATTTCACACAAAAAATATTGAGCATCTTTAAAGTTTTCCCATTTCCCTTGGAGTGAAAGAGATGGTGGTATGTTGGTCCAATTTGCCAATAATACTAGCAAACTAAATAGGAGATAAGTAAATGGTGAAGTTGGCTTGTTTCCAGGCTGTACATCCATTGTCAGCATGGTAGATCTAGCCAAAAGTATGAGACCTTCTGCAAACAAAATAGAGAGGATATGAACATTTCTATGAATCCATTTTCTTGTTTAAATTCTGCATTCTGCAATTAAAGAAGACACAGGTGTATCATATACCTATATACATACATGCAAACACATGTGCAAAGACTGACTCTCTTCATTCACATGAATACCGTTCAGCGCGGAAATTTACAACTCTAAGTGGGGGATTAGCAACTGCTTAGAGATTTAACCTCATTTCTATGCAAAAACTCCAATCAGAGCTCAAATAAGGAGTTACTGATGAGCTGGATACATCTGCAGATATTTCCATCCAATACTGCTCTTCTCTTCCTGCATCATGCTTTTTAATGTTAAACACCAGAAGCAACGTTTTAAACAATAGAAAGTGTAAGTCTCTCAATCATGTGTCTTTTGACTATGCACACTGCAATTTTTTTCATGAGGATTAGTATCTTTTTATGTTGCCTTTTTTCCTATCGCATATTTTTCTCCCTGTAAGATTTTTAGCTTGCTAACCACTGCAAAATGCCCTCATTCCCCAGAATTATAAAATAGTCTGGGAAGAGTAAAAAAGCCTCTCTGTTGCATACCTTTAAGTCGGAATATTTTGATTTCCTGTGTAATTTCAATTTTGCTGTGAATCAGAACCATCTACAGTAAACAGCGGAACTGGAGTTTGCTGATATTATGGTCTGCCAGGAACAGGAGCTGTTATTGCAAGTCTGAAGAATTTTATACCTCTCTGATAGCTTGTATACCATCTGAAACTTATTAAACTGCTTGTGCCTGACCTGGAGCCTGGAGCCTGAGCCTTTATATGCATGGACCCTTAATGCTAATAACAAAATGGGCTTTAATGAACCACGGCTTCAAAAAGAAATAATAGAAAACTTGAATGACTTCTTGGAAAGGATTTTACTATCAGCATTGATTAACAAAATAAATAATATGCCAGCAAACCAACTGTGGTCTGCTACATTTGTTTATTTCAGCCTTTATTTTGGCTGCCTGACTGGTCTTTGAGCTTTTTTTTCCCAAAATGTGTGCCACAGCCTGATGCCAAGAGTAACATCCCCATTCAGCAAACTGTGTGAGAGACAGTAGGAGGTCAGCATTAGAGCTACCTGGCAGAAATGACATTGTATATACAGTAAAATTATCAAAAATGTGCAGATCAATATATGAGACAAAACAGAGCTACGAAACACGGGGTTACACAGCGGAACTACAGATACAGAATTGTTCCTTCCCCTCTTGCAGAAAGTGTTCAGCCACCCTTCATTAAGGTGGCATTAAAAGTGTAATCTGCACGCTGATTAATGACAGCATAGTATTCTGATCTGCCCCCAAAGACACTGAGTTATATAAACAGCAACAGAGAAGACTCAGGAGATTTCCTAGCCCATACCTCTTTTTCAAAACTGTATCTACCATCCCTAAGCTATTTCAGACAGAACAGTTGTCTAGTATTTAAAAGACTTAATGCAAGAAAGAATATATTTGTAAAGATAAAGATCAGTCAGCTTCTGACTAACAGATCATTGAATAATCAACTTGATTTAAAATCTTGACATTTGTCTATCATAATTTTGCCTTTTACGTTCACAAACTACTTACTATTTACTCTTTGGAGGTTTCTGTAATTCATACTCCAGTGGTACTTAAAGGTGACAGGCAACAATTTTTCAGTCATTATTAATGACAATAGACAACACAGACATTCTGATTTTTCAAGTTGATTGGAGTTCTAGACATTGACATCAAAAAATCACAAACCAGTTTGGATAAGCTTTCACTGAGATCAAAAGAGAAATAGTCACACAAATACATCCTGCATACAGGCACAAATACATGGGTTACTGTTGGTGGGCCAGCATTGAGAAGGAACATTATGAATTACTAATTGTGATACTCTTCAGCCTCAAGAAATAGTCACCAGATTATTTAACATCAGCAAGGGAACTGGACTGTAGGGGCATCGTTTTGGGGCTGTGGGTTTCTACCCACCATCATGCCCCAAATCGTGGATACCAGGGGACCTGCTGGCAGTGGGACCCACAGACTACTTCAGGCAGCTTCTGCGCAATCTCCCATCCACACCTTCAGTCTCTCTTTGTCCTATGTAGAAAAAGAAGGAGAAAAGTCTATGCATAAAAGCTGGCAGGGCTGAAATAATTTTGACCCAGGAGCAGCAGGCTCCCAGCACGTCAGTGTTCCAGCTACAATGTTGTTAAGACTTTCAGGTGGAAAAAAAACCTCAGCTCTTTGGTCTGACAATTTTCAAGCCCTTGAGCACTTTATTTTTTAATGACTGTAAGTGTGTGAAAATAAAGATTTTCAGTCTTCTCAACTGTAGTTTATACTACTGCTATTATGATGCCACAGCAAAATAATAACACAGAGCTGATTTTTAATCATTGCTCAGTTTTGTCTTTGTGTGAAGTGCAGTTATAAATTATTTTGTAGTCCTGACATTTTGTGGGGATAGAATATACCCCTTCCTCACCTTCTAAATATAATCAGTTCATTTTATGTGCCTAAATATTATTGTTACAGATTCTTCTGCTGCAAAACCCCGCTGCATCAGACAAGCAAGCTCTGGTTCTGCCTCCTGCATCCCCAGCATCAGCAGGAGGGGATTAAGCTGCCCTCCTGGGGCCCCGGATCTGTGGTCAGCAGCAGCCGGGGTGCAGGCGGGAGCCAGGGCTGAGCACGGGGGGTGGCAGAGGCAGCGGGAGGGGTGCCAGCCAGCCTCCCGGGGGGCTCAGCTGCCTCCCCTGGCTGGGACATCAAGGGCTCAGGAGCAGAGGAAGATGAGATGGCATCCTGCGGGGAGAGGGAGGAAGGCGGGAGCCGTTGAGCAGACTGGATGGGCAGAGGCAGCAAAGGAGCTTTTTGGAGCACTCGGGTGATTTTGGTAAATCTGGGCATCGATTTAAGCCTTAATCCATTCCTGATCATAAACTGTGGAAGCATAGACATGGGACAAGAGGAAGACAAATCCCTAATGCAGGCAGCTTTCTGTTAGATAATAAACATCCTGTAATCACAACTTAATTGACAGACCAATTGGCAACACTGGAGACAGAATTCAGCTAGTGTGCTACAACTTTGGAGCCTTTGCTTTGCTTTCCAAACCCATACTTTAGTCAGTAAAGAAAACAGATAGGACTCAGATGCATGACAGGATTATATTATCAAGAAAGAAGGTACAATTTTTACATAGTTATTTGCAGCCACAATTCATTTTCTCCATGCATTGCTGTAATTTGTTTATCTAAATGTCTCAGGAGACAAAATATAAGCCATTGGATAATCAACGTTTTAGATAAAGACCATTTCATTTTCAATGTGAATTTTCAATTTAAAGACATAGAAATAAACTTTGTGGCCCAGAAAATGGGTAGCAGGGACACAGTGAATCCTGTCAGGCAGATTTACTCGTATTTCCAAAATGGTTTATGGAGAACTTCTGACTATTCCTTCCCAGACACTTGCATACAATCACAAAAAAATCCTACAGCATCATCTTCTATCAGAGGATTTCATGACTCTCCACTTTTGTACTTCATTGAGGAAATGAGTATTAAAAACCTCGCCTGGTAAGAGCATATAATAATGCTGATTTACATGCTGTTTGTTCTCTTTAACATTCTGTTTCCAAATGTGATCCTTTTTGAAATGCTGCTTCCAGTGCCAGTTTTACCTCCTAGCGAAGACGGAGTGCCCTGGAGTGTTTAGGTGAAGTGTGCCACAGCTCTGCACACCAGTGCTGGGCTGCACGGAGCTGGCTGATACAACCTTCTGCCATTTGTGGGCGTTTGCTGAATTATGCGACCACCCACAGAATGGCGAGATGCTTTTGAACAAGAAAAAGCACCTCTCCCTGCTACATAGCTTTACATTTGGATTTCCTGTGTAATTACAATTTAGCTGTGAATCAAAACCATCATCAGAAAACAGAAAGCAGACCTGGGGTTTCTGATCTGTTATGTTGTGCCAGGAATGAGAGCTCTTCTTGCATGTCGGAAGAGAGCCATAGTCCTGCAACTGCACGTATGAATCTTTTTAAATTGCTTGCAACTAAGTGGAGAACCAAAGCTGATTTTCAGGCTAAACCTACAGCATTAACCGTAAGACAGTCTCTTTAGCAGCAAGTGTAGTGGCTCTGTTGTGGTACCCAGTGATGGGGGTGTCACTAAGCCCTTCTTTACATTACATGGTTCTCAAGAGTTCCTGTGAAAATTCACCTTAGCTATAGCTCAGCAGGGAAGCATTTAGCCCAGAAGCCTTAATTTTTCACTGTTAGCCAAAAAGCACCCAGTGCAGCTTGTCTCAGTCATTTAGTGTTTTAGCACATTGTATGTGAGACACCCTGCTCTCATCCCAGAGCTTCATTATTTATTAAATCGGGAGAGGAACAAAGCTCCTCTTGGCTTGCTTCCCTGCTTCCCACCTTAGCTGGGGGGCAACTTACCTTCTTGCTCCTACTGCTCCACAGACATGGTAAAAACATCCCTTAGACCTTACAGCTCGGATCTGATTAATTCTTATAGCACCCTCCCTCTGGGGAGCAGGGTATTCGGTACCTCTCATTTTTGCAGATGCAGCAAGGTGATCTCCCGGTGCTGCAGTCCCCACCAATCTGTGTGAGAAAGATGGAAAATAAGTACACTTATTTCTTCCTTCTTCTGCAATACATGCTGCTTTTCAGATTCCTCTCTTCCTCCAGAAACACAATTCAGCTAGAACCCAGTTTCCCACAACACTTCCCAATGCCAGGGGACTGATGCCAATTCACCAGTTCCTAGTAAATAACTTCCTCCTGACAGTTTGCCAAACATGTTTCCCTCTAAAATCCTCCAGCCGCCCATATGTACAATTTTCATGTGGGGAGGTCTCGATGGGCTCAGAAGGAAGAGATAAAGATGAAAGGTTCCCCATTCTGCAGGTATCTGGCCCTTTCCTTCATGAAAACATGTGTCTGCAGGGAATCCAGCAGGAGACCTTACATCCAAAACATGCCATCACCTCTCTTCCATTCCATTCTGGGCAAGTCACTCCATATCTCTATCTTTAAGAAGATTATTACCTTTTCTTGTGCCAACTTCACAGTAGTGTTGCATTACAAGTGATGCTGCGGTACTGGAGCAACTTTTCAGTGAAGCTCCAACAGATTAGAAGACAAATAAGCATGAAAGTATTAATCATAGCATCTTTTACCTAGAAATAATAAAAGAGTTAGTGATCCAACAAGGATCCAACAATAAGCTGCATATATAGTCCTTTTTCTTCAGTGTTCCGGAATGTATTTAGGATTGATAAGTTATCCAGATGAATCGGAGTTTCTCTTCTTGCTGCAAGGTGGATGGATGTTGGTGAACAATTAACCTGGGCCTCTCTGCACAAAGGTGTGCCAACAAATCATGTTACAATACAGACTGAATGGCAAATTTTTTTTTTTTTTTTCTGGGAATCATTTCTGAACCCATCTGGCCACAATGAAGTACCATGAAGGAACAGAAATTTCTTTCTTTTTTTTTTTTTAAAGTTATTTCTGCATCAATCTGAGTAGGTTATAATGTGTGAAAGTCTATTACTTTCTTCTGTGTTACTCAGTTGGAAATAAATACAAGAGTCTTGTACGGATTACCAATACCAACTATTTTTCAGTTTCACAGATGTTAAAACACACAAGGTGCACTTAACACCACTGTAGAATGCCAACATATAAATGTTTTTCACTTAAAAAATCTATATCAATCCTTTTCTGCCATTGGGGTATATCAAGAATATCACATTTTCTCTATTTTGTTTAGAATCAGAAATCATACTATATGACATCCAAGTGTGAAGATGCAGAAACTGAGGCTGCCCAGCGCAGAGGCCAGGAACTGTGAGTCTCCATATAAGATGTGACAGTGTTTCAGGGGTCCCTTTTACTTTTCAAAAGAGATGGCTATAACCTATATAGAGATGACATCTGTTGCTAGTTGAGTCACAGGTCGGTAAGGGTCACAATATATGTGAGATAAGATTCAGGCAAACCAAAACAATCTAGCTCTCCAATTATCACAGAATTATCAGTGTAGGTTAAGCTGTACAAAGTACATGTGATAAAGACTATACTCTTGGAAGCACATCCTTGATCTTTGTAATACCAGCAAATCTGCTGTATAGAACAGTAAAATTTGTATGTTTTCACTGGTGCTGAACTGGTTTACCTCTAGCTCTGGGTGAATCTGTGATGATGGAAAAATAGAGACACTTTTTCTTTGTCATAAAGAAAAAAGTACATCCTCCAATCTGGATTAAAATGGAAAATTCAGTCTTGAAAATTAAATATAAATGTGGAAATGGGTGTGGCTTTGGCTCAAGGCTTGTTTTCAGACATAACTTGCAATATTGTGATAGCAGTAACTGTAAGAAATGGAACATCCAAAGTTAATTTTCCCTACAAATTTTTCACCTGGCATTCTGAAAATCATGTTTTATTAAATCATTCCCACTACTGTGATTTTTAAACAGAATTGCAAGGGTTTGAAATATTTTATACATGTTTTTTTGTAATCTCCATTTGTGTATGTATCTGTGCTTCAAAAAATATACAGTTCTTGAAAAAAAGTGTGTGGTTGTAGGTGTCCCACAAATCAAAGCCACCAGAACCTCATCACATCA
This sequence comes from Falco punctatus, assembly GCF_963210335.1. Classification (NCBI taxonomy): domain Eukaryota; kingdom Metazoa; phylum Chordata; class Aves; order Falconiformes; family Falconidae; genus Falco; species Falco punctatus. Next base: position 75,894,448 of record NC_137583.1, read on the forward strand.
AGTGAACCCTCCACTTTTCCATACCATATTGTAATCCTCATTCACAACAACTCTTACTGGATAGGAAATACCATGCTTTCCAATGTTGCCTAGCAGTTCTTGTTAACTGACCAAACTACTGTTGTTGTTATAGGACTGCATATTAGTTCATAATGAGTCTTGTGAAAGATAGTAGGTGCCTTTTAAAACATGCAAATTGTGTAGATGATGGATTGCCTCTGATAAACTGTTTTTTAACCTGCTCTGAAAGTGAATTAACTTCCAAATGCTTTTATGCGTGAAAGGTTTCTCCTTTTCATTTGACGTTTCCCTTTCTTATTGGTTATTTGAAAGAAATCTGTAGGGGATGGAGCCATAAAAATGCATTAAAAATGTGAGACTCCAAATGGAATCCACAGTGAAAGCTACAGCATGTGCTTAGCTCAGCCTGTGGTGCCTCTGCACTGCAGAGGTCTCTCAGCAGAAAAAGTCTGCAGCAATGCCAAGACACAGAAAGCAAGTTACGGATGATATTTCAGCTTTCTCTGTGAACTCACTGCCATTATCATCAAAATTAAAATGAAAAAGATCTATTTGGTTAGGTTGTCTGTCCCCCTCTTGCAGGACTATCAGCCAGTTCCTGTTTTGTCCTTTACACTAGGACAAGGTGAATCAGAGGATCCCAGCTTATGTTTTCATAAATTCATATTTTGCAGATGCTGGAGACATTTGTATCTGGCGTTTCTATAAACCCACCATCAGCAGGCTTTATTCCTCCTTGCTGAGATATTCCTAGACTTAAAGTAACGCACTTGCATTCAGATGCTGCCTCAAGGGCACAGCAGTTTCCATGTCAGTCTCTACATCAAGCTTTCAACCCCTTCTCTTGGTAATTGCATGAAAGGAACATAAATGCTAATGGATCAGACCTAGGATCTACCTAACCCAAAGTCCTACTTCTCATACTGCCAACACCAAAAGCTTCAAATAAAGATTCAAAAATGGAAGATTTGTAAAGCATCTTAGCTTTCATTTAAAGTCCATAGAAAAAAGGTGGTTAAAATCTTCGGACACAAGACATACAACCTACCAGGCTCAACTGAATTCAATGCCTGATGAACACACTTAAATGTGAAGTTCATAAAATTCATAGCTTCAGTCCTCTACAGTTGTGATTTTTCTTCTTATTCCTGTAAATGTTTTCCTTTTTAGTATTTTTCTATTTTTATTAGCATCAGCTACACCCAGCAGCACATATTTCCATAGGTCATTTTCTTGTTAATGAAAAATATTTCCTTAAAAGTTTTTGTTTCCTATATTTCTACTTTGTTCAGTATCTCTGCTCTTGAACTTTTAAGCACACAATATAAATTCTGTCTGTCATTTGCTTTAGAGTATCTTTATATATAGCTACTCTATTTGCTACAGTCAGTCTAATTGTTTCTTACTAAATAATTTTCATTTTTTTCATTAGTTATTACTACAGGACTGCTGTTATTTGTTTCTGTGGGACCTCCCATGTTTCTAATAACTCTTTTTCTCTACATATAAAATCCTTTCATCTTCCACCTAACTGTATCTCTTTTGATTTCTTTTCTAACCAGAAATTAATACAACTTGCCACAGGAAGGTCTTTTTCAAAATACAGAAACTTTTAATGATCTCTTCGCACAGACTCCAAAAGTTCTTTTGAGATATGAGGCTACAATGAATTTAAAGCCCTGTCGCATGCACAAGAAATAAAAAATACTCTTTTCAATCTGTGCGGTCTTGATGTTGGCCACATGGAACTGTCTGCCATAGTACTGCCAATTTAGTTATGTTGTGAATTTTTCAGTGTCTTCCATAATCCTACCAAATTAAGTAATTTTGTGCTGTATGAAAATTGTCTCAGGTTTCCACTCTCCTTTTCCAATGACTGAAAAATGGTTTTAACCAAGACAATCTCATTTCAGGAAAAATGCACATTAACTGTTCATGCTATTGAAAATGGACCATGTTCACCATTTTTCTCATTTTAGTCGGTTGTTAAGATATAACATAAATGTTTCTCATTTTATGATTATTTTTATTTTCTGAGCAATTTATGAGTGATCTTATAAAAAAGACTGTGAAAGTCCACATAAAATACATTCACCAGTTTTCTTTTACCCTACTCAAGGAGCTGTAGCACATAATTGCACACAGAAAATGCAACTGACCTTGCCACATTCATGCTGAAAATTTGTATTTTGACATCTTTTCCATGATTTATTGCTAAATCCTCCAATTTGGATTATAATTTGGTGATTATATGAGCCTTCTGCAATTGAAACCAACACAAATGCAAACTCCTGCATGCACCTTGGGAAGGTCAATCCCATGTGCCAGTACAGACCGGGGGCTGGAAAGCAGCTTTGCAGAAAGGGACCTGGATGTCCTGGTACACACCATGTTGAACATAAGCCACCAAGCACCCTTGCAGCAAAGAAGACTAAACACATACTGGGCTGTATTAGAAAAATTGGAGCCAGCAAGTCAAGGGAAGTGATTACTGCCTGGTCTTCAGCACTGATGAGACCACATCTGGAATATTATGTCCAGTTTGGGGCTTCCCAATACAAGAAAGACATTGACAAACTGGAGTGAGTCTAGTGGAAGGTCACCTGGATGGCCAGAGGGCTAGAGCTGAGGGTCCAAGAAGCGAGCCTGAGAGCAAAAGGTTTTGTTCTTCATTAAAATGTTGGCTAAAGGAGATTTTATTGCTGCCTTTAGCTATGTAGCAGGAAGGTATAGAGGGTATAGAGTACGTGGACAAGACAGAGTCATGCTTATCCCAGAGAAAGGATAAGGTGCAACAGACAAAATTTGCAGCAAAGAAAATTCTCATTAACTGTGACCTGTCACCCAGCAATACCTGACACTATGGGGACAGGTAGGCTCTTTTAAGGATCCTTGGCAGAATGAGAACTGGCCACAGGATTGTATTATACTTAGAGCTTTGTTACTATATAAAGATTTTAGTAAACAGCATAACTTATTGTTACACAGAATTTCTAGCAATTAGCATAGCTTTCCTATTACCTAAAATTTCAGTTACCTAGATTTTCCAGTTACTTGGACCCTCCACACATCAGGTCATATTTGTGATAGTCAGCACATGATACAATAATCACAATCCAGACTGTCTTTATAAAGTACACGAGTCACTCACTGAGCCCTCAGAGGAAGAACAGTGGAGGTGGTGTCTTGGTCCCCTACTCGATGGTGGTGAGGGTGCTCCCCCTTTCCCTTCCTCGTGGTTGGGCATCCCTTGTATCACACCGGGACACATGACAGCCTTAGCAGGCCGGTTGCTGTTGGATCCACTTCAAAAACTTCTTGGATAAGCCGAGGCATTTATGCTTCTCAGTTTGGTGTTTACCATTTCCTAAGTGGTAAGTGGATTCTGAAGAGGCTGCCAGACAATCCATATGCTGCAGGAGACGGCCAGCTGCAGGGGGTGATGGCTTCTTAATGATCTTTATCTCTTCCTCTCCTTTGTCTCCTGACTACTTGTTGCTCTTTCTTGGACTTACTGGCGATGCTGCCAGCATACATCAGGCCTTAGCAGGAGCTGTGTGAGAGCCAAAATGTGAGCAAGAGTTCAGTGAACAGTTGCAGGATCCCTGATCACCGATGGATCAAGAGTTTAGCCATCCAGAATATCTCAGGTGCTGTTGCAGTTCCCTGGTCTACAGCGGGTGTCACCATATGCTGGCAAAAATGCTGCACCAGGTGTCAGGAGCAGGTGATATGATGAGGGGGGAAAAAAATCACTGTGAACAGTAAGTTGGCTGGAGATGCTGTGGGATCTCCCTTCTTGGACATATTCAACACCCAACTGGACATGGCACTGAGAAACCTGCTCTCATTTCAGAATCGTCCTCTGAACGGAAGGGTTGGACCAGCAGTCCCTTCCAACTGAGACATCATGATTTTCCAGTCCCAAGTAAATTTTTAATTTGATTTGAATTAATCTTTAATTTCAGCACTATGGCAGCTACAGCAGTTCCTTTTCCCCTCATCCTGCTTCACAGAATCAACACGTCTTAAATGCCTGGGAAGATGGTGGTTCCCACATATTTTTTTTCTGATAAGGAAGGCAGCAAGAATGATTTGGATACTTAGATAAAACTTCACAGGCTTCCTGCCTTTGATAAAAAAAAAATATTTCCTGACACTTGTTTTCCCCTGTCAGATCTGTTTGCATCTTTCTTGATTTCCAGAACATAACGTAGCCTCTCAGCACTTGGGCCCCATTGTATGGACTGCTGTTCCATCTCCTGAAGCCACCAGAATAACCAGCACTGCAATTTAATAATGGAAGGGTTCCAGTTTTTTTCCTCTTGCTTTCTTCTCTCTTTAGGTATGGATATGTCTTCTGCTACTTTGACACGCTTTACGTACAGCACTTAAAGCCTATTCTGGAAACTTGCATTTACGCACTTTCCATTAAAGAATATTTTTAATAAATTATTCTTTTCCCTATTATTCCCACACGCTACTTTTCAAAGTCAGCCTAACACATACATAGCACATGTTTGGGTTTTTGTAATTTGGTTTCGTGCAGGAATATGCATATCCTAGAGAAAGCCCCTATTACCAGCACGATGCTGTAAAAATATCACAGAATTCCATTCCAATTTTTGTGGCTGGTTGGTTTTTGGGTTTTTTGTCCTTTGGCATTACTGCTCCTTCTATCTCTAGGACTTAGCTGTTAAGAATATATCTGCTCTCCTTGAACAGCTGTACCTTAAAAACCTTCTCTCCACCTCTCTCTCTTGTACCACATTGATTCTTCAATGTGATCCATGACAGACATTCCTACCATTTACATCCATTTGCTCTCCAGTCAGAAGTAACCATGTCACCTTGACCCTGGTGCAATCATTCCTTTCACCATTCCAGCCCAAAATGGTTCCTCACGTTGCATTTTCCTGCTACAGCTCTGACAGCAAAGGGAAACAAACCCTTGTCCCAGGAAAGGGATGAGTTTCTGCCACTGAGTGCCAGGATAACGCACTGGAAAGAGACAAGCAAGAACAGTCAGTCACATCATCTCCTTCCATTAGACGATGTCTGTCCTCAAATCACTTCTCCCTCCATTCTTCTTCATTCTGGAAGCTGAATCATTATAAAATTTTTCTCAGTTCCCAGAAGATCAAGGCTGTAGTGTTTGCCAGGGTACCCAGTGTCGGGGGGTATGTGGTGTGTATAAATTGTTATAGCATGTTTACCATGGACTGAACCTTCAAATGAGAGGAAATTAATCTCGATGCAGCAGAAAGAGCCACTGCTTTTGGTCTCAGGTAACCTACAGAACAGACATAAATAAATCAATTCCTTAAACCTCTTCTGAAGATTTTACTTTCATCATTTTTCTTTTGCCTTCCTCTTATTATGTGTAATTATAATCTGATTCATTTGAAGTTTTCTTCTTTTTTCAAATCTGAACAACTATAGCAGTTGGTCTAGTGAAAGGTACTGGATCTATGAAACCAGAAACCTACACAGGTATAACGATACAGCTGCAGTCATGTAACAGAAAACCATAACATTTATAAACAGCTGGAGACAGTCCCAAGATGACAAAATTCACATCCAGAACTGAATTTGTCCTAAATGTGGGGACTTGCATACAGGATTTATGATCTGGTGTGTTTAGGAGAAAGTGTTTCTCATACAGAGGGCTTATCAGATTCAGCAGTTGCATATGATTTTTTGTTTTTCTTCAGAGTAACGACTGTCAGCAAACAATTCATCATAATAGATTTGTCTGGAAAAATTACCCTTTCATTTTCCTCCACAGACAGGTTATTTAGATTGTCTCAGACAGCAATATGTTTGCTAACTGCAACTGTTCAACAGATATGATTGCAAGTACCTAAACAGAAGACCTAACTTAATATTGGAATTGTTTCTAACTTTGCTTCAGATAGCGTTGTTTCATCCCAAACTAGCAGCATTGTGTTAATGGTTTTCAATTATGAACCTCAAGTTGCATTCCTTTAAACACTGTTTTTCCATTCTCTTTATATGTAATCCTTGGCTTCCAAGAAAATGTACGTCACTTAAGAAACAAAGTCCTGTTCAAATACAGGAAATGGTCAGAAATTAATGTTCATTTCATTCGCTTAGCTTTACTGCTTAGCAGAAGAACCCAGAGGGGTTTTGCAACAAGACAAATACTTTCATTTCTTCATTAGACTTCATCTCATATTTGGCATCACATCAGTGCTTTTTAAAAGAATGAATGTTACAGTCAAAATGTCTTCTCATGGGAGAAAAATGTTTTCTCAGAAAAATCTCGAAGAGGATAAGAAAGGTCATTTACTGGGTGTAAATATCCATAAGAGATAAAAAATTCTTTTTTCTTTTTTTTTTTTTTTTGTTGGAGTGTTAATTGTAGTTTTCAGAAAAAGAAAACCCCATGCATTTTCCATAAAGTGTGTGCTTTAGTTCACTGAGTGCAGTGTGGTAATGCTAAAACCCCACGTTAGTTCTGACCGATGATGTTCGAACAGAGGAAAAGACATCTGTCAAAGTCAAATCTGTCATGCCTTTTACTATATTTTATAGCTGGCTTTATTCAACAAATAATCCAAAACGTGCACAAAGAAAAGCTGGAAGCCAGCATCATGAAATATGATGTTTTCAAGAAATATTTTAGAATACCATTTTCAGTTATCCCATGTCAATGATTGATTGCTTGTTATTGCCTATTTGACTAACGATAAGCATGATGACACAAAAATTCACACTACTTACAGCTTGCATTTCTTGTTTTGTCACTCAGGAATATCCCTGCTTATTGTACCATTCACACAATAATTTATTTGCAGAACATAATAGTAGACTTAAAAGCAGACATTCCAGACAATTATTCTTTTTAGTGATAAGTCAACGTTATTTTACTTGATCCAAAATAAAGAATTTCCTTGCTCAGAAATGATATATATGTGACCTGACCTAAAGCATACCAACTCAAGACAGCTGAATGATGCAAAGCAGACAATGGAGCCTACACATGCATTTGTATAGAAAAAGTTACACTAGGACAAAAATAATGAAAGGCAAACATGTCTACGATCTCGGTTCCCATTTCTTAATTTGCTTCACTGTTCTCCCTAATTAATGTAACAGAAAGTGCCCTTCATGGAGTTTTCCATGTGAGCAAATGGCATAAAATGCACTTGACCTTCAGTGTATATCTACATAGTTATTATATTCACATATTGCCTCAAAACCCTCATATGTAAAGCAATTGATACTTAAATGCTGTTTAAGTATTAATAATAGTGTCATATGCAAGATCTAGGCGGTAATCATTTTAGCTGGAGCTGGAAAAATCACTATGGTACAGGAACCTGTTGGGGCACTGTACTTTAAGAAAAAAATAGGCAAATAAAAGAGACAGCCAGGAGAAGAATAAATATAAGAGATTTAGAAAGTATGGGATGATTAAAATAATTTTACCTTATAAGTTTAACAAACAAAGGACTATGAGAGACACAGGAACAGTCTTTGAAAAAGACAACTGTTCTCTGAGTGCAGAAGGGGCAGGACCAGAACAAATCAGTTTAATTTGCTGTAAAAATGATAAAAGTCAGAGGCAATGGAAAACTTTCTAAATGACAAAAGCAGGCAATCACATCAAGAGAAAAACCTGGAAGGTGATGGTGTCTGCCTTTTGGATGTTCCTTAAGGGAAAATTAAAAAAAACAAAACAAAAAAAAAAAAACAACCAAACCACAAGTTAAAAAACCCCACAAGTTATTCAGGGATAAACCACAAAATACCTTGACTCTATGCAGCCCATTGGAGTTGGTCATCTCAGTCAATGGGGTTAAAGCTAACATTGTGTGTTTTAGTATGGCCAGTGAGGAGAGAAAAGTTGCAAGCAGAAGCACTAAGGCTGCTGGTACGCTCGCTGGAGATGTCCAGGAGCATCAGTAGCAGCCCAGCTCAGGGAAACGAGATAAGAGCAGCTGTGCCTGACCAGACCTGAAGCCTGCTCTCCACCATGACCTACCTTCAGACACAGCCAACTGTGACACCTGGAGAGACAGGTAAGAGCCCGACAAACTGTCCATGTCCTCAAAGCACCAACAGGCCTGACTCACCCTGCCCAGCCTCACCAACAGGCCTGACTCACCCTGCCCAGCCTCTAAGAGCCCACCACCCTACCCACAGCTCAGGACCCCATTTTAGCTCCCCCGGGGTCATCAGTCACTGACCCAGTGATGCCGGAGCAGGGCTGGTCTCCATCTCCCCACAGCCCTGCCCTGCCCATCCATAAGCCCCGCTGAGCTTCCCATCCATGCAAGCCCCTGGTCCACACAGCACCCTGACGTAAGCATGCAAGTATTTTGTGTCTCAGAGACTTCTTCTGAGCAGTCATGGAGTCATAGAGCTGGGAACAAAGAACAGAGGTTGTACTTGGAGGGGATGAGACCTTTGGGAGGCAGCAGCTAAATATTTGTAAGTTATGATTGATTACAGGCTAACCATGAGGCTTCTGTACAATGCCACATCCAAAGGGCTCTTTGAGTCCTGGATAAAGAAAAAAGAAGAGCTGGGAGTGAGGAAATTGTTCTGCCTTTCTGGGCAGCTCTGGCAAGATCAGTTCTGGAATATCAAGTTCAGTTCTGGTATCTACATTAGAAAAAGGGTGTTGAAACTTGGAGATGTTACAAAGAGAAGCCACAAAAACAACTTGAGACTTTAAACAAATACCTTATTGAGAACATTTTAAAGAATTCCATCTCTTCAGCTTGTCAAAAGAAAGATGCAGGAGTCACCTGACACTGTTCTCTAAGTACTTACCAGATGTTAATAATGTGCTCTTCAGCCTACCAAAGAAAAATGGATCAAAGACCAACAGTTGAAACAGAACTAGGAAGAGGAAACATATCTTAGGAGCTATGGGTGATTACTCCTTGGAAAAAGCTGCCAAGAAAAATGAAGGAGTCTCCATTTCTTGGTGTCTGAAAATCAAAAAGGAAAGCCTTTCTATAAAATAAACCCAGGTGGACAAATTACTAAAGGCCCAAATGGGTGAAATTCTGCATTGGAATTATATTGTCTTTCAAAATATGAATTTGCTTGGCTTTAATTTGTGCATTTCTCAATAGGCAGCAGTCCACAAATAATAGTTTCCAATTCCTTTATTTGTACTTCAACTGCAAAAAAATCTTGATCAGATTTAAAGACATCATAGAAAGAACTAGTAAAGGAATAAAACATGTTAAATCTACCTGTTTAACATGTTTCTATAACAGATTGCAACTAGTTATCAGAAGCAAATTTCCTATATCTTTGGCTCACATCAAATGACCAACTTTTCATCTTAGGTAAAAATGATAACAAGTTGTCCCGTATATAATATGTAATTTTGAAGCTCCTTAATTGACACCTGTGTAGAAAAGAAATCTCTACAGATATACCAGGCAGACACATCTGATAAATCTCTTCCACTCTGGCTGTGTTTGCCCTAATGCAGCTAAAGCCAGTCCACATAGAGGGCTGGAGGCTCTTCACTTTTTTGATTGAGCAACCTTTCTCTCCCTTTGGTATAGCTTGTCATACCATGATTAATTCATTGCCAGCCTTCTCTGAAATAAGTCACTAGGAGACACCCAGGGTCAGCAGAAACAGCTCAGCCACACATTTCATTCACTAGATGTAAGAACTTCACTATTTCTACAGGCAGCTGGGAAAAACTGCAAGTTCCTAAACTTAGTTTACCTTCTCATGGTCATTTGACTACCAAATGCACAGGATGTTGTAGATTGTTAGCAAAGTGAATAGTGTGGGGATACTGGGCAGTGTCAAGCAGCTCATAACAGACCCCTCCTCAGCATCAGCAGTGTTATCCTCCCTTCTGATCTTGACCCAATGTATGTACACAGGCACTTCTCTGCTCTCACACTGGAGCTCTGTGAAGGAAAACAGCTCCTTTATACAGAACAAAAATATCCCTCCTCTTCCCCGCCTACCCTTTCCAAACATCCTGCGTGCATCCATAACAGTGACACCTTGCTATCCACCCCCCAGTCATAGGATTCCAAACTTTCCAAATTGTCTAATGCAATGGAGGTGCGATGATAAACATTGGCATCATTTACAGGTAGTTTTTTCCTAAGTAGAAGAAAAGATACACTCCAGAAGCATAAAGGCTTTTTGTTTATCTTGAAAGCACATGCAAACAAAAATAGAATAACAATGCAGTTACACTAAAGTGCAGACTGTGTATCTATTTTTCTGAAGGCTCCGTGTGAAACGAACATAAAATAGCAGGGAACTCAAGCAGCAAAATGTGTTAATTCAGTGCATGTAAAGCTTTGTTCTATGAGGGATCAGGCTGAGAAAATAATGCAATATTCTTATTGAATTATAACATATTTATCTTATATTCCATTCAGAGGAAAATGTCAATGTTAATTTACCTTAATATTGTTTAATTATAATCTAATCCATATATGTCCAACAACTGAATTCATTTTCTGGCTCTGCTGTGTGTAGGAGCCAAAGGTTAAATGCCTTTGAAGATACAGTAGAGAGGTAGCAATATATAAAGTGTCTGCGTTTCCAAGATGTTTCTTTGATAAAGTGCATACACACACACTGCTAATCTCAAACGTTTTCACAAAAGAAATGGACTCATTAGTGGAGTATTTCCAAAAACATTGCTGAAAACTTTACCCAGGTTCTTTTTTGTCTTTCCCCCGTGTTAAACTCATTTTGAATATTTATTGTTCATTCAGCAAAGGAAGAAAGACGGAACAAAGAAAATTAAAGTATTTGCAATGTAGAAGTTGAGGTTTTAATTTTGGCAGGATTCATCCAAAATTCAAAACAAGTTATAAACACCTGGGGACCATGGAAAGTCTGGTGATGTCATTACTCTTTCAAAAATGTTCAGAACAGTGGTGCAATCCTAAACAAAATGTGATCTTTAGTGTATGAATGAAGACCATTTCTGAGGATCCAAATATACCTCTTAATTTCTGATTTTTCCCATTACTGTTGCAGTCTTGATGAGTCCCTGGCAATCTTTCTTCTGCTATGTTTAAGCTTTAATAAATGCCAGTCATGCAGTTATTTCTACTCCCTGTTTGGTTTATTCTTACCAGATTTTTATGTAACATTTTGTAGTCCAACATGATTAAAATCTCCTTAAGGAAAATGAGCATAAAGCACCAGAACTGTAGCTTTGCACAGCACAGCCCACCTTTTGTCCTTCCTCTCCCTCCCATCCACAAAGAGCAGCAGAGATATGTTGAAATTACACAAGTACAAAGCTAGTGGATTCCATGTGTTATGAAAAATTTTAAAAACACTGTTTTACCCTCAAGTCCAGGAAGCCCCATAACTGTGCTTGAGAGATGTGGGTCATCAAAATTAAGAGATCACCCATGAAGTGGGTGTCAATGAGAATACACTAAGCAGTTCCAATTTCTAGCCAAGGATTAAATTCTTTACTGGTATAACTCCATTAGATGTTCCTTTACAAAAACCAAGACAGCTAAATGATTTGCAGACCATAAAAGTGATGATTTATCATTCTGAGCTGATAAATAACAAACAAATTTTTAATTACAAAATTTGTATGCTGTGAGACTTGTTCTTGCACAACAGCACAATTCCCAGTCAGTACCTCACACATATATTAAAATCCTTAGCAATTTTAGAATTCAAAATGATTTATGTCAATTTTGTTTTGGGTGGCAACAAACTACGGCTTCACTCAGCAAGAAAACATTTCCTGCTGCTATCTCTTAAAGACTGCCTGCAGTGTTTAACTATCAACTGCTAGCATCACACAGACTGGAAGGTGACCAATGGAATGTGTGAGGAGAGATTAGAATGAATTTTTGACGTGTGTTTTCATTTCATAAACTCCAGTCTCTGCAGCCGCAAGTTTGTCATTTGTTATGTGTTTTTTTTTTCAAAGCCAGTTTTGTCTTATCTGATGTTGAAACTCTTCCATGAAGCTTTGAACACTGAGGCATAAGAAAAAGAAATCAGTTGGAAATTTGTTCATGTCTACCTCTGTGCTTGACATTTCTCCACTGATAACGTACAGCTAAATATTGACTTTTTAGTTAAGTTCAGATTAGCTGTCTGGACCATGAGCATTGATTGTAAACCATTATCTTTTCCCCATTTATGAGCCCCAGTGCTTTAACACAAAAAAAAGACAGAAAGAGAAAAAAAGAAAGGCAGAAAACAGAAAACGGAATGGAAAAATGTGTAATTGGCTGTAAAGGTGTCATTAAATTTTACTGGGGAAAAAATGAAATGCTATTGATGTTTACCCTTAAAAAGCTGTCCTTTCTTCATTCTAACAGTAACCCTGTTCGACTCATTTTTGACCCATTCAAGGAAAATGTCAAACCAAGATTACCACCAGGACATAAAGCTGGGAAGATTCTTCTATAACTAATTAAGTAAATACAAAACCTGGCATTAAATCAGCACTGTTAAAAGTATTCCTCTATAGGGGCTCAGTAGTACTGCCAATTCCTTTTCATTATCCCAGCCCTCCATCCCAATCCGGTAGAATAGTTTGAATATGTCAAAATAAGCAGATAAGAGAGCAAGATGATGTAACTATTTTAATTTTTGAACAGCCTTTCACAAAGTCCCTCCCAAGAGGCTGTAGAGGAAACTAAGAGATCACGCAGTAAAAGGCAAAATATGCTTATAGATAAGAAATTGGCTCGGAGAAAGAAAACAAATGGGAGGAATGAGTAGGAAAATTTCAGCTTAGCAAAAGTTAGTCAGTGGGGAGCTCTGCAATTCTTCTCCAGAGAGGTGGCACAGAGGGGACATGGCAAGAGAACTTGTTGCTTCAGCTGCCTAGGGATGTCCCTTTGGATGTCGCAGCCAGCTGGAAGAGATTAGGGCAGCCCACAAGGCTTGTGTACACATGGATTTATTCTGAAGCAGCTATTGCACACTCACTTCACACCATTCAGTTAATCCCATATAATTTCCAATTGTAGACAAGTATTTAACTTCACTGGGGCTGAACCCAGAACAGCACCAGCACCCCAGCTGCCCTGAGCCAGTGAGATGCCTGCTACCCTCAGGTGCCAGGAGGAGGGGAGGGAATGGGTGAGAGAGAGGTCTGAGTCAGGAGACAACATTAATGTTGTCAAAAGTTGTGTCTTTTCCTCCAGGACTACAGCCAGGCCTGACCTGAACTAATAGGGTCAGCTAATTACAGCATGCATACTGGCTTTTATAACTTGAACCCTACTGGGCAGTGCAGACAAAGAGTTAAGTTTGAAATTTTAGGTCCAGCATATCACATCTCCATGTGGCCTTAAATCAATAAAGGGGACTCTCCCAGAAGGTGAAAAGAAGCTGTCCTCAGTGGGGCAGAACTGGCTGATGGCTGGACTAGATATAAAGGGAAAAGAGCTCCTCTGATACTCAGCAGACACCGTGGATTTAACAGGTTTACAGGTCCTTTTGCTGTGAACAATGCCAGCAGTGCCCAGTCTTGAATCAGGAACTCTAGGTGTTACCCTGTGTTCCCCTGCTTCACTGTGCATGGGTACACAGTTCACATTTCAAATCCTAAGCCTGTGTGTACATTGCAACAACAATAGCTTAGTTCCATGAACCCAATTAAGCTAAATACTTCAACTCTATGTGGCCTACTTGTAATTTCAAATACTAGCACCTGCTAAAAGAGGACTCATCTAGAGGCATGATTTTCTCTTGTGAGGTGTGATTCAGACCAGTAAAGGGAAAGGAACCTCAGAAATACAGCATTATAGGCTTCATCACATCATTTGGTAGAGCAGAGTATAGTGGAGCCACTTAGTCCTTCAACCTTGAGTATAACAAAAATGTGTCATGGGAATATATAGCTTGGATAAGGTACAACAAGTGTTGTTCTAAGTATCTTGTGTGACAAAACATGCAAACACAATGCAAATACGAAAACCAAGTGTTTGTCTTTGCAGTTTAAGGACTCTGTTCTTTAGATTTTCTTAATTGCCAGCACACCACATCTTCCACAGAAAGAGCTTGCAATATTTCAGTTTTAATGACTGCTTTTTCTATTACTATAGCATGAATGTCAGCAAAAACTCCCAAAACTTGAAAAATAACTGATCACCTAAAGTCCTTTCTCCCCTTTAAACCAAATCTTGCACCTATGCCAAGTTTCAGATTGATGCATATTTAAAAACTAAATTATAAATCCTCAGAAAGATATTCACAACGGTAATGCTTATAGGCTCTTGCACCTACAGTCCCAGAAATTAATGCTGTGACCTCACCATGTACCACGGGTCCAGCTGGGTTTGGTCTAAGTCAATCTGTGGGTGGGAAACCTCACTGGAGTTTTAGGAAATAGTATTAATGATTTAGAGTCTATTTACCCTGCAAATTTTGCTAAGGTTGCAGTACAGTTCGTTACTTTCAGAAAGCAGGAGTAACATTTTAACACTGCTCCTGAAACAGGATGCAGGAGAACTGTCAGCCTCTAACTACAATCATTCTGTGCAACTAGAAATAAGTAGCATAATTAGAACAAGATGGGGACCTCTTATGGTAATAGCAACCTGTCATAAGATGTGGTGATGCTGAAAGAAACTCTTCATTTTGTTCTGACTACCCACATTATGCAAAGCCTTTTCCAAGAAGTTGGTCCTCTCTCGTCCTGTGTTCATGCTTGCATATGGCTGGGAATTCTGGGGCCACAGTGAGTGACTTCACACTCCAGAAAGCCTCTACAATTCTCCCCAAATGATGAATTGTGATGGGACTTGTCAGGTCTTCTGACAAGAGGGAGATTTGTCGAAAAGGATGGCAGAATTGTTAGTATGTAAATGACTCAGGAAATGTCCTGCTTGGAAGACAATTAACTGAATGAACATGGCATCCTCTTATCATTATCTCCGTCTGGGTCAATAATCCTGAAATTACAGCATCACTAAAGTCAGGTGAGCAAACATTGTATGTAGATACGATGCAAAATTAAAGCGGCTTTCAAGTTAACTCCACAGTGAAGATCTGTGGAAATCAAAAAGCATAGGTTCTTTTATGCGTTAAAACTATCGAAGCATGAAGAGGATGTACACAAAAAAGCTGCAAAATACACTTTCTCTTTAATAACTTGGTCTCTAGTATTTTTATAGTACTAGTTAAAAAGAGGATTGGTTCATCACCAAAATTTTCTGAAAAACTCTGCATACCACAATATGATCCACATTTCCTCTTTCATACCTGCTGAACCTGCTTTAGAGGGACATTAATGGGTCTTCTGATATCTCAGATGGAAATGCACATGGCCATATTCAGCTTGGCTGGCATTCACTTAGCCATCATTAACCGTCTTCCAAAGACAAGTATTTTGTCTAAGCTGGTCAGCTAGACTCCCTCTGTACACAGAGAGAAAGAACATCCCAAGGGCAGCTCAATTCTTTGTAGGACAGATACCAACATAAATTAGAAGAATTTTCCTCTGAAAGCACTTAAATCCCTGCACTCTTTATAAGAGGAGCCTAAATTATTTTCTGGACTAGAAAACTAAACTTTATGCAGCTAAAATTAGATTAAACAAATCCCATGCTAGGTGGTAGTTCTAGACATTGTAATTGCTCTTCTCTGTTGACTCTATAGGATGCCACATTGCCCCAGAAAGTGCTCTAATTGCAAGCTCTGTGCCTATAGCAGTGAGGCTGCTAAAGATTTTCCTTTAAACCTTTATTTTCCTTAAACCTTTTCCTTTATGAAGGAAAGAAGAAAGGATGGGAAAAGGGAGAGAAGAAAGAAAAAGAAAAGAAGAGGGGAAGTAAGTGAGGAAAAATCTGATGGAATAATTTCATTTCAAATATTTCCCCTTTTTCAGGGTGAATAGAAAAAGCCTTGACTGCTCTGGGTCTCTCCTTCTCCACCTTCTCCTTTTATTTTCCTTTTATACTAGAAAGAAAAGGCCAGAAAATGTGGCCTGAACCTGGAATGAAACAAAATTATATTAATTTCATATATAGATTAAATTGCTGTACTTTCACAAATCTGAATGCAATAAACTTTTGCTGTATTTTTAAAAATCTGTGAAAAAAATACCATTTTTCAAGCACCCTATTAGTTGACTGATGTTTTCAATTACCTTTCCTCTATGACCACTAAAAGCTCAGTCAAGGGCTTGCTGATGCTAACAGAAATCTTCCAGGTTGTCACAAAAAGGCTTTTCAAGCAAACCCTAAAGGCATTATTTTTATCAGTATTTGTCAAGTTCAGCTCAAAATATTAAAATTAAATGAGAGAACTCCAGGTCTTCAAGGCACTAACTTGAATAAATACCAGAAAATTAAACCAAATTCAGTCACGTCTCCAGCAATTCCACTCAAGCCAGTGGCATTTCAAAGGTTTCAGATAAAGAGAGAATTTGTCCCAGTCACTGTTTTGCAGTCAATTTACACTCAGAGTTCATTGGACTTCAGTGGAAATTCCACCATGACAACCATGACAGAGCTGGGAATGATTATGTACAGTTAAGATATAAAGAGCTAATGAAGCATGCACAAATCAGTTCAATATGTTGAATATTCTCTCAGGACTGCTGGTTAGATAATAACTTAAGTAGATTAAGAGTTATAAACAGGATTCTTCTTTGTCTCTATCTTTTAATTAAATAATGACTAACCTACACTAGGAACGTAGTGATCTACAAAGTTAATCAAAAGACAATTTAAAGAATAAATATAATACTAGAGATGTTTTCCCACCAGAAGTTCTTGCCCTTTTGTCCTGCATTTTTCCACTCTTAACTATAGCAATCTTGTTCAGAAACATGTCCAGCAGCCAACCATATATTTACTGTCACTTCTCATTTATTGACGGCCAATATACTGACGTAGGCATTTCAGATTTGTCAGCAATTACTAGAGATAATGCATATTACATACACAGAAACAAAATTAATACAGTATTAAGCAAACTAGATTCCCCCCCCCCCCCCCCCCCTATTTCTTTGAAGATAAAAAAAATCACTGTCTGATTTTTGGAGCATGAGAAATAGCGTGGAAGATACTGTAAGGGACTGTTACACTGTCTCTCAGCACCAGCTCCAGATTGTTCTTTCGGAGCTGGGGAATTATTCTTCATTATGTTCTGGCCACTTCACCCCATTTTGCCATGTAATAGCCCTTGACTTAAATAACAGCCTGGACCATCATATCTAACTGGTTTAATATCAATGATAGTAATGGAAATGAATCAACTGGTAGAGCTGTGTGAGTGCAAACCGATGTAGAATGTTACTCAGGATTTAACATATTGTTTTATACCCCCAAAAGGACAAGGTGCTGGACAACGTTCAGGAAATAGATGGTAGATGTTTTCCTGTTTCCAAGCACTCACAAAGAGCCTAGCAGTTTATTCATGCGCTAATCCCACAGGCAGTCCTAACTCAGAATTTCCACAGACTTGCCATCGCTGTGAGATGTGGAATGATTATGCAGTTATTTAAATGGAGTGCCATCAGATGCAGGGAAGTCCAGAGAACTGGAAAACAGCCGTGGTAAGGAGCAAAACAAAATTATTGAAAGAGAAAAAGCCACCAAATGCAGAAATAACTCAGTTGTAATCATATATTATTTAAAAATATTAAGGTTTATGGTAATAAATACAGTCATAAGAACCGGGGTGACATTCCACCCATCACAGGATTTAAAAAAAAATAGTCAGGAAGAAGGAAGAATCATGACAGATAAGGAACAGAACAAACAGAATAAAGTACTGCTAATCCTTGTTAGAGCACAAAAAGCCCAGCCTTTTGTGATCTCGCTGCCAGACATTACTTTCAAGGAAAATTATATGTTGTATATCTGCTTTTTTTCCATATTTTGTGTGACCAGTATTATGGCCTTCCAATCTCTGCCTTCTCCATTACCTGCCTTCTGTTTATGTCACGATTAAGAATGATCTAAGGAGCAGAGATCTCCAGTGTGATAGTCCCAGATCAGGAACTGGAGGGTTGTAACACCAGTCATTCAAAAAAGTAAAATTGCTCTTTCACGCTTACTCAGTATGCTGTAGGCTACTGACAGCCCACGGCAGAACTGTGCATAACCTGTGCTGAGAACAGAGTGTAGGCTGGAGTCAGAATTTAAATTTACTTGGAAATTTCAACCAAGCTGCACACAATGAGAAGAAAAGAAAGGCGAAGCATGCATGGCATCACCAGAACAACCTTCTGTGTTTGTGGTCCTTTACCACATTATCACTATTTTCCATTCCCACATCGTTTCATGTAATTGTTCAAGACTGTGTTTATAATCACTGTGACCACATTTTACCCTTCCCTCAGGACAGATGGGCTGCTGATTCCCACAGCACTCTAATGACTGCTATAATCCGGGAAACACTGAGACACCTAGGATGTGCTGGCAGAGAAAATAATCTCCATTGTGTAGAAGTGTTCTACAGCTTGAATGAGCTGCAAACAGAAAGCTCAGCATCACTGTGAGCCATTTGAAAAGCCATTTGAAGACCTATGTAGTTCTAGAGGTTTTACCTTTGCTGGTTTTGGGGAACAGCTCTGAAAGACGCCCTAATCTACTTTCAGCTCTATTGCTCCAAAGAACTGCAATGGCAGGAATAGCAAGAGAGGAGGTGGTGTAGCAGGTATGACTGAAATCTCTCATCCATAGTGTTAACTTTAAGCAGATTTTTTAAAAAAAATAAAGTAAGCAAGTTGCATTTTGTAACAATCCCATAATCTCTCAGAAGACAACCAGCTGGTGAATTTCTCACTAAACCAACATGGTTTTTGAAAAGTAAAAGAAAATTTGTACATTAATGAGTATGAGCTTTGTGAGTACCTTGGTTTCATACTTGCTCATCAGTATCTTTCTTCCTCCTGTCTTTCCAAAGATTTCACAACATGCACCCATCCCAATTTGCATATAAACATTTGCTGTTAGAAAAATTTCCAGTTAAATTGAAAATAAGTTTGTGTTACCAAGTAGGGATTTCTGGTTACAACTCCTCATTTTGTACCAATGGCTACTTTAAAGAAAACCTGGCATAAAAATCCTTACATTTTCCCGGAATGAAACTGAAAGTAAAGCTCTAATCCTTATTATCATTTTGGACAATTACAAGTAAGTTTTCTGAAAAGCAGTTCCCTCACATAGGCATGTCAATTGTTCTTGCAAGGTCCCTTTATCTCCTGCACTTTGTGTCCCATAGCAGCCTCCCATCTCTCAAAAAACCCACCATCTTGTACTTGGTGTTGTTCAAAGCTTTCAGGCCTGAAAACTTCCCTTTCTTTTTTCATTTGCAGTTAACTGGCTAAGCGGTTGTTTTGTAATTGTCACATGAAAGCAAAGTATTTTAGTGCAGCCTTTTCATTATTAATTAAGATTGTAAATATTTTAATAACTTTTTAACATGAAAAAATTCTGACAAGGCCACTTGTGAGAGAATCATGGGTGTTTCCTGGTCTTCATACAGGAAAAAAACACTAACAGAGTAAGTTCACTGAACAGTGATAGTGGCACTGCACCCAGTGTCACGTTTTGTCCTATAAGCTCAGTTCCTTTTTCTCCATGTACTACTTTAGAGATTTACCCTTTAAAACTAAAAAAAAAAAAAAAAAAAGAACTGTCATTGCAAAACTTTGTTGAAAGAATTAGTTAAACATTGGACAACTGAGCATTAACAATAAATGGTAACTGAAAGAACCCTTTTTTCCAGTTGTACAGTGCCATGGAACTGTTACGGCAGGATATGTCTGCCCTGTTCTGTCTTCCTCCCAAATGACTTGAGTTGATTTTTCCATGGTTATTCTTTTTCTATTCTTCGTTATTATTTTTTAAATATGGGTCTTACCCCTTTCTCTGCTTTATGAATGCAAGAGGGAAAAATATATATTTTCCTTAAAAAAAAGTTTGTCTCATTTTTAATGCAAACTACAGCAAAAGGACCTTTATTAACACTCCATTATCTGAACTGAAAGAGGTCCAGGATACCATAGGTAATGGAAAAATCTAGGAAACGTAAGTGCTAGTTAACCACAGATCCAGCATAACTGTAACTTGGCCAGTGCTGACACAGAGCTCAAGCTTGTCCTGAGCAAGTTGAGAGCTCATACAACCCACATCAGAAATGCCCCTGATTTGTGTCTTGCTAAGAGCAGGTCCTTCAGGTATCTGTAGGTTTGGATGGAGAAATAGGTGTCAGAAAGCACCACACCAACAATAGGAAAAGCACGTGCTAAGAAGGTAAATCATGGAAATCTCCCAAGGACTGGAACTCTGAAAGTCCTGCTGAATATGTAACGTGGTCCCTGCTCCAGGAGGGGCTGGGGCACACCACTTGGTCTGTGCTGGCACTGTGTCCTCACTCAGCACTGCATAGGAAACCACAACTCCCTCTCACAGTGTGAAGAGGTTGGAAACAGGTCAGTAACAGCCAATATGGGGTTCCCAAGGTCAGACACTGAGGGGTAAAGTAACAAATGGCTGTGTTTCTGCTCCATGTTTCCAGCTCCTTGATTCTGCACAAAGGCACTCCCAATCTACTGGGACAAAACTTCCAGTCTGTGCTGGGTGCAGAAGCAACAGTACTATCCCAGGTCCTAATCTGGGTATGGGAGACAGACATCCTCCTCCACATAGCTCTGTGCCTAAGCTAAGTGCCAAAATAAAACACTACTTTCAAAAAGCCTAGGCAGTGGGCAAAAGAAATGTGTTGTATAAGCCAGTAGGCATTTCAAGGATGTGTCAGTGGTTCATGCTTTGCTAAGTGCATCGAGTTGCCATGTATTTTTATTAATTCATTATGGCTGATCTAGTTATATAAACAGGAAATGGCAATAGATTAGCTCCTGGAGAGTGTTTCATATGGGATTACATTTAATGCTGAAATTCCCGTCAAACTCTTAACTTTCAAACTACTGATAACACAGTGCATACTGTGCACTTTTTTGAACACTTGAGCAATGCATTCCCAGCAACACACTCAGAACCGCAATAATCAAGATTGCATTTAGAGAAGCTTAATTTTCATGCTATTAATCTCTCCAGTGGTAAGAGTAATTATTCAGTATTCACCAAGGAGCAATCCCATAACATGCACAGGGTGCCAGTATGTTAGCATGGTTTGAATGACCACATAGTGAGAAGAAATGTTTCTTTCTCACCAGCAAATTATTATGCAGGTCCTTAAAAAGACTGTGAATTGTATTTGCTGGATATAAAATTCTCTCTGCTATAAGGATCATGTCATTTCTCTTTACCCCAAATGACCTCCAAAGCTTCCTATATTCTTTTGTATCATTTTTAAGGTCTCCCTTCTAAGACTATCTTTCCTTTTATGACTCTGTTTCTTTTTTTTTTTCACCACACACCTTTGTCCAGCATTACATTCTGCCAAGGACTTTCACCATTATACCTATTTCTTATTCTTCTTGTCTCATCTGAAGCCTTTTTAAACAACCCTGTCTGTGTATTGTGCAGCCCCCTTCAGGTGGGTAAGGCAGAAAGTCGGTATTTGAATAAGGTAGGAATGACTGCATGCTAACTAATGACTTGTCCCTGTGTTGAGGCATTTCAATTTCCAGGAAGGAAAGACACCGTTTTTACTGTGACTTTTCTTTGAAAAAGATGGATCTTCTAGCCAATTAATACCTTCTACTGAAAAAGACGCAGAACAGTGAAAGACTAAAACAGTCTCTTAGATGACATGACCAATATCCATAAGTGACTAAACCTACAACCTAAAGGTTGAACGTCTACCTTATTAATCATGTTTTCCTGTGTTTGTTCCTTCTGCAGTCTCCTGTTACACATTTTGACCCTCCTGAAGATAAGAAACATCTATTTTTACTGTATCTAGTACATCCTGAGTCATGATTCAGACTTGCAGAAACCTCTGTAATACATTTCATAAAATAATAATAAACAAAGTAAGTACTAGATTTGAAAATATTGCAACACGAGATCAGTCTATAATGTTTTTGAGAATTTGTCCTCTGCAGCTCATAGGCAAATGTCTGGATACTCTGACTTGGATGTTTGTTCAGACACTGTAAATTTGAGAAGTCATCTAACACATGAAGCTTAGATACCATGATTGTGGCCATTCAACGCTAACTGCAACAGGGATCTTTTCTCTCCTTCTGCCATGTAACTTCAACAGGTAACCATGGTGCCTACCCAGCTGCAGAGCTTATCTGATTCCTGTTCATTGCTTGCTTGTTTAATACTTCTATATCTCCTTTTTATTAATTATTATTCTATCATTTATCTCAGTCTATCCTCCAGCTGGTCCACCTCTCTCCATATAAACTTTGAGTGTTCCTAATTCTTCGTCCCCATGTGCACTCTCAACTGCATCTTCACCAGATCCTTCAATTCCAAGTTTATCAGAAATGTCAAGTCCTCCAGGCCAGGCAAACATATTCCCTCATCAAATGGGAACGAACTCATGTATGCAGTATACCTAGACTCTCCTCTTCATATTTTAAGGGGCACAACATAATGAATAAGCCTATGAATCACATTTGGAAGATGCCAAATTCCTGCTGTACGAGCATTCTTGAGGGCCTGAGGGTACTATTACATTTGCTTCAGGGTTTAAGAAGATGGTGAGGAGCCAGGTTTTGATAGAGGAATTATTAGCTGCAATGAGCCTGCCACCTCTGAGATGAACGTGAGTGATCCTGTAGTATTCAGTACCACATGCACATTCTCTGGCTTCCCGGCATCCTCCAAAGAGAGCCAGACTCAGCGTCTCCCTTACAGAACAATGCAGTCTAGGGTAATATAGTGTGAAAGGAAGGCTCAGGGCATGCTCTGAGGAACCAAACCACCACAGCTGCAAATATTATCTTTGAGTCATACAAGCACACATCATACTCGGTGTAGGTGTGTTCTCTGGCTCTAAAGGCTGCACTGTCCTCAGAGAGTGCTCAGGGTTATGTTAATTCCTTGTACCACAGCTATTACTAAGAAATATTTGTCTGTTTTAAAGAGATACTATATGAACAGGAATTATTTGTTTTGAACTCCAGGAAAAAAAAAATTGTTGCTGTTGTTGCATCTTTATGCTGAGAATTTCTCTCCACCACTGATGAGAAACACAAGTCTCCTTGGGCAGGTACTGCCCTGGGCTATGCACTGACCAGAGCAGCTGTCAGAGAAGTGGCTGCTGTCACTAGCTCTCTCCAGGCTTCACACCAGCTTAGCATATGAGGAGGGTGACTCCTGGTAATCTGCATCTCAGTGAAGTTACTGGAAAACCTCTAGACACAGTTTCCATTTGCAGAAGACAACAGCCTCCTCTGTCCCCCAGGCCAGCCTGGCTAACATCCTGCTTTCTCTTGAATCCCCTCGAGATTAACCCTTCCTTGTCCTGTGCTTCATCATTTATCTCACTTCATCCCTCACCAGCCTGCCTCTTTCAGCTCCCTCCACATAAACTTTGACTCTTCCCTAGACCTCCAAATCGTTGGGCCTTTGCAGAGTGTGTATGCAGCTGTGTTCATGGTCAGACCTGAGTTCTGCCTGACAGCCAGTAAGGCCAGGGTGAACATTAATGTGTAAGCAATGAGGAAACCATTGAGTGTGACCTTGAATCCTAAGCTAACATGACAGTATAAACACAGTCCCAGTTATTGCTCATATGCTCTCTGCCTGTCTGAACAATCTCCCTCTTTTTCTCTCAGTCTCCCCCATTCCCCCTCACCAAACTTTCATTGCTTCCTCCACCATTCCTCACTCTCACTGTGTGATTGGAGACCTTTTAAGCAAGTTGAATAGAGGTATTCAAACAGTACAGAAAGGCCACTAAAAAGCACCTGGTTCTGAATGGCTTCACATACGTCCATGGCTCGATGAAGTTCAGAGTCTGTACTTGGATACCCAGAGGCCTCTGAAATTTTTAAATTAATCGGGCAGTGATTCCCTAAAATCATTCCACTACAGTCCTCAGTACTCACCTGTGTAAGAAAACTGTGAATTTCTGTCCCCAGTGTCACGATACTGCCCAGTCATCCTTCTACCTGAATAACCAACATACTAATCAGCACTAGTTCCCAAAAATACTGACAGAAGTGACCTTTGCACGCTCACCTACCACAATGATAGAGTTAGAACCCAGAAGATGCCTCAAATCCTGCTTCACTCACTTATGGTGAGTAGAGGAAAGCACTATTATACGAAATAGTTTTTTAATTAAATAGTAAGGATTTGTGTCCTGCTTTGCCTTCACAAAGGGTTACCAGATTTCAGCATATTCCCCAACCATTGCCATCACACTTCATTCTGATAATTGTTTTACAGGCAGGAAATCCCATGATTTATTAAATTACTTTTAATAAACATATAATAGCAACTAACAATAAATGAAACTAAAGAAAGCAAGAAGGAGCCGTAATCACAGCCATCAACTCAGTCTAAATGTGCCAATCCTGATGCTAATTTAATTTGAGATTTAAGAAGACTACAGAAACTGTATTATATTAATTTCCCTTTCCACTGCCTCAGCAGTCAGCTAGCATTGGACAGATGGCATCATAACCAAAACATTTTTCTTGCCCCTTCAGTATATTTCCTCCAGTAATTTACTTTAGCATGCTATGGCATGTTTGAAGAAAACAAAAATCACAATGTCTCTTAGGATTGTAGAAGATTGGTCTCAATTAAGGCTTATACATAGCCATATAAATCTATTTTCCCACAGTTTTTCAAAGACATTATTTTTCAATATCTAGTTCTCAACAGAAACTAAGCTTTTCATCATTGTCTCCCAACAGCTCTCGTAAGTCCAGTAGATCAGCAAGAGATGGCATATCATGGAATAAACAAACTGAGCAATAGAGAATGACAGACCAACAAGAAGCCCAACTAGAAATTGTATCAAGTCCCTAACTGCATATTTGAGTTCTGATTTTCAGACAATTTTTGTGCTTAAGGTCAAAAGTTTTGGTTTTCCCCTTTTACCCAAATGTTGGTATTTTCCAGTCAGCCCACTCTGATACTCTGACTCTTGTTACAAACACCTCATCTAGACTGCATGATTTCTTTCTGTTTTCATTAATCATATAAGAAATGCTGTAATGTTTCTAGACACTCAACCATTCTGTGACAGACAGACAGGGGTTATACTAGCTGTTCTTTTCAAGGTTCAATAATTTTAGCAAGCTTACAATTCTTTTTCCTCTCCTTTTACAAACCTGGCCACCTGTGACAAAGAGGAAGTGTGAGCAGCCATTCAAAATAGAGTACATTTTAGCATTTAGATTAGGGTATGTGCTGCCCTCTTTATAAGCTACTGAATACAGAAAAAATCATGTTGTAACTCTACTGTGGTTTAGTGGGTACATGAAAGAACCTGAACTAATCCTAGTTCGGGTGAAGTCCAAGAATACCAGGGACAACAACCTAATGCAGTATTCGCCAAGGTAGGTGGCCCGCTGGATCAAGTGATACAAGTGAATTCTTTATTGAGAAGGAAAAGGAGAGGCAAGAAAACATAATCAACATTCAGGAATGTATCTGGAGAAGGAGCAAGACACCGGGCATTTGAGAGAATGCAATGGAAGGAAAAAAAAGCAGGGACGAAAGAAGACTAGGATGAGGAGAGATTTATAAAATGGGAGATCTATAAAGTTTATGTAAGTGTTCCTCAGGTTTCAGTTGCTAGAAAACCATGTCTGCAGCAAACATTTCCCAAGAGTCTGCAACGTCAAGCAGTTAAGCAGTTGGTATGGAAACCGAGATACATAAGAGTGCAACTTCAGAACACCACTGAGTCAGAGCAAAGACTGTCAGCACAGTATCCTGCATCCGACAGTGATTAATACGAGTTCCTTAGAGAAAAAGCAGAAGAAAGAGAACAGGTACAAAGTGACCTCTACCTACTACGAACTTCCTGCAATTAGCTGCTTGGGAGGAAGGCCTTCCTGAGACAGAGGAAAGTTAGCAGTCATGAATGAATCTGTATCTAATACCCTAGTTAAATAGACTGTATTTGGCTACCCGTAACAACAATTTCATATTTTCATTCTGAATTGCAAAAGAATATATCTGTTTAAACATTATAACCTTCTGTCTGAAAATGTCAGGGGCAGCAGCCTGTACATTTCTTGAATATCAGCTTTTTAGTCCATCTTACCATAATGAGCAGACTTTCCAAAAACCACAAAAATCACAGCTGGAGACTTTCAGAGCACTCCCACCATAAGGCTAGGGTTTGGTACCCTTCCTGTGCCTAAAGACCCAGGACTTCAAGTCTGTGCTACCTTCTCTTCCTTTGGACTTACGTCTGGCCCACTTCTCCATCTAAGTGAGCTCAAAATCTTCCAAATACTCACACTAGCCAACTCTGTCTTCTGTCTGTACATGACAGATAAAATGGCCAAATGACTGGAGGTTTGTGCTGAGCTACGAAGAGACAAGTGCTGCATCAAGGAAGGAAATGAACATACAGTTTTATCTCTTTAACAAGTCATCCCTGCTATAGAAATAGTTAAAGTGAGTCCAGAATGGGAGCATGCAGAGAGATAACAATCTCTTATGATTATACTTTTCCAGGGGGAACTGTCAATTTCACTGATGAATCTATATATACACACTACACCACACTATGGTATACCTGGAATAAGACCATTCCCTTCACTCTTCACCATCACCCTCACAAAGTGCTTGGAGAGCTATGGCACCTGCATGAGTCCAGCCTCCCTCTGCTGCCAGCAGCACAGCATGTGTAGCACTCAGTATAACTCTAAAAAGAGTCAGCTTCAGCTCCCAACCACTTTTCTGGGCAAAAAGCAAAGTGAAGAGTCAAGTAAAACTGAATCACAAGCTCCAAGTTAATCACGGTTTCCTGCTAAGTTACATCTACTGTTAGTCTGCTGCAGGACACCAGAGACCTTCACGTATTAGCTGGCCATTCAAAGTCAATGATTGAAGATCTAGCAAAAGTAGAATAATATAAAAATAATTGAAATAATTCTAAAAACATAGCTTTTCTCCCAAATCAGGTGGGTTTTTTTCCATACTTTCAGGCTTTGATTTTAACATGCCAGCAAGCTTGACTCTATGCATGCAATCTTCATCACCTCCTTCAATAAGTGCTTTTAAAACATCATAGCTCACCTTGGATTGTCTACTGCAATTTCTAGATAGGAACAGCATCAAAAAGGCAATATAAGCAGCATGCTCCTTTCTTTACTTTTTTACAACTCCAGTGAAAAATTTGTCTTTCCTCTCCTGCACTGAGCTTGAGGCTGTTAGACCGCTGAATGCTACACCAACCAGCATGAATTCCAGCACCTCATAGCGAGTCATTTATGTCTGAGTGATTGTTTCAAAGCAAACAGTGCTGTAAGTGAGTAGTGCCCAGGCTCCCTGCAAAGGCAGGCCGCAGGACCTAGCTCAATGCTTCTGCAGGCACACATATGCAGCACACACAGCAAAGCCCACCTGTCTAAAAAGAGTCATACTAACGGCATATATCCCTATCAGTGAAGTGGCCACACACAAAATAGGTCTTCCTGCCACGCATGAAGCATTTCACCTTGCCATGGCTCGTTCCTCCTGACAGATGTCATTGTGAAGGCACCTCTATACAAGCAGGGGATCACTATGTACCCAGTGAATAGCACTGGCACACTTGTCCCCATCACTGTACTTCTGAGGCCCACAGCCTCTCCTGCCACCCAGTCATGTGACTTAACACACATCATACAGACTGTGTGTTGGACACCTCTTCCCTTAACTACAAGAAGTATCTCCACTCTCACCAACATCAGAATTGGGACCTACTAAAAAAAAAAAAAATAATGTCACGTTCTTGTAGAATTAGCTTTTTGAGCACAGAATTATTCCCCTACTTTACTGAGATCCAACATATCCCAGCTAGCAAAAGACCTGCAAATCTGAAGGTTGTCTTCTCGTAAGCTAGGAATGCTGTGGCGTATGCATAGCAGTCAAATCCAACAGCAACCAGAGCAGACAGAGGTCTTAACACCTCAATCCTGAACATCTGCAAGCACCATAGACTACAAATCTCATTTCTCACTTCTTAGAAGTTTGACTTCACCATGTGTCTGTACATAATTAAACACTCCTGATTTCAAACACCACAGTGTAATAATGTTTAGCCCATGCTAGATTCCTTTTATAGTAACCACCCTCAGACTTGGATAGCATTCTGAAAAATGGTAAGCTAAACAGTTTCAGCTATCTTTACAAATACAGTGAGAGGAAAAATGAAATTACATTTACAAGCAAGGGAGACTTTCCTTTTCAATAATTCCAGGAAAGGCTATTCTTGTGGCAGGAATTATAATACAAATAAGAAACGGTATAGACTTAACCCATTTTCATTACAGTCTTAAGACTGCAATTTTGTGGTTGTAATCTAATGTCATGCCTTTGCTATTAGTAGATTTTCTCCAGAGTCCAGACAGAAGTAGACATGTTCAGAAAGACCTCAGGAATATCCTGTTTTTCTGGCACCAATTTAAAATATAATTCTCATTGGATTGGTGTCTCTTTTTTATTCATGGTTTTTCTAGAATCAAATATACTTTACCTTCAAAAGAAATGCTGTTACCTTTTTTTTAAGTGACACAGAAGTGCTCTCTAGAATCTATCGCCAGAATCAACATTCTGTCATTCATATCCCAAAGCTTACTTTGTGATATGGTGATCATCTACCTAAAAGTCTGATACTCAAATTTGACAGAGAGGAAAGGAGTGCATCTTCATGTCCCCCTTATTCTTAATATCCAAAGTCAGCAGCAAGTATCCCCGTGATTCCAAGGTGAGCAAGACTGGGTGGGTCATCAGCTTTCCAGCACGGGAAACAGGTCTATCTCTGTAGTCTGAATGGTGCCAAACACAATAGTCGTGCCCAGTAAACACTAAACACTAATAGCAATGAGGAAACCACATGCAAGTGTTGTGTCTTTTATTTGGTATATTTAATTAAAAAACATATTTCCACAGATTTAAGGCTGTCTTCAAAACAACCCAAAATGAGGAGGCAGCTCTGTGTCAGAGGGAGCACTGGAGGGTTACCCTGCTTTAAGAAAGCACAATGACTCTTTGACAGGTCCTATATATGGAGGAATATGCTGGCTTCTCCCAGTCATTATAGAGTGTCAGCTGCTTTCCCCTCTACACCCATCCCCTCCGCTGCATGGAACCGAAAGAATGTGTCCACTCTCTGCCCCCTCAGTTTGTCCCCAACAGGGCAATGGAAAGGGAGCAAGACTGGAACAAAACCTGCACCTCATATATATACAGCCCAATCTCCCTCAACTCCCAAGCAGATTTTCAAATGATGTGGGAGAGCAGTTGTATCTGTTCAGTACCAGGCAGAATTTTGCCCCTTGCTGATGTATTTCTGGGTATGATTTTTTGTTGGGTTTGCTTTTTTTCTTTTCAAGCCAGTAGCAGATGGCTCACCAGTCTGATTTCATCTGGCGATTCCTCTGCTCCTGTATTGCCTTCATGGACCACTCCATAGCCACAGTATGGGGCAGTTTCAGAGCTTTCTGATGCATAATTGTCACAGCTATTCAGAATCATAAAGTGAGATACTGACAACAGCAAGTTATTTTAAGTTCTAGGCTTATTTCTATCCAAGGTTTTCTTCTACATTCAATTTCTTCCTAAGCTGTGAACCATTCAAACTACACTTTTCATATAGCTGAAAGCAGATTTGATTAATATGATTTCTTTGTGAAAATCTGAGAAGATTAAGGAGCAGTGATGTAGAGAACATATGCCCTTTCTCAACATGACTTTCTCTAACATTATACAGGGGTCTGCAGATCCTTCCAGTCATTATATTGTTCCCACTAGTGGTATCTAAATAGAGAAAAATCTATCATCAGGGAAGAATTTCATTTTTTTCATATTATAGTTTCAGTCTCATGTGCAGGTCAACAAATCTGCAGCTGTGTATCAATTTCACTCTGTAACTAGGCAGAAAAGGCCACATTTCAAGGGAGCATTTGCAGATTGTTTTTCCTTTGTGTTACAGGGTCTTTTTGTGATGGTCCCTTAGAAAAAAATTAAGATTGGCCAGATGACTTCTATGCTCAGTGAAGCAAAATGCCAAATAAATATGTTTACAGGCACATCAGTTAACTGTTCTTTCTCTGTGTATCCCAGAGTCTTACGAACCATGGAAACACTTTCCAAAATCAGTGGGGGGAAAAAATCAGTCCAGTATTGATTGAATATGGTTTCTCATCTGTCTCGTGACCTTTTGCATCATATATTATTAGAAATGGAAAGGTCTTAGCTGCATGCCTGCAGTACCCTCCAGAATACAGATAGAAGGTGTGGTTCAGTGCTGAGATACAACGAAGGCACACAGCTGACAGATTCTAAGATATGGCAGTGCCAGTATTTGGTCCTCAAAATCAGAAACACAGACCATGCCATCACTTTCAAGTTGATGCAATATAGTATCAGTAGGCTTTTCACTCTGTTAGTGTAATATCTTGGATTGGATTGCACATTGTAGAGGATGCATAAGGTTTGCAACCATGTACAGCACAGAAACACACCAAATCTGTTGATTGCATTATATGATTTTTGTTACTTGCTGATGCAAGGATGTTTCAGTGTCAAACCAGTCAACATGATCTGCTAACCAGTGGTTAAGGAGATGATTATAATGCGTGTTTCTAAAGCATTTGTATGAGTCCCTTGTGGTGAGTCAAGCTGCTGTTTCTGAATGTCTAAAATCTTAAGCAGCCATAGTGACCATAGGCTCTTTGCAAGGTTAGTGCAAAGCATTTCTGATTTTGACACTACACTTCCTTGCTTTGGCTGGATTTAGAAGGTTTGCACAAATGCCATTGTGAACTCACCTGTACCCTATACTACAGACACTTATACCTATCCCAATGTGAAAAACAGAGATGTTAGTTTTGGGATCACCATAGAAAAGTTAAATATGTTTCACTTTCAGATACAGCTCTATTTCCATTTTGGTGTGAAAATATTCTAGCAAAGTACCCCAAAAGTTGTTACTGAAAATCCGTGCTTTGAGATGGATGCTTTCTTCCTGTATGGGGCAGGCTTGTAGCTCAGCAGAATGTGTTCGTTGGCTCACTATTTTTGCACTATGTGCAAAATTCCTTTAACAGCTGATTAAGGACAGGTAAAATAGATCTTTACTGTTTAGAATGCTGGATTAGTTTGGATGATAAGCAGCTGTCACCCTCTTACGGCTGGTTGCTGGTATCTGTGTGGTTGCCAATGGACAGTTGCCCATACTGCACAGGACACAACTAAAATTGGCACAGACCCAGAGGAGAAGCCATCGCGGAGTCCACATGATGGGTGGCTGAAGAGATTGATCCAATCTTTGAGACTGTTATCCCCTTTAGAAATCTTTTCCCATAATCTGCATGAGTCCATGGACTGTAGGAGTATATCTGACTGACACTATCTGCCAAGCCCCTGCCTTTCAAAAACCATACACACACAACAAACAAACACATTTTTTTTTAAAACAGCTGACATTCCTTCCTGATTTCAGATACCTGCTCAAACCCCTGAGGACTCTGGTTAAGACATTTGTAAAATGTAAATCTCTCCCACTCATTCAGATTATTTCAACTACCTGCTTTGGTTTCTGGCTTTTAAGCAGGTCCTGTTTCTGTTCTAAGAGAACAGCTTTATTGAGCCACCATAAATAGAGGTTTCTACATTTAGTGGTATGCAATTGCCCCGGTTGTGGATGAAAGCAATATAATTTCTTTTGGCATCATTATAAATTATTTCAAACATAGCTGTGAATTGAAATAACATTTCACAACAGTATATATATACAGGTAGTATTCTATATAAAGTTCTTCAAATTGTTTTGACCAGAAATATATCTGGATAGTTAAACAATAATATGAGTATCAGACTGCCAACAAAGAACACTTTTTCAGTGAGGATGAAACATGTAGGAATGATGATCCATCGCATCTGTATAAACAAATAAATCCCTCGAAAAACAGCAAAAAAGAAAAACCTGAGTTAGTGTTGTTTGTAAAGCCCCAGACTTCTTAAAAAATATTTTTAAAAGATGGTTTGCCTGCAAAAGACATGATACAATGCCACCTTCTGGTTAAAATGTGAAGAAAAAATATACCAGCTTTGTATTGAACATTTTCATCTGTTCTCAAATGTGCTGAACTAGATCGTTTTGTGTATGATTTCATAATAACCATACAGTTGATTGCTTGGACCGGTTTCTTTGGCAGATCCCAGTATATCCACTACTGAACTTCCTGGAGCAGTCCAGCCCGGACTAAAGCAGAGCCTTGCTACTCAACAGTTAAAGTTCAATGCAGGTTTGCAACTTAAGACAAGAATCTTTTTATTTCATATGCTAGCAATGAGGTTTGGCCTCCAATTTTAACACACTCACTTTTCACAGACTACCTGATTTTTTTAATAATGTTTCCTTGTTCAAAGGTTTAATAAGTTTGGCAGAAAAGATGTTTTAAAATTAGGCCTTTGTGAATTTTCTTTTGAGAGCCTCGTGTTATTGGAGTCATATAGCTACAAACTCTTAACTCTGAAACATGCAGAGACATTTTCATAACAGCTTGGAGATAAGAAAGATGTAAATACTTTCCAGTTTAACCAAAATAAGAATAATTTGCCACTAGAGAAGCCAGCAGCTCTTCTAAGATACATTCAATACCTCACTCTGGTCCTTTTGAACTGCCAAGCACTTTAAAACAGTGACAGGATCAAGGTAAAGATAGTACTAATGCTCATTAAAGTTAATAGTTGGAAGAGACCCTGGACACACATATATATGCATACACACACACATATTCCCTTATAAAATATCTCTGGTACCCTTCAGTCCAGGGGCAGAGTTTGGCCATTCCCTTCTACTTTTGAAGAAATTCTAGGACTTATTCAAGATACTGAAGTTTTCCCTAAAATCTTCAGCTATTCCAGGATCATTTATAAAGACAGCACACGCCTTGTGTATCGGTTCAGTGTCCCATCCTTTCACACCCAGGCTGCGTGGTCCCTCTCCAGAAATCCTCTCAACAGAGAAAAGTAAAGGGAGATGCCCAGAGGAGACTTGAGCACGAGTAGGATTAATGGTGTTTCCCACTTCTGAGTCACCAGCTCATTTCAGAATCCCACTTGCCTTATCCATATTCTATGTGCACACCACGTGAAGGGGAAAGTGGGAGAGATGTGCAGGGAGGGGCGACTGCCACTGCTCCAGAGGAGCGGCACAGGGAAGCTGCACGAGTGCAGCGGTATGACCCAGCCCACGGTTACTGCAACATATTTTTACAGCTTTAGACTTACAAATATCTGAATTTCCCCTGACAGGTAGTAAATTCCTGAACAAGATTCAGAGCTCTTTTTATGATAGAAGAATAAAGCTGATCAATGGAGAGAATTACTGTATTGTAAAAGTACAGCAATGAGGGCACCGTGACAATTACTGGATATTTACTCAACTGATTTTTCTTGAGGAATTTTAATGAGGATTTCACACTCCATAACCACATGCTTTAGAGTCTGTCAGTAAAAATGTTAAATGCTTCTGTTAAAGTAATGTGACACTGCTTTTGCTGCACTGCTCCTTGCAGGGGAATGATATTTTAGTGAGATGAGAGCATGACCACATTTTTTCAGATGTCCTGGGAATGTTTTCTATTACTTTATGTTGTGGCTGAATCCCTCAGTATGCCACTGAACCCAGAGAAAAATGACAATGCCAGCCCCATACTGAAACAGTTGTGGAAATTCCTTCCCCATACTGAAACAGTTGTGGAAATTCCTTCAGCTTTCCATGTATAAGTTTCCCTGTGCTCTCCACGTAGCTGGCAGCAACATTATGCATAATGTACAAGAAATGCTTATGGGGGGATTAAACATGGCAAAATCCAACAATTTTATACAGAGAGTTCCAAAGATAAACTAATTATTTGAAATTATGGCCACCACATGTTACTGATTGCTATGATTACAGAAAAAATAAGGTTTCGGTTCACAATGCTTAGATTTAATCTCGTGTCTATGGCAGTGGGATCCAAATAAGATGATGTGAAATTAAGAGCTTGGAAACTCAGTTTTATATTCTTGACTCAGCCACTGATCTACAGCATGATCTTCACAGGCTTCATTTTTCTATGCTTCTGTTCCACTCTTGTCTTGCACGTTGTAAGTAATGTTTTCAGAAAAGATTGTCTCTCATTATGTGCTTCTACTATGCCTTGTTTAATGAGGTGTTAAATTCACTGAAGTCTCTAAGCTTAACTATATGATACATAGCATCGTAATGACCCAGAATGCAGAGAAATCATCCTTCACAAACTGAAAATCAGAGTTTGTTATTTCAGATTGCCATTACTTTCCTGTGCTTCTAACATGGGTTGCTCTGCAGTTGTTCATGGATATGTCCCAGAATTTTCAGACAACATGGCAGTGTTTAAAATGCAAAATGTGAATATGTCTTTCAGGTAATCTGCACTAAATCACTCATTGCTGTGGTCGTGTAAGTGTTTCCTTGTATATGGCATGGTCTGCTTTTTCTGCTTGGATGTTTGAGGTACATAATCACAAAAAACTAAGTAGAGCTGTGCGACCTTCTTGAACACAACAATATACATTTAGTTTTAAGCAATTCATGTTTCCACAGATGCTTATGCCAGACCACTGCAATTTATAGCTCTGTGAAGCAGAAATGAAATTTCAAGTTGGGGCTCTAAATTTCTTCTTGGTGTAGTTCTACATCATTTTATGAGATTACACTAGAAATTAATATAGGCCAGCAACAGAAGAATACTATCTGCCACTTTGGGTTTGGAAACACCTTGTGA
Organism: Falco punctatus; assembly: GCF_963210335.1. Classification (NCBI taxonomy): domain Eukaryota; kingdom Metazoa; phylum Chordata; class Aves; order Falconiformes; family Falconidae; genus Falco; species Falco punctatus. Next base: position 75,929,306 of record NC_137583.1, read on the forward strand.
AAGGAAAATGTCTTTCACATTACAGACTTCAATGTCTCTCAGTCATGGTAACTGAAGTCTTGATTGCACAGACATTTCATGTGAATGATTTTTCCTCATTCAGTCAGTCCCACTGATACTAACGAGATAACTGGGTAAAAACAAATCAAGGGAATAAAACCTGCAAGATTTTTCCACACCAGCAATAGGCCATACTTTAAAAAAAAGGATATCAGGGAAGCATGCCGAATTAAATATATGCAGTGTTTGGTTGAAGAGAGAGTTACGAACGAGTCTAAAACTAAGAGTAAACTTCCTGGTGTAAACTATAATGGTGGTTCAGAAGCTTTACAGAAACCCAGGCTCTCTAAATCTCTCTCTAGAAGCTGTGGTGCCTTTAAAAGGACCCTCAGCACCCTGAAAAAGGTGGGCAAACTCTAAAGCTAAATCTGGGTGAAGACCTAATGAAAATATAGACTACACATATTACACAAAGCAGCATAGGACTGGGGCCTTTTAATTATAAATTGCTTAGGACAGATATAGATTGTGTCTGCTTTCCTTTGGGAGGTAGCTGTCACTGTTGGCACAATAAAATGGCAATTAGTAATAGCAATGGTTTTAACAAATTATCAAATACCTCCAGCTTTTACTACAAGGAAAATACATTCCCATGCATGGCATAGCAGAGGCCAAGGGACCAGCCCTCTCTGTAGCCCCAGTCACGACTGCGTCCATGCTTGTAAACGAACAGGCTATGGGATGGAGCACTGCCCTGCCTGAGAGAGGGTGTAAAACACCCTTCTGGCCTGGGCATGACCCACAGGACAGGGGGCTAGAGACAGGACAGCAGGAGTGAAGCCACAGTGGTTTCAGTGGGAAGAGGGTGGGTGCAATGTGTGCAACATTATTTGGTCTTGAGGTGAAAGGATGGGCCTATTTGAGCCTATTTGCTGTACTAGCCAAGGGGGTTTCTGTGAGTGAAAACCATCTCTATTTAGCAATAGCAACATACCAGCAGTAAACCAGCACAGTACCCAGCCTACAGCAGTGACTGACATCTGCTTCTCCAAAGGAAGGTGAAGAAAGGGACTCAGCTCAGCCAGAAGTACCATGCACTGCATGGAGAACAAGTCCTTGCTAATAATGTCTGTGAGGACTGACGTGTTCCTTGGGCTTACACCACCTCACATGCCTTCCAGGTATCTAGCTAGGAGAAAACGGGTGGCAGCTCTGCCTCATGGAGAGTCACCCTCACATGGGGAAGCTGCCTTCTCTCACAGCTCTCCCTCAAATCATCTTGCAAATAAGCATGTAGGAAGCTCACTCCTCTGCATGGCCAACTGAGATTAGAGACAGTGTTTTGTTTGTGTGGTCCTTTTGGCAAGCACTCACTGAAATGAATGATTACACAAAAAGTCAGTTATTCTTCTGTTAAAATAAACTGCCTTTTTTTTAAGGAATCAACAAAGCAAATTTTCCATTCAAAAAGTCATTAAACAAATTTTAGTTTAAAAGAATTTATTAGCACTGAAGGACTCAAAGAAAGAGAAGAATTAGGGAAGCCACAGCCAGCCAAAAAAGAAGAAAAAAGAAGAGGGAGGGGCAGGGGAGAGAAGCTGATTTCTTCTGAATGTTTTCCTTAAGATGAGGAAGTCAAAACGATCACAAAGAAGAAAGGGAAAATGTGGCATCAGCATTAATCGGCATTAAGCACTTAAAACAAGAAGCTTCAAAAACCATGCAAATTTAAATTTTTGAATTTATCCTTTCTATCCTTCCTCATTGATATTCATGGGGCAATAACCATTATTTGCAAACAAAGATAAAACCCAGTATTTACTGTTGCTGGAAAATGCAGCTATAATTTGTTATGAATGCATTCAATTTAGTATGAACCCCTTTGTAAAACTTTCATACCAAAACCAAACCAGAGCTAGACAAACAAGTAGGTTTTTTTGGTTCAGCCACTATAGAAAAAGGAAAACAAAATGTAATCGGTTGAGTCTGAATCAAAACAGACATTTTATGGTTTTGAAAAAATAGAGGGGGGGGTGGGTTTTTTAAGGATCAAATTAATCTATAATGATTTTTGCTTTCACTTAAAAACCTTTTCTTTTTACAGTGAGCTATTACTAAACTCTAAACAGAAGTTTACTTTGCAAATGTAAAAAGTAAACATTATAGCATTTCTAAAATGAAACCTATTTTTCTTCAGAAAATTAGGGTATTAAAAAGAAGCATTTAATTCCCTAATTTTCTGAAGAAAAAACATATCTGGTTTACTTTTTATTCAGATGAATTTATCTGTAGATGATTCATATTTGCAAACATTTTAAGTTCCTTAAAAAATTGTGGTTTTTACTATTAACCCAAACACAATTTCAGTAAAAACCAGGAGCTACTTGCTATTTGTTTGCAGCTCAGTTCTGCACCTGAAGACTTAGGAATTATTTTGAAAATGACTGTTTATTTGCTTGGCTTGGCTTGACTTTGTTTGGTTGAGTAAAACCAGGCCAAGTTCCAGTAGATCCTGGAGTGACTTATATGTTTGGCTGGAAACTCCTGAATGCCTTTCTGAGGGGTTTCACGCTGAGTGCTAAACTCTCTCAGCAGGCGAGAACAACTCTACCAGTCAGGTCTACTGGCTCTGAAAGGGCCCAAACACAGGACAAGTTCATCCACAGCTTCTCATAATACAGGCAAAATGGAAATTTACCACCCCAAATTTCAGGATGCAAAACTGGGCTACACCTGTCAGAGGCAGCCTGATGAGAACTCAGCCCTTACGGCTGTTAGCAGAGTGGGGGAAACAGGAGAAAGACTGCTGCTGGGAATGGACATCCTCCCTCTATCCCCAACACCAGCAACTGCTTCACACCTCGGCAGAAGCAGACATGAGTTTCCAAGCTATGGCAGAGGGAAAGCAGGCATAGACAGGTAAGGATGATCATAAGTCACACCAAAGGACCGTTTGGTTCAGCATCCTGTTTCAAGCAGTGGCCAAGTGAGGCTAGGGACACATGCAAATGAAGATAAACATGCAGTAATGTTCCCCTGGCTTCTAGCATGCTATGAGCTCCAAGATTTTCTGAGCCAGAAAGAGCATCAATGTGTTTTACACCTTGTGATGAATTATTCTTCTGTGGATATGTCTAATCCCTTTTCAAGCCATGTAAACTTCTGGCATCCTCAGAATCCTGTGCTAATGCCACCAACGATTTAACTACCCTTTCTGCAAAAAAAGTTTGTCAAACCTGCTACTCCATTGCCCTATTTGTGCTACCTCCCTTGTATTACTCACTATCTATAGACTTCTATTCCCTCCTCCCTCAGACACCTCTTTTCCTACTCAGGATACCAAGTTAATGGAGTCAACCTTCATCTGGAAGCTATTTCATAACTTTGAGCACCCTTTCATGCTTTTCTATTTCTGCTTTATCCTTTTTGAGGTGTAGGGGACAGTCTTCAAGATACATCTACCCACAGACTTATGAAGTGTTATATTGATGGTTTCTATTTTGTTTCTTATCCCTCTCTTAATAATTCCAGCTGTCAATCCCAGAGTCAACCCCAGGTGCATCAGTTTGCATCTTCCAACACTAAATTATATCTGCCATTTTATCATCCAGCCAGCACCTTAAGATCCTCCAAATCTACCCTGAATTGTTAGTTCAGTTTTGAAAAGCTGTGCCACATCACTTTGCTGACTGCTTTGACCAGACCTATACATGTTTGACAGCACAGAGGTCAGCAACAAGCTCTGTAAGTTTCCACTGGTGCATCTTTCAGACAAGCCAACCAATTCTCCTTTTGGTTTCTTTTCTACCTCTAAACTTGCTATTTAAGCATGCTAGGATCCTTCATTTTGTGACACGACGCTTAATTTCCTTAAAAGCATTTGATGAAGACCTCCTCAAAATCCTTCTGAAAAACCCAGTAGAATGTATCAACAGGATTTTCCCATCCAATGCTGATTGATTCCTTCCATGAAATCCACATTTTAAAGAATAATTGCCGATGGAAACACAATGCTTGTGTCCTACTCAGTAAATAATACATAGTATGTTCATTGGTTCTGTTCTTTATTATAACAATCATATTTATATATGTTCATTGGTTCTATTCTTTATTATAACTACTACCAATTTGCTAAAGGCAAATGTCAGATTTACTAAGATTTATATAGCCTAAACTCCCCCATTAAGCCTTTTTTTTCAAACTGTGTCATTTTCTTTTCATAAGCAAGGGAGAAATTTTAGAAGACTGTATGGCATAACGAATAGTTCACTCATTTCATAGCTAACTTCCTATATAACTCAAGTGAGCACCACATGCTCTGGCTGATCTGTTACTATTTCTAGTTTTAAAAAAAAAAACCCAAACTATTTCTATTGTTACCCATATTCTCCAAAGACCTCTTTTTTACCAACTATTTAGTTTATAACAGATCTTCTGAGATGTCCTGTTTAAAAATACTCTGGAGCAAGAATCCACTCAGCTTCTCATAGTCAATAAGCTTTTAAAAATCAGTTTATGTTTTTCTGCTTTTATAGCTGAATCATCTATTGTGTTTTTTTGTTTGTTTGTTTGTTTGAATGCTGTCTCGTGTTTAAAAAAGCATTTTTACATTCTTTAGCAAAAAGTGCAAGGATGGTCACCCCATTAACTGACTTGGCTGTTAACTGTCCCATCTGTATTACTGTCTTAAATTAACACAGGAAAAAAATGGATGTATAAGATATTACTGAAAAATAATTATTTATTTCTTAAGGTCTAATGATGAATGTGATTGTGGTAATTTTGACTTCACAGCATTTGTTTTCATCACATCACATCTATTTACATACAGCCACCACTGAGGGTATGAGGACAGGCCAACCCGCAGTGGAATACCCAGGGAGGATTTGTGGAGCACACCCCAGTGCACTCTCATTACCTCTCCCCTCTTCCTTCTTTGGGGAGATTACAAAGACAATGACTGTCTTTACTAGTCAGGCAAAACTTCTGTCTTCTTCACCTTCCCCAAAACATCTGTGAACTCTGAACCACTATCCTCCTTCTTTGTTTTCTTTACAAAATATGGCAACTCAGTATAAATATTCCCTGTCTCAAGTAAGCTCAGTTTATGATTTTAGATGGGGTAAAAGTATAGATTAGATACTGCTGAATCTAACTTTGAAGTTGCCATATTTAAGTTAAACATTAGTGAAATCAGAATCCTTTATTTGAAGCAGGAGTTGATAGATAAAGCAAAAAGGAATAACAAAAAGCAGATTCAAATACACAATGTCTGCACGTATTTGCTTAGACAAGAGTGCCTCCCACCACTCAGAGCCAAAGGCATTTCCCTCATCATCGAGGTCTTCACAGGAAAGAAACCTGGCTGTGTGAGCCAGAATGATGCACTTCCTAATCCAAACATTTTGGGGCGCAAGTCTAAGGTGGTCAGAGCGCACTTGCCATATAGAGGCCAGACAGTGACAGGTACCTGCATTATGTCTGACAGCTATAGCTTCTATGTGGCTTATCCATAGAAATGACTGATCATACCTTCCATCAAAAGCAAGACTAACATACACTGGTATAGGAAGAAGGTAGTTGTCAACACGTGGTACACATGGCTGTGCAACTTGCCTTCACACAAATGTGTGTTCTTCTGCAAGTGGTTAACAGTTTAACAGTGAAGGAAGGTATTTTCTATTGTGGGTCAAAGTCAATCCCAAATTCTGTCATTTATTTTAGGGTGTAATTTTTGTCAGGAGCAAGTGAAAGTATTTTTAGCATAAAACAAGAAATGCTGATCTATCTACATAGAATTGTAAGTTTCATTAATTTTCCTATTTAAAGAAAATCTTAGAAGAATGTTTTGAAACTGTCAAAACATTTTTTGGGCATTTTTTTCAACATTTTTTAATTTCAAAATTTTAGTTCATTTAAAGTATTAAAAAGAAAAAAAAATAAAACCTGTAAGTTCAGAATTGAAAGAAAGTATGGTGAATATATTGCAACATTTCAGCTAGTGCACTCTGATTACCCATTATTCCAGTTATTATTTCAGATTGAAAAATGGATTTTGATTTTCCATTTTGATTTTAGACAGGAAGACTCTTTGAAACAGTGAAAACTCTCACAGGACAGCCAAATTGATTCTCTTCCTGACTCCAGCTAAAACCTTTGTTCAGGATTGTCCACTGCCCTGTGGTACCTTTGGCCACAGAGTAGCACGTGATGTAGAGCAGAGAACATTTCTGTACTTGCGACACCTTGAGGGGTAGAAAACAAACCCTTACAAATGAGTCCTGAAGCTAAATCTTGAAGTCGTAACACACTGAAGTGTGTATTGTGTATTCACAGCAATCTGGTATCTAACTTTAAATTCAGGAGCCAAAACCTGACACTGCTGAACTGGATGGAAATTTTGCTAGAAGGTTCAGTGGGACCTAGACTTGGCCTCAAATTTCTACATAGAAGTAGCATTAATTTGAGGGTTTGCATCAGCAACACCTTTTTTTATCAAAGCACCCTATCTCACCTTCATCCCACTGCTGCTGCCCCTGCTGTTACCATGCTGCCCCCTTGTTCATGACACGATATTGGTTCCCTCTGAAATTGAGATATGAGTTCAGGATTTTACCAATAACTTTCAAGGTTCTTCAAGCTTTGACCCCTCTGTTCTTGCATAACCTGGTCCACATTTTTGTTCCCTTTCGTAACCTACTTTCTGTTTCTCATTTATCTCTGCTTCACCATCACTTTTCAAGCTGACTGTGTCAAAATACCGTCCTTTTGCACAGCTGACCCCAGTGTGGTGGAACTCAGTTGCTCTTGATATCTACAGATTTGGGAGATAAATTCCCTCCCTCTACCTCTCCAGGATTTCGATGGCCTGTCTGATAGGGTACAAAGTGTGGTCAGGCCACGTGATACAGCTTTCATTCCCCTCAGACCTCCACCCTCTTAAATTTTTTAAAGTTAAGAGCAGGATGTGTAAAAGAATCAGAGCTCACAGCAGAATAATTGGAGTCATCTGAGACTCACACAAAGGTCACATAGGTTAGTGCTTTTGAGAATCTGTGTTAAGGCAGTGGCTGAGAGGGATTTGTGATCCAAGCCAATATTTCTGCTTAGTGTAGTTTATGGGAAAATTTTAAACAAACCATAATAGGGACAAACTCCCTTTTGCTGTGCTCCTTATCATAAAGTTTATGAGTGTTGCATACAATATTGGACATGCAAAGTTCCTGTCCTCTTGTTTTCCTGAAAAGTATTTGTAGCTGCTGTTACAACCCAACTGCTACTGAGAGCTTTCTTCCCACATAAATAACCTTGAAGGCACCTCAAGTATGCTTAAGAATTAATTCCTCCTTGAACACACTGTATTTTAAGAGTGTGCTTTGATTTTGAGAGAAATACAAATTAACTGGAAAAAATGATATTTTTAACACTGTATTAATTTCACTTAGAAAAATACACTTGTCTCACTTATATAATTTTGTATTTCAGAAAACCCTGGAAACAGTTGTACTGCTTACAAGTTTCTCAAACTGTAAAAGGGAAAAATGTATTTTCATATTTTTCTTATACACTGTCATATTTCATCTCTGTTCCAGGTTAGTTTCATCTTGATTATGAATTTTATGACCACAACTAGTCACAGCAGTCAAGCATGTTTCTTTCCAAAGCTGTCTCTAACTGTAAATCATTGTTTGCATTACAGCAGATTCTTGAACCGAACTCCAGTATGGTTAGCACTGAAGAAGGACTGAACAAGTTCTCCTGGATTCTTTTGTAACTAACTTGATTATTCGTTTTTGCTAAGCCAAGACTTCAAAATTCATAAGAAGTAAATTCTAAGTGTATCCTGAATGTGCTACTACTGCCCCTACCAAAGTGTGCAGTTTTCTGTATTTTTGACCAAATTCCACAGAGAGAAGATTCTAATCTAGGTCAGGAATGAAGCATATACCTTGTGGGGCTAAATTTCTCCAAGCAGGAAATGGAGACCCTGGTGTGGCTGAAGAACTTGACCAGACTGGCCTGGGGTTTTGCAAAAACAAATAAACAAGAAAAGAATATATTTGTGCTCTGACCTTAACTTCTTTTAGAAATAACAGTGTGTTTCTCTTTCTGTCAGTGAACACTTCTCGCCTGATGCCAGCTTGTCATCGCATAAATCAACTTGAGAAGTCATGCAGTAGACAGAGAAAACTTTACCTCTTGCATTCACATTTCTGGTAACCCTGAAATTAATATAAAGCAGCCAATAGTAATCTCTACTTTGCAAAACCAGAATTCAAACCTGTTTCAGCATTTTCTGGAACTCAAGCAAAATAGTGCTTTGAAGGGTATATATATGTATATATATATAAAAATCAGCACTTTTTCATTCTATTTACAGTTCACCTTTCCAGCTGTGCAATGCCCTGACTTGTGTGTACGATTTCAGGGCATTCAAACATCCACAGTGATGCAACAAAGCCCACACTTGCATTGAACTTTATCAGTTTGTGAAGTCTCACAGGCTCAGGTGATTTGGGCCTTTCAAAGAACACTTCAGCTAAGCCTTGCCTTGGCAAGAACAAAGACTTGATAAATGTTTATCTCTTCGTACCACACTTCCCTCCTAAATTGACTGCCATGTCGTCAAAAATGAGTAGGAATCCAAATGGGTAGAATTCACAATAGTGACTATATCTAAAACATGTGGGGTTTCACTAAAGAGAATGATTCTTCATCAGTCCCTCACAGTAGGCCTTTACTTTACAGGCACAGTTAAGCACTGCTTCCAAAATTTGTTTTCTACATACTTTACAGACTTCTTCAGTGAGGCAGGCTTGTTGGGTTTGCTAACCAGCAAATACCCGAGTTGTAAACATTCCTCAGGAGTGCAGTGTCCCACAGCATAAAGAACGGCTCCAGGAATTCTTTTTCCCCACTGTTTTCCAGATCTTCTGATGTGTAACAGATGGTTGTTATTATTTCTCTTTTTGGTTTCTATCCCTTTTATCTTTACCCGAAATATTTCACCACCACATATTTGTACTGTCAAATTGCACCATGCTAGAATTATGCGCAGTTCTGGAATGTGGGATCTACTCTTCAGTTCTTTGCCCTTCCTACCACTTCCAGATAAATCCTCACATTTGCTGACATTCTACTTCTGAGAATCATCTTACAAATGCCATACTTTCTCATTCTCCCTAAATCACATTCTCTATAATTTAGAATGATTTTCAGTTCTACTGATTTGGGCTTTTTTTACTTGTCATTTTTAGTAAAACATCTGAATACAAAAATACTTAAACGATGTCCTTTACATAAATTTGGTACCAGAAAGCACCTCAGTCTGGACAAAACATACGATCCCACAGGACTTCCAGGGCTCATGTCACCACCAGGATTTTCATTGGTTTGACACCTTGTTTTCTTCCTCCAAACATAATCCTGCAGTGCTGAAAATTTTTCAGACACGTCGTTCAGACTTCCATTTCTCCCTTATGGGTTCATGACTCTTTCTGAGGGAAACTATCCCATCCTTTATTTACATAAGGGCTCTTCAAACAGTAAAAGGGACCTTTCAATTATTATCACATAGTCTGATATAGATTTTAAAATTAATACTGCTATAAAAAAATTAATGAAATCTGAGGGCTGCTTCTAACTCCTGTTACAAAAGCATCAGCTGGCACTCAGTTATTTAAATAGTTGGCCTCCATTGACACTGCTCTACTATACTGATGCACGGTTTATTGTTAGACTCATTTGTTCAGTCTGGCTATGATTAATTTCACAAATTTCATCATTATTCAAACAGATCTTCCAGTGTAGACATGCTTTATAGTGTAGTCTTATCACAGCTGTTAAATAAGCTAATGTATTTCATTCTCTATCACATATATCACAAATATTCTCTATCATTTGCAATTACACTGCAAGTCCATTCACTCTGAACAATAAAGCAAGAAACATCTTATTCAGATCTTACATTCTTCTGAAGATAAACATGTTTATCAAAATTCTTGTTATGGTTTGTGTTTGCAGGATGAGGTTAAAGAAATGACAAATTCACTTTGGAAAATGTATTTCTTCAGAATGCTTTACCCCACTTCTGGTCCCAAGAGCTATGCCTTCAATGTGCTTGAAAAGATTTCTATATTGGCAACAGGAGTGTGAGTTTTAATTTGAACAAAACAGGTATTATAGAAGAAGCTGCATATGAAAGCAGCAAGAAGCCTTTGAGATTCAAGAGGCCTTTATTATCTTCCTAAGGGGCCTGTTTAGCTCTGGCATGGAAACTAATTTATACACATCTAGTCTTCTTTATTTTCATAGGAATAATTATTTCTTCCTGTTACAGTTTTCCTTCTGTTGCCACTTTCTCCCTAGTGCAGTTTAACCTCTTTGTAATATACAGTTACAAAACATTGCTTGCAACATTAATTTCAAAGAGGTATCTCAACCTTCTTTGAAGGTGGCTTTAGTTTAGTATATGCAGTATTTCTCCTGCATTAAGATTTTTTCCAAATTTAGTTAGCTGTTTTTATCAAAGATGAGTGGAATTGCTGACAGTACAAGAAGCAGAAAAGACAGGATCTCACAAATGTGAAAAGGAACAGATCACAGGTGATAGCCTGAATTGTGGGTTATTGTAATTTGTATACGCTCCTGCTAGAAGTTATCTCTCTATCTAATATGCATCAGGACATCCTTTCTACTCTTGTATTTACTTACACAGTTCAAGTGTCAATCTAGCCAGCACAATAAAGGGCCAAAGTGGCAGGTAAAAAACCACATCCAGAAATAGTCTAATATCAAAGAACTGATGTGAAATTTAGATTTTAAAAAATACACTTTTGCCAGAGATGGCTGGATTCATTTGTGTATGTGATTAATCTCTCAGTTGAAGCCAGGAAGCTGAGAGCAGATTGTAGTGAGTAGCAATTCCTACACTGAATGACCTCCTAACCAACTCAAAAAGGGCCATGTGACTATAGAAAAGGAGAATATTATTTTTCTGAAGTTGTCAGTTGCCTTTGCTAAGCTCAGGTTTGCAAAAATAAGCTAAGTATTTTCTCTTTCTTATACTTTCTTCAATAACACACAATGCCTCCATAATTTTAAATTTCCTCATTACCTTGATACTGACAGAAGCAGAACACAATCTACCTTCCTTTTCCTCTAAAAAGCTGGTTTAGATCTGTTTCACAGAAAATAAACCATAAAAATGTGGGTTTGTCAGTTTTATGCAAGTAGACAGGACTTAAAGACATGTGGGGTTAAAGGTTGAAACACTTCCAATTCATCATCCAGCTTTAGTTCTCAAGTATTTGGCTGTTCAATTTTGCAAGCACAAGACAGCAATTATATGTGGAAATTTGGAAATTAGAACTGTTATCAAGCCCAAGTATTTGTATAAGGGCATAATTCCAGAAAAAAAAAAAATCCAGTTTCAAGGTGTGTAAGGGGACATACAAGGACTGAAATATGGTTTAAAAGTGTACCTGCCAAAGACAGAATCTGTTAAGTGTTTGCTGATCAGAAAGAACGCCCATACGTGTATGTAGGAGGCAGTGGTTCTGAAAAATGCTGTTGAAATAGATAAGCATTTCTCCATACTCTTTATGGGTAGCTGACTTTGTTTCTTTGAACATGCAATAACTCTGAGCATTTCCAAAAATTGTTATTATCCAGCTCTGTAGTGATATACAGCAAGTGAAAAGCACAGAGCTGAGCATCCCACAAACACATACAGAGTATTTAAGCTGTGAAAATTGTGTTCACTGCAAACAAATGCTAGGTTTCACTAAATTTAAAATCATCACCTTGATATGAGGCTTGATTTTCAGAAAAACAATCATATTTTGTACTTACAAGAAAGTGCTGCAATTTTCCAAGTAAAAACTTGCACAAGCCTGTTAATCCAGAACGGATCCTCCTTCCAAAAACAAAAAGCAAAAGAAGGGCTTGCCTGTTAACCAGGAGCTTGAAACTATTTTTTTTTATTTCCATTCCTTGTTCATTCAGTGGCAGCTTTCTTACTGTCCCCTTGATCCATAGGTGAAACAAACTTGAGAAGTTTGCTCCCTCCTCGGTTATAATAAATGACCACTACCACAAATGAATGATCTACAGGTTACAGCTCATGCAGTTTAAAGCCAGTAGCCTTACTAACCAGTGGCGCTCTGCATCCCCAGTTCATCAAAGCCTCAATTCCGGTCAGAAAACATGCAGTGAATTCAGGACAAGGCCTTACAAGTTCATTCAGCAACGCTTGCTGAAACCTGACAAGCTCTTTCTGAAGACAAATAGACAGGTAGATACTTATAAACTAACTGCTTCTCTACTAATCTTCAAACCATGTGGCATGGCCATGTGGAACACAGGACTATGGAAATTCTTTTAATAGGACCTACAAAGACCCAGGTCTTTTGATTCACTTTACCCAACTGAGGGACTTTCCTTTGGATCAGAGACTTTCCTGTGGGTTGAGAATTTTAAGATCTGACTCTCACTTCCTGGAAAGTTAACATATGCATGAAACTTGCAAAGTTTGCTTGCAGTGATTAGAAGCCAGTGTCCATATTTTATCTTATATACTCTCTGTGCAATGCAGGGATCACAGGTGTTGCTCTCTCTTTTCTTTTTCATTGTGAATACGACTTTCCTGAAAAAGGATGAAAAATGTTGCTACAGTGATTTAGGGACAGGATAATGAATCAAATAGAAATGGCTACATTAAATCTATTTACAAAGTAATTGTGCGTAGCTGACTAGAAAGAGCTGGCAGTGGCCATCAAAAAGAATATAAAGCAAGTTCCACAAAGATGTCTTGTGCATGCTTTGAGGTTTACAAAAAATGTGTTATTCTTTATTTGAAATATGTTAATACATCAGAAACAGTATTCACTTAGGAGTGGGACTATGCCCCATTTTTTGTCAGCAGAAAGTCCCAATGCAGGAGTAGTTCTATAATCAAAAACTTCTCTGCCTCTGCCAGTGCTACTTCTTTCATTCAGGGCATTTGCCTAAGGAATACCATCAAAAGAAGACATCTGCCAATATTACAAAAGAAGACATCTGCCAATATTAACTGTGACTCTATTACACAAATCATACCAGAAAAAACTTATTTCCTAGACTCCTGAAGAATGACAGAGGAAGGATTCCTCTAGAAAGGAAAATGAGCCAAGTATTTGTCAAGTATTGAACCATGCTGCAATGAAGAATGGGACAATTTTCTGTCTTCAGAGAAGGGGCAGATTAAGCTGCTTTTAGCCGTTATCAAAGTTTCTACTGATCATTCTGCTGCAGAGCATCTCCCTAGCCACATGTACCCCAAAATGTAAATTCAGAAGCAGAAGGAGTATTCTACAAAAGGGAACAAAATTCCAGTGCAATTTTGAATAAAGCAAATTCAAGCAGCAATACTACTTTATTAGAACAGTAACAACTGGAACGTAAGTGAAAACTTAAAAGCAGTTTGGATACCCACTCTCCTAGACTCCTTTGAAATAGCTTGCTGAGGAGGTAGCATGATGTTCTAAAAGTAATTAGCCTGACAAAATGTAGGGAGAAAAAAAATGTTTTAGCCTCTTGCCACGTTTTCTCAGCTTCATATTTCATTATGGATATCTGAGGTACAGTGAAGGTAAAGACAAAGAGAAGATGAAAAAAACTCCATCACTATAGGAATATTTATTTTTTCATCTTGATTATTATGTCAAGCATTTTTTATTCTGTCTATGGAATATAGCACCTCTATAAGCCAGATTTTCAAAATGTGCCTTAACTGTGTCTACTTATGTAAAGCAAAATCTCTTGCATGTGCCCTTTTTCATGTTAGCAGTTGAGAGCAAATGTGACAGAAATGACATTAACATTAATCAGCCTACATAACAAACAAACAAAACAAAAGCACACACACAAAAAAAAAAAGCTCACAACCAGAGTAGAGGATTTCTGGGTTAAAAAAATTATTTGTTAACACAAGAGGTAGCTAACATAAGAGCCCATGCAAGTGACTTAGGCATATATGAACGGAGATCACACTAGGCCTCTAAAAATTTGACCTTCACTAAGTTACTTCTTTCTTACCCTATCTGAGCAGTGTTATAATTGTTTCATTGTAACTAGCTAGATTTAATACTAAATGTGTCTGGTAGTTCAGGTATTTTTGTCTTTCAGAGCTCTACGTTCAGGGCAAAGTCAATGCTGTGGATTCTTCAGCTGTACCATATATCTCCAGTGAATATGCTCCCCTCATTACACATAGCGAAATTCCATTAATATCAATACTGGTTTGGTGTGCAGAATACATAATATAGATCTATACTGCAGCTCATGAAACACTATTTTGCTTCCTGTATTAAACTTCAAACTCTTGATTCTTCTGCTATCCACCCTCCTCAAGGATAAGACTAAATTGCGTACAGACTTTTTTATAAAATTATAAACAGAGGGCAAAAAGAATCAATTATGAAGACCTGTAGTGATTAATATGTCACTAACAAACTTTCCTGATTTTCCTATGTGTTATTTGCTCATTTTCTAAGTGAAACAGAAAAACAGTTTTAAAACCATAGAAGTGAAATATAGTCCTTTATTTCTGGGGAAAAGAATCCACAAACTTAAATCATTAAACTGTAATTATACTCTGAACATTGGAAGGATTTGCAGTAAAAATATCAGGTTGAGATTAAGTCAATAAAATTAATCACTCATAACCCTGAAGGAGAAAAAGGGTTGAAAAATGCTGCAAAACTGAAAGCTACTATGAGCAAAGGGACTTGGGGAATTCATTTTAATGCACCACAGCCAAGTTCAAATACAAGCTGTTCTTTGTTATTCAACCTGAGGTATTATTTTTCATACAGATGCTCACATCTGACCAAACCATAATCACATTCTGTAGAGTTTTCTTTATCTGATTGTAGAAGTTTCCTGTTTTAGCTATACATTAACGATTAACTGCATATGGATGGGTGGCGTCACAGAGTGGACTATATTCTGCTCACCTAACCGCATCTATCAGTGTATTAAGTGCCTCAAAGCTGGGACTTGAGCAATGGGTAGTAAAGCTGGCCTGAAGTCACTACTCTCTCTCTTCACATGGCCCTAACAGACATTGTATATTGTGAATTCTTTGCTTTTCCAGCAGACAGCTCTCCTGCAGTTGCCTAAGAGAAGGTTATGAATTGCAATAACTCCTTCTTTCTCACCTGTGTTCAGTGATTGATGGTGCTGTCTAAATTCGTACTTCTCAACTACCAAGGTATGTTCTACCCATGAGAAACTGCAAACAGCAGATGCAGCCATATCCCCGCCAAGGATCCACGTGCTATGATGACGGGCAGAAACTTCTTTGTAGAAATTATCTAAGAAATGAGGTGTGAATTTAAATGGTTGAGAAGGATGTAGGAAAGGTTCTGTAAAGGACACATTATCAACCACCTAAGAAGTAATTTGCAATTCAAATAGAACATGCTTGTGCTTTTGGATTTGAAGTGACCTGATTCATCTGCTCTGGAAATCAAGATGTGTCTGTGAATTGTGGGATGTTGCACTATGGGTGAATTTTAATTTGGTTGCAGAGATTTAGGCTCTTCCTCTAGCCCCGAGAAAACTAAAACCAATTAATAAGGTCTCTTTTTGCTTTAACATAGTATATTAGGCATCTTGATTTTACAGCTATGAAAGTGGGGACAGTTGTATTGGAAGACTTCAAATAATGGAGAGAACTGCTTAATACATGATTAGTAAAGTAAAGTAACACTTCCAAGTGAAACCAACCAAAATTTAAAGATTTTTTTCAAGGAGTGCTTTGAAAAAATACCAAGTCAGGAACTATTTATGTTACCAGAAATAGTGAAGTTGGGGGTGCATGAAAATGTATATATGCCATTGCCCATTCATAAGCAAAATCGAAGGCCACATCCAGTATTTGCAGTGAAAAAGTTTCAGTGAGAACAGCTCCGTGTTATTGGCCTGACATGGCTTTCTTTCCAGAATATTTTAAAGAATTAGCTGAAACCTTTGTTTATTTACAAGATTTCTACTGAAGCAAGTTTAAATAGACAGATTTTTTTAAAAGATTTCCAGAAACATATAGTGGCCATCTGCAGGCAAGCTTGCTCCTGAAAAAGACATTTATGAATTTATATCCAACATAAATAAAGAGCTGTTAGGCAATTAAGCTAGAAAACGTGCATTTTTCAGACAGAAAATAAACATTTGTTTCTAGCCAGTTGATGTACAAGTACCACAATTTTAAATTTGAAAACATAACTTTCTGCACATGACGTTGAGACTGAATTTCTGCTTGAAAAACAGAATGTGTAAGTGTTCATGACTACGTGGATTTTTTTGATTCTTCTCAACATGGAAGGTGCTAATCTTCTACATGATTTAATTTAATTGAATTAACTCCTGGAATTAATTTCTTATCACCTAGGGATATAGGTAGAAATTAAACTTTATTTTAGGCTGCCAGTTCTTAGGTGGAGAGCACTGAAGAGTACTATAGCTTTGCTTCAGTCACTGTACAGTAAAGATCGAATTTTCTTTCTAAGCCTCTGTTTTTAGCACTTTTCTCAGCTATTACCTTTGGCCTGAAATATATTGCCCTTGTTTCTATCCCTACCAATGTTTCCTATCTTTTATACTCTTCATGTTTGAAGAACATCCAGTTATTCCTTCAGATACACAAGACCTAAAACAGTGTAAGGATATTTATTTAGCTGAAGATCTCTTAAGATATCTTTGCAATAGGTTAGGCAGAAACTATTCCAATTTAAAATATCAAATGTAGCATCTGTGCAGCTCCCTGTAAGGAAAATGACAATTTTTTGTGATAGAAAAGTTGTGGAAGAAAAGAGTGAGATAATTATAAGCCATACTATTTTCTAAAGTATATAAGGTCTTGGTCCAGCAGCTAGTCAGAAGGCGACTTTCCACATTTATACGAAAAGCATTATTAATACAAAACTGCATTGGTGCATGTACAATCATTTGTCTTGCAATTACAAAGGCTCGTGTACTCTTCTGGGAATATAAAATGAGTGATCAATGAGGAATGTGACACAAGGATCTTAATTCTGTAGTCCATCTGGACTAAAACTGCATTTCTTACGGACAGGAAAAATGAGATGTGACATGTACACTGGGCTTGCTAAAGCAAAGGAAAGGTAATGTAGTTGTTCTGAATACAATTTTCTTTGAAATAATACCTACACATTGCTGCTGTGCTCAAAGCCACTAAAGCTTAAAAGAATAAAACCATTATGATCTTTTTTAACAGTAGAATTTAGGTGTGGTTCCCCAACCTGCTCATGGAATAAAAATGTGTTTGGAAGGAGTTAGTTAATGGTTTCTGAGCTGTGCTGCACCACTCCCTAAAATCTCCAACAGCATTAGCAGCTAGTCCACATTATTCCACTCCCTATAGTATTTACTTTCACCCACACTACTATTTGTATCTTCTGTGTTATTTGCCTGGTTTTACTTTACAGTTTGTTTTAGAGAAAGAATCAGATGCGGGGAGCAGGGGGGTGGGGGTAGTTCCGTTATTGTCTCTGTTGCATACAATGACCTAGATGCACACTACAGCTAAGCAAGTCCCTGTACAGCATCTGAGTGCCAGAATCCAGGAAGGTAAATAAGAACAAACATCTTGCTACTCTTGCCCACTATCTTACATACTTAATCTAAATAGTCAGAATTGTTCACCATCAGAAGGAGGAGTCTGTGCTAGCTGGGTCTGGTTTTATGTAGTACAGACATTTGTATATTCTTAATGTTACCTGCATTTTCATAGTATTCATCACAACCTCAGCTAAAGATCAGGACCCCCTGTGCTAGATACTGTACAAACACAAAATAAAGTTCCTGTCCCAAAGGATTTAGTGAAGAAAAAAATGGAACAGACACACTGTCAGAAAAAGAGGGACACAGAGATACCAAAATAACAGTAAAAGGCTATTTGTTCACTAGACAGAGAATGAAATCAGCAAATCTATTGCAAGAGTTGTCTAACTTCTGCTCTCCATTCCCTGCAACATATTAAGAGAGATGCAAAGCAACCCTGATGTTGCAATTGATGTGCACTGTAAAGTGAATTTGCACCCCTTGCCTCTGGTTAACAGGACACAGTTCTCTGCACCACGGAAACCATAAGCTTTGTACCATAAACATTTGGGAAAGAATGGCAATTGCTGTAATAATAGGTGGAATACAAACCCCTGTCCTAAACCTCATACACTGCAACAGAAACATTTCCTGCTGTAGAAACACAGCCAGAAAGGCCTGAGAGTGTCCACACACAGCCCTACCACCTCAGAGATCTGCAAATAGAGATGACGGAGGCATCACTCCAACAGAGATGACTGTGTACTCCTGCCTGTGAACTATGGTAGTACCTCCCAACTTCCAGCCCCGACTTCATTCTCCCAAAAAACAGTTTACTCAATCTCTGTGTAAGCATTAAACTCTTGCACATACACATTGCTTTTCTTTCTTTTTAAATAGTGTTCCTTATGACAGGCAGGGTGAATTTTAACCTGTATGTCTAAAGACTTTCATGGGAGCTCAGCAACACAATTATGTGCAGAAACGACAGTTTCTAGGTACACGACATCCATGTAAGATCTTGAGTATCTAGCCCTCAAGCATGTAAATCCCCACACTGTAAACCATAGCAAAGTCAAGCTAAGAATAGTCCCCTGATGCTACAGTATTCCTTATAATTGATTTTCTATATAGATTGCAGAAAAAGGTTTCCCAGAGTCAGCTTATAAAAAGGACTAGACTCTCCATGGGTTACTTCCTTTTTAAATACAATCTAAAATACTACTACCTCCTGAATATATGCAAAATGGGACAAATCTTCCATGTCTTGAAGAGTAATCTAAAAAAGATATTTGGAAAGTTGTCAATTAACTAAGAAAAAGCAAAAGAAAAAGAGAGAAAAAGAGGAAAGGAAAAGCAGGCAAAGAAGAAAAGAGGAAGAGGAAAAGGAGAAGGAGAAAAAAGAAAACAGAAAATGGGGGAGGGGGGGAGGAAAATGAGAAAAAAAAAGAAGAAAAAAGAAAGAAACCCCAAATTTCAAGCTTTACATTTTGCATTCCTTAAGAATTGTGCCTATTTAAACCAGACTTTGGAAATCTTGCTGTAGTCTCAGACTGTAAAGCAACAATTTGCAATGCTAAAGATATTTCCTTTTGGAGTAATAATCCAGAATGTCCTTTTTTTTTCTTTATTTAAGAATATTTTAATTGGAAAGATGGTATTTTTTTTTAGTTCAGTTAAGCAAGAAGTTTTCTTCTGAAACATCTAGCTTTCTGTTAGCACTGTTCAACTACTTCATCTTCCTTCCTATGCACACACACACGTCATGTCTGGAGCAAAGCAAAATAAGAACCACATGTTTCATATAAACGGTTAAATGCTTTGCATATAGATGGTGCTTAGCTGGAACAACTATAAAGGAATAAAACAGAAGGAAACAGTAGGTGGAAGACAGCATTTTAGTAAGAAAGCAGGAACATAAGCAATTAATCATTAATATGGAAAAAAGCGGACAGCATAGAAGGAGGAAAGTAATTACTACAAGAGAGGAAAAGATGTCATTAAGCTTTCATTTGAGGTGAGCCTCACTCAACCACGCTTTGAATCCTTTTGAAAATACACATCCAGGGCCACACTCTGCCTTGACAGAACCAGCGTCAAACTCTAGTCACTCTTTTTCCATAGACATAAGTACGAAGATAATTTGTCCTTTCATCGTTCCATAAGTTTGCTGAATGTGTTGTTTACATTTCAATTGTTCAAAATTAAAGACAACAATATAACTGAGACAGGATTTTGATCTTAATTGCATCCAGTAAAATGCAGAATAACTCTACTGAAAAAAACACTCTGATACTTAATTTTGTTAAGTAAAATTCAGTAGAATTACATAGACTTATCATGGTGTAACTCAGATCAAAAGCTAACTCAGCCAAAAGCAGTATTGGAGTGTGTAATGCCAGACTTGTCAAGCCTCATACTTCACACACAGGATATTCATCTGGCTCCATCTCACTCTCTTCAGTGCGGTGCTTCAGTCTCAGGCAACCACACAACAGCTCCTCAGCTTCCCTCTAGCTCCGGCATCCAACATCAGATGCATGTGCCGACAAATTGTGTTTGGCAGATGGGGTCCTGCCTGGGGAGGGAGGGCAAAGCACACACTGTAGCAGGGAGTGAGCGGTTGCTGTCGAGGCAGATCCCACGCTCCGAAGTCCTGCAGGTAGACAGCAGCTCCCCAGCTGCAGCCTCACACCACTGCCTCTTCCCAAGCCCCACATTCCCTCTAAAAGCAGAGCAGTCCTGCAAGAGCAAATCTAAGCTCTATCCTCAATAAAAATATTCAAAAGGAATTACTTCAATGATTCTCATTACAATGAAACATTTGCTAAACAGAACAACAGGTTGACAAGTGTCCCCACAGTAAGAAATTATGCATTTTCTTAACATTTTGTGGAACATGATAGTTCATAACTGTTGAGTTTTCCACAGTGATCACCATGGCAATGCACTATAAATTCAGTGGATAGTCTCTGTGAAATGTATTTTCCTCCTAAAAAGAAAACTAAATACTGAACACTGCTAAACGGTAATGCACATTCTTTTTTTTCTAGGCTAGCAGTCACACCCAGGCTAAAAAACAAGAGGCAAATGAAAACCAAAAGTTTCTGAGAGGGGTAATCCCAGTACATTACATAAACATATATAGTAACTTTTTTGGCACTTCTTATAATGATGCATAAAAAAAAGATTGTTGCTTTCTGAAAAGTTTTTGCAATATTTACCTGATCTGTGAATATCCCCTTGTTGATTAAATTACTAAACAAAATATTGTTTTATAGCTAAGCCAAATTAGCTTATAATAGTAGTCTCTACTTATACTTTTCATTTTCGTTTGCAGAGATAGACTTGCTACTTTGAGATTATTTCCTACAAATGGAAAAAAAAAAGACAAAGATATTAAGGATTTGTCTTGCTCCAGGTTACAAAAAGGTTAAGAGCCAGATTCTGCCTCCATTGTGCTAGACCTGGGAAAAGTGGGGGCTGGGAGACAGGGTAGGGGGTCAAAGCACAGTGAACTTTAGTTGCTCTTTTATCTCCCTCTGTTTCATCCATTATCTTCATCACTATAAATGAAATTGTCTTTTAAAGATAATTAGGAAGCAGTTAAGTTTAGAGCAGCCCTGTGGCTGTCCTAAAATAAACAGCTGGAAGAAGAATGATAGAAAATAGCCTCATTTTTTTCCTACATGGAAGCATATGGGACTTAATGAAAAATACACAGAATTAAAACCAGAGAAAGCTGAAGATTTCCTGGCTCCTAGTTCTGTCTGAAACCCCTCATTCCTCCCCCAGACATAGAGCTACTTCAGAGCTTCATTTAAACTAAAAGCTCTAATGGGAATCTCTACCAGATAAGGGTATAGGTCCTTGGACTACACATTAGGAGGTAAAAATCACTGAAATTCAGCAATTATTAACCTTCCAGGTCACTGTCAATACTGTAAAACAGATTGAAAAAATTGTTAGAAGCCTAATCATAATAAGACTTTCTTGAATTTTAATAGAAAAAACAAATATAACTTTTTGAGGAAAAACACTTTGTTCAACTTTTTTTCATTTCAGGGTTCTTCCCACTCTTAACAGAAAAAAAAAAAAACCACAACACTTTAGGATGATGAAAAGATACATGTCATGCAGTCTGCATCTTACTGGTGCTAACCTAATCCATCAGCAGCCTGGGAATACGTGCCTTGACAAAAGGAAGCAGATGTGCTCTTAATCCTCCTAAAGTGAACTATGGGATGCATATCCTCAGTCATCCAGGATGGTTTCTCTGGAGCCCTTATGTCTCTTGGTAAAGGCTGAACAGAGTATTTGTCATGGAATCAGACCTTCACCTGGGTTTTCTGTACTTTTAGTCCTTTGATCATACGTCTCATATTTTACTTTAACTGAACCTTTGTGGACTTTCGAAGATAATCATTGCTTTCCATTTTTCATCAGAGCGTGCTACTGGCGTGAGCAATCCTACCTCTCTGCAAACCCCTTGAAATACAGGAAGCCACTTGCCCAGCCTACTGAGAGGCAAACAGATACAGTAGATACCACACCTAGGCTTTTTTCAAATAACAGTCGTTAAATCTTTTCTACTTCATGTTGATTGCAGGCTTAATTAACCTTCCACTGTTCAGATCCAAGAGAGGTGAGAAAACACCCTTAATGCCAAAAAGGAATATAAGTAGTGTTTATTACACCTTTTTTTATGACCAAGATACCATGGCTTCTGTAACACAGGTGTGCAGAAGGCAGCCAATGAACTCTGCCTGGCACTCTTTCCAGCACTGTGTATATGACAGGCTAAGGCAGTATCAGGCCATCTCTGTGACAGGAAAGCTGTCTTTATCAGTTTTCAATGAAATTAGTTTCCTGCTTCATCAACACGTAAAGGAGAAAGGACATGCTTTGTTAATGAATCCAGATGACCCACCCAAATGTCTGAAAACACCAAAACAGAATACATCTTGTATTTAAACACTTTTTTTTTTTTAAATTGTATTTAAATAATTCCCTTGGAAACATAGGCCTTTGGCCTTTTAGGAAGCACGAGACTGGAGAGTAGGTCAATGCAGTCAGCAGAGAACTGTATTATTGTGATGAAGGTATGAGCTAGGGTCAAATCAACAGTCCTAGCTCTTCTATCTTCAATTTTCTCCTACTGCGCCCTTTATCATTATCCATTCCGCAGACTCATCAGAACAAGAAGAGAAATATATGGTCAGGGTGTTCTGCACTGCTGCAAACCCAAACCGCCATTTAACTACTTCCATAAACTTTACCAAAGCCAGAATATAGTCATTCAGAAATTCAGAAGTCTATAAATGGTTCATTTTCGTGATACACATAGTGCCCTTGACAAAACAGTATGCATAGCATTCAGTATAGAACCCCTCTTACCTTGCCTGAGAAAGCAGCGTAGCTTTTGTCTGAATTAACCTCCTTTGCAAGGTATTTAGAAGTGAGGTGTATTGGACTGATCACAGCACTGTGCACCATCACACATAAGTCTTCTGCTCCTAGCAATAAAAAAACACAGGGCAATGATTACTCATTATTGTCACATAATGAGACGGACAGAGTCCTGACTGAAACACAGGTCTCTTGCCACTTGGATCCATGCATAAGTCACTAGGCCACAGTTCCTACAATCAGATTACATGAAAAGTCATGCCTCATTTTCCCCAGAAGTAAAATATGCTACAACACTCTTTCATCCATTACATTGATGTAACTGGAGTGTTGATGTGGCATATGAATATCGATAGCACACTTTGAAAATGTAAAGTACTAGTAAGAAAGAAGAAAAAATGTTAATGGTTTACTGCTTGGTTATATAGCAAGAACAAAAACGTGGAGTAAATCTGCTACAGGCATCTTCCACAGACACAGTACCACAGGAGTCTTCCAAAGCGCAGCCCAGCTCAGTGTAGACAACACAATGAGCCAGTTCTGTGGCACTCTGCAACTTTGCTGAAATGGACCCTAGTGAAGTAGTATAGATGCTTACCACAGTTTGACAACATTAGGCAGCTAAAATGTTCACTGACAAAAAGACAGTGCTTTATTGTGCTGACTAGAGAAAATGGATTGTTTTGTACAAAATTAGCCTGTGATTCAGGAGATCTGGATTCAGCTGGCCGCTCTACCACAGATTCCCACAGGACCTTCAGCTAGTCAAGTGCTCTTTCCATTCCTCAGCTTCCCATACATACCTAGTTCAGCAGCAAAGTTACTGGGATTGACAAAGGAATTACTGGTTAAAATTCTACAGTAACTATTGTAGATTGTATATGATTATCAGGGCATAAGTGATATAAAATCTATGCCTCTCTATCTTCTAAATATAAAGTCTAAGCATCTGTTCCATTTTGCAAAGTTAAACATTTCAGCTGGATGTATTTAACATTTTTTAAGCATCCAACTGTTGGTTTTTTCCCCTTAGCTGCCAATGTTTTGTGATTAGAAAACATTTTATTCTCAAAGCCTTGCCATATTTTCATTGCCATTTTTTTATGAACTGAGTGACAGAGGAGATAAATGAAGGCTCAGCTGTCCATGGTTTAGGAAAAAAGAAAAATGCAGTTAAAAACTTCTTAACAATTGGGCAGAAAAACAGCAAGACAGATGATTATCTAGTTATTACTTACATGAAGCGGTCTTGAAGGATAAATATTTAAGGAAAAAGAAAATATGTCCTCTTTTCCCTCAGTTGGTTTGTTTTCTGAAATAACAATGCTCCCTCCTTCCCATCCCCTTAAAATTTGATACATAACTCTCCAAGTCAATTATGTACATACAGACAATGCCAAGGAAACACTATCTGACAGTTTAGGTATAAGCCACGATGAATATGAAGACAGTGAAGTTACAAAATCATTTAACAGTCATAAAACTACTATTTAAGTTGCATCCTGTTTACTGAACTGCCAGAAATTACCGTATAGCATGTTTCTAACCAAACATTTCTGTGTAGCTATATATTCAATATACTGCTGGACTTTTACATTAGCTACTCACTGTATTTTGTAATTTAATGCTGGTGTTCAGACTGAATGTTACTGTTACACTCACCCCATCTAGCTGCAAATAGCAGAAAGGCCAGCTAGGCAAAAACTAAGCACTATCCTTACAAAAAGGAATGTAAATCTGATTTAACAAAAAAATATATATTTTTTTTACAGAAATAGAGTTTAAGATACTTTGAGTTGTGATCTTTCAGTATTGATTAATAACCCACTGAGAGTATATTCTGTTGTATTTCACTAAGACAGTTGAAGCACTTCTCCACTTCACAGAAAAAGCTATGCAGAAAAGCATTCTTCAAGATGCACAGTCAAACACTGAGAAATGTAGAAAATAAAATTCTTTAGGGAACTTAATTCAGCCCTTTAGTATGCATGTTTCAAACTTCTAACAGTACAATCCTACGCTATCTTCCCCTATGGAAAAACAAACCAAATACAGATCAACAACCGGTTCATCTCAATTCTCATCTGCTTACACAGCAGCACTCCCCATGTCTTCTGTCTGTCTCAGACTCCTTGAGAACCACACAGTCCTTGCCTCTAGCACACAGAGGAAGGCTCCTTCGCCCATTTTAGTAAGACACTTATTTCCAGAAAATGCTTCTTGCTAAGAAAATTCAACAGAGCTGCCCTTTCTTTTCCCTTCTCGCGTTTGTTCTCACTGCCACACAAAGGGAATGAATTAATACAGAGCAGGGGAGAAAGGAGCAGAGAGCACAGCAGAAGACCTGGGAATGAGCATGGTTAGGACACCTGCAGGAATAGGTCTTGACACGTACAAGGGGCTCAGTAATGGGTGTGCTGGCAGTGAGCTGGGGTACAAAACAACTGTGTTTGTACAAACTGGTCATGTATTTATATATTTACTTCTGCCTAGTAAAAGGTTATAAATAGTATGCTGTGCTTTTGTAGCACATTATTGGTGATTTATAGATGGTATAAAGAATACATCATCCACAGTGAAACAAAATTGTGGTGGGGAGACCCATACAAGAGTTTTGACATTTCTCTAGCAGAGATGTTCTCTTGTTTATTTCAAAACTGTGAGAGGAACATGAGATGTCCCAGTAACACTAGCCAATTACTATTTTAGACATTATCTCAGTCATAAAGGGCATAACCCAATCAATAATAATTTGGCCATCTATTGAGCAAATTACAATGTTTGCAACCAGCTTTGAGCAAATTCTTTCGTCTTTCTAATGAAATCATACGTGGTACTAGTAACTGTCAAAGACAGGATGTGGGCTGGCTCTATTATAGAAAAGCCTACACTCTTAAATCCAATGGAAGTTCAAATATCATTACACAGTTACATATTGGAACCAGAACTCTGAGCTTCACTAAGCTGTGCACATTACAAGATACAGAAACTAAAATTTAGTAAAGGGAAAAAGGTGCTTTTTCATTCCTTCATCTTGCGTCACGATAGTGAAAAGCTTCCTTAGGATCCACAAGGGAAGTCTAAGGAGTCTGCTTCAATAACCTTTTAAATTACTACAATTCTGAAGTCTCTCTCTCAGTTTAGTCCTCAGCCTAAGACAACTCAAAGTAAAGCAACTAGTGCGTCACCAACATCAGTGTTATTCAAATTAGCAAAAGAAATTCCAAAGACCTAGTTTCTACAGAGGGATTCCAGTTAAGAGACTGTAAATATATAGTTACAAATAACTATTTATTAAATAACAATGGATAATACCAAGGTTTTGTACTTAAAAGTTTCCCTTGGTGAAAGAAAAGAGGTAACTTAATGGGCTGCTGTGATGACAAACCACTGAAAAACTTTTTAAAAGTCTTTCTTGTAAATTAAAGACGGGCCTAAATTTAAGATGGACCTGGTGCTTAACCAGGAGGTATATATGCCATCATGTTTTCAAGAAAAAAAACCAAACAAACAGTCACGGAGAAAGCTGAGTTCAGGGAATCCATTCAAAAACTCAATGGCAGAAAAAGAGCTTGCTGATATTGAGAAAAAGTGGAGACAAACTGTAGAAATCACATCTCAAGAAATTACCTTCAATGTGCTAGTGGGTATAGTCTGGTGGTCTGTACAAGTGAGGGAAAGCAGAGAAGTAGGAAATCAGGGAAAAAGTTTAAGACTATAAACCAGCAATCTGCAATGAGTTCCACATAAAGCCTAGGGAGTGAATAAAACACCCACTTCTGTTCTCACCATTTCAGGAAAGTTTCACCTATAAAATGATTCAAGAGCTGATAATTTTATTATTCATTGAAATTTTAAAAAAAAAACAACCCTGCAATTAGTTTCATTGTTAATAAGCATAGTTGCAATACTGAGCCACATTGGCTTACTTACACATACCGTGCCATGAAAGTCAGCTGAGTTGCTCCAATTTGCATCAGGAGTGAATTTGTACTGCTGCTAATGAGCAGGGGTCTGTGACTGCCTCATTTCCCCTCGTGCATGGAAATCTCACAAGACCCTTACTCCCTCAACACCGCTAATTTCCGCTTCAAACCAGTCCTGAAAATTCCTTTTTCTACAAGCCTTGTGCTAAACAAATAGTGCATCCTGTATTTCCCCTTATAAAGGTGGATTTCAGAAGCTTAACAGGAAAATGGAACTTAACAGGAACCACATCTTTTCTCATTAATAAACGTATTAGTTCCTCATCCCATTCTCTCTCTATTGCTTGTTTCCATAACATACTGAGTCATGTTGAGTAAACTGAGGTTGTAAATTTGTTGGGACAGTGGTCCCATTTCTGGGACATACCTGCCCTGTTTTAGGAAGCTATATTAAAAACTAGATTCAGCTTGAGTCTATCTAACAAAGTGCATACCCAATCCTCTTACCTAAAGGTGCCATCCCTCCCTGGGAAGTCATGCAGACCTACACAACTCAATTAAATTTGTCAGCAGTGAGCTCCAAGAAGATAAAATAATAGTTTGCAGCTCCTTATACAGCTATAATAGCATTCCAGCTGGTGGCAATTCTCCTTCTGTTCCGGGTTTCTTCCAAGTGAAACAATATTTTTAAAACAAATAATTTAAAGGGAGCATATGGCATATACAAAAATAAATGTCTAGGGCATCAAAAGCCCAAAGCAATTTTTATTTTGACTGCCAAAGAAAGTCTTAAAATTTCTTTTTGGCTTTGCATACAAAAGAACCATTGTGAGGCCTTTAGCAGCACTTTCTCTGTGTCTTCCCCCATCATCTCAGAAAAATAGCATTAATAATTAAGAGTCTTTTAAAAAACACCATAAACATAGGATTTGTGTGCCAATGTTTCAGTTCTATTAACAAGAAACATTTGGAATTCCTTTTGCCCTCAGACTTTTAGTCATCTGTGGCAGGAGCCAATAAATAGAGCCTCTTGCTTGTTTTGCCCTGGCTGCCAGTACCTCAGCTAATCTGGAACCTTTTTAACCCATTCCTTTGGACAGCAATTTGCAGGCAGGCTCCTTAAGGGAAGTGAGATCTGGATCTCTCCTACTGTTGCAACTGCTTTTTCAAGGATCGGTCTCAGGTAAGGTCTTACCTGGCATCTTATCTTAAACTAGGCTCTTACTGTTTTCTAAGACTTACTTGCAAACAATAAGTTTTCAGATGGCATACAAAATTTGGGTCTTTCCTTAAATTTTCTTTTTATGATTTCAGACTGTCAGGGAAAAGCTTATTGTGCATTCATCTGATTAGAAAACCAGGACATTGCTTTTTACAAGGACTCTACTCTCAACATCTTACAGCAATGGCTATAGGCTCAGCAAATCTATTATTTGGTGAAATGGGGATGTGTTGTTTCCTGACAAACTACCGCATCAGGTTTTTTACTTATTAGCACTCTTTCTAATGTGAGAAAGGAAAATTAAATTAAATTATAATTTCCCTTCTGAGGGACTCATTTAAGGACCACTCATGCTTCTCTCTACAGTAAACTGGATCTTTCAGAATAGCTAGACCTATCCAGGATCTTTGGTAGTGGAGGGGAGTGGTACTCATATCGCTCATGTCTGCACACTTCCTACATATGAATCCAACACTGAAGGCCTAAATGGACACAGGGACTGAATCATCCTGCTCCTCAAACTTCCTTGTTTGATGGGATGTTTCCTTCTATCCCTTATCAAGCTTCCTTGTTTCAGTCAGTCCAAAAACGTTAGTACAGCACTGGCTGGAATGGGCCTGTGCAGTACTTTGTCTCTATGTTCATAAAGAGCAGACTTTCAGTTAAAAGGTTTGTCTGATCTTGGATAGTTTTTCTAATCGTATTCACCTGTGGACAAGGCCTCTAGCATAATTTACTGGCATCACCTATTAAGAAAACTACTTACTATGAAGAACATGCTCCCTACTGGGAGTCTCTGCAGCCTTAAAAATTGTATAGTACCTATCTGTGATCAGTTCAGACATGACCTCCCGCTATGCAGTGTAATGAAGTCAAGTCATTGACATTGTCATAAGATAACGTCGTCTTTTTAATACATCTTACCTCTGTTGCTGGGCCCCCAGAGCATCAGGAATGTAAAAGCTTAGTAAATACTAAATCATCTACAAATAAGAGTAAGTTCTAAGATGAGCCCAGGCCAATATCTAAAGTATACTGAAAGCTAGGACACCTGGTTAACAGAAGCAACCAAATTGCAACAAGCATTTCTGTCTTCATCAGCCTCCCACAGAATGCATACAACTTGGTAGGATACTGATGACACCCTCATCTCTGAATTTATCAACATGTTTATGAATTCTACCACAGAGGAAGGAGCAGGATTCTCATTCCTGTTGAGAAAAATTTTTTTTGTAAGGAAACTTCTAAAAGTTCATACAGACTACAAATTCTAATGCAATTACCACTTTGGGAGCTCTGTGCCGACTCTTATCTTTCTCTCAATCCCAGTTCCGAAATTTTTTTCAGTGAAAGACACAATGGCTCATCTAGACCAAATGTTCACCTTAGCTGTTAGGTCTTTGGCCAGGAACTATGTAGTTCTTTATATTTCAACTTATTTGTATTCTGGATGTAATTCTTAGTATGTACATATTCTGTATGTAATTCAAATTTCATCCACTAGGCAATTTATATCCTGTGTGACTTAGGTAATTTGCTTGATTTCATCTGTTCTCTAAGACCTGGAGATACCTTTGCTGCGACACCATCTTTTAACCAATAACTAACAATGTGGTTTTCTTTATTTAGAAGTGACATGTATGCACACAAGGATTATGAAGATGTATAGGAAAGTTCTCAGAACCTCCTCAGCATTATACAGCCAAGCAGCTGCAAAAAAGCATCTCCTGTATGTTTTAGCTTTTGGCTGAACAGGCTGGGAAGAACCTTTACTGACAATATCTGTATAGATCTTACATAGAAGGACCCTCAAACTTTTGACATCTCTGCTAGTAAAGGTCTAGAACATACCAAGCAGTTTGGCAACTCTTACAAACTAGTATGAATTTCTATCTTGCAAGCCAATTATGCCACAGTTCTCCCTAAAGAGTATTTGGTTACTTATCTTTCACAGTAAGAAATACCTCTGTCAAATAGTACATGGAGCTGACAAAAATCTGGCTGATGAACTTCCTTTACAACTCCAGAAAAAAAACAGTGCTATACTCAACTGTTTTCAAGTTGTTTTCTGTAAGAAAGAAATTATTTTTAAAACTAGATAATGTGTAGATGAAACATAACACTTCCCCTTCATGTATAGGCTTTTGCTCTGAATTATCTGAGTCCAGGTATTTTCTTCAAATCTTTTGCTTCAAAAACCATGATAGAAAATTATTTCCCTTCTGAAATCTGTTCTCAGTAGAAAAGGAACACAGCCACTTACCAGGTTTGGCTGGCTTATTTTGGCCTTCCTGAATGTAGTATAGGCAGTTCTGCAATAAAACAAGAGGATTTATACTGGTTTTTAATCCTCCACAATTCTGAGACAAAGTGGGCTTAACAAGCTAGGCCTACATAGATCCTTCTTGTGATTTATGTTGCTTCTTTAACATCCATACAATTCCTGCTCTTTCACCACTTTCTCCCATATCACAGCATTTTTTCCGCAGATGTGCCAGCAACATACTGCCATTCTTTGTTCCAGTCCTTAAAATAACTGTTATCCTAGTAATATTGAAGAGTTTATATCTGAGCTGTCTAGAAGTAGAGAGGAGAGTGAGGAAAGATGTTTGCTTTTCAGAATAACTTTTATTCTGCAGAGGAGGTGCGGTTTTTCCACAGAGAAAGTTCTACAGTGATAAAATTTAGTAGAAGAAGAGAAACATCTGGGAGCATATATCAGGTTGCCTAGGGGCCTGCCTAGTCAGATACTGATAATCTGCAAGGGTGAATCTGGGTAGTTTATTGCAGTGCTTAGCCATTCTCATCCTTCATATCTAATCAAAAATTCTCTTGTTGGCTTCTGTCCTTTCACTCTGAACTTCAGAGGAAAAGTCTGGCTCCATCTTCCTATGATGCCTGTTTAGGGAGCAGAAGAGTGCTATTAATTAGGTTCCGCATATTCTCTTTCCTTCTCCAGGCTAAAGAAATGCAGTGCATTCTTAGCATTTCTTAGCATCTCCTTGCTTGTCAGGTGCACCACTCCCTGAATGTCTCAGTGGTCCTACAACAAACTCTGTTTTATCAACAGCTCAACTTCATTCACAGTCTCAAACACAGTCATATTACCAGGTTGGCTTGAACAGCATTCAGATGACAAAATGAGGCATCTACAGAAATATGTATTTTGACTTTATAATCAAAAGCATCTAATGGGTGATTTTTTCTTATCAAGAAAGGTCATGACTGCTTTGAAACAATCTGTGAACTTCATATTTCATATGTACAGTAATTAGTTGGAATAACATCACATAATAAAATAAAATAACATATTTCCCAAAGGTTTCCACAATCTGATCTACTGCTAACCTTCAAATACAATGAGCTTTACCCTTTCTAGTAACCCAAGGTCAGTCACTTTTTCCATTTAAGAGCTACTATTGCTGTATCTTTCCTTCATAAAATTTCTGCTTTCACATACACATTAATAAAAAAGAAGTTAGGATTTTTTGATTTATTCTCTTTAATACTTAAATAGAAAGAAAATACATACTTCTTAATGAAAAATTTGGGTTGGGGTGAATTATATACAAACTTGTCATTATTTGTAATGTATCATTTAATTAAATTATAGCTTCTAATAACTAAGCCATCTTTCAAACATCTCTCCAATTATTGTCCTAATGATTTATTCTATTAATTCTCTTGCATTGGTAAAAAGGAAGTAATTACTGTACTACTCTGGCATGTTTCATTCCAATTTTTACTCCCTATAAATGTGTTACAGTTCTTCCGTTGGCAGTCAGAGAAAGTCTCTATAAAAGCAGCATTTACTGCAGTTTCTCTCAGAGCCAAGTAATACATACGCAGCTTGACATTTTGGAGTATCTGTTTTCAAGCATTGATCTACAGCAGTTATTAGAGCTATTGCTCTTACTATTTTACACTGTCTTAAGAGTGCAGCTTATGTAAACATTTCTTCGTATCTTTTATGTGTTAATCATAAAGAAAAAAAATGGCATTGCATAAAAACCAAATCTTGAAATGGCCAAAAAGTATTCACGCACTCACTGTAGGTCTCTAAGATCTCCACTTTTTCAGTTACTGAAAAACAACACTAAGAGAAATAAAGCCAGACTCTTTAAACTACTAGAGGGCCTTCTTAACTTAATTACGCACTAATTGCAAATATAGATCACCTTAGATTTTAAAAACAGGTAATTCTGTTCATTCCTGAGGGATGTGCATCCATTTTCTCTTGTATCACCTGTCCCTTTAAATAGTAACATCTAGGCAATTTAAAAAAATCCTAATTTTGCATTCTGATTTCCTGCTAAAGAAAAGCCAACCTTCTAATCATAACAGAATTTAAACCAAAGTTAAGACAAAAATGAAACTCAAGTTCTTACTAAAAGACAAATACAACCTGCCTCAACATTTCTCCTTTACAGCAGTCAGGATCAAGCCTTCCTGGCACCCTTCCCCCAGGCATTCCTAACAAGAGGAAATAGTAAGAAAAACACAACTGTGGAGGAAAGCTAACAAAGAACAATGCCTTTCTTGTTAACTAGAAATTAACGTTCTATCTAGAAAGTCTAAATATTCAGTAACAAAAGTAAATTTAAAAACCTGCATTTCTGACTAAAGATAGGTGTTTTTAGACCACACACCGCAGCCTAAAAAGGAGGAAACAAAACAACAGAAACTTACTTTTACCAAGACTAAGCAAAAAAGATCCGTTGTGTGATCAGAAGACAAGTGCGTATATGTATGTATTTGAAGATCTTGTAATTTAGCAGTAGGAAAAAAAAGCATCTGAAAAACAAAATTACTCCTTTTTTATACTTCAGGGGCATCAGGTTACTGGGTTGGGTTTGGGGTCTTTTTGTTATTGTTTTGTTTTTTGACAGGGATCTTCTTAAAGTATTTAAGAATTAAGAAGTATTTAAGATCAGACTAGTTTGATCTTCCATGAAGACTTCTGTAGCCTTTAATGAAACTGCCCTCAAGACACTAGGGCAACAGATCCACCTTTCTTACACCTCTGTCAGTCATTCATTACAGTCTGTGCCATTGCTGACTCCATTCAAATCCTCAGCAGAAGCATATCAATACATCTTTAGAGGTCCACTACCTTCACAAATTACAGGCCAACCATCAGAACTTTCTCATGGCCACTTCAGACAATTCCAGTACTAATGTCAAAACATTTGCTTACAGCTGTTTATTTGGGGGGGGGGGGGGGGGGGGAATTAAATTTTTTTCAAAGCAATATAGAATTTTTATATTTTTTTTAATTACAAAATCTGGTCAAGCTATTGTCACACAATAGCTTATGAACAATAGCTATATCTGATTAATCAATGTGTAATGTTTTCAGTTTAGCTTCAAATCTCCTTTTAATTACAGCAAGACTGCCACTTCTGCAAGTTTCAGTTATAATCAAGCTTTTCCAGTTCTCTGATCCAACTGCTTAATGCACCTGTACATAGAATATAAAAGTTTATTGTTACATGTTTAATGTAGATTTCTGGCTGTACAAAATGAACTATTTTATCATTGAAGTTTCTGAATGAAAGAAGAACTTGCAGATAGTCAAGAATAAGTCTATCCACATCTCTTCCAATATAATCAACAGAAGGCAGTTTCTCCTTGATACCTGTAAGATTTCTTTCAGTGTGCTCATTAGATAAGTTCAAAATACCAGCCACACAACAAGGGATAGCAGTTCTCAGATGTTCTGTTTGAAAGATGCCTAGAGAAACTCAGTGCTGTTACTTTCTGCTCTACAGGAGGACTAAGGTATTTCTAAAAATGGCCTTCTTTAAAAAGCCATTTGGTTTTCACTGTGTACAGGTGACTTCATGAAGCTGGTATGTCATCGACCAGTTCTACTCTGCTTGAAAACATTTGTGGTGCTCTGTTTAACTTAAAGATTTTTAGGTATCAACCCAAGAAAGCAAAAAAACAGTATTCTTTTTTCTCCACATTGCTGTTAATACAAGAATGAGGAAAGGACTCTAGGTAACTTTCCAGAATCTTTTTACTTTTTACATCACTCATGATAATATTTTTCCCAATTTTTTCCAAGAAACTCATGGGCTGACCCATGGCTACTGTTAGATTCTGATGGTAATACATAGATTGCTAGCTCCTTTGATCTTCAGGAATTGCTTCAGGCCCTGCTTGTAATCAGTCTCCTAAGAACACCCAATGGCTCTTGTCTTACTATTTTGACATCTACCCTAATACATGCCAGGTTGTTCTTCATGTGATTCTGCATCACCACTACTCGATTCTCTTCTTTCTGAAACCAGAAAAGGCACCAGTCTGAATACAGCTCCCACTGAACATCTAATAGCTAGAAATTATGTGAGTGTTAGAGAAGCAATACATTCTTTATGTGTGTTGATCATCTGTGGTGGGGATCAGAAGCTGTATATATCCTCATACTGCTTTTCTTGCACGGTTCTTCATCTGGAGGTGAGGAAAAAGAAAAGCCATATAACGTAATCAAGCTGAACGAAAAAAGAAAGAATGTATTGAGGCTTTTCCCACACACACATTAGCTACAGATTAAAAAGAGAAAAAACCTCTAACCAAAATAAGAAAAGGCAAGCAATTATTTAAATAAAACAAATGGCTCAAAATAATTATGTTAGTACTAACCCAAACTCTTAAAAAATTAAGCTGTACTTCAGACTCAAAAGTACAATATAGGGATGTTTGATCTTGTCACGGAGCCAAATTAAGTTACTTTAAAGTTTCAGAGCATCATTTATAAGAAACGTGAAACAGAATCGCAAGCCCTCAGAGAATGAATCACTAATATGAACTGAATTTTCTGCTAAACTTTCCCAATTCTGCATGCCCTTAGAGTCTCAGAGTACTCAGCTTCACAAACATAGTCCTGAAAACCAGTATAAATTATGGCAACTACTATGCCATCCAGAATTTCCTATAAATTTTTCCCAACACTCCCCAGCTATGTCTTATATATACTTTCTAAGTAAGAGTTCAAGAAGTCCTGGAAAGACAATATCTAGCTTTTTTTCCACAGCAATCTCATTCCAAAGGAGTTTTTCTCATTAAAATTGAGGTATCACAACATCTGATTCTGGTTCACAGTGACTTCGTTTCATGGTTACAAAGACATTATGTATTATTTTTTTTAAAGAGTCACTATTTTACAAAATCTTAGTATGGCAATAAGTTAAAAATTTCCTAAGTTGTAAAATGCACACCTTTTCAGAGTTCCTCTTCACTGTTTTGAAGTAACTTCTAATGTAGAATTTACTATTTGATTTTCAGCATAATGTGTCATTTCTTGGGATTTTAAATAAAGTTGATTGTTTAAAAATCCCATGTATTTTAATTTTCCAGCACAGTCACAGAACTCAGGAAATGATGTCACTCTCCTAGTGCCAAAAATCAGGTTGGAAGTCCTAAATCTCAGCACACTTTCTCAGCCAGTGACGCAAGCAGCCCGCTGAAGTGAATGAAACCTTTGT
The DNA here is from genome assembly GCF_963210335.1 of Falco punctatus. Taxonomy (NCBI): domain Eukaryota; kingdom Metazoa; phylum Chordata; class Aves; order Falconiformes; family Falconidae; genus Falco; species Falco punctatus. Next base: position 75,964,957 of record NC_137583.1, read on the forward strand.
CCTATTCAGTGAAACTGGGATTTTTCATGCTTTTTTAAGAACTCTACAAAACCTAGTTGCTGAATAAGCTCACAAAGTAAGCTTCAAAAGATAAAAATCGTAAAAGTGACAAAAGAAGTTTCAGAATGGGATTCAGACCTCTCAGGATTAACTGCTGGCAACATTCCTCTTTTTTAAAGAGCAAATTATTTTTACTTAAAAAAAAAAACAAACAACACACAACAAAATACTGTTTTAAATCTGATCCCTTATTTTGAAATAATTAACAGCAAACACACAGATTCTGAACAGCAAGTAGTCACTGCAATAAGTGACATCAACAGTAACATTGAGAGGCCACCTCTTTCACCAGGTGTGTCCTGGTTTTGGCTGGAATAGAGTTACTTTTCAGTAGCTGGTACAAAGTATGAGAATAATGTTGAGAACACACTGATGGTTTAGTTGTTGCTAAGTAGTGCTAACTCTAAATCAAGGACTTCTCAGTTTCTTAGGCCCTGCCAGCGAGAGGGCTGGAGGAGCACAAGAAGCTGGGAAGGACCACATCCAGGACAGCTGACCTGAACTAGCCAAAGGGATATTCCATACCATAGAATGTCATGCTCAGTGTATAAACTGAGGGGAGCTGTCTGGGGCCTTGCGATCACTGCTTGGGGACTGTCTGGGCATCGGTCAGTGGGTAGTGAGCAATTGTATTGTGCATCACTTGTTGGGTCTCTTTCCTTTCGGATTTTATTCCTCTTTCCCTCTCCCTCCTTTTAATCACAATTGTTGTTGTTATTATTATATTTCATTTTATTTCCCCGATTAAATTGTTATTATCTCAACCCACAAGTTTTACCTTTTTCCTGATTCTCCTCCCCATCTCACCAGTGGAGTGAGCAAGTGGCTGCATGGTTCTTAGCTGCTGGCTGGGGTTAAACCATGATGAAGTGTCGTATCAACAATTTAGGAAACACTTTAGCTGAAGATCAACACACCCCAGTACAATAATCTAAATGTAGCTATCGATATGTGATCTATATGGATCACATATATATCGATATGTGAGCTAATGGAGATCAAAATTAGGGTCCAATCCAGATGACTATCCAGTAGGCGTTTAGCATAGACTGATTCACCCTCCGGTCTCTGTTCACTGTTTTGCAAGTAACTCTTGTAGCATGAGATGGGGAGAGGGAAGAAGCTATGCTCCCACCAAAGCAATACCTGAAGCCATCTCTAACAAATAACACAAAGACTTCTTTCATTTCTTCACAAGTCTTTTCTTCCCAAATGATTGTGAAGCCAGGTTCAATTCAAACAGCTGTAAGTGATGCTTATGACATTGAGTCTTCACACTGTTAAGCCAGGTAAGTGAATTCAGACTAAAAAGCCTTAACAGCCCAGTAATAACCCTCAAGTGCATGGAAACAGCCTGTTAATTTTCTTCAAGTAGAAGATGCATACATACATCAAACCTTGTCTATCCACTGCTGAAGATAAAAAAATTCACAACACCCAGAGCTTGTTACATAGATCACTGATGAAAGTCACCACAATTTTTTAATCAACAATGAGTGCTGTGAGGTCTACTCATGTTCATAAGCCCTCAGCATGTTTCAGTGAAGTTTCCCAGCAATACGATGTCAGTGTTCAAAGAGCTAAACCTGTGGCATTGCATGAACATAAAATACCACACATCACTTCCAGCTCCACAGCAACTGAAGAGCCTATGGGGAAGGACTTCAGACCTTAGACGTTACCATTTCCTGAAATACACAGCGAACGGAAGGTCATACAATATCCTGGACCAATATGATTAAGGCTACTCCTTTAGCAAATATAAATCAAGTTCTGGCACTGCTTTTTTCTCTACTTTCATCCCTAAAGTCCTGCACACAAGTTTACTAGTTAAGCAATATCACTTAGCTCTCTACATCAGGAACATTTTTTTTCTATTTTGTGTCAGAGGTACAACCACTGCCCGTGACAACCCAGCTAATCATCAGCCACACTTCTACAGAATTGTTGCAGTTCGTGCCTCCAAATGCAGAGTAAAATGAGTGGAAAACCACCCAAGGTCCTTTCACTGGGGCCAGTGAAAGAAGCAGTTTCCCAAACAACTAGCTGCTTTTCTCCTCCCCTAGAAGCAAGCTTCCCAGGCTTTGCCTTTACCTGTGTCAATAGTCTGATAAGTGCTTCACTTTGTTAACACTGAGCTATAACCCAAACACAGGGAAAAACAATACAGATTGGCCCTGGATAATCCTGGATCTGCCATTTCCAGCACCACTCGGACACAGAGGGGCACAGCAGCTGTCCTGTCCTCATGTCTGCCACAGAAATTCACAACTGATCCATGTCAACAGGGGAGAGAAGTTAGGACACAAAGAATAGTATTACAAGGATAAATATTCATGTGCATGAGGTGTCACAGCTACATTTTTTACACAAAGTTCTTACACCCTTCAAATGTTTAGGTATACCACAATCTGACTAATCACAAACACCCACACTGAACTTCATAAAGCAACTATATTTTTGCAGCATTCTTGATGCTTGTATATTGATTCCAGATGTTCCTGCAGTCAGTCTTGCTATAGTTACTTATCTATGACACCAGATGATGCTGAGAGGGTTTCAAAGATGTGCCAGAGGGGCTAGGATGCTGGCGTTATCTTGGTTGTCCAGGTGTAACCATTATCCTTCATGGACAGCTCTAAGCTTCCAAGAAGCAATAGTCCTTATTTCCAGGGCTGGGTTGTTCTTCACTTTAGTTTTAGTTAAGCATGAATTATACTAAAACGTGCAGTAAAATGCCGCTACCTCATTACATTACAGTATACAATGTGAAACTAAGATATAGATATTAACAAAGTTAATACACTTTCACATATGAAGTCTGATTGATAACAACCGTTAGGGAAGGGAATCTCCGTAACACCTCCCTGCGGTGCTGCAGCTGCAGGCAGGCAGTGGGAAGGCACTGGGGCTCCCTGCCATCCTTGTTACAGAGGCAGCACAGGATTCTCTGGTTTCTCCTTTTTCCCAGTGCCAGCACAGAAGATGGGCCCCATTTGCCATCTCTGCTAGGTTAAACTGCCCTGCAGAAAGAGCCCACGCTTTCACACGAGCTTGTGCCAAAGCGCACCAAGGACCTATTTTCACCTCACTGACTACAGGCCACACGCACTAACCAGAAATCATAGTGCTGAGCTTTCACCTTGCTCTTTACAGCCTCTAAATTTAACATAAAATGCGGCTGCCCGACCCCCCCCCGGAGGCCCAAGGTGCCGGGGAAACCCGCCCTTCCCCACAGGCCGCCGCCCAGGGCAGGGCGGGGGACAGGCAGACACCGCCATTACGCGAGGCCGCCTTTGTTGCCAGTACTGCCGCCTAGCAGAGACGTTTTACTCACCATTTTATTTGTAATGAGCCGTTTGCCACGAGATGGCAGCATATGATAAAATATCCCGGAATTTTAGTCCCAGCTGTCGCCAGCAAAGTGGTGTCCCCCACAGAGCCGTACGGGCCTCCTGGGAAGCCTTTCACACGAAGATCTTGATGTACAGAAGTAGGTGGTGGGCTACAAACCCCTTGTACTTCAGTCAGTTTTACAGCTGCTAGGTTGATAGCAGCAGGTAGAAACCAATTTGTTTAAAGAGCATGTTAAAGTTTGGTGACAACAAAAGCTGCGGTCACACCGAGGGAGTGCAAGCCAGGAAGACAGGCCGGCCAGCACCAGTGTTGGTGCTTTGGCCAGGCAGCAGCCGGTCCTGCCTTCACAAAAGTGCAAACAAGAAAAAAAAAATAAAAATAAAATTCCCAACAGGTAAACAATCAGATCTGCTGAAAAACCTGCACAGTTACAGCTGTGTTGCCCAACCAGGCTGTGACGCACAGCCTTTTTGTGGGTAAAGCAGGAAGAAGACGTGGCTCTGGGAAGGTGGCCGTGCTGCTTTCACTCCTGCTGCATTGGCCTGGTGGATTAGCTCTGGCCATACTTGCAGAGCACCCAGCATGTTTTCATAGCAGTTCAGTAATAAATCCTTTTGCCAGGGTGTTAGTGAGGCGTGCTGGTTTTGGAAGGCCTACACACGCTTCTCACAGCTCTGCTGTGTATGGGGTACTCGTTATTTGAGGTGGCATAAGATTTCCCTGGAAGTATTGAAGTTAAGCCTAGGAAATTCCTTGTACTTAGCAGTTTGTATGGGATTACCCAGAGTGCTATCCCTTTCCCCCAAAAAAATAATGCTAAAAAAGCCATATCTCCCACCATGATACAATAATTTAGGAGTAATTCTCATTACGAAAGTAATTATCTTTTTAATGTATTTTGAGCTTTGCTAACATACGAATAACAAGTCTCCATTTTAGCACCCAATTGTATCAAAATAGTTAAGAGTTTTAGGAAGCTATACCTTGTTTGGATTTTGTAATTCTGTTGCCATTTCTGTTGCCTGGAGCACTTCCTCTCAGATAGCACTGGAAATTCTGGAATTTCTAAAAAAAAACCCACTGGGAATGCTGACCTATGAGGTGAACAGTCTGGATAAATTTGAAAATATTCACACTGGCAAATCAGTACTGTGCTCAAATGTGGACATTCTGGTAATTTTTTTAAATTCTCCCATGTTCTAAATGGAGTTTCATGAATAACACTTGACCATATAAAATAACAGAATAGTAGGAAAATAACTAGTGTTTATACCTTCATATGCAATAGGCATAAGAAAATCATATGCAGAATCTTTATGTAAACTTGGAGAACTGTGAGCAGCTATAAAGAAATGTGTGCTATAATAGCTCTACATAGAGCGGATACAAATAACTGATTTGTGGTAGAAAGTAATCTTTCTATAATTTCTATAATAAAGTGTGTACCTCAGATATCAAATGCTAGTTTGATGCTTCTGGGTCACTTAATTAGTTGTATTAGTTGCAAGCTTACTTAAATTACCTTCCTGGATATATTATGTCTGCAGAATAAATTGTCCATGTCAAAATTTATTAGCTAAAGAGTCTTGCCTCTTACTATTTCCAGTATTTGCATCAAAGCAGCAAACAAATACCATATTTGTCTTAATCAATTAAATTACAAGAAATAGAGACACACAGCTCCAGTAGGTATGTGTTACTGTAATATCACAAGAGGCCTGTGCTTTACAGCTGTTGTATAGGCTATTTTATTGTCTTTTCAGCAGAAGAAAAATGTTTGGGTTTAGAAACAAGAAAAATAATTTTGTGTGCTGGACTTGACTGTAACTGAAGCATGTTAGCAAGCCCACATTTATTCATGTATTAAGTGAATGCCTGGGTCACATATGTGTGGGGAAGGTTTTAATGTCTGATTTCTTCTGTCACCTATTACAACAAAACTTAATAAAACTTATTTTAATTTAGGAAAAAAATGCATTCTGAGTAGTGACAAAGCTATACATTTGGTGGGACACTGGTTGCAATGGTTAATATGAGTTTGTCTAACTTCACAGCTGCAGATATGAGTTAAAAATCACATGGGTTTGGTAATTTGTTTCTCCTTATGTCAGAACATTTTATTTTTATCCTCAGTGCTCATGCTGTTTGGTAACTTTTTTCATTAAAAATACATATGAGAGGAATAGAAAATTTAGCTGTTACATCGGACCTTTATTCTATATATATTCATCAGTCACCCCATTTAATAATTTTTCATACAACCATGCTTCTCCAGTGATTCTCAAAAGGAAAAAAACCCAAACAACCACACCAAACTTTAAATCATAAGATGTTTTCCTTACATCTGTAGCTCACTTACTTGTTAACCACCAAGCCTCACTATTTATTCTGTAATGGCATTTGTTGTGCCCTGCTTTGAAGGAGAGAACATTTGTCTGTTTCTAAAACACACTTGGGGGTAGTCCCAACATAAATAACATACCTCAAAAATCCCTGAGATGAAAGTGACTGAGGACTTAAAAAATGTTTTTATAACATGTAGTCAGACAATCTATGTATAATAGGCCAAGTTCTACCTGAAATTTGAGTTGATTTGCATTTGCTAATAGTAAATTAATATGATTTGGTAATATTCCCTCAGCAGTACCTACAAATGGGTCTCTGAAATTATGAACTTTACACGTTTACCTAAATGACCTGTCTGATGCAACCATGCCAACAAAGCAGCACTGTGGGAAACTTCAGTGCAAAGCAATGCTCCGTGCAGCTGATAAGGCACAGAGTGGCACAGCAGACTGTCGCAAAGGCAGAGGTAAGGTACTCATTAAGTCAACCTCATACTCTTCATGCAACCTCACACTGAGGTGAAAGCAAATAATTCTGGTTTACAAGCTCTATGACAGGTAAGCACTGACACCCTGCCTTACTGTCAGTAAAATCAGCTGTAGAACTCCAATTATGTTCAGTGAAAGTGGTGCATGTCCCATCAAATAAAACCTTTGGCATGGTCACCTTTCAGGTGGAGGTGTCTCTTATTTTTACACTTGATCCATTTAATGTTCACTATAATTGAAGGTGTTTTCCTGCCAGGTAGGTTTTGTACAGCAGAACTGTTGGGCACACGTATCAGAGGTTGCACATCCATTAGCAGGAGGACTACTCCATTACCATATTATGTTGACCAAATACAGACATTTCAAGTTAAAAATTTTTGTGGTTCTCTTAAGAAACATAAAGTGCCATGGTCATTGAATTGGTGCTAGGAAAAAGATCTGACTGTTATCAGGTAATGTTTTGGTTTTGCAAGCTGGTTCAGGGAATCTTATGTGGTTCATGTAGGAGTCTTTCATTCCAATTTGTATTTTTTTTTCGAAGGAAATTAATTAGAGTTGGATAGTCTCATTATTAAGTGGTATTGCTGATAGTTATGACAACTGAGAACACACAGTATCTGAGCTCCTTAGCTGTCAGAAGAGGTTCTATCACCAGTTTAGGCCTGTGATATTTTGTATTTTTTGCGTCTTATTTACATGTGATTTACTAGCAGCATGTTATGATCTGACAGCCCTCTTATTCTGGCTTCAGTGAACTATGACAGAGTTTGAATTTCCAAACTAGAACTTTGTGACTTTATCACACATGGTCTTTAGGCTTCATCTTTTGGCTTTGCAGTCCACTAAAGCACCATGATGAGAGTCACCAGGCAAATTTTCAGTGAACAGTGAATAAAGGAAACAGCAGGGGTAAGAAGAAGGTGGAGTTTCATTGTTACAGAAAATGCTGTAGGCAAAGAGGCCTTTGTCCTTCTTTACAAACACAACTAAAAATTACATCTGATATTCGAAGCTAGTTCAGTGCAGTTTTGTATGAGCACTTCCAATAATCAATATATTTGCATATAAAAATAAGCATGGGCCAAACCCCCAGTCACTCCTATTTTGGAAATGTCTGATCTATATTTTTTACCTTGTTAATCAGTTTTGCTTCACATATGCTACTGTTGAAAACAGTTAATGTGTGTTTAACTTATGTGAATTCAAGGAGCGTTAGAAAGTTAATCAATTTTTAAAGCAGTTACAGCCTGACTCTTGAGCACTATCTTACATTCTTAGGCAAGTGAACATTATTGGTCAATTCTGAGAATTAAGCAAGCAAGATTAATGCCCTTCTGTAACTGAAAGTTTAATTGGCTAACCAAGTTATGAATTCCAGTCAGCTCACCCTGCATGTATCATAACATAGGAATTTAAATAGCTGAAGTAGGAGATTATACTGTATGGACTGCGTGTTTTTTTTTTTTTTCCTAGGAGAGAAAGTCCTGTTGCTCTTCTAATGTTAAAAAAATATGGAAATATTATTCTCTGGGATATTTTATCCAGCAGTAATTTCCACAGTACTCTATTACAGTTTGTCAGTCTGATTTTTGTGACTTTCATTGTCGTGAATTAGGTGTTTAACTAAAATCCATTAGAATTACATGGATATAAATCTGTGAGCGGGAAATTAGGCCCATCAATTCTTAGCATTGACTCAAGAACCCATTTAATTATGGGATTTGGGAAGTTTGTAATTATCTTCTAAATGGGATATGTACTGATTAAGAAATTACTATCATAATGTTATGTGTGGGTGAAATTTTACAGCCATTGAACAGCTAGTTCTGTGACAGTGGGCTCCATCAGCCGAGAAATGTCATTGGCACAGAAAAGGTGATTTATTTTTCCCTCAGGGACCTCTGGGCCTTTGTAATTACTGGGAAAAAATAAAGTACTTTCTATTACCGACTCAAGAACATATTTTTAGGGGATGAACTCAAATAAGTTTGTATTTCTATAAAAATATTTCCTCTTTAATTCTTAATTTAATTTTCATTTGCTGCTTTTCTCTGTAACATGCACTTTCTTTAGTGAGATAGCAAAGTCTGAGAACTTTAACTGAAACATACACTTGCTTCAAATATGGAACAAAGTATAATGTGGACATTTGTCATTCCCTACCATGGATAGAATTATTTTTTTTACATAAATGGTATTAATTTCCTTTTTGACTGAGGGTTGAGGACATTGTTTTGTAAATACAGGAATGCACATTATGTGTACTGATCAACAAATGATTTCAGACTTTTCCATGAAATACAATGTGTTTTAGGAGAGGTGGAAAATCCTTAAAAAATTCAGATTGTAGGTTTAGTTTACTTTGGCAGTAACATGGGTGTGGAATTCTGCTGCTATGAGTCCTAATATTTTTCATCTTGGTCCTGCTCAGTAATACTGTGCAGATGTTTTCTCTTTGACATTTTCTCCCGTTTTGGGTGTACCTGGTCCTTGCTGGGTAAATCAAGCAAGGAAGGAACACATACTAGATGAATTGCGTTCAAAAGATGAGCAAGGCTGAAATCTAAATTAATTCAGAAGGATTTTGCATTTAATAAAGTAGAATGATTCCAGATGCAGAATAAGGAATCCATTCACAGGCAGCTGTTACACACTAAGGATAAAAGGCATGCCAGGAATGTGTAAACCTGTGCCATCCGTTGCACCATCGCAAACGGAACTGACTTTAAGTGTAGTTGAAAGAAAAAGCACAGTATGAACAGGTAATACAAATTGCTACTAGACTTGCAAGGCATACAATTAGCAGACGATATTAAATAAGCCCAGAATATTGCTTTGTATCAAATGCTGAGGCATAGAAATTGCATTAGCATTTAATAGCCACGTGCCATATTTCCCATTGTGATTTTAACACTCCCATTTCAAATCCTCTGGCACGATGAGTGCATATTAAGTAATTTAAACGGGGTGGGGTGTGTGGGGGTACACATCCTTTGTTGTCATCTTTACACAGCCTGCGACACACGCTCAGGAAGCCTGGGTGGTGTATTTCCAGGCTTGAGATCCACGCTATAGGGAGCTTGCAAATCAGCGAGCCGCAGGCAGGAGCAAGAAAACACTGTAAGAGTATTGAAACTGTCAAAATTAGCACTGCAGCCAGAGAGGGTGGATTTGCGAGAAGAAGGCAGCACTCCTGCACACCTCGGGCAGTGCCTGCTCAGTCCTTTGTATCAAAGCAGCAGCAAATTACAGGCGTCTCGGCGATGCCGTTCTTTGTGGGAAGAGAAGCCCCCCGCCCTCAGCCTGCAGGAGCGAGGCGGGGTGCGGAGGGGTGTGTGCCCGCCGGCACCTCCTTCCCCCCGCTCCGCGGCGGCTGCGGCCGTGCTCGCGGCTTGCTGCCCGCCCTCGGCTCCCGCCGCCGGTGCGCGCCGGCCGCCCGGCCTGGAGGGGGCAAACCCGCTCGTCCGGGGGCGGCTCCGGCGCGGCTCGCCGCCGGGCGGGGGGCGCTGGCGGCCAGGGGCGCTCGGCGGGAGGAGGAGCTCGCAGCAGCAGGAGGAGGAGCGGGCGGCCCGCACGTCACTTTCCCCGGCCGCAATGTGTACGTGGAGATGAAGATGGCGGCGCCGGTAGCCCCGCCGCGGCAGCCTCTGTCGCTGTGACGCGGGACGGGACGGGACGGGACGGGACAGCGAACGTGTGCGCGCGCCCCGGCTGAGGGGCGGAGGCAGGGTGGGCCCCGCCTCGCGCCGCCGGTAACGGTCTGCTCCGTCGGGCAGTCGCCATGGAGGACGAGGAGCGGCTGAAGAAGCTGGAAGCGGGGAAAGCCAAGGTGGGAGGCGGCGGCGTGGCGGGGAGCCGGTGGGGAGCGCGGTGACGCCAGGGGAGGACAGTTAGCGGGGCTGGGCCGGGCGGCGGCGGAGCGTGGCTGCGGCAGAGGCTCAGCGCGGGGCGCCGCCGCGAACAAAGCCGCGGGCGGAGGAGGCGCTTTGTGCTGTCCGCCCTGCCCGCCCCGGGCTCCGCGCCCGGCCTCGGGGCCGCGCGGGGCCCTCCTCGGCCGGCGCGTGGGTGCGAGTGGCCGGTGACAGCGGGCCCCGCACGCCACAGGTGCTCCTCGCAGGGCCGGGCGGCCGCAGCTGTGGGGCCCGGCCGCTGGCGGCGCCGGGTGGAGGAAGAGCCGAGGAGGAGGAGGAGAGCTAATTGCCGTACCCCTTCGCAACCGGGGCACGAATTGTTGCTGTTAAGCCTGGGAAGCTCCCTGTAAGGCAGTGCATGAAACCGACAGCTGCTCCTCGGTGAGGTACTACAGAATCACTTAGGTTGGAAGGGGCCTTTAAGATCAAGCCCAGCCGTTAACCCAGGAGTGCCGAGTCCACCGCTAAGCCATGTCCCTAATACCGCGAGAGAGCCTTAGGAGGCAGGGGATTACAGGTGCCGCCGGTGGCGCGGCCAGGTGCCTTTCCCGGTTCTCTGGGAGACGCCGGGCAGTACGTGAGGCGGCCGTGGGACCCGGCCGCGGGCGCTGGCAGCCCTGGGTGTCCCCCCCGCCCCCGCCTCCTGGTCTGGCGGGCGGCTCAGACGGGGCCCTGCGGGCTTACCGGAGCCTTAATCGGGGAGCTTATCATTTCACTCCTCGAGCACGGCTCAGCGCACGCCGGCTGTAAAGCACTCCGCCCTCTGGGCGACGAGAGCGGAGTTACGGCGCTCTAGGAGGACCTCTTTCTTACTTCAAAGAAAGCCTTGGCGTGGTCAGTGAGGTAAGGTAATTAATGGCACTCGTAGGAAAAGAAGATAAAATTAGTGTTTTGATATTAGTTACCGTCTGGTTCCTTGCAGCAATCATTGCTAAATGAGTTTAGTAGTTTGTCAGCCAGTCATTCGTACACATGTAACTTGGCAGGAGCTCACAGTACAGGTAACTAGACGTCCTAAAGATAAAACTGGAACATCATCATTGTCTTGTTTCTGTGGTCCATGAAAAAGACAAGGTAAGTTTGGCTGTTAAGTTTGAATAGGTATTTTGCTGTATTAGGCAAAAACTTTGTAACTTAGGTGAGTTTTTGTTCCCTTTGAAAGACTGTTCAAAACCTACACTGGGAAACTCCTAGATGGAGCTATATGTTTATATAGGGAGACCTGTTTTTAAGTGCTGAGAGCAAGAATAATGTTTACACAATGTTATGCAGTACTATTAAAGGGCACTGGGACAGATCAGGTACTGGTGGCACTGTGTTCTGTCACGCCCAGGTTGGCTAATTCTTTTGCAGAAAATCAGAAAGTACTTTGCAAAGAAAATGGTTGAAGTTAATTTGCCAGTATTATAAACCACAATGAAGGATTTATCAAGAGAATTTATATTTTTCTGTCCATGTTGGCCTGGGATCGACACAGAAAATTAATGACAATTACTGAGAGGTGAACCAAAAGCCAGGACTCTAGCAGGAATTCAATGGCTTCCTTCTTTGAGAAAAAATGTGTACACACCTTACTAACTTGTTGCATTTTAAGAGCGCTGTCATAATTTTCACCCTTCTTCCAGACTTTTCTGACTAAAACCTAATGATCCTGTGTTCACTTGAAGACTTTCATATTCTGTGCTTTTAAACATCCCTTGTGGTTTAAGTCATTATAACTCTTTAAAGCTATATGTGATTTACATGGGAAGGTACTGTAAAAGCAGTGTTAGTTTTTCAGATTTTTCATTGGTGTTCTGTGTACCATTTACTCCCTTTTTTCATGTGTGAATGATGTAATTAAACGTGTTGTACTGTGGAGACTAGGGCATAGTCTTCCAGTGACAAATGCCACTGATAAATGCAGAAAAGAAGAAATTATTAGAGAATGGAAGCAGGAGTTGCTCCTGAAGCTGCTTTTCTCTTTTTCAAGGATACAAACACATTCACACTAGCATAATCAGTATGTCTCCTAAAACGGCTTGGCTCCAACGAGTATTTTCTGCAAACCACAGCAACAAGCATTCAAAAACTTTTGAACCTAACCATTGAGTGTTGTTTAAGTAAAATAGCTGGGAAAATGTATTAAAGATCGTGCTGTTACTGTGCTAAAAGTGCAGGTGTTGCTATGCTGCAGATACCTTAATACATCCACCTAAAATTATAAATATGTAAATAAGATGTTGCATAAAGTGTGGGATGAATGTAGGTGGTTTGGAGGCCAGTAAAAGAGTCTAGTAGGTGCCACGGAGGTGGCTGGTACATTGCTAACAGTGGAGTTATTATTTGAAATTAGGACATAGACTCTTGTTTGGGTTTGGTTCGTTTTGGTTTTTTTTTCCTCGAAAAGGAGGTAGCTAACTACTACCAAATGTCAGTATGTGTGTATTAAGCAATATGAATATTCTGTAAAGCAATTGTTTGGTTGTTCCCCAATCATAATGTTGAGTAGGCAAGCTGTGGAGTTTGTTTTTGTGTGAATTTATCTGCAGTGGAACTTTTTCATGTTGTCTTCTTAAGACACAGTCTCCCCACTTAGATCTTTTACAGGGAAGTGTATTACAAATGGATTTTCTGCAATGGAAGTTTGAGTCCTCCTTTATTTTTACTAGAAATGAGAAGCTGCATTGTGAATTTTACCTTGATTGAAAGGTGCTAAGTATGATCAAGCCTGGCAGATTGGGTCTCGGCACGAAAACACAGCCTTTGCCAGTACATCATTTGAAAAATGGAATTAAAAGCTCTTGATAAAGGCTCATCAACATTAATGCGTACCTGCTGACTTTTGGAGACTACACCAAATCTTTATTATGAGGCGGTTGCACCGTATGTTGCTGTTCTGTCTGTTACAAACCCACAAAGGCAAGGGAGGCACAAAGTTAAACCCAGTAAATTACAGGCTCCTTTTTCCAGACCTGTAGTCATTCATTTTCCTTGGCTGCAAGGTAAATGTGTTGGATGTTAACCCAGCCTCTGCAAATATCTGTCTCCTTTACCCATTTAAATGGTCTCTCTGTGCCTTTATAGAAGTCTCTTCTCCCCAGACAATTTCTTCATCTTAGATCCTGCACTGATTATAGTGGTGCAAGGAGAGTGTCAGAAAGGCTAGTTAGGGGTAACAGGGTTGACTGTGATGGAAGGTGGAAAGAAGATGATGTGTGCCAGCAACAGAAATATAGATGCATGTTGTTAAGTTGATCAGTGCCCCAAAACACCATGAACTTAGAAATCAATCAGGTATGTTTTGTGCCTTGTTAAAGAGATTCTAGAATATTGTTGATGACCTGAGATAGTGTAGATATAGCTGGTCTTACAAAAGACCTTGATGGAGATCTTAGTTTGATATTTATGTGCACGCATACTATGTGTGCATGCCTGTGTGCATCAGTTTGCTTGGAAATCTCATCTAACATTACAGTGGCTACTATTTATGGTGGTTGGGCCTTTTAGTTAGTTTTTAAAAAGATCTTAAATACTGTCTAATATTTATTATTGACTATTTAAAAATATTTACATATAATTTAATATTTTAAAATATTTTATTTCATTTTAGCAGCTTAGTAGCTGGCTTTTCTTATCAGGATGTTCCACTATTTTAATCAACTTTCAAAACTATACAGAAGAGTTCGCTAGCTCCAGAATAAAAACATCAGGGACTTGGATTCCCTTATGAGAAAATGGCTAACAGTATTTTGGTAAAGCTTTTGAAATTAAAAAAAAAAGTGATTTAATTTATACACACACACACAAAAACCACACAGCTATTATAACTGGTAAAATTAAGAGAGATGAAACTATCAATAGCAAGTTTTATGGAACGGTCAGTTTCACAGTACTGAAAATTTATTTGCAAAGTATTTAAATTTGTGTGTTGCTCCTGTTTAAATTTGTGTTGAGGAAAGGGCACGCTCCTTAGCTGTGTGCTTTTTTTGGTATGGGAGGGGTGAATGAGGAAAAGACACTAATTTACTTTGTAAATTCTCTCAGGTTGGTTTAGGATTTCAGATCTAACGTTGTAAGTGCAGAATTTAATGTCCTGATTTTCAGAGGTTCAGTGTATGTTTGTAATATATTCTTGTTGTGGTGTTTGGAGAAATCTTTATAATTGTTGAAGAACCTTAAAAAATTAGGGGAACTAGTTTAGTTAAACACTTGAGCACAGAATAAGTAGTGTTACTAATTTTGATCTATACCAGAAAATCGCTGAGCAGACAGAACAGTGAAGTTCGTTTAGGAAGCGCTAATGGCACTCAGTGGACAAGTATTATGGGTTGTATAACTAATTTAACAAGTTATCTTCACAGATTGAATAGTAAAAAGAAATAAATGCACTTTGTCTTGTCGTGCATGTGTCCTGGTTTCGGCTGGGATAGAATTAATTTTCTTTTTGGTAGCTGGTACAGTGCAGTGTTTTGGATTTTGTATGAATATAATGGGGCCCTGAGCCTTTGAATAAATTAAACAGGAGGTAGTTCATGCAGTAGCCCTTGGACCAGTCCAGACAGGGCAAGGTGTAAAAAATGTGCTCTACACGGCAGCTGGGGAGAATGGGCCTACCTGGAGCCTCTGGCAGAAAGCACCAGGGGAGACTCAGGGTTGACCCTTGGGCTTTTGGACTCAGGGATACAGAGGATCTGAGGCTCACTATATTGCAACTGAAAAAGAGATACTGGTGGCTTATGAAGGGGTTCAAGCTATTTAGAAGTGGTTGGCATTGAGACACAGCTCCTCCTGGCAGCCCGGTTGCCAGTGCTGGGCTGGATGTTCAAAGGTAGGGTCTCCTCTACACATCATGCAACTGATGCTGCATGGAGTAAGTGGGTAGCACTGATCACATGAGCTCGAATAGGAAATCCCAGTCGTCCATGAATCTTGGAAGTGATCATGGACTGGCCAGAAGGCAAAGATCTCACAATGTCATCAGAAGAGGAGGTGATGTGCTGAAGAGGCTCCACTGTATAATAAATTGCCAGAAAATGAAAAGCAATATGCCTTGTTTACTGATGGGTCCTACCATATTGTAGGAAAGCATCAGAGGTGGAAGATGGCTGTATGGAGTCCCCTGTGACAAGTTGCAGAAACTGCTGAAGGAGAAGGTGAATGGAGTCAGTTTGCAGAGGTGAAAGCTATCCACCTGGCTTTAGACATTGCTGAGTGAGAAAAATGGCCAATGCTTTACCTCATGCATGGTGGCAAATGCCCTGTGGGGCTGGTACCATAGCTTGTACAAGCTAGAAGCAATGGAAGCAGAGTAACTGGCAGCACAGAGGTAAACCCATGTGGGCTGCCGCGCTGTGGCATGGTATCACTGCCCAGGTGCAGAACCTGGTTATGAAGGTACATCATATAGATGTTCACATATCCAAGAGTGAGGCCACTGAAGAACATCAAAGCAGTGAACAGGTAGATCAGGCTGCTAAGATTGAAGTGGCTCAGGTAGATCTGGACTGGCAACATAAGGGTGAATTATTCATAGCTTGGTCGGCTTATGACACCTCGGGCCATCAGGGAAGAGACGCAACACGTAGATGAGCTCATGATCGAGGGGTGGACTTGACCATGGACACCATCACACAGGTTATGTATGAATGTGAAATGTGCTGCAATTAAGCAAGCCAAGCTGCTAATCCCTCTTTTGTATGGATCGTGATGGCTGAAATACAAATATGGGGACGCCTGGCAGGTTGACTATATCACGCTCCCACAAACCTGCCAAGGCAAGCAACATGTGCTTACAATGGTGGAAGCAACCAACAGATGGCTGGAAATGTATTCTGTGCCCCATGCCACTGCCCAGAACACTATCACGGGCCTTGAAGAGCAAGTCTTATGGCAACACAGCACCCCAGAAAAGAACTGAGTCAGACAACGGGGCTCATTTCCAAAACAACCTCTAGACACATGGGCCAAAGAGCATGGCATTGAGTGAGTATATCACATCCGCTGTTGTGCACCTGCCTCCAGAAAAATCGAATGATACAATAGACTGTTAAAAACTACACTGAGAGCAATGGGTGGTTGGACCTTCAAACATTGGGGTACACATTTAGTAAAAGGCACCTGGTTGGTCAACACCAGAGGGTCTGCCAGCTGAGCTGGTCCTGCCCAGTCGAAGCTTTTATGTACTGCAGAAGGGGATAAAGTTCCTGTAGTGCACATCAAAAATATACTTGGGAAAACAGTCTGGGTTATTCCTGCCTCAGGCAAAGGCAAACTTGTTCATAGGATTGCTTTTGCTCAAGGACCTGGGTGCACTTGGTGGGTAGCATGGGAGGATGGGGAAGTTCAGTGTGTGCCTCCGGGGAATTTGATTTTGGGTGAGAATAGCCAATTAATTAAATTGTATGATGTTAATTGCTATGCAACACTGTATATTGTCACTTCTATGGTGGCTGTATGCCCATTATTGCACTAGGCACCTTGCAGCGCCTGTCTCTGCCACTCTGGATTTGGGGATCTGAACCCACCTCCTTTTCATCACCACATTAATGAAGAATGAACTTCAAGGAGATGGGACAAGTGCAGCAGTGGTGGAATCAGAACTGGCTTCAGCATGGAACAGTCCAACACCTTGCATTGTCTTTCCTGCCCTGAAAGACTGTTATGACAGATGGAGCCCAAAGTCATGGACTGAACGAGGTCAATGGGCTTTTATAGGGATGGTACATAGACTAAGGGAGTACCTGTGTGTTTATATCAAAAGACAGGAAAGGTAACAGAATATTGGAAAGTATGGCATGATATAAATGGTATGGAATAAGGGGTGGATATTGTCCTGGTTTTGGCTGGAATAGAATTAATTTTCTTTTCAGTAGCTGGTACAATGCTGTGTTTTGGGTTTAGTATGAGGATAATGTTGAGAACACACTGATGTTTTAGTTGTTGCTAAGTAGTGCTAACTCTAAATCAAGGACTTCTCACCTCTGCCAGTGAGGAAGTGCACAAGAAGCTGGGAAGGACCATAGCCAGGACAGCTGACCTGAACTAGCCAAAGGGATATTCCATACCATAGAATGTCATGCTCAGTGTATAAACTGGGGGACTTGGCTAGGGGCTGCCAAGTGCTGGTCAGGGACTGACTGGATATCAGTCAATGGGTAGTGAGCAATTGTATTGTGCATTGCTTGTTTTTTTTCTTGGGCTTTATTCCTCCCTCTTCTGCCCTCCCTCCCTCCCTCTAGTTGTGGTTGTTACTATAACAATATTTTACTTGAGTTCAATTATTAAATTGTTCTCATTTCAACCCTAGAATTTTGTCTTTTTCCAAATCTCCTCCCTGTCCCATGGAGGAGGGGGGGATGAGTGACAGGCTGCATGGTACTCTGTTGCCAGTTGGGGTTAAACCATGACAACATCTAAGTATTTCAGGTGGCTGAAGGTGAAAATTATACATATTATTAAAATAGCACTGTTTAAGAGCCTGAGAATGTTTGCATTCTTACATCTTACTCTTTTGAGGAGAGAAAAAGATTTTACTTCCTCATATCTGACCTCTTTGGTCTGAGAAATTTTGGATTTCTCTAGGAAGGCTGTTGGATCAGGTTTTTTTAAATAGAAGATTCAAGTGGAGCATGGAATAGCTATGTGCCACAGTGATTAAAGCTCTAATTTAAAAACCCCAGAATAATTCAACATGTAGATTATGTTTGTTTAACATGGTCCTTTTAAATGCCATGTAATTTAGCTGAAGAGGAGAGAAAGCAGCATTTCAGTGATTATTAAGAGTTTTTAATCATAGAAGATATTAAATGCATTTAAACCTTACATTTCATTAAAGGGCTGACCTAACACATCTTGTTTTGCTTTCAGTTGTAGACTATTCATTTTATTTATCCTCTGTCTGCCTCAAGTAATGTGAACAAAAATAATTAGAGTCCTAGAAGCAAGAATTTCCTTTTCAGTGTGCATTTTCTTACTCTGCTTTTCTCTTAAAATAAACTTGATGTTCTCTTAAGGATAATAGAATTACCTGCTCTTTATGGTTTTCTCAGTGTTCTCTTTTCCTTTAAAAAAAATCATGTTTTTTCTCATTGTGTTCAAGTTTGTTCTGGACTTTATTGGGTCCTCGTAAAAAAAAAAAAAAGTACTTGAATTGAAATCTGGGATTTCAGCTCTCTTTTTCAATTGACACTACTAGAACTCTTCCTATTTCTTTGTTCTCTGTTTTTGTTTTGATCTCCATTTCCCTCATTCCAGAGATCTAATCTTGCTTTTGATACAGGGCTTTGATTATTTGTTTTAAATGTTATTGTCAGTATACCCTTCTGGTCAAAGCTGTAAAGTAGCTGTCTACCTTTCAATAGTGATGCAAGGTAGAATGAGTTTAAAGTAATGCTTACTTTCCTCTGAGAATGTAGATAAATAGCTCTTCAAAATAACCTTTGTTCTGTAGCCAGTTTAGAGAAAATTGGTCTTTGATCCAAGATGCCCAGTGAATTTCACAAAACTAAAAAAAAAAGAAAATGCAGTATTTAGTAGCACTGTGAAAGCAAGAAATCACACTGTAGAAAAACGATTTAAAATATTTTCTTGCTGCTCCATGTATAAAAAGAAGGAATTACAGAGAAGAAAACACAAGAGTTATTCTTTGCCTACATACAAGACTTCATTTTAGTGCTAGTCTCTTCCCTCATTTTTATGGTCTGCTTTCCAGCTATTTATTTTCTTAGTATGGGTGTTGCAATAGCAGAACAGATGTGACTGGCATTTGTTTCCCTCAGTTATAACAGTATCCACACAAGTTTGTTTGTTTATCCAGATTTGGAAATAGGCATTATCACCACCACATATTCTTTCTAAAGTACTTCCAGTAAAGTGTATCTGATACTCCAAGAAAAGTAGATTGAACCTTTTGACATATGTAGGTGTTACCAGAAATTCCTGTATTTTTTTCCCAACAGGAAATAATCAAACAAGTAGGTTCTCTTAAGTATTGCTGTACAGATACACTAACTGCAGAATAACATAGGGTTACTGTTGCACCTTGGTGTTTGGAATAGTAAAAATCTGATAAAAATGAGGATAAAAGAAAAAAGGCCAACTTTGCTGTACTACCTTATATTGCAGTGTAAGTTTATATACTAAGACAATTGTTGGGAATTGTAATTTAGGGGCTGAAAGCTCTGTCTTATGTGTCTGCCCCATAGCTAGAGATTTCAATGTATTTCTGTGTATTTGTTTAAAAATCATTTTGTTACTGGTACCTGCTAATGGGACACTGAATGTGCAAGGACATGTTGATAAATGTGCCACGCTTTAATGAAACACATCCAGTAATTGCAGTCTTTTGACTGCTATGCTGAAACATAAAGTAAATAGATCTTGAAATTTATGATTAGACACTTGTATATTGACTGCAAAGTCCTGGCATGCTACACTGTGTTGATAGCTCTGGTGTTCCTGTTTCTTGAAAGAAACGTTATTCTGCATTTTCACATGATTTCTTGAGAAGCCAACATATTATAAACTACCTTTCCTACGAGTGGAGAAAAAGACAGAAGAATGAATGAATAAAAATGTTAAGATTTCTTAGAATTCTTAGTTTCTTGGAAGTATGGAGTCCGTCTTCCTGTTTCTCCTCTCTTCTGAAAAGGAACCTCAACAAACTTCCAAATAGAACAGATTCAATAGTTGTCAGTTGGGCAAAAGAATGTGAAACTTTAGAAATTAAACACCAAGTTCAGGAAAGTGGGGGAAGTGATCAAATTACAGTTGTAACAACTTTTGAGTTGTAGCATCATCACAAAACAAAGAAGAGGTAGTGTATTGGACCATGCTTCTAAATCTGAAAACACGAAATTTTAAGACTTTCCACAATTGGAGATAATAATTTTAAAGATATATACCATTTTTGTGATATTTCCAGGGAAAAGCATAGATTTGGTGAAAACTGTAGTCATGGCAAAATTACAGCATATGACTAAAGCTTATGATCCTGAGCAGAAGACCAAAGAAGATTGGTACAGTTGAAGAGGTGGAATTCTGGGGCTGAGTATATTTTTGGGGAAATGCTGATAAAATAGGTGCTACAGAGAATAAGCAGAATAAGTTACATAAGTTTAATCAAATTTGACTTCGCTGGTAGGCTGTGATTTAACAGAAGTGGTTGTTCCTTAATCCTGGTTTAGTTTTTGGAAATTTTAACTTGCCCTTAAACTCTTGCTTTTCTGTAAAGAAACCTCCTCTGTCCAACCACAAAACAAGGGAAAATTTTTTTAAGTGTTCCTAAATTTGGATTGTCCAGGTAAGGTGGCTGATTTAACATTAGTACCATACATTGAGAGTATGTATTTTCAATTAAAAGGTATGTAGGAGATAGATACAGGTAATGCTTCGTAACAAAGAAAACCCTGCCTTTGTATGTGCAGTAGTATGTTGTGCCAAGTAGCCTAAATTGCTGTGTTTAAAGAAATAATGGAAATCCCGATACAAGACTTTTCAAAGAGGGATGCGTTTCTTAAATTTTCTTCATTGTTTGGAATATATTCCAGGAATTTAATTTTGCTTTCTTTTTTTAAGAAAGCAAAGTCCACAGACAAGTCTGGAATTTTGGGAGCAATGTTAGTGTCTTTGTGAGATCGCTTTTCGCCCATGGTTCTGCAGCTTGTAAAAAGTAATAGAAGCATGTCAAAATAATACAAGCCTGTCAAGTCTTGCATGCTGAGCGTGAAATTCATGCAGTTGGTTCTTTCCTTATGTCTGCTCTGCTCGTCAAGGAGCTGTCTCTCACAAACCTACTGAGTTTGGGGGCTTCATTCTCACTCTGTCCATTCAGTGCCAGACATGCCACATGGTATGAATTCATGTAAAAATAATATAAACAAGGTGGGAAAATGATGAAGTGCAGCTGAGTTTGACTTGTTCTAAAGTATCTTACAATTGATTTTTAAAAAAAAACCCAAACCCCACCACAAACAGGTTGTAAAATGAAAATGTAAAGTTTTGTTCAGTTTCTACACAGAGATGGCCAGAATGCTTATGAATAATCTCCTAAAAATGTATGTAAATTCTCCAGACTGCTTTGAAAATCTCAACACTAACTTTTGTGAAAAGATTGCCTGATTGCCTTTGATCACCGGCTGGAAGTCATCACATCACTTGGATTTGTTGACAAGGAGTGGCTCTTATGCCTTGCTTAACTTGGACAGAATTTAAACTGTTGATCTGTATGTGAAAAGCTGATTGTCTTGTTGCCAAAATTGTAACGGAACCTCTCAAATTCTGTATCAATTTCATGGCACTTGTCAACTTGACAAATATTATAGTTTTGTGTTGGTTATTAATATAGACTTATTTAGGTGTGGTCTATTAATTCTAAATGTGCCTTTTTCTTTTGGACTTCTTAGTTAATGAGAAATTAGATATGAACAAAACTATTCAGAGCTTACTGTGCTTTATTCCATTCCTATTTATGTTCTCTCTACCTTTTAAAGTTTTTTCTTTAATTTTTGATCTTTAAATATTTCTGACATAGTTACATTTTTATTAAAGAGGACACAGTGTGAAGCAGAGGGAAAAAATCTAGATGTAATCTACATAAATACAACTAAAAAGTTTTACAGCAAAGTTTTTGCTATTATAAATTCTTCTTTCTCTTAGGATGAAAAAATTAGATTTACATGAATCAGAATAATATAAGCAGTACAGAGTCACTCAAAGTAAATTAATAGTTGATGCTTTTTCTAACATCCAAAACCAGTCTCTTCAGCCCTTTCCAGTCAACTTCTAATAAACTCTTCTTCCTCATTTAGTATATAGAGGAAAGGTTATAGTGCAGGAGGAAGGAAAAATGTGCATTGTTGTGAAGTGGAGGAGTCCTGATCAGAAAAAACACGCAGCCGGCTGCAGTCCCTTTCTTGCAGCATCAACACAAACCAGGAATGGCAAATGCTTCTGTGATTTAAGTTTTCTTGCATTCACTACATAAAGAAGTCTGGACAAAGCCTTTTCAGATACAGATTCTCACCATGCATTTCATTATATGTCTCAAGATTGCTGCATTTTTAAAGCCCTATACTCTAGAAATGGTAGGTTTTTTCAATTTAATTAGTTAGAAATTGCAGTGGACTATTTGCAGTGTGTTGTGGAAGAATGAACTATGTGAGCTGGCATGGAGTATTGATGAGGATCCCATGGGAAGCAGCAATTGCCTGACTATGTATCAGGATTTTTCTTGTAGAATTCTAATCAGTATTCATGATTTTTGAGAAACAGCCGATTACCCTCAACCCTTGCCCCCTAGAAGCTACACTGATGCTTGATAATACACCATAACCGAGGCTGCAGTCATCAATAAGACTTTGCTTATACTCACTAGGAAGTTGCAAGAGACTGGCAAAGATTGCTCTTTCAAGGAAACAGACTTGCCTAAATGAATTGTCAACATTAAGGTCCTTGGGGATCTGCACAACTGTTAATATGACAGCGCCTTTATGTAACTAGGGCTGATTCCAATAGTACTTCTTGCTGAACGTCTGTTGGTATTAAGATTTTTGATACTGTTCAACATGATCTTACAAGAAAACTAAAGACTTGGTCTAGGTACAGTCATCATTTTGTGGTTACAACTGAACAAAAAATTGTGCTTAGCATTGTTATTTTTTTAATGGCTTACTCCCAAAGCAGGTGGTCTTAGTCTTTCAGGGGCCTGTGTCATTCATTATTTACATTATTACCAGTGGAAAGAATGTGTAGTTATATGTATACAGTTATATGTAAACTGAAGTGGGTGGCAAACACAGTAAAGAGTCTTAGAATTCAAAATGATCTTGACAAAGGATATGGTACAAAAGGACATGGAAGTAATGCTCAAGGCTTTCTTTGCCTCTTTAATGATAAGGGCTGTCCTTGGGCTTCCCAGTGCCTTGAATCTAATGATGGAAATGGAGTGAAGCATTATCCACAGTACAAAAGGTCAAGCTAGAGACCACTGAAGCCAATTTGATGTACACAGATTTATGGGACTGAGTGCAATGTATCCAAGCATCCTGCAGAAGCTGGCTGCTATTGTTACAAGGCTATTTCCTTGCTCATCTTTGAAAGGTCATTGTGATTAGAAGATTCTAAATGAGCAGGGGGGAAAGCGAACATCAGACCCTCTTCAAGAAGGGCAAGAAGGAGGATCTGGGGAGCAATAGGAAGGTCAGCCTGGCTGTGGTGTCTGGGAAAATTATGGAGCAGTTCCTCCTGGAAGCCATGTTCAGACACATGAAGGGCAAGAACATGATTGAAATTTACAAAGGGCAAATTAACTGTCCTCTATGATGAGCTGTGTGGCTCAGTAGATGAGGAGAGAATGGTGGATGTTGCTTACCTTGACTTCAGGAAGGCATTTGATGTGATATGTTACAGGAGTTACAGCTTATTTTCAGAGACACCTTGACAGTTTGGATAAATGGGTTGACAGAAAACTCATGAGATCGTAACAGCATGAAAGAAGATGGTAGAAGAAAGTTCACACACTCTCCCAATGGCAGAAAGGAAGAATTTCAAGTTATCATTTCATTATAGGGATGTAAGAGTAGCCTGCAGGATCCTCCAGTGATTAAAACTGGTGATGCTGTGGTCTAACTTGAAGTCAGGAAGTGATGCTGCATTTCACAGTAGTGGGTCAGCACTGTGTGTTTTTGGGGCCCTCCTCCTCTTCCAGGGTACGTAGCTATAAACTGAAGAACAGACAGCTGAAGAACATCATAAAAAATTTGGTCTGGATGACCTCTTTGATGACTGGCCAGGGAGGTTGATAAAGAGATAACGAAAGCACAGAGGTTTTCTTTATGCAGTATTCTCCTTTCTTCAGCATAAGATCATCATTTATATTCCTGCACCACCCTGTCTTGTTTTCTATGTGCCTTCCAATTTACAGTGAAAGAGAAGGTAATTCTACAGATGGCAGTATCTCAGTACAGTCTGGGCACAGATTAAGGCCAATCCTATGGGAAAAAAATAGAAAGACTGTGCCATAATGCATGTGAACTCCACATTAGGGCAAAATTGATTCCTACCTGCAATCCCAATTTTGGTATATTTTTGTTTTTCATGAGTTCTTTAAGTTAAACTGTACTTTTCTAATGCGGTCAGCTTGGGTAGGTAATAATCTTGGGTTTTACCTGAAACGAGGTAAGAATAACTTGAGGTACATAATATAATTATCTAGTAGCATGATAGGTGTTGTTCCAGGTGATAATGGACTGAGTTGGTCAGATACTGATTATTCAGAAATTTAAGGGGAGCTGGAAGCCAACACAGCTATCTTTCACATCTCTCCTGCTCCTCCCCATGTCATTTTTTCATTGCAGCATATATTGTGCAAGGGGAGGGGTTCTGTATTTATTTGCTGATGTTGTGAACCAGCTTTTAGATTCATTTACTCATTTTTAGCAAATAGTCTGTTTTACTCTGTTTATTCCAAAGGATGTTCAGATGTTAACATTAAATATAAATTCTATTTTAATTCTGCAAAAATAGCTAGGTACCAATTTATTCTTTCCAAGCAACTTGGAATAAGGTATTTCTTTTCATTGGGAGAATCACATTCAAAAACTTGATTTCACAGTGCCAGATTAGGCACAACATAAAGCTAACTTAAGAAAATACAAATATGTAAGCATATATTTAGTAATTCAGTACTATACTATATCCTAAGGAGCTATGCAACTAAAGGATTATATAAAACCTTTTTTTTGATACAAAAGCATTTTTATAAAAGCATTTTTTTGATACAGTGCAGTAAGATGTTAAGCGATTAAGGTAATTTCTGATAGTGCTGTGTTCTTTCTATGCTTTCCAAAATAAGTCTGGTTTTGGATATTGTATTCATCTACTGGGTGTGGGGAAGAACACCTTTTTAATTTGGGTTATAATGTCCATGTGGCTGTATCTGTGTGGGGAAAATGGTTTTCAAGTATCTTATTAGGAATTCAATGTACAGAATACTATAAAACTGGTGAAAGTAAATTTATTCCAATGTTTTTCCCCCAGTTGAAAACATAAAAATAGGAGTGTTCTGCTTAGTTATACATAAATGCATCTAAACCAGAATATAAGTCAGTCTGTTAATACTCATAATCAAATCTAGTGCAATTTGTATTTAGATTCCTATTATTAGAAATATGAGAATCATTACCTTGCTTCTTAAAGCTTTATATTTTCCATTTTTATAGTTTAATGTTAAAAGTTCATTCTTTCTAAAAATATAAAGTGTCTACCTGGACTTGTAAACATGTAAGACAATTAGTAAGTGGAAGAAAGTGTCTGTGTTGCATGCAAACGTGCAGATTGCCAGTGATTTGATTGACAAGCACTGTGTGGAGTTACTGGCAACTGTTGCTTTTGCATACTTTTGTATTTTTACAATTGGCTTCTAACTGGCAAGCACAGATGGCTATAGATTATGATTTTTTTTATGTTTCTGATTTAGAGAAAACTTATATATGGTATTTTAAATTTAATTGTCTAAATATCATGTGTTTACTCTATATGGTTTTTGATTTTAATTGCTAAGTTATAGTATAGGATTTTTGGAACAAGCTATTGTAATATTTTATTAATGATATGAAAGGTACCTATAATGAGCTTTGGAATAATTGGAAGACTTGTTCTCAAGTAACTTCTCGTTAAGTAATCAATATTATTTTGTGATAATAGCAACATTTTGAAGTTTTTCCTGAAAAAAATTTATCAGATTTGACACTTTCAGGCCTTTCTCTTGCTGGTAATGAGGAGTGTTCTATCACAAAGTCAGAATTTGTTGTTTCAGTGGTACTTCATAAAGTATTTGGGACTGCTTTAACCCAGAGTTTAAAATTATTTTAGAGAAACCCTGTGAACTTCAGTTTGAAGGATCAAGGTTGTTCTGCCCACTCCATGAAGTTCAGTGTACTATATAACTTTGGGTTTTTTCTTCAGAATCCTAGCAAAAATGAGGACTAAACTCAGTTCTCTAGGATTTGATAACTTGCAATTATGTGTGGTTAATAAGGAGAAAAATTGTAATTGAGGAGAAATATTACTAAATGCTAGACATAAAAATAATTTTTTCTTTTACCAGAAGGAAACTTTCCTCTTTCCATCTATTATTACAGAAATTTAGATTGGAGTTTAGCCTTACATTGGGCTCAGGGAAAACGCAGACTCACTTTTTCACTGCCTTCTGGTCTTAGGAATGTTGTACTAAGATTATTTTTGGGGGAAGAAGGGCAGCATGCGAAGACAATTACTGAACAGGACGGAGGTTTATTCTTTGGTGCATGTAGTATTTAATGGCATGGTTTCATGGCTTTTTAGACTATTGCTATTCTGGAAGACATTTCTTCTGAATTGAATAATTTTTAAGACCTAAATACAGTGGTCTTAATGCTTAACCTGTTACTGTATTGCAGTTGTTTTCTGAAAATAAATTGTTATCCTGAAAGAACTCCAAGGGATTAATTAAATGAGTCTCCACCTGCTGTTTTAACTATATATAGTTAAATAGCTGATACAATTACATGCTTTTTAACAGGTGCTAAACCAGTTGCTTTAAGAAGAAATAAAGTAACTACATAAGCAACACTTAGATTGTTAGTAATTTATTTTTTTTTAGTGCTACAGAAGGCAACATACTTACTTTCCCGTGTTGGATGACTCTGATGCTTTCCAAAAATTAAAGTTCTGAATAGATTAACGATTTAATGCCTATATTTAACCACTAAGTTGCTACTGTGCCATAAAACAAGTTTTCTTTGAAGCCCAGCTGAAGCTTGTTATCTGTAAATAGCTGTTACTTCTTTCTTTATTTCTTGATGTATGGTATTCATCTGCGTGCTTTGTTTAAATAACTCATTGTGAACAGTTCATGAAGTATGGTTCTGTAGGTAAAAATTAGTCAAATTGATCCTTGTAATTCACTTGACTGCATGGCTTTTTAGAAGTCAGCTGCAGTAAATATAAAGCCTAACACTGTCATTTTGTTGAATCAAACAATTTTGAAAGAAAATATGGATATAAAATTGAAAGCTAGTACATAATTTTAATGTAGACTGGGAACTTCCTTTTTTTTTGCCTTCTGTTCAGGAGGGCTATATCTGCCTTTTACTTCCAGAAGGTAACTTGTTTCACAAGGCTGATTTCATCAGGAGTTGAGTGGTGGGAAAAGTACTTATAGTGTTAACCAAATCTGTAATTGTACAACCTTACAAAAAATGTCGGTGCTGAAGCTTGCTAAAGAGTTCGTCTTCATGAAATACTGTAATAATTACGGCTTTCGGTCTAATGATTTTTCTGCAAGTGTATTTTGTAGGCATTAGTATGACCTGTCCCAGTGACTTTAAAGGTGTGATTGGTTTTACAAGTCCCAGGCCGCCTTTTTGTTTGGTTGGTTGGCTGGTTGGTTGGTTTGGGTTTGTTTGTTTTATGGTTATCTTCATGTTACTGAATTTATTGAACACAAGCATTGTCTTGGTTGCTGTGTATCCCGTAGGCCAGTAGAGGACACACAGCAGCCTAGTTTCCATTTGGTTGGTGTCATGTGTAGTTTACCTCATCTAGCCTACTACATGCCACCAGTGTCTTAATTTTATTAGTTATTCTTGAGGTCTAACTCAATATCTGACAACTTAGAATTTTGACAACTTTACATTAAGATGAGAGGTATCATCTTGTTATACATCTAAGACCATGATAGGTAAGGTTGTATCACCTTTTGAAGCTCATAGACGTTATATACTTTTTTCTCTGTCATAATCTCTAGCATTTACTGTTTGGCTGCTGAGTATTACTAAGACATAATTTTTAATCTCTATTTAAATGACTGAGATAAAGTTGTCTGTTCACTTCCTAGAGTCTGTCTTTTGGTTGTGTCAACAAAACCTACACATCCAGTTTCTTTGGTCAGTAGGAAAGTGATAGTAAAATCATATTGTAGTCTTTCATGTACACTTCTAAAACAGCAACTGTTTGAGTTAATAGAACCTTGTCTACATTTATATCTTGTTTAGTGTCCTGTGCTTTAGTGAACTTACTGTCCTTACATGGATGTCAGAGCTGAAGTTACCCATTGCCTTATGTGGATATCAAAACACCCTAGAAAATTTGGTACAGCTGGGGAGTAACTTACTAGCAACTAGTACATGTTACTAAATCAATGGAGTCAAGTGGATTTGCATGTAGACATAAGCGTGATGGTGTGTAGAAAATCATTGCAATGTTACAGCCTAGTGACTGAATTTTATGACTGTCTTGAAGATTATGAGAACACTGGAAATTTGTTAGCACTTGAAGATAAATACTGATATTTTTGTTTCTAAAGGGCTGTAGATAAGTTCATACAGCCCAGTGAACAGTACTGTAACTATGTGGAAAGCAATTAATGCTTTCAAAGTATTGAAATCTTAATATTAGGATTCATTTTCAAGAATGAATTCATGTACAAACCTGTCTGCTGCATGTGTATTTTCAAAACACTTTCTTGAGATGTGAGGAATGGCATTGCAAAGAAGTGAAGGTTTCTATTTCAAAAAGATGGTGAATAAAATCATACGATTCATTAAAAACTAGCAGTTTAGCAAAGTAAGTAGTAAATTTTATTTTCCTCATTCTTTTGTAAGGATAAAATGTGAGAAACATTTCTGTTTCCTTTTTTACATGTATTTGACCAAATTTTAGCTCTGGCCTGGAATTTACTGCCTTTGTCAAGCTAGATGATTTTAGAAAGGCCAAGGGAGGAGACATTCTTCCTTGCTGGGGGTTGAAAGATTTTCACATTCATTAATCCTTGTCATCCTTCCCCACCTCCCCTTCAAAAATTGTTTCGGAAGGTTGTAGGACATTGAATACTGGGTTGGGTTTTTTTTAGCATAGCTGAAGAAAGTTTCAGGATCCAGTTTTTAATTACAGTTGGTGTTACACATAAACCCTAGTGGAACAGGAGTGCGTTTCTGTCAGCACATAATTCTTGCCTTCCCATTATTACCAAGCCTTTGAAACTCCAAGCAAAAGCAGAGGATGGACTGTGCCTTTTGAGACAGCATCCAGCTGGTGATCTCCCTCACGTAATGCAGGGTTAGAAGAGGTTCTGTTTTATGTCAGCACCCTTGGCCTTGGTGGACAGAGTCTTCCTAATGTTTCAGGCTTCACACATGGGTGATCTGTGCTTTTTTACACTCTGTTGCCCTCTTTATTATTGCCATTGTCAGCTTGGCCCAGTCCACTTCTTTCCTCTTCACTTTGGGGAAATACAGTACCAGTGTGGGTCAGATGCTTTTTTCACCCTGTATATCAGCAGAGGCAGTTATACTGCATTCACTGTGAGAAGAATAAAGTTAAAAAGTAGACAGAAGCAATATGTAAATCATGTATGTAGAAGTAAGTTAGTTAAGAGACCAGTTCAGTTGAGTAATTTTTTTAGCAGTTAGTTTGAGGCATTGCTTTTCCTGAAGCAGTCCAGCATTGAAATGTGCTTGTGGTGCTTGAGTCTGTCATTGTAACCTGCCTTGAGAGTATTTTCGTACCCTTAACTTCTATTCCTTGTCCAGAAAATAACCCAGCTGTAATTAACTTAGCTGTTCCTAGGTCTGTTCCTATTTAAATTCTTAGGACATGGAAGAGCAGACCAGATCAGAACCACACTAATTCTGAGGCTTTCCAGCTCACAGTGCCATCTGGAGGGGTTCATTCAAGTTCACTGCCCTTGGTTATTAGCACTGCCAACAGTACTCTAACTTGATACAGACTGCTAAAGAGAATTGCCCAATGTGCTATTCCTCTCACTATCCTGCATTCTCTTTCATGGTAATTCAGCCTTAAATGTAAATTGTGGTGATCCCATTGGTTTTCTTCAGAGTACTGCAAAGGAATGGCTGTCTCTGAAGTTGAAAGACTCTCAAGCTTGTATTTAGGTAGCAACTATAGCACTTCTTCTTTGGAAGTTTTCATAGCCTTATTGGCATCCTCAAATTCTCATGAGCCACTTAAGTCTCTGTAAGGGGAGACATTCTGAGGTTTTGCTCATGTTATTTGGGAAAATCTGAGTGCAACATAAGAATGGGTAGATTGGAAATACCTCATTCCTGGGTGATTATTTTCTTGTTCATCCAGCCTAATGTTTCCCATTTAGTAAATTCATCATCTGTTGAATGGAACAAATAAACTAAAGTTCTATTTGTCTCAACAAATAATCAGATTGAAACTTGCAAAGAACATTAATTATTTACAGGTTTTTTTACAGGATTTTTAGCTATGTGGCATAATGTATTGAACATACTTCCAGGTTGCTTGCTCAGTGATATTCTTTCTGAGGTTTTTATCTTTGGATTTGGGAAGAGTTGTGATACTCTTCTGTTTATTGATTAACAGAATTTTATATTAATTATATTATTTATAATATATATTAATAAAATAGAATCAACAGACTTCACTAGGAAAATGTCTGTTTATCTTCCGTATTTGATAATTTTCATCTTGCTCTCAGTTATTCTTTTCTTAGTACAGGCATCAGGAGGCTAAAAGATGCAGGGAGCACTGTAAATTTGCCTATACTTCAGGAACTATTGCTTTGACAACACAATCTTCAGTGCTTAGACCTTTTGAGAATATGGCAAAAAGTGAGAGTGCCACTTTCTTCTCTAATACAGTTACCAGTTAACCTGTTTGACACCTCTTTAGGGGGCAGACTGTCAAGCTTTGTAAAAACTTGGTGGCCCAACAACAAATGAGTTTTAAACAGCCTAGGTGAGGCTTTAGTGCCTAAACCTCAGTGTTACTGTCCCCCAGACTCCCTTATCCCTTTTAAGGGCCTCATATCAGCTGCCATGCAACATAAAAATGTTACTGTATATTGGAAAAAACAGATCACAGGTAAAAGAGAGATTATAGCAGGTATTTTTCAGTTCTCTAGGGGAAAGTGGAATAGGTAACCTGAGACTTGAACCACAGCAGATCTCCAGCTTCTGAATGATGTCAAAATTTCAAATTCAGGTTGGTCTTTTTGGTTTGACCCTATTGGTTTGTGAGACACCCAAATCAATACTTTGTGGGATGTATCCATGCTTTATAGATGATCAAAGCAAATCCCACCACAGGCCCCTGCTTTTGTCCTTTGTGTGTCACTGAAAGACTTTGTAGCAATAGTTGCTTACCCGTGGTTAAGGGGAGTAGTGATCTATCATTAATAGGGCAGGTGAATCTTAAATTAATCCTTCACCCTTGAAGACATGTTATCAGTCTGTCATAGAGTGAAAGTGAAACCAAAATATTTAGACTCAGTAATCATTCCAAAATTATACCTTATTATCATTCAGTGATGAGGGTTAGGAGCATTATAACAGGAAAAGCCTGAGCTTTTCTGTCACAGGACTGTTTATGATCTTATATGAGTTTCATGATGCTTCTGAGTGTAATCTTGCACTTGCAGCCGGAGTCTGTCTGATTCTGGGATTTATCATATTTATCATTTGTACAATACAGTTTGCCACAATGCAACTTAGAGCAGAATCTTTAGTGTTCACTCTATATGGAAAAAAATAACCCTTTCTCAGACAGATTTGTGGCCTTTCTGTTGGTGGTAAGTCTCAAGCAACACCTGACAAAGAATACTATTTCACTTTTGCCTACCTTCCATATGCTTAGTTGCAGATACTGCTCCTGTGGAGAGTTTCAGTCTGCTAGTTTGAAAGTTTAAAATATGCTTTCTACTGTTAAATGCAACATTTGTATTGAGCACTGAAGCTAGGAGTTGTTTGTCAGGCTCACTGAGCCTTTTTTCATTGTATTCTGAAACCAGATTTTAAAATAGCTGATGGTATTACTGCTATCAAATTCTGTTTTACGAAAGACGACTGTGTAGGGTCTTTTTGGTCATGCAATAAGTAGTTAATTGCAAAAGTGGTTTACCAACAATTGGATTCATATCTTAGTCATTTATTATGGTAGGCATTGAGAGTCATTTCAAAGAGATTTCACATGGCTTCTCTTCATTGCTGCCAGGGCATGCTGCTTGCTCATGGTTACCTTGCTATCCACCAAGAATGTCTGGTCCTCTTCAGCAGAGCTACACACCAGGCCAGTCAGTCCCCAGCTGTTACTGCTATGTGGGATAATCCCATCCCAGGTGCAGGATTTAAAGATGTTTATCTTTGTTAAATCTCATGCATTTCTTCTTGGCTTAGTCTTCCAGCAGGTTGAGGTCTCTTTGTGCAGTGGTTCTTCCTTCTGGTATATTGCATTTTTCTCCAGTTTGATGTCATCTATGAACTCGGTGCGTTCAATTTCATCATCCAGATTATCTATTAAGATACTGGATGTTATAGGACTGCCATTTGGACTTTGATTCATTAGCTCAGAGCAGTGGTTAGAGACAAGAATATTCAAAAGTCCTTGTTGTCTTACATTGACTAAATGATCTAAAGATGACTGGGTCCAGCACATAACATTTCTCACTGGATACCAGACTGTGTGAGAACTTCTGACCAAGAAGAAGTAAAAAGCAAGTCCCTTAATGTGAGTGGGACACATTAGGCTGAAGTTTAAGCAGTATCTGGAACACCTTTTGAAATTATACTAGTTGAGAAATGCAAGACTGTGATGTAGGTCTCCATTCATGCTTTTACTGTGCAGTGTAGAAATGAAAAAGTAATTACTTGCCTGGAGCAGCTTCTCTGAAGTTTCTTTTTGTTGTCAGTCTAAGTTCATGACTCATCTTTCTATGCTGATGCTTTAAATACAAGCTTAAAAAAAAAAAGAAATAGAGATTTTGTACTTGAAGAGGAACTGTGAGAATTGAACAGACTCTGCTCTTTCTGTAAGAGGTGCCTATGCAGCACTGAATATGAGATGTAAGCATCTGAAGTTAGTAATTTAAAATTTGAGACTAAGAATATCTGTGTACAGGTACATGAAGTATAATGATACAAGAATACTTGTATCGGATGTGCTACTTATAAACTTCTTGTCTTAGCACTTAGAAGTTGATTTTTAAACAATAAGAACAGCAAATATAACAGCCTTCTTCAGAGGCACTGAAAATTTCAGTTCCTGTTAGCTGTAGTAGCTCTGAAAATTAAACTATCCAGTTATAATACATTGTCTGAGAATATTAAGGAATAACAATTTATTATAAGGCAGCATCCAGTTTTAAATGGTTTAAATGTGTTCCTGTTTTTAAAAGTCTCTTGTGCATGTGAAATTAAAATATATCTATCCATGCTTTATAAATGTAACTTAGTTTTTGTGGATTTTTTTCAGTATTTTCTTGTGCTGATACATGGGCAGTGATGAAATGTTGCAGCTTTTATTCCGATATTTTATATATACCTTTTTCTAAATGCTTAGGAAGAGATTAAGTTTTGCATTCTGTTGGAGCCAAATTTTATTTTAACATGCATTTCTACTCTAGAAATAGTTCAGTCAGACCGTATTTGAAATTAATTGATGTCAGCATATCCCAGCAATCTCGATTGCTGGCACAGTCACCAAGGGTCAGAATGTGCTGAAGACAGCTGAATAAATAAATAATGCCGCTGTTGTAATTATAGCGGTACATTAACTACGATGTTTGACATTTTTTACACAAGTAATCTGCACCATGCTGCAAGTTAGTTCCCTTCTGTCTCAAGAGTGTTTATTTAGTACCTAATAGCAGTTGATTCTCCTCTGCTCTTCTGACTTTCTGCCAGTTAGATGATACCAGCATTTAAAAGCTAAGCTAATGTTGTGCCAGGTGTCTTAATTTTGCTGCAGTGTGTGATGTGGGATTTGGGCTAGTATGTTGTTTTGGGATTCATTAGTAGAAAGAAGTTTTAATTAGAACTAAATAAATAATTGTATTGTGTAAATACCTAAGTTCTTCTATTCAGTTGTTATTTTACTGTGGGAAATTATTTTGAAAACTATACGCATTACTTACCTGCATGCTACTTTATTGTAGTCCTGTGACTTTCGGTAAGTGTTTTTCTGTTTATAAGAGGCAACATGTCTTGTGCATCCACAGAATTTAGTGCTAACATCCAGTTACTTCCCATTTTTTTCAAACTAATGGAAAGCTGAGCAGGTGTTGTAAATAGTACTTCTGGAAATCTGAAAATAAACATGTAATTCTTCCTGCACAATTTTATTGTAGTTTCTTACACGTTAAAAGGAAACAAACATAGTTTCATTCTCAGAGTTTAGCTTAAAACTTCCATATATTTATTATAATTAAGATTTTAATTGTACACTGGGTAATCGACGGAAATAATTCGGACAGTAAGCATGTACTCCATATTGTAATTTTTTAATATTGCTATAAAGTGGACATGTCTATTTCCAAAAGGATGGCTTTTTTGCCTAGAAGCAGGATTTCAAAAACCTATGAAGTGGAAATTGCACCTTGTTAGTTATTTTAGATGCAGAAGTTGAGAATCAAGGATAAGAGCCAAAATCAGCTGTTACTCAGTACCGGAAAACACTGATGGAATTTTTAACAGGATTCGGTACTGCTTGCAGAATCCAGGGTCTTACCAACACCATGGGAAAAGCTGGAGGCAATGGGCTGGCAGACAGGTGGAGTGAAAGAAGACTTGCTGTAGGTCTGTTTTCAGGTGTACTAAAGCCTGTGGTAGAGTTGCATCATGGCAGACTCTGTTCCTGATGCTTTCCCAGGGTAAGGTGCTCGTTCTCTGTCGCTCCTTGGAGACAAATCAATGCAGAGAGCCTGTGCTGGGTGTCCTTCAGCTTCTCGTTTTGGATCCTTCCTCTATAAGTAACTCATGTTTTTACGTCTTTTATTCTTGCTTGCAACTTTTGTAACTCAACAGAATTGACACTGATTTGTTTCAAAACTGCAGATTCAGAACTGATAGAAGCAGTGTAAGCTCTCCACGGGCTTAGTTTTGGCATTATCAAGCTGATGTGCCTGGAAGACAGGGTAAAGGAGCGTTTAGTTGTATCAGCTTGTATTAGTTTCACATTTTGTTCGCACTGGAAAAAATATTTTTCTGTATTTTTCTAGAAATACAAAATCTGTAAGTATTTGGCAGCTTTAATTCTACAAAATTTGTTTTCCTTTAGTTCCCATGACTGCTGGTGGACTTTTTTGTGCTTGTCATTGAAATGTAGATAGATCCTCAACTCTAGTTCCTGAGTCTCATTTTCTGAAGGAATTCAGTATCTGAGACTCCCCTGTCTTGATATGAACACCAGAGTGTATTTGGCCAGCAGTAGCTTTTGTTATCTGCTTCTCTCATTTCTAGTTTTTAAAATTTGATTAAAAATGTGAATTGGAAGCTATGTTGCATTGGTAGCTGGACAGTTCGGTGTTATATGTGTGAATGCGCAGAGTAAAAATTGCTATGATTCATGCATGCATCTGTCACTAATAGTGTAGTTATTTCCAAAATACTAGACACTCATACAGAAATTGTCAGTTGAGAATTTGTGTAATACAGAAATGTAAATTGTATTTGCATGTGTGTTTAGCTTTCATACGTGCCCATCTTCTTCATCAATGCTTAAACAGAAAAAAGTAAATTATGCTTGTAGCTGCCGTGGTAGAGTTTAATCTGTTAATTCTGAAGAAGTGGAAGTCAACAACTTGATTTTGAAAGGAGAGAAATCTGGCAGGCCCAGATGCCTCAGCTAAAATATGCAAATACTTGAGGAGAGACACAGAGTAATTCACTTGTCCTTGAGCTACACATCTAATTTTGTAGACAAATAAAGACTGTAAAGCTGCTTTTAAAAAGCCAACTTAACTTTCCATTACAGAAGGTTTCAATCAAGTTGGGGAAGAGAGTTCTTGACCATTTGCACTACATGTCTTTCATTATTTAAAAAGAAAAAGTGAAAAAAAGCAAAATCTCTCAATAGTTACACTTGAAGTCAGGTTGTGTCCGCTTTATGTCATTGTGGCATTTGGACATATTCCACTTGACTTTTGGATACACTGAAATTATTTTGTTGAGGTAAATATACAGTTTTAGGAGAACATAGTGATGTAAGGAGACAACTGGAATCTTCATCCTCTCCCCATTTTTGAGATTTATTTTTTTTTCCTTAAACTTTGAAGTCAGGAGGAGACATCTTTTTTTTTTTTTCTTCTCTCCCCCCCCCCCCCCCCAGTTCAGAATTTGTGGATTTTTGGTGAAATAATAATTTAAAAATAGAAGAAGAACCATGAAGTTGAACTTATTAGAGATGTAGTAGGGAGGAAGTAAGTATTAAATACGTAGGTGAGCATATCTGGCTCAGCAGATCTTCAGGTCCTCCTCCTGTAAACAGAGCAGGAGCCATATGCCAATCTGTCAGTTCTCCTAAGAACGGAGAGGAGGCTGAAGAAACCCATGAAGAAATACAGATAAAGGGACAAAAGCATAAACTAGCTAGAAGTCAGAACCGATCTGTCAGTGTTGCATTTATTTAAATTGGGGCTTCTCAGCTATCTTGGGGCCAGATGAGAACTAGAGAGCAGTTCAAGTGACGGCTTGAGCTGTAACTGAACGGTGACTGGGAAAGGGGATCCGTCCTGCTTGATTTGGGTGTTCCTGCAGAAGTTGGATGGAAGCCCGGCTGTCTCGATGGGTGAATATTGTGAACAAATGTGCTATCTTTTCTATAACTTTTTCTAAAATTGCAGCAGATTTATAAAAAAATACAGTATATTTGGGTATTAGTTGATGTAAAAAGTATTCAAAGCTTTAGTGCCTTTATTTGCATGCTAAATATTTACTTTGGATCTACATTTGTAAAACATATTTTAGCACTTTATTAAGTTTGGATTCTTCAATTGGAAAATAAATGTTTTTGTTTCCAGATTTTATTGGTAGGATCTGTTTAAATTTGAATTTTAATTGGTTAAACCTGCCATGCTGTTTTTTGTATTTGAACAGAAATACTGTTCCTGTTAAGAAAAAAAAAATATTTTAAATGGATTTTCTTGTGTAAACCACTATAAAGTGATTAAAAGTGATAAGCTCTTCAAAAGGCAGTGTCTTACAGTATTTGAATAGCTTACATACTAATTGGTTTTTCAACTGTGTGCCTGGCTCACCTGTGACTTTTTGTTCATCAGCATGTTTTGCTACAAGGTGGTGTATCTTAGAATTTGCTCACTGTTTGGTCTTAGACTGTTCCTTTGTTACAGATTTTGCTGTTCCTTTAGAATGTTTTCAGTAACTTGATCTGCTTTTTGATATCTAACAAACTTTAAAAAAACACTTTATATGATAACTTGCTGGAAGAAAGGTTTGCTTTTCTCTCTGGTATAAAAGTAATTTCTGTAAATTAATTTTGAGGGATTTGTTACTCTATAATTGAAAAATGAGATCAGAGGCTATTTTATTGTGTTTGTCCTTTATAATGACATTTGTACCTTTACTTTAAGTATTTTGATTTCTAGGTATCAGTCTGTACAACAGTAACTTGATCATACGGAACTGGAAAGGAATTCATTATTAGATTGCTGTTTTACATTTAAGATTATTTTTTAAAGCAAACTATGGAAATGGGAAATGTATGTAAATGGAAAAATAATCTGAGTCTTGAAGCTTTATGTAGAATAGCTAGTAAGCCATTATAGAGCATGTCATTAGTAATAAAGAGGAAAACTTTCACCTTTAACAAGATTTTTGTCTTTGTACAGCTTGCCCAATTTAGGCAGCGAAAGGCACAAACTGATGGTCAGAATGGATCAAAGAAGCAGAAAAAGAAGAAGAAAACAGCAAACATCAAAGGTGAAGAATCAGTACAAGATGGGACTGATACTGATCAATCTCGAGGTGATGAAACATCCACATGCAGCAGCCGAAGGGGAGCAGCTGCTACTGCTGACTTTGCTGTTATCAGGACTTTGCATAGTGGAGAAATTATCAAACACAGCCAGGCTTACACCATTGAGGTAAGTTTGTCTCATGCTGTAAACAGTTAATTTTGAGGGGAGCAAAATGGTCCATTAATTTTCAGAGTGGAGATTTTAGATATTATTTCTGTCTGTCCTTAATATGTCCAGAGAAGGCACTTTCTACCTGCCTGCTGTGCGTGTGCTGTAATTTATGGAAGGTTTGTTGGTACTGCTGTGCTCCCTAAATTGGCAAAAATTGGTTTTGTTTTATCACTTCATTTTATGCATTTTGTTTTATTAAAAATTTACAAATTGCAGTGAATTTCTGACCACTGTAGCTATGGCTACAGCAAAATGCGGAACTAGTATCCATAATGTAATTTGAGTCTTTCTGGTTAATGAGGAAGAGGAATGAATTTAGAAAACATTACTTAGAACTGGATGACTTAAGAGACTGATAAACAGATAGTCTACTTGTACTACTTAATGAAATACAATCCTGATTGCTAGTGGCTGAAAGTACATGCTCTGGGAAGGTTGTAAGATGCCCGGTGTGATACACACTGGCAGTGCAGTTCAGTTCTGGGTGGACATGTATTCATGTAACGTAATATGTGGTTCTAGATATGAGGGACAGAGATGCTGATGTTATTTACAGAATAGCTCATTCCATTCGTGAAAGCAGTGCCTCTAAGGACATGAGTGGCATTCTGAACAACCAGCTCAATGTAGATTCCTAGCTCTGTGCATGTGAATGCAGTCTTTTCTGAGAGATGTAATACAGATGAATGCTCTGCCTTTTGACTTGTCAGTCCTGTGCTAGTATAGACCCATTTTAAACTGTTTTGGCTCCATTCTCTCATTTCCAGCAGCTGAGAAGTAATAGAGAAATTATGCATTTGTGTTTTTTTAAAAAATAGAAGTCATTCTGCCCCTCCACCAGGGAGACTAAATCATACATGCAAATAAAAACATGTAAAGGTCCATTTATTTCACAATTTTCAGCCTACAGTATGTCAGTACACTAGCTATTTTGAACTTTATAGATGCATGCCTTTAATATGTAGCTTTTCATACTTAGAAAGATCATGTTAGGGCTTCACAACTGTTTGTAGTAACTCACTAAAACTGTTCAACTTGGAGCTTTTCCTGGAGGAGGTAATAAATTTTTCAAAGAGTATTTAATACCACAGTGACTGTTCTCATAGGTGAAGATGAGACTTATTACCTTCTAGGAAAGGAGAGAAGTGTACTTTATGAAATGCAGTAGATTAGCTACAGCTAAAGACAGAGGACTGCTAGGGCAGAGAGCTATTCAGAGGGAATCACTTAAACTGTTGTTTTAAGATTATTATAGTCTACATAAATATGATAACTGTATGAAGAAACTTAAATACATTTTAAGGTACATCATGATTGCATGTTACAGATGGACATTGCTGATGTGCTTACTCTCAGTCGGAATAAGTATCTCTATTACAATTGGAAAAACAGGGTGTAAAGTACAGAATCATAGAATAATTTAGGTGCTCTGAGGTCATCTAGTCCGAACCTGTGCTCAAAGTAGGTCTGATTAGATTGGTTGGTACTAGCAGCCTTTGTTGGCCTTTGAATTCTAACAGTGCAAAACAGATGATTTTAAAAATGGAAAAAATATCTGTGCTGCAGTTGCTACAGATTGTACAGATAGATACATTCTTAAGGTTGGGTATGATTTTTCTGAGGTCTGTCTTATTCCCAGGAGCACTCAACTTATGTTTAAATAAATAAATATAGAGATGCAGAGGGGTTTTTTGCTTGTTGGGTTTTCTTGTTTAGTTGGTTTTTTTTAAATGTAGTTTTAAAGAATAAGCATGGTAACCAGTGTTTATTTGTAATTTGACTCTCCTGAATTACTCATGTCTTAGTGATTTCTAAAACTGTTCACTTCCACTAAAATAACACTGCTCCCAACTGAGAGAGCAATTTGCTTTGTTACATGTTGTTTGTGGCTTGCTTATTCATGACAAATAAGTATATGATACTTTGGAGTTGGAAGGTGATTGCTAAAGTCTCTATCTGTGCATTATGAATGAAAGAGGAAAAATTCTGAAACAGTGAATCTCACAACTTGCTGTTTTTAGTCTTATAAGTGGCATGATTTGGACAGAGAGCCTGTATTACAGTAATTGGTTTAGAACTTGCTTAGCTGAAATGGCAGCCAATGTAATAGACAGTTTCAGACTAATCTCTGCGATGGAGAATTACAGACAGCTTCTTCGAGCTGTTTGCTTTTTTCACCCAACATTAAATCTTTGTAGGCTGCTGTGTCAGGAGAGTAAGACAAGATTACTGGAAGCATCATGAAGGATTGTTTTCTAGCTAAATTTTGTTTCCACTTATTTCATTTTTTACTGGGATTCATATTTAGAATTGTTCCTTCTGTACCACAGAATAGAGCATCTGACTATACTGCTTGTCTTATCTAAAAATCCCACCTGGGCTCTTCTGTGATAGTTTTGTTGATAGAAGTGTATCTCCCTGAAGCTTTTCTAGTATGTTCTTTTAGTCCCTATTGGGAATTATTGCCTGGGAGTTTATTGCCCACCTGAAGTTAGAGGAATTCCTGTTCAGAGAGGGTAAAAGTCTGTTCAGAGAATTCAATGTTATTTTTTGCAGTCATCCCTTTCAGGTTTTTTCTCTCTGTCTTCCTAAGGGTTCCTCCCTTCCCCTGTAATCTCTCATGTTACAGAAACTAATTGGAAGAACTCTGGAAGAACTATCATTGTTTTGTACTGTCCTTATCCATTCCGTTTTACCTTCTGTCTGAACTTACTTGTAATCTCTATAAGGTTTTCCATCCTCTGTCAGAGGAACAGTTAATTTACAAGATTTATTAAGAGAAATGCCAGTTGGTATTTCTTGGTTAAAGTCTCTGCGTCTTAATTTGTTTCATGTTGAATGCTTTTTGTCTTGATCGTACTTCTAGTTCCTTTTGGTTTTTGTCTTTATTCTGTCGCACCCTGTTATCTTTTGGTCTTGACATCTATAGTTTCCTTTTCCATATAGTAGTAAAAATAATCGTAGAAGACACAGCCCAGGAAATAAATTGGATCAATGGAACTCTTGGTTTAGGGATTGCTTATTTTTGTTACTTCCTGCAATTAAAAATGGAAGAAAGCAAAAGCCACTTCCAAGGTAAATAACTGATGAGATCACCTTCTCTGAGAAGTCTTGAAATGATGCATTGGAGCAGACTGCTTTGGAAGGATGTACCAATGCCAGGAAAGCAAAAGAAATTAACTTGTGGCACAGTAAAATTGTCCTTGAGTCACCTGGTAGTAAAAGCTATTATACAAAGCTTCTTAGAAAAGAAAAGTTCAAAGTTCTGCGGTGAAGAATACCTGCTAATTGACTAAGGTTGGATTAGTAACTCGTCTTTTGTTTTTCACAGGACAAATCCATTTGGCGATAGTTTTAGAATAACTTAACTGTTTGCTCAAACAGGTGATAAAGCTCCATGTTCATTGTTTCATTTCTATAACTTATTCCAGTTAGTGCCTGAGATTTGACAGGCAAAGAACTTAGAGTGAGAAGGGAGACACTGTGTAGGATTCTTGGGAAGAACTAAGAAAATGACAGAAATACAATAACATAACCAGTGCGGAGACACAGAGAGGTTGCCTCATTGAGGAAAAGTGTAGGTGGTGAAAGTGGGTAAGGCATTCCTATGATACACACATGAAAGCAAAGAGCAGCCAAAGGCTTTGACTAGAGAAGAGCTATTCTAAGAAGTACAATGTGATGAAGGATTTGGAAGAAAAGGGTGGGTAAATAAAATGTAGGGACAATTAGCCCAGTCACTTCAGACAATGTAGCAACCCTTGAAAAATATTTTTAAATTGGAGAGTAAAGATAAAAAAATGTTTGGAAATAGTCTGTTCAATAGTAAAGTCAGTGCCCCAAGAGAAGATAATAGATTCTCAGCAGCATATGGTTCTGACTGAAATCAGTCATCTTCCCTTTCACCATCTGGCCAAAAGATTGCCAGAATATCTTGCCATT
The DNA here is from genome assembly GCF_963210335.1 of Falco punctatus. Taxonomy (NCBI): domain Eukaryota; kingdom Metazoa; phylum Chordata; class Aves; order Falconiformes; family Falconidae; genus Falco; species Falco punctatus. Next base: position 76,006,989 of record NC_137583.1, read on the forward strand.
TTACTTTGATGCATGAGACAACCTCTGGTATGCTGCCTTCCTTTCTCTGTGTAAATACTGATCTGTAATAGATTTACTGACATGGAAGTTACCTGCATTGAAGATGGTCTTGCCAGATTTACAGAGTATTTAATTTTAATTTAAACATTTATAAGGCCATATTATCAAAGAATAGAAACCTAATTAAATTATGATGTTTTCTGATACAGGAAATTTATACAGTGAGGAGTGGGGTAACTCACTGCAGGTTATATGCATATTTGGCCATGGTTTATCTCCACTGAGATGTGCTCTATTTAAATCTGATTGTAGTCAGATGGTTTGGGTCATAAATTACCAGGGAATACATTCCTTTGAATTGAATGATTTTTGGATTAAGAACTAAAAAAGGCGTGGCAAGTTAATATATTATAATAGCACATCATATTCAGAATGTTCTGCAAATATTAAAGATCCATAAAGTTCAGAATGACCTAAAGAGAGGGTTTCATGACTGGGATTTTCAGATTACATTCTCTTGGCCTCTCTTCCTAGTCATGGACCTCTTCCTTAGTCTCACTCAGGTTGTGATCATCTATGGATCTCTAGTGACCCATGTGAAACTGGCCAAGCTAAAATAACTTGGTTTTGCTTCTGACACTGGCTATTGTGCATTCAGGAATGAATCCAGAATTTTGGAGTTCCATTTTTGTAACAGTTTACACTGAGGTCATAAAAAAGGTCAAAGAATCTACTTCAGGTAGAATTCTGTTCCATGAATACTCGGTCTTGGTTCTTGCCCTTTAATACTCTCATCCATTGCAGCTGCAGTAGTTTAATACTGGATGTCTGTTCTTGCCAAACATTTTATTGTTACATATGAAAGTTTTCTAAAGAAACAGAAAAATAACTTTTCAGTTCTTGTGGCCAGTTTCATATATGAGTTCTTTTGTGAACGCTGTGATAATGTTGGGCATCCAGTACCAAAGAACACAACTTCTGAGCAATGCTTAACTGCGTACAGAAGCAAGTTACTCTGGAATGAAACTTCTGTGTTCCACAGCCTGATTATTCCCTTTTTTGTATCATCTTGCAGTATTTCCTGTGCAGAATGTATACAGATGAAATTGTGTTAAATTTTCTGAATCCTTAAGTGTTATCACTAAAGGTACTATGTGCAGAGTTGATGGAGATAGTTAAAATACAGAGTAAACATCTGAAAGACTATAGGCAACTATCAACCTCGTTGTCAGTGAAGAAAATAGTAAGTAAAGAATTAAAACATCTTGCCAGAAGAGGAGAACTGTTTGTAGCAAGAGAATGTTCTGGGGCGTGGATGGTAGAATACATGCAAACTAACAGCCTGAAGTCAGTGTAACAGATAGCTATTTCAAATTCCATAAATACAGTGTGGGTATATATGAACTTTTTGAAGCAGTTCCTTTTAAACTGGACCCCTGTGGCTTGGACAGCTGATCCGTATACAACATAATTAATTCTGTTGACCAAAGAACTACTAAAGCATACAGAATGGATGGCTAATGGAAGGTACTGGATTTTGAAATAAGGTTGATCAGGTCTTAGGCACAGCTGTTAGGAGGGCAGGATGAGTGCCTGTAAATTGTTGGCTACTTGTAATGTTATTGAGTCTGGCAGCAAAAAAACAGCATTAAGTCTTACAGTTTAATGTGTGACCTCACAGAATTTAAGTCTTTTAAATTGATTTTTAGCAGGGTTTGGATGAACCCCTTAGCATAAAAATCAGATCCATGTAACTTGAGTTCATTTAGCCATCTTTCTGTACTTACCTTCAATAAATCCCTTAGCAAAAATACTTGATCCTAACAGCCAAAAAAATATCTAGATCCAGGATTGAAGGAGATATTTTAGAATATTTATGCTGCTAACAGGTATTGCACACCTAGACTGATGGAACACTATGGGTTTTGATAATTTTTTAAAAACTATTTTAGAGGTTCTTTTTCTTTAGATTGGTATTTAGAAAAGACCAGCAATATATTAATTTTTAAAGCATCTGGCCAAATTATAATGAAAAAATAGAGAATTATTTTCAGTAATCACCTTTCTGTGAGATCATATTTTCTCACTCTAACCTAATGTGTTCGATCTACAAGTTCTTTGCCTTTTACTGTAATTATGTACTAGGCTTGTGTTTATCCCAGGATCTAAACATTCATTTGTCATCTTATAAACAAGGAGATGTTTATATAATTCAAAAACATTACAAGGAAAAACTATATAAGAAGTCAGACTACTTGTCCTTGTTTTTTGCATGTTGAAGTAGCTGCGTTTCATGCACCATATAAAGAACTTAAAGAATTAAATATGTACATTTATAGGAATACTTCTAATATTTCTTTGTGAAGTCTTCTGAATTGGAACAAACAATGAAAAATTGTAGTGTGATAAAGCCATACATTTGTCATGTATATAAGTATATATGTATATAAGTAACAATGTGGTTTTCCCTGATTTTATTATTCCTTCCAGAGAACTTTGTCCTAGAACAAGGACACAGATGACAAATACAATGTAAAATTTGTGTGTGTATATGCTTATATACACAGTTATACATATAAGTGTATATAATAGGAATACAATATATATTTATATAAAAATTAAATATTGTGAAGTACTAATTGTATATTCCACAGCAGAAACACTTTTGTCACCCTGTGGTTTTAAACCATAGTTTTGATTTCTGTTTTAGCTTGACTTATTTTTAAGGTGGACCACTGTATGAATTTTAGCTTCCACGTTTGTATTTTTAATTAGGTTTGAGTACTCTGTACATAATACCCTCTTTTTAGGTTAATTGCACTGTGGAGCTGCATACTGGATTCAAAATAGGTACAATCGATGATGTTGGGACTATAAAAACTGCAGACGTCCAATAGGTCTGAGTGGCAGATTTTTTTTAAAAAAAATACAAAACAAAATGCAGCTGACAGTTCCAAATTTTACTCATGTCTACTGATATAAAACTGACTATGTTCCTTTGAAAATAAGACTGACAGAATTAAGTGCGAAATGAAAACTGATTTAATGTGAGGCTGGTTAATGTGTTAAATGAATTTTGGAAAAGCCTATTATGTACACTTCATTTTTGCTAAAGTAGTTTTAACTCAAAATTACGCCTTTTGAGTTCAAAAGGGTACGTACTTACTCCACAGTAGGGCACATTTTGTAGATAATTTGATTTTGCATATTTTCCTACTAACATCTTGATTCTCAAGCCTGATATATTGTATATAGGTCATCAAGATACTCTGTATTTAAATCAAGTGTCCTTCATGGCACGTTTATGCTCACTTTGTTAAGACTTTGTTCCTTTAATTGCTCTGATTTATTAGATCACAAGATGTCCTTGATCTTCCTGGTCACTTTTACTTTTCCTTGGTTTCCATGGAAGCTGAAGGAGAATATGAGTGTTTGTTTTAAAACTCTAGTCAACATCAAAAGTCTTGCCTGTATGAAAATGACGTTCGATAGATGATGGTGATGATGTTTTTAAGCCAGCAATGTTGCTAATTGGGTAAAATAGCTCTACCAGAGAAAAGTCCTTTTCTTGGTACTCCTTACTACTTTAAAAAAAATAACACAAGTAATATTTCCAAATATTATTTGGTACCTGTACATTGTATTTTTATTAGAAAACTTTGTCAGATAATTATGATGTTTCCATGATCATAGTATAGCAAAGAAGACTTTGTCAGATAATTACAATGTTTCCATGATCATAGAATAGCAAAGTAACTTTTTTTTTTAAGCTGGGATTTCAAGAAAGTGAAGGTGGCCTTTGAGATATAGATATAGATATATAGATATAGATATATTCTAATCAAATTCATGTATACCTTACTATTTTCAAATACTGTCTGCATTCTCAGAAACGGATGGAAAATGTCTTCTTTAATATTGTTAGAGTGCCATCATTGTAAATATTTTAATATTTTATTTTAGCCGGAAAGTGAAATTTCCACCACAGTAGAAGATTACAGTTCTGAGGTAAGACTGAAGTAATGTTTTTCCTAACTTTTCTTTCAACTTTTCTTTTGCGTGTTTACTGCAATGCTGTGCGTTGTTTTCAAAAAGAGAAGGAAAGAAAGAGCAGACATGATATTAGAGAAAGCTGTTTCATGTTATTACTGGTATCATTCATGTACCATTAAAGCAAGCATTGTGTTGACTACATAATGGGATGGCTACTATAATCAATAATGCAGTAGATATATGAACTGTTGTAACAATGTCATCATTATGGTTGTATTAATGCGTCGTGTTGCCATTGGAGTTGTGGCTGTGCATAAGCTCTACTAAATTTCTGTGGGCAACTATTTAACAAGTTGATTATGTTTTAATGAGTTCCAAAGCAGCTGTTGCTCAGTGACTGGCTTGGCATCAGTCCGCTGATGGGAGGTGGTGACGTGATGCTTTTGCATCCCTTGTTTAGGGGCTTTGTTTTGTTTTCTTTCACTTATTAAGCTGTCTTTATCTCAGCCCGTGAATTTTTCTTGCTTTTAGCCTTCTGATTCCTCTGTCCTGCTGGTAGGTGGAGTGAGTGAGTGACTGGAAGGGGTGCCTAGCTGTGGGCAGGGGTCAGGCCACCACACATTGGCATCTACTGCTCATCTCTGTAACATCGAAGGCTGGTAGCATATACGGAACTTTGGTCATGCCAAATAAAACAGTTTGTATGTTTGTGAGGAGTAAACTACCTCACTCATAACTATGGGTCAAGAACATGCTTGCAAGAAATAGCCATGGAATATCTGATTACAGTAAATATTGTTTCTAGTTTAAAAAAGTAATTTTTTGTGTCTCAATTGCTTTCTGTGGTGACAGTCTGGGTCCTGTTTTGCAGATCTTTGTGCTAAACAGTTCTGCAGAACACACCCCAGAATTTTAAGCTTGGCAACAAGTAAGAGGGGGTGTACTAACCAAATGAGCCTCTGTTGCTGAAGTAACTTTGGTGTAGAATACTTCATTTGTCTCTTGATTTAGCCTTTTAGAAGAGAAGGTGGCTGCATCTTGGAACAAACATTTGTTCCATACTAGTATTACACATGCTTATTGTGAAGCCTAAGGGAATGTACACACGAGACAATGTGTCCCTGACCTGTCACACCGTATGGCAGAAAAGTAAAACCATTACTGCAGTGGGAGTCTAGACATGCCCTGAAAACTGGAACAACTTTTCTTTCCCAGCTCAGCTGCTCTGTCTTCACTTGCTCCTTCTCCCAGCCTATTCCCTTGACTTTTTTCCTGTGCCCTGTTTTTTTGTAAATCCTTCCCTTCTCTGTAATAGCTCCTGTCAGTCTTCCCTTGCCCATCTCCTTTTCCTCTTGCTTGGTTTCTTATCTCAGTCTTACACTTTTTTAGTCTGTTTCCATTCTTTGTTTTCCTTTCTCAGTCATTCTGAAGCCCAGTTTCTTTCCCAGCCTTTCCAGCTTCATCCAAGCATTGTTCTTGCTTCTTCTTTTAATATTTTTTTTCTCCCTTTCCCTTGAAAACCTCTTCTGCTTTATTCCCTCTTCTTATATTGGGGTCCTTCTACTGTTCAGCTCAACTTGTCCTAGGTGAAAGCGGCAGTTTTTCTTTCCAGCCTCCCTCATGAAATCCCAGGTGCGCTTTCTTCCATAGATTTGGTCTCAGCCTTTTAAGTTGAATTCTTTGCCTGTCCCTCTCTTCCCCAGTCTGACTTTTTCTCTCCCACTGTCCTTTCTTCCTCCTGTCCTTGTTGATAAGCACCCTCACTTTCTTCTGGTGTGTTGGGAGGGAGGCACTTGGGAGTACAGGGAAAACATCCCCATCCCCTGACAGTCGTTATTGACTACTTTGAAAATACAGAATACTGAACCATATGGACCCTTGGTATGGTCAGTTGTGATTGTTCTTAGGGTGTGTTTTTTGTGATGCAGATTTTTTTAAAAAGCCAACCCCCCCCCCAAAAAAAAAAAAAAACAACAAAACAAATCCAAACCTTGAGACCAGCACTTTTGGAATTGAAAATTCCAGTCCAGCTGCTGGGGCGTGCTGCAAGTGAAGGAAAGAAAAAACATTTTTATGCAGGGATAGGTGCAAGGGGTTGAAGGAAAAATATAATCAGTTTAAAGATTTTGTATTTTTCATAGATAAAATGTGGTTTATAGGAATTAAAGTAGCAAAGGACAAAAAGGGTCCAAGTTTGCTTTATGTATGGTAAGATGATAGGGTGGTATGTGCACGCAGTTTGCCACTGAGAGTGTAGCAAATGGACTTTTGAACAACTGCCTGTGACCTTACTGCACCTTTTTAGAATATGCATCACCATGGTATGTGATTACTATTAAATGAAATATGCAGTATGTGAAGAATGAACCCATGAAAACAGTTGACAGTGGCATTGATGTTCATGTATTTTTACAAGTGAGAGGTATTACATATGTAACTAAGTAAGACTAAGAAATTTTGATCACTTCTGAGGTGGTAGGAAGCAGTGCTGAAGACTGATTGCAAAAGCTTAAGAAACACATCTTTGCACGAGGAGGTGGAATACAGAAAAGATCTGTCATAGTGCCTCATGATAATTGTGGATATATTCTGATTTTAAGTGTTTTGTTGTTAGTATCATTTGAATTCAGAGCTTTTATTTTAAAATGAATTCCCACATCTAAACACTTGACTTTACCCCGCTTCAGTCTTTAAAGATTTCTGTAGGTGACTACAGAATATATCAGGGAGCAATTTTTCAGCTACTAAAGACAACAGAATTACATCCAGACTGCCTTCTGAATGTGCCTTTTACAAAATGGCAGATTTCCTCATAACTGAAGATTTTTTTCAAAAATGCAATGATGGGTGCATTTCTAGGCACTTCTTATTCTCATTCATGCAAAAAGACTTTTTACCTCCCTCAGAGTTATTTTCTAAGACATAAGCAGGCAACACAAAACTTGTGAATAGTAACATGATGATAGTAACGTGATACTGGATCTGGTGAAGAAGAAACTCAAGTGGTGAGAGTTATTATCTTAATAAGCTCTTTTAAATTCCAGTTCATTACAGTCGGTTGGTATCTGCAGTGAGGAAACAGGGTGTTTAGGAATGTGTGTATTTTAGGAACTGAATTTTCTATATTTTTCATGTCAGCTGTAATGTTATTTTTATTATTAAAAGCTCTAATTAAATTCACGTCCACCCTGTAAATAAAGTGATCTGAGGCCTTTTTGGTTGAAGAAGATGAGAATAAGTTGAATTCCATCTGTAACAACATAATTCTGAAGTTGCATGAAATGTTGCTGTGCTTACGTTTTTCAGATACATGGCCTCCATTTCAGAATACTAAGAAATGACCCATTTGTAGAAACACAGGCTTGTTGATTCATCTTTCCCCTCGTTGGTTAGAACATTGGTATTCTTTTTAGTGGTTTTTGTCAGAAATTATGTTGAAAGCAAGGCTGTCATGCTTCAAAGTAAAATAGGTAATAAATAATTTGTTTTGTTGCAGTTGATAAAATAAGTCAGATGTTTATAATTCTTCAGCCCCTTCTTTTGGGGAATTGGATAAAATTCAGTGATGAGTATTTTGCTTTTTAGGAAATTTACCAGACACACAATGATAAGCCAATACGAAACTTGTAGGAACCAGTGAATGTTTATATAGGAATTCTTGTCTTGAAGGAATTTTATTGTAAATACAGTCTCTTGTTCAGGTTTTTTTTTTTGCCACCTTTCTAAATACATACATTATCAAAGGTAGTAGCCAAACTGGAGACTGATAAATCCATCATGTGGCCAGCTTGCCTTTTGTAACAAATTACTTACTTTGACCAAGGATGACACCTACCTGCATGGTCTTTCATTAAATGATAATGGTGATTAGCTATTTAAGGTTATGGTCTCAACTCGGAACTAAGGGAAGCTAGGCTTTTTCCAACAGCTATATTTGTGGGGTTTTTTATAACTGTAAGGTGAAATTGCCCCCATATATTTTCTGTATGCCTCAATTTTACAGTATGACTGAAAGACTGTTTCACCTGGTTATTTCCCCACCCCCCCCCCTTATTGACTCTCTTCCCAATATTTTTTAATGTTAATGAAATTCTATACCTCAACCTTAACCACTACATGAAGAAATCCTTTATTGTGTGCTATTAATATATTAAGAAGTGTATTAAGCCATGATATTTTAAAAAGCCATTAGTTTTTATTCTTCAGAAGTTATTAACTGTAGTTAGATGATTGTAATTATTTTCATCACAAACTGAGAATGTTTTTTGTTTATGGAGTATTAAAAAAACCCAACAAAACACAAAAATCCCACAAATGAAATTCATTTTCCCAAGTAACCCTAATTGCTATGTTTCATACAGTCAGTTGTGACATAACTAGATAATTGAGGAGAGGCTAAGAACAGTGACAAGCAGTGTTGCTGGTCTGCGTATTAATTTTTGTGAAGGAGTCAGATGTCTAAAAGTTAAAAGAAAAGGGGGGTGGGGGGAATGAAAACATGAGGTAAAATTGTTAATCCATTCAAAGATACTTCTGTATGTTTCTACTATGAAATCAAAGCACTTGATTAATCAGAAGTCTTCTTGCCTGTCTGTAATAAGTTGTATTGAGGGCATTTTTTATATTTGCCAGTGATTGAACAGTATGCTGAGCATGAATTAGCTATTGATAAAGGGAGATCTCTGTAGTACTGGCATTAATGTTATAAGTAGTCGCACATTACATATTATTGCTACTCTTTCTGGGGTACAGTTTCAAGTCTTACAAGGTCTAAGGAACATTAAAAGAGGTACAGTGACTTCGTAAGTGTAATCCTGCCCCCTGGTGGCAGTTGTCATGAATTGCTGCCTTAATTCAGTTGTGGAACTTGGGTTTTCTTTGTGTTCTTCTGGAATATTAATTTGTTTTAAACATATGTATTTACTGATGCAATATAAATAATACCTTTATTTTTAGCCAATAGACTACAAATTTTATTTTACTTTGTATTAGTAAATACTGTTTCTGTGAATTATTTTGAAAATACAAACAAGGAAGAAAAAAATCAGAATGTCCATTGAATGACTTCTATAACCTTCGCTTGTTTCCTGTCTGTTGTTCACCAGAACAGTTGCTCCTGGGCAGCTAATGTGTTGTAAAATCTAATTTTTTCTTACTTTGTTTATGCAATTGTATCTAGAGCTCTGGTTACTCCTTGTTTCCATTACCTTAAAATCCGATGCAGTTTGATTGTTTCTTTACACCTTTGATTGTTTGCTGGGGTATGTAACTAAGCACATCATAAGGATGTTTCAGCATTAAAGGTGAACTGCAAAGCTTTAAAAGAAAAAAAATTCTAAGAATCTACATCAGTAGTATTTATGGGCTTGCAGAAGATCTCTATATGGGTAAACTACTGGGGCCATGACAGAAAACACAAAAGTTCAGTAGGCCTTGTGTAAACAGATGTTAATGCTGAAGCTGACATCTGGATTACAGTCTTCATATATTGCAGATAAGTGAAAAAATAATTTTAAATTAAGATGTTTTGAAGGTAGTAACTCAGCCCCAACTGTCTTGTCTGTTCTGACTTAGAAGGATTCTTGTTGTGCTAGAAGTTGCCAGGCTGCTCTTGAGTCTCCCATGTGCACAGCACCCTGCTGCTGTGGTCTGGCTGCTTTTTCCATGGATTACAGTGCAGTTTGTTGTCTTGTTGTGTTTCAGATTGCACTTTAAGAGAAGGCATAAGGCATTTGAAAGGAGAAGGTACCAGATGAGAAATAGCATGGACTACTGTATTACTGTGGTTCATTTCTGTGATCTCTAAGAGTTAGGCTCCTGTGAAATGAGGCAGGATTTCTGAAGTTCCAGGCAGTTGTTTTGAATGAATATAGCAAAATCCCTTTTATAAGGGAAAGGTCTTTTGTAGAAATTTCAGCTGCTGAGGAGTCTGGAACATTTAATGAGATAAAGCTTTTATGTCTTTCCTAGCAGCACTTGTTATAAAGCAACTAAGAGTCTTTGTTGTACACAGAAATGGTTCACAGGAAGAGAAGCATGTCCACTGTGGTAGATTACAAGAATCCTATACTACATCTTTATCAATTAAGCCTAAATAAAATGGGAGTTAAAAAAAAAGGAAAAGTGTTTCAAAATAGAGTTTCTGTTAAACTACTAGTGTTATTAATCTGAGACATGCCCCAAAATCTGAATAAAGACGTTGGTGCCAGGCGTTGTGTAGATGCTTGTATGTCTGAATGTAGAGCGAACATCTGGCAATACACAAGCGATGTGCAGTGCCTCTGTGAGTTGCCTGGACTGCTGTTTACTGCAATTTTCTTAATTCTTTCTAAAGTAAAGTAATAATCTGCCTGTGTTGTCTTCCTTTTTACTGGAAGTCAGGAATTGAAAGGGCACTGTGTCAGCTCTGCAAATTCTTGTCTAATGCAAGTTTATTCATTCTCTTAATACAAACTTGATGACTATATCGATCCCATTTCTAACTGTGCTTATTGCTTTGCTCAGGCGTAATAGTCCTTTGTAAGTAAACCCTAATCTAGACTATGGCAAAAGTCTGAGCAGTATAGCTTCTTTCTTTCATGGAAACATAGTATTCGGGTCTGAAACACTATGATGCATGCCTTTCGGTCTCAAGTAGCGTTATTTTGTTTCAGGCTCTGATGTAATAGAAAGCTCTGAGGGGGAATACAGCTATTACTGCGTTCTCATTTTAAAACATTGGTCTGCTCCTTTAAAAGCCTGCCTGTCTGTTTTATGGTTACCCAGAAGTACACAACATAATTCTTTTCATTTGGAGGTGGTTTTTTGACCTGTAACTGCCACTTGGGCTTCTGCTTGCCTATTGGAGATTTGTCCTTACTGGTTTGCACAGTGTGTAGAACCAAAATTCTCACAGAAGCTGAAAGGGATTGCAATGTGAGGTGGGTGAAAGAGGATTTTCCCAAAATGTCTTATGTTAAATGCATAATTTTTTGCCTTGTTCTTTCAATTTTAAGAAATTCCTTCAAATTGAGGATAAGAGTCTTATGATACTGCCTTTCATCTACTATTGAGAGATTGGTGACTTTCAGAAAGAGTAAATCTTGGGGGCGTATAAATAACATTTAGAATGCATAACTATGTTTAGTAATATAGAGAAATATTAAACAATTTAAAATGCAATAGTACTGCATACTGCATTTTAATAATTTTAAGTATAAAGCTTTGCATTGACCTTTAAATCTGAATCCCTCTGCTTTCTTTAGATGTTTAAATTCAAAATATGGGGTTTGGTTTTAGACAGTAGTATCCATTTTTGCAGTTTTGGGTGTTTTACCTGTTACATATGCTTACTTTGATGCAATTTACTATATATAAAGCTACTTTGTATTTCAAATGAAATTTTTGTAGCATAAAAATTCCTGTTGGTCTGCAGGAATCCCCACAAAAGATTCAAATGAATGGAAAATAGAAATCAAGGTTTATTTCAAATAATAATGTATTTAGAAATTGTCTTTATACAGGTAAATGGTTGCAGTTTTGTGACAAGAACAGCTATACCTGCAGACTTAATCAGGGTACAGTATTGCAAATTGAATGATAATACTAATGGTAAATACTAAAAACCTCAAAACAATTTGTTCTGAACAAAACCTATGTTGCTGACTAATACTTTATTTTGCATGCTCTGCTCTGCATCTACATTATTTATTATATTTTAATATAGTGTGTCATTAAACTTGAAATTAAAAACAAATTACTACTTCTATTAAGGCTAAGATTATAAAGCAGAACTGGTAGAAACGCTTTATGTTAGTGCTTCTGAGATGTGAATTATACTAACAAAAGAGGTTACCATGGCAATAAGATCTTTGATGCTGTCTTGTATGTTAATGTTCTAAGGTGGCATTTGATATTTTAGTTTACTGTGATAAAGCATAAAAAAATGGCATGTTAAGGAACTTGGATTGATTTAGGAAGAAGAATTTGGAATTGGAGAGATTTGTTCTGAGTATGGAATGCAGCACTCTCACATGCAACTAGAGGTGATGGAGGATGAATTGGCTGGGAAACGACAAGAAATTGAAGAGCTAAACAGAGAGCTAGAAGAAATGAGGGCAGCATATGGTACAGAAGGATTGCAACAGGTATAATTACCTTATGTTGCTTTCTGCTTGCTACTTGGTTACATGCAAAATTGCAGAGCATCACCTGAAAGAGTTCACACTTAATGGCAGCTGTTCACAATGCAGTCAGTGTGTGATACAGAATTACACGTAATTTCTTTCAATCAATACTATGCACTCTGTTTCTTTGAATGGCATTTCCATTGTGTGTCTTGCTTCTCTGTATTTTGTGACTAAAATTCCAGTTGTCTTTGAAGTGACTTCAAATCAGGAATGCAAAGACAATTTTCTTCAAGGAGAGCCCTAATTCTTCTCTAGTTGTGCAAAGACTGCGTTTCTTTAATACCTTTCTGTTGCTCCAAGATAAAAAAAACCTCAGGTTTTACTTTCTAAGAAATAATATAACTAGTTGATCCTTGAACGAAAAAGATATTTGTATGTCAGACTTCACGGTCTGGAATACAAGGCAGCTGTGTCAGAATGTTTCAATAAACATCTTGGGATTACAGGGAAGTATTTTGTACTTTAGAAATGCCATTGGAATTTAAAGTTAGATTGTAAAGTAAAGAATATTCTTCCAGTTCAAGCAAGTGTGGCAATGCACTGGAAGCAGTGCTTTGTCATGCTTCATGTCTTACTTCTCTCTTTTAATTTGGATTAAAGTCACATCATTGTGTTTTTCTATTTGTTGCAAACTACTACAGAAATTGTTCTAATATTCAGTCATTTTCGCAATCATTATTATTGCACAGTTATAATTTTTTCTGCTTTCATTTGTATTTTTTCTGTGAAAATGGATGTTGTATTTTTCCACCATACTAGACTGATCTTGTTGGTTGCCCTGGAGGAGGTGGTTTACCATTCCTTTGTCTGATGGTGAATTTCTGGTGTTGCATTTTAAGTCAAACTCAGCTTCTGATTAGTGTGTCTTTTGTCTGTGTTGCTAAACATAATAGTAATAATTACAGCGTAATAAAGAACATAAACATAATTCTAGCTTCTCACAATTATGACTACTGCTAGATTTTCCTGAAAAAGCTGAAAGTGGAAATATTTGCATTTTTTAAATGATTGTTTACTATTTAAAAATAAATTAAAATATATTAAAGCAAAGCAGGCTGTGGTACAATAATATCTTAATAGTTGCAGCATGTTTTTTTATGATAGTAGTACAGTGCATATTATCTCAGTTGAGAAATGCATATAGTTTGTTTTTCAGAAGAAACAAAAGAATTGTAAAAGGGGAGTGTGGAAGATACCTTGTTGCTTTAGTTCTGCCTGTTGTTTATAGAAAAAGATTAAATTAAAAAAGTTGAAAATTATCATAACAGTGTGTGGATTGGAACAGAGATATTTATTAATTCAATTTCTTTGAACAGATGCAAAAGGAAAGGTATGACATACTTAAGTGTCTGATCTGTTCCTAATTTTCTCTATTATAACAAACATCTAGTATTTCTACTAGGTCTGTGCTTTTAAAGTAGGAGTTCACTCTTGTGAAAAGAACTTTACAGGAATTTCCTCAAATTCTTTGCATAGTTTGGCTTGTTTAAGGGACTTCTGTTTTTTTGTATCCCACTGAATAATGTCCCTATCCTCTAAATCAGTAAGATTTATCTGGAAGCATTACAATTTTAACTTTGAGACTCAGCGTATAACCTGGAGAAGCTTCTTTTGGGGAACAGTTTGGGAACAAACCATCAGTCATCCTCTATAACTGTTTTAAGAAATTTGCAATATGTAGAGATGAAGATTCCGCTAGTCTTTAAATAAGTTCAAATAGACATTTAACCAAGTAACACATGTATTTATGTAATTGCACGTAAAATAGTTGGAATTAGTATTGTGGAATTCCTGTCGGCCTGATTGTAATCCTACAAAAAGTTAAACAGTTGCAAAGGATTTTTTTCTGTACTTTTGTCATTTCTTCATCATTACAAATTACAAAAGATTCATCTGTTAGGTACACTGTGTAAGTTTTGCAGCTTGAGCTGATTTTCTCATGTAGTTATGAATAATTTCTCAGGGTTCACAATGTAGAGTACTGCATGGTATCTATTACATACTTTTAGTATGATGAATGCAATTTATTGCATTTTCAGTGAAAGGTGATATAACTTGCATTTATTGTGGGAAAAGTGTGTGGACATGAGTAGTTGTACAAAATTGCTGAAACACTATTAGGTAGATACTCTGGCTTCCTTTATGATGGTTTGTTTATGTGGCCACACTTTTTAGTTTAAAAGCAAGTTAAATACATAGCAATTAACCTTCTTAAAGGTTCAGCTTTTGTTCTTTGATAAAGAGAAGTCATATATTGTTAGGTGAGGGGGGAAATTCTGTTTCTGAAATTTTTATAAATAGGGTTTGTGAAAACATAAATGCTCCAGTAGGTCTGTGAGACATCTTTTAAATTGAGAGGTTAGGGATGACTTATTTCTAATTAACTAGAATAAGCTAGTATATTTTTTTTAAGGTACACTAATAGTTTAAATTTTATATTTTGTAGCTGCAAGAATTTGAAGCTGCTATCAAAAAAAGAGATGACATTATCACTCAGCTCACTACTAACCTACAGCAGGCACGGAAAGAAAAGGATGAAACTATGAGGGAGTTCTTAGAGCTTACTGAACAAAGTCAAAAACTGCAAATTCAGTTTCAGCATGTAAGTTACAGTGCTACCAATATTTATCGGTTTTTGAAAATTGGTGTCACTTTGGATGGTCCATAAAAGGCTACTTCCTTCAGAAACACAGAATTTTTGTGCATTTTTGAAGAATTGCTCTCATAGTGTAGATCAGCAGTCACTTTAGGGTCCTACAGTTGTCATTAAAGTACCTGGTTTATTGTACTAATTCACTATAGAATAGTAAAAATTAGGCTGTTTTCTTTCATAGTATATGGTAGTAGCTTCTAATAAATACTGGGTAATGACAGTTATTTTAGGGGAAAACACTTGTGTAATTAGCTCCCAGAGCTTTGGGCAGAAATCCAGCCTGTTCCCTTTGAAATCAAAACAGCCAGTCATCAACTTTGGTGGGCCCCACCACTTCATGCTCTAGTCCTTCCTGTATTTTTGGGTAAAACCTGCCTCTTGTTGTGTTATTAGAAGTTAATTTAAATAACAAAGTTAAGTTTCAGAGAAGCATTTGTTCTAAAAGCACTAGTGACTGAGGTGCTCTGTTAGCCTGTGTGACCACAGTTTACAGTGTTGCAGTTGATATTGTAGTATTTTGTGCTGTTTAAGCACCTTATAAAGCTCTTTTGAGCTTCAAGTGGATTATATTCTGAAGCCTGAGTTTTTTATTATTAAAAATCTGGTTATGGGGACAGTAATTGCAACTAGTTCATTTTACTACTTAGAAATGTTTCTGAGACACTGCTGTCCTGTGCTAGCTCACCATGAAATGATTTAATATTGAATATCTTTTATTGGTTAGCCATCCCAAACGAATAAGGCTATATCAGTACCTCCTAAAAGACCTTCTAAAATTTTGCAATAGTCTTCAGGCCTGTGACGTGGAAGAAGAAAATAAAGATCACTCTTTTTAAATAATTTTATTACTGTATTAAAAAATACATACAAATAATAATAAAAACATGGTTTATATGTAGTACAAGCTGTTTCTGAAGAACTTGATGTATTTTAAGTTTTACTTTTTTTAACATTCAAGTTGCAGGCAAGTGAAGCACTAAGGAACACCAGCCATAGTTGCACAGCTGCTGATTTATTGCAAGCCAAGCAACAGATAATTTCACATCAGCAACAGCTAGAAGAACAAGAATGTCTGTTGAAGAATTACCAAAAAAAGAATGACGAGTTTGAAGTGCAGATTACATACCTTCAAGACAAAATCACAGCGTATGAAATGGTATGTTCCTTACTAGAAAGATCACTTTTCCTAATCTGTTTGTTCCTTCCAGGATTTTATAGTTGCTTTGAAATATAAGGGCCAAATCACAGATTGTGAGCGTACTGTATATAATGCATACAAAGATTCTTCTAATTTAATTTTAATTCTAATCTAATTTTAAATTTTAAGACTGCTTCTGTTAACTAACACGTAATACATGCATAGTTTAAACCTGAAATTTTTAAGTCAGTAATATGTATTATGTTCTAAAAAAATGAAGAAATATTTACAACAAATTATGAAACTATACTGTATATTAGAATGTCTTGATTAAATTAGATCATTTTGTTAGGAAAAAAAATTAAAATAACCTGGTTGAACAGTCTTTTCTGTATAAGGAAAGAACCAGTTCTTTTCTTCGTGTAATTTTTTTTATTATCCTTCCTAGAAAACATCTTAAAAGGTCCTAAAAAAATAAAATATCATTAACAGTGACAAGAGACAAAGCTTGTACCAATTTTATTTTTTTTTATAAAGTGTCAGAGCACAACTGGGGAAAATGGAAGTAACTGGTGTTTTTTGATTTTGTTTGGTTGTTTTCCTTTGTTTGCGGGGGCAGGGTTTGTCACTTATTCCAAAGGTACTGAAAGCCTTTAAATGAGGTCAACAAATAATTTATATTTAGTTCTTATAAATGATCACTAGCCTTCTAAAAAAGGCATTGTGTTTAAATAGCTAAGTCTATAAATGTTCTTATATGTTCAGATGAACTAAAAATAAGAACATGGTTTTTGCTCATTTTTTAAAGGAAAAACAGAAAAATGAGGGAGAAGATTTGAGTAAACTACAGGAAAAAGAAGCATTAGTTGGAGAGCTGGAAGCAAAACTTGGAGAAGAAGAAAAAAATTCATTTCAGCTTAAGGAAAAATTATCAGATGTCAGTAAATTGCTTGAAGAATTGAAAGAACAGATTTCACTAAAGAACCAGGAGATAAGTAACATGAAAGTTGAACTTACCACCTACAAACAGAAAGAAAGGCAGTGTTCCGATGAAATAAAACAATTAATGGGAACTGTGGAAGAATTGCAGAAACGATGTTATAAAGACAGCCAGTCTGAAGCTGACATTGTGCAAAGAATGGAATTAGAAACACAAAGGAGACTGGCACAACTTCAGGCTGAATTAGATGAAATGCATGGGCGGCAGATTGTACAAATGAAGCAAGAATTAATTAAGCAACATGCAATGGAAATAGAACAGTGTCTTTTGCAACAAAAAGTAGAATTGGAGAAAACTTCAGGTCTGTGTTTGAATGAGTATGTTAATGAAGATCAAATGCATTTAATGAATATTAAAATTAATGAATTGAATGTAAAATTGCAAGATGCTGATAATGAAAGGGAAAAAATAAAGCAAGAGTTGTCACAACAGATGGAAGTCATTTCAGCTGAGAAGTCTCTTCAACAAAATAAAATCGAAGATCTTTTCCAAGAGCTGAATTTTTCAAGAGAGCAGGTTCAAAGAGCCAAACAGACTATAGTGGACATGGAATGTAGATTAAATGAAGCTGAAAAATACCAGATTGTGATTGAAGATTTAAAAACTCAGCTGGATTCTGCTTCTGAATTTAGGAAGGAATTGGAATTAAAACATGAGGCAGAAGTCACAAATTACAAAATAAAACTTGAAATGCTAGAAAGGGAGAAGGATGCGGTTTTGGACAGAATGGCTGAATCTCAAGAAGCAGAATTGGAGAGACTAAGAACAAAGCTGCTGTTTAGTCATGAAGAGGAACTTTCCAGACTTAAAGAAGACTTACAAAAAGAGCACATGGTGAACATGGAAAACCTTAAAGATAACTTGAATATGCATCATAAACAGCAGTTAGATGAGGTAAAAAATGAAATGAGTCAAAAGATGGAAGCCATGCAATACGAAAAGGACAACTTAATCACAAAGCAAAATCAGTTGATATTAGAGATTTCAAACCTAAAAGATTTACAGCAGTCTATTGTGAATTCTAGATCTGAAGAAATGACACTTCAAATCCATGAGCTGCAGAATGAGATTGAAGTGCTTAGGCAGGAGGAAAAGGAAAAAGGTACCCTTGAACAAGAAATTCAGGAGCTGCAGCTTAAAACTGAGTTGATGCAGGAACAAATGAGGAAGACAGAAGATAGCTTTAAAAAAAAGTGTTCAGAACTTGAAAGGCAAAATAACATTCTGAAGGGGGAAAACAAATCTCTGGAAGAGAAATTAAAAAGTATGTTGGTAAGCTCTGAAGAAAATGTCATTTTTAACAACAGTGTTAGCTCTAAGTCAGAAATTTTGGACTTGCAAAAAACAGTAGAAAAGCTGATTACTGAAAATGAGCAACTTAAAAACCAAAATGGTCAACTCCAAGAGGATACTGAAAGGCAGAAGAGTGTGTTTGCATTTACCGAGAAAAAATTTGAAGCTGATTGTGAAGAGCTGCAGAAAGAATGTGCAAGTCTTCTGAAGGCAAAAACTGAGTTAGAAGAGACCAAGAATAAGCAGGAAGCTGAATATAAAAGCAAACTCAAAGCTTTGAATGAAAAACTTCACCACTTACAAAGCAATAGATTGGTTTTATTTAAGACTGAAACTTCTGATTTTGAAGGAAGTAAAGAAATCAAGGTCTTCAGGGCAGACACATTTGAGGCTGGAGACATTGTTGAGAAAGATATGACAGAACTTATGGAAAAGCTCGAGGTTACACAGCGTGAGAAACTGGAATTATCCCTGAGACTTTCGGATCTCTCGGAACAGTTGAAGTCAAAACATAGTGAAATTTGTCATTTAAATGAAAAAGTTAAATCCTTAAAAGATGAGAAAGAACAAGTTGTAGCAAAATGTAAAGAACTAGAAGTCATAATTAGCCATGCTCAGAGAGGAATTAGCAGTAGTAGTGTCACTAAGACAAAATGCTCTAAAGGAAAATCTCTAAAGACTGCTGCTGCAGTAGCTGAAAGTAGAAATAAAACCCCTGGTCCAAGGAATAAAGTTGATGAAAGAATAAATCTAAGAGGAAATCTAGGTTTGGATAAAGATACCAGTCATGAGGTAACAAAAAGAAAGGAAGCTGAGCAAATGTTGAAACCAGAACAGCAGTCTTTTGTAGAAAATTTGCATGGAGTGACAGACAGACTGACGGATGAAACATCATTAATAGCCATTGCACAGAGTGAATATAATACTCTTCAGCAGCAAGTGGATGCCTTAAAATCAGAACAGGTATGTTACATAAAGCAGTGTAGAAAATAATTTACCTATGAAAATTTGTAGGACCTTGCACTTGGAAATTTGCATCATGTTTTTCCTATTAGCTACTTTGAAGTACAGATGTGTGGTTGTATGTGTGTGGCAGTGTAGCCGGTGGTTGAAAGTGGTTACTTGAATGACCAGAATGGTAACCGTATTCAGTGTGTATGAGGATACTGTTTTTCAGTGAAAGAAATATTCTTCCCTTGCATTTAATTAGCTCAACAATGACAACAAAAAAAGGTAAGGAGAAGAGGCCTGTAACATTTCACACTTTGATATAGGATTTAACCTACTTGAGGTGAAAACTTATTCAGGATGTAATTCTTTAATCTGTGATTAGCTTTTCAGCTTGCTAAGTAGTCAATTCAAACAATATAGAGATAGTGAAACTCTTAACTTCTTCAGTTATCTTTTGTCAAACCTGTGAAATATCAAGCTTGTGAAAAACTAATCTTCAATTATCAAGATCTCTGTGTGTATGCTGTTACCACTTCTTAAGAAATGTATCTGGATGTGAATGTGAGAAGAGAAGCGTGTGAAGATAAGTTACGTGTCATGTGATTGTTACTAATCTCTTAGTTTTTCTGGAGAAATTTTTCTCATATTTTTTGGTATTGTAAATGAATTGCAGGTAGTATGGAAAGGATTGTAATTTGCTAGTAAAAATAGCTAAGTATTGAATTACCAGTATTTAATTAGGTGCTGGAATCATAAATCTGCCTTTAAATTTATATACAGTGATGAAGTTGAATAGCGTGCTGCAAGAAGTATGCAACCAAGTTTTCTGTAGAAATAGATGAGAACAAGTCTACTATTTTTCATGTTCTAAAAATGCACCTAGCAGTGAACTAATACCACCATTGCCTACTTTTATGTTGTTTTGTAGTTCATTCATTTCCTAAGAAATAAAATCACAAGTAAAGCCACATTGGAAACAGTTCTGAGATTATAGAAAAGAGCTACAGCTGTGTAATATTTGTTTGGGGTTTTTTATGAGGATGTGAATAAGGGTGTTGCAATTTCCTGCCATAGAACTAAAAAATCATTATGGTCCAGAAGTGTCTATAAAAATATGTTCAGGTTTGAACTCTAAATAGCTCATTATTGGCATATCCTAAACAATAACCAAAAGTGCAGGCTAGAACTACAAGCCGTGGAAATCAATGTTTTTAAGGTCTACTAATAATACAGTCTTCTTTCCTGTATTTGGAGTGAACTTTCTTAGCTTACTTTGATGGTGATAGTGCTTTCACTTCATCAGGTAACATTCGTTGAGTTTTTATCACTGCAAAATAGTAATTGGAGCATATTGAGTTTTGTTGGTTTTAGTTCAATTTTTAGTTAAATTTAAGAAGTCTTATACTATTTTGTTACAATTCAATTTTCCAACCTTTGTATATTTAAATTTACCTAAAGTATACCATATATGCAGTATTCCATTCAATGCTATTGATTTCAGAAATTCACTAAGATGGGACTTTATTTTCCTGTTTCTCACTCATTGTAAAATGTGTCTTTTTATTCAAAGACTGATTTACGGCTACAGATGGAAGCACAGCGCATTTGCCTATCCCTGGTTTATTCAGCTCATGTAGACCAGGTTCGTGAGTGCTTGAAAGCAGAAAAAGAGAGTGCTCTTTGCAGTCTTAAAGAGGAACTTGTAAGTAGTCACCTGCAAGAGATGAATGATCTTAAAAAAATACATCAGCTGGAGCTCCAGACCTTGAAAATTCAACAAGCAGGTAACTTGGCCAAAATTATGGCAGTGAAGCTCTTGATATGTAAGTGTCTTTAAAAAAAAAATCACAAAAGTTTGTGCATGTAGCTATCCAATAAATTGTTTTTGTAGAACATTTTGTAGTGGTTTTGTACCAAATTGCTTACCCATTACAAGTAGTCTATTACTTGGTGTACTTAAAAAAGCAAACAAAAAGTAATAATAATATAAAAGAAGGAACAGAAAGTACTCGTGTTTTGCCATTTGTATTGGGTCAATTAATTGTAAAGAAATATACGAAAGATTAACATACACAGTTGTATTCCTTACTGAAATAATAAGCAAATGCATCAGCAAAATATTTTTGGCTTGTTCTGTTCTCTGTTCTTTGAATTCCTGCATTGACTCCCTGCCCACATTAGTTAAACTTCTTTGCTACTACTTCTTTGCTATAGTGAGCTTTTATGTTATCGTGATGGGTTTTTTTGTGTCATCCCATAATTTGCCCTTGCATAATTTTTTGGCGTAAGTTCTTTGCCCTACAGTATGTTTCTGTAAAGTTTCTAGACATCACTAACACACAAAGCCATTTGTTACCACTTACTCCTCTTGAACATGCAGTTCTACTATAAGTGAGTCTGTGTGATGGAACAAAAAGAAAGCTGAAGAGGCAATGTGACTGAGGCAGGAAATTAGGCCTTTGAAAAGTTGTTGTGCATCTAGTGTTTACAAATTATTCATATTATTTTTATTTATAGATGATGAAGTCAAATCTACACAAAGACTTATAGAAGAGCTGAATGAAGCTGTAACTGAGGAATGTACTAGGCTTGCTCAGGTAAGATTTAACAAAAAGCCTTTTTTAAAAGAAAATTCTGAAAACAAAAACGTGTGTACAGAGAGTCCTCATATTTTTCTGCATAATTTCTAACGGGGGGGGGGTTTTGCAGCTTTTCTCTTTGCATTGATCTCAAAACAGAGACTGCTAAACCTGACCTTCCAAAATAACAAGGAGTTTTGTAATATTTTCCCCCTGCTTTTTATATCCTTGTTCAGACAATTCTTCTGTCTTGTACCTAGTCTTAATCTTCTGTCTAATGTTTCTCTTACATCTACTAGTTCAGAAGTATTTTTTTCTTTCTGTGTGTGTCTGGCTCTATGTTTTGATTTAACAGTCATCCAATGTCACGCACATATTGACGCACAGGACATCACACTCATATCTGCAGTAAGATAGTAATTTCTTTCTTAGCTGCAGGATATCTTTCAAAGACTTAAGTGTCTAAGAAGCTAGTAAAATTGCTGTCTATATTGTTCTCAGTAATCAAATATTATAGTAAAAAATTTAAGCTTATTTTTAGTCTGCGTTCTAGTATCAGCCACCAGTAATACTACTTTGCCATATCTTTTGGGGAAAATAGACAACAGAACTTTTTTACTTGAGAGCCAACTTAGGAGAGATTAAACAGGACTCCATGGTAGCTCACAGAATGTAGCAGCTAGATGAGAGCCTGACATCAGTTGTTTCACAGCTGAGAAGAACGCTGCTGATATGTATGGTTCCATGTTGAGCTTTTGGAGGAATTATGATTTTACTTTTGTAAGCTGAATTTGCTGTCTATGGAGTCCAAAATCTTTAATTGAAGAATGCCACTGTGTGCTCTGAGCAGCCTGTTTCTTTTCAGGATCATTTATCTTCAGAAATTGTACAGATAAATCTCCTTGCCTAGTCATGGTAAATATGGTAGCTATTCTGCTGGCCACATAACACCAACAAACATGAGGCATTCTGGTTTATGATTTGCATGAGTTTTCTTATGCCATCCCCTTTTATACTATTTGTTGAATACTTAAGGACATGATGAATGGTAATCTCTAAAGAGGTACACATTTCTGCCTTAGGGAATCCTTCTTCCAAGTAAAATTGCTGTTTACAAGAATGAGACATTTATAACATAAATTTGCTTTCAGTATTAATGAAGGAGGCCTTTCTTTGCAAGATTTTAATACTTGGCAGTTCCAAATGAAATAAGAATTCAAAAATACATGTATTTATGTTTTAGCTGAAAAGTTTTTCCATACCTGTTTCTTTTATCAGGAGTTTTAAAGATTTTCTAGGTCCTTATGACAGAACAAAACATCTATGCCATCATTTCCACAGAAGATAATATTCACAAAGTACTACTTTCCTGCCAGTGTTTTTCTTGTTTTATTTTAGAATTGTGATTGATAAATTAACAAAAAATTCTTCACTCTTTTTTTTTTTGTTTAATTTGTTATGCAGGCTTTGTGTTACAATCAAAAGGAACATTCTTCACCTGCTGTAGAAGTTGGTGATAGGGGACAGGATATTTTCCACGAACCTGCTGCTGTGAAAGAAAAACTGAGTGTAGAATTACCAATACATAGAGGTCAGGCTCAAGGTAATGACACTGTACTATCATGCTGGTTAAAAGAACATAATAAATTACTGATTTCAAGTATTTCAGACTGGCAATTATACCGTTGGTTGTTCAGGTGCTGATTAATGTGACTAAATAGCTGCTTTAGGGATTTCCTCACTATTCTGAACCACTTCTGATTTATTTTTTTTTTATTATGGGTATTTTCTTTTGCTGCTTTCATTGTAGTGGAAATTGGTGAAAAAAGTGGTTTGGGTTTGTTTTCCTTCCCCTTCTCCTTTTGTAGAAGAAGCTAGCAGCTTTACCAAAAAAATCATATATATCAATACTATATAAAAATGCATCCAAAATTCGGAAGGGGCCTCAGTTGTTTCAATAATATGTAATGTTTATCAGATAATTCTTCATTAGAGAACTTGTGAACAATTCACTGTATTAAAATTGTTAAAGTTTGAGGTAAAATGTTTGATTTCAGTTTGTTGGTTGGTTGTGTTTTTTCTAAGTCCCTGGTTATGTTGTTTAGCTGTGCAAGAGCGTATGGATGCACTTCTACACAGGATAATGGAAGAGTACAGTAGGCTGAAAGCACTTCAAACACAGCTGAAAAAGGATTGTAAACAGGTAAACATTTTTAATATATATGTGTTTGAATTTTCTCTTGCATGAATTCCCTCTGAACGAGCAAAGAATGTGTATGCAATTGTGTTTGTGTATTGTGGTTGAGTGGCAGAGGAAGGCAAAGATTTGATAAAATAGAGAAAGCTGCTACCCACGTCACAGAATTGTGGAATGGCTGATGTTAGAAGGAACCTCTGGAGTTTATCTAATCCAACCCCTCACACAAAGCAGGGTCAGCAAGAGGAGGTTGCCTGGCACTGTGTCACATCGAATTTTGAGTATCTCCAAGGATGGAGAGTCTAGTGGCCAACCTTGTCTTCTTCAGGTTACACATTTCCAGTTCTCTCAGCCTGGCCTTGTAAGACAAATGCTTCAAGCCCCCCATCCCCTTTGTGACCCTCTGCTGGACTCATGCCAGTATGTCCATTTCTCTCTTATACTGGGGGTGCAGCACTGGAACTGGCAGTCCAGATGTGCCTCACCAGTGCTGGGTAGAGAGGAAGGATCCCCTCCCTTGACCCTATGGCAAACACTCTTCCTAATGCAGCCCAGGAGGCTGTTGGACTTTTGTCATAATGGCACATTACTGATTCCTGTCCAACTTGGCGCCTAGGCCCCCACATCCTTTTCTGCAAAGCTGCTTTCCAGCTGGGAAGTCCTCTGCATGTACTGGGGCAAAGGGCTATTCCTCTCTAGGGTGAAGGACTTGCCATTCACCTTTGCTGAACTTAATGAGGCTCCTGTCAGCCCATTTCTCTGGCCTGTTGAGGTCTCTTGAAACAGCAGCACAACCGTCTGGTGTATCAGCCACTCCTCCCAGTTCCGTACAGTCTGCAAAGCTGCTGAGGGTGCACTCTTGTCCCGTTATCCAGGACATTAATGAAAAGATTAAACAGTATTGGTTCTAGTATCAACCGATTAGGTATACCACTAGTTACTG
This sequence comes from Falco punctatus, assembly GCF_963210335.1. Lineage (NCBI taxonomy): Eukaryota > Metazoa > Chordata > Aves > Falconiformes > Falconidae > Falco > Falco punctatus. The sequence continues at coordinate 76,031,904 of NC_137583.1, forward strand.
GCTTCCAACTGGACTTTGTGCAACCGATCACAATTTTTGTGAGCCCAGCAGTCCAGCCAGTTTGCAGTTGGCCTTGCCATCCCCATTCTTCATCAGTGTGTCTGTGGGCATGTAATAGGAGGTGATGTTGAAAGGTTGGTCAGGTATGATTTCCCCTTTAATAAATCCATACCGAGTACTCCCAAATGGAGTATCTTCTTGGCTTCATGTGTTTGGGAATGGTTTCCAGGATTATTTCCTCCATTGCCTTCCCAGAGATCAAAGTGAGGGTGACTTGACTGTAGTTCCCCAAAACTCTTAATTTTCTTGAAGTAGGAGTGCTTTTATCTAGTCCTCAGAAACCACTCTCAATCACAATGTCCTTTCAAAGATAATTGAGGATGGCCTCTCAGTAACATAGACCAGCTCCGTCAGCACTGCTTGGTGTCTCCCATCAGGCTCTACCAAATTTTTCATGTCTCGTTTGTTCCCTAACCTGATTCTCCTCCACCAAGGTTGTCTTCCTTGCTCCAAACTTTTACACTTATCTTGGGGGCCTGGGATTCCTAATGACAAATTTTGTCAGTGAAGTTGGAGTTAGTTACTTCCATGTATTAAATAGAGTACACTAGCCAATTATATCAAGAGATGGTTGCAGGTCACGTGTATTGGTGGATATAGATGTAGAAAAAAAACATTTGTATGTGAAAACTGCATCTTGGGCCTGAGGAGGGTATTAACGTTTACCTCTTCTTCTTGGAAAGGAAGTATAATGGTCCTGGAGTCAGAGGAATTATGACTTAACAGTTTAGGTCCAAAGAGAGGAATCTGAGATTTACGGTAGACATTCTACATAGGCTGATCATCTAGCTAATAAATGTATACTTGGTCATTCGGGCTGTAAAATGAAACATGTAACACTGGTTACGCTCTCTTATGCAATTGACTATCAACCTTTCTTATATGTTTATAATTACAGTTAATATGTTTGTATTATTCCTGGACAAATTGTCATCACTTGTATTTACTTGATTATTTTTTAGGTCAAAGAACCATGGCTATCTTCTTCACAAAGGAGGAAAGAAGACAAACCTAGCCACCTGGAAACACGGAATGAGTGTCTGCAGACCCCTTCTCAGGGTCCAATGGGTAAAAAGATGCATAAGTTGTTCTTAATGAGTACGTATTCAGAGAGAGAGAGGACAATGACTTCAAATTTTAACTGATTTATAGATTGCTACAGCTTAAAGCGCATAAGAGATTTTTGCAGATTTTGCAGTATGATACTCTGATAATTTTTTTTTTTTTAAATTGCTGTAATATTTTGGAATTACATTCTGTGAAACAGTTTTGGTTTAGGCTTTTTTGGTTTTCCACCAAAAAGTTCTGTTAGCCATATCAAATATAGTTTTGCAAAACTGAAGATGAAGTTAGAATTATTTGTTATGGAAAAGTAATTGATATGATATCAGAAGAATTTTTAAACAACGATAATTATTCAGTCCATCATTGCTAATAACTTGAGAGGGAGTTTTATTATTCCCATCCACCCACCAAATAACCTACATATAGATTCTACAGTTCAAGAATATTGTTTGAAGGAGATGGGGAACCTTAAAACACAGCTTGAAGAACAGCATGCTCAAGAACTGGAACACCTCCGGTCCTATTTCCAACAGCAGCTGAAAGAACATGAAGAGAGATACATTACAGAGATTGTCCATCTGCAGGACAAGCTTCAGAGTGCTGGGGTATCCTCTGACCACATGAGGTATTAATCTGTTCTTTAATCCTTGTAACTTTGCACTGCTTACAAAACAAGTGTTTCAGGTAACCATTTGTGTAAAGCTACATGTTTTATTTCAAAATTTGAGAAATTCTTTATAAAAACATTACTCTTATGTTGTTTTGTTCCATCAGGACTTGTTGAGTGTTATGAAGAAATGACGTAAACATTGCAAACTAAGTAGTGCAGCATTTAGAATTTATTACATTTTTATAGTTAATAGAGGATGATTTGATAATTGGGATAATGTACAAATGTCATTTTGTATAGATGAGCTTTTTAGCAGTAATTTCAAAACTCCTGACTTGATAGACCACTTTTAAGCCTTGAACTTCCAGGCAGTGTACTTTACAACTAAAGACACCTGGTTAAGAGACAGCTGCATGAAATTGGTGATTTTCTAGAATTATATGTAACAATAAAGTTCACGGCAGAATTGAGGTCCAGTTAACACATTCTGGCTTTCACCAAATCGTGGGCCATGGGATACACTCAACAGCCTTCTCCTGGCCCTGACCTTTGTGGCCATTCAAAACTGAAAGAGTTGAAATTGTCATGGGGGAATCCTGACAGCTATGGAGCCTGCTTCTGTTCCCCGATTCTTTCATTGTCTCCTTGAATGTGTTCAAGGAGTGGTGGGTGCTTTTAATTGTGCCTGATTCGGTGTCATATCTGGTTTCCTGTTCTTCTGTTTTTGACCCCTGTATTCCTTGCATTTACTTACATTATAGTTTAATTTACTATACTACAAATCTGCTCAGATTCTCTGCATTTTTCTTTTATCTGAATCTCCCTTCTGTGAGAGAAAACTGTGAGGGCTTGTTAGTCAGACCAGTGCCCAACTGTAAAAGGCAAATGGATAGACACAGTGGCAATAGGATCTGCTACTGAAAAGGGGGGGAAATTGTCTAAATGTTTCTGGAAATTGTTAAATACTTAATATACTTACCACAGTACACCCTTAAAAAGCAAAAGGACTGTGGTAGGATAAATCCTTAGAAGGCGAGAGAAATGAAGATGAAAGTATTTTCCTTCAACCATGACCCATCAGAACCAAACCAGCTGTTTTTCCGTTATTGCTTGATCACAGCCTTTTTTCAGCCATCTGTTTTTTCTAACTTTTAAACAGTTTTCCTTTCATTCCTTAAAATATATTTCTAATCTTGGAAGTGGCAAGTAAAATAACCAAATCTTTTTCCTTCTATGAATTAACACTTATATATATTTGGTTTTATAAACAAGAGGTGTCCAAGTTCTGCAAATGATTATTTATCTGTAAGACTGAGACTTGTAATTTTATATCACTATTTTTCACTATCTGCCTTGTAGAGTCAGTACATGTTTATTAGTTTATTAGCCTGAGTTTGGTTTTAAGGGACTATATGGCTTCTTAATTACTTTTTAATTGGTTAAGGAAAAAAAACCCTATGAGCATTTTCAAAACGCTTTTTGTAAAACTATATACTTCTGTATGTGTGCTGGCCAAGACAAGGTGTAGATATTCATATATAATTTTTAAACTGTTTTTAAATGGATAGTTAGTGTTCTGATTTAATCTGTGCTAACTATTCACCTAAAATACTCAAAATTCACTTTACATTTGTTTAATGAGAATTTATAGTGTTTATCGATATTTAGGAGCTAACAGTAGGGAAGACATTTCCCTTGAAGTGTTGCATTCTCTTAGCTTTCATACTTGAATGTTTAAGGTTTTAAACATTAAAATTAAACTGGAGTTTTACAGGAAGAATTCCTAGATCGGTACCTAAACTGGTTTCTAATAATGTATGGAGGTCTGTCTCGTTACATCTCCAGCTGGAAGAGATGAGTCTCTTTTAATGGTGTAGTCAGTAGCCTGTTGAATGATCTCTTACATACTCAATCTCCATACCTGATTTGTTGCTGCATCTTTTAAACTAAGATCTGAGTATAGCTGTGGCCAAGCGCGGGAATTTTTGTAAAAACCCAACCCAACCAACCAGTTGCTACTATTCATTCACCAAATGAAATGTGAATGCTAAAAATAATGGGTTGCTCTTGTAATTAAAATTCTCACAAATTTTATAAAAACTACTGTTCTGGACTCCATTTCAGGATTATTTATGCCAGCTCTCAGATCTGAGCAAAAGGAAAGCTTCATGGTCTATGTAAAACCCTAGCGTAGTTAAGATTGCAAGTCTCTCAGACAATAAACTTGCCTGCTAACTTAAATTTGTATCCTGTCTTTTAGCAAGGTGTTAGTTCCTTTTTGGTAGCAGATCACAAATATTAGAGGAGATATTTTTTTTATTATTTTAGGTAGTTTGATACTGTATCTTTTCCTTTTGGCAGTGTAATTCTGTTAAGCCTTTTTCAATATGTAGTGAAAGGGGAGCTAGAGTTTTGGTGATGTGTGATGTTACTTTGGTGTTTATTGACTTACAGCACTGTGAATACGTAGAGAGGTTCTGTTGGAAAAGACTGTCTCTGAATATATTTCAGCATGTTGTTATCTAAATATAAAGTGAATCAGATTTCTTACTATTCTCCTGTGTATGCCTCATCTATATAACACAAGAGGAAAGAAAGCAGTGCCTCTGATAAACATAAATTTAAAAGTATCAAAATAAATATAACCATTTTTTAGGGCTTCATACACATAGCCATTCTGGTTTCTCTCATAGTGTTATGATCCAAACAGGTGCTTTTGTCTTCATCTTTTTGTGTATAGTTACTATGCATGAAATATTCTTAGGTAGCTTTAAAAGTAAGTTTTGTGAGGTCATTGGCAAAACTGGTGTTAAGGTGTGTTGCACTGAGAGGAGGAACTAGCAATTGGAAGGCAGATGAATTACCTTGTCAAGTGCATGAAATTAGTGGCACAGGAGAAGGTGTGTTCTGAGTAAAATATTTGAAGTTATAGGTCTTTGAATATACATAATGTATATATGTATTTATAAAATGCATATTTTAATAGAGGAAAAATAATGGATACTGAAATACTGATTTATTTAAATTTCACCCCCTCTGCTTCTTTTACTTTTCTAGTGTATCCACAGATTCAGAAATAAACCTAAAAGAAGTTTTCAGGAAAGTGAAGTGCACTGAAAATCATCAGCAAAGAACAGATGAAACACTGGAGGTATCGTATAACTCAGTTGACAGCTAATATACATATGGCCAATATAATACAGATGCTTTAAATTTTAAGATGAATTTGAAATATAGACTAATATTTGGTAGTATTAAAGTAATTATCTTAGTACTATGCTATACTATTAGACCATATTAGAGTAAAAAGATAATTTTTGCTGAAAAACACTTCTGGAAATTATGAGGGATAAAACTTACTTTATTTGTCTTGGATTTAAATTTATTTTTTTATTATTTTTTCTCTAAAACAAGACATTGGGGTTGGACTGCTTCTTATGAAAGTGGAAGAAAATTAGTGTTCAAATTCTGGGATTTCTCCGGGAGTCTGTAATATTGTGACTTTTCTTTAAAAACTGGTTATGACAGAAGAGTGATTTAAGTGAAATCCTAATACTTTTGAAGTATAGACTGCACAGTTTTGGAGAAATTTTGAAAAAGTAATCCCAAAGATCTTAGAAACCAAATGCAAATGGAAAAGACCCCATACATTTCTCCCCCTCTGCTGCTGGAAACCTGGCTCAAAAATTCTGCATTTTTAAAAATACCAATGCTGTTTTGCAGTGTGATCCTGTGCTTTCTCACCTGTTTTCTCTGCATTTGACAATTCAGATAGTGCTGGATGAAGAGCTGTTGCAAATTCTACTTTTAAAATTCATGTTGAAGCAGAAACTTGAAGTTTTTTTACCCATTTCTTTTATGTTGTGGTACAAAATTATGTGGTTTGCATGAAATGAAGATAACCTAATTGAAGAAAAAAATCTGTCAGATTGAAACTTTGGAAATTAAATAAAAGCACAAATACATGATCTGAGATTTCATGATTTTCTTACAGCTTACTAGTGCAAGTGAAATGGGGAATGATGATCTGGATGTCCTTCAATTGCTAGAAAAACAGTACCAAGAAAGATTAGAAGAAGAGATAGCAAAGGTATTATTTTTATTTTCGTACTTAAAAATGTGTTTAAAAAAAATCGACATTTTCATTTGCCATTTCTGAATGGGAAAGTCTTTAAAAAAACCAAAACGAAACAAACCTGAAACACTGTGGGTTTTTTTAGCTGTCTGTCCTATTTGTGACTCGTAATTTCTATTTATGTAAGGGGGTGGTGGTGGTGTTTTGCTTTAAGATGCAAAAGAGACTAGACAACATGCAACCATACTTGATACTAGAATTTATTTAGGAAATCCAGAGGTTTAGAGAATGAATTTCTTGCTACTGTAGCCTTAACAGCAGGTCAGTTCAAACGATTTTGCATTTAACAGTTTCATACAATTTTCTGATCATATTTTTTTGTGCATTTTAATATGTTGTGTAAAATGTGTAGGTTTTATTTGGATCTGATGACTTTATTTAAAACACGAAAAGTAAAATTAAGATTTTAAGGTGACATATTAAATTGTGGATTTGCTTACTTTTTGACTTCCAAAAATCTTTTCACTTCATTGAGAATGAAAAATTATCTCTGCTTTCCATTATATCATGGCATAAATAAAAATCAGTTTAACATAAATCTAAAATTGGGAAAAACAAAGGAGTACTTCTTAAAAAGGTTTGCAGTCAGAGTTAAGAAAAATGTTATAGTCAGCACTGGGTTCTGGCATTAATTTAAGTAATCTACATTTCTGGAGTAAAAGTGCCATTTCTCTCATCTGCTGCCCAGAAGACCCTTCTTTATGGGAAGGTAAAGTACGTGACTGGTTTGTGTTTTCTTAAGGGCAGTTTTAAGTTCAAAAGACAAACGCATTATCTGAAAAGGAAGTATTAGGTCTTTTCAAATATAACACTTCTGTATTTATTATACTATATTTTTACACTTTTTTGTAGCTTATGCTATAAATGGCTGTATTCTAAATCTAGAAAAGAACTGCTCACATGATTGGAAAAGGGATTTATTTGTATTAGAAGGAGATACTTAGCAATACTTACAAAACTTACCAGTCTGTTGTAACTGCAACTTCAGCTATTTAATGCCAGTAGAAGTTTCTTTCTGATCTAGTACAATTCCTGTGCTGAGTATCAAGCACATGGCACTACTGTCTTTGTACAGCCCAAAATTCCATGTTGGTGAAACATTTACAAAGGATAAATTGGTTAGAGGAAGCTTAGCAAAACTGCACTTATGTCAGTATGCCAGGACTTTTTAAAGTCGCCTTATAGAATCTTTTTTTCAAAAAGGACAAGATAATTCTGTGGTAAATAATGCATTTTAACTGAAAATAGCATCACAGTTTAATAAACTACCTTAAATACAGCATGTCTCTATTTTAAGATGTGACTGTTGATGAGATTGGCAAGATGTCTTTGTTCTTTTGCCTGTTTTCCTCAGGAAAAAAAAACCCGCAGATCGTAGTTCAGAACTTTTAGTACTTATATAATTGTGGTCAGCAGTGAGATTTCTTCAGCAACAGGAGATGCTGTGAAGCATGAACTAATACAGACTTTTCTTATTCAGGTAATTGTGTCAATGAGCGTAACATTTGCCAAACAGACTGAGTTGTCAGGAATTGCTGGGCAGAAGGAAGCAGCAGCACAAACACAGATTGTACCTCAACCGGGAATGCATTTTGAAATTAAAAAGCAATGTAGTGAAGAAGAGGTTGACAGCCTTCTTGGAAAAACAACAGGAAAAAGCGGTAAGGATGAAGAAGAATTGCAATCACTTTGCAAGGAGCTCAGTGAAGAGTCTGGTGAGATCAACTTGCCTGGAGAACGGCTTCATGCTAATAGCAAGCCTGGTTGCTTATTAGTACAGACCACACATGAACCAGAGATTTCTGAAGAACAGTTTCCCGATGTCAAAGGGCTTTTGGCAGAAGAAACACAGGTAAGTGGGGTGAGGAAAAAAAAATGGCAGCATGTAACACTATCTGAATAATTTTTCCAACAGATTTACAGTTGACATCAATGAGAACTGCAAAGAAAGGTTAAGATGAAAATTCCATTTAAATATTTCCCTTTCAAAGAGGTGACAATTTTAGACCTAAATTACCTACCTGTCTTTCCTGTATTCTGCCTGTCGTGGCGTTATGCTGTGCTGTGAGGAAAGGAATAGAACATAACACGGGTTACATTAAAATAGATTATTCCATTTTATGGATAAAACTGTATTGCAGGCAATAAATTCTATAAGGACATTTTGTAAGCTAGGTTATATTCTAGTGTTTATACAAGGAACAAATTAAATATAGTGCTTAAAGAGTTTGAGGCACATGTGATAAAGGCTATCAGCTGAACATAAAAATTATAAAAGTAATATGTAAAATATATATTTAGCATTTCAAAGACATGGGGTGGGGCTAAGGTGGAATAAACATGGTAAAAAGCAGTCATAAATTTTCACTCCACAATTTCATCCTATGTTTAATGTTTTTTTTAATTAAATTTGGCATTAGCTGGACTAAAAATTATAGTTTCAGATTTCCATAACGGTTAAATATTCTGGTCTTGTATTATCTTGATAGTGAATAAACTGTAATATTCCTGTTTTGTATGATACTGCTCTCAAACATCTGCTGTTGTACACACACTGACACGTGTGTATGTCAGCCAGTGTATTTTATGTTGAAATCCCTGCCAGCTAAAAAGCTAAGTGTTAACACTGTTCAGTTATTTAAAAAAAAATAATTAAATGGAGAATAATTTTAAGCCTGGACTTCCCAAGAAGCTGGCTACAAGGTAACGCTTTTGTGATAGCTACTTTAATTTGTGAAAGTATTTTCTAATATTTATTTAAATGTTTACTAAAAACTGTCATTGAACATAAAATGCTAAAATAGGTCCAATATTTCAGCGCTACAGTGCGATGATGGCATCAGACACAGAAACGTCAAGTGAGCTGTTGTTATATGAGGAACGTTTGGAAGACATGCGACAGGAGCTAGTACGGCAATATCAGGAACATCAGCAGGCAACAGAATTATTGAGACAAGGGCACATGCAGCAAATGGAACGCCAAAAAGAAAATCAAGAGCAACTCTTAGCAGAGCTTGAGAGTCTTAAAATGCAATTAGCTGAGGTAATAACAGAGTTTGACCCAGTGGGTTAATGTGGATTAACAAAGGGACATCACCAGGCAGATAGATATTTATTTCTATTTGCATCTCTCTGTATGTTGAGGTATACATATATTTACTATATGCGTGCATACACACATATGTGCATATATATAAACACATATATGCATGTATGTATAAAAGGCATATTTCTTTAATCAAAGCTCAGTCAGTGATGGGTCAGTTTAGACTTCTGTAAACCTGGAGAAAACCTGTAGTGCTTCACAGCAGCTGGAAGAGTGAGTGCAGATGCATTGTAAACCATGCCACATTCCAGGTGGATGGAATCCAAAAAGATCTGTGTGGTTTCGTGGGAAACAGCATTGTTTCCTTGCCTTTTTAAACTTAACTTGCCGTCACTCTGCATCTATTCAAAGCCTATAGTAGGTATGCCAATGAAACTCATTAATTTATCTTAATAATTAAGTCTTCAAAAATAACATTGTTTATAGACTTGCTTTCAAGGATTTCTTCCCTTGAAAGACAAAATAAACGGAATCCAGAAGAATTTGTCTTGCTCTGATTTAATTTCAACAATGCAACAGTACAAAAATGCACCTGGAAATAGTAATCAGTGAATTCTAAAATTCTTTGATTTCACTGTGGAGTGGAGCTTTACGTTCCTTCATACCATATCCAGACCTGGTTCTTTTCTGCTTAAGTTTGGGATCAAGGAGCTGGGGAATCTAGAGAGCCGGTCACTTGTGTCCTAGCTGTCTTCTCCAGCAATGTCAGGTGTCTGTTTCTCCTAGCTGCTTTGTAGGTGTCTTTCTGTCATTTGTCCTGATAATCTTTCCTTTCAGTAGATACATCCTTTCTCCTTTTACCTCTTTGTCAATTTGCAACTGCATCTTTTGTTAGAGGTTGCAAATTGCAAATTCCTGAAACTAGAAAAACATTAAGTAGAACTTACACTGCTGGCTTTTCTCCAGTTTTTAAAGCCAAGGATGTTTATTCATAAGAATTGCATAGAAATGCATACATTGCATTTAAGCCATGAACACTTCTAGCTCTTCTAAAAGAGAGTGTGTGTAGGCTTTTTATAAAAAGAACTTATTTTCATCTTTTTTTCTGGTGTGAAACATACTACAGCATGTAATATCCAGAAATTCCTTCCAGTTTGCATTGTGACCACTGTGTTTCATAAAAAGCATAAAAATTTCACGAAAATCTTGAAGGTATAAGATACCAAAAGTATTTATTAGCTGCATTCCATTCTAGAAAGCTTTCAATGTCTCTTTAACCATTTAAAGAGGTGGACTGAAATTTTATTGTGCAAAATATGTAAAAAATTAGAAGTGACAGGACTCGCTAATACTCAGAAGCTTAAAAAATTGAGTGTGCCTCTATGACACTTCTTTCTTAGCGTGTCTCAATGGAGAATGACAACCTGGTTGCAGAAAGAGAGCGAATACTTTTAGAAGAACTGGAATCATTAAAACAACATTCTGTACCCGGAAAAGAGAGGCTGCTTTGCCAGCTACAAAACAGCAGCACGCAAACAGAGGTAAATATGGACTTTGATTTTCTTGGCAGCTGTGGCATGTAAAACCAGTAAGATTCCTTTTTGCTGCTACTCTTTTTATATAATATATTTTCCTAAAAGATGTTGGTTATTGCTTGAACAGAGGTTTAAGAATCAAGAGACGGTAGTGGTAGACGTAGTTTTTTACTTCAGCTGAACAGAAGCTAGTTTTAACAGTTTGAAGGTGGGGATTATTACTATAGCTATTTACTCAGGTAAACTCACATTTCCATATCACTATAGCAACACCAACAGAAAACACAAGGACTGTTTAATCACTATAACAAAGTTCTTTCTAATAGGCCCTGCCTTGAATTTCCTGTTTTGGTTTTATTTATCTTTTAGTTAATTTTTCCGTGTAGGAGGAGTTATTTCTTGGGTTTTGAATTTGGTACATAAGTTTTATTAACAGAACACAACTAAATTATGTTTTAAATGTCATATTCTGCTGTGTATAAGAATGTGTTGATTCTGGCATGACAGGATTTCTGTCCTTTTTGTCTTCTCTCCCTCTGCAAAAACTTACTCAGAATGAAAATGAAAACCAAAAGGATGTGAGACTGCAGATCTTTGAACATGAAGATGGAGGAAGAAAGCCTGATGAAACATCAGCTCTTCTTTCTAAAGAAAGGTGCATAGAACTCTTAAGAAAACGTTTTCTAAGAAATTTTGAGAATCATGTTCTTGTTGTTAATAATACTTACAAGCTTTATTCCGACTGATGATAATGGCATTTTTTATTCTAGATAACTATATTGCTAAGTTTACAGACTTAGATTACATAGTGTCTTATTTTTCATAAAGCCCTAACAATGTAATGGCACAGAAGATGAGACAAATCTTAGCCTATTTTACTGTATCTTTCATTTTACACACGTATAGAATTGTATATATCATCTATACACATGTGTTCATATACACATTGTATGTACATATATGAAATATGTTTGTATGAATATGATTGTTACATTTCGTAATACCTTTTGACTATTCTGTAACTTCTTTGATCCGTATAGAGGAGCAATCTTTTCAATTGTCACTTTGAGGAAAGAGTAAGTTTATAATGAATACCAGGGAAATGTAGACCAGGAATAACTAGGTAAAGTAGCAAGATAAAAGTAGAAATATTGATAAATAGTTTGACTTTTTACATATTTTGTAAGAAGAACTGAGTTCTAACACAAATGTAATATTTATGTATGTCATGTGGGTTTGTGTCTTAAAAAAGAAACCTTAATTTTACTGCTTCAGCTGCAAATCTTTCCTGGTTGCAAGGGTATAGACAGTATAAACAACACTTCGAAAGCAGGGGAAATCAAAGGACTGATTAGCTTCTGTCTTTTGTAGGCTTGTGTTCCAGAAGGCTAATGAAAAACTCATGAAGATTCTTTTAGAAGTTGTGAAGACAACTATGGCGATGGAGGAGACAATTGGTCGCCATGTTCTTGGGTTACTGGATCGGTCTGGGAAAGTCCAGCCTTCCAAACCACCTGGCTGGGACACGGAGACAGAGGAGTCAGTAAAACCCTGTATCCGTGTGGGATATGAAAAAGGTACCATTGCGTGGGTTTCTATTTCATAACAAGTAGCACTTGCATATTTCTATTATATATTTAAATAAACTTAGTTTTTGAATTTTTAAATTAAAATAAACTTTTTTTTCAATTCCTTGTAATTTGAATGCATATGACATGTCTGTTTAAGAGACAACATTCAGGCATTGTCTGGGTCATGCCTCAAGCCAGTTAAGACTCATATCTAGGGTCCTGCTGCAAAGGCTGCAGCAGAATGAGGAATTGATTGAGAAGTAAAAAAACAAGTATGTTCCTGTTGAAGGAGGCAAAGGGAAAGAGAATGAGACAGCTCCATGGCATCTTCCACCAACTTCACACCTTCCTCTGTATGCATGGGGAATGGGCATTTCATGTATGCGAGGATATTGCTGGTCTCTGAGGCCAGCTGGCATGGAACAGCATAAATAAATATATACACACACACGTGTGTGTGTATATATGTATACACAGATGTGTGTGTGTGTATGTCTGTGTATATATATTTGTTTGTGGACTTCCTTAACCTCCTAAAGTGGGTGGTTGCATGTAAATAGCCTTTTGAAAACAGTTCCAGGAACTTTCTAACTGCCCAGACTTGCCCATCAGCTGTTTGTAGGAGCACTAATGGGAACAAGCCTAAATGAGCATTTTAGTGTTGCAGTTAATTGCTTACCAGTGCATAAACACTCTCCCAGGCTCTGTTTAGTTTCTTGTGATTGTACTAGGATAGGGTCTGTCTATTTCTCTTTTGGGCAAGAATAGGTGCTCTTATCATATTGCCATTTAGGTGCCATTAAGGGTGTGTAGATTTCTCCTGGTTCTTATGGGAAGGCAATATACAACCTGTCAGCCTGAAGCACATTATACATCTGAATTTGGCTGGAATTTTAACTATAGTGAATGAGAAAAAGAACTGGAAGTCAAATACTACATTTCAGTAATAGACAATGATAATAGAAACGGTAAATGAAGATGAACTTTAACTCTTTCATTCAAAATTTTAAAAAAACTTAAATATTATTGATTCCCTCTGGCTTTAAATATAGGTCACATTAAGCCTTGGGGCAAATCAGGAAAGGATGTATGACTTTGTAGCATAGTTTCATCTCTCTCAGTGGATTACTCAAAAGGTTACCTGCGGTGAAACGTGTACAACTGCAGTCTAAGAATTCTTGAATTTTTCAGGTTAACAGCACTTCTATGCTTGTACTGCTGTTTCATCAAAAAACCTCGTAACTTTTGTTTTCTGCACAGTTCACTGTATTTATTTGTGAGGAAAACTTTTTTTTTGAACCTAGAGTTTCAAGGGGTTGTCTTTGTCTCCAGATTTTAGATTGAATAACTAAGCTTCTGGCATTAATTTTTGATACTTGTCCAGGAGACCTTAAAGATGGAGAACATCTGCTACTATAATTGAAGGAATCACTTCTTTCAAAATGAAATGCAATTTACTTTGAGGTGGGAAATTAATACAGTTCACTTATGTTAAAGCACTTAAAAGTATCTTCAACCACTGGCAACTATTTTCTGCAGTCTCCTAGCTAAATGGTAAAAGGAGCAATGACCATGCTTGAAGTTTACCACCACCTCCTTTGGTTTTCTGAGGCAGTCTTAAATTTTATGTAAACTGCATTTTAAGTAAGTTTTCTATATTAAAACCAGAAATTTATAAATATTCTTGGTGTTCTCATTGTATAGTCTGAGGTGTGTGAAAAGCATTGGGATTTTCACAACATACATTACCCAAAGAGGTGAAAACATGTTCTGGTTATGAAGAAAGTGATCACAGGTTGTCACAGCTCTGTGTGTGGTGATATTACCTCGTGCATTCACTGAACATACTTCACAGTTACGTCGTGCCTGTTCAGAGAAGATGTACTGGGTTTTTTTCTCCCTCACTGTCATTTCCTGAGAATATTATTGCTCCCTTTTCTCGGATAATATATACGTAACAGTATGTACAAAGTACTAATATGTGATTGTTGCCCCTCACTACTCTCATACATGCTTGCTCTGCACAGGCATGTACAATACACAATACGTGCATTTGCTTTTTGCCTGCTCCTGCAAAGCAATATGTATCCTTGTATATGTTACTAATTACTGTAATTAACAATTCTTAACTTGGAATACTTGCATTACACATATGTAGAAAAACACAATTTAAAAATTACCTTTATGTGGTATTTTGGCTGGGTACAATATAGGCTTATGCCTGGCTTTCCTACTACTGCCATCTAAACCCACAACAGGCCCTGTAGTTGGAATGTATTGTTGATTTCTTGTGCAGTCTTCTGATGAGACACTACTCTCTTAAATAGAAGAGAACCCTAATCCATTCTGCTTGTGTTGAAAGCTGACTGTTTTAACTCCTTGTATTTGCTACTGCTGCATTTTGGAGAGACACGTAAGGTTTCACTGTTCTGTAACAACACGCTATGTCTGTTATTGTAATGGCCCTCCTTGGTATAGAGCGGCATTCCAGCTGTCCACATACCAGTTGTTTATTCCAGGGGTTTTTTTGTGTGTGTGTTTCCTTACATTTAGAAATAATTATGAAAGGAGGAGAAACCAAAGAAAAGAGTGAGGATTAAAGAAGATCCAAGCTCACAGTAGCTGTAATGGCTGAGTGTATCTCTGAGGTTGTGTTCACAGTTCTCGTTTTCTTTATTTCTCTTTCAAAATGATACAGCAGCATCCTTGCTGTATACATAGCTCTGCCACTGGGGTCAGGCAGTAATAATAGCAGTCATACTGTTTCATCCGCTGAATTATTTGATCCTTTTCAAATGAAATTAGGGGACAAATTCTATTAGTGTTTTCAGCAACAGGACTGTTGTTATTAAATTCTTATACTTCCACTGAATGGCCTGAGAGGACATTAGCTTTTAATATTTTTTCCCCATTGTTTTCTGGAAGTACGAAATAGGTAGACAGTACTTTTATATTTTAACCTGTGCATGTTATTGTAATTTTCTAATACCTAGCCAAAAAGATCTTCCTTTTTGTTAGGAAATTTGGAGGAATAAATCTGTACCAATAAAAATCTAATCCTAAAATAGAAAAAATGTGTTTAATAAAGTAAATTCTCTCTGACCTTTTGAACATAATCCATATTTATTGATGAGCAAAATTCAGCTTACTGTTTTTTGCTGAGTTTCAGCATTTTAAAAAGCTGAATCATTAAGGTCACATACTGATAACCACAACCTGATTTATAGAGCATATAGAGGTTTATCTGGGACCTTGCCTAGGTTATTGGCTAACACAGGATTTTATTTCTAGCAAAGTGAGTAAAGTTCAAATTTCAGTCATAAAGCATACCATTGGAAGTGAACAGTATTTGTGCAAAGTAATTCAGTGAGTCAATTGCATCTGGAGATCGGGCCAGGCAGTCTTTGCTGTTCTCCTGCCCCAGATGTTGTACCTTAGGTAGAGGGGCTGCAGTAATGCAGGTTGCTCTGGAGAAGCTGGCGTGGTTATGGCATGCCTTGAATACTAAACCCTCTCACCTACTTTCTGAGCTCCTTGTTTCTGAACAGTGTACCAGGAACAAGGTAGTAAATAGCTTTATACACTGAACCACCATAAAACTGGGTTTTTTTTGGAGGGATTTTTTTTTTTTTTCTTCCCCCAGTTTGTAACCCCTGACCTTAATTCCTCAGTGGAATCTCAGGAGTAAATTGAGAAACTAGCTGTATGTGATGCAAAATATGTATTGCCTCGCAAATGTTAGTTGGCATCTCATAAGCAACTTCTGTATTTGAAATTTCTGAGTAAGCACTGTATAATTAAGCACTTCTCTTCAGATTTAGTGGACCATGACATCTGACGTGCTGAACTGCAAGCTTTGTGGCAAAGGAAACAATGTGAACTGTTGTTGGGTTTGTTTGTTGGGGGGGGGTTGTTACAAGGAGAAAGTTTACACAAGGAGAAGATGTTTTTACTTGGGCCAGTTATATTCTATTTTTTATTTTGTGTTGACTGAAAAAGAAAATTGCAGGACCAAAAAAAAAATAAAATTGTTTTAGTTCTGTTGGGGTGGGAAATTGAACAGCATTATTATAAGCATGAGTAAAATGGGGGTTAGGCATTCAGCTGCCATGGGTAGTTAATAAGACTTGACAACATTTCTATTTCTTGCTTCCACCACTGAAAACCTTCTGGAAAGATGCTGTACTAAGATGCTGTATACTAAGACCATCTTCAGGGGAAAAAGATACAGAGATTTTCACTTTGCAGTTAGGAAGACATTTAATATGAACTCCTGTTCTTAAGTGCCACTTTGTAGAAATTATAATATGAATGTCTACATTTATCATTTGGCATTGATTTTTCTGTTTGAGTTGCCAGCCGTACAGTATAGGCAGTGTTATTGTAGGCTTTGTGTGCATTTGATAAGTTTTGTTTTTCCTTTTTTATCTTTGACCATAGTAAAGTTTCCGTGTGCCAAATTATACTTTAGCTGACAGCTCCCTTTTTCTTTCCTCATTTTTTATAGTTATATTTGAGGTAAATTATGATGTTTTGTACTGAGATTTTTTCGTATAACAAAATTGTATTTTAACATTGATTTATTTTGTATTTATCTAGAACAAATTGAAGTAAATTACAAAAGAACTGATACAAGCAAAACAGGAGTTTAAAGTCTTGGCATGAATTATGAGAGGCCAAATTCTACTGTTCTGGTCACTGGCAAGAAGTAGTAATAGTATTAGTGATACTATTAATAGACATATTCTGGACCTGGTTTCAAAAGATAACACTCTGAGCAGGCATCAGTGTTTTTAAGTTTTCTCCTAAGTTTCCAGACAGCCAGAAGCTTAGATGATTTTGCAACAGACTACATTTCTGCAGTTATTTTGTATAATGATTATTTGTGTATTTGACATACGCTCATCATTGTACAATTCAGCTGTAGCTCTCAAGCAAATAATGTAGTAAAACATAAGGGTTATAGGGCATGAATTATGGGTTAAGCCAGAGAAGGAAAACCAGGACGTTACATAGGTAATTTGTACTCCATCAGGAAATAATTAGATTGTGCAGTAACTAGTATGTCATTGGGTTATCTTGTTTATAGCTGTGTACATTGGGCTTTTATTTTGTGATATACGTCTGAAACTAAGCAGTCTTACCTGGTCAGTACTTAAGATGGGTGGCCTTAACAGAACATTAGGTGCAACAGTAAGTGTGTCGGTGGCTCAGTAGGGAATATGCTTTCCTTCAGCTCAGTCCTCAACCAATACTTTGGCATAGCATTTGGAAATATTTACACTGCTGGATGTCCATCTTAAATGAAGATCCTCTCTACTCTGAGGATATTAAAGCTTCTGCATCATTATTGGTATTTTGAGACACCCAGAGCCAACCCAAATATGGCTGATGAGAAATCGGAATGCTATTGAATAAAAACTATGAAATTGTTGATTTTGCAGCCTTCCTTACACCACAGGGGGTGGAATATTAAGATGTTATGGGAAAGCTTTTATGCTCTACAAACCCATGGCGAATATTTGGTGTACTGGAAGAAAATGATTGCCAGCCACTGCTAGGGTGTAGAAATCCTGTGTAGATGAAAGGTGCCATGTGGTGAATGTATATTAAATTCATCCGATTATTCGTTCCATTCACACATATAGTGTACTTCTGTTCTTTCCCTTTGAAGAGCGAAAAAGTTTTTAACATTATATCCCACATATCTAAAAGGAGATATGAAACAATAATCATATAACCAGAAGAAAAGAACTACTAAATACATTTGCATTTTAAAAATTTTAGCAATTATGAGGTAAAAGTAAACAACAAAATCTTTCCAAATTAAAATCACTGTAGATTAGTTTGTTGTATATGGGTCATACATAGAGCTGCATACATAATGACATAAATGTGTAGGTATTATTATCAGAATGTTTGCAGGTATAAAAGTATTGTAAGTAAACCAGGTGGCTGATCATGTTGCAACTTGTTTAAAAAAACCACCAAAAACAAACCTGAAAACTAGAATTTGACTTACTTGCTAGGTTCAAACAATTTCAACAAGAGGACTCCTATTTCCAATGTTATTTGCATGATTGATTAAGAGGCAAGAGCAAGTATAAGGAAAATGTATACAACAAGAGTACTAACTACGTTTTTAAAGGCAATTTGTCAGATGGACCTATTATAACGTCATTTTAACGTCTGTAACTAAACAAACTGTTGCAGTTCAGCAGCCACAATTTGTGGAGTAACCAGGAACTTAAATTCAAAGATTGCAACTTTATTGCTAAACAAGCATTGACTGTTCTTAACTCATTTAGTTATACTGCTCTTTCCCAAAATATTTTTCGAGAAAACCTTAAGCAAAACCAACATCTAATTCTTAAAAAAAACCAAAACACCAAAACAATTTTTTTTATCTATTTCAGAAATATACTTCATTAAAATAACCTGTTGTTTTTTAAAAAAACTTTTGACAGTAGCATTTATTTCTGATATTTCAAATCTAACAGCTTAATGACGTAACACTTCTTCATTTTTAAAACACTGTATCAACAGTTGTCATCTACTGTCATGATGTACTACTGTGTTGTTATTTCATACTGGAAGTGTGATTTGTAAAACATCTCAAGAGTTTGCTTTCACTTCTTTTGCTTAAATACAGCCCTGAACTGGACATGTGGCAAATCTACTGTTTTCTAGGTGCCTTGCTCTTAGTTTAATACCATAGCTGAACTTTGTGTCTTCTGCTTTTCGGGCAGAATGGATAATGCCTCTAAACTGAATCAGACCTCAGGAAGATTGAGAAGTAGGCAGGTGCCAGGTGACCCATCAGTAGGGACAGTTACAGTCCCTCTGCACTGTACTTGATTTGTTCAGCAACCCATTTTAATCAGTTTTCAGTTCACTCATAATAATGCTGAATCCTGATATTCTGTATTCTAGTCTGTTATGTACATGTCTTTTCCTTTACTCCCTTGAGTCTGTGCTTTTGAGTCACTAAATTTAAATAGTTTTGTGTTAATGTACACTAACATAGCTGGGCATTGGTGAAACGGACTGACAGCCTGTTTGTTTGGGTTTTTTTAACCCAGTCATATTTTAAAGACAATCTTGTAAGTCACTATTGCAAGTTATTCAAAGTAGTAATGGTTACTGATAGTAACAAAGGTTTGAGGGTGAGCCTCAGAGCCCAAAAGTGTACTGAAAGGATGTCTAAAATATTCCCTATTAGTATCTCCTTTTCTCTTTCCTGCTGCTTGTTTTTAGTTAACACATTATGTATCTTGTTTGAGTATGCAATATTTCCCTTTCTGTCTTTGACCAATGCAAATATTTTAACCATTTTATGACTTGTCTTTCTAATCATACCTCGGATGTACATTTTTTTCATGTTTTGAAGTGCTGAGAGTCTGTGTGAAAAGGTAACTGCTGTTTTTCCAGAGTCCTGTTCCTCATATCATGGTAGTAGTATGGGAGATGATGATATTAACTTGTGGTCAGGAGCAATGGATGAAGGGCTACTGAGCCAACATCTTGCAGAAAGTGGAGTGGAAATAGATCCTGAAAATGAAGAACTCATTCTGAATATTAGTTCTCGACTGCAAGCGGCTGTGGAAAAGCTTCTGGAAGCTATCAATGAAACTTCAAATCAGGTAGGGTGATCTAACAGTGAAGCATTTTAAATTTTGTGTGTCTTCCCCCCCCCCCCCCCCCCCAAATGTGTTTTTACAAGCCTAAAACCTGTAAGGTGATTTTGAAAGCAAAAACAATGCTTCAAGTGCCTACACCCAAAAAATTCTACTCCAGTATGACTTTAACGATAATTGATTAATGTTCAAAATCTGCTTTGGACTGCAAAGGAAGCCTGAATTTGGGCATGTTTGTCAATCTAGGGCACTCTTTCATTGCTCGTATGGGTCATCTGCGTTCTGCTGCAATCCAGAGATGAGACAGGAGGTGTCAGGGCACATTGGGCTGGTCCGTGTGAAGAGGGAGGGTTAAGCGGAGCTGTGCCCAACTCTCTTGACAAACATTTTAGTCAATTGACTGGTCAGAAGGGTGGAGCTCTCCTGCTGTCTCTTCCAACCATGATTTAAACACGGCCAGTTAAGCACAGAAAAGGAGTCTGCACTCCAGCTCTCCAGTGTTCACGTGAGGTGATTCATGAAGGGTCTTCAGGAAAGAGGCCATGTGTGGGTACACCTTTCTGTGTGCTGCCAGGGTATGCTGCATGGTGGGATGTTGGTTGCTTTCTGGGGTACTTCCCTGTTGACGTAGGAGCTGTATACCTAGTTTGATCAGTTCAAATCACACTACTTACATCACCTGCTTTACTTTTACATTATGTACATCTCAATTTGAAGGTATCAAAGTAAATACTTTGTATCTCACTGTAGCTTTTTAAGCTCTCTTGAGGGACTGTCTTTATAGAGTTAGCTCTTTATTGTGTGTGAGACTGGAATTCAAAGGATACAGTGTGTTTTATGACACAGACCCATCTATTAACCTAGTAATAATATTATTTTAAAAGTCATTGCTTTCTTGTAAAATGTGTAAATCATAACTACTGGAAATGAAGGAGAAGAAAATTACAAAAGTAATATGGAAGTTCAGCTAATACTTCAGTTTTCAGCTTTTAAGTATTTGTTGTTTGAGATATTTTTCAAAAGCATGAGGTTGATACTTTTTTTTTTTAAAGAAAAAGATAAAAGACTAATTTGTGAGTTACTGAAGTTAAAAGTAATTTAAATACAAATTTGGTGAACCCCTCTCTGGCTTACTAAATTAAGTAGTCTGGTGGATCTTGTAAATCAGTTTCTGCATTGTGTTTATTTGCAAACTCATTTTGCAAGGCACCCTCCTGTTCGAGCATGAGTTCAGTTAAAAAGAGATGTTTGGGCTTCTTGAGGTCTTTAAAGATATATTTAGGTATTTGTAGGAAATCGTGCATTTAAAGAGGAGATGATACAGACAAAGAAAAACAACTTCAGAGCTTCACAGTACGTAAGAATTCATGCTGTGATTATAACAGTATTGTCAGTTATTTGGTGCTGCTTTTTTTCTGACATCTTGCTTCTGATCTTTAAATGCAGTAGTTGTATACACAGCCCTAAATTATTTAAATTATTTTACTATTGTGACTGATTTTTTGCAGCAAGTCTTTACTTTTCATGATACCAGTGGAAGTACTCATTGTATTCTAAGCAGCTTATTTTTTATTGTCAATTGATCAAGAAAGTTTATTTTCCCTTCATGACTTTGTAACTGAGATCTTGCCTATACCAGCAACAGCGTTATGTTTTAGCTCAAACACATAACATGCTTTTTTTTCATTAATATGGATTACACAAATAAGGATTTATCCCTGATGATTGTTTGTTTGGGGTTTTTTAAGTTTAAAAAATGTTAACCTGTTTACATATTTTCCCACAGTATTAAGTATAAATATTGACATCTTCTCTGTAGAGGTACTTTGCAAGCATTCAAGCTTGTCTGCTTTGCGATGTCTGTTGTGTGCTTACTGGATTGTAAACAGTTCCTGTATATACCAAGCGTTTGTAGGTCACTTGACAATTATTTTTACATATTCAGAAACTAAATACTTTTTTTTTCTGCTCTGCAGTATTTTATAATCTAAATATTAGAAAAGATTTTAACCTTTCCTCTTAATCAGTTTTGTTGTGCATACAGGCAGATGTACCTATCTCTTCAAATAAACTTAAAAGAGTGAGAGAAACCTGGCAAAATCTTCAAAGTAACTATTTGAGACCTGTCTGAACACACACTTTCAGACCTGAAGTGCATTTTGAATCTTCTCAGGCAAAGCATATAGTGGGTGTTTTAATTCAAATTCCACCTGCTGGCGTTACGTATAGGTAAATAAATCATGCCACTCCCCTGAACTCTGCTGGCTGGTAGATACCTACGGGAAGCCTTTAAAATAGCAGAGTTTGAGAAAGTTCTTCCTGTTGAATTAACTCCAAGAACAAGAATGAGGGCAAATACTCTTTCATTTGCCATAATGGAGAGGGAAGATAATTTTTAGTTTCTGTTCTGCTAGTTTGCTTGTCTGCTGCAGCGTACCTGTGCAGCTTGAAAATTAGGCTTCCTTGCCTTGGAACTTACCTGCCAACTCCGTTTGGAAGATTTCTGTTGCTTTTTCATGTGAAACTTGTCTAAGAACAAATTTTAGGAGTGATCGTATGAAGTTTTCTTGCACCTCTCTCTATTTTGGATTAATCCAGTCTGAATTACTCTGCTTGAGACTGTGATCTGAGGCTTCCTGCTGATTCTGAGTACCTTTGTGACCAACAGTGCTGATACGTGTCTTCAGATTGTTAAATGTACATGTTCTGTTACAAATTCCTGTTAGAAATTTCTAAAACCAGCCTGGCTAGTGCAGAATACCTATGTGATAGTGGAGAAGACAGAAGCAGTGATATTTTTTTGGAATGGATTCTTACCGTGCTTACTGGGCATCTAATCTGTTCAGTAGTTTGTGGACTGAAGGCCAAGAAGAAGATACATACGAGGTTGAATCTCGTGTGCCTTTACCATATCCTTTTCCTTTCACTGAACATTTAGATGAGAATAATTCTGTAGTCGTAAATACTTCAATTTTTCACTTCAGCCACAAAAAAAATGGGCACATTTTAAAAGTTGTCTCTAAAATCTCCTTGCCTACACCTCCCTATTCAGTAAGTATAAAAGTTTTTAAAAGAAATTGTTTTTAAACCAGCTTAAATAGAAGAGAATGCAATGAAAAATCATATAAACTTGTCTCTGTTGTTAAAGCTGTTATGTACTGCTGACAGGCTTTTTTCCTAGACAGTTTTTAATGGGCACTGAAAAAGCTTTAATTATACAATTTTATCTGTTCATTTCTAACAAAAGATATTTACCAGAGACAGAAATATATTGAATTAAAGAGATCTGAGATCTCTTTAAAGCACTTCAATGTTACTTACTACATTTTTCTCACTGTGAATAACTTGGAGGAGTGGGAGGGCAGGGCAGTAGTCAGTTTAAATTGTTCCTTTATAGCCTTCATGCACTGACTGGTAACATTAACTAGCAGAAGCTTGTTAATGGCTTCCAGTGATCCCATGAAGAAATTTTTATTCTTGACAAATCACGTTCATGTTTGTGCTTCTCTTTGGTTTTACCCTGTGATATTTTTTAATAATACCATGAGCTGTTACTACTGAAAAAAGCTGGAGAAAAATTTTTTTTCAGAGTTTTAGTTAGAGTATTTGATGCATTTGAGTAAGCCATTTTTTATGGTAGTCCATGTACAGTAAACCTATCATGTTTCCCTTTTATCTGAGATGGGTCTTTCATGAAGCACTTCAAAATCTAAGAATAAAGTAAAAATACTCCATGATTTTTAAAATATCTCAAACCAGTGCCAATACTCAGCTGCAGTATTTACAACTTACTTTAACTCCTGTCAGAATACATAGTTCATGTTAATAATGTCCCTCTAAAAAGGAATGCTCTAGAAAAGAAAGTATTTAAATTCAGTGCGTTATAAAGGAGAATGTATTGATTATTCAGACATTCTTTTCATAAGTGGGTAATTTTGTGTGCACTGTTCTATGACATGCTCCTAAGCCATTTTTTCTGAGATTTTAAAGCAAGCTAATCATATTCATGAACTTAGCTGGAGATGGTGAGAAAGCTTTTATTTTTTAAGAAATTGAGAGCAATAATTTGTTTATAGAAACTGTAGCAAAGCCACAGATGTTACTGTCTTACAAATACCTGCCAATATCCACAATATTAAAAAGAAAAAAAAAAAAAAAAAAGAGAAGAGGGAGAGGAGCAGGAAATATGTATTTGTGTTATTTCATTTTCTGAACACTGTTCTTACTCAAAACAAATTGTTTTACTTTGAATAGAAGCCACACAAAGAATCTTGCCTGATTCAGCTCTGACAATTTGTATTTGAATAGAAGCCACACAAAGAACTTATGCCTGGTTCAGCTCTGACAGTTTGTATTTTTGTCCCTCAAAGAGCTAGGTGTGGGCTGTAAGTGTTAACAGTTGAGAAGTAGAGATCATCTTGGTATTTGACTCCAGTTTGCTGTTATCTTAGATGAACATATTGTGTAATCAAAACTTCCAACATTACTTTAATGTTTCTTCTTTACTATTTTGCTTTTGTAATTATAATTTGAATTCTTTTTGAGATTATTGCTTTGGGTACTCTAAACTGGGCAGCAACTATACAATTTTATGCATTTTAGTCCTGATTTTCCAGCAGTGCAGGACAGTGACATAGTGATATTGTGCTAAACCTGTGGTAGTAGACATTAAATATTAACCCATCAGATAAGCAAAGAAGAATAAAAAATCCTTAATAAATTTATTAGGTGGACATAGTTGGAAGAAGCAATGCTTTGTTGAAAAGTACAGTGTATTCAAAGTTCACGTTTTCCTAAGGTTCTGATTTATCTTCATCTTAAGGAGAAAAAGAGATGAAGCACCACTTGTTTCAGTTTATATTAAAACTTCTGCCAGTTTTATGCAATGTTTTTTAGCCAGTCTAATTATATGGTGTGTGATAGCTTACTTGTATTTAGGATAATACTCGTATGTTAAATAAAGGTGAATCTAGTATAAACTCATAAACCAGGAATTACTGGAACAAAGACATGGGTTTAGCCAGGTGGCTCATTGAGTGCACTGTACTGACAAAGCCTGTTTGCTTAGACTTTCATACCGAGTCACATTCCTATTGTAGTCTGTGAATGTGTGTTCAGCAAAGGTCTTATTGAATTAGTGAAGTTATGTGAGAGTTCTCATCACACTGTAAATCAGCTTAATTAAAGGGGAAAGATAGAATAGTTATTAACCAGAAAATCTTTGGTTTGTTTAATTTCTTTACTTTTTTTTCCTGTGGTAGCTTGAACATGCTAAAATTGCTCAGACAGAACTTATGCGAGAGTCCTTCAAAAAGCAACAAGAAGCCACAGAATTTATCAAGTATCAGGAAGAACTACAAGAACGTCTTAATGAAGAAAGCAAAGCCAGAGAGCAGTTGGCTTTGGAGCTTAGCAAAGCTGAAGGTGAGTAGCTTTTTTGATGAATCATTGAACTTTGCACTCACTTACCTATTCATGGGTAAAGAAACTGCAAATTAGATTAATTTCTTTACAAATTTCAGAATGTTACGAGCCTTCTGGATAGTTATGGATCCTTACCAACAGCAACCACTGTGTGATTCTGTTTCCCAACTTTCCCTGACTTATTATTGTCTAACTTAATAAAAATAATAGGTAGAATATATGTTGTTAGGCTCAAAATTAATTTATTTCATCATAACATGTCTGTTTGGAGACAAGCATTATATTAACAGACAAGCATTATATTAACAATTTAGAATCACGAGGCTGGAAGGCACCTCTAGAGATCATCTATTTTAACCCTGTGCTCAAAGCAGGGTCAGATAGAGCTGGTTGCCCAGGACTGTGTCTAGTCAAGTTTTGAATGTCCACAACCTCTCTGGGTAGCCTGTTCCAGTGTTCAGCTGCTGTCAAAGAGCAGGAAGGGATATTTTTTTTTTTGTGTGTGTGTGTGTTGAAATGCAGTTTCTCATGTTTCAGTTTGTGTGTGCTGCCTCTTGACCTTGGCCTGGCTCCACACAAACATGGATAAAAACATAGAACCTTCACTTAGAATTTGATGATATGGTAATGATACATTTCAATCTGTTTGTAATTAGCATCTGGAAAAGATGCTAAGAACACCTACCCTATAGGTAGGATCTCTGTAGTAGTAAGCAGAAAGATATTTCAGTTGGTTTTGAAGCTCAGCAGACTTCTCTGTTTCAAAGTGGGAGGATAGCGTAAAGTTTCATAGCAAAATGTTTTTCCTGGAGAATGCTATCCTGCCAGCCTTCCTCCTCTTTTTACATAGACAGATAATCCGACATGAGTTCTATTCACACACTATTAACAGCTGGAACGCACATAACTTAAACTTTTCAGGTTTCTAAGCCACGTGTCTAAAACAGGGTGCAAGGGATAGTTGGTAGTCTGTCAGTCCACAGAGGATAAACGTTGTGTGTCATCAGCACCAGTACTGACTGCAGCATTTCAATAGCTTTAGCAAAACTAGAAAGGAGGAAAATTAATTTCAGATGGAATAGATGTAAATATGAAAGAGGCATTGTTAATTTTTTTCCAAATATTAAATTGTGTGAAAAAAATCTTACAACACATCTTAACATGCAAAATAGATGAAGTCTTCCACCAAAATATAGATGACCTAAGAATTTATATTCTTGTACATGTGGAGTTACAAAATGTTTAGTATTGATGAATTTCAGAACACAGGCAGCTTATAAGTCTGTTGTTGCTCTCCTTGGAGGATAATATTTTTCTCGTGATAGTCTTTATTCACAAATCTTCAATAATTAAGGAGAACAGAATAATACATTAGGACAAAGCAGAGAGGTTAGTGTTAAGTTCTCTTTAAAGGCTGGAGTCTGTCAATGTCAGAACTGTCTGCGTATGTTTAAAATTTAAAATAGCATTTTAGTAGCATTTAGTAGCATTTAAAAAATAATACTAGAGACTAATTTTATTTATTAAAAAAAAAGTTTTATTATGAACTTATCTCTGTTGCTTTGCCTTCTGGGTTTGTATTTTGGGGCTTAGTTAGGTTTCCCGCTAAGAACTACAAGCTTGCCTCTTCATTTACAATAAATAAATTTCCACTTATGCAGGAGTCTATTGCAAAGAGTACATGCATAATTGTATTTGAAGATGCCATCCCCCAGTATGAGACCTGTTTATTATCCATGTTTTATTTTCTTTTTAAAGTATTATTTTTATCGTATTACCACCAGACAAGAAAAAAATCTAAAATTAACTAGGTTCTTGAGCAATACACTTCTGTTATAAAGTTTCTTTATGCAAACAAACTAATAGGAGCAAAGAAACTGCAAACTCTTACTCACTGGTAGTTTGTAGATAATGGGATTGCCCATATGTAAATGAAGGCAAAATTTACCTGTAAAATTTTATTAAATACTTGAAATATTCCATCAGAACCTGGTTTGGGGATCTAACGGATGAGTCAAATACGTATTTTTTGCTAGAAAGGAAAGTATATTAAGCACAAAAATTTAGTGAGAGCTATGAAGCTATGTTTTGCTCTCTCCAGATTTTGTCTGATCACATTTTATTTGGAGAAAAAAAACAACCTGGAAGCATATAAAGTGGAAACATCTTCAAAAAATTTTAACTGGAATTTAATTTTAATCAAAACAGTAGCAGTGTTAGTTTATAAGACATGACAGACTGGCTGTATTGATTTGGTTCGTGAAAAGTTCTGGAGTATGACACAGAATTTGATGTTAGCTTTAGCCCTTGACAGATATATTGCACAGTTGAGCTTTTAAAGTTAGGTGCAGGTTTATGTCACATGTAGGTATTTAATTCAGTTCAGTCTTTTGCAGGAATTCAGCTCATTTTCCCCTTTTAATTGCTTTAATGCTTTTTTAACTCCTGAATTAATTAAATCTTTGTTCATCCTTTTTTTCTGTGAACTTCCGAAATTAGTGCATTTCTAAATGACAGGCACCTTTTATTTTGGTGTTGATGTGACAAAACAAAAATGCCATAGAACTCTTTTTATTTAATTTCTTCTGCTTATTGAACTGAGTTGTGAGCATTCTCTGACAAAGCCAAACTACATTCTCTTATCAAATTCCTTAGAAAGGTATGCAGAACAATGTCTCAGTTCATTATGCATCTGATGGTACTCTGTCTTCTCTCGAGATAAAATGTGTCATTTTTGATCATTTTTTTCTTACCACAAAAACTACTGCAGCTGAGACATTTTTCAAACCTCTAGTGTTTTAGTCATGTCAGATATCACTTACCTAATGTGATAGAAAAGCTAATGCCAATGTGTTCACTGAACTCTGACAACTTTCATTACATCTCTTAAAAAAAAAAAAAAAAGGCAGGAGTAAATACCACAACATGTGATCGTAGTAGACTTCATGGTTCATACCTTTTTGGTGAGGGTGCATGCTCCATTTAACCTGGGAATGCCCTCTCAACTTCTGATCTGTTAAGTACTCATTGTGAACAACATTTGGTATGGTGGAAGTAACTACTAGAATTCATATTGTCTCAATTTTTTGAAATGCTGTTAATGATGGTTTTAGTTTAGTTTTTTGGGTTTGAGGCGTTTTTTCAACAGCCAGTCCCTCTATGTGGCTGTATTCTCTGTGAATCTAAGTCTGTAAAAAAAAGACTGGTCAGGTGTGCATGACTGATACACAGCAGGACCTGACCTGTGTTTCTCAGACTGTATATACAAGGACCACTGTTACTTAATCTCCTCTCATACAAAACTAGATGCTCACAGAGGTTTTACTTTGCCTACTTTGATAATGAATGGAAGCATCTTTAGTTCTCCTACATTGTCAAGCCAGGGTAAAATCCGTTTTGATGCTGACACAAGACTATAGATTTGTACTGATAAAGTACTTTCATATTGAAAATAGTTTGATACTGAAAAAATGCTGCTCTATATTCTGTGGGTTTAGTAAGAAGCCTGTGAGATAGGTGTGTGTGTCCAGCTGAGAAAGTTTGGACATTGTATGACTGATTTCTGTCTACCTTTTGGAACCATGGGTATCCGACGTGATGGAACACACCTTATCATGGAAATCTGGGATACCTATTTAGTACCTTCTGTCACTCAGTAAATGTCTTTTGTGTTCTGTGGTCAGATGTTTGTGAAAGGACTGATGTGAATCTTCCGAAGCAGATACCCTTGCAGGATCTCAGTTCAGTTTGTACAGCCCTCAAGGAAATCCACTGTTTTTTCCTAAGTCTTTAGCTTTGTGCTCACTTCCACATTATTCCAAGATGGTGCCATTTCTTACAGCCATGATGTCATTCATAAGGCTAAAATAGTTTCCCCTCAGAATCCTAGATAAACTATTTGACTGTGAACCAGTTTTCAAAAGCATACAAGACATGTTCTCAAGGTGGCGTCCAGAATTCTGTTAACAAGATCATTAATAGTTAGTTCTGTGCTACTTTAAAAATTGTGCATTAATAGTAAAGAAATTAAATTGTTTCTTAAATGTCAACTGCTACAGGGCTTTTGGGAGCGATTCAGGTGCTAAGCATGGACACCTGCAGCTAGATTTGGTGCCTTATGATGTAGGAGGTATCTATATTATACCTGACCTACAGGAGACCCATGATCTTACAGAAACTGTGGTTTGAGGTCAGGCAAATTTCTTGAGGCATCTAAAATTGCACCTGGCACCTGAATTTATTTGAAATTTCTTACTTCTCCTGTGTTTATTACACACTTATTTTTCCTTGGTTTTGGAGTTCCTGTTTGCTCCAGAGCTTTGGAGTTCCTGTTTGCTCCAGAGATCTTGTGCCAAGAAAAAAAATAAAAGCTATGTTTGGTCTTGTGCTATCCTTCCTGTCATTTGTTGATCATGGAAGAATAGCAAGGACAGGAGTAGAAGCTGTCAGGTGCTATCTAACGTGTGTGAATTCATCATGGAAAAAAACCCAAATTGTTCTTTATTGTCTATTAAATCTGCCCCAACATTGATGTTCTACAGGCCTCATTGATGGTTATGCAGATGAAAAAGCATTTCTGGAAAAAAAACTCCAGGAAAAAATAGATGTAATTGACCATCTTGAGCAAGAGCTACTGTGTACAGGTAACAAATTGCAGGAGTTAGAGGCTGAACAGCAGCAGATCCAGGAAGAAAAAGAGTTACTCTCCAGACAGAAGGATGCCATGAGAGCAGATGCGGGGCCAGTAGAGCAGCGTACGTATTCCTCACAATCTTTCTATGAGATTTTCTTACACTTTCAAATAAATTACTAAGTAATCTTGGCAAAGGTTTTTCCCCCACTTCTTTGTAATCAATAAAAATCTAATAGGGTAAAATGTGGTATTTTCATAACAGATGCCTAATGTTAGCATGATAACTTTTATTGATATTTAAACAAAAAATGACTGAATTTTCAGCAGTATCAAGCAATCACAACCGTTTTTTTAAGCCAGCAAAAGCTTGATACCTCTGAAAATCTGCTTTTATTTATATTATCACTGGAGATGAAAGTTAGCACCTATGGATAAAAGTACTGGTCTAAATACTTCTCAAACAGAGTTTTAGAGCGACTAGCAAGCATACCTACCAGAACATGATCGAACTACACAATGGCTATACTTATTTTAGACACAGAAGATACATTTTTCTAACAAATTCCTCTTTTGGGGAAGAATGGCAGAAAAGTTGCATGATAAAGAAAGCCTGTTATCTTCCAGTAATGAAAACTTTCGGCACTGATGGTGATAATTTCAGATAAATACTATGTCAATATAATCTAACTAAATACTTACTCAGAAGAGCATTTACCTTCAGGAAGGTAACGTCTTTTAATTCTTCCTTAATCTAATAAACTAATATTTTATGTTTGAGAGGGGAAGAAAGTTAGAATAGTGGTGTTTTAAGAAGTACTGATCTTTCAAGGATTGCAGAACTTACATTGTGAATAGCAGGATGAAATTACTATTTTATTTAACATCTAAAAGTTTATGGCAATTTATAATGTTGCTGTTTTTATAAATTACACATCTTGGTGTATATTTGCAATTTCCTGCATCTACTTTGTGTAACGATGAAATGTTAAAACCAACCTGTCGCTTCCTGCTTTATAGTAAAGAAGTTACTTAACTATGACTCCAGTTTAGTTACTTGTTTTATGTATAACAACTGTAAGGATAAACATTTCTATAAATACATGTAGGTACTTATGTCATGCATACCAGAATAACTTACCACATTCCTTAAGTTACCTCAATAACTTTGTCATTAAATGCCACATCTATCTTTGGCTTCATTTTCTCTTACATTGTTGCACCACAAGAAAACTGTAGCTGGCATGTGAATTACTTTGCTTCTTTTTTTTGTTTTCTCTCTCTCTCTCTCTATTCTCCTAGGCCTAGTAGATGCTGCAGTCGATGCAGCTTCCCAAGCAGGTGTGTTTGTATGTTGCATGGCCAATATGTAATTGGGTGGAAGACTTACACATACTGACATTGTTAATCAGGATTATTGGGCTTTTGGTTTACTGACATTACTTGTAATTCTTACTGGCCTGCAGCTTTGATGTTGTATTTCATACTCAGTTTTACATTTTGCTAACAACATTTCTTAAACTTTCTAAACATAATAAGCAAATTCATTAATAACCATCATCTTATTCACCTACGAATTACAGATACTTAGGTGGTATTGGAGGGATATTTTTGTAACCTTTTTTTTTCTTTTTATTTCCAAATACAGTTGATTAATTCATTATGATAACTAAACACTTGTATTATATTGATATATAATGGTTACCTAGAAATGAGAATTGGTTAAATATGATGTAAGATGATGGTGCCTAAAGGATCTTTCTTCTATAGTGAAATTGTATTGTTTCTGTCTAAATATCAATCATGTTTTAAAGATTCTTCAAATGAAATTGCACTTTACAGTTTGGATTTTACCTCAAGGGATTCATACGGTTAGTTAATATGTACTTCAATGGGCTGTGGCTTAAGAGTCTCAGTAGAGTGGTTTGGGGCTTTACTATATATGCTTGCCAGCCTTTTCATGAGGACTCAAAATTGGGCGTCCGTGCAGTCAATGATTATGCAAAGCTCCATTACAGGTCAGTAATTTCCCCCTCTGCCTGCCCAGCAACCTCACTAAGTCTTTAAATATTTCCTTCAAATTATTTATATGTATCACAGTAAATGATGAGACTGGGAGTGGATTGATTTTACTGATGCTGGGAATGAGAAGAGGGTTGGGTTTTCTGTTCTTCATTGTTAACCCCTGTGCTGACTATCTGTAGTTTGAACCCATGCATTTTCTTTTCAACTGTACAAAGACTTTTTAATTTTTATGAAACTTAAACAGGAAAGTGATCTGATACAACTTAACAGTCCTCTGAAGACTAACTAAAGGATAGTAATTTTAATATGAATTTGGTTGAGTAGTGATCTTGATTATTTCTCAGAAGAAAATATATTTTCTAAAAAAAGAAAAATAGCGAAAACCCAAACCACTTCACATCCTTCTGCAGAGTACAGCATGGATACCTTGGGGAGTGGTTTTACTTCATAACATTACTAACTATCTAAAAGTAGTGTGTTATGCTTTTATTACAACCAGAATTGCTGGAGGAAACAGAGAAGCTAATGAAAGAAAAAATTGAAGTACAACGTCAAGCTGAAAAAGAGTATGATGACCTTCAGAAGCAAGTGAAAGTCTTGGAAATCGACTTGGAAGAACAGGTCAATCGTTTCATAGAGCTAGAGCAAGAAAAAAATGCAGAACTAATGGACTTAAGGCAGCAAAACCAGGCTTTGGAGAAGCAACTAGAGAAAACAAGAAAATTTCTAGATGTAAGTATGATAAAAGGCTAGTTTCATGAAGGTGGGTGGGCACCAGTACTAGGGATTGGTTCAGTGGGAAATGCTAATTTTTTCACCTTCTGTGCAAACATAAAGAAGCACACAATAGTAACAGTGTTAGAGGTTCCAGCCCAAGAATTTAATTAGTTTTAAAAGTTGAAAATTCATTTGAGATGCTTGCTTAGGACTTCTCTGTGTTTCTAAGTATAACTTAGTAGGCTTCTTAAATGTTTAAAATAATGGGAAACTTCTAAAATTAATGAGGAAACAAATTTTTGTGACCTTCATTTTTAACAGTTTGTGGAATTTCCATGTTTTCCAATAAAGTCTGTTAGAATTAGTCTGTCTGTGCAAGGTCCTGCACCTAGGTCGGGGCGACTACCAGTATTAATATAGGCTGGAGAGTGAAGGGATTGAGAGCAGCCTGAGGAGAAGGACTTGGGGGGTACTGGTGCATGACAAGCTGGACACGAGCCAGCAATGTGCACTCACAGCCCAGAAAGCCACCTGTATCCTGGGCTGCCTCAAAAAAAGCGTGGCCAGCAGGCTGAGGGAGGGTGTTTTACCCCTCTACTCCACTGTCGTGAGACCCCACTTGGAGTACTGCGCTCAGCTCTGGGGCCTCCAACATAAGAAAGACATGGCCCTGTTGGAGCGGGTCCAGAGGAGGGCCACAAAAATTATCAGAGGGCTGGAATATCTCTGCTATGAAGACAGGCCAAGAGACTTGGAGTTGTTCAGCCTGGAGAAGAGAAGGCTCCAGGGACACCTTATGGCAGCCTGTCAGTACTTGAAGAGGGCTTGTAAGAAAGATGGGGACACACTTTTTAGCAGGGCCTGTTGTAGTAGGACAAGGGGTAATGGTTTTAAAGTAAAAGAGGGTAGATTTAGACTAGATATAAGGAAGACGCTTTTTATGATGAAGGTGGTGAAACACTGGCACAGGTTGCCCAGAGAGGTGCTGGTTGCCTCATCCCTGGAAATATTCAAGGTCAGGTGGACAGGGTTCTGAGCAGCCTATCTAGTTGAAGATGTCCC
Organism: Falco punctatus; assembly: GCF_963210335.1. Lineage (NCBI taxonomy): Eukaryota > Metazoa > Chordata > Aves > Falconiformes > Falconidae > Falco > Falco punctatus. The sequence goes on from NC_137583.1 coordinate 76,065,421, forward strand.
TGCTTATTGCAGGGGGCTTGGACTAGATGACTTTAAAGGTCCCTTCCAACCCAAACTATTCTATGATTCTCTGAATTGTCAGCTTTATTTGTATTTAGAAATTGAAAGCAGAATTTCTCTTAAGTTTCTTTTATAGTCTTCCTTCATAGTATCCAAGAACGTACCTCCAGATATAAAGCTATACCTTCCAGACAGTTACACTATATGTGTATTTGTCCCCATTCACAGGAGCAGCTGTCTCTATTGTACACAACTTCTTTCCTGCCTTAGGCACTCTCTGCGATTTTGTTTTAGACTCTACCCTATTTTCAGCAAACACTATCTTCCCTGCTTCCACCTTTTCCCATTTTAAATGTCCTATGGTGCTGTTGGGAGAAAACTTATTTCTGTGCCTTCTCAATTAACTCTCTAACTGACAGCAGTACGGTGGAATAATTCTTTACTTAATAAATACAACACTCTGTGGCACATTCTCTGTGTAATCTATGACTAAGCACTATTAAAGGAGAGATATTTCCAGATACTTCTTGGCACAAATGGATTTGCTTTATTTCATTTTCTGCAGTTATAAGATTATTCTTCTGACTAAAACTAGTGTGTCATAATAGGACAAGGTTCAGAAGTAAAAATTCCTGTTACAAGTCCTATAGTCAAAAATGCATTGTGGTTTGGGATTATCAATAGCATGAACTGCAGAGTTATGGAATACTGAGATGGGCAGCTGTTTGTGCTAGCAGCATTAGTACTCTACTGTTTCCATGAAACAGCAGGTGAGTTTTAAAATCTGCAACTTGTAACGGTTGAGGATTTATTCTGGTTTCCTGATTTTTTGCAAAATATTTTGTTGCTAGATGGAAGCATTCCTCTGTGTATCAGATACTTCAGCTAGTTTATTTTAATGCATCTGATAAGGTTTGTCTGTTTTATGAAGTGTCATTTGAAGGTGATGCTTCACTGGATGCTACCAGTTGTGCATTATTTCCGATATAAAGATGTATTTCCCAAATGTCAGACTGGGATATATAACAGCTGAAACCGGTTGAAAGTAAAGTGAAATGTAAACTTCAAATATATTTTTTTTCTGTCAGCTCCTCATTGATATTAACACAGAGTTCATTTCTATTCTTAATTTCCGTTTATCTTACGTATATCGGAGATAAACATTAGGAAAGAAAAATACTGGGTTATTACCATTTCTGTGGTGTACCCAGAAGAGAAGAAACACAACTGTCATTTTTGTGAAATAATGCATCTATCCTGTCCTAAATTTTTAGTTTTAAAAATAAATAAATAAGTAATTTTGCCCCAAATGATGAAACTTCTGTTGAATGTAGTTGCAAAAGGTTCTGCTACCTTAAAGATACTGACATAATGTTACCAGCCTCACATTAACAGAAATAAGAAGTAGTAATATACTTAATTTAGGTAGTTTTTAAATCAAATGGTGTATCCACATGATTTCTTAACTTTCAGGAGCAAGCAATCGACCGAGAACATGAGAGAGATGTATTCCAGCAAGAGATACAGAAGCTGGAACAACAGCTTAAGATTCCACAAAGGAGTCAGCCTGTCAATGAACATCAAACCAGAGAGGTAACACATTTTTTTTTCCTTTTATGCAATGAGTATAAATGACAAGTTGACAGCTGTTAAGATAATGTAATGAAGCTATATTATGGTGTACCTAACCTGCGTTAATTTACAAGCCAGGAAAGCAATTCCCCTTAGGTGAGGGGTAAGGTGAGAGTGGTGTAACTGTGTTTTGAGGGTTTTTTTTAGGCAGGTTGTTTGGTTTTAATAGTAGGCATTTGTAACTCAAAAAGGTTCTTTCACATAACAATTTAGAAAATCCACTGTTTTCAAAAGCCTGTGGAAACATTTAGAACTTCTTTAGCAATTTCACATGGGTTTATGTTGTTTTTTGACATCCCATTTGTAGCACAGGTACACGACTGGAGAAACTGAGTCACCAAGGTTTAGCACCTGAGATGTAGCAGTGCGCTCTGTGTGCACTGGAACCTCCCCAGTGAAAGTCTGTCTCCACTGAAACAAATGTGTTGAGTGTAGGACAGCAGCTCAGTGGAGTCACAGAAAATGCTTAGACACAACAAAATCAAGAAAAGTGGCAGCAGTGCAAATGCTAGATATTATGAAGCTTTTGCATGTTTTGTTTAATGACCTGTTAGTCAATTAAAGTGCATTTCATTTTTTGTGCATTTTCTTGTGTCCTGCTTTTTGAGCAAGGCTGATATTTTTGCATGATTTTCTTGCCTGATTTTCAGTATTAAAATGCCTTTTATTAGGTTGCACTATGATTTTCAAATTGAAGCTCTTACTGAGGTAGTTCAGTTGCTGTAATTGAATTCTTAAATATTAGCAATATTTAGTATTCTGTATTATATACTTTAGTCCTAAACTTATGGTCCTGAACTATAGACATTAATAGGACATAAATTGATATATGTGAGATACAAGTTGTCAAAATATTTATTTACTTATTCTCAGATGTAGAGGTGTATTTCATGGATTTTTTTATAAAATTTAATACAAAGGTTTGTAAGAAATCTTACAAAGTATTCATTCAGTAGTATGTGATACGGCTGTCATCAGCCTCTGCACAATGAATCTTCTGAGATTAGCTGGGTGTGTGTTAACCAACACATACAGAGCAATTCTGCCTCTGTTTCCTTCTATTGCAAAGTGTGTGCACGCTCCTCTTCTGTTGGCACATTCCACAAATGGTGGAGAGTTTTTAGCATGATTAGTTTTACTGAATCCGGAATATTCATTCTGAATTCATTTCATTCTGTGTATGTGTATAATTTATGGCATGGCTAGCATGTGAATTCCTGGTTAAAATTATCACATGTTAAAATAAAAATTCTCCCAAGAAAAAAATTCAAATTTGATACCATAATAAAAATTGCCCTATTTTTCTGTACAGAATCTATGGTAAAAATAATTTTGTTTTATATGCACATATAAGCATATGTATATACTCTTTTAAGTTGGCAGGTATGCTACAATAGAAATTGAAAGCATACTTTAAAATGAAAGACAGATGTAACTGTGATTAAATTTTTCAGATTTGTATCAGATGCTTTTAAATTAGAGGTTTCTAGTAGGTAGAAAAACAGACAATAAGATAATGTTTGCAAGCACCACAGGAGTGACAGCTGTTTTAGAGCTGGGTGATGTCGAATGTGATATATTATAAATTATAGACAGAATGTTCAACAGCGTATTAGATTTACATTTAATTTTTATCAGGTGAGGCACATGTCTTACTAAATAGTATCTTTAGATGTCACTTGGAATATTTTGTAAGTATACCTTTTCTCATTCTTTCTCATGCTTTTCTGAGATAGTGGCTTTATTTTTTTCGTAGTTGCACCGTTTTTTAAAATGCTCTTCTGCTTTGCGTGAATGCTGTGAGCATTCGGTTGATAACTTCATTTCTTTTTTAATGTTGTTTCAGCTTACTCTGTCAACTTATTCCAGGGAAGTTTGTCATGAAGAGTCTGCTCTAGACTTGATTTTTCTTTTTCCATTTCTCTCTCAGGACTTTTCTGTGGTCACTTCAGACTTTGATGTTACTCATGGATGGATAACGTCAATAATACCATCCTGTCAGCTTTATGTTCTGGTCCTCTTCTATCTATTGAAATGCTTTGAGTCTTCTACCTTTTGGCTACATCGTAACTTCCTAATTGTAAATACTGAAATCAGTTTCTTGAGTGGGACGAACATTACTTTCCATGCCTCTTGCTCGATTGCTTAGTTCAACTCAGGTCTTAACTGTGCATCAGGCCTAATACCATGGATTTGTCACACTTCTTTCTTATCTGTAATTTTGATTAATCATTACTGAAATACTGCTAGAACTGGGATCATTTCTATCTCTACTGCTTCAGTTACTCTTCTAATATGTTGTTTCTAAGCTGCAAACATCTGACCTACTGAGATTTAGAATGCTTTATTTGGGTGCTTTGTCCCCTGTAGAAAGTGAAATTGTATCATCAATCATATCTATTTGGTCCCATTTAACAAACCCAGCAAGAAAACAAAACTTTGTTTCTCAAGGTTGAAGTACAGCAATTCTCGTCAATGTTAAAGACCCAGTGACTTTAGGATATGTCTGTATATCACTAATCAACTCCTTATTTTGAATAATTTTGACGCAGATTCTTACAATTATGACACTCCTTAAAGATGCAAATAGCATCTTGACCCTACAGTCAAGACATTCCATCTGTAGATGCTAAAGGTATCTTTTTAGTGGGCTACATAGGGATGCCATGCTACTTGCTTTTAACTGACTACAGAGTCTGAAAAATTCAGAAGGACAAGGTCAGTTCTAGAGAGTAGGTGATAGAGCATAGAACATGAAATTTGTTTAAAAAATGCTGTTTATATTTGTTGGGTGTAGCACTACAGTATCCTAACTTTATATTGTTTCACCTATAGAGTAGGAGTTTTCTTATGAGAAAAAAGAGGGATATTTTCTCTCTGTCAAAAACTACTGCTGTTGCTATTGCTAGCAAACCCTTCCAGTCTAGTACAACATATTCATCATCTTGCCATGTTATCACCAGGTTGAACAGTTAACAAATCATCTAAAAGAAAAAACAGACAAATGCAGTGAGCTTTTGCTCTCTAAGGAACAACTTCAGAGAGATATACAAGAACGAAATGAAGAAATTGAGAAACTAGAATGCAGGATAAGAGAACTGGAACAGGCCTTAATCATCAGTGCAGACAACCTGCAAAAGGTATTGCTTGATCTAAAATGATCATTTACTACTTTCTTATTTTCTTGAGAACAAAACGGTATATCTTTTTTATTTGTTTATTATTAATACTACTTATATTTAAAGGTGGAGGACAGGAAACAGTTTGGCACCATCGTAGTAAAGGGAGAATTACCTCTTGAAGTACAACTGCAAGCTGAACGAGAAGCTGTGGACAGAAAAGAAAAGGAGGTAAAATACCTGTGAAACATTCTGTGTTTCTGCTGATATTTTGTTTTGTCAGTTATTGCTTTCTGTTGAGTTTAGTGAACTATACAGATGAAATTTTTTAACAGATCAGAGAGACAGCAGTCCAAATCCCTTTGGAATTCTCTTGTGAGCTATGGTAATTGTTATTGTCTATGTTCATGCTTATCACTTACAAGTGTGTTTCTGGAATCAAAATTCAGCCCAAGTAAGAAAAACTTCATAGTGATTTCAGCTTGTTTTTACTGGGTTTTAAAATTCCATTCAGTTTAAGGATTCAGAATGTCACTGAGTACCCATTCTTTTGTTTTCGTATATCAAACCAGTTTACTGTAGACAATGCACTTGAAAATCATGACATTCAGTTTTTCATATGGCCGTCTATTCCTTTTTCTCCATTCATTTTGGAAACGTAGGTCACGAACCTTGAGGAACAACTGGAGCAGTTTCGAGAGGAGCTAGAAAATAAAAATGAAGAAGTTCAGCAATTGCACATGCAACTAGAAATTCAGCGAAAGGAGTCTACTACACACTTGCAAGAACTTGAACAAGAGAACAGATTATTTAAGGTAATTGTGTAACAGAAAGCCTAGAGCTTAGTTCTCCCTCCTGCCCAGAAAGAAATTCTTAGAATTTGGCATTTTGGCTTTTTCCTTGTCAAGCATTCCACAGTTCAACTTGCAAAATATTAAAAGAACTCATATAACTACTTCCCATTCCATGCAATTTGTGTATTTTGATTCCTATGCCTTAAATGCTTATACAGGAATATACAGAAAATGTTATGTACAGCTATAACGTGTTTTGTTTGGGGTTTTTTTTTGGTAGGATGAAATGGAAATACTGGGACTAGCTATCCAGAAATCTGAAGATGCCACCATAAAGGACCATCATTTAGTGGCTGGGAGGCTCGCTCACGTCATGCAAGAAAAGGAGCAGGAAATAGATCATCTTCATGAACAAATTGCAAAACTGCAGCAGCAACTTGAAGTCACAACTGACAACAAAGTATGCACTTTTGAAATCTTTTTGAGAATCCTACTTTGTGTTGTGAGCTGTTTACAGAATAAAAACCCCTCCATGTCCCCCCCTCCAATTACATTATCTTCTATTGCTGCCTTAATTTAAAAATGCAAATGCTTCAGTTTCAAGCAACACTTTAACCCTAATCTGTTTTTCCTCTTTTGTCTCATTTTTTTTATGAAGGATACTTTTTGCTTGCTTTTCTTTTTATCATTCTGCCTTATTTCTGCTTGAGTTTTTGTCTTCAATTTTGCATTCCTTAATCTAATACTTCCAAGCATTCAATAGTGTATAGATGGACTCTCAACATTCATTCTACCATATTCCCTACAATGACTTACTTTCAGTGTGATGTTTCAGTGACATCTACTGGATTGCGTTGAATTTTGTAGTGAACTTCTGTGCTCCATGAGCTTGTGTAAATAGTTTGCCATCATACTGATGTTGGCAACATCTTTAATGCAGTTTGAAGCATTATGGATGTGCAAACAAAATGCTGTGTTTTATTAGAAATGGAGAGCAAGAAACATTGATTCATCTTTCTTTTATTTACTTAAGAAATAATACTTATTTTGCATTGATGTAAGTGATAGCAGAAACAGGCATTCAGTATCACATATTTTTATAGAAAAAAAATTGGATTTTTTTTCTGACCATTTTAGATGTGAGCATTTATTAGTCGTAAGCTTTAATCCCAAAGCAAATATTATTCAGTAAGGTAAGACCAGGAGTTCTGTTACCCTTCAGTAGATGATTGAACATTTAGGGTAATACTCTACTAGGACATATTGAGACCAGTAAAATAGAGCTCAGACTGAGCTGGATAATTTCACTGTGGATTTATGTGCAAAATTTAGTTATAATGAACCTCAGTGAATAATGACAAAACTTTGAACTGGATTTAGGAAATTAGACTTAGGAAATTTGATTTAGGAAAGATCATACTTTAGAAATCTGGAATGGTTCTGCTTTATACAATGACCGGTAATACTGTTACATTTCTTGCCTTGAAAAAAAAAACCACCCAGGATTCAAGTAGAATTCATTTTAATGATTGGTTCTTCTCCTGTTATATGAAGTTTCATTTTCTTAATTTCATCTGCTTACTCAGTTATATTTTCCAGGACATTAAATAATTGCTCTGCTTGATTATGAGATGGGTATTAAATATCAATAGATATTTAATATCTAGGTCAATTGCTTTCCTAGTCCCTTAGACATATTCATCCCACTACGTGCTTCTTTTAATTGCTGTATTTGCCTTCTGTGGTCCTTTATTCCATTATGTTATTAAGAACAGAAACTGTTATGCTGACTTGATAGCAATCACCCACCAGGATCACTGTTCTTTTCTTATGAAAACAAATGACTTGTTCACATTTTATTTAGTGTTTTTGAGCTTCCTCTAGTCTGTGGATTTTTAAAAATAAGTTCTTCGTTGGCAAATCAGCTCCTCTAATTTATATGGTCACATTTATCATTTATTTTTCCACATATTAGACTTACTACAAAGTCATCATCTTATTCTATTTAACTAACTAAACATAATGAAGTATTGAAAGATAAAGGAAAAAGCATGGCTATTTTAGTAATTAATTTAGTCATCTATCTTCTCTTCTGCATTTTTTTTCTTCTTCATGTTTCTAAAAGGTCCTTTTAGAGTTCTGACCTATTTTATGTACCTTAACTGATTTTATTTTGTACTATCTCTTTCCAAATATTTTTAACAAATTTCCTTTTAACTTTTTCTTTTCCATTGTAGAAGTACTGTTCATTTCAGATCTCCAGACACTCCTTTAAGAAAATATATCCACTTTGTTTCTTAGATGTTCTACTTAGAATCTGCTCTGTCTTTTGACTTTGTAAATGAGAATTTGCTCCCACTGTCATCTAACAAGCAGGTTTTTTAATTAATTTTATAAAACGTATTGGAATCTGATAACTTGTATTTTTATTCTATTATATTTATTAAACTTAGTGTTTAATAAATTAGTAGATGTCAATTAAGAAATTATATTATTTATTACAATTTTATTTATTAAACTTAGTGTTCATCAACACCAGTCACTTGATGATTATTTTTTTGTGTGTCTACTCATTTATTTTTTTCTTAGAAGCTGATATAAGATGGCTTCTCTTTTATTCATCATAAAGTCAACACCCTGATATTGGCTAATTTATGTGATTTTATTAATATCTTGGAATTCTGAGCCCCTTACACAGCCTGTAATTTTAAGTGTCTTTAGAAGTAATCTAGGAAGGTATTATTCTCGCTCTCTTCATGTCTTCACCAATCTCTCTTTTTAATTTTGTTTGGATAGTCATATACATTTTAAAATAAATACTTCTGTAATTTTGTCTCTCTTTACTACTGTTTAAACTGTAGCAGAAAGAAGTAACTGTGCTTTGGCTCTGTGGGTACTATTTGCCCTGCATGTTTTTGTGCACATCTGTATATGTGTGCACACACATAAGCAAACACATATTTAAGTTTGTAATAGGAAGTTCAGAGACAACTAATGGGTGTTTTCTTTGGTCTTGAACTAGAAAACATGTTATAATGGCATTTTCAACACAATTAATTAAAGGTCTATTTGTATTTAAAATATATATCCATCTTAACTGTGTCCTATATAAATCTGTTTGACCATATGAATGAGTGGTGCTTTTGCACAAAGAGCACAGTATCTATCTAATCTAACTGAACATATCTGACCAGTATATGGTAAACTTGAAGATTTTTTTTTTTTGAGGAAGTTCTTTATGTAATGTAATGCAGGAAAAACAGTGTATTAAAACTTGGTTTCATAAGAAGATTTAGCAGCAAACATGACCACTCTACTTGTTTCCATTCTAATTTTCAATAAAAATAACAAGACAGAGCTTTAGACCAAAGTATTGGGGAAAAAAGTATTGTGAACACTTAAACTGCAGTGTTTCATGCCTCTCTGAATATTAGAAGTGCTTTCACTTCATTTGATGCTTTCACACCTATTTTGCAGTTCATTGAGGTCACGGGCTACTTTGTCAGTCATGTAAAGATGTCCTGATTCTCATAAAGCTTTACAAAAGACATCCCAATAAGAAATTCACTAAGGACCTTGTTTTACAAGGTGCTTCAATGTTTAATCAGACTTGCTGTGAAGAAAAAAATAAGGTTTTTAGTTACCCATTATGAAGTTATTTTCTTGTATTTATTGGATTTTTTCAGGTTATTGAAGAGCAAAATGAGCGTATATGGGAGCTTGAAGCCCAGGTAGAATATCTGAAAAGTGATCAAGAACGTCTGAAGAAAAAAAACGATGAAGAAGTAGAGCAGTTGAATGATGTAATTGAAAAGCTTCAGCAGGAACTGTCAAATATTGAACAAAAAGTACCTGCAGACATTGCTGCTTTTCAAGAAGATGCTGACAGTCTGAAACACACACTTGAAACAGTTCTGGCAGAAAAAGAGGCTTTGGAGAACCAAGTAGAAAACATAAATGTAGAGGCATCTCGAACAAAGAATGAGCTTGAGGAAACTAAGTTAAAAATGAACCAGCTAAAGCAAGAAATAAGTCTGTTAAAAAAAGAGCATGAAAGAATGACAGAGGAATATAAGTGTGCACTGATGAAAGGTGATAGGGAGAAAACGGAAGACAGGAGCAATGGGAAAACTGAAAAAATGGAAGAAGGCTTATGTGAGATGGTAGAGTTGCTAGATCAATCCAAGCTTAGGTCTCCAGGTGAGAATACAACAGTCGCCGTTAGCAAGATGGAGGTACAACTGCAGCAACTTCAGGCATATGTTAAGGAAAAAGATTCAGAGCTGCGTCAGTCCTACAATGAAATAAAAGACCTGAAAGAGCAAGGCAAAGCTGAAAGAGAAATGCTTAAAAAGAGGATACTGGAACTGGAAAAGACACTAGTGGAAAAAGTTGCTGCTGCTCTTGTGAGTCAGGTCCAGCTAAATGCAGTTCAAGAGCAAAGGAAATTCATGCAGGAAATTCAGGAAGCTTCAAGATGTGTGGAGGAAACAAGTAGGAGTGCCCAAACAGAGGATCTGACTGATAGAACTGTAAATGAGACAGAATCAAAATTATCATTCTTGACACAGAGGCTTAGTGAGATGGAGGACCAACTGGCAACAGTAAATCGTAACTTCAAGCTAGAAAAAGAAAATCTAAAAGTTGCACAAAAGGAAGCTAAAGTGAAAGAAGAGAGACTCTTAGAACTTCAGCAATTACTGGAAGAGGTTCAAGAAAAACACAAAGGAGAGATTCAGAAATACATCAAGCAAGAAGAAATGCAGACATATCAGGTAATTAGATGCTATTTTTGTTTGGCTTGTTTTCACTAAAATCTGTTCTTATATGTAAACTATAGTGAATGAAACACTTCTTAATGAGACTAGTCTTTATAAGAATCTTCTGTGTGGGGTTAGACCTTCATTTCTCTATTATTCCTGGAGTTACAACAAGGAGAGGATTTCAGGTGAGCTCCACTATCCATTTCCATTTTGCATTAAAAGTACTTTGCCTTTTCATGAACGTAGGGTGATTTTTTTAATTTTGGATGTACACTTTCTTATTCTTACTTTGAATTGACATAGAATGGAGTGAATTACCCTTTTACATGGCCTGGAGTTAGATAAAAATTAGAATTATAAAAATTATCTAAGAGTTCAGAATGATAAGGGAGCGATAGCAATTTATACAGGGGGTTGGGGGGGCAAGTTGTTTGCTTATATATGCTTTGGTTTTGGTTTACTTTTTCTTGCTTTCCTGTCTTGATGCCAAAGATATTTCCCATCGGTAGTTTTTACCAGTAGATTTTTGTCCTAATTTGCATCCATCACTGGTTATGTTGCCTCTGAATTTAAAACCTTTGGTCAAAGTTGACTATGCTTGATAGCCCAAACGTGGGCTTGATTGCTGCAACTCTTAAGTTCAGAGACATCATAGAACCCAGTGCTGGCCAATGAAGGTTCTCAGACCTTCAACCAAATGCAGATTGAATGAATGTCATAAATGTCTTAACAATTTAATAATATTATCAGACTTTATTTCCTACTCTGTTGGCTTTCCTCCCTGTGCTTTCTGTGTGGTGTAGCCAACTTCTGTTTGCAGTTCAGTGAACTGCAAGTAGGCAGTCTTTCTTCCCACATTTGTCTTTCCTCCCATGCTTATTCAGTTTGTGGGAGTTAATCCTAGGAAAATGGTCTTTCAGGATTAATTTATTAAGACTATGTTAATTCAAATAATATACATTTGTTGCCCCCTATGCTCTTTTTATTTGTGTTTTTTATAAGTTGGTGTGAAAGTAATCAGTGTTGTTAATACTTGATTCTTTTTAAAAGATTCTGCACCGTTTTCCGTATCTTATGTTGCCATGTAGGTAGGAGCACAACTCATGGAAAGTCAAAAAGAAAATGTGCTTATTAATGAACTTGAACTAGAGCAAGTTAAAGAAGAAGCAGCTGCTGCTAAGGAAGAACTGAGCAGTTACAGAGAAAAGGCAGAAAAACTTCAGCAAGAACTAGCAGTAAGAATCACGCATTTTTCCATATTGTATTTAAAGCAAATAATTATACAGAACTTAATTGAGCAAATATGCATGTTATAGCTTTTTTTAATCTTGTACTGAGAATGCCACTAAGAAAAACGGTCACTCAGTACCTACTGTCAGTGGAACAGAACTGATGCTGAAGACCAAATCTTCGCTTGTTGCTGAAGTAGTTTTAGTCCCCTATAGTGCAACAGTGGATATAGAGCTGTGTTTCGTAGGAGATATTATTGTTACCGTGTGTCATAACTGCTTTTAAAAGAGGAGTAAACTATGCTCTAATGGTGTGGAGGGTTTAGATTTAATTTATTTTTTTTAATTAAGCATTTGGAAGGACTGTGATTCAGATTCTCCATATTTGCAGGTAAAAGAAGCAAGTCTGATACATCTTCAGGAAGACCTGTGCAAAGCCAAAGAGAATCTAGTTGAAGCAGAAGAGAGGCTTGTGAGTTACATGAGAAAGGGCAAGGAAACGGCAAAAACTGAAAGCAAAAAGGATGCAGAAATACTGTGTGATTTGTCAACCAGTGAGTCTACTCTAATTAGAAAAAGCTCATCATCACAAACAGACATGACTGTGGAAATCAACAGCTGTATCCAGACTTCACCAGTCCTTGTTAAAAATGCAGAAATCCAAATTGATTTGCAAAATGGATGCTCTTCAGAAGAGATTGCAGAGATCATAAGAGAATTTACTGAAAAAATCGACCAAATGCAAGAACTCCATGCTGCTGAAATCATGGACATGGAGACAAGGCATATCTCTGAATCTGAAGCATTAAAGAGAGAGAAGTTTGTTGCAGTGCAAGTGTTGACTGAAGAGTGCAATACATTAAAGGAAGTCATAGAAACTCTGCAAGCCAAAGAGGTATGTATCCTATAATTATTCATTGAACTACTTTGGTCTGTGCTTTTGTTCCTGCTACAGAAACTGCCGTTTGAAGTCTGATAGGTTTGAACCACCACATGGTAAGTATAAAGCTTTTAAGTGTTCTAATGTTTCCATGGCCTAGGGAGAGATCGTGAACCCCTTCCTCAGCAGCTTAAGTTTGGGAGTGTGCTTGACTACCAGACGCTTCCTTGGACCTGTCCTGCTCTGTGAAGGGGGGACAAGTGTAGGTCACCCCATTAAATATTCCATCTTTCTTGTCTCCGTTGTGATTACTGTGATTGCCAGGGAACGAGCAAAGAGGCTCATACCGTTTCTTGCTCCTTAGCATTAGCTCCCTTATTGTGAGTGTCGGGTGATTAAAGACTGAATTGTTCTCTTTTCTAAATATAGGGAATCCCCATTTCTGGATTAGCACATTCCTCACCGTATCAAGCTAGAGATGGAGGTTCTAGTGGTAAGAAACTTGTTTTTATAGATTTCAAACAGCATAGTAAATTAAATCTGCTTTTTTAATATTGTTTACCATTAAAGGGTTTATGTTCTAAGAAATCCCAGGTCGATGCAGAAGCCTGTCACGCTAACAAAAGGTGCTGAGCGTGCCATGTCTATTAATTTGCTTTGGAAGGGAAATGACTGGAGTGGAGATGGGTTGAGTCAAGGCATCAGATGCCGATTTTTATCTTCCCACTGGAGTTCCTATATTCTACTTACATATTATGTTAGCTCTTCAGTGTAGCTTCATGATCTCCTGATACAATTTAAAGCTACACCTCCCTAGCAGTGGGAGATGATGGTAGGTACTGACTTCTCCAAGAACAATAACAATTATTAACATGATCCTTTTTGTAGCATATTAAGGAGGGGGGTCATTTGGCAGAAGTGTTTGTGCAAGTAGTTGTTTCTAGAACTAAACTAGGATTTTAAGTTCGGGGTTTTTTAGTTTTGTTGTGCTGTTGCTGCTTTGAAACTGGAAAAGAAAATCTATAAAACAGGTAGTCTTCAGGCTTAGAATCAACTCTGGTGACATGCAACCACCTGTTACAACAACAGACAAAAATATTTTTTTGATGCCTGTTCTTCAAAGTTTCACAGTAATCCAGCTTTCATGTTTTTTTTCTCCTTTTATTGTAGACTCCAGTTCAGACTGGAGTCAAGGAATGTATCTTGCCCAGACCCAGGGTTCTGACATGATATCTGAAGGAATAGACGAAGGTGAAACTTCAGCAGATTTGCTTCCAAAAAAAATTAAGGTAAAATAAACCCAGTCATTTTTGTTATGGAACAAGAGTGATATTATCAAAAGCTTAAATTAGCTGCTGCGTGATGAGTGAAAAGAGCCAGTTAGATAAGTTTTGAATAAATTCTAGATAGATTTTAAGATAATTCTGATACATATATGCATTTTTGCATGTTAAATTACGTTAAATATGAGTTTTGTAATTGTAGGCTTGTTCTCAATTATAAGAAATATAACTGCTTTAATTTATAATTTATTGTAGTTATTGTGTATTAATGGTAATGTCATGATCATATATTACGCAATTGTATAGATACTTTTGTTATAGGTGTAGAATAATACCTATATTATGAAAGTAAACAAATGGGTTTATTATAAACAGTAAGGGTATCGTGCTTTAATTATATTTTTTTAAAAAGGCAAGTCTTCTGCAGCAAAGCCTTAGCTTAACAGTAATTTCAGTAAGTGAATTGCAAAGCTCACCTGGAAGCTTCCCAGGACTTTGCTTTTAAAATGTCCGTTCCTATCAGAAACCACTTTAAAATCTGAGTATTGATCTGACAGATGAACTTTGGGAATTTTAATTTAAAACTGAGGACAAATAAACCTATTTAATAAGTTTTACCATTTGGCAGATATGAAGAACTAGGTGACGCTTCTGGTTTTGATACCAGGAAGTAAAAATAGTTTCCTTACACTGATCAGTTTAGAAGTGCCAGTATTCCAATATGTATGAAATAAGGTGGTGGTGGTTGTTGCTGTTGTAGTTATTATTTTTATTATTAGGACTGGCATTACTGATTTCTATTTATTGTAGGGTTTGCTGAGAGCAGTCCATCATGAAGGCGTACAGGTGCTGTCTCTCACAGAATTTCCATATGGTGAAAGAGAGATCCCACCTTTTAAGCAAGAGCCAGAGTCTTGGCTTGAGGAGAGGAAAGCTTTTCTAAGCACCATTTCATCTCTGAAAGATCTAATTGCAAAAATGCAACTTCATAGAGAAGCTGAGGTATAAATAATATCATAAGATTCTGTCTAAATAAAAAATAATTTATGATAACGTTATCAGGCACATTCACAATTCAGGTTTAAATGCTCTAAATATATTGCAACGAGGCAAAAGATTTTAAAAATATGCAGTAACACTGCATGTTGCACTTTCTGATAATAAAATAAGTCTTAAATTACAGCTTGCATTTCTTTCTTTGGCATTTCCTTCAGCATGTGAAGTGGGGGGATTAATTTTATATCATTATAAAATTAAATCTTCTCCATACACAGTATCTGCACACTACCACATAGTTCTGTGAGAGTCTAGGAACATATATATAACATCATAAAAATCAAAAGGGTAGTGTGATACAGTAACATAAATAATAACTACACAGGGCAGAGTTTTCAGTTATAAAAAGCTAACTTGTTTCCTTCTACAACACAGTTAAAACTTTAGCATTTTTGCATGCAGAAGAAATCATAAGCTGTACAATAAATACATCCATTTCTATGAACGCTTGTTACATAGTTATCAAGTAAGAAAAGCTCAATTTTCCACTGAAAACCACTTTACATAAAATGATAACGACTATGCTTGATGTAGTCTTTGAATTCTGCTGTTTAAACTGGTTTTGTACCACTGTAGATTTATGAAAGTGCTGAATCTCCTGAAGGTGTTTCAGACTGGCGAGGAGAACTCCTGCATGCTATTCAACAGCTTTTTGTAAGAGAAAAAAATGTTCTTCTTGCTGCATTTCAAACCGAACTTGCAGAACTGGGCACAAGAGATGCAGTGATATTGATGAATCAGTTAGAGCACAGACTACAAGAGCAGGTAATATAAAACGTACTTTAGTCAAAGGATGTTTGTCTACATTAGATTTTGAATGTATAAATCTATTTAAAATACATGTATTAATAGTAGTTTTGATAGTCTAAGGGTGAAAACAAAGTAAGACTTGTAGGAAGAAGAGGTGTTGGGTGCACCAACTATAGAAAAAATATAGCCTTCAGAGATCAATTTCAATTAAACACAGGTTCTGAGCTTGATTTTATTACGTTAATTAGAATTAGCTTACACTGTCTAAGAGAAAAAGTAGCTTGTATATGTGAAGCAAGTTGTAAGGAGGAAGTGATAAGGCTGCTATGGGACAGAGAGGTCAGTTTCTGGATTAGTGAGGAAAATTAGTTTGCCATAAAACCGATAGCTCTTTTGATTCTATTATTTTTTTATGCCTGGTAGAGAAATACAAAAATAACAAGCAATTCTTCCCAGTGTTATAATATTGACTTAATTATGACTTAATTGAAAATGTTCTGGATATATCTGCCCTATGAATATATAAGTAAATGTAAGATCCACACCATAGATACTCTAATAAAATCTGGAGTTTTACCTTAAAGTGTTTCTAATGCTAATAGGCTACTGACCAGAGAGCAGCAATGGACTGTCTTCAGAATGCAGACAGAAGAAGTTTGCTGATGGAGATTCAAGTATTACATGCTCAGATGAACAGTAAGAAAAATAATCCAAAGAGAGGACAAGAGGTTGATTCAAAAAGCCAAGGTGACTTCTGTGGTAATATATGTCTATTTCTATATGCCACTTTCATGGCAGTGGTCATAACATTGTAGGTGAAAAAATACTTTCTTTGTGCTCTGATCTTGATACTCATGTTCTGACCATGCATACTTTTCATCTTTTTCCACCTTACTGGACTAATTTTGCAAAAATTAAGACATAGTCTGTGTACTTATGACTTGTATCAAATTGAAAGTGGTACAAAGTTATTTCAGTTGCTATGAAAATCAGGCTTGTATTTAAGTTTATTTTCTATATATGCACTTCAGTGTTTAGGTTCAGCAGCTTTGAAGTTATCGAAGTTGGATAGTCAGTCGTAATGAGTAAACTAAGAAGCAATCAGAATGAACAATAAAAAGTTCAGAGAACAGGTATACCTCAAAATTAAGTAAATGCTCATTGTCAGTGTTTTGTCACAAAAATTTGGTCACAAGCAGACATAACTTCAGTTAAGTAAGTCGTAACTCAAATGATAAATATTGATATGGTTGTGCACATAGTCTTTTAAAGAATGTTATGAGTTGAAGTGGTATCTTGGAACATATGAAAGGTATTCCAGTATAAAAGGCATGGTTTTGCTTTCACTCCACTATTGAAAGAATATATTATTTTAAAATACCACTCTTTGTGATAGCCTTGTGGTCATTCTCTGTGCTAGGGGAAGCTTTACCCAAATAGGCAATGTCGGTTGTTTACTGAGTAATTTCCATATTGATGGTACTCTCATTAGAAATGCTGGAGTATAATATGCAGCAGAAGCAGTCACAGATACTGGAGATGCAAGTGGAACTCCGCAGTATGAAGGACAGGACAGCTGAGCTTCAGGAACAGCTGAACTCGGAGAGAATGATGGGTGCTGAGCTGAAGAATGAACTTGCACAAGCCAAACTAGAGCTTGAAGCAACCCTTAAAGCACAGCACAAGCACTTCAAGGAACTAGAAACCATCAGGTATGGCTTTCCGTGCCAAACTTTCTGTCTTGACAGTGAAGATGATATTTTTCTATGTTGTCTGAAATCGTAACGCTGATTTTATTAAGGAAGTTGATCTCATGCCATGTAAATGCTTCTCAGTTTTTCTGTAAAAATATGTGACAACAAATAGATTTCTGTTCCATGTGACAAAAAATGCAATTGTATAGATTAAGAAGGTGTGATTCATAGTTTTAGTGATTTATTAATAACAAGCTTCTTTTTAAATTTTGACACATTAGGCTGCTGTGTAGAAGCTAGTAAGTATACTGTATTTATTAAAGGTTTTTCTGCTTCTAAAACTGAACATGGAGAAAAAAATTGCAGAGTTAATATGACTTTGCAAGTACCTCCATGTGAAATTCTACAACTTGTGTTGTTTTGGCACAGTCAACAGCAGAGGTAACAGGCTAAATATCTGGCACTCAAGAAAGCCATTATTATTTATGCCTTTACCAGATGGATGTGCCCACATACGATATCTTAATGTTCAGCTCAGAAATAACAAGTTAAGACAGAGTTTAAGTTGGTATTACTTTATAAATTACCTTACAGCTGTCACAGACCATCAGGAACAAGATTCTTTCACAAATGGATGCAAAATTGATTTGCAAAAAAGAAAAAAAAGAAAATTCAGGGCGTAGGTTTGGTTTGTTTGTTTCTTTTTTTCCTGGAAGATAGATTTTTTTTTTTTTTCTTTTTTCCTTTGAGACACATGACAGCAAGATGCATTTCCCCTGCATTCTTTCAGATTTTGGCCAGGGACTGGATTAAGTTGAACACTAAAATCTAGCAGCTGCAAAGTCAGCAGGATGGACACAGTCTATGTCATTTTTGACCTATGCAACTCTTTTGTTTGGTTTTCGGGTTTTTTTTGTTTTAGAGTTAGGCTTGTTTTTCGAAATAGGCTTTTACTGTTACTCTACTACATCAGCAGGTAGCACAAAATGGAATAAATGTTAGTGCACAAGGTGGAGTAAGTATCAGGTAATTGATGTTACCATGATAGGATCAAAGCCATTGTCTAATCTAAAGGTTGCCCATTTCTCTTTTAGGACTGAAGTCAAAGAAAAAGCAGCTGAGCTGGATATTCTCAAGGATACAATGGCCAGCGAACAGAAAAAATCAAGAGAGCTACATTGGGCTTTGGAAAAGGAAAAAGCTAAAATGGAACGCAATGAGGAAAGAGGAAGAGAAGAGCTTGAGGTATTCCGTAATTCCAAATGACCTGGAACATTAAGGAGCTCACAAACATTCTTTCAGTTAACATTTCATCTCAGCTTACTGTTCTGTCTAATGTGTGCTCCCTGTTGTCTTCAGTATCATCTAGAGCTGAAGAAAGATGTACAGAAGCTGTGTAGCAAAGAAAGAAAAAGGCTGATGCAAATTCCATTTAAATCGGTGGGAATTTTTACAGCTGTGCTTTTTAGGGCCAAGATGAAAAAATTCTACTTTATATAATAGCCCTCAGATACCCAAGGGGACAGGACACTGCTAACATGGCTACACCTAGCCCCCACCACAACTTAACTCACAAAAGATAGTATTTAAGGACATATATTGTTTGCTGCCATTTAAAAAAATCAGCAGTTTCACCTCATGAAAACCAAATTAGTGAGTTTACTTTAGGAGAAAATGCATTAGTAGCTTCCTAGGTACCTCTGCAGTATCAGATATAATGAGGGAGAGAGCAGGTATCATAATACAAGTATAAATTCAAAAATGCGATAACTTGAACGGCATAGAATTGAAATCTTTACTTGAAAAATCACTTCCACAATTTTAGAAAGTAAAAGCAGCTAGTTGTTTTCCATTTCAGAGCTATGGCTGTTTGTATCTCACGAAGAAGTATATGTTACAAATACTGTTTTATGAAATTATTTGATTTTAGAGTAAAGACATCTGTAATAGATTTTAATATCAGATGTAATGTAGCATTCAGAGTATTGTCACATGGATTGTGAATAGCGCAGTCTGTTAAAAGCAATATGTGTAGAGGTAGCATATTTGCAGTTTGCAGAAGGTAATGTAATGTATACATAACTGGCTTTAATAAATCCTTTTCCTCTGTTTTCTAACGTTAAGGATTTAAAATTTTCACTTGAAGATCAAAAACAAAAGAACTTAGAGTTGACTAAACTTTTGGAGCAAGAGAAACAGCTGTCAACTGATCTGCAACAGAAAATTGAATCCCAAGAAGCACTCAGTGCTGCCCAGCTGTCACGTGAACAAGGCCGTAATTCTGAGTTGCAGGTGCTTCTTGAATCAGAGAAGGTTCGAGCTCTTGAAATAAGCAGTGCCCTAGAAAGGGAAAAAGAGCTATGTGCTCAGCTTCAAAGTGCTGAAGATAAGGGGCAAGCTGGAGCACCTAATCCATCTGAGGAATTACTTAAAGAGCTACAGAAACAAATGGATGAAAAGCATGACCGTATAGTGGAGTTAGTAAGTGAGATGGAGAAGTACAAACTGGAATCTGTGCAAGTGAGACAGCAAATGGAAAAAGAAAGGCAGATCCAGAGGAAAGCATTACAAGCAGAACAAGATGCTAACATAATAGCACAGAAGAAACTCCATGAACTGGAGTCCAAAGTAGAAGACCTTCGGTGGCAGCTTGGAGAAAAGAAGCAAGAAGTTCATAAATTAGGGAATGAAACAAAGAAGTTGCAGGAAATAATCCAAGAACTACAGAAAAAAGGGCAGGAGAATGAAGGAAGAAAGGAAGCTGAAAGGACACCAAGCCACAATCCAAATGAGGTACAGTAGGACTAAGAGCAATATATAATACTGAACTGTGCAATTTAGCTTTTAATTTTTTTGTTCGGTTAGCATTGTGTGTCACTGTGCCTTTACTCAGTCTATAAAATAGTCTGCAGATTACAAAATATGGGCACCAAAGAAAGGGAAAGCATTCCAGTTTTGCTACCTACAACGATTCACACACATCCTCTGAGAATGAAGCTGTAGAGGTGTGTAAGCAGGGAGCGTCAGCAGGAGAAATGCATCTGAATGTATACACACACTTGGTGTGGCAGTATAGGAGAATAATATTCCCTGCACCCAGTCACAGGAATGAACTTTTTCTACTCAGGAATGCTCCAGGTCAGTGCTCTTAATCTTTAGTTCATAAACCACAAGTGGGCTTTGAAATATTTAAAAGTGATTTCTGAATGACTTCAGCAATTAAGTGATCACAACAGGCATATACATGAATATGTATATGTTAGCAAACAAAATAGAAGGAAGAAATCGAAGTAAAAAATAAAAGATTTTAGCCTAATTTGTAGGTGAATGAAAGTTGGAGCCACTGTTGCCTGTAAATTTTTCTCTCTCATAAAAGGTTTGGAAACTTTTACAATTACTTTTAAATTACTTTTAAAACTCTTTAGAAACTTCCCTGTACGATAAGTGTTGCTGGGTGGGAGATTTGTGGGTGGTCCCAGAGATGGTTGACAGGAGACTTGCCTTTTTGCTGACTATGATTTTGTCCGTCATGCCATCATTCCATGCTTTTTGGCAGCTGTCTGTGGAGCCAGGAAGGAAATTTTTCATCTGATTTAGCTACTAGTTTTTAATCTTCTGAAGCACTAGAAACCACCCACAGCTAGAGGCAGGACGTTGAGTGTATTGATAACTGCAATGTTTAGTTTGTGCGCTTTGCTTTTCTGCTCAGAGGTACCTGCCAGCACTGTGGTCAGTTACAAATCTTCCTTTGGTTCAGGTTGGCAGTGGCTGCTGGGGCTTTTTCGCCTCCTCGGCAGCAGATAGTATGATCTGTTTTCCAGGATCTGCTTGGAGTTTCAAATAATGAACCTCCTGCTGCTTCCTGTGACTTTTTAAACACTCTGCTCTTGTTCACTGGTACTACACAGTGGTCAAATACAGAATCATGGAGTTGTTTAGTTGGAGAAGACCTTTGAGATCAAGTCCAACCGTTAACCGAGGCCTGCCAAGTCCACGACTAAACCATGTCCCTAAGCACTGCATCTACGTATTTTACAAACACCTCCAGGAATGGTGGTTCTACCACCTCCCTGGGCAGCCTGTTCCAATGCTTGACCACCCTTTTTGTGAATAAATTTTTCCCAATATCCAATCTAAACCTCCTCTGGCATAGCTTGAGACGATTCTCTCTTGTCCTGTCACTTGTTAAATTGGAAGGAGAGACTGACCCCCACCTGCCTACAACCTCCTTCCAGGCAGCTGTAGAGAGCTATAAGGTCTGCCCTGAGCATCCTCCTGTCCAGACTGAACACCCCCAGTTCCCTCAGCTGCTCCTCATAAGCCTTGTGCTCCAGACCCTTCACCAGCTTCGTTGCCCTTCTCTGGACACGCTCCAGCACCTCAACGTCCCCCTTGGTGTGAGGGGCCCAAAGCTGAACACAGTGTTCGAGGTGCGGCCTCACCAGTGCCCAGTACAGGGGGACAGTCACTCCCCCGGCCCTGCTGGCCACACTGTTTCTGACACCAGCCAGGATGCTGCTGGCCCCCTTGGCCACCTGGGCACACTGCTGGCCCATGTGCAGCCGGCACATGCCAACCAGCACCCCCGGGTCTGCTTCTCCTGGGCACCTTCCCAGCCGTTTTCCCTGAGCCTGCAGCAGAGCCCCTAGCCATATGCAGTGACACAGCCATAGACCCAGGTTTCCTTGTAAGGGCTTTGCAGTTCTTCCATGGCCAGTGTCAGGGGGATTTAGTGCGGGTGAGGAGCACGTGTTCAGCACATTGCTTCACTTGTGGCAGCATCAGTAGTACAGTTGCCTGTGACTGTGGACTCACCTCCATGATTGTGGTGGGTTTTTCCAGTCCTGTTTCTCTGACTATGAATTTGTCACCAAAACACATGGGCTCAGTTGCCCAAATTCCCTACACAGCTGGTAAAGCAGCTTCTGGTAGAAGAAACAGAAAGGCTTGGTGGCATCCCGCTGGCTGAGTTTGTTGAATGGATTCACGCTGTAGCTGTATGATTGGTAGATCTTAGTCAAGAGAGGCATCACACTATGCCATTCACAAATAAGTCTAGTGGTACACTACAGCACCAGTGTATTCACACTAAACTCTGTGTCAGAATTGTTTGTTCTTCAATTTCTGGGTGTGTTTCAAAATCAAATGTTTCCATTTTAAAGCACCAGGACACATGCATTTTATACATACATACATATATATATATATATATATAAAAATATAAAAAAACATATTTATTTACAGACTACCTGGGACACAGCCAATGACAGAACAAGAAATTGGGTCCTTCAGCAAAAAATGGAAGGAGCCAAGACAAATGAATTGACCTACCCGACGCTGACAGGAGGAGGAGATCTCTCTGCTGCTACTGAAATTCTGGAAAATGTCAGACACAAGCTGCAAAATGTATCTCCAAAGCTGAAGCAGTTGGCTCGGAAAGCTGCTAGCAGGTTAGACCAGTCTTCAGCTACTTGGCTTTGTTAATAGCAACCAACAAGTTAATATATTGTAATTGTATTTATATTAATTAATATTATTTTATATTTCTATAATTGAAATAATAATACTGATTAATCGTAATTCACAGACCACAGGCCTAACTGTTTTTTGGGTTGTTCTAGTTTTATAGTGTATCCCAGTACTTGAGGTACAGTGATGTAAGACAGGATCACAGAGTATCAGGTGCTGCTCTAAATCTGACATGCTTAATATGGTCTTTTGTAAATTACAGCAACATTGTCTTTTTTTTTCACTGAAAAGTGGTAAGGTTTATTTGGGTATCATGTAGATAGGTAATTTTAAAACAATTTAGTAATGAAATAATTCACTGTATAAGAGGATGAATATAGGGATTGTTGCTATGGATCATCCCCCTTGCTTCCCCCAGGAAAAAAAAATACTTGATGGTCAAGTGAAGCTGACCTTGATTCTTATTTTCTTGGGTTACTGTTTTCTTAAGAAAAAAATGTAGCATAGTACCAGGTCCATGGGAGGTTTTAATCTGTTTTATTTTATATATATATATAATATTATGCTGTGATGGTGATTTAATATTAAACATTCATTCTGATACATTTGGGCAAAGTGGAATTCATTCTGTCCTGAAAATACCCTAAGATTTTGATCACACAGATTCAACAGATTTGTGGGAAGCAGAACCACAGTTTTAAATGTGCTTCGTGTAGAACATGGGTTTTTTCTAAATAAGTGTGGGAACTGTTCTATGCAAATTCTTTGTAAAATTGAGCCAGTTTCATTTAGAGTCACTGAGCAGTCTTGAAAATGCTGCTGTGTCGTCGGTAACTATGCTGATGTGACTTGCTAAAGTCCCAGTGCATGTGGATCGATGGAAAGTGCTGTTAGGCTGGCCCATGGTGTCAGGATACCTGCTGTTGAAACTGTCACTTTTGTTTCAGATTACAGTTTGAAACAGCAGATGATCAAGACTTCATCGCAATACAAAATGCTATTGAAGAAGTTATTTCAGAGCTGCAAAAACTGCCTGGATTGTCCTGTCTGGAAGAGGTGAGTGTGACGTTTAAACTTCGGTGGGAGAGTTTGGATGGTGAGTTATGAGTGGAAACCAGCAAGGAGTTAAGTCTGTACTTAGCCAGGTCTGTACTCTACACAGGAAAATCTGCTCTAGTAACTGTTCTGATCTGGAGTTGCAGAAATGTAAAAAACCCTTTTCTTTTTTTCAATTTTAATAACCTTAAAAAGTGAATTTTCAACTTTCAAATTAAAACTTCTCTTCTTTTTATTATAAATTTTTGAATCTCATGGCTTTTTCTTTAAGAAAAGATATTTTTTTTTTTTTCTAACAGCAGTGTTTCTGTAACTGAGGAAGCTTTGCTCAGTACTTCCTGGTATTGAAATCAGCATTTAACATTTACTGCGTTGTGTTGATACATTTACTTAATCTGTGTTTACCAAAGGAAAGGCAGTTGAAGACTGAGTAGTGTGCACCTCTGTAGAAAATAAAATGAGGTAATCTGTTACAAAGAATTCAGTAATGTTTCATTTTAACTGCGCTTGGCTAGGTCCTTACCTGCATTTTCAGCAAGTTTTTCCAACATGACTTGAAAAAAAACTTTGAAACTTTCCTTTTCCTCTAAGTTAGATAAACCTAAACACAGTAGAAAAGCTTTGAAAATTGTTACAGCCAGTACATCTGAGCTCGTGTGAAAGCATTTTGCTGTGATACACAGGATAAGCACAAAAGGGAAAGTCATGTTAATCTATAGTTTACATGTACACTTATGTTTTCTTTATGTAAGTTATTATGAAGTTATTGTCATTATCTACAAAAGTTTTTCACTGTAAGCCACTTATTTTCAAGTTGGCAACTTGGATCTAATACAACTTTTCTTTGGTTTTCTTTCTTCCTTCTAGCTGAAGCTAGTGCTGCCACCAGGGACTCCATCCAGCTCCTTGACCGAGAGGCTGCTGAAACAAAATGCTGAGCTGACGGGCTTTGTCAGCAAACTGAGTGAAGAAAAGAATAATTTGAGGAATGCTATTATGAAACTGGAAGAACAACTGAAAAGTTACCAGCACAGACAACCTTCTGGAGACTACGTATGTCTTTAGTGGTACTGATATAATGATGTATATATAGGCATGAAAGTATTGTTCTTTGTCCTAGTCACCTAAGTGGGAATGATCAAGCCGTCTGTCTTTTGACTGCCCCCTGCAGAGTAAATGGGTGTGAGTTATTCTTGTCCTGTGGTCAGTATATCTCTGCTCATGCTGTTTACAGTAAACTTTGTGATTTTACCCAGCTTCTTTTTAACTGCTCTTTTCTTTTAAATTCCATGCGCTTCTCTTTTTGATCTGTATCTCATCACCATGATGATGAGTAGCAAACAGATCCAGGTAGCTTCAAGATCATAAAGCTGGTATCATCTTTTTTTTTTTTTTTTTTTTTTTTTTGATAAGCTGTATTTTTCTAGGATATTGATCAGGCTCCTAAACTCACTGCTTCTGAGGTGTTAGAATGCAAGAGTGGCCTCATATCCAATCAGTGGGTAATTTTATCATTAATTTTATGAGCTCTCCACCAAACCAATGACTGGAATGATACAGTTCAAGTTTCTCCAAACTGTGTGGTTCAAATTTACTTCCTTTTGTCTTCAGTCTTCTAGACACTCATCAGATGTTGGAATTAATATCGATACTCTTGTTGCCTCTGAGAAGGAAATCTGGAACAGAGAAAAGCTGTCACTACAGAAATCTTTGAAACAAGCTGATGCAGAGCTCTCCAAGCTGAGAGCAGAGCTCAGGAGCGAAGCTTTCCTCAGAGAACTGGGATCAGATTCTGAAAATGCTGTTTTAAGGGTAGGAAAACTTTGTTGTCCGCATACTAACTACAGCTGCTTTTTTTTATTTTGATTTGGGCAGATTTATCATTGTGTTCACTCTATTTATTCATATATAAACAGATACTCAGTTTTTAAATTTTCATCCTCAGATACCTGACTCAGTTTTTCTCCCCAAGAATGGAGTTGTCCTTTCATGTATGCTCATATTTCCTGCTGCTCAGGTGACCGTCAAATTACAAAACTACATTTAACAAGTGTGAGCAGCAGTACAGTCTTCTCTGTGACAGTGAAAAATGAATAATCACAGAAATACTATAGGAGTAATGATGTCCAAAAGTCTTAAAACTGTAATCATTCTTGGAGCTTATGGGACCTTTTTTTTTTCCCCCTTGTTGTAGAGAATTTATGGCAAATACCTACGAGCAGAGAGCTTTCGGAAAGCTCTCATATATCAGAAAAAATATTTGCTGCTGTTACTAGGCGGATTCCAGGAGTGTGAAGAAGCCACGCTGGCCCTCATTGCACGAATGGGTGGACAGCCTTCCTACACAGACCTCGAAATCATCACTCATCATTCAAAGGGTTTTACAAGATTTCGCTCTGCAGTCAGAGTGTCCATCGCAATTTCAAGGTAAACTGGAGGAAGTTAAGTTTTTGAACAAATAGGGCTGTGACGTTTAATATACAGTTTTCTAGCTGTAGTTGAATCTAGAACTTGTCATGTTTCATCCTGTTTAAATTACATATTTTTGGTAGTCATGAATAGAGTAGATACTGTGTAGGGCAACAAGTTGAGCAGAGCATAGGCAAAATCTGCAATAGGAATAAGCAGACATCGTAGCTGAAAAGGACTCTGTATTAGATAAGCAAAGATGGAGTATATTAAAGTCATAATATTAGGGGGGGGAAAACTGTTAGCAATTCGAGGGTATGCCCTTACTTACAAAGATATTTTTTGCAGCTTGATTTCCTTTAAAGGTTAAATTCTTACACGTAAATATAATACAGATCTGTGAACTAATTTTATCCATGTAGGCAGTCCTTTGAATTCACAAGACTTTAGGTCTCAGACTGAGGATGAATAGGAATAAATGAGGAAGAACAAGTGAAGGTTATTGCTGCATAGTACTGCCATGTTGCTTGCAAAACTTCTTCAGAAAGGTTTGAACCCTCAAGCACTTCTGTTTGCTGTTGATCTGAGCCTTCTGTGCAGTGTAAATGCAAGAGAACTATTCATGTACCTGTTGTGAGGCTTTTACTCATAGTTATATAGCTCTGTGGTTATAATTCTGGGGACGTGACAGGGCAAAAATTGTATTTAGTATAATTTTTAAATGCTGATGCCCTGTTGCTTCATGGCTTAAGCTATTTGCTGTCCACTTAGACTTATGCAGCACCTCTGGAATCACTGGAATTGCAGAGGTGAAGCTGAAAGCAGATTTGGACAAAAGATGTTTTTCTTAGGGATGTGTATAAGGATCTCTTCTACTCAAGCTTCAGGTTTTTAGATGCCCATCCATTAATTTGCTTGCTGTTTTAAGAAATTCTTATGCCTTCTAGAATACAGCAAGCAGGTTATTTTTAGCTATTTCATTTATCAATAATCAATGGTTTTTTAAAATTTGAATTGCAGAATGAAGTTCCTGGTTCGTCGATGGCACAGAGTTACAGGCTCTGGTATACTATGTATCAATAGGGATGTCTTTAGCCAGAACACAGGTAAATCATAGTCCAGTAATGACTGAAAAAATGGTATTCACAAGTCACACCGCTGCTTAATGGAGTTGGGTCTTCATTTGTATTTCCTCATGTGGAATGAGTGGGATGCTGTTCCCCCTTCCTTTTGCTATAATTGCTTGAATTAACCTGTTTCTCAGGTTTCTGAGAGTTTCCATGCTCAGCACAGACTTTCTCATGCTCAGCACAGGCTGCTTGCTTTTCAGGCTTGTTTTGCTCTGTTGTGGGTGGGATTAAAAAAAATTATGGCAACTTTCCGTATGGAGTGTGTTTGCAAAAACAATTTTAGCTGCGTCCTTGGGTTTCTCAGAAGAGATCTGCACACCCAGTTCTGAGAGGGGGTGCTGAGGACAGGGACGGACAGGGGAATTGTAGCAGCTGCTGGACCCTGCAGTGATGACAGAGCTTATTGACCAGCCCTCAGGCCTTTTCCTCAGAACAAAAGAGTGTCATTCTTTTGTTACAGCTTAAAAGTTTTGGAAATCTGATTTTCTGTTTGCTTTTTGGTACGAGCCTAAGGAGAATCAGAAGCTTCATCATTAATTCGTGGCTGTCTAGGTCTGCACTAAAACCCTGTCCTGCTCAGTCTGTGCGAGTTTTCTCATTAACACCAGCGAAGCCAGGATTTCACCTCTGGTTTTCTCTGAAGCAGACTGAAAGTGGTCTGCATTTGTTAAACACTGTTTTTGTGAATGCAAACAGAAAACTCGCACTTTCGATTCCCAGTAAAGTGCAAAAGATGTTACTCTCTTTAGTTTTCAAGCTGTTGCTTTTTTTATTTCTAGGTAATGAATTACGGCCTGATGCATTCTCTGGTGGCATGGACCTTTATGGAGAACAAAGGCATTCCTATAGATCCAGGTCAGACATGGAGTCTCCTAGATCTCCTGTAAACTTTCACCATAAGTACGTTTTATTTTAGATTATTCTTCTCTGTGAGAACACTGTTTTACTAAGTGAATGCATCAGTGCTTACTGCTAAGGTTTGTAATCTTTGATGCCAGAAGATTGTTTTTTAAACTTCTTTTGTAAGGATACATAGCAGATTACACCTTAGGCTTTCAGTGTGTGGTTACTTACCACCTGATCAAGGCCAAAGCTCGCAGCCTTCTGCTCTCTGATTTATGTCATGTTCTTGGAACTGGTGGTAGGTCACTGGCTGGAGCTACAGTTATCTACGTCTGTAGAGTCTAGGCTTCGCGACCAAGTGAACCTGTCCACCTTTCTGGTTGGCAGCAGAGCACGGCATGGAGAGGTGCTGCCTCAGGTGCACTCAGCCAAAAGAAGGGAAAAGCAGGGCCAGGAAAAAGCAGGGCCACTTGCTGGGGCTGGGGCAGGCTGTGGGGCTGCTGCGGGCTGGGAGGGATTGCCACAGCCTTGTGGCCAGAGCGTGGGTGGAAGCTGCTTGGTAGCTCCATGCTTGTTCTTGTTTAAACCCTTGTGGTTGGCTTGTACTAAGCTGTGATACCAGAGGAATCGGTCAGATGCCAGTGAAACCAGGTGTCTTTCATCAAAAGCAACATTTTTATAAGCACTGTCAGCCTTTGATGAGTTTACGTGGAGTTGGGAGCTCAGATTTTTACTGAAGATCAGATTTTAGCCATTTTGGTTTTTCATTTTTATATAAACCACCTCAACATTTGTAATCTTATTTTGTGGCAACCATAACAGTTTACATGGAAAAAATCTTTGATCTATTTTAGCCACATTTTTAATTCTAGAGAGTAATGAAGAGAGACAGAATCCTGTAAAGATGTCTGTGTCCTTGTTCACACAAGCTTCTAAATAGAAAAGCAAACCTGAGTTTACCATGGCTTCTGCTGCTGTCTCAGCAGGAATTTGCTGGTCAGTCGTTGTCCCAGGGAAATGCAGCATCAAATCAGTAGAAGGAAGGGGAAGCTGGGAAAAGTGGTTTCTCTGGGGCAGGCAGTGTGATGACTTGGGCAGTAAATGGCAGGGAGGCTACATGGGTACGGTGTGCTGGCTACCCCTGGGTAAGTTAAGGGACGTGCAGTCAGTACTGTGTCTGCCGATACTTTTGTTTTACTTCAAACTTTGTTTTTTTTAAAACATCTGTGGTGTTCTGCCCCTAGGCTCCACGGTATGCATGCCGATTTAAACCCAGCCTCTTTCACCTGTTCTCAGCTGCAGAACTACGATCCTGAGCGAGCTTTAACAGATTATATCAATCGGCTGGAAGCACTACAAAGGCGACTTGGCAGCATGCAGTCAGGTAAGGGCTGGGGCAGTCCTCCCCATGACTCTGGGTAGCACAGGGCTCAGTTCCACGTCAGAAAGCATGTGCTGGTTCTCCAAGATCTGTAACAAACGGCTTTGAATTTAGGCATTTTCAGCCTTAAACAAGAGGCTACTCTGAGATGTAGCAAAAAGCTCATTAAGAAAATTGTAAAATTCTTTGAAGGGAGATACACAGCTGTGCTTTAATTACAGGTTTTTAGGTCATTGGTAATGCTTTAACTTTCCCTGATCTCGAATGAATGTGCAGCAAGGATTCAGTTTGCATCCTATTACGATTTTAAGCTAGAGGAGAAAAATGTACCCAAGAGACTGGGATGTGGGAGTACAAGGGGATTTCGTCTCCTACCACTTTGCTTCCCAAAGTTACAGCCTTTTTGTCCCATAGATGATAGTAAATTTTGTGCTGCAAAAGGAATACATCAAGAAAATTATCAATGGGATATAATTTATCAAACTTGGGTTTTGCAGTTACTGTATTAAAGTCTTGCTTCAGCATAAAATCCATCATTTGAGGAAGTTTTGTTCTTGAAAGATTACCCATGGGAAATCTTTCATGCTTCTTCAGCTGAATAACATGCCATTTGGGAATCCTCAAGTAATCTTAATGGAAATCTCTCCATCTCACAGGTTCAACTTCGTACACTCAGCTGCACTTGGGTATGAGAAGATAATAATGCCCTTTCAACATCTCTATCACTGGCAGTGATGTTAATGGATTGCCTTCTCTAGATCTGTGCTCTTTCTATGCTTCTGTACAATGTGTATATCGTGGGACCAATATGAACGCAGCTATACAATTGTATACAGTTCCATCCTGGCACACCCACGCAGACTGGGATTTATGTATATAGGCACTTTGCGATCATGGAAGAAAAAAAAAACCCCACAACCAAAAAAACCCCTCAAAACACCCAAACAACGAAACCCCACCTCATTAAATTACATGTATATTTGTGGAATGCTAATTTAAATGATTAACTTATCAAGTGTGTATTTATCAAAAGGGTGCGAAGATGAAACTTGTGTATTAATGAAATTGAGCTACATTCAGCAAAGTTTACTTGCACTTTTTCTGGCAAGGCTACTGAAGTTACATGACTCTCATAATATTTGCTACTGGCAGTGCAGACAGAATATCACTTGTAGAGACCTATTTTTGTAATGGTAGAAGTTTTGAATTTTATGGGTATTTTGTCAAAGTACTGAAATAAAGACGACTTCATGCTTTAACTGTGTTCAAGAACCACTCCCTTATTCCCACGGAAAAGGTTGCTCCTCCTACTTGCGGCAGCTTTACTTTTCTGGATTCCAAGACACTGCTGCTAGTGAGGAGAGGACAGGTACCAGCCTGGCTCCTGAAGACCCTGGTCACATCCCGGGGGGCTGCAAGGGAAGACTGTTGCACTCCCACCATTGCTGTGCCTGATGGCAACACCCCCATTATGGTGAGCACTGATGAAGGGGGGGTAAGCTCTTTGCAAGACCCACTCTTCTTCATAAAGCTTTTCAGAAGTGACAGGGTAGAGCACAGAAATCTGTCACAAGAAGACTTTTTATAAATGTAATTCAAAGTTCCTGTAACCCAGAGCTCGTTACTATTTATCATTGCCACTCTTGAATTAAATGCCATTTCACAGTCCTGCATTAGTCATTACAAAGGGGGACAAAATTCAGCCGTTTCACTTAACTTTTGACCATTTTATACACAAACATGTTATTTACCAAATCAACATTTGTATTATCAGTTACTTTCACACTTAACATCAAGCTTCCAGAGATCACTACTTTCAGAAGGCTTTTTTAAAGAATTATTTTTTTTTTCTTTCTGAACCTAAGCATTTTACAACTGCTTTCATGTTAGACATTTAAGTTGTTCGTTCTCAGAAAAGACTTCTCTGTGAACAATTTGCCTACTGCTCAGCTGTACAGTAACATTTTTTAGAAATAATTAGCCAAAACCATACCTTGTTCGCTTGGAACAGAATCACAAACATTCCCCTGCAGTGCCTGTTCCCTGACAGATGTACTGGAATTGGACAGAGGTACAGTACGCAGTCTTAACCTCTTACTATCTGTGGAAAATAATCTTCAATTATCTTTCCAAAGCAAACAGTTCTGTTTAGAGAAATTACTTATTTCTTCACCTTGAAGAGCTGGCATGCACCTTAAAAGTGTTACACCAATAAAGACACTTTTTCTTTAAAAATGCAATGAGAAATGTGTAGAACAAGCAATTATACACAGCAGCATTAAATGATGTCACCAAACAAAATTGATGCAAAGACTTTGCATTTGGTAATTATTGTTGCTTTCTGTTAACAGTAGCTGCAACAGCTTCCATTTGCCACCCATTTTGTGACAGTTTTCTTCAAAAGTCTCTTAGTTTACACAAGTAAGGTTTTAGCTACAGAATTTACAGTGACCTCCTCTTATATCTGATAATGGGGTTATTAGGGGTGTGTATCATTGTTGTATAATTTATAGTTGGAAAATAGTCATTGATGAGATCAAATTCATACAAACGCAGCAAAGTAGACCAAATAGTCTTAATCTGAACATAAGCAAAGTTTTCTCCAATGCAGCGATGACGGCCTAGGAGGAAAGCCATAAACAGCAGTTTAGAATACATATTATCAAACCACTTTTGACAACAAGTTAACTTTGAAAGTTTTACGCAGCCAGTAATTGCTTCTTTCTAAACAACAGGAGGCTCTGATGTTGCACACAAACCATTATGGAACTCTGATGCACCGAAGTCTTGTTTATAAAAACTGTCATTGTATAAAACATTGAGAGTCATTTGAATGAGATTGTGTTGTTCTGTGTTCACCACAAAGCATTAATTCACGTACTGCCGGAGAAGCATTTGCAACACAGAGAAAAGATGCTGACTTTAACCCTGCTGTGGTGACATTTGCAGACTGTTGGGCATGGAGTCACAACTGCCACATTTTTGCTGTGCCTAAAACTGACTTTGTATTACCAGGTTTTTACCTTGACTTGAAAAGACAAGTCAAATATCACACATGCTGACCTAATTTGTTCTGATTGCTACTTTGAGTGATATATACAGCTATTGCTCAATTTACTTCATTCTTTTAACAGCGCTTTCACATAAAGAAAACTTTCAGGTGGGAATAGAAAGGAAAAAATAGATCCTTGGGCACTACAGTGTGGGGAGGTGCTGTACAAGATGACCAGTGTGAGCTACTTCAGTACTCAATCGCTCAGGAAAGTGCTGTGTTCTCTTACTCACCAGCGCCAAATGGAATATATGCAAATTTCTCTCCAGCTGCTGGGTTATCCTGGAGATACCGGTCAGGCTTGAACTCTAGAGCATCCTTCCAGGAGTCCCTGAGTCTGTGGTTAACAGTGGGAGAGACACAGACCTGATGGCCAGGGGGAATATTATATCCAGCGACAGTCTGCAAGAGAAGAGACAAGACTCCACACGTGACAAAACTTCTCCATTTTTATTTTTAAAGTGTTA
Organism: Falco punctatus; assembly: GCF_963210335.1. Lineage (NCBI taxonomy): Eukaryota > Metazoa > Chordata > Aves > Falconiformes > Falconidae > Falco > Falco punctatus. Next base: position 76,098,428 of record NC_137583.1, read on the forward strand.
ACTGAAGTGTTGTATCATGACGCTGGAATTTCCAGAGATTTTGCCTAAGCTCATTTACAATAAATGCAGCTTCATACTTCATTGTTTCACTTGTACAGGGCACAATGTGCAAGTAGTTGCAGGAACCTTTAACAAGGCTGGCACTTCTACAGAAGGGTTTTTTAAAAAAAAGTGTTACCTTAAATTTATTGAAAGCATTTGTTATGAGAGGAACAATTGTTTAAATAATTATTTTACTTTCTTATTTGTACAAACAGCAAGTTTAAGTACAAGCCAAATTCTTCCAAGATAACTACTAAAAGTAGCTGGCAAACAAAAAGTATCTTTAAATGGTAGCACCAAACTAAGCTCCAGTGAGACTGATGGAAGAAAGGGTTAGTTCTGCTGAAGAAGACATGTGCACACGTGGCTGTTACCAGGTCCCCCCAAAGCCTTCCCTTCTCCAGGCTGAACAAACCCTGTTCCTTCAGCCTCACAGGACAAGTGCTGCAGTCCCCTGCCAGCTTGGTGGCCCTCTGCTTGCTTCACTTCATCAACATGTTGATTGCTGGGGGCCAGAGGGGTCGAAAACTGGATACAATTTCAGCGGAAGGTAACAACTACCAAGTTCAATGTATTCATTGCTTTCCTCAATCAACACCAGCTACACTCCCACTGATACAACCCAGGCAGACATCAGCTCCCCTCCCTCTCAGCAAACACTGCTCACTCATGTTTTCCATCTGCCACCTGGGACACCCCCCACCGGGCCTTTTCCAGCCCCATTCTACTGAAGTGAAGTCGGCTCCAAGGAGCATACTCACCTGGGGAGCTCTGGCCATTCTCATGATGGTCATAATAGGAGGTCTAAGCCTTAAAGTTTCTTTTAGACAGCGATCCAGCAAACTGAGATCCTTGAGCTGAATATAGAGAAAACGATGTATCAAAATAAAGTCAAGTTTATTCAACACAAACAAAATGTTTTTTATACCATGTAAAACTAAATTTAAAAAAAAAACAGAGTAAGCAGCTCATATTTACATGTACTTCATTAGCTATCCTGATGGGGTTTTTTCCCCAATTTGATTTGATTAAGAAGGAAAAGTCTCTGACCAGTGCAATCAAATAGGACTAGTTTCCTTCTAATTTGTCTCATGAGTGTTTTCTGACACCTAATTAAAGCACAGAGTCACACTGCATCCCTTTCCTCAGTGGAAATATGAAGCTCTTCCTCCTCTACAGAACTACTGTTTCTTAAATAGACATTGTAGGAACTGTAATTTCCTTAACACCAATTTAAAAAAAAAACACAACAAAACAGTAGCAAGCCGCGTATTTCTTTGGAGAGGAAGAAATAATATTGGCAAACAGTGTTATGACAGTGACAGCGACACACTGATTCTAACACAAAGCACATGACTATTTCACGTTTGTTTGTTGTTGTTTATCTTTCTAAAGAAGCATTGAGAAGTATAAAAATACCCAGCAGCAATACCGTAACATACAAACCTGCTCGTAAGTTAATGGTGGCAGGTCATCCCCACAAACTGCTTTTTGTTCTGCGTAGCACTGTTCCTGTATTGATTTGTCTCTGGCTATGAAGAAGCCAAGCCAGGCACTAGTGGTGGAGGATGTGTGCTGCCCCGCTAACAGCAAACCGATAAGCATTCCAGCAATTTCATCATCTGTCAGTGGACGGCCATCCCTAGGTTAAAGGGGGTTATGTTAGAACTTCATTTGATCAGTTTTCCAGTTACAGCAGCATTTACAATTTCTTCTAATGTATTTCTTTCTCCTCCTTCTATTTTGTTGCCTACCCTATATGGAGCAGCAAAAGCTCTAAGGGTAGGGAGAAGGGAGAACAGAGGGAGAGACACATTCTGGGAGCCTTAAAGAAAATCATTACCGAACAGCCAGCAAAGAGAAAGGAAACAACCTCATGACCAGCGATGAAAATCACAGAAATCTGAACAGCCATTAACAAGTAAGGTTTCTAAGCTGTTTGACTACAGCTAGGACCAATTTCTGGCGACAAAAACGGTTCAGACCATGAGGGAATATTTCTTTTTTTTTTTTTTGGTAGACAGTTTTAACTGAATAGTTCAAAGCTAAGGTAAAACATCTATAAATGCTAAGTCTTCAAACCCTTGGCTTACTTGTACGAAGCATCAAGTAGAGTCTGGAGCATGTCATCCTCCTTTTCCTCAGACTTTCGACGTTTCTGGATAACCTTGTAGAAAATATTCTTTATTTCTTTGTGCGCTCGATCTCGACGTCTGCAATTAAAAACACTTCTATTATCAACTTTATACAATGCAACACAAAAAATGCTTAAGAGGATTTATTGGGACATCTAGAATAGCTTACGAACAAGAACGTGGGGAGGGGGATCCAAACAACAAAGATGTTTAGATAAGATGCTTAAGTTGCTTCATCTGTTATTTCTGGTACCTGAAGCTTGGCAGAGGCAGCCAACCTGGCAGAAGCCAGGCAGCGTGAGTAAAGCCCCCATCTAGATCCGCATACAGCTGAGCCACCTTCTCATTCAGCAAACTTCTTATTTCTTTCCCATGTAAGCAACGACTTGCTGTCAAGATGATAAGTTCGGAAAAGGCTTCAAACAGGTCTGAGGAAAGGTTTGAAAAAATGTTACTGAAGATGCATTTCAGGCGAGATGTTATGCTCTACAGGTTTATTTTTATTTTATAGAAGAGAAAAATAAGTAACTGGACACAGATTTTATGAGTTTTAGATTGTTTTACTCCGAGAACGGAGCATCTGATTTTAAATTTCTGTGTGTCTGTCAGGTCTGTCTTTAATCAACACTTTAATTGCTGATTTCAACAGCTTTTTTCTGAAGTATTCCTTTCTAGAAATTTTTCTAGGAGAGCTAGTAAACCTTCCAAAGTAAGCCATGCAGCACAAGCTCAATCCTTAACAAACATAAAGGAAGTCATATGAAAACTTAACCTTGAAACCCAGATGCATGAGAAACCAGTTATAGTTTTGCTGCTCACTGATTTGTCTTTATATAATATTTATACTTTTAAGCATAAAACTCTGTATTATCACATTCTATATATAAATTATATACCTCCAAAATAAATTACAACCATATTACATTAAAATATACAAGTGTTATATAAATGTTACCAATTTAATTAAAATATATATGTTTAAATAAATAATATTTATGACACTGTTATGCCACTGCGGGCTTGCAGAGCAGGATCTTTTCCTAGGGACTAAGTGGTTACACTGGGCTGACTCAGATCGTGCGAAATGAGGATGGTTCAGCCAGGCCGCAGGTACACTCTCCATAAGCTGACTAAGCAAGCAAAAGTAAGATAATGCGTCACTCCTTTCAGTGATTCTCTGAGCAACTTTATTCTTCAATAGCCTTAAATTTCATTAAACAAAATCTGTATTTTGCACATTTCTTCCGATGTTAGGTACAGTTTTACCTATGTCATTTTTAATTTCTTTACTATTGCAGTAAATAATTTACAAAACCATACACTGCATTGGCCTTAATGCCTTCCCAGAAAACTGGTGGAAAAACGCATCTGATCTCACTTACTTTTTTCTCCACTCTCTCCCCATGCTTTGAAATACTCCTTTGTTTCTTCTTCAATCATAGATACATGCTGTTTAAACTGGGCAATATTTAGCCCAGTTTTGAGCATCTTCTTCTGTTCCAAAAATACCTAGAGGAACCAAGACAGAAAAAGTGGTCAGTACAAGGTTCATCATACTGATGTAATTAACAACTTATTATCATTTGTACTATAAGAACATACAGAATTAAAAAGAGATTGTGATTAGGACTGCAGTGTACAACAGACACTTAAATTTAAATAACAGGTACTATTCTAGTTTTCACCTTCTTTGTTTTTCAAGCAAAAGTTTAGCAACATCCAAGTAAAATACAGTTCTCTCTCTTGCAGTACCAGAACAAAAAATAAATCTGAGAATCTTTGTTAAACTTTATCCCTGAAGATACAAGAAACATTCAAGACTGAAATATGGAACACGCTTCAGATACATGACCATAAATGTAATGAAACCTGTCCTTGCAAAGTCTGGATTCAGTCTGTGTTCCTTGTGACGTGCCCTCCTTGCTTCCTCTCCCCAACAGCATCAATCTTCTCTCACGCAGTTAACACCCTACCTCTGGTCCAGAGATACACCTTTTTTCAAAGGCCCTCTGACCTCACTGCCCAGGAAGTCAGACACAGAAGCAGGAAGCAAACTGCCTCCTAGAAAAACGGTGAGCTTCACGTCTTTCTCACCTCTTCCTCTTTTCCTTTGAACAGACTCAAAGCTAACAAACCTACTGGTAAAAAGCCCATTATTTGATGAGAACCATTCAATGGATTGATAGGACACTGGCTCAGAAAGTTATCTGATTAATTTTTAAGCCCTGATTACAAATGAGGGCATCTGAACTACAGATCTGCACTGCACCATGAGTAATATGCCAAAAACCATCTTCCCACCAAGGGCTCTGCATGTCCTATAAAGTTATTCACAAAACAAAAGGCATAAAAAGAAAGGTTACTTCCTAGAAACTGCTCAAAAGAGTGAATGCAGTGGGGACTCCTCCAGCCGTCTGTCAGAGGGTACACGTGCCAGAGAGCAGAGACAAGCACATTGTCCCTTACAACACACTAGCCAATCTCCATCTCCAGCCTGACAGAGACAGGAATGACACGCAGGAGCAGACTCGTCCTCTGCCATTTCAGCATCTCTCAACACAAAACTATCAACAAAAGGCTCGAGGGGAGGAGACAGAGAGTGAATGTGACTTGATATATAGACTATGTATATTAACCAACAATTACCAGAATTACTTCCTTTTAAAGAGTAAGGGGTGGTGCTTCTACACGCATGACTGAAAGTCACTGAAGAGACAGAGACTTGGCAGCTTGAGCAGAGAGAAGGGGGCCTGAAAAGAAAGTTCTGAATGATCCATCAATGCTAGAACGCCAATGAAAGTTTGAATGTCTCTCCAACTGCCCTCCCAGCAGGTGTCTGAAATGAAGTCGTGGTGGTAGCACTATGCAAAAAAACAGCTCACTACTAGCAGAATGAATTCTGGCCACAACCCAACATGCTACCTCTCCAGCTTCGCATCAGAAAACACACAACTAGAAACAATCAGTGGATGTCAAGAGCAAAGTCCCTGCATCTCCTCAGCTGTGGAAAAAAGTAGCCTAGGCAATTTTCTTAGAAACCTGGATCTGCAAAGATAAAAAGGAAGAAGTCCATTTAATATCAAAGGTATGAACTAAATAGACTTATCCACAGACACTCAAGACTGACCAACTGTCCTGGCTTCAGCTCGGACAGAGTTGAATTTTCTTTTCAGTAGCTGGTACAACGCTGTGTTTTGGATTTAGATTTTTAGCAACATTTCAGATGTTGCTAAGTAATGCTCATACTAAGTCAAGGACTTTTCAGTTTCTCAGGCCCTGCCAGCAAGAGGGCTGGAGGGGCACAAGAAGGTGGGAGGGACCACAGCCAGGACAGTTGACACGAGCAATCCAAAGGGATATTCCATACCACAGAACATCACGCTAAGTATATATAAGCTGGGGAAGTTGGCCAGGACCTTGTGATTGTTGCTCGGGGACTGGTTGGGCATCGGCCAGCGGGTGATGAGCAACTGTACTGTGCATCACTTGGGATTTTTTTTCCCTTTTTGGATTTTATTCCTCTCTTGCTCTCTCCTCTTTTCATTACAATTGTTATTATTTTTCATTTTATTTCTATTGTTAAATTGTTCTTATCTCAACCCACAAGTTTTACCTTTTTCCCAGTTCTCCGCCCCAACCCACCAGGGAGGCGGTGAGTGAGTGAGCAGCTGTGTAGTGCTTAGTTGCTAGATGACATTAAACCACAATACTGAGTAATATGGAAATATTAATCTCTTGACTAAAGCAGAACTCAAACACACCCTAGGGGAAAAAACTCTAGAAAAAGACTCGTTTCAGATAAAAAGCAGTATATGGTGGATCAGTGAGGTAGGCCTTAATCATCCCTATATACCTGAAGAACATAATTGTAGGAAATGCCTATTTCCAAGGAGCTTATAGAAAATTTTATGAAACTGCTGAAGGATGAGATTAGATCCCATCAAAGAACTAGCTCTTGAATGAAGACAGACCTTCAAATCCATCCATGAACTCTAGAGTGTGAAAGCAAAAGTCAGAACAGGTGTAATAAGTGGATGAACTGTCACAGAATTAAGGACAAACCAGCACTTTTTATTTTCAAGCAGACATCCCACGACAGTCGGAATCCAAAGAGCAAGCACAACACCAAGAAAAACTGGCTGACTTAGCAGTCGACATCTGATTCATAGACACTTTTCTGAAACTAGCATATACCAGAGAAGAACATGAAAGATGCACTGCAGAGAATCATGTACCCTCTACACTCAAGCAGCTCCAAAAGATCCACAACTCCATCCCTGACTTTTTGAGGAAGACCTCCAACTGTCAGAACTGGCAAAACAAGTCCATTAGAATGGCCCCACTTGTGGAAGAGGTCTCCTAGGACACAAGAAGCGATCTACTTGTCATCCAGGCTGCGGTCCTGCTAGTTTCATTCACGAAGGGATGGGAGAGGCTACTCAAACCCATCAAGTGCAAAAAAACCCCAACAACCAAACAATCCTGCCCCCAAACTTTTGTGACACTGTCCACCCACCATTTAACATTTCCCGACAAAGCAGGCGACTAGTAAGTTCTCCTTATTTGCTAAATGGAAGTTGTTGGTAATTAGTTGTAAATGAGATTTCCAAAAGAATGGGGTAAGAACAAGATACATTCTTTGTGAATCCCTGCAAAATGCCAGTGTGGAGGAAAAGAGACTAGTGCCCCATAGGCACATAATTAAGAGGGCAACAATCACTGCAAGTATCTTCAGCAGGGGACAGCGAAGGGGCACGCAAAGGAGGAAAAGTACTGATGGCTGTAGAAACTATTACCAGTTATATGATCGCATTTATACGAACAAAATGAAGCCATAACCAAAAACCCCAAAATACGGTGTATCACAGCGCTGTTTCTGCCACCAGATTACTCTGTTCTACAACAGGCTGCAAACGCCAACATACACTGAACACAGTCCCAGTGGAGCAAGGCCATCCACAGAAAAGTTGGCTTCTGCCGCTTAAGGGTCTGTCATGACAGCAACGTGAACAAATAAGAAAGTAGCCAACACGTAGCTCAGAAACAATGCCACACGACACAGCATTCCAGACCCAGGCAGACTGTATTCAGCGAACATATACAGACTGATTTCTGTTTGAGCAAGACAAACTTTGTGGTGCAAACTGTCAAATTAATACTCCCGTATCTAGATTTGGCATGGCATAAATGAAAAATTATCACTCTTAAAGCTCTCTCAGAAGGAAGACCTAAACTTGCTCGTAAGGGAAAAGTAAACTGTGGCCAATGGTGCTGTAAGGGAAGGAAAAATGAAGAGACTCATTTACTGGTTTTTCCTCTATGGTGGGATTAGATGGTTTCAACAAGAAAAAATAGCATCCATACTGACAAAGGGCCATGTAGTAAATAAACCAACCTAAACACATTCAGTCTTGATTATTCAACCAGGACAATTTACCAACAATATGCCAGAACTGCATATGAACACACAACTCCATCATACAGAGCCAAGAGCTCAGGGCTGCCTACTCAGAATTTAAATTATGCGACTTTTCTACTCATACTTAAAATACATACCATATTAGGGACATCATAAGCAACTCCCTTGCCAAAAACTGGTGTGGTCAACCGAGAGTATACATCCTCTGCATTCAAATCTTCATTTTTACTATTGAAGAGTAGAGCAGCTGCATCACTACCCAGTAAGTATGTGAATGTCTTGCCAACCATTGTGAAACTGAAGACAGGTCCATACTAAGAAAGGAAAAAAAGTGGCAACAATTTATTTTAAATATGAACAACACAAATTATTAAATTCATTTCTCTATATATACAGGCTGCCAGAAATCACTTGCTCGCCTAGGAAGTATCTAGAGATTTAATCAGAATAGAAATATTTTAAGCCATACTTAAATTCTGTTCTCAATATATTTATTAGCGATACCTAACGTTATAATGAACACACGTGATCTTGCATATTTTAAAACCATTTAGTTTTAAAAATGTAAATGAAAGACCAATTACACTACAGAAACTAGCAGGGTAATTAAAGCACATATAGCCTCCAGTAACCTACAAACACAGTCTCAAAAAATTCCGGATTTGGAGTTATGCATAAATAATTAAGAGCAACAAAAGATTTTGAAGTTTAAAGGTCATCTTCAGCAGATCTTCATGTACCAAATTTGCCTCTCTCTAAGCTAACCAAGCTAATATTGAAGCTTATGACTCTAGAAAGTTTTAGACATTGTGAAACAGATCAATAAATCTTCTTTTATTGGAATTAAGGCTGTACTGCCTTAGTTCATTTATTTTGGGCTGTTACAGTATAAAACCTACTAAGGTTTTATACACCAGCCCCTGTAACATTGGTGAGGGACTTAAAATTCATCAAATTGGCTGCAGAGGTGATCAGCTACATTCCAGCCTGGTCACAGATTAATAGAGCGAGATTAAAAGTTCCCAATTTAGGCATGAAATAACATCATGAAAATGGCTTTTTAATTAAGTTGTGATTTGGCTATGAACATTACCCAAATACACAAACATATTTTTAAACCTGAATCATAAGAGATACCTCAAAAAACATTATTTCTCCAACAGCAATGTACATAAAAAGATCTGAAGAAACAAGAGTCTACCCTGCACACTCCATTTCCACATTCGAGGTGGTAAATGAGAATTATTGATTTTACACAGACTCCAGACAGAGAATGTCGTAAATACACAGAAATATTTTAGCATATGCTCAGCCAGTCACATGGGAAACACACCTACCTTGTCATAAGCATTTTCCAAAAATTCAATGGGACTTTTTCCAAATGCAATTGCATGCCCAAGGAAAGGGATGCTTGATGAAATGTAAGGTGGGTGTTTCTGAGGAAAAAAAAATAGAAAAATAATTACTGAAATTTGTGCAGAAAGTAGTAAGATTATGTCCATTTACATAAAAACTAAACACAGAGGAGACGCTAGACATGTTCTGTTTAAACTCTTTTGTGAAAACGCCAACCGTGGAAAAGTGATTTTCTTTTCTTTTTTAAATAGAGTAAGAGCAAGCCGCATTTAAAACCAGCAGAGGTTGAAAGAAAATAAATACAGCTAAAGATGCTTACTAAGGGGCGTCCGAAAGCCAAGCACGAGGGTACCGCAGCTGGGACGGCGGCGCTCAGCGGCAGCGTTACCGGCCCGGCCGGGAGCCGCACGCCCGAGGGGCGCCGCCTTCAGCCGCTCCCGCCCAGCACCGCCGCCTCGTGTGACACCGCCGGCCGGGCGCAGCCGGGCGCAGGCACAACCCGGCACAGGGCTCCGGTCACACACCGTCCCCGCGGCTGCGGGCGCCCCCCGGCCCGAGCCGCCTCCCGCACGCCCGGGCTGCGCCCCCCGCTGCCCTGCGCCCCCAGGGCGGCTACACAGGGGAGCGGCCCCCCCGGCCCTGCCTCCGCTCCCCGCCCGGCTCGCCCGGGCCGCTCCCGGGCCCCGCGGTGGCCGCCCCGGCCCCCGCCTGCCCCCCGCCCCCCGCCTGCGGCGCCGCGCCCCCCGCGCCTACCCCCTGGTCGGAGCCGGCGTGGCGCCGGTAACCCAGCTGCAGCAGGTAGCCCAGGCTCAGCGCGAAGGCGGAGGCGGCCAGCACCAGGGACAGGGGGTTGCCGACGGCCACCCGCTCCAGGAGGGACCCGCCGACCTCCGCCAGGCTCAGCATCGCCCCGGCCTCCGCCGCCGGCCGCTGCGCCGTGCCCCGCCGAGCACCCGCCGCCGGGCCCGGCAGCCGCCCCGCCCCGCCCCCCGCGCTGGGCTGATCTCTGCCCATGTGACGATTCCCGGCGCCGGAGCCAACCGGCGGCCGCGCTCCGCGGGGTGACGGCGTCTGCCGGGCCGCGGCGGAACGCCATTGGGCGGGAGGGGGGCGGGGCGCCGGGCCGCGGGCGGTGGTTGGCGGTTGGCGGCAGGCGGCTGCCTGGCGCGGCGCGCCGGGGGGTGGCGGCGGCGGTGGGGCGGCAGCGGCGTCGCGGCGGAGCTGCCGGCGGGCGAGAGCAGCGTGGCGCCGGGCCGCGGCCTCGCAGCGGGGAGCGGAGCCCCGGCGCGGCCTTGGCCGGCCCGCGCACTGCTGCCGGCACCGCCCTGTCGCTGCGCGGCTTCCCCGCCCCTGCCCCGAGCACCGCCCCGCCCCGCGCGGCTGCCGCCGGTGCCCGGTGCCGCGGCGCCGAGGCAGCAACAGGCCGCGGGGACACGCCCGTGCGCAGCGCGTGCCGGCGCCGAGCTGGCGCGGGGGGTGGTACCCGTGGGTCTGGGCTCCTGTGGGGGTCACGTGTGCCGGCCCCACGGGACTCCGAACCCACACAGGCAGCGCCGCGGGCTCGGGGAGAGCGGCTGGGACGGTGCCCGGCAGAAACGGCCCCGGGGTGCTGGCTGACCGCCGGCTGCACACGGGCCAGCAGTGTGCCCAGGTGGCCTAGGGGGCCAGCAGCATCCTGGCTGGTGTCAGAAACAGTGAGGCCAGCAGGGCTGGGGGAGTGACTGTCCCCCTGTACTGGGCACTGGTGAGGCCGCACCTCAAACACTGTGTTCAGCTTTGGGCCCCTCACACCAAGAGGGACGTTGAGGTGCTGGAGCGTGTCCAGAGAAGGGCAGCGAAGCTGGTGAAGGGTCTGGAGCACAAGGCTTATGAGGAGCGGCTGAGGGAACTGGGGGTGTTCAGCCTGGAGAGGAGGAGGCTCGGGAGACCTTATAGCTCTCTACAGCTGCCTGGAAGGAGGCTGTAGGCAGGTGGGGGTCGGTCTCTTCTCCTATGTAACAAGTGACAGGACAAGAGGAAACGGCCTCAAGTTGACCAAGGGAGGTTTAGATTGGATAGCAGGCAACACTTCTTCACTGGAAGGGTGGTCAATAAGATAGATTAGCTACAGGAGTTGAGCCAAGCATCACTTGCTTACTTAAAGGTAGGATTTTCAGACTCGCCCTTCTGGCAGTGTTGTTTGTGTTTGGTACAGAGAGGAGGGCTGTTACTACCAGTCTGTCTCTACAGGGTTTGGATTTTTCATTTACCCACTTCTGGATGAAACGACTGTACTCAACCTGCCTTCTCGCAGCAATAGTGGAAACTCCTACGCACCCAGCTGCAAGAAGCTTGCTAGGACTGCCTTAAATGAGCTCTTGCTACTTAATGCCCTCAACTGACACACTACATCTGCCAATTTCTGGTTTGCCATGACGAGCAGTCTTCAGTTCCCTTGATGAATGTCCGAGTGGTTTCCCACTGTGTGCTGTCTTAATTTGTAGTTGCCATGGGAGCCTCCCGATGATCCTCTCTGATGATCTTTCTACACACCTTGCATAGATGAGCCTGTTACAAAATACTGCCCTTTGGTAAGAACACCTGCTTGGTAAGACTGATGGCACTTCCATGCTGGCTGCAATAATAAAACCAACAAACATGACTTGTTGCAAACAATTTATTTAGTAATAAATAAGAATTCAGCAGAAAGAACTATACAGCAATAAGGCATATTAATAGTATTGTTAAATATGCAACTGATGTACATTTTAATGTTTTTCCTCTAGTTTTCTAACGCAGTACTATGTGAAGTATATTTCTGATAGCAGTGCCAAGTGATAACAAGGATGCGCTATGAAGGACCCGACTATTGCGTTATTTACCTTAAATAAAATACAACAACCCATGAAGATTTACCATTATTTATGCCTGTGAAGTTTAATTAGAAAAGTATAACTTGCTAAGAAGATTACAAATTATGTCTCCTGTTCACTTTTTTAACTGCTTACTACTTTATTTCTTAAACTGTGCTTAATAGTAGTAAGGTATGAGTAAAGTCACTACACAACAGCACAGTTCCTAACATTCATATTAACTTTTATTTGAAAACTTAAGAAGCAAGTGCTAATTTTTATTTTAAAAAAAACTTCTTTACAAAATATTGCACACTGTTCTAGCATGCAGTTTACACGGAAGAAATAGTCAAGTGCACTTAAAACCCTGAAATACAACCAGAAATTTTACAAGATTTGTCTTACGGATACTGTTTTAACATAGGAGGATATGTTTCAGACTTCATAGGCTCCCACCTTACACTTGGGACCCAACTGGTTGAGATCCAATCCTGACTCTGCAAAGAGCAGGCAAAATGTTTATCCAACTTCCTTGCAATATAAATCTTCATTCCTGCACTCTGCACTGCTTGTAGTCTCAAGAAACTGAAGTAATCAATCAGTAAGAAAATTAGTTTAACAGAAATAACTTAGTATCTCCTATATGAGTTTTCATTACTGCTTATGTGTTGCAATCCAGGGTAAGATTTATTAAACTTTCTGAAGTCCTCTGAGTAAGACTAATTTGTAAGTAAATCTGTTTCTCCCCCTCTTCCATATACATACTTTATATTGCACAGCAAAAGTAAAAACCATTCTTTAAAAAACCCAAGCATGCTAAACATTTATATGGCTTCTGAATGTTTTTAAGTATTTCCCTTTTGACATCCTCATGCAATATTTTAGAATAAATATGAATACAAAGTATGAGAAAGTTACAAGTAAAAATAAAGCCAGTTATAACATTTGTCAGAAACCCAGTAAGAATGGTTTACCCAAAGTAGTTGCTTGAAGCTCTGACTGGTCTTTTAAGCACACTTATCAACAATACCTTAAAAATAAAGTGTGTCTACACAATACTGTTAACATATACAACCTCCTTAATGTTCCACAGAATAACATGAAAGGTAAACAGGTTAACTGAGACTTGCTTAATGGCACTGTCAGTCCCATAGTCCTCCGGGAACAAAAGCCTTACTTGATTCATGCTCGTCCAACTTGGTAAACCATTTACATTTCATTAGCTTTATTGGGTAAGCTCAAGCCCTACAATAGCTTATATATGAAACACAAAAATACTTATAAAAATAATAGATATGTTGTACAATTTTTTTAAAAAAATAAACCATGCAGCTTCTGTACAAAGTTAAAAAACTGTACAAATTGACTTTTCTATTGTGTAAAATTCATGTACATGGAAGTCTTCTGTTGTGATGAGAAGTAATTTTTTTGCTTAGCCATCAGATGTTGTTTTGTAACTATTGTTCATTTCCATCATTCACTTCGTTCACTTGGCATTAACTGGCCATTTAATTTCATCAGAAGCTTTACGACGAGACCTGCCTATATAAAGGTATACAATTAAATTCTATCAGCATTTCAGAACCGTGACACAATCAAGTATATGACAGATCAAGTAGATAAAAATAGTAAGATAAAAGCTGCATCATTTTAGAAATCAGGAAAATAAACCCTGGATTTTTCTCAGCCATCAGAAAGTGTTTCTCAAAACCTTCAAACAGTTCCCCTGTAACCACCTTAATATAACAGAATCAAAGGCAAGTACGGTCAAAGTATGCAAGGTACTCAAAGCTGTAATTTCATCAGAACACATGTTAGCATGGCATCTTATCACTGACGCAGACCATGAGTAAAACAGGCGTTTTCTATCAGACATCCACAAACACTATCACAGTTGCTGGTAGCAACTGCAGTGAAGTTGCTTTCTAACACTGCCTTCACAGACCCTTAGTTTTACTCAATATCAAACCCTGCCAGGTTTGAGAGCAAAGTTACCAGCTCCAACTCTGTGATTCGCATCATATTTGGAATTACCCTTAGAGTCTGAGGGATTGGACACATGCAACAAACAGTTTCAATTTAAAAAAAAAAGTTTAATGATAACAAATGCATTTTATGTATTTTGAAGCCTAAAGGCTTCACGTGCTAGGAAAATAAGCACCATTCTGCAATACTAAAAAGACATTTTTAAGATCATTTTTGTGGGGGCTTGGCTTGGGCTTCTTTTATACTGTACAAGGGTGGTCAATCTCAAATGAGAAGAGGAACGTATCCAGTTTAGGAAACAATAACTGAGCATAAAGGATGAAAAATGACAATGCTTACCTGTTTGGTATGCACAATAAAGCTCATTTTATTTTCCAGACTATGGATTTGAAAACACGTATCTCCATCTCCCAACTGCCACATAAAGCAACCATACTTTAGGCTGAGGAGTAAAGCCTACAGTGAAATGTAGGAAACTGTCACTCAGAAAATATTCTCCATACTTACAAACTGAACTTTCCTTCATTCACTTAGACAGAATTCTGACTTGGAACAGAATGTTCCACAATCTAATTGTAGCTTATGAAGGAGTGAAGTGGAAAATTACAAGGCTTTCAGTTAGTATGTCTTATAAAATCTTAGAAATCTTCACAGTCAAGTTTAACTAAACAGCTGGACATGAAATGACTACTAGCACAAAGAATTCAAGATAACAGAATTAAGCTTAACAGTTAACACTGGCAATTCACTTAAGCTGACCTTCGTTTCCATGTTGAGGAGGTGCAGCCCTTTTACATTTACTCCTACGTACACTTTGATGACTTTATGGCTACTTGAACTTGCTTTGGTGAATATCTGTCCTGTGAAAAAAGCCGCTCCGTAAGTAGGAACTTCCCAGCAATTCTGCAAGAACATGCGCTGAAGGTGATGCATCTCTTTACTTACACCTTCACTGGTGCTGAGGTTCTAGAAATAAAGGAACGATGGCAATCAACAAGTCTTCCCAAATAGTTGTGGCTATTTGAAGAAAATCCACTATTTTGAGGAATTCTCACTGAACTAGTATTCCCGAAGTGCCTTCCCAGCAACTGTCTTGCTACTCTAAACCCCAGAGCAATAGAAAGGCCCAAATGTCAAAAAAGACTGAGGCAGAAAGCAGATACCTGTATGAGCCTCAGAAATCTGAGCCACAGACACCTCACCTGTGCAGGGCCCCCCAGTTTTGCCTCTCTCAGAAATATGATCAGCTCATCAGGGATAAGCACCTATGCACTCATCTGACACTAAATGCATCACTTAAAACTAAGCATTCTTCCTCCTTTAAGGGGTCCAATCCAGTGAGGCATCGTAAGATGAGCAAGTACCTTCCCCCCAAAACCATGGATTTTCTTTTTTCTTTTCTAATCAAAACAGAGGTGCAGATTTCTTTGCTTTAGTGGAGCCTTCATTCACAATGAGACAGGCTTCTGTTTCGCCTTCTTCAGCAGTGTGAAACAGTCGCAACGAAGGATTGCAAGTGTTCCTGCCTCAAAATATACTGGTGTAAGGTACAGTAACAAGCAGAAAACTTGGCTGGGCCATGTGCAAGATAAGAAGGCACAGACATAAAAGAGCACATCTTCAACAGTCAGGGGACCATGACTGGGTATAGTGTATGGGACCAACCTCGCTGGATCCACACTGCATTACAGCTTACCTGAATTCTACACAGCTATTTTAAAAACGTAAAATATATGAGTATTTTTGGAACAAAAGATTGAAACTCTTTTCCCCTCCCCCCACCCCCTGCACCCCAATAATGGCCTAAGAACTGAAGTCAAGAAAGCTATGTTTATTCCTACATATTATGTGATACAAGAAAGAGCAGAGACTATGCTGCTATGCCCACAGTCTTAGAAAGACCACCATCATCCTCTCATTCATCTGTATTGGAAAGAACAGGAATGATCTGCTGGTTTCTGACAAAAACAGTGTAGGCACCAAGAGAAAGTATGGTTTTAAATAACCTCAGAAGACAGCCAAGGCCTGAAAACATTCCCTGGGTGCCTCTGCAGTGTTTCCTGGCAGCTACCTTTACTGATGCATGTCAGCCAGTACAGTTCTCCCTCTGACACACCTCACTTTTTCCATAATTTTTTATGAAGTTCACGAATTTAACCTTCAGGTGCCTATGACCCAGGCTGGAATCCACAGCCCTCAGTTAGATGTCTAATTTTACAGAAGCATCCCAAGTCCACATTTAAAAATTTTGCTCAATTAACTGCTCTGGTCAAAGGAGTTTGTGTGTGCAGATACACATGCTCACATCAGTAGCACTATCAGATCCCTAACAGACAAGTTACACTGGCAAAAAGGACTGTGGATCTGTCGCTACAAACATGTGAAAATAAGTCAGAGTAGATTTTTTCACATGTATGTCTGAATTGGCAGTATCCCCAATACACAGTTGACACTGAAGATAAATTAACAGGTGACAATTATACTTACTTTTAAGAAACAGATCAACTGTAACTGTACAAGAAAAACAGCATTCCAACAACCCATCCCAAAAATTCAGAACACACACATTTCTAGCTTTATATACCAGTCTTTTTTTAATTAACTGACAACCAAACAGTCCAAAAATGTTTAAGACAGGATTTTCTACTACTCGATTATTTATCTTACCTTGTATTCATGAAGTATCCTGTTTGTCCAATGAGGAGCTTTACTTTTTAGTTTAGTGATTGGTACTATAGATTTAAGGTTTTCTTCACTAAGAGAAAAACAAAGCAGAAAAAAAAGTTTTTCTTCACTGAAAAAAGCAAGGAGAAAGAACACGTCTGACAATTTCTATGTTCGAGTCACATATTGAGCTAGACAGTCACCTCCTACTCTACTTTGCCTCATCAGGTGAGAAGCTTTCCTGAAATGTAAGCTAAGGCTTTCTAAGATATGATATAGTGTAATTCTCAATTAATGGAGATCTAGCTTTGTGTTACACACTTTGTGTCATGCATCATGGACACAGCAGGGAGAGGAAATGTTAGCAAACAAAAAACACTAAAGGGAAGCCTTTACTAGTTTGCTTTTATGCACAATTAAGGTAGTCTCAAAATCTAGTCATACAACTATGTCAGTAACTGCACATGTGATCTATCAAGAAAAAACCCTGCACACGACAATGCAACTTAATCTTTAAAGTCAAGGATACTCTGAAACAAACAAAAGCCTGGATACATTTTTGAAATGACCGGTCTTTTTAATAAAACGTTTATGTCAACGACAAAAAAAATCAGAATATAAACCTCTTCATCTGTCTGGAGAAGAACAAGCTGAGATACTTTCCAAGATCAAAATTTGAATATGGGTGGAAAACATGCCCAGATGCCCAGGAGGCTCTTTATCTGGCCTAAACTCTCTTTCCAAGTAGTCCTGTCTACAGAGTCAAACACTTCCATGGAGCAGGATCAACTCAGAACCCCATTCCCGATTTGCCTCAGCATGGAGAGGACCAGTGCCCTGCAGCTGCTGGGATTCAGCAGGGGGTAGTTTTGTATTAACCCCAGCTGCATTTAACTGCACACTCCTGCAGGTAGGCAGTCCCACTTAAACCCAGTTCTCCTTATGCTCAATCTGCCAACTGTGTAACTCTGGGACAAGATGGGTCAACAGCTGAACCTACTGAACACCCCACCCAAACCCCAAACCCTTCCAGTGAGCTCATTCACCTAGCTCACTCTGTGATGGTATAGCCTCTACACCTGACAGAATGAAGGGAAAGGAATGAGCAAGCGCAGTCGGCCCTTCCAGAGGCAGCCCACACTTACATCAGAGTAACTATAGCAGAAAATGCACCCTGATTCACTGATGGCGGAGAACACAACCAAAAGAAAAGAAACCAAGACAGCTCAGTTGATGCTGTGAATGACAGGAGATGAGAAGTATCGTAGCGTTTGAGAATAGCACAGCTGCTGTTACATGAATGAACTGAGGTGGAGATGGTAGGGGGTGGAGTGAAGGTACACACAGTAGAGAACTGGAATCCCGGTGGGCTCAGATGCTGCTGCAGAAATGTATGTGGGAAGAAAAAGTCGTATCTCAGAACAGCTCAGCTACTGTTGTGCTGGCAAGCAGAGAGAAGGGGAGGGGAAAGCACCATCTGGCAGAGCCCTACTGGTGCTATGTTTCTGACCAACTTAGTACAGCCGTTCACCACAAATGAGAGAACAGAAGTAATATCTCTGCATGGTCTGTGCTCTTCAAAGAGGGAGGAAAGCCAATCCCACAAGATGGAATAACTGGACACAGTAAGAAGTTTATTGAGCATTGTCCAAAGTCTCAGTCCCATCAAAACCCTTCATTCACATGAATACTATTACTCATTTTGGTATTACTGTATCTCAGTATAGAGTTATATAGACTCAGAATACAGGACCTCCATCCCTCTGCCTGGGATTGCAATGATTAAGATTAATACATTTTTAAGACCCCTGTCCAGGTTCTATTAACGCTATGAGGGTTATGCGATTACTCTGAACTAGACCTCAGTGATGAAGAAAAATAATAAATATATCATACCTAAAAATCAAGAGTTCCATAGTAAGTGCTATCTAAAAATACTTAATCTAAAAGCATGATTTAAGTTTTAAACACACATACTTACTTTAGAAAGCCCTGTTTGTGCTTCTTGCTCTCGTAATTTCCATAGACTATTTGTAGAAGCAGGCTTGCCAGTGTGATCAGCTTGGCATCAGGTGATGTATAGAAACCTTTCAGTAAATTATATCTGGCTTCATCAAAAAGGATAAGAATAGCCAATGGATCTTCAATCTATCAAAAAAATTTAAATAATATGATTTCTTTGTAAAAGAAAATAAGCCTAGAAACTATAACTAGAATTTCTCACTGATTCAGAGACAGAAGACAAAGGTGTGATCCTGACTGAAGTGTACATTTTAGTAATGTGTTGTAATAGAAAAAATGATACGTTCATTGGTTTAGTTCAACACTTCACTGACCTAACACACAAATTAAAGGTGACTAGCATACCATGCCCAATCAAAAGGTTCACAGAAATACTGACATCTGTGGGCTTTTTTCTCCCATTAATCTATTTTGAATAATATATCTAAATAATTCCATAGAAATTGAGCAATTAATATATCTTAAAAATCACAGCACAGGAAGAGAAAGAAAACTGGGCAGGTTGTCTTTAGCTGTATGACTGACAGATAAAGACTGAGACACACAGACTTATGACAAACCAAACCGTGGTGGGGGAGGCAGGAAGGAAAGAGAGAAGAACCTGAAGACTCAAACTAGTACAAAAAAGGAGAGGAGAGGTCAGGTTTAAATAAGTTTGGAAATTACTCCAGTCATTAAACCCACTGAGTGTTGATAGTCAAAGCGTTCTGACTCTGACCATGATTTCATGCCATCACTTCCAAGTGCAGACCTTTTTTTCTATTTCCAGTGGAAGTCTCACATCTCTTCTCAGGAAAAGCTGTGAAGTTTCCCTTTGAGGATCCAAGTTTGTCAGTTCAGTGAATATTTCAGGCCAATCTCGAATATGCTGCAAAGGCTTGTGATACGGCTTCAGTTGGAGGCCTGAAAAATAAGAGATTTTGGTTTTAGATAAACAGAATAACCCAGCACCCCCCCATATATACACACACACATATATACGTATATGATTAAATGCTGCACCAAAACCAGAGTATCTGAAACTAAGGGCTCATTAACAAACATTTTCCCCTGTGTTTTCTAAACTGCCATAAAAAAAAGGTTTTGAAAATATGGATTTATTGATAAAACTCTCAACATCAACTCACTAAATGCACTACTGGTGAACCTCTGTTATTTTCAGCTTCTCAAGAGTGAAGTGGTATTTAAAAATTTAATGGAATACCAACACAGACCTTAAGAATGCAATAATAAAACATTAGAGACTGTTGTCTCAATTATTATGGGAGAAATACAAAGTCCAGTAATCTTATTTCTGACAGAGAAATACAGATATAGCTTATCTTATAAACACATCTGCCATTTTTGGATATATATATATAAACCATGAACTTTTCAGAACAGGCTTTTTTTTAAAAAAAATCTGTAAAATGTCTTTATTCTTAACAGGCTACAGTCATTCAATGCTTCATGTTCTCCTGTGTATATGAGAGCTGAGAAATTAATACAGAGCTTTTTACTACAGTTTTACTATGTACTAGAGGTCCAAACCTTCAGTTATGCTTATTCGCTTACCCTGCCTGTCCTTGTAATTATTGCTTGGCTGTTTTCTAGTAGTGAGGAACTAGAAGGCTGTGTCTGCCTCACCCTCGCTGCTCTGGCTTTTACACTGTGACATTTCACATTATATGAAAAATTTCAAAGGACATGTAACAGCGCAACATATTTTCACTGAGAATAATCTGTTCACTCAACTTATCCATCTTACTTTCAAACACAGAAAAGTGTTATCCGTCCTACAAACAAGAAAACTATAGGCTTTACAGTTGTACACAAACTGCAATAAATACTTTTTATAATTAAATTTGTCCAGTAGTTGTTTGAAGCTGTGAATCAGCAGCTGACATTTTCAAACTTTGGCAAAGTATCTAGATAATTACTTGTTTTTAAACAATGTAGTGAGCTCTTCCCCTCAAATGCAAGGGTAATACTTCAATGATTTCAGTAAAACACGACAAATATATTTAAAAAAGGCACAAGCAGGGAGACTTCAACACCCAAAAACTTCCTTTTCTTCCAGACATTAACATCTATGTTTAACTGAGGGTTACAGTAGCCATGCGGCATACAGCAAAGTAAAAAGGCAAATGGCGTGACACTGGGAGAAAAAGATTTAAAAAGAATGAAGAACAGATATCCTGCAAAACTTATAGATAAAAAAAAAAATAACAATGCCACTGTAGTGGAAGATTGACAATAGTAAATAAAAATTTAAATGCAAGGCTTCTGTGTTAATGGCACTTGCAACACAGTATCCTACCAGACCTGAATTATGCTTTGTAAATCCATTATAATGTATCCCATAGCTTTCTTGTTCCAGCAGTACTGTTTACTATGTTTTCTGACAAAACACAATCACTTTTGTGGTCCTACTTACCTTTTGCTACATCTCAAATTACAACTATAAATACACTTTTTATTTAGATCATAAATACCAAAACATACAGCAAATGTAATTATGTTTTGCATCAGAATTCCCTTCCACCAAATATATCTGAAAACTTGTTTATCAAAAATCATTTTGGTGCAAAACACATGAAAATTCATATCATTAAAGGACCTAATGAAAAAATATTTATCAGCTTTACTTTACTTACTAGTTTTAAATAGATTAAATATTGGTAAACACAACTACATGCATCCAATTTCAGATGCTCTGGGAAGAAAAATACTACTAAAATCAGGGTAAGTTAGCAGTAAGGACTATGACAGCAAATGTGCCTTGTAACAGAAAGGCAGTCTGGACTAGCCTCATCTTCATCTAGATGAAGTACATTCTAGATGCCACAGTGACACAGGGTCAGACTATTGCAAGTACCCAAAAACCTAAACTGGAGAAGCTTTCTATAGCTCTGAAAGCACAGTTTGGAGACACCAGGCTGTAAAGGCTGGCAGTTGATCTACTGGAGGAAAGCTTAAGCAGAGGGAATAGAAAACCTGGTCTCACTCCCTATGCAAAAGATAGAAAGAATGAGACCTACAGGCATTACAGAGGGTCTGGCAGGGGCAAAGTGTATCAACAGACAGTCTAAGTACAAATTAACTTGTAAAGGATGACTTTTAAAAGCTGATGGAAAGAGGTTAATACAGAACTGTGAGAGAGGATGTTTCCTGTTTTCCTAAGGAAATACTATCTTTTTCTAAAGGCAAGCAGAAATAAAAAAAAACATTACAAGCTCTCGAGTATAATGATCTTCCTTGTTACTTACTGAGGTTCTCAGAACAGATCCAGATAGTGAAGTACTGCTGAGTTTCTTGAGACAAACGCATTCCCTCCATTATCTGCTGTACAGTAGTATTGTTTCCATGTTTCAACTCCACAGAGCGGTATGACCCATCCATACGATAAATTCGTGCTTTTTCATACTACATAAAAATTTAAACATAGTAAACAAATATATTGGTGCTTCTGAAGAGAAAAGCAATTTTACCATAATTAAGCAATTAATCCATACTGTTGAGAAAAAGAACAACTCCTGCAGATTTACTATTTATCAAAACTGCTTGTTTTATGTCCTATGCAAATTCTTACACTGTGCTTCTTACCACAATAACCCCAAGAAAGATCTTATTGATACTTTGAGGACTTCACTTCTGTTGAACTCAAAGGTAAGCAGGCACTTAGAAGTTCCCCAAGGGATTTGGG
This sequence comes from Falco punctatus, assembly GCF_963210335.1. Classification (NCBI taxonomy): domain Eukaryota; kingdom Metazoa; phylum Chordata; class Aves; order Falconiformes; family Falconidae; genus Falco; species Falco punctatus. The sequence continues at coordinate 76,120,568 of NC_137583.1, forward strand.
CTCAAGTGCCTATGCATGTCCTGAAACATCTACCTCACTGTTAACGCACAGGTTATGAATGATTCCCCTCATCAGTCTCTACTAAAGACTTACTTTTCAGACGGAAGAACCACCCTTTACACAGACCCCAGTACAACAAGAGTACAATTTCACTAATTTCTTTTAGCACTTCTACAATATTACTACTAATAAATAACTTTCCCCTTCAGTACTCCCACAGCTTTCACTGAATTGCATATGGGCCCGGAGTATGCCTCCTGTGAGACGTAATTCTATGTAAAACAGATGCTTAAAGCATATACACACAAGTCATAAATCCATGAAACATCTTGTTTTCATCTAACAGGTTAAATGTTTCTGCCATTTGACCAACTGCATAATAAGACCCCTAAAATAAAGGAGGTCAATTCCCTTCATTAATTATTTTGGAAAACTCATTCATATAGACTGAAATGAAAATAATTTAAAACATCTTGAAAAATCAACAGGTTTACTGCCACCTGCCTACAGAGATACAAGTTGCATCTGAAGTCAAAGAAACAAGTGGGTTTGTATCATTTGGCTGATTCTAAATCTACTTCAGAACTAGAGGAATCACATCGTACGCTTTGTTTACTATCCTAGCTCGATCTCCACTGACTGCCAAGGAAGCTTACACTGACTAACTGATGTAAAGCTTATTTTGTAGAACCCTACATTTAGCCAGCTGAACGCTCCTTCTAAGGATGCCACTGCACAAAGCAAGCTGATGGTTATATGATCAAAAGCAGACAAAAAATCAGTAGCTGACATGATTGATGCTTCTACAAATAAATTTAAAAATCATGTTTAAAGTCTTGCATATATTTCTCGAGCAATATAGACAGAAACATTTAGAGACAAAACGTTAGTTTGTCAATATTTACACTAACAATTTCAGTATACTGCACATTTCCAATAGCAGCTATGTCAGCCTAGCTCTTCTACAAGTTTATGAGTAAATTAAATATAAACTTGAAACTATTTTGAAAATAAACTCATACAGGTTTATTTATGGCTTCCTTCAGCAGTTTTGCAGTTTCTTCCCACTCGTTTTGTTTGTTCTCTTCACAGACATTCAGCGGAGATCTTCCTTGTTGATCAGTAATATGCTACAAACAGAAACAGAAACACTGGTAATACAGTGTTTTCAGTGGAGATAGGTAAAGCATGTACACATTTTTTGAGATAATTAAAATCCTTGATCCTACAGTTCAAACATCTAATTGATACACAATGGGAAAGTAGAGGTAATAGAAGATAATTAACCATTCTTTGGTAATCTCTCAATAGCATCATTATGTTTACACATCATGATCTTGACACAAGATATCTCACACACACACAAGCTAGAAACTGTTGCTAAAATTTCTATTTCTATACACAAATAGAACTCACTCTGTCAATTTCTGGATGATTTAGCAGAATTTGTACTATTTCAGCATGCCCACCTCCAGCAGCAAAATGAAGAGGAGAGCTAAGTTGGCCATTCAAAAGATTTGGATTGCATTTCCCTTTCTCCAAGAGCATTCGAGTGGCTTCAACTTTTCCATACCTGTAGACAGGTTTTAAAGCAGAACAGACACAGCAAATGTAAAATAAAATCTTTTTTTCCAGATAGTTCTAAATATGGAAAAGTATTCCCATGCTCAAGTTTTTAGGTTTGAAAGGACACCAAAGACAATGCAACATTAATATGTTTTCAGAAATTAGTATCAGTTCTGCACCATTTTGGTAACCATTGGTCTAGTAACCATTTATTGGATTACTTACAGACAAACCGAACCTTATGTTAAACTAGCTAATTTTATGTAGTTGTAGCAATTCAGTCATGGCAAAACATAATTCAGCCTTGCCTGAAAAAAAAAATACTCTGTGTGAGAATCAGAGTAAAGCTTCTGATTGTCATGCAGATGGATCCTGAGGACTCTTAAGCCTCATGCTGATAACTGGTAAATCTTGCGTATACTGTTTATGTAAGCTTTCTGAAACACTGCAAATCAACTATTTTTTTTTATAGCCAAGTTTGATTTTGATGTTATTCATATCATCAGACATTACTATAAATACAAAAGACTAACTTGCATAAAATAAAAGCATTTTTACAACTGAGGAAAGCTCTCAAGCACTTACAGATTAAAACATCATATCTCATTAAAACATCAGAGAAGTTGACCTCTATAGGTCACCTAGTCCAGCTTCCCACTCAAAGCCTGACCATCATCAAAATGTGCTCAGCTCAGCTATGGCTGTGCTGTAAAACTGCTCAGAGCCTTTAATGAACAAAGACTGTGAAAGTTACCACGCTAAACCAGACCCAATGTCTCCAACAGGAACTAGAACACATGTTTCAGGACAGATACAGGAGGCTATAGGTAAGTGTTTGATGATTTGATTTCCACACCTGGTCTCTGAAACCATTCAAATTGAAATTACCTCAAAACCTGAAGCAATCTTTCTCTTCAGAAGGTAACACTAACATATATTAAAGTCAAAGCGTAACAAGTCTAGAGGGTTTTTTTATTACTTATTTTTGTGTCTATATGACAAGTTACATAAATGATTAGTGATAAAGAATCATGATAACAAGCGTGCATTTGACTGGCAACTATATTAATTTGACTCACCAGCATGCATAATGAATAGGAGCCCAGTGGTCACTATCTAACTGATTAACAGAAAACTTTTTATCCAGAAGGTGGCTTAGTAAATCAGAGTCGCCTTCACAAGCACTGCGGTGAAGAGGGAAATCATCTACCCACTGGTGTTCTCTATGAATTAGAAGGGGAAACAAGAGGAAAACACAGATCAGAAATATTTCAATAGTTAAGAGCATCAACTTTTTTTAAATCATAAACATAGCACTAACTAGATCTACACGAAGAACAAAAATGAAGCTCATGCAGCTAGAACGTGCCAGTATTCACATAACTAGTATTTTCATCATGCAGTAGTCAAGCCACAGCTGTAATAATTATGCTAAGAAATGCTTCCCTAATGTTTATAATTTAAACCTTTCTTGATCCATCCTTTAATTGTTGTGTTTCAGTACTTACAGACTTCAAACAGAATTTTTAAAAAATATTTATACAATAAAGCCCTAAGGTAAGAAGAATATCACTCTGACCAGGTCTACCAAGTACTAGTGTAATAAAACAAAACAAAAATATCCATTAATGAAAAAGGAATGTAACATAATACTTGTCCTCTGTGACACTGCTCATGCTACGTTGCCACTTTTCTCTTTTAGGAATCTGAATCTTTGAATAGTCTGGTGCTCCAAGGCCAAAGTATGGATTTATTACCACTTTGTCAACCTGTGAAGACATAATTTAAAGCACAACTGAAAAAATACCTTATTGAGATTTGCCTAAACAATCCCCCATCCAGGCCGAATATTCTCTTGAAACAAGTTATGACTAACATTTTGCAATTAACAAGAATGATGTTCAAATATGAGGATTTTAAAAACCATTTAGCAGTAAGTGTGCAATAAAGAAATCTGATTATATCAAACATAAAGCACACACTCATATCAAATAAATGAATGAATTGTAAAATGAAAACATATGTATGTTCCACAAATATAAAACGAAAATGTAATTCTTACCCTATTGGTATACTGAAGGTCAGATCCAAACAAAGGATTATAAATACACATATCTGCTTTCTCCAGTGCCAGCATTTTACTTTTTATTTCCAGGGCAGTATAGCCCATATGTAATGAGCTCTCTGTCTGACCAGGTTCTATAGCATAGGCTGGGTTTATTACATTTGTTTTAATTCTCTCAAGAGGAGATGGTCTGAATAAAGCTGGGATAGAGTGAGACTGGGTGTGCCGTTCATCCAACCACCTGCAGGGCAGAATGCGCAAGTAATTTATTTTCAGACAGAAAAGGACTATTTTGGTCATGCCTGTCCATTATTTTGTTTGAGTAAGGGTTGCACGTATGATAATCACATATTTTAATTAAAAACAATTATAAGCTGCACAGCTGATTTTGTAAGACTAAATTAATCCCCAAACACAGTATTTTTTAACCAAGTATAGTTAAGCAAATATATTTGCTCAGACACATTTCCTGCTAATACAAACTCTAAGAAACGGAAATTATAAGCTAAACTAAGAGTAACATTGGTTATAGAAAAAACACTTAACCACACCAACACGTCACCGTTTTGTGTACTTTCAGTACTTTCAATAATGTCAACATACACATTTTGAAACTTAAAGCATTTTTTTAAGGATGATTTGAAGTTTCAATATCTGAGCTGACTTAAGTCTTCTAACTTATGTGTTTCATTAGGGAGAGTTGGAGAAAGACAAAAAATCAGAAGGTCCAGTTTTCGAACTGCTAAGCCTCTTTCAGATAGGCTACCACCTGCCTTTTCACAAAGCTGTGCTGGTTATTCTCTTTTAAGTGCTCCCCTACTGTCAGTACAGAAGGGCTTTAGAGCCCTCTTATTCTGAGCTACTGGGGCAGTCAGCACTGTACACTTGCTGGTTTTTTCCGCCACATAAAACACAGGGCTCAGGACAAGTTATTCATCTCAGGTTTTGTATAAATGTATTTTCACTAAATTGCTGAATTATTTTAGTGTTATGTTGAATGGGGCACATTTTAACTAAGGGTCTAAAGCCAGGTTTGTATTTAGGTTTCTGCATGTACTTTCTCACAAGCCTGAGATAAACACGTGCTTTGCTGGAACATATAAATTCCATTTAGAGAGTTAGCCTGGAAATACAGAAGTAGTACATGCTTTGGAAAGATAGATCCACTGACAGACCACTTGGATCTTGTCTGTCCCAGAACCATGTGTAAGAATGGCAGAACATGGCTTGCAGTTCACCACGTATGCTTAGGCCTGGATTTTTAAGTCCCACCTCCAAGCTATCACATGCTGCAAAAGCTGTATTTCCTTCCCTTATTCACGGTCCTACTGGAAAGGAGGACTGTAAAATTGCGGCCATTGTGCTATAAACACCCTCTTGCCTTCCTGAGGGATTTTCAGGCTTTTCCTCTATAAACAGTTGGTAGATAAATTTGTTACAGTAGTTTGAATCTTTCAGAAGTGTTTCAGATTACATACATACAGAATAATCAATATAAACTATTTACTATTACACTGCCAAGGCTTCTTGCACAACTGTAAGGCTTGTAACACATTTTAAGCAGAGCTTAGAGTCTGAATGCATTCATTAAGCAGCAAATAAGTCTAACTGGCATGATGGTATACATGCAAATATTATGACTCTACCAATAAAACTGTAAAAACCCTACACACAGAATCTTTGTAGATAATAGCCTAACTTATAATTAATAACTTACAATTCTGCACGTTAGCCAAGATTTTCAGCTAACTTTATTAATGCAAATAAGTTCATACGTAAGTATGTCTGCTATTTATTTGTTAAGGGTACATTAAAAAGACCAAAAAACTGCTCACATATTCAATTTTCAAACTACTATAAATCTGACTAAACAAATAATCACCTTCTGAAAGTTAACTCCCCAGTGCGAATAAATTTGTATGGCTGCGGAAGATGCACTCCCTTTCTAAAGGGAGGTTTAGTTTAAAGGTAAGCATGAACATTATACAATTAATGGGGTGTTTTTACTACACTGGCAGATACTTTTAAAGGTCACTTTTAAAAGATTCATCATTAGTATATGCTTTTACAAAACATTCACTGTGAGCAAGAACCTGTAAAAAGCCACTTGATTTAGATAAGCACACCATTCTTGAGTTTGCAAAAAACTTTTTTAGAAAGATTTAGATATCTGCTGTCAAGGTTTCAGTTTCTGATAAACAAGAACAAAATAATGTGATATCACAATGATTTCCTTCTTAATCACAAGAATGCTATAAAAAAATATGTGCTACATCTACAAATTATCTTAACTTGTTTTTTAACATATTTTTACTGAGAAATTTCTTACTTATCCAAGGCAATTAACATTTTTGCAGTAAGCGTAGCAAAATGGGTGCTGGATTCACTGCAGACTCTCATGATGTCTTGTAAACAGTAGAACACAGGGCATCCAGGACTGTATGCGTATTTCGTATTATCTAAAAAGAAAGCATACTCTGAAGACAAATTGATGAGAAGAAACTTATTTTCCCTTCTGCATCTTTTGCAGTTACATGCTCTTGAGAGCACTTTCTAACTTTAGGCTACAATAACTTCATTTTTTCCAAATGACAATTGATAGAAATTACATACAATCCTTACAGAACAATTCACAACCCAACAGAGCAGCCTTAAAAACCTTAAAAGCGTTTAGCTGCTATTTCATCAGTGTGATCAGCTTCATCTAAAACATTAATGCAAAATGTATTCTGTTGCCAGAAAAGAAGAATAGGACTCAGGACTAGAAGAGGTATTTATTGCCACTGGTATCTCCACAATGGTATTTATTTGATAGGTTTTAAGCATAAAAACTATTAGTAAGGCAAAAATGAAGGAGTTTCCCCAAAAGCACAAAGACTTCCACTTCAGGCTTTTTTTTAAAAAAATACTTTCCTGACAAGCAATTTACTTTGCCTTCTAAAGACATTATTTGCTATAACTGTTCACAGACTTCAGGAAGTATTCTTTTCTGAGTAAAGAACACTGAACTGAATAGAGTATCTGTCTCATACTTGCTTTCAGTAAATTCTATACAAGTTAACGCATATGTTTTTACATATAATCAAGTGAACAAATACAGCTTAAAACAGAAGTAAACTATTGTTACAGAAACAAAAGTAATACATTAAAAAACAAGGGGTTTTTTTCCTTAATTCTAAGTAACTTTTTCAAGTTTAGAGTATTCAGGGAGAGGTTTCCACTTGAATGCAACTTTTAATGCTTAAATACAGAAAAAGCCATATTATCATATTCACAAAAATCCTTAATAACACTTCAACTGAACTTCTGCTAAAATGGGTACAATTTCAGAAATTATGCTCAACGTTACCTTTCACAACAGTTGGAACAATGTAAAGCGATGCCTCCTGGCCTGCCTTCTCTCCATCAAGAGGAAACTTCTTCATTAACACTACACGCTTTCCTAGCACAGTATTAAAAAAAGCCAAATTAATTAATTAATCAACCAACAAAACAAAAAAAACCAACCAACCAACCAATAAAACCTAGAGTTTGCTATCTGAAAGCTTACCAGACTCAATTTCCCTATTTCTGAGAAGAAAAAAATTATAACTATGAAATATATAATCTAAAGCAAGTTAAGAAAATCTAAATACATATTAAAAAATAGACCATAAATATGCATATATATATATATCAATTAACATGAAAAATGCAATTGATTTTTTCATAGCAACTTTTCTATATCCCTGATTTTTCATAGCATTCACACTCAAAATCTTTAGGTTAAACAAGATTCTTTCTGAAGTGGGAAAGCATGCTATAGTTGCATGCTATATTCCATGTTAGGGTCTATGCTTTTTTATATGTAGTGGTATGACAGTATTTTCCTCCTTTGTTATCCTCCCTTACACTCTTACTGAATTCAGCATTTTGTTTGCTTTTCTGATCTCACTTGCATACTTTAGCAGTGGCCACACTAAGCTATGCATATTAATGCTTCAGCCCTCTGTTAAAGTCAATTTAAAACTCTCCAAACCATGGAAGAAACAGTTTTTGCTTTTACTAGGTATTCCTCAGTGTGTATTAATACCACTATGTTATTTCATGTTTGCTGCTCAGCTAGCTTTGTTAAGTTCATCCAGCCCCAATTACTGCCACCCACAACATTCTACCATGCAACCAGCTAGTCCTTTTCTAAATTGTTAGCACTGCATTGCCTTGTCTGAACTAACAACCCTCCTAGTATAACTTTACTTACAAAGCAGAGATGAGATACACAGCAAAAAACCATGCTTTAGTCAGTACAATTTATACCAATCTGGAAATGAAATATGCTGGCTAAAACAATTTTTGTCAGCACAAGCATGAGGTTCTTTGCTAGACCAGCTATGCAACAACAGCAAAAAAGAAAATGTACTAATCAAATTATATCTGTAAGTGGTAAATTATGCCAGAAATATTTTCATGTAGATACTGCCTACTGAACGATGCTGGCTTTAGAAAAGACTTTAGAAGCAATCAATTCACTAGTTCAAGTCAAGTTTTAGCTGAAATTGAGGATAAAAAAGCCACTTCAATCCAGTTTACCAGAACTTTAGCTACAAACCTCAATTTGAGATGAAGTAGTAGTACAGACAAGAAAAGTTTCACTTAATAAAAATAATTTAGTAAGCATTTAATAAAGCTGAAAGATAAAAGGAAAAAAGGTAAATTAATGGTTTTAGCTGTATAGTTGGCTTGCATTTTTTTAATGAACCTCAAAACATTCCTTCTTTTTTTAAAAAACTAATTTCATGCTTTTGCATGTTTCCATGCCCATTTAATTTTTAAAGTATTTTTATAGAGCTATCAACCACAAATATTTTTTTTTTTACCTTTAATGCCCTGATTGGCTGGTGAAATTGGTTTGGTGGCTTCTAATACATAATCCAAGATGCTCTGAGTTATCTCAGTGCCTCCCTGCAGTTTAGTTTCCAGCAAAACTTTCTTTCTTTTTTTCTTTTGGCCTTCAATGGGAACTTCAAGCAATAAAATCTTCAAGCAATAATGAAACCAAAGGAGTTTAAGTACAACTGAAACAAGCACAGAACTTGTTGTTGTTGTTATTTACTGTATGACTGTAAAAGCAGTAACAAAATTCAGAAAGTGCTGAATGTGGAGGAGCAGGATGGCAAAGTCAGAATGACCTCCATAACAGTAAGGTTAAAGAGAAAAAGACCAGGCTGTACCCTTGTAATGAGCAGCCCGCAGGGCAAGAGGCCCTGAAATGAAATGAAACGAAACACAAATATATTACAAAACCTTAAAGTGTTCAAATACCGTAAGGATGGGGCAATGCATAGTAGGTATATGACATACATGGAAATTATTTAAATATTTTATTGTCACATTTTCTCTTCTGGTTTAATTAAAAAACTTTTAAAACATTAATAAATACAAAAATTTAAATAGTTTTACTTCATAGGATTTAGCTCGATATTCCCGAGAATTCAGGCTAGCAGTATTTTTTGGACGAATCACAGCAACATAAGCATCTCCAATGTTTTCTGGGTTTCCCATTTCGCCTTCTTATTTTATCACTGGAAACAATGAATAAACAGAAAGTAAAGGTTCAGTTAAAAAAAAATCCAACAGCATGATAAAGTTCAGGATGCAGTATTTATATCCACTGATTCCTTGCATTATTCATTTATTGCTCTTTAGCTGAAGAAATATCAATGGCTGATATAATTCTGTTTCCCTTTCATGAAAGGGGAGAATTCTATATCACATAGATGTAATACAAATAATGTTGTTCTTTAACCCATTTTTTAAATAAAAATAATGTATATTTTTTTCCCACTTTGTAACTATCTTCCCCTTTTTGCAAGCTAGCCATAATGTCAGAGAAATTCAGGACTCTGAAGAATATATGAAATGGAAAAGAAAACCATTCTAAAGTGACAAGGCACTGTAATTTGTATGTGCCACAACAAAGCACTCCATTTCTGTGAGTTCCACAGGGATTTCAAGAAAATACCTGATTCTGCTTGCCCGCCACCCCCACCAGAAGTAGAACACCATCTTCCCTACAGCCCAAGTAACAAAGCTGATGAAAATGAACTATAGTATGGATTAATTTACTTAGTTTTACTTCAGTGAAGCTGCAAACCGATGCACAATTAATTCAAACACAGAGCTTCTAAAAGGAATAAATCTTTAGTTTTTGCAGAAAGTGGACACAGGTTTTTAGATGTAAGACAAAAGCTTGCTTACCCTTCTGTTTACCCCAAGTGACAATTCCAGTAATCACAAAATTTTATAAAAATGATAGGGAAAACGTCCAAAGGCTAAATCATATATCAGATTTGAGAAAGGTCATGTCTGGCCATTAGCACCTTCCAGATAATCATCTGCTTCATCTGCAAATGAACTTCCTGTCATTCTATATCAGCCCTAAGCACATGCTTTTTGCAGACTTAATCCCTCCACAAAGATTTTGGATGTTACTGTTTCTAGCTTCTTCACCTCTTCTAGGAGAAACAAAGGTCTTCAGAGTCCCATGCCCTTAGTCCAGTATTTTTGCTGGCATCAGACTACCTGAAAACATATTAAAAAAACCCAACGTAAGTAACAGCATGCACATTTTCACCTTTGGTTAAGATAAATACATTAGAGGATTTAATGGTGGTACTTGAACAATAATATCCATGTAGAAATACCTGTTGATTTGCATTACAGTAGCACCTAGAAACGTTAAACAAGCAAGGTGCTGACTTGTGAGAGCTTGTACTTCGGGATATTAGGAGTTTTGAAAGCAACAAGAACCAACCATCCCTTACAGGCAGCTGAGGAAGGTGTGCTCCCTGGGTTTCCCTACAGGTACCAGGATATACCGGGTTTGGGTCACAGGTTGCAGGAGGGATCCTGCAGAGGCAGGGCTGGGCCACCTGGGCGGCAGGTGGCACAGGCAGCGGGTGAACTCCTTCTGTCACTGCTCTGTACTAAATCCTGAGCGGGATGAGAACGTCTGGTTCACAATAAGAACTACGGTATGACTCCAGAAAACAAAAACAGAGGATGAAGAAGAGTGGGGTTGCAAGGACAATAAAGATGTCCACCTTCAGAAGGCACCACCAGTGAACTGACCCTGACCAAATCCGGGTGCCAACAACGCGTCACCCTCCCAAGGGAGGCAGGTCTAGCGAACACGCCTCAGCCGGGCTCCCCCCAGCGCCGCCGGCCTCGCCCCCTCCCACAGCGCGGCCCGCCGGCCCCCCGCCAGCTCCGGACCCGCCGGGACGAGGCGGCGGGCGGCCCCCACCGCCCCACGGGGACACGCGGCCACGCCACCCCCGCGAGGGAGGCCGCCCAGCACAGGGAGCCACGGCGAAGGCCTCGGCCTCCCCCGCAGCGCTGCCTCGGCCCGGCGAAACCGCCGCCACGGAGGGAGACGGCCGCCGACCGCTGAGTACGGCGGGCGGGCAGGGGCCCCGCGCCTTCCGTACCGCCCGCTCCGGCCGCAGCCCCCCCGCCGCTCGGCGCCTCACGGCCGGGAAACGCCCCCCCGAACTTTCCCGGTGGCGCCCTGGAGCCGGGCCCCGGAGGGGTGCTCACGCCGCAGCCTGGCGGACCGGCAACGGCTTCCACGTTCCCGGGACGGCCCCATCGGGGCGAAGGGCAGCGCCCCGGCCCCGCTCGCCCGCTCCCTCCTTGCCTTCCTCCAGCGCCTCGCCTGCCGCCCCATCCTCTCGCCGCGCCCGGCACCCAGGCCCCTCGTCCCGCTCCGCCCCGGCCCCGCCCCGCTCCCTCCCCCGGCTCGGCGGATCCGCTTCCCGTCGGACCCCCGCGGGCCTCGGCTACCGATGAGTTTCCGGGTCGGCGGCCTGAACTTCTGCTGCTGCTGCCGCCGGTTGTTGACCGCGGGCGGAGAAACAAGCAGAGAGACCGCGCAGCGGCGCGGGCCGGGAGCATGAGGCGCTGCTGGCAGGCAGGGAGGCGCTGAGGTGAAGTGGCCGCCTGGTCCCGAGGAGCGCTGCCGGCAGCTGTCAGCGCCGCCACGCCGCCAGGAGCCGCCGCCGAACAAAGGAGCAGCGACACAGCGGCAGCCGCAGCGCCCTGCCTGCGCGGAGGGAGCCTTGCCGCCGGGCGGGCACTCCCCACCGCTTCAGCCGCTGAGTGACGGCCCCGGCTGCCCGCGGCCGGAGCTCCGGCGGAGCGGGCACTCCAGAGGGCGCCGTATCAGGAGCGAGGCGCGGGAGAAGTGGAGGGGAGTAGTCGCTGAGCAAATGGAGGCGCTGGGTGGCGGGCGCGGAGGCGCCGGGAAGGGCCGAGGAGAGCCCCTGTGAGGAGCCGGTGAGTACCCCGCAGCGCTGGCAGCGATCCCGGCGCCGCCCGCGGAGGCTCGGGCGGGGTCCGCGGGGCTGCGAGGGGCGAGGCCGGAGGAATCGGGCCGCGGGCACAGCCGGGGGGCTTTGCACATCTGGGCGTCGGCAGCCGCTCGCATCGCGGGTGGGGCGGGCCGGGAGGCGGCTCCGAGAGCTCCTCGGCGCCGTCGCCAGGCTGGGGGAGCGGAGCAGGGGAGGCGAGAGCAGCGTTAGCGCCGGCGAGCGGAGGTAAACACGCAGCAGGTTATCGAGGCTGGCTGCCTGTGTCGGGCCGGCCCTCGGCAGCGCGGGCCCCGGTGGGCGGTGGGCTGTGGGGAAGCGTAATGGTGGGAGGCGGCGGCCGCCGGTCTGGGTTGTTTACGGGGGGGAGAGGCCGCCGCCGTCCCGGTGTCTCGCCCGCAAGCCGGCCGGGTGCGGGGCGCTCGGCAGCGGCAGCCCCGGGGCGGCGGGGCTCCCTCGGCCGGCGGCGGTGGAAAGTTTGGAGCTGCCCGATGTCGTGGCTTCAGCCAGCTCCCGCTGTTGAGCTCCTGCCCGCCGTGTCGGTAGCCTGGAAATGCTGCCTTGAAGGCAGAAGGGAAAAAGTGCGAGCGGCCGGAGCGGGAGCATGTGCTGCTGCTGCTGGGGGGCCGTGGCGACGGAGCCTGGCTCCAGGGCTGGGTGACGCCGTCCGGAGCCGTCTGTCCTGAGAGAAACCGGATGCTCGCGAGCTCGTATCCTAATTTTCATTTTGATTTTCTCAGAGTAAAATTTGAGTCTTGATACTGTAACAGTTTTGTTTAAGTAGCAGCGTCACTCTCCAGGCATGTCTAAACACGTACTGGCGTTTTCGGCTACTTTTGAACATTAAGAACCTTGACAATTCAGGATTGCTCAGTCTGCCTTTTATTTACAGTTCAGACGGTATGCAGACGAAACGTGGAGTCACAAAAACAGGCTCTGCAGAGTAAGGCACTAATACCACAGCTTAAATTCTCTCCCCCCCACCCCATTACTAACCATTGTTGATTGTGCTTTCTTCTTTGAGTGCATTTCTGTGCTTACAAGTTTCAGAAAAAGAGGTTTAGTTTAGATGTAACATCAGTAGGTGTGCTGTAATTTAAGCGTGTTCCCTAAAGAGACTGCTTTTGAGAGAATTATTAGCTGTGGAGGTTAGCAAGGAAAGAGATTGTGTCTTCCTCACATGTTTTATTCTTACTTTCATCTCTTTGATTTTCACTATGAAGCTTGGTGGATTAATTTCTCTTAAATCTATCTTGAGTACAGGAAAAAATACTCTTCTTCCTTGGGGGGGGGGGGGGAAGGCTTTAGTTAGATGGGACACAACAGCATTTTTCAACTTCTGAGAACATGTGGCTTATTTATTTGAGGTGCCGACACAGAAGTGAAGTAGTAGAATTTATAGCAACTTCCCCCACCCCCCCACCCCGGGACGTGTAAAAGGTAAAATGACAGTCCTTACAAATAAGAGACCAATTTACAGAAGAGGCTTCTGGAAACTTTAATTCCAAGACTTTCTGTGGTCCTGTATTCAAGCAAATTCCTTCTCTAACAAATTTTGTCCTTAAACAGAAGAATAAAATACTTTAACAGTGCAATATATTGTTCCTGAATAAAAATATTCCTAGAAATCTACTAAAAAAACTAAATTACGTTGGTGGTGCCAACGTATTTATATACATATATATATTTATATATATGCATCCCGAGAATATTGTGAATGAAAATTAAAAAAAAACAACAACCAAAAGAACAACAGCGGCCCTGTTACAATAATAGCATCAGTAATCAAAATAGAAAAATTAAACAAGTAAGTTTTATGCATTCCCTTTAATTTTAACTTGTGCCATACACATCTAGGTTGCACTGGGTATGTACATATATGTACATGATTAGGCCTCTTTGAAAGAAATACTGAGTTTCCTAGACTTAGTTTTATATTGTATGTAAGTTTACATATACCTGCTTGTTATATCAGGCATATACGCTCCAGGAAATTAAAGGAAACTAAACACATACATTTAAAAGGGAGTGTCTTCTCCAGCTGTCAGCTTTCGTTTAATGGAACAACTATAAAGAAATGGTTTTAGAAAACTATGTAAGACCTTGTTAACCCAACAGCTGATTTAATCTGTCCTCAGCAGTTTCTCACCCACTGGTCTGTGACACCTCTGCTGTAATTGATTACCACTACATTGCTTTTTATTTCAGTAATAGAGCTTTGTTTATTAATTATTAACTAGTTTGTCTAGCAGGGTTTGTGGTGATTTTTTTTTTAGTGGGGTGGGGTTTTTTTAGCTTGTTTGTGTTTTTTTAGTTCTTGTTTTGGTTTTTTATTTGTGATTTTGGGTTGATTCTTTTGTTTGGTTGGGGTTTTTTTGGTTTTAGCTTTGCTGTTTAGCTGTCATGTAGTTACTGTTACCTGACTAGTTAATTAACTTCACCTTGGAATCTGAAAACTTAAAGTTGTTCTGTGCAGTTATCACTGTTGAAGTTTTGTAGCCTTTGCTAAGGTTACTCATGCCAGTAAGAAAATAGTGAAGCTGGAGGTTACAAATACATGTGCTGAACCAGTTTATGTTTCCAATCACATTACTGTAGTTCCATAGTTGGTAATGATACATAGCAAAGAGAGATCTGTTTTGCTTGAAGAGCAACCCTGTGGAAATTCTGAAATGTTCAAAAAGACAGACGCAGTTGTGTTTTCAACACCATCATCATCAGACAAGAAACTTACTGTTTTCCCTCTCTCCTCCCAATGCCGCATGCTTTTCTGTGGAGTGTTATTGAAATCACACATGTATAAATTTTAGGGGTAAAGGATATTTCATGCAAGATTACATTACATTAAAAATTCAAGCCAGAGAAGTCTGTGACGTTTAAAACCTGCTAGTTTTCTTCAGAACCACTAAATGTCTTCCAGATTTAAAGTGGAACTAGTAAAAATAGTTTTCACTTGCCGTTTTGCAAAGCTAAGCATGAGGTCCTCCACCTGGACTGAGGCAATCCTAGTGTCAATACAGACTGGGAGATGAATGGATTGAGAACAGCCTTGCGGAGAAGGATTTGAGGATACTGGTGGATGAAAAATTGGACATGAGTGGGTAATGTGCTCTTGCAGCTCAGAAAGCCAACCATATCCTGGGCTATGTAGAAAGAAGAATGGCCAGCTTGTCAAGGGGGACAGTTCTCGCCTCTGCTCTGTGTCCAGCTCTGGAGCCCCAAACATAAGAAAGATGTGGACCTGTTGGAGAAAGGCTGAGAGAGTTGGGGTGGCTCAGCCTGGAGCAGAAAAGGCTCCAGGGAGACCTTGTTGCAGCAGCCTTTCAGTATTTAACAGGGGCTTTATGAGAAGGATGGAGAGAGAGTTTTTACCGAGGCCTGTAGTGACAGGGCAAGGGGCAATGGTTTTAAACTGCAAGAGGGTGGATTTGGATTGGACATAAGGAAGACCTTTTTTATGATGAGGGCAGTGAGACACTGGAACAGGTTGCCCAGAGAAGTTTTAGGTGCCCCGTGATTAGAAGTGTTCAAGGTGAGGCTGGAGAGGGCTTTGAGGAACCTGATGTACTGAAAGATGTCTTTGTGGAAGGAGGGTTGGACATGATGATCTTTAAAGGTCCCTTCCAACCCAAGCCATTCTGTGATTTTGCCCTAAGGAATAATAGATTGTCTTCTCTAGTGTCAGTGAAATAGTATGTTTTGCGTTGCAGAAACTCTTAATTTATGGGTTTTTATGTATATGTGCATTCATTTATCTCCTCATCTCAAAAAATGCTCGGTGTGCTGTACAAGTAAATGTAGCAACAGCAGGATATCTTCAGTTTATTAGTCCAAAAATCACTTGGTGAAAGATAGATCCTAGTTAGTTGCTTTGTGGTTTTTTAACTGTTTTCTGAATTTCCTTTACCCTCCATGCTTTAACAGTATAGTCCTTACTTTCTGCTTCTTTTTTTTTTAGTCTGACATTACCTTAAATTATACTATGAAAATACAAAGAAATTAAAGAAGTCTTTGTGTAAAATCAGCCAGGGTTTTTCTTCTACTGATGTGTCGAGGTGGTCTGAAGGAGTCCTTGTTATTTCTCCGATCCTCTTTCTGTATTCTTGTTTTTAGTAATAAAAAGTAATTTTCAGAAGTGCAATCATCTCATATATTATGTAGGTTAATATTTCAAGTTCACATTTATGTGTATCCTTAAGTCTCCTGTTTTCCAAACAAAAGAATTGCCATGCTTTTAGATAAGGCGAACACATCTTTTGACCTAGAGCTAATTTGTTGTACTGCTAGTATCCTTGAATTTTCTTTAAGGGTTTTTGTTGGAGTTGCTTAAGAGATATTTTCATGTAGTGGTTTTGCTTTGATTTATGTTTTAAAGCACATAAATTCTGAACTCTGACTGTTGAAGGATAATTGCAGTAAAAATACAGTAACAGGTTGTAAATGCATTACTGCAGGGAACTGGAAGGGCTTCTCTGCTGAATGCCTGGGATCCTTCCTGGCTCAGATGGCTTTATGGAGCAGCTGCGTGACAGTGTTATCTGTATAGTTCCTCTTGGAACCTTTCTTGTTCAGTTCTGTTCTGATAAGGAAGAGGAAGGGCCAAAATGAATTCTCTAAAAGTAAATTTTATGTTGGTGTATAAACTTGCACCTAGGAACGGATGTTTGCACACAGCTTGCAGCATGGTAATGTTATTCTTTGACAATAAGTTAGTGTAGTTTAAATATTACATCATGAGAACTAAGGCAGTGTATCATTAATTACATATAAAATGGTTCTTATGTGCAGAAAACTCTTATGTTGGAGAAAACTTTATTAAATTACTTGGGGATTCTTCCTACTTAAGGGAGTTTCCCAGTGGTTTGTGCTTACTGTTCTGACATACCTGAAAAACTTAAAGGGCACATGATACGGAGGATTCCCTAACCTCTCCCTGCCCAGCTGAACACAGTGACTTAAGGAATAGGGGCAATGGCAACAAGTTTCTGCCTGGCACAGCAGCAAGCACATCTCCTGTGTGACTACCCCACCTTCCCAGGTGCCTGTGTGCAATATGTGTGAGGCTCTGCAAGTGGAACTGAACAGTAATGAGGATGATGGTGTATCTAGCTTGGAGGTGTCACCAGGGTTAAGTCTGCCTATACCCTGCAGCAAAACTGCTCCCATAAAGAAAAAAAAGACAGATCATTGTTGTAGGAGACTCCCTTTTGAAAGGAACAGAAGGCCCAGTGTCCAGACTGGACCCCACTTCTTAGGGAAGTCTGCTGCCTCCCTGGGGCCAGTGTTAAAGATATGAAGAGAAAGCCTCCTACCCTGGTACAGCCCTCAGATTATTATCCATTATTGATTTTTCAGGAAG
Source organism: Falco punctatus (assembly GCF_963210335.1). NCBI lineage: Eukaryota > Metazoa > Chordata > Aves > Falconiformes > Falconidae > Falco > Falco punctatus. Next base: position 76,137,906 of record NC_137583.1, read on the forward strand.
GCAGGGATGAAGTTGCAACAAGATGTCCAAGGGCAATCAAGAGAGACTTCAGGTCCTTGGGATGACTGGTTAAGAGATCAGAAGCACAAGTAGTGTTCCCCTCTACCCTTCCAGTTGCAGTGAATGATGAGGGAAGAAGCAGGAAGAGCCAGCAGATCAATACCTGTCTCTGAGCCTGCTGCCACAAGCAAAATTTGGGGCTTTTTGATCATGGCTCAGTCTACGGGATGCCAGGCCTACTGGCAACAGACAGGGTACACCTATATCAAAGGGTGAAAAGGATCTTTGCACCCGAGTTAGTAGGAGTTATTGAGAGAGTTTTAAACTAGATTTGAAGGGAGAAAGGGATAAAACCAGGCTCACTAGAGACAAGCCTGGGGCTGGCATGCCAATAACTGAGGGACAGTGTGCTAGTGAGAGCCTTTGGACTGCTGTCACAGTGGAGGTAGGGGATGCAGATCCATGTGGCGTGGCAAAGACACAAGTGTTATTGATGTGTTAGAAACCATGGAAGCACCTGAGGATGGTCACGTAGAAATTAGGGCTTATCTGCTCAAAAAGATGGCAGGATCAATAGCCCAACTGAAGTGCATCTACACCAATGCATGCATAAGGGCAATAAATAGGAGGAGTTGGAAGCCATTGTGCAGCAGGAAAACTAGGATATAGTTGCCATCATGGAAGAATGGTGGGATGACTCACATAACCGGAGTGCTGGAATGGATGGCTCTAAATCTAGAAGGGATCGGCAAAGAGAGAGAAACAGTGGGTAGCCCCTCATGTTAGTGTTTTGATTGTCTAGAGCTTGACTATGGTGATGATGGGGTTGAGTGTTTATGGGTATTAACTGGGGAAGGCCAACGAGACAGATATCATGGTGGGAGTCTGTTATAGACCACTGAACCAGGATGAAGAGGCAGATGAAATAATTTTTTAAGGAGCTAGGGGAAGTCTCACAATTGCTAGCCCTTGTTCTTGTGGGGGACTTCAGTTTACCAGATGTCTGCTGAAAATGCAGTGCAGTAGAGAGGAAACGGTCTAGGAGGTTCCTGAAGTGTGTGGAAGATACCTGCCTGATACAGCTGGTGAGGAGCCAACTAGGGAGGGCACCCCACTGGACCTGTGGTTCACGAGCAGAGCACGACTTGTGGGTGATGTGATGGTTGGAGGCTGTCTTGGGCACAGCCATAGTGAAATGATAGAGCTTTCAGTTCCTGGAGAAGTAAGGAGGGGAGTCAGCAGAACTACTACTTTGGACTTCCAGAGGGCAGGTTTAGGGGCCTGGTTGACAGAGTCCCTTGGGAGGCAGTCCTGAAGGGCAAGGGGTCCAGGATGGCTGGACATTACTCGAGAAGGAAATCTTAAAGGTGCAGGAGCAGGCTGTCCCCATGTGCCAAAAGATGAGTTGGAAGGAAAGAAGACTGGCCTGGGTGAACAGAGAGCTTTGGCTGGAAGGCGGGGGGGGGGGGGGGGGGGGGGGCGAAGAGAGTTGGTGACCTATGGAAGAAGGGGCAGGCAACAACTCTGGAGGATTATAAGGATGTCATGAGGTTATGGGGAGAAAATTAAATGGCCAAAACCCAACTAGAACTTAATCTGGTTACTGCTGTAAAAGACAATTAAAATAATTTATGAATAACCTATAAATATAACTAGCAATAAAAGGAGGGCCAAGGAGCATCTCCATCCTGTATTGGATGTGGGAGGAAACTTAGTGACAAAGGACCTTTTTCCTCAAAATGCTGAGGTACTTAATACCTTCTTTCCTTCAGTCTTTAATAGTAAGACCAGTTATTCTTGGGGTACCCAGCCCCTTGAGCTGGAAGACGGGGATGGGGAGCAGAATGAAGCCCCCATAATCCAAGGGGGAATGGTCAGCAACCTGCCACACCACACAGGCACGCGCAGGTCTATGGGGCCAAATGGGATCCAACCAAGGGTACCGAGGGAGCTGGCAGAAGTGTTCACCAAGCCATGTTCAATCATCTGTCTGCAGTTCTGGCTAACTGGGGAGGTCCCAGTTGGCTGGAAGTCAGCAAATGTGACTCCCACTTACAAGAAGGGCTGGAAGGAGAATCTGGGAACTACAGGCCTGTCAGCCTGACCTTTGTGCCAGAGAAGGTTATGGAGCAGATGATCCTGAGTGCCGTCATGTGTCATGTACAGGACAACCAGGTGATCAGGTCCAGGCAGCCTGGGTTTACGAAAGGCAGGTCCTGCTTGATGAACCTGATCTTCTTCTGTGACAAGGTGACCTCCCCAGTGGATGAGGGGAAGGCTGTGGATGTTGTCTACCTAGACTTTAGTAAAGCCTTTGACACCGGTTCCCACAGCATTCTGCTGGAGAAACTGGCTGCTCATGGCTTGGACGGGCATACTTCATGCTGGGTAAAAAGCTGTCTGGATGGCTGAGCCCAAGGAGTGGTGGTGGATGGAGTTACATCCAGTTGGTGTCTGGTCACAAGTGGTGTCCCCCAGGGCTCAGTATTGGGGCCATTTTTGTTTAATATCTTTATTGACGATCTGGATGAGGGCATCAAGTGCACCCTCAGTAAGTCTGCAGAGGACACCAAGCTGGGGGGCAGTGCTGATCTGCTGGAGGGCAGGAGGCTCTGCAGGGGGGTCTGGGCCGCCAAATATTGCAGTCACCAAGTTCCATGGAATAAGGACTGTTATGTGGTAGCCAAATAGTGTATGTTCATTTCAAAGGAGTATTTTTAAACTGCTTTGAACCATTTAGTCCTTGCTTTATTATAAAGACCGTGGTCAAAAATACAATTTAGGCATTTCCAGGTTACTGTGGTATTTGCTACAATGATCTGAAATTCTCCTATATTTACAGTTGATAGTCTGTAAGGCATATGCATAACCCTCTCTCGCTTACAGCATTCTGAAACAAAGCATGATTTAGAGGAAAAAATAAAGAGTGATTGATTTCTGGATCATCTGCCAGACTGTATACAATGCAAGTCAGTTTAAGAATCTTGACTTGTAGAAACAGGACAATAAGCTTTGAAACCCAAAAGAATCTAGAGAGAGTTGTTTTGCTGTGGAAGAGATCGATTGGTTGTAGGTTATTCTCTGTATTAAGCAGGAAAGTAAATCACTTGTATACCTCCTAAATATAGCTTTAAGAAATTACTGTAAATTTGGGCCATTTTTCAGTAACGTGGAGTAAGTTCTTAAATACGTGTGGCATTTTTTTTCAAGAGTCATTATCAGAGGTAGGGAGATAATAAACACTTATTAAAGAAAAGGTCCGTTGCTTATTTTCAAATTCTGGATTAACTTCAGATACTAAAATATGTTTCATGGAGGCAGACTTTTTTCCTTCATGTAGTGTATTTAAATCTGATGCATTTAAATCCTTTTCCATTTATGCAAGTTAAAAAAAGTTTAACTTGTAAGAGTTTTGGTTTTTTCCTTGGACCATGATTGCTACTACTGTTGAGGTTTGTGTCATTTCTCTTCTGTGCAGTGTCTCTCCCATATCTTGTAGTAGCTGCTTTACCTTGGTGTTGTGTTGGTGTTTCCTCTGTATTTATTTATATAGTGTTCTAGCTTCTGAATATTTATTCCTATTTTTCTTGCTTTTCTTCTTTCTATCCTTTCCCCCTTATTTTTACAATTATTTTGTGTTTCATTTTTGTTTTATACCTCATGAAGCAAAGGTTTTTTTTCTTCTGTTGACAACATGAATGCCTTGTAGCTTTGATCTGCTCTTGTAAAACATTTTTGTAGAGTCAGGACTGTCTTCAGCATTATCTGCTGTGATAATGTCTCATATGCTGTTTTATACTTAGCTGTTGCCTCTGTCTTGTGAAGTTAATTGAATGGGTGACACCTTTTAGAGACATTATGGTGTTGAGGGTTTGGTTTTTTTCTGTTTGTTTGGGCTTTTTTTAACCACCATCAATGATTTGGCAATTCTATACAAGTAGAAATTCTAAACAGTTCTTAGCAGTTTAAAAAATAGAGACACAGTCTTGCAGACACTGTGAAGCAAAGCACTATCAAGAAGTGAGATAAACTAAGGGGAAATTAAGTCAAATGGGCAAGTTTTTATGTGAATACCAACCTGAATGAATATATAACTGTAATTCACATAGAATTAAAGTTTATAAAGAGGAAAACATAATTTTGTATTGACTTAGACTCCAATAGATGATGTCAGCCGGGGGTAACCACTGAGATAACTTACTTGAAGAGTGGTAAAAGGATGATTGTGGCTAATTGTGAAAGTTCTTACCCAGTTTAATTCTGTCGTTATTGTCTTTAAAAGTTACAATACTGACTTTTGAAAAATGTGTTACAGGAGTGTTGGCGATACCCCCCCACCTTTTTTTTTGTTTGTTTGTAAATGAAAGATGACTTGAGGAAGGATACAGGTTTGGAGGTTTCAAAGCTGTTTCTGGGAAAATACACTTAAAGGTAACATATATAATGCTGATTATGTATATACTAATGGCAAGTTTCTTGACTGTTTTATATACTCTGTATTCAACTGCATTTAAATGTAAACATAAGTAGGAAACTGATTCTCTGATCTGCCCCAAGTACTTCACTTCTAATCAGTCTTCTTGGAATTTAGCATAGAAAAGAACAAGTTTTTTCTAGTTTATAAATATAATTCCACTTTAAAAACAGGCCCTGCTTATTCTTATAGCAGGTACTTTAAGTAATTGTAGGAACATCATGTCCTGTTTGTGTTTAGCCGGTTTTGGTGATGATGATGGTAAATTACTACAAATAACTTAGTGGATAAAATTGTTTTTGTTATATTTATTAGTTTGAGATGTGTTTACAGTCCACTTAAGATCTCCTTTGCAAGGAGCTTTCACAGATATTAATTGGGGTAGCAACTCTACACCCCACCCCACCCCCTTTATTTCAAGTGGATTTCTAATTGGAATTTTGAAGGCAAAGTTAAAAATTATGAGAAAAGATCATGATATGTATTTATCTATGGGTTTGCACTGCCATTACATTAAATACTGGTCCTGTTATAATTTATCATGGACTTAAGAACAGGAATTTTAGGGCTGTTGTAATTTTACTAATGAACTGTTCTCTGTACTGAAGGTTTGGTTGTTACAGTACTGCTGTGGTATGCAGTTGTGTGTTTTTATTATTATTAGCTACTATGTGTGTAAGATATAAGAATAATATATGCAAGGCTAGATGCACATCAGTACTGATTTTCAGCAGTAGCAACCTGTAAATGCTGTTGCAATGGACTTTTCCTCTGAAATGTCCTTTTTCTTATTACCTTGCCTGTACATTACTTGCAGTATTGTTATTTTTTGAGGATTTTTTTAAAATCCAGGTGGCTCTGCTGTGTCCTAGATCTCTAAGCAGCTGGGGAACAAGCAAATGTATTAATCTCCAGTTAACTCTCTTATTATGTTGAAAGACTATGTGTAGAAACATCCTGGCAGAGTAGAGCCCAGAAAATATATTGTTAGTTTGTCAAAATGGTGAATTTCACTGATGTTTTGAAAAAACCAAAAAAGCGTGTAGCTACTACAAACCAGAGTTCCAGCTGTGCTAATAATGCAGGTTAAATGTTTTAATGTTTTTAAGAACTTACTGACTGATGCGGTTTCATTCATGTTTGCTAAATATTGAAGTTACCTCTGTACCCACAAGGTGAGGATCTTGGTATTTTAAAGCTCAGATCTTGAGACACAGCTGTATAGCAGACTTCACAATAGCAAAACATGTGGTTCTTAGGCAATGATTTGACACATTTCTTCTGTAGAAATAGTTCTACTACAAAGTTGTAATACCAAATAATCTAGGGCTATGCAGCATTGTGAGTTGTATACAGTTCTAAGAGAAAGGAATTGTTCTTAATGGAAGAACTCCAGCTGCATTTTCTGAAAGCTTGTGTATGAAGGCGCACAACCTGCAGTACTGAGACATTACTAACAGCTCTGTGGCTTATTGCAGTACAAAGATACAACGGCTCTTAATTTAGGCCCTCTTCCCTGACTTCTTGAGTCGCTGACACAGATACTTCATGTATTTAGTTCTCCATATTTAGAAGGATGTTTTGGAGAGAAATCTTTCATTGGAGCTTTTTCAATGAGTCACCAAGTGCAAACTGGCCATTAAAAAAAAGACTGAAGAGGCTTTATTTGGTGGCTTGTGTACTGAAATGCAAGTTCTTTGTAACGTCCCATTTACCAACCTGTTAATTAGTTAACGTTAAACAACATGGAAGTCCTTTATCCTTTTCAGGACATGGTAATTAATACTCAGTAAAATTAAATAGTGCAGTTTTCCATTTATAACCTTCATTAGCTATCTGCATGAGGCGATGGAATCAGCAAGCTTGTTGGTGACACCAGGTTGTGTGCTGGAGGGCAGGGCTGCTTTTCTGAAGGACTTCAGCAGGCTGGAGAAACGGGCTGACAAGAACCTCATGGTGTTCAACAGCATCTGAAAATTGAAACAATAACCCTACACAGTAGTACAGCCTGGGAACCAATGACTAGAAAGCAACATTGCAGCAAATGTCACTTTCCTGGTGGACACCCAGTGTGAGTCAACCATGTGCCTTTACTTAGCAAGAATGAAGCCAGTAGCTGAGAGAAGCAAGCATTTCTGTCAGCTTGGCAATTTCTGTGACTGCGTCTGAAACTTCTAGTTTTACACTCCCCACTATAGGAGAGAAGCTAACACACTGGAGCAGGTCTAGAAGATGACTGCCAGGATAATTAGGGGGCAGGAGCACATAATGTAAAAAGAGAAGCTGGAAGAGCTGGGTGTCCTTGGTTTGAGAGAACACTAGGTGGGGAGGATCTTATTTTCAATTAGTGGAAGGGTACAGAGTCTACTTCTGTCTTCTCTTAGAGGAGATGGGTGATAGGGCTAGAGGCAACGGAAAAGATTCTAGCAAGGAATGTTTCAGTTAAACATTAGGGAAAGGTTTACACAATGAGGTTGGTCAAATGCTGGTACAGGTTGCCCAGAGAGGCTGTGGGATCTCCATCCTCGGAGATACTCAACTTAATTGAGAATGGCCTTGAGCAGCCTTTGAAGCTTTGAAGATTGCCCTGGGTAGGAGATTGAAGCAGTTGACCTCCAGAGGTTCCTTCCAATATAAGTGCGTACTTGCTCCATATCAGATGATGTAGCTGCACAACCATTTTATCCCTCCTCTGCATACAGCTGGTTCTGGCTCAGCTGAAGCCCATGGCCCAGAATGGAGCTTCATAAAAGAGAATCTCCTGTAAATTCTACTATATGGCTCAAACCTTGTTTTTTAACCTGATTTCTATATAGTCAAAGATTTGAAGTGATTAGTTTAGTGCTTTGAATTATCATGTGTCTGTAATGAAATAAACTAATCCTGAACAAGGTATCTTTTTTCCAGAGTTTGGTATTTTTAAATAATGTTGGTGGGTTTTTTTCTGTAATACTACTTTATAAATTTTTCCTGCTTTGTAGAAGTAGCTTGGTTTCTTGTGCATCCTTTCAGACAATGAAATAAATGTATAACTGTAGTTGGAATACAGGCTATTCTGGTTTTATTTGTTGAGGTTGGGTTTTTTTTGTTTGGGTGGTTTTTTTCCAGATTCATAAATCCAGACTTTCGCATAAGGGAGCTGCCTGAGATTTATACCTACTTAATAAAGGAATAGAAAAGAATAGGAAGTTAAATTAATTTGTCTGGAATGGAAGTTAGACAGGCAGCATGTTCTAGCATAAAATAGTTGTAATGCTTAACTAAAAAGAAATAACTTTGAGATTTTAGTCTTTATTACACTGGATGTTATGACAATGTAAAATAAGCAAACTTAAAACAGTCACATAATTTTACTGCAAAGGCAATGCAAAGTGCCTGTTGATTTGGTCTTTATTTCATAGAAACACCTTTTAAGTTCAGTCTCAGTGAGCTCAATTCAGAAATCCTGCTGGTGTGTTGTTTTTTTTTTTCCCTGCATGTATTTCTATTATGTATACAGTGATTTGGGGAATCAGTTGGAGAACCAGGGTTTTAAAATCAATAAACCAGTGATTGGTTAATTTCTTTTACACCCCACCCCCACCCCATTTTAGCTATTCATATGACTTTCTAAGAAGAGAATGAGTCAAGTTTCTTCTAAATTAGTCACAAGCCTTAAAAGTATAGTGAATTCACTTCAGGTTTGTAGGTTGTGGTATCAGGGTAGCTATGAGGAGTTAGTAATAAATGTCCTTCATTATTTTGCAGATTTACAGAGGTTCTCAATTTTAGCATCTACTCATGAGTATGAGGGAAGAAATCCTAAACCCCAAAATCATATGTTTCCTGGGAATAACTTCTGTGTGAATAATACAATTTCTAGCAAAACCAGACAGTATTTTCTGGGTGTCTTCAGCATGTTTTAGCTCCTTCACAGTATGATGATATGCAGATCAAAGCAGATGGGGTTAGTGCTAAATGGAATTGTTCAAAAAAGTTTCTTTTTGAAACTTAAAACCTCAGTATGAGCTTTGAACAAAAAATATTCCCGAACCAGTCTGCCCACAGCCTACTGTGAAAATAAATCCTTCCACATTCTTAAAGCCAGACAGTCCATTCTGACCATGCCTTGGTTTTAGCTATTGTATATTTTGTTTTCCCCAGTACTGCCTGGGTCTGCTTACTCTAACTCTGATGATTTCTGTTGTCCTCTTTAAACTGCCCACCCAGCTGCTGTATCCAAACAGCTGTAACCGAGGGAACCTGAGAAACGTTCTGATGCAGTAATTGTGTGTTGTGGCCCTGATTCCTTACATTTGATTATGTTTCTGATAATGATTTCTCATTCTATTTAAATGTATTGCATTCTTAAAAATAGAAGTGGCTTTAAAATTTTTCAATGTAGAATTCAAGACCTGAGAGCAGTATTCTGTTTTCAGAGTGGATTAAATGGGACATGAGGCTGTAAAATGTGACGTTTTGGGCTTTTTTTTAACACAGTTTGCTCTAATTGATTAAGGAAGTAAGATTTTATGTTATGCAGACACTTGATTACATCCTGAAAATGACCAAGCTATTGCATAGGTGGATTATGTGCCTTTTAGAGTAGGTGGTTCTAGCATCCCTGATTCCTGGAATGTTCCAGCCTCGTGCCCTTCTGCTGCAATATGATATGTTTTCATACAAGCCACCTTTTAAAAATGGAATCTCTTATATTTATTTCATCTCTTTATAGGGGTATATTTTTTATTAGTGTATATTGTTAGTCATGGCTGTTCTCTGAAGCAAGCATTTAACGGCTTAAAGATGCTTCTTACTTTTACTGTAATACAAATACTGTTCCATTTCTTTCACTTCTTGTCTATTCCTTTTTTTCCCCCCTTCTGAATCTTCTAGAGAGTAGTTTAATGCAGTTAGAACAAGCTTCTTGCTATGCAGGATGTTATACGAGCACATAGGGTGACACCAGGGTAGATTGCCTGCTGGAAATTTTCAGAAGACCTCAAGACTTAAATTCTCTAGTGAATACCTTGACCCTATTGATAAAGTATGGTTGTTTCTACATATCTACCAGCGATTGAAAATCTGGTGTATGGATTGTCTATTATGAAACACAATGCCAAAGGATGTGCAGTATAGGAGGGAAGGAAGGGATGACTGTTGTTCAACAGTAGACCTTCCCAAAGTGCATGTGGATATGGATTTTATTGGACATATTTCTTACCACCCCCCACTTCAAGACTGTGTTTGTTCAAAAAGCTTTGTACCAGGTTAGTAGAGTTTGTTCTCACGAAGAGTCCTGCTGGGCTTGCAGCACCCAGACAGCTGTGGGCTTTGCACAGTTTGTACATTGCTGGTGTTTCTGCTTCTGTCTGCACTTTGGTTTGAAAAAACACTGTTTTGAAAATATTTCCATTTTTTACAGTATGCACTAGTACAAATCATCCTGCCTTCCTATTGCTGCTGCCGTGCTCTGGCTGTTTGGACCATCAACATCCAGGAAGAAAACCCAAAAGAAGGAACTGCTCTGAGTTACCACTTCTCTAGGCAGTTACAAAGGCACATGCCAGTAAAAAATAAAGTGCAGGAATATGGACAAACAGAAGGGGCAAATCTGAAACAGAAAGGGCAGGATCAGCTTTGGTGTCAATGAAAACCACTTTAGAAACAACAGTCTAAGTTTCTCAAACAACATTAGTGTCATAAAAAGATAATGGAGGCAGATTTCCAACTTGCTGAGTGCGTGCTTCATAATAACTCTTAAAATTACTTGTGAAGCTTCTGGAGAAGTCTGGTAGAAGTCACACACAGATCTGGATAGCAGTAACAGGGAACTGGACCTGAAGGAGAACAACCCAAGACAGGAGCAAGAGGTGCCGGAGAAAAAGAAATACGCTTTTTTCTTTTTCTTTTTTTTTTTTTTTTTCTTGTGGGGAAGAGATTCTCTTGTGATGCCTTTTACTTTACAAGCAGGAAGAACTATTTTTAAATAAGTGCCTGTGTGTTACATTGGCACTGGGGCTGTTTGTTCATAAAACAGCCATCAAGGGATTCCTGAGCATCACAACTCTGTGAGCTGCTGAAACTAATACAGCTGCTTCCTCTGACTTCTGTCTCATCTACCACTTCTTGCTTTTGCTCCCGCAGGTGTGTGCAGTGAAAGTGGCAGTGGGATTCTTCTTCTAATGAACTGTATTCTTTGACCTTACCCCAGTGGATTTCTGTCTCATTTTCAGGCAGCCAGATATAAGTTCTACCAGTACCTAGCAAATGCTGGATTGATAATTGAACTTTTCCTAGTGGTGACTCAGGCTGCTTAAGAACAGCTTTACCAGTCATGGTAAAGGAAGGTGAATAGGCTTGTCAAGCTGGAGAGACATGGTGACTTGACTGACAGCTGTAAGCCTGCTCTTTTACATAAGCATGCAGGGTTACCTGGTCTCAGGTGGCCACAGGCTGTCTTTGACAGAGTGCCTCTGTCACTGCTTTGCCAGGTTTGGTAGACATCGAAGTAAAAGTCTTCCCTGATGTGAGGAGGCATGCCTAGCTATGGAGGTAGAAGGAAGGGAAAGTGTGTCCTCATCACAGAAGCACTACCACAGCAGGGAAAGCCCATGTACAGATGTCCTCTGTGACTTTGTGAGCAGCATTCAGAAATAGCACTGGCTAAGAACCTCCTGTGCGGCTTCACTGACACCTCCTGAGTCAGGAGGATGACCTGGATCTTTCTGCCCTGCAGGACCTCTCTGTCTAATGTAGCAGCAAATAAGAGACACAGAGGTCCTAGAAGTCACCTTACCTAACCAGAAGTACCGGATCCACTGGTGAGCTAGCTATGTTTTGCAGCATGGTCAGTCATTCTTTTCTTACGACCCAGGGAACTATGGAGCAGATGTGGAAGGAACAGAGCCAGTGATGAACTCTGATTATGTATTTTGATACCAGACAGGCTCATGGGCAAGCAGTATTAGAAACAAAGGTTACGTAAATCTAATAAATGCTGCTTTTCAGAACACGTGCTTGCTGGCGAAGTAACTGACTTGTAAAAAGAGGTAAGGTAGCAGCTTTCCATCCAAAAAAACCCAACCCCAAACCATCCCACAAAAACTTGGGCAGTACATGAAGGTGAATTAGTGGACAAGGCTTGAGATGATCTTGACCACTGGACAGCAAGCCAAAGACTTCTGCTGAGTAGGGGGAGCATTACTGTATGACCATTAGCAATCTCCTGTTGAACAGGCTTAAATCTGGTACCTCACATGATCAGGTTCTACGGAGATCCAGCAACAGTCAAGTTACAATCAAAATCTTTTTATGATAATTCCCTTTTTTAGGCTGCAGTGTTCTGATTTAAAGCACAAAAAGTAATTTCCTGACAGGTATATTAGACTGTATAATTAGTGTTGAATGCTTAGATCTGTTTCTGATCAGAGGAATTTTCTCCTTCATATTGGGAAGTTCGGTGAAATTTTTCAGGTATGCTTTGGCTATCCGAGTGTTTTTTGTGAGGAGGTGTCGTCTTGTTCCTCCCCAGCAAACATGAAGAGAAGAACAGTAATAAAAGTGACAAGGTTTAGAGACTACAGGAGAACAGGGGAATTGTAGGGAGAGGGGCAATTTGTTTGGCAAGTTTCCCTTTATTTGTTATTGCTATGAAGTAGAGAAGAGTAAGGAGAAGCAAGGTCTGTGTATGTGATCCCATGAACTTGATGAGAGTAGGAGAAAAAACACACAGGACTTCTTATGCTTTCTTTTCTTTTTTGTAGCATTTCGCTACAACCTTTCCTTGACATTCAGCATCTCTTGGCGAGAGAGGTCTTTCATGAGAAAATAGGGGAGAAGTCTAAAATAATTCAACATTCTTAAAAGACAGAATAGCACTCCTTTATCTTAATGTAAACGATGTTCCAGATGTGCTTTACAGGTTTCCTGCATTCTGGCTGAATCAAACAAGGTAGAGGCAGATTAGCATAGGCACCATCGCTTTGTCAGGTATTGTTTGCTGAAGTGAGATGTACTTAACTGGTGATGAGAGCCAGGGTCTAATTTTGTAGGTCAGATCTCAGAACTCTGTCTGTTGTATCCTGTAGAAAAGTGGTGGAGACTCTGTTTCAGGTTATTCTTCTCAGTGCAGATATGGTTTTCTTTAGTACCTTTTGGATAATTAAAACTGTGCAAAAAAACTTGCATTTTGTCATTTTTAACCTCTCTCTTAAGAACTAACTTGGTGCCACGTTACTAGAGGTGAGTTAACATAATGCAATTTTTAAAAGATTCCAAGACAGACTTGTGGAACACCAGATGCATAAGCTTGATGCCTGTTCCTGGAGTATTAATAGAAATGATGTAATAATGTACCAAATGAGCAGACACATTGATAAAATGTGATGTCCCAAGGAACAGTCAACATAGCATTGTAAGGCAAAGTCTGGCCTCACAACCTTACTAAAATTATTTGGAGACGTTAGCAGGGAAAATGTATTTGATATAATCTACTTGGATTATCAAAGGGCATTTCACGTGATCCCTTGCTTAGAAGTCTTAGAGTCCATACAGTGTTGGGGAAGAGGGAGGGTCTGTTGCATGCTGTTTAATTAGGTAGGAGTAAAGAGAAAGTTTTCGCAGTGTCTGGAGATTACTAATAGAGTCCCAGGTAGATCTGTGCTAGGACCTGTACTGTTTAATGTGAGGGTAAACGATCTGGAAAAAATGGTAAGTCATGAGATGATAGTCTCTGTAGACAATACTACAAACACAGTTTAACTGCAAAAGAATTTTATGACACACAGTGGTAAATAGTATATGAAACTCAGTATAGCTAAAAGGTGAGACATTATGTTGTTGGGAGAAAAAAAGGAGTCCTAAATTTATGTAGAATATTATTCTCTTAATTATTACCACTCGGAAACAAGATCTTGCGGTTATAATAAAAACTCTGAAGAAAATCAGCTTAGTCCTTACCAGTCCAAAAAGTAAGTCAGATGTTGAAAGAGTAGAGACCATGCTACCACCATGTAAATCCATGCATTTTGCATGTTGTACACAGCTTCTTGGCTCCTACCTCAAAAAGATGTTAGTGGCATTGGAAATAGGTCAGAAAAAGCAGAAAGGATCCTAAAAGTTGCACAGAATCCATTCTTTAAGAATCAGGGTTAGTCAATCTGTAAAAGAGCAAAAGATTGATAGTGATAGAAGGGTGATCACCTGTAAAAGGTGGTATGATAGAAATCCCTAAAATTGCAAGTGGAAAGAAGAGAGTAAATAGGAAAGCTTTTGTGTTGTCTACCTCTCAGTTCTTGTAGACAGTGAAAAATAAATTTAACAAGTGTCAGGTTAAAAACAGATGTTTCTTTGCAATGAATAGTTAAGCTGTGAAATTTCAGGATGCTGTGGCTCTTAAAATTTTCCGTAGGTTCAGGGAGTTTTTGAACAAGTTAATGGAAGAAAAATGCATTACAGGTTATTAATATAAAAACAGCTCACCTAGCTCAAGAATTCACTAAGTGATAAATTGTGGAAGACTAAGAGAGGATTGTGGAAAAGTATCAGTTCATGCTTGCCCAGTTTTTGTACTTTTCATTGGTACACTATGCTGGCAACTCTCCGGACAAGGTATTAGATGAGTAGTATTTGATCCAGTATGGCCACTACTGTAACTGTTCATAATCTTTGGAAACAAAATGGGAAAGAAAAATGCATATATTGGTAACAGCAGACTTCTAAAAGAAGTAAAGTTACATATCAAGTGTTTGATTTTGTATTTGTGAAGTCTAAAACCAATGGAAATTTTGCTGCAAACCAGATACAATGCTGTTTTCATGAAAGCACACAATAAATTGTATTAATCAATAAAATGTTGGCATCTAAACAGTAGAAGTGGTAAATGAGATTGTTAGAATTGAAGAAGTAATCTAGTTGTCATTAATAACTTTCCATAGAATCATAGACTGGTTTGGGTTTTGTTGGAAGGGACCTTAAAGATCATCTAGTTCCAAACGCCCTTCCACTGGACTAGATTGCTCAAAACCCCTTCCAGCCATCCCTGGAACACTTCCAGGGATGGGGCATCCACAGCTTCTCTGGGAAACATGTTCCAGTGTCTCGCTGCCCTCACAGTAAATTTCTTCTGAATATCTCATCTAAATCTACCCTCTTTTGGTTTAAAGCCATTACCCCTTGTCCTGTCACCACATGCCCTTGTAAAAAGTCCCTCTCCAGATTTCTTGTAGGTCCCCTTTAGGTGCTAGAAGGCTGCTAGAAGGTCTCCTCAGAGCCTTCTCAAGGCTGAACAACCCCATTTGAGTGTATATAATGAACCCAATTTGAGTATATATAATGAAAATCATCTTCAGCTTGCTTTAAGCTAATGTCTTGAAATAGAATTGCTGTTAGGGATAGAGTTCTTTCAAGGTAGGAATAAACTAGGTTTTCTGCCATTTAGAATTTCAGATATTTATTTTTAAGCAAAATCTGCCTTTATTTTTGAGAACTGACGCTTTGTTTTTTCCAGTAAGTCTGAAACAACTTTCAAAACAAAAAAGGACTCCAGTCTTTGTCAGACTTACAGTCATTTTTAATTGATACTATAACCCTTCCAAATCTACAGAGCTGAAAAAAACCCTCTGGGGTTTGCTTTTATATTTTTTTAAAGGCTTGTCTAATGTTTTTGTAATTCCTTTTTTTTTTTTTTTTTTAGCTTAATAATGTAGCTACAAAAAGCTCATTAAACTTTCTACTTTCTTGGTCTGCTGTAGAAGCCAGATAGTTTTTCGGGTTTCCAAACTGAGTATCAATTGAACCCATTATCTGTAGAACACACTGGCTCCAAGGATCTGTTGTAATTTTTGGAGTATTGCACACTGTGGATGCAAGCAATAAGAAAGCTCATGAGTAAATACAAATGACGAAGAATTCTCATTTCAGGACAAGGTCAATCAGTTGCTGAACTAAAGAATTTCTTCCCTTGGCAGTTCATTGTTTAAGCTTTTTACAACTCTTTCTGTAATAGGAAACTCCTCCTGTTAACAGGAAAGATAATGGATTATATCAATTTCTGAGGTTGCAATCCAGGGAAACAATTTCTCTGTAGCATGCAGAAGAAGGTAAATAAAATTGAGGAATGCAACTCCTGCAGGTCTTCAAAGTCTTTTAAACTCATTCTGGTGAGATTCTGCCAGAAGTTCCATACCATCCTGATCCTTTCTGATTACTTAAATCTTTATCTTGGCAAGCACAGGTATTAGGAGACCTTACTGTTATCAAGGATCCTTCATTTCTCAGTACCCAAAAGCTTGGTTTCTTCTGTGAAATACCATGTATTCTTTCATGAATTGGGGCAGTAGTTTTAATCCAGAAACTGTTGGTCTGCATCTTTATCTTTTGCTGTATCAGCCATTTACCTAGATCAAACATTTATTTGATATAATAGTTTTGGATCATCAGATTTGGCTGAGATTCTATCTTGCCCCAGATACCTTTGAACAACCTTCTTGTCTGCCTTCTCTTGGCTTTTAGCACAACAGTAAGATGATGTCCAAAGAGCTGTCTTTTGTTTAATCTAAACTCATGGAAGTTGCTGTCAAATTTACTGCATTGGAGACAAAGAAGATTTTTAAAAGACTTTGGCTGAAGGAAGGGTAATTTGATTATACAGGCTGGTTAGTGAAGCGTGGTGTGATGCAGCCTCTGTGCTAAACCAATACAACAAAATCATTCCTGGCCTTCTGCAACAGTATTGCAGTAATTTAAAATGAAAACTTAAGTGCAAACTGGTTAGCCTTAATCAGTACAAATGCCGTTGGATTTGTTGGAGCGCAGATGCTCTTCTATTGGTATGACACATTTCTGCATGAACAGAGAGATTTTTGTTTTCAGGCGTGATAGGAAATTGAAACAGTGAATGCAATAGTGCAATGTTTCGGCACACATCAGATGTAAGAATCTGGTGACCTGAATGTCATGGTTTAGAATATAAAGAATGGGGTTTGTATCAAAGTTTTGCTGTTCAAGAAAGGCTGTAACGGGACTTTTAAAAGAACGATTAACGGTAGGTCTGTGTTCACTAATATTTTTGGGGCGTGTAAGCTGAACTGTGTGCCAGGTGGGAGTGAGCAGAAAACTCCCTGGCTGATACTACCAAACTTCTCAACAATATTAGCTGTGAAAAGAACATAGAAAAAGTGAAATTAAAAATTAATTCATTTCTGTCATAGAACACCTGCTTT
Source organism: Falco punctatus (assembly GCF_963210335.1). NCBI lineage: Eukaryota > Metazoa > Chordata > Aves > Falconiformes > Falconidae > Falco > Falco punctatus. Next base: position 76,154,583 of record NC_137583.1, read on the forward strand.
CTTTACTTATGTCTTAGATTTTTAATATAAGTACTAATTTTCAAGCACACTGTAACATGCGTTTTTCTTAAACTTGGATGTCAGGAGGGGTAGTAATGTTAATCGTTTGTTTGTGCTTCTCTTTGTTTCTTAAAGAAGCTTCATTGTTCTGACTGGAGCTTTGTAGTGACAAGTAGCATAGGCACATACTACTTGAGAAAGGTTCAACAAGAGAAAAATCGTTGTAACAGACTTATACAGTCTCAGTAACTTCCTAGAAATAAGAAGTGCCAGAATAAGGGATGTTTGTTCAGGACATCTACAATTCACCTGCTTATATAGGCCCTTCATTAATATGTCCTTTAGTTTAAATGAACACGTACTAGTTTTGCCTTATTCAGCTTTCATGACAGTGGTCCATGAATGATGAAGGTTTTGTAGTCTCTGTTTTCTGTTTCCATTTTCCACCCACTGATTACTGCAAACTGTTTTCCCTTGTTTCCTGCTCCTGGCAATCCAGCCAGGCTTGTTACTCCTGCTGTCTTTTTCCACCACCTTATCTGGTTGCCAGCAGGAATAGTGACAACATAGGAGAAATGGCATAACTGTGTTACTGTCTCCTCTGACTAGCTGGATCACAGAGAAGGATCCACTGACTATCAAGCACCATTCACTGTTTGATGATCCCAGTGTCTGTACAGTTACTTCTGGTAGAAATGTCAAGTAGATAGATGAAACTCTTCTCAGTTAAAGTTATAAATATTTTATGACTTCGGTAAAGCAGAATGCTTCTTTTTAGACTGGTTCTTGAAAATCTTTGTAATACAAAATCTGTATAGTGTGTTCCATTTTGTGCAACTGTGATGCCAAATGGCTCAGATTTTGCAAAATAAGGGACTTGGGTAGTTTGTATTTCTCTTTACTTCCTTGCCTTACATAGGAAAGCTCAGTAATAGTATTCTCGAAAGAACAGTAGTAATTTGTATTGTCTTGGTGTCTACATCAGTGACTAGGTATGTTGATTCTGTTAATAGAGAACTGATAGAAGAACTAATAGGAGAACTGCGTAGCCATCAGGTCCAGAGAGGTGATTCTTCCCCTTTGCTCTGCTCTCCTCTCCTGTTGTGAGATCCCACCTGGAGCGCTGTGTCCAGCTCTGGGCTCCCCAGTGCAAGAAAGACCTGGACCTGTTAGAGCAGGGCCAGAGGAGGGCCACAAAAATGGTCGGAGGGCTGGAACGCCTCTCCTGTGAAGAAAGGCTGAGAGAGTTGGGGTAGCTCAGCCTGGAGCAGAAAAGGCTCCAGGGAGACCTTGTTGCAGCAGCCTTTCAGTATTTAACAGGGGCTTTATGAGAAGGACGGAGAGAGAGTTTTTACCGAGGCCTGTAGTGACAGGGCAAGGGGCAATGGTTTTAAACTGCAAGAGGGTGGATTTGGATTGGACATAAGGAAGACCTTTTTTATGATGAGGGCAGTGAGACACTGGAACAGGTTGCCCAGAGAAGTTTTAGGTGCCCCGTGATTAGAAGTGTTCAAGGTGAGGCTGGAGAGGGCTTTGAGGAACCTGATGTACTGAAAGATGTCTTTGTGGAAGGAGGGTTGGACATGATGATCTTTAAAGGTCCCTTCCAACCCAAGCCATTCTGTGATTCTCTAATTCAAGCTCGGATTGTTTTGGATTTTTAAAGTAAGCTTTATTCTTGCTCTCTGATTTCTTCAGCTTGATATTTGTCTTGAAGCCAAAAATAGTTATCACACAACAAGGATTTGTTTCATTGTAATTACACTAGAGTCAAGAATAATCTTCGTAAATACAAACTGTGACATGCTATAATTAAATTTTGTTATCCACAGCCTTTATGTAAATGATTAAACAGTTTGTACACAGTGGGAAAAACAGCCCAATATTTCAGCAGAGGTGTTCTGGCAAAAGTTAAAAACATTTCTTAGTTATGTGTTTGTGTAAATTAGATGAGGTCCAATATATCTTTTGCTATTTCCCAGCCAGAGTCAGAATTTTGCCAGTGGGTATGTTAAATATTTTATTGGAAGTGCAGCAGTTGCAGTTCTGCTATTTTTCTGGCATATGTTAGGTGCAAGTGATGATCCTTGTCACTGCAGTTACCTGAATGTCTTGTTCTTAGCAATGATGACTTGAGATTCTGGGAACTTAGCACCAGGACAAGCAGGATGTGTACCTCTTGGGCTAGAAAGAGTTAAGGAGTTCCTAAACTTCTCTCTCAGAAATGTCATAAAATGCTTGTGAAATACTGTGTAGAAAATGTATTTTGCTGTGGGAATCATCTCATTTTAGACAGAGTGATCTGGATTCTGTGTTTAGACCTTAAATGAATGTATTGCTTTGAAGGAGTGCTGACCAGTTAAATTACCTCTTTGTTAAAAGGAAATTGATTTGTTCATTCATCTGAACAAAATCAAGATCTCTTTCAAAGATCAGTGGGGTCACATTGTCTTTTAGCTTACGGAGAACAAAACCAGCATGTAAGAATGCTTCCAGGAAACAATAAAAATATGTGCGTGTTTGTTTCTAGTCCGGTACGTCTGTGAACATTGTTCATCATGTCTCTGACAGCTGAATGTGCTTTCCTCACCTCCCACTTGAATAGCATAGAAACAGATATTCTTTAGTGTAAGTAGAGTATATTTTACAAAATCTAATTCCACAGATACTTATAAAATAATTATAATGCACCAAGTAGACATGTATTCTGTCACTCTTCAAAGCATAGCTTGCTTAAGTGAAAATAGAGAACCTGCAGACATTGCATATTAGTTGAAATGGTGTGTAGTATTTCTTTCAGTGCTTTCAGTTATTTGTATGATAAACTACAGTAAGTGTGGCTTAGTTTATTCAGAACATGCAGACTATCAGCAGTCTGCATACAGAGCGCTGGTCCTCTCCGTAGTGTAGTCAGGTGTCAGTGGTAGGATACTGGCTTTCCCCTGATGATTTGAAATATGGCATGATATTTGGGAGATTCTACACTGAAAACTCATGGGTTGAGATAAAGACAGTTTATTAGGTAAAGCAAAAGCACACGCAAGCAAAGCAAAACAGGGAATTCATTCCCCACTTCCCATGGGCAGGCAGGTGTTCCACCATCCCCAGGAAAGCTGGGCTCTGTCAAGTGTAACGGTTACTTGGGAAGACAAATGCAACAATGACAAATGGTGTCCCCCTCTTTCTTCCCCCAGTTTATATATACTTAGCTTGACGTTCTATGATATGGAGTATCCCTTTGGATAGTTCATGTCAGCTGTCCCGGCTGTGTCCCCTCCCAATTCCTTGTGCCCCTCCAGCCCACTTGCTGGTAGGACCTGAGAAACTGAAAAAGTCCTTGACTTGGTATAAACATCACCCAGCAACAACCAAACCCATCAATGTGCTGTCAACATTGTTCTCACACCAAATCGAAAATACATCACTGCACCAGCTACTAAGAAGAAAATTAACTCTGTCCCAGCCGAAACCAGGACAAAAAGTTTGTTGCATCAGCTCATATTTTGTCCTTTTTCTCCTTCAGTTGGAGTAGAGGCTTTGGTGGCAAACGTAGCTTGTTAACTGACAGATGAACTGAAGACTGCAAATGGACAGATCTTGAATATTTTACAGCAGGGCACTCGTGAGCCACAGCAGCTTGAGAGCGGCAGCAGCTGTCACGTCTTGGTTTCTTCTGGACTTCCAAACATGCTGGAAGCCAACTGTTACAGCCAGAGTACTGAGGCAGCTTCTCCCCTGTCTCTCTGTATTTCTACTAGGATGGTTAATGACTGATTCAGAAAAGACTACAGCATGTCCCACCAAATTTCCAAAGCATAAAATGCCCGTTGTAATGTTAAAGATGAAAGAAAGACCTTGTGAAAGTGAAAACTATTAGCACAGTTTATTATATCATATATTTTAAGTGTGGAATTGTTTTCTGACTTAGTTTTGATCCTGTCACTTCTCTCCTTGCATTCTTCCAGGGATTGGTTTCTTGATATCACATCAAATATAAGCTGTTTGCCTTCACCTGAAGGGCTTTCATGGACTATCCCCATTCTATCATCTTGCATTTTATTTTGATAGTGTGATGATTATAGTTACATTAGCCATTTGCTAAATTTTCAGTACTTCTCTGCTGATTCTTGGTTTTGCAGGGAGCTGCACTTCTGTCTGTTTGAAGCCACATAGTTGCTGTGTTCCATAACCCTTCAAATTCTTGCTTTTCTTTGACTGAGAATTTTTTCATTTGGAGAGTAGCCATGTTATGCAGACAAGTATTACACTGGTTTTATTTCATTCACCTTCCTATATAATTTCTGTATCGCATGTAACCCTTAATTTTGCACATGGGCTGTAAGCTTTTTTTATGGAAGCAGATGTCAGTTTTGTTTCAGTGACTTATGGAGTACATACTGCATATTCCTAACATTCCCAGATGTTACGATAATGTACATAACAGTTCAAGCAATGTGCCTACAACTTCTATATTATTAGTTTTTGAATACTGTGCTACCTACTAATGCATCCATACTCCATAAAAAATAAATAATTTGCTTGGTGTGATATAGAATCAATACAACTTAAAATTTTTGCCTTTTCTGTGCTGCAGTAACTTGAGCTTTTAGTTCTGTAGAGCCACCCTACACAGCTGCTCATTTCTCCCATGCACTTCCAGACCTCTGCCCAAATCCATTGAGATCTCATCGTCAACATCTCAGTAGTACCACCCTGTCCCAGCTTCCTCTCAGGCTGCGCGAGGGCACCTTCTTATCTCCTTATACTCTAAAAAACCCTCTGTCATCCCTACCCAGGTTTGTTTAATGTTTCAGTTCTGGGCAAGAGGCAGCATGTTCTGCAGCTGATGCAAGCTATCCATGTGCTAATTGACAGAAATAAGTGCATAGCAATTGGTGCTGTACTTTCTAATTTCAAATTATGGAAGGTTTTATGCTTTTCGTCTTCTTATGGGCACTATTGGTACCTTCATTATTGATTTACATGAAGATTCTAAGAAAATGGTATCTTTCAGGCACTTGGTCATGTCTAATTTAGTTGATACTCTTGGAATCTGTTGGTGGTGGATAGGGGTAGACAGATAATGTAATACCATAAACTAATCTCATTAACAAACTTCACTGAAAAGCGTTCTTTCAAGTTATTTTTGAGATCCTAGCTGTTGAACTGCTGGTTGATTGAAAAGTGTGTAGAGTTTTTCTTGGTTTTGTACAGCCTTTTGTGAAGGCCTGAAAGTATCCAATATTTAGAGTAATGCAGCTCTTTCTGCATCTGAAAACACATTTAATCTACAGCACTGAGAGCTGTGATATGGTGATGTGAACATGCGGTGACTTTCTGGAAGAAATACTGTATCTGCATAGTATCTGTATGTTTATATTTTAAAATAGATGACGGGAAGATGGAAAAAACTGCAAAATCCTTAGTGTGTTTGAAGGATCTGGGCTTTGGTTTGTGTATATAACTAAACATGAAGGGTGTGCATTTGCTTTTAGATGAGTGCCTACTTTATTATTATTATTATGAGAAACTTTCAGCTGCTTAATTCAGTTGCTTGTTAGATAACTCTGGTCACAGATGAGAATATGGGCAACATGTTTAGCATGTTGAGTCAGCTGATTCAGCAGTATCATTGTTCTCTCGCACAGTGAGATAAAAAGGTAGGATACAACAGCTCCACAATAAAGGTTGCCTCCCCAAGGTTTTCTAGGAAAAGGGGATGAAAATGGAGGCCATGAAAACCACTGCTCTCCTTCTCGAACAGCCCTGACAGCGCTCGTGAGATTAGGACGAAAGTGGTCTTTTTCCTCCCCTTCACAAAATGACATCTCAGAGGAACTGTAGAGAGGAGACAATGCAAGACTCCTGCTGGTAGGATTTCATGCAGAATGAGATCTGAGCAAAGCTATAGTAAGGCTGGGATGCAGGGTGACATGTAAGTTCACAACAGTAGCTGAAGGCAGCTCATGAGAGGACTACTCAGGAAACAAAAATACCTCGATGCAGCTCTTTGCCAGGTTTCCCCAAAGCCTTTTATGGGACAACCTGATTCCCTTGGATCCTGCATCCACATGCTGATTCCCTTGGATTTTCTGCAGCTCTAGACCCCTTGGATTCCTCAGTTTCTTCTGTCTGTAAGGCTGTCTGGGCAGTAACTGTGCTGGAAAGCCAATGTAGAAATAGAAGTGTCGAGATAGTCCCAACAACTTGAACATAAGATACTGGGCATGAAGCAGCTTCTGCCCTGCCTGCTTATATGTGCCCAACATAACAAATCTCAATTTCCTAACCTGCTGTGCCTGGCATATTTGGATCCCAATGTGTGCTTTGTGGGGTGAAAGGTCTGGCATGGAGCAATCTGGATAGGATGACACATGCACAAAAGGAAACGTCCTAGAAGGTTCATTGTGCTATCAGCTGCAGCCTGGTGCTGAGTCCCCTGTCTGTCCCTCTGACACAGACCAGTGAGTGCTCTTTCTGGCTGTACGACCTGATAAGCTTCTCATGTCCCATCTCATGAGGAGAGATGCTGCCTGCCCTGTCTATGCAACTGGATCGGCTGGTCCCCTCCATCAGATAAAGGTGAGAGGCTGGGGAGCACAGCAGCTGGAAAGTACTTTGACATACTTGTAAGATGCCGTTGGTTTGTGCCAGTATAATGCCTGCCATCGTATGGATCCATTTGTTGTTGATCTTTTAAGTGTCATTTTAAAACTGAAGTTAGGTGTTTTAAGAACAGTCTGCTTAGCAGAACTGTTAAGATAGGGCCGTGATAATTCCTGTGTTGATGTGCATTTGTCTTCCTGGCACAGAAAGGTGCTGTTTACACCCATCTACTCAGCACAGGTGCTTCAAGCACATTTTAATGTGATCTTCTTTAAGTAAAAGTTAAACTGATGTCTGCTTTCTTGCATGCTTTTGAAGAATTTTACCTCTTTGTTTAAGAATTTTGCTTTGGTTCTGCTGTGTTTTGAAGTCACTTCTATGCATGAATTGAATTAAAAATTAGAAATTCAGTGTTCATCTGTGTCTTGCAATACAGTTGGATATTGGCCTTTTTTTTTTCTTTTCTGTATGTTCAAAGAGTATAGGTAGTGCAGATACTTGCATAGGGAGATGGTGCAATTTATCAGGGAAATAATCTGTGAAGAATTGGGAATGTGTGTGTATTTGCCTAGAAGGACTTAAGCAATTCATGAGTTTACAGGCCCTATGTACTTCTTCACATGCCTTCTTACAGTGCTGTAGCTTTGGGTGAATTCATCTCGGAAAGAGCGTTTTACAGAATAACTGAAATATTGTTTGTCTTTTTAGGCTGTGAGGCATGTTACAGAACCATACAAGTGGATGAAGGGGAAAGGAAAAAGTGCCATTGATAGCTAGGACAGCAACATGGGAAATACAACCACCAAATTCCGCAAAGCTCTTATAAATGGAGATGAGAACTTGGCCTGCCAAATCTATGAGAGTAACCCTCAACTAAAAGAAACTCTTGACCCAAATACTTCTTATGGAGAAACGTACCAGCACAATACTCCGCTCCATTATGCTGCTAGGCATGGAATGAACCGTATACTGGGGTAAGTATGATTTGAAGTTTTGCTTGGGTGTGAAGAGCTGACCTAAGAAATGCAAGAGTGTCAGCTAGGTTATAAATACCTAATATGTGTGCACATATATGTGTACATGTATGTGTGTGTTGCAGACAGGGAATGCGTTACATATTCAAGTAGTAATAGAAAACATGCAAATTAGTCTGTCATCACAGACTGGTATAACAGTTTTGAATTTTATTTTTAGTGTCTTGGTTTACAGTTTTGACTTGCTTCCCGAATACTCCTATACCATGGTTCTTTGAAAATAGCGACTGTTCCAGCATTCTTGATGTATTTTCCTCTCTTAAAATAGCCTGTAAGGCCGTCCATAATGGATACCACACTGATTGTATCTACTTCCAGAAGGCACAATATATGTTTATTCTTGTGTTATTCAGGCAGCTTTTCTTTTTCATTTTGGATAACAGTGAGCATTAGTATCTTGATAGTGACTAAGTTTATTATTGCTGCAGTTGATATGTATGACAATCCCTGACGTTAGCTACTTCCACTCTTCTATATTTTTGTCAGTGCTTCAAGATCAATTAAAGATTAACACTTTATCTATGTCCAGACATCGCAGGTACAAGCTGTTGTGGTCTAATATTTAATGAAGCTAGTACCAAGTAGAAGTTGCTAAACCTCTTCAGTAGGTAGTAAGTTAGAGAGAATTTTGTAAACATCCTCTTCCTTATATTAGGGAGCAGGATGGAAATATATAATGAACTGTGTTGTTGTTAATATTCTTTTCATCTCTGTGTTTGTATCAGCTGATGGGTCTGTGGTATTCTTCATACGGTTCATGTTGTCCCTCATATGCTGTAACTTCACTAGTTATCTGGTGTCCTGCCATAAATTTTTCCTCAGTGTTTTAGATTTACCTAACCGGTTTTTATACTTTGTAACCTATCACTTATCTTGATTTTTGCTAAGTATTTTTGTCTTCTCTCCCATTTATTCTGTATTTATATTTTTAATTTATATTTTTATTTCATTGCTGAATCTGTTTGTTTGTTTGTTTCTTAACAGCCCCAAAACTTTCCCCCATTCCTGATTCTTGAATTACAGGAAAAAAATAACTAAACCAGATTTAAAATAGCATCCAGTTTTTATTTGAATTTTCTGTGTGATTTCTTTTTTTCTCTGAGAGTTTCAGGTTATCTCTTTCAAGAAAATATCTCTTAAGAAAATAGAACCTCGCTGAAACAGGGACATGCGAGATTTTTTGCACATGTGGAAGGAAATGGAGTTATAATTACTGATTTCTGAACTGTCCATTAAATGAATTCATATTGCACCATTATGTTGAGATCTCAAATGATTGCTTTGTGTTAAAAAAAAAGGTAATTTAGAAAAGACATTTTACTACTAGCTGCATGGGACATTTAACATTTAAGTCTCACCGGACAACTCACTTAGATTTTGCACACATTGCAAGCAAACAATCAACAGAATCATTCTTTTTTCTAGTTTGAGTCCAAGGTTTGCAATACATTTCTTGCCAGTAAGCAGTGAAAGTGCTATTGTTTGCTAGTCTGCTTCTGAAAACCTGTACTGTTAGAATTGTCGCTGTTGGTAGGAGTAATTTGCTGAGGTTTTTTTACTAGTTACTTTTCTGCTGTCTTTCTAAGGGCTTTGTTCAGAGTTCTCTAGGACATAATGTACAAAAATTGAGCCTTTTTGTCTGTTAGTAAGAGTGAATAAATAACTGTCTTACAGCTTGCCAGTTTGCAAAGTTGACAGTAGGAAAGGCACAAGTGAATTCCAGTTAAGTCTCTTCCTTTTGATACAGGAAGTCCTGGATATGGCAGAGATTAAATAGAATATTAAAATGAATGCTTTGATTTACTGATGAAGTGCAGTAGCTGAAAATAAATGAATTTTAATCTGTTTGTATTTTGAGAGAAATTCACAATTATGATATGTCTATAGTACTATAATGTTTTTTATTCATCCCTTCATTAAACCTTGTAAATATTTGGGAATCTGTAGCTATGCTAACTTGTAGTTCAAACTCTAGATGTTACTTAGACATATACCATATAATTCAGTTTTTCTTTATAGGCTTATATGTGTATTATTGTAGGTGGATAAGAACTGACATGTTTTACAATTCACTGTGTGAAATTTTCTCAAAATAGAGTAGGGCAATGCAGTTGTAAGTACACCTTTTGCATAACAGAATACATTGAGAGAGATACTCTGAGATCTTTAGAAATAATCTATCTGGCAATGCTGTTACCAAATACTGCGGCAAAGGGACAAATTCCCTGTTACCAGATGTATGGCTGGTGGTGACTGTCCAAAGACACAGTGAAAGCATAGGTACCTAGTTTTCAATGAGAGAGAGTTAGGGACATCCTGGTATCAGTCTCAGAAGAGTAAAGAAACAAGAAACAAGAGAAGAGGTGAAAGGGTCGTGAAGCGAAACTCCAGACCAGGACAAACTTTGTATAATCCAGCATGAAGTCTACTGGCAGAAAGTTAAGCCAACAAAACTTTCTCAATCATTTTGAACTGCATGGTTGTTTTACATCAGGTGTCTGAGTCAACTGGCTGCGGTGCCTTTCATCCAGCATCTACAGTGCAGAAACTGGATTTGGTATATAATCGAGCTGTAAAAATTTGGAAATTTGCTGTTAATATTTTCTCTCTATACAAGATGCAGCAAGAGTGTGTTAAAATACTAGGATTGTTTCTATGATAATTTTTTGTGAGTATCATAGAAAGCTTTGGTGTTTCAGTAATGTTGAAATAAAAATGGAAAATAGGTAGACGTTCCATTAATATATAACTTCTGCTTGGTCTGCAGCCCTAAATAATGTTTAGCTGAGACACCAGTTTGTTTTAGCAGACCATTTACTGTTTAAAAACCAAAAATTGCTGGTCACAGCTAACTAGCACAAAAAATAATTTTCGAAGCATTGCTTGAAGTTGCCTGAAGTTATTACATAGTGCTTAGCAGCTCCCCGTAACTGAGAGCTGCTGTCCATTTTCACCGTCCAGTTAGTGGGGTTATGTAGTTAGATTTTGGGTGAGGTGGTGTGATGGAGGGCTCATCCCCAGGAGCGCAGGGGAGCCCAGAGGCAGAGCAGCAGGGGTAGCCTGGTAAGCTCATCAGACGGAGAAGCCACCTGCTCCAGGGCTGTCACAGGAAGGCCATCCACCCCGTCAGGAGGAGTCTACAGAAGGGCATTGTACAGGGTTTATGTGACAAGGTTTTGGTAGCAGGGGACCACAGGGGTGTCTCCTGTGAGAAGAGATCAGGAGCTGCCACTTGCTGGGCACAGCCAGCTCCAGCCCACCACTGGCCAAAGCTGAGCCTATCAGTGGTGCTGGTGGCATCTCCATGATAATGTGTTTAAGAAAGGCTAAAAAATGTTGCACAGCAGCTGTTGAGAGGGGAGTGAAGAAAACGTGAGAGAGACAGCCCTACAGACACCAAGTCCAGAGAAGAAGTAGGGGGAGGAGGAACTCCAGGCACTGGAGCAGAGATTCCCGTGCAGCCCCTGGTAAAGCCCATGGGGAGGCTTCCCTGCAGCCTCCTGCAGCCCTTTGGAGGTTAATGGTGAAGCAGATCTCCACCTGCAGCCTGTGGAGAGTCCCTGCTGGAGCAGCCTCCTGGCAGGAGCTGCAGCCTGTGGGGAGGAGACCACACAGGAGCAGGATTTCTGGCAGGACCTGTGACCCCATGGGGGACCCATACTGAAACAGTCTGTTCCTGAAGGACTGCACCTTGTGGAAAGGACCCACGCTGGAGCAGTTCTTGAAGAACTGCAGCCTGTGGGAAAGACCCACATGGGGGCAGTTCTGGAAGGATTGCATCATGCGGGTGGGACCTCATGCTGGAGCAGGGGAACAGAGGCAGGAGCAGCAGAGATGAAGCATTATGAACAGACCACAACCCCATCCTGCATTCACCGAGCAGTGGTGGGAAAGGAGATAGAAGAGTCAGGAGTGCAGTTGAGCCTGGACAGAAGGGGAAATGGGGGGAAAGTGTTTTCAGTTTTGTTTTGATTTCTCACTATCCTACTGTGTTATTAATTGGAAATAAATTAATTTCCCCAAGTTGAGTCTGTTTTGCCGTGGCAGTAATTGGTGAGCCATCTCCTTGTCCTTATCTCAACCCACAAGCAAATTTTGTTGTATTTTCTCCTCCCATCCAGTTGAGATGCGGAGAGAGTGAGTGGCTGGGTGGGCACCTGGCAGCCAGTGAAGGTCAACCCACCACAGTGATCAGGGTGGTTTGGAGAGGAACATGCTTGGGACAACAAAGCAGGGGCTAAAAGGGGCTGGTGAAATGGAGGTGTGATCAGACCACAATGTTTTTCTGATCATGCCTGATCACTGCAGTCTGTCCTGTCTTCTCATTAAACTCTATTACTAGTTATTTTCCCAGGTGGTGGGATTCTGCTGTGTGCATGTTTGTGTACACAGGTCTAAGTACCAGCAACTGAAGTAGAGTCCTCATGACAGACAGGTCCCTGAGCCTGGGATGCCAGCAGCCGGAGAGACCAGAGTGCACGCATATGTCAGTACGAATATCAATGTGTAACAGCTAATGAATATCAAGCTGGACTAGCTAGCAAGTTGGGTAAGTGGCCTGGGAGCCATGTTTCAAGTCAGCATTAAGTCCACAGGTCACCCAGGAGACCTGTTCAAGGCAACTGGAAATGAGGGGATCAAGGGGCCAGGTACTGGGGATCTGCAGTATGTGTGTGTGCAAGGTAACTGGAAGGTCCAGGTCATCCAGTGCCAGTTATGGGATAATCAGCATCCAAGGCCAGTTACTGAAACAATCAACGTTGTTATATGCATATTTTTGCTACTAGTAGACCTTCATCCTGCTTGCCTCGAAGGGGGAACAGAATGAGGCTGCTAGTGGTGTTTGTGGTCGTGAGAGTGCCATGTGTTTCTGTCCATGTACATCTATGTGGACCACATGTATACATGTATCGTGTATATATGATGACGTGTGTCTATTGGGAATACAGCCCAGCCTCTCTGCTGGCTGGACCTGGGTGCATGGAGCTGCATCAGCCTTGCCTCCATCTTTGCCAACCCCTAACAATCTGGAGCCTTTTACTAAACATAGAAAGATACAAAGAGAAAGTATATGCCTTGAAATGCCTCCAGAAAACATGTGAAGGTTACTTTCAATTTTGGAAGCGAAGAACTAAGCATTTCAAGTTTTCTTTATGGGACTATATTGTAACTACTGCAGGAACAATTTAAGGGTGACTTACTCAGTGATTTTCTTCTCCAGTCTCCAGACATCTGCTGGTGGTGCTTAGATTGGGCATTAATGTTCAGAGAAGTTTGCTTTGGTCTTAACAGCTCTTATTCAGAAATGACATCTCTGTTACAAAACTGTATTGATGTTGCTATTCAGACTGTGTTCACTGCAAGCTAATAAATAGGTGGTCTCTGATGGGTGATAGGTAGGGCATCTTGGAAGTAAGAGAAAAATGTTACGTAGCTCTCAGAAACATCAAAAAATAGTAGCAGCACTTACAGATGGATTTTGAAAGCTTTGTACAAGATATACATTGGTTTTATTCTGCTATAAACATTTATCACAATTCCCTGTGAATGAAAGTCTTGACAGAAGATTCACATTCAAGAGGATAGTTTGAGTTTCATTCACTAAATGGGTGTAAAACTATTACAGAGAAAGCGCACACAGGAAATCTGTTTTCTTTAGAAAATGCAGTCTTCACATGGTCAAGCACCTCCGATGTCCTCGGGCTTTTTTTGCCTATGGTACATTTAAGACCGTCTTGACTGTCAGTTTGAAAGAATTGCTGTCAGTATGGAAAGTTGCTAGGGTATGGCTGTTGGTGAACCACTCCTAAAATTCAGCAAGGGAATAGGCTTTTCTAGAGGGCAGCTGAGGTGGAATGGCTGGAAATCATGAGGAACCCTACTTGTGATTGAAAGGGAAAAAAAAATATCTTAGATAAAACTGTCATTTTGCAATGTGTGTTGTGGCGTGGCATTCAGTGTTCTAGCTTTGCTGGGAAGCGTTTTGGATCAATGACAGATTTTCCTCATCATGTGCTTTGTGCTGCTGTGTCTGAGCACTTTGTGAGTATTCAAGCCAAAAGTGGATTGTTCGTAGCAGTTGCTGTTGGTCCTGGGTGGAAGGGGGAGGAGGAGGAGGAGGTGATAGAAACAGGGCTGTGAGGAGGCAGGACCAGTTTGTGAAGCTGATTTTTTTTCTAGAACATGGAAAACAAAGGTTTCTAGTTACAGAAGGTTCTGGAAATTGAGGTGAATGCTGAAACTGCAAAAAAACCCACCCAACCCCAAACCACTTTAACATTCTTGATGCCTGCCAGTCAGTAATAATAGTAAAGGAACTCTGGCACTGAAGGCATAGCTAAGCTAGCCAGAGAGAAGCACTGGTAAATATGCCTGGGATCTGGCTATAGAAAGTATTTCTTGTTTCACTGCTATAATTTGGGAAGTACTTTTCAGTGCAGTAGAATGGCAGAAGATCAAAGTAGTGGTGGTTTCCTCTTGGTTGAAATTTCCTGATATGTTACATAAATTAAGCAGCTCTTGGAATTTCAGGTTGATGTAGGCTACACTCTTGTCTAGTCTTGTCTTACTGTACTTTATCTAGTTTTCTTGGCTGTTCAAGGGGTTTCAGTAAAGGCTGATTTAAGCAATTTTAATGGAATCAAGGAAAGTGTGTTGAGATTACCAATATGTTATACAGGATGAATTCAGCAGAATGTTTGCTGATGTCAGAGGGAGCATCACATTGGTCACAACACATTCGGGACTGGCTCTTCCCATGTCAGGTTTTGTAGATTTTTATTTCTTTTGCTGTCATTGAAAATTAGTTTTGCACGTATAGCAGGTAGATATGTGCAGACTCTTTTTCAGAACATTATTTTTCTATAGTTGAGAGGATATTTGAGGATTTTTGTGCTGTAAAAATTATGTCAAGGAGAATTACTAGAGAAGACCTTGTTAACGTCTTCTGGCTTTAGAGAGGCTGCTGTAGTTGATTATTTCCTGATAAGTTGTGTTGGTTTTTTTTCTGGAGATGCAAATAAAAGAGAGGGTACTTCAGGCAACTTCACTCTCTGCTGTTTTGACTGTGACAGAAGTTTGGTAAATGTTTAAACTTTAAGGTCCAAATTGACCTAAATCATTCATGCTGAAATCTTCAGAAAGGTGCTACAAAGTACATTCTTTCTGTATCAAATTTCTAAAAATCTGTTCAGTGCTTTGCCAGTAAGACCGGTATTCCCTTTTAAATTACTCTCATAAATGTAATTCCAATATAAGTGTGAGCAAAAGAAAAATAACAAGGTTAATAGCAGCTGTTTGTCTAATAAGGGCAAATAGGAAAAAAAAATATGGAGTTACTAACCAAAACAACAGGTTCCCAGTGTAAGGAAATTTGTATTGAATGTATGGATGTTTTCAGTAGGTTGTTCAGAAATCATGGAGGAGTCTTCTTTTTTTCCTTTCCCCCCCCCCCCCCCCCCCCCATTTGTTTGGTTTGGTTGGGGGGGGGGGGGGGTGTTGGTCTGAATGATTAAATTTGCTTGGTGTTTTCCAGGCAATTTTACAGCTCATTTGGGAAAAAAATTATGAAGAGATAATAGTCATGTAAACTTCTTTCCTAAAAGTAGTTTTTAAAAGTTTGACTTTGGATTTTAGTATAAAATATATTCACCTAACTATTTTCCCTTTCTCCCACACAACAAAAGAATTCTGTCCTGTTTCAATAACTTAAAATATTACAATGCCTTTTAATATTTCATCTGAATAATTTATTGGAATGCCATTGTCTAGATTATGCACTTTTGAACAAGAAAAAGCAAAATTCTTTTTAAATATAAATCATAAATTGAATATTTAGAATATAATTTATGTAAGATTAATTTTATTCATAAAAGTAAGTATGTCTGCATTGGAATTACTCATGCTAGGCTCCTTTTATAGTCGGTGTAGACCTAGGTAGTAAATCCAGTCAGAATAATCAGTGACAGTGAAGCACAGTTCATTTTACTGTGAAGTTGACCATGAAGTATTTTAATTTAATTATGTGCTAGAAGTGCCTGTTGCTTCCTGTTGATTATAAAAGGAACCTAAGAGAATTGGATCAGCTTTAGTTGTCTGCACTGTAGATCTCCAGAGCTGCTAAGATCTCTATCCTAGAATATGCTAAATTGTGTAAAATTGAACAGTAAGCGCCTGCAAAGCTGTAAATTCAACACTTTCACAGTTTTACAGTATCAGACATGAATGCTGCTTGTGGGAGATAGTTTGTGACATGGTGTTAAATGTTTCACTGGTGTGGTCTGTGGTGAATGTTTGGATCCATCTGAGTGCCATCGAGCACTGGCGTTTCCCTGAATGTTTTGTTGTCATTCCACTGAAAATACCTTCATTCTGCTGAAAAATACCAGGGTTTTGGCTCTGTAAGACCCTTTTCAGATTAGTTATTTTATATGGTTATGAGGCTTTGTCACCTACTAAATGCTTTGCAATATGAATCACTGAAGGGAGTTTTTTGATCTGATGTAAGAGAACAATATGTGAAGCACGTGATCTGACCAGGCTTTGTGAGAATGTTCATAAAGAAGCAAGAGGACCAAGTGGATTGAAATGCCCATGACTTCAGTAGCAGAGCATGTGACAATGGTAGAAAACAGTCATTTATAAGGTCATTTTCATGATACCTAGTCTCAAAAGCATTCAAGGGAATGGAGGAATGGTAAAATTGAGCAACTCCTTACTGTGGCTGAATCCTCGCTAGAGAAAACTGCCAAAGACAGAAAAGAGTAGGAACATTTAGAGGAGCAGCTACAGGTGTGAAGTAGCAGCACTAGTGTTTGCTAGGTTTCTCAAAGGCTGTCACCCAGTTGGGCATTGTCTACCAGAGTACAGCTAAAGCAGGTTTAAAAACTCAAACCCTTATCTGACTTACTCCATTGGGGTTTTTTCTCTAAAGCTCAAAATCTTGTTTAGCAGCTGCTCTCACTAACTAGATGTGAGCCCTCCCAAGGTGGCTTCCCTGGTGCTCCTCATGACTTCCTCACAAGACAAAATGGTGGGTAGGCTTTATCTTAATAGTAGTCTGACATACAAGCAAAGCTCAAATGCCAGTCAGCTACTATGTTTTTAGCCCTTAAACTGACCTTTTTATAGATGTTTTCCGATTATATTAACCTTAATAGGCTGAATATATGTGATGCCTGCAGAGTTTGTAAGTTACAACACAGCCTTGCTTTCCAGTCACAGGTGCCACCATTGAACGCGTAGAGTTACTGCTGCTTCTTACTACTAAGTTTTCCTGCTTAGGAAAGCAGGAGCCTTAGGCTGCTGTGCTCTTCTTGCATGTTTAGGTGCCATTTAAATGCTTATACTAAAATGATCACCTATTCCCCACATTGTTCATCTTTTTCTTTCCTTGGAAATAGGGTACTGCAGAATAAGATCGCTTTGTTAGTGACTGGTGAGATGAGACACATTAATGCAGTACACTATTAAAGATTTTTTAATGTGTGTTGTCTGTTCTCCTTAGTAGAACCCTTGTGAACATTTTACCACAGGCAAAGTAAAATTATATTTGGTTTGTAGAGGAGTACAGCTGTGGTCCTTGCCAGCCAAGATGACTGAATCTTTATTTCTACTAATTTTGTTACCAGGTGGAGTTTGTGACTCTGTGGAGTTGATTGGTAACTGCTGAATCATTGTGTCACATGGTTTAACTTAACAAATGGCCCTGGGGTTAGAGGCACACGTGGCTTCCTTACCAGAGAATGTTGGTTCAGTAGTTACCAGAATAATGACTGAGAGACTTGCAGTTTCTGATAAACAGAAGTAGATTTATCAGAAATAACTAATTAACTCATACAGCTAAATGTAATATCCAGCTAAAATAATCAGTGACATTGTATATAAACCCAATGTACCTTTTGGCCAAAATATAGACTGTGACTTATTTGAATTTTTAAATTTGTAATTTTTTTTCAATTTAAATGTAATAAAATTACTTCATTGAGACATTTAAGGAAAATAAAATTTAGTGTCATCAAGTATCAAGCAACATACAGGCTGAAATAACGTTTCTGGAGGGAGACACAGAGGAAGATGAGACAATCTCTGGAATAAATTCATAGCTTTAAAAATAGAACAGAAATGATGCAAAACCTGTTAGTGTATTCTCTGAAATTTCATCATTATTGCTGTATAAATAATATCAACACTAGATGTCATACACTGCTAGGTGATTTACAGGCTGATATGTAGATAATGGTCCTTTCGTGGAAATACAATATGTGTTTAAATGATGAAGATGAACCCACTTGTTGGTACTTTCATGCTTTTAATTTCATCTGACATTTGTTTGAAACCAATCTAAAAATAATAGTCTCACAGTTATATGAGAAGAGAATTCAGTGTCTTTTCAGAAAAAACTGTTCAAAGGAGGGAAGGATGGAAGGATGACACCTAAATTTGAGAATTGGTTCTAGCTACGAAGAAGTGTATAGAAGAAGGGCCAGAGACAGATGAAAATCACACAGATTCTGTCTTACAGAAGACATTTAGTCACAAAAGCTGCTGGTAAGCAGACAGCTCCAGTGGAAGCTGCTTCTAATTTGGCACTCAGCTCTTTTTCTGTTGAAATCTGACTCAGAATATTGAAATAAAAGCCAGAAGTGACATGGGATCATGGAAATTGTATTCCTGACTGTCCAAGGGAAGGCTAAGCTCAAGTCATTCATAAATAAAAGCAGTAGTTTTCTGGTTAAGGATAACTTAAGGATGTTGTTGATACCTTTTTGCATCAGGAATGGTTTAATTCTGTGTTTCAGTGTTGCTGTTCCTCCTAACAGGCACAGGAACCATATATAAAGCATGCTATTTTTGGCCTACAGTGTAACAAATGTAAGGATTAACCAAGTTTTCTGTTCCTGGCTTGTAGTGTGCATCATCTTTGGATCTGTGCTCCACAATTCAATTGTATCCCTTTGCCACTCCTGCACATTGTCCGTCTTGGGTATTTTTTTGTGTTTTATCATGCCAAAGATTGCTATCCACGTACAGAAGGTTGTACTTAATCATATTAGCTGACACAAAACCACTAAACCAAAGAAACCTTTCCACCTATTTGTATCTTTTCAGTAAAGAGAATATCAAGTTCTTGATGTGTATTATATCTCAAGACCTTGCTTAGGTGTCTTTAGGTGATGGGTTGCTATGTTAACATGAGTCAGTCCAGAACTGGCACTCAGACCCAGGTGCTGGTCAACCTTTAGTCACTTTAGTAGTCTTTCGGAAACAAGCTGTTTTGGGAAAACATAGGTGAAATGACAGCAATAGAGTGAAAAAGATTGTAAGGCTTTTTAGAGCCGGTTTAGGAGAGAGTGAGGACAGTGCTTGTGTTCTAGGCAGTATTTTTGTACTGAACATGAGGCCCAGAAGAGTGTATGTTGGCAGAGTCAACGATTTCTGTTTGAACCTTAGATTGCT
Source organism: Falco punctatus (assembly GCF_963210335.1). NCBI lineage: Eukaryota > Metazoa > Chordata > Aves > Falconiformes > Falconidae > Falco > Falco punctatus. The sequence continues at coordinate 76,173,680 of NC_137583.1, forward strand.
CTAAGTAAAGACAGGATTCATATGTGCCATATTCTGGACTTGGTTCTCAAATTGGTGATTTTATCTGAAGATCAGCAGAAATTGTTTGAGTACTCAGGAAATTGATTTAACCCATTTTGCCAGATGTACTGTACTTACTAGGTATCATATGAATGGAAACAAATGGGAGCCATTTCTGTTTAGGAAAAATACAGAACTGGAGGCCAAAGTGGAGTACTTGACGTAAGGGATCATGAAATGTCTGTGAAGACTTCAAATTTGAGAAGAATTAGCTCTTCGCAGACTTCCGTCAGCAGTGGAGACGGTATCATTGACAGCCTCTTAGATGCTCCCTTTGCTGTTAGCTCAACTCACCACTGGTATAACTTCACTCCTTACTATAGCAGGATATTACTACTATGGTAATTCTGGTGGTGTTCCTAACAGTTCTTAGGCAAGGGGCCAACTGAATTTAAGGCTTACAAAAAGTCAGGATAGTAGTCTGTGTTTTTTCTTTGATAAATAGTTAACGATCTGTCAGCAGATTCCTTATGTTAGAATAGAAATAGTCACTGTCACCTGCCCCAGTTTTTACTGTATTCAAAAGATTCCTGGGCTGTAAGAGATGCCTGAGAATCTTAATGAAACAGAGAAGAAACTGTAAGTACTAATAAATAACTTTCTACCACTATATAATGAATAAAAATATCAATAATTACTTTTAGTAGATACAGCTTTCAACATCGGGTAAATAATAATACTCTGCACAAAATTATTTAAACCAGCTCATACTTCTGTACAGCCAACTAAAAAGATTTCTTGAAGTGCTTGCTAGTAACTGGTGGTATTGTTACAGTACATTTTCAGGGGAAAGTACTTTGAATTAATGAAATAACTGTGATTATTCAAGTTTTAATGCATCAGTATTGACCTATTGTGTTGGAAGCTGAATGGTTCAATAATTGTAGGAATTAATTCATTGCATTTGAGTTTGAAATTACTGTGTAACAGGGCTTGGCTCTTCTGTATGTTGTTTTAACTCATGGCTTACCTGTATGTCCCTTAATGCTCAGAAAGCTATGAGCTTTGGGTTTATGTCTGCACTGCAGCATGCAGTGTAACTTTTTTATTTTTAATAGCAAGCTGGACTTACACAGGCTATCTAACCCAAGGACCAGAGGGGATGTTGTGAAAGGTAACCCTGTGCAGATTATTTTTATCTCACTGCTGCAGCTCAACTTTTTATGGTACTGTTCTTATATTGCTTAAAGCAACACTGCAATTTTCTGTATAGTTTATATATATTTTACATAAGTTTCCATTCAAAAGTCAGTAAGTTTTACTGTCTTTGAGCAGATTCAGACTTGTTTTAGTCTCCAGCTGTCAGAACTACCTTTATAATTTCATTTTACACTAGTTTTTATTTTTGTTCTGGCTTTCTGTACCTAGGTACATTTTTGTATGTTTTTATATGCATACATATATATACATGTGTACGCATGTATATAGCATTTGTTTAGAGAGACAAAGAGACTGTAAATATGGTGGTTTTCGTGCCCCAGACATGCAAAATTTTATTAAAACCTGAAGAAACGCTTCTGTTGATGTTATCTTCCTGGAGTGAGGGAATGTGCCAGCTGTTTATTATTCAAGTTCACAGCCTTGTGATCTTGAATCTCTTGCTGCTTTTTCTGCAGGTGTGAATATTACAGCCCTTTCTTTTTTGTCACTTTTACCAGTACTTTTTGATGCTTTTGTCACCTCAGGTTTGGATTCTGCAAAGAACTATAGCTTGAAGCAAAATCTGGAAACTACAACTAGAGTAAAGTCTGGCTGCCTTGTGGTTAAGTGGTATTTCCCATAGGCAATGCATATTTTCACTCTATCGGTACATTTCCAGACATTTAGCTTTTTATACCTCTGAAGTTGTGAGCCAAATTGCAGGAGTTTATAGCACTGCTCTGTTGAAGTCTTACATGCCAGATACCACTGGTAGAAATGGATCCCTGTTGAATAATGAATTTGTGGATGTAAAATGTATTAATTTATCCTTTTTTGGACACTATATTAGCATTTGAACTTCAAGTCATGGCTTCAGCTGGGCTTTTCAGTGTTGATGTGACTTCCCCTTACACTGAAGAGCTGATCCTTTCACTTTTGCAAGAGATTAAGGAGAGAAAAAGGGGGGATACTTGGCATTTTGAAGCCTATTTATGTGTCCAGAGCAAGGTGCTGGTTGCCTTTGGCAGCTCTGGTGTTTGTCATACTCATTTATGAGACAGAGATATTGAGTGAGAAACAAGAAGTAATCAAGCCTAGTTTTCCCCCAAGCCCAACAGTGTTTTTTATAAATCCCACAAATCGTTCTTGAAAATTTGCATATGGTTTTTACTGAAGATTTCAACGTATTTAGAGATAGTTGGACAATTTTTTTAACAGATAACTCTGACAGAAGGACAAATGTTGCATTTAGGCAAGGGAATAACTTCCTAGGGAGGTTTTTTGCATTTCTCTCTTGGAAAAAAAAAATTGCTGATACTTCTTGCTGCAAGAGTTTAAAATCTACCTTGCTGATAGATTTATTTGAGTAGGGATATTCTTTGTGCTATGAAGCAATAGTAAGACCGCACAATGACACTTCTAAAGATTTAAATCCATCCTAGATTTTTTCATCATTTGGTTAGTACAGAAAAGTACCTTTCTATTTGTTTAACAGAGAGTCTGCAAGCAGGCAGGCTGTAAGCACTTCTCATTTTAGATTAGTATATATGTAACTTTTTAAAACAAGAGTTTTATTGGGGTTTTCCCCACAAAAGCCTAATTTTATGATGGAAAAATTTATACTAATAGTTAATATATATAAAATATATAATATTATAATAATTAATAGTCACTACTAAAATTACCCTTTAAACTGTTGTTTAATGCTTTGGAGAGTAATATTGGGTTTAAAAGGGGGTACTGGTTTGACAGCCTTCAAATTCTACTTTTATGCACAGTTTCAGCCTAGGGCAGAACTATCTCATAACTGAACTGTTCCGGATAAGGTGAAATGCCTACCTTGAGCTATGGGAGAGCATTTGTATCTATTCAGCATTTTTGTCTTCTGCAAAGGTTCTTCTATAAACCTGCACAAATCTTAGTAATGGAAAACTAATAGGTTACAGCATATAGTCAGTCAAAGAAGTCCCTATAGCTTGGGATTATTAAAGAGAATTTTGAAAGAATTGTTGGGAAAAATATAGTAAAGTTTTAAAAAAATAAAAAGGGGGAGATGAATACAAGCAGGATGATCTCTTTAATTGATATGATTCAGTTAACCTTGCTGTTAGGTTAGCGAGGTTATGAATTTTTTTGTTTGTAAAATACTGATCTTTAAGACAAAGTGTGTGATTTATGTCTTTCACGGGTCACCACAAAAACATTGTGCTGTTCTGAAATCAGATGCACTGTAATCTGATTCAGGAAGGAATCACATGCTTTATTCCATGCTGAATACCACAGTATGGAATTCCACTGATGATGAAGAGCTAAATATTAAGAACAGCAATGTACATTATAATATTATCAAGCCTAGAAGGTAATGATTAGATAGCTAAAGATACTAGAGAAACTTCATCTGATTTGGAAGGAGTAACAGTGCAGGTCTTCTTGCAATTAAAAAAACTTAAGCCTTTGGTCAGTGTCATACAGAAACCACAGACAGTTCCACTGAATTTTAAAGTAACATTTTACTTTGAATTAGAGAAGTAGTATGTATTATTCAATCATATTAGTAGTAGTATTCAATCAGTATGTTGAATATAAAGCAACTCAAAGCAGGAAGAAAAGATGTGGTTAATGAATACCCAAAGGACTCCCCTGACAGTCAAAATATGGTGGTCTAATTAGTGCAGCCATCCAGCACGTTAAACAGTCTTAAGTGCAAACTTTGAAATAAGAGTTCAGGCACTTGTTGTGAAAGACAAAGTCGACACTCTGCAATACTGAATTGTCTCGGTTAGCTTCATACGGCGAGCTTGGTGCTGTGCCTTGGTGCCAGTTGAAGCCTTTAATCTCGGTACTTGCTCAGTTGTGTGTCCGCAGGGATTCCTGCTGAATGCTTCTGCAGGAAACTGGTACTCTGGGTACTGCACTGCAGTTCACTGTGGTGATTGCAGGAGGGATCTGGCCCCTTCTTATCCTTTCTCCTCTACTCATTCCACAGCAAATTTGAAGTTAACAGATGTGTGCTGCAGTTACAAACTTTGTTATAGGCATCAGGTAAAAATAGCTAGGCCTTACTGACTTGAACATTAGTGTTACCTAGCTTTAAAAACGACTGAAAAAGGGGCCACACATGAAGTCTTTTACAATCTTTAGCTGCTGGCTCTTTCTTACCAGTGCTATGATCTCTTTTTTTTTTTTCTTGGGGAAGATGCAAGAGTTTTGGGATAAAACATTAGGAGGCATATGGATAGTAAATGCCATGGGCAGGGGAGAAGGGATTAATATTTTTTTTAAAAAAAAAAGCTTCATTTATTCTTGATGTAAGGACTCTGAGTTGAAAAATGAACAACTTTACATTTTTCTGCTCATACTGCAGTTTACAAATGCATTGGAGGCTACATTGGGGGTGATTTGGTGACTGGTTTGAAGCTAATTCAAACAAGCAAATTCATTTTGGGTAGTGTTTGATACTGATTAGTCTTATTTCATGTCATTGGCTGTGAAGCATTTTGTCTGTATTGCTAAATCCCTTTTATCTGAAAACAATAAAAACCCCAAGCAAACATAATGTGCTTTCACTTTTCGCAACATATTTAATCTCAAGTTTGGCATATTCGTATTTCCTAACAAATGCATCTTTCATGTCAGCTATCATGGAATGAAAGAGAGATTTCTCCAAGGAACATTCTTCCTGCCAAAATGGGACACAGAGGAGCCTGTTTTGTTTTTATGTTTTCCTCTGAATAACTTGTTATCTTTTATTTATAAGAACAGTATTTTAGTAGTAAGTTTCGTTTTGAACTTTTAACTGTTCAGAGTTTTTCAGAGGGAAGAAAGGACAGAAATCCAGCTGACCAGACAGCTGTCATCAAGACATCCTTCCATTGCAGGACCAGATCAGCTGTGCCTGGCTTTTTCTACTGAAATACTTGCCCAGCCTCTGTTTAATAATTTCAGAAAGGGAAATCCCACACCCACCATGTATAGCCTCCTTCTTTATTAATGAAATAATTTCAGAATTATTCTTTGTCCTGAACAGAGCATGGGAGAACTTTGGGAGTGAGAAAGGGATACTGTGTAGTGCCTGGTGGGAGGTATTCAGTGACGATGGAAAGGGGAGGTAGCATTTAGACTTGTAACCACAGCATAAGGCAATAACTGAGGTAAATAATGTTTTCTTTTGTCGGTTTGGTTATCAAGTTGTTCTGCTCTCCACCGTTCACCAAGAGCAAGATGGTCTGATTTTGTATTCAGGCAGCGCCTGCCTTCAGGTGGCTGAGATGCCTGTTTTAAACTGGAAGTTATTAAAACCCTTTAATGAGCTTTAGCGGTGAGGGCAGGGAGGGTGGAAGCTGTATCGACTTAAGGATTCCTGAATAACTGGTTTTTTCATATTTGAAAACTGTTCAGAGTCAGGCAACAGCCTGGAGAGGAGATGAACAGCGGCTTCTGCTGGGTTTATGTGTGAGATGCTTATGGGAGTAGTGCAGGTGTTTCTGCAGTGACTTCTTGAACATATGCCATGCTTTGGTCTAGCCTGATGCTACCTCTCTGGTCTTTCACCACTGCTGTGTCTCCAATGACAGTCCTACAAAGAGATGGTCTTTCTTCTCTGCCATTTCCTACCATTCACTCTGCCTTGATAAAAAAATTACTTTAGTATACCTCAAAAGGCTAAAGCAAGTTTGGATTCACAGGGCTTTTATGATAAGCCTCGGTTCTTCCATTTCAGAACTGGATTATAACTTTTGTAATTTCTTTTGGCAAGAAGCACAGAGAGCTGCCTTGTCTCAGGAGCTGTCAGAAATCAGGGTTGTGATTCCAGGAGTCAGTTTTATTATTTCCCTTTCATTCCTAAGCTAATCCTTTTTGTCAGTATATTGTCCACTTTGAACTGCCTCTAAAGCATTCAAGAGAAGACTTAAATTCTTGCCAACCTCTGTTACCTGCATAGGTGAGGGTTTGCATTATGTTGCACCTCCATATATTCTGGAGTGAAAAAGCAAATAGAGTCTTTCCTCAGTGCATGCAGTGCTAGTAGGAAAAATATTTCCTATGTTTTCAATAAGTAAGAAGTACTGCATTGACATCTGACAAAAGATACAGGAAATAAGAATGAATTTTTAAGAAATCGCTCTGGCATTATGTATCTGCAAACTACCAAATGCACTACTTACTATTCAGGATACACAGTAGAAAAAAGCAAGTATCCATTTCATCAATCTTGTGACTTAATAACTTTTATTGCAACACAACACAGAATTTTGGAATAATTTCTCAAACTAAAATTTATGTTGCACACTGACAGAGTAAATATATATGGCATTTAATGATATTTCAGTAATTCATCCAGATCTGGCTCTTGACTCCAAAGAAAAATGGAGAGCTGTCCAGTAGTAATTACCTACTAAGAATGTTTATCACTAACATGGCTAATCAAAATCTTGGCAAGAAGAAAAGAGAGCTGTCGCAATAAACCCTTCCCCTTTCAAGGAAATGAGTGGAATTGTGTGCTAATTATTTTTCTTCTGTCCCGTCCCCCCGTCCGTCCCCCCCCCCTTGCAGAACTTTCCTTTTTGTTAGAGATGGTAACCCAAATAAACGGAATGTGCACAATGAGACATCTATGCACTTACTGTGTATGGGACCTCAGATCATGATCTCAGAAGGAGCTCTTCATCCTCGCCTGACACGACCCTCAGAAGATGACTGCAGAAGAGCAGATTGTCTGCAAATGATCCTGAAGTGGAAGGGAGCAAAGCTGGATGAAGGACAATATGAACGAGCCGCCATTGATGCTGTTGACAACAAAAAAAATACACCTTTGCACTATGCTGCTGCCTCAGGGATGAAAACCTGTGTCGAGGTAAATGTTCATATATAATCACAAGTTTATATATTGCTATTAGTAAATGACATGCAGTGTTTCAACAAGCTGTTTCAGGAAAAAAAATATGATGCAGTATATTAGATTAATTTTAAAATTCTTTTTTATCATTAATTGGAAAATTTACAAAGATAAACAGCCCAAAGCATACACTGTCTGTGGAGAACAATGAAAAAATTGATTACATATACATTAACTTCATGACATAAACTCCTCAGCACAAAGACTTGTGTAGGCTTATAAAAGTTGGAAATAATTGCAAGGCTCTAACACCAGAGAAAAAGCTTTAAAGGTAGGCATAGGCACACCTGTATGTGTAAAGAGAAGTGAAGTAACTGCCTGAGAGAAAATTGGAGCTCTTTTTGTTCTGCTCTGTAACTGAGGCTGGGAAATGCTGTCCATGTTTCAAGAACAGGCTTGATGTCTTTAATTTACAGTGCCCAGTTTTTTTAGACTATGCCATAATCTGTGCTAACATACTTAAATATAATTACCTTTTTACAAATTTAAAATTACTTTAATGTTTTTGAAAGTAGTGGATAGTAATGACTAATTGGGAATCATAATGACTTTGAAAGTCTCCCATCAAATTTATTTTTAAACTATACTAGTATGTAATTGTGATGGTAATTAAGTTTAAAGAACGCAAGAACAGACATCTAACATTTGCAAAACCAGCTAACATTTTCATAAGTCTGTCTATTATTATGTCAAGATTTCTGTTTTGAATGGTAACAATTTATTCAGTTTAGTATTTATTTGTACAATTTAGGTTATTTTTCTTCTATCTGTAACTTGATGCTTACTGAGACTACACTTCTAAGACTACATTAACTTAGTATCATCAGCGAAGTTTATCACCTCATTATTCACCTTTGTTTCTAGATAAGGTCTGCATGTCTTAAGCAGTCAGGTCCCAGCACCTGTGGAACTTTACTGCAGAGACAGGTCACCAGTCAAAACTGATGTTTTCCCTGTACCTTCCTGATTTTCTCTGGAGCTATTTTTGTATTGGTGTTACTTTTGCCACATTCTAATCTTGTGCTTTGACAGATTTAAGCATTAAGTTGCATGTTACAATAAATAGTTCAGAAGTTTCATATTTGAGCTTATGAATAAGTACCCTCTGGTGCTGGGTATGTATATTAGTATTTGGTTTATTGGTTTTTCCAGGACCTCTTGTGCTGAGACTTCAATTTGAAACACTTAGTTTTGTGTCCTCATAAAGCATGTGTGGTACATCCACAGAGAATCTGGACTCCCAACAATTCATATCATTTTTCTGCTTTATGTTTTTTGAGATTGCTTTTGCACTTTGTCCAGCAACCAACTTTAGAAACACATTGACAGATTTACTGTGTGATGTTTTAAAATTATTTATTCTGAGTTGTTATGCACTTGGCATACTGCTCAAAAAACATTCAGAGCCTTCTTTATTGTGATTTTACATTTACCTTTCCCAGAGTTTGTTCTTCACAGATCTGGAGACAGCTTCAGCTTTGTAGTTCCTATATGATTCTGTCCCATTGTTCTACTTTCACAGATTGTTCTGGTATTTCTAGAATTTTTTTCCATGCTTTTATTTAGTACCACTTTTAGAAAGCAGACAGTGGGTTATTTGTCTTCTTTCTGCTTCTGCAAGAATGGTACATCTAAGTACATTTTGTGCTTCTTTGATGATAACATTTTGAATTACGTCTTGTAGACTACTCTGGACAGTCAGGAGTTGGTTCTCTGTGTGCTAACTATTGTCTATTATTCTGTCACTTATGTAGTCTGAAATTTTAATTAAGCATCATGTATTAGCATAGCATTTTCTCAATGTACTTGAGAGATGCAGTGACTGAAGTTTCCTTTATTTTTGTGGTTTCTGCCCTTGCAGTATTTCTGCTCTTGGTCAGCATGTCACTTTTATTATGTTACAGTTTTGGTCAGGTGGTCACCAAAGCTTTTTGGTGTCATCCTAGTTTTCTGAGCTTCTAATGAATGGAAACTGAGCTTCCTTATGCCATTTTCTGTGCTGTAACTTAAGCCTCTGTCTCTTTGGTCCCCTGCTCAGTACTGAAAGGAGTTAGAGGATGCTGCTGTTAGGAGCTGATGCTTAACCTCCAGTATCACAGCCTGCACCTTCTCTTTTGTCTGCCCCATGTTGTTAAAGCTCCTCAAGCTCCACACTAGCGGTTTGTCTTCAACATGTCCCTAGAAATTATATACACACTCTACAGGGAGCCAAGTCACCGTGCAGTCTTTGCTAGCTGAGTTATGCTCAGACCCTGCTAATTATGTATGTGATAACTGAATGACATAGAGGTGTTGCCTGGCTCTTCCTGTCAACTAGAATGACCCTTTCTTTATTTGTATGGTTATATGATTGATTGAGTGCCTCTTTTGATGTGGTTGAATTGTAAATAAATATCAGGCTGTCTATGTTAATACTGCTTTTATGTTGATTGTCAACTTTTAATTCTTTTTAGCTTTGTTAAACAAACAAAAATTATTAATTCCATAAAGCTGGTGCTTTTCCCTTGTTTTCTTTTTTTACTGCCACTTGTTTGGTTCAGCTGTCTGATAAATTCTAGCTACAGGCATTTTCAGTCACAATTGTTCTATTTAGCCTTTCCCAAGAAGATCCAATTGGTTTTAAACATTATTATACATTAGAGGACAAATGTGCACGTCATATCAGAAAATGGGAGATACTGGGGTTCATCATTTAACAGCCTCTTTGAACAAAGAGTCTTAAAAACACATAAAATTATTTGATATGGAAAGGGTTGCGTCTGGTAGAGAAATGGTGAACAGAAGAAAAGTTTAGTAACCAGTTTCCAACATATTTCTATTTCTGGTATTTACAAGCTTGCTCACATTTGTGAAATATTATGTCTATTACACTGATTTGTGAAGTGTTTACAGTTGGATTCATATCAGTATGTACTGCAAGAACCCCACAACAATTACATTATACACATGAACTCTTTATTTTTCGTCATTTATCTTTCTGTACACTTGAGATTCCCGGGTAACTCAGACTTCAGATTTACAAGGGATTTGAGCAATGAGTCTTCAGCCTCAATTATTCTGCCTTCATGCCTGCAAATGGGGCTATGTAGTGGTATTAGAGGTAGACACAGTTGTTCAGAAGTTTCAGTTTCAAGAGCGTGAAGCTCGTGAGGTCCCACAGTAAGATCCGATCCGGGCAGGCTATGATGTTGGAAAGAATCACAGTCACTGCAGCATAAGTTGTGGAGTAGATTGTGGTTCTGGAGCTGGGCTGCACATTTTAACCGCAGACTATAAAATCAGTTGGTTTTAAACTCATCATGACAAGTTCACCATTTGCGTTTTTTCATAAAATTATCGTTTGCTATTTCTCACCATCTGTGATATGATTCATAAGACTAATCCAGCTACTAGACTACTAGTTCCCCATTTAATTATATAAACTGGCTTATGTTATCATGACAATACATACTGCTCAATTGACTAAGCCATTCCTGACTCTAATTTGCCTTCAGTTTGTCTTTGAAGAAGAATTTACAGTCTGATCCACATGGATTGCTATTTGCCAGAGTTTGGACGCAGTTGTGTAGTCTTAACTAATCACGGTTTCTACATTAGAAACATAGAGTACATCCCCAAGTTCAAACTTCATTATGTGCCCTACCATAGGGTAGAAGGCCTTGGATCCTAAGATTAGTCTCTAAGACATCTTAAGTCCTCCAGTATAGTCTGTAGTCCTAACTCCTTCAACAGGAACAGGATTATGAACAGGAACACTACATTATGAAAAGCCTGAAACAGCTTGGTGAAGGAATTTAACAATGATCTTTTTGTTCCTGGAAGTATTTGAGGATTAAAAATCTTAACAAAACAAAAAGATATAAAACCCACAATTGCCTAATTGTCAAGTTGTCTTCCCTCTCTCCAGTAAACTGAGGGTTACTTAGAACTCCAGGAGCACCTTTTGGCAGTTTGTGGTGGTTGCTCTCATTTCAGAGCAGCAGTCCTCTTTAATCATCTCCTTATTTTTCCATAACTTTTTAGGAAAACCCCAAGATTGTATCTTCCCCTTTCCCTACCACACCCACATAAGGAAAGGAAAAACCAAACATAGCCCCTTGTGGGTGAACCAGCTACTAGTTGGTTTGTTCAGAGTTGATAGTTAAATGTGCAGTCTTGATACTACTCCATTCACATGTGTTAAATTTCTCCTCTGAGCAGAACAGCTGTATGGAATCCATTGCTAAAGGTAGTTTGGGCAAAGTTAATGTGCTTACCTGAAAGTGCTGAATAGAAAAAAAGACTTACCTTTCATGCTGAATAGGTTTGATTTTATGCAACTATATTCTGCTCTGTCACAGCATATTTGGAATATTAAATGGCGTTTTTGCAATTAAATTATTAAGGTGATTATTTAGATTATCCATATCCTTTTAATTACTTAAGAGACACAAGCCTTTTTAACAGTGCTGCCAGAGAAATATGGCATCATTATTAAAAGCTGGTTGATTTGCGTATTCCTCAACTTGTGGATTAGATTTTGAGCTGCATAGGTCTATGGAGTGTTCCTTCAAGTATATTTAATATTTTTCTTCCTCAGAAGGTATCTTAGTTGGCTCAGTTAAATTTCTGTTAGAGTTTAAAATATACAGACAGAATGTGAAACTCGGCAAAGTTTTGGCAATGTTAAGAAGTTGAGACAGAACAAGATAACTGCAGGCTGGGTATCTTGATAATTATCCTAGTATTATCTTTATTTCTGCCTGGTACTCTGCTATGGAAATAAAATACAGTGTCGTACTTAATGACACTTAATATCTTCTTAACTAAATCTTGTTATTGTACTGGCTTGTGGGTTTTTGAGGTTTGCGTTTCTTTTTGTTTTGGAGAATATGGGAAAAGTTTCCAAAGAATCTAGGTATGTAAAATACATTCTGTATTTTAAAGTGACAGATGAAGGAAATACAATCGGCTGAAAAGTAAGAAGTGACTGATTATGATCTGAAAGTTTTATGTGGACAACAGATCATTTGGGGGAAATTTTTTTTTTTTCAGAAGCATAAAAATTAGAAGCTGAGTTTCGGAATATCCTGGCTGAAGATACACAACAGTGTTACAGCCATCATGATCTGAAGGCGAGATAATGTTTACAGATTTTAGTTTTGTTTAGAAATAAGATGAATCATTTTAGTAGTGAATAATTGTACTGGGTGCACCATCATTAGAAGTTTAGCATGTGTTACAAAGATGTCATGGTAAATCAGCAAAATGGTCCACCGTTGGCCTTTAAAATCTGTCGTATGTTGTCCTTGCTTGTATCAGACTAGTTTGTAGCAGAGACAAGGTTGGCAAGGTAGTAAGAGCAGCACAGTTAGTGTTTATTAGCTAGAGACTGTGTGTCTGGGTGTTTATTGGCAAGAGACAACGTTGGTGAAATGGCACAGTACTAGACTGTATTAGGATTTTTAGAGTTAGTATTATTTCATTTCACTTTTCTCATGTTCTCAATAATAAAGTAGAGCTACCAGTAGTATTGTGTGCAATCTGTGAATTGGTACCCCATCATCCTTCCTACTCAAGGATTCTCTCATTTTCTGTCACCACCAGTATACCAGTGCTGATAATAATGGTGGAGTTACACCCATATATAAAGAATATTTAAAGGTGCTTTTAGCTGCATCTTGCCAGATGCTTGAGGACTTCAGGCCCCTTATTTTCTATGGAGTATTGACTGTAGCAGTAGAGCAGAACTTTAATCTTTGAAACCTAATAGAGACATTGGACAGTGTTGCCTTGTAACATATTTCTGAGATTTTGGGGTTCTGTGGAGTTATGGTAGGTATAGGTATAATCATGTTTGAAAGCAACCAGTAATTTATTTAATAACAATAGCGTATCTTTGCTTCCAGAAGACCATTGCTATTATATTTCTCTCTTCTTTCTGTTTTCCTTGTTCATGTTTTTTTGTGCTGCTCTTAACCGACAATCTTCAGGGTATTTTTAGAGTTGGTAATTAATAACTGTTTATTTTGCTGTTTTACTTTTCAGCTTCTAGTAAAACATGGTGGAGATTTGTTTGCAGAAAATGAAAATAAAGATACCCCATGTGACTGCGCAGAGAAACAACACCACAAAGAGCTGGCTCTTAACCTGGAATCTCGAATGGTATTTTCACGTGATCCCGAAGCTGAAAGCATTGAAGCTGAATATGCTGCTTTAGACAAAAAAGAGGTCAGAGGATACTTTAATTTTGGGGTATTCTACACATTTATATTTGTAGCCATTACATTATGACAAAATTATTATGCAAAGTATTTTGGTAGGTACTGTACTTGGTACTGTGTATTTGTAATCCATTTGGTTTTAATACAGCTCTTTATAGCTTTCAAGTTAAGCTTGGGGAACGTAACACATATATTGTCAAAACTAGAGAGAGGGTTTATTCATACATTTAATTACATGGAATGTCTTGAAAGTGTTGCAGGCTCTGAGTCTGGAGGAAATACAGTAAGACCAGTAAGCTGGGAAACAGTTTCTCTAAAACAAACATTTCTTACATATTTTTATTTCTTCAAATGCCTTTTTGTCTAAGAATGAGAGCAGGAGAAATTCTAAAAAGGTGAAGATCTGTGGGATACAACAGGGAAAATGTTCTGGTGAATCCTCCCAGACTGACTGGGTTGAATATCACCAAAAAACGAGTAGTGCAGGATTTCAAAGCAGTGCATTTACTTTCTTGCTTCAGGCATCATGTTATAAAACCATTGCATACCAAAACTTGTATGAAAAACAGGTACTAACAGGTGTTGTTATTCTGAAGTAAATTTTTGTAAGAGACACTATATGCCTGATAAAGACTGTGATTTGATAAGGATAGTTTGACCAAAATGATTCTGAGCAGAAGCACCCTTCCCCATCCATTATCAGATTTTAATTAACTAAAATTTAAATAAGAATACATAGATTAAATTATATGAATCAGTAAATACTACGAAGTCACTCTGTGTAAGTTAAAGGACAATGGATTTCTGTATGGCTGTTCCCTTCAAAAGTAGCATGGCCTTGCCTTTCACTAGCTTTGCCCACTTATGACCTAATGACATTCAGAAGAAAATTAATTCAGATTTTTATATGAGTAGCCTTAGATCACATCATCTGTTTCCCTGAAAAATACCGCTCATGGTCACATTTATTTGAAAGTCTTTGTACTGGTCAATTAATTTTCTGACCAATTTTCTTGAGTAAATGCAAATAAAAGCAAGCTTAATTAAATTGTTTATTGCTAAATGAAAGATTTTGAGATGAGGTTTAATATACTTCAATAGTACATTGAAATACCAAATGTAATTAACTGATTTTAGGTTTTCTGAATATTCCCAGATTGAGACACCCAAATTGTTGTAAAAGTATAGTTTGAAATTCTATTTTCTCTGTTGGCAAAACCACTTTAAAAGACTGCTGCAGTTTCCTGCCACAGTTGCAGTTTACTGCTCCTTTGGTTGTACAACTAGAACTATTTTGATGCTGGTTCATAGCAATGATTTGGCTTAAAAGAAGAAAAAGTTTTAAAAGAGTGGTAATATTTAATTTTTTTATTTAAGCTGGATAATTTTTGTCATTATATTATACCATGGGTTTGCTGGCATATGCACCAGCACAGCCAAGAGAATAGTGAACTTACAAATAAGGGTGGGGAAACTGAGAACCACTTGAACGGGCCTTTCAGCAAAAGAAAATAATCTCTTACGACTGTTTAAGGTAGATGCTCCGAGCAAAATCAGTTTAAAGACTTCGTAGTTACAAAAGACTTGAGTAAAAGGTAATTGTGTTAATTTGGGGTCACTTCACTGCGACTGTTAAAAAGATACGGTTCTGTTCCTTATTTGACTTGTTTTTTGCGAAGTTGTGGAGCATGAGAACTGAAATGCAGGCAGGCCTGCCAACCTAGATCCATCTGACATACCAGGGCAGCTTTCCCACATGTTCCAAAGATTCACAAGCCAAAAAATGTCAGCCTGGAATTTGGCACACAAATTGGTGGTCTTGGGGCCTCACTTGCATAGAGCAGTTCTGCCTTCATGTGCTCGGTTCTTCCCCACACCCCCCTCTCTTTGTGACTTTTCAGTGGGGTAAGTTCTCTTAACTTCTTGTGTAACTGTAACAGCACAAGTGCTAGCACAAGAGAGATGCCAAGAGCACGTAGCCAGGAAAAGTTTGTTTTTCAATCTTAGCCCTCAGTGTAGCCAAAACCACCTGAAAAAACCCCGGCCTTAGAAAGACTAGGACTGAACTGCAATCCAGATGACTGCATGTTCTCATCCTCGAGGTCTGTGGGCAGATGTCTGGGATGGGCAGTGAAAGCTGTGCTTACCACTGGCTATGGTGGTCCCTCCAGCTGTTGGCTTAATGGGGCACAAGAGGTGATCCAACAGCCTTCCCCAGAACACATACCCTTCACCAAAATTGCCCCTCAAAGATGGTCCTCTACATTTTTTTTTCTCTCAATTTCATTTTTAAAAATATTAAACACCGAGGGGCGTGAGCGTGCAAAATGCTTGTTTAACATAGTGTTTAGATTGTAATTGTTCAGTGATGCCCTTCAACATCCTTCCAAAGTAAAAAAAAGTAATTCATGAAGAATTAAAAAACTTTGGAACACCAATTCAAAGTAATTTCATCTCTTGAATGAAGGTTAGAGGAAAAGATGAAACATTTGAAAACCATGAATGAGATTTCTTCCCAAGCAAAACAACCAAATGGGCTTAACTCTGGTGTTTATGACATGCACAGTACTGTCTGGACTCATAGTACCCAATACTTCCCCTTCCAGACCTACCATGTTTACAGCAGAAAATAATCCTCTTTTTCATACAGAGCAAAAGAGTTTTTAGTGCTCTATGCAGCGTCATTGAATTAAGCATGCATATTCAGAGTAATAACAGAGCTTTGTTTCTGATGTTGAGAACCAGTTGGTGGTGTTCATCACATTGAAATTCACCAAGTAGTTACGTTACTGCTCATGTTTAGAATCAAAACACTAGTAATAGTGAAAAAAATAACTTGCACACATACCTTTCTTTGATTACAGAGGCTCTCAAGCTGTCAAGAAATACACATTGCTGAGTAGACCCAACAGCAGAGACCTGTCCATCTTCCAGCAGTTCAGTTTACTCCGAAAGGGGTTTCTGAATAAAGTCCATTTCTGTCATACCGTTACCCAACCTTTTAAAACCTCATTAAAGCAACATTTCTATTTTACTTTAGTTTTAGTACATTTTAGTGATCAAATTAGAGACGGCAGTTAATAACGGACAGAAAACTGGCCCGAATAGATTTGAAACAGAAACATGTGTTAAGTGTGCTTCCACAAAATACAGTTTGGAAGGAAACCATGTGCCAACACATACATAGTCTGCATTACCCTATATAGAATGGAAATGGTAAATATTCTAAGAATGGAGTATAAAGTGTGACTCTTAACACAGTTGTAGCAAAAGATTCTTCTATGTTGTGTGGGCAGTAGAAAAGGTATTAGAAAACAAGCCAGGGGAATATATTGGGTGACCTTCTTTGTCTTGATTCTTTTCTTTTGTTGATGAACAATCTAAAAAAATAAAAATCTGTTCTATAAAGTCAAAGTTTATATTTTTCTTTTAAATCTAATTGAAGTTACACTAAATAATATGACCGTAACTGCTTGTTTTTTAAATGACTGTTACAGATTTTGCAGTTTCTTTATTTGTACAGTCTTTTAATTTGATGTGTATTCTAGCAGGGGAGCATATTTGTCTTGGTGATGTATTCCTGGAAGATAACAGGCACCTTCATTTCAGTCACATCATGCAATGTTTTAAACTTACATAAGAAACGTCTGGGAATGAGCAGCACTTCAGAGCAGATCATCCAGAACAGTTTTGGCTCTCAGTCATACTCAGTGAAATATATTGTGCAATAGCAATGTATATAACTTCTTAGTTAATTTTACGTACAGGTCATGGCATACTGTAGAAATACACTGCTAGTCAATGTATCACAGACTTAGTGAGTGTATACCAGTTGGAATGGTTTTCTTCTGTTCCAGAACTGATGTCATATAAATATATATATTATACAAATATAAATATAAAGAGTTATCTAAATTGATCAAAATTTACTTTATCTTTGCAGATAGAGAATGGTTTATTAAGTGAAAGGAGAGAAGGGGACAACAGGTAGTTGAGATATGTACACATTTATATACATATAGTGTATATACTTGAATGAATTACATGGAGTATAAATAATTTTTTTTAATATGACTCCGTTAACTATAGAACTCCATCCACCCATAAATGAGTTGATTTGACACCATTTAATTATATAGTCATCACTGTAGGAAAGTTACTTTGCCCTTGTCTATTTTAATGATATTTTAAAAGTGAAGCAAATAATAATAATTTGAAATGAACTTTAAAATAATCAGCTTATATATTAAAAGTGCTTTCAGGAGAAAAAAAAACTATATAATTTATGATATCTAAATATTAGTGGTAAAAACTTGAGAAGAAAATAGCTAAAAGGAGGGGCTTTTGAGAATACAAAAGTGTTGAAATCTGTAGTGAGAAGCTCACCAGTGTGTTACAGTAGTAACTCAAGTAGTATATTCCAAAATCATTATATAGTTACATGATGCTAATACTGAGCAATGCCTTTTTTACAGCAAATATAGAGTTCCTCCATAAATGAGTATTAAAGGAGGTCTCTGAGCATGATAAGCTGTAACCAAAATCCTTTACAGTATATGACAGTGCAGATATAGTCATCAACGTTTGAAGCAGTTGTAATACCGCAGAGGTATGTTTTTATTAAGGATATACATCCTTATAGCAAAAGACTGTGTATTGTACACACTAACATTTTTAAAGCTGCTTGTTGTATAAAGCCTTCACTCTGGAATTTCCAGATTGAGCTGCTTAATGATGCCAGCCTAGAATTCCCTTCCTTTCAGCTTCTTCTGTGGGCTCATATATTATTTTACAAAATAAAAGTCTGAAGTTTCAACAAATTCTTAAGAAGTACTTCCCTCATTGCTTAAAAAGATGTAATTAGGATTCTTAAAAACTGCAGCATCCAAAAACCCCTTCTGGGTTGTCTGGAATGCTCCAGCTGACATAATATAATAGTCTGTTACTCAAGGGAGATACTTGCCAGTGGTTGACCTAGACCTGATCAGTTAAATATAATTTTGAGCATATCTGCATTTCAGGATAAGATCCTAGTTCCTAAATATGCATATATGTTGCAGGTTTAACAGAAAAGACATTTCTTCTTATGATATATGTGGTCTTCAAGAATTGAGTACTGTTGTGCTGAGAAAGCTACTTGTTTTACAATTCTAATTCAAAATGCAGTTCAGATTCAGTCAAGATGATTTAATATTTGCTTCCATTTTTTTGCAGTATATTTGCACAATTATAATCATTCAGGCACCCAGCTGTTTGTATCCCTGTCTCTGTGACATGTTTTTATAAATGATCTTTTTTGTAAGAAATTAAGTAGGTCACTCAGATTCCAGTATGCTATGAATCAAGCGGCCCAGATTTATTTCAGTGCAAGCCATTAATGTTCGGATTGTCCTTTACTGAGTCATGCATGATCAGCAATGCAAGGACATAGAGAAACTCCCTGAACTTGGGCAATCAAAGTAAAGGTCAGGACACTCAAAAGTCCATTTCTCTTCTGCTCCTCTTGCTTTCTCGAAAAGAACAAAGACCCAGTACAGGGCTGTGGCACCATTACTCTTGCCGATCACAAAGTTTCTAATACCAAGAAGTTCCTATTTATTTTACTGACTAGCTAACAGAAGAAGCCCTTGTAGGACTCAGTTTAAGCTTTTAGATGCATTTTACAGAGTTTATTATGATACCTAGAATGTAGGAAGTATTGATATGTTTTTAGAGTGTCTCAAAAGAACAAAATCATTTAGGAGCCCAGGGTATCCATTCTCCCCCATCTCTTCTGCCTTCTGCCTGTTATCCTCAAACGATTATGCACAGTAGACTTTTACTTATATTGTAAACTTCTTAGGACAGAACCAGTCTATTGCTTTGCATGTGTGTATGTATGCATGCATGTGTGTGCATATCATCTAGCACTGGGGAGTCCTGGACTATGCTCGACATAAAATAAAAATATAGATAGGAGATAATAATGATGCATAATCTTAACTGTGGTTTTCTGTTACTGTTGCTCTGTGTCCTTTCTTCTCCAAATTGGTGAAGACAATTGCCATTTGGTGGCCACGTTACTAATAAGTTCTGAGCACATAGCAGTTTTATGTCAAATACTTTAATTCTTTTGTTGGCTATCCTTTATATAAATAAAACCAGTGTATGTGAGAGTAAGTTTTTTACATACGCTTTCTGTATCCATTCACTGCATGTATCCTGTCACTTGTTTTTCTCTTTCTACCTGTTGGGCATTTTCCAGATGCAAATAACAAATATATTATTTGCCCTAACAAATACATTATTTACTGTCATGTTCTTCCTTTCTTAGTTTTAAAAAAGGAGTGTGCAAAACGTGTAAGCATCTGTAGTACCTTGGTTGGAGCTAATTCAGAATTGTGAAAATACTGCCTTTTTGTCTTTCTAATTCAGCCTTTTTTTTTACACTATAATAAGGGGATGGAGCTCCAGACCAGGACGGCACCTGGATGATCAGCTCTGACTGTGTAGGGCTATTGGTCGGCCATTGCATCTCAAAAGAGTTTTGGCATCTTCATGTACAGTGAATCCTCAGCCTTAGAAATATTTAGAAGCTGTCTGGACACGGTCCTGGGCAGCTGGCTCTAGGTGACCCTGCTTGAGTGGGAGGGTTGGACCAAATGACATCTGCAGGTCCCTTCCATCCTCAACCATTCTGTGTTTCTGTGAACCTCTAATGCATGTCTCATCTATCCTTGTTCATGACTGACTTCACTTCTGTGAGGGTAGATATTGCCTTAAAAGACCGGTACCTGATACTGTTCACAAACATACCCATTCTTAATATCTAACATCTCGATGTGTCCTCCCCCAAATCAATGCAAAGTTAATGGGTCTCAATTCACGTATAAAGTTAGTGTCAGAGAATCTACATGCAACGCATATTAACCTCTCTCTTGCTCTCCTCTGAAATCCTTAGTTCAAATCTAGTCAGGCATTCTCTTGCCATGCCACAACATCTGAGGTTTAATCACTTCAAAATTCAGCTGGATTCTGTGGAAATCTAGCTTTTTTTGAGAGAGGGAGTCAGTTAGGATAGTTCATCATTTGAACATGGCCTTCAATTTTAGTGGAGAACCCTAGAGATACTGTCTTTTAGATTTTGAAATGTACAAAGATCATACTGTAAATACTGCACAGTTACTGTTTTTCCGTATAGCTTTGCATGGTCATTGGTCTGCACAGTGAATACATTTTGTCACATACTACCTCCCAGTTGAGATGATAATCAGTTAACGGTGCTTTGAATGCTTTCATTTTAATATGGCATTAGAGGCTAACTGGAAAATACTGCTAAACATAAATTGTCTTTCTTCTTTTCAAAGCCGTATGAGGGGCTAAGACTTCAGGACCTGCGAAGGCTTAAGGATATGCTGATCGTGGAATCTGCTGACATGCTCCAAGCCCCGCTCTTTACTGCAGAAGCTCTACTTCGAGCACATGGTAATCCAAAACCTTGAAGACTAAAGAAATGTATTTTCAGCAAAATCACAGTTGCGGTTGTATGTTTACTTTTTATTTCCAAGTAAAAGAGGTAACAGTCCATCAAATACCAGGAAACAGTTCACCCAAGTACTTCGGAAAGTACAGCTGTGGTGTGTCAGAAAGCATTGAGGCAGTCAGGGAAGCCAATAGGAAAGAGATACAAACTAGGAATTACAATGGAAGAGATTTTAACTGAAGCAGTGTGGAGAAACAGAGCTTTCCTACTTTAGTGAGAGGCACAGAAGTAGAACTTCCATGGTTTTATTTGTCAAAAAAGTCAATTTCATTGTATCTATTTTTGTCAGACCATTGGTTTTCTGCCACTATATATTTGTGTATAAAACTGGATCAACATTTTTTTATTTGTTTATTTTTTTGTTGCAATAAAAGCAGTCTGACCATTGTAATAGATGGTTGGAAATTGCCTTGGAGTTTAAAGCATAAGCGCGTATGGCCTTTGAAAGGTTTTTTATAGTTACTCTTTTAATAGAGTATACTTTTCCATGTTTGTATCTGTAACTAGTGTAATTTCACTGAATTCAGTCTATGTTCTTGTCGTGTAATGTAAACTGGGGTTGTCAGAATGAGGATATACTGAATTCAGTATGTTCACTCCAGACAAAAGTATCTTTGAAACTCAGCAGAGGCTTTAAGTTTTGATTCAGTGATTCAAAACGTATGCTTACTGAAGCATCTGCATTGTTGCTGTACGCCAAAGGAACTACTCGGGCAGTTAATGGTTTGCATGCTCGTCGCCATAATGCTGGATTAAGCTTCCATACCCTGTTTCTTGTGTGCTCCTTGTGAAAATGAAAGGGAAAAGTGAAATAGGAAAACATCGTTTTAAACCCACAAAATTTGGCAGACTTTCATGAGGTGGTATGCTACCTGAAACTCATCTCTTACATTATTTTCAATAGTAGGTATTTGTATCCCTTTTAACATTTAATTAAGTCAACATGAAGTTGTTCCAGTCTGATACTTAAGGCATATCTTTGCATTTATGGCTTTTTAACATTGATTATGTGTTTAATACTTATAATGTATTTATAATATGTGCAACATTTGAATGCTATTTTGGATGCTCAGACTACTCTCATTAAGGCTAAATATTACTAAATATTTGACTAAGTGGGTAGGCAGATTCTGTAACCTGTGCAGACATTTTGAGTAAGAAAAATATGGCAATAGCGTTCAAACTCACAGCACAGCCCATAATAAGTCCAAAAGCAATGAGGTTGATGTAAACTGTGGAGAAATGTCTGCCAGCATCTAGCAAGCAGGGATTCAAAGTTGAGAAGAAATCAGTCTGTGTTGGAAAGGCCATTCTACTGATGTTGCCCTAGTGATATAGCAGTTACTTAAAGCAATTGGCCAGTGCGGAGAAAAAAGCACAGACGATTTACAAGTCATGAGAAAGTCAACTGTTTTGCCTGTAGCTGTAGTCATACACTAGAAATTATTCAAACTATTTTATTTGAAGTGAAGGCATTGGTTCAGCCTGGTAAGGGGGAATTACTGAGCTACTTACAAAGCCTTAGACAACTGGGGAAACATCAAATGCCAAATTGTAATGTTTTTGCATTTAATCTTGAAATTCATAAAAGAATAATGTGAAATCTCAACTTAATTCGTGCTTAATATATGAAAAGCATGTTTTAAATTCTTGGAAAGATCATTCTTGTGTACTATTTTTAATAGTTTACAGACATGTAATATCCAAGACGCTTTCTTTTATCATACAAT
The DNA here is from genome assembly GCF_963210335.1 of Falco punctatus. NCBI lineage: Eukaryota > Metazoa > Chordata > Aves > Falconiformes > Falconidae > Falco > Falco punctatus. The sequence goes on from NC_137583.1 coordinate 76,196,231, forward strand.
TGTATCAATTTACTGACACAGGCTGCAAGTGTTGAGTGGTTTTTTGGTAGGGTTTTTCGGGTTTCTGGTTTTGTGTTGTTTTTTTTTTTTTAATAAAGAGGCGGAAATATGTAGTTAGAGCCAAGATAAAGAAACGTTATTATAGCAGCCATGAAAATTAATAACATCACTTCTTCTACAAGTGTTTTTCAATATTGTTCCTATTTCTCTTCTAGTTCATAATCAGCAATTGATTTCGGGATAAGAGAGGCAATTCAGCAAATATAACTGCCTCATATTTTACTAAAAATCCGAAGTTAGTAAAGAAACACAGTGGAATCTATTTAGTAGCATGTCTTAACCCTGGCTGATTTTAAAGATAGAGTGCCAACAAAGGAGCTCAAGAAAACTTCTAGCAAATTTTACCTGTATCTTAGCATCAGTCACCTCCCCTCTGAAAGATTATAAGCCTAGGGTAATTTGAAAAATGCAGATACAATTTATAATTCTTTAAGTGTAAATATGTTCGGAGTGCATATCTTTACACATGTTAAACTAAACTAACCCGTGATAAATATAATTTATTTCTGAATTTTCTAGCTGAGGGTTTATATATTCTTTTGAGGGTGTAGTTACAAAATATATTTTTAACATTGTCACCTGCATAATTTCCTGTGTCTATATATTTATTGAAGACTGGGACAGGGAGAAGTTACTTGAAGCATGGATGTCCAATCCGGAGAACTGCTGCCAACGTTCAGGGGTTCAGATGCCAACTCCACCTCCAAGTGGATACAATGCATGGGATACGCTCCCTTCTCCACGAACCCCACGCACCACTCGCTCTTCTGTAACTTCCCCTGATGAAATCAGCCCCTCGCCAGGAGACATTGAGACAGCTGTGGTAAGTTTATAAATAGATCTGAAACTAGCAGGGCAAAAGAGCTTATTTCTAAACATAGCACACCTATGTGGATAGGAAAGCTGTGTTACCATCTCATTCTGAAAATACATTTGTAAAGCTGCAAAGTGTTTCTCTTCCCAAAAGTGGTGAACAGAGAAGTTGACACCTTAAATGTTCAATATGATAACACAATTGAGCACCTGCTTAATGGAAAGCACTCTGTTCACACCTTGGCTGTCACTCACAAAAGTAGAATTTTAGCCAGCTATGGTCACATCAGCGCATTTGGCTCTTTTTGCTTCTAGTCTCATACTTACCAAGATGTTCACTTCCACTGTATCCATTTCCCTGAATGTACTTAATGCTGTGAACCCTGCCTTTGGAAAATTTTTTCTTTAGAAAACAAAATTCTCTTTGTCTGCATTTTGAAATGTCAGCCCACTAGTGTACTGTAAGCTTATAATTACTTTTACTATGTGTGGGCTGCTTCAAGCAGTTTACAAGGCTATTGCAAATTTTAAATATGAAAGCGCCTTTCATTAAAATCAGTGTGGTTCTTTTGGAAGACAGAGTTCTCTTTTTAATAATCTGCAGCTGCAGCATTATAAAACTTCTGCTCCATGACCTACCTAAGCATTTTTCTAAAATATTATGTACAGTCTTGCAAATGGATCATCCCTAAATCTCATATTAAAATTAAGATTTTGCATTCCTGCGTGGAAGTCTTTTTTGTCTTCAATTGTAAAATGCTGAAAAAGAAGCTATATAGAAGGAATAATGTTATCATATACTTATTTACATTAGTAGTTAAATATTGTCTGGGAATATTTCCTAATTAAAATATGTAATGAAGGATTAAGTCTTCAGTTTTACATTTTGTTTTTTGTTTTCGCTGATTGTCCATAAGCCAGGAATGCAGGTGTGGTTTGCAATTCTAGATCTAGTGTGTCTGAATCCAAATCCAGAGTTATACATTTAGTACTCCTGTTCATTTAGAAATGTTAAACAGCCATTAAAATCATATTTTCAAAATGTTTATGGAAAGAGAAAACTAAAAAGCATAGATAAAATAAAACTCCAAGCTACAAAGCTCCTTTTCAGATTTTGCATTTACATCCTATCTTGTAACTAAAACTGTTCTGGTAAATGTCCTGCACTTGATACTTTGAACTCAGAGCTTCATGAAATTCCTGATTTTAAAGTTACATTTTAAACAAAATTGAAAACTCGTATGAATTTAATAATGAATATTTTTGATGTATTGTCAACTTCTAAAATATTTAACTTTGGCAGAAGAATAAGCTGAAATAACTGAAACAATAAATGCCTTCATCAAGTTTTGTACTTTAAAGGCCAACTTGTTTGGTTTTGTTTTGGCTGTGATGCAAGTGCTTTTAAAAAGTGGTGTACTGTAGACTAACTTTTTGAAAATGTGCTATGTGTGTATGATATCTAATGTATTGAAAGCTGAAGTAAATTTGCATGGAATTTTTGTTCCTCTGGAAAGAAAAATCCATTTGTACTCCTTGAAGAACATGAATGTTTATTTTCACACCTGACCACAAGCAATGAGCAGTTTCATCTCTGTGCTTTAAATGTTTTCAGAATAAGGGTTGGTCTCAATATTCAGTGTTTTATTTTTTTGGTAGTACCTAGTTGTATAAAATTCAGCAGTGGTATATCTGTTGGAATATTTGTAGCTTAACTTAATTATTTATTGTGATAAAAAGCCTCAAAGTATTTAAAAAAAACCATATGTATGTAGATTATTGCTTAAAATATTTGCGGCTGTTGTACAACCAGATTGCTCCACCTTGATTTAGACCTGATAGTGTGAGATGCTAAACATTTCCTGTAGCTTCCATCATCTCCAAACTCCATTTCTGACTGCCTGTGAGGCTGATGAAAAATTCAGGTCCCTTTTATCGCTAGAACTCTATAATGTCCTAGTGATTTGCAGGATGAAGCACTCGCTGAGCTGGAGGACATGATGGAAGGCACCCCAAAATACGCTTTTTCAATAGGGAGGCGTAGAAATATATATACCTAATCTTTACCATTTCTATTTCTATAGCTTAAATAACTTTCTTTCTGGTTACAATTAGATTATTTTTTTCTCCTCCTACTGAGCACTCCTTGAAATTTTTGCTGAGGTTCCTTTGTGTAACATGTCCTGCTAACAGCATGAAAGGCTTTAGGGTATTTCTTAATCAGAAGTATTTTTTTCATCTACAGTGTGACATTTGTATGTGTAATATTTCTGTGTTTGAAGAGCCAGTGGATATGCCTTGTGGACATGACTTCTGCAGAGCATGCTGGGAGGCGTGAGTAGATGTGCTTTTCTATCTTTTGAGAAACTTTGATACTTGCCATTTTGAAGAGGAAAGGACAAAGACCATAAACAGCTAATGTTAAAGTACTGTTTGGGTTTCAAAGAGTTGGTGGTTTGACCCCATCAGATATTTAAGTTATCACTCAAAAATGGCCATCAGCTGTTCTATATAAAGTTTGTTTTGGTCCTGATTCAGAAAAACTCTTAAGCAAATGTTTCAAGCCTGTGTGTAAATAGGTGAGCCTACCCTTTATGTATGTGGTGTTGGCAGCATTGGGGTTTACACTTTCTAAATTAAGCACATGCTTAATTCCATCTCTTACTTTAGCACAATAAACTTAGGCATCATAAATCCATTTCCAGACAGAAAAGCAATTAAAATGCTTTCTTATGTTGAGGGATAACAACTGAGTAGATTTAGCTTAAAAGTTCTGTTAGTGTAATGCTCTTGTTACTACATAATTTTTTTTTAAAAGCAGAATAGTCATGCCAGTAAAAAACTCAGACGTGGATAATTATGCTAGTATAAATATTAATCATACTTCCCAGGAATAATTATGTCTGTATGCAGTGCCTTTTGTATTTTTCTTTGTCCCCATTTCAGAGATTATACTGCTTGAGCTGTACCACTGTAGTGTCTTGTTATAGTGTCATATCAGCACAGCTAGTTGTACTGCAGATCATCCCAATTTATGTGAATCCATTCCTCCTGTGTTAAGGAAGAGCATTTTCTCTTCAATGTGAGCTTTTAGAAGGCAGTTCTTTTCAGAAAGGCAAGAAAATTAATAGCCACGCTTCTGTTGTCTTGCAAATTGCTATGCAGCAATGTAGAAATTACCAAGGGATCACTGGCTTGACATGGTGCTTCTAATTTGGGTGCTGGACTATGTGTACTGCAATTTGCACATGCACTCAGAGGTACAGTTCAATGTCAAGCAAGCATTTGCGGTTGTGGTTTGCGGTAGGGTGGGATTCATTTTTCAGAGCCAGTCATTTCTGTTTAACCAGAGTACAGCCAGGACTGAGTTCTCCTATTCTAAGAAATGAATCTAAGATGGGATGAATTGGAAAATCTCCCTACCTTAACTATTGAAGGATCCCAGGTGACTAGAATAGCTGCCTGTCCTCTATATGATTTTAAATATATATACACACACATATATATAAAACTTTTTTTATAAGCTACAGATTTTAAACTCAGCTACCTTGTGCACTGTTAGCTAAAGTCTGGCTTTTAGCAGATTCCTGAACTCGCTCCGTCTTGCATTCTGGTGCTTAGGGGCTATAAAGGTCTCAATTTATAAATTTGTTTCCAAGAGGAGACCTGTTTTGACTAGCATATTTGCAAAAATTAATTGTATGTCAAGTTAACTATTTCCTAGATTAATTACACTTATATGTCCCATTTCTGGTTTAAGTTAGAAGTAATGCTCTGTTTAATTAAACACTGAAGAGCTGTCTCTTATAAATGGCAAGGATGAAAAACACAAACACATAATGGCTAGCATAGCTGATGGTGCTCACTTCTGAACCATGACAGTGTTGGGGTTTTTTTTGTTGTGTTTTGTTTTTTTAAATTATGCTCTTCATTAGATCTGTAGCCCTTTGAAGCAGAAAGGGATATTTCCTATTGTTTGTTTAATACAAATTGATAAATGTGAATATCTGTGAACCTAGTATAAAGTATTCAGCAGCCTTTTAATTTTTACTTTTTATTCACAAATACTGACTGACAAAATTCTGGCAGATTTTTGAATCTGAAAATTCAGGAGGGTGAAGCTCACAACATTTTTTGCCCAGCATATGATTGTTTCCAGCTTGTGCCTGTAGACATCATAGAAAGTGTGGTTTCCAAGGAGATGGACAAAAGATACCTTCAATTTGACATCAAGGTAAATTATCAAACTGTTCTTGTACTGTTGAACTGTATTTCATTTCATAAAAAGAACCTTACAACTTCTATGTGATATGCTGTAATATGTCTGTAACTTTCTAAACAGAAATCCATAAATTAATATGTACACTGAATTATTGGCTTTTATGCCATAATACCAATGTTTGATATACCAGTGAGAAAAAGAAAGAACATTATATTTACTCCTTAAGCACAAATGCAGAACTTCCATAATGTGTAACTTAATGCAGTATTTATAACAAGATTTGATCAAAGTAATGTTTGTAACAGGTGATATGAAGCTTTTAATCAGCTGGACTTGTTTATGTTGGCTATCTAAAACTGTTAAGAGTTTTTGGAGTATTCTTATTATCAAGGGACTGTTTACATTCAAAAATAGTATTCCTGTTTCCATTTCAAAAATTTGTTAGTACAAGTGAATTATTTAATTTTTTTCCATCCAACGTTTTATATGATTGCTATATATCAGAAGAGAAGTAGGAAAACCTTGATTTGGTTTTCCTGTTTAATTTTTTTTTCACGTGTTTATTTCCATCATTGCAACTTGTTTTTAAAAGCAATCTTCTAATTCACCTTTTTTCTTCTATATTAGTGTAGTAATGAACCTGGCTTTGAGCTGATGTGCTACTTTGTCAGTGGTGGTGTAGGGCAAAGGAGAGTAGAGAAATGTTTTTTTATGCACTATGCTTTCTCTGTGTGACAAGTCTCTTTTTAATACACAGTAACAGTCTTACACAGTAAGATTCAAATTAAATGACCAGATCTGATTAATCTTTTATATCTTCAAATTTCACGTGGCTGGTGATCAGCATAGGTTTGAAGTAAAGTAGTGAAAGTTCGTTTTCCTCCTCATTTATTAGAAGCAGGTTTTACAAGAGCAGACCTGCTACATTAACCAAAAAAGATTGGAGATAAATTCCTGAGTTAGTCTACTTCTGATTTCAGGTTTATTGTGGGTGGGATATATTACGGGATTTTTGTTTTATTCAGTAAGGTTTTAATTCTTTTTAACTGCAAGAGTCAGTTCGATTGCCAGTGCATATATAGTAGAGGTTTACAGTAAAGCCATATCACAAAGGAATTGACTTGCACACATTTAACATTTTGTTAGGGATGTAAGTAATTTGTATCTTAGCATAAGTCTGGAGTACTGTTGTTATTTAAAAAGAAAACCACCACATCTTTAAGGTGGAAACTGAATTATTCCCTGTAACTATTTTAAAAAGTGTATCAAAGTAGCCACAAGATTGTGTTTATGTTTTTTGGCTTTGTTCCTTCAAAATAAGATTATGAATACAGGTTGGTTTATACCAGTGATGAGATCTGATCTTATGTGATAAAACATTTTCCTTTTTTCCCTTTTTTTTCCCCCCAGGCCTTTGTTGAAAATAATCCTGCTATTAAATGGTGTCCAATACCAGGCTGTGAAAGAGCAGTAAGGCTAACAAGGCAAGGATCAAATTCAGCAGGATCAGATACGCTTAGCTTCCCTATGCTAAAAGCCCCTGCTGTAGATTGTGGAAAAGGACATCTTTTCTGCTGGTTAGTACTAGAAACTTACCTACATCTACATAAACTCAGTTACTGCTGTTCCAGGATTAATTTAAAAGTCCCACTTAGTACCAAGCACACAACAAAAATTGTATGGGATGGTATATGACTGTACTGTCCTGTATCCATGCACTAAATAACGTTATGTGCACAAATATTTTAGCATTTTGGGGCACAGCAAAGGTATATAATACTGTCTTATTATTGGCTCTCTTAGATGCTAAACAGCAGTATGGAGTGTTGTGATGTTCTGTTCTGAGAGGACAGAGGAGAAGCGGGATATTGGTGAAGGGATTTTTGTGTCTGCTCTGGATAGTTGTATAATTGAAACATGGCACATTCTGAATTGCAGTACAGAAAATCAGCAGTTTTTAGCTTTCTGAATTGTTCTAGAATCACATCAAAGAAGCTGTACTTTAAACAGGGCCATGAAGGACCTTTTGCTTCATACATAGCTATTCTGTCCAGGATCATTCCAATCCTTTTTTCCCTTCATGGTCGTTACTTTATGTTATCTTCTATTGAGTCTTAAGATGAATACAAGCTTGAGAAGGACTAAAAAGCCTAAAGATATTTTAAAAACATCCCTCGCATTGCCTGTCTTCTATTTTTCTGAAGTGCAGAGCAAAGCCCTGTCCTAATTCCTTGACTTTATCAGACTGACCATTTATGACTATTGTTGTGGAGCATCCTTTTTGCTGTTGGGAAATGAAAAAGGGTCAACCAAAGTATAGATGTTCAAACAAGCTGAGTAGTCCTTTTCATTTTTCAATTGAAGAAGAGATCCTGAATAATGTGCTTGATTCCAAATATCACGAGACTCTTAATGAAAGATGCTTCTGATTTTAGTTCTTTGCCCATATGAATGGAAACGGAGAAGGAATGAGAGGAAAGTAGACATAATGAAACAACCACAGAAGCCAGAAAACAGAGCTTCTTAGAAGGGGTTGTTCATAATGGATGGAGAGCTCAGAAAGAAACAAATCCTGTGGAAACAAACCAGAAAATGTTTTTCTTACCAGTGAACTTATAACAAAACTGAGTACTATTCCACCAGAAAGTACCATCCTTGCTTCTGATTACAGAGGGAGAATCATTTTTTCCATTAACCTGAAGGACAAAGCTCGAGACCACTTTAGTGTAATACTGACATGGTCCTTCAGACATTGCCAGCTTGTGCTTCCTTTACATGGGCTGAATGTACTAGCTTCCCAGAACGTCCTCTGAATGTGAAAATGTCCTCTGAGTGCCAAATTTTTATGAGATGTCATCTTTATGTTTCCTGATAATATTTCTGAATGGTTTTTTATGTTAATGCTGTGAGATACTGCACAAGAAAATACGGTTAAGATCTTGGAAGAGATCTCATTTTAGCAGCAAAATGTGCAAGAAGACCTTTCCGAGGCCTTTTTTTCATCCCCTCAAAAGCAAATGAAGAGTTTCAGAGATGGCAGTAAAGTTCTGCTAGCAACCAAAGCATCCCGCAGTACTGTAAATCAGAACCCTTTGCTGAGGACAGCCATATTAGTGTTACAGTACAAAACCCCACGCACGAATGAGTCCCTCTGGAGAAAAAGAAAGTGTATTCTCAGTTCAGAGGATTTTCATCATTACTGTATGCTTAAAGGGAGCTTGCTTTATACCTGTAAAGTTCAACCAGCACATTCCACAGTTCCACACTTAGGTCATTTTTGCAAGTTTTACCCAGGTAATCTGCAGCTTAGACATTGTAATAGCTACTGATACTTCATTTAGTAAGAGATTCTTTGGAATTTATGTATTAGAAAACCCCAACCAACCCCTAAATAACCACTTGTTTTTTCTGGATCTACAGCCTTCCTACTCATGAAAGCAAGAAAGGAAAAATTCTCCAAGTCTGTTGAGCAATTTCTTTTTTCTTTTTAGTGTGGAAGTAGGAATGTTCCTCTGAAAAACAGAGTTCCTTAGAATTTGCTCATTTTTCATTACCCATGACTCACAGTGATTTCAACAAAATGTAATCTATTGTGACAAACACAAAATTCCATTCCCTTTCAGAAAAAAACATTCTAAGATATTTAAATGTAGTACAAATGAAAATTATGCACAAATCCTACATCTGTGTATTACCAGATACATTCAACATATTAGAACCACTTCATGCTGTTTCAGATGCACAAGGAATTGCAGTGAGCAGACACTTCTGGAAGCTAGTCATAGCAGGCAGTACAGACTTCGTTTTGTACCATCCTTTCATCCTAGATGGAGACGAGAAGCAGAGTCTTGTTCTGTGGGAGAGATGTCTCTTCAAGGTGCTCTTGGGAAGCTGATTATAAATCGGAAACAGTGTTTTTCTATTTTGATTCAAAATTCATTAAATTACATAAATATTATCATGAGGGGAAAGAAAATCTGGAACTGCATTCTTCTTGGATGATGCTTTTAAGCCTTTCCATGTATTTTAACTTGTTGAAACTTGCTGCATTTGTATTAAGAATGTGCTGCACCTTCACGTAACTCATCCTGCTGAGTCCTGAGGCAGGCAGTCTGGCGAGGCTAGCGCTGTTAACTGGCACAGCCATTCGGCAATTAGTTCCCTTCATTCAGGGCTGTCAGGGAGTCTTCCAAAATACAACTTTGTTTCATAAAAAATTTTATGAGTGATAGGCTCAATGCACTTGCTGTAGTAAAATGACATCCCAGTATAAAAAAAATCTTTGTTCTGGGGTGGGTTGAGGGAAGAACTTATTCCATGAGAAGTTGTTCTTTAGCGCTGTTTTCATTGTCATATATAGAATATATAGATATAGATACATGAGATATATATGATGGCACTTCATTAAAAATCCACAGATTTACAAATTTGAAAACATTAAAGACACCACCTCCCCCTGCCACCCCATAATAGACTGACTAATCAACTTTTAACTCAAAAGTGAGTTTGTTAAAGTTAATTTTTGCTAGTTTCAGTTCGTTCTGGGAACAAATACTGTGTGAGAGGTCCTGGCTCTCTTGAAGTCAATGATTTAAGTGTACTGCTGTCCTACAGAAGTGAAAGGTGTCAGTTTTCAACCAGGGCTGAGACTGCTTCATTACAGACTAGTTATTCATTCCAATACAATCTTCCCCAGCTACAGATCTTAAATATCTCAAAACCAGAGACCCTTGTCTAGTGAATTTAAGCTTGTTTGATAGCAGACTAGCTAGTGGGGAAAAGGTTGAAAACTGTTACCGTAACCTTTTCTTCATTCTTGCATTTCTGCTTAAGATGTGGACAGAAGTGATCAGAACAGTACTGATGTAGCTTCTGAATCTGTGCTGCAGAGAGCAGTTCACCATTGAATCTGCAGAAAACTTCCGCATGCTCTGACGCAGCCGGTGCCCATGTGAAATATACTCCCTCTGAATTGTTTTGTCTGAGGCTATTTGCTGTCATTCCAATAAAAAATGGAGTCATTACAAATCCGGAGTCCATATTGACACATCTACACCAAAGTACCATCTGGAAACTATATATCTGCCACTGCGTGCTAGTGATTGCCATCCTTAATGCTAGTAGTAACTTCAAGAGAAGCTCAAGGGACTCGTTTCTCCACTGTGTGCACATATCTAAGTTAAAGCCTCCGTTTAAGAGACTCTGGTGGAAAGAGTAAACATCCATAAATACTTAATGCTGGTGTTGAAGGACTTGGAACTTGTTCTAGATTAAAAGCTTGAGGCTACTTAAAGATTAATTATTACAACTGAATAGATGCAAGTAGTTCTACATAAAATGCATTTCAGCTATAGCAAACTACCTACTTTTGGATAATCTCTTTATTCTGGTTTACCTTTATCACAGAAACTAGCACTTTTTGTGCTATAGTACCCATAAAAATCTCTTTTTCTTTTCCTGTCTCATTTCACTCTGTTAATCTTAATAATGGTCATCTATGCTTGCGAGCAAGTAGTCTAAGAGTATTTTAAAGTAATGTTAATTGGATGTCTTTTTATCTTCCTGACTTTTGAGTATGTCTTCATACGTTTCCATGGGGTTTAGCTTGAACCAATTTTAACTTTAATTCTAAATCTCTAAATTAGAAGTAATTGTGTATATACCGTCATTTTCAGGGAATGTCTTGGTGAAGCACATGAACCTTGTGACTGCCAAACCTGGAAGGACTGGCTGCAGAAAATATCTGAAATGAAACCAGAAGAACGTAAGAGTCATGCCAGGGGATGGGTGGGGATTAATTTTTTTTTGCTATTGTTTTTATCTTTTGGGTTTATAGGGATTTTTTTAGTTGCATTAGGTAAGAACTCTACATTAGTTAAAAAATGGGGTACGAGGGGAAGAAAACTGAACCCCTAAATGGGGGGCTGCTTCGCACTTCAACAGCCTATTAGGCAGCTCGGTGGTAGATTGTAAACCATTCCTCCCCATAAACCTGCTTGTGGTTCAGTCAGGGCATACAAAACTCTTTTTCCCTTCCTCTTACAGCTTTGTTTCATTAATCAATTGATTTATTCCTGAATATGGCTTCATTTGTCCTCGGCAATTTTTGTAGCCCAGTCTGCACTTCTGTTTCGGTTGTGTTCCATGCAGTTTGTGTGCTTTAAAACTAATTCAAGCCAACAGGTGAGAATGATTGTAAGGTTGAGGGTGAATTGCAAGGGAGTTGTGGGGAATGGCTTAACGATAAATAATATTTACTGAAAAAAACTAATAAAGGTTGGGTTTACACAGGACAGACATTTTCTTGGTAAGCATTTAAAAAAGATTAAAGATTAGCAGGAATTTGAATAAATATTAACTTAATTTGGTTACCACAGTTCAGAGCCTTTCCGTAATATGTTATTAACATTCTGGAAAGCATAGAAAATTTAATAAAGAGGCAAAATACACAATACTTTGTCAAACTATGACAATTTTTCTCGTGTATGTATTTGCTCATTTATAAACTATAAATGTCCTATAGATATATTTCTATACAAATTTTTTTATATATGTGTGGAAATATACAGAAATAGTATGTGTAATATATATAAATTAGAAAATTTATATATATTTGTAGATGTAAGAAATATATATAGTGAGTAATAACAATATTCTGTCAAGAAACAGGTAAACATATGTCTTTCCTAATTTGATTTTCACCAAAGATTACACAAGTACAATTTCAACTTCTCTGTTTCTGCATGCTCCATATCCTCCTGTCACCCTCAAAAAGTTGTGGGAGTGAGTGAGGCATATGAAGATGCTGCCAACTGCCTGTGGTTGCTAACGAACTCCAAACCATGCGCCAACTGCAAATCTCCAATTCAGAAGAATGAGGGCTGCAACCACATGCAATGTGCAAAGGTAAGAAAGACCCTTCATATATTTTGTTGTGAAACCCATCCTTCAGATCGTGTGTCATGTACACGTTTTAGGAGCACAGATACAGAAAATGTGTAATATTTGCTGTTTGGCTGGCAGATGAACACTGTAACAATCAAAATGTCTTAAACACCGAAGAATTACTGGCAATACAGTATGAAACTTGAGGAAACAGAAATAATTGATAATTTAATCATCATTAATAATGTAGAAGAGAAAGAACATTCTTAGCTGGCATAAGATGAAAGTTTTGAGGAATGGTAAGCTTTAATGAAGGTTTCGCCTTACTACATATTTCTTTTGCATTATTTTTCTAACATAGCAACAAACCAGAGTAGTTTAAATAGAAAACTGTAAACAGGAATTAATCAGTAGATTAATGAAAAGACAGCAAAGAGTAATTCCAAAAGAAACTCTTTGGTGACAGCATCCAAGAAATTAGTCATGAGCTAGCACTATGTCACTGAAATAGAAAAAAATGTTTTGCCATGAGTTCAGTATCATTTGAGAATTCCTTTTCTCTCAAATTAGTTAAAAGCAGCATATTTAGAATACTATTTATATCAGAAATACCTTCTATAACTACAGCTAATACCTCTTTGAGGAGCATCATTGAAAATAAGAAAGCACACACTACATAGTCTAATAAAAAGCTAAGAGATTTAGAAAGTAATTCCCTTTATTTTTCTGGAAATATGTTAGTCTCTCTCCATTGCTATGCAGATCTGATTTTCTTTATATTACAATCACATAGTGTCTCTCTTTCTATGATACAAATTGAAGGTTGGGCCTTTTTTGTGTATGCCTTTCTTTGGTTTTGTCTGTGGCAGCAGAGAACAGATTCTCCTCCACTTTGGTTTATGGCAAGTTTGCCGTTGGTTTTTTTTTAGCTTAAATTATTTTAAAAGAGCTCATCAGTTTCATAGTACTAAAAACTGTGAAAGGTATGTTGCAGCTTTTGCCACTGAGCTCATCTCAGTTGAACAGAAGTAGGGCTGCAGGCTGAAGATGACTTTGGCCATTAAACACTGCTGAACATAGATAATTTAATTCAGTACCGTTCTGAGGCACTGGCTGACACCCACCGTTCTCTTTTCCTCTTTGATGCTGTACCTTATAAACAGCTTCAGGTGTCCTTAAAACAGTCAGATTCCTTTTGTGGTGGAGCAATTTTGCAAACTGAAGCTGCCTTCCCTCAGCCTAGTGAGGAAGGAAAGGAAGGGTATCCTCAAGCTCATTGCAGAGCTCAGACACAGGTATAGTGGTCACCTCACTTGTCTCTTCCTCTGAAGTGACGGTCTGTGGTGGAGCTTCTGCCTTTGCTGCAGTAAGGTCTGCTCAAGCCTACTACATGATAAGCTGCGACTGCCTCATAGCAGCTAGCATGTACCTTGGTGTAAAGGGGGATACTCTTTATTCATAAAATCACATTTCTGTACTTAAGCAGATATCTTACAGGTTTATGAGCCCAGTTTCTAAGGAGATAAGTGTTAGGCAGACCTGCTTTCTCACTCCCCTACCTGTAGTAGTTTTTTAACCTCCTGGGTTCTTTGAACCAGACATGAAGGAGCAGAGAGGGTTCACAGATCTTGTGGTTTAACCCCAGCTGGCAGCAAAAAGCCGCTTGCTCACTCCCCCCTGTGGGATGGGGGAGAGAATCAGAAGAGTAAACATGAGAAAACTCGTGGGTTGAGATAAAGACAGTTTAATAACTAAAGCAAAAGCTGCACAAGCAAAACAAAGCAAGGAATTAATTCTCCACTTCCCATCAGCCAGCAGGAGTTCAGCCATCCCCAGGAAAGCCGGGCTCCGTCACGTGTAGTGGTGACTTGGGGAGACAGACACCATCACTCCAAACGTCCCCCCCTTCTTCTTCCCCCAGCTTCACATGCCGAGCAGACGCCATACGGTATGGGATATCCCTTTGCTCAGCTGGGGTCACCTGTCCTGGCCGTGTCCCCCCCCAGCCCACCCGCTGGTGGGGTGGGGTGAGGAGCAGAGAAGCCCCCGGCTCTGTGTGAGCGCTGCTCAGCAGGGACTAGAGCATCCCTGCTATTATCAACCCGGTTTCCAGCACAAATCCAAAACATGGCCGTATACTAGCTACTATGGAGAAAATTAACTCTATCCCAGCCAGAACCAGCACAACAGACACTAAATTACTGCAACTTTCCTGGAACTTGTTAGCTGTATGGTGCAGAGACTAAAATTTGTACTGCCACCAAGAGAGAGGCAGAAACACTTACTCAGCAGTTACCTGCTCAGCAATTACTTTCTCTGCTTGTCTCAGACGGTGGCCAGGCAGCAGACGTGAAGCCCCGGCAGTGCTGCTGCATGGCTAGGTGATCAGAAAGGCACAAAATGCAGAGCTCAGGGGGCTGGGAGATGTGTAGAAACAAATGATGTAGTCTTGAATGTTTAATGGGACTAAGGTATTTGAATTAGGATCTGGGAACACTGGGTGAATCTTGGGGTTTTGAGGACACTTTTGGAGATATGAGAGATTAGAAGGAATATATAGTGGAGTGGTCATGGAGGGGAGATAGTTTGGGAGAGGTGAGATTATTGCAGTAGGAGCATATACACATAAATTAATAGGAAGTCAAGCTTTATGAGTTCTGTTGCTTGTGAAACAAGTTGTTTCATACTGGGTTTTGAATATTTTGTAATTCTTTTTTCTAATAATGAGCATGAGTAGTTTTGAATGATAGGCAAATGATGCAGTGATACACACTTAACACTTCTGTAGACAGTCGTTTTCATAATTCATTCTCTGCACTCATCTTACAGCTTCAAAAAATTTAAGAACAAGGGGGTGCAGCACAATAACAAGACAAAACACCCTAGTCTGCATTGCTTTTTAGGAGAAAATCGGCACTACTGGTGACATGAAATCAGCAAAAGTACAATGCAATAATTAGATTTCATTTCTTCCTGTAATATATCTAATGGATTGTATAAAACAACTACAGATAAACACATCTGGTATGGACATTCCTGGAAAGGTTAAACTTACGAAAGACAGAAAAAATATGACTTAATTATCAAATTCTAATAATATTAATGGATTCATATTAATTAATGTAAATTTTTCCTTCATTTTTTCAGGATTTTTCTTTGCTTATCTGTAAAATAGGTAAAATAAACACAATTCACCAAGTCATAAAGTCTTTTGCTCATCCATCTGCAAATAGCTGCAATTATTTTGAAATAAACTAGCTGAGAAATCAGTGCTGAGTTGAGAAGTTTGATCTCTGACACAGAGAAGCCTGGATAAGTCAGATCTTGTAAGGTGTTTCCTATTTTGAAAGCTCTCTACTGAGTCAATGCAGAAGAGGCTTACCTTGAAACAACCATTCTTCAAAGTTTTTGTCCTGGTTTCTTCTCTCTTGCTTTAGTAGTTGTTATTAATACTTCGCATCAGGAATACCACATCACAGAAATACCAGTAATCACATTTTTGTAAGTGATATTAGGAAAAAAATCAGTCTTTCTCACGAACAGTTTCTATGTGGCTTAAAAAATGGGATTTTTTAAAAAAACGATAACAAATCAGGCTTCAACAGCTGTATTTCTAATTTGATTTACTTCATCCACTTAAAACTTAACATGTAGATGCAACACAGTCTTGTGATCTAAGGAACAAAAATTATGACTGACATGGTTTGATAACTGAGATGATCTGTAGTAGGTAAAATAGGAAGGAGGCTCCTTAAAAGCAGACTCAGAATGATGTTAATTCAGTTGTTCATGGAGGAATAATGATGCATAAGTGCGAACCTACAATGTTACCAACTTTTTTTCTTTTTTCCCCCTTGTTCCTTTTTTTTATCAAGTGCAAATATGACTTTTGCTGGATATGCTTAGAAGAATGGAAGAAGCACAGCTCTTCCACTGGTGGCTACTACAGATGCACTCGCTATGAGGTTATTCAGCATGTAGAGGAACAGTCCAAGGAGATGACAGTAGAGGTAATGAATGTGTTTGAAAAATAGCGCTAAGGCTGCAGTTTTCTGTTTAGGATAAGTTTCCTCAAAATTCTTCCAAACCCAAGTTCTAAATGTATCTTAAATATATCAAAGAGACAGAAAGAAAACACTGCTTTTCTTTTTTTATAGAAACATAAGATTTGGTTCTGCTTTTGGCTTTGGCAACAACCACTGGTGATTTACCCAAGTTACTTTACTTTTCTGTGCCACGGTTCCCTTTTGTGAAATGGGCATGCTGGTACTGCAGTTAAGCTGCTGTGCATTACAGGAGACATGCCTTAATTTTGGCATTTGGACAGTCTGTTTAAATAGCATGCACAGACAATCTATCAACGCTCTGGCTATGGTATTTGCAGACTTGCAAATTTCAAAAATTAAATTTGTCTCTTTACTTATATGGCACTCATCAGCATTGTGTACAGTACTTCATGTATAGTGGGAATAGAAAGATTTGGTTATGTAATTATCTCTAATGATTATTTCTAAATTAAATCATAAGATTTATCTTGGTTTCTTTTGTTTCCCTATTGTTTTCCAGGCTGAAAAGAAGCATAGAAGATTTCAAGAGCTTGATAGGTTTATGCACTATTACACAAGATTTAAGAACCATGAACTTAGCTACCAGGTATTGGTCAAGCCATTTTAATGACTTCTGTTTCTATTTTATTAATCAAAACATAATTATCTTACTGTATTTTATTTAATTTCTTTTTCTAGTTAGAACAGCGCCTTCTAAAAACAGCCAAAGAAAAGATGGAGCAGTTGAGCAGAGCTCTCAGTGGAAGTAAGTGTTTGCTGTGATCTATGAATTTGATTTAAAATCAAATCATCTCTGTTACGGTTAAACCCTTTTTTTTTTTTCTGGACAGATCTCACATCAGTCTGCTGTGTGATGTGATCCCTCCAGTACTGGAATTCATAAGCAGTGGCTGAAAGCTAAACGTACATTATATCTTAAGTATTCCAAAGACTCAAGAAGAAAATAGCATTAGTGAGGCAGAAGCTAATATTCTGTGCTTACTTCTTCAGTAAGAACACTGTGCAGTCATTGAGAATCTGCTGCTGTTTACTTGCAAAATACTCAACTGACATACATATGAATTTTATTTTTGAGGAAAACTCATACGCTAAAAGAAATGCTGACATCACCAGGAAAATATTTTCACAATGCTTGTTTCCTCTTACAGCTGAGGGAGGCTGTCCTGATACCACATTCATTGAAGATGCAGTGCAAGAGCTTCTAAAAACTCGCCGCATTCTTAAGTGTTCTTATCCATACGGATTCTTTTTGGAGCCTAAAAGCACAAAGAAGGAAATATTTGAACTTATGCAGGTAATACATGCGTATATTTTGCTTTTCTAACGTTACTCTTTTTTTTTCTTTTTTTTTTAATACTATTATCAGTGTCTTTTTGTCATTTTTGTAGTGTAAAACTGATCTACTGATTTTGTATTTGTAACCAAGTTTGGAAAATTAGCCCACTTCTATTACTCTGTGACACAGTAGCTTTTAGTTCAATTTTTAAAAACAACGCTTTGCTGCAAGGGGAAAGAGATAAGGACAGGTGGCGGGGGAAAGGAAGAACATCATTTCCTGTTCGTCTGCTTTCTGAGGGTAACATTTTAGTTACAGTCTTCATCTCCTCTAGCTCTTCTTGTCTTTACCTACTCATGTGTCTGACAAGTGGGTGGGGGCAAAACTGGGGGTGTAGCTGGGTGGCGGTGGCATCAGTGGCAGGGGCTGCCACCTCCTTTCCTTTCCTTCAGGGCCTCCGAAGATGTTCAGTATTTGTGAGTGCAGGGAAGCCGTGCTCCAGGCTGGAGGACAGCATTTAGGTTGGTAAAAGGGTAGGCTAGAGGACAAACATTTT
Source organism: Falco punctatus (assembly GCF_963210335.1). Lineage (NCBI taxonomy): Eukaryota > Metazoa > Chordata > Aves > Falconiformes > Falconidae > Falco > Falco punctatus. Next base: position 76,214,110 of record NC_137583.1, read on the forward strand.
GGGTTATTTTGGTATTTCAAATGGTATTTTCAGGAAAATAGATATAATTCTGCTCGGTATTTATGGTGTAGAGCTCTCCCTTGTTTGCATTTCACTGTAAAATTACGTTACTTATTAACTATTGCAGACAGACCTAGAAATGGTCACTGAAGACCTTGCACAGAAAGTGAACAGGCCTTACCTTCGGACTCCTCGCCATAAAATCATCCGGGCAGCTTGTCTTGTGCAGCAGAAGCGGCAGGAGTTCCTGGCCTCTGTGGCCCGTGGCGTGGCTCCCGCCGACTCGCCAGAAGCACCCAGGCGCAGGTAACCCAACCAGAATTCTGGGCAGGTCAAATGATAGCTGCCAAAGCGCGTGAAGCTGCTGCCATTGCTGGAACGTGAGGTACAGTGGAGCTGATCAGCATGGTGGTTGGAAATCACCGAGCAGTAATATTTTCTTGGACATTTGATCCTCGTGGAATTCCAGCTTTGCACTGAGGAAAAACATACTTGAGCATCACTGCTCTGTATGTTGTAACCTAAATTGCTACCCCATCTGTGCTGTATTAAGGAGTAGATGTCATGGCTTCCATTTCACTTTTTGCCTTCAAGATTGTCACTAAATATCTGGTACGCTTCAAAAATCTTTTAAGTATTTGCTAAAAATATCAGGCAGTTCTGGAATAGTCAACAATTTAATTGTATGGTTGTCTAAATTAATTTCAAGGTAAGAATTGAAGTAGAAGACTTGTTTAGAGTTACAGTTGCACTAGGGTTTAGATATTGATAGGTTTTGAAGCGCTGGAGGTTGTTCATACTTGTGCTACTTCCTAAACTTTATGATTTATCTCTTCATTTTATAGCTTTGCTGGTGGAACATGGGATTGGGAGTATTTAGGATTTGCATCCCCCGAGGTAAACTATTTCTTTTTAATTTTTTTAACTTAGTTCTGCATATTCTAGAAACAAAGGTATGATCGCAATCTGCATGAAGAGCTTCCGTATTTTGATTCAAAGCATTTCAAGTTGGTTTAAGCTTACCGTTTTGTTTCTTCCACAATAGAAGGAAATATATTAATCACTAATTGTGCAATGCCTCTAATATGGATATAGTTATTTTAAGGTGGCATTAGACAAGCTGAGTTGTATTCATTATTTTCCAAGTAGATAACCAGTTTTATAATTGTATATAAACTGGTGTCTGTGTGCTGGGGAACCTTACAGTAACAAATATATGAAATTGTATAGATTACTTTTGAATGCAACATCAGTTCAGCACAACTTGACAAAAAGTCTTAAGAAATTTCCATCCTCCTGTAGTAACAAAAACATAACAGGCATATGCCTAAATATTGTTAACTATTTGAAATGTTTCTTTTTACTTTTATTTATTGAAGCAGGATGGAAATTACATACTTAAATGAGATGAGCTTCTGCTACTTAACCAAGAATGAAAATTATAGTTTTAAAAGTTAATATTCCATTATCTTTATATATGGGAAAGAGTAAATAATTTTTGAGACTCTGCACTAAAATAATGAGAAGGTTCCTATAAAGCTTTCCTTTATCATCTTAATTTTTATTCAATATTTTGAGAACATTAGATTAAAGCATTCAGTTGGGAAGGAAACTTCATTTCAACATTTCCTTGGTGCTGTTTTCTTTCTAGCTACTCATTTTAAAGCATCCTGGAAAACTCCATGTACTCTTTCTATATATTTCCTTTGCTATTGTTGTTGGTGAGCATCACACTGGTGAGAAAATAGCTTGCTTCTCTACAAAAGATCAACTTGCTTCTCCTGTCTAGTTCCTTTAATCTTTGCTTTTGAAATAATTCCACATTTGATAATGTCAAACTCACTGTGATGTTACTGTATCATCAGTGGAACTGGTTATGAGAAAAAGCTGATAAGCAATAAGTTGATAAGCTGTTTAGCAGTAGGTGCCATTGCAGTCATGCTTAGGTGATTGCTTATGAGCTTTTATGATTTGCCTAAATGTGATGCTGTGTGATGCAAGTTGGTTTCTTTGCTACATAGCTGTCAAGGATACTTGCAACCACCTATCCTAAAGGAATTGTGTCGAATTAAGAACAGTCATCTTTGTTTTAGTGAGTTTCACTAAGGGTTTTTTTTGCATAGAGCTGTACTTTTACTGACAAGTAGTAGAATTACTGTGTATACCAGATTATTACAGAAAACAAAATCTTACTGGTTTTAGCAAGGAACACTGCTTACTGTAGACCATTATGTGAAACTATGATGTTCCTACCCAACAAAATTAAAACTTCTTTTGCTCACATGTATTTGTTGCTCCAAGTAATCAGAAATAAATTTTTATCAGGAGTAATTAAGAGTGTCTTTCTAAGGGTTAAAAAGCAACCAAAACTTAAGTGGCTGTTGGTAAAAATACTTTTTTACTGCAAACAGATGAGAGATAAGATCTGATATGATTAATAAATCTTAGTGTTCAGTGATTGCTTCCCATTATTTCTTGTCTGATTCACAGTAATACATATTTTATAAGTAATTCAGTTGTACTGTTCCATATCAAGTTTTTATTTTCATTTTTCATACCAGATTTTGGTTTGGGGCACTACCATTTAGGAAATCCCTGAGCTCCCTAGGAGCTGGAAGAATATTTTAAAGCAGAATCACTTCATGTTTGTCCTGGTTTTTATGCTGTCTCATAGGCTAACAAGCATATGCTACTAACCACTGTTGAAGACAGATCATTGGTCTAAATACAGCTTTTGTCAAGTACAGCTATTTTCCTGTTCTTACAGTTTTCTTACACAGATAAAAATCTGCCCACAATGATGATTTTGTGCCCTTTTTTTTTCTTTTTTTTGCCTTGCATCTGTCATTATGACTAAGAACCTGGTCTGAAACTGTTCAGGGAAAGACAATATACCATCATAATATCATCAAAATTAAGTAGTAAGGTTATTGTGTAAGAGAAATTACACTTCTGGATTTAAGTTTGAGATACTTTAGATGTTGAGAGATTCTAGGATGAAAAGTTAATGTAAGAAAGGTAAGCTAATGGTAGGTAGTTATCCTTCCCAGTTCATTTGGCCAAATGAAGCTTTTGGATTACAGATTTCTCAGCTTGGGGCTCAGGGAAATAAACAGCAATAATCTTTTCTGAAGAGAAGAGCTAGTACCTGCGTGTATATTTTTATTGCCTTGTGTAAATGAATAACTGAAATTAACGAAAGATCTTATCTACCCAGTCAAGTTCAGTGTCATCTGTACTAACCAAAAAATGTTATCTGGAAATTTGCCTTCAAAGCATAAAATTAGTCTCTTATTAATAGGAAAGACATGGAAATCAAAGCATTTATTTCCAAGTATTAAGATAATTAACTTTTGGGATGTTAGTTTCATGTGGTCAAAAATGAGTCTTTTCCATAAACGTTATATAAACCGTCTTTGGTAAATTCATATAACATGAGAAAGCACAGGCTGCAGGAGTTAAAATCTGTGTGGTATGGCTCATTAGCTGCTCAAGTTAAGCAAAAAATAAAGGAGATTTGTAATTCATGGAATAAAAATCCATCAAAACCTGTTCAGTCGAAGAGTATCAGCTGTGGCTTAAGAAGTTTCTGAGGCATAGCAAAGTGTCCTGGAGGCTGGGAAAAGCGTAACAAGTCCCAATGTATGTTTGCCAGCTTTCTATGGTCTTCCAGAGGTTATTTTATACTGGTAATTGCTGGTACAGGGACTCTGAGTTAGTCTGTTGGTCTAATTCAGATTCATTATTTTTATGTTCTAAAATCACTAGGTATATATTTATTAAACAGTGTGTGTGTGTGTATATAAAGTTTGGCATCAAAGCTTTTAAACAAAAATATATACTTGGAATTCTTTAAAAAGGGAGATTGCAAGTATTAAAATGTCAGTAATATGTCAAGTATTTTTATTTGCTAATTCATTATTTTATAGATTCAGGCTTACCTTGGAATTTTTTTTATTATTTATGTTAAGCATTGCATGATATAACTTGCAATTTATTTTTCTGAAAACAGGTGATTTTATAATGTACATATAAAATCACACATTTTTTTATAAAAATGTGGTGCTTGTTACATCAGAAAAATATTTCTGCATGCTGCCCTGTATTTTGTAACCTTTGGTTTATGCAGGAATATGCTGAATTTCAGTATCGGAGGAGGCACAGACAGCGCCGACGTGGAGACATGCACAGTCTGCTGAGTAATACTCCGGATCCTGATGACCCCAGTGAGAGTACATTAGGTATGTTCTGCCTGGTGCTAGGTTTTTTCTTTTCCTGCTTCAGAAATTGCTAGTAGTGACCACAGCGTGTGTTCTTCTGTGGACACACTTCAAAGAAGTTTCATATACATTGCTGTATGTTCCAGGATACATCATAAAGGGTTATTTTTGCATTTTTGTATGTGATCTTAGAAGTGTTGCTGAGTTCATTATGGCTGCTCCTCTTTTTAAAGAGAAATACATTGATCTTCCCACGAACAGCTCCTCAGCTACTTAGGGCAGGTTTGCTTTTCTGAAGAAATTCTGAAGGGCGCATGCTTCATATGACAGTCTTACCCATGTAGCAGCTCTTTTACGCCAATTGAAAGGAGACCAGTTCTGCATAAAGAGTTGGAAGAGGGTTCCCCTGCTACACGGCCTGCTGACAGGTGGTCATAACGCTGTATTCCAAAACACTGCACAGGAACTCCTGTATTGGCAAAGACAGCCAAGAAACAAGTCGCCATGGGCTATGGCTTCCACCGTGCTGCTTTTCTAAGCAGTGCTACGGCTGGTAGCACCGTACCTTAAGGTCACTGTAACTTGGCTGTCTGGGCTGTTCTGCCAGGACCTTTGCAACGGTACAAAAATAGCTCAAACCCAAATCATCCCGTGACACTGTTTCTTCAGTGCTACCAGTTGTGTGCTCGGTGGCTAAGCCACGCTGCAGAAACTCTAATTGCTGTGTCTCATGAACTTAGGTCCTATATATAGCTTGTCCTCTAAAAACAAAAAAATCCTTTCCTGAGGAGAAATAAACAAATGCGTTCTTTATTTTAGAAACTGTAAAAAGAATTTTGGTGAGCTTTGGTCCTTCCCTATTACACATATAAAATGCAAACCCATCTTGTTAGTTTGAGGACTAGAATTTGACTGAACAGTTGGATATTGTACTGATGACCAGTGCATGCTGTTTGTCTCCCCTTACTTCATTTTGAGTTTTGAAATGGAAAATTGCGTTTTCCATTTTATTTTTATTATGGAGCAATTTTTCTAGAAACAGCATTTTACTACTTTCCTTTTTTTTTGTTGGTTGTTTTAAGAAAACAACGTCAATAATTGCTGAGGTATACACTAATGACTCCACTCCTAATTGTGCAGCAATGTTATGGTAAAAATTAATGTAATGTCAGCATTACAGCTGAGTTGTTGTAAATGCATCCTGTATCGTGTCCATGTGCAGTATTTTTCAGGACTTTGCATAAATCATGTATGTGCCTTAGAAGCACTTTGCCCCTCCTGCCAAAGGGCTCATGCTCCTGATGGCATACCCCATCCCTTCGAAGAGAAGAAGGGTATCGAGAGCAGAAAGGCACAAATGAGCCAGGCAGTCACTCCTGAAACAGTGGGGCTGGTGTTTTGCCACTGCGTAAGAGTTGGTGTGGAAGGTTCTGGATTATTTCATTCTGAATGAATAAAGGAGTAAAATTGCGCAGCTGGAATCCAAAAGGAAGGAAGAGATTCTCTGAGTAAATAATAGGGGAGAAGGCTTCCTCACTGGCTCTTCAACTGTTTTTGTTTCAATTGTCCAAACAGACACTCAGGAAGGTGGCAGTAGTAGAAGACATGGCACGTCCATGGTGAGTTCAGCTTCTATGGGTATTCTGCACAGCTCTTCACTTCATGACTATACCCCTGTCAGTCGCTCTGAAAACCAGGATTCTCTTCAGGTATCTCTCCTGATCTGTTTTCCATACTCTCTGCTTGCTTGGCTTCCACTGGTCTGCTTTTCTGTGTCATTTTGTCTCTCTCCAAATCTTAATTCTTCCGTGAGAAAGGGAGAATTTAGGACAACAGATTATACATTCACACCGGTAAGAACTGTTTAAACAATCGCTAGTGGTAACAGTATCACCTTTTAAATTCTGTTAACTGTGTCAGTAAAAATTGATTCTGATAAATGGCACATAGGGATAATGAATTAATTTCAGATTTGAGCCCAAATTACTTTTCATCCAAAATACGTAACAAGATGAAAGTTTTATTCTGAAAGCAACCTTATGTATTTCCACAGGCTCTGAGTTCTTTGGATGAAGATGACCCAAACATCCTGCTAGCCATTCAGTTATCATTACAGGAATCTGGCTTGGCCATAGATGAAGAAACTAGAGACTTTCTAAATAATGAGGCATCTTTAGGAGCAATAGGTACCTCTTTACCTACAAGATTGGACTCTGCTCCCATAAGTATAGATAATCCCAGAGGCGCGTTGAGCAGCTCTGAACTGTTAGAACTTGGTGACAGCCTGATGAGACTAGGTGCAGGCAATGATCCCTTTGCAGCTGATCGTCTTCATTCACACCCCTGCAGTGAAACAAGAAGTGGATTATATTCAACATCTAGTGATGCTGATTCCAGCAGTCAAGAACCCAATACCAATGAAAATCTCCTTGGAAATATTATGGCCTGGTTTCATGACATGAACCCACAGAGTATTGCTCTGATCCCCTCAACAAGTACAGAAACAGATGAGGAGTCACAGCAACCCAGTACTGAAGATGGGTCAGCAGGGCAACCAAACCTGATAGACAGAGGGCTGGAGCCTCAGGAAGAGCATGCACTGTTTGAGGATGCACTCAAAAACGAAGGCAGAGGAACGCAAACAGAGGAAAGCACTTCTGAAGAAAACATTATTCCAGGTGAAATGGTATCACAAAGTGGTGATAATCACAGGGGAGTAACGAGCACCCTAGATACTTCAGGAGATACTTCAAGTCAGACTCCTCAAACCTCAAGTGAATGGATTGAACATGTGCATCTGGTATGAATAAAAACTAAATCTGGAGTAAGTGAGTGGCAGTGACAGATGGTACAGTATGTGGAGTAAGCATTATGGAGGCTTTGATCCACATAATTGCAGCTCAGTTGTAACCACTGACGTAACAACAGATATTTAGGAGTTCTCTTGAATTGTAGTTCTTTATAATAATGTGAACCTTTCAAGGAATATCCTTTGCATTTAATTAGGTAGTACTTGCCTTTTTGCTCTCAAGAAAAAGGAATAAGTAGGTTGTGTTCCACATTCCTAATACAATGCAGCATCTGTTTAGCCTTAGGTTGATGATCCTTAACTTGAAAGTATGGATTAAAGGCTTACACTGATTATTTTGGTTGGTTTTCCTAAGAAATAGTTTATTCCATTTTTTAGAACTCATTCTTTCACCAAAGTAACATTTAGCAGTTCATTTGCATTTTGTTTTTGTTTTCCGTATCTTTTCCTTACTCACTTCTCATTTTTGTTAGCAGTGTGAACAGAGGTATTTAATGCTTCTCTTTAGTACTGCTCCAGGAACACATTTTAGGGGATATTCTTTCCCATTAAAATCAAAGACTTTTTCATGTCTATTTACAGTCCAAATGTGCCAAACTGTGAATAGTTAGCTGGCAGTAGCCTAACAAAACAGTGCAGTGTTACTCTATCAAACTAATCCCACAATTCTTAGCAATGATGAAACCACTGGGTAGCATTGCTTCTCTAAATTTAACTGGCATGTGTTGCCATGGTGACTGCATTTAATTAAATGTAGCCTGTATCTTAAGTTAATAAAACCTAATGCTGCTGTTAAACAGTTATTTTAAATATTAAAATACAGTGAGTTAGCAACAGCTATGCTGTATTTTAAGAGACACTTTAACGGAAGTGCAATCATAGTTATTTGTTTTCATAATTCTACAAAGCATTCTATGCACTAATAGTGCAATTACTTTTAATGATAACATTTTATAAAAATACAGGAATACAGAATTTTCATATATTAGCCAGTCCCACACTTAAAGTTCAGATAACACATTCTGCTCAACATGTTATGGTGCCTTTGCCTAACCCAACTGGATAGTTGCCACAGTTAAACAAGTAATTAAAATTCAGTGTCTGTTCTGGAGTAACTATGCTATTAATTGCAAAGACCTCCATAAAACCACCCATGGCCTTGCCTTTACAGTAAATAACTAAATGTTCAGTCAGTGTTTTTGCATAAACAAAACACTGGTAGGTATTTGTTCAATTGCACAATATTCATTTGCTGTGTGATTACTGTTTAGTGTAAAAAAAAAAAAAAAAAAAAAAAACAAACAAAAAACCAAAAAAAAAGCAAACAAAAAAAACAAAACAAAAAAAAACCCACAAAACCCCCTTTTCCTAGTTGTTGTACCGTGAAAAAAAAATACCGGTTTTAGATTTGCTTAAAAGCATCAATCTACAGTTAGTGAGATACAATGGTACAGTATGTAATTACAACTAGAGTAAATTGTTCAAATGGCTGTTTTAATTACATATAATCAAAACTTGTCATAACACAAGCAAATTACATACACTCCATTTTAAGTTTTGCTTAACTGTTACCAGAGATTTGTTGATATGATATAAAGTTTATTACTACTGAGTGTGTGTAGGCAAGTGTCATGATAGCAAAGTTTATGTATTGATTACTGTGAGTTCAAGTGAGTGTTTTGGTAACTAATTCATGCAAATCCAGCTTTTGAACCTTGCAGTCACAAGGTTCGTATTAGTAAAAAAACCGAAGTAAGAATATTTTACCCTTACCCTATAAAAACCTTGTTCATTTTGCAAGCGTCTTTAGAGACAACGGAATAGAATAGTCTGAACTCATTTTCCAACTCTTCCTCTAGCCACCCTACTCCTGACATAGTCATCATGAACCTTTGGACATCTTTGAAAAATACCTATTTAAAATTGTTCTGTGGTATGAAATCCTTCAACTAAAACAGTTCTTCATGAACTGTCATCATGAATTGGTCTGAAAGTTGTTTAACTGGCATAGCTTCCTTGAATTGTAATTTCTGAATAGAAAGATTCTCACAAAAAGATTGTGTATTGCGTTGAGATGTCTTGCAAAGTTACAGTAAGATATGTAAGAGTGCTCTCTGTGAAGATAGTGAAGTTTGTGGGTTCTGGTTTTTTGTAATTTGGTTAGGTTGTGCAGTATATCCATTGTTCCCGTGTTACTCTTACAAGCATGAAATTAGCCTATTAAATTTGTATTTTCTTGGTACTTATTTTAACACCATAGTCATTGACTTTACAATTCAAAAATAAAGTTTGGCAAGACTATTTTGTAAACCTGTTAATTTTATAATGTAAAAAAATTACTCTAACCTTGAATTGTTATTTGCACTTTCATAGTCTATACTTGATACATTCCCACTTTATATACAAGTAGGATACTACAACCATGTAGATGTTTGGCCAAATGAATGCTGTTAATAATATGTAAAATTCTTTGATTAAACATTTATTACTTAAACTAATTCCGTTCTGTTTCATTACATTTTAGACTTACTGTAGCAGATTTTTAAGACTGATGACAGACATTTTTAGGATATGTTCAGTCCTGTGCCAGATTAGCTGGGGACCATAGAGTAAGTTGAATGTTTTGATGTGTAAAAATAAGGTACTTATACTCATTAAGCTTTGAAAACAAAATCTAAAATAGACAATCCTATCTTAATTGCTACTCCATACTGTGCACTTGTTTTTTTGCAGGGAGTATTGTCATTACAAATAGTGGTGTTAAAGAGAGTAGGGGGACTAATTTTTGAGGAAGATCCTGTTAATTAATGTTACTTAAGTGCCACTTAATACTGAGTCTCCATTGTTACCAGGAAATTCCAGACTGCCTACTGCCTCTGTGATGTTAACAGGCACTAAACTAATCTATTCATTGTTACAGTAATTTAATTAGCTTCCTCCAACAAGCATGCCAAGATGCTGGAGAGCTCCTAAAACCCGATCTAGAAAGTTGGATTAGTCACTGTAAGGCACTTGCCATCACCTGCTGCTGTGGTGTCACTGCATATGCCGCAATTAGCAAGCGCTGAGCTTTACTGAGAGCATGAGTACCACAGGAGAGATTTTGGGGTTTATGGAAGCTAGAACATACTAATAGATAGACAAATTTAAAACATATTTTCTGAGGTGTTTAAAATCACAACATGCTTCAGAATCTGACATCCCCACAGCCCAGTTTCAGAGATCTGTTTATCGTTGATTTCACCATTACCATCTCTTCTCTCCCAGCACAACAAGGCTGTAATACTCATAGAGGCTGGGAAGAATGGAGGAAGCCAAACATAGATGTAATAACTACTTTTTTTACTAAAAATTGTGTAGACAATCTAGTCAAAAATAGCCAATATACTGATTATTGTCCTCATTACTCTTCTGTAGATCAGCCAGATGTGGAAACTTGAAAGAGGTAGAGAAGCCAGTGATGACACAAAAGTGAGTTGTCATTTGCACCATTTCATCCTTTTAACTGAAGCATAGAGCACAAGATGTGCATCAGAAGGAGATGGATCCCCTGTAAATACTGCATAAAGCTGTGTTTCCTGTCAGTCTTTGTATGAGGGCGAAGGAATGAAGGCTTGACTCTGCAATGATAGGCTTTCTTTTCATTTCAAAAATAGGCAAGTATAGAATTCATACTATTCTCCAAATATATAACAATATAAAACAATTTCAGTAGTTCATAAAAAATTACTAGAAGTAGAACATGGAGTAAAGAAAAAAATGTTTCCTAACTTAATTGCAAAGCCCTTTTTTCCTCAGCTTTTCATAGATGCTTAGGGTTATTTCTCACCAACAAAATGTTAAAGCTAATTGTTAACAGAATGGTGTTATTTTAAAATTATGCAGGTCTTGATCGTTACAGAAGTCCTTTCTGCAGTGAAATACAAACTTGAAAAGGTGTTTTACATACATATATATATTTTTTTTAGGTCATTTTCATGAATATCCAGATAAATGGAATATAAGCAAGAAAATATTTAATATATCCAGGTAGATGTTCAGTACTGCAATTTATGTAATCTTCATGATTCAGATTACAGTGATTTTTCATCCAAGCATAAGTGTCTTGTCCACCACAAGACAGTGGAAAAAAAAAGATGGGGGATTTTATCTTCAGGTTTTTACATAAGAATTGTTCACTACATAAGAATGATTTACCTTTACATAAATAGTTTTAATAATAGTTTTTAAGGAGTATTTATTGGTCTACAAACCCAGGTGTTTTTGTGTGAGCAGCAGTGAACATAACTATGCAAATTATTCATCAGTTATACTTTGGACACTGCATCTTCTGCTCTAATTATTAGATCAATTTTATATATAATAATTTATTTGAAAAAAGGTCTTAGTACCATTTTTACTCTGCAAATGCCAAAGTCAGTCTTGCTGTCTACATTTGTTAGCATGACAGTCCATGTAGCCAACAACATCACCTTTAGGAATGCAAACAAACAGCACTGTCATATTAATTAGCTAGCCAAGATTCACTAATATGATTGCAAAGAATACTGGAATTTATACCTGTCAGAACAGAAAACTTTCTTCTTTTTTTTTTTTAATTTCAGAATGTAAAGAAAAAACCCACTTATTTTTAAATTAGTGGTGTTTTATTTTCTGTTCAGGCGTCTGGAGTTTGAGGCCCTCCTTCTGACCATGATGTCTTTACACAAAATTCAGCAGGAGGCGCCACTTAAAATTCCAGTTCTGTTTTTTGGAGTATATACAGACAGTGCTAGTGAGCACAGCAGTCCAGATTCTCCTTGGCTATAATTTAGCCATCCAATCCCATACTCCATTATTTTAGATTCTGCTCTGGAAGGCAGAAGAAATTGGTACTCTGATGGTCTAACTAAAAACCCATTTACTCTATTTGTACAAAGTGAGCACAATACACATGGTACAGAAAGAGACAGTAGACCTTTATGGTGTATATGTTTATTTATTATACCAGGAGATATGTAAGATACTTAAAGTACCTTTCCCTTGACATATAGCCAGTCTTGATGGATTTTTGCAGCTTCTGCTACCATATAGCTCTTCTCCAAAACAGTGTTAAGAGATTTAAATTAGGCAAGTCTGTGAGGTAGGACCAGAATAGACTATATCAAAATACTGAATATCACTTTGAATAGATTATATCAAAATACTGAAAACTACTGTTCAAATAGGGCATAACCTGTTTGTAGCTACTCTTAGAAAACGAAAGGACAAAACATTTTTTCATAAATGATCTTACTCTGCTCTGCAGACTCACATTGGAAATCTTTACACTGAAACAAAATAGCAATTTGTTATGTAAAGAAAAATGTGTCCTCTTATAATTTCCTATTACATGGCTATTTTCATGTTTGTCAGGCCTTCAAAGTTCTCCTTGAGCGCAGGGCTTCTGCTGTATCAACACAGCACAGCAGTCCGGTTTCATCTTTGAAGAAACCTCAGTGAACTCAAATAAGGAAGAGTGTAGTTCTACATTCCATTGTAATAACAATGTAGAGAAAGGTTGAAGTTCACTAACAGAGCCCGACAAGGAATAAAACGGGGATGGTGGGAAAAACTCACGGACTAAACCATGGAAAAGAATCCTAGGCAAGTTTGAACTGGCTGCAGAATCCAACAAATGAAGCAACATGCTGCAAAGCTTCATGGAAAATGAGGTATACTTACAGTAGTCCCATGTACTCATGATTACACTTACCACTGCAGAATGACACAAAGAACGCCAAAGGCCACAGGTGCTAAGATCAGAACCAGGAACATTTCAGGTACTACAGTGAAGTCCCACTGGAAATAACAAAAGGAACTCGGACTCAGTTTATTGCCTGCTGCAGCAGGTCTTTTGACTAGTGTATGAAGAGACAAAAAGTCACAAAACTATACCATGAGCCTGGCACCTTTCAGGAGTCTGGAAAGGCTCTAACTACACAGTTCCTCAGAAACAGGGACCCCGTGTGCAATATACAGAACCACAGCCACAGAAGGACTTGAGCACTGCTTTAAAAAACACAGCTGATGTGGCATCAGAAGCAGAGGGGCAGGGATCTGTCTTACCTCAGAGGAAAAGTTCATAAAAACTACTACAGTGGCAATCCCAAGTCACCTGTTAGGTGCAGCTGACTCCAAAGGACAAACTTCTGTCATGTTTTTTGAAGCTAATAAACTGGCAATGGTAAACAACTGAGGTTGGTTTTCATTCAGTATGAAATCTTACACAACTGGCAGATTTCCTTTATGTATTTTTACTAATTCATTGAAGAGAAAGTCTATGTGATTAACAAGTTAATTTACATACATAGCAGGAACGTGCTTGTTGTGCCTTCAGGAATCGGTGCAGACTTGCAGCTGTCGTACTGGCTTATAATGGAGACATGAAAGCATTCTTTAACAAAATACATACATAAAGAAAATGTACTTCTATACTCACAGTTAAGGGCAATACCTACTTTTGTCACTAGTGCAGATAGACAATCCCAAAGTCATAAGTGAGGTTGCATCCAAGGACCACATCAGCATTTTAAAGGCTAAAACCCAAGTCTAAATTATTTTTAGTGGCAGTTTAGCAGAACCACCAATTAAAATTTTGTTCAAAGACTTGCTTCAAAACTGATCCAAGATCTGCAAGAACTGTCAAAGCAGAAGCAGTAAAAGATACCCTGCTAAGCAGAAAGTCTGTACTACAGGATCCCCATTTACAAGAAGATACAATAGTGAAAAAGTGTCAGCTTTTACAAAAGTCAGTCAGTCCTGAGAGCCTGAACTGACAAAACAACAAGTGCAGACAGACTGATTTTTGTTACAAGGTGTGGTTTTGCTGTTCACGTAACACAGAAGCATTTTAGAGTACACATGAAGTAGCTCAGGAGACAGCTTTAAGATGTTTTAAAAGAACAAAGTACTTGTCATGCTTTACCTAGCCATGTCCCACAGGGCCAAAACCCAAAGACCTCACAAAATCTGGGGTTAGCGCTTGGCTCTACCACACACTTGAATGAGTAATTAAGACCCAGAAGTGGCAAACATAGATGCATGCTACTTATGCAAAGAATAATTGTGCAGTAAGTTTCAAGACAGCATCATTTTTAGCTATGGGAATTGAGAGAATAAAACCTGCTTTTCTCACAAGAGACCTAATAAGTACAGAACCTTAGTACAGGACGATGTAGAAATGGCAAGTGCACCAGTCAGATTCATACCAAATTTACAAATTTACCAAATTAAATTAATTGCATTTAAAATGCAAGTATTTCTGGAGAAGCACTTCAGGTGCATCCTCTGCAGCTGACTGTGGAGCAGTGACACACAGAAAATCAGAATAAAGGATTCTTCAGTTGTGAACCAGCAGACTATAGGACAGCAGTAGGAATATAACAGGAAGCAATGCAGTTAAATCCACCACTGCAGAACAATTCAGCTACTTGAGCAGAAGATACACAGAGTGTGCGTGGATGTGGATCACTTCAAATAAAAAAACATCCTTCCCAAAAGCTCCCAGTAAGAAATGATTCCGCAGCAACAGCCAGTGTGTCTCTTAAAAATTCATACTCCTGCTCCCCCAGTGCAGTCAATATTTTGTTTTCTCCACTTCTCTGTCCTGTCTATTTACATTTGAAGTCTCTCAGAGCAGGGATGGGTTCTGATGACTCCAAAGAGCTTAGCCAAGAGCACACCTTTCTCTTATTGGGTCAAAAATAAAAAAAAAAAAAAAAGTGGAAATATGCATTAATTGGAGGAAAACATATTTACTCTCTGGCTTTAGCTGAGGTTACATTGTGCAAAATACCTCAGTGAAGTCAGGCGTTTCCAATTCCAGTCAGGCCACAGACTAAGAGTTGCCTTTCAACCCACTTCAGCTTTAAAGAGAGCCTAGTTCTTTTAAGGAGAATCAGGAGATTGAAGATGATGCTCAAAATTTAGGATCAACATTGTAAAACTTGGGATCCTCTAGAGAGGGGTACTTTTAAGAAGTCCTGAGCCCCCATCCCCTGCTACCCGTAACTACTCCGTATTCAGCAACTCTCAAATCAGAGCATTTCTGCTATTGCCTACGTAATGAGTTAACTATCAAGTAACAAAAATCACTAGCCCATGCTAATTTTATTGGACATAACTACAGTAAAAGACAGGCTGTTTTCAATTTTTGACAAAACATCCTAACCACTGGTCTTTCCATTACCTTTCAGGCTAGGTAGGGAGTGATCAAACAGCACTGAGAGCAATCTCTGCCTCTCCATGGTAGCTCTAACGGCCTTTCACAAGACCAACAGAATAATCATACTATGCACTGTAATCTGAAGTGGTTGTTTTATTGAGGTTCCATTGAAATGACAGTCATTAATGAAGCTGCACTTTGACTTGTCAAGGAATACTGAAAACACTTTTCTGCCAACATTACGTAAATATGGTTGTCTAAACCCCATTGAATTATCTTAATTACCACCTCAAATTAGGGTTTTTAAAGCTTGAGGTTTGTTTTTTTTCTATTCAAGTTATAATTTCAAAACTGAACAAAAAATCATGGTGGATAAGTTATCAGAACAACATACAGTAGCATCTTTAATTAAGAATATAGAGATATATGTAAAATACATACATTCTACATTTGTGGCAGAAGAAAAGACTCTGCAGCTTTGTTTTGAAAAGACCGAAGGGGAAGAAACTGAGAGTGGGGGAAGTAGTAGAAAGGCTACAGCAAAACTGGTGTTGAAAAAAACCCCAACCATTTCCAAATTTACTTGTTATCCATTAACACTGTATCTCATAAAACCTACAGAATAAAAGCCTTCACAAAGTATTAGGCACTCACTTGGGCAGAAATGGACACTGTTACTCACTTCTACTGCTTTTCTGTGCATACTAGTGATGCTATGCCAGTGTGATGGCACTGAGAGGGCCTGGGCAATGGAGAACTTCCGAGCTGGGTGGTTAGGAAGGCAGGTAGGCAGAAGCTGCAAAAAAAAGTGGTGGGAAGAGTTTAAAGGTCTCTGTGATCTCACTGATCTCCATGACAATCACACAAAACTACAGAGGGATAGATGAAAGCACAAGGAAGAACAGAAAACCCCCCCAAAAACCAGCCCAAGAACTATGAACAGCTTGAAAGAAGATGCAAGTAAAATAGGGTTTAAATCAAAACCAGGAAATAAATTTGGCACCTGAGATAAGAAAGTCAAAGCTGGTGTGAAAGAGAGGCATGCAGGAGGTTAAGCAAAGCTGCCCATGAGTCAGCACCAACCCAGGCATCCACTGCAGCTGCATGAGTGGAGCATCTGGTAAACAGATCCCTGCTAATTATGTCTATTAATTATGCAACTGTTACCATAACACCGCTCAATGGAATAGCTTTATTTTACCTAAAATAATGATGTTATTTTAGCAGGATCATTCTCCTCTGTGTAAAAAAATGTTATTAAAGAAGATTGTATGTTCTTCTTGGCCACTGAGAACAAGACAAAAAGAAACTTAATTTGCACGAAAGAAGGTTTAAATGAAACCTAAGGATGAAGGCTTAGTATGGAAACTAAGAGGCTGCAAATCCTCGTGCAGGAGTGGGTCTGCCTTTCTTAACATCAGACGTGAGACACCTACCCAGGATGGCTGGGGGCCATGCAGGTGGCATCAGGGTGAGGAACCACCCTTAGCTCGGCGGCTCCTGCATTCAGCCCACCGGGCCTCACGCAGGCAGCTCGTTCCCCGGCATTTTAAGCTGTGTGGCATGTGCCTGAGGGCCCACGCAAGAGGGCTGCTGGCGTGACGAAGGCTGAGGCTGGCGTACCCTGCGGGTCAGATCCACAGTCACGGCTCTCCCGGATGAGGACAACACGTGAGCCCACCTCTTCACTGATTCCCGGTGCGCAGGGCGACGGCACCGGGGCACCTTTGCGACGGCGGCGCCCGGCGGCCCCCTGCGGGTGGGGACGGAGCGGCCACCAGCGGCAGCTCCTGCGCTTTGCTGCAGCCGCCGGGGCTGTCCTGGCTGCTTCTGGCCCTGCCGGGACTGAAGGGACACCGCCTCTCTGTCACGGTTCTTGCTGAGGCCAGAGGCGCGCTCAGCCCGGGCCAGGGGCCCTTTCTCTCCGGGGACCGGGCGCCAGCGCCCGCAGAGCGCCATTCCCGAGAGCAGCAGCCCTCAGGCTGCCAGCACACGGGCCCAGGGCGCTCCGCTCCGCCCTGCCCGCACAGCCGCCCCGCAGGCCGCGGCCCCGACGGCACGGCCCGGCCAAGCGGCGCCCACCCGCCCTACCGGGGCACAAGCGCGGCGGGCCCGGCCGCTGGCGGCAGGCAGCCCCGCGGGGCTCGGCGGGGCGGGCGCGGAGGCGAGGCGAGGCGGGCCGGGGCCGCCCCCCGCCGCCAGCAGAGGGCAGGGCCGGCCGCCCCGCTCCTCCCGCCGCGCCGCAGCGACATCCGCCGCCGGCGGGAAGGGGCCGGCGCGGGGCCGGTGTTGGCGCCGCGCTCCCGCCGCCGTCTCGCTGCCGGGGGCCGCGGGCCCCGCCGCCGGCCGCAGGATGCCGCTGGGGCTGAAGCCCACCTGCAGCGTGTGCCGCAGCACGTCCTCCTCCATGTGGAAGAAGGGTGGCCAGGGCGAGATCCTGTGTAACAACTGCACCGCCCGCTCCGCGCCGCCCGGGCCCGCCGCCTTCGCCACCACTTCGGCTGCCGCCCAGCACAGCAACGGCGGCGGGAAGCAGGTGAGCCCGCCCGGGCCGGGTCTCGGCGGGGAGGGCCGGGCCGGGCCGGGGCCGCCGTACCTCCGCCCGGGGCAGCGCCCTTCCGCGTACTGACTCGGCGGTTTCCCCCCTAGAGCAAGCAGGAGATCCACCGGCGCTCCGCCCGGCTGCGGAACACCAAGTACAAGTCGGCGCCCGCCGCGGAGAAGAAGGTCTCCACGAAGGGCAAGGGGAGGAGGCACATCTTTAAGTTAAAAAACGTAAGGCGGTGCGCGGCTCGTTGCGGGCCCGGGGAGGGGCGGCGGGCCCGGGGGGGTGCCCCGTCCGTCCCCCGAAGAGACGGACCCCGAGCAACCACCCCCGCCCCGGCGTTGGGCCCCGGCCTTGGGCCCCGGTGCGGCCGCAGCGCCAGCCCGAGAGCGGCGGGGAGCGGGCGGGGAGCGGCTGGTGCCGGCGCCTTCCTCGGCAGCCGGGCCCCTCTCCGGCGGGAGGGAGCTGCGTGAGTGGGAGCCGTGTGAATGTAGTACCCGCTTCTCCACTTAAAATCCTGAGAACGAAAACGCTAACTGTATTGTTTTCCATTTTAAAGTGCGGTAGTTTGAAATGTTTGCACCCGATTTCTTGTCTTTACTAATTTTCTAAGAAGCTAATGTATCAGTATGTTGTTTGAAAGATAAACCCCAACAACCTGGAATTACATCATATGATTGATTTGTTCTAACACTTTCGGTCTTCCATTTCTGTATTCTTTTCATAGCCCATCAAGGCTCCTGAGTCTGTATCCACTATAATTACAGCAGAATCAATCTTTTATAAGGTATGGTTTATGCAGATTTGTTTGCAAAATAGATCTTGCTGTTCCTTTTTCAAATTTCAAGGATTATCACAGATAGTGAAAGCACTAGAGATGTATTCACAGAAACCGTTATTCCTTGCCTAGCAGTTGTGTACGATGTTCCTTTGCCTTATGTTATAGCCATTAAATCTTGCAAGGTGGTTTACGACTGTAGCCTGCGTACATGTCGTCCCCCCATTTTTTTCTTCCAAGAAAAAGATGCATCTGGTTTCCTTAGTAGTGATTACAGTCAAGGTTTTTAAACTTTTAAGTTTCACTGTGCAGAGGTCAAGCAAAGGTGACTATAGCTGATGATTTAAATTTATGTGATGTTCCCTACCTTGGGCACAGAGAATATTGCCCGTGGAAGGATGGGTTGCACTGCCCTAACATCCAAACGGGCTCCCATTTCAGAGCTGGGTGCAAGCAGTGTTGAACACCCTGGGAACAAGGTCAGTTGACTATTGCAATGAAAGCAGAAGCTAGCCTTCTCACGCTTGCTAAGGTGTTAAGTGTTCTGAAGTTCTGGAATTTGCTTTTGTTTCCTGGTAGTACAAACCATTTGAAATGTCTTTTTGCCAAAAGAAAAGGTCAGGGCTAGTGGGAGACCGCACAGCCAGAGGAGAAGTGGAAGACTCAGCTTCCGTATACTCTCTGGAGACCTGATGCTTCATGTCTGGCATCTAAGATGAATCTCTGCTGTTGACTAGTTCAGAAAAGAATTAATGTCTTTTTATTGCATATTTTTGTTTTTTATAAGAAATTCCTAAGAATTCTGTCAGAAGTTTTATTTACCCTGATCTCTTTAATCTCTTCATGCAAAATGTTTCTGTTCTGATACTGTGCTGGGTTGAGAAGGGGATTGTTTGGGGGTTTTGTGTTCCTTTTATCTTTTGCAAAAAAAAAAAACCCTCCTGGATGATTCTTGGCAAATTATGATCTTACTAGTGCAGGCACTGCCTTGTGCTGTGTGACACTGTTGTAACATGTAGTGAATTGCCTTTGCTGTGCAGCCTTGCGTGTTACGGAGCACCGTGGAAGGTGGCAGGAGGTGGATCTGTGTTTTGGGATTCCTTTGCATTCAAATCAGTGAACTTCTTTGTAGACAGAAAGCTGCTTTCCCTGCGCACACAGGGAAATCAATATAGTTACCTTTTCTAGAAGGTGGTGTTGCGCTCTCGTGTTTCTGGTAGAGTGAGGCCATCTCCACTGTGCAGCCAGGAGGTGCAGGCTCGGACTCCTGGGCACTGGGTGACTGCAAAACCAGTGCTGATGACTGCTTAAGTGAGACTGCACTCTTATCTTATGCCACCATTCTTTTGCATGTGGCTGAATTAAGGCTGTCTTTCAAATTCGGGGTAATTTGAGATACTGATACTTAAGATACGAATCAGAGTCATAGAATGAAACTTACAGAATCAGACTGTTTAATTATCGTTTGTATGTTCTAGGGGGTATACTATCAAATTGGAGATGTTGTTTCAGTGGTTGACGAGCAGGATGGAAAAACATACTACGCTCAGATACGTGGGTTTATTCAGGACCAATACTGTGAAAAGAGTGCTGCGCTAACCTGGCTCATTCCTACACAAGCCAGTCCCAAAGACTGTTTTGATCCAGCATCCTATATCATAGGTAATCTGTAGGCCTTCATTTTATACAGCTATTTATATGTGCCTAGAAGAAGGCAGAGTTGTATTTTTTTAAGTGAACTTACTAGCTTGTCAAGATCATTTATGCAATTTCCGCATTTTAGACCCTAATCCTGTAAGCGTCTTGTTTACTTCAATAACCTTTTTTATTTATCTTGCGTATAACATGTGATTAGCATTACTGCAGTGAGTGTGATTATCTTAAGTATTTGTGCTCACAGACACAATTTTAGTCTTGCAACTTTAAAGATCAAATTGTTACTCCATAGATAGAGGCACAGTTATTAAAATCTGATACCAGTCCAAGCTGTTTCTTTTAAAGTGACCTGAATTAGCTGATCTTCATCTTGGGTACTTAAAATATGTAAGGCATAGAGAGTGTTCTGCTACTGATTATAAAACTATTAATAATTCAGAAAAGTTCTTTTGAAAGGCCATAAATAGTATCTATTTAAAATACATTAACTAAAGTACTTCACACAAATAACTGAATGCTTCAAACTGGTTTGGGGTGGGGGTGTCAGGCCAGCAAAATAAAGGTAAGTTTCTTGCCTAGTGTTTGAGGCTACTTTGCTAGGAAACTCATTCACTGAAAAGGTGCATTCTCTAAGGGATGCTGGCTCTGGCTGCATATTTTTAAGTCCTGCATACTCCAATTTTATGTCTTTAAGTTTTGTCGTTGAAGATTACTTTTTTTTTTTCTCCTAGGACCAGAAGAAGATCTTCCAAGGAAAATGGAATATTTAGAATTTGTTTGTCATGCACCTTCGGAATATTTCAAATCTCGATCATCTCCCTTCCCTACTGTTCCTACAAGACCAGAGAAGGGCTATATATGGACTCATGTGGGACCTACTCCTGCAATCTCCATTAAAGAAACTGTTACCAACAATTTATAATTTTTTTAAAGGAATACTTTGGACGATTTACTTTGGGTGTATTCTCAGGTCTGTGAACCCCATACAAGAAGTTTAAAAAAATTATAAAATACTCATTTTACTTTATGGATTATGGTATTTATTTTAATTTATATCAGATCTTTGAAGTGGAAGGTTTCTTTCCATTTGATGCGTCATTTCTGTGCTCTGTTCTTCAGGCATTATTGCTTATTTTGGGACAAACCCACAAGTTTCATGTCATCTTCCAACTCTGGTGAGCAAATAATTGACTTCTGAAAGTTGCCTTTAGTGTTTTTATTTTCTAACTTATTTTCTAGAAAAGGAGTTAAAGACATAATCATCCAGTACTTTATATACTTGTAGTTGTATATAAATACACTTGTATATATACTTGCAGTTTTTGTTTACTTCTTAAATAATTTAAGACTAGCTCCAAGTAAATGCTAAACTTGGTCAGTGATGCAGTTAACAGTTTTCTGTTATACTGGAGACAGGAGCGAACTACTTAGGTTTTAGCCTGAAGAGAAATCTATCATCTGCAAAGCAGTACTCTATTTAAGTCACCTTTAAAGGAATTTTGTTCAATTGAATCTAAAATATGGGCCTACATGTGTAGCTTCCTGCTAAACTTTGCTTATGTAAGGGGACAAATTTCTTGGAAGGCTGGATGCAGATTTAAAGATTAATGTTGTTTGGCCTTGCCATCCTGGCATCCTCGTGACAGAAATGTGTCTTCATCTCCTGAGCCAGCCAACACTGATGTATGATTTGAGTTTGTGTGTGTGTTAGCTGGGTCTCTTAAAATTGATTTTAAATTGTTATTTTGCAATTAATGACAGTAGAGAAAAATCCTCAAGTAATTCAGATGAAAAAAACATTCGCTAAGGAAAATAAGAATGATTTTATATATTGACAGTCTCAGTATATTTAAACTGCAGAATGGGAAAAATGCTGCATACTAAAATACCAGTGTTCTGCACTAAACATTTTACAAGCCAGTCAGCTCCAGACACTGTGAGATGTGATTCTATGGCCGGAACTCCCTGGGGTTAATGGTTCTCACCAGAGCAGGATCAGTCCTGCTAGTTTTAACAGTTTCCAGCACAGACCGCTCAATTTTATTTCATTTTTTTAATGTGAATTTTGCTAATTTTGGAGATGCAAACAGAACTAGTAGAAATTGAGTGACTCGATAAAACATACAAAGCTGTCATTAAAATCATGACAGATTATTTGTGACATAATCCATTAATAGTACTTACTTTTGTCTTCAGAGTAAATAAAAACAGTAACAGGGTTACAAATGCAGTTATTCTTCCAGCTTGCAGTATAGTGGGAGCTAAGGCCGAAGAGGCAACCTCTTGGCTCAAAAAGGTCAAGCAGAATGTAAATCAGTGAAAGAAAAACGCTTAAAATATTCAATCTAAAATAATTCTAAATATACTTCCAGCTACAGTCTAAAAAAGACAAAATGTATTATTTTTTTTTCACCTCCCTTAGTATTTTTTTGTTTTTGATGATACTAGGGAGTGCTAAAAAATAATCCAACTGGGCAAGGATTCTGATGGGAAGGTCCCTAAAAAATGTGGAACCACAGGCAGTGTCTTATTAAAGCATTGTAACTTTATAGATACTTGAACAATTGCGCTGTCTTTGTTTTTTTTATGTCCAGAACATCAGCCAGTAACATGGGAAGGATGACTGACGAGATCTCCAGACAGTTTCTTACAGACACAGGTGAAAGAACAGGACCTCAGAGAGCAACGTCTCTGTGAAAATTCCTCGTATTAGGAAGAGCAAAAGGAACACCTGCAAAATGGACTCTACAGCAGAAGCGATATTACAGGATCGCATGGGGAAAAGCTTTGATGCCCTGCAGCTGAAGGAGCTGAGCTCACCCATTCTCTCTTTTCTTGTTCAGTATCTCCCATGCCAAAATTTAGGTACGTTTCATTCTTGCATCATTGGACTGTGAGTGGATATACTACTGGTGAATTTATGGCCATGTGTTAAGCTTCAGAGTTTGATGACCTGCCAACAGACATTCCCGTTAAGCAATTTTAGATCTAAAGATGGACCGTGGAGCCAAGAGCTGGAAGAGCATATATAATATACTGAGTAAGGTACAGAATATGCAGGATGCGCCCTGATACATACATTGCAGTTCCATCTGCCTGCAGGAAGAAAATACCCTTTTTGTAGTTGTAGAAAACAAAATCCAAAAACATTTGCCTTGCAGAACAGGAAAAAGTTTCCACGACAGAAATAACACAGACTTTTTTTAAAACTACTCCTAGAGGAGAATTTTCACTTTTGTGTCTTTGTAAGAGAAATAATAAAAGAGCCTGAAAAGGAAAAATCATGGACTTAAGCAATGTACTTGCTTCTCAAGGTGTAAGAGGCACTCAATGAAGTCGTTTGGTTGGTAGTTGTACGCAGGTTAATAATAGCAATACTCATCCAAATAAAAATAAAGAAGCAAACAAAACTTTTCTAGTGACTGATAGCTCAACTAAACATAGGAAATAAAAAGTAACAGCTTTATTTGCTGAAAACAAAGCATTCGGATTTCATATATGTGAAGACTGCCTATTAAATACTCAATATTTTTTCAGGATATTTTTATATTATTGAAATGGAGTCTTTGTTATGAAAAGCCATACTCATTGAAATGGAAAAATGACTCGCTTCAGATGCATACATGCAAATAATTTTTTCTCAGGTAGTTGTCTGTCATATATTTGTAGGCACTGGGTCTGTATTAAATTTTTTACCTCTAAATTGCCTGAGTGAGTATTGTTGAAGATGTGGAGATTTGTATTTGAAGGCTGGATCAAGGGGAAAAATACAAGGGCTGTATTTTCTAGAACTGAATTTATTTAATTTTCCAGGTTTTAATAATTTATGCCTAGAAACTTTTTGATAAGCACTGTAGTGGCGTACCCATGGGGTTTACATTCTAACAAACGCTTTTTAATTCTGCTGCTTTGTTGGTGTCTCTGCATCTCCTTCCAACGCCTGAACGTGAGGACCAGAGCTACCTGGGCCAGTACAGACAGCCTTGGGTGGGCAGGATCTGAGCCCATGACAGAGTAGAAGCCAGACTTGGGACCCAGTTAACAGATCTGGCCTTAGACCAACTTTTTTCCCTTCCCTCCCTGCCCAAGAGCCCCTAGCTGTTCGGTTTTCTTTCTCAACACTTTGCACCTCACCAAGCACAGCAACACACACTGACTGAACATGTGAGCCCTGAACTTGCAGAGAAGCTACAATGGTTGCACTTGGTGCTATAGACCAACACTGACCATTTCAACCTGAAGAACGGGCTGAGAGACAATGAAAAGCCTAACAATCAGTAAGTGGAACTTTGCGGTTTTCAACACACAGGGTAAGTGTATATATATATACACACTTTTTTTTTTTTTTTACTATCCTCACATTGCAATTCCAGCCTTCAATGAAGAAAAAGCAGTATGGAAGATGTGAATAGAAAGGGTTAAGAAATTAGATTAGATTTCCTTCTCATGCCACCAAGACAACCAGAAGATGTAGGAAAAGTAGCAAAATACTAACCCGGTTCACTCCAGCAGAGGTCCCAAGTGGTACTGTTAACAGCCTCTTGGTTTGTAACACTTATGTGAACAAGCAGTTTGCATCATTTCCGTGTACTTTGGAAGTGAAAGCCAGCAATAGTACTCCAGCTGCTTTAATACCCTTGTCCTAGGAAAAGCACAAGCAGTAGTTACAAGGCTGCAAAATACAAATTTCAGCATGCACCTTGAGCACAACAGGATTACCAAAGTGTGAATGAAGAAAAATGTCCCCCTGCTTGTGCTCAGTGCTGTTCCCCTTGGCTTTCTTTGCATACTCTTCAAACCCAGGTTTCTTTACATCCACAGCTCCCAGAGGGCCAAGAACACAAGGTGATGAATTGTCAAAGATGACTGATGAACAGTGACAAGCAACAGTGCTGAACAGTAAGTTTTATACTGGTGATGGTATACAGGATGATTTATGCTGCCTAGATTTCAAAAGTCTGTGTCTGTGATCATCTCTGATGCTTTCTGGAGCCTGTGTGCTGAAGATGAGGTTTACGCAAAGAGGGTGACTTTTCCCTTCCTTCCACATTGGAAATGTATATTTAATAGATGTCGTGAATAGTCTTATTTCCCCTACATCGCTGAAAAAGCAAGTAAAAGGAAACCAGCAATTGCCTACTTAAGGAAGGTGGGCATTCACTGCTGATGTTAACATCTCCACTAGCAAATATGGATGGTTTGTATGTCACACAAAACTGCAAAAGGACACGAAACTTTCCCAGGAGCCGCTAACGTGCTGTGCCCGAGGCAAGGCAGTCATTGCAGCAGCCCATACTGCTCAATGCATCCAAAGCAAGCAGGCTCCTGTTGCATTTAGGGTGTAGCCCTTATTTACATTTTTTTAACCTGTTAGCCTAATCTGCCAACTACTTGGAAATTGAAGCTAATTTCCAAAATTGTGGGAATCTGCATACAGAATTTTCCAGTTACCTCTCCTGAAGGCATCATGACATAGCAGAGTGAAAACGTTATTTAGCTGGTTTACAGAGGAACAGCTTTATTATTTTTTTTCTCGTGTCCTGCACATGGAGGTGGAATCCCAGGAGATCTTCACTTACTGTTTTTCCACCAGGATCTTACTGATACTGATCCTTCACACTAGTCGTCGTTCTGCACTGGGTGTTTTGTCCGTGTGTTTCCCATCTTCTGAAATATCACAAAACAATTAGTGACTATTAACTTCAAAACAAGAATTGACTGTAGGAAGTATAATGAATGGCCAAGGGAAAGCTTTGTCATTCTTTCTCAAGAAACAAGGTCTTTACCTATGAAATCTTGATCTCTGTGCACCTATTGGTTCAGAGCTGGATGCATAAACTAGCTGTAAAGTCTGACTGCACAAACTAGTCATGGCATTAAGGATTTAAATATTACATACACGTTCAACAGAACATCATCAAACATTATAAGCAAATATCAGGTAGCAAAGCTTACTGAAAAACTTACCCATGTTCATCCCCTGCATACAACCAATAGTGGGATGGTTGTACAGTGTGTAAGGAAGCCTTTTGTGTCAAGAAGATCAATAGTTTTTCATGGTGCTGATCTTACTAACTTCTGGTTCAATCTTCCTGCTTTCTTAGCTCTTTGTTTCTAAACTGCTTAGTAACAGACCACTGCTAGGCAAGATAAAAGATTTGTCCCCTTTTCAAACAAACTGTGGAGGAAATGGAAGCAGATGCTGCATTTGTTGTTGGCCAAAACAAAACCGAATCCAACTACTTCATACCTGCAGAGTTTGCAGAGCCTGTCTGTGGCTTAATTGCTCCCTCTGTCAGGTACGTGGAAATGGTATGCTGAAACTTTAACATATCCATGTAAGGCTATAGATAGAAACACATACTGTGGGATAATGACAGGAACGTACATTGTGACATGCTTCCTCCATAGGCTTTCAAGTCAAGCTTAACCTGTTCATAAGGACCTACAGCCCACCCTGAGGAAGTTGAGACTGTCAAAAAAGGAACTGAAAAGTTCACCGTAGCTTTTAGTGACCAACGTTTTTGACCAACCCACTACAGTACTTTGAGGTAGAAACAGTGCCTCTTGTAGAAAATTAGTGTAACAAAACTCAGTGCAAGATCTGGGGAAAATCCGTTTAACAACTCTCTTAACAAACTGGTTTTACACACTCACATTAATGCCATGAAGGAATGCCACGTGATGGGCTGGCTTGTTGCCGTCCTCCCCTTGTAGAGTGCAGGGCCCTCTGCAGAAGCTGTCCATGCCACGGTCTTGTCAGCGTGCGACCATCAAGGCTTGCCCCACTCCCTGGCCAGACTGCCTGGGCGCAGCTTCCGTCGCTATCGATGCAGACCATGCCTTCCACTCCTGTTCTGCTGTTTCCGCTGGTGCTGGCACACCGCCACCCACAGCAACCCCCACTTCTCTGTTACAGAGCTCTACATTCTTTCTTCCCCCAATGCTCAGAAGTAGAGTTTCAGAGTAACATAGGAACAGATGTACCAGGGCAAACCTAAACTCTGCATAGTAGCCCACCTCCAATAATGGCCAAATTCCAGCTTCTAATGCCTCACAGACTGGTATTGAGATCCAGGCAATCACCATATTACTTGCTGAAAACACATTTCAGAGATGCGTGTCTAGGACTCCTCAGTAGAATGAACCGACTTTTCCAGCTCTGCTGTATCCTTTTTGGTGCAGAAGGACCTAAACTGCACGTAACCTTCAACAGCACACAGGCAGGAACACCACGGATTTTTATATTATGACAGAACACTTTCTGAAGTCTTTTCTATTTCTTCTCTAAGAATTTCTAACATTCAAATTCTTCTTAACAACAAGCTGGTGTTTCATGGGGGATCATTACTGAAGAGCAATGGTCATTAGACCCTACCATGGTGCTTTTCCTTTCCCTTTATCTACAGTAAAGTGCATCTAAGTGCAGTCAGCACATTTTGTGAAGGGCTGTAGTGCTTTATGGCCAACCTTTGCTTTCACAGGCCTGAGAAGGTTACTCATCAGGGTTTTCTGCTGTCGGTGCAGTTTCACCCTTCGCTCTCCCTGTCAAGATCAGATGAGTCCATTAAACACCACAGGCCTCTACACAGCACCAGTGTGACACCCCTGGAGTACTGGGCCCCAGTGTTCTGGGCTCTCCAATACAAGACAGACACGGACATACTGGAACAAGTAAAGGCAAAGGACCTCAACAATGATTACGGGACTGCAACACCTGAAATACAAGGAGCGGGGGAAAGCTGACACTGCTCAGCCTGGAACAGGGAAGGCTCAGCGGGAAGAAGATGAGCCAGACTCTTCTGGGTATCCAGTGACAGGACAAGAGGAAATGGGCACAAAATGAGAAACACAAAACCTGTTCAAATGTAAGAAAAAACTTTTTAGTAAAAAAGAGAGTGATTGAGCTCTAGAACAAGCTGCTGAGAGAGGCTGTGGGGTCTCCATCCTTGGAGATACTCAAAACCCAACCAGACCCATCCTAGTCAGTCTGCTCTGGCTGACTCTGCTCCACGCAACAGCGTTAGACCATACAGTCTCCAGAGGTGCCTTCCAGCCTCAACTACTCTATGATTCTATGAGCTTTAAAAAGTGCTGTACCGCAGATTATTTATGTTATCAGCCTGAACAGTGCAAGGCTGCCAAGTTTAAAAGCTACAAAAAACAGGTCAAAGGCCGTATTACCATCAGGAGCTCAAATTCCAGGTTTATTAGGGAGCCACAGCGCAACAATCCTCCTACCGAGCCTCTACAGCAGCAGTCTGTTAATTCTGCAGTTCTAGCTTTCTCTCACCAAACCTAAACAAGGGAGCAAATAGTGAATTAATTCTACAAATACTTTTAGAAAAACCCCAACCAATCAAAAACAAAGCATAAAAAAGTCCCCGTATAACTCTGTCAAATAAGTATGTATTGCAAACCTCCATGGATTAATGTATGAAAATGCTATCCGATGAACACAGGCACACAGAAATAACCTGAAAGGGAGCCCAGAAGCCAAAACTAAATGCTTTCTCAGAAAGTACTCACTTAGGGTGCGTATACAGAAAGGTGTACAATTTTGAGAGCTGTGTATGCTTAAAGCGATTTCATGAACATACAAAAACATCCTACCAGCTACAGAAGTTTAGCAAAATTTTAGTATCACCTGATTCAGTACTTTCAGTATTCTGATTAAAATATACAGTCCATAATATATAGTAATGTGCACAGCTATTTTACCAGTCTTTTCAGAATTTCATAATTCAACAACTGTGCAAGTATGTATTAAGACTCACTGATCTGACTGACGCATAGCACACTTGAAATGGAGTAAAACCAAGTGCTGTACTTAACAGCGCCTAATTTCACAATATTCAGGAGGTCCATTTTCCTTAAAATTCAACTTTAGTAAGTCCACTTGCAGATTATTAATGCCAGGTCACAGTGAAGCGAGAGTGCTATGCAAGGCTACAACCAAAAATACTGGTGTCATACACACCTTCAGTAAACATAAGCATGCTAAATTATATCAAATCATCAAATTAATATATTATTTTAATAAACAAGTATCTTTTTTAGCTGGGAGACATCTTTTCCTGGTGTGTTTGAAGGTCTGTCTGAAGAATCTTTTTCTGGATTGCATAAAGCATCTGCAGTAGAAGATGCGGTGTTTGTGACTGGTTCAGCAGTGAAACTGTGCAACATTTGCTCAAGTCTCTGAATACCTGCAGAAAGGAAATACAGAGGGAAATAGTGACTGGACGTATGGAAAAAAATTCACCACGAGTGATTAAATACTGGAATGGGTTCCTTGAGGAGGTTACGCAATCTCCATCTTTATACAGTCTCCAGCTTGGCTGAACAAGGTCCCGACTTAGTTCTGCTCTGACTTAGAAACTGGCCCTGCCTTGAGCAGGACGCTGTACTAGATGACCCAAGAGTTCCCTTTCCATCCACATTTGTCTGTAACACTGTATGCTCTATATGCTTCACAAACATCCACTTTGTCAACAATATAAAGCATTCATTCAAGATTAAGTATTTTACAGCATAAGAGATGAACACATTTTTCATACCTAATACGGGCCACATAAAAATGAGGGATGGTGAGGAATTCCATTGCAAAGCATAATTTGAAAGATTAAGAACACTTTCACATAAAATTTGGTTCCTTACTTCTGATAGGGTAAAAATAAATTCTAAAATTAAATTCTGAAAGCTTCAGAGGTTTAATATAATCCAGTGTATGTTTGTAACCTGTGCTCTAGGCCAATCTAGTATCTCTCAGTTCAAACAAATTCTAAAAATGACCCTCACAAGCTGACAAGAGAATAATTAGGTTTGAACTCTGTAACGTTAATGTTTCTTAAAACTTGGATGCTACTACATGCCGTATTAGAAGGAAAACCCACTTACACAAGTAAATCTTATCTACAGAATCGGAGAAAACCAGTCTAAACCATCCAGGTTCATAACAATAAAAAGCTTTTCCAGGACTAATCAGGAGTTTTTTATCCAGGAGCTTCTGCCATAATTCAAGTTCAGCTTCAAATGTCTGTGATTTTAAGAACTAAAAGAAGAAAATAATTTTCTATTAAAGGTTGAACAACTGCATAAATTCATTGAAAGTATTTTCCAGGACTTGATGAAGTGTGTCAAGTTTTACATTCCCACCCCTTTTCAAACTTCTTACATACTTTTCTGAAGTCTGCCCACACATAGAGTCCTGCTGAACTTTTGAGTATCGGTATTCCAACATCTGCAAGCCCATCCACAAGAATATTCTGTGCTTCTTTAAGTCGCTTTTTGTTGGTGGGAAAAAACACATTATCCAGCCAATCTATCAAAGCAAGAAAACAAGAAAAATGTAATTGTTTTACTTCCACCTGTAATGGAAAAATAAAACAGTTCAATGGAAACATTTCCAGTGTGGCTAACCTCTGTCCCTAAGGAATTGACTGAGAATGTGCTGAACAGGTCCAGGACAGCTATGGAAGACAGCCAGTTGATTCACAGCTTTCCGAATTTCTTGATTTGTGGTGTACAGTACTCCAACTCTGATACCACTCATACCAAAATCCTTGGAGGTCAAGAAGAAGAGAGTGAGGTGCAATTTTTAGTTTATGTTTGTGCTTTGTCAAGCCAGCAACTCTAGAGCCACTGTGATGTGTAAGAAAAAAAACCACCTTCTGGAGTAAATTCTCAATATTGCCAAATGCAGTCCCAAGCACAATGAAAACCAGGCAGCAGCTTCTAAACCCTGCAGCATGGAGGCCAGTGGCTTTAACTGGGTTGTTTCTCACACAACTGGAAACATGCTTGTCCTGGCCCCATTACACCCTGCTGCTGCTTCCAAGCATTCATCAGCCGACTGTTCCCTCCAAGAGAAGAAAAGGCAAAATGCTACAGATCTGAAACATGCTTATACATTTCAATGCCTTCAATACATATGCATTAACTGTTGCTGTTAACTAGATCCCAAATTAAACTCCAGAGTTGAAGAAATTTTACACTACCAAAGAAGAAAACAAATTAATAAACAAAGAGAAACTTATTTTGGCACCTAGAACACAAATTATGTCAGAATAGCCCAACCAATTTTTGTGGAGAAATACTTTAAAACACAAACATAGTATTTTGACCTACCTTGCTAAAACCCCACATAAAATGTGTCCGTTCTGGATCTGGTAAACTGAGTAAGAAAAGATGAAGATGAGAATTGTTGCTATAGAAGAACAAGTTATACAAGGTACAAAAAATGTTTGAATTTGTAAAATTATAGTAATTTCTTGGTAAAATTGGTATTTAAAGTGACATTTTTTTGACAGATCTTTTAACAAATTATTACCCTATGACCCTGATCTCCTAAGTGTGTGCTGAGGCACAAATTTACAAAACAAAACAAAAAAAGAACAGAAAGGATCTGCACTAAGATGTAATGGTCCAGTTAAAATTCCCAGGTTCCCACTGCGTAGTCAGTGATCACACACACATTAAAACAAAACCAGTATTTCAACAAGTGATGCACGACTGCTTTTGTACTTGATGGAGAAGCATTGTTCACTCAGCTATGCTATATTTCAGGCAAGGGAAGGGAAAACCGAACATTTTAGGGCACACACCTACACAGTGGGATGCAACTAAACAAAACCTTCACTCCTTGTCAGTGTACCACTGAAGATGGTAGGTTTTTCTCCTTTGGACAATTTTGTGCAAGCAGGGCCAAGGCTGGAAATTTCCTTCTTCAGCCTAATGGAGCTGGGTGAACTTTCTCAGTAACAGGAGTAGGTTTTTAGGCTTCATTTATAGTTCATGATCTTTTATGAGTGAGGGCTCGCTTGGGCTTGGTTGTATGACAGACTTGGAAATTTCCCATCAGTATGAAATTTATGCCGTTATATAAAGACAATCTTTCGGGGAAAGAAGTTTTATTAGTCACATACCAACAGGTTTAAATATTCTTGAAACATTTATTCTTCTCATCACACGTTAGGAAACTAGGAGCCCAACAGCATACTAGTCAGGAAGGAAACCCATTCTAGCAGGTATCTTGCACAACCTTAGGCGATTTCATTACCATTACAGCGAGAACCTTACGCCCAGGCTGTGTGCCAGGGAACAACAACAAGAAGCAGTGGCAAAATGACTAAGGGCTCTATCAATTTGTATTGTTATTACCGTATTATACACATTAGCTGGAAGCAAGAGATCTGCCATATAAACTTGTCTGTGAAGAAGATATCTTGTATTAACTAGCCTCGTAGTTGCAAAGACTTGGATACGGGTTAATTTGAACTACACCAGTTACACTAGCTAACCAGAAGTTTGAAAAAAAATGGCATGGGTGCTGGATAGGATTAAAAATCTCTGATCCCTGCTAAGAAATCACACTTACCAATCTAAGCTAAGAACACTGGTGAAGGCAGTATCATCATAAACAGACAGCATGTATATTTCATCCATTATTACATGCAATTCATATCTACGTATAAAAAAATAGTCACATTAACATATTTAAAATAAATTTATTTGCATATATATATGTATAATCTCAACTACTGCCATAGCAAAGTATCCATAAGCACACTTATTTGCTATTATATTCCCCCTATAAATTTTACACGAAGAGGTGACAGGGCATACTGTTAGCACTTGTGCATCATCACCAACTTCTGTG
The DNA here is from genome assembly GCF_963210335.1 of Falco punctatus. NCBI lineage: Eukaryota > Metazoa > Chordata > Aves > Falconiformes > Falconidae > Falco > Falco punctatus. Next base: position 76,246,961 of record NC_137583.1, read on the forward strand.
TATACATATTGCATATTTCACACCAGGAATAACATTCCATATACCTAAACCAAAATCCAACTGCATGTTGAATCCAAGGGTTCTCTGGAATATGCATGGTCCTACCCAACTCTTACTTAAAATTTAAAATGAACACAGCAGCATATTATAAACTCCTTTACCCTGCAAGATTTCTCCAGTGAGACTAGGTAAAATGCAGTTGTTAGATTTTAAAAAAGACTTGTCATGCACTTAAAATAACCCTCTATACGCTCTCGCTCTGAAAGCCACAGTTAACAGCAAGCCATATTACCATACTGGATACCAACAAGCCATGCACATATTTACAAATACTGAAAAAAATGCAGAACAGTTTTAAACACCCAAGTAGTGCAGGTATCCTCTTCTAAGAAAACCTCATTTAATTTGATTGTTGAGTTCTACAAATTATTTTAAAATCAAGTCTGTTTTTGGAACAGTTGTTACACTAAAAACTATTGTTTCTAATTCTTATCCCCTGATACTATTTTAGTACTTAGTATTTAGGAAGTAGCACACTGAATTCTACCAACCTCCACTGCTCTTTCCATGAAAAGAAGATCATGCCAAAATGCAGGAATGTTGTGTTATCCCCAGTAATCTTTGGTAATTAATGAACAATTAATACCAACCTACTCTATTTATGATTGTCAGAAACTAAGTATTGTTCGCTTTCAAAGTGTACAGGATTTTGTGATATTCTTTGGCAGAAGCTCACTGAAATAATGAAGGAACGTATCTTTTCCTAAAAAAATACAGATCCTTTTCAAAAGGAAGTGCTTTTTCTCCACCAGTACCCAGGGGATTCAGGAGATGGTTACAAGCTTTGAGCTTAGAATATGAACTCTGAGCTGGGAAAGGATAAAAAAAGTGGAATGGGGATGAGGTATTTCAGAAGTATCTTCCTTTGATGGAAAGCAAATTGCTTGCACATCTTGAGCTAAGCAGGTATAACAAATGCTACAAAACTTCAGACTGTTGACTTATTTCTTGCCAATTCAATTTCTTTCCAACAGTATCAAATGTTAAGATTTTCTTATTTTGATAATGTGTCAAATGACAATGCTGACCATGTTATCTACTACTGCTAAACACTGACAATGAGCTGCTGTCATTTTTCTGAGCCATGCATCAAGATGTTTAACAAACATTGTTAGGCAAATAAAAAGCTTTGTAAGTTTAAACCACACCTAAAGGAAAAAAAAATCCCAACAGCAGTTCATTCAGAACGACATTGCTGGATCCCAGTTCAAGCAATTTTTTCTAGTATTCCCAGAAAGGCCAAGTAAAAAGGATGGCAATGCAGGAAACATGATCGGGACCCTGTCCATCAGCCCACCTCCTCTGAACATGTACGGGCAAAGAACAGGCTATCACCAAAGGTGATTTTTCATCACTGCTATATTGCATTAATAGAAAATGAAACAGCAAATAGCACTAGGGCTCAAACCTGTGTGCAAACTCCAGACATTCTTTCAGTAGCTGTGCTGGGTAAATGTCCCCTAATGGATTGCGGGGGTTGATCAGGATCAATGCTCTGACTCGGATGCCCTGGAAAAAGAAGAACCAACAGCTGAAGACAACAACATCAAACCAATGACTAGCAAGGATGCAGCGAGGAAGTTTGTGAACCTTCAGTGAAAAGCCACTTTCGAAAATTATTTAATTACATACTATAATTACTATACAGACTAAGGTTCCAGCTACTGACCTTGTTCCATAATTTATCCAACACCACCCCAAAACCCATACTTAATAGTTTATTAGTAAATGAAAATCAGGTTAGCACCCATTTGAAACACCCATTGATATCAACAGGCAGGATTACGGTGTTGTAGCATTTAATACTGGTTTTACAGGCATACTTCCAAAATAATTTCCCACGACTGAGCAAAGTTACAGCTGATAAACGTGGGAAAGCTGAACAGAAACTGGACTTTGACATCTAATAACCTGCCAAGTAATTACTTTTTCAATGCTGCTCCTTTCTTTAAACAAGTAATAGGAACTGCAGAAGACTGAAAACGGAATTATTTGTTGTTCTATGAGATGCGCAGAGATCTTGAGCAAATAATTACTTTTTAATTGTACTTTATCAACAGTGCAGAATTTCTTTACAGAAATCCTCTCCACAGAAGCTAAATATTCTACCGCATAATAAGAAGACTCCCAAATGACCAAAAATTAGATTACAAGTACAAACATAACCAGTCTTTTTAAGTCTACAGGTATTTTTCAGAAAGTCACCCATTTTGTATTTGCTAAAAAAATCCTTAATGTACATTAATGTAAACTATATGCAGCAAATATATTTTTGGTGTACACAATCACCCAGTGCAATGACTACAGCAGGAACTTTCAAGACTTTAAACTTATCAACAGGAGACTGAAGTAATGTGTTGATCATTACTTCATGTTTGGGATAAACTTGAAATTAAACTATTATATATTTTTTGATGCCACATTTTTAATTTTTAGAAAACTTTACCCACTGCAAATTCTCACTCCACCCAAGCCTCCTCCAAAGGAGATTATTTGCAAAGATCAACTCCCAAGGACACCAGGAAATAAAGTTCAGTGATGAGGAAGCCCCGACGTTTGCTTTTTGTGCCACGTGTAATTTGTTTGAACATTAATGAGTCCTATGAGCAAGAACTTCATAAGTAATGAACTTTCAGTGTATTGCCTTTGACTCCAGTTACAGAAAGAAATCACCTTAAAACAAGAGAAGATGCAAATCCTGAGCACAAACAGTTGTTTCCACAAGTAGTCCTTGCACAATAGCACACTTGGTGTCAGATATCTTTGATATCTGGCGTGTATTATGCTGAAGATGCTGTTCACAGGAACAGCTGCTGTGGGACGGCAGTGTCTCGATTGTTGTTCTAGTCTAGCTCCTCTAGCTATTTATGATATGACATGTAACCAAAGCAGATGTTTATAATATTATTGGTGAGACAGTTTCAGCTCTAGAAGCCTGACAAAACACATGCGGATCTCTAAAGAGTTAATTTGGTCTGTGACCCAGCGCCTTGTCCAGCCAGTTCATGTCCTGACAGCACCACAGTGCAGCAGGGATGCTAGCTGCCTCCTGCTAGGATCAAGTGAGAAGTGTCCGAACGCTTGGGCTCACACGGGCTGGCAAAGGCACAGACAGATGACACAGACATACAGATGGTGTCTAAACATAGGCACCGTGCTGATCAAGCAATTTTCTAACTAGGACAGCTTCAACATATCTATAAAAAAAAATGTTAAGATACATTTGTGTGCATCCAAAATACCCACTTTTTTACATGTGTCCTTCCTTGTTAACTATCTTTATCATTAAACCTAATTTTCTATTCTGGAAGAGGACACAAGAAGTCTATCTCACTTCATGTTTTTGAAACATCACTACCACCATCACCATCTTTGGTGACCACCACTATGTTACCATCTTCGGTAAAATGTTTTACTATTCAGCCTGTGCCTCCTCCTTCCAAGGAAGAGTACACGCAGTTGAGTGTAAGTGCATTTACAATTTTCCATTAAGCGAGTGGATTATGAATATCAAGACAATAAGAACAGGAAACATTTTAGCCTGAAAGACTGGTGAGCGCTATTTTGTGGACAATCACTAAACTAAACACTTCCACAGGGAAGAAAAGCAGTTCCAAATACACAGAGGAATGGAAAAAAAAATAGATTTGTATGTGACAAGCAGTAATAACCTCATTTATGAGATCCCGATCAGAATAAACCCACTGACCATGCTAAGCATTTCAAAGTAATGAACTTCCCTAAACTCTGGAAAAATTACATTTGTAATTTTTTGTCTGCTAGCAATTCCTTGTTAGCTGGAATTCAGAAGAACCCTCTTCAAAATCACGTTATACATGTTCCTTTCATTAACGGAATGGGTTGTTACAGTAGCATATTCTCTCTCCTGAGGGTCAGAACAATAGCTTGTTTGCAACACTTCAAATTCCATTAAAATCTACAGAGAAAGAAACTTGGTCTTGAAACACAAGTTAAGATCTGTTCTTCATAAAACAGTCAGGGGGCTTCTCTGCTTTTTGTTACAGTGCCCAGATATTATAAAATCAATTCCACTCCTGTTGCCAGAGTTGGAACCACCTCAGCCACAAGACTGAAAATCTGCAGAGATGAAACTGTACAAATGCTTCAATGTTGAGAACATACGCTGCTTACAAAGTAACTACAAAAACATGAAAATCAGAAATCAATGCTATTGATACCTGCTTTTTAGCTTTCTGTAACGCAGCTTCTAATTTTTCAACTGTTAACTGAAAAGGGTGACTTTCTTCATCAGCCACCTAAAGAAGAAAAAAATCAGCAAGAATAGAAAGATACAAAATATATTTAAAAATTTTTAAAAAGGAGACAGTGAAGGAAACAGTCCCACCTGGTGAAAATACAATTGCTACTGGCTTTTATAATATAGGAAAGTTAAACAAAATAAGTTACTCATGGCACAGACTCAAGGGGAAAAAACAGCAGTCTAACAACAATACTATTATCAGCTCAGAATCTGAAACTAAGATCAGTCTTTTCTATATAATTCATTGTTTTGCATTTAAGCGTACCTTGCCCTTACCCAAGATTATACTATCAGCAACTTACAGAATAACATGTGTACCTGAAAGATCACATTTACTTTTTCTCTGACAGAATGATTTGCAAAATGTGACTGAAAAATTTGCAAACCAAATTTGCTCAGAGTAGGAGTGACAGACTTAGAGCTGACAAATTAATAGTTCAGCATGTCGGTGCAGAACGGTGTCTGCGCAGAACAAGCATAACCCTATATATCTGATGACAGCAGCCTCCTATCATGCTGCAGTCTGAGAAAAAGACAGGCTGTCTCTAAAGCGGTAGACTGGACCTGTCTCTTCACTTCGATTTGGTTTGCATTTTCAGGGTTTTTTGACTGTTCCCTGTGAAATGTCTGTTAAGGTACGTGAATAGCTAAAGCTTTACCTCACTGAATAAGGGCACGTGAACAGGCTGTATTCCACCATATAGCCATGTTTTCGAATTTATACCGCCATAGTATGGAGCTGGAATAAGATACCCATCTAAAAATATTAAAAAATGAAATGAACATTTCTCATGAGCCATTATTTCCTTATACTCTAATAGGCTAAATTGACAATCTAAGAAATTGACATCTGACTCACTGTCAAAGCCCTCACTGTGTCCTAAACCAATATTTAAACAAACCTGAAAATTCAGCATACATCAGTCAACCTGAATTCCTTCCCAATATTCTTTGTAAGTGTTTGCAATAGCAGATTCGACAGTCATACGTATTTTCAGTAAAAGGGAATGGACCTGATCAACTACTTGTTTTATTTCTTCAAATAATAATATTGACAAATAATGATTTTGCTCTCAATACTTTTGCTAATGCTCTGTTACTATCAATTTTTCATGAAGAATTGCTGCAAACCTCGGACTACTTCTTTCTGGTTGCCAAGGTGCTACCTTACAGCCAGGGAGCCTACAGCACCATGAAACTTGTTTCCCTCCTCATATTTTTTGCTGTGAAGGAGCCCCAGGTTGTGTTGGCTCACAGGCTCAGCCTGTGAAGGCTGGTGTTCTCCTGGAGATACTGCAAAAGCCCTGCATGCCAGGGTTTCAGAGGGGATGGAGTGGGCTTCCTGCATTAATGAAGGGGTAAAAAGGCGCCTGTTAGCTTTCAAGTGGAAGAGTTCCTGTTAAAACTGTGCAAATATAATGAAATCTGAACACAGCAAAATAGATATGGATACAAGGAGCCATCAGTACTGTTATCCTTTAAAGCTAAAAACCCCTCATTGGTTTCACATGGTTTCACCATCAATACGCTGAAGTCACTGCACCACTCTGCGTCGCTTCACCCTCCTCCCAGGGGGTCTTGGTGCCAGTAACAGGGTGCTATGGGTGGTGGCACAGCCTCCTGCACTGGAGGCTGTATAAGTCATCCTGCTCATCTTCCTTCCCTGGCAGGTCTCTGGATTCCCCCTTCTCTGCTGTACTGCACACCAGCTCTGCTTTTCCTCGTTCCAAACCAGAGAGGTAACTGTTTTCCCTTGCTGGGCTCTCTTTTTTCTCCTACTGCCTGCTCCTGCTGTGAGCAGAGTGTTTCCCGGGACCTCAGTCCTTCTGCTTTGCATTCCCTCCTCTGCTTCCTCCTCACTACCACCCTTGTTTGGCCAGGAATCCCCCTTTTGCTACAGCTCCATTCTTCTGTCCCAAATGACTTCTTTGTGTTTTCCTTACCCAGTTACCCAAATTTTCTCTGGGTCCCAGATTTCAACCCAGTACACCTCCCTCCCTGTGTGCCTGCTCCCTCCAGCTTCCACCACGGCTCCCACCTCTTTTTCTCCTAACTTTTCAAAATACGCTGCGTTCTCTTGATGCCCTTCTCCTCTTCCTGTAACACTCTTTAAAAAACTATAGGTTGCATTCCAGAAAGTGAGTGGGCCCGTTGACACCTCAAAGGTTTTCCACCATTCTAGAAACAGTGGCATTATTTCAAAGACACTCTGCCAGTGACAAGGATTTCCTTGCCATGCTTCATTAGGCAGAGTAACAGCAGGCTGTCAGAAGTCACAGTACGATTATATTCACTGCGAACAAATGTTTTTAAGTAAAATTATCAAGTTTTTACTCACCACCAGAGTCACATAATACGGTTGACAGAGTAGCAAAAACAGAACAACAGCCATTCATAACAGTTATCTGAAAGTAGTACATAATTTCATGTAGCAGTCAAATACTTAGCAAAAATACAAGCACTTGTTTAAATTCATAAACATCAGCACTAGTTTAAATTCAAAAAAACAGCATGAAAAAGCCACCCTACTACACCTATAACACTAGTCCCTGAGTGTTAAAGCTTGCCCGCTTTTTCAAATGGAAAATTAACACCACTAAGACTTCTGCAAATCTTGCATATATCCCTCCTGTAGGATCTTGCTGACATTTGTGTTCAGATTTATTCATCTTTATCAGTTTAGGAAAAATAAGATGCAGAGATAAAGCACTTGTCTTACATGTTCTGGATTCAATGCTTTTGCAGCTCTGGCATAGTCAGTTAGAAATTTGGCAATTTCTTCTCTGAAGCTAAAATACAGAATTAAAGTCAAATAGGCAATCACGTAATTCTCAGGAAATAAAAGCACAAAATACACACAGAGGAATGAAGCTTACCAAAACCAGAAAAAACACATAATTCATTCTGTTACAAAAGCCTTGAAGATTTTGATTAAATAATGCAATTTCCTCAGATATCTAGCACACTACATTTTGCAAGACAGGAGCACACAGAAGCCATCTGCTACCCTGAATAACAGTGACTGTGCCTCAACTATTACTGTTGTACACTAGAAAAACGAGAAAAGAAAGCATCTCTGAGCCCAAGTCGCATCTGTTTTTTGGACAAAAATTTGGGTGAAACAGTGGAACCTGAGTCAACGACAAGTCTTTAGATCAAGACAGGCTTTCATAGCCTGAGTGAAGGCAACGGTGGAGTTCCCTATAGATCTCCAGGGAGCCAATATTTCCTCTCTACTCTTCACAGACCCCAGAGTTTCAGATTATCCCTTACTAAAGACTAGAATGAACCATTCCAAGAGTGATTCCCCACATCAGAACCATTCTCCACATCAATACATGCTCTCTTGCTTGCCAACAAGCCCCCAGATCTTTGACCTTTGCCATTCTGGGTCTTTGTGGCACACCGAGGGTGGGAAGAAAACCCGAACAAAAACTCAGAAAAGCAACTCCTGCACAGGAATCCGAGAGCTTGCCAGCATGCAGGTTAACAGTAACACACCTATCCTTTGGGCTTACCAGAAGAGTGAAACTGCACCCAGCTTCACCCCGGGCATGGCTGACAACAAGCAATGTGATAAATGGGAAAAACAAACTTCTTACCTTCTAGTACCTTGTGTATCAGAATACTGGAAAAGATCAGGCTCCAGATAATTCATGTCAGGTCTTGTGAACTAGTGACATGCAAGAGAGAGAATGCAAAACACAGTGTTCTTGGGAGTTTCTGTTCTGCTGTAGCAGAGTAAAAGATATTTTTTTTAAAACCCCATTATTCATTAATGTTAAGGAAATGGAGAATATAAAAATTAGTGAGTTACAATTATGGTTATACTTTAAACTTCTTTAGTTTTAAGATACTAGAGAACATTAAAACATCACCAAAAGGAAGGAAGAAAATAATGAAAGAATTACTTATTGGGTTATTTTGTCATATATTAAACCAAGTCCTGAATAACACATTGAGGAAACGCATCCCAGCTGTACCTGTGAGATTCGGCAGCCACTTCTGAGATACATTAAAGCTCAAACAATGCTTGCGATACTTATGATACCAGCTTATAATTCACGTCAACTTTGATTAGCTTCTCAACCAACAGAAGAAAAGTGACTGCAACTCTATCCACTACAGAAGAAAACTCGCTGTATTACCAGCAGCTGCTTTCTTGCTCTTGAAGCAGGTGCCCCCCGCACCCCCTGAAAACTGGCTCAGTCCTACGTTCGTTGTGACGTTCCTTTGGATTTATTCCAAAGAACAAAAATCCTCTCTGACTTGCCTGCACTGCCAGCTCATCAGCTAACCCAACTGTACGTGGAGCTCACGCCTGACCCTGCGCCACAAGCACGGCAAAGGCAGGAGCAGCTGCGCATCACCTCATGGAAGCGGGAGGGAGAAGCAAGAGGCAAGTGCACGCTGCAGGGCTGGCCGGGCAACTGGAGCTTCACGTGGTTAACGCCTAAGGCAGAACCCCATGCCTTCCCGCAGATGAGCCAGTACTAACAGCTCTGGGGGAAATACTGTCTTTAAAGAAGGTGCCATTTCCCCACAGTGGCGTTTCCGAGACTGGCTCGTACCGCGGCGCACACGTAGCGTTAATGTTTACGTTACAACTTGAAATTTGCTCAAAGCCTGAATTCCATGGATGGCGCATTTTCAGTCAAAGCTTTGGCTTTGCCATCGGACAACCAGCATCTCATCAGGCCGCGACTTCCCCCTCTGCAAACACGCTTCTTCCCGAAGGCTGCCGTGCCGAACTGTGTCCTCCGCCCTGCAGGCACCGGCCCCGGTACCGCCAGCCCCGCTTGGGGCACACGCTCCGTTAAACGCAACTGAAGTAGAAGCAAAACCAAAACCATCCTGGTTTTCCACCGGCGGCAAGTTTTCAACCTAAGCATTACTTGGCAAAGCGTGTTTCCAAGCGTGCAGCCCCAGGCCACCGCACCGGGCTCCCGCCGCCGGCCGCCCCCAGCCCGCCCCGCCCCGGTAAGCGGCCGGGGGCCGGCAGCACTCACTCGCTCCTCTATCAGGTCGAAGCAGAGCTTGTTCTCGCTCGTACCCAGGTTCAGGATGCCCTGGAGGGGACGGCAGCTGCTGAGGGCGCCGCTGCGGGGGCGGCAGGCACCGGCCGGGCCCCCCGCCCCGGCCCCCCCCGCCCGGCAGCTTTCCGGGCCGGGGCCGCGGGCCCGGCCGCCCCCCGCACCTGCGGGTTGCGCTCCCGATCGAACGGGTCGGCCACGTAGAGGGCGAAGCCCGCGTCCAGCAGCCCCGGGGCGCCGCCGGCGATGCGAGCGCCGCGGGCAGACAGGGCCGGGGCCGGGGGCGCCGCGGCAGCCCCGTCCACCCGGTCGCCGCTCATCCTCCGCCGCCCACCACCGCGCTCCGCGGGGGTCCCGCAGCGTCCCGCCGCCCCGCCCCGCCGGGAGCCGCCCCCCAGCCCCGCGGCGAGGGCGGGGAAGGGGCCCCGCGGCCGCCGGGCCCCGCGGGGCAGCAGCAGCATGGCGGAGCCTCCCACCAGCTCCGCGGCCGTACAGGGCGCTGGGAGCGGCCCGCGGCTCCGCAGCCGCCGGGGCACGCCGGGAGGCGCCCGGGACCAGCTTCTGCTGCGGGGCGGCCGGGCGGGGCGGGCGCCTGTGGGAGGCCGCGGCCGTGTTCTCCCCCGGGGGCCGTAGAAAAAAGTAAGTGTCAACACACTGGCTGCAAGTGTTACTTTCTACAGATATATTTAAACCCCTGCTTTTTAATTGAAGAACATTTTTGTCTTTTAGAAATAAAAAATGTCTTTTAGGCATTTAGGAAATAAGAAAATCCTGGGAAAAGGGTGTGGGAAAAAGGGTGTTAGAAAAGGGGTAAGAGTTGGCTCATGGCGAGTACTGAAACAGTCCTGCACCGAAAAGCGTTTTAGTACCTAAACAAGGTCATGGTGCTGGAGTTACACAGTTATTTGCCAATGCACTGTTAAAGTATTGTATTAAAGTAATAAGTATTATTAACTGTATTACTGTTATATATTACTTGGCAATAATGAGGGAAATGGAGAGTAGCCCTGAATCTTTTAACTACTTCATCTGAAGGATCCAAATATCTTCCCAACGGAAAAATGGCACATTTTCTGTGAGGATGGCTTTAATCCTAGTGGTGCGTATACTGGAATTGCATAGTAACAGCATTGACAGGATTTTGTGGGTGTTTTCACATATTTTTTTCACATATTTTGCTTTTGATTCGGCAAAGCTGTTGCTCTCTGGAAGGAAGGGAAATGGCCCAGCAGCTGTATGACCCTGGCAATCCCTGAGGTACCAAAATGTGGTGCCAGCACCCACCTATCCCCTGGGTCTCCACAAGATAGTACTGTTACAGCTGTGCCTAAATTGCGGGATAATAATTACTGCAGAATCGTAAGAGTTGGTTTTGTGTAAACAATGAAGAAAGAGGTCAGCATCTTGCACCTAGGAGTCCCAAACTGACTTCTTCCCTAAGGTATCACACTTCACTAAACTGTCACAACCAATACAAGCTGCTAAAGACTTTTGGAGACTGGTGTGTGACAGCACTTCTAAAACATGCAAAATCTGCCCTGGTTATCTAATGGCAGCTGACGCGACACCACTGCTGTACAATGCCACAGGAAGGCAGCGTACTGAGGTACGTGCAAAAGCCCCACCAGCTGCTAGAAGATACAGAGGAGACAATTTTTCACACTTTATTTCTGTTAGTCTGACTTAACGCTTGTGACCAAATACTAGGAAACTGATTCAGCAATTCTCTACCTACCACTATGTGAGCATCTGAAAGCATTTCATCCTAGATCTCCTTGCTGCATCACTGGCACAGCACACTGAACCTTAGCCAACAGATTTTCATGTCAGTGCACAGATCAATTGTGACAGATTGTTACCATTTGGTCCCTTTTATAAATAGGAAAACTACAGCAACTGAGCCTTAAAGCAAGATTTGTACCACTCCAACCCTGTTGTGCACTTACTAATCAAAGAGAGAAATAACCTACTGGACGACTTGCTAAAAAGCTAAAGCAGATTATAGAACTACGTCTCCACATTTGTACCTGAGGCAAAACTGCGTATTACTTAAAATGCTGAACTTCTTGTGTATTACAACAGCTTGCACTGAGGTCAAACACATTATCATCATGACCAAGTTGTCATCTCCCTTGTGCTTCAGATGCAAAATATTTCACTTAACCCGTGCTTACATCTGATGCCAAGGTCATGCTAACTGGTGGCCTATTTTTAAGAGGGCACAGTAAGTGCAACAGAGACTCTACAGACCCCTGCAATGAAATGTGCTGAAGGAGTGCCAACCTGACAGACCTCTGCCAAACCACCTCGACAGCCCTGGCAGAGGTGCTCAAGTGGCAGCTGTAAATGGATTATTCCCCGATAAGAATGAGAGAATGAATCACTTACCTGCCAACTGAGGTTGACAAACTGGAGTCCAGTCCCCCAGCTTCGTTCCATAGGGTTAATGCTGCAAATACCAGCCTAACTCATGCAAGAAATTCTGTTCTGCTTCTGCTCTCTTCCAAGTTCCTGCATTCCTTACAATTTTGTGATTGCTATCTTAACTCCCTGGAAAGTAGGCTTCACTCCCACGCTACTAGATGAGCTTAGGACGTATTAAATAATAAACACCTTGTGCAATAATACGGCATGTATGTATTTTACTATTTTCATAACAGCTAGGAGTTATGAAATAAATTAGGCAACAAGTAAAATGATAAATTAGATTCATAATATTAAAAAGGCCAATTATATGTTCATGTTTCATATGTATACATATATATGTATACACACACACACCCCCTCAGTTAATTTGAGTAAAATACCCTGTGATAAAACTAAATTAATACAATGCTTTTGTTTTGAAATTATATTTTAAAAGATTTGTTTGCTTTTGGGCTGGAGAAATTTACTTTGCTTCCTTAATGCCAGAAGAGGAGGAGGGAGAACTCTTTGCATTGTGTTACATGTAGATCGGTCCACACAAAATTTAAGACTTGTTTGGGTGAACTAAATCCAAAGTACTTTTCAAACCTAATGTAAATCATCAAATTTGTGTGTTTTTAACCAGGTTGCTAACTGTCATGCTTAAAATATTGTCAAGCAGACTTCTAGCTGGTGATGTCTATTATGAAACATAAGGCTAATGCAATCTAAGCCTCAGCAAACATTGCTTATCTTTTAATTTGACTTCAAATGAGGTAGGAAATATTTTCTATTTTTTTCTCTTTAGAAATGGTGCAAAGTTTGATTCCTTAAGACGCAGAAGTTATACAATAAATACCCTACAAAGTTTTTACTGGACAACAGAAATTCTGTTTCCCAAATAAACAACAAACATTATTTATGTCAGCATCCCCAGTTCTTGGAAAAATAAGTCTGGCAGATTTTGATTATTAGGAATTACCAAATTCTAATACCCACATTCAGACACATGAGCCTTTCAGTAGAGTTGACTGCACTGATTAAATCAGCATTTAACAGAATTAGAATTGACCCGCTATCTCATTTTTTTCCCAAAACTTTTTCCAGTCAACATAATCCAGCATCGTGGATTTCCCAAGGCAGTATTTGAAAAAAATATTTTGTGTGAGCTCAAAATGCCACTGCACTAATAATCGTAGGAAAAAAAAGATTACAAGAAGCTGATAAACAAATAACTTACATCCTGAAGGCCAGAAATGCCCAAAATGAACTACTGAACCTAGAAAGTTAAATTGAAAAAAAAGAACCATTAAGTTTTTGAGTTCTAATACACAAACAAAGCAGAGCAAGTAGTTATGGCTTGCCAGCTGCTGCACTTCATTAGCAGTATCAATGATTTTTAGCCCTCATCTGTTAAAAGATAAAGTACCTTGTATTTACCGCAGTGTAAATGTGAGTTGCCATGGAGCATCTGACAGGGAATAACTTGCTCCTTTGCAGCAAACTGCTCATCTGTGCAACCACTATTCATACTCACCTCTACAGCCATTTAAAATAAAGTGGCCAAGGGGAAAAAAAAAAAAAAATAATTACATTGTTATATAAGAAAGATGAACTCAAGTTTAGAGGCAATCTAGGCTATGGCTCCAATGCTAAACCCACTTTTAAGAAGCAAGTGTGATGTTAATGACATAGTGGGATTCAATATAGTAGAGCTTTGTAGTAATGCAGTAAGAATTTTCAGTTTCAAAACCTTCTGAAGCAACAGTTAAGCACGAGTAAAAAGCAATAGCTCACCATAAATGAGAAAATCAGGGTTATTAACTGCTATAAGCTAAGACTTGTATTGTATCAAGACCTGCAGTATATACGGGCTTCACCTGCACCAGGCTGCAAGAATAAACATACAAATCATGTATTCTTTGGGTTATTTGCTGGCACTGAGAATAGGAATTACCAGTAGACAGCAGTGAACAATATAATCATACGGTCAATACGATGGGTTCTTCTGATTACTGATGTAGCATGATATATGAATGAAGTAACAAATTGAAAAAAATATAGTGGGACCATATAATCAAACATATAGAAGCAACTTCTGGAAGGCTGCTGCTACTAATGTACCTGAAGAAGTGATCAGAGGAAGCCTGGACATACTATGTGATCATGGAAAGGGTAATAATGCCCAATGGCTCAATGCAATACAGGTGTGAAAAGGCACATAACAGCTATGAAAGACCACCAAAACCCCAAAAATAATAATAATAATTTTTAAAAAAAATCAATGTTTTCTAATTACCTCAGGTATGTAAATAGTAGGGAAGGAAAATTAGTGAAAAACCAAGCAAGTAAAACTCTCCAATAATGGCAAAATGCTGTGAAAGGGTGGCACAGACTCGTGGGAAACATCTCTAGCTTTCTTCCTTTCCTGTTCCTTCCTTGTTCTTTCCTTCTTTCCCCTTCTGTTAAGACCTGCTTATCTACGTATCAGCTGAGGAGAACAACTCTAACAGCCTTCATGTAAGATGGTAGTTGTGAATAATTTCTGGGTGTAACATCAGAAAACTTCCAAACATCAGAGATGTTTCTGAACAGCCTCCAAGAAGAAAAGATGGGGATAAGAAGATACAATTTTTGTGAAATGCAATTGATATTTTTCTGAATAATAAGCAGTGGCAGAAACCAAGACACAATTATCTTGGTTTGTCTTTTTTTTTTTTTCCTGTAGTTTTTCTGGAAGTATTAATCTAATTACCTACCAATAAACACATGAAGTAGCACTCTTCTCTAAGCCCTCCAAAGGCCATTAGAAAATGGTTTTATAGATTTTTTTTAAAACATTTTCACCATTAGATATTACAATTTCTTCAAACAGAATCTTTTTGTTGTGAGGAAATAAACAGGGATAGGAAATCATTGTTATGTTTTGGCACCTATACTGATAAAAAGCAAAATTTAAAATTTTATGTGATAAACAACTGGACAGAACATAACCAATGTTCTCTCAAAAATTTAATACCACTCTGAAAGAAGACTATTTTCTTCAAAATAAAATATGATGTAATTTTACAGCATGTAAGTTTAAAAGAAACTTATCTTCAACTTCTGTGTTAATAAATCCATGTGAATATAAATAATCTGATTTAAATCACATTTGTCATTCCTAGTTACAGTTTATCAATTACAAGTAAATACAAGTTACTATGCTAGAGTAATTTTTTGTCCTGGTCTGAGTGTTGAGCCAACTTGTCCTTTCCTCTTCTTGGGATTCTGAAAATTATCATACCTGGAAACAGAAAAAGGTATTAGCAAATTCTTATGAAACTCCCTTGTTTGCATATGCCTTTTCAGATGTACATTAATGCAACACAGAACTATAGATGTTTAAGTATGTTTTTATGTAACTGAAAAGTGCATGTCTTCTCAGACCTGGGGGAGTCTTCATCCACAGACCTGACTGAGAGCTCTCTACAGGGCTTTTTTTTTTTTTTTTTTTTTTTTTTTTTTTTTTTGAGGGGACAGGACAGATGTGGGTGGGACAAGGAACAGAAGTGGACAGGGTGGTATAGACTCCTGGGAAGCATCTCTCATTCTCCTTTCCTGTCCCTTCCTTCTCTTTCCCCTGCTATAAGACCTTCCCTTATCCATGTATCAGCTGAGGATGACAACTCCTTAACAATCTTTATGTCAGAATAACCCCATGATGAGATCACAGAACATCCCTGTACCAGTTTCCAGCTTTTCCAAGTCTAAGGAGAAATACTCGCCTCTTCAGTATGTTTATACTTCCACAGATGATTGTGTGTTTCCCAAACATGGCAGCTACAAAGACCACTATGGAGAGACAAAATCCAGCCATTTGAAAGTATGAGGGGCTACCATTCAGTGAGAGCAGGAAGGGCCTAGCTCTGAGTCTTAAAGAATCAGTGCCTTTTCGTATTGGTATAGGTCTTAACATAATACAAGGGTTTTCTGGTCTGTGATTACAATTTCTAGGTCTTATGTTAATAAAAACAATAAAAGACAACGCACTGGTAACATATTTTCCCTTTCCCAGTATGTAATTTAATATTCCTGAAAAAAACTGCCGTCAGAAGCTATTCAACTCCACTGCCGTTCCCCACATTAAATAACTATTGTGTTTCTGATGAATAAGGGCTGTGAAAATACCAAATCTCCACTGAATTCACAATTACTAAAACGTAATACTTACAGTTCAGTAAAATTCTTCCAGTCATCTTGGCTAATGGATGGTCTTATACCCTCAAGTGCAGCCATCAGATGGGACTGGGTAATAATTAAACTGTTCTTGGCAAGCACGGACTGATTAAGGGTGCTGTCCTCCTTGAAAACAGAACCATGAACAGACAATGGAAAATTACCACAGAAACATGGTGCCATGAATACCAGTAACTCTGGAACCTCCCCATTACATGTACAGACAAATGTATTATAAATACAACCACAACCCCCCACCCCCTTAACAACACAGAAACAACTATTCTGTCATATGAATGCAACATCTGGCATATTTTCATCTTTGCTATTTTTGTTACGTTACATATTATTGCAGAAGTTATTTATTGAAATACCAACAAGTGTAGGGGAACAACAGAAAAGCTTTAAGACTAAATAATTGAAAAAACTGCCATACCCCATTCTTGCTTCTGTGATTGGCTTTGATAGCACTGATTTCTGTCCTCAGGTGCTCTGTTTGCTGCTCCTGGTTATTTTCCAGGTAGTCTTCTTGAGAAGCTGTTCTAAGCATTGAAGGTTGTGATGATGCTGTGTCTCTCTGCGTCACACTGATAAAATCATGACTTAGGGAGTTTGGTCCAGATAAACACAAAGAGCTCTAAATTGACCATAAGAAGAAATAATTACCTCATTATGGATCCAAAAGAGTAATTCTGCCATTAAGATTTAGCCTACAATTCAGTATAAGCTTGCCTCCACTGGCAAAAAGAGTATTTTCTCTTATAAAATATATCACATAACTTTTTGAACAGAAAGATGTAGGTTAATTTGCCAAGGTGTTTGGGGAAGAGTAAAAGTTTCAAAGTGACATGTTTCATGTTCGGAAAAAATCTAAATATTTTTGCAATGGCCTATCTCAAAAAGAATAAAGGTCTACTAACTCTGTTGTTTTATGTACATATGAAAATCAGTGGTTCAGAAATCTGGGCAAATTTATGTAGTTAAGCTTTGAAATTCCTCATTATTTAAATATTTATCACATCCAAATTCTCTGTCACTTGATAAAATATGCAAGTTTTAAGTTCAACAACTTTAAAGAGATCAAGGTCCTTGTAACCTTGCTGAAAAACTTTCACACTCGGAGGAAAACTGAAGTCTCTAAAGATGCATTATAGATGACAGCATTCAATTTATGTAAGATAAAGCACACAAAAGCACCTTAGTGCTCAGAAATTTGTTTTCCAATGTCAACAAGCAATTTTTTGCTTTAAGAATCAATGCCATACACTTTTGAATTAAAAAAAAAAGCGTAACAACCTTGATAACTACTTGTAGTAGTAGTTCTGCAACAGATTTTGAAAATTAACGTCCCGTGGATCACACATGAACTCTGAGGTCGTATGTTCACCATAAGGAGCTCGAAGACAGCATGTTCTGTTTTGCTTACACAGCAGCTGCCAAGGAAGACAAGCTGGCCAGCTGATCACTACGCACATGCTGGGTAGCCAGCACATTCCTGTCTGCAAGCTAGCCAGAGAATGTGCTGCCCTCTGTGCAATGTGATACTATAACAGGAATTCTGCTTCTTAAAAGCAAGGATGGAAGCCGAAGTTTACTTCTGTTATTTACACAATTCCATGGTCAGATTATTCCATTAATACACACACTATTGGAAACTGAAAAACGTTGGCTGATTCTTAAGATTCTGACTGAATCCTTGAAAACTGAATGGTCATTGTTTAGTAATAAAACTAAGTTAAAACAAAACCAAAAAACAACAAACAAAGTAAAAAACTGTTTTAGTACTGAAGTTTGAAAGGCAAAAAGCCATTGGACCAGACAGTAAGATCTAGTATGAATACAGTTTGCTTTATTATAAAGTATTAAGCAGTATATTTGGGGATTTTGACTTTGAAGTCCTGCATAGTTGCAGAGAAGTCCATATTGTATTTTGTCAGATGACATCCCTCCATCTGCTGCCACACCACGGACAAGATACAGGCTAAAGACAGTTTGAAAGACAAAGCAGACATAATTGTATTTATAAAACCGCACCACTTGCCTAGTTCAGTTTTTCTGCTTCACAAGTGATAATATTTAGAAATTTCAAAATAGGAAGCGAGTAGTTTACCAGTTCTGAAGGAGTTCCATTTCCCAGCTCTGATTCATAAGAGCTTCCAAAATAAAGACGATACATATTGGACCTTGGATCTTCAGGAAGCAAGTCAGACATGTCTAAAGAAATAAGAGATTGCTCTAGCCCTGCGTCTCCATCTATTGCTGAATCATCTGAGCCACTGCTGTGGTTTAGAAAAACCATGGAAGAGAGACTGAAGTCACTATCAGAACTAGAACCAAAATCCTGTGACAAAGAACAGAACATTAGAAGTGTTAACTCAGAGCCAATTGCAATCTGAAATACATTTAAAAATGTAATATACAGTGCGAGTGGAAGTATCAATTTACATTTGATTCTAGTATTCTGTCCTTCTCTGGGAGTGTATTTCTAAATATATTGCTAGGAAAATCCAATGCCTTTAAGCAGAACTTTCTGTCTTCACGCTAGAGAAGTACTTTGAGGAGAGAATCTTAAGGTTTTTATTTGTTTGCTTTGAACTGCCTCACTCCCTCAGTGACAGCAAGTGTTGGGAAACTTCATGCGCATTTTCTGTTGTAGAACTGTATCACTTCTGTCTCAACCATTCCCTCTAGGCAATTTAGTGTCTTGTGTAAAGTGCTGTAAGAGATTGTGGTAAATCTACTTTTACAGTGCCTAACTGCTGTACTCACCTTTAGTCACAGTCAACACATTTTAAGGATTGGTGTAGAAGTCACGGTTGTTGCTTTAGAATGGTGTCTGCAAATCTTTGTTTGTACACCCCTATCAGTAAAACATTTCTAAATACATTCCACCAAATAGATGCACATTTATTTATTTGTAATTTATATACATCTGCTATTGAAGTTCTAATATTTTCTTCCTGCACCTCAGTGGATTGTCTTGTGCACACCACTCCGGAGACAACTGCTTTAGATAATGGCCGCCTCTATCGATGCATAATCATCAGGTATCCTTAGAACTACTTACTGACGCTACAAGCGAAGGAATTATTAGGGAAGATATGCTGTAGATCCCTCCCTTCCAGTACTAAGGGCTGCATCCTCAGAGCCCCATCCCTTGGTAACAGAACCGGAGAAGTCTCCTTGCTTTTGCACCTCTGCCCCAACCCCTCCCTTTGACCACCAAGTAGCAGAAGCCATGCCTGCCCCTTTCCAGCTAGAACCAGAAGACCGGCATTAAAAATATGAGGAGAGGTGGCTGATTAGAGGTTAAAAGAGGAAAGGAACGGTCAGCCACGTAAGGGGTATAAGCCAGGGGTGCAATCCTGTACTTGGGAAGTGCAAGTATTAGCTGGTGCCTGAAAGACGAGCCAGAGCAGGCCGCTTCAGATACCCCATCTTCTCGCTGCTTTTCTCCTGACCTCAGGTCAAACTCAATCTGTTGGAGCAACTCTACAAAACCCACCAATTTCTTGCCTCCTCCATCATCTGAAATGTGTCACCTCAAAACTGAATTTGCTAGCTGGTCCTAAGAAACTGAGTGTGATACCTCCTATTGATCTGTCAGTCATTCCTCATAACAATGATGAGCAGATATAGCTACATAAATCTATTTAACATTAAACACCTACCATAAAATGGAAAAAAATTGTATTTAAGTATTTAAACTAGTTTGTTAAATTATTCCTACATTTTTCTGCAAAGATACTAAAACTTTAATTGTCTGTATACCAATATTGGAAAATTACATCTTATTAAACATAATTTTGGTTAAAAAAAAAAGGATAAAATTAGCCTTTTCAAACATATCAACATCAAAATAAAAAGGAGGAGAGACTTCTCTTATATCAGTGTTATTTACCTGTGTTAAACCTGAACCTAAATTAGTATGGATTGCCTCTAATTGGGCGTTGTACAACAAAGCTTTTAGGTCAGCCCCTGTGAACCGTTCTGTTTTTGCTGCCAAATCCTGAAAGTCCACATCGTTTGCCAAGGACAGGGAATGACTGAGAGCTTTTAAGATTTCATAGCGTGAATTCTGTAAAAAGGGAGAAAAAAGAAAAAGTCAATAAAGCAACCTATTTTCTTCCTTGTTCTGATTTCTAAATAGTGCTTTGGCCCTGTCACAAGCAACCTCCTATGCGAGGGAGGAAGGATCTTTTTTCAAGATGACATTACCCTAATAATAGTATGTATAGGACATACTGTATAGCAATTTTTAAAATATAGGCATACATTTTGTTACATTTTCTTGAAAAGTCTAAGAGAAACTGTACCAAATAAAGTATACAGAGAAATATATTTCCTTAAATATGCAGTTAATATCTGGGATTTTTATATATGCAATATATAAAAATATGACAGTGAACTCTGCTACTCACACAACCTTTTCCAAAGAGAAGTACGACTAAAGTGAAAAACTTATGTTTACCTGAATATTCCAAACCAGAAGTTTACAAGGAAAAAAAAAAGAAAAAAGGAAAAAGAGTACATCTGTGTTCTTAAGGCACAGATTCATCATCTTCATGTGTGTTTCAGAATTAAATTATACGGCATTTGCAAAATGTGCTAATCTGAAAATGAACAGCACTGGTTTTTTTCCTCATAAAATGGAGAATCAAAGGCACACATTGTACAGCCTCTAAGACTTGATCCAAAGCCTACTGAAACCAATGGGAATCATTCCTTTCCTAACTAGTGACGCATCTGACTTAAAAGAGCTTGAATATTCCAAATTAAATGTGGATAAAAAAGTGTGGGATCAACTGAATTTGGAATCAAACTACTCTGGAAAGCTTTAGGTAATTCAAGAGTTGGGTTGGGAATGGCTATAGTTCACTTCAAGCAAATGGCAAATCCACTGGATTCAAATTCAGAGAAAGACACAGAACATGATAAACACTACCCTGCATCCAAATTCTTTCTGCAACTAGCTTCCTTTTTTAATTTTATTTTTTTTCAATCTGCTATATCCACAGGATCATGATTTGGTCCTGCAGACTGTGGTAAACAGCCTTGTGTTTCCCTAGTTTTATGTGAACACATTGACACTAAAATCAGTGAATTTATACTGTTGTATTACTGGAGCTGGGCAAGCCAATCTGCTTGTACGGGTTTGAAATGCCACTAAATATAAAGAAAAGGAGAATAAACCCCATTAGTTTGATTTTTTTTCCTTGCCTCCGATCTAAAATGTTTTGTTTCCTCACCTGATCAGGAGGTGGACAGTACAGGCACTTATCCAGGCGACCTGGCCTTAACAAAGCAGGGTCAATCAAATCTGGGCGACTAGTAGCAGCTAGCACATAAACCCCTTTAGAAAGTACAGAAAAAACACAATTAACATCTGCTAAATTTTTGCATAAAAATGAGCACGTAGATGAATTATTACCTTGTAAGCCTTCCACGCCGTCTAACTGAGTCAAAAGTTGGTTGACCACTCTGTCAGTAACTCCTGTGTTGTCATGACCTCGGCGAGGAGCAATAGAATCAAACTCATCAAAGAAAACAATACAAGGCTTAGCTGCCTGAGCTCTGCAAGGCAAAAAAAAAAAAAAAAAAAAAGCAGCAATACTTAAATTCTATTTAAGTTTGGGTCACAGGTAAAACTGCTTAGAAATATTAAGGGTAATTGCTTTTTGCTTCAGAGAAGCAAAGATTCAGTTATCTTTAAAGAGAGAACATGAAATCTTTTCTGTAGAAATTAAGAGGTTCTGAAGAATTAGATTGCAATGGAATCACTGCTCATTTTTATAGCACATTTTGCACTTACTAATTTCTGAAATACTCAACTGTCATGTTAATATACATGAAAGTTCAAAAATCCAATCACTGCAGATCAGGTCTTGGCTTATGTACATCTAACAGACTGCCTACACTTCAAACTACACAAGAAGCAAAGGCTGTGTAGGGTATGTCTGTATTAGTGAACTCTGAGAATCAGTAAGGGCAGATTTGTAGTAACAACTGGCACAGAGGACCTTGATACCAAGTCTAGTATGAACCCGTATACTGAGTGTTCATTACTAGTTGACGCATTACTCAACGGTGTCCTGGAATCAGCTGGGAATGGAATTCTGCATGTGTTTTCCAAGACAGTTCTGTGATGTGGACCAATGCATGGTAAATGGAAAGAACTGGGAGTTCAGCTTCAAAAGTGCACTCCAATCTCAGCCAAAATGTTCAGTTCTTAAATAATGATGGTCAAGTTGAACTTGTCAAGATCTGAACATCTGATTCAGCACAACTAATCATATTTCAGATGCTTTTGTGATCTGATGCCATGTCTCTCCTAAGACAACCAAATTATTTCTTGGAGCTTCAACCAATAAAATTCATCGATAACATCACCAATCTTTACAAAACCAACCTGTAAAAGATATCTCTAACTGCTTGCTCACTTGCTCCAATGTATTTGCTGAGCAGCTCTGGTCCCTAAAAAAAAATAAAATAAAAATTTCATGATTTGTTTCTTAGTTTTAATGTGTGATTCAACATCAGCCTACATTTTATATACTACAGTGAATTTTCTTGCAGCCAAGAATGGCATCTCTGAACAGAAGAGCTGAGTGGTCTAGATAAACCAAAAGAATCTCTGAAGCACTCCAACTTATTTTAAAGCAATAATTTCTATTTTTCTACTATGACAGAACATATGTTACAGTATCACAAGGCAATGGCTTACACTGTATTTTGAAAATATGTTTAAAATGCATTGCTTAACTTCATTGTCCAATGGAACCAAAATCCAGGATCTTTTTATAAAAAATGGGAAACTAAGAACATCTAATTAAATTTTATAATTCTACCTTATGAATAATTATAGATATATAAAAAAAAATTCCCAGTAATAAAACTGTGATGTTCCAGAAGTCAGATGGTAGGATATCCAAAGATATACCAAATTTTAAATGTCAGTTTCTTACTTTGGAATTTTGCCATCACAAATACTCAGAGGTATTATGTTAAGCTGTTTCATTCAGTTAATCAACTGAATCAATCAAACTTCATAATCTTGCTACCTTGATGCTGATGAAATTCATTCCACTTTCTCGAGCAATTACTCCTGCTAACAGTGTTTTTCCTGTTCCAGGTGCTCCATACAGCAAGACTCCTGATCTCTGTCGTATGGGCAGGTTTGCAAATAATTCTGGATACTGGAAAAGAGTTTCAACAAGACATATTCTAAAATATGTAATTATTCTGCAGTGCACTGTAATATCACTGACTAGTGTTAATTTCTGTCTACGCCTCCAGTTTTTTTAATCCACATTATTATCACAACAGCTCATCTGGGCTTGTGTACTTGAGACTGAAGCCTAGGAACCCACTTCATATGTACTTAAAATACAAGTAAGTGGCATTTTCTACTAAGAGGAAACAGGACAAAACAGGAATTCACTAGAGCTTTATAAAGCCCATATTGGCACTTCTGAATTCTTATTTTAATCACTGACTGATATGATCAAATTATATAAGTATACAGTGAAAGATTCTGTCCATTATACAGAAAACTGTTCGGTCATTTCTCTGAAGACTGAAATGGATGGCTCATCTCAATGCTTGATGAAGTCTTAAGGAAGGCAGAAAGCTCAAAGCAAAATAAAGGGGAATCATGGACTGGCATTAATCCAAAAGAGAATACTCTAGCAAAAGTACTGCAGAAGACAGCTGAAAATGTTATCATCACAGAGCCTAATCACAAACACTGCAACAGAGCACGGAGCAAAGATGATGTCAGCAGTACTGCAACACTTGATCTGCAGGAAAGCACAAGCCATTGCCGTTTGTATTTGGAACAGGGCAAGGGAAGGAGAAAGAGTCTTTCAGTAGCTGAAGACAGCTGAAGACTGGGAAGTTACAAAAGTAGCTTAAAGTCACACCTGTTGTCTTTCTGTCAAATACTGTATCAAACCTTAAAAATCATTCTTCTCCTGCTAACATTATGTACAAAATTCAAGTAACTAATTAAAAAAAAAAAAACAGCTTGTCTACCTTTGCAGGTAACATGATGGTATCCATAAGTATTTGCTTCACATCTTTTAAGCCACCAATCTTGTCCCAGCCAATGTCTTTAGGTTTATGAAGGTTGACATTTCTCAGAGCTAATGGAGTAAAATCTTTTAGAGCTTTCTGAAAATCCACAGTTGACAGAATCAATTCTACTTAAAAAAAAAAAAAAGAAAAAAAACTGAACAAAAAAAAAAGAACACACATCCTACCAGTAACAAATTCCTCACAATATGTAACAGTTACATACATTCTAAACATAAACCATAAAAAAAATGCCTTTTTATTTCTGTATTACTCCACAGGTTCTGGATGACAGAAGCAAGGCTATGAAGTAAGAGATTTTGTTGTCAACGTACCACCATTTTGAAATGCATTCTGGTTGGAAATACTGGCATGAATGGCACGATCAACCAGCATAGTAAAATCTCTAGCAACAAAACCTTCCGTTTCCTTTGCAACACACTGGAGGTCAAGATCAGAGAACTTCTTTACATCAGAATTCAGTTTCATTTTTATTATGGAATACAGCATTTCACATCTTTGCTTCTGAAAAATAGAATTATGCAGCAAGCGTGTATTACTAGTCTCATATGAATTTCAGAAATTCAGAAAGTAAAAACATACGAGTTACTAAAATTTCCTTAAATATTTACATGTCACCAAACCTTCCAATAACAAAATCTGAGCAGGCACGAAGATAAACAGAAGTTAGTTCTTCAGGTGAATTTCAATAAATTCACCAGTTTTATACCCTTAAATGTTTACCTCACCATAGCTATCTTACAGCCAAAAATAATAATGTAACAACCCTCCACGCCCCAGATTTTATAGTTTTACAACCAGTTTTTCTGTTTCACAGAAAAAGGAACATCCTTCGTTTTGCCAATTTGAGCAGAATATATTTGAGATTAAATATATTGCATTATATTAAAATACATCAGATAATTTTCTGTCTTTTGAGATCCTGACTTTTCCAGTGATGTCTCATCCTTATTAATTTTTTTTATTAAATCATTTTTGTATTAAAAATAATAAAAGTAGACTTGCAGGAAGTGGGAGAAAGCTACACTATATCTAATGCAGAATCCTCTCCTCAGTTCCTTTTAATTGCTATCCTGGACAGCAGACCAGCAGGCAGGAACAACTGTGAAATACAAATGAGTTGCCATGTCTGTGTCATGTCTTTAGGGCATGCACAGGTAGAAAGTGTCAAGTCTTCTGCAAAGAAGTCATACTGGTTTTCCTTTTCGGTTTTCAAAATGAACCATAATCAAAAGTAGAGCGATATAATTAATATAGAAAACCAACCCAAACCCTTCCCATAAAATTAACATTTAGTTTTAGGAACGTTTTAAAAAAATACATGTTATAGGGACATACTTATTCCTCTGAGCAGTGAAAAAACACACTCATGTTTAATCTCATTTATCTAACTGTAGTGACTTACATTTACTTTTTCAAAGCTGCTCCTCTAGAATACCCTTACAAGTAATAAGTGGGGGCAACTGGGAGTTTTCACTAGACTACTTTTATTCTTTAAAACCATTATAATGTCATATGTAATTTCTGAGGTATTTAAGTATCAGGAAATAACTTCTAAGACTTCCAGATATTTTTCTTATCTTTGGGTGTAACCTACTGTTTCTGCAGCTGTTCCTGTACTGTATTTGAGGTTGCAGGGAAGGCGAACAACACTAACCATTTTACCCAAATTTACCTGATCTGGAGATCGGATACATTTGAAGCATTGAAATATGTGAGTTCCTTGAGCTGAAACCAGGGAAGGATGTAAGGAGTGTTCAGACTGACTTGTGGCAATTAATGCAATCAAACTCCCCATGGAAATAACTTCTTTTATCAGATCTTTCAAAACTAAACACAGAAGACATTGCTCCATGAATTGCAAAATAACAAAAGATTCTGCATTTCATAATAGACATTTCTACTGTACTGGAGAGCAGCATTAGGGCACACAAAATGTAACATTATTTATTTGTTTTACTCCCATGTTTACAGGCTTTTTTTTAATCATAAAAAAAAAAAAGAGAGATTTATAGTTATTTTCTCTAGGACAGTACATTCCATTAATAAAATACCATCACAAGTGCTCTTTAAAAGCTAGATTTGTAACATCACTGATGATGTCTACCACAGGATATTAAACAAGGATTTATTTAATTTTTTTTGTGCGTTATGATCACTCTTCTAGAAATATTATTCCCTCCATGCAAACAAAAAAAGGGAAAGTTGTAAGATTGAAAATAGTTGCAAAGACTAGAAAATAAGCCGTCTAGGAAAAAATAATATATGGAAGTCAAAGAAATTATGGATACAAGGTGGATCTTCAAGGAATATTCTTTAAAACTCAAAGCTTCTGTTGTATGTATTATACCTGTAAATAAAGTAATAAGAAACACAAACACTTCTGCAAGTAACTTAAATGCAGATTTTTAAAAGAGAAATTATAGTAAGATTTGCTGAACTTCAAAAATAATTTAATTTAAAAATATGCTAACTCCCTCAAACGGAGCTAAGAAAGGGAAGGTTGTGGTTTTTTGCTGTGGCTTTAATTTTACATGAACAGAGTTTAATACAGCTAATAAAATAAAGATATTGATCACTTAAATTTTATTTTGCAACTTATCACTGCCTAGATTTTAGGGACTAAAAAGGAACTGTATATGGGATATCAAGCTACAACAATTACCTTATTTTTGAAATCTGTGGATTGTTACATTGTAAAATAAAACAGAACTTCTACAAAGTATACCAAGTAGGATGACAAAAACGTTAGTACACAGCTAAAAGAAGTTGGTTCTAAATATCAATAAGTACCAAATATATGTACCTCTGTAATTACAAATAATAATAATTGAAACCAGGATCAATATTAATGATATGTCAATTATAATACTGATCTTATCAGTAATTATCAGTTAAAGATTCACCTGTAATTTGTAAGCAATTGGAACATATCTGAGTGCACAAACAATATAAAAGGGAACCGAAAAGCCTTACAGCTGGCAGTGGTACTGACAACAGGCATTACCATCAGCAGCTGTGGTGTAAGTACCATTGGCAATGACTACTCCAAGCTCCAGAGTGAACTGTTCTGATTCTGCTAGTGGTCCACAAACGGTCTACATACCATGGTTTGTGAATCCCTGCCATGGAATACCACATGGTCCACAGGCAATAATGACAAACAGAATTGTCCAGGTAGGACAGTATGATTCAGGTGCAAGAAATTCTAAGTTGCATTATATTTTTATCCACAGGTACCACAATATTACCATAAGCAAGTCTATTGCTTTGAATGGTTTCAGGGCTGTTCTCATGCTCTGGTGTAGAAGGTACTCCAACAATGTGATCAAGATCATCCATCAAAAGAATAGATGGTTGCCTCCATGCTGCCTCTAAAAAAGCTTCTTCCACATTTTTCCTTACGTTTACTAATCTTTTTCCTAAAACAGAAAATACAATTTTAATGACAAAACATATGAGGGAAAAAAATCATCAGACTGACCACATCGTGCTCACATAATACTACAATGTTTTGATTTGTGTAGCTTAACTTTACTCCTGTAAAATCCAAGTACCAAGATTAAAGCAAAGTCAGCAGTTCAGTAAAGAGACCATATCTTCCATGTAAAAAAAGTACTAGAAGGATCCACCTGTACTAAAATTATATTAATCATCTTTCACCAACCACTATAGAAGTCTACAGGTCTAATTCCTAGACAGTTAGAGCAATAGCAGCAGCATTCTAAATTAGCTACTAAGGAGTCCTGCAATTAGAAGAATTTTTCAGAGTGCAGGACCTAGCTCTTTATCAATCTTTCCCTTTTTCTCTGGAGCAAGGAGCTTGGCAGGAACTTAAGAAAAAAAAGGAGTATAGCCATGCAATACAAGGACTCTGTATGAAAACAGTTGAGTATTCTCTGCCTCTATAACATCAAGATTATTTAGGAAAGCCAGCAAGTGAAAGACTAAAAAAAAGCCTTTTTTGTCCTCTTCCATCTTTGGTGCAAACTACTTATTTCGAACTCACAAAACCTAAGGATTCATCCATCTCATCATCATCATCTATAATGATGAGTGTTAGATGACTATTGCCAACATATACTAGGTTAGTAAATATGTCATCATAAATCAGGTTTCAGCTGGTTGGTTGATCTTTCTTTGGTGCCTGTGTCATCATTTCACTGAGTAATACAGGTAATCTTTAATACTTATGATTTGTTAATGTAACGTTTGTTCCAGCTAGCACAGCCAAAAAAAAACATAGTTCAACTTGCAACTTCTTCCTGTTTTGCAATAATTAGAAATAAGCATGGCAAGCATGGTTTGAATTTGGTGGTGGTACATGGGACAGAAACTGATAAAAGTGTGAAATAAGCTTACAGCAGCTGTATTTTCATCAGGCTGAGAAAGATGCTTATTGCAGGGCATCAAATATCCTTGCAAAAGCAGTAATAACACTAGAGAAATTATGCAGACTAAATATAGCAACTTCATAATTGTGCTTCTTCATCATACAGCAAACATTTGAGATATATAAAAAAATATTATCGTACCTCTTAAAGCTTTACAATCGATTACTTCTACATGAGCGTCCAGTCTATCAAATGCTTCTTTGCAGATGGCCTTTGCTAATGTTGACTTTCCACTTCCCTACAAAAATAAATGTGAGCTAATGTAAATCGACAGAACTAGCTCCTTCTGTTTTTGTCACAGAATGTACCGGTTAACAAGCTGAGAAAGCTGTACACACACTGGTTTTATTTTCACCAGGTATATATGAATGCTGTCTTTATATCACTTGGTAGAGACCAAAGCCATAGAGCAAAACAAGTATAAACAAATTCAAGAGTGGATACATCCACTGCAGAGAGTGCTCTGATTCCACTGAGTTCAGTGTTAAGACATCTGTTAGTTTCGGTGGAATATGACCTTAAATGGATCACATAAGAGGCAACAGGAAAAGAAGCATATCAACTCCACTGCCATTTTATGTTAGAACACAGGAGAAAATACTATACTCTTATTTTCATTCAAATATTTCAGAGACATGATGTGTTTATTATACTTTGAACACAAAGTAGATTAATTCCCTAGCTGCATTGGTAGCAATCTTTAAAACTTACATTATATATA
Organism: Falco punctatus; assembly: GCF_963210335.1. Lineage (NCBI taxonomy): Eukaryota > Metazoa > Chordata > Aves > Falconiformes > Falconidae > Falco > Falco punctatus. The sequence continues at coordinate 76,276,169 of NC_137583.1, forward strand.
TATTTATACATACATGAAATATGAATATATATTTATAAAGTGTGCATATAATGTATGTATATAATATAATGTTTTATTGAATTAATTCTGTTCAATTAACTGCTCTTTCTTCAGCTTGTTTGTTAATTCTTTGGAATTCACGAAGTATCAAAGAAAACTAAGAAAAACAGTTTTGTAAATAGGGAAAACAACCTGGGGGGGTTTGCAAGTAGAGAGTAGTGAGGTGTGTACCTTTCCTCCTGTGAGAAGCACCCCTCCACTTCGCAGTCCCACAGCAACAGCAGCCAGCTTTTGAGATAAAGGACGCCCCAGAAGACTGTGGCTTATGTGTTCAAATGAGGATGTTCCTAATTTGTCCAGTCCCCTGCAGAGCAAATAAAACATTAAATGGCCTAGGGTAGCATCAATACACGTGATGTAAATAGCAATGGCCTGCCGTATGGTGAAGTTTCAATGCTGACACATTGTGACATACTTCACCTTTTCAAGAAAAAGCTAAAGACAATTCAGTATGAAGAGACAGCAGCTTTATTCTGCAGTGGTGACACAGGGGACACGGACAGATATTGCAGAAGACTCCCACAATGGCAAGGTTACCTAGTCGTTGTACACCATCCTAGCACGAGGTAGGTCTCAGAAGGTAAGAGCTCACCATCTTTTGGGACTTCACCTGTTTGAGTGGCTGAGTAACAACCTACTAAGGAATGTTAACAAACCAGTAAAAAAAACCCCAGGAGCATGCCTGGGTTGGAAAACTCAGGCTTTTCAGAAATAAAGCAACACATAATTGCTTTGAAGACATCCTTATCCTGCACCTGTCCTAAATCTTTGTAACTTTCAACACAACAATGCTCCTTTCAGATCCACAAACAGCAAGGCTATCAGTTTTGTATTTCAACTTTCTACAAAAAGTGTTGTTCCATGAAAAATGGAATGAACAAATGAATCCTGGTTTCTAACATCCCTACCCTATGACATCCCACCCCTACCACAATACCCCCACATCAATTCCCATTCCCTCCTCAATAATAATATGCTCAGTTGCTTTTCAAAATACCTCAGTAATATCCTCAGTTGCCTTTCACAAAGCTGATAGCATACTACCACAACACTCCAACTCTCTCACGTCCCCTCTGTCCCATCCCTACTCGAAGTTTGCTACGTGGTACCACTGTCTTCCCTTATATCAATGAGCACAGCTTTGCATTATTACTTATTTGCTGGGAGACAGCATGTCCTATGGCTAGTTCCAGACTACACCTCTGCCACGGGCCACCTAGCAGGTTAACTGAGTAGCTGTTGAGTTTGAAGGGCACATTTTACCCGCGGCGTATCTCAGTACAATATGTTGTACTTGGCATCATTAGTATTTCTTCTGAAACTTAGGCAGTTCTGAGACCTCCCATCCTACTGTCAGACATGGTGAACTTTTCAGAATGTGAACAGCTTCAGTCACATTAAGTTTTCTATTCACTGCAGTAAGACTATTCAGAGGACAAAATTAACCATTTACGTTTACTAGGATAAGGTCTGAACCTGGCACAAGGCAAAAGGTGCAGAGATTTTTTTTTTAGACCTGGCTTACTTTTCAAAAAAGCTGCATTTCCACCAATTTATTTATTTATTTATAATTCTCATTCCCATTCCCTCCCATGTTTTCTACTATGAAAATGTCTCACCCTAAATCGTTTAGTTTGTGGTAAGGAAGGTTCCTGTCTGTATCACATATAGGTGGCTGGCTGTCACCATCAGCTTTTCTAGTTAGAGGATGTAAAAGAACCTACAACAAAGGGAAGAGTTAGTACTTTACATTAAATATAACTACAGGAGAAGGGTATCAAAGTGACTAGCCATTTTAGGAATTGTGTAAAGAAAATGTTGCATGTATGCTCTGCTGAAGCTTACTGTGCTTGAAAGAAAGATGCATTGGTGAAATGACATAGATACAACTATTTCAAAACACAACCCAGTGTTTACAGTGATGTAACAACCTATGACTAGATGTTAGGCCAAGTGCTGTTTTCTACCACACTATGCAGCCCATCATCTCTTTCCCTACCTGTAACTACTTGTTCCTTCTCCTCTGCCCTCCCTGTTGTGCTGGCACAAGCACTTGTGAGGCAGGATAGTGAACTATACCAGGAGTCTGGCCTGGATGAAAAATAACCTGACAAAACACCTTGGTTTTTTTACCTGCATGGATTTTTCAGTCTAGTTCACTCTTGGCAGACAAACAGGGCTAACAGAGAGGTTCACAGATGAGAACAGGCTGGTAGGAGATGCTGGCACTGCTATTAAGAAACACATTTTGCCCCTTCATCTTAGCACCAGTCACTAGCACAATTTGTAGAAGCCTTCTTGTACTTCTCTACCACCAGTAGAAATAAAGCTAGTTTTACTTTTTTTTTGGAACAGGAATCCTGAATTTTGCAGAAAAAACTATATTCTAAACAGCCAGAAGAGGACACCTTAATTCTCCACTAAAATGTAACTATCAGTTTAAAAATGAAAACGTTATCTCACTCCTATAACCATAAGCCTGGGCTCATGGCCACTGGTTCAACCAGAATTATTAATGGAAACAGTAATCCTAATGTTAAATAGAAATATTTATTCTTCTGAGAAAGGAAAGACTGAAGGAACAGAAGGCACATGAATTATATGAAAGAGAAGGTAGTGTGAGCTTGGTAGGTTTGAATCTTTGTCAGAACTAGGTACTGTTCCTGCCAGATACACTGTGAAGTGATTTTACAGTGCTTTAGGCATTAAGGGAAAGATCAACAAAGTATAAGGACAGTATGTTCAGACTTGGACAGTACTAACATTCCTCTGCTCTAACTGATTTTTCTGAGAGTTTGATACAGACTATGAAATTCAGTGACAAGTGTGGCACGCCTGGAATCTTAGCAATACCTCAGGCTATAAAATAACATCTAAAGAATGCAAACATAATTTAATGAACAGTCTGACATTATTTACTTAAAAATGGAAACTAAATACATTATATATAAAAAGTAATACATTTTTAACAAAATATAACAACTTAAATTACTTGATACCTGATACTATGTGATATTTACTTGTATATTAGTCTTTTGCAGCAAACTGGGACTCAGTATAAAAACATTCTCAGACTTATTTTCTTCAACGTGCACAGGATGCACTACACTAAGGACAAACTCCTCCGTTCCTGTAACAAACCCAAGGAACAACTATTAAATTATATCCAAATAAATTCAGTTTTTATTCCTTACAAGATGGAACAGATTAGTGTCTTCTGAATTACTAAGATATAATAAAAAAGAAAGAGTAATAAATATTGATCATTATTAAAGCATAATTCATGCTTACAGTTTCAGTTTAAAGAGGTATCTGTTATGTTAAATGGTGTATACACATATTAAGTGGCATATTGCCTAAGTAAATTCCATAATGGACAGCTAAGACAGCTACACCACAGGACACTATTATCCTTCCTTACCTTCTTTAACAGACAGATCTATACAGCATGTGCTTGTCATTATCCACGGGTGATCATCAGTAGTGGAATCCTGCAGCCAAGAACTGAAAGCAGATTTAATATCATCTTCATGTATATCTTTAAGCTAAATAGGAAAAAAAAGAAAGAGGGAAATAAAACAGAACAAGGTGTTAGTAAGTAAAACTGTTTTCTTCCTCTGCACGAGGCATTTGTTTCTTTTATGGTAGCAGAGAGATGGAAGAAGATACAAGAATTTTATTTATTTAGAAAATGGCATTTTTCCAGCAAACACCATTTCTGTCAACTGCTCCATGGAAAGCATCTGCCTAGCCCTTGCTATGGCAACAGCTGAATCTTTCGCCACCTCTGAAGATTTTATCTTTGAAACACTGACCTGAGGGCAAGGAAAAGCCTTTATTCTTGTTTTACTTATCTGTATTGCCAGATCCAAGCGAACTACTCAGCTCCTGGGTTTGAATGACCACCCAGGGTATACACCAATATTGACCTATGACTTATTCTGGGTTCTCAGAATACCCCTCTCTTCCCTGTATAACACACTTCATATACAAAGAACCCTGCGCTTATCCGGGCACCACCAACAAACTTCAAGAGGCGGGCAAAGAGAGCAAACAGCTTACCCCTGATCACCCAGATACATGGAATAGGAAAAGAAATCAAGTCTAGATTGCGTATCTCTTGGCTGAGTTCCTAATCAGAGAAGCCTAATTCCTACCTAAAAAATGGGGAATCAACCAAGATCATGGAAGCAGTGTTCAGAAAAGGAATGGAAAGATACTGCTGTATTTCTTTCTGTGTTTGCCTGTTTTTTCCAAGAACTAAAAAATGTCAACTGAATCAGAAAGGAAAGAAAGGGAAGAATCTGTATTTAAAACATAAACCCACACAACTACTTTTAACAATTTTAGCAGATTACTGCCAGAATACTTCTGTTAATTCCAATATAAAAACCCAATGCTGTTCAACTATTCCTTTGTGGGTAAGAAACAAAATTAGAATACTGGGGATAAAGAACAAACTTGCATAAGCCCTGCTATGATGGGAAGCACTGTATTTAAGCTTTTGAAGGGCAGCTAAAATGACAAATCAGGCCAGTGTCACACAGAAACAAGAATATGGTACATGATGAAGAAATACGTCATTCCACAGCTACACCTGGCAGGCTGTAAGAACTGGTACTAAGTATGTTCTTACTGTCACAGATGCTCACTCTGAAGACTGGGTATGCCTCACAGGAAAACAGAGGGATTAAATGAGACAACTCTAGAAAATTAAATCTTCAGTACAAGGAAAAGAAAAATTGAAAGGAAGCATTAAAAGGAAGTAAAAACCTAAACAGCATATACAAAATTGTAATAATTTTACAGCAGTTTCTTTCTTAGAAATCTACTGGGCACTGCAATGTTTGAAGAGTATAAGCATGTCTTCCCCCAGAAGAATGAAAATGGGTATTTTTTCCTCTTTAACTCTGTAATTCTTTTTTCTTTTTTTGTGTTTTATTTTTATAGGCTTAAATGTATACACTGAACATTTGCTAGGTTTGAATCAGTATTAATGTACTGCAGGGGAGGGTCTGATGCAAAATTATTATCGATTATTGTTGCTGGTTTTACAGCAACTGTTTTATGTTTGAGACCTAATTAGACAGAAAAATGTATCTTTTCCCTACCAATGCTACTTCTCCTTCATGTCAACATCCTCTCTAATAAGACAGACATCAGAAATTTTCACAATTTGAGAATAACATTAAGTCCCTAGGATTTAAAAGGGACTATACAGCATTTGTCTAACAGCTTCAGGAAACCAGAAGTCAGAATCCAGAAGTTCTATTTCGTCCACCCTCTGTGATCTCTACCAATTCCTTCAGATAGAAAATTGTTACAGATAGCATGCCAAACTATTTGAAATATTTCCAAGTGCAAACTAAAATTTAATGGCTTGATGTTTACAGTATCATTCAACAAAATACAAAAAAGCATTACTAGATAAGCTTTAAGTAGATTACAGCATCTTCTTAATTTAAACTTACACAGCAGAAAGATAAAGCAATTATTCAAAAAAGACACACCTTTGGAATTACGTCAAACATGACAGACATCTTCTAAATGAAGAAAAAAAAAAACATAAAAAAAATCCCAACTTGACCAGAGCAACATTATCAGTTTTCCAATATAGGAACATGTACATGACCGAGAATATAAACTCACTAAGTTCTGTTTAGGTTGTAGTGTCAGAGATACAGGAATTTTAGGAATAGACTCAATTGACTTAATTCGGACTGTTGAATGTGTTTCGATATGTAGTTTTTTCCTCAGACCATCTGGAATCTGAAATATTTAAAATAAAAGCAAAGAAAAAAGGAAATATTAGAAAGTAAAACAGTTATAATATTGCATCTATAATACAACATCAGTTTCTTCATCACTAACAGAACTTCTAGATTTGACCATTGATCTGTCTGTTGGTTGTAATCTGTATAGAATAGAAGGAAACCATAAAACTGATGGTAGTGTCCAAATCTTGTTCTCTCATGCACACTTCTAATTGCCTTCTATCCTAATTGTGAAAGTGCTCACTATAGCTGATGGTCTACTAACTTCTTTAATAAAAACCCAAAAGGTTGAAAAAGAAGAATTAGGCGGAGTTCTTAGAACATTGTAAGAATGCTTTTAGTATAGAAGAAACCCAACAACTCTACCTTCATTTGCTGATTAAAATTAATTTTACATGGGCAGGTAAACATAAATAGGCCATTACACAGATCAGAACTAAGCACATCTGCAGCACAGAGAGAGAAAACCCAGCCTCCTTAAATTGCACTAGTCAGTTTGCCCTTTTAAAAAGCAAACTACTTTTCAAATATTCTGTGATATTTTAAACATATATCGAAATTGAAAACATCTCATAAATGTTTGATAAGTCTAAAAGACTTTATGATTGCTGGCATTTGGAAAACTGTTAAGTGTCTCAAAAGATTTAGTGGTAAAGACTACTACAGGCTCTTGCTCCCATTCTCAAAAAAACGTAAGTGAACGGTGAAAAGTGTATTATGTCAAAATAATCAAACAGTGATTTGGAGTGCATTTTATCTATTTTTGTTGGTCCCACATGTGCTTCCAGGAAAGACAGAACATAACCAGGCTGTAGTTCTATCAGGACAAGCTGAAATGTCAGCACCTATACACCAAGACTTATGCCACCTTGCAAAACAGCATACAAAAAATAGTTTAACTTACATAAAACCTAGTTATATTAATTTTAAGGGGTATTTTAAAAGAGTATATAAAAGCACTCACAAACATTGTGTGGCGGTAGGATATGTGATCCCATTAACTTTACTGTTTGATGACACCTAAAGTCCAAAGCACATTTCAAAGTGCTAACTGACAAAAAGAATCTTGCTATGCAGTACTGAGTGTAGGTAAGTAGATACTTTCACATTTTCCTGAATACAATGACTACCAGCAGATTTTGAAGAAACCATGCATTCCCTCCAGAAACACTGAGGCATTTTCCCCATTCGGTGAAAAAAATGCTAAGGATGAAGAATCCCAGAATACACTGTACATCTTGGAGGATGACAGTAAGTAATGTAGTCCAGAATGAGACAGCTTACCAAAGCACAGCTCTAGTAAATATTATTTGATTCTAGTATACTCGAGAGCTTAACACAAAGTTTATATCCCAAAACTGCATGTTAACCAGCCAGTTCCACAATTATCCAACAGAAAATATTACTGCATAAAAAGCCCAAAAGATAAGTGTGCTCAAACTGACCCAAACTCTTCCAACATGTAAGGCTTCCCCACTGTGGCGATACTCTATGACACTCTTTAGGTCTTCAAATCCATTCCAAACAATTTGAACAACAAAACCCTCACTGGATGCTTGACTGCTATTAGAACCAGAATGATTTTTGTCTTGTGTACTAGCCAACTGCTTTTGCTTTTCAGATGGCAGATTTTGCTTTGCTTCTTGTTGACGCTGTCTCGGGGAAAGCAGCTGATTAATTCTGCCATATGATACTACAGGATTTGGATCCAAATCAGTAAATTCTAAGTTCCATGGAAAAACATGAACAGCATTCCATTTCAGAAACGCATGAGTGGTAGATGCATTCTGCACGCTGGGAGGCTGGGACTGACATACTCTAAAAACGGAATCCATGTGAATTAAGTTCAGCAGCTTGTCTTTGAAGGTGCTCACTTCATCTTTATCACACAAAGTCTTTTGTTTCTGCTCAGATGTATGAGAAAAAATGCTCCCTATGAAATTCCATATATTTGGGAGAACATTTGAGCCAAATGTCATGTTTGCATCAGCCTTACTCTGTTCAAGGACTCCTGGCTTTAAGTAAGGTTCTTTGGCAAAAGGATCCTTTACTGTTTCTTCTTGCTCCATGTTGTTTTTCACAAAACTTTTGAGCAAGATGTCACTTTCTGTGGAAGCTGTGCTGGTGGTATTTTCCTCAAGTTCGCGTGTTTTGGGACGTATTAGAAGCTCCGTGCATGGTTCTAATCTCCCATAGGGGGCTGCTGGCTTAAGCGTACCTGAGTATGAACAAAGCAGGTCATGAATGCATCCACTCCTGCAAAACAGCTTACTCAAGGTTCCACAAGAGCCTTCGCTTTTGCTTACCGATTCTGATGTAAACGTGAGTGTGCTGTTCAACCCATACAGGAAAGATGGCTTTGGGAAATACTACCCGAATCTGGTCAAGAAGATGGTTTTCAAGAGAAGAAGCGTGCAGTTCCTGGGGAAATGTGGTACCATTATCAATTAAATACTGCATTCATTTTCAACATTTGTTTGAAGGTAAAAACTCTAAATGTCCTTCTAATACATCATTTGAAATATAAAATACAAATTAGCATTACATCACATTTATTAGTTCTTTAGGGGCTGAAAAGAATGGGGCATTCTGCAAAAAAAATGCTTGCATCAGAATCTCTGTCATCTGTAAGAAAAGAACGTGAACAGTGGAAAGGGTTTTATTACCAGAATTTCCCAGTCGTCTGCTGAGAGTGGTTCCACTTCTACTTGCTGACAGGAGGAGATGTGGGAACATGGTTCAAGAAATACCTGGCAAAAGTAACACTATTTCAAAATGCTTAACTACTTACTTTTAAACACATAAAAGCTCCACCTTTAATGCAACTACAGAACGGACATCTCCTTCATTATATGCTTTCACTACTTTGAACATACATCTTCTTAACGACACCAGGGAATTCACAAGCAGAATATGGATATTGAACAGATGGGAAATAGATTGCATTGGCCATGCTTTGGGGACTTCAACAAGCCATGAATGGAAGCGAATGTGAAAAGCATCAAGAGCTTTACCAGCTGATAACAATAATTTTTTAATGCATATTGATCACATAATCATCTTTTAATGTTTTGATTTTTATTTTTAAATGTTCTGGACTTTAGAATGCTGAAAAAAATCATTAAGCTGCGGGCAAATTTAGGTTGCGCAGAAACAGCTGAAAAAATTAGGAAAAAGTATAACACAAAAGCAGAACCAGCTCCTTTAAAACGGTTCTGTGGAAGCAAGGCTTCCTGTGAAACCATTCATAAAGTTCATCAGGAGGGATGATGAAAGCTATTGTGGCTTAGGCTTTTCAGAAACCATTAAGCATACATTTCAAAAGTCAACTTCTACCAAAGGTTCCATTTGAGAGAAAGTAACAGTTTTAAAACAATATCATGTCATACATCTTAAAATAAATTTAATTATTTTTTTCTTGAGACAAAACTAGTTACTTGTCTTCTGAGAGCAATATATAAAAGTAAAAATTTATTTTGAATTCTTCTAGGTCCTCAATTTGAAGCAAAAGTTGAGAGGAGTATCTTTTCCCCAGCATGGTAAATAGAAGAGCCTATTATTATGAAACACTGCAAACATATAATTCCTGAATCCAAACAATGGCTAACTACCTAATTATTCACGTATTTGACCGTACAGATGCTTATTTCTAGGCAACAGTTAGGTGAGGTTTTCTTAGGTTTCCTTTGCCAACTGTTTTTCTCTTGAAGGCTATTAATTGCTAGAACTAAAAAAGGTTGTTACCTTGCCGCTGAACCAGTAAATTGTAAAGTTCTGCAAATTGATACATCATTTCTAGAGAGAATATGCTAAAAAAAGTTAATAAGGTAAGATAATACACTGCTTTGAGCCACATTCTTTGATGTCTTCTACTACCTGAATAAAATTTTCCATATGAAAGAATAGGTGTATATGAACACACTACACAATAACATTGTGTAGAGGAATACTTTTCTATTCCTGTTCACTTAAATTTCCACCCATTAATGGAAAAAAACCAAAACCCCACACTTGGATGCTCATATTTTAATAGTCCTACGTCAAGAAGCTCTGTCTGCCTCTCTCAACTTCTGTCCAATGAAAGAATCATTTACAGAAAGTTTAACACAGCATCCAAGAGTAAGAGGCCAATTTAAACACACATTCAAAGCCAGAGGATGCATGGGGACATATGGTGAAGGGGGGAAAAAAGGGATGAAAAGTTAAACCCCAAACAAGTCAAAGAATAATGCAGTAAGTCAATCATTATTTTAAAATAACAGGAACCCCTAGCAAAATATTCTCATAATTCCCAAATTATTTAGCTGCTTAGAAGTGTACTTTCCTAAAGCAAACTGCACTGCAGAGAGTGGCTCCAACCTGGGAAAGACCTACCCACAAGCCTATCCTAACGTTATTTAGATTTAGGCAATTGTTAATGATTTAAAGAGCAAATCTTTTCATGTTTGAGACATTCAATGACTGTTAACTGTTCTTACGAGCAGATATAAATGAAGTAACTGTCTAAATATATGAAACAAGAAGGTCCTAGTTAACTTGTTTACCTTTTCTTGAAAGGTAAATACCTTTTCTTACAAGATACCAAGTATCTTACAATATAGTCTTTATTTAAATAAGAAGAAAAGATTGCATTGCAAACCTGTTCTCCATCTGTAATGCCAAGTTTCTCTGCTAACTGTCTGTTAATCTCTGCAATATTTTCACCCTGGTGACCTCGACGCCTGATTTCCATCCAGCTCAAAAATACAGGCTGACGACTGCAGGATACTTTCACAGCTTGGCCCTACAAATTTCAAAGGAATAAAATTAAGTTAACATCAAACAAGCTAAATAAGATGACTATTAGTCAACCTAAACTGTATTTGATTAGATCAGAGGATTTAAAAATATTATCTGGATTTTATGTGCCCTATTTTAATTAACATTCCCTAAAAATAACTTGCAGAATTTACAACGTGTTAGTAAAGGGTGTTTCTATTAGCAGTGACAGAATTATTTTTTAATTCTGGCAGACTGGCCAACTTCTTAAAACCATCTTTAGAATTTTTCTCCACATTACCTATTTTACAACTCTCAACACAGAAAAGCATGCTGGTTTCAACTGTTAAACAGCTTTTAGTTTTTATGGACTATGTTTAAGTAAGAACAGTAATTCCTCTTCCCTTCTTCTGTATTATAGTCTGTCAAGGAAATACCTTACAGAAATGTAACACAGTTCTGTTTCTCAAATGAGGAAAAAACATAAGCATACGCTTAAACTTTATATGTGTTGTAACATTTGCATGGACTCCAAGACTGCTTTCATGAGATGGGGAATATTTAATGTAAGTGACAAATCACATGAACTCAGACCAAAATGATTTTATTAATTTGTTTCAGAACTGCTCAGCGCTTTTGATCCCAAATTGAAGAATCTTAGTATATCCACTCAGTTTCCATATAAAGAGACTATACCCTAGATTGTATCACTCAAGTGACATTTTTTTCAAACATTACTATTTTAATGAAAATCAAGTGACCGAGACAATGTATACTGTGAACATATCACAGATTTAATTATTAATATAGTCCCATTTTCTGTTCTGTTTGCAACTGTATCCTAATAATTTCAAGTATTATTTGACTTTTTGGTGAACTCTGAAAAGTTTCAGAGAACATCTACAATGGCTCCAAGATTCTTTTACTAAATGATATATTTAATTTACAGCTCTTCCCTCTACTCACACAGATAAGAGTTTCTCCCATAGTGTCTTAATTGCCACACAACACTGAGTTTTGTAGATCATTTTGTCACTCACTTATCTAATACCTTCTGCAATTAGATTTAGCTTTTGATTCCATTTGCATTTTTTAATGATTTACTCAGTGTAATCTATTAATGTAATTATTTATCCCCTTTTTAATATTTTCATTCAAGACTTCAGAGATCATGCATTTTTTTGTGGATCACGTTAAGTAAAAGCGGGAGCCCACCATAACCAACTATGTACAGAATAACACTCGTCACAAGACTTCAAAGGAATTGCACTCCTCTTCCCTCCCTCTTATCAGCAAATTTGTAAGACATCCAGAAACCGTAGCAGAAGCAAAGCTAACATTTATACCAGGTTTCTTGGAACCCTACCAACCTTCTTCTACTACCCCAAAGGAAAAGAGCAGGTTTTTACAAGTCTAGATGATTGCACTTTTGCGAAATGTCCTTTTCGGCCTTGGGAAATGAGCAGGTTACACATACTGGCTGAGGCCAGCCTAGCCAGAAGGGGCTTTGCCAGGATTGCGGCTGCCACCTCCACTCCTGAGCTTCACTCCTGGCCTGCTCCCCTTCACCTGCTCGTTCTTGCCATTTTTCAACCTGTCTGTTCTGCTAGCAGAGCTTTAACTCTCGTGTTCATTGCACAAGGGATGTGCACAGGCTCTGCTCTTGTTTTCACATGGAAATGTTATTTAGAATCGAAGGTGGGCTTCCTGCAAGCGAGCAATCTACCTAAGAGGCCTTCGCAGGACAGGAGTCCCTTTCCGCACAGGAATACATAACGAACGATTCGCGTACACCAAGAACGCTGGTTCAGCTCGGATATACCACCTTACCTCACACCCGAGAGATTAATTTGCACAGTATTCGGTTAACGCCAGCGAGTTACTGGGAAAGCCGGTGTAGGCCGGGCCCCAATCCCCCGCCCCCGGCTGAGCGGCCGGGCCGGGCAGGCAGGGAGCGCCCCCGCAGGGCCCGGCCCGCCCGAGACGGCGTGCGGGGCTGCCTGTCGCCGTGGCCACGGGGCAGCTGCGTCCCCGGGGCGGCGGGTGATCCCCAGCGGCGGGGGGGCCCACGCGCTCCGTCGCCACAGCGACACCGCAGCCGGCGGTGGGGAGGGCCGAGGCGCGGAGGGAGGGGGCTCTTCGTATCACCGCTGCAGCGGGGTGCTGGGGGGCGGGGAGCCGGTGCTCTCCCATGATCCTCCCTGCCCAAGACGCCCCTCCGCCCGGGCCCCGAGCGGCGCCGAGCCGGTACCTGCTGCAGGCGGAGGTGAGAGGCCAGCACGGGAGGTAAGTGCAGGAAGCAGTCTCGGGTCCCGCTCAGGACGACCGTCACCGCAGCGGCTCCAGCTCCCCCTCCGCCGGGGTTGCCGCTGCCCCACATGCCGCCGGCGGCCGAGCCGGGCCCCGCAGCCCGGCACCTCCACGCGCCCGCTCCGCCCTGGCAGGGCGCTGCCTCCCCGGGGACGGGCGGAGAGGGCGGGACGGCCCTTCCCAGAGCGCCCCCTTCCCTCCCCTGCCACGCCCGAAGCAGGGGCGTGGCCCGCTGCCAGCCAATGCGGACGCGGCACTATACCCGTTCTCTGCCTCTGATTGGCTTCTCTATCGAGGGTTTCGGCTGCTGGGTCTGGTTTACCGACCCCGTCTATATCCGCCTCAGTTGCAGCCAACGGGAGTTCTGCCCGTTGCCCGATTGGCTGTTCTCTCGGCGAGCAGCTAGAGCGGCCTGACGCGGGGCGCGGTGGGCGATGGGAAGATGGCGGCCGGTGGCAGCGGCGGGCTGGGTGATGCCTGCAAGCACCACGCACAGCTCGGGGTCTGCGAGTCGCGCGCCAAATACCGGGAGGGGCGGAGGCCGCGCGCCGTGAAGGTGGGGCCGGCGGGGCCGCGCGGGACCGGGGGCGTTGGCTGCGGCTCCTGGGGCGCGGGGCAGACCGCCAGCCCGGCTCCCCGCCTGCCCCCGGCTGCGGCTGTGGCGCCGCCTGCGCACCGCCATTAGTGCTCGGCCCCGTCCCGGGTGGTTTTGGTTGTTGTTCTCGGCGCGGCGGGGCAGGGCTCGGCTGGCAGCAGGCGCCGGGGGAAGGGCTGGAGCGGAGCCGGGTGGGTCGGGTACCGCACGCCCTGCACTGTGCGAGTTGGTCGCTCAGGAACGCGCGTAGCGGGCGGGGTGTCCGCCCGGCGGTGCGGGGCCGTGCCCGGGAGCGGCGGGGCCGCCTGTCGCCGCTGGCCGAGGGGCGGCGGGAGCGCGGGGCTGGGGGCACAGGGCGCTGCTGTGCCTGCTGCGCGGCAGGGGCTCGCGTTACAGCAGCACGAACGCTGGATCTGGGTTTGGTCGGTGCTGTTGACGTGCGGCGGTGGGCTGTAACGGCACCTTCTAGGGCTGGCTTGAGAAGGAGCAGGCAGGAGGAAGCCGCTGTCACAAAACCAATTTGTGCGACCTATTTGCAGAGACTGTTTTTTGTGATGGCAGTTTGAGAGCTGGTTTCCTTAGTGGCTCTCTCTTTGTCCTGCATTTTCTGGTTTTTGAGAAATACATGTAACTCATGCAGTCTAAATGTGGGTTTTTTTAACAAAGAATTAACTTCCTTTGACCTTAATAGCTTAGCTGCCCAGTGTATGTCGTGAGCTGTCAAGAGAACTTCCCTTATGGGTCTGTGTTATGTGACAGTCATTACACAAAGCAGAAAAAAAGTGGCTGGTTTTTAACCTGCAGGGGAAAGACCTTGTTTCTCTTGTCATCTTTCTTGTATCTTGTATTAAAAATGTATGTTGTTTGAGCACCAGAGCAAGGAGACAGCTTAGCTTTGCGCATACGTGATCTGGAATTGTTGTACTTCTGGCTGGTTTTTTTGTGGATTCCCCCGTTTTACCTGTGTGACCTCTGTCTCTGAACAAGACAGGTTTTTCAGTGTGGTTTTTTTTTTTCTTTATCATGACACCGCCTCATATTAGCTGGCTACTAGTCAGTCTTGCAAGGGCATTAGCCAGAGAGAGATTTTACTCAGCAAATGTCAGTACCCTAACCTGGTGTGAAAGAATCAGCTCTAATTTGTGTTCTACTTTGAGTAAGAAGCTTGAGTTTAGTTCCTGCTCAGTGATGAAGAGGTCCCAGATAGCCGTGTACTTAATGTTCCTGCAAGAGTGCAGTCAAAATAGAGCACAGAGGGATTTTCAGCATCCTGAGAGGATTTGAGGAACAACAGAAAACACGGAGAAATTCCTTGCTTTTGCAGTAAAACAAGAATGTGAGCATTTTAGATTACTGTATTTTGTTTTGTGTCGTCTTTATTTTTTTTTCCAGGTTTATACTATCAACTTGGAATCTCGTTATTTACTAATACAAGGAGTTCCAGCATTAGGTGTTATGAAGGAATTAGTTGAACAATTTGCATTATATGGTGCCATTGACGAGTACCACGCTCTAGATGAATATCCAGCAGAGCAATTTACTGAAGTTTATCTTATAAAATTCCAGAAACTGCAATGTGCAAGGTATTGGACAGGGCAGTATCTGCCTCTTGCTGTCTTAATCTTCTACACCTTCTTTATTTACAATCTGTTAAGATTCTAGAGAGTTGAAGTAAAATCCTCAGTTTTGCCAATACAATTTAATTCCCTTCAGGGTGGCCAAGAAAAAAATGGACGAACGAAGTTTCTTTGGTAGTTTGCTGCATGTGTGCTACGCTCCAGAATTTGAAACAGTCCAAGAAACTAGGGAGAAGTTGCAGGATAGAAGAAAGTACATAGCAAAAGCAACAAATCAAAGAGGTTTGTAATTAAACTTCCTATAGAATCGTAACATCTCACTTCAGGGGTGGGTAGGGTTTTGGTTTAAATGGCCATTAAAGAAAATGCTTTTTGGGTAGCTGTTTTAAAGATGCATTTTGTTTGCAGCAGATTGGAGACATATTTCAGTATTTAGAGGGCTGTACCTTCTTCAGAGTAACTTTTTGGTTTGGTTAAGACCCTTTAATAATGAAATACTTCCTTCTCTTCTTGTTTTCTTTGCAAAATGTTATCAGAAATTTAAAGCAGTGGCAGGAAATTTGAGATCATCTTTTCACCCTTGTTCCAGCTTATTCAGGCATGCCCAAAGGGGCAGTTTTGTGAGGAAGGTGACTATACTAGAACCTTCATCAAAAAAAATCTCCAGCCTACATATTGGCACAGGAGGAATGCTAGGAGTGGGCTGGGTTTATAAAGGCTACTGTACTGCAGCATTCCCAGGCAGCACTGAAGGCTGGGCAAGCTAAGAAATAAGCAGATTGCTGAACACAGGCTTCTCCTTTCCTGTGCTTGTGTACTTTCATATAATTATTCATTGCATGAGAATATTTTAAAGTGAGTAAAATCATTGACTTCACATCAGAACACCTGTTTTTTCAATGTTGCAAGACAGCCAGTCCTTGCAAATCAGTGACTTTTACCTCCAGTTCCAATTTCAGCATTAGATATATCTGCCTTGTGTTCTCAAAACTGTTGAAATACTTCTGCTCAGGCTTTCCTCACAAGCCAGCAGAGGGACTAGGCTGGAAAACTAGTTTGAAAGGTGCCGCTTAAGAGAAAAGAAGTGCAGAAGGGTGGCTGGGAATGAAGGACCACTGGTATTGCTTCTGTAATTTTACTAAATGTTTTTTGTTACATGTTAGAACTAATAATGATGTGAAATTGTGAAGCTACTTTTTTTTGTTTTGAAGACTGCTTTGTGTTAAAGAAAGTAGAGGGGCCTAAGAAGACAGTCTCAAAGAGCTCCGAGCACAACTGTCTGTGGAGTACATCAGGATCACGTGCAGCCAGTAACTGGGATCCATCCTGCTTTACAAATTCTCATGGGGTGTTCCACCACACGGGGTATCCACCTGGGAATCCTAATCAGGGTCTGTTGACATTTCCCCAGTATGCTAACAGTTGCACTGGAACTTCTGGGTACTTTGGTCAAAACATATCCCTAACTCCAAGTGTACATCCAGGAGGATGCACTCCACCAACTTCCTTCATGCAGCAAAGAATGGTTCCGATTGATAATGGAGTTGATAGGTTTATGCCTCGTACAACTCACCTGCAAGAACGTAAGAGGAAGAGAGAAGAAGATAACAAATTTTCCCTTATTGGAACAAGTGTGGACAATACTGAAGTCATTATTGGTCCACAGCTACCAGAAATACCTAAAGTGGATATGGATGATGATTCATTGAATACTTCAGCTGCATTAATTCGAAATAAACTGAAAGAGGTATGGGTTCCAAAAGTTCTGATGTTTTCATTTTCAAACACATATAGTATGTGTTCATTACCCATAAAAATAGAGACCCTAAGATAATTTACTTCAACATTTATTTAGTTTTAGCAGTTTATTTGCCATGAAGCTGATGTTCTTACTATTTAACTCTTCCATAATGAAAATATTGCAGGCAATTCTACTCCATACGTCTTACACAACACTTCAGCAAGTGTAAGTGTCAGTGCATGGTCCTAAATGATTTTTAGTAAATGACACTTTTTCCGCACCCCCCCACATGGGGAGGCGCAGCAACTTTGCAGGTAGTTGTGCTGACTCCAGTATCAAGTACATGACTTGCATCTGTTTTCTGAAAGGGAGTGAAAAATAACAAAGTCGGAGTTCAATGTAATTTTGTTCCAACACTTCTTATGGCATTAAAAGATGTACAGAACTACAAATTCTATGCCGAGAAGCATGGTAGAAGTGCTTTTTATAACCTTTTATGGAGGACATTAATCAGTCAGCAGGTCAAACACTCCTGGTAACTTTCCATTTACATTATAATACGAAAAAGCTCCCTTGACTATGACTAACTTGATTGATTTGAAAGAGCTTATCTCCAGTCACTGCTTATATTAAATACATTTCTAAAATAGGTGTCTGAACAGACTTTTGCTTTCTCATCTCTTCCCGAAATACCCGAGTTTTCAAAGTAAGATTTGGTACGGTTTTTAAATACCTCTGGTAGGGAGATACGCAACGCTTTATTACTGAGTATCTGAAATCAGTTTCCATGGTTAATATACAAAAATGGTTCTGGTAACACATCCAAGTTTCACGTCCCTTGTGTTTAATGCTGCATTTGGTGTTACCTTTTTCCCCTTTTTCTGCAGGAAAGTTCCATACAAGTGTGATTACAGTAATACATCCCTCCCGATACTCAGATTTGAGACGTGGCCTTACTTCAGCATAAAAAAAAGAAGTGGCTGCAGTTTACTAAAAATTATTTTTTCTCCCAATTTAGGTGGCAGATTCTGTTTCAAGGACATCTGTGGAAAAGCCAGAGACTAGTTCAGCCAAACCACTTGTAAAGCAGAGAAGAAGAATATAGGTACTGCTGGCAGCATCTTCCAACAGTCCTTTTTTAAAGGCTATAGATTAAAATACTTATTTTTTTAATATAAAAAATAAAACTATTTTATATTGCATTACAGAGTAATTCCCTGTTGAAAATTGTATCAATTTGTTTCTTGGAATGAACAAACCAGTATAATATATTATTGTTGCAGTCTTGTCTTTGAATGTGTAATGTATTACATAACTCATTGAAGAACTGTATTTAGGTAGAGTAATAGAAGTAAACTATTTATTCAGTAGCTTTTACAGTAAAGGACTATTGAAACTTGGCAACAGTTTTAAGTTGCTCCTATTTTTACCATACCATGAAGAACAGTGAAGAAAAAACCTCTTACAACAGTATTCCACTTGGAGTTAGAGTTTACGAACATCCCGGAAAGTTTTCTGTTCAAACGCCATACTGCTCTGTAAAACAAAACAAAATATTTTCAGTTACTAAAGGATTTAAATTTGGCCAGAAAAAGTGCTGAAATGAAACGTGTAAGCAGGGAAAGTCCTTACATTTAGGGTACCTCTTGCTTTTTAGCTTTGAAAAGGTAAATTCCATAGCATTAATGACATCATCACCAAGAGACTAGTCAGAATATTTGAAGTTACAACCGAAGGGGAAATTCACATTGTAACTGTTCGGCAGTGGTAACGTGTGACGAAGGAATGAGTAAAGGAGTGACATTTCCCTTGATGATGAGATAACTATCCACAGCACTGCGTTGTAACAGTCCTGGAGTGGGGAGCGCTCCAGGGCTGCTGTTGGCAGCAGAACTGGTGCTGGGGTGATGAGCCCATCACCGGGCTATGGTGCCCCACGCTGACACTCAACAGGATTGGTGCTGGGTCCAAGCCCATGTAACAGATCAGCTCATGGCATATCTTTGTGGACTCTTGTAGGACCACTTACGGTGCTAGAACTCAGTCCAATACATTGTTCATTACATTTTTAAAAAATACATTTAACTAGAAACAAGTGTTTAATTTGAGTCAAGGGGTACAATTAAATTTCCCCAACATAACCCCACTGGGAAATCTAGTACATTACAGGTTTTCTACCTGTAAAGCTGGTAGCTGAAACTACAGGCCTCATAAAAAGGCAAAAGCTGGGTAGGGTACAGAACAGAGGGCCCGAATACTGTAAGCAAGAAACAAGCCAAGTTTCCTACCTCTTGCCACGAGTTGTGTACCTGCTTTATCACCAACGGTGACAGCAAACTGATTTATGAATGTAATTTTGCTCAGAAACTTCTTAAAACCTTTTCACTGGTGTAAAAAACCAGAGTACTTAACCTGGGTTTTCCAAAATCCTTCAAAGTCTTTTGACAGCCTGCCAAGAAGTCTGGCATTTTGGAAACGGCTGCTTTGCAGCTGACACGATACAGTACAGCCTGCAATCACTCTACAAGGCTCTTCCTTCCTGTCCTCCAGCCTGCCAGGCAGGTGAGCTGGCAGAAAGTGTAGGTTTCCAGCAAACAAAAACTTGTGGTGTTCTCCGCAGTCTTACAGTCTTTTCTGTTTCTAGGAAACACTGCCTGTATTTCAGAATTTTGTTTTTCCACCTCTATGAAGGCACAACTATCGGTATTTTAAAATGACGTGCCATTCAAATAGAATAATGATTACTGGATGAGGAAAAAAATATTCTTTATATAGAGCACAAATGCTCTCCACAGTTGAACTTGACACTGAGGGGAAAAGCACGTTCTGCATTACCATCTTAAAATATTCTGAATTGAATTAGATTTATTTCTAACAAATACAGGCCAGTTAGGTTAAAAAACAGCAGTGCCACACTAAGATGAAAATTACTCAAGGTATTTTTTTTAGAAAGTTACCAGCCTCTCCCAAAAAAGAGTCTATAAATGAGGTGATGGCAAGTGTTGCCAGTGGCACTGAAGAAAGAAGAAATGAAAGTTGTATTCCTGGAGATCTTTCAGATAAACAATTGAAGAGAACACTCTCATTTTCTTAGTCTGATCAGATGCTTATTGAGGATCATTCATTATATTGCTGCCCCAGGACAGATGAAAAGTGCGTTCCTAAATTCTCTGGTACTGTATAAGGAAACACCAGCGCTGCGAAAGGTAAACAGGAACTCACACATGTGCATCTCCCAAGTGAGGCATCTATCAGTTGACTTCAGCAGGCCCCACATAATGACAATTAACACCATAATATTTACATCTCCTTACCAATAGTACAGAAAATATTGCACTTTTTTAAACTCAATGTTATGTACCTTTATGTCTGGCAAACATGGTCCAAAGGCTTCTAAGAGAAGATACTCATCTCTGACTGCTTTTTCAAAGTCCATAAAAGAAAGCTTGCCATCATGATCATAGTCCTACAAAACAAAGGAACTCTTCAGTAAAGGATGATTACTTGTATTTTTGTTTAGCAGGTCATTTTACTGACATGGATTCTATTTTTAGTTTGTATGCAAAAGTCATTTTCTTTGGGCCATCAGTCCTCTGCTCGGGCAAGGTCCGTATCATTTGCCTCTACTTAAGGCATAAAAGGTGGAGCAAGCTCAACTATCTCGTATGGCTTTCCTAACAGAATTCCAGAGAAGGCAAAACTTTAAGATGGGAAGAGGCTGAGCTGAAAACTGCACAGATAAACCTCAAGCACAGTTGCACTCTGGTAAATTAAAAGGAGACTTAAAAGTACGAGAAAACGTTAGGATATATTCTGTATATGTTATTTACATCATGAGTGTACCTACATCCTATTCACGAGGCTGGAAATACTTTACTCTCGTGGGTTCTATAGCAGGCACACTCCTGCCCTGTCTTTTTCACATACAGCACCCAGAAGCGTATGGTGGAGTGTGCTGATGCCAGCCCACTTCCTTCGTACTGCAGAATCTCAGCACAGCAGAATATTCCTCTGGGGGTGGAAAAAGCATCCTTGCATTTTTAGTATTTCTGCAATTTGAAAACCTCCTCTTTCTGCTGACATGGTAGCCTAAACCACCAACAAGTGCTATGGTGAGCATAAGTACTTTCTTAAACCAGATAAAAGAAAGGCTTTAAAATGAAGATTGACAGGTAGATATGACTAGTGTTCAGGGCACAGGGCCAAATCAACATTTTTGAAGATCAAGCCAAGGAATGAACCATCATAGCTGGTGAACATGCAGAGAACACAGGTTCCAACAGCCAGAAAAGCAGAGGCAAGGAGCTACGCAGATGGAGATTTCCTGAGCAGGAAAACCCGCCACCGGATGCCTAAGAGAAACAGAAGTGGCTGGGTACTCTCTACCTTTTATACTCTTCAGCACAAGGGAGGGCAGGGCATGAGCATATTCCTTACAAATACTTCAAGGTATGAAAATAGTATCACGGGACTGGACTTACGCTTAAGTCAGAATGCCACGGTACGTACAGGCAATTGCTCAAAGAGTAATTTTCTCTTGAGCGATGGACTCCACAAATGCATTTTTGGATACCTAACAGTTGTTCAGTTATCTGATACAGGTAGCACTATCCTACTCTGACAACTGCCCAGCAGCCAAATCAGATCTGGGAATTATTCAAACATATCAAAGCTTTATTAAGTTCTTGTGGGAAAGCTGAAACGGGATTATGTACATGGTTAGTTTACAGTATGTTCTTACAAATTTGAAGATTTATTATGTCTAGAGCATAGTGCTTGTGCCTGGACTAGCATAGCCCACTTGTCAGCTGCCCAGAACATAAGGGTATTCATTTTGGATGCAGCCTGTAGGAAAGCTGTGTGTGTAGGTGCTCCAAAGATGAACAAATAGCTTGCTTTCTGCACGAGACTAAACTCAAGAGTTCTCAGTAACTCAGCAAGACAGACTGTCAGCTGAGGGTGTGCAAAAGGAGTGGGTTTGAAAAACAGGAAAGATGGGTTAGACAAAAGGAGTTGGGATTCAAGACCTGGTTTGAAGTGAGATCTTTTGAACTATAAGAGGGCAGGTTATATTTCTTGATTTGATGGAAATGTTGAAACACTGATCTGAATATCCTAGATTAATCACAGTAAGACAAACTTTACCTTAATAACCTTGAGGTTACTATTCTAATAAATTACATAAATCGGATTAATAAATTTCACAACCAGTTGATAAAACACAAACATACTTAATAATAAAGCCACTGCAGATGCCTAACACTGGAATAAATGCAGCTTACGCTTTTGAATATTCCACTTTTGACTGGGCATTTGTTTTGACTGGGCATGCAGATGCACACATAGACATGCTAGTTTATATATAAAGTTTATAATACATTCACATAATACATTAAGTTTCAGTTGAAGATACTGGACTGGGACTCATTAGATCTGAATTATATTTCTGGCTTTCCTCAAGAGACTTATTTACCTTGAGTACCTAACTCCTTCCATAGCTCAGAATCCCACTGGAGATCAGACACCGTAGTTTGTTATCTCATAGGAATGTTCTAAGGTTCAGTTTGAAAGACACTCAATTATCACAAGGAGTAAGTACTTGCCATTTTCTTCAGTACTATGTCTATCAAATCCTTAATTCCCTCATCAGGATCTTCTTCTGATGGTTGTTTGAGAAGGCTGTTTTTCAGCATTTGAAACATTTCCTCTCTTGAAATGTATCCATCACCATTCAGGTCGTAAACCTCAAAACAGTCTTTTTAAAAGATAAATTGATTTCAAGGTCATACAAACTGTACTGTACACATTAAAACTGTTGACAGATCCAGACAGAAAATGTGCATTTTATGTTGTACAGCTTATCTATTGAGCCACATCATACATATGTATCTTAAATATATATGTATCACATTTTGATACACATACTAGCCAATTATTGCCTATTTACCCTTCATAGTTAAAAATCTGTTTCTGCTCAAATAAATAATCTTCAGTTCTCAGAAACTATAATAACTTGCAGATCTTCTCTAGAATTGTCTATTTAGAACCAAGGTTCTGGTTTAGAAGCCCAATTCACCACAGCAGGGACCAGCTGTCTGTATCAGAAGGACACTGCAGTTACAAAACATCATTGATATTTCAGAAGCTGGGTTAGAAAAGAAAAGAAAAAGGAAGAATGAGCTGTACTAGGATGGAAAAGACAACTGAGGTATCCATCAATGGAAAGAGAAAATCCCTGTAATGGAGTATTTTAAGTATGAGTATCTGCCTAATTCCCCGTCTAATTATTTCTACCTTCCTGGAATCAGAAATGTACGATCATAACAGACTTTACTATCCTTCACAAAACTTTTAAACAAACAAACAAAACTCTTCAATCTTGGAACTCAAGAGTTATTTGGGGTTTTTTTATTTGTTTTTCTTCTGACAAAGGCGATGTCTACAGTGAAAAACTACTGGCATACAATTACGACAGACAACATTGTGTATCACTACGCTCTAGTATATTCTACAGTGTTTACAGTAGGGCTGTGTATTTTACTGCTTGTAGTTGTATTGACACACTGAATTACATCCCGGGCACACATCCTAGTGCTGTGACATCCCAGGCCACTTTGCAGATGAATTTATATAGTGCATAGGCATGGCTGATGCTACAGCGGGGGAACTATGGAAACATCATGTTGTCATTCTCCTTTGTCTATAACAATTTCCCCCCCACGTGCCCTGCTTTATTTTTTTGTGTAATTCCTTAAAACTCTAAAGTTCCTGCTATTTTTATTCCCCCATCTTTCTCCATCACTACTGTGGAGGTTCTCATGACCATCTTACAGACTCAGTTTTTCCATCTATGCTTCCAAGCTGAAGAACTGCTGGAATTAATGCAACTGCTGCTGTGCCCCCATTGTGCCAGTAAATGAATGCTGGCACAGGCTTGGTTGGCTTCAGACTGTGTTATTTGGCCAAAATAACCAAATGCAAATGTAGCCTGAGCTACATTTACTTCTTTCTAATTCTGTTTGTGAATACAAAAACATACATTCTGTCAAAACTGTATACTGTAGAACAAGCTTCAGTTCAAATGCTAGTTTTTGTAAGCAACAAAATAAGGTGGCAGCTATGACAACAGCAGTTTACACGGAAAACCTGTCTTGGAGAAGCCATTTGTGAAGTCAGTTTCACCAAACTACACAGAAGAAAACTCTTCAATTACCAAATACTTTGTAAGAGCAACTAATAAATGACAAGAAATAAATAATAAGAAATAAGAAATAAAAGCAGTGCGTAACTTAGTAGGCGTGAATTCAGTGACTACTACTAAATGTAAGTGTACAGATAAATCTTACATTTAATCCTCTCTTCCAACGTCCCCCGAAGAAATACTGATAAGCCTTCCACCCATTCCACCACACTGATGCAGCTATCGTTGTCTCTATCAAAAGTGCGGAACACTGGGAAGCATATTGATAATTTTTAAATTTATAGAATAGGGGAACACAAACATAGGAATATTTTCTTAAATTCAACGAAAATATAAATATTTTTTCTGAAGATGTTTCTCTGCTTTCACCCAAGGTATGATTACCCTTCTTGAATCTTTCTAGAATGTAACAATAGATTTTGCCCCTCAGTTTACTGTTCTTCCACTCCAGAATCCTGTGGGATAAGATATTTTGTTTGATCTGCTGCTTTCCTGACTTAGCTACAGGAAGTGCACTGCCATGCAGATGTAAACAAATAAACCAATATCCCTTACGCTCAGACATATTTCAATACAGAAAAAGATTTCAGTTACTAGGTTTTGTTGCAGAAAATCTTGGAGAATGTAATCTGAGAAACGATACATAAATATTTCAAATATACCAAGAAAAATAACTCTCTCTGGTCTTTCATGTACCAAAATCTTTTTCTTCTCCCTTCCCTGAAATAAGCAACTTCCAATCGTGCAGCTTCACTATTCATACAGCCTATAATACAGTAGCACAAATCAAAGACTTTTTCAAAGCATCAACTAACATCTGTAAGAATTCGTATTTTTGAATGTTAATTAGTAAGTTGGTGACAAACATGCCTCTACACACAGAGCCAAGCATTTTGGAACTGGAAAACAATAGGTTTGCTTTTGCGAACTGAAATCGGCTCCCTTGCATGTAAGCATTAAAATAATTTTTAATGACGTGTTCATGTAAGGTGCCTTCCAAGACACACCTGACTCGTGCAAAACGACAACAGGTTTTTTACGTTACGGCATGTAAATACCCCTCCTGCTGGCGAAGAGGGCCACGCCGAACCGAGGGGTGGCTCTCAGCAGCCCGAGCTGGGAGGCACGGCAGGCTCGCACCCCCTGCGCGGCCGTGCCTCAGGGACCACCCGTGCGGCCCCAGGGCAGCTGCCCTCGCGGCCCGGCCGCATCCTCGAGGGGGGTGTCTGCCTCATGCTCCCACCTCCGCCCGCCGCCTCCCGGCTCCTCCAGCGCTGTCCGCGGCGCCTCCGTTGCAGCAGCCCCCCCGCCCCAGCCGAACGCCGGCCCGGGACCCCCGGCCCCACAGACCCCGCTGCCCCTCGCGCGGCGCCCGCAGTCCCGCTGCGGCCGCCGGGGGAGACAGCGACACCGTGCTGCCCTCTGCCGTCGCGACAGCGCAGTAACTGCGACAGAGACAGCCGCAGCACTACAACTGCCCCCTACGGCCGGTCTCCCTCGTACGACAGCGTGAGCCACGCTAAACCAAGAGAAAATAATTCCGCACGAAGAAGGGGGGAGGGGGGAAGCCCTCCCTTACTCAGCAGCTCCTGAGCACAACTCTACCTCTGCTGTCCCGGCAAGGGTGAGCCGGCACGGGTTTGTCCAGGCTTGTTCGTCAAGTCAACAACGTAGTGATGTGAGAAAATACAGTGAAACCCCTAAAACTCTGCAGGCAGGAGTTGCACAGGTAACAGAAGCGCCAAGAGGCAGGCAGGAGCCCCGCCGGCTGCGAGAGAAGGTCTGGGGCCGGGCCGCTCTGCGCTTCCAAAGGGACAGTTGGTACCGGTGTAGGTGAGCTCCTGAATGATGAACGGTGTACCACTTACCTGAAGAATGATATACTTAAGTTTTATCTAAAGCTGGGAAATGTCCAAAGACCTCTGTTGTTGACCTAAAAGATGGATTCTTTAAATCACTCTGCAAGGGTGAAAACCAGTAGCCTTCTGACAGGACGTGCTAATTGCTAAAAGAAAACCCACTGAAGTGACAAGGCTCAAGGACACCAGGATAAAGTAACTGTGGTAGTGGGAGATCACGACCCCTTCCTCAAATAGCCCCCCACGAAGAGAGTGAAC
The DNA here is from genome assembly GCF_963210335.1 of Falco punctatus. Lineage (NCBI taxonomy): Eukaryota > Metazoa > Chordata > Aves > Falconiformes > Falconidae > Falco > Falco punctatus. Next base: position 76,302,302 of record NC_137583.1, read on the forward strand.
ACCCCGCTCGGGGAGCATGCGCAGTAAATTTTTAATGAACTGTACCTTTAAATTGAAGCGAGAAAGCAATAATTAGTAGGTGTAGACTTTGGGCAGAACTAACCAACTTCGCTGTATAAATGTGCATTGTGAGCACAACCAAGTGTGCAAGATGGAGGAGCGACCCCCTTTGCACCCGGTGCCGCAATAAACATACCCGCTTTATAACTTATCCTGAGGTACGGAACTTAATTCCGCACGTCAGATCGCACACCCTTTTCCGCCCCCCGTCTCACCTCTGTCCAAGATCATGTCGTCCGTCATGCCGAAGGCGCCGTGCAGGGTGTCCCTGAACGTGCTGCGGTCAAAGCCCACGGCGGCGGGGCGGGCGCCGGGCCCGGCCACCAGCGCGTCGAACAGCCGGACCAGACACTCCACCTCGCCTTTATTAACTGCCGGCCGGAACAAACGGGCACATTTTGTAACGTCAGTTGGCGCGGGGAAGCCGCCGGGCCCGGGCACCTCGAGGGTCAGCCACCGCCCCCCACCCCCACCCGCTGTTCCCCGGGGGCGGCGGCGGGCGAGCAGGGCCCGGCGCCGGGACAACGGGAGGCGGCCGGCAGCGGCGCCCGCCCCTCAGGCGGCGGCGGCACTCGACCCCCGCAGCCCCCGCCCCGCCGGCCGCGCACTCACAGTGCCGGGCGGACCGGCCCAGCGCCTCCACCAGCTGCTGCAGCCGCTTCCTGCTCATGGCGGCGGGCGGGCTCTCCCCGCCGCTCCCCGGCCCCGCCGCTCCCCGGCAACGCGGCCGGGCGGAGCACAGCGGGCCCGGGGGCCGCGCCGCTTGGCGGCTCCGGGGGGTCACGCATAAACAGACAGACACCTTCCTCACACACAACAACCGGCGGGTGTAGGAAATAAAATAACTGAACTTCAAACCTCAATCGATGTTTCCGGAAGCAAGAGCTAATGTTACCTACTACGTGCGATCCCGCTTTGCTCCCCTGCGGTCAGAGGACCTTACAACGCTTTTACTCCCACACGGCTCATTCCTGCTCCGTCCCGCTGCTGTAACGCCAACAGGTCGCCCGGCGCCACCCGCATCCCGCACCACCGTCCCGCGCTCGGGCTGCCCACCCGTGCAGGGCGGCCACCAGGCTGTTCCTCCGGGAAAAGCAGGACGCGAGAGGAGTGCCAACGCGTTCCTGTACGTATTGCAAACGGAGAGGTGTCACGGTCACTATTAAAGCAGCTCTGCTGGCAGCTGCCGCGGCCTGTCAGCCCCTCGAGCAGCTACACCGCTTCCAAGGCACGGCAGCAGCACCTGAAGCCCGCAGCTGACCAGCACACACACGTTAGATTCAGGCAATTAAAATGACATACCAGCTTACGAATTGGGAAGACTGGGGCTCATTTCCATTTTTATTTCTTTCCGTTGCAGGTGGCTGTGTAGAAGTCAAATACGGTATCACACAGGACACAGCATTTACGCTATGGTTCGTTACAAGTTCTGTTACCAAAACTGCAACACCATGACTCAAAAAGAAAACCACCCCCCAAAAAATCAAACACAAACCCTAATCAACCCCCTACTGTTCACTTCACCTTGTCTTTACAACGTCACTGGCAAAACAGCATCTAGAATCAGTAACATCAAGCCCATCAGTATAAAATATCTGATCAACATATTCTTACTACAGTCTAGAGGGACATTGCTGCGACTCAACAGTTGTATTTTCTCAAGAACTTGAAGTCAATTTCTCTGTAGAATGCCAACATGAAATCACCTTTCTCCCCCCCGTTTTTGGTTATGGTTTGCAGACTAACGATCAAGGTCTTAAAGGTCTTGCAATTCTTGGCAATACAATATTTGAGAAACATCTGTATGCAACAGAGGTTAAGTCCTAAGTTAGCACCTGCGCAACGAAAAAAAGGGGCGGATCAAGAGCAAAATCTACAGCTGACCATAGAGGAGGGACAGGCCGTTTTTAACTAAATGGAAGCCCAGCGACAGGTACTTCAGTGGAAGGTACTATGAGAATTTCATGTAAAAACTAAAATCAAATGGTTGCTTGTGTTTTCTTGTGTGCACGTTTAATTTACAAAAGCTTTTTTTCAATTTCTAAAGCAACTAATTTAAAAGTAAATCAGCTTTCTGATTTAGTCAACATTCTGTAGCCCTCAAGTACAAAAATATAAATACAAACTGTTTAAACAGTATCTTTAATGAGATTCTGGCAGTAGTTATCTAACAGGACACATCATGTAACAGGTCTGCCACTGAACTTGCTTAGAGTAAAATCAGCTTCAATATGAAGCTGTTAAGGTATCAAAACCCTGCTTTTTACATGCTAAGTATCTTCAGCAAGTGTGCACTTAAACACAGCAATGAACTTAACTATAAGAGTAACTAAGTACATACATGAAACTCTGCATGTGGAACATAATTCATAGAACTGGTTACAACAAACGATTACCTGCATTTCGTTAATTTAAAAATGGTACAAATCATGCAAAACAATTCTAAAGATAATGCAAAGAAAGCTCCCAGTGTTTGCAAGAAGTATTCAACTAACCCAAAATTATGTTAAATGAAATATGCATATTTACTAGCAAAGAGCTATCACTATTTCAAAGAAGCAGAGGTAAAATCTTCAGGTTTCGAATGTCAGTTATACTGCAAAATGTCATTGCTCTTGCTTAATGCAGAAGCACATGCTTAGAAGCACAGAACTGCTTATTCAGAAGTCTGCTGACAATAGTTCTGGCTTCCCTAGAATCAGAGATGCTGCATGGATCAAGAATAGCAGATTTGCAAGAATCAAAGGCAAAGGCACCCTATGCAGTCAGCCAAAATTGTAGCATTCCCTTTCTCGTAAGCATGAAGATGGTAATGGGGCAGATCATAAACATTTCTACAAAGGCAGCATTTTAAATGTTATCATTAATTTCCCATTTTGTAAATGCCATTAGCAGACACCAGCATGTAATAGTTTATGTATAATATTAACCTGCAGGATGAACTTGGGATTTTCTTTGTCCAGATTTACAAATAAAGACTATTACTAATGCTTTAAAAGACTACTCTTACTATCTAAAAAGTTCAACTTTTATTTTCCGATATTTTACATCTCTGCTGGACTACCATCTCATACGGTTTCAAACATCTAACACTGCTTACTGCAATTTTATAAAAGTTGTACCTCATGTATTAAGCAGCAGGCAATAACAATGGTCTTTCCCAGCACAGCTGCATCTGGCTGGCTACTGAAAGATTATGAATATTTCTAGAACACAGGAAAACTCATGCAGTTTGGTAAAGTTTGCTGTCATTTCACAGTTTAAGTTTCCTTCAGTCATTGCACTTCTGTTGATAGTCTTTTTTTATTATTATTATTCCGAATCCGAATTTGAACCAGCAATCTTCTTTTTCTTCTTTTTACCATGTTTCTTGTGCTTCTTTCTCTTTTTTGCTTTATCCTAAAAAATAATAAAATTAAATTGAAGCTATTGTATAATAAAATTGCCATCTATGAAATTCTGCTAGTGCAAAATGAGAGCACAGAAAGGGTATCTTAACAAAGATTTCCTAAGAGATTTCTGTAAAAGCCTATTTAGAGATCACAAAAAGAAAATGTGTATTTTACCCAGTAATTTGTACTATTAATAAGCAGTCTTCAATTTGTCTCCATCATGGTCTGGCTATTTCACACCCCTTATCACCATCACTATTACATTTTCTAATCTTTTAGATGATTTTCAGTGCTTTATAGATTTCTGAGAAAGTACTAAGGAAGTGCTTTGACAAGCAGTGACAACTTATATATGTGGGAGTAACTAGAATGTTTACAGATTCTAAAGTAAGTGCTTGCTTTTACTGTGCACAATTAAATAGTTCAACCACATTTGGCTAGAATCTCCAGCACTTGCACATCATTTAAAGTAAAACAATTAAGATCTCAATTGTAAATATGAATACACTCAACTAACCCTACTGGATTCAGTCCTGGAGTTATTAACCTGATCACTGTAATACAGAAGCTGAGAGATGCAATTCTGTCTTTTTGAAAGCAGAATTTGAACTGGAATTTGTAAATAGATGTGACATTATGTAAGCAAAAAAAATCCTGGTATGAAAGCTTTGTATCACTAGAAATTTCATGGCAAACAACTTATATGATTATGAAAAACCAAACAAGTACTATGGACAATGTGTATTATCACTGACACTCCTATGCTTGTTTTTTTAGGCGACTAATGTAAACCTTCCCTTCACGCTAACTCATCTAGACAGCTGAGATGTCCGATTAGGAGCACTGCTGCTGACACAGGAGATAGAAAGATACAGACATCTCTGGCAGACATTTAGGATCTCAGAATCACTATACTCCTAACTGAGGATCCTCAGGTGTATGTCATGAATTTGAGTTGTATATACATCACTGCTGAACCTTCCTCTCACTTTTACCAACAGAAACAAATAGACAAAATTAAGAAAAGTAATAGGTTGTTGACAGCTTTTTATTTGGTTGGGGGAAGAATTATGTTCGTGTAGATGTTGCAGCGATTACATCCTAAGGCCCTTTTCACGGTCTGGTAGAGGGGGCTTAGCATGGAAGAATTATGCACGACACTGATAAAAAAGCAGCACTGATGGCTGTGTGGCAAACTGCTACCCTACCCAATACCACACAGATGACTAGTTCTAGTAGGTTGATACAGTAAAATATATGCTACAATAAGCGTTAAACTTACACAAATCTCAAATCACGTATCTCTGTGAAAAATCCTTCCTTTAATTCAACAACTGAAAAAGTGACTTCAGCAGGTAAATAGAGAAATTGTTAATTTAAATTCATGTGACAATAGACTTTTGTGATAAGACATCTGTATTACTGAAAAACGTGAAACTGGAAACTAATCAAGTACAGAATATTTATACCCTAAGACTACAGTATGTGTAAGAAGGATACTTGCTGTTTTCTCTTTTTCCTCATTGTTTTTCTTCTTTTTCACTTGCACCTGAAAAGAATTAAGTCTAATGTAATGGGAAAGCAGCTTTGGAAGTGCTGTTTTAAATAAAAGTTTGAGGTTTTGTTGCATATAAATTAATGATGGCACAACAGTGGTAAAACATACTGAAGAAACACTGGTTATCTGTTCTGTGCTATGTTCTAGAATACACATTACCCTATACACATATGATTTGGGAAACACACTCCGCTTTTAATACACAGCAGAACAAGACACAGCAGAGATATAAAGGTAAAATTACTAAGCCAATAATGTCACAAAAATTCTTAATGAAAAAAAAACACATTGGAACCTTCCCAAATGCTGTAATCCTACAAGAATACAAATCCTCAAAGTAGATATACACAAGGGTGAGAGTAAGGTTATTATGTTCAAAATTTTCTAATTCACTAGAAAAGGGAGCCAAAACATTTTAGACATCTTCATTTCTCTCTTATGATTTTGAATAGATTGGCAGATTTCTTGTGAAGGACACCACACCAATCACTTAAACCTCATTTCATTGAGATCTAAAATATCCATTAAAAGTTGAAAGTTTTCAAGAAAGTTAATTCTAATTTACTTCTAAGTAATAGGAATTGTACTAAAAATTCTAGTAAAATTTTTTATTAAAAGATAAAAAACCACAAACAACTTTGAATGTGCTGCTCTTGAATTCAACTGCACAGAGCAGAACAGTTTCAACAACAGATTAAATCTAAGCTGGTTTGTTCATTCACTCATGCGAATCAGTAAGCTAAAGCATTATCACATCTGAAACTGAGGTTTCATACTGACCTCCTCTGTCTGATCTGATTCTGATAAGGAGTCTGATGATAAAGGTCCATCACCGCGATCGGCTTTCTTCCTTTTCCTGTGGTGACTTTTGCCTTCCTACACAAAGTAATGTATTGGTGAGTAAAGTCAGGCCTTTCAAATTTTGTAGAACTTCTGCTTAAAACTTAAAATTGAAATATTATTTCTAAGTTGCGAAATACTGTTAAATATTGTTGAGAATATTGTTGACAAATTACCCTACCAACTGTTAAAATGCTTTTAGTGGAAATAATCCTTTTTCTGTATATTCCTTTCTCTTGTTACCAAGATACAGCAGCCTTCTATAAGCGAGAGCAATACTACTACAGTATAGTCTCTTATTTTAAAGAATAACACATGAAGGAGTAAACGTTTGAAAATAAAATGTTTCACCACTTCCAGATACTGAGTAAATGAAGATGTCTCAAAACACACATACAAATGTTGCGGTTTCAGACTCTTGCTTTGTTGATTAAAAGAAAAAGCTCCCTCTATATCTGTCTCCCGTTGGGAAAAGCTGTCCCTGCCAGCTGCACTTCAACACTTTATAATCTCGGTACATTGAAAGGACAGACTTTATTTTTACAATCTTGATGCTGCATGACTGCTCTGATGAGCTACTTTTCAGCTTCCCCACCTTTCCTCTGGACCAGGCAAGGTGTTCCTAAGACTGAAGCTAGTTTCTTCCATTCGGTTTCTAAGGCCAGAAACGGAAAACAATTTCTTGCTAATCAACTTTTTGCAAGGTACGATCACACATCTCAGTTGTGCTATTTAGTCTATTGTAGGTACCACAATCCTTTCCCAAAAATACTCAGGAAAAGTAGACATGATACAACACATTTGAGGAATGGGGGATCTTCAGGTAGAAGACCTCTAGTCCCCAAAGGCCCTTTGCTTTCAGAGGATGTGTGAAAGCAGCATTACAGTAAGGGGTTCTGGTAGACACTTGGTCTTTGAATCAAAGCTACCTAGAAGTTAAAAGGAGTTGATGGGAAATGGAAGCTCTGTGAAATGGAAGCAGCAGCACGGAGGGTGGTGATGGAATAAATGTATTGACACATTCGCCTTACACAACAGAGAATTTGTACATCCAAGTCAATACTGTTGACTGGGATGGTAGAGGCCAATGTGATAAGAGAGGTAACTGGAGAGAAAGACTAGGGAGGACTCTGAAAGCATTGTTATTTCTACCCTATGTGTAAACTAACTTAGGTCAACAAGATTATGTGCATTAAACAGAAGGAAGTCCTCAGATGTGTGGACAAAATGGTGAGGTGGCAGCAGAAAGGAGAGAGGGTTTTCATGCTCAGAGATAGAATAATTTTTTCTTAAGCCAATATAATTTTTTCTCTGCAATTTTTCAAAGCTGTCATAAGTACAATATTTGCAATTATGACTACATTTAGATAAATATATCCTCTGCTCAACATTCCTTAATTTACAGCAACCAGCCAGTATCCTACCAGGCATGCCACTGAAATATCACCACACGTATTTTTAGCTCAATGTGACTGCTCATGATAAAACCCAAAATAATGAAATGCAGCTGATCTACTTACAGCAGATCAGATACTTTTTTCACTTACCTTCATAACATGAACAGATCTAGCAGTTTCCACTAACAAGAATTACTAAAACAGGAGCTGATCCCAACTAATAGTCTAAGTCAAACTGGGGTACTGAATACCTTCTGACTGTGTAGCTTTGGACAGAACATTTCCATAGGTGTAAATTGAAGCATTCAATAGTAAAGATTTTTTTTAAAAAGTGCGTACGTAAAATGCAGTTCTCATGCAAGTATTTAAAGAGTAAAAATACCTTCTCTTTTTCATAATCTTCTTTTGACCTTTTCTTTTTTGTGCTGTCCTAAATAGAAAGGAAAACAAACCATGACGAAACTATTTCAGGAAAAAGGCTGAAATCCCAAAAGCTGTTTGACCCATTGCCTTTTTCAGTCTACTGAAGGTCGTTCTTCAGAGTTTTTCTTTCTACCTTGCAGTTAACAGGAAAAGAGTCATAGTTTTGATGCAGCTACTAATTTCTTGAACCAGCAGCGTAAAAAGGTCTTTATGGAAACAGGTAACAAAGTCCTTGGAAACAGGTAACAAAGTCCTTGCAGTACATGTAAAGAGCCTCTGGAAAGGGTACCAGCTATCGCTACTATAACCACATAAACGTATGTCTAACATATAACAGTCTGGAGTTCTTATTCTCTCTCTAAGCCCATCTCTGCTGATCAGGCAGGAGTTAGGAAGATACTTCCGTGGAGTTTTCTGTCTTCCAATTTCAGCAGTAATAGATCTGTGTCCCTTTATGTAGCAGAAGTTTTAAAAGTTCCATTAGCACAAATTCCTTACGTTTATACCACACTGAATTAGGTATTCCAGTGAAAGCCTGTGATAAAGTCTACACATAAAATCTTAACAACTTGCTATATTATTAATATTTAGGCAAGAAGTACAATTACCATCCAGTGTAACACAGAACAATGCTAACATATGAGAACAAATTGCCTCATGTATCTTCTCTACTTTTTTGTTCAATGAATAAGCCCGTATATCCACAGTCCACAGATACTTGGAAAGGCAATATTTTGGCCACTGATAGCCTGTAATAGCTGTATTTTCACAGATGGTGTTCAATTAAATAGCATATTCACAAGAATTTCACAGAACATTAAGTGCTAACGTAGTAGTAAAACTAAACATTTGAGCAGCACAAAAGCTGCCTATGTCTGAACTCAGAAAAATAGCTAAAAGTTGTTGGAATAAAGCATGTTCTTTTTCTAAGATCAAATTATTTCTGCCAGGCATTGTGACCAGTGGAGGTAGATTCCTGACTGCATCTGGAAGATACAAGTGCAGCTCAGCTACAGAATGCATGGTTTAAAATTTCGAAGATAAAAAACCCCACCCAAGTAAGTGAAAATCAGAAGTGTGTATGTCTTTATAACACAGATCAAGAAAACTTGCCAAGGGTAACACACCTGCATATTTACCTTGCTATCCGACTCAGATGCAGAAGTTGAGCTTGCTGAAGATTTCCGTGAGGAGCGGTACTTCTTTTTCCTTCTTTTCTTCCCTTGCTTTTTATCCTATCCACAAATATTGTAGGAAAAAAAAAGAAAAAATGAATTTATTCTCACTAGAATTAAAGACTTACATTAAATGTAAAGAATAGGGAACACCAAATTCCTACATGTTAGCATGTTCTCTTGAAGGAATAAAGTACACTACAGTCAGATTCTCTTAAGAGGAAGACCTTCATAACTCTCCTGCATTGAAATAATGGTGAAAAATCCAGGTTCTGTTTATTATTTAGATGTGTGCTGTAGAATCTGATTATCTGTAATAAAGATTTTTGCTAAAAAGTAAAAATGGTATTTTTGCATTTTTATGATTAGATGGGGGATTCTATTGAGAAAATATACAATTCAATGTTAAAACAGAAATTGATCCAGTTTACAAGCCAGGCACCAAAAATTTATAGTCCTCAAAGAAATTCTTGAAGAGATACATGTCTAAAATTCACAACTTTATATGTATCAAATGCATAAAAAACAGTTTTATGCGATCCAAGCCCTCAAACAATATTCTAAAGTATATTACCAAAATCTCTGTTAATAAGCCTCATTAACAAAACATATTAGATTCTATTAGTTCTTACCTCATCTTCTGAATCAGATGAACTGCTGGAAGAATCAGAGCTTGATGAAGAAGAGGAAGATGAAGACAACTTGACCAAACACAACAAAAAGTGAAGCTTGTGAGATGCAGCATTTTGTCTGGCAAATATTCTAAAGTCCCTCCAAACCCTACCTTTAAAGTTTATTCATTTGCAAGGTACTATCAACAAAATTTTACTTCCAAGCAGCTCGTCTTACAGATTTTATTTATTAAAACTGTAAAAAGTAACTTCTAACATTTTTAACGATATCTATTTAAAGCTCCTTTCCTCCCTTTAAGCAGAAGTAAAATTCTGCTTGTACAGAATGTATGCCACCCCTCTCAAATAAGTTATTTTAACAGCTAAATTAAAAATTAGTTATACTCTCTCTTTCCAAGAGAACTTGAATGACAAACAGGAACAAACCCAAAGCAAAAAAAGCTCAGAAAACTGAAAATTTTGCTCACCCTATTAGATTTCTTCTTTTCCTTTTTCTTTTTCTTAAAAATAGAATAAAACAAATGTTACTTTGGCATGATGTTCTTCTGCTGTGCATTTAGGTTTATGTACTTTGATGATGGCTTTTAAAATGTATTTATGAAATTCTGTACTGGCAGCATCGATGATAAATGCAGTTCCAAACACAGGCTGTATGAAACTGAAAAATAACGTACCTCTTTCTTTTTGGAGGAACTCTCGTTTCCACCCAGTAATTTCTCCCTGTGTTTTTCCAGTTCCTTCCTCCAATTCTGAAAAAAAAAACCACAAACAGAAACAGTGACACAAGTGTTATTTCCAAATAGGTCTTTTTAAGAGGCCTTTTTCGAAATCTTGTCCTCTACCTGGCATTATAGCCTTCACAAAACCCACAGAAAATAAACAACATATAATGTTAACCAAGGCTATAACGCATTTGATTTTACAGAAGAATAATATTCATCAAAAATACCATGTTAGTTCACACCTTAATGTTCAAGTTTTTTGGATTTAGGACTGTGGAATTTATCTTCGAGGGTGTTAATTACGGTATTTTTACTTTTGTATCACAGTGTTCTTGCTACAGCACTTCAGAAGGCCAGGGTACCCTACCAGAAAAACTTCATAGAAACACTCTTACTTTTGTTAGGCCAAACACACTGCACACATAGAAGTCTCCTCTCATTCCTCCTTTTCAATTCCTCACAAGGTCTTTATGTCTACCTAAAATCCCCTCTTCAAGAGCTTGGAAATATCCAACCTGCCCCCATCAGACTGAAAGGCTGCTAGCTCCAATCTGTGCTATTCCTGCTTCCTGTCAGACACACCACATGCTCCCTTCTTCATTACTACTATTCCGATCCTCCCTTTCTTCACAATGAAGCCGCATTGGTATTGTATTGGCAAAGCAACAATAATCCACATATTGTGCTGAAGGGACAGAAAAAAATTGGGAATTAAACAAGATTATACCTGTGCAATGCAGTATGATACACAGAAACCCAAGTCAGCATATGGTGAATTAGCTGACCAGTGCTGCTGAGCCCAGATACACTGCTGTGTGTCACGTGCTTCCATGGTCCATCTACGCAATACTGCGGTGGGTCGCGTACTTCGATATACCAGCTACCCAGAGCTACCCGAGGGGTCTGTAACAACAGCCTGTGCTTTATTAGGCAGGTGCTCTCTTTAAATTATCTGTCAGTAAAACAGGAGAGAGCGCAACTCATTCAGAGACTTGTAATCTTTTCAGCTTTCAGAGATCTATCCTTCAGAGCTTCAGGAAGAACTCGTGGCCACTTCACTATTTGCTGCACCCCCTCCTACCTTTCTGCCATACTGAAAGGCTGTTATCTTCTATCTATGCCAGTTTCAATTATTTCATAATAAAGCAAAGATAAAAGCAGGAAAGGAATAAAATACTAAATCAAACTCACCAAGCGAAAATTGGCAGAGCACAGAACAACCAGTCCTCTCAGAATAGCACACCATGACCCTCCAAATACCAGTATAATTTCTTAGGCAAAAAGGTAGTAGCAGGAGTACTACGAGTACTATACCCTTCCAGTAACAGAGCAGGAGCATAATCTACTTCAACTAGAAACTCACACACAGTGACGGAGACTACAGCTTGAAGCTTAGCTCAAGATACCAGAATCCAAAAAGGAACAGGAACAGTTTAATTCATTGTATACTAATTTCTTCCTACATACACAACAGGACTTACACGTGAACTTTTACACTGTGCTGATCTCCAGTAGGTACTGAACACAAGCATCAGAACGGTTGCATTCATAGCAGGGAACCAGCATGGAATTGATCATCTTAGGATGAGAGAGAATGTGCTTTATAGTCTTATCTGTGTATTGAAGGCCATTCTCTGTGCCTTCTCCCATATTAATATTATGTGTACGTTTCTTGCCAAAGACACATTTCCACTAATACACGTTTTTAAAATATATTCGGATCATGTGACCTTAAACAAGAGAAGATTAGCCCAACAGACTTCAGTTTATCATACTGGAAAGTGCATGAGTTTCATTTATTAATATAAACACATGCATTTGTAAACTGTATTTACATTTTTGAAAAGTTAAAAAGTTCTATTCAGCAGCAGTTGTCGAAACTTTTTATATAGTGTTTCTCTTAACTGAGAATAACTCTTCACTGGTTAAGTGGTAACCTTAACTTCTGACACAAATGAGACAAAATATTTACTCATTGAAAGCTTGAGTGAAGTAAAATGTAATGGCCACTTGGTGCTGTTAAAGATAACGGAAGAAAAGTGGTATGTAAGATATGAAGAATCAAGTACTAACATACTAATAACATTACCAACCTCGTTCATCTTTTCTTCAAACTCAGCCAAAGCCCTGGATCCTTTCTTTTTCTTTTCTAGTTGTTCTTTCACTTCTTCCCTACATAAAAAGGATGATAGATCACAATTTTCACAATTAAAAATACCTTCTTTGGCATCTAACTTTTTGTAGTTTTTTTTCAAGTTTAACTTTGGCTGAACTTCCAACAAAAAGAAGAATGAAAGCATCTTAGATGTTATGCATATCGTAACCTAACCGTAATAACTTAAGTATGGTAATTAAATCCCTCTGAAAGATCTAAACCTAACTTTGTAATTAGGTGAACTGTTCTCTAATGTCTAATGAGAGGAGGCAAAATGGACTGAATGTAAAGTTGTTGATAATCTCAAAGCGATGATTTTGTTGGGTAAACTGTGTTCTGTGAATATACCAGCAAAAGCTTTTGCTAGAGATTACTTTGTTTAAGAATTATAGGTATCTGCAGGCTTTAGGTAGTAGGATTTGTGAAAGAGGTAAAATGACTGATGTTTTCCTCTTCTGAGAAACTGTTGCCAAAACATTTAAAGACAAATAAGAAATATGCAATTCAAAATGAAATACTATTCTTTATACTGTTTTTAAAAGAGGAGATTAAATACATATTTGAAAAAGAACACCCTGGCCAAAGACAAGGCATCTTTCAAGATGTATTACTGGGGAGGAGGTAGGTACCATTGTCATCTTAGTAAGAGGGACCAAATCTTTCTCTCAAAAGGTCAGAAGGACAGACAGACAACTGTTGCCACTTACCATGTTGGTCTTGGCCTGTTCAAGTAGTCCTGTATCGTTGGTCCTGAGTTTTGGGCAGGACCTCGCGCTCTGGCCATAGCTATGGGATTCATATACGCCTTGAATATGAAATAAAAAAAGAAATATAAAATTCACTAGCTGCGCTGTGATATCAAAATCTGTCCTTTTTGTTCTTCATAGGAACTTCTTCTCGCTTGTTGAAAAATAATTCTGACTTGCTTCTAAAGATATAAAATATTTAACTAAACCAAGTTGATTCAGTCTGGCAGAAAGACTCAGGTATGTGCTTTCAGTTAGAGACTGGCAGAAAGAACTCATCCACAAAGAGACTATGTTGCTTACAGTAATTCCCCTCCCTGAGCAATGATTTTGCAAACCGAGTACAGTATCACAACTGCTGAAATATTGTCTCTGGGACAAGTGATCCTACTATGCCTTTAAAATTCTGCTCAAATTCATGACAGTAGATTCAACGAATTCTGCATAAAGTTTCTTGCTGTAACACCAAAACAAGCAAGTGGTGATGCTGTGCTACAGTCATGCATGTGTGAAAATTCTGTGATTTAGGGCTATTTTAGGGAGGGGGAAATTTTTTTTTTTTTTAAATATCTTATGAGGTATTCCATTTTTCAAACCCATGCAGCCTCTTCATATTCACCCTAAAAACGTAACAGTTTACAAAAGATTAATTTAAAACTTAGAAACCATAACCCACCTCAGCAATTCATGAAAAAACTCTTAACTAGCAAACAATTATTATTTTTATACCAATATTTTACTTATGCAAAAGGAATGTACATGTACCCCCTTATCTCAAGGGCTTCTACCACTACATCCTCTCAACATGTCACAATTTACTTTTGCAAAACATAACACATGCTGTTCTTACTGTCCACAGTAAGAACACTGACCCAACAGTCAATGATTAGCTTTAGTTGACCAGCTCAAGATTATTTTTTTTTTTGAAGTACAACGTTTTGTAGATTCAAAATAAAGATTTGACCATACGCACAGTAGCTCTTACATGCCGGCACTGCTTTTTATCAGGCCATAAAGTAAGCATTTGGAAACCACCACGCACAGCAAGTGAGCATTTGTGAAAGCTGTCAAAAACCGCAGCTGCCGCCTCCTCTCTTGTTCCCCCTACTGCAGACGCAGTGGACACTGCAACACTGAGTTTCTGGACTGGACTGTGAGCAGGCTGATGGCCTGCAGCTCTTGGGACCACATTTGGTCCTGGAAAAGAGACTCTAGGCTCTGCCTGGGATGGGGCAGCAGGCCAGAGGGAAACAGTCCCCACACGGAGTTTGGCTCATGGTCCATCAGCTAGACCACACTGAAGCAATCTGAGGGGTCTTTCAAGTGGACCATTTTTTGACTCAGGTTGACTTTGCAACTCTTAACTTTGCGGTCTGCTGCCATTTCTTGGGGCTTTGCTGTGTTCCTTTACTTCACACAAAAAGGGACTAACTAACATGGGCAGGTAAATGCTGAGGTATGCCAATTTAAACTAGTTGAACCTCAGCTTGGCACCTTCTTTTGTAGCCTGGTGGATGTATGCACTCAAATAGTTACAGCACTTAGAGATAAGTATTCACATTATTAACTCTAGCATTTCATTATATGACAAATAAGTATTTGCATTTGAATTCATCTTCAAGTAGAAAATGAGCTCCTTCAGCAATGCTGGAAGAGAGTATCTGAACACTGTTTTCACTGAACAAAGGTAATTTCAATGTACTAGATCCACTATAGAAAACAACAGCAACGTGCTTAATCACTTGGCTTACTCCAGGGAGCAAAGCAAGTCAAGTCTTTCCGGTTACCATTCAACAATTTATATCTGAAAGGTCTATCTTCTTACATAATTATTATACCCAACGTTAAAATTTAATAGAAATTAGCTACCTTCTTACCTGAGCTAACCTGAAACAAACACCTTACCACCTCCAAACAAAACTCACTACCTGCAGAAGAGGCCAGAACTGTCAAGTGTTGTTTTTCTACTTCCCCAAACTGATCCCAGATAAGCAGCTAGGAAGCTTCCTCCATTCAAGTGGCCTTCTTTAACTTTCTAGAAGCAAGTGCATAATGACCGAATACTGCTCTATATACCACGATTAGGAAATATATACCACAATTAGGAAACTGACATCTTAAAAGACGTTCTTGCAATTTCAAACAGGTTTATTTATGAAGAATTACTTTATCAATAAACATTTCTTACAAGTATTTACGCTACTTTGCCAAACTGCACCTCACTCGCCAGAGAGAGCACAGAAATGCACCCTCAGTAAAGAAAGTGCTTGTCTGCACATTCATTTTCTTTTTTTGGCAGTTTGTTCAAGCAGTTATTAAAAGGTATCTGTTGTATAGCTTTCATGCTTATGAAAAGCATAAGGCTCCAGTCAGCTAGGGTTCTTCGGGCAAGCAATACAAGCTATTACTGCCTTGCAAGTATCCTGCAGATATGAAAAACCTAAATTTATTTTCCATATCCAAACTGTCAAAACGATGGTGTATTTAAAAAGGGTCATGGGAAAGAAGCAACAGGTAGGAAGCTTTACGATCATAGAACAGAGGTGAAGGGTCCTTCCTATATTATAACTTGTCTGTGCCAGCAGCTGTCATAGCATAATGAACGTTATGTAAGAATGTAAAGATTTGCTGGCATTGGTAGGTGCATCCCAACTGTCTCATTGAAAGAATATAAGACACCCAAATAGACCCAAAAACATTATGGGAGGGCAACACATTTTGAGCACAGGCCAGGTCTTGCAGCCTAACACTGTCCACACTTTCTCAGTACACTTATTTTGATGCCTCAATAAAGTAATCAAAGGCCTTTATACATTATACAAATACACATATACAAACTATGTCCACCATGTCTTATTTCGTATTATTCCACCAAGGTAAGCAAAGACATTTCCCTGAATGGATCCGAGTATGAACTCCTAGCACATACCAGAGACAAGGGGGGGGTGGGAGGTGGGGGTGTGTGGGTAGAGAACACTATGACTTGGTTTTACTCGTAAAGCTCATTAATTGTAAATTTACAGTGCCTAAATGAGTTATGAGCATAAGGTGAATGGCTAACTGCTATTAAAAAGTTTTCAAGAAAAATACGAAGAGGGATGAACGCGGTAGCAGTATAAAGTGAGGTCCTGCCGCCGGGTGTGTAGGAGCACATTTGCGGCCACCCGGCGGCTGGCTCCGAGGGTTCGCACATTTGAAACCGCTCCGGTACCGCGGAACGCCAAGTTTAAGGAAATCCGGCTTCGCGAGGAGCGGAGCTACTTCAGGGAATGCTGCAGCTCCCACGGGGAACACCGTAGTTTTGTAAGGACCCGGCCAGCATCTTGATCACCTTCACGCAGCAGATCACAAAGCGGGCACCGGCCACGACCGCCGCCGGCTCTGACAAGGCGGCGCGGCGCGGCCCGGGGGCGGCGGGGACTCGCCCGCCCGCGCTGAGGGACGGCCCGGCACGCAGCGCCCCGGGCGGCCCAGGCCCCGCTCCCCGCGGCGCCCACCGCGGCCGGGCGGCCCGGCAGGGCCCGGGCCCGCCTTTGTTGTCTGGCGGCACGGGGCCCCCCGGCCCCGCCGCCGCGTACCCGGCCCGCGAGTGCCTCTCGCCCGCCGAGGCGCAGGCCCGCCCGAACGGGGCCCCTCTTCCCCGCGGCTGCGGGGCGGCGGCCCTTCCGCCCCCGCGCCCGGGGCACGGCAGCGGCCGGACGGGCCCGCCTAGGCCGCCGCGGCTGCCCGCGCTCAGGCAGCGCCCCGCTCCCCGCGGCTTCCCCAACGGGGCCCGCCCGAAGCTGCTGCCGCCGCCGCGGCGGATCCTGGGGGCGGCCGCCGCGCCGGCCCGGGCCCCGCCGCCACCTCCCCACCGGACCGCCCGTGCTACTCACCACCCGGTTGTCCCGCTTCCCCATGGCGCTGCCGAGACCCTGCGCCGCCGCCCGCCGTCGCCTCGGCCCAGCCCGAGGCCTTCTCCCCGCGCCCGGGAAGCCGCGCCGCAGCCGCCTCGGCCCCGAGCAGCCGCCGAGCTGCGGGGAGCAGCGATGGCGGCGGCCACGCAGCGCCGCCTGGCGGGACCGCGCCGCCACCGCGGGCCCTCGCTGCCGGAGGGCTGTGGCCGTTAGCGCCCCGCCTCAGCCGCGCCCCGCCCCTCAGCCCGGCGGCGGGGGGGGGGGGGGGGGGCGCAGTGGGGAGGGGGGCGGCGGGGTGGGGCGGGGGCCGGTGACAGGTGCTGCCGCGGAAGTGCCACCGCCCGGCCGCTGCTGCTCTGTCACGGGGGCGCGAATGACAGAACAAGCCAGCACCGGGCAGAGCCACAGGAGACGATCACGCCCTGGGGGTCCGAGTGGCAGACGTTGGTGCCCAAGCTGGTTTTAATTCCATTTTCCCAGTGCGAGGAAAGGGCGCAGCCAGCAGCAGGTGTGCAATGCGCATCAACTGCGGCCTTCGCGGCTGGAGCCGGTGTGAGGGTTTGGCTTCTATGGCCTGTTGGGGAGGGGTGGGCGCCACCTGCGCAGGGGAGGCAGCGGCCAGCCGGCTTGGCCAGGCAGGCCTCACACCGGTGGGCTCGGGGGGGGGGGGGGGGTGTCCAGAGTGGCACTGCTCACGCCATCGCATCCAGCTGGGGGATACGCCAGGCCAGCCAGAGCAGCGGTGTATGTTCCTTAGCTGCCTCCCAAGATGAGTACCAGAAAGCCAGCTGCCTCCAGGGGTGTGTGGCTGTGGTGGATCCTCCTGCACCCCTCCGGGGACAGCCACACGCTCGATTCCCTCTGCAGTGCCCGTACACCGCACGCGCAGCACGGGGAACGAACGGGGAGAACCGGAGCTCCGTGTGTGGTCGCTGGGCTGTGGTCCTAGTGCAGCTACAGAGACACGGTGGGATAGCTTGCACAACTGGAACGCTGTCATGGATGGCCGTGTACTTTTTAGGTAAGACAGGCCAGCAAGGAGAGGCGGTGGAGTTGGGTTTTATGTGAGAAAGAAGCTGGAATGTACTGAGCTGTCCCTAGGCGTGGACGAAGAATGAGTCAAGAGCGTATGGGTAAAGGACTAAGGGGCAGGCCAACATGGGTGACGCTGTTGTGTTTGCTACAGGCCACCTGGTGAGGGAGAGAAGTCGATGAGGCTTCTTACAGACAGCTGGAAGTAGCCTTACGATCACAGGCCCTGGTTCTCATGGGGGACTCCAAACACCTTGATATCTGCTGGAAAGACAACATGGCTAGGCACACATAGTCCAGGAGGTTTCTGCAGAGCACTGATGACAACTCTTTGACATATGTGGTGTAGGAGCCAACGAGGTGAGGTGTGCTGCTGGACTTGTACTCACAAGCACTGGAGAAGGGAGGACTTTCCCTTGGTTAGGTAGGATGGAGTTATAGATCATTTAGGCAAACTTGACACCCACAAATCCATGGGCCCTGACGGGATGCACTGCCAAGTGCTAAGGGAGCTAACAGATGTTATTACTAAGCCACTCTCCATCACTGAAAGGTCGTGAGAACACAAGAGGGGCCTGAGGGCTAGAGGAAAGCCAGTGTCACTCCAGCCTTCAAAAAGGGCAAGAAGGAGGAGCCAGGAA
The DNA here is from genome assembly GCF_963210335.1 of Falco punctatus. Classification (NCBI taxonomy): domain Eukaryota; kingdom Metazoa; phylum Chordata; class Aves; order Falconiformes; family Falconidae; genus Falco; species Falco punctatus. The sequence goes on from NC_137583.1 coordinate 76,320,971, forward strand.
ACTACAGGCCAGTCAGCCTCACCTCCATCCCTGGAAAGCTGATGGAGCAGCTCATCCTGGACATCACCTCTAAGCACGTGGAGGAAAAGAAGGTTATCAGGAGCAGTCACCATGGATTCGCCAAGGGGAAATCATGCTTGACCAATCTGATAGACTTCTGTGATAGAATGGCTGGCTGGGTAGACAAGGGGAGAGCGGTGGATGTTGTCTACCCTGACTTCAGCAAGGCTTTCGACACTGTCCCCTATAGCATGCTCATAGGCAAGTGCAGGCAGTGTGGGTCAGACATGTGGACAATGAGGTGAATTGAGAACTGGCTGAATGGCAGAGCCCAAAGGGTTGTGATCAGTGGCCCAGAGCCTGGCTGGAGGCCTGTAGCTAGTGGTGTTCCCCAGGGGTCGGTGCTGGGTCCAGTCTTGTCCAACTTATTCATCAATGACCTGGATGAGGGGACAGAGTGTGCTGCTGCACCAGAAGGCTGCCCTGCCATTCAGCAGGACCTAGACAGGCTGGAGAGTTGGGTGGAGATGAACCTAATGAAGATCAACAAAGGCAAGTGTAAGGTCCAACACCTGGAAGGAATAACCCCATGCACCAGTACAGGCTGGGGGGTGGCCTGCTGGAAAGCAGCTCTGTGAAGGACCTGGCAGTTCTGGTGGACAGCAAGGTGCCCATGAGCCAGCAGGGTGCCCTTGGGGCCAAGAAGGCCAGTGGGATCCTGGGGTGCATGAGGAGGAGTGTGGCCACCAGGTCGAGGGAGGTGATCCTGCCCCTGTGCTCTGCCCTGGTGAGGCAGCACCTGGAGTGCTGGGGCCAGTGCTGGGCTGCCCAGTTCAAGAGGGACAGGGAACTGCTGGAGAGGGTCCAGCGGAGGGCTATGGAGAGGATTAGGGGACTGGAGCATCTCTCTTATGAGGGAAGGCTGAGAGAGCTGGGCCTGCTTAGCCTGGAGAAGACTGAGAGGGGATCTTATCAGTGTCTACAAATATCTTAAGGGTGGGTGTCAAGAGGCTGGGGCCGGGCTCTGTTTAGCGGTGCCCAGCGACAGGACAAGGGGCAACAGGCCCAAACTGCAACACAGGAATTTCCATCTGAATATGAGGAACAGCTCTTTACTTTGAGTGTGACAGAGCACGGGAACGGGTGGCCTGGAGAGGCCGTGGAGTCTCCTCTGGAGACATCTGAAATCCACCTGGACATGATCCTGTGCAACCTGCTGTAGGTGAACCTGCTTTAGCAGGAGGTGGAACTAGATGATATCCAGAGGTCCCTTCCAACCCCAACCATTCTGTGGTTCTGTGATTCTGTGAAAGTGGAGGAGCTTTAATGCAGGGCATCGGTTGGGGTGGTGGCAATGGTGGGGAGCTGGCGGTGGCCCTGGCAGGATGAGTGTTGTTATGACGGTGGCAGTGAAGGGCCAGTGGCACAGCGGGCAGGCTCCCATCAGTGGCCGTGCCCTGGCCTGCCAGCAGGAAGGTAACGCTGGGCTGGCCTTGGCGAGGGGGAGCTGGGGGAGTGGAGTGTAACTGAGGGGAGAAATAAAACATATGTGTACACCTGTATCCTGGGGTGCAGGGCCGGGGGCACCCACCTGGAATAAACGTCCCAGGACAGGACAAAATTTCACTATGAGGTTTTTGTGTTCTCTTGATCTGTCTAGTGGTCAGCTACAGGTGGAACTGCAGTGTTTCCTTTTCCTTTTTCCTTCAGTAGATGCATAGACCAAGGTATTATGAAATAGCAGCCTGTCCTGGCATAGAATTCAATTAAATGGGGCTGTATTTGAAAAAAAAAACAAAGGGGAAACAAAAGTGCTTGTTAGCTCTCTGCACTGCAAAATAAAGAAGATTGTAATATTGACAAGGTTAATGAAAATGCTAGGAGAAGCCTGGGAGTTACCAGGATCTACTAACTCCAAATTTCAAATGTTCTTTCCTTAAAGTGTTACCATTAAAAGTTACTGCATATTAGTCACAGCTTTGTAAAAATGAAGAAAAATAATCGCATGTCAATACATTTATCATACAAAGTAAAAACGAGTTTTGCTTCTGAAGTAGCACTGCTGTGTTTATTGTATTTGGGAATAGCTGGAAAATTGGTGAACCTGTGGGAATTTGTGATCCCAAACTACTCAGTAAAACCAAGAGCAGTCTGTGAGGAACTACAAGAAAACTAAGAAGGTGACTACACCAGAACTGCAAGTAACATTTGCTCAATTGCAAATAAAATTTACTGTTGGAAATTGCAAGATAGTGCATAAAGGAAGGGAAAACTTTAATCCCTCAGAAAATAGTCGGTGTATACTAAAATGAGGATGGCTACTTTGGAAGCACCTCAGGTGGAAGTTCTCGTTGGGCTGCCTGTGATGCTGGAGAAGTACATTGAAGACAGAAGAAACAAACTGCATTAAAATAGACACAAAATAAGATTAGGAGTATTACTAATACGTAACGATACCCCTTCTGCGAAGTGTGGTGATGTCCTCACTCTGAACAGATTTGGGCCCTTTTGGCGTACAGCCACACAATCCAGTTCTAGGTGACCAGTGCCATCACGCTGCACCCGTGTAAACCGTGCCCAGCACTGCTGCAGCCCTTGGGGTGGGAGCATGGCTGTCTGTCTGTCTGTCTGTCTGTGACACGGTGGTAGAGCTGCCGTTGTCCGGGGGCTTCAGCTCAGCTGCAGAAGTCTAGGCAACACCTAAGCTGTGGCAAGTCTGCCAGGACAGAAGTACTCTTCAGAAATGTTTTGACCAAATCTGAACCAGGATTATTCACCCAATGCTTTGTGCTGCGAGGCTTGGAGCCGGTGCCTGGTGCCTGGAAATATGAAGACTTGCTGTTGCGGGAAGGCAGGGGTGTGGGGTCCCTCCCTCTCTCTGCAGGCAGTGGCAAGGGAGTCTCTGCTAGGCACTTGAGTATTTTAATTAGACTCCCATTAGCTTTTTTTTCCTGGCTGCGAAGGAGGCTTGGGAGTCCAGCCAGGCAATTTAGCCAGCTAAATCAGATTTCTAAAAATGGATGAAAATACTTAGAGAAAGGACTTCTGTGTGACAGGAGACCGAAAGATGACCTTGTTTATCAAAGGGGGCAAAAAAAATAATAAAAGCAATACAACTGATAGGTGTAAAATGAGGAATGATATATACTGTAATCTTGCTTTCCATGTATCAGTAAGTGGCAGGCAAATGACAGACAAAGACAATGCATTTAAATCTTTTAAAATTAACACTTGTTTCTATGGTGCTAATAAGCATGTGACATCTAGTGTCAGATAATTTTGAAGCAAAGAGAATGAGAACATTTAAGTGAATAATAATAAGAATAGCATTTGTGCTTATTTCTACAACGTCCTTAGTATTTTGCTTAATGGATTTTTTTTTTCATGTATTTTTTTCTTCCATAATTGGGTTTTATAAACTTCATGCAGGGGGTAAGTCACCTTCTCAAGCTGAGGACTAGGAAGAAAATTCCCAAATTTGTTCCATAGTTGTCCACAGACTGTTGGATTTTATTCTGTGGTATCTTGCCCTGAGCACTGTCAGAGAGAAAACACTGGATAGTGTCCAGAACTGTATGGCAGCTCTTATATAATCTGTTAAATAAATATCGCCATGATTTTATTCCTTTTTTGCAACAGATTAGCTACGGCTAACATGGGTATTTATGATGGTGACTCTTCTGCTCAGCTACAGGCCTCACTGCAGCTGATTTTGTGTCTGTCCCTGGCTGGACTGCTGCTCGTAATCTTATAATACGCTTAAAGACTAATCTGGGATGTCACATAATGTAAAGGTAGCTGCTGTTTTTATTTAATACTGTCACACCTGCAGTGTATGTAACTATGTTTTGTAAAGGACTTTCACGGTTCCTTATAGGTTCTAGGGGCAGCACAAAGTTTTGGTTCTGTTGTAAAAACCTTTGTGGCTTTGGAGTCTGGTTAGCTTTGCAGTCATTTCTCTCTAGAGTTTTCATCCAGAAACTGAAATCTGTTTGGAAGCTTGAGCTAACTAACAGTTTTTAAGATTCCTGTGTCTGGTGGCTCATTGGAGGCCTCATTAGTAGGAATGACTTGTATTCTGCTCTAAAGAGCACTTAATGATTTTTACAGTAAGCTGAAGCTTTATTTGTGTGGTTTTGATGGGGATGTTTTTGTTGGTTAGGAGTAAAGACAGAAAATACGCATCTGGTTTTAGAGTCTGATGCTGTGTTGTTTTGTGTGACTTGGAACATACACTTTTACCATTTCTGTATACGCAGAAATGTCACTAGTCACAGCCAACCAAGAACGGTCCATCAATAAAGTGTGCTCAGCTTCTCCAAAGATGGAAGATGAAAGGAGCAGAATCTTTAGGAATACACAAATACTAGGCATACTCGCACAAAAATTGGGTCAAGGAACATTTGGAGGAAATACTGTGTTTCATGAAGGACTGAGAGCCATTACAGCAGAATGAAAGCACAACTTGCCTAAACCAAAACAAAGAAGATTTCAGCAAGGACAAACTAGTGCTGAACCATATAGCATTCATAGCAATTGCAACAATGTCATGCCTTTGAAAGAAAAAGTAATCACTCAAATTTATTTTTTTTTACATGCAATTCATCCATGGTAAGCAATAAAGTAGTCCAGAAATGAGAAATCAGGACAAATTAGGTTAGATTTTTATAGAAATAAAGGTATATGGTAAGGTGCTGGGAAGGGTGTGCATGTGCTTACGTTTCTGTGTCTGGTTATGCATATGTTCACTGATTTTCTAGAATACCCAGGGTGTTGAAAAAAAAAATTGCCAACAGAAAAACCAGAAAACAATGTTGCTAATTTTCTGTCTTTAATATACAATACTTACTGCATTTGTATTTATTTTACATTTTTAGATAAAAGAAAAAATATAGCTAGAAAGGTGAAGTAAACCTCAGGAAAGCAGTTTTAAATACAAAAGTAATATTTTGCCTTTTCACTTTCCAATAATTTGGGAATGACTAAAAAGAACTTGAGACCGTGAAAATTTTTATTATATTGATTTTCATACTGAACCATCAGCACCCAACAATAAATACACATCTTTGCTTTTCTTGCACTGCCAGCAGCAAAACGTTCAGTTCCAAAGGACTGTAATTCTGATATAATACAATATTGATAACCTTCTGTGTGCCTTAATTTAATTTCTCTGTATTGACACATGATTATTTTTTGCAGTCAACCATCTTTACAAACTTGTAAAAGCTAAAGAATATGTTATATGGTAAGGTGCATGCTCCGGTGAACTTCAATGCAGTCAATGTAAAGTAGCCCCAGCTGAGGGTGTTCTTAAAGCAGAAAGCCCTGTAGAGTGAAATTTGGGACACAGAGCAGGCATGCAGTTAGATCAAAGGGCTTTGAAAGCTTGCAAAGGGAGCTCTAGAGTTTCCAAATTGTTTGCATTACTTCCCAGCCATTCTGTACAGCAGAAACATACTTTTTTCCAATGCATATATGGTAATCGGCAGCTGTGCAAGAAGGGGAGAGAGGCTGCAAGATTTCATGTACAGTGATGGTGCAATGCTTTTATATACCACAGTTTGCATGTTGTAGCCCCTTTATGTCACACTGATGACTAAAAGGTAAATCATTATATGTGAGTAACAATTCAAGAAATCACTATTACATCTTTCTGTACCCCTGTAGGTGATAGTGCGTTTCACACATAGGTGATTTTAATGCTGAATGCGAAGAATGTGAAGAACACTGAACAGTTAACTATTAAGCACACAGAATAAACAAAATGATGCACCTTTAAAAGAAACAGTAACACATGCACCTTTTCATGTTTGTACCCTGATTAAAAGAACATCATGACTTTCAAGTATGAAGTGATACAGTGAAATCATGTCCTGTGAATAGGATTCAATGGTATCTAGGTAGTACAGTCTGCACCGTAGGTAACTTTCCATCTTGCAAAATAAAATCCCACCGCGTAAGTAGGTAAAGTGACTTGAAATGATAAAACTTGACATGCCAGCTGTTTTGCTGGTATAAGCTGATACAATGCTGTAGAAGTCAACAGGACTATGCTGATTTTCACCAGCTTTCATGCCCTAAGGTGAATGCAAAAAAAATATTTGACACTGCTTTGCATGTTTTCCTTGAATTATCGAATCCTAGACACCTCCAGAGCACATGATATTTTATGACAAAAAAGGGGGAAAAAAAGAGAAAAAGTAACCCAAACAGCATTACAGGCTGTTTTAACCTTCTAAATTTTTTTGTGTGTGTTATATTTTGCAAAACCATACTGAGAAATAAAGGTACCAGACGGATTTTGATTTGCCAATGGATATTGGTCTGATGTAGTATCAATTAACAAAGCTACTCTGGATGTGTCTTAGAAGCTGTCCTTGCTGTTCATAGTATTCTGTAAACCTGAAAACACAAGTTTTAATAATGCCTTTTGAGAACATACCTCATCTTGCAGATTCTGAAACCAGTATGCTGTGAGAGTTACAAACAGGCTTAACTTTGTATGTCTTCTGTTAACTTCAGTGGGATTTGTGAGGTGTAAGATAGGCACACATGGAGTGTCTGGAGCAGTAAGAACTGAATCTTATTTCTGATACATTACTATACCTGCATCATGCTTTTCTCCACATATCCCAATGCCCCTAAGAAGTGCACTTCTGAACTTTTGTATAACAAAGTAACGAATAGAAATTTTGAGAGAAATAATGTAACTAGAGTTAAGATTTTTATCACACATTACCATTTATATAGTATTCTTGCTGATTTACTAAGCTTAACTACCTTTATATAGACCTGAGCTGCCTGACACTGAAATTTGTAGACTTACAAGGTCAAATTCTTGGTTTAATTTAACTGTAGTCAGTGAAATTACAACAAGAGTAAATTATGCTAAATGATTTAAAATACTTTGAAACCCCAATCCTATTTTATGCAATTTTCCATGCACAAAAAAAAAAAAAAAAACCAAACTGAATTTCGCTGCCTCTATGCTTTTCTTTAGCCAACAATCTTACTTAAAGCCCAGATGGGCAACTTTATCATTGAAAAAAACTTTCTTCAGTTACAAGATGCTACACAAACTTGGCCCCTGGCTTCAGCAACTGGAATCGACACATACCTGCTGGACTGCTATGAACAATATCAAGCCAATGGCAGCCTATGTAATGTTTTCTATTTTTAATTTTTCAGACAACATTCCCCCAGTATGTGTAAAATTAGCTCTACAATAGCATTTCAAAGTAATCTGCTTATTCCTTTACATATTAAAACAAACAAAAATACCCTAAAGCATAAAAAGTACTATATCTGAACACACATACTACTCTAGTTGCAAAACTCAATGTACAGTATGAAGCTTACTTATAATCTTTTTTGACTGATCTAGCTTTCTGCCTCTCTATGAAACTAGCTTCACTTCAACAACCAAAATGTATACTAAATGCAAATAAACAATAAAGCAGCAAGACTCGACACGTTTTTTGGCAACTACCCTCTCACAGGACTAGTGTGTTTTCATAAGAAATAATATACTGAATTATAATAGCAATAATTTAGGTTAATGTCAAATAACTTGCAGATAAATGTGCCCACATCTTCAATAAACACTGACACCATTTACTGGTGTCCTGGTGCTGTTATTAACCATGTGTCCTCACAACTACAGTCAATTACTAAAGGAAAGCCTTTTTCTGCAAGTACCTTTGTGAGCAACTATAGTCACAGGAGTAACCCCTCTCAGCTCTGTGGGACTGCTCAGGTGAGGTACAGTATTCATGTGCTTGCATACTGAGGCCTTCTGACTGAAGAGTATCAAGCTAGTGAGGAAATACAAATACACACTGTTACACAGAAAGTAGAAGACATACAGATGAAAGCACCCTGTGATGCTTCCAAGAGTTATAATATAAACACCATTTCCAAAGTATAGTTCAACTTCTAAGACATCATTCTGAGGGTGTAATTTTTCTTTAACTAGAGCATTCAAAGACATTATACTTTTAAAGCTGTTCAAAGTAATGCAGCTAAATAATACATTAAAAATAAAACCCATATGAGATTCAATGGCAGATATAGACCACGTAAATGAACTGGAATGAAACGGACCATAAATACATTAATATGAATGCCGAAAAGAATTTACAAAGAAATTAAAGACTGAAAGGAAAGAATAAACAGGTGCCTGTGGGCTTGGTTTCAGTGCCAAAATCATACAGCTTTATGTAGAAAATAGATTCTAGCAGAAAAATAAATGGCATCTTTATATTTTCTCTATCTTAAGTATCTTAAAATGTATTTCTCACTTTAACAGAAGTGACTGCCTTGCCTGTGAAAGATGCCTGGCTAAGAATCCCCGAGACTCTTTCAGGCACCGTTTCAATTGGAACCAGCTCTCATTTCTTACTGAAAAGCACTGCCATAATGTAGACTTTTGCCTACATTGTTGTGACTCTAAGTGGGTTGTAGGAGGGGAGTTCAGTCTCTAGGAAAAGAGGTTTTGGACACTGTGGAGAATGTTATTTAACAGTGCTGAATGCAAGGAAGGTGTCATGGGTATCGAATTCTATTTGTTGGAATCTAAACAGAGACAACTGGTTCACTTAATATTGACCACCAGAGAGCAATCAGAAATTTTAGACAGTGCTGGCCTGCTCTGGTTTTGAGCTGCTAAACTAATTCTTTTCTGTTCAACTTATGCACAATAGGAAGGTGAATAGTGGTGGTGGAGATGAAATCAAACAAATCAAAACAAAATGAAGCTGGAAAACCACTGGTTGCTAGACACCTAGGGAGAAAAAGGAAAGGATGGATCCATCTTTGCAATCCCTTCAGCCTTTTAATTTCATGACACTGCAGTCCTTCTATCATGTTATGATAGGTAACTTCAGTTCAAAATGTTCATGGCAAAAACTTTCAGATGAGCGCATCCCTGCTGAGCTTATGTAAGTCACCTTGTACAGCCTTATATCCACAAACTTCTTGCCAGCATCCAGTTTTTGATGTACTTTTTGTTGTAGTTGCAACCCAGTTACAGCCACCTTTGTTGCAAAGGACTCCGAGATAAAGTCCCTGCAAGAAATCACGATGGATTTTGGGTTTTGCTGGGAAAAAGATTGAGAAGCACTTCTTATTTACTTAGCACTCTGCAGACCCAGGCTATATTTTGAACTGTGTGGGATTTTTTTCTATCACCAATGAAGAATGATTGAGATACATCATCATCCACCTGGAATAAAACATCTTGTCTTTTCCCACAGCATGTCCAGAATTCAGTCATCAGAGAGCTTTCTTAGAGCACTTCTGACAATGCTGCTGTTTAAAATGCAAAACAGTCAACTGTCATAGAAACAGTAAGCATACTGTCCCCTCTAGATTCTAGAAAGACTTTTCCTTGGGAGAATATATTGGGGGTTAAGGTCCTTGCGGCAGGGCTCTGTACTCAAAACTGCCATAGCAAAAAGCAAAGGAATGAGCTTGATTGCCTACATGTGCCCAAGTTGTCTTGAGAAATGGGGACTTTCATATAAGGAAGAATTGTTATATGGTTGCTCTGCCTCATGCTGGGAGGAAATCTCTCCCTGGGAATAGTGGTCTTGGGGAAGGGGAATAGAAGGGGGTAAGCAGTAGGAGGCTGGCATTGCTAGTCGTGTTTGCCTTCATAACAGAAATGTCACTGGCTGCTCTTGTAAACATGTACATCGCAGACAGTTGTCCAGGGATCTTTGATCCTTTGTAAATAATCTTCTGAATCAAAAATTGTTTTGGCTGATCAAACACATTATGTTCAATGTAATTTATTCTAGCTCATCTCTTCACTTGAACCAAAAAATGTCAAAGTCGCACACACCTTGCCATACTCTACAGTTCCTAATGAGAAGCAAGGAAAAACTATAGTATAAATCACTGGCTGCCTGCAGACTTGGGAGGCTGCAGAATCACAAGGTAGCAATTTTGCTCACAGCTTCTTAAGTCTCTGTGGAAGTATCAGCAGGGTCAGATACAAGTGACAGGTAATTAAGTGTCACTGCAGTGGGAGGAAGCCGGGTGCTGAAGGACTGTTGAGGAGGGGACTCCCCAGGGCTTCTTTCACAGTGTCACAGTAGGATGATCAGGGATAAGGAAAGGACAGCTTGAGTGGCTGGGTGATCTGTCACTGTATGTATTTAACAAATGCCAGAGAACTACTGTGTAGAATTAGAGGTTTCCAATCCCTGGAACTGTGAAATTTGCCTCTGTGCCAAGCCTAGCTGCTCACGCCTAATGGAAGGACCAAAATTAGCCGCTCTGTGCCAACACTTACCCAGCCACCCACACACGTGGACTAAACACAACAAAATGGCAAACAGGCCGTATATTCTGTAATTTTGGAATATGCGTGTATTGTGGCATCACAATAATTAATGGTAGCTCTCAGATTGGCACTGCAGCTCAGAAAGCTCCATTCCTGCTGTACAACCTACAAACAGACTTTTTTTTTTCCATGGCAGATGGTTTCTGCAGTATTTCTTATACTGGGTGTCAGGCAGATTTGCTAGGGTCTCAGACTTGTTCCTGTAAGATGGTGAACCACCTGGACAAATCCAGCAAAACTTGCATGTGGATAATCTTATCAAAATCCAGGTGCTCAAAAACATGCTGTTTTGGATTGCCAAAGGATTTTCCATTTGTGGCAGGAGTCAGCTCCCAATGCATGATGATACGGCACACTAATGGACGCTGTTAGTGACTCTCCTGTACATTCTCCATGTCTGCAGATGAACTAAAGGCAGTGTCTGCGTGGCCAGCTTAATTGCTCTCAAGCTGTCTTGTAAGACTTTTTTAAAGTATCTACACAGAAAAACTTCTAGCTTCTGCAAAATCTGATTTAAAAAATAGAGCTGTTGCTATGTTGAAAAACTGCACTGGAACTCATGACTTGAGTTGGCATAATAAGTATCTGGAACTAAAATCCTATGCAAGAGTCTTGCTTTATCATCTTATGCTTATGAAACTGACAAGAGAAAACAAAACACGTGGAAAAAAAGTCTTCCCCCTACACTTATACATAACTTTTCCACATACTCAAATTCACTTGCCAAAGTTGTCCCGAACTCTCCTAATCTCTGCCCATTTTCCCTGTCTTTTCAGCACTTCACAACTTTCCTCCCTCACCTAGCTACTCAAAATTGATCCTAACATTCAACAAAAGGCTGAGGATTTGCACAACATGACATACATATGAAACATAAAGGCTGCATATTGTAGAAAGTTAATTACAAACTCTGCAGAAGTAATGGCATGAAGGAACCTGACAGTATGAAAATTCATTTTCCATTCAGTGGCAGAGACAGTGCTCTTTGGCTGGGTTTAAAGTGAGCATGTCAATGGGAGCAAGTATCCATTTAAATATTAGAAAATGTGTTTTTTTCTGGCATGTGGATCGGTTTAAGGTGCAAATACGGAAAGCTAAATAATGCAGATGCAAATTTAGTTTGCTCAAAAATGGACAGCTAGCTTGACAGCTTTCCAGCATATCCATGTAGACATCACTAAAGTAAATCACAAGTTAAACATCACCTGTTTTCCCTCCTCTTTTTAGCCAAACAGTATAGGTTGCTTTAGTGCAAATGAACATTAAAATGGCAGTTAGAGTAAGTTCATACTTGGGTGCTTTTCTTCCATAAAACCCTGTGAACTTTGCAAGGTCAGTGAAAAAGTATCTGTTTCAATGCACTTTTAACACACATTGTTTGTATTTACATTTTTTCATGTTATAAATACCCTCCTTTTCACTTATCCCAACGGTATTTTCCCAATAGTTCCTTAGAGTTTGTTGTTTTAAAAAGGCGGCAATATCGTTTGTCTGATCTTTTTTGGAAAAAAAAAAAACCCTACTCTACCACAATCACCCAGTATCAAAATATCCATAGCAGAATCTCTCACTGACGTTGGGCTGGAAGAAGCCCACTAATATATTCTAACACAGATAAAACATTTAATCTGAAGGAAAATATGCCATATGGTTAGGGAGTTTTGGTTTATCTTAGCTGTTTTGCACAGTCTTTCAATGAAGGCTGGAAATTCGAATATTGCAGAGGCTCTCAAAGGACTTTATGTAAGTCAAAGCAAAATTTCCACTAACTTTACTCACAGCAGCCTTGGGCTTTTCTGCTTTTAAAAGCATTTAAGCATGGTGCTGGGTAATTTCAGCTTCCGCTGAACACATAGAGAACTGATGGTATCTACTTGGCCTTGCAGAATCATTTTTGAGAAGTGTCTATTTGATTCAGTTCTGTTTGGGTGCCTATCACTGTATGAATTAAAAAAGTATACAAAAATTTTCAGGAACATTTTAAAATGGAAAAATATATCAGTTTCAAAATTCTGAGTGTTACAGCTAAAGAATGATTTTTAGCTGGGTTCTACAAGAACCTAATGAGCCATTTCTATTATCTGTGCACACTATGCCGAAGTGTTTTCTATGGTTCTAATATACCACAATAGTGTATATAGTGCATATCAGTATGCAATACTTGCTAAGCATCAAACTAAAGGGAAGAAATAACCCTTGGTAAAAGTATATTTGTCAGTTCACATGTCCATATCTTCCTTCTTTTAATGGCCTAGTTTATTTAAAATGATAAGAAAGCTTCTTATTGCTTTACCTAAATTATTGGCATTTGACGCTCTAGCCTGGTCCAGAAACCAGAATTATGTTACAGCCACTACCTAACAATTTCCAAAACAAAGGGATGTAATAAAATAAACAGCTCAAAAATAAAGCTCCTGTTTGAATTGTACAGATGGTTAGACTGTTAATTCTGTAATTGTGTTTTTGCACACCTGAACTGTACTTGGACCATCCACCACCCCCCCACCCCCAGATATGAAAATGAAACCTGGAAGATTAAACACATAAAATCCCATTTAGGTTTCTAGACACTGTTTCTGAACCTTTAAGCAATCTGTATACTGCAATACTTGGTAATGAAAAAGAAGCAAAAGTGATAGCTTATTGACAGTCAGTTACTGAAGATTTCAGTATACATGTTATTGTTCTCTGTGAAAGTAAAAATACATTTCTTGAATTTTCCTACATTGCTGCAGTCTGGAGAAATGTTTTTTTCTAATATACTAATTTCAAGAAAATAATTTACACATTAAGAGAGTGTGAAATCCTATTAACATAAAAAAAGATCTTGATATTTAGAAGCAGTTTTGTAGCAATAAAATAAATATGTTAGGTTCCTAAGTGTGTGAGCAATTCAAGCTTCAAGCATAACACAATAAAATCACTCTAATAGCCTAGTATCTTCTAATTCACATTGTAGATAAAAATCAATCTATTCCTGAAACTATTGCATATGAAAAATACTAGAGAAGTGGTTCTGTAAAACAGAGTTCTTAGAATAAACTTCCTCATTATTCAACTGCATCTTATACATTAACATAGTTAATTTACGTGGTCTTTAAACTAAACTATGTGGTTTATGATTCATATACATATTTGACAACTGATGTGTTTTCAGTTGTGAGTCAGAGAAGTGCTCCAAGTTTGTTGGCTAAAAGACCAAACCAGCATGTTTTCTCTTTATTTTCCACATTAAAGTTAGCTTAATACCTAACAGCAGAGAGAATCACATGTATAATAAAACATGCTCCTCAAAGTCAGTGAGTGAACCTGTAAAAAGTAGTATGGCATGGTATTTTCTTCTTATGAGTGTAAAAACCACATAAGAGTTACGATGCTGGATACCATCTCCCATGCAGAACATGCTCAAATGCTACAGCCTACTGCTTCTTTGATGTGAAAGGCTCTATACACATAGCACCAAATTTCAATATTTTGCAAACATGAAATCCTCATTTTTTTGGTGTGTTTTAGGACAGGAACAACAGTGAAAGGTACTCTAACATTTGCCATTGTGGAGTAATAGACTGAAAAAAACCCCTGGAGCCTATTCTTAGAATTTTACTTGGCACACAGAAGGCAACATAGGTGTATGCAAAACTAAGGCTAAGGAATGAGGTGAACAAAGAAATTATTTTTTAATCATTGGTTCTGGGCTGCCAGACTACAAGAAGCAACACTCGGTAATAGGGATGTAGGGGGCACCTACACTGTGTAGCTATTGAAAATCTGGAAGAATCTTGTTTGAAATAGCACCTGTGAGCATCACGGAAACCTGTTTCCATGAGGGAGCTTAAGGAGAAGAACTGGAGAGCTAGAGTGAGTGTGGAGACAGGATGAAGAGAAAAAAGGACTGCTCCAAATGGATTGCTATGATTCAGCAATTAGCACTTCACTAGCTGGCTTGGCTGATTTTTCTCCTTGGCTATTGGGTCTGTTTTTCCTGCAGAATTATGTAGTGGTGATAAAAAAAAGGTTGGTGGGAGACAGAATTTGCTCCTTCCATTACTTAGAACATCGTGTTCTCTGCTGAGAAGAGCACAGTGCCTGGTTGTGGGTGCTCTAGGAGCTGAATAGCTACATTTATTTTTAATATATTTTTTGTTATTCAGAGGTTTTCAGCTGCTGTTGAACTGCTCCTGTAGAACACATACATGCATAGTTATTGCTAAGAAGAATTGCACTCTGGAGTCTTATTTAAAGGGTCTGTGAAGAGTTTTCATTACAGTCTGGAACGTGCGTGTGAAGGAGCACTTTCTTTTTCACATATACAATTCCTACATCCTACGCATACGGCAGTAATGAGTAAAGGCACTGAAATACTTGCGCTAGGCCAGTGAAATAAAAAAGAGCAAGGGCATGGGCTCGAGCACAGTCCCACAGTTGTCTGTACTGTCTAATTATCTGCATGATTCCTGGCACGATTTTAGCCAGCGCCAGCACTTTGCCCAGCCAGAAAACAGGCTTTCTCAGTTTAGTAGTGTAAGTGAAGCCCCACGGTTTGGCAGAGAAGACTGGAGTAAGAGAAAGCCTATAGCGTGTCAAATGGAATTTCTTCCTAAAGAGATTTTGAAAAGGAGGTAATTTGAAAAGTCATTGGTCCTTTGAATCTAGGCCCTTGTCACCACAAGGATCCCATTAGATAAATAATTTCCCTAACCCTGTTAAGACAGAACTTAGATTTCTTTTTTTTGTTCCTGCCATTCCCACTGGAAGGATGTTCCAGAATGTGACGACTAAACAGTCCTCCTCAAGCTGTTCTTCTGAATACCCCCATTTATAACCTGATCCTGTATTAGACAACATACAGCACCACGCTGCAGAAGCTCTGCTTCTGATTCTGTAAGCCAGCCCCTGCTTTTCTCTGTCACTTTCTGAGCTCTTCCTTTGATACTGTTGATTGGGAAACACTGCTCCAGTAGTTAACACGTGATTTCTATATTCTCATTAGATTTTGGGCCAACACTAGCCTTTAGCCGAAAGTGTTCCCTTGACTCCCTTTTTCTTCTACCCTAATAATGTCCTACATTCAGCAATCATATTCTCTTCTAGCCTTTCCTTCACTAAGCTTAATACAACGAGCTCTTCTAACATGGAGCAGACGCACATTTCTAGCTGAGAGTTTTCAGTCTAATTTGAAAATACCTTCTCCTCCCCTACATTTTCACCCTATCTTAGTTGTTGGAGAGCTCTGGGAGAGTTCCCTGACAGCTACTGGAAAGCCACACCAGCCGAATGCCCTGGTGAAGTATGTGTGATAGCTCATCACTAGGTAAAATGTGAAATTTTTAAAAAGTGCTGACCTGCATAGAAATTTTTTTTCATTGTTACTGTTAACAAGATCCTCCTGAATTTTGGCGCTGTTTATTGTTCTAATTAGTGTTTAAAAAAGGTTAGCAAAAAAACCTTCATTCTGGCCCATCCTCTTCTATGAATGTTAAAGCCTACTCACACTCGGGTCCACTGACCCATGGAGGAATAGGGCTGGGGCAACACTGGTGCAATGGGTTCACAGTTCCCTTTGGATGTAGGAACACAGGCAAGGCCAAGATTGGAGGCTTAGCTGCCATGACTTCTCCCTGGCCTTCAGCTTGCCGCCCATAGAGCTTTCAAAATTCTTGTGTTATGCATCTGTAGTATCTCTGTATCTGCAGATGCCTCGTGCATGCTCTTGCCAGGTCTAATTTGCAGCTTGCCTGTTCATGCTGGTTGGTTTTGCATAGGCATCACTCTGGGCATGAAGAAAAGCACAGGCCACTGCATGCATGCATGCAAGTGGTCCTTTGAAAATCTGGCTTATTTGAAACAGACCTAATTTAACCATACGTTGCATACTTATGTGTCTAACAGTAACAAAAAGCTTTATCCAAGAGACAGATAAGATCCACTCGCTATCCTAGTAATGCACCATGTCCCAGACAGTGCAGATACCTGAAACAGAGTTAACAGTGAAGTTTGCCACAACAGCCAGTCTATCACAGGACTGAGAAGCCTGCCAGGGAGACGGCTACAAGTTCCCATGCCACAGCTGGAAAAATTACATTGCTCAACTCATTGCTAAGGCCCTGCTTCTGCCAAGCATGCTGGGAATGAGCATATACTGCTGGCTCACAAGCTAGACAACATGAAATAGAGACGAGGAAGAGAGAAGCCTAAGGGACTATCACAGGAGCAAACAAAGCTAGCTGCCTCACTTATCATCAGCTATACTGCAATAGTGTATATTTATGGTTTTATGGTAAGGCCTAACTCGTTGGACCAATACTTTCCCCCAAGTCATATCCAGGTAAATGCACTAAAGTCATGCTAGGGAACAGCTTTTATGGATTAAAAATATTTCTTTTTTTTCCAAGTACAGTATTAAAAAAATAAAAGCTTCTTTTAAAAATACTGAAAATATATTTTAGTTAAGGTAAAAATACTAAATATAAAATTTTAATGTAATATTTAAAATAACTGTGCTATAAAGGTGTGTGAATTGGTTAATTATTTTGACATTCAATAACGGCACATTAACCCTAGTGAAGAAGCATGTGCCCGTATACCCACATGGTGGTTTAGGAGAGAAGCTCATGCATTTCTGCATAGAAAACAAATCTGCTTAATAAATGACGTCTGAGGGATTTTGAGACAGTAATGTTCATGCATTTGTGATGCATGGAGGGGCAGGGGGTGTTTCAGGTAAGGCAGCGCAGTATACAGCATACAATTCAGCACAAATACGTATCTGTGCTTATTACAGGTATAGGATTCTCTGCTTCTGAACTGGAAGTATTTTTTCTATTTTCCTTTTTGGTTGATAATAAGAACAGGATGAAGGTGAAAAACTGTATTGATTTGCATTGGCTCTGCTCATGTCTTTCAAGCCGCATATCAGAAAAATTGGAATGAGATAAAGAAAATATGTTTGCAGCTGTTTCCAGGGGGGAAATGATGGGTTAGATGATGGGCTAAAATGTGTCTGGATTTCAGCACAAACTGAAAGAGTCTTTAAGAAAAGGACTCTAGAAGTTTTTTAAAACACTTGTTTGTTGCAACATGCACATAAACGTAGCTAGATAATAACTCGTTTGTGTATGAAAAAACCTAAATTTTGAGACATTTATTATGATCACCATCATCATTGTTATTTTTATAGAGCAATGAAATGATAAAATAATCCATCCAAGTTTACAAGTGGGGAAGCACCTGCATATATGCTATAAAAGAACAGTAGCTGGATGTATTAATGTGTGTATCAGCTAACTGCAGGTTGCAGAGATCTGATATTTCAATGCCATTCTTTAAGTATCACTGTAAAAGATCACATCATCATCATCACAATAATAATCATAATAATAATAATAATAATAATTAAAAAAAGTACCAAATCATGCTTCAGCAGCTAGAGAGAGAGAGATTGCATCATGTTTTGGCAGTGACTTGATCATCCTACTCCACACTGGCAGCATTCAATATTAAAAGGATAAAATGGCAGCAAAACCGGTCAGCAGCTTCTCTTTGTCTGGAGTTCTCCCAGGTAGATAAACAAAACAAGAACAAAACAAACATAAAGCTGCAATGGGAGCAGGTCAAAGCCCTGGCCTTTGTGTTGCTCTGATGAAAGTAAACTAGATTGAATTCCTTGGATAAGCACATCACAATCCCAAAATAAAAGATAAGTGCATAAAACCTCCAAATAAGGATCTTCGCTAGAACAGCTATGTGGTTTGTATGGGACAGTGGCCTTGTCAGCTACACGTCTTGTTCATTTACGGTTCATCTTCAGTCAGCATTAAGATGCATTCACCTCACTGGAGTTTTGGCTGGATGACATATGAGAGTCCAGATTCTCCTTGCATTTCTCCAGATCATGGAAATATGGGTGAGAGAGGGCAACGTAAGCAGACATTCTCTTGGCTGGATTGAACGCTAAGCATTTCTGTAAGTATGAAAAGAAGTTGGTTTTAACTAAAACATACAGTTAACAGTGCTAACTGCATATGTACACTAATGCCTGCCCCTTTAATTTATGATCAGTATGAGACACCGCAGGGTCTCAGTAGGTGCTGCATGATAGGATGACCAGTCATATTAAAACAAGCAGTGGGGTCATAGTATATGAATATGGCATCCTCAAAGCTAATAGAAAATAACAAGTTAGAAAATTCAAGTATTCATAGTTTAGGAAATCCCAGAATTCAGGTTTTGCTGAATTCACATGCACAGGACATGTGTCTAACAGATTCCAGAGAGGAACTATCAACGAAAAACTTGTGAATCCCCTTAGCGTTCAATGCGCTCTTCTTTTGTGGTTATACAAATATGGACAGCATCATAAAGTATATGTTCATCCCTAGGCTCAGCATTTCTATAGGTGTTGGGTCTTTGACTATAGCCTTTGTATGCTAATGTTTTGCGTTCAGTTTCTCCCTCTTCTAGTTGTATTTTGCTTGCTTTCTTTCCAGATCCTTATCCCAGCCTTTGTCCAGTCAGCACTGAAATCTCTCCCATAGCCTTGTATTTTACACTTTGTTCTTCTCATCTCCTTTAATCTCCAAATAATATTCTTCCTACTATCCTTGTCTAACCACTCCCTACTCCCACCTTCTTTTCTTGTGTAAGAATTTCTATCCTTTAACTTCTGAAACTTAATTCAGTGACTTCCAGTTCTACTCTCCCCTTCTATCTGTGGCTCCCAGTCCTCATCTCTTCACCTAACAGGAACAGCTTCCCTTCCCACCTCACCTTCTAGGTATGGATATTTGTCTTCTTCCTCCTTCCCATCATGCCTGACACTCACTGAACTCTCTGCCATATTTTATTCCTTGTTGTTCCCAGAATCTAATTCTTGTCCCACATGTAGCTTCCACTTCCAGGCTGCTCGCAAGCACAACAGATGCATTCCTTCCCTGTCCTTTCAAGTGTTCAGATGTAGTCCAGCTTACCACAGCTGTGAGCTGCAGTCATAAGGACAATTGTGGATGATCTGCTGTTCTGTAGAGATAACATTGGCCAGAGATAGCAGTTCCTGAAGGGATGCAGCAAGTCTTTCACCAATTGCACTGAGTTCACTCTGCTGAGCCCATGTGACCCAAGGTCTTTTAAAGGCTTCCAGAGAACAAATTTAGCTAGACTTGAACAAGCATGGCAAAAGGCAAACTGAGGCAAGGCCATTCCCTATATTCTATTCCAAGACTGAACTTTAGGGCTGGGGTTTATAGCATATCTATAAAAATGATGGAAATAATTTAATTTAATTCAGTGTTACCAATTGTACCAGCACAATGTTTGCTTCTGTTCAATCCTGCCATTTGTAAGAGGCAACAATTGCTGGATTCCAAATCTCAAGTTTTCAGTATTCAGATGTAATCTGTCTCTACAGCCTATTTTCTGCTTTGCACTGGGTCGACTACATAATGAAAAATGGTAGATCAGTTTTTGAACTCATGTCAGGCTTATACTATAAGAATGGCTAAGTCAGTGGCACAGCAGTGAGGATCTAAGCCTAAGGTCTACAGACAGGTCAAACAGGTACTTCTCTGACAGTTTCCTAGTCTCTGTTCTCAGCTCTGAAGCCAAAGTTGGTGTCTTTGTGCTGATGTTTCACACATTTACATGAATCTGTCTACCTACTTTTGAGCTTTTAATAACTCCATTAAATGGAAACATAAATGTTTCTTGGCATGCTGCATGTACAGTGGTAACTATCAGTCATGCAGCTTGGAGAACAACAAACAGAAACTCACAAGAAGCAAGTCTTTGCCCAGTTCGTCAATATCTGGTACAAATTTTTCAATAGGTTGTGCAGGTCTGGAAGTGAAAGCATTTCGTGGAAGGGCAATGTCATTAGGCCAGTCCTCTTCTTCTGGGAGTCCAATTACACTGCAGAAGGAAAACCATAACATTAGGTCTGAACATTTACGCAGTCTCCCCTTCATATTGAATATACTGAGTGGCATATACTGAATTGAATATACTGAGTTTATAGGTCTTTTTGTTTAAATGAGATTAACTGTGCAGTAGTGCACTGATCTTTGTGAACAAAGGCTGATGAGTATAGGTTCTCAGTGTGCCTGGTAGAAATCATTCTGTGGCCAGCACAATTTTCTGGCCTAGGTCTCAGTTTTCTGAGTCTTTTTGTTGAAAAAGGGCTGAGTGCTTTGGAAGAAAGTTGCTCAGCTCTTGACTGGATGGTGCAACATATGTCACTCCAGGATGATTAAAAGCAGTAAGTTTCAAAGGGGAATTGCATGCAAGGATCTTTATTCACAAGAATAGGGACTGAGAAAAGAGTGTGGGTCAAGATGAGGGTAAGGCAATAAAAGGGATGTTTCATCATGCTTCAAAGCTATGTGCAGTAATTGTTGCCCAAATTTAAACAATTTATTTGCTTCACAATGCAGGTTTTAAAGTTCAATTCAGAAGTGGCACAGGACTGAGTGTCTTTATGGTTTTACTTTCAATTGTATTTTAGTTTTTCTCTATCCTTTAATAGAATATTTTGATTTCTTTTTATAATTTATTTCTTTATTCTTTAAATTCTAGAAGAATTTACTTACTAAATAATCGTGCTAAGGTTTAAAACCCAAATAAATGACATAGTAGGTAAACCTGCAATGATGGATCATGTCTTATATATCTTGTGTTTTGGTCAGATGCTAATATTTGTGGGGTTGAAACGCCAGTTTCTGAAGGCCGTTCTGGGAAAAGCCATACATTAATTGTCAGGTTTCAGGGAGAAATCCATTTTTTCAGCCTGTAAAATCAAGGTTTTTAATGGAAACGCTGACAGGGTAAGACAAGAAGGAACATGAAAAACCGTCCCTGACTATTTGGGTCTGCGCTAAGCCCAAGGCCACTAGGGAGCAGCATTGACCTTTCTTCGTACTGAGGCTGGTAGCAAGACCAGGTGAGGCCACGGGCCGGACACTTGGGTGTAAATCATGGGTTACTTCAGTGAACTTAGTGGAATTACTCCACATCTACCTACATGGACTTCAGATTGTAATTTGGCTCACCTAAAATACCTCCAAAAATTAATATGCCCTTAAAACAAGAGCACAGCTTGAAGGGCAAAGCAATTAAAAAGTCAGGACAGTTGAATTTTACTGTATCTGAAGATATCACCGCTCTTGGGAAATGGTAAGTTAAGACTGTATTAAAAATTGAGTTTGACTTTCATCACCACAGGTACGGTGAGGGCATGGGGCAGCTCCCTTGGCCGCAGTGGTTAAAGGCACGTGATTACCTGTTTGAGGATCTGGGCCCGCATTAAATATAATACAAACAGCATCATAGGAAGATGGGATAGTTAAATGTTTTAACAATGAAGTTTAACCCGCCATTCAAACGTGTTTGGTTAGTCCCAGGTTTTTTTTCACATTTGCATGAGAGAGCATGAACAGGGCAGAGTAAGCACAGGCACAGGCAAAGCCAACAAAAAGAAACAAGGAGGCAGGCTGTCAGACAGATAGGGTGGACAAAACCAAGAGTGGAAAGGAGAAACATTTTTAGTTACACATTCAAAACTCTTAATAATGAATGTCTGAGTAGATGCCCTCATTCTGGTAGCACTACCATTTCAGTGACTAAGTTTGGGAGTATCTTGGATGAATTTCACCTCCTGCCAAAGGCTCGGGCTTGGTCTTGAGAAATGCCAAGTACTTTCCACTCCCATTGATCACAATGGGAGACAAGTCTGCTCAAACCATTGCAGCATTTAGCCTGAAATCTATGAGGCTATCCCACATGCTGTTGGTATCCTGGAAAAGCAGAAAATGTTTTGGGCCACCTCTGAGGGATTTACCCTCAAATGTGGCGGAATTTTACCTGACACAAGACAGAATGCACATGTAAAGCAAAGGTAGACCACAGCCCCATTATCTGAAAGAATGCATCAGTCCAGATGGCAGGAAAATCCCAAAACTACTTTCTGTCCAAATTAGTCTGCAGAATGAGTCACTACTGTAGAAAGAAACGATCCTCCTACAAGAAGAGCTATGCCTAACTGTAGGGTGTTCTCCAGCTGTGAAAACAAAAAATAAATGCTATTTAGCATACACCCCCCTGCCCCCGACCACCACCCCCTAGAACCCAAGAAATAAACTTTTGAACTATTTAAGGAGAACTGCACAAAAGAAGAAAAATCAAACTTTCTCTTTAAGTAGATGTTTAGAAATTCTTCTAAAATTAGCATGGCATTTTCTCTTCTCAATGAATACTTTTCTGCACAGGTAATCATGGCCCCTAGGGATGGAAAGATCCCCATCAGAGGCTGCCGCTAGCAGCTATGCATTTAATCCTAGCCCAGTTAATTTTGATTTTTCCCCTTAATGTCATAAACAAATCAAAATCCTTAAAAAAAATCTCAGCTATGTCTTTTTAAATGATAAAATACGTTGTATGTATCAAAACTGCCTTCAGTTAATACAGCAGAATATTGTAGGACTAAAGGAGTAGCTCTGGCAGAAGAAAAAGTAAACTTCAAGGACTGATTTTTCTGGATTGGGCAGGAAGAGCTATTCAGCGCATGACAAATTACCCACGCAAGTGAGTCACATACACTGGTATGGTATGCAGGAAAGGGAAGTCAACTGTGTGAAACCAAGACCTGCAATTTAGGAACCTCATATTAAATAATGGAAATGCTTAGAAACAGATCTGTTATGATTTGAGAACTGGAAAAATGGTTAAACAGAGAAATTAATTATTTTTTCTGTTTAAGTTCTTCTCCTCAGAAATGTTATTATTTTCTCTTTGGAATGTCTTCAAGGGAGTAACACTTCAGCCTTCCCCGCCCCCCAACTCCTGCCCCACCATGTATTTCTTTTTTCATCTAGATCTCTCGATCCCTGCAGTTCCTCCATACAAAAAGGGAAGACAGAGGTGGAGGGGTGAATGGGCATTCATTCTCTGGAGCGGGACCAGCCCTATGTGGCTTTGATTTCCTAACTACATGATATGTGTACATCAGATCTTAAATTTACATGGTTCTTATAAATTCAGGAACATTCCTTGCTCTGAAGAGCTTTTACAAGCAAAAGTGATATAATCCTACTTATCATTTCAGTAATATTGATAATATATTTTCTTGTTTTTTAACTAAGAACATATTTTGGAAGAGAATTTTCTACCTCTGAGTGTCTAGAGCCTCCCCACCTCCTCAACCTATTTGTTATATCTAAAGAGGAAAATCACAAACTCCTAGAATTGTAAAATGGTTTTAAAATACAGCCAATTAGTTCATATCTGGCAAAGCACATGTTAAAATGCTGATATTCCTTCTGTTCTCATAGTTACCTTTCTGACCCAAATATGAACTGTTAACAGGCTACATACTATATTTTAAAAGCTCAAATATCTTCTTATGTACAGAAGTATTTTCTGCAAAGAAGCTGTTGGTAATAATCTCAGAGATTTCAGTTTAATAATAATTTTAAAGTATTCTAATGTTGTTTGCTGAAATACACAAAGAGTTTACTGAAAAATAAAAACCTCTGCGTTTTTTTATGTGAAGAGAATCTCTTGGATGTAACTGTTTAGGATATGCATGAATGGTACATGCACAATGTGTTTAAGATATTTAAAAAGCCCGAAACAGAAGTCCCTCATAACTTCCTGATGATGGCTGTTAGTTCTGCAGAACTATATTCCGTGTTGCTTCCTCCTCCCACTCTGACACAGAATAAACGGAAATATCATGTTGCGTACAGTAGCTATAGGAAATATGTTCTAGGAATACTTTGTTCTAGTCCCATTATTGCATAAAAACATGGCAAAGAAACCTCACAGTGTTACAAAGTTTAAACAGATATTGACATAATGCAACTAGTTATTACTTACTCAAAGATTTTTCCTAGCTGATCAACGTCTGAATTTCCACGGAAGAGCGGTCTGAAAGAATAAAGAAATATTTTTAGGATATGACTTGCTTTAATTAATGTCAATTTATGTTTGTAATTGACAAGTGCCAACGTAGGGTGAAAACATGTTGGTTTTCTTCAGACCTTACTTCTGCCTCCATGTTTTATCCATTCTGTGAGTGTACCTTTCAAGTTTCTACTAAAACTGATAAAAAAGGGGACAGATGAGAAACATTTTGGAATATGCTACTTTTGAAAAAATGTAATTCCATCCTTTAACATGAATGAAATAACTTTCTCTCAACTAATACTATCCTATGAATCACATAATTAACAAAATAGTTTTCACTATAAAGAACATACTTAAATTGCTGTTTAGAGGGACAACACTGGAGTGAATGTCATGCAATTCATTAAAACATTAAAATTAGAGATGAATTATTATGGATATAAATTCAAAATCAAATTTCTTGTATATTGTATATTGGAAATGTTCTCCTAGGTTTAAGGGGCCAAATAAATGACAATGGATTTATGAAGGTCTGTAAAGAATGGGGTGTGAAACGGTACAGAATTTACCTTGGAGGAGAGGAATACTTCTGCTGCATAAATAAAGATATGTTTGGGAAAGAAACAAATTAATAGGCTGAATGTCCAAAGGCTTTCAGACAAAACAGTGACTAAAAATGCTTTCAGAGAGTGGTACACACTTCTTTTCAAAGTGCAATTTATAATGTTTTCACTCATCATTTATAAAATGCTATCACCCCATAGTGCCTAAGTAAAATATGAAATTCCAATGAGTATGGCTGTATAGCTGTATTGACATCTTTGTGTTGAATTCAGTAAGGTGTGATCAAAAGTGCAATTTTGTGTTTAAACTCCCAAGGCATTCCAACAGATTACTGATGGATCATTAAGGATCCAGCCAAGAATGAGGGCACCTGTGAAGATCAGGCCCCAGATGCTGCGCAGCGTTTTGGTTCAACAAATGGTAAACTGCTCCAAGAAATGCAATTCAGACATATTGCAAACTGAGATACTAACTTCGTTTGACCAATAGCCAGGCTGCCCCTCTCACCTGCACCACAGCTCTTGGGAGTATAGTGCATGCTGTAAACTTATGGTTACATTTTCCAGAACTGTTCAACTGAGACCTGGTGACTTAACAATGCATATTCCCATGTTTTCATTGGTAGCTGTTGGTTATGAAGAAATGTCAGTTTGCTTCTCTCTGCATACTCCTTTTCTTCCATCTGATACAGGGCCTTAACAACAGTGATAGCCAAAGACATCATTTCACTGTTGCTCTTCGTAGAAGACCTCTCCCATCTATACTTGGAGAACAAGGAGTACTCAGCTATAGTCTTTCCCTTCTCGTTGCCCATACACAGGAGCAGGTATAGGATCTGGATCTCCTTTCGCTAACCACGATTTAATTCTGAGAAATGCTGCTTTACATCTTGGCAGTCTCATACAAACAACAGAGCTTCATGTCACTGTTGCAGGTCCACACCAAATACAGTAAGTAGACTCAGGGCACTGTGATATTTCTCAGTTAGACATAAGAATCTCTGCAGAAATCTGTG
This sequence comes from Falco punctatus, assembly GCF_963210335.1. Lineage (NCBI taxonomy): Eukaryota > Metazoa > Chordata > Aves > Falconiformes > Falconidae > Falco > Falco punctatus. The sequence goes on from NC_137583.1 coordinate 76,346,791, forward strand.
CCACGAAGAAAAAGAATACAGCAATAACCGGAAGATATGCTGACTATCTTTGATGAACTAAACATGCATTTTGTCTCCTTCATGTTTGCTGCCATTCAGGTCATGTTGAATCAGCTCACACTGTGCAGGGGCATTGAGAGAATGATTTCATCAAGTCTGATTTGAGACTATAGATCATCAGATTGAAACTGATGAGGTAAAATGCGGTAGCCTGTTACTTGTCCATAAAGGGCTTTATTTACTTTGATCCTGAATAAATCATAAATAATGGTATGCACTGCTTCCCAGACATACAAGACATTTACTAATTGCAGCCTCTTTGACAAGACTGTTTCAACTCATACTTAGAGGTTTTTGTATTTTTTTAAGCCAGCATTACTGGCTTCTACAAAAAAACCCAGAGCTTAACTTCACTCAGAGAGGAGCATCTACTTCTGCTGTAAGTTTTGGGCCTTATTTTCAAAATGGTCAGTAGCTAAAATGCTAGTATTGTTTGTGGCAGCAGACACAGTCCATATCTTCCAAAGTCAGACAATATGACAAAGTCTGCCATTTATTTGAATGGCTGTTTAACATTATTAACATACGGTTACTCGGAGCGTTTAATTTTGGCTCCAGCATTAGAATATTGTGCCCTTCAAACTAACAAAATCTACACAATCAAAGAATACTATCCATGCAAACGGAAAGCTGATTTAATGTTTTAAAATGTATGCTGAACCTTGTGTTAATGTGAAAGCTTGGCAAAGTCAGCCTTGTTCGCAAATCACCTTAGGCAGTGTCATGCCAAAACAAGTATGATTCTTGGGATTTTTAAGGGAGGTTTTTCCCATCATTGCTGCTGTCTCAGATTCACTAAGCTGAAACAAGAATTTAAATTCTTTTGAATATATAATTATATAACACAAGGTGAACTTCCAACATACTTTGATATTCCATCATAATGAAGTGTTATTAATTCATCTTTCAGCCTCCTATCCATCCCACCATCATGACTACAACACAATGCCAACTCCAGGTTAGGCACCACTAATGTAATGAAATTTGCCTCATGAATTTTGGCTGGAGGTTCAATTGGAATATTGGACGGATGATTGGGGAAGTAGATCCACTTAATCAGCAGCTATATGAAGATCTTGTCTCACATTTTGGCACTATTTACTCTTTAGTAATATCTTGTCAGCACTGCAAGTCCAGTGCACTAGAAACTTTCACCTCAAGCCGATTTTTTTTTAATTCTGTTCTCAAAGGTGGTCATCAGGTATCCCAATACTACTGAACTGGGAGCATACTCAGCAGTCACAGAAACGTAAAATTTCACCTTTGTTCTTGGTATCTTTTACTTGACTTGTTCCCCCACTCACTCCCTGAGGTTTATTTATGCAAGCTCAATCCAGAAGTCCTTACTTAGGAATATGTTCTCCTCTCTGTGATGATATTCTGGGTCAGACTGGTTAAATTCTGAAAGTCTGATTTTGTATAATTCCTTCTTTTTTCCTCGGGAAAGGCAGGGAGCTGGGTTTGTCTTCTGTTGCAGAAGACAGGAGTCTGTCCTCTGACTTCAAAGAACTCCTAAAATCTGTGTGTACGTGTGTCTCAGGAAAAAGGGATATTCCAATAGGGAAAAGGTCTATCCATAGGGATACGCTTGCCTTTTGTGTGGTTCCTGGATCATCTCAATCTTCCCTGAATTTGCTTGCTACACAATCCATGGTCTGAGGGCTCCAAAACCATTGCTGTTACAAAACACACACTTGAGTAGGGAAGAAAATGGGATGAAAAGACTTACAGTGCACCCAAGGCATTTAGTTTCCCTATTTGTTCAAGAAGCCTCAGATGTTGTTGTGTCTCCATAAATTCCTATTTTTGTTGGTTGTCGCCTCTTTGATTTTTTAGGGAGAGGGAAGGAGGGGAATGTTACAGGGTATCTACAGGTGTCCATCTTGTTTCACCACTCCTTCTCCAGGCCTCAGAGTGAGACCATTATCCACTGCCTCTGGGATGGTGCCCACTGAATGGAGGAAGACCCCTTTCATGCCTAATACAGGACAAGAATGTCCTTAGCCTACAGATATGAAAATGAGCTGGAGACATCATATTACTACCCAGTCCTGCTCAAGTAAACTCCTACTGAGTCAGCAAGCATGTACCTTAGCTCCTGAGGAACAAAATGTGCAGCTGCACAATTAAATTGATATGAATCTGCATTGTGACTATTTTCACAAGACGAATCTATCAACTTTTTTCTATGGCAGTCCAACACAAAGATGCATATAACTCCTGGGCTGCATGAGGAACAGTGTTACCAGCAGGTTGAGGGAAGTGATCCTTCCCCTCTGCACAGCACTGGTGAGGCCACACCTGGAGTTCTGGGTCCAGGTCTGAGTTGCCCAGTACAAGAGAGACATGGACATACTGGAGACACACCAGCAAAGCGCCATGAAGATGATTAAGGGACTGGAGCATCTGACATGTGAGGAAAGGCTGACAGAGTTGGGACTATTTACCCTAGAGAAGAGAAGGCTCAGCGGGCATCTTCTTAAAATAGATTATATCAATTAACTTAATATAAATACCTGAATGCAAAAAAGGTAGAGCTGGGCTCCTTTCAGTGGTGCCTGCTGACAGGACAAGAGGCAATGGGCACAAATGGAAACACGGAAAGTTCCCTTTGAATGTAAGGAAACATTTTTTTACTGTGAGGGTAACTGAGCACCGGCACAGGTTGCCCAAAGAGGTTGTGGAGCCTCCCACCTTGGAGATATTAAAAAACCATCTGGACATGGTCCTGGGCAACCAGTCTTGGTGGTACTGCTTGAGCAGGGGTAGGGTTGGACCAGATAATCTCCAGAGGTCCCTTCCAACCTCAAACATTCTGTGATAATACAGAAGTAAAAATACAGATCATGACATAAGGTTGCAATGTAAAACCTCACAAATTCTGAAGAAGTTACCATCTGCTTGTAGTTTAGAAGGACTTGCACCACTAATCTTCTGGCCAAAAGGCTCTCATATGTAGCTGAACAAATTAGAGTTCACCATTCACCAACTTTAGTCTCTTTTCTCTTGTCCCTCCCCCCAGAGGAATATACCCAGCTCATGTTGTTGTTTCATGCTGAGTTTCACCTTCACTGAATATTCTGTCTATCTATCTGAACTGGATATTGGTGTCTGAAAGGTTGGGTACTTTATTTTATAGACACTGTTTCATATCTATGCTACTCAGTAAAAACTGAGATATAAACATTTGCTAAGCAAGTCTCCATGAAAAAATTCTCCCTGATGCAACCCCACAGACATGCCAAAGCAATTCTAAAAGTATTGTATACAATGACAATGCAATGACACCCAGGAGATACATGAGGTTTAACTGTAAACTGGACACATTACTTCTAGACTTTACTTTTGGCCTTTGGTCTACAAAGCAAAGAAGGTCTGTAACTTCTCATAAAATAAGTCAGAATTTTCAAGAAGATTGGAATTAAAGATATTGATAAGCACTGCACTAGTCTATACTGCAGTGCTGACGGAAGAGGAAAAATTAGTCTAATAAAACCACATGCATTGAGGCACAGGAAAAGATTTCTGCAGGTTTTTTGATAGTGGTTGACATTTTGAATAGAAACTCTCTTTCATTTTCTGACATTGAATTATTAAACTACAGGTAAAATGGATACATGGAAGAAAGGTCATGTGAAGAAAAAAAAGTACTGAAGAGGAAAAAAAAGTCCATAAATTCTCTTTCTAACCAAAACATATTACAGAGCTATCATGACAATTCTAGAGTTACCGATATGAATGCCTCCGAGGCTAGACAAGCCTTGTATCTTTCCAGATATGTAAGAAATAAGTTCCAGAATAACTATCTGGATTCTTTCTTCTAGTCCAATTTGCTGAAAGTGGTAACAACAGCAGTTGGGAATCCCATCCCTCTCTTGTTATTACAAGGAAATTACTCTTACAAGTTACTGCTCTTGCTTATTGACAATATTCTTGGTGAAAAGTGTGTATATTGGCAATCCAATGAAGTCATACAAAAATTCCCCAAAAATTAAAAGAGTGGGTGGGAAAGGTACAACTTGCTTTTTGAGCATGTGGGACTTAGTCTGGTTGAAGAGATGGCAAAGAGAAGTGTTGGGAAGAAAAGCAGCAACTTCAGAACAGATAGCTGCTGCTTTGAAGGCATTAGACAAGATGGGGGCGGTGTTGAAAGAGAAACTCCATGACATATAATCTGACATAGTGGAAAGGAAAGTGTAAAGGGAAAGAATGTAGCAGCAGTTCATCGAAGTGGTACAAGGAAGTTGGTAAGGTTGTAGTAATTAGGTCCAAGTTTGTATATCTCTGTGTATAAGAGCAACAAGGTGATGGTGAAGAAACCAAAAAAGCTAAAGCCAAGAAATATTTGCCAAGGAATCCTGCATCATGCCATGGGAAACCTGCCAAGCTACATAGTCAAAAAATATATTTAAACAATGGGGTTTTTTTCTTTTCATATACAAAATGTGAAAAGCTGGCAAATAATTTTGTCAGATTCTTAGTTAGTTGTTATGAAGAAAACATTTTCATTTTTAGAATTAAAACCAAGTAAGACCTAAAACTAGAATTACAAGATGACTAGAAATAATACAATCTGGACTGCCCTGTGGAAACCTTTATTCAGAGGGACTACTTCTGAGCTGATTCCTCAGTCTTGTTCCCACCACTGTTTCTCTTTGACAGATCCCCTGGACAAGTCTGCACTGCAAACATGAAAAGAGAAACTAAGGCAAGATAAAAGGAAAAAAATAGGTATCACTGTTTAAAGATGAAGATAGTTGGCCTTTCTCATAGGTAAAATGAATATTGTACGGTATAAAACTTTACTCTGACAGCAGGCTGCGGCTGACAACATTGCATGCTCTGGACAGTTACCTACTTCCAGTCACAAGTGACTTGCCTCAGCTGTTGTGCAATTCAGAGTTCTCATTTTAAATGTAACTTTTTTTTGTACTTCTCCCTCTCCCTTTAATAATGTCTTTGTGTGGGTGCGTGCCAGACACAGCATAGGAAGAAGTTACTTCATGTAGAGCTTATTATACTTGATCACAAATTGCTCAAATCTTAAGAAACTTCTCCTACATAGAAGAAGAAAGATTACTTAGATAAATATTACAACTGTGGAAATACTCTTCAGCTAAAATCTGACAGAAAACAGATCAGCCATCTTGAGTTTCTCATTTTAGTCTTTAATTTAGCCCAGGTTTTTTACTCCAAATCTATCATTCTTCAAGCACGATAGTACCACAATCACATATAACATCTCTAAGATCATTTGACCTATGTCAGTATTAAACTATTATTAGAATCAGGTCTAATGGATCAAAAGAATTGCAACAATTATTATTTTCTCTGGAGTTTCTCATGTCACCCAGTAGACAGACACGGATAAAAGAAAACAGGAAGTTTCTGAAAAACTATGGCAAACTTCCAGTGCTGCAGTGTGTTGAATTTGCTCCCTGTTGCTATTTAAAGTGAAGTAAATGAATTCTAAAACTAAAGATAATATTCTGACCCTCAAATGCACATACAGTCTATTTTCTAGGAAACGTACAGGATTTCTGCCTGAACTGAGAAAGCAAGGAGCTTTCTAAGCTGTGTATAGATGCAAGCCAACAAGGGAAAGACCCAACTGGTACAGGACACTGTTCATGTACAGGCCCAAAGCTGCTAGAAATGTGGCTGGAAGCTGCAAGCCACTGGTGTGCAAGAGGAGGTAAAGTAGAAAAGAATATTAATAGTGAGAAAGAACACACTAAAAAAGTTAGGCTTAGTTTTGGCAATCCACTTTGGGGTTAAAATTGCTCATCGGATTAATGTTTCCTTGTGTGGGTTTTCATCATGGGAAGTCTGCACTGCTTTGCTACAAATGATTGTATTATGTGGAGATGTTGGGACTTTCTGAGGGCTTTTAATATACAGGTTGGCAGCCTGGGAAAAGCCAGACTTGTAAAGTGGACAAATTACAAGAAATTTGCAGATGGATATGCATGTTCCATTTGCATACATAATAGAAAGAGAAATGCTAGTAAAAGGGAAACCAAAGAGAAGCACTGTGTGTACAGCTTTATGACCAAAGCATGGCCAGTCTACTGTGTAGATTCAGTTGTTGATTAAAAATACAGCAAAAAGCAAGAGAAAGCATATAAACGAGAGAAAATATAAGCATTGTCAAAGCTCCCTTAGGAACTGGGCAAAGAAATTACTTTTTCTGGATGCTTAACATTTGCTTGAGACCTTTTATGTAAGCATTGTGTTTCAAGGTCCCAGATGGCCTTGGAACAGAATGATGGGCCTTGCCCCCCACCACGGGCAAAAGGGAGCTTTATCACAGACATCAATGATCCCAGGATCAAGCCAAGTGAGATCTGGTTTCACAACCTCTTATAAGAAAAAAAACGTACTTCAACAGAAGGATACACACATTTATATATATATATATATATATATATATATATTTATATTTCCCAAAAAGTAAGGTAAATGCAGATATTATCTTTGAGCAGAATATGCTCTCATGTGGGCATATCTCATCCGTTCCTGGTCAAAAATGCTTCAATATTCATCATTTAGCACTACTTTTTGAAATGGAAGAGCCTTGATAGGTTGAACGTCCTTCACTTATTCCCTCAGCACACACGTCACAGTTCTCTTATCTGCGGACATTTGGTTCTCCAGAAGATTTGTAGTTTATTTCACCAAGACTTTAAGAGTCATTATCTCAGCTCAGGGAGCATGATATAACAGCAACAAAACTGCCCCAACATTTGAAGCAAGTTCTGGAAATACATACACAACTGACCTTGGAAAAAGGGAAAGGAAAAAAAAAGTATGCTCTCTGCTCAGAGTGGAAAAAGAAGCATTCCTCTTTTTGTACTGACAGTTCTACCAGCAATATGGTTTAACTGTTTGTGTGTTAAACATCCACCCCACCACTGCACACAGTTAAATTATATTTATCTTGTCAGTTGGCAGTTTGAAGTTTAGTTATATAACTAAACTGCAGGCTTCTGCATTTTTATAGCATCCTGAAAGAACTACTGGTATGACAAATACAATACGGCCACGCTCTTCCTGTGATCATTTAGTTTTCTGTATTCTTTTCTCTCTCATGAACCTATTTCATATCTCCTTTCTAAACTTGCACTCTCTTAAAACTACCACACTTCTTTGCTCTTCTCGTGTAACTTGGTTTTAGGGTTTGAAGGCAATAATTAAACTATGGATTAGATGAAGGCTGTCCTATGTGGAAGGACAGGGCCAAGAGGGCTCCTTCCTCTCCAGTTCACTCACATAAGGAATGGTGCAAATCAGTGTTCAGGATGCTGTGCACTGGCAGTGTGTGTGTGTCTGCGCTGAGCTCAGGTAAATCCTTACCTCCAGGTGTTTGTGCCTATGAACAAATTTGCCATTTCCCCCCATATTTTCCTTGAAAAGATCTAAAACCTCCTTCCAGAGCATGCCAGAGCTGTTTTTCACTACTCCTTTCATGTAACACATAATTTAATCCTCACTTAAAAATTTGGCAGATGGCACTCTAAAATGACACACTTTAATCAAGAATGTGAAGGTGCTTTTTAATGCTGTATTTTAAAGAAGTGGTTTTAAAACATCTATATCACAGCAAAAGACCTACCTTCATGGTAAGCAACAGGAGTTTAAGTCTGTCCCTAGTCTTTATCAATTACACCAACGAACCAAAAGCATTCTTCTACATGAAGCATATACTCCTTTATCCTGTATAAAATTTCATTGTGAAAATATATTCAAATCACAATTTTCAGAGATAAAGAATTAATTTTTTATAGTTCCACAACTTTTCTTGCAATGCTAAGATGACTCTGAGACAGCTCATCAGTTAACATGTACCATATTTACTGGTCTAAAAAAACCCTTTAAAAATGTGTTTTGAGAGTGCCTCTAATGCTGGAACTAGTTTTAATCAAGGGGATATGTAATAGTTTTTCAAGTCTGAGGCCCTCTAATTAAAATCCAATTCATGTTCCACAAGCTGAACATATTTTCAATTAGATTGCTTTCCCAGTAAAGCTTTAAAGGAAAAGATTTTGTGCCATTAAGTTGATTTCTCTTGGAATAAACTCTTTTTAACCAAATGTGTAACAGTCTTGCATCAGCTGAAAGTCTGTGCAGACATAGTTATTGCCTGAAGGAAACTCACTCGCACCTACCACTGATTCTTCTATATCAAAGGAGAAACAAGTTAATGTAAAAGGAACACATACACTACACATAACATCCAAGTATATGTTCAGAGGTTTTCTAGGGGTTTATTTACTTCTCAATAATGCTAAGCAAGGATATTCATAGACCAAAGTATACCCTATACATAAAAAAAGCTTATACTCTAAATATGTAATATAAAATAATGAGAAAGGACAGTGTTACAAATGATGCTTTAGTTGCATCATTATGAATTACACATAAAATAGTACATCTATTTGACTAAATTATGAGTCTAACTATTTTTTTAATTCTACAGCTAGTAAGGCAGAAAAGCAAATACCCAGCTATAAAAGCATTGGGGAAAAAATCTGAAAGTCAAAATCTTTTCTGTCATTTGCAGTAGTACAGTGACCAAGTGATAATGAAGTAACAGAGGCTTCACATGGGCACTCTCTGAGACTTCAGATGAGAGCTCTAATAGATGTCAAATTTCCGTATTTGAAGGGAAACACAGGATTCAAAATGTTCAACACAATCTAGAACATAAAGTTCTCAATACAGAATAAAATCCAAGAAAAAGGGAATTTTTTTTGTCCTCTGGGAAAACATTACAAGCTGAGACAATCCTTGGGTTTTCTCTCCAACTGGGCTTGAGCTGCTCCTGTGTGGTATTGAGTACATTTTGATCTACGATCACTTCTGTTGCTCCCATATTATGTGTTAATGACACCTGTTGCACTAAGCCTTTCTACATTTTCAGATAAACCTGAAACATCAGAAGAACTGCTGCCCCCCTGCAACTAATATGTCTCATCACCTTCAGCTGTAATAAAACACTCTTGGTCAGAAAAAAATATGTGAAAGTGGATTACAACGCTTCAGACAAGAAAGGCAAGGAAAACATTTCAGTACTAAACAGTAACCTGTTTTGTGATCAGAGGTGAAATTTCAACTTGAACCTTTTCCTCCAGCTGCTCAGTCTGAGTGTCAAAGGACATGAAAGTGGATTAGAAGGATGGTGTGGAGAAAATACTTTAATTTTTAGCAGCTGTTCAGGCTTACAATGAATTAATAAACACCTGCAGAAAAACTTGAGATAGGCATTTAAGGTAGAAAGTATGTGTAGCCACCATGGAACGAAAATTGATACAGTTTTCAAAGGCCAGTTAAACTAGATATAATTATGCCCTAAGCAATACTTTGTCTCGTGCAATACACTCTGTTACTCAGGCTGGAGAATCTGTAAGATTTACATTCACTGGCCCATGACAGAGCATAGTAATCAGAGTTCACCTATTGAGAGCTCTTTGGTTACTTATCCTGTTCAGCCATTAGTGATTTCACATTAAATCTTTTTTTTTTTTTTTCCCCACTTGAATCCTGACCAAAAGAAAGAGTAAGTTAATTTATTATATTAAAGAGTAAAAAAAAAAAAAAAAAAAAAGAACTTCCAGATGACACTGCTCAGATGCCACCCTCACCTAAACAACTGCAGCATTAACACACTTTCTGCTGCAGATTTGTGTGTTTTGAAGCTTCCCAAATTACTTTTGGAAAAAGTTTTATGCTGTTATCTCTGCTTTGCCATTACTGAGCAACACTTCTGCTTCTGTGTTGCCAGTGGCACAACTCTGTTGGCGTTTGACACTATTTTAATGGGAATAGCATACAACTCTGTCTTTACAGAATGGAAAAAAACCCTCAGTCTCTGAAGAACTGAGTACCTGTAGCTCCATGAGCCACCCCACTTCTTGAACTTTTCAGTCTCCACATCACCAGGTTGCTCACCACCTTCCTGTTCACTACAAGGAGTTCCCCAAGATACAGATGGAGTTGGCTGTTATTTCTGAAAAAAACCAGCCTGATTTGCTTAGAATTAAGAAAACAGAGTCCTCTTCTGGAGTAAGTGAATAACCAAGTAAAACCTTCTTTCTGTGGTAAGCCATTTAATGCCTTGTTTTTCATACAGTTGTGGCTGGACTGTTTGCCAAAAATGGAGTTAACCAAAAAGTCTGGGCCCTCTTTAAACTCCACTCTCACTTTCCGGCAAAGTGCCCTCACCGTCAAACTCTTGGAAGATCTAGGAGATGAGAAATACCTCTCTCTCCTTTTGCAATTACTTCCCAGAAAAGCGAAACTGATTCCAAGGCAGGAAAGAAGCAAGCAAGACTGCTTCTGTGCCTCAGTGGGTAGGACGCCCAGCTAGCATACAGTTCTGACTTTGTACATATACTCTTTTGTTGTTAATGGTATGATGAGATCTAGTTATAACTGAGTATCTTCAGTCTTACAGCAGCAGAGTATGATTCATCACTGCCAAACAGGCTTAATTTGACAGCTACAGATAGGAACATGACTGAAAAATCTCTTGCTATGTATACTTCAGATGCTGAAAGCTTGCACTCCAATTATTTGGATATAAACAGCACTTAAAAATTATTCAACTCTATAGAACAGTGTGTATGCTGTAGTGACATAATAAAACCTGTTTCATGGAGATAATCTAATAAAACATGGTCTGATAATTCACTATAGTTGGTAAAATTCTGGATGATATAGCTGATTGAGTCATTTATCTTTAGGTAACTGATTCAGACTTGTTCAAAATCAATGGTAACTGAATCTTCACGCCAATTTACTCCAGCTCAGTAGAAATTTTAAATGAGTGGAAATGAAGTAATGCCTTGGATGAAATTCTTGTGTGACAAATATCTATATTCCAAAAGCACTTATTACTGACAAGCCTGAATACATTAGGAGAGAAGTTATGAAGATGGAGAACATTTACTAAAAGAAGAAATACTGCATCAGAGACTGTCTTAGAGTTGCTTCCGGACAGTATGGGTTCAGTGCATCTATGAAAGGAAAGCAGAGCACGTTGTGCTTGACTTTCTGGAAGAAGTCATATGGTTTGACCATGCATAGCCAGGCTGCTGTTTCCTCATAGACCGCACAATGAAGCATGCCACCAGCATAAGAAGGCAGCCAGGCATGTCATATGCTGACATCAAGAGCTCTCAACTTGTCAAATCCTGGCTGTCTCTAGCACAGTCAGCGTACCATGGTGGCTGTGTCTCACACGGACTTATTTGTACAGGGCCAGCGTGTCAGCAGATCAAGCAGAGCATGCAAGCAAATGTGATGGCAGTGCCACAGGCATTTTGCAAACAAAAATTAGAAGCAAGGCAACAACACATGTATTCATATCACAAGGTGAACTGTGGCTTCAAAGGAAGAAGGGACAGGAACTAGTATGAGCTGTATCCTGCCATGTCTCTTCTCTATTTTTCAGCGCACAGCCAACACCAGGACCCGGAGGACTGATGGCAAAGGTGGCTCCAGCTACGTGTGGGTACCATGTGTGCTACTCTGTGGCAGTCAGCACATAAATGCAGGAAAGGCTGTGGCCACCTCCCTTCCTCCCCAAATTAGGACTTTATCTAGGTCTTCGACATCTGCAACTACAGCCAAAGCACAGATTCCCAGAGTACCTGGCAAGTTCTCTGCAGTGGTCTGAACCCTGCAGCACAGGTAAGCTTTTCCACAAAGGCAGGGAGTGCCTGTGGGCACTGCGGTTCCCTTGCAGAAATGGTTTTCCAGAAATCTAAATATCAAACTTCCTCTTGCTTTCTCTTTGACTTTTTGAGCTGTCCTCTCCCAGCCAATTATTTACTTGGTACACAGTACAAGTATTTCTGAAAGCTGTTACGTTTTGCTCTGCTGGCCTTAGCTGTTTTTAAACTCCTGCTGTTGTCTGTTCCTTTAGGTGCGCTTTCCACTTCTCTCATGCAGACTGATGATTTTTTTTAGATGTAAAGAACATCTAACAACTTTGTTGAGCACCTACATATGGAGAAGTGCTAGTGCGAAGCTGTTGAAAAAATGCAAGACAAATTTGTCCTATATACTTCTGAACTATTACATACTGGTTTTATGACTAACCAATGGTAGCTTTTTATTAGATTTCTGTTCTGGACAATCAAATACAGAAAAATCAGTAAAGCTGCCCAGATAAAAATTTCTGACTAGACAGTCAGTTTGGAAAAAACCCCACACTTGGGAGCTCAGCAACATGAGCCACAGTTAACATCTAGTCTTTCTCCCCCATCTCCAGAGTGTACCAGTGTCCAGGAAAGGATCCCGTACACCCACTTGGAGTTTAAATACCTTTTTGTAGCCATTCGCTTATGAAAGAGAAAAGTAAATAAAAACAATGTTTAGTTCTATTAGGAGTCAAACAAAAGTACACAGACCTTCCCCCAGCCAAACTCTAGGCAAAAAGCAAAGCCTCTCTCAGCCAAGTTCCTGAAGAGGGAAGCTGTGTGAAAGAGCCAGGAGACCCTTTCAAAAGGAAAGTCTTTGGGCAGCATACAGCTGGCTATCCCTCTCTGGGCTGGTGAGGAAGAGGCATGGGTAACATTGCTCTGCATCTCTCCTGTTAGCTGGCTGGTGGAGTGACTGCTGAAAGCCATCTGCAGCTGCGGATACCATCAAAGCAGCCCTCAGGCTGCTCTGGCTTATCCCAGCAATGAACTTGACTTTGAGATGCTCCAGAGGACACCTGGAGCAAAGTGGTGCCCCTTCACATCCACTGGCCGGCAGCTTCTGAACCCTGGCACTTCTGCTGCCGGCTGCATTTCCAAATATCCATTACAAATGCTACAATGTTAATACCAAGGGCTTACAAATATCTACATAGTGACTGACATGTTGTGGTCTTCCTCTTAGCCACAAGGCCTTTTCCTCTGACCTCTGGCCAGGCTAATTCAGACTGTCACGGACTGGAATATCACCTCTCTAAGGAATGTATATATTTTTAAGGATGACGTGTTCAGGTGGATTTCAGACTAATGCTGTGCCACCTGCACATGAAGAAGCTATGGGAAGCTTTCCAGGAGGGGAGCTCCTTGTGAGCCCCCGCTGGCCTTGAGCTGTGTGCAGCTGCTGGCTGCCAGCTCAGAGCCGCCTGGTCCTGGTCCCTCAGCCACTGCCTGGCCTGATATGAGCCCACACCTGAACTTAACAGTTAAATTAAACTTGGTCAGCTAACACCATTTCTGTGGGTCTTCTTACCCATGCCTCAAGGTTCCCTTCTGGGTTTTTTGCCATGGGCAGTGACAGTTTTTGGTTTCTATGGTTTATCAACGGTTTCCCTTACCAACAGATCTATTCCTCTGACTGAAAGTCTGGCACAGCTGGAAACTAGAAGGAAAACCACAAGTGAATGGCCTGGCACCCACTTACCACTCATCTCCAACCACAGGCTGATACAGTTACTGGATTTGACTAACGGCTATCAATCAGCCCAACTGTAGACACTTAGAAAGATATCAGCTAGAAAAGGCTTGAGGGAAAATATGAGCTAAAATCCAACAAGGTATTTTACTTTCAATGGGATGATGCTGTCTTGGAAATTCACATGTATTTTGTACTTGATAATTAGTGTTATTATCCTGACTGTTTGCCCTTCTCTCCATTAATGTGTGTTTGTCCTCTGCCCAAAGCCAAAGGGAGTTCTGCCTTGGAGGTCAGATTCAACAGAAAACAACCCTGCTTATGCAAAAAATGGAATACCATGAACAAGTGCAGTCTTCTTCCTTCCTTTGTTAGTTAAGTTTGAAGGAAAATGTCATTGTTGTTCCATCAGATCACTAAGGTCACTAAGCTAAACTGTGGCTTGGGTCCATTCAGCTTAAAAAATGCTTGAAAAAAATCTTTGTAATAGGCTGGCTACTTATCTGGGGAGGAAGAAAAAATCCTATTTTATTAGGTCTGGTTTGGAAAAACCATCAGCCTCCCACACACCCATATGCACATGAATGGCAGAAGAATAAAGGAGAAAAAGCGCAAAGCACAGAATTTTGAATGCTGACAAGATCTTTCCAAGGAACAAACCTTCTCCCAGTACAGTTGGTCTGGACTGTGGTGAACTTTTATGGCACTTGCAACTTAAATCATTCTTGTAACAAAATAAGATAATTTCCAAAAATGGCAAAAACAAACTCAGGCCAGAACTGTACAGTACTTTGGTTCAAAGGTTGCAAATCAAGCTGTGTAGCTTTCACAGCTCTAAGCTGCAACATCCACCTTTGCTTGTTAAAACAAAGACAAAACAGAAAAGGAAAAAAGAAAAGTTGTTGTTCTAATTTTCCTGCTACCAGAATCCAACTGCAAGCTAGCAGACAAGTGAATGATTACACTTCTGAGCTCTTGGTCCACTAGATATGTCGGTTTAAGGTTCACTGGAAAACACTAGATAATATGATTGCAAAGTCTGTGTTTAAAATTGCTGCATGATAAAGAGAACAGTCCTCTCTTAAACCACATAAGATGTTTGCCAGTTTATATGAATAACTGAATTTATAAACAGCATTCATGGCTGTATTTACTCAGTCGCTTTTTGCCTAGATGTCTCTACTGTCTTGGTTTTATTATACCTTCCCCCTCAATATCCAGTTATACATCCTTCTTTTTTTTTCTTTCACAGATTCCCCTTCTGTCCCTCCATTTCACTTTTCAACATAAAGATTTGAAAATATATTACAGCTCTCTTCTCTCTCTGCTTTTGAAAGGCATTTCAGAGATGTGTTGAAAACAGAAATGCGTGTGAACAAGAGCACAAAAAGGGAAGGTTAAGCTAAGAGCTGAAAAAAGGTAGAAACTTTAACATACAGAGGAATACAGGATCTAGTAGACAAAGAAAAATATCCTTACTGCTGCATAGCTATAGTGCCAACTTAAAACAGTGACGACTAAACAATCACATTATGTTGAGGCACAGGAAAATAACTGAGAAAGAATGAAAATGCATCTGAAATGAGACAAAGCCATGTCACAGAAGTATGCCTCCCAGTTCCTTACATGGCAGTATTCATATTTTAAAGTCTCTTTATTATCTTTAGAGTCTCTTCTCAGAGTCTGTTCACAGTACTACTCTTATATGTGCAGAAAGGTAAAACAAAACTGAAGTTTTCACTACTATCAGTCAGTTGCCTTTCTTTCTCTTGTGTTCGAGAGAACAATACACTGCAATACCCACACACATAGCAAGAAGTTAAAACCCCAATTTGGTGACAATTCACAACAGTGTGCAGAACAACTCTTAATAAAGATAATTTTAAAAAGACAAGGAATATAATCCTTCCCTACAGAAATTCTGGTGATTTTTCCATGATTTTCTACCCTACCTAAATCATGCCAAGTTTATTCATTGATTTCAGTTTAAGACAGTTTCATTTTCGGCATGTTACATGAACATGTGGTCTTTCTTTTCTGGTCCTGTCCAAACCGAAGTGTCTTCAGTTACATCTTTGCCTGCACTGATGCACTGGAGCTAGGGCAAGAATATGTACGGTACTTAGAAAAACAAGCTCCATATTAAGTTGTGTAGTATTTTGCTGGTAATGTTCCAGTATATGATACTTTACTGTTGATTACAGGCTTTAAACAAATGTTCCTGCTCCCCGATGCTTTGGATAATCGAACAATATTAATGGAAAACATTTTTAAGTGATGACATACTGTTATTTAATTTGAAGTGAGGGTCACTTCATACATATATCCTCCTGTAAGGTATGTATTCGCGAAGTTATGAATTCATTGTCTGTTCCTCAAGACCATTAAACAGCAAAGCAATTCATCACAAGGAATGACTACTCCAGGATATGTCTGGAGTAGAGGACAAGTACCTCAAATTTCCAAGCAATTCTCTGCAATAGCAGAATTTCTGTGAATCACTTTCCTCCAAGCACACCGTCCTCTCTACATTCTCCAGACGAAAAACATGCTTAGGCAGCTGAGAACCTTGGTTCTGCTGTTGAACATACGTTGCCAGATGTATACCTAACTTTTTCAAATTGCAACCTTGAAAGACTACATCTGTGAGAGATTAGCACCTATAGGAACAGCTAGCTCAGACCACATGAGCATGAAATGAAACTGATGACAGTCAGAAAACAGACTCAGGGATGAACTGGACTTCAGATCTCTTCTGAGATAAAAGCTGTCCATCCCATTCAAAGCACCAAAGAACCTGCAGGCTATGTTACCAGTTACAACTTTGTTGCCACTGGTAACAAGTGGGAGTATGTACCTCCTTCTCTGGATAAGGACATACATACAGTGGCTCACACAGTCATGGCCTGACTTCCTTTGAAGCGCCCTTTTTGTGTATGTGTGTGTGTGACATTTTAGCAGAAGACAACAACAATTGCACTAGCAGTGTGGCTTAAATTCTTGCAAATTTAGCTTGAACACATTCTTGCTTGTGTTACACAGTCTCATGAAGACCAGAGGAGAGACTGCGAATTCCAGCCACAGCTCTTCAACTGACAGTTCTTCGTCTCTTCCATATGCACATATCCACATACATTGCAACCCTGATTTTGAATGAAAGTCTCACAGTCTTGGGGACTTACCTATTGAGGTTGATTTCACAGGCAGGACAACTGAAAGCTTATCACTGAAAGAAGTGCAAGGAATGGAAGCCGGGACACTACCACGTGATACCCTCTATCCCTGCCAGTTTGCAACACCTGTCTTTTACAGAAATCACTCCAACCAAGTGCTGTACTATGCACATTAACAGAGATTAGCTCCGCCACTCTTTGTGCCACTCTGTCGCACTGAATTGTTTCTACAGAGGTTACAATCCCCTTTGAAGTCAGGGTTAATTTCAACAATTATTTCAGTGAAGCCGAGACTAAATTTACCACATGATCCAGCTAAAAAGAATTATTCTTTTCATTCAGTGATAGAAGTTCACAAACTTTCCTATCCAGCTTCAGGTTTTGGAGACAGCTTAAAAACAGTCACCCTGTTACACTTGCCTATTTTCTTCTGCATACGCTTGACCATATTTATCCCACAAAACATTAACTGAAACTTGAGCTGCAGAGCGGACTGCTCTTCTCTCACAAGTAGAGGTTGAATCCAGGGGCAGCTGGGTGCCCCATCTCCTTCCACAAACCTATCCTACCACCAGGTTGACTCAGAAAAAGTACATGCAATGGATCTGACAGCTCCTTTTCAAAATACTAATAACCTATGGCTTGTTTGGAAAGGGGTATATAGATTTACTATATTTTAGTGCAAAAGATGCTTGACAGTTACCTCTATACTGTAAGATACTGTACCTAAGCATGAATATGTGTATATTGGTAGTTTTTAAAACCTGTTATATGTTAAAAATAATAAATGTTTTATTATTAAAGACAGCCTGTAGGTCCCAAATCCAGAGCTTGCATCACAACCTGACCACCAGACAAGGCTCTAAGCTTTGATTTTATCACCTCTGTCTACATTACCTAGAGCAACAAAAGTCCTGGTCTCATGGCTGTTCTACTCAAAATGATGTAACCCCTCTAACTGGACAAATTGATACCATTGAAAGATCACTTATATCCTATAGCTCGTTTCCCTACGTCCATTGTTTGTACCTACCAGGGAACTTGTCCCATCACAGGTATTTTAGTAGAGTCACACATTTCTTATCTGCTGCTACAAATTTCAAGCATGGCTGGCCGGTAATGAAGTAAGTTTCTCACATATATCAGAAGCTGGCAGAGTAAACTGAAAAAAGAGACAACCACTAAACACTTGATTTTATATTTAAAAATGATTAAATAATAACCTCATGCTATTTGTGCCAATCTTGTGGCTTATGACATTATGGGACAGATGATCTTACCAACAGCCGGCTGATAAAAACACCATGGAGCTGGTGCACGAACGATCTCAGTAAGAAGCCCACGTCCATGGACTTCATTTCCCTCTCGGCTGGATGAAGCTTGGGGCACTGTTTCACTTTTGGTTTGAGGAGGTGGAAAAGGTTTTTGAGAGAGGACTGTTTCATGTTTTGGGCTTGAATTGGTACCTGTAATGTTTGTGAAGTTTGCACATGCAGTCATAACACTGGCCACCCTCAAATGTTTGCCTTCTTTAGATTAACTGGGCTGTGAATATAACATAGGCTACAAAACCCAATGGTCTCTTCTGATGATTTTTAGCTTTCTGTTTACTGCAAAGGGAGACAAACTCAGTTGCTTGTGCAATATTATATTAAACTTGCCTAGCTGGAACTATGTATCTGACTCATTAGTCCCACATACAAACCTATTGACATCCTAGTTTGTGCAGGATTGAAATCATACAGGATTGTGGTTTTGAAGACTGGGCATGTATAGATGCACTAAGAACTAGACATTGAAACATTTAGACATTTTTTCTCAAGACTGCCTGCTCAGAAGAGTCCAAGATTGGTAATCACCGCTTTCTTCTATAGACCATTTCACCCAGATTCAGATTCCAGTCATCGTCCTCTCTCACACTCCTTCACCTTAATTAATACTATCTAATTCAAGCAAGAAGAGAGACAGTTCCTTCTTCCCTAAAACACTGGTCATGGCTTCCTGCTTTGGAGCTGCCTGCAGTCCTTCAGCCAGCTGGAAGAGTTTCATGTATCCAGACAGAAATGGATGCTTCTTCCATCTTAGTCTTTCTCTTTAATGAGTTGTTCACTGAGTAGGAGGTACAAGGCCCTTCCCTACTGTCCAGGAAAATGCTGAGCCTCAGAGTGAAACCTTTTTATAAGTAATCCTTATTTTTACCTAAACATTAACAAAAAAGACAGCTGATCTTCTTGCTGTGCCACAGGATGACCCCATGCCCTCGGGTCCCCATCAGTCCTGCCAGCTGCATCTCTGAAGGGTTCTGTGGTATGGTAGCAATCCATAGCGTACCTTACAATTTTCCTTACTGCATTCCTTAATGAACCATAGCTTTTACATCACAAAGAAAACAGTCACTGTGACAAACAGTTACACTTTCCTCAGATAACGACAGTCCATCAAAATGTGTGTGGAAGTCCCTGCCGTCTAGTTAATTAGAAAGGAAATTTAAAAAAATTGGATATAGCATATAAGGAAAACTTCAAGTAATGATTTATTTGGGGGTGCTCTCATCAGCAGTGCACGTGGACAGAAAAAGATGCACAAAGCAGAACAGTTTTTGTACACTTAACATACACCTGCTACTGAGCAATTTATTGTTGATCTGTGTGATCTGGGAATCTGTGTGAGGGGTTTCAGAATACAAGCTTTGTACATTCACGCATGCAGAAGCCTACAAATCTGCACCCTTTTTAAAATGTTTTAGATATAGCTATGACTTTATACAAACCTCAGGCTGCAAAAGGACCAAAGTCCTCAGCTGAGAAGCATCATTTGTTTAGCTGAATCAGCCAAGATGGAAGTAAAGTTCTGATTTACTCTATATATTCTACATACTATATATACTCTCTATATAATTATTTTGTGTCTGTGAATTCCTTTATACACTTTTGTGTATTTTTGATCTATTTCCTAAACAAATACCTTGTTTGCATTTGCCTTAAACTGCTTTGGATTAAGAGTGATTCAAATATGATGAGGTGCCTTCTGTGAGACACAGCAGCCTATAACATATGGACTGGACCATTCATACAGAGGTCACCTCTCTACTACACTTGTCCAAACCTACAGCACCTTTACTGTGTAACAGCCCACAAAACTATACTATAGCAAACTCAACGTGTCAAACATCTTCTTGGCATAAACAGGATTCTGATATGTTTTGTGATGCTGGGTAGTGGTTTATTTTGAAACTCATTCCAGTGAAGTCTCCATGATATAAAAAAGCCCAAAGGAAACTCAGTACATTTCTTAAAAATGACAGAGCTTTAAAATCTTCCAAAGAGAACACAAAAGAGAGTAGGGAAAGAAGAGAAGTACCCAGTAAGACAGTAAAAATAAAAGGTTGTATTAAAGCCAAACCAGCATCTATGTCTCAGATTTAGCTGCATTCTCATGTTCTTATCCTATCAGCACCAGTGGAAATGCAGATCGGTGGTTACCCGAGGGCACTAGCATTTTCCAGCAGAAATAGCTGTTGCATTTATTCAATCTTTTGGAAATAATCCATGGAATTTGCAAAATTTTACAGTTTATTGCTACCAAGGTCACCGTAACATGGGTTTTTCTTTTGCAATCCAACAGGAGAATCAGAAATACAACATATATCATACAGAGAGTATTGCAACATTAACCCAATACAACAGTCCATGGAGACAGCATTCAGTGCTGTTCCTTGTAGCTTTATGGCAATAAGCCTTGGGATTAGTCTTCCAAATCATGCTTACATATTGATGTGAAAGTCATATTGTTTTCAATGAAACAACATAGTACATACAGACTTGGCAGATTTCTGACCTCTACAGTTTTTGACAATCTCCCAAATTTTGAACTGAGAATGTCAGACTGACCCTGCATTTGGCAAGAATAATAGAAGTTCTGGTTTTATCAAACACTGTTTGAAATCAGATCTCATTTACATTTAAAAAAATAATTCTCTGATCTTGTAATATTAATGTAATATTCTCACTTGTAAATAAGTAGAAAATTTAACTGTCCATAATTTAATTTATTGTTGGATTTAGAGAGTCAGTGAGGCTCACATATCATAAAAGGAAAATAAAATTCAATTGGTGGTGCTTGTATATG
Source organism: Falco punctatus (assembly GCF_963210335.1). Lineage (NCBI taxonomy): Eukaryota > Metazoa > Chordata > Aves > Falconiformes > Falconidae > Falco > Falco punctatus. The sequence goes on from NC_137583.1 coordinate 76,367,550, forward strand.
GGAATATTTCTTAATCTGTCAGAATACCGCACATTAAATGAGGAAAAAAAGAGAGTTTTGAGCATGTAATAAAGTTCTGTGTTCAGCTGTTTGTTCTGTATCACTCTAATTCAAATGCTAAAATGAAATTGTTGACTCTGCTATTTAAATCAGAAAAAATATCAATGGTAATGTTGTGAACCTGGCAGTATATGGCATAAGACTAAATCTTTAAAAGTTTGCAATGGAAGATTTGATTGATACTCCTAAAGTACACATTCTTTTTTTCTCTCATTTTCTGACCTCATTTCTGAGTCAGAATCAGAGAGGGTGGAGTATAATAATTCTACCCAGGCCATTTGACCAGGCAAGAAGCCCAAGAAAAATTATTTTTCCATATACTAACATTAATAAGTAGTAGAATCCCAAAGTTATTTTGCAAGACTTCAATTAGTATTTTGAACTTCACGTTGTATAAATTAAACAGTTGTTTCTCAAGGCCCTTGCAGTATGGCTTCTCCTTGCAAATTATACTGCTTTTGGTTTTTAGGCTACCCAGTGTATAATTTGCTTTCACATTTTCTTTGCGTATATTCTTTGATTTCACAGTGGGTGTTACAAACTACTACACAGTTTCTAGATGGAGATCGCCCAGGTGATGACAACAAGCACTTTTTCAGTAAGCTCAACCAAAGAGCATGTGATTGGATTAATATCAAGACAGATTTACATTGTTAAGGTTCTTGGGTGTTCCTTTCCACACCCTGCATGGTACAACCTCCATACTACTATCCTTCCACGGGAAGGACCAGTACGTAAGTGTTCCTCTCACATTCACAACTCATCTGCATCCAGCAGTATATTTTGTAGGTAGACACTTCCGATAATAGCCAATTTAACTGAATCAGCCAAAAAAATGTCTTTTATCTGCTTTTTTTTGGCCTATATTTAACATCTTTGTTAACCTGCTCTCAGGCTAAATAGCTTATTCTTAAAAAAAAATTTACCTTTAGAAATGAACTTTACAGTGACTTCTGAGATCTCATATGTGCCAAGAAGGGACTATAAGCAAACACCTGACACTCCAATGCACAAACTCCGGAGCAAGACTCTGCTGACCACCATGCCCTGCCTTCCTCAGCGTAAATCCTCTTCAGAATTCAGCTTTACTCAAATTGATCAACAGTCTCTCTAGCCAACTTTTATCTGCATTTGCATTCAGGTGTAACAGGAACACAACAATGCACATAGAGGCTTTATTTACCAAGAGCTGAGGCAGACTCCCACCAAAAAAGGGACTCCAAGATGGCAACAAGTATGAATTCGCAATGGCTATTGATGTTTTGTGCTGCAAATAAAACATCCTATCAGGCCTTTTCATAATAAATGTGATCCAGTGTATTGTACCAGACTTGTTACTGCATTTTTTCAAATTTCAAATGAAAAACATGAATAAAATAAAAGTGTATTTCTTACTTTCGACGGAACATTTCTGCAAATATGCAGCCAACACTCCAAAGATCCACTGGTGTTGCATAGCTGGACTGAAGCAAAACTTCAGGAGCTCTATACCACAAAGTAACAACCTGTAAAACAATAAGGAACGTAAGAGAGAGCACACTTAGCTACAGAATTATAATCTTATACGGGTTACGTAAACAACTCCCATTTAGTTTAATCCAAATTGTAAAATTTCACAGGTTAGGGCAAACTGGTTTGGCCAGTGCATAGAAAAGGGTTTTCTATGGAAAATCGCAGTATGGAATCATGCAGTGATGATGAGTTGGGAAGTGAGACCACTTCTTGTCAACAGCAGTGCAGTTCAGGGTACAACAAAAATATAATATCAAAGTACACTGTTGGTGTGATATCACAATATCACAGCATGCTACTAGAAACTCTTTGAAGCTTTTGCAACTTCAAGACCCTAAACACCTTCCAGCGGAGATCTGGACTCTCCATAGAGCAAAAATTAGTCTATTGAACAAGGCTGCCTTTTCTTAATCAACTTTTGTGGACCCCTTAGATGTAGTCACCAGAGCCAAGCTGGAAACAAGTAAGCTAGGAAATACTGTGGTTTTACCCATAGGACAAATCAGAACCTGTTGCTCGTGTCTGTCCTAAGCCCTTCATAGTTTCTGTATTGTTTTTTGTAAAAGAAATGGGGTTTGCTCAAGTGTATGGGTCAACCTGAGTAAACATGTCTAATCTGTCTCAGAAGTTCTCTCTGAAGAAACCGAAGATAAAACTTCTTGTATCGGTTGGATATAGATTAAGTCAAACCCTCCCCAATGCTGTCCCTTATCAAAGGCATTCAGTGCTGTTCATTGTGGTTTCCTTGAGCACAGAGGTACCTTAAACTGCCAGCTTTCAACTAAGCAACACAGCACAGGGTTCCTTGGCTGATTCCTGACCTTCGTAGTTGTGTCTTTAGTCTCTGCCCATGTGCTGCTGGTTAGATAAGCACTAACTTCTCTCACAACTTATTTCCAAATGATACATTCTTTCTCAGGGACATATGCCATGTAAAGTGTCTGCTTTTAGGCTGTACTTGTCCTGGTGGTCACGTTGCAACAAGTTGTAGAGACCCAGTGGGAACTTTACTGGCACTGCTCCATTGATGTGCTTGCATGAGTCCTGCACATTGGACCCACAACAGAGATGGGACAGTTTATATTTATCCTTTTGTTTGCCACAAGCAGACCAAATACAAATGAGCCTGTCTGTATCTTCAGTATATTTACAGAACACAAGGAACTTCTTCAGAGTCCTGTGTGAGCTACTATGTTGGCAGAATATGATCTCAGAACCATGGGAGTATCCTGCTCCTGAATACAGTTATAAACCAGCCATAACAACATATTATCATCAGCTAAATACCAATAATTTCTTAGTGTGTGCTATAATTTAAACCTCTGACTATTAATCTGGGGGCAGGGAGGGTCTCCATAATTATTGGTTTGTTTCTCCAACAAACACAAAGGTGGGAGATGCAGCATTCAGGAGGAGCATGAAACAAACACACAGAAATAAAAGTGCAAAGATAAGAATGAAAATAACTTTAAAAATCATGTTAACTAGGATAGTGAGTTCTAAATGTCAAGACCAGTACAAAGAAATGTGTAAGAAGAGTGTTTTTTTTATGATAACAATATAATTGTCTTCTAAGCAAAAATAACAATGGAAGTAATCAGCCGAATTTGCTGGTCAAAGCCAGCTGAAACAAAAGCAAATAAAACATTTATTACATTCATTACATGCCCTGACAACCTTTGGAATTACTGAATGGCTATTGACGGGAGGTTCACAGATATTTGCACAAGTGGTCATATTTGCTAACAGTCCTCTTAAACACTTTGATCTCAATTCATAAAATCTGTCTTTGAAACAGTTCAATAACACAGTGCAAAGTACTGCACTGTCGAGCTAGACTTCCAGATACCTGTCCACAGAAACAGATTCCTGTGTGGAAGCTGGGCATTATTTAACTCCATTTGTCTTCCTGATTTGGTACCATAGCAGTGATGCTTTTCCAAAGTATTTCTCTATAAAAACCCAAAAAGTTTCTTCAGAGGTTCACTCCAGGGAAAGAGGACAAATGTAACTGGAGGTCAGGGATTTTTACTGGACATGCCCTATCTGAGTCAGACAGAATTCCTCCTAAAACACATACATACTCCTCCTGATGCAGATATACCTCTTAAACCAAACTGCACTTCTATTCGCTCAGTACATTTGTGGAAAAGCTTATTGAAGAAACTTTGCTTTCAGAAATTAGATACAACATTTTCAACCCATTACTGTTTGTTAATGGCTGGGTGCAGTGTCAGGAGCAAAAGCTGTGTGATCTCTGCCACCAATACCACCAAACCTCATGATTCCTGGTTTGAGATCCACATAGCTCTTCTCACACAGTGAAAGGGTGCTTTATTTTCCCCAGTCCCACCAGCCCAGCCACATTAAGGCTCTGCACTCTCATACGCAAAGGACTGGGGGATTGCATGGCTGTGACACAGCCTGAATACTTCTGACAATGTATGCCCCAAACCGAAAACCCTTTTTCAGGGAAATGTGGCACAGGACAGCTGCTCCTTTCCTGAGAGGAGCATCACAGCTTGTGGCTGGTCCCCAGGTGCTCACTCAGGGGGAACAGTGCCATTTTCAGAAGGCTGCGGAAGTGTACGGAACATTAACTGCTTCTCCCATGTGACGACTTACCAGCACAGCTCCCCAAGTACTTCTACTCTGTACCCTCCATGCATGCATACAAAGGGGACTGGGAGATTTTACTTCTGAGTAATTTGGAAACTTAAAACCTTTAAAAAAATTATTTCCAAAGTCTCACAGTCCAATTCCAGCAAATACCTGATTGCTTTATAGTCAGAGAGAAAGTAATCTTTGTTGAGCTGTTTTGCTATACTCTGTTATTACTGTGTAATTATAGAAGTGACCAAGTAACCTTTATGGTTTGTAATATGCAAGTCTGTGTTTCAAAATGTGAACCTGAAAGGGATCAAAACGTTGTAAATGTCAGTTTGCACACAAGTAATGCCTCAGATGACTCCTCTAGTAGTCCGGGTCTTCTCCTGAAAAGCACAGGATGATGCAGATGATGCAGTGGTTTTGACACAGTTTCACACTCTCTTTCTCTTACCATAGAAACGAAGAAAATATTTGTGGACATTCCATTAAACATTTGCAGATAAGTAGAAATGAAAATTATTCTGAACACAGGATATGGTGAGGCTGAACAACTAGATCATCACTTCCTCTTTAGCATGGTTCTGACTTAGAATGAAAAAATGCTTTGCTTAGATAATCCACACCACCAGTAAGACAGGCTCTCCCTGAGAGATAGAGCACTTGATAAAGAGCTGCTTGATAAAGTCCCATTTTTAGGACGAAAAAAGCAAGCACTTGCATCTGTACATTTCACTGCAATTCTGCCTCTCCTGAAAATCTGACACGCATGTTATGTGGCACATGGCGATCGCTCTGTAGGAAAAGGGTTTCGTGCTCACATGCTGATGGAGATCCTAAATTCAGTGCAACACTTCTAAATACTCTGGAGGTTGTAGACTTTAATGACCATGTCACATTTTAGTCCTCTCATCTAATGAACTTCCCTCCCTTGCCCCTTTGTTGTTTCTCCTCACCCTGCCTGGTTACTTTACCTCCTCTCTTACACCAGCCAGCTTCCTCCCAGCTGTCAGACCTCCTGGCTCCTCTCCCCTGCTTCCTGCCACGTGCCAGTGGCCCCCCTGATGGTGCACCAAACGTGCCTAATCCCCTGCTGTTCCTGTGCCAACACCCAGGTGGACACAACCTGCTGCCCCGCCATGTCTCATGTGCTCTGCCTTCCCTCATGTTCCCTGACTGCTCCCCTGGGCCCTCAAACTCCCTCAAATTTCAGACCCTGTCCAGACTTCTTCCAACTGCCTCCAAATGCTCCTGGGCCAAAAGAGGTCCTTTTCCCTGTTTAGCTTCTCAGCCCACCCTGCCTGTCCTAAGGATACCCTATGACATTTGAATTTCATAGATTAAGCTACATATGAAAAGACAGAATAATTCATACACTGGAAGGAGTACATACCTAAAGGAGTAACTAGTCTCCTTTTCCAGTGCACTTTTTATGTTTCCACTACCCAGATAAGATGGGATGGTATCAGATAAGAATGATAACAGTAGCTGCAGATCACTGCTTCTAACAATTTAAATGTCAATAGATTTAGGCAGCACTTCAGGATGAAAAGAAATGAAATGTGTAAAAGAACATTGCAAAAGTCTACTGAGGCTGTGTCTGACCCTCTAAAGAAGGAGATGTGCTCAGTGAGAAGCAAGGGGGGAGAGCTGCATTTAGAGTCAGAAGAAGAAAGGGAACTTTATTTTGAAATAAAGCTTTCTGCCTTATTATATCTGACAGATGTTGCTGTCTGGGACCATCTAGCCCCAGAAGTTTCAACCCTGCCCTTCATGGTACCTGTTTCTGACAAATAATCAAATTAGTGGTAAGTATCTGCTCACTAGCAATGTGAACACAAGATCTAGGCATTGTGTCAGTCTCATTTAATTTCCATTTACTTTACAGAACAGATTTTAACTTTTGGATAACTACTTAATTTAAATAGATCTGCACAATTCACAGCCCTTTCCAAATATAGTTGTTGTCTGAATAGCATACAGTTCAAAAAAGACAAAGACAAACAGAGGTTTAGGGATGGGGTTGAGTAACATAGACACAAAAGACTACATTTCGGTTTGCCACAGACTTTAAGTACAGACCAATGCCCAGTTGCACAGCTACCGGAACAAAGCAGGGATCAGACTGTAACACAGTGGCTATGTCTGTGCTAGGAAATTAAATGGGACAGGAAATGTTCCTTTGGCACTGAGACCAACAGGCACAGAGTGGCCTATGTCCATATTACTAAATTCTCAGCCTCCCAAAAAAGGTGACCGCATGCAAACTGCTTATTGGGAATGGTCTTTGGTCCATGGTTAACTGTGCCTAGGAACTGTCTGGGGAAAGGCTGGTTGGCATAACTCAAAACTATGCCAGGAACTATTTTAATAATTTAACAGTATAGACAATTGAGCTCCAGTACCCACGAATGTTTCCTGGCACTCTTTAATCTACTAGCCAGTGAGTCATGCTGTGGCCCCGGGTCTTCCTTTCACTCCAGAGAGAAGGCGTTTTGCTATGCTTCCCTCATCTCTGCTGATTCAGAGGGGTCTCCAGGAGGGCGATGGGGTGGGGGAGGCATGGCCCACTCCTCATTGCACCCAGCAACTGATCTTATTTTATCGCAAGTGTGTTGTACAGGTCAGATGAACACGTTGCAACTGCTATGAGGAGAATCAAACTGACTGGCCCACACGTAGACATCTTTCTTTTAGACATCTAAAGCTGGATAAGATTAATTCTACTCTAATTAGCTCTGAGGGGACTTTGAAGAGGCCTATAAAGCCTTTTAAAATATTTAGCTTTCATACAAATCATGCACAAAAGCAATTAGCAGGATTAAATTCATACAAAGTATCCCTGAATCCAAACAGAATTTTTCTTCCAAATATTTTGCTTTTGTGATTGTGGTTTCTACTGTACTTTTTTTGGTGCTGATTTTGTTAATTTTATCTACCATTAGATACTTACTCATTTCATTGCTAAAAGCCTTTCAACCTCATGAAAGATTATTTGTAAAAAGTATTTTTTTTAAGTTCCCTAACATGGTTCTTACACGCACTTATTTTGTTCAGTTCTCACTAACAGACCTCTCACATTATCTTTGGGGCATCTTTTCAACTCTTTTTCATTTATTTTTGCCCTTTCTTTTTGAGTAAAAATGAGGGAATATAGCTATAGAATATATGGTGCACTATGTAGAATACAGCTCTTTAGTGTCACTTTGTGGTCTCCCAGCTTCACCAAAAAATCTATTGATTCAAACTGTTCTGGAGGATTCAAAGTGGAATCCCTCCAACTTCACTATGGAGCTGCTACTGCATGGCTTCTGCTTCAGGTCTGGGACTCTAAAATGACTTGCAGAATTTTCTTCAAGTTTTATAGAAAAAGTCTTCTCAGCTGTATGACTAAGCCTGACACATTCGCCACAGACTAGTTGGAGAGGACAGAATTACAGATGGCTAAAAATCTGGGCTTATGTATTGATTGAAGCCTGGCTTCAATCTTCACTGCAGAGAGACTCTCACTCCCTAATACACCTCCCTCTCCCTTGCTAGAAACATAGCACTGAATTTCCACAGAGTCTGAAAAGAAGAAATGTAATTTCAAAAAGGAATATGCTTAAAAATGGCTCACTGGCCTGACAGTGTAACAATGCTTAAAATGAAGTCAACGTAATATTAAAAATCGCTTAGGAAAAAGAAAGAATTTGTCTAATAACGTTTCATCACGGGCAGTTTGGAATAGTGACTTGATGGCCAGGACTGAGCAGGGCAGCAGTGGCAATTCAGAGGGCAGGGGATACTAAGTTACAAAGTGATGGCATTTCTGCAGGGCCACAGGCTCTGACACTTGCCCTGCAGGCTGCTCTGAGCCCCCCTGGGCAGGCCAGGGTGGTCCTGCTCCACGCTGTGCGGGCAGATGGGCAGACCTTCGGCCGCCTCCAGTCCTCTCGCACAGCGAATCGCCCCCCCCTGCTCTGCTCCAGCAGTCCAGCAGTGAGGACGTTCCACAGCAAATCTTCTGCCTCCATGCCCCCCCGGGACACCCGAAGACCTGTGGGAGCAGAGCACACCTATGCCATATGGGGAAACTGTGTGTGTGTGATGGCAGCGTCAGCTTTTTAGCTCTTGTACAATAACTTCAGCATCCCTGGTTTGGGAGAGGAGTGTGTCTGCTTTACTTGCTGGGGACTGTCTTACTGTATTTTCCCATCACTACACTTAAATCATTCACTGATTATTGTGCATTTATAAAGCAAGCCCAGGACTCTTTTTAATCTATCTCTGAAGACCTATTACTATTCCTAACTGTGATGGAAATGGTGATAATCACTACATTATACAATGTGCTTTAGCTTCCAGGGATAATATCAGCCTGAATAATTGTATTTCTTTAATCTCTGTTTTGAGTAGTGGTTCTCCCACTATTAGATAACTGGTTTCAGTTCCATCACAGAGATAGGTATGGCTGGAGAGAATATTTCTTTCTTAGTGAAAGATGATGATATTTTTTCTGTTTATAGAAACATTAAAATAGTTTCCCTTTTAAAGTAAAAATGTACCAAACTACCCTGGTAGCTTTTAGAAAGCACTTTATTTCTTGACAAAAGATATACTATATATAAAAATGACGTCCTTTGAAGTGCTGTGGGTCTCATGAAGTGCACATGGTAACAGCAATTTTATCTCTTTATTCACATTTGTCTTCATTTTAGGCACAAGCTCGATTTACTGCTTTGTGAAAAGTGGAAGGATTGTTGTTATTATTTCATTAGTTAAATCATCAAGCAAAAAATTATCTGTTTATAGAAGACACGAATCCTGATCACATGTACCACCAGTATCAAGTTGTTATTTTAGAATGTGATCTCCTCTTTCTGATTCTAAAACATTTGTGCTTTGAAGAAAGCAAGATTTAGCCTCTACTGCGAGATAACTTGACAAAAAAGAAGCCATTCATTTCTTTGATGGTTTATACACACAAAACTAACCAGAATTTTGCTTTTTTTATTTCTAGGAAGAACCACATAACCCAGTGTGATGGTGCTGCAGAAGAATATTTCTAGGTACATCCATTGTCAGTAGGAGTGCATGTGTGTGTGTGCGTGTGCGCATGCACTTTATGCATAGGTATATAAACAGTAGCAGAATATACCTTACCTACATTCAGTGTGTTTTACCTCAAAAGATGCTGTGCGCTAATAAGCAGCTGTGTGCGACAGCTACTGGAAATGAAAACTGGCTCTTAAGATGAGGTAATACTTTCAACCATTAGTGACTGAAGATCACAGAGCTTACCTCAAAACTAATACAAGGAAATATATTTCCATTGAGCAAAACGTTTCACAGAATTATCTACTGACACCACACAGAGAACATTTCTGAGAGACTACCTGAAACTTCACTTTAAAGGTGTTTTCTCTTTATACAGAAAGAAAGGAGCAAAAATAAGATCAGCAACACTGCTGTACCTGATCCAGAGCCCACGAAAGTCAAAGAAAGGCTTGCCAGGGCTTGTTGTGCATTAAAATCAAAACCATAATGTCCTAATCTCTGAGCTGCAGAGCAGCCTTCTATGGAATATGGGACATCTCATTTCTTTACAGAAGTGGTTAGCTTTGCATGCAATGAGGCTTGTTCTGACATTGCAATGTATTTACAAATAGAGATACCTGACAACATGGAGAGTGACAGATTTTTTTAAAAAACAGGCACTCTTCAGTCATGCTGCAAGTGCAAGACTCAATAATCAAACCAAAATCTTAGACCGAAACAGCAAATTCTAATGATATATCTAAGAGCTGAAAAAAACGCACAGGCAGAAATAAAGAGCTTCTTACACTGATCACATCAAACATCTACTATAAGATGAGAGTTCCTTCCACAGTACCATAAGAAACAGAGCATTAAAAAGGTGGCAGCCTGCGACTGTGCCTTGGAATACAGGTCTTGTTCTGGATCTGGCTGCAGCAGTTTGGCACATTTCCACTCGCTCAGTCACCTGTTGGCATTAGCTAGCTGAGGGAACAGTCATAATTTCTAGCACTAGATCTTGGGCCTTGTCCCAGTTGCCCTGCTCTACTCCACGTCTTTAGGTTGCCACAAAACCAACTTATGTAGCACCCTACATATTTCCACCGGGTGGCATCCAGCTCTTCCACAGTCTCTCACATCACTTATGCCCAGTCCCTGGGAGAAGGAGAACATGTAGCTCTAACTTGCACCAAGGATCAAACCGTGGTCAGCTCCATGCTGAGAACTCCAAAGCTGCCCTTGTGACTGCTTGGTCTCTTCCCAAGTTCATCAAACTAGAGAATATGAGCCTTACCACTTACGGTTTGGCTTTATAACGAAGACCAGCTTTCCATTGCTATTAGAAAACCAGAGTCTGGTTAATAGAAAAAAGTCTCCCCACTTCCTGGGGTGCTGTGCTAGACTTCAGTTCTGAACAGAAAAAACCTAAATAAAGCAAAACCATGAAGGCCACCACAGATCTCTCTCCCATGAAACTCTGACCCACTTCTGTTTCAAACCATCTTTAACAAAAGGAGACGATGGACAAAGAAAATGCTGCCTCAAAGAATGGATTAAATACCGCCAGTTCTCTAGGTGAGAGGCTTTACCATGGACTTTACAGCTGCTCGTAGATGAGAAAAAAGGTGGATTTAAAAAGTTTTTAATGAAACATGACCATCAAAATTGATCTGAATAATTTGAGTCACTCTCAAAAAGAAATACTCTGGCCCATTTTGAAGCACACGTAACCACTGGGTCACAGTTTAACACAGAATTCTGTCAGGATCCTGAATTGTAACAGACTACTACAAATAAAATTAAGTTTTTCAGCTTGGGACTCAAAAAAAGGGGAAATGGTGCAAAAAACTTCTACAAGATACTGTTTTCATTCAGTTGAGAAGGAAACTTATGAACTAGTGCTGTGCTTTGAGTTAATGGCCAGAGCTGAACAGGAAAGTAAGGACATGAACAACAATCAGGGCATATAAGTAAGAGAGGTATACCTTGTTCGCATATGGCAGGGTGAGCACAGGACATGTGTGCACGAGGGGGTTAGCTGCTGAGTAAGAACTTACCTGATCCTTACTCAGAATGTGTAATAGAGGTAAAATTAGCTCAGTCCCAATTAAACTGAAAATATTTATCCCAGTGACTTTTATAATGAAAGTCGGATTTGGACAAGAGTAGTGTCTGCACATCTAAAATTAAGATATTTGTCTGGATAACTTTAAAGCTGGTACATATGAGAAATTTCATACCTCTACTACATTTTAGCTACATGTTAAAAATTCTTGTTGTAACTTTTGGCTCCCTTCACTTCTATGTCCCATCAACTCCTAGGAGAAGCACTTATCTACCTAGTGGCGCTAAGAGCTGTAACCTTTCTCCAGCAGCATGGCATGGCATGGTCAGAGCACCCACAGCATCTGATATAGTGTTACGCAGCCACACATCTCTTCTTCCCCAAAGCAGATTGGGACTGTGATGCTCCTGTTGGAAGTGTAGATTTGTGCTCCTATTGATACAGACTTTACCAGGCTTGAGTAGGAGCCTGGAGGCAAAGTACCAATTTGATTAATAGCCTGGGACGGTACATAAAAGGGCTGGTGGAGCAACATCTGTCTCAGTGATATCTAGTATCACCATGATGGCTGACATGTAGCTGGACCATCCTACATCCACGGCATAAAGAATTCGGGCAACTATAAACACTGAAAATCTGTTCTACATTTGAAGTTGAAGGCAGTAGATTTTACTATGGCTTTAAATAAATGTATGGCTTTAAAGTGAAGTAAAAATGTAAATGGTACCCTAAAGATGAAACACCTAAGAAATGCCTTTCAAGGGCTCCTTGAAATTACACTTGGGAAACAAAACCCTCATGAAACATCCTTCTTTCTAAAAACAAAAGGGAAAAGAGGTTTGGAAATATACAGATTTCCAGAAAAAAAGAAAAAGATGTACTTTCTGTATACAGATGCAATATATGGATAGGTATATGTGTTTATACATACTTAAACATATTACAGATTGTTAGAAATTAGTTGAGTTTTGAAATAAGTATCAGCAGGACAAGACCCTCCTGTAAACCTGTTATTTCATGGCAAAACGAAGAACTGGATAGAAAGGACAAAAAGACTAAGGGGAGTCTTCAGGCTGTCTGAATTGCACATTTAAGTAGCGTTGTGAGCTTAAGACCAACAAAATGCTGACTTTCCAAGGCTATGAGTTTTTTTGGTATCTTTACTTGTCAAATTCCTCTTCTTAGACTGAAAGTGTTTGTGGTTTTTAAGTGTAGATGGTCACACACATTAGAAAGGTCTGTGCTGGAGAAACAAGCATCTGCATTTCAGCTGATGCACTACTGTGTGTGATGCGTGTTTAGGCAGACAGATACCCTAGATACCTGGATGTTCCCAACATAAGTCCATATGGAGTCTTACCTGGTGATGCCTGTAACTAAGAGTGGTGGTGGAAGCAAGATGTGTTTGCAGCCACATTAATGTCTTGTATAGATGGTATTATGTTAATTTCAAAGTGAAAACTCAGTCTGAAGGGGACTTAACTGGCACCTCCTGCATTCAAGCAAATACTTTGACCACTCGGGTAGGGTTTTTTTGGGTGACAGCTCTTTCCTTGCCTTTGCTGAAGCCAAGTCATTATTCTGCCAGGAGTATATGAGTCATGGGGCAAGACTGTGTCTGAAAGTAGCTGAGTGCTTAAGAACAATCAGCTGGAAGGGGCGAGGAGCTGAGTTTCTGGATATTGCTCTCTGGAATGTGTATGCATTTTACATTAGACCATCACTGGATAAAAATAAAAGCAGGCATTAATTACATTTACCAGGCTGGATTCTACTTTGGATCTAGGCAGTTTGTATTCCATCCCTCTGATGGATGGGACTCATAAAAACTCTAGAATATGTCACTGTCTTATTCTGTGGAGAAAGAAACAACATCTCCTCCCTTGCTACTTGATACACTACTCACTGGCCAAAACTCAGGATTCACACTACAAAGTGAAGCCCAAGATTTTTAAAGAACCCAAAAGAAAATTTCTTCTGCTTATAAACGCTACAGGATTTTCTAAACTGATATTAAGTATCAGAGGATTTACCAGAAACCTAGAATATTACAGTTGGTCCAATATTGGATCTTGTTATGCTTTATTTCCCAATTTTAGCTTTAAAGCTTGTATGGTTAATTTATGTCATTTACAAGAAGCCATATTCCAAGGGAAATTAATTACAGATAACATATTGTACTGGTTGGATGAAAAAGTTCTGAATTAGTCTAGATTGCTGAAGACTCTACTCCAGAGTGGTTATAGATTTACAAAAATAAAAAATACTCTATTTGTGAAAATGATGTTGTAGAACAGACTTCTGCAGATGACTCATCTCTCTCAAAACTGCTACAAAGCATCTTATTTAAGCTAAAGTGATAATAGCTTAAGACAATATAAACAGGAACGTTCAAGGTAATGAGTGCTTTCATGTTACAAGTTCTCATGTCTGAGGGCACCGCATCAGACTAAAGGACAATGAGATAAGAACAATATTGCTAGTTACTAACAAATGGCAGATAAAAGAGCTCTTCTGGTTTCTGATTAAGTGACAGCATTCTACACATTCCTGTGAGTTGAGAAAGTTTGCCTGAGAACAGCAGCTATGTTACATGTGAAGCACCACTAAACAAGCATATCTCTATGTTTTCAAATTCCAGTGTGAGTAATGGCTCTTTCCGTCATCTCTTCAACTTGAACAGAAGCTCCCTCTCTCCTTCTGGACATGCAGGAATAACTTGCCGTGCTTCAGTTTCCATTTAGATGTATAAATGTATATGCTGAAAGTAAAGAGAAGTTCTGTAGGACTCCATGGCTTCGAGCCAATGTTTACAATCCCCTGGGTGGGAAATGACGGGTGAAAGGCTCTCCATGGCAGGCTGTAGGAGTCTTTGCTGTTGACCTTCTGCCTCTGTTTTCAAAGTGGCTCCCTTGTTAACCCCTTGCACACTGTGGGCATAGAGGCCTCAGAGAGCAAACACTTTTTTTGAGAATCCAAATCCACTTCCAGGCATCTATTTGACAGACTTCAATTCCAGCAGTGGTTAAGGGAGTGTGGACTAATGTATGTACTCTGCATCTGCTGTCAGAGCTGTGGCACTGAGACGTATTTTTGATAGTCCAGAAGTGCGTTTAGATGTGTTCTGCATGTTACAAAGTGAATGTTCTCAGCTTCAGGCAATGCGCGGCAGTTTACAGGCACAGGGGTTGTGAAACTCTGAGCATACTGAGTCTCCAGGAGAGAAGGAAACATCCAATTTACAGAGATATGTTTTAGTTCTCTCTGTCCAGTCAGTACAATGTTGTTTCCTGGTAGTGGCAATACTTTATTCCGGGGTCTCCTCAAGAGAGGAAGACAGGCTGCTGCTGGCACAATGGGGATATACCACAAGGGAGCACCTGGTGTGGAATGGAGATCTACTGCTTTAAAAGGTTTTGCCCCTCTCCTGCCCGAGAATAAAAAATACAATATTCAGGAGGTCTCCTCCTATGACACATCCCTTTTGCTGCTCAGTGAATCACTCATGGCTCCTAACTGTTCAGGAGGAGTCCTTGTAAGAATGATAAAAATGGACAAACAAAAAAAGCCTTCTAAAATGTTTATCGCAATATGTAAGCCATCCTTGAAAAAGGTGAATAAATCAAATGGGAACTAATATTCAAGAACTAGTGGAAGTGTTGTAATGGTCTCAGACAGGTAGCCAAGAGCTCTTGTGATAACATCAACCTTACTATCAGTTGACCTTGGAATACTCAGTTTCATAGTCTGTATGTGTTTCCCATCATCACCATCATCACGCTTGTCCATGTGTTTTCCCCACAAACATCTATTCTCAGAAGCAATCATTCCATGCAAAAAATTTCCTACATCTTCCCTGAAAGGGACTAAGAGTGCCTGCCACCTCCAGAAAACTTTCACAGCGTTAACAACCACATAGGGACAGCAACATCCTACCCCCCTCCATGCACTTTCAGAGGAAGTCCTGTAAAAAACATTCTCTTGTGGTCAGAAAAGCCTTCAATGCATGGCTCCAGGGATGCTGAGAAGGAGAGAAGAGAGCAGCAGTGCTAGAAACTAGAGCTTCTGCAGAGAAACCTAGCCCAAGTACCAAGAGCTTTGCAATTGACACAGATCAACAATCCCTAAAATTGCTGCATGGTCTAAGGGTCTAAACCTAGAAATAGAGAAGGTACAGAACAAGCTAATAGGACCTAGAATATTCTTCTGAGGCAAAAAATGTCATGCATGGAAAGGCTAATATTATTAGGCTGTGTTAAAAAAGCCAACTGGATATCTCATAACAAGCTCCAACCTAACTCCAAATACGCATGTAATTCCTACTGATTTCCAGGGAAGCTCTGGGTGGTTAGAGGAAGACATCTTCCGACAGTGGAATAATTTATATTTCGATCTATCCTTGTTTTTAATTGTTAGTATTTTAAAAGGTAGTTTTAGAAACAAGAAATCAGAAATAACCTGTGTCTTCTAAAGAGTATACAATTCCATCTAATAAATACTACCTATTTTTCTAGGAAAGTGGCAGTCTGCAAGAAAAAGGATTTTTTTGTGATAGCAAACAAAGAATGTATTTAGTTTAGAATATTTTCCTTTTTCATTAGTATCATGAGGTTATGTTACTCCTGTTTAAAGTCATTAATGACTGTAGGATCAGAAAGTGTTTTCAAGAGCTAAAAGTATGGTTGTTTTTAGAAGGATACTCTCAGGTTGAATTTAGGCCAAGTTGATTTTTGTAATATGAAGCTTTTACAAAACATGGGCCTAAATGACCCCTTCTTAAGATTTTTTTCTTTACAAAGCATCTTTAAACACCAGATAAAGTGTTTTCTTTTGGGCTACTGCAAGAAAATCAAAATGAAACTTCCTTGAATCAAAGTAGGAACAAGACTAAAATAACCCATTAGCATAATCCAGCAGAAGGAAAACAGAAGTGAACAGCACAACTAATGAAAAAAACAGAATGGATTTTAAATCTTTCCATTTACAGTAAAGGTGTTATCAGCAACAATAAAAGAGGCCTCTAGTGCTTCTTCTGGATAACTGAAGTGTTAGTCTGGCAACATGCCTTGAAATCAATTATATGGAGACTCACAGTATTTCTTAAAACAGTTCTGGGATGTAATCTTCAGGCTGAAAAATAATGTAGCGTACTGCAGGTGACTTCTCTTAACCATCCTGCCTTTCCTGTCTCTAGGACCTGGGATGAATGACACTTGACCAGGAAAAGCTGTAGACAAGAATGTGTTATAGCTCATATGTGAGGAACAAAAGTAATTTTAATCAATTACATCTCAGGCAAGTACAAAGTAGATTGCTTACTGCTCCCATAACAAGTGATCTATAAATCCGTTGCTGCTTCAAGGTTTAAAAGACTTGCCTTGTCCTTGACTGGAGGAGGAACCAGTGTATTCACAGGAAATGAAGCCTATTCTAATTCATCTGACTTCCAGTGAAGTTTTACATATTTTAGTATGAATAGTAGCTCACTAGGTTGCAAATATATGATTTTTCATTTTCATGAGAGAAAAAGATGAAATTTGGAAAGGAATTTTGGTATCAGTACATTTATGTTGCTGAGTGTAGACCTGCTCTTGAACTTCATTGACTTCAGTGGACTTAAGAATTCTCATGCCCATCAGTAGCTAGCCATACTCACCTCTACCACAGATCTGAATCTTTTCTTCATCAAGTGTTTTTACACCGCTTTGACTGCTTGTTCCCAACTGACATTCCTAATTGTGAATAAATTACCTTTATAGATGCCGTTAGGGACTAGAAATATGTAGAGGGTCTTTAAAATGAATAAGAATCAGTTTCCACATGTAGGATACACCATGGTTGGTTATAAGGGTATGCAGAAGGGATCCTTGCCTAGGAAACAGCACATACATTAGTAAAAACTGAATGATTTTGCACCTTGACTTTCACTGAGGGAAACAGAGAGTCCTTTGAGACTCCCAGAACTCTACAGATTCCTTCTGCTTGGAGACAACTATCAGAAGCAGAACATATATAACATATTCAAGCTTCTAGCATGGCCTATTACTGAAGTTCTCTGTATAAGACCCTTTTTTTCAGCACTTTTTAACTTTACCAAAATTTCACTGATTACAATAACATTTTCCATGCTGGATCTCTCTGGAATATACCCAGCTTTATCAAAATATTTCAGCTGAAGCTGTTCAGGGGGTTCCCGGAGTAAGGCTAGGGAAAAATACATGGTTTGCCCATCTTAAATTCTGGTGACCTTCTTTTTGAGAAGCTCTGGTGCCCTAATGTTTTTGAACAAGGGCTGTGGAACTTGGCCTCTATGTCAAGGAGGTGCTTCTTGCCATCCTTGTAAAACTTGGCTCCAAATTTGGCCATGTCATAAATCTGAAAAACATCACATGCTCAGTAAGGATTTATACTACTGCATAATTATTGCACTTTCAGAAGGTTTTGCTTTCAACAAGCACATTTCAGGCCAGCTCCAGGGGGGTCTGTGGGACATCATGGCACCTCAAGTTTTTGACCGAGTACAGAAAGCCTGTTACCCTATAAACTCTGTATCTCATGTTTGAAGAGGAACCTATAAGACTTAGCCACAGAGATGAAAACAGCTGCACCCTCGGGGAAGAGATTATGAAAACCGGATTAAGAGAAGAGACTAAGACATCCCCTTGTTGGGTTGAAGAACAATGGGGAATGGGAGTGTGTGTGGAGAGTTGGTGTAGCTGACACTGAGAAAGAAGCCTACAAGCTATGGAGGGAAGAAGAAGGAAAAATGGGCAGTGGGTGCGATGAGACAGACATAAACTTTTAAAGGAGACAGGGACTACTGAGGAAGGCCTGAAGCTGAAAGCACTGGAGACTGTGAAGTTGGTGAGGGGCATGTCTGGAGCCCATTGGGAGGGCAGGCTTCACAGAGGATTTGGGGTGGGAGCAGATTTAGTAGAGAGAGGAGACTGGGCTAGAGGAGAGGTAGGAATACAGGTCTGAGAGGAAGGAAAAGCAGTAGTTATGTGTTGGAAGATGAATAGGAATCTGGGAAATCCACTGGGAACGCATCCTGCCTTCTTCTAGTTTAATCAGCTACTTATGACAGCCATCCACTACAGCTGTATATTCCGCTAGCCCAGGTTGAAGAAATCTATGTGACTGATCCATAGGTTCAGCCCTGCTGATAACCAGCATGCATATGAATACAATAGCAAGTGAAGAAATTAATTTTTTTTAATGTATTTTCTTACAGGAGAAAACTGTACATGTACAAAGAAATAATGGAATAGATGACTTCCATATTTTGCAGCTAAAATCAATCACAAAAAATCTGCCCTAAAACCAAAAACACAAACAAAGAAAAAACCAAAGTACTTAATGCCAGAAAGAGCATGTGAGTTGGGAAGTGAAAACAAGTCTGTGGCAACAAGGGCCACTGGTCACTGAAGATGGTCCAAGTACATCCAAAAATGCTGTAGAAATATATGACAACTTAAGCTCATAACAATAATTTCTTCCCCACCAACTGAACTACAGACCTGCTGTAGCTGCAGACCCTGTCACTGCCTAGTACAGTTGGTTCTCTTTACACATATTGATAGTCTTCCCACCAACTTCCATCTTCTTTGGAGAGGCTGCCTAATATCTGCAAGGCGATTTTATCTCTAGAAGAAAATAACAGCAGCCTGTTCTTGTTTATTCTCTGCTATGTACTACTAGTAGCAAAATCACTTACTACATTGCATATAGTAAATCAGGAGTATAAAGCTTCCTTAAAAAGATGTCAATACCTCAACTGTTCATAAAGGCAAAGAAAATAGAAAAATGGTATCAAACTAGCATGTTTATGCAGCCTTCTGTTTGCATCCAACTGTTAATGCTATATTGTGGGCTTCTCCCTAAACCAGATAACTGTAAGGACTGATTTCATTGATGAGTTTAAAAAGGCAGCATTCACTGCTACTGAGGGTCTCCTCCTTGCAGCTGTTGCTGTGATGGGTTACACTTAGTGAAATTTTCTCCCTCTTCCCTCTGAAAACTTAACACCTATAATTTAACATTTAAAACACAGCCTCTGTTTAAACACCTCATCTCACAACAAAGATGCATATGCATTGACATAATTTTATTTCTTGTAACAAAATTTCTGGATTCATGCAGCAACAACTGAACTGCTCCATACACAGTATATAGTTAAAACTGCACAACTGAAGCCAAAATATGCACAGCTAAAAGGAATGTTACAGGGGGGCCTCTCTTAGTGAACAAAGCAGGCTCAGTTTGGCTCTTTTTCCCTAGCGCTACCACATCCGCACATCGTTAGTTGGAAAATTCCAGATATATGCTGTAATTTTTTGTGCTTTTTTTCCCAGTACACTTGAGGCTTTAGTGTCCAGATGCCATTTTCCCCCCCTTATCTGTCCCTGCTAGTTTGGGTCTTTGCCAGTTGTGGTCAACAATTAATACAGCAAAAGAAAAATACAGTACACTCCCTGGCAACTGGCAGAGGCTCACAGGAAATACCAAATAAAAACTTTATTATGTATTGTTTAACTATTTTGTTTGCCTGTGGGCCACCCTGTTGTTGGTGTAATTTAGAAAAGCATGCTCCATCTGGATGATCTGTGCGCAGGCTCATTGTTCCCAGAATCTGTCACGCACAATCACTGCTTCAGCCTGTGGCCCTCTGCAGAAAGAAGCAAAGGCATGGCAGCCCTCCAGCCTGCATTCCTTTTCATTAGACAACTTGTGACCAAATGTTAGAATAGAAGAGTAACCTTTTAATATTCATGTAATTAATTTACTTTCCCCTTTAATTATAAACGTTCACGTGAAAAGAAGAAAATAAAAAGACTTCCCTTCATGATTCTCCTCCCTCCCCCTTCCTTTCTATTTGCTTTTTGGGACATGGAAGGTGCTGGGAGTTTCATTATACATAGGTATCAGTACCTCTGTCTACTGGGAAATTCTCATGGTTCTAATACGTCTGTGGGCTTTTACTTTATCTATTAATTGCTCTGGTACATGGAATAGATTCTGAATTATAAAAGAATGGGAGAAAATAAATACTTTCCTTCTATATGCCCTTGCAGCATCTGCTTCCTTGTCTTAATCAGTAGGGTAATCCATTGAACACAAAGCCATTCTTCTATATTTTAAACCACAATAGACATCTAATTGAAGTTCCCTTTCATACTAAGGTCAGCATATGACTTAGAATACTGTGTCAGCTGGGATTTTGGCTGTGCGGGCTTAGGTGCACAGGCAGCGCTCTGTCAGTTCTGCTTTCCTGGAAAATGGTGCCACTTTTTCAGCTGAGGTTAGACCAATGCTGAACTGGCTAATGTGATGCAAAAATTTGCTCCCCACAATTCAAAAACTGCAGTTCATTGCCAGGGAAAGCATCTGACGCTGTATGGACCTACCATATGAGTTAATTTCAGCACACTGAACTGGGACCCTGATTTCTGTGGTGTGAGTAGTTTACCTCTTCGTGGGCTGCAGAACGTTCAAAGGAATCCAACTGTAGTAGGCTGTAATTCCAGTAGATGAAGCTAAGATAGAAACTGCCTGTCTTTAAGTCACAGCATTCAAGTTCTTGTTGCCTGATTTTGATTGCAGTTTCAATAGGCAATGAAGACATTTAGGACTCATAGAAAGCCACTTGGTATATCAAAGGACGGGGCCCAAAAGCAGTCAAGTATCCTATATAAGATGCAATGGTTTCTATGGCAACTGAGGAAATGTTACTGAACTTCACTCATTTTTCTTTCATTACATAGGTATAATGCCATGTTAGGCCTGCAAGTGATCAACATAGATGTTAGTGGTTTTGATTAGTTCATGCACCAACCTCTCATAGGAATGGAAAGCAGCACAAGATATTTTCTGTTGTGGCCATGTGGGCACAAAGATAATGTGACAAGTCAAGATGTTTTAGATGAGGGCAAGACTTAAAAAGTTTCTGGAATGTCTTTTATTTAGTTTAAAAATAGCACTTAATCGAGTTGGAACAATTCTATCTGTGAAGCACCTTTAGCAGAGAATAGAACGAAAATGATGTCATTTTTCATATTAATTGCAAATTCAGGGTGTAATATTTCACATATTCACTAGGAAAGAATTTCAGCTATGTGGCAAATTAAACTGCTTGCATATGAAAAAGTAGCATCTTCTGTCCAGAAGGCAAAGCAGCAACTGGAAATAAAAGTGAATTCAAACACTCTTTGGCCTAAAGCAACAAGAAATTAAAGAAAAAACAACCAAGCAAAACCCAACCAAAAAATCCTTGTCATTGCATTTAGCATGGACTCATTTTCTCTGTCAATGCAATGACTGTCCCAGTCTTTTTAGGCCTCCTCACTTTCTTTTTGCTCTCTTTTCTCCTGGCTCCCTCTATGTGCTCTATACAGACTGCTAGGGATGTGCCATCAAATATATGTGCAATATATACAAATATACGATATTTGTGTGAAACAAAGATGTTAGGAACTATGCTAAGCAGAATTCGAAGAAAGAGGTAGGATGGGCTGCATTCTAGCCAGAACGCTACAATTAAAAAAAAAAATACAACAGTATATTTATGATAAGTCATTAAAGATGTAACGACGTCGAGATCTTCCTACGATTCCAAATTTCTTCTCCATTTCCACCTTCTGACCAAATAAGCTTGAATACTAATGTAAAACCTCAGTAAATTGATTTACATGAATTTAAATTACATTCCTGAGAGGCTAAAACCCTGAAAATGAAGAGCAATATGTGTAACTACACATGGATGCTTACGAATATCAAAACAGAGTAATACACTCACATAAAGAAATCTTTCCTCTGATGAGTAGGAGATATTGTTAAAATCCTTGATTAAATTAAGCATTTTGAAAATACATTTTTACGAAAATACATAATTTTGAAAAAATTATTGAAAAAATAATATATTAACTAGGAATTTATCATAGGAAAAATTTAATGCTTGGCCATAAACATCTAATATGACAAAATGTCTTCAAAAAAGGCTAAAACTAGATCTTGATTCAAATTTGTACAGCTCTTAACACAATGATTTTCTGTTCCATGATAAGGGAGTCTCAAAAGGAATTGTTTCTGCTGAGCGAATTATGATAGCAAAGGCTTAACTGTAGAGAAGTTTTTTCCTGGTGTCAGAACATAAATCTGTAGTTTCCCTGAATGAACTTTGCCTGACAGGACAGTCCTGTAACTTCCCTCATGTTACAGCCCATCATCCTCAGTTCACTGACCAAATCTGGAATCCTTTACAGAGTAAATACTGTCCCAGTGCTGTATGTACACATATATATGCCATGCAATGGGAGGTTTCCTGAAGACTGTGGTGGAAGCATGCAGGAAGAGTTCTGCTGAGTTCCTCACTTGGACAAGGTGCTTACACAGACACATTAATTCTTGACAATACCCAAAGCAGGGTTCAGAGCAGGACATTTCAGTCCTGAAATAAATGTTCAATCAGGATTAAAGGGCTTCTCTTCTTCATTTTAGTATGCGCCTCACCGGGAATTACTGAGAGGTTTGTGCTCACACCTCTAAATGGGTTCCAGAGCCTGAAGGACATGTAAGGAATCCTCAGAAGAAAATGTTAGATTGAACAGATATGACTGTCTGTTCAATACTCATGCTGTCTTTTCAGACTTCTGGGCTTAACCACTGCTACTGTCTATTGAGTTATTCATGTTATTAATCTGATGTAAATGTAATGTGAACATATTCTGAATGTACAAGGTGCAAGCTTCTCTGCCATGACGATTTGACTAGCAGCACTGAAAAAGAAAAGGCCAAGATATCAACTGTATTAAAATCTTAGCTCACTTCAATTTCATAGAAAGCGACAAGTGAACAGAGAGCCTATTTCAATGCATATTAAATTCAAAATACAGGGTTAAATTCATTTTCACCTTTTCTTCAGGATAATGTATAAAATGCTTTTCATTTTTTCATACTAGTTATCTGTGTACTGTAGCCTGCTACCACTGCTTGTGGTGATACAAAAAGTATAGAGGGAAAAAAAACCCCACCTCTCTGATTTTTAATATGGTTTAAAAAACTTGAGGTATTTTGCATATTTTTGATGGTACATGCCTATGATATGCGAAGATGTTCATCAACCTATTTTTAAAAATATTTTTTTTAATCCTTTGATGTGAAAAATAATAAGAAAAACGTATTAGTGGAGTATCCAGGAGAAGAAGTGACACAATACACACAGTGATATTGAATGCTTAATATAAATAAGAATTAGATCCACTTACCATGAAGATTTTTATTTCTAGTCAGTCTAATAGTTTCCTCAGTTCAGTATGAATCTAAGAATTTTTGAAAGATTTACGCATTTTACTTGCTAATAGTGTGAAGGTCAGATTATACTTGCAGTGTATCAACTGCAGGAAAATTAAGTTCTGCATATGCATAGAGGTTGCCCTTTCAGACAATCTGGTTTCTGCACACTATCCTGTACATGAATGATGTAGATAAGGGTAAATAATAGCTCCTGAATCCCTTCCTGATGAATCAATCCCTGATAATAAAATTTCTTTAAAAAGGTAAGAGCTCGAGCTATAAGGCAGATCTGGATGACAAATGTCACTCAGAATAGAAGGGAAATGAGAACTTGCACACATAAAGTAAAAAAACCCCCAAACAATCAAAGGGGAAAAAAGTATCATCACTTGTAAATCTTGTAGATTCTAAGAACAGCTGTAGTTTTTGTCCTTGCTTTTCTGTGAGTTAGCGGTAACGTCCAAAACTGCAGAAGGGGATAAATCTGTACATACATTCACAGTTAGCAGCATAAAACTCCCGTTTTCAGAACCTGACAGTTTGATACTGGAGCAGTGCAGCAGTCAATCTGTCAAACGTGACTATACATAGAAAATGCACAGAGCCTTCTCACAGCAGGATGGGAACTCCACCGCCTTTAGGGCCTCAAGAAATCTCTGCAGGGTAAATATATAGCTGATGTTGTAAACACACAGTAGAGCGAGACAGAATTCAGGAAACTCAAGCTAAGTTCAGAAGATGTTTACATTGACTATAAAAATCTGAAAACAGTGTTTACATTGAGAGCAGCTTTCTTCTTTTCTGGCTTAATACAGATTCTTTATCCAAACTTGTCAAAACCTAATGTACACACTTTCTAATTTTTAATCTGAACTTAGTTGATGCAAGCATTTTTTTTCCCCTTCTATTCACTTGTTTTATTTAATGCTCCTTTTTAAACAGTTGCATCTATTACTACCTATCTCATTAAATTTTATAACGTGGAAATGTTACTATTTCAGTGGTTTTGCTGATAACTGCAGTTACGGAGACATCATGCAGAAATGATTGTTGTATTAGTGCATCCAAACTGACTACTACTGTTTTTATATGATGTACTTAAGGTATTATTAAAAATGTCTTCCAATGTACTTCATATTCTTGAAACTTCATAACATTTTTCATTTACTTTTGCATTAAAAAATGGATCATCTGCAAGGCCTTGAGAATTTTAGTATGTTATTTTGACACTGTTGTGTTAACTAGGCAAAAAATAGAGAAGAGGTTGTACTCTACAAAGTACCTGTGAGAAAGAATTCTGTGGCCAAAGCCTGTGAACTGGATAGGCACTTACATCAATACCATTTCCGAAGGTCATTGCTGTTCTCTGTATACTCCACTCCAAAGCAGCTTGAGTATTTGTTCAGAGAAGTGTCTGTATTTCTGTATTTCACATACTGTACAAATAGTATGTGAAAACCTGGAATGAGATCCTGGCCACAGTGAAGTTAAAGAGATATTTTCCATTGACTACACTGAAGCTAGGATTTCATACCACCAAGATTCACTAATAGTGTGCCAGTTCACCATCAGCAAAATTTGAAACTAAAACCAAAATGGAGTCATTTTCTTGCTCCACATTTTTCTTCTTTGTACAGAAGTATCCTTGCTAGTCAAGTGACAATGTCTCGAGATATCGAGCTTCATGTTTAAAATCTAGGTCGAACTATAAACTCAGTTTTACTACAAACTCATGGTTTTTACATTTTGATATTGATGTTAATATAAATGGCTTTGATTTCTGTTGAAAGTTATTCACTTATCCCATACATGACTTGAATACATCTGGCTACAGTGTAAGACACTGTCTGCTTTTAACGTCCTCTGAAATGACTGTTTGAACCATGTTTAAAGCTCATAGCTAACTTCCCACACACCAGAAAAGTCCATAGTTGAATACAAATTTTTTTTTTCACTCTGATTCTTCTATATCATTTTTCTCTAGAAAATCTAGTTGCGTTTTTTATAAACCGATTTATTTTTTTCCCCACAGACTGGTGAAAACTAGTTTTCTGGAACTAGGTTATACACAGACTTTGGTCCATTTAACAAGGTCAGACTGTTTATTCTTGACCAAATACTTTCCCACTGTAAAAAGGTACTTTTAAATGCCACATTCCAAAACCAGTGCCAGTAAGTCACTGAAGCATATTTTCCCACAAGAACTGATATCGTGCACAGGCCCCTCCTTATTTAATTCTTCTGGTGTTTGAATTACATAAGGTGCAGGATGTCTTTAGTGTCACAAATCACTTAAATCTACCATAGCTTAGTACCACTGAATCTACACAGTGGCAGCTGTGTCTTTATTAACTTAAACAGTCCCATTCATTTCAAAGCAATAGTGTCTGAGCAGCATCAGACAGCAAAGAAGAAAGAAAAATACAATTAAGTACAAAATTTAGACACGAAATAAAAGCAAACCAAATTCAAAGTATTCACTGTTGATTTAAAGACAGACTCTCTCATTTGCCTTAAAAACTGGCTTCGCTTGATGAAGTCATGCTGATTTATACCAGCTGAAGTATGTGGCTATTATGACGTACTGCAATAGCCATAAGAAAATGTAAACCAGCAAAGGACTTCTGATTTTTAAGCTGTCCTTCCAAGCTGGTTTTCATTTTATGGAGCCAGAATATAAATATAAAAACAAAATTAAGGGAAATACCATTACATTAAGAAGATACATATCTACCTCTGATCTTCTCTATTTAGATGTTACACTGAGCATGTTTTGAGATGTTTTTTCTTAATGTAACATGGCACCTGGATCAACCCAGCATACTAAACTGCACACTAAGATTTTCAAATTTTCCAGCAATCATCTTCTGCATTTTAAGAATGACTTGATTGGTTCTGTCCTTGCAAATGCAATATGAAGCAGAACACGTAAGAATCATGTGAAAAAATGTATATCTAAACGAAATGCGTTAAAAAGCATCAGCTAAATCTTATTCTGAGATGTACCAATGATGGAAGGACATTCTTTGAAGGGATAAATAATGTATTTGCAAAGTAGCCAAAACTGCACTGCCTCTACAGAACATAAGAAATATATATTACTCTTAGTGAATATTAGAAGAAATTTACTCAAGTACTCACACTGAAGCTGTTTAAAAATACAGAAAAGTCAGGAAAACTGTGTTTCATTATATTTTGATTCCAACAGTACACCTGAAAAAGTACACCCCCAAATTAAAAAATATTCAAAGGCTCTCCTATCTGTTCTTCCACTGGAATTTTGCAACGTGATTCTATGTATGTTCTAACATTCTAACATGAAATCCATGCCATGCTCTTTTGTTGCATTTGAAGAACTCAGTCACACTGTCCAATAGAAAGCACTTCAAAAAACCCAGAAACAACTGTGCTTCCATGAATAGACTTAACATTTTGTGAAAAAAATACTTATTTTCCATACTTTGTAATGAACCCTATAAAAGAGCTAATTTTTTTTGTTCAGCATCATCCAAGAAGTACCAGGCTATATGCCACAGTGAATGAGATAGCCAGTTTGCCTGTTCCATGAAGCCAGTCAGTAGAAGTGGTGCTAGTACAACCTAGCTCTTTGATTGCATCTATCTCACTGTTATTGAAATTCCAAATATAAAAATATTACTTAACTGTTCTCTGAAAACTATTGCCGTAAGTGGTATTATGAGATGTTCATACCACTCTAGGAAGCCTCAACTGGTTTAGGGTACTCCCAAAGATGTTATACATTAGCAGCTCCTGATAGCTTTCATTTTCAAGCTCACACCTTACTTTTAGGGGTAGTAAGATTCTCACAGACTTAGGTCTTGCATTTAAGATTCTATTCCATCTAAGATTCTCACAGACTGTCTTTTCTTACACCCAAAATGTATATAATAATGTATACATAGAAGAAAAACATTTCATCTTTTTCAAAGATACAACATCCTCAGGCTCTATTAGTCTATAGTGTCTTCTGCCTGAAAAATTAATCAAAATATGGGATTCATATATTAATTTTTATAGGTTATGTGAGGAGGGGCAAGAAGACATGAAGTGATGATGAAAATCATGTATTTCTTTGTTCTGCTTCATAAAAAAGGTTTAGAAAATCCTGTTTGCCTGAACAAATCAAATAGGAGGTTATAGTTTTCCTCTAGGATTTATTCCAAATACACCCAGAAGCTCTCAGGTTTCACAACATTTTGCTATATATTCCAGTTGATGTCTGTATGTGACTTGTGTGTGTATGTATTTGTGCACTGCCTCCCATTGCTTCTCTCATGCTCACAGGTATCTTCTCAAACACCACTGACTCTTCTGCACTTCTATTCAGATTTCAGTCAAACCCGCTCACCCACATAGCTTAGATTCCTAACTGGCTTTGCATACACCATGTATTTTGGGTGGTGGTTCTTACTATTTCAGCTAAATATTCCAGAAAAGTACTTAATTGCTATCATATACAGATATATCCAAAACAGCACTGCTTTTATGCTTCAACTAGACTTCATTTCACCAGGAGCTGTTCCAGCTCTGCCCATATCTTGATGGAATCCTTGATAGTGGTGTTCTTTATGACTCACCAAGAGCCTGAATGGCAATGGTATCGGGACTGAATTGGGCTGGATTCATCTCAGCTGAATTCAGATCTGAATATCATGTAGATGTTCACATCTGAACTTGTCAACCTTGACAGTCAGTGGAAAGAAGTAGGTACTTTTAGAGTCTGATTCATCTGACCTATGTTAACTGTCTTCTTTAAGCTGAGATAACTGACTCTTCACTTTACTGATTACACAGATTAGGTCTCCTTTGATTATCACTAGGCTACTTAGTGGACAAGCTTAGAGTTAGATGTCTACACTTGGTCAGATAAACCGCACTTACAGCGTTTCTATGTCAGGAGATATTCATACAGCCTTCCAAGTCCCCTTACAGTTCTTCCTCATTTATCCATTTTCCTTTCAACTATTTCTCAGATATCCCAAAGAAATGGCTTTTGCTTTTAACAATAATAGGTTGTCTGGGACACAAGGACAAACCTCGATAGTTTTATCCTAATTGGGAATGTATCACTACTACAGTTTTTTCAACTTTCTTTTGGCAGCATAAATACATATTTGACAGGTGCTCTGTGGAGGGGATTGGCTGGACAGTGCTGTTTACTATGGGATCTATAAATTGGCTTCCTATTTACCACTCCATTTATTCAGGTCAGCATTGGACACCAGTACTCTCTGAATTTATTCAGTATTGATTTTTACTCCCTAATCTCTCCTAGCCCTCTGGGCCAATATCAACCCCTCCATTTTAAAAGCTTTTGCATGTTACAAGCCATTGGATATTTTTAACTTGCGAGAGTTTATCACCAATTTTTCCTTAGAAAGAAGGAGCTCTTCCAAATTAGGACAGCTGCTGCATCAACCATTGGTCCAAATCTCTGATTCCTGTCAGAATCATGGTCCCTGCAGACCCATGAATGTGCACGACGTAAATGTAGATTATCAGCTCATACGTAGACATAATGAATGCTGAGGCACACTATAACTTTAATGACTTCTGTATGCTCTCAGAATGAGTATTATATGCTGACTGCAGTCCCTTTTGCACTGTTCTACAAAGGTGCACAATTAAACTCCAGGTTTGATTGAAAAGTTTCAAAATTGCAGATTCCTAACAGAATTTTTCCCTTATGTTTGTATGCAATTTGCCTGGGATCCTACCTCTAGTGATGAATTAATTCATTACAATGTCTGTTACTGTCAAGCCTCTTGGTTCCTTGCTTTGCATACCCTCAGCTATCTAAAAAAATGGCCTACTGCTAACAGCTAATATTGACTGATGGGCTTCTCCATGTAGAGGTCCAAACACATCAGTAGCCACACGCTTCACTGCTGCTCTCAGTGACACTATAGCAAGCTGGATTTATCTTTCTGTTACAAAGAACATTCTTTGCCATACAACCATGGTATAACCTGCACTTGTTTTCCATTTTCTACCTGCCCTCCACTGAGTAAAATTCTTCCTTCAGTCTGAGCAGAGATTTCCCAATCTCAAAATGTGCAACAGTTTAACAAGCACAGCTGAATCTTTCTCTCACTGATACCTGCAGTTATCACCTCTGTTCCTTCCCACTCCTTGTTGATTCTGTATCTCACCTTTAACTTCCACCTGCTATCATAATTGTGTTATCCAAAGATGATACTAAACTTCTCAATTCACATATCAGGATACTCTTGTCTGGGAAGCTTTTACCTGAACAGGGGATCATTCCAGCTTTCCCAGTGGATAAGCCATAAACATTTATCCTTCTGTAAACTACATGAAAGGAGAAAAAAATCTTTTGAGGATGCATGTTTCTTTGCCAACATATTCCTCACAATTCCACTTAGTGCCACACTTGCAATCAGAACTTCATTGAGGCACTCAGTTTGTTCTATCCTCAAACTGTCTCTCATACAAATGACAGTGAAGATACTGTAGAGATTTAAGCACCCATAAATGTTTGGGGTTTTTTTGGGGCATAAGTTCTCTCCATACTCCCGTGATCTTCATCTAAGTCTGTGGTGTTTCTGTGTCAATATTGCCATGGAACTGTAAGCCCACAGTTTTGTGTACGAACCTACATGGGTTTTGAAAGTGTTTTGAAAAGGGATAGGCGAAGGGAGAGGAACTTGTAAGAACGATTTGTAACACAGAAAAGAGTCAAATTTTGTTCACTTACACAGCTTTTCACCTAAATCATCTTGAAATGATGGTCAATGAATAAACTTTCTGTAATAGGAACACAATGCTCCATACAGGTGGAAGCTCCCCCATTGATAGATTGTGTGTGCAAGGTAAAAAGATCTCTTTGGAAGCAACTCACCGTTCAGTAGGCATTCTTCCTCCTGTTCTGCAGAACAAAAAATACGTATTTCCAGATAATTTGTGCTAGGAATAAGGCTGTTAAAAATGTTTCTTCCCAAACTGGGTCATTTACCTGAAGTACAGCAGATTAATCTGCAGAATAGGAGAAAGAAATACTATGGACTGCCTTTTCCACTAGCTACTCAACCTGTCCCAATGGAAGACCTCTTGCTCTGAATTGTCTCCAAAGTGTTTCGGGTAGTTAGTATACTTTCCTCCGTCCTTTGGATCTGCTTAACACTATCTACTGCTAACGGTCAATGTGAAAGACAAGTACTACAGCATTAAGGGTACTGTTTATTCATAGTAATAAACAATAATACTTCTAAGTTAAAATTATTGATTTTGGATGTTAATAGCCATACAAAATACAGTGCTGTCATTTTCTTCTGAACCATAGCTAAGGGTAACGCCCAAGAACTAGCTGAAGGCACATCTGTCTCCATGTATTTCTTCAAAACTTATTTCTTCTTTCCTGCTGGTCAACAATGAACTAGCTGTTTACATGGCAGGTTTCCATGGTTACTATCTTGCATGGGGCCCACATGCTACAACTTATATCTGTTAAATCAAAATAATATCTCCTGCTTTTTAAGCAGAAAGTCCCTACTCCTGTTATTCCTCTTCTGAATCTACAGCATGACCTCAGAACACAATCAGCATGAACTTGCAGGTTTTGCATCAGTTTTCTCCTGTGTCTGTGCTTACTAGATTCATTGCTCATGTATTTTAATGCTAGTCAGGTTTTGGGTTTTTGTTTTTATCATCTGCTCTTTGTCTTTCAGGCTCAGCAAATGATCAAAACTATGATCCTGTTTCAAATCAATCCAAACTTTAAAAGTAAAAATGCACTGAGTCTCCAAATAGTGTGCAGTCATTCCTTTTTTTTTTTTTTTTTTCTTATTTACTGGAAAGCTACTACAAGATGCTTGTGCCATTACAGTAGTTACCCTGGAGAGCAGAACAACTTGCTGACTGCAAACCAATTGCCCACAAATCAGTTCTTCCATTTTGATCACAAGTTTAAAGGGTATTTTCATGGACTGTATCTGTAGAACAACTTTGCCTTGAATTCATTACAGAGATAGCAAAATCCAAAGCAATCATTAGTTTATCTACTACTTTAGCTGTTCTGTTGCTTTTCCCCAGTTTGCAATGGATAACTTCTGTATGCATTTCAGAACAATGAGAAGTTTTATCTTCAAATCTCCTGCTTAAGTTTTTTAGCATGTCTCATTCAGTAACTAATTGAAGACCTTTCTGCACACTTCACAGGGCCAGTTACACATTTTTTGATAGACCAATTTTGACTACTGCTATTCATCTCTCTGACCTAAGCAAGAACTTACACCACTGCTTGGACCTCCAAAGTCTGACTTTCAGTCTGGAGGAATATTCTGAACTATATTAGGAGGTTTTGGTATATACTAATATGTCCTAGCTCGTTTTCTATTTTTGAAAAGCATTCTGCAGTCATCTTTCATGACACTCATATTTAACTGAATTATTTCTTAATCTTGGCACTGATGAAATTTTTTTTGGTTTATAAACTAAATAGAGTATTTTTTCTACTTACCTACAAATTAAATTTGTCAGATCAGAATCTCATTTTCAATTATCTTTTAAGCACAGAACTGTTCGAGATTTTCAGACAAGCAGATTCTGTGGTAACTGTATCATCTGATTCCTTTCGATCAGAAAATATTCAGTTTCTGTGGCAAATCTTACAGATCCCCAGAGTGCCTTTGGCTTCTTTGCTTTACCTTGATTGCAAAACCCACTCACTGCTAATATGTCTTGTCAGGCTCTGTAGTATCTGCATGTTGTAAGAATGCAAGTGTTCTCAGGTGTCCCTTTCTTTTTCCTCTCTCTAGCTCTTTGTAGTATCCAAGCCCACTGAGATTGATGGCTGACCTTGACATATGTATCATGGCCTTATAGCAGATCTGAACAGCTAAGGCTGAGTATAAATTCTGAAGCGTGATCAGAGCTGGGCTACCTAGAAAGGCTACCAAAAGTACTCCTTTCTGCTCCTTCTCCTCACCATTCATACAGAGTACAATGCTGAAGTCAGCTTCCCTGGGATTTTCAATGGGCACTTCTATTACTTATGCTGGGAAAATGTAAGCCTGCAAGATGCACAATAGGTAAAAAAATGATAAACAGACTATCTCCTGACATTTTTACATCCAGGTGTTCACTTTATTTCCACAGTAGCCTATGTTTCTGCTTACTTTCATGTGTTGATTTTTCAGCTCAAGTCCTTGTTGCTGGCTATTCCTGTTAGCCAGTTCCAACTTTATCCAAGCTCTTCTGGCATCCCCTCTTTCACAGAAAGCCTTCTGATCAGGTTTTCAGCAGGCAGGTTGGTTGTCGTTCACTGATGTGACTTGCCAGGTCACATCCCATTTCCAGATGGGGAACGCTGAAACCAGACTTCCCACTCCATCTGGAGTTTTTCAACTTGCTGTCCCAACAAAGATTCCATTTTTGCCTTCAGATCATCTTTCATTCCTATTTGGGAAACTTCCAGCTTGTCTCTTAGCTTCTTTAGTGGAGTGTCTCTCTGTTTTATATCTAATTTTAATTATTTGCACTTTCATGCTAGCCTTTATTTTAACTGTATCCTCCTTTGTTTTATGAGATAATCTCCACTTTTTCCTCCATCTCATCTTAATAAAGCTAAGCAGCTCACCACTTCTTTCTTTGGAAAATGATTTTGCTCTGATATTTATGCCAATCCATATGACCTGCTGAAAGCTGTTTCCATTCAGGGTGGAGCTTGTGAAGTGCATCTCTTTGAAAAGTTGTCCATATAACGCACATGAAATCTTGAAGGGGCAAATAAAGACATATGGAACTGGAATGGACTGCCTCAGTCAACAAGATTTGCCAACTGCATCACAGACATCAAACTCGCTCTCAAAATCAGTTGTATTTCTTGCCTGCACTGGTTCTACTGTAGGCTGCTTCAGAATCTCATCACTTGTTTTCTATCTTCCTGCCTAAAGTTATTTAAGCCCAGTTTAAGCTAACTAGTTCTTATACCACCACTGGTTTTTTGATTTGTGTCCTCCGTCTCTGGCTCCTTCCAGATGTTTTTAGATATCAATTGTATCTACTCTCATGATTAATTTTGTTAAATTATTTCCAATTGTCCTCGCCTCGCAGAAAATGGTGTTCTCCCCCAGTCATTAGGCAGGAATTGGGCCTTCCCTATGACTGTTGTCCAAAATCATCTCTCAACCACAGAAAAACTGAACAGCTCACAGTATTCTAGATGAGGTCTGATTGACTAATTTGTGTTGTGGCATCAGTATTTTCTTATTTCTAATAAAATACCCTACATGTACCAGTCTAAATTTCCATTTGCTCTTTCCATGCATCTAAACAGTGACTCATA
Organism: Falco punctatus; assembly: GCF_963210335.1. Taxonomy (NCBI): domain Eukaryota; kingdom Metazoa; phylum Chordata; class Aves; order Falconiformes; family Falconidae; genus Falco; species Falco punctatus. The sequence goes on from NC_137583.1 coordinate 76,401,431, forward strand.
GCCTGCCTGTGATCTCTGCAGCTTGTTACCAAGCTATTTGTAAGATCCCCAGAACGGAGGAATTCACCTTGTAGCTCAGTAATTATTTTAGCATATTTTCCTTTAGATTTATCTACTTAATTCTAGAAGATGGGAAGTCTAGAGGAATCTAATTTAATTCATTGATGCCCTATAATTTACTGAAATCTGGATAATCTAGGACTATTATACTTCATACTATCAAATGAATTATCTTTTCCTGTTTTGCAGGGACAAATGTATAGCAATATGTAACTGAATTCTCTAATGCAGGGAGCCAACTACAAGGCCTTAGCCATCTGCTACCATTCAGCATAGAATAACAAAGAATATAATGGAGTTAAATTAAGAATGGGAAATTGAAGGCTGGACATGAAGGAAACTTTCTGAGAGTGATTATATAGAGGTTTTGGAACAGGCTCCCATGGGAAGCGATGGAATCCCTATTTCTTGGCACATATAAAGTTAAAATGGGCAAAACATTAGAAATGACATAACAGAGAACAATCCTGCCTGATTCACAAAAGGACTGGATAATTTCACATCTCTTCTGCTTTTGAGCTCTGGAATTCCACACCAGCAACACTGACCAAGTACTAAATATTGCTAAGTTAAGAGAAATTTTCTCGGGTGTACCAGTACAAGGGAATTTTCAATCAGAAATACTTTCTACAGCAGGACATTGGCCAGTGCACAGAGAAGATTAACGGATACTTCCCTGCTATTGCAAAAACGTGTTGACAACTCACTTTTATTATATATTCAGCCCTCAGAGCATTTCCATCAGCAGTGTACAGACACCTGCCTTCACTCTGCAATAGCACAGGCTCCAAGGAGAGTATGATATTCTCTCTGCTCTGCTTCCTTTGGCTGTCTCACATTCAAGGACCAAACAGGCCCATGCCTGCTTACCCTGTGTGCTCCGATAAGCGCATAACCTGAGGCTGTGTTTTAGTGTTTCAGGATGGTTTGAAATTACGTGGGTACAGTTTTGTAAATAAACAAGGAGAGACTTTGTCAAACAATCAAATTGTTTTTGTAGTCCAACCCACTCAATTATCTCTGGGAGTAGATGTAAAAACAGACCCATTTAAAACAACAGAAAAATAGTACAAAGAAGATGTAAATCACTGGGTGGGGGAAATGCACCACATATTTTTATATCTGAAAACAGAAGATAGAAGCACAGTCACACAATAGCAGGATGCTCTTTCATAGTACAGAGAAAATACACAGTAGTAACTTTCTGCTTTTCACAGAAGCTTTTACAACCCCTCCCCCATTTTTTTTATTAAGCACAGCCTGTTCCTTATCAATTTTACATCCTAAAGTCCATTCACCAGATATTTGTATGAAAACCTTAAGTCAGTACCATACCACTACTAACAATATCAACTGTATCTTCTTACGCGAAATAAAAGGAAAATAAAGAGAAAAGAAAAAAGAACATTTCATTTTATCTTCACATCAACATGTGAAGGCCTACTTGTACTGAGTACATTTTTCTTGCATCAATGAAACTGTACTGCTGCAAAGTAATACCAAATTTCACTCAGAGGTGAAAAGGGAATGCCTCACAAAAGCAGAATTAATAGGAACCTAAGTAAAATTATCAGGTGTCAGATTTAAAATAAACAAAGAGCTTTTCTTCCAGGGCAGAAGTTAACTGCAGCGCAAAGTATAAATGGTTCAGAAAGTAAATATATTAATTTATGGAGGACGGTTACTTTGGTAATTGTTATAGAAAATCACACAGATACAATCTCCAGCACTGGAAATTGCTAGCTTTCTGATTGCTGAAAGCTGGTTCTCACTCTCCTTCCTAAGCATCCTCTGTTGGACATTATCCTTTGATAGTGCGCACAGTCAACCTTTGGTCCAGACCAGCAGAAATGCCTTTGTTCTAATATGAACTGCGCTCAAAGTTGTACATTTTCCCCCTTTTTCCACCAGTACAAAGTAAATTTATTCTGCAGGGTTGCACTGGTGCAGCTGCAGGGCTGCAAAACATGCTCAGCTCAGTGTGGACAAACTCTGTCAACACATGACATATATACTAATGTTTGCAGCTCTGAAAAGGAGTTTTCTGGCACAGAAAATATTCTCATGTGGAGCCAATTTGCTTGTTTACTGTGAAATAATTTTCTTTCTTTGAAAGATTAAAAGATAGGCTTTTTATGGTTCATGATAAACCTGGGCCTGAATCAGAGCAGAGGGTTGCATTCTCTTCATTCCTGACAGGTCTTGAGGGTGAGTTGTGGCATCAGCTGCAGAGAAACAGCACAGAGACCTGAACTCAGGCCTTGGCATTGAGGGGGTAAAAAATACTTCAAACATCAATACAGATACCTTTAGAAGTTCTGTTAAAGCTGGATACAGTGAGAGCCTTAAATGAACCAGTAGCTGGTTCATCTAACATCTTCAAAACTGTGTAAGTCAGCATGAGTTGCGAGGTTTTGAAAAACATTTCCGCCTTTTGAGTTTAGTTATTCAAGTCCTCAGCTGAAGACGACAGATGTGGTTTCATAACTGACTCCAACAAATCTAAATCTGTAGTGTCTATAGAGTGGATGACCCCATCTTTCTGCTCACCCTCCTCTGTGTGTCAGTGCTTTCACTCATGTGGCCATACCATGATTTGCATCTGCTAATCCACCTGAAAATGAATAACTACTTTTTATGGGGCTAATTTTCAGTTGAACTGCAAGGGCATGACCACTAATGCCAATGCAAGGGAAGTGATGGGAGTGTGTGGTCAAAAGCAGGAACATCCTTTCCACAGCAGTGGAAAAGTTAAATCTACTCATGCTGACTGTGAAGTGGCACCCTTAGAATATTATCTCTAAGATGTATTTCTAAAAATAACCACCTTGCCATAAATCCTCTGTCTATGAAAGCAACTAGTACTGCTCTTCCAGACAAGCCTTAAAAAGTTAAGACTTAAAAGTTTAAAGTTTCTTAAGATAGGCAATAAAAAGGCAATATGGCAAAGTATCTTATGATAAAGTTTCTTTACAATAGGCAAAGGCAGTTCTGAAAATAATCTTATATGAATATAATGCAGATGAATAAAAGAAAGTTTTAATTTCCTAACTTTGTCCACATGTATTTCTGTATTGCCCTTTGATAATACTATGACACTGAGCAACCTGATTTTTCATTGTTATTTTCATATAAATCTGAGTCCTCTTAGTGAACATCTGAGTGAATTCAACATAAATATATATTAAAATGTTTTTAGTCAGCTGCAGACTTTTCTGCCAATGTGCCAATAATGATTTTTGTTCTTAAGATGGCTCCAGAGACAAATGACTCATTTTATGCGATGGAAATAACTTTCCTATAGGGTGTTTGGGAGGATGCAATAAAGATTCCTTCAGCTATCCAGATGTTAAAATATCAGTGAAATTCGCTCATTCCGTCACAAAGCCAGATACATGGACTTTTTATGCAGAACTCTGTGTTAGTAGGGAAGACATATTTTCCTTAAATAAGCCAACCAATTTAATCATACTGCATTCCTAAATAGCCACAACCTTTCAGCAGTAGCAATGACAAGCTCAACAACACATATTTTGATCCTCTGGATGTCTGTCTGTGACTCATTTTCCTTTTCAGGGACATTTGGGTGGACTGGAGAAATGTACTACGAAGAAATAACTGGAGACCGCGGCCCAGATCTAAGGTGATGTGCTTCCTCACACCAGTGAAGGCTCAGTGCATATCAAAACAATATCCCTTCCACCTGTCAGAGGGAGGAAGATTTATGCTCTTATCAAATTAGGTATGAGACAAAATGTAATATCACTGCACTGATTCCATCAGGGCACTCTTTTAATACAACCAGATTTTGATTTTGATTCACCAGAGGCAGGTTCTTGATTAATTTCCATAGGTCTACTCCTGTGTTTGATGTCAACTACAAGCTTTAAATAGATTTCTGAGCCAGGTCCATTTAGGGATACCCAGTGCACCTCAGGTTAAAACTGTAGTGCAACACACTCCACATCTGCTGGAACATACCCAACACAGAAATGGACTCTGCGCAGTATATTACAGACAAATAAATATGTGGATTTTGAGAAGCACAGTATCAGGAAGAGGTGGCCATTAAAAAAAAAAAGGGACATCCCCAACCCCCACCCTCCAAAAACCAAAGCAAAGCAAAAGAAAGTTCTTTGACTGTGCTCTCAGCTATCATATGAGCTATCGTATCTCAGCTCAGATGGGAGTTTACATTCACGTTATTTACTAACAGGTGGCATTTATTAGAAAATTACAATGCAACAGCGGGCAGAGAACAGAAAAACACTCATTCCTCTTTGGAAGAGAGTTTTTCTATCATTTTTTGTTGTTGTTTTTGTTGCTGTAACTAATTTATATATTTGTTTTTACAAAGTAAGCCCAGTTAGTGAAAATTATTTTATGCTCCCTTGCTACTATACCAACAAAATGAAATCCAAGTTCCTGCATGATGTGACATGTAAACCATTTGTGCTGAAGTGACTGCCAGAAATGGATGGAAAGTTTTTATCCTGAAGAAAGACTCAAATAAAATGCTAGCATAATCTAAAATCATTCACTGACAGTAACTGCAGGTTTTTTTTGTGTCTTCTCTTTTTAATCATCAATTTAGCTGAGTCTAGTATTCAACAATTTAGAGCATGAGCAGATAAAGTGGTGTTTTCCCTTCTGATGTTCAGTAAATCTGAAAACAAGAGCTTTTTTTTTTTTTTTTAAAGAAGACATAAAACAATTTTGTTTGCATTTTATGGGTAAAAATCCCCATCAGTAGTGCTGCCATCTAAGGTAAAGCATATGTGTTTTCAAAGAAAGCATTATGCGTGTGTTACAAAGACTAACGTTTTGTCAGTTTCACTCAGATCCTGACACAGGTTAGGTTTTAAATGCTGGACAGCCTCAGCTCCACCTAGATGCTGTGATCACAATTGCGTGTGCTTATCTCACTTAGCATTCTCGTGTGCCATGATTCAGATTCATTTCCTTTCTTTAAGGCAGTTAGAAGTCAACAAAAATAGATAAATGGTTTATTTCTTTTTCATAATATAGCTTTAGATTTTCCAGACAGCCATTTGCTCCTTTGCTCAGAGAAAGTTAGAACTGAGCACCCATTTTTCTGCACCACAAAAAAAGTGACAGTTCATTAACTTTTGCTATCAAACTCTAAAATTACACAGTCACATCAATCCACCTCCTCTGTCCTATGGAGCTCCTCTGTTATCACAAAGCCTATTCAAAATTTCCCCAAGGGCCAAGACCAACACTTGAAAAAGAGTCTAACCTTGTATGAAACCAAAAGCATGCCCTATTACCCAGCACCTGAGACACCCCCACCCGGTCTCATCCTTTCTAGTGCTGTTATTTCAGACCTGTATCAGTTCTCAGTCTGACCACAGCTGGGAGTTGTGATCTCCACCCTGCCCCCACCAAGCCTGCGTAACATTCGTTTGAATCTTTTATTCATTCACTGACAGAAATATCAAGAGGTTTCTTTAAATGACAGCAATATGCCCAGACGACTGATGTGCCAGAAGGACTCTTTAGCATTGTGGAAATAACTGGCTATCAGAGAGAGACTGCTTTGAAGTTACCATTTGCAGCACCCAGAGTACTTGGGTTGGATCAGTTTTTACTGGATTACTTTCTCTTTTTGTCCCATCTGAAGAGTTTCTTTGTGAGCAATGAATGAGGATGCATCTTGGGAATGATCTGATACTTCAAAAGATGATTCTTGTAGTTTATCTTGCAGCAAGTTTCTTTTCTGAAGGAAATGCTGCAGAGCCCTTGTATTGATCACAATGATAGTGCATGCAATGTGCCTTTCATCACTGGGCTGTCTGCACTATCACTTTTCAATATAACTCTGAAGCAAACCCTTGCAAGCTAGGGCTTTCATTGATTGATACATGTGTAGATATATGCTGTCTTTTATAATGCAGCACTTTTCTGCAAACACTTCAAAACAAAGCTGGTCTTGCTGAAATCAATGACAGTTTGCTCACTGCCTAGTAAAGAACTGCAATTGAAGGAGTGGTAAAGTCAAGGTTATCTTTATGCTTAATAAACAGAAGATTTTTTTAAATTAGTTTTGTTTCCTGTACTGAGTTTTAATGGAGGACAAAACAGAATTCACACCCCAAAGCAGCTAGCAAAAGGTAAGAGTTACATTCAGCAAAGGAAAAGCTGATGGCCTGTGTCAGCTTATACACACATTTAGTACAAGTTTCTAACCAGCACTCAGTCTTAGGAGCAACGAAGACTGACATTTAAAACCATACCACATTATCACATTGTAAGCTACACTCCCCTACAGGTTTCTACACACGCAGACAAAAGTTGATTTTGAAGGTGTTAAACACTAAGTGTTCTAAAATCAATAAATTTTTGGCTTAAAAAAGCCATTGTCATAGCTGCTTTTTTAAAATAAGAAAATAATGATACACTAAGTTTTGGGTGTAAAAGCCATTATTTGTGCCTATGCCCACATACTTTATCTGTCATTGATCACTGAATAATTCCGTTGTTTTAATACTCTTTAGCATAGCTGCAATGACAATTGAATGATTGTGCAAACACAGTACGAACTTGCATGTGAACAATCCCTTATTCTGAACACTTGTTCACAGCAGTGCTCAGGGTACTAGCCAATGGGTTTAGAAATATGACTTCTAGCATGCAAATATTAAGATACCTGAGCATACATACATCCTTCGCATAGCAATTCTGGCAATGTTCTCTTACAAGCAGGTCTTGGTATGTTTTTGCCTCAGTAGATGCACTCTATTTCTGGGTCTTTTGACCTTGCTTCCTATGCAGGCTACATGATCATGGACAAATTCCTGCTCAGTTCTGTAGATATTTTTTCCCGATTTTATGCATAAGTTTTAAAAAATGCCCTGCTGGAAGCCTTTACAACACTCTGCAATTTTAGCTTAAGTAATTTTATGGATCAATAGAAATACTCATTGAAGCTGTTACTGACTGATAACTGGAAAATGAAAAATTACAGCGATTTAGGAACAACCTTTCTCTTCTTTTCTTCAAAGCTCTGTTTTGAGTTACAACATGATCAATCCTCATTGACTTCAACAGAGAGATTCTTTCAACTTTCAATTAGGCTACATCCTACAGGCAATGAGAAAGCACCAGGCCCAAATCACAAGTTTACATATACTTCATGTGACAAATCAATATACAATTATCATGCCGATGTTTAGCAAGATGATGTTATCATTTTCTGTTGCTTCTGCCTGCCTTCACACTGAAGCTGTAACCCAGGATGTAATAGTTACATCACACAATGATGGGAAGATTCTTACAGCGACTAATAATAAGAATGGATTGCTTTTAATCAACATGAGCCAGGCTAATTTCTACAGTACAATGTAAAATGCAAAGTGGACTCCTTTCAGTTTCTTTTCTCAGCAGTTCTCCCTCCCCTGTCTTTAGCGTAAGTGATACTGCCATGGCAGTTGTGATACTCAGAATAGAAAACAGAAACAAAAAAATTAATGAGCAGGCAACAAACCCAAATGACACCCACCACGTATACAGCATGGTTACTCTTCAGTACACTTCAGAGATACTGTGCCAAGGTAACGGCAGTTGATTCTGTGGGCAGGGCCAGCAAGTGTGGAAACAGGGTCAAAAAGCGAGGAGCTGGCAGGGCTTCTCCACCAGCATTAATACAGGAGAGGGCCAGACCTTCTGGGAGCTAGCTCATGTCTGAGCCAAGAACAACCGGGAGAGCTGCTGGGAGAGGGGCAACAGTGGAAGGGGGCCTAGAGATACTGGAGGTGCTCTTTAACAGCTGGCTTGGGAAATAGCTGTGATTTTGGCTGCTGAGTCCACTTGAGCTCCCTCCAGCACAGCCCTATTTGGAATCATTCAGTAACATATGGAAGCAAGCATTGAACCCATATTCAGAGAGATGGAAAATCAGAGGCATGACAGTGTGGCATTCTCCCAAGTATCTGTGTATTTCTTCAGGCAAGATACCTGGAGATCACCAAGAGTTTTATCTTAAAATAGGTACTTTAGAAAGTTCCACCCTACCTGTCTGGCTTAATGTACAAAAGAAGTCGGTATCACAACAGAAGCTAGACCGATGACATTTCAGAAAACTAGCACATACCTACATTTCAGTAATAAGTCATGATTTAATTTAGAACCAGTAATCAGTAATTGATTATTTGTACAAAGTAACCACAATTTCAATCCTGGCTGGAAAGCAGTTGTTTTCAGAGACACAAGTAACTTCAATTGCAGAGATGGTTTCAGAAGCAGCATTATAATATTAGACAAAAAGCCAGGAACATAGAAAGTAAAGCACACTGTTGCATTAAAAGAAAACCAAAAGCCTTCAGAAACTTACCACTGAGGTAAGAGCCATCTGAAAACTGTAGATCCGTGCAAGGCCGAAGTCAGCTAACTTTATCTGCCCATTGCTTGTCACAAGGATATTTTGGGGTTTCAGGTCCCGATGCACAACACGATGTGAATGCAGAAAATCCAGTCCCCGAAACAGTTGAAGCATCATATCCTAAATATAAAGAAGAAATCAACATACAACATTATCAAGACAAGGTGGCAAACAGATAAACTCCCTGTCATAATCTGCAAAACTGATTTAATAAATACTGACTTAAATATGTGCACAGGAGGTAAACCCAACTATTAATATAAAATGGACAGGATGTTACTAGAACCACCTGACTTGAACAGGTGTCCTTATCAAGTTAATGTATTGTTTCTAGTTGAATTATCTGAAGTTGATTGATACAAGTAAAAAGACCGGTCAACGTACTTAAATAGCAAAAGCATGTCTGTAAATCCCACAACAACTTCAAAAGAATGCTGTCTTAAGTAAGAAAAACACATAGCAGCTTTTTGCTTTTAACTTTAAACCACACACCACCTTGCACCTCACAAGTTTATGCTTTGTCCTGCCCCAGTGAAGTGAAATTTTATCATTCACTTCAACAGGCACAAGGATCTGTTTCAATCAGAAAAGCTGTTTAAATGACAAATTCACCAGGATTTTATGTTATAGAGGGGAAAAAATTACTTGGCAAAACCTATTGCATAGAATTTACTGAACAGGACAGAGACTACCTTTAGATCAAAGTTCAGCACTAAATCAGTGTAATAATCATATGTAACTGTTCTCATTTTGCTTTCTGTTTTGTTATAGTGATGAATCTTCTATGACATTTCCACAGCTGAAGAAACTATTTCATGTTTTCACATTAATCTTAGTAATGTGAAAAGAATGAACCAACAGACTCAAAACTAAATTCTAGAAATCCCCTATATTCCATACTAGATGGATACTGTCAACTTGAAAATTCTATGTACAAAACAAGCAGTTACAAGAAGATGCAGCAACAAGTAAGAAACAAAAGGGGTACAGAAAAAGTTTATTTTCTGTATGCATTTGACTTGAGTTCATGAAACTCCAGCTCTGTGTTTGCTGGTGACATATGCCCTTTCCATAAGCCATGCAGCAGGGTGTCCACCAATCCTGTTACTAGCAACCAAAACGATCTTGGAGAGGTAGATGGCAGGGAACGTGGAAAAGGAAGAAAAATAAACTGAAGTTGATTGCTTTTGTTCTTCTCTATGGACTTGGGCAAGTTTCAAGTAAATAGTCAAGACACACTATTGAAAGGAATGATATATGAAAATGGGTTTAAAAATAGCCCAAAACATTCAACCTGACAATACTGCTTTAGCGGATGCATTTTTAAGATACACTTTATAGACATTGCTATATATGATTTAATAAAAAAATATTATTTTCAAGTAATGTTCCCTGATCATCTCTACAGAAACTATTAAAAAATGTGCAGATACTAAGGTCTAATCTGGCCTCTAATAAAATGTGGCCATTTCCATATATAGCCTATAACTGTCTGCCAGACAATACTAACAGTGGGCTGCTCATAAAGTAATCAGTTCTTACTTGAAGTCCCTGATGATGGAGATATTACCATGGAACTATGGATGCTGTGACAGCATTTAATTATTATCATCTCTGAAGGATGGCGGTAAACTGAGAACTGTTAGGTGATGCCTTTTATTCCTTTTGCTTCCCCAGGAAAAAATTGTGATCTGGTAATTTTGATAACCAGTATAATAGCGTTTGCACCTTTAAAACAAATATACAAAGTGTATTGAATCCTCTTGTATTTATGTAATTTCCCTTTGCATTTCAAAAACATGTGAAAGAGCCAGGACTACAGCTCTGCAGGTTTCAGTCATTAGTTGAATTAATACATGTCATATCTCTTTGCTCTGTGTTATTACAACTTAAATCAAATCCTAACAGTCTTTGGATCAGTCTTGCAGATGTAAAGAACACACCAAGAACATTTAAGTGTGTGGTTATATTAAGCATGTACTTAACGGTTTCACTGAATTTAGGCCTTTTTTTTTTTTTTTATTCCAAGAAGACATAATGTCAGATAAAATACAATTTAAAGAACTTAAATGTTAGTCAGTAGGTCCTGGCAAGTCCCTTTTTGGTGACATTTCTGCATCCTACACTTTTGTCAAGTATGTAAACTCATTCTTGCAGTTACCAAACATATCAAGAGTATTTTTTTCCTACAACTGAGGCTGGTTTTGTTTTGGCTGTCTTCCTCAAGTTCAGCAAATGCAACTCTGCTCTGCTAGTTGCAAGCTGTAAGCAATGTTTCAGTTTCTGAATTCAGAGCCTTCTTCCAGGAACAGGTAAAAAAAGAAAATATTTGGAAATGGAAACTGGTATATCTTTCCCTCCTTACCTAGGATTCAAAAGACTAATATCATTTACTGAAGTTTTCGTCACACACAAAAAAAGAGATGTGCCACAGAAAAGTGCACCAGTGTAAATTTAAAATGTATTAAGAAGAAGAAAGAAAATGAGGGGGAAAAGCGCTGCATGTCCTCTTCCAGGAAATTCTGAGTTAGTCCATACAGGCTATTCTCTAGTATTCATTTTGGACTGTTGATTATGCTCTTTTGCTATCCCTTATTACTTACTATTACAAGTGTGAACAGATTGTAGTTGAAAATTATATTGGAAGAACAGCCCAAAGATCGGTTTACGTAAAGATGGGAATTTTAATGTAAAAAGACTGTTTGCTATTTGTCATTCATTATTGTCCTGTTTCTAAATTCTCAGCCAGTTAGAAAAAGAGCAGAAACCAAAATCACATGACATAGTCTTATTATTATGCACTTTAAATACAGAATACCAAATAGTGCAGCTCAGAATTTGGTATTTGTTTGCACAAATAGATTTTCAATATCAATGCAAACAAGAGAGAGTTTTTAAATTACTCTTTTATCTATAATGAATGATTATTTTTGTGCTGTACATAAGCCTAGTCAAAACCCATTAGGCCTCGTATTTGGAAAGTGACTTCATAATTTTAGTCAGCCACTTGCGAGGAACATCAGACTTAGTCTGGGCTGTGTGTTTTCTTTGATACCATAACTAATATCAGAAGATACTAACCTTTGCTAGCTTAAAGGATAGGACAAAGGCTATAAACATATACAACTTACATCACTAGCTAATTAAATCAAGATAATACCACTCATCTGATGGAAATGCATCCATTTTTATTAGTGATGATTACTCAGCATTATCTCAATTACCAAGATCTAGAAAGAGCCGCAAGACAGTCTTTGTGTGCCTCAAAGATTAGTTTGTTTTATGTTTGCCTTTCTCAGAGAAATTTTCTGTTGTAGCTAGGCATATTGTACTTTAGAATCACAGTTAAAATAATATTCCAATATTCCAAAATTTAACTGAAAAATGACCAATTCCATTCAACAAGCAAGAAGATTCATGCCTTAGCAGATCTGAGGAACAAGCAAGCTCTAATGAGTCACAGTCATCTATCAGATATTACTTGGATATTGTATGTTTACAAACACAAAACCAGAATAGTGTCTGTTATTTCAGCTGAGAGATTTCTGCCATGCTTCTAATATCACAAAACCTATGATGGTTGTTGTCTGAATATATACACCATTCCATTGTGATTACTTTCAGATAATCATGGCTTTACAATGTTTTCCCTCTTCAGTCTACATTTTCAATGTGTTCTATACACAAACCTAAAGTACTTAGCCATTACTGAGTTGGAAACTCATCTATTTTGGGATGTAATGAACAAATACACTTTCCTTAGAGGCAGATACGTAGCTTTAATTTTGTAAAAGTCTCATAATGCAAACAGGAGCAAAATTTGTTATGGAAACGCTGCATCTTTTGCATGTTCCACCATATGTGGTATTGGTGGTGGCAGTGCTCTGTCTGATATTTACTGAATTTATCAGCACTGAATGTCAGGACCAAATTATGATGAACTTTTCAAGCAATACCACATTATTTTATGAGTCTCAATAATACACAGAAATATGTCCTGCATATTCTGCCTCTGGCATCAGCAAGGATGGGGATAGGCTTAGGTTAGGGTGAGCTGCCGCTGCTGCCACCTCTGAGAAAGGCGGCTTCAGGGCTCACATCTCCCAGCCCAGGGGCAGCAGCAGCAGAAAGCCTTGGGTTCCTACAGACTTTTGTCTCTTCCTGCCCCCCTCTTAAGTCTTTGCTTCGCTGACCCCTCTTAACCCTCCTCCAGCTTCTGATCCATAAACCCCTCCCAAGCCACTGGTTTTCAAAAGTTCACTCTGCTTCTTTAAGAATCACCCACCACCCTGACTTCCAGCTGAAACCTGTCAATTGCCCGCTGTACCTTGTTGTTCAAGACCAGCCAGGCTGTCGACCAAATAATTCAAGTATCTGCTCAAAGAAAACAGAAATTATGGAGTCCATTTGGGTGTTGGTACCTGGGTGCGGGCAGCTGGGGCTGTAGGGGCCTCTGTCAGGGAGGGCCAGGGGCTGCTCTGTGCCAGACACAGCCGGTTCCAGCCAGTTCCAGCCAGCTCCAGCCGGCTCCAATGGACCCACCGTAGGGCACAGCCAGGCCCGCCAGCCAAGATGGCGGTCCCTCTGTGAAGGCATATTTCAGAAAGGGCAAAAAAGGCTGAAGGGAAACAGAAGGGAACAAAAGGAGCCGGGAACAAAAGGAGCCAGGAACAGCCCAAGGAACACCGAGGCGAGAGGAGGAGGAAGCGGAGGAAGAGGAGGTACTCCATGGTCGAGCAGATATCCACACTGCAGTCTGTGTGGCTATTCCTGAGGGAACTGCAGCCTACGGAGAGGACCTACGCCAGAGCAGGCAGAAAATGTGAAGAGAGGAGCAGCTGGGAGGAGCTGCTATGGACTGACCACAACACCGTGCTGCTCGGGGTGGGGAGAGTCAGGAGTGACGCGGAGCCTGGGAAAAGGCAGGGGAAGGTGTTCTTTGAGTGTTTGCCTTTTTTTTCCCCACTACTTGAATTCGTAATTAAACATCTATGTTAACCGGCATTAAACTAAGTTCATTTTCCCCAAGGTGGGTCTATTTTGTACATGATGGCAATTGGTAAGCAATCTCCCTGTCTTATCTCAGCTGTGAGCTTTCTTGTTCCTTGTTCTACTTTATTTTCTGTTCTTTTTCTACTTCATCCTGCTGAGCTGGGGGAAGTGAGTGAGCGGCTGGGTGGGAGTTTGGCTGTTGGGCTAGGCTAAGCCACCGCCACGGTACAGTTACAGATGCTAGATTTTGTTTTGGTAAAGGGGGACACAGTGCAATGCAACCTGAAGGAAAACACGAAGAATAATATGTCTTCAGAGAACACATGCACCCAGAGGTAATGTACAAATATGAATCGCTGCTCGCTATGTGAAGGTCACATTTTTCCTCCATTGACTAGTATGTGAAGAAAAACCTTTAACCAGATTGCCCTTGGTCATAGTGATAGGAATTCCTAATACCATAGAAAGTGTCTGTGGAAGCCCACAAATATACTTGGTCATATCACCAAATAAAAGCAACACAGTATAGATCCTTGTCAACTACAACAGGCCCTGAATTTGTACTAACGCACAGGCTTTTTATAGCTTTTTTTTTTTTTTAAACTTATTTTCCTCTTCCTGCTTAATTTCTCTGCTAACATTTCATAAAACACAATTCTTTGGAATCTCCCTAATATTTCTGTTATTCCTCTGTGAAGTATTTTATGCATTTGCACAACAACCTGCATCCTTCACCCAGAGTTTCTGTCAATTTGTAACTCATTTTTCTCTTTTTGGTGAGCAGAATGCAATGTCCCTATTTTGGATGGCAGGTGCTGGGATACTTGTCCTGAACATTTCTTGTAGGAGTGTTTGCAAGACAACTGCAAGTGTAAACAAAGGGGAAGAGTTTTAGACAGCAATGTGTAATGAATCAGTCAAGTAATTTGATGGAAAGGTTCATTGCCTCTCAACGAACAGCAGGACCTTCTCTGAGCAGAAAAGGTGCAGGATGAGGCTTCCTTCATATGCTGCAGGATTACACAGAATGCCCAACCACCAAATTGCTTTCATTTTAAAGGGTGCTTTTTAAACATGCAGGAATGAAAGTTTAAAGAGTTTTCACATTCTCTGGGGCCTATTTTTGAAGCAGAATAATTACAGCACTTCTATGGTTATACTTTGTAACAAACAGTCAACATTAATTAAAGCCAAAAAAACAATGGCATTCCTGAGGAATTACATAGTACAGATACATGAATAGCAAAAGGCATGATTAATGTTGTTACACTGAATCCCAAAGGCATTAGTAATAATGTAGTGACTCCCTGTTAAAGGCAGTGATTTTTTTTTTTAAATCTTGTCCTCACACTGGGCTGGGAACCCATCACAACCAGACTATCTAGAATGCCATGACTGTGATGGTGAGGGCAGAGAAGCAATTTGCCACAGCCTATGGATCTGCAGGATGTTCTTCTCCATGTAGCCGGCTGGGTGCAGTGGCTGGGACACACTAAGAGGCAGATATATCCCTGCCCTTGTGCCCTTTTCCTTCTCTCAGGAGACAGTTACTCTGACTGGTCTCCCTGCAGGGCATTTGCAAAAGGGAGGAGCAGGAAGAGGAGGCTGTGCTCTTTGCCTTCACCTAGCCACACTATAGCCTCTCATGAGTCATCCATGATACAACCCAATACACACCCAGGATATAGAGCTCTTACTTTCCTTATATTGGGTAAGTTTATCTCAGGTTAGTCCTATTGTTTTCCATGAAATTCACAGGGTAAGGGTTGTCTCTCAGAAGAGAAGACTGCTGTGATATTCCTGTCAATTAATAGACAGTACCAAAAGAACATGAACTTCACAGCATGTTCAATTTAAATATGTTTACTGTTTTGATAAGAGAACAATAAATCCAAATGACCCATTCACTTAGTTGTATTAATCAACCTTACCGCACAAGATAAAATATTAATTTTCTGTTCATAGAATAAAATGCTGTGCAGAGAGAAAAACACAGAAAATTCATTTAGTGTATTATTAGCAGAAGGGAACTAATATCTGCCACGCTCATGCAAGGAATTGGTCTAATAATTGTTGGTGTTTTGTGTGCTGCTACCCTAAAAGTAAACAATGTCTTGAAAATTAATTAACAGGTTTATCTATTTTTAAATATGAAGCAAAATATTTGCATAATTATTTTTGAATTGTAGAATTATTTTAATCATGTCAGAGATACTTTAATACACTTAGAGTAGATGAATAGATAGTATAAAATATATCCTGATAAACAGCTTCTAGTATATTTTAAACTATGCCTGTAAGAAAGAAAGCACAGCTCCGACAAGCGACAAGCAATTCTGGATTACCCAACCGTTAGGATGAAGAACCCTACAGACATGCATACTCACAAAAGTATGCATGTATGTATACATGCATTTTAGTGTTCTGGATAATCCCATTGAAGGCAGTGTTATCCATACTAGTCCACTGCAAAAGTATAAACACTGAAATGAATATAGTTGGGTTGTTCTGGTTTGGGTTTTTTTTGTGTTTTGTTGTTGGTTTTTGTTTGTTTGTTTTTTTAATGGCTAGAACTGTTTGTGTAACAATTTAAAAGATACAATACCTGAAGGACTGAAGTCTCTAAAACACTGGTTTGAAGACTATTTTGGTTGCTATTAGAAGTAGTATGATTACCAAGATTAGAAAGTCCTAAATAAATTACTGTGGAATACAATAATCAGTCAATGAGTTAATAGTCAGTCTAGTAAAACTTGCAGATGTCACTACTATGCACAAACCTGCCTGTATATCATGAACATTATATGTCAGTCTCAAGCAAAATTACCACAACTGTGCACAAGATTCAAGAAAAATGCAAAACTTTAACTGAATCATAAAGGTCTGTGGTAGTCTATGAAAAGGTTTGAGGCTCAACAATTCTAGCCATAAGTTTATGATTGAATTTTATGTATGTATATAATAGCTTTCAACATACCGGGGCACTATATTCCTTTTATTGTCATGCTTGTGTTTGTAGACTGAATTCAATTAATAGCAACCACAGCAGGTTTAACATGTCCTAGTCCTGTTGCTTAAACTCACCAACTGTCCCTTCTGAGTTAGAAGGGAACCACTGAATTTGTGCTGCCACAACGGAGTCTGACCAAGCATATTTCGGAGTGCTCCAAATACTCCCCAAACACCAGTGCTCGCCAGCAGCAAAGGCAACATAAATAAGGCTAGTTTAAGACAAATAGATGCACTGGATTTTGTTCAAGAAACTGTCCTGAGTAACCTTATGTCTGCCCTCCTTAAAAATAGAGACTCAAATTAATATTTTAGAGGTCTTTAAAAGTTTCAGTCTTAGTACATGTCTGTTTTACCAGTAATCTTTTTAGTGTCAGACTTTCATGCTGATCTCAGTAGTTGTGAACCAGAGACCAAATTCAGTATATGAAATATGTACTTAACATCTGTGGGATACATATGTACATCCACATGTATAGGCACACATGTGGATGCATTTGATTTCAGGCAGGTCAATATTAATTTAAGTGTCTGTAAGTCTCTCCACATCAATTTATCATTTCATAGCTCAACACCTGTTGAGTCAGTTTGCAATACAGATCTTTCAAGTTTTACTTTATCAGCTGCTGTTTTTTGTATTTGATGAGAAGAATTTGCTTGACTGAAAGGAAACCTATATAATTATTGTCCTACATACTTATTTTCAGTGATTCAGTGTACCAAAAATTCCTATCAAAGTGGAATTACCAGACATGCAAATGAAACACATAACATTTTCTATCTGGCTACTGGTATTTGTAAGAGAAAATACATGCAAATTAAATGAGGGGAATTCTGTTTTCACAATTTGACAGAAATTGACAAATGTGGCACTGTTACCAGGACCTGTCCTGGCTGTGAAATTTTTACAGCAGGTAAATGTAACTGTGATTAACAATCTTTCTCACCACTCAAACCTTTCCACTCTTTGTGCCCAGTAGAAACAACAATAAAAGGCACAGCTCCTAACAGAATTTATAGATCTGAGCATAGATAAGTAAAACCCCATATTTATTTCCTGTATCTCTGGATGATACCATCGCAGTTTTGTACATCCCCAAATACTTTCTGGGAGACTTCCTTTTTTTTATTACAAGCTTTTCATAGAACTGTATTGGAGACGG
This sequence comes from Falco punctatus, assembly GCF_963210335.1. Classification (NCBI taxonomy): domain Eukaryota; kingdom Metazoa; phylum Chordata; class Aves; order Falconiformes; family Falconidae; genus Falco; species Falco punctatus. The sequence goes on from NC_137583.1 coordinate 76,419,056, forward strand.
CAGTCTCTCACAGTGCATCCTGGTTTGACAGTTGTTACCACTCTGTTCTTTTTTATTCTTCATACCATAAGGACTAAAAATGAATCAAGAAATCCCCCAAACTCTTTACTTGCCCACCCAGTTGGTAAGCCTCATACAAATTACTTGAAATAGCGTCTGTGATTTGTATGCATTGGCTCTGAAGTTCCTTCTGGCATGTCTGGGGACTGAAACCAGTCAAAATCTGGTATCTAAGTGTCACATCAGGTCAAGCTGGATAGCTGGGGCAGAGATGCAGTTTGAATTCAGGAGCACACTTGCCATATAATTCCAGCTTCTTTAATGATCATGTTTCTCAGCAAGGCAAGTCATTTTTCCTTCAATTGATGCTGTGAGGCTCTTCCTTCTGGGGTAAACCCCAGACTTCCACTTGACTAAATCAATTTATTCTGGAGCACTGTGTATATTCTATCTCTATCACCTCTCAGAAGAGCTTAGTGCTTTCAGTTTTTAAAAAAGATTGTTGGTTGCTTCTAATTGTATGTATTTCCTTCTCTCATCATGGGACATCATTGCCATTTCCTCTTCATAGACTATGCTTCTGCATTCCCAGGCTGTATTTTGGGACATCCTGAGCATATCATGACTTGTTGCAATCCTTGTGGAAGCTCTCCTGATGTAATCACAGAAATTAGTCCACCCAGAAAATCCACAAAGCTGGATGTGACTCCCTGTAACTACTTCAGTATGCTTCTAAGAGGAGTTCACAGAAATCACTGTCTCACTCCCTGCCAGAATCTACAAACTACAGTAAGTTATCAACCACTGATGAGCCAATTCTCCTCCAGCACTGTTCACACCGGTCTTTATGAGGAATGGTACCAAGAAAGAAAACCCCATCCCTGGAGGAGAATGCTGCTCAATCAGCACTACAGCTGTTTACCAGCACCTTCGTGACACTGTTGGTGATAATAGCTCTTTTTAATTTACTCAGACTCCGTGAAGGGTTAAAAGCGTGGCATATGTTGACAGCCGAGACTCCTTGCTAACAGGAAAGACACTTTGCTGTGGGGCCCAGATCTCAGCTTCTCCTTCCCTGCAGCTGTCTGTGGATAGCAGCTAATTGTCTCCACTTGTTTAACCTTGGGGATAACGTCTGGAGGGGACCAAGTGCCACAAGCATATTTTTTTTTTTAACGGTCATTTCCTCTCTGGTGTAACTTGCATGACAGCATGTGACAAGCAGAAATTAATGGGGACACTGCTGTGCCAATACCTCTTGAATTGCTTTGACACTGGCTGCAGGCTGCCTGCTTGGCCACCCAGCCAAGACCTCACATGAAACGTGGCAAGGGGCCCGCAGCTCTATTCACTAACAAGCCAGCTGGTCAGTGATTAGAAAGCTGAAACAATGCTGTGCACATACATCAAGAAAAATGCTTTACAAACAGCTTTGGACTTAGGAGGTAAAGTCTTCTAGAAGAGCAAATTCGTAAATTTATCTTCTGGGGACTACTAACTTAAGCTACCATTAGAGAGAATGTGGAAGGCCCTGGAAGATGACTGCCTTACATTGTCACCTGAGCACATGAAGGGCTAACCTCAGAACAAAGACTAACATCGTAACATGCTCAAAATCATGTGATAACAGCTTAGACCACATGGATTCTGGTCTAGATGAGCTTTCAAATTATGTAAATACATAGAGATTTATGACAGACTTCTCTTCCTAATGGTCTATCAGCACCTTGGCAACATTACTGACATTTCTGTGGAAATTCTCACTGGATTTGTCTGCAGTGTGCCATCAAGAAGGCTGAGATTTGTTTATACACTGATACATAACAACAAAGGATGAGACTTTAGAAGTATCCCAGGGGGTTTGGATGACCAGATCTCTTACACTGAGGCAGCTTTGAACATTTCAGCCAAAACTTTTCTGAAAATTGTCAAATCCTTGGCTAGACACAAAAGGCTCAAGAAGGCTGTTCCTTTAATTTCTCTCTCAGTTGTTTTTTTAAACAGCATCCACTAAAAATGCATGGGTTCTTTACGAAACACCTGGATGGCAACAAGAAAATAAGTTATGCTTTTTTTAAAACTGAGAAAAAAAGCAGTCAACAGGATCCTACAGACTGGAAACCCAAACATGATTTAAAATCAATAGGACTTGAGCGTCTAATTCCTATGGCTCCTTCAAAGTTATAAAAGTTAGTCCAGCAATTTTTGTTTAACAGAAAACTTGTTTAAACTTATTATAACATAGGCCTGCTCAATTTCCTGATACATATGGAAATATATTTTGTGACATATACAGATACATAAGAGCTCAAGGCACCTTAAAAGATAGCTGGATAGCTGGCAGGATAGCAAAGTAATTTTTGTGAATTAGAAATTGAGGCTACTGTAGAGTTTAGACTTTGGGCCTAATTAATTTTGATTGCTTCCATCATAACAATGTCTAGGAATTCAGCATAATCATGAACGGCACTTGCATGCTGAGGAAGAAGATGGCCTCAAATTAGGCACAACCAAAGCCCAATGAAGTCACTGGGACTCTATCCATCAATTTTCAAAGACCTGAGCTGGTCCCACTGCATTTTAATATTGGCATCCTCCTCCCCAGAACCAGCAGGACCTTCAGAGAGATGAAGCCAACCTTCTCCAAGACAAAAGTGGCAGCATGACACCAGACATTGGAATACAGCTATTCTCTAGAGTTGGATGAGATGGACACTCTTTTAATAAATAGTTAACAGTTTTTATTAAAGATGTGAACACAGAGGAAGATGACAATACACTCCTAACCTCTCCAGGGAATGCATAATAAATAAAGCTCAGTTGTGTGGTTTTTAAAAGTCACTTTCCAATAATTTTTTTGCTTGTAATGTACTTGCATGGCAGAAGTATCATGATGCTCATCAGTGCTGTACAATGGCTGAACATTGGGGTCAATTACTACCTGAGCTCTACTCACAGGAGTTCATTTAACTTTGCTGTCTCTCTTGCTCCATATTACAAACTCAGGGATAATGGTTAACTACTTCGTGAGTGTTGCAAAAATTAACTGGTTAATATTTGTCAAGTACTCCAAAGATCTAGAATTTGCTTTCAGTTATAACGGCATAACAACCTTCCAGAAAATAAAGGATATGCGCAAGAGGAAATATGTTATGGGTATATGTTATGGGTAGAAATGGGCTTCAAGGAAGAGCCAAGAGGGGACAGTGGCCTACTGGAACCAGCTTGGACAGGAGCCCCTGTCCAAGAATTGTACTTAGAGCTTTGCAATGCTGTTATAGCATTGTATAGACTGTCAAAATAGTCTTCAGGATAAGAATTCTACTGATGCCTTAGTACACCGAAATCAAAAGTAGAGGACAAGACAATTGCTTCTTGGAAGCACTCAGCAGATTGAGCTGTTCCCCATATTTACAGTAGCAATTAATTTGCAATCCTATCATGTTGAGTTAAAAAATCAACAGCTCTTGAACCATTAGCTTTACAAGGGGAACGGGCAAGAACTTTATCCTAAAGACAAGGCATAAAGAAGAGAATTTGGAAGAGGAGTACAGCAAGTGCACAATCTTTTGTTTTCACTGAAAGCATGAGAATTTTGCTGATAGCACCGGACTAGGGTAATGGCTGCCCATTCCCTTCCACTTACATGGTCTATTACTTTCTTCTTTCCTTTCTGATTTCCTACCTTTTCCATTACTTCTTTCTTTCCTCCCTTCACACGCCCTATTGCCCTTCCCTGCCCCATCTCTAGTTCTGACCCTTCTCTTCATGCCTTCACTGCACTCCATCCCACTCAGCCATTTCTTCTCCCACCAAACACTCTCAGGCCTTACTCCATCTCTTTGGGTTGCTGCCTCCCACAGGCCAGGTGACTACTGAGCAAGGTAGATCAGCAGACGATGCCTGATATTAGTATGTCCCAGCAGCTCACCTCTGGATTTCAGATATAACGAACTGTAACAGGTAGTGATGTGCCTGAGACATTTGCTGTGGCTGCAGCGGTGGGATATGGTCTCACACATCTGCCAGCTCTCTCTGCACTACCATGGGCCATAGCCCCTTCCGTTCTGAGCAAAATGACACTGATTTACATTAGCGTAAATTAGTGTAAACTTTGCCTTGTTTTCTTTTGAACACTTGACTGGTTCTTAAAAAAGGAGGCATCTTCAACTTGTAGTGACACAATGAGTGATGAGCCTACTTATTTCTTAATGTTAGCAGAATAGACAAAAACTGGCTCTGATTTGGAGGTGAGGGTGAGGCTTGGGGTTGGGGGGAAAGGTGCAACATGACAGTCAATAGCTCTCTTGGGAGGGGAGAAGATTGTCTCCAATGTTTCACAGGCATGATATTCTCTCCCTTCCCCCAGCTCCTGAAATGCTGAACAAAACAAACTCTACAAGACTTTAATAAAAAGCCAAAGATATGTTGGAAGTTAACTTGCGAAAAGAGCCAATCAATGGAACACTTTCCATGAAGTATCTTTTGAAAGCAGTGTCATAAATAATGCACGTGACAAATGTAGCTTGTGACAAACGCATTGTTCTTTCTCAAAAGGGTAACTTGTGACAAACAAAAAAGTATGCTATTGATTATATAAGCCAATTAGCAAAAGAAAACTACATGTCTTCTTGTGTATCTTCACTGTAACCATTCATGGAAAACCTATGAGAATAAACGTAGCTACAGTTCAGATAACCTGGAGCGCATATGTCTGTGCTTTGCTGAATCAGGCCCTAGAAAGACAAGTCCTTTGTTTTCCCCAACAACAAACCAAAATTACAAATCATACAATATCAAACTCTATGTTATTCCAAAATGACAGTCAATTAAGTAGAAACAAACTCTATCTTCAGAAGGGCAAATGAGAAAGGCTAGGGATCACTATCAAAGGACTTCTGTTTTCTTTTGTTTATTAAATAGCAACTGTATTATTTACTGCAGCTTTGCAAGCTAGTGAGCAGCTGGGTGTAACACATTTCCATGCTGTGTAACCTCTCCTTATGCTTCGTTAGATTCCTTATCAGGACGAGAAGAAAAGAAATCTCTCTGTTATGCTTTTCCTGTGGCAAAGGAAAAGACAAGATGATGACTTTCCAGCTCATTTCACTTGTACAACGTTCTCATCAATCACCATGGGGTAGGTCTTTGTTATTTTCACTGAAGGACTGTTCTTAGTTTTCTCTCACAATAAAGCGTGACTCCACTAATTAGCAAATCAAGGTTACCTCCACCACATTTGCAAAAGAACAAAATGCAAACATAAGGCTAAAGCTACTTCTGAAATAATTTCCAAGGCCTCGGTTTCACAGACATAAGCCTGAGATGAATTAGGTCTAAGTTATTTTCATTGAAACAAAGGTTAAAGTCTGAAACACTCAGAGCAGTTGAGGTAAGGAAGCTAAACTAAACATTTCATCAAGAACCAAAAGTTTTCTGCTTGTTTTGCGACTTTCTGCTCCAGAAACCAAGCAAAGACACTGTGGTTTATTTTTATTTTAAACTCTCCGTCAAGTATGCATCTCTTTGCAGTTTTGGTTCACTATAGCCCACGCAGCTTGGCCTCTATTCTCCTTTTCCTATGTCTTCAACAAGCCCTATAGACATCAGCAGGAATTATGTGAGCAAACAAAAAGCAAGCAAGGGATATATTCTATTCAAGGCAAATACATCATAAAAATGCTTCGTAAGATGGTCTCCTTTCCTTCAACTTCATGTTTTTATATGTCTTTTCCTTTTTGGTCTGTGTTGCTTGTCACTGAATGACAGTTATACACAACATACTATTGTAATAACAAGTACGTGGCTCAGAGATTGCTGTTGACTTTCTCAAGTTTCAAATTAGATAATTTTATTTAAAATACATGAAAGACATCTGTTTACTCTTTCATTAAATGCATTTTACATTTGTAACATCCTACGTATTCCTTTGGAACCATTTCCATTAAAATGCCGACTCTGGGTTTGGAGAGCAAGTATTTTCTTTGTAACATTAAGGGAGGAGTATGTTACTGTCAAAATTTCTCTCTAAAAAGTCCTTGCTAAAATATTTACCCTGCTTGTCAGAACAAGAATATCTGAAGTTAATTCCAAATGAAAGAATATTTTAGAATGAATCATAAACTAGATGTTAAAAAAGGGCAACATGCTGCCATGCCAGTGCCCCCTCCCTGCTGTAAAACTAAACGAAAAACGACTGAGTTTGCACCCACAGAACACTGTAACATTTTGGAGCCTTCCGAGATTCCTTAACTGTAGTTATGCAACAGAACTGTCACATCCTAAAACAAAGGACAAAAATTCAGCAGCTGAATTTATTGGCTTGGAAATTAAACACTCTTAAGAGATCACTAACATGTCTTCTTGATTATTTTTGGCATTTTAAAGTTACAGTGCAATGCTTCCTATTGCATAGACCAAAGAAATGGGACATTTTAGAAATACTTAGAATTTTTATAGCGCTGTTTGTAAAGTCACATATTTAGAAAGTGAAAACTGTTGAGCAGTAACTTTCTTTGCAGCTAAGCCACTAATTTCAATTGGCCCTTCATGGTATAAGACACTGTTCAACATTAATAATGATATAATGCACTGGCTTCTAATATGTTGGCCATGATGGTAAAATCTAGCTTCTTCTTTTAAATGGGTATTCTCCAAGGATCACGATCTTCAAAGAAGGCAAGCAGGATGAATTCTGTGGCCAGAACAGATATGATATTAATGAAAAAAGAAATAAACCAGTCATTCAAACCTGTGGCCCTCTGGAGCCCTTTTCCATTGCTGAGTCAGTTTACCATGATCCCCAACTGTGACACACTTGTGACTAGTCAGGAGTCTGGTTCCAAAGGCACACATTGCTTACACGTAAGTTTTGAGGGAAGGCTACTTCCTTGCTCTGACAAAGCATTTAAAAAGAAACAAAATGCATGTTTATGACTAATCTGAGACTACGGAAACAATGGTTTCAATTCTTCTTTGCTCTAACTTTGGAATTCATCAGGTTAGTAGGGTATGGAGTAACAACTGATTGCCTTCTGCTAGCTCCTCTAATTAGCAGTCTTTCAACCACACTTCTTTTAAAGCCGGAGCAATCTCTTTACATAAAATTAAGCAGAAGCTTAAGTGTTTTGCTGCAGCAGAGCCTCTGCTCCCTTTGGGATTTCTCCTTTAAGGTCTGAAGTTGAACCAGAGGTTTCAGGTATATATTCCAGTACGAGTTTAAATGTTTTATGTATACTGACATAAGTGGTAGTGCTGTATAACAGTAACAATATCAGAGAAGAAGAACCTAAAATACTGATGTTTAGGAGTCTTTGGATAAGGCTTCCAACCCAAAAATTAAGCACAGATTTGATCTAGGAGCTTGAGCCTTTGTAATTTGCTCTTTCTTAATTGCAAACTGTTCAGGCTTTGCATGAAAACAAATGAAAGGCTGCTTGCTAACTGATGCTAATAGCATTGCACCACACTCACCCCTGGAGGAACCCTAAGAAACCCATAGTTACACCACAGAAGGATTTGACCCATAGTTGTGTGCTGGAGTATTGACACTGGCAAATATTACAAAACTATGTCTGCTTTATTAAAACTACAAATAAATTAATCAATTTAATTTCTAAATATTTTCCCTTGCTGTTGCACCAAGAGCAAACAACAAACAGTATTTTTGTTATTTCACTTGTGTTTTCATTCTAAATTTTCTGTCTTCTGGCAGCTGCTTGCAAACTTACTAATAATGCGTGTCTTTGTTTGGACTTCTTAAAAAGAAGGATATTCTCAAAATGGAATAAAGCTTGTTTTATTCCACTTTGAAACCTGATAAACCTGTAATATGAACCATACGCTGATTACAGAGCACTGATGTATAAAGGAAGCAGTTGTGTAAACGTGTGAAGTGGCTGTGATGGGGAAAGCAAAGCAGAGGAGAAGCACTATTTTAGACAAATAATGCTGTTGTAGGATCTGATTATGACTCATGTTTAACAAGGTATTGTGTAAAGGCCAGCCAAAAAGGAGGACCTGTTATGGTGGGCACTATAGAGCCAAGGGTTTTCACACAGCCTCTTCCATTAAAAGCTCACAAATAAAATGAACAAGACAGACCCCAGGTGTAGAAACAGTGTGAGAGTTCCATGATAGTACTTTTTTATGGGAATAGAGTCAGTTAGGAGGGGATAAGCAAAATGGAAAGAAAAGTGACGGAGAGAAAAGTTCTGGAGGGAGGGAAAGGAGAGAAGAGTGCTACACAGGGTAAATACAGAGTGAAAGCAGGGTGAAAAAATTAAGGTGGAAGGGAAAGGGTGGAATGAAGAAGGGCTTGGAAAAATGGGATTAGCACAGGCAGAGAACAGTGAGCTGAAATCACTAGAAGCTCTCTAAGTGTCAGAGGGTTTTGGCTTTGGTTGCTTCAGCAGCAGAGTGTAGTGGCTGGCTGGTGCTTCTCTGCAGTTTTGTCCCTGATGGACAGAGGGTGGGGAGCAGGGAGGAACAATGTCTATTCTGGTATCTGCAGGGGCAGGTGGGATGGGGGGGTCTCCATGTGTCTCTGATCCAACACCGAATAGAAGGGAAAGATGCAGCCTTGGCTGGGTCCCATTTTATTCCTTCCCTATGACTGTAACAGCCCTTATTCCAGCTCAGATATATCGGATGTTGAGCTGAAACACAAACCTGTGGGATGGACCCTGGGAATCAGCAGACAGACATGTGTATACATACAAAGACACAAGCATACACGTGTATACATAGAAAGACAATATACACCAAACCACTCCCTAGGCACAGGAGGACGACTGGTGCTACCCCTTGTGTACTGTACTTTTGACTCTTCTCTAAGCATCTGAGTTGCCAGTTCTGGCCTCTTCAGGCCCACAGTTATTTTGAGATCATGAACTTCATAGACAGTAGAATGATGACCATTAAGTTTCCCTTTCTCCCACTTGCTCAAATAGCAACACTTTTTCTGCAAATGTTAGAGGACTTTTGCAATAATTATGTGTATAAATGCATGTGTGTTTATGTCCCTCTCTCTATATATAGTAATTTTAAAATTCTTAAAGTTAATTTTAAGTCCTACATACGAAAACATGCCATACAAAACATGCCTATTCATTTGTACGGGACTTAGTTCTCTGGCATAAGCTAAATAAATCTGAAAAAGAAACAAACACAACATATCTTGATTAAATCTGTGTGCCACCAAGGTAACGTGCTTCAAATTAATTTTTACTGTGGGATGAAATAACCTGCTTATTCACTGGCATAAAAGGAGAGTATAGAGCTAGTGCAAGAGTATTACATTTCTCTTGGGGTGGAATAGAGAAAACAGTTTTATAAAGAAATAACTAATTTGATTATATTATATTATATAAGCTATGAGTTGCCTGTGGCCAACGTTTGAATTACTTTACACTACAGCTGTATATTTCCTGCGAATAAATACGGACACTTAGTGAACATTCTAGTATACAGAATCTGAGCTGCAATAACTCGGGTTGGCTGAGATGGGAAAGATACCCTGCCACAATGCTTCTCGTCCCAGATCAGCTGAGTTCAACCCTTAGAATCTGGAATTCAACAAGAAAAAATACATTGGCCAGGTTTCCCAAATATCTACCTTGTCACGATTTGTGTCCTCCTGTCTCCTCTTCCCCATCTCTGTGTGCTTGTTTTGGGGTGAACTACAGTTTTAGGGTATGCAGAGGGACAGGGGCCTGATTTCCTTCCAGTGCAGAAACTACTATTAAGAAAGCGATTCCTACCTGCCCCCACAAAAATCAAGAATGGCTCTTGGAAGGTCTCTACTTTATCTCACCTCTGCAGTCCGACCTTCAAATTACTTCTCAAAAGTAACATGGTTTATAAGCAAAATTTAGAACATGGGTAAGCCCAAACATTTCAGTCTATTGTTCTGTCAGTGCTCTATGTGCACCTCAAGCTGCAACAGCTTTCTCTTAATTGCTCTAACTGTGGCATCTCGTTTTTGATGAAGAGAAAGACGCTGAAAACATGACTGACACTTCTGCTGATCACTGAGGCAGGATTTACTTGCACAGCAAGTTGCAACTATACACCACTGCCACGAGACAAAGGAAAGCATCTCAAAACTACTCCCCACTCCAAGGAACTGCCACTGGCTTCCTGCAGAACAGTACAGCACTGTTTCTGACATGCTGCCTGGCAGTCTAGCCCCGCTTTTACACCTGCCTGAGCATTTTTTCTACCACGTGCTTTCTCTCTTTCTTCCACTGTCATCAAAGCATTTCACATAGCAATTGCTACCACATTGATGTTCCAATAGCAAAACACCAGTACTACTAATAATCCGAGAGCATCTCAAGGGAATCAGAGGATCCATGCGCTCTTTTTTGCATCACATCAGCATCCAGCTCTGCAGATTTAACATAAACGAAACGAGCTGATAGCAACAATTCACTTCCAGTGTTTGTAATACTGCAGTTTTGCAACGTCTTGATCATAAATTCTGTTCCACCAAAGGCTCAAACTCCATCCCTGCCCACAATTCAGAATCTCTCCAGTTTCTTAATTCCCTTTGACTTTCTCAATAAAGATGATTTCTGGCCCTCCATCTACTGAAAACAATAGCTTCCTTCTGACTTCAGAAAGGATGTGTCCCTTAGGGCCCTACTGGACTCTACTGCTGCCTTGAGAGTTTGGGCCGTAAAAGAAAAGTAGGTTTAGATGACTATTTAGAGAGTCCTTGGTAGAAATCTTTTCACAGTGACATTTCTAATTCAGTGTCATTGTTTTGAAAGACTAAAATTATTATTTCAGGCAGGTTGCTTTCAGGCATTATGCTACAGTGTTGCTTGACTGCTTTCCAAACTGGAACAACTGAAAAAATGTGAAGCGCTCCAATGATTTTAAATTACTCTAGTCAGGATGAAGTGATTTAAAATTATTGGAGTGCCTCACATTTTTATGAGCTCTCAGTTTGCAAGCAATGGAGGTCTGGGCAGTCCCGGGCTACAGCGCTGCAAAAAACCCCATATATATTATCATCAGTTTTAAAATGTTTGCATTTGAATTTGGAAATGGTAGAGATTTGGAGATATTTAATGCCATCATAATCAAAAGCAGTGGCTGTACACTGACTGTAAAAAGGCCCAAGATAAAGAAGCCATGGTACAGATACAACATTTTCTTTTGTAGCATTCTGTGCTCAGCAGTCCCCTTGTTCAAATCATGACTCCTCCTAGCCTCTCAGTCAGGCTGTACATGACTACCCTGCCCCACCGCACCAAAGGAGATGCGGCTGTGTCCCTACAAGCAGCGCAGTATGGGAGAGAAATGACACCACCTGCAACAGATGGAACCACAACACTTTGGAGAATATCCTCTTTTTAAGGTTTAGTTCCTTCAGAGCTGCCTTTTGTGTAGGGCACCTGCTCTCTCCGGCTACCCTTCCGTGTAGCAGTTCCAACCTCTGGTAGTAGGATAACAGAGAGAAAAAAAAATAATCTCATAATAATATATCAGTTCAGTCAGTCCTTTTGCTTTTCATTTATTTATAGTGACAACTCTTTAATTCATAACACAGATTCAGAACAAAATGTATTGCAAAATACTCCACAAAGAACGGGATCCTTAGCAGCTGTGAATGGGCATCATTTCACTGAAGCTAATGGATTCACACCTCTTATATCAGCTGGGGACTGATCCATTATTTGTGGACTCTAAATTCCTCACTATGTTTTGCTTCTTTCTTCACTACAAAAGTACTGACAGGAAAATGTTAGTAACAGCTCTTCTCTTAGTATCTTTCTTACTAATTTGAGCTGGCTCTTTTTTTAGTAACTTTTAACTTTGATGTTGTTAAATATGGCCACACTCTGAAGACTCTTAGTACTGGTGAATCTGTTTTCCTGGAATATCTTGTTGTTTTCAGAATTGCATGATTGTGTGACATCTGCTCCACATCTCATACGTGTTTGACTGAGTAGGTACAACCGTGGCAGATGGCTGATGACTCACCTCACAGCACTGAACACTGGTTTGCTTTCTGAGAAGCAACATCTTCATATTAATTTTCTAAGAGTTTTGCAAAGATGTGAGCAGTCTGCGTGGTTTGGTAGCAGGTAATGTAAGTTACAGGAAATGCACAGGGGCACACAGCAACATTTATTCTAGCACTGGGGGTAATATTTTAAAATTCAATTTATGGGCTACTATCAAATAAATCCACAAAATAAAATTAGGTTCATTGCTGTACTTCCTAAATTTTAGATATCTAAATAGCAAAATCTGGATCCCAGAATCAGATGGAGATCTCCGCTTCCTGTGCAAAGGAGAAACAGAGTAATACCTACAGAAGCGATTCACTTGGGTGAGAAACCAGGAAACACCAGAGAAAAGGATATACCTTACACCCAGCTCTCTCTGCGATTTGGCTGCCCTGATCCAGGCTGGGGGGAATACCACAAAGATGTACCGATCACAGACCTGGGTAAAAGGACATTCCCAGCTCTTCTAACATCTCATGACAGGTAACGTACACACCTGCTATACCGCAGACCTTTGTTCTGTTCCCTCCCATGGTGACTGTCAGATTGAAACAGGCACAGTCCAGTCAGCACGTGTAGCCTGGGCAGGCTAAGTTCTCATCAGTTGTAAGAAAACTATTGCAAGAAGCTGCAAGTTTACTTACAATTACGTACCTTGCAAAGTTAACTTACAAAGTTAACTTTGTTCATTACCAAAATTAAAGAACCTTGGGAACAGTTTGTTATCCCCTCTCATTCTAACAGACTCCTTGGCCCAGCAGAAGAAGCTGACTGGAGGGAACTTCAAAGACTGATTCCTAAACAACTTAATTTAAAGCTCTATATACCAAGTCATCACATGCACATATTAATTTAAAGCTAAATACTGTTATGTACATTGCAATAGCTTAAATCAATAAACAGCAACTTGTTTGCATGGACATGATTTCTGTATTAAAAATGTAATTAGTTTTATAACAACCATATCCATAACCAAATCCTTTAGGATCAAAAAACCCATGCCAGCCTAACAAGCATCTCATCAAAATGAGATGACTCAGGTTAAACATGCTTCAGTCCCAAAGATTAACACAACAAAATACTTTACTGGCCTGGCCTGTTAACTATTCTTTTTTTTTTTTTTAATCTTTCTCTGGCAGAGACATGTCATTCCCATTTCCACTACCCTTATGTCAACTAACAAAAGTTCCTAATGAGCCAAGTCTCTTGGAGGCTCAACTGCTAAGACCATTAACATTACCAAAGACCGGTCCATGACTAACAGCTGTGTCCTAAGGAAACTGAACTCATACCTTCCATTTCCATGTAAACTGCCCTAAAGTTAAAGATATCCCAGGAAGAAAAGAAGGGAGAAGATAATGGGTAGAGAGGAAAGAAGGAAGATGTTGACATTGCTGGTTCTGATTCATCCCGTATGGAACACATTAATTGGGTCTGACAGAGGAAGGCAGCAAGGCTGGGCAGGACTATAATCCAGTAGTTACAAAGGCATATTAATTAGATTAAGGTCTTGAACATAGTTCTTTTTTAAAGGTGGATGCCATGTCCATGAGTATTTGGAATTGTGTTCTCCATCCCTCCAGCCCAAAGCATAGTCATTAAAAAATAATGGAAGTGATTCAGCAAAGAGGATTTAAAATACTTCTGTCCAGAATAACCTAGAACTCAGTAGCCAGAGCTATAGCCGCAGAAATGGACTACAGCATTCCTGTTCCTGGTGACAGGGATGGGAAGTGAGCATGTCTGCCCTGCATCCCCGGTAAGTTTTCCCACAACCAGGCAATGCCTCAAAGGGAAACTGCTTCTCTTCTATCATTTTATGGGCACCTGTGGATATGTTCCTAAAATACCCTCTGGGGTGACCCCAGCTGCAGGGCTTTAGACACTAGAAAGGCACTGCTGAGCAGCATTAAGACAAAAGCTTTAGTTGTGTTTAAATGATTGATACAGTCAGTTTCTCTGAACTGCTGCAGTCTCACTACTATCTGCTAAACAGAAAGGAAAGTCTTAACATGGTACCAGTGTCACTTATATTACTTGACAGCTGGTAACTATAAACCCCACCATGTCCCAAACCAGCAAAAGCTGAGTATCCCTCCCCGAAATGGTATGTAATGATGGTAGTTAATTCACACAGAAAAGATCTTTCGGGGCTGATACTCCTCATAGTAATTTTATGTCATTCAAGTTCCTCTAACAAATGTTGACTTTACACCATGGTGCCAAAGAGGTGTATATTAGATCCTTCAAGCTATCCAGAGCTTACTCGGCTCATTTGGCACCTCTGTGTTGCTGACACATGCAGAACTTTAACAGATGGTCTTACAATGCTGGCAGTTGTTTTGTACTGTGCTAGCGGTGAGGGGAAATACTCTACACAAATTGTCCGCAATTCTGGAAAATAAATGAAGTACAAATCCATATTAACCTCAAAAGCCAAACTATAAAAAGTCAGATTAGTCATTTAATGATCTATGTGCTCTGGGTTAAATGCTCAGTTGCTGCAAAATGGCAATACTTTCCCGCAGCCAGGAGAACTATACTTTGCTTCAGTTTCTACCAGGAATATCCATAAAGACTGCATCATTAGAAAGGTATCAAAATGCATTAGCAATAAGCCTTCAGACCCTTCCTCATGTGATCAGCCCTGACTATCAGCAAAAGTACCTCCACAAACTGGGTGTTTTCACATAAATAGTGAAGCAACAGGGTGCAACTTAGGTTAACTGATTCTCTCTTTTTTTTCCCATGCCAAACAGAATTCAAGAAATAACACAACAGCTACCACGCAAATATTGAAATCAAAAGTGATGACCAAGTAACCAGCTATTTCACATTTTTCCTCACCCATTTAAAAAGAGCTGTATGTACTGCAAACTGAATTTTACGCTCACTAATGTCACTGGCTGCAGCGGAACTTGCGCTCTACATAAAAGACCAGAATTGCTTCTCCTCCTTGTTTCTGCGTGGCAAAATTTTTCTCTATTTCTCTGCCAAATTATCAGATATATCAACTCGGTTAAACTAGTAAACCACATATGGAGAATAGTGCTTTTCAAAAGTAAACATAACTATTTCCTTTACCAGTATATGAACTCCATGAAATGTATGTTCACACATACATATTACAATCTACTCGTGCAAACTTAGAACGGGCTTTTAGAAAATCACAAATGTTCTACTCCAGTGCTCACCTCTTCTATTTCCTTTATAATGAAACATAGCTCGAGAGATATTCCAAACTGAGATTTCAGAGGCTTGGCCGTTCAGTCATTCAGTTCCCATCCATCTCAATATATTTAGTTAGATAATACGTAAGTCACCTTGTACATTATTTTCACAGTGTTAGTTAAACACAGTTCCCTTAGGTAGCTTCAAAGCCCTTGAAGTAGAACCCTAAAAGCATTACCATAGGAGTCCTTCAAATGCAGGAGCGTACATTCCAGCCTTTTGCTGGGACTGAATCAAAGCTGTATCCATTTTTAAAAATTCTATTTTATCCACTAAGGTTGCTCAAAACCCATGGTATCTGGAACTGACTGATGTTATGTATTTGTGACTTTAATAGAAAATAAAAGATCTTTATCAGTTTTATGTCTGATTTTATACTAAAAGATCAAACAACTCCTACGTCTGAAGCTCTTAACAAAGAAAAGAACCCCCTCCAAAATCAAAACAACTAATTTCAGATAAGTTTCATGTTTTCTTTTCCTCCCTTCAGGACTTTTGCCAGACTGAGATGACACAACACACTTCCAGAAATTACTTATACAAATGCAAGAGTCCATCTCTGAAAGCATAAATTATTTCTCTTCAAGAAAAAAGAAAAAACAAAAGAAACATTAAACAGATACAGTCAAAATGTAGGAACATCAGTCCCTCTGCTTCTCTTCCCAGGTGCAAACATTTTGTCAAACGTTTCAAGCTATGATCCTCAGTGTAGCACTTCACTGTGAAATTCCCAGAAGAGGAGCTGGTATACATATTTTAGCACCAATAATGCAAGCATGTCCTATCCAGGGAAGAGGTCCTCTCTTACAGATGCAGAGTATCAGCTAACACGATAGAAAAACTTCATGATCATCCTGTAGTTACTGAGAGCCTTCCAAGCTTCTGCAACTGGTCATGGCTACCCCGATCCTTGAGCCCATGCTCTGCACAGAGCTTACTACAGGTCTGCAGTGAAACATGTCCTGCTCTTGCAATATACAGAAACCTTTCTGGCAAGAGGGACATGAAAGGAATTTCTTGGGGAACCAAAAGGCAATGGGAAGGGGATAGGAGCACAGGGTCTATTTTATCCATTCTAACAATATCCAGCACTCTACCAGACACCTTCTAGAGAAGGCTCAGGTAGTCTTGGACTGAACAATGACGGAATCACCTACCTACAGCTGCAAGCAAGCAAAGGTCATTCTTAATGATTTGGAATGCTACATTTGGTAAAACAGTAGAGATTCAGGGGATTTGTAAATCCAAAAGAGAAAAAAAAGCCAAGCACATTTCCACAAAGAGATTACATCTCTTAATGAAAACAGATCTTTGTGCTGCAGCTCATGTCCCAAGCTGGGCATTACTCAATTTTGATATAACAAAATCCTGTGGAATCAAAATGCAGTTTGTCTTTGTGATTTACCTCTTTGCCCCTCCTATCTAATATTTTCTGAAATAATATCCAAATTTTTCTCCTTAAATACCTTTATAGTTTCAGTAGGCACTCCAGGCTCTGGAACTTTATTCAAGTAAGTAGTCAAGTCTTGATCCACGTGTTCAAACACTAATGTTAACTTGGTCTCTCTGTCTGTTCGTGACACGGTGCACACATCAAACAGTCTGAGAGGAGGAAAAGAAAAGAGGAGGTAAGTATACAGGAACCGGTACAGACATACATACCTTGCAGCTCATACATGTCTATTTAAATTTCTTACAATATATAGAATGGAAGAAAGAGCTTTCCAAAAGTAGAGCGATCTTTGAGCTCTTGATTAATCAAATATTTACTGATACATCAATATCGTATCTCTCTTTCATATGTAGATTCTGAAATAGGATTAAGTATTAATAATTCATCAGCTGTTCAAAGTAAAATAATTACATGGAAAGAAAATAACTTACGGACAGAGCAACTAGAGTTAACACAGAAAATCACTTGGTATTTATCCACATCCCATGCTGCAGCACTTACAGTCATTTAAAAATAAAAAAATTGCAAGGAGCATTTTTGAGAAAAAATATACAGGATATTTGCCTGCAACCTCAGTTTATTCCCACATAACTCCATGTTCACCATTACATGGCTTAATAATTAAATCTCCCTTGACAGAAACAGATTTTTTTTTGCTGATTACTCTTGCAAGTTCCTGGACACAAAGAATATCTTCAGAGTCAGGGTACAGTCTGGAAAAAAGCTTTGTGTACAAGATGCCACTATTAAGATGTATTTCTTCTCTCATCACTTTCTGTCATTTGTTTACTGGAATTTCTTTATCATTTCACCTTGTTGCACAACATCAAACTAATTTGCAAAGCTCTTCAGAACATTACATTCCTATATGAGTACTCCATTTCCTATTGTTTTTCCTTTTTAATTATTATTTTTCTCACCTCCTCCACTTCATCTATCATATCAGCTTTAATCACCATTTTATCTTTTTCACTAACATCTACTCATCCTTCTGTGTTTTACACCTATACTCATGCCAGTGACTTTCACTATCCTTCCTCAAGTCTCACTTCTACAATCTATCGCAATAGGAAACCATCTTACAGATGGAAGGAGGCTTGCTCCCTGCTCACATACTTCAGTAATGTGTTTATTTAGTTAGTTTTAAATTGTAAAGATCAGATTGCCTTTCTCTCTGAACTGAGGTAAAAAGTCAGTCGCTGCTTTTATTAGGTGACAGTAGATTTAGAAGATGTATGAATATACTTACAGAGAAGAAAGTCTATATGGTTAACCTTGAGGATCTATCATCGATAACAAACCAAACTAGTGTTGATACTGCTGCTTATTTTGGTCAACATCATGGCAGTTACTTTGTTGTATTACACGTATCTGTGCAAAGCGCAGGATTTCTGATAACATTATCAAATAATATTTTTGTTCTTTGTCCAAGGACTAAAGCCTTTACATGCAGTATGTTTATATGCAGGATCTGTAGACAACAGATCATGCACAAAGCCTTGGGGGTCACTGCTTTATAAAGAGGACATCTGACAAAGAGACTAGGAAAACACTTTGTACTGAGTTTTTACTTCTTAACTTAAATCTCAACATATTTCACAGGAGAGGGGAAGATAAGAATTGGCACAACTATCTGTGAAGACTGTAATCCAGGTTTAAGAAAGCAGTATGTTTCACTTCAGATGATACAGACCTAACATGTTAAGGCAGTGGCCCCACTTTAACAGAATTTCCTAATAATCTTTGGTCAGACACTTAAAAATTGTTTACTAGCCACCATGTTTTGAAAATGGATGCATGCACATTCCTTTTAGCTTAAAGAAGCTTTTCAGTGAGTAATAAATCGGGAACCGGAGTTACAGTAACCTACCTCTACCAGAAGACTAATCTGTACTTAATCTGTAATCACCATATGAACAAATATTAATTAAATTATTACGGTAACATATTGACTGTAACAGCAAATGTCTCAGCACATTCTTCATAAAGGCAAATACTGTTCTCTTTATGATTCCCTTAATGGGGTGTACACGGAAGATCCATGTCCCACACACAGTAAATCAGTTTTGTGAAAAACCACAAACTTTCCTGAAAAGTGAAATTTGCTGGTATTTGGCTGGAGGTTAATAATCTGCAATATATTTGTATAAATCAATGTGGAATGTAGCCGGACTGCCTATAACCCCAACACATGCAAATAGAGAGGAGCCAGACAGGTCTGAACATCTGAACGTAAACACTGGAAAGTATTTCCAACTGTATGATTCCTTTGCGTTGACCTACATTTACCTAAAAATGTTCTAAAACACCTCTTTTGCCAGGTATTTAATACACTGGCAAAATTATCTTTTCAACTATAGCAGAATTTTAATTCAAGAAAAAAAGGAAAAAAAAAAGATTTCACTGTATAAAATATAGAAGCAACACATAATTTCCAACTCATGGTGGAGAAAATGCTGATTCTCAGTTTAATTCTGCTGTTATGTAGCTTATTTTGATTCTGGCATTTTCTGGCACAGCAAAATAAGGAACTCAGAGGAGTGCAATTCTAATCACTTATTACTGAGTAATAATATTATCATCTTTCATTTTTTACACCCTTTATGTGAAACCAAATGCTTTACTGTTAACAATAAAAACTCCAGATCCTGCACCAGGCTGGGTGGAAGCACTTTATGTTTACTCATAGAAAATACAGCTGCTGCCTTAGAAAGATGGTAATTTAAAGCACAGCCTACATGAATCTGTGATATTACAAAAAGAAAACATCTGGCATTGCCCATGCTAATCGTTCTGGAAACAGACTGACAAAGACACAGCCTCTTTATATAGTAGTTTCTGTAAGGATAAACCTACTTTTTATACATTATACTCTTTTACATCCACTGTGAGAAAATAATCTATAAAGTTGTCGTCTTTAGCTAAGAACATCTCTGCGGTCTACAGTGCAGATCTCTTAAGCCATTTCCTCATGATTTTCTGAACATGACTAGTTAGTTTTGCATGTGATTGCCTCCCTGGAACAGTCAACAGCAAAAGGTCTTTCATTTAAAGAGTTACTGTCCTAAGTGAAGCAAATGTAACCTCAATTAATACAGGATTTCCATACTGGATACTTTGTAAACATAAGCCCTGCCCTTCTATTGTACTTACAAGAAAAAATGTTTGCATTATTTGATTAAAGTAAGATCCGCTATGGGAAATCCTGCAAGTATTTAACAAGATGTTTGGCTGGGAGTCATATACCACCTGATGTGTTGACCTGAACTGGAACATTGTTGAACAGACACTTAACAGATTACCTGCGTTTTAATGCAGACATTTTTTCAAGTTAGTTGTTTGAAAGCAAAAAAAGCTTATCAGCTATAAATCTATGTCTGGTTTGTTTGTTTTTTTTTAATGTGTCTAGCATCTAGCAGATCTTGCTATAACCTAGCAGAATACCTCCTGCCTTCCTACAAAAACACTGGGTTTTTTTGAATGCAGAAACCTAGATGATGTGTCTTGAAGCCTCCACAGCTTCTTACAACATGTAATCTGAGAAATGCAACCTCAGTTCATCTTCATTTTACAATATACAGTCTGAATGCTTAATGCTTTCCTAAGAAAAGACACAGTTATGCCAGTTCCTTTGAAAACTGTTGCATCTACTGACTGGTACTAATTTGGTACCTGCTTCTAGAAAGTCCTTAATTTTGAGATGCTCTGAGAACTGCTATAAAGTTACCCACTTCACCCGCTCTGTTACCCACTGAGATAACAGCAATGGAGATCAAACCCATCAGCCCAAGCCACCTGCAATAAATACCAAAAAACCAGATCTGACGGTAAGACCCGAAAAACTGCAGGACATCAGTTCTATTGGCTGTTGTCAAACGGATGATAAGTGTATCTGTAAAATTAGCCAGATCATAGCCAAAGGGAAGACCACAGAATTAGACACTTGCTGCCAATGCATCCAAAGGCTTATTGTTATTTTTATTGCAGTAGGACTAATCCAACATGAACAAATATCCCTTTACTTTGCTGGTCACTCACAGCACTGAGCAAAAAAGTCCTTGCACTCTAAAGCTTTCCAGTAACATGGATTTACTTTAACTTTCTTGGGAACAGTGTCTTCCTAGGAAAAGTTACTTCCTAGCTTATACATGACAGAGAAAGAGAACTGGAGCTATTGATTTAAGAGTAGCAGAAATGTTTAAGACAACTATGGCGTGGTTAAGTAGTGGCATAGTAATATACTACAATTTTAAGGTTTCATAAGTCTGGACAAAGACTCAGATGGAAAGAGTCTGGTGATTTCAACCTAACTCTGAAGGGTATTTATCTACATCACAGAAAAATGGCACCGAATTTCTGTATAATTGACAGTGTTTAGACAAACACCACAAGATTGGGATACCAAGACTCTCACAGGTTGTGATTGAGGTTTATTGACAAATATGTGGAGGGGAGCTTGAATAGCTTCTGCTTTCACTGTCTTTGGCTCAGGTTAATCCTATGAGTCCATAATTTCCAAGCAGCAGCCATACTCTTCTGTTCTCTGGAAGCCACTCAGCAGCAAGCCCTTCATTCACCCCAACTCCTTTAAACTACATACTCTTTGGGGAAAAAAAAAGCTGTTTCCGCCATACTTTTAATATTAGTTACCTTCAGCTTTCTTGCTTTTAAAGAGGAAAAAGTCTCTGCTAACAGAAACCAGTCTCTACTTGGAATCACATATACCCAATATATTGTAACAAAGAGGTTGTATTTCAGATGAAGAAGACAATAGGTGGGCAAGTGGAGTGGAACATGTGCTTTATCAGAACTGTGTCCCACACAGCAAAACAGGAAACAGAGCTTCACCCTCTGAAAGGTATGAGGGAGCTCTTTCCCTTTGTTCAGGACATTCTGCTTTGTCTCATCTTAATCAGCAATCACCTGCTCCTCCATGCCTCTGAAAGCTGGTGTTTCAGACGTAGATTGTTCTCTCTCAAAGGAGCTTTAGTGAAGTAATTCTAGGTGAAAAAAGAGCCAACGGAGATGAAAAGGCTGCTAAATTCAAAGTATCTCATATTTCAAGTGCATTTTTTTCTGGGATAACATGTGTAAACCCACTAGTAACACAAGATCCAAGTTCCATTTTTGAAAGCATATGGAGTCTTCAGGACCTTCCCGACGTGTCACGCCAGCTGCAGCTGCACCAGTATGCATCAATACTTAGGAGATACTTCCACGGCAGACTGCAACATAAGGCAGAGACGCTCAGATCACACTCAACTGACGCACCTTGGTACTGAAAACATACAGCGTGGCAGCCCAGCGCTGCCTGCAGCACAGTACACGAGCCCACCGCGGGCTCTATCCAGCAGCAGTCACAGGCCTAGAGTCAAACTCGATTAATTAAAATAAGCTTGGGTATCTCTATGCTACTCATGGCAACTTTATGTCTCAAATGCTTTTTCTCTGCATTTCTACTGGGTTCTTGGAGTTCGTGCACATTTTTACTACTTCACTACCCGTCCAGGAAAGAGCAGCAGGATCTCTTCTTGCCTTCAGAAGAAACCTCCTTCAGGAAAATAGCAGAAAAGGGCAGGACATAACATCAGATAAAATAAATGAATTTATCTAGGATAGGCAGATGTTATGCAGATAGATGTTTTCAACTGCAGTCACTCATTCATTATCTGCTGTGCGCAGAGCAGAAAGAGCTACCATGAAGAAACAATTGCATGCCAAAAGCAAGGCAGTAGAAAGTCCCGTCCTGGAGACCTACTCCAGAAGAGCTCTGCCAATACCCTTGCTTATAGCCCACTCACTAGTGAGGTTTAAGGGAAGGAAGGGGGACATTAGGATGACAAGGCAATCGTTCATCTGCAAGCTGAGCTTTGCGCTGTAATTTTTTCCAGTGTCTCTCCCTTTCTGACTTGGAAAAATTACTTAAAATGCTTAGCTGTATAAAAGAGGGTTTTGTTCTTTAAGTGTGTGTGAGGAAGAGAGACAGAAAGTGACAGAGAGGAATAGATGCTCTTGAAAGTGAAGTAAATAGCACTGGCTAAAGTCCGATAGTGTGGGCTGACCGGGCAAGCTTTCAACGCTCGGCAGCGACTGCAGCCCTGACCCGCGGCACCCCGGCTCTCCTGCGCCGGGCCCCAGGCAAGCAGACACGAGCCCTGGTGCCAGCCTGAACGGTGCTGTGATGCAGACAAATGCCTGCTCCGATGAGACCACCAGAACTAATTGTCATTTTCAACAGAGGGCAAGATTTGCGCCCAAAAGATGAAAAGGCCACGTACACTTACTCACTGTGCCACCCAAGTCACTAAAAGATGCAGTTCTTAAAGGAGTTTTACTTCAAGGAAAAACATGCCTGTCAAGATGTTCTCCACACCTCTCTTCGTTCATAGCAGCACGCTGTCTTTTTTAGCCCTCACACTACCATTTCTTGTTCACCTTGTTGGCAAAGGGAAATTATTTTTAATAGGCAAGGACCAGAAATGGATCTGGTAAGGCTCAGTAATTCAAACAATACCGTGCCTTGCAGAACTTCACTTTCAGGACTCATCCTACACAGTTCACCAGTTTTTAAAATACATACCTCCTCACCAGTCCATTAACAGCTTTATCTCATTGCAACTGGTTTTAAATCCAAACTGGCCACACACTGTGCAACTGCCATTACAGAAGGAAAATACCCGCCTGAAAGTGCCTGCACTTACTCCCGTGTGCTGCCATACCAGACTGTCAGATTCTCCCTGCAAGGGACAGGTCACGTCACCCCCAAATCAGAAAAATAATGTGGCCTCTTACAAAGACAGTCGCTGACAGATTGTTTAGGATCACCAATAGCTGTCTGACCTATTCATAGTGCGCTCATGTGATCCTCGAGCAAGGAAAGGTACACTGCCTTTCAGAGTCATGTTCACTGCTGTTATACAGTACCGAGAGCTCCCAGTAAACTGTCACAAACTTCCAGTTCAGAGTACAGATTAAAGATGCTCCGATTCATTGGCAGCGCAGTGCAACTTTTACTAAGTGTTTTAGATTTTCTGTAGAATACTTTCCTCAGGGAAAGCTGCATTCCTTTTACATTCCCTAAATTGCTCAACGCGTAAATAAAACTTATGTCTGAATATTGATTTTGTTTGGTTCAAATTAAAGGAGCACAAGTTATTCTGGACTCCCAGTTGCACCTGGTGCAAGCTGGGATACAACAAAATCCAGTCTTTATTCATGTGTAGCTCACAGTTGAACTGATCATTACAGACTCCACATTTCAGCTTACATTTTGAATTCATGCTTGAGCCAAACCCACAGGACCCAAATCTGAGTTGATCACCTCTTTCCTAGATTTAAATTAAACCAACAACTCATCTTCAGAAGATTTTACAACAGTATAAATTATCATTCATTCTTTAGTAGCTTAATAATCTAATTACACTTGAGACATAATGGTGATGCTAACATATAAAAAATAACAAAGGAAATAACAAAATCAAATGTCCCATTTGATACTCTGTACCATCTCATACAGTTTTTTTAAATTCTTGCAATATCACAGCAGTTCCTGACATGTTTCATTCAGCATTTTTAAAGTGGTCAGTAATTCCAATGCAAATTTGAGTCCAAGCTCTTGCTTTTTAGAGATGCAGGTAATGTAGCAGATGACAGAAGAGGTCTGCTGTTTTCATGCTTACCATCGATTCAGGAATTGCTGTTGCTGAATGACCCCCAGGTTACTCTACAGCCACAGTTCTACTGGGGGATGGTGGCTGTACGCAAAACTCAGGTTCTCTTTGAATCTGAATTAAAACCTCCAGCACACGCTAAGCTCTCAGGAATAGAAGCAACCACAGCCTGACCGTTAGTACTTCTGAAGGGCAAATCTAGCTGTCAGAGCCATGGAACAAGTAAGATAAGGGGGCTTGCTAAACGCTGCAAGTACACCTGAGAGCTGATGATGTTGCTGGCACTTCCTAGGAAGAAGGGCCAGTACGGGCAGCTGCTGAAAGGAGCCCAAAGCTGGCATGGTGATGGTGATGAGGAGGGAAGAGAGAGCACTAGGTGCAAAATGTCTTGCTGTGCTTCTTCTCCTGGCAGTGACAACAGTTTTGATTAAGGCCCTGGGAAAAAGTACTGTTGCAGTGATTTGTGAAACACCAACACACTTGTAAGAAAATACATTTCTACAACACTTCATAGGTAGAGATGGGACCAAATGGTCTGTGATTCTCAAAGAAGGATCAAACGCTGACTTTTAGAAAGGGAAAACTTCCACGGTTTAACAACACTGTGAACTCCAATGCAAAAGCAAAAGAGCAGGAAAACAGGTGAAGAAAATACCTAAAGAAAAATAAAACTGGCTTAATTGGCTAAAGTTGACAACACTGATATGCACAAAGTAAATAAATAACTCAGAGCTTTGAATTGTGTTTTTCTAATGTATTCAAGGAATTATTAAGGATTTCTGTAGGCTTTTCAATGTAACATGCTGTATGTAATATCCAAGTATTAAACAGAAAGCAATTAGTATACGTAGGAGTACAACACAATAAAACATTGCATGGTTCACTGTCATGCCCATTTGTTTATATTTGGGTTTATTATTATGCATCATTTCTTAAATACAACATTCTTGGCTCTCTAGATGACATCATAGCAAAGAAAATCCTTGGTAAGAGAATGAAACAAGCACCACTCGGGGAAATCAGGTGCAAACTTCTTACAGAGTCTGTTTGTTTATTGCCATGACAGCACTGTCAGCTGACATAACAAAAGCTTTGAGCAGTATTTTATGAAATGTTTTTAGTTCTGTCAGTACAAAAATGCAATTTTAGAGTTAGGGGAGTACTGTACAGAAAAAACGTCACAGATCTTGATTTTGCATGATCCACTAGCGCTGAACTACCAAAGAACTTACACTGCACTTCACTTCCAGCATGCAAATACCCTGACTTCTAAGGAAGTACATACACAACGTCTAAACCTTTGTCTCCCTTATATGCCTGGTATCTTTCAGAAATGAAAGCAGTGGAAAAAAATAAAGTGAGAATTCGTTGTCTGTGCACATGGAACAAAGACAAAAGGCCAAAAAAGGTGATTTTTCTCTTCCTTACACTCAGCCTGTCATTTCCTGGACAGAGCGATGTAAATCCCTGTATGCTGTTTAAACCCGTATGTACTATGATAGCTGGTGTTTGTGGTTCCTGGTTTGGCTTCTCTTACCCATGCCACGAGAACTCTGCAACTTGGGGCCCTGCATGTGAGCTCCCTTTTGCACCTCAGTGTCCTTATCTGTACCACAGTCTCTCCTTCCAAACCTTTTAATTACCTTTAGGACTCAAGTTGATTCTTGAATATGGCCATACATCTCTGAAAAAGCTGTTCATACTTTATTCCAAAGAGCTGATCACAGTATTTGTTTTTCCCTAAATTCTGAAATGAACAAAACCGAACTGTTGCTCTCCCAGTCTTTACTTGGGGGACTAGAAAACAGCAATGGATATGAACAGTTCTTGTTACCTTACAAATGGAAACCGCAATTTAACACCAGATATTTTAACTATATGAAAACAACTTTTAAAAAATGTCTAAATCTGTTGAAACTATCTGTTTATGGATTCACTAGAACAGCTCAAAATTTCCTGATAGCGGACCAGACGTATCCACCCACTTCCAATGCAAGCATGGTGGTTAGGCAGCAAACACAGTTGCCACATTCACCAATAGACCAAGTGAAAATCTAAAACGTGTCTTACATTTCATGTGTTTTCTCCTGCAGGAAGTTAGAAGACATAAACCCAGATGTAATTCACAGTGCTTTTTGGCCACACTTGATATGGGGAACTACTTTTGATCAGGCTTTGATGCCAGATCTATTCCCAAGAAGCCCATGTGCCATGATGCCAGGGGCACCATTAACTTCAGACAACTGGAATTCCTCCATTCACTTCAGCAAAACCTGGAAGGGAGCACAGTGAACTCAACCAACCTCCCAGCAGCACCGTACCATGTCCTGTCGCCACCACCCAACGTGCTACGAATCACCCCCCACCTGCCCAGAAGTAAATAGCACTCAGGTGATTTCCAAAAATCAAAAGACAAAGGTGATTGCTCACATGGGTAAGAAAAACAAACAGGATTTGGTCAGGTTTTGGGAGGCAGCCAGATTTACACACCTAAACATTGCACTCCTCTCTATAAACTACATGCTAAAAGAAAAATTGACTGGCAGAGAGTAATATATAACTTTGTAAGAGAAAGAGAACAGGTAAGGGGTATTTATTCTACAACCGAAGCATCAAAACTAAGGGAATAGAAAGGTAACGTGAATTCAGCACATAGAGAAGGCAGATTTAAGGCTTGCAAGAAAACTAACAGCTGTCTTTGGCCACCCATCACCAGGCAGCTCAAATGCCATCCATCCACACAACAGCCCAGCAGAGCTCCTGGAGCACCGAGTTCTCCTCTCAGCTACTGTGGAAGAGATATAACTCATGTAATGGAGCTGCTCAGGGGTTTGGTGGTTAGCCTGAACGGGTCATATAGGCCTCCCTATATTGAAAGGAAAGAAGTAGGTTGGTTGCATCACTCGGAGGGGGGTGGTACTGTCTGTCCCTGCTTGTTACGGAAGACACCTAGATGACTAATGAAGACAAGGTGCTTGTATTTAAATGAATGTAGGAGAGATGACTCTCCCAGGAAGACTATAACTGAGCAATTTTACTTGGGGGGATTTCAGATTACGTTCAATTGATTTTTGAAGGTATTTAAAAATATTTCTTCTCATGAGGAACTTCAAACAAAATGAGAGAGAGTCAAAACAAAAGAAAAAAGACACTACAAATACCTCTGCCCTATTGACTGAAGCCCCACAGACCAGGATCAACCCTAAAAAGCTCTGCACACAAGAACCTTCACCTAAGCCTCACAAAGTCAGTACATGTATTTAACTGGCTTTGGCTCAGGTCCAGAATTTCCTTTAATTTGAAAGGGAGTTTCACCTGTGACAAACTTGCTGGATTGAGTTTAATATTCATGTTGTACAGAACAGAAACAAATGGGACTAATAAATCTTCAATAGAAATTTACAAGATTTTTCTGGCTTAATAAATTTAGCCAGGGGGCAATTGCTCTTAAACACTTGATACATAAAAAGAGATCCTTGTTTCCATTAGCATGCAAATTCCTTACACATTTCATCAGAATTTAAGATATTACATCTTACAAGTTTTTAAAAATGTGGACTTCATGGCTGCTCTTTTTCCCATTCACAGTCATTCCCATATGGCCATGCAAGCTCCTCGGCTACCATGTAATTTCTTCTACTAAGCTGCCTTTTTTTTTTTTTTTTTTTTTAAATTAAATTAATTCATAGCATGTGCAAAGGAAACTAAAAATGTCTATTTCTGTAGATTCTCAGATGCTTTCATTGTCCAGTTCTTCAGGTAGATGTCTAATACATGTTTCCTCCTTTTCCAGCCAGTTTACATGGCACTATGAGCCAGCCATTTAAAGATTAATACTTCACGAAGTGAAGTATTCTACAGGCTGTACAGCCCTTTAAGTATTTCCTTTAAGCTCTTGCACACATATGTAAAAGAAAACAAATTAAATATTATTTGCAGAGCTTGGCGATGAAAATGAGGTGTTAGTAGCATTTCGAGCTGGCAATAAATTTTATTCGACTGTTTTACTACTTTGGGGCAAAGACAACTATTTCTTTTGGGGCATCTTTTAGCAGCATGAGATGAGGGTTTACCCTTCAATGCATGAATAGTTTTGAAATAAATTTAGCATTCTGTAAATTATAGTGCATGAGAGATGTAAATACATGACAAAACTGTATTTTGGTTGTTTTGCAACGTTGTCTTCCACATTTCTGAAAGAAATGAGCAAACTCTAACAAATCTTGCAAACAAGGTCTGGCCCCTGGAGTGCCAAAACATCTTTAGATCTAGGCAAATGAAAACAAAGTACATCTACCCCAGTTCTGCAAGTAAAGGAGAGCATGCTCTGCGATGCTCAGGCAGCCAGTGTCAGCTCAGGCTGAGCTGAGGAAGATCTGAAGACAGCAGAGCGTAATGGCTGAGGCTCCGCCGCTCTAACATGGCTACGCGGCTTCCAGCTGGCTCAAAGCACCAGCAGCGCCAGTAGGCATCTGCCTGGGAATGAGGCAGGGCTGGCTCGCGCCTGCTTGCAAATGCTGCATGGACTTACAAAGCAGTGGACACAGATTACTTAAGATCATAGAGCAAGCTCATGTCAAAACTGTCGAGTCTTAATTTGTCAGGAATTATCACTCCAGGTCTGTCCTGCTCTTACACCACTCCCTAAGCTATCTGTTCTTTCTCACTTCAGAAAAATACTGGGTGAGGTGGAAATTGTTCTAACCCTTTCTAAGCTGTGTATGACTTTTTATTAATATTAATGTAATTATTTTTATTTCCAGAATAAGTCAAGAGACATCGAGGGCTGAAGGAGTCGCTCCTCATTATCTTCTTTAATCCATCCCCAAACCCTCCAATCATCCCATTTACCGCTGTTCAGAGAAAACAGCACAGAAGCTTATACCCCAGCTGATGGTCTTGAGCCTTTGTACAGGTGACTGAACAGGCAACACTACACACCATACAGGGCCCACAGAACCAGCACTGTCTACAAAAGCCTCTTCTGCCTACGGCCAACTTGCCTATTCCAGTGACACGCTACTACTGTTTTTTCTCCCATTTCCATCTTTTCTCCATCTAACAGGAACAATTACCCCTCTTAGGGTTTTTTTCAGAGCTTCCATTTATCTTCTCTTTAAATATGTAGTCAAGGAAAAGCCAAAGTTTCACACTGTGAAAAGGTATGTAATCATCATACTGGACATGACTATATATGTGCAATTTTTATATGAATTTTCATGCTTATTGCACCACAGGCTTTTAATTAAGGTGTCACTGGACTACCAATTGTATCAACTGCTACATCGTGTAACTTCTGTGTGGGTGTGGATGAACACTTACCAGTGACACTGCCCTACAAAGACAAGTATTTTTTTGTTTCATCCACATGGCCAACATACATTGGAATAGCAGGAGTTAGAAAATAAAATAAGATTCAAAACTCAAGGAGACAAAAGTAATAAAATTGAATAGATACGGGGAACACATTAAGGAAATGCATGATCATAAGATAGTAAAGATATGGCCACATTAATTGCAAGGAGAAAAAAAGACATAAAACTGTCAAGATAAGTTAAGTGATTTAGGAACCAAGGTCTCATATGACAAAATAACCTAGGCATTTACGGTCATCAGTAAATTTGAGAATAACTTGTTGTCCAAAGTGGCACTTCTCGATGATTTTCCATTAGTATCCCAATGCTAAATCATAAGAATGTAACTGGAAGAAAAAAATGAGAGTAGTTATCTGCATTAATAAGCACCCACACAACAGACATTTATAAGGATGCTCAATTACCACAGGCCACAGGATGCTTCCTACCATCCTGCACCAAATGCAGAGCTAGAGTGACAGCTACGGCCCTGGAGCTTTTCCTTAGAGCGCGTTTTAGTTTGAGACCCTCACCATCACCCCAGGTCCCTCCAGCAGTAGGTTATTCGTGAAATAAAACTCCTAAGTTATTCCAGAAAGCTGACCTCTACCATTTTACACAGGATATTAAATAGACCCCAGCTGTCTCCACTTAGAAGCGACTTAGTTCACATGTTTTATAAAGGTCCATTCAGCTGCTTTCTGAGTTATCACAGAATTGAAGTGACTTTCTGTGAAGAAAAAGTCAAAATTTCTGGTGATTTGCCTTACCTACTTTTCATGCAGGCATGTCTTGGTTTTCAAACATCGCAACTGGCATCTATATGTTCTGAATTAAGAATCTGTGTCTGGATTATGAAAATATTTGCCTGAGAACTAACTGTCTCAAATCCATTTGGAAGAAACATACACAGTAGAGCATTTTTTTTGCTAAATCCAGGAAGACACAGTAGTCTTCATGTCCATGAATGCCTCTGTACACAAAGCTCTATGGTATATGACTACTGGTCTAAGTGCAGTACAGTCTGTGTGATTTCACTCCAGAGGGCAGAAAAGTAACACAGATTTTCCAAAGCACAAGACACTCTTTCAGGCTTGTGAGAATTACAGTGATCAATATACTAGAAATACCATTATAATCACGTCCATTCAGAAAATTTTAGTTAAATTATTTCAAGAACGCAACAGTCTTTTTAAGAAAAGCCTCTATTTAAAAATTGGCAAGATGATATTGTGATATTTTTGTATAAAGGATGTGCTCTGGAATGAGTAAGTTCTGGAACTGCGTGAATAATGCAATTTAAAGATGGCAATTTCAAGCTTGAAAGAAGAAAGATCAAAGTGACATTAAATTTTACAAAATTTGAAAAATTTAAAAAAGGGGCAATATTAAAAGAAGACATACAATCCCAACATCTAAATATTCCCTATAGACTTTAAAAAGATATATTTGTACTGCACACAGGAGAAAAAAAAGCCATCTGATTCAAAAATTAGTTCTGCTGCTTTTAAATATTGACATCCCCTGTTCAACTGCCTGCTGCAGTGGACTGTGCCCCCATTGGGTTAAGCCATCAGATGTTTACTCTTTTGGATATTGCCTGGGCTTTTTGCCACTCACATCAGACTTCATAATTTTCATTTACTCTTTCCAGAATACATTTAATAAAATTTACTATTTTATTATACTTAGGAGTAAGATGGCATTTCAGTTCCAAGTTCCAATTTTCAATGTCATATAACTTTTTTAAAAACAATTAGCTTTTGGGATGTTTTTTTTCCTGGTTTGCCCTCATTTTCTTTCAATTTTTTCTTTTAACTTTAAAAAAGAAAATGGTTTAGGCATTTTTAAGGCACAGAATTTAAACTAATTGCAGTCCTACATGTCTAACAATCTTTATCCATGTTACAAAATCATAATTCTTAACTTCCTGGTACAAATGGAGTTAAACCTTGAAATTTTCATGTTTTTTCTTTTCCACATATGCACACACACATATGTAATATCCATATCCAAATGGCTTAATAAAGCAGTTTATTTGCTTTACTACAGTGATAGTGTCTTCGCAGTTCCATAATAAAAAAGCTGTTTTCAAGCTTCATAAACCAAGTTATAAAAGAACTGGCTCCAACAGACACTCAACATAAAAAATGATGGAGCAGAATCTGTTAGCATTATTGATTGACTTTAACTTTGCAGGCTATCACCAAGCAATGTGAGCTGACATGTTTTGAGATAAATCTTTACATTAAAACAAATAATTATTCCGAGAGATTTTCCAACTACTTGCAATTGTACAATCACGTAATTTGCTCGAAAGGAATGTGAGACAATGAAACTATGTGTAGCATCAGAACGTTGTCAATAATGTGATAATTTGCCCCCTTAGTGGCAAATCCCATACGAGACCAGTATGGCAGAGTGAAGGGAAAGGAGAAAAATACACAAGAAAACTTTAAAAGGTGCCTTAGACCACTTGTAGGCTGCATGGCTGGCCATCTCCAACACACATCTTCAGTTACTCTTCCTCTTGTAAGAGATTAACAAGTTTTGACCAAAATGGCTTGTGCTGGAGCTAAAACTGGGTACCGGGTAACCAGGCAATGCCCACCCAGCTCCAGCTACACCCTGCTCCCTTTAGTACTCTAATGCCAAGTGCAAACTAGAAGCAGATTGTCTGAAGTCAGTACATTTCACAGAAACCCACACTCTACTATTAGGAAAAGTACATAATTTTTGCCAAACTGATTAAAAATGTGTCTTGTACAAACCCTTACCAACAATCCATATACTATAGGCTTTGGTAAAAAAAATGTAAGTTCCCCTTATGTCTTACTCAGTTACCTCCTCTAATTTCTCATAGTTTGAGTACCCTCTGATTTCAATACCAGCTTTTTGTCATCCTCCCCACCCCCAAATAATTTCCTATTTGCTTTTCTAACTTCTCTTATTGGCTGCACAAACTCCCTACTAATGTTTCCACTTTCCACCTTCAAACTTGAACTGTACTGACTGGCCCTACCCTTGCCTAGCTGTAGCAGGCTACAGTTGGGTGTCCACCCGGCATCAGCCACCTCTGCTCTCTGCAGTCAGCAAGAGAGAGGTAGGTGCTCCTAGAAAGCAATTCATTCTGCTCCAGGTGTGTACAGAGGGTGAGTGGGATGAATTATTCTCCGAAAGCGCATCCTTTTTCTGCACTCACTATGGGGACACTCTAAATGACTAGGATGGAGTATACTTGTAATATTCACATGGTTGAGGTTAGATGTCTGTTCACAATTATCTTACATTCCTGTTTTATTGTTTTTATGCATGGCTATGTGTATGTCCTGTGCATCCATCACGATATACTGGAGCAGAGCCATAAAAGGGGTAGAGAAAGTCTGCTGTTTCCCTTTGACATCCTCCATCCCTCCTGAGAGTTTGAGGAACCAATACTTTAAACCGCCCTGCTACATCTAGTGCCCAGGAAGAGGCTGAGATCCAAAGCAGCAGCCAGGATTTCCAGTGACGGGGCAGAGCATCACACGAGGGAAAGGTATATGACCCAAGTGACCAAATGTGCTGCTACAAATCTCTATCTGAGTACCTACCATTGTGTAATCTAAGCATTTTCATATCCTGCCTCTTGACTTGAATCTTTGATTACCTCCTGGTTCTTAATCTCTCTTTTCTAAAGCCTACTGTTACTACTTCTAGTTTGGGAACCATCCCTTTCCCCAAAATACCAGATTTAATTATTGTGGCCACTATGATTTGTGTCTTTACTACAAGAATTTCTTAAACCAGCTATTGAAGTTACTTCAGGCTACGTGGAGAGTGCTCTCTCGTCCCTGTACTCCAGGTACAGCTGCTTCACTGACCGACAGTGTCTGCAAAGTTCTGTCTTTAAACCTTGTCTGATTTGCCCACTTTATTATGAACAGTGGTTGAAATTGTCCCTTATTACTGTTCTAGTAAACTTAGTTGAATTTTCAGCTTCTTCCAGAATTATAGGTTTAACATCCTTTTTATTGACCTAGAGAATGGCAGATTTAAATTTGCTTTTTCTGACTTAAGCTTTGTTTTTGCAGAATGGTCTTGTCCACTCTCAACTTCAGGTTATGGGAAACCAAGCAGTCTTTGAAATATATTTTCTTATAGATATCACAATATCCTACCAGTTTTGGACATTCCAATATACTTAATAAAGTGCCTTCTAAGAAGACTCCCTCATCAGTGTTATTCACCTATCTGGGTTTTATCTATAGCCACAAATACCTTTCATTTTTAGTCAACTGGGTTATCTTCTGTGCAACTCCTAACTATTCTTGCTGTTGTACTGCCATGGTCTTCAGTTTCAGTCTCTTTTCTGTTTGCACTTTTTCACTACTGCATAAAGATTTGCTTTTGATATAACTGACATCTCTAAAAGATGTTTTAATCTGAAAAAATAAAAAGTAGTAAAACCTTCGTGGTTTCTTAAGGGAGACAACATGAATAATAAGCAGCATAGAATTAAGTAATAGTACCTTTTTTTTTTTTTAAATGATGTTACAAACGTAAAGGCAATGTGATGAATGATTCCGTGCAATGAAGAGACACAGGTGCTCAGTTCTACAGAAGTACTAACTTGTCTGGGCCCTTCTGAGAATGCCAAATCTTTTAAGTTTAATGAGACATTTAATTCTGATTTTCAGACTACAGTCATTGATTCAAACCTGTCTGGATATGGGTAGTATTGCTTTGATCAAAACTTGTTGCTCAACGTCCTATAAAAAGCAGAGATGAACATTAAGGCACCAAATTGATTAGAGATGTCTGCAAGGAAACCACAAAGATCAGTGCACAGGCCTATCTCCATTAACAATCTAGAAGGTTATCTAAGTATAAACAACACACTAATCAAAAGTGCAGATGCTGCTCAATCTCTATGTCATAAAGATCACAAACACAAAGTATGCTGTTAGATAAAATTAGCAAAACAAGATTCACCTACTTCCTAGCAGAGAAAAATAATACAGGTCACAAACCTTCATCACCCCAAAGAAACCTGGACATCAATGATAAACGTTCTAGTGCTGTGCTACTGAATAACAAGTTAGACATAAAGTTTCAATGCAGCTATAGAAGCACTTCCTCTCGGAGAAGGGAGATGTCCATAGGACTGAAACGACTGTGTCTGTGATGCAACCTGGTGTTTGGAAGTAAGCACAACATTGTACAAATTGCTCAGGTGACAACACAGAGAGATCAAATATTTCAGAGGATACGTACCAAGGTAGAGAGGTATTATTTGCGTTGCTAAAAAGGGATGTAATTTGGAGGACTGACACGGTCAACAGAAACTCTGACGCCGTATCAGTGAAAAACCTCCTAACGAAAGAACTACTTTTCTACGCCAATTTGGTGAACTCAGTAGTTGCAGCATCTAAAATCTGAATGGTAAAATCTCGAATGTGCATGTTTGATGGGCCACCTCTGCACAGTCTGCCTGTCCTAATGCCTTTTTGTTCATCTTAACATTAGGTTATTTATCAGTGTAACTCTATGGTCTTTAACTTCACCAGCGGAAACTCACGCCTTAAACTTAGACCTGCATTCCTGGATTAGCTTGAAGATGTGGATGCAATTCCCCCGTTACTAGCAAGTGTTAGGCTGCTCACACAGATGAACGCTTAACTGCATATTGGTTTTCAGAACACAATACAAGAATAACCAGAAGATCTTCCTTCAACTGTAATCTTCTGGTTAAAATATTGTATATAAGATGATCCACTACTGGAAATTCAGAGCACTTAAGATCAGAACCGTCTTTTCTGAAGAATACCATCTGACTATAATTTGTTGAAGGGCTGTTATTATAAGACACACTGACATTCTAGACAGCCACAAGGGTTTTTCTAGGAAAATGATTTGATCACCAGCGAGGGCAACTGAAAAGCAAAAATCACATATAATACACAATACTTAAATCTGAAGAATCTATTTTCATCTTTAATATGCAACATAAAAAAAGTTACGATATATTTATGTGATGAGGAAAGAGGTAAAAAGTCAAAGCTAGGAGAGTGACGGGCTGTGGGAATCTTACTAAGACTTACTGAAAAGAATACAATTTTAACATGAATAGAATGTATCTATGAGAAACCCACTAGATTTCTGTTTGTATGTTGGATTTTATTATAACTTTATTCAAAATGCTGGTGCTAGGGATGTCTAAGTTTGTTGTAAATGAACGAATTTCATATCCTGTATCTGCTTTTAATATAATGGGGTTTTTTCCTAAAATGTATGATTGTATATTTCTATGTATTAAGTTTGCAATTTTTTGTAGAAACACTCACAAGGAGTCCAATTCCTTCTCATAATGAATGAAAGTTAAATTTGACATTCAATGGCTTCACAGCCCTCCCTTTTTATGGGGAAGGAGCAGAGTGGGCAAAGTCCTCTAAGGTTGTTTCAGTCCGGCGGTAGCTCTGTATCCAGACGAGTCCTCCCCCAAACATCTAAGCACAGTCAGTACATTCCCAACTCCTACTGCCAAGTTAAAATGAAAACGGTCTTAGTTCAGAAATGATTGAGGTGGTTTGCTCTAATCAAATTAAACCAGCCAAATGTTCTTTTCAAAGGTAACTGTCTACTCTGCAGCTGTATGCAAAATACCACATCAAATGTGAAAAAAAAAAAAAAGAAAAAGAAAAAAAAAAAAGTGATAGAATTCTATCCTTACAGTACAGCCCTGGCTCCACAGATGAAGAGAAACAAAAGCACCAGCGCAGCTAGGAATTACATTCACAGAAAGCTCCTAGAAATATGCTAACTTAAGAAACAGTGAACAAAGTACTGAAATTTCCGGTTTAAAATTAATTGATTTTAGGGAGAAGGGAATTCTCAGACATTGTTAAACAGCAACAGACACCTTCAGTTATTTATCATAGTGACCACACTTCAAATAGATATTAAAAGACTAGCCAAAGCTTCACACAAAAGAGAGGAAAAAAAAAATCACATAGGCTTTTCTATTCTATTTCTCACTTCCTTTCTTTGTCTCTATCAAAATATGTAACATTCTGCACTGATTGATGCAGCAAAAGTCCAAACTCAACAGGTTTCATTTAAACTCAGCACAATTTGTCTGCACTAGAACTGAGTTTTCAATCATTAAAATGGGAAATTCCTGCAAAGATGAATTCATATGCAAGTAATTTGTTTTCTTTTACTAAGAAAAGATCAGTCACCTGTTAATGATAATCCAGAGTGTTAACCAGCCAGTGTTAGTATAAATGCTTTTAAAACAGTATGGAAGTTATTGTTAAGTTTATAAATTGTTTGCTGGGTATGTCATGGCAAATCTACCCTCGGGCAACTCTACCATTATCAGCAAATTGTCACATTCCAGTACACTCTGTATTTAGGTATCCAAAATCGTCACCTGGTCCTTAAAATTATGTGGGATGTTTCTTAGGCTAGAGACCTATCTTCTTCTAAAACCCTAAAATGACACCTAAAGCATCATATGGAAGAGTTTGTTACTACCCATATAAAATATTCTTGGTTCCGTCTAAAGACGGATCCTAATGCTGTTAGGATTCTACGGCCTGATTTTAAAAGGATTATTTAGCGGGATATTTCCTTGTGAACTTATTCTAAGGATAGGACAAATTAGATTTTCAAAGTCTAAAGGTAAATAAATAAATAGGAAAATCAATACAGTAACTTGGATGCAGATAGTACTTTGAAACAGTTTGGAAATCAACGGTCACATTTCCACTC
The DNA here is from genome assembly GCF_963210335.1 of Falco punctatus. Taxonomy (NCBI): domain Eukaryota; kingdom Metazoa; phylum Chordata; class Aves; order Falconiformes; family Falconidae; genus Falco; species Falco punctatus. The sequence continues at coordinate 76,456,542 of NC_137583.1, forward strand.
TCTGATGATTATCTCATCAAAAGCTTCCCAAATGGAAAATGTCAAAGTACATGATGGAAAAAAACACTCCTTGGAAAATTCTAAAGTGGTTTGTTTATTAAATACAACTGCTTTATAATTTAAAGGTATAGCTGGTAAATAATCATACATGCGTAATCTAAAATATTTTTCAGAATATAAGAAAAATATATGAAGAGCTGCTATAGGAGGGGAAATTTCCTCTCTTCTGAATGAAAAACACAGCTTATTTATATATGTATATGGGCACAGTTATCTTTCAATAATTTGTTAGCTCATTAAGAATCAACTTGTTCAGCAAAAACTGGAAAACAACTGGATTTCATACAAAGAGTAAAACCAAAATGCTTTATATACAACTGCAAAGTTTTGGAATGGACAGCAACTTCTATTTTATTTAGGGCTATGAAACTATAGAATAATTTTAAAACCTAAGACCTAAATTAAGTCAACTAAGAATTACTACAAAGACAAAACCCACCCTTGATGCCAAATTCACATTACTGCTGTATCATAACTATATAGTTATATTATTTATTCTGCATGATTTATTTTAACTTTTAACAGAAAACTGCTCTAGAAATAAGGCTTCAGTAATGTAATACATGAATATGAACCCATATCTGTGATTCATATTCTTATGTATATTGTCCCTGAACTCTGTTCAGAAAAGCGTTTAAAAATTCAGTGCATACATAATATCATAGCTATTTCTATTTGATAATGCACTTACATCTGTGCTAAACTTCAAACAATGACTTAAATCCCACCGAGTGTACCTGTACTACTCACTCAGTGCTTTGCTAAGTCACAGCCTCCAGCTCACTCTCATTCAAACACCTGCAAAGCGAGCCCTTCCCTTCTCCCTGCTCTGTTCCACACTTCAGCTGGCAGTAGGTACCAGGAAGCAAACTGGAAAGTCCCAGTTAATTTACCCTGGCCCCTGTCTGCCGGAGTGGACCATCCACTCTACGGTCCTTTTTTTTTTTTCAAGGCTCAGTTTTGAATCCTGGGCTCCATTAACCCAGGGGGTGCTGATGCTTTGCCTGGCAGTCACCGGCTGTCACCAGCAATCGTGGCGAAATGAGTCGGTTTTCCATTCTGGGCAGGACCCAGCAAGACTAGATCTCGCCAAGAAGAGCGTAGACACAACCATCCACAGATTTGAAGAAGAAAGGGAGCACTGGACATAATAAAAAATGACTAACATTTACTCACACAAAGACTGGAAACATGTTTTTTGTAAAAAGCTTAGATTTAGAATAAGATAAAATATTTTTTGAAGAAAGCTTGTACTCCCTCCAGAAACTGAATTTCCTAAGGCTCAGAAGGCTATTCCATATTCAACCCTTCCTTCCTGACATGCTCTTATCTTGCCCTGTTTCTGTCAGACCATGTATTCAAACTAAATCATCACAACCATTATTAATAAACAATTCATATGGACAGGAGGAATACCATTTATTTGCCCTGTATACATACTTATTCTGTGAGCTGTAGGGTTGCAGGCTGATGACGACAGGCCAGCATTTATTTGCAGTCACTTCACAATGTCCTCTGCCAACTTAAGAAACTTCTCCAAACCCTACCTACTACCAAACCCTGTTCAGTGTCAGCCACGTCATTCCCCTTTGCCCTCTTGCCAACAGAGAAGCCGTATTTCCAGGTAGGCCATCCTTTCGTCCCCAAGACCTTTGCAGTGTCCCTCCTTGTAGTGGCCTGTCAGTGCACGAACCATCTTCCTTCCCCCTGACCACCGCTGCTCTCCAGTCTGGAAATGCCCTTCTGCCAAGGCACCTTCACATCTGCCTTGAAGACCATCCTGTTTGTGTTAAATTGAAACTGACTCTGAAGCTCATTCAGTTTTTCCTTCTCATTTACTCATCCACCTCTGCTACCTCAGTTGACTCATCTGCCACATGAATCTCTTTAACTTTGGCAAGTTTCACATTCAGTTTCTTCTGCTTCACTCCATCCCTGCATCTTATTTTACTCTTTCTATGTGCACAGCAATTCCTATACCTTGCAATGTAGAGGTAACCATTTCTTTCTCTCCAGGTCCTGCCAGACGCCATGAGTGGTGCTACACAAAAACAAATGGTATCACACAACTCAGCACACTAGTGATCTACAAGAATGATGTCATGCACTAGAAGTTTAACATTAGGTTGGCAGAACAAGGAAGTAAGCAAGGAAGCAGAATTCACTGGAGACAAACACGCCCTAAAATAGAAATGTTTCACTTGATGGGATGCAACATCTCAATGACTTTGAGGAGATCATCCTTTAAACTTATTATTGGTACAGTAACAAAGCCAGCAGCCAATATCAGCATTACCACAAACTGGAAAGAGAAACAAAATTAGCTACTGCGTTTTGAAATTCTTTTTGCTCTGTGTGTTCCCATATAATTTCAGTCTAACAAACAGAACAAAGCAAACCAACTCCAAGTTCAAATTGCCTTGGAAAAGGTTAGCGAGGTATTGATGAGCTGCCACAAATATGTTCTGAATGCTCTCTCTATCAAGTTAGACAGGGAATTTTATGACACTTTTACAAAGAGACACCTTTTAAGTATAATGCAATTTTAAGCACCAAGCCATTATGCACCTCTGGGACCTTTGAGCAGCATCGAGTGCTAGCCTTTATGTCAGGGCACATGGGGGTGGGGGAGTCACAGCCTCCTCCCCCCACACTCAGGTTGCCCTGCCAAGGGAATCAGTTGATGGGCTCCATCAGGTACTTAAGTGCAAACCAAGAGATAACGGCATGGACCACTGAACTGCAAAAGCAGGGAAAAAGCAACGTGACAGTATTGCTGTACCACAGAGGGCAGTTTACAGTGGCATTTATATTTCAATCAATATAAAACAACATAAACCTTTGAACACAGCATAACTGTGCAAATACTCCAAACTGCTGGGTTTCCCTCACACTGATCTCTACACCAAAAAACCTGAGGAACAGAGTCGTGCTTCCAGCCAGGTGGATCATTCTGTTGAACCCAAATCCAATTACCTGCTGCATCTATTCTGCAAGTTAACGGAAGGACAGAACTAAGATTTTTAATTCCTTATTATATGATAATAATTACTTTGAATGGCAAGATTTCTGACACTCATATTTGAATTAACAATCCAGATTAGATTATATTCTAAGAGATTATATTCAATATGATTTTGGTTATTTTAAAATGGAAGACTTACTAACCCATAAAATACTAAAAGAGTTGTATTTTTCAGATAACTATGAGCCAGATAGCAAAAATATACAGCTTTGTAGGTTTGTTCTATTTGCTTAAGGTTTAACAGTATAAAACCTATTAAATATATATTTGGTAAAAAATTACAGTATTCTGTCTTTTATATCACCTTCCCAGAGTGCAAATTTATAGTTTGATGGACGATTAACATTAGGGGAAAATTATTCATCTGATTACCAGCAGGAGAGAGATAAAATGAACAGAATATATTGCTGAATTTAGCATTATAATCACAAGAAGAATCTTTACAGATATATTGCAACAGGGAATACTTCCAGTTTTACACACAGGAATTTCCTGAATCTAATATGTCATTTATTCCTGGCAAAGTCTGTCCTTTGTCTACATATATTTCATTTTTCCCAAACAGAACAGCACTAAGCTACATAAGTGCTGGACCAACTTTTGCCAAATTTAACTACTGTGTATACTAAAGCTTTAGTAAAGCATTACATCTTCTTACCTGAAAGATGAGCTAGAGAAGAACCTTCATCATCCTACCAGTTACAAAGAACATTTCAAAGCCTGTATCATACCTCATTTCAGAGCAAGTCACAGTAAGATTTACTCTTGAAGACTCTATTTTTGACTTCGTTTTGTGAAGATAAATAGAACAGAGTAAGATGTCCTGATGGAGGGGAAATCTATACAAGGGCAAATGTGAACAGGAGATCATTTTAAGCACATAGAAATAATTATTTTAACTGTATTCTTCCCACACCTTTCTGTATACTATTTTTGACAGTCTTACAAAATTTTAGGTCAGTCCTCCAGGCCTTATTTCCATCGCACCCCAGAGACTTCCACTACCATTGCTTTTCTGACCAAGATTAGACTGCCTTTTGCTTCTTATCTTGCACCTTGTTTTGCTTTATTCTGCAGTGGTCTTATCTAACTTCACTATCTACCATTGTAAAAGCAACTGTGTTGTCAAAAATGCATCTCTTCATTGTATGAATATGGAATCGATAGACTTGGAGAGAATGACCACAAAACAAAGCTCTCCTAATCAGCAAGCAGTAGTATGGAAAAATACTCTGATCAAAATTATTCTATGCTATTTAGACATTTCTACTTTATGGACAAAATTCTCTTCCATCCCTAATGCCAAGCACTGGAAATCAATTTTGGCTCCAAACATCTATCAGGATTTTAGGGGAAGGGCATCTACAACCACTACGACAAACCTGGGCTGCAGCTGCAATGCTGGCCCGGCATCCTGGCTCCATGACCAACAAAGCCATGGAGCCCTACCTCTGCCTAGCAAGTGCTGGGTCTTTTCCTTACCAAACTATTCATGTTCAGCACCACTTCATGAAGACGGAGAAGCCCTGGAGTGCTGAGCTCCTCACTAACATCTGGAGATGCCCAGACCTACCATCTGAGGTCATGACATTCAGCACAAATCCATGTGGCCTGTGATTTCTGCCATTGCAGTCAGCTGAGGCCAGAGCACCACAGCTGACCCAGGGAGCGTGCGGCTCATCTGTTTGAAGTGTGTCTAAATTTTGACTCACAGAATGACTCTCGGTCTGCACTGAGAGACTCAGGCCATTACTCAGAGGTAACAGACTCAATATTACTTGCAGTTCTCACTTTTTTCTCTCAGGCTAGTTGCCTGTAATATTCAGAAAAAAGCTAGACATCCCCTCAAATAAAAATACCCCCCCCCCCCCGATTTCAAATATTTGTGTTGTTACTCCAGTACTCTGAAAATGATGTACATTTTGATCCAGTATGTAGATGATGAATTTGACATTATTTTTATTTAGTAGCCTGGCCATGACACCAGCTTCCAGAATGCATGCCCAAACAATGAACATTTTTGTGAGCATAATATGTTCAATAATTAAGTACAGCTAGGTCAGAAGATCTACAGTTTTAAGCAGCTTTTACAGTACTTCCTTTTCTGAGTATATTTACATAATACAAAAATAGACCTTTAATTTCAATAAATTACAAAATCTTTTACTGTATTTTGTAACGGAACTGTGGCATTTAAATATTTTCAAATAATCTTTGATTATAAGGTTATGATTTCAGTCACTCTAAAGTGCTACTTACAGCTTCATCTGCATTAAAAACATGCACAAAAGTGGCGAGTTTTTAAATAACATCCCTCACATTTTAGAAAAGATAATGGTTGAAATTGCTTCTTACGTTCCCCTGCCTTTTTGTGGAAAAAGGTGAGCAGCCGAGGTCCCAAGCATCCTGATAAATCACAGACTAAACCCTTGCATCTGAAGTTCTGCTTATGGCAAAAGGTACAGGCTTCATAACACAACTATGAGGACCTGGAACACACTTCAGAGATTTTTGTGTTGAAACTACATTGCCGTATTGCTGGTTGAAATAGTTACTGCTTGCAGAAAATGAATTTTCATTCAAACTTGTAAAAAGATTTTAAGCTTCAATGTATTTATGCAATGCTATGTTGAGCTTGTACTGCACTTAAACCCAAGCAAAACAAGCCTACAGCTGCACAGTCATTTCATCAAATAGCTCTTTGGAAACCAAGAGTTTTATTTTCATGATTTTGCTGAATTCAGGATTAGAAAGCTCTCAAAAAAAATCTTCTATTTTATACAGAAACATCTCAATGGCAGAAAAATTCCTAAATATTATGTTGAATTATTCTCAAACAAGGTTTACAGTTTTCAAATACGCAAATGACTAAACCTGGACAACTAAATCCTCATTTACTCTCATAAATTATTGGGATGGATTTCAGAGATTTTGAGAACTCTCAGCTATCCCTCTACTGCCAAGGAAGGACTTTGTGTGCAGTCCTCTGTAAACCAAGCCACTCGATTCAGTGATCAACATGCTGTCCACATGAAATGCCCCCACTTCTGAAATTTATTGACTAAGCCTCTGGCATTACTAGGTGCCAGTCAAAATAATGGTTGTTAATCAAATTGTGGATTTGCTTGATTAGCAATGGAAAACTGTGAGCTGCAGCCTGTATCCCATTGCTCACTGCAGTGAGACTGATGGCGTGCACTCCACTATCAGTATTTCAGAATACACATGCTTCGCCTATTCAGTTTAGACAGAAATATAAATGCACTTCGCTGCCTTGAGATGAACAAAAAAGAATTAAACTCTAGCTATTCACTTTTCTAGTTTAAATATTATTCTCTTGTCTCACCTTCCCTCTCGCAACCACTGTAAATCCCCTCACCTCAGACCCTAAGACAGGAGGATCACAGCTACAAGATGTTCTGATGGTCACCTCTAACTTCAAACAATCTATTTATCTAGGACTTAAAGAGTCTTGGTGTTAGTGAAGTATAAAATACTTTCCTCTTGCTATGCGTGTACAGTAACATAAATAAGAGGAAATATCCTTGTTAATACAGCACCATCAGCATGATGCTGACCAGCTTTGAATCATTGCATACTTGGGTATCTGCAAAGTGAAGCTTACTTCTGAAAGTTCATAATATTAATTAAAGGCGCTCACAGGCTGCTGGAGGTTTCCACCTACAGAAAAATGTAAGAGGTTACAGTAGGGCCAGCCTTACCATCGAGAGAATCTGTTCAAGAACGCAGGTTATTTATCCAGGATTTATGCTACCGACATGAGAGAAAGGACATCCTGGGGCCATTGCCACCATTGTGCAAGCAAGGCCTGATGTCTGTACTGTTGCACTCTTGGTAGTACAATCATCAGTACGTGGTGAAATTAGCACCAGCCAAACAGTATTCAACCATAAGTTCACCTGCAAAGCTTAAAGTTTTAAGCTGTTACTTCTCTTTAATACAGTAACCTACAACTCTATAAAAGCATCTAGAAAGGTAGAACGTACATTCTGCTACCACTTTCTTCTTTGCCATGTTGATAATGAATAGGGCTATATAGAGAATTAAAAATCAGCTACAGCTGGCAGAACTAATACTTGAGACAAAACCAGGGAGACTTTTTTTTTTCATTCTCTCTTATGCCTGAGGAAATAGTGTATATATGGCTCCTTGCCCATCCACTCAAACACTTAAGTCACACACCTATGCCTCTGGAGATGGGTGTTTGTGTGTGTGGGAGGCAATGCACAGGGATGAGGTGAGGTCTGGCAGGCAGCGCCGTGGCCTGCTGAAACCTCAAACCTCACTTCATGTACGCAGTTCAGCGCTCCCTTCATGCACAAACCCAAACTAGTGTCCAGTCCATTTATGTACCCAAACTCTCGCTCGCCCCATTTATGTACTAACACCAGGCCCCCACTGACCGGGATGCCGCCTGCCCCATTTCCTCACCTGACCACGTTGGGGTGCTCGAACGTCTCCAGGTGCCTCAAAACTGCCACCTCTCGGATAGTGGACAGCGGCATCCCCTCTTCACTGGTCTGCACCCGTACTCGCTTCAGCGCAACAAAGCGACCTCCATTCTTCAGGTCTCGGGCTTTGAACACCTTCCCGTAGGCTCCTTCCCCGATCTCAGCCACACATTCATACTGCTGGTCAGCCAGGTTTGTGCTGTCCTTATCCATGCTGGCGCTGCTCCTCTTCCTCCTGGGCTCCAAGGGCTTCGGGGTGGCTCTTAGTCTCACTTGCTTTCTGAAAACTAGTACTTTGCTTGTGTCGCAGATAGGCCACACGCTTGGTACCTCTGCCAGAGGGGCAGTAGGAAGCTCTTGCCCTCCTGTTCTCGTTCCCCTTCTGTACAAGCCTCAATCGGTCTCCTCCTTTGGCCACCAGGAATTATCATACAGTCTTTGGAAGCATTGTCTGTGTAAGATCTGGAGGACAAACCAAGCAAGAAAAGTGAGTTTAGTTCACTTCATTACTTTCCATTGTTCAAAACCTGAGAAAATTAAGCTAATATAGTAGGTAGCTATAAGCAAAGAAAAAACATGATGCAAAGGATGATGTGGACCACCAGGATGACACATGTACTGCCGTCCCTACATGGCTGATACAACACTACAAAGTTATCATGGTTTGCACAGAAGACTACAACACACAGCTACACAGCAGCCGCCACTACTGAGCAATGGGCTGCATATGATGACCCTGTGAGACACGGGTGGTGGGGCTGGCAGGGCTGAGAGGAGGATTGCAGGACTCAAAGGTTTCTTCAGTGCATGTGGTGGAGTCTTGGAAATATATCCCATGCTATATTACTGTTACTTGTTTGTAAATAGCAGCATTTGGAAGTTTCAGCCTTGATCTACTCTCCCCAGTGCTAAGACCTTCGTGAACACATCACGAGAGACATGCTCCTGCCCCAAAGTGCCTGTGGGGAGGAGACACACGTATATATTTAAATGATGATAATAATATGTTACCAAGCAGTGTGTGCCGAGATAGACTCAGCAATGTACACTTCAGCAAACTTGTTAGCATGCAAGCATTTTGGCTGTGGACACCGCTGCCACTGGATAAGTGACTGGCAGTTCCTTACAGCGCAGCACGATGAAAGATGGTCTTCAGGAAGAGCTCGCTCTGCTGTGTGGTGCATGAGGCAGGAGAGCAGAGGCGCTTCTTTTGCATCCACTTTCATCCGCACTGCCTGCAGGACTGCGGGCAAAGCCTCTCCCCTCACAAAAGCTCCACACCAATCCTCTCCCTTCCCCCTACCCCTTGGTAATATAACGATATCGGGACCGCCGGGGCTGCAGCCCTCTCCTGCACTGCATTTTTACCGTGCGAGGATGAGAGCCCCCGACGGCTCAGTCGGCGACCCCCTACCCCGAGCCCACGCACACAGCCGGCGGTGCGGTGCACACGTGTGCTGACCGGCCGCCTCAGCCGCAGCTGAAGAGCAGCCCGCTGGCAACCTGCGCCCGCCGCCCTGCCCCGGCCGCACCACCTCGCCTCAGACCTCAGCTGCCACCCCCGGAGCTGCCACCGCACCGCGGCCCGTCCAGCGGGCAGCCCCGCGCCCCCGTATCCCCGGGCGGCGCCGAGCGCGCCCCGCCGCGGGGGACACCTGCCCCGCAGCCCCCGCCGCGGCCGCCCGCGCCCAGCCGGTGCGGAGGGCGCCCCCGGGCGGCGGGAGCGCCACCGGCGTGTGCGTGGCCCCGGGGCGGCGGGCCTGCCTCAGCGCGGCCGCTGCGCCGGGTGGAAAGTTACCGCTCGCCCTCCCCGGGCACGGCGGCGTTACCGGGGTGCCCCCCGCCCCCCACCCCCCGGCTCGGCACCGACCTCCCCTCCGCGGGCGCCCCACACGCGGCGGGGGGTGGCGGCGGGGACGCGCGGCGAACCGCGTCCCCCCCGGCTTCCTCTCAGGGGACGGAGCGGGGGGCCCGGCTCGGCCGCTCGGCAGGACGCTGAGGGGACCTCCCCGGCGGCTCCCCAGGAGGGCAGCCCCCTCCCCCGCGGCCCCCTCCGCGGCCGCCGACACGGAGGGCGCCCCCGCGCCGACCCCGAGGCGGGTGCGGCGGCAGCGCGGGGCGAGCTGCCCCCGGCCCCGGCCGCCGAAGGGACGCGTCCGCGGTGCCGTCTGCGGGGGCTGCGCGGAGCGGGCTCCCCGGGCCGGGCGGGGGGGCGGCGTGTGGGCCACGCCGCTGGGGCCGGCTGCGCGGAGCACATGGGCGCCCCGCGTTACCTGGTGTGCGCCACGGCCGCCTGCACCGCCACCAGATCCCCAAATAATCCTCAGCCCCGGGGGGGTGGGGGGTGGGGTGGGGAGGGAGGGGATGAGTCCTCCCTAAAACAAACCTCCCATTGAGCGAGGCGGGGTGGAGAGCCGGCCCGGGGTCTGCCCCTTCACATGGCGATGTCTCCGGCAGGTCCCGGCAGCGGCCGCCCGGGCCACACAGGTAGCTGCTCCGCGGCCCGGCCGCCCTCGGCTCGCATCCTCCTGCCGCCGCCGCCGGGCTGCACCTTGGCGCAGAAGGCAGCTCGCACTCGTCCCCCAGCCCGCTCCTCCCGCCCCCACCCTGCCCGGGCAAAGCGAGAACGCGAAATGAAAATCGCGGCCGGCGGCCCCCGGGGAGCTGCAGCGCCGCGACCGCAGCCCCGCCGGCCGCAGCCTGCCGGTGCGGGGCTCGGGCACCGGCCCTCAGCGCTGCCGCTGCTCCGCGCTGCCCCCGGCGCCGCGCCGCGCCGCCGCTCCTCGCTCGCTCCCTCGGCCTCTGTTCAGCCTGGGAGCAGCAGCAGCTTGCTGCCTCCCCCCACCCACCCCCCCGCCCCAACCTTTTTTTTTTTTTTTCCCCTTGCTTTCCCACGCTGGCTGAATGTGACTTGACCCCGTTTCAAAAAAGTTTGACATAGTGCTTCAACATTTCCGCATTCCTCCCCGACTACAAAGGCTGCAGCCGCCTCCTTCTGCTTTCTGTCTCTGCTCTCTGTCTTCACACTCAATGAAATCCTTCATGTGCCTCTGCCAAAGGCAGCCGCATACCGCAAGGGTCGCCGCGAGCGCCGCGGCCAGGCATGGCCAGGGGCGAGGCGCCCCGGGGGGTCCCGGCAGGGCCCGGCCCCGGCCCCGGCCCCGGCCCCGGCCCCGGCCCCGGCCCCGCCGCCGCGCTCGGAGCTGCACGGCCGCGGGCTCAGCCGGCTGCGGCAGCACTGAGAGCCTGGCTCCCTCCTAGGGTTCAGTGCGCAAGGCGCTGGGAAATAACCCTTTTGGGGTTCGGGGGGTTTCTTCCCATCCTGGGAAATAACCATACGTTTGTTTTTTTTTCTCCAGAAAAACACAGATTTTTCTGGGCTGTTTTGCTACTTTTCATTTTACAGAGAGCGCAGGACTCCGGCAGGAAGTCAGCGCCCATGAATGCTTTCGGGAAGCATCAAGAAACTTCGCTGCTGAAGAACCCCCCCAGCAAAGTCTTTGCCCCGACAGGCTTGCAGCCGGAGATGGAGGGCGCAGGGGGCCGCAGAGGGCAGGGTGCGTGGAGGAGCTGGGCATATAACCAGCCCCTTCTCTGATGTGCACAACATTTTGTACAGAGCTGATTCCTACTGAAACTGAAATTCAGCGCAGAAAAAAATAAATATCATAAAACAGATACCGATCTACTCCATCTCCATGGGGGAAACCAAATATCTGGAATGCCCAATTCCCAGTTCTCCCAGCTGTTACCCTCCGACACATGCTTTTCTGGACCTCAAGGATGATAATGGTCCATCTCCATGACCAGATCTTATGGTAGTTTAACTGGGAGGGAGTGGACCCAGATCCCCTCCTACAATGGGAAATGAAGTGTAAGCAAGTGGGTTTATAACTGAAAAAGTGTATGTCAAGGACGTGGCATCATACACCGATTTAGAAAAACTAAAAAAATTAGATATAATACTGTACGAACTAAAAGAATTCATATCAGAAAGAAGCGTATAATATAATCACTCTATCTGGACTCACAGTGCTACTGAGCATACATGAAATCCTATAGCTTAAATAATATTTATTTTCCTTGCTTCAGAACTGACCCCAGCAATTCCACATGCCCTTTCTATTTCTGGGAGGTTTAGAAGCAGCACCTGGGGGGCTGGTGAGGAGAAACTGGCTGAGAGCAGAAGGGAGACCTCTGATTTCCCCTGGAGAAAAGAGGGAGCTGGTACCACTCATATCTTCAAGGAAAAGGCCAGTGGCATGTGAGTGTTTGCAGGAGACCATGCATACTTTGCAAGAACTCTAATTTATGCTCATAATATATTTTAGTTTAAATCACAGAAATTCCTCTACAACTTCTGAAGTCCATGATTTATCAGAAAAAGATGCTGAAGTTAATGGCAACCCCCCATAACCTTTACTTGCGAAAGTGTCAAGGATTCAAATACACAGATCAATTATTTTTTTTAAGATGTGAAAAATCACATCATATTACAAAGTTCATGTGCACATACAGTACCTATCTCCATTTCTCTGTTTTGTAACATTTATGGTTTTCTCAAATTTATCTTCCTTCCTTCCTTCCTTAACCCAATAATACATAGGCACCTGTAACAAGCTCGGTACAGAAAACCCTCCTCAGGTTCCAGGGGCATTAGCTGTCTTGCTTTACACGTAGAAGACTTCACTTTTGGGGAAGGAGAAGTGAAGTCTTGGTTGCTGTCTCCCCCTGAAGATCTCTGGTTATTTAAACTTCAGTCAGACCCTGGGAACTGCTGTTCCCCAGGAGGGACTGGGGGCACCGGGTCCTTTGGCCAGGTAAATGTGCAGCTTCACATTCAGGATGAACATGGAAGGGAGATTTCAGCAGTCCCCTGACATTTACCTCTGTGCTCAAATGTGCTGATTTATCACCCTTCTGATAAACCATGTTCAGCAAAACCTCACCTTTTCATCCCATATTCTCCCAATATTTGGGGGAAGTATACGCAATGGTTCTGTCCTTTAGAAATGTTTTATGCTGCCTTTGTGGTGATGTCAGTAAAGATTGCCATGGGAGATTATAATCCTCGTGCTATCAAACTGAACGAATTTAATACATAAAAGTGCCACATAGTTAATGTGACTTTACATTATCCTCAGATTTTTTTCAGGAACTTTTTCAAAAAATGATGTGGCTATTTTTTTCTTTCTTTCCACCCGAATATCAGATTATCAAACTATGTTGTCACCTGAAATACAGAATTAAAAGAAGATACACAAACCTCTAAAATGACCTAAACCAATTTTCTTAATTTTCTTTATATTCAGGTGAAGTGATTTCAGGAAAAAATTTCCAAACATGATTAAATATAAACATCAGCTAAAACAGTTGATACTACAAATAATTTGTTGTAGAGGCTGAAACTACTTACCTGAATTGTCAGAATTCTTTGAAAATATAAAATCCACTACATTTGTTTTGAAGTTCAAGGTCAAGAAAATATTTCAAACAGTATGTATTTTAGAATAGTTATAAATCATCAAAAATACACTTTCAATAAAGTGTTTTTTTCTTTTCATCACAACCTGTAGAAATGTTTAATCTTTTGTTTTCATGAAAGCAACATTCTATTGATTATCATTTCTGATTTAAAATAGGCAACTATACATTTATGTTTTATCAACAATAGAGGTTTCCCCATAAAGAAATTAATAAATCTCTTATTTCTTTTATAACTGAAAACATTTTAATTATTAGAAATTTACAGCTATTTTGAGAAAATAATGTTTTAAGAAGCTTATTAAATATTGTTATGAAATGAATTCTGAATACCATTTGTTGTTAATTCTAAACTTACTTAATTCTAAAGTATTTTTTGTTCTGGAAAAACACAAGTTTGCAAATGTGTATTGAAAGAGGAAGAAAAGAAATTTCTTTCTACATCACTGTTTTCTGATTTTACATCAACTGTTTCTTTGTGAAAAATATGTTTCCCAGTATTTTTCAATTCCAGTATTTTTAATTCTAGTAATTTTTTTTAAAATCACAGCGAAAGAAACAACTTATACGGAAATGCATTTAAAGAGTAAAATTCTAATGCATTATTTGAATTGAAATTAAAGTGCAAACAAACTCTATTAAAACTAAAAAGAAATTATGCTACATGCTGTATATAAATTATTTTCATAAAATGAGGTCTGTAATGTTTTGCTGGAAATAATGAATAAGCCAGTGGTGTGGAAATGGATAACAAGCAATTACCAGAATGAGTATAAAGCAGTTGATTAAAATAAGCTGGTAGTGGTGGGCAATACCAAGAAGTGTGATGAATAGACTAAGACTTTCAGAAAGGATGAGACACAGTGTATTGTTTTGCTTTGCGCGTTTTATCTGTGTTTTGGGAACAGCTGAGCTTCTGCTGGGGATTCACAGTTTGACCTTACAAGAAATCTTCTACTAAACAGCATGAAACTTCCTTTTCAAAGTACAGATTTTCAGAAAGCTTTTGGAAAATAGTTTGCTTTGATTATGGTGTTATTACTGGGTTTTGTTTGTTCATTTGCATCTTCAGTCACAGTTATTATGATTTTTAACTGATTTTTCTGTCCATTTATCCTCAAGAAAACACCTGAACGGATGTGCGAGCAACTATCGTTATAGTAGAGAGACTATTGTCAACTATAGTGAATATGAATATTTAGAACCTGCAGCAGCAAGAAATTGTTTTTAAATGGTAGCATAAACCATGCCTTTTTAGAAGTTCCCTTTAGCAACCTGAAAGAGGTTTTATAAACAAAACAGTATTTATACTCTGTAGAAAATTATTCCTGAAAAGATATTTCAAATATCACATCTCATACTGAACTTGGGAAATAATTACTTTCACCTATCAATACCTGTGTTATAGATGTGTGGAAATGGACTGTAAATATATGCTAAATATTTTAAGCTACTTTTAATGAAGCATAGGCATAATGAGAAATGTGATATAACTGAACACTAAGAATTAATTCCAATGTGAAATATTAAATTTTTTTCAATCCGTACCTTCTTAGATAGTTGAACAAAGACACAACAAAAATCTAAATCATATTTACTGAAAAGTAATTCATTAACATCCCCATAATGTGTTAACTAATTCAAATGAGAGAAAATACTGTCTAATCCATGTACAATGTATGCAGCCACTGCCTAATTGGCAGTGATTAAGGCATCTAAGCCAATTACAGTATGAGGTTTAGTTTATTTTTCTTTCAATAAGAGCCTTTGTTTATAGCAGATAATTTTATGTTTTACAAATTGTATCTTTCCATTATTACAGCAATAAACTGTACTGCAGGGCTGTTGTTTCTTAGTACAAAGAACCATAACATAATGTTAGGCATTTAAGCATATGCATATTTCCCCATATTTGTTTGTGTATGCTTTAGTAATTGCCAGTCGCAGGAGTGGCCAAGAAACGTGCCATGTGAAAAGCATGCCTACAACTAACACAAGCCTGTTTGCTCCGACAGTCTCTGAATACTCCAAGGAATGCACCTGAGTGAATCCACCTGTCGTATTTTCTTATCCAGCTCTGAAGGCAAGAGCCAGCAAACTTCCTTGGCTTTCTTCAGAAAGTTGACTTTGGGGGATTATTATGTGATGGAAGATCAAGGACAAAATGTATACCTAGTGTCAAGAAAACGGCTTGCGATTTGTATTTGCACAGTTCCCTCGAAGCTTTAGCTAGGAGCTGGGTCCCCTCTTGCACTCCATGCTATGCAGCATCACACTGAAAGGCAGTCTGCACCAAACTGCTTGCAGGCAGAGTCAGGGAAATGGAAGGGTAGAGAAGGGAAAAGATTCACTGAAAATCACACCGCAGATCAGTAACAAAAAAATAGAGCAAGAAGATGGAGTTTTCTGGATCCCTGATCCTAGGATCTAGCACAAGGGTAAACAAACCGTGGCATGCTTGCTGCAGATGGTCTCCAAGGTGGTGGGGTCCCGGTGGCATGCTTTATGCCATGGGACTGGCAGCCAGGCTGTGCCACGGTGGAAGCTGCTAGGTAATCCAAATCCCTAACAGGAATGACAGCGAGGAAGCAAGCCAGCGGGGTCTGCTGAGATGGGCACTGGCAGCTCATCCTGGGACCCCACGGCACGCAGCACAAGGTGGGACTCCCAAGAAGCCAATGCCATCTCCCATCTGTGGTCCCTTGCTGGCACACTTCCTTTCAGCCCAGAGCGCTGAGCTGAAGGGTATCTGTCTTGGCCTCAAGATTAAGATTTTTTTGGAATGGGGCTCATAGGGGCAGAAGTATCGGCCACCCTGAAGCTGGCAATAGCCAACAGTTGAGGGACACAGTAGGAAGGGACCTGTGTTTTATTTTCTTTCAAGTGTTTTCCCTAATTTGCAGTCATTGCTCATTGGCATTCTATCCTAGACTTCTTTATAGGGACACTTGGCATGGGCAAGATTCTTCCCTCTTCCTTTCTGCTCCCTTCATTTGTTTTAGTGGCTTTTACATCTGCTTCAGGTAAGTGTATTTATGTTTGTGCATGTGTATTCAGTGGATGGCCATATCTTTTTTTCTTCACGCCTTTTGTAGAATGCTTATTCGTAATCTCTGTTTTCTACCAGTGCAGGGGAGAAGCAGAGACAGATCTTAAGCTGTGAAAACTGATGTTGTCCATGGAAGCTTTCAAAGAAAACCCTGTTTGATTTTTACACCACAATCCTAAACGTTTTGTGTCATTCAGGTCTTAAAAAATGACTCACAATATGACTTGTTTTAGAGCGTAGCTGTGATCAACAAAGTTGGTCACAGAAAACAGGACTTTACCCAACTGATCTGGCCCTGAGTAAACATAGTCTTATCTGTTAGTAACAGTGACTAATATAAGATTTTATAATTTTTTCCTCTGTTAGTGTTTCACAGAAAGGGAGCAGACTTTGAATGTAGATAATGCATAGATCAAGTTCTTAAACATGTTCCAGTTGTGGGTTTCCTTCTGTCATGCAGAAAGAACTTACCTTATCCCAGAGCCCACACGGCATTTAACTGGTGGGTGGCCAGTAATCCTTTTTTGCGCTGCCCTTGGGAATTAATCAAATTTGATCTGGAGATCACCAGTTCACCCAGAACACCAGCATGCCATCTGCATAGTCCCATTTTGGAGAGCCATGGCATATTTGTTCCTGCTTAATGAAAAATACAGTGATGTTTGTCGTAGTGTGCTAGAAAAACTGGTGTATGCGATAGGAACATGCCCAAAGTATGATATCACTGTAAGTTAATGAGCATTTAGCCAGTAAATCAAATAGAAACAGGACCACATGCAATCTCTTGTGTCAGCCAGTAGAAATAAATGTAATGAAAATTAAGCTGAAATTATATAGCATTTGACTACAGAAAAAAATGAATAGTGCAAAACTACTGGGAGCTGGTAAGAAACTGCTGCTCTAAAGCACCAAAGAAGCACCATGCCACAACAGTCAGGTGATGGAGGGGATAAGGAATGGCTGCCATTCAGCAGCTGCAATAGGGAGCTGTGTTTTATTATGTAGAAATACCTGAGAGTTACGTTGAATCATAGGTTAATTTGTATGGGTTTATCAGGTCTATGCTGTTTATTGCTCTATATCAAGAAACAATTGGCTTAATTTACTGCACAGGTCTACGTTAGGCATTAAAAAACACCTTCTGAAGACAAGCACATAGTTAAGAGCAAGTATTCTAGCACAAGGTCGGACAACCACAAGAGGGAAACATCTTTGGGAATGATCCAATTTTGCTCCAGAGAACAGGGATGGACTAGGTTATTCTGAGATCATCTCCCTTCTAGCTGTATGCATTTCTGATTGTCTACCATTCCTGAGTACACAGACAGTAATTATAAGCATCAACAACAGCTGCCATAGAATGCATTAACGTTTTGGATAGAAAGTAATTTTATATATCCTGGAAAAGCACTGGGAACATGGAAAACCTGTAGCTAACTGCTCTCTAACATGTAACAGCAAGTGTTTGATACTGATCATTCTGTCTACACTGCCACATCAGTGACCCACCTGTTTCTTCCCAGTGAGCTGGTAAATACATAGCAACAATTTGGAAAGGGGAAAACTTGGTCTGCCTTACACGGTTCCATGGATTAGAAAGCTGGGATAAGAAGGAAGACAAAACTTTAAGAGCAACCAAAATTAGTAGTAATGACAACAAATTATAACAGCCAGTGTAATTTACCTGTGTTTGGCATCCAGTGATGCCACTTCTGTGTAAACTGTAATAAATGTTGAGTACAATGCTGCAAATGTTGGTAAGTCAATATGCTTACCTATCACATCATGTATTTAAATTAGAAACTCTATTAGATAAAGATATATATTTCCACATCATATATATTACTCTGCCTACAAAACTGACTTTATTTTTCTTATCTCTATGGAGTTATACCTATGTAATGTTGAAGGAACAGTTGCCTTTTTGAGTGTCATGGAGGCTGCTATGGATTCTTCATTTTACCCTAGTGCCGTAGGGCCGGAGCTAATGTCTTCTGCAAAACAATTCCTTCCATGTTACCCATGGCATAGACTTAGAAATAAAGTGCTATTGAATCCAAATTGTCACTCTCACTGTTTTTATTATACTGCACATTTGTGTAGACCTCAATATTTCTATAGTAGGCACAAAGTCAAATGTATGCTGAAGTCATGTAGATAACAGAGGCTATAAAATGTTGTTGTCTACTGTTTTAATGGAAAATTGGACTTTGCAAATAGCGGGCAGGTGTGTTTTTCAATATAGAAGCACTTCTGCCAGTTTTCTGTAGAGTATGTGATCTCATTGCACATGGATTTACATGCATAACTTCTATTAAAATCAATCAATGTTACTTGCATAAATGCCCTTGCTTGTCCATAGTAATAATATATCCCTTAAGGCTGCAATACAGTTTAACCTGTTTAGTAAATGTAATGTAATACTATAGTATGAAAAAGACTTGGGAAACTAATGTTAAGCATGCACTAACTCATTTTAGGAACATTCCAGATTCATAAATACATGAGCTGTTTATTATCCACACATACCAGAAAGCTTCTATCAAATATAATTATGCAGGAGATTATGTACAATGGATGCCTGCCAATATTCCCTACTTGTACGGCCACTATTATAAGATGGTCAGTTCTGAGTGTGCAGTCTGGGCTTCATCAAGAGATACCCTCCTTAGGCTGCTTTAGAAAATTAATTATTTGTTTTCATGCGTGGTGCAAGCAACATAGAAAAAACCAACACTGATGTCAGGATGTCACATTTCTAATTCCTATACCAAGCAGAGGAGGTAAATGGGGGGTTTCAGGCACCAGATAATGGCAGCAGCCAATTTAAAAAAGAAGTACAAACGGCTGCACTGGGTCCAAATAAAGATCTCTGTAGTGCAGTCTGTGACAGTGGTTAATAATGTATGCCTAGGAGAAGAATTGAAGTGTAGTACTATCAGTTCCCTGCTCTATTGTTACTTTTTTGATATAAAGGGAATTGTCTGATGCCTAGAACTAGGGATTAAAACCCAAAAGTTCAAGTTCCTAGCCTTGCCTCTGCTAATAGTGCATAAAGCTGAGTAAATAAACTCTGTGCACCAGCCCAGCCATTGCTAATATGATTCAATTATTCCTGTTTCACAGGGTGAAGACCGTGAAAGTCCTACACAAGGGAGTACTGTCATTATTTATGACAGTGAAGTAAAATCATTATTTATCTCTTCCTAGCTAAGAATACCCTGAATTTTAATGGGAAATTGCATCACCTTTCAAGCGTGGGTGTATATAGGTGCACATGCGTGTACACACACAGCTCAAATATTTTGCTCTGAACAAGATCTAACATTGCTGACAAAATCTCACCAGGTATTAAAAAGAGAAGACATTAAAAGGCAAAAATAATTACCTGAGGGTTAGACTGTATAATTGCATATTTTATGATAACATAAACATATTGAAATCAAATTTAATACATTACAAAGTTATGAACAAAATTGTACAAGAATACTTGTGTTCCTTCTAAGCTGAGACCTGGGAGTGCTGCAGTACTCCATGTCAGGGCAAGACCAGGGTGTGTACAACTCCCTCTTCCTCCTCCTTTCCCTATTCTCTATGCCCCACTTTCTGCAGAAAGTAGACCCAGATTTCTGGGCTGGACAGGACCTGAACACCTTCCTGCCAGGCCGGAGAGACAGAACTCAGTGACTTACTGGGATTCCTCATTGCAGGTTGGCTTAGATTTATGTCTGAGCGATTTCTAACATCCAACTAACGTAGCTATTTTGTTTATTTATTTCCTCAAAGCTTTGCCACGTCAAAATTTACTGCACATATTTTCTAAGTACTTAGGGAAAAAACAACCAGAAGCAAGAACAGAAAGCAGTAGAGAGGTAGGTGCATACAGCCTGCTCCATCCAGCCTGCCCACTATTGGTATAAGAGGAGCTGTAACTGAAATTTTTCTAAGCCTCTCTGCTTCGCTCATTAAACTTGCCTGATCTGCTTTTATGTCACAACTGAAAACATCAACCAGATCTACTCTTTGGCATGGTTCAGAAGCGCACCTCTCCATACTAATTCTATGACTGAATGTTTCAGTTTATTCTTATATATGGCTCAATTCCAGGAAAGACTAATGCATCAAAATGTAACTTGCAAGGAATTTGAATGTCCAGATTTACAATCACAGTCCCAAAACTCCCACTCTCCTACTGCCTAAACTGAAGTAGACCAAATTCAGTAATTCAGGTTTTGCATTTGGGGATAGAGCAGTTTCCAGAAATGCCCAATAGCAATGTAGAACAAAAGTCATTAAGACAGTAATTTTAAAAATCTACCAAGAACAATAGGCTTCTCTTAAGCCTATTTGAAGTCAGAAGTTAGATGGGTTTCTTTCCATGTAAATGTTTACATATTGTTTCCACAGTCCTTGAAAGCTCTTAACGGTTACGAGTAACAGCTTTGCCGTAACACCTGCCATTCAGAGAAAACCAGGTTGTTGCAGTTAAAAACTAAAAGTGTTCTTATATTTATTGTATAGTTAGAGTACTTTCCCATACTTAAACCACTGTTTATCAGAGACTAATTATCCAAAGGATTTTATTGCAAGATAAGAATCTTATTGCAATTTTCACTTTTTTATTACATGAGCATGTGGCTAAAATACAAACACATTGCATAGGACTGCCTTTTCTCTTGAAACCACGCCTAAAGGAAAAAAAAAGTCATGCGGTACCACCGAAAATATTGCTTCTGTCAAGGTTCCTTCTATCAGCTTCAGCCTCCTTAGGAAAATGTGAATCCTTTTCTTTGCTGTTCTAAAAATGGTGTAAAATGTTGGGATCGCATGACAGATGTTTTTCTTACCATGCTTTGGATCACCAAAGAATGCATCCCCTGACTTCTTGGCCGTACTTCAGTTAAAAGAGCAGTAAAAGATCAATGTTCTCCCCCAGTGTCGTTAATTAAAAAATTGAGACAGAGCCCTGAATTAGGGAAAACTAGGAAACACCTGAAAACTATTAGATTTGGAGTATTAGGTAGAGAAGCAATGAGTTTTGGGTGCCAGAAAATGATTGTTCATACCTAACCTCAGTGTACTCTGCAAAGACGCTGTGGAGCCCTGCGAAGCTGCTAAACTCAGTAAAGGCATGGCATGAAATTTATGGGTAGGAAAATGGAGACAAAGAGACTAGAGCGAGGTAAAGACAATGGAGGACAACCTGAATTTTGCCACCTCAATCTGTGAGCTGGCTGTTCCTGCCACAGGAAAGGGAACGGCAGGGCTAAGGGACTTGGACAGGACTCTGCAGAGCTGAGCTGGATCCAGCTGCTACGATGGGAGGGAAGGGGGGGGTGAGAGGCAGAGGCGCTTGGGGGCCAGCTTGCCCAGCATGGCTACCAGCAGTGCCATCGCACCTCCTTCCTGCCAGTGGTTGTCCCCGTCTTCTGGCATAGGCAAAGCAGGCAGTGAGGCCACATTTTGCTGCATCCTTCCTCCCCTTGCCCCCTTGCCATTTTGCTGTATACTGGGCTTGTTGAATGGAAGTATTGACAAAGCTATGCCCTCCTCTCTTACTGTCTTAGTGATCTCTTGCTACTGTTTTAACATTTCTCTAGTATATATACATGCTTTCCAGGACATGAAGTATGTTCTCATCTCCCAAACACAAATTATCCCTAAGCATCAGGAACTACAATATAATAACGAGTAAAGCTGCCTTCTCGGTGATGGAGAGAAAGGGAAAGGGTACTTGTGTATATCAAAGACTCTCTCACTTTATACAGGGCCCAGCAACGACGCACTAGAGTAAAAGGAATTATTCTTGAAGAGTTTGGGTTCAGCCTGCCACAAAATTGTGCTCAGGGGAGTCTCAGACTGCAAGGAGGAGCTGAACTCCCATTCACTGAAGGCAAAGAAAGTTCAAGCCTATGCACCACCAAAAGAGGCTCAGTACCTTTTAGGACTGAACCAACAGTTAATTAATAGGGCTATTTGCATATATAGTTATGAAGTTTAAAATGTTTATGCTTTTTTAATTAGAAACCACTATAATAAGGGAAGAAGGCATAGAGCTGGCTGGAAATCTACAGACACCAGGATGCATCAAAAACGACAGCTTTTTTGTATAAGATGTGACAGCTCCTCAAAAAAAACCTATTTAAGGTTTGAGGGAGAAAAGCACGCAAATAGGATGCCTGGCTTTCAAAAGTCCTTCCAGCAGCTTGCATGAGCTTCCAGGGGAGCTGCTTGGAACTCAGAGGCTTTCAAGGACTCTAAAGATTTTAAAAAACAGGTCTATTATTTAGATGTCTAACTTGTGGGTTCTGCTTCCGAAGTCACATTTTATATCTCCATAATGGGTTGGGGACTTATTCATGCAGCAAAAGAAAGAAATCTGAGGGTAAAGATTATGGGCTAATTTCACTTATTACCCATCAACAAAATTTTTTGAGCTCATCATCTGAAAGAACAAATAAAAAGATGGACATTTAAGAGTGCAGCAACAGACTCACTGCTCAGTAATGTTGTATCAACTCTTAATAACTCAGCACAGAAAAAACACAGGAATGAAACCAGTTACTGTGGTTATTGCTTATCAGCTACACAACAATAAATTTGACTCAGCAAAGTAAGCTGTCAGGGCTGCAGACATCAGATTAAGCACACAACTGCCTTTTGCTGCAGGGTAATAATCAATGTGCAAATTTAAAATTAAACTGGAAAGTGTTTATTCTGAATGTCCATTGTGGTACTAAAAGATCAACAAAAATTACTAACATGGAGTGCCTTAGTCTTCCCATGCCCTGGACTTTGAATATTTGGAAACTGATTTTTATTTAGTTGTTCAATACTTTAGCAGAAAGGAAAATATACACTGTTCTTGAAAAAGATGGAATTTATGTGAGTTGTTCCTAAGTTTACCCATTGCGATGAATCTGTAAAATTACAGTTTTAAAATAAAGGAACAAAGTTACTGTGAATCCAGCATTTTATTTGGCAGCAAAAGAAGCCTAAAAAAGACTCCTGCAGTATATCCATACCAGTTCAGGCATTTGCAATATAGTAATAGAGCAAATTACTATCTGTCTTCCAATCGAAAACAGTATCACTGGAGATTTGTATCATACTATTTAAAAGCCTGTAACTGTGAAAGCTGAGTCCATGGGTCAACGTATGAGAAAAAAATGGATCTGGATACCCAGGCTCCCACAAGTTAAATAGGCTAGACCTTGTTGCCTCAGAAATATATGGCAATCCTAATTAATTGAAATAGGCTTTGGAAGTGCGTAAAAATAACTGAAATGGAGGAAAAAAGCAAACTTATCTTCTTTAAACCTCATTTTCCCCACTTATGCTTTAAGGTCCCTGGACTGAAAATTGAATATAAATAAATATTATTATGAAATAAATAAGCATTTTTATATATAAAGGAATAAAACCAGATCTCTAAGATGTATTCTAGCACACCAGATGCACAAGTTAACAAGGGATTTGCCATGGTTCCAAATACATGCCAGCTCCCCACTCAGGAGATGGTCAGTCCCTGCCACACTAGCAAAGACAATTTGCATCAGGCAGAGATGCCTTCAGACTTGTCTGCTTACGTGAAAGACACACAATAGTCAGATACTATGGAGAGGTCCATCTTACTGAATTCTAGCTATCTAAAATTTAGGCAGCTACTCTAAAACTGGCTGGTTTCACTCCATAGTTACTAGAGGCTAGGCACTTCCAGAGAATTATTCATACTACTGCTTTTAACTATTTTAAGGCAAGGTGACTCATGCTATAAGTATCTATCTATTTCTAAACTTAACGCTTATCTTTCAGGTTACCAAATGTAGGTGAGATGAATGCCCTTTTCAGTGTAGGGGAATGTGCCCTTCCTTAAATTGACTGTGCCTAACCAAAAACCACCACGAACGTTCTGTGCCCTCCAAGCTGGAAGGGGTGGTGATGATGAAAAGCAACTAGTGCATTTTGGGGGTGGCTGGGTAAACGGTAGGATTTAAAACAGGAAACGAACTTGAGCAGTTCAGCTTTGTAACCTTACCATTACGTGCTGAACCCTAAGCCCCTGACACCTGAGGTAGCAGTAATAAAACTGTGCTTAGGAGCTTTAAGGGTAAATTGGATCACTGGAAATTTTTAAAGATATATATAAAAAAAGGAGACTTATCATTATCTCAATGCAAACAAAACATTACTAATGGCTTCAGCCTGACAGTCTTTCAGAGCTGACAAGATACAGCTTGAAAAAACGATGCATTGATCATAACTCTAAAAACCAAACTGATTTTTTTTAAATGCCTAAAATTAAGTTATTCAGAGTAGCCTCTGGGATCCCATGCCCAAAGCTTTCCATAGTGTTCTGTTCCCTTGCCCTTTCAGGCTTCTCTCAATTCTGGGCTGTTTCTGATTTTAATTAAAGGGAAAGAATGATACAAGGTATCTTCTTTCATGAACCCCAGAAGGGAGAATGAGAATTACAAAAGGAAAAGGAATACTTTAGACTAAAGAAGTAGGGATTATGAATTACAGGAAATATACTATTATATTAAATATTCTTTTAAATCAGCATGGTTTGTTTCTTATCAAAGGCTTACTTTTAGTTCCTAGTGCTACTAACTACCTTTTGAAATGGATGCCAGGACTCTCCATTCTTTTCAGATTTGTTTGTTTTACCCAGGGGTGGGAGATTAATGTCAGAAAACAGGAAAAAATACTTTGCCTCAAAGTGTGCCAAATACTAGCACTCTATGGGCAAAAATCTGTACTGATTAAATTTTAGGCAGATCCACTGACTGCAGTAAGAGTTGGAATGAGTACAGCTCAAAAGTTGGCTTCATGTAATATAAGAAGGGAACTTCTTTTGATTTGTACCTATTTCCATAAAAAGTGTGAATTACAATAACCTGTGGCAATTAGGTTTAGCATAATTTGCTTTTTTGTTGATATTTTTGATTGGAACAGGCTTTATCTAACTTAGCAGAGCCTTTAAACAACAGGGCCCCACAGTTCAAGCCTTTTTGTCAGTGGTGTTGAAACCAAACTCATAAAAGTGATTCCTTCAACCAGGCTTTCTTCAGTGAAACTTAGAGGGTAAAAGTTGGTGATGAGAGACAGTCTTGCAAAATTTGATGATACTACAAAGTACTGTAGTAATTTAAAACACAGCAAAAATTTTGTATTAAACCATAAAGTCAGTTTCCTTGAGCATCTGAATTACTATTGAAGTTGGTATCGCATTCTGTGATCCGTTTGGGAAAGAAGATATGTTCTAGGTGAATCTTGCTATATAGTTGGGCCAGACTCCTCAGCACCTTTGATCTAGAAATCCCCCTGCAATGTGGAAAAAATGAGATTTCTAGATGTTCTATGTTTTCATTTGGGTCAGAAATACCATCAGAGAATTGTTCTTGTGGCCTTTTGAGATCTGATATCTAAGGAAACTAAGAAGCAGAGAAGCTAAAACTAAATGAAAAGCAAGAAAAGGCTGAACATATTTTTCAAGACAGTAAAAACCATAAACCAACATAAGTTGAGGAAAACAATAATTACCTTTCAGTTTCAATTAAATTTAATTATGTCTGCAAACTGAAGTTGGTTCTTATTATATCCACAGAATCACAGAATGGTTGAGGTTGCAAAGTACCTTTGGAGGTCATCTATTCCAATCGCCCTGTTTAAGCAGGGTCACCTAGAGCTAGTTGCCCAGACCATCTCCAGATGGCTTCTGAATAACTCAAAGGATGGAAACTCCACAACCTCTGCAGACAATCTGTAGCATTTGTTCATGAAAAGAAATGAGTTAAAAGAAAGACTTTGTTCTTGGTTCCTGCCAGGACTTACAAAAGTATATCTTCTGTGAATCAAGGATTCAGTATGGATTTCATCAGCTTCTTCTTTCCCTCTAATTCTTCTTCACACTTGATTGATATTGATGACCTAATGAAAATCTGATTTTAGTGAACTTCACTTCTAGTCTAAAGATACTTATTTCTTAAGAGGGAACATTGGCTCCCACCACACAAAATAATACTGTGGTTCTGGAGCCACAAATACAGCTTCAGGGCATCGTGGGTGGCTCTGATAGAATCCAGAGGAGCTGAGGGAATTCCTCTCTGTGGTTAGGGACTGCAGGAGAACTGTGCTTGTTACAAGGGTGATCCCTGTGACCCATATAAAACAGGACAGGGACAGCTGTCATGGCACCATGGAGGACCCTTCCCCATTTCTTTAAGTGCCCAAAATAAGGAAAAGAACAATGAAGGAGAGAAAAAAAAAACATGCTGTAATAAGGGTTTGAAGGTGAGACTAGGGAAAATGAAGATTATGGGTAGAAATGCTTTTTATTCCCTGCCAGCATCCACAAAAGAAGGGAGTATGATGAGTGGAGCGGTTAATTAGATCCATAATAAAAGGCTGAGATTTGCACTGTGGTATCTGTGCGTCTTCTCCAAATCTGATGATCAAAGGTCAATGCATTCTACTCTTTGATGGCATTTTGCATAACAGTGAAACTTGAGGAAGACAATTCTTATTATCCCCATTTCTATGCCCCTATGCAGATCTATTGTGGAATAAATGTTAAAAAAAACAAACCAACACAACAAAAACACCCAAAACAACCCAGCCTTGAAGCTGGTGGCAAACAGATAATAACAATGTCTTGTTCTCTAGGCTCCCTCTTCTGGCTCTGGACTTGTAGTTTTCTAATGAACACCGTTCCTGGAATCATATTAATTTCTTTTAACTGAATGATCACCACAGTGCACACAGAAATAAAGATGAAATATTGGGGAAATAGGAGAAACTTCCTTCTTGCCCAAGGGAAGAACTGAATCAGTATCCCAAGAAAAGTTTAGCAACTTTAAAGTGTGGTGGCAAAAGCAATTTAAAAAGCACAAAAGTTCTCTGCTAGTTATTAGTAAATGTACAATATGCTGTATATTAGTTGGGATGGATGTTTTAGTCATAATGCATTAGATCCAGTAAATGAATAAAACAATATCCCTCTACAACTTCTGTGACTTATTTGTCAATGACAGTTGTACTGGACTGAAATATTTCTGTAGCTTAAATGTGGCTTTCTCCACAGCGGCTTCAGTAGACCATAACAAACTAACTTCAAGCCTAAATGATGTAGATCTTGTCTTTGAATTCAGAAATTAATGTATTTTCATTGCAAATATAATCACAACTAAAGACCTACTTATATCAACAAGTGAATGGCATGATGCTGCAGCAGAGCACAGGTGCATATTTGGCTCAGGGCATGCTAATACTTTTTTTTTTCTCTGGCCGTAAAACCCAGAAAACAGGCAGTTCCTTGAGGGAAAAAGAAGTTTTGGGTTTGGCACCTTCTGCCCCTCCCCAGTAAAAATACTTGATATATGTACAGAAAGAGGGCTAGAGACCTCAGTAATAATATACCATTTTGGTTTTCTGTTCACTTTTCCCACTTAACACACCAGCTAAATGATCAGGCTTGCAGCTCTTTTCCCAAAAAAGGTTCTTTCCAGATCTTATACTGTGGCACATTTTACAGTTAATCACTGACCAGGTTTTGGGGATTACCTCTCCCACAAGAGTCAGCAGGAGCTGTGGGTACCTCTGAAAATCAGTCCAGAATTCTTTTGAAACAGAACTGCCAGACATCAGGTACCAGATTAATTCCTGTTTTTATCATACTAAGGTACCAAATCCATTTTTGTTTTTCTCATACTAAAGCACAATAAATAACTTCTACCAAGGGATTAATTTGCCCAATGTTAGTTGGTTTGTTTTGGACCTGTGGTCGTTGAATTAATCTTTCTAACCTGTTGGAGAACTTTTGTCCTGAACAGAATTGCCAAGCAGTTACAAAGATATCCCACCACTTGGCTTCCAGGCTGCTGGGCTCCCACTGGGATAAACTGAAACCCATCCTGTCGTTTCCGTGGGGGGGACAGGGAACACAATGACTGCTATAAAAGACATTGATTTAAAAATAAAAGAAAAAGGGGAGACCCCTCCTTAAAGAGAACCATGAAATATAGACTGAAAGGGATCCTTTTCACTGCAAATTCCCTCTGCATTGCCTGACTTGCTTGCTGTTAACTATCTGAGAGCAAAGTGTTCTTGACTTAAATGAGTTTCATCCCTGAGCTTTAAACAATATATCTACCCTTTTACCCACCCCTTCAACCTGTATTTTCCACTGCTGCATGCAGCTATACATGACTATGTCTATCATAACATATAACAGGGTTGTAATAATGGATTGTTTATTTCTGGATTACAGCAGCTCTGAAAAAAAAAGATACACAATGCCTATGAAGAGGAAGTCTACCCTGTAAGGATCTCTGCTGTGTTGTTTTATAAACAGTTGAACTACAACACAGGGGCAGTATGAGTTCCCCTTATCTCTCGGATGCCTAATGTTTTCAACCACGTTAAAATCTCATTAATTTTGTTTGAAAAGTTTCCATATCCCCACAGTTTTCAAATAGGTTTTGAAATTTGGCAGCTGTATAGCCTTGGAGTCAAGAATACGCTTTTTGTGGGAACTATGTAGATCTGTTCAAAACTAGCCAAATTATAAGATGTCAAAATCCTGACCTTTTCTGTCTTTCAGATGGCACAGCTTGGTTTTGGCTCCGTACCAGAGTTCCCTGAGATCGGCTAATGCTGAATGTGCACTTGGCCAGCCTCTTAGCCTTGCTGTCGGTACCCGCAACAAATACTCAAGATGGGACATGCTAAACAGATCCTTCTCCTTATCCTTCTGCCATAATTTTCACAGAAATCCCAGACACCATTCTTTCTAGATCTTTTCTTACTGTGGGGAATGAATTCTTATTGTACTTTCATGCACTGTACTTTCTTAACTTGATGCTAGGACTGCAGAACCTGTGAAAGGATTCTCAGTCCTTCAGATGGCCAATGCCAATGCTGTTGACTCTCAAAAAATCTGAGAAACGTGCTGGCATACCTAGTGAAAGGGGCTGCTCCTTCAGTTCAAGCTTGTTGTGGTTTGTGTAAGGGACAGAGCTCCTGTCAGTTAGCAATCACCTTGCTAAAACATTTCAGTGCTATGTTTGCTGCACTTTGTTGTTTAAATTGAGACTATCATGATTACTTTTTTCTCTCTCTTAAAGTTGAGGTGTAGCCCACATCACACTGTTGTTGCTGGAGACACCTCCAGGATGATCCCGTACAACTGTGTTTGACAGCAGGGTTTATTCTTTAAGGTTGTATCTGAGCTACTCACCCAAATTTCACAATGTGTCCCAGAACAATGTATAGAAATTTCTGTGAATATAGAATTATAGTACATTCATTTGAAAAATAAAGGATATCCACTGAGCAGGAATAAGAAAATATGATTTTTTTTTGGCTTGGTTCTGCTATTATTTTTTTGTATCTTCACTTAGATGCAGGCAAAACATGCGTGCAATGTAGTATTTTCACATTTTTTGGTGCTACTGTGATAATACGAATTTCCAGACTTGTGGAATCACACAGAACACAATTAACAATACTGGCTTTGTTTACATCCAACTCTGCCATAGAATCTCTTCCTCAAACTTGAAGTTTCATGTGAGCTCTAAGGCATTTAATGAATACAGACCCTAGTGACAACTTTTATCTGGGCATGTGCTACTCTGCCAGCTTGGTCCCTAGCAAATCTCTGTTCATTTACATCTCTGGATGTTATTTGGGACATAATAATTTATAGAGTGCTCTAAGTTAACATGGATCCTGCTATGAAAAGCTTCACATGTGCAAGAAACAAAGAAGTAAATTATTACGCAGGACAACTGCAGTATAGTTTGGTTATTACAGAAGGTGGTCCTGAATGGATATCAATACTTTATGACGCATCTAGCCTAGATTCGGAGGTGGCTGGGCTGCTCAGTGTGATCCGTTTTCACACGGTTCTTCTCAGCTGCTTTTCTGAGCTGCAAATTGTTCTTTCTGCTTAGGTGTGTTTGCTTTCTTAGTATGGGCATCTCTGAACTGAGGGCTTAACATATGGATGCTTTGCCCTGTGCTCAATACTCGGTATTGTTTACATGAAAAAAATCCGCCCAAAGCATTTCATGTCTTTCTTGCATTTTATGATTTAAAGGATGGAAATGAGGAGGAGCTAGAAGAATGTAACAGGTGAATACTGGTTTCGAGCAACACTCTTGAACTACTCCCAATAGGCACAGTATCAAAACAAATGCAATTAAATTCATGATAGGAACTGTAAGTCTACAGAAAAGGCAAAAAGATACCTGGATATCTTCCTATCCAGTCAATAAACAAAGTGGCATATCTTTTTCTGAGTAATTACAAGATAATGGAGCGTGAGAAGTGCTCTAGATAAGTAGGTCTTAAGTGTAATTTCCCATACCACGTATCTACTTTTTCGTGTCCTGGGATAAGGCATGCCGAACAGAGATAGTGGGAAAAGTCCTTTCAAGGAGATGTTTAAGACTGTGAAGAAAATAGCCTGAAGAGAGCTTGCAGAGGCAATAAAGAGGATCTGAACAGAAAACAAAGCACAGGAAATAGGGAGTTGATAACTGATGAAAAAGAGTACTGGATTTGTGCATCACAGGCACAGGTGGAAAGAAAGATATATTTCACCATGGGAATGAGGACAACAGTCAGCACCTGGAAGAACAGCTCAGACTGGACAACTGAAAGAGAGAAAAAGGAGAGAAATATATTATGATGATTTTAGGAGCCTTTGAAGGTTAAAGCAGCTGATAGCAAATCAAGCATACATCACGCTGCTTGATGGTTTTTAGATCTTCCTCTCCCACCTCCATACTCTGTGATGTCCATTCACACAGACGTTCCCTTCTCTGTGGTGTCACTCTGAGAACTGAACTTTAAGCTGACTGTGTCCATGGCTCAAGTCAGATTCACAGTTAGTCCAGCTTGGGGAGAACAATTAACACAGGTGGTCTGGCCTCAAGAGTGGGTTTAAAGGTAGGAAAGTGTAAGATTTGCAAGCTATCACTAAACTTAGTAGTTAAAGAATCTTGCCAACTAGGCATTGCTTGTCATTGTTGAAAACTACGTATGCAGGGAGGTTTAGTCTTGATTTCCTATGCCCTGAGGTAGGAAGTTTGCACACACTTATCACAGGCTTGGCTTGTATAACAACAAATGTTAATGAACAAACAACTAATGAACATTCCTTTTGTAAAATCCAACTGCAACAGCCTTGCAGCTACCTCCTGCAGTGCTGAATTCCAGTCTGACTGCACATTGCAGTCAGACAATATTTCCTTTTCTTTGCCAGAAATGCCTTTTCATTTTTCATTTTTTGGTCTAAACTTGCACAGCTGGAGACAGCAGATGGGCTGTGAGTTTCTGTGGAATCCCTGAGAATTCTTAATATTTCAGTCAGTTGCCTTTCAACTTGTTTTCTTTAGGATTAAAATCATATTCATCTTTATAAGCTCTGTGTGTACCTGGGACCATTTATTCTCTATGTTATCCATCTTTTCACTCTGTCCTAGAGGACCATAAAGATAAGCTGATACACAAAGGACACCTTACCAGAATTGGGCGTATCTTTGCTAGTTTTTTGCTATGTATCTTGGATGATGGGCAAGCTTTTTTTACAACTTATAACAGCGAGGTAAGACAGTATTGCATTTAATAACCCTATGAACCCAAACGACCATTGATAGCATTAGTTGCTAACAAGAAACAGAAACACATTTTATTGTAATTCTATGTCTTCCTTTGCAAAGAATCAATTTAGCAGCAGACAAAAAAGGTTAAGTATGACTTCCCAAATGTTTATCCAAAAATTGTTTTCATCCCTGGTATTCAATCACTTTCAGCCATGGTACAAGAATTCAATGAGAAACTGCAGCTGGAGTTTCCACTCCCCATAATACTTATACATTTTTATCTTGTTCTAATGAAAAAAATGGCTTGGAAAACCATTATTTTATTTTATTTTATTTGCTTTTTCAGGTCTTACAAAATCCTTTTGAAGGACAGTAGGCTTTTGAAATAGCCAATTAAATATCCTGTTCCTCCAGTTGATGTTTAACTTTGAATACAACACCTTTTCAAAACAAAAATTTACTTCCTCTTTCATGGCATGAGTTCTAAGTGTATTGAATAACACCATTGCCCATAGCAGCAACTGGCATATCTTGCTATTATTTGTTATCGCTCTGAAGAGCACCTGTTCATTATTGCTTTGATTTTATCATATAACAAATTTTTACTCCAGACAAGCTGTTTGTCCGGTGATCCACGATTATTTGACTTCCTTATTAATTTCTGATCAAAACTGTTTGAAATCCACGTAAATTAACATCTCGCAGGTTGTTCTTCTCTACAGATTTATAACCTATCCAAATCCTGTCAGGTTATATTACGTTCACCTGCACTTTGCAGATTCCATAGGACTGTGAGGAGGCTGGGTAGTCCTGTTGTTCCAAAACCCTTCTTAGATAATTTTTTTACCATGCATACTAATACAGTAACAGTAATGCAGCACCTTTTAAAATTCTATACATGACTTCTACTCTGAAGAATGTATTGTTTATACTGTTAAAATATCAGCTTTTTCCCAACTTAATTTGTTAAGATTTCCCTTTCTTACCCACCCCAGTGAGTAATATCACCTATTATTTAGGTTCCTCCAGAATATCTTCCAGGATGGAATGTACCCAGATTATTGGTCTACACGCTTTAGCGATAGTACTATTTAAAAATTTCTGCTCTGATATTCATATAAAATATTTTATCTAACCTATCAGTTTGGTTCATTTATACCCATTGACATGTTCTAGGTCTACAGTTAAGCTAGGGTAACACTGGAATGTAAAACTGCAAGCTATGGTGCTGAAGGACAGGTATTTCAGTGGGGGGTTCTCTACTTTCTTGGTTAATGCTGGGACAATACTAAGGGAAACATGCTGTATCTTTTGAATAAGAGGTAAGTAGATATCTTGACGATTAATCCTGTGACATCTTGTAAAAATAGAGTTACAAACCCCTGATTTTCTAGCTAAGCTTTGATTGGGACCACTGCCTATATTCTGACTGTCCTCTGTTACCATTAGTGCAAAACTGGTTTTTCACGTATCTTAATTATAGATTTTAAGGACTGAAGGGGGCACAGGGATTTTGCTAGATCTTTGGCATAGCACAAGCCAATCTTTTTACTCTCACCACCTGCATCACAGTCTATTAAATATCACTTAGCCTGTGTTGAATGTAATACCTTGTGTTCGACTATACTATAATTTTCACTAAAGCCTCTATTCTTTGTTTAGATACATCAAGAGATGGAGAATCAATTATTTGTTTTGCACAAGATAAACCCATGCTGTCATGGACAGTGTCATGGAGTCTTTAAGCTGAAAGGCTAAAGCTTTCTACATGCATTCATGAACTAGAGATTTTGTTCATTTATGCTACCCATCACTTCATGGTTGTGGTTTTTTTTTAGCCATTTCCTTTCAAGACTGTCTGACCAAGATCAACCAGCTAGGTAAATCCCAACATTGCACCACAGATGATCCATTTTCAAAAAATCAGTAAAGTGTCACTTACAGGAAAAACAGCACATGACAATTCTGAAATTTCAGAATTTCATTTCATTTCAGTTTGTTCATCAGCAGGCTACAGAGTATGTCATAAAAACCTTCAATAGGTTAGGGTAGGAAAAACTATGAAGAACCTATTTTAAAATTTCTTAAAATTAGCTGATTCATAAAAAATTAAAAATATTTGCCAATGTTTCCTGAATTTTGCTATTATTAGAGGAGGGTCAAAATGAAGGAAGAGGGGGAAAAAAAGAGAGAAATAAAGAGAGAAGTAGCTATATAATTTCTAGATTCAGGCATCTACCATTGACTCAGATAGATACCCAGATGCCATCAGCTGCATCTGTGATTTGTTGCAGATAAATGTGGGAACAAATGAGAAGCTAGCTGCCTCCTTCCAAGAACTGTGAATATAAAGAGAGCATTCTGTTTGCTGCATCAACAGCAAGGAAACACTATTTAACTGGTCTGTAAGAGAATTTTCAGCAAGGTAATTTTGTGGCTTTCAATAGTAACCTAGTCCTTTGTGAATTGCCTGGCTAATGGCAATTAAACTAGATAAAGAATGAATTTGACTCATCAGAAATATAAAATTGTCGAAAAATGGGGCTCATCTTATCAGATACCTTAAAAATTGCACATCACAGTACTCTTTTTCTCTTTCTTTCCTTCCTTTATTTTTCTTTCTCTCTTTTTCTGCACCTTTGTCCCCTCCTCCCCCCACCCCCCCAGTGCTGTATTAATCTAGTGGCCTGAAAACTGTAAAAAACATCTCTAAGAAACAAAAAAAAAATCCAAAAGAAAGAAAGATAAAAGAAACGAGAATACAGGACCTACAAACAGAGGTGGGATCTACAGAAGATTTTATGAATACTGTAGGAAAATGTATTGTAATTTTTTAAAATAGATTAAAAACTTACTTGGAAATCCTCCATTGAATGAATGAGATAAATGCATGAGTCTTAAAACTTGGCTTCTAAATTTTGTTTGGAAAAGTTGATGCCACATGTGGTATGGTTACAGTAAAGCAGAGCTAACTTCTGACTTCTACAGTTACTTGCCCAGATTTTTGGTGGGGAAATGAATTAACTAATGTCTTGGCCTATTTGATTTACTTTCAAGCATCTGAGAATTTGAAGCACTTCCTACTATTCACCCTAAGCTCCTTCTAACAGGCTACCTTGAAAAAAAAAAAAAAAAAGGTTAACCATTATATACTCAGAAAACCAGCATATGTTCTTAAAAGCAATGTCATTCAAACATTTTATAGATTCCTATGAAAGTGTGCATTGTGACCTGAAGCATCAGAAATGTCAGGCTTTATAACCTTAAGACAAACTTAATGGAAAACTGCCAGTAAGAGGCATCTATGTTCCAACGTGTAGGTTTAAATATGGATATAATTATTCATGACCAATCACAGAGACTTTGTGAGAGTGAATGCAATTGTTAAAATGCTGGTTTAGGTTATTAAACAAGTACATGGGTATAGATTTCAAACGCAGTATATTATATTCCAGTTTACCTTTAAGGGGGATGCCACACACTAATCTGAAATAACACAGGAGCTTGGTAAAGATGTAAGTGACCTTCTGATTTAATGTTTGCAATCCAGATGTCAGCGGAGCATTGTTCCTACCAAGATCTCTGAAGAAAGAGAACTTTTATAGGATTTCCCTGTTGAGAATTTTGGCTGAAGTCGAAAGAATACTGCCTGTCATGCCAACATCTTGGGAGATTAGCTCATTTATTAGCAATCAACAATCCCGTTTTTTGGCTTTCCTCAAATGAATGACTGAACTGTATAATCCAAATGATGAGCCTCTTCTTTAGTCATGATGTTCTTGTAAGAAATAAATAATAATAAATGACCTAGCTGGGGATTAAATGAAGGTCTTTTGGCTGCTATTCTTCTGCTATTCTGTCAACCAAACCATTAAGCATCTGTGTGACCTAATGTTTGTTTTATTGATATAATTCACCAAGTCTATAACTTCAGATACAGTCTGCAAGAGAAGCCTGAAGCCTCAGCATAGCCTTGCTTGGGTAAATAATATTAAATAAATAAATAAATAAAACATTTTAAGAGAGTTTAGGCCTCCCTTCCTACCTCATTTATTAAGTGCAGTTATTCCATAATATAGGAATATTAGGCAGAGTCTCTCAAGGGTGTCCACAGCTGAATGCTAGTTTAGATGAAAGTAGGACGTAAATTAAGGGCAAAATTATTTTTCCTCATACTCTTGCCATTTGGACAGGAACAAGTTTAACTAGAACAACTCCTTGTATGCCCAGAATTGAACTAATGACTGAACACAAGAAAAGACAGTAAGTCATGGTTTATTTCATATACAGGGTAGATAAGAGTATTAATGTGGGATGTGTGGCAGTTTCACTGATTTGCAATGTCTTCCTCTCCATGACATCTTAGTTACAGGCTTGTACTACACAAGGGCCATCACAGAGCCATTTAGCACAGCAGAGGGCTGCGTAGACAAGCCCTGAGGAAACAAACAGAAAAGTCTTCAAAAATCTCTTTTGAATGGGCCCTATCTGAAGATTTGGGCTAGGAGAAGGAAGAAACCAAAAAGGCCTGTCAGCTGCTTACTTCCATCTCCTGAAGTAATGGCCACCATGCCACATGTGGTTCATGGTCCCTGTAAAATTGGGATGTCCACTGCATGGCATATGGCTGGAGCTGGTTTTACCATTCATTATACCAAGGCAATACAGCAGGTTCAGCCATGGCCATTAAATACGACACTAGGGGTACAATTACCTGCTGATCGATCGTATGTGGTAGAAGAGAAAGGAACTCAGACTTTATCTCTTTCTGGGAAAGCTGTGTCTGTCGCAACCACTTAGAACCCAAGCAATGTGAGAGGCAAGCATCAGTGTCTCATTTGTACTGAACTCTATTATACTCCACTGGTGTCAGAGGATCTCAAATACAAATGGGAACCAGACTCAATGTTGCTTTTGCACCCTGCAGCACAACTGGCCCTAGTTTCTATTTAGATCTTCTTTGTCCTACTCCTTTTCTGCTACTTTTTTCCTTCTGTCTCACAGGAGCCTGGATTAGTCAGCCAGGACAAATCTAATCTTGCGACACTTTGCTGTGAGTAGTTTGGCAAGCTAGAAACCGTTCCTGAGCTGTGCAATCTTGGTTAATAAAACCCTCTCTGTTTTCCACAGGCTAGCCAAAGGAAAGTAAGAGCCAGCCAGCCTGTAGAGCCAGCAGAGAAAAGCTGGTATCCAAAAACGTCTAAGGGGTTTGTGTGCCATGTGCTATACCTGCAGTCTTCCAGCAACTGAATCGTGGCATCATGGTTAGAAACAATTTTTATTTACCTACGGCTGTTGCTTTTGCTTCAGCTGCAGGTATACCTTCACTTAAAAACAGAGATGGAAGAATCTCACCTACAGTTTCTGATAACATGCTAATATTTTATCAAAGTAAAAAAAGAATCTATTTGTACTACTAGGATGTGTTCAGCTGAGGTTATCCCTCACAGAAGATTTTATACAAATGTTGGGAAGAGGAAGAGGAGAGCAACATGTGGAATAAATCAATGTCAAGTTAAAAACCTGTTTTTTAAACATCTCTGTATGCATGTGAGTATTGGGCTATATAAAGCAACCCTTTTCCTCTGTTCTCTTCCTCTTAAGGGTTAAGTCATTTCCTCAGGGATTGTCAGGAAGATGCTTCCTTTCCTTTATAGCTGAACCCTCTATCAAGGATAGCCTTTTTCTGGGAGAGTGTTGCTACAAGTTTACCCAGTCAGCATCTTACACCCCTTCCTGACCTACCTAGACTTAGCTCTCTTTCACAGACCTCATGAGAATAGTCCCATAAGAAAAAATCCTCTCCCCTTACAGAAGGGTCAGCATGGGGCTTCTGCACAGCAGTAGAGAAAAAAATCAGTATGAGATACAGTGTTATCTGTAACAGTATTCAACAATTTTCTGCTAAACAGGAACATAGAAGAAAGCTTAAGACACACGCTGGCTAGACAACCCTAACAGCAAGCAGGAGCCACTGACCAAACAGACAAATTCACACTCGCCGCCAGATACTTGCAAGACCTTCCATATTTCAGACACCCTGGACCCAACCATCAGGAACCCACTTCCTTCCCTTCAAAACTGAGCTAAGTTCACAAGAAGAATTTCCTTCCCTTCTGCTATGACTCCCTATCCTCCAAGGCAAAGCCTTTTTATAGCAGCAGCTGCAACTGCATACAGCTGGTCGGCTTCCTGCCCCTCCTAGGGCTGCAGTTAACTCCTTCTCTGCCTCTCCGTGTGCATGGACTGTGCACAGATCCTCAACAGCCTCAGCACTGCCCTGCTCTGGAGGGCTATCTCAGCCTTCACAAACTCTCCCTGCGCCACCCCTTCGTTATCTCCCAGCTAAAGACTGCAAGCGTATCCCCTTGTAACTGAACTTACTTGATTAAACAAGCAAACTTTTCCCATTGAATTTCCTCCTTGCTTTTCAAAGACCGAACGGGGGGAAAAAGGCTTTAGTGATGGAGGCTTTGACTACGTAATGATGCTTTCCAGAAAGGCACTGGCACCTGGCTGCAATGTGTTGATACCTCCCAGAGTGTTTCTGTGAGGATGGGACTCCAGAGGCACCCGGCAGGGTCAGTTCAGCTCAGTCAAATCACTGACATGCATATGCATGCTCTTGTATACATCTGGAACGTAATTCTTCAATATATCATTCAAGGAACAGAATATCTTCAAATGTGTTATTAAGGGTCATTAAAACCCAAGCTGTGGAAAGACTGACATTTTCAAGGGAAATTGCTTATGAATTGGCTAGAGTATATATCGGAGAAATGTTTTCACTTGTATAAAAAAAAAAAGTGCACCCCCTATTTATTCATGCTCTGATTCTGCTTCAATTTCCAAAACCACCAGTTCACTTTAGGGCAAAAAATACTGGGCATTTCAATCTGGTGATCAATTTAGTTTTAAAGGCATAACTAATAAAATAGAGAAGTAGGAGAGCATGTTTTTTAAAACCATAAAGCTATCAGAAAGAAAACAGCCAACAACTGTCATAGCCTCACACTCATACCTCTGATCCCGATCCACAAACAGTTGCACATCTCGTAACTCCTATGAATGTGAATAGTGAAAACTCTTCCACACAGTCCCCTTTGTGCATGTGCAATTCCAGGAAGCCTGAGCTAATTTGTCACCCTAATATCTCCAGAAATCCGGCCCTAGTGTCTGCAAAATGGTTGACTATATTAAAACATAGAACTTATATTTATAAAAAGTTATTGTTTGAAGACACAAGCTCTTAAAAGGACCTATTACATTTTCACAATTTAGTAATAAAGCCAAATTTGAATTTTTTATCAGACACTGAAATCTATACTTTATTGCATGTAAAAGAAAAAAAATAAAGGGCTACAAATAACACTTAATTATCTGCTGGTTATTTCCAGACACACAAAGTGCTGAGGTTTTGTCCTTGTTAAGAAGATTATCTTCGCTTTTTCCTCTGGAATGCATGTAAAACAGCTCTTGCCTTGCTGCAAGCTTTAGGAAAAAAGTTCACTGCTAAATTACCTGTTGTCTGGGGACTTACATTTTGCAATAAGCTGCTGAAATTGCATTTTAATAAGGAGTCTTGACCTGTGCTGTGTATTTCCCTTCAAGGCTCTACAAGCCATTTTTCTTATGGAGGTCCTGACCTGAGAGGCTCAACCTGGATAACCACAGCCAGAGGGGGATAAAATGCAACACCTAGGAGATTTCAGTAAACAGTAAAACCATTCCAACTTAATCTGTGCTAAAATGCTTGGAATGTGAGAGCCACCGATGATGCCCCTTGTCTGTGTGTCTGACTGAATCTTTTCTTTTCTGGGAGGAAAGTAGAGCCTGGGAACTAGGCCAAATGCCTGCCACTTACCTTAAATTGATCAACCACTTTAAGATTAAAAACACTGAAAACTGCAACACCATGAAAACAAGGCTTCCTTCAGATTAAATGCAAAATGCAACATTGGGCTTGCTGTGATCTTTTTTCCATTTTACTCAGTGTACGCTTTTTTTCCATTTCCGCTCAAAGGTAGAAGCCAATAGTTACAGCATCTTGGCCAAGTATTCATTAAGGTTTATAAAAAAGAAATTTATGGTTATTTAGGAGCTGGCGCAAAAGCACGTTGTTGCTGGAGAAGAAATAGAGTTTTGAAACAGTCTGAGACATTGGATGTCTCATTTCAAGTAAAAGCTATATTCTATCTTTGCCAGTTGTATTTAGAGAAGTATTGAAGCATGTGCTTGAGATAATCAGTAGGTAAATTTCTCAGTGGTTTTATGTGCTGTAAATACATAGTCAATTCAAGAATTTACTTAGTTCTGCAAGAATTATTTCATTATTGCAATAAAGATAAGTGTAGAGATAACATAATGGAACAAAGTCATCATTCATTGAAGCAGGTGCATCTACATGAAATGAAGGTTCTTTCTGTGTTTGTCTTTTTTGGAAGATCTGATTAAAAGTACAGAACCAAAGACCTATTTGACAGAAGAAAAATCAGGCTGGATTCACACTCAAATATGGATGTACCTAGATGATGGTACTGGCAAAATTTTCTAGTAAAAATAGTACTGTAGGATGTAGATTTAATATCGTTTCCTCAACTTAAAAGTCAATCA
Source organism: Falco punctatus (assembly GCF_963210335.1). Taxonomy (NCBI): domain Eukaryota; kingdom Metazoa; phylum Chordata; class Aves; order Falconiformes; family Falconidae; genus Falco; species Falco punctatus. The sequence goes on from NC_137583.1 coordinate 76,496,856, forward strand.
AAGAAGACACATTTAAATCAAAATTATTGTGTCTATATTTGGATTTTTCTTTGTATGGAGGTAGCTAGAAATACTTTCTCTCTAACATGTTGGCAGAAATGCCAATATGAAACCTGGTGTCCTGTAATTTCAGCTGTTCTGAGTGCTGCGTGGCTTAATTAAATTATTTGAACTGTTTCTCTTCAGTATTGCTTGACAGTCATAAAAATCACCATCGTGTAACATAACAGTTATTCATGTAACATCACAATACTGTTGCTGTGTGTCTGCAGTCAGCCCTGTGGGAGCAACAGCGAGCTGGTGCTGGGTGGACTGTGGTGTCCATGCAGGCTCCCCTGGGACCACCCTAAGCGTTCACTCAGGGGCCCAGGATGAAGGCAAGGGGGAGTGTGCTCTTGCTCTGCTGCTGCTGCGTGCCTGCCAGCAGCTGGATTTTCTCCCTTCTCTCTTAGGAGAGTCATTTGCTTGTTTTTAATCCTTTTCTTCTCATTTTAAGGTCAGATCAAGCAGAAAAGACACATGACTTTCTGGCCGTGCATATCTTAGAAACCATAAGATGCTGGTCCTCCAATGAGTTGGCTTAATTAGGGGGAGGTCAGCCAGCCAAAGAAGGCCAAAAGTAAAACAGAATAATATACTCCCTTGGAGGCAGATTAGATTGGTTAAAAGAAGGAAAGCTCATGTTAGATCTACAACGCCTAATGCTCAACAGTGTCTGATTTTAGATTTGTCTTTACTTATTTATGCATCTGTGGCAACATCTGGGGTCACCAAGCAGTATGGACACAGCACAGGAAGACAGACAGGTCTGATCTAAGGCCTGAAGACCTGTACTCATAACTGCACAGCAATCTGGGAGCAGAAGGAGTAGATTCTCCCCTGAACCTTGAACAATTATTGGTGCCTTCTTGTTTCTCAGGATTAGGCTCCCTACATGAAAGAAACAGAAACCAACAAAAAGCAACCATTGCTCCAAAGAATTTATAAGACAAACTTATAACGGAAGCATCAATTTCCTTTTTGAAAATGCAGCCAATAACTTCGGAGACCTTTGTTTCATCTTCCACCAAGATAATATATAAGATCACTTTTTAATTTATAGGCTACATAGAATGTCACTAGTGAGAAAGTGTGATCTGAAAGACAAGGCAATGGAGAATATATACCTCAGCTCTGGTGTGTGGTCATCACTCTGAAAAAGCACAAAGACAGGACACTGGGTAAATCAATGGTCTCACCAAACCCATGGCCAAAGGTAAATGACTGTGGAAAAGAATAAAACGATGGGTGAATATGTGAATTTACTGTTAATGGGAGTATTGGTTTTGGCAATCTGTGCTTTGGGGAGTTCCTGAGCCACATGATGTCTTTTCATCACAGACTTCCTGTAAACGCTTTTTGAAGTAATTTAGAGTTTTGGTACTTAAAAGTGTCCTTGGACAATGAGCTGTGTGATGAAATTGCATTCTTTATATTCCTCTTGTTTGTTTTAAATCTGCTGTCTAAGGGTTTTATCTGGTGATTTCCTATCCTTGAGATAGGTGTACATAAGTGAGTTACTGTTTCTAGTCATCTCTTTTCACCACCATCTGAATTTCTACTCCATCCTACATAAATTATCTCTTCTAGGTCTAAAATTCCTAACCTGTGCAATCTCTCAATGTATAGATGTCTTTCTCTACCTCTGATTAGCAATACTGTATTTCTGTGCCTCTGCTAGTTCTTTCATAAATGTTTAGAAAAGGCTTCCCAGAATGGTAAACAATACTCAATTTTTTTGGCACACAGTGATAATATAGTAGCACCATGTTGTTTTCCCACTTAATGCTTGCTTTATTTCCAAACATTATTTTCCTTTTTTTGACCAGTCTTAGATGCTCAAAGATGGAACTGACATCTTCAAGGAACTAACCAAAATGGGCCCAAGATTTCTCTTTTTGGTGCCATTTTCAGTGCACAGTTACTTTATCAAATGATATCATGACAAGCCTTCTTTTTCCCTCTTTGTAGTACAACTCCCTAGAGACTCTACAGGTAGTGAAGACCAACTATTTACTCATACCTTTGTCCCCTGATTGCTAAGTACTTTTTTATTCATGCAATGACCTATCTGCAACAGCATGTATAATAATTTCTGTTAAGGAGCATTGTAAAAGACTGTTTGGAAATCCATTGAAGCTGTACAAAGCACTGTGCCTTTCTAAAACGGAGTCCTGAAAAAATATTCAATGGCCTCGAGAGGTGTGATTTTCCTGCAAAAGGTGTGTTAAAGCCTCTTCTAATTTCTTCTTTTATCTTGTAATTCAATATTTTTATATTTTATACCATTTTTCTGGTACAGAAGGAACAGTTGTTCAAATCTTCACTAAAACACATTTAAAAATTGAAGTATATTGGCCAGCTTTAGTTCCTTTAATTTATTTTGGTATTGGTTGAACTTAAGTGATGACATAGCTAAATAGCACATCTCCTAGTTCAGCATATTCAAATCTGCGTTCCTTTAGAACATCTGGTTCTGGTGATTTGTTCCTGTTTATTGGATAGATTTGTTTGAAACTTCTTCTGCTGACATGTTGATTTGATACAGTGCCTCAAACTCTTCACTTCAGAAGAAAGGCTGTATGGATTCTCCCTAAGGCTCTTTGTGATGGCTATCAATACAATAACTCATTTAGCAACTTTGCCATGGCTGTATCTTTCTTAAGTGCTTATTTTAAATTGTGATTACCTATTTGGCAGCCTGACAGGCTTCCTGCTTCTGGTATGGTTGAAAAAGGTTTTAGTAGTACTTACTATCTGCTCAGCTAGTTTTTCCTCAGAATGTTATCTGGCCTGCTTTACTATGGCTTTACAGTCAGTTTCCTAAGTCATATATACGCTAAGGTTTTCCTTAACTGAACATGACTTCTACTTTTTGAAGGACGAACTACTCTCTTCAGATTCCTAATATTCTCCTCTACTGTTTAAGTATGATGATTTTTTGGGGCAGGGTCAGTTGGGTTTTTTGTGTGACTGTTTAAAAGTCTCTTTGGATTGATAATATTCATTCACTTTGAGATTATAACATGACACCAGTAAACAACCTCCATGCCACATACTCTGAGTCTTGCTGTAACAAAGATCCTGAATCAAAAAAAGTTATCGCTCCTACCCTGCGAGATCTTCATTGATCCCCCTTGCACTGCTTAGAACTACATCAAGAGCTGCCTTTTCTTTTATGAATTGCTAACTAGTTGGTCTAGGAGGGCAATAAAGCATTCAGCCTCTGCCGTGTAACCTTTGAAGATATTTACTCAGTCTACATGGGCATAAATGCACTCTCCAGTTATTACTGTGCTTTTTGCCCAGTTGGTTCCCTTGTCATTGTCTCCCTTAGCATGTCACAGTCATTGTCACTCTCTGAGCTGGGTGACTTGTGGGATAGCCCTGATGTTACACCCTCAATATTTCATTGTCTCATTGCTTTCACCAGTTTCTGTTACCTGCTATTTTACTATTTTCATTTATCATCTCATATTCCTGTTAATCCAGCTATTTTTAGACTTGTAGCATAGATTTTTAATTTCATGTAAGTTTCTTGTCAGCCAGCTTGTCTGTTTTTATATCCTGTGCTTAAACAAGACGTTACTTGAACCTGTTCTTCACTGTTTCCTTCTTCAGTTGTATCAGATTCTGTTCTATCTTTTCAAGGATATAGGGTTTTATAACTTCATATCTAGAGGATGCAGCATTCAAAAATCTCCTCACCTGCCAGCTTGCCTTCAAGCTTAAAAAATTTCCACTTGACCTTTTCTACTTTTAGTGTCAGAAACCTGATTCCATATTGATGTAAATGAATATCATCCTTCTTGCTCTATATATTCAAAATTTTCCCCTCATGAATCAATCCCTTTTTTCCTTTATTACACTGATTGCCATGCCTGAAACTTCATTTTCTGTTTTTTCCTGGTTGAATTGATGGTGAGATAGATCTACTGTCACAATGCCCAGCATGTCAGTGGGAAGCACAATAACTGATTTCCAGATATTGTAAGGTTTGAAATTAGTTAAGACCTGTATTTGAAATCTGTGGATTTATTTTCATCTAGGATGTTCAACTGATAGGCTTTGAAATCTACTAAAACCTAACAGACTAGAGTTCACATTCTGTAATTTTTTTGTTTCACAAAGCTAAATTGTACAGCCTTAGCATATGTCAAAATCTGACCAAACCTGCAGTCTGCAAGCTCTCCCTGAAATTCAATGTTAAAACATAAATGCTCCTAAAGACTAGCTAAGGTGTACAATTCAAATTTATTTTTGTAGGTTTTAAAATGTCTTAAATTCCAAAATTGAATATAGTCTATGTAATTTCTAAATCAGAGATTAAAATTTTGAAAGCAGAGGACACTGAGAGGTTTATTTGAAAACGTCTAGATTCTGAGTAGCTGAACTACAAGTTGACCTAGAGTCCTTTAGGAAGTATAAACTGAAAATACTTGCGTCCATGAACAGGGAACACTGTGTAAGTGAATATGTAATTGTAATGTCCCAGTGGACTTTTGCCTTTGCCCTTTGCACTATTAAAAAAGGGACTAATGTAATATTTCTGAAGGCACAAATGTTAGTTACGTACCTGTCAACCACTGAAAGTTAATGGGAATTGTATCCCATGTGTCCTTTAAGCCTTCGATATCCTTCCTTCTAGGCTCCAAAATGACTGAAGTGCTTTTGAAAATGTTACCCAGAAGTTGTTTTTTGCTTAAGTAAGATTACATTTGAAAAAAGTAACAATTCAATCTCAGAATTACAGTCCTGAGCTGGAAGCAGGAATATAAGGATCCAGGGGCTTAGGAAAAGCAAAGGACCTGGAGGTCCCAATAAAACGAAGAAACAGCTTTTTCATCTTCTGAACACATCAGTTTTCTATCAGTAACTTTAATTTTTAGTGATTGACAAGGACCCTGTGAATCGTTCTTTGCAATTGGATCTATCTCCAGGAAGTTACCTTCAAAGAAGCAATCAGAAAAATTATTGGAAAAATGTTCTTTGCTCAAATAAGGAACATGCAGCTGCTAAAACAAAACTCCAAAAGAAATAAAACATGGATTTAGTTTACATACCTGAAAGGTAAGCAGGAATTGTTTAGGATTCATTGCAGTGTTTCATACCCTAAGTGCCCTGAATATGCTAACTGCCTGCACAGCACAGTTTGTCTGCTACTTGTGGTATACACAGGACAATGACTGCCATGTGTTTTAAAGTTCTTACTTAACAAAGCAAGCACTATGAATACGAGTTTTTAAAATAAGTATTAATAAGTTGGTCTTTTAAAAAAGTCACATTTTAAAACAAAATTTAATAAGAGAAACAAAAGGAGAGGAAAAGGAGAAGAAATATTGTTTCTATAGTTCTTAATATAAACTAAAACAGCAAATGACCTGCAATTTCTGAATCATTTTCCATGGGCAAAGGTGGGTTCTGGACTCAACTTTTTGGACTTAGCCTTAGACTTAAGCTAAGAGATCAGACTAAACTCCTTGTCCCAGAAAGACCTAGAAGTCTCTAGAGAGCAATTTAGGCCTTAGATGAACAGAACTACCTTCAGAGGTAAGAACTGAGATTGAAAAAAGCACAGTTAAGCTTGTAGCTCAGTTGTTTCACTTATATGTGAAAAGTTGGATAGTTTGAATAGGGGCCCAATAGCTAACATAAATGTCTATCTACACAGCCCATGTTCAGAAGACAGAGCTCTTTATCAGTCTGTTTGCCCCTTTGTGCACAGCCCTTCCCCTATCGGCTGCACACCCTTTGGAAGTGATACAGCCCAGCCCTGTACACCCTAACCTGCAAGCGTCTTGGCATTTCATGTGTAGGAACTTAAGGGCCCAGACCAAAGTCTTTTCATTCCATCTCATGACTGGAAGCTGCTGAAGTTCTTGCTGTCTCTAGAAGTCAGAGAACTTTTATTTCACAACTGTTCAAGCATCCTGCACAGGCTGAATGCACCACATCGTGCAGGCTATGGGATCCTTCCACCTTGAAAGATTTGCTTGATAGCTTAGCCTGAGATCAACATGTATTTTTCTTTGGTCCTTTATGACAGGATTTCCCTGTTCCATTTTGTCTCCACTGCCTCTGTTCCCCTGCATACATTACTGCACACATTTTATAAAGACACAATGTCAAGATGTAATAGATATATCTGTTTCAGCCTAGGCCACGTGAGAGGCTGGTCATTAGAAGTACTGAAAGACTTTTGTTGCTATAATACTAAATAGGTACTTTAGTATTCAAGCAGAACAGAAGGGTAATGACTTCCCAGTTTCGAGGTTCATGACTTTCAAAATATCATGGCAAGAAGCTTTAGCTGAGATTTTAAAAGGAATTCATACTCTAAATTCTCATTCTAGCTTTATAGCCAATAGATACTTTTAACATTTTTTATGATTTTTCTTTTATATCCAAGCTAGTTCTTTATTTTTAGTGTGATTCAATCAATGAAGATATGGAACAAAAAAGCTATCCACTTTTCTAATTTATTCTATTGAAGATAAAAATGTATGAGGCTTCATGGTGTTATTTGAGTAAGACCTAGTTTGGCACTCTGCCTTTTAGATTACTTCAAATACCCGCGTACACCTTTTTTTTTCTCACATAGTCATAGGTTTCCCCCTTCCCTCTCTTTTTCTAAATGCTTACCATCAGTGTTAGCAGTGTTTTCACTTTAAAAAGTAAAAAAATACATGTAATTGGACTAGACCCCTGATGACTTGATATTTTTATCAGTAAAGCCTGCACTTTACTCATCTTTTCTCTCAGGAAACAAACGCTCAACCCTTGCATTTAGCTGTTACAGATGCCTACCATAGACAGAGGCCAAGAGGACACAGCTCATAATAAGACCTATGTGTTAAGAAATAAATTTTCCTTTGCACCATAAGAAGAATAAAATTAATTAAAAAAATTAGGGAGCAATGTTCTTATCCCACACCACTACCTTTTGAATTCTGAAATATGGAACAAAATGGCTATTTTCAACCTTGGAAAGGAAAGAAATGGTCCTATGTTACAAACATTTAATTGTAAAATTCCAGTAGCTGTCACCTTTGACATCTTCACTGTGTGAGCTGTGGACAGGAAGGAAAGACATGTGTAGAAAAAGTCTAGCAGGCTGCTGAGGCCTTTTTGCTTTTATTCCTGTTCAAAGCTAGTGTTAAGAAAAGGAGTGCCCTGTACCTGCCTGAAGAAGGAGGTAAAGATAGCTAAAAGCAGATTTGCTATATGCGAGAAACCATTATTTTTCATTAAAGCCATCACTCTGAAGAGTGTGAGGAATTTAATTTTCTTCCTATTTTGGGGAAAGAGGACCAAGAAACTAACAAAGGTAGGAAAGTTTCCTCAGCCCCCTTCAAAAACAACCCCCTCAAAATAGGGGCTGTCCTGTGTTTTTCACAAATGTTTTGTTGACATATGTCTAGCCTAGTGTGATTATGCTGTGTTTCACTGAATTAATCAGTGAGAATGACAGGAATCATAATAAGCATTGACAGCCTACTCTGTTGTCTTTGTACAGGCTTCAAAATTCAGCAATGAGCACCACTCAGAAACAGTGGGCTGAAATCACACACAGATTTTGGATGCCATAAACATGCACAATTCAACATACAGAATGAACTTTCAGAATGATTCTGAACAGTGAACCAATTCTTCCCATTTTCACAACACTGAACAGAGTTCTAGAGGCTCATGATGTGAATGTCATTCTCTAGGTAGGGCAAAACAAAAACAATACCAGAGAGAAGTCAGAAAAATATCCTCCCTACTTTCTAACTCATGCCTCTTTTGAAGTAATATGAAGGTAGGTCGTAACAGCTTCAAAAGTGGATATGAGGAAACGTTTGGGTAAGTATATATTTTTTCTTAAAAGTGGGCAGCGTCTTGGATTTTGTGCATTTGTGAACCTCCAAAATGATCTTATTTATTTATTTACATACAAGCTCTTAAAATCAAACCTTGACAGCTCTAGAATAAGAAATATTTTTACATCAAATACAACAAAAATTTTCACTGACTTCTTCTATTACAAAGACAGGATTGAAATGGATCCAGACTAAAAATAGTCCTACATCCAGGCCCCTTCATCATTGTGAAGATATTTATTGGAGAATGCTAAGAAGACTCATTCCTCAAAGCAGCATCAGATAGATTTGTCTCATCACTACCAGATGTTGTCTAACCTGTTACTTCCTTCAGCAACAGGGATTCCACACTTCCCAGGACAATCTACACTAGTGCTTCCATAAATGCAGAATTTTTAAACTTCCCTTAAGTAAGATTTTTTTCACTTCCCTTGAGTCAGAATTTTTTCCAGATCTCTGTCAGAAAATTATTCTTTAATCCTTCTTTGCTGTTTTTGCCTTTAAATATCCTTCTATAGCCATGAGGTACCCGTAATTCTCCACGCTTAAACCTTCCTCAAAATATAGCCCTAGCAGAGGTCTTCCCCATGATAGCCTGCATATTCTCAAGACAGACTTGTTAGCAACCAGTAAGACAAAACTAACAGTTAACTATAACAAAGTAAAGTGAAGGACTGCAGAACTGATGAGCTGTGCTATTTAATTCTCCCTCTTTCGGTGATCCAATGTTCGCTTACCTGGTTTGCCTGTAATCTCCAGCAAACACCTACTCTGGGCTGCTGACTGCTCTGGACAAGGACCTGATTTTCTTCTCTGTAAATCCCTTGGTTACTGTTAGCACATGCCAGTGACAGAAGTAATGAAAAATACATATTTAATTTATATTGTGATGGGCTCCTTCACCCTTCTCCGAAGTGCTGGGGAATGTGATTTGAAAATGTGGAGAAGCCGTCTAGGTAGCGGTGCTGGAGGTGAGGCTGCCTGAACTGTGCTTTGGGGGTTTCTGACTGCACTCAGGGTGGCTGGCTTTTTTTTTTTTCAAATATCCCAGTAGTTCCAAATTTTAGAGGAACAAACACACTTCTAGCCTTATCATGTTTACAATATAAACCCTGCAGTATGACAGTCAAATCACAGGGGAAGTGAAAACACAATGTTCTTTGGTGCCTGGAAGCTTTTGCAAAAGCCCGTGACAACCTACCTGCGATACAACTCAGAGGTCTGCACTGCAAAAGGTTGTCAACAAGAAATACATAAAAGCAAGGAAGATGTCTCTATTGAGTAAATTTACTATGTTTAATGAAGCAAGTAGACAGCTTATATTTTTAAATTTGTTGATCCGTGCAAGTAAGATTTCCTTGTATGGTTTATTGCTAATCTGAGATAGAAGAAAAACATCAGTAAGGCAGGAAAAACTGCATAGCAACAAAATATTTTGTTAATAATATATCACTGGCAATACAATTACATGCATTGTTTTAGTACTTGATTAAATAAGTGAACAATTATAACCATTTTGATCTGGCAAATTTTCTTGGTCACCAGCATCCCTTCAAAGGAACTCTAGCTGATAAAGTGGCAATAAAGTGCTGCTGTTCAGGCATATCAGATTACACCTGATTTTTTTAAAAAAATAAATATTTGCAGTTGAGGTTTGACATACAATAAAATGAACTTACAAAGGAGACCAGTTTTCTGTTAGCAGCAGCTGCAGATATTAAATCAGCTCCTCCAAGAAGAGCATAGCTTACAGAGCACATCAGAATGGTTCATTTTTCTCCACCCAACTGTTTGAATACACAGTATTTGAACCAACTAATTTAAAAATGTGATGTTTTTCCATGGGTAGAGAGGGCAGGGAATGAGGTGAAATGCAAAGTAGATCTTGGACCATCAAGGCCCAGAAAAACAAACTGTTCTAAGAAAATCCTCAATTAATAAAATTATCATGCTTTTTGGGCCTTGGTCATCTTCCTTCACTCTTTTGGAAAAAAAATAGTTTCTCCACCAACCTAAACTGAAGTACAGTGTATTATGTAAGTGACAAAGCACATTTCTTCTGATTAATCTGAAAATGCAGATTAAAGTTGTCAATGTCTCATTCTTATGTAGTTTGCATTTTCCAACCATTTGTGACAAAAATACAGATGGCTGGCTAGACAAAGATCAGCAATCTGATTTAATGCCAAAGCAATAGTAATGCAATTAAGTTAAAACACACACTTCTGCAATTAAGCACATGCAGTTTTTCAGTTTCTTTTTCTTAAGATCCATTCTGTGCCCAGATCAACTTTTTTCTGTGATGAGTGACCATGGACTGGAAGATAGCATCGCTCTGGGGATTAGTGAAGAGCTGTGAAGACTTCCTGGTCTGGTCCAGGTCACAGAAGTGTGTGTGAAACAGTGCAACACCAATAGAAAGTTATTGCTGTCTAATGAGTGTGCCATGACAAAATGGAATACCTGTGTCAGTCCAAGTGTCCACATCACAAAAACCACAGCTACCACACATTTTCTGGCAATCTCCTCTGTGTCAAAACCCCCAAAACAAGCATGGAAATTTAGCTGGTTTTACTCCTTAGAGATAGCCCAACCTTTCAGGTTTGAGGGATGTTAACAACATAGTATGGAAAAGTTTACTGACTCATGTAGTTAGTTTATGTATACATAGACATCAGCAGAATTGAGTGAATACTGCAAGGAGTATTTGTGCAGAGCCCTTTACATTCTGAATACCTCTTTATTCATACTGCTACCCAGACACTTTTGAGCTTTTTGTCTGTTTGTTTCTCTTCTGGATAGGAGGAGTAGGGTCCAAGTGTCAAATCATCATAAAACAAAACTGCAAAGCATGAGGTGATCTTCCTCCCACCGAGCAGTAGTTATTAATTTGAACTCTCATGCAGAGATTGGTGAAATTTATCATGCCTAATGACAGCCATTTCAGAGCTGTGCCTAGCTGTAGCCAGGCATCTAGAGTCCTTCTACAGTCAATGCAAAAACATGGGTAACTCCAGATGGTTTTTCACTTAACCTGCCTCACACAACTATCTTAGGGGACTTCTTTCACTCTGCTCTGCTCACTGTAGAGAAAATAATAAGGATAAGCTTAGACTAGACACTTAACTTTTAGGTGACTAAATGTAGATGTGATTAATCCTATCCACCCAGACAAACATATCCAATTAAGAGCATTCCACTTACTAACCTTAACTTACTTAACTTCCTAACAAAATTGCTATTCATCTGCAGAGCATACAGTGTCCCTCCTACACAAGGCTAAAAGGTTTTCAGTCCACGGACTGACTTTTCAGTGCCTAGCTCTAAAAAGCTTCTTTTTAACGTATCAGTGGGGTAAATGTAGAAGTTACTTGGAACAAGCATGTACAACCTCCCTGTTCAAATTGCTGCAGAGGGTCTCCAAGTGAAGAACTGAATAATATCTTCTATCCTGTTTCTTTTCCTAGAATAAATGAGTAAAAGGACAGGAATCTTTTCAATTGTACACAACATAAACTTGTATCTCTCCTAAGAAAGACTGTAGAGTTGTACAGTTCCAGCAGTGAATGAGCCCTATATAATCTTTTAACAGAATTCTTTTTCAGCATGCTACCACACTTTAAACTCTGATCTGTACTTCCTCCAGCTTTTCATTCTAAAGAAACTACTCTGCCATTCTAGTTTTCATTTGGCTTCTTATGCTTCGCTGCTAGATGGTTTTCTACCCTAAACTAGATGTTACTTAAAATTTTGGGATTTTTCTTCAATTTTTTCCCCTTATTTCTCAGTTCTTGGTGTTCTCAGCACATCTTTTAGAAGTGCTGAAGTATCTCTTAGAAGTGTTAGGGTGCCTTGAAGAGAAGGAGGAATCCAAGCTGAAGATACTCCTAGAAGACAGAATAATGTTTGTAGACATTTCATGCATGGGCTAATGGAGGACATTAAAAAAGAGGGTTGAAGCTAATGAAGGGTGTGGATCTACATCAGAGTAAAGGAGGATTTTTTTTGTGTTTCTTGGAAGGTGCAACCAATCCAAGTGGCAGGCACAGAACTGGGATTTCTCAGCATGACTCCAATACAAATCATTAGGAAACTGACTTTATTTCAGTTTCTTTTAAAGAGCCAGGAGATGTTGGACAAGCCAGCAGGAGTCTTACAGGAGACCTGGAACCGAGTCCTGAGCTCACTTCCTTACTACTGGGCAAGAGAATGAGAAAACATGGTAGGTGTTGCAAGCTCAGCTCTTTTCTGTGGCCCTGGCAGCTGTATTAATGATGTACTGGAGAGACATGCATCCTACTCTGACTGAGCAAGGTGGAGATTACCAGGTGGAAAAAAAGAGGCTCTGGAAGGTCCTATCTCCAAACAGTATGCCTTTTAAGTAACAATAAATCAGCATATGTTGGATTTTATTTGATTATTTTCCATGCTTTCCTTTAATACTAACCATATAAGGCATAATCCCTTGTCAGCACTAGAATGGTACATATTACGTGAATTATTAACAACTGCACACATCCTAGATCACCTTTGTGTTGCACTAATTTAGTACCTTCCCATTTCTGCCTAAGTGAATCTAAGAGTCCATAAAGCAATAATAAAATGTAACAGAATTCTAGAGAACTGCTTATAATCTGACATTCAGTATACAGACAACTGCTTTCATAGCAGTTTATTTGTAAGCAAAAGGCAAGTCCAATTTGGTCCATGAAAATGTCAATTTACCAGTGAATGCTGTCTTGACATATTCAGAAGACTCTCCTTAGAAAAATACAGATTCTCCATTTATATGATGTCAACATAATCACCCCAAATAAGAAAAAAAGCTGAAACAATCAAGAGTACATTGAGTACATTGGGGAGAAGTGTACATAGAGTTACACTGGGGAGGAGTGCCGGTGAGGGGAGAAGGAGGAAGCAGAGGAAAGATCAGATTTTTCAGGAGAGAACCTGAATTCTTTGAAGTCTCTATTCAGGATGAGGGGGCCATTGACAGACATGTGTAATTGCATGCAGAAAACTGATAGATGTGTGGTTATAGACAGATGGTTAGCTCAGCAGGAGTTTCTGACAGCTAGGCCCCAGCACTTCTTCTTGTAAGTCTTTATGACCTGAACTTTCTTCAGCACATAAATATTCATTTACTTATATTTTTCTGTATGATTTAGGTGTAAAACAAGTAATGGTTCTGCAAGGTGCTGAAGAGCCATGCCTTTAAAATTAACCATGAAAACTTATGCCAGATAGTTAAATTTAAGCAGTCCTGCTGACTTTATTGGTTTTCATGAATCTTTCTATTGGATTCACTGGTCTATGTCTCAGCTGTCATGGTAAGGTTTTATTTAACCTGATTTTGGCTATCAGAAGTGAGGTGTCTATTTTAAGAGAGCTTTTAGAGCAATCTTTGACTCCCTGGAGAGGAGTGACAACCTTCAGATTGAAATTCCTTCTACCTCAGTAGGATGTCTCAAGCATGTGGGAACAATCTTGCCTGATAACTAGTTTGGATGGATTTTTAGTTTAGTTAATATTAAATAAAACAAACCTTTAACTACATTGCATGCTCTGGGACATTTAAAAAAAAAAAAAAAAAAAAAAAAAAGGAAACTCCTTGCTTCCAACAAACTTCTCCAAAGCAAAGATAGTGTGATGGCTATGTCCAGCAGAGGCTCTTGGAGCACTTCTGTGTTCTTCAGTTTGGGTGCACGATGTAATTGCGCACAGAATTTGTATTAGGAGAAGGCATAGACAGGCACCAGCCTTTCCTTTCTGGGTAAAGGACACCAACATGTGGGTAGGAGGGAAGTGACAATTTGCTCTTATCAGGTTCCTAAACCACATAATCTGTTGTGACAGATTCAGAGGCAAACTAAAAAAAAAACGTATGAGACTGAAGTTTTCCCTTTCCCTCAGACTTTAGTTCTTTTAACCTTTCTCTTCATTCTTTCACTCTTTATAACAATTTCCTTGGCACAGGCAGGGACATAGACTTCTTTGATTCACTCGATAAGAACTGCAAAAGCTGAGGTACTTTAGACAGAAATATACCAGATAGAGTACCAGACAGAGACTTCTCTCATCACTATTTTAACTTTTTACAAGTAGAGAAAACGCTGTCACATTTTTCATCTCTGTAGCCCAAGTGCCTTAATAGTTGTAAATAAGTTAGTCTGTAGATGTGGCTATAAGGTGTTTGGGTCTTGTTACTATGTCAGTTGTCTGATGTTTTAGCTTAAAAAGCTATGCTTCCGAATTTCCCTTCTGTCTTACCAGTTCTAGCTTACTCTTCCTGAAATGTTTTGTCCTAAGGTAACTTCATATTTGTTAAAAGAAACATAAATCAAAAGCATCAAACATTTCAAGTCAAACGTTTGTAGCTGATCTCCTAGTTTTGGACCTCTTCTCACATGCACTTAGCAATTAGTCTGTTGTGTTCAGCTCCCAGTCAAGTCATGCAGTATTAAATCATGCGCTAGGTTTCTATATGAAGCTCAAAGGCAAATTCACCAGTGTGAATTTTGAAACAGTAGCCACTTTTGCAAAGCTGTCAAAACCACACACAGCCAACAAATATTTCCATACCTTCAATTAAAATGCATCTCAGTCTTCTCTGTGCTCATTAAATGCCAGATCTCCTTCAGCACTTGTCTTGCAAGCTCTGCTGAATGTAGTTATGTTTTTAGGAGAAACATCTTCCACACAGAACTAAGCTAGGGATATCTTGCATCACTGGACCTCTACAGTTTGAACATGGTCTTATTTTTGAGATGAAGAGGTGGCTAGCAAGACATATCTGGTATTATTTGCTGTCTTTTAATTATGACAAGCTATCTTTGTTGTCACTGGTTTTGAAGATCTAATATTAAACTAAATGTATCATGTATCATATGATAAGGCTCCCTCAATCTTCCTCACTGCTAGTTGTATACAAACCTCTGTAGTTCTAGCACACAGGTCTAGATCAAAACCCATGTAATAAAACAAAAGCACTGGCATTATTTCAGATTTTCAGAGCAACTCGGCAACCGTTCCAACTCCTGAGATACAAAGTCACAGTATTTTAGACCTGGAAAACAGTTACTCTAGTGGAGACAGTGAAGCTACCTGTTGCAAGAACCTGTAGTTATAATTCACAATGTGTCCTGAAAACATAAAAAAAGACTCTGACTGTTGTATACTACTTTCTGTATTTAAACTCATCGATGATGTCTCTCTGAAACTGTATTATGTATTTCCTGCCACAGAACATGCTCCAAATGCAGTACATGGAAATCTTTTCTCACCAGTCAGGTACGTGTGTGTCTCTTGGATCAAAGTAGGGGTGAGGAATCTGTGGTCTAGTCTGTAGCATTGTTTTATATGGCTCCCAATCATGCGATCCTTTTATTCCTTATTCCTGGGTAACATTACACTGTGTATTACAGATATTCAATTTGCCAAGTGTGTCGGAAAGGCCTCAGAAAAGAGAGTTCCTCATCTGTACATTAACCAAAAGCAGCTCTCACCCTATCAGGCCAGATGTGTTTCAGCAGGGATGTAGCTAAAACACTATGCAAAAGAACAGTGGTATTTAAAATTAGCAAAGACTGAATTAAAAGAAAGTTCATAATTGTATGTAAAGAGGTTATGTGAGAAGGCCAGTTGGAAAGAGAAGGTTCCTTCTGTGCAATTCCTATCTTTATATATGGAACTGTTCTTGTTGATTCTGTTTAACTGCACTCATTGTGGCATTCTAGCAAAGCAAATTATGACTGAGCCTGGGTGGTGGTTTGTCTGATGCGACGTAGTTCGACATTCCAGGAGTGCTGCTTTCTCAGAAGAAGGTAATGCTCTTAGACCTCTGTTATACTTATTGTGTTTGCTGAAAAAATGTCCACTTTTGTCAGTTAGTTAATAGGTATTTCTTTTGAAATTGTGACAAAAGGCTATCAGAAAATAACTGCACCAAGTTCACAAACCTCTTTGAAAAGCCAACTATTTTTTTGAACACATTTGGGTTATGTTTTTCTCTATATGATGGTGGTTTCAAACTTCTTGTCTAGTGTATTACTCATCAAAGCTGCAAGTAGAAGTGCTATAACCATTTGCAGCTGATTAATTCTAAGGCTGGTTCTGCTCTGGTCCTGGTGTTCCTCCCAGCAGAGTCCTCCCTGTGCCTGACTGCCGGTTGGAGAATGGCTGGGAATTTGTAGTGCGGGGCATCCAACTGACATCTGCCTCATTTTTTCCAAATCATTAGAAATTTTAGTAGAAAAAAAATAATCCTTTAATCCAAGGATAACTTAAAGACTCCTTCTGAGTTGCCAGAAAGCTTTCTGAAGGTATTGCTAGCTTCTGTGAAGTTATTTCCTAGGAGCCCTTCAGATAAGCGTAAAGGAACATATATGAAAGGCACTGATTTTCCACTTTAATTTCCTAACTATCTGCAAGCACAAAACTACTGTAAAATTAGTGTGTCATCATTTTATAAATCATCCTACATACAGTGGACCTGCCACATCCAATGCTTCTGGTCAATTTTTCTCCATTGCAACCTTCCTCATGTAACAGTGGAGAAAAAAGGTAGAAAGGAGAAAGGAAGGTATGAAGGGAGACTCGATTTCAGCTTACTAAGGATAATATAAACTAGCCAGGCACAGCCCTAGTGCAAAATGGATTCAGTCCCATAAAATGGAAAGAGAGAGTTCACCTGCCATGAGGTATTAACGTTATGACATCTTTCACCTTAACAGATCCTGTTATTTTTATTGCAATCCCCTAAAAAACAACTTAGTTCAGTAAATATTTACGATTTTTGAGAAACCAGATACCTTAAACTGCTTCAAGCTGAGCTCAAATACCTATCTTTAAGTACTGGAGACTGCTAAAATGTCTAATACAACCCAATTAATTTTTAATTATTGTACTGTATACAGTATTTTTCACATAGTATTGTGCAGTACTGTGTGAAACATTTGTTCTACTTTCTTAAGTGTTGTTAGCTGATGTTCGCCCTTTATATTAACTTTCATTTCTTAATATCAAAGCTGTATTGCTAATTTCCTGTAGTCAATAATTTTATGTACATGTAAAAGATGGCTATATAAAATAGGATAATGAGGAAGTGACATTTTTGACATGTTCCTCCGTACGCACTAAAGGGTTCAGTATTACCCTCTTTGCAGATACACATGAATATGCTTGTTACATGGAAGTCCAATCCTATGAAAGAAGCTCTTGTGAGGAACTAGAAACCGTAAGATGGTGTATCCACTGTAAAATGTAGACAAACTTTAAGCTGACTCATTTAAATGCCTCTTCAGGATCAAGAGACAACAGTTATTGATTATGCCTTATTTTGATTACATATTTCACAGTATTACAGAACAATCTACTATCAATTAATTCTGGTTGGTTGAGATGAATAAAGCTCCTGGGGACCATTTAAAAACTGTAAGATTATCTGCCAATAGGTCAGAGTCTGCATTTATTAATGGCACAGGATATTTGCTTAAGCAAATGCCTCTCATATATCTCCAGTATTTACAATTATTTTAAGAAGATTTTTCTTATTCTAGCTAGTAAAGATGCACCATCCAACACTGATTCACTTGTTTGTCTAAGAACAGCCATTAGCACCCATTTGTAAATCTAATAAAAATCAATCTGGGATCCCATACAGTCTTAAGTTTTCCTGATTTTTTTTGGTTTACATTCATCCCTCATTTTTTTCTGCTATGTTCTCATTCAAATTTAAATTTTATCTCATTTTAGACATGGACTTTCTACTAAATTAAAATAAATAAACTGTAATCTTCAGCACTTCATCAATATTCTTCTATAAGCCTCACAGATAATGTCTTATTTATTCATTTGTTTTCTTATCTGTGATAAACTCAGTCTTATTAGGAGTGCATCTATATTCTAGTAACTCACACAGTTTTTCTTTTTGACAAAATCTGGTGTGTCCAATTCTGCTAACACAATTTCAATATTTGGCCTTTGTACTGTTTGTACAGACCTAGATGTATTTTATGGAAAGATTTAAGTTTTTTCAGGTATGATTTTTTTCCTACTAATTTACACTGTTGGTAGAGAAAATAAATTACTCTGAATTTAAACCAGAGTTTAAATCTCTGGTTTAAACCAGAAACCCTGATGGCGCTCTCCTATCCCATGTGAACAGAATAAATAATGTATTAGAATGCCCCCTCTAGGAACATTGCCAATGACTACCTGTTTCAGCCATCATCTTTTCAGGGAGTAATCTGAAAGATCTCCAGTTTTAGTTTATTCCACAACTGACTGCAGTATTAGTCAGTTAGAACAAGACATCCTGTTTAGAATAGGCAACACAAGGAGGTACGATTCAGTTACCTAGATCCCCATCATAAAAGGAAAGCGTGCCCTTTTTCTGTTTGAGGCAGGTAAGAAGAAATATCCTGTATGTATCTACAGGCTGAGATCAAATATGTTCATTGCTTGTGCAAATTCCAAGCTTTACATCCTAGACTTCAGGTTCCCACTTCTCCCAGATGTTAGTAAGATGAGGATTTCAGTGTTAGAGTGCAACTTAGATAAAGGTCCCTCCCCTACACATACTTTTTTTGGCTACATGGCTGGTGCTGGACTCAACATGTATAATGGAATGGAAGAGCTGGGGCAAGTACAATGGAGGTTGCCACTTACACAGAGTAAAATGGGAATCAGGAAGGTTTGGTCAGATGGAGAGGGGATGACCAGAAGTTTTACATTATTTCTATTAATGGCACAGTCTTAAGAAATTATGCAGTCCATTTGGAGTCACTGCAAGGTGTGGGGGGGAGAGAACAAGGGTGAAAGTTAACCAGGTAATTCACTATTTTTTAAAAGCAATGCTGCAGAAGACAACAACCAAAAACCAGCCTCACCTCAGTCCAGTATCCCTTAAGTGACCAGGACACACTGTCTCCTCTGCAGGTGCAGTGGAATTTAATCCTATGCATTATTCAGCAAGAAGGACAGGATTTTCTTTGGAGGAGCACTTATGGGTCATAGAAATTTTTTTCTGAGAGATATTCACGTGTTGTAAATAGAGAAAAAAGAAAGGGTAGGAGAGTGCTGAAACTGGAGGTTTTCTCTTTCCTTTATTGTACGTAGGTGTTAGTCTCTCATTCCCTGTGAGGCAGAAAAACTGCATCTCGGCCTGTAGCCTACATCCTCAGCAGTCACCATCTGCTAGCAGAGATAACAACCTCCCTGTCTTCATTCTTCTGATATTTGGCATGATTGCTAAAGATAAGAAGGAAGATGGTACTACAGATCAAAGACATCAAGTAGATTCTGATCAGTGCTGATTTACACCAGCAGAGGATTTGGCCCAGTGCTCCTTACCGAGGCAGACTCCAGGAAATACTTGCCTCCCTGTTGCAAACAAAACAATTTAATTCCCTGAACATTTTACTAATATGTGATTCAGGATGACATAGCTGGATGAGATAACTAGATTCCTCAAATGGATCAACCTAACCCAGCTGTCTCATTTAAGGATGATTTAAAGCTAATGAAAAATGAAAATAGCATGTTAAAAAACTTAAACCAAAGAATAACAAGAAGTTCTAAAGATTGAAATTGGCACAACATTTCTTAGGAAACTGGCTGAATTTGCTAATCTGAAACCATCTGAATGAGGACTGAGTTCAGAGTTCACCTCTGCCATAACTTGTAACTTGAACTCTCATCCTCTGGAATTATGGTGGCCTGAACACAGCTGAGAGTGCTTAGACAAACTAATGTAACCCATTTAAGGAGCTTTTGAGTCAAACTGGAGGAGATGCACCTCGCATCTTCCATTAAAAAGAGCTGGACAGTTAAGAACTATTAAATAACACTGTACTCTCTTCTAAACAGTCAGACAGAAATTTACCCTGGCCACCATAGGTATTATCAGTTGTTTGAGTGTTGCAGCTTTTCCTTTGATCTATTTTTAGAAGAGAAAATAGCAGAAGATTTGATTCTTCAGATCTTTCTCAACATATGGGACTTTTACTTTTTAATTCTGAAGAATGAGAGAAAGAGATGGTCAACATAACCTTGAAACACAGCATTTGAAAAAAAATACTTAAAAACAAAGCACCTGTGTTTTCTGGCTGGACAACAATTATCAGCCAAAATAGCTGCTTTAAAAATTCTGGCTTGGTGAGCTAGCTCCCCATAATTCATTTCATAATTGGGAAAAAATGTAGCATTTTCTGACATCATCTCAGTGCAGTTTTGGACACATTGTACTGCAGAGAATCCAACAATAACCACTTATTTTTCCTCTCCATGACTTAAGAAGAATCCAGTGACCAGGACTGCATATGGTGGCAATACACGTTCATTTGGACTTTTTGGTTCGAAATCTAGACACAAATAATAAATGTGTATTTGAGTATAAATTAAGTTGTATCTATGAACTTGTATTCTTTATCTTTCCCTGCTATTAAAAACCAAACAAAGATTCAGACCCAGAAGTTTCAGAAGCCAGAATGTGAAAACTAGATGCTGGATTCTGTAGGAGAAGAGAAAGGTGTCTCTCTGTCTTATCGTTTGCAGTTATATTTAAATGTTATTACTCAGTGGTTTTTTTCTCTCCAGTCCCTATCTCAGTAGTAAAAGACTTGTGTCCTATTACTTGTTTATTACTAATTCTAAACCACAGGCCCAATCACACAGCTGGCCTCAGAATTCCTCTGTGTCACATGTGAGTTAAATCTGTGAACTTCAGCTGGCAGATCTCCCTCCACAGCTGAGTGGGTCACTGCAGAAGGAACTGGTTTTGGAGAGGAAGTGATCTTCCCACCAGAAATTGTCCGCAATTCTGGGACAACATTTACTACAAAAATTCTGATTCTGATTTTGGCCATCCTGATGCAAATCCTGAATATGACCCCCTTGAATTACTCTGAATATTTAGATTGAAGAATATATTTAGACTTTTTATTCTACAGTGAAACAGAGACCCTTTCAAAGGATGCTCTGATGTTTTTCATCACGTGAGAGCTTTCTGCTGAGAAACTAACAGGTGGCAGCCAGCCTGCCATTTCTGGCTTATCTTGCTTTACCTGATCTAAGACAGATTAGAGAAAGCTATGCAGGTGGGCACAGGTTTATGGAGGGAACAGAGAGGATGCAGCAAATGCAAAGAGGGCAGGGATGCTGCCCATTCTGTTCCACCTGGCTGCCTGTCTCCAGGTTGACTGTCATTATCGGGGAACACAACAAAGTCCTATTTTTATCTTGAGTAAAAAAAGCAATTGTCCTCTCATTTATATTGAAAATCAATTGAATAACAACTCCTGTCTGGGAGAGAATGCCTTAATATTCTGCAAGAACTTGTAGAGAATGGCCCAAGAATTACAAATCTAAACAAAACCTCAGTTTTCTATTGACACAAAACTTTCCAGACTCCTTCACTCTCCCTCTGTCTAGCATAATTTAGAATTGAGTGGGAAGGGGATATGGAGACAGAATGAAAAGGAAGTGAAATGGACACAGAAAAGGAGAAGATAAAAGTAGAGCGCAGCAGAAAGAGGTGGAGAAAACAACCGCAAAATTCTGCTAAAAAGATCTTAAAAATTGCATGTCACATCCAATTCTTCAAACATAACCCATGACAGAGCAGCAATGTAAACTTTCTCATGATCCAGTCTCCAGTTTGTTCACATATTGCATAAAAGGGAATATTCATAAAGGGATTATGAAGACTAACAAATGATTAATGACTATTTTATATAAATAAATATGCTACAAGCCTGAATGGTATGTTCTATACCTGGCTTTAGGTATAGCAGTAACAGTATTATATAAATTAGAAATCATACTGTAAACCTCAAATCCTTCATTAGGAGCTTACTTGATTTTGCAATTCAGCTTTAATGTAGTAAGGATGAATTAAAAACTGTCAGTCCCATCTCTATAATCAACTAATTGCAGTTAAAAAGTTGTATTTCTGGGACAGTATTTTATTTTTTACTGACAAGAATGTATGATCTAACTGGTATTTAATGGGAACAGAATGGCAGCAAGATTTCTCAGCACTGTAGTTAAAACCAGTAACATCACCTACAGCTGAAGCATTCTGACACTTTGTAAGACTACTACTAGTGGTGTGTGATTTTATTAAAATACAACTTCTGGAATTAAATTATCCACATCCTCTGTCTCAGTATGGTTAGTCTATGTTGCAGCAGAAACATTCAGAAGTTTCCAGGAAACAGGTCACCAGCAGTACATTACCTTTCCATTATAAATTCTTAAAAGTACTTTCATGAGCACGCCTAATTGCCATATTTTGCACCAGGGATGTGTGAGAGACATGACTTTTTTAGAATCTAGAAAAAACTTACCAAACTGGGCCAGCCTGTTTTAATGTGAACAAGCTGGGCTTTGCCTGTTTAAGTCTTGAAATAATCTGTCTCACCTGATCATGCTTACAATCATGTCTGTGATAACGATCATCAGAATCTTCTGCCTGGATGCTAATTAGACCATGGCTGAAGACATTATCCAAAGACAAGATGTCATGGCTGTAGCTAGGCAGCAAAGCAATTAGTCTTCTAATATTCTGCCCATACAGTTCAGGGAACATCCTGAATGAAGTGACCATGGAGAAGAAATGAGGTACATGGGCTCTAGGACTATCCTGTGAAGGAAATGATAAGACCAAGACCAGTGATCAGGAGTGTTAGAATCATAATGAAAAACTGGGACCAGCTGAGTAAGTATAGTGCTGACAACTGGGACTCATACCAGGAATGATGGGGAAAGAAGATGCTATGAGGAATAGTGAGGAGAGAGAAGCTAGTTACTGGAACAAGTAACACCAGGCAGAATCAGGCAGACTTTAAGCAAACAGGGATGCTGGTGTGTCCATATCTCCCTCCAGCATCTGGGGCTTAGCTGATCATCTCTTTTCTGTCTATAAACAATAGCAGAGCTTAGTGGAAAAATATATGTGTTCCATCTTGTATCTGCTCTACACAATGGATGGCAATTTGCTCCTTTTATCAATTATTTTTTTTTGTTTCTAGTGCCAGTTCTCTGGCTGGAAAAGTTTTACTTTTATCTAAGGTGATGGTGATTTGTAGAGGACCAGTGTAATTTTCTGTATGAGAGAAGTGGTGCAAGGTTATGCACAGCTGAGTGATGTTTGTTTTTTAAATAATTTGGGTTTATATCCAATTGCACAGCACCAAAAAGCCAAAGACACATAGTACTTGGGTAACAGTACAAGATAGTGGTTATTGTTAATGGTTACTGCAAACACAAATGACCTGAAGATGATCCACAGAAGCAGCATTGTCACGTTTAATGTTTCAGCGTTTCATCTGTGAATGGTTGTTTGAAATACTTAAACATGTGCTCAGTTTTTGATCACACATTCTTCATCCTCCATAACTGGGCTGACATTTGGAGCCAAAAATGTGACAATAGATTATATCATGGCTTCTGTGGTTCAGCTCACTGACTATGAGCTTCAAGTTCAGTTTACCATAATATAGAACAGTGCTGCTTAAAAATGTCCTGGGAAAGGTGCAAACTCCCACATAGCTTATGTAGATTGAGAAACCTGTATTGGACTACCAAGCTCAAAGTGCTTCTAAACTGAATGGTCTCTTAACATGATGCTCAGTATATGTGCTGAGTTTCTACTGCTAAATGCTGTTCTAGGAGATTCTTCTGCTAACAGACAGATTGGCTGAATGCTGTTCAAAAGTGGTAGTAAATGGAGTTACATCCAGCTAGCAACCAGTCACAAGCTCAGTATTGGGGCCAGTTCTGTTTAATATCTTTATTGACAATCTGTATGAGGGGATTGAGTGCACCGCACCCTCAGTAAGTTTAAGGATGACACCAAGCTGGGGGGCAGTGCTGATCTGCTGGAGGGCAGGAGGCTCTGCAGGGGGGTCTGGACAGGCTGGACTGATGGGCCGAGGCCAATTGTAGGAGCTTCAACAAGAAGTGCCGGGTCCTGCACTGGGGTCACAACAACCCCACACAATGCTGCAGGGAAGGGTGACTGGAAAGCTGCATGGTGGAAAAGAACCTGGGGGTGCTGGTTGACAGCTGGCGGCACATGAGCCAGCAGTGTGCCCAGGTGGCCAAGAAGGCCAACAGCATCTTGGCTTGTATCTGAAATAGCATGGCCAGCAGGACTGGGGAAGTGATCATCCCTCTGTAATCAACACTGGTGAGGCCGCACTTTGAATGCTGTGTTCAGTTTTGGGCTGCTCACTACAAGAGGGGCATAGAGGTGCTGGAGCGTGTCCAGAGAAGGGCAGCAAAGCTGGTGAAGGGTCTGGAGCACAAGGCTTATGAAAAGCAGCTGAGGGAACTGGGGGTGTTTAGTATGGAGAGGAGGAGGCTCAGGGGGGACCTTATAGCTCTCTACAGCTGCCTGAAAGGAGGTTGTAGCAAGGTGGGTGTTGGTCTCTTCTCCTATGTAACAAGTGACAGGACAAGAGGAAACGGCCTCCAGTTATGCCAGGGGAGGTTTAGGCTGGATATTATGAAAAATTTCTTCACAGAAAGGGTGGTCAAGCATTGGAACAGGCTGCCCAGGGAAGCAGTGGAATCACCATCCCTGGAGGTGTTTAAAAAACGTGTAGGTGCGTTGCTTAGGGAGATGGTTTATTTGTGGACTTGGCAGTCCTGGGTTAATGGTTGGATTTGATGATCTCAAAGGTCTTTTCCAACCTGAGTGCTTCTATGATTCTATAAAAAAACAAATTGTAATGCTGTATTTTTAAGAAACTGGCTAATATAGAAGGAACTCATGTAGTTCACTCTTTATTTGAAACCATGTAAGCCTACCTGGAAAAGTCAACTGCAGCTCTTGACAGTTTTGTCAGAAAATCTGCTTCTGACTGCGTATTTAAAAACAAAGTTCTTTTGAATGAATGCAAATAAGTAAAAAATGATCCCAACACAATTCTAATTGTGTAAAAGTGTACAACTTCACAGCAACCACAAAAAGACACATACTCACTTTCAGCTCAATACTCATGTGAGAATAAAATAGATAGCATTTTCATTTATTTGGCTATGACTATAAGAATGATGTCCACAGAACTTTAGGGAAATGAGTTTCACTATAGTCAGTTAAAGGATGATTCTTTAAATTCAACTGCAAACCGTTATGGCATGGGAATTTTGGAAAGAGTTTTCTCAACTTCCCTTTGAATTGTCAAATGAAACAACAATTAACACTGTTGGAGAAAGCTGGCTGCAGCCACCTTTCTCGGCTTCTTTCCTAAAGTGCAATGTAAGATCCTTTTTTTTTAACAGTGTAATTGATTTTCATGTTAAAAGATCAATTATGAAAAACCAGCATTATATATTGTAGACAGAATATTGTTTCTATGACAGCAAATGAAAACTCTTTAGGGAATATGGACAAAGAAAATGTGTACATTTTCAAATACAATCATGCAAAAATAATCATTTGCTGCTCTAAATGTCAACAACTGGCAACAAATAACATAGGGAGTAAGCAAGCTAGTAATGTGTCTCAAAGAAATGTTAGTATAATAGATTGTTTAGTATAACTTCATGTGATAATTAATATAATGATTTTTAAAGTCATGCCGTTTATAGAAGTCATCAATTAACTGGCATAAAATCTACAGAATCCTTACACTGTGCCTATATTTGGAAGGAAGAAATGTTAATGGTGATTTAAATTATTTGTTATTTCAGAGAAATAGCTGCCCCTTGATGCTTTTAAACATGTCTAAGACAAATCCAAGACCTTTAACAGAAATTGTTATGGTGTCTAACTTTTGTTTCAGGCAGGCTTGGACTACAGACACAGAGCCAACTCTGCATCTGGCCTAAATCCACTCACAAAATTTGGCCAAAGTTAAATTTGTCACATTGATTTCAAGTAAAGTTCAGATCCTGTGTGGTGCTCAGGGCTCTTTCAGAACAAATTGTAATACAGGAAGTCTGTAAAACCCCATTTGGAACTGAAGGCTTTGAATTACTAATCTTTCTATGACTTCCATATAAATGACTGAGCTTGCATTTTTCTAGAGTTATTACAGTTGAGTATTTCTCTATTTATTATAGCTTTTTACTAAAACAAATCATCGCTTGTTTTCATGGATATACATGACATTATACAAACACCAGAGAAGGTGTCCAACTTTAAAGACCGCCTGGGTAGATTGAAGGAGAAAAAACCCAAAGTACAAGTAAATTTTCCATGTAGCAACTGAACACATCATGACAATGTCAATTTTGAGAATGTTTTTCTAAAACTAAAAGCAAAGAGACTTCTAAACTGTCCTTCAGGTTTGCTATTTTCAATTATTTGGTTTACTGCATATAAAGAAGTTGTTCTGAAGACAGGTCTTGCAGAGATACAATGCAGAAAATAAATGTCCTGTGACCCGGCTGAGGAACAAAGCTTATTAAGAGTATGCGTAGGAAACACCAGGGAGGGAAGCATGGGAAACAGATTTGAGAGGGGCAGATAAATGGAAAACAAAGGCTGGCATCTTTGATGCACCATATGGAGTGACAGGGTGATTAAAAAAAAGAGGCAAAATAGTCCAGATACTGTGGACTTGGTAGGCAAGGCCAACAAGTTTGTTTGCAGCAGTTATTTCAGAGATTCAGATTGGAAGGATGATAAATATTTATGAGGAAGGTTTTAAATTGCCGTGGTGAAAGAACATGGTCAGTCTGTTAAAGGAATCACTGTTTGGTGTCAGCATTGAACATAAGATACTCTGATTAGTGTCTATTTCATACCAGGTGATATAAACTGTTCTCTCATTGAAATAAAGAAACCATGATCTCTGTACATTATGAGTTCTCCATTTTTCATTACACCTTCTGAGAATCTGACATTTCTCACACATAACTTAGATCTCAGCAATGTACACAATTGTGCAAAAGTGTGTGCAAAACTCCTTGATTTCTTATTGTTTAAATGCTTCTGCGATGACAAACCTATAATCTTTCAACCCAGTCCAGAGAAGGTACAAGCTGTGGTAACCCACCTCTGCAGAACTACAGTTTAAGCTGTTGCATTTTATGTTTACAGCTCCGATAACGTCTTGTGTGGATATGAGTGCTGAACTGTTTTCTGTAGGAGTAAACTGGAAGACACAGGTGAGTTGGGTGGAGGATTTTGTTGTTTGGCACTGACTGTAAGGAATGCAAGGATAGGTGTTGGTAAATTCCCTGGCTCTGGGTAATTTCTGAATACCCCATCTAAGACAGCAGCTGGTGAGTTAGTCAGGCTGCACAAGAACAACTTAGGTGTCAGCTTCTTTTTACAGGTACAAGTAAGATGAAAAAGGGGGAAAATCTATGTAGCATGCCTTAGTATGGAGCAGAAGGGAGGTAGATTGCATAGTTTGTTCAAGAGTCTTAGTGCCAGGCTTGAGCTGGGATAAGCACTTTCCAGCGCACGCTCCTAGCTCTAGATAGTCCTCATTGCAGCAGGTCAGTGCTGCAGTCATGGCATCTTTACTGTTTAAATGCAAGACTTGTTTCTCTGCTCCCCAAGTACTAACACATATTTGGGGTAATTCTGTAGTAGAGGGGACAGCTCTTCTACACTTTGAATCCCAAATCTTTCTCCAGCAATGGGCTGTAGGCAGAATAACTATCAGTAGGCTAAAAACACAATTACCTTCCCAACTTTGGTGAACAGATATCACCATTGATCACATCTGTGTGGGAGGTACCCATATCAATATAGAGATATCTAGCAGAAACACATCAAAAATACAAGAAAGTAGTAAGGAAAAAGAGTCTTCATTGGCCAGCAGAGTGCAAGTTTCTTTTATCAGGTCAAGGGTGATATCTGAGTGTAGTGTGTGTTATCTTGCCCCATTGCCCATTCAGAATACAGATGACAAATACAGATGGAAAAATACCCAGTTCTTACATCTAAGGAGGACCAGAAAAAGTCTTTCTCCTCAAAAGCAGAGAAATATTTGCTGTTCTTTTACTCTGTGCAAGTTACTCGAGGCCTGTCAGATTGAGAATATGTTTTGGTTTAGCAGCTGGGTCACAAAACTTCAGTCATTGCTATAAGCATGGGTATGCATTTATTTAGTCATTCTAAATTTCAGGGAACACAGCCAAACTGACCTTTGGATCTGACAAAAAGATGAGTTATCTCATTTTCCTGAAGCTTCACCTGATGCTTCAAACCCAAATTTGTGCCAGTGAAATAATCTAAATTAATCTTACTAGCAGACATTATAAAAATATTTAGTATTTCTCCTCATTCATGTTTTTTTTTTTTTTACTCTACTGCCACATAAAGAGTTTGGAGTGCACTGAATTTCCACAGTAATTCATTTATACCAGGACTATATGGCAGAGCGTCCTGGCAATTGTGTAAGGCTTCAGTCCTTCTGTTTTGCTGGTGATACCATTTGTTCAAGCCTGCTTCTCCCTGCTCTTCTGCCAGATTGGTTCTTATTTAAGCACATGTTTTCTTATTCTAGCTCATGCCTTTTTCATTTAGTATTGATAGTGGTTTGGGCCCCGTCAAGTATGCTTTTGCACACTTTTGTTCACTGCACCCATTCAGTGCAAGAAGCTGTGCCTTCAGAGTTCTGTGAAATCGTTAAGCACCTGCCACAATAAAATGTACTTTCCATCTGCTGCCATACCATATCTTATAAGATAGTTTCCAAGACTTTCTCATATGTTTGTTGTTAAGTCCATTGATCTACAGCTTCCTGGTTTATCTTTTCAAGTTTTGGAAATACGCATTGATAAAAATACTGTCATTTCCAGGAACTTGTCCTAAGTCCAGTGGATTTTTACATTTTTCATTTCAGAATTACCATGCCAGTTCCCTTTCAGTCATTTTCCTGTCATAGTCAAAAGTTCAGATCTTCCTTGATAATTTAATTTAAAATATTTAGATATACATTCATAGTCTTTAATGTTTTTTTCTGTCTTTAGTGCCTATAATCTTGTGCTTTGCACATTCCACCCCCGCCCCGCCTCATACCTAGAACTGTCTTTTCTCAGCAGATATTGATTTCCTTACTATAAATATTGAGTTGGAGTATTGTATTTATAACATCATAAATAATTCCAACTGTGTGATTCCAACAAAGTGATTTTCCTTTTTGGTTTACTGACTTCATATAGATTTATATGTATTTTTCTGATCTTCCAATTTCTTCTCTAATCTGGTGATTTGTCTGCTGTTATCATCTCTTTGATATTTTCTTTTTTTACTTCTTTAATTTTTCCTTAAATTTTTCTGCAACTAGGAAATTAATTCTCAGTATCTATTATTCCAAAATTTTCTAATGATTTACCCTACCATTTCTTCTTATTTGCTCTGATGTGACATGACGGTTCCTATTGTATGTCGCTGGATTTGGAGTCTGCCTAATCCCTGCCTGTGCTGAACCAGTCCCCAGCTATGGATTTTCTGTACATTACTGAATTCCCAAAACTTCCTTTACTTTCTCATACCATTTCAAAATCTGTTTACAAACATCAATATTCTTTACTAAATACAGTCTATATAACTTTCAATTGAGTTTTTGAAGCCTAAGCGCTCTCCTTTTAGGTCTGATTCTGGTTTAACACATACAGGTTTTGCATTTGTCAATTCATTGATATTAGTGGTTTTTCTTCTGACCCACAGTGGTATAAAGCAAGGCTCAGCTCTGTTGATACACAGGACGTGACAAAGACTGCTACACGGACTGTAACAAACTGCTCACAGTTTGTTATGCTTGCCTCATTTCCAACTATTAGGTGTACAATTGTTACAGCTCTAGTTGGCTCTTGAGTAGTACATTTAAACTTGTCTTCAGTTCGTTGGACTTCCCTCAACTAACAAACACAAAAGCAAAGTAAAAAAGAAGAAGTAAAAAGAACAGTTAAAGACATTTCTTTGGCCTGTCTCAGATGAGTAATAAGGATACAGATTTCCCCCAGATTTGTTAGCTTAATGTTACCCTTGTGAATTGTACTTCAGAAATAAATGCATGAACTACTTGTATCAGCTGAACAAAACAGTGAGACTAAGCAAGGAGAATGTTTTTTTTAAGCCATGCATCCCTAAAATAGTATCAATTCTGTTTAACTTTGTTCTCAATAGGCTTCTCAGTTTACCACTATTCCTTCTTGCCCTCAGTTCCCTGTAATCTCTAACACTTCTCAAGGTGTTCTCAAGTGTCCAGTCTTAGAAACTAAATACTTGAATACTGATGAATACTGGTGGACACTGATGTTCATGTTACATCAGTTCACTTTCATCAGCAGCTGATGTTCTTATCTTGCTATTTTACAAATGGCCTGCTCAATATTTCAACATGTTACTAAAAAAAAAAAAAACAACAAAAACCAAACTGGATTATGTCACCAGAATACAGCTCAGTATGTGGGTTTACTGCTAAGTTTCAAATATGATGGTAACAAGAAATACACATATTTCTAATGAAAGAAAAAAGGCAATTTTCGAGAAGGGAAAGAGGGATGATTTATATGCCAGTCAGCTTCACCTCTAATCCCAGAAAGACTATGAAACAAATCCTCCTGGATGCCATTTCTTAGCACATGAAAGATAAGAGGATGACTGGAAACAGCCAGCATAGATGTACCAAGGTCAAAATAAATCTAACTAATCTGATTGCTTTTTATGATGCAATGACTGGCTTTGTGGATAGAGCAACAGTAGTGGGTGATGTTTGACTTCAGCAAGACTTTTGTCATGGCCTCCCATAGTCATATCGGTGAGATATTTTAAGGTTAGGTGGACAAAAGGCATTTGGAAAACTGGATAGATTGCTGGGCTCAAAGCATTGTGGTCAAAGTTCAGCCAGTGGATGGTTACTAGTGACATTCTTCAAGGAATAATCGGATTCTGAGGCCAATATTATTTAATGTCTGATAAAGACCTGCATCTCTGATGTCTAATAAAGACCTACAATTCACCTGTAGAACCTTCATAGATGACATCACCTTGAGGGTAGTGTGTTGAGATACAGTACAAGGCAAATCTGCTATGTAGAGCATCTGGAGAAACGGACTGACAGGAATCTCAAGCCTAAGAGCAGTCCTGCACTTTTGGTGGAGTCAGCGGTGCAGCAGTATAGGCTAAGTGATAAGCGGCTGGAAAGCAGCTCTGCAGAAAGTATTGGTGCCCTGGGAATCATAGTGGACAAGGTGAGCATGAACACTTGGGTTGCTCTTATGGTGAGGAAAGCCAGCTGCATGCTGGGCTGTGCAGGGGTGTAGCTGGCAGGTTGAGGGAAGTAATTTTCTTCTGTTCAGCACTTGCGAGACCAGATTTGCAGTACTGTGTTCAGTGTGGAGCTCCCCAGTACAAGAAGGTCATTGATGTACTACCATGAATCTGGCAGTGGGCTATGAAGATCGTTGGAGGCTGAAACACATGATCTCAAGGAAAGGCTGGGAGAAGTGTTTTAGTTTCACATTAAGAACAGAAGTCTAAGGAGGATTCTATTGTCATGTTCATCTACCTAATGGAAGAATTTAGAAAAGATGAAGAACTATTGATCGGACTAAGAGGCAACAGAAAAAAGCTGGAACATAGAAATTCTGATCAGATAGAAGGTGGGAGGGAATCTTATGAGAGTGGCCAAATACTGGAACAGGTGCCCAGAGAAGCTGTGGAATCTGCATCCTTCAAGACAGTGAAAACGCGACTGGACAAGGTCCAAATAACCTGATCTAAGTGCTTGAGGGCTAGAGGGTATCTAAATCTACAAGGTGAGATCCAGATGTCCCTTCCAACATAAACTTTTCTGTGATTCTCTTGTCCCAAATCCTGGCTCTGGTTTAGAGCTTTAGAAGTAGACAGGCAAAAAAGACTATTCCCGAGGCTTTTACAAAGCAAACAAACCAACCCCCACAACTCTAGCCAAAAAGTTAACAGAGCTGAAGAAAAGGTATATTGGGAGAGCCAGGTTACCAATATTTGTCCTATAAAAATAGTTTTAAAAGACTTTTCTGGTCTTAATGAAAGCCAAATGTTGGAAGTAGTAATTAGAATGTGAAGCGCAGCTTTAGATCTGCAGCATACCCGTGCCTGACAGGTTTTGATTAATGATGGCAAGCCACAAAACAGGCTGTTCTTTCAGTAACATGCTGTGATATCCAAGATATTAATCAGTCATAGTGTGTCTGCTTCCCAATCTTCCCTCCTGACTTTATGCGTTGGTGAATCCCTAGCAGTAAAGGACCTATCCAAAGAGAACACTTTGTTGTCCTAAGCAGCCTCTGGCTGAGCAGGGTGAATATCAAAATTTGATCCAGTTGCGTGGGGCTTTTCAAGATAAGTCTTTTACATCTCCAAGGATGAAGATTTCACAGCCTTTCTGGGCAACCTGCCCTAGTGCTTCATAGCCCTCAATGGTTCTGTCTTCAGAAATACTGCTGCTCAGTTCTATTTCCATACAGACTGTTCTTGGTACTTCTAGCTCTATCTATATTAGCAATCAAAGCAGGGGCAGGATCCTCAATTCTCCATACTGTTTAATTGTTACATTGGCATGGTTTTGGTTTGGGCTAGTCAGCAATTCCCCAACCAGTGCTTGGGAAAGGCATTTGATATGCACTGTGAGTCCTTGTAATTGTGACTGTCTACAGTAGGGTTGATATGTGTCCACCTTGTGCTGGATAAAAGAGAAATAAGATGCATGAACTTAGGTAACTCCTTTTGCTTAAATGATGCACATTTAACCTTGTGGCTTAAATGTGCATCAGAACAAGAGAACCTGTTCTGTTTAGTAGCATAGCTGTGACTCCCCCTCACAAGTCCCTAGTGCTTTTCTCTTATCATGAGGCACTAACATAGACAGTTGTTGCACTTTGGACTTCTTATATATATATGTATGGAGAAGAACATTGTAACTTTGTCATTGAATATCCTTTGCGAAAGGAAGAAAATTATGCCAGAAGTACAAGGGGAGTGCAAGTTGGTACTGGCCAGGTTTCTACACAGCCTGTAACTAAGCTGGAAATCAGACACATGTATGGTAGTGCTGTTACTCTGACTTGGGCAAAATTTTGTTCTGGCAAAATTTTTTTGATCCTTCAATTGAAAAAAAAACCTAATAGCAGAGAAAGGGAAAGAAAAAGTGACAAGAAAAGGAGAAAAGAAAGAAAACAATTAAAGGAAGTATAAAAAGAGTTGAAGATTGATCTTTAAAAGTGGAAATCAGGAAGACCTGGGGAACTGCAGGCCCATCAGGCTCACCTCTGAGCCTGGAAAGATCATGGAGCAGATCCTGTTGGAAACTATGCTAAGGCACATGGAAAATAAGAAGGTGATTGATTACAACCAACATGGTTTCACTAAGGGCAAATTGTGCCTGACAAATTTGGTGGCATTCTGTGACAGGGTTACAGCGTTAGTGGATGAGGGAAGAGCAAATGATGTCATCTACCTGGAGCTGTGCCAGATCTAGAAACATAATGGAGAGAAGTGCATCTTTGTGAAAATTAAATGAAATCTGAAAAAAATTCTGAACAGTCTGAAGTAGAATTTGTGAACAAACAAGAATACAGAGGTAACAGACCTTCCAAAAGCATTTTTTCCCTTGATTAGTGTTGTCAAAAAACATGCAGGACTTTATAAGAAAATGTTTCTCTTCATGTTTTTATGCTGTAATTTTTTAAATCTGCAACCAGGGAAAATAAAGAAGTTTGATGGTAACAGTCGAGAAGTTACTAATACTGGGAAAGGGACAAATTCGATTAAACCAAAATCAAAGTTCCAGTGTGACTGGAGAGTTTCAAGTGTTTTGAATACCAGTATTTTGTCTTAGTATTATTATCTTAAATGAGTCTCTTCTGTTTGACCTTCACTTGCTTACATGTGATAAAAACTAGCTGAAGTACTTTTTGTACATCTGAAAGACACCTAGAAATCTAACTATGATGGGAACCTGAGAACCAGAATAAAGCAGGCTCAGCTGCTTCTTTGGGTATGACAAACATAGTCCTCAAGTGAGAGGAAAAAAGCATGGGTCTTTTACAGCTGATTAGTGAAGACAATCTCCTAAGTGGACTGCTCTGAATTACCTTATAGAACCATACTGACTATAAAGACAGTTTAACCTACTAATTTATTAAAACAGGCAGATCCCCCAAAGAGAAATCCCTGTGCAACAACTGATCACAGATGTGGTCGGGCTGCCTCCTGGAATTGCCTGTGTCCAGGTCAGCTTTTCCTAAAGTCAGCACTAGTTGTGGATGCATATCTCAGAAGGTTAGACCTTAAAAGATCATACAGACTACCTGGGCAGTTATCACTGAAAATACCTGTTACACACTTAGGGAAGTGGACGGTGATCCTACTTTTACATTTAGAATATAAGTTCCATGGATTTGTTTCCATATATCAAGGCAACACCAGGGAGCCCAAAGGGTGGACAAGAACCCCATATGCTACTATTTTTTTTTATTTATTAATTTTATTATTTTTTTATTTTGCAGCACAAGATGATGGACCCTGGCTGAGGAAATGTAAAATCTGAGGATAGTGTTTCTGTGAGTTATGTGTAAACTTTTTTTTATCCACTAGTTCCATGCTGCAGTGAATTCTTTAGGTATTCAGGTAGTAGCAAATATCTGGGCAGTTGTTATAGGCCAACTAGATATGAAGCAGTTCTGATCCTGAAACAATTAATGTGGTTCTGAGATCCTACTAAATGAAGTCTGATTCAAAACTAGAGAAATGTGATTACAAGGCTTCTAGATCAGAGCCGGCTTTCCTTCAGGCAGTTCAGAGCACAGGGGTCAGTGGCCATGCAGTTGTCTTTTTCTCTATACAGACATATTCTGCAGATGTTTGTTCCAGGTTTCAGACACTTTTTTTAATTTTCTTTGAGGAGCAGGTTAGGGTAACATAAAAATTCCCAGAGCTTGGAAAAATCTGAGTAGGTGGGAACCTTGCTAAGTGTGATAAAATTGTATGATACTTCAAGAATTTATTAAGTCAAAGTAAAAAAATATGTAAAGAAAACATTACCTTGAGACTGATTTCATGCTATCCAGCACCTACTGTCTATTTGAAAATGGGTGTAAAGTTCAGGGTGCACAGTTAGCACTGATCACTTACTATGTACAATTATAGATTATAGGGCACCCATACTGACACAGAAAAAAAAAAGGAACTGCTCAAAACACAGTTTTGGCATTGAACTAATCAGTATTGTCTAGGATTTATTATTATTCATACAAAAATTAACTGAAAAGCAAAAATCTTGTGAACATGACTTGATAATCATTTTGGACATAGAATTCCCTTTGACAAACACCCCTTTGGTGGTACAAAGGGCTCATGTTGCCCCTTTGCACATTAACTGGTAAAACATGCCAAAGACTGTGACACTCAATTAGAAATTAGTTACAAGACCGCCTTAAAATTAAACTAATTTCTATTTGCCATCACATGAAAAGAATGGTCTTGCTTTCTACGAACATCAATTGTAAAATTGTATCAAACGATCCAATATTTCCTACAACCATATATTATGTGGACGCTGTGTACAAGCTGTGTAAGTGAGCCTGTAAGATTCTAGTGCATGTGCTGAAAAGAAAATAACTCCCTGTGTTTGTGGAGTATCTCATGTAGCAAACAGTCTAATCTGCCTTTCTTTCAAATGGAGAGTATCCAAAAGTTAAACCATCTGCTGGGTCCTATATTCAAGATTAAGCACTCAGCCTGTCAGCCAAGAGGCAAGATTGATTCTTAGTTTTAGGACACAAAAATATTAATGTGGTGTTTATTTTTTTGTTATGGTCTTTGTGAACATTTCCCTTTTTAATCTGAGCCCTCTTAGGACTAGTGACAGTTGTTACACAGAAGTGCTTTTACCTGCAGGCATCTGAGACTATTTTCCCTCAATATTGCATGTCCAAAAAGAAACAATTTTTTATTTAAAAAAAAAGGAAAAATGGTGGGAAAAACTGTTTGTACAGGAGATGCAACTGTCAAAGAGCATGCACATCTGAGTTAGCTCCTTTTGAGGTGTAAACAGGTCATTCTAATGCAGCCTAACTAACATTTACACACCTGGGCTATTACGTACATACCTTTTAAAGACTGCCACAGTAAACTTTTATATTTTAGGACTATTAGAAAAATTCTGCTTTTTAATCAGGCATACTTATAACCTTGCTTTCTTGGGGGGGGGGGGGGGGGGGGGGGAAGATATCTCATCCTTTTGTTGAATGGTCAACACCCTGTTCTAGGAACAAGTGATTCTGAAACAATAAAGGCTTTCTGGTTCTTCAGAGATTTAGTATTACTTTTGGATGATGGTCACCTGTTTAGATTTGGTGAATGCATTTACCCTGGGTGACAGGCCTTCTGATACCTGTAGAGTTGACTGCAGGGTTGTGTGTGTACACAAGCATGCATGGATTCTAACAAAACCCCTTGTTTACATGTTCTGTCCCTAACCAGGGATGTGCTATTTTCTTTCTTTTGTTTAAGTAATCACCGCAATGACCCATTAGACTAAATGACCTTATACTGCTGATAAGGGGTATTGACCACAAATACCAACCCTGATACTTGTCACCCTCTCTTTGTGGACCTTTCCAGAGGACACTCCCATTTTCAGCTACAGGAGTATAAGATCTGCACTGATGTGACTGACTCACCTACAGGCCAACAATGACCTTGTCAAAGCCACTGCTCAGACTTCTGCTCACCACAGAATTGTGTTTTTCTTGTCAGAAGCAAGAACTAGATGAGAGGAGAGGATTTAGAAGCTGATCACAGCAGGACCCTGACTGAAATATATGGTTTGACTTCTCTGAGGGAGCCTATGTCTCCTCACTAATTGCTGGAAGGCCCCAGGAGACCATCCAGGTACCTGACCAAACAAGCAACTGACACTGGAGAAGTTAAAATCCAATCTCCCCCATCACAAGTGAGGCGAAGTACTGGGACCTCCTTCCTGCTGGCTGATTTTTGTGGGTGAACTCCTGAAAAATTATTAATATTTGTTACTGTGTATGGTGATTTTCTGTGATTAAGTTCTATAAAAAATGAATCCCATCTGTGGTGTCAAGTACTTTAAAAAATACAGAGAAACTGGAGAGCATACAGTTATTCCAAGCTGCCTGAGAATCACGTACAAGAAGAATCCACAATAGTTGATGTTATCAGAAGACTGAAAAATTACTTCTTAAAATAAAGAAGAAACAGAATAACAGAAGTATAAATTGGTAGTAGCTAAACGGGGAGAGAACTACTGAGGGGAAAAGGAGAAATCTCTTGTCTGAAGAACAATTGGATATCTTCAATGGTTTAGCTGAAGACAAGATAAAAGTACAGAGGTGAATGAGTGAAAAGCAATGACCTGTGATGTACTGATTAGACTGGATGATCTAATGATCTCTTCTGATCTTAACCTTGATGAGACAATGAGTTGCTCAGTTTAACTGCAGGAAAGATAAGATTCTGATGTAGAAATGCTCTCAGCATAAGAATGGAGGCATGCTTATTGGCAAATAAAGTTAGTTAAGACAAGGTGCAAATTTGTGATTTAAAGTTATTATGTGTTAGTTAATAGCATTTGGGTTTTGCCATAGTTAAATTTCACAGCTTTTTGTGGGTCTGCTTGGTGCTAAAGCTATGGCACAATCAGGGTTTTATTATAGGGTAGGCACCATATAGAAAAAATATATGAGTTTTTTAGAATGCAGGTGGAAGACAAGTAATAATAAAAGACAGATAACTTCCATGTTGGCCTGTCTTAACTAAATAGTTATGACTAATAACCCCTTGCCTATATTCTGGAAATGTCTGGTTAAAGATAAGCAGTCTTTTGTGTTGTTAATGCATCAAATAATGTATTACCAAGGCACATCTTTGTCAAGTGTTCCTGGAGAGCAACAGCTGTACCTCTTCAGGCTTGTCTTGTATGTGTATGTCCATGCAGACTTCCATACTGGGCTGAAGTCTGCTCCTCTTAGTTCTCCAACCTTAAAATTGTGCGGTTCAATTAAGTTGGTTGCTTTACTGGTAGATGAACCTCCTGAGGATCAGCTCTAAGAAACTGCAGCAAACTGTATTTATATCCACAATACTCAATAAGCTAGTAAGAAAATGTATGATGGGTAGAAAAAAAGAGCAGAAAAGACTTGCAGAAGTATGTTTGGCTTTGATGACTTCATCACATATACATGCAGAGCCCTGTAAAATATGCAACAGACTAGGAACGGCACACAGAAAGTAGCATCAACGTAGAGTGAGCAAATTACCACTATCACTTCCTAGAAATACGAACAGAACTCTGGTAATAGGGAACAAACATCTCAGCACTGAGTATGAAGACCAGAACAAAACATATCTGAATGTAATGTATACACTGGTTTACTCTTGTCACTGCTGCTCCTGGTAAATATCTAGTCCAGAATTCACAGCACAATTCACTTTTTTAATTACTTCTTCTAAATTAATCAGTCCTGCTGTGAAATACACAGTTGAATGTTAATGAAAGAGTTGGTCAGAAAATCAAATTCTCCAAAAGCAAGCTGCATTGTCCTCCAGCTTCCATGATTTTTTCCCAGCCCTCAGTCTTGTGCTCTTGATTTTCTTATATGGAGTAACTACCAACCATTGTTTTTCTAAATTGAGTACGTTTGCTTCATTCTGTACCCCTTCAGGCCACGCTAGTCTTTCTCTGCAGCTATGCCATGTAAGTTTTTCTTGCATGTCCATAGCTTAACCCAGCATTCCCAATGCTAAGAGGTCGCCAAATGTAGACCTGATCATGGATATGCTAGAGCTCACTAGCCAGGGTGGATGTTTTACACTAAGGGAGAGAAGCTCTTCTTCAAAGAACGGAGAATTGACAATATAGCTGAGATGGACACAAGATGTGATACGAGATGGAAGGTCTTGCTTCACTAGGGTGAGGTAAGAAGCTGAAGGTTGATATTAAAAAATACTTATGGGTCTTAAGTAGATTTGTGGCTGTAGCTGACTAGGTACTTAAATCTTGCTGATTGTACTAGAAACTGGGTTCCTTGTCTGCCAGTTGCAAATCCACAGCTTCATATTAGCAGCAACCCAGGAAGTCTCTGAGGTCACAGAATAAGGCAGTGGATTCCTCACATTTTCTACCATTTTCACCAGTTACCTTGTCCCTCTAGTTTGGGGATGACAGACATCAGCCTCACATTATAAACCAGAGATAAATGTAATGCCAAGTGAATTGACCCCTTAAAATATGAGCTTCTCCCTGCTGGGGAAACTTTCTCCTGAAAGCCACCACGCTGTGATGGTGCAAATAGGTGGCAAAAAGCCAGGTTCTAGGCTAGGTAGTTTATTTCCTAGGAACAAACATGACCCATTTCTCTATAGAGAGATATTAATGCCCCGCTTATGATGGGGCCAGCACCTATCAACTCCAGCAATGTTAGTTTTAAAAACCTTTACAAACTATCACTAGCTGTCCAAGATCAAGGATACTGTTTCTGAATTTTCAGGAAAAATTGCTGTGTGATCTGCCATTTCCAAACTCATATTCAGTTGAACATATATTTGAAGTAGCTAAAGTAGTTTGAAAGGGAGGAGGGGAAGGAAACTCCATCTTATTAATACAGTGCTAACTGTTAAAAAAAAGCGAGCATGCCAATTGTTAATGCAACACTTACAAAAGTCTTTGCTGGTTTTATCCAAGCTGTATCCCTGTCCAGCTAGTGAAAATGCTGTAACCTCCCATCCAAACATGCCCCTCTAACCCTTACTAATTCCTACATTTTTCTCATTCCTCTGCTGAATTGTTAGTTTGCTTACTAAAGTGTGGGTACCTAACTTGAGGTCCAGCTGCTACTGTTCGTGAGCCAATCCATAGGACTATGCATATTTTTGAAACACTGAGGCTGCTGTTTCCCTGTAGAAAGTAAAAGTGTTTCCCTGATAATGCATAACCAGCTGGCTGACCAGTTTTTTGCATATGTACGGTTAAGGTCTGTCATTCTTCATTTCACAGTGTTTTGAGAGATTCACCGCTGATTAGTATCCCAAAAGAAAACTTACCATCTCTTAATTAATTCAGAATTCCCAGGAACCCTTAAATTCTTTGTGCTCATCAGATCTGAAAAGAAAACAAGAGTAAAAGATGTATTATTGTCTGACCTAAAGGCATTTATTAAAGATACTTTATACAGGATTTAAATAAATGTTTATAAATCAAGATAAACTTTGAAAACAGTAACTTTGTATGTTAGCACAGATAACTATAGATAAATACATAAGGAAAAACTCAATGTGATGAACTATGAAATGAAATACTCTAGCTTTTGTTTAAGCTGAGTTTTAATGTCTTAAAAAGACATTTATGTTGTGGTATGTTTCCTGGACTGAATATCTATGTTATATAAAGGCCACTGAAGTGCTCCCTTCCCCCTTCTGTTCATAGTTGGTTAGTTTAGATCATTCTTCATCCATCTGAACATGAAAAGCGACTTCTGATATTTTCCCTTCAGTGCTTTCTCTATCTGAAGCAATCAATAAAATAAATAAAAAAATATAAAAAGAAGAAAACAATGAAATTTTATCAAGCATGAAATGGCATTTTAACAAAACAGGGGGATTTGCTGAAGTAATGTTTCAGTAAGGAAGGAAATACCATTGACTTTATTACAGCTGCTTAATGTTTTCCATGAACTGTAGAAAATAATTCATTGTATCTTAGTGACCTACAATAACAGCTGACTGCTTGCACTTGATGGAAATGTGATTTGTGCCTAATAAAAATTAACTATTTACTTTCTCCATATTCTTCTCTCTGGTAAAACATTGGTTTCCTTTGCATTCTGATTTGAACTACTTCCTGAGATGTGAACTCCAGTAAACACAAACACCAATTGCTATGGAATGTTCTTCCATGAAAGAAGAAAAATAGGGGCAGACTGTATGTTTCTGTGATCTGTAAAACCCATGCTAGGCACTCAAAGACTGCACTTAGATGAGGCCTCTTGTTTTTAACAGTCATTTTATCTCAAAGGTTCAATAACATAATAAATATAAAGGAACATTTCTGACAGTTGCACATGTGCAGACACATACACACTCAGCAGAAAGTTCCAGGGTGAGAATGTTACAGAAGATGCAAAACCAGTAAAGGTTCAGGGCTGGACTGCATGAAGTGACAATGTAAAGGGAAAAGTAATAATTTGTCTAAGTAGTGTGGAGGAAAACACGTGGGGATGAGGCAGGAAAAAATGGGAACAAAACTTTCGTCTATTGAGACTTGTTAGAAGATTTACTCCCACCATTGTTGTTGCCTCTACGAAACAGGAGATGGATGCAAGCTGTCCTGCTGCAACTGACTTTGCTGGAAGTCCGACAGATTTTGTATTTGCCATGTAATACCATCTCTTCATTACACAACTTACAGAATATGTTTTCTCCTTACTCCCTAGCAGTACCAAGATATTGTACACACATCTGTGAAAATAATACTGTATGTATACGCAGTGTCTATCCACATAGTGTAAAATATATATATGTAGGTATATCACATACACAGTATCTATGAACATATACATCTGCACTGCATGTATATACAACCACTAATGGATAGCTGTGCTGTTTACTAGGGAAGGAGAATTT
Organism: Falco punctatus; assembly: GCF_963210335.1. NCBI lineage: Eukaryota > Metazoa > Chordata > Aves > Falconiformes > Falconidae > Falco > Falco punctatus. The sequence continues at coordinate 76,538,364 of NC_137583.1, forward strand.
AGCCAGGGATTGAGAGCAATTTTACTTTAATAGAAGGTGACCTGGGATCCTTCATATCCATCCAGAATAAACAAGAATGAACCTTCAAATTTGGCCAGTAGTGCAGGCCCCTATAATTTATATGAAAAAGAGATACATCTACTTTGATTTTTACTGTATACAGCATGTAAAGAGGACTCCTTCTTCACACTTGAAAAGCAGCTGTATGTCTTCGAAGTGTGCTGCCTGTTCTTTCTAGTCTTACTAGTTCAAATTAGGATAACTAACATGAATCCGGGATCACATCCACTGCAGTAATGCAGCTACACAGAGGTAAAACTAGTGCAAGGAGACCCTGAAGTCTCCATCCTACCATTCCACACTGGTGGGATTTTATTTTATTCTTTCAAATGGGTGAATGGAAGGATCATTTCACATTACTGAAGTGAAACAAGACTGTAACCAAGGAAGTGGTAAGATGTTACTGGAACTGGAGATCAGCCATTTTAAACTTGTTGAACTACTGTGTTGTTAAGATTGCTATAAAAGTCTAGACCTCCATTGTATATGCTAGTCAGAAAATGTAATCATAAACACTATAGTGGCTCTCATCAGCAAAGGAACTGTTTTCCAGCTCACTCATGGCATAATGTCAGGGTCCCACTCACTGACACATGAGTATCAGATCCTCAGAGGTTTATGTTTAAAATATTAAGTAGGTCTGCTTATGAGATGAGCTCTCTTAATATCAGAGCCAAGAGTTCATGACTTTTTTTTAATCCTACCCTTTCTCTATAACATCTATATAATCTGTATAACTTCTCAATTTCCCACCTGCCGCTTAAAGTACTGGACCCAGGTGTCAACTGCCTTTAAGCATGTCAAGATGCAACTAGGCTCAAAGAACAGCTGAAATACCAAAGTGAGGAGGAACCTGGGATTGTCAAACCACAACAAGCTTATATAACAAAAGTTTGACTCTTCTGTCACTGGGATGTCATTTAACGAAGTTCCTTGAGATTGTTCAGTGTTTTGTTGGGCTTTTTATTTATTTTATCCTTCCTGTCAAAGGGAAGGGATTGGGTAATCAGCTAGCACAGGCTACGAGCAGACTTAATACCCTCACAAGTACCTTTATATTGAGTTCACTTTTACCTGGTGAAAAGAAGCTTATATTCATATAGACCTATGGTTTTCCTTTTCAGGCATTCAAAAGAATGAAGAGAAAGCATGTAATGTAAACCTTGATAAACAGGTTCAGAATGATGGCCATGTAAATATAGTGAAAAATAAATTCTACAGAAGGGGAACACTCGTCATTGAGAGCTGTGTCACAACAGGCCTTTCAGATGAATGTATCCCATAGCTAGCTTATGTGGTTCTTACAAACTGAAGATGGATATGTCTGACAGATTTTGTCTTGCTTAACCTCATCTGTATGATGCAAACAAATGTTTAAACCATTTTATAAAAATCTGCAAAGCTTTCTGTCTCAGTGGGTACTCCAGTAGCATGCTTCAGACATTCATTATGTAGAAACCATTTACTGATACACAGTTTTTATTAATTTCACTGGATATACTCTTTGGGGTATAAGCAGCAAAATACAGATGCCTAAATAGCTTTCTCTACACCATCATTTTTTACATGTCACCTTCTCTCCTAATACCCCTTCTCCCTAAACTAAATTGCCTCAAAATTTTTAATTTGTGTTGAAATCTCTCTCTGCCTTAGTAAGAATTAATGAGAAAGTAAAAATAGTTATGTTTGCCATATTGTTTTCGAGCTTGTGTGTTCTTAAGACTCAGGTTAGAGAGATAATGCTTCTATGTGGCATTAAAATGCTCACAGTGTCATTCTCAATGTTTTTCTTACAGTGACTTAAATCCTTGCTTGCTTTTCAATGAGTGTTAAAAATGGAGTAGATTTTTTTAGTTTATAATAACACATAGGTTTTCCCAGCTGATTTATAGCATATCAACAGAGACAAGTAGTTTTATTTCCTTGGTTTACCTACACTGAATTCTATATGTTGTCATATTTCTATATTTTGTTATCTTCCCTTGAAGTTTTTCACTAGCCTCTTACCATTTTACACCTTTTCCCTCTTACCAACACTTGTACTGATTCATAAGACTGTTTTTTTCTTCAGATTAAACATCAGGAGAGGAACTCTCACTGTCCTAACCAAATACTACCATACTGAAGAATTTTATATTTTAATATTAAGAAAAAAACCTTACTGAAAAAAGTGCACTGAAAAATCTGCACAAAGATTACTTAAAATGCCAGTAGATAATGGTGCTCCCAGTGCCACCAATGCTGTCAGCATTAAATATAGTTAACAAGGCATAGCTGTATCAGTGGTAAGGCAGATAAGAATCAGTTCCATAATCTTTGGTTATACTTATATAACATAAATTAACGGGTTTGGTTTTGTCTTTGTTTTTTTCCTGTAAGGACACCTTCCAGATGAGCATGTAGTAATATCTTGTATCTTTTTCATTCCTCTGTGTGTATACATTGGCCAAAAGTGTACATGCTGGATGCGTTGTCCTCTGCTGTCAACGTAACTGTTCCTAAATACAGTTCAGAAGGTGAGATGGTTAACTAACTGTGCACTTTCTCAGGCTACAGCCATTCTTAAATACAACCTCAGAATTTGAGAGATTATCCTTCAATTAATTTACCTTTGTGTGCACCAAAGCAAATACAAGTAAGGGGTAGAAAATTAATCCCTGTAGTGCTGCAGGCATTTAAAAGTATTTCAGTCAATGGCTGCAATTCAGTCTCAGCTTGGTGAGTGTTTCAGCACCTGATGCATCAACATCATCTTACTGCAGCTTCTTAATAGAACCTGGGTATGCTTCTCTAGTGGAATTAGATGCATGTAACTGCAGCTATGTCAATTACTGTATTGTGGGTGTGTAGCAAAACACACCTCCAGTTTTCTGCTTGGCATGTCTTTAGTAAGCTGCCAGTTTTCCAGACAAATGTAAAAGTCCAGAGTGTACTGTAGCAGAGAAACCACAGTGGAATGCTACAACAAAAGCATTCAGATTGGAAGCCTACAAAATATAAAACATTAATAATTATACTACAAAAAAGCTACTCAGTAAATAATAAATAGTAATAAGCTGTATTTTTGCATGCTACACTAACTGACCTTCTGTGGAAATATAGCAATCTGTCATATTTGTTAAATATATCCAGACAATGAGACAGCTTGCTTGCCTGGTGGATTTTCTTTTTTTTTTTCTTTTTTCTTTTTTTTTTTTAAATCTTGTAGAATTCTAGAGAGAAATCCATGGCTAGATCACCACAGTAATTGCTGAAGAGAGTGATGCAAGTCCATGTAAGTGAACTATCTGGTGCTGAGCCAATATTGTACCTTCTAGAGGCCTTAGCTAAAAGGAACTTGAAATAGACACTTGACAGAGAAATTGGAGTCTCCCACATGTTTGCTTCTCTCAGGAGTTTAGCGGATGGTGGCTTCCATGTCTGAGATCAAGAAGTACCTTTCAGTGTCATCTGTCAGGTTTATCAGGGTGCTTTGCCTTTTCAGTCCCCTGTCAGTCCATGCACTCAGTCCTCCACAACGATTACAGGCAAGTGGGACATCATTTTCACATGCTAAAAGGACTCATTGTATGTATCTTGCTAGAAGCTGGTGCCGGCAAGCAGTTCCTGGAATGGTGAGGCAGCTCATCTGTAAATTGTTTTTGCTTCAGTTCCACAGCTGCAAGAGTGGCAAGTGCTGGATCCAGATGAGTCCAGAGAAGAGACTTTGCTAAAGGCTGGCCAGGAAGCCAAGCCACAGGCAGAGACACTGGTACATAAAATGCATTCCAGTGGTTGGCATCTGGGCCCTGCAGCTGCCAAGCACACCCAGTGTGTGGCCATGGGTGTTGGCTTCAATACTAGAACTTTTTGAGGAGGAGGCCAACAACCAGTAACCAGAGAAGACAGCGCCAAGTTACTACAGAAATTACATTCATGTGCCAATTTGCTTGCTATTTCAAAAGACAAAATTTTATCTCTTAAGTATTGTTCTGAACATACCCACATGACAGTTAACAGAAATATGCTGATATTTGTTAGTGGGGGGAGGGGTAAAATACTTATATAAGTGAAACAATACTCCTTGGGGCGCTGGTTAACAAAACAAAACCATACCCATTATACTATCCCTTAATTAATGCACGAGTTTCCTTAGAGACCACAGCTCTGTTGGGGAACACAAGCCTGGTGTATTTCTTTCCAAAAGACAGTGTGGGGAGAGTTATATAAAACAAAGATAGAGGTGAAATGAAAGATATGCAACAAGGCTGAGCAAGTTTTAGCTCCAAAGACAGGCTTTGTGCACTATTAGTGTGTGAGCAGGTCAGAGCATCGTGTGAAAACAGAAGGTTGTATTAAACCTTTAGAACATAATAGACTTGAACACATGGCTTAGAGTATAGTATCTGTAATGGGATGCATGCTACACAGTTGCAAACTCTATCAGGCTGTGTATCCAGCTCTCTTCACTGGAGATTATGTCACAACAGATGATTACATTTAACAAGTGTTAAGAATATATAAGGGGTCAATGTATAAGCAGAATCTGCCTCCCTCCTGGGAGAGCTACTTTAAAAAATAAAAGCCCCTAGGTACTCAAAATACTTGAGCTGTGGTAGCAAAAACTTCATACAGGCTAATTTACCAATCAGATCACATGATAATTAGCCAAAGGGATTATTGTTTTAAACACAGTGCTCATTTCCCTTTGAACAAGGCTCGAGCATGTTGCTTCTGCGCTATTCTGCAGTCCCTGTCTCCTCAAGCCCGAAAGCAATGCTGGAGTGCAGTGCTTCTCTGAAGGAGGGCTCTCTAAAAATGCGAGGGTAAGATCCTGTCTCAATGCCTCTTGCAGACCTCCCACCAAATCTTCTCACTTTGCAGCATCTGCAAATTCAGTTAAGAATCTGAATGTCAATCAATGGTTTTCTCTGGCTCAGTAATCATTCACAATAATGATTTTGTTATTGAAACTTCAGCACCAGTTCTGTTGAAGATTTACAGGCCAGAATGGAATCCATCTCTCTGCCCTTTAATTATCCTGGCTCTATAGTGCTAAAAAAGCTAGGAAAAAATATTAAAAGCCACTGAATTAGGCAGATATAACTTTACAATCTCTTGGGACATATTAATTGAGGAAGAGAATGTGGCCAAATGAAATAAAAATTCCTAACTTTCTATCATATATGGACTTGAATAAATAAAGACAAAACAAGAAACCTCAAATTGCACCAGAAACCTGTCAACAATCTACTCTCATAATTTTTTTCTGAGATCTTGGTTTTTAAATGCCTATCTAATTCAGACTATAAATTAGTGGTGAACTCTTCAGCAGTTAAAATGGCAAGACGTAATAGTCATCCTAGCTAATAGCAATGCTTCTTTAACTCAGCCAAAGGCTGCAAAGTGAGAAACAACCACCTTAAATCCTAGTTTAACTCAATAATTATTTTGCCTCTGAACATAGCTGTTGCATATCAAATGTTTGATTTTAATTCCTTTGTTATAACCGGGAACTTACTCACGAAATTACCATGTTCATGTCATATATAAAATATATTGTATATGTATCACAGGAGAGTCTGTGAATTCAAATGGTAATGAGATCTTTTCTCTTTCTGTGTTACTGGACTAGACTGTGCTGTACTGGGGCTTCTTAACAGTTTGATGTCTGTGGAACAGATGGCTGAACAGAATGAGTTACTGATGCAGATGCAAAGTTGACACAGAACCAGCTCCAGGCAGTGATAACAGAGATGGATGGCTTTGGGAGGGAAAGGTCACACATCGGTGTGTCTTATCAGCACACTGTAGACCCTAAGTCCTTGACATTTCAGCTCGTTCTCAAGAAAGACGATTTCTCTTTGCTAAAACGCTCCTTTGTTTCTCTGGATACTTGCCTTTTCATGACAATTGCAGGCTGAAGAAATTTTACCATGAAGATTAGTTGTATTTTCTTGTTCTTCTGTAGAAATCCTACTTGTAAGACTTGTTACAAACAACTTAACTAGGCAAGCCTTTTAAAACTGTGTTGTTTCTCCTTTCAATAAGGCTCTCATTCCTGGTCTATCTTTGCCTTCTACTTGGCCTTTTGGGATAGCATGTCCATATCCAAATATGTAACTCCCAAATGATCCCTGTAGCCACACTGACCATCATCTTGAAATGTCCTATACATTGATGCCAATAAGAATTTTACCAAGGATCTCAGCTGTTGTTTCTTATGTTCCTCTGCTGTGTAGTTTGCTGGTTGGCCTATCATAAGGTGGGACTTACACAACATTGCATTCATAGTATTAAGTATGGCTGAGGTATTTTGGTAACTTTCCCTATGTTTTGTTTCATTAGAGTACACATACCCCATCATATGCATAAACTGGATCCATTTTGACTGCTTGAACTAAAACAATGAGTTTGTGCTCTTTTCTTATTTCCCTGAATTACAAAACTTAAATACAGGAATTGTTATTGAAGAAGGTGGGAAGCTAGCATGCAAACAGGTCTTTGTTCCCGTCTTTCCCGCTTCTTCTCATTATTACCATTAGTAATTAATAACTGTTACTGAATTTGTTACTATTGCAACTTTCTCCTTCAGTCCCCCATCTGCTATGAAGCCAGACCTCTCCCAACACAGCCATAGCTGCACTGGAGCTGATGCTACAGTTTGGCTCAGCAAGAAGTGCTGGAACTCTAAGCTCCTTTCAGGGAACACAGCTGCTGAGTAGGAAAGAGCACGTTTTTCATTATGAGCTTGTAAGCAACAGCCAGGAACAAGCAAGTGCTTATGAAGAGGAAGTCAGAAGCTGTCTTGTGACAGGTTACATAAACTGAAGGTTTGTGGTTCCAATAGGCAAAGAGAAACCAGAAAAAGCTTTCTGCAGGAAAGAGTCCTCAAATTAGAGCAATATGGATTTGTCACAGCCAACACTTCCCTCACTGGAGGGTGGGCTGTGCCTCTAGCTGGGATCAACCCAGAGTGGGAAACTCCCCATGGTGCTTGCTCTCCGTGGTCCCTTTGGGCCACAGTAAGTCCCTCCTGCCAGCCCAGCCACTCTCCTCCCATCTTTTTCACTCGGGACGCATTAACTCTTGCCACACTGCCACCTGGATCGGGCCCTGTGTGAAGCATTCCAGCTTGGGTGTTTTGTGACTGGGGTCCAGGTCACTCATTGTGGCCCCATCGCTCTCTGGCCCTTCTGCTCAGCATCTGCCAAAATGGTGGCTGTGATGGAGAGGGCCTGCCACAGGTGACACCCCAGACAGGTCCACGCTCAGTCTCCTCATGGCACCGCTGGTGGTTACCCTCGCGTGGGTGAGTGACCTGGGGGTGAGGCAGCTGGGAGGGAGAAGGCCCTGTCGCACTGGGGATGGATTTTGCTCGTGATTGCTCTTGTGCGGCTCTGGAGCACTCTCCCCACAGCTGCGGGCCCTCCCCCGAGCCGGCCCCTCGCTTCATGCGGATGGCGGTTCCCTATCCCCCTCACGCAGGATCAGCTGTGTCTTGCTACGGCGACCAAAGCGCCTCTCTCCTCTCGCCTCGCTGGCGTCAGAGGCGTCAGCGGCACCTTCCCCTCGGCCCCTGCCGGTTCGGCGGGGCACGCGTGACCGTGGCGGAGGCGCGCGGCCCACGCACGGCCCCCGGCGGGACGCGGCCAGCGGTGCAGTGCGGCGCGGCGCGGCGGAGGCGAGGCAACAGCGCCACCCGCTGGCCGCCGCCCGCGCCGCCGCGGGGAGCCTGAGGCGCCAGAGGGCTGCAGCTGCCCGCGGCTCCCGCCGCCTGCCATTTTGTGTCCGGAGCTGACGCAGGGCGGGGGCACTGGTTTCTGTTCCTTTTTTCTCTTCTGTGGCCTTTGGTTTTTTCGGGCCTTGGTTTGGTGGAAACACGGGCCGTGGCACGTAACAAAAGCCCTCAGGTTCATGTCTTGCCCAGGACCCGTATGGATGAAGTGCGTGGCGGCTGCTGGTGGGGAACAGCCTCTTCCTCAGGGTGTTCCTCACACAGCCGCCTTGGGCCGGGGGCTGCTCCTGGCCTGGCCAGCACTGGCCTTTCCTCAGGGTTTCACTGTTGCTGCATTTTCATGTGAATTATCTGGGTAGCTCCTGCCATGCAGGACCACATCATCACCTGCCTCAGTGGCCCTGTAGATAAGCCCAGCTGTCATTTGTGATAAAATTCCTCTGGCCTTTTCCCATTCCACAGATATTTTAGTTTATTTCAGCCTTGAGTTTTTTAAGTCTTGTATTTGTGTGAGAAGAAAAGCCAACTCAGAAATAAATGGAAGCGTACTTGCTCTGTGGAAAGCCTTGGGCTACACCGTTTCAGTTTCAAATAAAAGTGTGACCCATGAGTAATAGAGATACTGTTCCTTCATGAGTAATAGAGATACTGTTCCTTCATGAGTAATAGAGATACTGTTCCTTCCACCAAGCAGAGGTGGGATGAGGACTAGGCAGCAGGAGTGTGTTAAATTTTAACACACAAACAGTAAGTTATTCTTACAGCTTTACTATGAGTATGTCCCATTTTACAGATGGAAATAGTGGCATAAAGTTGCTTACCTTATGTCACATGGAGACTAAATGACAGACTTTGTATTTCATGCATTTGCCTACCTCATGAAAAGAGAGTTTTTCCTATTAGGTAGATGTTCAGTGTAAAGACATATCAATAAAAAGAATCATATTTTTTACTCATATCATATACTGTTACAGAGATATGCTCAAATCTCAAAGTGGATAGCTGAAGTTAAAGAGATGCTGATGACAAGACTGTCACAGCTGGTAATCACAAGGCCCTCTGAAGAGGAAAGACATGCTCTTTTTATATATGTCAACAATTAATTACTTATAGATTATCTATAGTGAGAAAAGGAAAATCTTTCATTTTGATAGACACATTCCTTGCATAGGCAAAGGAGGGTAGTATGGCAGTAAAGCTACTTAATCTTTGTCTTTGATATCTAGGGACGGGTGTATGGCATCAGCAGGAGTTGGCAGAACTGCAAGGAAGACACAACCACCGAAGTAATTTTCATCTTTGCCTCTAAGAGGTGGTTGGAATCTCCTCTGATGCTGAGCATCTGGGAGATGTCCTCTGTGGATGCTTTCCACATATTTCCATAGACTGGAATATCCAGCCTATCCCAGTACTCACTTTTAGTGATGCTTTGGTTTTTGGTGTGCCCCCACCCCCATCGTCCGTCCCCCCGCCCCTGCCGAGGTATAGCTTGAATCTTTCCTATGTTATGTTTTTACTGCTACCCCATGCCCACCTTGGGCCTGGAGAACATTTTACCTTCCTTTTTATCAGCTTCTTCACAGCAACCTTTTTTTCTGTTAGAAGACAGCATGTCCTTCTCCACATTCTCTTTTCTAGAGAATCTCTGTTCGTTCTGTCTTACCTCATAAATCCTACAGTCTCTGCCCTGGTGGCACATCTTGTCTTCAGCCCAGAAAGTATTCCTGTAGGAAATACAATCCCCTTCAGACCCAGAGCTGAGAGACTTTGCACACCCCTGTGCACACCTTTTCTGTGGCTCAATCAGCTGGTACGATTGCTAGTCTGCATGCCAACAGCTGACCTTGTCCTTCCCTTCCCTTCCCTTCCCTTCCCTTCCCTTCCCTTCCCTTCCCTTCCCTTCCCTTCCCTTCCCTTCCCTTCCCTTCCCTTCCCTTCCCTTCCCTTCCCTTCCCTTCCCTTCCCTTCCCTTCCCTTCCCTTCCCTTCCCTTCCCTTCCCTTCCCTTCCCTTCCCTTCCTTTCTTGTGTGTTTTTCTGTTCGATTGAGCTTCTTTGCCTTGAGCATCATGGATCTCCAATATCTGCCTCTTGTCCCATCATCTACTGATATCTGTTTCTTAGTTCTTGTTCCCTCTTGCCTAGTCTAGTCCCTGCCATGGTTCCTATCCTAAATCTTAGCAGCCACGCTCTTGTCTGTTTCCCCTAAGATCTACTTAGTGGAAATTTTCCTTTCCTACCAGTTGTGAAGCCCACTCCATGTTCCATACTTCTAGCTCTGATTTTAGACAGAAGGATCCTCAGTACTCTTGCCTTCCACTCCTAAACTGATTTTGCAGGCCTTGCACTCCTCCGGGAGAGGGTCCCTCCATTTCTGTTCCTACACAGGAGTTCACAGTCCACAAATGCCGCTTGGGCACAGCAGGACCCTGGCCGTGCCATCAGCACACTGGAGGGAACAGCTGAGATAGCATCACGTTGGTTTGTGAAAGTCAAACAGCTTCTTGGGCCTCCCTGCGTCTTCTCTTTCCTGCAGAGCTGGCTTTGACTCCTGTACAACCAGGTTGTCTCAGGTTGTCTCCTCCAGGTTTCTAGACAGCACTGACAGTGCAGGGCTGAGCTTGTAGCGTTGGCTTGGCCCTTTGCAGCCCAGACCTGCAGCTTCTGGGGCTGTCCTCTCTGTATAGGCTCTGCTGTTAAAAGCTAAGTTTGCATGTGCCCATACATGAAAGGTCTTTTCAGGCCTTGCAGCTTGATAAAACTAGCCTTCTGCAGACAACTTCCCCCCTCACATCTACCTTTATTTCTCCTACTAGGGTAAGCCCTTTGTAAAACAGCATTCCAAAAATTTCCTGAGTGTGCTGGAAAAAGCTGGTACAGTTGTTTAGCATGGGCTATACAACATATTTTTTTCTTGACCTCACACTTGGAAGCTACTGAGCCCTTTGGCTTTAATTAACACATAACACGTCTGAGGCAGATATTTGGCATGGGAGAGCTTTCAAAATACAAAGATTAACAAAGTTATGAGCCATGAAAAAAATGGTCTTAACAAGTAGCAGAAAATAGGAAATAATTGTAAAAAGAAATTCTGTCAGCCTTTGTGTGTGATATGTATCATCAAATACAGTTCCACACTGTGCAATTAAGGATGTTATCAAACATCTGTGTTTATTAACGAGCTACTGCTGATAAAAATACAATTTTATCATAAACAGCCTGATACATACAAATAATAAAATCCGTATTTCTGTAAACTCACACAGGCATATAGTGCGGTGTCACTGTGCCAGATCCCAAGGGTTATTAATAAATGTACATGTGCTGTGGGCAAAAGGGTCTCAACTTGGGGAGTTTCACGTAATTTATTGCCAATTAACATAAACGTTTAATTACTGATTTGGGTATTGAGAAACCAAGAAGACAAACAACTAAGCAAATACTAGGGGAAATGCCTTTCTTCCCCTTTCAATTTCAGTCCAGCACCGCTCCTTCCCCCTTCCTAGCTGCAACTCCCCTTGTTTTCACTTCTGCTCAGTCCTTCCCAACTCCCCTGCCAAGGTGACAGGCCTGGAGTGGAGGAGGTTGGTCTCAGTGTGTAGCGGTTTAGTTTTATTGCTTCTTGCTTCTGATTCTTTTCTTCTGCTTCTCCACTGCTCCTTGCTTCTTGTTTTCTCTGCCCCAGCATGGGTTGCCAGTGACTGCAGTCCCTCAGGGATATCCCAGCCCTGAGGAAGGTCGCCCCTTTCTAGAAGTGTGTATCTTGCCATGCCTCAACAATTTCCCCTTTCATGTATCTCTAACAGCACCTCCTGCAACATTTTTCCTGCCCATCACAGCTGTGCCCAATGTGCCACCCGGTACAGTTCAGCACATAAAAATACTTGCAGTTCTTAGATGTGACTGACTGACATGAAGACTGAAGTCTTCAATTGCCTTGAAGACATGGAAATTTTTTTGCTGTAAGTCTTTATTTGGAAGGGTAAATACTTTAGTCATTGATAAAGTACACAATGATATCCTGGGGACTAACTAGAACAAATTATGAGTTATCATGAAAACTGATCCTATAGCACCCTGTCTGAAATACAAGTATACTGTTAGAAACAAAGTGGATACAGGTTAAAATGAAGTATGTATTCTTGCCAAGATAAGTATGTTTTGGCTAGAGTTAAAAAGAAGTCTGGATTATATAATAAAACTCCTTTTCCCTATTTACAAATAAAAGAAGAGCTGCATTAGAGCAGACTAAAAGAAGAGCTGCACTAGAGCAGAATGGTCCACTGCTTTATTCTTTCTGTCAATTTGCTTTTACAAATCTGTTGAGATGTCACTTATTTTTTCCCTGTCTCCTTGCCTGACACGAAGAGCAAAAAGGACTTGTGGGATGATGAAAGAGCCGTCCTGCAGACCTCTTTCAGGCAGTTAATTGCATTGAACTCCTTGGGCTTTCATGAATTATATGCACAAAGTGCAAAGTGCAACACTTTGTACCCCCCAGACAGTGGCAATTTCTTGATATTGGTGCTTTGCACCAATATTTTTTTCCTTTTTTGGAACATTAATTGTGTCTAAATGTACTAGGCAGTTTTATACACTTGAGGAAGGCAATGCAATCAATGATCACTTTAGGCATTCAAATTGTATTTGTGAGGATCGAAGCTGATAAATCTGTCACTGAAGGGAATTAATTGGATTCATAAGGAAAATGACCAAACTGGATATATTTTATATAAAGCAGAAGCAGACCCACCACAAAAGTAAAAAGTCAATTTTTATGGATATAAAATGCCAATTGGTGTGTGCTTTTGCGGTGCAGCAGAAAAATAGTGATAACTTTAGTAATCACATATTCAGAAATGCCCTGAGAAGGTAAAAGACCAGTGCTTCTGTCTGCTCACAAGATATACTGCCTGGCTATTAATACAGGCCTATATACAAACACATCACATCATTCAAGCATGTAAGTAACGACAGAAGCAAATGCTACTTTGCGACTGAATGGACTTCTGTGATACCCTTGTGCCAAATGACACCAGATACAATAGAGCACGAAGAAATGTAACATGATACATGTTTTCTAAAATACATTCTTTGTTCTTACATTACTTAGAGTATGAAAACTGTGGTGAGACAACCTTCACTACAAGCAATGGCAAAAAAGCTAGCAAGGTATTTGGGTTCTTAAAAGAGATGGTATTTAAAGAGAAAATTTTCAAAATATTAGTTTTGTAGAATGCTTTTTTTTTTTTTTTAAATGATTTCTCATGTTGTTATCAACCAATGAACTTTGAGTAGTAGTGACCAGTCTACAGGACTAACTGCACCATCATTTCAGTTTGACTGACTGTCCAAACAGCAGTTATGACAGTAGAGAGACAAGTCTGCATGGGACAGAAAGACTAACATAGTAAGGAAGGAAATTCAATGGACAGCCTGAGGCTGTCATTTTCAATTGTTGACCAAAAATACCCCAAACCAAAAGACAGTTAAAGGATAATTCTGCCTGAAAAAAACTTGTAGCTGAGAAACTGCAATACCTATTGTTTTAATGACAGACGTTGTATGTTGTATGCCATGGGACCAGCAATGGAAAACCCAAGGTAAAAAGACACTCTTTCTATGTTTGGGCCATTTTTCAATAGGCATGACGGAACAGGCTGCACTGGTATCCTAAAGTTTTCATTGCTGCCATAGTCTACATAGATCAACTTATCCTCAGCTCTCCCATCCAAAGGAAGCAAAAGGTCTCGAACAGCCTGTTCCTTCCAGATATTTCCACTCTGCCAGAGGGAATTCAGTTCTTGTTCTGAAAGTGAACTAAAAAGCTGATTTATTTTTTCTTTGTGAACAAATCTGTTCAGGCCACTGTCTTTCGTCAGATAGAAAAGAGCCAGAGGCTGCCTGGAACGATGCAAGATTCCATAGAGCTTTTTGAAAGACTCACTTAAGCGTCTAACAAAAGCTTCCATTTTCCTTGAATCTTCATTTAGTTTTAATCTGTTTTGGGGCCAGAACAACAAGGAGGCTAGGAAGAAAGGCTCTACACAATGTGGGGTTGGTTCCACTTCGTGTAGAATGTCTTGAAGCAGACTTGTCATCACCTTAGAAGGATATAACTTAGCGGATTTAGGTTTAATGCAGTTCAGAACAATATTTGCCAAAATAAAATTCTGTTTATCTTTCAGAGTTGCTTGTGAATCCTCATCACGCAAAAATGCATATGCTTCTACTATTTCTTCTATTTCTCTGTCAGCATTTCTGTGGAGGTATTCCAAAATGCCAGAAAATGAGCCTCCTTTGGAAGTGTCCACAGCATCCCTGTATGCTTCTATATACTGAGACATGGACCACTTTAAGACCTGTTTACTTTTCAGTTGTTCAAAACTGAAATCACAAAATACATATTTGTATTTGGTAAAATATCCTTGAACCTTCTCATACAATTTAGCTTCTACTATTGCTTTTTCATTGGTCTGTGATTTGAAAAACATAAAGTAGTCATCAAAAAAGTCAAATGCCTTTTTCAACCGTGATCGCAAACTGCATAAAAAGCTGGAATAATGTTCAAGAACATTGAGCATTTCCCTGTCTGTGTTAGTGTTATCTACCTTCAAAACACCATTTCCTGACAGATACTTTGTCATATTTTTTCTACACTGTAAGACTTCTTTGCTGAAAAAAGGGACAAGCCAAAGGACATCAATAACATAAAAATAAGTTTCTATCTCTCCCTGATAACCAGCAGTATTGTACATTTGAAAATGTCTTTTAAGCCTTTGATGATACAAATATTGTTCATTGTCTGCATTTTCAGCTTGCCGCTGAGATTCTCTGAATGCCTGTGAAGCATTCTCAGCAAACTCCAGCGAGTATCGCAGTTCCTCAGCTGTCAGGACTGCACTCTTTGCTTTGCACTCTACATAGTGTCTTAGCTTACTTTTAAAGACTTGACCTAGTGTATCTGATATGTATGAATTGTGTTGTGCTCTTTGTTTGGCTGCTTTGGCCCAGTATAATGCAGAGTCAAATTTCCTTTCTTTAATGTAGAAGTATCTTGCTAAGGCTTGGCAAATGTAAGCATTTTGCTCAAATCTAGCGGATGCTTGTTTTAACACATCTTCCACGTTATCACACTTCTCTTCCTTATGAATGGCTTCAATTAAGGGGGAAAACAATGTGTCTGACTCATCGCCATGTTCCTTGCGCTGTCTAGTAATCAGCAGGGTTTGTATATCACGAATAAGTTTTTCTTGCTTCAGTGGAGTCTGATAGAATACATCTTCTTTCAATAACCTCAATGCAATTTCACTTTTAGGCAAGTCATAGGTTAGTTTGAAGATTTTTAGGCAGTGAGATGCTATCAATGGGTGAATGATACGAAGACCTTTGTATTTCATTTTTTCATATACCTTGTCATATATGAGAATATTGGAACAAATTCCCATCTTTTCTATCAATCTATCTTTACTGCAGCCAATCTCTTGAGAACTAATTCCTAAGAATTCTTCACACAGTGATATTGAAACTGTAGATGTTCTTACATATGAGTTTAACAGCGTTAGATAGCAAACAAGTTGTGCTGGTTTAGAGGCAGTATTCAAGTTATGCAAGGTATTTTTTACTACTTTTTCTATGTATTGTGCATCAAAGTTTTTCTTCATAATCATAAATGCATAGAAACTGTCAAAATTTGAATGTGTCTTTTCAATATATTTTAGTTTCTGATCAAAGGCCCTTTTCTCCTTATCAGAAAGTATATGTTTTAAAGAAACACTGTTCAACAGATTGATTGTTGAACCTTCATCAGGATTCTGAGATCTCATACAGTTCAGAATGATCACTAAAGGAGTTACGTACCGAATGCATTTTTCTGTTATAGCCACCTGAATTTCTTTCTGCAGAAAATAGACATTTTCTTGATCTTCAAAATCATCCACAAGAAGTAACACTGGTAAATAGCCTGTGTTATCATTTGCTCCACAGGTGAGTAAAGTTGTCACCTGTTTTCCAAAATCACTTGATTTGTTTTTCAGAACAGCACATCTGAATTGCTTCCGGAGATCCCAAAGGATATGCATAGCTAATGTTGTCCCACCACAGCCTGGGTGATGGTAAAGGTTGATAATTTTTACAGGGGATTCATTAACACTGTTAGATGAAGACACAATTAGGTGTTCAAGCTTTTCATAGCTGTCCCTTCTGACAAAATCTGAAGTATACTTTTCAGAAGAAAAATAGAAATTCCACCATGATGCTTTACCACCTCTATAAAATTCTTCTTCGTGCTTTTGCAGGAATTTCTGAAATTTATCTGCATCCTTCTCTATTCCTGTGTCTTTGCATTCATTTTCACAAAGTATTTCCAGTGCTGCCATGGAGTCTTCTTTCTTCTTTAGAAGAACGGTAGAATGACCAACAGAGGGCAGAAGTCTTTCAGAAGACTGTGTCACTGATTTTAATTTTACAATGGTACCATTTACCATTTCCAGGGTTAAATTAGAAACACATTTATTTGAAAGTGCTTCCTCACTAATGCCTCTAGCATTCAGAAGATCTTTCCATCTCTGATACGTACTTGCACCGATGCAAATGCAGGCCATGTATTCTAGTCCCTTTAATTCTTGGTAAAATGTCATAAAAGTCTCAGTAAGGGGATCTGCTGAATCTTCTACTATCGAAAGCAAAAGAAACACTATTAAAAACTTTCCACTCTGCTTTACATCTTTGTGTGAAAGAAATGAAATCATCTTTCTGACACCAGCAGCTCTGTCTCGTTGCCATGAAGTGGGATCTAATGGTAGGCTGTTACTGCCTTTGAAGTCTGATCTACCATTGCAGAAAATCCAGCTGGTCTCCTCATGCAGTTTCAGCTTTTTAGCTTGTTCAGCAACTGAACCCACCTTGTTTTCATAATAATCTGGGAAGTGACATTCAGCATTTCTATTTTGTTTGTAAGTCTTGAACACACCGTTCATTTCAGATTCAAAATCAAAGTCAAGCACAGCAAACCATTTTATTTCCTGCAAAAAGTCTAAATGTGATGTTTGATTTGGATGGCACTTGTTTGTTACCAAAATGTAGTAGTCGTAGTAAGAGCTATCTAGTGAGTCCCAGTTACCTGTGAGCAGACTAACTAGCTTTAGTCCTTCATTCATTGGCTTTGTTAGCTTTAAGTTATAGTCTTCCTCTGCTTTTTTACGAGAATCTGCTAAAGTTGTCAAGGTACTTTTAAAAGTTTCAAATTCTTTTGTGTTTTGAATATTTCTGGAACTAGCTCCATCCCGGATGTAGACAGCTTTTTCCCAAGTGCCACTCTCAAAGACATATGTGTTGGTACAGAAATATTTTGTATTACAGATGTCATGTCTGGGAACCACATCTACTTCAATGACAAACAAATGTGATGAAGCTCCATTTTGTGATAATACTTCCACAAATCTAGGTTCTCTAATGCAAGCTTTTGCAATGGTGATGTATTCCTTACGAAAGTACTTTCTGATTTTTTTATCCAAATGGTCAACATATTCTTCTTTCTTGGTAACATTTATTCCTTCAATTTTTCCATGT
Source organism: Falco punctatus (assembly GCF_963210335.1). Classification (NCBI taxonomy): domain Eukaryota; kingdom Metazoa; phylum Chordata; class Aves; order Falconiformes; family Falconidae; genus Falco; species Falco punctatus. Next base: position 76,555,709 of record NC_137583.1, read on the forward strand.
GGATTGTCATGTACTCCAAAATGAATGGTGCCATTTGTGCGGGAGTTCATGCAGGCTGCAGCAAACCTAAAGACTTCATTGCTAAATTTCATCATGGGATCCTCTTTTGCATTCTTCGTGTTGGTAAACAATTTGAATTCATGTGCTGGATCAATGAGGTTGAATGGCCCTGTTTCAGGGACATTAATAATATTGTACTGTGTATATCGAGTGGCATCACTGAAATTATCAAAAGGATATGGCATACACATCTTTCCATCTGGGTGCTGGCTGCTTGACATTGGCTTCTCTGACACATTCTCTTTGTCGTCTGACTTCTCTGGGTTTTTGTCTTCTATGGGCTCCATCTTAGAATCCTTAGAATTAGATGACCCATATTCTTTCTCGCACTCTTTCTTTGCAATTTCTCCATCTTCTCCTTCTCCATCAAGACTCTGTTCAGTGCCTTCTTGTTCCACAGCCTGGTTTGAACCTTTAGGTAGTATGCCACGCTCTTTCAGGAAATAAATTATTTGAAGAGCAGGCCCATGAGGTATGCCCATTTCCACAAAATCTGCTTTAGATACCAGTTTCAAAGTAGAACCAGTCACATCTTGATTAAACAGGACTTCTGCATATTTCTGGTCAATCTTAACAACTTCAATTGCCCATTGTTTGACTTCCTCTTTTGTCCACTCTTCAATATGTTGATATGAATATGATTTCTCATTTTCTTCAGTGTTTGAGTTTTCCATGCTTTAAGGAAAAATCACAAAATTACTAAACAAGTAATTTATAATATCCTATTAAATGAATGATAGTTATTTCCTTGATATTATCAACCATTAAGTTCTTCATTAGTGCAATCTGTCACATGGAATACAACAGTTCAATTATGGGACATCGTGGGAATGTGAAGTAAGATCATATATAAGGCATTAGCAACTTATAAGAGACATTTATTACAGAATGATTTTATTTGAATCCTGTGTTTAAATCACTCTGTAGCTGACAATACACAAAAATTGTGACTGATACCTATTTGTGGTCATTTGGACACCTATTTTTGGCTGTATGGGCCATTCAATAATAAGTTTTAAAAAAATCATAAAATCATAGAACCATAGAATATCCTGAGTTGGAGGGGACCCAGAAGGATCACTGAGTCCAACTCCTGACTTCTGCACGGGACAACCTAAAAGTTAAACCATATATCTAAAAGCATTGTCCAAACACTTCTTGAACACTGACAGGCTTCGTGCTGTGACCACCTCCCTGGGGACCTTGTTCCAGTGCCTGACCACCCCCTCAATGATGAACTTCTTCCTAACATCCCATCTTCCCCTGATGCAGCTTTAAGCCATTCCCTCATGTCCTATCACTGGACACCAGCTAGAAGAGATCAGCACCTCCCTCTCTGCTCCCCCTCATGAGGAATTTGTAGACCGCAGTGAGGTCACCTCTTAGTCTCCTCTTTTCTAAGCTGAATAAACCTGGTAACCTCAGCTGCTCCTCCTAAGTCATGTCCTCTAGCCCTTTCACTATCTTTGTTTCCCTCCTTTGGACATATTCTAATATTTTCAAATTCTTGTATTTTGGAGCCCCAAAATGCACATGATACTCAAGGTGAGGCCACACCAATGCTGAGTAGTGTGAGGCAATCACTTCTTTTGATAAGTTCGCTATACTGTGCCTAATAGACCCCAGGATATGGCTGGCCCTTTTGGCCACCAGGGCACATTGTTGACTCTTATTTCATTTACCATCAACCAAAATCCCCAGATCCTGTTCTGCAGGGCTACACTCCAGCCTCTTGTCCTCCAGTCTACACATGCATCCAGGATTACAGTGTCCCAGGCACACAATCCAGCATTTGTCCTCATTAAATTTCAGACATTTGGTGACTGCCCACCACTCTAATCTGTGAAGATCTCTCTATAAGGCCTCTCAATCAATGGCTTGTCTTAATTTAGTAACATTGGCAAACTTGCTTAGTGTGCACTCCACTCCTGCGTCCAAGTCATTGATAAAAACATTGAAGAGAACTGGCCCTAAAATTGACCCCTGGAGAACACCACTAGTGACTGGCCACCAGCCAGATGTTACTCAATTTACTACCATGCTTTGAGTCCAACCCTTCAGCCAATTGTTCACCTATCTTGTTGTGTACATGTCACAAATGGCTCTCATTAAGTTCCCAGTTTGGTGAAGAAAAAAAATGAAATGCACATGGAAATCCCACGTTTTTTTTTACCCTTAGATGTGGTTAGGTACAGAATTTGCTTGAATAACACTGCAAAGACATTGGGGTGGAGAGATACTGCTGTGATTACTTAGCTGTTGCTATTGAAAATGAAAATAAAATATTTTCCATATTACCTTTTCAGCATCTTTTGTGTTCACTAAGGTTTCTCAGATTAAATCAAAGCAAGTAGTTCAGTAGCCTTTGTGGGGAGAAGTAACATGAAGAAGAGCATCTTTCAATCCACTTGGTCTTAGTAAATGTGGACTTTCTGCAAAAAAATTCAAAGAAAGAAACATGATAAAATAAAATCATTCCCATTAAAAGTGTCTAATTTCACTTTATCCTTTCACTTCCTTTGGAGGAATTGTATTAATATGAAATTTTTACTTTATGGAATTGCCCCCAGCTACAGTTGTTGCATTAGTGGTAATGGTCTCCACCACGCACGTTTTCTTGAATATTCACAGCTGAGTGTTCCTGGGAAAAAATTACTCCTTAGATTTTTTCAGTGAAATTTTGTTTTCTGAAAGAACATTCGGTTATCTAAGCCACCCTAGTGACATGCTTTCCTCAATTTATTATTCATTTTCCTAAACTGTAAATGTTAATGAGAAGCAACAGTAAAGATTTCTTCTAGGTAGTGCAGGAAAACAGCTGCCCTACCTTTGGCCAAGCTGCCTCCTGAATTAAATAAGGAATCAGAAGAGCAGAGAAAAAAGTGGGTCTGTGGGCTACGGAAGCCTGCAGTTGTGTTTTCTTTTAACAGACTCTCCTTTTTGTTCTCAGAAAAAGAAAAACTAACTTCTAGTTCTTTAAAATGCCACTATGGGAAGCACATGCTGTCAAAAAATTGAGGTTGCAGGAGGAAAGAAGCTCAATGTTTTTATTCTGTGACTGAAGTAGCTATCATATTCACCAGTAACTCCACCCAGGGTGTCTAAAAGCTGAGAAAAGAAACTGAAACTAAAGCATTTCTGCTCAAGACAGTGTTCAACCCAGGAATATAAGACTATGATTTTAATTCCCTCCAAACATAGTTTCTAATAGAGGTACAATTTACTTCTAACATAAAAGCAAACACGTTTATGTCCTTAAAACAGTTACTCCATGTTTTAGTGTTTGGAACCCCTAATGAGAGAAAGCTCCAGAATGCGATACTTTCGTTTCCTAGACGTGATGCAGTGTTTCTATGTTTCCTGTTACTGGCTAGCCAATGATTCTGACCAACTGAAATACTCTATAAACATGTCCTTTTCCAACATGGAACAAATCTATCATATTATTTCTGCAGAATAATTACTCTGAGGACATAATCCTTGGGATTATTTCACTGTAAACTCATAACAGCCACTTTTCATGTGCAGATGTTTAACAGATTTGGAATAGTTTATTAGATTATAGATAATCTTATATATAAAATTAATGTCTTAAAAAAAAAAAAAAAGAGAAAAGAAAAATAAGAAATTATATCAGACTAAGCCATCAGGGCTGCATAAAATGTTCCAGCCCAGAAATAATATGCATGTACTTACTGTAATTGTTCTGTTCTGCGGATTTATTCCTATAGTTGTTCAATACATATATTTTGTTTAAGCAGGAAACACAACAGCTGAAATTCAGCTGAACTTCTCTTCTAAAGTATGGGAGGAAAAACCCACCAAATTAGTTTATAAACTTCTAATAGAAGTCTAGAGTCAGAAATAGTAGGAAGAAAAGAGCATTGATGATCAGTTTTTCCCAGTGGCAAATACCCATCTCCAGAAGAGAGAAATAACAGTGCCTGATGGAGAATAATTATTATTTCTTACCTTTTCCTTGCATGCTTTCATTTACCCTTCCAACAACAGTGTCTAAATGCTGTGGAGTGGGCGAGTCAGAAGCTGGGTGTTGCAGAGAAATGGCATGCAGGAAATAGATGCACGGTGTTTGGGAGGTTCTACTGCTCTCATCCACTTTTGCTTTCTCTTTTACCAACAAAGTTGTTCCTGGTCTGCCTCTTCCTAACCTCCTGTTTGGGAAATCATTGTTCTCCTAGGAAATTAATGTATGAATTCTGTCCTAGGATGTCTTAATTAAAACACACATTAAAACATAGTCTTGATCTGCTATACAGAAACTTGAGAAATTAGGAAACACCATCTGAGCAATACTTAGCTAATAAAATGCTATTAATTGGACATATAGTCTTAAATGAGCAGAATTTTCCTGAAATGAGGGGGAAAAAAGGGAAATAATACAAGAGGTGTTTTTGAGAAAGCTGAATATTCTTCAATATAGCCACTTTCAAATAATCAGTCTTACTGATTTGCTCCTCATCTTGGTTGCTTGATTTCCCACACTGCAAATACATGAGTTTATTCCTGGTCTCCTTTGGAGCAAGCAACTAATTTGATTTGAAGTGTAGGTTGGGTATAGTTCTGTGGATAGCTTACTCCAGAAATATTTTCCCTTAGGCAGTGCGCTTGCATTGCACTGTGCAGTCCTCCAGTGCCCAGTGAACAAGCTTCATGTTGTAATACCCTGCTGTTGACTGCTTTTACTTCCAATGTTTCACAGTGCTGACATTGATTTTACAATACCCTACTCCACTGACTATTGCCATTACCCTGTTTTTCCATCCTTTGCTCTTGACTGTCTTGAATGACTATGATAAGCAGCAGGCATCTGAGGAAGATGATGACAACCATTAAAACACATTTTTTTAGAAGGGTGGCAGCAAGAGTACTCACAGTAGCAATTGTGTGCCCAGTCCCACAGATTAAGAGGCTGAAAATCCTTGCATTGGGTGTAAGAACCCATATTGGAGTAGTTCATGAAGGACTGCAGCCTGTGGGGAAGGACTCAAGTTGGCACAGGGGAGAAGTTTGAGGAGGAAGGAGCAGCAGAGAGGAACAGCTCTGGACTGACCAAACTGTTATGAACTGACCACAGTCCCCCATTCCCCATGCTCCTGCGCCCCTTGGGGTGGTGGAGGGAGGAGGTGGAAGAGTTGGGAAAGAAGGAGTGAAGCTAAGGCTAGGAAAATGGAGTAGGGTGAGGGGAAGTTGTGGGTGTTTTTTTTTCCTTGTTTCTCACCATCCAACTCTATTTTAATCCAAAAAAATTATATTGCTACCTGCTGAATCCTGAAGTGCTGGAGTTTTCAGGAATACATCCTCAGCAGATAGAATGGTACGGCTGTATGTTAAATACTGCCATATATTCTCATGTCGAGGCCAAGGGATACAAACTAATGCCTGATGTGATACAATAAAAACATCACCTTTCCAGGGTATGATGTAAGTCTGACATGATTTTAAGGACTTTGCTATGAAAAATTATAAGAAATAACAATGCTGTCTTTGACTCATCATGTGGGGACTCCAAGGACACAAAGTGCCATGAAGTGCAGCATCTGCTTTAGATGCTGCTGGCCCTGAGCACTGTGGATGAGAACCATTGCTGCATGCTTTTGCTTGGGAGAGAGCGACTGCTTTCTCTGGCAGGTGCCTTTGTTTATAGAGGCATAGCCTGCCTCCCTGGCGATCATTAAAGTTTTCTCCCTGTAGCTGTGTGTGCTTGTTGAGGCAGCTGGTTACTTTTCATCTGTAGGAATCCAAGCAATGCCCAGATTGAGCCGTTACCCCAGAGGGGCTGTTGAGTTTCCCCAGCTTCATCCCAGCTCATAGGGTCACAGCTCTGCTGCCAGTTAAGTGGGACTTGCCTGATGTTCCAGGTTACCTACCCCATGTTCAAGGCTGCTGGCTGGGAGGCTGTGCAGATGATATATCCCCATATTAACCAAATTATTGTTGACACATCTGGCTAGCTGTGTTTTCTCATCTATATTTACCACTAGGCAGGTCGGCATACATCATTTCTGTGTAGTTCTTGTTTTATCAGCCAGCAGAACTGACATTCAGATGGGGACTCACACCAGCCTTGCTTGGTGGTGCACTCTGACAAGCTCACAGCCTGAGGGAATCTCCCAAGGCATAAACCTGTATCTATATAACCTTAGTGCTCATGTAAAGAGCAACTGTGCTCCTTTGCTTATTGCAAGCCGGTTACCTGTTGAGCCACTCTGTGGGTGGTAGTTTCGTTTTCTTAAATTGCTGGCTGTTCCCTGATTGTATGTCGTGGCACCATGATTCCCTGAGCTGTGTTCTATGGGCTGCTGTGACAACCATTCCTTCGCTGCACTGATGTTGAACAGTCTTAACCTGACACTCCCCAGCAGCCTGTGATCTCCCTGGGGTTTGAAGCTGTATCATCCTTCCCCCCATTCTAGCCAGGCTCTTCTCTTGCACTGTATGTTTGTGTGGTGAGCTGGTCCAAGGAACTGAGGCACTCTGTCATATGTCAGCTTAGTCTATGGATAGATCAGATCTGGTCAGCTTTCCGTGAAGTTGCTTGAGCTCCTTACTAGCACAGGCCAGACCACAGCACTGGAAGGAGTGGAAGGTGCTGTACAACCACATACTTGTGTGGAAATGTGCATTTGCAGGCTGCCAAAGTCTCCACAAAAAACAGCTGAAATTGTTATGCATAGTCTTTTGTGGTTTTCAATGTTAGTCAAAGTATGTGAAGGCTCTAACAGGAAATTGTGAAATGGCTCTGATTGCTCTAACTTGCCTTGTTTTTGCTGTTATCTTTCGTAAGGCAGCTGCTTGCTTAAAAGGGTTGGGTGTTGTGATCTGAAACACTGCTGTTACCTGGTTAGCTGCCTCTCTAGGAAATACACAGCTCCTTTCCCACCCTCACAATAACGCTCTTTGTTTATGCCTTTTGTTATAAAATTATATGTCACAGTCCTTATTCATGTTCCTTGTGGTGGAACTCCTAAGCAGATGATACCCTTGATTGGTGAAGCTAAAGCAAAGACATTTCTTGACTACTCCTTTTTTTCTGGTTTCCTAAATAGGCATGGTTGGCAACCGGCCCTCTGTGTGTCCTTCCTATTCTGGGAGGCAGGTGGATTTGGGTGCTCAAGCTCAGTGGTATCTTTGTGAAGACACACGCTGCTGTAACTGCAGTTGTGCAAACCTAGCTGAATTAGCTAGCTTGAGTGCTGGCAGCGGTGTGGACAGGCAGCGAGGACCCCTGAGGGGCTGGATCTCAATGTATGTTACTCAGGGTACCCCTGAGCTGTGTGGCCAGCACTGAACACTTTTGTCCAAGGCACCTGGGGATGCAGAGAATTGGAGGAAGCCAAGCTACCAGGTGTCCTGTGGGAACACACTTGCAGACCTCTCAGATGACCCAAATTATTTGATAAATTAGAATAGAATAGAATAGAATAGAATAGAATAGAATAGAATAGAACAGAACAGAATAGACTATTTCAGTTGGAAGGGACTTACAATGATCATGCCTGACCAATTCAGGGCTGACCAAGCTAAAGCACATTATTAAGGGCATTGTCCAAATGCCTCAAACAGTGACAGGCTTGGGGCATCGACCACCTCTCTAGGAAGCCTGTTCCAGTGTTTGACCCCCCTCTCAGTAAAGAAATGCTTTCTTATATTCAGTCTAAACCTCCCCCTGGGACAGCTTTGAGCTATTCCCATGCATCCTATCACTAGATACCAGGAAGAGGGCACCTCCTTCTCTACTTCCCCACCTCAGGAAGCTGTAGAGAGCAACGAGGTCATCCCTCACCCTCCTTTTCTCCAAACTAGACAACCCCAAAGGCCTTAGCTGCTCCTCACAGGACATTCCTTCCAGCCCTTTCACCAGCTTTGTTGCCCTCCTATATGAATTAAATAGGTCTTTCATTTTCATTTTCTTATTAGAGATGGAGAAAAAGTCATCACAGCCCTTTTTTCTACATACTAGAATACTTATCATCTTTCTTGGTATTTTTTCCCACCAAGAGAAAACACTTATAAAGGCCTTTTTAAAACTTTTTTTTTTCTCATTTACCTTGCTTCTCAAAGGCTCTGCTCATTTGGCTGTATCTTTCAGACACACTTGAAAGGAATTTCAAATGGAATCCAGTTTTCTAACTGTCCTAGACTGCTGTTTAGGATAGTAACCTGGCATATTTGAATGTGATTGGAATATTCTGTACTTTTAGATACAACTTGTGTATAGGACTAAGTATAACAGGCTTAAAGGACTTGGTAAGTGCTTAAAAGTTAGGTTTTGAATGGAATACTATTCAATAAATATGAAAAATCAGTAAAGAGGAAAGTGTAGGTCTAAACAAAACACATGAATGACATCCATCCCAATTTTGGTTTTCTCCCAGGTAAGCTTTTGTTTTGACTTAGCAAAACAATCTTATTAATTTATTATTAAGATGAAAAAAAAGTTATATAGAAGCTACTCTTTAGAACTAGAGGAAATCAAGATGCACCTTGATGAATATCTCAGTGTTGACATTATACAGTATTTTTCTAAATAATAATATTGGTTCATTTTTGGTCAGGGTATGCAATTGTATAGATGTGCTTTAGTTCAGAAGCTCTGCCCTAATATTTCTACATTAAAATGTATTTGAGTTATGAGATCCACTGTGACCGGCAGCTTTGTACTTTGCCCTGGAACACAGCGCATAGCCTTAAGAGATACATACATATTATCTTTTTAGGTGGAGCAGGATTTCCAACACGCTGGTATTTGCATTGCATGTTTAACTGAAATGCGATGCAAATTTATACTTGAATGGACTCCTTAGATGTCTAATCTTTTATTTGTCTTCTACACTCCTTGTCTATGGTTTATTTACCACTGATTCTAATCAAGAAAAGATCCGTTGCTTTTTTCCTCATTATTTTAACGACACAGTACAACTGTCATCCCAAGGCTGCATCAATTTAATTGCTTACAATGTGATCCCTTTATATCTGTTCGTGAAGTGTTTGGAAGCTTTTGCTGCAGTTCTGTTGCTCACTAGAAAAGCCTTATGGCCTCCACAGAGAGACAGTGAGGGAGCAGAGCTTCTACCCTGTAGGAGCTGGGCTCATTTCATACATTGAGGACTCTTTAAGAACTACTTGTTGAGCAAACGTTTCTGTACAGACTGACATGGACTGATAAAATGTCAGCCAGGGACAAAGATTGGATCCTACACTTTGATGTTTTTAGAGATGCTTATGAACAGCATTCTGCAGTTTTTAATGTGTGAGTATAGAATATACTAAAAAATACAGCATGACTTACTGTTCAAGGGTATTCTAATACAGTGGCACTAAAAAAAAATCTTTGGTTAGCTATAAAAATACTCTCAACATAGCCAATTAGCTACCTAGAAAGTAGCTGTTGTAAATCAGGAAGCCTCTTATAGGAGGCAGGTTTGAGGAACCAGTCCCCCTTCAAATGTACAAGTCATCTGGGGCATGCTCAATTCACCTATCTGTCAGAAAAAGTCAGTGTTTGCTAGTATTACCTCCTTTCCCTTTCTCTTTTTCCCTGTCCCAAGCATAGTTACCCAGAACCTCCTGCCATCACCTGCGGGAAGCCATTGCCCTCTAGCTCCCAGAAAGATGCATGATACAGATGCATTGATAGCAGTGTGGTGACAGATTTCCAAAGAAATTATGTAAACACTGAAGGAAGTCCATAGAAAATATGTGATTGTATTTTATCTGACTAAGGCAAAAAGAAATAAAAAAGAATTAAGCTACTTAAAACAAAAAGTTTTTTTAAGCTGAGGTTATAAAACAATGAGCCTTTTCCTTTTCAAGGTTCACTTTCTAAAGGTAAAGCATGGATGCACATGCGTAGTGCTGTGCTTGTTTTTTGCCTTCATACCTAGCTTAGCTGGCCGTACGTATTTCAAGGGGGTGGTTAATGGAAGCATACGTTCTTTCTACATTAACATGAACTGATGGTGTTGTAACTGCTAGTGTCATTTTTGCTGAGAGCTACCTGCCGGGGGTTGGGGGGGAAACCAAGCAGCCGCAGATGACCGCCTGCCACTGCATCCGCGCGCCGGCCCCCTGGTTAAAGAGTTTGAGGGGCCCTGCTCCACAGCCTCTCTGGGCAGCCAGTTCCAGTGCGCAACCACCTTGGCAGTAAAAAAGATTTTTCTTATATTCATACATAACTTATTTTCTTTCAGTTTGTGCTCATTGCCTCTTGTCCTGTCACTGGGCACCACTGAAAAGAGCCTGCCTCTGTCTTCTGTGCACGCCCCTTTCGGGTATTTACACACACTGATGGGATCCCTGAGTCTTCTCTTCAGGCTGAACAGTCCCAGTTCTCTCAACTCACCATTGTATGCCAGATGATCCTTCATCATCGTTGTGGGACATTGCTGGATGCACTCCAGTGTGTCCATGTTTTCTACTGGGAAGCCCAGCACTGAACCTAGCACTCCAGATGTGCCTCACCATTGCTGACTAGAGGGGAAGGGTCACACACCTCCTTTGATCTGCTGGCAGCGCTTCTCCTAATGCCACCCAGGATACTTGTTGGCCTTCTTGATCTTGCTGTAGTTTTAATAGGATTGTGGAATAAGAGTCTGTTGCCCTGTAAGAAGGGGTTAATGTTGCAAAGCCATATCGAAATGTAAGATGGAGCATTCTCATATAAGAAGTGGTGAAAGCCTAAAGTGACATTCTCCGGTATCCTTATGAATTGCCTCTAAGCTGTGTAGTAAGAAAAGACCAAGTACTACACACCACCTTGTGGTTTGGTACAAGTGCCTGGAGTTGCTCTGACTGCTGTAGCTGTTCATACACTGCTTCCAGTTATGGCCCGTCTTCCCTACCTTTGATCTCAAGTTGATAGCCGCACTTCATCAAGGAAAGACATTCTTCACCCTCATCAGTGGACAAATGAAATGGCAAAAGCCTCCACCAAAGGGAATGAGAAGAAAATGTGACAGGGCTTTTTCTACTTTTTCTCCCCATGTTTCATTTTGGACATACTATATCCTCATTATCCCCATCTCACATTTGAACAGCCCGACATGTACATCATCTAGTTTAATGGACGAACTCTCCATTGGTTTTTGTAAGATTTGAACAGATCTTACATCAATAAATGAAAGCTTATCCATCTCTTTTGAACGTGGTAGTACCAGTGAGAAAAGGACAAGAATCTAATATGAAAAAGTTTTCTTTTTCATTCATTAAAATTCTGTGACATTTCAGAGCTGCTTTCCCCATAGCTGCTTGTTTTCATACCTCCACCAAAAGCACCAAAAGCACTGTGCAATTTTTTGAAGAATAATAAAGAATAAGCACAGTTTGAATAAGAATTCAAACCACTAGTATGTTTTTGTTTAACAGCCAGTAACACATAAGATGCAGTAAAACAAAAATAGATTAGAACAATATGATATAAGCAGAGGCAACTTGCCTGCCTTTGCTCTCTGTCCCTTGCAATAACATATTTCTATTTGCAGAGCTGGTTCTACTGCCATAGCTAGAATTAAGCCAGACAATATTCTTTCTATAGCAAAATGTTTTCCCACCAGTTGAGTTTTTGGTTCTAAGTCAGGAGTAGGAGCGTGGCTGCCGTGACCTGCATGTACATTTACAATTTTACAGAGAGGTTGTAGCTAGATGCAGAGAGGGAGCCCCAGGGTGGCAGCGGGGCTGGGCGTACGTTAGGGGGGGTGTGATCTTGCTGTACCACTGTGTGATGAGGGAAGGGCAAGGGCCTCCAAGGGACATTTTACTTGACCCTCCCCAGAGCAACAGGCAGATTTTTGTCCTTTATTTATAAATATAATGATATATGTCCTTTGCAGTGAAAAATGCATAGCCATACATGGATCCACAGAACTATGAGACACTGTGTGCTGCATAAACCAAATTATCATATTAAAATATTGTACAGGTATTTTGCAGATGTTTAAAAGACTGTTAGGGTGGACTTTTGTCTTAGATTGCCGAAGTCTTCTCACATTGTTGACAGATGGCTTAGTTTGAAATGGCTTGATGATCTCTTATCAAGACATGAGCACAGATTCTGAAATAAAGTATTTCAGGAGCCTTATAATGCACTTTAACACAGGCCAAGTGTGTCTACAGTGAGCTTCAAAAAACAAAGAATGGAATTGATATTGAACTGATTTATTTTTGTTTGTCATGAAAATACTTAGGACAATGTATAGTACTGGCAGTTTTAAATACAGAGGCTCCAGAGGTGGAGAGACAGTTATTTCTGTAAATCCATCTGCATTTTTTGCCCTGTGGTCCTGCAGCGACATCAAATGTGGTAAGATGGAATGTTGTCAAGCACTTCAGAAATCTGTATGTTCATTTCAGAGCAATTAAAATACCGACTCCAGCAAGAAGAGGAGGAGAAAAGAAGGTGAAAATCAGACTTTGCACCCCGCAAAGGGCTGTCCCAATTTGAAACACACAAATGAAGTCAGCTTTAAATGAGCGATGGAGGAATTTGTGGGGATGGCCCCTGAGCTTCTTGATTCTTCAGGACAACTTCAGTACTTCAGAGTTCTGCCCAAATGTACCTACTTACAGCCTCTCTGCCATGAAGGAGACACCTTCATGTTAAAGCGTTATTTCTCAGGGAGCAAATCTGGTGACTATGTTGTCTTTGAGATCACCTTAGAACTTCCTTCAAGTCTGGGCAGCACCAGCTGCCTCTGTGAGGTGCCAAGTCCTCTTTTCCTCACACGCAACAGTGAAGTTGTCCTTTCCTCTTTTTTTTCAGCATTATAAGATCAGAATATTCATTGACAACAGTGTTATTTTTCCTTATCTTTGAAAGAAGGAGGTGGGAAGTACATTTAGTAAACACCAATTAGGGAGGTATTTTAAATAAGTACAAATGGTTTTTCATAAAACAGAGTGCTTTAAATAATCCCATACAGCCTGTTTTAAAGGGTGGACACACTCTATGCTTTCTCATTACTCAACCTAATGATTCTCCACACAATTAGCTCTTACTGAAGTATCCTGTTTTTTCTGTAAATTATTCTAATTCAATTCATAATTCTCTTTTTTCCCTGGCTGCAGCTAACTGACACCATCTAATAGCCTACCCTGTGGAAATAATAGTGGATTTTCCTGCAGGATTCAGACATCTGCTAACAGAGGCTTCTGGAAGAGGATTCCTCTGTTTGTGAAGGAACTTGTAGCACACTGTGTGAACAGGATAAGATTGGTTTCATTTGCACTGGAAAATTAGAATTGTAATGTATAAATAGCCTGAACATTCTGCAGCTTGCAGAAATTACTTGAATATTACTTGCTTTTCTAGTCAATGAGAAACAGGCTCTTCTGCAGCAAATAGAAAACCAGTTCAAATGCAAAGGAAACAGAATTTAATGAAAACACATTATTTTGAACAATATACATATGTACAGTCTTTAACTGCCTGACAGATCAGTTTCTATGTTTGTAAATTAAAAGATAATGTTACATTAAATGTATTAAAATAATGACTTTATTTTAAACCCCAAATGTATTTTGCAGTGTGACATATTGCATTTACTGCTTTTCATGTCAATATGGAGACCCTCTCATGTAATAGTCAATCCCAATGAAAAACTCCCATACATTTTTTTGCCTTTTTTTTTAATAAAACAAGCATGGGAGGCATCCTGGGATTGATTCCTCCCTGTGCCTCCCACCCATTATTGTAATAAAACATACAGATTTTATGCTGCAATTTTTAGGCTGTCCCTTTGTCTTTTGTATTTACAAATAAGGAAAAAATGTATAGAATAGAAAAAATACATTTCCCAAGAAATTATTAATTAAAAAGAAGAAAAAAAAAGTTTTAAAATGGGCAATTTGGAGCACCCGAAGGAAAGGGATTGTTAGTCTGAAGAGAAATTGCTATTTCAAGAAAAGCTGGCATAAGCCTTTGCCATTCTTGGAGTTGCTGGCATTTCCTTTCAATACGTAATAAAGGAAAAGAATACACTTTTGTATTTTCAGATGGTTTGATTTCCTGTTCCTGTGTCTTCATATACATCTAGGAAAGAACATATATATATATATATATATGTATATACACACACACACACACACACGTACATATATATAACAGTTGTCCACAATGCTGCATTTCTTTTCTTTAAAAAAACACTGTTGCAAACATATAAACAAACCAGCAGTTCTAAACACAAAAGTAAAATAGTTCTTCAGCCTGAATGACAGCTCTGGGGGCATTTTTGCAACACACTGAAATTTGACTGAAGTTTTAGTATGTGTAAGATCTCTAGTTTTGAAAAGATAAGACAAGTCTGAGCCATAAATAAAGTAATGGCTAATATAGCACCGTGCACTGCTGCTTTTTCAGTACAGATATTTCAAGTTGCTCATACATTACCAACAACAATGTACCAGGGCACCTGCTATAGGGTGGCAGTAATGGCAGGCTGAGTCAGTGTAGTCCCCCGTACAAGTCCCATGCTGAAATGCCTGGCAAGAGTTTGCATCCACATTGCTCTTCAGCAGTTGGCAGAGCAGAAATTTGTGAAATGGTAAATGCTTGATCTGAGAGAAACAGTGTGTAGGAGAGGAGAGGGAGATGATGTACATTTATCTTCATTTGAAGTGAAAATGAGACCTAAGTTACAAACAGTTTCTGCTCACAGAAGAGTTGTGAGCTGTCAGTGCTTATGTATAAATGCTGGCTAAACTTGCGCATTAGCTTTTGCAGCCATTTTCAGATTTCTTTCACATGTGGAAGACTGTGTCATCCAGTTTGTCACAGGATTTATATTTAATTTAAAAAATATGCAAGGGTCATTAAAAAAACCTCAAAAGTGGCTTAAAAGAGTGTGTTTAATGAAATGGTTGAGTATGTGACAGTCATGTTACACCCTGTGACTGTGGAGCCCAGAGATGGAGTAGAACAGTCTCTTCAAAAACTGATTTCATCTTTTCCCTTTGATTCTTTGGAGGAGCAGGGAAGGCAAATCTGCAGAAGATTGTTGTGAGCAGTAACTAATAACATCACATGAATGTAAAAGTGCAAAGTCAGCTATCATCTGAGCTGATTTTTTGACTGCAATTAGGTTATGAGTCCATCAGTCCAAGCCCAAGAGAGTTTAAGAGTTTAGTTTCCAGTGGTATTCTTACTTTTTAAAAGCCAGGGCACATTTAACATTTTGTAATTATTTAGAATGTCAGAGGCATAAAAAGGCTAATAAAAGCATAAGGAAAAGTGGAAGGAAAAAGCTATTCCCGGCGTGTCAGGCACTGGCTAGTCTGTGAATATGCTGGTCCTGTCACTGGGATTTCTAATAGCCAGAGGGAGAACATGAGCTAACACTGAGGAAGTTAGATGCAAGGAGAGGATTTGAAAAATTCTCAGACTGCAAATCTGAGAATGAAATGCTTTTCTTTGCACGTTAATTCTAATAGATTTATGAAATTACAGCATTTCCATTCAGAACCACTGGGAATAACAGTAAAATGATCACTTTACCAACAAACCTGTTTGGCTCCCATAATATTCAATCTTTTGTTCTGTACAAAGAGAAGTTCCTATTGTAAGCAGAGTGTAGGCAAGTTTTGTACAAGTGTTCCCATGAACGTTCCTGATTACCATACAGACGGCTGCATACCGAGTCCGTGGGATCCATCCACAGGCAATCATTACTTTGCACTACAGGAGTTTGGAATTACTTTCCCAGCTCCATTCCCTGTTCTGCGGTGCTTCCTTTTTTCCTTACACTGAAGGCTGAAGCATCTTGCTGCAAACACCAGTATTGACTTATTTGTCCTTATTTATTTAGCACTCAAGAGTGCTCCTTTGTGGCATGTCAGGAATTGGAAAATTCATGAAAGTGGTCTTTCTAGTCTGACTGGTTTACCCATTATCACGTTTAGCATATTTTATTAGTGAAAATGTTGTTCCATTTTCTTTTTAAAAATCTTGATACATGAAAAAAGCAGCAAAATGGTTTTATGCAAATGAGTCCTTTACAAATACAGAACATGTTTTGTGACGTTTGAGTTGAAATCTGAACTGTCACAAAGTTCAAGTTACCTTTATTTTGAATTTATTCCTTTTCAAGAGGGGTCATGTATCAGTGGGAAAGTTGAGAAGGAAGACATGTAGGAGAAAGAATAAGAAAAGAGACACCTTATGAATGCTGTTTTTTACATATGGTTTAAAAAAAACTCTTAATGTTCAAAGTGAGTAACTCCAAGCAGAACACAAACGTCATTAGTAATTCATTACTGCTTTCTCACTGATCAGCTTGCTTTTACAGGCATGGCTGCATGTTTGCGTATGTATTTTGGACACAAAGCCGAAGATGTCACCTGCACAAAAATTTTAGTAGTACAAGTGCTGAATGCTAATGAAGTTACCTAAACACTGTGATTACCAAGACAACTGATTAGTATATTGGTAAGAGTGCATATTTTCCTTTTCAACCATAGAAGAAACAGAACACATCATAAACACATGGAAAATGTGATATCATAGGCTTGTTACCAAATAAAGTCTTGTGTACCAGTTCTTAACTGGTAAGAAAGGCTGTCGATATTCACAACTGATTTATGGCAGCTATACCACAATTGGAGAAACTTTACAGTGTATTCACTCTTATGCCAAGAGGTGCTGCGAAGCAGGTGATTTGAACAAAACCAGGACTACCAGACACTGACTGCATTAAGCACAATATGCTGTGCTCTCTCTGGTATTTAACTCAGCAAAAGTGTTTCTGTGGAATCCTCAGCTAGCGTACTGCAGAACAAGAATTCTTTTGATCTAAACCATTAAGATACAAATGAAAGCATTGTTTGGGTAACTAATCATTGTCCATTAATATTTCAATGACTATTTTAACAACCACTGGTTATTGGTCAGCTGACCAGATTCAACATTGCAAATAACACGCCCCCCCCCCCCCCCCCAACTCTACCTGGCATATGGCTGTCAGGTCTGGAAGCCGTGCTGCCAACTGAAGATGTAACCTGCTCGGTAGGAAGTGCTGATGTCTCAGTGCTGTGAAACTATAGCCACCCTCTTAAAACATTTGGGAATTTTCATTTGAAATTGTGTTGGAAGATCTTAGCCTTTGTTTTTCACACTTAGATAGGACTGTCATGATGAAAAAAGAGACCGGAGTCTTGAGGAAAAGTGAGCGATTGGATAGGAAACGGTGGAGAAACTGAGGTAGCCTTATATCTGTTTTCTTTCCTTACCCCTATTGCTGGAATCAGACACCAACTACCAAAATGCAGGGTGTTCTGGCTGCAAAAGTATTTGTCTTTGAGCTACCATATGACTGCACACAGCCTTTAACTTACTGTTGATGGTCTTCTTGCAGCTGTTCAGGAATATGCTGAATAACTTCATAAATCGTACTAAGCATATCCTGGCCTGGGACAAAGTCAGAGCCAGGAACAGATTGACTGGAAACCTAAAAGTAGCAAAGAGTATTCCCACTGTAAGTACAAATAGGAAAAGATTCAATAGAGATTAAACTGATAAGGTAACTTGTCATTTTTTAAACTTTTTCTTACCAATGACTTGTGTGTGGATTTAACAGTTCATCTCTATTAATTTGCATTTCATTTTTACATCACAGTTACAGTAAGGCAAGCAAAAGTTTTAAATTCAATTAGGATCTTAGGAAATTTAGGATGTAGCTCTTGCATTTAGTATGCAAGCATTTTATAATTAATGTACCACAAGTCAAGGAAGGAATATTTAACAAAGAGAGAAGCAGGAGACTAGATAGTAAAAAAGGAGAGAATATTCAGGGAAAGGGCACTGGCATGTCAAAGAGACGAAACTGCAAGGAATTTCCATAAATGAAGTAATATTGACATTATTCAGTATACGAATCTCCTCTTATGTCAACACAACACCTAGACTCCCCATCCCTAAGCAATTCTCAGTCTTTTTGCCTATACTCAACCTCCAGTTCTTCATTATCTCCACTTTCTTATTTTTCCCTTTTTCTGCTAACTAACAGATGAATCCGTGGATCAAATGCTGACTTCATCTGCAATACCATAAATCTGAGTAACAGAACATAAACCAGTGGAGTTTCTCCTGTTTCTTGAAATTTTACTGGAAATTAGAATAGGTTTCATTGCTTGTACGTTCATTCTGTTGTCGTTGTCACCTCTCTCTCCCTCCTGACCTACTAAGGCCCCAATTCTGCAAGAAGGTGACTTTGAGATATGATCAGCCTAAGGGATATCACGGTCTGCTTAAGGCTGTGATGATTTAGGGCCTGATCTCTGTACTTAATAAGCCTCCTACAGTCACAAACTTTCATAGACACAGTTTGGCTCCTCTATTCTCTAAATCTCTGCTGATGTAGAATTCCGTCCTCTCCACTAACCTTTACAACAGAGCTCTAGCCCCAGAGATGTCTGTTTCAACCATCTAACCCCAGCAGAGAAAAGCATGTATTAATCTATGACTGGGTTTTGCTGATACATCATGTATTAGGAGAACTAATCATAATAACAAAATAGGTGTCACTGTTGATGTGACCCTGTGTGATCACGTTTTAAAAGCTTTCCCTTACCTGACCATGCTGATGCTCGCCAAAGGTACAAGATTGTATTGCCAGAAATTTTCCCTAGCAAAGGGAAAGTGCTTCTTCTGCTTCCTCCCAGTTTCAGTCTCTTGTCCCTAAATTTTGTGGCTCTATTTCTCATTTTTTTCCTTTTACATCACATCAGAATGATATCCAACTGCTATACAATAATGTCAGCAAAGCCACAATGGAGACAAGTAGCATATGTAGTAGAATTTTTCCTGCTAGCAAGATTCCTGTGCTTAGGTCCTCCCCTGCAATACATGAACCTAAGAAAATAATTCTTGTGAAATACAGCTGAGATTTAGTTTACTTATTTTTACAATAAAAACCTCAAATACCCGCCTGAGGGTTTTCTACACTGCCAGACTTGTATGTTGCATGAGCAGCAATATTAGGGCCAAGGAAGAAAACAGCATCACATTAGTTAACTGGCTTGTGTAACACAAGCGGTTCAGTGCTACCCATCTACCCAACACTACTAATATTCTTTTAATATAGGGTAGCTGAACCGAGATTGTTGTCTTTAGAGCTTGGCTAGTTCCTTACTGTCCCATGTTGATACAAGTACTGAACTAGTAACACGGTGAAGAAAGAGTAAGTACTGGGTAAAAAAAGCCATGAATATGGTGTCATATAATCTGTAAAAAGCAACAGAAGCAGACTGACAGAAGGTTTCTAGTACAGATACTTAGTACACCTTAAGAAATGGAAAAGAAACCATCAGTTTATGATGTAAAATCACATACCCTAGAACCACTGGCAAGATCAGGAATAGCGACAAATTCATATATCCCAAAATCATCCAAAGCACTTTCATGTCCTAACGTTAAAACAAATATGAAAAAAAAGGTATTGAGATGTAATATGAACCTGGAAAATAATGACTGGCAAGACAATTTGACCTAATTTTTAAAACATCTGAATACTGGTTGTTTGATCTGCTTTAAAGCACTTCCCTGCCAAGTTCCTAAGCTGGTGTGGAGTGAGGCAGGGCAGCTGCACAGCCAGTGTGCACAGCACTTGAATATCTCCAACACCTCAGATCAAGTGAGGAGCCCTGGCTAACCTCAGTAACAGTTCTGGCTGAGCCATCGGGACTCTTTTTGCTGGCAGGCTAAACAGGTTTACTTTCATTTTCCATAGAAAAAAGGCCCAATCATAAGCTCAGCACATTTACACTGTAGTGAGGCAATACCACCTGAATCTTTCATAATGCTGAAAATAAAAACCAGGGAAGATGATACTAAGAGATGCTACATTATTAAACAAGTTGACAAATTGTATCTGGGACTTCAGACACAATTGTAGTTAGGGTGGGAGTCTCTCTCCCTACCCTCCCACAGTCTAGATCTCCTGGTTGTCTCTTGGGCATCACTCCACAGCAAATGCTGCAGCACTAAAGACAGCACTGAGATTCTCTCATCTGATACGTCTTGCTGGGGTGGAGGACCTGCTGTGCTCAAGTGAATTTCTTACCTTGCTAAGCTTTGTATACTTCTCTATCCTCTCGCATGTAGCAGTTTACGGCCTACTCTGATGCTTTGGTAGAAAGGGATGGGACTAAAAAGTGCTACCCTTCCAAAGGACAGCTGGTCTCCAGCCTCTCCTGCCTAGGACCGTGTGGGAAGGATTATGGAGAGAAAAGAGGCAGTGAAAAAACCCCACACTGGGTCCTTCTGACACAGAGAAAAGTAGTACAGAACATGGTAGAGGCTAACATATGTACACTGTAATGTCATATAATTATCTGATGATTTTAATATCAATTGGTGCCATGAACATTTAGAATTGTGATTCTCCCATGGTGTATCACCTCTCACTGCTATCCCATAATAACACGAATTTATTTCATATTGGTGGGGACAGCAGAATGCAGGTGATTCTAATCCCAGAATACCAGATGAACAGCTGAAATTCAAGCCAACAGGGTACATCCTGCTGTGAACTCCAGGTATGAGCTGCACCCATGCTGACCTGTTGGCATTTTGGTTTTGTCTTAAGCAAGCTAACAGAGAGGTGTGCAACCCAAGTTACAAATACACTTCCTTTCTCTTTTTCTTTTTGTATGCAGAGATGCTAATTTTTTGCAGGAATGGATTTTGACCTTATGCTCACATTTCTTTCACTAGCATTACCTGAAAATGTCTGTGCCTTTCTGTAATCAGCCTCTGGCCTAGAAAACATAAACATGCTTTTCAGTTTGATGTCATAAGCCAAGGCAAGAAAATTAATATGATAAAATGCAATTCTCTTCATGGAAAGGACTTCAAGACTTAAGAATGATTTATTTTTTTACCTGCTCTGCAGCTTCTGTTGTATCACTGAAAAGAAGAAAAAAAGAAAAATAATTCTTTTTGCTCTGACGGTCCAAAAGAAGAGCTGGAGCATGCTGAACTTTTACATACCTTTATGTGGCTGATATCTTTTCCATATGAATAAAAAGGCCATAGCCAGGATCAAAAATAATGAAATTCCCGTTATTACTGCAAGAGATGACAAAGATTTTCCTTTCTTGGCCAGCTTTTCCAGTCCTGTGACAAAGAAGATGAGTACTGGATTTAGTTTCCTGTTCTGTATGATGTGCTACAATGACACTGGAAAATGCATCTTTTGAAACTCATCTGAAGCTAGTAAACCTGCACAGAGATACAAAATAGATACAAAAGTTCCTGTGAATCAGTAATAATTTTTTCCGGCCCCCACCCCCAATCTCCTGAACTGGAAAGGCATATCAGAAATCAGTCCAGAACAGATTGGTACCTAGAGCTAAATGAAGGTCAGTAAATGTAATCTATGAATTACAGCATCACAAAAAGTAGATGACTACTCTTATTTTAGCCATAGAGACACTGAAATGCCAAGAAATTAGGTGACAATTAGGTGAGCAGTTTGTGCTAGATGGGAGGGAAATCCTAGCTGTAGGACCTGTAGAGTAGGAGGGTATAACTGAGCTATTGTATTTTTTCTGAAGATTTTCAGATCACTGACAGTGTGGTTGTTTATCAAATCCCATCAGAAGCCAATAAATTACATTTGTTTGCATTCACGTCTAAATATATCCGAAGTATTTATTTCCTTTGCTGAGATCTTCTGCTGAGATACGCATTAGCAGCTCTTTTCCAGCTGGATTTACTGGCACAACAGAAACACAATATGTATATAATTACATACACAAAAACACATGGAAAACATTTGCATAGAATTTGCAGACAGGGATGTGAAAGTTAGGAAATGCCATACATAGTTGCTTGTGCATCCTTAATTTTCTCTGAATCATGCAGAATTCATGTAATGAAAGGTCATGTCACAATCCATACAGGTAAATTAATGCTGCATATTTGTCAATGCCGGCTTTAGTAACACGGCTCAAATGTGTATTATTTAGCCAGATGTGTTTCCAGTATTTTGATGAACTCCTATGCAGAGAGCTAGCATTGCTTACATCTACTTATACCTCCATGCAGTTCACTGGCATGGTGCTGACTATGTGTGCTGTGGTTATCACAAAGGTTAAATATGTAGATTTCAAAACAGATGCATCCCAAAAATACGGGAAAACAAATCACTGCAATTTCACCAAATTGTTTTCATACCGCTTCAATGTACTGCTTTCCTCAGAAAAAAACCTCAAATGCTGGAGAATCAGTCCTTAAAAATGCTCTTCAAAACAAATAATTTCAAATTTAGACTCAATAAATCTTATTTCCACAGGCATACTGGTGCAGAAAAACAAAGATGTGGGTTTTACGTGTATTTAACACACTCAAATTGACTTGAGAACTGAGCAGTGACTTATGTACATAACGAGATACCTCCACTCATTTTAAAGTCTAGTCCTGGCTAAAACTGGGGAACAGCTTAGTGTAATTACTGATGTAATTGTTTTCTGGATGATTTTTAGCATTGATTAGGCAGCTGTTTATAGCAACATACAGATGTCATCAGTTCCTTAGCTGGGGAAGTTTTGTAAGGTCTTCTGAAATATCAGCGCTACTGTTGCTGCTGAAAATGGGGTTTCTAGTATTTTAAAGACATAGTCCAGGCTCTGTATCTCGGACTATGGGGACAGGGAGATGGGATATGGAATAATATTCATAGTCTTTGCTTAGTATGTTTTATCACTTGCAAACAGAATTTAGCCTGAGCAGGATCTCTGAGGTTTAGCCTCATGTGTGAATTCATAACAAATATTCAATCAGTGGTGCATTGCAAAGTGTAGGCTCCACATCTGGATTTAGTGCTATTTGGATGAATACTCATCAAGAAGAAAATTTCCATAAAGGAGGAAACTGATATTTTTAAATACACAGGATAAAATGTTTTAAAAAGCTTTATTTAGGCAAAATATTTGTAATTAGGAAATGTATGATCTTAAGTGCAACTAAACACGAAGCTGTGGAGTCTTCCCTTTTTCAGCCTTTGAAAGGAAATCTCACCTGAATTTCTTAACACTTACTGATGAATATGCACATATATATCATAGGTCACATGAACTTCCTAGAGAAATGTCATGTTTATTTCTACTGACGCATAGCTCTGGTTGCATTTTCTTTCACCACTAGCCACAATGTTTAGTTTTGAAGTGCAGTATTCTCATTGTAAAATTGCAACCCATCCTCCTTCCAGCACACTGAAAGCCACGGATTTGTGATGAATCTGTAAGTCAGTCTGAACAATGGACATCTGGTCTCCTTGTTTACCTGACTAACAAATGGCCTAGCTCTTTGCTCTGCACAAGTGAAGTTGCTTTGATAAATTTTCTAAAAGGCAATCTATTCTATCTTGTTGAACATTAACAGCATGCATTCCTTATCTGAAAATACTTGTATCAATCTGTATTAATAAAAGAAATCAGAGTTCTCCAATGTCTTGTTCTTTGCTGTAAGCTTCTGGAGATTTTCTGAAAAACTGCTTTGTTGCTGTTTAATAGAATCTGAAACGGGAACTGAGGTTATAATGTATGACAAGTAGAGGTGCGTATTCAGCAGAATCTAGCAGTCAATCCATAGATTCACAAATATGACAGTGAAATAATTTTTTCAAACAGATTGCAATAAAACCATTCATCATTACAACTTGCATTATTATCATACACTTAACTAAGGTTCTCATAATACCTAACCACACTGGAAAAATATTAAAGACCTTCATTGCTGTGAGTCTGTGCCTGGTTATTTTAGTCAGTGATGTATGCTTACAACTATCTCATATACTGGTCACCTGGTGGCCCCAGGGCTCACAGCTCCTGAAAGCTGTGGGACAGTAAGCCTTGGAAGAAAAGGCCCACCTTGGCATTCAGTGGGTTTCTGCATCATTGTCTCCATTCATCTTTATAATTTTTAAATGTAAAAAGTAAAAAACAAAATAAAAGACATAATTTTGCCACGTTACTTGGTCATGATGAGTTTGGCCTACCAAGGAAGTTTTTCTACTCAAAGGATAGATTTCCAAATGGCCAAATATATTTTAGTGTCAAACTCCCATAAAAATTCAGCATGTTAGTGGGTCTTGCCCCAAGCCGTGTCACACAGTGAGTAAAACTTGGATCCCAACGAATGGCCAAAATCCCCTTTACTACATTGTGAGCAAGACCTCACTTCTGATATATATTCTGTCTCCAAAAATTATTTCCTTTTTCTGGGGTTGACACTCTCCTCAGATGTTACAGTTACAGCAATGAGTTAATGTTCTTACCTACAGAAGTAACAATGACTGTGAAATGAGTTTCATCCCGTTTTCCAGTCATGTTGTTGAAAGCACGGCACATGTAATCTATTGTTTTCTGGGCCACTTTATCAGATACAACTTCCAGATGGGGTCCATATTTGATTACATGAGTGATATTGTCAGCCCTTTGAATCCACGAATAAGTATTTGGTGGATTTGAATCTGCCGAGCAGTTGAACAGTATAACTTCCCCCATGTCAACTGTGAAGACTGCCCCTATATTCAGACCTTTATCTGATTTAACTCTAAGTCCATAAGGTCCATCTGCATTAAAAAAAAAAAAAAACAACAAACAAAAACCACAGTGGAAAAATTAAAATCAGAGTATATAATTAAACTTCAAATAGAAGCATATTTCTACACTCAGAATTTTAAGTTAAACTGCCTTTAGAATGGCTGGCATTGGATTTTATCATTTCAATTAAAAGGCTTTCAGTCTGCACTAGGTTTGACTCCGACTACACCCACGTAATACTGATCTAACAGATGTTTAGGGAAAAAGGACAGGTCTATGCTTTGTTCAGTATGATAAAAAGATTGAAAACTGAATACAGTCGGAAAAGCTGTGAAGGAACAGGTCTTCTTCAGGGGTGTATTTGACTCTTTCTACTCAAATGCCAAACTCATTGTCATAAGTAATTTCTCTGCACATTTTAAAGTTAACAAATTAGCCTTGGAATGTATAAATATTTACCTTAGTACTTGGCAGTATAATAATTATTTGGGGAACTATCCTACAGGTATAATATAGAGTGGGGTGTGCCTTAGATAACTTCAGAAAAAGATGACTGCTAAAATAAACTTTAACCTTCCCTGCACTTTAGTAGGCTTCTACTGCTGCAGCATTTATTGTTCTTTCAAGAGTAAGCCCTTGTGCTGAAAGCAAGCTGTGTTTCTGAATATAATTAGAAAAGGCATATATTGTCCAATACATGTAATGTGTTCATCACTCAGAAAACTGAGCAGCTAAGTATTTTTAGGGTAATCTTTGCAGGAAAATGGGAAGGGAAACAATATATTAAAATATGATAGGAATATATTCCATGCTATTTTTAATAGAACATTTCACATCATGGGTTTTTTATATCTTTACAAGTTAAATTCTATTTTTACAGGGATCTAAATATAGAAATTAATGTGGATAATATAATAATCAAAATGTGCCTTATTAAATTACTTTTTCCAGTCAAAAGAACTAATCATTCTTATGTGCTAATTCCCTAAGGGCTTACATGCATAATCGAAAAAGCACAGACCTAATATTGACAGAAACCAAAAGAAGAAAGTATGTAGAACATCTTTTTGGTAGGATCCCTGAAGTCTGGTAAAGCTGCTGCCAAGTGCCTCACACAGAATGGCACAGCAAAAAGACAAGTCAGTATTATGCCCATTGTAGACAGTGCAATCAAGTAATATTTCCACCTTCCTATGGTTGTCTGGAAGCATTAAGATAATGTAGCTGGGTTTGAATGTGAAAGTCCCTGCTACATGAAGCAGCACATTGGCACGTTTCAGACTCCATTTCTCATCAGGAAATTCATGCTGACATTAGACCTTCCTCTAACATGCACATTGCTATTTATTGTCTGTCTTCTTTTATGAGACTGGTTTATTCATCCACAACACACAGGCAAACAGCACACAGCACAAAACAGGCCACTTTGTGTGTGTGCCTCTGGGGTTTTTTCTCCGTCTGTGAAGGCTTACATATGAGAATGTAGACTGTTACACCATGACCTCAGCTTAGTCCACTTTTAACCAAACGTCCGTATTTCACAACATAAACTTGTCAAGCTTTATTTTCTCTAGTCATTTCTTAGCAGTAAGCTTTTTGCAGTCTCATTTTAAGGAAGGCCCAACATCACACATAATATTTACTTGGAAAATGCAATAGAGCTTAACTTGAGCGTGAATTGGCGTTGCTCCCACCCTACATCACAGGGGCCATTCTGAAGAGTCAAGGCATTTTAAAACTCTAGATGCTGGGCTGCTTCTCCACAGGCTCCGCAGTTCCCAAGTCATTTGCTTTACTGTACCCAAGAGCCAGCCGATCGTGTAACGAGCCCTTCTGGGAGCTGCAGACCTATCGCCGCTACCCTGGCCTGGCTGACCTTACTTGAGCTGCACGATCGTGTGGACGGGGAGCCCTCCCAGAACACCAGCCGCGCATGAGGGCTTGCCTGTTGTAAGTACTTACTTCCCTTTCTTCAGAAGGGAAAGGGATGTACTGAACTTTTTCATACATAAAGTAAAACCTCACGTGCTCTATTTATAGGCAGGAACACACATTTTTACTTTTCAGAGCGATTCTGTGGTTCCTCCTATCCAATTCTTCTTTCTGAGAACAATTAATTAGCTTTTATTTTTACTGCTAATACAACCTTTGATATATAAACAGAGATTAATAGTATGAACAGCTGACTGGTCTTTGTGCCCCCTCACTGTAGTGGGAGATTTGCCACAGTCTGCAAAAGAATCAGAACTGATTTCTGCTTTTTTATCAGTATCATAACAATGCAGCATAGAAGATAACACTAACAACACAACTACACTTTTGTATGAGAGCTGCAAATGAAAGAAACCATTATAAAAACACTGACACACAATGGCTGAGGAAGTAGGTTTGAAAAAAAATAATAATCCCAAAGAAAGGTTTTCTTAGAGATAATCAAATCTTGGCAAGGCTGAAAAGTGGCTTTCCTTGATGAAGTCAACATAAGTATCGTACAACCCTTCTGCTTCATCTGGATCTGCCTTTTGCCTCTCCTGGGCATCCTGCGTGCCATTGAGATCCCTAAACACTGGGTGGCTGAGGGATATACACAGCTTCAAGGATGATTCTGAAAAAGTGAGTAATTAACAATTTCCTCTCTAGGACTAAATACAGTCTAGCTTTGGAAAGCCCAAAGGAAAGAAATCCCTTATTAGGGATTAGTCTGTTAAATTCAACTGCAACAGCACAGTACAAGAGTTTCTGCTGCAGCCTCCGTGGCAGCAGCTTCTTCCAGTCTTGAAATAATTTCTTCTGGCTCATGCTACTGCAACAGCCATATTCTGGGGTGCGTTATCATCACAGCCAATGATAAGCAGAATAATATTAATGTGAAAAGACAAACAAAACACTTTTGATTCTCTGCAAAAAAAAGAGTAACAGCCTTCATGGATCCCTCAGCTCTACTTCTCCTTTCCAGTATCGTTCTCAACAGAAATCTGCCTCTTGTCTCAGTAAAGCCAGTTAACTAAATGACTTGTAAAATAATAAATCATCTGTTCCGAGTAACAATTTACTGCTCTGTGAGAATATTTCCAATTGCTCCTATCACCACGAGACTGTTACGGTTTCCAAGCAGATGGCAAGTATTTACTGTGACTTTTTTTTTATCACCTCCAGTAACTCCCCCGCAGCAATGACATATGGCACATAGAGATCCCGGGGCCTGTTCTGGATTGTTATTGACAACTGGGAGACAAACTACCTCTGCATGCAGAGGTTGGACCAAATTATGCTACTTCGTATAGCTCAGGAAGTAAGACCCCAACTCCCATCACTAACTTGGAAATGGATAATATCCATAGTGCAAGTATTGCAGTCTTTCAGCACTGCATTGTTTTCTCTTAATATGTTTTTCAAATTTTAAATCACGCACAAAACAAACCCTCAGTTCTGATGAATTAATAAGCTCATTCTGAAAATGCAAATACTTATAACAATATTTCCACATGTGGAGAAAAACAGAATCTCAAAATTTTTTATATATACAGATCTTTTGAGCTATATATCATAATCGCTCAAAAAAAAAAATAAATCTAAAAATATGGACACTCTGGGATTTTAAAGTTCTGTTAAACAATGGGTCAAAAAGAGGTTTTCAGTTTAGAACCTGGAAAGATTTTTCAAAATTTCTGGAAAATACATGTAGTTGAGTGGAGGGCCAAGGGAGGAAGCAGCACCAGAACTGAGGCTGAAGGGTACACACCTTTGTGCAAGTGTCCCAGGCACCTGTGAGTGCAGTAAGTGCTCTGGAGTCCATCCTGGTGCAACAGGTCAGAAATGTGAATGCCAGATGGGCTGTGCCACAAATGAAAAGAGCAGTCTGAAAGGTAGCAAGAGTAGCAGATATTTTTCTAGCCTGACCTGATTTTACGGCATTGCAAGAAGGCTGCCAGGTTGTGCTGGATTTTGTTTTTGTATAGGTATTCTTGGAAAAGAGAGATTTATACGGCCCATTCATAGCTCATTAAAGTCAGAAAAACAGTAGGGGCAGTGCAGTTATACACATGCAGCTCTCATTCTTATCACTTTAAGCACCTGAGGGAGCTGAGATTGTCACTGTACAGAAGCAGGCATTTAAAAATGTGCTACCTTGAGGAAAGAATACAATTATGATTATTATTTAAAATTCCATCGGTGCTGGTTATTTCCTTATAGAGCATTTTATCACGATTCCCCTGTCTAATATGATGGAAGCTCAGTTTACAAACAGTCCCTGTTTAGGACTCTGTAGCATCTCCCTCATCTTCATGTCTGCAGTGCTGTCAATTTTATGACCTGCACCTAAGGGATCAGCTCTCATCTAACAATGTCCTCGTTAGTCTTCACTAATTTAGGCAGGTTTTTTCCTCTGCTCCTGATAAAGACCCTCACACACCTCAGATGCAAGATACCTCCTTATCCAATGCTTTCAAGTTATAATTAAAAATTAATAAGTAGCAGAATGGATAATCAGAGATGAAAGGAGGAGGAAGAAGAAAATGTGACATAGTAAGAGGTGTAGGACTGGAATATGCTGGTAGTGCAATCATAACAATCCTAGGGCATGGGATGTCTACCAGCTGCCAGAGTCTGGCAAAAGCAAGAGTGAACACCAGCCCCTGGCTGGACAGGAATCCAGTTATGGCCCTTGCACTGTGCCATCCACACTGTGCCACTGGGTAAACTGGTTATATCTGAACACAGCTGGTACCTGTTGTGACCTGCCTGATTTCAGCTCTCCTCTAAGAAGGGCAGTTTGACCCCTGAGGACATGAGGATTAGAGTGTGGCAAGGTCACATATGTAGCATGTGCTGCTTGCAGATCTTGGCGGCACTGGGAGTTGATGTTACGGGAGGTGTACAAAGAATAAAACGATAGTGCCTTTTCTAGGATTTAAAGTGTAATTGCTGAATGCTGATTAAGCCAATCTTTTGTTTCCACCAACTCATTTCATTCATGAACTCAATCTAAATTCACAGTGTTTTTCAGGTGCTTTCATTTCCAGTGAAAATATGGCTAGCTTATGGTTTACTCTTCTGCCAGCACTGGTCTTCACACAACTCTTCTTGCTCCCTCATGTTTCCCATTTGATGTGGAAAGCAAATGCTCCTTTCAGCTCTGATTTTGCTAAGCCAGACTGAGTTCTCTGGGTCTCTTCTCCATTCCTTTCTGTTCTGTTTCTTTCCAGTTTGAGATCAGTGCTCTGGCATGTGCGGGAACTGCACACAGTGGTCTGTATGTGGTCTCATCTTCTGTGTGCCATTAGTATTCCCCTTATTTCCTTATTGGAAATACTTTGCCAACACACCCTAGAATTACATGTCTTTCTCATGCCTGAATCACACTGCCAGCTTACAGACATCTTGTGACAGCTCAATCAGCCAGGCTTACTGCCTCAGTTATTTCCTAATCAATCTCCATCTTATCAGCAGAAGTTCAAAGTCTTTGCTCTCTAAAAGTGCATGCCCATTTATTTTTTACTAGCAAATTTCATAGCAGTTCTATTACTCTGTCAAAGTCCTTCAGACCTCGCAGTTTAATGTCACAGGTGAACATCACTGATACCCTCAATCTTTATGCTGATGTCATTAATGGAAGTATTAAACAGGACTGGAGTTGAAATGATCTTGAGGAAACCCACTAATACCAGTCCTTCGGCATGGTACTTCCTGTACTTACCTTTTTGAAGCTGGCTGCTGTCCCCATTTTTAACACTATTTTCATTTATATCCATCTGATTATTTTCTTCCTTTGAGTCAGAGCTCCTCCAGATCTGAGGCTGCCTGTACTGCGGAATTCTGGAAGTTCCTATTTGAATTCTCCAGTTCAGACTTATCTTCACAACTACATAACGCTGAGTAACTTTTTATTATACTGTTTTAAGTCAGAACTGTTATAAACAAGCTCATTTTGAATGCAAGCTCATATATAACATTGACTCAACTGTTTTCTGCCTGTTTCCATAGTTAGAGGCACTCTTTCCAGCCATATCGTTTATACAAAGGTAATTATGAATATTTCATATACTCACAATATATGGTTGGTGCAATTATCTCACTTTCCATTGCACTGACAGGGTTAGATACCAGACAGCTGTAATTCCCAATGTCTTCTTTTACAACAGGAACAATTAGAAGTGTAGCATTGTTTGATGAAAAGGTGTAATTAGGGCTGGCATGGAGAGGCTTCCCATTTTTCATCCACTGGTAAACTACCCTTGTACCGTTACCCACAGTACATTTTAAGGTAATATTCCCCACATACTCCACTACCCCTGAAGATGGTTCAGTGTGGACAATAGGCTTTGTGACAGGAACTGTAAATTAAAGAGATACAAAGAGTTGTAAAAGTGATAAGCCAGTATATTACAGACTTCATTCTCAAGATGATAAAAATAGCAGTCATCATCCTCCCTGGAAAGTACTCGGATTTCAAATTTTATTTATGGCATGTGGTTAAAAGTTGAAAAAAAGGGGCCAGTTTCTCATCTGGTGACTGTAAGAATTGTTCTCGTATGTAAATAAAACTGGACTGGTTATATTACTGGTAATAGGACAAAGGCTGCAGTCAGGTATTCTATGGCTTCCAGCTCCTTCCTCATAAGCAAATCCCTGTGGCCGCAGAACTGCATGACATCGCCCACAGTGTGCGCCTTCCTCAGTATGGCTGCCCACAGCTTTGCTGACGCTGGGCACCGCTGAAACGTGCTGTCAGTCGGGTCATGAGGATGGCTGAAGCCTGGGATGGGTGTGGGAGTTAAATGGCAGCTACAGCTTTGTCATGTCAAGATGTTATTTCATTTTCCAAGCCCAACAGTTACAGGGCTCTCCCTGTATAACCCACAAATTACAGTAGTCTCTTGTCATTCTTTTAGATCATTCTCTTCTATCTCCCCTTTTTAATTTTTTTTTTTATTATTATTTCCTATGCCCACTACAAGGAACTGAGTACAAAGAGGGAATTTCAGTATTTTAGGAATTCAGGTCTGGGCTTCTTTTACAGACACAGGGTCACCAGCAGAAGTCTATGAGTCCTCCTTGGTAGTTACAGAAGGTAAAGTTTTTCAGGGAAAAAGACTATTTGAAAGTTAATGCATCCTCATGATGGACAGCACAGCAGAGCCTTATGAAACCTTTTTTTTAGAAGTTTCTCTAATTTCATAGTAATTTTAAGGTTTCTATACCTCTTCAATTTTTTACTTATGATCCAGAAACATTAGTCAATGCATGAATTTTGTTTACAGATGACATATTTTAGCATTCACTCCATCAGCACTAGAAAACAACATAACTTAATTGTTAGTATTTATTCATGTATGGTTGCATTAAATCATACATTATTGTAATGAGATACTAAGAATCAGTACTTCAAAACTACTGAAATTTTATTTTCAAAATGAAGATACTATATTTTACTAACTTACCATCAACAGCTACTTGAATCTTTTGACTGGCAGCTATCGTCCCATTTCCACGGACATTGACTTTTACAATATAATTGCCCTCATCACTGATATGCAATGGATTGATCATCAAAGATGCATTTGGTGGTATGAGGGTAAACTTGTGCTGGTATTCCAA
The DNA here is from genome assembly GCF_963210335.1 of Falco punctatus. Lineage (NCBI taxonomy): Eukaryota > Metazoa > Chordata > Aves > Falconiformes > Falconidae > Falco > Falco punctatus. The sequence goes on from NC_137583.1 coordinate 76,587,923, forward strand.
GTCTGGAACTACTGTTTGATTTACAGAGCCAAGCAAGTATTTTGGATTACTCTGAGGCCTCTCAAAAAGCCATATTATCTGGATTTCAGAAGCTGTAGCATTGAAATTGTAGTCAACAGTAAGATGGAGTAGTTGCCCCTCAATACCATGGATGGTATGAGATGGTACTGTCAACTTTAAGGCAGAACAAAGACCTGAATAAAAAATGAAACAAATGAAACAAATAAACAAACCCAAAACACAAATGGAAACCCTGGAAAACTCAAATGAGAAATTTGCAAAGAGAAAAACTCTCAAGGTTAAAGCTGACACTTTTTTGTATGGTTATAACTCAGATTTCAAGTAAGAAAGGAATAAACACTCATTGACCTTGATGAAGTTGGATCTAGCTATAAAGCTCCAGCTTTAAAATATATGAAAAGCCAAAGAAAGGATATTTGCCATTTCAAAGCACAGGATCTTTTATTGTTGAAATTTTTTTAACATGAGAAAATGTGTATTTACCTTAATGTTTAAAATATTTCCCCTTTGAAATACTTCCGATTTCTAGGTCTTACAGTTTCTAACAGTCTTGGATTGCAAAATCAATTTTGAGATTATTTTTTCTGGGTTGGTTTATCCAGGGAGAAATTTCTTAGTGTTACTTTGACAGTTATACTAAGAAACTGACTGAAAATCTAAAAAACAGCACTTCCATGAATTTGCCTGATTAAAATTAGAAATAGTTATTATGCCTAACTGCTCTGTACCCATAAGACTAAATTCAAGAAACATTACTAAGCTTGCAAAAGTCAAGTAATCCAATTTTAGGAAAGCGTGGAATTAAGGTTTGCTGTTGATAGGCACAACAGCAAAATTTTCACCCACATGATTAAGCCTCTTCTGCAAGAATCCTGCCTCTGTTAGGGTGCAAAATGGCCACTCCTCAGTTAATCATCAGCTTTCCCATATATTATTTTTGAATCATTCCATTGTGTTGGCCTGAGACAGATTTATAGAACGTTATTAAAACTTTACTCTTAGGACTGAGCGATTGATTTCCATGGGAACTTTTCCACAGCACTTACAAGTACGGCAATTGTGTAACGTGTTGACATTAATGAATTGATTTCACACCACCATTATAATTGATATGACTTTACAGATGAGGAACTAAACAGAGAAAATTAACAGCAAAAATACCCACTCATTTTTAATGATCAATTTGAAATATTAAGGACTGGATTTTCCAAAATACATAAACCCACATTTTAATATGTTCAAGATACAGGTCCTGTCGACATCAGGTGCAGGTTTGATTGCTCAGCCGTGAATGCTCAATATTGCTGAGAAGTACACTGCAAGCGCTAAGTCAAAACCTTTGGAAAAAAGCAACCTCTTATTAGTAAGAACATGTGAAAAATGTGATTTAGGTAATTCATCTACCACTTTGAAAGAGCACACTGGAAACTGAGAGAGAGAATGCAGTGCCTAGGGCAACATGCAATGGTTTCACAATGCATCATCACTTTTCTTGCTACTGAACATCTTCGGTTGGACCAGATGATCCTTGAGGTCCCCCCCAACCTGGTACTATATTATTCTATGAATCTTGACATGTTTCCCAATACCTGTAACAAAAAAGTAACTCCCCAGCTGAAGTACATATACCCCCTACCTGGCAAGGGACGGCAGAGGGAGCTATGTGTGAAAAATATGTGACTGCTAGTAAAGACTAATATAATGCTGAGACAACTTTCTTATATTTCCTACCTTCATAGCATTTGTCTTCATGACAAAAAAAATTGTTAAAGGTTCATTTGTGTCTAATTTCCTAGGTTATATAGCAGCAAAAAAATAAAAACATGAATTCAGTAGTATAATGTGGTGTCTGTAAATGTCTTTTGAGTTAGAATCTTTAATTTCTCTGCACAGCTGTTTGCCACTTGAGCTAATTGCAAATAAAACTTGCCGAGGATCAATGTAGGGACACAGAAATGGGCTGAAGGTATCAGATGCAGCATGGCAATATGTAACACCACTAATTAATGTTAGAGGTACTCTGGAAGGGCATGAAAAGTAGCAGAGCAGAGATGGTGTGGGAATGGACGGCTCATGGGTAGCCAGCCATGTTGTCTATGCCACTGAAGGAGCCCACAAACCCATCTGTGAGATACTATTTCAGGAAAAAAAACCCTATTGCTAAGAAATCTCTGGTTATATTCTGCCCATTCAAGAACAAGTGAGTTTCAGAGTCGAAACAAAGCCAGCTACAAAGTCTACCCCCCAAAAAAATGTTGAAGGCTGGCTTCACTTTTCTTAAAGCTGAGTAATACTATCTCAACTAGAAAATACAGCTTGCAGCATTTCTGAGGGTATGGCAGGGAAACCAACGGGAAATATGGCAGAACACTGTAAGGGTGATGTGCATAAAGAGAGTGAAATCCTTTGACAGAAAGACTGGCAAACCCACCTTCTCATGGGCTAAAGAGGAAGCAGGCAGAGAACCTCAGGTTGCAGGGACACTGATGTGGAAAGGATGGTTGCAGGTCACCTGAGACAGGAGGAGAATGGGACAAAAAAAGAAGAGGAGCGCAGCAAAAATATGGAGAGGCTTAAAGTGGAGGATACACAAGGACAGAGATGTTTACATGCTTAACTTTTTCTAGATTGAACACCTGAAAAGTCTGAAGCATATCAAATTGAAGCCTCTTCCCCTACCCCTTTTTAACAATATTTATGGCCCATTGTTCTGGCACTGTTTTGTAATGCTACAGATTAGGGACTTGCTAGACTCTGGTTAATGGGAGATCAGTTTTGCTGGTTGTTGAACATTTCTCAGAGGTGAATTCCCTCCCTGTGAACCTTACAATACAAACCAGATTTAAACAGCTGTTGTCCATCTGAAAAAGAAATTGAAAAGAGTGTAATTCCTCAGTAAAATCCTTCACAAAATATTTAATGTTGGAAATACACTTCATACAGCCCATCAAACACATTTTGATTTTTATATCTCCTTAAATGAAGTAAAAAACATATCTCAAACACTGGGAGATCTTAAATGATCAATTAAAAGATCTGTTCATATCCTTCCTCATTCTTTACGCACAACATTGCTCAGTTTTGGAGTTTATTTAGCTGTCAGTAAGCAATTGTGCTGTAGGACAAGAAGCCAGTAACAGCTGCAGTGTAATCATGAACTGTGTATAGCAAAAAATATTTCTCACAGATCAGTGCAGAAAATTAGCAAAAACCAAGCAGGTCTAGTGAGCGCTAAGATAACTGGAATCACCAGTATAGAAAGTTATTGCCATAATAAAGTAAGATAAAGAGAACTGTGGCTGGAAAACTTAATTCCTTCTCAGTTAAAAAGTGTGGGAATAGAAACTGTACATTAATTTTGTTCCACTTGATTCATGGAGACCCATGTTAACAGCTTGGAAAGACATTTTGATCTGCAGTTAAGGAAATTCTTTTAGCAAAGATCAGAGGTGGTGAGGGCAGAACCCCCATTTTCCCTTGGAGTCCATTCAGGAATGGTTTTGGGTGACTGCAGGTTTTGCTGCTCGCTCTGCGTCTGTGGGGTGATTTCCTGGAGTGCCATGAGCATGTAGGAGCTCCTCTGTGGGTGGCAGGGCAAGGGGCAGGGCAGACTGAGGCTCAGAGAAGGTTCTAGATAATGGTGTTCTGTCAAAGGCAAGGGTTTTACAGGAGCAATGCAGGGAGACTTGTGGCTTTCACAGGGATCAAATCTTTTGCAGTCTGGAATATTCTTCATCGAAAGGGTTATTCTTCACCAAAAGGGGTTATCTTATTCACAGAAAGGGTGGTCAAGCATTGGAACAGGCTGCCCAGGGAAGTGGTTGAGTTACCATCCCTGGAGGTATTCAAAAGATGGGCAGACATAGCACTAAGGGACATGGTTTAGTGGTGGACTTGGCAGTGCTGGGTTTGTGGTGAGACTCAATGATCTTAAGGGTCTTTTCCAACCTAAATGGTTCTATGGTTCTCTTCTGTTAGATTGATTTTGATTTTTAATTAAAACTGAAGATTGTTATGACTAATCCTTGAATTAATAGTGAAATCAAGCCAATGTGCCAAATTTTTACTTCTTTCTCAGTAGGCTTAAATTCCAGATAACGTAAGCCTATCTCTGTAACTTTCCAAATACAATACACATTTTTCCAAGACTGGAATTCTGAAAACTAGTTTTTGTATAATGACCGTAAGGGTTGTGCCACAATGACCTCCATTTGGAGCTCAAGTGATCTGTGCTTTGCTTCCATCCCATATTGCTATCACCAGTATTAGCAAGCACAACAGAATCATTGTTGACATAAAACAAGGGCTGCAGCTTTAGTTTAAATAAAAAACTATGACATAACTTTTGAGTTTATGGCATAAACTGAAACCTGCTTAACGAGGTTTTATCATTCTCTGAATTTAACATGCACATCTTGTCAAAGTGAGTTTGGATTCTAAACTGCTTTTCACCAGTGTTCATTTAGGTCTTCAGTTCTCCAGAACCCCTGGACTTTGTGTAAAATTTCACTAGGTAAGTGATAACAGTTTTTACATTTTTTGCAAGTATGTTCATTTGTGAAAACAACCCAGATATAATGGACCAGGGAATCTGCAATTCCTATACCCCTACTTATACCAGGAAAGGCTTGGGAATGCTGTTTCCCGGTTTGGGATTTTTGCCCTGAACTGGTTTGTAGTTTGTAGAAATGTAAGTTTATCTAACATTTGATCACAGGACATTCCTGTCAAAGTACACAGAACATCTATTTTTTATCTACTGCATGGATAACAAATGCATTCTTATGAAAACTGCACCCACATACCAAAAAAAATGTACTATTAATGGGAAGACATTCTTCAGTTAATTGAAAGCTCCATTTAGTTTCAATATCAAGTATATTTAAATATTACATATGAATTTTCCATATCAAGTACAAGTCATCACAATGAAGTGAAAAATAATCTATCAGCACTGTCTCATCATCATGCATTTCTAAAGAGAAGTGTATCAGCTTCTGTATAAACTTTGGTTCAGAACTTGTCCAGCCTTACTTGTCAAAAAGAACACACAATACATATATTACTTAATAAATGTGACAACATATTTGTAATCAATGCCCATGTATTATACATGGATTATGTACAGCGCTCATTTTTGTCAGCTGCTAAAACTGTATAGCTTCACTCATAAAACAAGGTTACATTATCTGATTAAAAGCTTTTAGGCTACTTGCTTGAAATAAAACAGCTGACAATACAACAGAAGTATCTTTAAATTTATAAAATTTATAAAACCAATTCACATTTCCACAATGACAACCAAATATAATTCATGCTGTTTCTTACCTACAAGTAAAAAATATATTTTGCATTCCAAGTCCCAAAAGAAGTTGGTTAAAGGGCTCCATGAAAGCATCCTGTCCCACACAAATGCCACCTTCTCAGTGCTAAGCCAGGGCTTGGACCTGCAGCTGCTGGTTTATTTGCTAGGAAAATCAGCAATGAGTTAACAGGCCCTATCCTGTCCCCTGCCTTACGTGATTTGAATATGTGTATACAAAGAACAAAGGGAGTGGAGCACCTGTTAGATTGAGCACCCATCTTCATTGCCTCTGACTTTATCATAACCCTTCCCCAGCAGTCACAGCAAATACGACACGGAATGTAATAAATGGGGCGCAGAATACAAAGTACATTGAATTAATGAAAATAAGTGAATGCAGCCAGTGTACAGGTTATACAGGTATTAATACTTACAGTTTCAATACAGATACTGTGCTGCTAGATGGTTCTGCTTATTTCAAATTAGAATTAGCACTCAGAAGATTTTTTTTCAGAACTTTTCCAATGGCAGCCTCTCCTTTTCATTTATAAAAAAATATTCAACAGCTATTAAAGAGCCTTTTTTTTTTTTCTAGCACTTTAAAGCCCATAACTTTTCTGTATGTTTTTTCCCTTAACACAAGCATAACTTGGCAATGGTTTTATTCCCTTTCTCTAAACAACATGTAATGTAAAGTGCCTACCAGGCATCTTCAAACAAAGAATCCTATGGCTAGTGGACGGCTTACTACAGTTGAGTTAGCTGCTGATTACTGTTTGTTCTACATTAACTTACATCGGTTTAAACTAATATTAATAATAATAATGTATGATTTGGGTTTTGCCCACAGCTGTCACTTACTGTACAAATCAGCAGTGAACCAGGCAACCCCCCCACAGTTGCATGTGCAGCAACAGTTTGCAACAGCAAATATTTGCAGTGACAGAGATGATTTAACCATAGAAAAACACACTTTAATTTTTTTGCTATACAGCACTTGGGCAAACTATTATGGATTAACAAATATTAGGCTAGACTGTATCCTGCATTGTGCAGGAGGGACTGGTATCAAGGAACTGTGTCCCCTATCACCGTGTGTTAGGAGCAGGGGACCTAAGCTCCCACCAGAAAGGCTGAACATTCAATTTTTACCAAGACAGGTGAAAACGTCCAGATTTTTCTAGATCATATGTAAGAAACATGACAATTATTTCAGGTTAACAAAACCAGAAGTACAGTGGTCTCACCAGAAATAATGTCACTACCTGACATAAGCCAGGAGATGAAGAAGGCATTTTGCATATTTCCAAAGGCTCCCCAGGTCCACTGCCCTGCCCCTCCTGAATGCTGCTGTTCATAACCTGCTTAATCTATTTAACTGTAGGTTAGATACATCAAATGGCAACCTTTTGTAAAACCCGAGTTAGAAATTATTATCTACTTGGTTTCAACATGTAAAAAAATATTGGTCACAGGTTCTAATTAATTTCTGAAACGATGGGAGCTTTTACATTGTGATAAAGCCTGTGTTAGCACTTTAAATACCCTATGTGGGCAAATCGGAGGGGGGCAGGGGAAGGGGAAGAACATATTAGCATAGATCCATTTTTCAGTTAAGTGTGTCCCCTTATTTCCAGCATTAGGATATGCTCTTGATGTCATTAATATGTTGAAAATTTTTATGCTAAATAACTACCACAAACAAAGTGGATGCTAAAGATGTGTATTATTTTTTTCTATAGAATTCTAGCTTGTGCTGGTTGATAAATGGCATTTGGACTTAATGCAAATAAAACCTCACTCCTTTTTAATAAAAGCAACTGCACTAAAGGAACTTTATTTGTGGCACTAACATTCTGAACTCAAGTATTTCTGCAAATTTTAGGTTTTTTATTAATGAGAATGAAATCTGTTATGTGTTAAACTTGGCAGAGGTTTTCTACAGAAATAATTACAGATGATATTCCGAATGGTAGTCAGAAGTAATGAATTCTTGCTAAATAATCAAGGGAAGGGACCACTGGTCCTGACTTTCCCTTTGTCACTATGTCGGTTCAAAGGGAGAGCAACATAGCTGCTTTTACCTGAACCTACCCTTCAGCAATTTACCAGCCTGTTGGGAGGCTAAATAATGGGATTAGGAAACACACACAGAGCTGACCTATGTGCAGGTTCTAGTAAACTCCAAAAGGAAAGACAACCTCTTCTGCAGTCTTGCTATTGAATGTTGTCTCCTGTTAAGCAAAGATTATAGAATAAATTCTTTTATTCTGTAAATAAAATTTTCTTGTACTGATAATAGATTCTAAAAGCTATGAGCCATTTATTTTCATTCTTAGAGAGCTATACAACTGAAGTACAGAGACACAAAAGCCTGTTTTACTGATGCAAAACTGCATCAGCTGCGAACAGGCCCGATTTCGTGAGACACCCGAAACCAACCAGAGGCAAACAGAAAATGACAATCGTCTAAGTGTATCTGCTAGCTGGTCTGTCTCTTTAGACGCAGTCTCGCTTTGCCTTCTCAGGTAATTGCTTTCAAAGTCTAACCAAGCAAACCTCAATGTTCAAGTATTTTATAAACATCCCTCAAACCCAGTGAAAGAAAACCTCTGGCCCCAGCCGAGGTGTTCGCGGACAGAATCGCTAAGGCGGCGCTCGGGGCCGCGTCGCCTTCCGGGGCTCCGGAGGGCTGCCAGCGCCGTACCGGAGCCGCCGTCCCACCGTTCCAGGCCTTTCCTCCGCTGCCTCCCAAAGACACCGCGTCCCCCCTCCCCAGGAACGGCCCCGCGTCCCCCCACGCCGCCCGCGGCGCGGCCCACTCCCCCTCACGGCGCCCCCGCGCCTCGCGAAGAGGAGGCGCCTTGTGGCTGAGGCCGCCCGCCAGGCCGCGGCCGCCCCACCCCGCTCCTTCCTCAGGTGCCCGCCCTCCCGGCCGCACTGACGGGGCTTGTAGTTGGGCGGCGCCGGCCGAGGACTACCGGTCCCAGGGAGCAGCGGGAGGGCGCTGTCAGGTGGCGTCCAATATGGCTTCCCCGTGCCCGCCAGAGCCCGGGCCCGAGCCCGCGGCCGCGCAGGGCTGCTGAGCGCCTGCGGGGCGGCGCTGGCGGCACCGCCATGCAGAAGATCAAGTCACTGATGACCCGCCAGGTGAGCGGCCTGCGTCAGGGGGGCAGCGGGGTCCCGCCGCCGGCGGGCCCTGGGCTCTCCTCGGGGGCGCCGTGCCTGGGCCCACGGCGGGCGGGGAGCCGGGGCGGGCGTGTGCGGCCGTGCCCGGGCCTCCGACGGGCCTGCGGGGCGCGGGCGCCGCCCTCAGTCCGGCCTGCCTGGAGAGGGAAGTCTTGGTTTATTAGCTCTCGGTACGCACGCATCCAGGTTTTTATTTATTTATTTATTTTAAATCAAGAAATGGAGGCACGCAGAGGTGCTAGCGCCTAGCGTGTGCGGTAACAGGCAGGCTGGCGTTCAAGATGACACGGCTGGTCGGTGGCAGTTTCCTTTTTTGACGTATAATTTTGCGGCGCCGTGCCGAGGGCCTTGCCTGCCAGCAAACGCTGTTGCTCGGAGGCAGGCGGGGCTGTGGAGGGGCCGGGGAGCTGTTCGGGCGGGCACATACTGAATGTCTGCTGAAGTATTGCGTGTGTTTCTGCCAATGCGCTTCTTTGTACCAGGTGTCTGCAGGATTATGTAGATCTAGTCGGTTTGGAACAGTATTTCTCAGGTTGCAAGCCTTTTTAAAGGAGCGTATTAGAACAGCATTCGAGTCAAGTCATATACAAACTACCTCTAAAATGAAGCCTGTTTGCCTGTGTGTCTGAATTTGATAACTTAAAAAAATCACCTGGGTCACCCATCACGTCAGATATTCTAGATAGTTACAGAAAATGATGGGAAAGTCAGAAACTGAACTTTGGGTTTTTTTCTAAACTATGTCCTCAGTGTTGTGATGCTTATGTGGAGGCAGGGCTTAAAAATGGGCACTGGCATGGTAGCTGTATTTCTAAAATAATGTTCTACTTCCCTTCAGTAAATGATCAGTTTTCAGCTTGACTAAGGAGTTCTGGGAAGCCTGCCTGGTGTGGAAAAGTTGTGGTATGAAATTGATGCGATTTATGCCATTTTCAGCCTTTGGCAAGGATATAAGTTCCATTTAGCATTTGATAAGTGAAACTTCTTACTGTTTCTGGAGATAAGTTGCTAGTACTGCAGACTTTTGAGAGGATGTGTGGAAGTACGAGAAGCTGGCAGCAGCTGCTTTGTTACCTTGAATTTCTGATGCATACAGATGAATCACCTTTGGTGGTGGGTAGCTGGAAAGGGAGAGTGTTTTGAAATGATAAGCAAGGAAATCTGAGAATCAAAACCAAAATAAAGAGATTTTGCATCCTAGGTAGATGAAACAATTGTAATTGTCTAATGTAGTAGTTACCACAAAAACTTGAGAAACGCTATCAGTTTAAAAGGATAGATACAGACTTTTCTCATCCTAAACTTGCATGGTAATTGAGTAGGTCCTTTTGTTTTGAAGAAAGTGTAGGTACCTAGGGCCTGGAGGGGGCTTGGAAACAGTACTGTCAGCATCAATCGCAAGAGTACGAGGGAAATCTGCCTGAAACTCATGGCTCTCATAAACACCCTGAAGTCTCAGGGGGAGCTTCACCCAGAACCGTATCTGAAACTTAAATGTTTAGATTCACGTCTGCCTAGGGAGCTGTCAGAAAATGCACTAAATAGCATGTTCTGTGGTATTGCTTCATAAAATTGTGTTGGATATTCAGCAAACATACTGGTTAATTGATGCTTCCCATCCAAAGCTTCACTCTACTAGAGCATATGCTATTTATGTGGGTATGTGTTTTAAGGAGTAATAATTATATAAAACAACTAATGTGTATTATGCATCTTTTTCAGTTTAGTGATGCATAAGGAAAACCAGTCCTAATAGTGCTGTATGGTAAATGGACAAATATGTCTTCAAGCAAAAAAAATGGATTTGATTATTTGATTCCATTAAGTTAGTGGAACGAAGTATGTTGTGGTTTTTGGACACGTGCATTTTAAAATTTAAAATAACATCTGGAAGTTGAGAGGAGGATATAAGTGAGCTTTATGAAGGGAATGTTGGTGAACTGTACTGAAAAGCTACATATTGTAACATACAGTTGGAAATGCTTAGATGTTTGAGGAGCATAATTTCTACACCAGTGGTCTTGCTTAAATGTTTATAGAATAAGATCTTACCATTCCAGCCTCGTGTCATTGTGATTTATTAAAGGACTTGTAGGTATATAATCAACACCACGTAGGACTTGTGCAGTTTGGTTGCAAGATACATAAAGTAATCAATCTTAACTGGCTGTTAAATTCTTTTAAAGGGTCTAAGAAGTCCTCAGGAGAGCGTTCATGACCTCAGTCCTATTGAAAGCTTTCGGATTCCTAGTAAGGTATGATGCACAGTCCCTCCATTCCCACCCATTTTCAATTTTATAGTTAGATGACAGTTGTTTATCTTTCTTTTTTTCCCCACTTTTTTTTTTTTTACACCAGGTTTGCTGCTGTTCTTTTTGACAGTTTTATTTCTTGCTGAAAATCATTCAAAATATTTTTATGAAAGAATTAAGAGCTGTGAGACCAAATAGTTTACCAGCTCAGAATGAAACTGCATTAAAATTTATTTCATGGAACTTTTGAGTTGTCACTAGATGCTGATCATAATATTATGTACATTTCCTCCTGGAATGAAGGGGGGGAAAAAAAAAAGTCCTTTTTTTTTTTTTTTTTTTTTTTTCCTTTGGAAGGTAGATGCTGTGTGGGTAGCCTGTATAGTTGTAGTCTTGATATTTAGTCTTTTCATGGTTTCGATGCCGTAAGTATATTTTGTATTTTCATGGTTGTAATCTTCAGCATGTATCATTAACTCTGTGTTCTACTTTAAAAGTTATAGCTTTATAATAATAGCATTAGTGGTTTTGGGGTTTCTTTTGGCTGTCATTACTGAAATGATACCATCTCACTCTTGTCTCACAAATCATGCCGAATAATTTGGGTGTGAGGGAACAATTGTCACAGTATTTGACTGCTCCTTATACCCTGTTGATCTGAGTGGACAATTCAGAAGACTTGCTCTGGGTGTTTTCATTGTTTTCCCCTAATTTGGACTTTGCCTTTAACCCATGAGATATTTAAGTTACTGACTTGAAATTGGTTGCTTTATTTTACAATAGTTTAAAATAAACAAAAGAAAAAACCTCTTGTATTTCTTTGTCTCTATATAAATACTGTGTAATATGTTTGCTTGTGCTGAGGCAGACCAGAAAATCAGTGTTGCTGTATGTTAAAAAAATTGGGTAACAATCTCTGAATTGGTATATAATACTCTGCTGAACAGTGGCCAGTATATTGATTTCAAAGAGTGAAAGTATTCAGTTGCAGCAATGTTGAAAGAACATCATCTCCGTAGCTTAGATTGCAAAATTGCAGATTCCTGCCACCCACTGAGCATCCAGTTTCAAACAGTCTTTTTTGCCGGTGACTCTCCAGGTAGAAAGTAGATGTAGGGTATCTTGGCTGGATTTCCATTCTATAATAGTCTGATGTTATGTAAGTCTACACTTCTATTGGTAACAATAGGAAATCAAATACCTCTCAATATATTATATATATTTTTTTCATGCATTTATGTCAAACATTTGTAATACGAGAACATTATCTGCAACTGTTCTGCAAACAGAATCTCATTGGGGTTATGAATTCTGAGCCTGAAAAGCCAAGATTGCATCGACATTAGAACTTTTCACCTGATTTTTTTTTTTTAAAGTTGATAAAATTAATTATTCTCTCCTGTGCCACAGAATTAAACTTTTATATTTTTTCAGTCATTTAATAACCTTTTTTCCTTCTAAAATGTCTTAAGTGAGTAGCTCTCAAAATAACTGCTATATTCAGAATATACATTTTTTGTTCAGGATATAGATTCAGAGTAGCTTATGTTAACTTTTACCTTCTCAACAAGCTGTATTGAATGAAACTTTTATGAATTTGCCTGGTTATCTGGTTATCTGGATGATGCTCTTAGTCATATGATTTAGTTTTAGGTAATCCTGTGAGGAGGAGGGACTAGGACTCAATGATCCTTATGGGTCCCTTCCGACTTGAGATATTCTGTGATTCTAAGAGAATGTTGAATAAATGAGTTTGAATTCTGGCTGTGGTCCCAAGCCATTTGTTATGGTAACTTTACTTCCAGCCCTTCTCTTTTAGAGGAAGGATTTATATTTTTATGCCTCCTTAGCTTTGCTAAAACCTTTATAGTAGGATATTACTTTCCAAATGATGAAGCACAGTAATATGTCTCCTGTCACTGTGAGCATGGATTCAGATATGCTTTACTGAAAACAGGAATTCTGGGGGGTGGGGAGAGGGAGATGTTGTCTATATTTGTGGTATGAGTACCTGTCAAGGAGATTAGTTTTCAGTACTGCACAGAAGTTTAAAGTCATTGAGCTTTTGGCTATTGGTATTTGTTTTGAACTGAAGCTATATTTAATGCCGTGGCAATGTACTGATGTCACAAATCAGAATTACATTATAATTATAGGATCAAGCAGCTTTGCTGCATATAAGCTAATGCCTCTCAATAATTATTTTATTATAATGGACAGGTTTGGTGAAGGGAATTCACTTCTGAATGCAAAAGTAAAGATTCAAGAAAAGGTGCAGATTTTTAAAGGCAATGAGTAAAGGCCTTTATGAATATATGAATAACTTCATACTGTTGCAGGCTGCTATTTGAACACATTATTCTCTGCTGCCATGTTTTAATGACTGTTTTTGTTCATATCTTGAATACCCAAAGTTTCAAGCTCACCAGCCAAATACTGTTTTTGATGATAGAATGGTTATGATGCTGCACTTCCACATTCAAAGTGGTATCTTCAGATTTAGGGCAAATGTTAGTGAAGTTTCAAAAGCTGAGTTAGAGCTGTAGAGAGGTATATAGAATGAAAGGCTGCAGAGCCAGCATGAATTAGTGGGAAGAGCACAAGCCATTGATAGATAATGCTAATCCTGGGGGCCAAATCCATGTTTTTGAACTGGAGGACTGTCATGCTAGTTTAGAGGTCAAATGGGAAATATGGAGCATGGGAAGAAGAGTGTTGACATTGCATCCCCTGAGGACAAAACCAATGAAATTTTTCTGGATCTTGAAAGTCATCGATTTGCTGACTGGTAGCTTGCTGGTGGGCATGTTAGTGATGACTGTGCTTCTCAATTTTTTATTGATTGATGAAATGATTTGATACCTGGCTATTTTATTGAATACCTCCAAGCGTATGCACTCACACTAACCAGTACTTAAAGTTCTGCAACTGTTTTGAAAAATTTTAAATTTGCTTCCATCATACAGAGGCAAATCACCAGAAATCTTTGCTTTCTATTGTAATGCAGGCTCATACTGCCAACTTGGTCACACAGAGAAATAAGCGTATAGTAGTTCAAGTCTGTGATACAGACTGTAGATAAGGCAAATCTGAACTGCAAGGCTGGATTTCTTGAAGAGAAAGTTGTCTACAGAGGGATTTCATACATTTTTTGATTGAGAGACCTTACTTCATCTATGTGCTCTGGTTGCCCTGGGGAAACCGTAACTCTTTGAACCATTCTGTTGTCAGCTTTGCTGTTTCCTGAGCTGGTAACAGTTTTGTTTAGTAGATTCTGCCACAAAAGGGTGAGATAGGTATTTTGTACACCTGAATTCAAGCCTGTGGGGTTAATAATGAGTTGACTTTGAATTAGGTTATATTTATCTTGATGATAATCAGCTCATAAGCAATATACAAATACTAGTTAACTTTGTGGCTTATGGTGGTAAACAACAGTGAAAGTTTACTTTTTAATGCTTTTCCTATAGATACAGAAGCGTAGCTTTTAGTTTGTGTGGGTTTCTGTTTCCCTAACAGTAGCTGAGTGCTTTTCCGGATTAAGCATTGATGGTGTGATTTAAGCAATTGAGCATGCATTAAGCAGTGGTGTGACTTAATATAAGGATCAGGCTTTGTTGTGTCCACCAGGAAAACTGTTTTCAAAGTGTAATGTTTGTTTTGGTAGAGTGAGGGCTTTTTAATAACTATTCTGTATACATACTGAAGAAGGAAAGATCAAAAGAAGGTTCTGGGCATTTCCTGTGAAAGATAAGGAAATACCACAAATTTTTGTGTGGGACTGCCTTCCCTAGCTGTAGGTTAGCTGGAGGGGGGAAAAAAAAGTTAAAAAGTTTTGAGGTGAGTTTATAGATAGTTATACATACTTTGTGAGACATATATAATATATATATATATTTTTCTATAGATAAAATTAAAAGATTGTGTGTGTATAAAAATACTTTTATACTTTATTTCATGATGGCACGATGTTGCAGTGTACCTGCTGATTGAATCTGTTGAGCAGGGCCCTCGTCCTGGTATTTAGCTTTTAAAATAGGTGTTATCCATGTGCAGAATGGAGGGATATGAATCAACAGCATGCTAATTGGTGTGGTTTTGGCTCATGACATAGGGAGGCTGTGTCCAAGTGAGTAAAGCACAGACTTGGCTCCTGGCACTCTCTGTGTAGAGGTGCATAGGTGATTGCTGACATTCAGCTTCTAATTAGTTTAGAAAATTTTTAGATTTTTTTTTCCTGAGTAGCATCAGTTAACTTCTGTCAATGTCTTCACAAGTCTTTTGTTTGAGAGTGACTGGAATGCAGAAGGTGTTTGCTTCAACTTTCTATCCGTAATGCTTCATTAAACAGAGCAATATTGGTTTTGGTGTTACAGGCAGTGTAGAATACAAGGAGAGTGGGAGTATGACGCACTGGGAAATAGCTGGGTAAGTCATCGAAAACTTCCTGAAGATGAGTTTGCAATTAAATGACTCTTCTGAAATATATTTCAAGGAATTGCCACAGGCTCCTAGACCTGGAAACTTCTATTAGGAAGGGAAAATTATGTGAGAAGTGTGTGGATGCAAACGCTGTTTTATTTAGCAATGGCTTTCTCAAGTAGGCAAAGCTGTCAGACAAATAGGGGTTTTCTCCACCCCCACCCCCCCCTTTTTTTTTTTTTTTCTCCCCAGAAACTGTCTTTCACTGATCCATTTAGGTGACATTATGAAAGAGAGACTTGCTGCCTAGGGCTGGACTAACAGTTAATTGAAAGGAAGTATGTTAGACAGGATAAATTGTCTTTCCATTAAAGTAAGATCCAAATTACTGGAAAGAAAACAACAATTGCACATTTGGCACCACAGGTGATGCAAGTTTTAGGTAGGAGGTGAAGTCTCTTGCGGAACAAAACTTTGGAAAAATGAGTAGCCCATGAAACAGCATCTTAGGTGGTGGCTCTGTTGGCCCATTATTGCTTGGAGAGCTCCTACTGCTGAATGTGTGTGTTAACCAGGACAGGTGGATCAAAATGAATACTTCGGGGTCCATCTTGCCCATGTGCTGCTTTTCCTGATTGCCTATGTATCTAGTTGATTTAATTTAGCAATTGTGAAGTTCTCTGCATGATTATCAACTGTCTGTCCCAGTTTTTTATAGATTTTTTCTATTCAGATTCACCCTTAGAATTGCTGAATTTATGTAAAATTTACTGACAAGTGTGCTTTAGTGTTGACTTTTTCTTTTTAAACACACACGCTTAAGTGGCAATAGTTAGAACTAAGTTTTGAGGTGAAAAAGTGCCTTGAGGGGTTTAATAGAGCTTCTCTCTCTGCCTCCGCAAAGTGTGCGAGTACTAGCTCCACAGAACGAAATTTGCCTTTTCCTGAGGCCCCTGTAACTATGGGCTTCATATGTACATAGTAAAACTGTTCTGTATCTCTGGGTGAAGGGATGAGGAAAATTGAGTATCAGCAAATAAACTTTATCTAAGGATGTTTGCTTCCTTCAGTGGTGAGTGAATGGATTGGCCTTGAGCATGTTAGTTATTTGAAACTAGTGGAGCATGATGTACTGGAAGCTGCAGTTCATAACTGCATGAAGTCTGGTGGCGGATAGTGTAATTTATATGGGAACTTGAGTTTATTCTGGAGAGTTGTTCTCACTAGACTGCTTTTCTGGAAAGAATGAACAAATTGAAGAAAAACTCTGTCCATTTAATAAATATTTTCCTAGGCAGTGTTTTGGCAAGAAAACACTTCAGATAAATGATCTGAGACAGGGTAAAATGGTTTCTTAGTAATTTTCCTAGCCCCATCAACATCAGCTTTATTTTTGTCCTGAAAACTGTGGTCTAAGATTAAAAACAACCCTCCCAATTTATTATCACGTGGCTCTAAATCCAGAATATGTGTCCATGATGTCTTGCTTAATACATCTTCAGGGGATGCCAATCACCATTGACCTATGGTATTGATGTATCATTTCACCAATATGACAAGATATCAATAGGCTAAAAATACAAGCGATCCTTAAGATTGCTTCTTGGGTTTAGTTTTTCTTCTTCTTTTTTTTTTTTTTTTTCCTTTAACAAACAACTGTGCAGGAACTTGTAGCCAAATACCAAATGATAAATCAGATGATTCCATTTGCAATAGTTCACTGGACAAATTATGCGGACCCTGTTGACTTGGATAATTTTAATTTTTTCATTTTAGTTTATATAGCTAAAACTCAATGTACTGTAAGGTGTTAAGCTAATTTGTAGAGGGATGTACAGCATAAAGGTGCCATTTGCTAGAGAGTCCAGAGGGATATAATTTGTTTGTTTCAAAGGACAGGAATACATATGGTTAGATAATAGATTCGTTGCTTTGTAAATTAAATTACTTGCAAGAGCAGGGTGCCACTGAATGTGAATGTGTGCATCCTCTGCCAGGCCCTGCACCCTCACATGACGGAAACTTCATAGATTAAAGGCTGGAAGCGGGCGCTAAAGGGACTTTTTCAAGCATCTTTTCATTCTCAACCCTCATAACCTGCTCTCCTCTGTTTCTCGTGTTCTTACTAAAGCTGAAACGTGAGGTGGCAATGTGTCACCGCTGGGTGAACTGGGTGGCTAGAGATGAAGCTGAAGGGACAGGTCAGCCTGTGCGGAGCCCTGCCCGTCCCTTCCGTGCCGGTGCGGGGCCGCCGGCTCTCCCCGGCCGCCTGCCTGCAGACGGGCCGCCCTGCTACCGCCTGCCGCCGGCGCCACACGGCCCGGTCCGGTCCGGCACGGCACGGCACGGCCCAGTTCAGTCCAGACCCGGCCCGTGCCTGAGCAAGGCGCTGTTATGCCTTCTGGTGTTGCTGACGCGCAGGACAATGCTCAAACCCCGGTTTTAAGTGTGTCTAAGGAATAACATCCTTTTGCTTTGTTACTTGTTGCTGTCACGTTGTTCATGTGTATTACTTCCTGATTTCTCTCACGTCCGTTGGTACCCTCCCTCCATGCACGCCAGGCGGCCGCCGCCGGCAGGTGCCGGTGACAGCCACAGCATCAGGCGTTTTCAGACGGTCCCTCCGTGGAGATCTGAGGCCCTTGGGGCCTCGCGGGAGAGGAATAAGGTGGCTCCTCGATGGCTTCTCTGCGGGCTACCCTCTGGCCCGGCTGGGCTCGAAGCCGCCTTCCAGCTTCGCCCGCGCTCCAGCGGGTGGCGCCCGAGCACCGCCCGGCGGCAGAGGGCCGGGGCCGGCGCCGCCCGGCCGCTCGCTCCTTCGGCCTCGCTTGTGCCCGCTACTACCACCGAGGGGTTCCCGCCGATCAGGGACACGAAGTCCGATTGAAATCCATTTTACTCTTGCCCAGCCAGCGCCCCCCCCCTCCCGCCTCCCCCTTTTTTCCTGTGAGAGGCGTTTTAGAGGAGCAGTGGCTCTTGCTGCTGCTCTTCCAGACCTTTGACTGCCTCTCATTGTGCAGGGAACCAACACCTTGCTTTGTATTTAAATGCTGCTTTGCCTCATAACATGTATGCATTGACCTTATTTCCATTGATTTACAAAATAAGCAAGTTAGAAGTTGTTTAGCCGATTAATCTAAAATCTGATACCTCTAGCCAGTCAAATAAGCCTTGGGATCTTGGTGATGAAAATACTGGCACCTTTTCCCACTGTAACAACTTGGCATTGTTGGGAGAGTTAAGGCCTGTATGGGACACTTCAGTCCACTGGATCACTTCACCAGGGTTAAATTCCAATATCGTGCAATTTGATCCATTTTATCTTGATTTTTTGTGAAAGAATATCATGGCACTTCTCCCTTTTGAGTCTCTGATAAAGGATTTTCATTCCATTGGTGGGAACGGCCTCCAGGAGAGTGCAAGTATTAGCTGAAATGTCTAATAAAGGAGGGGAAGAGGATGATCAAGCTCAGTACTTGGTTTGTAGTGACCAGTGGAAGCAGCTGGGTTCTTAAGACCTTTCAGGGGAGATTGTGCCAGCAAGGAGGGGGATACTTACTTCTTGAATCTTAGTTTTCAGAAAGCTGACACCACATCCTTGCTTAGATCGCCTTGCTAGTCAGAGAAAAATCTGAAATCTGTTAATTTTGTGCAAAGAAGGCAGATCTGTTTTGGTTTTGCCTGTAAAAAAGTCAAGTGTTTGATGGCCTGACTCTTACTGCAGTGAATTGTGAGGGCTGAATTGAAAAGTTTTAGGTTTGTAGTGACACTTTCTACCTTACATTTACTAAGATGGTTCTTCTATTTGTAAAAAAATCAGGTTTTCTTTGTTATGTTTTTGTAGGGTTTTCTTCTGGAGAAATACCCTGCCAGTTTGTTTTTAGTTTATTATGAGAATTTCTAAACCTCAGGATGCAAAAACTGTGGACTGAACGTGCATTTGTGCCACAGATGTATCAATGAAGAAGTCTAAGTGATCTGCAACATTGAGGTCTGCAATGTGCTCTTTGAAAAGTTTTAAATACCTTACTGTTTATAAGTGGAAGAACAAGCCACAGTGTACTGATCTTTCTGTTCTTTGCCATTGCTTCTTGTACTAATGTTGTAAATGGCTTTTGGAAAATACAAATACTTGTTTTGGTAAAACATTGTTCTTGTTAGGCTGTGATATTAAAACATGGATATCCTATTTTGTTTTGTGAAGGAGGAGCTCAGAGAACTACGTGAAGAACCAACTGATCCTCAAGCTCAGCAAGAAATAATCAACAGCATTGAAGAAGTTTATTTTTCCAATGATTCCTTTGATATTGTGAAGTATGAGTTAGAGGTAAGCTGTACTCTTGAAAGAATAGACAGTAATATATCAAAAAATGAGTGTCAAAAGTATGCTTATTTCAATGAGCTATTTTTCATTTTGTTTCCTGTATCTTGCATTAATATAAAACTATACCCTCCTGCCTCGTGTTGTGGTTGTATGGAGCTTCTAGTGTATAGTATTGGTATGGAATCTCTTCTTTTAATGTGGTAGAATTAATATCAGGTGTGCTAACAGGCACTTCATAATCTAAACTATAGTGAAAAAGCCAAAATAGTTGGAATAGTTGGTGGGGGAAAAAAAGTTCTGTATGTTGGATATTTTTTAGCAAACTGACTGAGAAGTTGTGGTATTAGGGGGGTTGTGTGTTTACATATATGTTTACATATACCTTACAAATAAGGTAACTTTTTGAGGTAATTATACGATGTAATTATGATAATATGTTATCTTAATACTGATTTATTTCAGTATCCATCATTTGAAATAATGGATTAATTTAGATGGCAGAAGCAGTAAGAATGTTTCTTTAGTAGAATTCATTGGTTAGTTAATAGTACATTTGTATTTAACATCCTTTAATTGCTCACTGAATTTAATTTGTTGTTTACACGTAGAGGCTTCCTCCAGTACTTAGTCTTCAAGAACTGGAAGAATACAGAGACAAATTAAAACAACAGCAAGCTGCCGTAAGTAACATTGTTTCCACTGTACTCTCAGGCAGTGTGTTATATTGTTTATTAGTTAGCCAGAAGTGTAACTGAAGAAGTTAAACACATTAGATATTAATTTTAATATTATGTTGTGTGCTTTTATAGTGGAAAATGATATTAGTAAATCATATAATCACATGAAATCACGGAAGAAGCTCTTGGTGATAAGTGTTGTAACAAGGAGCAGATGTACTGACTGTTTCTTTAGAAACTTGTTTTTCTGAATGCTCAGTGTTTCCTATATATTGTAAGAAAAATATTGTTCAACACAGCTCTGAATACTGTGGTAGTACCTCTTTTTTTGAGGGATTTCTGGCAATGTAAAGCACTTTTTCCATAGAGTTGCTATTTTCTCTGGTTTTCATTTGCCAATTTGTTAATCATCCACAAGGGTTTCTAGTGAATACTAGTATAGAGTTATTACATAATAAAACAAATTAAATGTAACAATGAGTAATAACTGTAATTTATGGGGGGAAATGGGAGTTGCACCTTCTGAAAGGTAGTTGTTACATTTCAGGCTTTTTCTATTCATACAGTAATTATTGATTCATTGCTCTTTTAAAGGTGAATAATATGGCACAGGAAATGAATGTATTAATTGTGGCATTTGGAGAGTATCTGCAAGTAAAGTAACAGTTACAATCCTAATTCATGTCTTTAAATGAATGAAATGTACAGAAGGAAAACATTGGATTGTCTAACAATATATAGAGAACAAGTTCCTTCTGCCTAAGACTGCTTTTCCTATAATAAACCTATGAAATCTTTTAAAGTCTTAGTGAGAAGTTGAGCAAATGAATATTCCATGTTTCTCATCGAGAGGTATAAGGAAAGAAGTTGAAAGTGGGTGGTGGCTTTTGGTTTTGTGTTGGTTTTTTGTTTTTTAAAGTTTAAGAGGACATCTGGTGGTGACATAGTTTTGCCAGGAAATACACTCAAGACTGAGAGACAACTTCATTGAGATATGATGGATAATCCTAATACCTGTCATCAAGATCTTGGCCATTCTGCCTGCACAATGGGAACCAGCTACTGTTAGGGGACTAGTTTCAGTGCATGGCTGCTGCTGAAACATGTGAACTGAAAAGTGCATGCAGCTAATGCTAATAGGTGGTTCTCACCTGACAGGGGTGAGAACTGAGCATGAGGTTTCTAGTAAATATGCCCCAGATATGTCTGTCTTTTAGAAAACAAGCGAACAAATTCTGTCAAAGCCAAACTGCAGAAAAGTTCTTAGAGTTTCTATTCCATTGGATGGATTCCAGCTCTCAAAACCTCTTTAATATGTGTATCACAACAGCTTTAATTTGTCTAATCATCTTGGTACAGACAATTTGAAATGAGGAGGCTTTTTAGTTGTACATCTGACTTCATTTTCAGTAGTAGACAATATCCTCAGCTGTATCTTTTTTTTTTCTTTGAGAGGTGAAATATTTTTTCCTGATGTGATTAGGAAAGAGAAAATTGTTTGGTCCCCTCAAAGAACATTGTTCGTTTGCATGCATGGATAACTGCAGTCACGTTCACTGCTAGCAATTGCAGTTCTGGATTCCAAAAATTAAGAATTAACACAATTGTATGGAAGATGCCAGAAAAGGTGGGACAATTTGGAAACAAATGGAAGTAACCTGGGACAGCATTGCTCATCCAAAAGGAAGGAAAGAGAATAGCTTGGAATAGTCTCACTAAGTTCAGGGAAATTTAAAAAAATGAATGGCTGTGGCAGATACTTGACAACATTGAGGCTGTTATTAGTCAAGAGTAACTGAGAACTTGGAAAACAAACAAAAGAGTGTAAAAACTGAAAATGAAACTCATCTTTTATTCATGTGTACTGCCTGATGAATCCCTTTAGCAGTGAAGAATCAAGCCATTAGATTTGTACTAGGGCAGTGCATGACTGGCAGGTATATCCCTGTCCTAAAGTTTTTACAGGTACAGGGCTAGTGGGAAGAACAGTTTGGAAAAAGGAGATGAAAATTTCACAGCACATATACTGTGCAGTGAACAAAACTTCTTTAGAGCTCCAAGGTTGTGTTGGCTTGTGGAGAGTTTGACCTGAAAACATCCTTTCCTTGCCCCCACCCTGCTCTGGAGTGGTTCTTTTGCTGTCCTGCAGCTTGAGTATTTATAGAACAACTAAGAGATTTTGTAACTGTTTTGTGATTCTGGCTGTTTTTTAATATGGAAGGAGGAAAGCATAGCTAGATATATGCCCCTTGTCCAGATTGTTAGTTGATTCTGTTGGAGTACTTTGAAGACCATTTGTGTGCAGGTGCTCTTCCAGAGGATGGGAACTGACCTGGTAGTGTAAGTGTGTTACAGGAATGCTGATTGATCCCAACTTTGTGCTATGTTTGACTAGGCAGTCAGGTATAGAAAAACCTCCTTATCTCTCTTTCCCAGTAGTGCACTGTGGGCTGGCTATCATAGCCAGTTTTATTTTATTTTAATTTCTGGGAATATTGCTCCCCAAGAAGAATGTAAAGCAATACCAATAATTTCTTTGTCATGTTTGAAATTGTTTCTTTTTAAATATTTCTAGTCCCTGCTGAAAACAAAGCACACTATTGTTAAACTTGTGTTTATATGACTGCTAGCATTGGATTATTTTTTTAAGCTTGTGTGTTTGCACATAAGAGGCTGATCAGGATATCAATGCCCATTTTTAAATTCAGTACAGGCAGCAGCTCTCCATAGCATTCCACTTATTGTTAGTTCAGAACAAGGGAGAAAATTTTAAAATATGTATGTTCTGTGTGCTAAAGAAAGGGTATAATGTACACAGTGTGAATATTAATTTTGACATGGGTTTTATTTAATACAGTATCAGTCTGAAAGGCAGGTATTTTTATGGCTTTCTTAGATCTCCATGGTAGATGGTTAACTTATATTTGTACTCCAGCAGTAGCATAAGCACAATATAAACTCTTGCAGTGTCCCATATTTCTATTTTCTGTTCTAGTGTGTTCCTTAAAAAGAAGAGAGGTAAGGGATTGATTTAAAAATGGCCACTAATTACTAGATGGAACTGTAAACATTTTTCTTATCTTGCTTCTAAGGAAAGCTGATGGTTGTTTTAGGATTTTTTACCTTGTTGTGGCATGTTTATTAATAAATTTGAAAACTACAGAACTAAATGATACAGAATCACAAACTTGTAGAACTTTAGTATAGCGGGATAGGCTATTTAATTGACACTGCTATGTATCACTTATAATATTCTTTTTAAGGTATCTAAGAAAGTTGCAGACTTGATTCTTGAAAAACAGCCTGCATATGTTCAGGTAAGACAACTAATCATCACTTTTAAAAAGTGAACCACTCCATTTTGTGCTATTGTAACACTGCATTTGTTTCACTGGGGATTAAATCTAGTAATTTGTTAGTTGGAACTAGCTGTCCATATATGCTAAAGCTGTATCTGTATAGTGAAAAGAACGAAGAGCATATTGAGCTGGAGGCCCTTAGGATGATAAAGACTTTGGCTTTTTTAAGAAGGCTTTCTGAAAACATGAATTCACAGGCTTGACTAATACCTGTAATGGACTTGAGCAGGAGCTTCTTGAGTGCCTGTGTTTAGTATTAGTTTCATACCTTTTTCTGTAATAGAAAACAGCAATGATCCTTCTTAAGAACACTTAACCAGAAACCTGCCACTAATCTCAGGCAGTCATGAGAAGAAAGCATCTAAGAGAAGACTGAGCTGGAAATAGAGCCTCAACCTGTCAAAAGATCTCAGAGAGCAAAACTAAGCAAAACTGCTTTAGCTGCTTGCAGTAGAATATTGACACAGCTTCTCTCCTTGCTCCCCAAACATAATCGGAACAGCTGTCATAAAGATTCTCTAAAGAGAAGGTGTTTTTTTTCTACCCATTTATTTTTAATAATGCCCCTATACATTTGGTCAGCTCTGCCTGGTTTTATCTGATCTTTCCAGGAAATGACAGAATTCTACAAAGTGAGAACTTCGGATTGTTATCAAAGTAGTCTGAGAATTATCCTGTGGTGTATAATTCTGTGTGTGTACAGCACCTTGTATTGTCATACCAGCTTTTATGGGAATTGTCATTTTGGTCAGGAAGCTGGAGAGTGTGTGAGAGGGCAATGATGGTTGCATTTGTTGGTGGAGGTCTCTCTCTGTCTCTTGGTTTTTTTTCCCCACCCTCCTGATTAAACTTCTTCCTGTTACATCCTTCCCTTCCTTGCCTCCTGCTTCTAAGCTGGTAACACTGCTGTTGCTGCAGGCTAGGGCTTGTACCTCCTGGGTGTTGACTCAGGGTTAGATGTCATGGATCTACAATTATTGTCCTCTTTCATCCAGAGGGGACAACTTCCTCTTATGCTCACTTGTACTTGTGGTCCACAAGTCCGTAGTGACCTTGAAAGTGTCCCATCTGTGCTCTGGCATTTTGCTGAGTAGAAGGAGGGGTGCTGCTGTTTAAAGAAAAATATATGTGTGTGTGAGCATTGTTTGTGTCATCTCCTGCAATAGCTGTTGGAAGAAAAAAGCTGTAAGGGTAATATTATATCAGTTTTAGTTAAGGGAATCAGGTGGGAGGCTGTTTCAGAAGGAGGATGAGTAAGTGCTACCATGGTTGAGTCTTCATAAGATAGCATAGAGGGGGGCAGAAAGGGTAATTGTATGGTATGAAATCCTTCTGGTATAGTTTTGCTGTTGTGCATGTTTGGAATTGATGCTGAGTGAATGCTGCTTTTTCTGAGTCCAGCAGCTTCACTTTGAAGCCCCCCTGTCAATGTGTAACAGTACCATAGAGAATGTTCTTGCATTTTGCTGTGTAATGTTAATATTCTTATAGCAGCAATGTCTTAGTGAGGTGCACATTTTATACCAAGAAATCCTTTCAGATGTGCCAAGGGACAGTTAAAAAATCCATCGTGCCAATAAGAATCTTTTAAAAACATTTCTCAAATGTGTATTTGCCTGATTAAGTCAGTAATCCTTCAATGTTACTTGCGGGGCACAGGCCTGCAGTTACTCGTCGGCAGAATCAGATTTCTGGTGAGCATCATGGGACTCACTTTCCCACTGACTCCTGAAATGCTGTGGGTACTTTGTAACGGCAGCTGCAGTTCAGTGTCCGATCACAGTAACAGGTCATTAGAAGAAGCAAAAATGTAGGTGACTCTTTGTCTCCTGGATGCGTTGTTTCCACTGTGCAAGGGGAAGTGTGGGGAAGTCATGGTTTGCACCCTGTTTCTAGTATGAAGTCTAACAGGCACTACTGTGGGATGAGAGAGGCATGGCACAGACACAAGACAAGGGATTTATAATTCTTCCTTCTCCTTGGAAGGAAAGGCATGTTTTAGGAACAAGCAATGGATGGGAGGTTGTTTTTGAAAAGAGAAAAAATATAATTATCCCTAAATGCTGGACAGAGGACGCCCTTTCTGAGGACCATTAGGCTGCACTCTGTCCCTGTGCCTCTCCGTCCAGCCACATTCAAAGGAGAGATTTTACAGAATCTTTGCAAGAGGCAAGACTGGAATGGATGGAGTCGCTCCTTATTGTATGCATTTCCTCATCGTAAAGGCAACAGTGGCCTTTTGAATAGCACTGACATTTGCAAAGTATGAGTAGGTACTGAAGAAAGTATTCTTTGAATTTGGTTTCTTAAGTTATTATGCACATAAGCAACTAAGCTGTCATTTTTTTGAAAGCAATGTTGGCAACATAAAGGAGGAACTGGTTTTGCTGAAAGATGCAGCTCAGTGATTTGTTGGAATTACTTGTATCTTTGAAGACTGACCAGGAGCTGATCTTGAACTGAACTAAACTTTAAACTTGTTTTTGCTTGTCATATATATAGAATTAGATTAGTTTTCAAAGCTAAAGTTTCCCTTCTCCCCATGGAAAACACTTGATGTGTTCTGAAATGATGAGCAGTATTTAAAAAAAGATACTGTTTTTTTTCCTTTAGCATGGGGAGGACGTTCACTTTTCTGCAGTGCTGTTCCTAACAAAAGAAATCCTAATAGATATATAAAAAAAATATTTTTTAAAGGAGTTGAGAGTATGCTAGGTACCAGGAAGTCAAAATCAAACTAAATTCAGGTCACCTGTGCTGAAGAGTTTTCAGCTGAAATTCAACAGAATACAATTAACATTCATTATGAACTGACATCTACTAAATTGGTACAACTCAAGTGCTTCTAAACAAGAAAATTCTGTGTGAAACATGGTGGTGTTGGGTTTATGTTTTTTTTGTTTGGTTATTTTTTTTGCTGCTCTCTGACATATTAATGCAAATTAAACCCTGTGCTTCTATCTCTGGAGCTTTGATCATTCTGCTGTGGTACATTAATGGTATAGAGATTCTTAGGCTACATATATGATATATAAATCGTATAGGTCCCACTGCAATGAAAATGGTTTTCAAATATCTTTCTTCAAGAGAATTGTGTTTTAAAAGATAGTTTATATTAATGTTCCATTCCAGTGCTTAGCATATATAAAATGATGAAACAAATAATATATAAAGTAACTCTACAAAGTCATTATAACATCTCAAGAGAAACCCAGTAATCACTAGTCTTTGCTGGTATGTGGCAGGATTTTACCTTACATGTTTA
The DNA here is from genome assembly GCF_963210335.1 of Falco punctatus. Lineage (NCBI taxonomy): Eukaryota > Metazoa > Chordata > Aves > Falconiformes > Falconidae > Falco > Falco punctatus. Next base: position 76,614,737 of record NC_137583.1, read on the forward strand.
TTTAACCTGTTGTCTCTCTGTAGGAACTTGAACGTGTTACATCTTTGCAGACTGGCCTTCAGATGGCAGCTGTTATTTGCACAAATGGAAGAAGGTATCTTGTTTAAACAATGGCAGAGATTGAAAGCAGGGAAAAAGGTGTTTAAGAAGAAACCTATAAACCCAGGAAGTTTGCTTGCTGATGATATTTCCTATTTATGTGCTACATGGAATTAGCAATAGTAGTTAAAGATACTGAAACAAATACCAGCTGCTTTCTGTCTTGCAGCTCTCCCTTTTTCAAATGGGAGTTCTCTTTAGAAGAGGAACTTCTTGAGATACACCATTGATCCACAGTTATGCATGAGGGAAAATGTACCTTCGTGCTAGTCTGTTGGTATCATCTCAATTTCTGGGTTACCCTAACAATGCTGACAATCTCTTTCTAGCATGTATTTTGATGGACATATTAGAATTAAGTTTTATTTTACATATTGTCAAAGGTGTTATGTTCATTAACTTTTGCAGACACCTGAATATAGCAAAGGAAGGCTTCACACAAACTAGTTTGGGGCTTCTTGCAAATCAAAGGAAGCGACAGTTGCTTATTGGACTGCTAAAGTCTCTGAGAACAATAAAAACACTGGTATGTACAGTTACGTTTGTTCAATGACAAAATATTTTTCTTCATTTCTGTGTAGTTATCACTGTGGTTTTTTTTATTTATTTTTAGCAAAGAACTGATGTGCGTTTGAGCGAGATGTTAGAGGTAAGTCCCTGCCAGACTATTATAATTTGAAGCTGTTCTAAGTCTACTTCTGTCAGTCTTAATTTTGTCCCTTTTTTGCTTCCTCTTGCAAACAGGCTATGGGTGTTTTTATGTGGTGAAATTGTTATGTTTTTATGCTTTTAAAAAATATGTGATAATTACTTCAAATCAAAGTAAATAGCCCCTGTGCTGAGGCAGTGAGGGAGGAGAGTATTTTCTGTCAAAGACTCTATCCTGCCTTAAGATCTGGGCATTGAGGCTTGAGTTAGTTCAGTAAGAGTGCTATGGAGTCTTGACTCCCCTCCCTACCCACAAGTTATATTTCTTTTCTGGTCTTAGCTTGATATTTGGAAGAAAAAAGGTGAGATTTAGCCAATTGTTGATGTACTGAGTCTGGGTAAAGTACTTCTACTGGTATGTTACTGTACAAATGCATATATGGGCTCCCTACTTAGTATTTTATTTTTAAGTATAGTAGCTTCTCTCCTTATTTGTTGAGTTGGCTTTTTAATAGTCAGTTGTAGAAAACAGCAGCATGCAGGCCATGACACTGCAAATTCTACTGATACGGTATATATACTGCCTAAAAATGCAGTAGATACTGCACAGAGCAAACCCAAGAATTGTCTTAAGTTGATGAGTTGTATGAAAGATAGCTTCAGGATTTTATTGACAGCTATATTCTGATCATGTAATGTAACCATTTTGACTTGCTAGTTTGCTGAATATTTACAGCTAATACTGGATGGAATATCATTATGATAATCCCTAGTTACTAAACTTGGAAATTGAGTCTTAATAATTTTAATTCTTAAGATTCTCTGAGTTTAATTCAATCTTAGGTAATACACCTTGTTTCAGCACACTTACTTACTCTTTACCAAGCAAGAACGTATTAATTCACAGGCTGCATAAACATTACCTTCTCTCAGTAAGCCCTGTACCGTGATTATCTTTTAATTTCTGTGCTGTATTTTGGTGCACAGGAAATGAACTCTTCACTGTCTACCGGTAGGAATTTTCTTGACGTGGAGGTGTGGGTGTTGGCATTCACACACAGACCCTAATATCTGATTATTATAATTTGTTAGTGATTTTTACACGTTAAGGTCTGCAACTGCCGTTTCTGGATAAGTGCAATTTTAGAGCTGCGCTCAGTGTCTGCTCCCAGTAAGGTGTTGTCTTTACTTCAGGAAGTTAGCTGGGAGTATGTATGAGATCTTTTAGTAGCCATTCACAGAGGAACATTTGGGTTGCGTTCCCAATTAAAAAAAGACTAGACATGAAGCTATAATAACTTACAGGGGGTAAGCTACATCTGGAATATATTAGTAATATATGTTATGCAGGCAGGCTTTCTGATTTGAGCTCTGTTAGACTTAATGGAGCAAGTCCCAGGTTTCCAATGGAGAAAAATGCGAAGAGCTGTAAATGCTTCAATCATTTTAGACCAATGTACTGTTCTGTTTTCATCTAATGCATAATGTATGTGGGGTTTTTTTGTGTTTTTAGCTAAACTTGATCTGCATTAGAATGCTTCTGTTAAAACCGATTTCATTTCAGAAACTCCTTTATGATAATAACTAAATATAAATTGCCCTTGCGTTTTTACTTTTTGATCAATGACTTTAAAATTCCAGTAACAGCTTTACATTTGAGCTCTCTGAAGCATGTAATATAATGGATGTAATTAGGACAAAAAAGGGAAGCTCTTAGCTATTAAAGAGGGTTTTTCTTCCTCTCAGAACCTTTCTGGCCTCATAACTATTTTTGTACTCTATTAGATATACCCAAGGCACTGCCCATATTCTGTTGGCAAGATCCTGGGGTTTTACATTTTTGTGTGTATGTTTCTGTTTTGGTTTTGTCCTGGTGTCTTCATGTACTTCCTGATAGACCTATCTACCTATTGGATATTCTTCTTATAAATTAGAGCAATATTTCCATATTTATTTTCTGACGTATGCTCTCTTTGTCCTGGCCTTGTGTGAGCCAGTTTTATTCAAATTAATTTCTAATTAGCTATAGAATGTGTCAAATTAAATAGTGTTTATCTAGGCATAATATTGGAGTGTCTTCCTTTTTAGGTTTTGTAAACAATGGCAACAGCCTGCCAGTGCCTGAACTTACTTCTTTCCTTGCTCATGAATAGATCATGTTGTATTAACAAAGGTTAGAAAGTTAACTGGGAAGGTGTTACTTGCTTTGTAATAAAAACTCTGACGTGTTTTGTATGAATGCGTACAGAAACAAAACAGCAAGTCATTTGCATAAGGTAATGTAATACACAGTGTTTTAGGGTATTGATAATATGTTGTCTGTTTCTAATTCTAAACTACTTGCACATTAAGTTCTGTGATAGATCCTCATTCCTTTAACTTTACTGTATTGTAAGAGGCAAAATATTTTCTTCTTAATGTTTATACATAAGCGTGCAAGCAAAAATGGGTGTTGCAGTGTTTGCTTCAAAAGCCAAATCAGCTTTCCATTGTTTTCTATCCGAAGGAAGAGGACTATCCAGGAGCTATTCAGCTGTGCTTGGAATGCCAGAAAGCTGCCAGCACTTTCAAACACTACAGTTGTATAAGGTAAGGTGACATTTGCAGATTTCAGCTTCTGTATAATTTTTTTTGTAAATAGTGTAAAACAGTGACCATTAATTCTCATTCTATAAAGCAGCTTTTTTTTTTGGTTTGAAATTTGGTTTTCTACTTAGAAAAGTAAAATTGAGGCATTTATAAAAGCATAAGCATCCTCAATAGTTTCCCCTCTCCCTGTACCACTACTAACCATTCTTCAGAATCATAACACTATATAATCTATGTTTGAACTAAGTCATTGTTTTGTAACTGTCATAGTATGTTGGGAGGTAAAGTTTCAACCGAGTCTGAATTATAACTGTGCTACAACCTGCAGCCTAGAGATGCCTGAGCTAATTTTTTAATAAGCAAATTTGTATTCTGGAATTAATATACCTACAGCAAGATGGCTTGTGGAGGAAAACTTGCTAATGTCATCGCCAAGAATCAGGTTAAGAGAGCTTCATGCTGTCATGGAGAAATTGCATTCAGAACTGGAATTAAATTCAGAACTGAGTATCTGTAGTTCCTAGCTTAGAAGGACTTGATGTTTCCATTGGTTTTTAGAATTGGGTAAATATTAAGTTCAAGGTTGTAATAAATGTGACAATAATGGAGTAAAATGAAGTGAATTTTGATGTTTCATCCACTAAAAAGATCATTAGATTAATTAGATTTTCTTTTTAATTATAATTTTTAATCTGTGGGTAAATTTCTGACATTGTTTGATCTCCTTTCAGATTTCTTTCTGACTTAGAGGGGCCAAAATCTATGAAAACACATGCTTTGCCTCCCTCTGTCCTCTAAATGTACGCTTTGTTGCAACTTCAGAGTAATTAGCCATAATCCTTGATTTCCGTTTAGAATCTGCTTTTGAGGTACAATTGTCTCAGGATCTGAAGATGCACCAAAAAAGTGTACGAAGTTAGAAATTATACCTGACAGTAAGCCCCCCTCTATTCTGAAGTCAGATTCCAAAGCTGCATTTTGCTTTCTTTTTAGTTCCAGAAAACTTGTGTGTGTCTATAATTTGACTGCGCTGCCAACATTTGCCTACATATATTAAAATTTTGAATCCCTTCCTTGTATAGTAGTGAATGAAAACTGTTATGCGTTTGAGTGAGGAAAAAATGATTATTTCCCTCAGTTCTTGACAGTTTAGTTGTTGAGAGGCAAGATAACTCCTGAACAGCTTTTGCTCTGCTTGACTTTACCTTCTGTAGAGAGTTGGGTCTTGCAGTCTTCCATATCTGTGTCTCATCTGTACTGTTCAGTAAGCTCTCCTTAGTATTTATTGCTCTTTCAGATGCTCTGTGGTTCCAAACATTAATCTGATTTATTCTGTGTATCTCCTGCATTTTTTTCTTTTGGATAAATTAGCAACATTTATTCAGCTTGAAAAGGCAGCTTGCTTTCTTAGACTCTTACAGTGCTCATCTGGAAAACCTTGCTCTTTTCAAGATTTAGCTTAAATTACACAGTTTCTTTGACTTAAATTCTGTTTTGTATAAATGATATGGAAGTTTCTGTTTGGTGCTGAATCACTTCAAGCTTTTATTGTGGAGATCAACTCTGAAACCACTACACTGTGTCCAGCATAGCAAAATTTGGAACTAAACTAGCAGTTCACATTTTCACCATTTGGAATATTTAACTGCAAAAGTCATAGTTTTTAAAATCTGATAGCATACTGACAAGATATGTGACAAACAGCTGTGAAAATTTACTTTGTTGTTGCAGTCAAATGGATACCCTTGCATCTGAGAAGACAGTTTTCTTGGAAGAAAGGATGACAGGAAAAATCAGCACTGCTTCTTTATCCTGAGGGAGTTTTTTGAGCTTGTTTTTTGCATTGTGAGGGCAGAAGGACATTTTAGCTGCAAATCCCAGCCCCAGTGCATACATTTCAGTCTCTGTGTACTGTTTTACTAGCATAAGTCTGACAGAATGTGTATTGTATGGAATAATGTCTCACTACCAGGGAGTTGGGCTAAATGAATAAATAGGTATTTTGCATTTTTATTCAGGAGTGTGGTAAGAAACAGCTAGCAAAGGAAAAGACATGTGCTAGCATTTTTAACATGCTTATATGAGGCATCACCTCTGTATCCTACCATGAAATTTTTGCAGTATCCCTTTGTCTGCTGTCCACATGACAAGAATCAGTGCCTGCCTTTGTACAATCATTCTTCATATTTTTCTTGCTAGATGGTGGTAGGAATTGGGTGTAGCTCTTAACCAGCAGGGGATTTAAACCTTCCTATGAACCATATATTTTTTTTTTATTTTAGTGTATACATAATCTGAAGAGGCAAGAACTTCAGCTTCCCTGATAAGACTTCTTTGATTTTAAGAGTGGCTGCACGTTCTTCTTTGAAATAATAGGCTGGATGTCTATTGGTTTTGTTCTCCATTGTCTTCTTCCTAGGGAATGCTTGCATTATGTGATTCATTTTTGTTTAAAAAATACAAATCAAAGTCTTGTGCCTTCTGCTTGTTGATCAGTTCTGATGTGAGTAGACTTGCTTGAAAAACCCGTAGCAAAATGTAGTGTCAGATAATAAGATGGCTCTTGTCTATTGCATTTCGGTTGAAACGTTACTTTTGTTATGTTGCAGTGAAGTGCCTTCTGAGAATGTGCTACTTTCGATTTGTATGGCTGGGGATGCAAAAAAAACCCAAACCCCTTCTAATAAGTTTTTTATGAATGAAATGGATGCCTTCAATTAAATTCTCAATTATGGTAAATGGGCTTTCATAATCATCATGTAGCCATTATGTCCAAGCACTACCTTTATAATTCTGGCTTAGAACATGCATACAGATTTATCTGGACACTGCATTTCTACATTTTCACTTCAATACTTGATCAAAGTTACTTTTCTTACGAAATTTTGTGATTGTACCTTCTTTTCCTAAATTAACATAAATGTAGACTATATCCTTGCAAACACCTCCATATATCATAGTTTGTTTGAATAAATAAACTATGAATGTCTGTATTTAAAATTGGTGCTTGAGCCCTCGCTTGAAGGGGTAGACAGTGCTGTCACAGGACTTACGCTAAATAGTAGGGATAAGAAACATGTGACAGTTTTACCTTGGTTGTGTTCAATATGGAACAAGATCTTTTGAATTCTTCCCCATCCTTCTGTCCCAAACCTAAAGAAATGTACACTGTTTGGGAATGGCCCTGATCTTGGGGTATTTGTGGGGAATTGTGACATGAGGGCTCAGGTCCCTGAGCTGCCCAAGCCTCCTATGTCAGCAGGTGATTGCAAGCTGAGATGTGCCTGGCATTAAGCATAGTGGAAACAAAGAACTAGTTTTCATGAGAATCTGTGCTGGTACACAGATGAAATTGGTCAAATGTAATGACCTGCAGTAATCCAGAAAAGATCTCTTGAGCCTAGGAAGTTTATCAGCCCTACATTGCAGTGGTTGAGCAAATTCTTTATGCGTGTGAGCATGTAAATTGCCCGACTAAGGTGAAAAATCATTTTTTAAATTTGTTTAGAAAAGGTAAAGAAATGCTAGATTAGCAACAGCATGTTCGTGACATTTGTTTGAAAGGAGTCATAGTCTTCTGTTTATATGGCACATGCTACCATTAGGGGCTTTGAATTTTCCTAGGACTTACAGTGGTACAATTACTTAATTTGTTCGGTCTGTGCAGACACTTACCTGTGCGTTGCATCATTTTTTTGCTAATGTCAGCAGCTTCTATATTTTAGACCAGTTAATTTCCACATGTAAATCTAACTATGGTTATACACAGAGGGTGATGGGCTATGCTGTACCTAGTTCTAAAGGTGGAAAGAAGGAGCAAGGTTCTTACTGTAATGTCTTGATAGCTAAAAGAACTGGAGTAACAGGAAATGCTTATAAACTCCAGCAGGACATGTAGTAATGTAAAATGGTTATGGAGGATTTTTTGTTTGAAGGCTTGTTGCATTTGGAGAAGCAACAAAGAAATATTGGCTACTTGATGTAGTGTTTAATGCCAGCTCTTTCTGATGCAGTTTTTTCTATTTAAACCTTTCTTTGGAGGGTGTTGTATCCGGGTTATCTAACAGAACCAAAAAAGGAGGGGTGGTAAGTGTATCATTTAAGTGGAGAGAACTAGGTAGGGAAGCTAACCTATCTTTTGATAGTTAATGTAGGCCCCCTTAGGAGAAGATTCAGAGCACAGAAGTTGTCTAAAATCAGGTATGGTGATTATTCCATGAAAACTCTGTGCTTTCCATGCTTGAAGAGAATATCCTGCCTATTTCTTGGTTGCTTCAACCCTTCCAAACAAAAAGATAGTAGTCATATTTTGTGTCTTATTTTTCTGGCTGGTGTTCTGAAATTTTTAAAGCTGAGCATTGGAAAGGAGTAGTTTTGCCTTTTTTGTCCTAAATAGTTTCCCTTATGGTAACTATTTTTTTAAATCTTTCTATACAAAATATAGCTCAGAGAAGTATAATTGTGGTCTTGGAAAGAGTTTCCAAAGGTTGTGTAGGCTTAAGTTCTTTTTTCCTATGGTGTTTCTGTAAGGGGTTCCCGAGCAACAAATAAAAGTTACTTTACCATAGTTTGCAAAGACTTGACAGCCCTGACCTTTCTGGGTATGTTCTGTAGATCACAGTGCCAAAGAAAAACATTTAGAGTGCCAGTTGCTTGGGAATACCTTTGAATACTTGGCTAAATCCTAGCAGGATGGGATATTGTCTGGGCTCTCTTAACACTGTTGCGTTATAAACCCAGGATAATGTGCTGCTGCAACATATATTTTAATTTGAGGTGTTAGGAATACTGCAAATGCCTGCAGTGTGAGCCTTTCTTACTACTAAGGTAGTAACAGTAGTGCGGTGATGCTAGTCTGACACAGCAGGTTAATGATTTAAGATAAATTACCATCTTGTCATTCAGTAGCAGGCAACTGGTTTTTTGGAAACAAACTTGGTGTGAAATGTTAGTATGATCAGTAGTTTTATTTTTAAACATTTTTTTCTTTCATTAATAGTGAGTTGAATTCAAAACTGCAAGATACCTTGGAACAAATAGAGGTAAGAATTAATATGTTGATGTTTAGTATATGTCAGTATTTAACCTCTAGGTACTAGAGCTTTCTAATGCAATGTTATTAGCAATTACAGAATATGTATATTTCTTTCAAATACTATCTTTGGAATGCTATAGTCCTTGCTATTCATGCAGATTTTTGTGCTGCAGTCAACCTAAACACTTGTAATATGTTAACAAACTTATGAGCCCAGCTCACAAGTTGTGCTCACTTCAAGTGGTAGAGCAGTCAAATAAAATAGGCACAAAACATTTGACGTACTGGAGCAAAGGTATGCTCCCTGTATGATAAAGACACATGGTGGTTTTTAATCCATGATCTGCTGTGCATTCTTTAGACTGCTCCTAGACAGTTGTGAAAAGTAAATTAGCAACACACCAGTACGTTTGGATAAGCTACACAAGAGATCACAGTTTCACTGGAAATTTGAGGTCCGCAAACTGGAAACTGCTGAATAGGGCCAGTAGTAAGCCGTAGGAAGTAAGATTTGAGTAGCTGGGAAAGATGCAGCCTAGACAGATCACTTTAAGCTGGTAGATATTTACCACTTTACATTCTTTGCAATACTGTCTTGCTGGGAACTGATGGCAAAAAAAAGTTTAATGAACAGTAGGAATTCTTTTTAACTAAATTACAAGGTAATTTTGAGCTGGAACTTGGCAAACTTTTTCTAAGAAGTCTAGTAGTGTAGATGTGTATAATGTATATGTAGTGCATGTTATGCCTACACATGTAATGCATAGCTGCAAACTGAACTTGCTGTCCCAGCAGCTCTCTATGTCTCTGGTCATGTTCTTTAGAAAGTCAGATTAGTGCAAGTATTACACTACCTTGTTATTTAATTCCCTTAATTATTTAACTTTGTTAATTTTCCTTCATTTATGCATTTGGACTTTCACTTTCTTGCAACCCCCCATGCCCCCTTTCACTGATATGCGGTATATTCAGAGCACTTCCGGTTCAAAAGAGCTAATGAAATGACTATTTTCTTCTCGTTCTCACATAGGCCAGTCGTTAAACTCCTCCTTCTCTCTGTCTCCCCCCACCCCCCCATCATTCATCTTGTATTCCTATTGCTTTCATTTACTTGCCATTTTCTCCTTGTGAGCAAACATTGGTGCTGCTTAAAAGGAGGCATTCGTCTTTACCTCTTTCCAGTAACAACTTTGCAGAACAAATTCTACTCATATGAAAATCTGGTAAAATGTGCCATGTTGGTTGGTGAAAGCAATTCACAGCTAGCTAAATAATCATATTCAAGGGTTTTATTTATTGCTTATGAATTTACAGAAATATCTTATTTTCCTCCTGTGAAAGTATCTTATTTTCCACTGGAAGAAGTGTAAGTCATCCTGGGCTTCATAGATTGTTCCTGTGAAATACATGCTCTAATTAATACAGAATCTTATTCTGCTAATAAATATTTTAATAAGTTTTCTCAATAGCTGAGTGCTTCTGCTTATGTCCCTTCCTTTTTCCTGTGTTTTTTTCTTCTTTCTTGTAATTTAGGTTTTTAACATCGCTTTTTTATACTATGTTACAAATAGAATGCAAGGTGGCTATAGCAGAAGGAACCATTGAAAAATGTAGAGAAAAGATTAAAGTGCTCTGTGTTTAAGAGCTCTGTTCATGGGCAGTTTGATATATCTGTTTCTGTCTTTATACAGCAGTTCTGTGTGAGATAAAAGAAGGAAAAAAATATTTTAAATTGGTATATGGCTGGAATTAAAATTGCTAAGTAACCTTTTAAAGAAGTTCTGAATCTTTAGGTTACTTGTCCTTTTACCATTTTGCTTAGGAAAAAATGCAGATTTTGATTATATTCTAGTCTCCCTTTTTGTGCTTAAAGAAAATATTAATCTGCTTAAAACCCCCAACAAAATAAAACATCTACCCACCACGCACACACAGACCCAACAGCAACACCACCCCCCAAATATCTAGAATTAAAATCCATAAATATTTTGTGGCTAATGAAGTAATGAATGAAAATTTTCCAGTGGAGTGAGTAATTAAAAGTACTTAGGTGCTAAACAACCATCTCCTGTGGTTTAGTGACTAGCAAGGAGAGGAAAGTATCTGCTAGCTGTGTATGATATCGTATGGTACTGATTTCATGTTTTCTTTTCTTGCATTTTTCACTAAAAGTAACTAGAGTTAGACTGTGTATCTCTGAAAATTTTACAGTGTCTAAGTGAGAATTATGTTATTAAACTGCATGATCAAATTCTTGGAAGCTTTATTAGTTAATTGTTAAGTATTTCATCCTGTTCTAGTTTTTTTATTCAGTGCACATAATAGATGAACTTCATTTATCGCAGAGCTGTTCAGTATGCTCAAACACGGCAGAACACATGGCAGAACTAGTAATTGTGTGTATGTGTGTGTGTGCTTTCTTTTTATTTTTCTCCGATTGTACTGATCATTGTGCTAGTATAGTACTCCCTAAATTACTTATTTCACAATGAACTTTTAAGTCAGACAATGTTGATTCCATTTAACAGATGGCAGGAGGGTTAAGAAGTTTGTAATTGAATTGCTTGAGCTGAAACACCTGTGGAGTATTTTCATAATTTTTTCCCCAGTTCTAGGTTTTTCTTAGGAGTGGAAGTAGACCAAATTAGAAATCGCAGCTCTCCCATAGTGGGGTGCTAGACCTTCTCAAAGTAAATGTCACTTTGAATTTAACTTTAGGAAAGTAGTACATTTTTTACTGTGCTTGTTCTTGGAAATGGTGGCACTGTTTGGCTGACAGAAATTTCAGTCTGAAGTACTTTAGCCTGTGAGAAGATACATTTGAACACCTCAGAATAGACAGGTAATGTACAGTCTTGGCTATTTTACAAGCATATTTATCTGATTTTTTAAATAAACATGTTTTCCTCACTTGCTGTTGTTGAAATAATGCATTACTTGGCCTGGTTTTATTTAGTGTTTAACGCATTTTCCCTCGCCTTAATTTATATAGGAACAATTGGATGTAGCACTCTCCAAAATATGCAAGAATTTTGATATCGGTCATTATACAAAGGTTCAGCAGGCTTACAGGCTGCTTGGAAAAACACAGGTTAGTATTCATCTTCTGAGTAAGTCTCGATGAACAGTGAGTGGTGTAACAGCGTGAAGCTTTGAGTACTGTCACAGAAAGTCATTTTCCTAACTGTCGTGGTTTAGCCCTGGCCAGCCACTAAGCTCCACAGAGCCATTTGCTCACTCCCCCCTGGTGCGATGGGGGAGAGAACTGGAAAAGTAGAAGTGAGAAAACTCGTGGGTTGAGATAAAGGCAGTTCAATAAGTAAAGCAAAAGCTGTGTGTGCAAGCAAAGCAAAACAAGGAATTCATAGCAGAGGTGCTCCAGCACTCTGATCATCTGAACCAAACAAAAGTGGATTTTGTTACTGCGTGGTTTTGCTTGCTCTGTTCTCATGATAGTGACTTAATTTTGACATTGTTTTTATTACTGTTGAAGTCTATATTTTGAACCTGTCCTGGAAAGAGTTCAGTTGCATCATTATTGAAGTATCTCCCGTTTTGACCTGTTCTCAATAAACGAAATTACAAGAACCTTCAATGTCTTCAGTATTTTTCATATTTTCAATTGTCATTCAGTTTTCTTTGACTAATTCAAGTTAGAACTAGCTGCAGAAGGTTATTTATTTGCAATAGGGTTGAAGCAGAATTGCTTGCTCATTTCTTACGGGGTGCTTGAGTTCTCACCTTGTCAGTAGCAAAGTGTCAAACAGCAAGTAGTGAAACTGAACATTTTCAAATGTGCAGGATTGGGTAACTTCATTCTGGCATATCAAATAATTTTTTTACCAATTCTTATATAGCTTGTATACTGGTTATTAGGTTATCTTGAAACAGTGAGAGAATTCAATTTCTGAAATGGACTGATGTTATGTAGAGTTTATTAACAAAGGATCAATGGGATAACTAACTCAGGAAGCAGCCTGACCTGAAACTCAGGTGTGATTATGACATATAGTAATTAATGTTTAGTACATGTACTGATACTTGTTTTTCTGGAAGAAGTAAGTTTTGTTAAACAAACGTCTTTTTTATTGCAAAGAGGGCTTTTGTAAGAAATTTATTGATATGATGTGCATGCCTTTCTGTAACGCTTAATTCTACTTTATATTCTTCAAGGAAGAACTCATTTGCCAAGTGGATGAATTGAAGACCTTGTAATTGTGGTTTTAGTTTTATTAATTGCAAAGGAATTATTTTAGTTGAAAGTGTTCCCAGTAGGAAGAATAGCACTGATCTCAACTCGTATCTTTTTGATATGTTCATCAGTGTTTGGGAGGGTAAATGAATGAATGAGTAAATTCTATAATTAAATATATACATGTAAATTTAATATTTACTAGTGGTAATGTCAAAAACCTGGTGGGTTACAGAGGGATAATGGCAAAGGAAACTGATTTTACTGGCAATACTTGAACTCTTTACCATTGTAAACATTACCACATTGTTATATTTCCAACTCTTATGTTAGATATTTTTGAAACGAAGATTGGAGGCCATGTTTACAATCTCCTGTGTTCAGTACTGAAAAAGACTTATGTTAAAAGATAGTGATGTGACAGATTGAATTTTACTATTTGTTATTCCTGTTCTTTCAGACAGCAATGGACCAGTTACATATGCACTTCACTCAAGCCATTCACAACACTGTGTTTCAAGTAGTCCTTGGATATGTGGAGCTGTGTGCAGGAAACACAGACACCAAGTTTCAGAAGTTACAGTACAAAGACCTCTGCACAGTATGTAATTCTTGCATATATGTATATTTTTTTTAATCTGAATTTTTCCACGGTTATAAGTGTACCTTATCTAAGTAGGGACTCAGTTATTAAAATAACCCTGCAGCTACTATAGTTTCTTAATACAACTCATAGGCTAATTGAGAGATTAGTTATTCACAACTTGGTGCTGATTTTAATTGTGCCAATTCTTAGTACTTTGGAGTTAGTGTACAGATCATCTAAATAATCTAAATACATGTAAAGAAGGAAATTGTAGGATAAAACCAGGAGACCAACATTTCAAAACTCCCACGTTGTCAGTATAATATGCTAGTTACTGGAATCACTGTTAGCTTTGAACTTCATTCCAGTGCATTTAAGTAGTAGTCACATTATCTACTACTGCATTTCAATAAGGATTCTTGTAAAGATACTAACTTAATTGGAGTCTTCCCATTACTCCTAGCTTTGTGTCAGATTCAGTGCGCTTTTGGTCTCAAGATAAGGGGCAGCTGTAGCTGTAATATTGAGATGCAAAAGCCTGATGATGGGCAGACCATGGACTGGGAATAACCATGTATTTTCCTCTGGTATACATCTTAGACTCAGTTTCTTGCATGTATATATTTTGTTTAATTTTTTACAAATGTATAATTTAAAAATTAGAATTAATTACTGTAATCTGAGTAGTATTTTTAGTTCACTCTTTTTAATTCTTTCACTTGTAATTTACTGTTACACCCAAAATTTTTTGTAAAACTTTGGCGGTGGGGAGGAAGAGTGTGAGATATTTTAGGTGGTTCTAACATTGATTTAAAACTTGAAATTATGTTTTTATCTTGAATGTTCATCAGAATGTTTGTTTCAGTCACAGGCTAAGCCCGCAACATACTTCATCAACTCAAGGACACACCCTATCAGTTGCAATCGATGAAATCAAAGTATAGTGACAAGGAGATTAAAGTTCATATTCTGATCCATTTTCTGCTCTTTCACTTCTCAAATCTCTTGGGATTGTGTAGCTTCAACTAGTAAACAACACATCTGCTTTGAAAACCTTTTCATTTGAAAGAAGTGCCCCTTTGACTTAAAAGGTTTACGTAAAATAAGAGCCTTCATATGAGTGAAAGTAGATTGTGGCAAATTAATTTATTGGGAGAAATTGACAGAAGTATTAATGAACAGAATGAGTAAGGTTCCAGATGGGTGGTTTTTGTACTTCACTGAAATGGATTCTAGTTGAAGAAAGCCAGTAAACCCTAATTTCTGTTCCCTGGACTGCAACCCTATCATATTTCTGATTTAAGTCTTCAGAGGGTGGTTTTGTTTTCACTTCTTAGTTTCTAATGCACTTTTCTTCTGAGCTTTATAATTCTGTATGCTCTTCAGTTCATTTCTCATTCTGTGCTAATGTTTATGATATGAAGCCCATTTATTTACACCCACAAACAGTACTACTGCTCTCTCTGACATCTTCTAAAGTGCAGTTGTGTGCTGGTGTTGATCCTTACCCTTTACAGTGCAGAAGGATCTTTCAGATCACTGGAAATACCGCATTTTGTAACACAAAGAGAGAGTGGCTTTGCATGGTTGGAAAATAATTACCTCATCATTTCTGTTTGGTTTTCCTTCTGCAAAACTCTCATGAGATGCTTCTTAGTTATGTGAATCTGTCAGTCTGTATAAAGGGAGGTACTCAAACTTTGCGACTGTAATGTACTATGAATACTGCTGTAATTTGCTTGAAATTTACTGATGTTTTTCATTTTTCATTACTTTCTTAGTAACAGTTAGGTGTTTACGGACAGGCTGCAGAAGGGAAATTTTGGTCTCTGTTACAAACCAGGCTGTTCAGTGCTCGTTGTTACCTGTTGCAGTGCATTTGTGAAATCAGAGCACTGAATAAGCTGGATTATCATAGCAATTCCATTTCTACCTTCCTGTGGAAAAAATACCAAGAGATTTTCATCTCTTGTGTTCAGTTGTCAGGGAATAAAGTTCAAGACTAAAATATGAGCCTTCTTTCTCTGTGTCTAGTTCCAGTGAGAACCCTCTTCAGTCCGTCTACACTGTTAAGCCAGGAAGCTCTTAATGTATGAGTACTTACGGAGTACTTGCTCTAGTTAAACAATGGAAGTTATATGAAATTAGCTTTCCTTTTGGGGCACATTTCTTGTTCTGTGTTTCTAAAAATCTTTCTAAATGAATTCTTTTAGCTCATTTCCACTTACATGGGTAGTAGGGCACTGTAGTGTTATTTTGTTTTGATTTTTTTGTTTGTTTTCTGGAAAAGATACTGGATTTTATGATGATGTGGGTTTTTAAAAAAGTGGTATTGTTTTCAGTAAGTCTTAGGCATATATGTAAATTCTGTGCCTGTGCACTCTGAGTCACTGTTCCCTTGTTCAGCATTTATTTTCATAGCAATAAGCCATGCTGTAACTCTTACATCCTTTCTCCTTTTAAATACTACTGAAGCAGGGGAGAGTTCATCTGCTTAATCATCAAGTTTTGATTTTTCTCTATTCTAGCATAAGTTCAAAGAAATTCAGTTGTTTATTTCCTTAGCCTAAATGGAATTATCTTGGTATTTAGTAAGTGATCCTATCTTCCTGGCCACCTGGAAACCAGTATGTCTTCCAAGTATAGTGATCTGCACAGCCAAAGTGCAGATTTTATAGCTACTAAAAGCCCTGAAATACAGTACAAGTAACCTTGCCTGGTGACTTGGCAGAGAAAATTGTGAAACAGTTGTTGAAATGGCATCACAACTTACTGTTTAAATGATAAACTTATTACTCTATTTTGTTCCATTGTTAGCAAAGGTCTGTAGTATCCGAGATTAAAGTGTTTCAATAATGCAGTCACTAATGTATGTCAACACTTCAATTAAAGGATGTTTTAGAAAAGAAGTGTTCTCAGTTGTTACTTTTTTTTATGCACCAAGAAGTTGACTTTCTCTTTTTTTGTTGTTTATGTGTCCAGGATGCCTAATTTATATCCTTGAGGCATCTCTGGTTTGATAGGGAACAGAATCAAAACATTCATTTAAAAAAGCCCAAACAAACCAGAAAGGCATAACGATTAATATGAGGCCTCCAGGTACTTTTGCTAGTGACATCTATTGCTGAAGAACAGTTTTTGTGAGTCCTTCCTCATAAGCAGAGTATAGGAGAATATGGCTTGGGCATTATGTGCTACTGCCAGGAACATTATTTAAGCTTAGGAAGCAAGTGAACATGATTAAGTAGAAAATAAAGATAGGGAGTTTATATATTTATTTTTTTTTACCTGAAAGTTGAAAAGTAGGAGGGGTGTAAATGATGCATCTGCATTTGTGAAAAAATCTATCCAGTCTAATGTTTATTCTCTGACAAATATAATACTCAAGCTGATAAAAGTTTTGTTGCAGTTCATTGCTCAGGAAGGACACTCAGGGTTTAGAAAGCCACAGTTACATCAATGGATGAGGGTGAAGTTCAGAGGGAATTAATTGCTTTGGTAAAGGGTTTGCTCTATGTAGAGTCCCTGGTTATTATTTTGGTAGTTATGTTGACATCACTGTTGCAGAAGCTGTTACTATTTTTGAAAAGTTTTGTTGTAACTGTAATGCCAAAACTTTGAATCATCGTGCATATACATTTTTGGGTTAGTAGGCAGTACCCACATGGTAAAAGCTAATTAGCCTTGTGGAAGTCAACTGTGGACACTGAAGCAGCAATGAGAAAGTTTAAACTGTTGTCTACAACATTGTAAGTTTGAAGAATTAATTTTCGGACTTCTCTGAGAATGTTTAAATAATAATGGAATTGAAATCACATTTGTGCAGCTGGACTTTGCCCTTGTTTATAAGCTGTGAGACTGTACTTCTTCACAGCAAGTGAGATAGGGGTGACTTGCCATGGCCACTCAGAGAAGCAGTATATTTTACAGTCTTTTCTTTACCAATCAAGACCCCTTCTTGAGTTCATCCCTTTACCTGACAGTCTCATCTTAGATATTTCTACTGGATATCTATCTCTCTGATAAAATTGGTACTCTTCACCTAATGAATATTTAAAATCACAATTGGCTCTTTGGAGCAGGGTGGATTGGGGTGGTAGGACAGCTGCCATCTAAGTTGGTTGGTTTGTTTTTAAACTGCTTCTTTATACAGCATTCAATCCAATGGGGCACCAGCCAGGACGGTTTCTATGTGCTGCTGAAGGACAAGTATCTCTATCATTGAACTGACACAGTGTCTGCATGTCACAGGGGTGGCTGCATCCCTCTTTAAGTGAGATGTACTGACCGTTAGACTGTATGGCTTGACTTCTGTGCCTGCCTTGCTGTTCCATAAATGTAAAAGCTGGATAACATATGGGCCAATTGGTGGGCAGGTGGGGTGGGGTGGGGAAGCATTTACAAATGACCTTTGCACTTCTAGACAGCGTTTGATTAGTTGACTAAAGTCAGGCATCTGTTGGCTCTCAAATACTTTTGAAAAGGAAACTGATGGATGTCAGGCACCTCAGCAGTATGAATATTTTTGTATAGTTTGTTTTGCCTCTGCAAAAAATGAACACGATTGTTAAGTTTCACAATATGATTTTGTTTTTCTGTAGCATATTACATCAGACAGCTACATTCCATGCCTTGCTGATCTCTGCAAAGCCCTCTGGGAAGTCATGCTCAGTTACTACCGGACAATGCAGTGGCATGAGAATCATGACCAAGATGAGGCAGCAGCTGTGTCTTCTGGTAAGAAATTCTTCTGGAAACAAAACTTCTGATATTTGGAGATAATTTTTCTTGTGCTTAAGCTGTTAATTTGTGTGTCAATACCTCTGTGGTCTTGACCCAGTGCCTTCAGCATTGCTGCTTATAGCCTGCAGTAAGGACTTGAAGTACTCACTGGATTTTTGTAGTCTTCAGTATAGGGTTCATTTTTTAATTAATATGTGTATGTGCCATTAATACAGATATAAGCAATATTATTTTAAACAGTGCTTATTGCTGGGTTGGAAGTCGGCTATGGTAGATGACTACAAAATCTGAGGATTTTTCCTTTTAACATAGGACCAGCGTGAAATTTCAGAATTTTTGATCAATGTTGAAATTTTCACTGCAGATTAAGTTTAGTAGATTGGGATACTGGGTTGTGTACTAGGAAAGGTGACTGAAACAATAGGGAATGAATCTGTTGTAGATCTGTCGTCGTGATTTTCAGGAAATCCAGTTTCCTGAATGTTGTATATCATCTCCACTAGTGACTCCATCATAAGATACAGTCACATTTTTCTTGATACCCTTACAGGAAAAGGCAAACATTTAAGGTACAATTTTGATTTTCATTTATTGTTGTTCCAGTTTGTGTTTTTAGGACAGAAGCACAAAACCTTTGTCTGTTGTCTGAGTCCTCCTAAGTACATTTTGATGGACATATTCTAAATCAATATAAAATGTCTGAAGACATACTTTATTTCCTCACTAACCCAAGATACTTGTGTTTGGCAGAGCGTGACATTTACAATATTAAGATACAGCAAAACTCCTGTTCATTTGAATCAGATAGGTTTGCTGTTTTCTTTCTGAACAAGAGGCTTCTGTCAAGGGACAAGGGCTGTAGGGTTGCTGCTAGAAGTTATTCCTCCTTGCCTGATTTGCATAAAACTTCTAACCTTTATGTTACATTATAAGAAGAAAGGGGAAAAAATTGGAAATAGAAGTAAATAACACATCTTGGAACACTGTGCTTCCTACACTTTATTTGAAATCCAACATTTCTTTCAAACATCAGATTTATTATAGATTTTAAGTCTTAAAAAGAATGAAATTTATGATAATTACCATTGTCTTACTACTTTAAATTAAAAAAAATAATGAAAATACTTTCTTCAGAGTGTCCTTCCCATTTTGTGTGGAATCTTAAAAAAAAGATTAGAAAAATGTGGATTTGTTGAAACAGTTATTTCAGATGAGAGTTTTTATAAGTATATTTGAATTAAAATTAAGTGTTCAAATATTTAATTTTGAGATGCAGTGTGAAGAAAGATTCTGAAGTTTTGAGTGAATTGCCCATTCTTAATAATATTTATTTTTACATATAAAATAACTTCAGATAATTACATTTCCTTCTTTTGTTTTTATTTTGTTGTGATGTTTGCATGTGTAAAATGAAGCAGGTATCATAATGAGTTTATTGCATGGAAGCATTATCACAGTAGACTGCTTGCTCAGCTCCAGATGTAATTTTAAAAATAGTTCCCCTTAGCATGGTTACTTGTGATATTCTAAAGAAAGAAATAATTTGCACTGCAAAACTTTCTAAAGGAGCCATTAAACCTAATAAAGTGGTATATTCAGTCACATGAGTGTTTTTAAATGCATTACTTTTTAAATACGTGCCAGAGTGTTTTGGTATGTTTACTACTAATCCATTAAATCTTCTGTCAGTCAGTGTTTTAAGTTTATGGAGACGTGGCTTAGCTGTAGTGTACACAAATAAAATACATTTAAGCTACTGAATCACTTTTTAAAATACCTAAGCAGCGATAAAGCACACAAAAGGGAATTTCACAAGTATAATTTGATATCAGAGGGACTATAAATATTTACCAAATGTCTGTCTGTTTCTCAAAGTCTGGCTCATGCTGTAGTAATTATTAAATCTATACATGGAAGTCTCATTCGGTGTTTAATGATTTAATAGCTGTGATATGTGCTAAAGCCAAAGAGTGAAATTCCTGTAGAATTGGTGGGTATGTCAGAAAGAATCATGGAGGCAGTTCAGGAGATTATGCTGAAATTGTGCCCTCAATTAAACCCCACAGACTGGAACAGTAAAAGGAGCGGTCTTAACTGTTGTACATGTATCTGGCTTTTATCATTTTGAGAACACAAGGCTGTCCCAGTTTTTTTCTCTCATTGTGCTGGTTAATGTCAGCAGTCTTACGAAGTACCTTAACTAGGTCAAGGGACTCTGATCTGAGGGCACAAATGCAGCTGTAGAAGTGAGAAGCTGGATTTAGAAGATATACCTCTTTCTGTTTTAATAGCGAAGCTTATCCAAAAGAGTAAAAGTCCTACATGGATTATGGGTAAGAGTCTGCACTTCATCTAGATTGTATGTCACGTAATTGTGATTATTAATGCCTGTTACAGATGTTAAAATGTACTTTACATAGCTTGTAAATAATTGTCCTGCATTTCTGAGAGGTGTGTCTGCTTTATACTGTTAAATGTTCTGCTTATTTATGTTCTGAACATTAGCCTAGTTTGAGATTGAAGAGCAAAATGGAATAGAAAATGCTTTCGCAACAGGATTTTGTTGTTTGTTTGTTTATAATGTTTATAGGAGAGACTCTTGGAGATTGAGGCTTCCCGCCCTCCCCCCCTCCCCGGAACTGAATTCAGAATTTGCAGTTGTTCTTTCAGTTGTAGTGGACTGGTGTTTGGGGATTACTTTTTAAAAAAATTAATTACACACACACATACACCGCTTATTTTGAATAAACTACATGCAAATAGATAATTATCTCTAGATAAAAATGCAATCCTAAAATTTTTTAAAGCATAAGACTTACTTTAGTACCTTTCATGAAATAGGAACTACTGAGATATAGGTTACTGAAGTGTTATAACAGAGTAGCAGTAAATCATGGTGAAATACATTATATTGATAGTTTTATAAATTATAAATTATCAAGAACAACACTTAAGTAATTGCCCTAATGTGCTTTTGGAAAGATAGAATTAAGTGTTCATATGTAGGACTTGTTCAATCATACTGAAAATTAGCATGAAATGAGTTCTATGTCACATTTAATGAACTGCTACTTATTCTGTGATTTTTATTGTTAGCATAGGAAACAGCAAAGTGCTGTGATAAAGGTTTTAATTCCTGGAATTAAACTGCTTACTGAAAAACTTTCCATTGCAGTGTTGGTCATGGTCAAAGCTTTGTTTGTGTTTGTAGTATAGAATAAAAAAAATGAGATTTAAGGGGACCTGTGCAGGTTGTTTTGTCTTCCCTGCTCAAAGCAAAGCAAACTTTGAACTTGCATTGTTTTGTGCAAGACACTGTCTGGTTCAGCTGGATTTTAATATATGATAAAGTTTACTGTGACACTGATGTAATTCACATGTACTCCCAAGACACTAATTTAACAGAAAAACTGAAACTGAGCCATAAAATGATCACTATAGCATTTAAACTCCTGATTTCACAAGTGTAGTCCTAACGGTAAAAGTTAGTAACACTGTAATAGCTGTAATAGATTCACTGAAAAGCAAGGATAAGAGTATTTAAGATGTAAATTTAATTCCAACAATTTTAATTTCTAAAAAATTCCATTTATCATATTGCATAAATTCTGTGCAAGACCTGCTTGGTATTCAAAAAATGAAGCTAGAAGACAGTGATATGATTGATTTCTTTCTTTTTTTCCTTCTCTGCCTAGTAAGAATTAAACAAAAACCTTTTCTTATGAATGAAGGCTGCCTTTACAAATTTTTGAGAAATAATGAGAAACCTGAAAATTGCTGTTTTTAAATCAATCATCTAGAAGAATAACTCCTGGATGCTTCTAATTCTTATTTTTATGTGAAATCATGAATGTTTATGTATTCTGCTACTTGTTCCAAATTCTTCAAAGCAAGAAGTGTAAATGCTTGTGGACCTTTGTCCAATCCTTGATTTTCAAGCAAATTATCCTAAATTCGTATGTTTGCATGTGCGAAATTAGCTGCAGTACAGTCCATTAAAAGACTGGAAACAGTCTTAGCATGACTGGCCATAAACTGGGAGCACTAGGAGATTGCCGGAGGGTATATTGCATGTATTTTTATTGAACAATAGCATCTATATGACTCTGTCTAACCAATCCTTCATAGATGGCAGTTTGTGAGGACAAGGACTATGGTCTTACTCTTGAGAACAGGTCAAAGGTACTGACTGGTTTAGGCTTGGCTTACCTCTGCAGAAGCATAGAAGAGTTGTAGAAGCTTCTGAGGAGCGTGTTGTGACTAAGATAGCTGGTTTTGTTTACTCATATAGTCAGAGAAAGGATAAATCTGCTTAGAGTTTCTCTAGTTGGGTTATTCTTTCTGTTTATATTTTGTTTAATCTTCCATGATAAATCACTTTTGAAAATGTACTTGTCAGAGTTACTGCTTTCAGAAGAGGAGAATATTTAGGTATAGTTACTAATTTAAAATTTACGTATACAGTGGCAAATACTTATTTTATGATTTTTCTTTCATAAAGAAAATTTTCTTTTGAGTGCCCTGCAACAGTAGATATACTATGGAATTGTGTTTGAGTCCTGTTCTCACATCAAGCAGCCTTTTATCTTCTCATTTTGAGTAATAAGGGTAAATTCTCAGTCAACCTGCAAAAGCAGTCTCAATGACTTTAAACATGAAAGAGTTGAACATAGTTTTGAAGGCTTGGAAGAAATTAATATCTATCCCTAATATAGGCCGAAATTATGGAATGTATTTTATTATGTTTTTAATTGTGAGGAGGAGTTGTTTAATTGAAAGTACCAGAGCTTTTATATTCTGGCTGCAAATAGTACCGTACTGGTTCTGTATTCTAGAGGTCGAGCCTTGTGAGCAGGCTAATTTTAACTCAACTGGCTTGAAGATTCTCCTTGGTAGCGTTCATGGATTCACTGTCATAATCCCTAGCTTGCACATGAAGCTCC
Source organism: Falco punctatus (assembly GCF_963210335.1). Taxonomy (NCBI): domain Eukaryota; kingdom Metazoa; phylum Chordata; class Aves; order Falconiformes; family Falconidae; genus Falco; species Falco punctatus. The sequence continues at coordinate 76,637,572 of NC_137583.1, forward strand.
CTCGGTGTTTGATAAAGTTCATAGTTTAATAACATGTCCAGACAAACCAAATATCTCCACTTGAAAGAAATTAAGCAAGGCCAGCGTCCTTCTCAGTAACCATATTCCCCACATTTGCTTAATTTAAATGGAGCTACAGGTGTTGGAGGGTTCATATTTTTGTTGCCTCTAATTGTGCTTATATAAACATCCATATAATAGGTCATAGATAATATATATATATTTAGAATTTTTAAAATTTTGTTTGCATGTGAAATGCAAATAGTTCTCGTTCTGAGAAACATTCTGGAGAAGTTCAAAGCAGAGAACAGGTGATTGATGGGGAGAAGGAAGATGCATATGCTTTTCTACTTACAAGAGAGTCTGGCTTAGGACTGGGAGTATGAGACACTGGTAAGTGCTATTTAGGATTAGTGATTGTTACAGAAGAAAACTGCTCGCTTGACAGTGAGCACTGGATGATGTGAAGTAAATACGGTCACAACATGGTCAAACGATGCCGTGCTCTTTCATAATTTGGTTTAATAGAGTAATCAGTATCTGATACCAGTCATAACCATTCTTGTTCAGTGAGTGACTCTTTCCTTCCTTCTCTTAAATATGCAATAGGCCAGACAGCACTGTGGAGGTCTGTTCTGCACACGTCTGAAGAGGCTGATTAAAGTCTTGTATCTGGTTTCCTATTCCTTACTGGGCTCTTAAGTCAGGTGCTCATGGTATTTACACAATATTCATCTGCAAGGTCTGGATTCAGGGCAAGGCTTGACATGGAAAGAGCACTTGTGTTATTGACAAAAAATTTCTTAGCGCTAGCAGGTGGAGGGCAGACATAGGTTCTTTATGGCTCTGGACTCTTCTTCAGTAGACAGCAAAATTAGATATGGAAAATTGGTACTCTCTCTGAGGAAAGTGAAATTAAGCCAGGAGGCTTTTCAGAAAAAAAACTATGAAGCCTACTGATGAAGAACTGCAAAGGTCAGTCAGGATTAGCTCTTACTGTGGTCCTGGTAGCATGTTACCATCTAAGGAACACTATTGTGACAGGGATTTAGTATGCAGGTGGCATTTTTGTACTTGCTAGTTTTGAATGACCATGTAAAATCTTGCCCCTGCATTGAGATCAGCTCATGAATGAGAAGCTGCTGGAGCTGCACCTGAGCTGTCTGGCAGCGTGACAGTTTAACAGCTGAGCGTGCTTCACAGCTTTAGTGCTGTGTCTCTGCATGGAAGCTGCGTGTAATCCCACTGAGGCAGTTCGGTCCATAGCCTTGGGTTGCTTCCAAATTCCTTGTTGATGCTGGAAAGGAATTGTTTTTCCAAATGATGTGTTCCACAAGTTAGGGCTGACCAAGGCACTACTGGCAGTCACATGAGCTGTTAAACATTCTGCTCTTTCCTTTACCTGCATGTCTGCATTGTAGCAGTGATGTATCTGCCCGGTCACAAAGTCCAACAGGTTGTAAAAACGGCCTCATCATCTTTCAGGAATGTAATCTAAGGCAAGAACATTAGACATGCCCTAGTCTGTTAGACATGTCTGTTTTCTCTCCAAGTAGACCTGAATTGTAGGGACTGTCTTTTCCACTTCCATTTGTTCATTTAGTTAGTTAGTTAGTTTTCTCGGGATCACTCTCTGGGTTCCTGTTGGATCTGGGCTTTATGCTGCCTGTTCCTGTGACTCCGGGCAGCAGGGAGGAGACTTCCTGATGTGGGCAAAACAGTAGCTTGGGACTTGGTGGAGATTTTTGAGAGTATGCGCTGGGATCAGGAGTAAGGGAGAGAAATGGTTTTGAGTTGGGAGCCTGTGCATGAAGGTAGAGGGTTGAGACCAGCAGGGCCAGGAACATGAGTGCATAGTCTTCTCAAGTGCTGAAAACTAGCTGGAGGTTGCAGAAGAGATGGAAAGACAGGTCTGAGCTGCATGGCAATGCTAGGGGTATACAGACAATTCTGTGTTTGCAGCCTTTTGAATGATGGGATGGAAGGGGGGCTGTACACTTTGTAATATTCCAGTGTAATATTTTTTGTATATTTTTACCTTTTATGTCAAATCACTAAATGGTTTGGTCTTAAAGGATAGGCATAATTTTTTTCCTTGTTGGGATCAGCAGTTTTCTTATCGTGGGTAAGGTTGTATGTATAGTCTGGCTAAGAGAGAGCTTTCCTGTGGTGAGTTATAGGCTGTGAAGCAAACTGCATGACACTGCCATCATGGACTGCAAGCATAACCACAACTGTATGCTCACAAACTACATATGAAATACTACCTTTTATTTTTTAAAATGGAAATAAAATATATTTCCTCCATGGGGAGAGAGAACACCTCATACAGGAGAAGTTTAGCATGTATGACAAGTACTTTTTTGGAAAGTGAGCCAGTACTGTGGGAATGAAAGTTTTAGAATCAAATAAAACAATTTTGGAAAAATGAAAAACATCTGATTATATGATTGACATTCTCATGCATAAGCATAGATTAACATGACTAACATAGGAACATAAATATAAGGAAGAAAAAGAAAAAACATGCTATATTGTTTGCATAGTTCATGGGAAAAATTTCAGTAGTTTTCCTCAAGAGCTGCAGACAGAATTTATTGGGGCAGGAAGTTAAAAATCTTGCTTCTGAAATTTTTAAGTTCATCTTGGAGAATCCTGTAGAAGATAAGCAGTGCTAACTTCAGCATTCAACTTTATCTTTTGTATTTGAAATACCAGTATCTGTTACTCTCATCTGTTGAGTTTTTTTTTTTTTTGAGTGAGGTATCTTGTTTACATAAAAGTAATAAAGCACATATAACTATTATACACTAATGCAGAGCAGGAAAGCTTTTGATTAATTTCCTTTCAAAAGTTTAGACCAATGGAGCTCTCCTGGAGTTTGCATAGTGGATAATATGATAATGACTAAGGCAGAAGTTTCGTTACAGGTAGAAAACTAAGATACATTTCAAGGCTTTTGCAAATATCTACAATACCTTTCACCATCAGTTTCAGATGGCAGCAATGTGGTTGGAACTGAAGAGAATAGTTTTGACCGCAACTATGTAAAAAAGAAATTGGAACATGGACTTTCGCGAATATGGCAGGTATGTTTTTTCTTTCTTTTTTTCCTAAATATTTATCTTACACACACCATTACCATCCCAGTATTAATTACAATTATATTTATACTGATCCTCTTTGAGAAATCTCTCCAGGGATTTTGTTTTAAAGTGCTTTGTTTTGAGCTAAATATATCAAAACCATGGAAACGAAATGTCTGTGATTCAGTTGCTACTTGCTGGTTATGCTTAGAAACTCAGGAGAGATACCAAAATATAGAAACAAGACTTTCAGCCTGATTCTGCTTCTCCCAACCTGTGTGCTGTCCCACAAGCTATTTTCTTCTCATGTTCTTTTTTCTGTTAGCACAGTCATACTGCTTTATGTTTCTGGTATAAACATAGCTATGGAGAACCTGAAGTCTTGCAAACCTGCCTGGTTTCACAGTATTCCTGGTCTGACTGCTGGATCAGTTTGATGTGCAGTGAGACCCCAAATGTATGATGAAAAAGCAGTAAACCTTTTACATGGCTGAATTGTAATCCAGAGCTCTGTTTTTGGAGTGACAATAAAGCATCTAGGATTGACCTTGTCTTACAGAATGTTAAAGAAACTGATTGTAATATTATTATAGAAGGTCAGTGAGAAATCATTCATGTTACAGAAAGTGGAGTTCTACTCTAAATCTCAAAAAGAAGTAATAAGTGTAAACAAACTAAAAAGTGCTAATGAACCAGGTAGCTGAGCCTTCACCTTTTTGCCCCTAGTGTATTAAGTATGTAAAAACTCATTTGTGTTTTGTAGGATGTTCAACTGAAAGTGAAAACATATCTTCTGGGAACAGATCTGTCTAACTTCAAATATGATGACTTCATATTTGTACTTGATGTTATCAGCAGGTATACCGATATGGTCATAAGATCACTTAATAGATGTGCACAAACTTGAGCTCTGATAAGACAGCACAGTTGCTTAAGACTGATGTTTACATCCTGAGGCCAACCTTGTTCATATCTACTGATAGTTTGAAGAACACTTCTTTACGTGGGAGTTTATGAGGATGTATTTGGAAGAGGTAGCTTTGCTGCTGCTCAAGTTGCACTTAAGTGCTATATGATTTCGGTGTTGTCCACCTTTAAGGTTGCAGATGTGCAGATCTGACAATTTTGATGTTTCTAAAAGCTTTTAAAGGCACTTTTTGTCAAGAGCAGTAAAATCCTGTGCTACTGCTAACCTGTACAGTATTATATCCTTCTGTTTTCATAATAAAATGATGGATTCAGGCTAAGCTGTACAACTTGCCCTGATGAGATCTCAAAAAGCCATTTATTTTGCTTATGATTCTTTTTCTCTATGTGTATGGGACACTGTGATAGGAATTGGAGGAAAGAAACTTGGACTTTTGTGGAGTGAGTGAAGTGTTTGCAACTTAATGTTGATGCTCTGCTTTTATGGAGATACATGTATGCTCATGGTAGTGATTGAGGCTTGTTACTCAGGTTGGAACAGCAGTATTATTAAATAGTTCTAAACTTTGTTTTATTGTTATAGGCTGATGCAAGTTGGAGAAGAATTTTGTGGCAGTAAGTCTGAAGTTTTGCAAGAATCTATCAGAAAACAAAGTGTTAATTATTTCAAAACATACCACAGGTGAGACTAATGTGCAGTGGATGAATCTAATGGCATTTATTTTTGTTGGGTTTAACTTTAAATGCTTTCCAAAGGAATTCCACCGCATAATGTTCCTGCTTTAAGGTTGCTAGATAGTGGAATATGTTTCATGATGAGACTAGGTCTCTGAACCTTGGACAAGGGGAGAGGGTATAGAAGCCTTTGCATCCACTGTGGTTGTGGAAAATTTATTCTGCAGCAGGCAAGCCAGATAAAGATCAAAAATTTTGTGTACAATTTCAGTGTTTTTTCAGGTTCCTCTCAAGCTGTCTCCTGGGATTCTGAGGATGAATGCATCTGAAGCCCATAGTTCGTAGCAAAATTGTTGCTGCTTTTTCTGTGCCATTACATAAAAAGGGCTGATCATGTGTATCTATGAATTTTTTTTTTCAATATGCAGTTTTGTCTTAATCAAATTAGAAGTCTAGCACTGAGTCCGTCTTTTTCAGTTGTGTTTTCATAGTTTTTTCATTGGCAGTATCTGATTATGTTTCAGCCTACTATCATATCTGAGGCCAGTCATATATGCTGTCATGTGCAGGTAGTCTCTGACCTGAGATATGATATATAGCCATGACAGCTTCAAGACTTGTCTGTTTTAATTGTTTTGATTTCTCATTTTGGTTTGGATGATTGACAACTCTTTCATTCTAGCTATCTAGCATTTATCTTCTTTCTGGGTGTAAAAAGCTAGGAAAATATGAAAAGAAATACAGCATTCCTTGCTCTAAGAAACTCACACTTTTCCAGTCCTGATCTGTTGTATGGGAGCTGTCATATAACTAATACATCCAAACCCATTTGGTTTGAGACTTTCTGTCTAAAATTCGTAAATTATGAAAATCACGTCAGGAGAACATGAGACAGCATCTAAATTTGGAAGCTTAGAGCATGTTTGGAATTTCTTCCAGCTGTGGTAGTTTGTAGCTGGGATTTCCTTTTGGACACTTGATGAAGACCTCGGTTCCAATTGTCTGAAAAGCTTGAGCCTTAATCGGATGCACATTATGTCTTGTCAGGAGAAGAGTTGATTAAAGTGTCTTGCCACCTATCTTTATTTCTTGAAAGCATTTCCAGACTCCGAACTGAATTGGAAACTGAGCTTACAGCTCTGTGTTCGGAAGGGCTGTTTTGGTCTACCTAAGTCTTGTACTACACTGACTTACCACATAATACCCCATTTGGTTAAGTAAACATAGTTTTGACCATTATAGTTTTGCTTATGTTTAAATGACCTATTTAATAGCTTAGGGAATCATATTAATCAATTTTCTGAATTATCTTTGAATAAAGTAAAGATTAAGGAACATTGATGGGTATATGTTTAGAATTAATATATTTTTTAAAATAACTTGTGTTTTTTATTAAGGTAATGCTTTTTGTAATTCTTGTAAAAATAAAAGGAAATACTTGATATGACTCAAATTATGTGAACCTTTTAATACTTTTTGTGTTTTATGCTGTGTGGGTATTGTGAAGATTAATTGGCTGATGTTTTCATCCTCAGAAGGAAAAATATAAACAAATTTATTTCCCAGCTATATCCCTCAGGTTGATTTATATAAAGAGATGTAAGCGTCTTGCCTTAAGGATTCTTTAGTACATAAAAGCTACATAGAGCTGAAATGCTCAGATTCGAGGAGTAATCAGTTCTTTGATCTTGTAATTTGACATACGGGGCATGCTGGGTGGTGTGGTTTTTGTAGAGAACTGCCAACAGAGAATGCATTCAAATGAACTGGTCGTGTAATTCAAAAAGTGTGGAAGAGCATACATGAAGTCTTTTTTGGGTAAAAGTTGATTATTTGCAAAAATTAGAATGAGCTTTTGGCAGACAACATCAGTCTTTGGACAACAATTTTTGGAATGCAATTTACTTTTTGTTCCAATATGATTGTAAAAAAGGTGTGTTTGATCACTAAACCTTTTCAGAAAATGAATGCATCAGACCTTCCCTGTGTGCCCCTTTCCAGACTTGTATGCTGGTGAAAATGAATGGCATTTTTCCAAGTACTTTGTCAGTGCCTTGATTTCAGTTTTGAAATGATACAAAAATTGGTGCTGCGTTGCTTTTAAATGTGTGCTTTTCTATGACTCTTTCTCCTTGGTTTTCCTCTCAAAGAATTTTAATCCATAATGCTGTTTTTTCACAGCATCTCTTATCTGTTGTTTCTGTTGGCTTTACTGTGAGAAGATCTGCAAACTATGGGTACTTAGTGCCGTGAAAATAGCCCTTGAAGCCTATTTGCATTTAACTGGTGAATTTAAATAGAGAAAGAAAACTGTAGTCATAATTCAACACATTACTCATCTTGCTGAGGCAAGAAAATTTTAATTGTAGTGGTAATAATAGTTTGTTGATTACTGAAATAGTGGTATTTCTAGAACATTTTACTGCCTAATTAGAAACCCAGTGCATAATTTACCAACTGATACTTGTTAAACAAAACAATATTTCAAATATTAAAAAAAAAAAGATACAGCAGTGTGATCTCAATAAACACTCATTGCTGTCTTTTCCTGTATGAGTTCCTGCTTATGGGGCAAAAAGACTTAATAAAGGTATTTCTGCATATGGCTGAACAGAGGCTTTTCTGATGATTAAAAACATAACAGAAACAATGCAGAGATGTAATGGCTCGATTATCTTTCCCTAGTAACACTTTCTATATTAGTACCAAGGTAAAGTTAAGCTATTAAGAAAAATATAGCGTAAGAGATTAATAGACATTTAACTTTTTTCTTCTCTAAAAAGTTGAGAAATCTGTAGAACATTAATTCTTTCTACTTCCCTTTGCTACCTGTTGGCTTCAGTGTGTTTGAAAGAAGCATCTGTCTTGTGTGGGCTTACAGAAGCTGTTGTGCTGTTAATAAAGTGTATATATTATTTTGCTTTCTATGGTTTACATAGAGGAAGAAAGGTCAGTATTGCTGCATAATCATAGATGTTCCACTATAATTTCTATTGGCTTTGACAGAAAAATTTGTTTCCAAATTTTGGAGATGGACATTCTTAAAGAATTTCTCCAGAAGTGTCATAAAACATAACTGTATTAGTAGCTACAGCTTTTAAGTGGTCTGCCAGTTGAAAAAATGAGTTAAATATCTTTTTCAGAGTGTGACTTTTTAAACAGTTTTTGAAGGCGTTTCTCACTGAATAAGTTAGATAATTGTCTACTTCCTGATGTACTCTTGCTGCCAATTAAAAGTATTAATTTGTTCATTTCAGAACCCGTCTAGAAGAATTAAGAATGTTTCTGGAGAATGAGACCTGGGAACTTTGTCCCGTTAAATCAAGCTTTAGTATTCTGCAGCTTCATGTACGTTCTATGAATAACACATACAAATGTATTAATACTTCAATAGCTAAGAGTCCAGATGTTCTGAGTAGTAGTAAGATCGATGAACTACTGTGCAAATGCTTTTATTGGCTGCTAAACCCCCCCTAAATTTTACTTCATAATAATTGGAAACTTAAGGTTCAAATGCTTTTAAAACAGTAGTGTTCTTGTTTCAGGCAGGTAGAAGTTTACAGAAGATGCTAGAGTTGTAAGCGTAATGTTAGTCTTTTCGTGTTTTAATGTGCTGTTACTGTGTCAGTTTTTCCATTTCTAAATTATTTATCTGAAAGTAAGATGCTAAAAGATGAGTACCTAAAAGTAGTCACAGGAGCGCTCACTAGCTTCTACCAATTTTGGCATCTGTTTATGGAAATATGGATAATAGTGGCTCTTTTGGAAAGGAAAAAAAGAAAGTTAATTCTTCTGTGCTCAAGTTCAACTGGAAGGTCAAGTTCAACTTCAGTGGTCAAGTTCACGTGCTGTCCTAAAGTGATTTTTGTGAATTTTAGCACATAGTGGATGAATTTCACCTGTCTTGCCAAATGAAACATGGGTGCCTTTGATTCAAGCTATCACTAAAGTACAAAAATGGATATAGCCAAGCAATCTCAAGCAAAAGATAATATTGCAGTCTTTGTAGAATTAACTATAAAAATAAGCAAGAAGCTACTGGGACAGTAATAGCACAGAGGGAAAAGGAAGGAGGGCCCTTCAATAGCATCCAGTAGCAAAAGAAATAAGATTTTTAATAGGGAAATGGGATTATAGATCCATACATACTGCTGAAGGCACTGGATCAGTAGAAAACGGCAGAAAGTAACATTTATTTAAATAAACAAATCTAACCTTGCAGTCCTTTTAGCTTTATACATTTTGATCTTTAAACCTTTAGATAAATGGTAACATACATTTTGCCGTTTATGAAGATCAATAGCTAGAGCTTAATATATAAAAATATGTCAACTGAGGTAAGGTTTTTAGAAAAAAGAAGTCTAAACCCATACCTTATGTGCCCTACTTAGTCTGTATGTTTGCAAAAGTCTGTGCACTCAGCCATCAGAAACTGTGTGAAATGGGTTTGAAAAGGAGTAAGTTTTGAAAAGAACTTTTTAAAAATAAAATATTATGAAAAAAATCAGCTTTAGTAAATTACATGGTAACTTGTATAAAGAAAACTACATTTTTGGATAGAATTCAGGTTTAGTTCTGTCTCCTAATTTCTGTGAAATAAAAAACCCACTTAGTTTTTACATAGTTCTAGACAGCGAGTATTTTCAGATGTATTGCATGCTATAACCAAAACCTGCTAAAATTAGAAAGACAAGCAGTATAAGATTGCCAGTCTCAAGGTTAACATGAGCCAATGTGAAAAGCGTGTTTAAATAAACAGCAAGCTTTGACTGAAAGTTTTCATATCAGGTTAATTGTCCACAAGTTTGTTATTTCCTGTTTTTATGGGACTGGAGTCATAATAATACTGTCTTGTTGATGATTAAAATTGTACTTTATTTCTATTAACAGGAATTTAAATTCATGGAGCAGTCACGTTCCCCATCTGTGTCACCTAGTAAGCAGCCTGCTTCAGCAATTTCAACAACAGTAACATTATTTGAGCAGTACTGTAATGGAGGAAACCCATTTGAAATTCAGGCCGAGAGCAAAGATGATGAGACAGAAGATGTGTTAGCTTCCAATGGGGTATGGAGTGTTTCAGAAAAGAAAAAAAAAAAAGGCATATCTTGCTGTCAGTTAAATGATTTATTTTGTCTATCAATGATGGCAAAATGTCTTGGTATGGGGATCAGTTAACTGCAGTACTGTGTAAAATCTCAAGCCACTTTACTCCTTTAATTAGGTAGGTTGCTTTGCTTTTAACAGTGCCAGAAAGCCAGGCATCCTGTTTAAAGTTGTTTGTTTTGCAGTGGATCAATATTTTTTTTTTGTTCACTGAAGTCAAGTGTTCTGGAAAGCTAGCAAGACATGTTCCCCTAAATTAGTAATTTTCCAGGGGTTTAAGTTAGCTTTCTTTGTGAAAGAAATTTTGTCATTTTAGGACTGGCTTTCTGGCTTCTTTGAAAAGAATCATAGTGGGTTTGCTCCTTCTGTTGTGTTTATTCACACTTAAGAGATTTATTTACCTTGGATTGTCTAATGTTAGGCAGTTTTAAATTGTTATTTAAATGCTTGGGACACTCACTTTGCGATGGGATGTATTATAAAGCTAAACAATAACTGTATATTTCTTTTTTTCAGGATTCTGTCAAAATCTAGCAGTGATCAAATGTGTTTTAATGAAAATTTTGTCTTGAATGCTACATTAGCATATTTTCTTTTGCTTTTGTTTATCCGTTTGATGAATAATACTTCCTTGGGCTTTGTTTTTGTGATAAAGTTGGGGTTTGTTTTTTTTTTTTTTTTGTTTAATGTTAATTAATCCAGACATCACACTGATGGCTTTCTGGTTTTCAGCTTCATCTTTCTTGCTTTCCCTCTGGAAATTAAGTTGCAAAGCAGCTTGATCTCTATCACACACACCTGAGTGTCATGCTGCAGCGCCTTTCCTCCCGTGGGCGATGCTGCAGTCTCTTTCCTACTGTGTCACTTGAAGAGGAAATGCAGTTGATTGGCATAAAATATTGTTGCATTGTGCTTAAAGGGTGTGCTGCAGAGGCAGTTTCTTGCTGGTAGTTCTTCCCCTGTCAAGTTATACAGCAGAATGTACGTCCTGCCTTTTCATATCAGTAAACTGAGAAGAGTTTCATGATTATCACTGTTAGTCATGTGTAGACTCCAAATGAGCATGTTAAGCAAAGATTAATGCACTGCAGGGCATGCTGAAAACTGCAGAATTCCATGGTACTTTGTAGAAAACCATTCTGAAACAAATCTTTGGGGAGTCTGGGCAACCAGTTTGGCACGTATTTGCTAAAATGATCCTTAGTGAAGTAAAGATTAATGGTGATACCAATAATAATTTTGAGGTTTTCAAAATGAAAGCTGAAGAGTTCATTTCAGACTTTTGTATCTGCTGGTGAGTAGTTTTATTGGGGTTTTTTAAGATTTGTCTGAAGGAAAAGGACTAGAAAATTAACAACTCTGGGGGTTTTTTTGTGTGTTGGTTGTTTTTTTTCCCTTCAAGACAGCTTTCTTTTGAAAGTTTGACTCTAACAAAGGTACAGAGCCATCATGACCTTCACTGTGAGTGCAGATATAAGTCTTAAATATTGTAGGATTTTTTTTGCCACCATTTGCATGTAGAATAATTATGAAGGTGTGAAATTATTTTCCAAAGATGATATTAACTGGGGCTACTGAGACTGGATAAGATCTCAAGAACAAAAAGGAATAATTTTTGGAACATAGAAAGTAAAATTTAAATGACATTGACTTCCTCTGCATGAAGCTTTTGCTTCTATAATCATGAAGTCATTTGATGAAAAAATTAGGTAGCAATGCTGATGAACGTGTTGGAGATACTATTTTGTTGGATTTTGTCAGCGTGAAGTGTCACATGCTGCTGCCAAGCAGACTGCTATCAGTAATACAGTCTTCTGTCTTCAGTTGTATTTTTTTACCTCTTTTCTCCAATGATGAACCTATTTGAAGAAATGATAGAGCTTAAAGGCAAAAAAAAAAAAAAAGCTTTAGCTTTTTGTACAAATATAGTGTTTGGAGTACAAACTGCATGCAGTGATAGTTACACAGGAATTGTCATATTATGCAAGACCAGCGGTGGTTCTCTTAACAGCATCCCATTTCTGGTAGTGGCTAGCACAACACTGCGGGCTCATGAGAGATAATCTTTCCTGCAGGTCTTACTAGGTTACTTGATAACCTGCATGAGTTACAAACTGTAACTGCGTGGGCAGGTTTTCCTCTATTTGTTACAGAATTCTATTGAGAAAAAGTCAAAGAAACCACCCCCACCCCAGAACTACCTTCTTTATTGTAATGGAGTAACATCATTATCCAGGAATTTATGAGTTGCCTCGTTACCTCAGGGAGTCAATTAATTTGACTGTCCAATCATCCTGGGGTGAAAATGTCTTTTTATTCTGAATTTGTCTCAAGCCATTGGAAAAAGTATCTGTATGTAAAGGTAACAGTTTTCATACTGGTTGTTCACTGCTGTCTGTTTTTTGAAGGTGTGTGAGGCTCAGTCCTAGCTTCAGACGGTAAGCATTAGTTCGTCGGTAAAGGATTGCCTCGTGCTTTGCGTGTCGGTGCTGCTGTTGCTGCAATCACCGTGGTGGCAATGGGGTTATAGTGAATCACTGTCAGGATGCTATATGCCTTCTCTAGTGGCCCTGAGAGCAGCTGCCTCAGCGGTTCAGCAGTGGCAAGCTGTGGTTTTGGTGAAACAGGCTAGAGGGAGTCACGATCCCATGAATTAGCAGTAGGCTGATATGTCACACGTGTAGCAAAGTCCGTGTTGTGGTTTCCCTGTCTTTAATTTTGGTCAGTGTTCCATTTGGTAGGCATGCACATTGTCAAGGACTTTCAAGGCTGGCTGCACTGTCCTCTTTTTCAAAGCTGTGTGCCAATTTAGTTTTCTGTATTAATGAAATCTTAACATCTAAAATTTATAAAATATGACTTTGTGCCTGGTGAAGAACTGTAATGAATTTTGGCTATCCTTTGACACCAGAGGGACAGAGTGTTCTGTGTGGAAAAAGTGAAATACCAAAGATATGATGCATTATGCATGTTTCCTGTGAAATATAGGTTAGATTTACAGTCATTATAAAATAGGCTTTTTTAACCTTAAATGTAGTGGTGTTTGGAGGACTCAGGAATCACGTATAAAACTTTTTTTTAACTAAAACGTAAAGTTAAGTTTTAGTTTCTCGGTGTAATTTCAAATTGATTATGGAGGATGATGCTTTTGATTTTTCTTCCCTCCTTGTGGAAATCAGTTGTGCTGAGTATTTCCTTTGTCTGAAGTGTTTCTAGCAACACCATATATAAAGAGGTTTATTCCATATGATAATTTGACTTTAATGCATTGGAAAATGGGAACTAACTGCTTTTAATATAGAAAGATGTTAAGTAAATCTGAAGAACCATATTGAGTATGGATGAGGATGTTCAACAATGCCAAGAAATCACTTGGTTTTCATCAGTGTATTTGGCTGTTAACTCAGTCGCTGGAAGGATAAAATCCTTTCCAAAATCTTTGTGAGCCAGGGAAGTATTATGTGCATTTACATCAAGAATTAAGACACAGGACAGGTTACTTAATTTGACAGTAGTTGTACAAGACATCTGGCCTGGCTGGTATTAGAACCAAGGTTTCTTGTGACCCAAGTGAGTGTACTCTATAGGTGACCATCCTACCCTCCCTTTTCACATTTTTCATCTCCTCTCTCCATTACCGGCTCCTCCAAAGTACTGACACATAGAAAGATCTCTTATTTAAAAACAAAGTTAATCCCATCTTTGGTTTTCCTTTGCATAGAACGAAAAATAACTTGCTTAGGTAATGTGGGATGAAATTTCTACAAAAGTTTTATCTTTCAGTTTCTTGACTGACCAGTTAAGGTGGAGGCATGTTTTAGCACTCAAAATCAAAATTATTTCATATGAAGGTTGCAAAATTTTGTTTTCAGAGAATGCAGGCATGTTTCCAGGTATTTCAAGAAATGGCATGACAAGGACATAAGTAATTGATTTACTTGTCAAATGATCTGTAGCACGGTAAGAACTGTCAGAATATCTTCTGATAATTTTAAAGTCTTTTAAACTGCTTAGTTGTTCTAGTTCTGGACAACTGAAAATAGGCCTCTGGATCCAGTCACCTCAGCTCTGTATCTTGAGCTCCAGTGAGTTACTTTATGTCCCTTTTCTGTAGCTCCCTAAAATGTCTTTGTGATACAGTTAATGTACAGTTTTCTAACACCCTTCAACTTCGAATCTTACAACTGCCCTACAGGCTTGCTTGGGTGGATTGTCTAAACACTTGTGACCTGAGCATTGCTCCTGAATTCCTTTTAGGCACTTTAAAATTTTTCTGCAGACTGTGCGTATTCAAAATGCATGTGTAAACTCTCTTTAGATTGAGGTCACTATTTAATGGTTGTGATTTGCTTACTGCATACCTTAAAATGCAGATATTTTTATATCATTAAATAAATTTTCCAGTTTATTAATGGCATTAGGTTGAGGAGACTTAATAAAATATTTTTCCACGTAAAAACCATTTTTCTCAAAATTCTCTTAATCTATGATGTTATGACAGTTAATATGTCAACTGTCAGATTCATATATCAATATGAATTGTAGTTAACAGTTTGTAGTCAATTTATCATTTTACTGTCACTGGATTTAAAATTTTAATTTTTATTTAAATATTTGTTTTATTTAAATAAAATTTAATTATTACATTTTGATAAAATAATAATAAAATTTAAATTGGCATGTCATTTATTATATATTAACGCCTAATAAGTGAGGGTAATTCTCCATGCTGATGTTCCAGCCAAGTTAGTTAAACTATGACTCTCTTTGTTCTAAATCAATCCTGAACTCAATTCATTTTTGAAAGAAATTAAGCTGCTTTTGTTATAGCTTTCCTTTGTCTGGAATGTTCATGAGGCAGAAATTTTGCCTGTGAAATACTAATGATCAGAACATTACTTTTTTGTCTGTCTCATACTACGTTCTTTTTTCCATTCGAGCTGTTTTTCTTTGAATTTGTTTGTACTGTGGGCTTCTTGCTTTTGTAGTGCTAGGCTTTAAATGTCTCCATAGCTTGGGGCTGTGGCCCAGAACTGCCATGCATGACTGAAAAAAATGTATTTCCTAGTGTATTTTGGGTGATTGAGACACAGTTTTCCCCACTGGAGAGCAGTTGTATCCTTTAAACCCCTGCCATTTCTTAAGGATCCTGGAACCAGACTGTTTTTGTCATATGTGTTATTATTGACTTCTTGGATAAAATGGCTTCAGAGCAGTGTACACGTTAAGGAAAATGTAAAAGAAAAAGTATTGTGGTCTCTTTTCAAGTGCAAGTGCATTCTGGAGCCTGACGGATATGCTTGATGTTGTGATAGCTCTGTAGGTGTTCAGAAAAAAGGGTTGTATCACAGAGCATCAAGTATTTATTTTCCTTTAATCATTTCTGGGTTAAGAAATTTACTTTGTGAAAAAAAATTTTCATTATTTATATGAAGCATCTAAAGTGCCTATACTACAGAGCACTCTAGAACACTGGGACATTTGATTGACATTAAATATTGCTTTTAATTGGAGTGAAAAAGACTGCACATTTCAGGTGTTTTAAAGAAAAATATTCCCAGTTTTACACTGCTAATATGTAAATGTGGCTTCCTAATTATAAAAAGCATTTATTGTCTGTATTTGTGAATAGTATTTCTCCACATAACTCATACTCTAACAATAATAACTCGTCTACCATGCTGTAGCCAGTGTTGCTCATTTTTTTTCCAGGCATCACTTGTTAGGTTCAAACCTTCCATCCTTAAATTGAAAATAATTCTCCTGAAATCACTGAAATGCAATTCAACAGTTGAACAGAGTGAAACAGTTTCAAAAAATCAAAAATGCAGCTGAATGTTTGGAGGTAGTAGTTCTCTGTAACTACTTCTTGTTTTCAAAAGATGCAGTTAACATCAAATGTTCATCAGTATAAGAAGGCATGTCTCAGGGTGGGTATGCATATTTAATTTATCTATGCATTTACATTTTTCATAGGGCTATTCTGGAATTATTTGTGTTATTGTAACAAATGAAACAAACAGTGCATTGGGCTTTCTTCCATCAAAGAGTAGTTGTTTCACTGATAGTTAGATAAATATTTCAAATATCAGGACTTCGTGCCTTTAACCTAGATAAAGATGGCATATGTTTCAAAACCAAGAACCCGCAAACGCAAATAAATACAAGCGTGCCCCAAACACCTCATCATTTTTTTTGAGAAAGCAAGAGGGGAAAAAAAATAAAAATACTTTTAATCTAGCCCCCACTGATACAGTTGAGTTATATCATTGGAGTGTTTCTTAGTAGTGTGCTGTGTTTTGGGGTTTTGTTTTAGTTTTTATTTTCCTCTATGAGGAAAGGTTTATCAGTTTGGTTGCAGAATCCTGTTCCATGCTTGCTCTGCAGTTACTGTTTGTTCCATGTACAGTGCGAAGTTTCTATGTATAGAACATACAGGTATATAAAAGTAACTCTTCTTGATGTAGATAGAACAGGATACAGTTGAAGAAAATAAGTGCAGAAAAATTAGTGAGAAAAATTTACATGGTAATAGCAGCCATGTAAAATACACTTCTGTAGTAGCATTTGACTGCTTATTATTTTCTTGAAGTGTTTGTGCTTAGTCAGAATCTCATTGGTCTCTAACAGATTAAGTGGTTGAAAGACTCTAGTAGAAATGTCTTTTGAAGTACTAAAATCAGTTTTACAAACAACTGCAAGTCAGTGTTTTGGTGGTGTGTTTTATAAATGTGTACAATGTAAGAATTTTCCTGAAGCAATAGTTCAGTCCTTCTTGCATTAATAGTTAAGATTGTGTGGTGCGATGTTTTTTTGGTTTATTGCCACCATAAGGATAAATGTTGAGGTTGTATTACTGTTTTTTTCAGATTGTAAAGCAAATAATAAAAGCTCAGATACGTGGGTACTTGATACAGCAACAAGAAAGGAAGAAAAAATATCAGTGGCTGGGAGAAATAAGGTGTTGCAAATATCTACTCTTAATCAACATCTGAGAATAAAGTTTGTTTAGAAATGCACTTACAAATGGCTTTGTGTAATTCGCCTGCTGCATTTTTAATGAACATTGTTGGCAGCCTTTCAACCAGCAGAGTTATTTGTATCCCGATCGAAGTAAAAGCCAGGAAGTGACCAAACTGCTGTGTTACATGGGTGACAATGATACAAGGAAAATAATGGCAGTCAATGTCTTCCTTTTTTTTTTTTAACAGTATGAGTCAGATGAACAAGAAAAAAGTGCATATCAAGAGTATGACAGTGACAGTGATGTACCTGAAGAGCTGAAAAGAGATTATGTGGATGAGCAGACAGGAGATGCCCCTGTGAAAAGGTAAGTAGACTGTGTGAATCCTTGGTCTCATTTACATGCTTTTCCTCTCAATACTCTAATTAGTTAATTTTCTGTTTAGTCTATGCTCTATGACAATGGAATAATAATCAAATAATCTTTATGCTACCTGCACAGTTAGAAAGGCTCAGCACTTAAATCTCTGGAATGGGAAGGAATGTTAAACTGCACATCATTATTGCAGAAAAACTTTAGAAAGCAAAGTTTTGAAGGAGGATAAAAGTTTTCTGAAGCAGATAGTGGAAAACTGATTAGCAAGTATTAGATGTTAAGGTTCTTCTGGAACCGCTGTTGTGCATACTTATCATTTCTATTGTGTCAAAAGCAGTTGTTTGCAGACAAATGGTTTGAGGCTTGGGCTTCTGCTTTTGCAGAACACCAATAAACTTTTACAGATCAAAAAAACCCCCTAAATTCTTCCATAGCTTGAAGGCTAGTAATTTTGAATTTTAAATTCTCTTTTTCTTTAACAATATGTATATGTGTGTGTGTATACACACACACACACAGAGATACACACATAGGTATATATGAATATACATATTCTATTTTGATGAATATATATAAAAAATATATATATTCGTATAAACTAAAGCCAACTCTGTAGCCTTTAAAAGGATCTGAAATACAAATTTCTGTCTAGGACACTGTACTGCTTAGATGTATGTCCATTCAGGCTTTGTGAAGCAGGCTAATATTTGTATGTAGAAGACTGCAGAAGTAGAAAGCCATCACTTGGGTCAAAGCAGAGGAATTTTAAATTTTTTTTTACAAAATAATTCTTTAAGATAAAATATCGTTAGCATGATTTCATAAGATACATCACATAAACTACTTCATTTCAAAGAAGTGATGGAAATACTGATTAAAATGACTTAATTAAAACAAACCACAGTCACTGTCCATAGCTTTGTGCTGTGAAATTGAAGCATTCTGAATTTTTGGAAGAATATAATTTTGCAGAAGCTGGCGGAAGGTTTCTCTTATAGAATCATCAAATATCTCAAGCTGGAAGGGACCCATAAGGGTCATTGAGTCCAGCTCCATGCTTCTTGCAGTACTACACCTTATTAAAAAAATTAATGTTTTCTTAGTTTTATCTTCCTCAAAATTGTTGCCATCTCCAAGTAGTCATTTTCAGCTGTAGCTTACTAGTCTGCCCCGTTTTGTTGTGGCTTGAATTGTTTTCCTTTTCTTTACTTAATAAATTAAGTTGAGTCAGAGTGGTTAAAATGATTGCAGAGGCCAGACAGAGGCCTGCAGAACTCAAGCATTGGAATAGAACTCAGAAACTCCTTTCTCTAGCACAATTTTGTGTAAATTAGACCAGGCTTCTCTCTTTAAATATTAGATTCCTAGCCCAGTTATGCTTTGGCATAAATAAAATTCTGCACTGGAAGACATACTGTCATGGGAAAGAAGCGGGGAGGAAGGATTTCTTTTCTACTAAATTTTATTTGTATGTCTAAATATAATAGGCAGTGACGTCTGGTATATTTTGTTTTGTTTAAAGTGTTTCTCGAGAAACTCTGAGGAGCAGAAAGAGATCGGATTATAACCTCAATAAAGTGAATGCACCTATCCTAACAAACACTACGCTGAATGTAATAAGACTTGTTGGTACGTAGAACAATTGTAGTATTTTGTATGTGTTTTTTACTTTAATGCAAGCCTATGGATTATAGCATATATGTTAAATGAATTTTAAGGCTTTTAAAAATAAACCTACCTGGGTTCTATTTCCACTCTTCAAAAATGTTAATAAAATAGAAATAAAGCACTAAGCAAAAATTTGTTTTAATCAAATAGAGAAATTTGGTCATATCTTGTAAGTTACTTTTACTTTGAAAATTAATCTGCAGGCTTATGTTGATTTTAACCAATAATTGTGGATTATTTCTCTAAAAGATTGAATGTGTAAAAATAGTGGAGATAAACCATTAATCTGTTTCTTTTCTATGTTGCTAATATGTCTGGGTGGATTAAATGCTTCATTTTAAAGTAGTATAGTTAAAAAAGTAAGAACTTAAAGACTGGGGGGTTTTGCCTTTTCATTACTCAAATTCTCACATCCAGAATAACTATTTTTACTACATGGTAGACAACTAGAAGAAAAGTGCCCTCCCATATTGGTAATTTCAGTAATTGGAATGGATCCTAGTAGTCCCCAGAGAGTTTAGGGAATCTTTGACCTTGGTGATGATCGAGACATGACTGGGCAAGCCCATGAGCAGCCTCATCTCCTTAGACCTGCTCTAAGCAAGAGGTTGTACTAGGTGACATCTAGAGGTCCTTTCTAGTCAAAAGTTCTCTATGAAAACACTACCCTCCAATTCTAGGTGTAATGGGATTGATTTTCTGTGATTGTGACATCCATTTGATTTTCTAGATACTTGTATGACAGTAATTTTCTGCTACTGACTTTAGTTTTATTTCTAGAGAAGGAGAAGTAGTTACCTAAATTTATCCGATTAGGCAGAAGGGAGAGGAATTCTGTGTGTGTTATATTAATTAAGTTTGTCTTCAATGTTTATGTGATTGGAAATTATTGTGGTACTTCAGAGCAAGCTGTTCTTAAAAAACACTGCTCTGACACATGGTTAGTACCTTTTGCTGTCTTAGAGGGCAGTTTAAATCAGAAATTAATTTTCTAAACTTTTTTACAGCTTTTTTCCCTCTAGGAGCATCTAAAATATAGACCTGAATTAAGCACTGAGATTATTCTGTCATAAAATTTCTGATACTGATCTGTGAGTTAGGTTGGAGAGAGATGTTTGCTACCTTTTTGTATAAGGTTTTGTTCTAAGAAAATTTAAGACCGAATCTAGAAATCACACGTGGCCCTTTCATGCAAACCACTTGGTCGTCCCCCAGCCTCTGCCCCTGCCCCCCTGCCCTAACAGTGTATGATTAGGTGGAGCTGTAATTCTAGTTTTCCAGTTTTACATATGGAGTCTTTTTATTTGTGGACTCTGGCCATAACTCCAAACTTAAACATTATTTTCAAAGCTCATATATGTGCTTTTATCCCCTTCCGGAATTACATTTATTATTCATTTTTTCTGCTATTGGGATTGTTTCATATTGTTTCTGTAATGAGTGATAATAGCATTATTTAGAACATGGAATTGGAAAGTGACCTCCTGCAGCCCCTGCTACAGGAAGATGTGGCACTTTAGTACTGCCTCTAAATACGCCTGTTTTGAGCTCCAGCTTAAACATACTTCTGTTTTGTTCCCACCACACTATCTAACAGGAATTCTATTCCATAAGCCTTATCAACCTAATAGTAAAAATAAATAAATAAATAAAATTATCCACCTGTTTTTACTCTTCTCTTTAACAGATCGTCTTGTTCTTTCATGCATACTGCTCTGCTGTTTTTACAGAAAGCAATCCTATTTATTCTCAGTCTTTGATTTGCTAAATGAAATGTGCCAAGCTTTTTAGTATCCTCTGTATTTATCTGCCAGAAGCTCAAGTCCCCTACTTTCTTACCAGTTCTTTTTCTGCTTTTGTTATAGACTTAACCAAAATCTTGTGCAATACTTTGGATGAGATCTCACTGCATTGTGTCACTGTTGTATCACACATCTTGGGCACAGGTTGCCTCCCTTTTGCACCTCTTTGGATTTCTCACAGCTTCCTTGTACTGGCAGCTCAGTCCATCTGTAATGAGCTTGTACTGCCAGCAGGTCCTTCACTTTCCCAGTTTTTTCCAAGGGATAAGCTGCTAGTTTATAGACGCATGTTTTCAATTAATTGGTCCCCAAATGCATGGCTTTACATTTTGTAGTACTGAATTTCATCCAATTGTTATTACAGCAGTCATCAAAGTCCTTCAGTTCCTCCTGTACATTATGTCAAACCTTTTCTGTTTGGTGGTGCCTCCTTATGTTTTTCCATTATCAAGCTTTTATTTTTGTGCCATTTCGAGTCATTCATGAAAATACAAAAGAGGTCAGTTGCTGGGAACTCCACTAGTTCCTTTTCGAGATACCTCCCTTTTCAACACCCTCCATTCTGTCTTCTCTTTAATTTACTAATTTAAAATTTTCTTTTTAATTTTACTAATAAAAATTTAATTTTTACTCAGTAATTTAAAAAATTCTAACTTCACTTGTTTACTGTGCAATATTATTAAATTAATACTTTCACTGAATCCCAGATAGGTGAAATGTACTGTGTCCTTTGTCTAGAAAATCACGTAGGTTCCCTAACAAGAGTATATATCTTAGTCTGGTATAGTTTACTTCTGGTATATCCATGATTAGTAGTTTTATCTTAATTTTCGCGCTGCGTTTCTGCTTCTTCCACTTCCATACTTTCTTCGAAACTTGACCTGCAGTCCTGCATGCTATAGATTAAAGCAGTGGATCAATAGTTGCTTGAATTACTGTTTTCCCTCTACCTGAATGTATTTTTATTTGCTGGTTTTCAGTTGTAGCAGTACAACCCATGTCTTGACTGCTTATTGCACATACAGGTTATTACACTGATTACGAGACTGTTGATTTCACGACCATATTTTGTTATGTCCTGATTCCTTTGCTCCTGTAGTTTGACTGTTTTAATTTCTTCTCCAGCTCATTCTCAGTGTGGTTGAAAGTGGCTAGTTCAGTTCTATTGGTCACTCTGTTCCCCTTCTCCTCGCTTTTCTCACTGTCAGTATATTGCCCTCAATGAAAACCAAGACAAACTATTCATTCTTGCTTTCGAGCTGTCTTGTATGTCTCAATATCTGTTCTGTCACATCCCCCTGGTTCGGTTTGCTTTTGTTAGTCTTCCATAATTGGAAAACTCCTGATTTTTACTATCTTTGGAAAATTTAGTTTTGCAAGACTTTCGGTACTTCTAGCTCTTAATGTAACTTCCTGAGCAAATAAGTCTGGTTATCCTCTTTGTCCTTGTCCTAGTCATTCTTTATTTCCAGTTTCTTTGCAGTTTCTCATGTTTCTATATTGCAGTGACCCTGCCTCGTTTTACCTTAATTTGTATCTTCTTTGAGGAATACCTACCGTTCGATATCATAAGTGAAACAGGTTTTTTTTTTCCACTGTGCTTTTATTAGTGTATTACACTTCTACCACAGAAGCTGAAAATGCCTTCATCTTTTGTCATGACTTTTGGCCTTAGCACACAAATGTTTGATTCACTTCTTCCAGGCACTATCCACAGGGGTGTCAGACATATTTCTTTAACTAAGGGTCAATGACTACAGAAGAAATAAATAAGATACCACTATTTAGCCAGACTATTTGATTTATTAGCTTTTCCACCCTTCACAACGCCTCTTGTCTTCTGAATCATCCTTATTAAATGTGAAGATAAGCATGTTGTTGCTTGGCTGATTTGGCTGGGTGTGATGCTAGGTTGTAGGAGATCCAGGTACTATCCACTCCCCTGTGTTTTCCCACTGCAGACAGGAACGCTGTGGAGTGTGCCCATCTTTTAACAAGAGTCTGCTGATGCCATAGAAGGCTCCAGTTTGTCTTGCACTGTCTCAGATTTTTGGTAGGAAAATGCCACAGAATGTCACAGTAGTTTCAAGGAGTACAACCGAGATGGTTGTCTAGGATCCTTCCATTATCAACGGAGAACTGTAGGTAACTCCAGACAGTGATAGCGTTTGGCTGTCCTGGATGTCTTTGCCTGCGTATCATTGCATAGATCTCTTAGACTTGCCTTCTGGAGCTGATTATCGACTGCACAGGAGATCTAGGCAACCAGTGTTGGTCAAAGTGAATTCTATATGCAACACCAGTGGCGTGGCACCTAAGAAAATAAGCAGGGGCCTAACACAGAACAGGGGACAGTATACATATGTCCTGTCTGCAGAAAGCCTGTACTCTGTGTTCTTTCCCTTGAAAATAAAGCTCAGTTTTAAGAGACATTTGTTTGGTGGCATTAACGTGAGTGGGTTTTGTCCCTGCTACATTTTGCTCCTGCTATTCTGGCCTCCTATATGTTGCATCAGCATGACTTTTGGTAGATCTAGATCAGCTCCCTGATATTGGTTAAAAACAAATAATAAAGGAAGCTAGGTTTAAAAAAGAGAGTCTGGAGTGAGGCGAAGATGCAGATTTAAATTTCCAATCAAGTAACAGAAATTGTTCCCTCACTTTTTAGGAATTTATGCAAGCTGGTAGTACTCACTGAATGAGCATAACAGTGTTCATAACCTGTTTTGATTCTGTGTGCTGTATGCTTTGTATGAGGGCTAGGTGAATAAAATGTAACTTAACATTTATAAACTACATAAATTAGTTGCTGTGTATAACTGAACTAGGGGCTGCTGTAACTTTTTTTATCTTAAATTTTGCGTGAACAGTTCAATTTATCTGGTTTTCCCTCTAGTTAATAAGACAAGTAATTCTCTGTTTCCAGTGTAAAGTAACCATTAGATTAATTTATAAGGGTATTTTTTTCCTATCAAGCCATTGCATGTTGACTTAAAATGAAAAGGAAGAATGAACCTGTATTAAATCTGTATGGAATATTTTGACCTAGGTCAACAAGAATAATTAGTGAACATACCATTGTGTATATTGATTGGGTTACTTCTTATTTTAATTAGTAGCTTTCTGACTTAAGAAATAGTATCATGGGTATTTCTTATGTTGGGTTTTTTTGATGCCTTTTTTGGCCTGATTTGCTGTGAATGCTTTTTGGGAAGAAACTGTTAGATTTTGCTTGCTTTAAAACCCATTAACTTTTAAAGAAAATAATAATAATGATGATGACAATTATCAGGGCAGAAATCTTGTAGCTGAGATGAGTGATTGGTCACATAGCATAGAACCTCATGAGACTTAAAAAACCCTAAATCATAGAGTCTTCTAAAATTATGTAATTACAATGGGCTTTTCACTTTTTCCTTCAAAGTGGAAATATGTTCCTAGTGTATGTTGTAGGAAGCTGCATGTTTGGAATTGTGAGACTCCATAGGAAATTGTTTTACTAATGACCACAGATACACTAAAACTCAAATATATGTTATTCGGGAGGTTGTGTATTTATTTATTTTTTTGGGTTTTGCTATCAGTTTTATATAGATTGGTCTGAGAGAGAGTGCTCTCTACTTACTGTCTTTGAAAATAAAAGAAGTGCTTTAAGTAATACTTCAAAAGAAACCTGGCAAATGTTCAGCAGTTCTAGCTATTAACAGGGAGCCTCTAGAATGTCACGCTACTTTGAGTTGCTGAAATTAAGTGGTGTTTCGAGTGTTTCTGGAAGTTGCTAGCACAGTGTGGATTTGGGCTGCTAGTGCTGTTTGGAAATGTCATATACGCCTTTTTCACCCAAAATAGGAACTTCAGTGCAACTAGGTAACAATGTATAGAAATTAAAAGTTGGCATAATGTTAGAGAAAGCAACTAGGAGGAAATGTTCTTGGAATACTTGTTGTGTCAAGATGCTGAGTGATGTAGTAATAGAGAAATGTTCTTGGCTTCAGAAGATTTTTATAGGGACAGTACTTGGGCAGTGTACAGTATATAGCCCTTTGGAAAAGCATAAGGTACTGCCCAAGAGATTACCTTGAATATTCATGCCAGCTGCACAGATACTTGGAAATCTAACTGTCCAGGATGTGACACATCACCCTGATATTATAGATGGGTTACAGGCAAGTTTAAAAATGTGTTTATCACAGAGTAAGTGGAAAAGAATCAGCCTGTGGCAATACAGAATGTTCAGATAGCACATACAAAGGTGGCAGCTGCTTTGGTTAGGGTACCATCCTTTCCCAAATGTCTGAAAATTTCCACATTGGGTTGTGCTGGAATTGGCTGCATTTGATTTCCCTTTTGGAAGACAGAATTTTTAAAATCTGCTTTTCGATTTGTTCATAATGCTGTGGTTCAAAACATTAATAAGTAAGCACAGAATTAACAGTTGGGCTAAACTGCCAAATACTAAGTATTGCAACCTGTGTCAAATCTGAAAAATAACAAAATACATGCTTGTGTGTGTTAGCAAACTGGGACACAGATGGACAGTATTCAAACAGGGAGTCTAAGCTAGGTGGAAACCTGGAAGGTAGCAATGTCAGGTTATTAGTTTCACAATAGTGCTATATTATCTTACCAGGTATGTAGTTGTATCAAATTAATGTTATCTTTACTGACCTACACAAGTCATTGCTTAAAAAAAATAATAAAATCAAATAACTCCACGTGATACTAAATGCTAATTTTATTTGTTACTCAATTTCTTTCCCTGAAACAACATTTCTGTATCTCTATTGATAGTAAATTACTTTGCTGGGCACACCATTAACTTGAAAAATAGTGTTGTTGACTACAGGGAAAAAAAATATTTTAGCACCCTTATGTAATTTTTTCCAACCTGTCACATCAAAACATGTCTGGAATATGACAATTTGTTAAATGATCCGCTGTATCCTGTATGCTGGGTGGACTACATTTATATTTTGGTTTAAAAATTGCTGTCTGTTACTATAATAACCCAAAGCTTATTATATATTCTTTAGTTTTTAAGATACTAATAGGGCAAGTGGTACATCGTTTTTGAGCTAGCCAGCAGGAAATGTAGGAAATATCAGGGTTTTCATTAAGTATGCTGCTTGTATGACCCTATGAAAAGAGCCATGCCTTATACTGAATACAAAATAACTAAAAACTATAGGCCCTGTGAACTAGACTTGTAGGGAAAAATTTCTTTCTGAGTTAAATCCAGTTTGACTCAGATAACATAGATGAAGGTCCTGAGGTTTGTTTGGGTTTTGTTTGTTGGGCGTTTTTTTTTCCTTTTTCCTTTTTCCCCAAGTTAAATGTGCAACCACAGAGAACAGTAAGGAAGAGAAGGAATTATTCTTCTCTCTGGAGTGCCAGGGTCCTGGTACCCTCCTTTTCTGTCAGTCTGTCCCTCTAGAAACATTTCAAACATAAGTCTTAAAACTATTCGGGTTTCTTACCCCAGGATAAAAAGGAAGGAGAGCCAGAAATGCTATGTCACTGATGTGAATTACATTATTCCTACAGTTGTTAGGTAAAATCTGGTCTTGGGCATATAATTTTTATACTGTGCTTTTCTATTGTTTTGAAAATATCCGTATGTGCATATATAAACACACACTAATGCATAAAATCTTCATTGGCTGTATATATCTCTTATTGGAGACTACTTTAGGAGATTTTTATTTTTTTGGCTAAATCAAGCTGAAACTTGTAGAGGATTCAGAAAGTTGTGTATTTTGAATTTGGTACCAGAAGGCCAAGAACGGTTCAAGACATTTTGATATGGATTAATATCCACATTTGGAGGAGTCTGGAGGCATTTGTGGTGTCTTAATCATCATATTTAGCTTTGGTTTTAAAACTCCTAGTTTCTAAAATATTACTAAGTTGTTCTTAATCAATATTCAGGGCTAAATAATAAACTTTGTAAAGCTGGTTTTGAATTTGTCAAACTCAGCACTGTCTTTGTAGCGCTTGTGCTGAGGAAACTGATCTTGTGTTTCATTTTTAAGGGAAGTACATGCAGATGATGAATATTCTGAAACCAATTGCATTTGATGTGATCCACTTCATGTCCCAGCTCTTCGATTATTATCTGTATGCAGTCTATACATTTTTTGGCCGAAATGACACGGTAGGTAGAAACATTATTCATTTCCAGTTATCACTGTGTATGCAGAATGAGAATAGAGAAGAGAGAAGAGACTTCTACTTAAAATACTACCTAATATGTAATTCCCCCAAAAAATTAGTGGCAACAGAATGAATTTGAATGCAGGAGTAAGAAAAAGCTGATTAGATCAGCAATAAAGGGAATAAGTACTGGGAGCACCATTATCGCTGGGACATGAATCCTATTATGTTTTGAATAGATTCTGTAATCTTTTCCAGCAGTATTTTGAAAGGGAGGTAAGATAGCGTGAAATACCTAAAAGTAGTGGCAGAAAGTGGGGCGCAAAGGAGTAGTCTGCAGAAAGAGGGTGGTGGTTTGGAGCCTGGAGAGTCTCAGGTGATTGAATTTTCCTACATGTATTTCTCTGACTTGAATAAGAATAGCAAAAGGAAGAGGAGAAGGGAACCATGAAAGTTAAGCAGTAGCTTAGATTTAAGAGGTTTGAAATACAGATCTATTCTGTATTTCAGATCTAGTTTCAGATCTAGTATTCTTCTGTCAAATTAATTGCATTAATGAAAACAAGTTTGAGGTTTTTTGTGAGTGATCTTGTAGTTGAAGTAAATGCTTGTTGGCAGTGTCTGTACATATCAAGACAATTCTGTTGAAAGTTGATCTGCAGCATTTATGAAAAGCTGCATGTAAAAACAATTTTCTCCTCTCTTGGCCCCTAAATTACTCCACAAGTAATAATATCATGGGGTTCCAAATTCATCATCATCTGTTGGCAAATTGTGACGGATTTTCAGACTCAGCATATGGTTCTAAATGGTTTTGAGCTGTTCTCTTTGGCAGAACAAACATATTTGCAATTTGTTTGTGTTTAGAAGATGGGTGGTGTTTCTTTTGTTTGTTTGTTAAGACAATTGATTTCCATTGACTTAGTCAGCTGCTGTGGTACTCGCATTGTGTTGCATTTATTTTTATGGTTTTTGCATCTCTCATTTTATGTTTTTAAAGCCCATACCGAGTTCCTCTCTCTCTACTTCTAACAGAGAACAGCACAGTGCTAGGCAGGTAAACATTATAGTAGATGGGTGGTAAAATTGTGATGTTTTTGTAGAGTGCCTAATTTTTGTTTTGACAGATGATTTTCCATAGGAAACATAATGCTTACAAAGGGTCTATGAATGTAATAAACCCTCTTGTAATGCTGCTTGAATGTCCTCACTCCCCGTAGTGGTCATAAACCTTTAGAAAGTAGAGATGGGTTGTGGTATGTGATTTTATTTTTATTTACAAAATAGCATCAAATGGGATTCTTAAAAAAATTCTGGTAATATAACTTCCTTAAATGGTTGAAATTCTTTGTGAATATTGTGCTTGTGTTGTATGCTGCGTTAGTATGCACTTAAGGAGAGCAATTAATTGTACAGAGTTCAGTGAAAACTAAGGATTTAAAATACACATGTCAAGTTCTGTGTCAGGTCCTGATGCTAAGTCATTGCTCTTTCCGGACCTCTGTAGAATGATTATCCTATGTCGTCAGTATTTGGCTTTCTTCACTGCCAAAAGTTGCACACCATTTTAATAAGAATTGCTCTTTGAAAACCTTTTTAATTTGTGGGATGCAAGTTAAGGCTGCCTTTTCTCCTTATCTTGAATTGTGGAGCAACCTAACATGAAGTTAAAAGAATTGCCTATGTTTAGTATCTGCTCACTCAAGTGTAAGACATTCATGAACATGTCACATGGCACTCTTCCTTAGCAGAATAAATTTGAGGTGGTTTAATATTTTTTTTCATAAGACATAATTTGTAAACCAATGACCATTTTAATGGAAAACTCTTTTTTTAAGTGTAAGGGGTTATGTAGAATTGGTGATGAGTAAAATCATTCTGTAAATTGTCTAATGTGGCTTACTAGCCTTACTAGGTCATCAATTTGTGGGATTTAATTGTCTACTATTTTGCAAGCAAAGCAGTTGTACTGATGAGTGACATGCTCAGTGTGAAGTCATGTGGAAGAGTGCTGAAAGCAATCTTTTTGGGGTTTTGTTTGTTTGTTCAATTTTTCCCTCCCCTTATACATATGGATGCTCAATTCTGACTTCAGTCTGTAACTGGTTGCCTGATAAATCTGAAGTTCTTGATATGCTGTGTTTCATGGGAATTTAACTTTGGTTTAAAATTCCTTTTCATTCAGTATGTTTCAAATGTGAAATTTGTCATTTTTAAACAAAGAAATATATCATTACAGAATAAGTGAGTGAAAGTTACTGATAGCTATTGAAAGTAATTGAAAGGCAGAAAGAGAAAGAATTAATGGCACATTGTGTGCTGTGTAGTTTTGATGGTGCAGGTGCAAGTTTCTTAAAATTAATGGCTGAAACTTGCAAATATACTTTTAAATATATATATGTGTACACTTTATTTTTTTTCCTTTAAGCAGGCTTTTTTTCTGTTTGTTCTTAACTAACAGGAAGAACAGCCAGTCTTAGTTTTGCAGTCCTTATGGCCATATCTTGAAAAACAACTGTATGAAGTTAAGGAGGAATAAAAGATAATTTGGAAAATTAAGGATGTGTTTCTTAAAGGCTTAAAGTCAGATGTAAATTTTCATTGAATATATAGGAGGTTTGGGGCAGATAGACAACATCTTAAGTCAGAAACATTAGATGCGCTAAATGGGGACCTAAATTATACTGGTTTGTATTTAAAAGGAGCGAAGATGACATGAACTTCTAACAGTTCCTTCCCTGATTTAGTGCACTGAAAGGCAGTTTCTATATATAGAAAAATATATATCTCTATATTGTCAATATATAATATAGACTTATATATCATCCATATTATATATATTATATCATATATTATCTATATATAGTCTAATAATACAGTATGCAACAGTGCTTTAAATATTGTTCAGTGAATTGCCTTTTGGTGCGAATCACATACCAGAATTGTGTTCAAATACTTCCAGGCTCCTGACATAAATGTGAGCCTCTTAGCTGTCACATTTCCACTTCCTTTGTTGTGTTGGTTTGTTCTTTGTTTTTTTTTTATTTAAAAGTAGAAGATAAGTAGCTATAATAATTATGCATATTCCATCAGAGCCTCAGCTGGTATATGCATTGCATTTGCCAGGAAATCAGTGTAGCTATATTGATTTATCCCAGTTAAACATCTGCTCCATAATACTTCTTGAGCGATGAACGTGAAGATGGCACATTTCTCAGCTAGATCTTTATAAGCATTAAATAATAATTACTTTTATAAAAATCAATGGATATAATTTTACATATGCAAGTTAGATATTTAATAAAGAATTACAAGAAATTTTGTAGCTTGAGAGAGAAGTCAAGACAATTTGACTTGGATGTGGTGTGCGTGCAAGTCTTAATGGGGGCATCGTGGTGCGCCATTCTGGGCACCCAAATGAGAATATCTAGTCTTGCACCCAAATACAGTATTGTAACAATAAAGGATACTGGTTGTTTGTTGGTGCAAATGGTAAGCTGTCATCTTCATGAAAGGTACTTGGATCTCTATTCACACTGGTGCAGTGTTGAGTGCCATCACCTCTGTTGATTTTCTTTTCACTTTGTAGGGTTGTGAATTGTAGCTCTTGTTTACAAACTGAAGTTTTGCTGTATCACTGTAAAGTTTAAACCGAAGAATTTTCCTTTCCCAGCTTAAATAGACTGTATTTCTTCCAGTTTGAATCGACAGGACTGGGCCTCAGTAGCAGCAGATTGCGCACCACACTGAACAGAATCCAGGAGAGTCTGATTGATCTGGTAAGTACCTGGATTTTGTTAATGCTCAGTGTAATAGAGGTGGTGTAAGAAATTTAGGAATTGTATTTCATTGTGGCTTTCAGATTTTTATCTCTTTGTATTCAGTGTCTGTAATGACAAAGACTTAGTTTTGTGGCGTATCATGATGTAGGTATCATCGTTTATAAAAAAGACCTCAAAACCAACACAATAGATGACTAATTTTTCTTCAGTAAAATAGCAAAACATTAAGCCATCCTGAAGATCACTCACCTTACAAGACAATAGAAGTAGTATACTAAATCCTTTGTTAAGTTATTTCTGAATTGTGGGGAAATTTCCCTGACCTATTTTATAGATTATATCCTGTTGGGCACTTCATGAGGTATTTTTCAAAATGTGAAAAGTAAATATAGTGTGAGTGTCAAACTGGTAATCGATTATTGTCCTTCACATCACATAACAAAGGGTAAACAGGAGATTACAAATAGATTTTGTGGATTCAACTGAGCAGGAGAGTTTATAAAGAAATACTGCTAAGAACTACACAAAAAATGGAAATTTGAAATTCTTTCTTTCCACCTAACTATAAAACCCTTGAGACACTATGAAGAAATGTCCTAAGAGTATCATAAATAGCTTGTATAGTAGTTAATACCATGGATGCTGCAGGAAGGATATATTTTCTAAGGCTTCTACCTTAGAAAGAAGACAGATGTTCTACTCTGACTTTCACGAGGATTTGGCACTCCACATTATTGTACTTCGTGCCTTTTTTAATTATTTGAAGTACTATACCAAATCCTAAGCTGTTTGAGAGAACCTTCTTAGAGGATTTTGGAGCCATTTCTTATAGAGTCAGTAGAGGGAGCCTAAGACACTAATAACAATAACCCCAGGCAGCTTTTAATAAAACAGGAAAAGAAAGGCTACTCATTTTGATACTCACCTCAAAGGCAGTGTATTCAGACAGAAAAATTAATTCTAGGAAGATGTTGCAAATGAATCAGTTAAAGATTATGGAAAATGGCAAGCTACAGTGGGAATTTTTTAAACTTACTCTTTAGTCACCGTTCCTCACAGTGCTTTACAGCCTTGAATTTTTTTATCAGTCAAATTAATTTTAAAACAATAATTCCTAGGAGTAAATTGGAAAAATAACAACACTTCTTCTTCCTCAGTCATTTAACAGTGTTGTTACAGATCATGTGTCAATTGAAATTAATAGCAGTGTTCCATGCAAGATTTGAAAGGAGGAAGAAATCTTAGCTGACTGCTATTAACTTAAAGGCATTCTGTGAATTTTATTAGTATCTTGTGAACTATGCTGGTCCCATACTATGAACGGAAATTTTTCGATTTTTTTTCTTACCCAGAAGACTTTGATTCATGAGGATTTTGATTGTTTGCTTATTTCTAAGAGTTTGTGAAAGTCGAGATAAACTTTACTGTGTCAAATGGGTATTTTTCATGATTGTATGGACTGTTTTGGACTACTCTCAAAATTCTCCTCTCATCTTAGATTATTCTAAATTACTTTCTGAAAACATTCATGTTTGTGTTGTGTCGCTCAGTCTCATGCCCTGTTGGGAATTTTGGGTTTTTTGCATTGTCTTCTATACATGGTATCTTTATTAAGGGCTATCATTTCTGTTACGTTTCAGTTCCTGATGGCAGCATCTTTCAGTTCCTGATGGCAGCATCTTTCAATGTTTTATTTTTGTAGAGATTGTCTGAATCTGATAGTTCTGAATCTATGACTAAGGCTGTGCCGGAATTGCATGTAGATCAGAACAGTTCCTTTAAACTGTCAGTGCTTGTGAAGGTTGAGCTCTCTGATCTATGTCAAGACTCCTTAGTAATTTAGACTGGATTATTCCTAGCTTTTCTCTTGGACTTTGTCCATTCCTTTTTTGGGATACCAAGTTGATGAAGGCCTATTACTCATTGTCAGGAGTTAGAGGAATAATTGAAGGATTTAAAGGCCATCTCCTCCAGCTTTTTGTAGACGTTCTGTAGTTTCTGTTTGGGATTGAATTAGTGCTGTCTAGTTTATACCAGACAACTTTTCAGGATGCTACTTTTATTATTATTCAGCTGAATTTTAAGCTTCCTTTGTGAAGTAAAAAGGAAAGTGGAAGGGGAATTCCATTTCTGGCAAGGTAAAGTTGAGCTGCACTTAACATTCTTTCTCGCATCTTTGTAGCATCTTCAGTATGAAGAGTATGGAGGTCGCTTGGAGGCGTTTCCTGTAGCTTCTTATGGAGTTGCTCTATTCTAAGTTTATTGCAGTGCAAGAAATGTCTGCCTCTCTAACATATACTGTACTTGCAGTATACTAATCGTACTTGAGAGAGAAGTTCAGTCTTGGTTTTCATTTGGACCACTGAGACACAAAGAGTTGAGTTTCTGACTCATGGCCACTGAGCCAAAGGGCTGCAGTTATTTAAAGCGCTTCCTCTCCTCTTCCCTGCATCCCTCCTCATGTATCACATACCCCCTGCTTCTGCTGGATGGTCCTTGTTCCCTCTGAGCAGTACTTAGCTATAGCTGAATCACTTCTCTGCTGTTTTGCAATCTAATACTTCATAGCAAAGCCAACTGTACTTCATAAACCGCAGCAAATCCACCTGCAGTTTAGATTAATGTTTTAGGCTGTGAACACGAAATAGCTGAGATAGGAACATGTGTTCAGTTGTGTTAACTTCACTGCAGGGCAATAATGTGACACCTCAGCTGGGATACCTATTATTCAACGTCTGTATGCTGCCCAAAAACGTATATAATAAAAGTAATTATTCTAAACAAAAAAGCTCCAAATAATAAAGAACCACCAAACCTGACCACTTCAGCTGGAAGTAAATGTGCCATTGCTCCTTGTATTTATGACACAAAACTGTATTTGTAATTTGCATTTTTTTTAATGTGGATGTTTTGTATGACATAATCAAAATGACGATGATGAAGGGACTTAATTCTTTACAAGACTGAGCAAGCATGTTCTTTAGGTGCTACTGCTTTAAATATGCTTCCTGTTTCAAATTGTTATACGAATAATGAGATTTTGTCCAGCTATGGCTTTTGTTAATCTCTGCACTGCTAATATAGATGCTGGTTTACATACATTCTGAAATTTCTTTTGTTATAAAAATGAAATAGTTTTAGTTAAAAATAAATAAAGAGCCTACTGATTAGTGAAACTGTCTTTATTTGCTTTCTTATAGTAAGTTAGGTGGAAGTGCTGGGAGCTTACAGTGATTGAGTAACCAGTTTTCTGTGTCTAAGCTACTTTGCCTTAATGAAATACTTGTGGACTAAGTCAGAAGTATAAAAAAATACAAGCACTTTGAGTATTTGTTTTAAAGTAGATTAGGGTGCAGTTTCCTTTCTGAGAGGTAAGAGGACTGTATGATTCTCAAAAATTCGTTTGGCTACATTGTACTGAACTTCATATATGTATCTGAACTTCATATTCAGCCTTTCCACAGGTAGTACAGAACAGCTTCACTACAGAATTCTGCTGTACAGCAGCTTCAGAGCTAGTAATTTGAAACCCCTAGAAATAGCACTCTACAAGCTGTTTTTCATTCATACCAGCAGGATGTATTAAAAGGAAAACACAAAGATGAGTGAAATGGGGAGGAAGAACTGCTATTGTTTCAGCCTTGCTATAATGCTAAGGTGCCTTTTTGATGAGGCTAAATACATTGAAACAAGTGCCAGTTTCTGAGCTGCCTGTGTCTTCTCACTGACAGTTCCCCTGAGTGGGGTATGTAGAGTTACCTACACACATTTGATCCTTGTGTTTGTCATTTCTAACAGAAATGTGTTTTTTGCAATAGTAATGATGTTCATAGTAGTTCACTGAGACCAGTAAGCCCCCAGGTAGGTATAAGACATCAGTCGGATTGATGTAGTGTATGATAACTGGTGATTTGGAAGGGAGGCTTCTACTTCGGACTCCTTGCTTTATCTACCTCTAAGCAGCTTCCTTATCTTCATAAAATGTAATGTAGTCGTGATACTGCCATTTCCTAAGTGTTGCTTGTGAATGTCCTGTGTATGCAAATAGCTGCTTTGAGTGATACTCCTGCTTCCAAAAATGATATTTTTGGGGGCAAATAACCATGGAATAGTCATAAATATTTCATTGCAAACTGGCTTGCTCAAGTATTTAGAATGATGTTTGTTAGAGTTACTGTGCCTTACAGCAGCAGAAAATAAATCACTGCAGTGAAGTGTATAAGCATTGCAATGCCATGTATAGAAGAGTAGATGGAAGGAATCACTGGTATAAAGAAGTATTGGTTAATGTATTTTAGATTCTGTCTTTTGGGCTTTTTCCCCATAAAGTATATGTCTTTTGGCAGAGACAGCAGAGATTGATGGTGCAGAGATGGAAAAACAGATTTTTCAGCTGTTCAAATAAGATAGAGAGCAATGGGAGGAACATTTGGGTTTTTTGTTCTTCATGCCTGACTTTCCAACCTATTTTGTCTTTGATCCTTTGATGCCATGGAATGCTACGGTTCAGTTACATTAGTCCCGGTTCTGGAAACAATGTCACAGCACAGTCCTGCACTACTTTAGTGTGGACATGTACTGTGTTATGTCCCGGTTTGGCATACCAATGGCAAACTTTGGAGTGGAATTACTTGACGTGGCAGTGCCTAGCACAGGGTGCTGCTCCTAATAGACATAACCAAGCTCCTCACTGAAACGGTAGCTGTGAACTGTGATTCTTGGTGAGGTTTTGTTTGGTTGGAGGTAATTCCTGCAAGTTTTACAATCCTTGCTTGGTCTCCTGTCCCTTCAAATGAGGAAAAAAAAAAGAAGAAAAAAAAAAAAAGAGAAAACAATTTGTGGGTTTTTTTTTTTTCTTCCTCTCTTTGAAAGGTGTACAGCAGCATACATAATAGCAATGCTTAAGATAGGTGAATTGCTTGTCAAGGAAAGGGAAGTCTGTGTATTCAAAAGAAGTTCTGACATGACAAGCATTTTGAAAATATGCTAGGATTTCAGCAGCTTCCTCACCTTATTCATTTAGAGCTCTTTGTACAAGTTGTTTGTTTGTTTGACTATATTACCTAAGTAGACTGGAATGATTTACTGAAGTTTTCTAGCTTACTACTTTGAATAAATTTCTGGGTGTTGGCAATTGCTTTGTCTGTCTTTGGGCAGTCACTGAGCCATCTCGTTTTAGTCACTTCAGACTCTTCTTGCTGGGCACCCAAAACTGGGGCTGATTCTTAGTCCCGGAGGAGTGCAGGTGTCCACAGAGTCACAGCTGAGCACCTGGGAACCGGCAGCAGCTCCTCCTGAAAATCTTCCTTTGGATAAGAAAAATGCCACAGTAAAAATGTGTGGGAGCGGACCAGATTCCCTTACATGTTTTTGTAAGGGAGTGGTTCAGGTTCCCAGAGGTGTGACAGCGGGTGTGCTTTTCTGTGCTTAATGACTCATTCTCCCAGTTGTCTGTCAGTACACACCGATTCCTGATAAAGGCCTTGTTGCATTAGGTTAGACATCGTAAATAAACTTGCTGACTTTTGGTAATTTTTTTGTGCAAAAAGTCTGCCATTTAACTTTGAACACTCAGAAATAAATGAAATGCAAAGATGCCAGAAATTTCTGTGCAGATTTTATTGAGCTCTGTTACTAAAGTCAGTAGGAGTGACCCAGCTGAGATCTGGGACATGCTTGTTTCGTGTCAAAGAGCACGGAGGATCCACACACTTGAAACTGGAAATCTCATGCCTACTGCAAGGCAATGCTGATCAGCTCAGCCCTGGGGCAAGTGTGGGGTGTGTGCATTGTAAGTGTTGGAAAGCTTGGGGATCCATTGCATGGCACTTCATAACGCTGTAAAGGTATCACTTGCCTGCAAAGAATTGTAAGTAAACAGAAAATTAATAGCATGGCTTCTCAAGATGGTTTGTTGTTTTGTTTTTAATGATCTGCTCTCTCAACGTGCATTGAGCGGTGAACATTGTGGTAGCTTACGTTGTTTACTTTTGATTTGGTTTCTGAAGAGCTGAGTCAGACCTGCTTTGTAAGATTTGTGCCACTTAGCAAGAAAATACTAATCTTTCAACTTAAAACGTAGTAGGGGTATTGAATACCATTTTTAAACCTTGACATATTTACATGGTATTCAAAAAGTACTGTGAACCTTGAATGCAAGGTACTTTTACAGTTAGCTTTACCTGTCATTTTCAGCATCAAGTTTCAAGAACTATTAAGGATGTGTAAATTTAAGGGGGAGGGAAACAACTTGTTGCTTTCAGTACATTTCTTCTAATTAAAAATTCTTGAATATTAAGCAACTAATTGGAGTTAATTGAGCTACTTTCAGACAGCCTTTGATGACAATAAGGGGTTACGTTTTCTTAAATCAGTTTCTTTTCTTGTACTTTATGCTTATCACATTACAGAAACTATAAATTACAGTTTTAGAAACAGATGATAGAGCTATCCTGTCTTAGGTAAACATTTGGAGTCAGTCTGCTTTTCCTCCTCCATCAGCACACATCAAGTTCTTGGTAGTAGTGTCAGCATGTCAGAGCTGCTGCAGACTGTTCGACTGCCAGAGCCTTTTCAGATAGTCTGATTTTTTCCATGCCTTTTGATCATCACTTATTCCTTTAAGATCAGGATTTCTGCAGTAGCATTTAGAAGTATTGCCATTTGCTCATAGCAGAATCAAAACTGAAATTGTTCCTATTGCGTATGTATATTAAATCAAAACAATTCTAAAGCTAAAGTTTTGCACAAAAAGTATTTGGTCAGGAGAAGCTCAGTTTTGAAAAACTGCTGGTTATTAGTGTGATCTGCAGAACACTGTGTGCTGGGGCAAGTTATGGGGTTTACTGTTTTTTGTTTAAAGTTAGTGAAAGTGGATGATTATAATTAATTGTCAACTATCTCCAACATAAATGGCAGATAATAGGTTATTTTAATTATAAGTTCTTCTGGATAGCTGAAATAAATACATGTTTTTGAGCTCATGATGAGATCAGGACCCTTAAAAAACGTCTCTGCATGTCAAACTTTTGACTTAGATAATTAGCTTAGATATTTTATACTTCTAATTTAGGTAATTAGTTTATAGTCTGTTCTTCCCACTAAGATGGAAGGCTTAACAGAGGTTTGCCACTGGATTCAGCCAAACTATGGCAATGAAAATCTTCTCTTGTTACAGAAGACATATTTTTTGGAGGAAGAGATTGAAGGAGAGGTTTATTCCTTATGCAGATAGATGTATTCTTTTTTTCCTTCCTATTCATTGAAGAATTTCTTCTTGGGAGTAAAGAATTGAATGCTAAAGAAAAATACCCAACAATTAATCAAACAATGTCACACTCACACTTATTTGATACCTATTTTTTGCTAAGACATACCTTTCTGTTGTAAAAATGTGTTCTAGATGAAATGTAATTCATAGATACCACATAAAGATAATTCCCAAAGCATACATTATAGCTCATACTACTGTTATTAGAAACCCCTAAAGAGGTAAAGCAGTCATAAGCCTGCTTTAACACTTCTGTATCCTGATGTTTTCAGGCCGATATAGCAAAGCAGCTTTTATAAATTATTGCTAGTTGTGTATGCCACTCGTGTAGCATTAGAAACCTCATTCTTTTCCTATGACAGTATGAGGGAGTTAGACTAAGACTAGGATAACTGAATAGAAGAGACCCACTGTCTGCACAGAATGCTGGTTAAGCTGTACAGCTGTACCCACTACAGTTGATTTGGTTATTGTTCAGATAAGTTTGGAGCTTTTGATGAAACCTTTTAGGTGTTTCTGTATTGTTGTTGTTTTTTTAAACACTCTGGGGTTTTATTTTGTTTGGCAAGACAGGAGAAAAGTATCTTGTAGTTTGCATCTGTTTGACGTGTACCTTGAAATCATTTTATCAAATCTGTATTTTGCCCCGTTTGCTTACAAGGATTGTATGTGAGCTGTAATAACTCTTAGATATATCGCAATTCTGCTTTATTGGCAAGACCTGCTACTCTGGTGCAGAGAAAAGCTGAACAAGTTTGTTCTGCTTTGGTATTGCTCTCTGCATGTTTGATGTTGGGTGCTACTGTATGTTCTCAGTGTAACTTGACGCTTGAAATTAAAGTTGGGCTGGCTGCTATGTAATTTCCTGGCTTCTGTTCTCCTCCTCCTCCTCTTGAGATGGAACTTGTTTTGCCCACTTTCAGTTTTAGGAGAATTTACCTGTTCTCCATGTGTACTCAAAGGGAATCTCTGACAACAGATTGTCTTGCAGATTTTCTTGTATTACTGGAAGGGTTAATTTTAACAAGTCTAGTCCATTGCAAAACATCTCATTTCTTTAAATAGTATGTAGCCTTTTTTCCTGTTCCAGCCTGTATGTTTTGTCCCTTTATTGCTTCTTTCAGTCATTTGATCATTTCTGTTAATGAAGGCTGGAGGAAAAACCACATGCATCACTGAAGCCCTTTCAGGACGATCTTGTGCTTTTCACTGCCAGTCCTTGGGCTTCCTTTTTGCTGTCAACATGCTTTTGCAGTACCTGCTTTTTAGAACAAGTTGGGGGAATGAAATGCTCATACTGTGTTTAACAAGTATATTTGAACCAGAGTTTGACTCTCTGGTTGAACCCCAGCATATCTTTGACTTAGCCAGTTGTCTCATGTACGTTTTGTGTCTTCGGGTGCAACACCATTTCAGCATTTAAAAGGTTCACAAGGTATTTACCTTCATGGGAAATAGGCAGGTAGAAAACAAACTGTTTAAAATGTATCTCAAGTGACAGGCAACTTTGAAGTATGATAAATACAAAATAAGTCTTTATAATATTTGAGTTTTGCATAATTTGTGATCAGTCTTTGAAGGAAACAAGTCCTCACCACTGATACTCTTCTCCCAGCTCTGTGGCTCGCTGTCTCTCCTAAGAATAAAGAATTGGGTGGTGGACTGTGGGTTCAATTTTTTTTTTTATCATGTATAAACATTTCAAAGCTTCTCATATTTTTTTTTTTTTAGTTTGATTTTGTTTTTTTTGAGAATGACATGAAGTGAAAGAGAAAAAGAGAAGTCAGATAAGAGTGGATTTTGATAATAATCAATGGTGTCTTTGGCTTAGTATTTGTAGAGAATTGGCCATTATGCCTAGATGATTAGATGTTACTGCCCGTGTGCAGTATTCTTGTGGATGTGCTAGGCAGGTATCTTCAGAGCTGCCTGAAAGAGGTTACATGAGTTTTAACAAATGTCCAGGCCTTTTTGGCTTGCTTATCCATTCTGATAGACTCAGCAGAATGCAAGCTTCATGTTATTGTGAGATGTCTGGGCAGTTTAATCGCAGATTTATCTGGGTGAATGTGAACACAGATCAGAGCAAAGAAAATTCATTTTTCAAATAACATAGTATCATGGCTAGCCTTTACAATCATTCCCATGCTCAGTGCAACTGTATCTGATAGCATTTACCATGAACTGCATTTAGAAGTTTTGTCTTCTTCTCATTGATGTATTTCTGCGAGATCTTTTAGTGCTACAAATGATGTGTTGAAGGTATTGCTCAGTCAGAAGTCTTTGATTATTTTTTTTTTAATGTCAGAATTTCTGTGAGGATCCTTCGAGGTTCCCTGCTTTATCTGCATTCTTCTTCTGTAACATATTACAGTAATTTTTTTAGAGGTCTGAAGATACTTTCCTCACCCTTGATAGTGAGAATGCAGCTTTCCCAGTCTGTGCTTTATTCCATCTGCTGTAGCCCATTTTTATGTTTGTGTTTAATGTCTTTGGGAGACACAGAACTGAAAGAGCCTTTCTGATTTAGCAGATCCACCCCCTTCTTGCCTTGGGCTGTCACATCACAGGAGGCAACTGTCAACTAAAATTCAAGATAGCTAAAGTGGAACTTGTGATCTTTTTGTTCCTCCACACCTCAAACCATTTTTAATAGCTTGGACACTGTTGTCTTATGTTCTTAACGTCACTTTTGGCTTGGCTTTTATCCAAGCAGTAAACACATTTTGGTGCTGCTTTGTCTATAGCAGCAAAGTTTTGATCTTTCTGTTTATTCTGTGTCACTTAAATTCTCACCAAGTCCTTACACATTTTGACATTATCAGTTTTTGCATGCCCTGCCTTTAACTGCTGCAGGATAACCGCAATGGTTCTGTCAGATATTTTGCGACCAGAATAATCTCCCTGTTGTTTTTCACCTGATCATCTGTACAGTACCTTTTCTCTTGGTTTTTCAAGATCTACAATGCATATTCCTTCCATATCTAAATCTTGATATTTAGAATGAGTTAGGTTACCACTTAGTTCTGTCAGTGTTTCTAGTGCTCACTGCTGTCCTTTTCTTCCTAGGCAAAACTGTCTGAAAAACATGTGAATAACAATTACTCAATTTCATGTCACTCCTCACAGTTGTGCTGTGCTATGAAGCCTAGAAGATGCTTCTGATGACTGTTGTCAGCTTAAGTCTGTTTTTCTTCCTCCTTCGTTAGTTATTTTACTGCAATGTCCTCTCAATTTATTTGTATCTCCAATTGTTAAAAAACCCCCACAAAACAAAACACAGACTGCAGACCTGCTTTGTTTATTACAGTGTTTTTGGCTTCATCTTTGTCCAGTTTTACAGCAGCCAGAGAATTAGGCTAATTCGTTTTTTGAGTCCAACCATAAATGTAATGTTTAAGCAGTTGACCTTGCTTTTGTAGAAATTATTTTTACCATTTGTCACTCTGTTATGGCCCAAATTTATTTTCATTCCATACACGCTGATATGTTGTAGCACCTGTCTGGCCACAGAGTTTCTATCCCCAGGGTCATCGAAGGCTTTTATTTATGAAATCAGTGCCATATCATGCCTACCTTCTTTATCTGTTCTGGGTTCTATGTCACCTTTGTTTTGCAGCATTTGTTATATTTTTGTAGCCTGTGGGCAAACAGTAAGCAAGATATGAGTAATTAATCTAAAGCTGTAACTATGTTTATGTTTTCGTGTCCTGATATGGTTTGGGCAAATAGCTAAGCTTCAGTGGGTGTGCTGTTTATATACCTACTTAGACCAATATGATAGGTCTGGGAATTCCTTCTGTGATTCCTCATCTAGCTGTAACTTGTACTTACATTCCTGAAATGTAGAGGTGGGTCGTGTATCTGCCCCCACTGTTGGTTTTTTTTTTGTTTGGTTTTTTTTTTTTCTGTTGTTTTGGTGGGGGTTTTTTCAAGTTTGCAACCAGGCACTGGTGTAACCTGTTTCTTAGTACAGATTCTTTTCCTGCACTGTGAATATTTCCTTGTTTTCTGCAGTAGAAATGTCTGCGGGATAGAAGTTTTCATGGAATGACCACTTGTTTAAAAACATCATTTGTATTTTACTTAAGTTGGCTGCAGCTCTCATAAGCAGTAAAGCCCATACATAAGTAATATTCCTTTGATTTGTCTCCTTATGTGGTTGCTGTCAGATTGAAGATACTGTTTCTAACAATGAGAAGTCAGTCTTCCAGTAGGCAGTTGGGCTAAAGCTTGTATGGGCATTAAGGTGTAATAAGAAGTTTGTTCTCTGCCTTCCCCCCCCCGAGATAGGTATTGATCAACATGATATTTTTTTTCATCTGTACACCACACTGTTCAAAGAGAAAACTCTGTGGTTGTCTTTTGATTCAGGCTTGATTCAAATAATACGTTAGAATTAGAAACATTCTTTCATCTTACCTGTTATCTGGAACTGCTCAGCTGGAGCAATTCTTGCTGATTTTGTGGGTTTTCATTTGTTTAATTCTTTGTTTTAGGACGTGTCTGCTGATCCTGCAGGAACTCTCACAGCTGCTGAAGAGAGAAAGGAGAAGGTGCCAAGCCCACATCTCAGTCATCTCGTAGTTTTGACATCTGGCAATTCATTGTATGGTTTGGCAGAGAGAGTGGTGGCCACGGAATCCTTGTAGGTTATTTACTGTACACTGCATTTTGTGGTCACTGGAAGCTATGGATTGTGTGAGATAGTGATTAAAAGCCAAAACCTTCTTGAGAAGTCAAAGATTCCTACCTGTCAATGTAATTTTAAATATGAGCGATAGAGGTATTTTCTTAGCTAAACTAGTGGGACCTAACCATGTGGTCTAACCACTTGCAAGCACAAGCAATGAAATTTTACTACAGCTAGTCCAGTAGTTTGTGACAGTACAAGGTCAAATCTAACAGGAAAAAGGTTTGAAATTGGAGGCCAATGGGAATATTTAATCTCTATGGTTCATTTAAACCTTATATTAAGTACTCGAATGGTGATGGCTGAGACTGAAAACTGTTTAGTTGGTATTGGTTTAACTTTGACTGCAATGTTCTTTTCAACGGGTGGAAGTCTACCTTTGAAGAAGAGATCATAATAAGCAAGTAACACAAAACTTAAAAGTGTTTATCTGGTCAGAATAATGGTAAGAGCCAGATAAGAATTACTTTTTGCCCACACAAGCTGAAACTCAAAGATCCGAAGTTCATTTTTAAAATGTATTTTCAAAGGAGCTTATTTTCTTTTGCCTTCATTTATGCTTAGTTAAAAATGTATTACTTTGTTATGCCTCTTATTCTATCTTTTAAAGATTCCCTAGTAAGTAAGTAATCGGGAATGTTATTTTGGAATTCTGACAGGGATTTATTAATTTTAATATTGAATGCCCTGTAGTATGGAAATTATGGAACACTTGTCTGCTGACTTTAGTAGACTTTGGATCAGACTTTTGCAGTGTATCCTGAGTAAAACAGAAATATGAATTGTTGATATTCAAGCCCTAGTCTCTTTATTCAAGCATTTTCTTGTTTGCAATAGTATTTTAAAATTGTCAGACTTGGGAGTGCTTGTTGATATGCTGGCATGAACTGATACGGTTCTTCTCAGTTCTAAATTTTCGAAGGTTACGTATCATTACTGCCAAATAAGTCAGCTGTAGAGTAGAAGCTGTGTAGAGACATGCCAAATGTTGCATTTAGTTAACAGTAAATTTTCCTTGCTTTCAAAGGGTATTTCTGGCTGAGCAGTTTGAGTTTCTTCAGCCTCATCTTGATGCAGTGATGCCAGCTGCCAAGAAGCCTTTTCTTCAGCAGTTCTATTCTCAGGTCAGAATTGTATAATTCACAGCTGATTTTTAAATGGAAGATTTGAAACATGTACAATACGGTGCAAATAGTTGCACATCATAGTTATATATTATTATCAGAAATTTACTGAATTGAATTTTTTTTGTATTCTGTTTCAGACAGTGTCAACTGCCAGTGAACTACGTAAACCAGTTTATTGGATTGTTGCTGCTAAAGCCATTGATTATGAACAAATGCTACTTCTTATGGCTAATGTGAAATGGGATGTGAAGGAAATCATGTCACAACACAATATATATGTAGATGCTCTTTTAAAGGTGAATAATTTCTGGGAAACAATGTGCTAGATTTTATAAAAACTAGTTTTTTAAGTTACTGTAATACTTCACTAAAACTGTTAACATAGCATGGTTAGAGCAATACAGCATCCTGACACATGGTAAACTATTATAAGGAGGTCTGTCCGGAATTTTCATTACTCTTGTTGCTGGCAGATTGTTTTCAGTGATGATTTTTTGACTACGTGGCAGATGAAAATGACCACAAAGATTTAAGGAGTTTTATGTCTAAATCTGGAATGGTAGATAAAAGTGTAGTAAACGGAGTAACATTGAGGAAAATCAAGCCTTAACAAAGGCTATTTGCTGTTTTGTGCCATTTTAGCAGTTATCTCTGAGATGTATGGTAAGGCTTATAGGTCAAACCAGCACCAAAAGTGATCATGCACTATCTAATTGAATTGCTGTATTTGGAAGTTGGCATCTGAAAAAGAAGGTAAAAGGGAAGTTAGTCACCCAGCTTCTCAGTTGCATTCAGTAGAAGCGGTTATACAATTGCTGTGTCTTACGACATACAGAAGCAGTTCTTGGGAGAATCCCTCTCTCTTCCTTCTATATATGTCTTAACGGTGTTTCTAAAGGTCTTTAGAAGGAAGTTTTGGCAGTGGTAAAACTATACTAATTGTTACAGAGAAACTGAAAGTTTCATTTTGAAGAAAGTTATGCATCTGTAATGAATAACAATTTTGTTTACAGCTTTGTACTTTGTAGCTGTTCTCTGCTTTAAAAAAAATAAATCCAAGCAAAGAAGGGAGAATCTAATAGAGGATATATCATTGCACTGATTTTAACTGAATCTTTGTGGTTACCCTTCTTTATGCTGCCATGGCTTTTTGAAATCAGTTTGTACTTAAAATATTTGGTCTGTGCCGTAGA
Organism: Falco punctatus; assembly: GCF_963210335.1. Lineage (NCBI taxonomy): Eukaryota > Metazoa > Chordata > Aves > Falconiformes > Falconidae > Falco > Falco punctatus. The sequence goes on from NC_137583.1 coordinate 76,682,393, forward strand.
ACGTTTTCCTTCTGTGAGAGTGCAACTGCTGATGAATCTGCTTTAGGAAATTAGGACTAATACCATTTCTGGCCTCCACATTATCTAAATAATAATAGTTGCTACAGAAGCTTTTAGATTATTGCTAAGCAATTAGTGATTTGCTGTGAACCCTGGGACTCCAGGACTGAAGATGTAAGCGCAGTGTTTAATGTAATAACCAATTACTTTTAGCCATGTGCACACATATGTAAAGTTCTATACTCAGTATGCATGGAAGCAGATAAAGTGGGGAAAGGCTATTGTTCAAGAAATTAATTATCACAGAGCACTGGGCATTTTCAGAAGACTGAGTTGTATGCCGGTGTCCTGGTTTCAGCTGGGATAGAGTTAATTTTCTTCTTAGTAGCACGACACTGTGGTACCCTGCTTCCTCTTGCCAAATCCCTCTTTCAGAAATTTTGTGTTAAACACCAATTATTTGGTCAGATAGTAGGTTAAATGGATTACTGAGATTCCCTTCTGATTTTCTTCGCTTACTGATTTTTTTTTTTTTTTTTATGGAGGGCAAAAAAGGAGGGGGGTGGGGGGATGTGGAGAGAAGAAAAAACAACTAGATTAACAGTCATGGAATGAAAGCGCTTTGTTGGACAAGTACGATCTTAATAGGTTACAGTACAAACTGCTTTTGCTAGTTACAGAGACCAGTTCATTATCGGTCTGCTTTATATTTAAGTCATTTGCTACTTTTTTTTTTTTTTAATGATAGAGGTGTTAGTCACTGGCAGCAGACTTCTATTTCACTTCATGTAAGTCACAACATTATTTTAGCAGTAATTATATTCAGTTATGACTGGTTTGTCACTCAAAGGAACAGCTCAAATCCATCCAGGCCATTAATTTTTCAGGTGGAAACAGGTGCCTTCCCTCAACCTGAACTGTTACCCAGCGCTGCAGTATGCTCCTGAACAGTTAGATTTGGACTCTTTTCAGTGGATGCGCTCAGCATCTTTTAAAGCACTGGGGAACTATCTGATGTTAAATGTTGATGAATAAAAAGTGATTACAGTATTTCTGAGCTTCTTGGAAAGCTGATATGATGGGTATTTAGAGGGATAAAGAGGTCATCACTGGGTTTTATTAGTGACTGTATATTGACTTTAACAAAGTTAAAGATGAATTTAGGGAGTGAGGCAATGAAAATGGCATTTGAAAGATTAGCTTAGTTAATTTTCAGAGGTTCTACAGAGAACTACACCTCTGGGGAGCAGAGCAGTATTTCCTTTTTTAAAAAAAATTACTGAGGTGATGTTGCGAATGACATTCTAGAAAGTGATGTGCTTTCTACTTTACCCATTAAGTTTGTCTCTGCAGTCTGTGCCTACTAAACTTCTCTGCTTTGCTCTTATTTTCCAGTATTCTCTTTCGTGTGCGTTTCTCATTCTTTGTCATTGTCGCTAGGGGTTTGTAGAGTATCGTCTGTTTTATGCTAAAGGAATAATGATCTTTCATGTTTCATCAGGAATTTGAAGAATATAACAGAAGGTTGAATGAGGTGTCTAAGAGAGTCCGTATTCCACTGCCAGTCTCCAACATCCTTTGGGAGCACTGCATACGCTTGGCAAATAGAACTCTTGTGGAAGGGTAAGTAGTTCATGAAAGTCTTGAATTTGGCTAAATATGTCTATAATGATAACATCTATTTTACAGAATTGGAAGTTCTGATTTTGTAATGCACTGGTAGGATCTTGTTCTTTTGAGAAGCCTAAAAAATACCAAGGCTTAACACAGTTCTTAGCAGTTGTTTCACAGAATCTGGTACAGCATTAAGCCTAAAGGGGATGGCCTTGTACCTAGATACTGCTGAAGAATGACACTGAGTGTTTTATTGAAGCATTTGAAACTACACAGTTCTCTTTCAGACGAGCTCTATCTGAAAATTGCTGCTTCCTGACAGAGCAAAGAAGAAAGTTAAGGTGTAATTGTCAGCATCTCTGTGGTGATGCCATTTGTCTTTGCCAGGAAGAAAGATGGAGTTGTCAACCCTAGCAGTTATCTTAGAGTAGCCATGGAGAAGAATTTTTTCCAAATTCATCAGGAACAGAGAGGTATCTTAGCTGGCTTGGTCAATAAAGGCTCAAGCACCTTAGTCAGGAACTGCTACATCTTGTTCATCCCTCCCACTTAATCAGTGTTCCAGCCTTTTTCAGAGCCAATATTGTAGCCTGAGTATTGTATGTAGTCTTCCACCCACTGCATTTATGTTTTATTTTCTTGTCTCCTTGCTACATATGTCTGGTCTCTCATCACAAGTTCTTCTGCATCATAGAATATGTGCTGTCTTCCACTCCTGTTCCCATATTTCTTTCCTGGTTATCTTTACCCTATGCACTCCCTACTACCTATTTTACTACTTTCTATCCCACTCTCTAGCTGTCTGCTCTAATTTAGGACCTCAACAGCATCCTCCTTCTCCAGATGTTAGCTGTCTATTGAGGATCATCAGCTTCCACTGCTTCCATCAAGCCATCATCCTTAAATTCATGCCTATTTCTTTTCTTGCCATCATCCTTTTGCTCTTTCTTCAGAGACCAATTTCATCTTCACGGAGACTAAATCTAGCCATGACCTCCCTCTGGCTTCTCAGTTTCTTCATGTGACATATGACCCATACAACTATGTTTTCTTTTTGAAATTTTATTTTCTACTTATGCCTCAAATCAAACAAAGTGGAACAAAAGCATCTTTCTTCTCCTGTCCCTGTCCCCTTTTCCTTTCAAGTGGATAACACCAGCAATCACTATCAACCTCTTCTGCCTCAGCCCTTGTGCCTGTCTTGGACTTGTTTCTTTTTTCTTACTTCACAATCTTACTCATTTTTGTGACTTCAGTGTTCACAAACCACTTAATTCTTGGCTCTGAAGTTCATCGTTCATGTGTCTTGCTCCGCACTGTTCACAATTGTGACTTAGCATGAAATTTTCACCTTTACTGTCACCTAAGCATTTCACTGACTGGTCAGAGGGGACTAGGAATACCTTGCTGGTGTGACTTGTCCTGTGTATTTTCTTGGAGCGTAAAAAGCACTCATTATTGTCTCCTCCCAAATATCTGCCTGTAATTTCTCCTTCTTGCCCCGTTCTTTTTCTCACATACCTTGTAGTTTCATTTGCCACTGGGGAAGGGGAAGAAGGGTACTCTGAACAGCTGACTCTCTGAATACCTTCATAACTTCTTTCATCTCTGAATTCCATGAAGGTATGGCATTAAAAGCCACGAAGGAGATGTTTCTGCTCTAGTCAGCCAGTCAACTGCAATTGTTCTCATCAGGCTCTTTGAGTGAAGGTTCATCTTCAGTGCAGTCAGCCATATCCATCATTAAATTTTGCCCTGCCCTGTCTCCTAGTTCTGTGTCCTCTCCTGTTTCCCATCTGGCTTCTTGAAGTACTTCAGTATGTCCTATTAAGCATCGTCATCCAGTCTTCTGAGAAGCTCCAGAGAGCTTGTGTCTTGGTCCTCTCCACTTTTGCCTATGTTATTTCTGCATTTTGCAAACTCTGCATGCTAACTGTAAGGGTGTGATTCTCCTTATTCTAAACCGATCTTGCTGTGTATCTAGTTTCCAGCTGCATATTTCTGCTTCCTTTGCATCAGACCTAATGATGTAGGTATAATAATTAGGATCAACTTCATGAACCAATGGAAGACTGCGCTTGCTCTAAAGTTGGTAGAAGGGAAGAGTGGAATCAGTGGGACAGGATTGTCACTTGTGGCAGCAGCCTGTGGGTGGGCTGGATTAAGTCTATCAAGACACTGTGCCCCAAACCAAAGCTTTTTTATTCCCTGTACACAGCTGAAATTGGCACTGTCCAAGGGCATTGCAGTGTCATTTCCTTGGATCTTGACAAATGCAATGTCATACCCATTTGAAAAACAGCAAAGATAATTTTCCTCATTTGCGGCCTATTACCCCATTGTTATTCTTCCTGGCATTACTCTGCCCTAAGCTTATCTATTGTCTCTTCTTCTTTGAGCTCAAACTTGTCACCAGTTTTCTGTCAATCTGCTCGCATTAAAACATTAACGTCTCACAGAGATTAATTAGCCAGTGCTGCCAACCTTTATCCTCTGTTTGTTGCGGTAGTTGTGCCTTTCTCTAATGCTGCCACTGTTGGTTCAGTGAGCTCCTGGTGACTGTTCCTAAAGCTGCCACATTGCCTGTCAGACTTTGGTGGTCATGAGCACTTGACTAAAGTCACTGTCTAGTGTGGTGATCAGCATTGATTTAGTTTCCTTTAACCCACTTCTAGTAAGTTACTCAATGTAAGATTTTTAGTGGCTTTTGGTGGGGGGTGGCAGTGAGTTTTTTAAGTATCACTGGGTACGATGGGGTTCTGTTCTGTCTGTGGGGCTAAAACATATTATACTAATGCAGATAAAACTTTGCATCAGACATCAGAAGAGTTCTTGTCTGCTTTTAACTGAAAACCATAACTATGTTCCTCCTCAGTGTTAAAGGGCTGTTAAACAACTTTGAGAAGTAAGATTCATTTTTATTTCCTTCTAAGTTTTACTTTCCACGGTTTCACTTTTCAGTTATGCCAATGTAAAGAAGTGCAGTAATGAAGGGCGTGCCTTGATGCAACTGGACTTTCAACAATTCTTAATGAAACTAGAAAAGCTAACAGACATTAGGCCTATTCCAGATAAAGAATTTGTGGAGACCTACATTAAAGCATACTATTTAACAGAAAATGACATGGAACGCTGGATAAAAGAACATAGGGTAAGAGTTATTTGCATTCTTTTACTGCCTGTTGGGAAAATTCACCATGATGACAGAATCATGCTAACTATATATGATCAATGCTTCTCTGTGTTAAAAATTAATATATGCATATATGAATATATTCATTTATTATACGAAGATCTTTATGGGAAGCAGTATAAATATACATGCACAAACACATTTATATGTTCGTTATTAATTATCATACATACTGATTCAACATCTGATGACTGGAAAGGTTAAATAAGCAAGGCACATCTACCTACTGTATCAAAAAGTGTAGAGAACAAGAGCGAAGTGAAGTTGGAAACATTTGTGTGCTGTTCAGAATATGCCAAAATGCACAACTCGATCATCAGGAAGTTAGGTTTGAAATCACACTGTGGAGTTTTACTTTGCCTTTGGGAATAGATTGCTTAAACTAAGCTGTAAGGCACAATGGGTAGGAGTCATTGCTGCTTCTTCCTTCATTTAATAATACTGAATCAGGATCAACATTTCTCTCCAGGTAAGTCTTCATTTGTGTTTTGAAAGCATTTACCGTTCTTTCATGGTAGCACAACCTAACAGTTATAACAGGACTGCGTAAGAAGTAGTCACATGCTGTTGAAGTAAGAAGACTTCTAAAATGTAGCACTTTGAAATCTGTATTTTGGGCTTACTTTAAATCCCACTAGAAATGGATGAAAGAAATGCCTCTAGTAATTTTCTTTGTTTTACCTGGAGCCACAAGAGAGATTGTGAGCTGTTCTTTGGTGACCTACATGGAAAAACGCTTGTTTAAACCTACTGGTGAAAGCTGTATTTTGGATGGTGTTGGTATAAAGGTAGTACTGGCAAATGGGGTGTTTTGACAGGTGTTAAGAATTCTTGTCTTAACATTTTTGCCATTTTTTCCTCCTTTATCATGTACTGAAATTAATATTGTTTGGAGGCCCTGTAGACAGAAGTATTTAGAGGCTTATTGGAAATGAGAAGTCAAAATAAAAAAGATATCAACTTTTGTAATTTTGTTTAGGAAAATGCTTTTATGTTAAAAGCTAATCTCATTAGCATGTATATTTCCTACCATACCTCCCAAAGAATGGAAAATGCGTTAAAAATTGATTTATATAAATATGTATTCACAGAATCACTTTCTGTGAACTCAGTCCAACACTACTAAAGTAAGCATTTTCCATTATAATCTGCCATGTAGCAAAATACAGTTTTGTTCTCTGCCTCAACTATGAAAACTATCCAGACCTGACTTAACTACCACTTTAAATCTCCCTTGTGTACTGACTGCCTCTATCAGTTGAAAAGTCCACAGTGTGTATGTCAGCGTGTTTTAATTTTCTATCTTTGTCTGGTGTGTTACTCTGCCATAACATGATCTGCTTTTATTTGCCAGGAATATTCCACTAAGCAGTTGACCAATCTGGTGAATGTTTGTCTGGGCTCCCACATCAACAAAAAGACAAGACAGAAGCTTCTAGCTGCTATTGATGACATAGACAGGCCTAAAAGATAACTGGAGAGAGCCGCTTCCCTTGTGACTTGTACCTTTTTCTGTTCATGTGAAGCATGCGGACAAACCTCTCGTGGACTAATGACAACCTTCTCTTAAAAAAAATTGTGCATGACCTTTCTTACCAGCATTAGAGACACTGAAGTGGCATAATGTTCTAAAATATGACTTTTCTAATCCATAGAATTCTTTTCTGTTGTATTTCTTTTTTTTTTTTTTTTATTTTGTTTTGTTACTTGCCCTTAGTAAAGGGCCACTGTTTGTCTATCATTGGTGAGCTGTATATTTTGCAAAATTGTATACTGTAAGTAAAATCAAAATCAGAGAGAAATACATTGGCTTAATATATAGTTGATGCTCTTTTTAATAAAAGGGCTACTTGAAAATATGATTTCTTTCTTCCTTGCTTTCACCCTCAGAAATTGTGCTTTATTATGGAACAGTGTAAAATGAAAGGAAATGTACAATATTTGATCAGTGTATCTTGCATGTGGATTAAGAGTGCAGATCAACTAAATACTTCCATGTTAAAGCCTCTCATCTTCATATGTATTTAAAAATGTCTGTTTATTTCAGAATTAATTTAGTCACATCAAAATGATTGACTTAACAAGGTAATAAATACTGTACACTAATATGATATATTTGTGCGACTTTTTTTCCTAATTCAACAACACAAAATGTCATTTACAATAGAATTTACTAATGTTCCCTTCCCTTTTGTCCCTCTGCCAGTCTTCCCTGTTCTGAATCAAAAATGCCAAGGCATAGGAAAAACTTTTTTTGGCTGATGTTTTGGATTGATATAAGATAATCTTATTGTTTCCTGCTCTGCTGTAGATACCCTGAGTGATCCTGAGCAAAGCAAAATTGCTTGGCTGTGTATTTGTCCTAGAAATCGATTTTTCACAGCATCACTGACTTCGCTGAAGTTTTCAGGTTTGCCTTTGGCTTTCAGTATGTAAAGGTTTACATTTTGGTGGGTTTTTTTGATTGCATATTAAACTTGTTGCAGTGCTCCCAGACCTTTTAAATGGTAGCATGCTACCATTGAGCTAATAGGTAAAATAATTTACATGAGCTACAATCCACTAATGGACATGTTAAAATCTCAGTTTCAGGTGCATACTTGCTATTGTACTTCTTAGTCAAACATGAGAGAATCGGGACTTACTGAATGACAACAGTATCTAGTGAAACAGATAGTTGCCCTGTGGAATAATTATAATTGCTCTTTTCTGTAGCTTAATTTCTTCTTCAGCTGTGGACTGGGCACCATTATGTGAGTTCAGTGAAAGCCTGTATACAGTTTTAGAAGAGTGATAGAATTTACATTTTAAATACTGACTGTGCAGTATTCAGCTCCCCTGTTCATCTGTATTTTAAATGAAATAAGATTTAAACAAAATTTAACTCTGTTACTTAATGACCATGCTGTCATGCTGAGTTCCATTTAAAACTTGTTTAGTGGCTTGTCAATGTATATGTTGGAGCTGAATCACTTTTACTCTCATTAAAAAGGTGGTTCAAAAAAGAAGTGTAGTTTATTTTGAAAGTGTGGACTTTTGCATCAGTATATCTGTCCTGAAGTCAGATCCTGAACAAGACCTCTTGGAAGAAATAGAAATGTGTGTGAGATGATTAGTGTAAATTCTGTTTCAATTTTCTTCTCATGGGTGAAATAAGACATTTGAATATCTTTACCAGAGCTTTGGTGAGCTGAACACAGGGTTAATTTCTCCTGAGCTGTTTAGGTTGCTGTGATTTGATTGCTTACCGAAAAATAGGAGCGTAAGCACAGACTGGAATGTAGGGTCAAGGAAGGAGGTGGGTAATTGCATGAATCATAGTCAGGAGTGATTTTTTTTTTTAAGTGTCTCTATAGATAGACTTGTTATTTTTAAGTAGGCCCCCAAATAAAAGAATATGCAAGACACAGTGTTAAGCCTGTGCAACAACTGTTTGATCTTTGTTCGTGTAAGCCTCAGAAATTATTATGTTTTCCAGAGGAATCTCCTTTTGCTGTCCGGGATTGATGCTAAGGGTGAAGCTACATAGCTTAATGCAGGGGTCCTCAAACTACGGCCCGCGGGCCAGATACGGCCCCCCAGGGTCCTCAATCCGCCCCCCCCCCCCCCCCCCCCCCCCGGTATTTACAGACCCACCCCCACCCTCCCCGCCAGGGGTTGGGGGAGAGGAAACCAAGCAGCCACAGATGACTGCCTGACTCTGCATCCGTGCGCCGGCCCCCTGGTTAAAAAGTTTGAGGACCCCTGGCTTAATGGCTTACAGATGCTCTTAGATACATGGTTTAACTTTCAGGGTGCCCTGCATGGAGTCAGGAGCTGGATTTGATGGTCCACGTGGATCCCATCTAACTCAGGATATTCTGTATTATTTGGTCCTGAGTGACATTTTCGTATGGAATAAGAAGTCTCTTACGCTGCTTTTTCTGCAATAGAAAATATGACGTAGATATCCTTTATGTTTTAGAGGAGCGTTTTGGAATACTTTAATAACAGAAGATGATTTCCTTCGGTCTCCAAGCAGAATGACCAGCGCTGCGGAGGGGGCAATGCGTCTGTCAGTCCTTCTTTAGACTAATAAAGAACTTCAGTCCTGTTCCCCAGACAGTAAGTACTCTCATATTTGCCAGACTCAGCTGGAGCACAGATGACCAGTTATCAAGTCTCTGATTAGGCGAAGCCTGTTCTCGTCCTGATCGGCATACAGCTGGCTTTTCTACAGCCAGCTTCCCTCAGTTGCATCGAATGGTGATGCTGTTCCCCAAAGCAGCAGCTACTGGGACAAACATAGAGGGAAGCCAACTAACAGGTTGCTGTTACCCCGGTGTAAAATTCAAGTCCTTGCTTTGGTATGGATTTAATTATTCAAGGCAGAACGGCATTGACAGGAAAGACCACCTTGGATCAGCAGTGCTTCAGCTGATGGGGTAGTGCACAGAGCAGCCCCTGCAGGTGTCAATTCGAGTTCTTGGTCTGGGTAAGGACTTGAATGCTCTGTGAGTTCAGATTTCCATATAACTGACTGTTCTGGATTCCGTTGTTCCTGCATCAGAGAGAGTCTTCCCATGCATGAAGTAAAAGCTTGGCTTGCTTCTGATCTGCAGCGGGAAAAACTAGACCCTTTTCAGATCTGCTTAGCAAACCCTGAATTTGGGGTGTAGGTTATAGCTTGTGAACACTGCTGAAAGAACAGCCTGCCTTCTTTTGTCCCTACCCCCTTAGGGGAGAAAAAGGAAGGAGTGATCAGTGGCTGTCTCAAAGCTGTGTGTGACAGGCTTGCATCCCCTTTTAATTGTCACAGGTGTGAATGACAAAGGCATGTCTCCTGGTACTGAGTGCAAAGCTGTGGACACAGGTTGTGCTCTTGACTTGTCTTTGTGCCACAGAACACAACATTGTAAAGATCCCCTTCTCTTACTATGAAAGTGATATATGTAGAGCCTTTCCCCTTTTAAGATCTTGCTAATAGTTAGTGTTGATAAAATTTTTGTATTGCAAGCTGTACTTTGGTAACTCAAACTTTGAATAAAGCCCACGTTTAAAAACAAGCAAACAAAAAATCCCTGAAAAACACACACATACAAGAAAACCCTCCGCTCTGCTTAAATTGATAAATAGTGCTGTCTCTTACCAAAATCCTCAAAAGGCCAAATGTTAGCAGGCACCTGCTATATTATAAATGATGCAAGCAGTGATGGACAAAAAAATGCAGATTTATTGTGTGTGGGTGATGGTATCTACTTTATTTATAACCACTGCTAGAAACAGCATAATATAAAGACTAAACATTGCCCCAGACACTAGGGTTATGGTGCAAGCCTGGAAATGACATAATTTGCAAAGAGCAAAGTTTCCATGCTTGCTGCCTATTTAAGGATATTCGTGAGTATGTTGTTTTTTCAGCACCAGAGCTGTTTTTTCACAGCAGGGACTTGGTTTTTAAGAACCTCCTGCTCTTCTATGAGATCCCAGGTGTGAAGCAGTATCTTTAAGTTATACTAAAGACTTCACAAATCTGTGTTGTTTTTTTTTTTTCTTTTAAACCGGCATTAAATCAATAATGTCATATGATAAAGTACATGGCTAAGAAACTAATGAAGAGATGAGTAATCTCTTTTTTTTGTGTGTGGTGGATCCATTGCTCAGCTTTAATTTGGTGGTGTATTCTGTCCAGTCCCAGAGAGTTTACCTGTATAAGCTAAACTAAAAATAGTTGAATGTGAACTAAACTCAAATCTACTTGGCTGTCCTGATAAAGAAAGTCCCCCCAGTACCCCTCAGCTCTGCTGGGTCAATATGAAACTTTTGATCTGGATACATACGTGAAAGAAAAATAACTTTCAGAGCAGAGATACATAGATCTATGTATTACATTTGCAGATTATCTTACATAGATTTTAATATTGTTAGATTTAAAACTGGCAAACAACTTTGTAAAGGTGTGGTGATCTTTAAAATCAAAATACATGAGCAAGCTGAAGATCTAGAAGAGATGCAGTGAAGTGCCTCTTCACTACGCACAAAATTAAGGAATGATGGATATCATCAGATGTGCAGAATGACTGCAGGTGTTTCTGAAGATCTTTTTTACAAGTAAATCCAAGTTCATACCTTGTATGTATTTCCTGCCCTGTATCTCCAGCATTTTTTATTCATAAGTACCACTACTCATAAATAAAAAGTCAACCCATTCATTGTATTTTGGTAAAGAATGAAATAGAAATACCACCTCAGCCTTAAAATAAAAAGAATCCTTGTACAGGAAAGAAATTGTCTTGTGGATGCTGTCTGAGAGCCGCGAGGCTGTCGTGTAGAATATGCACCATAAAATGTTCCTTTTGAAATTTGTCCATATATTATAGCATAAATGCATACGTACACAGTTTTGTGTGCAATGTAATTCAACACTGGGGACCAGAAAAAATGGCAAAATTCAACAATTAGCAGCACATTATTGGTTTCTCTGCCATCACTTACATTAGTAGCTTACGCTGAAGCTGAGGTAGGTATTGCAGAGGTGTTTCCTTATGTGAGTAACTGGTGTCCGTTGAGGACAGGGTCATAATCTACATCTGAATTCAGAGCTTTGAGTACATCTGATTTACTGTACTGCTCCCAGTGCTGCTGGCTTTGTCTGCCACTGGTGTGTGCCGCATAGGAAGCATCACGCAGGAGCCTGCTGAAGAGGAGCTCCAGCCCAGCCCAAACCACTGTAAACATCAGATTGGACATTGTTGGTGGAGCATGATGCTCCTGCCCTTAAGCAGAGACCGTGGGTAGCCATGCTTGCTGCCCTGGCTGCCAGGGGGGTACCTGCTCCAGATGCATGAAACTGGTGCGTTAGAGAGTGGGCAGACTCAAACTGAAAGGCAGTGGTGTGTCGGTGCAGTGAGCGGGCAGCTTGCTCCAGGATAGTTTGCTGCTCTTGTGAAACCCGAAAACTCAAAAAAACATGCGAATTGTCATTGCCTGATGCAGTTATTAGCACAGCACTAAGTACCTGTGAGTTTCCAGGACCATTTATTTCTTGAAATATAGGAAAATGTCAGCAATGTAAATGAGTTTGAGCAGGGGCTGCTTCCTGCCCCTGAGCTGCCAACATCTGTCTCCTCCAGAGCAGTTAGAATATTCAAGCAGCTAAATGCCCCAGCCAGCTGAGCATTTGTGGGCAGTTTATAATGCACTGCATTTCAACTAGACTGAACTGTTGCTGTAACTAGTAATGCATCATAGCTGTAATGCTGTTAGCTTTTCCTTCCCCTCCCTGCCTTGCACTCACAGCCCCGTGTTGTGCTGTTTGATGGGGCACTTCCTTCCCAGGGTTTGCTGAGCCTTTATGCTGAGGTCTGTTTATTTTTAGTGAGTTGTTTATTACTGTTTTCTGTTGCTCAAAATCTCTGTGGTGAGATGCAGGGCTCTGGGTGATGCATGTGTGTTGCCTGTATGCACTAGGAGATCTCTTGCTGTTTGTGGCTGCCCTGGCTGGGGGGAAGGAGCTCCCCATGGGTGGCATGTTCAGTAACAACTCAGGGATGCTGCATACTGCAACTTCCAGGTCACAGACCCATCCTGAGCTTTGATTTAGGTTCTGTTCTGTCTTGGTGCCTGGTGTAGGGAAGTTTGGTTTATTTTCCTTTACTTTACTCCCCTAGCTGTAAAAGAAATTATGTTGTCTACCATGGTTTTTTTACAAAGTGCTATCAGGCTGTGGTTCTGCAGGCATGAGCTGTACTTTGAACAGCCTTCAGTGCCTTAAACCCCGGGAAGCTGAAACATAAACTCTTTGTGGAGAAGAAAACACATAATGAATATTCCTTCCCTGTGTCTCAAGCTCTTTAGGTGCTGTTTCCTTTGCATTAGGACAGAAGCCAATAACCCCACACATTTTTTCTTCTGATGCTATGCTTCGGACTGCACCCAGCAGTGCCATTGCCTGTGTAGCAGGGGACCCTGCTATGGATGAGAAAACATGGGCTGAGCTATAGGTAGGACTCTTCTAAGATATACCTGTGCATTACAGTAATCTGCTGCTGCCAGAAATAATAACTGGGCAGATTAGATAGGGAAGACTGTGGACAAAATTAAAGGGAGATTTACCTTTTTTTTAAAAAAAATGATAGTATGAATGGATATTAAAAATACATACACACATGCATCCTGATGGCTGTGCTTCTATACAGCATCAATAAAAGTTCATGCCCTCTGTGTGAATTGTGGGAGTAGTTACCTACTAAGGTGATATGTACCCTGGAGATACCATGTGGATGCAGACTGAGAGATGCTTTATTGAGAGAGACAGACTTCCAAGGAGACACAAGCTGTAAGGAGGCAAGACACTTGCCAATAAGATCTCATCTTTATTGTGATGTTCAATGTGGTTTGTAGGTAAAGGAAAATGTATTCTGGGGAGCTAACCAAGGCGTTTTCCATTTAGGGTTCAAGCCTTTATCCTCTCCTATGTAAGAGGCCTTCGTTGCATCAGCTCCTCTCCCTTCCCGTTTATGTGTACCCGAAGCCCATATTTTCCTCCCTATACATCCAGACACCTGGACTCATGCAGGGACCCTTTCCAGAGCAGGGTGACTTAGGGAAAGCCTACCTGGAGGAGCCCACAGCGCGAAACTGTCCCTGGGGAAGGAGCCAAGGCTGCCACAGAAGGACCAGGGTCCACGTGGGACTTCTCAGGCCAGTTTTAGGTATCTGCTGCCTTTATAAACCAAACATTTGTTCTTCTGCCAGCAGATCTTCTTACCTTGTGGAAAGAAGCATGAGAAGCTCTCACCTTGATTTTCTTTTCCTTGAAGCACAAATGTTTTTTTTAAGGCACTGAGTTACGACCTAAATGCCAACATGAATGCACAAAGGAGCTAGACCCAGAGGGGCAAGGACAGTATAGGTGCAACTTAAGATCTCTTTTGTTCACAAAAAAACCTAGAACACAAAATTCTTACTCTATTTTCTTTACAAGTAACTTCTTTTTGTAAAGACCAAACCTGAGACTGTTCCAAATAAAAAAATAGAAGTAAAGAGATCAGGGAAGATTTCTTTGCAATGTCTATCCATGCTTTTAAAATCTATCTATTCAATAATGGGAAATGATGGCATAATTCTTTTGTTTTGTAGGCCCTAAGTTGTATGATTAGCTTCAGTTGCCTGTCTGAGCGTTCAGACTAAGCTGGCAGGCTCTGTTTAAGATTTTGGGTGATTAGTTCCCGTGAATCTGTGTGCTCTCATGTCTTTAGGTTAAGATTAATTTCTGTATTAAATTTCAGTTTTCTGCATTGTAAAGGAGTGAGTTGTATGAATAATTAAAACACATTTATTAACCTCTAATGAATGGTCAGTAAGGCTGGGAATTGAACAGAGTGACATATGTGCGGGAAGTTTTGAAGCTGACTCTTGGTAGGAATGAGAAAAAAAATCTCAAAGTTGATTATGTAAAATTTTCTGGAGGTCATTATGTGCCTTAGATTGCAACCTGAAAAATACAAGTACAATCTTTTCGGGGGTTATCTCGTACTTCATGATGAATCTTTCTGCTCTCACTATTTCATGAGGTCAGTGAAGGACTTTCAGGCGTGCTTTCCTGAAAACAGGCTACAGTTTATACTTGCTCTGTTTACAAACATTAATTTTTTAGGAAAAGTAAATTTAAAAAAAATGCAGAAGATTTGGCATCTTTAAGTATTGTATTAATATATTCACCTTACTGTTACAGTATGGAGTAGAATAAGGAATTACCTGCTTTTATGTAAAGTTGACAGGTTAATTTTTGGCATTTTCTTTCTTTCATATTCTACAGTGCACTGCAGAAACAAAAAGACCATATTAATGGTCAGTGCCAGCTTGTGGGGGGAGCCCTCTTCATTGGCATGACCTCCAACTTATATGGGTATTGCAACAGCACCTGAGTGCTCCAGTCATGGACCACATCATCACTCTGCTGCGCTTTCAGTAAAAAATATGAAATAGATGGTTTCTGTTGCCTCAGTAGGGCTTGAATCGAAGAGTAGCAGAGGTGGAGGGCTGTGTTTGACTAATCTCTGTTGGCTTGTATATACTCACAGCACGGAGATAGCAAGGCCCTGTCCTCCCGGCTGCCCCTTCCCAGGGCAGAGCAGGAGCCTGACACAGGTGTGCCAGTCACCTGGTGGAGCAGCCTCTGTCCCCGTTTTTGGCACAAGCCTGGAGAGACGGAGCGCTGCACCTGTGTGGCTCGGTGGGAGCGCCTTCTGCAGAGACAGTCAGCTCTACCACCAGTGTCTGCGGGGGTGGAGGCTTCAGCCCCTGGAGCAGAAAGCAGAATCCAGCCCCACGACTGCTGATGAGCTGTACCTCCGTGGGATCTGGCTGACCTTCTGCATCGTGCCACTCCTTGTGGCCGTGGTGGGCTTCCAAGGAGAGGGCTGGAAGCAGCAGGGGTGGCTGGCCAGGGGGGAGATTACAGGGCACTGGGCAAAAATGCAGGCTGGGTTACAAGGACCCCCCCCATGACTGGTGACCAGAGGAGACGTGGCTGCCAAGAAAAAGGCATCTTTTGTGTTTTGCTTCCTTTCCCCGGCTGTTGAAGCAGGAGAGCAGCCTGAGGGCCTGCGCATGGGGCTGCTGCTCCCCCCCTGGAGCCACAGCTCTGCCACAGTGCTCTGGGGGGACATCCCTCCCCACAGAGCTGCACCCCACAGTGGTCTGGGGGGACATCCCTCCCCACGGAGCTGCACCCCACAGTGCTCTGGGGGGACATCCCTCCCCACGGAGCTGCCCGCCGGTCTCTGCCACCTGCTTCTTGTACTGGCAGAGTTTAATTTAGGCCATCACTACAGCACCGGCCTCTCTTTGCTAGTGAAGATGCGGAGATGCAACTATAATGAAAGGAGCAAATTAATTTGGTCTGATTCATCTACTCTTGTTTCTAATGAAATGCTCCAAGGAAGGAATAGGAACTTGCTTTTAAGCACGTGGTGGAACTCGAGCTCTCTACAGAAGCTTTTCCACACCAGCCTTGGAGCAAGGCTGACCCAGGGTAGTCAGCAGGATCTAGGATACAGACTGGCAGAGTAGCTGGGCCACGAGCCAAACAGGGTCACCACCTTGCAGGGACAGTATTTCCAATGTGTTCCTGGGCTGGAGAGGGACAAAGGATTGGGGAACAAGTGGTAAAAATCCCACTACAAAATGGAAAACTTTTTATATTTTTTATATTTTTATATTATTTTTATATTTTGTGTGATTTTGTGGTGATGAGGCTCAGGTCTGGTGCCGCAAGAGACCAGAGAAAGGGAAAATGTTTTTTGTGTTTTGACAGGATCTCCCATGATCTACTCCAATATATTGAGATGAGGAGGGCAACTGAGCAAAGTGGCCTCCCTCACCTACCATGGAGAGGGAATGATAACCCTTCTGATTCCCCTCCTCCGCTCCGTTAGATAAGCCTAATAACTAGGTTTTGGTATTCATCTTGAGCCATTATTTTATATTCAAACATATAAATGGAAATGAAGAATACACTGAACAGTTTCTTCTGGAAGGTACAGAAAACATTATGTGTATATAAGCAGTCATTCTTCACTCTGCATTATATACCTGCCTGGGTATCAGTGAAAAATCATTTGCAGAATGGGTGCATGTGTCTTTTCTGTTATTTAGGACGCCTATTTTGTGAAAATGATGCCAGTCCAAATAATTGGGTGTAATGGAGGGGAAGTGTATAGATGCTAAAAAGTGCTATGAAGAGGCTGAATTTGCTCTGGAAGAAGACTTAAGATTTCATTATTCCCATTGCTGTCTCCTAAGATCAAGGTAACCTGAAAAGAGAAGGGACGACCTTGACAGTTCACTTTTATTTTGCTTCCTACAATAACTCATGGACAAAACCCAGATTGGTTTCTTGATGCATTGTATCAGATAATTCTCTCTTCTAACTCAGCCACCCTCCCCCAGCCTTAACTTGACTGAAATGGCAAGTTGATTGTACATGTGTACATCCCGCTTTGTAAATCTTTGTAGATGTGTGCCTCAAGGTTTACTACAGTACCATAGCCTATATTTTCGCTATGAAACGTAAAGGTCCCAAACAGTTCTTCGTGTACGGGAGCAGGGGTGGGATCAGGCAGGTGCCATTGCCCTTGCTGCAGCCATTGCTAACGTCCCCTCATTATTCAGTCTTGTGCCCTTAGCTGGAGGAGGCAAGGAAGAATCCTGAGCAAGGTCTAATGGGTCTGGAAATGGGACGTTTTGCTGAACACTGAGGCATTTAGACCAACACAGAAATGCACGATATTGGCCAGGAGCTAAAGCCAGTTAGCTTGGAGGATGAATTCCCATTGTAAAGGACAGGATGGCCCACAAATGGGGAAGAGAGCAGAGGAGATGGTGAGGGCCCCTGTCTCCTGCAATCTTCCAAACAAGGTGCTTGGGTTTTCTTAAAGAGCTTTCTTGTAACATTAACCATCTGCTGCAATATGATAAAGCTTCAGTGTCACTGTGCTCTTTTGGGTTAGAAAGGAATATGACTGCAACTTGCACAGTTCCTCAAAGTTAACTTCAAAGGCATGAAGAAATAAGTCCCAAAATACAGAGACTGTCACAACTTAGATAAAGGGAAGACGACTGTAGCAGTGGAAGTCCAGTACTGTCTCCCCAAAACACCAACGGGGGACAGAAGGAGCGGGAAGGTGCAGAGCCTGGCTTCAGCCAACACACAGGCAGTGAGGAAAAAAACTAACTTTGCAGGGAAGAATTTGGAGAAAAAAACCCTGAGCAAAATATTGACTTCCAACCTTCCATCAAAATATGCCTTGAAACAGTAAATCCAGCAGCTGAATTCCCGCTGCATACAAAAGACTCTGAAACAAGCCTCTGAGACGAAAGCCGTTAGTAAGGTAAGAAGGAAATGTTTCCTCCACAGAAAGTAAAACGTACTTTTTATTCCATAGAGGCATGCATGTATTCAGGGCCAGTGCTATACATGAACTCTGTCAGAAAGATGTTGTGACGTTGTTTTTCCATCCTAATCCATTTGCAAATTGAGTCAGTGAAGTACCAATTAACCTCAGGTCATTAATTTTAAATACACTATCAATTTTCTTTCTTTGTTTCTTTGCTTTTTCTTTTTTTTAGCTTGTGTAATGGCCTGTGGGGAGAAAAAAAAAAAAATGTTTGCTTGCGTCCTCGGCCTTCAGGAAGTCTTTTCTTAGTGCACCAATATCAGGGCTCAGATTAGCTTTATCCTTGGCCTTTGAGCTGTTGAACACATTTCTATGGCTTAGTCTCCATCTTCCGCTTCCCCAGCTGAGATATTTTACTGGGCGGAGGAGGGGAATTAGTCCAAGCTCTTATATTGGTTGAGAATGTGGCTCTGTTTTGGTTTTTTGGGAGAGGGAGGAGCCTGAGTTCAGGATCTATAAAAACAAATTCCTGCTTTTGTTTATTTAGTTTAATGATTTTATTTTGTTTTTAATTATTTTAAAGATGTTTTCCATATTTTTAGGTCTTGTATTTCATTTTTACTTTCAGAGATGTTTATTTTTATTTTAATCAATGGTTTAAATTAATAGAATATTTGGGGTTTATAATGTGCTGAGAGATCTTCTGCTGTGAGCTTCTTAGGCACTTGGTAGTGTCTCTTGATCAACACATACTATTTGTTATACAATATTTAGCTTTTCTTAAGGTTTTAATTTAAGAGGGACTACATTTCATTTAAGAGGGACTAGGTAGGCAATGAGGATGTAAGATCATGACCACAGCCTTTGACTTTTAGAAGCTTTTCTGCCCTGTGTAATTCACAGCCCTGAAGTGTGGGTGAAGCTTGCTGTTCTAGTCCTGGGCTACTGTGCACATAACTACTTGAAGAAATTTAAGCTCTTAAAGTCGTTTACTGTGAAATGTGTAGCAGGTAATCATGACATAGCTTCAGGATCACATGGGCTTTCAGGTTTTGCACTTTGATCTTAGGTGCTTAAGGTGGAGCTCAAAGAACTGTATCATATTTTATAATTGATGCTTTTTTCTTACTCATAGTAATAATATTAATATATCCTGTACTTATTCCATATTTTATTATGCCTGAAGAAATGCTAATGTAGTGTCATTTTAGGACTTACAAGATGTGTTTACTTAGAACACTACATTGCTCACAGTTTTGCAGATACTGAGATTGTAAATACAAATGCTTCTGTCTTTGCATCAAAATTATTAAATTTTAAACCTACTGCAATAAAAATAATTGACAATTTTTATGAGTCATAAGATTCATAGTTTCTGTGAATGTTAATGAAAGAATGGAATGAAGAAAGTGCATGAGTGATAGAAGTCATAGTTTATACCAGACTTAATTTATGTATTTACTATAAACTCAGTCTTTTATGGATCCACAGGTTTTGCCTGCTCTGTTCTGTCACGCTTTTTCACGTGTTAGCAATGTTGCAGCACTGCTGCTCCAAACACTACTGTCATTGTGGGCCCATTCTCTGTGGACATAAATTATTTTGGCTCAGATCTGAAGCCATTAGCAACTGATAAGCAAACTTAGAAGTCTAAGGGCTCATGCTGTCAGAGCTGAGGCTTCCCGTGAAATGAAAGTTGCATGGAGATTTGGTTTGTGTTTGCACATTTGTGTGTCTTTTGAAGACTGTCTCATGCTATGAATGCGGAACATGAAACAGTGAGGGCTTCAAGAAACATCTTGACAATGCAGCCAAATTTTGAATCAAATAACTGTCAAAAGCTCTTTGAGAGCACTGGCAGACTCGAATCTTTCTCATCATGGAGCTGAGAAGGACAGAGAAAATGAATGGGCCTTCTGGGTGAACTGACTAAAGGTGTGTCTGCTGTTCTCCAGGACACTTCCAGAGAAATTTTGCAGTTGCTGTCCATGTCCAGAAGCTGATAAAAGGAAAAATGTCCCCAGATCAAGAAAAAATGTTGTGCTGTCTGAAGTGAAATGGAAACATGGACATAATTTTCCTGTTGTGGAATGAAGGTTATTAACACAGACCCGTACAGTACAATTCACGCATACCCTGTTTCTGACAGGAGCGAGTGCCACATCCTCACATGGAGGAAGTGTCCCTGTGTGTATGTGAAGTAATGTTCACAGATTTGGTTTATTTTTCTTTGAAAATTACTTAACATTAACTACTGAAATTTTGATATTGTATTATCTCTGTAAATGCACAAATGATTATTTTTTTCTTTTTTCCTAATTGCTGGCATCAGTGTAGCAAGGACTCCCAAAGTTTTGGTTAAGTAAATACAAGAAAGTATTCTTTTGAATAAATTTGAATATGCTGCCTTTTGGTGCTCTTGCATCCTCAACCAAGAATGGAAGTTCTGATTAAGTTTTTCTGTTGCTTAACCTCTTAAATATTTTCATTAGACATCATTTTAATGATCCCCTTTGCAACACCAGCATTTACAGAGTGTCTGTTGTTCTCAGAAGGGGGAATTAATTCTTGTTCTCTCAATTCCAGTGAGAAAGCTCAGGTCTTTAGGGTATTTCTTGCAAAAAGCAGAGCCAGGCTCAACTTCAGGACAGCCAGCCTACTCAGGTCAGGTCTACCTTCAGAAGGGATCCCACTATGAAGTTCCTTATGTGCCAAGACTAGTGTCTGTCACGGTGAGCAGCACTATTTCTCTGGTTTCCTGAACTCCACAGCTGCCTGTTCTTGTCTTTCTGCAGTGCCGAGAACGACAACTTCTCATACACAGAAGCATAACAGAAACAAATAACAGTATCTCTTATAAAATAATGGACCAGCAGTTAAAATAAAAGCATCTATCAAGGAAGCTGAGAGGAAAAAATGGAAGAGCTTGGCTGTTTGGCTTGATTCAGTAGCAACTGGACAGCACAGAGCAGAGGACAGACGTAACTTGGGAGTATTTATGGAAGGATGACTGTATGATGCACAGTTCAGAGATCTGCGCTTTGATGAGAGAATTGGCATCCCTCAGATTTTTCTGGGAGAAGGCAGGTTCCTAGGAATGTTGGGAGCCTTGTTGACTAACTTCACTCTTTGTATACAGTCCTTTTGCTACTGCCTAGTCACCATTTCTGACTATAGACCTCACACTCGCACCTTGTGCAAGCATTTTTGTACGTAAACACTGCTGCAAGGCCACCTCTGCACCATGAGCAGAATTGTGCCCTACGGTCCCTTCACCATAGGTTCAGCGTAGAGGGAAAAAATGGGAGTGCTCCATGTCAAGCAGTGCGCTATAAGGCTGAGCTCAATCTGCATCATAAAATGGGAACTGCACATAGAAAAGAAAGATGTATGACTGAAAAGACGTGAATCAGATGTCTCGTCACAGGGCTTTGTGTTACCCCAGAGACCCAACGTGTCTGAGATATCTGACTGGTACTGGTGGAGGGGACATGGAATGTGCAGAAAATCTATACCTTTCTGGAGGGGCAGCAGCCGGCCAGGGTATACCAGGGCATCTAACTTCGTGGAGATATCACTTGTGCAATGAACAACAGACTTGCTTTCTTTTTCTAGACCTCGGATCTGGGCTTTGAGCAAACAGGAGGTTTTACAAAGAATACAGTTCCTTCTGTGAAATTGCTTTAGCAATGAGGTTTTTAATCCGTCAGTATCTGTAAATTGTTGTCATCTTTGACAGCTGTTTTCATGTGCCAATCACCAGAAGTCAATTTCAGTAGTATGTTCAGATTTTTAGCTGAATAAAATTTGTACAATACCGAACATAACATTCTATGTTTGTATGCCCAGCTAAAATGTAACATATGTTCACTATCACTTTTTGAGTCCCTCTATATCCTTCTGTATTTTGTTCAGAAACATTTTTTCTAAAACACTACTTTACTGTGGGATAATAATATAAACCACTTTCCTGAAGCTGCTGAATGTGACAAATGACTTCCAGGACAAATGATGGGACCATTTAATACCTCTTGGTTTAGCAATAGCTGTAGAAATGGGAAGCTTAGCTTCGTGCAGGTTTAAGCAGGGGCTCAGGCAGCTGATTGATTCCTCTAGGGACCTGACCGTGAACGTGAAGGTAGTTTGTATTTTGGTTTATTTTACTCTGTGTGTATCAGTGTGTTTACAGAAGTGACAGAAGCAGCAGGGAAAGGGCAAGAACGTCAAGATGACATCCAGAGCAGGTGCAATGATGGCAATCTGGAAGCAGATGAAAGACTGAGCGGTGAGTTGCTGTAACTATCTGGGATAAGATGTGGCTGAAGGACAGATAGAATTAGGAGGAAAGGATCTGCCTTGCTGTGACCATGGAAAGACAGGTAGGTGCATAGTCAGTAACCTTGCTTTATTAAAATCGAGTTATTTGAGAAACTAAAGGTCTGTGTACTATGATGAGATTGAGTAAAGTTCTTCTTAAACCACAGGACATAAATGGAGGCTGGTGTTTTTTAAAGGGAATGAAAGAATGAATGCTGATCTCCCCATAAATTTAGGAAAAAAAATTAAATGTAAGAGCAAAGATGATATCCTCGAACTTTAGGCATGTGAATTCAGGGGCCATGACTAACCTCTAGAAATATCTCTTCGCTCTCTCTCTTCACTTACCATGAATGAAATTCAGACAGTTAACTTAGACTAGATACAAAATAAACATGATGCTAAAGTGAGGTGAAGATAAATCTCACATATGCCTTTTGCATATCTAGAAGGATGTAAATTGGTAAGATCCTCTGAGTGGAGGAGTTTTCTTGGCTCCAGCAAGGACCGATGGATTACTGTTCTGGGTAAAGGATCATCACTTTGAATTTTTTTTTTAAAGTTTCACTGTTGTGTTTGAAATGTAAATACATATAAATAAATCTATCAGACTAGACCCTGTCTGCTCTGCATTGACACACTTCATTTGGTTTTTGAGGGGCAAGCATTAGGGAAAAATGAGTAATGATGGTAAATCTGCAGGCTCTCTTCAACATTTTGAAAACATGCTTAGGAAAATGAATTTTTAAGAGCTGGTGGCCATCAGACTATATACACCACAAAAAGATGAGGGCAAAATTAAGCAATGACTTTCTGCTATCTATATGCTGTCCATGATGCTCTGACAGCTGTGGTAAATGCAACTACAAAAAAGCGAGCGTGGTGCTTGCCTGGGAGCTGTGGGGTACTGGCTGAGTGGGACGAGTGATAAGCCCTGAGTGCCACCTTCTCTGCCACGAAAGACTTCCCTGGATCACACATCGGTGAAAGCAGGACTGGCTTTGGGGAATTTTCAAGCCAGCATTTTTATTTGAATATGCTTTAAAACTGATAAAATGCTCAGCCACGTGGCCACATGCAAGGCCATAGTTGCTGTGAGACTGCAACAGCCGCTTTGCGTACCAAGGGGTGACCCACAACCGGTGCCTTGGCAGTGCTGTGCATTTCCCAGGTCTTACAGTTACGTGCTTGGCAACCTGTCGACCTGTGCCCTGGAACGTGCTGCTTAATGTACAAAAGTAGGTGGCCAAATAAATGTCAGAGCAGGGGCAGCTGCTGGCAAGGAATCTGCAGCACCTGAGCGATCAGGTGGAGTCACCCTTTGGTCGCAAACCCTTGCTGCCTTCACAAACAGGACTGCTGCTGAGTCAGGGGAGGCTCATTGGGAATAAGGGCACAAAATTTAACTTCATAGCTGAGGCAGGCACATGGGAAAGGCATCCTCTGTCAGCCCTGATAGGTAAGGAACAGGCCTAGACAGCTTCTTACTTTCTTCTGCCCACGTGCACGCACCGAAACGAGCTCGCTGCATTAGAGCAGTCCAGCCTAGAGTGGGTCTCCTGTTGAACGGCAACCTTCAGGAGGAAAGGGTTGTAAACAAGTAATTATCATCTTTAGCATGTTCCCAGTTTAAGTGATGAAACTGATGAGAGGAAGTGAGACCTAACGGAGAAGCAGAAAATGCATTAGTTGGTCCTGACATAGAGGAAACAGTGAAAGATTTCTTCTAACAAATTAGAACCACCTGAGATTTCTTTTCCCCTCTTTTAAAATCAATTATTCCTCCCAAACCTTTCAAAATATGGTGAGAAAATGAAATTAGTAGATATTGCTTTTTACATCAAATTTCAACCTTTCAGCGTATTTTTGTAAGAAAAATACTTGCTAGAGCAAGCAGTTCTGGAAGTTGCATGGTTTATTTTTCCTTATTGTTATATAGCATTTCTGCTTTGCAGGTATCAGCTAGATTAAGTAAAATTGTCTCTCATTTCACTAAACAGCTTGTGACAACAGGATGATGAGAAAAAATACTTCACGACGTTAAGATCACTATAAAAATGCTCTGTATTTTTAGCAGTCCCTCAAGATTTTCCAGAGGAGTTTTTGGACAATGCCAGAGGTCTTTCCTCTACCTGTTTATTAAATCTTTCTTCTGTTAACTGTAGGGAACATTTTGTGTGACCTGTAAGGACGACAGCCCGCGCCCAAAGGCCACACGACAGGCCACATCCTAAAAGTCCTGCTACAGGTGTCCTGAATGTAGTGTCACTGCTGAAGTCAGGGAGAACTTAGTCCCTCCTTGGATTAAGTAAAAACTTCAGGAGATGAACAGTGTCAGTTTCTTTCATTTGCCTCTAGGCAGGGAAAATGAGTACATGTTACAGTACAACCACTGGTTTTTAAGAAATAATAATTAGGGCCTCATCTCCTTGAAATGCTTGGGGAAGTGCTTAGCTAAACTTTAAACAGGAAAAAGAGTTTTTAATGTTTAATGGCCACTAAATTCTTTATCTGAACATAAGTTTTATTTTAATTCTTTTCAAACCAGCACCTTCTTTCGATGGCCAGATCAGTTTTCAATCCTGTGACTTCAGGTATATCGAACGAAGAACCGAATGGGGTGGGTGTTCAAAGGAGGAATTCAGGGTATTGGAGTCTTTTTCATCAGCTACCTTTTCTTGAGGTAAGTAATATAAGTGTTATTTACCTTCGAGACCGTAGCTGTCATTTTCCCTTACAGTCCTGCTGCACCAAGGGAAGAGCCTTCACAGGGTTTAACAGCTCAGGAAGCTGGAAGGTGTCCACTCGTGCTGTTTGTTGCTAGAGCCATCAATCTTGATCAGAGCTGGCAAACATACCAGGTTTTGTACCACTGTCTGAAGTAATATTCTTCACTGATTGAGTAACAGAGCCATTTGGGAAAATTTCTCGGAGACAAAATCGTCAGCTTTTTCTCCTCGCCCCATTAATTAAAATTTCCACATTCTGCCTGTCAATATGTTCTTTGAAGGTGGTGGAAAAACAGAGAGCTGAGTTTTGCCTAAGGATGTATTAGTTCCAAAGGCAACGTCCTTCTGCACTCGGAGTGTTTCAGTCCTAAGGGTCTGTCCACTTGGCTGACTGAGGAGTCAGGAAACTGAAACATTTTTCCTACACCTTGTCATCGAGTTTATCTATAAAAGATCCAGAGACAGTAAACTTTCCCTACTCTTGGTAACTCTTGTGAAGCATATCAAAATTGCGAAGCTTCAGGGAAAATCATAACTTGTCCTTAAAATGCCCCTCTGTTTTCATTTATCCTGTTGGTTACAGAATAGCTATTAAGGCTGCTTGTCCTGGTGTGGTGTGCTTCTCACATCGGCACCAGAAGATATGTTATTCTCTGCTGTAAGCTACAAAATTGTAAGAACGAAATAGGCAATTGAATATGAAGCTGAAGTAAAAAGGAATTTTATCCCCTTTCACCAGGGTCCTCCCCACTTGGACCCTTCGTCCCACCCTACCCTGGTGCTCCTGCTCCTGCGTCCCTTTTTTTATAGCAAAATCTGTAGTCCTGACTGTAACTGAGGGTGAGAATGGCCATATTCTATGCAAGCAGAGCACAGGCCAGAAGAAAACAGCAGGGGATGCTGCCACCGAAGCAGCCAGACCAGGGACCACACTGCTTGTGTGTGCCTCGTGGTGTCTGGTGTTTTAGTAACAGTCACCGCTCTGGGAATGAAACAGCAAAGCAAGAGCTTCATTGAACCGGTTAGAGACCTCTCATTAGCCTTGTTTTTTCTAACACTAAGTAACATTAATATCTGGTTACTCTATATATATATACTAGCTGAACCCAGTGGATTTTTGAAGGTTAAGGGTGTTGCAAGCAGAGAGTAATTCTACTTTGTGAGATACCTGCATTTGCACCACTCTTAAGTCCCCTCGGTGTCTGGCCAAATCAAACCTCCAAAAGTGTATCCTTCTCTTTGCCTAGCCATCTGCTTTTATTCTGTCATTCTTGAGGGATTACTTGTCCATTTGTCTTAAAGGCAGATGAAAACCTGTCAAAATAACCTCAGAAGATTTTTTTACTGGTGCAGAGGTGCTGCTTCTCTTTGAAGAAAAAAAAGAAAATTAGATTATTATAAAAGTAGATTTAAACCTGTTCTGCTAAAGACAGGGTACCATATAATCTGCGGTGGCATTCACACATGGGTGTTCTTGTCGTGTTTGCAACAGAAGCCCATGCTGACAATTTGATCATCTCATCCATCTGGTTTTCTACTCACACAGTTGCACCAAATGCCCTCTGTGTTGCTGGCTCAAAAAACCCTGTCAGGTTCATGAGGAGATATTTGTCCAAGGTGTATCCAGGAGATCTCTGGAGATTTCATGAAAAAACACTGGGATCCTGTGAGGATGTTACACCTCACAGATGTCTCTTATCTACCCTCAGACAACAGATGGTAGGTGTTTCTCATCTTAAATAAAGCTACAAAGAGCTGCGACAGCAGGATGAGATCTGAAGTATTAAGTATTGTTTTAGTGAATCCAGAGAGCTCATTACTTTTATTACTTGCTCCCTGAAACCTTAGATTTAATTACCTTTGCTGAGCTGATACAACGGGCTTCTAGACCTCACTAACTCTCTGGCAGAGACCTCCTTGTTCTGGACAGCTTCACAAGCCACGAGGTAAAAGATCAAATGGTTTCCTCCTTCTCTTCTGTCAGTCCCATCTCTGGAGCAGGAGATACCAGGGCCAAGGGAGAGGGTGCCAGGCTCTGCCTCCCTGCTCGTCTCAGCAGCAGCCACCAAAGTGCCATAGGCTGCAGGTGAGCTGGAGCCAAGGGCTGGGGGCTACCACCTTTATGTGCCCGTGTGGTGCAGTGCAGCTCCGCTGCGGCAGTCAGGGCTCTACGTCTGAGCAAAGATAACTTAACTCGCTTTTCCTGCCCCTTCCTATCTGTCCCACTGAATTTTAGAGGTCCCCACTTCTGCCATGGGGACTAGCTGGAACTACACACGTGTGTATGGGTCAGCGGGATGGGAACAGCTGCTGTCTTTCAAACTTTTTTTTGTAAATCACGAGCTGATCTGAGTTACCTTTGTGCCCAGAAGGCAGTTTTGATGGGTTGTGCAGCACTGTATGCAAACTGCTTTACCATGTGCCCCGATGGGATGTGTTTCCAGCTCTCAACCAGATCCTGCCAGATGTCTGTGCTCTACTATCTTTGGTGGTGTACATTAGTCCAGCCATCCTCCAGCTGATGGTGCTCCCTGCCTGCTCTAACATGTCAGGAATCGGCTCGCTCTGCTTAGTTTTAATGACACTTTGAGTTCCTGTAAGATGTAACTTTCACCTTAGGTGCAGTGCTGTTATCCAAGCCTCTTCCCGCTCCCCCCCACCCCCAGCCTGTACTCAACATGTTGCAGTACAGCCGTGGAGCCTGGATCCTAATCTAACCATCTCTGGTAGTAGAATATGCACTTACCATATCCTTGATTGGATCATTGGGAACACGAGTCCAGGTAAGGAAATTAATCTCCGAAGGCCCAGGTGGGTACAGGCAAAGGGAAGGCAGCTTGGATGCAATGCTCCTCTACATGTGTTTGAAGTAGATTTCTTTCCTATGAGCAATTTATCCCAGATTGTTTTACAATGTCTGCTTCCTGTTCTGCCAACTCACCACTTCGAGGCTATGCCCATGAAAAAAAACTTTTAAAAGAGCTTAATTTCTGTGTGTATTGCATAATGTGTGTATTTGTAATTTCAAAAAAAAAAATGTGTAATTTTTATATGTATTGCAAAAACTGCCATACAGATTTTCCCACCCCCGCCCCCCCCCACCCCCCGCCCCTTTACTTTATCCTATCTCGCTCTCTCTTTGAGTATCTGTCTCCAAAGTGAAATACTTTCTGGAATTTGAAGGGCATTTTTTTCACTCCATTTGCAAAATGTTTGTCCAAAATCATATTATATATTATGCTATTATAATATACAATAACAGTTTATTAATATATAGTATTTGGCATGATACATTATATTATATTATATGGCTTCCTTGAGAGACCCTTTAGAGCAGATGTAAGCAACCCAGACACTGTTGACAATTTAAGCTGTGAAAAACGTATCTTCTTTAAAGGTAAATCCAAGTCTATGAATCCAATTTGCAGTAATTTAAAGCCACTAATAACTTCTGGGGAAAAAAACCCTCCTGTTTTTTCCTTTATAAGACCTACACAAATATTTTTTCTTTATTTACACAAGGCAATCATACAAGAATTTTCATTT
Source organism: Falco punctatus (assembly GCF_963210335.1). Taxonomy (NCBI): domain Eukaryota; kingdom Metazoa; phylum Chordata; class Aves; order Falconiformes; family Falconidae; genus Falco; species Falco punctatus. The sequence continues at coordinate 76,710,673 of NC_137583.1, forward strand.
GGTTTTTGTTTGCATGCTAAGCACATATTTGTGATGGATATTGTGTGTTTTGTAAGCAGAGGTAAAATACTGTTTATTGGCTTCCTTTAAAAGATTTCTGAATAAAAATAGTTGCTACTGTTTATTTTCATGAAATGATGAAATTTTTTTCCCCCCTTTGCAATTCTAGAGATTTGGAGCAGATAACCAAAATTATTATTGTATTAGCCTTCTGGCATTGAATTAAGAGTTTTCCAGTTCGGTAAATAGATTGAAAAAAATGTTGACAGAATATAATTTTCTCTTACTATATACCAAGCGAAGTATATAAGTAGAAGTAGACTTTTGCTTCTAGACTTGCTTATTTTGTTCTATGTTATTGGCACTTCTGCCAAAATGACTCAAGGAAAAGCAGTTATACATCGCTTTGGTTTCTTTGAACCTCATTTGACAACAAATTCATAGAATATTCTTTCATCCTCAGTATCACTTAAAACATTGGCAATTATTTTGGGGCCTGAAGGGTACTGTCCCTAAATCAAAGGCAGCAAAAGTGCTTGCAGCTTAGCCTGAGACCTGAAATAGTGGTTTGTTTCAATGCTGACCAAAAAAAAGGACATATTGCTGAATCAGCTGTGGGGGCAGCAACATGTGTGGCAGAATGAGGGCAGGCAACGTGGGAACAGTAATAATTGTTAGAGCCCTTCCACCAATCTCCTTGGTTTCAGTGTTTGAAGGCCGAACTAATTTTGGTCCTATCAGTCTGTTCTGGATCTTCAGTGAATTTATAATACGGCTGTTACGAGGAGACTTGTTTCAGTTAACCTCAGAGTGGGTTTTGGATCTGTCTAGAATTTAATACTGAAACTCCTGAAAATGGAGACAGTAGCAAACTGCAGACAGCCAATTAATGAAGCGGATAATTAAGAGAATCAATCTATCAGGCTGAGTCTCAGCTTTTCAGTCCTGATAGATCCTGACTGTTTCAGAAGAAGTCTGGCCCAAGAGGAAGGTGGGGTACATTGACACTCATCAGAATTAAATATCCAATGTACCTGGAGCCCTAAGACAAAAACACTACGTTGTTCACTTCATTAAAGACTATACTCCCCTGGCTGAGGCACTGTGAAAAAAAAAAATGATAGTGGAATTAATTAGAAAGCAAGAGATCTTAGAAAATAAAAAAATAATACTTCCTTAAAGAAGAAGTGGAATTTGTTAATGAAGTGTTAAACTCTGCTGGCACTTTCATAAAACATATCATGCCAGGTGGAAAAACACCGAGCTGCAGGGTGGGGTAGAGAGTTGCTGTGAGCAAGGCTCTCCTCCTGCACACCGCAGGGGCTAAGATAATTAAGAGCAGCCCCAAACAAAACAACAACAAAGCCTTCCTAAGACAGTTATTTTCAGTTGAAAAGAGCTTCATTTCATCAAAATATAATTTTAGCCAATCCAAGCCACTTTGTTTATTCAGAGGGTACTTGGCAGAGGTACGTGGCAGCCTAAATTGCCTCCTGGTTACTTTGCCTGCTCCAAACCAGGCAGGTCCCTGACATCCACTGCTGTTTGGGTGCATGTAGACAATAGCATACATGGGGCATCAATGAAGTTTGTCGAGGCGTTAAGAGGCACACGAACAGCTATATGTAAGTATATGCATATTTGTAAGAAAACATACTCTGTTTTTTGACTTGCATTGCTCCTGCACTTTGCAGACTGAATTCCCAGTGTCCTTCCTCCCAGTATGAAGTGCTCTATGCCCAGGCGTCAGCACTTCACTCACCTGCCCTGTGTAATTTCAGCATTGCTGTGTAGTGTGGTGAGTGAAAACAAGAGCCTCCGTGGGCAGACTCCTGAAGTCTTCATGGAACAATCGCTCCTGTTGGCTTTGCCTTGATGCACCCAGCTAACAGCGCTCCTAGCCATTGCATAGGATCTTTTGGCAATGAGAATACTTAAATAAGAAATAATAATAACAGAGATTATAATTGCCTCAGTCATAGCTTAGACAGAGCCTGAAGGATAGCTATGAGCCATGAAGAACACTGATCCTCATGTTTGGGAGGAGTACAGCAAATTTCCTAATTTTCTGTTCTTACTGACCACCAGTAGAAAGACCAGAAACCAAGTAGTTAAATTGGGAGGCAATGTGAATAACCCTGCTAAAGAAGTTTGGATGCATAAAAGTGTTTTCTGGATTCTTCAGAGGTACTCAAACAAAATAAAAACAGATCAGCACGAGCTTTGTCAATGCTATTTTCATACAGCCAAATTGTCTCCAGACAGCAGTGATGCTAGTGGGATTTGAAAGCTCTCAGGCCTGGCTTTTGGAATAGGAAACTGGCTCATTTGGATCCCATGTGTTTTTAAAGGTAAATAAATTCAAAAGCATTAACTCTATGTCCACTTACAGTTGGATTATCACAAAAATTATGACCTTCCAAATCCCTCTATATCTGACTAGGTCAGTGAGACTTTCTCAGTTTTAAGCAAATTGCTTATGACTTCTGCATGGGTTGTACATAATTTAGTAAAGTGGTGTTGGTGCTCCTTTTATGAGTCCCTGCCAAGCCTAAAAAATGAAGTAACCTTGTAACATACAGTACATTGCCCCATTAGAGCTAGAAAAATTATTTGTAGTAAGTTGTTTGAGTTTCATTCTTGTTTTGTGATGCTGTAATTAAAGGAGTGAACGCTATCTTCAGTGAGAAGAAGGTATGCTCACGTAACTCACATCTGGAGCTTTAACCATTGGCAGAAAACCTCCTCACAGCTCACAGGAATTTAACATACATCCCCAGCTTCCCTCCCCAGCCCACCTTTTTTTTCCCCATAATCACTCTAATCTATGTTCAGGCTTTGAGGGAACTGTTTTGCCCCTCTCATTGTGCCCCCTGTCTGTGTAAGAGCAGAACCATGACCAGGGAAGAAATAACAAAAAAACCCCAAACAAACCAACCCTCCCAAACCTCCCCTGAGGGCTGTGAGGACCTGGAACCAGAACTGAGTCACCAGGAAGACACAGTTCCTTCACTATCAATGCCTTCTTTCAATGTCAGGAAAAAGAAATGAAGCTAATAAGAACATGCTCTCGGCAAGGAGTCCAAGAAGTGAGGTGACCCTACTCGTGTGCATAGTCCCAGGAAATCCTGACACTTGCAAAGCACATTTTGACAGTCAGTTAGCAGAGAATTAGGAAGACAATAACCATTTCCTGAGAGAGAGATATGAAGAAAGGAAAAATTATGCTGTAAGAAAGGATGCCCAAAGTGTGATTCTGGTAGGAATTTTGCATTTTGAGTTCTATGCCAAAAAGCAACTAGAACACCTGTATTCTACCACCGTGGTCCATCATAGTCCACCATGGCTCCTCTTTAATCCCAGTTTCTTAGTACCAGTTGTAACATTGTATTTTGCTCAATGTAGTTTGTCTTGGAAATTAGGGTTTAATATTTCAGCTGATTCTAATTTGACCACACTGAAACTTGGCTTCACAATTTACTCAAACAGATAGGTTTCCCAAAGAATCCAATGAGCTGTTTTCTGAAGTGCAATAAAAATAGAAAAACTCTGTTGATTTCAGATATATTTTCCAAGGTGTTACATCCAACACAGCCTGGTTTTAAGAAAATAGAGATGTGCAAAAAAATTGCTTTTGGTCCTTGTCTATTCTGGATCACTCACAGCTGACACACCAATGGTGGAGACCGATTCCAAACGCAAAGCAAGCTGATGGAGATTAAGCAGGACTTTTACCTCTGTAGCTCTTGCCAACGAAGGACAGAACAGCACTTTTAATCAGAAGAATGTCCTCAGTGAAATGAGCCTGAGAAAGGCAAAAAGGGTGGAGCCTTTCCAGCATGAAGCAGTTGGAATAATGCAAGGCTTTTGTGACAGGGAAGAGTTCGGGCTTTGAGGAGATGCAAAGTGGCTATTTGGGGGCAGTGGGCAATGGCTGTAGTCACAGTAGATGTATGGATCTATTAAGAATCCATCCTGTTATGGCAGATTATTTGAGGGGTGATTTTAAGCTTAGACTTGCAGAGGTGTTCACTGCTTTGCTCCTACACTGTTAAGGATCGGTCTTGCTTTGGACATTATTACTCTGATGTAATGTTGATAATCTCTTTCATGCTGTGCCACATGGCATTGTGAAAATGTGAGATAATTTTCAGGATGAATAAGGATACAGGTATTTGACCTACCAGAGCCAGTGGGATAATTTTCTAAGCACACCATGACCCCATCCTCAAACGAATTTGGGAAATTCATGATACCAAAATAGCTCCGAAGAGCTAGGTTTTCTGTGTTGCTGTAGCACGTAGAAGACTTCATGGCCATTCTACACAGCTCTGCCACACAGTTTGAACACAAATCACCCCTCTCCTATGATCTTGAAATCCATATGAGCAAAAATGTTTAGTGGTTTTTTGTTTTGGCATTACAGGATCCATTCATATTCAAAAGACCTTTGTGAAAGTCATTAGTGTCTCATAATAGAGAAGAACCTCAGAGCAATGTCTGAAAACAGTGGAGAAACTTATACAACTCTGTGAGAAGCAGAATGGTTTTCAATCTGGAAATGTAAGAATCATCACTGGTCCTTGCTTTTAAACTGCGTTGACACACACAATTATTCTGCATTTCAAATCAGAACTACTAGCAACTTTATGGACAAGTATCGGTAGGAACGAAGTCTATTTTGATGGGCAATGTTATAAATGCTTTGCTACCTACAACCCTCCAAAAGTCAAGTAAGTGTTTGAGGCTTGGAGGGGAGTTCCCCACTGAAAATGGGCTGTTGTTAACAAGCATTTATTTGTTATCACAATATTATCAAAGACAACTCTTTAGTCCATCTCTATCAGCTCTGAGTTTGTCTAACATCATTAAAATACCTTCCAAGATAGACAGTCAGGACTCTCTGGGGCCATCTGCTCCCCAAATGAGGAAAGACTTTCTGATTCTAAGACAGATAATGTGTAACAGCTAAATGAAGCACATTAGTCTTTTAATTTGTCCAAAGAATATGAAAAAAAGCTTTTCCCCCTTTTTCTTTGCAGATACTGTTTAGGCACGGAAGGCTTCATTAAATGAGAACAAGACATACTTGATGCCAAAAAAAACATTTATCTGTGCAGTACATTTGCCAGCCCAAGGAACCTGATGGGCAGCAATGCTCCAGCATCTCCTGAGCAGCTTTATAATTCACTGAGCAAAACAGCAAATGCAACTGTATTCAGGAAGTGCCACTGAAACATTTTGTCCCTTGGCTGAATAAAAATATTCTCATGATACATTTGAACACCACTGTGTCCCATGCATGTCTAATTGCCTGATTTTATTTGTGTATACTGCTCACTAGTGATGCTTCATCTAACGTGAAACATTTCTTAATAATATAAATTATTCTAGGCCAGAACATATTTTTCTGTTCCAATTTCTTCCTATGCTAGCTGACATCTGCAGCTCGGCTGCATTGCTTCAGAAGCAGCTCTCTTGGCAGATTGACAAACACCTCTGCCAAAATGATTTCTGCTGAAGAGCTGGTATTTTTGAATGTTAGAGAACCAGTCTGGGAAACAGCTTTTGGGCTTTGTCTTTCTGCAGACTGCTGACTTTCACACACAGGGTAGGGATGCCTTGCCTGTTCTATCCTGGCCTTGTGCCAAGAGAGGTGTCATGCTGGTCATTGTGACACAAAGGAGATTTTAACTTTCTTGGTGACTTTGTCACTGATAGTACCCACAGTGATTTTCAGTGTTGTCTTGTTGCCCAGAAGGAGGCAATCTTATAGCAGAAGCTGAGAAAACAGATATTAAAAGGTTGCTAGCAAAGCATGCAGATAATACTGTATATATCGCATGCATTTGATGTGCTCATTGTTTGGTTTTTGTTTATATTTATATATATATAGATGGGCCTAGGTCATGGAGAAGGGTTCAGGTCTCTCAACCACAGGAGACATCTAAAAAGCATGTGCCATTTAAACACGCCTTTCTGCACACCAGCCATGCCGCAGCCTAGTAGCTCTCTTTCAGCAAACCAGTTGCTGGAGCGCTACATACAGTGCAGGAGCCAAATCCCCTCCCTGCCCGGCAACACTTGAAATTGCATCACTTGAACCCCAGCTGGATGGTTGGGACTATAGGTGTGGGGTCTACGTAGTATTTTGATTACATATATATGTTTAAATATATATGTGTGTGTGTAGTCTCTACATCACAGCACACCAGAGGGCTCCCTGAGACAGGGGGTCTCTCAAACATTTTTCCTTCTAATACTTCAAAATGTTTTAAATGTTTTGGAAAATTCACTAACCGGAGGGAAGAAATTAGCTTATGGCTGGGCACTGTTGCAAAGAAAGAGATTTTGGTACAAAATTCCCCATCAGAGAGCAGCAAGCCAGGTCAATCAAGCAGGAATACATGGATTTGGGGGAAGGAAGAGACAGCTTTTCCCCACTGACTTTTGTGGAAACTTTGGTCAGGACTTGAAAGACTGTTTAGATGTGTCTACAATAAAATGGTCTGAAAGGTTGGGAGTTTTTACCAATGAAAACATGCTTGGAGGAAAAGTCTAAGTTTTGAGTGCAAGAGCCTAAATCTGTTGGTGGTAGTTTCACTGGATTCACTTTGCAATCATTTTCTCAGGACCACACAGTAACTCTGTGGCAGGGACATGACCCAAACATAGGTCTGCTGAGTCCAGGGAGTCCAGTGTCTTAACCACAGGTTTTAGCTTGATTTTAATAGATACTTCTGTGACCTTTAATGTTACTGTGCTACTTGCTCATAGGTGGGCTTGTCAGAGACTTTAAGAAAGCTCTTGGTAGCGTGAGGGTTATTCAACTGCTTAAGAACCAGTGGTTTGGTATTCACTTATATCCAATTACTTTAAGAGAAGAAGACATTCCAACAGTTTAAAATTAGTCTGACTTTTGTTTAATTGCAAAAATAGAAGCCTGTCACAAAGCCAAACTTTCCCAAATGCTCAGGTCTACACCAAAGAAATTGCATATAAACCACTCCTGGGCAACACATAAAAAAAAGAAAGGGCAACTGAGTGGCCCCCAGCTCAACACGGAACCCACCAGGCATCGCCTGATCCAAGGGCTAGAGCAGACCCAGGTTTCCAGGGTCTGCGAACCCCCTCTCCAGGGCTCTATCTTCCTCCATCTGCTGCAATAGGAAATGCCAGAAAAAGCCTGAACTTCTGCATTGTCTCCTCCAGCATTGCTCTCTGAGCAGCCTCCCCAGTCCCTTGGGAGAGTGACCTGAAAAGGTGACAGTAGCCCCCACGTTTGCAGCCCCTGTGTGGGACATGGATGTTGCAGGGGCAGTACGAAGCATCCACTCCCTGATCCTCCATAGCCACTAACGTTGGTGAAACAGGAGCTGTAAAGGGTGAAATCCTGGTTCCCACAGAACTCAAGTTGCTGATGCTTTTGATTTCAGTAAGGTCGAGATTTCACTCACATTTTTAGTCAGTATTTCTTTGAAAAGGTTCTCTACATGTGGTGAATTATTTACAGCAAGGTTCAGCTTACATACAGCACACAATGCAACAGAACAATTGGTTTACAATCAGAAATATACATCTTCTGGTGTAAAAAACCATCAGGGTATTCTTATGGCATAAAAACACATTATGCAGTAAATGCTAAAGTAGAAAATTAATTTCCTGGCTTATAGAAAACCAAAGGGATAATTCAATTAGAACTGTTTTCATTTATCAGTCATAAACAATGAATCTGAGACTTAGGACTGTCCTTCAGATCTGACAACAAGGGAAGTCTTCCTACATTTTCAAGCCTTTTCAATTTTGTGAACCATGCATTTCAAGCATAATCCAATAAAACTTGATTGCATACAACTTTCCTGTCATGAACATGCAGTAATATTTTATCTAGATATGAATTAAAAAAACCCAAGCAACTTTTTATATACATAGGGAATCGTTTAAAATATGTCCAGAATTTGTTGTATATGTTTTCATTCCTGACAGTCCATTGTTAATTCACAAAGATGGTATATCCTAAGCATAAAATATTTTTATTGTGTTTCTTTGTCCTGATAGCATTAATTTCTTTTGCTGAAGTGCATTGTTGGTAACTGATGCATCATTCTGCACTCAAGAGTGTTAGTACATGTATAATGTAATACAAATGGCTGAAAAGCAGAGACCATTATTCACAATATCCTGATCATAAGAAAAATCGATACCAAGTTACTCCTACATGGATGATAGCTAGAAAGGAAAACCATCCTCTGTTTCTTTTTTGGCATTTTCCTGAACTTGGCAAGTCATGACAGACTGTTAATCGCATATGTAGCAGTACCCGTATAGGTGGCAGCACATCTGGAGTGTCCTGTTTCCACATCCTCACTGACTCTGGCTTCCCAAGGAGTCTGCCATAAGGAAGAAATTTTACAGCAGAGTAATAAAATGAAAAATCCTTGTACTCTCCCCTTTTGAAAATGAAGGCTGCAGCATGGGTTGAATCTACCTTGTGTTATATATATATACAGTTGCACTATAATTCTGGTGAAGGGTCTGAATTGCTGCCAGTCCAAAGCTACAGTGCCTGCCAGAGTGACACCTCCCTCCTGCTGCCGGAGAGCCAGCTGTGAGCAGGGTGGCTAAGTCCTTGGGAGTTAAATGTGTCCTATATACCCAAAGACAATAAAAGAGCTCATAAAATAAAAAAGCCTGTAGTATAATATAATTCAATAAGCAACCCCTTTTCCCCCCGCTATTTCCTGTTCATTTGTGGTGGGCCTGAACTTGATAAACCTGCCTACGCAATCTGCGGCAAGCAGATTTATAGAGCAACACTCACTATAGAGAGCTATTCTATACAACTCTCTTCCCTGTGGAAGCCTGCACTGGTGATACCATCTCTGAGCCAGAGGTATGGCCTCTTTTTTCATGGCTCTTACTCCAGGTTGTTTAAATTGCACAGAACTCTCTCCCAGCCTCTTCTTAGAGGACATGTTCATTGTGATGGTATTTATCCATAAAAGGCCCATTAATTAAAAACCTGCACACACACTGGGAGAAGTTCATCCCCTTGCAGTGGTTAGTGGGAAGATCTGTACATTTCCTTGTGTACCAGTCACCTCCCAGACGCACCCATCTGTGTGACACACTGGTGATGAGCCCTGTGCCACCATGTACATTGAGATAGATTGACCTTGTTTGTTCAGAACTGAAGAAATACCTCACAGATAAGGGGGGATAATACGGTACAAAGGGTTTCCACCTCTCAGGTTTTCCTGTGTGGTCAGCATGGACTGGGAGAGTCTTTTTCATTTTGATTTCTGGAAGCTATTGTGTGTTAAGCATTCAATATCAAACAACTATTTATCTCTTATCTATAACAATGAAAAATACATATTAATGGCCAAGTAATTTGTGAATTTTGTCAAAGACATGTAACATATACATAGTACTAATAGAGATGAAATATTTCACTACAAAAACTAGAAAAATATGAAAATAGTATCTTGCCACCTTAAACAGTCTATACATAGCATAATATTGATAAAGTGGTGTTACAGCACAAACTAGTAGGCTGCAGCAAGGCTTTTACTGTCAGAGTCTACTGTCCATAATGCTGGTCCTCCTTCCTCCAGAGGTCAGACCACACTGCTCCTCCATCTGAACCTCCCATACTCCTCAGGGCTATTTAACCACTTAGCAGGAACGAGCTACAGCTGCACATCGTCCATGTCAACCAACCCCCTGCCTCTCAGGCAAGGCCACAGCTGCATGTTATCAATGCCGATCAACCCACTGCCTCCATTCCTCTACAAAGTGGGATCTTTTATTTTAAATATGAAGATGAGACTGTATTTCACAACTGTTTTCAGTGTTTCCTAGATATTTTAGACAACCTCTAAAATTCGAGAGGGGGAGATCCTGCCCTTAGCCATGCTGCTGAAGTCAGTGAGAATTGCTGCTGCGTTACACAGGCTACAGTGAGAGGAAAGGTTTTCCATACCAAGGAGTTGTCTGGTCTCAGGTCAGTCTTCTCCACAACAGTGGGTCTTATGCTGGTGATACAAATGAGAATACCTGTTGGAGACCAGACATGCAACTGGGAAAGTGATTATTTTTGCTCACTTCCCAATCAGCCCCTTTCATCAGCGCAGTGTTGTTTTAGCAAGCTGAGAAACGCAGTGTAGCCAAAGTCTCTTGGCCTAGTCATTGCCATTGTGAACCCATCTGGTGTGGGAGCAAGGAGGTGGGTCACTCTGGTTGTGTGTGCCCTATATGGGGTCCCCAGGAAGAATTAAGGTAGTTTAGGGAGGCTACAAACCTCTCTGCCCCATAGTCCCTCCCACCCATGCTTTGTGCATTTTGGGAGGACTATGGGTCACTCGCTACCTGAACACCATTCTCAACATAATTCACTGTATATATATTTATATATATAATTTATATGTGTGTGTGTATGTATGCTACCTGGGATTTCCAGATATTTACTTTTTTTGTGCCTTTTAGCTAACATTCAACTTCTCAAGAGCTTTTTAGATGTGTTTTTTTAATGACAGGATTGCATTCTGTCAAAAAGAGAAAGGCAAAGTTATTCTGCTTCTAAATGTGTTTGATCTGTGTGCTCAGACTTTTATCCCTAATTTAGTTTTAATTCTGCACCTACCATTTCCATAATTCCAGTGTGTTTTGTTGTGGGTTTTTTTTTTAATGTGGGCCAGGCACCTGAATTCTATGAACCAGTCTGGATTAAAATGCACACTTTCCATTCCGACTTGTGGCAAGTACATCCTGGATCAACAGCAAGTCAACGTAAGGTGCAAACTGTAAAGGAGAAACATTACTCCTGAAAAATGTGTAGGATGGTCAGACTGGGGAGTAAACACTTCTTGAGGTGGCAATACATAAGTGGAGAGAAATGCAGGGCAGATGAGGGAAGGAGCTCCATCTGCTTGACGATATTTTGCAAACTAACATCACCAGGACCTGGGAATGGAGGGGCTGCATCTTATCACAGCGCTGCACATGAAGCAACCTCCTGCGGTGACTTCTCAAAGTTACATTGCTTGCAGTGAGAGAAAAGGAACCGGATTCTTAAAATCAATGCAGAACTCTCAAGTCCTTTAAAAATTGACTAAAGATAGTTGTTTGTGTTGGTGGTTTTTGTTTGTTTGTTTGGGGTTTTTTTGTTTTTTTTTTTTTGGTTTGGTTTTTTAATTAATTTTTTTTTCTTTTTAAGACAGGCTTCTGAGATCCTGAGATCAGATAATGAAGAAAATCTCAGATGTCATATAATGCCAGTGCCCATCTCTGCTGCTATAAAATCATAGGAAATAAGCCTTGACAGGAGTTTGACAGGTCATCTAAATGGTGCCTCTGGCAAGGCAGATGAGCGAGGCCTAAATCATCACTAACACTGTCTGTGCCAACTTGTGTTTCATGATACCCACATACAACACCCTGGTGAATTATATTACCATGATGCTTTCTTTTCCTGCAGCAGTATGACATGCTCAGTAATGATAACCGCCTCATCAATTAGTTTTACTGGTTAAACCAGCTGTCCTTTATTAGGCTGAGAAGAACTTTCTGATCTATACTTGAGCCACTGAGAAATTTTATTTTTTTTATTTTCTTGATAATGCTCTGAGTACTGAATAAAGGGGTGCTTAAATCTAGATCTGTGATTCATCTGGAAGTACCTGCAAAATTCTGTGCTGCACAGAAACACCTGCAGGTCATGAAAAGGATAATTTGAACTTAAACCTTACAGGTACCTTACTTACTACAGTTGCCACAGAACTACAGGTGTCACAGCAGCACAATCCTGGCACCACCCTAAATCTCGGGGCTGGCTAGGATCTTAAATTTCACTAGAGAGTGGACTAAGAAGCTGATTGTGTTCTTCCTCCTGAGGTGGTATTTCAAGCTGCAGGTCTGACTTTCTCTCACTGCTGGCCAATGACGTTTGCCAGGTAGGACTCACAATTTCATTTTGTTAAGTCCTTCTGAAGTGGGTGTTCCTGAAGCAAGTATATTGCAATGACCCGACCACCCCAGGAACTCAAAATTCCCAGTTTGCTACTATCATTACCTGTCCAGTTGTCCCCCCACCTTTTTTTTCCCCCCTCCATGTGGTTAGCTCCAGGTCCAAACTGCACATGGTTGGGCTCAGGTCTCCTGTGCTGCCAGAGGGCAGAGAGGGCATGCTCACACACTGCAGAGTCTGTGTGACTTGGGATTTGGCTTGACTGGCTTGGGATCAACTATTGTTTAAATGCAAATGACTTCTGGGTTACAAATGCTCGTATTTTGGAGCAGAACTATGCATATTTAGCTTCATAAAACCACACCTGACTCTTAGAATTCCAAGCACTGGAAATGCAGATACCTTCACACTGTTAGTGTTTAGGATTTGCATCTTTGAAAAATGGCTCAGATTTTCTTTATTGAGGTTGGCAAAGGATGGGGGAGGACTTGGGAAAAGAGGACAGAAATTCACCACGTTTGCATGGTTGATTTTATCCCAAAGCAAAGTTATTTTGCTACATTATAAACACATGAGCACTCTGTAATGGCAATACTGGCAGATGTTTAATTAAGATAGCATTATTGCTAAGAATTTTAATACAGAGAAAATTGTCTGTTCTACCTTTGTTGCAATTTTTTTACAGCTAACACATATTTATTAAGTAAATAAAATAAAAAGCAAATCTTACTTTCGGCATCCCATGCCACAACAAGTCTTTTAATTTGCGCTGTGTTTCTGTACCTAGTAAAGAATAACAACCAGCATCTTCCTGATAGATTTAGTTGCTCAGACAAAGCAATTACACAAACCTGCTGCCAGAGTAAATGTTCGCTAAACTGGGTTTTCATGTGTTGGGTACGGTTTTTGAGAGGGAACAGATACTGCAGAGGTGATTAATGGAAGGTTGGTTTCCTCTTAAAATACACCTGGTATCCACTGATTCAAGTGTCAGCTGCTTTCCTGCTTTTTGTTACGTGGATACATTAATTATGCATTTCTGCTGTTCCTGTGAAATGTGTTAGACACAGAACACCATACTGCCAAGACATTGTAATTACTGAGGTCATATCAGCATTCCCAACATTACTATCACTAGTGTATGGTACTATTTATAAAGCAGAGAAGTGAAATATACCTACATTTCAAAACATCTTGAGATGAAGAAAAAGCATTTTCCATCAGGAAATATTTTGATCAGAAATTACTCAGTAAGTACCTCTAAAACACAGCCTTTCCTGACAACCCTAAACTCACTATGTATGTTAGATCCAATTTTCAGTGCCTTCAAATCATCATCCCTCCACTGAAACCAAAACTGCCACAAAGACTGACATAACCACACAGTGTTTCCACCACCTGAAGCTCAAACTGAGATCCTAAACCCCAGATCCCAGATTGGCTTTCCAGAGCATTCTACCAAACGGAGCAAGAAAATACCATTAGTGAAGAAAACAACCACTATAATGGCAAAGCGTTTCCATTTTGTACATCCACATGAACACAAAAGACTGTGAAACGACTTGCACTTACATGTTGTAAACATGTACATTATTAAAACCAACATGTTCATTATTAAAATCTCCATATATATCATGCATGCTTCTTTTACAATCAGCTTATTTGTGCCTTTAGAAACTAGGAATGCCTTCAGGAGCACTCCTGGGAAGTGCAGCGTGCCCCAAAGCTCTTCAGAAATACAGCATTCATAACAGAGCCACTTTATTGTCTCTAATGACTAAATCCTCAATTTCCCATTGTTCATCAGTAAAAGTAGAAATAGCAATACACGAAATACTGTTGTCTGAAAAAATAACCACATTTGTATTCCTTGAAGTCTGAAAAATAGGTATTGTGGCTTGAACAAATACACACGATCGTATTTTCTTGTAAACATCCTGCTGGATTAACCATGTGATGATCTCCACTGTTGGTTGGTGGACAGTTTGTTCTTGTTCCCCAGCTCCTCTCTCGTTCCATGGCTGCAGCGCCAGCAGCTCGCCCCTCACATCGGAGAGGAAGCTTTGGAGGAGCACAGCGGCTGTATGCGCGTGCTGGTGGCACAAACGGAGCAAACCCCTTCCCTGCAAGGCATTGCCTCACGCCTGGATACTGAGAATTCAGTCCCTCCCCTAGTGCTGTGGGTTAATGCCTATCCCTCACGAACTCACTCCTGGAAGGGGCTTTTCCAGTGAGGTGTTGATTCACGTAGGTGGACACGTACAGCAGCCTTTCGTTTAAAATTTACAAACGAAGGGTAAAGCTTAGGCTCTGGATATGTCAGGAAGGAAAAACTGAGCCTGGCCGAACACCATATTTTAAAATGGTTTCAAATCGCTAAGGATGAAATTGTCTCCTGTTTCCAAAGTCTACACCAAACTGTATTGTGTAAGTCATTTCTGAACACTGAACAGTTGTTCACTGTTCATCTAAGTCAACATTGATTTGTCTGCTAATTTCAATAGAATCTGAAATAGATTATCACGGATTAAGGCAAGACTAATTTATGATTAGGGACTCAGAACAGCAACCAGATTCTATAAATATATACTTCCTGTGCTATGACATTAGTTTCTCATTCCTTAGCTGGGATCCTTTACTGATGTGGTCATAATTTCATGAGAGACAAGCATTCATCTAGCATTCATCTCAGAATGGCTATTAAAAAAAATAATAATTTCCAAACAAATTTCACAGTTTATTCAGAGTGAAAGAATTGTGCCTCTGTGGTGAATTTCTGGGCAGAGTAATAGGGTGACAATTTTTCTTACAAATATATATTCCTCAACTATGAGTATTGTTAAAAAAAAACCAACCTATTCGAGATGGCTTCAGGACTTGTGTGATGTAGCCTAAAGAACTGATCTGTTTCTCTGATGGTGTTTGAGATCTTGGTATGCGATGACTATTTCATCTTCATTTGCTTTATGCACCTGCTAATGGGATGATGTTATTTTGGGGTATTCTTTGGGGACAGCAATATTCGGGTGTCCTTGAGAGATCATCAAGATTTGAATATTTTGGAGTGACTTTTTATGTTCATCTGATTTGTCTCGCAATGTGCAAAATCTTTTAAGCAGTCATCCTGCTCATTGGAAGGGGAAGAATAAAGGACTCCAAGCTAGTTACATCTTGTGGAAGCTGATACTTCAAAATCTGGTGTTAAAGAAAAGTACCAAAATCAAAAAGTGCTGAAAGTTTCCAATTGCCACGTATTCATTCTTTCTTTCCTATTTGCTATGGGCTACCTGGCACTGTTACAACTGTCAGATGGTCACTTCATAGGGCTGGTATCGGGAGGTGTGGAGATTACATAGCCTGGCAGGCAGGTCCATGTTCACTCCCTGCTGCAGCACACAGGAAGAAATGCTATTCCCAGTCTGCGTCAGACCCCTCTGTGCCACTGCTGTCAGAGGCTGATGCGGTTTGAATATGATGTGTCCTTTCACCTGGTCTTGCTCTCTGACAGAGGCTTGGGTTTCCCCAAATCCATCCCTCTCCCCACTTTGTTCACAAGCAGAATGTGAAATGATGTGTTTGCGATGGCTGGTGCTGGGCTAGGTAGATGTCTCTCCAGATTTTAATGCAACGAGTTCAGAGTCCTCTATGTATCTTCCATTTAACTGTTCATTGTTGGAATCATGATGGTACAGGTAAACCGGGACCTCTGTGATTGATGTTGCAGTGTAGGAGGTAGATCGCATGGAACAGTGGTCTCGACGCCTTTGGCCCCACTGGGTTTTGTACTGTGTCCATTGCCTCTTCAGAGCTCCTTGCACCTGTTAAAGAAACACAGAGCAAGGGTGAGGCATAATCTAAACCCCTGTAATTGTAGACATTTCAAAATATGCTGAAGAAAAGGAGAGGAGAGCGAAAAAGAGAAAGAGAGGGAGAGAAAGGTCCAGGACAAATTCTATCAGGTTCAATTTACCTCTCTCCCTGGCTCTGCTCCCAGCTCCAGAAGCAGAAGCAGTTGCTCAGCTCTCAGCCTTGACTCCCTCCCTGCCTACCCTATGGCAGCAATTAGAGCTTCTGCAGTTGTTGCTGCTTGGTAATAGAGGGTATAGGTTAGCTGTTCCCGTAAGAGGTAAATGTGGAGCAGACCGCTGCATGGGAACGCAGTAGGGTGCTATGGCAGAAGAGGGAAGAGGATGGAGGGATGGGGATTAAAACCCATCTGATGCTGCAGCTGGATCCTTGCCCCTGAAATGGCTAATGCACTGTGATCCCTGAAGAAACTTAAAGATGAGAAAAACTGGCCATGAATAGCAAAGTGTAAGTAAAATTCAAGAGCTTGCCAGGGCTAATTTTATAGAGAGAAATAGTTAGAGGATTAGTACAGCTGAACAGATATTTTGTTCTGGTAATTTAAGAACAGTTTCTGTGCTGGCAAAAAACCAGTGTTGGTCATAGCCTTTCGCATAGCAGAGAATTTCAACCTTTGGACATTCACCTTCTAGGAATGAAACATTTTACTCAAAATTTACATTAAGAGTGATGTTATATATCACACTAGGATATGACTTAAGCTACAGACTCCTGCCAGGGAATAAGCAGCCCTTCTCCAGCTGCATGTTCAGGCATGCTGGCACTCGCTAGCTGCTTCCCAAAGGAAGCATTGAGACGTGAGCAGGGAATGGGCAAACCCTAGCTCTGTTCATTTAGATCAGTGATTCCAGCCAGAAAAATGTGAGAATAGGAGCAGTTTGCCATAATTATCTGCTGTAAATGACCCCCTCTCTAGAGGAAGGCAGGTGCAGGTGAGGCACTGTGATGACAGGAGTGTCCCGGTGTTTCTGTGCTCCTACTGAGGTGGATGCTGCTTGTCATTTGGAGAATGTATTGCTATTCACCTTCTCCTAACACATAAAGCAAAGAAAACAAATGGCTGAGTTAGCTTAATGAGACGTCAAGCATGGAAATGGCATATGGTTACAATGGAACTTTACTGGGGCTGTGAGCAAAGCTTACTGTGCCAATATTGAGATTTAAAGTGGAATGGCTGTATGCAAGGATGTTTCATATCACACTGTTGAAAAAGGTTATTAGTGAGCAAGAATTACTGCATGAAAGAGTACTGCAGTTACAGCATGTGATACAGAAATATTACATGAGGTAAACCCTGTAAAGATGTCAGTCACTTTAAAATTACCTTTTGATGTAACTGTGAATATTATAGCTTAGTAAACCTAGAAGCTATGGGGAGGGAATGGAAGAAGAAATCTTCAGAAGGACTAAGTCAGTGTCTTTTCCCAATATCACACCGGGGCCACAGCTCCTGTAACCTAAGCCCAGACACAATGAGGACAATGCAGAAATCTTGGGTGTGCACAGCAGCTCTGCCCACTCACAGCCATCTCTCCAAAACCACCATCACGGTCACTAACACTTCTGGTGATTGCACATCTCTGGCCCTTGCCGCTTCCCCTAAATCTTGAGTGTTCACTCCTTCAGGTTAATCGCAGTGTCTTTAGTGAAGGTGGCAAGAACATGCTCCTGCAGCCTTCCTGCTGCTCTCCTGTTGCCCCTCCCCTGCCCCCCTTGCATAGACTCCAAGGCTTTGATTGCTTTCGAACAGAGAGAGGAACTTGTGTTGAGCATCACCTTGCTGTGAAAGTGATGAGCTCCTGCTTGAGCAATTCAACTGCTCTCAGTTGAACTGGGGTCTGACAGGCCAACAGGGCAACCAGAGGTCTGGAGATGATAACACGGTCAACTGAAGAGGGAAGAACAATGTCATAGAATCTTACAAAGCCTGCTGTGAGCAGCTTATGGTTTTCTCCTCAGAGAGGAGTGACACTTAAATTGTTTGTATGGTCATAGAGAGAACAGACATATCCCTTCCAGTTCAGCCCATGGTTAGAAGTGCCATTATACAGGTTTAAAAGGCTCCACAGGGCGGTAACAGCATGAGGGCAAAGCAGCTATGTTTTTGTTCTCCGCTGAACTGCTGGTCTGTACAAGAATCTGGCCGCAAACGGATAATGGATAGTACAAACTGCTGCACTTGAGCAAAACAATATGTTGATCTAGATTTCTGCTCTGATTCCAAGGACCTCAGATGATCATAATTCAGCAACAACTAAAACTGTTCATGCATGGATTTTAAATGTGTAAGCGGAATTACTGAAAGTCACATGCATTGCCAGAACTTATTCACGACCAAGGAGGTTCCTGTGGACCAGGAGGGGCAGGGTGCCACCTGCCATGCTTTCTGCTGTGACAGCAGACTAAAGGAAGTGGTCTAAAGAAATGAAGAGCCTGAGTTTATTTACTTTGCTCTTCAAGACTTGAAAGATTTTTCTGTTCTCTATTCGCCATTCCTGACACTTTGGCCTAAGTTACATGGCTGATTTTTTTCCAAATAGACTTTCCATTTTGTTGGCCAGCCTTACAGTCTAGAAGCAATCTCAAGCCTGGAAATACGGTCTGTTAAGCAGACTATTGCAGAGACCTTGTATCATCTGTACAACACTGTTGTTGTTGGACAGAGAAACTACAGTGCTGCTGGACACTGAGATTTTATATGAAAATGCACAAGAAGATCTATAATTTTAAAAGTCCAAAACAAATCCATTGTTTACATGTTCTTCCACATGAATGCAGCCATTGGTACAGCTTCTTATTACTATTTTTACATTTCTTTCTATAGACGGGTTTATGGTACTAAAGTGAGGTTGGGGAGGTAGTAGGTGGTGAATGTAATATAAAACACTGTCAGGTGGTACTGAGTTTAGCATTGTTTGTCCTGGCTAAACTTCATGTATTTCAGCCTTGAAGTTAAATATTCCAGTAGGAAAAAGTAAATCCCAGAGTATCCAGGCTCCTGTGATACTAAAATTAATCTCTTTGCCCCACACTGAATTTTCTCATGAGAAATAATTTTGAGCTCTATGATAGGAGATGTATATAGCAGCTTGGAAACAATCTCCTACCATGACTGAGGACCAGACTGTGGCTTTGGTCTATGTCCTACTGCGCACAGCAAGACTGGGGAAAGTTATCTTAGCTTAATTCTCTTGGGCAGCCAAACTCAGACCAGCATTCCCTTTGGAAGGACCTAATACCATCTTGGCATTAGTCTGTTGCTGCTCCTTTGTAAGTTTTGTGCCTTATATATCTATACCTTGTGTAACTGCAGGAATAACTGGGACTTGGAGGAAAGGGATCGCAATCCTTTCATCCTCTCTTCTGGCACAGCCCAACACAGCTACTCTAGTACATAAACTTGCCTGAGGTTGTCGGTAATGTGCTGATGCAAGTAGCACTAGATTGCCTTGAGCCTGTATTAAGAGAGGTGTCATCTTTGACTCTGCCCACCTTAATGGTAAATTCTAAAAAACCCTTTCTCTTATTGTCTAGTAAATAAAATTTCCTGTAAGAAAATAACAAGCAGGTTTCTCAGCATCCCTGCTGTTGACCACTTTAGACAGTCTGCAAGTCAGAAGCAGCTACAATGATTTTGAAAATGGGTATAATGGTGAAAAGTACCCAAGCACAAACAAAAAACACTCTCAACATGCCTGGGAAACCTGAATCCCCACAGCTGTTTTTTTTTTACTGAGTGACACCAGTGAATGTTTCTCATCAGCTGCTCCACCAAGGAGTCATTAATCCTACACTCAGTCTGGAGCTACCTGGACGTAGGTAAGCCATCCATGTGATTACTTGTGGGAGCAATAGAGTACAAACCTGGAAGCCACATTTCAATATCACATTCATTTTTACCTCATTTTGGGCATCAGCCCTTCCAGATGTGCCCCCTCAGTGACAGCTTGCTGACAATTCAAGTATCAAAGTGGGTATCCAGATAAGGGCCTTTCCCAAGGATGAGATCATTTTACTGCAGGCTGCCAGATGTTAAAAAAGGCTTTCAGAGGCAAATAGGGGTTTAGTGACTATTGTTGTTGTTCAGAATTTGGATCTAGATTGTGCATCTCCAGTCCATGACTGATTGCTATTGCTGCTTCTGAACAGCAGCTCAGTCAATGCAGAAGTCCACCAAGTGCAGCATGTCTCTGCGGTTGGACACCTGAATGTCATGTATGAATACAGGGTATGTATTCTGAAATCTAAATTAAATATAATACAATACTTGATGAACAAAAAAGAGCTGTGTATTTATTTTAGATTTATTTTCATTCCTGGAATGAGGCTTTCAGTTTTCTGCCTTGCACACTATAGGTTAGTTATATGACAGGTAAACTCAGCACTCTACAACCTAATTTTGAATTAAATTATATGTATGGTCTATCACAATGTTGGCAGGCAGATGCTCCAGATATATTCATTATTGCTAACTTGAAAATTGTATTCCTGGAATTTTAAAGGTGGATATGCTTTTCTGACACTGTGGCATTGACAAAAGTACTTTGGAATTTGAGCTCTCTGACAAAACATATCTAAGAAACAAACAGCCTTTAAGATACTTGATGTTTTCAGTGCATTTTCTTGCTGACTTTCCTCATTTTTAGCATTGCTACAGCCTTTAATCCAGGCACAAATCCATATGCTCTCAGTGGAGTTGGGGAATTACAGAGTAACCGACCTTTTACACTAAAGCTATAAGACATTAAGCAAACTTGTTTTGCAAAATCTAATCTGAAAAAAATGGAAGGTGACACTGGAGATAATGAAGGAGGAAGGGGCAATGTTAAGATCAGGATTTTGGGGTAACACATTGTTTGGAAGCAAGTGAGGACACGCTGGAGCCCTGCCTCTACATAGCTATGCAGCCATTCCCGTGGGGAGAGGGTATTTCAGAAACTGCCTGGATCATCTCCTCTTTCTCCACGCCAGGTCCTCCCTACCAGGGAGAATCAGGTCTTTCCGTGTTTTGAGTGCTTGGAGAATGGACTGTGCTAGAAAGCGATGACAGTAAGGGAGAAGGAGAGAGGTGGTTGTAGCCTGCAGATCCTGGGGACAGAAATGTGATGGGAAAAGACAGCTGTATGTGTCTCCAACTTTGTTTAATTGAACCATAAATGTGAAACCATAATCTTCTATAGCGTGATCTTTACAGCTACCACTTCATGTTGGGTTCTGGCCTCATCAGTTGCTCATGTTTTGCCATTCTCTTTTATGTCTCCTGAGAAGCCATGCTACAGAATTACAGTGGGAGGCCTCTGATCTTTTCTGCTGTTGCATTTCTCTGTACATTTATGCCAGGAGCCAGCCAGAAGCAAACATATAACGATGTTGACAAGTGGTGGCAGAATTTAATATTCTCCACCACCCTGAAAGTAAGCAAAGCAGCCAATAGCCCCTTATTAATAACATAACTTGTTTCAAATCACTATCAAAACATCAGCGTGGTCACTGTAATTTGCTACTTTCTAACAATCTACAGGGATAAACACAAGCAGGGATATCTCTTTAGGTTGACATAATGAGTGTTAGCATCACAAAGCTTGCTTTGCATCTAATGCAGCTACTCTGGATTCAAAATTAACTTTTTAAAGGACTTCCTAGCTTTGCTATGAGGCGGTTCATTTCACTACAGCTGAATGCTCCTGATGTATTTCAAAAGCGTTTTTCTGCTAACCGTCTTTGGAAAATGACTTACTGTAGGAATTTAAATGGTTCTTGGCATATTTTAACCTGCCATCTTTCTGTAAAAGAACAAGTAGCAAAGTGGACTTAAACCCAACTGTGGGTATATGAAATATTGATCCAGCTGTAAGAGAAAGGGAGACATCTTTGCCTCAAACATTTTTATTTCTCTGCATGCAAAATACTGACCTTAAAGAGCCCAGTGTCAACCCTCAAAGGACTGAAAGTAATTGCACCCCTCCAGGCTTCTCCGCTCTGACAGTGCTACCAGGGACGGCATCTGCCGCAGCTCTGGGGCTGAACACAGCACAGGGCTCTCCGGGACTGGCTGCCAAAGATCCCCACTGCTGCTTATGGGACACTGTGGTCGTGGTCCTTCCCACTATTGTAGGGCAGGAAGGGAAGTAAGGCAGTTTTCTCTTTTACTTAGACCTCTGTCTCAAAATTGCACATGGTAAGGGGAGAGTCTCGTGCCTGTACCTCAGCTGGTGCCATCTGCTTTGTAACGGTAACACTCCTGATTCATCTGCTCACAGATATTTAAGTCACGCTCTGCACACAGCTTTCCGAAATGCACACTGCTGCTTGTACATGGAGAGTAAAAAGCAACTTTGTGTGGTTTCAGAGTTTGCAGAGTGACATATTTAATTTTTGCATTCATGAACAACACTGATATTTTCCAGTTTCTGTTCATTTGCTGTATTTCACGTGCTTACCTCACCATTGAAGAAGCAGAATATAGTTGCCACAAGTAAGCCCTAAGAGAAAGGAAAAGAAAAAGAGTTTAGAGATCAGAATATAACTTCTTTTGGCATTTTTTTGAAATTTGGACTCAATGGATACAAGTTAAAAACATTAGTCCACTTGCTTTTCATCACAGACACTTCGCCTAACCTCCCCCTCTTTCACAGTTGTGTTATTGCATTGATTTTTGTCTTTTCAACATGTTTTATTATTTTCTTCTACATTACTAGCATTTATAGATTACCTATTTTGGCTCTGAAGTTACTTCTGTACGAGAGGTCTAGAGAAGGAAAATTAAATGGTATGTAAGGTAGATAGATACTCTGCTTACAGTGGAGTACCACAGTGCCGCTGACTTTGCTGAAGAGATGGCAGAGGAATTGTGTCCTGTCACACTTGTCTGTCAGAGTGCAGTCACCCAATTACAGGTGTCGGCCAAGGGGAATCCAGCTGACCCAGGAAGGCTTTAAATTGCACCGTACGTCAGGATAAGTGAACTTGTATGTAGGGCGCCACGATGGATGGAAAGGGTGTGAAAAGAGTTGTAAGTGGTCAGAAAGAAAACAAATCAAACCCCCACAACAGGTGAGTGAGAAGGTAGAGGAGCAAAAAAAGAAGAGAAATTGCAGATCATAGCTTGGTCCTAAATGGCTTGAAATCAATTTAATTATTGCCACAGTTGTTCAGATAATATTTCACTACTGCTGAAAAATTAAACGGGGTCAAGGCAGGAACATGAGGTGAGAAAGAGGGAAATTATTAAGAAAGAAAATTCTTGCACACAGAGCCTGCCATTCAGAATCACGTAGTTACACAGGTCCATGTCCTAACTGCACTCGCCCTTATTAAAATAGCATTACACAGCATCACTGGAAGCCAAATGCCTTGACTTTAAATTACCTAAAGTAGTTATTATAAACTAAACACATGGCAGTTTGTGAAACTGAGGGGAAAACTGCAATACAACAGCTTGTTTTCCCAAGGGCTGCTTTGAAGAGCTTTACAGATGTATGTTTTTTATAAATCCTCATTTAACTGATTGAGTTAAATTGTAGCTAATGCTTTGTAAAATGTCTTGGACTCTCCAGTGTATATTTTGGACCACAAATGTAAGGTAAGAAATAACCGTTTAACAAAACGCTTATATATTAGAGATACACAGGCTGGTTTGAAGAGGTGCTGACCACCTCAATTTTGGCAATTACTTTACTCCAATAAAGTTTCTTTAACACAGAATTTGTAAATTCACATGACTTCAAGTAGCAACACAGAAAAGCATGTATGAGGAGGAGGAAGGGTACGCATAATGAGAAAAGTAAAGTTTCTTTTGTGTTTTGGAAAAACGGTAAATTTTATCAAAAAACTCAAATCCCAGTCCACAGTATGCAATGCACAATAGTTTGTCCATAAGCTCTGGTTTGAGAAACACCACAAAGTCAACCAAAACTTTGCACCTCTAAAGCAGGACTTTGTCAAACCACAAATTCCTAAATCCAAAATTTATGCAAGGGGAGCAAATGTGTCACTTCCTAGCGG
This sequence comes from Falco punctatus, assembly GCF_963210335.1. NCBI lineage: Eukaryota > Metazoa > Chordata > Aves > Falconiformes > Falconidae > Falco > Falco punctatus. The sequence continues at coordinate 76,734,512 of NC_137583.1, forward strand.
CCTGTATTGATTTTCTCCCATGCTGTGCACACTATGTTAATTTGCAGTGTCTTGCAAAAATCTGCTATTGAACTACATGGTATGGGGTTGCAGCAGGGGTCTTGCTATATTGCTAAAGTGTGTTTTTATTAACAGCCATCAGCCACGATGGCAAATGAGATGGATTTTGATCTCCTCTGGGAGTAGGGGAGCTCAATGGACAGTCCCCGAGGACAGCAGATACAAAACTCAGCAGAAGGAGAGAAAGAAGCAGAGAAATTCCAAGTCTGTCCTTTGGTGAGAATGTTTAGAGGAAAACTGGGAACTGCGGTTCACCTAAAGGCAGAAATTGAACCTGAACAATTAAAGTAAAGCCATTTTTTCATTTCAGTTCCTATAGTATTAGAATTTCTCTATGTCCTGTAATTGCTCTGCTTTTCTTCTGTTGGAGAGTGTAGTTCCCTTAACTAGTGTTTTCTCCAGACAACTTCTGACAGAAAAGTGAAAGAGGAAGCTGTGGTGGTGCCTTGTATCCCCTGCAGTTGCTCTTCTGGTCTGGAGAAAGCTGAGAGCACATCTGGCTCCTTGTTATTTTGACACCATGCGTGTTGTACATCTGGCTGAAGAAATTATTTTTGCTAGTTTGTCCCATATGTGTCTAATTGCTCTTCTTCCACCTGCAACAGCCCTCTGGGCTTTGCCATCTATATTTCTATTTCTTCCATTTTATATGTAAAGTTTTGCCCACAGTTCAGAGTACTATTGTTATCTTCAGCTGTAAAGCTACAGAGATATCCACAGCAGACACCAGCTTTGACCCTTCAGAACCAGGAGGGCTTGAGATGATGATAATTCTACAGTGGATCTATTAAAACATGCGACAGACTGGATGTAAGTTAAATATTTCATGTAAGGCCCACAGGTTATTTCTCGTATCTCTTTGACATACATCTTCTATATTCTCTCTAACTGCTGCTGGTTTTTGCTCAGGGCGCAATTCTTGCTGAGGAAGAGATCTGTAGGTCAATGGTATCTCTCTGCCACTGTGTGGAGTTGTTTAACTGACCTGTGATATATTACCTGCTGCCAGCAGAATAACGTTGGCTGTGGTATTGAGGGCAGAAATGAAGAATACATTTATTTTGAAATTAAGGCCTTTAATGACTTATTCTGAAAATTCTTTATTTCTGGAACCGTGGGAAGACCAGATAAATGTGGCTTTCAGCCGATTCACACCTTACGGATTGCTCAGAGTCAGCAGCTCTCAGATCTCAGTACCTGATTGATGCTGTACAGAGTCTCTCCCTGTGTCCAAGTGCCTATTTTGGTCCAAGGACGTTCTTTGCTTGACAGGTATTTAATATGTATTTCACTCTCCTAGAAGATGTGAGTCTTTTGAAGATAAGTTCTGGTAATTTGCTCAAGTTAAAAAAGAAACAAACAAAAAATACCTATGCAGATACTGCAAATTTACATGGGTTTCTGATACCTCATTTTTTTTATCTTCAGGTTTATGTCTCCATACAACCAGGAAAGCATATCTAGATATGCTTATTCCTCTTATTCCTAGCATGTCCATGGCCTTCGTTTCTGTCCTAATTACACACTGTGTTGCTGTTTAGGCTTTAGTGGGATGATATATTCATTATGGATGGTAGAAGATGATGGCACACGTAATTGTACAGATAGCCATAATACAGAAAATCAGTTTGTGATTCTTTGCATGGGCTTTGGGCCATGTCCATTCACTTCTCACTTCTGGATCTGAATGGACAGCCAAAAAAAAAAAAAAAAAATATGGCAGCACGGCTAAGGTTCTTCATAGAAGTACTTCCCATTCCTACCTCTCTCATTTCAGCTAAGATAAAGAGCTTTGAGAAAAATAATACTGTGCTCCTCATCATCTTAATCCACAGCACATTCATACAGCATCTCTGAGGTAAATGACTGCATTATAAAGTATTCATTTCTGTTAGGTTAACAAAAAATAAGCAAAACAAAGAATGTGTCTGTGCTGTTTCTGCTGCTACTGGGGTGGGGAGATTTGTCACGAGAGGGCTGAAGACAGCAGACCACCTGCTGCAAAATGATGGAGGCATCCTATCAGACAAAGCTCACACTTTGCTGCTTCTCCTGCTCTCTGCTGGATGTTTCATTACTGTCATTTTGTACATGAATTTTTCATATAAAAATGGCACTTTACAATATCCAGCTTTCAAAAAAACATTTCCTCCAACTTTCATTTGCTCAAAATACTAGAAAGTTTTGAAATTACTAATAATGCAAAGAAAAAAAAACAACCAGGAAATAAAAATCCACTTATGTTGTCAAAAGCAGTCCTATGACCTTAACTTTGCACAGAAGGACAAAATATTTCTGTCTGGTTTGGCATCATTTGTGATCACAGAGGATATTTATTTCCCTTTAAATAGAGAAACAGATGGAATGAATACCACCTTAAATACATTGAAATATCTCACTATTTTTAAAAGGGTACTTTTAAATGGGCTAATTTTGTTCTGTGTAAAGCTGCGAAGATTTGAATTTAAAACTTGGAGGCAGGGTAGATATGTATGTGGCTCAAACCCATGCCTAAAAGATACAAAATACCCTTTACACAAATGAGGCCCCTATGAGCTACATCCTCCTCCCAGGCAGGGTGGGGGCTGCTGTCCAGAGGATGCTGCTTGGAAGCTGCTGTGTGATACGTAAGTAATCTCACTTGTGGAGAAAGAAACCTTTAATTATTCTATATTTAATAGAAAAAAAAAAACTTTTAATGTGCCAATAGAAACCAAGGCCCTTGTGCTGAATAGCATTTGAATTTCTCATTAGGGGTGGACTTGCACGTTTGGGGCCACAGTCTGCAAGGTATTGAGGAGAAGAGTATCTTCAAGTGCTTGTATATGGCTTCATATGTATATGATTCAGGGGCTGTTTCTCCATTGTGCCAAGCAGAGCTCCATGGCTGTCGCCTAGTGACAGTGCCATGTTAGGCAACATGACAGCCTCTACAAAGCCAGCTACAAGATGCTGGAGAGACAATTCGGTGAGAGGGGACAGTTGGTGTAGGAGCTTGCAAGCAGGAGTGTATTTATCTCTGGTTTTGTTTGAGAGCACGGGGTTACTGCATATTTCTACACCTCCTTTTTTCTTGTGAGGTCTCTACTATGGACCAACAACTGAGATCAGAAGCTGGGATAACGGTTGCTGGTAGCAGACCGTCTGACAGGATCCTGCTCAGCACCCTGATCTCTTTGCAGCTTGGGATCCCTCAGACGATGCTGAGTGGTTCCCGGGGTGGGGGAAGTGGCAGCAGAAGCCTTAGGGCCAGTGGAGGTGCAGATGGCCCCACCAGCATGTGAGGCACAAGTCACATCTCTCCTGTCCTCTCTCAGTATGGAGACCTGCAGGACACAGGTCTGTTGCTGCTCCACTCCTTCACAGGAGGCACTCTCTTTGCCCAGGTATACCATTTCATCTTCACTGGGCAGCATGATGGGACTTTTTAGGCTTTTAAGTGACAGAGGTGGTTTCATGACAGAGGTCTGCAAGGAGCCAGCGCATTCTGTACCATAATGCTTTACACCCTGAGGAAGTCTGCATCTTTCCTGTGCTTTCAGCATTATCTAACAGGCTTTTGAAAGTCAGGTCCTCTAGGAAAAGTCTGCAACTCATTGACTCCTGGAGTGCAAATGTTTGCTTTGTGGTGCCTACTTTAGGAGCTCTGCTTAATAAGCTATTGCATGTTCAGCAACGCACCTACAGCATCCCACACTGTGCAGAAGTTATTCCACTTAAGGTGTGCTGGTTTTGGCTGGGATAGAGTTAATTTTCTCCATAGTAGCTAGTATGGGGCCATGTTTTGGATTTGTGCTGGAAACCGGGTTGATAATTCAGGGATGTTTCAGCCCCTGCTGAGCAGCGCTCACACAGAGCCGGGGGCTTCTCTGCTCCTCACCCCACCCACCAGCGGGTGGGCTGGGGGGGCACAGGGGCTGGGAGGGGACACGGCCGGGACAGGTGACCCCAGCTGAGCAAAGGGATATCCCATACCGTATGGCGTCTGCTCGGCATGTGAAACTGGGGGAAGAAGAAGGAAGGGCGGGATGTTCGGAGTGGTGGTGTCTGTCTCCCCAGGTCACCACTACATGTGACGGAGCCCGGCTTCCCTGGGGATGGCTGAACCCCTGCCTGCCCACGGGAAGTGGAGAATTAATTCCTTGCTTTGCTTTGCTTGTGCAACTTTTGGTTTACCTATTAAACTGTCCTCAACTCAACCCGCAAATTTTCTCACTCTTACTCTTCCAGTGGAGGGGAAAGAGTGAGCAAGCTGTGTTGGGCTTAGCTGCCAGCTGGGGTTAAGCCACAACATAAGGGTAGAAATATCTTTCTTTTCCCTGGTGCAATCTTCATTTCAGCAAAGTCTGGAGACTGAAAAGCTGATATTGGTGATGATGAGGGGAGATAGTAATCTCGACTTTTATAGGATCCATGGGAGGCTGGGTGGCTGGGCTAGAAAAGTACAATCATTCATATCTGCAGCACAAAAACAGTCTTCAAATTTTTTTGTCATTTACACATCTGCTTTACAGATCTGTTACGAAGAATCTGGTCTGTGTAGTGAAACAGACACAAGCTGATACAGGGGAAGCAGGCATGCAGTGCTTTTGAATTGTTCATATAGCTGTATTTGAAAAAACACTTCTGCTTAAAATGGTGAGCATTGATGGCAGTATTACAAAAAGTGCAAAAATTTCAAAACCAGACTGGCTTCTGTTATTCAAAAATGATTTCAGCAGAGGAAACCTAGCACACAACATCTTGATGTGTTGTTTTTCAACAGGGAAAACTGAAATAAATACAATTACACAGCTTCTTGTGGGAACAAAATCTTTCTCATTCATCATCTTCAGTCCTCTGATTTTTACAATAGACTGCAGTGCTTGTTTGCACCATTTCTGTGTACGTGGATGATGTAACTAATATAGCAAATCATTGCGCTCACTTAGAGCAGTGCTGTGCTGTTGAAAAACTGTCTCTCTGTTCTAGAAAAGGCATAAAAAATAATAATTTAACCAGTGCAGAAATGGAGAATGTACTGTATTTTCCATCAAAAAGAATCATAATTGCTCCCACACTGCCTGCTTGTATATGCCTGACATGCCACAGGATGCAAAAACTAACAGACTGCTGCTAGTTTACAGAGAGCAGGCTGCGCTGTGGTTTATGGGAGCGCAATAGCCAGCAGGGAAGCACAGGCATTACACAAGCTAATACACTATCTGCTAACTCCATAATCAGTCCTAGAAGAAAACAAGCACCAGAGGAGTGATTATATACAGTTGGCAATCTTAAATATGCATACAAGAAATGTTTTAGAAAGGATTAAGAAAGCTTATTTCAGAATACAATTAAAAATCCACTCTAGGTACAGGAGGGAGCATCACATTCAGCTGAAGTTAGAGGACAACTGCATAGCGCTCTTGAAAGGCCAAATTTTACATGCTGGTGTGAAGCACACTGAGATTATATTGCAAAGGTGTCAAGAGCTCTTCTGTGAGGACTGCATTGCTGCCCTGGCTCAGGGACGTCCCTGGGTGGGCTGTCACCCCCCAGTATGCCCGGTGGCCTCTCTGGGCACAGCAGCAGCAGGGCACAGGAAACCCTCACAATGTGTCCCCACCTGCATCCCCAGCACCATCTCCACTGTTGAAATGGAATAAAATGTATTGGCAGGCAGTGATCGGGGTCACCGAGCCACGCAGAGACACCCATTCCCAGTGCCTGGGACATGGGCAGAAGGAACCCATCAGAGATGAAACTCTCCCTCCATGGATCCCTCCCTCATCTAATCTCATCCATCAGTACAACAGTTTCACGAGAGTTTGGTTTTGTTTCTGGTTCCATTTTAACTTTGCTTTGGTGACTTTCTATTGCATAATGGCTATAATTAGGTTTGTTAATTAATATAACTAACATTATTTTTTTTAATTCTCCTACAACCTCACAGGATTTGAAAGATGTTTTAGGAGTAAAATGATTATTGTAACACACTATCTTATCCTAACTTGCTAAAACTGTAAGCAACTTGTCACCAGAAAGCTTATTTGGAGATACTCCTTCATCACTCTTAAGAGCAATGAAGTGACAATACAGGTAACAATAGAAGAAACAGACTCTCATTCATTTTAAGCAGAACTGTACTATAAGATTGCATACACTGCAAAAACAGACCTATAACTTCAGTCATTCTATGTATGCAGCAGCATGCTCACCCACAGTTTGGAAGGGATAAGGACAATAAACAGAAAATGTAAACTAAGGTGACAGGACACATAGATTTTGGTAGCATGATTTATCACTCCATTTAAGGAAAAAGCACCATTGATTTTTTTTTAAAGCTCTTTTCTTACTACAACATTAAATAATTCTGCATTTAGCCTCTGTATGAAAGGAAACAAGAAGTGGGTTACTGTACTCATCCATGTTGACCACTATTCACAAATGCATTAGAAATCCACCTTTCCTAGTCAATACAGGGCTGGCTATATTACAGTCATTAAACCAGATAACAAAGCATTTAAAGTCACTTAGGTTTGTTTTGTTTTTAAAAGAAAAGAAACCAGACTTACTGAATGATGCTGTATTTTCAAAGCATTTATGAAATCAAAATGTCAGTCACGCATTTTTATTTCAACTGCCTAATAATGGAATTTTAACTCCTAAGTGAAGCTTCATTGTCGCAGTCTTTTCCTCTGTGTTGGCATTCCCTCTGTGTAACAGTTTGCATACACACCTAATTTTAATGTTAAACTCACAGCACCAGTTTTCAGGCAATTTGAACACTTCAACAGAAATCGTGTTGGAACTTGAAAGCCCTCTGTGATCTCAGTTTTCTCTCCCTAGTTTAGAAATGGTGCCAACTGATCATTTTTTGCTACACTTTTCATTGTTTCCCCTATCTTATGGTTGTTCTTTATGAAGTAGTGCTACTTGTGCAAAAGCAGATAATCCAATAACATGAAACTGGTTGTAAAAGAACCGCAAAACCATGGTCATTCTCAGTTTCAGGTCAAAACAACTGGCAACAGCATTTTCGGCTAAATTAACTTAACAGCAACACCTCACCTAAGCTGAAGTTGCTATTATGTAACGTACCTGGTAATGCATTAATATATGCATGATGTAATCATATATTTCTCCAGCAAGTCGGTTTTCTGGTCTCCAGGGAATAATAACAAACTGAATTCCTAGTAAGGGCACCAGGATTAAAGTGGCTCTGACAGCTTTCATGTACATGTTGGACTCAGCACGGTGGGTATCTCTCAGCTTTGTCACCAAAACTCGGACAATGTTAAGCAAAAAGAAAAAATTGACCTGCAAAATCAAAGCCATTGTAGGAGAAAGCATTCACATTAAAAAAAACATTCAAAATAAAAATACAGGGCACATAAATGGCAGTAAAATGTAACTTTCTAGCTTTATTGTGGCTCATAATGGGCAGTTCCTTGGGAATCAGGCCTTGGAAAGTACCTTGAATGCCTTCAGAAAAGAGATATTAAGCTGCTCTACACACTTCCCTTGGGGAGCCTGCATGGATGTTTCAGGCAGGCAGGCAGGATCAGTTCTAGGAAGCACTGGCTGTTTTGACACTGATGTGGGCAAATTCAGGATTTCCAGGGAACAATTAATCTCATTTTTATGTTTAAAGCTTAAATGGGACGGATGAATTATCCCCTAGGAGTAACCATGTCTCTCTTCTGAATCTGAAGATCACCCGGCTATCTTGCTTCAGTCCACACTGAAGATGTCTGCAGCCCGGTGAGACAAACCCCAGTGTGTCCCTGGGCACACGGGACCTTTGGGGGCACACAATTTCTCTGGGAATGTGGTCCAGCTTACACAGGCCAATCCATCAGGCTGGTGTATCAGCAGGGGAACCAAGGCTGCCCTTGAGATAAACCTAGGCTGCCCCTTGCTTCCACCAGACTGCACGGACCCCGTGGTACATTTTTACCCACAGGTAAAAGGTAACACTTGCTGGCTTAGGGCTAAAATACCAGACACTTCAGAGAGTTTTGCCCCTGACCCTTACAGTCAGCAATATGCAGTAGTTCAGCATCTCATCTCCTCAGTCATTTCTGAAAATCTGAGTCCAGCTGTGGGTGCTCAGCATACAGAACCTGCTCGTGACCCTGGCTCCACAGAGAGCTCCTTGCAGGATGTGCTGAGAGCCTGTGGAGGCACAGGGAAGGCAGACCCAGGTTGACAACAAGCCCAGTGAGGACCTTGGGGACATCCTAGGGCACCACAGACATTCTCTCCCCAGTGTACCCTATCACTCTTTTCCACATTGTTATAGTAATATCAGGCACCTAAGCTTCAGAAATTTAATGGACTTTTTTTTTCAGATGATTTTTTTTAAATAAGTATGTAAGCTGCATAACTCACGTAGATATTTTCGTAGTCCAAATTCCTTAGATATATGAGAAATTTCAGTTGAAACTTTCAGAACAATAAAATGTGAATCAGTAAGCTTTGATATAGCATTTCATCACTTCTTAACTACTGAAAGACCTTTCAACTGTTTTACATTTGTGCTCTACTGGAAAAAAAGGAATAAATGACTCCTGAGGTACCATTCAGTGTAAAATCTAAACCTTATTCTCCACCTTGCTCTGACTTCACTCACTCTGCTTAACAGTCACTTTTAGAATTTCTGGAAGTAACTGTGAAAAGTGGAAAGACAACTTTATGAAGGTAAAAATCCTCAGCTTTTCTGAGTCATCTGTCACTATAGGATTTTTGTAGCAAATCATGCAGGATCTTCTGTAGATGTTGCCATCTTCATAAGAAAAATAAGACTGTGAATGGCATAAGCACAAGACAGATATTATAATGCCTTATTTTGAAAAGTGTTAAAGATTGGCCTTTTTCCATAAAAAACAGTCACTGCTTTATTTCTTTGTAACTAAGATGAGACTTGGAGCATGGAGATAAAAATAAAGGTTGAATGGCCTCTCCCAGAAGTGAGGTAGCATTACAACAGCAGAAGCAGTCAAGATTGAACCAGTAAACCTATAACAGATGTGCTTCTAAACAGCATACTATATGGCAGGGAGGAATGGACTTCCTCACATTGCTGATGTGCAAGACTCTTCTCAGGAAAGGGTAGAATGATTTTCAGGTTTTCCAGCCATTAGATGGAAAGTTGTTTCTTTATTCAAAGATGTTCCCAGTATTCACCACCTTACTGTTTGATCTCCGAGGTAGTTACTTGCAGGTATGTCCATGCAGATGTCTGCAAGCAAGAGGCAGCTCAAAAGCTGAAAGTGCAGCTTGGGTGACACATTGAGGTGAGCTTGGGTCTAATAAAACCCCTTCTGTACCTTTCAGGAAGGTCAGCGTTACTGTGCAAAAGAGCACCGCTGGCATACAAGATGCTCTATGTATATATATTGCTAAGCTGCACTTCAGATCTTGCCCTCCTACTCAGACTGCCCAGCTCGGTCCCTTCCCGGGACTAGTTTAGCTCCCTACCTTGGGACCACATCAGTTCAATGACCAGTAAAACTCGTGCTGAGTGACCAGGCTGCACTCAGCTCACACCAGCTAAGGCATAGCTAAATGCCTCATTGATGTCACATAAATGTAGTAAATTGGTCACAAATAAATTACACTGGGAGAGAATGACCTCCCTGATTTTCAAAAACAGTTAGTGATTCTCTGCCTCAAAATCTGATTCTTTACTGGGAGGTCCCTTTACAGGACTTGTTTTTGAGAACTGTTGAGAACCTGTCCTTGTAACACTGAGTAGAGAAAATCTCTAGTTACTTCTGAGTTTTGACCAAAATATTAAAGTACAGAAACTTCTATTCTGTACAGGTTAACAGCATTCGTAAACTAATTATTAAACTGTTGACAGCAAATAATATTCTTACCAATAAAGCTGCCATTACAGGTCCATGAACAATATAGAGCAAGTGTGTGTCAACACTCATCCAGCAGCTGGAGGGGAAATACACCATTAAAATTTATTATTAACTCAAAATGTGTTACACAGTTAAATAGAACACAGAACTTTGTTCCTTTAAAAACAGACATGTTACTCACTTGTCATTGAAGTATCTGGCTCTTGCAACAGCATGAATAGATGCTGGCACTAAAGGGAACCCTGAAATGATTAAAGTTATAGATCAGTCTTGGTATTATTTTGTTTTGAATTTCATGTGTCACACACACTAGGAAGTTTCTTGTCCACAACACATGTATGCAAAATCACAGCTTTCAGGGAAGAACCGCAATCCCATCACACTCAGGGCCCTAGCATAACCTTGATGGTGAGATGCAACAAGGGAATAATGTTCAAAGCAGGTCAAAAGAAGCCTCAAAGCCCAGCTGCTGCCCCCCCCCCCCCCCACCATGCTGCTGCAGGCTGTGCAGGGAAGGGTGTGAGCACACAGTGTGGGAAAGATGCCAGGATCATTCAGTTCTCAGCAGAGTATTCCCTCGGGACACTTGTGAAAACCATGTAAACCACTGTTAGGCAAGAGAGACACATTAACTCACATGACAGATACAAAGCAATAAACAACAGAGCAAGGAGCTGCTCTTTTGGAGCCTATGGCAAGAGAAAACATTTGGAGTCAGGAGGTCTTCTGGAGGATGGGGATTTGTGATATTTTCTGCAGGTTCTCAGCCTCTGTGCTGCCAAGCCCATCCCATCTCAGCTGGGAGTGAAGCTGTGGATACCATAAATCCACATCTCCTGACTTACCTGTGCAGCCTCAGGGGAGGCCACTGCTCTGATGGGGAACTGACAGGAGCAAATTTGCACTGGGCCAAAGGCTTGGTAACATGCCATGTTTAACAAACTGCAAGCCTCAAATTCTTATTTCCAGTCTGATATTAAGAGTGACAATCTGGTTCATTCCTGTCCATCTTCCTTCAGCTTGCTTGTATGTTGTGTCCCTCTCCAACAGGCTAGAAACCTGGAACTGGGCAGTCTGTGCTGTACTGACCCCAGTTTGTACAACCTTGCACATGCAGACAGAGGCCGGTGCGGAGATGACCTACTGCTTCATCTGGTCTGTGCAGAGAGCTCTGTGGACACCTTTGGTGTTACTGCTGTGTCTTCCCTATAAACCATGGTCGTTTCTTCTGAGCTTTGGATATTTTATAATTATAAATCAAAATGTGTGAAAACGTCCTGCTGATACCATGATTAGTCACAGAGGGAAGAACATGGTTCCTTGTTTCTTTGGGTGTTAGTATTTTCATAAACCGTTTTAGACAGAGACTCCCCAGCCAAATTCTGGGGAAATCTCACCCCAGAGCACAGGCCAGCCAATGCTGGAGTGAGAATAAGGTCAAAAAAGTATGTAAATAGGACACTGATGTCTCCAGGTATCTTTAAGCAATAGCTACTTTACTGCCAAAAAAAGTTCTTGCTGCAGTTTACCTTGGGAGGACAACATGGCTGTGGGAGAACAACATGGATTGCCCTCTCCTTTATGTATTGTTAGAAAATCATTACTTGGCCTCTGGCTTCAGCATGCCTTTTTTTGGGTGATGATGCACGATAAAACAACAAAAAGCTCAGAACTGAAAGAAAGGAGCTTCTAACCTCAGGGTGAGCTTATGGGATTGACAGCATGAGAAAATCCTTTTGATTTGGAAATGGAGCAAGCCCGGGCCAGTTTTGTTGACAGACAGATTGAAGTGCAATTTTTAAGGGGCCTTTCTGTAATAGCAAAAATTATTCATCTGAAGGCTCTGGCCTGGAATAGTGCAAGTACAGGACTCCACGTGACGCCAAAGGTCCTTTTTTCTTCTGCTAAACACATTAGCCTAGAATACCTGGCTCAACAAATTCACAAGCAAATCTTAAGAACACGATGGAAAGTTACAGGGTAAGAAGCTCATGACTGTCTATGGCTCAAATTCCCATCTGCAGGCTGGATGGGCTCTTCTAGGGCTAGATGTTGCTCTTCTCTTGTAAAGGGCCAAAAGGCAGAGAGTTAATGAGAAGTGGAGCATCAAAGTCAGTTGGGTCCTGGTGGCACAACATGTATCGCTCCAGGGGTCTGACAACACGTGGCGAGCAGTGAGTAACCTAGAAAAGGCTTTACCCCAGCCATCCCAGGAAAAGATATGACATATCCCTTTAGGTCATGCCAGGTCCTTCATGGCACAAACTGACAATTAATTGTATTTCCAGCTGAATTTGGAAGGCATCTTGTTTTAGCACTGTCCAAATAAATCATTCCCTTTTCACTTCTATGTGGATGAAGCTGCCTGAAGCAGCCCGCAGAGTGGACTGGCACTATGATGGGCACATCTGTTGCTGTTTTCTTGCCCTGCATAAGGGTGATTTCCTGACCCAGTGAAACAGTAAATGAGAAATGACATCCCCAGAGAAGGGGTTTCCTGAAGGCATCAGCCTTGAAACACACCTGTCCATGAGAGATTCCATCCGATCACCTTAAACCTTTCATAAAGTGTTTTATATTTGCTCAGATTTTTATTTTTCTTATAAAGCTATTTTACAAATGTCATTAGTGATTCTTCCAAATAAAATAATCTAGGTGTCCTCACATAGGGATTAGTTATAACAATGAATAATGAGTCACTTCACCTTGCATTGTACATTTACCTTGATCTTTTGAATTGTAATTCAGAGCACAGCCTGCTCTGGTTGCTCTGCATTGCCCTTTGGAGAAATGTATCTCCATTGATTAACATAGCTGCATGTTTAATGTAACTACTGTTTCTGGAATCAGTGAAATTAGACTGATTTATGCAAACTTAAGGGCTGGCCAGATAGTCCTGATTAGATAATTTTGCTATTAATGATTACTACCTTAGTTAGGAGGTGCTAATGACTATTACTTGTTTTGTAGAAGTATTCATCTAGTTTCATTTAAAAAGGCTGCAGGCTTCATAGTGAAGAGTTGAGTCCATTTTTTATTAACCTTTTCCTTCTCAAGATATTATCATCCTATTACCACAGCCACCACCCTATTTATTTTTCAGGCAATGCTGCAGATACTGATGAGTATCTTATCAGATAACTTCACTGAATTACTCACCACGATGCTAGTGCCTTTCTCAGCAACAGTACAGCTAGCTCACAAGCTTTCACTGCAGGCTACCTGTCTCAGTTGCATTAAATGGCACTGCCTAAATTGAATGTCACCTGAAAAAAATACGTTTCTGACCATTGTCCTCTTGTATGATTGGATATGGAATGACACTATTTTGGGAGGGCTTATGCTGCAAGACATGAAAAGGGAACAAGTTCTATCTGGAAGGAAATGTTTAAAATGACTCTTTATATAGGGCTGCCATTTCAAAAGCACAGCCCTATCAGACTTTGTATATTCAAATATTCTGAACAATGAAAACTGTGATAGCACAGTTGCTTGCTCCATGAGGGCTCAGTGATTTAGACTGACAAAGTCCAGAAACCTTGGCTCAGTTTTGGGTTCTTCAGGGAAGTTTTCTTCATTTAAGAGCTAATGGTGTTCCACATAGTTTTAATTCTAAGAGCGTAACAGGTCACTCTCTTCTCAGAAAAGATGCGATTCTCATAAGAAAAAAAGAGTGATTATATTATCATTTAAAAAAAAAAAAAAAAAAAAGAGAAAAGGAGTTCTTACGTGTGGAAACTTCTCTGGCCCTGTAATCCATATAAACTAGAAAATCATGATAATTTTCTAGGTATCTAATGTAGGTATCCAGGCAGCACTAAGCCTTATACCATGAGAAGAAAGTTAGTTACCAGTCTTTTAAATGAAAATGCAAACAGTGGAAGAACAACTTTCCACTTTGCTATTACTGCCTATGTAGGACCTGATATTGAATGCCTAACTAGTGGTTGAAGTCAGAGTTCTAAAGTTCTTCAGAACACTCAGAACTGGGTCATTTTTCTGTGATCTAATTAATTCCTAATTTTTCTCTGTTTAATCAGTAGGGCTGTTTCTTATCTTCCTGCTGTAAATGAAATAATGTTAAACAAGTATAACATCTCCAAAGAGAGGCAAAATATAGAGTTGTCCTGGTTTTGGCTGGGACAGTTAATTTCCTTCTTAGCAGCTGGTGCAGTGCTGTGTTTTGGATTTGGTGTAAGAACAATGTTGACAGCACACTGATGGGTTTGGTTGTTGCTGGGTGATGTTTATACCAAGTCAAGAACTTTTCAGTTTCTCAGGCCCTACCAGCAAGTGGGCTGGAGGGGCACAAGGAATTGGGAGGGGACACAGCCGGGACAGCTGACATGAACTATCCAAAGGGATACTCCATATCATAGAACGTCATGCTAAGTATATATAAACTGGGGGAGAAAGAAGAAAGGGGGGACATTCAGCATTATGGCATTTTCTTCCCAAGTCACCATTATGCGTGATGGAGCCCGGCCTTCCTGGAGATGGCTGAACCCCTGCCTGCCCATGGGGAGCTGTTAATGAATTCCTTGTTTTGCTTTGATAGCATGCATGGCTTTTGCTTTACCTATTAAACTGTCTTTATCTCAGCCCACGAGTTTTCTCACTTTTACTTTTCTGATCCTCTCCCCCACCCCACCGTGGGGGGAGCGAGCAAGCAGCTGTGCGGTGCTTGGCTGCTGGCGGGGGTTAAATGGCGACAAGCATAAATTCTGCCTGCTTCAGACTGGGATTGCAAGAGATGAATACAAGCGACCATCCCTAAGTGCAGTGGGACAATGGATAAAGGTCCACCATTTACTGCACAGCTGCACCAGTGGTTTCAAGATATGGGGACTGGCTTGTAAGAAACTGGAATAAGGCCAGAGATTCATGGTTCCCAAACTGGGAAAAAGCTCTTGATAATGATTTTCTATCAACACTGATATGGACTGGATATACAATAGTGATTGAAATATGAAAGAGACTGCACTCCATTGTAATATAATGGCTGTATTTATATGGCCTTTTATTGGAACAGATAGTCCAAAGGATAAATATCTGTTATTGCTACTAATTAAAAGGCAAGGGATCCCTTAATGAAAACAGAAGAGATATGCTTATTTGGAGATGAAGGACTGACCTAGGCATGGTTCCTTGAGCAATATGCATGCAACTACATGCAGTTTGCATTCACAGTGTATGGGTTTGTAACATCTCTTATGGTATATAATTGAGATTTGCTTATTGACACCTGAAATTTTCAGAGAAATATATTTCTCTGAAATGCTCTAGAGATCACTGTTGGACAAAATCAGCCCTGGCAGCAGAGCCATTACCTACTCCTGTGTAGGTAAAATTGCATCTTTAAAACAATGTCTGCCAGAATATATCTGATACTGGATTCACTTCCAGAGAAATTCTGGTTTCTCTTTCTGCATGCTGTGTTTTTTCACTTTGGGAAACATAGATACTGATCTTTCCTCTTCTTCATTCCAGAAAAAATATACTTTTAAAAGTACTGTTACAGATTAATATTTTTTATATAAAGTGACAAAAATAGACCACTTTTGTTGAGAAAAGAGATGTGTTTGGATAGAAATCTGTTTTTCTCCCAAAGTTTTGCTTAACAAAACATAAGCATTTCTTCCAACAAATCCCAAGATGCAACAAATAATGGATACTGACTCCCACTGATTTTTGTAAGTCTCTAGGCCCACCCAAACAAATGCATTCAAATGTAGGACACAAGAACTCAATCTTAAGCTATGATCAGCAGTATAAATATAATAATTCAGATATATAAGTGCTAGCAGAATTTAAACATCTGAAAGAACTGACCACCTTGCTACAAATTATACATACCCCAGCCCAAGAGGTAATACCAGTGCAAACGCTGCTCTTCAGCAAACACTGCCACCACAATCAATGTGTGAAGATAAATGCCTTCGCAGAGCATCCAGAAGTAGTTGCAGCCCAACATGTACTGATGGAAGAACTGCAGCACTTTGCAGCTTACCTGTTAGACAAACGAGATAATGTCACACACCTGACCAGCATTTTGCATTTAAGCAGGCAAAGACAAATATTACTGATAGGCTTTAAGCAGCAGAGCAGAACAAAAATCCCCAGCTCTTCCTGGGTTTGTTCAGTACCTATCAGTGACAGGGATTTAAAACTCTTAGAAATGAGATGAATGGAATAAATGGCCCTCCACAATAGAAAAAAAAATGATAATAGCACTCCAAAAAGTACCACTTAACAAAATAAATCTTCAAAAGTTGGTACTCTGATGTTTTTTAAACAAGCAACTTGTTCTAGAAGCACAAGAAAGGCTTTGAAGATGACAGCAACTGAGAGCTCTGGTTTGTGTGTTTTCTTTTACTTTTCATCAAACTTTTCTAAGGTTTGTTCAGTTCTCACATCTGAGCCAGAGTCACTTGCTCTTTAAACTGCACCCAGCTCTGAACTCAGGAAGAGCAAGTGCTGTTGGCAGTGGAGATTTTTTTTGGTAGGGTACCAGGGACATTAGCTTCACCTCTTTGCAAGAAGACAGCTTTACGTTGTTTTGTCCAAATGACAAAGCAACACATGGAGCTAAACAGAGCCAGTGAAGCTTGGAAGTGGTTCCTGCCTGAGGTTCAGATAAGGTTGCAGACATAGACCTTGACAAGAGACTGTGGCTTCAAGATGCTGGGAAGCGGGCAGATAGTGGAGTGAAACATGTTGTGTCCACTTCTGGAGAGCCAGCTGGTGTGGGACAATGCTGTTCCTCTTCTGAGAGGATCTCATGTCCATCCGTCTCCTCAGAGAGGGCAATGAAGTCTTCCGTGTGGGCTTCCACGCCACCAGCACACAGGAGGGCCAGGAGGAGTGGGAAAGTATTGCTGTGCTGGCAGAGACCCACTGCTCCTGGGGGAGCACCACATGCTACTTGGAAATCTGAGGTCACAGCAGTGATGGCAAAATGACAGTCATCATCTGTGGCCACAGGAAAATATTCCTTCCCCATAACTTCTGCGGATGTTTTCCAAACTGATGACCTGGGCTGTAAGAGATGTCTTCAGGATTTACTTGTCTCTTTGAAGAGGCATTTTGGCAGTTCAGCAGGTAGAGGACTGCATGTTCTGCACCTGTCTGGACTGCCCCTCTAGAGCAGAAAAGCTGGTTAGCCATCCAGTGCACCACCTTCTGTTGCTGAAAAGCATTCCCAAAGCAATTGCCTGAACACGTGCATTTAGTTCTGTTTCAATATTTGCAGTGCATCTTGCTACTTGTGAAAATATAGGATTATTGACAGGTTAGGATATAGGATTCTGACAGGATTGACTTGAAGGACTGATTTTTATTTTTGGTGATTCATTTTTTCTGCTCATAACACAAAGCAAAGCAGACAGTCACATCTTTGTTGACACCACACATCAACAGGTTTTACAAAGTATGCCCACAAAGGGTTGTACAGTGGTTTGAAAAGGTTAAAAAAAAAGAAAAAGAAAAAGAAAAAGAAAAAGGAAGAAGTTTTTGCTACTTGTTCTGTTGATAAATGTGTTCACTAAGGTTCTTAAATAATCCTTGGACTGCTTTTCACAGGTTTGGGTCAATATGTTTCCTGCCCTGTTCCCTCAAACGTGCCCAACGCCCCCTCCCAGCTGGTGGCTGGCCTTTCTCACTTCTCTCCTTATCAATCAACCACCCCCAAAGGGCTGCCTTGAGTGACAGGTACTTCCCAAGGGCTGCACACACATTCAGGTGGCACCTTCCCCAGCCTCTAAAAAGTCAGCAAACTTTCTGAGCCATCACAGCAGCTTTCCAGACAGGTTTGATAAAATCCACCACATCCCAGGTTTGGTCTGGGCCAGCCCCATGCTCCCCTGTGGAGATCTCCTTGGAGGAGCTGCAGGTCAGGGGTTGACCGGAGACCTCAAGGCATCATTTTCCCAGTAGCTCTGGCAGGAGCGACTCGGGGTGCTGGCACCTTGTGCACAGGCTGGTTCTGCTCCTGCCAGTGCCAAGGTTGCCCCAGTTTTCCATCCAGGCACTGAGGCTCTGGGAACGGTCTCGTGCTGCGACTGGCAGCTGAAGGGGAGCAGAGCATGGCCAGTGAGTTCTGCAACAAAATCCACAGTAGGTTCTCAAACCCGTCATTTTAACTTAATGCTTTCGCCATTTCATATTGCCGAACTAAAAGGGAGACGACTATGGAGTGCCCTTGCTTCTCCCTGGCAGCTGTTTGCAGGGTTCACTGGCTCACTGAGCAGACAGGGTGAACCCTGCTTCAGTTGTTTGAACTAAGTCAGTCTTTGCTGGAACTTTCACCTGTAGCTCAAACAAATGCACGCACAGAAAGCACACTGCCTGAGTACTACACACCTAAACTCATTTACTTCATTTCCTCAACATTTCTTCCTCTCCTGTACCCTCCTGTGAACTGTCACTTGTGGCTTTAAAAATGAAATCATATACTTGTCTTCTAGAGTAATGGCCATACAGACAGCTCACAACTCTTTAGAGGAATCTACTTACTTCCTACGCAGTAAGTTAAAGTAGTAAGAATACCATTGGCAAAACATTAAGGATGGGTGTGGTAAGTACTCAGATCCGTATCACATTACTTTGAGAATGAATCTGAAAAAGGTAGCATAAAGAGTTTAAGCACAATGTGCTGAGATAGGTAATGATAAATTCAACTAATCAAACTACAGCAAAAATCAACCTTTGCTTTGGATGAGCTAAGAAACGCAGCATGTTTCATCTGTGGCTAAGTGATGCTATGAAAATATTTTCGTACAATCAAAAGAGAGTGGTTTTCTTAGGTCAGAGCAGGTAAAAGAGAAGAACCTGTTCCTGGTGAGAACTGGATTCACGCATGACACAAATAAAACATGACAAATGTAACCAACATCTCAGTGTACATTAGTCTTCGCTGGGAAAATTGCAGAACTACTAAGTTTTAGGAAGTGTTTATTCTTACAGAAACAAGTAAAACAAAACTGCAAGATGATCCAAAGCAAATCTTCCACCTTTTCCATTCTTGGTAACTGACTAATTGCTAACTTTGAGATAAAAAACCACATCTGGGGGTTCAGTCTTCTGCTGAAATCAAATGTTTTCTTGCATGTTCTTTGAGGCAGAGGCTCTGTCCTTGTTGTGTCTTGTACAATATGGAGCACGGTCCAACCCAGGGCTAGACTGCTTCCCGCCTGCTGGAAATACCACTCAGCGGAGAGGAAACCGTGTGGGAGGTCCCTGCAGCATGTGGAAGATACCTGCCTGACACAGCCGGCCAGTGAGCCAGCCAGGGGAGATGCCCCACTGGACCTGCTGTTTACAAACAGGGAAGGTTTGGTGGGTGATGTGGAGGTCAGAGGATATCTTGGGCATAGCGATCATGAGTTGAAAGAGTTTCCAATTCTGAGAGAAGCCAGGCAGCAGAACCACTACCTTGGCCTTCCCAAGGGCTGAGTTTGGCCTGTTAGGGGCCTGGTTGACGGAGTCCCTTGGGAGGCATTTCTGAAGGGCAAGGGGTCCAGGAAGGCTGGGCATTCCTCAAGAAGGAAATCTTAAAGGTGCAGGAGCAGGCTGTCCCCATGTGCCGAAAGGTGAGCCAGTGGGGAAGGTGACTGGCCTGGCTGAACAGAGCTTCGGCTGGAACTCAGGGGGAAAAAATTGTTTACCACTCTTAGAAGAAGGGGCAGGCAACTCTGGAGGACCACAAGGATGTCACAAGGTTATGCAGGGCACAGATTAGAGAGGCGAAAGCCCAGCTGGAACATGGGCTGGCTACTGCCATAAAAAGATAACAAAAAAAGTTGTTACAAATTCATTAGAAACAGAAGGAGGGCCAAGGAGAATGTGCCCTTTATTGGACACGGCAGGGAACACTGCCATAAGAGATGAGGAAAAGGCTGAGGTAATTAATGCTTTCTTTGCCTCAGTCTTTAATAAAAAGACGAGCTTCCCTCTGGGTACTCAGCCCCCTGAGCTGGAAGACAGGGACAGGGGGGAGCAGAATGAAGTCCCCACAGTCCAGGAGGAAGAGGTCAGTGACCTGCTGCTCCACTTAGACACACACAGGTCTATGGTGCCGGATGGGATCCACCGGAGGGTACCTAGGGAGCTGACAGAGGAGCTCACCAAGCCACTCTCCATAATTCATCAACAGTCCCGGCAAACTGGCAAGGTCCCAGACACCTGGATGTTAGCCAATGTGATGTCCATCTACCAGAAGGGCTGCAAGGAGAATCTGGGGAACTACAGGCCTGTCAGCCTGACCTCAGTGCTGGGGAAGGTTATGGAACAGATTATCCCAAGTGCCACCACACAGCATATGCAGGGCAACCAGGGGATCAGGCCCAGCCAGCACAGGGTTATAAAAGGCAGGTCCTGCTTGATGAACCTGATCTCCTTCCATGACAAGGTGACCTGCCTAGTGGATGAGGGAAAGGCTGTGGATGTTGTCTACATGGACCTTAGTAAAGCCTTTGATCAATGGGCCGAGGCCAGTTGTATGAGGTTCAGCAAGGAGAAGTGCTGGGTCCTGCACTGGGGTCACAACAGCCCCACACAACACTACGGGCTTGGGGAAAATGGCTGGAAAGCTGCCTGGTGGGAAAGGACGTGGGGGTGCTGGTTGACAGCTGGTTGAACATGAGCCAGCAGTGTGCCCAGGTGGCCAAGGGGGCCAGCAGCATCCTGTCTTGTATCTGAAACACTGAGGACAGCAGGACTAAGGCAGTGATCATCCCCCTGTACTCAGCACTGGTGAGGCCGCACCTCAAACACTGTGTTCAGCTTTGGGCCCCTCACACCAAGAGGGACGTTGAGGTGCTGCAGCATGTCCAGAGAAGGGCAACGAAGCTGGTGAAGGGTCTGGAGCACAAGGCTTATGAGGAGCGGCTGAGGGAACTGGGGGTGTTCAGTCTGGAGAGGAGGAGGCTCAGCAGGGATCTTACTACTCTTTACAGCTGCCTGGAAGGAGGCTGTAGGCAGGTGGGGGTTGGTCTCTTCTCCCCAGATAACAAGCAGCAGGACAAAACAAAATGGCCTCAAATTGCACCAGGGGAGGTTTAGCTTGGATATTAGGAAAATTTTCTTCACTGAAAGGATCGTCAAGCATTGGAACAGGCTGCCCAGGGAGGTGGAGGAATCACCATCCCCAGAGGCATTTGAAAAACATGTAGGTGCAGTGCTTGGCAACATGGTTCAGTGATGGACTTGGCAGTCCTGGGTTAATTGTTGGAGCTGATGATCTCAAATGTCTTTTCCAACCTAAATGAGTCTATAATTCAAAGGATTATCACAGCACCTTCATGCTATGAGAGTAAATTGTCATGAGCACCCAGTCTATGGGTGTGCAGGTGACTGAAGCTAGTGGGTTTTAATTCATGAGTAGACAGGCTGAGAGGAAATAGCTGGTTCTTTCTAGCGCAGCCCAGTAACTGTTGCTCAGGCTGGTGTGCCTGTCTCCTAAACAGAGGAATAAACAAATGCTCCTGTTTTCAAGAGCCTGGAGACAGCATTGCAGTGCACAGCTTGGTGGCTATGTAGCAGGGAAAATGTGATGCAATTATCATGGAAGCCCCCAAAGGCAGGTAACCACATAAGAAAGCAGCTCCTGTGTGGCTCTGGGAGGATGGCTAAGAATGAACCCTTTTTTGGCAAAATGCAGCCTGGCAAGAAACTCAATCTGCAAGCAAGGAGGCTGCCTCCTCCTACTTTGTCTCACTGCACTGTTGAACACAAAAGCTGAGGAAAGTTCTTTTAAAGATTTGCAGGAGAGCACCCAAGGAAAAATCTCCTTTATTAATTTTCCTTCCTCATGAAAGCAACTGGCAATGGCCTTAAATTCTGGCTGCTGAGAGGCAAAAGGGGTCAATAGGAATACAGCCAGTCATATTCCTTTCCCTTGCAAATCTTGCTAAGAGTCATGTAACTCTTGTGTACACCTTAGCTTCAAAAAAAAACACTTCAGAAAGATGCTGGAATCATTCAAAGAGAAGAAATAAAATAATTTATTCTCCTTTTACAAGAAGGAGCTAGAACTGGTGTCTATGATGTTTTGCAGGATATACTGGCATATTATTAATACTGTTCATGTTCAAGTCCTGTTGAAGGAGTCCCAAAGGTCCATCTGCCTACGCAGGCCCCTGCAATTGCCCAGTAATGTAACTGGCATGCCAGTCTCCTCTGCGAATCCAGCAACCTCTCATCACATGCAATTGTCATTTCTCTGTTACGGCTTTCCTTGGTTATTGGTTAATAGCTTATGGAAAGAAAGCTGCAGCATTAATTACCATCACTACCCATTAGGGCAAATCAAAGCAAAACACTCAAGACTACATAAAACCCAGAATACCATCTTCACCAATAATAGCAATTTATATATATAACAATAATAATGTGAAATAAGCTGCTAATTGTTTTTGAGCAGGTCTTCCTAGTAATTCAGTCAAAGGACTGACTCAGTTTTGGCATTGTGAAAGTTGTACAGATTCCTGCATGCCCTCATTCCTGTGATGTTCTCCTGGGTGAACCAACTTAGGCTGGCAAGTTAGGAGGTCTGTTTTTCACCAGTTCTTACCAACTCCAGAGAGGCTGACCTATGGAAAGTGAGGGTGGGATAGCCTTTTGGTCTGCAAAACAAAACCCCTCTCAAATGCTCACTATCCATTGAAATGCCCCCAACTGACATTTCAAATAAATTGTTAAAAATAAGCCAACCAAGGTTATTGATTCTAAACCAAGACAGCTATATGGACCATCACGACAGCTGTGCACTTCCTTGTTTAAAAGTAAATAAACCTATTTGACCATATTAGTCTGGTTCCTTTTCACCTTTGTAAACCTCCCCAGTGCACAGCAGTGAGGGACCCTCCTTGAGGAGAGTTTGTACTGCTTGCTACAGAGGCCAGACATGATTTGCTCAAATTCAGTTTGAAGGCAGTGCAATAACAATATATTCTCAGACATACTTAACTTAGCATTTTAAAGGAGCAACTTGAAGTTTGGTTACTGCCCTGCCTTACACTTTTTTTTTTCTGGCTATTAGAACGCTATTCTATGAAAATATTCTTAAATTCCAAGTATCCACATGTTACAGAAATAAGCAATAAAAAGACTTTCCAAAGCAAGACAGTGCTAAGTATTGTAGCTGTAAATCACTGGCCATCAGAACGTCATACCATTATACAAGACATCTACTGTGAGTCATCCATTAAATTGTGTTCCAGTCAGAAACCTGGCACAGAGGGGCTTAGGCTAAGATTAATGTTTTAATATACTTTTAAACCACTTACAGAACAAAATGTACACAGTTGCTCAGAGGGATCCTAGGTTTTGTGTTACAAGAAAGCAAAATATGAAATTAAACAAGGGGGATATTTTTAACAGCATCTGTGTCCATGCCTACACTACAGCAAAGCTGCCAGCCCAGAATTAGGCATTCTGGACAAGAATTAATATGGCTACTTCTGCACATCCTTCAGCCTTGGCTGTGGTAGTGACTGCTCTCCCTGGGCTGCAGCTTTGAACCCCGCAGGGTGCTGTGCTGAGCTCCCACGGGGCTCCTGTGGCACATCCAGCACCGCCAGTGCCTGGCAGCCACCAGCTCCTCACTCGCAAGGTGCGAGGCAGAGCAAAATGCAGCCTCATCATGCCCGATGGGTTTTATTAGCTTGGTTTCTGAGCTGGGGTTGCCAGGAGGAGGCACCTTTTCAGGTAGGCACTGTAAGTATGAGCCCAACTGATGGAGGAGGGCAGAGAGGCCACTCTTGTCTGAAGAGGGGCCCCGAGAAGGAGAGAACAGGGGCAGTCAGGGTAGTCTGAAAAAATAGTACAGGAACTACTGAATCTGCTGTTCATTTGAACTGGAAATGGAGTCAGAGTGCTCACAATGTGTGCTGCCATCTTCTCCCAGTGGTGGGAGGTAATCCTCAAATAAAAAGGGGTAAGAGCTTCAGTTATTCCAGGCACCTCTCCGCCACCATCACACATTCATGCAATGCTCTGGCTGATTTTGCAGCCACACCTGAGCTCTGGGCATGCTGTGGTGCCCCGAGCCAGGCTAGTTTAAGCCTACATGGAGTATACCTAACAGCCAACTGTACTTAAGTTTACATGTGAGGTGTAAGATCTAGACCTGCAAAGCCATTTCCCAGGGACTAGGTACTCGCATAGCTTTAATGAAATGAATACAACTGCTCCATGATTCAGTGAAATGCTCCAGGGATTTTATAATGGTACGACTGGGATTTATGAGACTAAATGTAGACACCTAAGCTGTCTCTCCTGCAGTTGAAAGATGACAAGTGAAGAGAGGTGATGGAGATTACAGCAAAAATATCCTCATCCTAAAGGAGATATCTAAAATAAGTCAGATGGATAGCGCCCTGAACGTGACTGTCTTTAGCTATAAGAGCAGCATGGGGCAATTAGCTCAGCTGTATCTACAAAAGGTGCCCAAATGTAAGATGTACCTGACCTTAAATGCCTGTGTGCGTTTCAGCTCTCTGGATGCACTCAGACTCTGTTCCAGTGCCTTTCCTGGGGTGACCTGCTGGCCAGGGGGAGCCCCTAACCCTTTGAAGGATCTTAGGCCAAGGGAACACCAGGGAATTCAGAAAAGTTGGCTGTATGCAACTATAAGCTATTCAGAAGTCAAATGGTGAGGAAAGGATCTTAATCATCCAAATAACTGACCTGTTACTGGTTGATGGCTCATTCTGCCAACTAAAGCTGAAAGCCATGCAGGTAAGTAGCTCAAGCCTCTTGCTTTTTTCTGCTTCCTGAAAGTCATTACTGTTTCTCCCATACTCTTACCCCATGTGCTTGGCTGTTATCTGTAAAGACATTTTGATGCCCTTTCATTTATTTATTTTCTATTTCAGTGTGCTTCTGTTTGATCTTAAATACCTTCCAGAGGAGCAATAATACAGGTCTGCACAGCAGTCACTGAAGGGGAATCAAATAGCATGGATGGAATTCATCTCACTTAACCTGGATGTCTGACTTCATGGTATAGGTGTGTAGACTGAAGTAGTACCTGGAGAGGAATGAGTACTCTGCATTTAATTCACCTGACCTGTTTCATCCACCTGCGACGTCTCTTGGACTCAGACACAGCTGCTTGCACGGGCAGTGCTGCCATTTAATCAGACAAATCCCAGTGAGGAAAACAGCTGTGGCAGCACAGTATCAGGGAGAATACTGTGTTTTGGAATTGCCCTTCTGTTTTGGAGTGAGTTACGGTACTGTCCTGAGGGGAATTAATTTTGAAAATTCTTTCGAGGTCTTTTGAAAAAAAATCTGCTTTCTGGCTAATTCAGATTCAAATTTCTCACATTTTAGGTACTCCCTTTTAAAGGCATATGGTAAGGAAAACTTGGAGAGGAACCACAAGTTTAAATTTAATTATATTGAATTAGTAGTTGCTTCTACAACAGTCAGGTTTCTATACCTAACTGATGTATATTCCCAGAGAAATATCAAAACCCAACCTGCTTAAATGCTCTATTCACATTGGAGCCCTTGTGTACAAAGCACAGGAGCAGGAGTTCATTAGAGGATGCCACGTCCATACGGTGTAGCACAGAATCCACCGAAAAGGCAACCGTTAGCATTTTCACTTGTTGATCTGACATTTAAGAAGGAATTGCTACTTGACATTTTTCCATGCCTGTGTTTTTAGGGGTTAATAACATATCATTTGTTTACCTCTCAGGCTCTTAGATGCATACACAGGAGTCAGTGCAATTGATAGAAAACTATGGCTACCCAGGTCCCACCCTATATTTTCAGGTCATCTTCACTTTGTAATTACAACCCTCTCCCATCTCTTGAGAAAAACCAAAGGGAAAAATGATAAAAAGCCTCAGTAAAGCACAGAGAACTGAATTTGTGTCAGAACTCAGTCAAGCACAACTCCACACCATGAAAGACTAACAGCCTTTCAGGGACCACTACAGCTCAGTTCTGAGGGTGAAATAAATACCGCTTGAGCAGCAGTTCTGGAGGCATGTCATGAATTTGAGGAAATATGGAAGGGATTAATTCATTTTGCACATACAGCCAGAGTGTGCTTTGCTATGATAACACCTCATATAAAAACCCCAAACAGGAGAATTACAGTCGATGACAGCAAGACCAGGGATGTTGAGCCCTTCTGATTTTGAAAAGAGCTGTCCTGGGAGTGCTCACTTCTCAGTGCCACAACGGCAGAGCTTCAGGGTCCAGGAGTGGTGCAGGTTCACAAAGATTAGGCAGAATGACAGGTTAAATCAGACTTTTCACAGAGACATTTAAATCTGCAGTTTGGTCTGTGCGCTCAGTATTCCACCTCCATCCTTGCTGGAGCTAAGAGCACAGGTCTTTCTCACTTGTGCAGAAAATATGCAGTCTAAAAACCTGGGAACAAGCCCTAGGACCTGATGACTTCAGCTTTGGGACAGCAATGCATTTTGCAGTACAAAGTCCTTTCTGGAATCACATTTCTGGAGAAAACAGCACTCCGACTCCTAAATACGAGGCTGTGTGTAGGGATCACACTGCTGAAATACCATCCACAGGATCTGACACAGCCTGGGTCATTTTGACACGAAATACCTTGGGACTGGGCTTACATGAAAGCTGTCATCCCTCCCTTCATGATTCTGCAACAGTTTTGAGAAAACAGAGTCTATACTAATAGATACAGCTTTAAAAGAAGAGCAAGCAACTGAAATGTAGACAGAATAATTCCTGAGGAAAGTAAGATGAGGAAATCTGTCCCAAAATAAACACTTATTTTTAGACTCTTAAACCTTTTTCCCCTCCTGATTGCAACTGTTAACTTGATGGTGCCTTCCCACTGAGAAAGCATCCATAATAACGTTGTTGAGAAAGCTCAGATCTTTCTCAGAGATAGTGACTGACTGACTTCTTTACAGTCCAGATTCAGTTGTTCCATATAAACCACAAATACTCTTCACAGAAATGTCATTTATGAATGCTGTGAGTGTCCTTTACTCATTCATACTTCATATTCTGGGCATGGCACACTACATTATTACATTACAGATCACACTACAGTGAATCTGACACCACCGGGATTTCATGGTGCTTTGTTTCTCCATTACTCTGAGAGTTTTGAGAATACAAACAAGAATATAAAGACCTTGGGAAAAATGATGGGAATTACTTCTCCGTTTCATGCCATTTAGACCCTGACAGATCTGTCTTAAAATGAATGCAGGTATTAATCCAGCCTGAAAATTTGTGAGAATTCTTTGAATATGGCTGGTTCTGAATTCACAGCATTCCTTAGTCTGCATTAATGTCACTGAACCTTGTGGGCGGGGGAAGACTTGATCTTTCCTAGCATAGATGAAGAGATTCTGATTTACATCTGAATTACTGCAGTGTTATACCAGCGCAACCCAGTGATTTCAGGGAGACTAAAACTGGTGCATCAGAGTCCTGGCACTGCCCATGAGCTTACTGCTGGCAGAACCTTCACTTGCAAATGATACACCAGCATCATACAAACTCATCCTCCTCAAAGTGAACACATGTTCTTGAACCAGTTGCAGGCATTCCTGCCTCCAAGGAAGGTTACACTTCCCTTTGCTCACAGGCACAGGACACTGTCAGTGATCCCACGCTGGCCGTGCCTGTGTGCCAGAGCTGGAGAGCAGGCGATCCTGTCCCTGTGCAACCTGCACAGTACTGTTCCACCTTCCTTGTCCCTGCAGCTTTGCAGAGCTGGACAGGACTCACGAGGAGGAGTCTAGACAGCAAATGCTGTCAGGAAGCAAAGAATTATACCCTGAGAAGTGCCATTTTGCTGATACTAGAGAAATGCAATGGCAGCAGGAACAACTGTCCTCTCCACGTATCAGTGCTGCTTTGTGGATGAGGGCATAGGCAGATAGAGCAGGAATTTCCTTCCCCGGTCACCTCATGAGGTGACTCCCCTGTAGACACACGCTCATCAGGGACTGTGCTTGCTTGTACCTCTCAGGCTCAGCCATTGCAGCTATGAATGCAGCACAGAAATGTGATATGATGCTTTGTAGTCCAATTCAGAAATGCTCCTTAGTTGGGACAGCTTCTTTCTAAACCCGAGCATTAGAGCCAAGCCTTCCTGTTCTCCCTCTCTTTTTATTGATTTCCCAATTACCAGCAGCATCCTTTTTTGTTTGTTTGGGGGTTTTTTTTTGGGGTGGGGGGGGAGTGTTAGCGACTACACTGGTTCCTGTTTCAAAAGATAGCTTGTGACTCTTCTGTCCTGGTATAGCATCTGATATATCAGGAAAGAACTTGTGCCACTTAAACACCTACTTTTCTTCTCTGCTTCACTGATAAAAGCCAATGACAAGACAAGCAGCTGTCACAGAGGAGATGGGAGGGATGAGAGATGCGAGCTCAGCTTCATGTACCTGCTTAGGCAAGGAAAAACTTATAGTCTAAAGCACAGCCTTAGTCCTCTGCTTGTAAGTGATGAATTAAAAGGTTTGGTTCACTCACCCACAACAGGCATTTTGCTCACTGCTTTACATTGGAGCTGAACAAAAAAAATGCCACAGTTTCATCACTGAACATGGTATGGTGAGGCACAAAACTGGTGGAAAAACTTTGACTTCCATAAAGCTTAGCATTTTATTCTCTCCTGGCCAATCTTGTTGAGCCAGTTTGTCCTAGTGAAGTCAATGCACAAACATAATCTTCAAATGCACAGAACTTGCACAATTTGTAAATTCAGAAATACATACTGGGCCCAGGCTCACCAAGCTTCATTCCTACACCTGAGGCAGCAGAAGGGCAATATTTTAAACAGCCATTTAGACACTTATCAGACAAAGGGCTCCTAGGCAAGATGATACAGTTTTCACAACAAACCAACCCTCTCCTACCATACTCAAGAAGACTTAGGAGACACAACCACCAGGCATTGGGTAGTAATTCTCTGTTAGAAGTTTGATCTTTGATTACTTTTGCATCTAGATAGTATTCTAAAATAGCTTTAGGTCATCTCTTTGGGGCTAAACTGGCTGCAGAGGCCCCTATGAGTAGTCTAGTAGAAGCAGGATGGAAGAACAGATGTACTAAGATGAATGAAAGAATTTGGAGATGCTTTGAGAGTGATAGGGAAACTCTAGAAATATTTACATTAATAAAGAATCAAATCATTTAACAAGAACAGAGTCTCATGAAGCTCCACCCCAAGCATAATACATAGAACAACTCACCAGATCACAACACCCCCTTCTGCTCTGCAGAACTCCACCTTTGCTGCTTCTGTGGGGAGCTGCACTATGGGGACTGCTTGGACTATTAAGGCAAACACAAGTCACATGGGGCAGCAGTTTTGCAATTTAACTTCATTGGTATGAGCTATGAGCCTCTTATTTGGGAAAAATATGTTTTACAATCCCCCAGCCTCTGCTAGGCTACATCAGAAGGAACTGAAAGCAACAAGAGATGAGATGGTAACATTTATATTATATAATAAAAGTCCTAAAACTGACACTGTTTCTGAAATGCTGTGAATCTTCTTTGGTTTTCTGGCTCTTTCCCTCTCTATTCCTTTAGGAAAAGGGGAAGTCACCAGTCCCCATAAATCACAGTAGCTACCCTTTATACACTCCATCTGTCTATACAGCTCAACACTTTATTTCTGCTGTTTTACTGTGATAGGGAGGAAAACCTAATACTCTTGGGTAGTCATGGCTTTCACTTGAATCTGTCAATGGTGAGATTATTTATAGTGTTCTAGTATCCATGAAGATACTAGATTTTTTTTTTTTAATATTACTACTGCCATGGCCTTCCTTTACAGACTATAATGCTAGCGGGCACCAGCTTTTGTGGTCTCCTCACTTTGTCTTGGTCTCACTGATAATGCTGAGTGGGAAGCAGCTTAGTGGTTTCTCCTGAAGGCTTGCTTCCTACTAGGAGATGGGGTGTGGGCAGTACAGATAAAGCAAGTGCCCTTTGTCACCCTACCTCATGACCACAGTGATAGCAACTTCAGTGAAATGCCTGGGGAGGGGAAGGGACTACGTGCTCCTTTCAGAGACAGAGTGTGCATGTTGCACCATCAGCTAGAGTGGTAAACTGGCTCAGGATCTTTAAAGTATATCTACATCTACACAAAGGGGCAAGAACAGACTTCAGCCTGTCACAACCTGTGTCCAAGGGGTGAGAGAGTTACAGACACTGCCAGCGGAAAGGACTGTGCCAGGCTCAGCCCTAGCCCATGCCCAACCTGTCCTTGCTGAGAAAATGAAATCACAGTGTTTGTAATGAAACATGGATTGCTTTGGGTTCTTCCTTACCAGCTCTGCTGCTGTACCCACGTAAGAGTGAATACAGGTTATTTATATATTAAGGCATAGATAAGCTGTGTGGCAGAGAGCTGGACTTGACAGTGAGATTGGAGCGTGCCTGAATGGATGCTGGATCTGATACACCATGGCCAAGCGCGAGACCCCACACAAACGTGGAGCACTGGCCCTTGCTATGGACTCTATAACTGCAACTGAAATGGAAACTCACATCA
This sequence comes from Falco punctatus, assembly GCF_963210335.1. NCBI lineage: Eukaryota > Metazoa > Chordata > Aves > Falconiformes > Falconidae > Falco > Falco punctatus. Next base: position 76,764,953 of record NC_137583.1, read on the forward strand.
TACAATGCCAGAAGCACGGGTGAAACTACTGCATGAAAGGTGAAGAGGCTACAGAAGAGCCTGGAGAAAGAGAACAGATATATCTACTGGGACAGGAAAGTGATAAAAATGCAGTAAGATTCCCAAAGCTTTTCTGGATGAGTTTCTAATGACTGAGGCATTACTGATCTGTGACCAGCCTTAGTCCCATCTACAAACGTATTCATATTGGTGCCCATGGAGCCGATCAATTGTTCAGTTTCTCGTTAGCAGAGCTATCCCTCCAGTCATTAGCTCTATCCTTCTCTACCCCATCAGCACTAAGTATTAAAATTACTAGTCTTGTGGAGATCAAAAAAAGAAAAATGCAGATCTGATGTGCAACGCAGGAGCGGGCTGGAAACTAGGACCATGCGTGGCTATCAGTTAGCTGACAATTAGTGGGGGACGAATGGTGCCAAGGATGGTGCCAAGGAAAGGTAACACCTTGCAGTTAATTGATGGTAGTTAACCACCAATCGGGGATTGCCTAGTATGCAATGCTTAGCTTCGAGAACCAATCTGTTTAAAATGTGCAGCTTCTGAAAGTGTATATAAACTCGTGCTTCTGTACAATAAATTGACATTTGCTTGCACCAAGCTGCGTCCCGTCTCTTCATTTGCCGCAGTGCAAGGCTATATTAATAGATTAGGCAGCAAGAGTTTTATTTATATTTCCAGGGTTTTTAATGAAGAACATAATGTGCTGTTCACAGATCACCCTTCTTCTGTGGGTCAGTCTCATTTAAGAAGGTGATACAAGATAGCCCTTCCTATAAAATCTGTTCCAGTAATAGCATAATTAATGCAGTTGCAACTTTAGATACAACATGAAAAAAAAATCTCACATAACATTTTTCAGTATGTGTAAATAAGTGTTCATATGTGTGACTTGTTTACTTTTGTTCAAGTGTTCCTGGACCTTTTTCATTGCTTCTTCATTTGTTGTACAGCCACCTGGGCTCACATCTTTCTCTTCCATCATTTCAAATCCAGATAAATCCAAAAGAAAGAGAGAGGGAAAAAAAATTACATAACCAGAAAGCAGTAAAAAATGAGGTAAAAAAGCAAATTAAGATATATAAGGTAACTTGACTTACCACTTTACATGAGCAGAATCATCATCAAAGGGTTTAACTCTGTACAGCAAACTGTGAGTAAGGATGCAGTACAGCCTCTCATGTAAATGATGCTTTGGATTGTCTCACATCTTTTCTGTCTGGATCACAAGGAGAATGTGGGTGTCTTGGTGTTAGGGATGAATTTCCTCTCTTGCTTTTCCTGCCTTTTCTCGTTGTTGTTTAACAGAACATTTTTCTTTCAAAATTATATGGATTTGTTGATATCCTTATAACACTGTAAGTATTTTCCCATGGTATTGCATATTTAAAGTCTATTATAAAACTTTAGGAAGGAAAAAAAGGTGGGAGCTATTGGGATGGAAACACATTTATTATTTTGCAGAATAAATACCAGCTTCATCTCTGTATATGGCCATCACATAAGGGCTATCTGTGACTCTTTGAAATTCTTTCTACACAACTCAGTATTTCTGTATTTATTGAAGGCAGGAGCCACATACACATGAGCCTGTCAAGCTCAGAAGATGCACGGGTGGGAAGTGGATAAATGCAGCAAACTACAAGAAGCCAGAAGTAGTTGTTTTAAAATGGACTTAATAAAACAGAGGGTGCAGTAGGGGTAGAAAAAACCAAGTTATGAAGCCTTTACTTGCTCTGTTAATCAGCATTAAAATAAAAATATTATGGGAATCTACTTGGTAGAATAAGTAAATTTTTAACACAAATCCTTTAATTCTTCATATGCTTATATGAAGACTATACGTAATGTCATCATGTGTTAAAAATGTGCCCCTGGCTGTTAATTTTCTTTTCCTAAACATGTATTTACAAGTTTATTATGTTACTAAAATAACAGAATACACTTTCCAGTAATGCTGGGAGACTTTGAACATGTTAACAGGTCACATCACCTTCTTTTTTTCTGAAGGTGAAATCTAGAATGTTAGGCAAGATCAAGTGGTGAGTGTACCCTCATCCTGCACTTGACTGCAGAAAAAAAATGGGAGACCCCAAGTCTTCTGGCCCCAAGTTTTTTACCTCTCCTCTAGACAGCAGTTCACTGCTGAGTCAAAGACATGCAAATTTCGTTTGGAAGAAGTGCAAAACAAGGGCTTTGTTCACCAAAGCATGCACTTAGCTAACTAGCTGCAGCCAGGTTTGCTAGCACAGCTATGTTTGGTAACATCAGAGGAAGGACAGTGCCTGGGCGATTTCCATGACTGTATTTAGCGCTAAGGGTCCTCTTCATATTCCAGCCGGAGACCTAAAAGCTGACTGCAGACAGGAACCACTGCTTTGGGGCTCCATGGCCTCCCAAGGTAGCCACTTATGTCGCTTCTATACTCTCTGTTGCCATAGCAACAGAGGCTGTCATATTCACTGGGTGATGCTCAGCATGCTAGTACCTGTCCTGGGGCTACCTGGCTCTACAGAATCTTCTGTGAGCTTTGTCACTGGCCTCACTGGGGTCAAGATTTCATTCCAAATAAAGATCCAGCTCAAAGGCATGAGATACGTTTTTTTTAAATGAAATCTTAGAGTGTAAGAGTCCTTGCCACAGCCTCAACTTTTAGTTTAAAGCACTTCAGATAATTTACTTCTGCTGTCAGGAAATATCATTCTTAATCCTGAGGGAATGATCTTGCTTCAATTTAGGTGCCTGATATAACCTGCCAGCTTTTTATCTTCAAATACCAAGTGCATTTTCATTGCATCTTTTGCACAGGCTACATAAGTATGATGCTATGTGGTAAGGAGAAACAAAATGTGTGATTTTTCAATTATTATTCTGCTTTTCTATTTTTTAATCCCCAGATGGTCTCTGGGACTGCTGATGTTTTCTTTAGTCTATATATTTCCTGCTTTAATTAGCTTACTTAACCAGCACACGTTTGAGACACGCATGTGATCAGGTAATAATATCAGGTGCTAATGTTAATTGCTTTCACAAAATTAGAAGCAGATAAATGGTTGAACCATAATTGAACGACCTTATTAGAAGACAAGCTGATCAGTGTTGTGACATAACTTGAGAGATTCCCAAGCTTACATTAATTTCCCATCAGCTGGGGCTGCTGTAACGACAGTGAGCACAATGTGATTGCTCTGTTCGAGAGCAAGATCGGAGCTGGGTGGCTGAGATCTGCCATACATATTTATCAGCTGAGGGGCTGGCACAATTTGTAGCACTAAGAGCAGTGAAGCAAGCTATTGCTTTGATTTACTACCTGCCCAGAAAAAAAATCCAGCAAACTGATCTGAAAAAAGTTGTCTCTCTCTCAATACCTGCCCCTCCCCAGCACGTGTGCTTGTGTCAAAGGGCAGGCAGCCACCAAGGGCATCTGTCCCTTCAGGAGTTTTGTTGGGAAGTGTCAGCTAGGTAGTTCTGAGAACACCGGGGATCTGACACGTGTTTGTATGGATGGGCTGGCTGAAGCAAGTCTGAGTCTTCTCCTTCTTGTATCAGATTCAGAGATTTTTGTTGCTTGGTGAATGATCTGAGCAAATTGAGTGAAACTCCCAGAATCTGCACTTTCCATGCACATTGTACCAGATGGCTATCAGGAACTGATGAATGGGAATGTCTGGTTTTGACATGGCTGTTGTAATTTTACTTGGGTGTTAAGATGGAGAGGAGTCATGCAGTACTTACAGGATCTTTTTTTACAAGGCTCGGGTTAGGCACGACAGCAATGAGGTGGGCAATTGTAAACACGGAGTTCAGCACGTAAGAAAAAAACAAATTCTTATGCAGTGTTATCCTTTGACAGCTGAGGCTCCTGAAAAATATGTAGCACACATTGTAAAGTAGTATTTTTCTTCTGATGTCACTTTAACAAGCTTTTTCTGGCAACAGTCTCTCAAGAATGCCTTTTGGCCAGGCGTAATCGGAAAATACATGCCTTGCATTGTGGCCATAACCTCTGACAAATTTTTGGGTTTGTTTTTACACCTGTTTAGCACCACATGCTTTTTAGGCCATGTTGTAAAGAGCCATCCATCTACATTCTCAGCCCTTGCTGCCTTTCTTCATTTCATGGTAATTGAGATAATAAGTGGTGAAGCAGAACCCTGAGAATCATTAGATGAGCATGATGCAAGTAATGAACATCAGGAATACTGCTTTATAAGTAACTGTTCCCTGGAGACTCAATTTCCCAAATACTCAGATGAAAATTATTTGCTACTTTAGGAATTAGTGGTGAGACAGGATGGGAACTTTGCACAGGAATCTCCTTAAATTACAGGGGGATTTGGGTTGGTATCCTGCATGTTTCCAACTCCAGCTGAGATCCCAGACCAGAAGAGGTTGTTTTCCTGCTCAGAAGGAGCAGTAATTTTTTCTGAATGACTGATTTTGGGGAGAGGAGGATTTCTGCTATTGTGGGTAGCAGAAGTTCACAGAATTCTTGTGAAACCCAATCGTGACTGCAGTTTCAGACCTGAACTGTCTCCCCTTCTTAACTCACGCCCAAACCCTTATGCCACCTCCTGGGCTACCCCTGAAGAAGAGAGCAATTCCCCTGCAGTGCTCCACGCCCCGAGCACAGCCCAGGACTGGCAGGAGGTGATTGCAGGAAGGTAATCATGGAGTTGTTAGATAATGCTGTGATGTCTGTATTCATTGGTCACTGAGAGCAAGCAGGCAAAACTGCCAGGTAAAAAAGAGCCAAGAAGAGCAAGTATCACTGTCTCACTGAGGTAAGCTTCCCTCTTGGCACTAGGAGTCTCTTGCAGTCTGCAACGGAGCACAGGCTGTGACTTTCTGATGCCCTGCATGTAGAGGTCAACACAAAATGCACTTTCTTTAAAAACAGAGTTCATCTAACAAAATGAACTCTTTTCTGCTTATTTTCCTTGTTTATTTATTTTCCTTTTTTTAGCTCCTGTCTTCCTCTTAGTTTTACTCCTGCATTGCTCTCTTCCTCTCCTCTCAGTATTCCTCACCTTTTTCCCTTGACTCCAGCTTTCATGTTAAAGACCCGTATGGATCATTAAGCAAATATTTCCATACCCACAGCTTTGCCATCAAAATGGTACCAGCACCTGCCTGACTTGGTCCACACCAAGAGGAGAATACTTTGGCAAACCCAAACCCCTTGATTCATCCTCTGCTGGTTTTTACAATCATCTGTAATCTACTCCTCCTCTGACCTTTCTTAGCTTTCTTCCCAGCCCTCTTCCTAACTTTTTCATCATTCCTTCGTGGTGTTTTTGAAGGCTCCTTGTTATCCCCCACCCATCTTTCTGTATGCTCCCTGCTCTGCTTCATTAAACAGTACGCAAGAAGGCCTCACAAAGCCAGTTATCCCCGTCTAAAACTTGTGAAGTTTTTTGTGTCCCTATGCCTCTATCAATTGTGTCTTAAGAGTTTCAGAGTCTCCTACATTTCTTGTGGTTCCCCTGTGTTTCACATTTATTCTTCATCTACATTTTCTTTGACAGAGATAGGTTCTCCTATCTACTCACAGCCACTCTTACTTTTGAGTTCCTGTCTCCACTCCTTTATTGCATCTAGGATATTTTGACTTCCAAGAAGCTTTTAGCATTATTTTCTTCAGAGATCTGGACTGTGAATCTGTGATCTGTGATTTCTTCTCATTCACAAACACCAAGAATACTAATTTTCACCCCCAGCCAGTTATTTTCTATCTTTACCCACTTACTTAGTTTTAAATTATTCTCATGCTTTCTACCACGCCCTCCCTTGCCCCTGGGGAAAACTCCCTACAAACTTCCATAAATTACCCTTCTACCCATCATCCTTCTTCAACTCCCTTTAAAAGCCTTGGCAACAATTAAACTGCAGGTGCATTCACAGCACACCATCTATTATTCTGGCAAATCTAGACTTATTGTACTACCCATCTGTCTTTATACAAATGTTTTTGCTTTAATAATTCAATTGGAAATGGTTTGGAGTTAAGAGTGCCTTTTTTCTTTTGTGTTTTATCATATAAGATAATGGGGCTTCAGTTTGCAATAATAAAAATATTGCAATAATGTGATGAGGTATGTAACTGTGACACTATGAATACTCTGCCTCCTGTTATGAATTAGTATTTGCTTAGTGATGTTCATTGCTACTGATTCAGTATTCCCTTCTGAAAGTACTGCAACATCTGTGATGCCATATCATTATGAATCTTGATACTCCAAACTGAAAGGAAAATAAATCTCTGCCAGGAAAGACTTGTATGTGGAAAACAGCAACTTCTGCAAGCTGTTGCTGCCCCTACAGTCAAAGGCTATTACATAGTACTGAAAGACCTCTTGCCATCTGATTGACAGCTTGCCTTCTGTTGAAGGTCAAATAATCCATTGCTGTCATAGCCAGGTGATAGAACACAACTGAAGGTAACATGAACTCTGCTCCCATACAGCTTTATTCTGACTTTCTTATGATCTTAGTTTGGTTTCTTCTTTATCTTCTCATTTTGTAGCACTTTGTTTTAATTCCTTTCTCTACTTCTGCCTGTAACCTTTGTCTCATGGATTAGTCATGGAAGGGGAAGGAGAAGTGGAGGAGGAAAGAGAGGAGGAGTTGTGTTACTGTCTGGAAGGCTGGTGTAGATGAGTGTTTCAGGGTAGCCTGGGATCGGTCAGGATTGTGTGTCGTCCATGACTCAGAGCTAAGAGTGAGTCAGCCTCATCCTGCCTTGCTTGCTGCAAGGAATCATATTCCTGGTCCATTTTGGGCAGCTAATTTAACCAAACCCTGTCTTTACTGTCCCAAAGAACTCAGAAGCTGGGGTATAAGATTCCAAATCAGATTAAACTGTGCCCTTTCCAGTTTTCTTAAAGCATTACTGTGGCTATGGTTTGGTGCTCTTTATCTTTACTTAGACAGGGAGGAAATTTATCAGTTCATTGGGCAGAGATTCTATCTATCTCTGTACCTGATTACTGCATGTTATCACAGTCACTCATCAAATTGCCTCTCCAGAAATCAGCAGAATTCACAACCAGTACTTTGGATCCACCTATTCTGAGCCTGTAGTCTTACAGATTCTTACAGTCTATGCAAAGTCCAACCATTTCATTTTCCTATGTTTCCTAGACTCACTCTTGGTCGTGGTGATGTTGAGGGCTGCTTCTTGTACTACCCTTCCTGTCTGACAGTTGAGGCACAGACATCTCCTCGTACAGCTCTAAGGTCTGTGCTAGCTTATTCTGCCTTCTCAACTTACTAAGCATACCCTTTTCCAGCCTACATGGATACCCTCATCCATGGTGTACTTTTCCAGGGACCAGCAGCAGATGATGTAACCAGGCGGGAAGCTTTGCATAAAGTTACTAAGAAAATCACTATTAGAAGGCACACATCCTAAAGATATCCATAGATATGTAGTACATATAGATCAAAACCGGGACCAGAAATTGGCTAAGGTGCCTCATGTAAGATTTCCATTAAATAATACAGGGACTCTGCGGCTAGGACTGATGTAAGCACTGGCACAAGGTATCTGGGCTTTTGTAGAGCACCTTTAAATGCAGATTTTTAGAGCAAGGCAACCATCCCTTGTGCTGTAGAGGTGGGGGTTCCGCAAAGGGTTCTTTTTATCCCCAAATTTATACAATTACTATGCATGTGTAAGCTGGAATTTTGTTTGCTATGTGCTGATGGATTCTACAAATCTTCAAATATGTATTTCTGGCCAAAAAAAACAGATTTCAGAAACTCAGATAATTTAGTTGATGGTATCTCACAAACCAGCATGTATAGTTTGTCACATTGCATTTAAGTTTTTCACCTGTGCTGCAGAACATTACATCTATCAATTCCAAGACACTTAACAAATGCCAGTTAATTTAGACACGTAAAAACTCTGTACTAAAAGATTCATAGTAAATGTTTAAAACTAAATGATCATGATAGAAAATGCACTGGGTATATTTCATTACGATTCCATGGCCTTACAGGTGACAAAAAGGAATAGCTGGATGTTTACAGAAATACTTCTGTTTGAGTTAAGCCTGCAAGATAAATGAATGGGAAAAATGACCAGTTTTTCCCTTCTCAGACTTGGAAATCTCAGTGTGAAAAACTGCTTTGGAAAATAAAGGTTCTATGGAGAATGAATCCTGGTCTTTTTGAAAATAAGGCAGATAATACATTCGTGATTTGATATATACTTCATGAGTGGAAATGGATTAATTTAGAACCTGCTCATAATTCACAGTTACTCTTTTGGTAACTAAGATCTGAAAAAAATGCATCTGATGTATTTTTTAAATTTGAGTTGGGAGATTTGAGGGCTTATTTTTGGCTTCCATTTTTCTGGAAAGCTAAATTACAATCTTGAAACAGTATGCTTTTACAATGACAACAGTGATGGACTTCTAATTATTACAAGTTGCCATTATTGTGCAACTGTTCTTTCTTAAACTCTGTAAAGAAACTTGTGAAGAAAAAAAAATTTTTGAGTCCCCTTTTCTTTGTATTCTTGATTCCTCAAATAATACTGCATTCTTTGAAGACCTGGGTCTTTTTTTCTGTATTCTCAAATAAGGTAAGGCTTTTGGCAATAAAAGTCCATCAGGTTACAACCAAGTGTGCTACTTATTCAGAAGCAGTTGTAATTGTTTCTTATACTACTCTATTTCCCAGCATGCAGTGTAGGGAATACTTGTTTGTATCCTTGGAAGTCTTTATCCACATAAAGTCAGAAAACTTTACTTGGCCTTTTAGACTACCTTGCAGTTATGTCCAGACATACTCTATTGATGGTGAGCATTTCCCTGTCTCTGTTCACGAACTGATGGTCTGGCTATCTGATTACAAGTAACGGATGCAGCCTGGCTGAAAATTAGCAAGGTACCGTCCCATTTGGGTCATTATACTGGATGTACCATTCTGTTTCATCAAAGTACCTGTGAATGTACATTACAACCCTGATTTCTGAGTGTGCTATCAGTCTGGGAAGTTTGCAGGCTACAGTAATGTTGTGAAGGTGAAATACCTTAAAAAGATTGCTTAAGAGCTAGAAGAATATAGCTTATGCAAGTCATCATAGCTCTGGATGTACAATAGTTCAGGATCTTGTCCATTGTTTATTCTTGAGTATTTTCCCCAGTGCCTTTGATGTCTTCTAGTGCTTACCATTTCCCTGAGCTGAAAACTGAAGGCTGTTCCCAGACAGCGCTTCACTACTGATTGTAACTGAAGTTGTGACTACATGTCTGACAGCAAATCTGAGCTCCCTCTGCTCCTTCACTGCAGACAGGTTTACTAAAGGACAAGATTTAAACGCTGTAGTTAAGTTTCCATATATTAGCTGCAATGCTTTCAGTGAATATTAATTTAGCCTCCTTTAAAGTTCTGATACAGCACATCAGTGGTTTTCCTTTTATGACGACAGGCTATATACTAATGTCAGATTCACTCAGTGCTGAGCCCTGTGAACACCTATTCAAGTCAATAGATCAGTCCTTGTGCATCAAATGAATGTATCCCTGTTCTTCAGGAGCTGGGGGCTCCAAGCCACTGCCCGGTGCAGTCACTGCATCTGCCAGGGGCTGGACATGCCCTTCAAGAAACAACAGGCAACTGGTAAATGAAGGGCCTTACGACATCCTCAGCTACACCATTTCCCTATAGGTTGCACTTTTACACCAGTCTTGACAAATATAACAGCATGATCTTGACTACACACCACTGGGAGACATCCCATGGGCATGAGGACCCTGTGCTGAGACTTTTTTACCAGAACTATAGAAAAAAAACTCTCAGAAGAGCTGCTTCTCACTGCCATATCCCCTTCCAAGCTTTTCTTTGGTTACCACTTGAGATCCCTCAGGGAAAGAAGAGAGTGTCTGTTAGAAACCACTTACTTGAAATAGAAGAAAATTGCCAAGGAAATCAACAGGGATGTTATAGACAAAGCATGGCCAACGATTGCCATATAATAAAGTATGAACGCCATCTGCAATTTAACAAAAAGAAAAGGCAGACATGAACAATTTGCAGGCACTTGGGGTTTTTTCTCATCAAAGAAGAGTCTACAAAATCAATCTCCTATTTTGTATTTCTTTTAAAGGTTCTTTTTCAATATACTGTTAATATCAGCTCTCTATTAAATAGCATGACTCATGGTCTGAAGATAAGTGTTTCTTACAATGAGTTGATCTGTTTCTGCTGCGCTGAAGTAACTGGTGAGGTCCCAGCTCACACTATGCGTCACTAACTTTCCCAAGCTCTAGGGGAGTGCAGCAGACATAACACATTCAGATTTTCAAAAAGCCCATGACAAGTTCCCATGAAAAATAAAAAAAAAAAATTAAGGAAAATAGGTTGCCACAGGATTTGGAGAAAGCTTTTATGGTTTGAAAGCAGCTTAAACAACGGGAAGCAAAAACTTAATGGTCACTTTTGGAGATGAGTCAGTGGTTAGGTGCCCTCAGGACTGGTATCAGGGCTGGTTTTTTGCTCAATGTATTCATCAGTGACCTGACGCAGAGAAATCTCTAAGTTTCCAGGTGACACTTAGGTCTTCCAGATAATAGTGAGGGACTCCAGAAGGCTCAGATGACAGAGGGAACAAGAAGATGTCATATGAGCTTTAATACAGAAAAAAATGGGGTGATACACCTAGGGACAAACGCCCTAAACCCTGCCTACACAATGCTTAACTCCAAACTGGAAACCAAACTCAGGAAAAAATCTTGGAGTTATCCTGGCCAGTTCTCTGAATCATTGGTTTACTGTGTGACGACAGGCAAAAAGTCAACAAAATGCTGGATTTGATCAGGCAAGACACTGAGGGTAGAATAGCATTGTGCTTCTATTTAAAAATTACATTGCACATCTTAAATAGATGTTTCCACACCTGATGGACATGGCAGAGCTAGGAAAGTTGGAAAGAAGGCAACTAAAATAATTGAGGTAGAGTGGCTGTGTTATGACAAGTGGGTACAAATGCTGAGATTCTCCCACCTGGAGAGAAGTCATAGGGGGCTTATGATTAAGGCCTATAGAGTCACAAAAGCAGTAATGAGGTGAAAATTATCCTCAACTCCTACCACACTAAGCACACCCTGAGACAAATTCTGGTTCACACTGGTATGAGCCTTGCTATTGGGCAACTAGATGGTCTTACAGATAACTGGGCTTTCACTTTGACCAGTATCAGTGAAACGATGGGCTTATACTCTGAGTAGAAAATAGGCCTAATAGTTTGACCAGTATTGGTGAAAAGATAGGCCTACCCATATTTTCTATGCCAACAGTGAAACAAAATTGCAGGACAGCACCTGGGCTTCAGAATGCTGTGGCATTTAAATGTCATACTTGGTCTCAGCCAAGCTCTTAAGCATTACCCAGCTGTTAGAAGACTGCGGGAGGCTAAACGGCATGCCAGGCTTCACCATCACCTTCTTTTCTGAAAGTGCTTACATAGCACCAGCCTGTCCCCCCCTCAAAAAAAGGCTAAGTAGGAGTTATTTTAATAACTATAAGAAATAATCTTAATTCCTCTGCTGGGTTTATTTTATTTTCAGCTCTACCTCACTGATTGTTCTTTTGTTATGCAATTTTCCTTTTTTCAATTATTAGATGAATTGTTTTCTGTAGCCCTAAGTTTTGTAACTCATGTATTATGGGGTTTTTTGTGTGTGTGTGCTTCCAAGTAATTTTAAACATTCATTTGGAAATAAATAAGAATAAAATTCAGAAAACAAAGCCATTTCTCTTAGGAAATGTGCACCTCTTCTTATCTAGTTTGTTCTTCAGTCATTTTACAACTTTGGAATCAGTTCCTGCTTTCATTAGCCTAGGTGGCAGTGGCCTGATTCAGATTTAAACCAAAGCCACATTTACACTGTCCTGACCATGCAGAACCGCCATGATCTGAGTGTAAATATCATTCACCAGGTTATGGAAATCTATGCATATTAAACGCAAATACCCTAGGTCTCCTAGTTTTCCTTTGCAAATGCTAACCACTACATCGCTAGTGAGTGCAAATGCTTAACAACTTGTTCTGAGAGCACCAGCAACCCCAGAGAGGGCAGAGATGAGACAACTTTCTGAAACAGAGGAGTGAGAGAGATTTATACCTATGTGCATATGACATTTCGTCTACTCTATACTAAGGGGTGGCTATGCTTTTAAATTATATTAGATTGATATAATTTTTAAGCCTGAATTTAATTTACAGATGAAGTGTTCAAAACTATGTTGTTTTGCTGCCTGTCGTTATAGAACCCTTAGCCTGAAACAGCTGGAAGCAGGAAAGGCTTCCAGACGGCTACACGCAAGTCTACGTGCACCCCGAGGACTCTTGGTTATTCAAACTATCCAACTTTCAGCACACAACTCTTAAATCAGTTTAACTGTATATCTGGGACTGGGCAAAAGCATTTTTGATTACTCCATGTAAACTTTACTATGGTAACTCCTGAAAAAAAGCTTTCCGAATATAACAGCGAAGATAGTTCAGAATGGACGGACCTGTCAGCTAACAAAGCATATGGTCTATCACCACCTTTTCAAGAACCGGCTGCAATATTATTTTTCTTTGAGTGATCTGTCTCAAAAGTATAGCATGTTGGTATTTTCAGTTAACTTCAAACAAATAATGAATTATTTTGTTAATTTCTGCACTCCTTGAACTGGCCACCTATCATGCTCCTTTTGGTGCACAGGTCTTGCAACATGCTGACCAAATTTATAGTTTATGCAGATTTTGTCATCCTGGGCTTACGAAACTTCTAAAAGAAACACTTAACTGTTCTTATTTGTTCTCCTAGAATTCTTCATTTGAGGAAAGAGAATTCTCTAATAGGAATACATCCTACTCAGTTAATTATATTAGCCATAGGTACATGGAAATAGTCTGCAAATGAAGAATACTCCTGTTTTTGAAGACCTGGATTAATGGTCATAAACTAACTTGGCATTTCTGTAAAGGCAGATTCTTTCTGCATTTCCCATCTTTCTTCCCCGCCCCCCCCCCGAAGAATCTCAATGTACGCATACTTTTCCTTTGTGTTCTATCTACACTTTGCTTGAAATATGTTCAAAATCGTTATTCTGGAAGGCACAGATAATAGGTAATAGAACTATATTTTTTGCCTCCCTACATGCGCCAACATCTGGAAAATTGTATTTTTATGGTGCTTCTACTTAATGCCTCTGTGAGCTCAGATTGTTACTATTATTCTCTCTTTGTCACATAGGTGAGTCTCGTTTTACCATGATGGCTCCTCATGCTGCAAAAACTTTTAGAATTTACCTCCTGCCAGCGCAGTAGACTTTTCCAAGGCCCTTTGGGCTGGATCATTACTAAATATAATCATATACTGCTTTTTGGCTGCATTAAAAATGATCCTCCAACACAAACGTAAAATCAAATCACTTTTTGACTCTTTTCCTTCCACAATTCTGAATAGCCACAAATTATTCTGTCACAAATCTGTACTCAGATTTTCCTGGAGCTCCACTCAGATTTGAGAAATATATTTATTTTCATGAGCTTCCCTAACAATTTTTTTCAGCTTTTCTCAGATTTCTCTCTCCTTGTTTCTTTTGGTGCTCTTATATTTAGATCTCCTCTTCCAGCTTAGCAATTTGATTTTGGAAATACTGAGACAAATACTTAATTTGTTACCATAAATAGTCTCAATGACTTCAGTCAAACTGTTAAATGCGTTCAGGCTTGTTGGATTTACTGGATTAATAGCACCTTCATAAATATTACTTCTTAAAGGGAGTGAGTACAGAGTGATATTCTTTGCTTAAGAAAAATGATTTAAACTTATTTTAATATTTCTAGCCCTGCAGATAAGACATCAACACCTTGGAAGATCCTTGTTACAGAAAGAAAAATTGATATTCTAAAGGATCATTTTATAACTATTGGATAATCAGGGAAAATAATAGGAATTTTAAAATGCATTTGAAAAATACTGCAAAACTTGTCATATGAATTGCTACTAAATTATCCACCCCGCAGCAAACATACATTTAGGTTTGAACACTCATCAAATACTTTTAATAAGCTAAAATCATGAGGACAATGCTATTAAATTATTGTGCAACAAATAAAACTGAAAGATGAGGACTATTCTGATCTCTTTCATAGGTGCCTTACTACTAGCCCAGCCCAAACGCATTCCCAGCCAGCCACTGCCTTTGTAACTGTAGCATACCTTCAGTTTTTCAGAGGTGAAAGAGTTGCACAGGGTATAGTTGGACCACGTTCGGTTGCTCTCAGGATGGCGGAACCAGTTTCCAGTTTCATCACAGTATTTTGAAGCCCTCTCTGACGATAAATTGCAATAATAGTTATTTTACCATGTGCATGTTACACATTGAAAAATCCATTTAAAAGAATTTATGTGTTTGGAAATAAAATCTGCGTAACAAAAAACCCAAAGGATTTTCAACTTGTGCAAATAATATATATTTTGCTGAGTTTTGTTTTGTTGTCTTTTTTCCTCAGAGATTTATCTGGTGGTATACTTGTTGTTCATTTGCCTCCTTTTGCCTTGAATGAATGCACTAGAGTATATATACCCAGCCTTCATTCAGATGCAATTATTTATATGATAATAATCCCATTAAAGAGGCTGTTGAAAGCTGTTTACAGGAGAGAAAGTAAATTCAGGCCCTGATGCTGAACTTGAAAGAAGTGTGCAGGGTTTCAGGTATCAAGGGAAATAATTAATTAAAAATACTATTTAATACAGAGCCTGTGTACTGGAGATCCTGACAGTCCTGCTGCCCATGCTGCGTATATGCAGAGGGATGGAAGAGTCCTGCCCAGCCTCCGTGCCAGCTAAATCCCACCAGGAGTGAGCAGCAGCACTGCTCAATTTCCTCCAAGGTTACAAAGCGTGCAGGCATAGGAAGAAGCAGCCTCGCAAACATTTTGGCACAGGTGCCAAGTGTCCAGTTTAATTGAAATGGCTGCCGAGTTCTCTAAATAATTTGATGTGTGTTTGGCCTCTCCCTGTGTCTCCAGTGCCTGCTCCTGCGCTGCAGGTGGCTCTGGCATCCTTCCCAAGAGCCCTGCCGTATGGATAACCCTTCTGGCTTGTGCTCTTTCCCATATGTCCTTTCCCTGTGGCAGGGGATGGTTGCAGCTTCAGCACCGCATGGCTCTGAGGGATGCCTGGAGCCACACATTTCTGCCTGGAAAACCCTGGAGGCTGAGGCGCAGACAGTCACTCCTCAATCTGTCAAGTCTGGGACTAGTTCCTTCAGCCTTCCCTCCAGCGTTAGCCACGCGGGCGTCACTGATACTGCCTGAGCAACAGCAGCAGGGTAAGATCATAAACTTAAATTATCTGATATTTTCTTAGTGACACAGCTGTTTATTTATGAAAACCACAGTTTTTCAAGTCTGACTTTTAAAGTAGTCTCAAAATTCTACCTTGACTTTCCTTTGCCTATTCTAGCTTTATAATTTTGCTGGTTTTACTCATAGGTTATCAGCATTAGCAGCATACACTTCTGCAGTGTCAATTACCATTTGAACATACACATTTTCATTTTTTGTGGTCAACATTTGCATTTATTTTTCTTAATCAGCTCTGATCATTAATAATTCTATTAATTTGGAAGATACATATTCCCTCTATACACCTAAAGAAAGCAATTGACCATATTGGCAAGGTAAGGATTGCATAGATTGAGCTATCTTCCTCTGACCAGAAATACACTTTATACAGTGTCATTGCCAAAAAAAAAAAAAAAAAAAAGAAAAAAAAAGACAATGCTCCAGAACACAGCATACTTTTGAAATTACCGCAAGTTTCAAATGATTGTTTTAGGGGACTTGTTGAGAACCAATATGTGCATCAACACCAAGAGGAACAGTACATGTTATCTCAGCCTTTCATCACTGCAGCTTGGAGATAAACTCAGACTGCCTGTGTAGCAACATTCCCATTGTACTCATTGCCAGATATTATCTAAAGCTGGAAAAGTTTTCAGTCATAAATAAAAGATTGATGGTTATGCTACCATGGAACACAGTGTACAAACTTCATACCTACTATCCCATGCACTCTGCAAAGTACACAGCTTTTGTTAATATGCTATAGAGTATAATGGTAGTATCATCTATCATCTCAGTACTTCAGTGCCTAGGTAGGCACTCTGCTGAAGTTTAACACGGCCTCTGTAAGTTGGAGACAAAGCTGTTGCCTCATACATTTCCTTGAAGCCAGACACACACAACCGATCCTAGTTTGGAAGCAGCCATGGCCCATGGATTCCTTGCTGTGACATTGTCAGAATACGGGACTGGGGGCTAAGCCTCCCTAATGTTCATCCCAGTGACTCAAACAGGTCAAACATTTCTCGTAAATCTAAGAATCTATACAAAAATAAAGCTGTCAGTTTGTAACCCAACCACTGTTGTGCTGTGGCCCAGTAGCAGGTGTGGGATTGTGCATGTGGGCATGTGTTGGTTTTTAGGCTAACCAGAAGAATCCAGTAAACTTTGAAGAAATACACAATGTGTAAGGATGGGTAAGGCAACACTAGGAAGGCAAAATAGAAGTGTGGGCTTTAAGATTATTAAAATATTATGTAAACATGATCTTTTAGGCTCTGTCTGCACCTTAGCAGCTTGGACAGGGCACCACCTGGGCATCGCATTATTCAAAGTGGAGAACAGTGACACTGAGCGAGATCCATCTCACCTGACTTTAGCAACCTTAAACTAATGCAGTTTAGTAACGTAGTTAGCTTAGAGAAAGACAGACACTTCAAGAGTTGTCTGGGAAAGATGGATGAGAGAAACCTCATCCACAACAGCAGTTTCATGGGACTAGTGAAGTGTCTAAAAAGATTAACCAGTAGCAATAGTTTTGCACGTGGTGTTGTTTGTGCTACCAATAGTGCTTTTATGAATCATATTTTCATTAAGACAACTCAGTCATATATATATATGTAACAAGTATCTTAACCCAATAACTCTGGAACAAACATGACAGCTCTATCAGTCAGGTTTTTTACAATTAGACCAACTCTATAGCTAGCACATGTTAAAAGAGTCAACAACATTTTTTTTTAATTTATTGTTGAGTTATAAGCTGGAAGTAGAAAGAAATTTTCCCCTGTTGCAGTGTGTGCTCACAGGATTCTTTGCCATGGTTTGGATAGACCTGTGTAGTGCTTAGTTTTGCAGATGAGGGAATAGCTGACACATCTGATTCACTTACATCCTCACTAAAATAATCTAGAAGAAGATTTTCCAAAATGGAAAAATCATCTGATATAATACAATTGAGACCCTAGAAAACTTCAGTTCCAGTGTCCTAGTAAGTGAGGAATTACCACTATCGTCAGAATACCTTGGGCAGCAGAACTGGAATCTGTATAATAGAGTCATATTGTGCACTGTGGGGATAAAAATTGTTTTTTAAAATACAGCTGTCAAGCTTGCTAAGAAGCATGACATAAATGCACAGAAGGGTAGGGGGGAAAGAAGTAGCTGAACAAAGCATTCAGATTTGTTTTATTTATCACTGTCTAAATAATATCACTTCAAGACAGGAAAACAGGACCAGCAGAAATCCAGAGCTGGCTTTTTTAGCCAGAGTCAGGAAATTTTTATTTTGTGGCAGCAAAAGAAGGGTTCTCCCAGGCCCAGGCCCCCTGTACAGCTCAGGGTGCTTCAGCAGGTCCCTGGGGCTCCTGCCCACTGAGGATGCTGCTCGTGCCCACAGCCCACTGTGGGTGCAGGCAGGTCAAGACACAGTGCCAGGTGGGAAGGAGCATGTGATGGACGGGGTATGCGGGAGGGGAGACCATGGTTGGGAAGGTGCTTGAATTAGGGGATGCCTGAGGAAGTGGCCTCTCTGCCTGCCAGGAGCCAGGGCAGTGGAAGGAGCTGCAGCTGCTGCTATGACCCAGAGAGTCTCTCTCTCTCTGGTTTGTGGAAGACCACTTCTCATCTGCAACGACTGCTCATCAGCTTGGAAACCTGCATGGCTGAACACTGTGTATTTTGCCAGCTGTGAGAAGGGTTTCTGTTCCCTCGAATCCAGTCCCTTGTGGTCACAGGCATCACAGCTGGTAAATCCAAAAGGGTCTGCAAGAGCTATTCAACCTGTTCTGTTCTCCCTTCTCCTGCATGGTGCGTTTATCCTTATTTCTCTAAAGGTATTTTGTAAGAAAGACAAAGCAATTCAGAGCCCACAGTATGACACAGGAAAAGCTGCAGAGAACGCAAACACCACAGTGCCCCTGTCCCCTCCACTGCTGCGATCCACGCTCCAGAGCAAGGGGACCTCAATCTCTCTCGTGTCCAAGCAGGAAGGCAAGGTCGTATGTCCATGTTCCTCAGCTGTGAGAGGTAACACCACACCAACAATCATCTGAGGTGACTGCTTATGGATACATATGGGTCTGTCTCCAAACTGCACTTCTAGAAACTTTGCTCTTGGAGTCACATGAACAGTTATGAGTAACCGGTTTACAAAATAGAACCAGAGACAGAAACCCAACAAAGTGGAAAACTGAGTGGAGCTTTGCTAAGTGCAGCCTTGGATCACAAAGTTGGGCTGGGTTTGCTCCCTGCTGGGGTGGCTACTGCTCTTAACCACTGCTCTTTGCCAAAGAGGAAAGGGAGCAGAAGTTAAATGAAAAGGTATGGCTGCCATAGCCCAACTTGCACATTCAGCTCCATTGCTATGTGACTGCTCCAAATTAATCCTGACCAAATTCACCACGCAGGGAGAGTGAGTGGGGTACTAGAATACTCCCCTGCCACAAACACAACAGCCTATGGATGGCACAGGGCAATGCTCTGCTCCTGCTGCCCGCAGTAAACCTGCCCTGCTAGAAGGCCATTACATTTTCCTTTTTTTCATTAGCAAGATATTACCAGCATGAATTGCATACTATATTCCGATCAAATTCAGTTCCTAGCAATTTCAGCATGACCTGGAACCATTTCAAAGGGATTACACCAAAGATTAACCTGGGTAAAATATGAATATAAAATACAATTAAAGAGAAACTGTGCGTGTTGTCTGAATAGGGGTGTATAAAACCATCCTGCTTGGAGCTTCACAGCCAGGAGTGGATGACAGAATTAATTTCCCACTGTCACTGGTGTTAAAGCAGTAGGTCTCGGTATGTTTTCCAGACAAATTGACTTGGTTTTATGCATTGTCACATTGTGTGTGATGGTCATTATGAGAAAGATTGCTACAAGAGGCAACAGTTGTTTATTGAAAAGGACAAAGTTGCCACAGCTTACAGAGGGGGTTCTGTTTGTCTGTTAGCTTTAAGATACTAATTTCTTTTCACAGGATAGGGCTTCCTCACATGAAGAAAGAAGTGTGGGAAGCCCTAGCTCACCGAACAGACTAGATTATCCTTTCAGAACACAGATTCCTAGCTAGTAAGAACTGATCTAAGTTCAGCGAAATAAGTGCGACTACATCTGGCAGGTAGTTGTGAAGCTGTCAGAAACAAAATGAATGGAGCACTAAACACGTTCTTCATTATTTTATCTCTGGGCCCTTTTCTCCAGAACATTATTTCACCTTGTTTACTTCCTAAAATACTCTAGCAACTGCTAGCAACGCTGAATGTTGTTGGGGGTTCAGATATAGACAGCTGGTATACAGCACCCACAGGTGCAGATGGGAGGAGGATCAGATCCTACGCTGCCAGATGTTTCACTTTTCCAGTTACAAATGACCTAAGTATCAAAGCACAAAAAGAAAGCCGAACACCACCATTTAATTCCAAGACTCAGAGCTATGCATGGCTTCAAACAGAAGTAACTTAAGCCATCAGTGGGCTTATACACAGTGATTCTGCAGATCTCAGTGCAGCCCAAAGCAGCACAGCATGAAATACTTGTTTCAGAATTCCATGGGGTTACTTGCATGCCTGAAATATATGCTGAGGTGGTGTGATATCACGACGACTTGATGGGAAGGAAATCTGACAGGCACTTCAGTTTTCATCAAGTGAAATGATTGCTCTTTAGGATGGATTTTCTGTTTCTCAGCAGACAATCTAGCTGTATTTTGCTTAACAGGGATAAGTTACCACAGGAAATAATAACCTGTGACACAAAACCTGACAGACTTCTCCAGGATAGCTGAACCCGTGCTTTTGGCCACCTGTAAGTGGCAGCCACTTCCATTAGCAGTTGAATATACTGGTCACCCCCACTATTTCTTGTCTCCCTCTTACTTTATTAAGTCCCCATGTAACAATCAGCCACCTGTAAAGCAAAGGCTGGCTACCCACTGATTTGATGCCGTAGCTGTAATACGTGCTCGGTTACTCAACAGCTACTCTAGGAAAGTGGCTCTGGCCCAACCATGAGTGGCTGAGGAGCCAGGGAAACACAGTGCTGACTGACCAGGATCCAGGCAAAGAGGCTACAGAGGTGCTGACACGGAGAAAAGAGATGTGCCAGGTGAAAATAATGAGTCCAGAAGACCACAGGTATTATTTCTAAACAGAACAGCAGAGAGAATAGTAGAAAATTAATTACGGGAGGAGGCTTTTACAGAGAACAGATACTAAAAAATTCTCAAACCTGCAAGTTTTAAAGCATGGCAGAAAGAGCACCCACAGCATGTACACAGTGTGGGCCAGCCTCTGCAGCACTCATCTGTACATTAAGAAGTGATTTGCAATCAGTTGTATGAGCCACCGATCTTGGTGTTAATAAGCATTAATGATTAGAGGTGTTTCTCCATGGATGGCTTCAAGTGTTACATTGAAGAGTGCTTTTGTAGCTGAGCAATTTGTTCAGAACAAGCCGCTGGAGACAAATGGGCAAGTGGAAAAGCTGCGAATAAGTGGCTTGGGAGCAAGCAGGAGAGTGGCTCTGTAATCACCTCCATGCACTGAGGGATGAGCACCTCCAGTGGTGGGGAAAATTCTGTGATTGCAGGTCTGCCTGGCACTCGCTTATGCAGGTAAAAGCTGAACTGTGCATGGAGTATACATAAACTAGGATTGTTAGGGCCACAGTGAAAGCAGAAGCCTTGTAGTAAATTTTTTTATTCATCAATGGGGCTGTTGCCACATGGAGAGGATATCTTGAACACAATGGGGGCCAAAGCAGAAGGTACAGACCCCATCCAAAAAGCACCTCTAACATGCATGTAGGAAAAGGCTCGTGCAACCTTAAGATCCAGAGCCTCAAGCTCTCTCCTGAACATGGGCACTTTTGTCTGGGAACTGAACCAAGTTTGGCCAATTCTTTTAAAATGCTCTTCTGGCATCTTTTTTGCAGATAGTCTAATGGTCAAAGTACTTGCCCACAGAGAGGGAGAGCTAAGTCAAAGGCACCCCTCCAGCTGAGGGTCTCACCTCCTCAGCCTGTTTCCCCTTAGGCGCTCCAGGGATTTGCCATGAGCAGCCCTGCTGCAAGGCTCCTCCTTGAAAACTGTACAGAAAAGAGCTCAAAACTAAGTGTGTCAGAATGCAAAAAAAGGTCACAAAAGACAAGACTTTGTGATTCTGTGAAACTGTTGTCTGTCTCAGAAATGTAAACTGCTGTAAAGATCTGTGGGGTAAGTCTCAGGGTATTCCCACAAGAGGTGGATATTCACACTGCCAGGGAGCTCACTTTCCAGGCATGCAAATCCTTTGATCCAACCTGTCCAACACCTACTTCCACTGGAAAGGGGGAGGTCCCTGAAGCTGGGATGCGGGTTTGAATCCTCTCAGACTGGGGCTGACACTGAAAGTTTCCCACTTGCTGGGTGAAATCTCTAATTGTGGGTAGTTTGATTTATAAAGAAGAGAAATATTGATCAATCAGGCTGCTACTACAAGTGGAATTTAGCAAAATGCATACTGGGTCTGATCCAACCTGGAAACTGTTTCTAAATAGGCATCAAGCTGAACGAAATCAACAGTTTTAGCTAATGGTACTGGGTAATTAATTAACAGCTATGCAGTAGCCTGTTTCCTTACTTTCCATTTGGGCACATACATTTTGGTTTAACCTTGTTGTAAATTTTTGGGTTTATATAGCCTCCTCCACAAATACTTAGTTTCACAGTTTTTAACTGCAATTGCTATGTGTCTATGTAGTATTTAGCACACTGTGGCATCAAGCACCACCTGTAACCAGCATGTCCTGAGCACCTAACGCACAACTGTATCTTTCTTCAAACAATACTTTTTGTGGAGTTACAGTTGTGTCTAATACTTCCTTGTACCCATTTAGCAATATTTCTGTCCTTGATTTTTCCTTTCTTTTGTCCTTTTAAATGTTGTTGAATTACTTCTCTTGGTCTGCATGGTTGCTAGTATTTGTATGAAGAATTCAACAAAAACTGAAACTTGGAGACTGAAAGAACTTTATGTCTGCTCATCTTCTCCCATAAAATGGTATTTTCCAATAAAAACCAGACAAAGAACATGCTGATACATATTTCATGCACATAAGCATTTTCTCTTAATTATAAAAACTTAGAATGAGGTGCTAAAAATGTTTTTAAATTATAACTAAGTAGTTAATATTTTTATAAACTAGGTTCCATAAATCCACGGGTTATGTTTACATAAATATAAAGACATAAAAATATTTTACAAATTAAAATATATAAATTAGGATACCTGAAAGCTTGATATATTTTAATTTCAGCCAGACTCTGAGATTTCACAACGTTGCAAAAATGCCACTGGAAACATGCTTCCACTCAATGTCATGAATGTTCTGAAGACCTCCTTCAAAAGATAAGATGATAAAAAGAAATACTGTACCAGTTGGATCAAAGTCTGGAAAATAATCTGGACAATTCTGAGCAGTGAGTCTTCCAGCAGGTGTGTCGTCCCAGCACAACCAGCCGTCCCATGTTCGGTTGCAGAACAGACCTGTACATTCAAGAGGAAAGCAGTACTTAATTCAACACGCAATCACTTCTGATCCTGCTCTGTTCCAGCCTCTCAAGCAATATTGCCTTCTGCAGACAATCATGTTTTCTTTTGGCAATAAAACCCCTTGTTAATGCTACACTTTGAGTGGCATTCAGGTGCTACAAGGTGCTTGTTTTTTGCTGACCTGATGTTAGTGGTGTTCATTTTACTGGCAAGTAATGCTTTAAAGCCTGTCAAACTGAATTTTGAATTCTGATTCTACAAATTCCTCTTTGTGATCCCCTTCTGTCCTTAGCTATAGAGCATGTACACTGGTGGTACCCAAAGACCTTATAGACATCCACTTTTCATTTCACCTTCTGCTGTTCAGCAGCTCTGAAAATCAAGTCTTTGAAATAGAAAGGTAGGAAGGGCTTGCAGGAATATCCCAGCTAAAAGCAACATTTGCAGAGACAGGTCCCTGTAAAGTTGTTGCCTTGTTCAAGACTACAGGTCGGTGACGTAACTAGAGATCCAGTGAGGCAGGTGCAAGACTGATCTGTAAGAGGTGAACTCTGCCTGCTGATGCCTGGGTAGGCATGCTGTGATCCTGCCCTCATCATGCCCCTTCCGGGAAGGTAGCACTGTCGAGGCTGTGTCCCAGCCCTAGAAAAAAACAGCCATGCTAGGGAGGTAGAACACAGCTTATTCTCAATTCCTGTTACAGAAGTGTTACATACTGTGGTCCACAGAAAATGTGCTACAAGACTGCTTGCTGTAACAATTTCCTGACTCGCTGTGGATTTATTCAAGTAACACATTAAAAAAACCCCACCCTTTACTTCTTATTTTCCATTTAAAATCAGTTTGTGTTGGGGAAAAGGTATTTATCATTATGACCATCATGTTAGAAGGAAATACAGCGAGAAGATACATCTTGCCTTTTTTGCTCTAGTCCCAGGGGAGTTGCAGCATTGTTGCTATGATCATGTAGGCTGTTCCTGAATCATATGGAAGGCACCTAAAAAGGGCAGCTAATTGCTTCTGGTGCTTTTGAAATTATCCATAGCTAAGCTTTCTTGCTTCAGCAAGAAAGCTGTAAAAAGCCATCTGAATTGTTCAAATTTGCACCAATAACTGTTTTTCAAGTCAAAACAGTTGTGGATTAAAAATTGAAAGCATAAAAATTTCCAAATTAATTTTTTCCAGATTAGATGTCTAGCAAAAAAAGATATTTTTATGAACACGTCTTCATTAGCTAAGATGTTATGCACATCTATTCTTCTGTTGTCAACTTAAATGTGCAACTTGTTCACTTAATTAACCATCAAAGACTTTTAGGAATCATTTTGTAATATCAAAGAAAAAGAAGAGCAAGAAATGTTTGCAACTTGAGCTTGTATCTGAAAGACACTGCAGAATGGGGTTGGTAGGAATTTTTAGCTTTAAATCCTTTGTCTTGCATAATAAAGAAAAAAAGTTACCGATGTTGACCTATACACTGTGGAATGTGTCTTTCAAGGTAAGTAACAGGAGATATATATATATATATATATGCACACATACATCCATTAACTATATACACACACATATATAGATACACACATACATGTTTTTTTAAAGTGATGCAGGAAATAAAACACCATAAGTAATAAAACAGAGAAGGAAGAGTTGAACTCTTTGTTGTATTATTTTGTATTTGTTGAATTGTATCACTGGCTAAAAATATCACATTTTGGGACGGACAGGGCGGCTAGGAGTGTCGCGCTGTCCTGGAGGGATGGTCAGGTGTTCCCACGTGCCTGAGCTCATTTCATTATTTCTTCATGACTGAAGGTAATCAATTCTACCTTGAAATGGGCAAGATAAGTGTGTATACACGGTCCATTACTTTGTCTCTGCTGACACACGCCCACTGTTCATGCCGCCACAGCTCACCTGTATGATACCATCGCTCTGGCTCCTGAGCAGGAGATACTATGCAGTTCCCTGCAGTTCATTGCCATCAGTTTTGTGCCCCAGGATTGTGAAGGACTTAAACTACCTCTGCACCAGTCTACAAGTAGGCTACATTAGAGACTGCAGAGATACCAGGGAAAAATTGGACACATCTTGGCTGGCTCAGTAAAGTTGTACCAGGCACTGGGCTTTCCTGGGACGTTCAGCGTTACACTTCACTATTGTTTCTGCTGAAAATGCACAGCTAGCATACTCCTTGAGCTCATGTGTTGGGCTTTTGCCAGGAGACACCACTACAGCTGTCCTTTGCATTAAGGGAATTTAAGGGTATTTCCCATATCACCCCATCCTCCCTTTCAAATTTGCAGTCAAGAGCCTTAGAACTTGTCCCCTTCCAACCATTTAAGAAGTGTAAATGTTGAAAGGCTGGTGAAGATCCCATAATTCAGTTGAAAATGCAACTTCAGTAGTGTTGGCGTCATTCCTCAGACACCCATTATCTTCACTCTGGGCTATAAATTAATTAGGTGCATGTTGCTATGAACATAACAGTCCCCAATGGCATCACTTAAATCCAGCTGCCAGTCGAAGGAATGCAAGAACTGCTGTGCTCTGTCTGATGGCTGCAGGTCTGCCACCGCTGTCCTCCTGTGACAACACTGCCCTTGAGAACACTACTAGGAATTTATGTCATGAGGCCTATGAATTTCCAGCTCATCCTGGCAAAACACTTCAGCCCTTTGCAACTAACCACACGTGCAAGGTGAAAAAGAAAAGTGAATCCAGTGGAACTATCAAGGGATGCAAAAATCACATATTTATAGAGCTGGAGACAAAGAGTAATCTGAGCAGACAGTAAGTTATTTCCCCCTCAAGCTCAGCAATTAAAGGCTTTTTTATGTCTGAAACATGATGCTGTCTATTCCATAACCCTGTTTAAATATTTGTGGGGGTTCCCCATTATTGGTCTGAATGAAAAACTATTTGAAGGAATGGGAATCTCTACATTCATTCCAAATCATGTCTGCATCAAGTCCTGAGTATCTTAACATCTAATTATTCTTTGAGTCTTACAGAGCCCAGTAAAATCTTTGTGTTAAAGGGCTGTGGAAATGTCTTTGTTCTTATATTACAAAAAAATCCCAGACTATCTTCACCCCATCTACTAGGTTGGATTTTTTTAATAATGATTTTTTAATATAGTTTCTCTTTAAACTGTGCCCTCATTTCTCTGCTCTTTACTTGCATCCCCAGATTGTCTCCCATATTTTTTCTCTAGCCTCCTCATAACTTCCTCCATATTTTTTGTGAGAAAAGTGACCAGAATGCTCAGTCCCAGCCAGAAAAGCTGCTTCATTTATACTGTGCTACTGTAGCACCGCTATTATTTGACATTTTCCTTTCTATTAATGTTAATATATGCCTTGTATTCAGTAAAGATGCATGCTTAGTGCTTTCTAAACCTCTTTTTGCTATTGTTACTGCTGAATATAGAATTCCTGGAACACCTGCATTGGTACAGAGCATGACAGCTATCATCCAATACACAAATGACAGAAGAACAAAACAGTAAGCAGAACAAACAGAACAACATTTATGTTGAAGAGAGCAATGTTCACAACCAGGTCTTTGTGTAAGCTTGCTGAAAGTTTCTGGAGAATGCCATTCCCTAAGCAAGAACAAGAGAAACTCAAGCAGCGAAGCACTGAGCCATAAATGTAGATTATGGAGGTACCGTCAGCACGGGGAGGAAAGAAAAGCTGTTAATTCCCTAGGCTTGTTCCAGCCTTTTTTATTTTACACTTAAGAGGATGGTAAGTGTGAATTTGATGACTGCTGACAGGAAGGAAACTGCACCCCAAGGAAGACTATGCGTTAGTATACAGAAGTAAATGTTTCTTTATAGCTATATAAGCAAGCATGGCAATATACAAACAGATTTTTTAAAATCTTTTTTACCTTTTTTCTTATATGGAGGAGCTCTGTTCATCCTTTCATAGCATTTGAACTGTGAATCTATTATCTTCTGCCGTATGACTGAATTTTCAGTTACTACAGGCTCTACTGTAGGATCAGTATAATTTACAGTAGAAGAAAGACTTGGAACCATTCTCTGCACAGAAAGGAAAAACCGTTAGTACAAGCGAATAAACGAGGAGGATAAAATAAAAAAAGTAAGGATCAGAAATCTCTGTTATGCATTCTTCAAAGGCCTTTTATTTGCACATATGTTTAGCATTATGATGGGCCTCATACTGCTTGCGAAGTAAATGCTGAGTTTTCACTAGTTTACCTCACTATAAACAGGATTTTAACCAAGCCCTTTTTCTTGACAAAAGAAAGGACCATTAAATACTTGATAGTCTTCAAAAATCTTTTCATTTAGTGATCTGCAAAAAAGATTTTATATCTTCCCAAAGTTACACCCATGTATTTCTACTCACTCATGCTGATTTCTCTCCAGCTACCCAGACAAAATACCTCAGTGCCATAGCCTCAAAACTGTTCATGTTTTATGTCACCTGCTTTGAGCTTCTTCAACTGTTAAGGTCACAGAAACACAGGGCAGAGAGTTTAAACCTCACTACCTGGCCTTAGCTCCTAGTTAACTGCCTAAGCAAGGTGTCCCTAAATTTGAGAGTCTGAGTAACAAGGTCCTCTTTGATCAATTGGCATCTTCCGACTTCTCCCACTCTGAGCTGCCTGCAGGGGAAAGGGAAGGATCATCACCTCTGGAAGAGAGGTCAGTCATAGTTTTTTTCATTCATCCACCTATCCATCCCTCTGTTGCACTGCCCAGGTCTGTGAGCCAGAGCACAAATGAAAGCGTGGAGCTTTAGTTAATTCTGTTCTGCCTTAATCCTGTATCAGGACACTTCTGTGCATGAAGGTGATAGGAAAGGATTGGTTCCTCTGCTTCCCCAAGCAAAAGCAATGCTGCTGTGGCACTTTCCTTGTATGACCGTCGATTTTTCCCTATACTAAACATTACTAAAGGTATCACAAACACACACAGAGTCATTTACAGGCTCCCTCAAAACTTATGACTCACACAAACATACAATCTTGACATTTTTAGCAGCAAATACTAGTACACACATCTTTAAGCAAGCTTTTGTAGATGTTCAAACTGAAAACATGACAGTTCAAATATAAGGTTACTTCTTACACTTTTGCTTCGCTTTTCCATAATTGCACATAACAAGCAAATCCATCTCATTAATACATTATGCTTTTCCCATTTGCACAACTGAAACATCTTGGTAAAATATTCAGCAAAAGCACAGTATGTTTGATGTAGTTGAAACTAAAAAAAGTTGTTACTTTATCCTGATACTTCTGTGCCATGTCAGTTTAATCGTTTTATACTCTTATATCTAATCAATCATTTTTTCTTAATCTCATCTCTTTTTATACAAACATTTTCATTTTCAACTGTATACAGCTACTATCTGAAGACTAGAGGACAGTGAAGGCAGTTTATCTCGTGGCACTTAAATAGTTACTTAGGATGGGAGGAATAAGAAGAAAGATATCTTCTGACAATTTTATATAAACTTTATGTGTATGTACGTACACACACACAAAGATATACTTAGACAGTAAAGCCATTTGGAACATTTCAACTGGCCATCCAAGTTAAAAATTACTCATCTAGAAAGCCAGAACAGGACACACAGAAGCACAGCCAAACATCGCAGATCCCTCACTTACGAAAAGATTAAAGGGAATAGCTGGAGTCCATGAGGACCATTTTAAAACCAACTAAGCAATATCTGAAATCCAGCATGTAGCATAAGAAAGTGTAGATGACGTTCTTCAGATACCCTCAGGCCTGTCTTAGACCTTCGTGTCCATGTATTGCCACAGGCTTTGGCACTTCTCTGAAGTGATTCACAGATACTCCATGCCTTCCCCTCCCCCTTCTTATTTTGAATAATACCTCAGTTCCAAGCTGTTTTTATTCAAGACAGGAATAATGGCATCATCAAAGAAACCTAGTGGGCCTTCCGTGGCATTGCCTCTGTTCCTGGTGATTCCTCTGTTACTCTGGGTCAATTTGGGAACACACCCGCATTTTTAAAGAATAACCATCTGAGTATGCCTGGAAAACATCACCAATTTTCCTTGCCCTGAAACAATGCTTTTATTTCAAGTGGTTTTTTTCTTCTAAGAAGGAGACGATCTGTTTTTTACATCTGTTTGACCAAATAAGATCAAAATCATTTCACACTGACAGAGACCAGAAAGACTGGTGTCACAGGTCATAAATACTGATGCAGTTTCATTTGCTTTATCTGTACAGAATAAAGCACACCACAGATATGCAAGAATTGGCAAATGCCAGCTACAAAGATAGAAACTGTAGAAATTGTTCAGTTCTTCAGAACATCTTTCCCCTATTCTAACTTTTTTTGGAGACTCTTTTATACACCATTTTTAAAAGGACAGACAATTCCCCAAAGATTGCATAGTACAGAAACATCGAAGCTGAAATAAAAAGATATCCCTTCAGAAAAGGAATGTTCTATTTACGTCTTTTAACTGGTGAAGATGTAACAGTTTGTAACTAGGGATGACAATTTTGGGGGTGTAAGATACAATTCAGACACCAAAGACACCTTAAACTTAAAGGTCAGTTTCATAACTTGTTGTAAGGGATTAATCCAACTCCTGAAGTAGTCAGCTCTTGTTGGGTACAGGTTAATGAGAACATTTTAATATTGGGATGCAGAGAGCACCTGCGGTGGTGGATAGGATAAACGTCCTGGATTTAAAGTGCTCAAGCATGTTACCAGAACTGCTCATTCTACTGCCTCTGCACAAGGCAATCACTGCCCAGCTGAAATTGCCAGCAAAATTTGTGTTGCCCACATTTGGCCAGGAATTCAATCGGGGTGATTAAAAATATGGATGACACTGTCACTAAAGCTCAATGGAAATCCCTTCATCAGTAGAAATCACTTAACGGCCTACAGCAAATCTGAAGCAAGTTTGGATAAAAACCTGGAATAGTAATATTAGATTTTGATGAAGAGGTTGTTTCAGTTAAAATTTTGTAACTCATTTGTTTGCAGCAAAGTTCTTAACAGTCTTCCAAGAAGGAAGTATGCGTTTGTTTTGAGCGTGTCAGCCACCAGTATGTGTCGGTTGCCTCAGGAACCGGTACCATGGTGCTGTCACATGTCTCAAATTATGTAATTTTTTTTTGTTTTTACCAAACACAAAGATTCAGATTTTCAAAGTTAGTTGCATAAAAATCTTTCCAGGCACTTCTGATGTAATCAAATTGCTTGTTTATGAAATCAGATTAAGGGATTATACGTAGGTGTGTTACTGGCATTACCCACCTCTCATATGTACGCTTTGAATACTCTGAATGTACTCTTCCCTTTGACAGCTATTACTCATTGCTAGTTGCCTAGATTTGAAAAAGCTAGCTATGGAAGTCTGAACAATCTTTGCTTTCACCTTAAAATCAGATGACCATTTCAGCAACTAATGAAAAGTTTGATTTGGTGGCTTGCTGGAGGATGAGCAGTAACAGCTCTGCTTGCAATGCTGGTGTTTTCTACCATGCACAGGAGAATCACATACCCACCCCCACGCTGGGACTCAGAGCCTAATGCCTGGCCTCCCTGAAGTCAGTTTAGTGGGCTGATGATCCAGCCTGATATTCCTGGGGCTCAGTCAGACTAAAATCTTGGTACAGTTTGTGATGTCAGATATTATTTGTTTTAGTCTTGCACTTGTTACCACAGAGGTCAGGAAAGGGCAAATGGGCCAGAAAAATCTCAGTCATTATTCTTTTATCTGAAGCAGCAGGAGCTTGGGCATAGCTACACAGGAGGGAAAGCTCAGTGCACACCATGCTAATGAGAGGCTGGGAGTGTCCCACGAGTCTCTGTCTGTGTGTTCAATATCATGAAATTAAGGATTAGGAATCATCTCTGCTACTACATTTTAATCTGATTATATTAGATTAAAATTATTGGTTTATATACAGTATAAATATGATTATATCTAGTTACTTTAGGAATTAAGTTTTAAAACATGTTTTCACCATAAAAAAGCCAAGATTAAATAATTTTCACCTGGTTACTACCTATGGTATTGAAGAAATTTTGAATGTTCAGAGTCCGTTACTGCACATTAAAACCCCTTCCCATCCATCCATCAGTTACTTCAGATGGAAATACAAATGATGTTGATACAATAAAGGAATGCCTCATTCATTTATAAACATTCTTTATTAAAGAGATAAATAATTCACAACTTAATAATCAGGATGTGTTCATAACCTGAAAATGATTGGTATGATTTCTTCAGAAGAAAACTGTTTAAGTGATGTCCCATGTAGCAGTTTAGCAGCCGTACATATGATGTCACTCCTAAAAGTCCAAGTAAATGACGTCATACATACGACCACCAAGCCACCACGTGACAAATTACTGTTATAAGAAAATGAATTATCATTACAAAGAGAAAAAACAGGCTGCTGGGAATGCTGAAGTTCACTTTATACCTAGAATTAATAAAATAATCCAGAGAAAGCAATTTGGCTTCATTATTAAACTATCAAAAGGAACAAATAGTGCCCCAGTTTCTGTAAGGAAGACACACCTGCTATTAACCTGTGAAAGATTGTGCCCATTTCCGCAAGAGAGAATCAGATAAAACAAGCACAAAATTCCTTTTTTTTCCCACAAAATATTGGGACATGATCAACAAGCAACCCCAAATATTTTTCTTCCCCATCAAGGACCGTAAAGTACACTAACTGTTGACCATACATGACATTTAGGAATAGAAGGTATTTCGTAGCTTCCTTTGCTTTTGTTTTTTCCCCTCCTTCCACTAAACACAGTAATTTTGCAACATTTATTGTTGAGCTATTTCAGATTCTGGATGCTCCAACTGTTATTGATTTCAATAGCTCAAAAATTCATTTGGTACAATTCTTTGAAAACTGCAATGTGTAGTCACCACTTCGTGGGTCGCTAAACTCCTATTCTTCAATACATCATATCTTTGAGCAAGAGCTTAGCATGACTTAGACTGGTTGCAGCGCGCCTCGTACTTTGATTACATTTGAACTACTTTTCACAGCTGCTAGTGTTAGAAAAGATAACGACTGTGATCCCTTAGGAAGGTCCTTAGTGCATGGTATTCTGTTAACATGGGAATAACTTCTTATGCATCAAAAATGCCCTAAGAAACAGTAGACAATTTATTTGGGGAAATACCTCAACATGACATGTTTTACTTAACCACTGAATGCTAAAATTTTCCCATACTCAATTGCTGTTGAAGCAGGATGGAAATTATCTCATAGCGAGATCCCATACAACTTATTTTGCAGATTTTGGCAGTTGTTGAATGAGATCATCAGCCACAGTAGATGAAGACAAGGCACTTGTAATGAAAAACAACTCAAAAACTTACAGTTCTGTTCCATTGCTTGCAGGATTTGCTCACACAAGGAAGCTCTACTCCCAGGGTAGCCTGATGCAAACTGCAGGCTTAAAGGAAGGCTGCAGAATTCTTCATAGATGTTTGCTTGCAGCTCTGATTATCATCTTGTAAGAGACCTCTTTAGGGCTATAAGCTGCATAGCGACATTCTTATGTGTTTAAAAAGCAAAGAGGGAGACAAAAAGTCCTGATCGCCCCTGAAACTGGGTGAATAGAACAGAATACAGTATTCCTTTCCTTCTTGGGAAGCCATGAGAAGCTTGAGTCTCAAATTCTCCCACTAATTCTCACCACATTAAAACATCAGCAGCTTGCTTTCCTGAGATTTACTTGTGTGAAAAAAGCTCCAGAACTTGCAAGTCCACTTCCTTACGACTTGAAGCAACACATAGTTACAAAGGCAAATGCACATTTCAGAACAACAGCTTTCAAAGGCATGGTCTCAGGTGATGAGACCCAAGGGGATCTTATCATCCAAGGCAGGGGAAGCCCCCAGGCTCCCAGCAGTGCACGACAACGAGCAAGGCTCTGACGAAGCATGCCACAGGAGCCTGTGACAGATCTTCAGCAGCAATTCTGGCCCACCTATGGGTGGGATCTGCTTTCATCCAGATGGTGGAAGAGCCACTGTCTAAGCAGTAAAAGGCTTGTGCTTACAGTACCTGCACAGACATGAGTTTTAGAGATTTGTGATGAGAGTGGCTGAGGTGAGCAGGTGGCAGGATCCCAGGGGAGAACATGGACGCACCACCCCACTGGTCCATATTGCACTCCTGGCTGCGAGGATCAAATCTTACACCATGAGCAGTGCCCTCACCATGGTGGCAAATGTTTTACTAATTGGCTTCTGGAGACTTGAACCTACTACTGCAACTGTGTTCCAAAATGTGACAGTTTGTGCAGTTACCAAAAATTACATTTAGGTTTTCACATAAATTTACATGTTTTGTGAATGGGAATTATTCACAAGCCTTTCAGGAGCTAACACAATGTACCAGACTCTGTATAGCTTAGTGACTGAGGCTTGGTAACAATTTAACAGATTAGGACTTAATTTGTACAATTTGGTTTTTACTCAAAATGCATTTATTTTAAAATACAATCTTGGTCTAATGGACATAATTGAATAATAGTGTGGTCTTCAGCTGCAGCATTCATTTTGTCCTACTGTGCACTTTGTGGTTGGCTCAGGACAACAAGACTGGAATATGTAAGAAAGACTACTCTATCAATCCTCATTTACAGGGCAAGTCCAAACTACCATCTGTAGGCACTAGATGATGATTCTTACCTGACAAAACTGTGCAGAGAGTAGAACTCTCTTTTCTTAACAACCTGCAAAGCTGATCAGTCACACAGGAAGGGACCCAAGCTTGTTTCCTCCTCCTCATTCTCTGCAGCCCCTGGACACACCGGGCTGACTCTCCGTCTTTCTTCTGGAGAGAAATGTGCACTGAGGGGGATGTACTAACTGCTCCAGTGCACAGGGGCTCATGTACTTGAGGAAACAAGTGTCAATCACATTCTGTAGCTCTCAGTAATTACTAAAAACTAGACAGCATCAGCAATAAACTAGGAAATGACGAACAGTTATATTTTCCAACTGAATTCACTTTGAATTGTAGAGGACTACCTGGTGATGTATTATTGTGCATCCAAAAGCAAGGGAAGCCATCAAAGAGGAAGACAATAAGGAGTTTTATTTCTGAATTAGGTTTTGGAGCAACTGGTGCTTTATTTTGTTTGACATCTGTGAGTTATTATGGAACTGTACACAAAATAGTAAAGTGCTATTTATTCTATGCAAAAAATGACAAAGGTAAGAGATGGTTTTTTTATCAGAAGGTACTGAAACCCCTTGGTGACAAGCCTAAAGGGGACTGTGGGGAGGGGGTGTCTATGGACACCATGTAACTAGGGTCTATGACAAAATATTCAAGGAGAGATATGGGATGAATCTGGGGAAGTCTTCTGCAAAGCACTGATGACATATACAGGGAAGAGTGCACTCCAGCACTGCAAGGGAGTCACAGCTACCCCAAGAAAAGGGATTTCAGGTAAAAAGCACGCCCTTCTCAACTCAAAAAAGTTGTGACCATTGCAGGGGGATTGGAAACCACAGTGGGGCAAATGGCATAGGCAGAGAGCCTGGAGCCCAGAGGAGAAAGCAAGGACCTCAACAGGTTGTGCTGTTTTGCAACAGCTTGCAGCCACCAGTTGGAAGCACAGGACACAGACAAAAGGATGACAGTAAACCATCAGCAAAGAAATATCTGGAGATGGTTTGTGAGGTGAATAAATAACATGAATGGGATCACAAATCACTTTACTATTTCTTCCTTGCCCTCCAGCAGTAGCTGACATGCAAGTCCCAGGGGCTCTGGGAACCAAGGGGTGATTGGAAAAAACAACTGAGTGGAAACAGTCTTTTTGGAAGAGAAAGAAAATCACCCTTTCCTCATTACATACCACAAATGAAATTTAAAAAATGAATGTTTTCTACCAGCTACAGGTGGGGAAATTTTTGGAAAAGTGCTTGATGCCAAATATTTTTTGTATTTGATCTAACAGCAGTGTTCTGGAAAGTGTCAAGGAAACAGAGCTTGTTAACTGTTCTGTAACTGAGGCTCTGGGCAGTAGTCTCATTTCTGACTACCTGTAAAGTCTACAATTTTATGATAATTGCTAGTAATTGAGGTTTCACAAGTAGAGAACAGAGGAAGCATCCAACTTACATGAAAAGTATTTAGTCAGGCAGAAATGAATTTACTACATATTTAGAATATCAGCTACTCAGACATGTCACATACATTGCAATAACTAATATTGATATTAAACAGTTGAAAATAGCATTTGAAATTACTATCTAAACTTTATACTGTTATTTTCCATTTCAGTTGCTTTCCTAATAGCAGAGTACCTATAAGTAATTGCGGATTTTTACTGTTTAAGTAATTTTAAGTCACACAACAACATTAAGGAAGTTTTAAAACACCTAAGTTTCCATATCACTGATACCTTGTAGCTTGTAAAAAGAGAGAAATGAAAAAGTCACATGCATTACCTTCTTCAGGCTTGATGTTATGTCTCACCAAGAAACAACGGTATCAAGTTCAAATTTTTATGATATATTTTACTTAGAAGCTTTATTAACCTTATTTTGAAATGTACCAGTAAGGGAACTCATTCTTCACCTGTGCAGTACAACAAATAACTCTACTCATTTTTCTGAATATCATCACAAGTTTAAATTTGGTAGGTGTCATGAGCAGTTCAGTTTTCTCATACTTACAATTAGAAGGATTATCAGTAAGAAGCAACTGTGGGTTGTTTTTCTCATTGTGGAGTCTTCCTGGAAAGACACGTTGTAGCTGACCCTTTTGGGAATTAAACAACAAAAACAAAAGCAGTGTTAGACTTTTATATCTGTTAAAATTCCTTGTCTTTGTGTATGAGCATCTTTTCAGACTTGCAGTGGACTCTGTGCGTGTACCTCCAGTCTTGTGTATGCCCATGTTAGGCTTCACTGAAGGCTTGTATGCTTTTAATTTGGTCTCCTCTATGGACCTCTGGTGGTGAGTTCAGCTGATGCAGGGTCCAGCTCCATGTTACTGTACCACCACCAGCAGATCTGGGTTCAGCTCTCTGCCTTTACCACCTGAGGCTACCTTGATTGTCCTGATTCAGCTATTCTAACCTACACATATGGCTGCAGACCCATGAAGATTTTTGGTATTTTTAAAATAACCTAAAAACCCCAGGAAGATCCAATTTGCAGATAAACATAATGGCAGTTAAAGGTGTATTTAAGGGGCAAGAGAAAGTCAGAGGTTGGGTAACCTCCACCCAGGTGAGCAAGCATGGCAGGAAAAGAGAGAAACTGGGACTACCGCTGCAGGATCAGCCACTCCCCAATGTGGCTAGCTTGGCCAGGCTGCACATAGACACACCGTGTAACCCTCAGGCCATTGAGAACAACTGCTTCAGCTGCACAAAGTAGTGGAGAGGTGTTGCAGCACTCTCAAGACTAGCCAACTGCAACAAGGCTTTTACCACCCCATACCAGGTTAACTTCAATAAGTAGCTCCCACACCTTGCCCCAGCACAGCCACCAATCCCACACAAGGTTTCAACAGCTCATCTACTATCCGTGCTGTTTCTTCAGGCCATCCCACCCTGCTTCTTGCCTCTGCTGCATCTGGATTCTCCTTTCTCCGGGCTCCTCTTCCAACCAACCTCTCCTCATCCAGGCCCCCTTCTTCTCCCAGGGCCTCTCCTATATCCAGAGGACTCTACTTCCTCCAAATCTCTCTTCACCCAGAGCTCCTCTCCCATACCCTTAAAGCTATTTACTACTTAGCAGGAACCAGCCCCAGCTGCACCTTATCCACATCAGCCAACCCACCGCCCCTGAAGCCAGCCCACAGCTGTATATTGTCAATGACAATTAACCTGACTTCATTTCTCTAGAATTCCTCTACAGAGAGGCAGAGCATGGACACCACCCCACAGGCTTGGGGGGAAGTAGTTCAGCAGCTTTTTGGTTTCCTATCTTTTTCCTAAATCAATATCCATTTGGCCTTTCTGGGAAAAGTACCCAGGGGCCGCCACGTATCATCATATTGCTTCATAGTTGTGGGCGTTAAAAGCAAGAAAAGCTCTTTGAATTAAGCCATCATTTTTAGTTTTATAAAAATGGGACTTGTGCACTAGAGTGAGAAACATGGCTTTTGTCAATGACAGTGCCTTTTGATATCTCAGGGACCACTAGTGGCGCATGGGCTGAGCATCACCACACCTACAGATCACCTTCAGCCATGGTAAGACAGTAGGCACTCACACACCTTTCTTTTTCATACAGCTTAAAAACTAAGAGTGAGGTGTTTTCTACCCGGGCAAACAATCCTGTGAACACCCTACATACATGAAACCCAGAAATTTAATGGGAAAAAGGCACACAGACTTGGATGCTTAGTCTGCTTGACATGTAGTGAGCAACACAATCACTTGTGTAACGTTTATCTCTGCAACAGCACTGTGACAGCTTTCCTCATCTTTAAATGGTCTGGAAGGTCACCTGTTTTCAGAGGGGAAGGAAAATATGAAATCAGTTGTAACTGTCCTTATCCAAAGCAGAAATAGGTAATCTCGAAATGTGTGTGGCACTTCGACTTCAATGTAACATGTGGATGTAATCTCCTACCAAATCCAAATGGGAGTGTTGCAGTCAAGTGTCACAGAGATTACATAAAACCCAAACTGAGAGAAAACAGGGCTCAGAGGATTTGCCTCTAATAAGGAGCCTTATCACTATCTGAACTTTGCCAGAACCATTCTGGTGTGCCAGAGGTAAGGAGACAGGCAAATGGCACACACACAATATGTAAATTATGCTGTTGGCCACAGATTTGTATTTGATCAGCAATGGTAGACAACTCAATTGAAACAAAAACTGGAGACAGATAGATCAGAGGAAAATGCGTGAAATTGTATCTTCTCCAGACTATTCACTGTATTACCAAAATGATTAATGAATATATAAACAATGAGTCTTAGTCAGCTGTGCTATGAGCAGACACACAAGCGAGAATATGGTGTTCACACAGTTACACACCAAACTGTAAAGCATCCTGCAGTGTGCTGCACAGCCAGCCTGGCGGGTGCCTCCG
This sequence comes from Falco punctatus, assembly GCF_963210335.1. NCBI lineage: Eukaryota > Metazoa > Chordata > Aves > Falconiformes > Falconidae > Falco > Falco punctatus. Next base: position 76,802,958 of record NC_137583.1, read on the forward strand.
TCCTTCTTGCTAGCCTCATCACTTCTGCCATGTCTACAGGGATCAGGTAAAAAGCAGGCAAAGGACAGACTTTGCCTTATAAACTGTCAACAGTTTTAAGGTACACGTTACTTTCCAGAAATGGCACAGAGGTCAACACAATAAAGTGACCTAGAAAGCATAAGTAAAATCAATAGCAATTGAAGTTTCCTGTGATACACCTACTTTTTTGGTACTTTGTGCTGGGAGTGCTTGCAGCACTACGTTGGGTTATAGCTGTAGCTGCAGGTAAATCTCACCCTTGTGAGATTTTTTGAACATTTGTATTATGTACTGAAAGAGCTATTTAAAATGTTTCTTGCTCCCATCTCTCCTAATTTAAAAAAAAGCCATCTGTAAAATATTTAATGCATTATTTTCCCTTCTGTTAACTGTGATGACTGTGCCATACGATACTACATACAATTAAATGCCTAAGAACTATCTCCCATACTAAATCTTATATAGTCTTGGTATTTCTAGTCTTTCTTTTTCTAGTCAGCTCTAACCACAGGAATGGCTGACATGCTACATAAAATTCAGCATCTCTTTTTTTCTTCCCTTTCACAGGAGTCTTTTCCAATGACAACGTCAACAGTTGCTGAACAACAATATTTTAACAATCCAAGTATTGCTAAATCCAAGCTCTTGACTAAGATTTGGCTTTTCTCTACTTTAACCATAAGAATCGTCCATAACACTACAGCATACTTGTGTTAGCATCAGTATTGGATCAAGGGTGATGATCACGTTGAAATGAGAAAGTTCATGCAGGTAAAAAAGTGTGGATCAGTGGGCTGGGCAGAAACAACACGGAGCCAGAAAGACTCACATAACAGGGAGCCTCAAGAGATGGACCCTGTCAGCCTCCAGATGGAGGAACAGATCAGCATCTGCACAGCTCTGTCCCCATCTCCAGCAATTCCAGGTGCAGGTGTGACATGACAGGCAAGCTGGGATGTACAACGCAGTATACTGAAGTGTCCTGGGTTTTGGGTCTTTTGTCCTAGATCTTTTTTACACCAGCTGGTGCTACTGCCCATGGACAGCTTGCTTGCAGCTGAAGGGAGGCTGGACAGCCCAAAGCAGCCTCATGGAGAGTGCAGTTGCACTGGAGCAGTGGTACCAGGAACACAGGGGGAGAAATCAGAAATGAGCCAGCTCCCAAGCACGTACGCCATGACTCAACCACCCATCAGCTTTCATGACAGTACCTGTGAAAGGTGTTACTCCTCACCTCCTTCTGGGTACTTATTGCCTACCACCTGACTTGTGCCACCTCCGCAGCCACTCTGTAGGGCCACAGTATGAAGCAGGTCAGCAAATTAGTGTTCAGCTACACACTTCTAAAGTAGAATTCATGTTTTTTACCACTGCAGATGGAGGAACAATAAATTCCAATCTTTCCAAATGTTTTATGTGTAGGTATTTTGGACGGCTTTTCATTGCAGATGTTTCAAGGTATGCATGAAGTTTTCTGTAGAGGAATGAAGCTGGGTTAATTAGCATTGATAACATACAGCTGTGGGCTGGCTTCAGGGGCGGTGGGTTGCCCGATGTAGATAAGGTGCAGCTGTGGCTGGTTCTGTTAAGGGGTTGGGCAGCCAGGGAAGAGGGAGCAGCCAAGGAACAGGCAGTGAGGAAAAAGTGAGAGAGAGTGTGCACCTGGATGAGGAGTGACTAGGAAAAGGCAGTAGAGGGACTGGCATGAAGAGTGTGCTGGTATGAGATGGTAAAAGACCTTGTTGTAGCCAGCTAGTTTGGAGGATGCTTATTACAATAAACAAGAACTATAGATAATGTACTGATAGTTCTTGGGATCACTGAAGCTTAAGAATGATCATTATGGGGATTTAATACAGTTTACAATGATCCCAAATTTTGTTTCATTTGCTGAAGTTCCCAAGCAGGTTTTAGGTGCTGCCCTGATTCCTGTTTCTACATTTATTTTTTTTCCATAAATCCAACAACATCCTTGCTTGATGTTAAGATAATATAATGTGCTTTGTGCATTTCAATTTTAGAACACCTGTTATGTAGTGATTAATCATAAGCACATTGCTAAAGCCCAGTATTTTTCCATGACCGTAGTTATTCACCCTCTGTTGCTTATAATACTTACATATGACATCTCTGTCTGTTTTTTTAAAAAACTAGAATATTGTTCTTTCTTCATAAATGTAGCATAGCTCATTATGTGCTAAGATATTCCTCCTGCTTCAGCTATCATAGTAATACCACTGACAACTTGGTATTAGTTCTGAAGCTCATTTGAGGATGAGCACAGTATCCTACTTTGTAATGACACCTCTTTGGTGCTCTCCCGATTTCTACAACTGTAACACTAAGCTGAACAGAGCTTCAATTAAAATTTCCATCAGGTTACCCAGAAGGTGGGACAACCTTCCCTGCACAGCCATTTGCAACATGCCAACAAGGGGTCAAATTTAGTCAGAAAGGAGGGTGTAAGGGGCAAGATTCAAAAAAGGGCAGCAGAGCAACACTTCTTTGTGGAGGTCTGAAGAAACTATAATAAAGGCAGGCTCTCAGCACCCTTGAAAGTATCATAGAATGGTTTGGGTTGGAAGGGACCTTTAAAGATCGTCTAGTCCAAGCCCCTTGCCATTAGTAGGGACACCTTTCACCAGATCAGGTTGCTTAAAGTCACATCCAACCTGACCTTGACCACTTCCAATGATGGGGCATCCACAGCTTCTGGACAACCTGTTCCAGGGTCTCACCTCTCTCGTAAAGAACTTCTTCATTATATTTAATATAAATCTACCCTCTTTCAGTTTAAAATGTTGTTCCTTGTCCTGTCACTACGGGCCCTGGTAAAAAAGTCTTTCTCCATCTTTCTTACAAGCCCTCTTTGAGTACTGAAAGGCCACAATAACATCTACCCCAAGCCTTCTCTTCTCCAGGGTGAACAAACCAGAATTTCTCAGCCTTTCTTCATAGCAGAGGCATTCCAGCCCTTCAATCATCTTTGTGGCCCTTCTCTGTACCCTCTCCAACAAGTCCATGTCTTCTTGTACTGTGGACCCAGACCTGGACACAGCACTCCAGGTGGGGTCTCACAAGAGCAGAGTTAGAGGGGAAGAATCATCTCCCTTGACCTGCTGGCCACGCTTCCTTTTATGCTGCCCAGGATACAACTGGCTTATCATATTGCTGATACCTGATGCCAAAGGCTTTATTTTTGTTTGTTTTTACAACCAGATTTTTAAAGTTAAATACAAACCTACATTTCTGAAGTATCACTCACTATTTGATTAGCTCTGCTTTCAGTGATGGTAACAAAATAAAATCAGCAATATTTTTTTAAAATGTACCAAATACCAGCAAATTTTATTATGCTAAAGACAGATATTTTCAAGGTATGGAACAAAGAAGCAGAAAACTGTGTAACAAAGCAGAGGAGTAAAATCTACAGCACAGCATTTCTGCTATTCTAAGAGTGCTTGAATGATGGGATTAAATGAAGCAGCTTTGGCTAGTGGTCTACCACGTGATAGATGAAAGCAACCACACTGCAGGAATGCCAAGTTCATCACTGAACATTCCTCAAAGCAGAACACTTCCATGCCATTTTGCTACACTGTGAAGCTGTGTTTAGCATCTCACATAGTAGCACAGTATAATTTTAGGCTTTTAGGCACAGCTGTGAAAGGTCTTTTCGAAAATATTTGCAATTTTTGGAGGGCTTTGCAGCAGTGCTTGTAAAATGAGCAAGTATGCAATTAATCTAAACTTGGTGACGCTACAGCCTGAGCACACCCAGAAGTTTGGGATGAATACTACCCTGCTGTAGGGCAAAGACTTCAAAGGAGTTGCACACATTTATGTCAGATTACAATCTTTTGCATAGCCCCCAAAATTAAAGCAGACCTTTGGCATGAGTCTGTATCTATAATTCTCTTTTTTTCAGAGAAAAAAGTTTTCACAGTCCTCATCACCTGCAAAATAATCTTTGTGGCTAACATTAACAACATTAGTACAATTTACAATGATAATAGTGAGGAGTAGAGCTAATAATCATTGCTAAATAAATTGACATCTATTACACAGCTTCAGTCAAACCCCTGTGAGATAAGGAAAAAAAACACCTCCATGATTTGCCTTATGACTTTAACTGGACCGGCATCCTGGCTGGACTGTACATACAGCCTAGGTCTTAAGTGCAGTACCTGCCCATCAATACATTTAAAAATAGCCTAACAAGTATTCGAGTTCAGTGGAACAAGAGTATAATGATAAGGCAGATGTGGATGGACTTAGGAAGTGCACATGCAGAGTCAGGGAGAAACGAGAAAAACAGGATACAGGTTGAATGTAAGGGTATTCCAATTCCCAAATTCCTTCTGTATCACATTGGAAGAATCTTCATCTAACTGGATGAATGCAACCTCGTATGTGACACTCTTCCCTCTTGGATCAATATTTTTTTTGATCAATACTTTTTTGATTCCACATATTGATATTTTTGTTAGTATTTTTCTTTTGGTTGCACCATATACTGGAAAGAAAAATAGTTATTTAATATTTATTTGTGGCCAATTTCCTTTCAATTTTCCATTCAATCCTTCCCCAAGCAAACTCCCACTGGTCCTTTTTTTGTAACCATAAATTCCTATAGATTATTTGAAGCAAGTGAGTATTTTATGGGGTAGGCAAAAAATCCCAAGAAAAATATTATACTTTCTTATTATATCACTGCTTTTATGTAAATCATATAAAGTGTGAAAAATCCTGTGAGTGGATTGTTATAAATCAAATGCACATGAGACATATTTAAAGCATTTTGTTCCCAATTGGCAGCAGAACAGCCCATGCTACAGCTGGATGCAGTTTTCATTTCTGCCCTGACATAAATGAGCCTGTGTCAAAACACTAATACTTTTTTCTTGAGTCTGGTTCTAATTTTATTGCAGCTCTGTTAATAATGAATAGAAACCCTGATTGTAATTTGAAGTCAGAATATGTCACCTTTGATCTGGAACTATTGTATCTAACAAGGCATTTTAAATGCCCTAATAAAGAGAGATGGGGTATGCAAGCCTTCTTGCGACAGTCTCTGAAGAAGGCTCTGGGTGTCTGAGGTCTTGTCTGACTTGTACAGATACACCAGCCAGTCTACTTAAAGAGTTATTACCTCTGCTGCTAAATCTTGCTTTACCTATGCTCTTAAATTATCCTATCTACTATAACACTGATGTTTCTGTTACTACATTTATGCTACAATAAATAGAAAAGTGACCCGAAGCTGTCACTGCATTTTAGACTATTTTTACACCTTACTTAATGATGAATGAAGATATAACGATGATGCAGATATAAGGAAACACAGATAAATCAGTAAAATCAGCCTGTCATTACTTGCTACCAACACTAGCTTTGACCTTTCAGGGAAATCAGCTGCCAACCCTCACGCCATGCAAACAGCAGCTCTGGTGACCTCTTCCTCTGCTCATAAATATTAATAAGCAGAAGAATTACCATAACCACTTGTGGGATTCAGAGTCTCAGAAAGGACCTCACACGGATCCTACACACACGTGACTATCAATGGCCAACCACCTGTCACAGAAGTTTTATTGGCACCCAAATATCAGGTCCATGAAAGAAGGCTTTCTTTCAGAGCAGAGATGGATGTAATACACCCAAAAAAAGAAAACCCGCGTAGCAGGAGGAACCCATTACAACAGAGAAACAAGCCCTTTCACCACAACCTTGCCAGCCTGGAAGAGCAGAGCACAGGCTTTGGATCTGTAGGTCTTTGCATCTTCCTGCTAAGCTAAGCTACTATGAATAAGTTCTTGAGGAGTTAGTGGAGCTCTGCTTGTATTACGCTGCATTTACTGAAGATCTCTTCCTGTCCTGCAATCTGAGGATAACAGTGAGAATTTGGGCTGTCTCTAACATGTTACAGACCGACACTTTGCTTTTGCCACCCACTATGTCGGGGGAAATCTCAGTGCCAGATCCTCCATTCTCATTGCCTTCAAGGAGAACCTGCACGATAGACACAAAGCAGCACATCTGCCCTTCTGCAGGCCCTGGGTTTTCCTCCTTCCATTACACGTTAAGTGGAGCTCTGAGGCAGTGCTGGGAAGCTAACCCGTACACCTTGACACGGAAAATGGCACGGAAATGGGAATGATTTCTCACCAATGTTGGCTCCTCAGGACCTGTTAAGTGCAATACAGATTTTTTTATTGGCCTTCTGGCATTGTCACCATCCCATTTGCTATTACTGTGATTATTTCAAATTCATTTATCTGATTTTGCTCTCCTTTCATGTGTTATTTTGTATGTGAGATTCTAGTCAGACAATGTGTAGCCTAATTTTGTGCTGCACAGGATACTGGCAGGGAGCAGGGCCTGCTCTGAAGCATCTTGTTAGCCAGGGCCACTGAGACATGCTGTGGGTAAAGCATCACATGGTCTGGTGCCCACCTGCTCCATTGTTAGGACCAAAAGCCTCTGGGGCCATTGCAATTCTCCAGCAAGTCATTCAAAGCCCATTTATGATCACTTATAACATAATGTATTCCTTACAGATGCCAAAACTAACTCTGAATGCTGCCTTAAGCCAAGGTTTGCTTTTGGTAAAATCTTAATATACACGGGCTAAAGCCTGTCTTTAGCAGGGTTTTATTTGCTGGTGCTGCTGAACTGAATTTCTGGCTCCATTACCCAAGGAATTCAGAATCAAATCCAAAATGACATCTGAAGTCACTAATGAGGACAAGCCTCCAAGTGCTGAGTCAGCTGAAAATACAGTGTCAGTTTTGCTTTTCTGAGCACAGCCCAGACCCATGCAGGTGCCATGGGGCTGTTCTTCAGTTTAGTCTGTACAGCTAAAACTTGGACACTTCTGCAAAAGCTAGGCTGAGGGTTGCCCCAAATCTTCCTACCAAATGCAGCTGCAGAGACAAAGGATAATTTGGACCACAAACAATAAAGGTAAACAGGAAAAGAAATGCCTCCAATAAAGCAGCCTATTTGTAAGGCTTTTCAAAATAAAACCCTGGAAATAGTCTGTAATTCTCAGCAAGATTTTTCCTGTTACACCATAAGTTTCCAACTTTAGTATTGATTTCACTGGCAAGGAGTAAAAAGACCTGAAACTTTAGCCTCTGTGCTGTTAATAACTCACATATCCATCCGTGATCAAAAGTTTCATGTGGAAAAATAATGGTCTATTCCATAAATTATGTTGCCAAAGTGCCTTCATATGGAAAGTACTTTATATAGCAGATAGAGGACAAAAGGGAAACCTATTTGGATGAGCAATGAAAGTCAGAAAAAATTCCTAATGGCTTTGGAAATAAGTCAGCAGAGTTTATTCAACAGCAGCTGGGGCTGACCTTGCTTGACATGCTGCCTTGCTGAATGCAAGTGTGTGTGTGTAAGCTTCTGCAGAGCCACATAAAATCTCAGGATGTAGGGAATTTAAGACTGCCTACCTAGCTCTTATGGGATCAGCAGAGGCTGTCTTGAGGCTTTTTGCCCTTCTTCTGGTGTAGATTTGGCCTGGTGATGCAAAGAGTTCAGGTTTTTATTTGCTTATAAGGAACTTGTAACTTTTGCCAAAAGTTTGCCAAGTATTCATCCTTATGAAGCATTTGACCATTCTGTGAACTATGTTTAGCTGGCACCACCAAATTAAAACACATCTAAAGATATTTTTCTCAAACAATCTAAGCATTTCTTATTATGGCTGCCTTTTGAACCTTCTGCACTGTACTTAGATAGCTGCCTTCACCAAGGTAGTGAGAGGCCCAGCTCTGGTTTCTTGGAGCAAGATCTAGTTTGGCTTGTCATATAGTTCACATAATGTGCATACACAAGCAAAAATGCAGCATAAAAGCCATGTATTTTATTTGTGGACTGCAAACAGCATCTGAATATTTTTTTCTTTATTAAGAGAAAAATGTTGTTCATATTTTGATTGTTGGGTTTTTTATTAACTCATTTGATATCAGCATGTGCAAGATAATACCACTTTTGTAGCCTCATTCATTGATCCCACTTAAGCAGGTAGGTGTTTCACAGAGCTACAAGGAAAAGAAAAAGCAATGTTTTATTAGAGGAAGACATCGCTAATGCAACAAATGAGCTCAGGAGCAGGACTGGCAGTGGAAAACAAATTTGTTTGCATAACTCTGTAGCTTGGATCTTAGGGGTAGTCTTGTTTGGGACAGAAGGAAGAAGCAACCTTTTTGTAGAATGAGTCTTACCATATAAGATGATATATCAGCTGTGGAAAAACATCTTGACTATTCCTATTTAGGAGTACAGCTCAGAGCAAAGAAGGGAGTAGCAGAACTTTTCCATGGCTGTATGTCCTAAAACCTCTTCTTCCAGACCTTGTAGTCATAGTTCCCTATATTTAGCATTTTCCCACTATCCTTTATCTCCTTTTGCAGCTTCACTTTTTTCCAGAAGATACTATTCCGACCTTTTTTAAATGGGTTCATAGTGCAGTCCTATACTGACAGCATATAGCTACAGAGCATATAAGAAGGGATGCAACATTAATTTAGTTTACTGTCAGTGAATATTGTGCTAATTGGTTTCCCTATTGGTTCAGTAAAATACTCATGTGGAATTTATCTCAGAAGTTTACAGCATATCTAGCTGGCTGTATTATGTCTGCAAAATGCCCAGTGCTTTGCTATGGAATTAGGCTAGGCTTACTGAGCTCTGGTTTCTACTCCAGGGACCACATCATGCCTAAATCCTTCAATTTTACTTCCCCTCTTAATGAATGGAGTCAGTAATCCAGGTTCAGTTGCAAACAATGAGAAATCCCACAATCCATTTGAAAACAGTTGAAAAGAAACAGCAAAATAATAAAAAAAAAAAAAACCAAAACCAAAAAACAAACCAGACCCCCAAACAACAACAACAACAAAAAAAACCAACCCAAAAAACCCCCAAACCCCAAAAGCAAAACCCAAGCAAATGAATAATTCCCCAACCCTACTTCGGAAAGTGAGTTCTGAAAGAACCACTATAAAAAGGATTAAAAGCATTCACATTGTACAGTTCTAACAGCTGCTATGCAAGAAATGACAGGCCACACATGCTTCTTGGGCAGTCTAGTTTAGTTACAACTCCCTCAGAAATGCCCCTCTCAGCAGGCTGCGTTCAGCCCCCGCTGTATCGCCATCCACAACATGCAATTACACATTGCAATATGGACAGAACAGCTACTGGACATGGGAAAGGTACATGTTGCAGAATTATGCATTTTTTAGATTTACCACAACTGGTATAAAGTAACAACCTTTACTTTTTGGTGGTTCCTGGACAGTCCTGAATGCCTGAAACTCCACTTTTACTCCAATGTCATCATAATATGAGCAGTGCTCAGAGACACTTGGGCAAATTTATGGCTTTTGCTGTTTCGGAGTGTTTTAACTTTGACAATCATTACTTCATTGTTCTGCTGTTACCACATTGATAGTAATTGGACAGTATCCAAAAAATCATATTCCTTCCATGATGTAACAACAGTTACTCCTTGAATTTTTAAGTAGAACTCTTGCCCAACCATTCATCTGTATTGAGTAATTCTACTAGATTAGCTTGCTTACTTGAATTTGAGTTAAAACAATGGTCCAAAATCAAATAATGACCTAGTTTTCTAACTAGCATAATGCAGTCTCATACCATTTCCTTCCTGTGTGACCTGATCTATGCCCAGTAAAACTGTCTTCTGGTACAACACTGCCAATGCCACTCTAGCTAATGGACAGATCTCAAATCCTGCTCTGTTCTTGGTGTTGCTTTGCCCAGCAGAAACCAGATGTGTGCTCACAAGTTTCAACAGCTATGAATAAATTGTTAACTTGGTCTTTGATCATTAGCAGCACAAATTATTTTCATGAATTCTGCCAGGAAATGTAGAAGCATGGGAAAAAAATCCATACATGAAACAAACTACAAAGATTACCTTTGACAATAAAGGCAGCATAAAGCACCATAAGACAATACACTTCTATTAATATAGTTTATTGTAATCGTACAGATTTTAGGGGTTGGTATTTGGTAAAAATTACAAGGAAAAGGACAAATTGTCTACTGTGACACTTGTCCACTGTGACCTACTTTCAAACCCAGCTAACGACAAATATAAAAATCAAATGTCTACGACATCTTTAGGTTAGGTCATTAGCTTCCATTCACAGCAACAAGCATAATATCATTGCATAAGAACACCATCACTGAGAAGACTTACTTCAAGCTTCAAGCCACGGTAAAAAAAAAAAAAAAAAAAAAAAAAAAAAAAAAGGTGCATCACTGAGCACTAGAAAATCTGTACTGTAAGTATTTGAGGTTGTTTTCCACCGATATAGCTTGCAGGTAGTGAGAATGCACATTGTTCTCTCTTGTGCTGTACTCAGGTCTTGTTTGCAGGAAACACTCTCATTTAGTCTCATTGGATTTCCCCTGAGCAAAGTCACTTTCCCTTCAAGCTACACTCCCTTTTAAACCACAAAACAGAACAGGAACACTGCTGAAAATGTCTGCAGGATATTTTTGCAATACTACAAGGGACAGCGTACACGCATACTCTGTGCTTTGAACACAGTTCAATAGAGGCCTGAAATACTTACATCTCTTTGACATGCACTGTACTCAGTTCCTGTTTAGCACAGTATCTAAGTACAAGCCTCACTTTAAATACCATTTTAAAATGTTATTTAACTGATTTACTGGAATGAGGCTCTGGTGTCCAACAGCTAAGTCATTCAGATGATGCAGTGAGCTTATTTATTGGAAGTTGCGCTGTTAACCATGCAAGCAGCAGTACAGGTGTGTTTGATGGACTCCGCGTTTTTAACAGGATGCACTGCAAAATGAGATCACTTCCAAGCAGGCATTTTGGAAATCTCACTGGGCAAATGCCAAGACCACTTCAGGCTGATAGAAATGCCTCTAATTTCACATTTGATTAACAACTGTGTACCTTTTTGCAGAAGGAGGAGAGATGACAGTTCAGTTACCTTCAATTTTACCAAGTCCTAGCAAAAATGCCCCATCAATTTCTGCCTTGGTGAAGCAAGGTGAAACTTGTATGCCATAGGACCTTAGGCACAACTTCTAAAGAACTATCTTAGGTTACTGAACATCTAAATAGAATAAAAATGCACTGCTTAAAAAAAACCTCAAAAAGTCCACTTACGATCTGGTGGGGCCTAGTGCATGGTCTGCATCACAAAATTACTGTGTACTAGAGCTCTTAGTTATAGGTCTGGGTGGAAGATGAAAAATGTCACAGTTCTGTTGTACACCTGAGAAGCCCTTCAGTCAGTTCCTCATCCAGAATGAGGTTCTGTCCTGCCAGGTACTGAGGAACCACCCAAGAAACAGGCAATCTTGAATAATCAAGATTTTAAGATACCTTTTGTTAATCAATTATGTATTTTGCCTCCCAGCTGAAGCAGCTGCTAGCTGATGGTCACTGGCTGGAGAATGAAGGGAGGAATGAGATGATTTTTTTTGCAGGAACCAAATGCTCATTTTCTTTACTAGTAACTACATAACAATGTAACTATCAGGTTTTACTGGGTTTTCAAGTCAACGGGTATGTACAGAAGATGCAACTGTCAAAGAATAAAATTATCAATGAAACGTATAAATATGACACAAATAGCGACTGCAGTGGCTCAAACTTGTAATCTGTCTTCAGGCAATATTTCTTCAGAGATCAGTGAACCACATCTGTTCCCTTTTCCAATACATATCAGAATTAGCTCCACTAAATGCAATGAAACTTTTCCATAGTTCCTTTGGTAGAAATGAGGGGCTAAATTTAAGCACTCTGGAAAAATATGGGGTATGTCCCTATTAGACTTTTCACTGAATCAGATAAAAAGCACATGTCACTTCATCTAGAACATGCTCTGTAAGCTTCACAGCAAATCAAAATATCCTCAAGTTGTGGTAAGAGACAGAACTTCCAGTGTTTCACTTTATGTTCATTTCTCACTGGACACCCCTGAGAAAAGCCTGGCTCCATCTTCTTTACTCTGTCCATCAGGTATTTATACACACTGAAAAAAACCCCTCAGGCCTTCTCCAGGACGAACAGTTCCAGATGTCTCACTCTCATATGAGAGATGCTCCAGTCTTTTAATCATCTTCTTGGCCCTCTGCTGAACCCGTGCCAGTACATCCATGTAATGAAGTTGTAGGGTATTTTCTTCCCCCTCTACAAACATCTCATGGGGTGAGGTTGAAATACATATTTGTGAAGGCACCTCTGTCATGTTTGTACTCCACACTGATCGGTACTCTGCAGTGTTCAGCAGTGTGTTCTGGCTGACAAACTGTGAAAGTCAGGAGGGGGTTTTCACACATAAATGAGAATCCTTGGCAAAAGCTGCTTTCGCTTAATCAGAAAGATTGGGTTAAAGCCAAATAACAGCACACTGGACTTTCACAGGGAAATTCAGGTGCATAAGTGATGGAAGATGGTGATAGGAAGACAGATGTTTGGAACTCTTGACACTAGGTCCCAGCCACTACCAGGGCTTCTGGTAACTGAACCAACTCCTTAAGCTGGTGACTCAGCCAAAAAGATGTCATGCAGACTGGCATCCTGATACCGCCAATGTTCCTGTCTTCAAGAGGAATCTATAAAGCATTAACCTGGTTTACAATGGTCGTATTTCAGGAGATGTAGGCATAGTACACAGGGCTGCTGTATCCTGTTAACTTACTGAAGTGACTGAACCCTAGTCTACCAGACCCACGTTATGAGTGCTATCCCTTCCTATCTATGTGGCTATGGACCTTCTGGGGGCAGCAGCAGCGCATCAGTAGCTGAAGGCCATGTACACCCCGAACAGTTAGGAAGGCTCCATCACATGAAGGTGCTGTGGCTTCTGGTGACAACTGATGTCTCTTACCTAAGGTCAACAAATGTGTACATCACATGCTGTTCACTATTACTGGATGGGACACGTCTCTGCTTAAATTCTTTGCCCACAAAGGGATCAAAGGTGGGTTGACAGGGGTCACTTGTCTGTGTACCAGGATGGTAGAGTTTCAGTACTATTCTGCAGAACATTTAATTAAAGGTGCTCTGTTGCATGTGAAATAAATCCTCTGTGATTTGTCTTGGCATAGAAAGTGAGGTGGTTTGATCAGTGGTCCTGCCTTTTCAAAAGAACCTCTAGTGGAAGGCCCAAGTGCATCAGAATGGTGCCAAAGCCCTGAACATCAACCCTATGCAATCATATTTCAGTCCCTGAGTTGTGAGGAGAGTATTAGTCCTCAACCAGGTATCGTAGCAAAAATAACAGTTTGATTTTATTTAAAAATTACCCAGTTTTACATTTCCTTTTTCATTTTATATCCTTTAGGCTATCATTTAAGCTACAAATACCATGTATACCAAATAAATCTTGACTAATCTCCCAGCTGAAAGGCTAGAAAGTGTTTACTTCTATGTAATCAAACACTGTTTATTACAACAAAAGAGATGAAGCAAAGCTTAGATGAAAATAAAGGTTCAGCCTGGAAGACTAGGACTTTTTCACATCTCTTTTGAAACAGAGTAATGATACTATTCTTTATTTTTATTTTCTGTGAAGTACAGAGGAAAATAAACACTTAGCTTAGTTCAGCTGAGATTATTACACTCTGAACTTCTAGGCTTTGAAATACAATTTGGCCCTAGGAGTTGATGAAAATGGTTGTGTGAAATCTTTCAGATATATGTCTGTCATGAAAATATCCAGTTCTTACAGATTTAAATAAATCCTAAGCACAAAAATGTGAAAGAGAATTTAGAGACAGTTAAAGGCTTCCATTAAGGACTAGCTTTTACATTTTTGTCTTGTGCTTGTACTGTAACTTGTGCAATGTTCAATAATTTTTAAGTAATGCATGAATGAACCTATTTATTTTTCAGATAAAAGTAGCTGAACTTCATCCCTTTGAAATGAGAGGAATAATTTCCCTTTGATTTCAGTAAGTACAGGTATTACACCTTACAGAATAGCATCCCTCATAACCAAGGCTTATTTCTTTAGTTAGGTAGTTATGACTGCATATAATATTAGTCTAGATGTGACCAAGCAGTCCTGCATTATATACCCTTGAGCAGAGACATCGTGAGCAAAATATTTCATTAATAGACTTGTTTAAATGTTTGTTTTGATCCAACCACACACTTAAAAAATGCTTCAGTTAAATGTTACTAGTTTTATTTGGACTTTGTATGTTTCCTTCTCCATTTCGGTTAATTCTGAAATTAATGACTGCAAAGGTATGAGACTGGTGGTCAGACTGCGTATGAACTGGTGTTACCTTGAGGCATTTGCCATGCTTGCATGCTGCTGTGCTGGTCAGCTGAGAGCTCTAAGTCTTGTAGTCCTGCAGTGCCTGCAGTTATAAGACCTGACTTTTGTAGTATTTCCAGATAAGTAATTAATTCTAAAGGTATTATTTTCCTATCAGCAATCTCATTGTATTTTGATATCTTACTAACATAATAGACTGCTAAACATAGTGAAGAAACAGGTTAGTAGCAGTTGTTAATCTCTATTAACCTGACCTATTTTAAGATTTAATTTGATCAGCCTTTTCCTTTCTGTTGTGAATATAGTTACTTAAAGGGCCTGATTGTTGTTTCTTTCTACAAGGTGCATCTTATTTTAATTTCTTTCTACAGCTATTGATCAGAAAGCCATCAAATTGCTCTGCTCTGGTGAGACAGTTAAGGAGTTACCAGCAGATACACAAAAGTCACCAAAAAAACATTAGCCTATTAAGGGACCTCAAAATTTTTCTAGGAAATTTCTGTTTGGATGTGTTGAAAATCTACGATGTATATTTAGTGCTGTAATTTTAGCTCCCGTTACACCGCATTTGCATTTCAGCTTTTCTTTTTGAAGGAAAGACAATGAAGTGATGATATTATTTTGGAGCTACGCTAGATGCTGGATACTCAGCAATGCAGAACTCCCCAGTGCTACGTCTTTATTAAACTTTATGAAATGTAGGCCTTTTTCAAATAGTTGCAGTGACAGAACTTTGGAAAAAAAACCCACTTATTTGGTAGGACTCATTTTTTGGAAGAGCAGGACTGTAATCTTTTCGGCAGCAAGTCCATACCTTTCTGTTTAAAAAGGAGTTACCAACCATTGCAATGTAAGTGATACTGTCAGTACTGCATACAATAGGCTCTCACTGGGAGCTCCTCTGCCAGGATAGCGGTCAGTGGTTCAAGCAGATGTTTACAGCTAAGTAACTATCTCATATGACATTTTAATTATAGAAGTAACAGTTTTCTGCAAGATTGTTTGGCAACTTCATGTTTACCATCAGGTTCTCCAAGCTGATGTCAGTTCGAGATTTTGAACATTGCATGGCACGCTGCCAATACCACTGGCTGCTGAACTTCTGACTAAATTTGTGAAGGTGGAATAAAGACTGACAGACATGGAAAATACCTGAAAATATGGACAATTTTCTGTGAGAAATTATTGTTCTATTTATTTCCATATGAATCAACATGTGCACTTAAATAAACTGATTTTTAACTGAAAAATATTTTTACATAGATTAATTTTTGGGTGCTATTTCAGGATTTAATTCCAGGTCTCAGTCATTAATAATACTACATACATACATAGGAATAAATACCTGGCCCATAAATCGTAAAATAAATGTAACGATTGTTTAATTACTATCAATTTTGATGTTGTAAGAAATGTTTTTTCTGAATTAACTTTGGCCTTACTTTGGGCCAATGGTGCCATTCAAACCAAGTCAACATTTGGTATTGATTTTGATGAGAAGAAATTTGAAGCAGAGAGAGAAAAAGAATGCTGCTGCAAAGAGAAGGGAAGGCTTCTGCAGTGAGCAAAGCTGACAAGAAGACAAACACTTTTACTTGTCACAGATTTCTTACTAAAACATTCTCCCTGGTAACTGCAATTCTGAGCTGGGGCACACATCGCTGTTCACACAACCAACCAGCTTGAATTAAATTTAATAATGAGGGCTTGGGAGAAATCTTTCTACCCTGTTTAATTAAAAGTTTTACAGACTTCAACAAAACCTCCATACAGACTTGCTACCACCACACTCTGCCAGAAGTTTGTTTTTCTCCTCCAAATTCCTTCCACAGGTTGCACAAACTGAAGTTCCAGCAAAACCCAACAGAGTCTTCAAAGCCAAAACAGAGTTTAGTTCCCAGTTTGCTAAAATCATAAGCTCTCTCCGGTGATGCAAGTTTCTCATACAGTCAGCTGAGCCTATGTGAATCTTTGTATTGGGCTGCTGCTTGAAATTTTGTTTCAGAAGACAAATTAATGTATTTGCAGCTCGCCAAAGTTTGCTGTCAGACATGGAAATAACCTTTTTTATTCAAAGGGACAGGATGAAAACCCCTATGGATTGTGACAGTGTAAAATAAAAAAGAACAGTTATGATTTCTAATGCCAACACAGAAGATAAACTGTTTCTTTCTGACTTCCTGGATACCACTTGGGAACTTTTTTTTTCACTTTACTGCCTATGACTTGAACAGGACGTTGCACCTTACTTCAAGGTGTTAGTAAAAAATAATGTAAAAACTTCCCAAACAGCCTTGAGATTGAAAAAAAATCTAAAATGGGAATGAGGTAATGCTGTGAAAATTAATGCAATTCTCTACTGATGCAGTTCCATCAAATAAAAACATTAAACACACTTTATAGTACTGGTAGTTAAAGTAAATTCATGTGAGCTTATACAACTCCTTTCTAAATTTGTATGTACAGACTGTCATTTCTGACTTCAGGGTTTTTTTTTAAATGAAACTATGCAAAATTCTTAGTTTCCCTTGCAAAGAAAAGGATTATTGTCATATTTGAAGTAATCCTAACAACAACTGCACTTTTAAAAAACAGCCTAGTAGAGATGGTCAGACCGAGATCTGTATCTTGCTTATATATATGGTAGCCTGCCTAGAGATTCTGGTCATTAAAATCATTTGAGGAGCTAGATCATTGGAATTAGCATCATTATAACACTTCAAGGACTTCCAGAGCGATGCATGAAAATACATCAGGCAGGTTGTGTCATTATTAAAATAATATGCATTCTTGCAAGAAATATGAAGTTATGAATGCTGACAGGAGAATGCCCTCTCCACCTACGGTGATGGGTATTTCACAACAAAGGATATAATATTCTCTCTTTCTCCACATACCAATCCACACATACCTTCTTTTTTAAAAAGTTTTTAAAATAGGCTACTCCAGTAGTATGCCATACTGGTATCACAAACAGGTACACCCAAGGAGGGTAAAGAGTAGGAACAGAAGTTATAACAGGATCTGTGAACATACTTTTTAATTTCATGTTACCCTATACGGTTTTCCCACCCTTCTTGTTGTCTGTCAGTGTCATATAAAACCCGTATATCTTACCATCCTTGATATGTTAGAGACACCTAAGGTATGAAGAGGGAACTAGAGTCTAGCTGGGTGTGCTGCTTTCCGTTTTCTGTACTTGGGACAGAGCTACGTGGGATAACTTTATACCTCTTGAAGTGCAGCAGTCCTTGACTAGCACTGCCGTAGAATTACCAGTCAAACATTTAATTCCCATTTGTTTTATGTCAGAATGAGGGGAAATGGTTCAGGTCTGCAGTGACATCTACAGATTTAGAAATTAATGTCAAGAAAAGTGCAAGTCCTTTTTCAGGTATGCAGGGAACAGAAGCAAGGTAAAACTTTGAAAGCTGGAGACCTGAACTGCAGCTTTCTGTACTCTGTGGAGAAGTCTTAATGCATTTTCCATATAAAAACAAGAATTGTATCTCCTTCATTACTTGGAACCACAAAGAAAGAAGAGAGGAATTTGCAGGGTTGGGACTGAGGATGCAAATCATATGTTACCTTCACATTCCACGGGCTTTAAAGTTTTCACAATTCTCTCTACACAAGGAAAGCAATAGGCTGCTTTAGGACAGGAGTGATATTGGGGCACAGTGCTAGCTAGAGATTTTGACTGAGGAAGGAACAATGATGCGAAAGGTGGTATTTTTCTAATCCGTTTTTTGTAAACTTACAAAGACACTTGTTCAGAATGGGAAAAATAGAGGACAGGATACAAAAAAAGCTGTGAATTTTAACAACAAACCTAAAACTAAGACCAAAGCATGTTGCCATTATTTTTAAATTACCAGCTTTTACTTAACTGAACATATGGTACAAATAGCATTGCTAAATTCTGCACAATGTAAGAAATTATTGTAAAATCTGGTTTCTATCCATCCTTGGAAAAATATTCCAGCATACTCTTCAGAAGCCATTTATTTCACTAAAAAATGTACTAGAAAGACAGCTGAGACAAAAAAGTTAAATAGTCAAACAAGCATAAACCAAGTGAGAGACACAGAAGGCTCACTTTGTTTACTCCAAGCAGAACAAATCCAAATTTTTTAACAGTCAAATGTAGTGAGTTTTTGTAGTGCAGCTGACACGCAATTTTTTATTTAGCTAATTTAGTCAAATTAACTAAAGCAATTTAAATTGCATAGAAAAACAATCCTTACTCTACCCCTTGAAAGCATACCCAGAAGGAAAAAAATGCAAACAGGGTACTCTTGAAGAGCCAGAACTAATGAAGTTTTCGTTCTTAAGGACTTCATGTCCTAAGACTGATCTCAAAACATGGACAGAGATATTCTGGATGAACATACATTTATTATAACCCATGCAGACAGTCTGTCATCTAACAAAGAACTCACCCTGGCAGTTTTGTTCTTAGTCAAGAGACTCACAAGACACCCATACTGGGTTTCCATCATCTACACGTCCACCTATTTGTCAGGAAATCTATTGACCCTTGAGACTTGTCCAGTTTTGCAAAAGCAGACAAAAGGATTCAAAAGTTATCAACAGAGGACAGGGGGGTGCATACATGTATACCCAGGCAGTACCATCAGAGGAGCCTTAGTTCCCAATGTCACATATTGGGAATGTATTCACATTTTGTAAACAGATTCCTTTTTGTTTTAGATCAATTTTTCTATTGACTTATAAAAATACAGTCGAAAGTGCTCATACTTCTATCTGCAAACTATTGGGTGTTCACAATGGTACACATATAGCTATCTATGCTTTTAGATATCACTTTGTACGTAACGTGGAACCACCAGAGGGATTGAGGTACACTCACAAATATGTGCTTGCAAGTCACAGGGACATTTATTAAGGAGGCTAATCAAAACTTCTTCCTGCTGTACTACTCAGATGATATGGATGGGTTTTAGTTAGGTGACTGATAAATCTCCTGGTCTCATTTGATTGAATCTTCTCACACTATGCAAACCCTTATTTTTGTTTGGTGAGGCTGGAAAAGGCACAAAGAAAGGCTGTGAAAAGAGATTGGTTTGGGGCTTAACCTGAGAGGAAAGGATCAAGTTTACATTCTGCATACAGAAGTTGTGGTACAAGTTGCAGGGCAAGGCATGGGCGTTAGCAAGACTCCTGCCCTTTTGGACACAGTATGAACAAAACCAACACAAGTTTTTCTGTGTCTCTGGTCCACATTTAACTGTTTTCCTGGAGAGTGGCAACATTGCTTCCTCTGCAATGTCTACTGCTGGTAAAAGCTGCAGACAAGCCGCCAGACTAGGAGAAACATGGACCTGAGCCACTGCAGCAAATTCTAAATTACTAATCTTGACTACAAATCATTTTGTCTCATTTGGGTGGACTACATGAGAATGACTTGATGTCTAATGTCCAGTCATTCCTACTGCTGGCAAAAGAAATAGCAGTCCAGATCATCTACGTCGCTTTACACATGGAGGAGAATGGGATGCACATCATGAAGGGCCTCATGGCCAAGATGATAACCGAGTTCTTTCGGGGACTAGCTGACTAACGTCTCCTTCTCCTTGTCTAGAAAATTTGCCTCCTGATCTGGTTTCTTCCTGCATTATAAGATGGAGAAGACTAGGGCCAGCATCCCAGGACTGTGCATCTGTGTATGTATAAATTCATACCTATATGGAAGCAGCTGACCAGTGGTTCTTCCCATACCAAGTAGTCTCAAAAAAGAGCTGTATAAGGATAGTAAAGGTGCACTGCCCGTGCCATGGAAGTGAATGGAAACAGCGAGACCACTCCAGGCTGCCCATCATATGGAGTGGTACCACTGCAGCTGCAGTGGGATGAAGAGACTCTGGCAGCAGATCTGAAGAGAGCTGAAGAGCGTTCTCAAAGCATTAACTTCTTATTAAGTTGTTAAACAAATTTACGCTCTTTCTCACTAACATTTCTTTCTAATTCATCTGTCAGAGCCCTCAAAATCAGTTTGTTTATAAATGTAGTTATACTGCTATAAATTGGAGAACTATATTTTCTGTACATCCAGGCAAAAGTGAATCCCCAGCACACAAATCTTGCTTCAGTGGGTTTATGAAATACACTGACGTGCTTTATTCAATTTCCTGCTGGTGTATCTGTCCAAACTGCACTGTCACGGTTCAATGCCAAAGTCTTTTTAAACAAATCAATGCTACAACCTTTAATAAAGCAACAGCCCTGCAGTCCCACACAGACTCTTTGCCTTGGAGAGACAGGTTATGAACAATTTTAAATATAACGGGACACATCCTCATCCTTTATCACAGGTAAGTGAGAGTTAATCCCATACATGGCAGTACTACCACTGCACATAGAGATTCACTTCTTAATCTCCAGAGAAAACCAGCTAGGCTAACAGACACAATTTATAGAGTGCTTGGTCCCTTAATTAAATCCTCACTATATCTAAAAACATACACGTCCATTCTGGTGAAAGTATGATGAACAGTCATAAAAAATCTTCCTTGGGGTTTAATTACAAACTTTGAAATTAATTTCTACATGGAGACTGTTGTTTCACAGCCTAATTTCTGCATTCCCTCTGAAATGTTAAGCATGTTGTGATCCATTCATTAAACACCGGAGGATTTTCCTGGCCAAGAAGAGGAAATGGCTTAAGTAAGTTTTTCTCCAGAATAAAAATGTAAACTGTGCTAGTTCATCATCTTGGTTACTGCATCACAGCTATGGTATGTATCCTGTCCTAAATCCTTTTCATGCCAATGCCTGGGAATTCACCCATTCATAAAATAATGGTGACTTTATGTTGTCCATCCTTTATTGCTACGTTGCACAGGAGACAAGAGATGTAGCTGGCACAGGAAGTCAGTGAATTGACTTCATAACAAGCAAAATCTACGTAAATGGAATAGCCTAGCAATTAAATGCAAATTAGTGTAAAAAGTCAGCTATCACAGCAGGCTCTTTTATCTCAGCAGTCGGGAGAACATCTGTGGCAACAATTGATTTTTTCAGAAACATGAGGGTTTACTAAGATTTTATATCCCTTGCTCATCTAAATTTATTTTCATTTGCTTTAATTTTTAATTCTACCTTCTGAAATGCTAGACCTCTACCTTTTGTAATACTGGTAGCTGGTACATCGCTGCTTGGACATAAGCTCTAAAGATACATCCAAAACCTTTCCTTCTTAAAGGAGCTGAACGTGAAACTTGAAGATGTGGCTTCAGCACATCAGTGGACCAGTAGCAGTGTCCTGGACAAGACTGGGGGGCGTGGGGGGGTGGGGGGAGAAGGATACTCCCATGCAGGGGTGCAACAAATTTGTTCTCAGGATCAAACAAAACAGGCTCGCAGGTACAGTTAGTCTGAATCACTGTTTCAACCCAAAGGTTCTCCTATTGTGAGACAACTGTGAAGGTGTCTTTATCCAGAGATAAGTGTGCAGGTTTAAACTAATGCATAATGAAGATGATCAAAATAATAAACCCAAACCACAGCCTGAATTGTGGCACTGTGACTAATGCTGAAGAGCCTTTACTTCCCAAGCAGACACATTCATTTCAGCGTCACCATTCAAGTGATAAAGATCAGCTCAGCACAAGCAAAAGTAGTGGGATCTGGCCAGCATTTTGTTATGGTACTTCAGACACACCCAGAGTAATCACATATCTGAAAGAGCACAATTCCCTTCAACAAAACCCATTCCTAAACCTGGCCTGACATCACTACTGATAAAAATAACAGGAGTAAGTAGATAAAGCAAGTTGCTGCTTTATACTTTGCCAAAAGTGCAGGTGGGAAAACTTCCATTTCTCTCTGAGCAAAAGCAGAGCATCAGATGAAAAAGAAATGATGCTTCTCTTTTTGTAGCTGTATTTTTCTAGTATGTAACACTTCTAAACAATTTAATTAATTGTACAAAGCAAGTATGCTTAAATAATTATGCTAGTAAGTTTTTGCCTGATATCTTATGAATATTGTAAGAGCATGTTCTGTCCCACTTGGCATCTTCCTTCCCTTCTCTCTGCAAAGACACTCTCAAAGGATGCCTGAAGGTAAGAGACAGACCCAGGAACACTTAATGCCATTCTCTGAATGATACTTGCAAAATATGGTCCTTTCATGTTAATGTTCTTTTAAAAATGGGAGTGATAGAAACACTACCACTTCCAGGTAAGAGTCAGCTGCCATGGAGATGGCTACAGCTAAGCTATACAACAAACTCTCCTTTCATACTCAGTTGAGACAAACAGGCACCTGTAGGACATAATTGATTCACACTTTGTTTTAAATGTTTATTTTAGAGTGATACAAAACAGTACTTTTAAACATCTGCTTCTACATAATCTATCAATTTCTCCTTTGGTTACATGAACACCATCTCATGGTTTTGATGAAACTGCAAAAGAGCATCTACTGGGGAACAACAGGAACAATCACTGCGAGCACTGCCCTTGTTTGATACTTCAGGGTGCTTTAGTACATTCCAAAGCAGTACTTGCAATCAAATGATCCTGACCACATCAAACTAGAGTTTGTCCAAGTCAAAGACACAGTTCAAAAGAACAGCCCCAAAACCTGTCAACTGTATGGTTAGAGATAGTCATGTAAGGCTGTATACAATTCCCCTATTAGGGCAACAAAGACCAGTTAAGCACATCACAACAGTGGTGTTTAATTCCTACCACCTGCTATCCAAAACCGCTGACTGCCTGGGCTGTGATACCATTAGTTGAATCAGAAAGAGGAAATCCTTAAAACAGGTAACTGAGGAAGGCAAGGCACTTGACTACTGGATGTTTCTTTCTCTTAATCTGAATCACTTGTTCTCTTGAATTTGAATGCTGCAGCTGATAACTACGTTGAGTATGAGCTCCAGAACGAGAAACCTGGGTACAGCCCATTGTTCTCCACTGCACAGCAGGGCAGCCCAACTTTCATGCTGGACAGAAGGATCATGTGTCATAGAAATGTTAAGATCACTTGAATGGAAAATTATTTGGAATATCCGGTTTTGGAAGCACTGAAAGGAACAACTCCCAGGAGAAGGAATATGGGAATGGCATTGCTGATGGCACATCTATTGTCAGGTCACCAAGATACCAGCTCGTTTATGCGCATCTTCTTAGGGCACCCAGCGCCAAGGCAACAAAGGGCAGACTGAAAGAAGAGACATACTAAAACAAAGGCAGTCTACAAGCACACTAAAGCAAAGATGCAGTGCACTTAAGAGGGAATGGTGGGAAGATACCGCACAGAGTATGAGACATAAGAGGCCCATATAAGCAGACAAAAAGCAGTATACAAATCCTGAGGATTCACAGAGATGGGACAGGATAGAGATGAAAACCCACAATCACTATCCCCTTCTAAAAGGTACAAACAGGCCAATCCAATATCGGCAAGGGTTTACAGGCTAAGAAACACCCAGGAGAAGGGAGGAGGATTCAACGGCTTCCATCCCTTGTCCTCCAAGTGACTGCCTGGACAGACCACCTGGGTACAACGTGGTGTCTGCATGCTGAACTGTGGACTCAGGCACACACCTCTTGTGGCTTGTGAATTATTTGGTACAAGAGTGTGACTGAGCAAACTGGTTTTGTTTGAAAATAAAACCATTTTTCCTCACTTGAGGTATCACATCGGGCTTTGCTATGCTAGTGCTGCATCTTTACTTCCTACTATCATAAGAATCAATCTCTCTCAACTGGTTCAATTAATATTTCATAACTCATACAAATGGTGACAGCTCCAGCAATGAGGACTAGCTATGACTGGCTAAGACCTATGTATTTAGCACATGCTCAATAAAGTGTAGGTGACTTATTTCCATTCTGCCCTGTCTGACTTGGATTAGACCCTTAAAATCTCCTGTGTCCCAGACTTAGCAAACACATACAGTCTTTCTACCTTTTTCTGTTTGTTTGCAAATGGTCTGTCCTGAACTTGATAAACTTTTCCATAGAAGAAAATTATTGAAATTTCTATGTTCCTGCAGGTTTTCTATTTCAACAAATTGGCATTGTCCACCACAATAATGAGGCAGAAAAAAACATTTTGATACAAACAACCAAAGCAACATCAGAAATAACAGAATGGCTCTATCAATTATGCCTGATTCAGACTACAAATACATTTACATTCTCATGTATACATAGTTATTTAGGATACACAAATTATAGCAATTTACTATAATGCAGTTTTATGAGATTAAATCCTTCGAATGGGCTACCTGTAGATCACACATGAAAGAAATTACTGTATTGCGTCACCAGACTCTATTGTCAAAGGGTCCAGCAATAATTTGTTTGTTGGCTACAATAAAAATGCTAATTTCATTTTTTAAAAAGACTTTAAACCACGGAAGTTGGATTTCTATCAAAGATTTCCAATACCCTTTTGAGTTATTTTGAACTGAGCTTTTATTTATTCCTTTCACCTGGCCTATTATCTTCCTAGTGGAAACAATTTCTATTACAATTACATTTTTAGGAGTGTTGCAGGAAGGAAGCTCTAATATGCAAACAGCAGTCCAAATCTCTCAGTATTCATTTACAAGGTCTATTATTTCAGTATTCTACAGATAATTCAAATAAATACAACATTCTTATTTATTCTTTGCCATTTAATATTGTATGCTTCCTGACAAGAGTTTACCCTTCTGTTTCACAAGTATATCTATTTTCAGCTACAGTGCATTAGTGGAAGTAGTGGGATATGCAACATTGAAAACAGACACAGTGGCAACGATGGCATTAAGTTTCTCAGGAAGGCCAAAATGTTCAAAAGGGTGAAAATGACAGGATCAAAGACAAGTTCAAAGGCATGTCTGCATTCCTCTGGGATAAATGCAGTTGGATATTGCATTGGTACGGGGAACAATTTGCAAATCTCTGTTTATGACAAACTTCTGGGGCCACTGGGCTGGATTTGGGGTCTCTCCACTCATTCCAAGGGTGGAAAAGGCAGTTGAAGGAGTTCCTGCAGGGGACCTATGGCACTAGCTTTCCCACAGCATGCAGAAGCTGCTACGTTGACATGAGGCCAAGGTGTGTACCATAACTCCAGGAAGAAAGTTTAGTCCCACCTATCTGGGCATGATTCATATTTTAGTTCATTGATCTCAATAAACACTGTGGAAAATGCAGCAAAGCTTACTACATTTATTTTTCAGGTGTGGAAGCTAAGGTCCAACAAAAGAGCAACATTACGTACTAAACTGGCATCAAATTCAGGACAGAACTGCTGGCAAGACCGACTCCAGAACTGGTGTTTGGTTCCCATACTTATGGCCTTCGCACAACACTCTTTATTGGGGCAGCAATAGTTTGGAAATGTTTGCTAGCAGTTTTTGAGGGAACAGTTTATTACAGAGAGCTCCACTTATAGAAATATGGCCTCTGGATGTGATTCTGTTTCTGGAATGTGGCACTTGAATACCAGAAACATGTTGGTATCTAGATTTTCAAGGACCGAAAAGCAAAGTTTGACAGAGAGCATTTTCTTGAAAAAAAATAATTAAAAAAATTAATGAAAAATCATCCTTTCTTATGAAACTTTCTTGCTGTTGTTCCTTTCTTGAACAAGTGATGCCTTGTCAGAATGGATCCTCTGAAAAGTGTAATAATAATGCTGAAGTTAAACAGACAACAGACTGGCTGGAAACTCCTGAACAAATAAATTGGCATTGCCTCCTGTTGATTTTTAACTTCACCTCAGTCAGTCAGCTGAGATCTCAGTTGATGAAATATGAAAAATAAGTAAGCTATTTCTGTTTATATTTCATGCCATTTGGAAGCCAAAATAGCAAAGAAAAAATTTCTAAGACATAAATCACCTTTTAATATTGCTATTTTTACTTTAGATTCAAGTGGTCCCCAACAAACTCTCGCTTCAGCCAGCCTGCATGAGTAGGCAGCTTTTTCTGGATGCTCTGTTTTTATGACAACAGTGGTTTCAAGTTCTATTTGCAGCAGATGAAGAAGATACAAGAGAGCAGAACAACATGTCACAGTGGCTGGGCAAATAGTTGTACATAAAGATATCAACAGCCTTCAGGTTTGCTTTCATTTCATGGTTGACAGGTGCAAGTGCATGGCATTGGGTATTGCACATTCTTTCAAGTACACTTACGAGACGTACTTGTGAGTATCAGAATGCTCTGTGAACAGCTCTTTTCACTCTGTCAGATTAGATCAAGAGCAGAGGTAAAGACGGTGCTGCTAACTTGTGGTAAAATAACACTGTAATAGAACTGTAGTATCCATGTATTGTTTCCAAAGTATATGTATTGTTTTGCAGCACATTGCTTATCCCTGTACTTATATACCTATACAACTGAGTCAGTCAGAACTATAGATATGCAAATATACAGATAAGCAGTGCTCCACAAAAGGCCACAAATGCATGGCAAACCTCATATTCTGTCTGGGTTTAGATACTATAACTGATGCTTGTCCTCACTGCCAAAGATGTACAAACAGAGGTTTGGGCAGCTCTAACTTCAGTGCAATTGCAAGGATGCCATCTTTACCTGCGTATTTCCCCAGAAGACACATAAATCACCTCAGTATGCTTCAGTGAAATTTCGTTTTGCATTCCCAGTTTTCCCCACAGATGCATGGGGAGCCATGCATGACACAGGACAACATAATGTTCTTTAGGGGAGCAGCTGTAAATCTCTCAAGGTGTGTTTGGAGAAGGACTATCCCAAACCTGGCTTACAATTAGTGCCTTTCTTGCTCATTTGAATTTCTGTCATCTAGAGAATATTTGTGAAACATTTGCTCTACATAGGTAATTGACTTGACTTTAAATTATCTAATTCTGTCAGTCGGTCTTTCCTCTTTGCCAAGCTTGGGGCAGTGAAGGTTATGCAAGACAGGTGAGACAATTATTTGATCATAGAGATAGGAAAGGCTTCTTGAATATCCAGAGAGAAGACAGCTTTATCAGAACTTCTACCCAGTTACTTCAAGCCTTGTCTTAAGAGTCAGCAGTGCATAGTATACATGGGTATTAGAAATAGGCACCCACCCTTATCTCTAGGGAGCAGTGCTTTTCTTTTATCCTGCTAGCATTTAATTAGGTGAAACACTAGATTAGAATCCTCTAGCATATAAACTCAGCAATACAGTTTCATTTCTAATTGGCTCCACCTCAGGAGAATTACAGGAGCCCAATAAGATAAAGCAGTTCTTTTCTTGCTTGCTAATAAGCGTGCATAAAGCTGAAGTACCATACCAAGAATTAGTAAGCACTTCTAACTTTCTTGCATCTTTCTTAGTCTTTGTTTTTCTCTCCAAGTCCAACCTCTGCCTTTCAGAAATGTACATTGTGTCAAGACGTTGTGAAGAGTGAAAGGCAAACACAGCTAAGTGACAGCTGTACTCCAGAGAACAGCAACATCCGTTCTGGAGTCAGCCTCTGCATTTCATGAATCAGTCGAGTGTTCTCCTAGGAGCCACCAGTTCAGTCTAGCTTGGATATATTTATTTTGAAGTAAACAATAGAACATATGTTATGATACTAAAGAGCAGCACTTCCTGGTTGAGCAGGCAGTAATAAAGAACACTTGTATTTTACGTGTACTTGCACATGGGACTGGGCTGTGGCATGAAGCTACAGTCTCTGCTCAGGATGCTGCAAGACCAGGCTACCTTGAACTTACATCAGCAGGGTGGTTGGCTTAGACCAAGCACACCCAGCATCAGATCTTTGTTCTGTTACCAGGGAAAATGAGAAATTAGAAATAAAGGTCAGTTCATTTTAATTACGGTTTGCCTGAAAAATAATAATCCCAAGAAACATAAAAATACTGCATAATTAATTCCTTGCTGATAACGTCAATATGAGTTTCATTCATTAACACTATCTCTATTCTGAGTCCTTGAAATCACAGACTAATGCGTGCCTGAACTGAGAGCCTGGAAGGTAAAACCTCTAGCTGTATCAGTTCTGTAGCAATATGCTCTGCTTCTCCTTTTAAGAGAACAAATGCTATAATGAAGTCCTATTCTAGCTTTCACATTCTGATTATTTGCAAGTAATAATTCATAATGCCACTTTGTATTCTGACAAAGAAGATAGTATGACAAGGGCCGGATCCTAATGTCTTTACTCAGTACTGAAGCAAATCTCAGCAGGAGTTCAGTGAAATATGTAAAGGCTGAATAGAATTTAGCCAAGAGCATTTTTAGGCCTCAAATCTTCAAGTTTTTTTCTATCTATTTAATATTATGAACATGAATAATTGTGAGGATTGCAAAAGTTAGTTGCAGTGGGGGTTTTGGTGGTTTTTTTTTACTTTTTTCCTTGCTTATAAATTTAACCTCTCATTTTTAACTGAAAAAGCCTTGAGCTACTAGGAGTACAGAAAAATAGAATGCTGCCAAGTATGATAAGAATTCAGAACAAACCAGAAGCAGCACATAGGCTTTCTTTGATGATTTTTCTAACACAATACATGGACTATGTTCCCTTTTTACAGGAAGTATTCAGAAAGGTGGCTTTCTCTCAGTTACAGAAGAACTGAAATACTTTCAAAAGTCTAGTGTTCTGCACAGTAGAAAGAAATATTCTGTATTATTATTCCTAAAGCACAGCTCAGATCCTACACATTTTTAAAAGTTCATCTGAGTGGTTAAACATGGCCTATATTCAGAAATTAATTTTATTCTTACTAACATTACAGTATTTGAACTGTGTTTTCTGACTCATTTCAGTAATTCCTCATATAGTTCCCAGACAAAAATCAATTTAGCAGAACTAATTTATATTTCTCTGAAAGAAACAATATTAGTGATTGCAGCAATAGTGAAGAAGAATAGTTCTGCAGTGGGCATTTATCACAACTTGGACTTTAATTTTTTTTATTAGTGAAAAAACTGGTTTGCTTTAATTTGACCAAAAGACACGGCAAGTGGTCTTTCTTTTTCATTTACTACATTTAATCTATTTCCTAGTACAAGTATCAACTATTTCTGAACTACGGTTAATAATACTATTTAGTTTAAATCTTTGTCACTATGATTTGGTCATTTTTAATTACTACTGGTAAACTTTAAATAAAAAAAACCCATGTTTTCATTTATTTTTTTACAATATTTTCAATACAGAATTATTTTCATCCTTAACATATCATCAGCAAAATTTTATGTTGGTGCAAACTCCTGCAGTTTCTCACTAATCCATGCCATCTGAGAACTTGAAACAATAAATTAATTAAAATGACCATTTAACCAAATTACATCTTTTATAAAAACAGATACAAAATGCAGATTGCTGCACCATCATACTGATTACTGACTTCCCAGTTTTTTTTATAACTGTATGTAGTTTTATAACTATATTGAAATACTATAACAGCTTACCTGATATCGATACTAATGCTACTTTTCTAATTAAATATGGCATTTGTAATGTAGTACTCTGATTAAATCATTAGAGATAAAGGACCCTCTCCAATTGGTTGGAAGCATAAAGAAAATCAATTAAAAATTAGGAAATTAATCTTCATTGAACAAAGTCACTCAAATATGCAGCTAATCTCCTGCTACTTTTTGGAGCCAATTTCAATAATCAAATCCATAAGCAAAAACTAAAAATGCAAAACATGAGAAATAAGGGGTCCCAAAGAAGTACAAGCTTTTGCATATTGTTGTCCACAATACCCCTAAGAACACCAATGTAGTATTTTTGTGTTGCTTTGGTAGGGAATAATTAGTCTGTTGTTGGACTAATCATGTGAGACTGATCAGTACTAGCTATGGTGACGCAAGTCGAGACAGACTGAAAAACACCATATCAGTGTGGCTGGGTTCAGACAAAATGGCTCTTTATTGTTTTGTCATATTGCTTATATATCTTTAGATAGTACATGTGTCAGACGCTGACAGGCTTTCTGTCTTCTTGCTTGCTCTTTGCTGTTGCTGTATGAGCCCCTATGCTGCGGTTTTACGTTCCGGGTTTCCACATCCTGTTTACATGCTTGACATTTTTGTGGCCGTCTCAAGGGTACACAACTAAGTCTTCAAGGACAACTAAGTAGTCTGCAGACCCCTACAACTAGCAATCCCACAAAATATTAAAAAAAAAGAAAAAGCCTAAGCACTTCCAGAATAACTGATGCTGTATTCTGGTTCATAAACCACATGATCACACACACATCAACTGCATGTTGCACACACCCTTGGCTACTAATCATCTAATCAGGAAAATATTGGACTTGTGCGTGATGTGTCCATGTGTATACCCATCTTTGAAAAATGGGGTTGTTTAATTCCTAGAGGTACAGCCCAGAGGGATAAAACCGACTAGTGAAATACTTGTAACTCATTATGTGGGAAGGTCATTTTGTATGAACTCTTCTCCAGTCAAATAGCTCTTTGCCTCACTCTTTGCTAGACTATGACCAGCAGGACTGCCTGCATCCTTCATCCCGGCCCCTGGGCTCTCCCAGATGTTGTGGGGTGGCTCCTCCCTGGGGAAGAGTGAGGACTTGCCCATCAGGATAAGGTAGATCAGTGAAGGGAAGGAAGCATTCAAATATTTAGCTGCCTCTAAGGCTCACTTTGCCTCCCCAATGTTCTCACAGTACACTCAGAGGGATACTCAATAAGAATATGAACAGGTATCGCTAAAGAACCTCTGAATATTTGAAAAGAAAGCAAAAGGAAACACAGTCCACCTTATTCCCAAAGACAGACTCCACACTCCAGCATCACTTTCACCAGCCCAATGTACTCATAGATCTGAAAAATAATCAAAAAGCATATATTAATTGCTTTATTTCTCAAAATAGCTTAATTCTATTAAATTGCCAATTTGTTATCTGTCCAAATGATAAAGACATTTAACTCATGACTGCTTCTGCTTCAAGAAGGAAAGCAATGGCAGCAGGACATGAGTACTACTGGGCTATTAATTTTCACTGCTGTAATGACATGGGGTCTCAAAATGAGGGCCACAGCCCCATCACAATAACTACAATGCAAACTAGTATAGCACCTTGTTCAAGAGAGTTCCAAATCACACACCATACTCATGTTACACAGTAAGACAACCGGAAAAAATGAAGGAAGAAAAGAGCATGATAAATCATAACAACCACAGCTCACAGCCCACCAGATGTTTACAACTACATCTTATTTAACAGTAATATTCAGTTCTGGTTGTTTGCATTGTTTAGTGTTATACACAGTGGACTTGTTTCACAGTTGCTTGAAACAGTGTTATCCACAGTACCTTTGTATTTACTATGCTGCTCAGGAGGCTTGAAGCATGGAGAGGCTATATGGAACTAAATCAAATGTTTAATTAAAACTTTTAGGTCTCTGGATGTGTAAAGCTTCAAGCTAAAAAACTGCCAAAGTTGCTTAGAGTATTTTCCTGAATGTCCCCTAATTTGTCATCAAAAGGTACACAGGAAAGGGAAGTGTGGCTGATCTCACTGAAAAAGAAATCATAGCCTTCCTAGAGGAATCCATACTGAGATCCAGTATCAAAGTAAGTTTAGTTAGCTGATACACATTCGCTGCATCCAACACACAAAGAACACTTCTCCAAAACCTCAGAGAAAGGCAGAATGGTTTACACAGAGAGGAAGCCCTCCCTGACGGGCTTTGTGGGGCACAAAGACTCTGTGAAGACAGTTAAAGGAACTTGCTGACTTCTGGAAGACCAGCACCTGAGTGTGAGTCTAAGTGTGTGTATTGCCCTACCAGAGTCTTCTTGTGTTC
Source organism: Falco punctatus (assembly GCF_963210335.1). Lineage (NCBI taxonomy): Eukaryota > Metazoa > Chordata > Aves > Falconiformes > Falconidae > Falco > Falco punctatus. Next base: position 76,835,074 of record NC_137583.1, read on the forward strand.
ATGAATTCAGGTTACTTCATAAAAAAAAAAAAAAAATTAATGTCTTGTCCCAAAACTACAGCCAATGCAAGGTCTGAGTCACCTGTTCCAGGGGACAATCTCGTAAGTAATCACTAACAGCATTACAACTTGTGCCAGACCTGCAACTCTTCTTTGAGGTCAGTTTCAAAAAAAGTCCAGGATAACATCACTTAGCCTGCTCCTTAAAGGAACACTGGAGCAGATGGAATGAGGTAAAAGAATTAAAATCATATTTGCTTAGCACCTTACCCTCCTTTTGACACTTTTGGGAGCTTTGACAGAACCAGTGGAGAGGGATAGTATTAGCAAAATATGGCACTAAGCTGAGTTTTCAACAGCTATTCATCTGTGTCTCAAGAGTTCAGCACTAAGGTTTCTATTTTGAAAACATCTTGCTTCTTAAGGTCTTTTTCCCAGCACCTAACCTGAACACCCCTGCAAAAAGGAGAAGAGAGTGTCTCAGCAGCAGGTTAAGTTAAGGTTTCAAGGGAAAAGGGATGGATGGGAGTGCTCAGAATGGGTACAAATAGGTGAAACAGGAGCAATGAATTTGGCTGCTTAAAATGCTTAAAACTTTTTTCCAGAACTACCCCTTCTAACTTAGCCCAATGAAGTCAATGGTATTTTACATTTACTTGTCTCAGTTCACACTTGTAAACTAGCAGTGCAGGGAAATATGTGTTCATCCTCGCAGGTCAGAACAACCCCTCAGATACAAGACTATCTTTCACCATACACTGATAAAACCTCCATCCTTTCCCTACGCCCATCACAGCCTGAATTCAGTCCTGTTGCAACAGGCACGTTTAAAGAATTGGATCACTGGAATATATTGCAGCTCAGTATATTTGGATTGGTATCTTGTAAGTCCAGCACCCTGTTATTTTTGCATGGTGTAAAATTACATTGCTCTACAACTTAGTATATAATTTTAGTACTAAATATGACAGCGGTAATTCTAAGAATTAGAAAGGTATTTACTATAAATAAATACAAAGAATAATAAAACAGAGCACCCTCTGGAATCCCTTTTTCTATCAGTTATACACATATAGATATTATATATAAAATATGCATAGTATTATCAGAAGCTATGAAGTGTGTACTATTTAGAGATGGAAGCAACAGAAGCGAAACCTCTGGCAAGTCGAAGTCCTACAGCAGGATTCAGCTACTCAAAGCAGATGCACCCATCCACATCCCCAGCTCCAGGGAGAGCCCAGGGTCTCCCTGAGCCTGGGGCTGGAGGAATGGTGGCCTCAACAGTGGGATGTAAGTGCTACTTGAGCTGCTGAGCTGCCAGAGAAAGATGCTGAGGCAGGTGAGTAGACTGCGCGGCACCAGTGAGTTTGCGGTAGAGCCTGAAGGTTCCACGGGGAGCAGAGCCCCAGCCCCACACTGCACAGGAGTAGGTTTGACCAGAAGCTAGCAAACAGGGACTTCTCATGCAGTTGGAGCTGAAAGTCTGTGACTTCTGGAAGCAAGGATGCTCCCTCTCCAGCTGCACATGTTTATTGCAAAGCTGTTGAAGCCCATAGGAAAACTTTATTAAAGGGGAGAAGTTGGATGGAAGGGGAAAGGAACACGCCTGTAACTTCTGAACTGGAAGAGATGAGCGTTAGATACTAAAATCATAAGAAGAGAACTAGGAAGAAAGCCCAGGGAAAAGGGTTGTGGGAAGTAACATAGCCAAACAGTGCAAAACCCAGGACATACTGGGGACTAACATCAAAACAATGACCGCTGTGGCCTAACTAAAGGAGCAGTCACAACACCTGAGGGTCTGCAGCAACCAACAGAGCCCCCAGAACCTTCTGCCATCCTCCCACAGTGACCTGTGAGGTAGGTAAGGGCCTGGTGTGGGCCCACAGAGCTGCCACCAGAGCTTGCTGCCGTTCCCCTCAGCACTGGGACAAGCTTCTTTCTCTCTGAAACCTCTCATCACTGTCCCAACACCAAGGCCAAAGGGCCATCCACAGAAAGTTGCCATTTCTGCCACCCCTGAAGATCCTGCTGTTCCTGAGGCTCTGTCAGCCTGGACTGAGGTAGACTGAGGACTGCTGCCAGCTGTGTTTGGGTGCCTTTCAACCACAGCTTCCATGCCCGCCCCCTCTCTTCTCTTCCCTCTACAGTGCACCCTCAGCTGTGAGGCTCCAGCACGGCCTCCCGGTGCACACCCGCTGACTGCCTACAGCAGCATGGAGACAGCATGCTGAAGTAAGGAAATGGGAAAGTGCAGCTTCTCTGGCCCTACTCTTCATCAGAGGGACCTGCAGAGGAGAGAATCTGTCCTTGAGTGCCTGAGAGACTACACAGCATCCCTCTACCATTTGTGGCCATTGCTGGACAGCCCCCAGGCTTTCAAGACCCCAGTTTGGGCAGGGTGGGGGACATTGCTTCTGCCATGGCCAGCTCATGTGAGGGGCAGATGGAGATGGGCTCTGAACAGGGCGACACTCTCTTCTCAGCCCCCACAGCGGGAAACTGTGTACCCTGTGATCTGCTGTCCTCTGCAGCAAGCGAGAAGGGAAGAGGAGGCCTCAGGCATGAGGGTGGTGGTGAACAGCAGGGTAAAAAGTTCATGCTAAGCAGTGAGAGTGGAAGGAGGCTCCTAGAGGGATATCACTCCCTCATGTTGATTTATATCGTGCACAGAATGGAGAGTGTGCCAGAGCCTCCTGCTGCTCCAAGAGCCCTGGGGCAGCCGCTGAGGCCTGAGCACAGCAGAGATGTCCCTGTAGGTATCTGCTGTGACACTGCTCCCACCCTTGACTACCTTTCCAAACTGAGGAACAATCGAACTCCTGCACTACACAGACTGTGCACAACATTGGGGTGGTCCTCCATTGCCACCATGCAACCAGCTGGACAGCCTGGTGGGTACTCCTCCCCATGCAACAGTTTGCCTTCATCCCCACCTCTGCTGGGGGAAGATGAGAAGTGCCCTCCCATGAAACCCCAGCACTACTACCATGCCTATTCAGTGCCAGGCAAGATCCCTGGAGGAATGGGAATGGGTGAGGAAGCCTCAGGAGGAGGACTGCACCATTTCTGCACACACTCAGCCACAGACTAAAGGCAGGTGTCCCTGGTACTTTCCGTCGGCTTGTGCTTGTTGGGGAGGAAAGCCGTTACCACTACAGAGTGCTGTTTGTGCCCCTCCATCCGCTCAGCACTCTGGAATAGGAGACACCCCCCAAAACTACTCATTCTCTGGGTGTTTGTGGGACAGGATGGGGTTTGCAATTTTACCACGTCACATCATCAGCCCTTAACCTGCTGTGCTAAGAGAGGGAAGGAGCCACAACACAGGATCTTTGGAAAGGTGGGAGATTTACATTCTCAAAAGATACTGCAGGTGCCAGGGCTAAGCTGGGCAGCCACCAAGAGCAGGTAGTTTCTAATATAGTTACATTAAGATTGCTTTCACAGGGCACATCCCTGGGGGAATTTTATGGTTCTAAATGCATATTTTTATGCTGCAAAAAAAAGCACAGCAACTCTGTTAAGCAAAACAAATTACAAACAGCTTTTTCACCACAGCTCTGAGCCCAAACCCCAGACTCCATTAGAGGCCTTGTGCACTGCATGTCCTTAAAACCCAAAGATGTGCATAAAACAGTAATTCACTTACCTGGTTCAGACTCTGGTTTGTGGGCTTGTTGAAGGTGGCTGTGGTGGGAGTAGGTGAAAGAAGTATCCTTACATGTACCTTTGCAGCGGTACTGAGATAGAGCCAGGAAGAGAGGGTGGAGTGGCACTGAAGCGGCCACTGGAGAATATGCTCTCATCCAGACTGACCTGCATGGCGATCCTGGTGCCCAGGCATACAATGGGAGGCTTTGTGCTATGCTACCATCCGAAGGTATCTTCAATCTCTCCGTAACAGGCATGTCTGCTATTTCAGCCCAAAACTATGGTGCAAAGTTGCATCTTCAAGAATGTAGCCTCCATTTTCTTGTCCATAACATTGCACTGCTCACCAGTCCTATATTATCTCCTGGTGCTCAGGTGGAGCAACCTCCTCACACTGCCACAGAGTTAGACTGTTTATGGACACACTTCTGGCTCACTGCACAAATTTCTGAGACATACCATTTCGCTGAAGACCCAGGTTACACTCTATTAGTTTTCTGAGACACTGGAGGGGCCATAGATGTCACCAGTGCAAGAAAGAGAAGTAGGCAAAGAGGGATAATTCTACAAGGTAGTAAAAGAAATAAGGGTTTCAGCATGTTGTTCAGTACAGAAGGTAATGGCTTGAAGATTTCAAACCAGAAGGATGGATAGAGGAGGCTGGAGCAGCAGAGTCTCAAAGGCCTGAGGGCTTGATGCCAAGGGATAACAGGAAGGCATATGTGCTCTTTATCCTGCTATGGAGGACAAAAAGCATGTCAGGATATCTTAGGAGCTGTTGACGGTTAAGAATCGTTTGTGAACACATGCACATTAGGTATGCCCTGGGGGACCTTGTAGGTATACAGGCTCCTCAGCTCAGGCCCTAATGTTCCCTCAAGCACTGGAGCACAGCTGCAGTTTGTAGGATGCATTGTTCGTGCACACCAAAACTACATCTCAGAACCAAACCTGAGAGTAGAACAGGGCACAAGCAGCGCAGGGGAAGGAGTTGCTTTAAAACGGCCTGATTGTTCAAATGAAATCACCAGAGCAGGTACAGCGTGGAGCAGAAGAAACCATGCATCAATGGACAGACTGTCCTAAAGTCCTAGAGCTTAGCCTTTTTGCATGCATGGTCATTCTCCATATCCAATGAAGTCAATGAAAGCCTGCAATTAGTGGCAGCAGGCCCCAGGTTTCATGCTCAGTAAAAATACTCCTTTTGAGTAGCGTCTACCCATGCATAACTGATTCAAAGCAGCCGTGCCACAGATGAAATACTAGTTTGGGGAAGCAGACATGTCTTCACAGTATGCCAACAGCTATGAGTACAGTTATAGCACCTTGTTGACTAAACACTGATTAATGTAAAAGCAGATTTATAAGGTCATTTGCATGTTCCAACAGCCAAACGACCCTTGCAAATGAAAGAGGAGCTCAACTCTCCTTCCTAATCTTGCTAATTCACAGTTCACTGGGTACAAAGAAACCCAGACGTAGACATCCCTCACTCTAGGATTAAGTCTTTTAAAAATCAGCATAATTTACAGGAAAGGATGGATCAGGATTATGGATTCTAGTATAACAAAGCCAGTTTTGCATACTCTGACTAACACTTCCTTTCAGGAAAACCTTATTCAGAAGAAGATATAAATGCATATTTAAACCTAAGCATGCATTGAAATCTCATTGCAATTGGCATAAACCAGAGATAATTTAAGGGAGACAGATTCAGGCCTGAATTTTCATGCCTTCCTTAATTGAAACCAACAGGAGCCAAATTTAATAGGACTACTGGCCGTGAATTGGGACATTACTCTGTATTTCTGAACTCAGCATCGTCTGTTGTGTGCTTCAGGTTCTTACCACGTTTACTCTGGAGATCTTTCCTTGAACATGCAGCATAAGGGCTTATAAGCACCAATTAATAGATAAGTACAGGAAATGACAGATGGCTTAATTTAGAAATAGGAAGTATTTAACATCCACAGACAGCAGCACTCAGGTTCTGTTCAGCTGTCACTCGACATCATTGCTTTCTGCATTCATACTGTCTCACAGCTACCTATACCTGCATGTCTTAACTAGGTGACTTGCATATTGTTCATATTTATTTAACCTAAGGCAACTTTTAAACTAGTGGCAACTCAGGACGCTAATCGCGACTCAGATTTCTGCACCATGTCTCACCGAGTTTTCAACCCCTGTCAGCGCTTTGCCATTCAAGGCAGGATTTTTTCGTGTTACATAGTAACTCAAAATCAAGTGGGAGCAAGCACAGCTTCAAGACAGTCCTTTCATATTGATCCTTAATCACTTCCTCAGAGGAATACTGGCAATCATTTTGTTTCAGGTCACCATAAACCCTTATTTGCTAGATAATAGGACTTTGTGCACAAAGCAATGGCTCGCCTGTGAAGACGTTAATTGAAGCTTTGGAAACACAGGCATCCCCAGGCATTCTCAAAATGCCTCTCTCTAGTCCTTATAACAGTTTACAACATGACATTTGCGGAAAATTGCTAAATGACTCCAGACAAAAATAATCCTTTTCAAAAACTAGCATATAAGCATTAATAAAAGGTCTGAATTTGATGCTCAAAGTGTAGCAGGTTTCTGCTGAAATTAAAACCAAGACATGCAAATTCTAATTTGCTTTCAAGTATGAATCATGGCATTTGACAGGCATTTCACCTTTCTCTTCCATATGTTACAAGTCTCAAAATAAATATCTGCATTTTCAAATTGTGATAAATTAAAAAACCGCAACCAACTCAAGATAAGTATAGACCTCGATCCAGGTTTTTTGTATCCCTGTATTATGGAGAGGCAGGATCTGGGTTTCAGTTTGTAAAGCAATTCAATTACATAGTAGCATCTAGTCCTCCTGCTTCCAAGAAAACAACCAACTCATTTTAAGATTTATTCCTTTCATCAGCCTACTAAAGGCAATATTTTGGTATTCGGTACACTACTTCACCTTAGAGGTTTCCTCAAGATTTGATGGAGAGTTGGTTATGAGACAGATAGTGAACTAGGAACAGTGTTCAGTGAATGACACATGCTATAGGATATTTTTCTGTTTCTGTTTTCATATTGCTTTCTTTTTATTTCTCTTACCAAATGGTAAAGCTGTGAACAGAGGGACTTGTATTTGCAAATACATATTTACAGGCAAAGGAATATATATTAGAAAGGCAACAGACAGTTTTCAGGTCACTTTAGCTTGGATATGCCTAGAAACAAATTTACTGCTAAAGCTAACTCATGAAGAAAACTTCCTTTCAACTAGATTCCTGATACCAGTTTTCTTAAAAGTTTGATATAATCACTGCCCATAGCACTGTAATAAATAAACTTAGAAATGGTTAAAACATTTCAGGAGGCTGAATTAATGGTTGTTGACAAAGCACTTGCATAGACTTGCATGATTCTGTCATAGACGAGAGCACTCAAACTACAAGGAGTGCCATGAAGTCCATTAAAAACTTAAAACTGACTTAATCTGAAGCAAATATTGATAGTAAATGACATTACTGAGAGTCCACATGGAAGAAGGAACAAAGGTGAAAGAAATGGATTTAGTATCTTCTACTTGTCACCTTGCAAATCAGAAGGGTGACTAAATTCTCAAGGGAAAAACTGTCATTTTCATCACATGGAGAAGGAGGAGGAGCACAGATGATTACCCTGCTGCCTGCTCCTAGCTCTTTTTAGCCAAATGACCTCCTCAGCTTGCTTCACTGACATGCTAGGTTTGCAAGACTTGCACCTCCCCAGATGCCGGTTCACCCACAGTCCTGGGGTGGGACGGGAGGAATTCCTGGTGGGGTAGGGTCAGCTGTGGCACACATGGCTGCATGACAGCTCCAACAATGGACAGTCTGTCATTGCTCATACAGTCAAAGAGAACAACAAACTTGCCCCATAGACTTGCTTTTTATGCATTCAGAGATACCTTCCTATTAAAATTGTAACATTCCTGCAAATTTTCCTGCTTGTTAGAAAAAGATGCCCATGTTGGAATTGTTACAACAGATTACTGGAGACACTAAGACCTTGTCACTGTTTCCCAAGCAAGCCGAAGGACTTCCAAAACATGGGTACTGTTTTCAATAGAAGAGCATGGATAAAATTAATGTGAATTTTAAACTTTTCATTTTAGTCTGGTAAGCTGAGACCACAATGGTGTTCAACAGTGTGACACTAGGGGAAACAGAGGAACGCTGCCGAGTGAACTGGTCAAAGATACTGCTAAAACAAAATATTATGAATTTTTTACCCTTCTGAAATGGATTTGGAATTGATTTGGAATTTAATTATGTGCAGAAAGCACTGTGATTGACTTCTATTGTGAGAAGTACTGAGTTTTGTTGACCAAAGGACATAGGTGGAGAAAAGAAAGTCAATTGTATCTGAAAATAAATATACTAAAATTGCACAAAATTAATCGCAAATCACAAATTCACCAAAAATACAATTTTTGGTTTAGTGAAACTACATGCAAAACTGGGTTAATGATGTTGTCTAGTTTGGGCTGAAAAAAATAGGTAAATGCAAGGCTTTAACCATTTATTTTAAAGTGGCATTTTTTCTTCACCATTTGCTTAAAGTTTATTATAATAAGCCATGCCCCCCCCCCAAATAAGAAATCCCCTCCCCCCCCAAAAAAAAAATCCAAAGCTTTCATCATTCTGGAACAATGAGTTAGTGCTGTTGTGATGATTTCTTCTTTATCTTCAAGTCAACATCAAACATTTTTAAGTCTTATTTTCTAAGGAGTGTGAATTACATAATAGGATATTTTTGTGTACCAATATTTTGGATAAAATCACATATCGCTGCATATAGCACAAGTTTTAGTACACTGATAAAAGGAAAGAATTTGAAAATGACTGTCCTGTATTTCAGGGGATGGGGTAACACCACTAAATATTACTATAAACTGAACCCCAGATCTCGTCCCTCTATAACATGGAATACAAAGAGCCTGGATGAAGATCTACCTTTGAAACCTGTGTCTGGTACCCTTTTCAGCTGCGCTGGGGATGTAACAGTTCCATCGCTGCTGATAGTCTGACTCAGAAGAAAGACTGAAAAGAATGGTTCACTAAGTGAGTGCGGGCACAACTCAGTTTCCATTACCTCTGTCTGGCCTGTTACAGCAGAAACTCTTTCCACATTTCCAGTCTTTACTTTTATCAAAAACCTCACTCATCAGAACTGTGGCTTCAGCATTTAGCATGGAGTTTTCTGAAATCCTGTATTCAACACCTCTGCTGGGAAGATAACATAAATGAAGAATCAGAACAGACTAGCATTTCACAGGGAAACCTGCAGTCAGGCAAAGGAGCTAACAAACTAGGTATGACACAACAGGAATGCAAGCATATTGAGAGCTGTTAATTTTCACTTCTGTTTCTGGTAGTCACACTGGTAAATGACTCATTTCAGCCATTCTTGATGCCTTCCATGGAACATTGACCAGGAATGAGAAGTGCTATCTTTGGCAGGCACTCCTGGGGAAGCAGAAGTGAAAATCCCAGAGTCTTTCCATGCAAAGAATTAAAACTTTGATCAGGGTATTGTAAAAGTACTTCCAATCTGGAGTGACTCAGTCTTTGGACAACACGTGTAGGCAGCTGACTAATATCAATCAGGTACGAAGAACTCAGAAACACATATTTGATTGAAAATGAAAGTCCTGATTAAATGTAAAGCTTAGTCCTAAACCAGAAAGTCCTAAACCAGAAATGAACTGCCTAAGTAATTTTGAAAAATTCCCCCCGCTACTGAGTCACGGGCACTTTATTGCTTTTACTCTTTAATTTGTTGGGAGATTGAAAGAAGCCTTCTTAGTACTGCCATGACAGTGCATTTAAATTGGTTGTCAACAATGCCACTTTCATTCTGAAGCAAATTTGTATGCTATTTGTAGTTGCTCAACACATAGCAATTTTAAAACTCTAACCCATGCTTCCATATTCCCAAGGAAAAAAAAAATCACACAAACCACCCACATATTTCTCAGATAAAAACAAAATAAACAAAGCAAAAACTTCTGGAATTTATTTTCTTTGGAAATGTAAATCTCTGAGACAGGCAGTAAATTCAAGTGCTCAAGGATATTTCCAGCTGAGTATTTTTTAATTGCAGAAATAATGCTCTTCACAATTTCCATAAAGAGATCATATTTCAGAAAGGATAATCAAGAAATTTGTTGTGGTTGGCCAATCCAAATTAGCTGTTGTCTGCAAACCCACACAAATTTATAGAATGAGAATGATTGAAACCTTGGGCATGTTTGGCAATTCCCAATTTAGTCTATCAAGAGAATATATTTGCAGAAATACTTTGATCCCAATGAAGTAAAATTTTCTTAACAGAGAAGTGCTTCATCCAAAGTGTTTAAGACAGTCCTATTAAGACATTTCATCTAACTGTTTCCTAGGATCACAGGAACAATAATCTTTTTTAAATCAAACCAGAACAGTTTTATTACAGGTTTTTAACATTCAGAAGAACTTACTAAGGAATAAAAAAAAAAACCTTGAGGAAAAAATGAGCAGCTTTTATTTTCAACAGATTAACTTTTCAAAACAGAAGGGTCATCAAAGAAAGAGAAAACACTGTTCTACACAGAACAGAAATAGTTCAAGCTACTGTTATAGTTTCAGTTCTGTTTGCTGTGTTTTTAACTCAAAATAAATAATTCAAAGTAACCTGCAATAGTAAATAATTGAAACTTCATTCTACAGCTGATTGACTGTTAGAGGAGACACAGCTGTGCTGGAAACATCTTATTAATCTGATATTCTATGTTTGCAATGCTTAAAAAGATATAGAACCATCATTTATTTTACCTTTTTCTGGGAGATGGATTTGTGCTTTTTTTAAAAAAGTGAGAAAAGCTATTTAATTTAGTAAAATAGTGGCGCACAATATTTTTATGCCATCTGTAACATTTAGCAAAGGATGGAAAAGTTTCCGTTTCTAGCAGTGAGAACTGCCATAAAAACATAGAAAAAAGTCTACAGTGATTGATAGATTTTAGGAGTGTTTAATGACTGTCACAATAATTCTTGAAAGTGAAAGTATAGATAGGGAACAAGATTAAACAGAAATGCCAGAAAAGGGACAAATTATGAGAAAACACTTTTTCCCAGGAATGTTATTAAATTAGTGTATTTTAGTGAGATATTTTAATATTGCTGGGAGTTGACTTTTTAAAAATTATATAAATGCTTTGAAATGTCATGTCATGACTCATTTAACTGACTTACAGATCTAAAAGTCTTCTGCTAGGAGATCTGCCTGATTTATCCAGATTAACTAGGTATTACTAGAATCTAGAAAAAAATGTGAAAAAACTCAAAATATATTTTTTCAAGAAAGACAGCTGTATTATGGTTAGCAGTGTATTTTCAGCACACACTGAAGTAATTAAACTTTTTCTGTTTCAAATTCTCATTTTATTTGCTTTGTTCTTTTACTATGAAACTATGAGATTTAATATACTAAGGAAGTTACCACAATCATGTTTTGGTTTTACCTTGTAGACTGACTCCTCCACTCCTACTCTGTTATTAATCATTATTTGAACTATTACAATATCCAGGAGACCTTGTCACAGGTCAGTAACCCCTTGTTTAGCAAAGCAAAAACATGCAAAGTAAAATATGTCCATGCAAGTGAACAAGTATGTGCCAAGAGATACACTTCAACACAGAGGGATCATGGAATAAAAGCAAGATTTCCAGTGTAATAGCCAGTGGTCTTAACAGCCTGACCACTCCCGAGACCAATAAAAAATCACAGAAAAATGTATCTCTAGGAAAACAGTGAAGTGGTTATTCACCAGGGGCTCCTCTCAAGGATGTCAGATGGTCCAGGAAACAGAATGAAGGTTTCTTCCCCCAACACATAAGAAGTGGTTGGTACATTAGTGAATTACTCAGAAGTAGAAAGAGGATGACTGACTGATAACGCCTAAGAGATGAGACTGTCATGAGATTGTTAGCACAGTGCAGGCTAGAAAAGCCCCAAAAGTGAAGGAAAAGTGATACTGAGGAAGCTGAACTCCCAGATGGATACAAGGGCAAGGCTGATGCCCCTGAAAATGGCGGAAGCCCCATTCATAAGAAAAGGAAATGAGATTACATTGGAGAAATTAAACAACTCAGCCTAACTTCAATATCCAGAATGATACTGCAGTGGGATAGTTGACAAACTATTTATAACCACCCAGCAAATAATACACTGGTAAGAAACAATCCATGTGAGTATGTCAAGAAGAAATAGTATCAAGCCAGCATAATTTCATGCCAGGTTATCTACTAGTTGAGACTGCCATTGGTGTGACATACGTTGACTGGAGCACGACTTTTCTAACCCAGTCCCCCACAACGTTCTCACAGACAAAGCTGGGAAACATGGTCTAGACGACAGAACTGTAGAATGGATGCAGACCCAGCTGAAAAATAAAATTCAAGGTACAAATGGTTTCCTGTCAACAAGTGAGACACATCAGTGTTGCAGGGTTCTCTCCACAGCCTGGTATTATCTCACTTTTTTCATTGCAGATTCTCTCCTCATCAGTGTGTGAGGTTATGCATGGAGCATCATGTCCCCTTTTGAGCAGAGGTTGTTAGTAAAGATGGGGGCAATTTTATGTTCAAAGGAAAGTAACATAAAACCTGAGTTTTAGAAAGCTGTCTCATGAGATGTGGTTGAAGAATCAGATGTCCAGATCTAGTAATGGAAAAATTCATCAGCCTTTTAAAATACACAGAAGAGGTTGGTTTTCTGTTGTCCATGAGTGATAGGATAAGAGGTCATCTGTGCAGCATTCCACATGGAATATCTGGTTGCACATCAGAAAAAGCACTCCAGCTGTACATTTAGAAAGCACTCAGATAGGTATCCTGGTGCCTTTATGGAAAATCATTTACTGTTCTGCAGCAGTAGAAGGGGTGTATTTGCACATGACAGAAGAGATGATGACTCAGAGAAGTAAACTGGTGGCAGACTACGTAAGAGGTATTGCTTTGTGGTTGAATAGAAAAGTTCATCACTCACAGATGCCATGAAGGAAGAATCTTCATGACATAGGCAAAAACCTAAAAGTGAGGTCACACTGGAAGTAGACATTAGTCCACAAGGCCTATGGGGTCACAATGATGGTCCATCAAGCTCAGCTCTGTGGTCTGTTCCTCATTTTTTTTCTCCCTTCCATCCAGTGTCCACAGTTGCTGGAGTAAGGAAATTTAGAGCAGATGTCCTTAACCCTGCCTGTCTATTTCCTAGGGTCTGTTTATCAACCTGCTGTCCACCAATATGTCCAATGCCTTTCTGAAAACCTGCCAATACTGTCTGCTCTTCACGGCCTCCTGTGGTAACAGTGAATTTCCACTAGTTCACTACTTGCTTTTATATGTTTTAAACTACTGCTCCCTATTTCCAGTCTTGTAGGACTTGGGGAATAAGAGTTTGGCATGCATTCACCTTATTAACCACATTCATGATGTTGTAAACTATGAGCATATCCCCACAGCTTTCTCCCCTCCAAACTGAAGACTTCCAGCCAATGTTTCCCTACAAATGGTGGCTACCTCAGCCATTTAGGCCTTACGCTACCTTCTGCTGTGTAACAGACTTGAATGACAGGCAGGATGGGAACACAACCAACCATTTCAGGTTTCACATTTCCCATGTAATTCTGTGCTTCAGATTAAATCTGCTAAGCAAAAATGGTGCCAAAGCCACACCCATAATGCCAATGGATGCAAACCTGTCTGCTCGTTCTGTTTAACCACGCTATTGCCTTGTAATTGCATGTCAGAGGAACACTTCACATAACCCATTTCAACACTGTCACTATTGTGGCTAAGCACTGGAAGTCGTTCACTTTTGGCCTTTTGTTTACAATACCAGTGGAGCCATCCCCCTAAACAACAAATTTCCATTTGTGTCCCTTCAATAAGACATGACAGGAGAGATCATTGCAGTATTACAACCTAATGGAGAATGACACCTGGCCAACGGGAGTGAAGCTAATGGGGCAACGGAACAGCCCTCCCCCATCAGTTTTGATTCAGACAGGAGAAGGAGCCAAATGAAATGGTTAACTCTTCTCTTGCATTCCCTGAACATTTAGGGTGGTTCTGTTCACAACTTCTGTTTTCATTGTAGTTTTACATTCAGCTTCATACACTACATATTTTCAGTTCTTTGGCAAGCAGTTCTGATATTACATCACGTGTGCCTTTGTGTGGTAAGTGACTGGCTCAGTACACAAGGGGTAAGACACCAGCATTCACTTATCTTAAAACTTAGGAGACTTCTTGCCTAATGAAAAGCAGTTCCCAAAATCTGGCACGAGACAAAAGCAGTAGGAGAAGAATAGCTAACTGCATTAACAAACACCTCACAAAATTACTGAAAGATTCACTCTGCTCTGTAAAGGGTCTGACAGTGAAAAGAGATCTCCTTACAATAGTGTACTGGGATGATGTTGACCACCCCTATGAAGAAACAAACTGAGAAGTTTAAAGCATCAGCTCTAATATTTTACTAAGAAAAAGGTAAATAGTAAGAGCATGTGTATGTGTCACCATGGTTATGGAGCACCCCATAAAAGCATGGGTCTATAGGGACAGCTGGCTCCGAGTACTGACAGGGCTCTGGCTTTCTCGATTAGCGTCACAGTCAGATCTATCTCATATCTTGGGGGAGTAGACTGCACTGCTGTGTGTATCCCTGTTAGAAGCGGGAGTTTAACCTACAAGTGGTGGTGTATGTTTTCTTTCTATCCCATATCGTGATGATAACTGTAGCAGAGCAGTTCTGTGATGGCTGCACGCACAGCCATGACATCAACTTTTATCTCTCTTGTCCTTTGATGAATGACAGATGAATACAACAGACTGTCCCTTCGCAGCAGTAGCAGCTTATAAATGACATTAAAAGTCTACCAGAATATCAAGTGTCCACCTCTCAAAAACACTACATTGGATGCAATTAACTGACTCCATTGTACTTAGGATAATCTAGTACATACACATGTGGCAGGTTTACTCCTAATGTACAGGACTGCCTCTTCAAAGTATCTGAAATAGTTTGTTGGGTTTTTTTAATTTCCAACATCACAAGTTTGTGCCAGTTCCTAAGGGTTGAAAGTATTTGAATCCCATCCTCATGGTGAAATACCTACAGCTGTGAAGATGAATGAGCAAGCAAAGGACTCAAATGGACTGACAAGGATTAAGCCATTAGAGTCTTACACAGTTCTAAAATAAGTGGGAAATAATTTTCTGTCTTCAGAGGTGGCAGGCAGTTATTAAGTTCTTCAGTTCTGAGGATGCTTTAGAAGCCCGGAGGTCATGCACAGTATCTAGGCTAAAATAAACCAGGGAATAACGTAATGTTTGCAACTACTTACAGGCAAATTTAAAAGAACTTCTCAGTGATCAGGCATTAAGGAATGTCTAACACCACAGGAATATAGAGAGAATCAATGAATTTTTTTCATTCGCCTATTAATTTAAAGAAAGAAAAATAATGTTATTTCTGGCATAAGGTACTTAATTGTGAATTATTTCAAAGGTGAAAGGAAGGCAGGTAGAAGGAAGCCCAATTATGATGCTGCACAGCAGCTGCAAGGTTTTAAACAGTATGACAGCTCTAAGCTTAAAAAATTATTAATTTCAACAGTAAATTGCCAGTTGTGTCCACAAAACCAGAAGCTGTAACAATTATTAGCAATTATTTCATCCAACATTTAGGGAGGATGAAATACAGAAAGACAATCTGCTGTCCTGCTGTCCTAATGTTCTGCGTACATTATTTTTACTGACCACGTCTTACGGAATTTTCTAATGATAAAATGTTTGCCCTTGCAAGCACACTAAACTATTACAAAGCAATTTTTGTTTTAGCTTAAGATACAGCACTTCACAGCTATCATCAATCTTCACATAAATGTATTTTAGCCACTCTGCATATCCTCTGAGTTATGTGTATCTATATATAACCAATAACACTGATGGAAAGACACATAACTGTAAACCAAAAATGATATATTTACAAAGATACATGAACATTTGTCAGATTTAATAGTTTCCAGTCTCTTGTCTGGCAGAGGCTTTTATTCTGTGAGAGCTGGTCTAAATATTCTCCTTATCTAATTAGCTCTTACACAGTAAGGGCTGTCATATACAAAGAGTCTTGTCATCTGTTTCATCAATGAAAACTGGCAATTTAGAAATATATGTCATTTGCTGAACCCTGTAAATGCATTTCCATGCTCACATTCATAAAGATGCACTACATGAAACAAACACTGAAGCAGTAGTGAAAGGAAACCATGAACAGAGTCCTTATCCAAGGTTCATCCAGGTCAGCTGAAAAACTCCCTTTGATTTTGACTCTATTGTTGTTTACAAGCATACACTCTTGAACTCCACTGCTATTCATACTGGGGGGAAAGAACTGGACAATAAGGGAAGTGTTAGGAAAGGATTTATATACCCAAATCAGGATCCAGTTGGAATTTTGGGTGGAGGGAGGTTGGATCAACTGCATATCTGAAAAAACGCATTTCCTGGAACTACCTAAACTTCACATTCTTACGTGCCTTGCAAGTTCCCACATACCTGGAACTGATGGCTGTGCCTGCCCCTGACTATCTAATTCTAAACATGCCTGAGCAACTTGGTGCTTATCTCAGGTCTAAGCCTAATCAACACTCAAAAATTATCAATTCCTCTGTCAGAATCCACTGCAACTGTATCTGTATTTGTAATTAAAATAGTATCACAGTACGGTGCAAGCACTGGTTTGCAACCATCCTTCCTCTTATCTGTTTGAAGGTATCCTGGTATGATTTTGACCCACATCCACTAAAACTATCTTTGAGACTGTCTTAGAGCAGATCACAGAGGATAGTTTGGGCCCAAAGCCATTTTCAGTAGGCAGTTCAGCAATAGCTATATAGTTTTATGGGGAACAGAAATAGGAAAAACACATCCAATTTCCACCTTTTTTTTTCCTGGGGAAATCTGAACACATACTTTCTTAGACTGTTCTGGATGGGCATACTGTGTATATTCTTCCTATGGGAATATGCCACTATGCGCAAGATTTAGTAGTGAGGTCACCTACTTGCCTATTCCAGAATCCTAGGTAATTCTTACAGTTTGTATGGACTGCTCAAAAGAGTAAAACAAAAAATGTGCACAAACTAAAATACCAGGACTCATTTTTATTACCCCCAAGTTGGATGCATGAAGGCTTGCTCACCTTTGATTCTTGTGTTCTTCTCTGCATGGAAGTCCAGCCCCACCATCAGACCAGGAGTGCACCTTTATCACTGTCACCATGGTTGGGACATGGGTGATCTGACACTGTAATGCAATACTGCAGCCACAAATCTTTGCAAGAGGCCAGTAAAAAGCCCAGATCCTTTACAATGCAGTAATGATACATTATAAATTGAGGAATTCTCAACATTTTGAAGGGCATTAGCCCTGATCACTTCTAGGATGTGGGAGGGGGGAAAAAAAGAGTGAACTGGTATCTATGTCTCACGAAAGCATCCCAGATCTCCACTGGGAAGCAGTACCTGCCTGCACATTCCGTGCACTGACGAACCGAGCCTTAAGGTAGAGCAACAAGGTGGCTAACTGTACATGCCATGACATTATTTTAAGCTTAAGTCTTCATTATTGACATTTTACAGACTGTGTCTAGTGACCAAGTTAGAACTATATAGACTGGATGAGACAACAGTTGAATGGGAAAAAAACTGCTTGGATGGTCAGGCTCAAAGGTTAGCAGTTAATGGGTCATATGCTACCTGGATGCCTGTAGCAAGTACACTGCTGCCTGGCTTTGTAGCAGGACCTGTCCTGTTCAACATCTCTCTGGAGGAGGTAACGGAGCGCACTCCCATCAGACTGCAGACGATACCAAATGGGGAGCAACAGACTCAAGGGTAGATCTGTCATTCAAAGGGACCTAGACAGGCTGGAGGAACAGGCTGACAGGCACGTTATGACATTTGATGATTATCCATGCAAAGTCCTGCACCTGGAGGTCTCAACAGACAGCAAGCTGAACATGAGCCAGCAGCGTGCTCTGGCAACCAGGAAGGCCAACAGTACTGTGGGCTGTACTAAGCACAGACAGAAGATCCAAGGAAGTGGTTATCAACTTTCTACTTGGCACTTGTTAGATCATATCTGGAATACTGCATACACTTCCAAGTTCTTAACCAAAAAAAATAAAAAATAAAAGTATTAACTGCAGCAAGTTCAACAGAGAGCCATCAAGACAGTAGGAGGACAAGACAATGAATATAAACTGAAACAAAAGAGTATCTGACAGGATATAAGAACTTTTTCACCATGAGGACAGTCGAACATTGGACAGGATGCCCATAGAGGTTGTACTGTCTCCATTCTTGCAGATTTTCCAGATTCAACTGAAGAAAGCCCTGAGACACCTGAGTTGATCTCCCAGTCTACACTATTTTAAGATGTTGGACCACAGACCTCCTGACATCTCCAACCTCAGCTAAGCTGTGATTCTTTGATTCTATGACTTCTAATTACTTTAGAGCTAAAGTTTTACAATATAATTTTGTGGGCTTTAATGACACAATTCAGCATTCTTCTGGTTACTTTTGGGTCATGCAGTTTGAATTAGAATCATCTTATTGTTCCAAGACTCAGCTGAATTGTTCTTTTCACAAAGAAGACTGGAAGTGCTAATCGAGTTGATGTGTTATGAATTGTCAGTTTGGATATCTCAGCCGTCACAGTCATGTTGAAATAAATTACATGCATTATTAGAGGATGAATATCATCACACCCATGTTATAACTAAGGAAGTCTCCACAGAGAAGACTTAATTTTCTCATTTTCCTGAAGAAAATGAGCTGTATTCCCATATCACAAAACATGAATTTTAAACGACTAGCCCAATTTATCAAACTTAAATACTTAAAGGGTGGTTTGAAAGAATTTAGGAATATGTTCTTAGGAATTCTGGCATATTTTTAAGGTAGTAAACCAAGATAACATTAGCAGATATATTTATGTAGATAATTTATGTCACCTAAAAATGAGCACCTGGTGAATAAAAAGACAAGTCTTTTCCCAACGCAAATCTGACAGACATCATGACATCTAGGCAATAAACATATTTAAGTATTTCGTTACAGAATTCAATACGAAAACACTCATTGTTTGCCATGTGAACAAAACTGTGTCCAAGGTAATCACTTTCTTAACTGTGATGTTACTTACATTATTTATCTATGAGAAAAGAAGCAGGGCTAGCAATACAAAATAGCTTCTCCACAACTTTGCAATTAGGCAGATTATTCAACCAGTATTACCACCAGACAAGTGCCCAATAAAAATACCAAATGCAAAAGTGTCAACAGGAGAGTCTGTGTTGGACTTCTGTGGTGAAAGAAGAACTGTCCTCATGGCTTGTTCAGCTGCAGATTTCAGGGTACATGCTGTGGATCTAGTCTGCAGAGCACTCTGAGAGTTGTGTGTTGCAAGCAGAAACAAGACCTTACAGGTACAAGGTTAAAAAACCATAAATTACACTGTTTGACCACAGCAAGCAAGCAGTCAATTCTCAGGTCTAAATGAGGGAGCCTGGCTATCCTACACAAAATGTTTGTAACAGCAAGCTGACATTAAACAAAGGAACACCTTAAATAGAGGGCAGTAAAGAGACTTGTTTAACATTCCTTCTTTTCTTTAAAAGACAGAGACAGGGAAGAAAAGATAATGTCAGCTAAGGTAGCAGCAGATGAGACCAAATAATTGCAGATGGTTGAATGCAGAGGCTGCAGGATGTACTTCACCATCAAGTGGGTACTTGATAGGAGCTATTTATGTATGAAGTGTTGCCTGAGAGAACCCACAGGAAAAAAAGTGCCTAAGCACTAGAGATGCAGCTGGAAATCATGACGGAATTCAGGCAAGATCTGAGGACAGGATGAAGGGAGAAAGATGGTTTGGCAAAGAAGAGTACCTGATGGCCGTGGCTGAATACCATCATAAGGAAGAAGAGGCAGGCATTGAGGAGAGAATAAAAAAATAATAAAAAGCTGGAGAATGTGTTTGTTGCTCCAGAAGACAAAGATAAGACAAAGGAAGAAACAGAAGATGGATTAACAAGGGGAAGGAAGAACTAGTGTGCCAAGAATTGCAGACAGAGATACTGGAAGACTGGAAAAATAGTTTGGAAAAGGATTATACATTGAAGACTGTGCCAAAGAATTAAAAAAAAAAAAGGGGGGGGGGGGGAAGGGGGGGGGGGGGAGAAGTGGAGCAAAGATCTACACCAACAGCACAAAAAGGCAGTTTAAGTTCTCACTGGCCACATCTACATTAGTGTTTCATTTTAAAGCAGTAAAACAGTTTTGAAAGAAATCTATTGAATATTTCCACTTAGTGTATGTCAGTTTTGTTGATGAAGCTGCTTGATTTTCTCTTTTAGAAGAAAACTACCAGAAGTTGTGCTCTAAGTGTAAATGAAAGTCATGTCTGCCCCTGAAAAGGATCTAAAGGTCCAATCCAAACAGTGGGCTGCACTGTCACAAAGTTCTACCCCACATGAATGAGTATCAAAAAGCTCCTAAACCATCAAGTATTTCTGCCACAACCTGAGGTCCTTCAGGTGCTACAAAATGAACCAAATGCTGTGCATCTGCTGCCATATCTGTCATCAAACGTCAGACCCTGAATCTTTAGAATCTCTAGCATTCCTTCCTTCTCCATCTTCTCTAGTACTAGCTTGGAAACCTCTAGTTAACGTTCCTACATTAGTTGCTGTCCATCCAACCTTTCTGATCCCTTCATGGACAACCTCGTTGTTTTTGGTTTTTTTTCATCTTTTCCTATTGGTCTTTATCCCTTTTGCAATGATGAGGAGCCAAATTCCAGAAGATCCAGCCAGGTGCAAATCATCCTGTGCCATGAAAGGGCTGAAAGCTTCTCCAGTAGCAGGCTAAGCACTAGCAGTCTCAGAAGGCTGCATCATGATTGATGCATGAAGAGGACAGATGAGCCAAATAACCTTAAATTTGAAAGGACAAAAATCATTATTGAAGAGCAAGGGCAACAACCATTCTTTCGGCGCAGCATGGCAGGAGTGGCCCTGTTCTGGAGAGCTTGAATAGGTCTCCTGGTGAGAAGTATCATTGAGTATGTTGCCCAGCTGGACTTACGTGCTCTGGGATACAGGACAATACAGCTGTGAGCACACTCCCCAGTGCCACTCTTGGATCCCATCCATAGATCCCACAGAAGATCACTACAAAAGCATAAACGGGAGTAACTCTCATGCTTGTTTCTAGTGCTTCCGTCTCAGCAAATCTCAGTGTCAGTGCTCTGGGGTCCAGCCTGGGTCAGTATACTGTTTTTTGGTACAGGTCATTACAATGGAATGGGGATTACATGAGGTTTCTGGCACATGGGTCATGATTGAGAAGAGGTGATGTATGTTACGAAGGCTGTTTTGCCTTTAAACATAGACTGAGGTTATGATTTGTGGGTAAACTCCACTATGCAACAGCTAGCTACATCAGAAGCTCCCCCACCTAGTCCCAGCCTGTACAAGTGTGTGTGCCAGCGAGTGTCCAACTGTGCAGGCAGCATGCCATAATATAACCTGGTCAGAGTCTCATACAGAGGCTTCTGCTCCATGGGGTCTTCCTTTCCTTCAGTGTGGTGCTTTATATCCTGATGGTACGGGGATACTGTCAATACGACAGTAATCGTGGGGATCCCATCTCTGCCTGACCAACGGGATGAACAGAGCACTTTTTCTTCTACATGGCACACAAGTTATGTAGGAGCTGTAGTAAACTGACAAATTTCCCCTGCGCCCCTCCCTACCCCTCCATATCTCATGCAATGAAAATTACTGTGACCAGTGCGGAGGGGGAGCAGTGCTTCCACAGTTCTGAGGTCTCCTACCTCGTGGTGCATCCTGTAGATGCTACAGCATGACTGGCCAAGAGTCTGTAGGAAGGGTGTCAAGTACAGAACTGCCTTCCTTCCTGACTGGTGAGTAGCCTGCAGATAAGGGATCAGGAATGGGTGGTGGGTCCTGCAGGAGGGAGAGGACTCGGTTCTCTGTCCCTTTTGCTGACATGCTGCACAGTCTGATGGGGCCCTAATCCAGAGAATGGCACACCATTCAGCACCCCGGGTATAGGGATGGAGGAAAACTTGTGCACAGACAGGAATACCAGATAGCTGGTGCGTGGTGGCTATGGAGAGCTAGTCCAGAGTGTTGTGCAGAGTCCCTGTAGCACACAAGCTTGGCTGTTCCTCAGTTTGGACAGGCAGTCTGGCAGGAGCAGTGTCACAGCAAACACCTACAGGGACATCTCTGCTGTGCTCAGGCCTCAGCGGCTGCCCCAGGGCTCTTGGAGCAGCAGGAGGCTCTGGCACACTCTCCATTCTGTGCACGATATAAATCAACATGAGGGAGTGATATCCCTCTAGGAGCCTCCTTCCACTCTCACTGCTTACACCAACTGTCCACCCGGCTGTTCTCCACCTGCCTCCAGTCTTGATGATCAAGTGCTAGAGCAGAAGGCCAGTTTTGGCCAAGGGACCAGAATAACCTTAGGCTGGAGTGAAATCCCAAAATGTGCATAAAGATGTGACAAACATAAGCATCAATACTTTGATCTGCTGATTTATTCCTGTTGAACCAAATTACTTGCTAATACAGACACAGATAACAACACAAGAACCGACAGGTCTCTTGCTACAGCGGATACAGGAAATGGAGGGCCAGGTTCGCTGTGTGTCAGAAACCAAGATAAAAAATGGGGGCTTTTCAGAGAAACAAATAATTCCTATAGCTGCAAAACATATCTGGTAGGAAAAACAGCTGTAACTGCTGTTCTTCAGAACACATTAAAAAGATACTGTCCGTATCTGTTTGTTTAGACAGAAAGAAAACACAAATCTACACCTGTATGCTCTGCAAACATAAACCAGAATGGAAGTCAACACAGTTATATGGATATACATATATTGTCTAGTTTCAGCAATCCCATCAGGACCAGGTATAAATATGGAAGATCTTTTCCACAAACTTGTTGGGAGGTGATCAAATCAATTTTTGTGACAGTATCGGGGAGAAATAAAGGGTGTGTGGATGAAGGAAAGTCAGGGTTGGCAGAGAGTACTGAAATGCCAGCTGTAATTATAAAAGTAAAAAACAATTTTCACATGCATTTCAGAGTTTAGTCACAGAGCTAAGTACATCTTTATTTTATAAGCGTCCCTATTATCAGGCTGTACAAAGTGCCATGAAATTAACAGTCAAATATGGGCCTTAATCCTGACATAAATAACATTCCCACAGACAGTACTGGGAAATTTGTCAGAAAAGTGTGTTCAGAACTTGACCTCTAAAAATGAATACAGAGTTGGTGGGTCCCTAATTACAATATCTCATTTAGCTACAACAGTAAGGCAACTGAAGCAGTAAGAAGTAAAAGGAAGTCAGTTGTTGCCAGATGGCTCAGTCTTTGCAGCCATTACGCACAGAAGTAATATTTGCTCACACAAGAAGGTCCACAGTATTCACTGGAGTGTTACACCAAGTATTAGAGAAATTCAAGTTTCATGATAAATCTTTCAAAAAACAAGTCATGGCAGAAAAGCAATCTATTTTTCCAAGCACACAGTTTTTGGGGTTAAATTTACTACTTTTCACTGAAGTCATAACGGACAAATAATTTGTTTCAGCAACTTTAAATGTCCATGGTTAATTTATGATGCAGGAAAACTTTAAGTGTCCTTTTAAAATAAATAGCTAGCTCGCAATCTGTACTTGATGTAGCATTAGACTATGTCCTTCCAATTCATCATCAACACAAGTTCACTAAAACATGGGTGTTCAGTCAAATACTATTTTAACTATTGTCAAATGGGGTTTTATACTTTGTAAGACAGAAATACTGAAGAATGGGATCCTTTTTGGCACATCGTTCATTATCGTTTGCTATATCCTACACTTTATTTTCAAAAGAAAAATATCAGAGGCTTACGATATTACCCATTAAATCACATTAATAATGGACATACAGAAAATCATGGCACCTCTGTTGCATGGACACCTTCTGAGGTTCTGACACCAAAGAAACTAAGGCCAAGTAGTCAAAGCAACTGTAATTAATTAAGAAAGTATACACGCAGAGGAAGGCTTTATTATCTTATTTGTCCTAGAAAATTAATTATGTGTATTCAATTGAACTGTAACCACGGTGCTGTCATTCCACGAGCAGTAAAAAAAACCAGAGCAACCCAGGAGTACCGCAGTTCAGTAATTACAAATTCAAGGCACAGTTCTTTCTCATTATGTTTGAACATGCAGTAAATTTGGGTTTTAGGCATGATGTCACATTCTTGCTTCTCTTTTAGGGAAAACTATCCAATTCAGCATCAGTATAAAAGGAAAGAACAAATTCTGTTCTCTTTAGTGAGATGTGAATATCATAATGTAATTGAAGTATTAACTGCTGAATTCATTCAAATGAAATGCAATTCATTAGACACAAGAATGTCTCCCAGTGTAGTAGAATGGCTGCATACTTGAAACAGGAAAAGACCGGAAATGCAAAAAATACCATTCCAAAGCTTCTTCAGCCCTATTGCTCATCAGGTATTTTACTGTCTTGCTTACAGTGGAACTTAGAGCATACCATTACAGTTAGGCTACAAACAGAGATTCTGCAGTAGTACAATCAGAATTCAGCAGTATTGCATTTTGTCCTGATGCCTACATGATTGCTAGAGGAAGATATTTTATTTACACAGCTGTAATGTGTTTTATAAACAGGTTGATTCTGACTTTCTGAAAGTTTATGAAAGATTACTCTAAAGGAAAAAAAAAAGAAAAGCATAAATAGAAATTCCCACGTGTTTGACTTCTTGCCACGTTTACAGATAAGACCACAAACTACTGCTTTTGTCTAGTTTCTCTAGAAAAGAGACAAAGCTTTTTAACGACAAGCAGCCCAAGAGGTTCCTATCTAAGCATGGCTGCACCAACCACTGCTTTGTAATCGCAAAGTAATATGACCGGTCCCAAAGCTGCATGACTGGTCCCCACTACCATATTAATACATCTATGTTAAACATTATCTAGTACTTTAAAAAAAAAAAAAATTAAGCAAAGTTCATTTAAAAAGCAGAGGCAGCTTCTCCATCCCTTTTACAATGGCACTGGCAAGACAGATACTGCCTGTCATCGCTTCTGTTGTCAACACAGGTCCTAGTGGAATAGCAGGATTTTAATCTCAAGCAGCATTTGTTTTCCTCAGATAACCACAAGCTTTATCAGAAATGCTTTCTCTTCATTATGCCTTACCAATAATGCTACACTGGACTTACCTCACAACAGCTTATGCACAAACAATGATCTGATCTAACAAAATCCCCAGTCATATTTGTTTAGCATATTGCATCAGCGGAAAGTTTTAACTCGATCTGTTAGCTGAAGGTCTTTTGGACTGCTGAGTCACACATGATTAATTCTAACAATATTTTAATTTCCTTCATGATTAGGTAACTAATGATTTGAAATGAGATTGGATGTTCTAAACTGAATCAGAATTAGTATTTTTTTCTTTGATGAATTAATTATAATTGATCTATGAAGTGGCACTCTCTAGGGGCCTGACTTTGCAGTGCTTACTGATGAGGCTAAATTCCCGTTGAAACCAATGAGCAATTTTCCTCAATAAGCACTGAAGGATCTGCCCTTAAGACTTAGAAAGTATAACTAGTGCTAGCTTTTGAGCTACTCTTAGAGCTCAAAACACTCCAGAGCTATAATCCTAAAAATACATTTGCTAAGAATTACAGCAGAATTTCTGAGTAATGTGTACATGGAGTTATCCCAAGAGTTTTATGTCCTTCCATGAATACAGTATTTTACTAGCAAATTAATCACAAGAAACTTGAGTTGGAAGTACGTGGGCAATATACTCCCAAAAGTCTTCTCCAAAACAACTGCAGCTACCCTATGCAGATGCAATTCAGTTAGTTCCATAAAACACATTCCTCTTAACCTTTTTCTTGTGATTCCTGGATGAGCTCTCACAATCTAGATTAAAAATATGACTGCTTTTGATGGTCTATGAAGGGATTCAAAGTCACACCAATGCAGCGTTTTGGTGTTTTCTTTGCTTGCTTCCCATTACTAAATAAAGCTATTTTTCTAGAGCAAATGGATAAATGCTATTTTTCCCAACAATATAATTTTAAAACCTTCAGTTTTGTGCTTGCAATATTGTGTATTGTGTAACTTATTTTCTGGGTTTTTTTTAATCAACTTGTTGGCCTTTCAAGATCCTCCCCTTTATAGACTTATTATCAAGAACCAAGTCTCTCAAAAATTAACATGTTTTAGAACCATTTTGCAGAGAATTCCGTATTGCTTTTTAAGGCAATTTGGCAAGTATTTTTTAATAAAAAAATCCTAAACAGAAGTGGCTGCACTTTTAATATCCCGATTTGAGGACAACTTTAAAAGGCAGTTTATCAGATATTAGTATATCTTCAATTTTGAACCAGCTGTTGTAGTAAATATGCACATGAGTTATAGCACCTGTCATTTTCTGATGTCATTAGGTTGCTATGTAAGAATTTGAATGGACTTTTCTCCATTGGCATCAGTGAGTGTTGAATCAGCCATACAGCCTCAGCCCTCTGAGAGCTGAGGTTCAGCAGGCTGAGAATGACCCCTGATGACTGAACACAACTTTAAGTTTCAAAGCTTTAAGAGATTTCAGCTTTTACAGGATTTTGCAAGGAGAGAAACAAGGTTTGCACTAACATTTCATAAAGGTATCTCAAGGAGTTTTAGAAGAAGATGGAGTATCTGCTAATTCTCTGCAAAAAGCATTTACTTCAATAGTGACCTTGAAAACAAAGAGTATCTCCCTATTGAGCTGAAGCGGGAAAGCACTTGAAGCTGAAAAAACCCTAACTTCCTGAACTGTCAATATTTTGTGTAAAATTAAACATCTGGAAATTTTATGAAGAATGAACATGATTCCTGGTGTTCATTATGTAGCCAAGTATTTCTCCTTATTTTCAGAAAAAATACAGTTATTACTGTTCATTTCTACAGAAACACCTATCACACAGGAGTACATGGCTGTGTAACCACTGCTAGGGTGATAAATTTATGATGATATTACAGTATGAAATCCAGCAGCATATTTAAGACAGATATTCTGTGATAAAAATAATCTGATATTACATCACATCCAGAAAACCCTCTGGAAACTGCAGAGCTGAGCCCACAAAGGACTCAAGTTTTGTTATGTTACTGTCCTCTTTTTTGGAGCAGCATAACTTCAGTTCAGTCTCTGAAGATATTTAAGAATCTTTTATTGTATCACTCTGGATGGTGCTGGTTGATTGCCACCTTGCAGCAAGTGATGCACACACAGAAAAATCTTTTGTTTCTTTACTTGTGGAAGGAAGAGATTTATTTTTATGCTCTTTTCCCTAATAGAACAGACACTATACCCAAATAAAACAGATTATCAAGGAGCAAAAACTTGCTAGAGTAACCATTTAAAGCCAGATTTTACTAGTTTTCCATGTTACATTAATACCATCATCTTCCTTCTGAAGCTAGTGACACTTGCACAAAGGGGCACAAATGTGTTCTTGGCCAAGAACATAAACACAAGTTTAAAAATGAATCCTGAGTAGTAAATGGTGTAAAAATTACCACCTGGCACAGGGTGAGCTCTGTAAACACCCTTGCCGGGAAGACATATAAGGAAATGTGAAAATGTCCTACTTAGATGCCATATAGATTAAGAAAGCTTGTACCACACCTACAGTTTCTCCCTAAGTAACATTATTGTGCTTTCTGCCACAAGATGAAAGCAGGCCTCCATTATCTGGATGTCTCCTTTGCTTAGGTTTCATGTGATTTAGGTATTATTCTGAGCAGTGATATTTAACATCTACAGTGTGAGCTGTGTTTTAATACTCCAAACATTCAGGCAATAGGTATCAGGCTCTGTAATCCAAATGTTAATTTGGTTTTCTGAAGAGCATCGGGATGAATTCTGATCAGCACTTCTGCATTAGCTTCTGAGCTGAGTTTTAATACCATATATGAAGATGAAAAAGCTGACCAAATGCAGAAACTACCAGCTGATTTAGAAGGCCAGTATTACAATGGGTAAATTATCTAAAATCAGATTTCTATTTTCAACCTTGTATTGTTGGCCTGAAAAATTGTCCAAGCATGAATAAAGTGTATTCTCCCAGAAGACTCTAGTCAGTTTGTTGAGTGAAGCTGGCTGAACAGTTGGATTTCTGATTTGTGAAAAAGTTCAGGAGGGGAGACAGGGAAGGTTATTTGGTTTCACTCTGAATCGGACCAAAATATTTTTTCCCCATTTTCCCATGAAATGGAAACGGAGAGAACAGTTCATTCTGACAATGCCAGCACGTGAAACTTCCTCACGGAAGTAACCTCACTACACCCAGCAGCTGCTCGGTGAAATCAACATTCCTGGTACTTTCACGCTTGCTAATCACCCACCTCAGCCCCGCCAGCAGCTGCAGGGTCTCCGCAGCCCTGCACCCCGCACCCCGCCGGCTCCCAGCCCACAGCCCTGCATCCCCCTCCTGGCCGCAGCGACACCCCAGCATCCCATCGCACAGCAGCTGGCCCCAAAGCCCCAGCTCCCACAGGTGTGCCCAGGGCTTTCAGACTCCAGACTATCGCGACTTCCAGCTCTTGGCTCTAGAGGAGAAAAATGGAGAGCCCTGGGGCTTGTTGTTTTCTCAGGGCCTCAGCTCTTGGGAGCCCTGGTCCACCACT
Organism: Falco punctatus; assembly: GCF_963210335.1. Lineage (NCBI taxonomy): Eukaryota > Metazoa > Chordata > Aves > Falconiformes > Falconidae > Falco > Falco punctatus. The sequence goes on from NC_137583.1 coordinate 76,863,622, forward strand.
GCTGGGTCAGATGGTCCAGTGCATCTGACTGAAAGTGTATTTAACATAATTGTTCACAAAGGAACATTTTTGATTCAGTGAAAAGGTATTAATTCCCAGGTGTCTGGCACTAACAGGTCATTCCTACTGAGCATGTAAAATAAGAGAAACTGCTGTGGCAGGCAGACCTCTTGCGCAGTCTCTGTAACTCCTACCCCCCTGTCTCACAGTGGACTCGTTTTCCCCGAAGGCAGATATCTAAATGGACATGGAGAAGAGAAATGGATCCTCCTCATTAATGCCTTAGCTGTGAAATAGACTTCCACTAAAGGCAATGGCTTTTCTGTGCAGGAGATTCCAGGATATGATTTATTCTGGCACAAAAAAATCTGCCTTACAGAAGTTAATGACAAAATTCCCATCAGTACAGCCCCTGATTTAGAATCACAGACTGCTGTATTTCATGGGGTGTTTAAGACTGAGTTTGGATTTACATTAACGACGCACTTAAAAAGAAGGATTTACATATACACATTGTAAAACAATACTACAATCATTCTTTTCTGAAGTACAGCCTACAGGAATAGAAAATTATTATTGGAACTTCTGAATGAGCACAATGCAAAATGTAGCACATTCGAAACACCAAGATTACATTTATACTACTAATCTGAACATGTTATAAAAACTTCCCCTGCACTAAGGCATGCAATAACCAGCATACATACTATTAAACTGTCTTCTCTTTGAAAACAGGGTACCCACAACCCAGCTGCCTATTGTCCACATCCCTGGCCCACGCTGGCTCCCACACTGCACCCAGCGATCCTTGGGAGACCTCTAAGCTGGCTGCGTACAAGAGTCTGCCAGAGACTGTTCCATCAGTTCTGAAGTATGAGGATATTGCAGCGATCAGGAATGTAGTCATAGAATCATAGAATCATTTAGGTTGAAAAAGTCATTTAAGAGCATTGAGTCCAACCATTACGCTAGCACTGCCAAATCCACCACTAAACCATCTTCCTATGTGCCACATCCAGGTCTGAGGTGTATCTACACCTAAAAAGCCTTAAAAGGTCTAAGTTGCTTGATTATCAGAACTGTATAATTACAAAGCAAGCATGCAATCTTTTTATCACACCAGAAAGCCACTGGAGTGCGGTATGTATAATCTAGGTGACTTACTAATGAGGGCGAGCCAAACGAGCCTTGTTTAAGTACAGCATGTTGACTAGGAGCCTTAATTTCAGTCTTTAAAGATTTTCCTGCCCTCTAAGGGCAATTACCCACAAAATACTAGATGCATGTTAGAATGACAGCAGGTCATAAATTTGTCTTCAAGTTTTTTTCCAAGGGAAATCATTATTTCACTGAAGTGTTTTGATTTTCCATTGGGAAATATCACGATTCCATTAGGAAAATCTACAATTTTCCTAATCTACAAAATCTACAAAAAATTTTTGTGGGGACACATAGGGGAAAAGAAGTATCATATTATTTCTGCTTTTAAAGTAAGGTAACATTTTTGTCTGATTTCTTTGACAATTTTCTGTAGCTGCCTGAGCTGTTGTAGTTTCATGTGAGCTGAGTTCACATTCCCCCTGTCCATATTTTCCTCTATGAGCTAATACCATTCAACAAATCATTTAGAAAATTTATTTGGGAATATCAAAATGCTTTGCAACTGCCTGCTGTTGACATTTCTTATTTGGGATCCTTCTGGACTTTTTGTTCCCTATAAACTTCTGGTTATATTCTAAATTAAAAAAATTTTCCACTATAGAAACTGATTGTTGAACAACTTCTGACCCCATTTTTCTTATCTTTCTGATGAAAAAAAAAGGCAATTGAGACTTCTTAAAATTATTTATTCTATTATGACACTGTACATTGTTTAAAGTCATGATTTCTACTACACATATGACACTTCAGAAAAGTCAATGATATGGTTCATGTTTCCAGCACAAGTGATTTTTTCTTTTTTGGTAACATCAATACCAATATTAAATTATATTGACTATAATTAGTACCGAAGCTTCAGCAAAATTTTCCCATATAATGTACAGATCATTAGGGGGGCAGACAAGAAGGCATCAAAATCGACAAAGGTGATCAAATTTTACTCACAGAACTTCGAACAGTCTATTGAGTACATGGTCACAAGTTTTCTCTCACCACAAGAAATAACCGACAGGCTTGATGTAATGAAATGATTTGTGTAAAGTGATAAAGTGAGTCAAGAAAACAATCTAAATCATGTTACTCTTAATCCAAATCAGATATGCTGGCATCCAGTATATTCACTTATGTCTATGTAAAAACACAGAGGTCATATGGAATTAATCAATTAATCAACAAATTAATTACAATTAATAATTACAAATAATAAAATAATTACAATTAATGAACAAATCAATAAATTAATCAAATTAATCAACCCCACACATTTAGCTAGTCATTAATGACAACTTGTAGGCTTTTATTGGACCCTATGACATACGCAATTCATCAAAGTCTTTTTTTTTTTTATATGCACTTTTACAAGGACACTAGCATGGGCCTGCACAGAAGACTTTTTGTCTGTGCTGTTCATGTCCATATATAAAAAGATGGAAAGAAAAATCTTTCACCATGGTAAATTCAGCAAGTTGTATTATTCATTATTAAGATGTGTTCATTTCAATGACACCACTATGTAGAATGCAAATCTTTTGTGACGCCTGCAGACTCCTTTAGTATTCTTGTCAGAGCAACATATATAATTACACAATAAAAACCATGATGATGATGAGGCACACAAGCTTTACACTAGTAACACTCATTAGAGACATCTGAGGCACAGGGCCTCTTTTGACTCCAATAATATTACACTCAGTACAAAATGTCAAAGATTGTGTAACCTGTTCCCTAGAGAATCTTCTTACAATCAGGATGTGTTAGACATTCTGCATCTATTAATTCTGTCTTTCTGTTTCTCATATTCTCCTTACACATTTTTCTTTTCATCAGTTCCTCTCTACAATGGGATTTTAGGAAACTATTGCCACACTTTCTTAATGCCATTTCAAAAAATTAGTTTGTAATAAATCACCCAGTCCAACTTGAATGTACATGCTACTATGGAGAATCTATCGTAATCAAAATAAATCTTACCTCCTGAGTTTGGTGAGAGGGAAAAGTAGTACTTATTATCAAACTGAAAATAAATAATTTAGTCAAACAAACAGCAAGTATAACTATAATACTAAACATGATAATTGCTTCTTCAGACAGTTGTATACAGAACTACTTAGCCTAGACCACTGCTCCTCTGTAAGTCATCAACGTTGGGCAAAAATCGCACAGTATTTTTTCTATATAGCCATTACACTAATAGCCAGTATTATATCACATTAAACATGCTTACATAGTCCTGATCTGGAATCCTAAACTACTTATCCCTTAATTATTCTATTACATAATATTAATCTATTAGGATGTTAATAATTTGTCTTAAGACTGAGTTTTGATACACAAGCAAAAGGAAGTTATGGATAATACAAAATGTTTTCATTCTAATTTTACTTATTTTAAGCTGGGATATGGTCAAGCCCCCCTTTCCCTGCTTACATTAATAACAAAATCATATTTTGCAAGGCTGATGATGTCACATTTAAGTAGTACAGAAACATGATTAGCGAAGTAACTTTGTAGAACATTTCCAGAAAATTGTTCACTCAAAATCCAGATGTGACAACAGTCACCAAAACATTATTCTCTAAGATATTTTTTCTTCTGGTAAGAATTACCATCAAAGTTATGTCCTTGCAAGTGGGAGGGCACAGATTACAAACAGGTTACAAAAGACACCAAAATATTCTAAGTGTATTTTTGTTACTTTGATTAAAACTGATCCTAAGAGGTCCATGTAAATTTGTTCGGTAATTAGACTGCAGTAACCAACGAACATTCTGGGTTTCTCACGATTTATAGCAGAAGAGTATAATGCAGTCTAGATGCAATACAATGCTGTACAGTGGAGGTAACAAGTAAGTGAAAAAAGAGAAAAGAGACTAGGAGAGAGAGACTGGAGTCAAGAAAATATAAGCTACACAGGGAGATTAGAAGTCCATGGAATAAAGTGGAACTATTAATATAGGCATATACATGAATATAACATGTATATGCATATATGGCAGACGACAGTCTAGAAAGATGTACTATGTTACACAGACACGCAGGGACTATTTGGTCATACAGCAGGCAACCTGTTCACATACATCCCTTCATTTGAAATAATGAAGTTAGCCAGTTATTTTCCAAGTTTCACCAGAGCCCCTAGTCAAGATGATCTGGTGCAAGACCTGAACTGGTTTGCTCTCTCGGCCAGCAAAGGATCACTAGGGTTCAAGCCCTTCCAGCCACACGAATTAGAGGACACCTTTATAACAAGAGACAGAACAGTTTCGTCTGGCAGATAAGAAAATTTAGTCCTGCATACATAAGCAGGGATCTCCAAACTTAAACTGACAGATTTCAGAAAGGCTGACTTCAAGAGGCTAATTATAATTTCTACAAGTTTTGTTAACATGAAACTCAAAAAGTACTTTTTGTACAGCTGCATACCATTTGAACACAAATGCAAAGTGATCTTGTAATGCCCATGTTGTTTCTAATTGAGGTTTGGATGTGAACAGCTTGTTATTAAGACTCAATTACAACCCAACATTCAAATCAGATGCCAGAAATACACCAGAACTTCCCTTCTGACCAGGAACCAGACTGGTTCTTACTGCTGCAGTGACTGAATGATCAAGAACTACATGCAGTTAATATGATAGTGGAAGTAGATGTCTTGACATCCCAAAACTGAAACAGAGCATGGGAACCACTTCCCTTCCCCCAGTCTAGCCACAACAGCAACTGCTTGAAAGTTGGGCAAAACCTTTCTTCCAGCACACAAATTAAACATGTACTTTTGGTTGCAGGCTATTAAGCCCCAATAATTATTTTTTTCCCCCAAACAAATGTTAACAAAAAGAGAATTTGCACAGATCTTCCCTTTCCATCTATGATCTGAAACACGAACTTCCTTTCCCTTCAAGACTTCACAGACCTCAATTTTCCTTCATTTCTGAAATCTGAGATCCACACTCCTACCCTGTTTGCAATCTCAAAACCCAGTTCTGCTCCTCCTCAGAATCCTGTTTTACCCCGCATAATTTGCTTACATGGAAAGAACTAATACCAGGAAACTAATGTATTTTTAGCTGACTTTAATGTGACTTAGCAGCCAGAAACAAAGACAGCTTGTTCCATGAGAATGCCACCCAGTACTCCATCACGGACACCAGTTAGGAAAGAATTGGTACAACTTTAAATAACTTTCTCCAGCCAGACACGCTTTCCAGGAGCTTCTGCCATCTCCAGAGTTCCAATCAGGATCCACATGCCATGTAATACCCTCAGCTGTCAGCAAGAAGGAGGTCCCACATCAGAGGGGAAGCCATCCCCAGCTACAGAAGCAGTGGGAGGTACTGCAGGCCTCCCATCGGTGGTGATGCAGAGATGCAGGAAACAAGAAAATGTTACAGAAGTCATGCACTTGATTATTTTCCAAAAGGAATAAAAATAATCTGTTCAAAAATGTTTGCAATAAAATTCACGTCTAATAGCGTGAAGTCGTCTTAATGTTAACTTTTTCAGCCGCCAAACTAAGCTTTTTCTCCACTTTACCCAAGAAACAATTAAGGTATTTTTTTCTCCTGGTGTTGTGGGGTTTATAGCAGCATTTTTCAACCTATGTTAAACAAAGAACTACCTTAGTCTTTTGAAAAAATACCTGTAGGTCATCTTGAAAAAAATACTTTTCACTTCTCCTGTGAAAAACAGCTGAAATTTTGCATGTTCAGGCAGTTTCCCCAGCTGGTTTCCTTTACATGTGTGGGACTCTGGTACAGGGTTGGTTTTGTTGTTCATTTTTTTTAAAAAAAACCCTGCCATTGTTTCACACATCGCCTCTACGGCCTCATAAGACGACAAGGCTCAAGTCTGAGAAAGTGAGCTATATGCCTCAATTAATTTAGCAAACACAAAAACAGTTATAAGCCCATGTTAACTTTTGCAGTGTCTTACAGCAATATACAACATGCAAACTGCCCTTAACCAGTGAGGCTGGCTACACCATTCGATAAATGTCTTTGTAGACGATTCCCGATCCCAAGTTGAGAGGTACAAAAAGCCAAAGCATCATAAAGAAGTTGGGTAGAAAGGATTGTTTCAACGTCTTTGCTGTTTCTATTATTTTATTTATTTCCAACATTAAAAAAACTTCTAACATTAGTCATAGTTTGAAAGTGTCTAGCTCTTCAGTTCCAATCCCTAAAAGCATTGACATTTACTGTCCATGTTTTATTATCACTCAGTAAACTTACCACTGTATGAGCACGACAGAAAAGTTGACAGAAAAGTCATTTTGGTTGATTACTCTTTTGAAACTATTCATTTTCCTTCTAATAGAGGTCAGTGCCAGCCAACACTCCCTTTCCATACCCTGGAGAAGTCTACATCAAGCCCAACATGAACTTCAGTGGGATTTATCTTTCCATTATCTAAGCAGACTTGGTTCCCTACTTGGCTGTGGTACTTTCAGCACCATCAGAGCGCAAAGCATTCTGTACAGCTGCACTGCAGCCGTTTACTTGTAAGGCAGGGAGTGTTGCATTTTGCAGTCCCCTGAGCAGTACATTAGATTAAAATAAACTGTACTGCCTCCTTCCACTTGTTCATTTTTACACTAGCAATATAGTAAAGTTCATTGGTGAACTTTGTGTAATTTAGCTCCCATGCAACTAAATTAAAACCAGAGATTAGGGAAAGATTGGTATTATGAACTGCTTCTGCCATCTGGCAGACATGCATGGGCTAATTCTGCTGACAGTAAGATCCAGAGAAGTTTCAGGAAACAAACTAAAGACTATGTAAAGCTGAGTACACAAAGCTAACCATATAATGCAATTCTAGCAGAATATACAGTTATATTTCAAGCTTGCATTATTGCACAGTAAAGCTAAAGAGCATATTAACTTCTCCTTAGTGATCTTAATCTTATTTTCAACAGCTTTTCTCCATTTCAAATTTGCAATTCAATGCAATCAATTTCACTTTGGTTAAACATTTTAATGTGCTCTAATAAAAACAGGCAATTGATATTCTAATTCTGCTGTTTTGAAACTAGCACTGTATTATGAACACACATGATGAAACACCGCAAGCACTATGGCAGTTATGTAGAGAAAGTTTCTTCCTCATCTGATTTTTATGAGATACAATACCAGCCTGTATGGCACTTAATTTCAAAGGGTTACTTTACAAATTACACTTTTAAGTATCAAATCATCTTAATTTCTATCTACTGTTTCTGAGATGCATCAGGATAGTCTTTCAACACTTCACAGCAGTACCACATCATAATTTAAGGACCACTGCTACAAACATTTTTTGTTCATGTTTCAACTGGAAGCACTCAAATACATGAAATATTTCACTGGGCCAGGACCTAGAACAGCAGAGAAAGACTGCAATCCACATTTTACTGACACAGCATGGAGAAAGAATATATAGAAGTATGATGTAATTACAAGAGATGGATTCTGTAATTTTAGTAAAAACTTTTCTGAGAAAGTTTCAAAAACTTCCTGCCTTCTATGGACTGGATCAAAGGACGCCAGGGGAGGAATGAAACATTTTGCAAGTTTTTGTTGTATTTTCCCTTACTGCGAATTACTTTTACACAACACAGTTACCACCAATAATCTCATAAAGAAATAAACAGGAAAAGTAAGTAGTGTCCTTAATCACCACTGACTAATGTCCAGAATCTTGTAAATAAACCCTTGAAATCTGACGAAATCACCATCTGGTGTCAAATCTGCTCAGCACTTTACCTTCTCAGGCTTGACCTCGGACATAACTTTCATTCATTGCAGTGGCAATTCTGCTTGTAAAAAGGTGGCAGGTTGAAGAAACACGAAACACTACAGTGCCCAGAGCAAAACTGGAAAAGTGTATACGTATCACTTAATGCATTTGGATGAGTCCTTTCATTAGTGTGCTTCAGGTCTTCTCTTCTGAGCATCTAGAATTTGACTCCCACTCTAGTTTTCCAAACAAATCCTCTGATGCATACTTTTACCTTCAGAAACAATGAAAGATCATGCAAAATTCAAATAGGAACAGGTTTAGAATTGGTTTTCTTGGTTTGTTTTTGTTAGGTAGATCATCATATTCAAGGCAAAAATACTTTGCATTACATTATCAAATGTGAGCAGGATCATCTTCAGAAGGATTAATGGATTTACATTGATTAAATATTGTAACACACAAGACACACATAATCATTGGTCTTACAGTTGATACTTCTCTCCCTTAATTGTGCTACCTACCAGCACTGATTTAATATTTTTTTTCTTTTGAATTAAGGTCAGATCAATTAGCTCACAGAAAGCCAAGCTTATTTGTGAATCAATTACATCCTATGCAGTTTTTATGCTATTATTTTTTCAATCTTTCTTGATAAATGAGAAGCTATTAAATTTGGACAAATATTTTTACAAATCAGTTGGTAGGCAGGCAACAATAACAATATTGAAATATTTCCATAGAAATGAGCTCATTACCTCTATCTGTTTGTGCTGAAATAGTTTTAAGTGGGTTTTACATATGCGTTGCCAATCTGGTAGACAGAGATATTTGCAGAAAATATAATTAATAAATAAACATGGCACAAAGTATGGGAGGTTGTGTTTTGAACTCCTCAGTCCTTTTGTTAACTTAGACCTTATGTAATTCCTGATCAATAAATCAATAATGGAATCAATCATTTATTCTCAGAATTATCCACTCTGGGTATGGTAAGGAGTTATTAAGGACTTGCCTGATGTGCTATAACTGTGTTGGTCATAGTGGTAATTTCAGCTGAAGGACAACTAGATTATGCAGGCATGCCCAAATATCAAGTCAGGCATGTAAGCAGGAACCGCATAAAGCAATCTAAAACAAAGATCATGACATACCTAATTTGGTCTAGCTAGTAGCATTTATTAAATAGTAGTAATTATTAAATAACCTGACTGCTTCACATTATGAAAACAAATGTGCACTAGCTGAAATAAATACCTGCCTCTTCAAACCATGCATTGCTTTGCAACTGCACCATCAACAGCTCTCCTTTGTGAGTCAAGGACACATCATTTGCTGTAACAAGATGAAGCAACTGAAAGGTGCTTCAACTTACTAGGTTTAAAAGCAAAATATAGGATGATATGTTTATTAATTATAAAGCAGATGTTGCTACACTCATAAAGTTTGCTTTCTTTGACAAGGTTTGTATTTTAAGGGATATAAAGCAGAAGACAAATCTGGGGGACATTTACAAACACGCAAAATAGAAATAAACCCAGTAAACTACTGGTTAACCAAACACCAATCCAATAATCCAACCACAAACCTATCTAGGGGATCACCAAATACAGATGTGTTTCTAAAGAATATTACCATCAAGCAGAAAGGATAAAAGGAAAAACCGTTAAGTGAGGAAAAAAATACTGGATTGCAGCCATGAAAGCCACTACTGCCTACACAGTTCGCTTTTTCTGTCAGTTTATTCAGTGCAGCTATTTATTGCAACCCCTCTCAATCACTTCCCAGAATTTAGCCGTCTAGAGATATTTTTTGCCGTGACACATCTTAAAAAACCTTACCTATTCACACCATCCTCCCTTAACTTAATCAACTTACTATTCTTTTCACAGAGCTCAGGATTAAGGAATCACAGAATCACAGAACGGCTGGGGTTGGAAGGGACCTCTGGACATCGTCTAGCCTTTCTTGTTACCCTTGACCTCCCTTGCCAGATTTAATTCCAAATGGACCTTAGCCTTCCACATAACTTCCCTGTGATTACAACCTTCCTATATTTCTCCCAAGTGGCCTGTCCCTTTTTCCACATCCCATAAACTTCCTTCATCTGTTTTGAGTTTAGCCAGAAGCTCTTTGCTGATCCATGCAGGTCTCCTGCCCCCTTCACTTGATTTCTTACTCTCAGGGACTGATCTTGAGCTTGGAGGCAGTGATGCTTGAGTATTAGCCAGGTCTCTTGGACCTCCCTACCCTCCAGACCCCTAACCCATGAGATTCCTCCAAGTAGGGCCTTGAAGAGGCCAAAGTTAGCTCTCCTGAAGTCCAGGGTTGCAATCCTATTTATTGCCCTGCTTCCTCCATGCAAGATCCTGAACTCCACCATCTCATGGTCACTGCAGCCAAGGCTGTCCCCAGCCAGCCCTTCTTTGTGAGTACGAGGTCCAGCAGCACACCTCGCCTCCTTGGCCTCTCCACCACGCGTGTCAAAAAGTTATTGTCAGTGCTCTGCAGGAACCTCCTGGACTACGTATACTTTTCTGGATCCTTGTAAAAATTACTTTTCTAGTTTCAAACTTTCCATGTGCTTGCTCCAGCCTATCTCCTGGATCTCTTCTGTATCTTCTCTTTTAGTATTTTTGAACTCAAGAACTTTAGTATTCTTTTGAACTCAAGTTTGCTAGTATCTAGTAACTAGATCTCCACCATGTCTTCTTCATTCATACTGGGTAATGCTGTGCCAGAAGACTATCTGATTCATCCTACTGTTTCTTTTCCTCCTCTCTTGTCTCTTGGCTTTACTCACACTTGTGTTTTCAAAGTCATCTGTAAAAACCTTTTCCTTCCTGATTACAGTTCCTAATTTCACTCAGTTGCTATAATTTCTTAATTAACTCTGTAACTATGTAATTAAACTTTGTCACATTTTCTGAAGCATCTGACAGGAAAGCAGCACTCCAAATAAACTTGTAGTACTACTGAACAGGTCACTTAACTACAGCCTACCATCTTAACTAGCTCCGTTTCTATCAACACTGACTACACCTTTCTTTTGGCTTAGCTGGTAAATCTGGGATGGGAACAGCATTTTTGTTTGGTGTTCAAAGAGCCCTGAAGAGTCTCCAACTACTCTGAGACTGACAATAGTATAATTTAAAGAGACAGTAATAATACATAGTGATGTATAATAATACATGGTAATAAAGGTTTCCTATACAATTTGACATCATAAATAATGCACTGAGGTGCTTCAGAATGCTTCCTTTCTTCAAACTGGACCTGTTTGCCTAAATATGTAGGGTGTCAGTCCTACACGCCACTTATAAGCACTGCAATAGAGGGTACTTTTTACTGGAAAGAAAAGAAACTTCCCCACATTGCTCTTCTCAGGTACCTGCTTGGCAGCGTCTGGTTCTGCTCACCTCACAGCTAAATCTAAGAGCAAGCTTCAACACACAAAGACTTGAAGCATCCCTGGGGGTTCCTGTGTCAGCACAGCTCTCCACGCTTGCACATTAACCTGTGACAGATGCAGAATAGGCTGCCGATTTGTTAAGCAATTGCCTAAAGAGCTGGAGTTATGATTACAGGCAGTCTTGTTACCAGACACCTACTGCTTTAACATAAACAGTGAAGATGAGTCATTAAAGCAACTTCCAAGCATCAGTGAGAAAGTGCTGAGACAAATATGTCTGTCTGCTGTGATGGTGTACGCTGTGACATTTAAGAAGGCACAGCCCTGGGGTGTTCTTTGCATTATTCTCTCTCTCTCTCTCCCCAATGTCTATCTCGAATATTGAAACTGCCCCCCTGCTTTAAGCTCAAAGGGAAAAGTAATTTTGCCTATTCACCTTCCTTCCACATCCTGCTTATTTTAGAAGACTCCATCAGTCTATCCAAGTCTAAAACTTATTTTATTGGGGTCTTTCCTCTGACCCTGGTAATACAGCTCCTCAGAGTTTTTCCCAAACAGCAGCAGTATTTTTATAAAATGGTGTGATTCATACACTGCTACCCTGAAGGGTGGGTATGAAGCCATCATATGAATTTCAGTCTGGTGCAAGCTGGGAAAGTTACGATCAGCAGGAGATAAACTGAGATGGTCTGTCTGCAGACTTAGGAAGACAACTTTGTAGTTCACACTTGGTTAGACAATTATCCCTGTAGCCTTCAGACAGATACATGTAATATTCTGCTGCTTTTTGATACTTCCACAAGGAAAATTTTCCCCATATTCTTGCTGTAAAACAGACTTGCCTAGCCCTGGAAACATTCTTTCACTTTAAATATCTACCAGCAACAATCCTCCATCTTTTTTTACTTTAGTCTTTTGGGGAGTTTTGTCTCTGTAAAGACAGATTATCCCACACAGAGTAGACAAGGATGGAAGATGTTACAGAGATGGCTTCTTTGATTGGTCTGCATGTGAGAATCAGAACACTGAGAAGCATGTATACAGAATATTAAAAGAGCTGTATGCTGCTTAAAACGACATCCTCAACAAATTTGGGATGAAATATACATTTAGAATAAATTTTCACTTAAATAACAGAGGGAATGAAAATAGGTCAGTATCTTAACCTTACTTTTTTAAACTATACTTCTCAGAGTGACCTGACAACAAATTAACCAGATAATTGACTTGTTACAGTACTAGGACTCAGAAATACAATTTGAACCATTGCAGATAAGCAAAGGACAGTATGGCATTTTTATCCTCATGGTAATTCACAAACTTCAAAGCAGTCAATTGGAGAAAAATGCTTCAAAAAATCACAGTCTCTGTGATTCCATTTGATGCGTATCTGTCAATCCTATTCTGTGCAAAGAGGGCTTTAGAACTAGTGAGACTTCCTCAGCTACCAAATATGTTTATTTCAGATCCTGTATTATTAGATAGTGGATGTGATTATTTTGGGTTGTTTCCAGCCACGATGAACTGAAGTAGATTTCTGCCATGTTTCCCCTCCAAGGAAGATGAACCTGCAGGTAGGTCAGGAAGTGGCTGTTCAATCAGAATAGATATCTGGAAACACTTTCTCAAGACATCCCTGGCTGCTCAGCACCCTGATCCACTACACATTCCCAAACACTTTAAGCATATTTGTTCTCCACTTGCAGTCAGTATGTGAATTATCTACATGCTTTCAGATGGGGCACTGGTTTAACTGAATGGACAGCTGGTACCCAATACTGATGTCCTGTGCCAAACACTTAGAGCTTGAAGCACATGCCTGTTCACAGTACATGCAATGACATCATTCATATGCAGAATTACATGCAAACACATAAGCAGAGATGGGTTTGTAATAAAACCCACTTCCCCTGCTATCATGAATGTTTCTTAGGAAGAAAAAAGAACATATTTCAAAACTGTGTTTACAAGATGTAACAGAGGTGAATCAAATGCAGACAGTAAGATGTCACAATTTCTATCATCAATTGCTCAAATGTAAACACCATGTCCGAATCATCATGTTCCAAAAACAAGTCCTTAACTTAAGACCAGAGCCCTTAAGTTAGGAACCACAGAAGTGGTTTCAGTAGGTGCTGTCAAGCTGTAGCTTGTTGTAAACTCCCTCAGAAACTTGCTCTGAACCCGTGAGGGAAAAGGCATTCTCCTCTTCTGCCTTCCATTTAGATTTCCAAATACAGGGTTTTTTTTGAAGCTTGGGGATTCCAAATTTGAGAGCTTTGACTTAAAGTCCTCGCAACAATATAACTTCTACATGTGCCGATTCTGTGATAATCAATTTAAATTCTGCAGAAAAATGCTTTTAAGAAAAACAAGGGAAGAACTATTAGCACTGCGTTAAAAGTGTGCCACCTGCTGGGCGGCCCAGCAGCCTCCGGCAAAAGACCTGGAGATCTCAGAAAAGTGAAAAAGCCTGCTTTGCAGGAAAGCTCCCTAAAACTTAAAAAAAAAAAAAAAAAAAAAGTTATCTTGCTGTACTCCTTAAGATCAGGCTTTCCCAGAAGCTCAGGGATTTCTTTCTTTTCTGCCAGCTTTCTCATGCATCCTTTTTTTTTCTTGTAGTAGTAGCAGCAATAGCCATGTATATAAGCATTTATTCTTTGTATTTCCCTCTTAACTCTTCCCCTTCTGGTGTCTATATTCCTGCTGAGAAGGTTGCATCTTAAACAATATGCTTATGAGTTTTTTCCATTCTCCTCCCTTAGGCTAACAGGTGCCTTCCAGGCTTCCCACTGAAAACAGTTAAAAGATGCAATATACAGCACACGTGAAGATACACACAAGCAAACATGATGGAATTAATACCATGCCTTAGGCGAAAATCAGACTTTGCTTTGGGCTCTCCTTGGTATATGGTCAAAAAGCAAAGTTAAAAATGAGGTTTCAGCTTTGAGTTTATATTTTTTGGTTTTGTGAAATTATCTCAGCCCTGTTACTTAACTGTTCTGCCACTACATTCTGCTTCAACTATTGGGCTTCCTTTTTATTTAAAATATTGCTTTTTAGAAGGAAACCGGCAGGCACATTTGGAACTAATTTTGTTATATCTAACATCCCTTGCAATTGTGGAGTGCAAAATATCAGAAAAAATCTGCAGAATTTGTATAAGTTTATAAAGTCTCCAAGATTAAACATAAAACTTTAGAAAAGTGTGTCATTCTTGGGCAGTTTGTTAGTCAGAGGACTGACAAAACAGAGGGCTGTGTTCTCATTTACTACTGGGACCAGTTATACTATTCCAGCAGTTAAAAGACTTTGAAACAAACATGGATTACATTTATACCTATCATCTCTAGACTCTTTTTTACTAACAGATTAATTCAAAGGAACACTAATTACATAAGCAGACTCTAATTCTTTGCATTGGATCCTCTTCTCATTTTCACTGTGGTCACTCTTCACTACATTGACAGCGCAAAGGGGACTTGGTATGAATCAACTGTTTCAAGTAAGAATTAAAGCTTTAATATAGTAACAGTGTGATGTACAGTGCATCACAGGGTTGGTTTACGTAGTTTTAAAACCAGTATCATGATGCCTACTAAAGGTATCCTCCTTTTTGTAATTGGAAGAAGTATTTGGTGCAGTAACTGATGCGGTATCAGCATAGATATGCTTTTTATCCATCAGTATACAGTTTCTTCCTCTCACCCACACCAGGATGAGCCTGTTCACATTGTTCTAACTGCCCACTCCACAGGAACTCTGTTATTTTTCACCATTCCTGTTCTATTACCACAGTACAGTAATTTGTGCTCAACCAGCACCTGGGTCAAGCCCACTCGTTAAATCCCTGCTCACAGAGCTTTCATGCCTGTGACTCTCAAAAGGAAAAATTGTGTTACAGAAATCTCAGAGCATGCCTGCACAGTGGAGGGACAAGCCATCACACTTGTGCCAGGCTTGAGAGCATGCAAACGTGCGCCTGAGAGTGGCACTGAGGCAGCCTGAGGAAGTGAGGAGAGAGTGAGGTTGGAGTCTTCTGTGTTCTGGCACCACCACTTCTGGCCGCCACCAGCACCAGAGTGAGCCAGCACGGCTCGGAGCAGCATTGCTGCAACAACCACATCCCTGTCCCACAAGTCTGCTGGCCAGAAAAAGCTGAAAGGGTTGCTGGCATCTAGCTTCCCATGACTACACTTTCTGAGGCCACTACACACAGCCTCAGTGCTGGGAGCACCTGAGACCAGCCCAGTCTCGTCATTAGACACCAAGAAGATTAATTTTGTGTCATGCTTTTTATTATATTTTACCATCTGTCCATAAAAGGACAGATGCTCTGATTACATACTACGCAGCCACTGATTTAAATGTATGAATTAAGGCTAGTGATTTAAGTTGTTATGACTTCTTTATGGAAATGCTCGCTATTCACTGCTTCCCAAACCCTGAAAAAGAGACTTCTTCCCAAGGGTAGCAGAAACTGTGGGAATAAAAATGCAAAAGAGAGGTTTTTTTTATTATTAGCCAACCAGATTGGCTCTAAGCAAGATGGCAAAACAAGATCTGTAAGCAGATGGGATAGGGACCTTGTTTCAGACTGACATGAATTTGCATCATGCACACAGACCGTGCTTTAAGGGTGTATCTCCTAGCTACAGAAAACCCTAATTCTACCTGCATACATGTGGTAGATAGATTTTCCTTTTCCTTCTCTTGGGAAAAGTCACAAGGCGCAAGTTAGCCTGTACAGTACTTTGAGAAGTACTACCTTCCTCCTATCTGTGCAGCAGTGCTTCTTACTTGCCATGTTTGCCTAAAGAGTTATGTTCACATAGGATGAGGATACTATGGAAAACAGTTTGTGAAATGCTGCTTTAATAAAATTATAAGAAAAAACTAAATCACCAGCTTCTAAGAACACCAAATCTACCTTCTCACCCCTTCTACTCTCATGCTTTGACCATAGCCAGGGATTCCAGATAACACCTTGCTTAAATGTCAAACAGAATTAAGGAGAAAATTGCTCAGGAATAACAATGTACAAGTTAAACAAGGAGAAAGAGGAAAGAGAGTTTTCCACTAGCTCTCTCTCAAACGAATGTGTGAATACCTGAAGTGGTTTCCTCCCTCTCCGAAACTCTGTTGTGCTCTTTCTCTACTATTAACTGGGAATTCTTTCATACATAATCATATTGCTCTGGGATTCAGCAGAACTTGAGGAAATCAGTGTACCAAGCAGGATTTCACCAGTCTGACATTCCTCTCTTTATGTTATGCACAAATTACAACAGGTATGAAAACCTATGAGTAATGCTAGAGGTGTCTTAAGTATGGTAAACAAGTATCTTTGCCATTTTACAGTATCCCATATTCTAATTACTTTGGATAGCGGAACACATCTTGTATTAGTTCCCATCACAGAAAAAATCACTCCTGACATGCTTCAGTCTCACTGACAGGATGGCAGTGCTTCCCATTACAGCAGCTAACTCATGGCCTAGCACTACTTCGTTTACCTTGCAGTGTGTGCAATCTCCTCTTAAAATAATACCTTAAAAGGAAGCAGAGGATGAAGAACAGAGGTGTACCTTTTATCAGGCTAATGCTAATGATCAACAGAGAAAATGAGAGTTCTTCATGGACCAGCTTTAAATGAGAAAGCTAACAGACCGGCTGTCATACTGCACCTTCTTTAAGACTGGTAACTTCTTTAAGATTTAACTATTCAGCCACATTAAGATCACTTCAATATTAGTTCTCAATAGTATCCTAAGTATATCGGCTTTAGCTTTCTGAAATTTTTATTTGCAGTCTAAGGCTCTTAAATTTCTGCATTGTTTTCACTTTCCACCTTTGATTTTACTAATGGATGAAATTTTGAGCAAAACCTCTGTTCAATGATGTTAAAAGATCTTTTAGACAAAAACATATAGTACTTCCCTGTGTTTGTAAATCACTGGTGACTTTATTGCATACAGAGTCTCTTGGATTTACATTAATAAAACTAAATTAATTTAATCAAGTCAGATGATTAAAGACTCTCCACAGTATAAAGGTAATTCCGAAGTTAGAAGCCACTTGGGTAACTTTTATTTAGCCTTCTTGGGGACAGGTACTACAATTTTAATTATTTGTTCTTACACTTCTTTTTCCATTGGAATCCTTCTTCACTGGAATTTTAAGGATGAACAGTGCCCACTGAATGAAAAGTGGATCAATACTTGATTTTATCACTGGTATTTAGTGGATTTCATTTATTGTACATCCATCAAACCTTGCATGGTAGACAGATTTCTTAATTTCTTTACATGGCTTTTTCCTTGGTGCTCATTATTACAGTATAAATGCTTCACTGACAACTAACTCACCTTCAAACTACTGCTGTTCGGTGAGCGAGGGTATTACTGTGATTCCACAGATGAGGAGCCAATGTTTCCTTTTGATGGCTTGGCATTTTTTTTCCTTAAACAAAGACAGACTTCTAAAACTCACCACCTGCTCTCAGTAGCCCAGCATATCATACATATGAAAGATGAAGAAGCAAGAACTAAGACATGGAAGGAAAAATGCTTAAAAGACAGCTGACAGTGTATCGTTCTGTTTTCATAAACATTGCCATGTACATTACTAGTGCAATGTCCTCAGCCCATGCAGCACACCCTGTAGAGGTATTTCCTCATGGAACATTTCATTTTATTTCAAGGTAAACTGTGATCATATTTACTAGAATTCTTGGGTCATTCTTGGACCATACAGTAGAATATCTTCCTTCTTCAAGTTCTTACAGAGATGACATAATTTCTGCTATTTAGCAGGTAAGTTGCTACCCCTAGTCTGAGCTTCAGTCCCTTTGTGGCGATGAGTGTTTTCAGCCCTCTTTCCTTTCTCACATTTTTAGATAGGCTTGGACGCCTCCTTTCCAGACCACAGTAATTCTCTGAGTCATAGAAAAAACTGGGCTGGAATGGAACTCTGGAGATAACCTAGTAACCCCCCTGCTCAAAGCAGGTCCAACTTCAAAGTTAGATCTGGTTATTCAGGGTCATATCCAGGTTAGTTCTGAGTTTGTCCAAGGATGGAAATTCCACAGCCTCTCTGGGCAATCTGTTCCAGTGCTCAACTGTTATTCATCTGCTCACTAATGATTTGGATCTGACTGTGATTTAGAAATGTTCCCAGTATCATGTGATTAACACTATCAGATTTCGGTGGCATTCACTCTGGTAAGAGGGTGAGATTTTCTGGTATTTCAAGACCTCTCTTCTTCAATGTATCTTGTGCAGATGATTTATCAGCAGGGATTTTTGAAGCATTGCCTTCTGGATAAAGCGTTGGAAGGCATTAATTAGCTGCCCTCCTTGTCCTATCTGACTTTCCAGTACCAAATTGTGCATCTAACATAATGACTGTGCTTGCTAGAGAGGGCTTGGTAGTGATGTAATTTAGCATGAGCGAGTTGTTTCATTCCTATATCTTTGCATCACTGTTCTTGTGTTGATTTGTTCCTGATTCATTGCCTTAAAGAACTTTAATATCTATGCATATGAGTATCTATGTATATATATGAATACCCTATCATTTTTATTCTCTACTGCCCTCATCAAGTGCACCCTTTCCCATGGCTTCTTTGCTTTTCTAATCGATGTCTTTATTGTCAAGGGGCTCGAAGTGGAAACAGTTATCACAGTGCAGTATGTACTTCTGGTACTACCTTACAGCTAGATTTTGCAGCAAGCAATTGACATGCTGTCTTCAAACACATATGGAAAACCAGTATTACACAGGCCTGCCAGGCTACATCCTTTTCCAGTTTTCAATGCTCTTAATATATTTATCAAATTTAATTAATAGCTAAACTTTACATCCAAAATGAATTCTGCAGAAGTGTCTGTTATAGAGATATCTAGATGCTTACTTGTACCCTTGAACTTTTATCTGTATAGAATAAATGTTCGCATATCCTACTAGCCTTGTTTTGTGCCACGGGTTCAATTTTTCCTGTAGTCAGTCCCAAAAATTGTACCCCAATACTGATGCTCAATTTTATGGGTATTTCTTCTTGATTTATTTTAAAAGTTGCATGTCTCACCACTATAAATCTCTTTTTAACAGCAACATTGCTGCTGGCTGCTTTCCCCAGAGACATTCTTCAGCTGCACACATTGAAGGCTTTGATCTCCTCAGTTTGCTCAGTATTTAACAAACACCTTCTCAAACCCTTGCTTTTCATTTTTCATTGCATGATACTTCCACACTCACTGGCAATTTGCTGGGTTTGTGCCTCTACAGTATACTTCTCTTCTAATGTGAACTGTGGTTGATGCTACTCTCTAGGACTATGCAAATGAGTGACTGCTGACCTCCCACATTTTATCATGTACTTATCATCACCGTTACTGAGATGTCCTCTCATCTGCTCTGTATCTCTTATGCTCTAGCCATTCTAGCAGTATTCTGGGATGTTCAAGTGTCCTCCATTAATATACACACTTCTGTTTCGTTTTTACCTCATCCTACTAGAAGTTCCCAGCACCCCACTCGCTGCAAAAACAATCTTTCTATAATCAGTTACAGCTGGTTGATTCACTCATACCAAAGGACTCAGCAGGTCCTCAACTTTCCTAAGATTTCTTCCCTGAACAGAGAACTCCTCTCTCTGAAACCATATACTCCAAATCACTCCAACTGTCTATCCACATTTCTCCTGTCAGCTTAAGTTTTCCCTTATAATGTCTATAAATATCCTAATCTGTCTGTAAAAGGAATATGACAAGTGGAGAATCTTTGTCTGCAGTCCAGCAAAAAACGGATTCCACCAACCAAACCTGAGCGTTCAATGAAACTTTCTGCAACTTCAGAAGCCGTACACTTCTTGCCTTTCTCTGTATGAGGAACATAAAATTTTCCCCAGATTCTGTCTGTGAACTTGGTTTAGGCTATTAACACCAAGACAGTGTTACCTAGCTAACAGTCAGCAAGTCCTGCTCACACACGGACTGTCACGAACTAAATAGAGCTGCTTAAATTATCTAGGTTTTCAGATAGCTTCTGTATCCTACCCTCTGAAGCTCCGTAAAATAAACCCATGAAGAATAAATGCCATTGTCTTAAGATCACTACACCAGTGTTTTAACTATGCCATGGTGAAAATGGGTCATGAAAGAGACTAGAATCTTTAAAGTTCACTGCAAAAGTCTGCATCAGTGGGGCTGAATTGGTCATAGCAGTGGCAGGCTGACACTCTGTGTGTTTAAGACCAGAAGGAAAATAAAACCTCACCAGAAATCTTCACAGATAGCTGCTGACAGCAGAATACCAGTGAAATTCTGGAAGGTCATGTACGACTGGTGCATTGTCAAGGGTACTGCCTCTCTCAGCTTGAGCTCCTCCATTATGAACTTTCTTCTGTTCCACTCTTGTCTCCTCCCAGACATTTGCTGCTTCTTCTCACCTACTTCCACTTTACAGTCTTCTAGTACCATTCACAATTCCTAGTCAGATCTGGCACTTTCCAAGCTTTCTGCCACTGCAGTAACAATCTCCGTCCCTGGCCTTCAGTTTCTCCCCGTCTTAACTATCTCACTTTCCTGGTTTCATGGCTCCAGTATATTTAGTGAAGTGAGGAGTGAATTCTGTCTCTTCCAATGCATCTTCCTCCTATTGTCCTGGTGTCCTGCCAGCTTCCACCTCTGCTAGCTCCTACATGCCTCTTCCTGGGAATGTCAGTGGTGTTCAGGTATCAGTTTGTCCCTCAGCACCTAACTTGTCAAAGAAGCTTGTCCTTCTCAAATGCTTCCAGCCTCAAACTCCACACTCCAGTGGCCCTCCGTACTAACTCCTAATCCCAGTTCCAGTATCCTTCTTCCATGTTTGAAACCATTCCTATTTTCCCACACTATATACCTCTTCCTGCTCCTCCTTTGTTCTTCAATCTTGTTCTATCTGCTCTCAGTTAGGCAGCATAAACTGGGTTACACTACCTCAAAACCGTGATTGCAGACCAAAGCTCTAGGAAGATCAGGGCTGTACATATGTGGGTGTTTTCTCACACAAATGGTAGATGGTTCAGTTCTGACTCAGAAACCATCTACTGCCAAGTCCATTTTTCCACCATGCAGTAGCACAAGAACTTCTCAGAGAAAAAGAGCGACCAGAACTTGCAGACATAACAAAACAATCTATCCTGCACTAGAGGAGTTTTTCAGAGAACATGAAAATGATCTGGCTAAAATTTCTCAAATAAATTCAACATACTGAAGATTGAGACAGTTAACTTTTCCTTTTCTGCAAGCATGCACTGTGAATATGGCTATATTCTCTCCCAATATCTCCTCCAGGCTATTGCACTCCTGTCCGTCCAAACCATGTCCATTGCAGAGTACAAGGCACTTATATTATGGTGCATTTGTTTGAATTAAAATAGTATTTTACTATTGTCCTGGTTTCAACTGGATTTTAGAGGGATAGAGTAAATTTTCTTCTTAGTAGTTAGTACAGTGCTGTGTTTTGGCTAAGATGTGAGAAAAATGTTGATAACGCGCTGGTGTTTTTAGTTGTTGCTGGGTGATATTTATACCAAATCAAGGACTTTCCAGTTTCTTGGGCCCTACCAGCGAGAGGGCTGGAGGGGCATGGGAAACTGGGAGGGGACTTGGCCAGGACAGGTGACCCAAACTAGCCAAAGAGGTATTCCATACCATATGACGTCATGCTGAGTATATAAACTGGGGGAAGAAGGAGGAAGGGGGGACATCTGGCATTATGGCATTTGTCTTCTTGAGTCACCGTTACGCGTGACGGAGCCCGGCTTTCCTGGGGATGGCTGAACCCCTGCCTGCCCATGGGAAGTGGGGAATGAATTCCCTGTTTTGCTTTGCTTGTGTGCATGGCTTTTGCTTTACCTATTGAATTGTTCTTATCTCAACCCTTGAGTTTTACATTATTTTCCGATTCTCCTCCCCATCCCTCTGGGTGAGGGGGAGTGAACAAGTGGCTGCGTGGTGCTTGGTTGCTGGCCAAGGTTAAACTACGACACCTATAAATAAAATACTTTTTTATGTACTTGAAATTCTGCTTACCTGTCAAAGTATTTTTATAATAATAGTTAAAATCTCAATTTCATTTTTTTTTAAAAATACCATTCATCAATATGTTTCCTTTTTCATTAAAAAAAAATGGAACATTTGCAACAGCAAAATTAGTTCTGAAATACATTTTATAAAATTCTACACTGAAATAATTGGCATAACTATCTTTAAATGTTATACCCTTCTGATTTCTCCACGTGGAATTACACATGAGTTGAAAACCACAGTTCATCTCTTCAAGATACCTCTTATCAAATACATTCTTTGATGTGGTATGTGGCATGGCTGTAACATATTTGATGATGTGATTTGTAGTAAATAATATACTGACCATATGTTGCAAGTTATTTACATAAGTAGAGAAATTATAGACTTTGATACTAATAAAACATTGTCACAGTTTTTTGTGAGGGTATGAAGCTACTTTCAGTTAATAGTTGAGGTTCCACAGGACCCCTTTCTGTGTACAGTGTGTACATACCTCCTTCTAGCTTAACCATACTAACTTCTCATGCTCCATAGGCCATTAAGCCCCACTCCTTTTCCTCTTACTAAAGGGAAGGCTGCTGCATTTTTCACCATGGACTAGTTTAAATACAAAGATTTGTGTCATTTCTATCATTGCGCAGACAACTCAAACAGCTAAAGCAATGACAAAATACCAGAGTGGGCTTGGACTTTTAGTTTGCATTTTGATCTGACATGAAATATTTTGGATGGTAGGTGAAAGAGAAGTGATACAGCTATCTGGTGACTACCTACAGGTTTTTCCAGTGATGACCTCTGATTACATTAGGCATTCCACAGGATAAACACATTTCCTTCAAAACACTGCAGATCTGATTGCCAATAAAGCCAGCAGGTGTTTAAACACTTACAAATCCAAACATAAATGTTTTCTTTTCAGTGCTGAAATTACTCCAGTCTTTAGGAAGCATATACTAACAAATACCATGAGACAATAAAAACAAAAAGTACAATAAGAAACAGCGTAAAAAATACCGAGCCTGCTTTATCTGTGAAAACATATGGTAACAATGATTACTAGTTATTACTTGATCCTGCTTCAACCCAAAAATGTACTTGGCAACATTTGGACACAGAGGAAAATATTGTACTGTAACACAAAACAGCTCAAGGGTTTAAATGAGTCAAGCCCTTGAGCAGTCTGTAGTAGGGGAAGTGGCCCTCAGAAAATTAAAGGAAGTCTCCTGGCACCCAATTTCTTCCCCATCACTGACTCTTTCTCAAGACCAGGGCTTAAAGGATTTGCTAAACTCCAAGCACTACAACCCTGCACGGTCAAGAGCACATGACCAGCTGTCTGTGGGTTACTCTCAGTTTCTCAACAGATGTTCTTAAACAACCTGAAGCAAAGCCAAAGACTTAACTGGAGATGCTCTAAAATGGTCAGGCTAAACTACCCTTTGAATCAGACTCACAATAATCCTGTTTGCCATTTTCCTTTGCTAGAAATAGCATTCCTAGAAAAGTTGCAATATAAAACACTAACATCCAATAATCCAAACACCTGTATAATCAACTAAGGCGGTATCAGAGAACTGTTTTATCAATATATTGCATACGTAAAATTAAATATTGGAGTGTAAATGAAATTTCCCATGCTATAATATATGTAAATGGAAGACAGTGCTGTCTATTAGTTGATTAAACGGTCTGTAATGTAACTTTCCAGAAGGTCATCTCTACCACTAAATGCCCTGGTGCACATGTCATTCAAAGCTTCTCTTCCTTTGAAGTACTCCCTTTTCTGCAAAACACTTTCTTCTCTAAATTTTTGGGTTACAATGTAATTTCTGCATCCCATACCCTCCAGTCTTCACAGTGTTTCCACCCCAACAGCAACAGCACAGCTGAGGATAACAGTAGCGGACCTACCATTCCCCTGTCATATTATTTGGAGAGTAGGGATTTGGGGACAAAAGCAAATGAGGATCCCATTAGCAGCTGGACTGACTGGCGAGAACAGAATGAGATCCTATCTGGAGAGATCCAACTTTTAGTCACATGAGGACACTTAGTAGTCTTAGATACCTTTCTCTACCAAAGCCAAGAAAAAATTTAAGTTTCTCTAAGCAATCAAAGTAGTGAAGATCTAAGCATCCTTCCTCTCTCTCCTGTCCTTCAATATTTAAGGCTTGAGGAGATTGCACATAGCATGTTTAGGAGTATGAAATGCCAACACCCACAGGGTGTTTCAGGTTGCTATTATGGTTTGGAGAGGGACTATCATGACAGTCTAAAGGTAATCAAGTATCTTTTGTTGTTCACTGTATTCCAATGGATGACAGATGGACAGCCCATAACATATAGAGAGCTGTAACTTTATAGGACAGCATTCATTCCTCTTCTGTGAAGAATCATACTTGTCCATGCAGATGCTTACCATTAGTTGACATACAGCAAATTACACCATCATGTTTCGATAATGAAAAGGGAGCCTAATGTAAGAGAATAGCCTAGTGATGAAGCAGCTGCACAGCTACAGGTAACTTAAGACTACAGAATACAGGCTACTGGTAACTAAGACTACATGAATGGAGACAAACATCAAGAAAGTTGGAGCAAATAACATGGTGATAGCTTTGCACAAAAGAACAGTTTGTGCAAGCGGAAATGAGACATAAATGGGTTCTGTACTGAAGGCAGTGTAGAGCATCACCAGTTTGGTACTGCATCATAATGGGGGTAAATGTCAAAGGAAAAAATCACTTGGGTTCACAGATCACTTAAATCAAGACAGCTTGATTTGCTACAGATAACTGTTCTGGCACACACAACCTGCAGGGAAGATCCAGATACAAACAGTATCAATGAAATACAACTGCAGAGCTACCTGTGCTTTTCAATCAAAAATAACAGAGATGAAGTCATCCATCTGCATATATCACAGCCAACGCTACAATCACATGAGCTTCCGTGTGTTATAGCATGCCTCAGTGCTGCCTAAGATAAACAGAAGTGGCTAATTCACTTTTATGAATGTATTTGGTCTTTCATTACCTTTCTCATTGTTCCATCAAGCTCTAAACAGTGCCATGGATTACAGCATTTTTTTGTTATGCGAACACTGAAACAGAAGTAAATATTTCACCATAAAAAAAACACATGCAGAAAATTCAGTTGACCTTTGAAGAGACACTGTGCCAAATGTGGAGTCTCATTCCACTCACTAGCAAAAAAGTAAAATAGAAGTTTAGTTTATTTTTCTTTTACAAGTATATCTTAGCACAATCTTAACCGTGGAGCCTTGACATCTTTGTAATAGCAACGCTGTGTTTTCAAAAGCATTTTACATTTTTAAGAGATATTTTTAATTATCAGCTTAGTTCTGAGAAGGCAACTCTAAAGACAAGACACAATTCATCTGGACTCAAGCAACCTATGTCTGTGAATTCACCTGGAATTGCCTGCAGAAGTGTCCAATTTCTAGGAAAAAACAACAGAATAAAAATCTGCTTTTCTACTTGTGGAGGGGTAGTTCAACACTTCATAGCACATCCAAAAAGAGAAAGGCATTTAAAACACCTGCTTTTGAATAATAGCAATTTTCCAGCCTGCACTTTACCCCAAGCTAATGAGGACATCACAAAATAAAATTAACATGTCAAAGCCACCAACAAGCTTGGAAAGTTGTATCTTTCTACTCATTTAAAGTACATACCACTACAGCTACCATGAATAAAATATAGTGAAACCATAGATTCAAAAATACTGTGAAATTAATCAAATGTATTACTCGTGTAACTCTTGGTAATAGTTAATAATATTCATCAAAAGCCACAAACAAAGTGATACAATTCTTACATACACGGCTGGATACAACCAAGCAGGAAATTACTTGCTAAACAGCATCACATGAAACTGTGACATTGAAATGTGACATGTGAAACGGAAATGCATGCGTATTTCCAAAATCGCTACTAAAAGTGTGGTGTGAACAGCCAATTCTGCCAAATCCATGCCAGGTCTTTCATTAAATATAACTGAAGTAAATGATAAAAAAGCCAAGGTCCAGAAGCTCATTTTAAAACAGATGCCATTGCATGTCACCTTTACTGAACCACACAGGATTACTCTACTTTATGTGAAAAAAACCACAGTACTGCAATCATGTCGAGGTGCGGCAGATAAGATGTACTTACAGGAACTGCATTTTTTAGTTTGTTTTGTCTACAGTATGTATAGGTAGGTAAGAACATCGGTCCACTACCTCCTAGACCCAGGAGGGCTCCTCCCTGCATGTCCCCTGGGTCTCTGATGCACAGGTTAAGGTAATGCTTGCAGTAACACAACTTTCAGGACTACAGCACTTCAGGATGCACTAAAAGCAGTACTAGTTCACCTGTCTACCATATGATCCTAATTCAGGAGGCATTTGAGGAACCATGGAAAAATACACAGCAGCATACCTCTGACGTACTTTTTACCTACTTTTGTTCCCAGCGCTATTCCCTATCAACTATGGTCAATGATCCACTTTCTCCATATGGCTGAATACCAACATTTCTTGTTCCTGCTTGGTTTAATGATAAGTCTTTGCATATGTCCATACAAAGCAGCACAGGCCATCAAATGGAGCTCACTAGCAGTTAACTACAACCCCCAGGCCCTCCCCACCCTGGGGATCCATATCCTTAACCAAGGGTCACCTCAAAAGCATGAAGCCAACTGAATGTCTCACGGGCTCACTACTCAGGTGAAACCATGTCCTTGGTTTGTTCAGCTGATCACCTGAAGTAAGACTTCTCCAGCATCTGTGGAAACCATCTTGACTGGCAAATCTTGAAAGGTGTCCAGCTGAAACATGCCCATAAATACAACCCTTAGCACGAGGCATGGACTTTCCACTTTCAACCTTTGGGTGAATACCAAGCCCAGCACTGTTAGCAGTGCTCCTTAATGACTGAGATGTGGTGATTAGCTCTGTCATCATCACCTTGTATTAGCTAGTTCTCTATATAAGCAATTCAGTGTGTGTCTCCATTTCATAGGCAAAATGAGCTCAGATGTTACCCAATATGAACGACAGTTTTAAAAAGTCTTGCATACAGATTCTCCATTCTTTCCACCTGCCAAATCCCACCATCAAAAGCTAATGCATAACTGTAAGAAAAATAATAAAAAACTTCAGCAAAAAATATCTACGGTATATGGGCTATTGACCTTCAAGCAAAAAATATTTTTTTTAAATTAACAGTGCTATTTAGCTGTCCATTGTTTCACAGTTGCTTCTCTTGCTTCAGAAGAATCAGAATTACCTCTTAGAAAATTTGTATCTAGGCCTTCTCTGCATCAGAACCACTCATTTCAGCATCTGTATCGTAGCAAGTTCTCATACAAAACACCACCTCGGTAATGCAGAGATCCCAGGGCTCATCCTCAAGCAGTCATTTCAGGTACCCGAAGCAGCTCTGTCACATAGGCATGGCAGCCATCCAGACACTAGCCTTTGCTTCTCAGAACTGGGCCACAGGGGCATGTCTGGCCACTGGCATTTGTGCTGTTCTCATGTACCAGAGGCTTCTAGCAGCCAGACCCACTCCTTCCTAAATATGGAAGTGACTAAAAGCAATGTCAAATGGAAAGCGGGTGTAAGACCAAAAACCAGCACAGAACAGAAAACATATAACTGTGCTGTTCTTTGGCAGGCTACTGCTAGTAAACATTGAGGTTAATACTGAAGTAAACAAGATCCAAGGGAAATAACATACAACCTTAAGGCACTTGTCATTCATTTCTGGGTACCTTTATCAAAGAATCAATTAACACTTTATCCTGTTAAAAGGTGTACCTGTTAAGTATGGGGTACTCGCATTTCAGACCTAGATCATTTGTTGGCCTGCTACATGCCCTCTGGCAAGATGTCTTAGTCTCTCTTGAGGATGAAACTTTTTCAAGAGTGAGTTTTACTCTGTGCTTGTAGTTCTAGGCAGGACCTGACCAGATGCCACTCTAACACAACCAGTGGCTGAAAGTACTCAGCACATAACAGGATCACCCCTGAAAGGCTTAGGTATGATCTGTGCTAGCATTAGTGTGAGTTTCAATATTAACTTAAATGGCAACCGTTAGGACCCAAACTTCAATTATCAGAAATAAAACTGAGCTTAGCAGCTTACTGATACTTTGAACAGATGAGCATTTTCAGAACTGAATTTCATGGTATTTCCTAGCAAAGCTTTCAGTCAAGTGTAGCTCAGCTATTAAGTTGCTCGTTTTCCCAAAAACTATTTGCAAGCATAATTTTAAAAATAAATACAGAAAAGTTTTTTCTAGCTAATGATTTTCAGGAGCTCTAAGTCATTATATGCGTTCTTCCATTTTCACTTATGCAAAATTAGTGGAAATTATTGGCAGTTATGTTGGTCATACCAATATTATTATATAACAGGACTTACAAGTGCCCATTTCACTTCTTACAGGACCATAGATACAAATTTAAAAATAACATACAATACTAACTGGCTAGCTTTTAAGCATTGTTCCATTCTACTTTGATCTGAAAGACACTTAGAAGAAAGGCAATTCAGCGAACACTCTGTAGAATGTTGTTTTTATCTTTAATTCTCAGCTTTTTCGTATGATTTTCAAAAC
Organism: Falco punctatus; assembly: GCF_963210335.1. Classification (NCBI taxonomy): domain Eukaryota; kingdom Metazoa; phylum Chordata; class Aves; order Falconiformes; family Falconidae; genus Falco; species Falco punctatus. The sequence goes on from NC_137583.1 coordinate 76,892,620, forward strand.
CATTCTGTGGTAGACACGAAGAAATAACAGTTTGCTAAACTGTATTCAGTCAGTTTATTAAGCTAATCCTTGTGAATATATTATTCTATATTTCAAGAAGGTTTTTAGAAAAGATGCTTCTATTCCTTCATCTCCCATTAAAGCTTACGAGCTGCAGAGAACTGTCCAGCCATTAACCTAGCACTACCAAGTCCACCCACTAATCCATGTGCCTAAGTGCCACATCTACACATCTTTTAAATACCTCTGTGAACTTATTTGACATAAACAACATAATCTGGAAATATTCCCTCCACCCCCCATGCTGTCTGAACACCTCTGTTAACATAGGGTACGTATGCAAACTGCAATCTAACTTGTTTACGATCCATTCTGATGAAACTGCCCATACACACCAGAGTATGACAAACCTGAACTGCCTACTCCTCCTGAAAGCACAATACAGCTTACTATATACAAGGTTTTTAAAATACTAAGACCTGTGTGGCTCTTACGCATGACTGTAAAGCAGTGCTATGGAGTTGTTAGAAGTGCCATCACCAGCCAAATTTAAACATTGCCACTTGAATTTCTAACCAATGTTGCCTGGCCCTCACTATAAATTATAATGAAGACCGATAGTGAAGCCCGCTCCTTGGAAGTGTTAATTGGGATTTTGCCATTGATCTAGACTTACAGAGTTGGCATACTTTACTACATGCTGGTAGGTACTGAAACACAATGTTTTAGTTCATTCAGAAAAATTTCATGTCAGCCAGCATATGACAGATATAGTAAGCACCAGAGTGGTACCTTGGCAAAGGTTACCAACTGGCTGCGGTTTGTCAGATGTCTGAAGAAATTAAAAGGCAACATTAGCTCTCTTGTATTTAATTTACTACTTGACAGTTATGCTTAGGATTCTGGTGAATTAAATTCCCCCTTCAGCTTGACACCATCTGCAGTTTGAGCTGTTGGTAGCAGATAAATGTTATCCTGATTCAGCCCTAGAACAAGAGCTTTATTTCATTCACTGCCTACAAAAAGACAAAGGCATTTTAATGAGATGGCTTGATTAATTCATTCTAAACTCCCTTTAGCCAGACTACCTAACTGTATTGTAACAGGCAAAGCGCACAGTCCTAGGAAAAATACCACACGCTGTACTACCTGAAGAAGTTCACTAGTAGCCACTGTATGTAAAAGCATAAAAAGGAAGGTGTATGTTTGATATTGACAATATTGACTTCAAGAGGTCTGGGGATGCACATCTTTCTATTTACTCTTTTTATGAATGATTTTTTTGTTCATCATTTCAGTTACAATTGACATTCTGTAACCGAAGTAAAACAGAACTTTTTCTCTCTTCTGTACGAATTGTCAACTATGTTAACCTTGTTAAAAGGCCCACAAGAATGAAATCAATATAGCAATTCAAAGACAAAATTGGCAGGCATTTATATTGTACTCGGACACATCCTGTAAACAGTCTTGTACATCAACAGGGACGACAATATTCTGAAACCTACCAGTGCTGTTTTTTTTCATTTGGGGTGTGAAATGACAGAGAAAGTACAGATACCGGTCCAGCAGATAAAAAATAACACGGAAACAACGTCTGCCACGAATGAGGAGCACGGAGTAGTGACTCAGGTGTCATTTACATTCCCTGCACTCCCAGGGTGGAGGGCGGCTACCGTCTATAACCTACACCGCGCCAGCGGCGACCCGCTCGCCCCCGCAAAAGCCGCGGCTGGAGCTCCGGGATCCGCCGTTCCCCGGCGCCGCCGCGCAGCCCGCCCGCCGCTCCCGCCGGGCAGAGGCGGCGGCGCCCGCCGGCAGCCCCGCGCCCCGCCGCCGGGGTGGCACCGCACACGCCGCGGCTGCGGGTCACATCTCCTGCACCCCACTCCCCCTTCTCCTCCCCCTAGTTCTGGCCGCAATGCCGGCCGCGGTCTGCCCCCCCTCCCCGCCGCTCGCTGGGCCCCCCGCCGCTCTCCCGCCCCGCCACTCTCCCGGGGGCGGCGGGTAGGGAAGGGCAGGCGGCGAAGTTGCCGGGACTTACGGTGGCAGCGCTCCCGACGCTGGCGCGGCACCTCTCCCGTCACCTCGGGCCACCTCCGCGGCGGTCCGGCGCCCGCAGCGGCGCAGCCCGGACGGCCGCTCACTCCTCGGAGGGACGCACGGCGCCGTCGGCGCACTGGCAGCCGCCCTGTGTGTCCCCGCGTCCCGGAGGGGGCGGGCGGGCCGAGCGCTTCAGCCGGCACACGGACAGGCACTGGCCAGGGCCGAGACCCTTCGGCGGGGCTGTGCCTCGGGAAGCATCTGCCTCCTCTCGCCCGCGACGCGCCCACTCCCCGCTCCCCCCTCGGGCGCCGGCGGGGTTCCGCGCCGACGTCGGTGCGGGGCGGACGGAGAGCGCCCGGCAGCGGCGGCGCCTCCCCCGCGCCCGCCTCCCCGCGGCTCCCCCCCCGCGCCCGCCTCCCCGCGGCTCCCGGCCGCCTGCTGCCGGCGGGGCGGCCGCGCAGGAGCCGGCGCTGCGCTTGCGAGCGGGGCGGGGGTGCCGCTCCCGCCGCACCGCCTGAGGCTGGGGGGAGGGGGGACGATACACGCCGCGGCGCGGAGGAGAGGCGACGGCCGCCCCGTGGGCCAGGGGCTCGGCCCCGCGGAGGAGGCGGGGGCGGCGGCGCGGCTGCCCGCTGCCGAAAGCCTTTCTCCCGGCTGTCCCTCCCGTGCGGGGCCGGGGGTGCCCGCACCGCCGCAGACCGGCCAGGCCTGCGCCCGCGCACTTCCCGCCACGCGGGTGCATCGCCTCAGGACCCCAGCGCCCCTCAGGGCCCGCTCCTCGCCCGAGCGCGGGCTGCGCGCCCAGGGGCCGGGCCGAAGCCCCCGGCCGCCGCCTCTTCTCGGAGAAGTTCCTCTGACCCGAGCCAGCGTTTCGCTGCCATGGCGGGCACCTTTCGGCAGAGGAAAGCCCGGGGAACGGAGACCGCGGAGCGTGAGACCCCGACACTCGGGCACCTGGGCGGGAGGGGCGCTGCCCCGGCCGTGGGGGCGGCAGCAGGGCCCGGGCTGCCGGGAGACCCAGCCCGCCCCGGGGCTCCAGCCCCGCGTCCTCCCGCCTGCCCCGTCTCCTCTGCTGCTCGCATGAACCATTTACCTACCGTCCACCGAGCCGGGGAGGACGAACAAGAAGAGGTGGCCGCAGCATTCACCAGACGGCAAAGTCATCTAAATTTCCGTTTCTGCTCCAGAAGTTATGTAAGCGTTTTAAAGTAAAGGAAGAGGCAGAGGAAGACCCTCTTCCGAGCGCCTCTGGTCTCCTCAGAAGAGCATCCCCCTGCGACACGGGCATCCAGAGGCAACCGAGCCAACACCCCGCACGTTGCAGGACAGCGTTAAGTGTTTCTGCATGAAGCGTTGCAGAGGAGGACTTGTTCTCTGCTGTGACTGCTCCAAACTGCCCAATATTTAAATATCCAGAGGGCCACAGTAAGGCTGGGAGAGCGAGCGAGCGCACGGTGATTCACCTCTGCACTCCTGCCAAATGTGGCAGTGCGGACAGCAGGTAGTAGGGTGTTTTCCCAGCAGATGGAGTCAGGAGGCAAACTAACTTGCTCGAAAGGTACCACCACCCGGCTAAGAATAGCTTTCTTCTTTCGTCTTTCTAAGCGATGGGCATTGCTGCCGTCAAATAAAAGGAACTTTGATACTGGTTTTTAAGTCATCTGGCTTGCTTCTGAATGGAAAGTTAGCTCCTATTGAGGTGGTTCTCAAGTGTTTTTCTTCCACCTAAAACTTTTCCTTAAAGACTACAGTCACATTTTACAGCTTGCCCTTCTCATAGAAACCTGCATGCAGAGCCAGCCGACTGCCTTTCTACTTGTTTCCACATAGTTCGGGCCATGCTGAGGAGGGCGAGAGAGGAGCAAGGGAGCTTAGTGCTGAGAAGGAGGCACTGGGCTGGGCACACGCAAAGTTCCAAGAAAAAGGAACCTCTTGTCACTTTTTCCAGCAGCTGTTTAAAAGGATTCCTCTAGATAGTACCATCAAAGAAATTCATCCTCCTTAGGATATACTGGGTGGTGGTGTATTTTACTTATAATAAAAGATGAGACACTCAAGGAATACTGATGTAAATCATCATCCCTTTAAGATTTAAACTTTCGCTATAGGTTTCACCCTTTACTTTTGGGACAGCAGGGAGATTCAGTGGAAGCTGCTTTTTATAAGCTCTCGTAATGCCACAATTACTTCACTGTTCAGAGCTTTCACTGGAAGGAACGGTGAAGTTAGGGGAGGCTTTCATTAGCTGCACTAGGTCTGAAGCCGCCAAGCAGCACCCCTACAGACCAGCCAGCTGCAGTTTTGTCCCTTTCATACTCCAGCTGCCCTTAGGTGGGCTCGGCTGAGTCATGGTTGTGCGTGCTTGACATGTTTGTGAAAGAGGAACTGCTGAGAAACAAAACCCTAAGCTGAAGCCTAGGGAGAGTAGGAGAATCCCCCTTCCTGTCATTGCAGCAGTAAGTTGAAAGAGGGAAAAACAGCTTTTTTCATGCCTGATAGCCTGGTCTGTTTTCTTTTCCAGAGGTTTTGGAAGGGAGGTGGGTGAGTGCGTCACCAAGTAAGTACAGATTGCTTTAAAAGATAAAGCAGCTGAACTACATGAAGGCAGGTGATGGGCTCTTTACCAGTGGTTTCTATCATAGTCCACCCATTTAGGTTTTTTTTGTGTTGTCTGGCTAATACTGTTCATTCTGTGATTGGAAAGCATCACATTCTCAATGACTGTTTTTATACTTATTTCAAAACAGGTTTTATGTTGCTCTGTTTTCTTACTGAGTAGTGTTCAACTGCTGAAGTATAAATCTGTCATCCCATGATCTGGAAATAGCTTTTCTAAGGTTTGGGTGGGTTTTTTTTATAAACTCCCATTTTGTTAACCATTACCTTGCACACAGAAGCAACACTTTCTGATTTGTTCTGCTATAAGCAATTCCATTACGTCCCATGGGACTGCAAGCATGAGTAGTTACTATTTGGCATGTGTGTGAAATACTCGTGAGGCCCATAAATAACCACTGGAAAATTATTATTAACTGTACCTTGATGGTTTTCTTTCTGTTTGTGCTCTAGAGTCATTTCAACACCCCTACTTCTGCACAAAAGAGGTGGCCTCAGCCACCTCAGATTTTAGTGTTGCTTCATACATGAAAAGTTAAAAGAGTCAAAACCCAGTTCCAAGATTTCAATGATTTCATTCTGTTATGAAAGAAAACATATTTCCATATAGTATGGAAAGTTGTGCATTTCTGTAGTTTGTCCCATTTTCACTATTTTTTTTTTCCTAAGTATATTTTGTCTGCGTTTAATGGTAATACAAGTAAGGATGCCACTTGCAAAACAGGCACTGCCCTGATTTTGTTTGTCAGGTGCAGAATTCAAAATAAAAATCCAAGTTTCCAGCTGGACCTACAGACTTCCCATGAACTGGGCAGAGATATTTCCTCCAGTTGCCCAGCAGAGGGCTGCTAAGATGATGAGGGGACTGCAGCATCTCCCTTGTGAGGAAAGGCTGAGAGAGCTGGGCCTGCTTAGCCTGGAGAAGGCTGAGAGGGAATCTTACCTATGCATGCAAATATCTTAAGAGTGGGTGTCAAGAGGATGGGGCCAGGCTCTTTTCAGTGGTGCCCAGTGACAGGACAAGGGCAATGGGCACAAATTGAAACACAAGAAGTTCTTTCTGAATGTGTGGAAGAGCTTATTTATCTTGAGGGTGATAGAGCACTGGATCAGGCTGCCCAGAGTAGTTGTGGAGTCTCCTTCTCTGGAGACATTCAAAACCTGCCTGGTCACAACTCTGTGCAGCCTGCTCTGGGTGATTCTGCTTTAGCAGGGGGTTGGACTAGATGATCTCCAGAGGTCCCTTCCAACCATGACCATTCTGTGATTTCCATAATCTTTTGTAGATGCCTGTATTACGAGCTGTGTGGAGGTGAACTATCTCCAGTCGCACCTTGTATATCTTTCCTACATGGCATCATGTACGCCATAGGACTACTTGGAGCACAGGATCTTCAGGTAAGGCTTGTTCAGATTTAGTTTGTTTGAAGCATAGGAAGAGTGGGCATTGAACTGTCCACAGAAGACTATGTAGGCATGCTGTACCCTTTAATAAACAGATTATTAATAATGCATTTTATTAAGGGCTACATTCTTAATTTGTATGACAAAATGAAGGAGTAAAAGACAGCATGTAAACAAAAATGGTGATAAATTCAGCCTAATCCATTTCAGGATGAAAAAAGGGGGAATTTGCCATTAGTTTTAGCACAAGTATCCTCTCTTGAAATATGAGAATGACTGTGATTGAGTAAGGGTTAATTCTGGTTATGCTACGGAGCCGATGTTTCTGCTGCCATTGTAGCCTCTATAAATCTTCCTCCAACTCGAAGCTCTAATGCTTCCAGGTAGGAAGGATGGAGAAAGAAGGTTTCAGGAACAGCATTTTTGAAGATTTGATAGAAATAATACATGTTAGAGAGACCAAAAGAAAAGTTAGAATAAAGCATGAGAAAAAGTGGAAAAGAATGCATGTCTGGATAATTCCTCTAATGATTTGGACACACAAGAGCATTTACTTTTAGAAATATTCTAAGAGAAGGAATAGCATGATTGGGAAACAACCTGGTGGAAGTCTCAGGAGGACACCATTAGGGTCGCAGATAACTTTGTGGTAGAAATTTTGTATGTGTTTTATTTCTAATCCCAGAAGCCGTCAAATCATTCAAGAAGTAACTGGTTTTTTAAGAGAGCCCTTTTCAAAATTAATGGATTGTTCTTAATTTTATCTTAGCTTTGTTTGTAGAAACCTGAAAATCAAGACTCAATGTTTATCCAACATTGAAGAACTCATTAGAATGATGTACAAATTGTTTTAATGTCATAATAGATTTATTTCAATCACTTGCTTAATGTACAATAATTTCAATTAGTTTCTTAATGTACAAAAAAAGCATGGGTAATTACAGTTGCCACTTTGCTTAAATTTCTACTTTTAATTTATGTTATTTGATATGTCCAAATATTGATTCTTCAGTTCACATTTCAGCATGTTCTTAGAGGATCTCCAAAACATTTTGCAGTGAGAAAAAAGAAACATATGCCTCTAAAAGAGAAAGGTTTTTTTGAAGAAAATTAGGAGTTCAGTAATTAGGAAACACAAAAACCAAAAAATAGAAAATGAAAAATACAGGAACATTAGTCGTATTCATGTTTTCAAAGAACAAGGAAAAATTAATAAATTCCTAAATATAGACATATCAGTTGCTAGTATTTATACTGTATTTAATTTTCTGTAGAAGACATTATTTTAACTTAGGAGTTAGCAATATATGCTTTCATTAGCAGAGCGCTCAGAAATTACACATATTGGTAGCACAATGGACTTTGTTTGCTCAGAGGAAGGAAAGGAAAAGCAAACATGATAATGAAAACCTAGGCAATGGGGATGTTTCCAAAGAGTGAGCACCTGATTCTCTCGGAATCAGCAGGTATTTTCTGGCTTCACTCAGAAGTTGATACCCCAGGTGTTGCTAAGCCAGTGTGAAGCTGTACATGATTCTAGAGAGAACCTCAGCCAAACATCAAAAAAAAAGAGCTTTTCAGGAGAACTAAATACACCGTCAGCTGCTAGAAATGTCTTCTTTCGTGTATGTACAGTATATAAATCAGAAAATATTGTAGATTATACGAATCTTCTCTGGAAACTATTCCAAGAGCCCTACAAAATTTCTACAAAGCACCAACAGGCATATTCCATAAATCAAATATAAGGTCCCATCAACATAACGTTTACATTAATTGATTCACTAATGTATTTTTTAATTTTTTTATATTTATTAATTTTAATATGAGAAATTTCACCTTATTTGGAGTTACAGGCAATGCAAGTATCTATTAATACTCAAGACTCATCTATGTACTTTTATACGGATAAAATTTTGTATCTTTGTAAGAATGGCCCAGGGCTTGTGTATCATTCAGGCTTTGCTTATCCCCTCAAGATATGTTTTAAATAAAACTAAATCAGTCAGTGCTGTAATCTCATATCGGTTCTGTGAATGAAGGTGAATTTTACCTCAAATATTTATTCTGCTAGATAGAAATTTTTATTATGTTTTTATGTCTGACCTGTACATTATTTTAAAAAGTCACATCACCTGGCAAGTGTAACTGTAATGGGCATGTAACTGACTAAAACCCAGCTCTTTGCAGTAAGTGTAGTCTTAATCATTCTCGTTATCATAATTTGTTTGTCACTCAGTTTGACATGTCTAAAATGAACAAGTAGTCTATAGGAATCTCCTTATGTTGGGTGTGAAAGTTTCCCACAGCAGCAGGAGGAGTGACTGACATATACTTACTCAGCTACAGAAATGTTTGCAGAATAGAGGCATTAATCGTAAACTTTAGGGGGAGACACTACTGCCTCTGATCAATAAAATGCCTACTAGAGTCTTAGGACTATATATGCATGCATATACTTGGGCAATGTGAAGGGACATACCTGATACATAGTTTGCCATAATATCAAATCATATAGGAACACTGGGAAATGTTTCAGCTGCCTTTATAGTTGATTATCAGTATCACAAAGACACAACAGAGAAGAAATCTAGTGGATTTTTCTTAGCTCTTTTAAGGAAAGATGAAATTAGCAGAATACATTTCAAATCGTTAACCACCTTTATTCAATATTGAGAGACAGTGCAGCTGTTGAAGAGCTGAAGAGGCAAAAGTTCAGATGGTTTTGAGCAGGTATGTCTGTATTTCCTTGTAGTCTTTGCTTCTTCTTGACTCTGCAGTCTGTAAGGAATCTGTGGAATAGGGACTAATTGTCAGCATTTTATCCAGCATCATAATTATAACCCATGTTAGAGAGTCTGATTAGCACGAGAAGATCAGCTACTACTTTTATAGCAACCTTCCTGTAAGGAATGTGGAGCACAATTATGAGTAGATCTGTAAATATACAGCACACATTAAAAACATGTTTGCATCTCAAAGGACTTAAATTTAGGTTCTGATGACACAACAAGTAGAAGATTGTATGCATTGCGGACAAATGCTAGCTGGGAAAAGGGAACTAGCAGGAAGGCACTACAGAGACAAGATGTCTGCTTATCATGTTGATTCTGGTAACATTCACCTTCTCATTCTCCTCTCATTTCTATTCGCACATGCACACAAGCACAAGTACACATTTATTCCAGCAACGTTACTGATTCACTATCTTTGACACCGGTTTTCCTGTAACAGCTGCCGATTTAAATCTTGCCAGCCAAACTTTTAACAGAAACTAAACGCAGTCACTGAGGGTCAGATGCTCAGAGAGAGCTGCAAATCACAGAACACAAATCTTGAGGGAAATGTCTGAGTGTAGAATTGTTGCTCACCTTCATCTGAACCTCATGATTCACTTTGTGTGGCAGACCCAGTTGTGCCTCTGAGGTCTACCTTAATGGCATCTCCTTTTCTTCTGATACGTAAGTGAAATCACATGCAGAGCTCCTAGATCAGTGCTGTATTTCTGAAAAAGCCCTGTAAGGCTGGTCCTTCTTCAGCCAATTAAAACAGATGTAGAGACAGTGCAGAGAGGTGTCTGGCTCTAGAGCTTCCAGACATGAAAATGTAACAAGATCTCCCAGAGGAACCTCATTTTCTCTGCCACTTTTTCTATTCCCATTCTAGATATATTTTATGGCTTTGAGGCACAACATTCTCATTAGTTGTTCTTATCATCATGAAGTCTTTGCTGGTAGTCATGTCTAAAATACTACCCTGCTTTCTGTTTTTGAACACACTGTTATTCCAAAGGGGGGGGCGGGGGGGGAAGAGTTGGAAAGGAAGGAGATGCAGGAGCTATCACCTTGGTAAGTCCAAAACAGTCGTTTTAGCTATTTTTTAGCTATTGCCATATATATTGAAAAGCAAGAGTATTGGAAATTTTCAGTCAGAGAGCTGCCAATAAATTTCAGTCTTGGCCCACAACATCTTTTCTGTTTGTGTTCTGGACCTTGGCTGTAGAAGAAATTTGGCAAAAGATTCCAAGGTTTTGTCAGATACCAGTAAGTGAAAGATCTGAAATCTGTACATAAATAAAAAAAGTCTCGGCCAATAAATTGCCATTGGAAAATAAATCTTCTGCCATAACTTCCTGTGGGATGTTTTTAATGCATTTTTAAAAAATGAAATCTCTTTTAAACTGTTACCTTATGCTGCCGTGTACTAAAAATGAAAATATGGCATGGTTTTCAGTACTGTTATGTTCTGACTTGTGCTTCACCTCATAGGGGTTTAACAAGGTTCATCTTTTCAAATCTGTCATAGTCTGATTTCTATCACTTACTTGTAGTTTTACAAAGGAGTGTGAAAATCATTCAAACTCAGGCAGCAAGTATACCAGGGACTCTCACCTCTCCCCACACCGCTCAGACACACACACATACACAACTACATCTTTATTCTAGCAATATTATTGATCTGTTTGTTGTCCAGTTAAATCTCACCAACTGAACTGTGAACACAAGCTAAATGTGATCAGTGATAGCTGAGTACTCAAAGGAGGCTGCAAATCACAGAAGAAAAATTGAAAGAGATGTGCTTAAAATTTCTGGTCACAGTTTGAGCACATGGTATGAACTCAACAGTTACAATTTCCATACAATTTTTCTACAGAGGGTGAATTCCAAGGGCAACATTTGGGATGTGGTGGGGCCGGTTTGAATGCATGTCAATCCAATGCAAATCCTGATCCTTTGTGCAGGTTGACATCATATATCTAAATGTGACTTTACTGAACTTGCTTTGCTTGTATGTGGTTGTAGGCTTGGAGATTATTTTTCCCAGTGATTTACTCATCCAGATTTTGATACTGGATGATGATTAATGAATTTTTTTGAGGCATTGAAACTGGCTCAATGCATGTCTCTACAACATTGGTCCTTAGAAGATGAGTTGGAAATGGGTGGTCAGTAAGTTTTCACAGCCAAATGAAGTGTTTAACACTAATATTATTTCCATATTTATTAAACCATAATGAAAACCGAAGCATTTGTGAACATTGTGAAAAATGTTGCTATTTGCAGTGCCCTGCAAGACTATCAGATGGTGTGTGGTATGAAATATGTTTCGGATGACACAGTTCTTATTAAAGGTCTAGCAGATGAATTTAAAGGTGTTTCCAATCCCTCTCAAGGAAAGTTAGACAGGATATAATTCATTTCTTCCCAAAATAACTTCAGTCAGACATCACCAGTATACGTCGTTTAATAACAATATGCACATGACATTCAGTGGGCTGAAATTCTTACTATAAGTCCATTTTACTTTCCAGTAGAGCCTATAAATTGTTCATGAGATATTCTTTCAGCTGTTCAAGATTTAAGAAGGCTTTTCCCTGTAAGGTGAAGGACTTTGCTCTTTTTGCTGCTGTTGCTATATATTTTGATTTTTTTCAGGAGAAGGTTGAGAATGCAGAAATGTTTAAAAGAAGGGACTAGAGTTTTGTTTGTTTGATTGATTTTTGTTTTTTGGGGGGGTTGGTGGGTTTTTTTTCGGTAGCTATTATGAAGCTGCTTGAGATCTTTGTGCCCAGAGGAAGGCCATTACATCAAGATGAACTTTCTTACTGTAAGAATGTGTTTAGTTCAGACAATAAAGAAACCCAGATATTGGAGGTTTGTATAATGGGACCATATCTACAGTCTGTGGAAAGGATTTCTTCCTCTGAGTTCACGACATTCAGGGCAGGAAATTACATTTTGATTCAGCAACTGTTACAATAAGGGTGTTCTTCAAAAGCGAAGTGGCCGAGAAGGATATAGCCATCAACCTAGTGGAACAAAACAAAAAACATCTAACTGGGGTATCTTAGTAAAATAACAGTGAAACTTTCATTGACATCAAGGATAGATAACCTCTGAAAAACAGGGCACTTATTTAGTTGCCTAAAAATGGACTTGAGTAACCTACTGAGAGTGTTTGCTCAAGAACATAACTTCTGCTGTTCCTTTATATCTGTAGAGCAGAATGAATACAGAAGTGCTGAGCAGAAGTTTGCTATACTTTTGAGTACCGATATTGCTATTTCTAGGAAACAGAGGACAAAGTTGAAGTTTTTTGATATGAAACTGGATATATCTTACCAACTTATTGGTGAGCATTTAGACAAACTGCATAAATGCTTTACCAGCTAACTAGTTAGCTAATTAGCTATGTAACTGAAAGAAGAGTTGTAGCAAACAAATACTGAAGTTGCTAATTTCATAATTTGTGAGGAATATAAATAGTAGATGGGGAACAGGACAAAATACCTCATTGAGAAGGAAGACTGGGGAAGAGAAATCTTGTTCTCACCCTGCGCCACACTCTAGGTTGATGGAATTTAGTCTTTTTTTTAGGTATTGTTGCCTAGTAGAAAGTCCACTAGGACGTTTTTTCAATTTTTTGGAACTTATTGATTGTTCCAGGTGTATGCATTTGTGAAAAAAAGGAAACCAAGCAAACAAACAAAAAAACCAACCCCAAAATACAAGAAAAGCACAGTTCCCAGTGCCTCAGCCAACCTACTTTAACAGTATTCAAAGATTTTGAAGATATTTTACAATACAGTATTGCTTTAGAAGTGTATATTCCAAAATGAATGGACATTTTTTAAGCTTCATATAAAGCTAGCACACAAAGAAAATTTGTTCAGTTGAATTAAATGATGCTTCTTTTTTTCCTTAAAATAATAGAACTAGGCATTGTATCAGTGACAGTTCTTGTAATTTACTACCAGATCTCAAACTGAGGTTATACAGCCAGTCTCTCCAGTCTTGATTACTCTAAAGCCCATGCCCAGTCTAACACTGAGTTCACTGGGAACAGAATATGTTCGTCAGTCACCATTTTGTTGCTTCATAACTTTGGGATGAAATCAAAACACTTTTTTTCATAATTTCTAAGAGACATGATGATTTGTGATGCTGCCCGGAAATTGACTTTTTGGGCCCATCATGCAGGGGAGTCCCTCTGAAGTAGCTGTTGTGCTGAATATTCACTTCTTTAGGCACAATGATTTCCTCCGAGACTCGTTTAGATCATGCAAAAGGCAAGACAGTTCTCTGTTTTCAAAGCACAATAAGTTACCCGGCACAAAGGCATTCTCTGCACACACCGAGTGTCACTAAGGCAGTAGCTTGGAAGAGTAAATTTTTCCTTAGCTTCCTGTCTGCTAGTTTCTCTTTGTAGGCATCCTGTTGGCTTCAGCGACAGGGCACGCCATCTCAATTCCATTACAACCGTCTGTGCTTGTATGAAAGATGTTTGAGTTAGAGCAGCTTCAGAATAAAGAATACATTTGGGGTTTCTTTTCTTGCTTTTCATCGTAGGATCTCTAGCTATGGATTGTTGTTCTTTGCTTATTTATAGTCTTTTCCGCTTCTGTTGAGTCTTTGTTTCTTCTTCCTTTTCTTGGCTTTGATGGCAGCTGTTATATTTCTAAATTCCCTCTTGAACAGCAGCATCAAATTCTGAACAATACCCCTACCATTCTTTTAGTACATTCTTTCTGCAAGCCAGTTACCTGATAGATTTTTAAAAGCTGGTTTATCCAATTTCATATTGTATTAGTATTCTCCCAAGTAAGAGTGCAATTTTGCTTATTACATTAATGGCATCCAAACAGTTTCTGTAGATAGAGCTAATAGCTCACTCTGTATCCAAACCATGCTTTTAGATTCCAGCTCCTTTTCTTTTCCTGAAATATTTGTGTTGAAACTTTCCTTGCTAGGTACCTATTCACCCATGTCTGAGGCTGAGTTTTCTGGGGACTTTGAAAGAATCCCAGTCAAAATTTTGTCGCTGGGAAGAGCAGGTAGTATCCAGCTGTCATGACTGTTTCACTGACATGAAATCCTGTCTTTAAGGATTTTGAGACAGGATTTGAAAGTTAAAATATATATAGTCTGCACAGATGTCCAAGATACACCTGTGCTTTTGTAAGAATAATCAAGTTGGAGTAAACTATAAACTTCCATGGAGGAATGGAAACCTCCTTCTCTCATGCTACAGAGAGGATTTTGATGTTAGCAATAAGTTTTTTAAAGATATCATCTGATGCAAGTGTCTTCTACCTATTCTCACTACCTACATGCTGACCAAACAGGACATGTTTACATGTGTGTGCTCCATCCTGGATGTGGGGCTCCAGGTGGAGCTCCATTACTGCTCATGGCCATAGTAATGCTGAAATTGAGAACAGAAAGTCTGCCTCCTGTGTTGCTTAGTTATTTTCTAATCCAGCAGTTCTGTAAAGTTCCAGATAACATTGCTTTTGATCTACTGTCTTGATTTTTCATCAACAGGAGATAACTTTCACCTGTATCTTAGACTCAGTAAAACAGTGTTTCACAGTGTGGCAGGACTTGACTTTTCCAGCACCTTGGGATAAAACCTTGCATTACAAATGCCTATATGATCCCACAGACTTCCAGTCCCTACAGCTGCATTTTGCTAGTCAAAGAAGACTTGAGTAGAATAAATAGGGAAAGCTTCCTCTTCAGGTAGAGCAGACACTGATGTGCTGGGTAAGACATTAAACAGAAAGGATGAAAATAAATCTTACTGCCAGTTGTGTCCTCAAGGGTGAGTCCTTTCTTCCAATCCTTCATAGTTCACAGGTTCATCAAAGCACACCCAGCCCTTTCTTTGCATCACTGGCATCTTTGTGCAGGCTTGCTTCCAGTCTTTCCTACTCCCTGTCTGCCTCAGTCTAGAAGGCTGCCCAATCTGAACTTGCTCGATCACTTCTGGGGACTGCTCTGTTCTCCAAGAGGGTTATGCTGGACTCAGAAATTCTAACTGTAAGTCTTCCTCACTGCTCCTCATTGTTACTGCCTCTCTAGCAGGACATAAAATGTAGAGTATTTATACAGCAATTCAGAATCAAATATTATGACATTATTGCACATGCACATGTACGCCAAAGTTTTGAAATGCCTGTAGTTCTCCACACAACTTTAACTTTAACTTTAGTTCACTGGATGTACTTTATGCAACTAAACTAATTTCTTGCAATTAGTTTTTTTCCTCTCTCCCTTTTCCTAATTTGTTACTAAGTTTGGGAGAACATCCTTCTGTTTATAAAACCAGTCTCTATTCCTCCACGCTGCCATATTTCTGCAGCATGTATATCATTATTAAAGACAATTTACGCTGCTTCTGGAGAATGACATATTCTCCTTGCTCCTGTCAAGGAGTTTCTAAATAATGCTTATCAATCTATTTAAAGAGCATTTTGCACATTGGCCACTAATGGTCTGTTCTATGTTTCATGAAAACATCTGGGATCTGAATAGCACAAAGTCTGAGCATGAATTGCAGTGCTGTCTGCAGTTACAGCAGACTGTAGCTGGACAGTAAATGTATCGAGCTCTGAAAAGCAAATTGCCTGAAAAAATCAGGTTCTTTCTAAGTTCTGCTTCCTGTATTCATGATTGCTTGGAAACCGGGTAAATAACCATTACATTTTAAAATACCATTTATTTATTTCTTAGAGTGTCAACGAGAATGCAGATTTTCCCATCCAGTGCTTTTTGTTCTAGGAATTTGGTTGCTTCCTGATTCAATGATTGAGCAGAGTATAAACAGGATGCCAGATATGTATTCAGGAAGATGTATGAACCTAGCCTAGGAACTCAATGTCTTGGATCTGCTTCTTCCTCCAAAAGGTTTTATGCCCTTGGAAGCAAAGACAGTACCACTCCTTTGAGAAGAAGGCTCAGGGATGGAATCTGAGTATATGGTTGCATTTTCTGCAACTCTTTATATTAAAGATTCCTGACAGGCAATGGTTTAGAAATCATCCCAGTTGTCTGTATTTTACCCCTAGCCAGTTAGAGGCTTTTTCACACTGAAGAGAGTGAATATGGTGGCTCCCTGTTTATCTTCTCATCTGCTTTGGTTCAGCATTCTGAAGTTCCTAATCTGGGCATGCAATGAGGGGTCCTGGATGAGTCCTGCTCCATGACCCTGTAAGTCCTTTGCTAATTCTACTTTCAGCACCTATGTTGTAGATTTTGCTGAGGTTTTAAAACACAGGTTGTTTTTCTACCAGTTTGGCACTCACAGGTTGGAAACCCATCACCTTCCATTTTTTAACAGATGCCTCTACCACATCTTTGTCATTGTATTTGAATTATCTTGTTCTTTATGCACTTGTTCTTCCCCTAATGTCTTTTGGAGCTACTTGAGATAGACAGAAACAATGTGCTAGTAATGTAAGAGAAGCTCTTGGGAAAGTTAGGAGTTAAAAGAGAGAAGCTTATTGTTCATGGCTCAGGTCTGTGTTTCCTACATGAAGATTTGTGATACCTGAACCACAAGTGCTCTTTGGCCTGCAATGGGCAAAGTGTGGAAACCACCAGGAAAGCACACCTAGAGAACCCAAGAGATGCTTCAACCAGCCTGCATTTGCCTCTAGAGGTCTCCCAGCTTCCTACATTTGAAACCCCACATGTACACCCCTGACACCTCTGTCAGCAGTCTTCAGAATGTGCTCTCTCCCTTCCTGGCCCTCCTTTCATGCCTTGGCTCTCAAAGTTACCTATGTAGCATTTGGGGTTTATGGTTCACAAATACAATTCTTTTTTGTTGCTGTCTAACATCGTAACCTGTCATCTGACCTTAATACAGCTTGTACAGGAATATTTACTGTTACACTTACAGGAGCTATTTTTGGGAAAAACACAGGGTAAGGCAGAGACAGTTTGTGTCATAATTAGTAAATCTGGTGACTGGAAATTAACATTTAATTTACGTAACCCATAAGCATGTTTCCAAGCAAAGCATCTGCAAAACTGAGTGAATTTTAACTGTCTTTGCAGTACTTGTCTGTAGAAAAATGGAATTCCCACAAACATTTGTATAATGGTCTTGATCTGCTCCTGGTAGCATCTCAGAATGTGTCAGCTGGAAAAGCATCTCTGCCAGGTTTCTTTCTTCTTTAGTGCTGATGGATGCCTGAATGTCCCAGCTTTTGTGCATGGGATTCAGGAGTTACTTTGCTGGCGTTAGTCAGCCTGCTTCATATTGTTGTTTCAGTTAGGTGTCGTGACTTCAAAGCAGTTTTATCTAATTTGCATCAGTATAGTGAAAAGATAGATTCTTTCACTGAATCAGTGCAGTATAATACTTTACTGTCAGCATGATCCACATGCAGACTGAAGCAGAATGGGGTGGCATACTATACCACCCCTTTTGATGTGAATTTATACCTGTTTTCCCACGCTGGGGGAGGGGAAAGTGGCTGCATTCAGAATGCCAGCAGGAACTCAGCGGGAGCTGCTGCCTCTCAGGCACAAGATAGAGGCAATCAGGTGCTTCCTGCAGGTGCTGTGGAGCTGCTGGGTTTGGATTGCTTCCTCTCACACCAGCAGGATGCTGTCAGTCCTGCCCCAAGGAAAGGCAGCGGATCCTGGCCTACAGCCAGCAACCTGACAGCAGCTAGTATCTCTCACCTACCTTGCCCCTGGGAAGGAAAGGTTCTACTCTTTCTGGAATTTTAAACACCAAAGATAAAAGGTGAAAACGCCCAGCCTTATTTAACCGGAGCAGACCCTGAGGCATACAAGCAATAAAAAAAAAATGTGGAAGAGTAAACTTAAAGGGCAGTTAGCTTGGGGAGCAACCTTCACAGGAAAAGCTCTTCTGTGAAAAACTGGAGGAAAACAGGAACATACAGTATCTCAAACATACAGTAATGCTGTTATAGTCCAGCTGATGTCTCCTGTCTGGAGCAGGGCTGAAGAGAGATTTGGTTAACTAATGATTATGTAGGGGAGTGGGAAAATAGTTTCTAAATATCTATTCTGATTCAGTGGAAAACGGTCAGAGATTTGGGGGCAATAGGGCTTTTCATAGGGTGCAATGTGCTATGAAGAAAATTAATTCCCAAGTCATTAAAAATATGCATAGTTCATATAAATCTTTAAAATAATATAATATTCTTCTAGAAATCTTCTAGATGCTTTAAAGAATGGAATTTGAAATTTATTTAAGAGCTAAATTTTGGCTAGGAATGTCCTGGATTTTTAAAATTTTCCATTAAAATATTCAGAGGCATGTGGCCATTTTTCACTGTAGTGAAAATAAATCAAAGAATATCCTGACTTACAATTTTGGTTGTTAGCTATGTTTTAAAGTAGGGTTTTCTCTGGGTGAATGGATTTGGGTGAGGGTATTGAACTTTTAAATGAGACCCCTAAAATTTTTAATATTTAACTTTGAGCAAGTTTCATTAAGAAAAAGATGATTCAAACCTTTCTGCAATAATGAGAAGAGACTGCTTGCACTTTTTAGGAAGTGAACTGTAGCAAGGAATTATCTTGTTTCCATGTTCATTTAGTTTTCAAATGTCATACCCAGACAGAAAGCAAGGAGGACCATGGCTGTGGCTTGTAACGAGACAGCTGCTTCTTTAAGAACTGTGTTCAACCATTAAACAGCAGTTGAACAGAACAACAAAGAGCTGTGAGAGTGATCAGCAGCCAAACAAGCATGGGTTAGGAAGATTGAAGGAAATTTCTTCAGTCTAAAAGATACCGAGAAGTCCTAAGAGATCATCAAAAGGGAAAGCAGATTATGATCACTTGATGTAGGTAAGAAGTAAGATGTCATGGCCTTAACTCTAAGTAACCAAGATTTAGGGATGGATACCAGGAACTATTTTTTGATGGTAAGCAGGGTGAAGCAGAGGGATAGATTACCTGTGGAAATGCCACATCTCTCTTGCTGGAAGATCTGAAGAATTTGTTGGACAGTCTAAAATGGTTTATGTTGCAGGACACTCTGAGCTCCTAGGTCTGGGTGAGCCCTTGCAGTGCCCCAACTATCTGAGAAAAAATAATCATCTCCTTCCTTTTACCTGTCCTGTTTTCCAGGCAAAGTAAAACAAAGCTTGTAGGCCACAATGCAAATAAAATGACTTTCAGCAGATTCCTGGTCTGGCTGATACAGGGCAGGGTGTGTGTGTGTACACAACTATGAACTTTCATCACAAATTGCAGCTATTTGATGGCCAACATCATGGATTAGGCAGAGAGATGAGCTGGCTGACTTCTCTCCAGATTAATTTAAGTCTTATTTTTTTGTGATCTGCTGCAAAAAATAGGTTTGAGCTGACAGATGAACTGGTTGGTCATGTAGTCATACTTTTTCATGCAGACTAAGAGTGGAAAAAAACCCACACTAACACAATATTTGTACCTCATCATGTAACTGCAGACCTGACAATTTATTGTCAGTTTTAGGATTAGAGACCTGGTACCATGGGGACAGCACACCATTCTGACCCACCAGTCCAGAAGGCAAAATATTATGTGAGGCTGTGACGGCCCTGGGGATGCTGTGATAGGAACCGAAAGCAGGTAACACTGTGAAATTTTGCAGGTGCTTGCCAGAGTAAGGAAACACTCAGTAGAAAACATTTCAGACTCTCGTTACCATTCTGCCTCTCAAGTGTTAAATGAATTCATTTTGACAGTTCCAGTGGAGATGGGGAGATATGCATCAAGCTGCTCAACCCTTTTCCTCTCTGCTCCCTGTTTTCTCCTTGATAAACTCATGCCTGCACACCAGCTCAGAGGGGCAAGTAAGATATTCAGATGCTTCAGCAATGGCCTCAGTCCCTAGGGCCCTTGGAAACATCTCAAAGGACTTTCTCCTTCATTGTCCTCCTTAATTCAAGAGTTCTGTCCAAATCTAGCAAATTCTTGGGAATATAAATCGAAAAAACAGTGCCACAGCAGTAAAACGCTATCTTCAGAATTGGTATCAGTAATCTGCTTGTTGGAGACCTCTCCAGAATCACTCTATAGGTTAAAAACAAGGCACTGAAGAAACACTCAGAATAATTTTCTCATCCCCTAGCTATCTTTTTAAAAACAGCTCCCAGAGTATTGTGCACTGCCTGTTAGACAAAAGAAAAATATAGTCTGCCAGCACAATTTAGAAAAGCTGATGACTTTAAAGACCTTCAACAGAGAGAGAGCTGCCACTGATAAAAACTTGCTGTGACTCAGCTATGCTTTGCGTGAGAGCAAGTCATTTTGCTACTTACTGTTGATTACTGAATTTGAAACCCTCTGAGGTCTTCAAAAGGTCTGAGAACTGTTAGGGAGTGAATGCTAAGAAGGGGATCTATTACCAGAAAAGGTAGTTTTCAAGGAAAGATTGTTGAAGTTTAAAATATAATTAAAGAGGCGCAGTCCGTGTACAAAATAAATGTCCCATTTTTTGTCTTATTCTACTCTAAAGCACAACAGTACTCAAGTCAAGGGTAAAAAAAGGTGGAAATAATTTATTCACTTGGGGCTATAAAATGTTTACCCACTTCTGTATACAGAGCAGGAGAGTTTATCTGCTTTTGTGTTCAGTATTACACCAAAGAGTAAAGTGAGAATGTTAACTGAGGAAAGTAAGCTTTAGAATGAAACCACCTACTAAACTGCATTAGCAAGAACATAACCAGCAGGTCAAAGAACAAGCTAATTGCTGGGGAGCATTTCTGAGACCATGTTGGGAGCACTGTGTTCAAATCTGCCTCTTGTAAAGTGGGATTGGCGAGAGGGGAAATGACAAACTGGAGACTCCAGCAGAGGATGGCTAAAATAGTCTGAGAGGTAGAGAACATAACTTACGAGGACAAGCTGAGGGAGCTGGTTTTGCTCAGCCTGGAGAAGAGGAGAATATGAAGGGACCTAATATCTGTCCTCAATTACCTAAATGTGAATTACAGAGAAGACAAAACTGGATTTTTCTCAGATTGGCACAGCAAGAAGACAAGAGGCAACAGTCACAAGCTGCAGTAAGAGAAATTCTCACTGGCTATAAAGAAGAATTTTTCATGTGGAAGTGATTAAACACTGGAATATGTTGCCGAAAGAGGTTATGAAGTGTCCAGCCTTGGAGATCTTCAAAACTCAACTAGTCAAGAGCCCACACAATCAGATCTAAAGTGGAAACTACACCTCCTGTGAACAGGGTCTTGATCTGGATGACATTCCTACCAAATTTAATTATTCCACAATTCTATGATCCTGTGGTGTTTGTCCAGTCTGTTTTTAAAGATTTCTTATGATGGAGATTCCACTATTTCCCCAGACAATCTATTGCAGTGCTTCCCAAACATGAAAAAAATACGCAATGCAACTGCATGTTTTCACTGGTCAAAATCAGCTTCTTGAAGTATTTGCAATCTTTACGTTACAATGATGCGGCAATGCATAGAACCAGAGGGTGAGACTGAACACACTGGATTTCTTAGGAAATTGAAATAGTTAAGCATTTCAAATCATACCATCACATAATCTAAAGCAGGAGTTAGCAGCCTATTCTTTGATAGAGAATGGGTACGTGTGTCAAACACCTTTGGCAGCCTCTGTGTTACAGTTTCCCAATATTAATGATTAAAAAAAAAGATATGGATGCAGAACATATGAAATTGTTTCATGGCTGTAGTTGTCTATCTCTATTTTTGTAAGAGAGGTAAGAATGTATATCAAATATATTATACCTGATTTATTGCTGTTCTAGGAAGTTAGTTGCCACAAATCAGTTGTTGTATTTCCTGAATATTGTTAGATCTGAACATTTAGGATGTACAGAAATTACACACTTTGAAAAAAAACATAGGGTCTGAATCTTCAATATTACAGTTTTGTCCTCTTTTTTGTATTTGCCATTGCATGAAATAGTATCGTAGTATCTAATTTTGTTACACTCCCAGAAGTACTAACCAATCTTTCATAAACTGACTTTCAGCTAATTTTGAGTCCATTGCCCACCTTCTTGCTCACTTCTTTTTTCTGTTTATTTTAAACTAATGCCGATCAACCTTTCTCTATAAGAATGCCTTTTATTTATATCATTATATTTGAAACATTTAATTTGTTCCTTTGCCCTCAGTAACAGGCACATACTGTCAACTGAGTGGTCTCCAGAGTCTCATATGCAGCAGATGTCGAAATGCCTTTTTAAACAATACAAAAATGGTGTTGAACAGTATATAACACTGTACAGAAAGTAAGAGAGTATATGAAGTGTGCATCTTCTTTAAACACCAAGATCTACGTTCATCATATACATATATATATATATATATATATATATATGTCACCTGTTCTTTTCTTCCAAGTGTCATTTATACTGACTGTGGCTGAAAGATTTTTGTCTGTAGTCACTGAAACAACATTGTTTTTGCAGAATATCTAACCTCATCTTTTCAGAACTCCCAGTTGGATGCTTAAGTTCAGTAGTATTGTTCTACCAAATAGAATACTTGTATTATGAATGGCAGAATCAGGTTCTCAGTTCCCAACAGAAATCAGAGGGTTGATTTTTTTTTTGTTCTAACAAACATAGCTGACACTCCCAGCATTTTGAGTGTTATCCTAGTCTATGGCTTGGTTCACTGTAATATCCTGTGCGCCATGCAAGATTTTGAGGTTAAACTCACCCTTCACAGGTGTATTTTTCACAGTTCATGGTAATCTGTGAATTGCTGATGCAGCACTGGTAATATGAGGAACTGCTAAGTCTAAATCGAGATCTTAACCTTTGCCTATTGCGTAACCTACCAAAATATTTTTCCTAAGGCTGCTACATATCTAGGTTTTACATTTGTTGGACTTGTTTTCATGAGCATGCACAGGCTGAAAGTGTACGTTTTGTGTACACTTAATGACAAACAAGGCCCCCCTCCGATTAATTGAGATATAGGTAGTGTTCTTTGCATAAAGTTTGCTGAACTGTAGAGCTCCTTTGACCGCATGCTTATTTAGGTTTATGGTCTTTTTTTCAGAGCTGATTTAAGACTTTGAGCTGTTGCTCAGAATTCCTTGCTTTGTTGTATGTGTTCTCTCTCTTGCAGGCTTCATGTGCTGATTCACCTCTTAGCATCTCCAGCCTGCACAGCAGACTAAAAGGCTTAACTAAAAGATTTTGATTGATTTCAGCTTTGTGTGATGTCAGTAAGGAAGTAACAGTTCTTGAGCTGTGGCAGGATCCTGAAGGCATCTGTAGAATTGCACAACATGACACGGAGTCACACTTTTACAGACTCCGGCTTTTCACTAAGGTACTTAGATGTATCAATAAAGATATAGCTGCTCTGGCAGCAAAAGTCCCGTTCCCCTAACAAAAAGAATTCTCTTCAGTGCATGGTAGGAATTTGTACCTGACGGTAAGCAGTTAAATACCCATCTGGTGGTAATGTGCTACATAGAAATCCTATTATTCTTCACTATCACAGTAGCACAAGGCATGCAGTCTGACCCATTGATGCTTGTGATACTAAAGGAGACATTCAGAGCAGATAGCTTTGTGGTCAGATCTTTTCACAGCCCCAGCTCTATCTAGGTACTTTTCTCTGGTTTGTTCCTTATCACTTAATTTCACATGTGCTCATTCATTTTCCCACAAGTACTTCTGATCTTTTCTCCATGCTACTGTCCTCTAATAAGCCCTCTGCCATTACAGTTTCCATTCATTCCTTCAAAATACTGTCATCAAACCCTACTTATCACTTATTTTTTTATGTTCAGGGTATGCTACTATCTCAGGTTAATAGAAAAAATAGCATAATTAGGAAAATATTTAGAAAAAAACCCAACCCTATACAAATCTGTAAATGTCACTGTATTTTCTTTTGCTTTGGAAATTTTACCTCCAGCTGGTGCTGTCTCTTCGTTATCTCCATTACAGAGTGCCCTGAGAGGCCAAGACCCATCTTTGCTGTGTCAGTATATCATCTTGTACATCTGAACCCTGATCCTAGAAAGTGTTTAAGAGTTTGGCTCTCAGGTCAGCTTTGGGATTTATCACGTGTCATACATAGTCTGTAATGAAGTGCTTTGCAAAGTCAGCAATGTGTAAATAACAACTAATGCTATCCAACTCTCAGCCTCTGTCCTTGCCGTAGCAACCAAAAATTACTTTGAAGGCTAAATAATCTATGTGAGATAAAGATGTGCAAACTGTTGATGCATGAGCCAGTCAGGTGGACAGCAAAAGATGCTTCTAGCTTGTTGGAGGTCTTTTGTGCTGGTGGTGAGCTGCAGTTACAATCAGAGGAAGTGAATTGTAACAGGAAAGACTGCAAGATGCCGTAGCATATTTTGTGTAACTTCACTGCCTGGTTCCCTAAGAGAGCAAGGCTTCAGAGCCAGCAGTGTGCCCAGGTGGTCAAGAAGGCCAACAGTGTCCTGGTTTATATCTGAAACACTGTGGCCGGCAGCACTAAAGAAGTGATCGTCTCCCTGTACTTGGCACTGGTGAGGCTGCACCTTGAACACTGTGTTCAGCTTTGGGCCCCTCACACCAAGAGGTTGAGGTGCTGGAGCGTGTCCAGAGAAGGGCAAAGAAGCTGGTGAAGGGTCTGGAGCACAAGGCTTATGAGGAGCGCTGAGGGAACTGGGGGTGTTTAGTCTGGAGAGGAGGAGGCTCAGCAGGGATCTTATCACTCTCTACATCTGCCTGGAAGGAGGTTGTGGTGAGGTGGGGGTCGGCCTCTTCTCCCAGATAACAAGTGACAGGACAAGACAAAATGGCCTCAAGTTGCGCCAGGGGAGGTTTAGATTGAATATTGGGAAAAATTTCTTCACTGAAAGGGTGGTCAAGCATTGGAACAGGCTGCCCAGGGAAGTGGTTGTGTCACCATCCCTGGAGGTATTTAAAAAACACTTAGATGCAATGCTTAACAACATGGCTCAGTGATGGACTTGGCAGTCCTGGGTTAATTGTTGGATTTAATGATCTCAAGTTTCTTTTCCAACCTAAATGACTGCATGATTCTGTTCTTCTATGCTCTCACTTTGTTAGCCTGTTTATCCACCTTATATAGCATTTAAAGTAATCAGTTAATTTCAGCCAAGATTGACTGTGGATAGGATATTCCAAAATGTTCAACATATACATAAAAACTATGATGAAGATCAGTGACTGGGTAGACAGGCAAGATCCAAATGGGTCATTCCACTGAAGAAAAGTATGTTATAGCTCTGTCCAATATACACCCCGAAGAGGAGCAGCAGACCATTTAGCAGCTCTAGCTTTGAACTAGTCTTAATTACACTGCCACTTACTCAGGTCGGTAGGTGTGGAGCACACGGTGGAGCTGGGGGCACCCTGGGAGACAGGACACAGAAAAGATTTGATGGTATTGTGAGTGGGTGAAAATGCACAGGAGACATAGGGCATGGGTAGGAGCTGGGATCTGTTGCTGCCACTGCCTGTAGTCAGCTGGTGTATTTTTGATTGTTCATCCCTGGAACATTTAAGAGGAAATCCTTTAAAGGAGAAATACAGTAAACAATGTTGTCTTTAATTTTATTGTTGTTATTACTGGTTTTATTGTGGTAACTATAAGCAACCTTCTCTAGTTTTTCAAATACTTTGAGAATGAGATCTGGAAGTCAGTCAGCTGGTGGCACTTATTTCTGCCTATCTGGTTCTTAATGTGGAATCAAAGCATATTCAGCTATATGGGTTAAGCAGATCCGTAAATTTTTATGGTAGTAAGTATTCAAAGTTTTGTAATAAATATGTCATGCGATGTTCTGTCCTGGGCAGTCTGAAGTGTATCCAGTACGATACACTTTCAAAGGACTGGAAACTCTTCCCATCCACCCATGTTTTTAAATATATAGAGCAGATGGGAAAGGGATTTGATAACTTGCAGAATAGTTATTGCAATGTGAGTTTATATAATCTGTCACAGGTTTATATAACCAACACTGTGCAGCAAATGTGCTACATGCACTAATTCAGTTTTGCAATTGTTTTCACAAGCTATTAAAGGAAAAAAAAAAAGAGAGAGAAAAACCCCACTGTTTTTATGCCTATCTGAATTTAGAGTTGTGGTTTATAGTTTTGCTTTCATACAACTCAGTGAAACTAGATTCCATAATTTCTTTTCAACAACTAGTTTGTGAATGTTGCTTCAAAATTAAAATATTAGTTGGGAATCCAAATTTGTTTTTACTTCAGGCTAAAGCTGACTTCATAGACTTCACTTAACTGAGGTCATATAATCTGGCTCAATGGGTTTATTCACCTGGGATATGATAACCATTGTTATCATGTACTTTTATGGAAAGTACCACAATAGAATTATGCAGAAGGGAATTTCTCTCTGAGATGTACCGTTTGGAAGTTCAGCTCTGGATAAATATTACATATAAATTATTACATCATGTGGTCCCACCAAGGTTTCCATGTAAAAGCTACAAGTCATGTCTACCATTCTGGGTTTTTTTTCTGTAAACTGTATCCACTCCATCTCCACAAATGCTAGTTATCTTTCTCTCTCAAGCCATCTTAATTTGATTAACATTATTCCTTCAGCTTAGTATAGTTTGTGCTTTGCTCAAAACATATTGCTTCTGTTATAGAAGGCATGTGATTTTCTTTGAATGTCAGAAAACTTCCCTCCTTTTTCTAACTATTGCGTGGTCTGCTGTAAAATACAGTTTACAAAGTTGCCTTACAAGGGTTGGCTATTTAAGCACTTTTAATAACTAATACCAATTTTTGCTTCAAAATTAGATTTTCTGAAAGCCATTTTTCACTACATGTTTATAAATTTTAAAATGACTGGACAGTTAGTAATGCTTTATTTAGCCCTTCTCCATTTATAAATGATGCATTTTGTCAGCACAATAATATGAGAAACAAGCTCTTACAGACTCCTCTCCTCACTGCCATTTTTCTTGCTAATCATAGATGCTGAGGATCTAGTTTATAAGACACATAGCCGATGCATACCTGTTGTCACATAATCAATATATTAATTTGAATGTGCTTTTTCAAGTATGCAAACTAGTCTGCATCTTCTAGTATGGATTTCCGCTCAGCATAGGCCAGGAAGCAGCTGAACACTTTGAGAAGGAACACCAGAATAATGAGCTTTTTGCTTTTAGAACAACTTTGTAGAGTACCCTCCTTCAATTTAATTAACTTTGATGTTTCTGACAACACTACCTTGGCAGTTGCAAAATCTCAGAGTTACTTGAATATTGATGTCACTCTCCAAATGAAGGCTTTCTAACTTCATTTAGAAAAAGCACAAAATGTTTATGTACAACTTAGCTTCAGTGCATTTCACTTTGTTGGGAAACCCAGTGCTATGATGGCATCATAGTGCTCATGTCATTGTGTGATCAATTTGATGAAGGAAAGAAGCAGGTGAGACAACAAAAAGGCACGTATTAGAAATGCCTTATTTCTTATGTTACATTAATTTTAAATCAAACATTTTCAGCTTCCATTTGCTGTATGCAGTTACAGTGTGTCACTTCTCTCGTGTCTCTCTTGCTTATGCACCCCCCTGACCACTGACTCTACTAACTAGGCACAAATTTGAAGGCATTGACCAAAGGACTGCATGCTGATTCTGTTTCTGCAGATCTGGTCACATTTTACCAATAGGTCAAAACAGATGAAACTGTGCTGCAAGCACCACAAAATTTACTTACATTCTTCCGCTTCTCAGTATTCAACTATTTCCTTTTGGCTTTCAGGATCAGATCATCAAAGAGCTGTAAACCTGAACAGCCTCATCAACTGCCATGGAAAAAAGATTGATTTCTTAAGTTTCTGTTTAAATCATAAAGAACAACTCAACTTTCAAGGGCTACTGCCCTCTGCTTATTTCCTTGACATACTTTAATCAGTGAAGGGACAAATCTTGCTCCTTGATGCAAACAGTAACATTGGTCATGAAGGAACAAATCTCACATTATAGAAATTACAAAGAATATCAACCCTGAACTAGTGAAAATAGTGATTTGCTTCTTTTTACTTAGCGTTTTGTTGCTACCATGTCTTCAAATAGCAGTTATTGTGTTGGATAGTAACATTATTTGAAAGTGGATGGACTGGTAGTCCCCTGCAAAGGTTGTATCTAGACCATCTTTTTCTTCCTGCCTGTTCTGTTTGTGGTTTTCTAAGCTACTTATTTAATGACACACAAATACCTGAACATTTATTGCAGAGAAGTAAGTATTTTATTTCAAGGGTCAGGTGTTTTTATTATTTTATTTTGTAAATTCATGAGTTTAGATATGCATTAACTAACAACAAATACTTAATTACCTGTTTGTTCCTTATTCATTTTAAATTGATTTTATATCTCAGGGGTATTTGCTTTGGTTTAATATAAAAGATACAGTGAAGCAAATTTAACATTATATGAAGTTGCTCTGGTCTATCTTTGGAAAAATCAATAAAACGAGGTAAAAGTAAAAGCTGTGACTCACTGGCTGATACACATAGAAGAACGTCACTCTGCAATGCATTCTTTTTAAAACAACTATTTAAAAATCCAGTGTGACTTGGTTCTGATTTGAAGTCTCCACATCTCTAAAATCCTGCTTGGTGACCACTGACTGACATAGTGAAATTCCATGCAAACCAGTGGATCACAATATTACTGGAGAAGAAAGTCACGGTGTCTCTTGCTTAGCTTTTGATTGCATTTCTGTGGAAGCAGTCTTCAGATGCCGCAAGCTGACACAAATAGTCAAGAAGTGGGAGATTCTCTGAGCTCTGGAAGCTCAGTCTCCCCCAGCACCTTTCTGTCCTGCTGCCGAGGGGAGGCAGGTTGTGCCTGGGGGGCTGCAGGGTGGATTGATGGTGTCTGCCTGCACCATCAGTCCACCTACAATGCTGCAGAAGCAATGCTTGGTCATTTTAGAAGTCCCAGACATACTTGGGGTGGGTTTAATATGGATGAATTCACTGCTTCTCTTTCCATGGGTTGATGAGTAATTTAATTTGCTTTTTATTTTCCTCTGTTTGTTAAAACGAAATGCATATTATATGGTAAAGCTGTGGGATACTTTCAAAATTGGTGTTTTTCATCGCAGCTCATCTAGATGCACATTGCTCCCAAAAAAACATTTTACCTGCCACGGTGTTTGCAATCTTCAAAAAGACAGACCTATTGTCTCATGGCCTCTTTTTAGCATAGCACCACCTGCCCTTAAATTGTTATTATGTATAGCATTGTGATTATTACTGAACATAATTATTGCTGCTTAGACTTGAGACTGACTAGATCATAGACCAGCTGTATTAAGGCCCATATACCACACACTAATGTAAGATCTCTGCCTCCAAAGATTCTGCAGTAATTAGACATTTTAACCAAAGTTTTTGGTTTACCCTTCAAAGAACATTATGCTTCAAACTTATTAATGAACTACGTATATTTTAACTCCTGCTTTGATGCCTTACAAAATATTCTCCTTTCTGGTTTCTTGATCTCATTTCTGGCCTCAGAATTATTTTCCTCCTCCTGATCTCCTGTTGAGGGTGAATTATTTCTGCTTTGTGTGTCTTGTCTTGTCCCACAGGGTCTTCCATTCATCAGGTATTCACAGTGGTTTTGCATCTCTTCTTCTTGATCCAACAATTAGGCTTCCTGTAATTTCTCAAATTTTGCTTTAACGAAGTTGATTACCAATCAAGAATGCAAGGAGTATAGGCTATGATTAGACACATGGGGATCAGACCCACAGAAATGTAAGCGTGCTTAGACTATACCTGCATAATCAAGATACTCTGTGAAACATGAAGTAGATCTTAAAGCAGCAGTTGCAATTTCTCCGAGAAACATTACATGCACTATTAAAAATGCTGCAAAGAAGGGTCTAATATAACACAGCAGCTGCTCCATTCGTACTGAAAGAAATTGTTACTACTGAGGAAACAGAGCATGAAACAGAAATTAGGTATAGCAAGATGCCAACTAAGTTTCTCTAAGTTGAATTCAATTCAATACCATTTATTCTGGATGCATTTGTACCTGCTTTTAACAGGTTCCAGAATAGTCCTTTAGTATTATTAATACTAGTATTAGTATTATTAATAATACTAGTATTAATAATAGTATAAAATAATAAGTGAAGTTCTTTACTCAGAGTCCAGGTAGGATAGATTTTGTTCACTTTTTCCCCTAGACTTTCAAGAACATTCTAAACCATGCCTGAATTCCATAGCAAAATACAGGGTGCCCATATATTTCCCTTGAACATTTTATTCTCAAACTACAGACCATCTTTCAAAAGGGACAAGCATGCAGTTGCACATGCAAAATTATATAGATTTATTATGTGCATGTATATCCTGTAAGTGCAGAAAAACTGGGGTATCTGGGTACATAACTGATGTTAAGATATCTCAGCCTATATACAAAAATGTAGTATTACTGCTACGTTATTCATCTATGTATTAAGAATGTATGCGCTAGGTGGAGAAATCAAAAATAGCCTCTGAAGTTACAAATCCAGCATCTTCCATAAACAACTATGAATTTTAAAAAGTTGGCTTAAAAAAACATTGATGACAGACTATTGTGTCAGTAGATACCTAGTGTCAGTACTAGTATTTTTCAGTGCTAGTACTAGTATCAGTGCTACTATGATTTGAGAAGTTAAAAGTTGAGATGATATGGAAAATAAGCATAAAGTCACTGAAATTATTAGGGAAGGGCACTTTACAGAAAGATTCACAGAGTAGCCCCTCCAACTGCAAGGCAATGGCTCTGTCAGAGTCAGAAGTGCGTGCCTTGGCCATGCAACCTTGCAAAAAACTCCTATAGGAGGAAATGAGTATGGCAGAAATACAGGCTCTTGTTCTGACAAATGAGAGAATAAATTAGTTCAAATCGCCACAGAGAAATAAGTTAAAATGTGAGAGGCCTGAACATCTTAGCTTGTGTGAAAGCAAGACAGTATATTTTATATCCATAGCTGCCTCAACAATATCACAATGATAACTACCTAAGTGTGAAGGAAACACACAGAAAGTAAGACAAAAAGAGGGGAGAGGAAGGTTACGGTTTCCTGTGCTGACTGAAATTTTTATGGCAGATAGACATCTCTGTTCAAGGAAATGATCTAGGGATTCATGGAGGATTGGGACAGGAAAGTAATGAAAATACTAAGAAATTCTGGAAATTTATGGTCTTTGAACCATATATTTTTGAATGGGTCTCTCTATTTCCTACACATCTCAAGTTTCTCTTCTGCAATAACTCTGTATCCTAATTAAAAGAAGGAGGAATGGTTTTGTGTCTTTGAATCAAATATGATGTATGTGCAATGCAGAATAGGATGCTGTGTTTTATATTGGTATTCTCTGCTGTAGTTCTTAACTTAGCGCAATGCAGCCTTGGTTGTGGTGTGTGTGCTTTGTGATAGACTGGGCTGGAAGGAGCTTTTTAATATCTTTACTCTTTCATATAATGAAGGAGTATATCATACATGAGCTTTTGTTATATGTTGAGAATTTTGAAATCCCGGTTAACTGCAGGTTCCCACTGTAATTAGAGTGTGTCTGGAAAAGTTACAGTTTGTCCCTAAGGCAATCATAAAGAACTTTGTGAGAAGAAGTATTCAAATGCTGATTGTATTTTTTGTGTTCTAGTTTGTCATGCTTTTGTGTGCTCCTTTGTGTCACTTACTGATTACACTGTGGTTAAAGTAAGTTGTGAGGTCTGAGCCTTCGTTTCAGTGAGTTACAGGGATGTATATACATATATATTACAGTCAATATGGAAATTCAAGAAAAAAGACATCACAGATAAACGTGTCTGCCTGCTTCTGCTTGCAGGCTGTAAATAACTGATCAGAGTCTCATTTCTCTGGGTGAGCATCTAGTGAGTCAGGATGCTTTTCTTACAGTTAGTGAGTTTATACAATATTTTTTGTTAGATCAACCTCACTTCCCAAATGGAGTGAGAGGATTGTTTCATTTTGATAAGGCCTTACACCTCTGCTTACCAGTTCCAGGCATATTATAGAAAACTTCATTGCAAGAGCTTAATTCAGTTTTAGCAGTATAGGAGATCCCACTTTGTGCATTGTAATCCATTTCATCTATATCTGAATCAAAGAAGATCCTGAGCAAGACCATAATCTGTGCCCAAGATGACTAGCAAGGACAAACTTAAGACTTTTAGTGCCAGCTTCAGCATCTGAAAACTGTATACCTACTTTTTTCCAAGTGTCACTCATATTCTCACTGTAGGATCTGTTGGCAGGGAACTCAGTTTGGGTTTTCCATTCCTTGTATTTTGATGTATGGTATTACTTAACCATATCTATAGGTTATTGTAATGTATAAAAACATTAGTAGACATATAAGGAGCATATAAGTATGCTTTGCAGATATTGTAACAACCCATTTCATATTGTTATTAGCAGGCCTTACCAACTTTTCATTGTCTTCTAGAGATACTTAAACTTCAAACACTGCAATTTTCATTGGTCATATTCTTACTGGTCATTGCTTGCTTCATTTACAGTCAGGAGCTTCATATCCAGTGTTTAGAATGTGATTGAAAATATGAAAGATAAATCTGAAAAAACCCCACATATATGCTCTATGACTTTTGACTAGGAAATGAAACTCCATCTAGTATTAATTGGTTGACCTTTTGCTGTACCTGCTTATAAGGCGAGAAGATAGATTCCTGAGTAGAGGTTGGGTTAGCAATCATCAAGTTGAGGCTGAGCTCACTGGAAGTACATAAAACAGCTTTTTATCTATCTGGACATATTTCATCTTCATCTCAGATGTTTATGGCTGGTTGCCTACATCTAGAAGAAATATTTTTCCTTTTGAGTTTTTATTAGGTTTGGCAACCAAAGGCACTTAGACATTTACCATAAAAATAGCTCCCATTTATCAGTGAAGCCCATAATCATCTCTTACTGTTTCTGATAAGGGTGTTGAGTCACTGAGCAAGTGATAGCCACGTGCTAGGAAACTATTGGGAAATGTAAAAGCATGACAACTTTTTTCCTCCATACAGGAAGTCATGGACCAATGTATGCAAAGTCCCTGCTGCATTTAAATGTATGCAAAGCAAATCAATGGCTTTTCTTCTTTTATCAGGTCATTTAATGAGTTGCTAGCTGTAAACTGGCATAAAATTTAACAGAATACTTTGGCAAGTACTGTAGTTGAAAGACTCCAGTCAATTTCTTGTATCCTACACTATGGGAACTGATTCAAATCACTACAAACTTTAGGCACTTGTTTTGGGACTTAGAAAACACTGAAGCCTGCTGGCAGCAGTTTATTGTAGCTGGCCCTTATACTATTACTGACAGAAATAGTTTTTCCTTAGCTGTAACAAAGACAGCCTTCTCAGCAGCCTGTATGTAAATATATAAAATTCATTTCCTTGCGTGAATAGGATACAAGATCAGTTTCCAAACAATAATGCCTAAATTCTGCACAGATAGGCTAGTGTGCAAACTAGCTATGCTTTTGTGCACTTAACATAGATCATTCCAAGTGAAAAATACATATTGCAAATACAAAGCTTCTAAGTGTTTCTGCAACAACCTATTAACATTAGCACTGATGTATCTTGTGTGTCTCCGGTCTCTGAAGGTACAGCTGAGCTGTCCCACGACAGCAATAAATGGATAGTTTTATTAACAAACGTGTGAGGTTCATTTGGATCAAGTCAGTTGTGTTTTCTTGATACATGCTCTTATCACAGTTTCTGAGGGCTAATCTGCTGGGCTTTATTCAGAGTCACTCTCCTTGATAAGCTGTAGCTGACAGTTTTTGATAATGTCGTAGTGTCCATCATATGCAGCTATTTGCACCTTCCTGATCTCTGTTCAGGCAAGAAGCACACTGAGCACTCTCTGCAGGGTAAATAAAAACAAAAAAATATTTGGATTTCAGATTTTTGACAAAAAATTATAGGGAAAAAAGCCCACGTGTCAGAGTTTTTACAAATATGTAAAAGTTCTTCAGATGCTACCAGTACTACTTTTTGTATCTGATTATCTGTAATTTGAGAATGTCTTTCTACTCTACAGACAAATCTATATCTTTCTGGGGGAAAAAAATCCCAAACACAACAAAACCAACAGGATAATTAATAGGTAACCATTCTACATTACTGTAAATAGCTTTTCTGTGTACACAATTGTTATCCACCTTGAAAAGTTGTCCATCCTCCAGACAAGAGATTTACTACAAGAAATCTTCCAGAAAGAAGATTCTAAATGGCAGTGAGATGTCAAGAGTTCAAATAATCTGATGGATTTTTCCTTTCCTTTCCTTTCAGGAAAGGACTGAGTGTTCACATATAGGTCCCCTTAGATGCTTATTTCTTCTTGTCATACCAAGTTAGGAGCTTGTTTCATGGATCACCATGCTCAGACCTCCCTTTATCTTCATCCTCACCCATTCTTTTTGATAAATGCAAACTTATTTCTTGCTAGTTTAATCTTCACAGTCTCATTTATAAGGTTCTCTTCCCATGGTGCCTTCTTTTGTCATAGTAGCAGAAGTGTGACTTCTGTGGTTGTGGCTGTTTAGACCATGATAAAGGTGCAGCAGCATCTTTGCCAAGCTGCCCACAGTGACTACACCCCGAAAGAGCTGTTCCAAAAGCAGCCTTTTCCTTTAATTAGCTCAAATGCCTGGAACCTAATATAACGTAACAGGCTAATAAAGTACAGCAATACAAAGAGCTTCTCTGGATATCTGAGAAGTAGAGGATGTGTATAATCACAATCAGTCAGAAATCATGAGATGAGTATCAAGAAGAGTTCTATGAAAATGGTCTGTTAAACAAGCTGATGCACTGGCTTTTCTGAAAGCCATAACAAATCTAAAATATTTCCTCAATAAAAGGAAAGACAAATCTGGACTTCCCAGGGAGCAGTATATCATATGTATTTCTTTTGTTACTTTCATGATGGGAATGGGGAAAAAATATTGCCTTTTAAAATAATAATTTCCCTAAAGTAATAGCAAAAGGGGGTGGGGAAGAAATGGGATTTTCCCATAGTGAAAGAAAATTGATACAGAGATCCACACACAGCTGTAAACAGGGAAAAGTTAGTAACGAATGGGCACTGTTCAGAATTCTTTACCAAATTTCATTTATTTATATAGCCAGCCTAAAATATGGTGAAGCTAAGAACCTTTGGGATCATTTTTATTTCTCCTATTTAAATTGGGAAAAAACAAGTAAATGTGTGTTACATATGTATGTATAGATACTTAGATGTTCAATAGCTTTTTCACAGAAGGTTATTCTGCAAAGGGATTTGTGAAAACAGTCACAGTTTTGTGAGCATGGACTTGAGGATTTGCTTGTAAAGGAACCGAAACAAAAGGAAGTTGCTTTTTTTAATGTTAATCTTTCTAGGTACCTTTGGACACAGTTTGAAGTGGAAGAAACATCTTCATAGCTCCTTCTTGCTAAAAAAAAAAAAAGTCTGAAAACATTTTTATTAGCCCTAGTTGAAAAAAATCCAAAGACATTATTATTCCCCTATTAATTAATATTCATTGCTGAGTATTTAAAGTCATTGACATTAATCCAATAACAATTTTATGAATAACATATTCAAATGAAGAAATCTGGTTATCTCTCATCCTCAGTGACCATCATGATTAATTTAGCAAGACTCAGTAGAGATGGAAACATCAGTTCATACAGATCTTCTGGCAGGACAGGGTCCACAGAGGAGAGAACTGTGATATAAGTGCATGTAACTAAGCTCTACAACCAAAGAAATGATAGCAGCACGATTGCTACTTGAGATACTAAGACTGGAACTTGGAAGGAAGACATTTGATCCAAGACCTATTTAACTGGTGAACTTCTTTCCTAAAAGTGAATTTCTAGTAGTTAGAACAGTCAACTACCAATGTCGTATAATAATTAGGTAAGCTCAAAGGCTCCAGGTGTGCTAGAAGCATTCACTCAGACAAGGAAATGAGGACAGCTTGTAAAAGAGAGCTTGCTTTTTATTTCTTTACAATGTCAACTCACTGCGTGGAGTGGATTTTCCAGATCCAAGAGAGATCAATATAACTGCAGCCAGGGATTCCTGTGTGAGGTAGGTATTCACCATGCTTGCTTTCTGATGAAGTGGTTGTAAAATTAAAACTTGAATCTTGAAAAGGTTTACATATATTGACACCAATATTGACACCAATATTGCCCCTGAGGAGAAACACTGTTCCTCAACTGACATAGATTCTCAGAACTGTTTTCACACAGATTTGAGAGCAAAGTTCAGTTACTGCTATCAAAATGCCTGACTAACTTGTACTACTCATTACTAGAAAGTGACTGAAGATTGCTTTGTCTTCATGCATCTTTTGTTTGTAGAGTGCAATTTTACTAACAGGATAACCTTTTCAAAAGATGTTATTTATCCACCATTTCACTCGGTGTATTTCAGGGCCATGGTTGTTCTTTGCAGACAAACACAAACAAGCATAGGCAAGACTGACTGAAGGATTTAATTTAAATACAGTCCTGAAAGAAACACCGCTGTTGTTCCCTGTAAAATGCACAGGAAAAGACTAATGTCTTAGGATGGGAGCAGAGCATTCATCCCCCATTGAATGACCTGAATATACCACTTATACCACTGCTGCCTCGGCTGTACTATAGCCAGCCACTGTATGGATGATAGGGGTTCAATTATACCTCAGCCTGAGGCAGTTCAGACCCAGCTTTTTCACCCTGCAGGATAGTGTATGGGTCAGCAGGCTGTCCCCCATGGGAGGCACTTCTTCCCTTTCCACTGGGCCTTATCTGCAATGCAGAAAATGTAAGGTCCATTGGGCCAACATGAGAACATACAAGAAGGAACTTGGCACTGGAGATTAACAGAAGTGAAACAAGAACGCTACATTAAAAAGAAAATGTATAGGACAGGTGCTTGTGTAATAGAAAGTATTATGAGAGGAAGGCTCTCTGTGTCCCCCCTCTAGACAAGTGAGTTATCTAGCTGCTTAGATACGCTGTCTTGCAGCAAATACGTTACTACAGGTTCAGAGGAGCCTGATCTGATGGCTGTGTGCAAGGTGCAATCTGGCAATGCCTCCTAGATCTGATCCCACAAGGGACTTGCATGGTGCGACATTAGTGGTGCTTAGGGGTAGGTTGCAAGATGGTCTGACTGGGGATGTTTTGGCTACACAAAGAGTAGATCTAGGCACCTGGAGAGCCTTAGTCAGGGAGGTATCTGGGAAGTTAATTTCTTAACTGCACGGTGTCTGTTTGGGATGACAATTTGTTTCTAAGATACTCTAAATTCCCCTTCTACCTTGTTCCAGGCAGTGATGTGGAATCTAAACCCAAGACTTGTGTGTCTTAAGGTTTCAGCATCACATC
Organism: Falco punctatus; assembly: GCF_963210335.1. Taxonomy (NCBI): domain Eukaryota; kingdom Metazoa; phylum Chordata; class Aves; order Falconiformes; family Falconidae; genus Falco; species Falco punctatus. The sequence continues at coordinate 76,929,878 of NC_137583.1, forward strand.
ATGCAAGTGGAGACTGACAAGTGCCTGCCACTATCACCAAGACATTTTTACTTAATATTTCTGATTGCATTCCCAACTGTGCAGCCATGAAACATAGCAGGGGATTCAGATGTGCTCTTCAGCCACCAAGAGACACACTTGAGTGAATTAATAATCTCCCCAGACACCTGGAATGCAGATAATAACTTTTGCATGCACAGCCTGATCATCCACCTGGGTAAATTGGCTCATTCCTCACTCGGCTGTGGCAGGAGGATTTTAAAGCTACTATTCTGAAACTCCCCTCTTTGGTATTGGCATGGCTAGATCCTCCAGAGCACTCACAGCTGTGCTGCCTTTTAACAACCATTCCTTCAAAAACGGATAAATTATGAACTCAGCAACACCAGGTTAAGATGATAAAATGCAGAGGCATAAATGGCAGTCCAAAACAATTCTTCAAAGCAGCAGCTGGCTACAGTTCATGATATACAGCCCAGTGGCTTGGCTATTTGAGATTTCTAATTGTTGTGAGCTCGGCCTGTGCTTCCAGCATTACTGGGCCAGCATTACTGCTTAAGCTTCAGCAACACCAACATACACATCAGAAAAGAGATACCATGTTCTTCTAGGCTGGCAGGACCGTGCCCTCCTCTCTCTATGAGTGGTTGCCTTTTTCTTTGCCAGGAGCTCCCTCTGCCTCCAGCAGCAGCCCAGTGCTTCACTGGGATTTGCTCCCAGCTGTGCAAGATCGCACCATGCTGTCCTCAAACAGCACCACGGAGTCCTCCAGATATTGCACTGTTGTGTTTATAGTGAAGCAAACTCTGGGGATGGCTAAGGCCATCTCCAGCAAGCACACACACCTAGAAAGGGATGTCCTAGCAGTCCATATGCATGACTGTAAGTATGGATGAAGGAAGAGGCACCAGAAAACAGCAGGCCAAAGAGGGGAAAAGTGCATGCTGAGGAGGTGCAAGTGGTGTAGTAAAACCTCCCCAAAGTGCTAAGCTTCAGAGGCTGTTGAGTCTGCAGAAACTGATAAGCTCACACCACCAAGAAACTGCTGAATCTGCACAAGGCCACCGACACGCATTGGTGTTGACAGTGACTTGTATAACTCATCCCGCATCCACGAGGGCAAGGGCTGCTGTATGCAGGCAAAGTACAGGATGATGTACACACCTCATAGAACAAAGGACCTTCTGAGAGGCTTTCCCAAATCTGACCTTGAAGCCACTGGTGTGGCAGTCCAACCCTCTGCTTCCAACTATACAGCTGGAGCTGGTCTCCCAGCTTTTGCTCCAGCTGGGTAGCAACAACGAATGTATGAGTGAATTAGATCCTCTCCATCCCCTTTCAGTGAAAAGGGAGTTTTCAACAGGAAGAATGAGTTGTCCAAACTTCCATGTTTTCTCAGAAAATAGAATGATGAGGACTGGTTACAGCTCTTAGAGCTCCTTTTAGAGCTCCCCTTACCTACAGTGAAATAGTGTCCTTGGTCCCAGCAGTTCCTCTTTAACTTTCAAATTTGGCATCCTGTAACTTTATCATTGCATCAGAAATGAAGGATCATGCAACTGACATTGTGGACAGTCTCCTTTGCTTTGAAGAGGTAAATCTTGCAGCTTTGTATTTCTTGTGCAAGCTTGATGTTTCTTGTTGCTCATGTGTTCTTTGGCAAGGTGAGAAGATTTTGTGGGTTACAAGTCATGTGTATGAGAGCAAAGGAGAGATAAAATCAGTAGTATTGTGCTTTCCTTATACCTCAAGGAACTTAATTTCTTCCAAAGCTCAAGCAAGACCCAGGGGTGAAAATGAATGAGACGTGATTAAGGAATAACCTTAATAAGTATTTTATATTTTCCTTTCAAGTAGCCATTAAAACAGTTCACACAGCAGTGTCTTTTAGGCTTCCCTTAAAACAGCCAGTTTTCCTCTGCTCTACTCCTAGCCCTGGTGCTGTCCCTGTTGTTTGAAAGGCTCTTTACAAACTTGTGCAAGGAGGGAAAGTGAGCCATTCTGGTGCTGCCTTTGTCTTTTCAAAGGTCCTTGTATTTGTCAGGTGTAAACCAACAACTGACAAAGGTGCAAAGACCATTCATCTTCTACTCTGTATAAATCACTTGAAACTAAAGAGCGTTTTCTTTGGTGTTCTTTTTGTAAAAGATCTTATACTAGCTTTTCTTCTCAAGTGCATTTTGAAGAGGAGGTCATCTTCAGGGGATTCTGTATGAGCTTATTTTGTGTTTGTTTATCAGATGTTTTCTGTAAGAAACTGCTAATTAATTGCTAATTGATAAAAATTAAATAGACTGCCAGAATTCCCTGAAGCAGCAAACGGCAGCTGAAGCCAGCATTTTGGGGAAGAAGCTTTTCCAGAGTCTGTTGGTCTAATGAATACATTGACACAACAGGTCAATTGCCTCTTCTCATGTAGGGTTTTGTACCCTTGCTCTAAGATAGCCTAGACTGTGTTAAGGGCACAGGTGCCTCCCTACCTGTTATTAAACCCTGACATTGCTGTTCTAATCTACTCAAGTAGTTTGCTGCTGAGGAAGTCAGGATTTTGGTGAAAGATAAGATTTTGATGTGCTTTGTTTTGGTGTTAATTATCTGGTCCCGTTGACCATATGGGACGAGTGGCAGTCAGTCAAGTATTTCAATGGCTGATCTCTACCCTATGGCAGAAGATCTTCAAAAGGTACAAAGTTCAACTATTAGTAGAAGTTCATTTTTATTTTTTTGTTGAGTCTGTTTCCCTCTACAACAGAACAAAATGAGATGAACCACTCCTATAAGTCAGGCTCCAGAGGGACAGAAGCCTTTCCAAGAACAGCTGTTCCTTCAGTGCAGAAACATCTGCCAAACAACATCACGGGCTCAGCCTTTTTCTTTTTGACTTAATAGGAATGAAATCAGTGCCATACTAAATTGTCACAAGTTCATCAGCTGTCCTGGAAATAAATCCTGCATCTGACTATTTTTTCATTTTCTGTCTTAAGAAGTGTTTTGATTTTTAGAATAACAATGGGAGACCATTGCTTCGAGACAAAGTTCTGGGGCACTTTATCTGACTCATGGACATTCAGATTCAAATACCAAGAGGACCTAGGCATGTGATAAAACCATGCAAGTACTTTGTGAATAAAATTGTTGTGAATAAAACTGTAATTATACATTTTTGTATAACTCCTGATCCTGATTTGGATCAGGGCCAAAGTGTGTATATATTCACTTCCATGTTTTCATATGTTTTCACATGAAAGTGAAGAATTGAGGGAATGATCAGGCATGACACTTATTTAGAGGTGTATGGGTGAACTTTTTCTGATTTGGTAACCAGGCAAAAGAATAATTCCTGAAGATCTGACCTGAAAATAAACTTCTGAACTTTCGCTCCTGAAAGGGAAAGATATTCTTCTACATATTTTTGCTTCTTCTTAAACTTTCAAAGTTGGGCAAATTGCTTGTCAAAATGTCACATCGAGAGAGAAAAATGAAAAATGTCATTAAAAGGGTTAAAAAATACTCCTGGATTTCTTCGTACATCTATTTTTCTTTGTGATGAAAGATCAAAATATAGCATGAATTTACAAATAATTTTGTTAAGCCTGTATCTGTATGACTTCCAAAAAAAAAGTAGTTGAATGAAATTTTTACTTCCAGACCCAGCTTTATTTTAAACCTACTCAATATTTCTCACTACTAGGCCCTTCTTCAGTTATATAACCTTGCTAAAATTTAAGCACTTTAAGTGAAATTATCTTTTTAAGCATCTACCACAGACTGAATATTTAAAGTTAATTTCTGACAACACTACTCATTTTTTAAGATGCAGGTTAGTGTAAAATGCATTATTCTGGTTACTTAAAAAATGTAGGCATTGTGGTTTAGGTTTGTTTTTTGCTTATTTTGCTTGTTTTGAAGCAAAGAATGAAAACATGGAAGACAATGGGGACATACCTTTTGTTATCACTGCTCGTGTATTTTGTATGGACTAGGTACTTACTAAAGTTTGCCAGACACATTTCCCTGAAGGTAAAATAAATAAGTAAATAAAGCTAAGCAAGACCTTCCCCAGGGAGCATACGGCCAGCTGTGTTTCATTTGGATGCAGAATTAAGAAGGGCCATTTTACTTTCATTCACCCACCAATCTCAGCATCCAAAGTTCAGCTAGCGCAGAACTGCCTAATAAAGAGAGGGCAAGAGCCAGAGCTGGGAAGGGGTGGGTGGAAGGACAAGGTATGGATCGATAGTGCCAATAAGTTTGTCTTTCCTTGGAAGAAACCCCAGTTTCCCAGGCTTATAATTTCTTCCTGCTAGCAGAATCCTGCATAACTTGTTCACAGAATATCTCTTTCCCTCTCTAGGGCTGGTCCTTAGGAAGGGTGATAATGCATTACTGAGGGTTCATTAGCTCAAGCGCAGTGAATCAGAAAGTTCCTGCTGGGACCAATATTCATTAATATGATGAAATTCAGGGATTTTCTTCATTTTGCTCCAACAAACAAGCAAAAGATGACATGCCCACATCCTGTGACACCTTCATATTAAAGAGCTACTGTGGGTTTGCTTTTGTTTTGTTTTATAGTAATCAAGCATATTTAAGAACCATAGAGAAATGTGGATAAAATTACAATTATAGAAATTATATTATGCATGGTCATTGTGGTTTTTAACCTCAGGACTCCTGCCTCACATGCTGCCTGGTGTGGAGCTGGTTTGGGAATGAATCAGTTGATTCAAAATTTGTTTGAATTAATCCTGCTTAATTTGTTCAAGAACTTGCATATTGAGCAGAGGCTCAGGCAGGGTACTAAAGGAAAAGCTGTCACCATATGATAATGAACATTGCCCCAGAAAGTGGAGACTGTTTCTCATTTCCCCACTGAGGTCTTGTGTGACTCTGGACAGATCAGGTAAACCAAAGTTTTCACAAGCAGTCTCTCTGTTATCCATTTTCCAGCTGTCTGACTTGGGAGCTCTGGTTTATAAAAGCGCAGAGAAATCACAGGTGGAGCTGGAGTCTCTGCAATTTGAGTAATTTTGCACACGTATATTTCTAAATAACACAAAGCTTTCTGGAAATTCAGACCGTACTGCTTCAAACAGGATATTCAAATTAGTAAATATTTATCTTTAATGTCTCTTCCTAAATTCTCCCTTTTTATATTAGGAATAATAGCATCTGTCCCTATCCTCCCTGCCAACATACACACAGAGAAGGAAAGGAATTATCCTGTGTGGAGAACAGGGTTCAAATTACATCTGTAAAATGTAAAACATATGTTTTACACGCAAAGTTGCTCCTGGCCCTCCCTGTCAAAAAGATTGCAGTTGTTATCCAGGATAGCAATTTGGAGAAATTGAGGAAAAGTTCAGTTCTTCAAGCTGTAGGGGTGATTCTCCTGGCAGGTTCTGGATGTGACCACCTGAGTCTGTTGAAATTAATGCAAAACTACTGACCTCAGTAGACCTGGGTTCAGAGAAGGGAAATTTCTTTCTAAGGCTTCTGAGTTCTTGTCTACTGACATGGGTCAATTTGTTCATGTTGGAGACACTCTTTTAATCAAATGTTTGATTGTGAATGTTCTAGCTGGAGTTGGCTGCAATGGTGCAAGGAGAAGGCTTTTTAAGCTGCCTCTGGAGAACACTTGGTGTAATGTCTCATTTTATTACCTTCTGTTATGAACCCACATGCTGCCGCAATGGTCACCTAACAAAGCAGGAAAGGAGTCATCCTGCTGACTTTACCAAAGTTGCATGGCACTCCACTCTGAGGATCTAATTATTTTCAGACTAAAAAATGTGACTAAATAAGGCTTTAGAGAAATACTTTATCTGTTTTAGAAGAAAATGATTGTGTGTCCATTTTGTTTAATGAGCATGTTTTATAAACATGGGTTTGAAATGCTTTATTGACTACACCGGAGGTCAAAATCACTGGGTAATCAACAGAACAGGCATTTGGGTAGCAGACACATGATGAGAAACATGTGTCTTCAGAAAGCTGAAGCTAGTAAAAAGGATTCAAGTTTTACAGAAGTTGCCTGCTTTGTTTCATGATGCCTCTCTGCTTTAGACTACTTGCAGGTCAGGGAGTATATGATTCATCTTCATTTGTCCCATACATTCTACTTTGTAAAACAGCCACTGATTAACTCTGTGGAGCTAAGTTAATACCTTATGGCTTGCCTTACGCTCTGCTAAGATACAGTAGTGTTCAAGCAGTGTCGGGGGCAAGGAAGGGACCATGTCACTTCAGTCAGCACAGAGGGGGGAATGAAAATCTTTTCTTGCCAACCACCAAAATAAGAGAGGAAAGAACTAGAGAGATAGCTGAAAACAAAAGGGAAAAAAAACCCAACAGGCTCCAGTATCAGGAATATAAAAGTTATATTTCTCTTCCTCTGAAGCAGAATGGTTGACTTTGCCTATTAGGCTTATCTCCACAAAGCTTTTGCCAACTATTGTAGGCTTTTTGCAAAACCCAAATAGTATTGGTGGAGATCTATGATCATTTTAGGTATGTTACTAAAGCTTGTATAGATTTGTCTGGCCAAAAGGCTACATTTTTGTCCTTACTCTGTAATAAACAAAAGATGTTTTGTAAGATTAGATTTACTTAGTAACTGAGTTCTATTTTTACCTGAACTACATAATTCAGAAAGGATTCAAACTTACTTTAGGTTTCCCATCGCTCCAGCATATATCTGTTGATGATAAGGGGATCATGATGCTCTGGTACAATGAATAAGTGGTGTCTGACAAATTGGAGACATGCAGGTATATCCGTATGCCGATATTCACATGCCTCTGATTTTCTGCTTGGGTCTTAATTCCCAGCTACCCATGTTGTCTACAGAACTGTGTTCATTTTATGTCTGTTTTGACATGAAGAGCGAGCTTCCTTTGCTAAGGGCCCTTGGCCACAGGAAAAAATACACACTAAAGCCTCGTCTTTGCATGCAGTATGGATGGTGTTGTTTCAGTTGCTTGCTCCTTGTTCTTTAGGACTGTGGTGGGGTCCTGATGCCCTGCTCACTCTACTTCATTGTGGCCTTTCTCTGACAGAGTCTCAGTGGCAGTTCTGGAGTGTCTTCTCCAGGGACTGCATGTGCTGTGGTGTAAGCACATGCCAGCATAATCTCCTGGTATGAATAAAAGCAGACCAGCAGAAGCAGGACTTCATGGGACAGGAGGAGATAGGGTGAGTGGGCTGCTGCCTTGTGTCTTCCAGGTGGTGATTTATATACCGAGTGCTTTTCTGGTGTAAACAGATGCAGAGAAGTAGAACACTGTAGCTGTAGCAGGTCATTCCCCTTTGGCATCTTGTTTTCCTAAGAAATAATTGCAGTGATGCAATTTTAAAGCCATTCATCCTTAGGTTTTATCACTTTGGTCTAAGAACTTAGACAGATGCATTTAAAAGATCATGTAATTGCAGAAATGGCAGATTTTCAAAACTGTAAAGAATTTACAAGATGCAGAAATTTCACTCTGCTTTGTTCCTGTTGCCCACTGTAAATAATCAGAGTGTTAATGTTAACATTTGGACCAGATATCATGCTTAGATCCACTGTCCTGGGCTGGGACCATCTGTGCTTTCTGTTAGTAAAACACCTGTTCTAAAACATAGTCTATATAAAACATATATAAAATGTAATAAAGGAATAATCTTCAACACTGTTGTGGGTCCTTATTTCTTAAACCTACCTGGAACAAACTGCATTTGCGGTATTTCATAGGCTACAGATTTTATCCTGATGTTTGACATTTTGTTTGCAATTAGTTCATCACTATCAAAGCATTTAATGAAAAAATACTCAGATTTTCTGCTTTTATAATTTGTGACACTGTTTTCCAAATGCTGAAGATGTACTGCGCCTGCTTCCCTTTCAATGTGAGTGGCAGTTTTACAGTGCACAGAGCTGCTAATAAAAGGTTATTGTTGACAGTTCAGTCACAATATAAAGTTCTTACAACTTTTAAACATGTAAAGATGTTTAATTTGTTTTTAATTATCATTTTGGTGCTTAACTTGTAATAGAATTTTAAAAAATGTATTGTCTTGTAAAGCAAGCTGGAATAATGAGCTTTACTTGTGGATGCTTTGGATGCTAGAAGATTAATCAACGCTGCTGTGCAGCTACTGGCTAAGTACTGCTAAGAAAGTTGCATAGGGAAAAAACCCACAGCATCAATGAAATATAAAATAACCCATTAGCAGTAAAATAGCTGGTAAAAAAATCCTGTAGTAATAACAGAAGCAGTGGACAAAGCTGTGTCTAAAACTGGCAAGACAGCGTGGGCTACATTCCCGTAACTACACTCAGCCAATCAAACCTGACACAGGGATCTTGTCTTGTTAATATATCTAGCCATTAAAGCAAAAGAAAAGACCGAAGATCTTTGTTTGACTTTTTGTAGTTCTCCACATGATGTTGCCACTTCTAAACTGTTCAGGGCTACTAGCATCGTCATTCCGCCGCTGTGCTCATCTTCATCCCCCAGCATGTGTGACACGTGTGAGAGCAGCATAAAGCTGCCTGCCCCAGCCCTACACCATGCTTGGGGATCATCTCCAAGAGCAGCCAAGGCTCTGCAGCTGGACAGCTGGCTGGAGAGAGCTTCCTCCTGGCTTTTGTCCTACTCTGTTGCTTTGATGTCCAGGTTGTAATGCCATGTCTTCTGGACATCTGCATACCTTTCTGCTTCAGCCTGCACATATATTTCATGTAAGCCATCTGAAGAGCTGTTACTGGTTATTCGCTTTCTGCCCAGATGGTTGTAAACTGAGGGATGTGACGGAATTCTGCATCCATCATTTTTCATCCTGGTGGTATCCAGAGCCATCATTTTTCCAGGAAGAGGTTTTTTCTTTGCCATAAATTCCCAGCTACCCATTTGCATTCCGATACGCTCACATTCCGTATTTAACCTAAAGATACATAAATAGGCATTGTAAGTGGCATATTAGGTAAGTATGTCTTTGAAAAGAGATGGGTGCCCTGAGAAGTACCGAAGAGGCATACTTAAAGGAGTTCAGTAATTAAAAGCAAAGATCTCAGATATCACAGAGTTAAATAACAAAATGGAAAGGACAGTATTAGGTGTAAATCAGTGGGTGGCTGTTTCATCAGAGAGTGGAAATTTTTCCATAGATACTTTTTGTTTCCTATGCCTGGCAACATGACATGGGGCAACTTCTTTGTGTAGCCTAGCAATGTGAAAAACCTCATTTAGAAATGGAAATCAGAACCGTTTTTTTAAAAAAAGAAAAATGTGTAAACAGAACTACTGAAGTTTTGAAATTTGTTTACTCTTTATTCAAAAATATGTATCTGTATTCTTCTTGATTCCTGAATAGCTTTGGCTGAAGCTAAAAAATTTATTTAAATTTTAGTATTTTTAAAACAAACACAATATCTCTACACCAAAGTATGTGAAAATTCTGAAGTATCCACACCTCAACTGTAGAACATTTTATAACGCTACAAAATTAGAAAATGTTGAAAATTGCTGGAAGAGTAATCCAGTTGACTTTTATGTCAACAGTGGGTATGGCAGTAGAACCATCAGTAACACAAGAACTGCAGAACGAGTACAGTAGTGAAGAGTGAGTGCATGGTAGAAGAATTAGTCTTTGATGCCCATTTCTTCCTTTATGCAATCCTTATAACAACATTCCCTTACATTACAAATTCTGTAAGAAGGGCATGACTTTTTGGCTCACACTGAGATCAGTCTCTCAGCAACAACTCTTTACTTCCATTTGAACTTCCAGTACACAATTGATTAAATTTCATATTAGTCCTATGAGGTACTCTAAATTCCATAATGCTTTCAAAAATAAATTCCAAAATTAGTTTAGTTCTTTCTAAGCAATGTCCAAACATTTTATTTTAAATATCATTTGGACCTCCTTTCATTACAGTTATTCACAGAGATATATATTTACACTGTGTTACCTCATGGCTAAGAGCAGAGACACAGGCCTAAAATGTAAAAGTGAAATGTATTGCTGTGGGTTGTTATTAAAAGGCACTTATTTTTATTCACCCATCTGTCACATTGGTTTGCAGCCAATAGCCAGCAGTAGGCTTTGGCATTAATGGAGTATTAAAGAAGCAATGAACATTTTCACAGTTGTTTAACTTGTTGCTTGTTGCTTTATTTCTGCTTTTGCATTAGTATTATCCCACAGCATCCGATATTAATAATAAGCATAATAAGTGTGCTGAATGCAGCACACATTGCTATTAATAATAATAATAACATAGTACCTCACAAACTTCTGAAAGAATGAGACAAAGCCGCTCTTGGGGCTCTCACAGAGCAGTATGTGGCTCCTTGGGAGCCAAAGCAAGCCAGCAGCACCTCTTGTACCCACACTTCAGCTCCAGGTCCATCCCCTGCCCCTGTTATCAACCACAGCCAGCAGCAACCCAGCTGTTGTTATCTGACAGGTTACCCAAAACCTGAGCATCATTATCCAGTGAAGTTCTTACAGGACTCCTCAGCGGAAATTTGCTGCTTATTCACAGTATTCCACATTTGTTGATTAATAAAAAAGGAAATGCAAAATCGTGGTAGATGATACACACAAAATTGGTACAACTGCAAACGATGATGCAATACTTATTTGAAGCCTTGCCAGTAACAGATGATATCCCTAAGAAATATTAAAGATTGAATTTTCAGTAGGGATTCTGCACATTAAATATTAAAATTTTCCCCAATTTTCCTAACGTGCTCTTTCTCATAATGCCTTCAGTTTCTGCACTGTATTTCTGAGTGGCAACAGTCAAATCAAACATTTTTGTCTTCAGTTGCCCCACCTGCTTTACCCAGTAGGTGGATCAGATAGATACATCGGTGTTACTCACAGTAGCTTCAAAAATATGAGCGAGGCTTTGGAGGTGCCATCACTTTTTGGAATGTGGAGAATAACGTGAAAATATTTTCAAAGTATATCCGGACTTCATGGGGTTTCTAACAGCAAACCATCTGAGATGACAGAAAGGTGTTTTGCTGAAAGATGGCCTGTGCACTATTAGAACATACATTGCTTTCTCCAGCTAAAATTAAAGCAAAGCAATTCAAGGGGGTTTTACACTAGAAAGCCCTTACTCTATTTTTTGTAACACCAAGTGTCTGGACTCCAAAATACCCTCAAAAGTTGCAGATATTCTTTCTTACATGGCACAATGTAGTCTTGATAAAAAAACCCCAAATGTAAGACTTTTATGCCTGCAGTTAGTGGGAATTTTCACAGCCCTCCATCATTTTAGGAACCATATGAGCAATATGAAATAGGCAAGTGCTGGATTTTCCTCTGCTGATTTTAACACAGAAATCAAATAACAGTCTTTTTTTAAAACTATTATTTGTGCTTTCCTGCAGTTCACTAAGCAAAAATTGATACTAAAAGAAAGATACCTAGAAAAAAATGTCTTCATATGCTACCCATATGACTGTCCAAAGCCTCTAAAGAATGATCTATTGAAGGGACTGTCATCATTGCTAATTACAGTCCCTCCTTTAAATGATTGAGAACTGGAAGTCTGCTCCACAGAAATTTCTGTAGAATGGAATTCCAGTGTTCCAAAAATTGTAAAATCCATAAAAACATGAATAGCACAGGGAGACAGTGAATCAGGGACTGTTTATTTGCTGTCTCTCCCAGTAAAAGAACAGGAAGCATCAAAGAAAGCTGAAAGGAGGAAGATTTTCAAAACACACTTCTGAAAGCTTGGCATGTGGACAGTCTGGCTGCAGAATGTTGTGATGCTATAAAAATTCACGTGGACTCACAGAAGACTGGACAAGTCTAGGAAAAGGCAACTCATTCAGTGTTACTGAATACACAGAAACCACACTGGCCTTGTAAGCCCTGGGACTCGTGACTGTACTCAGCATATTCAGCACACTGACATGTTCTCCTGTGTCTATGCATGACGCAATCAGAGACAGAATATTGAGCTGTACGGACCTTCAGTCTCATGTGCATTAGCCTTTCATTCTTATCTTTTATTAATTTTAAATTGCAGTGAAAATCCTGACATTGCAAGACTTCCAATAAGCTAAAGCATGGTATGATGTCTCTCTTATATAGAGAAATCTTTTTATATATATAAATCTATATATTGTATACAGGTTAGGTTATCTTTTATAGTCAGACAGCATCTATATAGGTGAATAACAACAATTTCTAAAAATGCTGTAGGAACACAGAAGCATTTCATTTTGTTAGTTTTAAGGCTTTTCCATTAGTTTTACTTAAGATTCACATTCAAATGCAATAGATTGTATGCCCATAACATTAGGTATAAAAGTTAAAATCAGTATTTTATATAGTAATAAGGTAAAAAAGAATGGATTAAGGTGACAAAGTAGAAATGAAAACTTCCAACTGTTATTTCAAGCCCTTTCATTACATAACTTACTTGCACAGCACATTTAAATTTTTATTAAAATGCACAACTCATCAGAACGATTTAGTGTTGATGCTTTGTATCAGACTTATCAGGGTCCATATTTTGTGAAACTGTGTTTGTGGAGGTGTTAGAACTACCTAAACTTGGCGCCTACCATTTGCACCCAACTTGGAAGTGCTCTTTTTTCAGGAGAGACTGGGCAAGAGCTTTTTCAGGTTGTGATTCAGTGCAGGAGCCTAATGTAAGTACTCTGAATTGCTTCTTGGATCCTCCCCACCATCTGGTGGCTATAAAGTGAGATTAGTCTCCTAAACCTTGGCACATGAATTAAGTGTTCCTTGTTTATATCCCTTTGTGCCACTTTCTTGAGTTGCTGCACATCATGCTTATATGTTCCACTGGCTAAATTGCCATAGTCTCTGCTAGCGTAAGTCTGTAAATTATTATAATCAGGATTACTGCTACAAGGGTTCATAAATCCTCCAGAGCAGGACTTTCCAACTGTGCTTGTTCGGCTCCCATCACAATCAGGCCTTGATTCTTGCCTTGAATTTTTAGGCACTGTAACAATACAGGAAATAATAGTAATAGCCTTTGGCCACTGCCTGGGGATGCTGAACCCATGAGGCAAGGCCCTGCAGACAGGGAGTACTGAAATACCTCATTTGCCTAGGACAGCAGCAACAGACCGTTGAGCTCATGTGTTTGCAGCCCAGAAAGGCGCAGAGAAACCCCGTGCAAGCATGAGAGCAGAACCAGAAACTGATGTGGCTGAAAGACTTCAGCTAGCTTCTGTTCTCCACTAAGTTGCAAGTACCACCATCACTTTTGAGACCCAGGGAACTGTAGCAGTTCTCTAGCATGATGCTGAGTGAAAAGAAATTCACACATTTTTACTGTTATTTGTAGAAGCCTTTAGCGCTGAGTAAGAGTGTTTTTTGTTAAGGCTGTTGCAACAGCTGCTTGCAACTCTGTTCATTCAAATGTAGCCAGCAGGTAAGAGCATAATCATTTATCAGTCTCTGGTTTTCTTTGGCATGTATGAAAAAAAACTAGTTAATAATATGTACAATGAGACTTCTGGTGGGATTAGCCAGAACAACCTGCCTTTCTTTCAAACTTGGCAATCAGAAGCTTTCCTTTGGCCCTAGATCAGCAGAGGAAGCTCACTAGCAAGGCTGAGAATGTCAGCTATGCAACGGAGCCAAAAAAAAAAAGGTCTGAAAAAAATTACCTGTGTTCTAAGAGGACCCCGAACATTTTTTCCTTAAAAATAGGACAGAAAAGGGCTCCATTTTTTCTCCAGGTTGGAGCCCACCAGCACCTCTTCAAGCACCTAGAATATCTCTTTACTCTTGCAGGAAGGAAACATTTCTTTTACTTTTTCTGGCTCCAAGCAGAGCCCTGCTCTTCTGCAGCTGCAGACTGAGAGTAGCTTTACAAGTATCCACAGGTAGGCAGAAAACTGTAAAATCAGCTAGCTCTGGGGCACTGTGTACAGATCTGGGAGCTGTATCCTTGTCTGAATCACAGCCATAGCAATGGCAGGTGAATTGCAAATCAGCTTCCAGCATCCTGGATCTACTGTCATGTTTAAGAAAGAAGAGCATTTGTCTCCAGCTCGTGACAGTTGTAGGAAACAACATAACTCACTTCCTAGTGTCTTATGCAAACTTTTTTTTTTTTTTTCATTTGCCATGTTCATTTCCATCACCCAAAACTGGCCTTATGCCATCAGCTGAAAACAGCTTTGAACTTCTCTATAAACCTCAAACAAAACTATTGAGTTGTCTTAGTTTCAGAAAGACACTGGCAGGTCACTATTTACAGTGCTATTTGTTCAGCGAGGGGGATGAAGCCAGCAGTGTTTAGCAGAAACTAAAATGTATGGATGGTTTCAATTTTTAGGGACATGGTTTAGTGGTGGACTTGGCAGTCCTGGGTTAACAGTCGGACTTGATGATCCTTTAGGATCTTTTCCAACCTAAATAATTCTATGATTCTGATTTTGAGGAAGTTCTTGCAGGACTAACATTATTGCGTGCCTTTTAGTGGGGGTAGTAGATTTGGCACACTGCTGGGCTCCAGTGATCATCTCAATGGCTGTTGACAAGGTGGTCCGTGTTGTCTTGCTGTGAGGTTATTCTTCTTAGACATGTGTCTGTTGACAATGTTTTCAACTGCCCTAACTTTCCTTTTTGTCTCTTGGCATTATGTTGCAGTTTTGCTTTGTGCCGCTGAAAATGGTAGCTACTGGCTGTGTTAGCAAGGTCAGTCTCTGCATTAACTTGTTTTGTCCAGAATATCATGACTTTGCAAGAACAGCTTAGATTTTCACCTTCTTTTCTGGGCTGTGTGTTTCACATAGTAAGACAAGACAGGAATAGCATGTCTAGGAAGCACAAAACCATGTGAATCCTTTCTCTGGGAGCCTCCAGTGCAACACACAGAGAGGGACAGCAGCACTGGCTACTTCATGGAAGCTGGAAGATACTGCCTGGCACTATGTAGGAAACTCCTAATACCTGAGCTGGTTACAGGTCACTCAAGGATGCCTCATCAATGATCTCAATGACACATTAATGCTTTATCCTCCCTCTACAGCTGCTGGAAAAACTGAGCAACTCTGGACACCCTCTTTCTAATGAAACCTCAGTCCAGCTCCATTATTTTTTTCTTTCAAGGAAAACTGTTTCATTCCAAACTTTATTTCATTCCGTATAAAGCACTCTTAGCAAACAAGTGAGACTGAATCAATCAAGATATTTCCAAGTACTGTTGTGCCAAAATATGATGTGATAGTGTAAAAGATATTCAGGATTTTCCTGCTTTTTGATCAAACAAAATTGAAAGGGGAAATAGAGAATCCAATAATACTCCAATCAAGAAAGACTGAAGCACACCATTTGAAAATGTTCTGTGCTCCTCCAGTTTTTCTTTTCTGAATAAACTTTTGTCAAACACATTGTTGTTCCAGAAAAATGTTTAATTTTCACCAAATTTGTGTGAACTGGAGGAAAAAACTTCCACTGAAGAATTTCCATATATTTTTGGTCTCCTTCCCGCTTGACAAAGACCATCTCTAAAGCACCCACCCAGATGTCTACGCACCAATCAAAACTGTCCAGAGATAATGTCAGTTTAATGCAGGTACAATTTCTGTTAAGTGCGGTATTTCAGCCAGTGGGTAGAGGACGAAAAGTGCTAAAATGGCATAATCTGCTGCTGATTTCATTATAATGAACAACAGGCGAGACAAGTAATGGGATGTTGGGGGGACTTCCTCCTATATTGCCCCTGAATCTCCTCCCACTGATGAGACTGTTGTAACTGAAGGATGTCCATTCTTAAACATCTCAGTGCATGTAGCAGATAGTTTCATCTTAGCCATTGATTTAAAAGCTGTTCTGTCTTGACATTTGTCCAACAAATTTCCTTTAAATGTATTCAAACAATTTATCAACTAAATTGGAATCTTCTTTTTGTTCCTTTCTTCCATAGAAGTTGTAAAGCCAGAATCCTTAGTCTTTCAGGGCTTCAGAAGTTATATGGCCGATTAGAGCGTTTCAACTGTAGAAACAAGCTAAAATCACAACTGCTTCATTTTGAGTGATGTGGTTTAATAGCAGTACATTACCTGAGGTTGTCCACTGTCTGTAGATGTCAATAGTCTTATTGGGTGTTAATAGAGATTGAAAGTCCAGCCACACATTTTCTTGATGTTTGTATTTACAGGTGTGATCTCATATACAAAATAGTTCAAGAATAAGCGAGTAGCAGATGATAAAACTGTAGATCCTGGTTTGCACTCTCACACTCAAACTACTGGATGTTTCTCTTCCTGCAAAGAAAGAAGCATGCTCCCCAACCAGGGACTTCTATGGAGCAGTAAAAAACTATATTTGATTTTTAAAATGTATGTAAGATTCATACAAAAATATCCTTGCAACCAAATACCACTGGAATAGAAGAGTTTCATTTCTTATGAATAGATCATTGCAGAACCTGCTTCACACACCAGTAAACATAATGAAATATATCTTCAAACCCTATACTTTCTTTTTCAAGTACAAATGCTTCTATTTTCTTCCTTTTTAAGTGGTTCTCATGTCATAGACAAAAAGCTGAAAGAATTTCTGCTTTGAACTACATGCATTTTGCTTGCATGCGTCCAAGAACATTTGGAGCTCATCAAGGCTACATCAAAGAGTTTTATCATGTTCATGCATCAAAAAGTTAGTGACAGAGCAGCACTTTTAAGAGCAAAGCCTGTAGCTTCGTCTGTGTCTTGATATTTGAATCGAACTTTCAAAAGGAGGAAAAAATAACAAGCAATTTTTTTCTGCAAAAGATGATTTGTCTTCAAAGTAACTTTTGAATTCAACCAAAAATTAAATGCATCTATTTAAAATAAAGGATTCCAATTAGGAACAGCAAAAGCTATTGAGCTTTCTAGGATTCATCTAAACTTTGAAGAATGGTAAATAATGTTTTTTTTCTTGAAACAATATTTCATCTTTCTGTTAAAAAAATAAGCTTTAATTGTCTCCTAATCCAAACCATAGCCTAAGGAGTCCATGTGAGTGCAATCCTATGGTACCTTCCAATGTTTACCTAAGCAACATTATCCCTCTATGACAACTTGCTGTCTTGTAAAGACCCTTTCTCTTGGATTCTTGCACTTGAGAGGGCTACAGCCCCTAAACTCCAAAACCTCTTCTTTCCCCAGAGAGTCATACCTGGCATAAAACTGCGACAAACTTCTCAAAGTATTCTTTTTATTCCTTATTTCCCTTTCTCATCCACCACTGCATTTTAAAGTCATGTCAATATTACTGACAAAGTTTAGTGATGGGTTAGTTTGTTGGTTCAGGCAATCACTTTCAGTTTTAATATCTGTTGATGTTCATAAGGAAGCATACAACTGATATCAGCTGTCACATGGATGCTGATTGGGCAATGGTCCTGTTTGGCCTCTGTCTCTAATCCCTAACGTCATTTCAAGATCTTGCGACTTTGACAGCAACATGACTGTGAATAAATTCTAACAAGCTCCTGAAAGGCAGTCCTGGAAAGCTTGTATAGATGCTTAAAATGGTCTTCCTGTCCTGCCAGTATTCATAAGCATTGTTTGCAATGAAAAGATGCTACAATTAAAAATTTGAAATTATTTGTTGGGTTAGGTTGTTGTTTCTTGCTCCAGTTGACATCCTCCTCTGAAGTGTTTTAACCAGAGATGAATTCAGAGGCTTCCTGAAGTACTCATTTTGTCTCTTTTTCAATTTGGTTTTGCAATTAAGATCAATTAGATTACAATTCTTCAGCTTAGAGAATGGAAGGCAGTGAAAGTTACAATACTGAGCTGTAAGATCACAAATAGTAAAGTGAAGGTTATTAAGCAATATTTATCCATTATTTCTTGCAATATGAGGGTTAGTTCAGTATTCAGTGATGTTAACAGCAGACTTAAAACAAACAGGAGTTTCTTCCCTGTACAATACACAATTAAATTATGGGACTTATTTTTGCAGGATATTTCAGTGGCTGAAATCACTAATTGTCGCAGCACTCTCCAAACTAGCCAGCTGCAACAAGATCTTTTACCATCACATACCAGCATACTTTTCATACTAGTTCCTCTACTGTCTTCTAGTCTCTCCTCATCCAGGGCACCTGTTCTCTCTCTTCTTTCTGCTTCTTCCTCCTCTCTCATCCTCAGCTGCTCCCTCTTCCCTGGCTGCCCAACCCCTTAACAGAACCAGCCACAGCTGCACCTTATCTACATCAGCCAACCCACCGCCCCTGAAGCCAGCCCACAGCTGTATATTATCAATGCTAATTAACCCAGCTTCATTCTTCTACAGCTAATATATGGTTCCTTAGGCACTTACTAAACACAACAGCTCACATTTTACTTCTAGCTTAGAAACTTCTTATCCACTGGCTGGATATACCTCTATTCATATTGCCTGTAAAGTACCACTGCTGTTCACTGGTAGGCACCTAAAAGTTGAGTAAAATGACCCTTATTGTGATGCTGGTGCAGAACTTCATATATTCTTATGTTTATGGATGTTTACATCATTGTGTCAGTTTACATAATATTTTCCTTTTTTTTTTTTTTTTCCCTGTGTAAGGAGATGAAATAATGCTATTATTATCCTCAGATCTACTCTAATGTCTTTTCACAAAGATTAATAAAGATTAATTTCATACACCTTAGCAAAAAATGTAATTGAATTACACTGTAAAATTCAAACATATGTTGTATATCTAATTTTTAACTCTCCAGAAAACTGACACCACCATATTACGACTAATGCTACAGTTTTTCTTGTTTTCCATGTGGTTGGACACAGAACCTGTCACTAATTATCACAGACATATAGCATGGTGTTATGCGAAGTCAATGCATAATTTTCAGCTTGACTCATACTTTCTGCTTTCAATCAAAACCATTTGACTCCTTTGGAAAATCTAGATTCAAAGATGTAGTACTGAAAATCATGTCACTACTAAGAAGCTGCAAATGAACCATATAACATGCTATTCACCTTATGTGCATAACTTTTACTAATGGACAAGTAAAATGCCATTGATGGTTTTCATTTTTCTTTTATCTTCACTTGCATGCTGGTTCTCAAGGCTTCTAGCTGTTCATGATGATTTTGCAGGCTGCAATAAAGAGCTATGTACAGTCACCCTAGCAGCCTACAAGCACTCCTAATTTCTTCAGCCCTCTCTTGTGGTTTAAGGATGTCCTGAGCTTCCCTGGACGCTCTGAAATGAAGATCCCAGCGGAGACAGCTCATTTTACATATTATGCTGGTGTCTGAGGAAGTAGCCCTTCATTTCTGAGTCTTTTCTGATGCACCACCCCACCTCCTAGAGCAGTGATGATACTGCTGGAGCTGTCATTTCTTGAGCACCAAACCTTCAAAAAAGAGGGGCTCAACAGGTACACTTGTGGTTGCAAATTAGTCCATAATCACAATTTCTTGATAGGTTTAGATGCAGCTGTCATGCTTACATGTGTTACTCTGCTTAGTCATGTTGCAGACCAAGGGGCCCCCAGCAGTGCCACGGTGTTCACTGTAAAGAGAAAGAAGATGTCTATATGCTCTGGGACCCCCAAGCAGTGGTCATCTGGGATGGAGGTAGAGTCTCCAAGTCACCTAGTTCTCCTCCCCATCCTGTTCTGGCATTCCACAGTCCCTTTTTGCATACTCTCTGAGGGTTCTGAAGATAAATCCACAGCTTATTTTTCTGCAAAATAAAGGCAAAGCAGTTTAACAGGGGCAATTTCAGTGAAACACTATTGTTAGCAAGGGAATTTGGTACTCGAACTGAAGCAGTTCTTTGACCTTGTCCTTTAATAAATAAGAGCACTTAAGCTGCTAATCAGTCATAACCTCTGCTGGTTTTGCACAAAGATCTTAATCTATGGGGTCAACCAAAGTGATAATTTCATATAAGAAACTTCTTTTAAGTATGCACTGAATTTTCAGCATTATAAGCAGAGCTTATAATGAAAGGTTAATGTCCTTTGAATAGGGAGCTGGATTTGTGTCACATTACTTCATAGTGTTTCTGTCAACTTTCTGCTACACAGGTATGGGCTTCACTCAAATTAAGTATCAGTTTATTTAGAAAAAAAAATAACAAGATAAGAACATTTATAAATATAAACCAGAATGTTCCAAGCTAGTAAACTCGGTAGTTGCCAGTTAGCCTTAAGTGTACCCAAGAAGAATGTAGTTACATCTCCATCTCATTGGACAGTGAGAGTTACGTCTCATTTGTCTTAGGATTCCACAAAATCTAATTTGGAACAGATTTATGGTGCATGGGACTGAGAGGAGAATATGACTACTTCTAGTAATTGCTTGATGTCTGTATCTCCATCCTCTGTCCTAACTTCATTGTCATACCACGCCTGTAGCAAGACACGTTACTAGCACATCCTATAGGGCCAGTAATCTGGCAAGAATTGCACAAGCTTCAGAACAGTTGAAGACAATGGTAAAAAAAATATGCAGCAACAAATTCGGCATGAAAGAGTGTCATGGTTTAAACCCAGCCAGCAACTAAGCGCCACACAGCCACTCCCTCCCTCCCTCCTCCCCAGCAGGATGTGGTGATGTGGGGAAGAGAACTGGAAAGGAAAAAGTGAGAAAACTCATGCGTTGAGATAAGAACAGTTTAATAATTGAAATATTACAATAATAATAATAGTAATAGTAATAATTATAACAGTAATAGTAATAATGATAATAATAATGAGAAAGAAAATAATGGGGAGAGAAATAAAATCCAAGAAAGAAAGTGATGCAAATGAAAACAATTGCTCACCACCAGCTGACCAGCCAGCCCCAAGCAGCAGCCTCCCAACCAAACTTTGCCCTAGTTTATTGCTGAGCAGATGCCATACGGTATGGGATATCCCTCTGGTCAGCTGGGGTCACCTGTCCCAGCCGTGTCCCCTCCCAGCCCCTGTGCCCCCCCAGCCCACCCGCTGGTGGGGTGGGGTGAGGAGCAGAGAAGCCCCCGGCTCTATGTGAGCGCTGCTCAGCAGGGACTGGAACATCCCTGAATTACCAACTCTGTTTCCAGCACAAATCCAAAACATGGCCCCATACTAGCTACTATGGAGAAAATTAACTCTACCCCAGCAAAACCAACACAAAGAGCTGCCCAACAGGCCTGACATGTTCAGCTATATCCAATAGAGGTCTTATATTTTTAAAAAACAAATATCAACTTTTCATATGGACTGGGAACAGTTTTGATTTACTTATTCAGCCTAATCTCACCTTCCATTAAAAATCACCAGTATGAGGAAAAGACTATTGACCACATTTGGCTATCCTTACTCAGGCTGAATACTGTTTTATCCCACTGGTTTCCTCATCTGTCTTGACTGACCTGCCCAAGAAATAAGTGAATGAGCACACAACACTGCTGCACGAGCAGAAGGGGTGAGACTCAAAGTCAGGGATAAATTTACAGACATACTTTGTGGGCATAACATTATTTCTTCTCAAAATTAGAATTTTTTTACATGAGTGGAATTACAGCATCTTGGTACTTTTAAATATAGTCTCACCTCCTCCTTCTACAGCACAAATAGATTATTAAGAAATCAATTGCAAAAAAGTAAACCCTGTTATTTTTCATGCCCATTTGCCTGCTCTGTCACACATAGGTCCCATGGCTCCTGTTTATCTATATTCGTGCAGTGACGATTGATAACACCATCAATTGCCAAAGGACATTTACCTATCCAGAATGAAGGCAATAATTTTCTGTATGGCGAGCAGTGTGAGAAACATTTCTCTTTTACCTTCTCTGTACTCCCCTCTAAAATTGTAGATAAATTCTCAGCAAAGATAATGACAAAATTAGTTGAAAAATGCATTACACCAATGCCTTACATGATCTAGTGACCCTGACTCCTTAGCTCAGCTCACAGCTTGTGTATTTGCAAAGCATGATCACAAGGAGGAGTTTTCAGACTCCGTTCCTCCAACTTTTCCCATCTGTTTTATGCACATGCAAAAATCTTCCCTTAGAGCCTCTAACCTCTTAAAACACCACTTTCAAGCCAGTGATAGTTGCTGTGTGGCCCCTTACTCCCCTCAAACCACATACGCACAGCATGATGCTCCCTGCACTGCCTGCCTGCATTTCATATTACAGCTGGGTTCCTAAAGCAAAAAATCCTCCCTGTCTGTCAAGAAAATATATCAAGGTTATGCTTTCTGTGAAAAAAGTTGCAGTGAGAGCGAAGGCAGTGAGGGAACAAGGTAAAAGACAGAATGGGCTCTTAAGTGCTGTTCTGCAGTGGCACGTATGTGCCTCTGTATCATGCCTCCTGCCATAGAGCAGCTGAGACATGTACCAACACCACCAGACCATCCCAGGCTCAAATATGGCTTTGCTCACTGCACAGCACTCAGTGTGTCTGCACTGCTTTTAAGTATTCTTTTTTAACTTTGCAGGCCTCATGATGAGTAGTTTACAAAGACCAGCCTTGGTCTTTGTAACTTGCTTTAGATTGTATATATAGATTTATGAATAAAAAAATTGCACAGCCACATCACTGGTAATGTATCTTATTTGCTCATTTAGGAAGACTTTACAAATTCAAATTGTCCACGAGCAGAGGCTTGTTCCATGTTTCTATAGATTCAGCATTAGAAAGATCAATACCTGGAAAGCTTCAAAAGCTTGGATAAATTCATGGAAACCAAAAGTCTTATTATTAAACCCAACTCTTATTCAGAAACAGGTACCCAAGCTAGTAAACCAACCTTTTAGTATGCCACAGGTTTATGGGTTGTTTTTACTTTTTTTTACTTTTATTTTGAGCATTACTTTTTTCATTCATTACCACAAATGGGTAAACAATGGTGGTCAAGCAGCTCGTGTCAGTCCTCCAAAAGCAGTCCTAATTCATGTCCCTTTCTCAGGTACTCAGCATGGCAATTCCCTCACTGCTTCCAGCAGGCAGATGAGCCTGTTCTAAAATTACTGTAATGTTATGCCAAGCTTGAGTAACTGTTACAAATAACTATGGTAGGAGAAGTTAATTTAGTGCTTTAATGAAACAAAAAGATATATTTACCATAGCATGAGCATATTCTTTGAGCTCAGTAGTACTGTTACAGTGCACAAAATAAGTTCTTCAGGTGCCGGTCCTGCAGCAGGAGGTACGTAGGCAGAGACGTAAACCCTTCTTAGGGCATGGGTGCTGTCAAAGGGACAGGGCTGCCGGAGGGTGGTGGTCAAGAAGGAATCATGTGAGCACAGAGTCTCTCAGGTGAGATCCTGGGCTCTTCGATATAGTCTTGGGCTCTGCTTTTCAGTCAGCAGCATTCTGAATTTTTTGACTGGCCTCAGTATCATTTGTTTTGGGAACCTCAGATCTGAATCTCAAAATTCAATGTGTTTGTTTTTCAGCACTGCTAATTTTCACTACCAACAGACCTGCCCATTTTGTTGATCACACCTTCTTTTTTCTTTCATTTCAAAGTTTACAGTAGGTAGAGAAGCCATCTGGCACTAATAACCTATAATCTAATAAACCATCAATTGCTCTGAGAAATAACTGAGTCTGGAAGGAGCCCCCAGTCCCCCCTCCCAAAGCAGCTCAGACATTTTTTTTTTTTTTTTAAATAAGGTACATGGTATAGCAGTAAACCAATAAAGCAGAGGAGTCTGAGAAGTCTTTGATCCTTCTCAATTGTCAGCATTGCCTGCCAACTTTAATTTGTTTCTGCTTTTTTTCTGAAGCTAGCTGACAATAGACTTTCCAACATTCTCCCAAGAATATACTCTCACACTGCTGGCTAAAATGCTGGTGTATTTGACTGTGGTTTTGCTTGGGTATTTTCCATGCTACATTTCACCACCTTATTATAGCTGAGGCCCAAAAGGGGTTTTGTTGTTGCAAAAGAAACAGGAAGCTTCTGGTACTCAATCATCAATAAGAAGGCTTTTCAGAACTTATCTTCTTCAGTAACTCAATGCAATAAATGCGTAATTGGATAGTGCATCAGTATGAGAAAGGCCAAAGGTAAAGGAAATTACAGAAGTGCTTCCATATTCTATTAACCATCTGATATTTTTTTAAGATTCACATTACTTTCAATGTACTTGTCTGTACTCTATTTTACATGTACACTGTCATTTCTAACTTTAAAACCAGCTTGAAAATAATATTTTTATGTTAGTTCTTGATAAAGATGGTCTCAAAGGTCAGGTTTTGAAAATCATTGAGTCTTTACCAGAACATTTATTGCTCTGCCCAGGTGCAGTCGCACATTTATGAAGCAATTCTGCAACACACTTGTCAGCATGTGGCCATCACTGAGAATCAGAATGAGATCTCCCTCATTCATAGAGCTGAGCCCAAGGAGCAGACTGTGGTGATCTGATTTGTTTTGATGGTGGTTTATTCAAAAGTCATTGAATCATGACCAAAGCGATCCTTTCCCTCAGCTGTAAAAGGACCCGGAAGTGATTGCTGTCCAACACTGAGAACTGGAAAGCAAGCAGAGGGTTTCAGATAAACAAGCCTCCTCAGAAGCCCTGAACATCTTGACTGGGTGGTGACGGACACAGGCAGATCTGTTGGTCAGAAGTAATGTCTAAAAAGCTCTGACATAATGTTTTCCAAGGAGACTGCCGGAAATGTGTGAAGGATTTTTCAAGCCGATGTATAAACAATACATCTTGGGGACATTTGTTCTGTACTCTAAATGACTGCGGGGAGTCCATTGTTTCTGAGAGGAAAAAAATGGAGCTGGTCTTTTATTTATGCTTGTTGGATTTTTTCTTTTGGCTTCTCTTCCATTTTTCTCACTTCAGGGTGACTAATGCCTACTGGGGATCCTGTAGTAAAATCTCCGCACCAACAGGGAGATATGAAAGGTGAAGTCAGATGTGGGCAGAAGTGTAGATCTGATTTTACCCAACTATCAGTCACACAGCAATGTGAGCCACCCTACCTGCCAGCAAACTTTCCTATCACCATTAGGGTTCTATGGCGTGACTATCCCCTGCCAAACTCCATCACTTTTCCAGTCTAAGGTATATTGCTTAATCATTTTACACATTTCTAAAGCAGCTCTTAAACCATTATATTGACCTTTATCTACATGATACAGATGCTGGAAGACCAAATTAGAGTGAAATGACCTATGGATAGTGAAAACAAGCTCCAGGACTGATTCCTCCTAATATCCAGTGATAAGTGCTGAACAGCTGAGAGTCACTGCTGTTTCAGTTGATTCTTAAACAATAATGTTCAGCTGAAAAAATGGCAGAGAGCTACTGAGAAACGTGAGGTGTTCAACCAGCTGCAATCCTCATGCAGGGGAGGATCGAGGGCTTAATTTATCCTGTGGACCCACAGCTGTCTTCAGAAGACTAAACTTCTAGGAACAACCTTCCCCAAAAATTCCATCCCCTGTTAGTAAACGGCCTGAAAGCAGAGCTGTTCTCTACAGCTTGGGTGTGGATCTGCAGCTCTGGGGCAGCTGACAAGATACAGAGAGGGATGGGGCAGCTCCAGCACTGGGAAATTACTCTCAAACAGGAGCAGCAATGGGGACCACACAGGACCTCACTAGGGTTTCAAAAAGCCTGGTTAGTACTTTAGTTGATCAAAAGCTTTCCCTCTGTGATTTTGATGTGAAATTTAAGTTTTCAGCAAAACAGTGTTTTTGTAAGGACTGCCTGTGTTCTGCAGGCAGCTTTGATTTCTTTATTTCTCAAAAGAAATCCTAGGTGTTTCTGTTTTCAGCCAAAAATATGCCTAGAATCTAACTTTCTGGGTTTTCTTTACTGAAAAATTGATTTTCCGCTAGAAAAAAAAAAAAAAAAAGAGACATTTGCTAATTTTTTCTGCTGTCGAATTTTGTTCTATTTTATACAAGAAAAAATACTTTTTTTTGCTTTTCAAGGTATGCCTAAGAAAATTTCAAATCAATAAAAAAGAGGAGAAATAGAGTTTACCTTACTTACAAATAAGGTAATATTGCCAGCCACCATGTTACCACTAAAGGTTTGAATCACTTTTCTCAGTAATACACTTCACATTTTCTCTTAACCTTTAGAAAACTGGATTATGCTGTATCTTTTCTTTTCAGAAGTTATTTAGTTGCTGGATAGAATAACTGCTGGTTTCTGTCCTAAAATTTTCCATATATAGAAAATGAACCCACGAGATTCTGCTCTGCTTTCTCTCACCGTCTAAATACACATTATTTAAAAATTTGTGACTTTTTTACTATCAGAAGACCCTGGAGGCTTGAAGTCCTTTATCCACAAAGCAGGAGTGGTTTTCCATGGATAGCAAAGCGTAGAGATGCTGCTGGCCAGACCTTTGCCTGCAAGTTATCAAGGCTTAGAGCACTCTGGGAGTGTTGCGGTCTTCAACAACAGAGTTACGGGGAGATCAGCAAAGATCAGGTCTTCCATACTTTGGAAGCGTTTCACCCAGTTTTTCCATACTTACTGCATTTTTTCTCACCTTTCCCGCCCTCCCACATCATCGCTGCCCTGTGATGCACTTTGATAGCTCTGCTTGGCCACCCACATCTCCTAATGCCTTCATAAACTTTTCTCTCCCTCCCTCACCAGAGAGGGCTCCAGGCAACAGCAAGCCCCTGATTACACAGCCAAGGGAGAAGCACAGTAGGAGCTCCCATCTTTCCACATAGGAAACAGTACAGAAATATAGCATCTAATCACAACAGGGCAGGAATTTGTTCCTACACAGTCAGACTGTGAAATACGCATGTAAACCCGATTCAGGGAAAAGGACAGACTAGATGAATCCTTCCAGTCTTAAAGGCAATCCTAGGATCCTCCTCTAGCACACCCCAGCTAAGTGCTCCCCAGATCCCCTGCCCCTAATGTCTAAAATCCTACTGTCTGTGCTAGCAGCCTCACTTTAAACAAGATGCCTCTCTGATCTCAACCTGGAATTGCCTTTAGGAAAAAAGGCAGCAGAAACAGGCTTTCCTAACTGAAAAGACTTACCTTCCCTGGCTTCCTACCTAGGGGATACAAAGCACTGTTATACTCTTCGCTATGTGTTTTATATTTTGTAATCATACCATCTAAGAAAATAGAAATGCAACAGTGAAAGCAGGAGCCAGCAAACCCCACACTGCCTCTGATACAGCATTCTGGAGAGGATTAAAAAAAGAAATAAAAATCCATCATATTAATGAAAAATGCCACAAATGTGGTGCAAGCAAAATACATTGACAAACAGCCCTTTGATAGAAAGAAAGGTCTGGCAGGAACTGCCCAGCGTGAACACCAAGTGAGGCCCTGGGAATTAACTTTTCCTCTCTGTCATAGCAAATGCAGATTATGTGCTTTGTCCAGGCTTTCGTTTTGGTGCAATTCATACCAGCATCAGCTCTGGGAGGAAGCCTGGTCTGGTTCCTCCACAGGAACACTTTCTCTAGGGGCTGGTAATGTAAAGTCACTCGAGTCGCGAGGTCTTCCTCATCACTGCAACTCTGCTCTGCAGCCTGTGCTGGGTAACTTTCAGTGGTAGTTGTTGTTCCTTCCCCTTTTCATTACCTGCCCACCCAGCTGCTGCTTTAGCCAACACCAGGCAGCATACACAAAAGAAAAAAGTAGGAGATCTCTGCAGCACCTTTAGGCTACCAGAGATCAGGAGACAGCATCGCAGGCAATGCCGGGGACTGCTTCTTGCTTCTACCTTCTTTGCCAGGTCAGCAGCAGCAGAGCCAGGTCCTGCAGAGGTGCAGGGGTGGTCTCAGAAACCAGACAGACTCCCCATAGAACTGGGTGTGTATTGTGAGAATAAAGTAGCTCTTCCTTGGGAAGGAAGAATGCATATGATATCCAATTTCTCAGCCTTTTTGAGAAACTAAGTTGTATTTTTTTTAGAAAAAGTAGGTATTATTAGAAAAAATAATATTGTCCATCTCTCTGGGCTTTTTTTCTAGGCAGTTGCTCATCAAAGAGTCTCCTGTGTCTGTTGTCTTCCTTTGTTTCCTCTAATGGAAAGCTGCTCTGAACTCTCAGCCAAGCTGGGGATATTAAGTACATCCCAATGATCATCCTTTTCACAGGTGCATGTAGGAGCTTAGTGCTCCAGCACATGATGTTTGCTAATAGCTTTCTGTTGCATTTACTGTTATCACATAAAAAAGGCAGGATAATAATCTTCAGCGCAGTTTGTGGGATCAGTCCTACGGCCTGGAAAAATAAATGTATTTGTGCTCCTCACAATACTGACTTGGTTATTCCGGTAAGCCAGAGTTGCCAACCTTGTACATGCCATTATGCTTGAACCCTGTATTACCACCAGGAATATGAGCAGAAAAGTGAAACTTCACATCCTTAAAGTTAGCTATAAGGCTGGTTGCAGGCTGAATTTTAAATAACTGATGATTTCTGACGCTACTTGAACATGACACAAGGACGTCTCTGTATTGACTTAAAACTGAATGCAAGAGCAAGGAGTAATGGTTCAAAAAGTTGTTCATTCTTGGCATAACACATGGCTGGAAATAAAATGCAATTCCATACAAATAGATGGTTTGTAGCATTTTAATATGGTTACATGAAATGGTGTCTGAAGAAGCCTTCTTTTGGTATATGCATGTGATCTGTGATTCTGTCCAGTGAATGGCATGATTTAAAGTTGTATCATGATTTAAATTTTAAAAACTTTTACCATAAAATGGTAGTATTAAAGGCTCTAAGGGTTATTTGTATCTCCCACAAATCTTGTGCTTTCTTTTTTGTTAAAGGCATATTTCTTCTTGTCCTGTTTATTTGAACCAAACGAAACTGCATTTGATTTTATCTTCACTACAGTTTGGTCCAAATTTTCTCATAAAGTTCTTCAAATCTTCACTTCCTCTTCACAGGATTACCAAAGCAGCACCTACATTTGCAAAGACTGGGTATCTGGGGAGTTGTTCTGTGACTGTACTACCCCTTCCACAAAGACATAACCCAGCAGCAGCATTAGTGTACTGCCCTAAGTCTCCAAAATGGGACAGATGCAATTCTGTATTTTCTATGCTCTGTTTTGCACTCCAAACACACAGTTGCACCATTCTGATAACTGCACCACGTTTCCCACATGCTTCCATTTCAGCTCAGACACCACCTTAAAAATGTAAGAAAATTATGCAGGCATTCTAATAATCTTAACGTTTTTTCTTCTCCAGTAACGGAAACCAAACCCAGCTGATTCATAGAAGATACAATCTCCTGGAATGTCTACTTCATACATATACTCAGTGAAAGGAATATGATGATGAAAAAACACCAGCAACAGGATACTATTGGCCATAATGAATGAGAAAATGAGGGTTTTGTTTCTCCTGATTTGTTTCCTTTTTTCCAAATAGCAATCTGGCTGCCTGCTTTCATTCTCTTGGAATTCTTTTTCAGACCTCTAAATCTTGAAAAAGAATTGTCATATTCTTTCCCATTTCTAATAGTTCAGTGGCAATGTTTTCAGCACCTGATGTCTTGTTGTTCCTGAGCTCCAGATTGCCTTTTGAATCACTTCAAAATTTAATTCTTCCACAAACAGCTCATGTGTCTGGGGGACAGCTTTTTATTCACTATTAACTACCTCTCTCCTCATGTAGTGGACACTCCTCCTTGCTCTTCTGTAATTGAGTTTTTATAATGAAAAGGTTTCCTTATTTGTTCTTTATCAGACATAGATGTGGTTAATATCCTCTCTTCCATGCATCAATACCCCCATAAAATGTGATTATTTTACTAATCTTGCTATCCTGATTCATCTTTTTCCGCTAGCCATGACAGCATTGCCTTTCTCCTTATACTGCTGACCTCAAGACTTTCCCTCTGGCTTTAGTGTGTTTCTCATCCAGAGTTCAATTCTGATTCTGAAGGCTACAGCTTTGCTATATGTCAATCTCAGCTGCTTTCCTCCAGTCTTTATGAAACCATTCTTTTCCTGTTATTTTCAGATTTATTCCTACAATCAGTTATAATGCTTTCTTTACCATCTCTCTATAGGTGTCCTACCTGGTATCAGTTTTGTCATAAACACCGCAGAATCCTTTGAAGAATAAGCACTTTTAACTACTGACCAATATTCCTGTCCATATTTTGGATTCCCCAAAGATTCTGTACCATGTTTGTGTCTCAAAGAAATGTTTTATTTCAGTTTGCTCAGTCTTGGTTGTAGCAAGTAATTTTCCTACAATACAGAAAGCTCACCTGCAGTCAGCTCCCCTTCTCTTTCCACTGTCCTAGGTGTCACTTCTGTGTCTTAAATAAACTAGTACAATGTGCAATCTGATTGATACCAAACTATTTTGAGGTACTCGCATATGCTTTTGAATGTTCTCATGAGCAAACAATGTGACCTTCACAACCTCATCTTTGAATTGGGTGTGTGGCATGTGAGTGCTATTAATTCTGTCTTTAGTGCTCTCATCTGGATCCCATGCATATTCCTACCCTTCCTTAGGATATCAATCATCCAGGAAAACACTGGCAACTGAAATCATCTTCTCTTTAATTCTTCAGAGAACCTACCTTCTATTTTATGATCAGTGAGCTTCATCAGAATGAGAAAAGTTTTTTGCTGGTACCTGCCTTTAAACCACAGACAGAAGTGCAGAGAGAACTGCAAACCCAGTTACCGCTAACAGCATAGTATCATCAGTAAGCCAGGTCCCTTTTCATGCTCCGCTGTTACTCCTTCATTCCAAAACAGTGCCCAACTCCCAACTTCAAGTGATTAGTTTCCTAGTCCTCTTGGTTATTTCATGACTGTGATAATCAAGCAGTTAAGAGCTTCCTGGCTTATGTAAAGTCAAAACGCTAGATGTTCCCATTCCCCAGTATTCTTTCCACAGCTCAGGCTATTCAGTACAAAAGACAATGTGGACAACTAAATCTTTCAAATTTTTTTCCAATTTCTGGTTTTATTGGTGAAGGGACCAACAATGTGCACAACAGGCAGCTGGCAGGAATTATTTCCTTAATCATGATTCTTGTCTGATCTGGCTAACTTTGGGCATACTTTCTGCAATACCAAGAATAGGGAATAGGTACTGGTAACCAAAAGTCTAAGGGCTATTTCAAACACAGGCTAGCACGTGGTTTTGCACTATACTTTGTGCCATTTACTAACTGAAGAACTAGTTCACTCTGTAACCTGGTAAAGTGTTAAAATTCTAAACATACACAAGTCAGCAAAACGTAAGTAGGAAAACAACTAGGGCAGCTGAAAGAGGAGGGGCAAGCAAATTTAAAGCAAATAATAAGAAAACCTCACATTTATTATATTTGTAAAAACGAAATGTAATTGCAACTTCATCACTTGGGACCACCTTTGAAGTCAGATGGTGTAAAGAGTGCAAGGTACCCCCATGAGTAATTCACATTGAATGAAAGAACTATGCCCACACAGGGTGCCAAACATAGGGCTTAAAGGTCTTGCAGTTAATGCAAGTTTCCACACTGAGCTTATTACAAATTACGTTCAACACTATCAGAGATGATGTCTAAGCAAGTATCCTGCACACCTGTAGAGTGGGGCTTCGGTGGAAGCCTCCCTGGGCAGGGGAGTTCAGCAGGCCGTGGCAGAGGGCAGTCAGCATTCTCTCTAGCTATGGCCGTGAGGGCAGCCAGCGGTGTCTCTGACCACCCGAGCCGGCCGCGGCTTCCCGCACAGCCGCCACCGGTGCTGCCGAGGAGAGGCCCTGACCTCCCCGCCTCACTGCGTGTCCTGAGGGTGGGAGGCCGGGAGAAAGGAGGCTGCATTCGCGTCTCTGCAGCTCTCTAAGCGTGTAGGGTATGGCAGGAAATATTCAATAAAAAATAAAGGCTTGCATTTGAAATCTATTCAACGAAGTCAGACCAGAAGCCAGATGCATTCTGTCCAGAGAACGGCGCAGGAGGAGGCGCTAGGGACCGGCCTCCCCAACGGGTGCGCTGAGCACCGCACCCCGCGGGCCGCCAGCCGCGCATGCCGCCCTTGGGAACCGTGGCGCAGCTGGGCTGCCGCGCCCCTAGACACCCACCGCCCCGCGGGCAGGCGGCGGGGGGAACGGAGCGGTGGCCGGCCGGGGGGCGGCGGCCGGGCCGGGGGGCGGTGGCCGGGCCGGACCGCGCTCTGCTGACGCCTGGCGGTGGCCGCCGGCTGTTCCCGCCGACAGAGCCAGCGCGGCCGCGGTGTCCAGAGGCGGGGATCAGCGCACGGAGTAAAAATCAGCCCAGCAAAACTTGGGAACAACACTTACTTGCCCCTGGAAGGCCCTTCTCGTTTTTTCTGACTAGGACCAGCTCATGCGAGTCAGAAGAGAAAGCGCTCGGAAGAAGGACGTGCTCCCAGCCGCAGTTTGTGGGCCAGCTGACCCATTGCTTCGCAGCAGACTTGTCTTTTGAGCATTGGGTTTAGCAGATGTGACATCCTGGGAACGCTATTCCCTTGGGGAATTGTTAGTGGGGTTAAAGCATGCAGTTAACTTATCCTAGCGTGGTTTGAGGTCGATGCTTCAAGTTGAGGACTGGGAAGTTCATGTTTAGGAAATTAAAAAATATTGAATTATTTTTTTCTCTTCACTCTCCTAGTGAAATCTAAAAATGGGAACCAGGTTTTGAGAATTTTGCTAGTATAGCTATTTGAAGGGACCGTACCAAAAAGGTTGAGTGCTGGAGACCTCCTCTCTCAGAGCAGAGGGTATCCATCACTCCACAGCATTCTCTGCATATTTATGCGATTTTACAGTACTTCAGGGAAGCCACTGGAAAAAAACCACAGAAGAATCCCTGGGTTTATTCAATTATTTTTATTAAGGATTATATTTTGCTGTGTATCACTCCTGTGCATGCACAGGCACTAAAGAGTAAACACTTCCCTTAAGGCAGCCTTAATTGCAAGTAAAAAAGGTTAAAAAATATTTTTATATAAATATTTTCTCTAGAAATGCTGATTCCTGAAAGCATTGTCTGCAAGATACAGGAAATATTCACTTTCCATTAAGCCCCATTAGGTTCCTAACTCATATAAAGCCATTACTTGTGAAAATCAGAAAAATATTCTTTCTAATGGAAATTGATAGACACTGTGCAAAATACTCTTTCTCTCTTCTATAAACACACAGAAATCTTTCTTGCTAGCGGTGGGACACACAGCTTATTTTTCAAGAGTGTATTGTAAGATCAGAAGGGAAATAGGGCCAATATTCATTCTCACAGGTATCTGTAATTAAGTTTCTGATTTTGTGTTTAGTTTTCCAGACATGAGACTTTAGGATCCTAACATTGGAAATACATTAAACAAACACAGTCTGTGTCTTCATCATGAATCAAAACACCATAATATTAGAAAAGGAGCATTTTTGGGGTTTCTATAGATTTTCTAAATTAAGCGAAAATTAAATACTCTGAATGTTTGTTCATTTTGGGCAACAGTCAGAAAAAGTTATTTATTCTTACAGTAGCTTGGATATAATGCAGAATGTCACATTTCCAGCTCACTATAACAACCCTCCAAAAGTCCAGCTGATTTTGATAAACACTGTGTCTTAAATGTTTATGTTCCATAAAGCCTCACCTGTAGCTCTTTCAAATGATGGAATTATCTCAATGAACAAAAAACTTGTTGTAGCAGTAGATAGAAATTAAACTATTCATGTTGTTTAATTTCTAACAATACCTTTCCTGACAAGCCCAAAGATAACCCTATGTATGAAACTTCAGGCTAGAATGCTGCATGTCTATACAGCCAGCTCACCAGGAGGTTGTGGGTCCCCTTGTGTTTAGACAACATTAAATCCAAGCACAGCTGGATCTGCTGGCAGGTCCAAACGCTCCATTTTGCTCCTCACCTCCTTCCCCCTCCAGCTTGTATCTGACTTTTCCATTTGTACTGTAACCTCTTTGCTGCAGGACCCTCCCTCAGCCCCTCTTTGCCTATTGCCAGGGCAAAGGATTCCCAGTCCCAGGATGGGTCTCTAGGTGCTGCTGTAACACCAATAATAATAAATGCTGCTACAACTATTCTCCCAGATATTAAATCGGCACCAGGACTCCCTGCTGTCTGTGGCTCCTCCGAAAGGGATGGACTGAAATGTCACAGTTTCAGTTGATTGTGGTTCTGACACTGCAGGGCTGGTGTCAGACCTGTGCTGTACCCCACCAGTGTGACCAGCTCCCCTCACCTGTACTGGAGCAAGAGGAGGGTCTGCCTGCCCCAGGACTTACAGCCCATGTTTCAGGTCGTTAATGCTTTGACCAAACAGAAGCACGGCACGTATACGCCACTTTTAGACAGGTGTATCAGGAGTTTTGTGCAAAATATGGCCTGTCCTTGCACCTATTCCCATTTCTCTGAAACTGGCAGGTTCCCTTAAACTTACTATCGGGGGGGGGGTGGGGGGGGGGAGCGGAAAGAAGGTTATTTCCATCAGTTTGCCATGAGTTTGTCTCCTCACCACTGTCAGCAAGAGCACTTAGCGGTCACCTCGTAAGGCCAGAGTGTGATACATAAACCATCCTTTAAATCTTAATGAGATGATGTAGGCCAGGTGTCCCAGTACCAATTCTGCCTTTGCTTACAACATGGACACCTAGCATCTCTTAGCTCTAGTGCACTCCTAACATTATAATTGGAAAATTGTTAATACAGCTCAATGCTGCTGCAAGGCATTTCCTCCCATGACTGTGTGGTTTAAGCAGCTGCACATTTTATACAGCATCCCTACCACATATTTATTTTTTAGTGCTACACATATTGTGGAACTGGAGAAACAAAAGCAACAGATATCCCAATACAATGAGAGAGAGATACGGTGTGACCCTAACTAGACAGGGAAAAACAGACACTTGGCTGCTGGTTATGCATTTCCTTCTCTCTACCTTTTACTGGAGTTGAAACATCTCACCTGCCTTTGCAGAAGTACTTTGAGCCCAATGGGGAAAAACAGTTTATACAGCCATGTATTATTACTAATGTAGTTATTATTATTATTACTGCTATTATTAATTACAGTAAACCCCCAACATTTTATTTTCTTATCTCACCATGTGCTGGTCATGTCCTCTGGTAGACTTATTATGATACTGTTAAAATGCAACCTTCTGAGCCCACTCTGCTTTCATGACTGGCCATCTAGCCCATCCGAATGGCATTGTGCAAAATGATATCAAGTGGTAGTTGGTGTTTCCTATGCCAGCTCTAAGGAGACATTTGGAGAAAAATAACCACAATACCTCAAAGAGATCATGACTGACATAGAGACAGTAACAGCCAGCCTGAATTCTATTCATATAACATGGATGTTCTAGTTCATGTAATTAAAACTAAATCAGATTCTAGAGATTTTCAGTTCAGAGACAATAGTCACTGTCAGGCAACAAGAGGTCAGTGGAAATCAATGATAACTAGAGATACTTATTACTTTTTGATGCTTAGGGCAGACTGTGGAGGTGTTCAGATGCTCATGTGAGAACAAGCAATTTAGAGAAATACATCTGAGGTCAAAACTCACCATAAGAATTTTTATCACTGTGGATGGAACACAAAACATAAAGAAGGCAGAATGCTTTTCAAAAGGAAACACAAACCAAAACAAACAAACAACAACAACAAAAAAACCAAAACGAAACGAAACAAAACAAAACAAACAAACAAACAAAAAAAAAACACCAAAAAAGCCAAAAGAATGATCAAACAAGCAAATTTAAGAAAAAGAGACCCAAACACCAAAAAAAACCAAGTGACAGGTAGGGAAGCACTTTGCTTTTAAACTACTTTGTGCTAATATGAAAAACTGATGATGATACAGCAGCCAGAAGACTATTTTTACAATCTATTTTCAGGGCAATTTTAGGCATTAAAAGGGCATTAAATACCTGAGTGGAAAACTGAGAAGATTTGAGGGAAAATTTGTTGCTAGACTGCAATTTTGGTATTATCCTTTCTTTGATATTATTTGGGCTGCTTAGGAGCAAGAAAATTGACTTACTGGAACGATTTAGTATTCAGTGTATGTTCATATCTTGTTTCTGCAGACAACTAGCTCCTTTCTGAGGGGAAGCGCAGGAATCCTCATGTCAATAATTACTGAATCATCTGCCCACAAATTTTTCCCAACTCCTCCACCCTCTCCTACATTCACCTGCTCAGAGATACAGCATGAAACTTACAGCATTTCCAAAGTTTTCAAAGTTTGATGCAACCAAAAAATGTAATGGCTTCTAGATTTGCAGTTCCAGTTTGAATTATATTTAGTTCTTGTCTTTGCTAGTAACGCAACAGTGAGTGCTAGCGGTTCAAAAAGCATTAAGCTCATTTCCATATGTGTGAATCTTACATATTCCACATTGTTTGAACAGACCCTGGCTCTGGTGTTGAGCAGGACAGGAGACAACCAGTCCTTTTCCCTCTCTGAGCTCCTGCCAGACATGGAGGTGCCAGATGTGGGACATCCATAGCTTGCTCTGTGCAGCTCAGGCTCTGGTTGCCTTGAAGCCTCGGTTGCCCATTGCTAGGTGATGTTCTCTGCTTGACGTTGGCTGTGCACGGTCACCAGAAGCACTGATAAGGTAGAGTGGCAACCTGGCGCTCAGGCAAAGGACAGGGTAGGCCCATGCTGCCTCTCCCAGCACACCTTTGGATTCAGCAGATCTCTGTGTCTCACCCACAGAGGGACACTCTGGCTTGGAGCTGACAGTACCCATGTGCTCAGTGTAAACCTGGCTCACCAATATTTACAACTCCCAACTCAGAAGCTTTGTTTCTCTGACCTCTTTCATGAAAACATCATCTTTTCTGCTTAGAGGTTCATCAGATTATGCTGCTTCCTTGACTTTTGATGAGGTTATAATCCTGCAAGGGTGAAATCTTCATTAGTTGCAAAGAAGTCTTCAAGGAAACCAACAAAGTACTTTGGAGAGAATGCAGGAGATAAATGCAAATGGTGTTAGTGTGACAAGCAGTGGTTTTAGCTTTAATAACAATCGATTCATTTTTTTATTCCCTGTGACTGAAGATGATTCACTGCTGTTTCTCATTTTTAATTAATAGAAGAAAATATAATCATAATGTATATCCTCTCCATGAGTAGTTCTGATTATAAGCAGCAACAGAAGAAAAGGCAACAAATCAGACCTGTTCATCCTTGTCCATGAGTCTGAAAAGCATGTTCATCTACAGTCCACAAGAGGCCTTTCCTCCCACCTGTCATACCAAGGTAGACATCAAGCACTGGTGTTTACTCAGCTCACTGACACTGGAGAAGCTGTCCAGAAGCTGATGGAAGTCCCTTTCTTTACTGACCCCAAAGGCTTCAGTCAGTGTCCCCAAACTGGCTATTAATTAGTGTTCAGATAAGGACAAGCTCAAAAGAGCTGTGCACTGAAGGCAAGCAGTACAGCACCACTGAGAAACCCCTTTACAACCATTAAGAGAACTCGAGACTGCTGCAAAAAGTTTCCTTCTCTTGCTTGGTGACCAGCAGGACCTGCCATGCTCACAAAGGTGGTTTTGCATTCACATCCACATTTCTGAAAGCTGCAGGAATTGGCTTTATGATCACCTAATATTTGGGAAGGGAAGACTCATAAGTGGTGATGCCCTGAGGTCTGTGCCTTGTTCAGAGCTGTGTGTATTCATGCAACAGCTGGACTGTCTTTGAACTCTCTCTCTCTGGCCCTTAAATCCATTCACAAAACAAGTGTACAGCATAACTAGCAACTCAACCTTGGCCCAGGCACAAAAGTTAATCAGAATGAGCAGCAAAGCTATCCATCTGGCGAGCCAGGTAGCTTCAGCCCCTCACTTGTTCATGGTATGGGAGCCCATTTATTTGTATTTGCTACCTAATGATTTTCCTGGCATACTAAATTGTTTGTCAATTAAGTTAAGTAATAATAGAATTTTGTATGTTGTGCGCCTAAAGCAGCATGAGGAAGCCAAATTAGTCATTCATAGACTTTTAATCCTTGGTTTTCCTTGTTGATTGAATTTTAAATAAGCATGAATTGTTTATCAGTCTACTGAGAGGCAGTGTGCCAGAGGAAGGAACAGGGCAGCAGAGCTTTCTCTGAAAGTGTTGAGGAAGCACCAAGCAGAGCAGGTGCTGATACCTTAGATCTGCTGAGGCTACGGTTACTTTGAAGTAGTCGAAGGTGGAGACCATGTACTTTTTGGAGAAGAATGTGCAAGTAGAAATCTTGTCTGAAGGTGGACTTGTCCTGTATGGGCCATGTCAATGAAGGTGCTGTGTTTTTTTCCCCTGTTTGGGTTATTTTAGCTGATTACCTGAGGCTTTGGTGTTCTGTTTGATGTTTTCTCCGTTCAGCAACACTTCCTGCTCATTAGGAACCACCAAGCTCAGTTATAATCTCAGTCGCTTTTGTGCTTCCCAATGGCTTCCAGCTAATTCTTTCACTCCTATTTATAAACCCCAGTGCCTTTCTTCCATCAGTGATTTCCGTGGGTATGAGGGATGCTATAGCTGAGGAGAGGCAGACAAGGAGCTGGAGCAGTAACAGGCTCCACAGCCCCTGGAGCCTCAGAGGTTGTACTGCGGCAGCAGCGACAGTGCCTGCAGTGCTGAGAGCCTCTACAGAGGCACTGGGTGTGAAATGGGATTGTATTGTGTCCCAGTGAGGAAAAGGTCTTTCCATGAGAGGTAATGAGTGCAAAAACAGTCCTAACAACACCCATAACAGCAACGCTGTCTCCTGGCATCACTTTTCATGGCAAAACCTGCTTGTGTGTTTGCTGTCACACTCAAGCCTTGTTACATGATCTTTTATAATTTACCTACTTCAGCAGCTCAGGCATTGGTCTCTGTAGAGGAATGGAGGCAGTGGGTTGATTGGCATTGATAACATGCAGCTGTGGCCTTGCCTGAGAGGCAGGGGGTTGGTTGACATGGATGATGTGCAGCTGTAGCTCATCCTGCTAAGTGGTTAAATAGCCCTGAGGAGTGTGGGAGAGGGGCTTTGGATGGAGGAGGGGCAGTGTGGTTTGATCTCTGGAGGAAGGGGATACAGCATAGACAGTAGCATCTGACCAATAGTAAAGCCTTGTTGCAGCCTGCTAGGTTGTTTGTGCTGCACCAGTTGGTGCCCTGTGTGAGACTGGCTGAGTTGGGCTGACTACAACAGGTCTCCATTGACTATAAGTGTTACAGCTAATAGAAGGTAGTAGAAACACCAAAAAATATGGATATTAATTTCTTAGATAGTAATAAAAGCCTTGACCTTAACTGGGCATGCAAGAAGAGGTAGTGAAGAATGCAAAAGACTATTAAAGTTGAGGCCCTGTCTCTTCAGCTAATGGAACAGGTCATGCCTAGCATGTCAGGGAAAGAGGAGCTGGAAAGCAAAAAGGGTGAAAGGAGCTATAAACCCCATTCTTGCCTTTTATGGATAAATATTACAAAAACTGGAATTTATGAAGATTTCCTTGGGGTCTATGCTATAGAAAATGTTGGTTTAATGTAGCTCATGGGTTTTTTTGACATGGCACTTTGAAAGGACCATGGCTGACAGAGAGCTGTAATGGTGGGCTTGGCTGATTGTCCTATGTAGAGCAGGACTCCGTAGCTGGGTCATAGAGGCAAGCTCCAGCATCACTATATACCTGGTGGGGGGAAAAACTGCAGGGGCTCTTCCCCACCACCCAACCCCTCTCCTGCTGTGGGATTTTACACAAGAGGTGATGACAAAGGCCTTGGGCTTTTCCTGTTGTGGTATGAACATCCTTTAGGAAAGGAAGTGGCTGGCTTGTCTAGACAAATCTCAGGGGGGCAGGACATCTAAGAGGTCCAGGCTTTTAACCCATTGAGAGCGTTGTGTCCATCAAGTTAAAAAGTTTTAATAGAGCATGCTTTTGGAGACTTATTTTCTTGATATGGCAAACATTTTTGTATGTTTTTATATTGTCCTTTACTGAGTGGTCATTTACTCATTCAGCAAAGAGTTTATAACAATAGTCCTCTGATTATCCTCTTTTTTTTTTTCACAATTGTCACAACAGAAAGCTTTAAACACAGATTCTGTGCTTTTAACTCTTTCTTTCATGTGCTCTGTGTCTTTCAGCATGATGCACCTGTGAGGAGACTGGTTTGCAGTGCTGTGCCACTGTGCCCTTCATAAAACTGCTGGTACAGGAGTGTCAATCTTTTCCTCTGTAAATTTCTATTTATTATGGACAGTAGCAACAATCTTGGCTGTATATTTGAAAGAATTTTTTATTTTAAAATATATTTGATCCATATATATACACACATATATATAAATTTATACATGCATATGTCCTTCATGAGCCTGTAATTACACAAAATTCAGTTTGTACTGGTGTTATCAGGAGGCCTGCGGTATCAGTGTTTCTGTTAACACCTAGTTACTGGTAATGGTTGAAAAAATGTCTGTTTTTATAAGAAAATGAGGGATTTTCCTGCTTTTTTGAATTCTAGAAATAACTGGACACTTCAACA
The DNA here is from genome assembly GCF_963210335.1 of Falco punctatus. Classification (NCBI taxonomy): domain Eukaryota; kingdom Metazoa; phylum Chordata; class Aves; order Falconiformes; family Falconidae; genus Falco; species Falco punctatus. The sequence continues at coordinate 76,970,312 of NC_137583.1, forward strand.
CAATGTAACAAAAACTGAGAGAAAAATCCACAAGGTCATTTAAAAAAATACCCTCCTAGACATTATTCAAAGAACTAGCGTAGACATTTTTCTTATATGGAGAATCTCCTACCCTACTATACTCTAGCGCTTGAGTGCTTTTTGTAACAAAACGAGACTAATATCACAATACTTACAGGTTCTTAAAACTGAGAATGAAGTGTGCTTCAGGAAGGCTTTCTTTGGCACGAAGATGACATTTTTATCAGATCAGTGGCTCCACAGCAGTGCTGGTTAGCCCTTTTGGTGGGCTTGTACTTTGCATCTCTGTATCTTCAATTCATAAGCTGAGTGAAAATAGGCACTTGTCAGCTGCTATCAGTTTCTCTGACTCTGGCAGTGAAAAGATGAGTCCAGTTGAGAACTGTCCCTGTGTCCTGGAGGTTAAACCTGCTGTCCCCAGAAGCTTAGGAGATTGTCAGTGTCAAGAATGCATCTGAAATGTGCCCTGGGGACTCACTCTAACAGGGAAATGCTTCTGATGGAAAATGTCACAAACTTCTCTCATCAAAGATTCTGTATTTTGACATACCCCAGCTGTGGATGAGTCAGGTAATCCTAGGCCCCAAAAGAAAGCTTTCTAATTCCCTTTAAGCTGTGTGCCTCACTGAAACAGATGAGGTAGGACTCCATATGTGCAAATATCAACTCTTCTGTTGAGTAAATCTAAATACAAGAAGAATACTTGGCCCATGACTTGAGCAATGTCTTGAACAGCAGCAAAGGGGGGCTGCTGAGCTGAAAGCAATGTATGGCCAGCAGCCCCGGGAGTGCCATGCAGAGCACTGGAGCACTCCATGAGGCTGATGTTCCTGAAGATAGGACCTGAAGTTGTCCAGGAAGAAAGCTCAGGCAGAACAGTTAAATCTGGCATGTCACTCTTCTCGGAGATTTGAGACATTTTCTCAGCTTTCCTCAGAAAAAAACTGAGTTTATCTCCCCCTGGGGCAGAAGCAGGGATGGGATGAGAGTACCCTCTGTCGAGAAACTCTCTTGCAGCTCAGCCAGCATCTCCTGCACCGGGGTGCCAAGTCTGGCCCTGGCACACGGGTATGCTTTGCTCAGCCAGCTGAGCAGCAGGTCAGCTGCAACCCATCGAGTCACTCCCCCCATGAAAGCCAAATGCTCTAGAGGTGAAATCATCCCTTTTGGGCAGAGCAGGGTGTCAGACCAGAACCACTGCCTGTGGCAGCAAATGCTGTCACCCTTAGGCTGGGGTCTCAAGGCAGTGTGGACACCTCCTTGGGTGATATACCTTTGCCTGCTGAGCATGGGGTCACCCAGGTGCTCGGTGCAGGCTCCTGCAGCCCATTTGGAGGGGGGTGAACATCCCTTCTGTGCCCCAGGACCAGCTCTGCTGTGCCTAAGCTCCAGACACCTACATCCTCCTGTGCATCTCGGTGTGTCTTGCAATTGTTTCCTCCATGCACATCACTGCAAATACTTCTCTAGCTGCTTTTCCTTTCAGAGCTCTTGCTCCCTCCTTATGAGTGTGTTAACTGAGGGGGGGGGTTGGAGCCTGCAGGAGGAGATTGTTTACAAAATCATTCGTCATGGCAGCTGTGTGACTTGACACACCAAACAGACCTGAAGTGGAACTGGAGCACTTACAGGTTTGGGGGGAAAAAAAACTGGGAAAAAAACCCCAACAAAACCCAAACATGGTCTTTCAGGCAGAGCTCAGTCAGAAAGTCCTTTCCATCATGAAGAAAGTTACAAGCCTTTGACTCCTGCTCATAAGCAGACTAATGACCTCCAGTTTTACTATGCCTATCAGTAGCTCCTGAAAATAATCTTCAACACGAAAACTTATTGACTGCAGTTTGAAAAAAACAATGGATTTTCTATATCTAGCCCAACAATGATTTCTTCAGAGAGCATCAGGTCGCTGCTTAAGCCTATCCTTTCCTGCTTGAATCTGTGCTGGGTACTGCTATTTCTTCAAGAGAGAGTAGGGCAGCTGAGGAAATAATCCTGGGGATAAAAATTGAAAATAATCTATTTTGCTGTAAAGGTTCAATAACAGGCTACTCATACAAAAGCCTGGGAATTAGAGCTAATACCCTTACACCCCTTTGATACCATTGGCTCCTGATGTGCACTGATGTAAGAGGGAAGAGAATAAGGAACCAATTATTCTTTATTACAATGATGCTGTATCTAATCACTAGTAGGACATATTGAAGGCACAGAAAAGCCTTGGGGTTGTGCTGATCAGTCACCTGGTAAAATACAATGACTCACATAAAGCTGTACCTGGAATATTTCTCCCATCTAATCCATTGCATGGGCTGAGCATTTACTGTAATACATGTGAGGTCTAATTTACCTCCCTCCCTTCATAGTCTTTTTCACCTTCCTAAAGTGAGTTAGTCTGTTCAGCCAATGCTTTTTGCTATCCCTCCTGAATCAAATTAAAGACATGTCCTGATGCATCTCCCAAACAGATACAGCCGAGCAGACTAGCGAGTAAAGTCAATTTGCATAGTGAAACTGTTATAAAGCTCAGAAAATTGTTATACAGTGGATTATCATCCTTGCACCCAGGGGATGCGAGGAAGAATTTTTCCTTTTACCGGAAACCTGAACATAGCGAGTATGCAAGGATCACCATGGAAATTCTGCCATAATTTGTAGCTCCTGGGATACAAATGACATCACACTGCTATTTTAGGAATGCGGCACTTTGTGCCACATTACTGTTTAATGAGTGTATTCTTTTAACAAGTCAGGTGTCAAAAGTAGTCCCCACAGTCCATTAAAGACGGAGAAGATGATAAAGAAGCACAGCAAAGAAATGATAGCACTTAGCAAATCTGGTTCTTTGGCTATTACTTTGTGACCGTACTTTAAAAAAATATCTTTTGTCTTCATTCCCTGATGTGTCCTTCCACCTTGTGCCAGGGACAACCAGCACTCAGGCATTTGGCTTCTCAGCCACTTTCAAGATTTCTTTCCACGTTAGACCGTCATTCCCGCCTTTCTGTTCTAGGATGTGACACTTATAAAGCTGCCTTTTTGCCAGGGACCCTGCTGGGAAACAGATCAGGGACTGATATGGGTTAAAATATCTAATTTTTTTTATTTTTTTAAAATCAGCTTGAGTGCCTAACTCTGTTCCCAGCACAGATCCCTCCAGCAGTGAGCAGTACCAGCGCAGATGAAGGGGCAGTGTGGTATGGCAGCAGGAATGAGGAACCAAGGAAGAAATGGAAGCACCCAAGGAAGAGAAGGGGAACTTCTTAAACTGACTTTGCCACCAGATGCAAAAGCTGAAGAGGAAAATCTGGGGTTTGTGCGTGGATTGACAGAGAACAATTATTTTTTTCCTTTCAGGAATGCAAGAGCCTGGTGCTGCCTGTATAATGAATGAATTGCTAAATTCCAGAGGCTGTATAACCCACAGTCAAATATTTCTGACATGGAGGAGAGACTAGGAAAGACACTTTGGATTAGTTTTTAGCAAGTCTATTTCAGGATGAGGGAATAAGGTGACCTTTTTTTTCCCCAGGAATATTTCCAGAGCATCTAGTAAGGAATTGTTTCCGTTTGTCCAAGAAAAACAGTATTTTATATAGATTTTTTTTAGAATTACTTTCTTTTAATGGTTATAATTGTCTATGAGGTTGTACTACATGCTGATGAAAAGCATAACCTTTCATCCAGCAATGTGGATTTACTATGTCATTTCATCTTTCTAGGAAATGGGGATAAATCATGGACATGTGTATATATATATATATATATATACACAGATACATTATGTGACACGAAACTGCCGAGCAACTTTTTGTCTGTCTAGGAGTTCCACAGGCTCCTTTGTATTCATCCCAAACAATAAATCCTATTTAGATTTCAACAGTTGACACCAATTTCCCACAAAAATCTCATTGTTTTCACCTCTGAAGTGCAAAATTCAAACCAGCAAAAATTTTCTTGAGGAGTGATGTCTTTGTGCTGTTATTTTCTTTGTCTCTGCAAAACAAAAGTGCAAATTATGTTTAAGTCCAGAAACAAAATGCTTTCTAAACTAAATTGATGTTTATGAAATAGGTTCAACACTCAAATTCTGTGTGAGTTCCAAACTGAAATGGATGCATTTTACTTTAAGTGAAGGGATGTGCCTTTTAGCTTCCTTTTCCTAAAAAGCCAGCGCTAGTGCATTGTTTAGAGCAATATTGCTGGAGATTGACAGCTGACTTTATGTAGGAGAATTATAATTTTTATAAGCCTGTCTGTTGTGATATTACTGGAACCAGGCAGGGCAGTAGATAACAGCCTGCCTTTATCACATTTGCAGTTTGCTTTCATTAGCTTTCTGTTTCCTTCATCCTGGAGATCATCTCCCTTTTAAGGAGGCAATTCATTCATTTTATCAGATGATAGTCTAGTATGTATGTGGCCTACTTAAGAACAAGGTGTAATTAAAGAAGAAAAAGGAATCAAATGAGTTAAAAAATAAGAGAGCTACGGTAAATACGAATTAATATAGCTAGGAAGGAAAACTTTCAATTACATGGAGGAAGAAGTCATCTGATGTTTCTAGTGGAGGCACTCTCCTCAATCATGCAGGGCAACATGGAAACAAGAATGGACATTTAAGTAAACTGATAGGTCACAACTCAATTAACTTCATGGTGCCTTGAGCAGATGGATATGTGCTGTGGTACACACCAGGCTTTTAACAGGGCACGTGGTGGGGTTACAGGGACTCCGACATTCGGCCAGACTTGGATCATTTGAGTGGGTGAAGGGAAGAAAGCAGGGTCCAGTGGACCTCAAGCTGGAACCATGTCATGCCTCTCTCTTCTGCTATGCTCATAGGCCAGGGCTGAAAACTAGCAGCTTGAGATAGGGCTCTGCTGGCAAAAATCAGTATTGGACACTGTCTGGAAGCCACATTAAGCCATGCATTGCTGAATGACCTACAGAAGGCTATGGGAGACTTTCAAATCTCAGTCTTCCTCACCTCAAACAAGCTTCAGAGAAGGTGGAAAATTTACAGCATGCTGTTCATTTGGTTAATGGGAAACTGGTTTAGTGGCTTCCTGGTCTACTCCCTTCCTTCCTCTGCTTCTTCCAGCTTGCCTCAAGCTGGTCGTTAAAAGCCCTGTGAAAACTGTGAAAAGCCCAGTTAAAAGCCTGGGTCAGGCTATGGGTATCAGAGAAAAATAGGCAGGGAAGGAGAAGAGGCTAGCTCAAGGGTATGAGGACTATTTTGGCAGCTGTAAATGTTGCACAGAAGACTATGAGACTGACTGTAGAGCCACAGGCATCTCCAATAGCCCAACTGAAACAACACACTGTGAAACAGGCAAACCAGGACTGCCTGTACTGCCTCCTTGTGAAGTAAAGGACACACAAAAAGCGTTTGTGTCCAAGGTGAAAGTTATTGGATAGGTAATTAGTTGAACTTCTCAACTTTGGTGTGAGTATATTTAAGAATTCTGTAGACAGGGGAAAATTTGCAGTGTAATTGGGAAAAATGCCAGATTTGTTATAAACCCTTAGCTAGATGAGTTTCTCAGTGTTTGTTCTGATATTTAAAAGAAGGAAAAAAACTTGCTTTCTTATGTGTGTGATGTTGGGAGGAAAAAAACGACACTTGTTCTATGGTCCACTCCAAGCAGCTTACAAAACGAATAATCAACAAAAAGAATAATGTCTTTTTAAAGTAATGTCTTATAAATAAGTGTAGCTTTCAGGAGTCATTTATGTGGTAAAGCATGCAGTTTATATCAATCATCAGCTAGACATGAGAAGATCAAAATAAATCCCGAATGTGCAATCTAGACTGCTGCGTATTAAGTAAAGAAACTTTTTTGACATCTGGTCTCAAGTCTGCTGTTTCTGTGGGCTGAATTTATACCTCTGATGTCAACTTTCTGCTATCACAGGTTGTCATATAAGTGACATAATTGAGTGAAAGACCTATGTTGAAGACTGGGTGTCTTGTCACACAGTCTACTTTGTGTACAGTAAATGCATTAGGCTTTTCACTTTTTGACACACAGTAATAGTAGTTGCTTTCTGGGTTAGCTTTTCCCTTCCCCAACATGACTAAGTCAGTCTCCTGGGACCAAAAGCTCAGCTGTAACCTCCAGGAATGAAGCATCCTGATTCAATTCTTTAGGCTTTGCAGGGCCAGGCTCCTTGCACAGTTGTGGGGAGGAAGTGGCAGGCAACGTGTTACCGGCACGCAGTTCATTAAATGAAGGAAGTAGCATGTTTTCCCATTTCTCCCATGCTTCAAAAATAGGAATCCTTTGTCCTACCAAATGCATGTATAAATAACCTCGTTCTTCGTGCTTTGCACAAATTGATGTAGACAGCTAAAGATACAAGATTTTTTCCTTATTTTCCCCAAGGTTCAATGGATATTATATAGTCAAAGGAAAATATACTTTTAGGTGCCAACTAATATCATTGCCAAGAATTTGCATTTGTAAAACAGACAAGAACAAAAGTAGTCAGTATAGGATGACAAAAGAAAAATATATGCACATGTAGGGCATTGCTGAAGGGGAAAAGCAGGGGACTTGATAAAATGCAAGAGGGCCTGTGCAAATATTGACATCGGAAACATCAGTGCTTTTGTGATGGGAATACCAGACTGGAAAAGAAAAGGCTTACCCATCACAGTATGGCCTACAAGCTGGTGGGAGAATTCAGCAGTCTGTGTGGACCTCTGCCTATAACATACCTCTGAAAATGCAACCATATAGATGCTCTTTGAGAGACAGGAGCCTGCAGTAAGCACCATTGAGAAGGTGACTTTGAGGAGTCCAGATCTATTTAAGGTTCAGTGAGACAGAGACATCTGATTTTAAAATTCACTATTTTGTTTTTGAAACTTGATGAAGTTTATGATCTTTTGTTATTGAGCCCTATTTGTATCCATCTGGAAATCAGTAAGTTCTTCATCTTGTCATCTGGATATAAACTAGAGTTTATGCAGCTACAGTAGCCAGAAAGGAGAGTTTACTTCAGTGGCGTGGTTCTTTCTGCTTTGAATCAGAATATGCTTCATGATATATTTTGCTGTTTAAAGGTAAACATTCAGTATGGGCATTTGGAACAATTTCCCTTCCCCCTTCCCCTTTTTTTTAAGTGGTTCCTTTATGATGGTTGAAACTCAGTTTCCTTGATGCAGTTATCTCTTTGGTATGAAAATTTTGCTAAGCTTTCCCCTCTCCTAAAAAGAAACTCTTATGTGGCATATTTGTTGCAACACCCTGTTGGTTTCCGGCATTTAGACTTCTGTTATGTCTTTCCTTTAAGAGAGATCTTGGGAACAAAAAGGAATTGGGATTGGGTTCTTACTGTGCATCACTGCACTTGGAGTACTACGGATTTTTCCCAAATATATCCAGTGCTTGCAGGGCTAAAGTACTTATGAGTGCTGAGTCAGAGACTGGGCCCTTGTAGGCTTTATTTCAGGGTGTACGCTGAAATAGCTCAAAGTAGTTTTTACCAGAGCTCTCAGGGCAGTGCATTTGTGCTTCTGCTGCTGGCTTCATTTATTAGGAAGAAACATACATTAAGAGAGAGAGAGAGAGAGAGAGAGACCTAAAGAAAGAAATTTGCAGATGCAAAAACATTCACTTCAAGCTGTGAAACTACTCTGTACAGAAGACTTATAAGCAATGCTCAAGGTCCAGTTGGGATCTAACACTGAGTGTTAAGATCTACAGTCCAGTGCAGAGATACAGACACAAAGTCAGAAACTACTGTGTAAAAAAAATCATGTAAAAGAGAATTTCCACCTTTCCAGTTTAAGGCAGCTGTTCATCTTCCTTTTAAATATTTTCAGCTTTCTCTAAGTTTTATGATGATATTGTATTCACAGACATGCTTATCCTTCTTCTAAATATCAGGATGCTTATTCTAATAGGTTTCGAGCTGGAGATCATAATAGACATAAAATTATTTCTTATGCCAAAGCATAAATATTTAGCTGAACAAACACCAGCAGCAACCACTTCAGTAAATACATCACAGGCATACACACATACAAGCTTATACAAGTTATTTATTTGACCAAACAAAAATACCTGGGTATTATTCATGTTGAGAAACACCATGGCAATAGCAGGTTTCACTGGGACAGTCTGCTTATCTTACACAGCTACAAAAATAAAAGCTGAAAAGATACATGTGGGCAACACCCCACCTTACAAAGGCACGGCAGGCCTCTGTCTACCAGTTTTCTTTCCAGAAAATCTTTAAAAGATCTAAGTCATAGGTTACTATAGCTGTGTTAAGAATGTGAAATTATCCCGTGTCAATTGTCAGTAAAAAGAACAGAGATAAATGCAGGGGTTTCAAGCAGGCTGTGGGCAGGTAGGAAGGGTCTGCACCAGTGCTAGGGACCTTGTGCCTTTGCCAGCTAGCCCTCACCAGAAAGCAAGCTCACACAAGGTTTTCAGCAGTTTTCATTAAACTTTTCTGGCTTTAGCTGGTACTGTTGCCAGTGCTGGGGAAGAGACATTTGAAATTTCTGCAAACAGCTGTGATTCAACCAGAGGAGACCTGCTGGTGTATTGTTCCCAACAATGGGTGCTAAGGGGCTGCTTGTGCACTCCTGCATAGGGATCCTCTGAGAACAGGTTTTTTTTCTAAGACAGGTTTAGAATTGAAAACAGAAAAAAACCCATCTAATTTCTACACTTTTTCATTTGCTACATTTTAAAGGAATGCTCTATATATAACTTCGTAGGGCACCAGCATTGTTGTCCAGTGTTGTTGGCTATACGCAGATACCACACAATTACAGCTATGTACAAATGAACAAGAGTGATTTCGTGCCATGTTATCAGCAAAGTGTCCTGCTGCCTGGCGGCATGAAAGACTTCAGTGACAAAGTAAGATATGATGGTGGAAGTGGAGAAAGAAGACTAGAAAGGAGATAATATCTGGGGAAGAAGGAAGATGCAAAATAGTTGGTACTTTTTATTCCAAATTTATCTATTTGCTGTTTGCAACACTTTCTGAATGTAGTTTCTCCTTATGTCTTTGCAGTTGCTGATAGGTGATAACTCAATTTAGTCAAGTGAAGGATAGTTCTTTCAGTGAAGGATAGTTCTTTCAGTAACGGATAAGTGCTTACCAGAGGGGAAAAAAAAATGCATCTAATGAAGATTTCCTCTCCCAGAGCCCCACAAGGAATAAACTGGGCTTTCAGCACCCTATGTGTTTAAAGATAGCACGGAAATAAGCAACCCCTTACTCAAATTATCAAGGGATAGAAAAGGAGACCAAAGGAAGAGAAAGGGTAACTGAGCTGAACAACATTCAATGGGAAAATTGCCTAGCTTTGCCATGGGGAGCTGGGTTTCACACATAACATGAAAATAATTTCTGCAAGGGAGATGGTGTTGGCCATAAAGCTGCTGCTGCTAAAGCCATTGTGCCACCCCTTTCTTTCATCAGCACAAATGTCCTACATTTCTTAGCCTTTCTGAGAGTGGGACATGTTATACATATTCCTCTACAGAGTCATCGTCTTTGCTTTGTGTTACCTTTGTTGCACTTACAGCAGCAAAAACCCGAGCATCTGTTGTTGCTTTCTTGCCACACTTCCTCTTCCTAATATTCGTAGAAAAGGCAGTATGGCACAACTCAGACAGCACAATGATACCTTGGACTGCTTGGGGCATAACTTTCCTAGAGCTTGGTTGTCCCTGGTTAGCTTGGTTTTTACTGAGTTTGACTGGGACTTTTTAAAAAATCTACAAAAAGCGATCTGAGCAAAAATGATCTTGTCCTGATAGAGTTCACGGTTCCAAGATGAAGGAATGAATTTGAGCAGATGATGCTCACTAGCAATGTGCTTCAAAAGGGCCAATGTAACAGCCTCAAGGCTGGGAGGAAAGGTGCCCATGGAGAAGAATTCCAAGGGGAAAAAGTAGTTCAGGAGAAATGGCAATTCCCATATGAAGTAATAACAAGGACACACAACCATTCTGTCTTCTTGTGGTATGAAAACATGAAAATGCCATAGTGACTAATCAGATTGGATGAGGCATACCTGGAGAACCAGAAAATCAGAGAGAAATAAAAAGTGCAAACAACGCTAGTAACTGTTATCTGTAGTTGATTGCCACAAGCGGAGGGGTAAAATTAGTTTCAAAGAGAAAGGAACAAAAATTGCAACTAAAACCAATGCTGGCTAAATGCATAAAAAATTAAGACACTACATTTTCACCCTTACATCTTTTATGAGAAAGGGAGAGAAAATAATAATCAGGAAAAGATCAAATCATTTAGGATCTATTTGGTGTGGCTTTCACAAAAATAATAGTTATAGTTGTTTAAACAGCTAATGGATATTAAAGAGGCAAGTCCACATCAGGAGAGGGAAAGGGCAGATTAAAGACTGTTTGGCAGAGTGGGATATATTTAGACTGAAAGCTCAAGATTAACATACCCTTGATCCCTTATGGAATTGGTCAAACTGTGTGTGAATAATTATGGTTTTTAACAGAAAAATGCACTTGCAAAAAATAGTGAAGTCCCAGAAGACTAGATAAGGACAAATATTATACAGAGAAAAAAAAATTTAAAAGTGGAAGAAACTGTGATCTAGAGAATTACAGCTTGGGCAGCTTAGTTTCCATACCCAGAAATACTCCAGAAGAAATTGCATTCAAACAGTAGAAATTATTTAAGACATATAAAATATAAACCTAAACCCCAAGAAAATTAAATGAATAGAAATGAGACACACAAATGAGGACATGATTGAACAATATGAAAAGAGTTTGGAGTGGTTTTCTAGGCAGCCTGTGGGAGTAGGGCAAGACAAAATATCAGTTTAAACAGAAACAGCAAAGATATATTTTAGATTTTAGGACAAATTTGCAAATGATAAATATGTATTAGTATCATTTGCAAAATAGGCTATAGAATATGCAGTTGCCAAGTCCCTGAGGAAGACAACCAGCTGCCTTTTCCTACATAAAGTTTAACTTCACACCTCCCAGCAGTGAACTTTGTTGTATGAGCAAGTCCCTGCAGACTGCCTGTGCAAGGCCAGCTTCGATGGGTTGCCTCTGCCTGTGGTCACTCAACTTTGGAATGGGAATAGATGTTTCATAAAGAATTTCTCTTAGGTTTGAGGTGGCAAGATTAAGAATCATACAAATGTCCATTGGGAACGATCTGGACAGAGGTGAGCTTGCAAGGTTTCCTGAACCTGTTCAAAGAAATAGCCCTTGCCTGTCCTACATCAGAAGGGTAGGATGGCCTGGAACCCAGATAGCACTGCTGTGCAAGTCTTGAACTTGGGGAAAGTCCCAAGGATGGCTTCTGCACAGCAGGACATCTCTTTTTGGGTCCTGAAACATTGCTACCAAAATATACAAGACATGTTGCAGGGTTCATCTACACTTCCAGAAATTATACTGACCCCAAGGTTAGGCAAATCGATACATCATTTAAACAACATTAAATAGTTACAGTTTCTGTTAGGTATATTCCTACCATGTACGGAATACACAGGGTAATGGGTTTACTTTGACCCAGACAAAAGAGGTAACAGAGATGAAAGTACAAAACAATGGCTAAGCCTGGCCTGTAGATTTACATTTAATTAAACCATAGAGCTCCTCCAAGGCATGCTGAAGCTGTGCAAGAGGTGAGCAGCAGTGTGACCTATATCTGTGTTGATCAGGCCTGTGCCAGCCTTGGCTCTCTGGAGAATATGCCATTTCTGCATGTAAACACAGGCTTTATTGGACCACCAGGCAGGGTTGCACCTGGAAGATGGCCACATAAATGTGGGGACTGGGAGGGAAGGGAGATCTCACAACACAGCACATATGATGGGAAGGGACCAAGTCTGCCTGCTCAGAAAACTACATCTTAAAATTTCTTTCACAAAAAAGGAGGCTAAAGTCTCTCTTAAAACTAATAAGGGCTTTGTGCTCCCTTTTTTTCTGGGCAGCTGTTCCAAAACCTCATTGCTTTTATGATCCACACCACTTTTGAATTCCTGTTCTAAACTGGCCACTATTTGTTTATTCCATTTGTTCTTGTGCCAACATTGTCATTCAATTATCATGGCCAGGGAGGAGCCACATCCCGTCTCAGGCTTTGTTTTGCCCTCTGTGTGAGGAAGGCAAGGATCCATCGTGCTTTCAGAGCTATGCACAGTGCAGTGATGCCCACGCTAAAACCCTGAAGGAGCTGGCTTGACAAAATAGGACTGATGCAGCCGTATCACTGAGTTGAAGAGCCCTGCTAAGCAGTAGAGTGATGACAGTATTTCTGGGGTCATTCAGTTCATCCTGGAGGATATTATGAAGTAAATAACTAAGACTGGATTTGGGCTGTGGTTATTCTGGGCTTCTCCGAGACACTGGGACAAGGGGAGCCAGCAGCCATCCCTTGTGCTGTGGCTGAAATCCAGCAGAGGACTTGTTGGCAGGAATTTGATCTAATATGGACATCCAGAGCAGTAGCTTTGTATTTTTGGGAAAAATGCAGCAAGGCTCCCTGTCAGTCACTGGCCATCATTACTGACAAAGATAAAGTAGGACAGAGGAAGAAATGCAGTTCTGCCCTGCCTCTAACTCAGCTTCATATTAACTCGTGGACAGGTACCACCTGGGGAGGAGTCAGCAAGGAAGAAATGGTGCGTTCCCATGACCCTTGGCCTTACCTTGTGGATAGGGCTTTTCTTTTTCACACTACCTGCATCGCTACAAGATCTGGTCAGAATTGGTCCCTTCCTACATGATTTTCCATGAAATAAGGTCAATTGCATTTCATTGATGACTGATGAAACTCAGATTTTCTCCTCATCTCTACCTGTTGCCAGCAGCAATTTTTACATTTCGAAAATGTTCGCATTTGGCTGCTAAAAATGCATTCCTAAATCTAGATATAGATACCCAAATAAATACAGGCTCAGGCACAGACCTCTCACTTCTTCAGAAAGGGCTGTCGTCAGCTGATACCTGAGAAAACCAGGCCACTTGTCCTTGGCAGTGAACCCTGTACAGAACAGCCTGATTTCTCTGAACGCATTGCCCTATAGATATAAGGCCAGTGTTAATGCAGTGAAAATACTACCCAGAAGACCCAGGATAAATGTTACAGATCCTGGATTTTTAAAACCTCTCTCCAAACAGAAACTTAATCTTTAACTTAAAAAAATGACTCCATATTTGGACTAAGAGTACCTAAAAATATTTTTCTTATAGGCTGCTTAAATGGAGAGTACATCTGTGTTTTTATTCTTTCCCTTTAGAGCTCAGGGAAAGAATAACACAATATATACATCATGGAGAGAAAAAACACAGCAAGCTTTACAGAGCCATCACATTTCTTCTGTTCTGTGGGTTCGGCTGTTTATTTTTGGTGATGTCTTATCTAGGTGACAGAAGACACAAATGACATGGTGCAGTCTGGCAGCTGTCTGCACGAAATACGATGAGGTCTGTGCAACCAGCTTTGGCTCATTTCTCAGACCATTGTTCAAGAACTGTCACGCACTGGACCTGCATGGCTCCAGCAAATGGCAGGATGCATTCAGATCATCTTCAGCAACTGAGAACCAGGACTGCAAGTCACCCAGGTCCAGGATGGCTACTCAGGAAGCTCAGACTCCATTTCCTTACTGCTTGTTCTTTCCTTTTCTGTGTGCTTCCAGTTTCTCGGGAATGAGAGGGAAATACAATAGTTCTTAAGTAATTTGTGCATTAAACTGAGTTAAAATTGCAAAGACATACTCTAACCTGTTGTGAGAAAGTACAAAATACAGGATATTTTTCTTTATTTACCATTTTTCATTAAATAATACATGACCTTTGCTACAGAAATTATTCCACCAAGAAATATAACTTTAAGTGGAGGTTTGGAGAAATTTTCTTAAGGTAACCATTTAGAAAGCTGAAAAGGAAGAGAACTGGGTTGACCTACCATAATCATAGAATCATAGAATTGTTTAGGTTGTAGAAGACCTTTAAGATCGAGTCCAACGGTTAACCTAGCACTGCCAAGTCCACCACTCATCTTAACATCTGATAATGCCCCTGAGATAAAGAACAGCAAAAGAATTCCTGTGAAATGCACTTTGTAGACTGCCAGCTAGAGAGTGAGGTGCCACCGTTAAGTGTCATAATATTCCAAGGAATTACTACAGATATTTAGATAACTACGTGATGAGTCAATGCAAGAACCTATCAGTCACAGGCCTGCCTTGCTTGGATGTAAATACAGTCTGAGCTGGACTCTAGCCCATAGGGTTAGATGTTGATCAAGCACTGGATCCTGATAGGAAGCAAAACTTAAAATCATTACTTCCTTCAAGAAATAAAGATGTTCAGGCAAAAACTCGGTAAGGTAACTAACATTAAAGGCTCCTCCTTGACGTTTCTAACATTACCTCCTGCCAGGAACCATACGTTTTGTAGGCCATGGGCTGCTAAATTGCATATTATTGTGCACTATGTGCTTTAGTCAGTCTCAGATTCTCAAAGCACCAAGAGGCTTGGTGCTGCACTTGGTCTGGGTCTCCATGTTGAACACAGAATACCTTCTCAGGTATATATTATTTCTAGAGACTTCTACACTGGTGCCAGAACAGATAACAGTTTGAGTGGCTTTAATATTTTCAGACTTTGCTTCTTTAAGCCAATTGCAATGTGAAATACAAATGCACACTGGGTTAACTGGTCTCTATTTGCATATCTGGCAGGGTGGTCAAAGTCTGTGGTCCAAAAACAGTATTATTGTCAGCCTTTGTCCTTTGTCACTTTGTCACTTTGTCAGTGATGTTCAGCATCACTGAGTAGTGGTGACACTACATTACTAATGTCCAATTAGTGTAGCAGTGAACAGCAAGACCCACACAAATGCCTTAAAAAAGCAAAACAGAATGACTTGTTTCTAAAGAAGCGTGACCAGCAGGCCAGTGGAGGTGGTTCTGCCCCCCTACTCCGCGCTGGTGGGGCCCCACCTGCAGCGCTGCATCCAGCTCTGGGTCCCCAGCACAGGGAAGACACGGACCTGTTGGAGCGGGTCCAGAGGAGGGTCACAGAGACGATCCGAGAGATGGAGCATCTCTCCTGTGAGGACAGGCTGAGAGAGTTGGGGTTGTTCAGCCTGGAGAGGAGAAGGCCCTGGGGACACCTTACTGCAGCCTGTCAGTACTTAAAGGGGGCTTGTAAGAAAGACGAGGAAAAAATTTTAGTAGAGCCTGTAGGGATAGGACAGGGGGTAATAATTTTAAATTAAAAGAGGGTAGATTCAGACTAAATGTAAGGAAGAAACACTAAGTATAAGGAAGAAACTTTTTACAGTGAAGGTGGTGAAACACTGGCACAGGTTGCCCAGAGAGGTGGTCGATGCCCCATCCTTAGGAACATTCAAGGTCAGGTTGGACGGGGCTCTGAGCAACCTGATCTAGCTGAAGGTGTCCCTGCTCATTGCAGGGGGTTGGACCAGAGGACTTTAAAGGTCCTTTCCAACTCAAATGATTCTATGATTCTTTGATAACTGAGCCTAGAAAGAAGGGCATAGAAGTGAGATCTTTTCTCACATGAAGGCTAGACCACCTTAAATTACTTATAAATTACTTCTCAGTGTGATGTTCCTCATCCACAAAAGGTTCTCAACAATAGGATTTAACTCAAAATGCAGAGGTTCAGTCTCTAGCAGGAATCAGACATGATTTCTCTGAATCATGAATTATCTGCAGTGAGCTGAGTAGATACCTTTCCTGTTTTTTAGTGCATTTAGTAACATAAGAGCACGTCCCAAGCAGCAGACTCCAGTGAGGATGGAAACTCTCTTCTGTAATTAAATTTGTTGGCACTGAGGCTTTCCTGAAGGATGAAGAAACTGAGGCCATACTTCTCACTGTCCTTGGAGCAGAACAACAAAAAAGTTAATCTCTTTTGAGATTTGCAGCACTATATTCAGCAATATAAACCAAGACCCTTTTGGCTTTAGAACAGTCTCAGCATTGGTCAGGACATGACTAATGCTGTGGGTTTATACTACGTGCAATCCATGGGTTCTCGAACAACTTCTCGTCTCCTGGGTCTGGGTATGCAAGCTCACTGCATCTTGACCTTCACCCTCTTTTCTTCTCCCTCCCCTGTTTTCATGAGAAACACACTTTACTACATAGATGGGAGGCATGGTACACCCCAGGCAGCCTACATCTGGAACAGCTGGGGATGCTGGGCCATGCAATGACTTCACTGGCTGTGTGGGCTCAGTGTAAATACATTGCTGTGGGTGAATAAAGCAGATCTTTCTCAGAGTCCTTGACCCCATTTTTTAAATAGCATAGTATAGGCCTGGCCCAGTAGTATTAGTCTCCTTTGATAGCAAACTGAAAAGTCATTTATAGATCTCCTCTGTCATCTGCTGAAATCAGTAACACAATCAAAAGCTGCTCACATGAATATCATGTGCCCAATGGAACGGCTCTGTATTTCTCACTTCCTTTCTGCTCCTGCTATAATTAAAATAAAATGCTTTATCTCCTTTTAAATTACATTTGGACCTGGTTTTCTGCCATGGTTTGATTGGATTCTTGAACAGATTGTATTCCACTCTTGCACAAATGAAAAACTCTCTAGGACAATCTTTAAAGTTAACAGCATAATCCTCTCTGTTTGCAGCAGAAAGTGACTTTTCTACAGTTGAAATGGCATGAAAAATACATGTGTAGAGAAAAAAACCCCATGTGCTGTCAGTCATATGCTAAGCAGAGAAAGCCCCACAGACCTATGGGCATGGATCATACTATGCGCAGAATGAAAAATTAAGTTTTGAGGTGTGGATGAAGAACAGGTTATATTTTATTTATGCATTCTCAGGTGCTGACCGATAATTGCTAGGCTTAAGTACATCAACATCATAGGCACAGGGAAGAGAGTCTAAAACATCCCTGCTAGATTGCCAGCTCTGTGTTTCCTCCCAGCCACCAAAGTCATGATTGCCCCCTGCCACATAAATCAGTCCCGTCTTCCAAATCCCTTCAGGCAGCTGCAGCACCTCACGGGGTGTTGACTGACCGTGATGTGCAGAACCTCTGCCAAGGCATGGGTCACCCAGTCAGCAGCAGCTTCGGTTGGTACAGCTCGTAAGTATCAGCATACGTCACTTGTTTGGTCCAAATGTTTTTATCTTCACGAAAGACTAATGTAAAATAATTGCATTATGTTATTCTGTATCCTCTATGTGCCATCCAGGCTTGTCCTTCAACAGATCTAGTATACTGTTAGCAGGCTTAACTGCATCTAAGGAGGTGAATAAATCTTCCCAATCACCCCTCGAGCCCTAGCCTTGTCATGGCTTTTTTTGCTAGGTGACAGAATTGCTCCAGCTTTACATTTTCTTTGAGGTTGAAAGGTTGTTTTGCTTTTCAGAGTGCTTTTGCCAGGAGCCTGTCACTCTCTATTCACAAATCTTTTATTCTGTACATATGGGAGGATTTAAACAGCCAAAAAAAAGCCGGACAGCTTAGCTCATTAGAAGAACCTTTTCTAAATAACTTGTGGAACTGATGATGTAGTTCATGCTGCTGGTGTAAAATTGCTCATGCAGTCCAGTTCTCTCCTCCTAACTTAATGTGAACCGGTGGCTCCTTATAGGCTCCAGTTAATGGAGAAGCTCCTAGCAGCTGCCAAACATAAAACCTGTGTTGGTATCAGCACTACAAACTGTTTGACATGATATTTCAGAAGGTCTTGTGTGGGAAGAATGATGAGAGGGAGAAGAATCACCAGGAGATGCCCTGAGGGGAGTTAGAACTGGAGAAATAATGAGTCGTCATAATAATGCCACGATCTCTTTCTCTCCTTGCCTGCTTTCCCATGCCGAAGGAGTGAGTTCAGCACTCAAGGTGCTCAGGACAGCTGTATTTTGTAGCAGCAGCATTTTCCCCAACATTGCACTTTTTATTCTTGAAGGTGACACCCCACTAATTGCCACATGACTGGTTTAAATGGGTCTCTTCTAACTCTGATCCCTTCTCTGAAAACCTAACATGTTGCCGTGAGAGGAGCAGTGGTAACACCACTACATCTGACAGTCAAAACTCAAGTTAAGGATATAGCCCATGTTCTGGACCCCAACTGTTCCAGCCAGCTGTGTCATATCGTGCTCTTAATGAACTTTTTAAAAATTTCTTTGCGGTGGGTTGACCTTGGCTGGACACCAGGTGCCCACCAAGCTGCTCTATCACTCCCATCCTCTGCAGAACAGAGGGGCAGAAAAGAAGATGGAAAAAAACTTGTGGGTCAAGATAAAGGCAGTTTAGTGAATCAATAACAAAAGTCATGTGCACAAAAGCAAACGAAAACAAAACATGTTATTCTCTACTTCCATTGGCAGGCAGTGTTTGGCCACTTCCCGGGAAGCAGGGCTCCAGTACACATAGCGGTTGCTCTGGAAGACAAACATAAATAACGAATGCCCCCCTTCCTCCTCCTTTCTCTTAGCTTTTGTATCTGAACAGATGTCACATGGCATGGAATATCCCTTTGGTCAGTTTGGGTCGGCTGTCCTGGCTGTGTCCCCTCCCAAGATCTTGCCCACCCCAGCCTGCTGGTGGGAGGTGGGGGCGGAGGTTGGGGGGACAGCCCTGATGCTGCGCCAGCGCTGCTCAGCAGTAGCCAAACCACTGGCGTGTTATCGACACCTTCCTAGCTACCAATACAAGCACGCCACTATGAGGGCTGCTGTGGGGCTCAGCCAGACCCAATATATTATTTTTAAAATACTAAGGTTTATCAACCTATCATTGACCTATGATTTCCCAGCAGGAGGCTGTTACGAGTTGCATTTATGCGATGGGAAGCAATATTTTAATCTCTAGTCTGTCATTTCAAGAACAAATTGACATTATCACTGATAAGCCCTGTCATATCTTGACGAAACATCTAGGAAGCTGGGCAGATACATATTTTCCCTATAACTGTGTAAAAAACCTGAAGTTGCTTAATAAATTCTACTTTTGCTCAGTTTGCTGCAGCATCCAAGCAAGCTGAAGCTAAAGAACCATTTTGTCTGAATTTGAAAATGTACCACACAATAAAAAAGCTTGAATTCCAAACAAGCTCATATTCAGAACTTTCTAGACATTGAGTGCTTTTAGACCGTGCTACTTTTTCTTACTCAAAAGTCTCAAAGGATGTTTCTTCACAGATTTTCCTTGCATTGGTTATAATTTCATTTGTGGTATTTTTCATGTCCATATGCAAAGTCTGCCATCTGGGATACAGTGCCTTTATTATAATGGGCTTAACATCTGAAGTTGCTTCATTGGTGAAGCCCCTGTAGGGCCAGTTTGTCTGCATCACTGGTGCTTGCTCAGAACCCTCTGCTTGCAAATCCAAGGAAATAGCATTGATCCTGTGCTCCAACAAACCTTTGTAAATGAATTCAGGAGTGGTCCTGCTTGCACAGATGGGAGCTTGCTCTCTTCCGAGGTCCGTAACACAGCATCGTCTGCTCCAGAAGGCGAGGGGCACGGTACTCCCTCGGCTGATCTTTCAGCAGTTTGTTGTTTATGCACTCAGTAGGTCAACACCACTTTGTCTACATGCAGAGAGCATATGGCATGAACAGTCTGTCAGCTCAAAAGGGTAAAACAGTGTTCAGGGCTAGTGAGAATATCGTGCAGGTTCAAAGGTTTTGACCTTTTTGTTTCTTTTTTTCTTTTAAAGACAAAGCTCAGCATGGATTTCCATCACCTTTATCTTGGATCACTTGATGAAATTCTCCTTAGTGTTCTGGGGTTGAAGGAGTAGCTTTCCCTGCTTTCGGGTTATGGAAATGGATTATGGATCTGGAAGGTATGTGGTGTTCAGAGCAGAATTCACTGCCAAGACTTTGCTGGCAGGTACAGGTACACTGACAGCTACCTGCCTGAACTCTGAAGAAGGTCTCCTTCTGCCCATTTTCAGAGGCTTCCTGAATATTTGCTTCTGCCTCATTTAACCTCATTTAATGCTGAAAGTAATTTATCTCTATTTGACATAATTCACAGTCTTTGTAACCTGACAGTGGTAATAGAGACTCAGCTGTCTAATCTTTGGATAAAATTCCCAGTTTAGGTTTTATTTTACTTATATCAGTTCAAATCTTTTTAAGGAACCTGAAGTGAATTCCCACTGATATGCCCTTGTGAAAGATAAAATGCCATTTTGTAAAGATAATCTTCCTTTCTTTTCAACTTTCAAACATCCTGCATAACCCAGTATTAACTCTTTAGACATGTGATGTAAATGGGATACTGAAATAAGCATAGAATAAAAGTTAAAATGACTATGCAATAAAGTTAAAGTTTGCATATCAGAAAACATTCTGATATTTTCAGAATAAAAGGGAAAAAATAAAATTAGTCTTCTGACATTTCCTCTGAGAAAATGCATTAAAGTATGATCATCTTAATTCTCAACCTTGCTGTGAATAATGCCAGTACCCTCTGGGTCAGCTTTGCAGCAGCAGCTCCCACTCTGTCTCCTCTCCTCCCTTTGCCAACCGTTTCCCCCTCCCTCTTGGATTCCTCAACAGAGCTGGTATTTCTCTTATCTCTGCTAGCCTTTCCCCACATTTAAATATGTAATTCCCGCTCCTAACTCCCCTGGCCACTGGCTCCTGATAGTACATGTGTTCTCCAAATAATAATTCTTACTGACCTTAGCAAGCCACGTTGCTCTTCTGGGTTTTTTGGGTGCTCTCCAGAGCAAAATTTTGGATGCAAAACAACTGGATTTCTACCTAAGCTTCTTTCTGTACCCTCCTTCCTGCGCTTTGTATTGCTATAATATCCAAACAGTCTGTGAATTGTGAAGTCATTCCCTACTATTTCAATAGCCATGAAGTTTATTTGATTTCATAAAACAGAAGGAAACAAATCTTTTGCACCTGCTCTGTTGATATTAAAAAAATATTTCATTTTCTTTTGCAAAGTGCTTCAGTTTTGTATCATTATTTTCCTCTTATTTATTCCTTAAACTGTTAGGACACCATCAAACAACACATTGAACCTCCTCCACATGTTTGCTGGAAGCATTTCTTCAGGAGACCTATAAAACTGAAGTAGAAAAGTAGTAAGTATAAGAAAGAACTGCTGAAGAATGCATCACCATTTTCTACCAAATGGGAAGTGATTCAATATTTAACATTCCTGTGACTGGTTTTGTTTGCCAAGACTCTGGAGTGCCTGGGAGCTCTTGCCAGAACAGGGCACTGTTGTGGGAGGCACAAAGTGCTTGTACAAGCAAAGGGCAAAGAAAAAAACAACACGCCAAGTCACACGATAAGCCACTTGCAATCTGCATAGATATAGTTGCTGAGGTAACAATACTCTGTTTTGTCTAATTTTGTCAAAATAAAAGGCAAGCCGATACAGAGGCTCCGCACCACGGAGGCATAGTGCCTTATAGTGCTGTGCATGAACTCATTAGATAAAATATCTGGCTCCTTATAGTCCAGACCGAACTGTGAACTCCAGCAATTTATGTTTGCATTTTTGCAATTGCTATCAAGATGACATTACAGAAGAAATCTGCAAGAACGTAAGTGGGATAGAAGGGCAGCACTGCTGTGGAAGCAAATATAAAAGTGACAATAAGAAATAACTGCATAGACGCAGACATTGCCATTGTGAGACCAGACTCCTTACAGGAGAAGTGTAATACCCTGGCTAGCAGCTATGACTGTTGGAGGCTGTGCTTTCCTATCTACCCAGCAGTAATAATGGTAGGAAATGAACGCCATTTATATTTGGCAAAGAATATTAGAGGTTCCAGGTGAGGTACAATGCTGAGTATTTAAACAGCTTGGTCTGGTTTGGTGTGGATTGCCACTTATTGCATTGAGACCCAGAGCTAGAAGTGGGTGCTAAGAGCTTTCTTGTCCTCTTCATTCAGAGTTAGAGGAAGTTTTCAGTAAAAACAGCATCTTTCTTATCTTCTATCTCATTCTCGTTTTTTTTCCCTCTTGTATAAATGAGGATGCTCTACTCTACTTTGCTCTTTCCTGTGAAAAATAAAAGTTGAGGAAGGTTTTCTATATGCACAAGTCTGTTAGTGGCTGAGTGCGAGTTTTCTTGAAGAAGCAAACTTCACAAAAATTTTGCATCCACATGTTAACTCTCATTAGATCTTTAAGCCTGTCCAGTTGGCAGACACAGATCTAGAGTTAGCAAGCCATTTCCTCTTCCATTTCTGTCTCCTCAGTCTTTAACAGATGTCCCAGCTGGAGTAAAAATATAATAGCATAAATGTGTATGAAACAAAAGGAAAGGGTAAAGATTATATCCTTCACCTCTCTAGGGTAGTCCATAATAATGTACCCAGCAATAACAGGGTGTTATTGAGAGTCCTGCACACTCTCTGTTTCAGGCAACTTGTGCTGCTTAAGGTACAAAGCAATAGAGCAGTATTTGGAGGTGCAAAAAGGTCACTGCACCTGTGCTTAGCAAGATATTTCGATTTCTGACACTCCTCAGCTTCTGATAAGCACTGAACCACCTTTTGTCTATCAAATTTACACCCATTTTACATGCATTCATGAGCATCTGCTTTTGAGACTAAATGTAGGGATCAGTCAGTATTTTAATGTAGATCAGTCATCACTGGGGATTTTATTCATGTTGTGTTCAGTTAATCATTTCAACATGCAAGTTGTTATAGTTTAGAAGATATCTGGAACCTACCTGGGCAGGTGAGGTGGTCAGCTTTCACAGAAGCACAAAGAAATAATGTGAAACACTAGACACAGACTGGGTAGATTGTATCCATCCACTGATTTCAAGAGGAACACCATATCAGCCATGACCTTATTTCTGTAGTAATAATTGCATTTGTTACTTTACTAAGCTTTATTGAAAAAGTTATTTGAGAAAAAATTAAACTGGGACAATATCCATGCTGTTTTTATGGAGGTACTCGAGAATAAACTCACCATGTCAGTATTTCATTTGCCAGAAATGTTTTCTTAAGTATTTTATAATTCCTCTGCTTGGCTTAAAGATTTGTCCAGGGAATACAACTGGGACTGAAGTATAATTTAAGAATTTGCTGAAAAATCAGCATTTTACATGCAATCAAATTATTTTACCTCCCAAAACCAAGAATCTTTTTTACAAAGATATTGTGTTCAACAGTTAAAATAAGTATCTTCATAAAGAGATCGACATTCATCTAACCTCACTGTCTTCCAAACTGATTCACCTAAACCTCCCCCACTTCTCACAGAAGGCAGAGGTGCAGCCTAAGGAGGAGGTCGCTGTGACAGTGTAAGGTAATTGAAATCACAAGATGATGCTTTACTTTCCATGGGACAGGGAATCAGTTTTGGACATATTGCCATAAAAACAGATCTTTAAAGCTTGATGAGGAGCCTTTATGTTAGCATAAGTGTCCTTACCACTGGGAACTGATTAGCTGAATGACTTCCTTGGCTATTTCTCTGACTTGTGCAATGTTTAGTTAGAATGGATAAAACAGGATTGCTTAGCAGCTGCAGTTATTGAACCTACGGGATTTATTGCATTTGAAAACCAAAGTCAGTCAGATAATACTCTCTGGAGGGAACATGCAGTTACTTAGAAATACACGTGAAGTATTTAAAGTGAAGCAATTCATCTGGCATGGTGAACATATAATCTCTGTAATTAATCCTTCATCTGTAACTGCACTTTGTTTCAAAATTTAGGTCCTCAGATTTCCAGCTAACTTTGGAGATTTTAAATGCTGTACATACCCACACTTTCTTCTTCAAAGACCTCAAGTGAATAAAGATCCTTCAGCCATGGCTGGAAGTAAACCAGCATCTCACTCATAACCACCCTGGTGAGATGTACCAAGCTGTCGTTCTTTCATGTCTCATTATCACCTAGATGCTGGCATTCTTAGAGCACATACATGAGAAAAGCCTTGCACTCACAGGGCCATGGGAGATGGGAGATGAACCAGACACCGGAATCTGACTGTAAAGCTGCTTTTTTCTTTCTGGAGAGGCAGATATTCAGATGGCAGATACTTAAGATTTTTATACAAAGTGTTCCCTGAAGCAAGTTTCTGAAATCGAAGTCTCTCTGTTTTGTATTTTCCATTGGAATATAGTTATGTTTAATAACAAATTTGTCTTTCAATGAATACTGAATTATGGAATAATTTCAACAAGAGAGATCGGGAGAAACTCAACTACAAATAGGCTATATTGTGGGGCTAGAGCATTTACAAAGAATGTGTGAGAATGCTTGAATTTATTTTTTCTTTTGTTTGGTGAATAATCTTCTAACTAATAACGAGGATTTTGAACATATCTGAATCTTTCCTATGCATTTGAAAGATTCTGCTGGTACCCAGACAAGCACACATCGTGGTATCTCCCCGTCCCCCACCCCAGTCAGACATAAAGGCTGGGACATGCAGATTCCCCCAATGGCACATTCAGAGTGCTCCATCACTTGCTTGGGCAGTGGCTGTAATGTGTTTGTATTGTCTCTCTAGAAACTATCTAAATCATCTTCTAAATGATCCCAAATTCTTTTGCCTGGAGAGCAGAAATCTGACAGTAGCTCTGAAAGGCAAGCCTCCCACAAGATGCTGTGTGTCAGCTTGACACGGGGCCCAGACAGAAATATTTCTTGCTTGTTTGTCTTAAGGCTTTATGCGGGCTTTTTGCAGCTTAAAATAATGTTTTCTACCAGGTCTTTTAAATGTTTATTTATCTGTTCAGCACAACAACGAAATCTGAGGTTAAATGCTACAGATGTAAAGGAGACTGAACTAACATGCACAGAGATGCAGCTAATACCTCTAAGTAAATGCCATGTTCATAGGACTCTGGGTGAAATGGCATTAACCAGAAGAGCATCATCTCTCTCGTGTCTTCCCGATCATTCACTGTTCCTTTCTAACCTGATATTCTCCCTATCCTCTCATTCTTGCTTTTAGTGACTCTGTAGCTAGGCAAAGACTTTTAATTGTATAGGCACACCCTCGGCAGAATTTCTTCAGGTGGGCTATTTACAGATAAAATTAGATAGAACAACTTTCCTGGCACCCTTTCCTGGCAACTCATCTGAAACAAGCATGCAAGAGGTTGAAGCGAAGGGGCAGCAAGGAAACATCCTATTACCTGTCCATCCTTGGGGTATTTCTTGAGATACTACAAACAGTTACTCAGAAAATCAGCAGCTTGTGAAACAAAGAAAATGTAGCTTGCATCTGGGAAAAGACTCATGCTCAAGCTCAGGTATTATTCCAAATATTTAAGCCATCCAATTCAGAAGAGATCAAAATGGTTCAGAACAGTTCCTTGCCTTATTAAACAGTTCTTTGCTTTATTAAGCTGCTGAATCACTAATTTCCTCATCGGCAGGAAGGCAGCTCCTGTGCAAAAGATGGCAATGAATTCAGTAAATTTGCGGAAAAATGGACCGGTGCTACTGTTTCACTAAGGATATCATACAGGTCTTTAGTTGACCCATCCAGCTGACCAGTGCAACCCGCAGCAGGTAAGGATCTTTTCACATGGCAATAACATGATAGCGGCCGATGTGAGATGTCACGTTCACTTGCTTAGAGAGCAGCTAAGCCTTGTTGGGTGCATTCATTACAGCCTAACAGTGCTTTACCTCACTAGATGATAGGCAAAATTAGCCACCTACTGTACGGCATTAACAGGTCATGATCAAGGCTTATAATTAATTTTTATGGATAGGAAACATAAATTTCTTCAGGTTGCTTCCATATTAGCCAGATATCCTCACATGAAAAGAGGAATTTCATCCATCTGTACAAAAAAAACCTCAAAGGCTCTGGGAACTCTGAAGATAAACTCCTTGGTATTTCTAACAGGCTGGAAAGAGAGGGAAAAAAATTTCTGCCTTGGTACAATTAGAATCTTGCCTTTTTGAACCCCTTTTTCAAGTCACTGTGCCTCAGGATCCAGCAAACGTGGGCTTTGGTTGTATAGCACACATGGCTGCATGCAAGGGGGGAGGGAGCCTGTGGAGCACGTAGGCAAGGTGTCTTCTTACAAGGTTTTGGGGAGTGCAAAGCAGGATCGGGATGGGGGGCGGGGGGCATTGCAGCAGCTGTGGCCAGTGATCACCAGGCTTGTTTGGGAAGCAGCATGTCTCATGGAGTTTTGCGCTGGAAAGCAAGATTACAGCCTGGCACAGTGCTTCTGAAAGGTTTCCAAGTCCCTGCATGCTGACAGGGAAGCCCAACACAAGAAACTGTATATCAGAGGGAACCGGACAGCCAAATACTTCTGAGGTTCTTGCTGTATTATTATGTGCAGGTTGGGTCTCACAGAAAACTGGCTTTCCTGGAAGGTGAAGGAATTTGTGCTTTGCTTTAGTTAAGCACTTACCAAGAATCATCTCTGATTGCAATGAGCAATGAGATAAATCTGCTTTTTCAATGATTCTCAAATTGGGCTCAAATTTGTATTTTTAAAAACTTCTCAGTCAAGCTTATTGGGTATAATTTCCCATTCTGATCTCCAGCAATTAGTGAAATGATGTCTCATTTCATTGTGGAATATGTCAGCTCTGTGCGACATTCGGACCAGAATGGAATAAAAGGAGTGTGGTGGTTTGACCCTGGCTGGAATTGTATCAGGAACAGGGTAAGGTCTGCTCCATACTGGAAATTCAGATTGTGTGGGTGTCCCACAGTGCCACGTGACTGGCCTGTCCAAATCCAGCCGAGTGTGATCCAAACCTTGTTTCTAATAACACATGAGGTGGTCACCTCCTCAGCCCAGTCTGCTGCCAAACCCCAGCGGAAGGGAAACGGTACCACAAGGGCTGAGCTTCACAGCACTGTGACAGCAGGACCTGGGAAATCTGACAGACATCTCTTTCTAAAAGTGAATTTATCCCCCTCCTGAGCCATAAGAATTGTTTCTCAAAAAAATGTATGTAAAAGAATGGTTTTACAGAAGGAAATGTTGTAGTTTGGAGACTGTACGTTACATCTTTTTGATTCAAAACAATCAAAAGAGAAAAAGAAAATGGACAGTCCTCAAGACCATTCAGAGGACTTTTGGAACTTGGAAAGAAACCTTTATTACAATAACTAAAGAGTTATTCCAGTATTTTCCTGGTTGTTACTTTTTAAGAACATTTCCTGATTTATTTGGCACTGCTAACTGGTTTTCATTTTTTACCAAATGTGTGGGAAGAGTTGTTAAGTAGTGTCTATCAATAGCAAAAGGCAGTAAAGTATGAGCTGAGTTACATGGGGTACAATGGTGCAAAGCAAAAATTTAGGGAAAGCAAAGTAATGGAGCAAAGCTAGTACGGTCTTCTGAAAAACGTTGTCATCATATTTGGTTGCAGTAGGGCATGCCTGAAATTAAAACTGCTGAAGCAAATGAAAAAGTTAAATTAGCTAAGAAGGTCTTGAAGCCCAATCCTATAGTATGAAGCTAGTCTTTACTCAATTGAAATTCCCAAGAATTTCACTAAGAGTATTGCCTGGAAAAAGGCTGGAGGGTTAGACTATTGGATAATAAGAAGAACATGGTGGGATGCTTCTGGGTTAGTTTTATGGAACATCATAAAATAGTGGGCTATAAAACCAGAGGTGCATAGAAAAACAAACTGCAAATGTTCTATAAACCAATCTTTCTATTTTCACTTTGGGGAAAAATGTGACTTAGGAAGCGCAGGAACCGACTGTGCTTTTTCCAAATACTTCTGACTAGCCAGTATTTTTTGAAGTGAACTAAGTGGGAGACAATAGCTTCTTTCATGCTATGGTATATTAATAACCCTTAGTCTAGGGAAAAAAAAAAAAAAAAAAGAGCTTGTTCCTGAGATTATGGCTTTACAGGAACAGCCTCTTACCCACATTGAAATTTCTGGGCCCACTTTATATGATTAGAAAAAGGAATTCAAGTGATCTCACTATGCTTATACATTTCTCAGTATAATTTGTGTTCTGTACATCTGCCTTTTAGATGACAAACCTTTAGGGACCAGGTAATTTGCAAAACATCAAATAAGTTGTTCTTCTAAGTCAAAAAGGATAGTCTTGTGCAACAAGAGGAACTGCTGAGCAGATTTCACTTTGGAAAAATAGTATGGCTATTTATACAGCTTGTAAAAACTGGCGGAATTTTACCTTTTAAAACACTTTTGAGGTATGGGAATGGGTCAAAGATAAGTAAGAAGGCTCCCACCTGTGTCTGCCCATGTCAAATATTGCTGCAGTATCTGCTCTTTCCATTATACCAGATTCCAAACCTGCGTGCTTAAAAGAAAAGAATCAAAATATTTAATGTAGAGCAGAAAAAAAGTATGTAAGAAGACTAAATATAACATATAATTGAATTTACATAGAAGCTTGAAACAGAAAACACTTGGCTAAACAGACTAAGAGTATGTCCATCTTTCTGCAGACTAACTTTGCCTTGCTTGTGCTGTGATCTGGCTGGATGTGACTGTATTAGTGCGAAAACGCATAACCTATTTGAGATGCTGGTTTTCTTGGCATTAGGTACAAATCATGCAAACTGAAGTTTGTCTTCTACCACAGTCTTTCTGTTCTGTTTTAGGCAAATCAGTCAGGTCCTCTATGATCTAACTTGTAAGTAGCTTTCATTACCTTGGTGAGAGCTATATGTCTAACTGTACATGGCTCCTCTTTCCTGCTCTGCACAATGGTCATGAAAAGACTGGCCTTGCTCACAGGGGAACATAAGTAGAAATGACAGTACATCGCCTGGGAGACCGTACCTTGAAGCTTAGCCATGTGCTGGATGCGGAGATGTCTCCAGTTTTCCCATTGACAGGATTTCTTAGCTCATGTGCAGTGTCAAGAAAATGCAGCTTCACGACATTTTCGAAGTCACTTCAGGCCAGCAACAGCCTTGGTGCTTTCATGGGAGGCTGAGACTGGGCTGCTAACTGCTGACTCCAGGCTGAAAGCCCTGGGGGCACAACACAGAGATGTGATAAGGCTCTGAAGGAGTCTGCACCTGCAGAGGCTAAAACTCTTTTGTGTTCACTTTTCCACTCAACCTCAGCCCCAG
This sequence comes from Falco punctatus, assembly GCF_963210335.1. Lineage (NCBI taxonomy): Eukaryota > Metazoa > Chordata > Aves > Falconiformes > Falconidae > Falco > Falco punctatus. The sequence continues at coordinate 76,999,385 of NC_137583.1, forward strand.
TGCCTCAGATCCAGGGCACTTATCTGTAACTTAAACATCCCCAATAACTGCATTGATGATGGACATACAAGCACCCTGAAAAAACTGCTAGGCCTTGTAGATCTTCCAAGGATGTAACACTGGGTTTTGTCTGTATTTCTTCATAATCTCCTTAGTCAGATGATCACACCAATTTTTCTTCTGCCAGGCTTCCAATGTTACTCATTGGTATGAAAATATATCTGAACAGGGTATACATGAAATCTCTGACTAGGTTTTGTCACAGCAATGCAAAAGGAACAAATTTTCTGTTGAGAAATATCGGTCTGAGTGAGACTGACTGTTCAGTGAGAACATACTTCTCTCCACACCTTGTAGGGGAGAAAAGAGCAAAGCATTTTGCTTCCCTACATTCAATACCTTTTGGTTGGACATGATTATTCTTGTACTTCTTTGAGTAAAAATGGTACATCTGGAATGCAATTCAATCTTACAAAACTAGTTTTTCATTAAAAATCTGGTATTTCTACTTCTATTTTTGTTCCAGCCCAGCAGTGGAAGAAAATATTTGGAACTTCAGGATTACCCGAAGGACAGAAGTTTTGGTTTTTGACAAACAGTGCTGTTTACCAGCCCTGCGTTTCACACATATTGAGTGCTCTGATTGCTTCCAGACCATGTTCTTGGAAGTTCAAGAAGTTTCTTACTGGGCAGCTTCTATAGGACAAATTCCATCCGTTTGTGATTTACTCTTACATTGGTCATTCACAACCATCAATGCACTCATGAACCTCCCTTCTGTTTTATTAGCGTGACTGGATGCACATGAACCCGAATCTCTGGCCTTTCCCATAATCTTCTACAAGGCCGCCCCATAACAGCTTTCTGATTCAGCTCATGTGCAGGGAACCAATGCAAGAACCATTTCACAACCCATAAGGTGTCTATGTATTTTCCCATGCTACTCTCCACCCACCCCAGCCACTGACCAAGTATTAGGCATGACAGAAGATGCTTCATCAGACATGGGTAGATGTGATAGATCATTCACCTTCCTTGTCTTTACTGTAGCATTTATACCTTTCCTCTTTTTTCAGCAGTCAGTGGGAGAATTTAATTCTCAGTAACTGATTGTGTTCCCTACAGATTTCTGAAATAAACAAAGTAACGAGCAACGTAGCTAGCATCTAAATTATCTTCTGGGTTGAACTATGAAAAAAAAAATATATTCCAGTTATGTAAGAGTCTGTGCCAAAAAAATGTTAGCAAAATGTCAAGAAGTCAGTATGAGAAATTAAAGTTCTCTCTGTTGGGTGATGACAAGGATTAATTCAGCACAGCAGCACCTCCTTTAGCTGAAAGGACTGAGAATTTGGGTTCCTTGACTGAGACTTTGATGGTTACCACAGGCTCACCTCAGTCCCATTTCTGAGATTTTGTGACATGACAGCAAAGTCAGACATACACAGGGGGAAAAAAATCAAACCGTCACCTAAGGACAAAAGGTACTAAAATACGAGATTTAAACCAGCCTGTTTATCCTGGTTGATCTTTCTGAAATTTTAAAAGCTAACGGTGTCATTAAAAATAGAATGGCAATGTTTTTATTGGGTACTTTTTCTGTATTGCCTTTCAGTTGGATGGTAGGTGCACATGAAATTCAGCTCCAGTTCCTGCCCCTGCCCCCAGAGCTGTTACCCTTAATTACCCTTACTGCTGCTCTGTGGGCTCTCCTGTGCTGCAGCTCACCTCTCTCCCCTTGCATTCTTCACCCGGCAGCCTGCTTCCCTCGGTTCTCTTTCTCCATGTGTACAAATACATGTATATGGCATGAACTATTGAACTTTTGATTGAGTTTTAGTGTTTATGAAGAGGCCAAATGACACGCTCACATCTTCTACCATCTGCATAATTTTTAGTCAACAGTGTTTAGGGCTGCCAGTTAGAGGCACTTGAAATTTCAGCTTTCTTTGAATAGATGTGTTCTTTATGTCCCAGCCTTGGACCACAAGCTCATTGCATACTGAGCATCAAGTGACCTTCGAAAGCAAAAACATTCTGGTCTTGGGTCTTACTGGAACTGGAAGCAGCAAGTGAAAGGCTGTGTATCACAGGAATCTGAACTATTCAGTATGTCAACACTATTTGAAGAGCCACGTATGCATCATGTTCTTGTTTGCAAGCTAATTAGATTACTTGTTTTGAAAGGGATTAATGAATTAATCACAGGGTGTGGTGGATGTTTTTTTCTTCATGTTCTGAGATCAATTTAATATGAAGGTTTTATTTTTTTCCTCGTATGATTCATTTCAGAACTGGAAAACACAGAAATATGAAAATGATAACCATGTTAAAAAATGAAAAAGATAATCACTGCCATCTTTGGCACAGCAAGCTTTCTTTTATGCTATCTCAAACTGTAGATAGTACTAGCAACCATGGAGAGAGGGAATGATATGACAGCTTTCTAGTTAATAAATCAGAACTGAAGGGAAAGGGGTGTGGTTTTGATTGCACAAAATACTGGGCAAGTTTTTGGTTTGCAAACCTGAAACCAGGGGTGGTTCACATCTTGGTGTCTTCTCAACCTGCAGCATTTATGGAAATTATACTATTTTTTTTTTCTTTATTCAAATTAATTAAATTTTGGGCAACTTCTAATATTACAAAATGCACTCACCCAAATTTATTGCTCCAAAGGCAGAAGGCAGCAGAGATTGGGATCTGGCCCCAGATTCTGCATAGAATGAGACACCTGTTTCTGGCCAATACACTACGTTGGGCATTTATGTGTGCACTTTTCACTTATTTTCCTGTTTTTCAGTCTTCCCATTCTAGACAGCTACCCACACAATGGGCCAAATTCTGCACATCCTTTTCTTGGTGACCTATCCTGCTGAGCACTGCATGGTGGGATCCTGGCACCTGGCACACAAGAAGGGGAAGAGTCTCAACGTTAGGCAATGCCAAACTATGTGATTCTGAGAACAATTTGCGTGAACCATGAACCATCTCGTCTTCAATCATTTTGAAAATGAGAGGTGGAGCCAGATTTTCAAAGATATTTACCTTAATAAATAGAGAGGAATGTCCAAGGACTGAGATAGGTGCCCAGACACTTTTTGAAAGTGCCTGGAAAAGCAGGCTATCAATAGACTTAGGTAATTTGACACTTATTAAAATCTCACAAATCAGACACCTCTGTAAATGTGGTCTTTGCTTCCTGATCTCTTCTGTTTTCACCTTCAGCTCTACAAACACTCTCTGTGGAGATACAAGATGTGCAGTTCCTGCCCCAACAACCTCCTTTTGGGTTTTGTTCATTACTAAAACTGAGGAAATGGCAGAGACTGAAGTACAGACTGCAAAATCTGCATTACTAGTAAAGGGGACGTTGTACAGACCAAACACATCTAATACGATCTCTGAGACAAGGCAGAGTCCCATGCCTGTTGATTAGGAAAATAAGCATTTTTCTTGAACATTGACTGACTGTTAAATGGAAATTTAGCAGAAAAAAACACACAGAAAGACAAAGTCCTAATCATGTTTTGAGCATGACTATACAAGTGTTTGAAAGAGAATAGGAATAGGTTTGACAACAGCGAAGGAATGTTACTAATAACCTATACCACTGCTATGTATGTATTTAGCTATGTATCGCAATTTCTTTTTACATCTGCTTAGTTTGAATGTAACAAAATAGAGAAAGAGCTGTCACAGTAATTCAGCAGTTGCAAAAATCTTGAAGTCATGCTTTGGTGTGCTTTATGGAGCATATACTCCAGTGCTACTGAGATTCATTCCATCAGCTGGAAAACAAAATAGTCATTATTTTATAGTTTTGGATGTCTGAAGGAGAAAAATAATGCTATTATGTTGTTGCTGAGTACAGTGATGCATTTCAAAGCTCTATTAATACTGTATGCTCCCACCTGAGAGGCCAGATAGCTGGATATTTTTTAATTTTTTTGTACATTAGCTGGTGTACAATAGAGACCATGTGACCAACAAATTTCTCACATAGTGCTCAAAGGATACAATTCAGTATTGCTCCTTAGAATAAAATACACTATTTTCACCACAGATCATGCTGTACAGAAAAGGCAGTGGGATGGATTTACTGGAAGAGGCAGGGAAGGAGGGTTCTGTCACCAGCCCCAGCACCTCAGCAGACCAGGTGATGTGGTGGGAGCCCTCTGCTCACTCCTGCTCTCCCCCTCCCCATAGCCACCTCCCCATTCCCACCCAATGATGTACGCAGCACTGTGCCCCTTCCCGTGCCCTGCTCCTCTTGCTCTGTACCTCTCAGCCCATGGCCCCAGCGGTAAGCTGCCCATAGCTCTGCACAGCACTGGGACAGACACCCTCCCTGAATCCAAGCATTCCTCCTCCCAGCATAGGCTGTGACTTGCACTGGCAATAGGAATTTCCCTGGATAATGGGAATGGGAAGTTCCCTGGGTGCCCAGAAGGAGGGACTCGGCTGGATCCTCAGGTTTTCGCTGGCATCCTCAGAAAACTTATTTGCATTTCCTGCATTATGTTACTCTTCAGTTAAGACAGTCACTCCTACTCATAGGAAAATCTGGGCTGAAAGGAGCTCGGTGGTAATCCAGCTAACAAGCGCCAAGAACAGAGCCACGTCCAGCATTTGCTGGCTGTGCACACACGATCACAAGGGCAAAGCAGGAGAAAGCGCAGTGAGTCAGGGAAGGCTCTCCCCTCCTTCCAGCGTAGGATTTCCCAGCCAGGGAAGGAAAATCACCACACAACTTGCAAAAATGTCTCTTTGTGAACAGGAGGAAGCCTGCAAGAGCTGTGACTATTTTATTTTCCTCTGATTTACCTTTCTCAAGTGCTTAAGATACATCCTACCTCTTTTCTCTCCATGGAACCATCTGAGCTGTTTGTCAATGGTTTCTTCATGGGGCCAAGGTTTTCAGCAGTAAATAGTTTGAGGGTGTTTTATGGCTCTGAGGTCCGGATCCTACCCTTTGCAGAAGAGACTCAGCACGCCTCTCCCTAATGCTTTCATGCTGAAATGAGAAAGCAATAAACTGGAAAAAAAAAAAAAAAAAAAAGAAAAGAAAAAAAATTAGTTTTTTAAAGAAGAAAAACTAAATCCTAAGTGCTACTGAGTGCTCACTGTCGCATTCAAAGGCATAATTCTCTCTGTTGGGGAGAGAATTATTAACTACAGGTGTCTGTTCAGAAATGAAGCAATAAAGAGTTGGCTGATTCTCTGTCAGCTCCATTACAATAGGTTTGGAAAGATCTTCTTTATTGTATACCTGGAGATCAAGAGCAGCTTTCCATCAGCATGACTGCAGAATACAGTCTGTAATCTTTTTTTCATCTCAGTTTAAATAATAACAACCAAAACTGAAAAGCAAAAAGCGGTGAGCTCTACTTCAGTGACATATTTACTTTTTTCAGGTGTTTGTAGCTTTAAGTAGTTCTGTGAGAATTAGAACTTATTGTGATTCATACTACACAGTTTTACTTTAGTACTGCTTAGATTAATTCACACTAGAAGGGTGCAAAATTACTATTATGAGATCAGTTGAGGAACCCAGTTTAATTGTCAGTACAAAAGTAACACCTAGAACAGGTGTCTACTAACATATATCAGAAGGGAGGATATTCAAGCTACCTGATAACTTGAAACCAAGGAGATTTAAAAATTCCTCCTTCAATATAAACCGATTTCTAATCATCTGAATATTGCTTTAGATTTAAAAAAGAAGAGTCTTGAAAAAGCTGGAAGAAAGAAACCTTGATAAAAATCAAGGAAATGCCTTTAACATTAAAACCTATATTTTCCAGTGCTTTTATATAATAGGCTTTGTAGCAGTTTTGGTGCTAATCCTATTTGAAGACACATAGGAGTAAAGAAACAAGTTATTTTCCCAAATGAAAGGAACTTATTGCCCCACCAGAGCACACAGTCATTCACATCATACATCCAGCAGCTGTGTGGGCACTGAAATAAAGGTTGGACATTTTTTGCTTAGCCTTTGTTTATTTGCCTGCACCCACTGATGAATATTGACAAAGAAGAGCTCAGCTAAAGCAGATACATATGCTGCTGCAGGAGAAGGCTGCTCTGTGCAAGATCATGTTCCTGCACTTAAAGGAGGTTACTGAAGCCTTTGAACTCACTCCAGGTCTTGCTGAAATCATGGTAGAGTCCCTCTGGCTGGCACAGCAGGACCTGTACCGGGTGCTCCTTGTGCTCCAGTGCAGCATCCTGGGTCTGTGAGAGAGCAGTAAATACCATTCGTCATCACTGTTTTTCTCATCAGACTTCCCTCCCACTTTTAGAGGGGAGGGAAAAAGGTTAAAAAATTCTTGTTAGTCTAGCTACTTGCTACTGTAGGCATTTCTATATTCTTTTTAAACATTAGTAAAACTCAAGATTTCTCCTTGTTGAAAACTACTGTGATGATGGAAAGTTTTTTTCTGGTTTGATAATGAGGTATATTTTTCACCCTTTACTCTGCTGACTCTTTAAATAGCTTTTATTAGTATAATGTATCCTCTTTATCTTGCTTCCCACACAAAGAAAAATATCCCATAGAGAACAGTGTGTGTGTATGCATTTATTAGTTACTATGAGTTTTATTACTGCATTTCCTACTAAGCTTTAAAAAATTTAAACAGGCATTGCCCTCTTAGATAAGAAGCTGCACACTTGCTAAGTGAGTACTGCCTTACCTCAAAGAAAGCTCACTGGGGAAAAACATTGTAATTCAGCTGGCAGGTATATGAAATAATTTAATCTGTAGTTAATACATTAAGGCTTTTAATTAGGATCTAGCATGGGAAAAAACACAAGGCTTAGTATCACTGTATGCTCACCAGCTTGAAGTTTGGGCCCACCAAGTGAGACAATGTGATGTAATTTGATTTAAAATTGCATTTAAAACCATGTACACAAAAGCAGTTAGGAACCTAAACAGATGTGTCTGGAAGCGCGTCCATTTTATCCATATTAATCTGAAATGGCTGTCAGTGCTGCCAATACAAAGGGAACCTTCATTTAAAGGGACTTGTTTCATTCCCACATAATAGTACAATGTTTTAGATTTCATAAATTAGTCTTTAACTTGCCTGAACTCTCTCTCTTTTATGAATAGTTCAGACATAAGCTGGGAATGCTCATTTCCCTGGCATTTATTTGGAAATCACAGCTCATGACCACATCGGTTGCTAATACCTCAAACACCATGCTTTTATGCATCTTGTTTACATAATTAGGGGGGGGTTAGTGTAATTGCTGTTCCTTAAGCTTTGTATACTATGTTTAACACCCCTTCCCCTCAGCAATTAAGTAATTTATCAGATGATAGTCATTACTGTACAGGACCACCACACACTGAAAATTAGATTCCAAGAGAAGCAAGTATCTCTGCACTAATTATCACCAGTGATAGTCCTTCTTTCTAGAATGATAATGAGGCAGGTTTTGCTTTCAATAACACTAATGTAAATGCATAATAATTCTGGCACATCCACAGTGTCGCTCTTCCAAATTCACATAACCATAGCTGGACTGCATTCATCTAGTAGGACAGATTTCTTGTCCCTGCCTGGATCCAGAACAGCTGCCCTCAGCAGTATAGCTGACTTGAAGCTTAGAGACAAAATCTTTCACCTGTGATCTGAGACACAAATTCAGTGATACTTTTTTTTTTGTGGCCCATTATGTCTAATAAATTATATATATGTATTTTTTAATAAATGTTCCATGTTTTACACCTCCTCAGCTGATGAGAAATGATAGAGGATGGGGGACACTTCTGGCAGTCAGAAATCTGACTCCAGGGATACAAGCTGAACTCATCACTGTTTTGCTCCTAAAGCATGGAATTGTGAGAAAATGATTTACTGAGGCAAATCACTGTTAAAATGAGATGTGGTGAAATTTTGCTTGCCATCATTTAGCTCATCAATAAAAAAAAATTACATGTTTCCACAGGGTGACGGGTTTTTTTCCTCTTTGATACTTAAAACTCCACTAAAACATAAAGATTAAACCACTCTCCTACTCCAGAAATTCTTTACAAAGCAATTCCTTGAGTGTTGCCACAGACTAAGGGGCAGATTTTCATTTTTATAGAGTCTTTGGAATAGTTCTTTGCAGGATATCACTAAGAAAAGAACCGGAATTATGGGTTGCAATGGAAAGTTAAAGATCAGTGATGCTATTTGCAAGGCAGTGCATTCAAATCTGCTTATTTCAGCAACCACTTTTCAGCAGCAGGTATGACTGTCCCGTGCAAATCACTAGTCATGAGTTTCAGTGGCAGTTTGCCCATGCAAGACAAGATGAACACAACTGATTATAATCACTGCTTTCCTCCTCTGCAGTAGAAATTTGCACTGTGACACATGATATCAGCTGCTGGACACCAGCTACTATAATAAAAGTTAATTTGCAGGATGGTATGGGCTGCGTTAATTTTCAACATGGCAAAATGCTAACAGTTGACCAACCTTGGGCCAGTGCTGTTTCATCAGCAAACTGAAAAAGGAAGTAAGTCATGAGTCATACAAAATGCTGTAAATGATAATTATTTAGATTAATCAAAGTCACAGGATTCTGGAGGGATATTAGAGTAATGTAGGAACATGAAGAAAAGCAGCACAGTGGCAGATTAAATTCTTTGTGGCTAAAAATAAGAGATTAAGGCATTTACAGGAAGAGAAGGTACAATTTCCACAAAGTAGAATAGCTTCACTAAGGGACTTGAAAGAAACTTCCATAGCTTCCCCCCTTCCCCTCCCCATCGCTCAGTTCTCCAGAATTCTCTACAGCCTGCCCACTAGGAAGGCCTGCAAGAAATATGGGTGGTTTAAGTTAAATTTCTGTGTGATATCCAATAGGGGATCAACCCCCAAGCCTCTGATACTTCACTGTGTACCCCAGCAGTAAGCCCTCAGACTTTGAATTATATTTTTATGCAAGAAAACAAAGAGCATGCGGAGCAGCCATATTACAAAAGGCTGCAGTGACCACTGTGGCATCTTGAATGGAGCCTGGTCCATCAAGACAGCTCTCAGTGAGCTCCTGAGGGGGCATGAGCAGACAATTATAAAATTCTTGTATCCTTTCCAGGACGCTAGCTGAGTATTGCATTGCCCAGGATATGCCGTGATATGTGACCGGGCACTCAATTGAGACCAAAAAGTCAGGTGAGATGGAGCTGCTCTCAGATTTTGGGCTCCCTTTAAATCCCAGGTCCACCTTTGTTTCCCACCCCAAGATACTCCTATAAAAGTCAAAGACCCAGAGAAGTAAAGAATAATAGTCCATTTCTCAAACATGTTACCAGAGTTTATACCCCACAGCGACGCTGTTAAGGTGGCCACCCTCTACAGTTAAAAACAGTGCTTAAATTAAACCTTGACTTCTGAAACAGGCTTGTAGGTTTTTCAGCTGTAGTCAGAAATCTGCAACAAATGCAGCTGGGGTCCCCCCACATGACAGTGCTAGGTATGAAAAAATATTCAGAGGAACACCTTGGGCTGCTGCTTCAAGCAGCGTGGCCAGAATTTGCAGCCCGAGGGAAGGGACATGGGCAGCAGGCAGCATCCATGGGTAGTGTCTCCTGTCTCCCCCAGGGAGTTTAGGCTTGCCCCATTTCTGTTTGAAGGCTGGTTTGGCACAAACTCAAAACTGTGTCACTAGTTGCCTGCAATTTTCTGTCAGAGTGCCCTCATTCGTATGCACTAAGGGATAAATTAATTGAAATAAGGGGGTTTGAGATGAAGGAAAGAAATGGATGAAAGAACCATAAATGGAGTGGTAGAAAGACTATGGCAAGCACAGCCAACTGCTTTAATTGAAAATCCAGCAGTGAGAGAAAGATCAGCAAAAAACCCCAGATCTTGACTAGTTTCTCCATCATGTTTCCTCTCTGAAATGGGGATAAAACACACACCTGAAATTTTCTAACTGAAAGCCAATGTCGTTTCAAGCAAATAGCCTGCTACCCGTGAAAAAGCTCTTCAGATAGTGCAACATCAAACAGGAGACCCAGCAGCAGACAATCAGCTTAACTAAGCACCCCTTTGAGAGCAGCTCTTTAGGGAGAGCCAGCTGAGCCATAAAAACTGCTGGGGATGAATGACATCAATGCAATTTACTGGCTTTCTTCAAATAAAGCCCTCAGCATAAGGAAATGATTTAAGAGACAACTAAACTCTGCTAGAGTCATAATTAATAAATAATAGGTTCCATTACACATATTGGTGTATATATGTATATAGCTAATTCAGGATAATGACAGAACAAGCTCCCCTTTTTTCCCAAAAAACATTTTATTAACTTTACTTATGAATTTATATTTAGAAAGTATTGTAGGTGAAAGTAATTGAAATTCAGACGTGGCTCAAATATGAAACGTACAAGACAGTGCAATAATATCACCATAGGCTTAATCTATCATAAGATATACCATAGTGCCTCAAAAGAGGGATTACATGAGGTTTGCAGAAACTTAAGCTTTTCTGCTTTAGCAGCCACCACATAAACACAAATATCAAGATCCTGTGCAGATGTAATCTGTGTAGCTCCATTAAAATCATTAAAAATGTGCTGATCTGTGCCATACGAGAATCTGGAGTGTAACTTAGCAGAAATTTCAAATGCCGTGAAAAAGTAATGGCTACATTTTCAAAGTAAACCTATTCCCAGTCTTCTCTCATGGGATGAGTCAGATTTAAGTTTACACTTCTTTTACTATTATGAAGGTTTCTGAAAGCCTTGACTATGAACATAACTGTAAGGGGCAGTCTACTTAAATGATAGTGCCAAAGTCTGTAAAATGGCAGGGCAATAAACTTCTGAACCCGCTTTTGAAAGAGAATGACAAAAAAATCTATGGCAGAGATTTAGCTTTGTACTCTCCTTAGATATACTTAGAGAAGATTGATCTTGCAAATCTTAATTGGTTTGTAACAGCTGAAATATTCTCCCCAGGCAGTAGTAACATTCCCCTAATAAAAAACACGGAAATCTTATTACCTGGCTTTGCCAAAGTATTACTGCAAAGACAACAGAGTGGAAGAACCAAACTTAGGTTCATTCTTCTTCTGTTAGATGTAGTTCTTTATAAAAGGTAAGTTGGAAATAAAAAGCAGTTCTGAAAAGACAGAACTGACGGCATATAAAACTGTGTGGAAACTATTTTACAAAAGAAGAAAGTGGAATCAAAACAAGGTAGTTCAAACATCCAAGTGCACATCAGCTTTAAGACTTCAGGTTATATGTCTGAGGTTTTTTAGTCAGTTTTCTCATCATTTTTCTGCGGAATACATTAGCTGGCTTGTTGATTCTTGGTTTCTGAGTCCCTGCTAAGAAAACAAAGGAAGCATTTAGGGAAACTGACAAAACTGTTATTACTCTTTAGGTTTTTAATTAAATAGATCAGAAACCTTTTCACTCCAAAAGCTATAGATCATTTTAAACAGCAGCTGTATATTTGCACAGGGAAGGTCAACTGAATTCAACCTGAGACTCCAAAAGGTAACAAGAAAGGTGCTGGGGAGGAAATTATGAGCAGGACAGGAGTGGCTGAAGTTGGTTGAAAGATTTGCTTAATGTTGCTTTACACTCCCAAGCTATAGAAGCGAATATGTATAGCACAACATTAATTAGCACTAATTATGCCCTTAGCCATGAGCTTTGGTTGTACCAAGCTTTACAATTTACTGAATTGTGAAATCCACAAGCTGATGAAAAGCTTATAACCGATCCTTTACATTTGGCTCTCTGGTGCTCTGGTTACGGGACAGACAGCATTTCCTTACTACTTTCTTCCACAAAAGAGTGAGGAAGGGAGAACCACCAGGTGGGTCTGGCTGGGTGTGGGCAGGGGCAGAGTGCGGGGCCGCGACGCTGATGAGGCGGTTTCCTTCCTCCTCTCTTTCTGCACACTTATGCTGGAGCCTGGCCCTACCATTTCCCAGGTAGTAATAGATGCAAATTAGATAATCACAGGAATCCCAGTAGACTTAGCATGCTATTAAAGACTCTTTTATAATACTAGAATGGCAGAGACACTCTCAGACTTGTCACCCACAGAAATATTACTGTCATGACTAACTGGCAGACAATAGTTTTACTTCTGAGGATGGGTGCAATTCCTCAGGCTGCAACCCTTGCCCGTGTCCTGGATTTCCAGCCCAGAATTGAAGACCTAAGCCCTCTGACTACACATCTTAAATACTGATGTACTTGGACCTTGTGCATATCTCATGTTTAATATAGAGCTACTCTAGGGGCTCCCCCCCCCCCAAAAAAAAAAAAAAAAAAAAAAAAACCACACCAAAAAACATGCTAGATACAGCCTTAATTTTTTTCCTGTTAGTATCAATTTTTAAAATATTGTACTGTGTCTGTTTCCTGAGTGCTGTGGGCATCAACACACAGTCATGCTTTTCTCTCTGTCATTGATTTACATATCAAACTAATTAAACTAGGGTATTAAAACTTGCAACAGCCGTATGAACATATAAATATGACTGCAGGTAAAAGCACAACCATTTTGACTTACAAGTACAGCCGATAGCTGATTTGAATAAAACCATTCAGAAAAATCAATTACCATTCCCAACCTTCCCCCACCCCAGTCACAGAAACAGTTGCCTCAGCACAAGTGAGGAGGCAGAAATCTTTAGGAATGGGAGTAGGAAATGCGAACAGGCAGCAGGAAATCAGGGGAAGATGGTAACTGCTGAAAATGAAAAGTAAAATTGAAAAAAAGTAAAATTGATTTCACAACTCACTTTAATTCTACTTAAAAATATCTAGATGAAAAAGATACCTTAATTAGCGTTCATTCTGGTACTGAACAGTTTAAAGACTGGTTCCTTGCAGGCTCGGGTAAATTAGTCTTGTTGTATGCCCTTCCCTGTATTTCGTCAAAAAATGGTGTAACCCCTCACACCTCACTGATCATGTCAGAAGGATTTAGTGTTGCGTCTCAGTTTTCCCTGCCTTTGAAAGCATGGAGTCCAAAATGCAAAACACATACACTTGTGGCAAGACAAGTTCAGCAGAGGAACACTGTGAACACTTGTTCCTGCTATTTGGACTGCTTTATCTGCTTGTGACTGACAAAATACAAAACAATCTTACCTTTCCTGCAGACATTGTAGCAATCTGTTTCAGTAACAAAGTTATTGGCATTTCCACCACAGCCGGTATATTTGAACTCCTTACACGATTTAGTCTTGCTGTCATAGTAATAGCGAGGCACAGAAGAAGAACACAGTCCTTCATCCTTTGGGCTATAGCATAGCATGGGACCAGCTTGGAAAAAAAGAAGGGGGGAAGGAAGAGCGACAGGTAAATTACATAAATGTAATCTCTGTGCCCAACTTCTTAAAATTTACCCTGCAATAAATTTTATGGCTGAACAGCTCTTGTTCCCATTGAATTGACATGACGGCTACTGATGACTTCAGAGACTTCACTCCATCTTATTCCTGTGAGTTATGAATATAAGAAAGCAACAGTCCCAGAAAATAGGATTAATATCCCAAAACTGAAATTCATCAGCTTTCCCCATTTGTGGTGCCAGCCATACAACAGCCAAGTTATTTACATGGTCTGGCCAGAAGTTTTATTCCATATATCTACAGGAATATAAAAATAATTACACTGGAACTATCTCTGTAAAGGAAAAAGGCACGATTTTGTTTATCCTTTCTATGATTTTGCCAGCAAATCCTGCCTGCTTGCAGCAAAAGTACAACCCCCACCACTTTCCTCACAAGAATCACATTTCATTTTGCCTCAACAAAATTTTACTTTTCTTGCTGGAGACCTTTTCTCAGTTTATTGGATGTGCAACAGAGAAATTTAAAATAATTTAGCATTCACCTATGAAAAGGCTGACAATCTGTCATCAGCCAAAAATAACTGTCTCATCAAGCACTAATAAGGCTTAGCCAGTGACAGCTTTTATACATTTTGGTAGGTCTCTCTTCTTCAAAGAGCCTCTCTTGCACTGGATATTAACCTGGTGTTTATGACAAAACGTAGCTATAGTCACCTGCTCATAATTACCACCTCTCTTCTTTAAAGCTTGTCTGGAGAGGCAGTGAAGAGTTGTGTGAGGCAAAAAACTTTTATCAGAAGTTGAGCTGTCAAGTGCCAAAAGCCCAAGCCACCTAATACTATGTGTCAGGCCTGAATTTTAGAAAGGCACTTCTGCTTTATATTATAATATCACTGCCCTGAACTTAACTGCCACAACGCCTTGTACATGTGCCCCAACACAGATCTCCAACCTTACTTCCCTTCAGATTACACAGGTACAACTCTCTAGAAGTCAAGAGATCAGATGGGTGTAGCTTTGGGCATATTTAAGGTCACAATATTAAACTAACAGCATTTTCGCTTTTTCAGTAACAGCTGAGACAAGTGACACATGAAAGTCTGCAGGCAATATAAACATCTGCTCCACAGAAGTCTTCCAAAACATTGCTGTACGGGTATACAGAGAAAATATCAAATAAAATATCATCTTCGTATCACTTTCAATCCATCTATTTTATTAAGAATTCGGAACAACCATTACTTTTCTCTGGCAGACAGTGGTCCACACAAGACTGCAAATCTCTGAAGTTGTTGCCATTTCCATAACAGCCACCGTAGATGAACTCCTCACACCTCATCGAGCTCAAGTTAAAGGCATATCTTTTTAGATAACTCCTGCAAGGTCCTCCGTCAGCCTCCAACCGGCATAATTTGGGCACTTCTGGAAAAAAAAAAAAAACAACCACAAATTCATCCCCTTAAAATCAACCCTTCATGCTCCTTGTACTGAACAACATGGTGGTGTGGACAAAATGCTGTGACTCCGGTCAGAGGCAAGACCCAGCTTGTCCCACGACCTGTGTTCTTTAATTGAGTGGGATAAGATTTACAGGAGGAATCTGATGCATTAATCAGCAACTAAGCATCACATTAAATCACGTTTATAATATTAAGAGTCAAAATCCACGTCACCTCTGAGCCAGCCTGCTGGGGTTTCTCTGCATAAACCCGACATCAGCGAAAAGCAGCAACAGGCGGGAGGGACAGGCAGGGCAGACGCGGTGAGTCCCGCAAGCGTCGCAGCCCCCCACGGCCCCCCGCCACCCCGGGGGCACCCCGGGGGCTCTGGGCCCCGTCGGCTCGGCCCCCGGCACTGCGGAGGGCGGCGGGACCGGTCCCCGGACTCACTTTTGATGGTCCAGCAGCTCTTCTCGCAGTCGTCGAGGGTGAGGAAGTTGTTGGCGTTGCCGTGGCAGCCCCCGTAGGTGAACTCCTGGCAGCTCTGCGTGTACCTGTCGTAGTACCAGCGCGGCACCAGGGCGCGGCAGGGGCCGTCATCGGGGGGCAGCAGGCAGGCGCGCTGCTTCTCTGCGGGAGACAGCAGCGACCGGGGCTGAAGCCACCTGGGCGGCGGAGGCAGCCCCGGCCCCGTTCAGCCGCCCGCGGGCTCCTACCTGTCAGCGTGCGCGGGGCCAGGGCCGCGCAGGCCAGCGGCAGCAGCAGCGCGGGCAGCGGCAGGCGGCGGCCGGCGGCCATGTCGCGGCGGCGGCGGACGGGAGGGAGGCAGGGCCGGCGGCGGGCGGGTGGCACAGGGTCCCGGGAGCGAGCGGCGCGGCCCGGCCCGACGGCAGCGCTTTATATGCGCCGAGACGGCTTGCCCGGGCCGCCTCCCTCGTGCGCACGTGGTGGGAGGGGAAGGTCTGATTCAGCGGGCAGCAGGTCCCCGCTGTCCCGGCCGTCACCGGGGCGCGGCTGAGCCCGAGCGCCGGGGCCGCCCCCCGCCCCGCCGCCGTCGGGGGGGGCCGCTGCCGGGGCCAGGCGGGCAGCGCCGCCGGGGCTGGCTCGGCGTCGGGCTGCGCCGCCCACGGCGCAGGGGCTTCC
Source organism: Falco punctatus (assembly GCF_963210335.1). Taxonomy (NCBI): domain Eukaryota; kingdom Metazoa; phylum Chordata; class Aves; order Falconiformes; family Falconidae; genus Falco; species Falco punctatus. Next base: position 77,015,300 of record NC_137583.1, read on the forward strand.
GTCGGGGGGCTACGGGGAGCTGGCCGGGCTCCACGGCTGCGGCGTCCCCGTCCGTGTGCCCCCCTCCCCGCTCCCCTCACATTACGGGATGATGCTCAAAGAGCATTTCCCGTTAATCACGGCGAAATCCGGGACGGGTCACTTCGCGAAAGTCATCTCCCCCCTCGCCCTGGCTCCCGCGGCGGCCGCGCTCGGAGGCTGCGGGCAGAAGGCGGCAGGACGGGCGAAATCAAACGGGGGGGCCTCCGGCGGGGCCTCGTCCAGCCGGGACAAGCACCAGCCGCTTAGCGAGCACCGCTAGAGATAACACCAATAAACCCGGGTTACTGGTTTAATACCGTTGCGTGTAACGCTGATGAACTTGAGAAATCGGAGGCACCGTCAGTGGGCTTGGACTCCCGGGAAACCTGAGAGGCTGGATGGAGGAAACCTCTGGCTAGTTCAAAGACAACTGGATCTGAGGAAATACTATGACTTGGTTTATTCTGTAGATTTTAACCCCACCAGGCAATCTGGTGGGATCTGGGGGTGAGCACAAACAGCATACTTTCCCCCTCTAATCTGTTAGCGGCATCACATTAATTAGTGTTTACTCCAGGTTTAATACAGTAAAAGAGATGAGTGGCTGCAAGTTAGGTGTGCTCTCTATAGATAACAGTAAACTAATCTGATCTCCTATTGTTCTCCTCCACTCCCTTTACGGTGACGGCGTTGGGTCCCAGTCCTTCAGGCAGGTGCTGCATCAATTGCGATACAGGGCCCTGGAAATCCGTGGCCTGCAGGAAAGAAGCCACAGTCCGTATGGGCTGTAAGGAGCAGGAACTTCATAGCACCCTTATTATTTCAGGAACTGACTTTCTTTCTATGGCTTCTCTGCTTTTTCTTATATGGTGGCTGACTACAGCCTAGTTTTCTGACATAGTTTTATATTTCATAAAGGCAAGAAAGAGGAGCACATTTAATCTGTACCCCACCTACATAGCTTCTGGAACGATACGAAGGGAACTCTCTCCCTCCTTTTTCAGCACTTTCCCTTTTTTCAGAATCTCCAGTTGCCAAAGGTTAAGTGGGTGCTTTGGTGATAAAAAAGTAAACCCTGGTAGGGTTTGAGGTGTCACCATGGGGCACATCTGCCATGTTTTAGAATCTTATAGCTACAGCTGTCAGTAGTCCTCATTTTTAGAGGGTTTGTCAGGCCTACTAAGCCCAGTAACTATAGTAAAGCTTATGCCTCCCCAGTAGGAAAGAACAAACAAACAAAACAACACACATTTTCTGTTTCCAGAAAGAATCAAAAGGCCATCTTTCTAATATTAAGAAACTCTCAAGTGATTTTTAAATTAATAATATCCTTTAGTTTTCATTGGATTTTGTTGGAATTGCAAATAAAGTCATTGAAATACCTCTTTAAACAATAGTAGCAAAATGAATACTGTCATGCAAATATCATTTTCCATATTATCCATTTTTCTGTGCACAGACACATACAAATCAAAGTTTGAGCTAAACCCACCTACACATCAGTGTTGCAGTGCATTGCAGTGTTTATTCAGCTGCTCCTCTGCTATAACAGCAAAGCTCACTTAGATAGGTAAGTATCTGTAAAAATATATGAAGTAGAGTAAAAGTTAAACACAGCCAGTGGTAGAAAGTCCTTTATTAACTACCATTAGCAGAGCTAGTCATGTCAGATGACAGCTGACTATAGGCTTTCCATTACAGGGTTATTGGTACCGAGCTGTGACTGTCCTTCCCACCCTAACCATGTTCACGATGTGCCAGAGCCCACCCTCAGCTCAGTCCCACACCCCACACCTGCCACCACCACACCACATGCTCTCTGTCTCTCGGCACCACAATGTTTCTGCTCCCGCCAGCAGCCCTGGCTCCCTTGGCTCCTTCCACCTGTTTTGGCTGGCCCGCAACCAGCAGCTGGTGGGGTTTGGAGATGCAGCTGCCAGTGTAGATTAAGGGAGTGTAGAAATTGCATATCAACAGCTGGGAGTGAGGAGATAATAGCCAGAGGGAGGGGAGGAGGAACTGATTTTAGTGAACTGGCTAAAATAAAACAAATACAAACCCCAAGAGCTCTACAAGAATAGCACTGGAGAAGAAGGATGTAAATCTTACACAGTGCCGACAGCTGCTTACATCTGGTCAGTGGGGAGAGGAGAGAGGAGTGTCTTTAAGGGGAAGAGCCAGAGATGGAAAGAAGGAGGGATGACCGCCTATGGGGACCTTTGAAGAGCCAGATAACAGAAAGACTTGTGCAGGACCATTTTAATGGCCTGCAGCTTTGTTCAGTGTGAAGTCATGAATTCTGCCTCCACTGGTATTGAAGGAAAGCAGCTGCTGGGATCAGAGGTGCTAGGTGTTACACAAACACACATGGAGGGACTGCCCTGTTCTGAGAAGTGTATCACCCTATTGAGATCTAGACCTCGAAAGTATATGCAACCACAGGAGAAGAACTTCCTAGCTCCTTCTTGTGTCTTCTGAAGCCATCACTTCTCTTACAAGGGGTGCTCCATCCTCAACACTCGTCACAACTCCATGACTCCATTTGACTCTAGACTAAGTCCAGAGACACTTAGTGCAGGCTGGGCAGAACAGCAGAGCTGCAATTCTGCTTTGCCCCCATACCTACCGACAAAAGTTGCTATGTCTGCCATTGATGGGCTGGTCGCCCGCCTGGACGCTTGGCCTGAGAGGGGTGGTTCCTTCCCCTCTCTACCTTTTAGTCCACTTCATTCGTAGTTGCAATGGACAAGTATTGAAGAATGTGCCTATGCAAACCACCTGCTGCTGCCTTAGCTGGTGGGCAGTGGAGCACAGAGCCCAGGGATTCCGGTGGCACAGGCAGACAAGAACCATCGTGGGGGCCAGGAGGAGCAGGAGAGGTGGCAGAGGAGAAAGACCTTACGGCCAGGCCAAAACACCGGGCCGCCGCTGCTGCGCTCACCCCACTGCAGTGGTGAAGAGGGAGAGGGCGGCCCGGGAGGGCCGCTGCAGTCCCCGCTCCTGCCGCCGGCTGCCCCGCGGGGTGCCGGGGCGATGCCGCTGCCCGGGGCCGGTCCCTCCCTGCGCAGTCCGGGCGCGGGTCGGGGGCTCTAATCCGGCTCGGGGGGATTAGCGCGGCGCTTTAAAGGCCGGGACGGCGCGGGGACAGGGTGCCCGGAACGCCGGGGAGGAAGCGGCCGCTGCTGCCGCCGCCGAACAGAAGGACAGCCCGGACGGCACCGTGTGAGTGAGGCCGGGGGCGGGCCGGGGGCGGCCGTCCTACCGCGCCCTCCCGGGGGCTCCGGCCCTGGCGCCCTCGCTGCCCAGAGGTAACCTCTTGTCCTTACTCCCTCTCTTCCTCCCCCCGCGCGTTGGCAGTGCAGACGATGCCAGCCATCAACATCGAGGACCTGAGCGAGAAGGACAAACTGAAAATGGAAGTGGAGCAGCTCCGGAAAGAAGTGAAGCTGGAGAGGCAGCCGGTGAGTGGCCGCGGAGAAGGGGCCCGAGGCTGCCCGGCGGCCGGCGAGGCCGGGGCCGCAGCGGGGAGAAGCCCGTTACTCGCCGGGCGGGGGTGAGGGGCTCGGGCGGCTCCCGGGGGCACGTCGGGCGGGCGGGCGGCGGGGCCGGGCGCGGCAGCGCAGCGTGGAACGGGAGCGCCCCGTCCCGCCGTAGGCAGGGGCAGCGGGGCTTCGGCAGCAGCTCTGCGGGAGACCCCCAGCTGTTCCGGGACGGCCGCAGTTTGCACCGACGGGTCCTGTCACCCCCAGTGGGGCAGGGACCGGGGACAGCGCTGGCGACATTCCACCGGTAGCCCCGCGTAGGAGCGCCGGTCCTTCACGGGGGTGACTGCAGAGCAAGGGGAAGGGGCGCACCGCCGCCGGGGTAAGGCGCCCCGAAGGGCTGGCACGGGCCCGCCGGCTGCGGCCGTTCCCGTTACATTTGGCACCCCGTGGCTTCCCCTGCCTCGCGCGTCCCTGGAGCCCGCCGCCGGCACAGGGCGGCCTTTGCCTGGCGAGGGAGGAGCGCGCCGAGCTCAGTTCCCCGCTCTGGAGAACGCGTTGGGACCTGCCCGTGCCAGGTGAGGGGCGGTGTGCCTGCGGGGGCCTCGCCGCGGCACCGCTCCCGTCCCCGCCCGGCCGGGACCGCCGGCAGCCGGCGGGGTGCGGGGGACGCTGCTCTCGGTCCCGCACGGCTCCCGCCCCTCGCCCGCTGCGCAGCGCCCGGGCCAAGGGGCCGCCGGTGCAGGGCCGTGACCCGCCCGGCCTGAGCCGGCAGAAACACCATTTACAGCGATTGTTTCTTTCCACAGATGAAGCAGTTTCTTTCCAGTTAAGTTTTTGTAATCTTGCACATTTTCTGTGGATAAATCACATGCGGAGCTGACCTTGCTCCATGATAAAACTAGTATTTTTTTTATTTTCTTTTTTATTCTGCACACCAGCAGAAGCAAACTACATCTAAATAAACGCTTCTAGTCAGGACTAGAAATGCGTTTACGTGTGGGAACCGGTGCCATTAGTGGCTAATCACATTGCAGGTCTAGGTGTTTAACCCAGCTGCAGTTACATTGTAGCTGTCAGTAAGGTACCAGTGACTGTAGAAGTTACGGTATAGTCTAAAGCTCCAGCAGTACCACATCCAAGTACTATAGATATCTATATAATTCCTCAGAGTTCCCAAGCAACTGAAATATACTCAGTAGGATGTACAGATTTTTATTTTAATACTACTAATAAGAATAATTATTACAACTATTATTACTATTTAAAATTCTTTTTTAAATTTTTAGGATAAACCAAAAGCCTGATCACTTTAGGGAAATAGGTGTTTTCACCTGTAGTAAAGTACAGACAACATCCTCAATTTTAGCAGTGTATTATAACAGAGGTTTCACTGTGAGAATGAAATCTGCGTTGTAATTGTCACGGTCCCCTGGTACCTGTATGAGTGTTTCAGGGACAAGGAAATGCAGAAGCCACACTTCTGTTATCACCAAAAGTGAAAATGTTTTGCCAAAGTTTTCCTGACCCTTTCCTATACCTTTACAGCACAAAGAGGAAATATCCTTTAGAATATTTTTTTTTTCATACATAAAAATGCCTGAATGTATCTTTAAGCAGACATTTTTTTTTTCTTTATGTGTGAAAAAGATCTTGTAAGTGTTGACTGAAGTAAACCAAGCCCTGGTCTTGCACATACTTTGGAGCACAGCTCTACTATAGCATAAGGTGCCCGAATTTGAATGAACAGGGTTTGTGAGGCACAGAAGAGGAAGGTACAAATAATGGGATTTGTAGGCCCAAATTCTTTGCTGTAAGGCAGCTAGAGGTAGTTAGATCTTATTTTATGCACTGTTTAGTGGGAATTAACTCTGTGTTCTTTCTAAAGGCTTAAAGTATAATTTTGCACAGGCTGTGCTCTGTTGGTATGTGATACAGCAGGTAAACTCATTAGTTCTTTTGCCATAATTTTACCTATGGAGTGAAAAATAATTAATAAAGAAGGGGCCTTGAATTAGAAATATTAATCATGTAGTGGCCTGGCCAACAGAACAGCTGGTTTCTGCTGCTGGCTGCACTGCTATGCCTCTGCTAGGATCGAGGGTAGGAAGGGAGGAGGTGGGGACGGAGCTGGGAGCCTGTCCTCACACACCAAGGACATTTTCTGCTGACACAGGGAAGGGAAACGAGATATGGTGGACAAAGATCTTTGGAGCTGGTGGGATTTGCTTGTGCACTCAGGTTCTGCAGATGCTGTTACTACATCTGCTGCACTTGCTCCATCTCAGTGAACAAAACCAACCCATTTCTTCGGTACAAGCGGGTTCTGTGCAGGCTTACTTACTGTGCACACTTACAGTGCTATTTTGTTATTAATGTCATGCAAAGTCTCATGCATATTACGTTCTCTCATAACACAATAGACTGTTCTATTAACCGTTGCTTGAAACAACCCCAGGTAACCTGTAAGTAAATTGTCTTTCCTAGTCGGGTCTTTACTCCCATTCAAGGCGCATAGTTGCTTTTATAGGAGGTGGGAATTTGTATTACTACTGAAAATCATTACTGTATGTTTTGTTTGGGAAAAACATGTAAAGTCATAAATATTTTGACATGGAAAGTTCCTGATCCTGAACCCATTGACCATAAGTCATGCTGATGCCGAGGAATGTGAGCCACAGCTTAAAAAACTATATTGGATAATAATAATAAAAAAGCAAGTTTAACTATGCAGCAGCTGCTGTTCCGAGCGGCATATACCTTCCCAGCGATACTCACATGCTCTGTGAATATCGGGCTGTGAAAAAGTGGAAGGAAGCAGAGTCTGCACATGGTTGGTGCTGGCTCTGCGGTCAGCTCTGTTCTGTTCGGTGGGAAGGTAAGCGAGAGATGGGGGGGTGCGAATTCCCTGGGGTGCTGGCTGACATGCGGGGTGAGCTGCGGCCCTAACACAGGTCCTTCTCTGTTCTTTCACCCGAGGTGTCCAAGTGCTCCGAAGAGATCAAGAACTACATCGAGGAGCGGTCGGGCGAAGACCCGCTGGTGCAGGGGGTTCCCGAGGACAAGAACCCCTTCAAGGAGAAGGGGGGCTGTGTCATCGCTTAGGAAGAGGAACCCAGCGCCTGCCACCGGAGCAGGCACTCTTGTACCCGTAGGGAGTCACTAGCGTGTCCCCACCGCCGCCGGTCCTTATGGGAAGAGCACAGGAGCAGATTGTTTTTTCTTTTTCTTACAAAAATAAAGAAACCAACCCGAAAGCAGCCGAGCTCTGCGTCGGTGGCTCGGCAGGGACGGCTGTGCCCCGCTCCCCGGCGCGGCCGTCCCTCCTCCGCCGGCGGGGATGGCTCCTTTCGCTTCGCGGCGCCCGCTTTCGCCACCGGTTTACCGGTTGCTTCACGGCTGTTCGTTGGCATTAAAGCAAACCTGCCTGTAACGCCAGAGCCTGCCGTGGCTTGCTGCGGGGGAGAGGAGCTGGAGGAGGGACGGGCGGGGCGGTGCAGGGGCCGCCGGGGCGACCCGCACAGCCGTTAAAGCTCGCCGGGGCAGGCAGGCCGCGGCCCCGGCCGGAGCGGGGCGGGCGGCGATGGCGCTGCGCGGCGGCGGGCGCTGGGCGCTCTTGGCCCCGGCGCTGCGCGGCGGCTCGGCCCCGGGGCGCGGCGTCAGCTCCGGGCGGCGGGACGGCGGGGCGGTCGGTGACACGCCGCGGTACCGCGACTTGCGGGCGGCCCTCAGGAAGGTACCAGGGGGTGGGGGTGGCCGCGGCGCTTCCCCGCGGCGGGCCCGGGAGCCAGGCCGCCCGAGGCGGAGCGAGCAGCCAGGGCAAGGCCAGCTTGACGCCCGAACGGCTCGGGATATGTTTAAATACGTAAAGTTCCCCCTGCCGGTGTCAGAAACGAAATCGCGTGTCCCCTGCGTGCGACACAGCGTCCGTGGCGGGGGCTGCGGCGGGCCCGGCCCCGCGGGGGCCGTGCGGGATGTGCCCGGGGCTGCCCAACCGGCTGCTCCTGCCCCCGCCTCCCGCCCGCGGCAGCCGCACGGAGGACGGGGGGGAGGGGGGGTCGGCCCGGGGGCGCAGAGCGCAAGAAAAGGCCCCTTTGTCACTGCGCTCCTTCTAGGCTGGGGGTAACGGGAGGTTCCTATAAAACCGAATCGTAAACCCGGAGGAAAGGAGGCGCTTCTGCCAAGGTGGCGTGTAAACGGTACGCCGGTGACAGTCCGCATGTCGCGATGTGGGCGAACCCTCGGGACCGCCGGCAGTGAGGGCAGCGCGGCTGTCCGGGGCCGGGAAGCGGGTGTCCGGGCGGGGGGAGCCCGGTGCGGCGCTCCGCCGGGGGGGGTCAGGGCCAGCCACCTTTCAGCTCTGAACCCGTGAGAGAAGTGCTGAGGCTCAGTGCCTATTAAAGGGGTACGCAGCGTTACGGGGCAGCCCCACGGGAGATCAGAGGGACGTTACTACGGGGTGGGAAGGACCCGTCCCGGGTTTACCTGGGGGTTTACAAGTCTGAGCTGGCGGTGCGGTGCTCTGCTGTTGCTTTTTAAAAACAGTATGCACTGGATTAGCAGGTGTTAACTCCTTTATGTGAATTTGGAGCTGTATCTTTGACAGATGCTTTTTAAAATTACTTAAATAATCGTTTATTTCCATGGATAAATGTAACTCTTTCCAAATTTCACCTCTTTCTCAGTTCACTGTGGGCAAAAGATAGTGGAGCTACTTCTGGGTCATGTGATCTTCACTTTTTTTTTTTTTAGGAATCAACTTTCACACTTCCAGTGTTAAAACAAGATATCCCAAAGGCCATTCAGTTAATCAATTATCACTAAGATGAGGCTTGTTACTATTGAGCTTTAGTAGCTGTGGGTTCATCTTCCATGTTATAAGAAAAGAAGATTGAGGAATAAAAATAGAGATGCATGACCAGTCTGTTTCCTAAGAAATTGGTTTCGTTAGTCTAAATTCCTGGACCTTCTGCAAAGCAGAAATAAGCAGCCAAAGAATCAGTAGAAGAAGTTGGAAATGAATCCTCCCCTCTCACCTGGATTAATAGTGCAGGATTTTGTAGCTACTACCATAGTGTCACATTTGTGCTGATCTCATCTCATCTGCAGTGAGCCTTTGCTCTGTATGTCTGCAGAGTCATCTGCCTGGCAAACATGTTTCCTGGCATGCTGCGCCCTGTTGCCTATTCGGGCACTACAGCTGCATTAGTGAGAAATCAATGTCCTCCTGAAATACAGAGGTCAAGGCCAGTCCTTGTGAAGGCATTAATTCGGATCTGCAAGATTTTAAAGTCCTGCTTTGTCGTGGATAGGCTAAGGCACGTGTTGGTTTGTATCTCAGGTGTTTGCAGCTGTGTATTAAGGATGGAATGAAAAGGGAGGCGAGAGAAAGTGGCTGTGTTAGTGCCTGCTGATGCAGCGTTTGCTGCTCTGCTGGGTGATACAGTGCAGTTTTTTACAAATACAAATACTCCCCCTCAGCCTTGTTTTTATATCCCCCAACACCTGTTACAGTGCAGCTAACAGTATGCCAGGCCTTGCTGGGTTTAGTGCAGATAATTGCATCATGGGTTAAGAGGGAATGTGGTGCTACATCTACCACATAAATCTTTCTGATGAATACATTGTAGAAGAAATTACAGTAAGCAACATAAACTCAATTTTATCATTGTCCCATATTTTACAAAATAATTATATAACATTTATTTTAGATTTCATCTGATCATATATAGAGAAAAAAATAATCACCAGTTTATGTCAAATCCAGTCTGTGGTTCTCCTCGCTCCCCCCAAGCTTTTAGCAATCAATGTTTATTTTGGCTTAAGTTAAGCCTGTCCCCAAAGACTTTAGGATAAACTGAAAAGTGAAGTCTTTGGGAGAGAATGACCACTCAGGATCTGTAACGCATTTTAGGTGTACCTGTTATGAAATTTGGGACATGCTTTCACTGGCTAAACCCAGATGTAATGACGAGAGAAATCAGAGAAATGAGCAGTGCAATTCCATGAGTGAGAACTGTTATTTTTTTGTTTTCATTAATTTTATTTTTTAATCTATTAAATTAACATATTTTAAATGATCTGTAATTTTCCAATTGTTCTGAGCAGGATGAGGAAGAGACTCTTATAATTCCAGGGGGCTGTTTTTAGCAAGGTTATTGAAATAACCCTGTGAGTGGTTTCCTTTACAACTTTATAGGTCACCACCCTTCCTCTTGGAAATCGAAAACGTAACTTTTCCTTAACTTGTTGAACAATGCTTGCAGTGCACTAGTATCATACAGCTTGCTGTGTAATTAAATTATATTATAACTGGCTTGAAGGAAAAAGATTTAACCTACTCTGTATGTGTGCATAATAGTATGAGCATATATATATATATATATATATAGGATATATACATGCTGTCCATTTTTCCTTTCCTCTGGCATTAGTAGTAAGAAGCTCTAGGAAACAAGTTCAAAAAGGATTGGCATGTATTTTGCTGAAGTTGCATGTAATATAAATGAGATTTCATTTTATAACCAGTGGTGACTTGGTCTGGTTACACAGTGTTCCACTTCTGTGGGATAAGCGGGATTTCTCCTGTGAGACTCTCCCAAAGGACACTGCTACTTTATTTGCCAGTCTTGGCTTGTATGTCATGAGTTTCTGTTTATTAATATGTATTTTTTTACAATAATTAAAGCCCCTTCATGTTAGAGAATGCAGGATCTGAATTAAATGCTGACATTCACTTTAACTTTCAGGTAAAATTACTGTATATTCTCTGTCAAAAGAATGTGGCTCTTTTTGGCCTTCTGCAAAATACTGAAGAGTGACCACTATTGCCACTGGAGCACCTTGGATGCAATTGATTTATATATCTTTGTAATAAATCACAAAACCCAGTAACAGAACAGCAAAGTAGTAGGTCGCAGTTGTTACAAATAAATCACTTAAAAGATAGTTTCTCACTAAACTGGGAGGGAGAAAAGACGCAGCTGAATCTGCAAAATACATGACTTGCATCTGTAAGTTAAAAACCTTATTCATCCTGCACCTGAGGAAGAAGTTTCAGAAAGGAGACAGGTAAAAATTGTGACCCTAGTAAGGCTTACAGATTTTGCACTGAGTGCCCTTTTAAAGGAAGCGAAATGTATTCCCAGATTCTGGGGTATTGGCAATAGCCTTTGTCATCTTGTGCCTGACAGAAACACCGTATAAACATTCAGGGGCTAGTTCTCTTGTTGGTATAGATAAACACAGCAATATCCTTTACTACTGCCAGGAATTTTTGGTGGTAAATTACCAGAGAGGAAATTGTCATAATTGGTTGCTGTTGTTATTGGAAGGAGCAGGTGGGATATACCACTGTAATAAGAGGGGCCACCCAATACATTCACTACTGCCCTACTAAGAGTTGCTTTTCAATCAATTTAGAGGAATAAGAGAGAAAAACATGAGCTTTAGCACAGTCAAGGAAGCTCTGTAAAAAGCTTTTTCTCATAATCAGAAAAAAGGTCACTTAATGTACAAATGCTTCATTGTCTAGCAAAAAATGCAGTAAAGGCAATTTTTTAAGCGGTGCTCTTACTTGTTGTCAGAGTAGTGTCTACATCTGAGATTGCATTTACAGTGTCCAAACACTGGATTTTTTTCCTATCCCATATTCATGTTAGAACAAATTTCCAGGACATCTAGTTAGACTTGTCTATACGCATCTTTTAGTAGGACTGGGCCTAAGGGATATTTCTGTGGCTTGGATCCGGCTATTATATTGCTTTATCATTGTCGTACCTGATAGGATTAGGCAATACAGTTAAGCACTTCTGACAACTAAAATTGTGTCTTAATAAGCAGTTTATGAGTAAGCAAATGTCCAGGGTTTATATATGTTTTGCCATGACTGCTCGGAAAATGTAACTTTGCTTAGAACTTTTTAGGTCAAGTTTGATGTGCAGTTAGATCTCCCCACGCTGCCCCAGCCAGGCATCGAGGTGCTCTGAAAGCTTGCCTGTATTTCATTGAGTCTTGCTCTGGACTTTGAGATTCAGGGAGATTTTTTCTGCCTCTTTGGGCTCAGAAGGAGAGTGAAAGCTTACATCCAGGTGCAGTCTTTGAAGATGAAATTTGGCAGATGAATGCTGATACATTACATGAGGAGACTTCCAGGATAGTTGGTGTGCTTCCTAAAATTATTTGTTGTTATGCATCCAGGTTTGTGTATCTAGACAGCAATTATTTTATTTTAAACATCTTTTAAGAGCCAATGTTCCCTGGTGATTAGCCCTGGCAGCAGCACCTGAGCTGTATGTTCCCTCAGATAGGTTTCAATGCCTAGTTTTTAACTTCTCATTAAAAAATTGGAGCATTAGTTTCTCTGTAGGAGTAAGTCAGGATGAGCTTAAAAATTTGAACTATTTCTAGAAATTCCATTACATCTGCAATCTGCCATTTTATACATGGCAGCCTTCAAAACGTGCCGTGTAAACCTGAGATTGGGCAAACTGGTACAGGCAGTGTATGGCGTTGCTGAAAGTCCAACAAGTGTCTGAAATGGTGAGGTGCAGAGATCCTAAGGAGAAGGGAGTAGTGGGGAAGCCAAATTGTTGCACCTCAGACTGCTCTTTCGTGGTGGATGTTCTGCTCCCTGCCCGTGCCGCATGCCAGGCCACTGGAGGAGAAGGTGCTCCGTGAAAGCTAAAGGACAGGAAGGCTGGAGTATGGAGAATGCTCTGATGCACTCTTGACCATGCCAGCCGATGTCTGGTCTCTGGCACTGCTGCACAACCAGCAGGGTTTTGTCTGTCATCAGGAGCCGCCTTTCCCTGTCAGCATCACCCACACCTGCTGTGGGCAGGAGGCTGGGCTGGAGGAAGCACTGCAGTGTTTGAGAGCGGAGATGCTCCTCAGGCAGGTTTGGGAGGATTTCTCGAGAGCAGGTGCTCTCAGATCTGTTGTCACAAGTATTGCTGTTAGAAGAATGCAGTGGGATAAGCACGATGGTGTGTGTTGTGATTGCATTTTCAGAGGCAGAGAAGGAAATTACAAGCTCCTCTCTTATTCTTGAGAAGAAACCAAACTTTCCTGGGGAAGCAGATAAAATCCTAGAGAGAAATCACCTCATTTGGAGAGAAATGCGGAACATTTTATTTCAGCTTAGCTTTCTCCCAGCCACAAAAAAAACCCAAACAAACAAAAGAAAGCACCAAAAAAAACCCCCACCCCCCAAAAAAAAGGAAAGTAGAAGGAACTAGAGCATGCTGAAGCAGTGCATTAAGTAGATACTTTGTAAGCTTCTTGTGGTTCAGATGACCCTACAAATCTTTGGCTGATGATTCAGTATTATGAATTAGCAGACCTTCAATGGGGTCAGCTGTTTTAATCAGTGAGGATACCCCAAACTTATTAGGTACTTGGCTGATATGATGATGAGCATAGGTTAAGTGCCAGAATATATATAAACAGGCATAAGTTGCCGGTCTGTGGTGGGTCTTCGTCTATGGTTTGGCATGTGTAGAGGTGTTCTTTGAATAACTCTAAATAATGTTTTTTCCTCTTTTGGTGACATGAGATGAAGAAAAGGTGAGGGCAGCAATAAAGTTAGGATCAGTTTCTAGGACTGAGTATTTTTCTTTTTAGCTAATGGATTCAGTCATGGTGCGGGTTTCTTGGATGTGGTCAGTAAACCATGTCTTATGTCCAGGACTACTCTTCTGGGTACAGGTGTGACAGCACAGATACGCCTATCTGAATATGGCCTACTGATGGACTTGGAAGCCCTAGGTGTATGACAGGAGATCCTGGTTGCCACTTCGGTCCTGGTTGGTGAAAAAGCATCAATGGACATTGGAAGCTCTGCTAATGGAGATAGACATCTTGCGAAAGGAAATCCATCTGTCCAGTTGAACAAACACTATAGCCCAGCCAGCACTTGATACAACATTGCTCAACAAAGCAAATCTCTCCAGCTGTTGCCCAATTTTCAGGTTGTGTTTCTGCCTAGGTACTACATTAAGTCCTGAGCAATGTGATGGGGAACAGTGTGTGGGAGGCAAAGATGGATAAACTCCAGGGGCACATGCCTTTGAAGTTGGATCCCACTGTGTAATTCCATCTCTAGCATCAGCAGAGAGGTGGCTGGGAATGGTGTGGGCCACACTGAGATAACTTGTTTTGTTCCTGCAGGGATGTAACCCAGAGTCAAAAGCAGGATCCAAACCTCAATATCCCAGCCTGTGGTGGGCATCACGCTATACCTCAGCTCAGCAGCTCTGTGTTGGAAAGTTCGAGTTGCAAGGGAAAAAGAAAATGCTTCACTCAGTTCTGTGTTGCCTTCAGAACTGGATACAAGTAGCCAGAGCTCCCAGACATCTTAAAGGCTTGTCTGAGATCAGCGTCTGGATTGACATAGTGTACATTTTTGCTCTTGTAGGACTACCCTCATTTGAATGTCCCCAGATCCTAGGAGCAGCCATACCCTCAGCGCTCACTTGTTCTCACTAATTTTGGGTTCCCTGTATGCCAGGCCAGAAAAAAAAAAGAAAAAAAAAAAAAAAAGTCTTTGCCTATTATATGGTGAAAGTGTGGGGTTTGTGCTCATTCTGGGTTCTTCTGGGGCAAGCCCTCCAGCTGAAAGTCAAGTTGATTGGGACAGTCCCATGTGGGAGTTTTTAGATATGTTGTGATTTGTGTGTGTGGGAAGATTAGTGATAAGATTAAAATTGTGAAATCATATGTTCTGGGAGTTAGGACAGGGCACCTGGAGAGGTTGCTTTGTTAGCAAATGCAAAGAATCACTCTGGTTATGGACAGACTTTGTGGTTGCTGTGGATGATTCTGAACCCAATCAACTGACGGCTGGTTGGAGGTGGAAAACGGGATTTCTTTGACCTAATTTTTCCCCACAATGACACCATGTGCACATGGGGTTCTTGTCTAAGAAGAACACGGGGCCCCACATGGCTTAAAACCCATGGTGTTGAGTAGCAAGTGAGAAATGCTCTTTCAGTGGCATATTGCTTTGCCCATTGCGGTGTGGTTGAATGGAAGATGCAGTAGATACTACAGACAGAGAGACAGCTCAAGTAAAATACAATCTACATGTGCTCAAAGGAGAGACAGGGAGAAATTCCATGGAACTGAACACAGAATTGATTGCCTGATCTCAGGAGACTTTGCAAATACATTCCCATCCCTCTCCACTGGAGAACAGATTTCAGTATGGTACTTGCATTTTGTGGAGTCTGGAGTGGGAAGCAATTTTGGGATCCTCCCTTTTTTGCCATAATATGTGAAAGGGCAGTTGAAGGCATTGTGGTTGGGAGTGTACAGGGACTGCCAAGACATTCAGGTCTGTACAGGAGGCATTTGCCTGTGCAGCTGTCCTGGGAAGAAGGAAATAGGGAGGGAGGAGGGGTTGGCTAGGGTCATGTAGGTCCCTCACCAGCTGGAGCTGGTCTTCCAGCATCTCATTCCTCAGGAAAAGGTTAAGCTAGGCTCAGCTCCCAGGTCCTGGACTGGACTTTTTATTTTCTTAGTATGGCGATGATGTGTGCCCTCTGCTCCAGCACTGGAGCTCCCAGATGTGCCAGCAGCTGCACAGGATGGAGGGGAAGTGCATGCTTCTGGACTTCCTGCTGGACTTGTAGGTTTTTCAGGTTTTGGTAAGTTTTGGCAAAAACTTTTTGGTTGATTCATGGTTTGGGGTTCTTTTTGTCTCCTGAAGTAAAAATGGTAGCCAGATGTATGGGACCAAAAGATCTGCAGTATTGAAATTTCTGAACCGGTAATCAGCTTTGCTTATGTATTAGGTATGTTGCAAGGAACTGTGTTGCAGTGAAAGGGAAGAAACATGATGGTTGGAACAGAAACCTGTCTAGTTACTGCCAAATGAATAGAGCAGGCAGGCAAAGCTGCAGAGCAGTCATAAAGCACATGCTTTTTTTTTTTTTTATAATTTTGTAAAAATAGATGGGGACAGGTGTATTTTATTATATAATGAGATGCTGCCAACTCTTCTGTTATTGGGTTTTTCACTCCGATGACTTTTTTTTTCCCCTTTGAGAAAGGGAAAATTTCATTTAGTGACAGTTTGTTCCTGTATTTGCTGGTCACTGCAGTCTTTGGTACCTAGTGCTGCAGCAGATTGCATGATTCCTTTGTTGTCTGTGGCACAGCTTAATTGAAGGTACAAAAAAGGAATTGTGGTGCTCTAATTAACCAATTTTAAATACATGTCTTCCCATTTCAGCCATATACTTTCCAGCACTTGGGGCATTTTTCTTTTTTTTATCTTACATGAGCCTACTGAATAATGGTTTAAACCCACTGGAAGCTCAGCTCTAGCCACAGCTATGTGCAATGGCAGTGGAGAAACCCAGACGTGAGCCAGGCCTGTTCACCCTCACTTTGCAGCAATAAGTAGAAGTATAACAAAATACCCAGGGCGCTAACGATGATATGTTATCTACCCCTTTGAACTGGCTTTATAGTGCTAAGCTGGAATGACTTTTTTTCCTTAATTCTTAATGTCTCAAGCTTATGTATGACCAACTGGGAAAGGGTAAAAGGGAAAGCTAAACAACCTGGAAACTGTGTGTATTTACATCTAAATGCACACACATGCACAGAGTAGATTCAGGTGGGGTTATATGTAACATACCTGACATGGTTGATGTGTCTTTCTCTATTCTGTCAAGTGCTTAGTACATTTACAAGTAAAATCAAAGATCAGCAATGCTGTCCATGGAAAAAGAGGGTGGTGAGCATGCTCAGCCAGGTACTTCAGTGTGGTCCTAATCTTTTCTCTGTGTAATCCCACCAAAGTAAAGGGACTGGCAATGTGTTTAAATAGGGTAGGTGGGACTATTATTTTGTTTTTTAACTGCACTTAAATTGAACTTTTTCAGATCAACCCTGTATCATTGTGGAAAATGTTTTCTTGGCTTATTCCCGGCAACAGTCTGATGACAGCCCAGGATACAGAAGTTTCATGTCAGCATTAATGTCCAGTCTCAAATCCTGTACTCAAATAAGGCAAATTCTCCAGTGACAACTCGTGTAGATAGTCATTTGCCCAGGTGTCGCATCATACATTGGCTGGGTAGTCAGGTGTGAATACAAAATAAAAGGCACAGATTGTATCCAAATGCTGAATCTTCTACCTTGTGGGTAAGAGGGAAGGACTTGCCTTCTTCATGCAGAGGGGAGAAGTGTTTTGGCAGCATCTAGGACATCTTCTACCCTGACAGGACTCCTTGCATAGTGGTGAGTCATATTTTTTACATAGATGTCCTAGATGAGTCCTAACCAATAAAAGCATGTATGTTTTTGTAAGAGGAGGAGTGCGGGCTATCCCCCTTGCTTCAATTAGTATTAAAAAAAAACCCAAAACCAACTCAAAAAACTCCCTAGAGAATATCTCCACCTTCACCCTGTGGTGATGATGCATCCTGAAAGAGGAAGCGGCAGGCTGCAGCTTTGCTCCCTAGATGGCTTCAGACCTCAGGCAAGCTGGTAACTTTGGATTTTGGTTGCCAGAAGAAAGCTCACTGAATAACTTTGTGCAAGCAGGCAAGGTTAGCACTGCAGGGAATGTTTTCTGCTGCTGTGTGGTGAAATCATCTTTGTGTGATGGGGTTATTTTTAACCCATTGAGATCTTCTAAGTCACATATTGCCTTTGCTTCTGCACATGATGTCATTGGAGACAGAATGATTGCCTCTTCCCTTGGGGTAGTGCCCGCCACCACCAGGCCAGGTGGTCTGGAAACGTGGGCAGCTCCTTGCTTCTGCCAGGGTCCCCTAGCATGTGTCATGGGAACTGGAAGCACAGGAGCAGCTACCATCCTGGTGACATTGTAAGGACCTCATGAGTGCAAGATGGACAACAGGACCCTGCTTTGCCCACCATATGCTGGTAGATGCTCTTATTGGTGAGGTGCCATGGCAGAAGCGTCAGTCTCTCCACAGCCTTTCTGGTAGGTAGCAGCTATGAGGAGTCGGCCTCCTTTTGTGCGTCTGGATTTGCCTCGGTTGTGTCCTGAATGCATTTCCACATCCCAGTCTCCTTCCCTGCATCCTTTCTCTACCTAGGAGAAAGTATTCCTGGGAAGAGTATTCCTGGGAAAGGATTGGCCACCAAACTTTGGTTAGGGCTTTGGAGGAGTTGTGAGGGAGTCAAGGAGAGTCATGGCCTCCAAGCCCAGGAGCAAGAAGAAACAAGGAATATAAGCTAGAAAACTCATTCTGGTGTGCTAGGGATGCGTGCCTCTGAGGAAATGGAGACCAATGTGTGGGGAATGAACAGCTGCTCTTTGGATGTATAAGGCTCCCCTGAGGAACAGCTGAGAGGACCTGCACCAGCCGTGGTGTGGTGGCTAGCAGGGAGCTCACTGGTGGGATCCTTGTTGCCTTGCACCCCTTGGGGTGGGTTTTGGCAGCCAGGTTTGGTAGCACCCACGGGTGGTACCACCTGTGGTATTTGTGTGATGTAATAAACTATGCCTAATCTCATGTTGTTAGCTTGATAGGTTGAAACACAAAAATCAGACCTCCTTTTCTTCTCCGCTATTTTTGTTCTCTTTGGAGTGCTAACCAAAGCACAAGTAGTACGTACTGTTTTCACTGCCAAGGACTGCTATAGTATGTATCCATAATACTTCTAGCCTTTCCTTTTTTCAGCTCTGCTAACTCTGTTCCTACTTGAATACATAGTGATGTTGAAATTTCAAAACAAGGCAGGTATCTGAATCAAATCATCTTCTGTACAGGTTTAGTTAGCCAAGTCCTTGAAGCACCGTTGAAGCACAAGGTAAGCACAGGTAAACTACCTGTTGTGGTTTAACCCTGGCCAGCAACTAAGCTCCACAGAGCTGCTTACTCACTCCCCTCTGGTGGGATGGGGGAGAGAGTTGGAAGAGTAAAAGTGAGAAAACTTGTGGATTGAGATAGAGACAGTTTAATAAGTAAAGCAAAAGCTGCACAAGCAAAGCAAAGCAAGGAATTAATTCTCCACTTCCCATGGGCAGGCAGGGGTTCAGCCATCCCCAGGAAAGCCGGGCTCCGTCACGTGTAGTGGTGACCTGGGGAGACAGACACCATCACTCCAAACATCCCGCCCTTCCTTCTTCTTCCCCCAGCTTCACATGCCGAGCAGACGCCATACGGTATGGGATATCCCTTTGCTCAGCTGGGGTCACCTGTCCTGGCCGTGTCCCCCCCCAGCCCACCCGCTGGTGGGGTGGGGTGAGGAGCAGAGAAGCCCCCGGCTCTGTGTGAGCGCTGCTCAGCAGGGACCGAAACATCCCTGAATAACCAACTCTGTTTCCAGCACAAATCCAAAACATAGCCTCATACAAGCCAATTCTGAGAAAAAGGGCTCTGTCCCAGCCAGAACCAGCACCCCACCTCAGCTCTGCCTCACATCTTGCTGAAGCGCTACCTTGTCCTTGGCACCAGCACCCCTACAGTGCCGGTTGTCTTGCAGTGCAGGCATTGCTGCTGGTGGTTGTGAATAAAGCTACAAGGAGAAATGTTTTGCGGACTGTTAATTATTTTGTTTAGTTGTTGCTGGTATCAAAGGCAAAGAGCTCTCTGGTGTGTTACCTCCTTCCTGTCAAGTTGGTGTTACGTTAATGTCTAGATATGACCACTGAAGAACTGTCATTAGTGGTTTGTTGCTTATTTGGGTTTTTTTGTTACATTAAATAACCCATTAATTATGTCATCTTTGCTTATTATATTAATAGTGCTAAGTTCAATTACTGTAACTTCATCTAAAGCACAAAAAATGCTCATCATAACATATGGTACAGTTACATGGTACCACTAAATCGATTTAATCTTATTAACACAATATACCTTTTTCTTAGACATTTTTCTTTGCTTTTCTACTGAGTCTAATCTCATCTTAGGTATAACTCACAGGAGGCTTTAGTAAAAGTTTCTGTAATTTCTATAAGAATTCAGTTTATTGTTTTTTTTTCAAGATTTCTCATCTTGCTAATTGTATGTTAAAATATACTGCCATTGTACAGTATTATAAGGGATTGATGTAACGGGTATTGTGTGTAGAAGTGGGCTGGCCTTCAATTTGCGATATGAATCACTTCATAGGAGGTAAACTTACTAGTGAATAATGGAAAAAAATCTTTAATTGCTCTAAGGTACATCTGTACACACTCTCAGTACCCAGAATAATTCAATCACAGTTTCTACTGTTGTAGAAATAATATATTTATTTTAGAATATAGTGATAATTAAATGGCAATTGCTAATGTTTCTGGGTAGGTGCTGGTACAGTATCAGCAGAAAATGCTGAGCATCATGTGAAGGAAAATCCCTACATGTGCTTTTTTGTTTCTTTTCTCATTTACAGTGGAAAATAATCAGAATGTGCAACTGTCTGGCAATGTTTGGGGGAGATATTTTCTTCACTCTGTTATAGAGAGAAATTAGAATAATCCATAACAAAAAAAAAATCTGAATTTCTGCCTCTGCCCCCTCCCCAACCCTGCCACTGCATGTCCCCATTGCTGGGCAGGAAGATACAGGTGTTGTTTTCACAAAAATTTGTCAAGACAGTTTTAAATGAAAACACTTTTATTTTTCTTACTGTCATTCAACACAAAGTGAATTTGTTGGCTTGGTCAATTTCCGGATGGGCAAATAGCCACTGTGTTTTTTTGAAACAATTCACAGCTGCTATCAGCCCTGAAGCCATGTTTTCAGAAGCTTCCTGGAGAGCAGCCCGAGCTCTTGTTGGGATACGTGCTAAACCAAGGCTGCCTCCAGAGCCGAGCCCTTTAGGTTTGCATCTTCATCGTTCAGATGAAGCAGCCTGAGAAAAACACTGATCCCATACATGAGACTTACTGTGCCCTCGCTGTCAGGAAAGTAAGAGTTTCTGTTGTGGTTTACTGGTGCTTTATCAGCAGGTGGGAAAGATATATGGCTCCTAAATCAACTTTGCATCCCAAATGCCATTGTGATTTGGCCAGCTAGATCAGGTGGAAAGATTTCCTTTGTGGCTGGGAATCTCTGTCAGATAACACCCGGAGCATGCAGTGTTAAAATATTTCTACTGAGGGGAGTTTTAGGTCTTGTTACAGTCAGTGTTCTAGTGATGCAAGTCCAAATGCTATCACCCATGATTTCCACATTTTCCATGATAAAGCATATAAAAATAAGCAGACCAGCTGCTCACGTGCTGTGGAAAGCTGGTTTCTGTATATTTGCCAAACACTGCCCGTATACCTTATGATTTAGGTTAAGGTGCCTGCAGCTCTTAGTGTTTGCTTCTAAAGGCTGTGTGCATTCAAAATACATATGAATATACTTCAAGTTAATTCATCAAGATTTAAAGTAATTCAAGTGTGAAATATTTCTCTGGAGGCACAGATGTGAGCAAGTCGCCAAAGCCAAGGAAAAGGGCAAATCAAATGCTTAGGTACACAGCATTATTTCACCTGCATTGAAATAAACCTGTTATTAGCAATGTTTTAAGCAAATGTTGTGTAACTGCTTGTGTTCCTTCAGTCATTGCTGGCTTGACCTTTCAAAATACATCTCTCTGTTTCAGTTTACTTTTATATGAAGGGATAGTAATATCCAATAATCAGTACCAAAGCATCAGCCAGGTGACCGGTACTGCAGTTCTCTGCTAATGTGGCTTATATTTGTATGTGGCAGTACAAGGGGAGCTGTTCCCCCAACTGCCCTTATGAGTGTGAGTAGCATGTGTGATTTATATGAACTATTTGTGTCTAAAGTGTAAAAGCGTTTGATAGGACTTATTTAATTTCTTTGCAAAAATACTGTTTAAAGTGGATGGTTCAATGGCTAAGAAAAAATCTGTGGATATCAGTATCTGGGCTGTGACAGTAATTCTTCTTGAACTTAGAGACATGCACCATTAGTGGTCTGAACAGTGAGGTTGTCTTTGGCTTTTTTTGTTGCGTCATGCAAGGGAGATCTTGTTCTACTCAACATGGCAAACTTCACCTGGGAATAATTAAACCTCAGCTCTGTTAAACAATTTGAGTTTTACTCAAAGGCACAGGAGCAAGCAGGTGATAATCTGCAGAAATGATGTAAAATAACTTCTGTCATGCCTTAGTCATTCTTCTGACTTAGTTTGACTTCAAAGGTAGCTTTGTATGTGGGCTGTGAAACACTTGGCCTAGTACCAACCATAACAAGCACAAAACTCTGTTAGTACATTCACTTCATACTTTTGCCAGAATCCATTAAAACACTGAGATAACTTTCTGTATGTGCTTCATAACCTGCTTATGGCACTTCACTGGATGTTATCCATTAACATTGCCAGGTATTATTACAAAAAATCAAAAGGCGTTTCACCATTTGTAGCTCAACATTGAGGGTCAGCGTCCTAGAATCTGAGCGTCTAGGCTGTGGCAGTATTGAAGTTACATGTGGGCTCTCCTAGATAGTGTCCTGGTGAGTATTTTGTTGCTATTGATCAGGAGGCCTAGGTTATTCAGCATAAGAGATGAAGAGAGATGATAATTAATGAATGAGTTGAACATTCAGTACGTACATTTCTTAGAATTTGGTGAGAAAAGTGAAAAAGTGATTTTTCTGTTACCAACAGTGAAGTATCCTTATTTCTGTGGCTGACTGGGAAGCAGAAAGCAGCCATATATGGGCTGAAATTCTCCGAAGAATGTGCAATAAATAGATAGTTCAGAAGAAGGCTCTGCAGGGTCTCACGAGCACAGCAGTTTGGGAGGGAGAGGGGTTTATTTCCAGCTCAAGGAATAGTTAGCGCTACAGGACTTGTTTATTTACTGTGGAGAAAAGACGAAGAGGCACAAGTTCTAAAATAATAAATTCTGTCTTTGTGAAACAGTGTAGCGGTAAAATTGCGGTCACTGATTAAAGGGCGTTACCTTTCTGTTGGGAATTGCTGTTTGTTTTGGTAAGGTTTGGTTTGGGGGAAGGACAGTGACTTTTTGTTTCACATGTGGACCCCCTTGTGCCTGCTGACCTGGGTGCGGGGTGCAGTCGGCAGAATGGCAGACGCAGCCTGTGCCAGCCCCTGCTTTGCTCGGGGAGGTGGGCAGAGGTGGGTGCTGTGCAACTGACTCCTTTTGAGAGCTACTGACACCACATCTGCCTTGTGACAGGTTGGCAGGAGCAAGTGTGAGGTGACAGAAGCACAAACGCCCCGTGCACCCCATGGCATAGGGCTGTTTGGCATGGAGCTAACTCTGGTCAGGAGTTACTGCTGGGATTAGAGGTCAGCTGCAAAGCTGCAGGTCACCCATTTTGCTGCTTTCCCATAGCCATGGAAATCTGGGACTCTGTGGGGCAAGATGTCCAACCCTTGTGCTCTGAAACCTAAAAGTGTTACTGAATGTTGTGGCTGTATTCCAGATGTGTTTTGCTTGCAACAGCTGGAAGGGCAGACAGCAGCCTGGACAGAGCAAGGGCAGTAGCCAGGCAGCTGAGGACGCTGACTTTTGGAAAATGTGCAGCAATAGCCCAGTTGACAGTCGCCCAGGGACTAGGCTTGGAAATACTATAAAACCTGTAAGAAGACCAGATTTGCCATATCCTAGGGAGGTCTAAATGCAGACTGGACACAAGTGCCCTGAACAGCACTGACATCCTTGCGAGCCCTTCAGGGAAAGGCAGAGGAAATGCGGTCTCTCCTGCTTGCCTGTCTTGCGTACTATGTGGTCATCGTGAACAGATCATCAACCTTCTTTGTCAAGATCCCTCTGAGAATAATCCAGGTTTCCCTTCCTATCACTTCCTAGAAACTTTGCAAAAGGTAACAAGTGGTGAGGGGAAACTGCTGTTTTCATAGGTCCTGGAGAGGCTTAAACCGGCTCTGATGAATTCCTGTTGTAGTAGTTGTAATTGCTAAAAGAATTACTTGTATTTGCCTTGTTGCATCTGCTGTAATAGTTGTGGGTGGGTGGAGAATAAGGACATTCAACAGGAAGTAAGAAAATTAATGTGCTTTCAAAAATTTCCCTGTATTTTTTTTCTTTTTAAATTAAAGTTTTTAGGCAGAAGTAGTAAAATATGCTTCTGTATGAATGTCTGTGTTAATAACTTCTAAAATTTATTTTTCAAATCTAGATCATCGATAAGGAAATTAATCCCTTTGTGGACAAGTGGGAAGAAGAAGGTCAGTTCCCAGCACATAAAGTATTTAAAACCCTGGGACAGGCTGGATTCCTTGGTGTGGACAAGCCAACAGGTAGGAGAGTGTATAACTCCTCAGTCTTGATGTTGATGGTGATGAACTCGTTACATTATCTCAAATCACTTTTGTCCCAGGTGGGGCATGGTTTGGAATTCATTGTGAAGTTTACTTACATTCCTCAGTCACAGGTGTGCTAGTTACCAATTGTGCAAATAGAGAAACAGTGTCATGGAGTGTTCAAGTTGATATTCTCCTAATTATAAATGTGAAATATGGAGTAATCTAAATCTTCATTAAAGAAACCACAATTTGAAGGTATTGGAAGTGTTGTAAGATTTGGCCTATGATACTTCCTTAACCTGTAACCTCTGCATCATCATAATGTATTCTGTCTTGCCATTCGGAGGATGAGGTTTGTTGGGATTTTAGGCCATTATATCCTAGACTGTCTTTGAAATGCACTATTCCAGCCCAAAGAAGCATGTAAGAACAAGAAGCTGATGATACACACAGCAGACATATGTATATGATACATACAGAGCAAGTTTCATGTATACATATATAGATATATTGGTGAGGAAAAAAGTCAAGAATTCCAGAGGAGTAGGAGGTATTTCTGCTCTGCAGCTAAAATACATATTCCCCTATTGTTTTTGTTTGTATGTGATGTAATGTATACTTGTTTTCTTTTAAAATGCTACTGTTATGTGTTCCTTTCAGAATTCTCTGGTTTCTTTTGCCCCCATTTTATTATTCATGGTTAAAAAACCTCAAACAAAGCAAGTTTGCATTGGCAAACCTTTAGCAATTGTAGCAATTAGAGAAGCCTGAAGTAACAATGTTTGGGTGGTTAACTGCAAGTAATCCTCTACATGGAGCAGCTCACACAACCCCTAGCTACGCCACACCGCACACTTATATTGCTAAGAGACAGGGTTTGAACTGTGGAACAACTTATGGTTTTTTACCACTTTCAGAGGAAATTTTTCCTCTTGAAATGAACTTTCATATTCTTATACATTCCATCATGGAAGTTTTTTTCTGTAGCTGTTCAGCTGTTGGAGCTCGCAGAACTGTTTAGCTGTGATTGTCTGACAAATCCAATTAGGTCTGAGCTGGCATTTCTGTACAAAAATGCTGTCAGTTTGAGATTATACTTAAGATCTATTTAAAGGACAAATAGGATTACTGGGGGAGGGAGAAAACCACCTCTGCTTTCAGTTATTATTGTTTGATAGGCAGATTTGAAATGTGTCTCCGTGGGGTCTCCTTCACACTGCTAATATTCATGTTGGTTGTAATAATGGTGTGTTGCATTGCTGCCAGATTGTAGCCCCGTCTTGTTATACTCATCTCAGGACATGCAGAGGCCACGGCTGGGGTAAGGAACCTCAGGGCTGAGCATGCTGCACATAAAATGTTGTGGAGGTGGGAACTTTGTATAATGCTCACAGGATAGCCAGGACAAGAACTAACTGGAGTGAAATCTAGTGAAAAAGGGACTTGTGGAGGCAAAGGTGGGTGCAGGAGATTGCATGCACTGACTATGCTTGTCATACTCATGATTAAGAATATTTTAGCTTTGGCTTTGACACTTGTATATAGCTGTTAATCTAATTTGTTGGGCCTCTGCAGCTGCATTTTATAAAAGCTGTAAGAAACTGGATAAAATTCTCAGCAGGACATGGTCCATCTTCGTTCATCTTCTGGAGCAAGGTATTGCTGGTTACAGGAAACGCACCAGCTCCCTGGAAGATGCTGCCTTCGCAGCATTCATTTGTGCAGCAGAATGTTAGCAGATCCAGCTTTGCTCTGTAATCATATAATACCATCAGGTATACCCTGAAAGTCCTGAAACTTTCTTGTGATGGTAAGTGAAACCATCAGGTGTGTAGCAGTGCAGTCTCAACAGCAGGACTTCGGCAAAGCCTGAAGTTGTGTATCTTTTACACTTCTACATAGTGCTTTTGCTTGCTTTATGATTAGTGTGTACTGGTAGTAGAATTAAAAATAAAATTAAGAGATATACCTTTTATACCCTGCTCAGCCACTTCTATGATTTAACTCCTGTGTGCAGAGGAAGAGAGGTCTTGAGAGATCTGAGGAAGCCACGAGCAGTTGGGCGGGCATTTTGGAGGGATGCTGGGCAGGTCTGGAAAAGAGAGGTTAAACTGTTTTGAGGAGAGCAATTGTGGCACAGAACCGTGTGAGTAACAACCTGTCCTACTTTCTCTTTCCAGCACAAACCCAAACTATATTTATCATGTTGTAGCCCTTCAAACCCAGATCATAAAGCATTCTCTTCAAAGACAACTGCATTTTTCAAGTTAATTCACTTTAGTAGCAGCTGCAATTTTAAAATATAATTTTTCCTGATTTTTTTTCCTGAGATCGTTCTGTTAAGTACAGGCTTTTTTTTCCCTGTAGAATTAATTTTGAAGCTTTCTGATTTGGCAGAAACGGGTCACAAACTTGTTTTGCTTAGACAGAAGGAAACATCTGTTGGATTTCAGATTTGTTGAAACTGGGCTTTTTCCTGTGTAAACACTATTCCCTTTATGAACAATGAGCTGCTTAATAGGAGTCAAGTTTTTAAAAGAGCATGCCTCACATGTGTCCCTTATCACTGGAAACTTTCTCTGTGTGGAGAAGTGATTTGGGGCACTATTTGTATTGCAAAAGCTCCATCAATACCCACCATATGTAGTCGTGGGCTACAATTTTGTGAAGGTTTTTCCTGTATAATTTTTCACAGTTGTTTACCTATGTAGTGAGTATTGGCTATAGTACAGTAGCTCAGGGTGGTAGCTGGAGGGCTTCTGTAAAGACTGTGGGCAAGGCCCACATGCATCTGTAACTGGAGAATCCTTAAGATGATCAGTGGATTTAACAGACTACACTGTCTGGTCAGTCCTCTGCCAGAGAAAGAATCTTCTCTTTGAATAATTTCTCTGCTCTAGTATTATTTACATGACTCAATAATAGTGCATGCACTGGTTTTCCCTGGGAAAAAGTCTGTGGTGTTCTGTTATATTAGGGAATTCTCCCTTCTAATAAAATACATGCTGAAAAACTGAACATAATTTATGCATAGAAAGTGTATTTTTGCTGTATGCAAAATGTGTTTCACAGAATCACTCAGTTCAGCCTGAAGTACTTAGTCTGAGGGAAAAAAACAACATCTCCATATACTTTTTACTCTTCATTTATGTTTACTGTGTGTTTCTCCTTAAATTATAAAGTTTCTGGGCTATTGAGGTACTGACAGTCCCAAAATTAAGGGCAGAAAATATTAGGGTAGGCAGCAAAAATAATTTGAACAGTCTTGGTAGTTGGCCATTGTCTGAATTACTAAGTGAGCAAGGCATGCTCTTTGGTGTGTTTTTTTATGTACAGATTAGATGAGATATTAGAGTAAAAGCTGAAAAGATCTGTGTGGTTGTGTGTGATCTTACGGTTTATGAATCAAAGCCTTGGCTGTTGCTAATTTTTAGGATGTGTTGCCAAAGACACAGATTCGAAATGTACTGTTATATGTGGGCATATGCTGGCACAGATGATTAAAAGTTCTTTTTATCAGCTGATGCAAAAGTACATAAATCCTCCTGTAAAGGCTCAGAGAAAGCAAAGAGGAGGGAAGATAAAGGTTTGTAAGACAGCAGTGTCTGCTGTCCTGTATTTTCACATAGCATCACTGTGAGACATGAGCAATGATGATGACCACTGTGTATTTCAGTAGTGTTTTCACTGGAAGTCCTGTAGGAAAAATTGGCAGAATGTGTAAGTATGACAGGTATGTCCAAATAGTAGCCTTCATTTATTCTTGTCAAACACTTAGCAGTGCACTGGCAGAAAAATGTTCTTAAATATATTGGGAAAATCATGAAACTATGTGGTAAGACTTGTACGTGGATGGGAAAGTATAGTTTTATGCTGTCTCCTTCCCCTGCTGCTGGGATATATGCTGGATATGGGACTGCAGAAAGCAAGCAAGCAGTATGTTTTTGTCACTTGAGACAGATAAGCATCTGATAAAACAAAACAAATGTTTCAAATGATTGATTGCACTGCAGTTGGAAAATGATGCAATATCTTTCCTTAAGAAAGTCTGTTTATTGCAAGTGTCTGTGTGTTGAATGTGGGAATATAGATCTAGACTGTCCTCTAAGGTTATGGTTTTATTGGTTTTTTCACGAGTACACATTTCTCTTGTAAGACGAGAGCTTGTGAGAGTTTGGTAGTGGAGAGTCACTTGGAAAGAGTGTGTGAGATTCTTTCTTTTTTTTTCCTTTTTCCCTTTCTGTAGTACTAAGCCTTGTTATTATATGGAATGAGCAAAAGAAGGACCTAGGAGGAGCTGTGAATTGTGTCACTAGAAAGGGATTCACTAATTCAGGTGAAACAGGGTTTTATGGCCTCTAAGAGAGTAGGTGAAACAAACTTTTTCAGGCGTATCTATGGATAGAAGCTAAAAGGAATATATTTGTCAGAAGAGAATTCATTCGCACAAACCCATTTCTGTATGGCAGGAGTGGACCAGCTGCAATGCTTGTGCTTGGTTTAGTAGATTTAAGCATAGGCAGCTGGACTAATTGCTTGATCTTTTTCTCACTTACAAAGGAGCACAATAGCAGTTAATTAATTATAGTTGTCCTCTAGAAGTTTGTGAGAAAAGCCATGGTACCATGTTTTCAGTTACCAATGAGCCAGTAAATCAGCACTCTTAAATGTTTACCAGCTATGAGGTATACCTGGTTTGCAATCAAGAAATAATTTTGATAAGGCTCTAAAAAACATAGACCAAAATCAGTCATTGCTTTATTTGAATCATATTGATGACAAAATTAGTGATGGATGGCAGGGCTTTGGAGACCTTGATCAGATAAGTATAAGAAATTTCAGGTGCTTATCTGACCTTCTTAGTTTGGTGGATTGAATTGAAATCTCAGGAGAACAGGGTTCTGTGTGTGTACATATAAATTCTGTGTGGCTGAGACTTTTTTCCCCTCCCCTCTTGTGAAATGCTAACAATTCAGGTCCCGTCTAGCATTTTGCAAGTGCAGGATGAAATGCAATTGAAAATGGTAAGGGGGAGACAGTTTGTTTGCTGCATTTCACAGATCATCAGATATTTCTGATCAGATAAGGAAATGAACACTTGAGTTCGTCTTTGGCTTTTCTTGACTGTACATGACCTAGAAACGTGAGTGCTTCATTCTTTGTGGCTGCTTAGTAAGTGCAGCAGTACCTCTGGGAATAGCTTGTTCAGCTATTGACAGCGGTTTTGTAGAGACATGCAGCAAAGAACAGACTTACTGAAGGACATACAGTCTTTGTGGAAGAAATAATCTTCCTTTAAATGTGTTGTTGGTAGAGGGATCGGATTAGTTCCTGGGATTCTGCTTTTGAACTCGAGGTAAAGCAAATCCTCACACTTGTGACTTGTAATGCAGCAGTAACTCATCCAGTTCAGGTGTGCATGTACCAATACCTTAGGGCCATACTACGATTTTCTGGAATCTGGTACATGTACAACTGGTTGTTACAGGTTATGTCAAAATGGTATTGAGAAAGAAATTAAAAATGCTCTTTTCCTGGAAGAAGTCAGAACTATCTAACTAGGAACAAATGTTCAGCTACGTACATGCAATTCAGCACTTAAGCTCTTTGACACACAGCGCTCTCATGGTGTGTCTGCTGTGCCAAATTCACTTCTGTGTATCACAGGCTTTGCATAAACTGGCAGATCCACATCATGAAGCTGACTAGGAGCACTTAGTCTCCTTTTGTAGGTAAGAGACAGTTGCAAAGCAGCTGTCGTCGTTCCGTCCCGGTTCTGCACTATGTGCAGGGTTGTGCTCCAACTGGTGCAAGAGAGTCCATCCTTCTGTCTTGTACTTGGCTTTAGGCTAAGTGTGCACCAACTTGAGTGCTTTATATGAGGCTTGTTGATGAGGTCTCAAGGTTGTACAAAGCTGTATGGACTCACATATAAAGTATGTGTCTGTAGGGGAACGCAGTCCGGAAAAGCCAGGGAGGGAAAAGTAAAGGTACAGTTCTGACGTTGTTGGAAGGTCACACTGAAATGGAGCGTCAGAATGAGAACCTTGTTTTCCAGAATCCAAACTGTGGTCGTATCTACTGCCTAACTGGTTATGCCATTTTTATGTACTAATGCCTCAAGCTTTAGGACAGATGAATCTCATCACTAGCTAGAGTTTTCTCGCTAATGCTGAAGTTGCAACAATAATAGTTTCCTTACTTCTGTAGAAACACGAGAGGAGGATCTGCACCCTGCTTTGAGGTCCAGGTGCTGAATCAGGAGCCAGAGATAACCTGTGGGAAAGAACTAACTTGTCTAGTTGGCACTGAACTGGGCCAAAAGCCGGATGGTATTTCTCAACATAACATCATGACAAAACACCAGAAGAAGCAATCAAGACTCTTATAGTATCTTGTGATCATTTCTTTGGAGGCTGATCTGTTTCAGCAGCTGTGCACCTAACACTGTTAGATTGAGTGGAATACTTAACTTTAGTGACTTCTGTGTTCCGTGGTTGTGTGAGGTATTCTTGTTTTTGTTTTCCTCCTGTTCCCGTGCTTCTGAAGGTCTCTGTATGTAACTTGAGTTTTGTAGAAAATGGTTGTGTTTGGGGGGTTTTGAAGAGCCAAATCTGCTAAAAATCTGGTGTTCTTAATTTTAGAACTGTGAATAAGAAAGTAGTGCACACTAAAAAGAATAGCTGAATAAATTAAAAAAATATGAAATATTATAACATCTGAGAAGAATATATGGGTTGAGACATTATCAAGAAAGACATACTGTTTGGGAGTTTCCATTAAAGGAGTTGAGTTTATCCTTCTGTGGATCAAATGTCAAGACTGACTCTTGAGAAAGCTTGGGCCAATTAATGAGTTTATGCTAAAATAACTTTGGTATTATAAGTCTCTATAATTTACACATAACTGTCTTTTCCCAGTTTCAAAAGTTTGTTGCTAGGTTCTTGACATCTGTCGTATACCTGGATGGCATAATCTGGAAGCTTTCTGAAAGGTATAAATGCACCTTTTATGCTGAGACATGTCAGTACACAGGTGTGGTGAGCATGGAAAAATTATCTTTGTGAAATGTAGGCTTGATTCACTTTTATCCACTCACTATTGCATTATTAACTGCTGGGAGTGAAGGCTGATTTCTTTCCTGGGGCTAAAATGGGCAAAAATATTGTGGAACAGTCATTCTGAAGTTGACAGGAGAAATATCTGAAGAGCTGTGGACTTGTCAACACTCGCAGATGCCATAGGTCGATAACCAAATCACAAACTTTGAATGACATCTGGCTTGAAGAGAGAAGTAACAAGATTGCAGTAAAATTGTGTTGTTTTTAGGGAAGTGTTTCTGTTCCCAGCATTTGAGCAAGGTAAGAAGCTGGTCTCTAGGCTGTGCAAACCTGAGCATGTGTAGCTGAATAAGAAGAAATGAAAGGGGCGGGAAAAAGACAAGGAATGTGTTTAGTTCTGGTTCTATTCTGATCTAACATTTCTAATCCCTAGTGACCCAGTTCATGCAAAACCATAAGCATCATTAATAACCTAATCCCTGGAGATCTTGTGTAAGCCCTTAGTCACTCCAGCATCTGTAAGGAGGTTTAGAAGTCCCTGTGCCAGCGAAGTGCCTTTTCATGCAAGTGAAAAACAGGTCTTAGCAATATCTTTCTCCTTTGCTGACAGGTGGCTAACACTGCAGCCACCTTTGTGAATCTTGTTGTTACCCTTGCAACACGAGTGTAGGGCTTTCCCTCCCATGAACTGGACTCCTGGGGGATAGCGCTACTGCTTTTTGGCATTTATCCCAGAAAGGAGGACAGGCAGAGGCACGGACGCAGTATTTGTTAATCTGCATGTGACAGGCAACTTGTTTACAGGATAAGTAACACATACAACATACACAGCTTTGTATGCTACATGGTAAGAAAAAGCTGTCAGCAAAGGGTAGCAATATAAGGAATTTGTCTCTTTGGGTCTACTTAGGTAGGGTTAGAGCTGGCCATTTGTGGCTTTCTCATTGGATGGACATGAACGAGTGAGGTAAAGATGCACAGAACCGAAACTGCAGTGCTTTAATTTTATTTTTTAATTTTAATTATTTATTTTATATAATTATATAATTAATTATATAGAATTATATAATTATTATTAAAATATTTAATTTTAATTTAACAATGCTGCTGTATTGTGTGGAATAGGTATCGCCATTTCCCAACAAACCCAGAAGTTTACTATATCTAGTTATGTGACATGGGGTTCATGTTTATACTGCTTTTGGGTCTGCTTTGATTTCATTGTTTACCCTTGTGTCATAGTGGTACGCACATCAAAGACTGCATGATATGCTCTGGTAAGTGAAGTAGTTGTGGCTGTGCACTGGTTGCCACTTGATGTCAGGTACTCACACATCAGCTGTTTTTTTCATATGTCGTCTATAATGTCCATGGAGAACAGCACAAACATTGTAATTTACACAAACTGTAATCCAATAGAGAGAGGACATTGATAAGATATGATGAATTAATAGCTATTTTTCCTAGAATTTTGAATGAAAGCGAAGGAAATTATTTTGCTCAAGTTTTTCAGATTTTCCTTTCGTGTGCATCACTTAGGATGAAAAAATATTATAAGCAAATGTGCCTTTTTGAAGCTGCTGGGGGATTGGTTTTTTGGGGTTTGGTGGGGTTTTTTTGTTTGTTTGATTGGGGGTTTGGTTTGGTTTGAAGTCCACCTGAGGTAAGATGCTCTCTGCAGACTAGCATCAACTTACTGGAAATTTTATGTAGTAGTCTCCGTGGGTTTTGTTTATCCGGTCTCCTACATTTTTTGAAGGATGATGCAGAGATCATCTTTAAGTAGAAATGCACACAGTTAACATTCAGGGTAAACTGTACCAGGTGTCACTGCAGTCTCCATGGGGAATGGGTGCAAAATGAGATGTAAAAAGGAAGGATGGGAAAATACCACAACCCTGAGGCTCTGTGAAACAGTATCAGCCTTTAGGGGTGGCAGGAGCACTGAGCAGGACTGGCGTGCAGAGTTTGTTGCAGTCCTGCCTCTGTGGTGTGGTGCCATCTCAGTAGCCATCTCATTTATTTTGCAGCTGACCTTGTTGGTGGAGACATTGAGACACGTCAGAAGTTTTGTGGGGCAGAGGCTGGGGAGGGGCATGGGATAATGGGTTTCAGGAGGAGACAGGGGGAAGAAGCCATGAGAGGGTGTGAAGATCTGTTTAACACTTCTATTCCAGGTGTGTTTCATTTTGTGCTGTCATTTCAAAGTCATGATCATCTGGACGCAATACAGCTTCGCCCTGTTCAAAGGGAAGAAAACAGAAAATAGGAAAAGTCTGTGCCAGTTTAAAAGAAATTATGAAAAGGAAGTTTAAATTAAAACATTTTTTTAATTATTTTCTCTCTGTTCACTCAGGAAATCTTTTAAATACCTTAATTTTTGAGTTGTTTTTCAGTAACATAAAGAGTTTGGAGCCTTTTTGGAATGCAGAGAGTTGAAAAGTATTTGAAGCGTTGGCCAACTGTGAAGGACAGTGTGATAAGGAAACATACACTGACATTTCATACCACTTTGCCATTTTACAGAATCAGATTTTGAAATTGGACATCAGTGTCAAATATTTATTTGTTTTTATTTTGTTTTGCTTCTCAAGCAGATGCGTGGGAGATGATTTGGGGCAGACTAAGCGTTTCTTGCAGGACTGGTATTTCCTGAAGAGCGTGCCTGTTTGTTACCTTTCTGCCTTTCCTGGCACAGCCCAGGAGAGCTGTTTCCTAGTCATCTCTAGTGCAATAGCTTTTGTTTCCCATAAGACCACAAACCCTCTCTGTGGTGTTGTCTGCTCTGGGAAATGTCTTCAGTGCTGGAAAACAGGAGCCAGGAACACAGCGTGGCTCTGGAGGAGGGCAGGGACATTCTTAGCGTAGGACCTTTGAAACGCTATGACCTGTGTATGCACACTTTCCTCGAGCCTATGAAGCTGGCAGAGTATGTGCACTTGCTCAGAACCTCAAGCATTTATGAACTAGCTTCACTTGTACAGCTGAATGGGGAAACAAAGGATGGAAATCATGGGAAATTTCCTTGAACGAGCATCAGAGGGGCAGGTATTTGAGTTTTTTATGGC
This sequence comes from Falco punctatus, assembly GCF_963210335.1. Lineage (NCBI taxonomy): Eukaryota > Metazoa > Chordata > Aves > Falconiformes > Falconidae > Falco > Falco punctatus. The sequence continues at coordinate 77,049,158 of NC_137583.1, forward strand.
ATCATTAAGTGGTTTAAAAATCTCTGAAGGTGACTTCTCTCAGCATTTCTTCTGCTTCCTATTCTGTACATTGGAGGAGATGAATGACACTGTTATGCTCACCTCCGCTTTATTATTCAAGAACTGGGATCTTTCAGTGGAGTGGAAGATCAGTGAATAATAAGGAATTTTTTTTTTCTTTTTACATGATGTATAACCTGTGGAATTCATCCCACAGAAATCACAAGAAGCACAGTTTAATAGGAAACCAGAAGCTATTATGCTTTTATAGATGGTGGGACCATCCATAGCGTACTTCAGAGAGAGTAATTGTATTTCTGATCATCAGCTGGTGGATGCACCATTTCACAGTTTCATATACTCTGCGGCCTCTACTGGCTCACTGATACCCCTCTGAATAGCACATCTAGCACTGCTCTGTGTGCTGACGTCGAAGTCTGGCATGGGTAAAGGAGCATGTAGGTGGATAGTAGCAAGTAGGCGGATCAGAGCTTTAGTCCCAGCCAGAGGTTGTAGTTTTATGCCAGAAATCTGGACTTTATCTCATGACATTAGTAATGCTCTGGACTGAGATGTGGTATAGAATGATAGTCATCTCACCCTGCTTGAGAGCAGAGTTCAGCCTTTGGTTATGCCAGACGCTGCCTGGGGGTGGTTTGTGCTTTTCTGGATGGAGTCTGGTGCTTCACTGAGATGCCTGGTGCTGTGGTTGGACAGCATGGGTACCACTGTGTAGCTGGGGAGGATGGCACACATCCCTGAAGAGCTCTGGAGGAAGCCAGTCTTCTTGACTGAAACGTTTCTCTTCACTTGTTGACCCATGGGGAGCTTTGCAGCTGCAGGGCTAATGATAGAGAGGGTTGAGTGCTTTTACCTGCTTGAGAGCTATGTGGTGAGCCCTGTACAAGGACACCCTGTCAGAGCCTTCTCCACATGCTGGTGGAGCACCAGAGAGAAGATGACATCAGGCTGCAGCCAGCTGGTCCAGAGCTGCTAGGGGTTCAGGTGGAGTATGGCAGAGCCAGGGCTCGTGTGGAAAGAAAATAATCATCTGGGGAACTACTTCTAGCAGGAAGAGATTCACTCCAGGCTCAATTTGGCCAGGAAAGAAAAGCTCAAGTAATTAAAAAAAAAAAAAAAAAAACCAACCCAAAAAACAAACCACAATGGATATTTCAACTTTTTCAGGAACCTCCCCCAGCCCAAGAGAGGAAGCTTTTAATTTTTGCATTTCTCTCCTTCTTCATATATTGGAATGGTTATGATCACATTTTTTACAGGTCATTACTATCCATCTTTTTTTTCTAAATCTTACCAGTTGTTTTCAGCCACCTCTGTCACTCATGTTTTCCCACTGAGCCTCTTAACTCTTTCTTCTTCCATTTTTTCCTCTCTTAAGAGGATTCAGGCGGGTCCTCATGCTACTTCTCTAACTACTGCTATTTGCCGTTTCTTCTGATTTAACTTTGGAAGGACTGAGGGATAACAAAAGTATTTTGTGACAAACTAATAAAATTCTGCATGTAAGGGGAAGAAAAATCATCTTTTATAGTCATATATTCTTGGCATTACTAAAGACCTTAAGGTCCTGAAGGCTGAGAAAACTGAGGCTTTTTTTATCATCTACTTGCTGGAGATTTTTCTTCGAAGCCAGTGCCATTTAAGAGAAATTTAGACAGATTGACTTTGCTTTGTGGAGAAAGCTTATTAAAGATTACATTGCATATTCTTTTCCTTGAGCTAGTAACATGCTGCGTTTCCTTTACTTGGTCTTTAGTTTGTTCTTGCTCAATAACCTTTTCAGTTTTATTTCGGAAGATAAATAGTATAACATACTCCTTCGACACTCTTAATAGGGATTTGCTTTCCAGTTCTCTCTTCTCATAGCCGTTAGCTAACTGTGTTAGCAGTTCAGGCTAAATACTGATGTTGTGGAAATCTTATGTTTACAAACCAAAACAAAAAGCCTCTGAGTCCATTTTACTAGCTTTTTGAAAGGCTTTGTTTGTTTGTTTTAGATAGAACGCTGAGGGTTTCCCCCCCTTTTCTTCTGAGGAAAGCAGCACGGGACCGATTTGCACTTCTTTGCTGATGGAAAGCAGCTGTTAGCTGAGCTTGTCACTCACAGCGACTCAGGAAATTCTTTCCAGTGTGTCCAGATGCTTCCTGTGCACAAGGCTGGTGTCATACTTGGCATGCAATTAAAAAAAGAAAAATCACACTCAGATTGCTTTTTATTTTGCTTTTAGCCAGGTCCTCTGGCACCATAGAGGGAGAAGAGGCTTGCTGGTGACACTGTGCTTGGGGTTGTTTGGAAGACCAAAAAGAAACCATGTAAAATGTAATTTTACATAATTTTACGAAACAAAAATACATATTTTTTTTTCTTAGCTGTTGAACGCCTCCCATGGCTTTCTTGTCCATGCCACGTGTGTGCTGTCCTCCTGGAAGTAACAGACTAATTCATATTCTGCCCATGTCAGGTTCTGCATTGCCAAAAAAATATTTATGGCAGCTGATGCTTGTAGCAGTGCTGCATTTCTGAGGAGGAGGAGATGTTGGCATCTTTGCATTCTGTGAGAAGTTTGAGCTGACCGCGAAACATCCTCTAACCCCTTTGTAGGTTGTATTACTCTTTACGTGCCTTTGCATGAGAAAAGTTGTGTAAACCGTACATCCTGGTTGTGCTTGTAGAACCTGTGGGCTGGTGGACCTGTAAAAGAAACGATGATGCATTTGCTACCTTTGGACAGGTCTCTCCTGAACTCCTGGTCCCCACACTATTGAGATGTCTGGATAAACCACATTCTCTCACAAGTAAAAGCCGTTTCCTATCCTTTCTCCTTATCTTCTTCCAAACACAGTGCTGGGAATCCTGTCCTCTGTCTCTGCCCGAGTCATATCTGGATGTCATCAAGTCCCATAGTCCCAGAGGAGGATGTGGAGAGAGGGGAATACAAGAGGAAACAGATACCAGGACGAAAATTCTTTAAGTAGGAATCACTTCAACAGGAAATGGCCTGCTCCTTCCAGCAAACTTGTTTTGTAACTATTTTCAAGATGCTAATTTAATTTTATTCCAGTTTTGAATTTATTTCTTGCTACTAAGAATCCAGTTTCTTCTCTCTTAGAAGAGAGATGTGTATTATGGTCTTTGAAAACTTTGCATGCTATTATTGATCATCAACTTTGAGTCACAAGCAGATCTTTAATATACAAAAAAGGGTGTTCTGAGTTCTTGGTGGTGCTTCAAACTGAAGGAACCCTCAGTTTTGGAGATGCCCAGTGAACATGCTTGTGCAACTGGTGTGCAGAAGAACTGATGTTGCCCTTAGACTCCCTGCACTGTGTAACCTCTAAGCAGCTCCAGGGATTTCAGAATTGTACCTGTCTGTGATAGAGCAGAACCTGGTCATTGTGTGGTTTCTGTGGTGCTGCCCTCTGAATTGGGGAAAGGAGGGAAAATGCAAGTTTTCTGTTTGGAAACAAGAGAAACAGGGTGGAACAAAATGAATCAGACTTTCTCTGAGGGTATTTTTCAGGCAGTTTACCTATATGTCTGAAACATAGAGCATGTAAATGTAGAGAATTACAAAATCTTCCAACTCTGATCTTGCTGAGGCTTTAACAGGTTTTAGTTGCTCCCAGGTTTAAGGCAAGTGACTTCAAAATGTCTAAGATTCTAAAACTAAAATATGAGGTTATTAACAATGCAGATTTTTACTGTTGCAGTGACCGTTATCTAGATCTATAGCACAGTGTGGTTTCTACAAGGAAAATTGTGAAGCAAAGTGTGGAGGGTGGAGGGGAAGGACATGCTATGTTGTACCTTGTGCAGTGATGGGGAATCAGGAGGCAGCATCAGGTCTTCCATCCTGCTTCCAGGCTGTCCAGGGCTCATGCTGAGTACTGTTGATGCAGGCTTTAAAATGTTCTGCCTGGATTTGGGTCAAATTGTCCCTTGGTGTGTTGTGAATAATCTTCCACTGATGGATTTAGTGAGAAGAAACTGCATAGGGAGTGAGTATGTTGGCATGACTAGTAGTTTTGGGGGGTGAACCTGCCCCCTTGCCTGCCACTCCAGCAAGTGCCATAACAGGTTCATCTCCATCCATGAAAGATGGAGAAAACCTCCAGTAGAAACTTTTGGTGTTCTACTGTGTGGAGATGGAGCAGCACCTGTGAAGGGTGGTAATCTCTAGCTACCATCATCCTCTTTGCTGTCTTTTGAATGAAGACACTGATAGTGGTTAAAGGAAAAAATGAGCTGATATTTTAAAATAATTTTCCTTTCCTTTCAGTATTTCATTGATTCAATGGGTAGTAGTGAGCTGTGTTCTGTAAATGTCTCCACAGGCTGAATGATCTAATTTTCCATGTGGGAGTACGGCATAAACTTCAGAACACAAAAGATTGCATGAAAAGGTGGCATTAATTATACAAAATTATCATCAGAAGGTAGATTATTATACAGAACATTCTTTTTGACATTGTGAAACAGGTTTCAATTTAATATTAAGTTTAATCTGACAACACTTGGAAATAACCACAAAGCTCTGCAGTTTAATTTCTGGTAAGGGAATATCCTTAAAGGTAGTTATTGGAGCATACTAACAGTTTTTTGGGTAAAAGGAATTTAAGTACACATTCTGCTGAATAATAATAAAGAAGGGCTTGACTGAAATCAGTAATTTTTGGTGGCAGCATAGCTTGGTGAGTAACAGTGAAATGGGACAATACCCAAATTCTTCTCTGAGTCCCAAATGTTTACTAGCTGCAAAGCATGAGGGCAGCCCTGCAGAGAAGGGCTTGAGGGCACTGGGGGATGAAAAGCCAGACATGAGCCAGCAATGTGCACTCACTTTGAGCCCAGAAAGCCAACTGTACCCTGGGCCACATCAAAAGAAGCGTGGCCAGCAGGTCAGTGGAGGTGGTTCTGCCCCCCTACTCCATGCTGGTGGGGCCCCACCTGCAGCGCTGCATCCAGCTCTGGGTCCCCAGCACAGGGAAGACACAGACCTGTTGGAGCGGGTCCAGAGGAGGGTCACGGAGATGATCAGAGGGCTGGAGCATCTCTCCTGTGAGGACAGACTGAGAGAATTTGGTTTGGTCAGCCTGGAGAGGAGAAGGTTCTGGGGACACCTTACTGCAGCCTGTCAGTACTTAAAGTGGGCTTGTAAGAAAGATGGGGACAGAATTTTTAGTAGAGCCTGTAGTGATAGGACAGGGGGTAATGGTTTTACAGTAAAGGAGAGTAAATTCAGACTAAATATAAGGAAGAAACTTTTTACAATGAAGGTGGTGAAACACTGGCACAGGTTGCCCAGAGAGGTGGTAGATGCCCCATCCTTAGGAACATTCAGTGCCAGGTTGGACGGGGCTCTGAGCAGCCTGATTTAATTGAAGATGTCCCTGCCCATTGCAGGGGGCTTGGACCAGATGACTTTAAAAGATCCCTTCCAACCCAAACCATTCTATGATTCCAAGTAGTTAATGTCATGGAAATGCAAATGTCAGTCCATTTTTTTGCAAACTTTTATGTTTACATTTAGTATTGCTTAAAAAGAAAGAGGAAAATTAATACAGCAAATAAGAGGAGAAATCAAAATATGATGTAGATAGCAGACACCAATTTGTCTGTGGCCACAGTTGAAAAATGCGCAGTGAAACAGAGTGGTGAGGTAAGGCTCATGTTTTGCAATTATCCCTGGCTTTGGAGCTGCACAAGCCCTTACATGATTCCTTTTTATCTCTATGTATGCCAGGGGAACACTGGCTTTTTTTAAAAGGCAGAAAAAAACAACTTAAGAGCTACACTTACAGGGTTATGAAAGTGGGATGGAAGCTCTCACATGGTCATAAATATTTTTGCTTGTGTCTGGAGGCCACCATGGTAAGCAGGGCCCGTGATGCTGGGTGGCTGGTAGGTGCCTGCCCCGAGCTCGTTTCTGGCCTGAGCCAGATGCCAGGAGGAGGCATCGCAGCTGGCAGCTGAAATGCAGAGGTGGCAAAGGCAGTCTGGAGCAAAGCCAGAAACTGGACCGTAATTTTAGGAGTCTGGGTAGCTGCAATGAATGTGGGAAACCAGAGATTCCTGGTCAGGATGGTTTGTGTGGAAAATCTTGGGGGAATGACTAGTCCAAGGCTTGAAAGACCCCAGCAGGCAAACCTTGCAGAGAAGTGCTTGCCTTCAGCATCTCCCTACATACCCACTCAGCTTCCCTCTCCCTCCCTATTTTTGCCTGTGATGTTTTTCAGTCGAGCTATTTCTGTTGTGAGAGTGTTTAATTTCAGAAATATGGGGAATGTTTTTGAAACATACTAGAAAATGATCTTGCTGTTCAGACATCAGGGTGTGAAATCACTTGGCAGGGGTGTTTTTATTTCAGCTGACCCTGGAGAATCTGAAGGATGCCACAAATGCATATTTAATAGTTAGCTGCAATTTTGCTCATGAGTAAATGAGTAAAATGAGCATCATTTAGGGCAAAAAAATGGCTCAATGATATGAAATCATTCTAAAGGACACGGCCAGATGAAAATACCCATGTTTGTTCAACACAGGCTTTGAACTGATCATGTTTGTGAAGATGGGCAATAAAAACCAGAATAAAAATATTGCCTTATTATTTTTTGTGGGTTGTGTGTGTCACAACTTACTCTGCAAAGGACCAAGCTGGAGGGATTACAGTTAAGCTTGTTTTCAGGAAGATACTCTGTGAAGACCATATGCCAACGTTGTATCTTGCTCTTGCAATACTGCTTTGAACAGTCGGGCTATCTCGGATAATGGGATATAGTGTCCATATTGCTTACCGGTGCCTTTCCAACTGTTTAGGGGCAAATATCACCTTTATTTAAATAACCTATGTGGTTATTTATATATAGAAATATATATAATATTTTTATATATATAAGTTAAAGCCTGGGTGTTGGTTATTGTCTTTTTTTCCTATTGGGTATCAATGAGAGTCGGGCACATATTTGCAATATTAGTTTTTTGAAAATTGAGATTGTAATGAGAAAAAGGATTTTTCCTTTTTCAGAAAGAATTCATTTGCTTTTATTCTTCCAAGAGTGAGAAATTCAGAAAGAATTCAGAAAGAAAGAATTCAGAAAGAATGATCCTGACGCTGGTCGTGTAATGAGATTATGCAACGGCAGTAGTCCGAACCTCGTGAGAAGGACGATTAATAGATAACCTGATACCTGAAACTGGTACTATGAGAGTTGATTTAGGTACTATGGCCTGTTACTATTAATATTATGTATTAAGGCACTTCGTATTCTGGAAAAAGTTTGGTGTATGCTTCCTCTTTGCTTATTTTCTTGGGGCATCTTTCCTTATTGGTTTCTAATAAAGCCTTTGAGCTTCCTTGAACCACGTAACCAGATCAGTTGGTCTGCCCTGTTTCACTGCTGTAGATCTCTATGACTATGCTGGTGCAATGCAGAGCAAGGGGAAGGTGAGACAGGCGGCTAGTCCTGCTCGCACTGATTTTAAAGGCAGAATCCTTACTGACTTTAATAAACCCTGGATTAAAGTGCAGGAACTGCCACCTGTGACTTCTCTGTAACCAAGGGAAGCTCCCCGAGCCACCAGTGGGTGTGCCAGCTCTGGGGCTGGGCAGATGTCACCGTGCCCCTTTCTTGTCCAGAACAGCTTTTAAAGTTTGGGCAGAGGTTTAGCTGTGATAGAGTAACACTGATGCCACCTGGGCTGCAGCAGGGGTCCTTGGAAGCAAGGGGGGCACTGAAAGTTGTGGTCATGAGGCTGTGGTGTGTTTTAAGCTGGTTTCCTAAAAAAAGGCCCTAATGTTATTAAGTAAGTTTCCTTTAATACTTGCAGATGTTACCAAGCTTAGCCAGATTAATTCAAGGTCCCAGAGTTAACCAGTTCCTGCGTGTCTGAGAAAGTCATTAATGGGTGAGAGGAATGAGACAAGAACGAGTGCCACCAAGAAGGGCAAGGCGGTGGTGTGGGCTGAAGTTGTCTTCTCCCTTGGCCCCATACCTGCCTTACCCGCTCCCTTGGTACCAGCCTGAGCAGCTGCCTTTGGTGTCACATACCCTGTGCGCTGGCTGCTGCCTGGGGGCCTGGGGTGGGCAGCTGGTGGTGCGGAGCCTCGAGGAGCACAGGACAGTGGGAGCAGGGCGCCTGGAGCTCTGCTTTTCAGACAGGATTTCCTTTGACATGATGGCAAAAGAAACCACAGTCTAATTCTTTTTCCTTTGCTGGGTCACCAGGCAGCATAATGATTATCACCGATGCCATCAGTATTTATAGAAAAAAAATAATCCATCCCAGCTTCCACTTTCACTGATGTTTTTTATCCTCCCTGTTTCTCTGCTTATTGTCAAATTACCTGTCTGATTCCTTTTTCATCATATGTACTCCTCAGTCTACACTTGTGGGCTACGCATATATTCAGATTATTGTGAGAAGAGTTATTGTGCTATTTTTGGAGGAGTGCTTTTTTACTATGTCTTGTGCACACTGGTAATAGAGTGTTTCTGTATTACTTTGAGGTGGTATATTACTGTTGTCAAATGTATTTTTTTTCTACATTAGTTACACAGTGAAGCTTTTTCGATATTTTAAAAAGGTTTTGCTGGTTTTTTTCTGAGGAAGTCTTTATAAAGCCATTTTCAGTAGCTGTGCTACTTTTCTACATATTTTACACAGCTTTAATATGCTAAAGAAAAATTAGGGATCAAGCAGAAGCTCACAGATCCAGCTAATGACTTTCAGTAAATGCCCTTTAATCCTTTGTGCATTGGGAGTGGGGCACAGAAAAACCTCTCCTGACGCTTATTTCCACGTACTGCTTCAATATTTAATTAGCATGACTTAGTCGCTGTAATTCTCATGAGTTTTGAAAAGGTTTGATTTGAAACTAATTGGACTAATGCACTGACTATTAATTACCCAAACCTTCAGCTATAGGAATGGTAGGAAATCGGTCCATGGGAAGACACTGGGTGCAGTTCTAGGTCAAGACTGAAGCTCAGGTGTGGCTGAGTAGAGCTAGGGATATCTCTCCAGCTTTCTGTGTACCCCTTTTTGTCATCTGCAGAGAGGGAGGGAGGGAGTGGCGTAACAGCCTTGATGCTGTGCTTGGCGTTTGTTCTACAAGGAGAACCAAGTAAGCCCCAAGCAGTCATCTTCGGTCACGTTGTCTGTAACATGAGTAGTAGTAGCAAGACTTTGCTGGCATGCGTACCCTTTGTATATACACGTGTGTCTAATATGTGTGTCTATAGATGTAGATGCATGTTAAGACACTTTGGAGGATCATAGGATGTCTCAAGTTGGAAGGGACCCATAAGGCTCACTGAGTCCAACTCCCTGCCCCTCACAGGACAGATTACCTAAAACTAAACCATGTGACTAAGCATCATCCAGATATACATACATTTTCCAGGCTTTAAAGAAGTATTAATGAACAATTTTTATTTTGCCATGAATTTTAAAGGGTGAAACAGTTGCATTGCATCATCTTTTTCCTGAGGCCCTTTCCTGACTGGGTTTATAGGTAGGTATGGGCGGTCCGTGGGGGAAGCCTTATTTCTTAGAGGATCAGTATGCTTTTCCTTTGGCTAGTAGACATATTGCTAGTTGGAGATGCTCATTTGTTAACCAGCAAGTGAAATTTCAACGAAGCATTACAAATTCCTAAGTTTTATATTCTCACTACCGGGCAGATGGACATTACTGTAAATTTGCAATTGTGTCATACTGAAATTTGAAAACTTGCCAGTTTGATTAAAGTGAGGAAGCTTGCTCATGCTTCATAACTCTTGTGATTTTGTGTAAGCACTTCTTAAGCAGTCTCAAATTGTCATGAAGAACATGCACCTGAGTCTCCTTGTCAGTTCAGAAAAGGTGTGGAGGCTCAGATCTCACTCTTGGAAGAATAAAAGCAAAATTATGCATGTTGGGTTTTTTTTTTTTTTAACATTTTCCAAAACAACGCTGTCTGGTTTTTCTGCTGATAGCTTGGTTCTCACCTGTGACTTTATTCCAAGGTCTTACATCTTGCTGAGCAGTTAGATGTGACTTGTTAGCAGTGGATTTGCAGGCATGTGAGTGTTGCTGCAGTGTGCTATGCAAATCTCACCTGGCTAGCTGTTCTTCCATGTGCCTGCAACTCCGCCAGGCAGCAAAAGGTATGGATGGCAGAGCAGGGAGCCTGCTGTCTGAGAAACTGCTCTGCTGCTGTGGGGTCAGGTCGCACAGCAATATGGGGATTAGGCTTTGCTGTCCAGCGTTTTGTTTGAATGGCAGCATGAACCCAGATTCTGCCCAGTTGAAACCAGTACAGAAGTTACTGTGATGGGAAAATATTAGCAAGACTTTTTTTTTTGCTGTGAATTTATGACTGTTCCTGGTATGGTGGCAACATGTATTTGCAAATGAGTTACTACTTGGAGAGGGGTACCCTGTATATTGGAGACTCAGCTACTGTAAATTGCAGTAATGCAGTGTGAGGGTTTGTTCTTCACACTGACATCGAACCTGTGGAGGCTTTCACCCTTGTCTCCCAACCTCCCATCTCAAGGAGGGGATGAAGGAAGCAGAGCTGTCTCATGAAATATATAGGAGATGAAGTGTAGCTGTTTTCATGTTTCTTGGAGGAGCTGGAGGCTGAATGACTGGACTCTGTAGCAGCAAGGGTGACTGCAGTTTCTGTCACCCTCCATATTTAGAAAAAGGAACAGTAAGATTGCTTGCTTGCAGTAAAATTGGCGTTGGATCTCCATGCATCAGCTGCCCCAAATCCCAAATAGCGGTTGAGGATATTCTCTATCTAGTGAAGTGTCTTTTAGCTAATTATCTGTATATAATCAGTATTATTTGTATATAGTATATATATGTATATGGTATACGTTATTGACTAGCAAAACTGTGGTTTATTTCTGTAAGAGCTTAGAAACAACAGAGCCCTTTTCCTGACATGTGCCATGTCTAGCAGCAATAAAAAGAACTTAGAACTGTTTTCAGTGTTTCAGCTCAGTTTAATTTCTTATGCTTCTTTTGTTTTTCCCAAATAAAAAAATTGGTAAACGACCTTTGATTTTACATGCTGCCAGAGACAAGTTAATATATATTTATATGTATATATGTTTTTATATAGTCTTATTTGGTCTGTGATCTAGATTTCAAACTTTTTTAATAAACCATCTTTCTGTCAGCAAGACAGACATTTTTGAAAGCTGTTCATGTTTCACTGCTGGATGATGGACTGCTTCTGCCAGTAAAAGACCTAAGTTCAGTAAGTAGCACCAAACCATGTTCTGTCAGAAGTTTGCAGTTATCTTTTATGTAAGTGCAAGCAGAATTTGATCTTTTCTTTTTTTATATATAATTTTTTTCTTTTTCCTCTTTGCTACAAGGCATCTGTCTACCAGACATGTTGCAAGGGTCATCACTGTAATTACTAGTGAAAGTTCAAAAAAGAGAGAATTAACTTTTCCTGTGTTTCAGGGAATTTTCATCTACAACTCCTTGCCCAAACCTGAAATTAATTGCATATTTTACTAACATTGAAGATGGATTTGGAATGGGAGCTTTCAGCTGGGCATGTCTTGGCTTGAAAGTTTTTGGCAGACTAATAAGTTCAGGGAAGAAATGATGAAAGCTCAAAGGACTGATTTGTAGGAGCAATTAAAGAGCTCAGTAGTTGAGCTAGGGAGTGATTAAATGCATGCAATTACAATGTCTGTGTCAGGCATAAACAAGGAAAGGAGGAGTTGTTTAGGACAGTGGAAGAAAAGGAGAAATACAGCCTGGAAAACTACCAGCAATTAAAATCATGAGATTATACCACTTACCACCAAAAGTTGGAAACCTTACTGCTGGAGACATACCAGTTGTATTATGTGGGCAGGAAAAGGTATGCAGCTGGGACTCATTCTGCTGAAACTCATGGGATTCTTTAATTTCTTTGATTCTTTTATTCAGATTTAGTGGCAGGCAGGGGACTGCTTGAGCATGTCATCTGACTTTGGGTTTAGTATGGGTAATTAAGTTCCATGCAGTAATCAGCTGAGCAAATCCAGTACCTGTGGGTAAATCAGAGAAGCAGGTTTCAGCCTGTGGCCTATGGATCTCTGTAGATTATTTCCAAGATGAAAGCAAAAAGTTAATGGGGAGAGCAAACTTCTTGTCAGAAGGCTTGGATATTTACTGTAAAAAATGATTTCTCTGTTGAGGGGAAAAAAACCCCCAACAAAACAAAGGAAGGCAGTAAAGCTATTGCATATGATTTTGTATGCTTTAAAAGACATTAGATTTCAATTTTTGTAGAGGAATAGGCAGCACGCTATTTGGCAGAATTGTTATTGTGGTTAGTTATACTCACTGATGAAAATCTGTACCTTGTTTCAAGACTCAGTTTTGCTATTTTCAGCTTCTGGCTGTTGGTATTACCAACATTCTCCTGAATCATTACTTTGGTCATGGAGTTAAGGTGACACCAGGGAGACCAAAAACTAGCATAGGTGTGTCAAAAAGTAGCATACCAATTTAAGGTCGTTAACAAATACTTGAAGGAGCTGATACCAGGCCAGATCAGCAGGCATCTTTCATTTCTGGAGTCGGTATAAAGCAGGTAACCTCATACTGTGTGCTCTGGCTAATGTCACAGAAATTGCTTGTGCCTGATCCAGGCTGGATTTTTACTGTGATGGAGCTGCTAAAGCACTGGCCTAGTGTCAGTGGCTGGGGAGTCCTGGCTACTACTACTGTCCGTGATACTTTCTGTGTTAGGATGCTATCTAAGTTTTTGTGGTTTTTTCCAGATTCTTTTTTTAAACCACTGACTTAAATTAATTCTCTATATGTATTAATATATATATACACATATATATGTATATAAACTCAGAAAATGCTCTAAAGGTTTTACCTTTGAGATAAAAATGAAATATGACAGTTTAATGAGTCATTTCAAATCTAGTTTTCATAACTTAGTGTAGGAATGGCAGTAAGTCAAGAGAAAAAGATTAGGTCCTATGGTTAATATTAATACTTATATATGAAGTATATAAGCAGAAATTCAAGAAATTAATATTCTTTAATTTATATACGGACTACTTTATGTTTAATATGTATGCAGAGTTTCTTGGCTTTATTTCCTCATGTCCTCAAGTATTTATTGTTTAATCATCAGTGAGAGCATCTTTATAAATAAGGTACAGATATAAATAAGTGTCTTCAGTGAACAGTATCACAGTATGAATAATGAAAAGGGAATCACACTGGTATTGACAATAGGGTGTTTGTCTCCAGAATCTTCATAAATTTGTTCAGAGAAAGTGTTTATTGAACAATTCTGAACACGTTTGTAAGTTTGTTCTCTAGTAGCAAACAGGCAGAATGACCATCCATTTCTGACTGCAGATTATTTGCTATGAATATTTCAATCACATATATAACTTCAGATACAAATTCTCAGTAGTGAATTCTCTTGTGAATTTTTTTAATTACTTAAAAAAAAAAAAAAAGGTTTGCTCTGCTTCTGTATAAAAGAAACCTGGCTCATGGCATCATTGAAAATAATGAAAAATGTGAAATCATTTATCATGAAACTAATGAGAAAATAATCTCATCTGTAAACAGAAAAAGATAAACAAGAAAAACATCAGTCTTTAGTTTTCTTGTTACTCCCTCCAGACAGCTTGTTAAGCCACAGTGAAGTTGGAATGCATATGCAATGGAAGGACTTTTAAAGTAAATTTTGTGGAACAAACCACCACAATCGATGCGATTTTGTTCATGTCTCTTGTTATTCTGTCATCTAAAAGACCCAAGTAGGGTATTGAAAAGATAAATCTGAAACTTCCTATATAGAGTTATATGGGACAGGAAGTTTTTCATATACATCTAGTTTGATTTTGCATTATTCAGGCAGTCATTCTGTTGTGGTTAGTGACAGTCATTAAAGAGTACATGGCATGACTATTAGCATTACGAAAAGGGAATTTTTAAGTGGAAGCATACCTTCGTGCCACAAAGGTTCTTTGAAAGCTAAGGTAAGCATCACAAGTTCATTAAAAAAAAAAAAAAAAACACAACAAAACAAAGCCAACAATCTATCTGTCCTTCTAGGAACTGAAAGTGGGGACCCTCTGTGTTGTGCAGGGAGACAGAGTAACCACTGAAGTATACTGCAGAATAATGTAAACCAGTCTGCGGCTTTTTAGTACCAGCTGTTGCCTAACTCTTTCTGTTGCATTCAGGCGGGTGTGATTGTATAGCTGAGGGATGGGGAAACAGGCAGAGGCAAATTACACTTGGGCTGAACTAACAGCAGTGGTGCTGAAAGCAGAGTTCTGTGACAGCCACCGCTGCTCCCGGAGTCAGAAATTCTCCTCCAGCTGACTCCTGCTTGTAGAAGGGGCAGCGGTTCATCCTTACTTAGGGGATTATCTGTTATCTTCAAACCAGTCTCCACAGTGGGGTGAGGAAAATTACAGTCCCAGCTGGTAGAAGTCCCAAATCCATGCTTGGGATGGCAGTCTGTGCAGGGTTGCGTGCCCTCACCCTGCCGTTAGGTTTATCCTCTGTCTGCCATGGAGTGATATTTGTCTTAGACCAGACAAGGTTATGGGATGGCAATAAAAAAGCTTAGTCTATTAAAGCACGCAACTAGATGCCTGGCTGCAAAATTGGAAGTACAGAACAGATTTCTATTTTTTTAAATTCTCAGTTTAACTTAGCAAGAAGACCTCAGTGCTGTCTGTATCACCACTCTGGATGGTGGACACTGGCAACTTCTCTCCGCCTGAGGGCTGTTTTTCTCTGGAGGCCTCCAGCTTGCATCTTCCCCTGCTGGTGTTTGAGTGCCTCTGAGGTGCCCTGAGCGGTGCAGCTGGGCTGTGTTTCTCCGGGGTCTTCACCTGCCTCTCAAGCAGCCTTCTGTTACAGTTTGCTTTTACCAAGAGGAATCTCCAGTTAAAGCACATACCAAGTTGGTTGTGAGGATTTGTATTTCCTTCCAACCCTTGCTTCATTGAATTAGGTTTAAAAATAAAATACTTTTAAACTTCCTTCTCCTTTGTTTTGTGCAATGGAGAGCATCACTCTCCCCATCTGTCTGCTTTCCTTCCCCATGCACTTCCCTGAAATTACTCCTCTTACTGTGTTCCTTAACTAATTGCACTCTTCCCAGCTTCAGGCTTTTTTTTTTAACCTTTGACTTCTTCAAGATTGTGGCAAAATCCTATAATTTGTGTATCAAGAGACTTGCTCATTGTAACGCTGTTAGGTATCTTGCAGCATCTAACTCTGCCATAGAGACCATAAACAACACAATATTAGATTACAGGCAACGCATATTTTTCTAAATCACTTTGTCCTTCCATGCCATGCCTTTTACCAGTTTTGTGGATCCTTCTGTCATCATTAGGGGGAAAGGATTTTTTGTCTTTTTGCTAAGAGTAGTAAGGCCTTTTAAAGGAAAGTCTGTGGTATAATACTGTGGCTTTATTGCCTCAGTGGTCATTTCTTTTAAAGGCACACAAGATGCTGCTGTGCTTATGCAAGGAGGTGACAAAATGAAGGTAGATGAGTGGGTAAATGAGGGATAAGAGCTATGGGTGTTTGGCCCCTTTCTTTTGTGTGATGTTTTCTCAGCAGGACAGACCTGATACCCTGTGTATCTCCAAAGGGAAACCTGACCATCAAGAAATGGGGCAGCAGCGAGGTGGTGTGGGGCATGAGGGCTTTTTGCATAGTGATCTGCAGAGCACAGCGCTGTGGCTGACTGCAGTTGAGAAATATAGCTAGAGGTCAGATTAAAAAAAAAAAAGTGAGTCAACAGGGAGACATTAGGGATAAATAAATTCCAGTATTATTAGGTTTTATATAACCTTGTTGTTGCACATTCTCCGTTGCTGGCAGGCTAAACAGAGGTCCCCTGATCCAGCTGTAAAATATGTATGAATTTCTTTTGGGTTTTTCCATCTTTTCTGTGTTTGTAATCAATAAAACAATCAGATCAGCAGTGCCCATTCATTTTGCTAGGATATTCCAAAATCATCCTGAATGTGGCAAAGAAGATAAATCTCCACTAGCATAAGGAACAGAGCTGGGTGATGCACAGTGCCCATAGCTGGGTTTGCACTGATTAAAACCTTTCAACAAGGGAGAAATTAGGAAGCAGTTTCATCCCAGGTCAGGATGGAAAAAAAACCCAGAGGACAGGATTTGTCTGAAGACTTATCCTAGCTCTGGAAAGCCAGCATGGAAGGACAGACTGAGAAATGGAAAACAACTGGAATAAATAAATAAATAAATAAAATCATATCAAGATGTTGTTTGATTTATCCATACTCATCTCTGAATAAGAGCAACCATTTTCTTAAAGCCCTTCATTCCAATATAATAAAGTTTGGTATATTTTTTTTCTATTTTGCTCAAAGTTTTTCAGCCTAAAGACTAATTTTTTCTGGAAGCTGACAGGCTGCACACATCTTTTCAGCTTGCGGGGCTGGATTAAACAGGACTCCAGCAGTACTAACCACTCCAGCACAAAATCAGGAGCAAGCCAAATCTTGCAGAATGAATTGCAATTAATTTGCACATGGGAGATATTTTCTAGGGGTAAAATATTAGCCAGGGTAACCTCAGTCTGAGCAGCATAGTACCAAACACAGGAAATACTCTATAATGGTAGGTAATGGGGGTGTGTGTGTGTGTGTGTTTGTGGTTGATTTTTTTTTTTTTTTTTTCAGTTTATGGAAGTACTTCTAACACGTAAGAAGAATGTGCAATAAGGAAATGTATCTGATTCTTTTGTGTAAACCTCCTCAAAATGTGGAGAATAGTAATTCAGTTTGAAAGTGTAATTGCTAAGGTCTGTGTTTTAGCATGCTATTTAAGTGAGTTTATATTTGGTGCATTTTTCATGTCTTGCTTTAATTGATCACTCTCAGTTTAGTCCATACTTTTACAGTGCTACTCTAAATTTAGACAACAGCATTAGCCACAGTCACAATATAAGAAGGATTTTAAAACAAGAAAAGACTTCACCAACACTCGATGTATTAAGAAAACCATAAAATTTGTAACTCAGTTGTTACAGTTACCACAATTGCATAAATGTGAGCAAAAGAAATGACCCTATTTTTCCTTTGTTTCTGCGTGTTTTTGGTTTTGGTGGGGTTTTTTTGTTTTGGTTTTTTTTTTTTTTTTTTTTTTTTCTGGAAGAAGATACGCATTAATTCATATTTGACTTGTTTTATGTCCCCTGAGTTGAACTGGTGAGGCTGTAGCCTAGGAGATGCTGTGATCTTTTCCAGATACAAAAACTTACTTCGCCTTGCCTTCTTTTTTTTTTTTTTTTAATGGAAAAAGAATGTCAGCTTCACATTTGAGGAACAGTTCATGTAACTTTCCCTTGTTTCAATGCAGTGTAGCATAGTCTTAAACCTTATTGTTAATTTTAAGACCATTAAGTATTCAATGAACAATGGTGGGGTTTTTTCTTTTCTCAAGTATATTTTAAACATAGAGTGATGTTTAAGCATAAATTGATGTCTTTGGTGTGGACTTTCTCCTTCTTCATGGTTCAGTATAATGATGTAGTTGGGAGAAAGGAGGTATGGTCACTGCTGCTTTGCTCACTGTAAATTTAGAGTTGCTGGAATTGCTTGATTTGGGACTATTTAATGCTGAGCGATGCTACAAACTGGATTTTCATTAAGCATAAGTTAGCAAATAGCCATCTTAAAAGAAGGAGAGAAAACAAGGTAGCAATGCAGCACTGAAAGGATATGCAGTATGCTTAACATTGTGAAGCTTATGAGTTTTAATACATTTATTATAATTTCGTGTGACACACTGCAGAAGCTTCAGAATGGGTCACTGATTAAAATCTGTGGCTGCTTATATATCCCTTTGCTTTTTCTGCATCTAGCTCTGGACTTTGATCATGCTAACGATGCTGAAAAAGCTGCTTCAGAAACTTGAGCAACTGATCTGGCTCTTGGGCTGTGTATGAAGGTGGTCTGGAGTCGGTGTGGGACTGGTGTCTCCACCAAGTTAAGAGTATGCAGTGATGTTGAACTTGTTACATTTTTCCATGGGTGTGAGATACAACCTTTGTACTGGAAATGTGTCTTTAAGCTGGAGCCCTTCCAGGGCAGACATCTGCACCTGTGCTGCCTCTGCTGAGTGATGTGGAAAGCCCACAGCATCTCAGCTGCAGATGAACTCCAGAGGTCCAGCAGCAACGGGCTCCTGGTGTGGTCCGTCAGGGTGATCCCTGCACGCCTACCTGCCTCCCATGTCATGCACTGCCCATACATGATCAACCAAGTTCACCCCAGCACCTCTTCAGGGTGTCTCTGAAATACTGGAAAGCTTGTCAACCAGCTTTTTGGAGATGTGGCTTAAGAGCAGCAAGGAGGTGGTGGAAAATATTTATCTCTCTGAACAGAAACGGTGTCCAGGAGATCATGGGAAAACAAAGGCTGCATCAGCAACCTTAGTAGATGGCTACACAGTGAGTTGTCTCACCATGATAAAATGTGCCTATGGTAATAAAATCCTCTTTGGTTCCCTTTCTTACAGCCCTGTGCTACTCAGCAGGGTCCCATGGCCACAGAAGCCAGTTGTGTTACAGCTGGATGGATGGGGCCACATGAAAATCAGGCAAATACTTTTGTGACTATTGGATGTGTTTCTAAAACAGTGCCTCTTGTGAGATGGAAAGGAATGTAACTCTCAAAACACATGCCAAAAAGCCTTAATATATTAATGTAATTTTATAATTGTGCGTTCTGTTTCTGGAGATTCTTATACCTGCGTACCAATAAATTGACTGGGATTTTCTTTTTTTTCCCCCAGATGTTTCAATACACACAACACTATAATAAACCGCTGGTATCTGATGGATGGCTGCCAGGCCTATCATGTTGTTACAATTGTTTGCATTTAGAGTGATCTAATGGAAAGTGTATGGTACAAGACCAGCTTAAAAAAATAGTAATAATATGTAGTTTTGACAAGTGCTTTTTCCTTCATGAAAAAGCTACCTTTCCTTTCCCCATCCTTCGTGCTTTCCATCTACTTGCAGATGTGTGGGAGAGATGAGGGAAGCATGATGACTCTGGAACGTTTGACTCCTCAGTAGGTGGAAGGAGAAGAGGACTCCAGCCTAACTAGTATTTTTCTTTTGATTTGAAAGGACGGTATGTTATTAGCTAGATTATTGAGCCATGAAGATAATAGCACAGGTATTTGGCAATACTCCTAAGGTTATTTCCTGGAATAATTTATTAATTTCTGGGAAGAAGGATTTTTTTTTCTCCATACATAGATATAAACTTATTTTGCTGCTTTTATTGTCAAATATGAATATTTAAGTCTCAGTTCCAGAGCCATCTCCTAAATAAGAGTATACAAAATACAATATATATGTTGATATAATAGGCTTCCCCTCTCATAATTACTCAGCGTACACAATACAATAAAATTCCTTTGCAAATTTACTATGTGACTACATACTCATTCTTTCCCTGAAGAATAATCGCTATGTAACTCTAATGTGATACTTCAAGAACAAGAATTGAGATAAAATTTGTTGTATAGCTACTTATAAAAAAGCAAATGATGGAGATGAATAGCCAACCTCTGAAGCTCTTGGAGCTCCTGAATGGTAGCTGAATGCATGAATGTCCCTACTCTGGTGTCCGTAAATAGCTGAGATAGTATTCATGATTGGAAGAGGTCTGACTAACTGCAAGCGTTTATTCAGTCAGTAGGGCAAATGCACTTTTACAGTAGACTTGAATTTGCCATGGCTAAATTTATTTTCTATTTCTGTTGCAAAAATTACAGTTAAACTGTATAGTAAAAGGGTTGTTATGCTGCTGGGCTTATAAACATTTAGGGTCGTTAGTCGTAATTCAGGTAGGATTGGGAGTGGGGGAAGGTAGAAGGTGTTTTCTGTGTGTGTGTGTGTGTGGTTTTTTTTCTTAACTCACTCTTCTACAGATACCTTTAACCATGTCATTGTTCCCTTTTGCCCTGGCTTATTGTCTGTGTATGTTACAGACCTCACTGTCTCAGGCACATAATTGTGTATTCGGCAGTTAGATTTGGGTTTCTGTAGTAAACTATATTACAATTTTACCTGCTCTGCAGCCAGATGCTGTCATTCCCCCTTGGAATAACTCGCTTTTCACGGTTTTGAGTGCTGATTGGTTACTGATTTCGGAACCAAATCAATAAGAAGAAACAGATAATCCTGATCAATAATTACTTCTTGAAGCGTACACAGGGGATGGTGAAATGCTCATAGAAATAATACAGTATTTTGATTAGAAGGTTCTTTCGAAGAAAGCAGTCTTGAATGGGGAATTTGACTTCTAACATGCTTTGCACTATACTGAAAATCCTTTCATTTGTGGCCATTACCACATATGAGACACACCCTGCAATTGCAATGTAAGTAAAAATAGCATGTAATGTATTTCACATTGGAGACTGCAGTTCATATTAGAATCCTAATGTGTTAATGCCTTTGCAAACAGAGAGGGATAATCTGTTTTATGATACAGTATGGCTGACAAATCTTAAGGGCAAGGATGCACACAGAAACATAGGCAAAAATGAGAACTGAGCCAGGTATTTTCAGCTCTAGAACAGTGCTTGAAGTGTTTATCCACACTCCTTAAACCAAATAAAAGTTGTCAATGAAATGTTTTTTCCATTAAACTTATCAAAAATAGAGCAAACATGGGAACATGTCCATTTTACTAAAATATCTATTTGGTTGGAGAAAAAGAAGGGGAAATGCATTGTTTTGACCAGGGGTCCTCAAACTACGGCCTGCGGGCCAGATACGGCCCCCCAGGGTCCTCAATCTGGCCCCCGGTATTTACAGACCCCCCCACCGGGGGTTGGGGGGGGAAACCAAGCAGCTGCAGATGGCTGCCTGCCACTGCATCCGCGCGCCGGCCCCCTGGTTAAAAAGTCTGGGGACCCCTGGTTTTGACACTGCAAAAATTTTTCCATTTTCATCCCAGAAGGGGTTTTTATTGTGAAAATTCCTTTATATGTTTTTTAGAATATAAAGGACTGACAAAAGAATACAATTTTATGTTATAAAAACTTTAATTTGACTTTTTTTTCCCACTCTGAGATCAAACCTGTGACCATTCCTGGAAAACTGAACATTTGGGTTTTGTCTTAAACAGCTAACCACACTCAACTGCTCAGAAATAGGGATGCTCTTTTTTATTGCTTTGCAAAAACTCAAAGCAGTTTCAAAACCAATCAGATTTCACCAACAACCACAAAATACAGAAGATGCTGTTCTTTGGTCTCTGCTGTAATTGGGAACTGAAACACCTGGAGATGCTCCAGCAGCACAACAGCCTGGCCCGTTGGGTGAGGGCTTGGGGCTCGCTGGGGGTGAGGAGCTGGAAGTGGCAGCTCCAGCAGCCTGGGGATGCCCACGTTGCCAGCTGAAGAGAATTTTGCCTGTTAATACTTAACAAACAAGGAAATTAACTAATGGCAGAGTGGTGTGCTTCTGGCTGTGGCATTAATTGATGGATGTCTCTTTGACGATTTGTCCCCTGTGACTGTCCTAAGAATATGTTGATGTGCGATGTGGCAGGTATTCTGGGATGGCATGGCATGTTTTTTTCAGTATCTGGCCCAGCTTCTCAAGGACTTAAGGAGTCAGTCTCTGGAAAATCATTTAGTCCTGTAAGTAAGTGCTGATCAGAAACTCCTGTGGAACCTCCTGTGGTGTGCTTCTGTTCTGAGTTTGGTGCTACTGAACTAAAACCCTTGTGCTAGCCAGGCTAGCTCCAGAGCATATCCAGGGTTCATTTAATTATTTACTGCACACATTCTGAAATCCTTTTTTCTGGAATTTATTCAAAACCAGCATTTGTCAAGTTTCTTCCCCTGATGCCCACATTTTTAATTCTCAGTTTATAACTCCATTTGGAGATTGCAAGTTTTGGAAGTTGTGAGCTAGTAAAATTCATGTCTTGGAGTGTGTGACATCTTGAGCTAAGTGGCTAAAGTTTTCTGTGTCAGACAAATGCAGGTTTCCTACAAGCTATTTTTCAGCTTGGCCTGGAATAAAAGATCTTGTGGGGAAGAAAGTTAAAACACAGCTTTCAGGTGATAGTATTAATTTTGAGCATAGAAATTTCAATAAGTAGCAAATATAATAAATCTGTTTAATCCCTGAATCACATAGTGTTGCTTTTCAGTTTATTTATTTATTTATGTGGAATTCCAAAGAACCAGAATGAGCTCTGGATCTTTTGAATACTGATGCCTTTAAGAAATGAAAGTAATTAGTCTGCTTTTTGCTCATAAAGTTTGCTGTAAAACTGTTTCTTCTGATCTCAGGTCTTGACCTCTTTTCATCCAGTTTCTAAAGAATCCTTTAAAATGTACGTACTTATATTCAGTCCTGTTACTCATCTTTTCTCTCTGTTGTGCTTAAACTGGAAATGTTCTTTAGGCTGTCTGTTACCTATTGATAAGTCTATTTCCATTTTCTTTCCCTGCTTGTCTATGGGATATTGAATGTCTGTAAATTAATGTAGAATTCTTATAATATTTATTTGTGTATTCATACTTCAGATCCTGTTGGAAGAAAACTTGCTGTGATGCAGAGTAACATGAACTTTTTGTAGTAGGTTGTGGTAGTTCATGTGAGAGGAGAAGTCCTGAGTAGCACCAGCAGCACATAAAGATGATGTACCTGCTTATTTTTTGTACAGGTGTGAGATTAATTGGTTTAATACCTGTTCAAAATCAATGAACATGCTTAAAAAAGCAGCTGTGCAGTCATTTGCCTGGGAGGAAAAGCACATATTACATGGGGCCGACAGATGCCTCATCAAGCCTGAAGGCAGATTTGATGCCTCTGAGGGCTGACTCGTGGTGGTGTCAGTAGGACTGCAGCGGGCACGTGCTCTGTAAAGGATGTTGATGCAATGTTGGCCTGTTCCTCAGAAGGGTGGCAATCTTCAAGCTGGAGAGAAGCAGTATCCCCTGCTGGATAAACCTGACTCAGAGAATTAAACTGAGTATTCACAAGCAAAGTTTAAACCAGGGATGATCTTTAAGGTCCCTTCCAACCCAAACCATTCTATGATTCTATGAGCGTGCAACAGGTTGTAGGAATGTATATGTTCAGTGTACATAAGGAGGCTGGCAGTTGTTGCTGGTTGACTGATTTCAAGCAGCAGGGAGGTTGCAGAGGTGGTGTTCTTGAAACATAGGCTATGTTTTGTTTATGAGCTTGCCCAAGGAGAAACCCCATGAGAAGTAGCATGGCTTTGCCACTGAAGCTCAGGAGGTGTGTGACATTCAGCTTATATACTTCTTGACTTCATTTTTCCATGTCTTTTTTTCTTGTTTTCTTCATGCTGTGGCATTTAGTTTTACTGACATTTTCAAAGTGCAATAATTGAGATCTGTACTTCTCAACCTTAAAGGAAAAAGTAGGATGGTTTTACTAGGTTTCTGTGGAATTGATGTTGGGTCAGAGCTGACGAGCAAAAATAATCTCTTTTAAAAGCAGGCAGAAGATGACTGAGGAACCAGTTTTTCTTTTGCATTGGAGCTGACGCAATAGCTGGTGCTTGGGACTGTGTGAAATCTTGAGTTGTTTGGGTTGTTTTTTTTGCTACTGTGTCTTTGTACACTGTTAATGTTTCTTGTGTTGCCACGTGGACATTTTATTCTGTTGTACTTTGCAGCTTAGCTTTTCCTTCCCCATAACATTGTTCTATATGATTTGTGAGGTGTTGTGTGCTTGCTTTTTTGAAGAGGTCTGATATTCATCTGAGTTTGAAGATTTATGCAGATGTGATTGGTGACTCAGATGGCAGTTGGTGACACTGCATAAGTATTCAGAAAATAAAGAAACCTTACAAATTTTTGAGGGAGGTTTTTGAAGTCAGAGGGAAACAAGTGCAGCTGTTGTCAACTGGTGGTTTAGGATGTACTGCTCTGGCTTCCTAAAGCAGCGTATTAGACAGCTTTGAAACCTCTTTAAATGTGTCCGTGCTGCACCAAGCTCCAACTTGGCATTTGGTGTTGCTTTTATAGGTTGGGGTTTTTTATCCTTACAATGTGGGGGAAGTTTCTCCTGTAAACAGAGTAGCTCTGTTTTAATCTAAAAGAGTGCTAGAGAGATGCTATCACTTTACTCATCTCAGTATGTTTAAAGTTTCTGAAGAGGCAACCGTGATGAGTTCTGTAGCAACGAGTACTGCAGGAACATACAGCTCGTACTGTTAATTGCTCAGGGACTATGCTTGTGCTGCTGTGTATGTCTGAAAAGGAAAGAGCAGCCAAGACGTGTTTTTCCTTTTCCAAAGAATATTGGATCACAAGAGTGATATTACAAGTAAAACTTTGGTTAGCAGAAGAGGTCTTTATCTGCCTTGGAGTTTTTGGATTAACTAGTGAGTGTCTGTAAGAGATCAAGTACTGTACGTGGTTGTGATCTTTCTAGGATCAAACAAAATTATAAAAGCACTCTGATTTTTCCTGGTTTGGGACAAACTTTCAGTCAGACTGAGGGCGTTTGATCCGTCTGACTAATGTAATCTGTTAAGGGGAGCTTTGAAGCTGGTACAAGGGTTTTATTTCTTTCTTTTTTCTGTATGTGTGCTTGAATTGCTGCTGGGGAAACAGCCAAAAAGTATCTCTGCATTCATCTCAACAAGACTGAAGTGGACTCACAGTGTTCCTGTTACACAGAATGAGAGTTTTTTTCCACTGCACCCAACAAAAAACAAATAACCAAGAAGGCAGAGTTGTTTTCTGAGCTTGAACACCTCAACTTTTCAGAATGGATTTGAGGGAAATTGCACAACATGGAGAGTACACCTTTGGTAATTCTTTAAATTCCTTTTATGCAAAGAAGAGGAAAGGGATTACAGTACAATTTCTGTACTGTCCTACCTGATGACATTTGTAATTATGCAACTTCAAGGCTCTGTAGTCCTCCAGAGTTTAAATTCTTAACTATATTTATGACAGGTGAGGAAAGTTTGAACACTTAAATTTTGCTTCTTTTGATTTAAAATTGTAGGCTATGATGAAAACTAGCAATTAACTGTCATCCTAGTGTCAGATGTAGGAGTTTCCCAGACCTGTCTTCAAAATGGGAATTGATTCATGTTTTATTTGTCTTTCTAGTCACTAGAAATAAGAGCACACATTTGTTTTTTCTTGCACCGAGTTAGATACCAATAGTAGAAATAATACTGTGTGACTTCCTTTGGTGTAGATAAACTGTATGTAAACTTCGGAAGCTATGTAAATCAACAAGATAAATTAAATAAGCATTTAAGATTGAGTTACCAATACAGCTGTGGTGTGTTTTCACCATTCCTTTTTCTAGGCTCACTCTCATTCTTAAAACCCTCTAAAGACTCCCTGTTTCACCTTGCTTCAACTCACTGACAGACCCTTTTCACCACAGATGTTGTCATTCCCGCTGACAGCTACTAGATGGGGTTCAGAAGCAAATTCCAAATAGAGACACTCTATAAATTACAAAATTTGGATGAGAGACTTCAAGCCTATCTTGTTGAACAGAGTCATATTTGAACAGAGAGCCTGTGGCTGAACAAGTGACAAGAAATGTGTTGGTCTTCACAAAAATGGAATAATTATATGAAAGACAGCAGCTTCTCCTTTGCCTTTAAAGTCCATTTTTCATAGATAGTCTTTGCTTTCCCAGCTGATCTCAGCAGTGTTTCTGTTTCGACATGTTGCAGCTGAAGATCAGATAGACTTGCTTTTGTGTTTGTGGTTTTGGGCATCATCTTTTCTGTCTGCCTATATAAATATATGAAAGTCCTGATAACCTAAATTATCAGGTGTCGTGGAATGTACATCTGTATCTTTTAAAAATTATGCTTTTTAAAACTTGCTGTTTTCTCTTGGGCTCCCACTCTGCAGGCAGTGTCACAAACTTGTAGAAATAAGGTGGTCTATACAAAATGAGGAGGTTTTTTATTTTTTTGGGGGGTGGGTGTTAAAATAACATGGTGGTGGTGATTAGTAGAAAAGCACAGAGCCAATTTAAAAGAAAAATAGGTTAATACACTGACCGTGGTGTGGTGGATTCACCTTAGCCAGCAGCCAGACTCCCACCCAGCTGCTCAATCGCTCCCCCTCCTCAACAGGACAGGGGAGAAAATAGGGTGTCAAGGGTCAGCTGGCAAGATAAAGTCAGGGAGACTGCTCACCAGTTACCATCACTGGCTTGGGGAAAATTCGTTTAATTTGCTGCCAAGTAAAAATGGATTTGTGTCCAAATGAAAATTGGCAAATTAAAACAACATATTTCCCCCATCCTCTCCCTTGTCTTCCCAAGCTCAGCCTCAGTCCTTCATTCCTGAGTCACATCACACTTCTCCCCTGCTCCCGTGTGGGTCCTGCCCATGGTCTGCAGTGCAGAATCTGCTCATTTGCATGTTCATGTGCTCTTGCTTTGGGCTTTATAATTTAATTTCTTTGTAAAAGAACCTGAAATGGAACAATGGATAAGATACCAAATTAAACTGTTGAACAGCTGGAAGTTGTGCTATTGTCATCAAAACAGTAACAATTTAAATATAGCAGAGTTGCCTTTTTCTACCTGTTTTGAATTATAAAAGCATTAGTTCATTAGACCTCCTGCCTAGTATTGCTTTTCTTTGTTCTTTTAATATTTCTTGCAAGTTAAAAATGGAAACGTAGTGAAATGATTCTCTAAAGGTCACTCATCTCATTTTAAAGTTAAATGAAATATTGACCCTAGATGTATTTTACATGTGAATATTTACATATAGCTTCTTATTCTTTCTTTAAAAAAATGCAATCTAATCTGAAATTGATTTGGTTCCTTTCATTACAGATTTTCCACCAAAAATTATATTATGCATGGTGTTTGATTTTCTTAATAGAAAAGTAAATTGACCTGTTAGCATTGCATCTTCCAGGAAGTGGTGTTTGTTGATGAACTGGTGACCATGACCCTCCTACCACCAGCTTATTCCCTTATTGCAAATAACAATTATTCCGAATAGAGTAAGCCTTATTCCAAATAAAAATTAAAACGTACATTCACTGTACTTGATGCAGCAGGTGAGATAAGAATAACCTGGTGGTTTTGTCTCAGTTTAAGTGTTGAGACCCATGGAACTCAGGGTGATGTGCTTGGGCCAGCCCCATGACACCTAGCTGGATGCTAGCAGCTGGGCTGTGGAAGCCAGGCTGCCACCATGTGCTGGGGAAAACAGAAAGTTTCACCAGCGCTCGGAGCCAGCGCTATCTGCTGCTGCTGTGTGTGACACCCTGGGCAGCATGTCTTGGTGCAGAGATCGAGTTCTCCGAAGAGATGGGACACTGTCTTTAACCATGCCCGAAGTTGCCCGTATTAGTTGGGGTTGTAGCTGCACAGGCTGCACTGGCAAGTGAATCTGTTGTGATCAAGTGCTTTGGGTTTAGAAAAGGTGTTCCCTATAATTTTCCATCAAACCACTCACATTTTTCATGAAAATCTTTCTCCTTGGCTCCTAGAACAGAACTATTGAAAAATTTAGGTGTTGTCTGGTTAATGGTTTTTACCATTTGCTTCTGCCTTTCCTGCCTGGTCTGTATCTGTGGTTATCTCTTGCATTATCAATCATCAGATTTTATAAAAAATCTTCAAAGGATGCATCATCTCTTCATCTGGCAGAGCTTCCCCCCTCCACCTTCTCAGCTCCTGAGAGTTTGTTCTGATCATTTCCTCCGTTTGGTAGGAATTTCCTTTGCTGTCATCGCTTTGACAGCTGGCCTTTTGCAGCATTTTGTTTTTGAAATGTACCACTTAGTAACTTATCTCAGATGAGAGCAAGGTGGGTCTGTTATATTGTAATATATAATGAATTTTATTATGAACAAAGAATATATATGTAAGCCATACACTTGCATAAAACAATCCTTCTTTGGGTCAGTTTTGTGCATAGCACTGCTCCTGTGAAGCTGCTTTGGGTAAATCAAGAAATTATGGTTTTTATTCGTGAAATTAAGTGAAAGACAGGAATACAACTGCTTGATAGACAAAACGAAAGGCAAAATCAGTACTGTAGTTTAGCAATAAAATGATTGACTGATTAAAAAAAAATAAAATCAAATGGAAAGCATTTGTACAGTGCCAAAACTCAGGTTATCTATTACAACTGTGTTATAGAAACTTATAAATTAGCAAAAATTCTCTCATACCACACATCTTGAAATAGCCTTTCTTTACATGTGCATACATGCCTTACTGTTACTCAGAACATTTATTTAGTGATGGGAGCTTTGTAAAGGCAAGAGAATTAGACTATGTATTACGCTAAACACATTTCCATATTACTGTTGTTTCATTGTACTGCTTAAGCACCCAGTAAGAATTTTAATGTTATGTATATTTTTAAGACACATTCTTTGTTTTCAGGTAAAAGGTTTGGAAGTGTATCTGTGTTTTTAGTTCTGATAATGCAGGCTATTCAAGATGACCTAAGGAGAAATGTTATTTGAAAATTGAACTTCACACTTAACCTTTTCCTTTTGTGTTTTCCCTTCTTTCAGCAGAAAAAGGATGCACAAAGATAGTGTTGGTGGGTTTAGGAAACAGATGATAGCACACAAAGCCCTGTGCTTGTATGCACTGTAGTGTTTTGATTTTTAATTACTAATAGTTTTTTGAAAACTTCGAAGCACATCAGTAAAGGGGTGAGCTCAGATAGTGTTTGATGTCAGCAAGTCAAAATGGAAGAGAGTTGTCTGCCCCTTAGTGTGTGTGTGAAGGGTGGGGGATTATATCTATTTATTTGACATTTTCTTAGTTGGTCTTCAAATGAGTGGGAAAAAAAAAAAAAAGAGGAGGAAAACGTTATCTAATCAAAGCTTCTCAGTCAACTAATGACGTCAAGCAGTAACCTTCCCTTTCTCACCATATTTCCTTTTGACTATAAACTATTTAGTACAGCTAGAAATTAGCTCATCCATCACAGCAATGTAGCACTTTTCTGTGTTGTGCTCTGTGGTGGGTTTATCAGCCCTGGGCATGAAAAGGAGGTGAAGAATAATATCCTCTTTAATTGAGTTTGCAGATCGGAATGTGGGGAGGAGGAACAGCCCGTGCTGGTGCCCAGCCAGCTCCCTGGGTTGTCAGCCTCCTGCTGATGAAAAATGCTTTAATGACGGCACCGGCCAGGTGCCAGGATATGAAATGCAGGTGTTGAGTATTGTACTTGTGTCTGATGCAGATTTTGAGCTATGGCAGTAACTCAGCATAGGGACACAACCTGCACGTGGTCTTGCTCTGTGCTGAGTCGACTGCTGCATGTGAGAGACGAGCTCCACTTGAGCACTTTGGGGGTGAGAGCAGGCGTCAGGCGTTACCACGGAGAAACGAAAGCGCTTCTTACCTTGTGGTGATTTGCTCGCGTGACCTTGCTGTTAGAATAGTTTTCCCTTCCAGTGTTGTTTTCAGCAGCACATCACTTCGCCCCGCTGTTTCCAGTAGAAGCAATGGTGCTATGCAGGGTGTTCACATGGTGTGCACGTGTGGGTAATCGGAGCAGCTGCAATTTTACATTCAGGTTTTGTAAACAGCAGCAGGTCATCGCCTTTCTGAAAAGAAAGCTGGTCATTGTCAAATCTTTAAAAATTAGCAGTGAAATGGCAGTTGGCAAGTCCTTGCAGTAGTGATATCTTTTTTTGTTTGTTGGTTGCTTATGCCAGTCTAGAATGCCAGTGTCACAGATTTGTTTTTTCCTCAGAATATGGCGGCATGGGCTTGGACTTCTCCTATAACATTGCCGTGGCAGAAGAGCTGGGAAATATTCGCTGTGGAGGTATCCCTATGGCCATTGGAGTGCAAGCTGGCATGGCTACTCCTGCTCTTACAAGGTAATTTTCAGAAAGTTTGGTTTAGTCTGCAACCCAAATTGTCATGTGTTTAGACCTAAACTCCAATCTGTATAAGAGTAGAAAAAACATTTCTGTGCAGATTTACTGTCTAGTTGTGCTTCAGTAACGCCTAAGGAAGAAACTGCTCTCTACCTCTCAGCTTGGTTGAGGGGAGAAAATACTTTTTTTTTTTCATGTTAGAATATTATATATTAAAACATAGGCCTTGTTTAATAGTAGATGGTACATTTACAAACACAGAACCTCGGTGCCACAACCAATAACAGAATTTTAATTCTAGAATCTTCCTATTAGTGGCTGTGCTTTTTCTTAGCCAGATATCCCAGTGCAGTCATACTAAGCATTTAGTTGTAATGATTAGGATCGGTCTAATTCTGGTTTATAATTTACTTGCTTTTTTTCCAGCTTAACAAGGTGCTCCTCACTGACTGTGACTTTTCAGAAATAATGATCAATACTGCTGTAAGTCCTAAAATTGTAGCACGTCATGCTCCTTAAGTATGCCC
The DNA here is from genome assembly GCF_963210335.1 of Falco punctatus. Lineage (NCBI taxonomy): Eukaryota > Metazoa > Chordata > Aves > Falconiformes > Falconidae > Falco > Falco punctatus. Next base: position 77,079,617 of record NC_137583.1, read on the forward strand.
ATTCCAGGCAACTACTCATTTTGCTTTTTTCTCATCTGCTTGTGTCAGTGTTCTCCTTTTATCACTTGCTGTCATTCAGGATCCTGCACTTTCTGAATCTGTTTTAGGGTGGTTTTTTCCCTTCCTCAATAAAAGTGGCAGTTACCAACTTCTTCCTGTAGTAGTTTCACAGACATTCTGCATCAAAGCAGTTTGCAAAGCTAGAGGGAGGTGACAGGCTGGTCCAGCAGTTTTCCCTTGGAACATGGATATGCTTAAAATTCTGGAAGGTGGTGGAGGGGATTAAATTCAAATAATGATGATGAAGTCAGGAATTTCTCTACACAAAACAGAGATACAAGAAGGGAATTTTGCACAGAAAAGCAATTGGATTGTTGGGGTTCTGCCGCAGCCACCCCCCCCACCCCCCCACTTTCTGAATTAAAATGCCTGTAAATCTGCTGCAGAATGTGGAATGTAGGCTCTGTTCCTTTGCATCCATTTATCCTTCTACTTGGTATTTGCAACTTTGGAGTTCAGCAGGGGAAATCTTTGTAAAAATCTTCTTCTTTGTGTAATACACCAAAAGCTTACTGAAAGCATGGAGTTCAGTATGTCTGTTGCAACAGTAGCTTAGTTGTAGTCCAACTGAGGATAAAACTAGTATTTTAAAAGACTTCAGAGAATATTACCTTGCCCTCATAATAGCCTTTTATTCCCAGGGGTTTAAAAAAAATCTGTGGGTAAAAGAAGATGGGATTTTGTTCCATTGCGTTTTTTTGGCTTTCTGTTACTCTGTTCTACTGCAGCAAAGCAGTGAAGCTTCATACATTTGTGCTAGTGAAATCCTAAAGTGGATGTTCCTGCAAAGCAAATGTGAAAACATGGTTAACATGATGAAATCTGGAACTGATTTGCATCTGTATTAGTGAACTTTTCCTTCACTGCTAATGCCAGTGACTAGTTATACAGTACAGTGTCCCACTCTTCAGATGTAAAAGTGAAACTTGGTAATGGAAGGAGAAAGCTGGCTGCTGCAGGACATTTTGCACAGGTGCAACTTTACTTCATGCAGTATAGTGAGAGGGCTAGCTGCTTGTCTTGGGTCATGGATTCAAATTGCATTCGCAACCTGGATGGTTTCTTTAAAGGTATCTCTGTACTGTGGTGATCCTAAACAAGTTCAAAGAGATAATCCAAATTTTGTATCTGAACTATGCATTGTTACAGATGATGCATCAGTGATGCACAAAGTGAACAGTAATATGGGAGTCTCCTAAACAACTTTTAAAATAAGTCTGGAGCCTTTTGTTGGCTTTCCTGACTGGGCTTATTTAGCATTCACCAAGCATGTATTGAGTGCACCTGCAAACCAACTCGGTGAATGTGATACATCATTAAGATGTTCTGCCACTATAAATTAGAGATGTTCCCTTAACTACATATGTAGACACCACAGTAATTTAAACAGATAGGTACACATGTTCACACACGCTCATATACACAGAGCTTTTAAAATGTTCATGCTTTGAAAAATAAAGTCTTAGAAGATCTAGAGTCTCAAGAGTCAGGATGCCTCCTGATGCTGTTTCTGCAGCTTCCACAGGTTTCTTGCTTCAGTGATAAGCTGTTGCAATGTTTAGTCTGTGAAGGTCTTTCAGATATTTAGTTAAATGAGAAGAGCATTGTAGTAATAGTTCTAATTTTAAAAATAATGAAAATGCTACCCGTATCTGTTTGCCTGTTCACTGTTCCTTCCCCTTTTTACTTTGTTCTTTATGATTATTTTTTTTGACAACATTTAGGAAGTCATCTTCCTGGTCATACTTGGAAGCAACCTTGCAAGTTTTGATTTGTATGCATTTCTATTGTGCAAAAAGATACAGGAGAAACTATTTTGTTTCTCCTGAAGATTCCCAGACTGCTCCATTTTTTATTCACAGATTCCTCTAAGTGAATCAGTAGCACTTTGTAAATTTGAGAAATAAATGCAAAACGTTTTGTCAGCAGGGATCTGACCTTTGATGTACCTGCTTCTGAACATAAGTCTCTGTCAGGTCTTTCACATGCATTCAGATATAATACTTCGCTTTGCTTTCATGCTTACAATTAGAATGGAGAAAGCAGCTCTCAGCTGAGGCAGTGAATGGGATACATTTCCCTGGGCTTGTAAACAAACCTGTAGGGTGACACATCCATAGTGATACCAGATCAGTGTAAAGCTCCTTTATCTAGGCAGTAGTCAGTAAACTTTACTTTTCTTCCCCCGCTGCCTCCTATTATTTATAGAAAAGAGTAAGGACAATGATGATTATTTAGTGGGAAGAGAGTGCTTTTCTGTTTCATCAGCTTACTTGTCACTGATTCATTCTCCACCCTGAGCAGCAGCATACCTGAGAATTAATGTCAGAAAAGTTAGTTTTACTGTCTCTTCCTGTTTGCTGTAGAGAAGCTGCAGCTGATAATCAGAACAGCAGTTTTGAAAAGCAGGGTCATCCACTTGATCAGCTGGGACAAGGGTGAAAATGAGGTCATTCAAGACCCGGGTGGCTTTCCCACTGGCATAATGTAAGGGAATCCTGAGTTTGTGCTTCTTCAAGAACAGACATACTGAGTTGTCTTACTCTCACATTTGGTACTTAAGTTTGTACAGTGCACATAAGATAGGCCAAGTCTTGCCCTGAGCCAGAGCAGAGACTTATAGGTGCAGCTTTCCACATGCCATTTAAAAAAGTATCATTAAGCACTGCTGGAATGTTGCATCCATAGCCAGTTGTGCTGCTTGGTGGGTTTGAAATCTGTGAAAGTCTAACCAGACCAGAAGAGTACAGTTGGGCAATATGAAGTCAAGCAGCTACTTCTAACTAGCTTTCCTCAAAACAGCTTCTCACTGTTCCTGTACCCTTGATCTCCAGCTCCTGGTGACAGCCTGGCCATGCTACTGTGGCAGGTTGTCTGGTTGGCAGCCTTGAGGTCTCCAGAGCTGGTGTGGTTGCAGCAGGATACCAGCCACATGAGCACCTCTGAAAAACTGCATGATCTGAAGAGGGTAATCTTTAATATGACTCCTTTTTTATAATACCTGCATTTTATTGCAAAATGCATTCCCAAATAAATAGAAGATTGATGTAATCACTCTTAACCAAAGCCCTTCAGATAGTCTCATCTGCATGAGGTAGCCCATCAGGTAGTCCATACAGGTTTCTCATCTGTATCCATTTCTGAACATCACAGTAGCTCAAACTGAGCAATTCATTTCATAAAATATTCAAATAACTGAAGCTTAAAGACTTGATAAAAACTGGGAGCCAGAGCACTTTTCTTACTGCTTTTTTTCTTACGCTATCTTTCACAAAAAAAAAAAAAGTCTTCTAAATGTGTGGGTTTTTTGAACTTGCATGTCTTCTGATCTTGGCTGAAATAGGGACTCAAGGAGATAAAGCTGATTGCAGCATAGATTCTTTTAAATCCAGGTTATGTAAATTACTGAACTTAATGAGGCTTCTACGCTGCCCAAGGGTGCTTGCTGCTGTTCACGATGTATTTCTAACAACTTCTGTGCCTGTAAAGAGCATCTCTTCCCTTTTGTTTTTTCTTGGTTCTTTTCCTGTATCTTGAAGATCCAAGGAGTACTGCTAATCTGGATATCAGATGGTAAAATGCCTGAGCAGGACTACACTGAAGCAAAAGCATGGCACGTGGCTACTGCGTTATTAATAGTTTGAGTCTAGGAGCAGAACAGAAAAAAGAAATGGAGAAGTTCACTTCTTGCTAGTACATAAGAAAGAAAGTGACAGTAAGTCAGTGGCCCTGTTCTTTGCCTAAAGGACATCTTTTTGTTCCTAGGAAGTTCATCAGTAAACTGTTGTGTCATCTTTGAGATACTGTAGAATAATGCATAGATCATCTCAAACAAACTCTTTTTTTCTTTTTTTTTTTTCTTTTGCTTTATTTCTGCTTTAGTGGAGAATAGTGCTTGAATGTCTGAGCTCCAGTGCAAGAAAGCTTGAGTTCATCAAATGCTGAGAGCCGTGTTAGAACTGCCTGCAGCTGTTCATATTCAGAATTTCAATTTGTACTTAATAGTGTATCATACTAGTGTATCTGTCAGTTCTACACAGAACTTTCCTTACTAATTTAATTAATTCACTTCAGCTCAGGTTTTTTTTTTCCCCAGAAGCAGAATAAACAAAAGTGAATAAGATCTGTGATTCTACCAAGATGATTATCAGCCCAATTAAGATCCGAATAATGATGTGCGATAGACATATTTTCATTCAATGTAGCAATCTAACCTGTCAGAAACCAGTTTTTTATATATATTTGAGATGAATAAAGGTGACTTCAAATTGCTAATTGGCAGAGCACTTAAACAGAACTATGTGTATCAAGGAAGTGTTCTTACATCTGTATTTTGTCATGGTTTTGTTTTCCTTTTACCCACCATTTACAAGATTTTATACCATTGTCATTTTTGTACTTGCATTAAGGACATTCCACCGATGTTACTTCGAAAGTGTGGAGCAAGAAAGGGTGAACCACTTTCATGCTACTCTTAAATGTGTCTGAATTTCACACTTTGGACTTCTGGGTTACCCAGCATCAGCAAGGAGCTCTGGTTTATTGGCTGTAGATTCATGTGTGTGCATACATGCACATATGCATGAAAATACACTTTAGAGCAGTGCTAAGGCTTCACAGTTAACCACATGGGAAACTGTACTCTGGGGTATGGCCCTGGCCCAGAGAGCAGGCATAGTCTGGTCTGTCTTGAGCCAGAGCATGATCTCATTGCAAACAGGGTTTTCTAATTCTGGAGCTGTTAAACCGGAAAAAAGTGGGTATTACATTTATGCAAACCTGAGATTTTTCTGGGATACATTTAAGATGGGCAGAATTTTACAGAAACAGCATATTTCTAGCACAATAGCCAGCTGCTTGCTGAGCTGCATGCCCTTCCTGCAAGGCACAGAGACCCATGATCTTCTGAAGATAGTGTTGCCAGATTATTTTTTTTTTAATTGCAAAATAGCTTCTTCTGTAGCCTCATTTTTGGGAAGAGCTGAACTATTTTCTGAAAGTTAAACCAAACAAACAAAGATATCAAACCAAAAACACTATTCTGAGAAAAGTTCTTGTCATGGAAATCCTCTGTTGAAATAACTAAAGGTTGTCAAAGTTTTAAGCATTAGAAAGCATTGCCAAAAATCCCTGCTAGCTCCTCTCATAATCTGATTTTTCCTGTTGTTGGTTGAGGCTTTTTTGTCTAATGAATGTTCATCTGGCCATACTTGATCATGTCCCAAGGAAAGGAGAAGAAAAAAAAAAAATAATACACTGCATAACAGACATGGGGACTTTGTCTCAGTATGCTGGAGGAAGGGGTAAACACTCCAAGCTCGCTTCTTGTATTTATTTGGGATTGCTGCCATGATTATCAGCAGGGACAGAGCTAGGAACTGAGCTCCCTGTGTGCTCAGTGAAAGTGCCTGCCAGCTCCCAGCCTGTTCTCTGGCTGTCCTGTGCTCTTTGACTGTTTTGTGTCAGGGTTGCAGTGGAGGGGATAGGTCAGTTCTAGCTAAAATGGCATCACTCCTTTGGAAGTACTGGGACAGTGTTTTAGGAGGAGGGCCAGGTAACAGCAGCCTGCTTAGGCGGCCAGCAATTCCAAGGAGATGAGTGGAGATGCTGACCTGAGAAGCCTCATACTGAAGAGGAGCCTGAGGAGGAACGTGACTTCTATGAATTGCTGCTCACAGGAAAGCCATCTCATGACCTGAGGGATTTTTCAGCCTAGCACGAGAATGGTTCAAAAACTAGACCATGAGCTCACCATTCACACTGCAAGAACAAATCAGCGAATGTTAATTAGGACAAAATCAACCATGAAATGAGATGGACCATGTTTTGAATCCATGAAAGCAGCTAAACACTGAGAAAACGAGGGTGTCTCTTAGCTGAATTGAAATATGGCCAAGGGAATTTTTTGAGTTAAAATGCCATCAACAGTTTGCCGTTTCCCTTTTTTATTTTTTTGAGGACTAGAGGAACGGCTGGGAAGAAGCACTAATGGCACTGTGTGATTTAAATGCAGATGTGAAATACTAATAAAAACACAGATATTTGCAGAGGGTGGCCATCACATGTCACAACTTTTCAGTCGCCACTAAAACCTGGCAAAGAGCTGGTGCAAAAGTCAACAGATATACAGGCAGCAGGTCTTCCATCCTGGCTGACTGCAGACTGGTACGGGGGCACTGGGGGGGAAACCCCAGGGACTATGTTTAGTTAGATCTGAGAGCTCTCAAAACAACAGTTATAAAGATCAGAGTTTTGGGCATCTAGAGCACAGATTTCTGTGGGAGTAAGATGCCTGCATACTTGTAAAAACTTTTTTTAAAATGATTGCGGCTGCACTTGTAGTGAAAGCTCTGAATCATAGCTTCGGAGGGTATCTATTCTGTCTTTTGGCTCTAGGACAGGTTTTACCTAATCAGAGGAAAATTAATAACTGTATGGGTAGAACAAAATTTGTAACTAACTTGTAAAGAAAATTCACCTTCAAAAGCTTTTAATGTCCTGTCTTTTGTGTTACATTTTTGCAGGTTTGGTTCTGATGAGTTGAAAAAACAGTTTCTCGTGCCGACTATAGCTGGAGATGTTGTGGCTTGCTTGGGAGTCAGTGAAGCTGGAGCTGGGTCAGATGTCGCAAGTAAGTTAACCTAGCAAATTGCCAGTTTTAGACAGCCTGGTATTTTAATGGAAATAATCTGGTTTCCCTGACCTTTCCCTTTGCTGCTATAATTTGTAAGAAATATAAAGGAAGGAAAGGGTAGTGTGGTGAGGGCAAAATCCAGGAGCAGTAATACATGTTTCTGATGCATCAAATTGAACGTATTTGTCAGTGAATCAATAGCTATAACCCTCTGTAGCCTGAGCACAACAGGTTAATATGCAGCTGTCATGCTGGCCCTGTGTTTCTCCTCCTGTTTGTGCTGCTGCTGCTGCCTCCCCTGTTCTGTTCAAGCTCACCCCTGGCAGGGAGCCCTCCAGCGCCTTCCGTAGCTGCACAGCTACTGTCACTTGTGCAATCTGCAGACCTACAAGAGAGCGAGTGTAGCCTGTTCAACTGTACTAAAACTTGCACTTCCTTAAAGCAGACCTTCCCACTGAATGTGGGCAAATTACAGAGCTAGTTTGTTCTGAAAATGCCGGTGTCACTTCCACAATGGGTTCCTCTTGCTTGTTCTTACTTCACCTCAGCCCCTTCCATCATTCCTGTGCAGCAAAAATGTCTTTGAACTGGTGATTGTTTTATATGCAGCTAATGAAGAATTTGCCATGTCAGATCTATAAGCTTTGTGAGTTACTTTGAATGCAACTATTTTTCTTGTTCTAGTGCAAGAATATGTTTAAAAATGTGGAAAAATGAAACCATTATTCTGAAGTGCCTGAGGCAGTAGATAATTTGAACCATCAATTAAAACAGATATCGTAGAAAAAGTAAAAGATATCTCATCTGACTGTGATGGACTTCAAGGGAAAGGGAATGACAAGAAACCGCTTTTAGAGGTGTCACTGTTGGACACAGGGTGGCTAAAGTAAGAACACACATGATGCTCTTACAAGTTGCTGAGACAGCATCTTCCTGCAGACAAAACTGCCAAGTTTCACAGAAGTTTTTTCATCAGCAGAGTCCTATGTCCATATCCCGTTGTTTTCTCAAGACAAATAGATAATTGTTCACCATTAGGGTGCAACAAGTAGTTTTCAAGAGAGTTAATGGGGATAATGAAATAATCTTACTGCATGATCTGTTGCTGGTTTCCTTTCTAGTTAGTTGATTTTATTCATAAGAAAAATTCCATAATATTTATAGACTTGTTTTTCATTAAAATAATCTGAAATTTGGATTTTGTTAATGTAGGAAATACAACATAATTTATTTTAATTAATGCCTCTCTAGTATAATTAGATGATTATAAGAACTTTCTAAATATGATTTCAAATTTTTGATGCAGTGTTCCAGATAATAAGTAACATAAATATTCTTTTAGCTGCATGTTGTTTATCATCTAGCTTAATGGGTGTGATACACTGGATTAATACAGTTAAAGAGAAATTTGGAATCAACTAGCATTATCTGATGAACCCAGACTGCAGCTGGGAGGCAGACCGCAGGATGAAATGACAATACTTTTTCAGCTGTCATGGAAGATCTGATCCCTGGTATAAATCCAGAAAGCAGCTTACAGTGCTTCTAGAGGGTAATTAAATGGACAACTTAGGCACGAACAGCACTAGCTTATGTTCTGAGTAGCACTGGTTTGCACAAGGCAGAGAGAACTTGCCACCTCCAGGTGGCCCAGCTTTAAAGTAGACTGAACTGTTTGTAATTGCACTTGATACATCCTTGGGTTTCTCATGCTATTGGGATGTTTGAGTCCCTTAGGTAAGTAAAGGGGTAGTAAAACATAGCAACTGTTCACATACAAAGGTTGGGGACATACTTCTGCCATGTAAGCCAATATATTTTTAACCAAAGAATGACACAGAATAAGGTACCTCTAGCATTATCTTCTACCAGTTCCAAAATTACTGAAGGCGATGTGAACACAGAAGAAAAAAGTTTCTCTACATGATAAGTAAAAGGTGCCTTGAATTAATTTATTCAAAATTCAATAGAACAAAGAAGACTGTGTATATTAGTCTAAAATAAATGTCAAGTGAATTTGAAGGAGCAGCTGGCTGCTTTCAGATGTAGTTGTATATTGTACGTAGTATTGACTGTGTACAACAAAACTAGCACAGAGATGACTTGAGCAGAGCAGTACAGAACAGTTGGTATAGAAAGTGTATTTCTTTGATTTCAGGATTCTTGGTACCGCAAAGCATACACATTTGTGTCAGTTTTAATGATTTTGTCTCATTATCTCTCACTACTATTCTACAATTTATGTAATGTTTTAATGATAATTTGGGGGGATATGTAAAAATGCATCATGGAAGACACTTGCCCTTTCTTCAGGTTATGTCTTCCAGGCAACTGCACCAAGTAACCCTGTTCACATCTACCTCTTCAACATAGATATCTTGGCCCATTTTGTCTCAGTGGAATCCAGTCCTTCTGCTTTTCTGGGTTTAGGTCATCTTTTTTTGAGCATGAAAAACCAAAATTGCACACGGTGTCTATAATGGCACAAATGCTTCTCCAAGCCTAATAGAAATACTACCCTCTGATATGCGCAGTGTACACAACAGTTTGCTGGCTAGTGAATCTTGTGATTAACTATGCTGCTGAAACATCGTAAGACACCAAGCGATCATTTGTATTACCTTGTGCCTAACTGCTTGTACTTCCCGTGTTGAATTTGAAAACTCAAGAACAGTCCTCTCTTGCTGGGCGATACCTTGGTTGTCTGTGTTGGTGATGTCTCCCAAGTTTGTGTCACCAGCAAGTTTTATTAGTGTATTCCTATTCTTCTTTTAAAGATTGTTAATGGCTTTGTCCAAAGGCTGATATCCAGGTAGTAGCTTCCTGACATCTGCACATCAGCACTTCCTCTTTTAATGCAAACTGATGCAACTTCCCTTTCGCCAAGTTCCTTACCTACATTCCCACTTTTGTCCTAATTCTTATCTTTTCAAAATTTTAACTCATAGTTACCTTGTAGCATCAATTTTAGTTTGCTTGGGTCCAACAGTGTTCTGCTTTTCTCTAGAAAATCCATTTTTGTAATAAACAAATGAGGTTGGTTTTAAATAAGGTGCCACTGGTAAATTGAATTGTTTTTTCTTTCCAAATGTGTTCTGAGGCTGTGCAGATTGCCAAAACAAACAACTTCTGTTTTCACTAGTTTTGATTTCTGGACACTCCTTCCTGTAGATGTCTTGCTTTGTCAGCTATATCGTGAATCTCTTTATAATCTCATGTGAAATATTTCCTTATTTTTGAGTCATCCTCTGTATGCCTCATGTTTTTTCTCATTCACTTCTCATTTCTGTGGCTGAAACATTTTTTGTTTGCTGCCTCAGTCTTCTTCAGTTTTGTTGGTTTTCATCCACAAGGTTTAACTTGGTTTGACCTGTGGCAGTTCTTACCTTCTGACCTCCAACTGTAGCTTACTTTGATGATTAATCTCTTTCCTTTCCTGTAGGCTATCTCCTGTTATTTGAAGTGATTATTCATTCAGTTAGACTTGAAGCTATTTCTTGCAAGTTTTCGGGTTTTTTTCCTGTGCTGATGATGTAAATTCTAGATATGTGCTCTTCAGTTTTTACTTTAAGGATATGCATTGCCTATCCTAGATTGTAATGGTGACCTTAAAAGTTGAAGCCAACCTTGCCTTTCCTCAAATCTCTTAAGATGCATGGCTGGATTCAAGAGCACAGTGTACAAGAAAACTTGAGACTCAAGTATGTTGTGATTGGAGTGGTGAAGTGACCAGCCCTGTTGCTTATAGGGCACTAGCTGTATCCTTCTGATGGTGACTTGTGGCCTTTCCTAGAAGGGGCCCTCACAGCATGCTCTGCAACTTGTTGAGTTATAGGCACTACAGGGCCAGTGGTGTGGACCCGCCAAAAATGGGTTATGGAGCAACCAATGAAGTAGCCTTTTCCTAGAGCTATGCTCTATCAGGGAGAAAATTGCAGTCAAATATTCCAAATTATTGTCATAGCCATATCCCTGAGGCTTAAGTAAATTGTTAAGTAGGTTTTCTAAGCCTTCTGTATTTTAGCCGTTAAACTTATTTATTGATTTGATAATCTTTCTTCTTATTAGAGTTAAAGAGAATCAACTCTTCATAAGCTGATTTCAGTTGTTTCTCAAGCATTTGAAGCAAACTGTCAGCTATCACATCTGGGAGCACTAGAACATTCCCATTAGCGAGGCATTTGTTCTTCAGTCTGTGTTTGGGTGGTTAGTCCCCTGTGACGCCATGCTTGGAAGAACTGTTTACATTTGTGGTAAAAACCCAGTGCTCATTGTTCCTCTGCAGACCTTCCATGAGACCTCTATCTAATCTCTCCAGTAGCTGTTCTACAACAAAGGGATGTGTGATGTAAATCACCATGTATGCTCCATCCTTTTCGTACTGCTTCAGTACAGTCTTGTATTTCTTATTTTGGCTCCTGTGTGTCCTTCATTTATTATTTAATCTCCATGTATATGATTGTTCAGTGTCTGTGTGCGTGTATTACGAGCATCAGTACTTTAGATTTCTTTGGTTTGTTTGCCTTCATTATTAGAGAGAATATCATGCCAGGTCCCTTGGACAGATTTGACATAGTCTTTTCATTGACTGAATAGCTATATATCCACATTAGTACTATCTCTTTCCTTTGGTGTTCATCATTAGCTGCTTGTAAATTCCTTTAGCCATAACTTTATCTGATATTCCCCTGTCTTATACTTAGATAATTTTCTCCCATCATTTTTCCCCAGTTCCTGCATTAACAAGGCTTCTTTTCAGCCATGCTGACCTCAGTCCCGTTTTACCTTGTAAATGAAGATCAGATTCTTGATTTTTGCTTTGGTTTATGTTTAGAGCTTTGGGAAGAAGGTTCATGCGCAGACTGGGGTGGGTGTGTATGAAGGTATAACCAGCTGACTTCAATGTGCCTGCCCGCTCCACCTGCTGTCTGATGCCTACCCACCAAGTTACCGCTTCCCTCAGTAGGTGGGCTCTTACGGACTTTATAGTCTCATTAGATTTCCAGGTGCTATTAGGGGTGTGGTACCATCCCCTACTTATAGCTAGCTATCTGTTGGAGAGCCTTCCTCGGTTGGGGTTTTTAATTGAAGAATTGCGGGGGAAAGAAGCCAGCCCTTTGGAAATTCTGTTGGATTGTAAAAAATAACTAATGATTCACTCCGGCTGTCTGTGCAGCTAGGGCTTGCAGTGTGATGTGAACGCTCATGGATGAAAATATGATTTTTATTTTTTTTTTTTTGCCAGGGGGTATAAATGCCTTGTGTTTAGAACTCCATGCACAGACATTCTTAGCACTTAGACTTGGCCTTTTGAAAGTTTCCTGGCTTCGAAATTTTTATGCCTTTCTGATGAAGAACATGCAGGAAGTGCGTGTATATATATATATATATATATAACTTTATGCATACACAGATATTGAGGCTTAAGTTTGAGTCAGGACTCTGGAATTAATGGCCTCCTCGGTGGCTAACGTGCACAGTATCAGAGATGTAATACAGATGACCTCAGACTGAAATGTTTCTGGCCCAAGTTTTTGACAACCAGATTTACGTAGGGAATGTTTTCTGCTTTCATCCACTGGGATGAAGACTCCACCTAAAGGAGCATGAGAGAAGTGGTCCGGTTTCACCACTTGCCTTCCAAGAGCTGTCCAGACACTGCTTTGTGCAGCGCTGAAGGGCTGGAGGACGTGGGGGGCGTACGCAGGGAGACCCAAATATTAGTTGTCTGTCTGAGAGCAAGGGAACGACTCTGCCGGTCATTCCGGGACCGGTTTATCCCTCCTTCACAAGAATAACCCTTAATTTCCTGTGTTTTGAAATAGGTATCAAGACGAAAGCTGTGAGAAAAGGCGATGAATATGTCATAAATGGTGGTAAGATGTGGACTACGTCTGGGTGCCAAGCAGACTGGATGTGCCTGCTGGCAAACACCAGTGAAGGACCTCCTCATCGAAATAAATCTCTCATATGTCTGCCAATGAATCTACCTGGTAATATCACAGAACTCTTTTCTCTTCTAATGTGGTTTTATCAGTGGTTTTGTGGATGTCCAGAACGAAAAGGAAAGATGTTTGACAGAAAGGACTGCACCCATAAATGCTCTTCTAAGTTAGGTGTTTCACTGTCGTACAAAGTTGGTTCTGAAATGGATTTGCACACTTCCACAAAACAAGTAGGGGACAACAGGAAATGAGAAGGAAGTTAAATATTTTGCAGACTTTGGCTTCTGACTTCCCAAATCATTTTACATGGAGAGTCCTTCGTGCCAAAAATAGGTTTATAAAAGTTGTTGAGATACATTTGCATGGGAGTATTTCGTAACATTCTGTGAGACTGAATAGACAAGTCAATGCCAAGGACAAAATTAATGCCTCAAAGAAATCATTAAAAATATAGCAAACTTTGTTGGTTTTTTTTTGAAAGTTATAACATCCAGTGTCTTTTAGTTTTGGAGAAGTTCCACAAAACTTTTATCTTGGTTTTCTGTCACTAAAAAGCATGAAGATGCAAACAGTCTGCAAAATAAATAACACAGTACTCTATTTACATAGATCTTTTCTACATATGAACTGCATGTGAAAAGTTCTGAAATTACCTTTAAAAAAAAGCATTAAACTCTTTCCTGTTTTGTGTGAGGACTGGTGAACAGAAAATATATAGTTTTTTCAACAACTGGAGAAGTATTTTTAAGCTTGCTGTCTTATTTCTTAAAAAATACTGAAAGTGATTCTCAAACGTGAAAATGAAAGGATAAAGAGTTTAGATATTTAAAACTTGGGAAACACCTCCCGAAACAATCTTATCCCACATGCCTCCCCGGAGCCCATGGGCAGTATCTGACTCAGTTAGGGTGAGGTGACTTACCAGCTGCATTGAGTACTAGAGGGATGCAATGCTGCGCTGTGATTGTGTTGTGTGGCTGGGCCTGACCTTCCTCTGATAGCTGTCCTCCGCCACCCAGCCTGGTGGGCTTGCTGAAGAGAAGTGCAGGCACACCCAGGGGGCTTCGTGGCTGTGCTCTGCAAAGGGATCTTTTTTCTAGGGCGCTACTATCGTTATCAGTTTAAATTACAAAAATAGTGAGTTAAATGTGGGCTGGAGTGAAAGCTTCAAAGATCTTGGAAGTAGGGGTTTGTTTTTGAAGAAGACTAGTAATTTGTGTGAAGATGCTGAAGAAGTACATCCTGACATAAGCGTGCAAGTTTCAGTGGTGCAGTCTACTGGATGTCCGTTCCTGAGCAGTCTGCAGTTCTTGCAGCAACAATAATGTGCTGTCTGCAAAAAGGACACCCTTCAGGGAGGATGCAGTCAAGCTTATGTCGGCAGGGACCGTTTGCAGTTCTAACACCTGTTCAAAAGTTTTTAAACCTGTTTTGGTTTTCACTCGTTTAAATATTTGAGAATATGTGTAATATATTAATTTAATATATAATATATACTACATTTTATAACATTTTAAATAGACAATTATTTAATGGATAATAGTGTGTATAAATGTATTTCTATAGTAATATAAAATATTAGAATCTATGGGGTTTTTTTAATTTAATTCAGAGTATTTTACATACAAAATATATGTCATTATCAGCATTTCGCATGTAGGGACCACCACCATGGCAGTGAAGTGAATGTCTGTCTGCTCATTTAATGGATCAGACTGAGAACAAAACCGAGGTCTCCAGTGTTGCAAAAGAGGGTGATGAGAGCTACTTAAGGGAATGTCTTCGAAGTGAATTTCAGTGTGGAGTAACTCAAGCAAGTGAGTTGCCTTGGGAATTAAGCAAGTGCTGAGTGGGTTGTGAATTTCTGCAACCACTGCTTATGCAAGACAGGCTTTGAATGGGCGCTCACAGTTGATGGACCTGAGCTGCCTCACTAGTTGTTAACTTTGTCCTTATTGATAAGTGACAAGTGAACATGTAACTCAGAGCCAGAATCTCCCTGAATTTCCAGGTAAACTCACTTATCAGCCATCTGCATGAAGTTCTCCTTGTGATTTTTTTATTAAAGGGTCAGAGTGCAAATGTGATACTGCTCCTCTGAAATCAGTTGTTCAAAAACAACAAAGTGGCCAACCTACTGTTAGAGGCAGATAAAATATACAGAAATGGACTTGTAGGTTTTCAGCTGCTTTGCTTATTCCAAAAAGACACATGAGCCATAGCTTTGAGGGGGAGTGTTTTTAGGTCATGCAGCCTATACACAGAACTTCTTTACCTGCGGTAAAGAGTAGAAAAATTGCCTGAGTCGCCTGAAGGTGATCTGCATCAGTGCAGAAGTCTTCCTAGAAACAAAAAAATTGCACTTCTCAAAGTGTATATGCTTTGTACATGCTTTCATTCTTCTCTGTGTTACAGATATTGACCTCCAAAAAGATCACTGTACCAAGACTGGTGACCTTTTAAAGTAAAGCATTAAGACAGTTGAGTCTGTTTAGTGGGTGGGTCACATCAGAAGTGAGATTTTTCAGGAAAACAAAGAGGAAAAATATGAAAAAGGCTTCCATTTGACACAGATGTGAGAAGGAAGCTCCAGCTGTTTTGATACATCCTAAGGATGTCTGTGGGGCCCAGATTGTGCTCCTTTGAGGGCAGCAAACCAAGACTGTACAGGATGTGTCTGGAGGACATCAATGAATGATGCAGTATCAAGCGGCTGTAGATGTATGTGTGTCAAAGCTCAAGAACGAGTGCAATGGAGATGAGTGTGTTATGTCTGACTAACTGCTGCAGTCACCAGCCTGTAACACAGGGTAAGGAAGGGATCCATGGCGCAGCAGTAACTCATTCCTTCCTAGCAGCTGGAAGGACACGGGAGACTATGTTTGCTTTTTTTTGCAAAAATCTTGTTTCATACTTGTATAATGTGGTGATAAAAAAAAAAAGTTTGAAGTCTGAAAGCATATTATTAACTTCAACTAGTAGTTTATTGGAGAAATGAAGTAGGATTTGCTTCTTTAATTTTAGGTGTGTACAGTATTCTGGGGTGAAGCAAATCATGGTCTAGATTTGACAGACACTGCTGAATACATTTCTCATCAAGGAAATTCATGTAACAGCAGTGTGGATTCACAGTAGATATCCACATTAGGTGAATACTCCTCATACCAATGATGTCTTTTCAAAAAAAAAAAAGCTGAATTTCTCATACAATGAAAGAGAATCTAACAAGTCATAAAGCGTCTGTGTGTCAGATGTATAGACAAATGGCTGGCAGTCCTAATCTGGTAATTATTTGTGCACTGCTTTGTCTTCTGAGTCCTTAGATAGCTCTAGGGTAGGTTGCAAGGGGGAGATCACAAAGTGGGGAGCATCCAGGAAAGGGGAAATAGCATGTTTCTCAGGCTGTAATTTAAAATCTGCCTGTTTCCATTTGTAATGGCACTAAATGGTGTCAGGAGAGACCCGCTGCCTTTCTCTCAAGACAGAATATAGGAAACAAAAGAGATTGTCAGAAGGCTGGAGTAGTGGGAGAAAATGAAAAATCAAAGACCCCTGGGAAAAACTGCCCAGGAGGAGATACAGCAATCCATCTCAGTGATACTTATGCTAGTAGCACAAATGGTTCTGCTAGAGTGATTTTAGTAAGTCAGGCACTTAGCCTTGCTAGATTAAGGTTTGTGTGTTATTGCTTGTGATTTATTTAATACAGACAAACTCCAGCAGTTATCTGGGCAAGTCATTAGTGCTGCTGGTAATTTTTTGTATGTAAGTGTGTGTGTGTGTGTGTGTATGGATATATATAGTATCTAGTATATAAAGAGTATATAGAAGTATATATAGTATATAGTATGTGTGTATATATATTATATAGAATTAAGATAATTAAACTAAGTAAAGGAAGGTTTTGATGCCCATATTGTAACCAAAGAGATGATAATGTATTGTCTTCAAAAAAGAGAAAATATAAAGAATGCGCTAGCAACAGAGGGGGAACTACATGAGGCTGACGCAGTCTGGGCCTCCTTCTGAATGAGAAGCATGAATTAATCTAAGAGCAAGTGAAACTCTTAAGGCACAACAGAGGGGATGCTGCTGGATTCAGGAAACTTGAGCACACAGCCCAGTCTGGAAGAAGTATAGGTAAAAATCATTAACACATCTAGCTCCTCTAATCAAAGATGTAAGAGCTTTCTTCAATAGCTGTTGTATGTGGATCTGGGGAAGTGCAGGATTGATTTAGCAATATAAAGAACTGGCAGCAGTTGTACTTTTTCCAGCAGAGTCCTTAGTAAACCACCCACTAACAGGAGCAGTAAGTGCATCTTCATGTGGGTGAGGAGCAGTGATTGTGTAAAACCAGCTGGAAGCAGACCAAAGGCATGATCTCTGAGGCTGTCAAAGAAACCAAGCAGTAATATTCCAAAAGGAAAAGATGTTCCAGAAATCATTTGGGCCTCTAAATGGTTCAGTGTGTGTGTGTTTAGCTCTGATTTTAATACAGAAACAAGCCACAAATGCTTTGTTGGCATTGACTGGGTGCAAATTGCTGGATAATTTTCAATCCAAGAATCAAAATTTTTTATACAGCTGTCCTGATTTTCTTCCTGTGTTGAACATGTATCAAAGCAAGTATTCCTAACACATAATCTGTTTATAGATTGGCTGGTGGAGAAAAATCTGGAGTGGAAGGTGTTCTGTAAGTCTATGTGGACCTTATTCTAAGAGCAGTCTTGGCATTTGGAAATAGCATCAGTATTTCATCTCTGCGGAGAAATGAAACTTTCCATAACCTTATTCAGTGCAGCCAGAGAGAGGGGAATGACTGCCAGCTGCTTCTGCGTGCAAAACCAAAGTAATTTTCATATGGTTGAAGCCCTCCTGTCAGTAGAAGTTGAGATGCCTATATTGGTTCAGAAAGATGTATTCACTGAAAGCCATGAAGGATATGGTCCCCAAAGAGGGACCATGACAGCCTGTGCAGTGACCAGCTCCTACTGAGCCACTTTAGAGAGTAGTAGAGAACTGAAAAGAAAAAAAAAAAAAGAATAAAGAGGAAAATATTTCTCAAATGCCTCCTCTTCACAAAACTGGTTAGAATACTATGTATGTTGTATGTAGTGAAATGTTTGGTTTTCTGCAAGGACCTATATGCTGATTTGGAACACTGTTTTTCTACAAATGTTGCCCTGGCAGATGGAATCAGTACGTTTGCCACAAATCCTCATATCTGATTGCTGGCCTCAATTTACCTCTGAAACATTCTTGCCTTCTATCCCGAATACTCGCATCAGTCCTGCAGCAACAAGGAGGTAAAAACTGAAGACAAGAGAATTGCCACAAAACGTATCAGTGGATGTCTGTTAAACTCCCGCGGCGCGGTGGTGAGCCATGCTTGCATCTGCACAAGAGCAAGAACTTGTAGCTAGCAAAAAATGAACAGCAGGAAGGAGTCCTGCCTGGTGTGACAAGGCAGCTGAAGACTTACGTGGCCAAACCTGAAGGAACTGGGCTCATCTCCAACAAACCACCGGACACGGGCTCAGTCGGTGCTGTGCAGGGCGATCTGTGGGGAGGCAAACCCTCTTCACACGCACGTCCGTGACAACTCAGAGGAATGAACTGTGATCATTATGAACCCTTCTATGACTACTTAGATGAACTAAGCAGTATTTTGTAGGCCATCGTAAAATACATAGTTTTAACAAAATTTGGAGTTGATATGGAATTTTTGAATGCTTGTAGCAGTTATGAATTTGAGTCTGAATTTTTATTGTTAGGAAAAAACAGTGTGGCATGATTATAAATTTTTCTTCTACAGGTACCAGAAAAAGTCAGGATAGGCTAGAAAGGGAAGAATAAGTGTGGAAGAGAGGGAAGGAAAAGGATTTCCAGGAAGAGAAATTCTCTAGTTACAGCTTACAACATAGCTCTGTTTTTGTCATTTTAAAATATTTTTCTACTGTTTCACAGCAATGCAGGCACTCAGCAAATACCGTTAAATTGAATCCCAGCATTTTATTGTAGTGCACTAAAAATCAAATATAAGCAAATACTGCATTGTTTCAAGAAGTCTGTGAAGTAAGATTATTACTACTAGTAAACAATTATTATTCAAGACGTAAGAAAAGTGGACCCCTTACAACTGCAGTTTCTGATTTGCTAGTTAAATGTTAAATGGAAAAACTCTTCAAAATAGGATGTGGACCATTTTACTCTTAAATTCCAGAATACTGTTAAGTTTTTCCTGAAGGTGGTTTTCACTGTAGCCTTGGCACATACCTTCACATCTGCAAACTTCACTTTCTTAAAATGATGTACTTGTATGTAGTGCTTCTATTTCTTTTGTGGCCTTCCTAAAAGTACAGAGTGTTTCTATTTTTTGTGGTGTTCCTAATACCCCTTTTTTCTTCAGGCATTCACATTGCTAAAAAGATAGACAAACTGGGCATGAGGTCATCGGACACAGCTCAGATCTTTTTTGAAGACGTGAGGGTCCCCAGCAAAAACCTCATCGGTGAGGAAGGAAAGGGTTTTACATATCAGATGTTGCAGTTCCAAGAAGAGCGGCTGTGGGGAGTAGCCACTGGTAAGTCATCGTTTGCGCTTCTGGGGCTGGGCAGGGACATGGGGGTCACCCTTCGCATGACTAATGGCACTTTCCTTTTATTGTGAATTGGAGTGACCTCTTATGATCTGTTTTTGAAATCTGTCATAGCCTGGATACAGACCATGTTCCCTTTCTGTAGAAAAGCTCAACACAGAAAAATTTTTGTGACATATCAGCAAGGATGGTTTCGCCTTGTTTCTTTTTCTTGGTGCTTTTCTGCTGATAAGAAAACATGGCATCGTGTTATGTCTGCTACAAATATAGTACAAAGATTGTTAAAATACTGGCATGAAATAGAAGGGTGGTGATTTATCCTTTAGTACAGTAAGCTATGATGTTTATCCTGGATTTTAGAAAATTCTTAGTGGCTGTGTAAAGAAGTGGCTCTTACAGCATGTAAAAGAGCTTTGTTTTACGGATCTGTTTTACCTCCCTATGCTTTGGACATAGGTGGTACAGCACCAGTTTCCTTTCCCTGAAGTTAAGCTGTCACAGAGTTCTTGTTACTCAGGCCTCAGGCCATACCTGAATCCGCATATTTGAGTTATATGGATTCTGGATATTCCAGGTAACAGACCTAAGTCTGGATTGTCCATTTTCAGCCTCCCAACCTTCCACACCCACCCCCCCCACCCCCCACCCCCCGTGTTTGCTTCTTCAACTTAAATACAATGGTTCACTGTAAGAAGGTTGGTCCTCTTTAAATTTCATGGTCATGTAAATAATCCCAATATATTCATGCTCCTGCGCATATCCTGTCTGTTACTGGCTGTGTGTGGCTGGGGAGTCGGGAATTCTAAGAAGTGATTTTCTGATTCAGTGACCAAATAAAAAATTACTCCCTGTTGTGGGCTGATCCCAGACCAAATATTTTAGAGTTCAAATGCTTTAAAAAACCTTTAGTTTGGGCCAAAATTCTTAGTTCAGCCTGAGATAAATTGTAAATGTGAGAGTAGTTTTAGCAAAGAACAGGAGGTTAGACTCCCAAGGGATGCCGCTGCAGACTCAGGCAAGGAAGAGACATGGTCCTGCTGCTGGTCCTGCTTTAATCAAGGCATGCACAGACTGCAAGGATGTGCATTATGCATTTTTATGCTCAGTCTGAAGTCTAAGTTAAACAAAACAATCAGAAACTCTGGGTTGCAGTGGTGCTCCCCAGGCAGCAGAGTAGCTCACGGCATTACTCATGCCCCAGGCAAAAGTGACGCGCACTGACAGCATCCAAACACAAAGCCTGGCAGGTTTGATCACTCCTGTTAAAACCACTGAGAGTTTGGTACTGTCCAGCCTTGCACAACTGCCCAGCAGTCACCATGCCCTGCCAGGAAGCGGGACACCAGGTTTCAATTCTTCTTTTTGCCCAGAACAACACAGCAGGAGCAGGCAAACCCTCACCCTGGATGAGCAGTCTGGGAAGGGCATCTTTGCTCCGCCCGCCATGGCCAGGCAGGAGCCATCAGGGAGGAAGAGCCTTGGAGCTGCCTTCTGCCGCATGGTGACCAGTGTATTATATCTCGCTGGGCCCCCTGGTTTATAGCCATTCTGATATAAAATGTATAAAATCACTGGGAACAGGGACGAGACCCATGGTTTGAGCCAAGTTGCAAACTCTGGAGGTAACCAGTTGTAAACAAGAAAAAAGAGTAACCAGTACTCAGAAGGCAGCCAGGTACTTGATGGCTGCGGTTTGTTACACCGTGACATCTTGCTGTTAACTGCCAGTCCTGCAAATGGTTTTACATATGTTCAACCACAAGTGCTTTGCTGAAGCCTCAGGTGTGCAAAACTATGCACATGCCTTCAGCAGTTTGTGCGTGTGTAATCCTAGTGCTCACTTGTGGCCCTCAGAAGGACGTTTCTGTTCCTTCCCAGTTCATGACTATTTGCGTGACATTGAAAATTGCCTGCTCTAGGGCCCAGTCCTGGCACCCTTGCTTTCACTGCTTCCTAAAACTTGGAAGAGCCAGTTGACTGCCATTCTTTTCTTTCTCTCCTTTTTGGGCATTGTTTTGTTGTGTTGTGTTTGGGGCTTTTTGTTTTGTTTTCTGTTTTTCTGTATTATTAGTATCAAGCAAGTATTGTGCTCCAGCCTTCTCTTTGTTTATTAATTATCTTCTTTGTGGCCAGATTTCAGAATTTGTGGGGAGTTTCCTTCCTTCTTCACCTTTTTTTTCTCTCTCTCCCCCCCTTTAAATGGAAATTTAAGTCAAACAGATTTAAAATATAAATAGAAAACTAGTTTCCTAGAATTGCAAAATTTGGTCACAGGTGTGGTCTTCTGAGTGAAACATTATCGAAGTTGCTGTGTTTCTTGCTTCATTCAAAGAGAAGAGTTGCCAGGTATCTCTCCCATGTTATGACACTTGGTAAACACCATCCATTTGTGGACCTGGTGCATGGATCACAGGAAAAGTATGTTGCTGTGGCAAGAAAGCAAACAGGTTTTTTGTTAATTGCTTCACTTGGAGGCAAAGACGGAGTTCAGTGTGTGTGAGAGAGCAGAATGGCACTTTTGTAATGACTTCTATCTGCTTCTGTACTCTCAGTTTTATGAGCACCATTGAGTCATGGCCAGTAAGTGGCATGACGGATCCTTTTGCATGGGCAATGCACGTCTTTATGAAAGAGACAGATTGTTCAGCTTGGAACTCACTGTACATCTCACTAGAGGGTGATCAGCCACAACCTAAGAAAAATATATTAATTTCCTTTTGTTTGGAGAAGAGATGCAGCAAGGCAAAGTGTGTTTACAGTGAGCAGAAGTTTCAAATGGAAAAATATAAATCAGATGAAGATACAAGGAAAAAAATATTCTGCATCTGGCAACTTCACGTGCTTTCACAATTCTCAGCTGCATCCTTAGGCTGCCCTAGAGTGACATTTCCTGCACGTGCTGTCTGTTGAAACCCATGGGGCCAAGGTTGTCTGAGGATGTGGAGAACATTATATGAAAAAAGAGAAAAGAAATATATGGGGGGTGGGTGGGGAATGTTCAGAGAAAAAATAGTTTCACTGTTGATGGAGTTTCTCTGTACTTGTATGACTGGCAAAGTATTGTGTGCTGTTTTGTTGTACAGGGCTGTCAGCAGCCATGGTATTCACGACAGCATTTCATTGCTGTTTATTGCACAGCTAAGCTTTGCCATGTTAGAGCTATGCTCGTAGCTCTCTGTAGTCATGGCATCACAGAATGGTTTGGGTTGGAAGGCACCTTTAAAGATCATGACATCCAATCCCCCTGCCATGGGCAGGGACATCTTTCCCTAGACCGAGTTGCTCAAAGCTCCATCCAACCTGACCTTGAACACTGCCAATGATGGAGCATGCACAACTTGTGTGGGCAACGCCTCAGCACCCTCATAAAGAATTTCTTAGATTTTCTTAGAATCATAGAATGGTTTGGGTTGGAAGTGACTTTAAAGATCATCTAGTTCCAACCCCAACATTCTTCCTTATGTTCAATCTAAATCTACCCTCTTTCAGTTTAAAACTGGTGCCTCTTGTCCTGTCACTACAGGCTGTGGTAAAAGTCTCCCTCCATCTTTCTTACAAGTGCCCTTTATATATTGAAAGGCTACAACAAAGATTCCCCAGAGCTTTCTCTTCTGCAGGCTGAACCACCCCAACTCTCTCAGCCTTTCCTCACAGGAGAGGCATTAGAGCCCTCTGGCCATTTTTGTGGTCCTCCTCTGGACGTGCTTTAACGGGTCCATGTCTTTTTTGTACTGTGGGCTCCAGAACTGGATGCCATGCTGCATGCAGGTGGGGCCTCACAAGAGCAGAGTATGGGGGCCGGAATCACCTCCCTCGACCTGCTGGCCATGCTGCTTTTGATGCTACCCAGGACTGTCCTTAGAAGATTTCCTCTGTTTATTTCCGTGTGCAGGTGGCAGTCCCAGGAATAAGCAGAAGGGCAGTGATGGCAGTTAGGGAAACAGGAGGATGGATCAATCAGCTGGTGTGGGAAGGAGGCAGTGAGGTGGACAAGTGAACACTCTGAGAGCACTTTTCCCAGGCCCCCCACTCCAAGCCTTGATGCATGGTGACAGCCTGAGCAGAGATGGTCCAAAACCCCTTCATGATCTTCAGCACTTTTGCAAGCAGGACCTAAATAGGTGTTGGCCTGGTCCCTATCACCCTGTCCTGCCCCTGCCTTGTCTTTGCCGTTTCTCGTCTCTTCTTGCCCTGGTGCTGGTTGCTGGGAACCACGTGAGCCATGCTGGAGTGCCTTGCTCTGACAGACCAGCACAAGACTAATCCCTTGTCATTACCCCTCCAACCTCTGTTCTGCTCTCCTAGAACTGGCATGTACTGTTTAGTTTCCCTGCCAGCAGCTCAGACTTGGCTGTTTGCTTCCCAGGCATCATTTTAGGGGCAAGGGACAAGAGGTGCCTGGACACTTCTTGCTCTTTTAGCATCTTCCAAGCTGGAGACTGTAGACATAGAAGTGAAAAACATGTTAGTGTTATGCATGCTACAGTGTTGTGTTACATAGTCCTTTGGAAGGACAGGGATGTTCCTCTGTACGAGAGATGTCCCTGAAAATCGCGATTTTTTTTCTTCTCCAGAAAACCAGCAGTAGGGTGGCAAGGCAGCATAGTGTAATAGCACAAAAGAAATGAGGACATTATTGTATATGCTTTTTTGAAAAATAAGCATTGAGGCTAGTTGTTTGAGAAAGGAGGGAATAATATTTAAGGAATGAAAAAAGCTGATCACCTTGCAAAATGTGGGGACAGCATGTGAGACATGAAAAGTAGCGCTCTGTGGAAGAGCTGGTGGACGATCATGGCAGGGTCAGTTGGTGGAATGCAGAGTCTTCATATGAGAGCAGTATAGGGATGAAGTTTAAATAGAGGTGCTCTTGAAAGTGATGCAAAAAGGAATATGGAAGTATACCAGGCTCCTGTTGTGAGTAACTGGCAGGTGGGAAAAGGGATTTTGTAGTAGTCCAAGGCTTGGTTGTATTTTGCATTTCAGATTCGGGTTTTTGTGGTTTAGATTCTATATGTGAATGGACGTGGATATGCATATTTTGAAAAAAGAAAATCTGACCCTTCTCATACAGATGGGTTTGTGAACTCTGTTCCTCTCCCTCTTGCTTGCCATAGTGACATGGGTCCACATTTGCTAAAAAAAAATAATAAAA
Organism: Falco punctatus; assembly: GCF_963210335.1. NCBI lineage: Eukaryota > Metazoa > Chordata > Aves > Falconiformes > Falconidae > Falco > Falco punctatus. Next base: position 77,104,012 of record NC_137583.1, read on the forward strand.
TTCTCCACAAATTGAGCACCTGCTGTTATCCTAGCTAGGCTGCAAGAGCCTAGCCCTTCACTTCAAGGGTTCTTTGTCTTAGAAAAGAAACTTCCCTTTTCTTCTTGTTTAAAATAGGGTATCTCTAAGTTTGCTCAAAAAGTAGCAGAAAGCTCATTCTCTTGCTTTAAAGCAGTGTCTGCTATCTTTATCACCTGTCTTCCAGCAGTATCCTATTTTGATTCTGTTCCCGTTAGAAGCACTGTTCAGTATTTATTAAAAAGGGGCTGCGAATCTTAGTGGTTTTCCCTTCCTTTCTATACTGGGATCTGGTCACGGAACGCAGACTAGGAAGCAGCCTGTTTGCGTGCCTTCGTCTCTGAATTGGTTTCTGCCTTCTCCCTGCCTTCCTTGAACAGCATTCCTCAGTGAGCACAGTCTCTGCCTGCAGGTGTTCTTTTGGGATTGTAACAAACCTTCAGGACACAGGTAGCATGGAAAACAGGAGTTACCACAAGCTTTTGCTTGGGCCCCAAATGAGGCATTAGGAATGAAGTTTACACACTCTTTGTTGCATACTGCTCTCCGTGACTTCCTTCCCTCCTCCCCACCCCGCTTCGCTCTCCTCTGAGTTTTGACAGGTTGGGGCTCAGGTGGAATAGGGATAAAGAGGCCTTCAAGGTGCAAGGAAATACCAGACTTTTTTTCAGAATTGACACAGCACCCCAAACTGAGCGTATGGAATAATTTACTTTAGAAAACCTGATTTCTTGTACTACATGAAAAAAAACATCTTTGTCAACAAGAAGGAAAACAACAGAGCTGGCTAAAACTGTCTTGTTCTGTCTTTTGCTTCTTCAAGTCCTGACGCCACTGGAAATTATAATACGAGAAACTATTGACTACACTCGCCAGCGGAAAGTGTTTGACCAGCCCATTCTGCACAACCAAGTCGTGCACTTTCGCCTGGCCGAGCTGGCAACCGACGTGGAGCTCCTGCGCTCACTGCTGTACCGCACCGTGGGTGAGCCCCCAGCCTGCTTCCCACACCCGCCGCCCTTCGTGCCAAGAACACTGTCAGGCTAAAGGAACATGGAGAGGCGATGGCTAGATGCAGGCTGTTGTCGGTGACTGTGTGTGTGTTAACTGTGCCTTTTTTTTTTTTTTTTTTTTTTTTTTGTAGCTCTCTATGTGGAAGGCAATGATGTGACAAAACTTGCTTCCATGGCTAAGCTAAAGGCAGGTCGTCTGGCCCGTGAAGTGACCGATAGCTGTCTCCAGTTTTGGGGGGGAATGGGATTCACCAGTGAGGTTCTGGTGAGCAGGTTTTACAGGTAAGCGAGTGAGTGGTGAAAATAGGAAGAGGGTTTACTGAAATTTGGCCTCTTACATATCCTGCTAAAAGATCACCCCTTGAAAAGAGCACCAGCTTCTCGCTAGCGTGACTGGTATTGTCAAACTGAATGGCCTGTCACTGGCGTACATCGATCTTGGAGTGACATGTGAATGTCAGGACACAGGGTGCCTATTCCTTTGCTAAATCTTGGCTTTCTATTACAACTGGGTAGTCTGAAACTATCCACAGGTTAACTTGAATGTCAGGTGAAAGAAGCAAACTCCATGTTTTCCCTGCTAGTCCTCTGGTACCTGCCAGACAATGGTATTTTTTTTCTCTTTGCCCTTTGTTTGCTTGTAGTCTTGATTACAACGGAACTAAAGCAAACTACAAGCTTTCTTCTAAAACCATTGAAAATCAGCTTTATCTTTTTCCCTAAATATTTGTGTGAAACGGGAGTTCACCATCAGGCTCCTGCCATAGTCTTTTCTGACAGCAGTCTCCACTTGGTTAGTCATACCAGATACTGTGAGACGTCTCGTATGAGAGACGTAGGTGCTTCCAGCAAGCTGTTAGAACATTAAAATGCTACAGAGGCCTTTTAGCAAATTAATTAAAGTCCCTTCAAATTTTACCATGTATCTACTTAAAGGAAAATTCTCTCTAAGCAAACAGTTTTGTTGGCAGCTGATAGGAAAATTCTGGCCTCAGTGTCTTATACTCTGTAGAAGGACCAAAATGGAACTTGCATTTTCTTGCAGTAACAGATTTCAGTTCAGCCCTTATATATAAGATATCCAATCAAAGGCTAGCAAAATAAGTTACTGGTTCAGTTAGTTGAAGGTTTTGGTGAATAGATCTGTGTAAAGTGAGAGCAGAAACACTTAAATCTGTAGAAAGCTCGTTTCTTTTTTTGTAGATTAAGTTACTTTTTCTTTTTTTGATAGCATTTTATGAACAGAAATGCTATTGTGGTAAGTCAGAGAGATCTTCAACCTTTTTGACTGGTGGATTCCTGAACTTTTCTGGTGAACGTACTCACTGCTGTGTGGTGATGGTTTTAAGCCAGCTGTCAATACAACGGTTTTTCTCAAGTTATTTTCTCCACAGCCTCTTTATTAGCGGCTAATGGTCCCTGGTGATGCAGATGTTAAAAGCTTCTGCAGCAGGCACTCTGAATAAAATTAATCCTTGTCTTGAAGTGCTTACTGTCACTGTAGTAATAAGTACAGATTAATGTGTAAGTGCTTTTATATAGCTTTGATTTGTCTTTAGATTTCTTAGTGCAGTGTATTATTGCTAACCGTGGGCAGGGCTCTTTTGTGTGAATTCCTGACTGGTTTCTAAGTATACCAGCACAGTCACATTATTCCTGAGAAGAAATCCAGAGTATTTCCTATTGGTATAAACTGTGTAGCTGGCTAAAGAACTATCTGTCTGGCTATAAAAAAAACCACTGTTATAAAAGAGGCTAAAGGTGGCGTGATATCTAGACTCCAAAATTTTCTGTGAATCAGTAAAATTCCATCACTGAGTAACTATAAGCTCCTGGAAGGGGGAAGCATTACCTAAATAAACAATTACAGGTTCAAGTCAGAATCTTGTTATCTGTTAACGATAAGTAAAACAGTAACTTTCCTAAAGCAGTTCTTTCTACAGCAGTCTGAGTAACCATTCACGTCACTGTGGTATTTGTCACCAAGTAGCAAACAGCGTAACTGCACAGCATGACATCTAGTCACCACGTATAAAGATTTTTGTAGCATAATCCTTACCAAGTTTCCAAGGAAATGTTAGTCTTTGACACATGTCCGGATGTTACTCCTCAAAGAGCACACAGTATAATCCATGGTTAGTACATGAAAATCTTTGAACTTTAGTCTTTAGTGTTGGTGGGGAGATAATAAACAGACCCAACACAAAACTGCCAAATGACTTTATTCAGATCTGTCATCTTAATCATTAGTCTTTTAAACTTTGTAGAACGAACAACTGACTTTTCTGAAGTGCAGTATTCTCTAGAAGGCCTAAGATAGCTGTTTTACCATGTAGGTGTCTATACTGGGCTGATTTTATATACGTGAATGTTTCATTTTGAGCTGTAGGGATTCTGAGGAGATTGGGTTTGAAAAAAAAAAGTTTTGAGCCCAAATATCAAAGGGTTTCACAGAAAAATACAAGCCAATATAAAAAAGATTAAGAGTGGACTTTCCAGACTTTACCATACTAGCAGGATGCTGGAGGAGAGTGCAGAGTGGAGTTGTGTTTATTTTTCTCTCCCCTGTATGAAATGCCTCGAAGACATCATGACTTCGGAAAAATCAATTATTGAACAAACCCACAATCTATATGAAAACCCCAGGCTATAAGAGATCAGAGGGAGGAAAACCTTTTGTAGCAATTACATTGCAATTTTTCAGACTTCATAACATCAGTTTTAAAAAATTTCAGGTAGCGATCTATATATTGTAATAGTAATTACGTACACTTCAATTGTTATAAAAACTTGTCCGGCCTTCTTAAAAAAGATTGGGTTTTTTTTAAAATTACAATTGTTTCTAAGTACCAAACACTGTGTCTATCTGCTGCCACTTCTTACAAGTTTTACTCTTGTGGGGGTGGTGGGAAGAGTGCTGATTTCTTTACTTGCTGCATTGTGAAAGACTCGAGAAAGCAGTAAAAATATTGACTACTCATGTGAAATAGATAGACAGCATTGCAAATGCACATAGCTGCAGAAGAAAAACAGGTGGGTTTTTTTCCCCTCAACTTTTGCCTAGGTATTGCAGTATGAAGTCTTATTTGTACTTCAGGCTAGTTAAAAATCAAACTTCTGTATAAAGTGAATTTTTCTGAATAAGTAATGCATTTCCTTCTAAATTATTTTTTGTATTCCTCCCCTTTTAAAAGTCCGTTGAAATATTTTATTCAGTTACTTTATTTGATTTTTTATATTCTTTCATTCTTTACAAAGCATGTCTAAACTAGAATGAGTCTAGACAAACGGGGGGGGGTTTCCATCGGTCTTTCTCATTATTCCAATTCATGGTTGTACCAAATGAAACGAAACCTATCCATTTCTGCTGACAAAACCAATTTGCTTTGAAGTCAGTAGCTAACTGTTGAGACAAGATTTAGTAACGATTCCTTAGTCACCTGTGAAAACAAATCCGTAGCCTCAACCTTTGCCTGCAGAGGTTTTGAGACAGATGCCTGTCTACCACTTTGGTAGACTTTTATGAGGACCTTGAGAGCACGTTTGGATGAAGCACGTGACATCCAGCTCTAATATGGCAAATCAAAGTACGTAACTGTACAGCAATGACTTGAAGGTGGAGCTATGCTCCAGAGCAGGCGAAGGCGATGCCCGCTCCTGCTCAGCTGGCCCTTCAGAATGCCCCGTGGGGGACACGGGCAGGGCCATGTGAACTGGCAGACACAGCTGCTGGTGGCTGGGCTGTCCCAGCCTGGCCAGAAGCCTGCCACACTGGGTGGTATCAGCTCAGACTTCTCCCTCTGGATCAGTGTCTCTTTTAGATGCTGCTTAATTTGGACAGCCTAGAAGTAATCTAGCCGAGTCTGAAGATGCAAGAAGTCACAAAATACTACGTTTCAGGGTACATCAGTATATTTTGTTGAGAAAAATCTTGCCAGTAATACAACTTCAAAATAATAAGTGTGAGAAAAAAGGGTAAATGTTCCATAATCAAGAGCAATTTGTGCTGAAAGGGGGCAGTGCGTAAATGGCCTTCTGGGAAGCAGTCATATGCTGAGACACTTAAATCTTGGGAAGGATTTACCAACGGCCGCCGAAGCAGGGAGCAGCGTCCCGAGGGACCGCTGCTGTGAAGCCAGGCTGCTAGGGAAAACTAGAGGTGGAGTCACCAAAACTTGCTTTCTTCCCCACGTCTGACAGCACCGATCGCTGCTGGAAAAGGGAAACAAGATGACTGAAGTTTATTTTCTCAAGACTTCAAAGTTATGTAGATGGTGGAGCAGGTTCCTCTCGGGGTGTTTGTGAACAGAAAGGGCTTTTTAGATCACAATGCCATTCAAGAGGAAAACGTAGCGCAGGATGGCTCCCTGAGCAAGCACTTTTTCAGCGGCAGGTAGTAAAGGTAGTGGGATGCACAACTGCAAACACCATCATGTTTTATCAGCTTGAGGCTAGAGACAGACTTAGCGTGCCCTTAGCTGTGGCCTCAGTGCCTATATAGAATGTTACAAGGCCAAAAGCCTTCTTTGTGCTGCAGGAAAGTTACCTGTCCCTACTTCATGGCTAGTGAAATCGCACGCAAGGGAGAGCTCAGAGTGGAGCCAAGCACCAGCCCTGATTTTCAGGATAACAGGGCCCAAAAAGTTTACAGGCAGGGTGATGGACTGCGCTCGGCTTGTGCAAAACAAGGGCTGAATGGCGCTCTGGGTGCAGAAGGGTCAGCACCAGCCAGAAGAGGAACGTTAACTGAAGGACTATACTGGATTTTACTACTCAAGAGCACATTCTGGCTGTAAATTATAGGATTCCTGATCATTAAAACAACTTTTTCATGTGACAGCCTTCAAATCAGGATAGTCCAAGATTAAAGGGATCTTGTTTTTTAAAGGGATCTAGTGCTGGATACATTTCCAAAGGTTATATGACACAGTACCTATGGAAATGGGAAATTTGATTGGATGACGTGGAGGGTCTTCTGTTCCTTTTGCTGCCTAACTAGAAAATGATAACCTGGATTGGGTTTGGTGGGTGGGAAAGGCTCGTCACCCTCCCTCCTAAATGCAGTTTTTAAACTCAACATTGAATAATTTATTTTTTTAATCTGTAAAAAGTGGATTGCTTTTTAACACTTACCTCTCTTGATTTGGTTGAGTAGAGTAAGTCTTACCATCTACAGTGGATGTTTCAGGTGCATAGGATTTCCTGAATGAGAGCAAACTCTTTGCAGGGAGTGTTTTAGGAAGGCAGAACACAATGGTCAGTATTAACCCCTTTCCTCAGGCAAACTCCCGCTCTCTAAGGGAAAAGCACTTACCAACCAGCTAGCTGTCTGGTCCCTCAAAATGACACCTTTACATAACTGTATGGTGTGTTGCAGGCTGGTTCCTCACTGTCGTTGGTCAGAGTGAAGCCATTACAGGTTGGTGCTCACCTCAGCTGGGCTGCAGGTAGTGTAGGACATGCTGCTTTGTCACAGGGGCAGCGACAAGGCCATGGAGAAATCAGAAAGCAAAGCGCTGCTGTGACAAATCAAAAGCATTCTAGGGTAGCCTACCTAAAGCAATAAGATTATATTATTTATATATATTAAAATATTTATATGCTGCATTAATAATGCATTATTAATGTAATATAAACTATCAAACAACAAACTTACAATAAATAGCTGATATACAAGCTTACTTCACTATGTCATCTTCCCCAGCTTCCTCACATTGAGTTCCTGGCAGGATAGTTAGTCCTGTGGTTTTGTTTTCTTAAGCTGAAAACAAGTCTTGTTCCCAGAAGAGGGCTGCTAGATTAAAATCATTTGAGTCCTTTGTCATTTTGAACCTCTACAACCAGATGAAACTTTCTGTCCTGTCTCCCCGGGGCAGAGACTGACATTACTCACCTGCCGCTGTATTCTGTAGGAAACAGTCCTTATCTCACCCAGAGACAAAAATATAATCACCAGCAATTTTGTAAAGACACACACAGATATACATATACACAGAGACACACACAAAAGCATACCTGACAGATGTTTTGGTTTTAAAAAACCTGTATTTGTATGTGAAAACCTGACAGATGTGAAAAACTGACATGTCTGTCACATACTACCAAAGCCAGATCTTACCCCTGCCTATCTATAACTATAATAGCCACGCGTCCAGGATTCCTGCTGAAAATGGAGGACTTTTATCAGCATCACAGAGTTCTGAGGGTTAATTACTTACTGTTGCTACAGTGCTGCGAAGATGCTAAGCACTGGCAGGGGCTTTCTGCAGCTTGAAAAAGCAGACAGCACTGCAGCACGAAGAACAAGTAACCCACCATTGTTCCAGCTCTGCTGCCTTCAACAAGGCCCCTAGGAAGGTGGGGAATCTTCAGGTTATTGAATTGAGTAGAGATAGTTTAGCAGAACTGTTTCAATGTTTTGGTGATTATTTTTTTTTCTTCTCCCTGAAGGAGAAAAGAAATTTGCGAAGAAAATTGCTTAAGGCTGCAGTAGTTCCCAGTCTGGCTAACACAGGGAACCTAGGCAATGCTGTTACAGATACCTCAGTGGTATCAGTGGCAGTTATTAAATGAGTGCAGTTAGAAATAGCAAATCAAAAGTAAACAAGCTTGGAGGAGCCACTCATTTTTAAAGCAGAGAGGCTTTATATACACTATAAAATACTACACTAGAATACTAATGCTGTACTATGTAATACTATACTGGAATACTATATAATCCTAATATGGATTATGCCAGATGTCACAAAGCTGTGTGACTGGGGAGACCAGGATACTTTTTGGTTAAAAAACATATGAAAATTGTACCATCTCCATAGAACTCTCCAATACCTCATGCGCTGACTAATACTCTTCTTACCACACAGTTAAGCGTAAGTGTTGCAACGCATTTTGCTGCTGGCCCTCCAAAAAACTCCCTCCTCTCCTAAAATTCAACTGCACGCTTAGGCACCTACTGCTTTGGCAAAGGAACGGCAGGGATGCTGTGGGAAGTATTGCAGACCACCTCACCAGGAGGAGGCAGAGGATGAGGTGTTCTGCAGATTACTGGCATGAGTATGTAATATGTAGGTTATTCGAGCAGGCAGTCCAGCAGAAAACCTTGGGAAGAGCCTGTGATGCTTGATATGCCAGTCCAAAGTGCTAAGACCTCAACAGAGGTAGGTCTCTATGGAGTTCAGCTGCATGAGCTCTGACTGGCCTTAAGCAGGAGCAGTTGTACGCTATGAGAAGTTTTAACTTACTTCAAGATTAAAATAATGTTTTGGCAAGTTAAGGTTATTTTTGAAAGAATCTGAAAATTGGATGTGCCAAACTATCTTAAGCCTTTTGATTCTGAATTAGCAACATCCCTGTACACAAAAGGGTACTTACACTGCTGACAACGCATTTCTCCACACCTTGTATGTACTTCTATAAACAAGAGGTTTCAATATAACAAAAGCAGCTCCATAATAAATGCATAGAGGAATAAATGGGTATACACAGTTCTGTACTTGTTTCATCTGTATAACATGCAAAAGTTTAAATCTACTCTTTATATTTCTACAGAGACTTGAGATTAATGTCGATAGGAGGTGGTACAGATGAAATCATGCTTTCCATCATATGCAAATACATGGAAATGCTTCCAAGCAAGTGATACATCTCCACTCTTCCTTGAAAATTAAGAAAGCAAGAGCATAGCTCGTACTGCACACTGAAGGTTACAGCCAGCACATGTTTCAAGGGTAAAATAAATAGAAAATGTAACAGTAATTTCACCATCAAAATGCTTGTCAAGGTGTTTGACCATTATCATTCTATGTGTTCTCCAATAATAAATTTCTGTTGATATGAAACAGGCTGAAAGCATGGGGCCTCCTTCAAGAATTTTTTTCCTCATTTTTTCAGTGGGTTACTGCTTTGGGGAATCTAGTGACCCACACTAAGCACCCAGAACAAATGCCTTCTTTAAATCATGTATATCTACATTTTAAGAGCATCTAAGCCACCAATTAAGAAACAGAACTTCCATATGGATATAGCTATGATTTCACTAGTAGCTTAATCTAATTTCAGTGTAGCTTTGCTTTCAAGATCAGTAATTAAGGCACAAATTGTTCCCTGTCGTATTCGAATACTGGAACAGCAATTTTGCTCTCAATTACAAGCACCTTCCTTATCTTTTACTTCCAGCAAGTAGTCATCAAAATGAGTTCTGTCATCTTTGCCAAGTTCACATCAACTTGCACTACACTGTCATGGATGTTTGGTGATGGGAGCAGGGGTTGATCTTTAGTTGTAGAATTCTACAAACAGTTGTTTAATTGTATCTGAAGCTTTTGGAGGCCTGAGTCTCAGCAGTAAGGTATCATGTTTTGTGTGTAATTATTAAAGAAAAATACTAAAAATAAACATGTTAATATGAAAATAGTGTGTAATTACTTAAACTCTTCCTAAAGCAGCCATTTAAGCCAGAAGAGACAACCCATATTATTGCAAAAAAAAAAAAAACTTCAGCAGAATTGTCTTTGTAATCAAATGGATGTGTTGATTATGCATTTTCTAAGGAATCTCCATGACACTGTAAGGTTAATAGTTTGGTAGTTAAAAGATGGTATTTCCTTCCACCTGGAAATAATCTCTATGATTGCTACTAGATAGAGTATAAATATTGTGTAAAAGTTACGTATAAAAGATCTAAAAAGCAATAATAATAATAATTGCAGTATTCTTATGTAGCTGCTATTAACTAATTTTTACAAAGTACAATTAATGCTACTAGTATTTTCCTATTGTATCCACTGCAGTGTATTTTATGCTACAAGATCATACCTACAGCATCCTGAAATCTTGCCATTTGTAAATTCTACGCCCTGCCAGAGTAATACTTTTCCACCAGAAAATAACCAGCAAAGCAAGTGCAGATGCTGAGGAAGATTCTAAGGCTGTAACCCGTGATTCCCACCAACTGCCATTCCCCTTCCCCGAGTGAAATACTCTCAAAGCAGTTTCACCTTTACACAGTCACCTTAATCATTCTAAGCAAACCTGCAGGATTCCAGTTCAGATTTTAAACTGAAAACTGACCTTTTACTGGAACTGAAGAAAGGAAAATATGCTACATGCTGTAAAATAACATAAAAACATACAGAAATATGTCACAGTTTTAACTATTTAACTTTCAGTTACATTTCAGTTCAGAATGTTTGTGTTAAAGAGCCTAATGGAGTTCTGTTTCAGCACTTCATTAAAAAGGCACTTGTGTGTTTTCTAATAAACATATATATTCCTTGTGCTTAAGCTTTCTCCCCATTTCCTGCCCCACCTAGATAACAACAAAAAAATAACCCTTCTTAAAGGAAGAAACACAGAAAGGACGACATAGGTTTAAAATTATACACACACACAAGACACTTCCCCTCACTTCTCCACACCGCGCAGAATGGGGGATGAGGGGGAAGGAAGAAGACTTGGTTCCTATTCTGCATGAATTACCTTTTAATCTGGTTTGACATTTTAAAATGAAAATCCTGTTGCTTTTACACATGACCTGAAGGACTGGTAAAAGACTCTTACCACTATGTGCTCTGTCAGGACTTAAGGGACACCGTAGCATATTCTTCAGAACTAAGACAGGAACTGTATTGGCCATATAGCTAGCTGCATCCACCCATTCTTCTAATTTATATTAGGTCGTTAAAAATTTTTCTATTAATTGGTATGGCAGATTGATTGCTTAAAGAAAAAAAAAAATATTGTTCAGACACCATGTTTAAGAGCCAGAAATATACTTCTAGAAGATGATCAACTATCAGGGGAGTGTGGTTGTCAAACAGGTACGTCAGTAATTATCATCTCACTTGTTAGGTACCTTGCACGCCACTGTCTCATGAAAATTATACAAGTGCATTAATTTTGGATGGCAGTATTTCTTCCTGACTAGCTCTGGGAATGCTATACTTGTTTAACAAGCCTAGCAATTCCCATGTAAGGATGATACATTATCCTGGTGTCAGTACTTAGATGTTTTTTGTAGAAGTATTGTAGACCTTTTAACAGGAAAAGATTAAATAAGGTATAAATATTTGAGCTTTAATTACTTATACACAATCTGTGTAAGTGGTGATTTACATGCCATACTTCCATTATATATAAAATCTGACATGAAAGAAATGTAGCATATACTTCCATTTCTTATTTTAACAGTGCTCCCCACACAAGTATAGCCCCTTAAATGCTGCACCATTTCAAAAAAATAGACTGGTATTCTACAGTAGAAAAGAATGTATATAAACAACACTAGCTAGAATACTACAGGACACTTCATTTGTCGGTTCATAATTAGTTATTAATGGCAACACGTTATACAGTATTTCTAGAAAAGTTTTTCAAAATTGTAGATACAATTTCAGTATCAAGGAAACTGAATTTTTTAAATGTTAAACCCAGGAATGTTGATGGCTTTAACTATTAGAAACTATCTGGAGAGCCAAAGCTAAGTTTTCAAAATAAAAACCAGTATGACAGTACCTTCAACAGGTGCATCATAATATACTGTAATATAAAATTCAAAATATCTGACCTCATATTTCAGTCATAATGCAGTTTAGATTTAGGAATCGTCACAGACTGAAAAGTAAACATACTAATGGTAAAAGCTCTAGTGATTCAATGAAATCATTAAGTTTTAGATGCTTTAAATATAAAGGAAACATTTGTACTGTGTCCATTTTAATTGATCCCAATGATCAAAGGCATTTGCTTAAAACAGTATATGTATAAGCATGATTTGTTACATTTAAATTAAAAAAAAAAAACCAACAACCAGCTTTAAGTAACTTCTCCCCATAACACACAGTTTAAGCTACTTAAAACACATACGCTATCAGAATTTTGGGGGTACCACTATTATACTTGTTAGCTTCAGGCCAGCCTTTTAAAAATCCACAGATAAAAACAATTTAGAAAGAGCCAAGTATTCTTCGTGCTTTTGCAACCTAGAAATTACTGTATGCCTGAAACTGGAGCTCTAATTTAGAGCATGGCCCAGAATAAAAAGCAGAATGAAAGCCTTGTAATTCTGCAATTACTTAATATCCAAACAACCAGTTTTCTGGTTTTTTTAAAATCAATTCTAAAAACTATTTTCCCATAAAAAATCAACTTAATCTGCTAGCAGTCTCTGCATATTTACAAATGATCCCCCCAAAACAGGGGACGATGGGAAAAATTCCGATACATTAAGAAAACTATATATAACATCGCATTAACAGTTAATGCAATTTACAATTTCACCGTGTTTTATCAACAGAATATGCCATTTTAGATCAATGTCTTCAATAATTAAGACTGCTTTATAGCTGAAATGACACAATTTAAACCGGAGGTAACATGCATCACCTCAGTTTAATAATCCAATATACTACAAAAAAAACAAACAATGCAAAGAGCATCATGTAACACAATAGCTTTGTCTGGCTTCCTCTAGAGAGTGTTCTCAGTCTGCCCATAGTTGCACCTAGAAGTCCACCCGCAGAGTCAAAATCATTATCCTACATGTAAGAAAAACAAACAAGGAAACAAAACAACAAAAAACATGTTACTCTGAGGAAAAAAAGATTACCCCTAAAGCTTGCTAACTGTAGCTTTTCCTGTTTTTTTCAAATTTGCCAAAAATTAAAATTATTTCAGAGGCAGCTTCTGAAAATTAACCAGAAAAAAACTTTTGCCCATTTATCCAGAGGTATTTTTTCTCCAAAACAAAGCAAAATGTAAGCAAAAAAGGCATTTCTGACTTCCTTATTCTTTGTTTCCCTCTCCTATTGTTAAATACAATTAAATATAGAACTGCCTTTTTAATAATACTATACATTTGCTAGTTGAAAACAAATAGTTGTATCTGAAGTATAAAGACCTTGATTATGCCTTGGAAGTAATGCATCTACATATTTATCTTTCTGAACAGAAATACTACTGCTGAATTAGTCACATTTTAGAGTCAACAATAAGCTGTCAATGCTTTAATACAAATGTTCATACTAAAAGAAGGCATTTAGTAATTTACTTTACTAACTTCTTAATCCTGCCCCACATTTAAAGAAAGATAGTGACTAAATACTTACCATATCTGATAACATTTTATTTTGGTTTTTAACTTCTGTCCCAATTTCAATGGAAAGCTATTAAAAAATCCAAAAAAGTATTAAATGTGAGTAAACAGCTACACATAGATTAACCAGTCTAAAATACATGACATGACTAGCACTTTCCCAGGTAAAATGTGAAAACAGTACCTGGTATTTTCAAACAACAAAACAGCATGCACAGTATTCTGTCAATAAACCTTAGGAAAGTACTTGTCATCTGACTAGATGAGTCTGAAGAGTGTCGGAAGGTACTAAATGCTCCTCCTCCCCTTTTCCAGAGAACTCCTTATTAGAATTATTGTGTGGACTTTCAAAAATTCAAGATCTAGTCAAGGCTCAGCAGCAATTATCCATTTCCTGGAACACGCATTAAAAATACTCGCACTCGGCACAGAGGACCATAAGCACTCTTTCTGACTCAGCGTTGCTGGAGTTGACACTTGTAACCTGCTAATGCACCTCTTTTGACAAGCTGCTGCTGTGCTATAAATGCTATTTTCTTTTCTGAACTTGTCTATTCCTTCTCTGCTTTGTGTCATGAAACAGCAAGTGCACAGCAGGACAAGGTGGCAAGCCTTGTACGTAAGTGAGTCAGTTCTAGAGGTAGTAACTAGGGTCAGCAACAGCCCAGTGATCATTCAGCACATCCCCAGCTATGAGACAGATCCAAGGTCAAGCAAGAAAGTCAAGTCGGGTAAGGGTCGGAATAAGGGAGGTATGAGACCAGGCGCAGACAGAGCTGCAACACAGCTGCAACGCAGCAAAGGCAGGGGCTAGTCAGGCGAGCCTTGGCTTGAAAGCAGCTCCCAAGTGAAACCAGGGAGAACCCACACTGTGGCTTCTTTGCAGTTCTTGCTCCGTAACAGTTCTTACCAGCATGCTGGCCTTGAACAACCTGCTCAACTAGAAGGAATGGAAATGTGCTCCTGGCCCCCAGGCTTTTGATTTGCCAAGACCCACATGTTTTTTGTGACACAACCTAAATCTCATTATTTCTTACTGCTGCATCTCACTGCAATCTATAATCAAGAACGAAACTGATTTTACATTGGGCTTCTAGGAAGATTATCTGAAGACTATTCCATATTCCAAGATTATTATGTTGCACTAAAAGATGAAACTGTAGAAAGAGCACACGTGCCACTCCATGGGGCACTACCAACGGCACTGTTGACATACACTGATTTTGAAATGTAGCATACCAGAGAAGGTACGTTAACTTATTCTTAACTTACTCTAAATTACTATTCTAAACCTAAGGTTTTAGTTTCTGTTGGAGACTGAACAAATAATTTTTAAGTAGCAGTATTAGCAATAGGACTTTGAATGAATTTAGGCCTAATAATTCATTGGCTTGTACAACATATATAGAAACAGCACCTATTGCTAAGAATGTATTTTATAAAATCTTAAGTTGTTAAGAAAAATAAACCCACATAATTTTAATCACAATGCTGTCTTTCAGTTATACTTGCTTGAAATAAGTCCTCAATCTCTGGAAGGAATCAGAATCATTAAAGTAACAAACTTCTCTTTCAGAGGATATTAGCACACTATTTAGAAGAGCTGTTTTCACATTACAGAATTATCAGCAGATACAGCAGAAACTGATGAGCCACAAGGGTAACAGCAAGAAGTAGTAATCCATTTTCTTAAATGAAACAGAAACAGGTTATTGACCTAAACTCAAAAGTTTCTAGTTTCTGTGGGGACAGTGATTCATTCTGTAGGACAGTAAGCCATAAGTAACACCACAGCTGTCCTCAAGATCAGCAGAAAAGGACACCTCTAGCTTAAAAATCTAATTAAAGGAAGATTCAGTTACGCAAATGAATGATTGTACATTTTGACTGACAATAATTCTTCCTTGTATTTGTATTGGATTTGTATGGCAAAGTTTTGGCAGTGGGGGCGAGCTACAGGGGTGGCTTCTGCTGAGAAGCTGCCAGAAGCTTCCCCTATGTCCAACAGAGCCCATGACAGCCAGCTCCAAGACTGACTCGCCACTGGCCAAGGCTGAGCCCATCAGCGATGGTGGTAGTGCCTCTGTGATAACATATTTTAGATAATGTATTTAAGAAGGGGAAAGAACTGCTGTACAACAGCAGACAGAGGAGAGGAGGTGCTCCAAGCGCCGGAGCAGAGATTCCCCTGCAGCCCCTGGCGAATCCCATGTTGAGGCAGGCTGTGCCCCTGCATCCCAGGGAGGTCCATGCCGGAGCAGATCTCCTGCAGCCCAGGAAGGACCCCATGCCGGAGCAGATGAGTACCTGCAGGAGGCTGTGACCTGTGGGAAGCGCATGCTGGAGCAGGCCCCTGGCAGGACCTGTGGCCCCATGGAGAAAGAAGCCCACACTGGAGCAGGTTTGCTGGCAGGACTCATGATCCTGCAGGGGACCCATGCTGGAGCAGCCTATTCCTGAAGGACTGCACCCCATGGGAGGGACGCATGCTGGAACAGT
The DNA here is from genome assembly GCF_963210335.1 of Falco punctatus. Lineage (NCBI taxonomy): Eukaryota > Metazoa > Chordata > Aves > Falconiformes > Falconidae > Falco > Falco punctatus. The sequence continues at coordinate 77,119,636 of NC_137583.1, forward strand.
TCTTGAAGAACTGCAACTCGTGCAAAGGACTCACATTGGAGAAGTTCATGGAGGACTGTCTCCTGTGGGAGGAACCCCATGCTAGAGCCGGGGAAGAGTGTAAGGAGTCCTCCCCCAGGGAGGAAGGAACAGCAAAGACAACACAACCCCTATTCCCCATTCCCCTGTACCACTTGAAGGGAAGAGGCAGAGAAAATCTGGAATCAAGTCGAGCCCAGGAAAAAGGGAGGGGTAGGGGGAAGGTGTCTTAAGATTTGGTTTTATTTCTCACTACTCTACTCTGATTTAATTAGCAGCAAATTAAATTAATTTCCGTCATGTCTGGTTTGCCCATGATAGTGATCAGTGAGTAATCTCTCTCTTCTTAAGTCCTTATTATCCATGAACCTTTTGTCATATTTTTTCTCCCCCTGTCCAGATAAAGAGGGGAGTGATAGAGCAGCTTTGGTGGGCATCTGGCATCCAGCCAGGGTCAACCTACCACTGTATTAAATGTATGTTTTAAACTAAGTCTACTGCTTCACTGACCCATATATTTTAATTCAATAAATGTGACGATACCACTGTAATTAAATACTTACTGATTTGATGGCACTGACTTTTGTACGCAGACTCTCTGTTAACCTTTCATTTTCTTCTTCATAAACACTGTACCCACTGTTGGTATAGCCATAGTTACCAGCAGGTGCTCCATCACCTGTAAGCACAATAGTCAGTAGTTACAGAAAACACCACTGGAGCAAGTGCTCTCTTCACATGTGGAAAAGCACTCTTTAAATTTAAAAATGCATTTCCTTAATATCACCATTGGCAATCGGGAAGAGGCACCGCCTGCTCCTCAGACAGAGATTCAACCTTTCTCCAAACACGTAAGTTATCTTTCAATATGCAAATCAAAGAAAAAAAATGAGGAATGGCTCTAATTTAATACTATCATGTTTTTTCCCAGACAGTGTTTTCAGACAGCTTCTATGGAAAACAACCTAGTCATTACATGGAGATGTGAAGGAAGCACTGAGGCCACGACACAGAACAGTAAACCTAACTGAAATTAAGAAAGTTGAGATCATTCTCCAACAAAACCAAATACTGCTTTATTTAAATGAGGTCACATACATTTAAAGGAGAGAGCATGCTCTGATGCTTACATGTTTCTCCACAAACAAGTCCTCAGACCAGAAGCCAGGCCCCTGTGCAGAACACTGCCATTTCTGTCACCATTCTGCAGTTCTATTCCCACTCCTGCCTTTTGTTTTTTTTGGGTGATGGAGCTTCAGGACTGTTACCCAGACAACTGACTCAGGAGTACATGGAGCAGAAGGGAATGAAAGCTCCTCAACTCCACACATTTGCTTCCTCCAACCTCTACTGAAGATCTACAGGCATCAGTTGGGACAGCTGCATGGGCACAGGAGAATTAAACCTGTGTCCAGTACAGACAAAAATCAGTCTTAGACCTCAAACCTAAGATCTGAAACCAAAGAAGGCGGACCAAGACTGAGAAAGGCAAATAGAAAGGAACTATTATAAGCTTTACAATAAAGATCCTACTATATTAATTAAACTAGCAATCTGGTTATAACACTAATCAATATTTACATGACTAGTCAGAATGCCACACTAAAGTTGCCTGAATGCCTTCGGTTAATTCCTTTTCAAGGAACTTCAAGATTTTTGTGTTTGAGTGCCTTTTTTCTTTTTGAGGAAAAAGGGAAAGGAGAGAGACGCCAACCACATTCACAGATAAAGCTCCATCTCAAACAGTTTAACTCTGTGCTTGGCACATATGATATTAAGACTTTAAAAGAGAGAATTACAATGCTACTTTGACTATGTATATATAATTTTATATTAACCCATAACACCATTCATTAAATTTAAGTTAACAATTTCTTAGCTTACACTTGTAGTAAATTGCTTTAATGTTATTCTGTAAGTTAAGCTGATGACAAATTCTCAACAAGACTGAGTGAAATGTATGTTTCCATTTCATCACTGTGGGAGTCAAGAATTTTTTCCCCCCACCTAAATTAGAAGCCAAATATAGAAAGCTGATTAAAATGACATAATTTAGAGTCAGGGTTGTTCTCACTGTGTTTTGTTTTACAAATGCATCTAACTACAGTACTTCCTACCAAATTACACACAATTTTGAATATGTTTATAAGTTAATATACCACGCAGCTTCAGGCCAAAATACTACAACTATGATCCTCACACAGACTATGACATAGCAGATATGAACAACTGCCCCAAAGCTTTTAAACACCCACAGTTACTTCTATATATGTAATAGAAAGCACAATGAAGAAGCCTGGCTACAATTGTTCACAGGAAGGACAGAAACTTCAGCATGTCAGTTCTATGGGCTGTCTTGCAACACTGCTCATTGACACGTAACATGGACATGACCACAACACAATCTGCAGTGTAGAAAAGAGGTACGAGGTAGCTGATGACAACAGCAGAAGTACTGGCGCCCCAGCTTCTATTTCCAGCCTACTAAAGAAAAAGTAATTCTGAACTGACAGTTGAAATGTCAAGGCAAAGCAGAAAACTTTGCTGCAGCTGGTAACAGACATTTAAGTCTTCTGCTTGACCATCCAGCAGATTTTTAAAATGTTTAGTTTCAAAATGCTCCTTAAGGTATAGTCTGCTGGAGGACATGCTCTTACACCTGAGCTCCTTCCATAAACATCCATCACTTCACTTTTCCAGAAACAGCATACTGAGCTGGATGGCCTTCAGTCTAACCCCCCTCAGTTCACACCCAAGAGCAAGCAGTTAGTCTGACAAAACTACTGAAGACGTAAGCATCATCAAATGCCTCCCTTTTTGTGATAAACATCCCAAGATCTCTCTTGATCTAGAAAGAAGCACATCCAAGACTTCTTTTAACTTATTAAAATCTTATTACGTAACAGCATAGAACAGACACACACAGCTCAGCCATATGGCATTTATCACGCCATAAATCCCCACTTTCTAGGAAGTACCAGAAGTCTGTCATAGATTCTGAGGCATAAACATTACCTAAGGTTTACAGTGCGGTCACAGCACCTATGTTCTAGAACATGACATGGCAGGTCAAAGTTTCTTTATAGTCATCAACGTGACCACTGGTTGAAAAATGAGGCCTGAGCTTCTCAAAACACTCAGCAGGAACTCTGCACAGATTATATCTGTAATAAACTGACAACTGTTGGAGGGGTGGGGGGGTCGTTTCCCCCCAGACATAGCAGGAAAACATACAGAAGTAGTAAAGTTAAAACACAACTCCTAATTTGTAAAGGACTTGAGTGTCAAGAGTGACAAATGTGTCCACCGAGGAAACACGGCTGAAACAAGACTGCATTAGAACCATTCATTAACACAATTAAATACAGATCCCAGTGCTGTTCCCTAAATCCAGCCGAGCTCGAAAGAGAGATGGAGGAACGGGTAATGGCTCCGCCGGCGAGCCCGGCCCGCCGGCCCCGCCGCCCCCACCGCCCTGCCCGGCTTTTCACCCCCTCTCCCGCTCCGTGTAACCCCCCGGCACCAGCCCAGGCTGCGCCGCCCCCCGCCAGGCCGGCCGGGGGCCGTGGCCCAGCCCGCCGTGCAGCCCCAGGCCCCGCCGCCGAGGTCCGCCGCGCTTACCCAGCCCCGCGCGCCTCATGGCTGTGCCCGGAGCTGCAGAGGGGGGAGGAGGAGGAGGACGGGAGCGGCTCCCGCGCCCACAGCGCCTGAGGGCAGCGGGACTCGGCGGGGCGGGCGCGGCCCAGGCCCAGCTGCGGCCCAGCCGCGCCGCTCATCCAGGCGCCGAGCGCCACGACAGCGCGGGCGCCGCGCGGCCCGCTGGGTAGGGCGGGCCGGGCCGGGCCGGGCGGCGCCGCCCGCGCGGCCTCATGGGGGCTGTAATGCCGCGCCGCGGGCGGGCCGGCGGGCACGGCGGGCAGCGCAGCCGGCGGGCCCCGGCCCGGTGCCGGGCTCGAGGGGGCCGGCTCTGTCCCTGTCCCTGTCCCAGCCCGCCGGCTCTTCCGGTCCCCTGGGCTGGAGCGCGAGGCCCGCAGGGCCCTCCTGCAGCAGCCCAGGGCGCTGACGCAGTATGGCATTTCTCAGGGGACAGCGTGACAGGCCGCTGGCCCACGCACCCACCGTGTGCCCAGCAGGCCGTGGGAATGGCGCTGCGGGGCGCCGGGCGGTGAGGGTGCGGGACGGGGGCAGGAGGTGGCAGGGCAGCACCCTCCCCGCACGGTCACCCCCCCCACGGCTTCAGGACAGGTTCCGTTACGTATAACCTGCCCTGAATTCACTCATTACACTGCCTGCTGCAGCTTGCATTACGCTTGTAAGAACTGATCCAGAAAGGCAGAGGAAATGGCCTTCGGTACGTTACTGTGTGTAAAGGGAAGATTCTCAGCGGTTGAAACTGGCAGCCAAAAAATTAAAATTCAGTGCTGAGTGGAACTGTACCACAACCTCCCTCCCCCACTGTTTATTTGGAAAAAACGAGCATACTACTGCAGCATACATCAACTCAAACCGGAAGCCTGTGGATTTAATTATTACCGAACCTTCAGTTCTCTGAATGATTTACATTTCATTTGCAAAGATTATGTCTCCTTTATTCTTTAACCCCTTGCAATGCTTTATCAGAAACGGGATTTACCTGCTTTTATTAAAGGCACAACTCTGTCTGTGTACCAGGGGGTTGAATTTATTTCCCAGGATGATAGCGGAATGATTGATCAGTACCCCAGCACAAAGCAAACAACATTGTGGAGTCCATTCAGAGTTTGCTGTGTCAGGTGTAGCATCCACTGGACTATAGAAGCTGCCTTAGCTTTTCCAGTTACAACTCGCTGCCATATCATTAATTGCTTTGGTATTTGTGTTCTGGTAGGAACCAAGACACCCAACATGGGCCCAGGACCCACTTGTATAAGCTATATAAATGCAGACCAAAGCTCATAGTTTGATGAGCTTGCAGTATAACAGGACTCTTCATCTAGGCAGGTAAAGTTGTAGAAGGAAGACTAAAATTACGCTAGCCAAATGGAAGGCCTATGCCCTCTGGCCAACATCCTGAGTAACTGTTGTAAGACACTCCACGTATCTTTTTGCAGTGCATAAATACACAAATAATTGCAGCATTTCTTTTCTCTCCACTTGTCAAAGTTCAGCTGAGACATTTAGTCTTGTATCCGCCCAACTTTAGGAGAGACACTGAGAAGCTGTTCATTTACTTCTCAGTCACATTTGGATTCCTACATCTCAAGTAGCATTATAAAAAATTAAAAGAGTATAATGTAGAAACCAGCCCTTCAGTTTATTTAATATTTGATGATGTAAGCAGTTTATCCAAAATTTCAACTAAAGTTTTAGCTGCACATACAAAACAGAAGAGAATGCTAAGGAGAAGAAATGAATGGCAGAACAGTCACCTGTACTGTGCAGAGTGAAGCTAATCTCTGTAGGATTTTGTCTGCAACAGCAGTTCCTACAGGAGTTTGTAAACTGCCATCGCCGATGACTTCAGACTTGATTTACATCAGTTCAGGGAAATGTGTCAGTTGTTTCAGAGAAGGGAAAAGTACTACCACCAGATTAAAGACGCAGCTTGTGGTAAAACCATCTGAAGTTCATAGATGGGTCCATTTCTCACCTTGCTGGGACAAGGAGGTCTCTTAAAGGATTACATGCTTAAAACAGCAAAATGTAGATGTTGTAAAATTTACAGAAGATGAACAAATTCTGTGAAAACATTCTTCATGAGTGCTTCAAATTTGAACTAGGTTGCAATATCCTCATCAAACACAATTTCTGAAAGAGGGTAAGGGGGACTGTCTATGCAGTAACTAAATAACCAGAGAGTAAAATTGAGGCTCCAAGAGGCAGTAGGAAAATGTCTTGTGGAAACAGCTGGGCTGAGTCTGTCATTGTTATGTATTTTATTTACATTGTTTTCTTCATATACCATCCAAGAAAATTATTACATTTGGTGGCATTGCTATATGAAAAGATTCTTCTTTACAGTATTTGCATGTTCTGTGTTACCCTTCCCCCTCCCAGATCTTCTTCCATTTTTCAATCAATATAGATTTATACATAACTAGGTAAGAAATGTACATCTCCCCACTAGGACTGTAGTTCTAATTCGTTGTTAGGGGGGTAATTTTTCATATTTAATTTTTACTTAATTTTTCTGTAAAATAAAATCCCAATTAGTCACATGCAAGGTGTTCACAACTCATAGTGTTTATATCTATAATCTGCTTATGATGTTTTAAAATACCATACTGAGCCTATGTAAAATTTATAAATAGCACATTTAATTCTTCACAGTTTCTTACAGCAAAGCATGGAAATGATACTGACATGATTAATATTTGAAATCCATTTTAATTGTATTGAATTAATGTTTTCATACACTGGAAGTGCCTTATAAGAAATTAATTTTATAGTTCTCCTGACATTACGATAATGAAATCGCAATTCCATCTCAGAGGCTAGACATAGAGATCAACTGGGTATCATTAATATTCACTATGTTTATGGTGTATTTCCATTGATTGGTTTTATTGATATTAATAATTTCACAAAATGAGTCTGTGAAATAAATGCATTTTTTTCTGTCGGTGTGACTAATTGTACTCCTGTTGGCTTTCCAGCCTGTTCCTGGCAGCTCTCCCACACCACACAGAGGCCATGCCCTAGACTACTCGGCTTTGTAAACCAGCTGTGTGTGCTTCGCAGGTGTGGTGGCAGCTGGTCCTTAGCATCTGCAGGTCTTCCTGCCAGAAGCAGAAACGACTGGTCAGCAAGGGGGTTTAAGGTGACTGACTCATTGACAGTTCATTTATCAGTAGTAACATATAGGAAGAAAAAGCACGTATTAAAAAAAAAAAAAAAGATAAAGAAATGTATGCTGTCTGCAGGCTTCTCCGTCTTGACTTTTTAATAGTAGCATACACAGGTGTGTCATTGTCAGACGCTCTGCTCAGGCAACCTGTGTGCCAGTCTGCCCAAAGGAGTACTGAACAATTGTGCCTTCTTTAAAAAAAAAAGGGGGAGGGGACACGACAGGGGATGGGGGATGAAAGAAGGAAAAAAAAAAATGGGAAAAAGAAACCAGAAAAGGGTAATGGGAAACAAAAAAAGAGAAATAATAAAGGGAAATTAAAAATTGAAAGAGGAAATAGGAAAATTAAAAAGGGAAATGAAAAAAGGAAATTATGTAGGAAAAAATATAGGGAAATTGTAAAGGATAAGATAAATTGAAATGAAAATGTGACATCAAAAAGGGAAATAAAACTAAAAAAGGAAATTAGGAAATAAAAAAAGGAATTGGTAAAGGGAAATAAAAATGGAAATAAAAAACAGAAATTGAAAAGGGAAATAAAATTTTAGAAGTAAACTCTGAAATTACAAAGGGAAATGATAATGAGAAATCAAAAATTTAGAAAGGGAATGGAGAAATGAAAAGGGGAAATAAAAAAACTAAAAATGAAATTGGGAAATAACAAAGAGAAGTGATAAAGGGAAATTACAAAGGGACTAAAAGACAGAAAACCAAAATGGGAAATAATAATAAAAAAAGGTAGTTGTAAAATTGTAAAAGGGAAATAAAAAAGGGAAATAGACAATTAAAAAAGGAAACTGACAAAAATAGAAAAAAAGTGAAATCTAAATGGAAATTGGAACAGAAATAAGAAAGGGAGATAAAAAATTAAAATAGTGAATTGGGAAATGAACAAGGGAACTGATAAAGAGAGATGATAATGGGAAATTATAAGGGGAAATCAAAAAGGGAACATATAAAGAGAATTCAAAAAGGGAAAGGAAAAAAATTTAAAAAGGAAATTGGGAAATCAAAAGGAAAACCAAAAGGGAAATAAAAGATCAAGAAAGAAATAGGGAAATTAAGAGAAATCAAAAACATAAATAAAAAAATTAAAAAAGAAAAACTGAAAATAAAAATGGACAATGAAAAAAAAACCCATTAAATTGGAAAATTTCAAAGGGAAAACAAAATGGAAGTCAAAAGGGAAACAAAAAAGGGAAGTAAAAAATTAAAAAAGAAAATTGGGAAATGACAAAGGGAAATGAAAGAGTAGAAAAGAGGGAAACCAAAAAAGGAAACCAAAAGTTTTAAATAGAAATTTGGAAATGAAAAAGGGAAATTATAAAGGGACATGATAAAGGGAAATAAAAAAATTTAAAAAGGAAATTGGGACATGAAAAAGGGAAATAAAACCAGAAATTGGTAGATGAAAAAAGGGAAAAGAGGGAAAAGAAAGAATTAAAAAAGGAAATTGGGAAATAAAAATAAAAAGAAATTGGGAAGTGATAAATGGAATTTAGGAAGTAAAAAAAAGGAAAAAGGGAAATAGGAAAAAAGGGGAAAAAAGATCTTTTATAATAGGGGTGTTCCACATGCTCTACCGATTATCATACCACTGCTACTGTTTTTTTATTCTTTTTACTGTCTCCAACTACAGTAGATGAATACATTTATATAGCAAACAGCCCAATATTTATTAGTAGATTAATCTGTGACTCCATTGCAAAAGCAATAAAAAGGAAAAAAAAAAACAAACAGGGAAGCTGTTTGAAAAATCCTGTTTAATCAAGCTTCCAGTACACAACTGAAAGCCCAGCAATCTTATTAACATAATAATAATGACATAATTATAATTGAATTGTTAAATAAGTAAGCAGAATGTCAGTGTTCTTACATGTTTGATAAACAGGTTTTCACAGTCATCATGATTAACTTGCTACTTTAAACAATCATAGGCTGTGAAAGCAGCCTAGCAAGTCACACGCATTATTAAGGAGTTGAAAAGCTGGTATTGCATGATATTATGCTAGTATCAAATATTTCAATCATTGTTTTGTTAAGCAATAAGCTTCAATTATTAAATATTTGGAGTTACATTTTGATCCATTGAGCAATTAAGTAACAGCTGACTAGATATTTCTAAATGAGACCAATACATTAACCACATAGAAGCAGAGCTAGATCACAGAATATTTTTAATTAGGATTCAGTATCTTCAAAAAGGAGTAATGGCAGCATCTTTGATCAGTGTCCTTGTCACTTAATACCCCAGGTTATTTTAATGCAATTTAGTGCATGCGAGCCCTCAAAATGCTTCTATTCCAACAAACTTAGTCAGATCACTCAGGTGTTTCCCCTCATATTCTGAAAGCTGATGAAACTGATGCTGCACTTAGGATGTCATTGCTATTCTTTCTGGTTGTATTCTCCACATAGTGCTGTCATGAGGAACAGAAGATGCCATGTGAAACTGCACCTCCTGTAAGACTTTACACGGCTGAAGGGGGGTGATCACAGCTGCTGCTCGCGGCCCCCCAGACTGTTAAGCAAAGAATGAATCATGCAAGTCACAAGTAGAATAGCATGTGCAGTTACTCGAGTTCTTTAATGGTGAAAACATGTAAATCACTGCAAGTACCAACCTACCTACCAGTTTCGCCCAGCGCTTCATTAAATATTGTCAAAGAGAACCATGGCTGTTTCTGGTGTTTAATGCACTTCCATCGTAGATGGCAACTTCTTTCTGGGACAAGGTTTGGAGTCATCTCATCTCATTGTGTATTCAAACTACGTTCCTATTTTTATGATGCTCTTTTTAATAAAAACCTTACCAAATATCTACCAAAATAGCCTTTTATTGTTTTTAGAAGATAACCAAAAAGATACTTGGATAAGATTCTGGGAGCTGCTGTTACCTTTGATAAAGACTGTGTTGCTGGGAATCAAAGGAGATTCCTTGAACGTATGCAGTTGTACTCATCCATGCTGAGCCATCCTAGGCCTTTCCACACACAGGTTCGAAGGATCTTTAACACTTTGGACCTATAAAGGCTTCCTGTCTCATAGCTTGGCCTGTGTACATGATTACAGGTTGAAAAAACGTGTAAATACATAATTCGACTTTACCACTGAGTAAATTCGCTTAGAACAAATTTTACAGTGTTTATTGATATAAAGTTGCAGCTGTAATGCATTCCATGTTATTTTCTTGTTCCTGATTTCAGTATCATCTCAGCTTTTCCACTCATGGTACACATTATCCCGAGGGAGGCCTCAGGAAGCTTGGCTGGGCAGACACGAAGGTGTCAGCAGCGAAGGACCAGCTGAGGGCAGGAGAAGCAATGTCTGTGGCTGCATCAGCAGAAAGTGTCTAGTACAGTCTTTTTCACCTTTACAACACTTCCTAAAATCTGTCGACAGTGAAGGCATATTTCTTGTCACTTTGATATAAGCTATGTTTGGGAAGTACTGACCTTTATTTTAGCTCATGGATAATACAATTTAAATAGAATTATCATTTACTTAATTGTTGTTGCTAAATACTGTGCTTCTGCTTATTCTTTCCTTTAGTTACCTTTTAGTAGCGTAAGCTGCTCTATCTCTTGCTTGATTCTGCAGGGAACGCACCCAGAGATCTCTGCTATATTTTTATAGATTCCATGTCTGCTGTTAAATTACATCAAAATACAGAAGGAAGGCTATGGACACAGCTGCTGGCCGCCCTCCTGGATTTCATTACATAGGGCTAGAATCAAAATTTACTGAAGCCATGGAGAACTTTCGTATCGACTTTGGATCAGACTATAATTTTTTATTAAAAACTCAGCTCTGCTGATTCTTTGTCTTCCGAGTAGTGTACGCTGTGTAATCTATGAATAATTCCAGTCATGATTACTTTCTCTAATATTAAGGTACCATTTCTGATGTCAGCTTTGACTGGGTAATAGTATCAGCTGAATGACTGATAAGCATTCAGAGCCATTGCAGCAGCCTGAGCATTAATAACCATAATGTCTAAAGAGGAAGACTAATACATTTAAAATAAAAAGTGGAAGTCAAAGCAATTTTTCATTTCAGTTAAACAAAGGTATGGGATGAATGGAGCATACAGTTGCAATGCTTTGTAAGATGCAATTAAACAGTAATTTGATGATTTACGTTCTGTTTATTTTGACCTTTCAGACATGTGGGAAAGGCTTTCAGCAGTCAAAATAAAGAATTCAATAAAACCAGACACCTTAAGCACAATGAATTTTGTGAGTCGAGAGCTTTTGCAGACCTGTATTGCACAAGATTTTGCAGACCTGTATCTAGGCAGAGCATTTTCCTACAGCACTTTTCTCATGACAAATGGGGCAGACATCATCCTTGTTGCCTTGTCCAGCAAACCAACACAGAATGTGGATCAAGATTCCTGGATGTTGGAGCTAGCCTTGTGCTAGCTTTGGGCTTGGCCACTGGAGAGTTACTTAAATAAAAGTAAAGGCAAAAACCCCCTATCATGTACTTCTTTAATCCTCTCTAGTTTTTTCATAGGTCAAGAAATCATGCACAAAAGAATTTGTCTGATGACTAATTAGAGAAGCTAACGCTTTAATATAAGTCTGCAAAAATTCTTGCAAGTCCCTTGTTTTCCAGAAAGACCATTACAAATAGATCACCCATTTAAAACACCTTTATAAAGATAATTTCTTTAGGCTGTTGCATGGACTGCAGCAGAAGGGCCGATCACCCTGATGTACTGGATGGAGCGTGATGCTAATGGGACGATGTGGCTTATTGTATTGTGGTGGCCCATTCAGAGTTCACTTGTGTGTTTCTGCATAGCACTACATTATGCCACAAGAACATATATTTAATTTCTGTATTCATATTATTTGCCAGATGCAGTGTAGCAACGGGGAAGGAAGTGTAACATTGTTCTCCATACAGGTGCATCAGTGCACTTCCAAGAAAAAAGTCTTTTAACTTAATGAAAATCTGAGCACATTATCTAGCTTTTGATGAAGTTAGTAACAAAATTTCACCAATTTTTATGGCATGTGATCAAAGACTGAAGTAATTATATCGTAGAAAGGATCATTAATTATAGTGTAGAAAAATCGTTATCATTATATTTCAGAATTAAAAGTTGTAGGTTCTTTTCATGGTTTTCTGTAAATGTAGATAAAAGCAAACTTAGGTTATGTTTCATGGTATACCATGGGGAAAGATTTCATGGTATAGGGGTTCCCACAGCCCATTCAGCAAAAGAAGTAATCTTTGCTTGAAAATAGCATGAAAAGTCATTATAATTTGTACAGTCAAAAAGGACATGATAAATTAGTTAGAATTAAATGACAGTCTACGCATTTATGCCACCACAAACAAATATCTACTGTATGGATACAAGGCATACTCATAAACCCATAATGGAACAATAACTCGCCCCTTTGGGGATCATGTTAGGTCTGGAGAACTGCCTGCAGAATAAAAAGATTTCTACCATGTTTAACCCCAGTTCACCAAATCTGAATCCTTTTGTAGATGTCTCGAGGTCCATGTCCAGCGGTGGGTTGCTTCCTGGTTCAAGGTCCACCAGCTTTGTTGTGCATTGGATCCTGGCTTACAGCTCAAAGTCTGCCAGACTGCTCTTACGTCTTCTGTCTCTGAGCGCTGGCCTTGGCCTGCTGGAACTCTATACCCTGCTGCTTGACTTGTGACAAATTAAGCAGTTATCTTATCCAACATATTTTCCTTCCCTTTTGTGCTTTGATAAGGAGACTTTGTTCAGCTTATCCATTCTATAAAAACACCATTTTGTATCCCTGCTGCTCAGATGACCACCCTCTCTTTGAATAATTACCATCTTTAGTTCTACATAGCCAAGTAAAGACGGATTAGTATTTTTGAATCCTTTTACTCAAGAAATCCAATCATTCAACTGAATCCTCTTATACAAATCTCTTTCCTGAGATCCAGAATGAGGGGAAAGGGTCAGGCTGATGGGTTCTAGAGAGTAGCTTTCCCCAGAAGGGTTCAGGAGTGATGGACAGGACACTATACACAAGCAAACTACTCAGAGTCATGTTCCTGAGTTGAATCCATATGCTACATGATCATTCTAATTAATTATACTTTAGTTGGAAACTCCTAAAGTTAAAATGCAAATATTTACTACAGCAGTGCTGAGTGTCCATATACCCTACTGATGTAAAAGAAAATGTAGACAGCTTATTTGAATTTCATATTCATGAATTTTCATTTATAAAGATAATTGGTATTTACATACGATTACTAGGATAACCTCATTTATTAAAAATAAAAACTGTTGTTCAGTAAGACTGTTTTTTAAATTATGTATTTTATGTGTTCCATATACATTTAAAGGCTTTAGTAATTACCAATTGAAGTGTTCTCCTAGTGCCCCAAGTCAGCATCCCTATTTCCTGACAGAATACATGGTCATGGATCTGGTTTCAAGAGGTCCTCTGATGGCTTCCTGCTGAACAGTGTAGACAACAACAGAGTCAGTGGTACAAACTTTAAAGCACATTCCTCCTTCATGGGTCGGTATTGACCACAGTGGAGGTAGGGATGATTCTGGCCACATGATTCTGCATTAGGAAATGCAATTTTCTGTGTCATCTGTACAAATCATGACCAACTATGTTGTGACTGACTGCATATTACTTCAGGCTTTTTCTAGAGGTTACAGTTCTTAATTAATAATAGAAAGAAGTCTGGAAGGAACAGCAAAACCAGACAGTGCAACAAGGTAGGTCTGAGGCACTTGGCTCTCTTGCCTGGCATTTACTTGGCATGTACAGAGCAGCTCATCCTGTGCCAAAGCTCAGACTGGAGAGGCACTGGAGCCACTGGTGGTATGCAGTTGATCTGATGTAAGTCTAATGTATGCAGCATGTGCTGCATGTGTGCAAGTTGAACATGCTTGTGCACATGACACTGGATCTACCAGTCTCAGATCTGACCCATTGTCTTCATGAATCGTAGGAAATACAAAAGGTTCCGGGCCAAGTCCCAGAGAAAAGTCTTAGTGACCTGCCAGGAGAGCGGGTCTAGCTCTAATTCTAGATTTATGCATCCTAACGTGGGGGCACATGAGAGGTGAGATTCCGTGTATGCTCACATGCTACTGCCCGGAGAAAGGGCGGTATTTCCTCATATGTCCTGCAGCACACAGTGTAGATGCCAGCTCAGAAAGCGTGGCTAGAAAGTGATACGCAGGATGGAGAGTGAGGATAATTGGATTCTAAACTTGCAAAACAAATTCTGGCATGGAGCCAAATCTTTAACATCTCTCTTCCTCTGTTTCTCCATCATTGAAACGTTAATTTCTTGCCAAGGATCTTAAGAGGCATTTTTACTAATGGGCTGTAATGCCTTGAAATGTGGCTTAGGAAAGAAAAGTATTCTTCAAAGTCAGTGGAAGAAGAATGTTCACTATTTGCATTACAGTAGAATAAAATGACCCAATCCATCACGTAGATTATATAGGAAGACATGCTTCCTCCCTCAGAGTCAGTGGGAGAGGAATGATCGTTTTTTGCATTACAATAGAGTCAGATGATATGGTCCACCTTTGAAGTTATGTACAAAGGCATGACAACTCTCCCAGATACCTTATAACCCTTATAACTCCTATAGTATCTATTACATTGTTGTATTACATTTTCTGCCACATTTTAGCAATGAAGAAGCCATTTGAAGGAAAAATAAATAGGAGCATAAACTTAATAAAAGTATGTTAACATGTTACATGTTATATAAAAAAAAAATATGTAAGTTTTTAGAATGAAGTGGAAAAACTTTTTGTTAGAAATAATGTACATCTTGGTAAAATAAGCTATACGTTTCAGTGGTGCTGCACTGGATTCTCCAGTTTTATGAAAAGAATACAGAATGTGCAGACAAGTTTGCAAAATCATGTTCACACAGATCACCAAAGAGCTGTATAGGCAGCTTTCATTTAAGGCTGTTCAGGGTTGTGATTTATTACAGACTAAATAAAAGTTCTGTGTATGCACTTACACTGCTGGTAATGAGAATCTATTCTAGAAATCACATAATTTATGGAGGAAAAGTCCATTTTAAGAATTATCAAGAAATATTTGATACCTATCACCCTTTAACAGATTCATAATAAGAACTTTTTAAAATTTAGACAAACACAGTTTGGGTTAAAAATAGGCAGATGTGCTGTATTGCATTCTACAAACTGATTTCATCAAAGCTCTCTTCTGATTTTCCCTGCATCCCCAAACACAGTGATTTTAAAAAAGGGGAAATTAATCTCTCCCTTCTGGCTGGCCCTGAGTAGACAAATTTCCGTCAGGGAATGAAGCAGCCTGTTGTTACCAGAAATCACCAGGAAAACCTTGCAAGCCAAAGATAGTTTAGAAAGCCGACATTGGTTTATTGCAGCACTGGGTGCATGGAGGATCTTTCCTCCTAACATGCACATCAGGTTACTCGAGGGTACGCATTATATACGGTAGAGTACTTGCATATTCATAGCACATTACTTATTCATTTTCATTCACACACAAGAAGACCGGTTACAAGTTTCTTGCTTCTGATGCAAAATAGTGCACACCGTCAGATAGGGCTACTGAAGTTTTTTTACCAACCACACATGGTCCTATAAGCGGAAATTTTGCCCTCTTTCCCTTTCTTTTTTTTTGGGGGGTGGTGGTGGAGAAGCTATTTGAGTTGAAGGTCATGATCTCCCATTGCCACAATTACCTGCATAATTTAGATATCATTATCTGTTCTTTGTTTCCCAAGGTTGACTCCCTTGAAGTCTGTTCATTCATCAGTTTTGACAACTTGAGAGGAGGGTCAGCTTGACCTAAACTGGTTTAACATACATGTAAACACTAAACCAGAGGTTTAGGCAACATGATGACATTCAGAAGGATCCCCGCAACCCGACTTGCCAGCAGGTGTGGGGATTTCTACAGGTGGAGAATTGAAGGCAGAAGAGATGCATGTCTCACTGCTGTCTCAGGCTGAACTTACCCAGCATCAGCCTGGGCAACTCCTGCCTGCCGCTGCCCAGGCGCCCTGGAGGCAGCACGGTGCCCAGGATGAGTGCACCCACTGCCCCCTCAACAGGCGGCAGCCTTGGTGCTGGTCCAGAGGGAAACCAGGAGCAGAGAGGGATGGAAAGGGCAAGGGAGGGACCTTGGGAGCTTCCTGGGGTGTAATCAGCTCCAAGCTTTACTGTGAGCAATGAAGGCAGTGAAAACTTTCTCCCCCGTTTTCTCTCTGTTGTCTAAAAAGCTTAAGATCTTGCATAACAGATTTTCCCAGCATGTTATTAGGGTTTTTTTTAGTAGTCGGGTATTTTCGGGATACTTGTGGAAGTTTAGCATCTTTAAGGCCATAAGCTTTCTCAGATCTGATGGCGATTATTTAGTGCTTGTGTTGAAATGGATTCAGGGGACTGAAGGCAGTCTCACTGGGACAGATAACCTCCCAGTAATGGGCAAGATCTGCTGCTGGAGAACTGAGGGGGGAAGAGGGAGAGAGACCTCCTTAGGCTGGAAGAAAATAGGTGGGGAGGCAGAAATAACTTAAGCCTTCTGGATGGTCGGTACAATTTCAAAGGCAAGGAGGTTATGTTGTGCAGGAGCCAGATACTCAACTGTCCTTACCTGGCAGAATTCTCAAAAGATGTTGAATCCTTGCTGGACACTCACACATGGCATAAGGGGCGTGAATATCACGGGCACCTGAAAATGAGAATATGAATCTTTACAGTTCACTTTTGCCATCTATTAGCTAAGAGGTTAATTAGGTGAGTTACAGCTTACCTTTGAGGTTCTTCAGTGAGCTGTATTGTAAAAAACTGGTTTTCGGGAATATCCCTTGTGAAATTTGATAGCATTAAATTTTAGCCAAGATTTTTAGAATAGTCCAACTGTTCATCTTCAGTCTTTTAGAAGCCTATTTTTCCTAAAACTCTGGAGGATATAAACTTAAATAAAATTGTTTAAATATACTGTGAATAATCAGCAAAAACTTTGAAACTCTTAACTGGGAGACCATAACACACTCATGGTTAAGATTTTATTTCATAGATTGCTAATGAGGATTTTAAATTACATTTAATGAATATGAAAAGATTGTTTTCTTCCAGAGCTGAATTATTAGTAGGTTTGTACTGAGTTGCAGAACATCATTATTATTTTTACATCAGTGATGCCTTTCTAACCTCAATTAGCAGGAGACCAGAAGCCACACTATGAATCTTTCACTGAAATGTAATTGTCAGCTATGTAAATTACTTTATAAATGTGTCCTGAAAATGGAAATGGCTTATGCAAATGAACTTGAACCACAGTGTGCAAGATGAGAAGTATAAGAAATGATGGAATTAACTCAGTGGTGTTACGAAGCATCATTAGACTTCACCTGAATAGAAAAGAATCACTTGGAGAATCAGCTGAGTTCCACCAGAGAGGGGAAAGGACACCTAGCTAACATTTTCAGAAGTGCTAGGGTAGGTGGAGGGCGTATCTCCCACCTACCCTGTTCAGGTGTAAAGATATTTTTTCATTCTCAGAGTGTTTCTTCTCATCTAAAAAGAAGTGTAATTTTACATATACACTGACCATCTGGAAAAAACACTACTACAAATGGAAATAGATTTAAAATTAAGAGATTAATGTTTCACACTTCTTACTGGCAGCTGGCTCTTAAAAAGGCTTGGAAAGAAAAGTAAGCATCCTTGAAACCATTCACTGAATTATTTGAGAGCTGGCAGCCTGACAAAAAGTAATATAAATCTTTTTCCTGCCTTCACAAGTCCCAAATATTTGATAATGTTTGGTATTTTATCCATTATATTAAAGACTCACCATGAGCTCCTGCTTTGAATTTGCTTTAGTCATTGATTATTGTCT
Source organism: Falco punctatus (assembly GCF_963210335.1). Lineage (NCBI taxonomy): Eukaryota > Metazoa > Chordata > Aves > Falconiformes > Falconidae > Falco > Falco punctatus. Next base: position 77,137,372 of record NC_137583.1, read on the forward strand.
CACATAGTGTCAATGGAGACAATCATTACACAACGTCTTTAGTAGGTTTGAGCCAGTAAAATCTACAATGGCTACTCCTTGCAGTCTTTATTTTGCCTGTGTTCATACAGCTCAGGTGGAATTTCTGACCCAAGAGGTATGAAGTGAAGCGTCAGTATTCATCTTAAAGAAGGCAGAACTTCAATCCTGAAATCCAAGTAAACAGCAGAAAGAAAATCTGAACGAAGACTGGAAAGTTGTCAGATGTGAAACAGATTCACATGTTACATTTTAGCCTTACATATGTAACAGTATAGATTTAAAAATATACCTTCCGCAATTCTAACAGCAATATTTTTCTTCCGTAAAAGATAGCGACCCTGTTCTTGAGAGTTTTACTGATTCTTTTAAATTATTGACGCTGATAACCTTTTGTTAAACAAATTACAGTTTCTGTCAAGATAAATGAAAATAGCAAACCATGGTGATTTTAGAAGTTGGCAATTACAATGGCTTCCCCAAAAGAATGTAAGGCCAGTGCCACTTAGTAAGTTATTATTATTTGTACAAATATGCTTCTCTTCTAACTTTGTTCTTTGCATTTTAATGAAATTGCCAGTTCACAGTTACAAATGTATGTCATGTTGATGCATTCTTTATCTTCAACCTTGAAAGCTCTCAAATAAACTGAGATATTGCAACAAGTACTACAATTTATTTGTAATGTTAATATTTCCCTAAGTATCAAAAATCTGTATAAAGAATTGATTAAAAATTCTCTGGGTGAAGGGGCTTGAAAGCTAATCTGTGCAACTCAAATACAGATCAGTTACTGATAAAGTAAAAATAAAGACTGACAGCTTCACAGAAGAAATCAGCTTCAGAGTTAGTCTACAGGGATTGTAGATTAAGGTAGATTAAGGTTTGTGGGGGTCATACAGTATGATACACCTCACTCTGTGATGTGAACCTTGACTTCTAACAGTTGCGTGGAGCAGAGTTGCTATTTGTCTGTAATAGGGATACATGTACTGTGATAAGCATGGGGTTTTTATTTAATCTTCATCTTATTGCCTTGCCTCGCCTCTTGGCCGGAAAAAATCCCAACAAGGATAAAACAGCAGGAGGGACCAGCAAAGAGCTAAACTAGAAGGCTGAGAATAAGACAGTGGGTAATAGTTATACATCTGGGTCTGACAGAGCACAATACAACTATAATCACTAGAAGCTTCCTTCTGAGATAGCTGTGTTCCATATCCAGGGTTGGTCACAATTAAAGATACTGTTTCTGATTGACACCTACAAAGTCCCACATCCTCTTAAGTTACGGTGTACCATAAACAAGTAGCCAACACAAGAGACTGCTGCTTAGGATGAGTGTGCTGTTCAGCATGGAGTAACGGGAGAGGGTGACTTGTGGAAGCAAAGTGCTAACACAGTGTATGGTGTACAGCTATAAGGAAAGATGGCATTTAGGAAACATAGGAGAAAGGAACAATCTTTTTTATCCTTTGGCCTCTAGCTTTATTAGATATCTCAGTTTCTACTCAAACCTACTTTTCCTTCCCAGAATAATTTTTTCTTCCCCTGGAAATCAGGGCATCTCTGAACTATTGACTTTTCGTTCTAAGAGTCTGTAAAAATTTCAGTCTCCACATTATACTGAAATATTTCTGATTTTTTTTTTTAACGTAGAAAACCATCTGTTCAATTTCTGAAGATGATGTCATCATATTTTATTTTCTACTGATATAACAAAATCAGAGAACCTTTCCAAAGTGGTCTAAGACTCGAAGTTAATGACACAAGGTTGAAAAAATCCAGTTGGTACACAAGCCATGATCTTGAGCAGAATTGAGACAACAGAAAATTTAACATATTGATTTGTGATTCAGGCTTTATAGAATGGCTATCCTGTGCTACATTGCTGAAGACCAGAAACAACTAATGGTCTCAACTACAGTGAAATTATTCCACTGTACTAAGGGATGTGCCATCTGTGTTTCAGACTGTAGTCTATATTTACTTTCTGGGAAAAGGTTTTAGAGTTAAGTAGGCCTTTAGCAGATGTGGCAAAGAGCAGATTGGAAACTGAAGGTAATACCCATGTAAACTAGATGAGGTACAACTGTTAGTGGAAAGGACATTCGATACCACAAATTACTTAGCAGCATGGATTAAATTAGTTGAGACTTGAAAGTCGGAATTAGATGGCTTTACTTGACAGTTTAAATAGAAGTTAGGGCCTTAATGAAATAGCTACTATAACCATTTAATTCCCTTTCTGCTTGCCTCTATGAATCTGAAAAAATAGACTGTTTTGTAGAGCTGATAAAAGTGCATCAGTTTAGCTTGAACTTTTAAGTTCCTTATAAAAACTACTCACAGAATCACAGAAGAGTTGAGGTTGGAAGGGACCTCTGGAGGTCAATGGGTCAACCCCTCTGCTCAAGCTGAGTCACCACCAGCAGGCTGCTCAGGACAATGTCCAGATGGCTTTTGAATATCTCTGAGGATGGAGGTGGTGAATTGATTACCTTGTCTCTCTCCTTGTTTCTTAAAAATACTCTGAAGCAGGCGTAGCATTTTTGAGAAACCTCCCAAGACAATCCTGACTACTTCAGAGCTGTGAAATATGCAATGATTACACCACTTGCTATACAGAGCGGTTATCTGAGAGTCTGGGTTGAGGTTCGTGTTCCCCTGAACACACCGGAACGGTCCAGTTATGTCTTAAGTTTAATGTTTGCCACCTATGGTGTTTCATTTGTGTCACTGGGAGAAATCTGTTGAGGAGTTTCATGAGGAGTTACAGGTTTTTATGAGTTTTCAAATTGTATTTCCAGTCGAGCCTCTTTATCAAACACACAAAAGTTTGCTGACAGCAATCCCTGCTTCATTTCAAACACTCCACTTATCACTCGGTTTCTGCTGGATGCTTTCCCCGTCTTTTACAAAAAGCTTAATCTGAGATACCAAGCAGCTTTCTTAGTACTAAGTGTATATTAGTCAATATGGTGACAAATAAAAAGCTTGCACACGTCTATCATACCAGAAAAATCTGCAAATGAAAAACTTATTTAGCAGCAATTTCTTATAGCATCAGGAAATAACGCTGGGTTTAGGGCAGAGAATTACTTCAAAGTGAATAAATAAACAACTGTTAATATAAAATTCTATTGTATATAGTTAATTCTATTTTATGCTTTTATTAAACTATGTCAGTTGGGTTTATAATTGAATAATGGCACATTAATTAGGAAGATCAGACTGTTAGGCCATTCATTTGTTATACAGCACAAAATTAGAGCACTTTTTCTTTCAATTGACAGATTTGGATCTTTTATACAGTGTTTATAGTATCCTAGCAGGTATGCGTCTCTTTATACCTTGCATAAACAATTGTTTAATTGCCATTTGCTAACTACAAAGACTCACATGGTCAGTGGAAGTGTTAGGAGTGAAAAACATGCCAAAGACTAACAATCACATTTTTTTCATGTGCCTCCTATTAAATAAACTGGCAGAACTGATGCGCTACCCCAGACCAAAGGCCAAGGGATGAGTTGTGTTGGCACCGACCATTCAGTAAGGGCTACTTTCTCAGTGAGTTACGAGTCTGCAGGTCTTTGAATTTGCTCAGGTGTAATGCTGTGCTCCCTTGCACAGGCACACACAGTTAGAAATTGATAGCTAAATGCTGCAGTCTGACTGACATAAAGTAGAAGATAGCAACACTGGATCCAGCACCAGCAATGAGATTGCCACAACAATTTCACAGTTACTGCACAATTACAAAAGAAATTACTCTGGGAGCAATTTCTGTGCACGGAATAATAAGGCTGCTTATATTCCCATACCTCTGCTCTATACACTCAGCAGTATGCAAGCTGGCATATACATGGCTTTATGTCCAGCAATTTGAAAATGGTTTTGATGCTATTGTTAGGTCATTCACAACAAACTAATGGATATAATTTAGTTTTGCAATTACATTTAAGGAGAGGAAAAAACCCCAAACTGGTAGTTGCATAAGTAGTAATCAGATTCTATTACTAATACTCTGCTGTAGTTTTATAAATGATTAAGAGAGAATTAACAAAAACTATGAAAAATCTCTTTAAGGGCAGTATTCCATAAGAACAAGGTATTAATAATTGCGTTTATGAAAATGAGCACCTCAAAGAAGGTGTATTTGCCTATGGAGACAAATCCAAACCGGACAGTTGAAAGGGTGTGGAACTACAGAAGTACTACATAGTGCTACAAAACTACAGACAGAAGTAATTAGAAACCTAGATGGAAGAAGTAGCCTAGACAGGGGGAAAAAAATGTTAACCCCTGCATCTATGCTGAATAAAGATTTTTTCACTGCTACTTGATCAAAAAGCAAATATATTATTTTCTCTGATAATATTTAATATCTTACTGTTGCATATAAGAAATATGAATAGATGTGTTATTAGAGTAACCTAAATACTGGTTTTCTGTGTTCATTTCTGTTACTGGATTTTAAATGTCCATTCAGTGTCTGTCCAGTAGATTCAGGAATCATAGCTGGTTTATTACTTGTTTCTGTTTAAGACCCAGGCTGCAAATCTCTCTCCTGCATTTTACAGGAACATTGCATTATGCTTCTTACTGTCAGTCTTCCACATGCAAGGGCAATTAATCTGTCCTGAGACAATCTAGGAAAAAAGCAAAGTATATTTTATATGTACTTGAATATCTAAATAAGTGTTTAGGAACTATTTTGTCAGAAAGAGCACTGCTTTTCTCAACAGAAAATGTAAATTATATCTTATTTCTCTAGGATTTACCACTTCTGAGGTATTTTTCAAATATTTTGTGAAGCATTAAATGTCTGCTCAGAGTGATCATCAAGTTACTCTGCACAGGATTGCTCATGTATTATGACACATTAAATGAGTGCCCAAGTCTTCAGATGCTTGGAAGGCTGCAGCTGCAACGGGGTGAAACAGTTCATCTTCAGTATTTGCATTGGCCAGGCTGCAGCTGTGTCTGGATCATCTTGCAGTCCTAGATGTTTTCATTCACAGTGTCAGAGTGATGCAAGAAAAAATGGTATCTCTGCTTTGTGGGAGGAAAATAAAAGAATTGAAGTTTGATTAGGGGCATCTAAAAAAGAAGTAAGTGTATCTCTGAAACAGGGCTTTAGGCAACATTTAGCCTTCAAATCCCAAACTGCAATCCTAAGAACCTCTCCACAGCTGCTGTCTCGTAATGCACACACCTAAACTTATAAACCCCTCAGTCCTCCAGATTCTTAAGCCCTCCTACATAAACCCAGAAGCATTTCTACTTGGTCAAGTCTGACCAGCTCAGCATCTTTCAATTCAGAGATGAGAGATGTAAGACTTTTGGTGCACACAGATACACACCCCTGCCTGGGATGTGCACAAAGGCTGTAGACCAATGCAGAAGTAGTGCTTCTTGGGTTTGGTTGGTTGGTTGGTTGGTTGGTTTGGTTTGTGGCTTTTTTTTTTTTTTTTTAATATATACGAGTGAGAGCTTTCATCAAATAAAAGCAGAGAAAAATGTGGCTGGGGTAATATGCTTGGTATAAATTTCATTGGCCTTGCTTCACAGTTCTTGACCCTTATTTCCAAATCCACTTTGGACAAATCAGCACTGCTGTGGCCAGCATCAATAAGCTTTCTTCTATTTTTTCAAGCTTCAGGAGGTTAACTTAAACACAACTGAACTTCTTGTGCCTCACCATCATTTATTCCCCATTGATCAACAGCCATGAAAAACATGGAGAAAAAGGGCACATCTGGTTATGGGCTGTGAGATATGTATGCAGGAGCTGTACATGAGTTAGCCCGTGTGTGTGTGTGCGCTTTCATGACTGATACGTACTAAGGCCTGCAAAATCCTGACTTCTGAAAGACAGAGCAGACACTGAATAATAATTGTGGTTCTTCCTTCCTTCAGTGAAGCAGCAGAGTGACTCAGTTATTTGGTAGTTTCTTGTTACTGTTGTTCCATAATGGGATTTTATTTTTTTTAATGTTTCATACTTTTTTTCCTATTTATGCTGGTGACTAGCAGCCAATACCCTGACCTAGCTAGTTTTGTTGGTTGCTGTATGGAATACTTAATCTCATATTGCCACTCATAACTTTTATAGCAAGCCTAATTCCATTACTGATAATTTTTTTATCTCCTTCGTGTGCTTTTTACCTTGGAGTGATTTCTGGGGACGTTCACTGGTCACTCTGATTTCTTTACTAAAATATCATTGCTTCTTCAGTAGTTTAAAAACTTTAGATAATCAATGAGCTCATGAAAAGATTCCTTCCTCCCACTTCGTTCCAAGCAATTCTTGCTAATATGTACACAGTTTTTGCTTGTGGACTACGGGCATCATTTTTGGTATTCTGACTTTCAACAAGCTGAATAAAAAATCTGGAACAATCATTACAGAGACAGCAGAGTTTAGTGATGAAAAACTGAGTTGCTAGAAGGGTGAAATCTTAGCCCCACTGAAGAAGTCTTTTAGATGTAGACGTCCCCTCTTATATATGCCTCATTCCAGTGTAGGGGATATACCAGTAACTCATTGTGATAAAAAATTTGGCTTTCTGTCTTGAATGTCTAAAGGCTTAAGAGATCATTTTTTAAAAAAATACATGCTATGAAGTATATATGTAATGATACTCCGAAGTTTTTCAAGTTTGACAGCTTTCTACAGTATGATCTTGAACACCCTCCAAAAATTTGTTGGCAGATAGCAGATTTTAAGTCAAATCTTACTCAGGTTCTTTTCTCTGATAGATATATCTCTGGATAAGAAAAATTCTGAGGGTATGACATTTGTTAAGAAGAAATAGGGGAAATAGCTACTAAAAATAAATCTTCATTGCTATTTACAGTAGCTACATATTAAAAATATCGCTGTTTAGGCTACTATATGGGTAGCCTTCATTTTCAGAACAGATATCTTTACGTTTCAGAAATAGAGAAGATATTGGAAAACCGTTTAGAGATAGCGCTTTTGTTTTCTGTCAGATAACTGACTCTAAATGGATGATACTATTATGGAAACATCCTCCTGTAGATCTGAGACATTGTAGAAATACCAGGTGAGAATAGGAGATGGTTTTTATCTTTACAGGAAAAAATGGTGCGGTTTTTTCATGTAATTCAAATGAGAAACCATTAAATATATTCTAGCTGTTGAGAGTTTGGGATTTTTCTGTGTGTATGTTTTATGAATCTATAAAATAGCCTGTGCTTTTCCATGTATTGTGGTCCATGTTTATGATTACTGAGCTTATTTACTTTCTAATCAATGTGCTAATCGCTTCCAAGGTGGGGGCTATTAGCAAGTCATTATGAGCTAGCAGCAAGTAAATTAAATAGATGTAAAGAGCCACATGGTTCCTCATTTGCTTAGAACAGTAGCTCTGCAGGGAAAAGGTGCAAGGCTTGAAGAAGCGCTATCAAAAAGTAATTTTGTGTAATGCTGGACTGCTATGTTGCTAAACTTCTGTTTGGCTTCCTCAACAGCTCTGAATAGCAATGTTATCATAGGCAGCTATGTTGTGGTTATGTGGTGACTGTGCTATGATTGCATTTCTTTTGCAACAGCAATATGCGCAGAGTTAAGTGGTTAGTCTCCAGACCTTTTCTTAGTGTCTAGGACTGATACAGCTGGTTGTACGTGGGGGTTTTCAGGGTTGAAGGGAAAGCCATATACAGCCTTTTCCCACCCTTGCTTCTTTTTTTCCCCCTGGGAGTACTGCTTCCTTCTGTACCAGCAGGAAACAATAAAGAACAAATGAGTTATTGCCAAAATTCGTAACATTATAATGTCACAGGGGAAAATAGATTCAAATCCAGAAATACTAAGTCCAGTATTTTATCAAATAAACTGAGTTGTTTGTGATTAGAGAAGAAGGAGACCTTAAAAACAGATACTTTTTTTTGATTGCTTTCTCATTTCTTTAATTAAACTGAAAGATGTTATTTGTGTGTGCCTTCATATCTTAAAAATATCACTACAAACAGTAAAGGTGAATACTGGATATAGGACAAGCAGTTCAACTGAAAGCTTGCTAACGAGGCTTAACTCGGGGTACCCTGTTACCTGGATTTTCCTGAAGTCTTCTGTTCTTTTTGTCACTTAGCTGAGGATTTTCCTTTAATAACCTTGACTAGATATTAATAAAAAAATAAAACATGGCTTAGAAATATACACTACATGAAATTTCAAGCACAAAGAGATGTGCCCGCAGCCAGACAATGCCTTCAGCAAGCAAAAAGATCTGATTTCATTTGCTCTGATTAACAGTAGCTGTGAATCTACTGTGGTTTGGGGCCTAATTAGGTGATTGTTAGTTGCTTAATGTGTTAAGTAAAAGTTAGTGATACACAAGAGAAGCTTCTGTTGCTGATCTCAAAACCCATGAGTAATCCTCAAGATCAGCAGTGGGACCATGGCTGACTCAGCTCTACGTAATACCTATAAACCCATTAGCAATGCAAGAAGCTGATGAATTATTCTGGAGAGAGCTCAAGGGGAAAGTGATTTCCTCTGTCATTAGTCAAGGCAGAATGATAAATATGGTCTTACTTTGATTTGATGTCCCTGGTAGACTGTAGGTTTTGTACAGAACTCTTTCATCTTCTCCTTCGATACCTGCTCTGTGCTTACCCTGCCATCGAGTTGTGAGCTAGAAAACGCATAGGCTCTGACTCTTGTGAAAGCAGAGAGCAATGACAATGCATTGGATAATTTGGCAAGGCAGCAGAAGGAACCAAATCAAAGGCCAGAGGAAGTCCAGCAGGTGTGGTAGAACCTTGTTTTAACTGGGAGTCTGAATGGAGGAAGGGCTGTGTTAAGGGAGCAGAACCACTGCACTGGGTAGAAAACGGTTCTTAGCTGTCCTTGACTGAAGAGCAGTGTAGGATAAGCATTCTCAGTGGTGTTTAAGGAAGAAGAACAGAGTCTGTCATCAAGAGTGACATTTTTTTAATCCTTTTTCTCATTTGGAGGTCAGGGGTGCATAAAGCTTTCCAGAACAGAGAGGCAGGAAGAAAATGAGTTGGCATCAAACAACTGTTACCTTATGTAATGCTTGACCTTTCTGCCTTGTATCTAAGTAGCCATAAGTTCTAATTATCGTCTGACTTATGAACAACAAACTGTTTGAAACAGAAAAGAGCTGGGGTTTGGAAATATCAAAAATCGTATGTTTGATGACCTCAGAACCTTTTCTTCTATGTTTTTGTTATTTTACTAGAATCAGATACTTTCTGCCAAGTGCATCAGTTTTGATGGATACGTTTTCCACTATAATAATACTTAAAGTTAGAAATATATATCTATAAAGCTCTCTAAGCATGTCAGAGCATGTTTAACATGTGAAGGACCATGTGTCTTTTTTTGCTATAGAGATGATAACAAAACACAGATGTGTTGTTTTTAAATCAAGAGGAGGCATACAGATGCTAGCATTCAAATCATGCTACTTAATATCAGTGTGCATTTAGATCAGCTGATTTATGTACTCTGCTGAAAATTAACTGTGTCTTAGCACCCTCACTGTAATTTTTTTGTAGGTACAAAACTGGTTTATGTACCAGCGTTGGATGGTAGGGCCTTGTTGATGGCCTCGCAGAGCTGGTAATTGGAATGTTTTTATTTGACCAAAGAACAGTATGTAGTAGCCTACTGTGCTGATATAAAGGAAGTAATTTTCTGCATCTCCATAGTCAGTCTTTAGTAGTACTTATCTCAATTGTAAATGCAAAAGGTTTTGCCGTTTCTTCTGTGTAATTTCTTCCAGCAAGTATCAACTGAAAATTATAATGTAAGACTTCCTACTGCAAAAGTTATTAATTTTCATAATATTTGGTGTTCTGCCAAAAATGGCAGTCTCATCGTGAAGACTTTTACAATTAAGATAGTATTTACAATTCAGTCCAGCAAGTATTAGATAAATAATAACATATTTAGATATAAATTTCAATGCAATATTAGTGCAGATACAAACTGCTCAGTGTGAATAAATGTTTTCCTTGCACTAGAATCAGATTGGAGAGAAATCTTTATCTTCAAGGGTAAGAAAGCTTTTTTTGGTGTGAAGCCCTTGCAATGAACTGTGTAGGCATGTAGGGTGAGCTCTGATGTCTCTTCACATGTGAAACTCTACCTTAGCCTCCCTGCCAGGGACTGGTGTGGTCACCTGGGCTGGTAAAATTTCTGGAACATGCTTCAGGAATATTCATGTGTTAAGTCCGTGACTTTTTTTTTTTTTTTTTTTAAACTAGAGCCCATCTTCTAGAAAAGGAACTCCTTTGTATTTAATGTCTGTAAGTAATGGAGAGTCCTCATGTCTGTAAGTCATTTCAGTGTATTTTTGACAGTGCTAGTCATGCATTATTTCCAGTCTAATCTTGTTTGGATTTGGTGTACAGTATCTAGAGCTCACCTGTGTCTCAAAGATCCATCTACTTTTCTACATTGGTCCAGGTTACTTTCACTGAAATGAAATTACCTTCGCAGTATATCTTCATGACTGTTAAGCCATCATTGCTGCTTCCCCCTCCCCACTGTTTCAAAGTAGTCATGCTGGCTCTCAGCCTGTTACTGCTTTCTTTCTAGTAATACATACCTTTGTGTTGGCTCTGCAATGAATGGCAGGCGAATGGGTGTAACTTAAAACCACTTGCTTTTTGATTTTAGCTATTGTCTTTCAACTAGCCTGCCTAAAAGTGCCTCGCTGAAAACTTGTGCTGGACCAGAAATGATTGCTCAGCAACAGGCAGGAGGACTTGTTTCAGAGGCAATATCAGCTCAAAAGAATGGGGAAGTAGCAGCACTGGTTTGCTGCTAGAAGGCATGCTTTTCAGGCATGGAAGATAGTGATTTTTTCTGAATGTAAGTTGGACAGGTCAAAAAAAATCCACAAATCTGAATTCAAGACTTCCCACAGGCTCATGTGAGAGCAAAACTTCATCAGTTTGTACTTATCCGCTCTTTATTACTTTTAGTGGAGATAACCCTCTACTTGGGCAAATAACTTTTTGCTCGATGATCAGCACAGGTTACAGTGTAATCTGTTTTTCCTTACCCGTCCCTCTCCCATTCTGAAGTATGCATTGCTGTAAGTCATCATCTGGGTTTTCTAGCTTTCTAAAGGTGCCTTACTTGAAACCTACATGAAAGAAAGCTTTTTCATTGTGCTTACCATTCTGTAACACACGTAATCTTTGACCAAAAGCATTGGGTTGATTGTGCTCTCAGCAGCTGTTTCATCTGAACTGCACTTTCCCAGAGATCATTCGGGTCGGTTCTAGCAGCTGTGAGATAAAGAAGAGAGACGCTCAAGCAATAAAGTAGTTCAAATGTCAAAACATATTTTTGAAAGGCAATTAAAACTGATTATTTGCAGTGTTCGTGATCACACTGTGGCCAGCAGTGTAAAAAAGCTACTGAGGTTAATAGTTTTCTCCATACTGTACAAGCTAAGCAATTTGAACATCTCTGGGAAACAGTCCTTTGTGGCTGTTTTAATGAGCTTTCAAAACAACTGCCCAAGTCCCTATTTCAGACACCAGAAAGTCTTCAACTTTACTGCCAATTGAGGGAAATCCAATAACATCAGGTTAAAGTACACTTGAGATTCTTTGCTGGCTGCCAAAGCTGTTAATATCTATTCAGAGTACAAACACCTGGGCTGTTTTTTTGGTGGTTTTTTTTTGTTCTTGGAGGTTTTTTGGGTTTTGTTGTTTTTTTTTTTTTAATGCAAAGCGCTGATAGCATAACTAAAAGAGCTGGGTGCTCAGTATGCCATTCTCATGGCAAAGTGTACAGAGTCATTAATAGCTTATTTTGAGTCACCAAACACCATTTTACAGTGAAATGACTTTTTTTCAGTAAACACCGACTAGATTTAAATGCATTCTATTCTGGTTGCAAAGTATGGAACTTGAAGAGAATGTCTTAGTAGTCACAAAACTTGATTCTTCAAAAAAGTTTAAAAAAACTTCCAAGTCTGGTAAATCAATCAAAAGATGAAAAGAAGATGGGCAACAGGGGAGATCAGTGCAGTCATGCAGCAAGAGAAATACCCATAAAGAGGATTTATACTGCAGACCTGCGTGTACAAAAGCAGTGCTCACTTTCCTAACCAAATTCTTTAACTGTATGTGATCACTGCCCATGAAAGTCACTGCAGGATTTCTTTCCAATTCTGTAGTTGCTTTATATGGATGTTAGCAAGGTAAGCGAGGCAAGCAGCGGCCATTTAAAAAAAGCAGTCTCTTTCTGTAGCTGCTTTAGACAGATATATACACCAAGTCCCATTGTCACGTGACCCAGAGCAGCATGAGCTGTGGACCTGACACAAATGCAGTGAGTTCTCTTGTGGATGGGTGGGAGCTTTGTCCTCATCAGGAACTAGAAGGATATCCAGTGTCACTCTGCTAGTGGCTAAAAACCATGTCTAAGTCCCACTTTGCTTTACTGGGTCAGCTCTTTCTTGAATTTGAACAGCTGCATTCTTCCTAGCTGCACTGAAACAGCAAAATAGGCATGATGCCGTCTTTAAAGGCTAACCAAAGTAGTTTGTTTATACTGGAGCACTAGCATAACCAAAGTAGTTTGTTTATACTGGAGCACTAGCGTAACCAAAGTAGTTTGTTTATACTGGAGCACTAGTGTAACCAAAGTAGTTTGTTTATACTGGACCACTAGCGTATTTGTAAACCAGAACATGTTAAATAGACAGCTACTCTGTTTCAGTCACATCCTGGAGAAGCTGTTTCTTGACTAATAAGTTAATTGCAAAGTCTTGCTCATTCAGCTCTTCAGTTGTGTGCTACAGGTATCAGGATAGTGGATTTTTGTGATCTTGTTTGATGCTCTCTGACATATGCCTTCTGGTCATGTATTTCTAAGTTCTCACAACACTTCCCATGGTTCAGCATAACCTTCTAGGAAGGCAGTATTATAAAGCATATATGCAAGACCTTTTATTCAGAAATTATACTGGAGTATTAATGTTCCCATATCTGTCTTGAGTCCCAAAGTTTCTGTAGAAGTCGAACTGAAGGAAATGAGTCTGCATAAAAGGGGTTCTTCTGTCTTTCGGAGAAATCCTCTTTAATTTGAATGTTGGCTGTGGCTTGGTGCCAGTACATCAAGCTGTGTTGCAACGCAATGACATATAAAATAGGACTTTAGCTGTATGAAATTGCTCTGACCCCTTCCTCCCACTGCATTGTTCTAAGAAAACTGAATGTGGAGGGAAACTAATTAGTATGAAGAAATGTTGGAGGTTGCTTCTCTGGTCTGTTAGAGCGTTTCAAGATGTGCTTCTCAGAGAAGGGGACAGCTGCTCCCGCTGCAGGTACCGCTTCCTTCCAGCAGAGAAAGGTAACCGAGGCCCATGCTCTTGGTTCTGTTGCAATGTTTTATCTTCCCAGGCACTTTGTGGTACAGCCAGCATAGTGAATAGCCTCAGGATAAAGAATACTTTACAATGTCTGCCTTGACTGAAAAACTGCTTTCTGTAACAACCAACAGCTTGGCACCCGTAGGCATGTAGAAGACCCCTGTTCAATTCTGCATCTGAAGGGCCTTGGTGACACGAATCAGTCCTAGGTGAATGACCCAATTTCTGGGCTATTTAGGAGGTATGTGGAAAGGTTGTTTTGGGGGCCTAAGGCTGAGAAATATTTGATGTTACTTCACATGGGGGAGAGGAGGAACACTCTGAAAGGAGCTCCTGTTCACTCTGAAGCAGAATAACTTCCAGATACCTACCTGCCTTTCACAGGACAGATTTTTCTTTGGTCTAATTTACCCAGTGTTTCTAAAATGCAGGGTCTCTGTAGTGCAATTTTTGCCTGTTCACAATGATAAGAAATCTACTACTAGATCTTGGTAGCAGCTGTTTACATAAAGACTTGGAGTAAGTGAAAGTTTTCTTTGCCTTTGAGATAATATTTCTGACAGCTTACAATAAATCTCAGAGAAATGAATGCTTATGTTCCCACAGAGGTCTCATACTATTCATCTTAGGAAGCATGAGTTTGTCATTTTGAACTGTATAGCTTCTGCTTTACCCAGCCAGATTCTAGGGGACTCTAGGGAATACAAAAGCATTTGCCAAGATATAGAAGTGACATACTGGGAAGATGAAATACCACAGATTTAATGGAGAAAAATATCTGAGTTGGACTTGTCCATATTTTAGATGCCGGACTTGATTTGTTACTGTGGCTTATTTTTAATGTTTCCTAAGTAATGTTTGCACTTGCCAATAAAGTTTATTAAGCCTCAAATGAAGTTACCAGCACAAAAAAATTCTAAGGATAGTTTTTCATTTTTAACCTTTATATTAATGTTTCATTGCTGCCAGATGAAAGTCACCATCCAGTGGAAAAAATATGCGTGTAGCAATTCAAGATCAAATCCTGAATCATTATAGCAGGCCTAGAATCAGTGCACAGCTGGAATGTGAGCATCACTGCCATACACTGAAATGTGCAGAGGTGGAAGAGTGAGCCAGGAGGCGGTGTCTGGCTTCTTAGCAGCATACTTTGCATCCAGTGTGATCTGGGCATACCAGAAACCTGGGGGCTGCTCTCTGAATATGCTGCTTGCAAATGTATGAGCACTTGAGACAAAGTAATTAATGGGAGACTAGGATCCCTCTCTCTCTCAAACACTTAGCTTTAATGCACCACATTAACACTACTTAAATACTGGAGACTGGCACTTCATTTTTTGCATCCTAGTAAAACGAATTGTTCCTGTGCTTGATTTTATTTTCTTTACTCCTTACCTCTAAGTAGCACAATTAAAACGTAGGGGGGGAAAAAAGGGGGTTATGTGGGTGGTGAAAGCCTTGAAACAAGCTGCTATTGCCACTGTTTCGACAGAAAACAAAAAAACATTTTGACATGTCACATCAGCACCTTTCAAAAAAAATTCACTTTGGTAGTTTAGGAAATATTTACAAATATTGTGTTCAAATAAGTTTGTTGTAACAGTAGTAAAATATATCTTGACTATTAGACTCCTACTTAATTTCCTTGGGTATTCGTTGAGTTGAACCATCCCAAACAAATCAGTATCAACTTCCCCACCCCAATATAACTTCCTTGTTTCCTTGCTACATTCCTTGTTTCATTTTATTAAAGAAAGAATAAGCAGGAGAATGGGAGGAGGCAGACTGAAATCTGTCTTTTAATATTTTGGCCAGGGATACATATGCTACTGACAGAATTTGAACACAGATTAATTTATGAATTTGTCTATGCTAGAATGTAATTATTTTTTTCCTTGACACTGAAACTCACACTGTGATAAAATATACAGTAAATAACTGTGGTTGTTTTCTGGGTTTTTTTCTTTTTTTTTTTCCCCTCCTCCTCAATTTTTTTTTTTTTTTTGTGTGTCTTCTTTTTCCTCCGGTACTGTTTCATTTGAAATAGGATTCTACTACTGATAACCTTGACTGCAAGCAAAACCTCCCACTTAGGCCTTTGCAAAGCGTGACTAGTGACATCAGCTTTTATTTAAAGTTTAATTGAGAAGACCAATCTACTTCCTAGTGAAAACTGAAGGTAGCATCTGATTTTTCCTTGCTGTTAATAGCACCACAAACTGTGTTAGTCTAGTGTTTATATAGTAAAGTTTTGAGTTTTCCAGTAGCTGGAAGATGATGCTTTCATGCTCAAGTCATCTGTTTAATCTCAGCTTCGTTAAACTAGGCAAATGACATTGCAAAAATGTTTCTGTGATGAAAATCGGATTAATAGCTTCTACAACAACAATCCATTATGTAATTGTTGCTAAATGTCAACGTGCTTTGATAACACCTTGTCAGATGTGATGCAATGTTGTACACAATTACCAGCTTTCCACCTTTTCACCAGCTGGGAATGTAAGTTTTGTTACTGTTTTCCCAGCAAGAGAGACACCATCTTGCCATCATCGTGGCTTTCTCTGACCTCTTCTCAGGAACTTGAGCATAGTAAGAGTTGCCTGATACTGCTAGTCTGAGTGAGGGAAAGCAACTTCTTACTGAAAATGCTGAGCCAGGAGATTATGACTCAAAATTAATAAACAGCTAGACCCAATTCTGTCAGCTTTGAATCTGGTCATACAGTATCAATCAGCTTGTCCTTTACATAGCTTATAAATGCATGTTTTAAGGATATTTTCTGGGGTATACTTGCGGAAACTCAATCAGTGGTGAATTAAGCTGCTACCTGAGTCTAATTAGCCGTATGAAGAGTAGGAAGAAACCAGATCCCACCAGACAGGTCTCACAGTGAGGTAACTGCTCCCCTCACAAATAGCACCACCCCTTCAACACTGAAAGAAAACACATGCAAATCAGCTGCAAAGTAAAGTCAAGGTCAATAACATGGACTAACTCGCATCAGTGCACAGCTGATGAGCAGTGTATGTCTGTTCCAGCTAGAAGTGGCTAAATAATCTCACCAACAAAACACCAGGGGTGGGGGAAAATCCCAGCTTTGTCATTCTCAAGGCTGTAGGCTGAGATGCCACCTGGTCCACAGAAGAGGTATCCCATGCTAATATTTGGTGCAAGGAGAAGATCACTCTGTTCTCTTTTCTTTTTCTTATTAGTAAAATGCTCTGCATGTTAGGCTGCTGGCAAACACTGCCCCTTGGATGTTGGCCTATCATGTCAAATATTGCCTTGTGACAGTATTGAAAATATGGGTGTTGTGTACGATTTAGCAGGTACCATGGCATCTCAGGTGGTAGGTTTGGAAGTAATGTGGCTAGATGGTGGGTTTGCCTTGAATCTTATTGCATTCAGCACTGGTGCTATACTCCCTTCCCTATGATGCAGTCTTCCCTTTCAGGTTTCAAATGCAATAATCAGATTATGAGTATTGTTTTTAACCTTAATTGGTTTAATTTAATTAGTTTATCATTAGCTCTAGATCAGGACCTTGCTTCAGTACTCTCTCTGCTATGCTACATTTAATTATATTTAATGCAATCTCTTTGCTTCCCCAGAGGCTAAATAAGCCTGCAGCCAAAGACTCAAAATCAATGCAGAGGGCTATTTTCAGACCCTGTGTTTTCAGGTAGGTCTAGAAGAACCAGGCTTAAAACATGCATTTAATCTACTGTTTAGTTCCCCATTTCTCCATAGTACTGCATGACCCCTGAAACTGACAGCAGGAAACCAACACAATTTAATATGAAGAAATGATTCTTTCTCTCTGTACAGCTAATAACATAGTCTTGTACCTGCTTTTGCTGTTTTTTCTCCCTTTGCACCACTTCTGCCTGCCCGGTCTTTTACATTCGAATGGTTATTTTAACTGAAGACTTTAGTTCTATTTGAAACATCTGCGGGTGACATTATGGTATTGAGCATCTCCGCAGAGCGTGTGGGTACCCGTTCAGTTCAGTGCTGTAATTGTTGGCTTCCTAAAAGCACTTTCTAGAAGTATCCAGTTTATCAGTTTTCTTTCCATTGTCCAGCACAAGTGGAATTCTACCATTGCCAATGAGTTCCTGTGTTTACCACCATTGCTGTGGCTCCCTTTCTCTTACAAGAAAAGGTAGTTTTCATGCCCTGGGGGCTATCCTGCTGTTTCCTAGGATACTTTTCACAGAAGCCCAGAGATGCATCCTTCAGTAAAAGAAGTATTGCTGATTGCCTACGGGTAGGGTGAAAAGGGCAGAGAGTAACAGGTTTGAGCTGAAGACAGTGTGAGAAGCAAAACTGACAGAATCTGATGCTGGGGAAATTTGCACCCATCTTTCTTTCCATGTCTGCTTTTTTAGAGCAGCACCAGCCCCTATTTGCCTATTCTTACTACACACCCCCAACAACAAGAGAGTCCTGAATGGCAAAGTATTTCTTCAGGTTTCATGGCTGGGCATGTTGCAGGGTAAGGGGATCACTGTGAATCAAGCTTGTCAGGAGCAAAGCAATTATCAAGTGAACAAATTAGCATTTCCTCAAAAACATGGAGACTCTACAAGCATGAGAGGTGTGAAGACTAATGGAATGCAACTGAAGGTGAAGGGAGAATATAGAACTTCTGTTCTTGCTGGGCCAGATGCTCAGAGGACAACTGAATTCTCTCTACTTTAGGGAGGTTCTGGCTTCCTAATACATCTTATGTGTCACTGTCCTCTAGTTTTGCAGGTGGGTTTGGTTCAGTAGTAAAAGGCAGCAATGGATTAGGTAAGAGTCTGGTTAATACTCCTCTCATACAGAAGAATGACATGTTCCTCTCAATCTTTCTGTAGTGGTACCAGGACATTTTGCCCAAGCTTGCATTAATATAAACCTGTAATAGCACATTTCACCCAGAAATACCAAAGGGTTTCATAAAATTAGCTCCACAGTCTTGCTGTGATGTATGTTAGGGATTTATTATAATTAAAGCTGATTAAAAATGTTGCATTCAAATTCCTTTTTATTAGATTATGTATACTGTGCAACATTGCAATGTTTCCTCTTATTTTGCCCCAGGAGCCTGGGGAGCCTTGAGGGGGAAGGCTGCTATGTGGTGTAGAGCTACACTTAAGCATTCATATAGCCCTTCTCCAAAGCAAAAATCTTAAATGGCAGCCCAGGAGGACTTGAACAAGACTGCCAAGGCTGTGAATGTTCTTGGCTGCATGGAAGGAAACCTGAAGGTAGAGTCTCCAGGAAAGAGAGAACACAGTCATTTTGAGAGGCTGAAATAAATCTTTTGCAAGTCTCATTTTGTCATGACAGATTACAATGGCCTTTCTGAAGAACAACTCTTCTTTCGTTCTTCTGGAATTTCAGACTTGTTTATTCCAGCCTACCCTCCTCCGCTGCTCATACACAGAGGAGTAGAGATGTTACAACTGTCTTTAGCTTTTCCAAAATCTCCTGGGAAACATAGGATATGACCAGCAATAAAGACCAGCAGCTGTTATCTTTGCTTTCTGTTATAGTAAGAATACAACCCCTGACACTCATTTTCAAAAGGCTACCTCCCTTCCATGGTGTGCTTAGAAAGGTTCTTTTAATAAATAGATAAGATTATTCAGTAATGATTCTTGAACAGAATTTCCTTTGCACTAGCAAACCACTTGCTCCTTTCTACTGGATTTTATTATAGGAATGAGGACTTTTAATTTGCTAATAGGTGACTAAAAATGCAATTTTTTTAGATGTTCACAGTTTGAGTGTATGGAATCATACTCTGCTCCTTTTTCAAAGAGACATTGTGTAATCCTTGCCTTCTTCAACTTCAGTAGGGTCACTCATGACCTTACATCAGCTCTCAGAGTATGTTGTACTACTCTGCTGTAACTAATAGCATTAGTAATAATTATGAGTCATAAACCCACTAATTTCTACTAGAAGCAAGGAACATTCATGCATTTGAAAGCCACTGTGCTCGGACATACTTTAATTATATTCACGTTTTTCAAAATCAGCACTTCACTAATATGTCAGTTTAAAAATACTAATCATCACGCTTTTATTTAAGACCTACAGCAAGCCAGAGTTATAATTGACTATTTTCAGGTGTCTGGGAGCAGCTATAATAATTATAAGGAACCAGAGCAGCAAGCCCTATTTATAGACATCAATTCAAAATAAATACAGAATAAGAAAGAATTATGACTTTGAGAACTGTTGCTTTTAAAACTATCTATGGAAGCATAGCCTACTGCTGAAATGATAAGATAGACTCATGAATATATTGCATGCTATATGGCTGAGCTGAAGTCAGTACTTGGAAATAATTATTTTTTTAAAAAATGTTACTTTTGGAAAGAGAAGTTGCCTGAACAGTCTTTAAAAACAGGCAACATTTTAATTCTTTTAAAACTTAGGAACCAAAATGTGTTTGACTGAATCCTCTTTTTCACTCTGTTTTCTTTAAAGACTTCTATGCCATCATAAGGAAAAATTTACTTTCTTGTATCTGAGAAAAGATTTGCAGGAAAAGATTGAAAAGACTTTACAAGTGTGGGAAGCGTGATACAGAAGTATAGTGGCAATAGTCAGTCATCCCAGTGTAGTAATCATGGTTAAATAGATGCTGAATTTTAAGCAGTTAAATTAGTTGGATCAGGATGAAAAGTGGCACATGGAGTGAGTTTGGAATGAACAAAGGAATTCCAAACCTCCTCATACTGTTTGTACTCTAAGAGAAAGTCATAGTCCAATTCTCCAAAAACCAAAGATGGAAAAGGAAACAATGGCAGAACTTTCTGCTTTGAGCATTACATGGCACAAAATGTTAGACATCCTCCACCAGTAGGGATATGGAAAACATTTGTTTCAGGTTTCCACAAAGCTCTGGAAACTAACTGCTGAAGAAGTTGCAGTGGAAGAAAAGCATGGTGAATGAAAGAAATCATGAGGGCAAAGCATGCTTAGCAGTATAAATCATTTAAAAGGTGGTGGTGTATATCATCATGCATTTAGCGAATAGGTTTTCTTACTAAAATATACTTTGCAGTGACAACTGCAGAATTGCTACAGGAATATATTAGCATTAGGCTGATGATTTAAAGGTGAAATGAACTTAAAAAAATACGATTGGCTATTAAAGAGCAAAGTACATAAGAGGAAGGAGTAGTAAATTGCCAGAATGGCATTCTCAGTCATCTCAAATGGAAGCTTGTGCAAAGAGAAGTTTACACAACTTTGGCTGTTATTACGAAAGGTAAGCAGAGTAGTCTGGATACCTTCCACGAAGTTAATTTACACGTTTGTGAGAACTCAGGTAGAGCTGAGGATCTCCTCTCAGTAGATTATGTGCATGGCTATAGAGAAGGGGAAGGCACATGGGCTTGAATCAAACAATATTGTCTTAAGCACACGATCAGCTGCCAGGCCTTTGGAGCTCTGAAACTAGCAGTGGCTTTCATCTTGCTTGACTTCAGATACAGGACTTGCCATGTAAGCTGGTCATGCCAAGCTCAGTTCAAAGCCAGGGAAGACAGTTAGGCACAACTGAGCTGTGTTTCAGCTGAACTCTCTTGGCACCTGCTGTGAGATGAGAAAAGTTGAACCTTCTGCTCCAGTGAGGAGGTTGCACTGTACTCTGCTCCCCGATGTCAGTTGGCTGTTTGGCTCAGATGCACGTAGTCCAATAAATCACAACCTCATTTGTGCCACCAAGTACAATTTGGCGTGTCCTCTTGCCCAAATTAAAGATGTAATTAATGAGTCATTAAAATAGCTGGCTCTCCTGTCTCAGGCTGGTGCCCTCCAAAGCCCTGCAAGACTATGCCTGAAAAACCTGATGTTTTGAGGACAGGATATCTGCAAAGAGCCTACCCTGCTGCTAGAGGGGGATGAGGGAGAGGGTCAGTCTGGAGCCTGGTGAGCTGCACACAGACACCTCTCTGCCAGCTTTCCCAGACATATGCACGGGTCAGCAGTGTAGTCTGAGCACATCAACAGGATGTCAGGAAGTTCACTGGACCAAAGATGAAGGCTCTGACAACAGCCAAATGCATACTATAAGTGTACTTCTGTGCTCTTGACTGAAATGTTTAAGATCTGAAATGCTCTCTTCCACCTTCCCTGAGACATCTTGGGCTGCTTTGACATGTATTATTATTTACTTCAGTTGTATTTTACTTTGCTGCCTATTAAGGCCTTGGTTTATTACATATCTGTTCTTGGTGAATTGCTGTGGCTCCTTTGTCATCACCTGTATCTGATAAGAACTCCTACACCTACTTTTCATTTGGAGGACAGTTTTTGCTAATTTTGAATATACAAGTGTTGGGCATTCAATGAGACAATGATGAAAACTTGGAATAGAACATGATGAGGTGCGTGACTGTCTTTATTTTGTCTGGCAATCTTGGTATGTCACTTTAAAGCATTGTTTTATTATAAGATCACAGCAGAACACTTCAAACTTCTGTGTAACAGCAGTCATAGGACAAATCAGCATTAACTCCTTATACTAGTACATCTGCTGGAAAAATGTCTGACAGAATCGATCTTGTCTAATCTTGAATAATCTTCCCAGGCAGTTTGGGACCATTACAGACTTTTCATTCTCTTCTCTATCAAATTAAAAACATGAATAATTAGTTGAGAAGAAAAAAGAAAAATGAATTCTTGTCCCTCTGAGAAGAGCAAGAAAAGGCTGCAGAATGTCAAGACATATTGATATGAGTGGAGAAGAATGTCTATGGAATGCAAAAAAGTCATATTTTTATTTATCAGAGACTAAATTTTGTTGCTTGAAAGAGAAAACCCCTGTAAGGATTAAGGAAGGATGGGAAGACAATACCACTCTGGTTAGTTTATGTCAAAGAACTTAAAGGATGTGCAGTTGTCAGCTCTTTAAAAAAATGGTTTCAAGAGAGTTTTTAAGCATCTGTTTAAGAATATGCTAAGAGAAACACCTGTCATCAGATTAGTAGCCTAACTCACGTCTCGTTTTTGGAGATTACAGTTTCTGGGTTATTTATAATCTTGAGTTTAAGGTATTCTTCAGCCAAAAGCAGGACATATTTTCAGAATTTCTAGTATATCTGTCAGTGTTTGCTGGGCAGAAAAACTTTTGTTCAGGAGAACGGTGGACAGACTTACTGCTAAGATTTGAATTAAAAGGCAAAGAAAACAGGAAGCAAGTGCTATGTGTCCTCAGATCACCAACCATTCACTCTTTGATTGCTGAAGAGAACCACGCCTTTAGTTCTATAAAATCTGCTTTGAAGGCAAAAGTCATACATTATAACTTTTAAGTTTAATCAAAGAGTTTGAAGTCATGAAGGACCCTGGCAGTCTGGAAGAAGGTTTGTCTTGACTGTAGTGACAAATGCCTTTTGGTTCCTATTGTGTCATATCCACAATTGAATGTAGTTTGATTTCTCTTTGTAAATTCCCAGAGTACTTTTTCTAAAATACATTTGCCACTGTCCGTGCTTGGACTGATTACATTCCAGTCCAAGACAAGTACATTCTCTGTCTTGGAGATCTAATTCTTCCTCTTATGGACAGTTCTGGTGCCTGGGGTTGTCTTGGGAAGAACTGATGATTTTTATTTCCATCTGTTAGCCCAGACATTGGTCTCCTGCTTATTATTCTTCTGTTTCTCTAGAGAAAAAAAGTGTCTCATGTATTTTGCCTTGAACAGTACACTTCTCTCAAATAAACCCACATTCATTGCTAGTCTTTGCAATTTTCCACTTGCCAATGTGTTGACTAGTCTTTTCCCTTGCATTTTCCTTCTTGTTGTTTACATCTTCTGCTGGGAATTTTTGAATAGCTTATCACTAGTATTTTCTTGATTGTCTGAGATATGGATTTGCGTCTTGAATGACTTGAAAATGACCTCATCTTCTAGAACTGGTACTATATAAGAACTCTAGATTTTCCTAGCTGTAGCAGATTTGTGTTTTCCTGACTGCTGCTCCACCTCTTATTTTTTATTTTGGAAAAGAAAAAATTAAAATGTCAGTGTCCCTTTAGGTAATTTCTTTCACTTTCTTTAATAATTAAACCTTATGTTGAAAATTATGCAATTTCTCCATCAGGCAGCTAGCTTTACCATAGAGCCCAAGAGGTGAGAAATGGTGACAACACCTCACACTTCACACTGACTGCATCGCTTGAATGTGTGAAGTGTCTCTTGCAGACAGCTCAGCTTCAGCAATTTTGCAGTAACACTTTTAATGCCAGACTGGATTTTCTCTTTCAGCTTTTCTACAAAGTCTTTCCATTCTGAAGTTGTACTCCTTGGTTTATTTTTTCTGACATCTGATTTTAAGCTGAATGCCCCTTTGTGCTCTGGCTGTGACTGCAGCTCTCTAGCTGTCTGCTTCTCATTCCCTCATTTCTCCATGGATAGCTTCAGGCACAGTAGCTGAGTCTTGCAGGTCAGTAACTTTACTTCTTACCACAAGAATCCTGAATGTCAGATTGTTCTTCAAAGAATACAGAGCAGCTTGTCCCTAGTGCCTGCTTCAGGCCAGTTAATTTTATATTTCCCAGTACCATTGCTATTTGCCTCCATTTGGGCTGAGAGGCCTCTGTTCAGAGCAAGCTAAAACAGCCTCTTAGGTGAGATTTTGAGAATCGAGAATCAGTATTTACCTTTTAATTTGATAGCTGTTCTTCATTAACACGGTGCTCTGCTTTTTTTTCTGCCCCCGCCCCCCCCCCCCCCCCAAGCCCTGTGGAGTGTCATAGGGTCAGAAGGACCAGAAGGAATATTACATACATGAGGATGTTCATATATTTTATGCATTCCATTGTGTTACCTTTTTAATGGCAAATTACTGATGAAGTGAGGATGTGTGTCACATACATGTTCTTTAGGGCGTTACTATACCTATAATACCTATTATGGGTAATTTACATATACTGTAGGTAATATAAATATAGGTGAAACCTAGGGCATTATTGATACCTGATACCTATTACTGAGCCCTTTCAGCATGATTGCTGAAGAAAAAGGTGAGAGAGCAGTAGTGGCTAGATGAGGGAGGGGAGCACCTTTGGGAAGGTGTCTCTCCATGCACCCTGGCTGCTGGGCACAAAAAAATGGGATGCCCCTGCTGTGCTTCTTACCAGAGCAGTCTGTGGGCCTGTAGAAAGGGAATGGTGGTGGGACTGGACCCCTTCGCCTTCCCTGCGCACAAGCTTCCCTTGCCCACAGTGCAGTGGCACAGAGCACCCATATAGTACGTGATCACTGCACTGGGTCAAGTCCAAGGTACAACTAGGCATCCTCTTTTCACTGCATCTGACAAGTCTCTGTCCAGCCTAAGGTAAACAACATACAGCAGATAGCTGCTTATTGAGTACGTATTATACTGCTTCCTTCTCTGCACATGAGTCCGTGGGCTGGTGCAGTGCTGTTTGGACTGAGGGAGAGTATCCCCAAAGTGGTACTAGCCTGGAAAGGAGAGAAAGGTCTCCTTTGCAGGGGTGTCCTTTCCAGTAACACACCTGGGGTCACACAAGCCAGATTTATTGGCAGCATCACAGCCCTTTTAAGATCTTACTAGTACAAAGCAGTCTAGGACAGAGATGGTAAGTCTTTATTACTTGCTGAACACAGTGGGGCCATTTTACAGCTATAGGTGCTATTTTAGTCTAATAAATGGATCAACCAGTTTCTTTTTTCTGATATCATTCAGCAGCCTCTCATTACAGAAGGTTCATAGTGCTGTTTGCACAGGTTGTCATCACTAATCTTTGCCTCAGTGTAATGATTCAGTGTCTAGCATTTCTTGGTCTTTTGTCACTAAATAAATCTTAGGCATGGGTGAAAAATTCAGTGATTAATTAAAAAAAAAAGACTAATTGTACAACAGTTCCCAAAAAGCAGGTAAAATGTATACATGAAGTACCTTATAAAATTCTCAGATTATCTTGTAAAGACTTCTTTTATTCTTAGGAAAGCCCTTTACATCACCTACGTAGAACATTTGGGTTCCTTGTTTCTACTTGAGCCCACCAATTTTTTTATTGTTGCTCTCTAGAGCAGGTTAGACAGAACAGAGAGAAATTTGATGATAATCTTGCCCTAAGCTTTGTCTGCTTCTGCAGTATTCGTAAGAACAAATGCATAAATGTGCATGAACATTCAGATTTTAAAAAAGAAAATCTATCCTAGAAATCTGATGAACTTTGAATTTTCATCTAATAAGTCATAAATAGACTATAGAAAATCCTTTATATTCCGATTTAGGCAACAGCTATCCTCCAGCTGATTAAAAATTATGGTTCTATCAGAGGAAAAACTATGCCATGTTCATAGAAATAATAGGTGGATGAAGTTCAAGAGCCACCCAGTGGTATAAATTGCCTGCATATACCATTCAGAGACCTGTATTAGGTTGGGAAAAATCTGGATTTATGCATCAATGGGAAAAAGACCAAAAAAGAGTGTATAAAATATTCATAGTTAATAATTAATTAGACCCTACTCTTAATACCTTGAGAAAAAAATTATACTTTCTTTGGTTCTCAGTTAAAATGCAAGAAGCAAATCTGTTTTTCATACAAAGACACATGATGTATTAAGATGACATGTCAAGGACCAACCTACATACACAGTTTTGGGTTTGTTAGTTTTGGCTGGGTTTTATACTCTGTTTTATCTGTGAGTAACTGACTACAGCCATCCTTCAAATGAGTTTTATCACTTTTATGTCTATCATACTGTCTGTGAGGCAAGGGGAAGGGCTGCAGACTCTGCTCTGAGTTCTCCATAGGGAATGCCTGTTCAAGAATTCTGCTTCTCAGTGATCCATTCCTCTTCAGCTTCCTCTGAGGTGCTCAGACTTGCAGAAGGAAACAGACCCAAAACTGTTTCAGTAGGTAAGACAGAACAATTAAGCTGTAACTGTATAGAGGCCATGAAAGAAGTCCATCAATCATTTATCCTAGTGAGCTAACACCAAACAGTATTAATCATAGTGCAAGGGCAATATATTTCATTAGTTACTCTTAAACAAAGGAGATTTCTAACCAAAATCAATTATGACAAATTTGTTAATATTCAAAGTTTTTAAGTGTCTCATCAAGGTCTTATTTTCTGTGGGGTTTAATTTGTGTAATGTCACAACTGATAACCATATATTCTTGATCCTGCTATGATTTTGTTTTCATTTTTTCCTTTAAATGAACAGTATTTCACTGTACCACTCTGCTAAATTGGTGTCCCTATTAAAGCTTTTCTCTCTCCTCCTAAAAATAAGGTGGGAGGGAGATGTAGATTGTCTCCCTTCTGTTTTTTATAACCTCTGATGTTAGTTATGCAAAGATGAATATTCTGAATATTTAAATAGTCACATCTGATATCTGTCTTTCCATGGAAAGGATTTATTCTTTGATAAATCAACTTTTTTTTTCCTTACAAAAAAACAGGAAAGGAAAAGTATGACAGGGTAATTCTAGGACCAGCTGAAACCCTTTAAAAAAAAATATTGTTGTGTAGTCATCAGATTTTTCTTCCTTATTCTTTATGCAGTTTTATGAACCACATTAAACTTTTATATCCATTGCAGATATTGCAAAAGATCACAGCTATGTCCATGAATTCAGTAAACTTTGATGAGGACACTGAAACCTCAGGTGTTCTAGAAATATTGAAGTTCTATTAACTGCAAAGAATGTCATTCATTTTGCATCTGTGATTCCAAGTAAGTACCAGTTTATTTCAGCAAGCTGCACCTCCTTATTCACTCAATGACAGAAATATCCAAATAATTAAGAAATTACAAAAATGGAGGAGTGGTGGGAGGAGTGGGAAAATTAAGGCCAGAGAAGAGAATAGGCAAGAATAATAATTCAAAATATGTATTTAAGTTAAAAAAATGACACAGTGCTCTCTCACTATAAACTAGTTGATGAGTTTGTCCTGCTTCTAGGAAGGGCTGTCTTTTCATAGATGCAATAATAATAAATACATTTTATATTCACTTGAAGATGCCAAACATTTACAGATATCTTTTTCATTCTTCCTAGTTATTTAAATATTTTTAACAGAAGACCTTTAGTAACTGTATAGTGGCTCATTGTTTGCAAGATTGGTTTACCAAATGTTTCAAGTCTATGCAAAGCACTAAAACCTGGTTAGTAAGAGGATCATACTACTAAAGCAGGAAATAATCTGTAGGGACATGAAAAGTAGTCATTAAGAAAGGGCACTTCAGGGATAAATAGGTTAGTCATGTCAGAGAAAATACATTTTGAGGTAGTCCAGAGGATCTCTGTGGGACAATGAGGGCAAGGTGATAGCCAGAAGCCACGAAGACCCTTTAGCCCATAGCTGGACCTTTCTGTCACTTACAGCCCTTTCTTGCTCCAAGAGCTCTGAAGTAGGAAGAAATGTATTTGGAAACAATTAGCTCCACAAGCACCAGAAGCCTGGTGCAGCCTGGCTATGGCTTGTCCCTTAATGTAAAATCTGGTGGGAACCTTGGCCAAAGGCTCTCAGTTCTGCCTTATATTTGTGTGGCATCATTCCCTAAAGGACAGATTGCTGCAGTTGCAAGAGATTGGCCAGCAAAATAACAGTGTTAATACGTACAAGGTGGTGGAGTGAATTTGCAAATATTCACACATCGACCTTTTCTCTGCACCCTTTTATAACTTTTGTAGGTATTTAATTATCATTGAGACCTCTGCCCTTCTGATAAAGCTGGCCAACAAGCTCAATGAAATATTTATCTTTTTTTCTTTTCTTTAAGATACCTACAGAATATTAAAATTCTGGCTTTTAGCTGGCTGCAGTAAAATAAAAAAGAAGTAAAATGGTCTGTACTCTCTCTTCAGCTCCTGCATACCTGACCATGACAGATAGTCTTATCAGCAGGTTTGCTGTACATTCACTGGTCGTGTTTCACTCGTGCCTGAAGGCAGTCCCACTTCTGCATTGTAACAGATTATGTAACTTCAATTTTCACTGGACATGCCCAAACATATTTCTCCTTTTTGAGAATAAATAGTTCATTTCTTCCATAACAAGGAGTGCAAATGTGATTATAGAAGTGCTGATATGGTCCCGAGAGCTACCAAGAGTAATAGCCTCCTATGATAGGAGGAGTTCTTTGCTGAAATGGCTAGATAAATGCTGGCATTTGGACAGATAGGTAGCTATACATTAATCAGTATAGGTGTGTATCTCTCCAGGAGCTGGGATTTAGCGCCCTCTTAAAATTCATTTTGCATAACACCTCGGATGAAAAACCTCACTTCTTTTTTCTTTCTGCATCACAGATGCACCACCAGATCCGAGGTGAAAATAAATACCATTTGCACATATGCCTTGCCCTGTCTGTTGGGGACAGCAGGCTGTACACTTGTAGGCCTGTTGTCAGCACAGCAAAGTGGCCAGTCTTGCAGACACCAGTGGAACTGGCTGGCTCTCCAGCAGTGAGTGACAAGCTTGAATTAGGAGTTCGGCTGCTGATTAAGCCTGTGGCTGTACTGCAAGGACAGAACCGGAACACTCATCCTTCCATACAAGGACTGGCAATGGCAAAGACTTCAGGTATAAATAACATCAACAAACAGTAGTAAAAAATCTGGGTTTTCTTTGATGCATAGTTGCAAAAGGACAAAATGTAGTGAAAAACAGAAGTAAATATTTTGCCAAGAAAGGTCATTGTTATCATGATGACCAGGCTCTTTCAACACACTGATATGCCTGGTAAAGCGAGCTGTCTTCTGACTCCTATTATTCTGTTACCACCTGTTTTTGCTTTTTTCACCTTAATGCAAATGTTTATTTATCTCATAATCTCTTTTAGCCTAAAAAGAAAAAATCACAGCATGTCAGCATATTAAGAGAGGGTCCATATGATCACCAGCATGGATGGGAAAGGTTCTGTTGACACTCAAGCACTCTTAGGAAAAATTATTTTACCTCCTTTTCTTTAGATCCAGGACAGACTCTTCACATCTGTTAACCTGTAGCAACAATTCTGTTAATTTCAGTGGGGTGAGATTAGCTTTTAGCTGTGCTGAACAATAAAATACTTGACCTCGTTTTGCTTAGCGTCCTTCTTCCTTTGTGTGCTTCACTATGTACAATCCCTCACACAGAAAACTGTGCTAGTAATACTGCAACACAATTAAATTTGTCATCTGCCACCTCTGATTACCAAAGTTTAACAATCAGTCTAAGGGGTTTAGGTTTGGATTTTTTTGAGATAGACTGCACAAGGTTAGGTACAAGAAGGAATGAAAGTGCTGTGGAAAAAAAGCTGTTGTGAAGCAACAATTCCAGGGAATGCTTTTGTCAAAAATATAGTCTTATACAAAAGTTAAGACCTAGGGATTTGATCTAATCTTTTGAAATGAACCTGAAATCTTGAAAGGACTTTCTGATGATATTACACAATCATACACACTTCTGAATCTTTGATGGCAGGAAAACCTCAGAGAATCTGTAAAAATATTTAATATCAATTTTTTTATACATTGTCTGGATAATAAATTCCTTTTAATGGAAAGCATCAAGATTTAGAACACACAAAACAAAACTCTCTTCACATTAGATTTCAAATCTGATCTCTCAGAAACTGCAAAAATTGGAGCAAGCCTATCCAAGCCAGCAGTGGTCAGTGTGCTCATTTGGAAGAGGCCCCATTTCAAATTGCTCTTTTGGACCACAGTGTTTGTTGTGGGTAAAGGAGCCTCAATATCCTGCCTACTTTCAGGTGTATGTATCTGGCTTATACCAGTACCCTATCCTAGAACTGAGAAGCATTCGTAAGGCAAATTAAGAGCTATTATTAAAAGCTATATTAAAAGGTAAATTAAAGCCAGACTTGAGCTGATAACATGCACTCACAGCCCAGAAAGCCAACTGTACCCTGGGCCACATCAAAAGAAGCGTGACCAGCAGGCCAGTGGAGGTGGTTCTGCCCCCCTACTCTGCGCCGGTGGGGCCCCATCTGCAGCGCTGCATCCAGCTCTGGGTCCCCAGCACAGGGAAGACACGGACCTGTTGGAGCGGGTCCAGAGGAGGGTCACGGAGATGATCAGAGGGCTGGAGCCCTCTGTTGGGGTTGTTCAGCCTGGAGAGGAGAAGGCCCTGGGGACACCTTACTGCAGCCTGTCAGTACTTAAAGGGGGCTTAAAAGAGAGATGGGGACAGACACTTGTTGCAATAGGACAAGGGGTAATGGTTTTACACTTAAAAGAGAATTTTTTTGCAATGAAGGTGATGAAACACTGGCACAGGTTGCCCAAAGAGGTGGTGGGTGGCCCATCTCTGGAAGCATTCAAGGTTAAGTTGGATTGGGCTCTGAGCAACCTGATCTAATTGAAGATGTCCCTGCTCATTGCAGGCAGCTTGGACTAGATGACCTTTAAAGGTCCCTTCCAACCAAACTATTCTATGGTTCTATGATTCTATGAAATGTCAGTGAACTAAATCTATTTTTATAAAAGAAAATCTGGTTGCAAAGAATTTTTGTCTTCTACCAAAATTCTCACAGCTCTAATTTCACTTTTGGAAGAGCTGAGTGCAGTTCCCGTTTACATTATCCATTAGTATTTCTGCCTTACAGCCTTCATTGTTCTGGGCTACCACATGCAACCAGCTACCATCACAGCCAGCCTGCCTTCTACAGAGCAGCAGTGAATAACATAATTATTGTTCTGAATGACAAAATTACTGCCGCCTTATCTCTATCTTTAATGACTGTGTTAACTGTGGGCCCCTGTCACCCTTAAAGAGAGACAAATATATGAAGTGTCTGTATTTCATCGATAAAATTATATGAGACTTTCCAAAGCTTCATTAACACTGACATATTGTCTGTGTGGCATAACAGCACAGAGGTGCCTAATCTGCTTTTAAGTGAGACACCTGAAGTACTACAAGAAATTTGGTGCTGGACTCAGTATTTGGATAACATTCATGGCTAAGTCGACTTCAACGCTTGTAATACTCAAGCTGACGTCTCGTTTAGTGGATGCCATGCAGTTCAGCACAACAGGCAGGCATACCTTTACTGCAAACAGAAAATGAACATTCAACAAAAATCAGCAAGATTATATGAAAGACTATATGAAAGATATTGTACCCACAGTTCTTTTCAACAGGCACTGTATAAACAACTGGAAAACTCTTTGGGGAAATTGTTTTAAAAACTCCAATACCATCTCCAGGAGTTAAAAAGTGCCCAAGATGGCAGATGCCGTGTCTGTAGCATAAATCTGGTGAAGGAATCGGTGGTGCTTCTCTGCCTGCAGAGCACACAACTTTGCTGCAGTGCAGAGTCTACTCTTTGCCAAGTGCAGACCTGTGACCAAGGGCATCTGATACATGCGACATGCTGTCCTGAACCCACAAGGAACTACTGTCCCAGGAGCACACAGTCCCTTCCCGACATGGCTCCTGCCACCACTGCATAGGAGCAAGCCCAAGAGATGGCAAAGTTGCTGCTGCCTCTGTAACTACTCAGCTGCCTCTTTGCAGCATAGACACAGGAGGCCGCCTCAGTGCACTGCTATGCCTACAGCTTGGTCCTTGCCTTCTTTTGCACCATGGTGCTTACTGGTTTTGCATTCTAGAAGTTAACTTTTCAAGCCCCCAGCACTGAGATTGCAGAGCTGAGTCTCAGGGAATCTTATCAGACTTCCTATTCTATGGATGATGCTGTGTAGGCTAGTTGGTCTTAGTGAAATACTGAAATACTCTGCTGATCTGGAAATACAGTATCCGACAAAAGTTTCATATTCTTCATTCATATGTGTTTTGCCAGCAGTTTCTGAATGACACTCATATCTCTCAACAGCGGCTGAACAAGAACAGGGTAGACAATTCCTAGATGCTTCAGAGGGACCTGGATTTTGGAGGGGCGCATTGCAATTGGGGACAGAATGACTGGGGAGGCAAAAGTGACAAAAATAATAAATATGAATTTCTTTTTCTTCATTGATACCAGTAGCACACTAACATAGCTTTTAAACATTAGGTCTTAAACATAAATGTTTTGGTAGTGTTCTGTTCAGGAGGCTGTGATGACAACTGAT
Source organism: Falco punctatus (assembly GCF_963210335.1). Taxonomy (NCBI): domain Eukaryota; kingdom Metazoa; phylum Chordata; class Aves; order Falconiformes; family Falconidae; genus Falco; species Falco punctatus. Next base: position 77,169,861 of record NC_137583.1, read on the forward strand.
AAACAGGATGCTTTATTCAGGAGAGGAGAATATTCCTTCTTGTCATATCAGATTGTTTTTACTATTAAGAACAAGCTTTGACATAATATGAATTCAATTTGGAGCAGAAATGGAGACTTTTAGTTTAGTTTTTCATTTGTGGAATTACAATTCCTTTGTATACCATAGCTTTCTCCTTATTCTGTTTCTCCCATTTTTCTAGTACCCTTAGTGTCTATACCTAAAACTAAAGTGAGTGAACCTCAAACATTGATTTCTTCTTGAATTTTTCCTTTTCTCACAGCCCCTTTGTTGGGTCACAGCCCTTTAGGATCTAAGTCATGCAAAGGAACTGCTCAGAGAAGAGAAAAACATATTGTAGCTTGTGTGAAGAAAAAAACAACTTTCTATTCCATATCTTCCTGTCATAACCAGGTCACCAGGTGACACTGGGAGTAATTCATTTTCATTTCTGACCAGTGGCCGGGGGCAAAGTTGGTATTAGCCTGCTTGTCACAGCCACCCAGCACAGGAGGGATCTCTTATTTAGCTTGTTTAAAATAAATGCATAAATAAAAGCTTTGGGTTCAGTGCACCTTAAAACAAACAAAACACAGACCTGCAGGGATCAGCTTGGCTGTGAGCTGGGTGGGGAGGTAGATGTTTCCAGGAACCTCACCAGTGTGTTGGTTGTTGAAGCCTCAGCAGCCAGGTGCAGGGGAACAGTTACCAGATCTTCAGCAAATGAGGCTTCAGGGAAACTGAGCTTTCCCACAGCTCAAAGAGCCACCTGTACCTCAGTGCCAAGAATGTGGCAGATGCTGAATATGACCATCTGAGTGGAAGTCTTTCATTCAGCTACAGCACTTTTTGGAGAAGCTTCTGGGAAAAAATGCCAGAATGCAAATATTTGTACCCTTCCCCAGTGCCTTTCAGTGCAAAGCACAGCATTTTCCAAGGCATGCATGCCTCTTGACTAAGCTATAATCCTGACTGATTCTTTCTTCTTTTCTGTAGTCATTAGTTGAAGTTTAAAAATGCAACTTATTCTTGTTCACGTTAGTCTTATTCCACTGGGAGTCCAAACTCCGGATGGTACTTGCAAGGGGATGAGGACATGAAGTGGCATTAGCTGTCTGTCTGCAACTGAATAATCTGAACCAGAAATCCTCTGTCTTATGCTCCTCTGCCCCATCCTCAAGCCCTGCCCCATTACAGCAATAGTACAGGTCGCTTTCTTCAGCTTTGCTGTGTAGTTTGGCCTTACTGGAGATACTTTTGTCCCAAGATATTCCATACGCTCTCCTTGCTTTACTCCCACTTCCATCACCTTCCGTAACTGGCTTCAGTTCAGACCGTGGCTTTGTGTACACCTCCCCAGGCACTGCTCCAGCACTGCAAGGCCATGCCATGGCACACTGAGATAACCACTGCTAGCTTGGCAGAAACTGGGGTGGGCTAGGAAAATTTTGGTGCTGGATAAACACTTAGTCTCACAGCTAGCTTCTTGATATCAGGAGTGAAAGGCAAGAGGTAGAAAGAACAGCAAACATGAGCCAGGGTATTCCCAGAGCAGGGCCATGTGCCAGTCTCTACCTTGCAGCATGGAGGAGGCTGAGGAGGTGAGAAGTGCCCTTGGCAGAGTCCCAAAACCCAGGGACCCCACAAGGTGAGCTGGAAAAGAACACAGGAGCTGGGGCCAAACCCAGAGAGCCGGACCAGCTGACTGCTGAAGCATTTCTCTGCTACTGTAGCTGAATGCTGTAGAACAGAATTGTTAGAGAACAATAATGCCTCCTGCCACATTTTGAGAAGTTTGTTGTCCTTTACTATCTGTGCTAATCCAATCTATCTCATTTGGTCCTTACAATATCACCTGCAAATGTGTTTTTCTGCTGTTTCTATTTCATTCTCATTTATCACTAAAAAACCACCTCCTCAGTATTCAGTTCAGCCAACATGAATCACATCATATCCTCTGGCAGATATTATTTGGTTTGCTGTAGCAAAATAATGTTTTTGGAAGAATACAGAAGACTTAAATTATAAAGCATTTCTGTGGTATATATGTGTTGATACAAGATGACTGAGGACTCAGTATAAGAAATCGCAGCAATCAGTTAACCTGAGAACACCTCTGCCTTCTCTCAACATTTACAGTACTGATTTTTAGCTATACTGATGTATTTTGACATCAGAGTCCCAGAAAAAGATCATTTTAAACAACAACAAAAAAAATAAAACAAATTCTCCAAGATGCCTAATATGAATGATGTTCAGATAATAGAAATTTCCAAGTAGGCAAAGTACTGTTTTAATAGAATAAGGAAAAGGGATCTCTGCAGCAGCTTAGATGTAGCTCCAAGAGAGGGCTGTTGTTACATGCAGCTGCCTTGTAAACACCGTGCTGAGTCAGCCAGGGTGTGTCCAGGCCCTTAAACAATGACATGACAAGATACAGAGAATTACACAGATAGAGGGCAGCTGGGCTGGGTTTTCTGCATTTCCGCCTGGGATCTTGGAGCAAGAAGGGAAACCTTGCACAGAATGGCAACAATGCTAGTTAATTTTTAAGTTGTCTCATCTCAAGAACAACTGAAAAGAGATTTCAGCTCTGTTTTAACAAAATTGCCACATTGTACATATCCATGTACATTCTATTCATAAAGGAGCTGGGGACACACGGAACACTGTGACAATACAATGTATATAGTTTTAAATCTGGCTTATTCTAAGTGCTTCTTTTTCATACACATTGAGTTTTTTACTAGCTGACTAGATACATAGATGCAAGATGGAAAGAGCCTGTTTCAAAGTGACAAGAATGTTTAAAAGACTGCTAAAACATAGGCAGGATTCTGTGCTGGAATCAGATATTCAGCATTTGAATGAGGCTCTTCAGATTTCTAAGAGATGGTGGTCTTAGCACATGACTCTTAATAAAAATGTCTTATTAGGACAGACAAATCTGTCCCTACTAGGACAGACAAAAAGTGTACCAAAAACTTGAATAATATATTCATTTTGAAATGGGTGCTGTTTAGAAAATCCTTTCTAAATATTCAGCTTTAATGACAGTATGCATTAGCATTTAGAATAATGAGTTATTTTTAAGCAAGGTAGTATTTATTAATGTTTACAATAGCTTTTGGGGATCCCTTTACTGTATGAATATTCATAACTTTTATCACATAGGGACAGGAATCTCTGGCTTCTATGTATTAGGCAGATGTGGGTATGAAAAAACTGTGCTGAAACTTTTGAAATTCTTTTGGACTTCCAGTGATGTAAATTAGAGAACGATTCAGGAAAGAAAAAAATGACAGCCTCTAAACTTTTGCACAGTGTATGGTTTGGCTATTGATCAAAGCAACAGAGGTAAAAGAAGGAGCTGCAAGAATGCCAGTGGGTGGGTTAGGGACTGTGTCTTCTGTTGTGCTCTGACTACTGTTATGCACTCTTTCTGAACATGCTTACCAATATAACCTGTCTGCAATATTACTTAGGATTTGACTGACAAGGTCTGGCTGGAGCACATACAAAGAAAACGAGCTTCAAACCTATAAACATTCACACTGGAAACTTGACATACATCCAAAACAAAATAGAGGCTTGAATGGCTCATAGCTCAGACACAAACCAGCATTTTGGCTATCTGATAGAGGCCAGTATATAAACATTCATATCAACTACTGCATGACTATTTTTGAAAGTGAATGCTTGAGAAAATTGCGGCCTACTACCCATTTGTATTGAAGGAGTTCAAATTCCACAGTAAATGACTTATTGTGTACTATTCACCTAGATCTAAATAGTGGATTAGAACTGCTTATAAAAGGAAATTCACACGATAGTACTTACATAATCTATTGGAATCTCATGAGAGCAGAGAAAGTTGCAGCTATATTAATATTGTATATTTATTAAATGGAAGGACAGGACTGACAGTCCTAGAGAGAAAGATTTGCAATGAATAATTCTTTCAGAGTTAAATGTGCAAATTAGAACAATTAAACTATAAACCATACAGACATATTTCCAGGCTAAATGTTAGCACCCTGTAGGAATAAGAACAGATCAGTCTGCTGAGAGTGCAACCAGTTTTACTTCAGAGTTTCTCAGTTAGTACATCACACAGGCTGCGACCTAAAGCTGATTCTCTTCCATGTGACTAGGTAGAGGCCTTTCCTTTACCCACCCCTGTTCTAGCCTACATTAGTTCTATATAGGCTAGATAACTGTAAGAGAGGACTAAGACATTTCTTAAAGCAAGGTATAAAAAGATATAATCTCCTTTTGTTCTCCATTTCCTCCTCCCCCACCCTTATAGCCTATTGGATTACTCCCTATTGCCCTAGATGTTTCTCAAAGTAATTCAGTCAGCCTTTGCTCTGCTTTTCAGTCAGCCTTCACCCTGCTTACCTGCTTTCCAGTCTGCCTTCAACACTCACGTCTTACAGTATCCAGATTGTGGAGGCATCTCTTTGCCCTTACTGTCTGGATACCTGAAGTCACAAAGTGTAGTAGCACTTAAGAGGTCTGTTTCACAACTGGAAAGCTCAGATTGCTCACTGCAATGAAGAGCCTGATCTGCTGTGGAAGAAGTTGGAAATAAGAAAAGTTATGTAACACCTAATTCATTTTTCAAAAGCAAATACCAACAACTTAAAAATGATGGGATGCATATTGAAATAGCAAATAGGGGAAGTGAAACTTATGGTGTTGTTCACTGATATTTCTCTTTAATGAAGTCATGGTTGCTACTTAGCATCACTGGCTGAAACTTGCACTGAAACACATTATTTATATAAAAGTCATGATGGCCTTAGTCACCTAGAAATTAGTTAGTGGTACCAGAAGTTTTAGTGATACGCTATTAATCAGCATAAGTGGAATAATGAACTTTCTGACTTTCTGTTTTTTTCTGATTTTTTACGTTTGTAGAGGGCAAGTGGAACGTAGCAATACAGAATAATGCTTTATGAATTTCTTCACACTTTCATTGATTATTCCATTACTTCTTGCTTGAAAAGAACGTACTATGCTCTGTTCTGGCCCAGGAAAATAAGACTGACAATGATTTTCTGTGTCATCCTACCAACCGCTTACCTGACCAATACAGCAATATGCAGAAAAGTAAAAACCACAAAACAACCAACCAACTTCTATATTTACAAATGGAAAACTGCCAGGTAAGTTTTAAGTTGAGGAGCTAAAGTAAGAAGTGACTTCAACAGAATCACAATTTTTAAAGTTTTTTTTCCTAAATTTCAGACATTTTCCTGCCTATTTTTGTTGTGCATACTTCACTCAATATCAGTCAAGATGCTGGGGAAGGATCAGTGATCTTTTGTTCTGCACTTTACTATTGCTTGATGAATTACAGGTGTTAAACAAAGAATGGGAGCCATTATAAATACTATGGAGCATTCCAGGACATCATTTTCATAAGTGTTTTGAGTCAGATTAATGGAAAGACTAAGCGGACAACCTATATGGCCTATTAGAATACTGTGACTTAAATGGCCTTTGGATTAAAATAACATAAATAGGTGGTTTTGATTAAAACACATAAAATGGAGGTTTTTCTTTCCAGGCCACATCCATAAGTCTGGAGATTCACCCATCCTCCACTAAGTTCAACAGAACGATTCCTATCCATGTCTCTGTATTCCTTACAGGCCTGATTTCATTATTGTGAGCTTAGAATTTTCAATATCCACATTTTCTGTGCCTTTTTTCCCATCCTGTCTTCTGCTTTTGAAATTGTATGTGCCATCACTTCTCCAGTTCTACTAGAAAGCCCTCTCTTGTTACACTCTAATATCATGTTTCATTTTTTCACACCACATCACATTTATGACTGTTGATTATCTTAGTGTAGCTTGATCTTTTTCTGTTTGGTGTTTCCAGCTAATGTGCTTATCCCACTTACAGGAAAAATTTTTACTCTTAAACTCATGACATTGCGTGTAACATTTTTACATTTCATTTCTATTATTTTTGCCTCTGGGTCATCTAGTTCTTGCAGCAGGACACTATGATGTTCATCCATGTTCCCAGTGTCTTCCACCTTGTGTCATCAGCCAGTTTTATTCCCTCATTTCTAATGAGGCCAGGGTCATTAATGAAAACAGTAAATGTGCTGGGTCACTATAGGATTCTGTATCACCATTATGCTCTAGATGAGCTCTTTTTTTTTGCCAGTCTTGGCTTTTCCTCTGCTGTTAGTCTTAATTCTGTGAGAAATGCTGACAGCTACAGTTTTCTTTTTGTGAGTGGAACTGTCTAGAAGGTAGCAGAGTCTTGGGCAGGGTGCTTTATCAGAACTGGATATCACAGAGACAAAACAGAGTCCAATTTGACTCTTAACAAGTTCTGCATTTTTAATTCAAGTGAAAGAGTGTTTGTACCTGTTTATTTCCTATCCCTTCCTTTTGATGCTAAATGATACAAGCCTTTTTTCTCTCTGACAGTCCAAGCACTTATAAAGATTGACCTTTACTTCGTTGCTGACAATAAACAAGCTCTGTTTATTTTCTTAGCTCATAGACACCCACAGGGACTTCATACAAAAACCAAACTGTGGCTCTGGAAATTGCACAGGAAGAAATGTCTAACTCAAGGTCTTTTGATTTTACTTGCTAATCTCCATGGGGAGGAACCCCTCTCATCTCTTCTGGACAGAGAATCAAAGACATTTCTTCACTTTGTATGTGAGATGGTCATAAAAGTTGATTATCCCAGCCTTAAAGCTCTAAAATATTTAGGAAAAAAAATAAGACTGGTTGGGAGTCTTAACAAAGCACTTCAAAATGTACAATATAATTATATTTTGAAAAATGTCAGGGTTTACAAAATTAATTTCTGGTTGAATAAAAGAAAAAATACTCTTGAAGTACTCTGGGGTTTACCATTATAGAACAGAATATTGATCTTTCCACTTTGAAACAGATTTTGATTTTTTTTTTTGAAAATAAGTATATTGTAAAATGTTGACTACTTATTTTGACTGTTTTACAGCTCATCTCAATTTAGGAAGAAGTAATTTATGACAGACAGGTCATGTTTATCTATAGATACATACTAAATCTTTCTTGTGCACAGAAGGAACTGGTAGAGTGGAGTCTTTTTTTCTGCTTACGGCAGCAAATGCCTTTTGGTCATCATTCTACCCAAAAGCCACTCCCTGAAGCATTTCTGAGGTCTGGATGCCAAGGCCGGCTCAGGCTGTCACCTGAAGCTGAGGCTGGAGATAGTTCTGGGTGCTACTGAGGTTTGGAGCCTGTGCTCTCCCTCTGGCTTGTCATCTGTACCCAGGAAACCAACCCTTTAGACCTCCTACTATAACTGTACCCATAGGCACCCCTAACCTGCTTTCATAAGTGTTTGTTGGAGATTGGCAGTAAAGACAGAAAGGTCTGAATTTATCACGAAACTGAAGAGGTTATAGCATGTACCTCTCCCTCTTGTAGTGCGGTCAAGGCCCTGTTACTTAACAGCAACAGATAAAAGCATATGCACAAGTTCATCTGCTCTTTAGCTTCAGAGCTCTCAGTACAAAGCACAAAGTCACTGCCTGATGCCACCGTGAACAGTGGGAATTGTGTACAGTCACACTTGGAGGAATTAAATTTAAAAATTGACATGCTGCAACCTTCTATGCAGCCAGTAGAAAATAGGCTGTTAGCAGAAAGGACAGGCTCAAGATGATCAAGTCAGTCAAAAGCGAAATGGTTTAAATGGAATTGAAATGTAGGGGCATCAGAGTACTGGCATTCATAAAAGGTAAACAATCCTTTCTGAGACTGGTGCTGCCATAAGGAGATACATAATGAGAATTACCTGTCACGCTGAGTTAAGTGCTGGTCTGGTTTATTGCCATGCTAGGAACATGCATCTTTTTGCTTACTCGGAATCTAAACAGGTATTTTATCTTAGTTATGTTTAAATGGTCCAAATCATTTAACTGAGAGATTAAGGTTTGAGACACAAACTGGTTTATGTTATCAGAAAGGGAAATCAGGGACTTGCAGTATTATGTTTGTTCTGGTTTTCCTTGAGGTCAAAAGCTACATCTGAAAAATATGCTTTTATTGAAGCACAGTTTTGGAGTGAAACATGAACTCCTTATTGGATTTCTGTAGCCTACAGTATGTAGGAAGTCAGATTAGATAATGAAAAAGGTCCATTTTGAGCTGTAAGAAGTTAAAACTGTCAGAATTGCTCTACAGTGCCACCCAATGACACAGAGAGGTTCATATGAGAGCCTTTCTCACCAGTGTTTTAGCTTGAAAGTCTGCAATACACCACAATCAATACTTTATGTATTTTACAAATATCTTTAAATTGTGTTTCTCCTCTAAAACGTATGAAACCATGCCCTTTTCATTCAAATAGCACTCAAGAAATACAAGCAAAATATAGTCGCAAAAGGAAACCTTAGGCATCTGCTATGTGCACGCTAAACAAGCTATTAGTACTTTACCTTGCTGTTGCATACCTGCAAAAGCTATATAAGTTCTTTGGCAGCAAGAAAAACAGAAAACCCGCTATAAGACATAGATCGTATTTCAGCATATTGAAAGGAAGTCTTGTAATAAAATACTAGTAAGAATACTCTGCAGGGAAGCAGAAGTTTTGTAACATTTCTCTGGGATGCTGCTGTTAGCTACATTCAGAGATGAATGCTTTCCATTAAAAATCTGTCAGCCCTGAGGATTTCCCTTGCTAACCTTTCTGGGCAATGTGTCACGGTGCCTAAGAGACTACTTTCAATCCATAGCAAATAATCAGGGTAATTTTCAGGTGTTTGTGTTTGGTGTGGTACATCATCAACTATCAGTACTACCATCACCTAAGGACACCTAAGGAAAATAAATGACTTGAAAATGTTTTGGAGTGAAATTAGTTATTTGTCTTGCTTCTTCTGGGTTCTGTACATTTCTTGACCACAAAAGAATATTTTTGTCACTGAAGTGGTCTTCCTGCATAGTGTATGGTGTGCTGAACTGTGAACGTATCCTTTAGAAAAAAGTCTAGGAGTTGGTTCAAGCTTTCTGTAATGTTCAGCTGTTTGAAACTGTTTCTGCTCACAAAGACCATGTCTAAGGAGCAGCTGCCGAGACAACTGTTGCACTGGCTGGCTCCTGTCACTACGCTGTTCTACAGTATTTGTCATTTTCTGATTTGTGTGTGTGTGTCTTGATGTAGCCTCCTTGCATGGTCAGGGCTGTGAACCAGTGCCCTGGATGGACTTAGGCGGGCAGATTCTCCAGTACATGACAGCGGTGTTGGACACCCCTGAACTAGTTTCTAGATAACAGGTATGTCTGCATGACACAGCAGGGCATCCATTAAAGCCATCAGCAGCTGCCCTGAGGTTAGAACTGCAGTGTTATTGTGTAGTTCTGTATTGGGGCCACTTCCAGAGCAGCTTATTCAGTAGTAGTTGGTCTAGTTCCAGCATGACCTTGGGGACCCCTGTGTTTTAATCCATGCAGACAGCGATGTTTTGTTGGCATAATTAGATGCCACCTTGAAAACCTTTGAGAGCAAAATATTCTCTGCCAGCTCGCCTTATGATTAAATGGAATTGTTAAACAATCTAATTACAAGCACTTAGAGAATAATAAGATGGCAAATCAAGAGCTTAAATGTGTTTGTCAAACCCAAACTCCGTCAAACCAGTTTCTTTCTTTACAGGGTAAATAGCTTAGCAGGAAAGGTGGCAGTAACAGACATTATACATTTGGACCTAAGAAGAGGTGCTGGCCATGCAGCAAAGAGGTCTGAACTGAACAGTTATAAAAGAGATGCACAGAGAGCTGTTTGTAGCAAAGTGTGATGTCAAACGAGAAGATTCTTTCATGTGATGCCCCAGAAAGCTCCAAACTGGAGTCACATCTCATTGATATTTTCATCAGCAACTTGGATAATAGAACGCAGTCTGATTTATAAATGTTTTAATTGACACTAAGCCCTGAGAAGGGCTTGGAGAACAGGCTCAAAATTCACATGACAGGACGTGGCTCAAAAGCAGCTAGGTGAAATTCAATAAAGATATATGTGAAGTACTGCACTGAGAAATGAAATGCTAATAAAAATCAGCAAATGTTATAACCAGATGCATGGATCTAAGCAGATCCTCTGAAATCAGGAAAATTCTGCCCAAGTAACCTGTTCAGCTGGCTACACAGACTAAGTAAGTTCTGGCCAGTGGTAAGAGAGGCTGATGCTTGAATTACTGGACACACATGTGAGTACAGCATTTGGTATACCCCCAGATGAAGGAAGCAACAATAAAGCACTCATTCTCTGTGAAGAATGAGGTCATAGCCTGTGCTTAGATATCCTTCCAATATTTTGTTAGCTCAGTTTTGACACAATCTGTGTGAGAATCAAAATCAAACTTCTCATCTGGTGCTAATTTCTTTTTGCTGTAGTTGTTGGAATGGCAATTCTTATTCACTTTATCAGCCTGATAATTGTTACAAAGAAAAAAGGAAGAAAAAAGAATTAAAAAAAAATATTCACAGTCCTCTTTCCAGTGATTTTTTTCTATCGCTGTTCCTTCGGTTAAAGGTCTCATGGAAAGTGATTATGTAAATACCAAAATCTGTTACTCAACAGATTTGATCATTAGTAAGTTCAAAGTTACTTCTTAGTCACTTCTTATGAAGGTGAATGAACAGAACTTGTTACTTCTTATATATCAACAGAAGTGTTTCCCGAGTGCCAAGCATTTCCATAGGCACAGTACATACTGGGAGCATTATGATTACACAGGCTCGATCATGTATAAGTAGAATCAAAGGCTGAAGAGCCTGGATTAATTTCACTTTCTTTATGGCCTCATCATGTGGGTGCTTCTGGCTGAACTAGAAAAGAGATGAGGGTTTGATTCATGTGACCTAGTTTAGACACGCACTCACGGTCAAGGAGCACTGTACACTTGACACCAATGAGACCAGTTTGGTCTGTGTTGGCTTTAAAAGGATTCCAAGGCAGCTAGTTCAGATATAGATACTTGAGGCTAGGTGGAGATGAACCCTACCCAGGCAGATGTGGGTTATCTGTGGAAGAGTCAGAACTCAACTGGAATTTTCAGGATTAACCAGTAGAATATTTAGTTATAAATGGAGAAACTTTTTAATTAAAATAATTTAGAATTATTAAATATGGCTCCTAGCCATAAACTTACAAGTCAACACAAACACATCACTATAAACACAATACCAGGAAGGGCACTGCATAATTTTGGTACATAGTATCTAAACAGACATCTTCATACATGCTTTGCTGACTACAATTGATCGGAAACTATTGCAGTAACATGAAATACATAGTTATAGTGAAATTTCAGAATTTCAACACTTGTGACAGAACTGTCACAGAGGTATCTGAAATAGTAACGCTGTGAGGGAGTGATCAGGTTTAGCCCAACAAGGCATTATAGATGAAAGATCTGTTGTCAAGCATTCCCCTTTCAACAGTGAGTGCCCTCTTCTAGGTCTCCAGTAAGATAATGGTGACTTTACTGGCAATAGTTCCCAATAGACTCAGACATTTGGTTAAATGTACTGATGACCTGTAAGAATGAAATTAAATTAAAGGAATAAGTAGCTAGGAATAGAAAGATATAGATACAAAAACCAACATGGTTGAAAAGACAACATTTCTGCATTTGGATAATTATTGTTTTGCCCACAGAAGCAGCCCTGTCATAAAATCTGTATCAAATGCCAGAAGTTGCCTCCCCACTGTAATTGATGATCTGTTGATGCATTGGTGAAAAGAGAACAGTCTTTCTAATGTTTATTTTTTAAAAAGCCCTTAGTAGTAGTAAATCTTAAGACTTAGAGGATAGAATAGCTCCCAAAGCTTCAGTGTTCACTGAATGTGAAGTCATGGGAAGGAAACATTAAATATGATTTCACAGAAACTTAAACCACAGTATTTTTTTATGACCTCTGAATTCAGTGATCCTGTTAAGGAAAACCACCATATTTTATATTAGCCAGTTCCCATTTTGTATGGTAAATTGCTGCCTTTTAAGTTGATTTGCATTTTAATGTAGCCAAATTCCTTTGGTGGTATAAGCTAAATAATAGTTTTGTTGATTATCTGAAAGCTGGTGTGTTTTCCATTGTTTTGTCTCACCTTCTGCTCCTTCTATGCTTATTTTTTAATAGATAATTCCGACAAAACCTTTTTAACCTCTCATTCCTCATTTTCCTTTGAGCAGCAGCCAGTCATCATGAAGACTGATACTGTTTCATGAAACTGTGGGTGGTTATTAATTTGTAGATGATTTGTAAGACAAGTGGAAAGGTCAGAAAAGCTTTATTTTCTTTGGCATATTGGGTTGTTTCACTGGCATATAAATGCTGCTAATCACCATTTAAAATTGTTCATAGTTTTTCATTCATCTGTAATTACCATTTTAAAAACTAGACGCTATATCAATAAGATGCAATAAAACGTTATTACAATATTGTTTGGTGCCTTAGAGGACGTAAACTCAAGGAGTGAGAAGTCTAGTGGAGCTGTGGCATTTTGTACATTAAAAGGAGCAAGGACAATTTGTTTTAGGAACTTTTCTAGGAAAAGATCATTCTGAAAGGAATAAAAGTCATGTCTTTCATATAAACAAACAATTGTTTCAACCAAGCCATCCAACATCATATTAAGTGCCATAGAGTAGTATCTAATTAAAACATGTAATCTCACTAAATTGTGTTTATTTTGGAAACTGTATTGCTGCAGCACAACTTCCTAATTCAAGTTAAATTATTTTAATTAATGGGTTTAATTTTGGAAACATTCAAAGTGAGTGCTGAATCTTTTGAGATTTATGCCAGTTTACTGAATGAAATTTGGTTATTCAGAGCTGATGAGTCCAAACTTTAGGTATTTGTAATTGCCTTTTCCATGTTCTGGAATATATGAATATGTACACTGTTATTACAGTGGGCTCAAAAGAGAAGAACAGAAGGAGAAGATGAAGCTACCATTGTCCTGGAAATGGGACTGACTTCTCAGTAGATGGAAGCTATATTCTTCCCTGTAACCACTTGATGTAGGACCAGCAATTCTCCCACTCCCTTCTAGGGTGTGATCAACATCATTACCAGCTCCATGAAATAAACGTACTGAAACAAATTGCAAAGAGACTTTTTTAATGGGAAAGCAAGAGGTCTAAAATAATAGCAATAAGATCACCACTGTTACATGCTTACTAATCAGGCTCCACAAAGAAAAAATAATTAAAATTACCTTTCTTGGAGTCCTACCATTTGTGTTTCCTTTGGGCAAAGACAAGATGCAATATCAAGGCTCAAACGTTTCTGCAATATTTTTGTCTTCACCCAGGAAGTATAAAAAGTTCATTATATGTTCAGAAATATAGGAAATGGATTAGGTAAAAAAAAAGTGTATATTTTTACATATAGTAAATGGCTCTGGATACTGCACTTTTTGTGAAGTTAAAAAAGAGCAAAAAACCAACATCAGAATTTCTCCAACGACAAAGGGGATAATGAGTGTACATATTATTAAATAAACTTGTCTGCATAGTTCAAGACTGGGAGGAAGCCACCAAGAAAGCTTTTTTTCTGTTGCTTTTCTGACACAGACAGAAATGGCGAAGATGTCTCAAGAGGTATATTTCCTGGAGATTTCACCTCAGCATAGAGGAAAGAATGTAGTCTGATAAATCAATTATTTTTGGATTGTGAGTTCATAAGTTCAGACTTCATAAGTCTGTTCCATATCCTGCTTCCTTCCTAATTTCAGATTGGTGAACAAGTTGTTGATTTGCATGTTTTGAGTTTATTCTCCATATAGCCATGTGCTTAGAGTACACATAAAATGGTACCTTACCACACACAGCAACACACGATCGTGGCTGTCCTTGCAAAACTTCAGCTCTATCATGAAAGCCACTTGCACTACATAATTTAAATTACAGCATATGAACCATTTTCCTAGCTTTCCTATCGTGGACCAGAAGAAGTTGGCATCCATCTTGTGATGTACAGTGGCTGCTATGCTTACAGGGGTGTCATGATTTTTCTGCATGTTCAGACACTATCTTGTTCTAATCCTCAGAACAGGAGGCTGTAGTTATCAAAATGGAGCAAACCACTAGAGGAACGCACCTCACCAGCAACAACCTCAGAAACAACGCACACAGAAGAAGCAGGCAAAAAAAATCATGGAAAGAGACCTCACTCAGACACCAGATTTCAAATAATAATTAAAAAAAAATGTAGAATTTGAAGCTTTTTGTATAACTTGCCCAGCTTTTAAACTTATTGCCAAAATTTAAAATTCTGCCAGTCTTAAGTATAAAAGTAACTGATGTCTGCATTAAACCTGTCTACATGTAACGTATTGGCCATCCAGAAAAAACAAGTAGATTTAAAAGTAATAGGTTATTCTCCCAGTTTTAGACTTTCCTTTTGGCTAACTGAGCTCAGTTTTAGGGAGAAAGGAATCATTGGACTAGAGACCTGAATAATGCAAAAAGAAGCAGAAGTGGTTGTAAATCGGCAGCAAATAGATATGTCAGAAATCAAATTACTTCTGTACTGTGGAAAGCACAACAAACACTGACTAAAGGCCTCTGGTGCCTATTGCCATCCAGTGAAAGAACTGACACCACAATTCGTCCATATGTTGGGTTGCCAAGTGCATCATCAGGAACATAAAAGTACGCACAAGTGTTGCCATTTCCAATGCAGTGTGTGCAACACATCTCAAAAACTTACTGACAGCAGGTATTGTTCTTATGTCACTGCAGCTTCAGAGTCTAGCTAAATGTCTGGCTAATGGGAGAAGCCCTCATCTGCTCTGATGTTTTATTATGAACTTGATGAGAAATCCTGATTGACCTGGACACAACAAAAAAAGTCCTTGACTTTGTGGAAAATTCAAATTCATCTATTTGCGTTAAATCTCCCAGTGTGTGATGATTTCTGACTTTTGAGCTCTGATCTTCAGGTTATTGTGGCATTTAGTCATCAAGCAAATTTCATTCAAAAAGACTGGAAAGGGGAGAAAAGTTAACACAGAGGAGTAATAATAAGAAACCTAGCTAGTGAGGTTTACAGTCAAAACCCAGCCCCAACTTTTCTATAGATTATAATTGTGCCTCAAATTATTCTGTTAGTAACAAATTGAAAAATAAGGACAGTGGGTAAATGTAGAAAGTGAGGTTTTAATAAACTGATAGGAAAGGCTTTTTTTCCAGCAGAGCGATGGTGTAGTTACACATTTACATAGTTGTAACCCTAGGCGTTTCCATGGCATTTGTCCCATTCCTGTCTGCTCTTTCCTAAATTCCAGGCATGATAAATATCTCACAGAAACACGTATTTAATGTCTTTGCCCGAGTCCCACATTCTTTTCTTTTGTATCTCATCAGAAGAATAAGAAAGATTTTGCTACATTTCCATATAATGCATCAAACAAAAAAGGAACACTAATTTAGTCCTGTTCTTCTGTCTAGTCAGTATAAATCCCAGGCAAAGATCTCATACAGATGTCCAGGGCATAAAAGATCTGGAACTAATAGACACTTAAAAGCATAGTGGAGACTTGGATCCATCTTTGTATCCTTTTTCTTTCCACAATTGAGCAAAAATTTGGTATTTCCACATGATATGAAAAATAATTCCTTCAACATCGCACACTGTTTTTCATAGTCAGTCATTGCTGATTATGCAAGTCTACAAAACATGCATTTATTCAGCTTTTTGCAATGTTTTCATATAACATGGGAACAACTTAAACTTCATGAGTGTTTCAATATGTTTAAAAGCATTAAGTTTGGAAACAAGAAAAGTAATTTAACTTGTACACCCTTAGCCAAAACTCTACTGGAGATCTCTGGCACTTGGACTACTTCAAGAGCAGCTGCTAGCCCCTTCTGCAGAAGAATCCCAAAGACAAGCCCCCAGAAGACCCAGTTTTAATAAGGACAATGGCGAAATGTGATTCAGACAGGTGGAGTTAGGACAAGCTGGAGTGGAACAATCACAGTAATGAATATGGAGTAGACACCATGTACCAGCTGCTTGCCAAGGTCTGGAATTATCAAGGAACTGAAGTGAGATACCCACTTTTATTACCCTAGGCTTATGTTACTGTTGCCTGTGGCAATATTAAAGTAAACACCTTTCTATGTTGATCACTTTTCTCTTCACTAATAGATAAAGGCAACCCAGTGTGACTAGTCTCCTAGCTTAAATATTAATTATCCAAAGGTAAGCAGGATGAATTGGGGCCAAAATCTCTTCTCTTCCCCCCTGCCCCCCCCCCCCCCCCCCCCCCCCCCCCCATTTTTACCAGAGTTGAAGGGGAGATTTAAAGGTAAAAATGTAAAAGTGTTCATAAAATTTTGTGGAAGAACCCTCCTGTACTTAAAAGACAACACACAAAAAAGATCAAAGTTTTTTTGTGGTAAAACCTGAATACAAGACAATTAAGTTCAGAATCTTTGGCAAAATGAAGGTGGAAGTGGTCTGGAGAGAAGATTATTTACTCAGTTTCTAAGACATGACAGCCCAGATGGGACTAAGTCTCCAAGAGAGGAATAAAAACCAGGAGACCAGTGCAGGAAGTTGAAGAGGTAGCCGTGTAATTCAAGCAACCAGTTTGATTTGTGCAGCAACAGTTTGAAACTTTTCACAGGAGAAAGAGTTGGTTTATGCCAAAGCCAAAAAGAAGACTGTGGGACTGCAAAATTCAAGATGCAGATGTCTGGGCAAAGAAGTAGTGCTGGTTTTATGTTTTGAATAGGGAAAAAGATCTCTTGGATAGGGCTACAGTTCTGAAATATCTCTTAATTTTTACATAGAAAAAAACACCAAGAAATGATGTGTAAGAAGCTTTCTGCACAGATAGACAGCTCGACAGGTACTAGACAACCTGACAGGTCTCAATTATAATCTTTTATTCAAACAAGTCTGTATTATCTCTACTCCAAAATAAAAGCAGCAGTGGTTTCCAAGCAATAAGGATTGCCACTTCTTAGGTCTACATAAGCCCTGGAGTTAAACTGAGGACAGCTTCCACAAAAAGTATACAAACAATTTCCTGTAGTTTCAGAATATGTTGGTGCCTTTGAGTCATTTTTTTGGAGTTCCACTCAGACAGCATTTTGATTTAGGGCTTATGGACTTTCCAGCTCTGCTGGTGGCAGGAGTCAGCAGGATGACCTAGCTCATCTGAAATAAATCCAAAGGAAACATTTGATCTTGAGACAGGTTTATTTAAAACATAGGCAGCTTTTACTGACAGGTGTCATCCAAACTCATTACAGCAGCGTTTCAAATGAAGAAGCTAAAGAATCTGTCAGCTGCCATGGAAGAACTGTCAATCAGAGAAAGGTCAGGAGCCATATTAGTGAGAAATAAATGGCTACTGTTGAGTGTGTAAACACAGAAATCAATATTGTCCTTCTGAACTTATTGATAATATGACAGTTTGTGTATGAAATAACAGGCACTGTGTCGAAAGCACAAGTGATCACACCACTCTGGTTTTGAGGAATGCTCTAACAACAGGAAATAATGCTATTTCTTTACCTATCTGTATCAGCACCTCTATTTGACTACACTGCTTTAGCATGGGTATGACTATTTATGGTGACTAAGCCCTCATTTTCATGTTAATAGCATGGTAAATTGGGCTGAACATACTGCTGCAAATAGATACCAGAAGATACAACTTTACCCTACATCCTACCTGCCTGTTTATAACTGATCACCAAAAAAGATTAATCTAATGCAGCTTGACCACCTCTTTCTTTTTATGTCTTAGTGTCAAACTGGATTATTACTAGATTTGTTCCATCCAATCAAACTACATCAGTTAGCATTTACAGATCTTAAATCTGCAATATTTTAGTAAACAATATCTTGCTTAAATCTATTTTATAACACATGCTTTGTGACTTTATCTGTCACTCCTGATTATGTAAATGTAAGTTTTTGAAATTGTTGCAGTTAGCAAGAAAGATTTTGGGAAGGATTAACAGTATTAGAACAGCCGAGTTCTTCCCAAGTAGTAATGAAATGGAAAAAGGTCTGACAAGGGCTGACAAGTTTCTTTTCAAAATGTCCTTAATCTAAGGAAATAATATCAGAAAAGAAACCAGCTGTAGTTGTTATATTCTTGAAAACACAAGGTCCTGAAAATAATGTTTGACAAACTTCCTATGCATATAAGTCCATTTTAATAAGTCAGTAATTAATGATTATAGTAAAGGCTTTAATAATGCAAAAATCCAAGAAGAATCATTGCATTTCTTATTCAGTGAAAAAGCAGTGTGAATCAGAAATGACCTCTGGAGATCTATAATCCAGCCTCCCACTTGAAGAGAGCGTGCTGAAAACTAGATCAAGTCAGCCATGGCTTTCTGTACTTATTGCTAATAATAAGCATTTTTCTGTCCCCTTAAATTTTTAACAGTAACCTAGCAGAAAATATCATTATGTCAAAGATCAGATCAGCTAAAGCTCTGCAAGATACAACAGACATGAACTGCATGAGAATGGGTTTGTCCATTTAGACAAGCACCTCAAACACATGTACAGCTTTTACCAAAGAAGCAAATCTGTTCCTATTCCAATGTAAAAGATATGAATATAGTGTTTACCTTACCTTCTGTCTTTCACTGATGTAGGTCAAGATTAATCACACTATAAAATCAATATAATTGAATGTAGAATTATTGAGAATATGCCTAAAAATACTCTTTTTTGAAGACCACATATTTCAAGGTAGAAGCTCTTCTGGCCAAACTTTTGAGGTCTGTGATGGAGAGTGCCAGCATTTGCTGAATTAGCATTACGAATAAGCTCTCATATTCTTATGGCTTAGTGAAGCAAGAAATATTGACTTCAGCATTCAAAGCAGTTTAACCTTGTATTTATAGAATCATGCCTGAGTTTTTTTCTCCTTAAACAGCTTTCTGTTTCTGCCATGAACATGTTCAAATTTAAATCATATACCTGTGACCTATTCTGCAGCATAGACATGTGTCTTCACATCTTGGTGTGTTATGCTTCATCCAATTCTGCTTGAAAATTCACCTGCAAAGATGTATTTCTTCCAAAATAGAACATCTTATCATCCCTGCAGGTTAGTCTCTACTTAGAACAAAGATTTGATTCAACATTAATTTAAATGGAGGGTGTGAAGTCACAATATACTGACTGAATCATACTGAATCCTACTCTTGCGATATGAGTTCATGTTAATAAGCAACTGGCAGCTTCTCTAACCTCAGTGAATTCACACCTGTGTACTCCAAAAAACAACCCCCCTGAACAAATTAGAGGTTCCTTTTCATTTATATCCAATGCAGAGATGTATAATAGTTTTCCTAGTTTTCTAACAAAATAGATTAAATTGCTAAAATGCAAAGGAATAAAATGAAGGATGGCACAAACATGAGATAAAAAACCTCCTAGCTATAATGTAAACAGACCTGTTGGCTTCACAAAGCATAAGAAATTAATTTCATCATGCTGAAGCAAACATTTTTCATGTGAGCAAGTGAATCAGAGGAAACTATTATGGTCCTCTTCATCACCATAGAGAGGTAATTCTCACACTAGCATGGTGTTAACTCCCCCCACGATAGTTTGTGTTTTCATTGACTTTTATTACATGCTACACATATTCCTTAAGTTCTGTCACATTTTAGAAAATCTGACATCTTCACAGTAATTTTATCCCCCTCTGTCAAATTAATGAGATTTCCAGGAGTGTCTAGGCTCTAAAGCGATATTTACAGCAGAAGAGTCAAAAGTTAAGCATTAACTATTAGTCATGAATATTTAATGTAAGTGCTTTTTAAACAGTTTTTAATAATTGAATTCATTAAGGTGTGTGGATGGAAGACATTTTGTCAATCACAGGCCACATTTTAACTATTGCTTTTTTTTTTCTGAAATAATAAAAGTATGGCCAACTTGCATAAATCTTTCAGTATTCTATAGCTGCCTAGGGTCAGAAGAAAGAAGCTCAGAACAGTATATGTGCCTGCTGCATACAAAAAATTTGTCTCGGATTTTTTTACCACTGTAAAGCAAAACCACCAAGTGGTTACAGTGCTATTTCCAGAGGTACCTTTGAGGTTACACTTCTGAAGATTGACTATGCCTGAATACGCTTATGCTGGAAGAACTAATAAAGAAGCATGCAAATAGCAGGTGAGCTTTAATTAAAACAGGGTAAAAAGGAAAAGTAAAATTTTAATCAGTGTTCCCATGGTATGGTAGTGAACAAAATTGATTATGTGAACTGTAACACAGTTGTTAAAGATTTCTTATATTTAAATGCTTTCCCAATTCTTTTTCAGTTAAAAAGTAAATTAATGTATTTTGGTTTGTTTGGAGTTTTAAGTACTATTCTTCTTTTTTTCAGTGCTCCAAAGTGTGAAAGAGTAGATCATCAAAAGGAAAGCCATGAAGACAAAGATTTTTTTTTACCTAATTTTTCCTAAAAATGATTTTTTTCATGAAAATGCATTTCAATAAAAAGCTTTTTGTTTTTGAAGGGTTTTTTTCTTGGGAAAGGGGAACAGTTTCTAGTCAGGAAACAGTTGTGAAAAGATTTGATTAGATGAAATAGTGTTTCTTTCAAGCCCATGGATTTTTCTCTATAACTTAAAGACATTATAGTTCCATTGCTATGCAAATACTTCATGGGGTTTGTGTTAATGAGTTACTTCAGAGATATTTAGCAGGCGCATTTCTTCCTTGTGGGATAGCTGGTAATTTTGAGTTTACCTTTTATACCCAGTGATAACAATGACAATTTAAAGTGTAGATTAGAGGAGGCCCTGAAGAATAGTGTATGACTGCATAGGTGTGCTCGTTTTGGCTGGGACAGAACTAATATTCTTCATAGTAGCTAGCATGGGCTATGTTTTGGATTTGTGCTGGAAACAGAGTTGGCAATTCAGGGATGTTTTAGTTATTGCTGAACAGTGCTAACACAGAGTCAAGGACTTTTCTGCTCCTCACCTCACCCCACCAGTGAGTACACAGAAGGAATAGGAACAGTAGGTGTAGAAGGAGTTGGGAGGAGACACAGCTGGGACAGGTGACCCAACTGACCAAAGGGATATCCCATACCACATGGCATCACACTCAGCATATAAAGCTGGGGTAAGAAAAAGGAATGTGGGAGACATTTGGAACGATGGTGTTTTGTCTTCTCAAGTCACTGTTATGCATGATGGAGCCTGGCTTTCCTGGAGATGTCCGAATACCTGCTTGCCTATAGGGAGCAGTGAATGAATTCCTTGCTTTGCTTGCACACACAGCTTTTGCTTTACTTATTAAACTGTCTTTATCTCAACCTACAAGTTTTCTCATTTTTACTGTTCTGATTCTTTTCCCCATCCCGCCAGGGTAGGGAGTTAGCAAGTGGCTCTGTGGGTCTTAGTTGCCAGCTGGGGTTTAACCACATCAATAGACAAGACTCTAACAAACAAGTTTAAGAAGTTGATTTTCCCTTCTGTTCAGCACAGATGAGACCACATCTGGAGTGTTGTGTCTAGTTTTGGGCTCCCCAGTACAAGAGAGACATGGACATATTTTTAGCAAGTCTGAGAGAGGGCCACCAAGATTATGAGGTGGAACATATGATATCTGAGAAGCTGAGAGAACTAGTTTCCTTCAGTCATACAAGAAGAAATCTACAAGAGTATTTTATTGATGTAATCAACTACCTACTGGGAAATGATATAGAAGCTGAAGCCAGACTCCCCTTGCAAGTGCCCTTCAGAAAGGTAAGGTGCAACAGACACCAGAGTTATGTGTGTCACAGTTACTGGGCTTTGCGCTGAAAGTTAAACGTGGAGATCCTCAAATGAGAAAGTCTAAATGACTTTTCATAAAGGCCGCTATACAAAAAGCAGAGCTGACCTGTAAGGATCTGCATTTTCTAACCTCAGCTAGTCAATTTGGGTCTCAGGAGTCACAAAGCAGATACTAGAGGTTTATTCTTTTCAGACACTCCGGGTTTCTCCTTTCCCAGTTTGTCACACCAGGGGATTCTAACCATTTTGTATCAGTGGATGGTTGTTAACCCTTCAGACTTCACTAATCCATATGAACCCTTTCTAGCCCTTTTGACTGAAGTCACTACAATGATATTAGAATCCACCATTTACCTTCGCTACAGTCTACCATCAAATCATGAACCAGAATATGCAAATCTCTGCCTACACAGTATTTAGGTAGTAGAGCTTTACTCAGTCCCAGTTTGTCAAATTGATTGAATACTTAGAAAAAATCCACACCTATTTATTGAAACCAAAATGCAAATTTGCTTTCGCACTTGGAACTCTTTGCTCTTGTTTTCGAAAGTATTCATACCACTGGATATTTATTTGCATAAATGTTTCCCAAAAGGGTCATGAATATTCATGTGTGTCTGTGCTTTTCTCTTGAAAGTTCTTAGGAGTTTGGGGGAGAAGGAAAAATTATTCAGCCTGAAACAAAATAAAGTCATGTGGCTCTGGCAATTAGTCACAAACTTACTGACTACAAACAGCCAAAATGGTGGTGGGAGCTTGTTTGGGAAGCTAAAACTTCTCCTACATGTCATTTATCAGCTTCAGAAAAATGAAGTTTATCTGTGTTGTGGTTTAACCTTGGCCAGCGACTAAACACCATGCAGCCACTTGCTCACTACCCCCTCACCCTGAGGGATGGGGAGAAGAATCATAAAGGAATGTAAAACTCAATGGTTGAGATAAGAATTTAATAATTGAAGTAAAATAAAAATACTAATAATAACCATAGCAAAACCACTAACAATTATAATGAAAAGGAGGGAGAAGGGGAAAGGAATTAAATCCAAAGGGAAGGAAGAAAAGAAACCAAGTGATATACAACACAATTGCTCACCACCCACTGATAACGTCCAGCCAGCTCCCAAGCAATGATCAGCACGTCTTGGCCAACCTTGTCCCAGGTTTGTATACTGAGCATGAAGTCCCACAGTACAGAATACCTCTTGGGCCAGTTTGGGTCAGCTGTCCTGGCTGTGTCCCCTCCACATTTCTTGTGCCCCTCCAGCACTCTTACTGGCAGGGCCTGAGCAACTAAAAAGTCCTTGACTTAGTATAAACATTACTAAGCAACAAAAAAACATCAGTGTGTTATCAACACTGTTCTTACACCAAATCCAAAATACATCACTGCACCAGCTACTAAGAAGAAAATAAACGCTATCCCAGTTGAAACCAGGACAATCTGTAATCATAAACAAAGGTAACAGCTAAGTTAAAGCTATAAACTCACAAAAATTTTCTTGCTCCTTTCTCTGTTAATTGGAAGAAGTGCCGAATACCCTCAGCAGGTCTAAAGCTGCCTTCTCCACCTGCGCATTTCAGCATGGCCACTCCAGAAGCCAAAGGAATATACCTGCGATCAGTCACCGGTCTTGGGCCTATTCACATACTCAGGCATGGACAGCCATGGGGCATGAGTGAGTCTTAGTCGGGAAACCATATGGCCATATACATGTCAGATTGTGTCTGTCTGATCAAGTCCATCTGAAAGACACAACTTAGTAGATGTCTATAGTTATGTGCAAATTTGTCCAGGTAGTGTTAAGCTTCTGGACATGCAGGCAAAGCCAGGACATGACCATCTGCAGCAGATGGTCCCGACCTCCTGTATCTCTAATACAATGTTTTTATAATAGACGTTAGTTTTCTAATGAGGTTATAGTATTCTGCTGCAACTAGTCAGGCTGAGCCAAACAAAGTAGTATCAAGCATGTATATACTTAATACATGAAAAATAGAGAGGAAATTGAATGTTGTTTATTGCTGCCACTGCTCTCTGAGTTTTGACTTTTTCAGTTCAGCATCCTAGATAAAATTATGCCTGGAGCATTCAATTCTACTCCCATTAAGCAGGCAGCAAATGGGCCATTAAGTACAGAGCTGTATGAAAATCCTTAATGGAGAGAATTTTCCATGGGAAAAAAAGTCATTCTCATGCAATCAGATTGCCATTTAGAAATCCCTGGTAAGCCAATTCCTTCCCATCTCCCATTTCTTGCACCAACACCTATCTTCTCTAGTTTATCCAAGAAGGTGTTCCATCTGAACATCTTAGCAAAAACTTTCCTCAGACAGGTAAGATGCCAACATATATCTGTAATATAAGTTACCATATCAGTGACATCATTATCTTGGATCTTGATGCTTTTTTACTTTAACTCCATGTCTTCAATTAACCTTCCTTCCAAACTGTGTTTTAAAGCAATGTATGATATTGGAACTAGATAAAGGTGCCTAAATCACTTTATCCTCTTAAAAACAGCTGCAGCATTTGCTCTTTACCAGATACATGCTCCAGCTCTGACTTGGTAGATTTCTTTAAAATCTTTGCTGTCAAAGCTGTTTTTACTGTAGTCTTCCAAATTCTGGGCTGGAGGTCATCCAGTCACACCAGCATAGGCACAGTGAATTCCAGCACTTGTTCTTCCATCCTGTAAGTGCTTGTTCCCTTTCTTACTCCTAGCCTGTGTCTCACCCTTTGCCCTTCTGCCCACAGGAACTGAAGCAAAGCATTCACTTATTCTGGGTTCATATTTAGACTACTGTTTATCCTATACCATCCTACATGCAGAGAATTTCTCTATTTTTTGATCTAGATTGCTAAAGATCCTCTTGCTACTTGTTCTAATTCCATTCAAAAGCCTAGTACAGATTGATGTTTGGCAGCTTTCCCTGCATCCAAATACTTCTGCAACTATTATCTTCCTTACTTCATAAAACATGGTTTAAAAAATACCACTGAACATTGACTCAGTAACTGAAAATGGAATCTGTTGGATATAATATTCAGAATGTATCTGGAACTTAGCATTGTTAGTATTACTTTTTCCTCTAATTTGTGTCTGAAAGTTTAGAGCTTCCTATAATGAAATACTTTGCAGTGACAGTTATATTTCTACTAGCATTATAGTTAGATCCATCTATATTCAGAACAGACAACTCATACATCCCCAGGAGATCCTTTCTTAATGATCCTGCCCTAAACTGATTTTTGCGCACACACAAAAAAGTGTTATCTATGTAATACATTTTTCTAAATATGGCCTATTATAGCAGTAATATACAATGCTAATCTACCTTTAACTTTGTTTTCTGAATGTTACTCTAATAACTATTCCTGTAATTTTTCCTCTTCTTCCATGTCTGTTTTATCATTTACAATATCCATTTTCATGTCCTTCACCCCTCCAGCTCTTATCTATGTTCTTCAAATTTGTGTATGAATTTCTCAGCTGATACTTACTCATCTCATTCATCTTCCTAGCCAAATGGTGGTACAGTCCTATCTCTAAGTATAATTTATCTGATTTTTTCTTCTGCTATTAGCTTCTTTCTCATCCTTTCATCTTGTAGAGTTCCTTTGTTTTTCCTTTATCTCCTTTCACTGGAGAGTTTTCTCTACTGTAAAAACGGGCTCAGAGACCATCAGTCTTCCATATTCTTCTTGTCTGAGTTTAAAACTCATTCAGTCACTTATGTCAGCCTTGAGTTCAGAAAAACATTCTTCCTAATCAGGTAGAGTCAATCTACTGAGCTCTTCTTCTGAATGCCTCCACATGCACAAATATTCATGGATCTCTTACAGCACTAATTCATGAGCTGAGTGTCCACAAGTGTATTTGTGCCAAAACACATAATCACCCTTGATCTACTCAAGTGGTTAGCTAGTGGTTAGTGTCATTTATCTTCTTGTGTATAATATTAGTTCACAACATTATAGTCTTTCAGATTGGAAATGGAGGGATCTAGGCATGTCTGAAATGCTCCCAACATCAGATACTGTCCCCAAAGGTATCCTGTAAGTCCTTGGTCATATCTTCCAGCCTGTGTTCATGTCTCAGATTTCCTAGCACGTCTCAAATCAGTAGCAGTCACCTACATTCAGGTGACCAAATAGAGCCATCATGTTCAGTAAAAGTTGAATATCACACCTCGGTGTTGTAACCACAATACCAAAAAAACAGGAGGGGGGGGAAGCCCTCTAAGACTATTTTGCAAGTTTAGAGGGAAGGCATCCTTTACTGCAGTGCTGGATGTATGGAGATTAACATCTCAAATCATCCGCACCAATCTGACCAGCATTCCCCAATTTATTGCAAAAAAGCAGACATATTCATCATATTCCTCCCAAATCTAAAATCTAATACATATTATAACTAGTTTCCCAACATTATTTACATATGCATAAGCCACTTGTATATGCACACTACGCTCCTGGGAGTCTTTCTTGGGGTCTGTCAAGACCCCTGATGGTCAACAAGTAGGTGGACTTCAGTTGAACTTGGGGAACATGCACACTACTTGTATTCTTACATAACTTCATTTGTTCTCTGCGCTATGTGGTTTTGACTGCAACGCTCTGTTACCCCCACTTCCCTTGCCTATTGTTATACCTCAGATGTCTCAAAAAGATTGTTACATCTTAGCGAGCTTATTCAATAGGTAGAGTTAATCACTGCTTTAGTTTCACCTGCTGTTACTGATTCTTTATATTTTAATTATATCGACTCCCCTCCTTTTTCTTGAGGCTTTGGATATCAACCCAGAGCCTCAATAATCATATTTAATTTTGTACCAAAATTGGCTACAACAGCTACAACATTGAATTGTCAGGCAAGCAATAACACAGATACAAACAGCAAGAATAATGATAATAAACATGTTCTTTAACCAGCTCAGATCCAGCAGCCATGAGGTAAAGTTGTTCCATATTTCTTTAAAACCCCAGGATGTATGTCTTTTGTACCCTGATACAAAATTTTTGTTTGTTCCCAAATCTCTTTTAAGTCAGTAGAAATTCTGCTGCTTTGGTCTACATACATATGACAACTGGTATTAATAATTTTGCAAACAACTCCTTGTGAAGCCAGAAGTCAGTCAAGGGCCATTCAATTTTGTAACACTACCAGAGATAAACTAGGTATTTATTTGAAGTGCATGCATAGCATCAGTGGTCTTGTTTTCAATATTCTCAATTACAGCTGATACATTTACAATCATCTTTTCTAGTTGGGCTACTCCTAACCATGGGATAAACCATCTAACAAAGCTGTGGAATCTTGTGGGTCTGTCTGCGATAACATTGTGGCTCTTTTGGGTTAATTTGAGGAAAGTTCTAATCCACCCGTTTTGTTGGTGTAGTTTAGCAATTATTGTCATATTGGGGATCAAAGCTCCTTTTCCAACCCAGGGGCAGTACTTTTGAAGGTTGATTATCACATGACCAATACCAGTCTGTTCCTAATGGGACTAGGAGGCCAGTGCAACCACATTTGACAAAAACTACTCACATGGATCATATTAGGGGAAATAGTTGCATCACACCCCTAATATTGTCCTAGAAATGTATGATTTCTGAAACCTCTGTAAGCAAGGGCTGCAAGTACTGTCTTCTCTTAAGATGGTTATTTACAATTCACTTTTCTATTCTGATCTAGGATTCTTATTCATGGTGGTGTTTGTCCAATATGCAGCATTTGTCCAGGAATTATTGGAGGAAAAGGGAACTCCTATTAAAGGCATACCTTCTCCTGAGGTGGGCATATATACAAATTGGTGAGTTGTCTGTTGTTTTCCTAACTTAAAATTTAAGGGTTGCAGGAAGGGTCAATTCTCACTTTTCACTGTGGCCAAGAAACTGTAAATGTTGGTGCCAAGAGCTCCTTTACAAGTATTGAATACAGAGTAAGCATATCTTACTCTATCAAAAGTTCTATCTCATCAGTCCCCAGCTTCAGTATAACCAGGGGTTCAGCTGTATTTCTCCTCTCTGTATGTCTTCTCAGAACCTCTACTCAGGCTCCAAATTGAAGGAAATATTAAGCTGTCACTGAATGAGCTGAGTTTTGATGGGGTTACCTGAGTGTTCAAATACTACCAAATGAAGACATACATATGTGTAATTTACTGACATTAAGCTAAATGTTGACATTCTGGTTAGCCTCCTTATTAAAAATAACACTGATATTATTTCTGCATGTGATACAGGTGCAGCTTGTTTGTTTCTATAAACAGTAGTAGTAGGGACAGAAAAAGCCTGATTTTTGACACATTTTCTATGAGCAGAAGTGTGTTCTTAAATGGATCACTCTAGTAATATTTCTGCTTCTTATTATTTAAGCATCTCCTGAAAAAATACTCAGAATTGGCCTCTTTATATTCCTGTTCCACAGAAAGAAAGAGCACACAAATTACAGCCAATGGAGAATTTTACAGTTTTACACTGAAGGGTTATAGCACTTGAAGAAAGTACCTTTACTTGTTAATTCATGTCAAATGTCTTGAACTGGTTTAGAAGACAGCAGACTTATCTTGAGCTTGTGATAAGCCAGATTCCTAGAGATCAGTAATTTATTGAAATACAGATTGTAACTTCAAAATAACAGCTTCTTGGATATCAATGGTGTGTGTGTGGACAGAATCACTAGCTGTCTATAATAATATTATTCAAACATTTCAACCTCTATCTTCACTGTAATTCCATTCTGCAGCACTGGTATTTGGAGAGGGTTTTTTACTTCCTTCCAGGACAGATAATGTTCTTCACAAAGACCACTATTATATCTAATAATTTCATTTGTTTGGGTATTTGACTCCAGTGTTAGAGCATAGCAGAAAGAAAGCAAGTTGATATAACATGTATTTGATACAAGCTAAACTTCACTCCAAGAAAAGTCTCTTATTTCTCTTGCATTTTGGTGGTGGTAACAAAGTTAATATCCAGTACCACTAAATAATTTCTTAAAAGTTAACTGTTTATTTTTTTGAGATGCATGTACCATGAAAAAAAATCAACATAGCTACATTTCAATTATGACTACATGTTATACTACTCCTAAATTTTCCACCCACCGCAGATTTTGCTCCTATTAAAATCAAACAGGTTTCATATTAGAAGTGTCATGAAGGGAGGTTTAAGCATGTTGGAAACTAACTTTGTCCACACTCAGGAGTTTAGCATCCTGACACACACACAAAAAAAAGACATTTCAGGATTTGGCACACTAGAGATTTCTGTCAGTGGAAATGGCATAAATCCTCTGTTCACTCCTCTTGATATACTTTCAGGGATGTTACATGACTTTTTTCACCATTATGAGATCACTGTCCATTTCTGCCTTTAAAAACAAAAAATAATTACAAGGCTAATGTTCCTGTGGCATACCACTAGTTTCCAGAGTTAACAGACCCCTAAGCTAAACAGGAACTCTGAGTTGTTTCAGGCATTCTGTTCACACAGTGATGATGAAAAGACTGAATCAGTTTATCTTTGAGTAAAATTGGGGAACCTTAATTTTGACACACACTTGAGCTATTAATGGTCAAAGAACTACTGAAAATATGGAGCCTTAATGATTCCTCTACAATTTATCAGGCACATATTAGAGCACTCTGCATATGCTTCTAAGGCATATAATCTGTGAAGTAGATGAGTTTCAGTGCTTTCACTCAATTTTCTTCAAATTTATTTTCCACTAGATTAGTGAGAATGTTATAAAACTAAAGTTATAAATACAAAAAAGGCTGTTCTACCATCTGAATACTTTCATATTCTAATGCTTTCCTAGTAAACATATTAGAATTGGAAATAAGCAACTTCTAAACCAGATTTCCTTTCCTTGCCATGAATTAAAACAAAACCAAAAAAATACATTAACATATTACACATTTTTTAAAAAAATGAAGCTAAATGTTATTATATGCACTTTCCCTAACTTCACATCAGGAAACTTAAAACTTACTTCCATGTAAACCTTTCCTCTAGGGAGAGTTTTGTACACTTTGAAGCTTATTAATCATAGATGTCATGGGGTGAAAGCAAAAAGGCATACAAGAATCCTTCTTGCCTTAGCTATGCTTGGCTTCCACCTTTTCACAAGCTGAGCCTCAAACTGGAAAAAGAAGGAAATTGAGTATAAAATTTTCATTTTACTTCTTCCCACACAAAAGCTCTGAAGGGAAGGTTTCTGTCAACAAAGACTGTAAATCAGTTCATTCCTGGTCATTTATTGATCATAGGAGATAGTCTATTACCAGCTTTCATCCTTTGGATGTAAGAGTCACCATATTCAAGAATATTTGGTTATGGCGTGCCTTCTATTACTTTGGGTATTTTTTTCTTCATAATTTTCTCCATGACTGACTGAGAAACACAACTGAGAATTTATCTCAATTAATCCTGAGTCATTATTCTTTCCCTTTTCCAGTCTGATGAAAGGGAACATGTGTTCTTTTTCTTAGCACATTTGTCTTAGTTTGTAGCAGGGGTCCTGCTATAGTTCTGTGGATTTTGGGAAAGAAGAAAAAGATTACCAAGGACTTTATGCAATGGTGGCATATCACCATTTAGTTTATAAATAGAAACAGTTAATAATGACTTTGTTTCCTTCTTTATGTAAAAAATAAAAGTGTACTTTTCTCATTCCTATATATTTCACAGAGCACAGAGGAACTTTTTCAATAGCTTCAAAGACTCCAGGAGTCTGAAAATGCCTGAGGAGAAGATAAAAGAACTGTGTAGGGCTTGGCTAAGTGGAAATCTACTCTGGAACTGCACATTTGAGATGCATGTGGCTTTCATTAGCCCATAAGCTGGCTCTAACATTTACTAGGATTGAAGGAGGCAGAACTAAGCACAAGGGACTGAACATCCTCTGTCCCCTTAGATTTAGAAGAACAGAGCAGCATGGGTTTATACTAATACTAAACTCTCACATACCTCTTTACTTTTGCACAGACTAATAGGCTTTACAAATGAAGTGTGTAGAAGTATCTCATTTTTATACAGCAGAAATGAGATGCTGAAGTAGCAGGCCCTAAAACAGCACCCAGATTTCCTGACTCTCAGCACTTTGATCCCAGTTTGTAGTTAAGAGCTTAGAAAATGCAGTTAAATGAGAGAGAAGCTACTGAAATTGCCCAGATTTGCTGTAGGTGAGCAGAATTTATGAACTTACCAGAGAAATCCTCATCTCTCCTATGGCACGCTGGAGGAAAAGCCCATGACAGGTTCCCTGGGGGCATGCCTGCAGCTGATTTTTCTAAGGTTGCAAAGTCTCACACACTGTTGTAGTCCAACTCAGTCAGCCTCATACTGGGCACCAACTGTTGTAGCACAAACTAGTAGGCCATAATAAGGCTTTACCATTGGTCACATTCTACTCTGTACTGTAGCACCTTCCTCCAGAGGCCAAACCACACTGCTCCTCCTACATCTGACACCCTTCTCTACAATCCTCAGGGCTATTTAACCACTTAGCAGAAACGAGCTACAGCTGCACATCATCCATGTTAATCAACCCCCTGCCTCTCAGGCAAGGCCACAGCTGCATGTTATCAATGCTAATCAACCCACTGCCTCCATTCCTCTACAACACACCAACTGTTTTTCTCTCCATGTGCATTTATCTTGTTCCTTTGAGTGCACATGTCAGGGCTCCACATGGGCTGGTGGCTCTGTGGGCTTATGGCTCGCTCTATGGGGCCTCCCTGGAGAGCAGGGCAGGGCCTTGCAGCCAGACCCCATCCCACCACCCCAGCTGAGGAGCCAGGAGGTGGGAAGGCAGCCAGGGCTGCCACAGCCCTCATCATCGGGCACCTCCCTGGGGATGGGCCGAGGCTAGGCTGGGACATCAGCCCATGGGTGTGCCTGAGTCTGGTTCAGTGGGGCCCATGATGGACCCAGGCCTGACTGCAGTGTGGTGGGGCTGGAGTTCAGGGATGTCACCAGTGGGGACTCAGCCGAGAGCAGCCCTCATGGACTGCGGGTTGGACCTGGCCAAAGCCTCCTCATCACCTGTCCAGGAGCTTATCCCCAGGTCACAAGAAGAACAGGGCCACCCTGGGCTGCCTCAGCGCTGAACAGGTCCTGCCCTGCAGCCAGCCCCAGCAGGGGATGCACTCAGGGTCCTGACAGCACATTGCCAAAAAATTCCTGACAACAAGCTCGCTTTGGACTCCAAAGAACAATTTTGTAACAAATCTGAGACAGGGTCGAAACAATCCAGGGCAGCAAAGGCCCTGCAAGCTGTGCAGTACCAACGGCTGGGCAGGGCAGGGAGATCTCTGTGTCCCCAGGGCCCTCAGCAGGGAAGGGCCAAACAGTCTTATGGCTATCTCCTGTGGAGAAAAGTCTTGTCAACCTTGGAAATACATTATAAAACTGTGAATTAAAACTGATAAAAATACAGCTTAGGTACCACTTTCATAGGTGTTCCATCCTAGGTCACACTGAAATTACGAGAGCATAGTGACAGTAAAACCTACTCAAGAACTCAAGAACAGCTTCCTCAAAGAAACATTTGGTTAAGCATTTGCAATATATCGTGGTCCCCACAGTAGGGAACAGTACAAAATATGGCATTGATTTGTGTGAATTTTCACTGAACACAGTAAATAAAACCCCTAAATTACTTGTCTTACAGATTCCTGTTGTGCCTTGGGGAGAGCGTAGGCAGTTGTACACAAGTTACGTGGGTCTCTCTGTGCTTGATAGAAGACTGACATTTATACTTTAAGCAGCTTTAAACTGTACTCATGGGTTAGAATTGTGTAGATATTCAATGAAACCTGTTTCTGCATCAGTACAGATTAACAGCCAGGGCTCAGTCACTGCCTGAAAGGAGAAAGCTCATGTAAGGGCCATGCAGTTATTCATGTTTTCTGTACAAGCTTAATCTTGATTTTTTTCCAGGATCCTACAAAACTTCTGCTGGTGTTATCATTGCAAAGGACAGGATTTGTGCCCACATGCACACAGGGGAAGAAATAGTCTGTTTTGTTCATGCCTCATAATCCTGCCAAGGCACCTAAAGAGCCTGGTAAACAAAAGACTAGTGAAAGACAGACCAGTTCCTTGCTTTGGCTCTGAAGTACTCTACCATGTCCTTCTGCTTCCTGACAGCACGTCTCCAATAAAGATCTGCTGCCAAAATTGACTTAGTTAAGTGATTTCTAGTGTCCTTCCTCAGCCATGCAAATGGGTTTGTAAAGCTAACAGAACCTGAGGATGATAACTTTACTGAAGATTTTCCTTATGGTTGGTAAATAACAGGTTCGTGAGGCCAGAAAAAAGTAAGGACCTTAACTCTAGTTAGAGTACTAAGCCAAGAATAGAGAGGCTTAGATTTTTGTCTCTGCTTTCAGGATAATTTCAAATAGTTTTACATTTTGTCCAAAGATTTTTAAAGCTGAAATCAGTTTTGTGAGTATTTATAAGTATTACAAGCTTGTACAACTGGTACTTCTCAAGGGCCGTTTTGCCTTTGGAAGGCAGGTCACTGATAATATCCAGGAAATGTTACAGTGGTTAATTAATTATTATAAAGACTGCAGTCCCTTGAGTAAACGGCACCAATAAGAAAAAAGAAACAGTCCATTAAATGTGCTTTTCTTGCAGCATTTGGAAAATCCTGCTCCTTTTTTCAAGTAAAAAGTTCAGTGTAGACGTGCATTCATGTAAACTAGCCACTTCTTTCTCTCAGAGATATTTTGAGGCTTAGTTCGGTTAACTATTTTTGTTCTTGTTTTTGCAGGCTACTTAAGTATAAACTACTGCTTTTAAATATAATTAATCAGCAGTAGGAAATGGTGATGCCCTAGGGGTATATGAACACAGGAGGGAAAGATCTGGAGCCTCTACCACAGACACAATGTGTGGTCATGGATAATGTTTTTGTTTCCTGTTCTTAACACTGGGAGAATGCTTATCTCCTCACAAAAATGTCCTTTAGCAAAAATTACTTTATTTTAATAGTTTATGCAATGTTAGGCTTGCTTTCAGACATTATGATTGATAATGCTGTTTTTCTATCACAAGTGTCTTTAAACCACTGCAGTGAAAAATCACCTTATTCTGGTTTTATGGTGGCATAGCTGGGTAGCTAGCAAATGGCGTAAGATAACAAAGTAATCCAGTCAAAACACTTTCAAAGAGATTAAAATTTCTATAGAAAGAAATTCATTTTAAAGTTTCAGTAATAGAAGGAGGGTTTGCCATTATAAAGAGCTATGGATACATCAGTGAAGATGCTAGTGCTTTTGGTGAGAATGTTACTGTGGTCATGCACGAAAGCTGTTGTGTGTATATTGGGTTAAGATTAGAGGGAAAAAGAGACACAGAAAACTAATCTCCCAGTTAAACATGCCAAAAGAAAGAAATAAGAATTCAAGCAAAGCCAAGCAGGCCACATGGTGCAGTAATTTAAAACAAAACTAAAAAGAGCAAACCCACTGTTTCAACAGTTACTTATGAAGGCAGAAAGAATCCACTGGCAAGATAAAATGGAAATACTGCTGGAAGATTTGGGCTGTAGGAGAACAGAGAGGAGATCGGCAAAGGGAAGAGCTTAGTGTGGAGCTACTCCTGGTTTGGTCAGGTCTCTGCTCAATATAAACAGCAGGCCAATTGCAACTGTCATTCCTAGTTTAAATGAGCCTTTCTAAGCCCTCTGACAGAAAAGTGATAACTGTATTCATAAGGTAGACACAGAAGGGATCAATAGCAGAACCAGCAGTAAAAACAGAAAATCCTTATTTCCAGAATTTTTGTTCAGTGCCCTGTAAATAATAAACTCTGTATACTGTTGCCCACTTTTTGGGTTGAGAACATTTGGCTATTCCACAGAACATTTGTCTTAGTTCTTATAAATAATATGTGAAAAGGTCTGCAGATCCAGGTAACAATATTAGGAGTTGCTGAAGATTTTAGATAACTGATTTAATACCCATTTTATACTATCAGATCTACTCATTAGTCTTGTTCCTGCATTCTGAGTATCAATTGTAGTTAAATCATTCAGTAATCATTAGAAAAATCAGCTGATACATTTTAAAAATATCACCACATATTTCATTGTAAATTTCATCTTTGTCACCGTCAACTGCATTCTAAATTGGGATAAAATGAAGCAGCTTAGTTCTCAAGACTTGATCAGTATCTAACCTTAGAGATACCTAACCTAAATCTTCCTCCTTGAAGCTAAATTTCAAAATGAAGTCTTAAAATTACTTTCCATCAAAACATCTGTTTACATATCTGGCTGGAGCTATGCAGATGATGAGGAGCTGCAGCAGAGATGTGTCCCCTTCCAAAAAGCTGCTCTGGGTAAGAATACCACGTGAGGCCAACTAGCTGCTACTGCCATGGGGGTCTTTGCCGAGACACATATCTTCAGCGTAATCCTGCCATCTGTAGACAAATGTCTCTTGTGCTCTGTGTAATAACCCTTCTCTGGACCCCAACAAAGCAATTAAGCCATGGATAGGAATAAAAAGTTCTTTGTAAATATTCTGCTTCTCAGCATTTATAAACCAGGAACTGCAGGTAAAAATCTAAGAATTGTCAACAATCTAATATAAAACACAGAATAAAACATCTGGGTCGGAAGGAACATAAGATGATTACACATATTTTGAAGTAATCCAACCTCAGACAGGCTTTCTACTCCTGAAGCTACCCTCACAACAATGTACATAGCTCAACTGCTGACCTTTCTCCCACATTTTCCATGTTGCAATCTTTCCATGTTGTTCTTCACTCCATGATTTTAATTTTTTTCTTTGTAGGACAGATTTTAGGTGCATTTAAAACTAAAAAGCAATTCCTTCAGGCACATTTCTTAGAGGAATTGTGGATATTTTTACAGAATCACATTACTTAGCATGCTCTAAAAATAAGAAAGTTGAGTAGTTTTCTGTTCAGTAAGTACAATGGTTTCCCCAGTTACATATTTTTTGAATGCAATGAGTTGACCAAAATTGGAATGATTTCTCTGTTGCTGTTGTTGTTGTTATTTCTTCTTCTTTTGATGAGAGTTAGCTTGAAAATTTCCAGAATGGTTACTTTCCTTTAGACGGTTTGTTGAACACTTCTTACTCTTATACTCTAGATTCATATAAGGTTTGCAGGCAGTTTTATTGTGCATTTCTTCCTTACAGTTTTGAGTGAAACCAAAGCCTTTCTTGAAGGCATTTACTGTGATCTGTTCAAGGGTGCAAGTATCTATCTGGGAAATCTACATTTAAATAACATTTTTTTAAAACCTCAACCTTAATAAAGTTTATACATTTTTGAAGTTCATAAATATATAAGCTTAATACATTTTTAAAATTTTCAGTCTACTCGGTACTGCAGAGATGGTGGTGTATCAGTTCCAGATATTCCATACAGCCTTAAGTTGTCATTTCCATTGCTGTGGAAAGTTCAAAACAAAATCACTGTAGCTATCTGGTGGGGAAAAAAAGGAAAAAAAAAAAAAAAAAGAACAACATCAGCCACTTGGTATTTTTTACTATTAAAATTAAAGATTAGAATTATTCTCTGTTTCAGCATCTCCAGATATCTAGCCTTCTGGGAAATGAGGCAAGTACTATGACCTTTCTACTTAGGAATTGTGTCAGAGAATTTATCTTCCAAAGCCTTCATCTTGATTTCTTGATTAAAGCCAGAGAGCAACGTCTTGGGAACACTTTTCCCCCGGCAAATGCTGAGATGACACATTTAAAACTGTCAGCTGAGAGCTCAGCTGGTGGAGGCTGATCCAGGAGTGTCCCAGGGAAGGAGCATTTGGAGGCACCTGCCATACGGATGCAGGAGACTGAGGCCACGGAGATCTGTGTACTGGTGGAGGAGAGCTATAGCTGACAAAAGTGCTTTCCCTCACTGCATGAAAAATGCCAAGAAGGAAAATTGCTTCAGATGAGGGGTTTGGATATGGAACAGATCTGAGTGGGATTGTTTAGACTTGAGAGCAAATTCAGAGTTCTGTAAAACATCCAAGAGTCAATATAGCGTCTGCTGTCTGTAGCTGCTCTCCATAGAGACAGAAAGAATTTGCAGGCCAGAAGGGGAGGCACCCATGTCCCTTGAGACTTGACTCTGGCATTTAGGTATCAATGGTGCCCATGTGCCTTGTGACACATTACAGCCCCCTTCCCTAATCTTTGCTGCTCACAAGTTCTGTGAATGCTCTTTGCTACCCATGAAGTCAGTCTCACCTTTGGAAATTAAGTTAATTTTGTGCCAGGGTATGAGCAACTAAAAAGATGTTTTCGTGAATCATGTCAAGTTAATATGATCTAGAAGGCATCTCAAAGGCCTGCAGACTGGTGCCTTCCAGATGGTTTGAACTGTTCATATGTCCAAAGAGATCACTGAAAAGATCTTTTAGACAGGATATTGTGGAAGGAATATCCAGGACTCTTATTTCCTTTTGGTTTAACACTGTTTTGGTCAGTAAGACCAAGTTCAGAAGTTTTCATTTAGAAAAGGAAATCCAGATGCAGACACAGACATGTAGATGTACATGGACATATAATTTAGCAGCTTTGCAAGTCGTTACTGTTCTAAGGCAGGAGTATTCTAAAGCTATTCATTCTGTTAAAGCTATTTGACATTTTAGGGGATCTTTTTCACCATTTTGTCATTTAGTTATAGCTGTGGTTTAACCCCAGTCAGTAATTAAGTACCATGTAGCCACTCGCTCACACCCCTCTCACCCAGAGGGATGGGGAGAAGAATTGGAAAAGAATGTAAAACTCGAGGGTTGAGATAAGAACAATTTAATAACTGACATAAATAAAAACAAAAGCACAATAGTAATGATAACAATAACAGTTATAATGAAAAGGAGGAAGAAGGGGAGAGGAATGAAATCCAAAGGGAAGAGAAAAAAGAAAACTAATGATGCACAATGCAATTGCTCACCACTCGCTGACTAACGCCCAGCCAGTTCCCAATCAATGATCGGCCCGTCCCAGCCAACCTTGTCCCAGGTTTGTATACTGAGCATGAAGTCCCACAGTACGGAATACCTCTTGGGCCAGTTCAGTCAGCTGTCCTGGCTGTGTCCCCTCCCCATTTCCTGTACTTCTCTAGCCTTCCTGCTGGCAAGGACTAAGAAACCAAAAAGTCCCCAACTACACTGTTCCTGCACCAAATCCAAAACACAGCACTGCACTAGCCACCAAGAAGAAAATTAACTCTATCCCAGCCTAAATCAGGGCAGATATGAAAATCACTGTCAGAAAATTCATTGGTTTATAGCAGCTAAAGTGTATAAAGTACAGGGGGTGCCATTACAAATTGATAAACAGTATTGTAAATAAGTGTATTTTTCATAAAACAGTCCTTCTTTTCTTATGGCAATATTAGGGATCCTGGATAATTTTATTAGATTTTTTTAATTATGTTTTATTTTTTTAATTAGAAAATCATGAAAGAACAATATCAATATTTGTTTAAAACAAAAGAATAAGTCATGGGAAGAATTTTTGAAATTTAAGAGCTTAGACTTGGATAGTAACCTGTTAGACAACAGTACGAAATGCTTTATAACAGCAGCAGTTTCTAGTATGAAGACTATCTTTTTTGATGCCATACAACTGATTCAGGGGACATATAAATGTTGCAGATCCATTATGCTTTCTTCATAGTCTAAATACAGAAACGTGTTTCCAAATCTACCTTTGTGAAATTCTGTGGGAAAGGTAATTTATACCAGTAATCACATACAAACTACCCTGACACCATAAAAATTAGGTAAAAGATATCTTCAAAGAAATTTTTTAAAAATATGTATCCTTTATATTTGTCATATGATTGCTCATACTCATATTTGTGTCTAACTGCGATGTTTAA
This sequence comes from Falco punctatus, assembly GCF_963210335.1. Classification (NCBI taxonomy): domain Eukaryota; kingdom Metazoa; phylum Chordata; class Aves; order Falconiformes; family Falconidae; genus Falco; species Falco punctatus. Next base: position 77,208,581 of record NC_137583.1, read on the forward strand.
ATTTAGATTCAAATGATATATTTAAAGAAGGTATTAGCATTGATATTTTTTAATTGCTTCAAAATATTTGCCAAAGAAAATAGTTATTTAAAATGTACTGTTGTGCTGCTTGCTGCACAAAAGCAGCATCTCAGCATTGCTCTAACCTTTCTTCAAAACTCTAATTAGAGTTATTTCCTGCAGACTACTCAGCATGCTGAGCTTTCCTTGTAGCTCATTAGGCACAGAGGTTTTGAGGGTGTATAAATGGGAAATCAATGGAAGCTCCTGACCTAATTATCTTTTAAGATACGGACCTCAGAGTTTTCTGTTGGGTCCGTGACAGGATGTTCCTTCTCAGATCTCTCTGTTGTGAATGCCAGTTTGAGAGGCAACACTTCCATTTACAAACTGCAGCTACTTCAGAATGGTGATCTTTAAGCTGATTTGCCTTGAAAAGTTTAAGAGTGGATACATGCTTCCCATCTATGGCTATGCACAGTGCAAACTGGCATTTGGCCCTACGGAAATAAAAGTGTGGCTTCTGAAATTCATTGCATTAAAAGCAAATGATAGCATGTAGACTAATGACAAGTTGTTAGCAATTAGGTCACCTCCAGAATACATTGTTTGTACATAGAAATGGTTTCTGGGCTGTTCCCTTGACAAGAGGCATATAACAGAAAATGTGACATAAAAATTTATTTGAAGGACTAATTTCAATAAAAATTATGGATATGGACAGAGCTAATTGTTATTTTGCCTTGGGCTTTAACTTCATTCACCTATTAATGAAAAATTATCTGGGTAGCTGTTAAAATCTACTGGATTATAACAGTAGTAAAAAAATACCAGTGAGGGGCAAAATTCAACTGTTTTTCTGAAGCTAACTATTTCATCGTGGTTGCTACAGCTTTGGACATCTGTGGAGAAGAAGCAGAGGGTAAAAGCCAATTCAGTTACTCACAGTTTATAAATGCCTTCTCAGCAGGTGCATCACTAATTGTAATAAAAAAGAATTTTTATACATAGGCATTTTAATTTCCAATATTAACAGCCAGCAATAATTGCCAAAAGGACACAGAAGCTCTAAAAGCATTGCTGCTCCTGATGTTCTTGCTTCCATGAGCACGTATTCAAGAACAAGCTCACATCCTGCACTAATTTTGCATGACTGGGACAAAGCAGCAGGCAGTAGGCTGAGGAACAGAGCAACAGAATTTTTTTCCACTGATACCGTGAATGGGAAACCAAGGTCTTGAAGTTGGAAGATGAAAAAACTGCAAAAGACTAAGAGAGCTTAGTTTAACATTTATTATCTATGGGAAATCCTGCTTAAATATGTGTGAAATATCTAGGAGGTGTGGATACACTGGAATGCAAACCACCTGTCTATGTAAGACATAGTAGTCCCTGATAGGAAAAAAGATTAATCGGCTGTTATGGAAATATATGGACAGACAGTGGCCTTACATCATGGGAAGAAGAAGGCATACTTGAAGGTTGCTCTGTCATCAGAGGTGAAAGCAGTATAGTGGTGGGCATGACATTACCCCTGTCCTCAAACCTCGTGCAGGTCTGAAACAGGTTCTGCCTTTGTTGCCTCTAGAGAAGGGACAGGAGGGCACCTTGGAATTAGTATAGTTTTGGGAATAGTACTTGTGCTCTGCAGTCCTAAAAATTGTTTCAACAAAGAAACTAACAAAAAATAAAATATATTTCCATTTTGGCAAGAGACCTAAATATTTCCATTTAGAAATATGGCTACAGTGCCTTAGGAGTGCTATATTTTTTGTATCTTGTGACTTCCTTCTCACATTTTATGTTGTTGGGTGAATATATTCCCCACAGACTTATTCTGAAAAGGGTGGGAAATAACTGCATTTTACATTCAGATTTTGTGAGCCTAGACTTCAAATCCAGTTGCATTTCATTCCTGTCCTTCAAACTGTAATATTTTGTTTGGGGTTGAAAGGAAAAATTTATTCACAACATAGAGATCATTCCTGGCAAATTTTAGTATGGTGAGAAACCAAAATATTCAAACTTAGTTCAGGCTAAGCCAACATTATTTTCGTTTCAGCTGCTGTGAGCTGAAAAAGCAATTATCAGCATTGTCGTGTTATAGACAGCTAAACATTTAAGATCATAACGTTAGAAGCTTGCCATGATAAACCGACTCTATTGAAGACTACAATAACAATCCTTGACTTCAAATCTCTCTCAAGGAAAATGCCAATGTAAAATTATTCATTGAAAACTGGTTCTGTAAGTTTGCGCTTTTTTTGTCATCATATACCTTTTGTGTCTTCCTCGCATGTTTGTCATATGTTGTAAGCAAAGGGTTGCAATGTCACAAACTTGAAATGTCAGTATCTCTTGCAAAGCTATAACTGCTCTTTCAAGTATGTTGTTTCCATGGTGAATGACAAAAAGGCCCAAAGACAACAGCTGAAGAGAAAAACATTGGATGTTTTTTTTTAATTAAAAAATATTTGTATATGAAATATAAGTGGATGATGGCTGTGTTCTGTTACTGTACCTGTGCAATGTCTACAATAAAAATGGAAAGCAGAAATACCTAAGCTGATTTCTGAAGCACTGCATATAGCATGTCAGAGATGCTTGTTTCCTAAGGCAGGAGCTCTCGCACCTTGCTATGAAGGCAACCCCGTAATTTAATCTAACCACACAGATAGAGTGAAATTAGCACATAGGCATGAGGGAATGTTGTCACTGAGTTTGTGTTTCACTTTGTCTTCTGAAGTTGGCAGTGTTAATAACTACACCCAGAAAGGCACAGGAGCAGGAAATACTTTGGCACATTGTTAAGTGGTTTCTGAGAGAGCTTTCACAAGGTTGATTTTCATCAGGTATTGCCATTTTCTGCAATCATGTTACATGAGTCACACCAGCCTTCACTTCGAGCTGTGTGTGTAACTATGTACAGACCATGAACATTTGTTTCTTCAGACACTACATGTTTTGATTCTTGAAACCCCACCAGGTATGTTTGCAGGGGAGGGGGGAGGGGGCTTTCTATTTTCCATTCTCTTTTCCTACCTGTACCAATGTTTTGCTGTCAGCTTTCAGATGAGCAACTGCTATGACCGTACTACTGTGACCTTCTTCCTGGCCAAATGCTAATCAGATTTTCTCAGTGACCATGAAGACACTATGACGTTGTTGCTGGACAAGTTTACAGATGGTACAGACAGATAGAGCAGTAAATAATGCTGTGGATCATTCGGTAAACAGAACAGTGTCAAATGTGTTTTATTATACTCAAACTCGTACCATTACAATGAAATTATGTAGATTACACTTGCAAAGAGAATTGGCTGTGAAAAGGACATTGTAGTCACGGTGTACAAATGTATTCAGTGTAGGCAGTTTGCTTAGCACTGTGACTACGAGTGCTAAGAGTCATCAGCATGCACAAACAATTGGGATCTTAGAAGTGGTACTACTGACAAGAGCCAGCAAAGTGCCATCTTTGTGAAATATAGCATATCTGGACCCCTGTTATTATTAGCAACCTCAAAAAAAGTTTGATGTGGGATCCTGTTCTCTAGCAGCTGGAGATTTGCAGAAGATTTTGCCATTTTGACTGCAGAAGAGTGAAGGTCATTATGCAGTAGCTGTTTGTTGCTACCGGCCATGTCCATGCTTTGGGTAAGTCAATCCCTTTAAAAAATGAGCTGAGGGACAAAACCTTTCTGTGTCCTCTGAATTTTGTGTACATGTTATCAAAGTTCACAAATTTATTCTTACTTGTTTGAGACTTGACTGGTGTCCCAAGGTTATTATTGTAAGTTTAGAATATCTCCATACATCTTTCAGGTGAGGTGTGAATAGGGCTGTCTAATCAAAACAGGAAAGGTCTCACTGTGCAGACACCGCGGAGCTCCATCAAAAAACCTGAGAACTCCAAGCCTCCTCGCTGGTGGTAGGATAGCCCTGCACACACCCTACCACAAAGATGCACACAGACATTTACCTATGAAGATATCAGTGCTTGAGATAGGAATCAAGTGAAAGCCAAACTGCTGTCAAATGCAATAGAACTGTCAGCTGATAGTCTAAATACCAGTAAGAACTACAATAAATTATGTAATTACAGTTTATTTTGCTTCCTTCCACTTTGTTGCTATTAAATTAATTTTATATATTTCTTCAGAGACTCCTCATAAATTTCTTCTGACATGAAATAAAAATATATGTAATTTTCTTTCCCTAGGGATGAGATTTGCTATCAATATTTAAAACCACCTGGTTTAGTACTTGCAATATTCTTCATTAGCCGCATCCAGACATTCTACTTTAAATCAATAATTCAAGTTCAGATCTGAAACAGAATTTTTCATGCATTTGCACAGACAATAATTATCCTTCTTTTAATGCCATTAAAAAGTAGCTTTATAATATTAAATTCCAACAGAGCCACCTGAAATGTTCAAAAATTGGTAACAATTGGTAACAATAATGGTAGTGTGTTTGGTTTGAGTATGTCAGTAGCATAATTTATGTGTAAATAGCTTTTACATTTTACAAAGCATTGAATATAGTGAACAGAAAGGGTCCATAAAGAGCACAAAGAACAGATCAGATGATTATGCTACTGAAAATGTTGTTACAATTCTGAATAAGATGATTTAATTCTCCTCTTTTCAGAAAGCCCCGTTTCCTTTTTCCTACGTAACAGCTTCAAACACTTTGTAGCATTTATTAGCCAATATACTAGGAAAACTATTCCTTGGAGTCTGACACTTTTGAAGCAATGAGAAAACAAATAAAGAAACTGAGGGAGAAGCAGTGTAAGCAAACCCTGCACTCACTGGGGCTGCTGCTGCTTCCCCAAAGGGGGCATGCTGGGCTGGCGAGGAGCTGATCTGACAGCTTTGCTCAGTGCTAGATGCTCAAGAGGATAAGCATGAAGAGAAAGCCTCCAACAGAATTTTGAGACTGCCTGGAAGAACTGCCATAAGGCAGTGTCCCAGCCTGTTGTATTTACTGATGTGGCAGGTGATGGGGGATGAGGGAAACTCCAGAGTAAATCAGGAGCTGAGGTCTCACTGTGGAGGGCTGTGGTTAAGGTCCATCTGCACACATGTTATTGGGGAGCTGTTCCCCTCTCTTCTTTTTTAGTCTATTCAGTGCACTGGAACACACCAAAATTGCACAGATATATTAGGAAGAAAGGTGAAAAAAAATCATTAAAACATTCATTTCATGGGCAAAATATTCCTTTCAGATATTACTAAGTTTTGGTGACAAATTTAGACCCTGCCATCATCAAAAATCTCACTATCTGGTGTGGGCTTCATGGCTCCATGCTCTGGAGCTATGGGGTATCACTGAGAAGGATGGGGTAGAGGAAGCAGGGAGAGGCACACAGTGTCCTCCTTTGACGTGTCTTATGCATGGAAAGATGAAACCCAGCCAAGAGAAATCCAAATTTTCCAGTTCTGGCAGTTAACATGAAAATGGAGGAGTGACTTAGTAATTACAAACTCAATTTCTCAGCTGGTTCTATCCAGCGAAGACTTTTATTAATGATTGCTTTAAATAACTTATCTTTTCTTCATATAGCCAAGTGATTTACGATGAACTTTTATTTAGCTGAGGAGTCTTGGATAAAAGTTATGCAGAAAAAATTGTGGCATGTATATGAATTTTGGAAGATGCTAGTAGCAGAAAACACTTTCTAAATTAAGTGTTTAATTAATGCCTTCTAGTGCATCTTTGAACATAAAGATACAGCAGAAAATCAGAGACAATGGTGTGGACAAACAAGATGAGATTCTTACAAAATTAAGCATGTTAAGAAGCCAGCCTAAAGGCAGAGACCCAGCATTCTCAATGACCTTGACAACACCACTGGAAAAGTGGTTTTGTTAGGTTATCTGCTTCTTGCAGTTTCTTCCAGTTTCTTATACCAAAGTGTGCTTTAAATTAACAGTTTAGTTTCCCTCATATCTTTTTTGTTATCTTCACGCATAACTTTTGTGGTTATTAGGAAACAAACACCATCAAGTTATTCATATCCAAAGTGACTAAATGTGAGATCTTGGGCTTCCCTTGTAACAATTCTTTTAATGCTGGATATAATTATTGAAACATTAGGATCTCAAGAAAAAAATTACACACACATGACTGTACATATATGGCACAGAGAGAATTAAATTATGTCACTGAAGGATGTCGTATTGAGGATACCTACAAACAAGTTGTGAAGTGAGAGCAATAAAAAGAAATTTGCAATAACATGTAGGGGAAATGTAGAGGAATTAAGGTGGGTTAATTAACATTGATAATATACAGCTGTGGGCTGGCTTCAGGGGCCAGTGGGTTGCCCGATGTAGATAAGGTGCAGCTGTGGCTGGTTCTGTTAAGGGGTTAAATAGCTCTAAGGGGTAAGAAAGAGGAGCATTGGGTGAAGAGAGAGCTGGAAGAAGCAGAGGGAGGAGAGCGAGCGAGTGAGCATCCCAGATGTAGGAGAGGCCCTGGGAAAAGCAGAGGGAGGAAAGGGCCCTAGATGAGGAGAGCCTGGCTGGAAGAGGAGCACTGGATGAAGCGAGAATCTGGATGCAGCAGAGGCAAGAAGCAGGGTGGACTGGCCTGAAGAGGATGGAGAAACAGCACGGACAGTAGACAAACTGTTGAAACCTTGTGTGGGATTGGTGGCTGTGCTGGGGCAAGGTGTGGGAGCTACTTATTGAAGTTAACCTGGTATGGGGTGGTAAAAGCCTTGTTGCAGCTGGCTAGTCTTGATAGTGCTGTGACAATAACAGACATTAACATGTCTACAACACAATATATCCCAGTTATTGTCCACCACTGGCATAATGATGAAGATGTGATAATACAGATCTACATAGTAATTAGCATGCCAAATCAGGCTGAAGAATTGTGCTTCTCGCTGGACACCTCACAAACTCTGCTGTATGAGTGCTCTAAGCACCTAATCAGCAAAATGATGAAGCTTAATAGTGGTCTGTGGTAGTTATAGTCTATGGACATCTGACATCTTTTAAGTAAGTTTAATATACAAATTTAAAGCGAAAAGGAGGAAAAAAGGCGTGGTCTAAAAAATTACATAAACCTAGAATCTTGTGAAAAACAAAGTTACAATATCCAAGCCAGATGTTTAACAAGCTGCTTCTAATTTACCTGGACTTCTTATGAAGTCACATTTAAGTGAAATCCTGCTGCTTCTCTGCATGCCAAACTACCATTCTTCCATTGCAGAGCAAAGATAGAAGGCAAAATACCATTTCACTTCATTATTATAATTGACTGGCCTTTCTCATTATAGCTCCCTTCCATTTTTCTAAATGGAAACAATTAAAAAGTTATGTTATGGCGATATTTAGCAAGTATCAGATTAAAGATCAAATTAGCAAATCTTTCTTGACATTTCTAAAGCAGGGAACAGCTCCCAGAGACATTTGAATTAGATCAATAGAATTGAATCAACAGACTAGTAAATGTTTATTACCAAATCCTGAATGACTAACTGAATGGATGATTGTAGCTGTTAATGTACAGTGATTTCAGAATACAAAATATTTAACAGATTACATAACAATGCACCTTGTTAAAAGCAGTGATTTGCTTCAGAAAAAATATAAATGTTAGTATAGCTAGTGTACAGTTAACTGTTTGTAGTCAACTTGTCTACAGGCTTTTCTGCAGGCTTTGCTATCAGAGGACAATTTCTACACTAATTTGCAATTTTATTTACACATTTGCCACCTCATAATATCAAGGTAGCCTTCACTAATCAATAAAGAATCAAATTATTATCCTGAAAAATTAGTAATGTCTCAAATCCATCACAATGGGAAGTTTGGCTAGCTACTCATCAAGAAAACCAGGGAGAATATGCAACAGATTGACAGGTATGTAAACTGAGAAATGACAACACCAATAATTAAGAGTAATTTGATTTGACATTTTGAACCTTTATAGTTTAGACTTTTCTATGGAAAATTATTCCCATGCACAATATTTATTTGTACCAGCCAGAATATGTGCTAAAACAGTGAAGTATCTTGTCTTATTGTCCTGGTTTTGGCTGGCATAGTGTTGATTTTCTTCTTAGTAGCCGGTACAATGCTGTGTTTTGGATTTAGTACGAGAATAGTGTCGATAACACACTGATGTTTTCGTTGTTGCTAAGTAAGTGCTTGCCCTAAGTCAGGGGCTTTTCACTTTCCCGTGCTCTGCCAGTGAGCAGGTGCACAAGAAGCTGGGAGGGAGCAGGGCCAGGACAGCCGACCCGAACTGGCCAAAGGGATATTCCGTACCATAGAGCGGCACGCTCAGTGTGTAAACTGGGGGAGTTGGCCAGAGGCTGCTCAGGGACTGGCTGGACACTGGTCAGCAGGTGGTGAGCAATTGTATTGTGCATCACTTGGTTTTCTCAGGTTTTATTCCTCTCTCTCTCTCTCTCTCGATCCTTTTCATTACAATTATTGTCGTCTTTATTTCAATTACTGATTATTTTTTTTTAATCTCAACCCATAACTTTTACCTTTTTTCTGATTCTCCTCCCTACCCCATCATGGGTGGCTGGGGGACATGGGGAAGTGAGTAAGTGGCTGCGTGGTACTTAGTTGCTGGCTGGGGTTAAACCACAACACGTATTTTAAAACTAAAGTTAATTTAAGAGAAGAATTTACTGTGGACAGGTATGTGCAGCACATGTCTGTGCACTGGAGAATCTAATGTCATTTGCGCTTTTAAATCTATCCTGATGTTTGTTTACCAAAGACAAGTCAAAACTCAGAACACTAACATCTACACCAAACTTCTCACTCTCTCATGCCCAGGGAAGGAGGAATGGCTTAACACATTCACCGTTTAACTTTTGAAATACTGAATTTTGCTGCCTCACACAAAGTACAACCTTGGTGTAGTTTTTTTCACTATTTAGGTACTGAAATATTTAGTGTCATTATAGTCAGTCTCTCCCAAATTGTTAAGAAGTTTGTTTAAAAAGAGATGTTTGACTTTAAGTTTAGAAAAGAAGATTTGGCTGCTTATTAATGCAGATAAAAGAATAGTGCTGTCACATCCATATTGACAAGGTTCCTCTCATTGTATTCAGTCATTCACTGGGACTTCTTTGTGCTCAGTGCCTCTGCAGAAGTGCCTCTTAGGCACAAAATATAGATGTAGACAGCAGGCTTTGGAAGGCAATTTTAAAATGCAAACCTATGGCTATAATATTATCAGGCCTGTAAAAGAAACATGGTTATTTTCCAACCTGTTAGTTGGCTACCGGTTAGAGAAATGGAAATACCACGTTTAAAACCTGGCAGCTTTAGATGTTTTGGGGCTAGGAGACAGTGCTGTGCCCTCTGCCGAGCTAGGGAATTCTCTCTGCAGGGGTGTGTAATGTTCTCGTTATTGACGCAGCAGGGCCAGAGCAGCTCATCCAGCTACAATACAGCAACAAACTGTCCTTGTAAAAATGTCAGAGAGAAACCCATGCTGGGAAAGGGAGCTACAGCAGCTTTACCCTCCCACATATTAATACCACTACACGTAGTGTGTGCTTTTGCCACCCCACAAGAAGAGGCTGCCCAGATGCTTCCCTTCACCTCCAGTCAATGTGGAAGGCCCATATGTGTCTCTAGGCGACCATTTCCACTACCTCACATATCCCTTGTGCAGGAACTTGTACAACTACCCAGGAACATCTTAGAATTAGTTGGGATGCATAGTTTTGAAGACCCTGGAAATGAGTGTGGATAGGTAAATCTCTTAAACGTTTGTGCTGCGTATGATTGCATGTATATTAACGAGAAAGTCTATTGTTTAACTCAAAAAAAGTAAATTTAACTAGAATATGTATCTAGTCTTATGTGTAAGCTATAGAGTTGCTAAATGCATCTTAGTTTTTTCCTTTGTCTCCTTCGTAAACAATTCAAACAGGAATGAGTTGTTATATATGACAAAACTGTTCAGATGTTAAAACTATCAGGCAGGACTTGAGGCTTCTGAGCTCTGAAGAGGTAAGGTATTGCGAGGAAAAATGAAAATAAAGTTCAGGAAGAGCCTTACTTGGCATTTCAGTAGTCAATGACGGGGAGTGAATTATTCTCTTCTATCTTTAGTGTTCTGTGGTACGGTTAGGGAGATCTGTGTGAGTTTACAGATTCCCTTTTGATCAGATACAATTTCAAAAAATGGTGCTGAATTAAATTTATCACAGATTAGGTATTATTGTAAAAGTTTCTTATCACTGATTTCTGACTAACCCATGTGTACCCCACTTTATTAATACAACACTCACTTGCACTGGAAGCAGCAAAAATTAACAAGATGCGTAGTGTAAGAATGGGGGAGGAAAATGGGATTTGGAAGCACATGCCCTATTAAAGTGTCTCCTGCTGGTACCTCATCATACATGACACACATGATGTCAGTAAACAGCCCCTGCATGCAGTACTCTGTTTTAATGGCCATTCAGGGAAAGCCATGCATGGCTCATGCAAGGATAATTAACAAGTGATGGATGTAACAAGGGAGTGGATGTTTTACTATTGTTATGCCAGGGTCTTAATGAATATTTTGCTACCTGTACTGTGAAGCCTATTGTTTACAGAGAACACCTTGGTCCTTGACACTGAAAAATAAGTGCCTTTGTAACCTGGTCACAAATCTAAGATAAGGATGGTGCTAATTAAAGGTACTACTATATAAACACTTATCTTGTTTTATAGATGATGAGAATTTCTGTATATGGCACATCAATGGATATTATTTCTTCAGAGTACTCTGGTGATACACATCTTGCTTTTTTGATCAGAACCTACTTACAACTAAGGCAAAATTATGTTCAACGCATATTAGACTAGATGCATAAAAGGAAACCTTTTGAAGAATTTTCTTTCACTTCCACACAACTCAAGTCGTCAAGGAGCATATTACAACGAAGACTGGAAAAGAGGTCACAATACTTAAAAAAATATCTGAACAGTATAGCTTGAAAAGACATGTCTCAGTTGCTTGGAGATATTAGTAAGACCACAGCAATATTCTTTCAGTTTAAATCAAACTGTGTATTAGAAAACCCTATATAAAATAGCAAAGAGCATGCTGCTTTTATACTGAAAGAGACTGTAGATGTTTTTTTCTTTAGAAAATCAACAAACACCATCATTTTTTAGGTCAAGGGTTTTTTAATTAGTTCAAGAGTAACTAAAATTTGGAATTATGCTGGAGTGTCTTACACCTTATGGAAAAAAATAGCTGTAAAAATAGATGCTCTAAATAAAAGTGAATGTTTGATAGCTAAAATACACCCTTGCTCTTTTTATTTCTTTTAATCATTCAATTTCAAACTTCTTCTTAGGGTAAATCATGCATTCAAGGAAGTTACATAAAATTCAAACATAAGTCATAAATCTTCAAGAGTGAAAAATACAGTTATACCAAAACGTGGAACCTCTAAATTTTTTTCAGCCAATTTAGGTATCGGTCAAAAGTGTTGTTACTCTGGGTCAGACCTGTCTACTTACTTCAATAATATACTTGATAATTGCCTTCTGAGAACTGTTTCAAATACATCCAGTAGTATTTTGACAAATCTTCTTCTTCTTTAGTATCTGGTTTTGGTTTGTGGTTTTTTTTCCCCCCATGGTTACTCCTCTGAATTTGTGAGAATTTTTTTTATGCAAATGTGGGAGAAGACAGTCATTTTTATCTAAACTTAATTTATATCTAAATTTAATGCACTTACTAAAGGTGTGCTGTTTCACTTGAAGTATGGAATAATCAGTCAAGCTTCATGTATCATCATACAGAAAGAAACAGATGAATACAGCAGGTAAGGCTTATCTTTTTGAAAGTCTCTTCTCAAAGTGCTCAAAATTGTTCCAGAGACCAATATACCATCAATATCCATCAACCATGGAAGATATAAACATGGCTTGCAGCCTTTGCCATGCATCCTTTGCTCTAAATCATACAGAGAGCAATGGGAACATTGCCCAGTGCCTGGACCAACAACACTTTGCTTTTATGCTCTTATATTTATCACAGCCATTCCTTCTGGCCTTTTTCCCTATACAAGTAAGAAGACAACAATTAATTTGTTAGGAAGTAGACCTGTGTCCTTAAAACTTGCAAGAAAAAAACTGACTTTTAGTCATTGGCAAGCTTGTAAGTGGTGGGCCATACCAGAAGGTTCTTGCTTTGAGTTCTTTAAGCACACTGATCTTTAGTGATTTTGATTTGGCTCTGAGAAACCAAGTGCTAGCTCATCAGTCCATGGGAATGGGGGGGGGATATCATGCACAGCTGTCTAGGTGCTATATAGTGTACAGGATATATAGGTCACCATTGATCATCTGCCCAAATATGATCAGCTCTTTGGAAAGAACAGTGTCTCTAAACTATAACAGCAATTACACTTTTGAAATTGCTCTTCCCGTTGGTGCTGGAGCCATAAAATTCATGCACGACTGGATGGGAAACAGTCCACAGTGAAGATAAACAAGGAAGGTAACATGGACTAACCTCTTTTTCATTAGCTTTTTGTATTGGGGAAAATAACAGGAAGAATATATTTATAGTTGGCCATAAGATTCCCTAGTTTGCCAACTACAGCTTTGCTTATCCAGCATTAAAAAGCATTCCTCTCAGAAGGTAGGCTTTGATGCTGAAAATTGGCTAATGTGGTTTCCATTTTTCTGTTCTACATAATGATATCTTTAATGGCTACATTTTTTCTTTTCACAGTTATGCCCTGATAGAGATATAAGAATGCTATTTTCATGGCTGTTTTAGTGCAGCTAAGGAAAAAGAACGTCGGTTTCTCCTCTGCTTAATGAAAATTAAATGCTTGTTCTGAGCACAATGTCAACTATTGATCAAGAGTTTGCTGACAGCACTAAATATGAGCAGCCAGTGTAGGAAAACCATCAGATTTAATCCATCAGATTTAAGGGATGAAATGAATATTCAGATGGAACTTGGTGAGCAGACAATCCTCCATCCAAGCGTGCCTAAGACAAAGAGATCCAATATCTAGGTGGTGAGAAAAAAACACCCCTTGACGATGGAGGCAAGAGAGATCAGTAAAACAGACACTTGTGGAGAATTTTGAGAAAAAGGCTTCTAGGAACAGGAAGAATTGGACAGCAGTGGTGCCTGAAGCAACAGCACAGGAGACCAAAACCAGAGACACTGAAGACAACTGGATGTAGCAGCTGCAGGAGGCATTATCTATGGGTAGGATCTGATGGAAATGATTTCTACAGGGAAGCAATGTTTACCAGCAGGTGGAGATGCAACTGCGTATTGTGGTAGAGCGCAGATAGGGCTTTTAGAGTGATGGAAGAGAGGAGAGAGTGCGTGCACAACCCCAAAGTTGCTGAACTCTAAAATGGGTTTTCTGAACATCAGTGTGAGAGGTGTAACATCTGCAAAAAGATGTTAGTGTAATTGACGCTCAGCAAACAAAATACCATATCATATCGTTGTACTTAGCAGTATTTTTGAGGAAATGCTATTAATGAAAAATAGCTTCCATTTTTTACTTTATTAATGACATGACTTCTGTATAAAGTCTGACCCAGTTAGACAACCTAGTGCCAATAAGACATTATTAAAGACAGAAGGACTGAAACTAAGCTGTCTTTAGAGAATCCAAATCTTTATATTAAAGGTCCAGTCCTTTTACCTTTATCCATTTTAGATGGTGCTTTTGGAGCAAGCAATTCCAACCATTACTGGAAATGCTTACAGAATAAGATTCTCCTGAAGTTGAATAAATGTACAGTTCAATTCATATTAGCATATAAGGATAATTTAGGAATATAACTCTACCCTTCAGAAGGACATTAATTCAGTCTACATTATCTTCATATGTTAAAAAAAGGCCTTTACCTTTTGTCTTGAACAAAGGTGACATCTGCTTATAACATTTGCACTCAAATCATTCAATAAAAAAAAAAGCTGGCTTTTGACCCTTGCATTGTGTTTAGTAATATGACCAAAATAATTAAACAAAAGGTAATTTCTAACTTCTGCTGCCTGATTGTAAACCATGAATAACAGATCAAAATCAAAAAGCTGATTTGGTGTGGCAAGGTAAATGATAACAGTTACAGGAAAAAGCTGCTTTATTGTTACATCCTTCAAAGGAGCAAAGATACTACCGTTAATAAAGAGATAACTGCACAATTGCAATAAACAAATACACATTTCTTTATTCAAAGGAATAATAAGGATTTCCATATGGAGTTAATAATTTTGATATTCCTTAAAAATCATGTTACAATTTCATGGATTATTGAAAAATAACATTGCTGAAAAACAAACATTGCCATTCACAAACTCCTTGTATAAATCCAATAGTGAAATAAAGGTAACTGAGGAACTTACTCAAAGGATGCTCTGCAACTTTAATCCTCACTAATAATTATAATAAAATCAGAGGCATTGATAATGGCTTCTTTGAAACTTATTCTTAGAAACTTTTCCATATAGAGACAAAAACAGGTGAAAGTAATAAAAACTTGGAATGTGACTAAATTTGATGTCAAGGGAAGACAGTAAAAACAGCAGTCATGCAGTGATACTTCACTGACACAGTCTCCTAGCATCTATAGATTCTAAAAATAGAAATTGTGTCGTTGAATTTAATTGTCTTTGATAGTTCCTCCATTAATAGGTCTTGTTTTTATTTCAGTCAATGTCTGAAATTCACAAAGTGACCCACAGCTTCTGTCTTCTGTGAAAAAGACTATGGTTTGAGCCTGATGCCTGGTATTTTCATTTGAGACTACTTGGCTCATGTGTTATGATGGACAAAACCCAACTGTCTCCTAGTCATGTTCCTCAGACTACTTGTGGCTTGTGGACCTGTATCATGTGCCCTCTCAAGTGTCTTTTAGCAGGGCTGAGAAATTCTAGTCTCTAATCTTTCCTTACGCACAGCAAATACTGTAATACAGACATGGTGGCCTGAGTTTGAGCCTGTAGGTTCAGGTTTGTCAGCACTACTCACCATCAGCAATCCTTCATAGCTGCTGAGAATAAGTAGGGAAATCTGAAACAGTCAAGGAGTCGTTTCACTGCCAGAGCCTCATTTTCTACCTACAAAGCTTCACAAGAAGTGATCAATAACAGGAAAAGTGAGGCAGAAAAGAACTGCTATGTTAATTGTTAAACAGAGGAGTGGTTAGACAGAGGCAGCCATATGAGAGGGAAAGCACTTTCTTCCTCTGCCATTCTCACCTTAGATACTAATAAAAATAGGGGTTTGCAGGACTCATTTGTTTATCTGGCAGATTGAAGGATAGGTTGCTTTATCACAGAACACCAGGTGGTCAAGCTTCATCAGTTTTATGTTACACTCCAAAATACAGCTTGGGAGCTTCACCAAGCTTGGTATCTAACTTACTTCTGTGCTGCCCTATATTCCCTCTGTGATTCCAGACAATAATTTTCACTTATAAGCCTCTTGAGGCAAGATTCAAAATAAACCTTAAGGGAGTTACCATCTACACTCAAGTACTATCAACATTTTTTCCCCAAAGTCTGGCAATGAAAGCAAGAGTAGGGCACATTAGGTGGATCTCTTCTAGCTACTGAGAAGGCACCGTTCATTTTTGGATGGGTAATTATTCTGCCATGTAGCTCTTCCCGGTGCAGTTACTGTATCCTTCTCGCCTGTCGTTAAGAAGGCCAAAATTTAGTGTTTCAGAACATCCTCCCTTTACACTGTGAAAGCGAAGTGTTCTCAGAGGCGTGTTCATTCCTCCAAGAGTGTTCATCAAAGTCTACATTTCTGAGATTGAAGGAAACAAAACCTGCACCCCTTTAATTAAGGCATAAAGCTTTTATTGACTGACCTCCAAGATATGATTGCACTGGGCTGGTGGGGGCATCCTGGGTTAAGACTCCCAGCACGCCAGTCCAATAAGCCTGCACTGCATCTCCAACCCTACCTTAAATATTGTCACTGCTACCATTTAATCTAAAGGTCAGCTAATACCCCAGGTATTCCAAATGTAAAATTGTTGTTTACTGTCTTTAATATAAATTTAACAGGGTACAGTAAAATAGACATGACAATTGTTTGGCAGTGGAGTGAAAGTCTGGACATGGTCACACTACTTTTTTGGTAGGGATCTGACCATTGCAGTTTCCCATTCAACACTCAGTATTTTTATTTGGAAGAATACTGAGAAATATCTGTTTCTGCCACCTGAAGGTCATGCCTTTCCACTGCTAATAACTTGTAGTATTTCTGGCATCTTCCTATCGGGAGACTTTATTATTAAAAAGTAGCTGTAATAAAGTTTCCAGGAAGGAGTCAGAAATATGTTTATTTTCTCATTTCCTTTAAAATGAATTGGCAAGGCTGGCTATTAAAGAGGAAAATAAATAAATATGGAAACCCAAAACCAAACTGTCATAATTTAACCTCAATAATTACTGAAAAAATAAGGAAACTCTCAGACAAAGAGATTAAAGGAAGGAATCCGTAAGTTGTTTTGTGAAGTTATGCAAGAGCTTATGTAAACTGGATGAAACGTGGATTCAAGGAGACATTTAAACAGGATGATACATGGTGTGGAGGGTTCCCATTTATTGGTAAATAATTATGGTTTTGGCTGCTTGACAGACTATGTATGGGGAAAAATTCCACTAGGAACATTCAAACCTGGAAGTGGTAATGTAATGGAATTGCATACAAAGAAAAATAATAGCTTATCTACTTTTCAAATATGTAATATATTTATTATGGACATATTCTGAATTATTTGCAGTATTGGAATCAGATATCTGATTTTAGAAAAGTTCTTGTAATTTCAACTGACAAAGCTTTGTTCTCCCATGTTAGGCTGACAGAGCTGGCACCTGCCACTGGGGCAAGGCTGTAGCCTGTATCTGCTGGAATGTGGAGAGATGCAGATTTAGCTGATTCCAGAACAGACTGAAAATGATCTACTGTTTTTCAGGAAACATTTTACCTCCATATGCAAAATGGAGAAAATAATAGGTTTTTTTCTACTTCTTATCTGTTTTGATTGTATATATCAAGGGACTGCCATTCAGTATTAACATCCTGAGTATGCAGAAAAACTGGACCATCACTTCCATAATGGTTTTGGCATACTGTCATGGTTTAAACCCAGCTGGCAGCTAAGACCCATAGAGCTGCTTGCTCACTCTCCCCTGGTGGGATGGGGAAGAATAATCCAAAGAGTAAAAGTGAGCAAATTTGTGGGTTGAGATAAAGACAGTTTAATAAGTAAAGCGAAAGCTGCACAAGCAAAACAAAGCAAGGAATTAATTCTCCACTTCCCGTGGGCAGGCAGGGGTTCAGCCATCCCCAGGGAAGCCGGGCTCCGTCACGTGTAGTGGTGACCTGGGGAGACAGACACCATCACTCCGAACATCCCGCCCTTCCTTCTTCTTCCCCCAGCTTTACATGCCGAGCAGATGCCATACGGTATGGGATATCCCTTTGCTCAGCTGGGGTCACCTGTCCCGGCCGTGTCCCCTCCCAGCCCCTGTGCCCCCCCAGCCCACCTGCTGGTGGGGTGGGGTGAGGAGCAGAGAAGCCCCCGGCTCTGTGTGAGCGCTGCTCAGCAGGGACTGGAACATCCCTGAATTACCAACTCTGTTTCCAGCACAAATCCAAGACATAGTCCATACTAGCTACTATGGAGAAAATTAACTCTATCCCAGCCAAAACCAGCACAGGTAGAGTTACAGGACATAACAGGTAAAGAGCTGCCTTGTTTATCCTTGTCTCTAATATATCAGTGGTGCCCTTCTCACCTTTGTTTTTTTTAGAAGTATGCCAGTCCCTAGCAGACTAGAAAGAACGAGGGAGGAAAGAGTCCATTCACATAGCCAAGCTATGGCACAGATGATGCTGGGTATGCTTTCTCCTAAAAGAATTAAAAATTACTGGCAATTAGAGTCAACTAAAGGCCTGTAGTGTTGCACATGTGGGCTGTTTCATTCCACAGCTAAACTGAACCCTGGCAAGCTCACATCCCAGAGCATCAGCCCACACAGCTGCTTGTATTTGTGCTGCTTGCTGAGCAGAGACATTGGGAGGAAAAAGGTTTTAGTCCTGTTCTGAATTTAAAGAAAGGGAATTGGTCAAAGGGTAGGAAAAGTTACTATCTACAAAAAACACAAGAGTATTCATCAAAGCAAGGCATCTTTCTCATTCTGTTCTTAATGTTCTAATGCTTCATTTATGGATACCATTGTTATTTCCAAGGACTGTCCACTCTCTACCCATCAGAATTCAGTCTTGTATCCAAAGAAATTATTTTTCTCCAGAAAATTATTTTTCTCCTCTATATAACATAGTAAGCACATTTGAGTCTTTTTTTTAATGAAAAAAGATAATAAATTATAACAATACAACTTGCCACTATCTGGAACTTTATAGTATCAGCATTTTGGGGAAAATCTATCAATGAACACTGCAAATATATGTTCGGTCAAGCTCATTACTGGCCAAGCCATAAATGTACTTTAAGTTTGTGTGAAGTTGTAATGTTTGTAGAGAAACTGGACTTCGAAGTGATTTGGCCACTTTAGAGAACAAACATTGAGGACCACTGGTGTTGGCTTAGGTGGTACAGAGGAGGAGCTTTGGACCATTCCAAGTGGAAAGCATGGCTTGGCTGCCTGCCACATTTATGCTAGCCTATTTTCCCTGGGAGAATATTCTTTCTTTTAATCTCTGCCACCTGAGAGAATCTGATTCTTTCCAAAGATAAGCCATTCGATCCTTAAAAATATTATAGAAGCCTCACTGATGAGCTTTCTCAGAGGAATGCTCCCAACTCTACCTTTGCTTTGGAAGAGGAACCATCCAGAACTTCCTTTCAGTGCACTGTTCACAAGTTCTGATTTAAGACATCATAGGCTGGCATTCCCACTGTTCAGTATGTGCACATTACTGCTGTGAATTTATGGCACTGGTATCAACATTCCTATTTTAGTTTCATGGCTTTTACCCACAAAAGTCATGAGCCTTCAGACTGGGATGCTGTCCTTTGGGATTCCTGCCAGAGGACTTTGGGTGAATCTGACAGATCTTTCAGCCATTTAAACTGAAAGAGTAAAAAGGCTGGTAATATTTCACTTATCCTTTTAAAATTACTGATAATTTTTGATAATGCCCTTTTGATATTTTCAAAGACTCAGGGTAGGCTTGGGAAAATCTTGTCTCATACAAGTGCTGTATATATAAAAGGGTGTTTATGGGCACATGATAAAACAGGGGAAAGCAGCTAGGTTTGAATGGTCTTGGGCACCAAGCTGAGAAGAAAGTGGCTAGTGGGGCTAAGGAAGAGAAGAACTCTCAGGACAGAAAAGGGAAAAACTGAGCAGAACAATGAAGTTGATGCAACAGAGTGAGAAGGATAAAATGGGAGTGACTGAACAAAGGAACTCAGCTGAGCTCTATGGATGGAAATGGACAGCCTTAATGACAACTTTGCACAAAACTAGCACTCTGAGAGAAAGGAGATAGACTAAGGAAAACTGCATTTACATTTCTTACAATTAACATTTCTTTCCCAGCTCCCCAGCTAAATTGTGGCTCAGTATTCATTAATTAACGATTTCAGGAGGACAAATCAGCTGAATCTCACAGGTTTGTGAAGACAAGCACACCCTGATATTGATAAAGCCCACGCCTAGAATTAGCTTCTCAGTGGGAGCCTGCTTGCTTTGCCTAGTTTCACAGTCATGGGGCCTCTCTCTGTCTCACACTCACTGATGTTTTATGGTGATAACACATAAAGGCTCCTGCACTAATCTCCAAGACCTCCCATCTAGAAGCTGACCTCTTGTTCAGCTACCATCTATGAATTTTCCCAGCCATTGCTGTCACAGTCCATTCAAAAAATACATTTTCTGAGGATTTTTGTGCAGTTAGTGACTATTGAGCAGATTAGAAAAGATAAGGGATTCATATGAGGTGGCCCTTATTTGCTTTCATTTATGGAATTCTATTTTTATTTTGTTTGCCATAGTTCTTTAGATCCAAATTCAAAATGTAATGTGACATTTGTTGAGGGTTTCCTCCCAAAAAGCTTAGGCACACCTTGAGCCAGCCAATATCTCTGCTGGAGGAAATGAAAGTTCCAGTTGTAGATAGCAAAGAGGGAAAATAAAAAGGGTTGATCCAACATGAGTCAGGACTTCATCGTTTGTGCTTCTGGTTCAACACATAAACTATACAACTGCACCCACTGGAAAACACCTAGTAACAAGCAAACATGAACTGCTGAAAAAGTTTAATTTATTTAGAGAGTTTGGATATTACTGTTCTACTGTTCTCTGTTGTGAGATACAGGAAAAAAGTCTTCATCATGAGAGCAATCAAATACTTGAAGAAGCTACCCAGAAAAATGGTGAAATCTCCCTCACTAGAAGTACAAAATACTTGGATTGACAGGGCCCTGGATAACCTAAACTAAAGGCTCCAGGTGCATCTAAAAGGAGCTCCTGGATGAGTGGACAGGTGTGGGTGGATGTCCCAGGTGAGGCTGGTCAAGGCCATTAGGGCCTATTGATGCCCTCAGGGTCCTGGCAGATTCTGTGATGTGTAACATTTCTAATAAAAATCCGTATTTTCAACCATGCTTAACCTATCATTAAAGATGTTGTTTTTAAACTAGTTACTGCTTTTGGGTTTAGCCTGAAAATTAGACAAAAATTATGCAGACATGCCTCAATACTTACAATTTTGGTGATGTTTGAGCTTGATTGAGTTATGACTATATCCTTCTTGCCAAGCCCCATGCAGTAATGCCAGTGAATCCTTTGCATATGGAAGGGGAAGACCACCTAGATTCTGCCTTGATTCAGCCCTCACCATTTTATGTGTATAGTCAGGATACTTAAGTTATAACTCTATCCACCTCTACAGCTGATAGAGGGAAAGGTGCATGTCTAAAGGGTATCTCAGCCCAGCCAGGCTCTGGATGTGCCAAGGTAAGTTTGGAACATATCCAAACCATGTGTTCTACATGGATTTGTTCATGTTTTGCATATAACCCTTAGCTGTCATTTTGTGTATGACATCTTAGCTTTCAAATAGAGAAATTCAGGCACTTAGCAAAACTATTGGTGGTGTATTAATCAATATATCTGATAAATAAGTCAGGATGGAGACCAGCTGTGTCATCTAGTCATTCTTTCTGCTACCCAACTGATTCCTGAATTAGGACCACAGACTAAGCTAGCAATGTTCTGATTATATCACCAGTTGCAGCCAAGGAATTACAACTAGTGAGCAATCTCTTCTTGGTGTTCCTTACCATTTTTCCATTTGCATAAACTTAATGGAACATCTGGTTACTAATTTACATCTACCTGGTTCCATAGTCATTTAACGACTTCTAAAGTGTACTGGTGGTATTCAGGGCTGAATATTGCCCGAGGCCAAACGTGTTTAGTAGAGGAACAGGGAAAGCTCATAGAAAAAGCAGCCCAGAATGCACCAGGAACAATCTTCAGATAGAATGAGGTTGACCATTCTTATGTTAATACGGCCATTTTGCATAAAGTAGCCAAGCACAAGCTGTATTGACTTGATGCCTGTCCTAAGGTCAACCTATGGTCAGGAGAAGGGCCTCAAATGTAAGGACTGTTAAGTCCAAGTTGCTTTAGAAGTTAAACTCTGACTTTTGTCACCTGTGTAATATAGATTGCAAATGTAACTCATGATACTTCATGATAAAAAAAAAATAAACGGGCTGCCACCATTCCTCAGTTAGATGGAATATGTCTTGGTCCATTTAAGCAGATGTCAAGGGCTCATGTCTCGAGCTGCTTGTCCAAAGACAACCTGGGGCTAAAGATCATTGGTACGTACATGTTTCTGAAAAACATCTTCGATACTTCAACTATATCTTCAGATATCAAAAAGTTTAAAAATTCATCTTGGGATGGTATTCTGAAAGTTATTATTCACAATCAGTGTTCAGATTTTCAGGAAGAGAAAATTACTTGAGTCAGTCAATAAGCTCAGATAATATGAAATTCAAATTCTTTCTAAGTCACTTAACGTTATTTTCCACGTATTGAAAACCCTCAAGCAACCATCTCTTATTCGGTGTGTGGGTGTGTGCATTGTGTGGGCTGTAACTGTGCTGAATTTTCTTTGGAGTCAACTGTTGCCTAGAAGCAGTAGAGGAGACAGCATTGGTGGTTAAGCTTGAAGCTGCTTAGCTGAAGAAAACAGCCCACACCTTTTAACTTAGGACCAAGAAGATTCCAGTACTCAGGTAGAAAGAGCTGAAAGTAAAGAGCTTCATAAAACCATAAGGGACTACAGGTGCTAATCTCATTTATTGGTTCCAGAAAATTGTATTTAGCTTCCATGGACATATTTAGAAAGCCCCAAACTTAGGAAATACTTGCAAATTTTGAGCTGTGCCACAGGGACCACTATAAAGCAGAGAAAAAAAAACCCTTAGCTTTCACTGCAGGGCAGGTATGATTTCAACTCGGCTGCTGTTCCAGCAGTGCTTGTCTCTGCATCCACTTCTGCACTGGCTAGTCAATGTATAATATTCCTAACTAAAGTCTGGTCGCCGAGGTGGCAACAATTCTCTAACCAGCTTCCGCCCAGCTCTCAAATCTCACATGCGCACAGCAAGGCTAGCTGTGCTCTGCAGCACTCTGCAGCTCTCTTAAGAGGTCTGCCCTACCACAAAATGTCCTGAGGCTACCACAGACATCTAGAATGAAATTTAGTCAAGAGGTGGTTATCTGAAAGCTGAAAGTAATTTGTTTCAATTAGCATTAAATAACAGAGTCATTAGTGGTTTGCATTTGAACTGTAATCTTATATCATCACATCATGGGAATAAAGAACAAATGGAACATTTCCTAACAGGTCTGGAGCAAAATTTAGAATCTTTGGGACAAAATACTTCCAGGGAACAAAACCTGAGAAATATTTGGAGTGAGTTGCAAATAGCTAAGGCTTATTTCTTTTCCATTTATCCTGAAATTTAAATTCCGATTTAAAAGTTAGGATGATCAGCTCTGAGTTTTATCATCATCCATTCAGTTTGGATGACTCATAAAACCAGAATTTCTAAGGCCACTGGAGATAAAAAAGTGGGAAAAAAATATACAGTCCTAAAGACAGGGTTGGATTTTTTTTCTTTTTACTATCCTAAAATTTGTTTTCTGTTTCAAATCTCCTTTCAGCCCTACCTTTACTTGAAAAATACTGTTCTTGTGATTCAGCACACTCTGCTGGTAGACCAAGAGAATGTGATTGACAGCAAAAAAAATAATCCAAAAATAAAGTATGACATGCAATTAAAAAGTAATTATTTATATCTTCTGAGAAAAGGAAACAAACTGCAATAATACATAAACCACAGCTCTTCTTCACAGTGGAGTTCATTGGTTGATGCAGTTTGATTCATGTAACTATATTAAAAAGGAGTTGGTTCATACCCTTAACACTATATTTAAGACAACTGTTTCAGAAGGAACTAATCAGATGCAAAGCAATTAGACCATGGAGTGTTGTCACAAATGAATGATTTCAACTGCTTAAAGAATCACCATCAAAGGTATTAGTGAAAATAGTTTTAATATGAATTTGTGGAAGTGTGAATTCCCAAAGTTCAATGGCAAGGTTAACTCTATTACTTATTATGTGGGTAAAGCATACGAAGGAAAATTGAGTTAGTATAATTTACACAGAGACCAGAGACGAAAACGGTAAAGGAGACCCTCCCGCTGAGTCGTGAGTTCAAAGTACACCCCCTCCTTTCTAAAGCCTTCATGGAGTTTAGGTGCAGCTAGGTCGAGTCTTCATCTCAGCCCTGGTCAACAGCTTATATCTAAAGGATGTCTAAGGTTTATTCACAGTTTAAAGTTGATCACAAGATTTTAGCAGCATTTAGTGATCCATTAATTTAACATTTACAAAGTAAGGTCAATAAGATTTACTGAAATTGCAACAGTGATTTAATTACAGATATAAGATGGTAACATTTATACTATACTTGTTATGAGGTATCTAAATTTACATGCACACAGGCACAAAGACATAGATGTATACACATATATACACACATGTACATATGTGTGGTGGTTTGACCCTGGCTGAATGCCAGGTGCCCACCAAAGCTGCTCTATCGCTGCCCTCCTCAGCCAGACAGGGGAGAGAAAATACAGCGAACGGCTCGTGGGTCGAGGTAAGGGCAGGGAGATCACTCAGCAGTGACCGTCACAGGCAAAACAAACTCGACTTGGGGAAAATTCGTTTAATTTATTACCATTCAAATCAGAAAAAAACCCACCATCCTCCCACTCCTCCCTTCTTCCCCTGCTTAACTTAATTCCCAATTCCTCTACCTCCTCCCCCTGAGCATTGCACGGGGACGGGGAATGGGGGTTGTGGTCAGTTCATCACACGTTGTCTCTGCTGCTCCTTTCTCCTCACACTCTTCCCCTGCTCCAGTGTGGAGTCCCTCCCATGGAAGACAGTTCTCCATGAACTCCAGTGTGAGTCCTTCCCACAGGCTGCAGTTCTCCATAAGCTTCTCCACAGGGTGCAGTCCTTCAGGAACAGGCTGCTCCAGCATGGGTCCCCAGTGGGGTCACAAGTCCCACCAGCAAACCTGCTCCAGCCTGGGCTTCCCACGGGTCACAGCCTCCTGTGGGGTCCTCCCCGGGCTGCAGGTGGAGATCTGCTCCACCATGGACCTCCCTGGGCTGCAGGGGCACGGCCTGCCTCACTGCGAGGGGCTGCAGGGGCATCTCTGGCCCGGTGCCTTGGGCACCTCCTGCCCCTGCTTCTCCTCTGGCCTCGGTGTCTGCAGGGCTGTTTCCTCTTCTCTGCTGCAGGTTTTTGTGGGTTCCCCCCCCCCCCTTCTTAAATGTGCTATCGCAGAAGTGCTACCACTATCACTGATTACCTCAGCCTTGGCCAGCGGCAGGTCCATCTTGGAGCCGGCTGGCATTGGCTCTGTTGAATGTGGGGGAAGCTTCTGGCATCTTCTTACAGAAGCCACCCCTGTAGACCCCCGCTCCCAGTGTAAGTGCAGCGTAAGCCTGGTGAGCTCATATGGCTATCACAGTACAAGAGCTATCAATTTTCACAAAACTTTCAGGAACTTAATTATCCTGCTGCCATGACTAGTTGAAATTGGCCATCAGGTTTAAAACATTCTGCAAAAAAAGGTGCAGGAACTAATGGATTCATAAATTAGTTAGAGTCAGATTAACCAAGGGGAAATAATAATGCAGATTCAAGTAAGTCAGTAGACAAGGCATTTTTTCCTTCATTTACATAATCAAAAGAAATCAATAGCCTTTTGATTAGAATTATTCACTTAAGATGTACAATAACTTGTCTGTCAGAAGAAATTATTTCACCTGATTTAAAAATGCCATAACTTTAGTCGTGATTTCAAGTGCATCAACCAGTTCCCTAAGCAGCACCAACTTCTAGTTCTGTTTACTGCAAAGCCAGCCATTGTTACCGTTAACATTTTCCTGTTCAACCACAGTCTGTAACCAGCCACTAATAAAAATTAATGAGGCAAATCTGCTTTGATTTAGTTTCAAGGAACTTGCAGTTCTGTCTCTTGGGAGAGTTTCACTTACTCACCACCTGTATCCTAAATGTGTTTTCTTAATTTTGGAAGACCCAGCAAATGTGCCAGTCTCTTTGCTCTGTTGTTGCTGTTCCTTGCATCAAACTCTGCATTCCTCAGGGGCTTTCCTGTTAAAACCTCCTTCTGTATGCAGCAGACTTCTGAAATGCAGACCCAGCTTCTTAAATCCCATGGACTCTGGAGGTCACACATGCCGCATGTATCCTCTGGAGTGAATAATCTTCTGCATCTACTGGAACTTGCCAAATGAGTTCAACTGCTTCCAGCAGCTGGTCCAGCCAGATAATGTGGCAACAGTGAAGAGATGCGGTGCCACGAAGCCACTGCAGAAGGATATCAGGAAGAAGAACAGGCATTTTTTACAGAGTACAGAGAATGAGGTATTCCCAACAGAAAAAAGCAAGGTTACTTGAAAAGATCATTTTACGTTAGTAACCTTTCAAGTAATTCAGGGAGTCACTTCCTCAGGTTCATTTATTGTTATTACCATTTTAGACGTTTTTTATTTGTATAGATGCCTTATTTCATCTTACATCTATCACTTTAGGGGCCGAGGATGGAATGATATGGCAATCATACA
The DNA here is from genome assembly GCF_963210335.1 of Falco punctatus. Taxonomy (NCBI): domain Eukaryota; kingdom Metazoa; phylum Chordata; class Aves; order Falconiformes; family Falconidae; genus Falco; species Falco punctatus. The sequence goes on from NC_137583.1 coordinate 77,234,801, forward strand.
GAGCTCTGTCCTGGCAAAGCCATCTCTTGCTTGGCCGTGGCAATGATTCCTGCTGTAACTCAGCTGCTGAGTAGGCTTCATTGTCCTAATCAGGTCCTGAAAACGTTATAAACACTGCTTTTTTTATGTGCTCAACTAACTGCAAAGATGTCTGTACTGTTAATGTCACGAAGTTTCTCAACTAGATGATGAAATCTTGAAATTGGAAAAAATAAAGCATTGGTTGGAAGATGGACTACACATGTCTACTAGGAAAAACTTCTTTTTAAGTGTTATAGCCTCCTGCCTCGTCAACACAACAGAATACATCACATTAAGGCTCAGAGGAGAATGCAGGAAAGAATGTATTTTTCCCTGATGTACATGATAGCTCCTATAAGTGCTAATAGTATTTACATGCACATTCAGAGACAGCTGTATTCCATGAACTGAAAACAGATGGTCAAGAGGGTATTTAATAAAATTATCATTCACTTTAAATGCACTCTTTACAAAATGTTGATTGTTTTCAATTTTTTTAGGTCAGAAGAGATTAAATAACAAAGGCAAAATGGAAGCAGAAAATTAAGAGAATAAATTAGTAATCAATGCTTTGGAAAAGCCATACTTACTGAGGAAGTGCCCTTGCGCTATGGTAGGGACTTTTCAGTTAAAACCAATAAAAGCAGGAAGGCATTTTCCCAGAACATTTGAACAGAATTTTATTTCAGATCTAATCTTTTTAGTGGCAACAAAAAAATCCCAGAGCTAAGGGAAACATTAAATTATATGGAATTGTGAATGGAAAGATATGCTTCTACCCTTCACCTCACTTTCTTCTTTTTCAGTGAGGAGAGGAAAGATAACAAAAAGAGAAACAAAGGCAAAGGGACTGTTGCTACTACTCACACCACGCTGCATTGCAAATATTTTTTTAAAAAAGATGGTGTGAAGCAAACACAGTGATTTTTCAGATAGCTTTGTGCCAGATTTGTGTTAATAAATGGAATACTTATTTTTAGGTTTTAGTTGTCAGGTACTGAAATGCCACAGCAATTGAATTGCGTTGCCACAGCAAGTGAATTAAATTGCAGTTTGGTCCTTGTAGAAGAAAATTGAAGGCAATCATTAGAGGAGGAAAAAGCTTGAATTTTTATAATTCAGTTTAGATATTAAGGAGTTCTCTTTCCATTACGATAAGTTCTAAGGCTTTCATTTCAACTATAAGTTTATTTATAAATCATTTAAATCTCAGTGCAAATACGTGTAGCTTCAATACATACATGTAAATATGGAAATATAGTAAAATATAGGATGCATATAGTAAAGTCAACTAATGTAATATGTTATCGAATGGATGCAATTCCCTTCTGAGCAATGTCCCTGAAAATAACATTATTATAAACCACACAGTATCCAGATGATTATTTTATTGACAGCTTTGCACCTTTGATGTCTATTCTTGAAATTGTAAATCTGATCCCATCAGTCAGGGTTGGTAGGAAGCTGTGGCATTTAACTTCATACATTCTCTTCTTCCAGTTCACCAGTCATCTTCCCCTGCAGCACTCTGGACTGCAGCTTAAATTTAATTAGCCATGAAGTCTTTTCTGAGAGAAGAGTGAATCTTGCATCTGGCAGGTTATACAGCTTTGAATATAAATCCATATTCCCTGTCTATGGATCTACTATATGATTAGCATATGCTGATCTTAATCAATATGCTGAAAAGGGTCCCACACTCCCTTCTAATGCTAATATTCCTACGTTACAATGTGGTACTGTCTGTTTGCCTCTGGCTTTTAATTCCTTTCATAAAATGATAATGTGTCATGTTTTAATATGGTGGTTGTATAATCGTCTCTGGATGTGACTAGCAATTCCTCTGCTATGATTTTTTCCTAACAAAATGTATGTTTACTGAAACCTAAATTGTTCATGAAAATCTTGCAACCTAACAAAATGGAGAAAATGTCAGAATACAATGAAATGACCCTTTTTCAAAGGCAAATTTTCATTTTCCACTTGAGAATGACTTCTTTATGCAGCACAGTTGATTTATACTAAAAAGCTACCACTGAAAACACACAACAATTGAAACAAGATGTTTTGATGTGTTTAAATGAACAATTTGGCTTAATTCCAGTTTTATTCAACTGAAAAACATCTCAAGAGTATCTTTGATACTTTTATTTTCTTGTGTCAGCTGACAAATAAACCTCAAACATTCTGAATGAGGAACCCTCTTTCTTATCAGCCACTATGTGTCCTTATCCTTCAAGTCTCCTTTGATGTGTTTAATGTCATCCTTTACCAAAATTTCATTACTGTGCAAAGGCTGGTGCTGGCCTTAGTTTGAGTGCCATGTCTGGCCATTGCCATCCTGTGCTTGGACTACTGAACACTCCTGAATTTTTATCAGTTTAACTTTATGCCCCACCATCCCCCCTCTACTCCCTTTGACCTCAGTAGGGACTAGAGTAACCTGGGATCTTCCAGATGCTTTGATTTCTTTCTAACCTTAGTTATAACATCACTGGAAGATGTAACTGACTTCTTTTCTAAGTAACACTTGCGTGCATGTGAACTACAGAGTTAAAAAGCTGTTTTCTTCCCCCTTGGTTGCAAGATGGAGCTGTAGTTTCTGCTCTTCTTGGTGGACATCATAGAGTTTGATCACAGGTACCTGTAGCTCAGACACTGTCCAGGAAAGTTTCAGATCAGGAAGGAGGTGAAAGCAGTAACAAGAGGACTGGTGGTAGCAGTTGCAACATTCGGCAGTAGGCTCATAGATCTGTCAGGGGAAAGTACCTTGATTTCAGTCTGCCTCAGCAACCACCTAAAGATCACTGACTGACCTAACCCTTCCCACCTTTCCCCAAAATCCAGTACCCACTAACTTATTTTACCCTCCAGAGTCTGTCTCCTGGTAGCCAGACCCTCACTGTGACCATTTTTGCTGAACATGTAGGATTGACCCTGAAAAATACATAGGCAGGAATTTTGACATTTAGTTAATATTTTAAGGTGAATTGATTCAAAAGAAACTGATCTGCTAGAGAATCAGAGCCATTCACAAGATCCACATTCTCTAATCTGAGATACCTGAGCCTTCCCAAAGCTGATCACTGTACTATTAGCTACTACGTGTGTATTCAATTTAACATCTTCAGTATGAACTACTTAAAACATGACCCCTCTTTCCCTGCAATAATAAACTGTGTGCAAAAACTGCAGAAACTTAGGAGTCTGAAATTGTTTGCTGTCTCCTCAGGGCACATGTTCATTGATTTGAAGAAGAAAGGATAAAATACTTTTAAGATGCAGCTGACTGATTCCATAGTCTAAAATGCGCCGTTTTCCAATGTCCTTATATTTCTGAATTGACATATCTGTCAATATAGAATAGCCATTTCAGAAATTAGTAGCATTTAAAGACACTAAAGGACTTTTCTTTTCTTCATTTTTTCTTTGATGCTGTAGCTTCATTTGTGATTGTTCTTTTTTCCCTTGGTTGGGCAGGACTATTTCTGCTGCAGCTAGAAACCTTGGTATTTTTGCTGGTGTTTGGAGTTAGGTTTCTAATGCTTTATAACACAGTTTTCACAAAAGTCCTGAGCCCAAACCTTATTGCACCTGCAAGCTGACCATCTGAAATTGCAAGTTATTGAACTGTTTGTCTGTCTCTAAACTCATTGCAAACCTTTCAACTCTCTATGGGACTGGTGTGAGAGAAGCCCATCTGGTTACACAGAACAGTACGGAGGACTGGGCTGCACATGGAACACCAGGAGTCCCTTTCAACAAGGAGACTCACCAGGAGACAAGTCACCCTGGGGGCATGTGATGCTATAGGCTGTTGTCTTCTAGAGCATGAGTGAACAACATTAATTATTTGTGCGATTAAGCATCATCACCACTCTGGTTACCAAGGCAATGCCTTCATCAGCAAGGAGGGAGGTATTCACGTGACCCCAACATTAGGCACAAAAAAGATTACTGCTTTAGTGTCCCTGATCACCATGTATGTTCAATAGCCGGAAAGTCCTTCGCAGATCTAACACAAAATCCCAAAACCTCAATTGCCGCAGTTCCCTGGGGCTTGGAATGAAGTTCCAGCACAGACTCATAGCCTTGGCAGGCCATGCAGATGTGGCCTAAACTTCTGCCTCCCTTTATAAATAACCCAAAGACCCACCATTGCTTACAGAGGCTTTCCTGATTCTCTGAAACTTGGGGGGGGGGGGGGGGGCGTTCCCTTGCAGTTAAAATATTTTGCAAATTTGTCTCCTCCTCCATAGAAGATATCCTAATGACTTCAAGGAAGAGTGCTAAAGACAAAAAGCCTCAAGAAAGATGAGCATATAAAGAAGTGCACCTACTTTGCTGAAGTACAGCAAGACGTGACAGGAACAAAACATGGCTTCAGTGTGAGCGTAAGGAACCGGCATATTTGTGAATCACTATGAAACTCAAAACGCTGGGCTTGAGGGTGGTGAGTAGTCCTGGTTTTGGCTGGGATGGAGTTAATTTTCTTCTTAGCAGCTGGTGCAGTGCTGTGTTTTGGCTCTGATGTGAGACCAAAGTTGATAACACACTGATGGATTTAGTTGTTGCTGGGTGATGTTTATACTACATCAAGGACTTTTCAGTTTCTTGGGCGTTGCCAGCGAGAGGGCTGGAGGGGCATGGGAAACTAGGAGGGGACACAGCCAGGGCAGGTGACCTGAACCAGCCAAAGAGGTATTCCATACCATGGGATGTCATGCTTGGTATATAAACTGGGGGAGTTAGCTGGGGGTGGGGGTGGGGGGATCACTGCTGGGGGACTGTCTGAGCATCAGTCAGCAGGTGGTGAGCAGCTGTGCTGTGCATCACTTGTTTTGCTTTCTCCCTTTTCCTTTGGATTTTATCCTTTTCCCCACCTTTCCATTATAACTTATTATTATTGTTGTTGTTATTGTTATTATTGTTGTTCTTACCTTTTTATTCTGTTTAAATTATTAAATTGTTCATATCTCAACACTCGAGTTTTACATTCCTTTCCGATTCTCCCCTCCCACCCCTCCAGGTAGGGGGTAGTGAGACAGCGGCTACATGGTGCTTGGTTGCCAGCTGGGGTTAAACCATGACTGTAGTGTTGGATGGAGATTAATAAAATGAAACATGATTGCTTTAAGGCTTAGAAAGTGAATAATACATCAGGAAGTTCAATATAAAATTAATCTTGTACACGAAACAAGGAAAAGCAGGAGCCACTGCATAATAGTGAAAGTTAATCACGAATTTCTCCAAAGTAGTTCAATGAGGTGGTCAGAAAAGGTGATAAATAGTCACGGGAACTCCCTTCCCGCTTCAGAGGAGTGCTTCAGGTCTGGTTTTCCTCAAGAACAGTCCATTAGTTATGTTGGTGATGTGAACTTTAGATTAAAAAGAAGGGCTGTGGTGTGGATGGGCTGACCGCACAGCAAGCCACCTGGGCAGCAGCCAGCCCCCAGAGCTGCAGAGCAAGGCCTGGGGGACACAGCCATGGCATCCGCAAGGGAGAGACAGGAAGGGCAAATGCCCCCACAGCCATCTGCAGGCATCATCCTGCTCCTCCCATTGCTCATGGAGGCAGTTTGGCTCCTGCTCTGGTGCACTCAGTGGTTGCACAGTCAGTTTTCCTGGATCCTTACTGCTGGCTCAGTCATATCTGCTTGCTTCTCTCTGTGGCCACCTTCCTGAACCACACTTCTGTTTAAATAGAAGAAAAACGTACAAATGGTGTTTCAGAGAGCCGGGCAGGTGTAAAAGCATGTAGCTACACACAGCAGAGGGGAAGGCAACCTGTAGCAGGGGGAAATGCCTGCAGGAGGCAGGAGGTGACTAGGGGGACCTCTTACAATCTGCACTTCTGAGATGCCAAGGCAACTAGATGACTAAAATGCACACTAAGCCTAGCCTGGAGGGCTCCCGCTGGGCTGGTGCTGTACAAACTAAAACCAACAGTCCTGCTCCCAGAGTACTGCCAACTGAAGAAAAAAAAATAATCTGCAATGCTCCAAAGCAAAGCAAAGTAATATATTTTTAATATTTTGAGTCAGAATGACAGGGCGTTAATTGTGGTCATGATTTAATAGTAAATCTTTGGCATGGCATTTGACTAGACTTTAAAGAGATACTTGTAACACCTATTTGTCCTTCAAGCCCCATTAACACGTCTCTTTTTATAGCACACACATTAACAAAGGACCAAGCAGCTGTTACCTCTCCTGGTTTGAATTTCCTCTATTATCTTATCCACACTACTGACTAGAGAGGACAACAATGCAGTAAGAAAGTGCTGAGGGCCACAGATTTTGTATTCCTGACCTCACTTTCACAAAGTAGTCCTGCAGGTACCAATCAGTCTTAGAACAAGTATCTGTTATATAAAAGGTGCTTTTTTGTGTATAACTCATCATTTCAGCTGCTGACAGTACACAGCCTGACTTGCTGCTTGCTGCATCACCTGTTTTTGTTGCTAGGAAACTTTTGAACAGGAGCCAATTTACCATCCAGCTATTTGCTTCATGTGCAGTTATATGGAAGAGGACCTAAACTGATCGTTATTTTAAACAATGCCCTCCAGGTTTTTTACATGGCACTGCTAGAAGCAGGGGATACTTGCTATGCAATTAGCGCTAGTTATGTGCATGATGAAGATCTCCCAAAGTTCAAGAAGAAAGGCAGGTTTCCTATCTAGTTTGGATTCTTGCACAGAGAGCCCATTCATCTGGAAAGTAAAAATGCATCTGTATTGTGCTTAGCCTCTCCATTTGGCCAGCACTGTACATTTTGTATTTTCATTATTTGTACTCCAGTAAGAGGCATAGCCCCAGGCAGAATCACCACTCCACTGCGTTTCCGAGCCCTCGCTTTAAAGAGCTCGTAGCCTGACACCATGCTTCATGACTTTTACAGACCTACTGAACAGAACTGGGCTGGTGAATAGAGAAGACAAGAAACCATTGCTAACAGGGAGCTTGCCATGCTCTGGGGACTAGAGGTCTCTGGCTACTAACCTCCAGCTGCAGTATAATTTCCCAGTGGTGTTGCTACAGGGCTTCCCAGCCAGAGTCACCTTAGCTAGCAGGAAAATGGGCATGCTGAGGTGCCAGATACCCCATACTCATGAGGTGGTGACCATCATGAAGACCTCCATGCCTGGTTGTGGTCACTAAGAAAGCCAATAGTTTTGTGTTTTGGAGGATCCACACAAATTCATAACTGTAGTTAAAATTCTTGTATATTTTTCACCCTAAAATACTATCACTGATTTTGTTTCACTCCTTGGGAAAGGGACAGTTCCTGTGAAGCTGATTTTAAGACCATTTGAATACGTCTTGTGCTGTGAAACAACTGACTTTCAAAAATAGAGGAGTCTTCCCCTAAGCTCACGTATGCAGTGATGGCCCAAAAGCCATAATAGCTACCCGGTAACACAGTTTTATTCTGAGTGCTGCACTCCAGGAAGATGCTGGAGAAGGAGGGAGTAAAAACAGGCTTGTCTGCTCCACAAATGTGTGCAAGTTCTGAAGATTTTGCTCTTCCAAAATTTGGGTGAGCCTGGTAAATTCAGTGAGGTGAGATGGTGTAACCTGTTGGTGTGACGATTTGGGTAATGCTTCCTAACACTGTCACCATGCCTTCTGTTCTAGAACAAGTCTTCAAACAGGTCACTAGGTGTGGTGACTACTGAAGCCAGCAATCTCAGCTGTGAGGAACTGCTTGTCTTGGAGCTGGTTTAGATTAAAGGAAGAAGTTTTCTGTCCCCATCTACCCTTTGTTATATCCATTCCAGGTGTTTGATTTCATACAGTTGTCAGGCATTTCATCAGATGTCCTTGACCATGTACTTTAGAATATCCAATATTTTCAGTATCTGTCCTGAGATGCTCACCTATCCACAGAGACTATAAAATTTTGAGATTCACTGCAGATGCTGGTTATTGATAAATTTATTGAATTCTTTTCTTTTTCTCTTTAACTTTGTCTTTCACACCACCATGAACATAACATCAATGTGCATGACACATAAATTTTGAAAAAGCACCTACAAGTACATGGGGGTTTTATGTTCACTGTCTCACTGTATATATATAAAATTCTTCTGAAACAGATGTTGTTGGATATTTTGTGTGTTCTACACCTGTGTTTAAATATTTGTGTTACACTGCACTTAGCAAGATTTGTATGTGCCTTCCTCTCAGGGAGTATAATATTCTGTTGTCTTAATACATAATAAGGTATTACCATTATAGCAAACATCTCTGTAGCAACGTAACCTTGCTACATACTTTGTATGCTAACAGTGTTTACTACAAAAACCTTGCAGACTAAGTAAGATAATGCAAGGAAGAGGGGGGATAGAACTTGTGCACTAACACAGCAAGCAAATGCTGAAATCCAGTATCCAGAGCTACTAATAAGGCAAGAGAATGAACATTAACTGGGGGACGTTGTTTGCATTCCATACCAGCATTTCAGAACCACTTTTTATTCTGCACTGAATTTAGAAGACAATAGAAACAGAATTTTGCTGAAAAAATTATTTTGCGATTAAAAATTAATGTTTTGTGGATGTGAAAACTTGATATTAAAAAACAGCCTGTGAAAGCATGCATGCATTTCAAGTATTTTGCTTTCGCTAAATACTCCATCTAGGTCCAGTGAAGGCAGGGCGGCACAAGTGGAGATGTCCATACATCCAAACAAATGGAGAGGATCTTACCTGGTTCAAACTTCTGCTTGAAGCAGGACTATTTCCAACATAGGGTAAGATTAGATGTAGCTTAACCTAGACTACTCTTGATGCCTTCCAAGGATGGAGACGCCACAGCTTCCCCAAGCAACCTGTTGCTGCCCTGTACTAGCCACCTAGAGGAAACATTTTCCACATGACCAAGGAGAACCTCCTGATCTCAATATATGACTTGTTTTCCTGTGCTATGACATCTGGCACTACCTGGTAGATTTTGGCTTCTGTATCTTCATAACTACCTTTCCAGTAGTTGTAGTTGTAGACAGCTGTTAGCTCACCTCTTTTTCTCCTCTTCATCAGACCAAAGAACCTGAGCTCCCCCAGGCTCTCCTTGCAGGTCATGTGCTCTCAGCTTGTGACATTCTTGGTACCTATCTGCTGGAGGCTTCTGCTGCTTCACCACTTACATCTTGAATTGGGTACCAGAACCAGACAGGTGAGTAGAGTGGGATAATCAGTTCCCTCACTCTTCTGGTCACCATCCTTCTATGTAGCCCATACTGGTACACAAGTACTCCCTAAAGGGTCTTATAACCCCATGATCTCTGTTGCAAATTAGCATCATCAAGGAAAACATTTAATAGCATAGGCAGTTGCAGAGAGCTTGATTTTAGTGGCTCAAAAAGTCCATCACAGCTTTATGATCCTCTGTGCTTGGTCTCCTTTCTCTTCGATTTTCTCCTGAGTGGCAAACTACGTTTGTAATGTTACATTTTAATAAGCTTCTTTTTCCAAATGATAATTTTAGGTTCCTATGTGTTAGAGAAACATTAAAAACCACAGTGGAGAAGATCATAGGTGTTTGAGGTGATTCATTGATTCTGAAGAGGTTTTTCCACCTGCTTAGATTGTTCACATTTTAGCTTTAATAAAAGATGAATAGTGTGAATGTCAATAACTGCGATGAAGACCATTTGAAGGTTCCTTTTCTGAAAGAAGCAAAATCTAGCCTGTAACTACAGGCAGAATTTTAATTCTGGCTTTACAAATCTAAAATAAAATCCCCCAGGGCAAGTAGCAGATAGGATGGCTGGAGAGAGAGCAAGGCTCAGGGGGCTGGGGAGCTACTTTCCCCTGAGTTCTATCCACTCAACTAGTCCAAGACAGGAATGGCAACTCCACAACCTCAGGGCTTGTCAACTGGAACACAAATGCTTCCAGTCCTGACCTCTGATACTACACTGTTAGGATATCAAGGATCTGAGTTCAGTGAGACATTTGGGCTGATGGCTCATGAAAATGCTGCTCTGACTCTAGATGGACGGGATGAAGAGGAGGTGAGTGCGAGACTGTTGAACGCTTCCTTCAAACCAATACTGAACTTGCAAAAAACATCAAACCCAAAATGTTCAATGTGGCAACACACCTGTGTTGGGATGAAAGGTCAGAGGAGGCCCTAGCTGATAGTATGAAGTGAAGCATCAGTCTTCTTTGAGCATCAAAACAGAAAAGAGAGGAAAAGGTGGCAAGACACCCATCTACTCTTTAACTGTAGTTAAGGAAATTTCATTACATAAGTCATTGCCTTAAATCACTGTCATCATAGTCATTAATTTATTCTTTCACATATAGAACATGCTATTAAGTATATCACCCTTATTTGCTAATTGCTTATTGGAAGGTAAAATTGATGGTTCCTGCATTGAATCCTTCAGTTTAACAAGCCCTATAATCTTCTCAGTAACAGGTATAATTAGTGTAGCTTGGCTTCATCTTTTCCTACAGGAAGATCAAATGAATCACACTGGACAGCAAAGCTCCTTGAGAATGGCCTGTATATACATCACCGGAGATAAAAGCAACATAGGACTTCTGTGATTTTTGGGTTACCTCAGTGTGTGAGAAACCTCAGATCGTACAGTCTAAAATATTAAATAAGCTATGCACGGGAGACTTTTTCAGACATTATGCTAACTGAATAAAACATATTCAACTTCCATTACATTTCTAACAATAAGTAACGGTAACTTCAAGTGCAAAAAGACTTAGCACATTAGTTTTACATAAGTATGTCAGGAAAGAGAAGTGACAATGGAGAGCGTGCAGGCAGAGCTGGTGTTTTACAAGGCCACCCTCCAGAGTCAGTTGAGTGCACAGGTGAGGCACACTCACTGCATGGGGTCTCTTCCAGGTGCAATTGCTGTCCCCTGGAAAGACAGACTTAACCCCTGCTTCTGCTATAATTCTTGTTAAGTATGCCTAAAACCTTATTAAATATTCATATTTGAATATCATTGTGAAAACTGTTGTCACCTCAGATACTTCAATGGCCCTCATATTTAGTGGGGAGATCCGCAGGTGAAAACAGGGTGAGCTCTAACCACTCATACGAAAGACTTTGAATTATTTAAGCAGTCAACTGAAAGTATCACGTGACAGCAGCCCTCACAACATAACCTCCAAAAAAGAATGTTGTTTGCTTAATTAGGACCTACATGGATGCTACAGGCTGAAGGATGCAATTAACTTGTCTAGCTTTTCTCAACCTGCATAATTTCTTTCTTTCATATTAAAATGTCTTATGCATTTCAGCTAATGGCAGATAAAAGAAATCTACTTTTTTTCCCCCCTTCCAGAGAGATAAGGTCTTGCAATTCTAACTGAAATCAAGTGCTCGACAGCTCACAAAAATCAAGCCAGTGACACCTCTTAAATTCTTACAGAGCTTGTCTGGGACTCATGTTCAGAAAGCAAAAATTTCAGTGGCAGCAGTAGAGAAATACATCAATACAAGTGGCAATTATTCAATAGAAACTATATATATCAGTAGCATTTATAATATAAATAGTATTTACGGGGAAAACAAACCCACAAATATTTCAAAAAACAGCTATGTACCATTAAACAGAATGAATGTGTTGGTATTGCTATCATGCAACATCAAGGGTTCATTTAACTGCATGGTCTATGTCTACTGTGAGATTTTGGGAGCCATAGGTTGAAATTTGAAGATGGCTTGAGAAAAAGTTAATATTTTAATTATTAATAGAATTTATTCTGTTATATTTTTAAGGCAAGGACAAGTCAACTTACAATGAGACTCTTGACAGGCTAGAACAAAAGACCAAAACCTCAGAAGAATTTAAATGCAACAGCACAACCTAGAGTCTGAGAAGGTCCTTGTGTAGCTGCATTGAGAAGACTCAAAAAATAACTGAAATTTAGGAAAGGTTAAAAACTCAAGAGCAAAATGTCAATTTTAGTTTCAAAACATGGAACTTTCTTTTGAATATTTACTTTATAGCAGAGCAATATTTTGTCATTTAATATTGCATACGTCAATTAATTATTATATTATGATTTCAGTTTTTTATATCTGGTCTTCATTGCAGCTTCTGCAAACTGGGCTCAATATGTCCTCTGCAAACACAGAGTTTAATGAAAACTAATAATTAGGGAGCTAGGAGTGTTTAAAGAGGTATGACACAGTAGCTAGTCTCAAGTGCTTTTTCCAAGTGATACATCCCAGATATAAGAAAAAAACCTGAGAGGAAACCAGAATGGAGTTTGAAATCCACTGTGAGGGTGGGATCCTGCAGTTCACTGCACCAGGCAGGCAGTTAAGGTTATTGTAGGGAAGTGACACACACAGATGCAGGTGGAGAACACAGCTTTTCATCCTGAGGGACAAATCACTGTCTCATGGCCGAAATGCTGAACCAGAGGACCTCAGGAGATGCAAAGATGTGCTGTAGAGCAGTTCCATGCCCAGCTCATTCATCTCAAAGGCTTCTGTGGAAAAAGAGTATTTTCTGGGAAGAATCAAGGTGGAGAGCAGGGAAAACTTCCTCTCCCAAGATGATGCTTATGAGCCCTTTTGCAATGAAAACACCCTTTCAAGGCCCATGATACCACTGATGATAGAAAAACACAGCCAATGGTGACAGAAGCTTCACTTTTCAGACACCTGTAGCTAAAGTTATGATGTCTGCAGACTTGAGTGCTTACTACAAAACTGTTGGACTTCTTGAGATGTCTCCCAAAGCATCCTGAGCTAAAGCTGATTGTCAGAGGTCATATGGATTGCAATGTCAAAGACAGGGAGGGGTCTGAGGTTCTTGAGGCACAATGGAGCTGCTAGGTAGGGTTTGGGATCAACATTTCCACAACAGCATCGCTGAAATGCTCCTGCATCCAAGTGTAAGCTCAGACAGGAGAAAGATGAAGCACAGACAAATGCACAATTGAAAAAGCAATCGCTGGGAAAATAGTTTAGATTTACTAGGAACTGGAAAAGATTGTGGATGTGTACATGGAGTGTATGCAGCTAAAACAAATTCAACCAGTCATGAGTTATACCAGGACTGAATGGTCCCAGCCTGCTTACTGGATTACCTTGTATTCTTCCCAGTGCAGTCATTTTCAGCTTGGCTCACAAAGTTTTAATTACTGGGCTAGCCCTCCTGGCCTCTTGTTAAGTGAGCCAGCCTTTACTCAGGCATTTTTAAGTGCTGATGGCTCTATTTCTAGCTTATTGTGAGTCAGACAGAACACCTCCTGCATAAGCAAGTTAGAGTTCTGATAAAAATTGATCTTCTCAGCCTCAGGAAGGCAGTTAAATGTTAAAAGTCGCATAAAGCTACGTGTGAGTTACACCCCAGTCACTATGGAGTTAAATTTCTTGAGTGAGCCAGATTTGAGCACTGTAGCAATAACACAGTGTTTCTACTGACCGCATTGTGTTCAGCTGTTTATAAGCAAAACCATGCACTTCAGCCATGCATTTTAAATATCTGAAGCATCTTAAATGTTTTGTATCTGTGAGTTGGTTCAATTTAAAATAGGGAAACAATATATAAACAAGTTTTGAATCACTATAATGGTGCCCGTGAGCAATGAATTTTGAACAAACCTTGTAATTAGTAATTTTGAAAACACTTTGTTCCTCACAGCATTATTTTAAAATCCTGGGAAGGCTGCTGCCACCAGAGTGTGCCCTCTTTCCGTTCAAGCTGTGTAAAGATGGTCCCAACCAAAGTTCCAGCAGTTTATGTTTGCCTTTAGAGAACAGAGTGATACCATCCAAGCAGAAATGTGAGAGAAATGTTAATAATATATGAACGTTAAAAAGCCCCTGCTATTATTTTGCAACTGTGCTGTTTTACAGAAAACTTTCATTTAATTCAACAGTGTAGACGCATATGAGTTTATGGAAAAGACGGTATTCTTAATGTAGCAACCTGTGATTAATCTAAATTTCTCAAGTCAAAACTGGCAGGACTCGCTAGATAAATTTTGAAGTGCAGGGAAGGAATGTATTTAAATATGTTTAGCTCAAACACTGCTATGCTGCAATGTGGGATTTGTCAATATTGCCTATGGGTAAAACTGTAATAAATGAATAAATGCTGTGCACTTTAAGCTAATCAAAAGCTATGGCATGTGCAAACACCTTCCAAAGATGGCAACAACATTTCCACACACCTCCAGGTGATTGCAGTGCTTCTTCAGAACCTGCAGAGCTTGAAAGTCTTTACCACACAGGTACAGCCCCCGTTCCCACCAACCACTGCAGCCAGCCGATGGCTTGGCACTTACTGTGTCTGTTATGGTAAAGTCCCCTGGGCCTTCTCTTTTCATTCGACTCTTAAAAGTACTTTAAAGACTAAAAGTCTACCTGTAAAGGTAGTGGGCTGTGACAGGAAAAAATTAGTAGCTTGACATTTGTGAAGTTTTTTTTTTTTTTTAGTGGAGCGTTATCTTCAGTGATTTATTTTCCTATTGTAATTCTCCTCATTAGTATCTTCATGCCACCCCAAAATCAAAATTTCAGCTGTGAACGTGATGTGGGTGGATGATTAAATAATCTATTTTTACCAAGTTTTTGATAATAAATCTTAAATCTTTATGTTCTAGGTATCAAAGAGGAACCGTCAAAAAAGAGAAGAGCATTAAGAAGAAAATGTATATGTTAAAAACATCAGCAAGAAAATCGTTCAACCACCAGCTCACTAATAAAACTAATAACTTTATTATTATTCAGGGAGGACTGAAAATCCTGCTGTTAATGTGCAGGCCTTGTTCTGCATCTCTTAGCATGGATCAGAAAGGATATGCATACTATTTACAGCAATTAAGCATGACGGGATCAGGTTCCACTTCCCTTTTATCCCTTATTTATTAAATGATCCTACATCTCAAATAGTCTTCACAAGTCTTAAATAATGTGCAAAATACCCAGGCAAATAATTTTTTCATTAAGTGCAAATGTATTTCCAAATGAGGAATAAATTTCTTCCTGAAGACCAGTTATACTAAGAGTGTTGTTAAATGGTGGAAGTGTGTAAACATGGTTAAAGCGCCAACACAAGCCAGCAATGTAGACAAGAGTTTGAATGCCCAACCATGAATTGGAACAAAGACTGAATCAAAGTCTAACCTGGAATTCAGATACACATTTTGTAACTGACCTTCAGCCATTTTTAGCCCTTCCTGCTTTCACGTGAGTTTAGTCATTTGTGCCTTTACTTGTGCCCTGCCATGGCTTGCTGTTGCAACAGAGACATGGTGGGACAACTGAAGCAAATAAATATTATTCTAAAGGGTATCATTTGTTCAGAAAGTAGAAGCAAGGCAAAAAGGAAGGAGACTTAGCCCTTTAAGTTAAAAATACATACAAATGCTTTGATTTAGATAGTAGTGCATTTGCTAAAAGCTTCTTAGTGATGATTAAAGAGGAAAAGACACATTTCGTAATGCTGATGAACATATATAGAAGAATACATGCACGAAGACTTTTGTAAGCTCTTACAGACACATCCCTAATGTACATGCTGTCATTAGTGGAAATTTTCATTATCCAGATACCAACCAGACATGGTGTACAAACTGTCCATCAAATCTCTGAAAGGTACCAGTAATAATCTGTGATGCAGTAGATGGAGAGAGCAGCCAGAAGAGATGGTATTCCACATACAATTCTGAAAAAAGGGCAGGAAATGCCTCTCTCAAAGTAGAAGGTAACTGAGATGAGAATGGTCATAAGATGACAAACTTCATGATTATTAGGATAAGAGAAATGAAAGAAAAACTAGAATTATAGATTTCAGAAAGGAAGACACCAGTAAAGTCAAGAGAATTTGTTGATAACATCTTCTGTCAGCACTAAAGAAAAAAGTTAAAGCAAGCAAGAATATTAATTAGTTAATATTAAGGACATGAGCTAATTATCCAGTTGTGGAGCGGGCATAGGAGGTATAGTATAAGATTGCTTTGACAAAATAATTAACAATCATGTAGTTCAGCTATAAGACAGAAACAAAAAGAAAGGCCAAGCTACCAAGGATGAATACAGAGGTATAGCATAACTGCTTTGAAAGACAAGGAATAGAATGAGCTGCAATTAACACAAGACATCCAAAATAAAATTCCATCTATGGTTTAAGGGAAAAATAAGACAAGGATTTTCACTAAGATAATCTTCACTAAAAAGAGCACTATCAAGTGAGGTAGCATAATTAATATTTGTCAGAAAAGAAAGACCTCAGCTTTCAGTATGTAATATGCTTGAATAATCTGGGTCTGATGACTTCATCCCACGATACTTTACAAGGTTGGATAATAATTCTCAGGACTACTAACTATTATTTTTAGTTATTCAAGGAAGAAAGAGATATTCAGCAACATACAAGAGGCTTGCCTTTAAAAAATGAAAAAGGAAGAACTGGGGAATCAAACCCCCAGTAGCTTAACTTCAGTTAACTTGAAAAAATGCCAGCCATGTTCCAACAAACTGCTTGTAACTCTCTAGAAAAAAAATAGGAGACAAATTACAATTAGTATTAACTAATCCAGCAGCACACTAGGTAAGTATAGCCCAGATTAAACTATTGAAGGGTGAGTAGAAAGCCATTCTCAGAGTAACTGTAAGTGATTAAGTGTAAGAATGGAAGACAGCATTGAGTGAGGTCCTGCAGAGGTCTCAGCTGCATCCAGATATCCTCAATATCATCAGTAGTTATGCAGATCTGAAGACACAACCACTCTGAGAACAGCTCCAGTCATGCTGAAGATTAGAGTTCAATCATTTCCTTAAAAGTTGGAGATAAAGCTCCAAAAAATCATGGTGCAGGGACAAGAACAAGGTGCTTCATTTGGTCCAGAAAAATTAACTGGACAAGAGCTGAATGACTATCTGCTACACAGAAAAAGAGAAGGGACATTATTGAATGTGGAAAGATGAATAAAAATTAAAAATATTAAGGAAATACAAATACTACCCTAAGATGAATAATACAAGCAGAGCTAGCAAAGCATGTAAGTCAGTCCCTCTGCTCTGCTCAGAGATGACAAAGCCTCCATCAAAGGGATGAGTTCAGTCTAGAGCACTTCAAGGAAGATGTGGACCAACTGGACAAAATTTACAGGAGTATAGTGGAAGAGTAAGGGAAAAAATGCGTCTCTAAGTCCATAGTGACAGGACATTGAGCAAGAAAGACTGAGTTCAAAAATTGAAAAATTAAAAAATACAGTGCTGGATATGAAGCCCTGGAAGAGATTATTTGAAGAGGCAGGGAAATCTTATTTCTATGTCTCCTTGTCTCATCACTTGTGTTTTTCTCAAACACTTGTCAGGAATGACAGAGAGACAGCTGCAGAACCAGGTGACCTTTTGAGATCCCTCCCAGCCCTATCTTTCCATGCTTCAAAGCTGTCAGCCCTGACTCTTTCCTGTTACGTACCTGTTATATCAGGAGGCCTGCATGGATGAACAAGGAGCTCCTGAAGAAACCCAAACAGAAAAAGGAAGGCTACAGAGGATGGAAGCAAGGACAGGCAGCCTGGGAGGAATACAGGGAAGTTGTCCAAGCAGCCAGAAATTAGTTTAGGAAAGCTAAAGCCCTGGTAGAATTAAATCTGGCGAGGAACATCAAGGGCAACAAGAAAAGCTTCTATTTGTACATTGGTGATAGAAGTGAGACTAGGTAAAATGTGGGTCCTCTCCAGAAGGAAACGGAAGACCTGATTACCTGGGATATGGAGAAGGCTGAGGTACTCAGTGACTTTTTTGCCTCAGTCTTCATGGGCAAGTGCTTCAGACACACCGCCCAAGTGACAGAAGGCAAAGGCAGGGACTGGAGAATGAAGAACAATCCACTGTAGGAGAAGACTTGGAGAAGAACATCTAAGAAACCTGAAGGTGCACAAGTCCATGGGACCTGATCAGAAGTATCCGTGGGTCCTGAGGGAACTGGCAGATGAAGTGGCTAAGCCACTATCTATCATATTTGTGAAGTCATGGCAGGCTGGTGATGTTCCCACTGACTTGAAAAGGGGAAATATAACCCCCGTTTTTAAAAAGGGGAAAAAAGGATGACCTGAGGGAGCTACAGGCCCATCAGTCTCACTTCTGTGCCCAACAAGATCATGGATCAGATACTCCTGAAAATTATGCTATGTCACATGGAAAATAAGGAAACATAGTGCACTAAGGGGAAATCATGCCTGACAAATTTGGTGGCCTTCTATGATGGGATTACAGCATTGGTGGACAAGGGAAGAGCAACAGATGTCATCTACCTGGAGCTGTGCAAAGTATTTGACGCTGTCCTGCACAACATACTTGTCTCTAAACTGGAGATACGTGGCTTTGACAGATGAACCACTTGGCGGATAAAGAATTGGCTGGGTGGTTGCACTAAAGGAGTTGCAGTCAACAACAGTGACAAGCGACGTTCCACAGCGGTCAGTATTGGGACTGGTATTATTTAACATCTTTGTCAGCAACATGGACAGTGGGACTGAGTGCACCCTCAGCAAGTTTGCCACTGACATCAAGCTGTGTGGTGTCGTCAACACACTGGAGGAAAGGGATGCCATCCAGAGAGACCTTGAGAGGTTTGAGAGGCGGGCATGTGTGAATGTCATGAAGTTCAAAAAGGCTAAGTTCAAGGTCCTGCATCTGGGTCAGGGCACTCCCAAGCGCAAATACAGGCTGGGCAGAAAATGGATTGAGAGCAGCCCTGAGAAGAAAGACTTGGGAGTGTTGGTTGATGAGAAGCTCAACGTGACCCAGCAATATGTGCTTGCTGCCCAGAAAGGCACCTGTATCCTAAGCTGTAACAAAAGATACATGACCAGCAGGCTGAGGGAGGTGAGTGTCCCCCTCTGCTCCACTCTCATGAGACCCCACCAGGAGTTCTGAATTCAACTTTGCAGCCCCCAATGTAAGAAAGACATGGACCTGTTGGAGTGAGCCCAGAGGAGGGCCATGAAGATGATCAGAGGGCTGGAGCACCTCTCCTATGAAGACAAGCTGGGAGGGTTGGGGTTGTTCAGCCTGGAGAGGAGACAGCTCCAAGAAGACCTTCTAGCAGCCTGCCGGTACCTAAAGGGGACCTACAAGAAATCTGGAGAGGGACTTTTTACAAGGCCGTGTGGTGACAGGACAAGGGGTAATGGCTTCAAGCTGAAAGAGGGTGGATCTAGGTTAGATAGTCAGAAGAAATTCTTTACTGTGAGGGTGGTGAAGCACTGGAACAGGTTGCCCAGAGAAGGTGTGGATCCCCCATCCCTGGAAATGTTCCAGGACAGGTTGGATGGAGCTCTGAGCAACGTGGTCTAGCAGAGGGTGTCCCTGCTGATGGCAGGGAGGTTGGAACTAGATGGTCTTTAAGGTCCTTTCCATCCTAAAACATTCTATGATTCTATGATGCTATCAGAGAGCAGCAAATGCATTACTTTGATTACTTGCAATCGGTATGCTTCCTCCTTCACTCCCACTGTGCATGCATGGTCAAGTTTCCAAGAAAATCCTCTCTTAAACAATTTCAAGCTATATTTCTTATGACTTCTTTTCTTTTGCACTACAGACACCGTGTGGTGTTTCTGATAACTACATGGTCTCTGATAGCATTTTGCTGTTAGCAATACAGCAGGGTTAAAAACAGTGAAGCTGTGCAAGTACATTTTCTGTACATCTTTGCATGTCAGGAAGGGGAATTCTTCAAGTAACCATCTAAGACTGGGAAGGTAATCAAAGGTAAGAATCATTGTATTTGCCAGGAGAGTTAAATTTGTATAATTTGAAGTTATTCTTCGTTTCACTGGTTACATGGTTTGTGAAAAGGCTGAAATGATGGTTGCAACTTCAGAGGTGCTTACAGTCAGTCTTTTCTTTCACAAAATGCATTTTTCTCTGACATTTAAGCTCTAAAACTAGTACAGTATCACCCACATTTTCCTTAAATCACATCCTTCCTTAGCCAAACCTCTGACTTTACAGTTGCAACAGAATGAAGAAATCATAGTAGTGCCAGGCTTTTGATCTCTTACACCTAAATCCATGTAGGATTTCTTCATTTTCAACAAATGATGCATTATTTATCTAGTTTACTAATGACTTAATTTTTCCTAACTTACTAAATATGAACAGTTTGATGTTACTGCAAGAATACTATTTTGTGTATCACACATTTCCATGCCTTTTTCATTCATGTATATGATGTTTATAGGGAGTAAAGACTGGAGTAAAGAATTGAAGTTGTATAATCTTAAATAGATTAGTTTTGATTTCTTTATTAAACAATTATCACTACTGATTTGTCCATAAAAGGCTTAAAGTGTAGCACTATCCTTGTTTTGCAAAGAATTCTCACGAGTCACACAGGAAGGCTGCATATTTTTACAATGAAAAAGTAACCTATATTTTTCATTACTGCAAATATTTGTAACTGTATGTTTCTGTCATGGTGCTGGATGACATCTAGCTCTTTATTACATGAGTTAAAATCTGGAACAGCTCCAGTGATTTGTACCAAATTATTCATGCCTGGAGATAAACAGGAAAATATTCCAGACTATGATTTCTGCCATTATAAATTCCTTATTTATATCTCTATGATTTTCACTAGCCCATTACTTGAGATGGATGCTTCGTACTTTACTTTTGTTAATACTCCTCGTATACAAAGGAAAATCATTCTCAATTATCATAATTTTACATGATGAAAAGGAGGAAAATTACTACCTTTATGAGAAAAAGCAGAAAACTGAACATTAATAGAGGTCTTTCTGTGTATGTGATAGTTTTTTCCTCTTGAAGCTGGACAAACAGACTGGTTGCCTTTGAAGGTACATTAAGCCAGAAGCAGTCACAGTTGCAAAACATTGAATTTGTTTTTAAAAAGCAGCCTTATCAGTACATACATCCCAACAGCAGCTGTGCTAGTAGGGAACTTGTGTATTTTAAACCACAGCAATCTGGACTTCAGATCCGTTAATATCTGATGACACTCAGAGAGAAAGTGAGCACTCTGTGAGCGAGTACCTACTAGCCCAGATGCTTCAAATCCAGTCTTTGTGAGTTTGCTGCCTTGGAAAGTGCAGGGACAGCAGTTCTGGAGGACAAACTTCTGTGTATTTATTATCATGTTAATAAAAAGGCCTCATCTCATCCGTGGTGGCCATTGCTGGAGGCTAAAGAAGGCAGCTGCAATAGCCCTCAGGGGCACATCACAAGCACGTGTTCGCAGCTCAAAAGGCAAGATTGCAACAAAACTGCACACAGGTGGAGGGAGCTGTGTTCAACCCCTCTTAGCAGAGCTTCCCACCTCTTCTCAAGGCACACACTCCCCTTCCTTCCTCCTGCAACACAGACTTCAGAGATTTTTCTTAAAAAAGTGTTATAATGGTCAGACATGAATGGGGCTCTGAACTTCACGGTCACCCAGTGCCCAGAGCTTCCCCTTCTGCCATCTTACTAGAGAATTAGAGATACTTGGTCTGGCAGAGCAAGGCCGCTAAAGGGCAAACAGCTCTTTTGCAATAAACTCAGGCTAATTAGAGATACCTGGGCAGCTAGTCCAGCAAACCACTAGCTAGCTTTCAGCTTTCACATCCCTGATCTTGTCCATGTGAGCCACATGAGGGCTAGCACCAGCAGAGGGAAGGAGGAGGCGGAGAGAGAAGATCTCCCTTTTAGGGAAAGAGCAGATTGACACTGGACAAAAGTGATCATGGGATCTAGAGATCAACACCGAATGCCAGAGCACTTGAATGTCTGCAGTGTGCTTATCCTTACCCATAACCAATATTGTATGGTAGACTTATTTCCATTAAACTATGATCTTATGCAATTGCTTTTTCCGCATGTCTCCCTCTAACCCCAATAAATTCTGAACTGGTAACTAATTTCAGCTAGATCTGATGGAGCGGCAGCTATCCTAGAGAGACAGTTCCTGAAAACACCAGGTAAAGCATTTGGAGGGAGAATACTTAAATTAGTGCCTTCATGGAGGCAGTAACACCAGGAGGGCCAGTCAGCATATCCTGGCTAGCCCTGTATACATCGAGAACTACTTTGCTTCTTGCGAAGGACGTGGAGACAGAGTTATTGTGGTGTTGGAAATGGGAGGGCATGGGCAGAACTTACAAAGTGAGCAGAACCTAGTCACATCTATTCATTATAATGTCACTGAAGCACACCAGCTCAAGACCAACGGTACTTGACCTATCATTGCCAAGAACAGCAAAACCTAAACGCGTAAGAGAGGAAATAAAGTAACTTTAAGAAGAAAGTAGCTTGAATCAAAATACTTTATCAGAGAAATAATTTTGAAGAATTGAAAATTACACTCCAAATAAATTTGTTGTTCATTCTAAGGAAAAATAGTTTACTGAAGTTCTTCTAAGTTTTCCAACATTTTATAAAATAATTCTCAAGTTTTTCTGCTAGCCCACACAACACTAATGGGGTGTCATTCATTTTTGTGCTGCAATTAAAGAACGTAATTTGTGGCTCATTAGATGCCTGTAGTGGAGACATCAACGCTGTCCACAGTAAGACTATATCATATCTTAATGTATTTACTGCTAAGTTTAATACAATCTATTACCCTGCTACAAAGATGGTTATGGAACGCAATCATTTTGACTTGGAATTAAAGCTGTCTCTTGATAGCAATTAATTAGAGTACGTTTCCCAGTTTAAGAGCATGTACTGGCGTGGTAAAGGTTCAGAAAAGTTCAATTCCAAAAAAACTCCTGTTTTTAAATACTCTCGCAAGAATAAGACTATTCCATGTACTGTTTGTTTCATCCCGTACAGAATAAAGGTTACGCCTTGCTACCCTGGTCTATGGATTAGAGACTCTTTTAGCATAAATCACAGATTTCTTCCTGCTTAGTCCTTCTTATTAGCTGTGGGTCAGTAGGACATGTCCAGACTTTCATTCTTTCAAAGAATCAACACATGAGCAGGGCCTACATTTAGTCTCAGAAGCTGAGGTACAATTATAGATGTGTAAGATGAAAGCACTGCATAGGATTCCTTTTAATTTGGACAAATGTTTGGATTGACATGAGATCAAATGTTTTATTTAGGTTTTGGACATTTAAAAATTCCTTTCAAATGAGGAAATTTTGATGTACAGTTTGAAATGCATTTAGTTTTGAAGTACTGAATGATTTTTTTCTCCTTTTTCAGATATTTTGCTAGTTCTTTCTTCCATTTTTTGTCAAGCTGAACCATCTGATGAATCAAAACACTTTCATAAACTGTTGTGATCATGCGAAGGCTTCTTGTTGCAGACCCCCCCCCCCCCCCCCCCCCCAGATTAAATGCTGAGCAGCAGAATCCCCATTATTCAGACTTGTGGGTTTTATGTTTCTTTCTTCCCTCCCTTCTTCCCTCCTTCCATTGACTCTAGATGTTCTTTTGACAAATTTCTTATTAGCAAACTAAGATATAGTCAAGCCCTAGATTTCCTTAAGGCGCTCCGCCTCTTTTATTTTTCTTTTTGAGTGGGCTGAAATAGCCCTGGGATTCTGGCAAGTTAACACAATTTACTAAAACCTTCTGTCCTGTTTACGTTTAAAATTCTGGATATAATCAAAAGTGTCCAAACATGGAGAGAGATACTACTGCACTTCTGCCTGGGATCAAACCATAAATGCTGATCATACTCTTAGAAAAGCTATTCTCCCCAAACCTGCTGTCCTTTGAAGAAGCTGGACCCTCTGAGGGGCCAAATTTCTGACTGCAGAAAGCGAGTGGAAGTGCCAAGGCAGTACCCTGTGCAGGAGGGGAAGGGCAGCAGTGCATGCTTGTCCCCTGGCCGAGGGTTCCTGCTACAGATGTGTGGGTGGGGATGAGGTATGTGGCAATCGTAGCCTTGACACTTTCAGCCCTGCCTCTCAGCTCCAGTTTTCACCTTCATTTTCCCTTTTGTGAGCCTGGCTGGAGCCCAGCTTGCAGCCGTGCTATGCTCTCCTCCAGCACATTGGAAATCCTCTCTCTCTTCCATCCCTCAGATGACCCAGGAGCATCCTAATTCTCCGTTTTACCACTCCTAAGTCTCTCGATGAGTCCATTTCTCTCCTGCTGGCCTCCAGCTCAGCTCTCTGGCACAACAGGTCCTGATCCTCCTGCCCAGAGATCTCAGCTGCTGCCCTCCAAGCATCTAGTGGAGAGAGGAGCACAGGCTGCTGCACAGGGAACGGCAGCCACTGGATGCTCTCAGACAGGCTTGAAGATACGTGTATTGAAGATGGAAACTTTGGACCTTCTGAAGTGAAATTCTTTTATTCTTGCTACACTCAATATCTTTTCCACTTTGCTTTAAAATTATTAGCTGAAAAAATAGTGACAGATTTTCTGTGGAGATGTTGAAAAACACAGCTTTCATTTTCTTTCCAGCAGAATGCCTAAAAAGACCATTCAAAAATACCTTTCTCATTTTATCTATCAGAACAGTTGAAAACTGGTTGTGCTGACCTATAGTATTCAAGCAGCATTTGATTTCTTTGTCTGAAATGCTTTTTAACCCCCAAAGGGAAAAAAAAAGAAATATAAAAAAAAAAAAAAAAAAAAAAGGAAACAGAAGTAGAGCTATTTAAGGGAGAAGACTGCAGAACATTGAAAACCTTGTTATGCAGATAAAAGGCATTGCTGCTGTGGCGGGTGCAGGCTGAGGACACTAGATGGTCCCTGTGATCCAGTTTTACACTTTAGAGCGATCCATCGTTGACGCAGCAAGTACAATTATGGCATGTCCTTCCAGCCAAGGGGAAAAAAGCAGTGCTGGCCATCGGAAGTTACCACCCAGAACCACATCAAGAAATGCAAAAGTAACCATGATGGTTTTCTCAGCCTTTAAAACTAGAGAGCGACGTGGCACTCTCAGTCTCCCAAACAGAGCAGTACAGTCCCTTGGAAAGTTCCTCAAAAACAATTGGCCAGAAGTTTTTCTCTGAATTTGGATACACCCTGTAATACAGAGTGGTTGTTATACTGAAAAAGAAACCTACATGAAAAAGAGAATATAAAAATAGAGAGGTTTTGAAAGAAATGGTATGTTGGGGTTTTTTCCTCTCTCAGATGAGTAAGTTTGAGGCTGTGCTGCACAAAGTAAGGGTTTATTAAAGGCTTATTAAAGTTCCTCATCTCATTTTTAGACTTAAAGCTCTGAAATTCATGAAACAATCAACTGAGGCTAATTTATTGTGCAAATACTCTTTGGGTCATGCTTTCAAGTCAGATTTATTTGCAGAGGTCCCACTCGAGTTTGAGAATACTTTTTCTGATATCACCAGTTTTTCACCATGTGAGAAGTTAGAAAAGATTGTTATTTTTCAAAGCCACAATGTTCATAATATTTTCCATTCAAAGCTACGCTTCATCTCAGTTGCATTGTATGTTGCAGACACTTTAGATGACTTTAAAGGGTTAACAAGGAATGGGTATCCTAAGTCAACCCTTACTGAAGTTTTCTGGATATACCAAAGTGAGTCCTGTCAAAGCTAAATGGGTCACCATCAAAATTAAAGGAAAAATGTCAGGCAGGAGGAGCCTGGAAAGAGGTGGAAAAGCCTGCTGCCTTGCTACTGGGGAAGCAAAGGAGCCAGGAGCTGTAAATCATACAAGGATCCAGCTGACGTTATCAGTAAAAAAAACATTTGGCTGTGAAAGCAAGTTCCCCCTTAGCTTGCTTGGGAGCGAGGGGACTCAGGGAATGAAGCGAGATACTTTTCTCTCCATGAGTTGTGAGCATTAAGAGCTCTACGCAGGGTGAACGCCGCTGTCAGCCCTGCAGCCTGTCCCTCCCCTGCCTTCCTGCCTCCCTGTCTGCCTGCGTCCCTCCTGCTGAAACCAGCCCCCCCACCATGGACACGCTGGTGCCTCTCCGCCTGGAAAGGAGGAGAACTGGGCACCAGCCATGAGAGCTGGCTCCAAAATTCTGGATTTCCTCGGGTGCAGGCTGCAGCCAACGTGGATGAGTTTGACGCGAGCGCCACGGGCAGAGGAA
Source organism: Falco punctatus (assembly GCF_963210335.1). NCBI lineage: Eukaryota > Metazoa > Chordata > Aves > Falconiformes > Falconidae > Falco > Falco punctatus. Next base: position 77,260,811 of record NC_137583.1, read on the forward strand.
AGCCTCGCCTGGGAAGAGCTGCACCGCTTTGCCACAGCATCCATGGCCTCACTGACAGCACAGTGATCCCAGCTGGAGTGCCTGTCTCACCCAAAAGCTGATGGGTGCCTTCAACAGGACAGGTACCAACGACAGCTGGGATTTCCCTACAAACAAGAGGAAGGTCCCTCTGAACTTGGGAGAGGAGAAATCGCTTTGGTCTGTATTATGTCTCTGCCTCTGGAGAACTGGAAACTGTAAGCCACAGCCTGCCACCCCTTGTATGACCTGTCTTCACAAAAAGCGCAGTCACAGAGAACAACCTACATCTGTGAGATCTTCAGATGATCATTTTGGTCATATTACATACAATGGTTTTTATGTTGCAATCCTGAGACTGTGACCTGTTCTGTTCTCTGCCCATGTCACTTTTCCTCTGATTATTTCTTCTACTGCCTGAAAACCTTCTTTAGCAGAAGACTTCTCTACACACTGCTCATGCCTTCCATCAGCACATTGTCCTCCTTTGCTAATGAGCTGTCTTTAACACCTCCCTTCCCTGAATCATGCCGCCATCATAGTATCCTGCCAAGAGTCATTCTTCACCCTCCAGGTTTGTTGATTTTCCTTCCCCCTGCTGGGTTCCCACACCCTGCCTTGCTCTAGTCCTGATTGCCCTGATATTGAACATCTCTGATTTCTCATCATCGTCCAGAAAACAGGTAGAAGGCCCAGCACTCTGGGTACCCTGGTTGAGAATGGTTTGGTTGCTCTGAAGGTTGTCCTCACTGCATGTTGGGTAGGAGCCTGGGAAGCCTGGGGAGAAGACACTTGTAACTGTATCTCTGATCCAGCACTACTTCGTGCAGGAATTTCAGGTTAGGAGCAGGATGATGAACTACAGCAGAAGCTCAGGTGGTGCATGGCATTTCAGAAAGAATAGGCGAGCCAGACAAGGTGAAACAACAACTGTTAATTATTACAGCTGGCAGGTGTTCACATACTCACAGCAAGTCTTTATCTACACTGAATCTACATTTGGTGTATAAGTGCACCGCTATCTGCAGCTATTTAGGATATACACACGCTATGGTGCAAATAGACTCTTTCACACATGGTTCCTAGGAAAACATAGATGTTTTTATGTGTATGTATAGATATTTTTTTGCCTACCAGGGAAATTGCTAGACTACCATTAAGAACAGAATCAGCATTTGTAGGCTTATTTTTAGAGGTTTTATTCACATACAGTAGAGGATATGCAGTCTCAAAACATCTTCCAGAGGTGTTCAGCTCTGTCTCTCATTCACATACAAGCTCACACCATACACATACAGACACACACAAACATACACCAACACACTTTACACAAAATTCAGATAGCTACATTTTGTGGTAAAGGCTTTACATTTCATCAGACATACCCTCAACTTTTCCTGTAGCTATTAGTTTCTGACACCGTTGTTTCTTCTGATCCACGGGGCTGCTGGACCCTGCTTGCCAGGCCCTGGGAAATGGAGGGAACCAAAACTACTGACTTGGTCCTTCAAGGAGGGGCTCAGGCATCACAGGAAAGGGAGCAACACTCAGCGACTGGAGGAGTTGATTGTAGGAAGAGAGGTACAGGCGAAGCGGTGGAACGAAAGCCAGAGCAAGAGGCATGGGATCCACCCTGGGAAGTGCCTGCCATGAGAGGAGGGGGTGACAGACAGTCCCAGCACGGAGGAAGCACCACGCCTGACAGAAAGACGTTCAGCACCCTTCAGCCTACTTTGCAACAGGCCTGCAAACAGGGGATCAGAGAGATCAGGAAAGGGTGCCACGTACCAGGACTTGCCCCAGGCTTCACAACTTGAGCTTAGATGTAGCCTCCAGCTGTGCACTCCCAGGATGTTACAGCTACTGGTCCCCAGGAGACACATACCTGCATCTCTGTATTGCACTGCCCTGGGTTCAATGGCATTTTCTTTCTGCCATCTCTCATTATTTTACCCGGAGATGAATGTGTGGATGTTCAACAGAAATCTGTTGAATGCTGAAGGGCCTCATGGCTGTGATATTGTAACACTTGCAGAGTGCTGTCCAGCGCCTGAGAGGATCCAGTACGCTACACCATTCAGTTGGTCCAAGCAGATGAACTGCCTTGCAATTACATGTTATATATATAATAAGTGAGTGATATTTAGTAATAAATCAATAAATTACTCCAGGAATCGGCTGATGGGTCTATGTTGAAAATCAACAAAAATTTCACTATACATAAAAATAAATCAATGAAGGCAAAATATTGTTTTCTGATTTGTGGCAAAGGCTCAACTCAAAACTTATTTAAATAATAATATTTTTATTTTGCAGCGGTATGCTGGAGATATCAAAATGTTATATGAATGTGGACCTATTTTTATAGGTTAAGAAAAAATAGGCATGGGAAATTTTAGTGCCCTTTTCTTCAATCTAGGCTGGACAGGCTGTTTTTGCATCTTGACCTGCCCCAAGGCTCATGGCTCTGGATCATTTCACCAGTGTTACCCGTCTGTGGTTTCTTTGACCAGTTTGCTCATTCATGTTCTTCAGCCCTTGCAGGTAAAACTCCAGTGGAGGTCAGCGGGATCTTCTTCTAAGGAAGAACAGCAGTTTCAGTCCTGAACAATAAATGAACTTACATGGTCTCTCTGATTTCCCAAAGCTTGGAAACACTGTTATAAAAATAAATGTAAAAATTTGAAGCAGGGATATTATTAGAAGAGTAAAAAGAAGAGGTTTAGAAAGTAGCCATTCATTCTCTTAGAGTGCCCCTGAAGCACAAATAAAAGTACAAAATGCTAGGCATAATTCAGGATTGATGAAAGCCATTAGGCTTTACAGGGAAGGAGATGGAGACCTCTAAAACCAGTAACTTCCAGTATAGCACAGGCTAGGGTAACTGATTTGATATCTGATGGTATCTGAGTCAGTGTTCCTGTTACCACCAGTTAAGCTCATTAACTAGATGCTGTGTGAGGCCTTAGCACTGTTTTACAGTCAGAGAGAGAGATGAAGACTCCTACAGAGATACTCTGGCTGACTGCCCGGGAGCAGCTCTGTAATGTAGCTGGTCTCCCCCAGTACTGGCCTCTGCATTTTTCCAGCATTTTCTCTTCCCTTCCCTTCCACCACCTACTCTTCTCAGTATGAGTTCTGTTATCTCTATTATGTGCTCTCTTTCTTTCTTGCTTTCCTCAAGCATTTTTTTAATTACAGTCTGCTGCCCAGGGAATTTCATCACGCCCTCCCTCCCCTTTCCTCATAGGAGCCTAAGGTGGATAGGACCTCTTTAAGGGCTGGATCCGTTTGGTATGTGTGTCCCACTTTTCCAGTGGAAAAGGCATCATCCTCTTCATATATAAGTGCTCCCTGAGGTAGCTTACCCCAGCTGCAAAGAGAACTGACCTGGGATAAGGATGGAGGAACAGCTGCAGGAGGATTTGGGAACAGGAAGGTCACCTAATTCCACCAACCATGGCAGGAATCTTTTAGGAAAATCAGGTGGCCCTAAATCCCAAGTTCACTTCACTTTTACAAGTGAATTCTGCTTATTTTAGACCAAAGTGGGTCCCTGATGAAGATGTCCTGTTGGCTATATCTTCCCAGAAAAAACAAAGCAGCCATAGCCAGAGGGCTGAGTGCTTCTGATTTTCACTGCTGCAGGGATATCCTAGAGAGACAGAAAGAATGTGATGCTTTGAAACAACTTTCCTCCCCTCTACCTGCTTTTCCCTTTCTCACAATTTCTGAGAAAATTCTGCTGTTATTTGGTAATCGCTCTTTTTTTTTTTTTTCCCAGAGCCTGATGATACTCCCAGAGTTGCACCGAAAGCCCTCTGTACCTGATAGCACATTATCAATCCTCTCTGTGATACTTGCCAAACCATTACACTGTTCTTCCTTTTTGGCACCTTCTTACATCCCTTAAATATTTCACCAAACATCCTGAAGAAAATCACCCCCATTCCGACAAATCTTCAACAGGCTGGAGGGCTCTGTTGTGCTTCCACACCACACCAATGAACTCCTGGCATAACCCTCTCATCACAGATTCATGCCCCACAGTCATCCACAGTCCACTTCCACTCATACTCTGCTTTTCCAAAAACAATTTCCAAGCACTCTAAGATCCCTATGCACATTACACGCATTTCTCATTTCAGCATGCAGCACACACATTTTTTGGTGTTGACACTGAGCCAAAAGAACAGACAGTAACAATTAAAAATGCTTTTAGTGCAACACAACCACTACATAAAAACTTTCACAGAGATGTGTGTGTGTTTATGATTAAAAGCCAGGCTGATTCCCAAGGCATCTCTCACCTTGGGTAAGCTGAACCATATCAAATTATGTATCAGCTAATCAGCAGGATCTATCAGCAATGGGATATGATCTGAATTTCTCAAAGATACTAAGGGATTACGAACTAAGGAGAAATGTGAAATGATGCTAAGAAAATGTTCCTGCCACACAGTCAAGCTGAAATGATTTGAGGCTGAAGATGTAGGAAATCACTGCAGTTCCAGTGTGGTAAATGCTCATTTGAAGATTCATTCCTTAAATTCTCTCTCTTCCCCTGGTAAATGCAGAACTGTGAGACGAATTGCTAGAGCTGAGATAGCTTTGTGAAAAGGAGAAAAGCTCTGACATCGGACTTGCTTTTCTGCGTCCTTTGCCCTTGCTCTCCTGCACACAGTGTCCACGTAGTCAGTGGGCTGTACACCAAAAAAAAGAGGGAGGGAGGGTGAACAAAGGGAGGAGCCCAAATAGAAGGTTACTGAGCTGCATAATTTTTCTTCACCCTGTTCTAAGGACAATGAAAGAAATTCAGAAAAAGCTGCATGAAGCAGGGCTAACCCCTCTCGGTGGTCCCCACTCCCTTGCAGGCACAGTCCTAGCAGTGGGCCAGCTGCCAGCACCAGTGTGGCCATGGGCTCCCCTGTCCCAGCCCCTGGGAACAAGATAGCCTGGAAACAGGGGGAAAATAGTGGTATGTGTAGCTGGGAAAATAGCTCCAAATTCTGTCTGCAGAGATCTGGCGTCTTTTCTTTCTTCCCCCCGTCACCCTTTTCTGTTTGCTGGATCCCAGTTGATGCCGCCTTCTCAGCCCCTTTGAGCCCTAGAGGAACGTGCTGGCCTGACAGCTCCTGCCTGTGGATTTGTTTCTCACCCAGATTTCTGTCTGGGATAAGGACCATGAGGAGAGTGATGATTTTTCTGTTAATAAAAGAGGAAAAAAGAATGACAGCGTGTTGCTGTTGGGGTGATCTATTTCCACAGACACAGAGCCAGCCCCCTTCTGCTGCATGAAACAAAAATGTCTGAAGAAACGGCGCACACACAGGTGTAGTTTAATGAAAAGCTGCAAAAGGGAAAGGAATTTGTTTCTCCCCCTGCTTCCTCAACCATGTACTCACTTGCAAGTGATTACAGGCTTGCAGCAGAGAGGTGTTTTCATTGGGAAAGGTCCCAGCAGGCTGGTTGGGTGGGCCCTTACCCTTTGAATAAATGCCAAATCCAGCAGTCTAGTAGGGAGGAAAATTTCAAAAAATCTGTCCTGATACAGGCACAAAACACCAAAAAGATGGAGTAAGACATCATGAAGGTAGAATTGACTGGGTCCAGGAGGGAAGCTAGTTGTAACCAAGATTTCTCTCCACTCCCCTCCTCATCTGAAAGCTCCTCTTTTCTATAAAAGTCAAAACTGTTTTGCAGGGGTCTGTTTCTTTTGCATTCAGCAACATTTTTCCCCATAGAAACTGCACAGTGGAGAGTCTGCTAGAGCTCAGAGGGAGCGCATGTGGCATTCGCTCCCTCCGCAATCTGCCTAATGCTATAGCTTGGCTCAAAGCATCCCTTGGCTCTCTGCTGTGTGCCTCTTGCTAGGGAACGGTGAAAAGAAAATATGAGTGGCTAAGTGAGCAGCAGCTGGGGAGTCTTGGAAGGAAAAGACTGACCACATATTCAAAATGTGGTAAACTGCAATAATTAGCAGCAAAATTATTTGTAATTTATTGTTCTACTCTGATTCTAGACATTCTCACATCACAGGAAATGTTCTGGACCATCAACTGACCTGCTTCTGGTGCAGTCATTATTTCAGCCTTGAACAGTTTATTTAGACTACATGGCTATCCTGCGTCTTGCCTAGTCAATTAATTTTGGATGGACAAGAAACCAGTTCACAATTCTTCCTATGAAGGTTCAGTGTTTGCTATCAAAGATGCATTTCTTTTCCTAACATCCTTAAATACAGTCACCTGTGGAAAAGGGACTGTTCCATAGTCTATTCAGTAGAGGCCAGCACAAAGCAGCCGTACACCCACATAATTATAGGTGAGGGCACATGTATTTATAGGACTATGCAAATACCTAGGACACATTCTCATAAAAATTGCATTTCTCGGTTGTTTGTTCTTAGAACTTGAGACAAAGGTCATTCTGACTGAGACTACATACTTTTTGGAATATGAGCCAAAATAAAAAAAGATAAATAATTGTCATACAAAATCTGCAAGTAAAGTTCAAGGATGGCATGTTAAGTTGTATGTCCCTATAACCAGAGTCAAGGGCCTTGAAGGAAAAATCAGTTCTTACTGTAGTTTCATGGCATTGAACTAAGAAGTAGCCATTTAGAATAGGGTAGAAGTAGGAGCATGAAGCAGAGCTATTGCACTTTTTTACACCTTTTCTGGATTCCTACTAATTTTAGTTTCTTTCTACCAGAGAAGCTGGAGAATACATTGCTCCTGAAGTCTGCTTCAATTAGATTCAGCTGCTTTATTTCTATCTCTTTTGCTTTTCATCTATTATTCTTGTTCTTAAAGGTCACATAAAACCTTCAACCTTTAATGATATTTTAAGTATTTGAAGTATTCTCCATATATAGAGTGAAAATTGAAAGACAGCCCTACTGAGCACCTGTCTTTTTAATGTTGATAAAAGGAGTGAGTGTGCCCTCCTTCCTATTATTTGTCACTAATTACCTGCTTTTTAAATGATGAAAGGAAACTCTGGTCTCGCTGCAGAAGTTGCACAACACAGGTATAAATCCTTGGCTTAGACTTAGCGGGTTCACATGAGTTACGTACTGTATTGCCTGCTGAGAAATAAAAAAATAGGAACTCCGTAAGGCTTCTGGCAAACCGCCTTCAAGACTGCTATGATGCAGGTGCTGCATACACATGAATCGTCCCACCTCGCTGCAGGAATGAAGCAATGTGTTTATGAAGGTGGGTGAAACAGGCCCCTTACCCAAACACGGAAGAAAAATTTGAACGAGAGGAAGCTCCCCACTACTGCTGTTTTTTTGGTGAGTCTAATTGCTATGCTTTGCATTGCGGTCCAGCGAGATCTGAGCAGACTGCCCAGCGTCTATTTGGAATTCCCACTCTATCATTTAGAAGAACTTTATTTGTCATGCCGGGGCTGAGGCTTGAACTCCTCTGGTTGATCCTAAATATCTGTTGTTACTGACAGCCACGTCTCTTCTCTTACCTCAGCTTGCATTTTTTAATTTCAGATAATTCCCTGTCATCTTCAACCCACAGATCATTGCCTTGTTTCAGCAAAGCACTTGAGAAGTATTTTCCATGTAGGTCTGTTTGCATTAGACAAAAGTCACATCTCTAAATTAGATGTTTGATTTTGCAGCGAGCTTTTCTTTAGAAGCACTGCAGTAACTTCTATACTAAACAGTCTACACAAGGCTAGCGCTGAAGACAGCCAGTTCTGGAACTACTATAGTAAGCACTGATATGCACGATGAATGCATATAAAACAGGAGAGGAACGATCCTCTCAGGGTAAAATTGAAGTGTTTTTAAAGCTGTGAAATATGAAGTTATTGCCTGGGTTTTCAAACTGTTCCTTTGTGACAGACCAAACTTACATTACAGCAAAGTAAGTTATTTTGGCAGCATTTCACTTTCTACATTTCTGCCAATAGCTGAATTTAATTACTGTTGCATTTATGGAAATACTTACCTAACTGAAGGAGCTACATATGAATTTCATCAGTTTCATGTAAAATGAAGCAAATGCAAAGACGCTGGCCTGTAGAGAGAATGCGAAGTTTAAAACAGAGAGATTTGCATAATTGCCTCTAGGTCTCATTTCTTTCCCTTTCTGGTTCAAAAGAATTTTAGCGTGCCTGAAAAATGCAAGACTGTGGCTGGGGAAGATGAACTCCTCTGTATCTGCAGTGAAGTCAGCGGTCCCTCCCATGCTGTAAGTGAAGTCACTCTGGGAGAAAAAGGGGTTGAGGTTTTCAAAAGGAACAAGGGTGAATTGCACCTCCACTTGCAGTGCCTCTTGGCTGTAGTTTGTGCAAGGAGCGCTAAGAGGAAGCGTCTTGCTCATTCATCCTTAATCCAAATGCAGTTGCATCATCTCATTTCCCCTCCCTTCGGAAGGTGGAACAGCTTGTGCAGAGCCCCACAGCCACAGTTCTACCACCTAAAAGAGAGGCTCCTTGCAAGCTTCTTTCTGTTAAGGTCATATGTTTCTTTCTGTTAAGGTCATATTTTTGTCGACTCCTTTTTGTTCTCTGCTCATCTGGCATAACTCCACAGCATGAAAGCACATGCCCCAGCAGCACCATGCTTTGGGGGAACAGCAGTCCTTGCCTTTCTATAATACAGTCAATTATAGCTGTTCATGGAAGACCACTGCACAATGAAATGTACTGCAGTACAGAACCCCCCTGGTCTGAAATCTACAGGAAAATTGACATGGAAGATATATTCATGTGATGGCCTAAAAAGTGTCTAATTGCACAAAGCTTACAGGCCTTCCAAACCTGTGTTCTCAGTCTGTCTCACAGCTGAGTCTCTGCCTTTTTATTAGACTCCAAATTTCTCCTGTGCTTGACCCATACAGTGACACAGTTACCTCCAGGGAAGGGAACAAGGTGAACAGAAGCAGTTTTATTACATTTAATTTCATTTGTAGTATTAGTGCTCCAACCAATAGCTACTTGATGAAGAAAATCCTAATGAAGATGCATTTGTGGATTTAGGGCAGGACAGATGGTACTCCCTTGTCATTTAAAACTTCAGTGGAACTAAGGCAGGCTGATAACACAGTTAAAAATATGATTTGCATTGGTGGCTTGAGTTAAATTTATAATGGACCATTTATCCTAGGTAGTGAGTCAATAGAAACAGTGAAGTCCTAATATCTTGACATTGATTTTAGCTGGATTTAAATCAGACCTCTAAGCCAGGACTGCAATTCATACTGGAGTGCAGCTCAGTCACTCTGCATGAAGCCTGGCAAATATTAGAGTCCTTGAAGCAGTAGAAATATCATTTTTGGTGTAATTCTACTATCACTTCTTTCTGTGAGAACTTACTTAAAATGTGTGACTGAACTAGTAGAAGAAAATCACTGAGCACTAATATCAATAGATGTGAAAGTGCTTTACAGCAGCAAAAGTTTAACAAAAAGATTAACAAAAAGGCTTTTGGCACCTTTAGGAAAAGTAGTGGAACTTAATCTACTGTATATCTGGGAGCTATTACACACAAAAACACCCACAGAAGCAGCAGAGAAAAGAAAAGGTTAATTATTCTGGTAGTGAGATGGTATAGCAAAATATACAGGATTGGACTGTAAATGATGATACTATAATGGAAACGTAATAATAAAACATTTTGACTGGTAGGCACTAAAATATGATCTCCAATGTAAATTTCTTGATAACTTAGAATATTTAAGATGATGCACAGGTGACAAGTTGGCAAGCAAGTTCTCTTTTCTCAGCTTCCAGAGATAGGAATTAAAATATTTCCCACCTTATAAGAGTGAACAAATTCTTCTGTTGTCAGAAAGACTGCAGGTAACAGTATATGTATACATTTCAATGTGGTTGAACTTTAATGTGTGAAGCTTTTCCAACTGTTCACTAAAGAACTTCTCAGATCACTATTGCCACCTTAAACACAATCTACTGGTGACTATCATTAGGAATTTCTCTCTAAGGTTCATTAACAAAAAATCAACTGCTTTCATTTAGATAAATCATTAAGTAGCACAATAAAAGTGTTATTTTAACTAAGGATGCAGAGGACAGTGTTTTGGGCACACAAAAAAAGCCATCCTTCCAATCATGTACATATATATATATATATATATATATATAAGGAAGATGAACATCAGAGAGTAGACTTGCTCTTTAACCCTGTAAATGATGTTGGAACATGGAAAAAAAAAAAGGATTTAAATGACTTATTAATAAGTTTAAACTGGAAATTATCATGCTTATAACCATCAGACCAATTAAGTTCAACATTCTGCATATTTTGGAGCCACAGCTACAGCTCCCCCTTTCCTAAACAGATGGAAACAAAGGCATAACAGAAGCATCCTCTGTCTTGCAGTAATGGCCACTGAAGAAATCGATAGCAAGTACCATGGGACGGGTCACATTTAGAGATAAGGAAGGTTAAGTGAAGCTGTAAAGCTGTCAGACCAAACTCACTTCACTTGTGTGCTAAGCATGAATCATCCATAAGAACTATCAAAGGGGTTCATCAACCCCCATTTCTAGAAACTAGAAAAATACTCTCCCTTTTAGTGGACAGGCATGTAAGATACTCCCTCTTGAAAGGTGTCTTTTCAGGTACTAAATTCATGTGTACATATTTGACTTTGAAAAGTCTCAAGTTAGGTGAGTTGAACTCTGTCCTATGTGTTATGGTGGCCCCATCTTGATCTGAAGAAAGTATTAAAAAAAGATGTAGCCCAAATTTTAATTTTTGAATGAATGGAATACTTGTGGATCTCACATTCTTTTCCACTAGCTTTCAAATGTTTCATGAAATCCCACACTGAGGGTAGGCCGTTGCTTATCCTGGCTTGTTAACATGCCACCTTCATCTTCTTTTCTGTTAAGCAGGTGTGAGCTGAGAAGACCTTTCTTCAGCAGCACATATTCAACGTCAGAAAACTGGAGCACACTCCCTTCAACTTTGTGCGACCAGGAAAAAAATCCCCAGGTTTAAATATGGAGACTTGAGTGACATGTCAGTTTTCTCTGGAGACCTCACTGAAAACAATGCTCAAAAATTATTTTCAACATTGCTTTAAAGAAGAGAGAGGGGGCAGGGGGAGAGTGTGAGTTTTGGGCGGAAAGGACTGAGACAGCTGCTGGACTGGTTTCAGGCTGGCAGTACAGCAGCATAACTAAAACCAGAAGTTGCAGGATCCGGGGAAGGCAAAATGTGCAAGAAAAAAAAAAAAAAAGAAAACACTCTGAGAGCAGGGAAGGCCTTGCATTTATTACCCAGGTGTGTTTTATCATATATCGCTTGGCAACATTGGAATTCACAGTGTAAGTGTAGGGAAAATGTTTTCACCATAGAGTTTTGCTTTCCCAGGAATGGCAAAGGATTTTATAGACGTCACAGTTATTACCATTCTGGTTCCTAAAATAACTGATGAATAGCCCACTGAAATGTAAAAGGTCCCTCAAAGTAGAGAGCTACTGATGTGTCATCATTTTGACAGGAATTTCCTTATGCAGAGGAGATGTAATGCCCCTTCACCAGGGTGGCATCAGGCTGCTGCCAGTCCCACCACACAAGGTAGCAAAGCATGCTCAAGTCCTACAAGGGAAAGGAAAAGCCTACCTTTTGAGAGTCACAAAACCCCCTACTTTATTTCACAACAGAATTTAAAGAAGGCCACCAGGTTGCCTAGTGCCATCTGGACCCATCCAGTGACTCCAAAGTCTTAACAGCGTTGCAGGAAAGGGCTTCATCTCACGTGACTGCAGTGTACCATTAGTCACTTACTCTTTATTTACAGAAAAAAAATTAAGTGGTAGTATAGACAAGTTCACACCCTTCTTCTTGGGCGCTCTTAATTTTTAAAATTTAAACTGGTGAATGAAAAATTGTGTTGCTTTATTGGTGTGAAAATATCAGCCATCTATTTATTCTTAGAAACAACAACTATTAATGGGGCATGAGTTAACAAGAATGAGCCTAAAAAATATTAATATTGAGGAAGCTGCAGAATAAAACTTCAAGCTTTGCAAAGTGTTCACAGGATTCAGTTACACAAGTGTGACTTGTCAGTCTCCTAAGGCATTACAGGTGGTCTTGCCCGAAATGTGAACATTCCTAAAAAATCTCATGACAATCAGGTGGGATGGAAGGAATTCAGGGTATCTTTGATAGTTCTTTCTCCTTGTTCTCTTCAGTGTTTCTACCCTTCCTATGAAACAAGGTTTATAGGGGAGTTAATATCTTTTATTAGGCCAGGCAATGGAGCTAGAAAATGATGGGAACTTTTGCAGCATTAATCCCCTTTCAAAACTGAACTAAGGCAGTAAATACCAGGACAAATACAGGCTGAGAAATGTAACTTAATTAAGCAATTTGAGGAAAGAGGGATAACTGGTACCTGTGGAGGAAGAGGGATGTTAGCAGGGGAAGAACTAATGGTCTTTTACCTATATGGAGCACAGGGAGCGGAAAGGAACAGATAATTATGGATCAGTGAGGAGTTAAATACATGTGGAGGATAAGAGAAATTATAACATGCTTCAAAATCAGTATCTCTACTGAGTCCTTGAATATGACAGACAGCAGCATTATGTATGGTAGTTCCAAGGCTTGTCTTTCAAGGAGATTTTTGTAAACGTCCCCATCAGTCCCTCTCAATGATCGGAACTGACAGATCAAAGATAGAGAACCTATTTTTTGGAAAATATTGTCCCACTGGCTGCTGGGTATTCCTTTTCTTAGTTCTCTGAGTGGGTTCATGCTGTTTAGTGTACAGCAATTGCTTGGTGTCCAGGACAATGTCCTATAAGGTCATTTAGGGCCCTACACAGAGTACATGACTCTCTAAGGAACTGTATGTGTTTCAGCCATGGATTTGCCATCAAATACATTTCATGTGTGCCATGTGTGTCATATTTCCATTTGTTACTGGCACAGAGCCACAAAACTCCTCTGCTTTGCAGCACTGGGGTATGGTAGATGCACAGCCGTGCTTCCACCACTCTTTACTGCAGTCTGACAAAGGAAGGAAGTAAATCCACACAGCAGGATGCTCACAATTCAGTTCAAAACTCATGAATGCTTGTCAGCAAAATCCAACAGTGTCCATATTTCTCTTTGAGGTGGATTAGTGAGGCGATTTTCCCAGCCAGCAACAGCAAGCTCCCGGCCATGTTCCAAACCTAATGTTCTTTAAATGTGCTCCACTAGGTCAGCACACCCATTTGCCCATGGGGATGAGAGAAGGTGTGATCTACATGGATCTATAGGCTAAGCTTAAATGTCTTGGAGTACATTAAGTACAAAAGATCACTCCTTTCATCACAGATCTACAACAGTACATCTGTTATAGTAGGTACCTTCAAGAAATGGTCCCTAAACAAAATTCCTTTCTTCACACTTCTGTTGATTTAGAATATATATGTAGTTTGTCTTATTTTGGCCAATACTGAAAATCAATTGGTGTTTGGAAAGATATTAATATTTTAAATCTACTTTGTAAAAGAAATCAGTTTGTTTAAAAGGCAAAAAAATGCTGGAACCATCTCAGCTAATACGGCAACCTGTTGGTGTTCCTCTCTTTCTCTCCCTGTTTCTACAGTTTTTGCTGAAGGAACTCTCCTGTACATTTTCCTTCTCTGACATTCTGGGATGTATTTCCTGGTCTGATGTTCTGGGATGAACACTATGAACATTTTTTTTTTTTTTTAATTTTGTCAGCTATCACATTCACTTTACAGTCTTTCCAATGTTTAGACAATTTCAAAGCCTCTGACATAGTCCTGTCATAGTTGATACTTTGATTCAGAGTGATTATGTAGTGATATCATGCTGCAATGCAATGTCAAAATACCACCCCCAGATGACTGACTAAATCTCCTTTCTCTATTATAGCAGGATGCCTACTTCAGATACAAATTCCTTTGTTGTTGACATCTGCCTTTAGAGAAATGAATTCTATCCTGGAACTTCCAAATCAGCAAATGTGCTGAGTATATATAGGAAAACACAGGATAGGAAGGGATCGTCAGGTTCAATGAGTCCTGTTGCCAAAACATAAATTACAGTGCAATAGATGTCTATTTCAGGAACAGCTGCAAAACACCCGCTCAACATGACCCTGCTAAGGAAAGCATGTCCTACTGAATTTTCAGGTTTTTTGGCTGCATTATCTCTGCAGAAATTATCTTGCAGTATTTCAAAAGCAATATTGCTGACAAGTATATATGTGACAGTCTTAAAAATAAATTCAACTATTCAGGTTTTTTCATTGATGAAAACCACTTTTTATACACCTTGTAAGATTCAAATGGCAGTTGCACCTGCATTGTAATTCTGTTATACCAACTATGGTACTGAAAAAAGACTTTACAGTGTTTTGAGATTTTTTTGTTGCAACCTAGTTGGATCCATCTTCAGCAGCTTCTTCTTGTGTTGCATGGAGCTTCAAAAAAGCTGCAGATCTCCGTAAATCTTGCGGTAATAACATGTTGCAGGTAATTGTTGGTGTCTTGGAATGCATTTGCCTCTGCTTCAAGCCATAATTAAAGGAATCACATATACTTTGGAACAGTCTTTGGAAATCTGAAAATAGGAGTTTAATTTACAAATGTTAGGGTGGAATAGGAAAAGAGTAAGCCAAAATCAGCACACTACCATGTTCATTTGCAATACTCCGAACAAGGCATCCCTTTTGTTTTAGCCACCAAGATTGTCCGAGGCATCTTGTATATATATTGTGTAGTGAGAACAGCAGGTCCTCTTCGAAAAAAGCAGAGTAAATTTATTATCAAGACAGGAAGATACCGCTTGAAACTAAATGAGAGGCTACCTTCAAAGAGAGAATATTGCCATAGGGAAAACAAATTATTAGAGACAAGGCCTCTTCTTACACGTGTTCATCAGTGTTGCTCACCGACTAGGTGCTCAAGTCCACATTTAACACCAGGCTCTGGGGGCGTTTTGTTTTAAACAGACACCTTCAGGGCTGTGAGAGGATTATGTGAAAGGGTAAGGTTTATGTTGTGCTTTCTGCACCTATGTCTCCTTTATATTAGGTGGCTGACTTTTGGACAGAAAAGTCTCAAAACTTTGTTAACAGACCCTTGGCTAAACCCAGGTTATAGTTTATCAGGTGTACTTATTTTTATCGAACTGCTCCTGTAGTTTTGCCAGCAAGGATTACTCCAGGATGTAGTCCTGATATGATCAGTAAGGTAAGTCTCAGCAAAGATTCTTTGGAGAGTCTAATTGCCTACATTAATTACACTGAAATGAGTTCCTGTCCCGCTAGCCGCTCAGTTACCAACATGACCTCAGAAGTACACGCCACAATTTTCTTTAGCAGAAAAAAAAAGAAATCTTTTTGCTCTTTTTCCGAAGTTGTTAAGATATGCTCTATGACTATTTCCCCCTTACTAAGTGCTGGGTTATATTCAGTTCAGAGAAAATGTTGGCAACAGTCAGTTTTACAGGATGGTCTCTGCAGACCTGGGAAGGTTCAGTATGAGATTAGGTGTCATGACAAGGCAGGAACAGAAATACAAATGGTGCAAATAGCCTGGATTGTATTAATTTGGACATTTTTTTTTTAAGTTTTAGTGTCAACATGAAATTGTTCTGAATTCTCAGTAAATAAAATTTTAACTTTCTTAATGAAGAACGAAGCAAAGTACTTACCTAGATTTTTATTTACAAATAACTCCTCTCTCTCTCTTTTGTCTTTCACCTCTTTCTCACTGTTTAGCAGCCCATTTCTTCCTTCCCCCTGCTCTCTTTCATTTATATAGTTGGAGGACATTTTAGCTTTTTTGGGGGGGTCTATCTCATTTTGTCTTTGCCCTCCCACTCCACTGCTCTCAGGACTTTGAGGTCATCTTTGAGGTTCAAATCAGGAGCCCTGTGACACCATGATTTCTGCAGATCTCTGCCTTGCAGTTTTAAATAAAGTCCTTTAACTTAAAGATTCTTCAGAAATCTCTCAGGGTCCCCTCCCTGCCACCACCCCAGTTCATTCAGTATATAGAAGCCCAAGTATTCATTTTTGTCCATCCCACTTCCCTTCACCTTCTTTACAGGATAAATGTTTCTTTTTGCATAACTTTGATATAATTAATTTTCATTTTAATTATCTACACAGTCTCTTACCAGTAACTAGGATGAAATATCCCCTCATCCATCAAGCATCTTCTCTCATACTATAAGAATCTCTCCCAACATCTTTCTGTAAAAACATTTTTGCTCAGAAATTTAGGGGGCTCTTTGTAATAGAAACATGCACAGAAAAAGAAAATTTCTATCACTTTGTCTCAACATCTTGCTTTTCCCTTATTTCCTTATTTCCTATTCCCTGAGACAGGAGACAAGATTAATGGCTGAGCACTGGCTGGTTCCCAGATCTCCCATTTCCTTCTAAAAAGGGATGATTTAACAGAGACAACCAAGAATTTGGGGTGTTGACTTCCAACACCTAAGTCTTTGTTTTGACCCTGAGCAAGAATTTGAGTCTGTGTATCCCACATCACAGCTCAATGTCCAACTCCACAGGATTATTTTGGAGCATGCATCTATTCTTGTAGCATCTTCTTCCCTTTCTCCCTCCCACTTTTGCCCTGCACATTTTGAAGGGTAATTTCTAGAGTTCTTCAGTGACATTGAAAGAGAGAAATAATGACTCGCCTTGTCAAACATCCTTACTTCACAGGCCTGAAAATTCAAATCCCCTGATTCTTCAGGACTGAAAAAACAGTCCCCACACTCAGCCGTGCCTCATTCCTGACATGAAAATCTCATCTCTGAAAAAAAGTGGGTAACCTAGGGCAATCCATTCCTGAAATGGTGACAGGACTGCTGGTTCGGTTGGCAAATGGCCATTGTTGCTTGTGGCTTTCATGTCTGTCCCAGAGGAACTGCATAACTTTGCTCAAATGTAGAAATCTGTGTAATCATTTGCTTATATGATTACCAATACCTGATTACAAAGGTTGGGATGATCCCATCAAGGTAATTCACATGAAGCTGTTTGCAAGATGTTTTTTACTTATTCAGAACATATTCCATTTCCTTTGGAAAAGCATGAAGAATGGGGGAATAAATAAGCATTATGCTAATAAGCTTATTGGGCCTACCATTTACATTAATTACATGTTTGCCCTGCCTCCTTTGGGTGTGCTGACAGAAATACATGACTTTCACAGGGAATTTTGCCTCTATAGGGAGCAACAGATGTTATGTGAGAAGCAGGACTGGAAAAGAAAGTCAGATTAAAGAAAACCTCTACAGTTACAAACTAGCAAAATGGGAAAGGCTTATGGTTTTCTCCTAAGATTCAGGAGCTCTGACATCTCCACACGCACCTCAGGGTGCAGCTCTCTTACATCAGTGTCTGGAAAACCTTGCATTTTCATCCGTTATATTCAAAAGATGATGAATGCTGCTGCTCTTGGAGATTTTATCAAAGAACTGAAAACAGGTATTCCTAATCATTCTTTGGAAAACTGCTCTTATCAGAATAATGAGAGTTAATGACTGTTTACTTCTGATTCTCTTTGTCTTGGAAGGGTTACCTCCTTCACCAGTTTCTGACTGCAGTTCTGACCTTGGCGATTTGTCTCCCGTGGGTAAACAAAATTGTATAGCTGTGAGAGAAAATGAATCCAGGACTCCACAGCATGCATACGTGAACTCAAAGCAAGTCTCATTTCTCTCCTGCTTGCTTTGGCGTCACTGTATTACAATCCTCTAGGAGTCTGTATGGAATGAATGCTTTCTATTCCTAGTTCCTCAGTGGTTTCTGCAGGCTATTATTAGGGCATGCAGAAATTCATCTTGCCTTGCACCTTTCTGAAGCCTCTGGGTTCCACCTTTTGTGATCCCCACTTTCAGTCACACAAAGATTTTTCTCCTTGCATCCTTACTTTGCTGCAGGTCTTTTATGTGAAATAAATAAATAATAATTTTATCTGAAATAAATAAAAAAAAGGACCAAAAATGCTGCCCCTGTTCATAGCTTAACCTCGTCTCCGTCTGAGGGGTTAATGGTTCATGCTCTACTCATGTAAGTAGCTTTACTGATTTCAGTGGAGCTACTCATGAAAGAGAGGAGTCCGATACTCTGCCATGTAGAAAGACATCTGCAGTCAGTCCCATGTGGTCAGTCAATTAATTTTCTTCCCCATGTTTTCAGGCCTCTCATGCTGCTGTACCTCTCATGTCCCTTCCCATTTGGGTTCTTTCACTTGTTTTGTGCTCTTTGTTAGCAAATTTAGAGAAATGTAATAGAAACAGGCTCTTATAAACCCTTTTCCCAGTGCTATTGCAGGCTGTGTTTATTTTTCTGCTGCACCTGCACCTGGCCTCAAGCAAAATCTCTTCAGACCCAGATGTTCAATTTTTAATGGTGCTCAGGGCAGGAAGCAATACTTTGACAGCTGACCCTTTGGTCCCATCACCGTTTCTGGATAAATTGAGAACTGCCAAACAAAAAAGAAAGCATTAGGGGAGGAAAATGAGACAATACCATAAGCAGTTCCAAAATTCAAATAAGAAAGGAAGTTGGGGATTGTTAAGTGGAAAGAATTGATTGAGGTATACATCTTAAGCTAAATATATACATATATGGAGATCTCAAGGCCAAAACAATACAAAGGCTAATCCCTGTTAGCAACACTTTAGTGACTTAAGGCAGCAGGAGGCAGAAAACTATTTGTTTCTCTAACAGAAATGCCAGGCAAAATCCCTCTATATAGATTTTTCCATAGTCCTTGAGGAGACAAAGGGTGAACAGTAAGTGCAAAGAGCCATGGAAAATAGTCACCTGTGCTCAGGCAATGCTCACGTCTCCGCTCTGTGCACTCATACAGGTTGCCGAGGGCACAAGGTAAGGCAGAGGCTGCTGGCTTGGCTGCTGCCCACAGCCCCCTTCCCTTCTTCACTTTCTAGGGCTCCTGCCAGGTGAAATGGCAGAAATGGGACAACTACATATCATCTCCTATTTTCTAGTATATAGCTTTATGATGCTATAGGGTCCAGAGAAATTAATTAATCCATAAGAAGCATAAAACTGTGCTGGGGACTAACAGATAAATTTTAGTTAGAGAGCTAGACCTGTATTTATTTGATCATAATTGAAGTTCTGCAATCATTTCAGGCAGCATATGCTTTAGAGGTACAGAGCTTTCATAGCTATAGCAGTTCTATTCCACACGTGCAACGCTTAATTTTGTGTAAGCCTTATCCAAGTGTTAATTAAGGAAGCCTCACAATACCTTTGTGTTTAGCTAGATGCTTGCCTGACCACAGACACTTGCAGAATGAGGGACTGAATGCCTGGCCAAGTCCACAGGGTACTCCAGTGGCAGAACACAACCATTACTGACACCAGTCAATGTACCGGTCATTCCAATTTTTTACTGGTTTTTATCCTTTAGACCCAAAAGCACTGAAAAAACTGCACAAATGTCACCTCTCTTTTTACAAACAAAGAAAGGGGAGCACTGCAGGCCTGCAAGCAAAGCATCCCCAGCAGTGGAATGCAGCACTAACACCGTGTATGGAAACATAAAGTGAAAGACCACTTCTATATGGTCTTTGCAGGTACCAGGAACAATGTCTATGAATTCAGTAAAGTCACTGTCAGTAAACTGTTTGTGGTGGTGAAATGTGATCAATGGATATTTCTGTATAATGTCATTTCTCTTTAAAATCAGTTGAGAAAAGTGATTCTAACTTTACAGTAGGTTAGATTTCCTGCTAGACAGTTAAAGATGGTATGAAAAAAACTTGGTCTTTAGCAGAATAGTAAAGGATGAATTTTTCAGACATTTGCATCACCAGATATGCTAATCAGAAGGAGGTCCTATGAGGGGTTTAGGGGTAGTTAGGAAAGGAGGACCCTGGCATTATCTAGCTGGCCATAATTGCTGCATTTAAGGAATACATTGGCAGGAGCTACTGGGAGGAGACTGTAACCACCTGTCCCACAGTTCTGATGGCTGCAGGAGGAAAATGGCTACCCACAGACAAACAGATCTGTCGGGGGAAGAAGCTGGAAAAAGAAGCTGGAAAAAGATAGATCTTAATTCATAATATGATTCTTCTAATCCTCTACAGCGACTTGCCTTTAATGCGAAACTATAGCTCTGTATTTTACGATGTCAGTATTATGTTCTTACTGTTGTTTTTTGAGGTAAGAAAGAAGCTAGAATTTTCCAGTGATTACTTTGGGGGCGGGGAGGGGGAAGGCAGAGCAAAAGTAAAGCTATTTGAACTCTAAAATAGTGCAGGGAGCTGCATTGGGAGGCACTACAGAAAAGATGATTGGAATTGCCTTCAGGAGGGAAATGGAGGGAGAACTTTGTTGCTTGCATATTCATAAGACTTAAAAAGTAGGGGGTTTTGATTGGCTTTAAAGTTGAGTTTGATTGGCTTAGAAACTGTAAAGGGGAAAAAAAAGTAGAAATTCCATCCTGCTTTAATCACTGCCCACTCCAAGCTTCCTTAATGACTTCCAGATGCATTCTTTTTATGTTTTGGCACAGTTTCCAGACAACTTTTGGGCCTGTTAACACACACACACACACACACACACACACATGGAAAAAAGAAAAAAACTTACTCTGCCCTCCTCTCTCTTCTAACAGAAAACAGATTTCACTCTGGTTATATAAATGTACGATGAGCTGGAGAAACAAAATGCCTGTTCCTGTCTCTTTTCAGCCTCCAGGAAACCTTCTGATATAAAGTGAAGGGAAAATATTCTCTTAAATTCCTTGTAGGGAAAGAGGTGAAAGCAGATTCCATAGAATCTATTGATATTATATAAAATAGCATGAAGTTGAATATAAACCAAAAAACCACTTACCCTACAAACCTAACACTCTCCACCACAAAATTATTTTCATGCTGCTGTCTGTGTCACTGGCCTGTTGAGCCATCTACAGTAAATCACCTTGCCTCTTAATGCCTCAGTTTCCCACTGTGTGAAATGGAGATGGTGGGGCTCAGCCATAGTATAAAAAACTCTTATGACCGTCAGATGAAAAGCACTTTGCAAGGTAGGGTCAAGACAGCTTCTGACTCACTTAGGGGACGACAGAAGAATCATGATGTGTTTGCTAAGCTGCAGAAGCAAAAACTGCAATGGTGCATTTGATACCCATGCAAGGCTGCCATGTATTTCTTTATATTTGTAAGGTACTCTATTCCCTTTTAAACAAAGTCACATATTAGCGCTAAGAACTACTGTCTTTGAAAGCCAGCAAGCCACCGAGACCTGCCACTTCCTTAGGTACCTCTCCACCTCCCTACCTTTTCATAAGATAAAACTCAAATTGATCCAGGCTGTATTTATTCTATATCTTTTGAGGGAACCCAAACATTCCTTTTTTCCAGCCTTCTCATCCATGACAAGGGGAGAAGATGTTGTTACACTCTGTGAAGATGCCCTTACATAAGTCCTTGACTTCTTCAAGAAGCCCGGCTTTCAGGTGCTGGCACCTTCTGCACCAGCAGAAGTTCAGTGGCTACCGCCTGGCCAAAACCCCATGGAGTTTCTGATTACATAGTAAAGATGCTGAACTACCTTTGCCTTAAACATATGCAGGTTGCAACTCTTTCCACCCTAGCCCAGCCTGTGCCCCACATCTGTCCCTTCATATTGCTCCCAGAAATATTCCTGGTGGTGAAATTTTGCTTATGAGTGACAAGCTGGTACTACCACGCACCAGGAAGAATCACTACTAGGAAACGTAACACACACATGAATTGGCTGCTTCACAGTCTTCCATCAATGATGGTTTTCTACCATCATGCCATGGGCTGAGCATATAATTGGCATGGGCAGATGAGAGAAAGGGTACAAGGCCTGCTGGTATAGCTCTGCGAGCTTACAAACTGCTCATCAGCATCTGGGTTTCCCTAGCCTTGAGGTATCTATGTGATCCAGTCATGGTATGGAGACTCCTACATTAGAACTAGTTACCTTGACTCCCTCATAATATATGGAGAAATAACCATCATCACTGCAGTCAAAGGCAAAATTAATTATGTCCTAATAAAAGCAGAAAATAAAGGGCAGTCAAATGCAAACAGTTATGTCTTATGTGCCTGAAATTACATGAGATGGTTCTATCCATAAGGTCTGGTGGGATCACAGTTACCTATAACATGAATTCAATTGTACATCAAAAAAAAAAAGAATTTTGCCATTTATTTCACTCTGAACCAGAAAAAGAAGAAAATGCAAATTATGGCCATGGAAAAGACATTGGTTCTTCTTGCTATCACAATGCTAACATTTCTGGCCATTAAATTAAACAGGTTTTATTGTTTTACTCATAGCTGTCTAACCGAGTATCCCAAGTAGACAGTTGCCTTGCCAAGAAAGAAAGAGAAATGTGATCTGGTAGTGTGAATGCATAACAGGCAGGCCTTGCTGAAAGTTCCTAAGGAGGTCAGCTCCCATTTTCTTAGGTCACCTGGAAGATTTCCGCTAAGAAGGCATCAAGCTTCAACTGCAGATATGTACAGATAGGTAGGTATTCTGGAGGAAGGCACCATGGCAGATAACTAATGGCAAGTATAACACTGTTGTCCTCCATCATTTTGTGTGAGTGGGTCCTTGCTTGGAGTAGCAAAGTAGATTTCACTTTGTCCAAAAAAGATCATAGAATTATAGAATAGTTTGGCTCAGAACCCCCCCTGCAACGAGCAGGGACATCTTCAATTAGATCAGGTTGCTCAGAGCCCCATCCAGCCTGGCACTGAATGTTCCCAGGGATGGGGCAACTAGCACTTCTGGGCAACCTGTTCCAGTGTTTTACCACCCTCATTGTAAAAAATGTCTTCCTTATATTTAGTCTGAACTTACTCTCCTTTAGTGTAGAACCATTACCCCTGTCCTATCCCTACAGGCTCTACTAAAAAGTCTGTCCCCATCTTGCTTACAAGCCCCCTTTAAGTACTGACAGGCTGCAGTAAGGTGTCCCCAGGGCCTTCTCCTCTCCAGGCTGAACAACCCCAACTCTCTCAGCCTGTCCTCACAGGAGAGATGCTCCATCTCTCGGATCATCTCTGTGACCCTCCTCTGGACCCGCTCCAACAGGTCTGTGTCTTCCCTGTGCTGGGGACCCAGAGCTGGATGCAGCGCTGCAGGTGGGGCCCCACCAGCGCGGAGTAGGGGGGCAGAACCACCTCCACTGACCTGCTGGCCACACTCCTTTGATGTGGCCCAGGGTACAGTTGGCTTTCTGGGCTCAAAGTGAGCACACATTGCTTCTCTGCAGGGCTGCCCTCAGTCCCTTCAGCCCTCAGCCTGTATTGATTTGACCTTGCATTTGTCCTTGTTGAACCTTATGAGGTTCATATGGGCCTGCTTCTCAAGATATGTAATTTTCCTAAGGCAAATTCCTTTCTGTTTCAGAGACACATTAATCAGTAGTAAATTTAAAAAAAAAAAGCCCAAAACAGAGATTATTACTATAAATGCACTTACAAAATACAGGAAGTATAGAACACTGCACATAGACTGGGGTTTTGTTTGTTTTATTCTATTAGATCTGACATCAAAAGTGTTATTGAAAGAGCTAGTATGAAGAGCAAAGCCCACCCCACTTTCATGGCTGTTGCTGCTGTCTCACAGACAGGCCACTTCTGCTGGTGGTCCTCTACATCAGGTACAGGTCAGCTGTCGAGTATCAGGCATTTTTTGAGAATAAGACCTTTTCAGTTTTAATTGATTCTATGGAAAAATACAGCCAGTTGATCCTGGTAAGTTGGGAGTAAGAGGAATGATTTTGAAAGCTGTCCCTAGAAGATTTTCATAGTGTTGGCCAGAATTAGACTGAGCTGAGAAACTGTGTAACCTGATTTCTAGTTAAAATCATAAGACTTGTAATGGAATAGTTTGATCTGGCTGGTATGAAGTGATGAGAAAGAACCTATTTCTTTATAGTGTGTTCATCCATTTCACTATTCAGCACACTGACAAGGTGCAAGCCGAAGGCAAATAGCTCTCAGCAGGATAATAAAATCAATTATAGGGAAAGCAATTTTGATTTTGCTTTTCTGTTTGGTCATTTAATGAGTTTTTACTAGACAGGTGAGATTTATGACAATTCTCTACTGAATAAAACCTTTATCCATTAAAGAAACATTAAAATCACTTGTATTTCACTGCTATGAGACTATTTAACATGGTACAGAGAACTTTATAAATTCTAATCTGGAAGACGAAAAAGAACATTTCCTTCCTCTGTGACTGCTAGCACTATCTGGATTTGAAAGGAAATCTAGGTGATAGGCACAGATGTCTCCTCAGGGAGTGGTTTAATAATTCCTGAAACCCAGTAGAATATACTCTTTGTTATATTTAAATTACATGGCTTTGAACCTATGCTTTATTGTCTCTTAAATATCTCAACAGCTATGTAGTAAAAATGTTGTCATTGCCCTTATTAGAAATATAAAGGAGGATGCACCTTCAGACAAATGAAGACAAAGTGTCCGTTTCTAGTACACCAGACATGCCCAGAAGTATCCCATGCAAGAGGCGAGCTGTCAGGCACTGGCACACACCTAGGTCAGCAAAGCTTTTTTCACTGCTATGCTGCATAGAAAGATGATTTGGCTGATCCGTGCAATAAGCACAGTACCACAAAACTGTTTGGCAGACTATGAACTGGCATGGGCCAAAAGCAGCCCAAGGACCATTCTGACTGTATAGATCATTTATAGTGCCCAGGAAGGCCCTCAGGCACTGTTTAATTTACCACTGTACCTATAGCCAGCTTGGCCCAGGAATAAAGAGAGATGTAGGAATTTTGTTCACATCCAAAGCAACACTTGGCAGAAAAGTTTCAGACAGCTTTGAGGCAAAATCAGAGGTTTCATATCAGAAAATAGATACCATGTCCTTTGATGTGCAAAAGTAACAAATCATTCTGAACAGGTGGTTCTGAGATTCACTGTTCTTTGCCAGATTTTTTAGTCCTTGATCACCACATTGTTATTGTCATGAAAAGTTCCCAGCTCCTGTCCAGGTTTTGCAAATCTGGGCTCTTTGGACAGACCTTGAAATCACTCTTTTAATAGCAAGCCCATTAAAAAAACTAAGAAACTGAGTCTATTAAATATAATAAAAATGTAGAGCTGAGAAGTCAAGGAGTCAACTTTATCTCTTCTAAGCAAGAGTAAATATTTCTAGACCCATTCTAACACATACTTGGTATATTTTTAAAACATAATGAAATTAGTTCTGCCACCTATCTCAAAAATGTTAGTAGGTAAGCAGCATTACTAGAAAGTTTTCCTCTAATAGTTAATCCAAGGCTTTTGGCACTAAAAGAATAAAAAAAATTACTTGCTCCTTCCAAAATGAAGTGTAAGCAACCTTTCACATGCTGGAAAAATATGGATTATATGTCCATTCAATCTTCATTTCCCCAAAACTGATTTGTTAAAAATCTTATCTACCTTGTTGAATGACTGCTTGCTCACTCACTTGCTCTTGCTCTCTCTTGGTCTCTCCAATTTGTTCCCCCTGCATCCCAAGAGTAAAAAAAGCTGAGACATCATCAGTGTTGAAAAATGCAATGTAACCACTTACATACAATGTTCTTATTAACATACTTCTAAATGACACAGGCAGTGCTGCAAGGGGGCTGTACCATTGACTCACATTTTTTAGCCTTGTCCATATTCCCCAGATCCTTCTCTGGAGTGTTATCTCTCACCTAGTAACTATTTGTTGTATATTTATACATCTGTTTCTTTTCTTTCCTAAATTTATTTTGCTTGCGCTTGTTTTTATTGAACTCCACTGTGCTATGTTGCTCCCTTTGTCTAATACGTCAAAATCATTCTGAATCCTCACCCTGAAGTCTTTCACCCCCTGCCCCCACTGTGGTATCATACTCAAATGTTGTAGTGTTCTGTTTAAATAAGCCCTGAGAATACTGGGTGGAGCAAAACTCACATATAGTTCTTTAGGCAAAAATGAAATTACCTGAATCAAACAATTATAATGAAAGATATTTGATGGGCCATCAGATTGAAGATATTTTCTAAGGCTGTCCCACTGCAAGATTTTTTATCTTAATCTGATTTCAAAAACTTGTCTTCAACTACTGTTTTTCTTCATTCATTATGAATTCTTCCTTCAGTGATTTGTCATGAACAAGTATTTCCCCATCCCTAAAACCATAAGAATCCAGTGCAGTGATGTAACATATAGACTAGAGCTGTAATGTAGATGAGAGCTGCTGATAACACAGCAGGAGAGAGGGAATGCCCCCGATGGGGTCAGTCATGAGGGAGACTGTTCCATACCCTATTTTGTGCAGATGTTCTTGCAAACTTCTTCTTAACTTCTTAGTTCCCTATTCATTTTCCCTTTCCTTGGGAAAGACCTAATGAGAAATCTCATCACAGAGACAAAAGAAGTAACAGCCCCAGGAGATTAATTACCTTTTCACTCACAGCTGACCCTGATGCAGTGTTTGTAACTCTGCTGTTTCAAGCAGGAAGTTTAATTAACTGACTTCCAAAGATCCCAACCAGCAAACGTTTCCATGGTTCTGTGAAGTGAGTACTTGCTATTGATGGTAAGAGCTTTTCAAAATTTTCATGCATTTTTTTTTTGTTTAAAGTATTTCAAATCAGAAAATCTCCCTGAAGATTAATCAGTTTTACTGTAATGTTGGGTATTTGTAAACTTTTCAGTAATGGTTTTAATTAAGAATTAAATAAAATTATTGTTTATTAACACCCCACCCCCTGTATCATCCTAAGTACTGAAGGGTTTTGCTAAAAAAGGATGTATTGCAAAAAAAACCAAGGTTTTTTATTCAAAACCTTTTTTTTTTTTTACTTTTTAAGTAAAAAATGGGGGGTTAGTAAAAATACTGATCACCAAAACAATCACAAACAAAAAACAGTAATGAAAACTTTTCAAGCTATGTAAAATGGTTATCTACCAAACTTTGGAAAAGTAAAAAAAAATCCTCAACATTCTTGAATTTTCATTTTACAACATAATTTTCTCATTTTTCATTGGTGTTCTCATGTTTTCTAAAATCTCCTTAATTTAGGGCAGTTCTATTCAAAAGCATTTAAGATTCCTCCTTAGTCTGCATGACCCTGAGCTCTGGTGCATCTCCTCCTCAGGATCCAGGGGGCAGTTTAACAAAGGCTATTTCCTAGATTTTGCCCGGGCTTTGTGCTTAGCCTGAGTATGGTCTATCATTCGTATCTTCCTGACACGTCATGAAGTGAAACAAGGCAGCTTCTCCTAGTAGTTTCTCCGTAAGATTCTCTTACTCTGCACAGATTATTCAAAGCCCTGTCTCTGTCTTCTATGTGTTTTCCAGATTATTTTTTCACTTCTATTGCACAGCTATGTGAAAAAGTAAAAAAAAAAAAATAATGCCACATACAGGGTTTCTGTTGTGGCAAGGAGCAGGGAATTTTTTTTAGGTGGGTGGGGAGAGCAGGGAAGTTTAGACATTTGCCATTCATTAAACATGCTCTTCCTACTGCTGCCGAGGAGACTGAGCTCATGCTCTCTGTGTCTTTCTGAAAGAATCGCGGGCACATTTATGCTTAGCTGCAAATTGCTAGTGATTTACTTTGCTAGCTCAGTGACAAACAGTATCCTATTCAAGGTATAGAACTGAGAAGTGTTGTCTGGCTTTACGTTACTTCTTCATGATTTTTCAGAAAACTGCTTCTACCCTAGCATTCTTTTTTACGACTAAGTACCTTCATATTTAAGAGCAGAGAGCTTCAGAGGTGATAAAACAACTTACTTCTAACTCACAATAGTAAAGTACAGGCACAGAGGAGAGGGGCAAAATGTCCTTCCATGCTGAAAAGGAAAATACTAACTTCTTCGGTGTTCCAAACAAACCTATGGGAAGTAGAAATGCACTTGGAATGACTGTTGGCAAAATGTAGCTTTATGGGTTAAAGATGAAAACGCTTTAATGGAGTGCAAGAAAACTTGCAGGTCAAAAAGCAAAGGATTCCCTTCCCCCCTGCTCTGCTTGAATATTTCTTCCAGGGATTTGAGAACTGCAGGATGACGTGGAAGGGGGTAATAAAACATTGTGAGGCTCCGGGTGTTCCACAGCCTGGCCTCTCTCACAGCAGCTCTAGACACTTAAAATTAAAAGTCCCAGGGACTGAGTCAGTCATCCTGCCTCCCGGCTTCTCCCATTTCAGAAGGGGCAGGCAAAAAAAGCTGAAGATTTCCCTTGCAAATGCCTCGATCTTGCAAGCTTTAGTCAAATTGTAACAGTAATCTTTTTATGTTACTGAAGAACTGCAACAAACCAAATTCAGATTCTGAGATCTAACAATCCTCAGTCTCAGTGTATCAGGCTACACCACTACACAACTTTTCTGTGGAAAAAAAATAGTGTCTTTCCTTTTATTCCACACTCCTCACTCTTCCTCCCTTTTTTTCGGTGCTGTGTGGCTCTTAGTTTGGAATTGTTGACTCTCTTCTTGTCCTGACTGTCACAAGGAACATACAGCATGCATACTGTATAACTGGGAAGCGTTCAGGAAGCTGCCACGTCTGTAGGGCTGCAGCACACAAAAGGAGGCGGAGGTAACAGGAATACCTTCTACTTGACAAACTTGGAAATTGTGGTGCCACATCAGCAGGAGCATATCCCAGCACACCACTCTGCAGTCACTGCAGAAGCGAAACGCACCACAGAAGCGATTCAAAGCACAAAGCTCTTCCCAAATGCCTGCTAATTTCTGCCCTTCTGCCCCTCACATCTCAGTCAGACCTGAGTGGTGATACTACACACTTCAAACCTCAGTGTTAAAAACAAAGTACATGATTTCATTTAGGAAACTAGGAACTTATGAGGTCTGTATCCAAAAGCCTCCACTTCCCTGTGAATTTGGGAAGAACTGAGGCACAGGGAGACTGAGGGTATATCAACACCATGTAGTGCAGCTCCACGTACAAATACCTGAGCTAACTTGGGAGTCAAAGCCTAACAGACACAGCCACCCCATGTTGCTCCTGTCCTGATGTGGAGCTCAGGTCTCCATGGCTTCTAGTGCTAGAATTAATTCAGGCATGTCTGGATGATGTTGCAACTCCCATGCAGACAAAAATGTCATTCTTATCTAGCTTTGGTACCACTATGCTCACAATCTGAATACCCACCATCTATGAAAACAAGCTTTTTTAATCTAGAGGCTTGGAGAGGGACTTTGAGACACATCTATGAGATACCTTACCTGGGTTTGGGCCCACTGGGTGTTTTTTTAATGGAGTGTGTCTAAAATCCTTCATTTCTAAACACTTTTGCGTATTTGCAATTCTATGAACTATGAAGAACTGTTCCAGGAACAATTCATCACTGGATTAGCAAGACCAAACAGCAACTACCTGTATGGATGCTCTCCCTACAGGAATAACAACACAAACATGAGCACCCAGCCTGTTTGCTCAGCCACTAAATGTAGTAAAGTATATTAATTAGAGAAAACCTTTTCTTCATGCACCTTTTCACATCTATCTAGCTGTATAGCTGGATTTAAATTGCTGCAGTGCTCTTATGTGGGGTAACTGTGCTGATAAACACCTGTGGTTTAGATTATTTCATACACAGTTAAAGCCGTACAATATTTTCTAATACACTCTGTATTTGGCACATAGATTGGCCAAACACTAACCATTAAGACTGATATCAGGGCAGCAGCGTGCCTGCCTCAGAAGCCTTTCTGGAAGAGTTTAGTTAACATTGTTCAGTTGTTCCTTAGAGCCCAGCATGCCAGTTCTGCGCTCCCATACAGCATTTTGCTGCAGATGCTCTCAGAAGATAAAGGAGCGGACGTTCGCTCACTCAGTCATAGCTCTATCTGTCAGACACAACGGGTCTGAGAGCAGAAAAGCCTGCTGAAGTGCCTGCTTTAAAAAACCTCCTTTGAGTTATCAGAGCTGGCATCATATGCTGATTATTAAAAATTATTAAGATCCATACTTGATCTGAGACATCAAAACATGCAAAAAAGAGCAGGGGCATACAAAGATTTCAAAGATTATGGTGGGAGCAATAAGGAGAAACAAATACCAGAATTCAGAGAAAAATGAAAGGAATAAGTGAAGTTTTCCTGAAAGTCATGCTTTATGTAGACAGGAGCAAGTTGATATGGACATTTCAAGATCAACATTAAGGTATCCAAGTACTATTTTCCAAAGATGTTGGAAAAGTTCAAAGAAATCATAAAGACAACCAGACAGATGAGCGCTGCATCATCTAGAAAATAAATGCAATGATGGACTTTCCTCAGCTGGTGACCGATGTTCAGTCATCTCTTTTGCCTGTCCTCAGTGCTCTATTGAATCACCTGAACATAAGCAGTATCCCATTTTTTCAGAATGGAGAGACTGAATAATACACACATTATTTACTAGATAAATTCTGTGATTATGTGAAATCTGAAATGAAATGTGTGCAAAGTTCCTCTGGTGTCTAATCACTCTGTGCAGACGTCCCTGTGTATGTGTTGAACACTGATACAAACTTAACACCTATACCTCTAATGTCTATTTTATGGTAAAAATCAAAGTGGCATGAAGTGGATGAAGTGGCATGGCAGGAGAGCAGCTGG
Source organism: Falco punctatus (assembly GCF_963210335.1). Classification (NCBI taxonomy): domain Eukaryota; kingdom Metazoa; phylum Chordata; class Aves; order Falconiformes; family Falconidae; genus Falco; species Falco punctatus. Next base: position 77,291,466 of record NC_137583.1, read on the forward strand.
TTTCCACCCAACTCTGTTACATTAATACCCCTCCTCTGAAAGAGAACTGCAGGACTTGGATGCCAGGCTGGAGGAAGTATTTATTTTTCTGAAACAACATCTGGCTCTTTAATGAACTCCACAGGTGGCTATGTTGGTGGTTTCTGGTCTCTTATGTGGTTAGAGTTCTGTGTGGACAGCTTAAAAAGCCCATCGTGTCAATGACTGGTTCATTCATCCTGAACTATTTTTGTTGGACTTAGCAATACTGTGGGATCTGTATAACCTCACTAAAGCCTCTCCTGAAGTAGGTGCTTAAAAGCATCTACAGTTCAGACCAGAAAAAGGGGTGGTATGTTTGTGTGCATAAAGTTTAGCACAGCCAAGCTACCATCTGACCACTCTCTCTGAAACAGTTTATCTAAATTATATATGTTTGTCCTTAATAAGGAAATAAAACATAGTATACACCTGAATTAAAAATACCTTAAAAAATAAAATAATAATAAAATTTTAAGGCTACAGAGTCAAGCACCCAAATACAGAAAAATCAGAAGAATTAAGATTGTCTATGAGGAAAATGTTCAGAGTCAAACAAACCGATAAAAAATATACCTTATTATTTTCTTATCAGAAATTATTTTGGATACTTAACACAGCTTTCAGCCAGATTGTTTGAGAATGGCTGCAATTTTGTGTAGAAAATTGAGATTTTGATTCACTGACGCAATATTGCCTCAAATAATTTTCAATGCTTCCTCATAATAGCCATTGTTAGAAATGCATTTGTTCACACTTCCCGGTTTTCCCCACTGGAGATTTAAAAATGTTTGGATATGAAAAAATCCTAGATTCTTATTTTTTTCTAGCTTTTTACCTATGCAGTGAGGAAGATGAAGGGCATTAATAACTACACTGAGACAGCAGAGGTTAAAGAGACAGGTTTTTGCTCTATCTCCAGCTCAATTTGGGCCAGTCAAATTGGTCGAAAAGTTGAGAGAAGCAGCTACAGGGAGATTTAATGTCAATAGAGAACCCCTGTGAAGTGTAAGTTATGGAGTTGGTTCAAACCTATGCCAGATCCTGGCCTCCTAGGAACAGGCTTAACTTGCAGTTCGGTTGCTTAAAAAAAAAAAAAAAAAAAAAAAAAAAAACAGAATTAAGAAGAAAAATCAAGCAGCTTCGTGAACAGCAGAAAAAATGAAGCCTGGTTTCCTCTGCCTCTGCTCAATTACCTGGTGTCCAGTGACATGACTCTCAATTACCTGGTGTCCAGTGACATGACTATACTCCCAAGTGTCGCTTTCCCAGAGCAGGGTGCAGAAGCTCTGACTCAGATCTGTCTCTCCCACTCAGCATCCGCCATTTCCATGAAACTTCTAAGAGTGCAGTGTTTCCAAGGCCTCTAACCCTCTCTCACGTGTAGTTAAAAATGGTCAGAAAGTTAAAGTATCATTAGGACGGGAACAGAAAGACGCTACAGTTGCTTAAGCCTTGTTAGTTTAAGAAATTGGGTCAAAAAATTGAAGTGTCAAAGAGGCACTCTGCACACATCTACCTTTTAAGTGCCCTGACTTGTTAGTGTAGGGAGACATTTTTACATCAGCAGAAAAGCCTTCTGCTCTCCCTTCTGCTGATGCCCAGGGAAGTTACTCTCCAGCCCCATACAGTGTTAACAGAGGGGGCCAGACTGGCAGAGGCTATATGCAGCTGTATTCAGGGTAAACAACTGGCTTCAGTAGGGGCCAGGATTTCAACCCAGAAGCTTTACCGTGGGCATGTAATGGACCCCATGGACGACATCCTAATACGTCCTAACACAATTCATATTGCTTTTTGGATAAAGGCTTTTAGAGTGGGTTTATCACCTAGTGACTTCAGCAAATGTATTTTAAAACAAAGGCCCACAAATTCTTCTGTGAGATTCATAGGGTTTAATTTCTCTGCCATATGCAAAACCTGTGCTGCAGCCTGTCTGCAGAAGAAGAGGAAGGCATTTTCCAAACAAAGGGCTGGAGCCAGGTGTAAAAGCCTTCTAGATATGAAATACCATTTCAATAAGCATCCACCTTTTGGAAGTGTGCAGCTGAGAAAAGCCTGGGACAGCCCCAGCTTCTGTGCTTGCCATCTGAACCAGAGCTGTCTATTACAGAATCCAGTATACTGCAACCCCTTCATGCAAAAAAAGACACACAGGCAGATTCCGGCAAAAATTCAAGGTGGGCCAGCCACTGAAATCCCTTACTCTATCTGAATAAGACCTATCGGTATAGGCCTGCCTTTTAAAGTGTAAAATCTGCTTCAGTCCCTATTAATTCAGAACTGTCTGGCCATAGGGTCAAGAGCTCAGTTGTCCTCTCAGTGCCTCCTCCTCTGGGCACAGTCCCAGTCAGACGAGGGGAGAGGTCTCCGCACTCTTCTTGCATTGCTGGTACCAGTGTCATTACTGGAGCAGGAGCTGCAGGGCGACTCACTGATTTTCGCCTTTGCCAAAAAAGCAGGCCCTAGACTGGAGACAAAATATGCTCAGAGCCCTCGAAGGGTGGCAGAGAGGTCACCCTTGCTCTGCTTTCCTTAGGTTTGTCAAAGGAGGCCTGAACTTGGCTACTGCTGATACCATAGTTCACCCTTAAGTTGCCAGGCTAAAATGTTTTCTTATGGTACCTAGCTTGGTCTTTTTTCCCTCTAGTGCAAACTAGTAACAACAACAATAAAAGCAGCTTAAATATTTTTCTTTCTCTCCCTCTAAGATAGAGAAATTAATAGCAGCATGAGAACTAGCAAAAGAGAATGAAATCTTTTTGTTTAAAAAAAAAAAAAACTTTCAGAAAGCAAGCTAAACTAAGGCTAACTGCAACATGGATATTCTTTCCATACGGTTTTGTTTATACATTGAAGTATATCTCTCAGGCTGTGGCATTCACTTGGCTACGATTTCTAGGTTAACAGGAAAGGCCTTGAACAAATTCCAGCTCTAACGTGACTGATGCTTTCATGGCTATGAAATGGAGGTGAAGGGGTCCCACATATATATTTACTTTTCTCAGCTGGAGGCTGTACAATGCCATTAATTTATAAGATGAAGCTGCTTGAGAGTGGGGAGCCAAGTGTACTGTGAAGCATCATGAATTTTTATTTCTGTATGGATGGACAATTGCCTGGAGCAAGCCCTCACCAGTGCAGAGGATTCATCATTCCAAAGTCTTTAGTTTTGCTCCAAAGGTGGAGTGCCTTGGAGGTTGTGAAGGGCTCAGCTGATATTGCACTACCTGAGGGCTTCTCGCTTCAATTCTGGTAGCATACACTTAACAACTTTTCATGCACACTTCCTCTTGTGATCCAGAAAAGATACAGGGCCCAAGTCCACCCAGGGCCAGAAACAGGGCTGGAGACAGCACACCTACAGTGTAACTCAGGGGGGCACTGATGGCCCCAGGCTGAGCTGCAATGGGGCTCTTGGACCCATGGGTCAGGGTGGAGGCCCCGTGGTGAGGTTGGTCACCAGTAAGGCCTGTTAGTAGCCTCAGAGTCCTGACAAATAGAATCATAGAATCATAGAATCATTTAATGGTTTGAGTTGGAAAAGACCTTAAAGACCATCTAGTTCCAACCTCCCTGCCATCAGCAGGGACACCCTCTGCTAGACCACATTGCTCAGAGCTCCATCCAACCTGTCCTGGAACATTTCCAGGGATGGGGGATCCACACCTTCTCTGGGCAACCTGTTCCAGTGCTTCACCACCCTCACAGTAAAGAATTTCTTCTGACTATCTAACCTAGATCCACCCTCTTTCAGCTTGAAGTCATTACCCCTTGTCCTGTCACTACATGCCCTTGTAAAAAGTCCCTCTCCAGATTTCTTGTAGGTCCCCTTTAGGTACTGGAAGGCTGCTAGAAGGTCTTCTTGGAGCTGTCTCCTCTCCAGGCTGAACAACCCCAACCCTCCCAGCTTGTCTTCATAGGAGAGGTGCTCCAGCCCTCTGATCGTCTTCATGGCCCTCCTCTGGGCTCACTCCAACAGGTCCATGTCTTTCTTATGTTGGGGGCCCCAGATCTGAATTCAGTACTTCAGGTGGGGTCTCATGAGAGTGGGGTAGAGACCTTCTTTACAGGTGGTGTCTTATGAACTGGGGAATTCAGAATTCAGTATCTTTTGAATTGGGAAACAACATGGAGAATGCCACTAGTCAATACTTTTTCCATTTAAAAGCCATGTTCTAGACACCTCCAGATGCATAACATTATAGAGTGCTTCTCCTCAATTTATCTGCAAAGGTCCACTGATGAAGAATTTTCATCATTTTTTTGAATTAGACACTCCTACTTTTGAAGTGCAGTAGGGCATTTTTGTTGGGAAGATATCCAGTCTCTGTCATATTACCTATTGCTTTGAACAGTCCAACAATGCAGAAATATCTCAGCCTTCCCACAACACATGCTCCACATGTCACCTTTGCAGAATGGTACATTCTCCAGGTTATTTTTCTGAAGCTTGGAGGCATTCCCTTTTCCTTTTGCTATAAACGGAGAAATGAATGCTCTTTTCTGATGCAAAACCAATGACACTGTTGCACTCCCACAAGCACAGGGAGCCAACACAAGTTCTTCACATTCCTACGATCCACACAGAGATGGGACATACGTGGCAAGATGGGCCCAGTGCTGGTACCCTGCCCAGGAAGTGAATTTCAACTTAAAAGATCAGTTGGTAACTTCAGAGGCTGGAAATCTTGGTCACAAGCTCAGTCCATTTGACATCCCCTGCAAAACTGTTCTGTAATGATGAGGAGAAATGGAATATTGAACAAGTTGATAGATATGCTGCTCAAGATTTTAGTGTTAAAGCTGCAGAAGCCGCTGTGGACTGTGAGGACTTACTCAGCAGGAAATGCAGCCATGGAAATTCTTGCAGTGGGAAAACTGGACTTGGACTCTTTTTCTCCACCTTTAATTCAGACTGCACAAACACCACAGGAAAAATATATTAGAACCTCTGAATCTTCCTAAACACCCTTCTCATTCCTGCAGTTCAAGGGGTAAATGCAACTGCACTCCCTCTTATTAAAGAAAGGTTCTTTCTTTTGAAAAAACACGGAAATCTGATGGTACTTTAATAAACAGGCTAAATACCTAATCGGGTTGCAGAGTTAAGGCAAGACAATGTACAGTGATCTAGTCTTGATTTGTAAGTGAACAACAGGAGAGAACCTTCCATAAAGAAAAATTAAATTGCATCCAAAGGCAGCCATTATTTTAGCTTTGGAGTAGCCTGGGGTTTGCACAGCTAATGCATCCCCAGAAATCTGTTTATTCCTTTTGTGTTTTTTGTTTGATGTTAAGACAAAGTTCCTGGGGTAGGAGGTTGGAAAAGAAAATATAGTCTCTTGCTACAAACTGTTAACGGACTCTTGTTTTGCTTTGCTCACTTTAAGTATTTTGCTTAGTTTGGCCCATTACTCTGTTTTTGCTGGAAACCTCTCATTTTTCTTTTGCTCTGCCTTCCAAAACCACAATGCATTGAAAAAGAATTTTCACTATGGCGCGTCTCTGCTTCAAGGAATGCTCAGTTTACACATTCCTATATACCTGCACCCTACGTTTTCAGGACCATATTTATACCAATGAAAAATATTGATCCCACTGTGGTTTTATTTTCTGAAAAGCAAAGGACAGAAATTTCAGCTAGTTAACGGGGGACAATCCAGCTGGCATCTCTAATGGAAATGATTACCACAGAAACATTTGCAATCACTTAAGTGTGGGCTCCCATGATGCTTAGCAGAAAAGGCTGAAAACAATTCAAAATAAATGCAGTGCGATCTAAACAGAGAAGACAGAAATGAAACATAATTTGCAGCAAACAAAGCAGAAGCCTTTCTCGCCATTCAGGGTCCATTATTTGCAAGACTTTAAAGTTATTTCAGCAACTCTGTTACAAATACAGATGGAAAATTAACACGTATGGAGCCTATATTTATCCTGCAGCTCAGCTACAGTCATCCACATCTGTTTCTGGTTTAAGTTATACCTCGCTCTGGCATGGATTCAAAGAGCAGCCGTGGATGTGAGTCTGGATCTGGGACCTGACTGGGGTAAATGGATGTAGCTCCACTGAGAGAACTGCAGCTAAATCAGCTAATAATGTAGTGCTACATTTCTAGATACATGTATTTCTAGAGTTTTCCTCTCATTCATTCCCTCTGTGCCCTATCAGCTCTTCTGCACAGGAAAAGTAGAGTCCATATCTTAGCTATAGGCTTCAGTCCTATAACTGTATGTGAAAGTCTTTGTAATGCCAAACAAGAAAGCTTAAATATTACTATATTCAGAAAACAGTTAGTGTTCCTATCAGATTGGTTTGAATTTTGCATTTAAGAGGGTTATTCGTATATTTATAAGTAGATAAGCTGAGGACAGCCTGTGATGTGTATGTGAGAAAAGCGTTTCATTAAAAAAAAACCAAACAAACTTAATAAGCAGCAAATTCACTAGCAAAAAAATTACTGTACCAGAACAAACTACACTTTCCCAGTTAAGTAGGTAACTTCTCATGTTACATCATGAATAAACTGAAAGGTGGAGAAAATAATCTCTTGGGTTGCTTTAGCATTTTATCTCACAAGACTGAAGTGTTTCTGTGGCTTTTTTACCTCCATTGCTTGGGTTTTAGTAGTGCATTGCCTCCATTTCACATAATTTTATTCAGAATTTAACTAGATTTTTTTTTTATTTTGAAGTTTTTTCTGAGGGACCTAGGACTTCCTATGATAATTTCTTAAACAGTAAGAGTTCATGGAAAGAAGGCCAACACAATTATTCTTCTATAGCCTCACTTTTGCATATTTTCATGTTTTATACAGCCTGAAATACGCAAAATGTAGCCTTCTACCTAACTTGCATAAAGTAATTTTTGCTGGCAAAAATGTTCTCAACTTTTCAAAGCTTCTCAGTGCTTCAAAGTTTTATTGAATTTATTCTCATGGTACGGTTGTAGGACAAGGAGCTGCTGCTGTTTGCAATTAATCCTTGAAGAACTGAAGCACAGAGAAATGAAATGTGAGATCCACTAAAACTTTAAAATTCAGACTAAGCACTGTTACCCTAGAGACCCAGGAGAAACTTGCCCAGGTGAATAAGCACATGAGCATCCTTATGTTGCCAGGTTTTCTCCAGAGAAAAGTCATTTAGGAACCAGCTACTAGAGTTCTTACACACTCAGCTAATGTAAGAGTCTTAGTACCCACATTCTTGTAGGGTTTCACACACATGCACACCTGTGCCTAAGTACCAGATGGGCCTAAATTAAAGAGATTACATTAAGATCACCTTGCCTCCACTACCTGAACTACTGCTAGCTTAGTTCAAGATAAGCAGTCACAGTCTTCACTTAAAAATGTGTGAGTACAGAACTTAAGCTGCGATATGGGATCATCAGCCAGATCCTGGGTTCTGGTATCTCCTTCAGCAATTACTCACATATTTTGCAGGTAAGAATGATGAAATGATACTAAAGATGACTAAAGTGCCATCATATAGGGAGCAGCTTTGGCCTGGAAATCCCAGAGGCTCCTAGTTAAAGCAGAATGGGATGTGCTTACTTTTAGAAGAGAGGCAAGATTTGGGTCATATTCCTATATCTTATGTTTCCTACTAGTTGTCTGTAGTAACATCTATACTAGTAGATACAATGAGCAAGGTCTGTTGTCTGGGCCTGTGGGCAAGAGACACAGCATGCATAGCTTGTTCCTATATGGCTGAGCTCTGTGCACCTGAACTGGAATTGGGACAGACAGTATGGGGTGAAGTGAAAACACACTGCCCAGCGGCAGCTGGCACTGACTTAAAAGAACTGTAGCTTCTGGGAGAAGTACAGCCAGCACTACTAAAGAAGTAAGCATAGGTCACAGGAGCTCAGGTATTTGGGGCTGTACACCTAGTCAAGAAGCCTGCCACAATCCAGGTATATGACCCACATCTCACTAGTTCACTAACTATAGGACAATCCTTCCTCTTCTTATATTTGTAACCTAAATGACTAATCAAAGCAGATTGGGGGCTATATAGAAGAATGTAACAGCAATTGTTTCTGCTGGAATTCTGCCAGCTTTTGCAGCTCATCTAGACAAATGTGCAACAGGACCATTTTCTCTAACCCAGATAGGGTGGGATTTATCTGAGCAAATGAAGACCTAATGTAGCTGAGCTTACTCCCACAGTGACCCCCACTACCATGTTCCCTTTACAGACAGGACCAAAAATACATACTTTCATACTTTTTATTGCATCCAAAAGTAAGAGTCTAAAGTAGGTCAGATGAGTTGCATCCTTACATCACCTGTTTCTCTGTCTAAAGGGAGCTTGTAGGACTACTTGTAACGTAGGTATCTATATTGCAGATTTCTAAAGCTGGGCAGTGTGAAGCTCAGACTTAGTGCTTGCCTCATATTCTCAGCAGGATGGATACCTGCAACTATGCAAAGTATAGTCCTGTGTAGTAGAGTGTGTGTTCTATGATGATGCAATTTACATAGATACCTAATTGCATAAGGAGTTCAGGTAAGTTTTGAAACAAAAGTTGAGCTAGACTGTAGATGCACAGAGTTCTATTTGATCAGCATAGTCTGAAGGCTCTCTGGGTCTGTTTGCCAACATCCCTGCTTAATCCGGCATCGTATATATCTCGTAGTACGACCACTGAAGAGTAACAGGCCAAAGAGTAGAACAGATGTACTACTAAGTAAATCATTGATGAGGATTCATACCTGCAATAACATCAGTAATTCTCTGTTCCAGCACTCGTTAATTTGCTGTTTGGTAGTCATGTAATTTTGCAGCAAATAATGGACAAGCCAGCTGCAGCGAATGAGTTCAGGGACTGCCTAGTCCCTGAACAATAGGAGCCCAGGCACAAAAGGGTGTTTTGGCTTACTTCTGTGCTTCCATTTTTACGTTCAATGTCAACTAAGTTGAAGTTTCAAACAGTAAAAATCAGAATTATGGCAACCTCCTTGGGGAAACTTGGACAAGTTTCATTTTAAGTCCAACACAGCATAATGTATTTCATTGACTGATTCAGGACCTTCTCTTTGGGTTTTGTTTCTTTGTTTGCAACTGGCTTTCTGGGTGTCTAGGAAGAAGTCAAAAGAAGACTGAAAACTAGTGAACGCTGAGAAAAAGAAATTTTCAGATAACCTAGAAAGAATAGAGGAGAGATGCTATGGAGAGAATACAAAAGAAAAGTCCTCAATAACAATTTTTCTTAAGAAAAGAAGACTTTGATATAGGTTAGCCTTGATTAATTAATATAACAGAGGTAGAAAGGGATAGGAAGGTAACACATTCAGTAGTAAATTTTGGATATGTAAAATTAAATGGGGCAAGTTTGTGAGTAAGGATTCCAGTAAGAAATCCCAGACTATGATTTAATAATTTATTAGTCCAGTTTTAGTAAATGCAGATTAGGCAAGGGGAAAAGGATGAACATTTACATGGTGAAGTGATTGAAGTTGAGAGCTTACACCTTTAAAGGGGCAGCTTTGCAGTCCAAAGTTTGACTTACTACTTTGTGAGGCAATTCAGCTTACTGAACTGCCAGAAAACAAGTACAAAAATAAAAATCAGTAGTTTTCAGCTGGTTTAGTGAACAGAGCTGGTTCAGCGAAGAGTTAGATGAGAACTCAACCTGGCAAAAGAGGGACTGCACAGGCAGGACCACCTGGGAATGGAGCTATCTTTTTTGGCACCTGTTGAGATGTCAGACCAGCTTAGTCCACCTGATGCAACTGTACCATAAATAGGAACAGCACCGAGTACTTCAAATAGTTTGTCTTTAAAATCCACTAAACCTACCATACTTCACACTGTAAATACACAGATACAGATACAACATGAAAAGGAGCCGGATCACATAAAGAGAAGAATATATAGGTACTACAAAAACAGTAAGGCACTTGGGTTTTAGCCCAAGATTGTCATTTATTTTAACTGTTTCATCCATTCCTCATAACAGAGAAACTCTGTAAAAACTGGCTCGCTAAAAGCAGTAAAGCTCATACCACTTACCCAGATAGCTCATCTGGGCACCTACAGGTGAAAGTATTAACACGTTGTATCAGTTATTCCTGGTATCATCTGTAAATCAAACAAGACATTTTGAAAAAATGACAAAAAATCCTTTTCTTTTTTTTTTTTTAATTAAGTGAATAAACTTTAGATCTTAGTTGGTTTCATAACTTAAAATTTTTCATTTGGTCATCTGTAAAGACTTTCTGCAGTGTATTTTTGTGTTTTCTCAGAATCCTACAATTGTGTGGAAGCAGCTAAGTACAAAGCAAGCACATTACCATGAGTCATTAATGAATTAAATTTTAAATATTCACTAGGCTGAGAGGAATAATACACTGGTCTTTCATTCAGTCCTGCCAGACAATAGGATTTGCAGAGAAAAAAAAAATTTTCTTCCTCCCTTTTGAAAAAAAATCTTGATGATTTCTCTAGAAGTATGTCACAACTCTGCTCCTGCACATTTATGATATAGCTAGCTCAGTATACGTTCATTTAAAGCTTTTTAACAAACTATATTATAAAGAGAAACAATACATTTTTCACATATTTATTTTTTGTGTTTATTTCATCTTTCATATACACTGATTAAAACACAGTCTTGCTTGTACACATGTATGACACGTGATAAAACATAAGCTGACCCTTCTCAGGGATTACCACTGCCCCAGGAATAAGCAGGAGTGGCTAGGGTCAGTCTGCACATCCATCAGCAACTCCCATGTCAGAAAAGAAAAGGACAAGTCAGCTACTCAGTCCCAAGGAGACAGCCACAGGAGGCTAAGTCCAGGATGTGATTGAAGTCCATTGATCCTACTACCACATGGACGAGGGGAAAAAAAAAAAAAAATCAGGCAAGCTTTTCGCCCATTAGCCAGAGCAGGATACCCCCATTCATCATGTTGTGAACTGTGAATCTTCCCCAGAAGCCAGCTCTTCCCAGGCCCTGAGGGAACACCACTTCCCAGGTCAAACAAACCCACAGAGCTGGCTATGTGCCTTTTAGGTATTACATACACAGCATCACAGTGCTTGCAGCCCGTTGTGGGGGTAGGCAGAGACTGCTTTGTGCTTAATTTAATGCAACAGTCTCCTGCCTGCTCAATGGGAACTGTGTAGCTACTGCAAGTATTTCATATTCAGACTACGGGGGATGGGGGGCGGGGGGGCAGGCGGGGCAGAAGGAAGCTTTTTTTCTGAGACCTCATAATTTTAAGCATAGATTCTGAGAGTTGAACTGCCCGTGGAGCCCAAGAGAAGAAACGTAATGATGAAGGAATCCTGTTGCAGCAACAGCAGCACTGCCACATGGCTAACTAGCTGGAACAAATCACGCTATTGCTCTCCAGCCCCCTCCTTAAGACACAAGCAAACGTGGCTCAGCACTAAGTTCTCCAAACCAGGGCTCCAGTTCTCAGATGGAGGAATTTCAAGGAAACTTTGCCACAGTCGTTTTAGGATTGCTAGGCTTTCTTATGCAATTATTTCCTCGTCTTCTTTTCTCCCCCATTTTTATACTCCCAGGTCCCTTTTCTGAGGGGCTGCCTGCCAAAGCACTCCAAGATCATACTGACAGGAATCAGAACAATCTTTTCAAGGCTTATTTCTCTTCAGCATCTGTACCACCAGGTCCATGGGCCACAGACAGGTGTTTCTGACCATGCTCTTCTTTAGAAATTTAAGCACTCTTAGTAAGTTTTTCAGGCTGTTTGGTGGTAGTTATGATGTAACTGTATTTACTCCAGACTAATAAGGAGTGAAGAGGAACCAGCATTGGTTGATATGCAATGCACTTAGAAGCGGAGGCCCATTCAAGCAGTTTTCCAAAGCAATTTCCAACAATTCACATCTCAGCAATAAACCCTCAGCTGTATTAAAAGCCAGTCTTCATGAAATAAAGCTATACCCAGTCTTACCAAAGTGCTGAACCCAATATTCTGGAGAATTGTTTCTGAAATTTTAGTGTATAAAATAGATGGGGTTTTCTTCACATGCACAAGACAATCGAGGTGGTCAAAAATGGTATATATGCTTTTAAGACTTTGTTATCAACGAAGGTCATTTGGGCTATGGCTGCCTGGCACACAGAGGTAAGAGCTTTCTGAGAACAGCAAGGCAGGGAAGTTAAAAGGCTTAAAGTCTTGAAACACAACCTCTCTAGGAGTGACCCTACCCCAATCTAACAAAGCAGCATGAACCGTCAGTGAGTTTCAGTCAGGCTGATTGCTGTCAGTACACATACAGCAAGGCACTCCACAATTACATAATTTAATTATATATTTTTTTTAATGTTGTGTTTTTCTTTAGTTGCAGGTCCTGGAGTCAGGTGATTAAATAACCAAGAAGTGCAGTGCACTCAATGCAATTTCAATAAATTGCCACTGAAGGCTAAAACGAGACTTTCACTGGACATTGTGTTTAAATAAGAGGACTGCTAGATGCCAGAGCCAGATAGAGACTATGGTTGAACCAGTCCTTCCCAGCTGCCCTTCATACATATCTTAGAGTAACAGATATATTTAGTTCTTTAATGTGTCTGGTTAAAAAACTATGAGTCATGTGGATTTTGCTGAAATATAAATGGTTATTATACTGACCAAAGGGTGTGCCCTTCCCTGAGCTTTCAGCTTTGGGGTCCATGCTCATATGCTGCAAGCAAACTGCCTGTGAAATGCTGCACAGCAGTGATGAGAATTAGAGGAGCAGGAAAACTAAGAGGTTTTATTCTCAAAAGTGGGTTCTAACCAAGCAGGTAACTTTTCACATAAGCCCAAGCATACTGCTGACTATTTCTGCTCAGAATTCCCCTGAGACTACCACCCCTTCTCTTCTTCTGAAGGGCTGCATAAGAGAAAAGAGTGGTTTAAATACAATTATCTGCAGTCAGCGATGAGGTTCATAGTGGCTTCTCTTCCCCTCCTCTCTTACTGCACTTCAGAATAAGAATACTCAGCATGAACTTTCTCTGCCTGGATACTGAAATCAAGCAGTTGCAAGCAGTTTTGGTAAGAGGAAAGAGAGGGAAGTGGCTGCTGCAGCTATAAAGAGCATTCAGAGGGCTGGAGAGATACTGTACTTTCCAACAGCTGCACTGCATCAAGGCAAACCACAAAATAGTTTTGCAGCAGCTCCCTAGAGCACAGTGGAAACAAAAGCCAGACATGGCTGTTTTGGGTGTTTGGTTTGGTTTCTTTTTAATGGTGGAGGATAGGAGAGAGAAGGGGACAGAAATCCAAACCCACTGCTGCCCAAGTTTCCCCCCCGCCTCCCCCCCATGCCAATGTACCATAGGTAGCTGACAGTAGTGCACATCATCAGATGTTACCCATTTACTTGTGGAGTTTTTAGGATATAATTCGTGGAGTAGTCAGTTACAGTATTAATCCACTAATACAGCTGCAAATGTAAAGGAATATCTAAAGATATAGACAATTTTGATCCTCAAACTAGTGGTATTCTGAAGAAATTTCATTTAATTTATGAGTTACATCAGATTAAAAGTAGTATAAATGAGAGAAATTTTTCTGTTCCCTTTCAGAAAACTGACAGTTATTCTGCTCCTCCAACCCTTCACAAAAATTCAGACTTTCTTGTTTTAGTAAGAAAAAGATGCATTGATTGTCTGTGGTACTGCCTGTGTCTATTCAGATCCTTAACTTCTAATGAGAGGGTTAAAAAAAATAACTCCTCCCCAGGACCTGAAAAGCTTCAGCTGAAATCGGAAGAATGTCTGAGCTGAAGTCCTGTCTCCCTCCCTGCCCCCATTCTTCAGGCTGCACTTAAATAAACTATTTGGGTTGGAAAACATTCCTTAGGTCTATTCTGACTCATGATTTCTCTCTTGCTTTAGAATCTTTAAAACACCAGGCAGCTTGTCAAAGGTTTTAATCTATCTAATCTGCTGGGGGAAAAAGGCAGCTCCTCAGTTCCTTGAGCACAAGCAGCTCAGTCCAAAGTCACCACTTTGGGTGATGGCTGTTGCATGACACATGAGGAAGGAACATGGGCTCTTTCCTAGATTTCCTAATTACACTCTCAGAGGGACATGGGCTGATGCAGTACTGGCTATGAAGAACTCCTACTTCTGCATTCCAGGGTTTTTTTTCCTATTTTTAAAACAGATTTTGGGACCAATCCATCAAAAAGTAGCCTTCAACCAGTTCCAAAAAAAAGGCTGACCACTCCATTTAAACACCAACAGAAAACTTATGGTGTAACAGGAGGAGTTTTCCTGGTATTGATACCACAGCAAAAACATATTTTCATTAAGATTAACTTAGGTTTACTTACCAAACAGTTCCATGAACTACAGATTCAGGTCCTCCCTCTCATAAAGAGCACAGAGAACTCCCACAGTTACACAGTTCTAGATGGAAACAGGTATAGACCCATACACACAGTCGAATTAGTGGTTTAAGGTATGTTCACATATCAACTGTTTGTGTTATTGCCTATGTGTACTCACTCAGTTCACCTAAATTGCAAGCTAATACAATTTGCCTTAACCCTTAAGGAAACAGAGATTAAGTAATCTCGTTTTCTCATGTTTGTCACAGATCTCTTTATCGTGTTCAGCGACACTGAATCACAGCTCAGCTAGTGCTAGATCATCTGTAAAACCACCTGTACGCAGTAGTTCGCATCTTTGTGCTTACATTGTATACAAAGACTTGTGGAGACTGATATGACTTTGTTTCTTTTACTAATTAACATGACTGGAGTATTTTATTCCAAGAAATGGTATATGCTTCATCTGCCATCAAAGGGCACACAGTATGGTAAAGAAATTATTCTAATACCTCATAGCAGTGAGACACAAGAGTTTAGAGAAAACAGAGTAAAGAATCTTCTGTACAGGTTCGAGCAAGTCAACACACTTCACGTCCAGGACCTGTAGCTCCCCATTATTAGCTGTTTAAACCCAGTTGCTTTTAGTAGCTTATAGAGAACAACCCAGAAATCAAGTGGAAAGTGATGTCCGTTTCAGTACCATGTTTGCACCCACTCCCTGCAAAGCCAGCTCTGCCTGCTAGCACAGCTCCTCTCATGCCCTGCTGCAGCCTTTCCCACACAGCACATTGGTCCTGCTTCTCTCACAGCTGGCACATACTGCCAGCCCATCAGGAGTGAAGCAGATGTTCAGTGCCACGTGAACCGCAGCCACTTCACAAAGCACCTCACCTTCCTCTCTGTCTTCTCCCTGCTACTTGAGTGCTACCTGAGTAAGCCTAGCTGCTTTCCCTACCACACAGCACTTAGCTTATTAGACGTTCATGTGCAATGCAGAAAGCAGGCAAGAACCCAGGTCAGCTAATCATGGGACAAGTTCTGGAACATTTTTTTATTATGGGGCAAATACAGACACTATGGGCACTTCTCAAGTGCTACTTAATTTGAAAGGTGGTAACGTGAGTAGGGCTGAACTTCAAGAACATATTATAACACATATAAATACATAGAGGCATAATTGGAAGTCAGAAATGTTGCCTTAAGCCATCTCCTGACCTCGGCCTCAACCTCTCTAGGTCCCTTTCTGCATCTTTCTCCCATGCTTTGTCTTCTATCCCTGCATTGAAATGCAAGATGTGTTTACATTCTGCCTACCCAAGAGACTTCTGTTAATCTCTGATCAGTGTGGTCACATAGTGAAATAGCTGTTAGCTGGCTCCCTGTAAACACACATATTGTTCGAATTAGGACTTGAAGACACGGGCTTCCTCTTTGCTCTGATTCTTTTACAGCCTTACTTGATGGGTAAAGTCTCTGCAAGTGACAATATAATCAATTTCTGGTAAACTCGTTAAGAAATATATATATGAAATAAAAAGAATAGCTAGAGCACAGCCGCCTTGCAGTGGTTCAAAGCTAGTGTCTGAGGCCCCCAGAACCATAATCAGCCACAAATTTCCCTTCAAAATTCCTTTAGGACTGACTAACATAGAGCTGGTCATCAAGACAGCTTCTTCCAAGTACCATTTTAATGGCCAGACAGCCTCTGCAGACAGCTTTCTAACGTGAAGAAGACTGACAAATCTGAATTATATCTGCTATTGAATTCAGGTAGTGGCATGTCCCAACCTTACTTATCATTATGCCAACTCAGTAATAAACAAGGCCTGACATTCTGCCTGGTGGAAGTATGAATATTCAAGGATCACATAAATCAGCAGTAAGCAGTTTAACAGAAGTGTACAGGTGATGACTGGGAGATAGCTCTTGAAGTACTAATTGCTTGGAGAGACATAATGACCAGGTGTAGTAGAGCTGAGTGCACAGGCACAACATGAAAGGTTCAGACTGGCAGGAGAGCTCAGCCACAGGGTCTGCTTGTGCCAAAACATTAACATATCCATGTCAGCTGAAATTAAGGCAGGGCTGAGTAAAAGCAAAATATTTAGCACCATGGTCAAACTTCTATCTTCAAAGACCTGTGTCAGCATGAAACTATTATCATGCATCACACATTTGTAAATCATGTAAATGAAGGGTCTTATACACATTATGCTGGGGGAGAAACAAGGACCCAGGAGGTAAATCGTCAAAGGTTAACTGGTAAATCAGTGGCTTCAGGTGACGATAAATGCTTGACTGCTGGCCTTATGGCAAATACCATCATTCAGCCTTTTTATATAACTTGTATGCAAATGGTCCACTTGTTGCAAGAAGTTAAGAAATTATCTGGAAGCTTAATGACCCCTTGATATTGTGAGATTCTAAGCTCTGTTAAATTGGCAAATAGGGGCTCTAATTAACCTGATTGAGTCTGTTGACTATATTAATGACCTGAAAACTGAATATTGGTGTATACAACATGTTTATCATGTAACTCATTAGTTACATTTCTGAATTAAATGTGCTTTAACTGGCAAGCCAGGGCATGGGAGGGAAAACAGCAAAATAAGTTAAAAACCAGGTGAAGAAAACTATGGATCTTTTACTGCAGGAGTGGAGGTAAAGGTATTCTTTGCTTTTCTCAGTCTAATTTTAGCAAGGATATTGAGAATGAGAGCCAAAGTGCTGTCATTTTTAGTAGTGTCATTCTTGCACCATTTAAAATTTCTAGCATACTGTGATAGATTCCCCCAGGTGTAAATGTGATCATTATTTGGTTCTGGGTCTCTAATAAGTGAGCTCCTGCTTTAACCTTACTTTAGGAGCAATCATTATTTTGGTGGAATAAGAGCTGACAACCTGAAATCCATGTAAAAATTTGTATGGTTTTATTTTTAATGAACAACTTCGCAACTGTCAAATGCAGTTCTGTATGCAAGCAATGTAGAAGCTAGAGATTTTTTTATTATTTTTTTTTTACTTAGAGAAAGAAGAACTGAGAAAATAATATTGGTAGAAAGAGGATTGGAGGATTGGAGGTGTAGGAAAAGAGTCTAATTGTGGGGAAACCATGAAGATATTAGGGGTAAGTATTTTTAAGTAAATATAATTTTCAGTCGTCAGTTTAGAGAAGGAAATTAGACTAGGATGTAGTTGGAGATGGTGGTTTGTTTTCACGTATTCCTGTTTTTACCACAGATACTTGCTACCTCCTTTTAGTGTCCTGACAGTTTTCATAGGCAGGCAGATGCCTGTCTGGCATCTTCACTGCTAGTCCTGGAAGAAAGGGTTTCCCACCTCACCATCCTTCAGATATCCCCATCAGTCAGTCCAGGAACAAAGGCCAGCAATTACAAGACAGAATTGCACCCATTGAATATGGGACATCCCTTGAAAGGTGCTCTACTTTTTGGCAGCCTTTGAATGATGAGAAGTTTGCTTTGAAGTTTTTGATGGTGAACTCATGGGAACCTGGAATGTTTGAAGTCAAAGTATATTTTTTCCCCTATTCTTTAGATACTGGTCTTGATAAAAACCTTAGCTCAAAGAAAGAGAGCAAACTTAAATTCTCAGGACTGAAGTGTAACAGTGTAGGAATGAATTTACAACAGGTTTTCTTCCTTACCAAATGAAACCCTAAAGTCTTAATACTTCCCAGGAATTCCCCTTGCATTTGGGGTTAGAATGAGAAAATCTAGCTGCTTAAATGATGATGTCAGCTCTTCCATGCTAGTTACTGAGTAAGGTTTCCTTGTGAAGGCCTGAAGCATTGCCCTCAAACCCCTCTGCTTCTTTCGTCTCTTCACTTCCCTAGTTGTTCTTGGCAGAAGTCGATCCAATGTACCAAGGCTGCAGAGACTCAAACTTATCTTTTCTAGCCCTGATTCCCGTAAATGCAGCAGCAGATCAGATACCTGATGTGTGATGGATTTGTTATCTATGTATTACATAAAGTCTTTCTATAATTCAGCATATCTCCTATAGCAGATAAGAAATACTATTGTTGCCATATGATCAGCAAACACTAATCAAGATCCATCTCCTAGGATAAAATAATCATATTTCTTCTGGCTAAATTTTTTTTTCTAATTGTGAGGTGTCTTCTATTTCTGTTGATCCCTTTCCTTCTGTATTTCCTCAAATGGGGATGAAAGGAAACTCTACGCTGTTCTTAGGTTATCTGATTTTTTTAAGTTAAATTTGTGAATCGTGAGAATTTCTCATAAGTGAAGTTAACCCATGAGCAAATTAACCCTTGCTCATGAGGCAGAAGAGTTCAGTTTCCACACAGTTTTCTTGTTGATGTAAAATAGAGGCAAGCCCACTGTTTCCCTACTGCTGTTTAAGGAAATCCTAGGATACTATGAGTTGTATGACAAAACTCACTGTTCGAACACAGCCTTTGCAGTTAATGCTGCACAAACATCAAGAATGTCATTCCTCTTATCCCAAACTTGTGTTTGTGCAGGACAAAGGGACAGCAAGCTTTTGTGTTTCCCTTCAGTAGAGCTTTTCCCTGCAATAGGGGCAGCAGTTCCAGCAACTTGGGAAAAGCTGAGAAATATGAGTCTGGAAAGAAAGCAATAAAAGCTGGGCAACTCCAGTCAGAAATCATCTGGAATGTGGCAACACTGAGTTGCAGGGTAAGTTATGGATTTGGAAGAAGCTAAGGAAAATGAAATTAACCCAAAGCAAAGAAAAAAAAGAGTACTCATGTACAAGCCAAGATATGCATTATCTGCTGCAGTTTGCTTTTCTATTTGTTACCAGTCAGGCTTCTCTGTATCTGTACAGTATCTGTACAGTAAGGTTGGAGTTTGCATGGGATGAACAAGCAAATCTTGTCCTGAGCCAGTGATGGAGAATATACAATGAGGCTTGGATTTTGAACCACACATCTACCTAAGCTAAAATGCACTAAATTCTTGGAGTATTAAGGGTTTAGAAAATTAGACAATTAGAAATTGCAAGACTGAGTACACTGACATGTCTGCATAAGCACAAAGATGGCTTGGGAGCTTGGACACAGCTGATGCTGCCAATGGAGAGCTAGAGTTTGAGCACCAATGAGAACACAAAATGTCTCAACATGTAAAACTAAGAGATAAAGGCATGAGTATTTACTACAGAAAATAATGAACTAAGGCTCATGTAACTCTTGCACATTCTCTATTTGAATGCAAATAGCTTCAAGCAATAATTCCTAAGAGCATTTAGACTGAGATGAAGTTTATAAACCAATTCTGGAGGACAGACACACACAGACTGTAGCACAAGTACAAAGCAGCTGAAAGCTGCCTCCATTTGAATGTCTTTCAGTTTCATGACAAGGATATGGAGGGAAGCACATTTCACTTGCAGCAAAAATATTTGCTTCATTTCATGAAAATAGTGTTATCTGGTGGCTAAGCGAGAGTTTGGCTTCAGCTGGCTGTATAATCCGCAGTCTAAATCTGCTAGGGATCTGGCAGAGGAGTGGCTATTGCTATGTGTTCTCTCATAAAGGGTGATCTTCTCATTTTAGCCAAGTGGAAGGCAGCTTGAATCAGGCTTGTAGGTAGGTTGCTTTGCTCTCATGCCTTTGAGGGGACCATAGTAGGCAGGAAAACTCCTCTTTTCTATAGAAATTCTGTAACACAGGGGCACCAGCCTTCCTGGTTTAAAACCATTCAGAGTAGCCTTCCAGAAGCCAAAGACCTGTTAAATTGTAATTACTCCCTTAATTAGCCAGTCTGGTTTGGTTTGGAAGCACTTTAACCCCTTGTTGGCTTGCTCCTTTTCCATTCTATGAGACTTTTTTTGGTACAAATAATTTAAGAAAACATTATTGGTTTCAGCTTGGATGATCTCCGAGGTGATTGCAGCCTGTGGTCCCAGTCCTGTGGCTGCTGCAGGAGAGACTGAGCAGCTGCTGAATCACACCTCCTGAGGCCATCCAGGCTACTTAGGTTGCAGCTTCAAATTATCCTGAGAGGTCATTGCACTCCGCAGAATCTGCGCAGCTCATGCCCTTGAGCCTTGCACCATAGCATTTCCTTTTAATGTACACTACCTGTGATCACTTCAGAGCAGGGCAGGCTGTTCACTCATAATATAGCTCCACTCTACATCACTAGCTTTCTTACAGTGCAGCATAACATCAGCTCCACTGTCAAAGATGTTAAATTCCCAACATCATTCCTCAGACAAAACCTGTTGGTTTCCTCTGGTGAATCCACTGAGATACCCCAGTATTTCAGGACTGGGGCCTGCATACACACAGAAATTTCACCAATACATCCTACTTCTTGTTCATTCTTTCAATATTTTTTCTAAAATGATAAAAAATGGAGTAGCTATAAAAATATAGTATAATTTGTAAGACAGCAGGAATTTGCACATGCACTTTGCATCTGGAGGCCTTCTGTCCAAATTTTACCTATACACCCTACTGACCATCTTGTTCCATGTCACAAATAAAAAGCAATTTACAAGTGAAAATCTTCTGCCCCTTGTCTCTTCAGCAAAATCAGATTAAGCTCATATAGTTTAACTACTCCATGTTATCACCTCCTCAGTAATAAAGATTCTGTACCTTTCTCAGAGTCCCATGGGTAATACCTGTCAAGTACATTAGTTTTCCACTAAATTCTTCAATGGCAGTTCAAGGCATACTCTAAACTACAGACTTTTCCTAAGGAAGATCCAGAAGGAAAAAATAAATTTTTTGAATCTGCAAACTGTATAGGAAATAAAAGCAATTTTAAATACACAGGCTCAGTACTGATACCAGTCACAGAAAATAAATGGGTATGATTGACTTATATGTTTAAAGAACACAGCTTTCTTCCAGTGTTGTGCGTTTTTCTTTCACAAGTTCTTTGGAACCTAACAGTTGCCCTATCAGGTCAGATCAAAGTACATGTCATGCAGTGTTTTGTTGCTGACAGTGACCAATAACAGACATGTAGGAACAAACAAATATGAGGTGATATTCCATTAAAATATTCTCACTGCCTTTAGCTTCTGCAGCTACAAGACTCCACTCTCACCTGCCAATTGCCCTTTGCAGAGTTTCAAGGAGTCCACTCATTTATTGCTTGATACTTCAAATACCTTATTAAAATTTGATGTGTGAAAACATCATCCTGTGAAAAAAGTGGAGCACACCATTACATCAAAGGGTGCTTATCATCTCAAAAGACTATGTAGGAACATGCCAAGTCAAGGATTAGCAACAATTTTCAAAGAATGGAAAACTCTGTAGGAAAGAGAATGGAGAGTTACCGTTCTTTATCCATTAGTGGTATTTACTAACAAGGAAAGGTGATACTAAGAAGGTATTTTGTGTTGAAGAGTGTCAATAACATTTAGCAAAACATATTTTTGGTCTGAAGGCACAACAGACCTCAGTAAGGGGACACTTGCATTCTCTCTATTTGCCTGCCCATTGCACCCCTTGTAACTCCTAACCTCGTAGCCCACTTCAGTGGAACGGATGGAAGAACCCACAAAGGTACTAAGAATCTGCACATTTCATGAAAGTGATGGGCAGGTAGAGGGAAAAGTCCAAATTCAGCAACTCCAAGAAAGAAAGGCTGCAGTGTGAGTCAGAGACTGTCCAGTTTGGCTTACCAGCCAGCTAATCAGTATAAACATGCTGGCCTGCTTGGGGCTAGCTGCAGCATGGGCTGCTTTTTGCCCAGCTGATAGTCAACAGGAGGGAGCTGAGCCTAGTGAGAAGAAGCAGGTATAGAAGATGTGAGAGGGTAATCTGGGAGAAGCGAAGAGCTGAAGTCTTTAGGAGGTATGCCACGTCTATCTGTAAGGTCTATTGGTTCCACCACTCATGTAATCACCTGGCCTTTTTTTACAAAACTACATGCTATTACAATGAACAATGACCTATTAAACTGTAGTAAATGCTTTCAGCAAAGCACAATCAGCTTTAAAAATGCGTGCAGGGAGAAACAACACCATATTGTATGCCATTCTTTGATTTTACCATTTAGAAATGGTAACACTGTGGTATACAAGTAATTCTGGGACACAGCAAGGCGTTGCACTCAGCCAAGCCTTACATGAGTGATTACATCCATGGAGATTTCACATTTGCCTCTGTGTGACACGAGCGTGTGCCATGAGGCCTTGTACTCAGACGCTCTAAGATTTTTGCCTAGTTTGCAGCAGGAGATGTTGTTTGTCTTTTCAGTGAATGGGGAGTGGAAAGTTGTGGGAAGGGCATCCGAAAGTAATCAGTACGTAGATGATTTCCTCTGCATCCTCCCTCCAGAATGAGGGGTTCTAACTACACATGAAGCAGGCCAGACATCTGTCCATAGCTGCTGTAGGAGATGAAAGCATTTCAGGCCCGTGCAGAAGGGGTTTTTTCTCTGTGGGATGACAAGGGGTGAAAAGTTTTAAAGTCATGGAAAAGCCTGAACTGACAGGGCAATGTTGTTTCTTAATCTTACTTATATCTGCATGCTGCCTCATTTTTCAAAGCAGGATTTAAACACATTTGAAAACTACACCCACTGCCTGTGGGAATTTAGCTGCTTCAGAAGATAAATTCAGTGGTGTGCACTGTCTGAAACAAGCCTTTACTTGCACTCCTGCTCATTTTCAACTGTCGGTGTGCATACCAAGTGGTATCCATACAATCGAGGATCAGGTTGAAGGTGCTTCCTTCCTTAAGACATATTTCTTTCCATTAAATTATCAGTTATGTACTCTTTGTTGTAGCTGGAAATTACTGCTTAATATGGAAACCTAGCATTTATTGTTACACTCATTGAAAATCAGTGCCTGAAGATAACAAAAAGACTAATTATTTTCCTACCTGCTATAAACAATTCCAGTTGTGCGTTCTTTTGGTGGTTTGGTTTTGGATTTTTATTATTCTAAATGTGCAGCAAACCTTTTCAGTAGTTAATTTCAAGGCATTTGGAAGTTTCCTCTGTGATCTTGATTGCTATAATAGTTGTAATAAAGTAATAACTAGAGCTTTATGTGGTACCCTCCACAACTTTCTGTGCAAATACGTTTTCACACAAAGCAAATACAACCTGTGATCAAGTTTGCTTATTTTCAATTACTCCACTGATCTCTACCTCTTACATTTTCCAGTGCTTATTTGATTCGTGTGCTTCTGAGTCCCTGACCTTATCACTCCCAAGACTGTTGAGAATGAAGGAATAGATCTATACAGATCCACTACAAGTGATGTTCACTTATTTTTTATTTTTTCATAAAGAAAATTCTGAAAGTACCCAGAGGCTGAGGCTCTGTAGCTGTTGCTTCACAGTGCTACGCCATAAAGATGCAATGTAACCTTTTTAATACTGTTATTATTATCTCTATTTCAGCAATATGCTAACAAACAGTGGTACAAGCTTGGTATACCGGAACTCACTGCCACATCAGAGACTTACCAACTTATTTAGAGTCTGTCTACACATATCAGTATGTGTGTTCATATAATGTATTCTCACCACCATTACTTTAATACGCTTTTACTAGAATTTGATGAGACTGCAATCATTGTAGAAGGACCAACTGCCTTAATTTTATCTTCCCTTCTGTTTGTGTTGAGAATCTTGTATGCCTTAAATTAAAATTCTAAGGCTGGCAAATAGGACAGCCCAGAAAAACTAATTAGATAGTTAAAGCTGAAAAAGCTTTAAAAATTCTGTGATATGGCTTAAATACTTGCCAGATATACAACCATAGTGAATACTGGTCTGGCTTTGCTATTACTGAAGTCAGTCTGAGTTTCCATTCTATTTTCTGAGGAAGAACAGGATCAGAGTCAGGGTAAAGGGCTGTTTATAACAGTATTAAATTAAATGGAGGTGAAGTCCAAATGGTCTTAAAAAATGAGTTTTAAGATTAGCTTTCAGATGTAAAGTAAGCTACCATAATAATTGCATTATTGGATGACTTTCAGTGTCATAGAGAAATAGATTTGAGATGATAACGACCTGAAAAGTAGTCTACGTGTCCTGAATTTACTTTAGCTTGATAAATTGGTTTGGATCCAGTAACAACCAACAGAGCCTTCTATCAGTGTGTGGACTAAACCTTTGTTTTGACCTCCTCAGCTCCTAAATATGTAACCTTAGAGGAACAAAAAAGGAAAAAAAAAAGAAAAGAAAAGAGGAAAAACAGTATATACTTTATAATAAGTAAACACCACCTACAAAGTTCACTGACTGCAGAAGTTTACCACTTTTGAGGAAAACTAGATACTTCAGTTTCAGTGAAGCAGCCTTGAAGCCATCCTCTTTTTTTCTTTACTTAAGTACAATCAAGGACAATTTTCCATTAATTTTTAATACTGACCCCTTCAACAGCACTCCCCCATGGGTTTCTGAGCTTCTCTCTGCCTATCAGTTGTTCTTTTTTGAGAATCCATGACCATTACTCCTGCCGAGAATAACAAATGATGATTTATTTCAAGTGTAGACAGCCACCAGGGAACAGGAACTAAAGGAAGCAGCTGTCATAGCTGATTCACATAGAACCTGTTTGTTTGTCGTTAAAAGTCAATTTGCTGGACTACTTGCCAAAGGCCGCTTTACATGATTCTGAAAGAACTGGCTTAAAATATCAAATAAGTATTAGAAATCAATGTTCCTGTTTCCATATTATTTACTGGTGCTTTACAGACTCCCTCTAAATGATGATCCATGAATCAGCCAAGTCATGACTCTCTTTATGTACCTGTGCCATGTCATTAGATCTCTGTATACCTTTAGGCCTACATGGGAACAGCGTCCTGGCCACAGAAGCTTAGCATACCTGTCCCTTCAACACAGGGTGCAGAGAACTGGTGGAAGTTCCTTGCACTATCTCGTCTCTCCTCGGGATTTTCCTATAAGAGTATAGAACAACATTTTTGTTAGTTTTTTTAACCTAAGCAGTCAGGAAGAAAACAGCAAACATGAAACAATGAATTGCAGTGAGGGTGATATGCCATACTGTTTCTATATCTTCTCCACTGACAAAGTACTAGTCTCCTTACTATTCAGAGCAAGATACTAACTACAGCCAAGCTAAGGCCTGAAGTGCAGAATCATAAGCAGTTTAATTAAAGCTAACTCTAGTCAAGTAAAGCTAACTTTAGTCAAGCTGGTATGTCTACACAGGAGACACCAAATAAAAAATCTATCAAGGTTCAGCTTAGCACTGCATTAAATTGTATAGACCCTCATATATCTGTGTCCTACAAAAGAAAGACTAAAGCCAGATCATGTCACTTAAATAGGCCCTTGAAGGAGTCCCACTACCTCCCTTATGCAGCTTCATTGCTTATCTTTTACTGCTATATGGTTGGGCATGCATCCATTATCTGAACAAAGGTGTGAAGCTTTGTGTTAGAATACATGTAAAGAAATCAATAACTGTTTACACCAACCACAAATACTGTGGCTCTCCTATTCATATCAGCCTGAGGGAAACGAGGATCTGAGAGCACACCAAACCCAGTTATCCACTGTGGGGTACGAGGTTTCGGGACAGCCTAAAAGGATGCAAATCTTTCTCCAAACCCTGGCTTTGTTCTGTGGTTTCTTGTAATATGGTACTGACCAGACAGTATTAAATTGTTTGGCTGGATAATGGCTGAATGGTTGGCTGCTAAGTTTTGAAGGAGTAGGCAGGACAAATGCTTTCCAATGTATGTATTAAAAACAGTTATAGTTTTCAGAATTCTAAGTCTGCATTCTAATGAATTCTTTAAAGCAACAAGAAATAAATCTGCTTTGACATCACCTGGAAACTCATCTCTTTCAAAGCTTGCCCTAACAGTAACTTTTCCAGAACTTATTTTTTATTATCATCAGTTTCAGTTTAAATTGTGCCATAAGCATTACTGGCTTCAGTGTGAAATAGTTCCTTTAAACAGATATGATCCAAAGGGGAAATGGGTTCTTCGATGTTTCCTTGCTAAAGCTGGCTGATCAAATAACTTCTGGTATGCTATTGGCTTCAAAAGTTGTCATGTTACTTCTGTTAATTTAGGAGTCCCTGTACTAGTTAAGCGTATTTGTGTAATAAAAATTATTTGCAATAACTGTGTTCTAAGTAAAAAAATATTTTCTGAGTCCACACTATAGAACCAAATTCACTGAGCCCTCTCTTTTTTGGAAATACACACACACACACACGGTTTCTAAGATTACTTTTACATGCTTAGGTAGAGTAGAGGAGCAATGTAGCCTACCTTCACAACAGAAGGTGTGACAGTATCTCTATGATAAAGGTACCTTTGCAGGAAGATCAACTTAATAGGCCTTTGCCACTTACCCTAAAATCATTTGGTGTTGCTTCAGTTAGTGCTGAGGTTAGAAGGTAAAGAGATTCTTCTTTTTTCTTCCTCATCTTTCCTCAAAATATAAAGACTACCAGATGAGTGTTAGTGAAGAAAATGGCCAAGGGCTCCACAGGTTCCAAAGGTCAGATAGACATCTGAGACTGGTATGTCAAAGCTGCCAGTCCCAGACAACTTCAGTTATGTGGTTTTTAGCATGGTGGTTTGTTGAAAAGAGACCAGTAGACATGGGAAGAGCCATACCAATGAATGATGATGATGATGAGGAGGAGGAGGATGATGATGATGATGTATCTCTTCTCTTTTTTTCTACCCATATGCACCAACCCTGAAATGGCTGGCGCATACCAATAATATATCTCTTTTGAAACCTAGGAACTGTCATTTCATATGATCTCAACAGCTTTTGTGTGCTGCTAAGCTTCTGGCTATGTGTCTCCCTCAGCTATGGTAGAGATAGTTCAAAATCCACATCTTTGAGGAGAGGTTTCCCTTCTTTGGGGTAAGGGCTTGATTTTCAAGTATGAAACTTCATGGGTAGGATAGAAGGGAATGGTGGTTTAATAAAGTTTGGCCAGGATCACAGAATTACAGAATCACAGAACGGTTGGCGTTGGAAGGGACCTCTGGACATCATCTAGCCCAACCCCTGCTAACGCAGGTTCACCCAGAGCAGGTTGCACAGGTTCGCATCCAGCTGGGTTCTGGGTGTCTCCAGAGAAGGAGACTCCACAGCCTCTCTGGGCAGCCTGTCCCAGTGCTCTGACACCCTCAAAGTAAAGAAGGTGTTCCTCATACACATGTCCACATTTTTGCACCATCAGAGTATTCCATTAGAAGAAAAGGGCTATCATTTCTTGAAAATGTGCACAGAAGTAGGCAAGCAACAGTTGTCTGACATTATATATATGCAATTAGAATAGATTTTGTGTCAAAAAGGTGTAATTATTATTATAATCAATAATAAATGTTCTGCTGATGCAGCAGAGTTAAAAATCATTTGATGAAATGAAGAAAATCTCTGGCTATAGAGCCAAATGATTAATTTCAAGGGACAAGTTAAAAAAAAAAACCCACACTATTCCCTGGAAGCGGAGGTGTCAGGAAATACTCGGATTTGAGCCTCAGTGCCTTGGATCTCATTTGTATTGTTATTCCGACTTGTTTGAAGCTCATCAAGCTGTTTTAGGTTTACGGCGGAATAAACTTTGAAGTAGTTAACTTTGCTGCCCAGATTAATTTTAAATCCTACTTGATTTAAATTGATACCACTCACATGAAAGAGAATCTGAAAGAATAGTTATGTACTGTTCAGGCCATATACTTTTATTACAATGTTTCAATCTGACATCATCTGTTGGGCTCCTATGTTGTGGCCAGGCATACTTTGTCGGACCACCTTTTCCTCACGCTGTTGTTTTTTGTTTGCTTTTTTTTTTTAATCCAGACTGCAGGTTTAATTTCACGGGCGGTGTAACGCCGTGCGTGTGTCACGCCGGTTACCCGCTCCACCGGCACCCCGCTCCGTGGGGCGGCTCCGGGCGGGCTGCTCAGCCTGGGGACGGCTGGCCCCGCCTGACACGCCTGCAAGCGTGGCACAGGGCTGCTGCCCTCGGCGGTGCCCGCTGCCGCCGGTGCCCCTAGGGCACAACCTCGGTGGGTTCCCCCCTCAGGTGGGCACCCCCGTCCCATCTTTCCCACGCTTTCCACACCAGTACCCCGCAGGCAGCTTATAAGTAAGGACTGGCTACACCCCCTGCGTCTCCCCGAAGACATGCTGCGGGAGAGACGACCCCCTTCGCTCAGGGGTGGGCAGGAGGCGGTGCAGCTCCCCCGCCAGCGCGGAGGCTCGCTGCGGCTCGCCGGTGCCTGAGCGGGACCCGCCCGCTCGGCGAGTCGCGCCGAGGCGCCGGGGGAGGGAAGGGGAGCGAGCACCGCGTCCCGCGGCGCCCCCCTCGCCCTTCCGCGCCGGAGAGCGGGCCCCGTTCCGAGGAGGGGCTGCCTTGCGCCTTCGCCGTTACCTCTGCCCGGGACTCCCTTCAGCGAGCAGAGGGGGCCCGGGAGGGGGCCGGCTGCCTGCCTTGGAGGCGCCCCTGGGCGGGGGGGCGGGCTGGCTGCGGCCGCCGCTTGACCCGGCCGGCGGGAACACGTCAGCTTCCCTCAGCCGCCGCGGGCCAGAGGCCGGCATGGGCGACCCCAAGTGACTGCAGCCCCCGACCCCAGTCCCTGGGGCAGGGCGCCCCAGCAGGACAGATGGGGCCCCGCTGCCCGCCGCGAGGGGCGGCCTGTCCGTGCCGGCCCTTCAGGGGCACGGCGCAGGCAGCTCCGCGCACCCCCCTCGGCCTCCCTGAGCGCCGTGGGGCGGCCGGCGCCCCCCCGAGAAGGTGCAAACCGGCTGCTTGACAGACGTGGCAAGCGACCCCGCCAGCTGTCCCCTCAGCTGGGTGCGCGGGTGGCCGGCGGGAAGGGCAGCTGCCGCGAGCGCCCACCCTCCCTCCTGCGCCGGCGAGCCGTCGTGGGGCTCCGTTTAACGGGCCGGCAGGCGGGGAGTGCTCGGGACGGCCGGCTGCGGGGCACCCCAGGCTCCCCCCTCACACAAGCACACTGCCCGAGCGGAGCCGGGAGCAGAAACTGGCGGCTGCCGGCCCGCGCCCTGGCCGGAGAGACACCTCCCTGGGGAGAGCAAACCGCCGGCACGCACCCACGCCGGCTGGCTTGGGGGGGGTAAAGGGGGCAATGCGAGGGGCGAGGTACGGGAGTGACAGGCTGCCCGCACCCCGTGCTGGAGGGGCCGGGCGACCCGGGACCTCTAGTGAGGGGGAGCGTCGCATTTTGCCTTCCGTTGCGGTGGGACGGCAGGGACGGCTTAAGCAGAGGATCCAGCCTCCTCCCGGCTCCCCTGGCCGCTTCCCCGCCGCAATGCGAGCGGCGCGGGAGGCTCCGCAGGCCCTGGACAGCTCCTGCTTTGAAAGCCGTCGGAGCGCCCTCCCGGCCGCTGCCAGCCGCTCCCCGGCGGGGCTCCCGGCCGCGCAGCGCAGGGAAGCGGAGCGAGGGGTGGGGGACGTCTGACAAAAAAAAAAAAAAAAAAAAAAAATCGGACGACGAGTCAGATTTTCCTTCCGAAAGCCTCAAAGTGTCCACGTCCTCAAAGCATGGAACCAATTTAACGTCGCCGCCTCCCTCGCTCCCCCCGCCGCCCCCTCCCCCTCCGACCCCGCGCCCCCTCCGCCCCACGGCCGAGGCTGCCGCGGCGGCCGGAGACAGCGGGCACGTGACGGCCTGGGAGCCGCGCGGGCCCCGCGGCCGGCGCGCGCCCATTGGCTGCGCCACCGCCGGTGACTCGCGGGCCCGGGACCCTCCTGCGGTATAAATAGGGCGGACCGGGGCTTGATTAATTTAGCATCCCGGGCAGCAGGTTTCTGCTAAGGTTGGAGTTACTCCGCAAGACTGTATGCCTGCGTCCCATAGGTAATAGCTAACCACCGACCAGGGACTCTGCACCACAAGGAGTCTGCATGTCTTGCAACTAGACATGCTCAGCTTTGTGGATACACGGATTTTGTTGCTGCTTGCAGTAACTTCATACCTAGCAACAGGCCAACGTAAGTGATTTTAGCTTGTTTGTGGCATGGGTGGTGTCAGGGGGTGGCTGTCCGACTCGCTGCGCTCTGTCCAGGCGTTTTCCCCACGGACGGTCGTCTGCCGGGAGCTGCAGCTTCCCAAGCTATAGAGACCATCTCGCAAAACTGCCACCTCCGTCTCCGATCAGAATCTGGCTTCTTTTTTTTTCCCCCTTCAGAAATAGAAAAGGATGGCAAAAGGCCAACGAGGCACCCCCCCCCTCAAAAAAAAAAAAAAAAAAAAAAAGAAAGAAAAAGGAAAAAGACGGGCTCGTATCCAAAGGAGAATGCAAAGCCCTGATTCAAGCGCAGATGCTTAAAGGCTAGGAGGAGACTGTCTACGGCGAGCGGGAGAATCCAGGCTGCACCGAGACCGTACTTCTGGGAGACTTGAGGCGCGCTTCCCGCAGCGGGGAGCCGGGGGAGGTGCGGGAGCGGCGGCTCACCGCTTCCCTGCGGGGGGGGCGACCGGGCAGCTCGGTGCGGGGCCCGCCGCTCCGCCGAGCACAGCGGCGCCCCCTGGAGGCGGAGCGGGACCGCTACGGCGCCCCCCGAGCCTGCCCGGCGGGCAAAGCTGTTCGCGGCGCCCCGCACAGTGAGCCCGCCCCCCGGGGGGTCTCCGGGGGGAGCCCGTGCGAGGCAGGAGGAGGGAGGCAGGGAGGGACTATTGCTTAGCTCCAGTGCGGAAAGGGGATGGGGCTCCACGGGGGTGCGGCGCGGCTCCCGCCACTCGCTGGGAAGAGGGTTTAGTGTCCCCCGTCGCGGGCGGAGAAGCGCGGGCCCCCCGCGGCGGGAGGGAAAGGCGCCCCACGCACTGCGCTGCGGGAGAAGCGGAGCCTTCCCCCCGCCTCCCTGCTGGGCGGCATCCCGGGGAGGGCCCCCCGGCCGTGCCTCTGCGGGACCGGCTCTGCCCTGGGGTTTGGCCGCGTTCCGAGGCGGCGGAGGGCGGCAGCAGCCGTGCGCTGCGGTGTCCCCGGGACGCTGCGGTGTCCCCCGCGCCCCCCCCCCCCCCCCCCCTCCGCCTGCGCGGGGCGCTGGGGCAGCCGGCGGTGGCGGTGGGCGGCACTGTGGCCGTGGCCTTGCCGCAGGTAGGGGGTGTGGTGGCCAGTGTCCCCGTCACCTGGGGGCAGTAACGGTAACGGCTTTCATGCCGTGTGGCGTTCCGGCGCAGGCAGGCGGTGCCGTGCCGGGGTGTTCTAGTGTTCGGCACTTCAGTACCGCTCCCTTTTGGCTGGGCTGGCTGAGCCGGCTGCGTTCGGTGTGACCACGCACTGCCGAGGTGACACTTCGTGGAAAAAGCACCCAACAACCTGTTAGTTAGTAATAATGTGTAATTGCTGGCATTAGAGTGTGATGGGAGACGTTTTCACCATGGTAAGTTTCAGCCAAGATAGGTTTTTTTAATTGCTTGAAACTCAGAAAACAGATTTTTGAAAATTAGTATCCCCAGCTAATTAATGAGAGCACACTTAGTAGTAAGTAACACGCAGAGAGAACGTTATTTGCTATTTGGTGTTAATAGCTTCAGACGGTTCTCTGTTAGGTACTATGACATTGTACAGGAAATTGTGGAAATAGGCAAGTTTGGGTAGGACCCTTCTGCATAAAAAATCTTCACGTGTCAGCCTGTCTGGGTTTATTCATCTGTTGTGTGCACACATATGTGAGAGCACATACATGCATTTTTCCATGGAGATATGTTTAAGCATATTTAGAGCAGGCTTATAGAAGGTACCTGCCTTTTTACTGTATCAACTCTGTTGTTTTAATTTCATTAGCAAGCCTTTGGAATTTGAAATACATAGCAATCTCACCTGTGAGTCTTCACAGTTTAAGATAATCAGCTTAAAAGTAAGAAATTACATTCAGAAAATGTTTTTTTGGGGGTTAAGAAAATAAACAAAATTGCATTTTGATTTAAAAGCATTGAAATGTAGAACTTGTAAAATAACTGAATCCATACTCTAATTATTTCTTTTTTTTTTTCTTTCCCTTTTTTTTCCAGATGTAAGTGAGGTCAGTATAATGTTTTTTTTTTTTTCCTAATACATAACGCGCAACTTCAATTAACAGGCTAGACTTCTTTTTTGTGGCGGTATTATTTACTAATGTTGATTTCCAAGATGGTCATGGAAAGATACCGACTAAATCCTGAAGGGACTGCCTGGAAAGGTACCCACCCCAATTTCTCAAGTGGGACGGCCTTTTTAAGAGAGAGACTGCCTTCATAGGTGTAAAGACTATGAGGAGAAAGTAACGGAGCAGTGGTGTTTGGATGTTATACCTGCCAGTTTGGATTGGAGATGACTCTGCTTTAAAGCCAGTCTTATGGTCTAAATTTCATTGCACAGAAGGATTATGAAAGAACTCAGGTGTGACATTTTTATGCCAGTTTTATAGGCTGTAATAGGTATAAAATTCAGAGTGTTCCACAGAATGCTCTAATGTAGTTAAATGTATCTTTGCTTATATAATAAACTCCTAGCATTCATAGTAATTTAAAACCATACACCATACTTAAACATATTGTACTGAGAAAAATTATAGTTATGTAAGAATATGAGTCTAAGTTTGTACATTATTTTAGTTGGAAATATTGGGAGAAATTGTATCTTTTTAAATTCTCTTCTTTATTTTTTCCAGGCACCTGCAGGGCGGAAGGTAAGCGGTTTTATTTCTTTTGTGTGGTAATGGAGATGATATCAGATAATCTTAGGCAGATTAATATTTTGTTGGAAATTGGATGAAAGGAAAACAGACTACCTCCATTATTTCCAGTGTTCCCTGAGAATAGCAGTAGCACTGCGATGAGTAGGAAGTAAAAATGGGGGAACAGTGGGTGCAGCATCTTAACATCATGGTAAATTCAGATATTGGATTTAAGCTGCTTTACCCAAGAGCAGAACTAACCCTTCCAAGAACTAAACTGCGTTAAAGCATTCTTGTTCAACCAGAGTTCCTTTGGAAAGATTTACATGAGTTGAACAGTATAGCAATATCCATACAGGTCTAAAGGCTAAATAGATTCTATTTTGTTTCTAAGAGTCACTACTGCTAAATTAGACCCAGTTATTCAGTAGAGACTAGAATCAACTTTGCAAATACTTCTGTGGACTGCGTAGTGATATTTTAACTGACGTAGTAATGACAGTGACTGATCTGTTTCCAGTAGCTTATTGCAAAAAAAGAATATGCTGTCTGTGGAAAATAGCTATCGGACCTGTATGTGCAGTCTTCTCTCCCTTTTTCATGTACACTAATTATTTTTAATGTATATGTTTCCTTGCATCATCCTGGAAAATTTCCATTTCCTTTCGTCATTAAGTTTTATTTTCTTCTGGCAGGGCCCTAGAGGAGACAAAGGGCCACAGGGAGAAAGGGTAAGGAATTAGACTGACGTTCATTTGTTTGAGATCTTTGAACAGCTGTTGGAAGACCAGCAGGAAAAAAATAAATTTAAGCATTGATGTGAGATTAAGTGAATGTACCTGAAGCTTGCATGCACAATCCCATTAAAAAGAAACCAAGCTATCTGTGTACCAAATTCTGCTCCAGCGATACCTTGCCAACCTAATTATAGCCATTGTGCCTGAGCAGATGCGGCTGAGTTCAGACAACAGCCTGGCACTCCAAGTGATTGTTTGAAAAACTTTTTTTTAACTGCTCGCAGTGGAAATAGTGCATGAAAATGCAGAAGGGAAAGTTGACACATGAAGATATAGTCTGTGAACAGTATGGTGTATGGGTAGGCTCTCTACATTAAACCTGAATAGGCAAAGCTAGCTTTGAGGATCATTCATTATCTGTGCCTCCGAAGATGGCTTGAAAAAGCTCTCTTCTTGACAGCTAGGCATTTGTCATCTACCTTCAATTAGTAAAAGCAGATATTGTACTGTTAAAGGCTGCTGTAAAAGTAACTATCAATAAGGACATCTGAATAATTTAATTGTAATGTTAATTCATATTGCTGATACCTGCTTTTCTGATTTGCTTTTGCATCGCTGCTTTTTGTAAAGTGGTATTCTGAAATTCACATCCTTATCTGGGCAGCATGTAGCTATCATGTATCTTCCTTGTATCTTCTGAAAATGAAAATGCCGTAGTACTGATAGGTAGCTCTTGAAGATCTGTTAGATCGTAGTATGCTGAGAAATGTAAAGGGAACTATTAGGAAGAGTGTAACAGTGTGGTTAACTGGGTATTTGCTTTAGGCTACCACTAACTAAATTTGTTTGATGAAGTGAGAGACATGCTTTGTCCTGAAGGCAGCAAGCCTAATCCTTCTCCTTTGGAAATCCATAATATTTTTATTATGGATTTCATCTAGCACTAAACTGGGTCCAAAATGCAGTC
Organism: Falco punctatus; assembly: GCF_963210335.1. Taxonomy (NCBI): domain Eukaryota; kingdom Metazoa; phylum Chordata; class Aves; order Falconiformes; family Falconidae; genus Falco; species Falco punctatus. The sequence goes on from NC_137583.1 coordinate 77,326,125, forward strand.
CAAATGAAATACCTCACCTCAGTTGCCACATGGCAAAACTTGACCAGCTTTGTGCGTTGAGGGTGAAAGAATATAAGCACTAATGTTACTGGACTGAACACATGTAATTTCAAGTTGTTGTAAAAGAAGTTCTGGTGGTGGTAGTGAGTGACGGTACCAAAAATCTGTAGAAGAGCACTGCTTTATTGTCATTGAATTTGCAATTATGCCAGCAAATAGTCTAGACTAATTAAAAACTGGCCTTTGACTTACTCTGAATCTACATTAGTTCATACCAGCAGGGCTGACCTCTACCAGTCCTCAGCTGGTCAAACTTTAGGCTTTCACTAACAGAATCTGACAGGCTGTGTGGGTCCACATGGGTCACTTGGGGTTCACGGGTGCAAAATTTGGTCGCTTGAAATGAAACTTCCCAATTTGGAGATTACGCTTTGGTAGCATAGATCCAATATTGCTTTCATAGATCTTCTCAAATAGAAAAGTACAGTAAATATCTGATACAAGGTGTGGCAAGGCAATGTAAATTCAGGCTATGCTCATTTTCTAAAGTTAGCAATTCATTGAAACTGCATATATAGCACTGCTGTAGCGTGTGCTGGGTTCTTAATGAATTTAACACTTCAGAGATTTCTTTAGCCACTTCCAATGTTCACTTTATAATCCCCTTTTTGACTCTAGGGTCCACCAGGTCCACCAGGCAGAGATGGTGAAGATGGTCTACCAGGTCCTCCAGGCCCTCCTGGTCCTCCAGGTCTTGGCGGAGTAAGGCATCCTCACTTTATATTACTGAAAATGATAATCTGTGCTTTGTGACTAAGACTAAATGCATTCCTGCTTGAAAACACTGATGTGACATTATAGAGTAGAGGAAACATTCTCTTGTGATCTGCAAGAAATTGATGATCTCAGTTCCATTGAAACTGTCCTTGGGATATGTGTTTTCTGTGGCAAATTTGGATTCTGTATTCAACAGGGATTTATGCACAGGAGCAAATCAACCCTGTTAATTACCATTAAATTATACAGCCATAATGTATATGGATTAGTAATCAACTAAATGAAACCTGTGTTGTTATGCAGATGGGGAAAAGAAACAGCACTTTGTGGTTGGGCTCAAGAGACAGCAACTGTATTGGAATAAACTGAAGAAGGCTATCCTTAAGCTAAAAGTCCATACTTTAAAAGTCCTTTAGAATTTTAGAATATCTTCCTTTAGAATTTTTCATTTCTATCTGTGTTCATGCAGCAGAACATAAGTAGACTGTGTCGCATACACACTTTCTGCGGAAGTGTCCATCATGTGTTCTCTGCAGAATTCTGGCTTTAACTCTTTGCTTGACATTAGCTCGCACAGGGAGCCTGAAGACAGAAACCGTGTTGTATTGATCAACTTCAGCAAATCCTCCTGCATGGAAGAATACTCTTTTGCCTTCAATATGAATAGCAATAATTAATTTTCTTATTAGCAAGCTCCAAACTGCTTTCATTCATTTCTATTATTTTAATGTGCTAATAAAACAAAATAAGCAAGAAAAGGATTTTTGATTGTGTTGTATAGAATTTTTTTCCATTTTAGTGAAGAGGGAAAATATACTCAACAAAACTAGATGTATATTTGCCTACAAAACTTATATTGATAAAAGATAAAAAATCCAGTGCAGTGTTTGAGGCTGTATGCTCCTTGGATCTTTTTGAAGGTGAAGGGCCCACCTCATCAGATAGTCAGGGCTGGTACATTAATTTTACTTAAGCAATGCAGTGAAAAAACATGCATAACTTCCCTCATTGGAAATTAGAACAATTTGAAGGTTTTCAGAAAGTTTTCCATTTTAAATGAGCACTGAGTTGACATTCTTAAGTTTCAGTTCACACTGCTGCTATGTCTCTATTACCTTTACAGCATAGCTGTTTGAGGCCATTGTGTGAAAGGGCCTTGCTAGTAAAACCAAGTCTTTCTGGAAACAAGTGAATGGAAATGTATAGGGCCATGTTTACTGAGTTCTACATATGCTGCCTTAACATACCATATCACAAGTCAGAGGACAGATGTAGAATGGTAATTATCAATGCTTTCTAAAATAATGTTTTTAGTATTTTAATTTCCAACTTTTTATCACCTACAGAACTTCGCTGCTCAATATGATCCATCTAAAGCAGCTGATTTTGGCCCAGGACCTATGGTAGGTATATAATTTAGCACTTGATAACTTGCATAGATAATGTGTTTAGTATTTTCCTTTGAGTCTAATCCAGCTGTATTAATGCAAAGTATAGTGTTAAAATTAAGTGTTCTGATCATATTTTGAGTCAGACTATTAAATTGATCCTTTGATGTAGGACAACGTGAAGTGTTTGGAACACAGTCTTAGGACTTGAGATGTGGTCTTGGGACTGACTATATATTTAATTTGGATATAGCACTGCTGGGTCCTGTGCTTGAATTCTGTTTTCCATAGTTTTATGAATCAAAGAATCTCATCATCTGATGTCAGATAACACATGTACTTTGATGTAGTATTACTTTACCCATATTGAGACAGAAGATTGTGTTTCAGGAATAAGATCAATTGTAAAGCTGCTTTCTAAAGCAGACATAGGTCTAGAAAGTAACTCAGTATCTCAGCTCCAGTTGGTGACCATTTTTCTCCCATGGCTGTATAACCCTTTTGATATCCTTAGAATGCACAGGTTTGGTAGGAAATTGGCCACCACACTTGGTTCTCAACAACTGAATGTTAGTATTTGCTACTGCAAGGCTATTCTGAGGAGGAATCTTTATCAGTTACTGTATACTATGTCCAAATGGACATTTAAACAGTCTATTGCTTCTCCACATTAATTTCTAACCCTTCCTGATGTTAGCAGATATTTTCAGTGTACATAGATAGCACAATATGAAAATTAGGAGTATCTTCAGTCAAGTTCTGCCCTCTGTCTGACAAGAAATCATAAAATGGAGAGGGGGATTGATGTGGGGTGTCACAACTTCTGTGTTTCAATTTTTGACTCACTTGGAGTTTATCTGACAGCAGCAGCAGTAGAATCTGCCAACTGTGAGGAATTTTTAAGTTTCATAAAGAAAATGTGAGACATTGGAAAGATACAAAAGGAGGGAAGAACAATTCTGGAATATAATTTGTGAAGAGATTCACAGGGCTTATGCAGCACATATGATTCAGACTGTCCAGAAACATTTTTCCTAGAATTACTGCATATTTTTATAGCCATGAGGTTGCTCTAGCTTCCATAAGTAAATGCCTGTATTTAACACGCATTTATTTCCCTTAATAAAAAGTATTCAGTCTTATGGGAAAGCTACAGAAGCCATTGAAAAGTTGGCATATGATTTTAATCTTGTAAAGAGAAAATCTAAAAGAGTTCCCAAGGAAGTTTTAAAACCAATTAAAACTATAATGATTTCTATTGAAACATCTCATAAAACATTCATTTAGACAATAGAAGCCTAAATTAAATTTCAGTTCAAGGTTGTTTGCTTGCTTAGTAAAACTTAAGACAGCTGTTAAGAAAGTGCAGTAATCTATGGAAATTTCCTTCTTAAAAGTGATTTTTGACCCTTTTTTTCCAAGATGTGTGTAAATTCTAAATTCACTCAAGGAGAGTATGTTAATGACCTAATTTGAAGGTGAAATGAAGAGAATTTAATCAAAAACAAACCCCAATGAAATATTCAAATAGAAGTTGATCATTATTAGAAATAGATGTATATACAATCTGTGCAATAGCTGTTTGATTTCTTTCCAAAATTATGTGTGAACCTCCCAGTTCATGGCAATACTGCCATTTATATACCTTTATTTTCCCTTTTACCATTTTAATGATCTTTTCCTCCAACATTTCTTCTGGAAAATCATGATAAAATTGACAGGCCCAAAAATACCACCTTTCTTAATGTGATGTTATGGCCCTTGTCTTTAAACTCTGGAAGTTCACACACAGGAAGGGAGAGGGTACATAGAAGAACGAACTAGTGCACTTGCTAACAAGCCAGAATAGATTAAGAAGCCTAATCACAAAGTTCCCAGTCATAATGGTACATTCCTAATCATCTCACTGAGTTCTGTGCTGGTTCATTGCCATTAGAAGATCAGTTTGCACTTGGACAGCCTGTGCAAATTTGTGCAGATCTCCTAACTTCCTCCTACTGCATTTGGACATTGCACGCTGGAAACTGTAATACTTACCAATATTTTAGGAATGCCAGGAACTGCTGTTACAGACAAATTTATATAATGGTATTTTTCTTAAAAAATATTTTACTTTTTCTCCCCTAGGGTTTAATGGGACCCAGAGGACCACCTGGAGCATCTGGACCCCCTGTAAGTACAGTCTCACCTCTCCTAGTGACTAATTAACATTGACATACCTGTAAAATTACAAAATACCTTGTTCAAACACTAACAAAATCTCCCTCGTCTTCTAGGGACCTCCTGGTTTTCAAGGTGTTCCTGGTGAACCTGGTGAACCTGGTCAAACAGTAAGTACAGGTTTCACATCCAGACACTGTTACCATTAGAAATAGGACCCAAAGTAGGCTTGTCATGCTTCACCTATTTCTCCTACCCGTATGCACATCCCTGAATGTTTAATTGGATATTCCTGCTTGATCCTGTTACAGAAACAGCTGAACGCTCAGATTCAGACTCCTTCAGATTGAAATCATAAAGTGCAAAGTCAATTAGGCTCCAGCTGTGCCCCAACTCAAGTCAGAAACCAGTGAAAAGACTTATCTGGGAAATGATGCTTTAAGTAATCCTCAATCTATTTTCAACAGGGTCCCCAGGGTCCTCGTGGTCCCCCTGGCCCTCCAGGAAAGGCTGGTGAAGATGTAAGTGATTATTAAATGCTTCTCATCTCTTAAGGCTGCAATTCAACTCTAATATTAAGTTATTATTAAGCTAAGTGTTCTATCGGTTGTAATTTTTACATTTTTCTATAATGCTGGATATTATAAATAAACCCCTAAAATAATTATTTTACTATACAAGAGTTGCTGTGTTGGAAATGTACAGAAAAATGGATAACTTCAAAACTTCTCTAAATACATTATATAGCTTCCTGAATACAGGGAGAAGAAAATACAAAAGCTAACAAATTCTCTGTATTTATTGAAAAATAGAAACTTTGCCAATGCCTTTTCTTTTTTTGAATGGTTTATCTTGTTATTTTATAAAATTAGCTTTCCTTCTTAGTGCATTTTTACTGCGTTTTTTAGGGTCACCCTGGCAAACCTGGAAGACCTGGTGAGAGGGGTGTTGCTGGCCCTCAGGTATGTAGTGATCTACTGTATATAATACAAAACAGTTCTCTTATCAATGAAACCTAACAACATTTCTGAATTCCGACACATTAGCAGTCTATTACTAGCCCCTATATGGATTAATCCAATTTCAGTTTTGCCCTTCAGAGTTATCATATAGTTATGTTTATTGTGTCCACTCTGTCCTGCTCCCCCTTGCAGTAAACCTACTGTAATTATTAACAGAAGTGACATAGTGGGGAGATACACAGGAGCAGGTGAGCAGGCACCTTGGCACAGAAAGCTAAAATGGCTGTGCTATCCCATGTTAATGCATGAAATTTCTGAGATTCAGAACTGGAAGATCAGGTTGATTACATTTAGTCTTTGAACAGGTCTGGTCCTGGGAGGTTAGGGAATGGACTGTGTTCATCACTTGAATTCACGGCCCAAATCTACTCATTAATTTTATTGAAAGACTTACTCTTTTTCATTCTTTTTAACTACAGTATATAATACGAGAAACAATCATTCATGCACTGTGTGTTTTTAGGGTGCTCGTGGTTTCCCTGGAACCCCTGGTCTGCCTGGCTTTAAGGGAATTAGGGTGAGTATATACATGCTTTTTCCCTAAATAGTTAAGACTGTCAACACTTCAGCATACTGGAAACCCCTGGAAATCCCCTCAAAGTTAGGAGTACTTGAACTCCTTTGAAGTTTTTAATATCTCCTGATCTGAAAGACATTTTGTAAAAGAAATATTTTTAATTTTAAGATTATATTAGGAAATAATTTTGTATGGAAAGAAGGATTTACCTTACAAGACTAAGAGTTTGTGTATAGCCATTGTGGGAACATACATATATAAATATTTGTTTTCCTACTCAATATAGGGGCACAATGGTCTGGATGGTCAAAAGGGACAACCCGGTACTCCTGGCAACAAGGTAAAGATGAAATCTGAAAATGTAGGATGCATTTGTAGCTCTTTCTAGCAAAGTTCTCTCATTATTCTACCGTGTGAGACATGCTATAGTGTAAGGCTTTCTGCTAAAAATTTGCATGGATGCAGTACTCTTCTGACTTAAGGCTATTTGATCTTCACAGTCTTTTTTCCTTTTTACCTTCAGATTAGTGCACTTTTGAACACTATCCTTAAAAAATGTTTTAAAATATGGTCTAGAAACATCTCAAGCAAACTCTTCCTGTCTTAGTTTCTTCTCCCATTCCAACCTCAGTGCCTAACAGGAGTGTTCTTAAAATTACACTACTGCAATATATGGTTGTAGGAAATTTTAATGCTGCTGGCTTATTCACAGGAGATTTGTATTCAAGAACTTTTACTATAATAATGAAAAGCTCAAATACTAATTCTCCCTCTTGCTTGTTTCTAAGAGCTTAGCATTATTTCCTTACAGAGTTACTAGTTGTAACACTGCATTCTCCATTATCACTGCAAGTTGTTAACCTTCAGAAAAAGTTTGGGAAAAAGATAGCAACCGCTCAGTCTGTCCAGTCATTGGCAATTAGGAGCAGACAAAGCAATTAAATAAAGGAAAGAACAATTATTGGTAAGAGTGCTAATCTGACTGAAAAACACAAGCATAATAATCCAAGGTTACTCATGATATAACTGTGCTGAAAGCAGTGATGAAGGCAAATATCTGTGCTGTTTGCAGCACCTGAGACTAGGTACATTCAGGCACATTCAGCATACAAGTGCTCTAGGACAAATCCTGTCACTATAAACCAGCCTAGACCAACTACAGGCTTGCTGAGAACACTTAATACCTAAGGGAGAGGAGTCATGTTTTAATGGCTGTCACTCGTATCAGTCTTATTGGTCTTAAATTAACAATACCTGAGGCAGATCTTTATTTCCAGCCATTTGTCAGAAACTTGTGTTACCTTAACCTGAGGCAAAAGAAAGCATCATTCTGCTTCTGCTTCAACTGAAAAACAGCTGCTGATTGATCTGAATTGGGAGCTGACAATTTAGGCCCTATCTCTTAAGTGTGTGCTACAAAGTAAATATCAGAATAAAGAGAGTCAAGAAATCTGAGATGGGTAAGTGAAGCTACCTGCTCTGGCCCTCCTCTTCTAAGAGGATTCCAACTGGCTGTGTTCCAGTATATACAGGGACAGTCACAGTCTCTACACCCTCAGGACCTGATGTGCTGTTACTGTGGTGCATGTGCTACAGAAGACAAAAGACAGTAGGATCCAGCAGTTTTGCTATCTGTCCAAAGCATCCTCTCAGTAATTAAAGCTTGCAAACTTTCTTTTTCATAGGGAGAACCTGGCGCCCCTGGTGAAAATGGTACCCCAGGACAACCTGTAAGTATTTGCTGCTGCTGTGAAGAATGATAATCTGATAGATATGGTTCAGCCAGCGGTTTGGTCAATTTGTGTCATCAGTAACGCTCAAGATAGCTAGATACTCTAATGTAATAGTATGTGAATATTTGCCTGGCTGCAACACACTTCCTATGGGGACTTAGTAGAAGAAAAAAAACCCCTGCGTGTCTTTGTTCAGTGAATAGATATAAACAATTTAATTTTTCTTTCAGGGTGCTCGTGGTCTCCCTGGTGAGAGAGGAAGAGTAGGTGCCCCTGGACCAGCTGTAAGTAGCTTCCCATCTATCTGTCACCATGACCAGCCACTTACTGTGGCTTTCTCTGACCTTCACATTTCTTTTCAAACTCTTATTTATCGTGTTCTCTCCTCACAGGGTGCTCGTGGAAGTGATGGCAGTGCTGGCCCCACTGGACCTGCTGTAAGTTTCAGTCTTGATCTTTGACAATGTGGTTCAGTTAGGCTTTGTGTCCCTCTTTCTGTTTATAGAGGATTTCTTGGGTTTCCAAGAAGTTAATTGTGTAGACATTTTTAAAACAGTTCTTTGTTGCTTATCATACCATCAAAAAAAAGAATTAACAAAACATAAACCCTTTGTAGACAATATCCTGAGAGTCTCAGGATTTGTATTAAACACATCTGTATCAAAGGAACCAAATATTCTCTCATTTGCACTGGTTAGTTCATAGGAAAACACCCAGTGAACAGAATTCTCATTTCCAGCAGCATAACAGAACAGTTCCCATACCAAAACAAAAGAGACTTTACACTTTTTAACAGATACATACCATGCACACATTGCAGATTACTATAATTATATACATCCTGAAACTGTTATATGCACTCCAGGACACAGCTTTGCACCTGCAACATTGTCCTGTCTGACTGAGAGGCTAACCTTTTTCATTCACCACTGATACCTGAGTTACATGATGTAGCATGAAAGGCCAATAAAGATCCAACTGTCCTGATCAGGCTGGTAAACAACAACTGCTCTAATAAGTGCTAATCCAGTGCAGATCTGTCAGTTTAAAAGGAGTTAAGCGTTGCTATAGCATACCACTGACTTCAATAAACCCCATTTATTTCAGTGAAATAAATGTGTGTACAAGGGTATAGTTTTGAAGCTGTAAAAAAATCAGCCGTAGCCCAGAATAGTTTTTCCTTCCTGCCTTCAGAATTTGAGTCAGTGGTGAAGTCATACTTGGGTTTGTTAAATTTGTTAGGTTTGATTTTAATACTCCTTGTCACTTCAAACATCTGTCATGCTTCAACAGAGTAGAACATTAGCATAGGTGTGAATTTCACTTCAGCTCTTCCATATGGGATATTAAAAAATATATGTGATTTGGCATTTAAATTGCAGGTAAATAAAGACCTTATAGCTGAGATCTGATGTCATACTTCATAATAGAACCAAAACATTTTAGCTATCCTAAAGGAAACTGACTTGCTGTAACAAAAATATTCTGGAGCTGGAGATTGCGAAGGTGTTACTCTGAATGGTCAGCAGCAGGGAGTTGCATTGAGTCTGAGTGTCTATGCCAGGCTAAAATTATTTTAGACATACTTAGGTTATGATGCTGCAAGCATTCTGCATAGCACTTACTAATGTACTTTTTTAAAACTAAACCAGAAATAAATACTTTATTCTCCTTGCCACTGAGAATTTAAAGCATAAAAAGAGTCACTGCAATGGAAATTCTGAAGTTTATATTTTCATACATATCTCAAAGGACATTTGGTCTTTTTTTTTCTTAGCTTATGCAAAACCAGTGAGAATTCCAGGTACCCAGTTTATAACAATAGGTGGTTGCAGGTATCTTACTAACCTTCTTCCCATGTGTAAAGGACAAATGCTATCATTAACACAGGATTTTTGTGTGTGGTAGTAGTTCAGAAGGACTACTGGTGTGAAAGCATATGCAGTTACACCTGCACAGTAAATGTGTTGGAAATAGCCACCCAAGACTTGCATTTGCAGGATGTAGTGCTCCCCTTCATTCATTGTGGGACTGTACAGCAAGACATCTCGCTTTGCAGATCCCTGCCTCTGCCCATCCTCTGTTTATTCTTTCTCAGGTGTTTGACCTCAAGGCAAGGTTTTACCAGTTGTTGCTGGTAAATTCACAATTTTGTAGCTGCTCTGCAAATGTTTTTCAGCATTGACCTTGCTTTTAACTGTTTGTGGTGAACCAGCTCTGTCAGTTTGGAGTTGCAAAAGGCAACCAATATTATGAGATAGTAATGTGCAGCAGCATCTAAGTAAATGTGCATTATTTTTTTTAATCTGTTCTTTTCAGTAAGCAAGATGTTTGTGTCATGACTGAATACCTTTAGACATCTGCTTCCCTTTCATTTCCTAGGGCCCTATTGGTGCTGCTGGTCCTCCAGGCTTCCCAGGTGCTCCTGGTGCTAAGGTACGAACATCTGTTTCTACTGGTACATTTGACAGTGAAAATGAAATATAGTAACTAGTATTGCTAAGCAGCAAAAAAACACCCTCTCTGAAATGGAAGTGCTTTCTTACCAGTTACAGATAGGATGAAGATTAATGCCTACAGTATTTGGAAAACATCATATATGAATGCTAAATTAAAATACAGCAGTTATTTCACAGCTGAAGATTGATGTTAGTCAGGTTCAGGAAGACGCATAACTTTTTTTTTTTTTTACTGCTTCCTATGTGGTACAGTGGTATACACCTTCAAAGAGTGACATGAATCATGGTAAATAAGCAAAGTAGCAGGTTATATCACTACAGAAGTAGTAGAGGACCAAGAAGCTGCAGTTGAGTATCAGGCTCCTTCCAACCTATGTTCTTGAAACTACAATGGAGAAATGGTAACTTTTCAGGTTTAGGGCAGTACCATTTTGCTCTTTCAGACTATAACTTAGATGATTCAGTTTATTGCTCAGATCTTAGCATTTTTACCTGGTCTTACCTTGATCCACCTTTAGAAGAAAATAGAGCATTGCTTGCTAGCCCTCTTAATATTAACTGCAGGGAGGATGAGAAAAAATTGATATCCCATTCTGGTTAGTCTTATCAAAAGGCAAGACATTTGGAAACCATGAAGTCTTCTTTGATGCAGATGAGAATGTTACAGCATGTAATTTCACAAGAAGACTGCCTGTGTATCCAGGGTGAACTCTGAGTACTTAGAGAATTGCTGAAGTTGTCATTATATTAAGTTTTTTGTAGTAGTCTTAGTGAATACAAGTTTCTGAGAGTAAAACCAAGAACCTTATTCCTGTCATGTACTTCGCTGTGAACGCTATCCTACAGCGCTCTGTTCAGGCATCATTTTGCATCAGTGCAAATGTCATCTTAAGTTGCAAGATAATAGTCAGTTAGGATTCATACAGTGAGGCATCTCAGGCCAATGCTGGAGGCACATGGCTGCAGATAAGACGGGAGTCATAATTCTGATTTTTCTCGATCAACGTTCTGTGTAATCCTCAGCAGTAATGTAGCTTCTTAGATATACTAAGCATCTGTTGCACCCGTGCTAGCCATCAGCTTCAATGGAGCCTTGCTAGACGTGATTTTTTTCAGTGCCTTTAAAATCCAATAAAACTCTCAGCTCCTTGATCTTTTGGCCTCTGAAGTGGGAATATATATCTATCTCAGATTGTCTTAATGTCAGGCTAATAGAGGATTGCTCTGCTATTGCCCTAATGCTGTGTACACTGATAGAGGGATTTGTCTTTCTCTCAAACAGGGTGAAATTGGACCTGCTGGTAATGTTGGTCCCAGTGGTCCTGCTGGTCCAAGAGGAGAGATTGGACTTCCTGGTTCTAGTGGTCCTGTTGGCCCTCCAGTGAGTAACTCGCCAGACTTTATCTGTTGTCAGATGAGTGAATGTGAGACTGAATTAACCAGTATTGTTCTCTTTCTTAACAGGGCAATCCTGGTGCCAATGGTCTTCCAGGGGCTAAAGGTGCAGCTGTAAGTACAGCCATACTCACACTTGTTTGCTCTAAAAATACCAATGCAATTAATGCAACGGAGAAGATAATGGGCTCATAATACCTTTTTTCCCCTCTGTTGGGCAGGGTCTTCCTGGTGTTGCTGGTGCTCCTGGTCTGCCCGGTCCCCGTGGTATTCCTGGTCCTCCTGGCCCTGCTGGTCCTAGTGGTGCTAGAGGTCTTGTTGTAAGTGTCCCTTTATATTGCATGTATTCATTTGAAAATTGGACACAGTGTGCACAGTTGTAAAAGGTTTCCTCTGGATACGTTTTTGTATTTAATGCAGCCACTTTTTCTTGCTCCACTATATTTTAACATTGTAGTTAATTTCTGTGTCTCACTGCTTGCTTCAGATGCTGAGACTGAAGAGGTTTACTTTGCGCTCCCTTTGAGTGCAAGGACTGTTAAGCTCTGTCCATGTTGATAGTGTGGAGAGATGTGGCAGCAGTCTCACGATCTGGCCATCAGTGTGTATCCTCAGTAGAGGAACCAACCCTGAATGTGTCGTAGTTCAATTACTGTCATTCCTAAGCATCTTTAATAAGCATCTTTGTTTTCATGCCTGTTAAGTCAAAAATACAGTTATGTTAATTGACCATTTATTGCAACAGAGGCAGGCATGGCATTGCATGATTAAAAAGTTTTTTTATTCATGAAAAAGTTGTCCAGGTAGAAGAGAGACTTTTTTTTTAAATGATGCTTAATTCTATGGTGTCTTTTTGTTTTGGACTCTAGGGTGAACCAGGCCCAGCTGGTGCCAAGGGAGAAAGTGGTAACAAGGGTGAGCCTGTAAGTATGGCAACATGTGAAGGTTTCTTCAATGAAAAAGTCTGGTAGCATCTGCAACGCAGTATCTTATTTCTTCGTTTTCTCTGTTTTCCTGAAATAGGGTGCTGCTGGACCCGCTGGCCCTCCTGGTCCTAGTGGTGAGGAAGGCAAGAGAGGCAGCACTGGTGAACCTGGCTCTGCTGGTCCCCCGGGCCCTGCTGGTCTAAGAGTAGGTTTTCTTTTCATGTTCCAGAAGTAGAAGCAAAAAGGAAAGAGGAAATAAAGCTACAGTCACAAAGGCAAATTAAGTAATTATGAGTAATTAAATTTACATTAATTCTGCTAAGCAAAGATCATTTGCAATTCTGAGCCTTTTGATTAGTTGGGACCACACCTACATTTGCTTTGTATTAATGCTGTTTACTATCTTATCCCTGAAGTAATTACAGGTTGCTTTGATTTATCCATTGTGTAATACTTAGTGAATTATCTTTGATTACTCTTAAAGCTTTGTGATGGGATTTAACTGCTTAAAACAGATAATTGGCTCACACATAATGTGAGGCAAAAGGTTTTAATTCAGTGTCTTCAAGGGTGCCTAGTACCCTTTTCACTGGGCGAGGAAACCACTCTAAACTTCAGGAGACATGTGGCTTCATGCAGGAAAATAATTCACGGGAAAATAGAAGTGCTTCCACTAGATTTTTTTGGTAGAGGTAAAGATTCAGTATTGCACCTTGGGTAGGGTGTACAGAGTCACAGAGAAGCCAGTAACTCTCTACAGAGAAGTGAAGGTGAAACTGTGTGGACCAGGCTGTGGGATCCTAGCTGCTGGCTAGAGCCCACTATTAGATTTCAGTGAACACTGAAAATGCTCTGATACAAGCAGAGTGGAACTTAAAGAAATCTAAAGGAAATGAGAGAGATTTCTTTCACAACGTGTATTTGCACAGAGGTGTGTGTAGAGCTGCACTTACCTCGAATTCAGCAAGCCTGCTTGGAAGGCTGAAATTTAGCAAGCACTATACACCTTACAGGAACAGATTTCTTTCTTTCTTTTTCTTGATTTATGTTGTGGTCACTTGCAGGGTGTGCCTGGATCTCGTGGTCTCCCTGGAGCTGATGGCAGAGCTGGTGTCATGGTAAGACTTTTGTCTGGGTCACTATTTCTAAAACATCTTTTATATAAGGATGTGTGATGCTTTTTTTAAATACATTGTTTACATTTTAATTTAAATATTTAAATTAAAATATATTTTATATTTAAATATTTTAAATAAACTTATTTATTTTGGTAGGGACCTGCTGGTAACCGTGGTCCTAGTGGTCCTGTTGGTGCTAAAGGTCCTAGTGGTGATGGTGGCCGTCCTGGTGAGCCTGGTCTTATGGGTCCAAGAGTAAGTTTGAACTCTGTGGTGTAAGTTTGAACTGTGCAAAAAGAAAATTACTTAAAATTTAGGGACAAAATTACTCAGAAATCCAACTGCAAAAATTCAGCCTGTGCTAACCACAATTAGGGTACTTCCACCATTCTGTTGAAAAAACATCCATGAGGAAATGATTAAGAAGCATCAAAATGTTTATTGAAATCAGTTTCTTTGTATGTGGTAGCATTTGATTGCCTTGTCATGGAGCAGTTCCCCCTTGTACTGGGTGCTGCCTTGACTTCTGAAAGAGGGTTCCACTTGCAAAAATTTATAGAATGTGATCATTAACGTCACAGTTGAAATGTGTGTGTCCCCTTTAACTAAAAGAAAAGCAAACCCTACTAAAATGATGTGAGATGGCTGATTTCAGTTATTTCAATTTTATTTTGCAAAGTATTTCACTGAGAACAGCCATCCACTTTTAGTGGTACTGGCTGCAGCCAGCTTATGTCCGTGTCATTGTCGTTTATCCTCTTTAATCTACATTTTCTCTTCCTACCCCACCCCATGAAGTGAAAGTTTTCAATGCACATGTGAACTGTTAAGCATCTGCAACCATTTGAGCACCTTCTCTGCTAAAATAGAGCTAAATGAGTTTATCTGATCGGAACAGGTACTTACCTATACTGATTTTCAACTGGCATGGGAGCATGCACCACCAAATTAAACTTTAGTGTGTTTTAGATGTAAACTTGATAGGACATACAGTCCTGTTTCCACAGTGTGTATTGATAATTTGGCATCCCTGTGTGTGTATGCACATATGTAGAAAAAACATTTTGTTTAACTCTTGGGTGACTCGGTTTCCTTCCCAAAACATGAATCCTTTCCTTTCTCAGGGTCTCCCAGGTCAGCCTGGAAGCCCAGGCCCTGCTGGCAAGGAAGGTCCTGTTGTAAGTACCTTGCTTTTCATTCTGTTTCCCCATTGCATGTGAAACATAGACATAAAATGAGATTTTAAAAAGGAGAGATCTCTGTACCGAGCTCTATCACAACTCAGTGTAAAACCAGCAAAATTTTACTACCATGTTACTCAGAAGATCAATGAGAAACTTCCCACTCATTTCTGTGGGTCTCAGATCAGGTCTGTGTTCTCAAAGAGGAAGAATAAATACACTGTACAAAATGAGAAAAATGGAGGAATGCATGAGCACGCAATGTATAAACAACGTTTAAAAGTTAAATGGCATTTTCTTCCTCTCAGTACACACTTCTCCTAAAACTGAACTCTGGTTATAAATTACCCCAGCCATCTAATAGTATGATTTCTTTTTCTAGGGTTTCCCTGGAGCAGATGGTAGGGTTGGGCCAATCGGTCCAGCTGGTAATAGAGGTGAGCCTGGCAACATTGGATTCCCTGGACCAAAAGGTCCCACTGTAAGTACACTACAGGAACTTTCTATTACTATGAAGATACTTTGAGACTAATCTGTAGGTACCCAACTAACTAACAATCAAACACATTTCCCTGTATTCTCCAGTACTGCTTATTGGATGTCATCCACTTACTTCCAAGAGTTCAATTTTAAATCATTTCCAGTTATATAAAGTATGATTAAACAAATGCAAAACAATTTAATTAGTTTAGGAATATTTGGACATTGAAGTGATTATGATAATATATGTTTGTATTATAATTTCTGCATGTTCATTTTAGCATTTCTGTATGTACAGTTCAGTAAAAGTTCTGTCAAGGATGGCTACCAAGCAAGCCTAAGTTTTATTTCCATAGTATTGTTATTTATGGAGCATATTCCAAAGCTCATTCAATTTAGAAGAAGAGCTACCAGTGATCAGTGGGGCTCTTGACTTGTCACACAGAGGCCAGAAATAACGATAATCATCTCCTGAATTTGTGGCATGGCTATACATACACATGCAGATACATATATATATAGTGTATTGCATAGGCTGCTATGCAGAGTGTCATGAATTATAATCTCAAAAAATAAAGGAATAGAATTCTGAAAAGAAGAACATCTCTTTTTGAGCTATTATTGCAAAGTGGTTCAACAGGGCAGATGGAGCTTGTGGGTGTTTTAATCAGGATTAAAGAAATATTACAATAAATCTTCTGGCAAGGAGACTATCAGTCTCTGTTCAGTAGTTTAAACTGAATCTATTCTGAAGTCTTGGTTAACTTTTGTATCTTTTTCTTTCAACTTCAGGGTGAACCTGGCAAACCTGGTGAAAAAGGCAATGTTGGTCTTGCTGGCCCACGGGTATGTGGATATGTTTTCTTTATCAGCCTCCAGAAAGAAAAATGTAGATTTTCAAAACCTCTGTAATAAGATAGCATGAATCTTGTGCAGGCGTGAATAGATGAAGAAATAGAAAAGCACTTGGGAGTGCATTCATCTAGCCTCATGTCAGTGGTGACAATTGCTTAAGGAATAAATTAAAACTACCCTTCTTGAGTATTAATTGGGTAATTAATTATGGGTTATTAGCCTCCTATGAAGAGGAAAAAATAGCACTCCTCATGAAAATTTTTGAGGACAGTGTATAGTTTCTAATTTATGCTGTAAATTTCCAGCTTCTTATTGATAGTTGAAACTTACTAATTCTTCCATTTAAGGGACCAAGTAATTGGTCTGTTATGGGAAAAATGCTATCCACAAGGTTCCTGTAATCTGTATTTCCAAAAGAAGTTCCCTTAAAGATGAACGTGCTGCAATAACTAAAACAATCACCAGGATTTAAAATTGTGAATGTGTTTAGTACCCTTTGTCAGTGAAGCTCCTATGAGTAGTTAATTTCAAAATACATAGCTGGAGACCTTTGTTTTGGCACAGAATCACTTTAGAGACCTGATGTTCATAACAAATCAAAACTTTGATAGCAGATTTCTACTTGAACACATTTAGGGTGCTCCTGGTCCAGAGGGAAACAACGGTGCTCAAGGTCCTCCTGGAGTCACTGTAAGTAACAGCTTCCATACAAATCCAATTTGTGACTTTTCATTAATGGGATTTCCCTTTTTAAAATCCATTTTCCTTTATTTCTTCTTCCAAGTTAATCACCTGTTTTTCATTCCATCTAGGGTAACCAAGGTGGAAAGGGTGAACAAGGTCCTGCTGGCCCTCCTGGCTTCCAGGTAAGTAACTACGTGATCTGCTCGATTTTATCTATGGTTTACAAAAGCAGGAAGTGCTTCTGCCCTAACGTTATTTGTATTCTTGTTTCTTTACCCTTAGGGTCTGCCAGGTCCCTCGGGTCCAGCTGGTGAAGCTGGTAAACCAGGCGAAAGGGTGAGTGACAGATATAGTACTCCACAAGTAGGGGCAAGCATTGCATAAGCATTATGTTTACAATTGCACATGTGGTGACAAAACAAAGCAATCTGTGTTATATGCAAATTTTAATAGTTCCTTTTGTTAAAGCTAGCCACAAATGAAGAAGGTCCATTGGAACTTGCAACATAGTTCTTGTTTCAAAGTTTTGGTTTGAAACTGAGCAAAGCCAGTCCTTTTGCTTTTCAGGCCTTAAGCAGCAATAATGCATGCCCCCTCACCCAAAAGACAAGACAGTACATGAAAAATATTTTACTTTGAATTTCTTTTGAAATCTTCAAGGTTCAATCTAACCTGCATTACTCCAATTATATGCTTTTGCTGCACCTCAGTTGATTTCAGTGAATTTACAAGGGCATACAACTGAGGTAGCTCAGTGGTAATTCGGGCTCTAGGTTCTGCTCAGTTACAGCGTGTGATGTAATCTGCCAATTGTGCATCCTGTGTGTCAAAACCACCTTTAACATGTATATTTACATTTCTCTGTGTCTCTGTAAAAGAGTTTACGTTGTATGTACCTGAAAAATGAGCTTGGAATTTAATAGCTAACTCTTTCTTCAGATAAGAAATTCTCTCAGGTGTGCTTTGAGATACTGTGCAGCTATATGAAAAGGGTTTATTTCTGTGTATTTTAAAGACTGGTTTTAGTCTGAAGATTTTCAATATGCTGCTGCAGTTTGAGAAGCCTTTCTATTTACTGCTAAGAAACAAAACTTAAGCTAATAATTTTGCTTCAGAAATAAACTTTACCAATGCATCTACTCTCTTCTAGGGTCTTCATGGTGAGTTTGGCGTCCCTGGTCCTGCTGGCCCAAGAGTGAGTAACTCATTTGACATCTAACACAGATTGTTTTAATAATGTGTTCAGTAATAATAGTAGCTATGTTTCTGAAGACAAGCGGCCCTTCTCAGTTACAGAATAGTGTATTGCAGTAGACTCCCAGGAAGGAGGGAGAATTTTCTCTGCTCTGTGCAGGTGTCAGGTTGTATGATTATAGAACACAATAGTTGTCAGTGTTAGTAAACTTCTAGATAAGCAATATGAATATTACCCAGGTAACGATTTCCTATATTAATGAACCTCACAATGAGATTGCGGGTGGCAGAAGACTGGTCCTGCAGAATGCTGCAGGACATTGGGCTTTGGGCATATGAGAATTTTCATCTCCAGTGCCTGTGCACAGACCTTCTTAGCCTGACCATTTCAGTGATAGTATCCCTTGCTAGCCAGCTCCTGCCTCCCATGTAATGTCTTGGAACAAATGGTGGGCTGAATCCAGAGCCTGGAATAGTCATTGGAAGATACTGCCCCCCACTTCCCTTCATTCCTGCACTGTGAATAAACATCTGTAAAGAGCTTTGTGTGGAGGCCTTCCTGCATGGCAGGAAGGTCCCATTTATGCAGAGCAGTGAGTAGTTTATGAAATGCTCGATTAATTATTTGCTTTCCAAATTGACCTATAAAGAGGTTGATATTTAAACTGCTTCTGTTGCTTCCTCTTTTCTTCTGACTTCCAGGCTAAATATATTCATGACAAATATTCCCATTCACTCTTAGCAGTCATATCAATCAGTTTAAACAGTGCTTTTCCTCCCTATATTTAGTTACCTGAGGCTGTATTAGTAACCATGTCCTCTTTAAGCTTTCGTTTTGCCAATATATCCAAGCTGAGTTCCCTGTATCATTGCAGTAGCAGTTACCTGTCTCTGCTCTAGTTTGCCTTCAGCATCTTGTACCCAGTCAGAGTGTATTTCATTCAGTATTCCAAACTGGGTCTTGCTGATGCTTTGTGCTACAAAATTAATGTTTCCTAAAAATACCTCACTGCTTATGCCAGACCACATTTGCCTTTTTCATGTTCACATCATTTTGTGACTATTGGCTATCACCTTTCCCTTTCTGTCACTTTCACCAGGTGAAACTCCCATTGTTGCCTAAATAAATGGCATGGTACTTTGCATTCTTGAATTTTGTTGCACTTCTACTGTGACAGCTATCCAGCAGGTTATTCTCTTCTTCCTGTGTAGTATGCCAACTCTTCTTCCTGTTGACAAGAGCTTCCACCTTTGTGATATCTGCATATTTCATAAATACCTTTCTTCCTCCTCTGCCTCAGATCATTCACTGAGGTTCCAGCTTGATCACACTGCAATTTAGTAAAACTATATTTCCATCTTTGATAGATCTACTGTGCATTTAAGCCCAGTTTCTATGTTTCTAATTCCATGTTTCCAGGTGACTTCTGTTTCAGAATTTATCTGTATACCTGTTATAATATACAGGTCACGTTACTGTGCTTTAGCTGTCACTTTTGTCCAATATTCACCAGGCACTTGCCACTGCAAAAATAATTGTTTGCAAGTTAGTATGGCTCAAATTTCACTAGAATACATTCTCTGTCCTCGAATTTCTATCAGAAGCTCCTTTTGACAGTAGAATGCAAGACTGTTACCAGAATGAGCACAGTAGCCAAAATCTGTGTTCAAGAAGTACCTGTACTGTCAGCTGTTACCATGATGCAAGACTTCAGTACTTCATTTTGCTACATTTGTATCAAAAGCTAGAGCCAATTCATGTGGCCGGTTTAGTTAATATCTGCGCAGTTCTAATGCAGCTTTTAATGGTTTGTTCGGATAAAAATGCATCACATTGTTGTTGCTACTAGTCAGTGCTTTTAAACCTCTAAGCTACAGAACAATTCAAGGAAAAACTCAAATCGGACTGTCTCCTGCAGGGTGAACGTGGTCCTCCTGGTGAAAGTGGTGCTGTTGGTCCTGCTGGTCCCATTGGAAGCCGTGGTCCATCTGGTCCACCGGGCCCTGATGGTAACAAGGTATGCCTTTGTCAGCTGCCATTGCCTTGCTGTTGAATTCCTGATGAAGGCAATTCAAAACCTTTGTTCCTAAGAGCATAAGTGATTACAGGTAATAGGTAGTTACCTATACACCATAGCCTTGGGTCATTCTTTTCAAGTGGTAAAGCTCCATCCTAGCTAGTCCACACTAATATTAAAGGCGTTTATGTTTAGCACTATAGATGATGGGAGGGAAACTCCCGTTTGGACTCAGTTTGAATGCAGTTTGTCAGCTGGGTGTACTATTATTCAGTTTTGAGATAGGGTCCAAGATTTCGGCCAAAATTCATGCTGACTTCTATTTGTACTCGCCTCTACTTATACACATGAAGTTCTTGTGTCTAGTAAGCAATAGTTTCCCCAAAACATTGGCGCAGTAATAAGCGGTCACACTTTTCAAGATTTTCATGAGTAGTCTTTCTACAGAAGTTTAGCTTGGAATATGGGACACTCTAAAACCTCGGGAGCCCACACAATCAGAGAAAGCGTTCATGTCTGGCATCTTCACTAGCTGTAAAAGTAAAATAAGAACAATAATTTAAGACAAAATGCTACAACTCATGCTGTTTACAAGCAAGCAGAATGATGGACAAAGCAGTGATGACAGAATTTTGTTCCAAATTCTGTGAATGATTTGACTTTCTCTTAAATGATCTGCTGTTGCTGCTAGGGTGAGCCTGGCAATGTTGGTGCTGCTGGTGGTCCTGGTCCTGCTGGCCCTGGTGGAATTCCAGGAGAGAGAGGTGTTGCTGGTGTTCCAGGAGGCAAGGGTGAAAAGGTAAGCTGGGCAACCTACTTTGTTAGTGCATGCACAGGTTTGGGAGATGCTTGAATTTCATTTACTTAAATAAACCTGCAGGTTACCCCAATGTGACTCTTATTTACAGTAAAACTGTATTACTTAATACATAGAGATTTTGTTGGTCTAACAGACTGACAGTTTTCTCTAAGGTTGTATTTTGATTTTTGCTCAGCATTTGGAATTGGTTTAAGAGACAGTTAGTTCTTCACAGGATTGGTTAACGATGAGCTTATCTTTACTGAAGAAATACTAAATCTGTCCTTGAGTACAGGCTTCATAGCAGGAGTGGGCCTATTGATCTCAAAAGGCTGAGTCTCTGATCAAATTCTTGACTGCTCAGAGTGCAGTGACTATGATATATGTAAATCAGTTAAAAAAATTTTGTGATTATATCAGTTTTCTATAAAATCAGAGAACATTTTGGCCAATGCATGTCCTTACATAGAGCTGTGAAGTCTGGTTGCTGGTCCTGTTGCTAGCTCTGCTTTATCCTTATCATTACCTATAGCATTTATTTTTATCTTGTTATGTACATCTCATTTATATTCCCTTCTGTTCATTATTTAATAAACTCTCAACTGCCATTTCTAGAACTGCTTTATTTGTTTTGACTGAAAAAATCCATAGTCATTTAGCATAAATGGAGTTGTAAGGAAATTAAGATGAAAATTGCTGGCAAGTTTTATAAAACACCATGTACTGACATGTGGATTAATGCAGAGGAGCAGCAAAGCAGCATGTGTTTAAAAAAGAGGTAGAACAGAGTGCTGGTTTAATTTCTTGACACTATTGATTATTTGGGTACAACTTTTTGTTACACGAAACTTAAGGTATTTTATGTGACCACTCATATCACATCAATGTTTTTAACAGTTGTTTTCCCACTTCAAATAGAAAGCACAACATGAACACCCAAAAGAATTTTTACATATGTTTATTTCTTAACTAAAAGAGAAGGGATTTTGAGGGGGGATTTACATTCATTATTTGGAATATGCATTAACTTGGTTTTGAATATTTAATTCCATTCAAAATTCTTGCCACCTGGGGGAAACTAAGTAGGTTTCCCATGAAAGAGGCAGGCTCATAATTCTGAAAAGCATGTCAGTCCCCTTTGTCTGCAAATTCTCGCTTTGCAAATCAGTACATGCATAGCAACAAGGATGAAAAAATAATCAAAGTCCATTCCCCCCAAAAACTAGCATAAGCATCTTGTATGATACGCAAGTAATAGATGGATACTCAGTGAACTGTTCAAGACTTCTTTCATACAAACTATTGTGCTCATTACCAATATAATGCTTTTTTCCCCTCTGTGTATTCTAGGGTGCCCCAGGTCTGAGAGGTGATACTGGTGCAACAGGAAGAGATGGTGCTCGTGTAAGTATCTTTTGGTTCTACTTGAGTCTATCTTGCAACACCTCCAAACTTAAGTGACTAAAAAGGATGTTCAGGACTCATGTTTCCCACTGCATGGCATTTCCGCTTATATCTGCTCGCTTTTGATACAAATCAATGTGATTCTGTTACCTCTTGTCCAGGGATCTTTGAATTTCTGGGGGGAGAGAGTAAAGCGATGACTTCTCATACACGCAAGCAGAGCAATGACATCAGCAGAGAACCTTGTATTTGATAGACAGTTGTTCATTGTGACATTATCCTCTAATTTCACCAGCTCATCCCAGACAGCTGATTCTAATTCTAAATGCAGCCTGCAAAGCCACACAAAGTTATCATTATTTTGAGATTTTGTCTGCCCATCCTTGTATTCATACTTTGGAAGAAAAACAGCTGATTTTATTTTATAAAATCACGTGTCCTTTATATTGAAAACAGCCAGAAAGTCACACACCTGTCTTCAGAAGGAAATCAAAAATACTAAAAGTAGTCACTCCTGCTTACATTTTGTTAGAAATGGTGTCCTGTCTCTTGACCTGTAGGGTCTCCCTGGTGCTATTGGTGCTCCTGGCCCTGCTGGTGGTGCTGGTGATCGGGTAAGTCTACTCTTTGAATGAAAAATTGTCTTGCTTGTTTATACAGTTTACCCACACATGAATATGTAAGATAAGGAGTTCCATAAAAAGCAATTCCATCTTTCTAGTGTGCATGAGTTCTGCAAGTTGTTCAGATTTGAGAGGCAAGGGTTATTGGGACTGTAGAACTATTCAGTGAAGTTTGCCATAGCACCCCAAACCTTTTAGTAAAAGGGCAGGAAGGGGATGCACATCTGCATGGCAGTGGGTTATA
Organism: Falco punctatus; assembly: GCF_963210335.1. Taxonomy (NCBI): domain Eukaryota; kingdom Metazoa; phylum Chordata; class Aves; order Falconiformes; family Falconidae; genus Falco; species Falco punctatus. Next base: position 77,349,102 of record NC_137583.1, read on the forward strand.
TGGGGAGAAGATTTTGATTTAGGCTTTGTCTAAATTCTTCCCAGCTGAAGCTAATTGCCACAATCCTCCTCACACTATGAGAAGAGGTTTTGATACCGTGATTAACAACCACACATTAGCTCAGAATGATTCTTTATCCTGTCTGAGTATCATTAGAAGTTATTGATACAGGGCAGGTCAGAACAGAAGCGTTTTCAGTAACACCCTCTCCATCAGAGGCTTGGGGAGACCTACTACATGCATCTATACCACATCACCCCAGTTCTGTGAGGCCTTTCCCTCAGTGTCATAATGTTTTCTACCATCTGTTTTAGGGTGAAGGAGGTCCTGCTGGTCCTGCTGGTCCTGCTGGTGCCCGTGGCATTCCTGTAAGTAGCAATTCCTACCACTGTTCCTGTGCGAAAGATGGGATGTTCAAAAAAAGGTTCTTTTAAAGCCCATTCCAACCAGTTCTCTCTCCCTTGTGCTCTCTTTAGGGTGAACGTGGTGAGCCTGGTCCCGTAGGTCCTAGTGGATTTGCTGGACCTCCTGTGAGTATTGCTTGCGCTTTCCTGTTACTGATGCCATGCCATTCCTCTTACTTCCTTTACATGCTTTTCCAACTCCTCATTCTGTGTGTTTTTCTGCCTGTAGGGTGCAGCTGGTCAGCCTGGTGCTAAAGGCGAGCGTGGGCCTAAAGGACCTAAGGGTGAAGTTGGACCAACAGGTGCTATTGGCCCAGTTGGTGCTTCTGGACCACCAGTAAGTGAACTGTGTCTTTGTAAAATACATGGTTCTTAACTGTACTATGCAAGCAATATGCTAGCCTGAAAGCCTTGAATTTTGAAAAGGTAATTAAAAAAAGAAACATAATTTCAAACTAGGCTGTGAGGAGAGTCACCATACTGATTTCACACATTTTATACACTTTGTCAATCTATTTATATGGGCTCAGATCATGAGTCTGGAACTGAAAGGAAGAGAAAAAAAAATTAATTTTCAACTTGCTCTGAAGATCAGCAAAGTCAGTCTATCTTGGACCATTCAGGGGGTGATTATGGGTAAGTTCTGAGCTGAGGATGTTGATATCTTCCTCTCAAAGACAGGATGTGCTGTCACAGTCTGATTTCAGACCCAGTCATCCAGAAGCTTATGCGCAAATTTGTCTGTGCACCCACTTGCACACAGGCTTTTCATGTGCTAACACCTTTATAGCCCAAAGGTGTATATTACTTCACGTGTGTAGCCTGTTATTGGGGAGCTGGCTGAAATGATGCAGAAAGTCAGGCCCTGCTGTTTCAAGTACTGTAAAGTGTTGCAGGATGACATGGCTTGGGGTTCTTACTGTATGATTCTAATAGAGAAATACCAGGCCCTTGCACTATGTGGTTGTATTAGTCATACAGTGCTAACAGAGGACATGCTGTTCTTTGCCTTCCTATGTCTTTCACGTTTTGACTTACAGATTTGCCTAAATGCACTTAATGTTTGCAAGGCAAATTCATTTGAATCATAAATGCCTTATGCAACTCTTACCAGTCCTTATGATACTGATTTAAAATTTCTGTGAGTGTTTACTACCCTAGTACCAAGACAGGAATTGTGATTTTGTGCCCAGTCCTCCTCCTGTTAAAGTGAAAAGCAAAAGTGCCCTCAGCTTTCATGAGTGAGACAGAGCCCTTACTTTAACTAGGGAACATTAACAGTTTTTGCTTGATTCATCTGTCTTTTTCAATTCTTTATACATAGGGTCCTGCTGGTGCTGCTGGTCCTGCTGGCCCTCGTGGTGATGCTGGTCCTCCTGTAAGTCTTCAGGCTTTTGGCACTAATATCGTTGCTTTTCATTAAGTCATTGTTTCCTTTAAACGAGTCTTCCTTTTCACTTTTGTTTTAGGGCATGACTGGTTTCCCTGGTGCTGCTGGAAGAGTTGGTCCTCCTGGCCCTGCTGTAAGTAACTAATGAAGAAATTGTAATGGGAGATAAGTCAGAAATTGCGTTGGTTAGGGATAATCCTCATTTCTGTTACATTGACACAAATTCTAATTGCACTGCAATCACCTCAGATCCTTATAGGACTGGATGAGATAAGAAAAAGTCTCTTAAATGTTTAAACTCCCGGAGTGGGATTTAGGCATTTAATTTGTGGGTTTTTTTACAATCCATCAAGCATCCCTCTCCATCTTGAGATGCCAAACCATTATTTTGCTTTTGTTTGAGTGGAATAAGGTCATGTCCTATCTGAAAAAGAATACTAAGGTTATCTTGTGTCCTCTAAAGTATTGGCAGTTCAACCTCCTGTCTCAAGCAGGGCAACCTCTCATTGTGTTTAAGAATGTGAATCCCTACTGCTTTATTTTCCAGCCAAAAATTCTCATGTCAAATTGACATTTGCATTTTTTCTATTCAAAGGTGTTTCCAACCTTTACCAAAAGGCACTTCTTTCCTTAATACCCTGCATTTAAATAAATTGTAAATCCCAGTATCCAAAGCAAATAAACCTGTTGAATTGGAAGAGGTTTTTTTCTCATAGGTGTTGTTTTGCTGACTGACTGGATACCAAGAAAAATGGACTCCAAATAAAATACAAAAATGAATCTAGATCATGATCTTACAACATAATAAAGGAAAATAGCATGCAATACGAGAAAAGGGATTAATACTAGTTATTATGCACAATACAATAAAAGAGCAATAGGAGCGATGCATAAAATCATTACTGCAAAGCGTTATAGTGATTAAGAAAAGGATACATCACCAACTGCTACCTTAATAATATCATCCAGACCCATACTTGGGCTGGGAAGCCCCGCTGCAGCCAGTGCCAGGAGCCTTTTGGTAACTGGGAAGTTCCTGCGTAGTGGGTCCACCTGTAGGTGAGGCTTCTGACCCAGTCCCAGAGCTTGCCCACCTTTATATGCAGCGAAAACAAAACTGGCTTACATACCTAGTGTATGCAAGCTCTGAAGTTGTGCCAAGTGCAGATGTGCACTGTCTTATGATCCATAAGGTCCACACGTGCCAGGGACATTGGCCAGACATCCGAGCATGGTTGAGTTACTGTCATGACACGGCTGCACACAATTTTTATTGTCAGGATGGTCCTGCTCACATCCTGCCTGTTCAGGGGGCGCAGAACAAGCACCACCTGTTGGATTCATTAAAAGCGATTTATAGTTGTCCTTGAGCTCCTTAAGCTCACTGTCCAAGTTAAACAATTCCTAATTAAATATATGATCAAAAACTTCTTCATAAGCAGTAACCAATCACTATTTAATAGACTTTCACCACAGATGCTATAGTTGCAATTAGTGTCTCCAGCTCCAAATTGGTATGTTCCTGCCAAATTTTTCCACTTTCACCTGCACTGAGTAAAAGAAATAAATCTCTCTGTTCAGTAAGTCTTCTGATTCCAGCTAACATTCTTCTGATATCCATTGCTAACAAAACCAGTACAAGTCGCTGCTTTAGAATAGTTGATAACCTGTTTATTGCAAAGCACAATTTTAGTACAGGGACATAAAATTATACTTACCTCTGTTCTCCCCAGTTAATGGGTCTATATTGTAATGGTATCATATTCATACTCAATCCTAGGGCATCACTGGTCCCCCTGGTCCTCCTGGCCCAGCTGGCAAAGATGGTCCTAGAGGTCTACGTGGTGATGTTGGTCCAGTTGGCCGTACTGGTGAACAAGGTATTGCTGGCCCACCTGGTTTTGCTGGTGAGAAAGGTCCATCTGGAGAGGCTGGTGCTGCTGTAAGTTACTATCACATCTCATTAAAAATGTTTCTCTTCATGTAAATGTTAGGGCTTCTAAGATATTTTTGGGATTTGTGAAGGGCTTTTCTCTTTTATCCACAAGTTTAGTAAAGCTTTTAAGTAGAAGCTCCACTGACACCCAAGAAACTGTAGACATGTTTGACAAGCATGCCATAAAAAATGAACCTGATCTCAGGGTCAGGTTTTTCTCTTTACTCTTGTGGTGAGTTGCATATGTCTCTGCAAGTAGACCAAATGAAAGCAACAAGGCTAACTACAGAAGAAATTGCTGCTTAGCCTGAGAAAGGGAATCAGGGTCTCCTGCTCTGAAATTGAGCATCATGGGTGGAAAAAGGAGGAACACATGAACATCCATTTAGAACAAGCTCAATTCATTTACTGCATCAGAAACTCTTAATTTGCGGGGTTCACAAGGTTAAAGTTGTCTGATCCTAGATTGGCTTAGAATGACATAAATAAATAAATCAATTTTAAGGATCTTTAAGCTTCCACATCCAAAATCACTGACTTTTTAAAAGTCAGACACATTTTGGTCTTATGGAAGTACACCTGTGTGAATTACCACCCGATTGTTTCTCAATAAAAAAATTACAGAAATTTCTTCTGTGATCTGTGGAAGTTGCAGCTAAGAATGAAATCTTCAGTGTCACTGTCAGACGTGTATGTTAAAATTTTGTAGGTGATAATTGAAAATTTGCCCTTCCATGTCCAGTATAAAGCAATACATTTCCTAATTGTTATGTTCTCACTTAATTTCAGTTATGAAAAACATTTAACTAGTAGGCCTGACTGTAAGTTAGGGTAATAATTTAGGGTAATTTGTCAGGTTGATTACTAATGCCAAGTTTAGCACCATATATGCTCAAATTTCAAGAAAATGGAAAAGTCACTTAATTAAACAAACTTTTTACTTTTCAAATGATCAGTAGAGAACTCTTAAGGGTTGCTTGGAGAGGTCAGATACCATCTAGATGTCTTCTAAGACTGTCTCATGATCGGTCTCAGATGATCAGTCTCTTCACTATGGAATCCCCTCACATAGTCATCTTCTCTTACTGGATACTCTCCAGTTTTCATGCATCACTGACTGTTAGTGAATGGGAAAGGAAAAAGCATGTGTATAGTGTTGTCAGAAACAGCATTTTCACTGGAAAACAGTAGTGAGAGGAGTATAACCAGCATTACATTCTCACAGACCTATAGCTTTGGAGTTTAAAGTCTCGTGGCTTGGTTGTGCCTTCTTCTATGCAGGAGCTAGCACTGACACACATTGAGATCCTTGGAAAGCAGTTCATACTGTTACAGAGCAAAACAAATGAGAAATATGGAGGGCCATATTTACTGATTTTTCTCTATTAATATAAATAACATTCCTTTCATATCATAGGGTCCACCTGGTAGCCCAGGTCCTCAGGGTATTCTTGGTGCTCCTGGTATCCTTGGTCTGCCTGGCTCTCGGGGAGAACGTGGTCTTCCAGGCATCTCTGGAGCAACAGTGAGTATATGACTAGTTAACTGCTTTTAACAGATACATGTAAAAAAAGAGTTGAGGTCTCCTCTTACAGGAAACCAGGGAAAAGGAGATGTAGATTCTGCTGTTTCCATTGCTGCTGCAGAGGATCTGGACCTAACAGAGCAGCAGAAGAAATTATTGTTTGCTGCAGACAAACTTCTGTCTGCAGATGAGCATATTTTAGAATGGCATCAGAGTTTTCTGATAGAAGAGGTAGAAAATACAGAATTAAGATAATATATGGTATAGTTAGATATGTTTCTTGTGTCCTGGTTCTTTTTCATTTCCAGAATTGATTGCACAGAAATGTTTCTCTTAGCTGTATGTCAGAAGTTCTGCAAGACTGGTTTGTGTTGTATTATAATGTCACATTTTGTTACCACTGTTCCTGTATTAGGGTGAACCTGGTCCCCTGGGTGTTTCTGGTCCTCCTGGTGCCCGTGGTCCCTCTGGTCCTGTCGGTTCTCCTGGTCCAAATGGTGCTCCTGGTGAAGCTGGTCGTGATGTAAGCTATGTCTTATTTCCTCTTGAAGATTGCTTTTCTTTTATTCTGAGCCAAAGACAAATACACAGAAAAAATGGATGCAACTGGAGACTGTTCTGCTAGCAAACCTGTAACTTCTGGTGTCTTCAAGAAAAATTACAGGAGGATTCTAATAGACATGGATTTCCCTCCCCATCCCCAACTAGGTGACAAATTCTTCAAGGCACAGATTGTATCTGGAATTAGATTCTGGAGTCACTGTCAGAATCTTTTGACTTTTTACTTAATTGCCAAGAAAGACAGAGTAGGGAAAAGATTACTTCATTGTTGGAGCTGTGAAAAGTAGTACATCCCAGGGGATAAGGTTTTGGCTATAGAAGAGCTATCAGGAAAGCTTGTTATCAGCAAATTTTCTTAATCGTGTGAGATGCAATATACATGTCTTTCAGGGAAGTATAAAAATTGTGCAGTCCCTTTTATTTAAAGGTTCTAATGATTCATGATATTAAAGATAAAAGTGTTTTTTAACTTAAGGTCCACTCAGAAGGCATATGAAGCACATTACATAAAATACTGGAATTCAGTTATTGGACTTGTGCAACACTCAACGCTGTTTTGGAGTCCTAACAGAACAGATACACTTCAACATTGTGGCTGAGCTACCTAATGTTTCCCAATGTGCATTCCCTCACCACAAAACCTAAGGTTTGTAGGCAAAAAGCATGACAGAACAAACTCTGGCCTGTGTGGCAGGTACTGCTGGAGAGATTGACATAGGTTAAGACACAATGCAGGACCTGAGTCCTGTGCAGAAGGGGGAATGTGGGAACACTCCAGTGGAACCAATTGCTCCCTCTAATGCCCTGCCTCATGGGTGATTACTTGGAGGCCAGGGCACTGTGCCCAGCTCTTCATAGAGCAGCAAATAAACTTACCCATCAAATTTAACCATCCAAGTTAGTAGTTTATCTTGAAGAAGGTTGTCCATACAGTGGCTATACATTCACAAAGGAAGCCATTTAAGCTTGAAGTACCACAACAAAGTAATTTAGCTGTGACTACTGTTCCAAGTTCTTTTCTCACCCCTAGCATTTTTCATCTAAAAAGTAGATCTCAGTTTTACGAGAGTGCAAGCTAGATGAAGACCACCGTTGTGAGAAATATAGCAGAACTTAGTAGTTATTTTCTATACTGAACTTGGAAAATCTAAAATATTTGAAGACCATCCTCTTTTTCTGAGAACATTAATATATTTAAGGGATTTGAGAGTGGCATCTATAAGGAACAATTTGTTACCTTCATGCTATCCCATCCTAGTGTCTTCTTATTCTCATTGGGAGCAATTGGACTAACAGTTCCATGTGAGATGAAGGTTGATGGAATTTAACATTTTTTCATGGTATTTTAACAGGGCAATCCTGGAAACGATGGTCCTCCAGGCCGTGATGGTGCTCCTGGTTTCAAGGTAACTGTTCTTTTCTTTTATTTCATAGTCATGGAAGAAATATTCCAGTATGTGTAAGACAGAAGTAACACACTGTCTCTTCTTTTGCATTCCTTTGTTGCCAGGGTGAGCGTGGTGCTCCTGGTAGCCCTGGTCCCAGTGGTGCCCTGGGTGCTCCTGGTCCTCACGGCCAAGTTGGTCCTTCTGGAAAGCCTGGAAACCGTGGTGATCCTGTAAGTTGACGAGACCTCAGGTGTTCTGATTGACACAGGACTAACATTTGTATGCATCAAACCTCTACAGTATGTGCACTGGATAATTATTTTGCTTTCTGCTGAAATGTGTTGAGCACGGAACCTTTATTCAGTATAGTATACAGCAGTGACGTGCTGCTTCTGTTCCTATTTCAGGGTCCTGTTGGTGCTGTCGGTCCTGCTGGTGCTTTTGGTCCAAGAGGTCTTGCTGTAAGTCTCACTTCTAAATACATTACTGCACTGATGCAAGAAGAGAAAACGTGCTTTATTAATAAGGACTCATGGCTATGCTCAAGATATGAGCCCAAAAAGTAGCACTCAGGGAGCTGTAAACATTTGTAGACCTAGAATCTCAATCAGCATTCTCTCTTAATGGGCTGATCCTGAAGCTTTTGGGATTGACACACTTCCTGGGTGTGTTAACAGGATGTACATATATGTATCAGGGGCAATCTATGGCACAATGCAGAATGCGTTCGTGCCTAATTTTTGCTTTGATGGTTGTACATACTTGTAACCTTCTCTTTTATTCCTCTGACACCTATATCCCTTCCTAGGGCCCACAAGGTCCACGTGGTGAGAAGGGTGAACCTGGTGATAAGGGGCATAGAGGTCTGCCTGGCTTGAAGGGACACAATGGATTGCAGGGTCTTCCTGGTCTTGCTGTAAGTAAATGATTTCCAGGATTTTAACTGTGAAGAGAAAAAGGAAATAAGGTCACCCTAGTGTGGAATTACATATGCATAACTCAGCAGGTTGATACTACTTACTCCACTCTGCATCATCTTTCAAAGTCCATAAGATTCTCTAACAGTCAACACTTTTCACATAAATTGGCAAGTTTTGATATTGCCATTGATAAATTGGCTTTAGAACTGTGAGTACCATTGGTTGCCCTGAAACTTTGACTTCATTTGGCTGGAATAGATTAAAAAAGCTCTGCCTTTGTTATGATATTATTTCTTATTCTGGCCAGAAATGTTAAATCCTTTGTATTATAGAGAAGCAGAAGTAATTTATAGATTTTTCTCCCCCTTAAATTCTATGCCCTTTAGGAACTATGACTTTATTTTAAAGCCTTCTCTGAAAATCTGAAGAAATAATACAGATTTTTATAGGTTATGCCCTTAAATACCTCTTTATGCTCTCTCTCTTCACCCCCAGAACAGGCATTTTATACCCCAGCTGCACTAATAAATGCCATTAGCGCTAGGTTCCCATTCTCTGAGCCCATGACTATAGTTCCCTCTTGAACTATGCAAATACAAATGTGTGCCACTGCATGTTTTAAATGACTACGTGTGTATCTTTCCCAACAGGGCCAACATGGTGATCAAGGTCCTCCTGGTAACAATGGCCCTGCTGGCCCAAGGGTATGTGAATTTAATAGCATATTCAAGTAACTCTCCCATTCCTTTTGTGCAATATATATGTACACTCCCATTTACATGAAACTATTTCTAGTATTTTCTACTGTCATTAAACAGTTTGAATTTCTTTTTAGGGTCCACCTGGTCCTTCTGGTCCTCCTGGTAAAGATGGTCGAAATGGTCTCCCTGGACCTATTGGCCCTGCTGGTGTGCGTGGCTCTCACGGTAGCCAAGGCCCTGCTGTGAGTATAACATTTTTTGTTGATTTAACACATATATTTTATAGTTACAAGAAAGTAACTTCAAAAGCCTAGCAGTTTGTGAAAAGATGTGGGTTTATTTATTAAAAAACAGAGAGACTTCCAGATGTCTGTTGTTACTTAACATTAAACATTTGCCCAGTAGGCCTAAACTTGAAGTCCTTGTTCATTCCCTATAGCCAGACAGCAAACACACAAAGAAGATGTGGTAGTCCTACACTGTGCATCTTCTGCTTGAGCCCATAGTAGTCACCACAGGACAAGTCCGTATGTGCAGCCTCAGATTCAAGCTAAGGGTACTAGGACTTAAGCAGACTATGCATGTGTGGAAGCATTTAACCGAGAGAATCATATGTCTAACAAATGCTTCTTGTCTTTTACTTTCGAAAACCTTAAGGGTCCTCCTGGTCCTCCTGGTCCCCCTGGTCCCCCTGGTCCCAATGGTGGTGGATATGAAGTTGGCTATGATGCAGAATACTACCGGGCTGATCAGCCTTCTCTCAGACCCAAGGATTATGAAGTTGATGCCACTTTGAAAACATTGAACAACCAAATTGAGACCCTGCTGACCCCAGAAGGCTCCAAAAAGAACCCAGCTCGCACCTGCCGTGACCTAAGACTCAGCCACCCAGAATGGAGCAGCGGTATGTTAGTGTGAGACATTTGTCATTTCTGGCTCAGCGAGTACTTCCAGCGTATGAGCTTTCTTTGAATGGTATCTTTGGCCACCCAGTGAAAATACTAAATGACCAATGAAGATGTTCTCTCTGCCTCCGCTGAAAGTAGATACATGGACATTCTGAAAAGCTCTTTAATAGCTATTGTTGAACAATTATTGCAATAATTTTTCAAAATAATACAAAAATATTTAACCGTAGCTTTCAAATACACTTCCTTATATGTTAACAATCTAAAATATGTATTTATCCTGTTATCACCTTAGTATTGTACCTAGTTGTGATACTTACGAACTCTCTCTGAGTTTTTATATTAAACAAGTGAATATAAACTGAATGCAAATGTTAGGCTGCGTGAACTATTGTTTGCATTTCTTTCCTCAATGGCAGGCTTCTACTGGATTGATCCTAACCAAGGCTGCTCTGCAGATGCCATTAGAGTATACTGTGACTTTGCCACTGGTGAGACTTGCATCAGTGCCAACCCTGACAATATTCCTGCCAAGAACTGGTATGTGAACAAGAATCCCAAGGACAAGAAGCACGTATGGTTTGGTGAAACTATCAATGGTGGCACCCAGGTAAGTAAGTGATGTATGGGAGGATGATTGTTTCCTACAGTACTGTATGAAGAATTCCCAATTCACCAGCTCTCAGCACACAAACACAGAAATTAAACTCTTTTAGAGAATAAGTATGAAAAAGGGAACTACTTTTTATCTCAAGAGAAAAATGCTGCAGTTCTGGTTTGGATCACAGTTTGCTAAAAGGATTTCTTAGTGTTCTAACTTTTCTTGGTGTCTGCAAGTGATCAATTCAGCATGACTAAACGCTATTGCTAAGGGAAGCATGGGCTAGAATATGGTACGTTAGCATAAAGACAATCTAGAAACTGTCTGAAAAAGTTAAGAAAAACATCTTTGCTTATTCTTTTAATTGAGATTTTTTTACATGTAACACTGTTCCCAGAAAGATATTTGTTACCCATCACAGATGTAATGTTCAGAATTGCCAGTGTAAGTAACAACAAGAACTATGTCTCCTTGCACATTAGACACTGTACCAGCCAACTGTAAATAAATGAAGTTTTGTACAGCTAAGGAGATCTAGTTACATAATTCTTAAATGAAATTGAATTGATCTTACAATGAAATTACAGTGTCCAAGATCTTTAATAAAAGAAGATAAGATTGATCACACTGGGTCAGAACAGTCTAGGGTCCTGTTTCTTAGCCACATACAGTGGCTAAAAGTAGATGCTGTAAAAGAGCGTAAGAATGAAGTAAGCATTTGTAATATCCACAGACACTATTCTGTTACACTCAAAAAAAGTTCAGGGTTTTCTTGAGACAGGTATTGTTTCAATTCACCTATGGAAACAATAGATTTCTCTATCTTGAACTTGTGTGATCTTGTCTGTGAATCCACCTAAACTGTTAACACCCTATCTTGGAACAGAGTTTTACAATTTAACTATACCCACTCATGTCTGGTTTTCAATCTATCCCCTACTAGTTTTATTTGATGCTCTTTAGCTCTGGAGTTGCAAGACAAGTGATCGCAGACTTGTGTGATATTTTTCTTTAATGTTCCTAGAACAAGTATCACATACTTCCATTACAAGCATCCACCTTTCCCCAGCAATACAATTGAGTGGGTTCCTTTCTGTTTTTCAGTTTGAATACAATCATGAAGGAGTGACCTCAAAGGATATGGCCACCCAGCTTGCCTTCATGCGTCTGCTAGCCAACCATGCCTCCCAGAACATCACCTACCACTGCAAGAACAGCATTGCCTATTTGGATGAGGAAACTGGCAACCTTAAAAAGGCTGTTATACTGCAGGGATCCAACGATGTTGAACTACGAGCTGAAGGCAACAGCAGATTCACTTTCAGTGTTCTTGAGGATGGATGCTCTGTAAGTAACGCAGAAACCGTGGGCCCCATGATTGCCCATGCTTAGGCACATGATTAGGGACAGAGTTGTGCTTTGATTCAGAATTATTTAGACCAGCAAAATTTCACCCAGTGAAGATAAATAGCCTACAAAACCAGCTATACCAGATCTTTAGCAAGTGGGAAGGACTAGTTTACAAACAAATTCTACCTTGTACCCTGCAGTGTGGCAAAGAAGGAAAAGCTTTTCAGAGGGACCAAATCCAAATTCCATGTAAGCTGAAGGTTGATGAGAAAATATTACAAAGCTGTAGGAAGGCCAGGATCTTTAAGTCCTGAAAAACTGAGGATTTAACATCAGTGTGAATAATATGGTGGTTTATGTAGAGCATCACACATAAGACTTCAGAAGATTAAAGTAAATATTTTCTCTGTATCAGGAATCTAAATAGCTGGATATGTGTATCTGATTTGCAAACAATGGCAGCAAAATTAGTATGAAATTCCTTCAGAAGTTATTTGTTCAGGTGAAACAATTCTCAATACTATGAACAATGCGATAATTGTAATGAATCTTCTCTTGCAGAGAAAGAACAATGAATGGGGCAAAACGATCATTGAATACAGAACAAATAAGCCATCTCGCTTGCCCATCCTTGACATTGCACCTTTGGATATTGGCGGCGCTAACCAAGAATTCGCTTTGGACATTGGCCCAGTCTGTTTCAAATGAATGAACTAAAATTAACTTAAAGCCTCTCCCAAATTATTCTCTTGTCATTTCTTTTTATAATGAAAGCTGACTCCTTCCATTTCTTCTGTTCATCTACTTGCTTAAACTCTGGGCGAAAGAGAAGGAGAAGAATTGATTGGAGCATTGTGCAATGAAATTTAATACAGCCCCAAAAGGACTTGGAAGTCTTTCAAGATTTAACACCTTGCTTTGGGAAATGTCAACCTTTGTAAAGAAAAAAAAACAAAATAAAAAATCATGAAAGTTTGCACCACTTGTGGTCTTTGAATATCTTCCACAGAGGAAGTTTAAAACCACAACTTCCAAAGGTTTAAACTACCTCATACACTAAATCAAGTGTGATCCACATCTTTTGTAGGTACTTTACCATGTGATCTGAGGTACTTTCAGTTCCACTCAAAATACAGTGGTGCTAATTGCTTTATTACAGAGTATATCTCCAATACTTGAACTTTGATGGTGCTAGTAGCATTTAAAATATCACTTCTCTGTTTCTTTGAAATCTGTCTCAAAACTTAAAATGACCTGTCTCACCCGCAGCTTAAGCATGTGGATCATTTTTGCTCATCTTTGTCCTCTTCCTCCAAAATCAGGTGCTCCTGCTTTTAAATCTCATCTCCATCTTCTACAATGGGTTAAAAAAAAATAAACATTTCTCAAAAAAAGAAAGAAAATGTATTTTGTATATGTGAGATGTTTAAATAAATTGTGAAAAAATAAAATAAAGCATGTCCAGTGTTCCAAAAGAAACTATTTAATGAGTTAAGTTACTTGCCTAGATGCATTGGCAGAGTCATCCCCAGAATTTACAATACATTTGCTTTACTACAACTATCTTAGCCCATTGCTGTAAAACATTTGCTTAGAGCATTTGAAGACTGCCTACAACTAAGGGTGTGATTGTCTACTTGACTCTTCATTTCAACACCACCTTTTGAAAAGTCCACAAGAAACTCAGTAACTCTATGCTTCATAGTATGAGAAGTTCAGAAGCAGAAATAATTCATTTTTTTCCAAATGCTAAGCAGGATTAATGCCAAAAGAAGGATCTTTTTCTCACTTAAACATAGAAGGAGGATGAAGCTTCTGTCTTACCCTTGAAGACAGTTCCTTGGTGTTGGGAGAGCTGTGCTGGCTGGTGCTGTGCCGTAATCAGCAGAACTGTGCCTGTGTGCTTTTGAAATGATGTGCAGAAGTCCACACAAGGAATCTCTAAATTTAGTTGTCTTGTCAGGAAGATCAGTGTCTGTTAGGCCCTTATAGCTCACTCAGTTCTGTATGAGAGACAAAACTATCTGCTGTTGCTAACCTTAATAATTTTTTTCTTATCTGAGGCCTTTTAAGAGCCTGCTATCGTATCAATAGTGCTTTTCTGAAAAACAGAAATGAACTGCAGTTCCAACAGCCATGTTCCTCAAATTGGGAAGGCACTGGGAGAAAACACGAAGGACTGTGAAGACAACAGAAAAAGCAGGTAAGGGGGCAGGTGAGACAAGCTTAGTCAGCAGGAACCCCCGGAGAGGAGCATGAATTAAAAATATCCAGAAGCAGCTCCTGAAGAAAGCACCACTACAAAGGTTAGCAGCTGAGTGTCTGAAGGCAGCTCCAAATGGTGCAAGGAGGAATAAGCACTAAAAGCCGTTTATAAAAAAGGTTTTCATTCTTGCTTGCAATGAACTGATTAAGGAAAGAAGGGTAAATACCAAAACATGGCCCTAAATGCAGCTGCTATGTGCCCACAGCTGTGTGCTGAATTAGTAAGAGAGGAACTGCCGTGATAAAATATAGCCGCTTTGTTCTTAAGTGAGTAAAACATTCCGGAGGTAAATACCTGCATTTATTCATTGGACCATGATGGTTAGTATTTCAATCATTGTCTTAGTATTTCAAAATCTAATTTTTGTTGTCAAAAAAAATAATTAACCTCTTTAAAAAGGTAATTTTCTCATGTAGATTATCTACAAGCTAGCAAGTTCCTACAAGGACTGAAAGGCTAAAATTACATCCCTCGGTCTATGTAATCTGCTAGGATGTAAGCAAAGATTATTGCTAGGACTGGGAGGTGGACTATTGCTGCCTGAGAAGGGAAAAAGAAACACCCTACACTTAAATACTTGAAGTTTAGAAAGGGCAGACGCTGTCTCTTGTCATCTTCTGATTTGTCCTTTGCTCTCTGTGATCTATTTCACAGCCTGCCCTACTAGGCAGAGAATGCTTCCTTTCTACCAGCCATGGGTAACATCTGAATTCTGTGTTTTCACACCTTCAGCGCAAAAGTGGACTCATTTGGAAATTAAAGCACAAAAAATACATAGCATCCACCTCAACTTGTTGCCTCACTAGCACCAAGGAGATACTTGGTTTGGCCCGCAGGTTTTGAGATCTTCAGAAAGTAATGCACAGTCAAGTATTTTGCTTGTGCTATGTACAGTATGGAAGAAACTGTCTTTCCCCTCAAGGCTCATAGCTGAAAATAAGTGAGATGAACGGCAGACAGGGAAGGGAGCCTTCATATTTTCTACTTTTAGGAATATAAAATGTTGAGCAAACTTCTGGTAAAGTGAGCTTAATCATCTTTGGGAGTGGTCTGCCTCCCTATAAGGATTATCTCTGGATCCAAATTTACCTATGACCAGGCATGCATTAACGGTAATGCACCTCGACCACTAGCATAAATTAGCTAAAACAATAGGGTTAAAATAGATCTATGTTTGCATTCAGGACGAGAAAGAAACCTGGAAGGAATGGAAAACAGCTGGAGTAACTAGTGAAAGAGAAGGTTTGCAGCAAGCCCTGGCTATACTGCACAGAACAGAACTGCTGGAGAAGCTGCAGAAGGTTGGGTAGGGAGACTAAGGAGCCACCGACACGCACGGTGCTCAGTTGTGATGCAACTGTGTAAACGAAAGTACTGCAGCGTTCAGACCATTTTTCTCCTTGGAATCTGTGGGACTGACCACCCACTTGTGTGATCAATACACGTGTCCTGTCTGTCAGCTCTTCTTACATCATGTCCCCAGGAGATGAGCAGAGATTAAAAGGCTCCTGTCAGTAGGTGCTTTGAATTGCATCTGAACTGAAGCCTGAAGTCTCAAGTGCAAATATTCCTTACGGTACCCATACTTACTAAAAAGTCTTCAGAAGTGTTTGAAGTGCCTCTGTGTGTATGAACTGGGCTTGCTACATAGTCCTCTTGACGCCTGAATTTTACCAGTTGTGACGGACAAGATCACTTTGGGCTGACCTGCACTTTTATAAGGATGTATTTCCATAAGCACAACTCCCTCTCAGTCAGCCTGTGATCGCAGTATGCAGGGGAGTCATTCAGATAAATGGGAATAAGAAAACCACAACAGTTGCCAGAGGGTGATGAATTTGGTCTCCCATTTTCTCACTCCTCCTGAGCATAACCTGCTCTCCTGGGCCCGGTGTCAACCTGATACATACTGCTTCAGCAGGCTCAGCTGGCAGCACGTTGGGCTCTCTGTAGCATATGCTTTTGCATGAACATGGCATAAGTAGGTAAAAAATAGAGCTATGAGAACACCAGAAATTTGACAAGCACAGAGCAGAAAGAAACTCAAAACCTGGAAAGTGGTTGCACAGCAAGCCGCTTCTTCACTGGGAAGGGAACCACGAGCCACTGACATTTATCTGGAGGATCTGTGTTTATCAGTTTAAGATACAAATACTGTGCTAAAGACTATGAATAGACAGATTTCTTTTAATCCAAGTAAGTGACAAACAACATTAACAAATTAACAGATCTACACTTCTACCACACAGGTGTAAGTTGCAGCTTTTGATGTGACTTTTGATTAGTTTTGCTGTAGTGCTTAGTGGTTTCAGACAAGATCTCCTAAAAGCTGCTTTCCTACCACCCACTTGATGCAGTGTTTTACAGTATTACAATCATGTATACCAATTTCAAACAAAGCAGTGCTTAGACATACTACCAGAAGTATCTCTAATTCATCTAGCTTTACTCATGCTTCATCCTGAGCTCATTAAAAAAACCACTGGTTTTCTGTGTTGCCTTCCCATAAATCTTGGATGCAAAATGAATGCAATCTACAGAACATAAACAAAGATCTTCCGCAGAAATGACTGTATGTCTATATTCTTAGGCTGAAATAAATTTGTCCTTTCCTGGAAAATAGGTGGCTGAATACAAGTATTACATGAGCAAAATTTCCTAAACATGATTCCATGCTTAAGTATACTCTCCAGCTACTCATGAAATGATGGTTCTCATTAAGCCAAATATAAGTATCAAAACAAACAAATGCAACATGTGAATGCCATTTTGAACACAGGCATTTGAAATATATATAATTAAATCCAGTAACTATTGTCAACATCTTCCAAACACACATGTATTTCATTTTCTCTCACTGCTTTCAAGTCACTGAAATTTTTGGGTGAAATGAAAGTTTTCCCACACGCCAGTTCTTAAGACCCTCAGTGAAACAGCCAGAGCAGTTCACCACCATTTCCACACGTGTAGTGCACCACCTATTGACTCAGACATTAATTACTGGCCCCTGAAGAGTATTTTTGTGAGGTTTTTTTTTCCTGAATTCCCTGTCATGGTTACTATCCAAATCTTCTGAGCTGCCTGTGGCCAAGAATTTCCCTAAGGGCCATCTCTGCAAAGTATCAGCATCACAACTCATCCTAAAAATATATTTGGCTATCAGAAGAATACCTATCCAAACCAGGAAAGCTCCTGGCAGCAAACTGCAGTCTTACTTGGGGTAAAAAAGACTCAAGACAATAATAATTTAGTCTTTTGTTGTTGTCAGTTGTCAGGTTCTATGAATTCGAAATAGCAAATTCAAATTCATGTGATTAATAGCTCCCCAATGAAGCAAATACTTGTAAACAGGCTGCCCATAACTCACCTATCAGTCTCCTGCAGCCACCTCTGTGCAAAGGTACTGCTGTTGACCGGATTCCTGTCATTTTAGGTATGCAGTACGTTTGGTAGTGACCTGGAACAGGTCAGAGCAAAAGGAATTTAATTTACAGAGGAACGCAGAGCTGGGTTCCTTCCATTTGTCCAGACCCACAACACTGCTATGAGGTTCATAAGGGCACAGGTGGCAGAAAGGGATAAAATTGAAGATGGCATCTCACAGGCATCTCTTTCTTCCTCTCTGTGTTCCTAACAAATGGCTAGATGCTCAGTCAGCTCCCATGGTCAGGAACTTAGCTTTCGAGCATGCCCTCGGTTTTCACACAAGAAAATCAATTGGAGAAGTAAAGTACTTACACCACCTCCCTTTCCAAGTGCTTCATTCATACTGGTATCACTCTGGACTATTTAATTTTATCTTAATCAAGGGCAAGGTTTCAGCTTTGTCCTCCTGTTGCCTGCCTGCACTTCTGTAAAGATCAGAAGTTAATTTTGCAAGGCAAGGAAAGCCTTGTCCTGAGGCATAAGTGGAAGCTGTTAACAACTGCACCCATGCTTGAGTAAATCATTCACAATCTACTAAGCCTCCAGACCTCACAGCGGGACTTGGGTATCGATAATTCTGCTTTACAGGAATACATGTACAGGGTTAACATAAGGTTCATAGTGGGGGAAAATGGCAGGAAATCAGTCTGAGGTGAGAATGGGTTTGGATGCCCTCTCAGCACTGATGGAGGGCACAAATTTCCTCCACAAATTGTCACAGTAGAAATCAGCTGAGAGGGTTATTTCAGAAATGCCACTATTCCAAGATACTTACCATGACAACACACCAGCTGTAGCATTTATTGGGTGTTTGATATGATCAACTTCTGCATCAAGTCCCTGAAGCAATAACTCCATGGCAGGAGTCTTTCCTCCATATCAGAGTCAGAACAGGGGAGAATCAGGCCCTGGCTTACTGTCTGCAAAGGCAGGCAATGGCACGGCCCTTGTCTTTCTATCATTATGCATCTTTATTTTCAAACAGAAAGTAGTTCTCGCTTCAGAAAGCAAGAAAGGAATCTCTGATCCTGTGTCTTGAGGTTGAACTATTTTGTTAAAATTCAAACTATCCAGAAGAGCAGCATTTCCTCAGCCTACTCATACTCTTGCTAAAAAAAAATCTACAGTACCTAAAAACTGACTGGAACAATAGGATGTCTGAATAACTAAATAAAGTAGTAGTAATAACTAAATGTTATAATTATTGTAAAGATTAGTGATATTAATCAATTAATTATTTAATACATTTAATTAGGGCATTATTGATTATTGCTGGTATTATAATATTAAATAGCACTAATTGAAATAATTACATAATATGATAATTAGAAAATTCCTATTAAAAACCGGAATTTGCTTTTGGTTTTCTGTTCAAGTGGTTCTATCATGTTCATGACTGTTGGAGAAATATCTGTCCCATTCTCCTTTCCACACCTTCTTCGTAACACCAGCATGGTAAGCTATCTCACCTGCCAGCTTCAGTTCTACACTTAGATTTTGTTTTAAAGTGGTTCCTTCTGTTACCTCACTGCCATATGCAAATTATTTTTGTACTCTTCCCTGAAGGAATAAATATGGCCAGGTTCTCAGGCCTGGGAAAATCATGCAATAGCCTGATTGCTGAAATTATCTTCTCTACCCAGTGGTCAAAAGGACAGGGTTTTGTCTTCATGAAATCCTCCCTCCATAATGATTACAGGTTTTTCTGGGCAATTTTTTTCAAAGGTGTTTACCACTACTTTTTGGTTAAGATATTTAGTGTCTTTGGGTGTCAGTCTCTGCTCCTGATTCCCAGTAAGTTCTCTAAACAGTGCCTAGAATATATATCAAGAGAAGTCACCTACACAAAGCCTTCCTTAATTTTAATAAAAAGCAAAATGCTTTTCACGCATACAATTGTTTCTGATTGATAGTCTTTTTTACCTTCTCCTTAATTTTTCAGTATCTAGAGGGAATAAGGGAGTAAGACTCACTCTTAATTCTTCAGTTCAAAGGAACATCATGGCTGTCACTGCTGTACCTATCTTGACACCATGTTTGGTTTACCACAGTTATCTAAAATCTCAATTCCTACAGAAGCTGCGTATACCAAAAATGATTGGTATTCCCCAGACTCTGCAGTGAGATCCAAAGGGCCTCCACTTATTCTTCTGAAGAGGAGCAAAAGGTCAAACCACATCCATGAAGATCACCTGCCTCACAGGACACAAAGAGTAGAATTAAAGTGTGTATCATCATCTCTTTCAGCTACATTCATTTGCAAACAGATACAGGAGGTCCTTTGAACTTTTGCAGTTCCATATTTGGTTCTGTGGTGCAAACTTCAAATACTTTATTTCATGTAGTAACTTTTGAAAATATTGGTTTAGTTAGTAGTCTCCAATTTGTTGAGTATCTTAAGAACTAAGGTTAAGAATTCTTTCCCTGTGCCAGACAAGCTGGTGGCTTGGGCCTACAGAGGACATGTCCTTGGCTGGCTCCAGGCAAGAGGAACTGATGTTTCAGCTCCCTCCTCCTGAGCTAGGATGCCCTCAGCTCCTTTGGGACTATGAGCTCTTTGTCTTCTGGAGATTCAGGAATGACATTAACCCTTCCCCCTTGCCCACAGGTTAACCAGGAAAAAGGTGTTTTGACAAGCATGTCCAATAGTAAACAATACTTTTTCTAAGACCTTGCTCATGTTTAAGCCAGTGTTCCTCTGGCCCTGTATACAATGACATTAACATCTTCACAGCCTTTACTGTTTTCTGTATATCAGGATGTCATAGATTCTTTCTTTGCAACAAGACTTGGGTATCATTCCAGGTGTGAACACTCTGTTAATAAAATGATAAGCCAAGAACCGACCTTTGGATTAACTGAGTTTCTCTCTCACCTTCTTTCCAGGTCCATACCAATGTTCTTCCCCTTATCCTCTGCTCCAGAAGCTTGGTCTATAAACCTGTTCCCTATGTTAATTCTACATAAATACAGCATAAATCTCATATGCAACAACTAAGTAGCTGCTTTCTGTGGGCTTTGTCTAACAACTCCTTTACCTGTTTGCCACGATCATGATGGTGCACACTGTTCAAACACATGAAGAATAATTGCATTGATTCTTACTGACCCCTTCGTCTGTTTCTTAGCATGGTTATGAAGTTTAAATAATTATGTAAGTTAAACTCATAGCCTTTCGCTATCTGAAGCTCTGAAATTTATGATAGCATGATCTTCTAAAAACCAACAATTGTAAACTGCGTATCTGATACAATCTGGATCTAGTGTATTGAAAACCAGCTCGGATTTATTTCCCATTTACAAGTTGCTTTGCACTCTTCTGCCACCGTGAGGGCACAGAGCCACCTTCTGAAAAGCAGAAGGTGCTTTTAAGACTGGTGCCTTATCTGTAGGGTGGAAGCACTCTGTCAAAGCCAACAGGCAAGACCAAAGATCTCTTCTGTTTTTATTAGCTGCTCTTTTGCACCTAGATCAAGGCCAGCACTTTTCCTTTGTGACTGGTTCACCTCTTTACCAGCCAATTTCTTCCTTCTCCCAAGTCGACAGATAGTACGTGAGAGTTTTTGCCTTCAGCTTTGAAACCAGCATTTCGCTTGCCTCTCTACTAGCAGTTAGATCCTTGTGCTCCAGCACTGGAGAAAGGAACATTTCAAAAAGATTAAATTCTTGCACATACCGTGAAAACACACAGATGGGCAGTGGAGAGGGAGCCCTATCAGTTTTCCCTGTGACAGAAGGGCTGACTCAGAAAATGCTAACATGAGAGAGCTGCTGAAGGATATGGGCTTCAGTGGTTTCACTGCATATGGATTTGTTCCGGACTTAGGCTTTAAAGAAAGTCATATTCTGTTAGTTAAGCTTCTCAGTACAAGTGTTTTTAAAGCATAAGCAAAAACATGACCGTTATTAATTAGATCTGTATGCTTGTCATAAAAGCAACTATTAAAGTGTGCCATGCACAGGAGATTTAAAGCTAGAAGCAAACAATAACAGCTGTCCTGCAGATTTCAGCTCACCAAGCTTTCACACAACATTTCTGGAAATAGCACAACTACTCAGCTACCTGTTAATTCCTAAGTAACAAATCTTTGCTAAGCCTGAGGTACACAGTAGCCCATGTTGATATTTTGTATATATATGTTTATATTTCAATATCATAAAATTACACAGACCCATTAGAGCTCACAGCAACACAGCACCGTATAGACAAACAGGTATGCCAGAACAATGTGAACCCTAAAGGAACAATTTGTAATATTCTGCTTAAATTAAAATATTTCTGTGCAATTTCATCTTCAAATAATGACCTGTGGAAATATTTCAGTCTGTTAAGCCTCTGCTGATACTTCAGCAAAGTAGTGTGTGAATGAGCCTGAGGCTGACAGAGAATTTGTCTTCCAAAATTTAATAGAACAACTTGGGCTGGAAGGGACCTTAGAGAGCACCTCGTTCCAGCCCCCTGCCATGGGCAAAGGAAAGGGGCAAGCCCGTCCCTGGGTGGGCTTGAACCACCAACCTTTCGGTTAACAGCCGAACGCACTGACCAATTGCGCCACAGAGACTCCCCAGTTACCATTCTCTTCAAAATAATAACTAATTTTCCATCTTAAAATAAAATTGCCTTCCTAAAAACATTGATGCCACGTAGCAGAGATACTCTGCACTAAACCCTACTATATCCTAGAATCTTTCAAGCTGAAAAAAACCCTTACAATACAACGTTTCATTGTAGTTGAGCATTTTGTATTGGAACTAAGTAATTCAGGGTTTAAATGCAAAAACAACTCAACAGCACTGTCATGGTTTAACCCCGGCCGGCAACCAGGCACCACGCAGCCGCTCGCTCACTCCCCCGCAACCTGGAGGAGTGGGGAGAAGAATCGGAAAGGAATGTAAAATGTAAAAAAAAAAAAGGAATGAGGGTTGAGATAAGAAGAATTTAATAATTTAAACAGAATAAAGAGGTAAGAACAACACTAATGATAATAATGACAATTAAAACAGAAAGGTGGGGGGCAAAGGGTAAAATCCAAAGGAAAAGGGAAAAGGAAAACAAGTGATGCACAGCACAGCTGCTCACCACCCGCTGACGGATGGATGCCCAGCCAGTCCCCCAGCAGCGATCCCCCCCGCCAACCCTCCAGGTTTATATACCAAGCATGACATCCCATGGTATGGAATACCTCTTTGGCTGGTCCAGGTAGCTGTCCCGGTCCCCCCAGCCCTCTCGCTGGCAGGGCCCAAGAAACCAAAGAGTCCTTGACTTAGTATGA
The DNA here is from genome assembly GCF_963210335.1 of Falco punctatus. Classification (NCBI taxonomy): domain Eukaryota; kingdom Metazoa; phylum Chordata; class Aves; order Falconiformes; family Falconidae; genus Falco; species Falco punctatus. The sequence goes on from NC_137583.1 coordinate 77,371,751, forward strand.
ACGTTACCCACCAACAACTAAAAACACCAGTGCATTATCAACATTGTTCTCACATCGGAGCCAAAACACAGCACTGCACCAGCTACTAAGAAGAAAGTTAACTCCATCCCAGCTGAAACCAGGACAAGCACCCTGCATATTCCCAAAAGAAATCACAGTGGAAAATAAGATTGTTCTTATTGTAGAAGGTACATTGGGTGGCAGAGGGAGAACAAAGCCCTCCTCCAAAGGCCTGATCTCTCACTGTCAAAATCAACAACCAGGGATACTTCCCTGACCTCAGGCAAGCATGCCCGGTCTGGCCAGGTGGAGGGGTTGCTGTGCATCCCTCCTCCAGCAGCATTTAACAGCCTAGTCAAGTACTCGCCTATGGACATAGGTATGTTATAGTATTTTAGTTTCTATTTTGGAGAGGTTCTGAACCACTAAACTGTACAAAAATAGCAGCAATCATACATGAGTGAAAACATACACAAGTGAAAAACAACAGCAGCTGACAGTTTGGTTAGCTTTGAGGGCTGAAACCTGGTGGAACATTCTTCCGGTTTCTCATGGGCCGTAGGAGATGTCACTTCATTCATCATTAATACTTACATTGCCCTTATTTTTTATTTATCCAAATGTCCTTTGTGACATTGAAGTTTGCCTCTGTCTAGTCTCAGGGATCACTGGGTTTGGTTTCCCATCCCAGTGGCTTCCTATCCACCGGGATATTTTCCTATTCCAGGGTTCCAGGCATCAATGCAGGCCAATAATAGTTGCTTCACTTCCAACCTTCTTTTCTATCAGGAAAACTTTGCTTTCTTGCTGCAATTTTTTACCCGCCTTTAACTCTCAAAGTGTCACTCCTTCCTTATAGTGCTTTTATGCCTGTGAACATTGTTTTCCAAGGAAATCCAACTTTCCTCATTAGCTGAGCCTCTTCATGATGTTCTTTTGATCATTTTCTAGGTTTTGCCTGCCTTCCTTTAGTCTTTTCCTTGCTGTGTTTTGCTCTATATTGATTGCTGACCCCATTACAGACTCCAGGCTTTGAAAACAGAACAGTATCAACAGGCACAAGGCATGAACAGAACTGTAAGAATAGATGCTGCGCAAGCACAGAGCAAAAATATTCCTCCTACAGTAGAAACAAGAGTAAAGCCTGTCCAAGCAGCACTAGCAGACAAGTAGCTGTGTGAAAAGACTTTTAAAGAGCTTTTAATAGGACTTCTAATACCTTATAAATTATATTTTAAAACTTCATCTTTAGGCCTAAGCTAAGATGGTATCATGGGAAAGAGAAACAACACAGAGAGAAATCTGAGCACAAACAAAGACCAGATTTGTTTCAGTAGCACAAAGCATAAAAATTAGGCTAAAGACTGGACCTAGCTGGCCTAGCAACAGGATGAAAAGTCAGTTACATTTTCCTGTTAGATTTGTAGTAATGCAGCTTTATATTAGCAGCTAGATATTAACCCCTAGAACTAATGTGCACTCAGTCATTGCTCCCCTGGGAGGAATCCCATGGTCATTCAGATGTTTGCACTTCAAGATGCACTGAATTTTTAATCTCTTACAGCTCATAATCTGAATCTTGGGCAAGACTTATCCTTAAGAGTTGGACCACCTACTGGTATTTTTTCAAGATTTCTTTAGCTGATGTTCTTTAACATTTTTAAATGTAGAAACAATCAGTACTGTTTTCCTTCCCATTAAATTTGTAAAAACTATTCTGCCTACGCATTTCTTTCATGCAATCTTTTATTACTTTGGTTTAGTCCATTTGCTGTATTCCCTAATTAGTATTTTCTGTAAAGTTCTTCCTGGAACTTCCTTGCCTTTCAGCTTCATGTCAGGATGATCATTAAATGAAAATCAACTTTTACTCACACAGGCACAGGCCTTTTCATCAGAGCACACCTATCTAACATCTGTGACAAAGGTGACCACTGAAGCAGAAGATGTTTTAGACACACACTAAGCATAAGCTGCCTGAGACGTTGATGTAGGACTTTTCAAACTCAAGGCTAAGTATTTTTTAATGGACCAATATTGGACAGCTTACTAATGTACTATAATGTAACAGAATGTTAATCATTATTAGCATTAATGATTTTTACTAGATACCACATGGACAGAAATGAAAATTATGTTCTCTCTGTCTCTCTGTGTGTTTTAAAGAGAACACAGTAATTACAGCATGGCATCTGTATTGCTGGCAGCCAAACAGAGGAGAAGGCTTCCGACGCTCCATGAACACAACACGGCTTGGACAGTGACTGTGTAGGCTTCCAAAGACTGCCTCACAAATATAAAGAATCCTGAATTTTAAAGAGACACATCTAGGAGCATAAGGTGGAACCAGGAAGAGGAGCAATGTGAAAATGAAGTGTTGATGAAAATAAATAAACCAGTTTGACAAAGAGCTAACAGTGACTACCATTTTCTCACAATTGGGAGTCAAGAAAAGAGAGGGGGCAAATGGAAACAAATAGTACCTTCATCCCAAGAAACTCATCTAAATTGAAAATTCTTAACCCATTACATTGATGAACACAAAGTTTTGAGGATAAGGATTTAAGCAGCTGAAAGAAAAATCGATTTGCATTAATGAACCACGCAGAGTCCCTGTCCAGACTCAAAACTGTATAGCTGCACAGTGATGACCACAGCCCACAATGCAGCGGTGCAGCCTCCTGACTGTCCTTAATGGAAGAGGACAGATGACTTAGACATTTGAAATCTGCCTGTTTCCCTTCCCTGTCTCCATCCCTCCAATCCACCTCTATTTCAGATCCACAGAAACCTGAAATGAAGACACTACTAAGCTTCATGTTATATAACTGCAGATGTACCTCTCTCATTGATAAAGCTAAACATATCCTTTTACTTGTGATTTCAAAACTACTTCATTTAATATTAGCTTTATTTTAGTACAGACTACTGAGGAACCATTTTTATAACTCTTACAAAAGTAGAGATCTGTAAAAGCAGTACTTCGTGATAGAATTTCCAAGGTCTTACAGGTTTGGTGGTATATTTTTTTCAGTGTTCGGCTGAGACAGTACTAAGGGTAAACTGCTTGATTGAATAAGTCCACTGAGAAAAAAAACAACTTCTTACTCTCTGTACTCCCTCTTCGTTAATGTAATCAAATATCTGCAATAGATAGCTACCATGCATGCACATGTCACATGGAAACTTGATGCTTATGGAAAGATTGATTGCCACCATGAGGCTGAAAATGTAGCAATTATAATGTCTGATGGCAAGTACACAAAAGCAAAAGCTGCTGAAGGAAAAGCTGCACTACAGAAAATATTGCTCTACCCAGGAATCTGTGGAAGAATACATCTTTATTTCTGGAATTACAGCATGACCAGAGCAATCAGACAATGATGCACGCATTAAATTAAGATGTGATATGGTTTGGGGTATGGCAAATCCTACTGACTGATTACTCAACACTTAACCTGTAAGGTAATGTAGAGAATATTCCAGTTAGTATGCAACAAGTACTATGTTCCTTATGAACATATGAACATTTTCCTTATGAAACATACAGATTATAGGTAAGCCACATTTTTTCTTCCAGCTCTGGAGCCTATATTCCTTGCTGTATATACTTGTATGTACACTCCTATTAGCTTTATATATTATAAATATTAGCTTAGTATATTACTCCTATTAGTAAATCCACTCCTATAGGCATATAAAAGCTCAAAAGGGAAAATATCACACAAGAATGCCCTAGAGTATTCCTCTGACTGAGAGTGTTTAAATATCAGCTCTCTGTAATAGCTATAGTAGTCACTTTATCTGTTCTTACATGCTTACAGTCCTTGGGATTGCCTTGTGACTTGGACTGAGGACAGCAGATCTAACTCCAGCAGCTACACGTGGCTATAATGCTGAAAACAGGAAGATCAAGAGGAGGAGGTCTACTGTGAACTAGGCTTGTCAGCAAACTTGCCTACCATGCCAGGTTTGACCCATGGCACAAGGTTCTCCTTCCATTTATGCTGAGCCTGCCAAGCAAAGTTAGGAAGCAGTAAAGAAAGAATTATCTCACCTAAAATCATATACGTGTAAATTACAACTGTCCAATTTAAACTTAGTATCTAGATTCAACAGAGAGTTGCTATTCCTGATGGTGTCATCCACCTTACTTTAACTTGTGAGTAAATTACCAGCACCATCCTTGCACCAGTTCTATAGAGGGAGGCTGACGATTAGTTTAAAATAGATTGGTTCACTACAAGTGGGTGGAGTTAGGTGAGATGAAGCCCACCTTTCCTGGTTGCTTTATTATAGGGGAAATAGTGCAGCCAAACCCCACGGTAATATTTTTAGCTTCTGTCATTAGTGACCATACATAGCAGCACCGTTTCTCATGAAAATTATGGATTCAGTTAAGCCAAGGCTACATTTGTAGAAAATAGAAATGTGAAATCCCTCCTCATGTTTTTTACTCCTGATATGCATAGACATTATCCCATCGTAGCATCACATGTCCTCTGCCTCTCAAAGGAACCGCTTGTCTGCTTACTGGGTCTTCTCTCTGTGGCTGCTCCGGGTGTTCCCCTCCCACGGACAGCCTTTGGTGCTTCCAGCAGAGCAAACAGAAAGCCAATGTGAAGCTGTAGCATTTGCAAACCAAAAGCTGAGGTCTGACTGAGGCAGAAGAGCTAGCAGACTTCTGGTTTACTTCCAGCGTATTATCAGCAGAGAAGAAAATAAAGCAGACATCCAATTTACCAAGCTGCTTCTAGCTAATAATAGTTCATGTCTGGAGCTGGTTTCACAGGATACGTAGCAATCCCTAATTAGCCTTTTATATATAGTGGTTTGGGTGTGATTTACTTAGGTATATGTAATGATGCCAAATCCAATTAGCTTGCGAAAAACAAGGAGGTACGTGTAAGAAGTGAGACCGCCTGCACGCAAATCACTTCCTAACTCATGGCACTTCAGCCAAAAGCTTCTGGCTGAAATGAAGATCTCCCTTGTTGAACACCTAAGCAATGTCTCCAAAGGAGTGATGAAGCAAAAGCAGATGCCTTGCTCACATCCATGTAAATATTTAGTATACGTAGGTGGATTCTCTTAATTAAGATATTCAACCTGCAACAGTATCGGTATGCATTTGTACAGTCATAGATAACAGAGATGTAATCCATACATGGGGTTTTCAGGCATCACTGAAGGCCAGTGTTAGCGCTTCATAGCAAACGAGGACTGCCCAGGGGCTTGTAGTGGCAGGCAGCAGATCTGAAGGTGTCCTCCAAAGGCTGTGGGACAGCCACTATTTCTGGATGTTGGAATTTTCTGAGATATCTATAAATAAAAGTATGGTTGTTTTGATGGTAGCTTTCTTAATTTCTGCTGTTCTTTCACAGGAAAAAGCTGATTTAATTGAAGATCCCTGACATTCTCCAGAGAGATTATCATGCAGTAGAGAGCTGAATACTTTAGTAATTTTGAGAGAAAAAGTTAAATTTCCCTGCTCAAGCACTGCAGCCATCCTAACTGAGAACTGAGTCAGCACTCCAGGAGCTCCAGCTGAAGTCCATGCCTTCTGCATCTATGCAGCTTATAGTAACCGTGTTAATTAGGGTAAGTTTTGAGTAGCTACACTCACAGCAATAAATGCACCTTGCAGACTTGCAACATAGCCAACAAACAGTTATATTGCAGAATAAGACAGGCTGAAGTAAATATGGTTTGGTTGGATGAAAAGTCTTACTTGTTCATAAATAAATGTTACAAAAACAAACAAAGAAGAGTATCTGTGGTCCTCAATGACTGCAGGAAAGATGCATTTCATAAGACTATTAAGAATCATTAATGAGCAACAATACAAAAAGCTGAAAAAATATTCTAGTGAATACTTTCAGTTAGAGAAGCTTTTAAAAATGTTTAAGTTGCTTCTTAGAGTGTAAAATGCTTACAGCTGTCACGTGAACATATGTGAAATGAGGACACAAAGAAAGCTAAGCACTAACAGGAATATTTTAACAAATAATAAAGTTTGTTCACAGTCAGAAGGTTTTGAAAATTCTTGGCTTTTTGAATGATGCATGACCAAAAAATAATACATGAATGGGAATTTTTTGCTTATAGTGTAGAAGACTCCATACTATGACCAGGTTTGGAGGTTTTTGTTCGTTTGAGGTTTTTTATTGTTGTTGGTTTGGTTTTGTTGATATTTTTTTTTTTTAGAAACCACAAAACTGTACACTTGGGAGTTTACCTGGTCCTTTTTTTTGCTTTCCCCCTGAAAGAATAAACCTGAGCACTTTAAAATAGTAAAGTGTTTTTATTATTTAAAAACATGACTAAGAATGTGGATGAATTAACAGACTGAATTGATTGAACAGAAAACAAAATAGAGTACAAGGTGGCAGATAGTAAAGACATTGGTTGGGTGGAAATGGGATATACATTAAACATATAGTAACAGTGCACATCAGCAGAATACTTAGAACTCAATTTTTTATTTATATCACATTATATTTGCATAATGCTTGAAGTTCTTGTTCTTCAGATAATATTTGAAAATAAAACTTCGCAGTGTGTAAACTTCCCGGGTTTGTTTCAAATGTTTCACTCCCCCCACCCTCACCTTATTTTCGTCATGTATTATTAAATGAATAATCAAATTCACAGATTTGCAGAACATCCAGATGAGTGCTTTTTGAATGACAGGGAAATGTAAGGATGGTGAAATGAAAACTAGGCGCTTTTTTTGTGTTTACAATCCAGCTAATTCATGGTGGTAATTTACCTGCTCAGTTAAAAAAAACTTTTTCCGTTTATTTTTTTGCCAGTCTGAATGAAGAGTTCGCTGGGCCTGAGGGAGGGTGTCTGCCACGCACACCGAGGACTTCATCGTGAACCCAAGGCTTGACAACCGCTCACCATTTTTTTTCCCTTATTTGTGTGAATACCTACTGAACACTTTCCCTGAGTTTTATGTTTGCTTCCATATGGCTTTTACGGGTTAGACGCGGTAACCTGGCGTTGTGGCAGGGTTTCTCGTGCCCCCGCAGGGCCGGGCCTGGCGCAGCCCCTCACCGCCGCCTCAGGAGGGGCAGGGCCCGGCGCGCAGGTCCGCCGCCCTGCACCTTCCCCCGCTACGACCCGAGTGACGGCCTGTGGAGGAACAGGGTTTCCCTTTTGTAAGATTCCAGCATTTCACTCGCAACACGCACCTTCCACACACACCCTCCCTATTTTTTTTTTTTTTTCCTGTGAACCCAGGAAAATCCGTGAACACGGTACGGTGTCTTTGCACAGCGTTACCCTCGTTCAGAGGGAGTGAACGTCTCCCAGCCTGGCCTGACCGAGTCAGCTAGGTGACAAGTGTTTACAAATCGCATTGCTTGGAAAAAAGCCCGCCCCGGCCCGCCCAGCGCCAGCCGCCACGGCCCGGCTCAGGTGCAGCATCCCCCGTGCACTCGCCTGCGGCCCCAGCTGCCCCCGGCGGGGCGGGGAGCCGAGCGCTGGGGAGGGGAAGCGGCGACGCCGGGAGGAGGGCGGTGGCGGCGGCTCCGCCCCGGCAGCGAGGCACCGGGCTCCTCTCCGCCGCGCCGGTGGGGACGGCGGCAGCCGGCAGCGGTGGGGTCTGCCTTCGGCGCCAGCGGGGACCCAGTGCTGCCCCGCTGCGCCCGCCCGCTCCATCGCACGCTGTTGTCATGGAGGAGCCAAGATGGCGGCCCTGGCCTACACCGGGGGCAAGCGGGAGATCAACTACTACTTCAGCGTGAGGAGCGCCAAGGCGCTGGCGCTGGGCGCCGTCCTGCTCCTCACCGCCTGCCACGCCGCCTCCCGCCGCTACCGAGGTGAGAGGGCGGCCGCGGGCGCTCCGCGGGGGGCCGCGGCTGGCGGGCAGCGGGAGGCGGAGCCCGGGGACCGCGGCCGTGCAGGGAGGGTGACGGTGCCTCTGCCCGGAGCAGCCGCCGCGGGGCCGAGAGGCGGCGGGGGCCACACGCGTACCTTGCCCCGGCGGGCTGGGGCGGCGGGGGCGGCGCGGCGGGGCGCCGGCTGTTGCGGGAGGCGAGTCTGGGGACGGCGGCGGCGGGGACCCGACGGCGGGGCCCGACCCCGGGGTCGCCGCAGCTTCCCGCCGGCCGGGCCGGGCCGGGCCCCGCGGCGCGGGCGGGCGTGTCGGGCGGCGGTGCGGCGTTCTGAGGGCGCAGCCCCGCGCCTGGGGCCTTGCGGCGGTGTGTGCAGCCGCACGGCTGCAGGTGGGGTTGCAGGGGCGGAGGGTGCCCTCCTCCCTGGCACCGCTCCCGTGCGGGACCATTAACGACCTTTAACGTGCAATTGAGCGATTAAAATCTTAATCGGTCTAAGACTTGGTGTATGTGCTTTTACTGTTTGCATTATTGTCTCAAACGTAACAAAATCCAGCCTCATTGGTGGATGAAGCGAAATAAAGAGTTTGTCGGGTTTCACGTGGTGGCAGTGGCCGTGGAGGAGGCAGTGACCAGGGTCTGGGGACCATCGCTGGTGAAGGAGGGGTGGGCTGCACAGGTGCGCGGGGGTCGTGGGAGTTTTCCCGATTCCTTCTCTTTCGGGTTGTTTTGGCCCCGAAGCTGGTGTGGTCTGTAAACACTAATGAAACTGCTAAAGGAAATATTTTCTAGTTTCCAATTCATGCTAAAAAACATGGTATGTTTTTGCGGGTAGATAAAAAGTTGATCCAAAGAGAGATCACTATAGCTCAGTTTACTCTGGGCCAACAGATGACGTATTCCAACGCTGCTAGCGTCCACAGAAGCCAAGACTGAGGCAGTTTATTGTAGAAATGGGGAAGGGGATAGAGATCTTTGTGGATACAGTTCCTCTGGCTGGCGTTCTAGTAAGTCTGATAAACTGCTTAGTACTAAATTGCAAGATACAAGCATTTACAGAATTCAAGAGGAGCTCAAGCATGAAGCAGTTGAACTTGCCTGTAGCGCTGTGTTCCTTAAGGCACAGATCAGTCGCAAAACTAGATGGAAGGAGGGTGGCAAATGTGATGCTTTTTTAAAGAGGGATTGCAAGACTGGTCTAAGAAAATAGACTGCCATACCAAGCAGATTAAAGGAAACTGGAATATGCACAAACACAATATATTATGAGAGAGTCAGTGAGGAGGATGAGTCACAAATCGCAAAACTGTGGGAATCTGCAGGCCTTTATCTAAGTTGATGTGGTCTGTATGGATTTTCACAAAGCTTTCAACAAGTTCCTTTGGCCCAGGCTTTTAGTTTCTTGAAGCTATTACAGGGTAAAAGAGGCTTTCCAGGGTGTAGAATGGGAGTGATAACAGAGTTACCAGTTTGGGCTTCTTTCAACAAACAACATTCAAAAGACACAAATAGTTCAGAAAGTGAGGGTGGAGCATTTAGAGCAGACAAAAAGTTTTTAGGATAGATAAAAGCAGAGGCACTTGAGAGACCATTCTACAACCCTTCAGTGATCTCAAACATCTGAAATTCAGCAAATGTCAGGATATTTTTGGCAATTAATGAAAAAACAAGATTTCACAGTGATATTGCACAGCCAAAGGTAACTGTCACCTTGCTTATTGTCTGTAACGTTGGTCACCCCCTCTTAGTAGCAATATAATAGAGCTTGGAAAATGTGTACAAAAGAGCAACACAAATGGCAGAAGAATAAAACAGCTTCTGTACAAGAAGCAATAAAATATATAAACATTCTATAGCCTGGACAGAAAATTAGTAACTTGCTAATAGTCTCAAATATTATAAATTATTGGGGGAAGGTAAATTGATTGTGATTGTGTCATAACATAAAAAGTATCAGCTGAAAGATGAAATTAGCAGGCAGTATATTTAAAAAAATCAGAAGAAAGCACTTTTTTCCTCACACAAGACATTTGGAAACAGATTTCCAAGATTTTGTACTAAAAATACCCTAAAAAGGGTTATCCTGATTTGCAGAAGGTGGGTGAAGTGGGGCTGCAGACATGCGGCACTTCTGGCTCAAAGTCACCAAGCTGTGAAAGCAAGGCTGTGCTAGGGAAGGGATTGCTCAGTGTTTGCCATGCTTTTATACTTTATCTTTGAGTGTCTGTCATTAGCTGCTGCCAGGAAGAGGAGAGCAGGCAAGACTGACTCTTTCATGTGAAGACATGTTCTGCCACACTAGGGCAAAAAAGTTGTTTAACAATGAATTAGCACCCATGTGGATACTATCTCTCTGTCACAGATACCCAGGAATACGGAGGAAATGATTAAGCTGCATATGAACGAAAAGAGGTGCAATTTGTTCTGTGGAAAGTGTAGAATTCCACTTCCCCCCCCCCCCAAAAAAAAAAAAAAAATATTGGTTCTTTAATATCTGAAGATGCTGATAACCTAAAGTTTGCATCAGTTGAAATAGCAACTGTCTGAATAATGGGGAAAATGAGATTGGAATTAGACATGGCATTCATGGAGTTCGGTGTGCCTGATGATGTACAAGATCCTGGTGCCTTGTAGGACATATAAAAGGTGGCAAAGACCACAGTTGACTTTGAAGAAAAACTATGTGTTAAATCAAAATACTTTGTGATTTCATGTCCTCTGTTATTTACATAATCAGATTTATACCACCAAAACACATGGACAGTGTTGAGACTTCTAGCCTGCCCTGCTGTAGTTTTTTTTTTTTTCCTTGGACAATTCAGCCAGAAAGAAAAAGCCACAAAAAATGTATATAACCAGACAGAGAATGGTACATGTCAAGAAGGTTCATCAGTGAATCCTTTCTGTGGTACAAGCACGGGTATGCAAAAAGTCCTTGAGAAAGAGTAGTTATTTTTAAGACTTTTTATTTGTGTTTTGGTTTTTTTTTTTTTTTTGAGGAAGACATCCTGAAAGTGATAAAGGCACGTAAAAACTGGTTCTTTCCTATCTTTTCCCTTTTCTCACTATCCCTGGGTAGGAGTGGAAGTATTAATGTATAGATATTCTGTGTTTTCAGTGTGCCTGTACTTTTAGGATTTCAGATGAGCAGCAATTGGATGCTTTAACTTTTTGGTAGTAAGCCTGGTTTATCTCGCTCAGTTTAGAAACCCATGTTCTGCAGATTGCCCTCTATTTTTCTCCTCCCTTTGCAATATTGAAAAGGTCACAACGGATCAGCTCCAGCTGAGAATATGCATGTATTTTATAAAGTGGTTGGTTTTGTAGTGGTTCCTTTGGGAGCTCTTGAATGTCTGAGACTAGTTAGAATGCCTTTGTCTGATTGTCTTGATATGTAAAGGTTTCAGCTACTTTTGGCCTCAGTTGTGCAAATACGTATTATAGATAGGAGCAGCCCAGTATACTTAGCAGTAAAAATTGCCTGTATAAAAGTTACTTGTATGAAAAAATGCTGGACTGGGGTTGTGCAAGGTCATATCAATGTCAGGGAGACTAGTGTGTTTAGGGGTTGCATACATTTTTTGCAAAACTTGAAGTGAATTAAGAGAGGTTAAGGACTGTCTTTAACTTGCAAACAGTTTCTGTGAAGAGTTAAGTGGGCTAAATGTTTACATACTATCCAGTGAAGTTAGTGCTGTGCATTTTTCAGTTATTATCATATTTCACAGGTACAGTCCTAAACCTTGTTGGAAATTAGTATTTATTTAAGGTTTGCATTCTTAAAATCAGCACTGATAGATCCTGTTTAAAACTACATTTTTATTTTGAATAATAGATAACAATTGAATTTCCATTTCTTAAAAATAGAGAGTGTGATGATATTTGATGAAAATAAAAGGTAATATGTTGGAAGCATAATTTATGCAAAGCACAAAGGAAGAGCTTAAAAATAACGGTCTGTTTTGTGTATAGAATGGCACTTAGATTTTTTTTTTTTTTCCTCAGGTTTTGGGTTAGGGTTTTTTGTTGCTTGTTTTACTTTTTTTCTTTTAAGATCTAATGGTTTAATGGTTGAGAAGAAGGTGTGGTATATTGAAATGAGTCGTTCTTTGGCAGCTGTGTATTTCATCTCCTAAGTAAGACTCGGGCGTTTCTGGAGGCACTGCCTTAGCTGTAACCTCCAATTTACTCTCTTGGCTGCTGTTTTAGCCTTGTTTCATTTTCCTCCCTCATCTTCCCCCCAGAACTTCTGCTATTATATTTAAAGACAGACATCAGTAGTGCTCCTATATGAGTTTCAGGATCTTTCTAGTAATTGCTTGAGGAAATAGGAAGATACTCAGTATCTGGAGTTAGGAAAGAAGGCATAACTCCTTGGCCTAAAATATGTTTAAAATGTATACAATGTGTGATGTTTGGAATGTTATTTCAGTAAATATAGTGTAGGATGGAGGATTGTTTTATTTGTGGGTAATTACGATGGGAGTGCCATGGAGTGCAGAGCTACTAGCCTTGGGTCATGAACTCAAGGTACGGAACATGCTCTCATATGACTAATCAGTAAACTAAGATTCTTCAGTCTTTAAATCTTGAGGAAGGATTGACAGTAGTCTACAAATCATGATAGACATATGTGCAAACTGTCTTCCTGTGGAAGAACTAGGGAGTGCCAATTAAATCTGGTAGAAGCCATATTTAAAATAAAGGTAGGTGATTCTTCAAGAGAATGTGGGTATAGAAAACTCTTGTAGGAGGATGCTAAAAAATTGAAGAGAAGACTGCATGACTTTGTCAGAAAGAAGTCTGTGGAAGGTTCTACATGTCCAGGAAACCATGTCCAGCTCAGGAGGTCCCTGGACTGAATGTAGTTGGAAGAATATCAGACAAGAAAATAATCACTTAGCTCTCTTCTTGTTCATTCCTGAGCATCTGCTTGTTACCTGTTGAAGGCAGAATACCAGGCTAGACAGATCATTGGTCTGACCATGTATAACTGTCCTTATTTTCTTATGCATCTTCCTCAGCAAGTTAATGGATTTCAGAGGGAATTTAATTAGTGGTGGATTTTCTTTTACGTAGTTCACTGTTCTTCTAGTTGTCATCATCCACAAAGCAGAGGGCTTTGTAGCAGTAACTGTAAGTCACCTATTCTCATAATCTACTCACAAGCAACATGAGTTTGATAATGGTTTTTTTATTATTTATGAGTTTCATTTTTATGCAACTTACTCAAAATGATAGTTTGTATAAGTGTGAGAATTATTCTCTTGTTGAGAATCAAGGAAATTATGCTGCTTGAAAGCCAAAGTATAGAAACAGGATTTTATTTGAAATTATAAAGAAAAGATGAAACTATGATCATTTCAGATTTATGATTTCTACTAGAAGGATGTCTGCCCAGCAGATCTGAGCTGTGCCAACTATTTAAAAAGTAGGTAAAGATTCAGCTTTCTGTGTCATCTGCTGTCTGAACTACTTCTGCAGAAGTTTTGACAACAGGATCAGTAGCTGTTTTATAAGTAGCAATGGTTGAAAGAGGAGCAGAAAGGCATTAATAAACTGCTGCTGGAAGATCTTTTCTGTCATCTGTTCAGAAATGGCACCGTACTGAATAATGATAGGGACAGACTGGAAAAAAAGATGATGTCGCTGACTGGGAGTGACCTGTAACGGCTGAAAAATAGGAGACTTCCAGAAACTACCATTCTGGAAACCTTGAGTTCAGCTTATGTCTGTGGGGGCTGTGTGTGTGTGTGTATATAAAATACTTCATGAGAGCTCCTTTAAATGTTCAGAGGAATGTGGCCTTCTGCATGTGGCCATTTGCCACATCCCGTTGCTACTGTGCAGTAATTAACCAGTTTGACATGGGTAGTATGCATTGTGATTAGGAAGGAAGTGTCAATTTGATTTGTGGTATCTCAAGGATTTGTTTGAGAGGTTATTGGTCAATTTGAGGGAATTCCTGAACTACCGTGGGGTGATTAATAGGCTCTTATTGATGATTAAAAACAGGAGCTTATCACTGTATGTATATATTTTATTTATATTTTTAACACTTTTTTTCTTCTGTTTCAAAATCTGCCTGACCAAGAGCTCCTAAAACTGAAAGACAGAGTGAAAAAATTACAGTTTTAATAAAGCCAGTTTATCTTGCATGTTAGGAGTATGTTGCATGGGTTGCTCAGAGAACCGACACAGAGATGTTTATCCAGACCTTTTTGGAGACTGTTACAATTCTTCATCTTATTCCAGCTTTTTTTAGTAGTTGAGATGCAATAGCAGTGGTAAGTAATTGAAGTTCCAGGATAGAAAATGAGTCTGGTTGTTAAGAGTTGCATTTTGAAATGAGGGATCATGGTAAATAATACTACTTGATTGTGTTACTGCTGCTGGGTTTGGTTGGATATGCAAGCCAAGAAGTAACAGTTAAAATACAGTCTGTTCTACACTGCCTTTTTCTGATTTTCCTGAGAACAGGCAGGAGGAGTTTCAAGGAGGAAGTAGAGGTAGAAGCTGCCACTTCTTGCTTCTTGCAAGCTAATTTGATAGTCTTTTTCAGAAAGCAGCATACACGAGCTGCACTGTCTATGTTTCTGTATCATAGTATCGTAGAATGGTTTGGTTGAGGGGACCTTAAAGATCATCTAGTTCCAACCCCCCTCCCATGGGCAGGGACACCTTCTGCTAGACCAGGTTGCTTAAAGCCCCATCCAGCCTGGCCTTGGACACTTCCAGAGATACCTGAAATGTCCTTCAAGCACCCTAAGTAGGAGAGAGCTAGAGTTTTCAAATAAGAGAGAACTAAAGAGTTTTGGCTGCTATACTGCACAAGCTAGCACAGGCACCTGCCATTTCATTCACCACCATTTATTTCCCTGTTTGTCAGTGCTCTGAAATGCCAAGTATGACAAAAATGTTGGAGGGCAACTTCTCTTGCTGTGAATGGTGTTCAGTTGTGTTCAGTTATAAGGCTGCAGAATCTGACAAGGAGTTTGCTGGGAGATAACAGCCACTGATTTCATAACTGAGGTATTTAATGTATGAACTTAAAGTGACTTGAAACATCACCACCTGTAAAGTGATTAATCTTAATTAGTGTAAAACTTCTTGACTGGAAAAAGTACCTGCAGTTCAGAATGATCAGCGAATTCTTGTGTACATGTTTTTTGTTTTGTGTATTAACCCAGCATGTAATTTTGCCTATTCTAAGGTGACCACTATGTCTTAAGCAAGGAGATATAATAGGTTTTCTTGTAAATCTCATGTTGAGGTTCCTGTTCTACACAAGATGCTGTGTATGGGGATTCTGTGTAGAAGTTTATTATATTGAATTGTTGTGTTCTGTAATTTCATATTAGTGTATTCTGGATAGTAGATAATACAGTGAATTGGCATCTTGTGATGGAAATGCCATTTTAGGTCACAATATCTTTCTGATAGCAGAAATGGGTTCACTAACATTTTGTGGATAGAGGATTGATTTACAGAGAAGTGTGGTATAATAAGCGAGAAGGCAATTCGCAGAAACTTGTGGAAGAGTTCTTAGAAGAAGTTAAATTTGTTTACTGCTGTTGATTGTTTTAATTCCTGTCTTTCAAATATTGTCAAATTATTTTTTTAATAGCAATGGGGCTATGTTTTAACTTTCATGTGTCTTAATTCTAATCCTAATGTAACATTTAAAGGTGGCGATACATGTGAGTATCTTCTGTCCAGTGGGAGATTTCTTGGAGAAAAAGTATGGCAACCCCACAGTTGTATGATGCATAAGTATAAAAATAGGTAAGGAAACCCTTCTGTTCATCTGCCTGGAAAGAAGAGTTGTTGTTTGAGTGCAGCTGTAGTAATTGCAGTGTCACCTATTTTGCACTTTATAGCTGATTCTCTAGGCTTTCAAAAATCTACAACATTTATCAGAAGGAAGTCTTTTCCTTGTACATTACCTGTGTTCTATGGTGTTTACTGTCATTGTATTTATATGTAAAAATACAAATAAATGTTGGTGATAGTAGTACTGACACATGTTATAGAAAGCCACAAGATACTGTAAGAGACTGCATAGCTTCATATGTCACCCTCAGACTGCTGAAAGGGAAAATGCTGACCTTATGTATAGAACCACAAGTAAAAAAAATCCCCAATAAAACTACAGTCACATTCTTTTCACCTACTAGTAAGAGAACTTTAAAAAAAAGTTCTTTAAAAAAAGTATCTAACAAGTAGAATTATGCTGTATATTACCATTTTGAAACTACTGTGTAGCACCACAGAATAGGAAAGCCTGCTTGGTTGTTTGCCTAATCACATTAATAGAAAGTTCAGTGTAATTTGCATAGAAATGAAAATGAATGGTTCTGCTAATTTAGCATGTTAAAAAAAAAGATTTACCGTTCCTTAGAGCTGGACATAATGGCTAGAATTATCTATATTACTGTCGATCTCCTAAAGACTTTTCCTCAAAGATACATTTCCTGTAACATGAATGTTGTTTTGTTTTGCAGTGAAGCAAAAAACTGCCTCATAGACAAACATATTGTGTTTATAGGAGATTCTAGAATTCGACAGCTGTTCTATTCATTTATAAAACTCATAAATCCTCAAGTCAAAGAAGAAGGAAATAAGGTGAGATAGTTTATTTTGATGATGTTTTTGTTTGTTTCTTCCTAATTTACCTCATAACTCTTCTCTAAACTTCAGAAAAGCAAGAAATTATACCATTTGTTGGCATAGCCATCAGGAAGGAGAACCACAGAAAAGTCTTTTGCAGAAGAACAAATTAGACCAAGATAATTAGGTTCAGATGAGATGATTGGGAATCTGAGAAGTGAACTAGGAAGCTCAAGAGAAAGCTTGTGGCATTCTGGGATTAAATTGATGAAGCTGATTTATCCCATAGCGACTTATGCTTCATATTTGGTTTCTTGATGAGAAAATGACTGCTCCTTTGTGTGTTTTTAAATAGTAGTAATTCGCATCTTATAATTTGTCATTTTAAATGTCTGTTAGATTGGTGATCTAATCCGTTCATAAAAATCCTTGGAGCAATGACAGTTTTCCAGGTCTAACTTGAAGCTGAAACTAAAAATAGCTTCTGGTCTTACCTTTGTTTTGATTGCTGCTGAAGAGCTGTCTAAATTTTGTAAGACGAAGAATGTAAACTGCAGCTCGCTGGGTGGAAGCAGTAAGAAAAGATTTAGCTGTATCATTTGTTGAACAGAATAGTAATTTCTTTTGCTCTATCATGCTTCTTAGGCATATCCCTTCATGGATTTATGTATATATATGAGGGGAGAGACACCTTTCACTTTCAACTGTACATCAGATTTGTCGATTAGAAGTGCAAGCTGGTAGCTTGTCCAGCAGACGGAGTGCAGTTAATTTCACTTGTCAAAACAAGATGTTTGATTGATCGAATAACTCTGGTTTTCCTAGTCTTCTGGTTAGGTCACAGTTGCTGCCCAAAAGTGATGGTGAGATGATAGAGTGCTATAGTTGATTTTGAGTCAAGAGGTATCTTTTGTCGAGTATTTATGAAATCAAGACCTCGTTTGTGGAAAAAAAATACACTTATTCTTTTGGACCAGGATTGAAACAAATATGTGTTTAGTAGTATTTTAAAGGAGGATTGTGTGTGCAGCATCTGACTGCTTCCTCTCTGATTTCTTACAGTCTCGCTCAACAAATTTAATAATGCATTCCAGGCTTTATTTCTGCCTGAGATTATTTTCTTTTATTCTTTAATAAAAACTGTCTTGGTTGTTTTGTGCAAAGAAGATGGGCAGGTGAAAAGGAAGGCTAGGGAAAAGGAAATGCAAGAAAAGAAAGAGAAAAAAATCTTTTAAGTTTTTCTTATTTTGGGAGGCTAGATTTAGGAAAATACTTCATACCTTTGTAGCAGAGTAAACGGAAAACATTTCAGACTTTGTTGGATAGATTTCTTCCAAGAAAAATAACCCTTTGTGCAAGTAGCTTGTTTTTATCAAGCAACATAAATATTTTGCATGACTACTGACAAGTTTACACAAGAAAAATCCATTCTACTGAAGATAAACCTTTGGGTGAGAGCAAATTAACATACAAATGTAAGGGTTTTGTTGTTTTTTTTTTCATTCTGAAAGTTTATCTTTGGTTTTATTTTGGTTTTTTTGGCAGCATGGAAATATCCCATTTGAAGATAAATCAGCTTCAATTAAAGTGGTAAGTTTTTATCTAGCATTAAAATGCAAGCCGTAATCATACTATTATTTCATACAGTGTAATCCAAGTTGCAGTCAGAGCTGGATTTTTCAAATTTCCACAAGTGTTATAGAAGTCAAAAGAAGCTTCAGAACATTGACATCCTTTGTAAAATTTTCTACAAAATATACCGGAGTTTAGCATACTATGTTTTGAATAAGATGCTTTGAGAGGCTTTGGCTTTGAGTGCTTGTGTTCTGTGTTAACTTTGGGCATAAGCTCTGGAAATGTGTATAATTTTTCTTTTTGTCAGAATTTATTCCTAAGAATAGCTTTTTCCAGGAAGTTTACTCTTCCACTGCTGTAAGAATATGTATCTGGGGCCAACTTACCTGGGGTGGTAATTGTCATACTTGCCATTGAGCTCTCTGTGCTATCCCAAGTATTCCTTTAGCTGGTTTTGCATGGAGAAGTAACCATAATGGTGAATATAATGTGGATATTTGAAAAAAAGAAAACAAACAAAGTACTTGAGGGTAGGTTTTATGAAGGACACTCTTCTTCTCTGCCCTGGCAGTGGAAGGGGTGTCCTCAATAGCTTTCTTTGCTTCCCATGACAGCTGTCAGCAGTGCTGGGATTCTGCTAGTCATGTATTTGTTTATGCCCTGGAAACAACTCATTCTCTGTTCATGAAAACCCAAGAAGCAGTATATTTGCTGAGTTGTCTGCAAGCGAGTTTTCAGTATCTGTTTGTGTACATGGTTAAGGTTTAGGGTACAGAATAACATTTTAGGGTGTGAGCCCATGGCAGTTTAAGCCTGTGCTGTCCCACCCTGTTGCCCTTCACAGTATGTGCCTGTCTTTGTGCTATAACTAGCCCTGATACAGCTTTGGAGTGTATCAATTAGGAGTTGAATCAGCCAAAAACTTACCTTGTAGGATTCCTTTTTGGTCAGGTCTGATGTGGCTCATTGTATGTTTATTTGAGTGCTAGAAAAGAAGGGGCACAACACAAGGCAGGACAAAGAAAGGGGCTGATGCAATGTGATTTATGTTGGCATAGCCTGACACAGAACTACATCTTCAAAACCCCTTAAGCCTTGGTAGGTGTCTAACCACCAAGATTTGAGATGACAGGTTTGGGCTTTTGGGAGATGTCTGGGTTGTTAAGAATGTATTTCTACTCTGCTGGTTTCTGGATTTGATGCCTTACTGCTGTTGAAATTATTGGCATGGTAGCTGAATTTTCACATTCAGAATGGCTGTGAGCCAGTAATCTCAATGTGGAAAATACTTGACCAACAAAAGAGAAAATCACTGGGAACAAGCGGAGAATTTAATTTTGCCCTTTCTAGTCATCATGCTGACCCTTCTGTCCTTCCGCCACTGCAGAGGGCTATACAGATTCCTGCCACGTAGTGAATTGACAGCACTCAAGTGAACTACCAAAATCTTTAGGTCTGTGCAAGTGGAAGATAGAGATTTCCTCTCTGCCAGTAGTGCATCTGCATTCTGCATTAGAAAGTTACCACACAGTGATTTCTGCATACGTAAACCATGCCATTTCACTTTAATATGTATTAGTAGTCCATTCGATAGTTCTGCACCTGAGGAGCAACTAGATGCTAGGAAGTCATGCCTTTACCTGGGAGACACAATAGCACTAGCCAAAGTCTAAACTGCCCTTGTAGATGAAGGTTGGGCACTACTGACAGCTGAAAGAGTGTCAGTAGGTCATGCATTTAATGGCCGTGGCACTATTAGATTTAAATATCTGATAATATATGAAGCTGTAAAGTAAGTCGTTAGGTTTTCTTTTTGTTTGAAAGTTATGATTTCCTGCTATCAATCATATTAAGTTCTGGGATGAGGAAAACCTGTCAGTAAAAAGAGGGAAATTGAACAGAAAGCAAGTTCTAATAAATTGTAGATGTGAGCTTGGTTTTATCCCAGATTGTATTTGAAACCCAAGGACATCTCATTTGGCAGAACCTAAAAAATTATCTTCTTGGTGAAATCGCAACTTCTGAACTACAAATAAAAATGTATTGTTTTTTCATGGGGACAAAGTTTTGTGGGTTTTTTTTTTTTTTCTGTTTCTTTTCCTTTGCTTTCTGTTTCCCATGCGAGTGCGAAATGTCGGGCTTTTCATGCTAACTATGAAGGAAATCTCACAGTGGGCTGAGTGTTTTTCCTTCACTGTTGAATTGATGGCAGTTAGTTTGGTTTTTTGATTTTTTGTTATTAGTCTACTGCTTCTCTTTAAGCTTACAGAGTAAACTTGCATTTATTTTACAGGATTTTCTATGGTATCCAGAAGTTAATGGCTCTATGAGGCAACGTATCAAATCTTGGACTGAGGTTTGTTTTTAAAAACTGTCTGTTTTTGGAAAATACAGCAACTGAATGAGGACTGCTACCTTTCTTTTTTTTCATATGCATAACTATAATTTCTAGGAGACCAGCAACAGCAGCATATCACATATATTCAGTCAGTTATGTACCAGAGATCTGAAATTTGATATCAAAATAGTGAAAGACAGATGTTTACTGGTATATATGTTTCTGGGCATTTCTTGGTCTCCCAAGGATGGCTTCACTTGGGACAAAACCCAGGATTTTACTCTGATTTGGTGTTTCACTTCCTCTCTGTCTGCAATGGCTCTGCTTTTATGTGACCGGATATTTTTGATCTTTATGAGTCCCTTCCAACTTGAGATATTCTATGATTCTATGATTTTATATTATGGTTAATTTGAATGTTCCAAACTGAAGGACAAAGGCAATTTGAAAAGTCAAGAATGCCTTGATTTTTCTTTTTCAGTATCTCCCTCAAATTACGTGATGATTATTTCACATTTCAGTTATGATACAGGTTGTCATGTAATTCAGTCTGAAACTTTTTATGTAATTCTGGTAACAACATGTTTACAGATTGACAACTAAATTTTTCTTGTTTCTTCCTTTGTTGAACTTTAAATAGCCTGGAGTTAATTTTGTAACGGCCCCAGTGATTTTTTTTCCTACCCTATTGGTCATTCTTGCACAACACCTTCCATCAAGATAGCTGAAGTTATCATTTGTTTTTCTGTGATTACTACAAAAAATTGAGAGCTGCTAAACCCTCACAGTGCCAAGGCAAGACTGGTACTGAGGTGATCAATGGTTTGTGTTTTCATGCTCTTCTGTTTGAGTACATGTTCTGTTCCTTGTCCTAGATATAACTTTCAGACCTCTAGGGCAAAAACTGGTCACTTCAGACAGTACAACAGCACAAGCAGGTGTTTGACAATACTGAGAGGCACTGGGAGAAACAGTACTTAATAGTATGATCTACAGTTTATTTGACCTTAGGAGAAGATGTTCAGATAGATTTTAAAGAGCGCTTATGCTGCTAAATAGATAACAATTGTAAGTGCTTATTGATACATGGCACTTTTGCAGATTCTGTTATATGAAAATTTTGGTATTTCACAAGTTCGTGTTCTCTGTAATGCATCTGCAATCTATTCTTTTGTAACCATTAACTGATGGACAAGTTGAGCCACAGTTAATTAAGATAAGAATCTTAATTAACCTGCTTAGTATAATAATAAGTATAATTTGTGAATATTTTAAAATTACTTCCTTTTTACTTTCATCTTAGGGTTCTGTGGCAAAACCTCATATAATTGTAGCAGGAGCTGCCACGGTAAGTTATACATATATGGGGCACTTTAGTAAAGAAGGAAGTTCTAGTAGGATAAATTTTATGGTCTCAAGTTGATTACATGATGAAATTGTTAAACCCTATTTATAATAACAAAATACACTCTCAGTGATTTTGCTGTTATAACAAGTAGTTCTAAAATATCAGGTATAGTTTATTGTAGCTGTGCGATGTACAGTACTTTTTGGCAGCACAACTGGTTGATAAGCATTGATTAGCTTGAACTTGGCTAATAAAGTAGCTTTGTTAAATCAGATTGTTCATTAAGGAAGTTTAATAAAAGTACTTACATACTTACTGAGATGCATTTTTAATGAACTCTTTTCAGTCACAAAATACTGCTTTTGGAGATGACCCAATCTGGAATGCTCTTTTTGAGCACACGTATTTCTTTTAGATTTACATGGGCAGAACTCTGAATTTTACATGAATAATTCAACAACCAAAAGAGGTTGCACTTCTTGAATCTTGTTCCACTGGAGGTTTCCACCACTGCTATGGGCTGTAGTGTCACAGAAAGCAGGACTGACGAGGACCTGAAGAGGTCTCCTAACCCATGGTTTGCCACAAGGCAGGATCACTTATATCTGTGTTGTGCTTGACAAGAGTCAACCACTTCTTTAAAACTTCCAGGGACAGAATTCAACAGCCCCCCTTAAGTAGTCTATTGTAATAGTTGGCTGGTGTTGGGAGTCAGGAGTTGAACAACTGCATATCTCATTAATTCCACATTTAATGTTCCTTACTTCCAAATATTTTGGAACTGGAATTTGAAAGGGATTAGCTATTATATTTTCATATCAGCTTAAATGTGGAGGGGGGAAATTGTGTTCCATTTACAACAAAATCCTTTGAAAGCAGTTTGGTTTAGAGACAGTTCAGGCATTCTACCAAGCTGGAAGCTCCCGGGCACGCCGATCTAGAGTGAATTCCCCCTATTTTAGGGGAAGGTCATATGTGTATGCAGATAGCCACACATGCCCTGAGGGATCAGAAATTCTGTTTCTTTACAGGTGAACCCCCTAAATTTTCTTCCTCTGTATGATCCACATAAGTGTTTGAGCTTTAGGAATCTTAGTAAGCCTGGAATATCTCCGCTCATTCTGAGCATGTAGCATGTCTTACTAGCATGAGTCATTGTATTTCACACAGAAAATGCCGTTATATATGAATAGTGTTCTGGCATGCAGATCAGGTTGAAGAACTTAAGGAATCATAGCTAAATAATTCCTTTTACTCTTATATATGCATTAGCCATAGCTTGTTGTCCTTTGTGGACAGCAGGATATACAAACTAACATTATATGCATGTGATGCTCGGCTCTTTGTAATATATTTATACACATATAAATATATTTACACAAAACATTAATAATGATATCTAGAGTTGGCCAAAGATGAATATCCCCTATTTTAAGTTACTTGCAGAAAAATAAAAGAGAAAAAAATAATCTGATGCATCAGCAACGTTGCCACGGCTAGCACTAGTGTGGTAACCTGCTATTAAACTGCTGTGTGCCCTTGAACTTAACAGCATTTTGAAACTTACCTGTGTCTTTAACTTAGTTTTCAGTTTGGTCATGCTACATGGATCGGGACATGTCTGTCTTAAGATGTCAACTGCGTAACAGCCTATAAATAGAAGTAAAGTCTTACAAGCTGGAGGAGCTCCAGCTAGTACAAAACTCAGTTGCTTACATATTTTGGGAAAAGGAGATGCTTTGAGAATGTCACTATAGTGCTCTGCTTATTAGTTCCTGACTTCCTGTTGAATAGAATATGCTTCTTAAAATGTCTGTTTAAATACTGTTATGTTTAAATACGTATTTCATAAGTAAAGGTATAAGTAAATTCATAAGTAAAGGGAGAAACTGCTTTTTTTGTCCCAGAGTGTGAGTTCTCAGAGCAGCTGCATGTCACTTGATTTCATGAAGTATTAATTTGTATTCACTAATATTCTCAGGAAGTGGATTGATCAGTGTACTTGGCTTACATCACAATTTTTATGTAGATATTTAGAAATAACTAGAGAGTTCATTACACTTAGGCTAAAGGGTTTTTTTTGCAGGTTTTTACTGAATCAGTCTAGATACAGTAATACCTTTAAAAAATGCTAAATCTGTTTTTCCTGTGGTGTGGGAAATTCTTTTCAGAAGTTAGGAGAAATTCTTGGGTGGTTACAGCATCCTCCCAGTCATTTCATGTAGAAGATTAAATCAGAAATTAAAATAGCTCTTTATTTTCTCTTTTTTTTTTTCTTTGCGGGTATCTGCAAAACAGATGGAAATATTGGAACTCAGTACCGCCATCAAGTTTTGCTTGCACGCATCTCTTGCTGTGGTCAGTTTTCCTAGAGCAAAATCAACTGAATTGGCCATGATTTTTCTATAACGTGACTGGCTTTGCTACTTAGTCATTGTTCAAAGTCAAGGGGCTTTTAATTAAACACCTTGCATCATTTAGTTAATGAAAAATCAAATAAACATTAAATTGAGTATTATATACTCGGTATTTAAATGGTCTGTTTGAGTGTAATTTTCTGTCTAGACATCTGCTCAGTCCAAAAGAAATTTTTTAGCACTTCAAAAGCAAAGGCTAAAGAATAATGTAGCTTTATGAAAATAATGAAAAACAGCTACTGTCAGAGTAATGGCATCAGTTACTTAAGGGTCCTTAGACATACAGGTTCTGAATCTCTTTCTTTATTTCTCCAGTGGTCTATCAAAATTCACAATGGCAGCAACGAAGCCCTCGCGCAGTATAAAATCAATATCACTTCAATTGCACCTCTTTTGGAAAAATTAGCAAAAAGTAGTGATGTTTACTGGGTTTTACAAGGTAAAGTAATGAACAGTAGGTAACAAATTGTACTGTCACTATCTGTTGAATCATTATCTTGTAGGATATGGAAAACTTAGTCCATACTGGTTACTTGCAGAGTAGAAAGGGTGTTGGTTGAATTCCATTCTGGCCTTTCTTGCAGCCTTAAATAGCTGGTCCCTAACTAGCTGTTAGTAGTGATGGAGATTTTAAAGATCTCTCAGGAAAATCATTTGCCTTCTCAACTCCTAATGCTTTGTTAGCTTTCTCTCCGACTCCACATGCCAGGTCTGTTCTGCCTGTGCTGTGCTCCGTATATGGCTCCTGGGAGTCAAGAACACAGGTGCATAAAACAGCTGTATTCCTGTGTTGGTGTTCTATTAAATTTTCAGATTACATAAATAATAGAAGAGGTTCAACAAGTGCATCTTCTGTGTGTGTCTAGAATGAATAGACATACTCTTGAGAATACAGAGCATTTAAGTCTCTGCAATGAAACTTGCTTCTGTACACTGAGCACTGATGAGTTAACATTAGGAGCCAAAAATCATGGTTCACAATGAATCTGTGAGATTTTTATTATGGCATCTATATTCTCTTGCTTTTCTTCAATAAAACTGAAGTATGTCCCTGACACTGAACAGCGAGCTCATAGGTAGAATGTGCTCCTGGTTTATCTGCCATAGAACATAGCGTTTTAGATTGTCATCACCTCAGTTAAAAACATAGGCAGATTTTGAACCCTGATAGCAATATGTCCAGCTGTACCTTTACAGTCACATCTAAGTTCCTATCAAAGATAGTTCTAGATCTGAATCAACAGATTCATCTTCTCGCATTACTTTCAAAACCATGTTTATCTGTAACAGAAGCAATTAGCTGCCAGACATGTCCCACCGTTCTGTTGATAAAGATCCAGTCCATTTAAGTCACATCTGAGCTCTTCAATGGAACAGGTGAGAGGAGCAGCAGTCTGTACGCAGAGCTGTGTTGACATTGATTGTCCAAAAGCAGGCATGAGGTAGCAAAAGTAAATCAACTTATAATGCATAGAGTGTATTTCACTAGTTATAAACATCTGCAGCTTCTCGTAGCAGCTTATTGATTCCAGCTGACCTTTTGATCTAGAACCCCATGCAGCTTTGTGTTAAGATTTACATAATTCATGAAGTCTGCAGGCAATTAAGTGATGTTCCATTTTTCTCAAAGACTGAGATTCTGCCATTAGTTAAAGTGGAATCAACAGGAGCAAGTGGTATATGCATTAGACTGTGACTTAGAGAAGTGAGAAGCTGGTTTCTGCCACAGTAACTAGAGAGTTTGAGAGTTTTTAGGGTGTGGTTTGTTTGGTTTTTTTCATGTGTCTGTTCTGCTGCCTGTCTTGTGTCCTTTGGCTTTGGAGTCTTTCCCTGGGGGATTCCATTACTGAGAGAAGGCGTAAGCAGCTCTGCACTCCAGCATTATACACTTTTCATGAGTTTGGGGAAATTAGACAGGAATTTATGTCTGTTCAAAGCTTTCTAATCTATAAGTACATATGCATGACTAGGGAATGGCGATAAGTACATTTTACCATAAACAATTCTAGTTACTACCCTAGTTACTTCAACAGTCACTCATTCCTCGCTGTATGTTTTTTCTATACCATTAAATAATTGTGACAAACTACAAGAAAATAGCCTGTGCAACTTGAGCTAAGCAAATGTGTTTGTCAAGTAGAAGATTAATGTGCTCATACTTTGTTCTTTCAAATTCAGATCCTGTTTATGAAGATATGCTGAGTGAAAGCCGGAAAATGATCACTAATGAGAAAATAGATGCTTATAATGAAGCAGCTGTTCGTATTCTGAACAGCAGTTCCCGAAATTCCAAAGCTAAAGTTAAAGTGTTCAGTGTGTCAAAATTGATAGCACAAGAAACTATCATGAAGTCTGCAGATGGCCTGCATCTCCCTGAATCAAGCAGAGATACAGTAAGTGTTTTTAGAACTGGTCAACATCAAGTGATAATAATAGTTAAACAAGATTCTAAGTGAATGTTCTGAAATGGCAGATGATATGAATGTAATGAGGACCTGCACATTCTCCAAGAAATTTTGTTAAGAAAATCTCAGCGGGTGGGAGGGCAGTCAGTTACATAAGATGTTTGAAAAACACAGCAAACACATCAGTGTGTAGCTATTTTACAACAGCTGTTAATCCACTAGATCTTTTAGATCCTGAGTGCAAACTTTGTGCCTTCGACTGCATGAATGAATTAGGGTGATAATGGTTTGTAAAGCAGTGCTAAGAAATAAGTCTTAAATTTTCCCCTATATGCCCATATGATTTTATATAGTAAGGAGTATGAAAAGGGTAACAAAACACACAATACACACCTTCCTGGTTGCATGGAGTGCCACTGACTTTATTTCTTACTTTATCTGCAATCTACCAATATAAATATGCCTGTAGTGAGTCCCCCTGAGCTGTGTCAGTCTGCCCTTCTTGTAAAAGAGCTCCTCGGCTGTGTCGCTTTAGTTCCACTCATTTGCATGTTTCAGTTTAGAAACTAAGTGTCATCCCACCACAAGTTTCAGCCTCCTTGTTGTGTTTGAGAGAATTTTATTACAGTGCCCCTTTAGGAGCCAAGTTTGTTAGCTTTTTTTCATTTATAGCCCATTTAGCTCTTTATAGCTCCTTTTACAGCCAGTAGAGAGAACCCTTCTGTTCTAAGGAGTAGGTTTAGGTGGTTTTGCTTACCTCAAGGAGCTCAAGGGTTTCCTGTTTGGAAGAGGCGTTGCTATTGCATGCAGCTAGGTATGTGGGGGACTGTGAAATTACGTGATAATAAGGGAGAATTGCATGGTTTATGTCAATGCATGATCTAAAAGAAAATTCCTTACGATGAAAATGTTAACTTTTATTAGAGATTAATTGACAAAACTGCTTATTTCTTTAACAGAATGCGATGATTCTTATGAACGTCTACTGCAATAAGATAATGAAGCCCATTGATGGCTCCTGCTGCCAGCCTCAGCCTCCTCTCACTCTGATACAGAAGTTAGCTTTCTGTTTCTTTACTTTGTCCATTGTTGGATATTTAATTATCAATGTAATTCATCGGAATAATTATCGGAAGAACAAATCATGCACTGATTTGGAAAGTGGAGAGGAGAAGAAACCTGCCATCAGCACTCCTAGTGCTTCTACTTTAGAGATGCTCTTACACTCCTTCTGCAAACTGGGTCTAATCATGACCTATTTTTATCTATGTGACAGAGCAAATCTTTTCATGAAGGAAAATAAATTTTATACACATTCATCTTTCTTCATACCAATCATCTATATCTTGGTTTTGGGGGTATTTTATACCGAAAATACCAAAGAGGTAATGATTATGTTGACATCCGGCTTATAACATTGTTTCCCAGTTTCAGTGTAAATAACTAATTGCTAAATATTGAAAGTTAAATTTTCAAAGTCAAGAAAACTCATCTGCAAAAAATACGCTTACCAGCAGTAAGGCATTTGCATGGAATTAGATGCAAAAGCTTTTTGAAAGCATATGGGTATAAGCACTTTTAGCCATTGCCACTCAGTCATATTGGAAGTGGGCACAGCCTGGATACAAAAGAGTAGAGATCATGTCAAAATCTGGTAGACCTGTGTCCACTAGATGGAAGGCTTTTACAATTGTGACCTATTTTCCCATAAAGTGGTTTATGGTTTTTAACTTTTTCACCTCGTTTTGTAGATGTTCCTTTGTACATTTTGGAATAGCAACACTCTTGTTTTGTTTTGCATTAGACTAAAGTGCTAAATAGAGAACAGACTGATGAATGGAAGGGCTGGATGCAACTTGTTATTTTGATTTATCATATCTCTGGAGCAAGCACTGTAAGTGATTTGAATTTCATATTTTTTTAAGTGGGAATGCAATTTGGGTGTTTCTTCGAAAGAAAGATGGTGCAAATGTGTATTAAAATTGAATAGAATGAATTACTAATGCTATTGTTCCTGTAGTTTTGAAAACTGAAAAAACAGAATTAGATTTTCTCTCTATTTAAGTGTAGATTTAATTGATAAGAGCACTTTATGCATTACTTGGTCAGTGGGAAAAAATACTTGTTTCCTCATGTAGAATATTACATTAATGGCTAGCAACACTTCTTTTTTTATGTTCTGGACTTGAAACTGCTGAAGGTAAGCTTTCAAAGAGCCCTCTTAAGTCTCTCTTAACTGGTAATAGAATGTAGAAAGCGTAGACCAATAAATAGAAGAAATTAATTTTAACATCAGAGAGGTTAGGGCACCAGCAGAGCTTAGTAAGAATACAAGGAAATGTAGCATAATGCTTCTTTCCTTATTTAAACCTGATTTATCACAATGCAGAAAAAACATAAAATAGGAGGGTAAAAAGGGAAGCCAAAAGCATTTACATGGCTATTTATAAAAGGTGCTTTATTTTTCTCAACAGTTTTTGCCCGTGTACATGCACATTCGAGTTCTGGTTGCTGCATATCTGTTCCAAACAGGTTATGGACACTTCTCATATTTTTGGATAAAAGGGGACTTCGGTGTATACAGAGTGTGTCAGGTAAGAATCTCTACTTACTGTTTTTATAAAGAAAATTGTTCAGATAGCAGAACATCCATAATATATCTGTAATCCCTAAATAGCGTGATATCAGATTACTTAACCAAGTTTTGCACATTAAAAATGGCTGTTATTTCTGTATAATCTGACCTGTTTTATCGGTAGTGTTTATCTAATACAAACATATAGCATATAAATGACACTTACAATGTAAAATATTTAAGTACATAGGCTTTAAAATATCAAGACAAATATTTTCCAGTATATAGCAATGGAGTTTTCGTGTCAGTAGCAATTTACAGTAGAGAAGAATATGTAAGTAATGATCCACACAGTCTTCCAAAGTCAGTGTATTGAAGCCTACGTTTGTTAATGAAGAAAAGGAATTTTTGTACTGTAATGATACTGGAAAACATACCTGTTTTTGTGGTGTCTCTCCGCATTTGGCAGTGTGTGCTGTAGCAGTTTAAAATTTTTTAAAAGAATTGATCTTTTATTTCTCTTAAGTATTACATTGTCAGGTAAGTCAGGTCATGGTGCTTTTTAAAGGTATGTCTACAGCCTAACTGCAGCACTGGTAATGACATTACCCTGGCTTTAACTGAGATAGCCCAGGTACCTGTGGGTGTGAAAGCAGAGAGGCATTAACAGCATCCAGTGGCCGGAATACTCGGTCCCCAGCCTGGGGAACAGTCAGTTCTGTTTTACCCTATTTTTGTTGCTATCTCTACCTAGGCCAGCATAGGACGGGTCCGGTACTACGTGATCAGCCTGTAGTATTGCATTGTGGATGTTAAGGAGAGATACTTATCTGAGTTTCCACTGAAATAGAATCAGCATGTGAGGTGTGAAATACATAGATTTTTTTTCCTTATAGTGCTAAAGAAACACGTTCTCAGTCTCTCTCACCTTTGCCTCCCAGTTTATGTATTCTCCTCTGACACCCTCCAGGTTTTATTTCGTCTCAATTTCTTAGTTGTGGTACTGTGCATAGTGATGGACCGACCTTACCAGTTCTACTACTTTGTACCATTAGTCACTGTCTGGTTTATGATCATTTATGCCACCTTAGCTGTATGGCCTCAGATAGTCCAGAAGAAAGCAAATGGTACGTGTTTTTCTTCTTTCTGCTATAAAACATTTGCATGTTACTACAATGATAACCATACAGAAAATGGTATTGTTAGTAGATCTGTCTCTTCGTAACATAGCCAAAGCGCGCTAGACAGCTGTTAGCAGAAATACAGTTTGTCATGGGTGAACTGTATGTCAGCTGAAAATTTTAACAGCTGGTAACTAAACTGTCTCTGGTAACAGTTATATTAGAATACCTTTTAATAGGTTTTGACCATCAGAGATCTGTTTTTTCAAGAGCTGTAATATTACTGAATGCAAGCTAAACCCGTAGGTTACACTACCCAAGCTAGCTGAGGCCATTGCTGTAGCATACGAATGGCTAGAGCACGAACAGCGAGCACTTAACCTTCCCCGTTCTGCATTGCCAATATGTCTCATCCACCTTGAGCACCAGTTCCGCCATATCCCGTGAAGTAAGAACATCGGGTTAGTTATTTTAGTATCTTAGATAAAGTGAATCCCAGTTTATTTTATGCATTGCAGTTCATTGAAAAGCTGTCATCATTTGGTAAATGCTTATTATTTAATTCACCTAAATTAGAACTAGAACCTTAGGAATCCTAGATCCTCTTTCCCTATTGATGGGAGTAATACCTAGTTTTTATAGTCTACAGATAGGACAATGAAATATACCAAATGCATACTAGGAATAGATGCTGCAAAAATGTAATCTGACAGTAGTTTTACAAAATATCTCAAAGGCAAATAGCTCCACTATTATGTTGGGGTTTTTTTCTGCAAAGGCACTTCTGTTCCAGATACAGAGAAATGACTGTTGTGTACTTCAGAGCAACAGTGTACTGTGAAACTAGAAAATTTTTGAATGACAGCTTTCACTTGTTTATGTCCCTGTTTACGGCTGCCAATGTGTGTGGAGAGAGAGGGAGATGATCTCTGTTGCAGTGCTGAGGCTTGGGTAGACCTTAGTATCAGCTGACAGCTTTGAAGGGCAGTTTCTCAGGCTTCTTTTAACAAGATACTTGTCCTTAATGACCTGCAATTGAGCTTTGGAGTACAACTGGTACCTCAAAGTTTAATAACATATGCTCTACTTATTTCAGAAGACACAAGCTGTGGGCATTGTGTTTTATTTATTTAGTTGTGTTCACCTAGAATAAGGACTGCCTGTGCAGGGTGTTTGGGAAAGCAGATGCTTTAAAATAGTGTTTCTGTTTGAAAACCTGCATTCTCTTCTTTCTGTATGTATGTTGTCCTTGTTTCAGACATGAGGCTTAATTTAAGTTTAATACGTGGTTAATTACTGTGAATGTTTATTTTAATTGTTTAAAGTAAAATTTGATATGTAAATGTAGATAGTGGTAAAATACTGCTGGTAATAGTTGAACAATTATTTGTGAATGTATCTATTACTAAGCATAGCTACACTAAATAATTGGCAGTTATTATTTAATGTGTCCTGGGGTTTGCTGTTGAAAAATTGATGACTGCATACTGATTATTTCTTCCTCAGGGAATTGCTTGTGGCACTTTGGTTTACTGCTGAAACTGGTTTGCTTACTGACATGTATATATTTTCTGTCATATTCTCAGGTTCGTAAATTTTGACTATTTTTATCCTTAACAGCCTAAGAGTATGTTACCTACCTCTACTTTTTAATGTGCTTGTAACTTCTGTATTTGCTCCTGTATCATAAATACAGATGAAAAAAATTTGAAACTTTCAGTTTCTTTTCATATTTGAATTGGTGTGGATGCTGGAAAAAACACAATTCTGTATCTTACTCGTTTGTAATGCTTGACATATTTTTAGTATACTACTACAAATGTGATAAATACAAAAGTCTATGCTTTGGTTTTGGGGTGGGTTTTTTTTTTATGTGCTTAAAGTTACTATTTTTTGCTAGCATATGGTGATACATCTGGTGATAGGTGGTGGCATGAAGACCGGTGTCTCTTAGAGACCAGGTGTTGGCTTCAATAGCTTCTCAAAAGACTGGTTCTCGTGCTGAATTGGCAACTCACTGCAATGCTGTAAGTGTAGCTGACAGAAATAAGGGCAGGATTTGTCACTTGGATTTTACAGGGGGCATTGTGTGGTTTTAATCCCTCATTGGTTTCAAGCCTGTTGAACTGCAGTCTTCTGCAGAGTATGCGTTCCTTATCCCAACAAGTCAGTGCTCTCTTCCTTTAAGCCTGCCGTACAAAATGGAAGGTGTGCCAATACCTTTATGGGAAGCAAAACTGAAACCTTCTCTCATCTGAAGAAGTATTTTTGGGTTTCTTTTTTTCTTTTTTTTTTTTTTTTTTTGGGGGGGGGGGGGTGCCTTTTAAGGAAGCCTGTTATTTTGGTAATGGCACGTAGTTAGTGAAATAGGGATTTGATAATATTAAAAGACAGCATATTGATGTAGTAAATATGGCTGACATAATTGTTAATGCTTTTGCCATGTTTATTTTCTACAGGGTGCATTTGAGAAGATATTTTCTTTCTGGCCACTGTCCAAGTGTTTTGAACTGAATGGGAATGTTTATGAATGGTGGTTTAGGTGGAAGCTGGATCGCTATGTATGTAACATTTGCATTAATTTACATGGTCTTTTAAGTATATTTTTTAATGTGGGGAGAGGGGAGGGTTGTTTTCCTTTCCTCCAGAGAAAGCAAGAATTTGTCCTAGTGTGTTGTTTAATAGAAGACTAAGCTACCTCCACCTTATTTCTGCAAATGTCAGTGAAAGCCTTGCTTGGGTGTTGATTTACTTACTGCTGGATCCTACTTAGTTTGTTTTTAAAAAATAAAGTCATCAAATGACCGAGATTTATCTTTTCTCAAAAATTTTAGTGTGGAAGTGTAACACCTGTAGCACTTTAGGCTATTGAAATACAAGGCAAATTATTGTGGTGGCTTTCTTAATAATATTTTTTGAATGTTATATCAGTTAAGGATATGTTTCTTTTAATGTTACCTCTGAAACACTTTTAAAATCAGGGTCTTGATGCTCAAACCAGACTATTCTTTCCTGTATTTTTAAATAGTTTTCCAGTGGGAAAGTGCTTTCTTTCTGGTTACTGAACCTACAGTGTGGGGGAATAGAACAGGGAGACACTGGTCTCTTTTTTGTTTTTTTGCCTTCTTGGTAAGCAAGTGGAGTTTCTAAAATGGGAGCATTTCTTTACTAAACGTAGGCTTAATAGGGTGACTTGCACGCTTCTATGTCTGTTGGTCTGCAGCAGCTGAAATTCACAAAGCACACAGTAGGCTCGTCCTGGGCTGCTCCCATCAGCAGCGCGCACTGTGTAGCAGCATTTCAGGCTTGGAGTGCTGTTGCTAGTGAACAGTGCGTATTCTGTGATGCCGCTGAAGAGCAAGTCTCAAAATAAATACAGAAGATAAGCACCACATGGGCCTGAAACAGCATCGTATTGCTAGCTAATGAGAACTTGGCATAAGGTCATAAAACACTCTGTTTAAGAATTGTGTCTGTGAGGGAGGGAAGCGCTTGTAGTGCTTGTTGAATGTTTTCACCTGCCAGCTTGGGAGAGGGCCGGAGACTCTTGGTGTTTCCCCAGAGAAAGCCCTTCTCAATGCTGGCATAGATTGCAGAGGGTATGTTGGGTACTCGAAAGCTTCTTGAAATTTTGTTGTTATGTCTTTAATGCTCTGAAGCATTAGTAACAGTACTTTATTTGTAGTTTTTGAGTTGAGTTAAAAATGCAGCTTACGACAATCAAGTGTAGAAAGCCTATTTTTGTTCACTTCAGTAAATCTGGGAAAGGACCTTTTGAAGCCTAAGCTTTGGTATTACAAATAGTTTATCCTGTAGCATTAGAGTTTGTACCTGAAGTTCTTGTAAAAGCCATGAAATATTCATTGCATTCTGTTTGTCTTTTACAGGTGGTTTTTCATGGGATGCTCTTTGCTTTCATTTACCTGGCATTGCAGAAACGTCAGATGATATCAGAAGGAAAGGGAGACCCTCTTTTCTCCAGCAGAATTTCAAATGTTTTATTATTTATTTCAGTTGTATCCTTTTTGGTACGTACTTAGTATAACTAGTATAATCAGGTTTGTAAATCTCTAAAGAATAAGATTTCTGAAGTTCTTGTTTAGAAAATACGTTGATTTAAAAAATCAAATCTTGATCTGGAGATATTTCAGCTGTGTTTTTGTGCACAGCCCTACCTGTCTACTCACTAAAATATTTTTCCTTTCAGTAAACTGTAAAACATCATCATTCTTTCAGTTCATTGCAAAGGTTACAAGAAAATTGGATCATAAAAATAATATGGTAGATAATGCGGCTCTTACCTCCACTCTTAATTGCTTGTCTATTTGTGATAAAAGAAATTTGCCAACAGTGTGCATGTATCTTAAGGTGTGAGTAAGTATGGTATTCATCAGTTGCAAAGATGAATTTGAGACAAACACAAAACTAAGCGCAATGTAGTTTTTTCTATTACTGTCTCACATCTTAGTGAAGCAACTACTGCTGAAAGCACTTGAAAGTAGCTTACCTTGTGCTTAATTTTTAAATGTTACATATAACTGCTACACAGACTGATTTTTATATCTTTTAGACCTACTCTATTTGGGCTAGTAGCTGTAAAAACAAGACAGAGTGCAATGAACTACATCCTTCTGTTTCTGTGGTGCAGGTAATTATAATTATGATCCTCTTCCTTACAGTGATAGAATGTAGTCTGTTCGTGTTGGGGCTTTTTTATTAAAAAAAAGTATATATTTTTGCTTTAACACGGAATGTCAGATACTGAGCGTCATTCTGAAAGTCTTTAATGTCTGAAAGTGAAAAATTTGTACACTGTTTCTCATTGCCTTTAAGCACTGAACTCGCATAGTGCAGTTATGCTTTCGATTAACCTTGATATCCTTAGTGTAGATTTCGTATACACTGCTTAAGGCCAACCCCAACATTTAACTAATTGCACAGCAGTAGAAAAGAAGGCGGCTGTAGGGAAGCGTGAGTGTTTGGGAGGTGTTAGTGTAGGAAGGAACCTATGGGACCCTGTAGTCAGTTTTAGGCAGAAAGGGGGTGGGCCACAGGGGCATGCATGTGGTTTTCTTAAATTTAGATTTTCCTCTTACTGTGTTCCCTGCCTCACTGTATCCCAGCTGTCTGATTCTGTTTCCTCCCTTTCCTCTTTTTAAATAGTTTGTCCTACTCTCTTCAGTGCATATGTGACTTAATTTTTTAATATTAGTTTGTCCACCGACACCCTCTCTTTAAAAATTGAGGGTTAACTCCGATTTGTGGCCACCTTCATTTTAGGCTGACATGGTGTAACATGTTTTGTGACGGTGCCTAGTGATTCTACTGAAGGTGTAAATGTGACTTGCTATGCTATAAGAATATGTAAGAGATTTGCAATTTCAAGACATAATTTATTAGGTATAACTGGCATGGATTTTTGTTTGGTTTATATATTTACTAGATCATGAAGAAAATTTAATGCATGGGGTACTTCGGACAGCGAAAGTGAATAAACCTTTTATGTGCGTGTGTGTGTGTAATCTGCTTGTCATCCACAGTCGCTTTTTTTGTTTGTTTGTTTTAAGATTTTAGCTTTCATCCTCATCAGGAACATTCCTGGATATGTCAGATCTGTGTATAGCTCGTTCTTTGCCTGGTTTGGCAAAATTTCTTTAGAGGTAAGTAGAATGATGAGAGGTACGGTGAATTGAAACTTAGAAATGACAGGTGGTTTTATTATCAATATTGGAGTATAACACATAAATAGCGAAAACATTTATTGGCTTACTTAGTATCATGCTGTCGTATTTGACCTCTTGGCATTGTAGCTTCTGTCTACACTTAAAAATCGCTGAAATGGCAGTCTCACAGTAGCAAACTTATTTCTTATGCTGTTTTGGTGGTGGTGGTGGTGGTGGGGGTAGTATAGGCTTGTGAGAGTGGGGACTTAATGCTGGAGTAAGCTGTGGTGTGTATGCAGTTGGAAGATAAAAATGTAAGCCAGCTGCAGGATCAGCATGAATTATACTAACTAGTGTTTGCCCTACAAAGCTTTCCTGTATTAATCAACAATGTACCTTTACAAAAAACCCCTTCTTAGTTCAAATATTATCTTGTTGCATTGAGTGTGTATTTTGAAACAGTAGGAATAATCTTGCTTTTCATTTTATTTGCTGTTTAATAATATTAAATGTTTAATTTTATCTGATTACTAAAATATATTTTAAAAAAGGGAAAGGAACTTAGGGGGGAAACTCATTGCAATAAAATGTGTATGTGGGACATGATTTTGAATTTGATTTTTTTAAAGGATCACATTTTCGCTGTTCTGATTCCTGGTCCTGATCCACTCCAGGGATCTTTCCATTCATCAGCTGTTGAAGCATCGTCTTTCATTTGCAGGCGCATATGTTAGTTCAGTCCCTCACCAGAGCTATAGTAACTGAATGGAGGCGTATCCTCATCTGCGCTGACATAATGTAAATGAAAAACATGTGGAATACAGCTTCTCAAAGTATGTTGTTTAATCAGAAATGTCTGACTTAAGCAGAAGGATAGTGTGTCGGTGCAATAGTAATAATTAGATATTTTTATGTAAGTAAAAGTATTTATATATATAAGCATTATTAACCGCACTTCGTTTTTTCTTTCAGCTTTTCATTTGCCAATACCATATTTGGCTGGCAGCAGACACAAAGGGGATCTTGGTGCTCATTCCTGGATATCCAATGTTTAACATTCTTGTCAGCACTTTTATATTTGTGTGTGTGGCACATGAGATTTCTCAGATCACTAATGATCTAGCACAGATTGTGGTTCCTAAAGATAACTCAACTCTGCTGAAAAGGCTGCTATGCATAGCTGGTTTTTTTTCTGGACTACACTTCTTCTCAGCAATGCAAGATCCGTCAAGGCATTAACTTGAAAAGATTCTTGGAAACTTTCTTCAGGTTTATTTTGTGTCTGCCTAAACAAAAATTCTCAACTGGAGGTACAGGAAGATATTTAAGTTAAGTGTGTGGAAAATGTATATAGTGCAAATGTACATATTTTGTGTGGAAACAGCCTTCTCAAATAATCTGAGAAACAAGAATGCACTGTACAGAATTGCATGTGAAAATGAGTCTTTTCTACTGGATGTATGTTTCTGTTTACATATCTGTTTAAACATGACACGAAGAAGTGAAGTGGTTTAGCCATATCATGGGCATATCACAGAATTAACTTTACCGTGGGTCAGCCAAACGAAGAGCGGATGCTACTAGGGCACTGCCTCCACGTAACACATGCTGTGATCATTCTCGGAAAAGAGCAAACTTGTGATCCTTCGTTAATGGTCACCTTCAGCGGATGTGAAACGTGAAGTTATTGGTAAACGGGGGCATTTTTCTGAACAAAGTGATAGTTTTTTTGTTTAGAAATGAGTATTTTGGGTGGAGATGGTATATGTTATATGAAACCCTTTATACATGGAAATAAAAAGTCATCACCAGTGATTTAAGATTATATACAAGTTTACATAATATTTTATGGGATCTTTTTAGAAATTTAAGATGTTTTCAGCGAATGCGGTAAATTGAGGTGAAATTTATAAAGACAATTTGATTTTTTTCCAAAAATCGTTTGCTTTTTCATAAATTTTCTACTAATTCATTTAACTATGTGCAGTTCTCTGTAACATCTCAGTGAACAAACAGATGAATAATTTTCAGACTCAGTTCAAGATGGAGAATTCTTGGAAGACCTCCAGCTTCCTTTTTCCACTCAGATGAAATCCCATCATATCCACTCTACCAGATCTTAAGGAAACAGGAGAACAGGGCAGCAGTGATCTTCAAACCTCTCTCTGAGTTTGCAGGTGACCTTGAACCTAGGTCTCATTAAGGAACTGGTGCCATATTCCCTCCAGTAATAGTATTTTTCATTTCAAAGGATGCAAGTCAAGGGTGGAAGTAAATCTGTTGATGATACGAGGAGGAGGGACTGAGTGGTTATCTTGTTGCATGCAGATGGTGGAGTCTCAGAACTACAAACGAGACTGGAGCTGTTCGGAGGAACCTTTTTTCCCCGTCCTTTTTAGCAGCACCCATCTTTCTTACTCTTTCTTTTAGCATAAAAAGTTAAATTGAAAGAAACAGCCCTTCAGTGTGGCAGTGACAAGCTGTAATTTATGTTCCACTTACTCAGTGAGGTTGTGGTCATTTCTTTGCCGTTTGTTGTTTGCGTTCAGGTGCCGGTTTGACCTCTAGTTGCTTTATTAATTTTATTCTTCTATGGATTACTTGCTAGCAGGCAAAACCACAAGCACAATACTGTTTTCCAAGCATATGTGCAATTATGTATGATTGTAAACAACATGAATCCCAGTTTGTACCGTGCTTAACTGTCACGTGCATGGTTTGATCTTATCCCTGTTAAATTGAATTCAAACTTGCAGCCACCAGTAAGTGCAAAAAAACCTGTGTTAAAGGAATGGCTTCACTTCTTTTGGTGAAGTTTCATCATTAAAAAAAAATATTATGTAATAAACTTCCCCAAGTTCAGCAGTTTTACAAAGCCTGCCAGCTACTTTGAAGCTACTGGAAGGATACTCATTGTGTGCATTACTTCCAGTGTTTGGAAACTTAACCTCCTCCATCAGTACATCTGCATGGCTGAAAGAAATGGTACAGGGGAACATTGTAGTGGGGGATAGGATGCATAACTGTCATCTATGCCAGTATTAGGAGCAATGGGGAACTGTGAGTTTGAGAGAGAATTTTTGTTTTGTTTTTCACAACTTTTAAGTATTTTAGATATAATTTTATTTATCTGTTGTACAGACTTGGTTAAAAGATTTATTTTTAATGTTTGAAATAATGCACTTGTTTACTATGACTGTATGTGGGATAAATATATTTTCTTTTCAGGTTATGTAAAAATATGAAGTAATTTAAACATTAAATAAATGTGCTGTGGATGCTTGTTTTTGTAATGGGAGCAACGTCAATTAAGTAAAAACTTTTTATTGCTTTACTCTAGCTGGGGTACAGTTCACTATTATGCCTACTTTAAATTACAGATTAGTATTGCTTTTTCCCCCCAGAGTAATGTTCTGGATACTGTTACTTCAAATGAAGGGCAGATACTCACTTGTATCACAAATTATTTCAGATGCAGTGCAGCAAGAAAGAGTCTTCTGCAGTTAATTGCATTGTCCCAGGTCTGATGAAATTACAGCTCCAGTGGTCAAAACCACCCTTGGAGGTCGGGGGACTTGAGCAGAACTCCATAGCGGAGGTGTCAAATACTTTTCCTCCCTGGGTTACAAGCTAGAAATTCTGCAGCAAACTCCGCGTGAAAGCAAAGGAACGGACTTGGCTTTTCTGCAGTCTGGCAACATCAAGAAATCCATCCTTAAGATTTGTTTGGGTCAAGAAATGTAGCTTTTAATTTAGCTACTGAAGTCCCACACTGAACAGAAGGGGCTTTAAGCAAAGGACTCAGCGTGGTAGTTTCTGTCCCCAGAGCTCTTTGTATAATCAGGGAGGTACCATCTAATGTGGGCACCTGAACTAAGTGGGCAAATACTCTCCATCTTTGCTGGTTACACCACCTATTTCAGCATCTCCATCAGCTAAACAGAAACGCTGTGCAGTCAGCTGCACCTCCATTCTTAGATGCTCACCATCCAGTATTACTGTCCATAACACTGGCAACGGTGACACGAAGTTGTTGAGGCATTATTATGTAAAATAACCAGGCAAAAACATCACTACTTAATGTTTTCCTATTTATTAGATTTTACATTTCATATATTTACAAAGACAGCTGTAGTGCTTTCTGTTTAATTTGGTTGCAACAGTCACTTAATACAATGTCCATTCATACTGTCATCATACACTGTTAAAAAGAGGCTGTGAATTTACTGTTTTAACTATTGGCACGTTTAACTATTACTAATTCTTTAGCCACTAAGTGTCCTTAGCCAGCTTTATAAAGCTATGCTTCCACAGTAATTGTTTTAGTAAGTAAAAATAATTTGTTATTAAACTTACCTGAAATAAATGAAGCTTTCAATCATAAAATAGTTCAGGTGTGCTTAATACGCAAATCACCTGTATCATCAGATTATTGTCAAAATAGGTGGGG
Source organism: Falco punctatus (assembly GCF_963210335.1). Lineage (NCBI taxonomy): Eukaryota > Metazoa > Chordata > Aves > Falconiformes > Falconidae > Falco > Falco punctatus. Next base: position 77,412,097 of record NC_137583.1, read on the forward strand.
TGCCCGCTGGTACAAAGTGATTGTTCATGCACGTACATAGCAGTTTAAGAAATTTCCTTAAACATATTGGCACTGTTACATATTAGTACAACTAAGATGGGAGCAGCTCAGCTGGTACTTAATTGATTGTCATGTCATCCTCAAGTTATCAGAAATCATTACTATTCAAAACCAACACTATTTACAAAGTTTAGTCTTACGTTGCATTAAAAATTATTTAAAATCCATTCCATTCATTTCTGTTTCAAAGCACTGACAGCTTGTATGTTTGAAAATAGAGTAGAAAATGATAGGAACTAGTAGAAACCAAGTGCTGATTGTACTCAAATTTTTCACAGCTTGGATAATTTTTTTATTCACTATAAATCTCAGTGTGCAGTTTTCTAGGTCACTTTTCACCACTGATAACCATCCAAGCTGCTGGAAAAAAGGAGGGGTCTCAGGAGGCTCACTGGCTGATGAAATCTCTTCCCTGGTCCCTTTTGGATGAGGTAGGTAGGAGCGATGCATGCCACTTGGAAAGCAAGTAGGAATGGCTCTTTATTCCAACTGTTTCAGAAACGTAGTTTTTCAACTTACAATACTGTAGCTTGAGCTACCTCTTGTAGTGTGTAACAACCCCCAGCACTACTCGCAGGGTTAGATGCGGCTGGATGTGCTGTGGGTTGTGCTTGGCATTTAGGGCAGCCTTGCAAACTTGACATTTAAGGCTTGACGATATACAAGTACCTATAAAGTACTGAGCGCCACTTACGTACTTCGCTGCAAGTTACCATACTTGTTGCACAAAATGCAGCTTAAAAAGCAGCTCAGGACTGTTTTAACTACCTGCTGAGGTGCTGCATTCAGGCCCAAGCCTATAAACACATCGTTTACTTAAAAATGAACATAAGTGTTTGGGTTTTGAAGGAACATGGTCATAACTGTGAAAAGAAAGAAAGAAAAAGCCAGTGACTACTTTTGGTCTATTTTACAAACTCTAATAACCTTATTTTACAGATTCTTTTTAGCCTCAGTCTTAAATTCCTAAATGACTCAGAATTTCTCTTAGCAGAGACCTCAAAACTCTCAACTAAGGAAATATAACCAGCATTTAGCAATTTTAAACAGACAGCTTTTTGCTTACAATGTAGCATCCTGATGAACGTACAGCTCCTGAAAGACAAAATACTACAGAAGAAAACCAAAGCCTAAGTGTCAGCTTAAAATGGTATGATGCTTTAAGGTAAAACCCCAAGAACTGTTGGGTGTGAGCTGTTACAGCTGGAGACCCTTAAGTCCTGTGTTATGCTGCATTCAGGATTTAAAGAAGCATCAGAATAATTCATTTAAAACACACAGAAAAGTGTCAGAAAATAAATTTATCACCATCTATTGAAGAATAAGGAAACCTCGGTTCACATCCTTTTAACAAATTTCATCTTACTAAGCTTTCAGCTGCACAGAGAAATGCCTCTCAAAGTAGCCACCTCCAGGAAAGTATGTATTTAATAAACTCCTTTTTAAGATGCTAAAACATAATCCTTTGTTTATTAGATAGCTAGTTCTCCCACCATTCTTTTTATTCTTTTTGGAGCAAAGAAGGTGGAGGATACAAAAAATAAACTTGTACTGGGGCATCAGGAATATAACAAAAGAACTATTTAACAAGTATTCTTAAAGAGTTAAAAGTTAGTCCGTGTATACCATAACAAAATTTACCCTTATTTATTTGCAGACATTAATTTCTGCCTGTAGTTTGTAACAGTTTCTTGTAACATAAACCAGATGAATGAATGGACAGATTTTAAATGTTTCATTGCTTACACGTTTTCAAATAGGGTAGTATCTGGTAAAGGAACAAAAATCCAATTTTCAACAGGAAAAGTTTTGGGGGGGGGTGTTGTTATTTTTCTTTTTTCAAAAATAACTTTGCTCACTGTGTTTTGATAATCTCTAAAAAATTAATGCCTAATAAATTTGGAATACTAATTCTGAACCTCATCACATTGCACAAGTTTTCATGCTTATACACTACGGCTTTTGGTGTGCAAATGTAAGGCAATTATCCCACTGAACAGAGGCTGAAATCCTTTGAACCTGGCACATATTTTAAAGTTTTGATTTCCCTGTTAAAAATTTCAGGAGGGATCACAGGACAGAATAAAGTTTGATATTTATTCATACATATATTTGAAAGATTATTTTTTTGAATGTAACAAATATAAAAAGTTATCAGTGCTTACAAATTGTCAAAAATGTCCAAAGTACAAAAGGATAAGGTACATTAGTTACATGGAAGTGACTGTACTCTCTGGCACTGAAATAGTCTTAATACTGTGGGCATGCACAATATACACCAGAAAAACTCATGCATCAATCAGAACAAATAAGGAAATAAGACAATTTGCTGCCTTCTCCGATTACAAATTCATTGCTTCTGTTAGTTTTCTTTCCTCAGGAATACCATTTACCTGCAAATAGATGAGAATTTGTATAATCCATCAGTGGCAGATGATGCTTCCACAACATTGAACTGCCAATTGATTGAACAGCACATAAATAGGATTTATTAGTCCCTGTATCAACCACCACATTGGAGAAACACTACATGTACAACCTGGACCAAAAGATGACATACACGTGAAGAAGCTTCGCTTGCTTTCTTCTGGGAAGAGAGAAATCAGGGAGAAGATTGTTTAACCGGGAATTTATTTTTCTATCTGAGATCTAACAGACTTCATAAGGAGGCTGTGAAACTCAGAATGGAAAATGCGCCATACAGTGTACATACACTGTTTAGTCTTTTGCATATTTATAAGAATAGCCTATAAACTTTTTCATTTAAGCCCCTTAAAATAGTCCTCATGAGTTTTGCCAATGTAACTTTTCATATTAGAGACCAGTAGCAATTTTCAGCAGTGTAATATGAACGTTAATATATTTGAATTGTCACTTTTAAAACATAACTGGGAAAGAATTGCATGAACTTTGTGAAAACCATCAAGTGTTATCTCAGCCGTTAAGTCCGCATTTTTGTAAAAGGTTAAATAACAATTGTTTCTTACTGGGGATTCAGATAGTTCCTGAGGAGGTTAGTGGTTATTAGACACAGTCTGCTCTTCAAGTTACTAAGTATGGTCTACTGAACCTTTAAAACAGAAAGGTCTCCTTATTCATGGTGGTGACTGATAGTATGTTAATAATCCTGAATATATTATTGGAAATTTTTCATAGGACAGGAAAAAAATTAAAGAATTAATATCTAGTTCTCTAATTTTTTTGGCCTTAAGTGTCTGGAAACTTCTGATTTGAACAGATCAAGAAAATTGGTTGGTAAGTTTGTACTGATGCTACTAAAAAAAAAAATCATCTTGGGAGCGCCTGAATTCTCTTTTAAGTCGTAACTCTAAAAGTCTACCCTTCTGACATGAGTCTTAGATATCCTTTAGAAGATAAACTGCAAGAGGCACATGCCATCATGTCATGGAACGGCTTGCAGTGTCACCTGCACATCTGAGTTACAAAGGTGTCATTGTAAACCAAGAGAAGAGGAGGACACATTGTCTGTCCCAAATACATTTTTTTTTCCTCCTCTGATTTCTGAGAGCTTGTCACAGGCAGCATCTGTGATGAATATTAAAGAACAGGTGTATTCTACCAAAATAATGCCCTGCAGAAAATACAGACGCAGGAGGGTTTTTAAGATCTATTCTTATGGCAGTTCTTCAGTGTGACCTGCAAGAGACAAACCTAGCTAGCTTGTATTTCTTACCTTTTTAAAAATTTCTCACTGCTGTCAACACACAGCACTAGCAGATGATTTTTACTGCAAGACAGACTGGAACTCTTGTAACAAAACAGAACAGAAGAGCTGAACTACGTGACATTTTTACTCTGCCTTCCAAATGCCCGCAGTAGCGAGCGTTAAGAGCTATGCTAAATGTCAACCCAAACCAGTGCTGGAGGCTTTGGATAGAGGCTTGGACTGCCAGGGGCATCTGCCATTTCCAGTATACGTATAATAAAGCACACAAACAGCAAAGCTAGCAGAACTGCAGTCAGTTGGGTTGTTTTTATAAATGTGTTTTTAATTTCCAGATAACAAAAAAACCCAAAACACATGGGCAGAAGCATCTATTATATACTTGCCTCAAATCTCTGAAATGTTGTCATACGAAATTCTCCTTTAATCCCCGAAAGCAGTAATGAAGAAGAAGGATTTTGAATGAAAAAAAAGAGTTGCTTATGTAACTCCTCTCTAAGTTAAAACAAATCTTCCTCTTGGATCTGTAGTTCCCGTATTATGTTCAATACATAAATATATACAGAGAATAATGCCTAAATACCTCTTTGAATATTCAAAAATTTTACTGTGGCCTCTACTTTTTCCTTGTATGATCCTTATCCCCTGTCATATGGCTATATCCTATATATAGGATGTAGAAGTGATGAATAAGACACAGGAAACCCGCAGCATGCATACGTGCCTCACCACAGATCCCCCAATATCAACTCCTCTATTTTCAGTAACAGCAATGAAAAGCTCCTCCTTCACAGATTAACTAGTATGGGTGGGAATTAGAAATTTTGATTTCCTATCGAGTTTTAGAGAATCTGAACAGTGTAAGCACATTTAGGAATCCGGTTGTAGCTTTATTTAGACGAGGAGGTTTCTATCTTAGCTGTACCAGATTCCACTGTCTCATGCTGAGTCCTAACGTAGCATTTCTCCTACTTGTTGTATCAATCCCATCCCAAAGTTTTCACTGATGTATGAAAAAAAATATCTGGAATGACAATGCTGTAAAACTTTAATGGTTTCCACTGCCCATAGACTGTATGCGTTTTGGCTAGTGATTCCTCCACACTGGTCACTTAATAGAGTATTTTCTCGGTACTGACCTGCGCTCTGCTGCTGTGGAATCTGAGTCTGATGTGGCAAGTTCCTACAAAAAGCAATTTAATATCTTTAATGCTTCCATACAAAATCTAAAATACATTATGCATGAAAGTTCAGTATTTAAACTTCATTTTTTTTGCTTATGAAGCAATAATCCGTTTTCACTATGCAAATACAGTTGTCAAAAGGTTAGCCAAACCAGTGAAAGAAAGAAAGTGTTAAGGGGTTGTTCCTATTATTCCACCTGTCAACTATGTTCAGAGGCTCAGATCTGGTGAAACGCCAGAGGCAGCAGAAGTCACCACAGGTTTCTGATGTTATGCAAAGTTTGGTTTTTGTAAATGATGAACACAGAAATCGTGACAGTATTTGCAACTTAATTATTGATAGCGAAATAAACGAACGGTCAGCTAGTTTTACAAATCGGAGCAGTTTACTTACAAAGGCAAAGTTAACACTTTTGTGTCCTGCTTAAGTGTCTTATTTTAACAGCTACCAGATACTAAGGCTGTTTTTACAGAAAGGAATTAGGGGTTGGAATGTAGGTGAAGTGGATAAAGTACTCTATGTACAACTCAAGAAAGCCTTTGGTACAGGCTTTGGCACTCCAGTTATTAAAAAATATTGCTATTCTGAATAGAGAAGAAACTGTAAAAGACCAGGTAGAGCACTTTGCAGCAGTTGTACAAGGGATAACTCATACAGCTGTACTTCCTGGAGAATTTAGCTTTGGGACAGGAAGAACACACTCTTCTAGCACATAACTACATTATGAAGGGAATTCAGGGCAAGCATGTGTAAATTAGGGCTGAGTTAGTGCTGGCACTGGACCAGTATCACTGGGGCCATGCAGACCTGCCAGTTGAGAAGCCACTGACTGGAGCCAGTATCATAGCATGACACCAAAAACCAGCGCCAGCCACTTCTGAGACTACTGCCTCAGATCTGCTCAACCCCCGACACCTCAACCAAGCCTTTCTAAAAACGCCTTTTTTCTACAGCACTGCTGACTTGTCTGAATTAAAACGTGTGCAAAGCACTGGATGGGTCTGCTCGACAGTTTCATTAAGTTACTGATAAATTAACTTTAAGGAATAGAAACTAACTCTTCTGGTTTCTGTCACGGAGAGAGGCTGGCAACAATGGAAATGGCTGAGAGCTCCAAGACTGGCAAGTCTGTATTTATTATCTGTGTAATGGAATATGCTCCTCTGTTCAGTGTTAAAGTTTAAAAAATAAACTATGTCTGACAGGTACTAAGTACTCACAAAGTCTGGGTTTTCTGGTATGAAACTACCACCAATCCAGTGGTAGTTTTATACCAGAACTCCAAAGTCATGGGTCAAGAGGCAGGGTGTCTAAAATAGAACAGTTTTAATTAATTCCTCTATCAAAGTAGTCTTTCTCCAAAACATGCAGAAACACAACTGCTCCACGCAAAGCTTCTTGCCAAGTCTGCAGCCATTTAACTTTGTAACAGAAGTCCTTTTTTTCTGCTTGAAATGCGAACACCACAGCAATCTTGAGCTACAGAGTCATTACCAATAGCTCCGTAATAAACACATTTCAGACGACAAGCACTGGAATCCATGGTTAAATTATGCAACACAGTAAGTATTAAAAAATAACATCTAAATACTCACTGCTGTGTTTGCATCAGTGGCATACTGGTATTATCGTAGCTGTCTGTGTGAAGGGGTGGTACAATCTCACCAGTAACCGGGTGAAACACAGGAAGCGTTGAAAGAGGCCACGCTATCTCTCTGTTTTTAGACATGTCACGAAGCTCTTTGGTTGATTTCTGTATAGCACTGTGGTGGACCAACTGGATGCTATGTCAAAAGAAAATAAAATAGTAAGTATATATTCTAAGTGCTCTATTAAAATGGATAGACTTTTACAATTATTGTTTTTCTTAAAGATACAAGGGCTTTGATGCATGCTACAGATTCTACAGTGCAGCAATTAGAAGCAAACCTTTACATAATTAATTTAATAAATACCGAATTTATTTCATTTTTAAGGCAGTAATTATTCCATTTTGCTGTCTGCATATGTATTTTTCATAGGATCCAAGACTGTGCAATTTATGGCTAATGTTCAATTTATTCGCTACAGTTAAAATAAAAGTTATGGTTAACTCCTGATTCTTGTGGTAGATTCATCAAAACTCAGAAATAAATTTTAATGCTCTGTAGTACAGGCACTGGATACCTTCCAGGATATTTGTTCTCCTGTCCACTGCCTTTAAGATAGAGGCTGGGAAGTCCAATAACCAGGAGAATAAATTGCATATTTACATATTTATTCTAACAGCACTATTTTATTTGGAATTGACAGTTGTTAATTTCAAACCCTTTTTATTCTGGTCTTCTATCCTTGCCAAGACTGATTTAAAAGCAGCTTTCACATTTATGAATTAAACCATGTATTAGAGAGAATGAAAGAAGATTATGACACACATGTATGAAGCATGACAAGCTACTGAGAATGAAAATTAAATGGTAAAAGAAAAATAACAGGAAAGAAGACACTTACTCTGGTGTTTGCATGTTTCTCTTTTCCCTAAAAACAAAACAAAATTTATGAATTAAATAATAGCATTGATAGTTGGAACATTAAATCTATCTGATGATGAAAATAGTACATGATGTAGAAATGCTGACAAGGTTATTGCTAAACGCAACTTGGCAGCATTTGCAACTGGGTTTATGATGAGGCCTTGATGAACGCACGTATAGAGATGTGATACGGATGACTGACACACACACACAGACACACACACAGGGAAATGAAAATGCAAGTTAAAGAACAAGCTTCTGGCTAAAATAAATTCCATGACAAAATGAAATTGTAGTTTGCGTAAGAAATGGCAAAAGTTACGTTACTTGCTGCTTTCCTTTTATGTATTTTTCTTTTATAATATGTCTAAATTCAGTTCATCTCCTCAACCAGATTTATTTTATAAAAGTTAGCATTTTAGAAGTTACTTAACATTGTCCTGAACCAATGATCCTTTATTAGTATTTTATTTGTTTGGGGCATTTGGGAGAGTTGCGCACATGTGGAGATTTTGTGGAGTTTTGTGTGTGTGCTGAGATTTTTAACCCTTTCAGCTAGAATGACTAAAGGCCCTAAATCCATTCTCTTGGATATTACTGTATGTGCTTGGATGAGGAATAGTTCAAAATTTCAAGCAGATATCCTTTAGGCTGTTTTTAATGTTTTTTAATGAACTGAATGGAATCCTTCTAACAAATAGTCTTCTATGCATTATAGTCTTAGAAAAATCTATCATTACTTATTAGTGTGTTAAAGTACTCACACTCCTTCCCGTCGGCAGCACATGATATAGGCAAGTATTAGAAAAAGCACCAGTGCTATTGCCGAGGGCACTGCCAGTGTAATTAGGAAATCCGAGTAATAATCTCTGCTTTTCAGTGTATCAGAAGGTGGCTTGTATTCTCCACCATCAGGTAATATCCCCTCTCCACGAATCACTTCCTGAAAGGTGGAAACTTGTTTTGTATTGTCAACCTGATACCCAGAAAAAAAAAAAAAAAGAAAAAAGAAAAAAAGACAATTATACAACAAAGTAACAGAATGTAAAAACAGGCAGTATTTAACCAACCATAACATATAAAAGAATCTATATTGCACATTTTACAAATTCTATACAATTTCATCCAATCACTTTTTTTTCTAAACAATAAACCTTACATTTTGTTGAATGTGTTAAGTAATATTATTACTTTATTTTGTGCCTACCACAGATACTATATTTTTTACAAATTAATTTTAGGGATATCTCACACAAATAGTATTTCAGTTAAAAAAATAATAAAAATCAATAAATGTTTTTTACTGCAAACTAATTATTCAATACTTATTTCTTTTTCACAAATGAATCAATTTCTTACTAGTCTACCTAAATAACAATACTGCCCTCTCTTGTATAAAGGTGGTAAAGATGAAGAGTGGAGTACCTACAATTTTCTCCCTCCTCCTTCCTACTGAGCTTCACATCCAGTGCTCGAAAAAGAAAGAGGCGTGAACTGACCTGCTGAGGGCTGAGCAGCTCTGCTGCCTCCCTCCTCACCCGATGCAGGAAGCACCCTGACATGAGATACGCATTTAATTGATCAGAGCCAGAGTGCCCAAGTTTTTCTACCTCCCAATTCAACTAACCTCCAGAAAGCTGCATTCCTGGTCACAAGTAATTTTTTTTTTTTTTATGTCTCTGTCTAATGTTTCTAGAAACACAACCGTTTTTTTGCTACTGTTTGACTGCCCTTCCCGCATGACTTTTCAATTTTCCACCTCCATTTTCTTGTTATCTTCAGCCAGCTATTACTGTTAAGATTTAATTTTAACGTAAGTTTTAAAACTCTCTTCAAATCATTAATGAAAATAAATTCTATTTGCCTGCATGCTTGACTTTTTGCCTGTTCATTGAAAAATCTTGCAACTGATGGTGTTTCCTTTATAATTTACACTTTAAGTAAAATGCTGTATTAAAACTTATGCAATGAACGAACGGGTTTTCATGGAATGCTAGAAATAATGTTTTGTTGAGCTTCAAATGCATACACATATATATATATATATATACACACAAAATAAGTGCAAGACAGTTTGACACAAATTAATTTATGTATTCTCCACTCATTAATTCTGCAATTTCTTTTATGTTAGGTATACCAAGTTCCACCTGGCTGCTTAGCCGAATCCCAAACCCTAAGCAATGCACAAAAAATACTTCTGCACTTCTGTGACTGACAGAAGCCCATACATGGTGTGCGAACGGGCTATCAAAAAGCAAGCGTTAAGAGGAAGCATGTATTATGCTGCCCCTCTTTGCAGAATTTGGGACCCACAAATTTAAATGCTAACCGCCAACATCACCTCATCAAAAGCGGGAGGAAGAGGATCTTGATGGTTGTATTTTCACTTGCTGCTCTATGTTGTGGTTACGGGAAATGAGGCTCAAGTCCCTCCCACAACCCGTGGATCTTGAGGCACCCCCTGCCCCTTTGCTTGCCTGGTCTTGTGAAAAGCAGACTGTGGTTAGATAGAGGGAGGCTTGGCTCCCTTCTCCCTTTGATGCACCAGGTTACAACACGCAGCTGCAGTGCCACTGGCAACGGTAAACACCCCTAAGACTGTTTAAATTCAGTTACTGCGGCACGTTGCCAGAACAAGCGCCGAGTTCAAGAAGGTTGCATCATAGGCTGCTGCAGGGTGATGCTTCTCTTGAAAGCCTGCTCCTGTTACACACCCCAAGGTGATCTCTGCTTTTCTCAGAGCAGCACAACAATGCTGCTTCATGACTTTTTTAATGAGTTTATGAGCCACTGTTACTATTGGATGTTTTTTCTGAAGAAGTACTCCTAACCAGCCACGCTTCATTCTGCATGGGTACTGTTGATAGTTCTTGCGTTAGTGTACTATTCCTCTGCCACTACTTTTGAAATTCACCGTTTTCTAAGGCTGTTTCTCCAATTTCTCAAGAAGACCTTTCTGAACTGTATCCTGTCCTTCAATGCACCTGCAGATCCTTTCAGTTTCACAGGGACCACAAATTCAGTGTAATAAGCATGCTCCATCACCATGCTTATTAATGAAGAACGGAAAGGAATTATTGATTCTGCTATGATTATGGCTATCCAACCAGCTCTCCACTAGGTCCTAGCTTCATCTGGGCCACGTTTCTGAGCTTGCTTATGAGACTATAAAAAACCTTACCAAAAAGAAATGACGTCTGCTGCTGCACCTGTTCTTTCTTGTAGAAGGAAATCAAAGACTTAACATAGTTTGTTCTTGATAAAGGCTGACTGCATTCTATTATTTTTCAGCTGCTGGTAAGCACATGCATCTTTTGGAACTTCTCAACAGAAACCCAAAAAACAGTAAGTAATCTGGATATTCTTTTAAAACAAGTATTTTCCAGCTTTCTAACGGCTTTCCTAGTGTATAGAAAGAAAGGGTTGGAAGTTAACTAATCAAATTTGTGTATGAATACCTTTTCTCATACTCAATACATTTTTTACATTGTACAAAAGCCTTTCACGTATCCCTTGCAGTTTCTTCTTGGATTGTCTGAACCAGCTCAACAACCATCTAAGTTCATTTTATGTATGTTCACTATCTTTGTTCAAACTTACCTACAATGTTCTCTTACAATACTTTATAATTTCTTGATTTTCCTTACCAGAGCGAAACAAAAATAATTTTAAAAAGCCTCTTTGGGAATTATACTCCTTCCGTGGCAAATAGCCTAGTGTTCACTCATCATTTTTCTTGTGTTTGACTGAGAAGAATGTTCCCATTTATTTTGATTCATAGTCAACACTTCTCTTTTTCTATTTCGTTTTTTAGTTTTATAAGCCCTAGAGTTCTCTGGCCATTTATATAAATCACTGCTAACGAAAATAAATATGGCGGTTTCACTGATGCTCAACTCTAATATAATTTAGCCTACATAGCAAAATCCTTATGAGTGTCTATTAGATGGAAAACAGTATTAATCAGTCATAGTAAAGTGGAATTTGGCAGAGTTGTCTGGCCAGGCTGGCAAAACCCTTACCTCAATCACGTCTAGCATAAAATATTGCACTTTTGTAAACATTTTTTATGCAATAACAAAAAAAACCAAAAACCAACTCACCAGAGAGATTTTACACCAGTCAATATGGAACTGAGTACGAAATTTTTTATCACATGTTATTACAGGCTCCATCTCTTGACTGCATCTCAGCTGATTTTGTGGGTTTTCCACTTCTCGTAAGCATGAAGAGAATGGAACATCTGCCCCAACCATAACATACACACTGCAGAAAGAGGTGAGTGACAGACTGTCAGGATACCTCTCACAAATCCCCAAAGGTTGATGAACCACTCTTCCAAACATTATTATTGTTCACAGTAACATTCATCTGACTTTAAAGACTAAAACTACTTTTAAAAATTATTTTTCTTCATAGTATACTTTAAGCATATGAATAACAGATTGAAACCAAAAGGATTTTTCTAGCTACTTATTTACAACCTATTCTGTTCTGCTGCATAATGTAAATGTTTACTTGCCATCAGAGTTGTCAATTTCTATGAAGTCCTAGAGCTCCAAGTGTAGATTCCTCATGTAAGTAAATCAGTACTACTTTTGAAAATTGCATTAAAATAGTGTAATTTTGCCTTAAGGAAAACCTCAGTCTTGCTCAGCGTAGTACTTTCAGAGTTTGTTCTCATTTTTTCATAAAAAAAATCATGGAAGGCTAGTTATTTCTATACCTAATACTAATATGAACATGCCAAAGCGCTCAGCTTCTCCTAAAATATTGCATACTGCAGCTATACACTGCCAACAAAATTGGCAGAATACTGAAAGCTGAATGTAAACTTAATACTTCATTTAGCATTACAGTACATAAAATAAGAGCTACTGTGCTACTTGTATTATTCATTTTTGTATCTGAACATGAAGAATGCTCCTGGAAAATACAGTCTGCTGTACTACGTGATGATGTATCAGTGGATCCTGAAACAGAAATTAGGTCCTGGTTGCCATTTCATATATTAGGCATTATCAAACTAAATGTTTGAAATATAGCTACTTGTATTAAGTGTCTCTGCTACTACTCCGTATGCTACTGAAGTTGCTTTCCTTCTTTAGATATGCTCAGAAACTCCAGATGCACAAAAGGGCTCTGAAACAGTATTTTCTGCACGCATTTCAGATTTTGAACCCTCAGCCCTTTCTTAGGCATTATTTGATCCTAAAATGTCTAAAAATAACTACGCATCTTTATTTTTGCCAGGAAAAAACACTACCACAACCATATTTTGAAGGCTGAATCCTTATTAGTTTCTAAGTGAAGTATCATTTTGGAATAGAATTTATGGTTATGAATCACAACTGGAAATAGCCCATTCCTGCAGTTTACACTCAGTAACATAATTTCCCCACATCCCTCAGCTTATCACTTTCACCTGAAAGTCCACAGTGCTCCTGAAGTACGTAGCTACATTTCTCTAAGTAAGAGCACAGCTATGAATGATGCTGCTACTGGCTAAATGCTCTTAGAAATCTAAGTGCCTTTGTAACCTATGCCCTATTGCACCTTGTTTCAAAATTTTCAGTTCTGATAATTGGCAACTATTAAATACTTGAAAAGCCAAATAACTGCTCAGAAGTAAAACCGGAATTACAAAATAAGCATATTTACTACCAACTGTTTTCTAATTAATGGAATTTATTAGTATTCCTTGGATTGTAAAATCAATACATAGGAACTGTCGCCTGTTGAAATGGTAACTAACATGATAAACCCATGGTTTAACGGGGGCTCAGAACATCATCAGTAAACTTTTCATATCTAATTCCAAAATTCCAAAACATAAAACAGTAATTGCAAACTTTCTACAAAACTTGAAAAAATATTAAGCTTTTCAGTAAGGGGGAAAAAAAAAAAAAAAAAGATTAAAGCAAAAACATTAGACTGACACATGTACTTACCCCTCTTTCATGTCATTAATAGGAAGTGGAACTCTCCCTCCCCTGTCAAGGGCTGAAGTAATATTTATAGCATTCAAGCGTTCTGGTTGCCATACATTTTTCACTGCTCCGAGAAAGTCACCAAGAACTTCACTTGCTAACATTTCTTCTACATTCATATTCCTTATGAAGAACTCCGCTTGATATGGTAAAGGAAAATCTAGTTGTGATGAAAAGCAAGAGTTTTGCCTTAAACAAAGGCTTCATAAGAAAGAATTTGAAGTAATGGTTAATGTAATACAACTTCCAAGATTGACACACCTTTCCAAAAATCTTATATTTGAACTAGCTCATTTTGAACCTAATGAGATTATGTTTAATTAAATAGTTAGTACCATTACCTACTACTTAAGCTGAAAACCACTAGCTATTTATGAAACAACTGGGAGTTGAAAAAGCAGTCTAGAGGAAAAGAGTCTCAGCTGGTAAATCTTCATTAAAGAGAGAAAATGACATTCATTCCAATTTGGGGGTCAAAACTGATCTGCAGCAACAATGCATTCCAACGTGCAGTACTCCAGACTAAATATGTACATATAATGAAAAGAACTAATTTTAAGGACACAAATGTCCATCTATATGTCATCATCTGTTGTTTTCTGAATCTGCCTATACAATTGTCCTTTGCATAAAGAACATACAGAACTAAGAAAACTAAACAATGTGCAGAAAGACAGTAAAATCCTTCATGTAAGGCCCATTTGAAAAGATGAGAAAAAATAAATTAATCAAAAAAAGGCAAACAGACTTTTTTTATGAATGAAGGATAACAGTCCTACCTGACAGCAATAATCTGGAGAAAAATAACAAACTGAATCACATCAGGGAATATTCTTTTACTTCCCCGCTTTGTGCCCCTGCATTTGGCTTGAACACCAGACAACTATTTTACAGTATTTTATACCCTAAAAGAACAGGAGCCCATAAGATGGTTCTACTTACTCAGTTCAAAGCACAGCAAGCTATTTTCTGTACATACCTTCTGCTGACATTATATTAATGATCAAATTATGTCTCGCTGTCTCAAAAGTACGCCTGTTATATGCAGTAATCTAGAGTGAAAAAGATTGCAAAACCACAATGCAAATACGAAAATCAGGTAAATGAAACACCAATGAAAATTAAATAGATAATTTAGAAATACTTATCACCTTTAAAACGCTCCTTATTTTGAAATGTATGAACATTCATTCACTAATGTAAAATTTGAAAGGCAAGGTCGATGTATTTGATGCAGTACTACCTTCAGTCAGGATACTGGAATTTTCTTGACTAGTCTATAGCCAAATACAATTATCCAAGGGATGTATGTGAAAATAATATATTTTGGTCCAGATAAAAGTATTCGGCCAGACACGGGTATTCTTTCTTTTCTGCTATCTTTGACCTAAGAACAACCATAACCAAAGATGGTTTCTCCATTTCCCTATCCACCACCCAGCTCCCTTCCACCAATACTGTAACAATCTACATTCATTGATGGCTCCTAGGGAACTACATTAGATGGAGATAATTGAAGGAAAGAGTGTCGGGATCTCAGCAGTTCTAGCCTTTGGGACTGGGGTTTAGCTTTAGCTCTGGTACCAGTGAAGTCATACTCCAGGAACGGGTTCACAGGCATTACTTCAACACAAATTTTTTAAAAAAATCCTGGAATCTCTAATTGTACGGGAACTGAATATTAGGTAGATGCAACATTAATGACTCATATTTGGAAACTTACGCCTTCATGGTCAGATTACGTAAGGATACCAATCATATAGTTTAAAGGTACACGATGCCTGAAACGCTCACAAGTGGTTACTCCTCAGAGGTGCCTGTACTCCAAAGCTGTACTACGATTAAGTGCTTGTTCATAAGAAATACAGAATGAGGCTGGATATCAGTCTAATTATGTATTATTTTCTCTACTTTATTTTTTCCCCTGAAAAGTGGTAAGTTTTTCATGAAACAAACTGAAGAAAAATAATTTCCTAATTTTAGACTTTAGCTCGTTGATTTCAGGAACAAAGGAGAGCCTCCTCTGAGTGGCAACAGTGACAGAACTACATTGCTTCTCAGCAAACAGAGTTTCACAGCATTGTGACATTGGTTATTAAACAAACAAAAGTAACATGTTGCATTTCTTTTCATTTAAATGAAAAGGAAAAATGCTCTGGAATGTCTTCTTCAGGTTCCTTGAAGTGTAGAGGGAAAAGCTTACCTGGCACAATTACATCTTACATAATGTAACAATTTTGTTGTAAAATTAATAGAAAATAAATTCCTGAGATTTTTCCAATCCTCAATTCTGTTAATTTTTCAATGGACTGTTTCAACAGTAGTTTAAACATTAGTACCTAGAAAACCTAACTCTCTGTTTGTACCAGCTCTTTGCAGGAGTATAACAGTACCCACTTTGAGTCTGCACCCCAGCAGCGAGAGCTGCCAGTGTGGGCCACGCACCTGTACCAAGTAATAGTGACATTGGCGAGGATTGCCTCTGTACTGAATTTTCATTCAAACACAAACTACTTTTGCACAGCTTTCAAAGGAGCTTGAGCTTAAGAATGTTACCCGCTCTACTGCAGTGCTATGCGTAATGTTAAGCTCTTCTACTCATGAGGTCTCTTCTAACTAATTGACCTACCCATGACATCACCTCAGGAATTATGACACAATAAAAGTTATATTCAGGCCAGGAATATGCAACCACTCCTCTCAGATGGCACTAGGATGGCACTCAAGTGCAAACTGCCCTCCTCACATACTAGAGAATTAATTCAAATACCACATCTGAGAATGGGTCTGCAAGGAATTAATTGGTATGCTAGGCAAGACTTAGTTCAAATATAGGCTTGGGGTCATGCTTAGAATGGAGATCTTGATATAGATGCTAGAATCTAAAAGCACATGCTATTTAAAAAAGGGCCACTTTAAATAATGGCTTCCTCTACAGAAAGCTAAGCGGAGTCTGCCAGTACTTCTGCACATGATTGATTTCACAGATGTGATTAGTCCTGCTGAAATCAAAACTGAATCATGTATATACAATTAAGCACGGGTGAAATTATCTACAGTATAACTTAACATTTAGCAACGTCACACTTAAGGAAGAAAAATGATATCAAATGCAATTCAGGAAAAAAAACCCAAACTCATCAAAAATTTAAGACAAAAGTACTGCTGAAGCAGCAAAACGGCTGGAGCAAGTTAATGAGCAGACTTCTCCTTAACACAGTGAATGACACTGTCTGATTCAGTCTGCTGTTTATAATATACATGGCAGAGAATATAGTCCTTTTCCCCTTTCAATTGCTGCTTAATAAATAATTAGTTCTTTTAAACATTGGGGTAGTTAATTGTGGAAAAAAAAAAAAAGGTACTGGGGTTTGTCATTGTTACACTTAGAATAAAATTAAATACATATGAGTGCTAATTAAAATAAAATCTATCAATAAATGTGAATAATGAATCAGGAAATATCTGATTAAAGGTAATTAAAAATAATATAAAACCCCAAACAAAACAAAACAAAACCTGTTTATTCACAGAGTAGTCTATTTTCCAATGGAGAAAAGTCTGGTCTGTATTTAGGGTTGAATGTTAGAAGTTCAGAATTCAGTTATTCTTCAAGTACAGTTGTTTGCAAAGTTTTTTTTGCCTGTACTCTGAATAAAACTTTAATATAGTCATGATTTACTGAAATGAAATGCCTCTTAGATGAACAGCAAGAATCAAGAGATACTGCATCTGGGCACATTAAGGTTAACTGGCTATTGCTATTTACTAGTTATACCTGAAAAGTAAATAATGAAATGTCATACAACTTGGCTTTCTCACAAAAGAGGACATAACGGTACCTCAGAGAAAATGTTAGTATTACACGTCCCTGTCCTTGACTTACAATCTTTTTAAATTATTGTAATTTCTTTTCAAAGCTAAGAAGCACTACTTGTTTACAATTCTGAACCTTACACTCTAAAACAAAATACGTCTTTTTGAACTTTTGGAAGAAAATACCTCAATGATGGTTGGTTTGCCCACATTTTCTACAGTTGGTGAGCCATACAACACTCCATCACTGTATGGTGTCCTTTGAATATAGCGCAGCCATCCAGGTCTGTCAGGGTAACCCATTAAATTGGTATTAAACGTTATAGGATCATTACTTACTTCACCTAGATAAGAAAAACTGTATTAGAACATTTGCAAGAAAATACTACATGCTTTGATTTTGATGTTTCCACTACAAAGCCTTATTATGACTTCCAATTATGTTTTCTAAACTTTTCCAAAAAGACAAAAAATAATTGCTAACCTTTACTGTATCAGACATATGCGAACACTTACTTAGCACTCGTAAGTATTAACCATATCTGAAAAGTGTGAACAGCTACAGAGATTGATGTGCTGGTACTTACTAGCATCCTGGCTAACTGAGTGCTCGTGCTCATTAACTAGTAAGTTTGATTTTTAGAGCGCAGTTCCACCTAGGACTGAAGCATCTAACCTCCTTACTAACAAAAGCACAAAAGTCTCAGTCCTTCAATATCAAAAAAACTTTCTTCATGTTTTTAATGATGGCTCCAGAGACCCGATGCACCTGGGAGGGCTTGCCGTATCCAGTGGCTGTGTAATCATCAATGCCTGAAAGCTTCTGTTAGCATCAGAGTATATATACAGGTCTTCAGTACCAACAGCCTGGCAGTAGTTTTTCTTTAGAGAACAAATTAATTCAAAAAAGGACCAGACATTCCTGCAAAATGGATCCACTAATGACTACTAAATACAACAGTCCAGATGCAATCTGCAAAAGCCCCTCAAGTCAAACCAGTACAACAGTTCTCAGGGACCTTGGTGATACTCTCACAAATGTCTGGACTTGACTTAAGTTTATTCTAGCTTTTGTAAGTAAAGTCAGGCATGCCTAAACACTACCGGACCCTCACTGCTGAGGCAAAAGCAAATCCAGCTGAGGCACAGAACTCTGGCAAATCAGTTCTGAGCCTGCACAGACACCTCTGGACTGTGCTCCTCCAACTCGCCTTTGAAATGGCCACAACAGCCACTGTAGGACAAGTGACAAGAGAAGATACCAGGCAGGCTGGCACAGAAGCCAGAAACTGAGCCCTTTTAAGAGTGGCTGTCATCTTCTCCAGAAAGGAACGAAGAGACTGAGACTTACTGCCAAAGGATAACTAGCTTGCAGGTACGCATTTACACATCCAGCTGTGGGTAAAATGGACCAGAACCACACCAATCCAGCACCACAGTGTAACACAACTTTCCTCACAACTCTCTCAGGACATCTCAGTAATCTAATTACTGCATTCATAACAACATTCCCAGCATCACAAATTATTTGGGGGAAATCCTGAAAGCCACCTGAGATACATTATGGCTTCCCCTTCATCAAGATAGGCCATGCTAATGATCTAGCACAGCAGACAAAACTGAAAGGACCATGGGAACATCTGGCCTTACAGTGAATTGCAGATATGATCACAACTGTCTATGGGTACAGCAATTTCAGCAGTATCCGAAATCAGATTCATACTGCCTTTGAATCACATGAATGTCAAGACAGCCTGGGGCTGTAAGCATTCAAAAGACAATCCATCATTAGTGAAATTTCCAGGCTCCTTCCATCTATATGCCAAAACTGGGAGAAAACTGGGACAGAGGCAAACTTCCCTGCCAGTCACTGTTACATGAAATGAAGACTCAGGTATACATATCAGGAAAAACATCATTTTTTCAAGGAGCAGAAACTTTTAAAACACTTGATTCTACTCATGACAAAATTTAACTAATGCTAACAGAAGCTTATTTTTTCCTTAAAGTGAATTTTGAAAATAGTACTTTTACATCAATTCAAAAGCTTATTACTGAAACAATTTTTAATTATGTGTACACTGTACATGTATTATAAGTTTTTCCTATTTCTATAGGAAAACAGGAGTTATATAAATAGGATCCATTTATGTATTTATTGCTCCTTTTCATTGTCAATAAGCATGTGCAGCAGAATGCTCTCTGTCTTCCCCACCATCCCAGACTGCTTGTATGTATTCCAACCTGCAAGGATCAATCCTTTAGCTTTACCTTGGTGTACATCAAAAGACCATACTTCGGAAATTACAGTTCTTTCTCCAAACAATCTGCTAACTAACATTAAACTGTTCCTAAACATAGGAAGGCTGAAACCGAAGGAGCATTTGTTTTAAATGAAAGAAAGCATCATTATGTAGTCTCATATTTGATTTAATCTTCTGTTTTGTCTCAAGTTTACTACATGCTTTCAAAGTGCTCCTTCATATAGCTTGATACATACTATGTCTGAAACAGTCATCAGATTAATAACTATGTCTGTCAAAAATGCCATTTAACTTCCACAATTCCCTATTTAATGCAAAAGTGAAGAAAAGGTGTACTTCCTAATCTCAGGTACATCTCAGGTACAATAACATATTGTGTTATTATACCTTCCCAATTTTTTAAATACATTTTTCACAATAAATAGTTATATGCATCGTTTCACAAATTATGATCACAAACCAGAACATTTTAAAATTGTACGTCCACACATTTTATTTAATTTGAAGATATTTCAATATAAACTAAAACCTGTTCTTTGTACATTATATGCTGAACCCTAAGGTATGCTAAATAGACTTTAATTTTTAAAAACATTTTTTCCCCCTACATTTTCATATAAGATGAAAGATCTTAGCATCCCATACCAGGCTTTGGGTAAGGAGGAAATTCCCCCTTAAAGTACTCTCTCTCCAAAACATGAACAAAAAGAACTCCAGCAGAAGGGTATACATTCCGATCAGAGTGCACCTTAGACAGAATTGTGTACACTGGAAAGCAGAAGGAAGACAAGAGACAGAAAAAAGCAAAAATGAGACATGCTCTAGATAATACAGCATGCATTTCAACAGCAATGTGGGCATCTGGGAGCAGGAAAGCAACAAATATTAGATACCTGTTAATAAGATTTTTAAAAGGTTGCATAGATTAAAGAACAGAACACAGAGCAAACCCTCTCTTTGCCCAACAGGATCCCTTCCAACATTGCAGTGAACAAAACTGGCTACATGAGGATTTTAGAAATTGTATGAGTTCTTTATTTTTATTGCAATTTTTTTTAAAAAAAAGGAAGACTATTGTAATTTTATAGTTGGTTTATTTGTAATGCCACATGAATAAATACACATTAAATGAATAATACAATCATGTTTTCTTGTTATTTTATTTAATAAAGAACATGATGAATACAGATGAACCTTACCAATCCAATAGTTCAGTTCTTGTGCAGAAAATGACAAAGAAACTCACTTCAGTTGAGTATTTCTATGAGTTCTTAAAGCTAGACTTCCTTAGACCAGCAGGTTCAGATAATGTACATCTAAAAATCTGGTTAGAGAGCTCATTACTGAAGATGGATGAAACAGAAGGGCATGTGTAGTTGTAGGCCAGTCAGGTGTCAATGATTCCAAACAAAAAAGACAAAGCTGTATTTTACAGGACTGAGAATTAAAAACCTAAAGGAAATTCAATTCAGCACAACCAGCATGTGTCAAAGGAATATGCTATTTTTATGTAGTTACAAATTTAGTTGATAAAGGCAAATCTTATTTAGATATAACCTATTTGATGCAGTACTATATACACATTTTAATGAATCAGAAGAACAAAAAAAATCATTACAATACATTAAACGGATAACTACTTTATCAAAAAGTTTTAAAATTTAAGTATAAATGGAGAATACTGATCTAATAGATGTTTCTCATGCTGCCTTCACAGGACTGACTGTAGGTCATATTCCATATCACTACTGAATTTTAAGTCAGTGCCCTGAAAGAATCAAACATGGCTGATAAATTTTGTCAGTGAGATGAGGATTTCACAGGTGGTAAATAAAGACGATCAGCCACAGCTACCTGCCTAGCTTGCTCAACTGAAAGAACCTTTATGAGAAGTCACATCTCTGAACAAAGGTTATAGTCTCTACAGCATGGGGGTACTTTCATAGAGAAAAGTGACTCTGAAAGTGACTTCAGAGTCATTGCAACAAACTCATAGGAACCGATCTGTACCTCCTGGATGATTAAAGGGCTAATTTCAACACTTGGATCAATAAGCAAGATACACTTGAAACGCAGCTCAAGCTCATGTAATTTTCTAATCCTGGTAAAATTTCTCCAGCCTTGTTATACCAACCTTCTTACTAGAGAGCTGCTTAAAAAGCCACTGCTAATTAGGCATTAATCACAGACATTCCATCCCTCGCACCACGTACTCAGTATGGAATCTCTCTCCCCTAATTTTAGATGCCTACAGAAACAACATCCACCACTGAGTTAGTCAGGCTCCTTTTATAGTCAGTGGAGAAAAAACAAGACACTTTAGGTGTTGATTAATTTGACTTCTCCTGTAAAATGAGATTAATCATGTCCTAGAATCCTGACTACGCTGACTAGGTCTCCACTGACTGCAGAGGCAGCTAAGAGGAGATGCAGAGATTTTTAATGTAGACCTCTACATTTAGTTACATACTTCCCACTCTTCAAGACTGACATTGCAGAATTAATAGTATCAAGCTTTGGATATGCTGTTGATCAAATTCCACAGCAGTTGCTTTTTCCACTTTTGGAAACCCCTTTTAACACAGTACGGAAGACAGTATCTTTCTAATAATTTTACCTTAAACACAAAATTAAAATGGATCCTGAAATTTAAATACTTTATTACAATTTTTTGTGGTTAATAAACCAGTTACTGCGACTTTAATTATGTAGATTTAAGTACAGTAATATAAATATTTTATTTGTATAATTAAAATCAGTAAATTGATGACCCTCAAAAATTTTGCATTCACTTCTGTGAATGAGCTATAAATAAAGCAAGACAACTGATTAATTTCCTTTAAAATACTTTCAAGAAAAGCTGGAAAAGTAATTTATAACATTAATAGAGCAGAAAAGCTGACAAAAATATGGTGGCTGGCTGAAAATCTGTCAAATATCTAGATAAAATATTTTTCCATTTCTGAGTACTTGACTCTACAATGAAAATCCATTTCAAACACATAGAACAGTGAAAAATTAATGTATATTTTCTCCACAAGCAATAGTTTTAGAAAGGAAGGATAGCAGAATCAGCAGCTACTGAAAAAAAACCCAACCTTTTTCTTTTGAGAAGAAAACTATTGCCACCACTAAAGGCCTGCCCATTCCCAGTAATGAGACATTCTCTGTTGCTGAAGTAAGCATATCAACAAGAATATAATGCAGATATGAAACAGCGATCTTGGTGGAAGTCTAAAAATGCCTCTCAGAAGGAAAAAACATACAAATATATTTTATCTTATAATGACAAACACATCGTAATGACGTAAGTATGGAGATTAAGAAACTGAAAGTTCTCACTCCTCTTGCCAGAGAAGCCCTCTTCTTTTTCCCCTGAGTTTCTTCAAAATCTGAAGGAAAATCTTCAGCCCACTACAGCAATCGCTGCTTTTCAATAATGAAACAAGAGAAATGCTATTTTCTTCAGAAGCTTTTAAAACCCACAATTATTTTCATAAGGCTGCCTGAGACTAGAGATAAATGCATAATCATCTTAGGTGATCTAGGGATGAAACTGAATATACTTACCAACTTCTAGATACTGATCTAATACAGCTGACTGCTAGATGTGAATTGCCTGGGCAAACTCCCTGTGGTGGACTAAAATCTTGGGGACTGTGAAAGGCTTCTGTGAAACTAACCACGGGAAAATAAAAATCTTCACTACACAGGATCACAACAGACCCCTGCTAGAAAAAGAAGACTATCAGCTACCTCGACAGCACTGTTTTCTTCTTTCTTGTTTCCAGATTCCTTGAAGAATTTAACGTAGAACCCAAGATATATCTGTGCAGAAAGGTTAGACATTCTGGAGATTAGAAAAGAAGTAGATTAACGGGGAACTGAAAGTTGGAAAACATACATCATTTTTAGAATTATGTACAGAAACTGTCCCAATTATTACTCTTGTAGGACTTGAACATGGGCACAGCCAGGAATTCAGCTAGGATTGTATCAGTCTCCAGCCCAGAGTCTGTTATCAGATACAGATGACCCCCATCTTCAGAAATTTCAGATCTCCATGTCTGTTGAAACATATATGTTGATAATCTTCAGGAAAAAAATCTACCTTGAATTTTTTTCTGGGAATTTCAGTGGGTTCTCTCCCCATTGATTTTTAGCAGATGAAGTACAATCCCAGAAATAACTTTATTTGGGAGCCAATCCAGATGTCCTGCCTGGATGAGCAATCAGTGCAAAGCGTTTTCTCAGCTAGTGTACACTAGCTACAATATTCTATGTGTACTTGCATAAATGACAGTAAAAGTCTTTTTACATATGTACATGAATAGATTTTTAAAAATCGTTACAGACAAGTTATTGTATTAAGCAAACTGCAGAGGTATCTCCAAGCAACCAGCCATGGTAAGAAAATGTGCAATATTAGGTATACACACAGCCATTATTTCAAGCAAAGCTATAGGAACAGGAAAAGTTGGGGGAGACTCAAAGACACACAGGTCTGTGAATGTTTAAAAGATTGAAGAAATGTAAAATTTTCCAAATCACTTACCTTGAAATAGCACCTTATTCCTAAAACAAGGACATGACTGAAAGAGCAAGAGTAGTATTAAAAGCAGATTTGACTGAACCAACATGGGATTTAAATTTACAACCTAAACTCACCATTCTTCCCAACAGCCTTTATTCTGCTGATAATATAACTGTGGGCTTGCTTAGTCGTCCAGTTAACTGTTCCATTATTGCCATCAGCAGAGCTTAACAAAAAAGCTTTTCAGAATAAAACAAATGCAAAAGAAAATACATTAGTCAGATCAACAGACTCCCACAAACGAAGTGTCAGATGGGATTAGATGCCTTCTAAACCAGGTTTTGGGTTTAGTCAGAGTTTAGGAAACTCAGTTTAAAAAAATGGTGGTGTTTGTTTTGATTTGAATATATAAACATATAATAATCTTTTTGACAGTCACTTTTTTGACACTAATTTTTTGAAATAAGCTAGGTTTACACTAAATGCTTAAACCTCTGCATACGGTTCTGCTGGCATACTGATAATAAAGAAGATGAAGAGCATTCTCCAATACATGTATCTGCACCAGCAAAACCCCATATACAGGCAAAGACACATCCATTGCAGACATAACCAATAATCAATTTTGAAAAAGACCCACTTAAAAATGGTTGTCTTCATCTCACACAGCTAGAACACATCCTCAAAACAGCTGGATCAGTGCAGCTGAAGGTGCAAGAAGATTTAAATGTGACGAGGAGCAAATGATTACAGGAAACAGAAAGCAGCTGCGGAGCTGACAGAAAGACTATTTCACCAGTAGCAGAACTGCCTGAGAAAGCTCCCCCCTCATTTCCCACTTTTTGTTCTTTTGTTTCCTTTATTCTGTGATGAATAATAGATAAACCAGCTGTTTGTATTGTTACATGTCAACTGAAAGTACAGAAGGAAGGAATTGCAGTTAGATGCTAGGAAAGGGAAAGTGGCCATAATAATCAGCCTTCTTTTCGAAATAGTTTGGGAGCAAGAACTCATGTCAAACACCAGTTAAAAGATGTTATCAGATTAGCATCTTAACTTCCTTGCAAAACCAGCAATATCAGAAACATCAAGTAGCAGTACTTGCATATAGATATACCAGTTTGCAGGAAGAAATGAACACTTAATGGCAAACACTCGAAGTATGCAAATATCAGTTACACCAGAAGCTCAAACATCTGTGGAAACTTCTGCTGACATAGTTACACCAGTCAGCTATTACATTACTGATACTACATTCTCCAAAAAGAATTTAGGAAGCCCAACAGATCTGACTTAAGCAGCACTCAAGATACACAAATACTCAATCTACACATGTGAGCGAGCCATTTATTAATAATAATTTACACACACAAAACACCTAAAATTGAATTGAGGATGAAGTGCAATTAAAAAATATACATGCGTTCAAATTACCATACCACCACAATGATCCTAAATCATGGATTTCTGTTAAGTTTCATAGATTTTCAATATACACAAAGGATCTGAATACATTACAAGTCTTAATATAATACCATCCTAGGGATTATCCCACTCAGTACTATATATGATCTTTAGTGTACATTTTCTATAGTTCTTGGAACACTCAAGAAAATCCAAAAAGGTAAAATAAAGTTGTTCCAGTATTTCAACAGGATGAGCTGGGCAATCAAAGACTTGTCAGCTACAAACCAGCATTAAGCAAAGCAATTAATACAAGATTGATCACTGAATTATTAAATGGAGAAGAGTATTATACTTATCACAGTCAAAAAGGATTGAAAGCATCTTTTCAGACACTTTTAAGGAGTCCCCAAGTTTTTTCTGATAAAGACAGCAATAATGACATAATACCCTTAGATATACAGCCTATCACCTAGCACTTTGATTGAGAAACTAGATAGATCATTCTAGCATATTTAAATAGTATTAAAAAACAAACAAACAAAAAACCCCCAACAAGTCAGGTTCCAAGATTTATTTTTTAATATAAACAATCAGTAAGTGTCTTTGACTTGGGTTCACAAGCTTTGCTAGGTTTAGCTGTGGGGATTAAAGGTTACCTGTCCACCTCTCCACCCTACGCTGCATTTTACAGGAGAACTTGAAAAGCAACCAGCGTGCCTGTTTTCAGATCCTGGAGTTTACAGTGTGATGTTTTAATACAAATATATACCATCATCTATTTTATTTCAAATAACAGGTGCGAAATGAAACAATTCAGGAGCACACTGCCCATTCAAAAGCTTTCACTGTAGGAATGGCAGTCTCAAGCAAGAGAATAGGGTTACTACATTGTTAATTTGTTATATGAGATTTCTAGTGGGCCTCACAAGGTTCTGGCATTGGCCTTATGCAATCTTTATTTATAAATATATATATAAAATACATATAAATATAAAATAAAATTACCTGGATGTATAATATATATTGATAAAATTTGCAGGTAAAAACAAAGGCTAGGAGATTGACAAATAATGGAGATGACATGCTACTGACACAGAACAGTCTGCATTGTTTTGTTAAAAGGTGATGAGTAATGTGCAATTCAACAGAATAAAACATAAATGCATACCCAGAAACAAAGGTGGCATGCCATATACACACTACAGAGCACGCACTTCAGGCACGCTGAACTTTGATAAAAACCAGGGATGTATGTCACATAAACTGGTTGAATGGAAACTTTCAGCAGAAGACTGGTTAGAACAGCTGATACAAACAGCAACATCAAGGAAGAGCAGGGAGATTTTATTTTTGTACTTGACACAGATATGATCACTGTTCAAATGCTCTGTCTAGTACTTACATAGAGCCTTCAAGAAGCATAGTGACAACATGAAGAAAGCTCAGGGAAGATCTGTGAATATGATTAAAGGATGACAAAAGAGGCCTTATACCACAGAATACAGGAATTCAAACTATGCATTTTATCAAAGAGACTGTTTAGAATTAATTTGATCAGCCTTGTACTCACACTGAAAAAAATGTTAATAGTATCAGACTCTTCAGTTTGTTACACATTCGCCACAGTTGCTGGAGCTTCTAACAGCAGGACTGTCTTAACACTGCCACCAGTGCTTCTAACACAGGGAGCAACTCACAGCTCTGCCTGTGACTTGAATTTGCCCAGGTAAAGTACATCTACAACATTTTCTTTTCTTTAATTTTTCCTTTAATTACTATTCTAATTTTCTTTTCCTTAATCCTTTTATTTTTCCTTTAATTTTATCTGTATTATTTTATAAATTAGATGCCTATTTTTTATACTGTTTTCCCTTTCTTTGATTATATTTACATAGGTTTTATGTAAAGGTTTTAAGTATTAATATTTAAAACCAGAATATTTAACAGAGAAGATACCCACAATTTCTGCCCGCCTCACAATCAGAAATGGACCTAAGTATCATGGACCAACTTCACCATCTCCATTTTTTATTGCACTCTTAACATCCACACACCATCCTTCATCCTCCTTACCTATCCTCCTTAGCGCTTCTTTGAAGTAGGATCTCAAGCCCATCTACCCTACTACTAAAGCAGCACACAGCTCTGGCTCTCAAAACCTGGCATTTCGCCTCTCTCCCACACCTCCGCTTTCATCTGGGACCTGACCTAAATACGTACTTGTCACCTTCATGCCACAGACCAGGACCTTACGCCATACTTCCACTACCCCTTACTCTCTTACCATGCCATCCTGCTCCAAAAAACTACCCTTGCACTCCTCTACCGCCTGTCTCATCTGGGTCTGAGTCCTTCCAGCATCCTGAGCTGGCAGCACAGGTCCATACACAGCACAGATTTCTGATTGGCTGCTGAGAACCGTGGAGCAGAACAGTTAGAAACTGACACCACCAAGATGAAACAAAACATCTGTCAAGAGGGAACCATCTGCATTAAGGTACTTAGCCCACCACTCAAATCAGAGCTCGCACCCAGGCAGTTAACCGAGGATCCACTGGTGTCTGCATGGAGATACCTGCCCAGCTGGTCACACCATCCACTAGAGGAGGCTGAAGTGGCACCACCACCCACTCTCCCTCCTCTTCCAACCTCCACACCCCTTCCTCTTACCTAATATGCAGTACTTAAGTAACAATCTGTAGATTGTAGATGTAGATGTAGAAATTTACTATGAATTAAAGTGGATTATTTCAGTGGAAATTCACATACAGATTAGATGCCTTCTAACAGACAACTTCTTACGTAGTAGCTGTCATTGAAGAAGTAAGAATTAATTTGTGTTAGTTTTCTACTGCGGATTGCTCTGGTCCCTCTGCACTCCATTTATTGTAGATGTAAAAGTTCAAGTCAAAGCCAGAAACGTTCTTAAGCTCCATACTCATTCACCTGTGTTCAGTAGGTAATGGTTTTCTACCTGTTTCTGTGCTATCTACTGATTCCTGTAATATCTGAATATTTCTCCAATACCATTCAAGAAAAGTAACTGAATAAGACATTTTGTCAGTCTCACTGTGAAACTTTGTCATTTGCATTCTTGGGAATGCTGCCAATTAAGTATTGGAAGAATAAAAACCTCACGCTTTATTAGCAGTAACATTTACCCACCACCATTCTCCCTCGACTGCAGGCTGGACAACAGAACTAAATCAGATTAGCTTTTCCATGAAGGCGATGAAAACATCGCCAGTTCCTGTGGTCCAGCCCCATGGTGTAACCAAGGTGTATGGCCAGGTCACCTCTATAAGCCTGCTATTCCAGGATGCCCCCTGCACTTCTATCATCTCTTGATATGAATTATCAGAGTATTCCTGCAATTACATTCCAAATTTCTGATTTCAAGATGCTAAGATTTCTCTCTGATCACTAGATCGCTCTTTCTAACTTCTAATCTTCATGTCTTGGACTGCCACTGAAAATAATCTATTTAAAAGGCATTTTGGTGGTTTGTGTTGCAATTGGTATTACATAATGAGCGCCATAACTATGCTGTTAACAAGACAATGTATACTTTAAATCTATGTAACATGTTCATGCTAATTCCAACACAGCAATACTTATCTGTGAAAACTGAAATCCATACCTTCAGCTCTCAGTCTGTAGCACCCCGTTTCACATTGAAAACACTTCAGCAAGATAGCAATGTAAAATATCTTCTGAGGTTAGAACACTTCTTGATTCTACTACTACTTGCTTGAAAAGCAGTTCAACCGATTAGGAGTGAAACTAACACGTGTTCTCTGATTTCTTGGCTCTTCTGTTTCTTTCACATTCCTATGGACGTAATCAAAACTAGCAACTTGCTCCTTTCCCCTAGAGCTCTGCCAGAAGAAGGCACTCTACACTGATAGGGTCTGCTGTAAATTTATCAACATCTACTCAAGAAGAGCCCAAAAGCTGTACCAAAATACATATTCTTGTCTAAGTCTGAAATTACTCCTCTTTAGTTTGATTGAAAACAATCTTTCTTCTGAAGAAAGGGGTTTACTTTGGTGACTGTAGCTCCTGTAGTATTTTAATGAAATTCTAACCAAATTTAAAAATATCAAGGAGCAAAAATAAGCCTCTCTTTACACACTAAAAGTTACACCTAGAAGATGAACTCCTGCTTTAAAGCTGATGACTTATTGTCTGGCTTTCGGACCTCTGAGATGTCTCCATGTAAGCTATACCACCTATAAATAATGTGCTTCTGTAATGAAAAGCATACTAATGGAATGGCTACCTTTTCCCTCCTTTAATTACTTATTCAAGCAAGTCCTCACTGATGATAAACTTTATTTATTGATCTGGATCAGGTTAGTACAAAGACTTGACAGGCAACATCTTCCACAGGCAGAGGTTCAGAGCCCTGTATGAAGAAAACCTGTTTCTTTGCCCTTATGGTTGCACCCACAAAAGAAAAAAGAGCAGGTATGCAACGGTATTAGTTTGAAAACACTAGATCATCCATGACATGTTCTGCCTCCCTCTGCAGAGCCCAGCTGAGAAGCGGAGTGTTGCCAATGGCACTTCTGCTGTGAACAGCAGGATGAGTGCTGGGATCTAGTTCAGTCTCCTGAATACCCGTCCTAGCCCGTGATTTCACAGTTCTTTTAAACTAGCATAAGTGGCTCTGCTGAAAGTGGGGATTCCCAGCACATCCTTGGCCACCTAGCACACACCAGCGTAAATGATCCCATATAAGTCCTGGTCAGTAAATCAATTTCAGTGAAAAATTTTTGTTTGTGGGTTGCCTAGTTTTCAGCCAGATGACCCAATTCATAGTGTCACTGTACAAGTTATTCAGTGCCCACAAGGGAAGCAGTGAAAAATACCTAGATGTGGAAGGACAGGTGAATGCTTTCTGGCAGCAACGCAACTTTTTGACAATATGACCATGTAATCACAGCCTCCGAAGTGAGAACTAATGAGCTGCTTCCCTATTTTAACCCCTTTATAGGAAAGGGTGAATATGACTCCATTGCTCTATGACTCCCTGTTCCTGGGATAAAACAGATTCCAGGGACAACACAGGCACCGACAACTAATTCTTTCCATGTAGAAATACAGGCAATAACCATAAAATGGCCACAGCCATTCAAACAATGTTTTGATGACCACTCTCTCTGTAGAAGCAAATATGGGAGTATTTCATTGCTCTGTCAAACTAATATAGCAGACATCTCTACTAGCTTAATCTAGTAAACTCTAATAAACTTCTACCATGTAAGAAGTTTACCAAGTAAACTTCTGTTACTATGAAACTAGAGTCAAAGAACAACTACTTAGTTTGTATTAAACGTCACTTCTAACAACGTCCCATTTTTTCTAGCAGTGTGCAAAATGACCACCAGCTAGTGTTTGAGAATCGGTACCTTCAATTTGAGTACTATATTAGCTTCCTAGGAACAAATGTTAGAATTATGAAATCACTCTTACACCTTCTAAACTCTTAAATCTCTTGAAACCTCTGGGTTTTGAATTAACGTTTTGCCACAGGGAGGGCAGGAAGGAGTGGAAGGGTGACAACCCAGCTTCTGATAGCAGCCACCCCCTTCCAGAAAGCCTTTAAGTATGTGTTTCATACATCTTCAAGAGGTGCAAAAAGCATAAGTCCCGTTTCTTCTGTAGATCAAGTGCTACAACAGAAATGGCAAAAACTAATATCTACTAGTAGAGGAGAATTCAAATCTATTTACAGATCTTGTGCTACTTCTCATGTTCCATTTTGCTTGTAAGATGTCTTTCACCTGGTTAAGTAATGCTTCAGCACTGTACAGTCTACTGAAGAACAGGATTCAAAAGAAAGAATTTTCATGCAGGGCTGTGGCTCATCTCAAGAGCCAGCAGGCGAGGCTGGAAGTTCTTTCACCTGTTCACTGTTAAGATGTCAAGGCTCTGGGAAAGCAGGAAGATGCTATCATAAAAAAAATGGGGTTTGTTTAGGGTTTGTTTTTTGTTTGGTTTTTTTTTTGGGGGGTGGGGTGGGGTGATTAAGGGGTGTGTGGGCACAGGTCAGGCAAACTCCTGGGAAAGTCTGCATCACTCAAACTTCTATGAGCTGACTTGTACCTGAATTGTGACCAGAAACATGCTATGAACTCCAACTTGATGAATTAATTTTATATAGATATTTCTTAAAAGATCTTGACTGAACTTCGGTTCATGCTTCCTTTTTTACATTGGTCTCAAGCAGTGTATTCTGCTGTTTTAACTAATGAAATCCAACTGAAGCAAGCTTAAAAAGGTCTGAATTTGAAGTGCAAAAGCTAACACTAAAAAACCTTAAGACATTTTCTCTTACGACGTAGCCTGGAAGGGACTTGTGGATTAAGCTCACAACTCACCTTCTAGAAAGCCATTTCAGTTGAACTTTTTAAAACTTAATATCTTAGTTGATACTGAAAGCTTATTGTAAGTTTGTCCTAGTTCTTTCTTTGTTGCTATTCCACAACTGAACTTGGGAGAGGGAGGCAGAAGAGGCAGGAAGAATTTCCATATAAGGAGAAAGCAGCACCTTGCGTCTAACAGTTTTATCTTCACATTAAACAACCTAATGCTTAGGTGCTAACTGCATCTTTAATATATCCAATGCCTCATGTCACTTCTACTGTCAGTATCCTATGACAAGTATGGCCACATACTGGAACTGTACCTAGATACTAGTGAGAAGAAAGCCAGCAGATTGTTAGCTTTCAGATGACACATTACTGACCTCTCAGACCACAAAGTAACCTAAGAAATAGATTTATTGCTGTTAATTGCTCTTGGGGTAGCAACAGTCTCACAAAGGCAGTCCTGTGGCTGAGCTGCTATTGAGTGTTACCTGTTTGAGGTACTTCACTGTGAAGAACCTTGTGGTGTGAAACCTGCCTATGGCACAACAGCTGTTACTCCCATGCATTAGGGAGCGGAATTAAGACTCCTGCAGTCTTAATTCTGGCACTGTTGGATTAAGTGGTCAAACTGGGAAATAACTGGGGGGGTGGATTAATACGAAAGATAGCCCTGTACTCAAGGTAGCCCAACCCAGTCCTCGGGGACGGGCGCCAGCCCGGTCAGGTGGAGCGGGGGCCGCCACCCGGCCCTTCCCCGGCAGCGGCGCCACCCCCGCCGCCCCGGCTCGCAGCCAGGCCTCGCTCCCGCGCCCGGCCCGCAAACCCGCTCACCCGCTCCACACCGCCAGGCCTCGGCCCCCGGCCCGGCCACCCCCGCCGGGCTCCCTCAGCCCGGGCCCCACTGGCTCCCTCGGCTCGCTCCGAGGCGCCGCGCTGGGAGGGGCGGGCGGCGGCTCCACGCTCCCTCGGGGGAGAGGCGAGGGCGGGCGGGCCGCCGTCCCCGCGCTGCCTTCGGGGTGCCCTCCGCCGCGCCGGGAAGCGCTGGAGCCACAGGGAAGGGGGATGCCGAAGCGGGTCGGGCCCCGCACCGGCGGAGGGCGCGGAGTGGGAGGAAAGCGGAGTACAGCGAGCCGCAGCCTCAGGACAGCGCAGGGAGCGCGGGGCGCCGCCAGAAGGGTGCCCGGAGCCCACAGGAGAGGGGGGCACCGCGGCGCAGGCCGGCGGCTGCCGACGAGGCCCGTGCCCGCTCGCCGCGGTGAAACACCGCCGTGACCGACCTGTCAGCAGGAGGGTGGTGAGGGCACCCCCGCCGTGCGGCCAAGGCCCCGCCGCGCAGCACCGCATCGCTCCCCGCTCCTGCGCCTGCTCCTGCTGCTGCTGCTGCCGCCGCCGCATCCTCCGCGCCGCTGCCTCGCCCCGCGGCGGCCGCAGCATCCGCCCCGCCCCGCCCTGCCGGCGGTCTCCAGGCAGCGCGGCTGCCCCGCGGGGCATGCCGGGAGGAGCCGCCCGCCGCACCCCGGCCGCAGCGGCCATGTTAGGGGCTGCTGGGGCGCGCCGGGGTGTTGGGCTGCCGGGTGCGGGGTTCTGCGGGAGCGGAGTCCACAGCACTCGTTTCTGCCGAGGGTGGGGGCAGGCTGGCTTGTGTCGGGCTGCGGCAGGGTCGGGTGGGTGGTTGCCCTGCCCTGCCGGCGTCTGGCGCTGGCTCCGCGGAGAGGTGGGCGCACCCTGGGCGGGCCCGGCCGCTCTCGCCTCAGGCCGGCGGCGCAGGTGCGGCGGGAGGGAGCCCTGGCGGAGCGGGCCGCTGCGGATGGCCGGGCGGGGAAGGGAGGGCAGCGGTGGTGCACCTCGCTGCTCGCCTCTTGCAGCCCGGCTCCCTCCATCGGAGCCAGGGCACAAGCAGTAGGACAGGAGGGCTCGCCTGGGGGCGCGGGGGCGCGGTGTGCGCTTGGACGATGGCCTGGCTAAACTTTGCAACATCAGTTTTCTGAACACCTTACCCCTTTTTAAGGCTATATCCCTATTCCACGTGTAAATCCAAAGTGTTTTTTTCCCGACGTTCAGCAGCTGTATCTAGCAAAGTTGTGAGTAGAGTGGCAGGAGGGGATGGTCAGGGGCCCGGGCTCCCCTGTGCCTGGAGACCTGTCACTTGGCGTTGCTCTCGCATCTTTGTGGCTGCTGCTAAAGATTGTACCCGATTTCCTATGTCAGGTCTGATCACTCTGTTCTGTCACGCTTCATGCTGGCGGCATTATGCTTTTAGGATCAGTAATTATACTGCATTTTTGATTGCCATTTAATGTGTGTGTTATAGCCCAAAAGCTAAGGCAGTATTTGCTGTGCTGTGGAAGGAAATCTCCCTGTATACAAAGGAAGAATACTGTCAAATTCTTATCAGTTCTTGGCAATGATGAGGCATTTTGTGGGTAGGTGTATGTATATGTCATATATAACCACTTAAGACATAGTGCTATGTAAATACAGGGGGTTTTAGGGAGCTGCACTCAGCTTTCTGTGTGGTATGTAAGAGTAGTCCCTGTACTAGAACTACATATAGAACCACATCTAGAGCCATGGCTGCTTTTATGTATTATTTAGTAGGTTTGATTGACTCATTATTTGAACTTGTAATACCTTAGGGCACTTATGCATGGGAGGGTAGATTTTTTTGACAGATACTTTGTAAATGTTTAGCTGTATAGGCTAGTATAGAAGTACATTTAAACAGAGACAAGACTTGGAGATTTTTCTATGAAATATTTGCTTGAAATTGCATAGAATGCAGTTGAAGATTTTCTGGGTTGGTGGTTTTTGGGGTTTTTTGCCTTCTGCAGCTAAAGCCCCAGCTCAACCAATAAATGTTTCTAGGTTTATTTTCTCCTTCTGGTGGTTTGTTGTGTTTAATATTTGCAGACTGCAGTGAGCCTTCCATTATGCATGGAAATGATCTTCCTTTCTTTGTTCTGCATATAGAATTTTGATTTCTGATAAAATTCAATAAGCATTTCCACTCTTGTGAGCCAAATGCATTTGCGAAAAATAATAAGAATTATGTGCTTTTGATGTTTGGAAGGAATAAATATAATCTGGGTTACTCAAATTGTATTGACTCTCTGAACTCTTTATAAGGGGGGGGGGGGGGGGGAAGACAACTGTAGAAGACTTTACCCTATCTGTCTTTAGTCTTGTTACAGCTCTAAATTTCCATTAATCTGTCTCATGAAGGGGAAAATTACATAGCAAGAGGCTCTTCAGTATATAAGTTTTGCCTGACATTAAGGTGTAAAAATACTCTGGTGTTTTAGTCAACCAGCTCATTATCCCAGATGAAGGAATTTGTATTCTCTTTCTGCTGGGACTTTCATAATATATTCACATTTTTAATTTGACTACATAGACATCTAAGAGCAGAAATCACACACTTTCATTTACCTCTTTCTAGAAGTATTCTTCTGTTTCATGGCACTTTGTAATTTTGAGTAGGCCTACTTCAACTCTGAAGTTTTATGTGATCTTTAATTTATTCCCTTATGGAAGCATACAAGGCCCATACAGGTGCAGCTGTGCCATAACAATCTCAGATAGCTAGCATCCTGTGGTCGTAATGTTTAGAGTAACAAGTGAGAATACTGTTATCTTTTCAACAATAATTTTTGTGCTAGCAAAGTGTCCAATTTTTGTAAGCATCTGTACTGTCACCAGCTTATTAATTACCATTTTCCTTCCAAGTAATATCAGGTTGAGATATTATTCCTATAGACACTATGAAACTGTCAATATCCTTTTTTTTTAATGTAGTAGCAGCAGTGTAGTAATGTTCAGTGCTGTGCCACCTCTGCATAAAAAGAAGGCTGTGTTTATCTAAAGCGTGTTGGTGAGATACACTGCCTGACAAGAAATGGTTATGTGCAACTGATATGTAAAGAAGTGCTGCAAGGGCCTGCCTTGTCCCACTGCTTCCTTCATAGCAGCCCTTGCGTGTGGGCAAGTATCTATGTCTTTTGTGTTGTATCTTGAGGCTGGGATTCCAAAATACAGCACTGATGCAGCTCTGCAAGATAAACTTGGACTTGCCTGAGAAACTTCTGTTAGTGCTGTGTATATAAAAGAACAACTACAATTCTTTTTCTCGTTTGCAAGTCCTGAGGAGTTTATAACTCTACCTTTTATTACATTCCAAGGATTCTTATTTCTTTTGTACTCATGTCTTTCTGATGTTTACTGGAAGCCTTTTGGCGTATTAATGTGGCCATTTGTGACTGCAGTATACTGCAGTTTTTATGCAGTGTTTAACTACATTTTATATGCAGCAGTCCTACAGGACACTACATACAACAAAAAATTTCTCAAAAATCAGGGTTCTAAGAATTTTTCTATTATGTGAAATTCACTCAGCAGTTGCTTATTGTAACAAAGCATATTATTCAGAATTACATTTCAGAGTTGAACAGAAACAGTTTTTTATGACCTGTAGTTTTAGCTGATTTAGCCCATGCGTTTTATCTTTTCCTGGAATTTTAAATGGTTAAGAGGAGCTCAAAAGATTGAATTATATAATGTAGTAGTTTTCTCTAGAGTTTGGCATGTATTTCGGAAAATACCATGTGTTTGGAAGAAAAAAGGCTATATATGTCCAAATATGGAAGTGATAAACAAGAACAAATAAAAAAAAAAGAACTTGGAAGAAGTAAGAAGTGCACTGTAAGTTAAAACAGCCCACAGACTTCAGTTTGCTGAACCAGCACTTGTATATCCAGTAGCCCTGCATGTCAGTGGTCATATTAGAGAGGTTATGTTCTCACATGTCTGAGTAGCTCTTGCGGCTTTTCAGACATTCACTACTGCACCAGAAATATTGGTTCTTTTCAACCTTATAGGACAGCTTTCACTCTCCTTATATGTACAAATGGGCTGTGTTTGCCCCTGTCTCCCTCTTTAGGGCATCCTTGGGCAGCAGTGAGTGAAGCAATATTGAGATGTGCTTTTCTTCTGTGAGAGCTTCTCTTTCAAACATACTTTCTGCTGGATGCTCGCTGATGGCTCATACCTTAATTTAAAAGTAAAAAGTATTGGCTGTGATTTCCATCACACAATTTCTCCTGTGGTCAAAGCTTTTAGGGAACATGTTGGTTCAGAGAATTAGTATTTCTATCTGTGTTTCTAACTGCTGTTCTAGAAAGATACAAAAATAACTAGACGGTGGTAAGTTTGATTTTTCTCTCCTTGCTCTGTTTTGGGAAAGGCTGCATTTTGTAGAATGGCACGAAGAATAAATACTGTACGTATACTGATTTATCATAGGGGGAAAATAGTATCAGAACCATCATCTAAATCTATTAAACTGTCTGCCTATAGTATTCAGATTAGTAGGCTATTCAGTCCAGTATAGGTATCGCTAAAATAGTATTTTCCTCATCTTTCCGTGAGCTCTGCCATTCCTAAATGTCTAGGTTTTAATTAGGTTTAATTTCTTGTAAAATCTGCATAGAGAAGTTAGTCTGATGACTAAATTAATTAAGAATTCTGAACTAACTGAGTATTCATTGTTCATCAGTTGTTATCTACAGAAATTCCTCATTTCAGCCTTTTTTGTAATCCACATCAAGGCAAACCTCCCCCACCTAGGAATGTAAGAGTGGGTGTCTGTTCAAAAGCATATGTGAAGTACAATTATCAGAGTTAACAGCTGGAAAAATGAGAACTTCTAAATTCTGCTCACACGGGGCTTCCCAAAGCTATGCACCTTTTGTGCATAAGGTAACTAAGGTCCTCTGTACTTCAGGCATCCTGCTTGTGGAAACGAGAATATTTATGCTTTGGATTAACTTTTTTTTTCTGCTTGTTAGCAGAGAATAGGCCCTGGAGTGCAGCTGTGTGACAATACACTCCCTGGATGCACAGAAGTAGATTAAAAGGAATTATTCGAGAAAACAGTGGCTAGATTAGCACATTGGCCAAATGCAAGCTGGGTGAGTAAATCCTCATCTCTGGCAATAAGGTTTTAAAATATTTTTTTCTATGCATTAACAGCCATCTCCTCCCCCTTGACCAAATAATTTATTACAAAATTTACAGGAAAGGGATGGCATTATTCTAGAACCAGGATTTGTAGCAAATGTAACTTGGCACCTGTGAAATGTGATCTAGACTTAATGTTGCACATTCCATTTAGGGATTTCACATGCATTGTCATACATAGGTGAGACTGCTTACGTCTGTGATCTTAAATGCTTTATTATATTTCATGCAATAAATCACTTGTACTTTGGAGAAGTAGTTCCCATGTCAAGATGGAGCCTATGAATAAATTGGGGGATGGAACAGGTGCCAAAAAGATGTCAGTATCATGTTGGCTAGGTGGTGCAACACACAGATCCAGCTTCATTATGAATTCTCAGCCCAAAGAAGCAGAAACATGTGCCAGCACTGAACAAGGTGTAGTTCCTCATATGAGGGTAGTCAACACCCAGAGCTGAAGGCAACAACTTTGAAAAAAGAAAGTTAGTCATGCCTCCTTGATGATGAATAAAGGAAGGTGTTGGATTTTTACCTGGAGTGAGTTCTTGCCAAAAGAGTGGGAGTTGCAGAAACACCTCAAAGGAGCAGAGCAAAAGCTCGTGACAGGTGAGTATTATGTGCAGATTTAAGAAAATGGTTTGATGAAAAATGGAATGTTTTCACCCTGAGGGCATGAAATTTGAATGTGATGCTAGGAAGAAGGGCCAAGGTTTTCACAGAACAACAAGTTTTCTTTCTGTTCCAGAATAAGCTTTGCTTGGAGGAACAGTGAAATACCTGTATATTTTCTTTTAAATAACTATCAAGTCTTCTCCAGTGTGTTTGTGTGAGGTAATAACTTATGTGGAGAGAACCAGGTCAGAAGTGGTTGTTTAAGGGTAGCAGTTAAGAACAACTAAAAAAATAAAGAGTACAATAATCAGATTTGCAGCAAGGAGAACATGGAGGCTTGAAGAGTGAATGCAGCTGTATTTTCAGGAATGTTGAATGTGGTTCTGTCTAAAATGAGATCCAAGATGTGCCTTATCTAAATGTATCTGAATTAGTTTTGAGTAGCATGGAGTTCATATCCAGGATCTTAGGCTAGTTTTGTATCTTGTATAGATGTGTGTTTGTGCGATGTATATTGATGGACTGAGGGCAGCAAATGTTAAAAATTGTTCCCCAGAGAATAAGTACCAGGAGAGCCACATGTGTTTAGTTTTCAGGAGAAATGTCATGTGTAAACAAGATTGTGCTCAGGTGATCGTTGTTTAACTGCTGCGTCTTTGCACGTGGAGTGCTGATGTCTTTTGGTAAGTAAGCCATATTTTGTTTAGGAGAAGCTAATTCTTTATCCCTGTGTTGTGGTGTTGTGTGACTGGCAAAGTAAATAGCAGTTGTCAAACCTCTCAGCTTATAAATTAGCACAGATCATAAGAGGAAAAATGTAACATAAAGAGTTATTGAAATGCGGGTTTCGTCTGGAGAGGTAGAGGACCAGCCAGCCATCTAAAGGCAGGTGATCAGAGAAACTAGCAGTGAATCTGGGAAGGAACACCCTACACAGGGTCTTGTCCTTTACTACTCTCACTGACTTGGGTAGGAATTGAGAATTTAGCACACTGGAAAATAAGATCATTTCAAATTTGGGGGTCCAAAGAGTTAATGCATTAGTCTTTTTCTGGGCATTCATGTTTCAAGATTTTCACTTACTGATCTTGGACAGATTGTTTGCTTTCTCTGGGTAAGGTTTTTGTATCTGTTGATAGTAAATTGTGTAAATGCTGAAGTATCCAAAGTAGATGAAGGGTATATGTAGTGCAGTAGACTGCAAATAGTGCTTTTATCTAGTGAATGAAGGTGGGTGTGACCACCGTGAACTGGGAATGCTCTTAAATCTAGGCCTATGATAATGGGGAGGAAGAGAAGGAAGGGATGATACAGAAATCAGAAGTCCTGTGATCCTCACATTTAGAAAGGTTCTGTGCAAGACTGAAAATTTGGCCAAGATTTTCTTAATAGCCAGATTTTTTTGATCTAGTCCTTTCCGTACATGCTCCTGGCATGTTCTGCTTCAGATCTGTAGGACTCAAAATTCATCTTTTCAGCTTCCTCTGCAACAGAAGGAGAAAGGTGTTTTCTGACTCTCTTAGGTTTGCTGCTATAATCATTACATGGAAATAAGCTACAGCTTCCTGGCAGCCCACTGTTTTTGCCTTCATATACATGCAAAGGTTTTGATTATGCAAACCCATATTATTATACGTCATCTTTCTGGATTATTTTTTTTTATGAAAAAGCTGAGCATTGTAAATTCTTACAACAACATCAGGTTGATAAATATGACCACTAAGCATCATTAGTACCTGACAGTCTTGGTTTCACAAGTGTTGTCATGTAGTAGTTCCAAATAAGACCTATCATGGATTCCTCAGATTTTTATAAGAATTCTTTTAATAATTTTCATATTATTTTCCAATAGACCCTAGCTGTCTTTTGGTTGAAGTAATTTGCAAAAGATTGAACTTAAGCACAGCATTATTACAGATTTTTAAGTCAAACTGTGGTCATGACCTGTCATTTCCATAGTTTTTGCATTGTTAGCGAATCTGGATTTTAAATGAGGTAGAGTTTCATTGTTCTGAAGTATTGTTCTGCACAATGAAAATCTTAATCTGTGCCATTTTCTCCTGCAAAACAAATTCTATGCCAAACACAGACCACAGATATAAAGCATCTTGATTTAACATTATAGGTTGGTTTTGTGACATTCTGAACTTTTTGCATATTTTAACTGTAGAATGAGACCTCCATTTCCCATGGCAACTCTGAATTAATTTGAAGATTTGTTTCAAGTCTTTGTTTAGTATATGTGTATCTTTCTCCTTTAAATCTTCCCTACTTCTAAATCTCTCAATTGCTCCTCTTCAAATATTTAAACTCAACCTTAATTTATGCATAAAATTTTAGTACAAGAGGCTCAAAATAATATTCCAAATTTTAATTACAATTTTGTCAATCTCTTCCTTCTTTAACTCTGCAAGATAGTGTATGTGCTGTATTTCCTTAAATGCATTAAAGGTACCCTGCTCTCTTCAACATGTTCCTGAAGAAATGGTTTTGCTCTTTTGTGTAAAGATTTACAAAAAGTGCAGAACAATATTTAAACCTCTCTGCTTGTCTGTGTGCAATCTTTCACAGTCTTTCTTGCCACTACTCTGCTTTCATTTTAAAGGAACATCTTAGCGTTTGTCTGTGTGTTTCTCTGATTTGTGGTACTGTAACGCTGTCCACTGCAGGGTAATCAACACAGTGCTATAAAACTTAATACATTCTAGCTACATTCTACCAGGTGATGAATTCTTACAGTGTTACTGAGTTTAAGTCTTGCTTCTGTGTTACTGCCTGAGTACCCAGCCTAGGGCATGTGACACCACCAGTGTCTGCATAATAAGCACCTTGGTATAGAGTCTGGGCTGGACCATGCTGAGCATCTTCAATGTGCCCTACAGGTCAGTGTTAGAGATGTGCACGTACCTGGTAGTGTTTGACCCTTCACAGTTACTTGATTGTAGTCAGGACATGCAGGGTCTCTCTCTTTCGTCATGCTTCAGAGGCCAGCTCAGATGACTTTTGAACTGGTGATAGCATCCTTGCCTGTGGTTTGCAAAAATGCAAAGGCAAAGGAGAGAAGCAGGAGCTGCTTTTAATTCCTCTCTAAAATGTTTTCCAGATCACAGTCTGATACCTCAGCCTGCCTTTCCTATCTGTGAATGACTGTTCCCTCCAGGCTGCTTTTAAAAACGTGGGGTTTTTTTCCCCCCATGCTCTTGGTACTTCTTTCCCTTCCTCTTTCTCTTAGAGGTAACCAAACCATCTTGCCACAGCAAGACTGGAGTCTCTTGGGGTTGTCGTTGTGCTGTCATCTTGAGAGACCTTTTGTCAGCCTTGTGCTAGCTTTGACCTTTTAATGAATGTCTGCAGCAAGTAGGCAATTGCTAAAAGATGTGGCAAACAATGCAACAGGCTGGCCCTGCATGGTTCTTCACAGGGTGTGTGTGGCAGATAAATGGGATGCTGTTTAGACCAGAAGCCCTGTCAGGGAGGTTACGGTTGGCATCCCTGCAAGTGAAGGATGTGATGTGTGAAGTGTGTCCAGATCTACAATGTGAACTCTCAAGGGGCGCTTTAATGTTTGTGTTTAAAGGGTAATAGCTCACTGTAAACAGCTTTTCTCTGCCTTACAGGAGTCTGTCTAGCTATAGTAGGAATTTACCCTGGTTTACTGGAAATGTCCTACTTGATAGTTCATCACCAAAACTTAGAGGACGTCTTCTAGTTTTCTTCAGTAACTACTGATATGTATCAATGGTAAATACTCTGAAGTTGACCAGACTTCTCTAAAAAGTCCAGGATTTTGCTACCTATTGTTGTAGTAACTATGTATGTTAAAAACTATGAAGAGTCCACACACAGTATATGAAGATAGAGCAGAGAGGTAATCAATGATGTGACTTGTGTGAAGTTGCACTACATTGTGAGGCTCCAGACAGATAACAGAACTTAAGTATTTTGAACCCAAATCCAGTTACAAAGAAGTGACTTTATACACTGATACATACATATATATATATTTGCCATAGGGCAGGGGAATAATCCTGCCCTCCTTATTTTATAAAGTTGTTGGATCCTTGCCAGCCTACCCAATCATGGGAGTTTGGGGCAGTGTCGTATACAGAAGATTTTTGGTGAGATTTTTTCAGTGAGGCACAAGTAGCTTAATTTGAAACTACAAGCTTAGTTAGAATACAAGAAGGTAAATGTATATTTCATTGTGAGTATACAGTTTTATAAATGCTATATAACTTTAAATTGTATATCTGAATAACAAATTTGAACATTTTCCCTGTAAAAGTAACATTTCATTTCAAGCACGTACCATCCCCTGAGTTATAAAATTATTGCCAGCCCGCAAGCTAACGATTCAAGTCCTTTAGTTTAATTAGAGGTTTGTTGATTAGCTGAGGTTTTTTGAGGAGGGGAGAGGGAGGATTGTTTGCATTTTTGGAAGGAAGGGAAAGGCAGGGAGTTATTTTGATTTTACAAGGAATAAATGTCCTATATTATATGAACTGAAGACATATATGTTCTCAGCAAAGTGTCAGAACAAAGACAAAATCTCTGCATGAGAGAGCTTGTTGTGTAGGAGGACCTTTATGCAGCAGATCAGCTGCATTAAGCTAGAAATTACAGTGTTTAATTCACTGTGAAGTTCTAATGTGAGCCTGTTAAAACTTTATAGAAAGCTAAGTGCAGTTGTTCTTGTTGTTTGGCTCAGGAATACTCAAACCAAACTTTTCCTGGCCAAAAAAATATTCCTAGAAGGATGTATGTAGAATCATGATACGTATGGTAGTGATAAGTTTTGGGAATGAGACAGTGGAATTTGATGCAGGGGTTGGGGAAGTGACTCTGTATTACCAGTGCCAGAACGGAGTCAGATTGGAAGTGCCAATACAATTGAATATAGGATCAAAAGAAAAAACAGAAAGAATAGGATAAACAAAACTGGAAATGCTTGCTTGCTGGGATGGAGGAAGCTAATGAGGTGATTCATAGTTTGTAAGAGGGAGTGCTTTTGTGGAAACGGTTTGTAGCAATTGTGGGAGTACCAACTAGGAATTAGAAAAAGCAACAGAGGAGGTAGCAGTAGCTTAGGAACTTCAGAAGAAAGATCATCAGAGCTCAGACAAAGGTTTCAACCACAAAGAGTGAGAGAAAGGACTTGCTTATTTTTCAAGGACATACTGTAAAGAGGGAATCAACAGGACTTGGCAAAATACTCAGTGTGGTGGGAGAGAAGAATGACTACAAAATGATAGTTGTGTTATTCTGACAAACAGGATGTTGGAGCTCTAA
The DNA here is from genome assembly GCF_963210335.1 of Falco punctatus. Classification (NCBI taxonomy): domain Eukaryota; kingdom Metazoa; phylum Chordata; class Aves; order Falconiformes; family Falconidae; genus Falco; species Falco punctatus. The sequence continues at coordinate 77,455,847 of NC_137583.1, forward strand.
AAGCACAGATAAGTGCTTTTGAATAAGGACAACTGCTGTGAGATTATAAACATAGTCAGGTGGTAAGTATAGTTGAACAGAACTGAATATTCCCATTGGAATAACCAGACTGAAGGTCCTGCTATTTAAGTAGGTGTGACATAGCAAATTATGGCTCTTAATTGGCTTTCCTGTGTCTTTCTCTCTTGTTTACCCTTTGGAGCTAGGTACAAAGAACCTTTAATAATCACATAACAAAGGTGTTTGGCTTGTATAGGCCAAGTGCATAGTTTTTCTGCAAGCAGAAAGTATAGCAAATTTGTGTAACTGTGACAAGACAGGCCCTAGCTTGCAGGAGGAGCTCACATGATCAAATTACTGTTCAGTAATAGTAACACCTGACGGCAAGCGTTGGTAGTGTGACTGCCACAGTATGGCTGAGCTTTGTCTTAAATGAATGTGGGGATGGGAACATTCACAGAATACAGTAAATTCTCTCTAAACAATCTGATAGACTTGTATAATTACTGAAAAAACAAAGACAAGGAAGCTATGTTTGGTTTTACTTTAACTGCCTATATTGAGTTCAACTCAAGCCATTATTTGTGAGACTATTTAGTATTTTCTAGAGCACAAGTCTTATAAGGAGCGCCTGCGGGAGCTGGGGTTGTTTAGTCTGGAGAAAAGGAGGCTCAGGGGGGACCTTATTGCTCTCTTCAACTACCTGAAAGGAGGTTATAGTGAGGTGGGTGTTGATCTCTTCTGCCAAGTAACAAGGGATAGGACAAGAGGAAATGGCCTCAAGTTGCACCAGGGGAGATATAGGTTGGATATTAGTAAAAATTTCTTCACAGAAAGGGTGGCCAAGCATTGGAACAGGCTGCCCAGGGAAGTGGTTGAGTCACCATCCCTGGAGCTATGTAAAAGACGTGTAGGTGTGGCACTTCGGGACATAATGGTTCAGTGGTGGACTTGGCAGTGCTAGGTTAGCTGTTGGGCTAGATGATTTTAAAAGTCTTTTCCAACCTAAATGATTTTATGACTCTGATTTTTGCCAGAGTCCAAAAACTTTGTATCACTGCCTCCTTTTTAACATCTGTAAATTGAACTCTGTCTTGAAACAGTTTAGCAAATTTTTGGCTTTCTGAGTTCATATCAACAAGAGGAACATAAATTATATTCAAAAATGAGATTCTTTAGAACGATCTTGGGCAGTGTGCTGCCAACAAAGTTTTCCTTTGATTTTAAGGTGCCCCTAAGTCTTGAATTGATATTTGTGTTTGAAAGTCTGTTGTTTTTTTCCCCTCTACATGTATTTATGAGGAATTATACTATTTTGTAACTACTTAAAGGTTAAGATCTCTAAGGCTATTTAGTGAGTAAAATCATGCTTAAATATGAATTAAAGCTGCTGAAACTGAAACTAAATCCTGCCTGTCCCTTTTCCCCTCCTCCACCTATTAAAAAAATAATGAGGAAATCTAATCTTTGTCAATGGTGCTGTTACATTGTTATAAACTTACAAAGCATAGCAAGCTCCAAAATGAGTTCTGTCTCCTTTGAGTAGCCCTGGAGATGACCGCTATATATCCACAAAGGAGTTTTTGCACTGTTCCTACTGAAATTCAAATGCAACTTAAAATATTTCCAGCCCTCAACCAAGATTTTGCACATCATTAAGTGAGCAAGTGAGTCCTTCTTGGCAATCATCACAGATACTTCTTTTTTCTGAAAGAATAGTAAACACTTGTTCTCTGTCTGCATGACTGAATTTCACAACAAAGACACAAAATGTTCTCTCTCTCAATCTCTTTTACTCGGTATTAGCTGCAAATTGCGTAGGATACCACACAGCCTTGGTCAGCTTGTTGGGGGAAAAAAATATTTTTCTCACTGTCATTGTGTTAAGTTATATTGAAATATATATATATAAAAATATATATATATATACACACACACGTTAATTGCGTGGCTTCATAAGTTGGTAATTACAGACTGTTGGAAATCAGTATTTTCTGTGTCACAACAGTTGTCCATTATTACTTCTAACAGGCCGTTTCCTCACCCAAACACAAATGTCAGAATACTGAGTGCCATTTACAGGAGCACTTAATTAACAGGCCTATTTGAGTTGATCTAGCAGTACCCTTGGAGTCTTCAACAGAATTTCAGGTTATTGGGGCCACTTCAATATTGTCAAAGTTACAAAACATTTAAGTATCTTTTAGGAATGCCTAAGCCAGATCTTAAGCATGTTTACCTCAAACTTGAACAGCTCAGCTGAGTGGCTTTTTGTGTTTCATAGCAGCTTTATAGTCTGTGATGAGAAAAACGGTTTCTCAAAAAGCGGGGTCAGTTCACAAGAAGTAGATGCATACTGGAATCTGCTCTCAGCTTCTGTGAAGAAAGACTGCAAGTAGTAAAGCATAATCTTGTAACTAAATTGCATGAATAATGTGTTACAAGAAATCTTACATTTCTCCTTGCCATTTTTTGGGGTAAAAGAAAAGATGGGATTTTTTCCAGGACATCAAAGGTAGATGTTTACTGATGAGTATGAAGATTCATGTCTAGTCAAAAGGTTGTCTTTTTGCATAATCTCAGCTGGCTAAATTTTATGTCTCTATGTTCCTTTTCTACTAAGTTGAGAGAGAGAGGCAGATCATACCAGGCTGAGATAAAGTCTCTTGAGATAAGTGAGATGAATGCCTTGCTGATGATGCTTATCTGTCTTTCCATGAGGTCTCTAGCAGTTAAACGGCTAAGCTTAAGTGAAGTGAATGTCTTCCGTGATGAAAACCTTCTTGAACAAGTATCTAAAATAAAAGTGATAGATAATATACTACTTAAACTTACATCAACAGATCAGTTTTACTACTGTTTGCTTTTACCATAGTATCTAGGAACTCTAGGTGTGCATAAGGTGCTTGAGGCTGTATAATCACAGGCAAAAAGCCAGTCCTAAATCCAAGAGCTTGTACCCAAAGCATAAAACAAGTTAACAGACGAATGCAGAAACACAGAAGGATTAAAAGGGGCAGTGAGAGTGCCTCCGTAAGTAGTCATCACGGCCCATCAACAACCCAATAATGGTGGCCAAATTTTGCAGACATTGGAGCAGAAGAGCTTTACAGAGTGGATTAGATAGGATTGTAACTTAGAGGGTATTTCAGAGGAGTGCCTCTGAGCAGAAGGAGGCATGGAGACATATGTTTGGAAAGCAAATAAGTGGCTGCTGTGAACTGAAGGGAAGTTTAGGTCCTGGTTTAGAGCAGGGTCACCTACAGCAGGATGCTTAGGCCGTGTCCAGTTCTGTTTTGAGTATCCAAAACGATGGAGACTTCAGCCTCTGTGGACAGCCTGTTCACTGTTTGGCCACCCTCACAGTCAAGAGGTGTTTTCTTAGGTTTAAGTGAATTTCTTGTATTTCAAATTGTGTCCATTGCCTTTTATCCTGTTACTGGGTACCACTGAAAAGAGCCTGACTCCATCTTCTTACACCCTCCCATCCAATATTTATAGACACTGACAGGATCCCCCTGAACTTTCTATTCTCCAGGCTGAACAGCCCCAACTTTCCCAGCCTCTTCATATGAGAGATGCTCCAATCCCTCAGTCACCTTCGTGGCCATTCACTGGAATTGCTCCACTTTGTTCATGTTAAACTTGCACTGGAGGGCCCAGAATTCGACTCATGACTCCAGATGTGTCTCACCAGCGCTGAGTAGGAAAGGATTGCCTCTCTCAACCTGCTGGCAATGATCTTCTTATACAGCCCAGAAGGATGCTGGGCATCTTTGCCAACATCTTACAAAGCTTGGCCTGAGAGAAGCCGAGGAACTGAATTAAAGTATGAACATAATGAACTTTGGATGGTATCGTCCCCATGTGATTCTTAACCCAATTTTCTCAGTCACCAGCTGTACCAGGCCTACCACCATGAGGTGTTGGTAGGAAATGTTGCTTTATACAGATACTGCTTCTATCACTAGGGTGGTGCATATGACTTCTCTATAGCGAAATGAAAATTTCATTAGGCCCAGGAACAATTCCTGTCAAAGCTGAGGAGCAGAACTGAATCTCATGATCCTGGAAAACAGTTTAGTTAATCTGCTGATGGTTTGTGGATCCTGAGCTGGAAAGGGGGCATCTTGGCCAGAAGAGGAAAACAGACTGCCTGTTTTCCCATCTGCTGCACCCTGGATGAGGGGGAGTGAAGAAGGCACCTTCTGTGGGAGCAATGCAAGTTGCAGAATTAGGGGAGGCTAGAGTGTGGGGTGGGACAAGGAAGGGAGGGGAGTAAGGGTGGTAGCAGGAACCCCATACCAGGAGGGAGATGAGAAAGCTCCTGAGTAAGCCCTGGGCCAGCTTGCCTCTAGGATGATGATGATGGGACTTTTAAGGAGCAAGGGAACAAGGTGGGGAATTGGGTGGCAGTTAAAATGGAAAGCCTTTCCATGTGCTGCCTTCAAAAAGTAGATGTGGCTTTTCCACATCAGGCACAGGCTAATTTGAGGTCCTTCACACTGACCTGTAGAACCATTATTGAATTTACCTTGGCGATGTAAATACCGGTGACAAGAAAAGCATGGAAACCTCTGAAGTTGGATGCTACTACTGATTAAAACACTTTGAGGTAAAGACTTTTCAGCAGCGTTATGATTTCTATGATCCAAGATTTCTTTCACTAAACTGTTTTCTAACCTCATGAAATGGCACTGTGTGGGAGTTAGACACTTCACATGCAATTCCAAAAGATGGCAACCTTAGGCTTCCAAACTGGGGCCTCTGCTGAACAGCTCTGCAGCTCTTGAACAGTTCACAGTGGTGAATGTTAGAAAATTATGGGTTCTCCCAGACTGAGCTTATTTTTATCCATCTATCCTATTTTCCATATTTTTCCACATTTGAAACTGAATTTATGTGACTTCAGTTAAAAAATGGGCAACTTCCCAAATGTATTTCTGTGCCTGAAGGAAGGGGAGGTTAGGAAACCTTAGATCTGTCTCTGGTTTCAGTCTGTGACTTCTGTTATCTACAGGAGTGAGGCTCTGCTATCAGTCTGTGCTGAAATGATGCTCCTATGGCACAGTAATAAAGCAGAGACAGTTCAGGAAAAGCGTGAGAAAGGAATTATTTAACTTGATGTACTGTAGTATTGCTCTTGTCTTACTGAATTATTAAGGCTTTGTACACACAGTCCACTAGTCTTGTCCATATCAATGTACTTTAAATGGTAACTGCTACCATTTTGAAACCCTGTATAACTCTGGGTAGATATAGTCTTTCACTTGATAAGGTACATAGATAACCTCTTCAAACTACGTTCACTCTCATGTCTTCAAAAATCCATCTTTTGCTTTGGTTAGTACTTATTTTCTGATTTTATCTTTGTGTCCAGTTCCTGGAGGTTTTTTTTGTGTGTGGTTTTGTTTTCACCATGAATTTCACTTGTGAGTAGGTAAGGACAGAAACTTCACAGACCATTTAATCAAAAAATGCAGTTATTTTAGAATTTTTTGTCAAATCATGTAGATTTGACTGAAGTTGCATTGACAAAACCAGAAATTTCTGATGCTAAAGTCTGAATTCTGTGTTTTTATAACAAATGCTGCTTTGTATTACAGGATCATTACTTGATGGTAAATCAAGCATCTTGCTTATTTTCTAAAAGTCATATTTGGAAACCATTAGCTTGGAAAATTCCATCTTGGCTTGGCTCAAAGCCAGATTTTGAAATCTCAGCTTTTGTGAAGCAGAAACGTCTTTCTCCAGGCAACCCTAGCAGCAGGGTCAAAGTCTGAGCCCCACTTTGTTTTATGCCAAAGCTTTTCACTTCTGCAGTGTTCATCTGCTTCTTCCCCTTCCCAGCCCAGAGATAAAAAATTGTATCTCATTTTGGTTGTGCCAGTTCCTTACGATTTCCCCTTCCTAACTTGTTCTGCATGGCTGTGGAGAGATAAGTACTGGCCTAGGCTATTACCATCTTTCCTTCGTGTAGGCAGCAAAACTGGGAGAGAATTTTGGATGTGTGGGTGTTGCTGCTTTATGCTTTTTTTAATGTGCAGAAACCTTGTGATTTTAGCCTATAACCTATAGGGATACTTTTCTTCCACAGTGTTGGTTGGTCAGTCTTTTTTAAACAACTCAATATTCTAACTGTTTGATATCACTTCTTGTTACTTTTGTCAGTTAGGTTTGTTGCCTGCATGGGTAAGATTTCAGACAGGGATCTTATCTCTATGCGGTTTATCCTGTGCTGCAATCCTCATTACTGTAGTGTCTGAGCATCTCAATGTTCAGTACATCTATCCTTGCCACCCCTGTGGAACAGAAAGCTGATTTTCTGTCTGTTTTTAACAAATGGGAAACAGTGGTCTGTAGAGGCTGAAAGGTAGATGAAATAGAGTGAAGAAATAGAAAACAGGCTCCTGTGCATAACTCTCAGGTGTTTGGCACCCTAATTACCTCTGTTAAACAGTTGGGGTGAGGGACGTTGCATATGGAGAAGGGTGATCCGCAAGAGTCAGCTTTCTCAGCAGGAACCACTCTGAGCCAATTAACAGGAACAGGGATGTCTCTGAAATCCTGCCTCCTTCTGCAGCTTTGGCATTTAGCTTTCTGTGGGCAATAGGCATCTCCTTCCCCTGGCACACCGCCTCTCCTGCTAGCGCATGCAAAGCTTGTGCTCTGAGCTCTGGTCAATGCTTTTATCTTTCTATGTCTTTTATTAAAAAAAAAAACAGCAAAAAACAAACACCAAAAACACCAAACCCGTGGTGGTTGCCCTCCTCCTCACAGCCCACATCTGTGTATCAGTAGTTTAAGCATTAACCCGAGAAGTTTATGAAGGCTTGCTGCTCACTTGGGCACGCTGAAGTCGCACCTCCCAGGCCCTGGGGGGTGCCCAGCTGAGCAGGCTGCCCAGGAGGCTGGAGCTGGGGAGGGAGCAGTGCTGCCAAGGCTCTGTGAGTAGGCTGGGAGGAATGTGGGAGTCCTGGGGCTGGGAGGAGAATGTCTCCTGGCCTGGCTTGCCTGGCTTTCCCGGCAGGGAGGGGTAACTTCTGACTCTGCTCCCAGCTTCTAGACTTGTTTGTGCATTTGAAACGCAACTCCAAAACTAGTCCAAGTGGTGCAATCTGCATTTTTGTCATTCAGGTGACAGCCCTAACTACTCAGGGGTAAACGTACCCTCCTCCATGTCTTCCGTTCCCCTTCCCCTGCTCAGTCTACCTTCCAGCCTGATATTTAAGCACGTTTTTGAAGCAAGAGATGAGAAGAGGCAGGAGAGGAAACTCCTCTTGCTGAAAAGACTTTAACCCAGGTGTCTCCTGTTTTTTTCAGTGAGTGCTCTAACCAGAAGGATGCTGTGTGAAAATGAACACTTGCAACAATTTCTTTTTCCCTGACTGTGTTTTGAAATAAAATGTTCACCTTTTCATTTTGTGAAGTACTCTGGGCTCCCGCTTTAGGCTGGGTATGTTCTGAGTACAGGCATTGGGCTCCCTGGGGGCCAGCGTGACACCTGGGGGGGTTGGGTCTTCAACTAGAGTAGGCAAGCGACACAACTACCAAGATGCTTCATCCTCTGCTTGCACAGAAACAGAATTTTTAGAAAATTTTCAAGTTTAAGTGCCCCTTGGAGTAGGCACTTGCAGCTGCCCGGTTTATGGTTTCGGGATTGTTACACAATTATGTAGGTGTTTAGGTTCTCTGTTGAATGTAGCCTTAAGTACTGAGTAGGGCCCCATGTTAGTGCTCTTGTTCCTTTTCCTGTCTCTTTGCCTGTTCTATTTCCAAATCTGTAAAAAAAAAAAAGATACAATATAGTTACTAATCATAACTTCTGTAATACTTCACCTGATAATCATGTCTCTAATATTGTTTATCCTTATAACCACTTCTTTCAATCATCCAGCCTGTTTTAAATCTGTATAACTTCTTTCTACAGAAGATAATTAGATTTAATTTTAAGCATAGGGGTTTTTTATCAAGTACTGTCATTATTGAACCTACTGCTTTTCATTCAAAGATCACAATTTAATAGATGGCTCATACATTTTACAAAAATTTGTATTTAAGTGAACACTGTATTTCCTTTCATTTTTTACTGTATCCCCTTACCTCTGTACTTTTCTATGGAGGATGCTGGACCAGTTCCATCTGTAATGTATTACTTCTTGCTCCATCAAATTAATTTATAGTACAGGTTCAGTGAAACAGTGTCACAGTTTCAAGGGAGATTGTAGATGTGCCTCTGCTGGCAGAATTTTATCTATAAATCTAGATACAAAACCTCTCAGAAAACATTGTCTGTTACTGGACCAATGTCAACCTAATAGTGTACTCTTTTATTTCATGCTGATTACAGTGGTCTCTGTTCAGAGAAAATACACTTCCTTGTTCCAGTACCTTTTTTCCCTAAAAATCTCATGAACCAAAAATCAACATGGCAAAATATTAATTTCTACTTTTTTATTTGGCAAAAATAAAACTAGCGAATGATTTGTCATCCAAGGGCTGGACAAAATTTGAAAATTGCTTAAGATTTTCCCCTGCAGAAACTTAATTTTCTCGATTATTATCAGCATTTCTGCTGCATGCATAGCCCCTTTCAAACTTCACTGGGGATAGTTTCCATGGGAACCAGAGAATGAGAACTGATGAGTCTTGAAACAGTCAAATAATAATCTTGCTTTTTACCAGTGGGCAAAGATTTACTTCTCCAGTGTTTAATGGAAGGCACTAGAGCTTATTATGTTTTGAAGGAGAGGGAAAAAAAAGGTATCTGCAAGGAGGCCAAGTCTGCTTTGTATACCTGTAGGGTTCATACTAGCTGTATTAAAAGGGAAAAATGCTGCATTTTCCTGTGGTTGTAGACTTCCTGAATGATAGAAAGGGAAACTCTGTTAAATCTAAATGCTTGTAGTCCAGGGAAGATGAAGAGGGGGCAGTGATCACGAGGCGGTGAGTTGATCATGTGTGCCAAAGGTACGGAGCCACCTTGTGAATGCAACATTTTAGAGACTAATGAATAACACTGCAGAAAATGGTCCTGGGGACAGCTTTGCAGGTCCTAGCAATGATTTGTGTCCAGAACTGAACTATCCCGTTTTTTTGTACAATGTTGAGTACATCTTACCATGACTATTAGCTACAATGTGGGTTGTTTATTGTGGTTCCATGGGAGGGAGCAGACTCCCTCAACAGTGACATTAAGTAATGAATAAAGTCACGCTGAAATCCAATGAGATGCTCTGCTAAGCTGGCCATTATTTGGTTGCCATAGTCATAGTCATTGGGATTATTTGCAGGAAATATTGAGAAGAGATGGGAACATTGTGTTTCACTCTGTAGAGAAAAAATATGGAAAGGATAGAGAAATGTTAGACCTTTTTTAGATCTGTGATATCTGTTAGGAAAGATGACCTGCAAAAGAAGAAGAAAGCAGGTTCCACAATTCTTGCAGCTAAGTTCCAGTTCTCTGTAAATGCTGATGGATAGAAAAGACCAGAAATGTATTCATTACAGACAATTAAAATTGACCAATACTTTGTAGTTTTAATGTATCACAATTAAAATTTGAATTACAGGAGATTAAATGGCAAGGTATGTTTTTTAAAAAAATATTTTATCATATGTTTTATCTTAAACTCATTTTTATATTCTTTACAATCTGATTTTGCAGTGGGTTTGAGCATAAGTATTTAATATACACCTTTGTGTAATTATTTTAATCTTTATGTCACAAATATAAAGAGAAAAAAATGCATGCATAAAGCATTATTACAGTGTTTGGAAATACTTTTTTTTTCCCCTCAATTAGTTGAAATAATGGATCCTGAGGGATAATAGCTATTGTTATTTCTGCATTGTATAATATATCAAACATAGATATGAGTAATGATTTAATCCAGTGATTAAATTAAGAAATCCCATTTATGTCTCTTGCCAGTAACTAGTATGTTATAAACACTGAAGGCGATCACTGTATTTAAAAATGAGGACTCAAATTTTAAAATATTTTTTCTCAGCTTGTGGATGAAGCTAAAAAAAATGAGATGCTTGCATTAAAAAAACTGTGAAAAGGATTTTTCTACATTAAAGAAGTCGTTTTGTGGGCTTATGAGGTAAAACCCCAGTTGTATTGCTAACAATATCAAAGAATACCTAATACAAGAGGAGGACAGGTATCAGGTGAAGTGCACTTAAGGAATGTGGGGTTAGCAAACTGTTACGGCCTGTCTTGGAGTCACGTTATTGGGGCACCCTTAGCCATGTACAAAGAGACCCTGCAAGCAAGAGGTGTGCAGTTTAAATGGGTAAGGTAGTGCTCATTTTGTTCCTGAATTCTAATATCAGATTTCCTACTGTATGTTTTAAAATGTCTTCATATTAAATTACTGCTCTGTACAGGTCTGGTGATCAAAAGTAAACACAAGTGAAGAATATTTCCATGTTTTTAATGCCTAGAAGAGTTTATTCACTTCTTACCGTTTGACTGAGACAAGAGTTTACCCAGCTCTTAAATTTGCTACTAGCTTTATGCAGTATGTCACCTCGGTTCCAGGAGTGAAGGACATCACCAAAATTCTTCGCTCCTGTGACCAGCTGACCTAACTGACGTTAGCTGGGAAAGAGGCTGCTCCTTCTCTTTCCTACAGTCTGTAAAACAGGCTCATTGTGGATGTGGAGTATTACAAGCTACCAAATGCTAATAATACTGCTGGGCTGCTTAACACTGTGTTCCCTACTGTTCTCTAAGCTAGATCCCTAATTGCTGACCGCAGACGCTAGGCAAGATGACTGTTAAAGGGGAAACTGAAGGCTTACTGCTGATGAATCTCAAGCACTTATCCTTTTGGCAAAAAAGGCATCAGGGCTGCTTATCTTGAAGGTCTGGGTGGTGCAGTGAGAGAGAATGTAATGATAATCATATAAGAGCAGCAGAAATGGTGGTGGTTCCTAAACATCTGATAGGAGACAGTGGAACAAAGGGCAGGGCTGTTACAACTGCCATTTAATCACAGTGTGCCCAAATCAAACATTATCGTTTCCTGGGAGATCGAACAATGCTGAGTGCTTATTAATCACGAGAGCAGCTCTCTGCTGTTCTCACAAGTCCTCCAAAACCTGTCTAACTCAAGTGGGCGAGGATCAGCCCACCCATCACAAACTGGTGCGGCTTTATCCTACATACTGTATATTATCAAAAATGTTATGTCTGCTCTGAACAAAATGTCCAAGTGTGATAAATGTGGGCAATGCTCCAAGAAAGTGGGCTTGTCTTCATATGAAAACTGTACTTAAAATCAAACTTTTAAGTTGGTTAATTCATTTTAATTAGACTAATCTACAGACCTGCATGAGACAGTCATTTTTTTGTAAATGTTGCTGTCATGCTCACTGAAATAAATGTTTTGTGCAGATTAGTGTGCTGCTAACTAAATTGGTCTGCAGTCACGTTAAATTTACACTGACTTTCTCCAGTAGCTATGGTTATATGCTGTGGTCTTCTTTACACTGGACCCTTAGTTCCCACTGTTCCATTCTACAAATGTAGGTGCTTTAGGAAAGCTTTCACTAAAGCAGCAGGCATCTTTTTCCCCCCAAAGAAAGCCTATGTTTCTACTAGGTTAGAGGACTTGTATAGCCCTGGCTGTTGAATGTACAGCCACACTCTTCTCAAACTGCATGTGGTAGGCTCCACTGCTGGAATTTATCTTAGTTTGATACTGTACAAGTCAAGAGTTAACGATACAGCTCTTTATTGCTTGAAAATCTTGGTCAAACAATGTTAATAGAAAATTCACTCTTTTGTAAAGTGTACTATTCGAGTGGAAGGCAAAACTATCAGATGCACATTGTTTTTCTTGCCCATCTAAGGAAGGAATGTTTTCTCAGTAAAACTTCTGTTTGAAAAAATACAAGCATCAACTAATTTAGAATTACTAAGAATCTGTTTACTGTGTACTTATTCTCTGGTATCACGCTTGCTTGTTGGTCATCTTTATTTCATTGTTTTCCTATTTGACCTTCATTATGAGGTGAAATCTTCAAGGAGCTCTTAAAATGTAAACTAGCTTAGAAAAGGCACTGTTCAGAATGTTGCAAGAGTGGTTTAAAAGAAGCTTGTTACATGTCTAATATCAGTATGCTGGGGCCAGTTTTTATCTGCAAGAATAGCAGTAGTCATTTCAAAATTAAAAAAAAAAAATTAAAAGGAAGAGTGTGATTCCCAGTGAAGGGTAGAAGCATGAAAGCAGAATTATTTTAATGACCCAGCCAGACAGGTCTGCCAGCAGAGTCTTGCATACTTGTTTATGTAGTCTTGTGTAAATAAGCAATTAAAATATTATTGGTTTAAAGGAGGCAATGTATGTTTTATGTTGTCTTTTCCAATTATGCATGCAAATACATTTTACCTTACAGAAACCTTTGAGGCAATTATTTGAGAATTTGGCAAGAAGTAATTTAATGACCTCTAAGTAGTCCTTCAAACAAGAAGTCTCTATTTCTGGAAGTTGTTAAATCTATGAGATGTAAATCTAAAAGCGTAAGCGAGTGAGGTTAGGTAAGAAGGGAAAAGAGTAGACTTAGTGCTGAAATAGCTTGACTTCAACTTTTACAATGGTGGTAAGCAGCTCAAGAATTAAAAACCATCTGTCATTATTCCAGATACTGCTTGAACGGCTACATACCTTTTTTGTATCTTAGGTAGATATTACAATGTGTATGACATAGCCCAGGATTATTTTTACTACATAAATGTCACAGCACTCTCCAAACTAGCCAGCTGCAACAAGGTCTTTTACCATCATATACCAACATAGCCTTCATGTCCATCCCTCTGCTGCCTTCTCCAAGTCTCTCCTCATCCAGGACACCATTCTCTCTTACCAGAACCAGCCACAGCTGCACCTTATCCACATCAGCCAACTCACCGCCCCTGAAGCCAGCCCACAGCTGTATATTATCAATGCTAATTAACCCAGCTTCATTCCTCTACACATAAGCATCATGCTGTTTGTATCTCAAAAAAATGCGAGGTCCTTCCTTTACCATACTGCTTTTTGAGGTAAACTTACTGGTCTCTTTTTTTTAAGGAAAGAAAGGACTGCTAGTCCAAAAGATCCTAGAGCAAGTGGCAAGGTATTTTATTCAGGACCAAAAGGAGCACTCCAGAAACAACTGCGATTCAGTATGTTGGAAGCATAACCTTCCCCAGAACTGATCTGTTCCTGATTTCACTGAAATTGAAGGCTGTCTTCTGTTCAGATTTTGTAGCAGAGGAGTTAAGCTCGCAGGAACTCAGCAGGTGCCCTGGTGGCGATAGGCTAGTTAAGCTGTTGCAGAGTGACTCAAGCAATGCTGACTTAGGCTAAAAGAGGATCTAGTCCGGTAAGTGGGGTCACATTTTTGCACTTGGTAACATGGATGCGACTTATGCAGCAGTCTGCCAGGGATTTATACTGTGCACTTTTTCAAGGGACAAAATGTTCCCACAATGTATTGGGTTTGCGTGGCAAGGTTTTGGTGGGGTGGGGGTGTATGTGGGGGTGGGCTTCAGGGGTGCCTTCTGTGAGAAGCTGCTAGAAGCTTCCCCTAAGTCTGATAGAGCCAATGCCAGCCGGCTCCAAGATGGACCTGCTGCTGGCCAAAGCTGACCCCATTAGCAACAGTGCTTGCACCTCTGTGATAACATATTTAAGAAAGAGGGAAAACCCCTGTCTAATAGAAACTGCAGCCAGGAAAAGGAGTGACAATATGCGAGAGAAACAGCTCTGCAGACACCAAGGCCAGAGAATGAAGAGGGGCAGGAGGTGCTCCAGGTGTCGGAGCAGAGATTCCCCTGCAGCCCCTGGTGAAGCCCAAGGTGAAGCAGGCTGTGCCCCCTCAGCCCAGGGAGGTTTATGGTGGAGCAGATCTCCTCCTGCAGCCCGGGGAGTTCCATGGTGGAGCAGATCTCCTCCTGCAGCCTGTGGAGGACCCCATGCCGGAGCAGGCTGATGCCCCAAGGAGGCTGTGACCCCATGGGAAGCCCATGCTGGAGCTGTAGCAGGCTCCTGGCAGGACCTGTGATCCTGTGGAGAGAGGAGCCCGTGCTGGATCGGGTTTGCTGGCAGGACTTGTGACCCCATGGGGGACCCATGCTGGAGCAGCCTGTTCCTGCAGGACTGCACCCCGTGGAAGGGACCCATGCTGGAACAGTTCATGAAGAACTGTAACCCGTGGGAAGGACTTATGTAGAAGTTTGTGAAGGGACAGTCTCCCATGGGAAGGACCACACACAGGGGCAGAGTGTGAGGAGTGCTCCCCCTGAGGAGGAAGGAGCAGCAGAGACAATGTGTAATGAACTGACCGCAACCCCCATTCCCCATCTCTTTGTGCTGCTCAGAGGGAGGAGGTGGAGAATTCAGCAGTAAAGTTAAGCCTGTGAAGAAAGGAGGGGTGAGGGAAGGTGTTTTAAGACTTGGGTTTTATTTTCCTCATTATCATACTTTGATTTGATTGGTAATAAACTAAACTAATTTCACCAAGTTGAGTCTGTTTTGCTCCTGATGACAATTGGTGAGTGATCTCTCCCTGCCCTTATCTCAACCCACGAGCCTTTCGTTGTATTTTCTCTCCCTTGTCCAGCTGAGGAGGGGAGTGATAGAGTGGCTGTGGTGGGCAACTGGTGTCCAGCCAGGGTCAACCCACCACACACAAGCAATGTTATGTGAGCTCTAGGAAGACTGAGTCCATGACTGTTTTGGGAGACTTGTACCACTGTGTCAGGTCTTCCTGACCTCTCAAAACAAAGGCCTCAGGGAAAAATGCTCTGCTTGCTTCCCCTCCTTGTCTGCTTGTCCCACAGTGGCCCTGTATACCTAACCCTTGTTTGCGTGCATGAGTAAAGAGAAGAGAACAATACTGAGGGCTCTGCTCCCCTTGTGCGGGCAAGCAAAGCTATAGGCTCTGTTGCCAAGGGCACAGAGATGACCTCCTCCTTGTTTTCCCTGTATAAATAGGGCATCCCAATGTGGGAGGTGCAGAAGCTTTCCTCATGCTGCTCTCTGCTCTGTCAACATGTAGAGCAAGACCACTGCACATGTGGCGGGATAAGATTATGCAACGGGAGGTGCTGAGTAGATAGCTTTCCCCTGTGGGTTTACTATGAGCTGTGATTAGCTCAACTAAGAAGTAGCGAGGGGAAAAAAGAGAGTTCCTACACCTACATAGTGTGAAGGTTATATCTTTCGGTTTTTTGTTGATGGCTTTTTCCCACTATACTGCAGCTATCTACATGGGCACAGCCCTCCAGCAGAACTCCTGACTTTGGTCTATATCCTTTTCCATTTGGTAAGTTTGAAAAAAGTTAAAAATTCTCATAGGGGTCTGGTCTTCACTGAATTTTTTTGTAGAGGCTTGGTTAAACAAAGAAAGCATGTAAAAGTTAGCACCATCTCTGTAATTTTCTACTGCCTGCTGTTGGTTAAATATACAAAATCAGCTTTCAAAGTGTACACAGAAGTAAATATGGCTTAACCCAATATTTTTTAAGTCTTCTGCTTTTTTAGAAAATACTAGCTTCCATCACCTTGTTACCTCATACACTTAATTTTGCACAGGTTTGAAGTAACAGAATTGATTACACCTAAATAAGATATGTAAAATAAATAAATAATACAAAATTAATTCCCTTCTCCAAAAGCAACACAGAGCAAGAAGTAGTGCATGAGATGTGAACAGCTTTCTAATTAATGTGAATCTCTACTTTTAGAACATTTTAAGGCAGCATAGTCTGCAACAATTACTCTTACTTTAATCTCTGTTTTGTGATGTTATGGTCTGCTCTCAGAAGGCCGAAAGTTAAACAAAGACTTTCTTAATCATGCCCAAGATTAGCACACTAATTAAAAAAAAATTAGGTTTCCTCTGGGGCATTTATTTTTCTT
Source organism: Falco punctatus (assembly GCF_963210335.1). Lineage (NCBI taxonomy): Eukaryota > Metazoa > Chordata > Aves > Falconiformes > Falconidae > Falco > Falco punctatus. The sequence goes on from NC_137583.1 coordinate 77,471,767, forward strand.
CTCTAATTTTGAGCCTTCCATGAAGAACACGGGCTGTTCTGTATGTGTTGTCTTTAAAATGTCTTGTGTTACAGATGAATCAGTTAGTGAAGAATTCATGACTCATTCCTACAAAAAAATTTCTTGAACTTCCCCACCTATGTGGCCTGAGGATCATACTCCTACTGACTTATCTCCTAGTGAACTTCCTCATTTCTTCAGTAAGAAGTTCTGAATCTTTTTGATATTGCATCCATGAGGACCTTGTTATTGACCTATCGCTGAAATGGAAGGCACGATCAAACCCAGAATTTCTAGCGTTACGGTCTCTGACTACAGGTATGTCTGGTATGTATCATGGGTAATCATATATTCTGTGGTACAAAGTATTACAGGTAGTTTTAGCCTAAGAAATAGTGTGTATCTCAGTAATGGTATTAATTGCAGGTCGTTGGGTATTTCATTTCAAGTTTATGCTTTTCAAGCTCAATAGAAATGAAATGGAGAAGGCAAAAAGTTAAACAACGCTACGTGATCAGTAATTTCCATTCAGTGCTGAACCAAATGTTTTACATCTACCAGGACTGTTTAAGGGGGAAGGCGAGAGAGTGAGTGGAAGTAGGCAGAAGGTTGATCTTCTCAAAGTGCAATGTAGCAGAAGTCATTCCTTGTGATAAGATGGTCTGATAAAGCCAAGTTTTTAGTGAAAGAAGGCAGAAAAACAGAAAGGCCTCAGTCCTGAGACTCTGAATCCCTGAAATGCCTGCTCACATTGTTTGCCGGACTGCAGCCTACAAGGCAGAAAGGATAACTGCCATGTATAAATGTGGAAACCAGTATAAGCTTGTTTTTGCTCAAACTAAGCAATTTTTCTAAAACATATCTGCAAGAACAGACCCATAAAATTAAGGGAAGGGAGGGGGAGGGGAAGGGGGATTACTTGCACTTAGAGATCCTGAAGTGACTTGTACAGCCTGTCTTTTAATTATAATAGGTTTTTATCTTCTTGCTTCATAGTAACATGAGATGCACGCTGTCCTTTGAAGGATGCTTTACTTACCCTTTTGTACCACTACTGAACCCCAGTTTTACTCTGCATATTAGAAGAAATGTCCAAGTTGTAATATACCATTTGTATTTCCCTAAAATACCTTCTCCTTCTTCTGCTTTGCCCTCCCCGCCCCGCCCCCCCCCCCCCCCCCCCCCCGCAACTATTCAACATTCTTTCCCCATTTTTTTTCTATTGCCAACAGATAGTTCTGCTGGCTATTTAGTGAGTTCACTATTATAGCAGTGCTGAATGAAAGCTTCAGAAAATCTATTTAGAAGAAAAATAGGAAGTGTTTGGGGCATTTAAGAGCAATATGAAATGCTCTGGGCAACATTCAGAAAGCCTGCCTAAGAATAAGTAATTCAGCCTTATGTGTGTATTGTCCATATTTCTACCTTTCCAATATAGGTTCAAAGTCCTAAATGCAGCTTTCAAACAATCCAGTGCTCTCTGCAGTTTGGGAGGTTTACAGACATTGCCTTTTCTAGCACTTAGGATGGTTCAATATAGTCAGAAAGACTTTCCTCATTCTGTTTCCCAGTTCACAATGTTACTGAATATCCCATAATTTTTAAACATAATGAATTCAAGGAAGCTGTAGAATAATTTGATGACTTAATAGTCTTCATCCTAATAACAACCAGAATTTGATGGCTTGGTACAATGTAAATTTACAGTAGTTAAGACAGCAGAATTTAATTCAGTGTTTTCTCTTTGCAATGGAAAATATTTTTTCCATGATTTTTTTTCTGGTAAGTTGTCTCCATTGTCCTTTAAACTTGAAACAGTTAATACACTAGGCCAACCTGGTGTGCCCTGTGTTCTGACACTTAGATGACTTTTATGTTGAGAAGTCATGAGGGGATCCTTGTTAACAAATAATCCATCCATGATAATGCCACCATCTGCTGTCTGGGTGGGAGGGAGAGCAATGAAAACCAGAAAAAGCAAAATCTCAAACTCCCTTACTTGGTGCACGCTCCCTCCAGCAATCCACAAATCTTACTCAGGCATCTGGCAGGGACTTGGCAGCTTTGCAGTTGTGGGAAGTGAAAAATGATCAGAGTTAAACTTATGCTTAGTATTCTGTTATTTTTTTACAAAGATAGTAAAATAGTAATGTGGTACCCATTTGCAGGCATGCGTCTATGTATAGCTTTAGATGGCCCCTCCAAAGCACTTGGAAACTGCTTAGAACATCATGTATGGGCAAACTGTAGTGCTAATGAATTTAGGTTTGATCTAAACTCCCACTCTTTCAGCTGTTTCTGAAGACTTGGTGCACTGTGTTCTTTTTTCTTCTCTGAATGGCACTGTGCATTACTAGTAGTAGCACCATGAGTTACTACTACCACATACTGTATTAAATATCCATGTACTTTTTCCTTACAGTGAAATAATGGAAAGATTTCTTTACCTGATGGGATTGGTCTCCTCATTGTCTGTATTTGCTGTTGTAGAGCAGTTGTTCAAAGCTGATTGAGTAGGCTCTCCAATACAAGAGACTAGGAAAATGCTCTTTTCTCCTCCCTCTCTCCCACCCATTGCCTGTTGTTTCTGGGGGTTTGCCCTCAGTCAGTGCTCTGTGCAATCTGGGAGGAGCACTGCCATGCAAGCTCATCATTCCCTCATTGCTCTGCCTGAGCCGCTTCCTTCCTTTTTCTTTTTAAACACTTCTTTCCCTGTTCCAGTTATGAGACAAGCCGGAGCTCCCATAATACAAAGCAAACCCATTTACCTACAGCTGGGATTTTTTGGGACTGATTAGATGGTATCTCCACCATACAACCTACCCCAACTGGAGCCGGTGATTTCATGCCTGATGCAAAGGGAAGACACTGGAGAAAATATTTGTGTTCTATACAGAGCTTCTGTACAGATATAAATATATGAAACTTCATTCTTTCTTTTTATTGGAATCTACATAATATCAAGACACTTACTAGCTAGTACATGATGCATTCCAATATTTTATTGTTCATGTGCCATTGCTTGCTAGCCTAGTTTTCATCATCATAGTCAAGGCATTAGTGTAACTCTTGAAGCTGCCTCTATAGAGGCATAGACACATGCAGCTACCTTACCTTCTTTTGTTTCAGTCATTTTATTCCCTATCTGAAAATTCCACTACATCCAAAACAGATAAATATAAAGGGTCAGGTTCTTCAGCTCATCATGCACTCCTTACAACTTCCCTCTTCTCAGATCTGACAGGTTGTTGGCAGTTTTGTACCCATCTGTATTTCCCTTCTGCCTCCACCTCCTCACCGTCTATTCCTAAACACTGGTTTCTCTTTCACGCGGCACAGCATGAAACTAATGCAGACTGCTGGGTTGTAGGTCTTAACTAGCTTAGACCCCTGTAATGTCACTTTCCTTCCTTCACCCTTCAGTCCGGCCTTCCGTCCCCCACTTCCTTACAGCCATTTTTCTTAGATGAAAAGATAGTGCTTGGAAGAGAGGTTGGTCATTTTTAAGAGGTGTATTACAAAGAGTAATGCCAACAGGAGACAGAAGAAAAAATAGTTTTATGACCTCATTATAAAGAATTTTACCATAACTGTTGAATTTATGCAAAGCCCTTGGTAAAACAGTTAAAGTTCTCCATCCTATTTGTTCTTGGTCCTGCATCCCCTTCTGTTAATTTTGGCATGTTTGCTTCTATTAGGCTGTCCAGCAGCCCGCTTGCAGTACCTGCTTTTGCTACCCAGACAATAGCACGAACAAATATTCAGGTGCAAGCCCTACTATCAGCTTATTTACTAAGTGCTCTTGTTATTGTGCTGAAGTGTGCATGAATGAATGAACGTGGTCACCCTTAACAGGGGGCACGTGAACAATCATTGGCCCTCTCAGACCTGAGTGCCATTCATCAGAGGCATCTTGGAGCTCTTCAGTCTCTGTCAATTCACTGCAAGGTTACAAATGGCCAGATCAGACATACCTTGTTTGGTGAAAATGGATGGGCAGGTTGTGTGTAAATATACCTTTCCTTGGTAGCAAGTGTCCTGTTTGCCTCTGATTTAGAAAGAAACTTCTCCTCCTGGAGAACCAAGGATCTGTTGCCTAAACCATTGTGCAGGCCTATTCCAACACTTGCTGGTACACGGTACAGCTTCTCAAGTTCTTCTAGAGATGGGTCACTTCCCTTCTGAGAGAACGTGCACCTACTTTGTTATTACCAGAAATATGTATTGCGTCAGAGTAATTGCAACGTAACACAGCTTTCCAGAATGCAACCCTTTTGGTGACGGACAGGAAGTGGAGCTTCTAAATAATGGCAGTTTTCATTTTCCAGCAATCTTGTGTGGACTTAGCCACTGACTTAACAGTGAAATGACAAGAGGTTCCCCTTGTCTAACGATGCACCTTTTCATTTGTACTTACAGAGCTAATGGAATGTAACATTTCAGAGCAACAAAGAAACTCGGTATTTTTTTTCCACTCCAAATTGTTTCTCAGAAAGACATTGAAAGACATCTGCCACCAGTGAGCCACTGCCCCTCACATCCGACAGGGAGAGCCAAAGGGCTTCTCTCCGTGGACCTTGTACTAAACGCGTTCGGTGGGTTCTTTTTATATTACACACTTGAAAGTTTAATATTAGACCTGTTATTCAGCATGTAGAGTTGTGATCTTTCTTTTCTCTGTTTTCCTGGTGGCTCGATGGTTTTGCTTGTTCAAAGCTGGCTACCTTCTAGCAGCTATTCATGGGTATGTTTGTCTTGGGCAATGGCCTAGATCCTTCAAAAGCTTCTCTCTTCTGCATCATGCAACTACTTGCTCTGCTTTATGCAAATATTTGTGTAATCCTATTCCTCTGTAATTCCATACTGATTAATGTGAGTGTTCCTTCCCTTTCTTAAAGATGTCATTGTAAATTTGTGGACTTTGATTCCTTTAATTCTTATATTTTGTGTTTCAACATGATGGTAGTGCTCTCATTTTTCTTCTTAATGGTGTGATGAAGCAGTCACCTTATTTCTCTTTCTCTTGCCATAGGTGCTATATTGTTAGCACAGGACTCTTATTTATAGACACCTCTAACTGGTAACTTGTATTTCTGCAGTGACAGCGGCACAGTGATAAGTTTTCTATGCTTTGGCAAAGAGCACGGCTTTTCCAAACCAACTGAATATTTTTAGCTGGCCTATGTTCATCATCTGATGCCATATAGAACATAGTAATTAGGTATTTAATGCTCTTATGCACTAAATTAAAGTTACTATCAATTCTAGCTTTAAAAGAGAATTTTCAGAGGGTGTATTAGCAAGACAGTACCTGTTAGGTAGGGGGGAAATGTAATATAAGTATGTGGCAAGTAACCAAGGTATGGGAAACTATGTTTGGTTCTGCATTCTGTAAGTGACAGATGACTTGGTTTTGAGCTAAACAGCTGTTCTCTCATTTGTATTTAATCAAATTACTACTTTTTTTTTTTACTTTTTTTTTTTTAAAGGAAGAAGTAGAAACAAATTTCACTAATGCAACTGTAACCAGTCTGCATTCACGTTAACAGGAGGGCTTGGGACACTCCTAGGATGGGAGCTCAAGCAGAGGTATATGCATCAGCTTCAGGGTGTGGAAATCCAGACACAGTTTTCCCACTTGCCAATAAATTGCACACTGCAAGGCAGCAGTAGTGTGCTGTATTTTGTGAAGTCCAGCCTCTGTTTCCTTCTCCGAGAAGTCTGTTGCTGTTTTCAGAATGCAAGTATAGGCTCTGAAGTGCCACTGAATTCAAATAGTCAGTCAGTTGGAGAGGGTGAAAGCTGAACTTGCTGTCTTCTCTTCTTCATGGCACAAGACATTATTGGACTTGGCAAGGTAATTATTACTGAACTTAGCAAACAGATTTGCTTGTGTGTTATATACTGACAGTATCAAGTACACTTGTAAACTCTTGAGCATCAAGTATACCTCTCCCTCTTCTCCCAGTTTTCCTCCAGCTCACTAAGTGTTTTTTAAGAATAATAATGGATATTAACTGGACAAGAAATACTCTAGATGATGCTTTTGCACAGACCAGCAAACCCCATTATATTCTGTATTCTATATTCTGACTGTTAAGAAATAATTTCTTTTCAATAGAAAATTAATTTTGTTATTTATAAGAAAGTATTTCCATTAAGAAATCATATTAATTAATAAATTATTATGAGAATCCCAACTATCTCTTATTTCTTCTTTTCTGGTTTGGAATGGTTTAATTAGTAACATTTCAAAGTCTGAATCTTTCTCATTGATGTTGGAAAAGAGAGTTTTCTCTACCGTGTATTTACCAATGATACTTATCTGATGAATTAAGGTCTGTGACAGGTACCATTCACCTTTGAGTATCTTACTCATTTTGTCGACTAATCTGTTTTCTGGAATGTTTCCCAATAATTTCCCCACCTGAATAGCTGAGCATGAAATATGAGTTTTGCCAGGGTTTGATTCTTAGTGAATTCCTAACAGACCTAACATTTAGTCTTTTCCTTTCCTGAGATCATGTATTTTCTGCAACTAGCTGGCATCATTCTAGCTAGGCTGCGCAACTAATAATTGTCTGTGTTCTGCTTAAATTCAGAGTTCAGTGGTGAGGGCCCATGAGAGAAAGCCGGGTGAAATACAGCTCTTTTGACCATTCTTAAGATTTCTAGCTTTTAATGTAAGCAAACCCACTATGTCAATGTAAGTAGTTGTATGCAGTGTCTAACTCCTGTCTTTCCCTTTTGAAAATTCTATTTTATTGTAGCCATAATTGTGCATTTCTTGAGCAGAATGTTTAAGAATGGATGTGAGTCTTCTCACTGTAACTGAGAAAAGGCTCTTAGTAATCTGAGTTTAGGCCTTCATAATGCTAGTACTTGCCTTTCTGATAAACTACCAGAACATGCAGTTTTGTTGTCGTTAACAGAGATTTTCTTCAGATCTTTCAGGACGGTTCTTTTTTTGATGCTATTCTTGAGCTTTCAAGTAGTTTGACATGTTCTGTGTAAAAACAGCAGAATCTTCTGAAGTTGCCAAATTAGTGACACTAATGAGCTCCCATTTTAAACTATTAATGGCTTCCTATATGAAAGAATTATACTCGCTGCAATTACAGATTACTAACATTTGAAACTAAGGGTTATCAACTCATTATTACAGCTGTTTGCTGTTTATTTTAGTCTCCTGCTACTCTGGTACAGGGGAACCCTAACTTGAACATTCTTTATCTTCCAAGATGTATGTATCTTGTTCAGATAAGATATTTTTCTTTAAATTGGATTATGTAATAAGAATTCATGGCTGAGTGTGAAAAAATAGAACTCAATTCTGTTTATGCTGTGGTATGTATAAAGAAGAAAAACCTCCTTCCCACCAGTGGTTTGGCAGGATAGCAGATACAGTCTTTCTTAGCCAAAGGTCAGAATAGGTAAATAGATTCCATTTGTACATGTACATAGAGATATTATCTTGCAAGACTTGAAAGACACTGACAGGAGACAGATGATGGAATGACTTTCTTCTTTTGCCTGTGCCATGTGGAAAAAATTGCACTGCTGCTGTGCTGCTCAAATAAATTGCTATCTCAAAACCTGAGCGGCTTAGAATCATAGAACGGTTTGGGTTGGAAGGGACCTTAAAGACCATCTAGTTCCAAACCCCCCTGCCAAGGGCAGGGACACCTTCCACCAGACCAGGATGCTCAAAGCCCCATCCAGCCTGGCCTTGGACACTGCCAGGGATGGGGCATCCACAGCTTCTCGGGGCAACCTGTTCCAGTGTTTCACCAGCCTCACAGTGAAGAATTTCTTCCTAATACCTAATCTAAATCTTTCAGTTTAAGCACAGAAGTGACTCAAAACAACCCATCAGTGACATCCAAACAGTCATGTTTGTAAGTAAATATAATCCACGCATCCAGAATAAACAGAAAATCAATTACTTTCAGTGCTGGAGGACTGCATCAAAACAGCATTTAAAGTGATGCTGTCAGGTTAAAAATCTTGGGTTTCTCTCCCTGTCATATAAGTAACTTCAGAATAAGTTGAATAGAGTTGCTAGTCCAGTGCAAGTAAAATGACACTCCTACTCTATCATATGTAATTATTAAGCTGAACAGATTTAAAATTCCCATTGGTTGGGAAGCAGAGTAATTCTGTAACTTCAGTGAAGTTACTCTTAATTTATACTAACATAGTAAGGAAGCCCTTGGTCTCTTATCTTCCCTAAAGTATGCTGTGCAGCATTTTAATGTTGCTCAGGAATTAACAGAAATGTCAATCATGCTTTAGCAAGGCCTAAAAATACTTTCTAGTCAAATGGATTGTCGCAGAAATACTGAAAATGTAAAAGGACACACAATTCTGATATTTATAGTTAGCTGCATGGCCATACTCATACATGAAGAATCTGTCTTGAAAAGTGACATACCAATCAAAACAAAATACAGTTAATTATCCTAGAGACTATAATAATATTCTTTAACATAGACACTGTGTAAATAAGGACGTAGATCAAAATTTTTTTTTGTGACTAGTAAGTTTGAATATCTTAGATGTCAGTGACCAAAGCTGAACCTTCTAAATAAGGTTAAAACTGTCTGATCAAGCAGCCAAAACTGCCAGTAGTTTCTAGAAATCTTGGCTGCTCTGAACCTGAGGTGGTATCAAAGGAATATGAAACTACCTAAAATAGTTTCACATTAGATCTTGTGTCAAAGCTGGGTATTGTCTGCTTTAATGGCTATGCTGTCTACTTACAACACATTTAAGGAGAACAAAAATGTCATTGTGGAAAGCTTAAGATTTCTTGTGTGCTGCTTCTATCAGCATCAGTGAGTGGTCTCGTTTTCTTACTTTCTACCAAAGTATAATATAGATATAGTTTGTACTATTCTGCCATGAGGTAATACAATTGTTTTCTTGGGTACATTGTTTAAAATAAATTATACAGGTCAGCAGTGGCCATTTTGTTTGCAAAACTTCTGTTAGAAAAAGAATTTAATAATATTTATGGCTCTGGTTATGTAGATATGGTAGTGAATAGTTTCCTAATGATCTTTTAATAATTAGATGTGAATTAATCTCTTTAAAATTGCTTCAGTTGTTTAATGGTTGCTTGTGTCCCTTTTTCATGTTTGTATGTGAATTATAGAACTCTTCCAGAAACACATCTGGTACATGCTAAGCTCTTCATCCACTCTGCATGCTTCGCCTAAATTCACAAAGGAAATAAAATGTTTAAATTTCTGCTTCATGTCTCTATTCTTCTTCAATGACACTTGAAGTTCTGTTAATGTATTTTTATCTTCAAAAGTCAAGCAGCTCTCTTAAGTGTTCTTACAGCTTCCTATCTACAAAATCATACTGATAGAAAGGCACTGCCAGAGAGGTTAGGTCTCAGATCTGGTGCATTATCTGATGTTTAGAATTTAATAGGGAATATCCTGGTTAGTTGCAGTATTTTTAGTCCTTGTGCAGGGAATCACCTGTAGGACTTCTCATCGCAAGCAGCTGTGAAAGAGTTGTTCCCTCATTCTTCTGCTTTGGGATATGGTCTCGGAAGGGGAGCGTTCTGTAACTGCTTTTGAAGCTCAGGTGCTGCCTATATCCTTGCTCATTCCATACCTCATGTGATGGCGTTTTCTCCCGGCTGGCTAGCCTGCTTTGGCACGGCAGTGCTCAGCAGCCCGCAGGGCAACCAGTAGCCCGAGGGAGGCCACGGCAGCACCAGCTGGTTGCTGGCAGTGGGAAAACCACTATTGAAATGTCCTTGTTCCTGGCCTCTTGCGTGTATATTTATTAACATGCTGTTTTCCAAGATTTGGTGTTTGCCTGTCAATAATAACGCACTGGGTATTTTAAACTTCATTGAGGTAAGCGTTTCAAGCTGCATATCCTTGGTGCAAATTAGATTAACTAGAGATTGACACCTGTGAACACTTGTAGTAGTACACAGTACCCATGCTTGTCTCATTAAAACTAATGAATTAAGTTTGTGAACCTATATACCTAATGTCCTTATTTTCAGTGACTGCTGTCTTGGTTTTGTATGCATAATAATTAATTTTCAGACTTGCAGCGCACATCCCCAGGCCATTTTCTGGATATTTATGCAATTAGTTTAAATGAACTTTGCTTAGGAGTTGCCATGTGATTAACAGTCATTACCTTCCCAGATTGCCAGTTTTACAAATTACCTAGAGATTTCACGTTCCGCAATTAATTTTTCTTATTCACTGCGTAAAGCCAAAGCATTTTTGTGGTGAACTCGCCCAGCTATCGGACCAGAAAGGCGCGCTGGCTGCGGCTGTACCCTAAGGGCAATCCGCTCTCATCCTCCGGCCCTGCCAGCAGCTGCCGGGGCGAGCCACGGCCGCGGAGCTGCCCCGCGGCTCGTCGTGGTCCGTCACCGGCGCGCTGCCCGCCCGGGGGGGGGGGGCGGGGTACGCGGCTGAACAGCGGGGGGGGTGCGGGCCGGCTCCCGCTCCGCAGCCGGCTCTCGGCGCGCCCGGCGGGTTGCCCGCGGCGGGGAGAAGCGGGGCTGCCGGCGGCGGGCCCGGGCCCCGGCCCCCTTCCGCGCGGGGGCGGGCGCGCTGCCCTCCTCGGAAACGGGCCGGCGCCGAACCGGCCCGGTCCTCGGGGGCCGGGCTGGCAACGAGCGTTCCCGCGGGGAGGGGGGTGAGGGAAGGGGGCGGCCGGCGGGGCGCGGCGCCGGCGCGGCGGCGGAACCGGCGCGGGCGAGCCCGGGCGCGGAGGCGGCGTGGCCGCGGCTGGCCCCGGCCTCCGCCGCTCGGCGGTAACCGCCCGCGGCCGGACTGCAGCGGGAGCGCGGCACGCCGCTTCCCCCGCCCCCCCGGCGGAGCGAACCACTGCGGCTCGCCGAGGAGGTGAGGCACCTGTCACCCGCCGGTGGCGGCGGCGGGCGGCCCCGCAGGGGGTGGTGGCGGCGGCTGGGGGCGCGTCCCGCGGCGGGGGCGCGGCGGCCGCGCCGTGGCGGAGGGGCGGGCGGCGGGCGGGAGCACGGATGCGGCGGGGCGCGGCGGTTCTCCTCCCCCGCGCTGCCGCCGCGGGTGTGCGCGCGGAGCCGTGTCGGTGCCCCAGCCGCCGCCGCCGCCTGCAATGGCGTTGAGGCGCCGCGGCGGTTGCTGCCTCCTGTCAGGCGGGCGGCGGCAGCGGCCGTTCTCCACAGAGGCGCGGAGCCGCCGCGGGCCGGAGGAGGAGCGCGGGCAGCGCTGAGGCGGGAGGCCGGGGGAAGCCCGCCGCGCCTCTCGGCTGGGTAAGGCGGCGTGCGCGCTCGGTGGGAGAGGCGCCGAGCTCCGCGGGGGAGCAGCAGCCCTGTCACCGGGCTTTTGTTTCCCGGGCCTGGCCGCGCGGGCGCGGCGGGCGGCTGCCCGGGCTTTGCCCCGCCGCAAGGTGCCGCCGCCCGGGGCCCCGCTTCTTCAGCCCGCCGGCGCGCGCGCGGCCGCCCGAGGAGCAGCCGCCGCAGGGGCTCCGGCGCTGCCCGTGCGGGTGAAGTTTATCGCCTTCTGCGGGAGCGGCGGGTCTCCCCGGGAGCCGCTGCCGCTGTGGCCTTTTCGGTGGCCCGTGGCGCTCGGCGCCCCCTGCGCGGGGGGGGGGGGGGGCGGCGGGCTTCCCCGCGGTGCTGCGGGCACCGCGTGTGGCGGCGGCCCCGGCGCGGCGGGGCGCGAGCTGGCGGAGCGGGGACGGGCGGGAAGGGAGGGGGCTCTGGCCCTCGGTGGACCCCGTGCTGCCCGCCGGGGGCGGCCGGGGGGCTCCACCGCTCCGGCACGGCGGCCCCTGCGAGCCCCGCGCGCCGGGCGTGGGAGCGGATCCAGCTCCCGGCTCCGTTTCTGCAGCTCCTCCTTAGCACCTGGGAGAGCCTGGAGGTGTCTAAAACCGCTGCCCATGGCAAGGGGCAACTTTCTCTGTCTGGGTTTCACTTTCTTCGCCGTGTCAGCTGAGGATGTTAACTTCGGGTGCAGTTCTTCTGATTTCCTCGAGCTGCTTTTTAATTTGGCTTTCTGAGTGTATTATGTTTGATGGTATTTCTGCCATTATGCCTCTCTGAGAGAGCAGGGGTTGTCTTGCAATGCTTCAGGGAAGCAGAACCATCATGTTTGTTTGCATGGGTTACTTTGTAGTTAGATGTAAGTAACTCGGAGGTTTGATTTTGGGGATTTTTTTAAAATTATATTTTTTAGAAAAGCTCAGTAGCGCAGAAGTAGTGTTTTTTTTTCATGTCCCATTGCCTTTCCTTTGCCTGCATGTTTGTGGCATGATACAGTACTTTGTGAGCATTAAGATGCAATAATCCTTTCTTTTATGATCGAATGATATTAAAGATCTCAAATTATGCAATGATTGATTTGAGAAAGTTTGTAATGAAGCATTTGTATGTGTCTGTGCAATATTAAGTTGTGGGTTTTAGGCTGTTTTTTGTTAACACATCAAATAATGGTAAATGCAGATTGTGGCTTAGATTTAAAGAACTACAAGTGCCTGACATGATTCAGAAAACCCTCCTTTCTATTGCAGGTTAAATCAGCCGTTGTTCTTGTGAGTCCTCGTTTGTGCTGCTTTGTCAGAATTGACCGCGTGTGTCGAGGTATTTGCCTCCAGATCTTCTGTCAGGTATGGGCCTGCTGAAGGGTAGTGCCCCCTGAGAAAAACGCTCCTCACGCAGAATCTCAGCTGTGACAGACTGCTGAGGTTGGTACTGCAGAAACTATGTAAGCTGGTTTTGCGCTCCTGGAGTAAACATGATGAAAACGGAGTCTTCAGGTGAAAGATCAACCCTCCGAAGTGCCTCTCCTCACAGGAATGCTTACAGAACTGAGTTCCAGGCACTGAAAAGCACCTTTGACAAACCGAAATCAGATGGAGACCAAAAAGCGAAAGAGGAAGGAGAGGCCTCGCAGAGCAGGGGAAGGAAATATGGCTCAAATGTCAATAGGATTAAGAATTTATTTATGCAGATGGGCATGGAGCCCACTGAAAGTGCTGGAGTTACCCCTAAAACCAGGGGGAAGGGTGGCCCTCCATCACCTCAAAGACGTATTAGGCCCAAAGAATTTGTAGAAAAAGCAGATGGTTCAATTGTAAAACTTGAATCGTCAGTCTCAGAAAGGATTAGTAGATTTGATACTATTCATGATGGTCCTTCCTATTCCAAGTTTTCTGAAACTCGGAAGATGTTTGAGCGAAACGCTCATGAAACTGGATATTCCAATCGCTATTCCCCAAAGAAAGAGAAAGTCGTTTCCAATGAGCTTCCGGATGAGTGGTGCAGCTCTAAGTCTCACAGAGGCAGTACCGATTCACTGGACAGTCTTAGCCCCAGGACAGAGACTGTCTCTCCAACTGTGAGTCAGCTCAGTGCAGTTTTTGAAAACACTGACTCACACAATGTAATTGTCGCAGAAAAGTCAGAAAACGCTGAAGAGTACTCTGTAACTGGTCACTATCCGCTAAACCTCTTGTCTACTGTTGCAAATATCTCCTCCCCAGCTGCAAACCTTGAGGGTTTCAGTCCTTTAAAAGAGGCCGGCACCTGGTCTCCCCCGGCCAAACAGAGTACAGGCGTGATGCCTGTTGAGAACTCTCAGCAGAATAGCACGTCTTCAACACCAAGACACAAGGTGTCCACAGGCACTTCGGCAGGTTCAAAAACAACTGAAGAAAAGAAGAGTACAGAGGCGAGTGCTGATTCTCTTGAGGGCTCTGCAGCAAGTCAACAGGATTTGGTCAGCGTGCTTGACAGTGAAAGATCTGTGGACAGCTGTGCTAGGAGTAAGTCAAAAACAGAGACAGAAGTTTTGTTGCAACAAAAGGAACAGTCGGAACATGCAGAGTGTATCTTTGATAGACCCGAAGCTGCAGAATTACCAAGAAATGTAGCTTCGGGTGGTGATTTTGCCACAGATGCTGTTTCAGATGCTACTGAGTCCCACTATGATGAGGCAGGTGAAAAAGAAGTGCATGAAGATGTGAATAGTTTTCAGAGTTCCCATGTGTACATGCAGTCTGACTACAATGTGTATCGGGTACGATCAAGATATAATTCTGACTGGGGAGAGACAGGTACAGAACAGGATGATCAGGATGACAGTGATGAAAATAACTGTTATGAACCTGATATGGAATATTCTGAAATTAATGGATTGCCAGATGAAGATGAAATCCCAGCCAACAGAAAAATACAGTTTAGCCGTGCTCCCATTAAGGTAAAGTTTCCTACATTCTTTTCCTGCAGTTTGGTTCATTTTCAAATACAACTTCATATTTGAAGTTGATTTTGACAGCTGATCTCAGCTCTGAAAAGATTGCAGAGGATCTTTGGATACACATTTTTATTACAGTCAACCGGTGAGTGTAATCTTAAATGAAGTAAGGAAGCTGAGCTCTGATGAGCTTGTGTCATTTTCTAGACTACTTGATGACTGACTAAACCAGCATAAATTGAGAATGACAGCTGGGTTTGTGAAATCTGAGAATTTTAATATACATATTTTGATATATATGACTGAACTATAATCACACAGTGAAATGTGGAAGTGGGTATTTGGTGGCCTTGGTGCTGCTTGTTCGGGTGGGTTTTTTTCATTTGAAATCACAGCTTCTTTAGATTGAGTGGCTTTTCAGCTCTCATCAGATGTTCTTTAAAGTCCTTGTCTTTAAACACTGTGTCATGAAGTACAATGTGATTCTGTCTCACTAGTAGAGGACTGTTAATATTCTGCATCTGAATTACTATCATCTTCTCTGGTAACATTGTCACTTTTAAAAAACTTGAATACGTTAATATATATATATCTAGTGTATCTCAGTGCTACGGAAAGGCAGAAGTTAGTTGATTGAAATATCTAATGAGGAGTGGGTTTCTTGCAGAATTTTTTTTGCTTTGTTTCTAAGTACCTTGAAATTACAACTAAGAATGTTGTTTCAAGTATTTTCAGTTCAGGAAGGAATAACTAGTTGTGTTTTGTTGTACTGGCTTTTCTCTGCTGAGTCTCAGGGTTAAATATATATGTATCTTACTTCCAAGTTGTTTTTAGTGCACGTGGTTGCAAATGGACAATTCAAAAACATCATCATTTTTCCAGAAATGGCTCTTGAAACAGCCATCTATCATGCAATACTTGAAATCTAAACAATTTAAAATTAAAAATATATAATTGAAATAGACTGTATTTTCATTATGTGAGTTTAGCAATGAAAATTACTAAAACAACAGAAGTTTTACTATCAAATTTGAAGTCATGTGTTAGAAAGTCTGCATTTACACCACCTATGGTTCAAGTTAGGTTAAGATGTATACTTGTATTAGGAATTTTTCATATGAATTAAGTAGTCAGGTTTTCACATCTGTTTTGGGGGGTGGAGGGAGGAGAACAGCCTTGTGTTCTTTATGCTTTGAAAATGCCATTTCTTTACACTGAAACAAAATACTCCAAGCCAAGGTAATAGATTTCTTTGTTTTGTTTTGTTAGTATTTTATTCAGGCTTGCATCATGGACCAAAAATTCTAACAGTGTTTGTACTCCCTCTAAATTAGTCCTGTAATTAAACTCACTGGTTTTCTTCATTTTTTTTTGGAGATAAAGCAGAGAAAACTTTTATTACAAAGGTTTATGAAAGTTGTTTCCCCCACCACCTTCCTCCTCATGCTATACCAACAGGCAAGATGATGTTCTGTCTTCTGAAATATCTACCAATTACATGCAGGTTTGTTTTATCATATTTGCTATGGTCCCAATAGATAAGAATCCAGAAAGTGACTCCACTGATTTTATTCTTGAGATGGCTTGATTTTTCTGTTCTTTCTGTTTTGAAAGAGCGAACAGTGACATTCTTACTTCAGCATACTGCTGTTGTCTGATTCATGCTGTCATGCCAAGTGTATGAGTATTTTTTCAATTATTTAGTTTAAAAAATTTATTTTCTTCTCAAGCTTTTCATGCTATGTTCATTTCAGATTACATGCTATCAAGTAATAATAACAGTCCATCAGGAAAATGCTCTAAAAGTCATTTGTGTAAATAATAGAGTACATTTGTCATGGCTTTAAGCGTAAAGCACTCTTAACAAGCTTATCCAAAATAAAAGAACCTTTGCTTTAATTATTTTAGCATCTTTATTGTAGATAGGAAGAATACAGTAAAAGCTGCATTGTGAGAGAACAATGTAGGAGGGATTGGGAGGTTTGGGAGATCCCCTGATTATTGTCCCGGGTGCCTCCAGTGCATACAATCTCTTAGTCATGTGGGGAAACAGAAGTGAGACCACGTGGAAGGCTTCCATTAGGATGAAGAAGTGCAGCGAAAGTTGTGGAAAATTAAAAGCTGCTTCTCGAGCCTTCTTCCCTTTTCTCCGCAGTGCTCTGTAATTCCCCTCAGCAGTGTTAAGCAGCATAAGCCCGGGCAGGCTGCCAGTGGCATCAGGTCACTGCCCGGCCATGCTGCCACGGGCAGGAACCTGGGAGGAGCGGCTGGAGAATCCCCTGTGGGTCCTCAGTGGCTCGCGAATCTGGGCTCCTGTGCTGCCTCTCTGACAGTGCTGCCAATTCAGCATGCTGCTAGGAGGTTGTGAGCTGGCTCTGGCAAGTGGTTTCTGCCCAGCAGATAGGTATCCAGGAGCAGTGCAGAGGGCAAGGGGGACTTGGGTTCTGTCCCCTCACACAGTGCTAGCAGATGAACTTTGCTGATTGTTCCCTGTACCCATCCATTATGTGGGAATGATGCTTGCTAGCTGAATGAACAACTATTTTAAGAATTTTTCTGTTCTGGGCGATCTTGTGTGTTAGTGGGCATAACTGATTTCATTAATACTTTCCTGAATGTCATCTCATGCATAATGTCGCTGAGAGAGAGGAACATATAAAGCAATGTAGGTGTATTTTCTGAACTGTTGGAAACTGATTTGTCTATTAAAATCAAGTAATTTGTACTTAACTATTCTGTTAGATAGTAGTGTGAAAAGTCCAACCCAAACTCCAGATGTTTATTGCTGATTTCACAGTACCATACCTCCACTCTCCTCTACAGGTGAGCTCTGAAATAATTACCAAAATTGGCATTTGAAAGTGTAACCTGTGAAATGGATGGGTAGTTACTGCCATGAAGTTGTTACTTGAAGGTCTCAACAGGTTTAGGTAAACATCTTGGAACTATTTTTCCAAGAGCTTTTTTCAGGTAGATGTGTAAGAAGTAAATGAGTGCAGAGACTGAATAACAAAGGTTATTTTGCTTACCACCAAGGGGAATCCTTTCTGTCTCTTTAGGGGAAATGCAGTGGAGGATGCGAAGTAATGAAGTATAGGCAGAAGGATGAATAAATAAAACTGTATTCATCAAACTGATAAAGATTGAATTCTGCTCATCTCCCAAGCAGGAAGAAGACCCAGTTAGTGAGAAACTTCCTATAAAGGGAAAGACCCAAGTCAATGGATGCAGGAAATTCCACTCTGTTACAGTCTGTAATTTCGCTATCACAAATCCCATGTTCCATGGGCCATTTACTCTGCTCTAGGATTATGGGATATGTTTGCTGATCCTGTCTCTGTTGGAAGTCCTTTTAGGAACAGGTGACTGCCCAGGGGCCATTGCAGGCTTGGAGTGTTTCTGGGTATTTGGAGGGTGGCATCGCTGGTGTGAGCAGTTATGCATGTCTGTGGGAGCTTAAGTTAGCTTGGCATCATTCAATAAAAAATAGCCTAAAAGAGCCCGAGAGCTGGTGCAGTTAGTGACAGTGGGCACGGGTGCATTGCTAAATAAGGGATGTGCATGTTGATATAGCAGTTGATAGGAGTGTTTATATAGCGATACACAGGCCTTTATCAGCAACACGGGCCTGTTCTTGTGTTTCTGCTCGGGGATAGAACTGAAACTCTCCAAGGCAAGCATAAGAGGTGAAAATATTAAGTAAATATGATGAGGAAAAAAAATACCCTGGTTTTTCTAGGGGTACTTTTATATTGAAAAAGCAGAAAATCTGTGATTTATTGGCTTTTTGTTGAGTTTTGCAGGTTTTTCTCAGAGTTGGGTTATATGCTGCTTTCTAAACGCTGTGGCCTAATTGGACAAAGTTAGCAGCAACTGGTGTCTCCTGGTGTTCTCAGCCTTCTGCTCCGCCGACTTGGCCCTAACTGGTGAAGGAGTTAGAGAAGGTTGGGTAGGAAGTGATCAGACTGTATGGTAGACAGCACATAACTTGTGGTGCAGTGAGGGGTGTTAGCCTAAGCTCCTGCTGCAGCTTTCAGGGTTCCATAAAGCTTCCAGGGATGCAGTGGTGGTAAAGGGATCTCTCTGTAGACCTTTCTGAGTTTTGGTGTGGGTGGGACAAAGGGTAAGAAGAATGGAAGGGATATAGCAAATGGCCCTTCTATGCTTTAGCTAATTCCATATGAAGGGATTATGATCACTAGTGCCTGCGCCTCGTATGTTCTTCCTCTCTTTTCATTGTGCAGCACAACTGAATCTTAGACCCACAATACTGCAGTTTCCCAGTTATTTTTTGTTCAAATGGTGTTCAGGAATTGGAATTTGTGCTTCTCTGCCCCGGCCCCCCCCTTTTTTTTTAAAGTGAGCCTTTGAAGAGGTTTTACAAGTGCTGTGACTGTAGTTTTATGTAAAATATAAATACTGTTTGTATTTAATGGTTGTTTTGAGATTTCTTAGGAACTATATGGTGATTTTTCTTACTAAAAATCAGTTCAAGGAGCAAATCTTTATTTTAGTTCAGTCACTAAAATGTATTTGGGAATGTAAATAGTGAAGAGAGAATCTGAAACTGACACTAATTACTGTGGAAATTTCTACTCTCTAAAATATTCTTTGGTAAGCATTAAAATAAAGTATTTTGTAACTATAGTTTATAAAAATGTGTAAAATAAAGTATGCTGGAAACATTTTCAAGTTTTAGTGTTGAACAAGGAACTTTTTCTTTGCCTGAATCAACGTTTAGTAGGCATTTACCTGTTGTTGTTAAAATGTTGATGAACTGTTTTGGATCATAGAAGTCATAAGTGAAGATTTCCCATCCAGAAGTACTCTACAGTCCCTGGCTCCAGAACTGCCACCACTGCTATTCACATTTTAGTTCAGAGAATACAGAGTTGGATTTAGATGACCTCCAGATCTCCCTTCCAACCTCATTGAGCCTATGATTCTGTAAACAAAGTAGTCCCAGTGGGTGTTAGGATACTTGTTGAAGGTAGATGTGGAAGACAGGACTTGCAGAAAAATCCTCAGGCTATATTAGATTTAAAATGATTATAGAATCTGAGAAATTCATCTACTTTTGAATGGATTGATTAAGAAACCTTACAGGTAAAGAAAGATGTATAGTTTCCTTCTGAAATCATGGAAAAAATGTTTTCCTCTCCTTAAATTTGGTACTCTAGCTCCTGTGTCTGTGCTTTTTTTTACAAAAGCATAGTGGTTTTGACTTAAGCATGAAACTAGGTATTAAGTAGGCTTAGGCTTTGTCGTCTGCAGTGTAGAATAAATCACTGAAATTTTATGCTGGTGTTTGAATTCTGTAAAATGGGAAGCAAGTTGATAATTAATTCCATTAATCTTGACTTGTGAAGTATATACCAAGCTATAGCTTGGGTAGCTTGAAATGCATGTATTCTGCTGCATAAAATGACCTTATACTTTTTTCCAGTATTGTGAAGTATGGGAAATTCTGCAGACTTAAGTAGTAATAAAATGTGTTGTACTACAAGGATTATGATGCTAACTTTGATTATTTGTGAAAGTTAATGATGTAAAACCAGTTCTTTGTTCTGCTGGTACGTTTCTGGGACCTGGTCTTTTATTTCAGTTACATTTGTTATTAAAGATCTTGTTATGAAAGACAGAACATTTTATATACATTTGTCAGGGAAAGGAGTGAAAAGTAAATGTTAGGGATTCAAAGACTGGATACTCTCAGATAAAGAAAAATAGTGAAGGAATAAAGCATTCCATAACAAGTTGCTGTTTTGATAATTAAAAGGTCAGTCTGTTCTACGTGGTTATCTTGTACCTGAAATGTATTACTGAGTTGGACTTGTATACTTTCATTTGATACTTTCATACACAGTAATTTTGGGTGCAGAAGGGTTTTCTTGTATTAAGTATACATGAAGTTATTGGAATACAGTAAATGGAATAAAGTTATTTGCCTGCCACACTATGCTGTGGAGACTTAACTCTTGTATAGGTCATAATTTCACTACTAATTCTAGGGGCCAGTTATTCCTGGATGCAATGCTCACACACAATTATTGAACTGAGAAGAAATAATGTTGCTTTAAACTGGGTTCTGTAAGCACTGAGGACATTCTAGAAGAGCTAGTTGTGGAAACTGAGTTTGGATTTAATAATTGGCATCAGAGGTTTACGCAGTTTAAATTGAAAGAGGTTTCCAGTTAAAATTTTTGAATTTCAAAAATGCAGACTGAGAAACTGTAAGGAAATGGTTTGATATTAGTTGAACCAAAGAGCAAAGGAAGTTAACGGTGGGGTTCTTGGAACCTCTTTGATTCAGAATTACAAAAAATTGTGTAGGACTCGCGTCCCAGGAAGAAGCAGAATGCACAAGTAGAATAATTGCTAATCAGAAGAAAAGCCAGCTGAAGAGAGTATCAGAAGCTAGCCAGGAACTTACAAGGAGTGGCAAAAGCGGTTGTTCAAAAAACAGACTGTCATAGAGTTCAGAAGTTTTAAGCATGAATAAGATGTTGCCAGAAGTCATGCTGAGTTTGACCTTGAAAAGGAAAATAATCCAAGTAGTCAAAAGCTGTTTAGCCGTTAAAAATGAAACAAGAAAGGAAGCTGGGCGTTATGCAGTGAGCATGGGATGATAGCTCTGCTCGTAGCCTCCAGTTTAGATTAATATTTTTGCGTTCATTTTTGGTGCGGTTGGTCATGTTGAACATGGAATTAGGCTTTAGAATGAAATAAATGTATGCGGGTGGAAACTCTTACAGTGGAATTTCTTACAGTGAAATGAAGATGAAACCTAGAAGATTCTAGTGGTCAGGTGAAAGAAGTTGTATTTTAGAAAGTCCTGTAGCAAACATTTCAAAACAAACAGAACACTATCAAAATAGAGATGGTCTTTAACTGCGGAAGAGCAAACGCAGTAGCTGTTGCTCAGAAAGTAGAGAAGAGGTGATTCTGGCAGCTTGGAAATTATTAATATATATTTTTTTTTTCCTGTAGCAAAGCAATACAAAAAGACTTCAAAAAGAATCAAAGGCAGAGAGACAAATGGAAAAGTGGAATACATGTAAATGGATTTATGAGAGGTAGCATATGTCAGATTAAATTAGCGTCTGCCTTTGATAAGATAGAAGACCTTGTTAAAAATTTCACAAGTTCTGCCTCAGAAAGTCAGAGCGTGCTAGTGACACTTGCTTTTGATGGAAAGTGGAGAAGCCTTATCATTGCATAGGATTACAGTAAAATACAGTTGTCTGGGAGGACTTGCGTAGTGGGAATAGGTTTATGAGCTAAGAAGTTTCATGGTATACTAGTCACTTATTTGTAGGGGACACCAGCAACAGAAAGCGCCACTCTGACTTGCTCGTACAGAATGACAGCAGTAACACGTGGTGCAATGCAGCTGTGAGGAAGGGAAATGGCATTCTAGATACACGAAGGAAAATATTTTGGTAGCGGTAGGGAATTGTGTGTGTCATTTTATAACTCTCTTAAGGAGACTTCATCTGGAACATGTCTGGTGCATTCTGCATTCTGCAGGAAGAGCTGCAGCAACTTGCCACTGCTGTCGTTTTCTTGGTTAATTCTATCATAAAACAGGGGGCTGAAGAAATTTATCTTGCTCAGTGAGGGACAACAAAGCCCGAAAAAACATATTTGCATTTCAGGTATATTCATAAAGAAAAACCACCTGAAGGCTAAGGAGCAGTGTTTCACTTTTAAGGTGGAATTGAGCATTTTCCAACTAAGATAAAAGAAATCTAACAGCAGGCACTCTTTTCTTGTGTTCCTAGTAGACTGCTGTATTGTCTATCAATGTCTATTAATTCTGTTCAGGGTTGGAATTTCCTTCAGCACTGTTGAACTTGCAGGCCACAAATAAAATATTAAATAGTACCTGACATTTCTGTAATTAAGTGGTACAAAGCAATAGCCGTTATTCTGTGGTGTCCTTTTTTATACAGAAAGTATTCTGATGAGAGCAGAAGCTAATTTTACTCACTAGGGTTGGTTCAAGAGACTTGTCAGATCACTCAGATATTTCCATATGATAAACTCAGTGGAAGGTGTGAATGCAGAATTTATCTCTGAGACTCGTTTGCCTTGCATTATTACACATGCAGCTGCACTTCTTAGTCTATGCACATCTGTAACTTTTTATGTTCCTCTCTGCAGTTTCCATCTGCCTTAGTATTCAGTGTAATCTCAAGGGCATAAAATGCTGGTTCATGTTGAAGGGGTGTCTTTTAATATTCAGACTACGCTGCATTTAGACCTAAGACCTTTTATTTGATAAAATACCCGTATTTCAAATTTACTATTCACATTATTTCTTTAAAAGAAATAAACTACAAAGGCTTTTAAAAGTCATGCTATCAACTGCTAATTCATCTACGTCATGGCCTTTATGATAAAAAAAAATCTAAGGGTTTATCTAGCTTGTAATTGTCTTTACAACTTTCTAGAGCTTGCAGTCATCTTTAAGATGGACTCTGACATATTTAGATTCTGTAGATTTGTAGGTTCTGACATATTTAAATATTTACCTGTTAGCTCTGCCTTCTTAGAAGCCCAAAGATACCTGTTCATTAATGTCGGCTTGTGCGGTTGTCCAGTAGATTTTTATTGTGCATGGTCTGCTTGAACAGAATACTCAAAATATTTTAATACTGTAGTTTTTTACAAGAGCTAGTCACAGAGTACTCATGAATGTAGACATTTAGAGCACTTTTACAAAGCTGGTAATTTTAGAAGTGTGGCAAAGTGCACTAATGTAAATGAGACTGTTTCACTATGGTGTTTGGGAGCATGACACTACTGGCCCATGTCGGTCTTTATTCCTCTTTGCCCAGCCTCCTCCGTTGAAGTAGTTGGTCAGTTTTATCTCCCCTCTATGGATCTGATAGGCTGACTAAAAACTGTCACCCTGGTGTTTTGCACACTTTTTTTGTGTTGATATTTGGGATGGGGTGGTGGTGGTGGTGTGGTGGTGTCTTTCCTTCCCCCTTTTCCCCCTTCTCTCTGTTTGGCCAGTAAAGCAATTTTAAACCTTAACAGCTGTAGATCCAGAATAACTGCTAAGACTTACTGTGGTTTACTATGAGTGCATGACATGGTCATTACCAGTAAGCCTTGACAATAAATAGGGGAAGTTATGCTTGACCAACCCCTTAACCTTCCACAGTGAAATGACTGGCTTGATATATGAGGGGAGACAATGGGTCTTGTCTACATTCACTTCAGTAAGGCTTTTGAAATTTTCATAGAGAAACTGATGAAATTGGGGCTGGATGAGCAGAGAGGGAGGTGGATTGAAAACTGGCTGAACAGACAAGTGGGCAGACAGGAATGTTGTGAAATTCAACAAGAAGTGCAGAGTCCTGCGCCTGGGGAGGAAAAGCCCTGTGCACCAGTATATGCTGGGAAGCAGCTTTGCAGAAGAGTACCCGGGGTCCTGAAGAACACCAAGCAGAACATGAGCCAGTGATGTGCCCTTGTAGCAAGGAATGCTAATGGTATCCTGATCTGCATTAGGAGGCAGGAGTGTTGCCAAGCCGGTTGAGGGAGGTGATTCTTCTGCTCTGCTCAGTGCTGATGAGGGCCGCCCCCTGGAGTTCTGGCTTCTGTTCCGGGCTCTCCAGTATAAGAGACTGGAGGGAGTCCAGTGAAGGCCCCTGAGGGTGATGACAGGTCTGCAGCATCTCTCCTATGAGGAAAGGCTGAGGGAGCTGGGACTGTTTAGTCTAGAGAAGAGAAGGCTCAGGCGCGATCTTGTTAATGTATAGAAATACCTGAAGGGAAGGTGCAAAGAAAATGGAGCCAGGCTCTCTCTGGTGGTGCCCAGTGACAGAACCAGAGTCAACGGGCACCAACTGAAATACAGGAGGTTCCCTCTGAACGTCAGGAAGCACTTTTTCCGTGTGAGAGTGACGGGGCAGGGGCATAGGTTGCCCAGAGGGATTTTGGAGACTGCATCCAAGGAGATATGCAAACGCCATCTGGACAAGGTCCTGAGCAACAAGTTCTAGGTGGCCCTGCTTGAGCAGTGGTGTTAGACCAGATGACGACCTCTGGAGGTCCCTTCCCACCTCAGGCATCCTGTGGTTCTGTGGCTTCATTTAAATCAGAAAAAAAAATATTTCCTGATAGTGAACATTCGCAAAGGAAGCAGCTAAATTGCATCCAAGGCAAATTATTTTAATTTTATTAATTTGTAAAATATACTAAGTGACCTCTCATTTATCATATTACAAGAGTGCATGGTTTTGCAAATTCAGAGGTGGTGCAGCAGCTCCAGTAGGTTCTCCCTGATTGTAATAGTTAATGTTGTTTAAATATATATGAGTATCTTAACAAGAGCTCATTCAATGCAGTTTGAATTTTTACCTGTAATTACAGATAGTTTAGTTTAAGGATTGATAGTAGCCTTCTAATCTTTCCTGTTAATGGGAACCTAAACCCACCACTGTCAATCAAAGTAGCTATCTAAGGATTTTAAGGGTTTTTCTGGACATAGTTTGTTGCATTATAGCATGAGCAGATTGACCTAATCGTAAAGTAACACTAACAACGCAAAAAAATGTTTTGGGAAATATTAATAGTTAATTTCTCCTCTTAATCATAAATATTTAAAAACAGCCTGTAAAACAACAACAGAAAACAACTCTTGAGGAGTGGTGTTCATTTGCAGCAGAGGCAAAGCCCACTAACATTTTGCATAGTAGTAGCAGAAATTTGTATGAATCTTTGTGGTTGTTGCTGTTTGGCGGCTGGGTAAGTCTTGGTTGGAATGAACGTGAGCTGAGCACTTGGTTGAGGCCGAATACACAAAGTTATGGTCATACTAGTAAATAATTCCACACTGTGCTGTACACCTTCAATGCAATCTTAAAATTATTCCTTTTGTAAAAGGCACCAAGCTGCTAACATTGGCCAGTTTATCTATGAAATCCTTCTGATAATAATGGAGAGAGGCATTTTGCTGTTTTCATAAAGCTCAGTATGGCTGAAGATGACCAACAGCGATTTATAAAACATGAGAGAGATTAGTGGGAAGTCTTCTTGAGTAGCACTTTGAATAAAGAGATTAAAACTGAAAGATAGTGAGTAGTATAAAGGAAATCATTCTCTCCTTCATCTTAGAAGTGGATCTGTTAAAGCAAGCCTCTTGTGTCCATATATGATTTACGTTACTTATTTTATTGTTCTAGTCCAGAGGGTCACTAGTGTCTCTAAGGCCTGGAGAACCGCTGTAGTTAATCCACGCCATTAAGAACTGCACATTTGTGAGCTCCAGAATAGCTGCATTTAGCTTCCAGCAGCACAGCAGTGAGAACCACGAGGGCTTGGCTGGGGTGGTTGCACGGTGGGTGTCTCCTACCCCAGCTGGGTGATGGGGTGGGTGCACAGGCCGAGTTGGAGCCTCATCAGCACCCAGCACCCTGCCCAGACTGGATCCTGCCCCAGTTTTTGTAAGCCAATGCAGCTGGTAGACAGTAGTGCTGCACTTCCAGCATTTAGGACTCAAAGAAGCTGTAGGGCACGTTTGTGGCCTTCTATTTTTAAGCTAACTACTTACCACAGCATCAGTAGTCACGCAGTATTGCATTATCCAACATATGCACTTGAACCCTTTCTTCACCATCTTGCCTTAATTGACTTCCTGATGTTATGTGAGCATTGTAGTTCGCCTCATAGATTTTTAATGTAAAAAAACCCCCGTGGTTTGGGGTTGTTGTCTTCCCCCTCACCTACCCCCCCACCCCCCCAGTTGATTCTGGACACTTCCCAGGCTGCAGTTAGTTTTGTTGACGTCCTTGGACATAATTTCCTTTTATATGCTCAGTTTTCTTGTTTGCTAGGGCTACATAATTGACATTCTGCATTACCTTAAAAGAAAAGCTTCTTTTTTAATTGTCAGTTTACGAATTTTTGTCAGTTTCACATGGAGCATATTCATGACTCAAAGACTGAAGAATTTACTGTGATGCTTTTTTTCCTGCTGAGTTTATTTTGTTACACCATTATATGTGGATTTTGTTTATTGTGATTTATCATTTGTAGTAAGTAAATAATATGTGAAATGCAGAGCTTCATATCCACAGAGG
The DNA here is from genome assembly GCF_963210335.1 of Falco punctatus. Taxonomy (NCBI): domain Eukaryota; kingdom Metazoa; phylum Chordata; class Aves; order Falconiformes; family Falconidae; genus Falco; species Falco punctatus. The sequence continues at coordinate 77,498,090 of NC_137583.1, forward strand.
CTCTGTAAATGCTGTTCATGCCCTGGTGGCTGTTGTTCTTGCCACAGGTCTTTCTATCTGTTACCACTCTTTGCTTTTGAGAGCTTGCTGCTTCATTGTGTGCAACAACAAAATTGATGTGTGCCATGTGTTCCATCACAGTTTTCCTTAAAACTGTGGCTGATACCTGAGAGGAGAGGAAGCATCTTCTCTGAGCCATGTTGCATGGGGTATCTGCTTCACCTGGCAAATTTACAGGCAGATCTGCTGCCACCCTTTTTTAGAAGATACACTTGTACATGTAGAGAAGTAAGAATTGAAAGAACAAGCTCATTTGTTTATGCAGCTACTTGGCTAATAAAATATTGTAGTGGTAATTCATGAAAAGGCTTTGAAAGAGAAATTTTTGTCTTAAAACCTCTGTAATTTATTCTTATTTGGTAACATAAAGCTCACAAGGGTGTGGGGCTTGCTTTAGCCGCAAGAATTTCTGCAGTGCAAGGTAAACCTGCCAGGAGGGTGCAGCAGAAATGTCTGTTAAGGGTAAGAATGGCATGGCTTCTCTCTGGTATAAGGTATTTTTTGTTCCTTTTAAACAAGAGTGGTACTATAGTCATGAAATACTAGATCAAATTCTTTGTCTTTTATTAGCACTGGAATTCCAAGATACAACATCATTTGGTGCCTTGCTGAATAATAGTTGTCTTTTAATGACTGGTTCGTATTACTTTGAAAATGAAGGTCAATATTGTATCTTTTGTCTCACTACCTGAAAAAAAACCCACCAGCAGTAGAAGAAAAGGAGGACTGTCCCTTCACCCCCTTTTCAGACCTCAGATTTGGTTAAGTTCCTACAGTGGAAAAAAAAAAGTAATTGTAGAACAAATTACATTTTAAATATCTCAGTTTGAATCAACTGCTTCTGCTAATATACTTATCCATATATTTTGTGCAGACATCACTGTTACCATCAGAAATAATGTATTTTTGGGACTCCCTGACATAGTGTGGCTCCTTGTCATGCTACTGTCATGAACTTGATCAGTAAATTAGCTTAGTAGTACTGATAGCAGATTTCCAAGAGTTGCATGACCAGCTCTGATGCAGTTCACTGAGCTTGCATGCAAGAATTCCTGATAGCACGTGATGAGGTATCAAACTGAACTATACTCTAGTATAGTATGCAAACTATACTGTGCAAGATTGGCAGATGACAGTGCTGGAAACCATCATTACAGCACCACTGAGTCACACGTCAGCTTCTGCACCATTTGGTTAGCACATAGGGAATAGAAAATAAGGTATCAGCATGCACTGATAATAGGGCAGCTGGACAGAAACGATGGTGGCAATGACCTGAAGAAGCACACAGATATTAATTTTTCTGCTCTTACGCCACGTTTGGCAGTACTGAATAGAGTGGGCATCAGGAGAGCTGCAAAACTGACAGGCAGCGCTTCCTTTTCTCATGGGTGTGTGGTAGCAAGTAAACTCAAAAGAAACAAATGTGAATGGAGAATTTTGGAACATACAAAACTTGAGAGTAGTGTAATATAGCAAAATAAGATGGCACAAAATGTTAAAAATCTTGTCAAATTTAGATGACTTAGGGGAATTTTTCTTAAAGAAGCATAATTATGACCGTTAAAAGCTGAGGGGGAGCCTCTACTTGAATTGCCAGTACGCTCGCCACCTGTGCTAAAAGCCTAGCTGTGAGATTGTAGGGTATTTTTTAGCTATGATCATAACGATATCCATGTCATGGAATAGAGTGCTTTCAGCTGGGTTTTTCTTGGTATTACCGCAGCTCTGTTGAAGTTTAATGTGTGTCTGTCTGCGGAACTGCTTCAGTGACTTAACAGTGTTTTACCTATTTTACAGTCTCACCTTACTGATGCAGTAATTTGTACTGCAAAGACACTTAGTTTCACATCATAGTTAAGGAAAAACGTATAGCTTCGTCTACAGTCTGCTGTAAGGGAAAGGTTCAACAACTAATCAGCTAAAGACAGCAAAACAAACAAACAAACAAAAGGGACACTACAGCAAACTATCCCTGATGAAAAAACAAAATCTGAAAATTGTGGGGAGGACTGGCCTTTACTTTTCGCTCTGTTTTCCCAAAGCAACCAGCCCTGGGAATTGCAATCTGTTGTGCAAGGAGCGTAAAACAGCATGCTGAACATGTAGTCCGCTGTCTAATTATAGTAAGTACTGGTGGGATGGTCCCTTCATCCAGTTACAAGCATTTTGTCAGATAACGTCTACTTCAGGTAGATCTTGTAATGAAACCATGAACTGATGCTTTGCTGGAAACAGTTTCAGTATCTGGTAGTATTCAAAGAAATGCAAAGCTACTTTGATAAGAAAGCAAAGTGCCTAACTTTCAGTACTTTTGATGTATAACTAAAAAAAATATATATCCTGCATTTTTGGGTGACTTGATAACAAATGGCATCAGCTTCATGAAAGGTAGTATAGTGCCTTCAGTTGAAAGCAGTTCTTGAGTTTAATTACTAGTTGATGAGTCTCCTTTGTGTGATCCCATCACAACTCTGTAAGCTAATCAAGGAGATGCTCAGAAAACCTTTGCTACTGCTTAATGGGATTTCTTACTTACTGATCTTTGAGTGCATGTACATCATCTTATGAAGGCTGGCAGCTTTTTCAAGTGTATTGTGAATCTGCAATCAAATTTTATAAAAAAACGTTGCCTTGTCCATGCAGTTAATAAAAGCTTGGAGAAAGGATAACCATCTTTGGAACAGGTGCTTAGGAAGGGGGCTTGGAACTCCAGTCTTCTAGGAGAGCATCTACTTAACATTACGCTGTAGCTTACAGTGTGTGTTCTTTCACTCTTTCTGTTGAAATGGGACCAAAAGAATGGTCTATACGGAAAGGATTTGCAAGTCCTAGCACTGGAAAGAACACCAGGGCAAATATGATTGTGTAGCTTAATATTTAGACCGTTCCCCTTCAGCACAGAGGGCAGCTTTGGGATCTGAGATGTGCTGAAAAACTCATTAAAATGAAATAGATAAGGAGCTATTAGAATTAAAAAGAGGTTCTTTGACTTAAAAGGAATTGAATGTTAACTCCCACATAGTGGGGAAGTGTTATAACCACTTGGCCTTTTATATCCAGTGCACTACTGTCATCTCGTCCTCTCCTGGACAGGCCTTCATGAAGAGAGTTAATTTTTTGCTGTTTTTTTTTATCAAACGTGACAGTCCCTGCCTTCAGGAGACAGTTGTAAACTTTGATCCCTGAGTAAAGGGAGGCATCTGTTTGCAGCTCTTACTAGGGTTGTAGACTGGAAGAAGTAGTCAGATAGATTGCAGTACTTAATAGATCAATTCTTGACTCTAGACAGGGCCTTGGTCGATGATTGTGCTTGCTTTGTGGAGTACTACCCAAAACACAGCTTCATTTCCCTTTGGATTTTGTGGGAGTACTCAGCTCCAGACTTTTAATTTAGTCAGTACATAAATGTTGTGTTTTTCTTTGACTAACCAATAAGACCATAAATACTTTACTGGATTGTAGTCCCCAGTTAAGTGATAATAAATGGTATTTCTTTCTCAGACTAGACTCCTCTTCTGGATGCTTTTTGATCCTGTTTTCTTCAGTCACAGTATCAGTTAAAACCTGAATTTGTTTTTAGGTTCTCTCTCCCATTACGCTATTTGAAAGTGATGGCTGGGAGGTGACAAAGGCTAACATTTGGCTTCACTACTCTGAAGTAATTTGAATTTGGATCATTCCCCAAGGGGAAAAAAAGGATAAATAAAACATCGATGAATAAAGAAGCTAGAATAATTTTAAAACCAGAGTATGCTTTCTTATTCATGTCTTGAAGCTGCCCTGGTTTTGATACACAGTCAGGGCCTTATCGAGGTATTCACTTAGTGGCTAGAATGTCTCTTTGTCTGCATAATGAATATAAATAAGCCCAACAGATAATGTAGTAGGGAGAGAAACAGAAGATGATGAAATAATGCTCAGTTATGCAATTGGGATTAGTGGAAGAGAGAGGAGTAGAACTGAGACCTTCAAATTTTAATAGAAAATAAAAATTGTAAAATTGTAATAACTGCTTTTGGGGTATCTTGTGATAATGATGAATAGGTGACATAATATTACAGTTCAGAAGGAAAACATTTGTTGTTTATGATGTGTGCTCACTGACCTACAAGTAAATAAGGAACAGGTGAAATCTGGAGAAAGAGCCAGGAGCTGCAGTGTTGGAGCGCTTGCCTCTTGCCTGCACTGCTACTCAAATTTTGGTTTGAGAGAACTTCTGCACTGTCTTCAACATCTCCAAAACATACCTCATGCATTGTCATAGCTCTTTACTAACTGTGAAACCAGTTCTCAGAAATTATAAAAAGATGGGTAATATACTGTGGACAGAATCGTACCTCACATGGAACTCTGGCTGACAAGAGTGGGTTGGTTGTCAATGGTATCTTCAGCAGAACTGAAACTGAAATTAATATAGAGGAAGTAAAAGAAATGGCTTCAGCCAATGCTTTGAGTTCTTAGTGTTTTTATGATAGTCCTGACTTTCTTCTTTGTAACAGTCCAATGTGACTTGATACTTGTTTGAAAATATTATCTGTCATGGATGTAATTATATGCTTGGCCAATAGAAGCTGGTAACAATTTACAATTCCCAAAATCTGTACTCCTTTCCTTTGTATAATGGTATACAATGGCTATGTTTAGGGACCAAAAGAGATTTACTGGGGGGACGGGACATGGGACTGTCATGGGGAATATGTGTATATATTGCTGCAGGCAGCAATATAAATTAGGTGTACCTGAATTTAGATTAAACAAGATGGGTTGGTACAAAAAGCAGTCTAGTTGTAGCTGTTTCGTTCTCAATAAAAGACTAATTTACTTTGCAGTATAGTCATATACTTTGTCTTATTTTATGTGTTAGATGAAATAAGCCAAGCAAGTTCTCTTTACTGAGCCTGCCTGTCCAAACACTAATAGCTGATGGATGGGTGTTGAATTTTCTAACAAACAATTATATGGCCCTCACAACATGATATTGTGAACTCATTTGATGCTTTCACAGAATTCTATTTATGGTAATTCAAGGATGTAGTTTAGAAAGCTTCCAATTCGAAGACAAAATTCCTTTCATGATTGAATTGAGTATCTAGGATCCTGTAGGCAACTAAATAAACGTCTGTTCTCCATGTACCAGAAGATGCAGGCACAGACTTCTGGTAAGCTTTTTTTCAGGATTTGAAGAATGAGAGGTTTTTCTTTTGTAGTTGAAGGGGATGGCTGATTCATCTTTATGTCATTCCTAAGAGGCAGCTGTAGGTTGTTTTATGTCTTTTACAGATGTGGCCTTTTTTTCTTTTTCCTGTGGTGGTTTAAAACATGTTTACACAGCAAGTACAGTGACTTTTCCTGTGTCAACCTGTGACTGAAAAGTGCTGGGAAGCTTGATGCAGAGATGTTAAGCTAGCAAAACTATTGCAGCCCATGGAACTGCTCTCTAGACTCCCAATTTTTTAAGTACCTTACAGGCTAATAAGACCTAGGGGGGAGGTTGTGCTACAATGCCACAGACTTTGATTTGGGGTTTTTGTTTCTATTTTGCTAAATTGTGGGCAGATGTAGAAGGACAGTAGCTTCCTGTTGTGAGACACCTCCCCCCAGTGCAATAAATTCTCCTTAGCCAAGCTAAAAGTTTGTGGTTTCGTGGTGGTTGGTGGTTGTTTTTTTTTTCTCTCTGTGGATATCTTAAGGAAATATATTCCTTATTGTGTTCTTTGAGTAATTTTTGGAGTCATTATGTAACGTGGAGGACTTTGTGTTTAAATCTGCACAAGATATTTTTGCCGTTACGTGGGGTTATCTTGCTGCTGTATCAAACTTTTCTCTGGTACTGCAAATTAAGAAATTAGTACATAAGAAGCATGCAACAGCATATGAGAATTTTGTGTGATTTAGGACTATTTGCACGGAGCGCAAAGCTGTGCAAAGGTATTTCAGTTTATATTCTTACAGAAGTTCCCTGAATTTTTGCAGTAGATGATGGTGTTTCTAGTTGAGAAGCAGCTTACAGGATTGAGCTCTGAGAAGTATTTCAGATATTAAGAGCTGGTCTTTTCAAAAGCTTTCAGAAATGCTATTTGGAGCACTGAAAAAGAAAACTAACATAGTTTCCCACAGTATAGAGTAACAAAAGCAAATCCATTGCATATAATATGCCATGGTGATGTACTTAAATATAATGAGCTACCCAATTTAGGCCCTGGCACAAAGACAGACTTTGACCCTCACGTGCCCGCAGTGTTGTGGCCCTGGGCCCTGGTTGCATGTCAGAGGTTCTGCCCCATCTGGGAAACAGCAGATGCTTGGCCACAACTCATCACATTTTCCAGAATCCCCTCTCCCAGCACTGTGGAAGAATAGTCTCCTCTCCCTCTGCTACCAGTGGCGGCAGACTGGGAGGAACTTTCCTGTTTTGCATACAAAACCATCTTTTTTTCCAGACTGCGTGTGTGTGTGTCTTCAGTTAAAAACCTAGTCAACAAACTTACATTGTGTTTTGCCGTGAATTCAAATTGTAGTCTGGATTGATATTGCAAATTGATATATGTTGTGCAATTTGTGCAGGAGGAAAAAGCAAACAACACCTAGAAGGCCCTGTAACACCTAGAAGGCACTGTCTAAGGGCCAGCTATTTTTATTTCTCTGTTATGTTTTAATTTGCTCTAAATGGTGGGTTTCTTTGTGGCTTGAGCACTCGCACCTTCTATTTCGCACAATTTATTTGCTGAATCATGGCATCCAAATAAAAAATTGCAAATGTCAAGTACTGTATTTAGTGATACTTAAGTCTGCACATATGAATTATATATGAATAAGCAGAATGTTTTGATGGATTGTTATCTAACTGTATTTCTAGAGATTGCATCACGTAAAGCTCTAAAACCTGGACAAAACCTCATCAGGCTTCAGAAGTTCAGTTTTGTTGAGCTCACCTATTTTCAGCAGCATTTGTAGTGGAACTTAACTGGAGACCTGTGAAGGCCTAAAACTCGTACTTCAGCCTCTTCAATCTGTTGTTTCAAACACTTTTCCGATTTCCTGTTGCTGCCAGGATCCGTGTCCCTGATTTACTGGACCCGATAGCCATGCAGCAGTAACTTGTGGGAGGTAGTTTGGGTTGTGTGAGCACTGAAGGGCTTGGTCTCCTGCCGGTGCTTGTGGTGTTCGGTAAGAAGTACCATCTCTGGCCCCACGTCAGGTTTTCAGGCACCGTTCACGAACTTGCAGTTTAAACACTAGAAACACTGTTCTAAATAATCCTATTATACTTTGTGTAAAAAAAGTAAATCTTTGGCTTATCTGAACAGCTACAGTTCAGCAACTTATCTTGTATTTCCACGTAGTACCTTCTAAATTTTTTGTTACTTATCACCCTGATGACTTCCCCATGGTTAGTCCAGTTACCTTGGAAACCAGTTTACCCACACATATAATCCCTGAATTGGTGAGATAATATATACTGCTTGAAAATCAATTTGAAGAAAGCCTTTTCCTGTCTTAATTGAAGAATTTTAATCTCTTTGGTCCAGAAGTTATCAGAATTTCGGAGGGTTTTTTTTTTAGGTGCAAGTAAAATGTTGTGCTCATTTTTCATTTTATTCTTTGAAAGCATGGCAAAGAGGATTAACCTTATCATATATTTTTGAAAAAAATCTAAATATCCCTTACAACCAACTGGTTGCAAATAAAAAATATGGAGAAGCACAAAGCTGTTTACTAATGGTTGAAGCTGCCTTATGCAATTGTTGAATAAGTGTAGCAGCAGAATGTAACTGAGTAATGATAGTTCAGAAATGTCTGCTTGTACAGTTGGGGCACAGCTGCTGCACAGAGTTTGCACACTGCTGTGAATGGGAGTTTGGTCCTGCCCCAACGCTGGTGAGGAGCCCTGCCTGTCACTCTTGCTTTGATAGCCACATCAGATCAGGCTGCCTTGGAACAGCCTATCTTGAGACTGGTATTTTTCTTGTCTACAGTGAGAAAGGAAACAAAAGCAACAAAAAGATACTAATTTTTTTTCCCTTTAGCTTTTCCTTTAGTTTTCACTCTGTACTTGCTGGTCTTCTGTTCATCTCCACACTATTACGATTTCATTTTTTAACTTGCATAACAAATGAACACTGGAAGTTGTCTCCAGTTTTGTGGGCACAACATAGAAACACGGATGTTTCTCACTATCTTGTGGCAGTTTATTTTAATGATATCAAGATCTATTAGACTATTTTTTCAGGTTTTATCTGAGACATGGAAGTTGAATAACGTTATTCTGAAAATCAGAATAATATTTTATTTTCAATGTAAACTTATTTGTCTGTTATTTCTGGGGACCTTTATTGAAAATTAAACTATTGGTAGGAGGAAGCTCTGTCTCCCACCAGACTTCATTTTGGTGTCAGGCTTTCTAAATAGAACTATCTATGCTTTTATCTTCCAGTGTATTTGAAATGATGCTTTTTGACAGCTTATGTGTGTGGAAAAATCATACATTGTGTGACACAAATTGTTTTTTAAAAGTAATTAGTCAATTTTAAGCATATGCTGAATTGTGGTAAAAACTATCTTATTTGCAGTGGTACAACAAATAGTTGATCTGCTGTTTTCTCATTCATGTTTTTTTCAGTATGGTCATCTGCTTCTCACTCTTTTTGACACATTCAGGTCATCGAAGCATTTCCTGAGGGTGATCAGGACTTTCATACATTGTTAGATATGTTTATTCCAGAATTCAAGTAACAAAGTTTCATGATGAAAATGTATCTAGAATCAGAGTTTCTAGAACATTTAATAGGACTTTTTTTCCCCATAAGCTTTATCAAGTTTACAAACTGCTTAATTGGGAGGAAAAACATCCTTATAAAAAGGATTTATACACTTAGCTGGAAAGAAATGTGGTTTTTCTTGTTTGATTAGTCTACTTATGGTTACCCTCTAAGATTCTAATAATTAGAGGCCAAAGATTTGGGGATAGGATTTAAGAGAGAATTTTGTTATGCTTCACAGAAAATCTCTTGAAAAATTAAAATGTTGATGGAAAGTGTGTGTAGAATCTCTTGTGAGGAATCACTTCTTATTTTTTCCCTATTTCTGTGGGAGAAAATGTGTGTGAATTGCATGATTTGTACTTCTTTGTTACTTGGAAAAAAACCAGGATGCCTGAAATCAGGAGGAAACATGCTATAGACTGAAATGATAGATTCTCAGTTGGTGCAAATTTACGCTAAGGCAGATTAAACTGTGTTAATTTTTATCTGCTAAAGTCCTGATTACAGATGTGATACTTTCCAGTGTTTTAAAAGGATTTAAAATAAACATGAAGGTCGTCAGGAGTGGTCAGCATGGATTCACCAAGGGGAAGTCATGCTTTACCAACCTGATACCACTTACGATTAAATGACTGGCCTGGTACGTGAGGGGAGAGCAGTCTATCTTGTCTTCCTTTATTTCATTAAGGTTTTCGAGTAATATAAACTGGCTTCTATAGTATCTTTACAGAAAAGGGGATGAGGTGTAGGCTGGATGAGCAGAGAGTGGGCTGAAAATTGGCTGAACGGCTGAGCTCAGAGGCATACAGTCTAATTGGAAGATGGTAACTAGCGTTGTACCCCAGGGGTCAATACTGGCCCCAGTCCCGTTAGATCCTATCCAGATTTATTAATGATCTGGATGATGGGACAGAGTGTACTCTCAAGCAAGATTGCTGATGGCACAAATCTGGGAGGAGTGGCTGATCTGCCAGAGTGTTGTGCTGACATCCAGAGGGACCTCTACAGTGGAAATGGGTGGGCAGGAACCTCAGGAAACTCAACAAGAAGTGCAGAGTCCTGCACCCGGAGATGAACAGCCCTGTAAAGCAGTATGTGCTGGGGGCTGCTTGGCTGGAAAGCAGCTTTGCAGAAGAGGACCTGTGGGTCTGGGAGAACACCAAGTTGAATGTGAACCAGCAATGTGCCATTTGTCTGTATATAAGTAGAACCTGTTTTACTGTGGGGGTCACTGAGCACTGGTACAGGTTGCCCAGAGAGACTGTGAAATCTTTGTCCTTGGAGATACTCAAAAGCCATCAGGACGTGGTCCTGGGCAACTGGCTCGAAGTGGCCCTTCTTGAAAGCAGGGGGCCAGAGGTCCCTCCAAACATCAGCCATTCTGTGAGTCTGTGACGCTTGTTTGGAACATTTCTGTAACTTCAGTGTAAATAGCAGCAGTTTTTATCCTGCCCATGCTGTAGAATTTTAAGTTAGATAGCAAATTGGGCAAACAGGTCACGTCAGTGAGTAGGTTGAAAGCAGAGCAGTCATGCCAGTGAGAAATTACTAGATACACACTCTTAAGAGTTGAAGGATGTTTTCATTAGTGATGCTGAACAATAAAGCAACTGTGGAGATAGATTGTGTAAAATTTGGAGATGTAAACAATATAGAAAAAGAAGAACCAGTTGGCCTTGAATATGGGTGTAACAGATGTGAGATTGCAGTCAGAAGGGCAATGAAGTCATGCACTTTTTGTATTTATGACAGGTTTATGACTGACACGTCCTGGAAATTCAGGAGAAAGGAGGAAATACCTGGATTTGCTGTTGATCATAGGACTAGTACGATTAGTCTATTGAGGCTATGTACCATGTACAAAGCAAGTGTATGTTTAGAGAGATACAGTGAGATATTTCTAGCGCAGGTAGTGAAGCACTGGGAAAACCTACCCTGAGTAATTGTTTGTGGTTCCAATGCTTTGCATTTAAGAAACCTGACTTTACAGTGGAATGAATGGCTGGACAGACCTGACAATTACAGGATCCAAGACAGCCATGAGTGAATTTAGATGGAAAGCATAGGACAGTTGTTAATACCAGACCAGCATACCTTGAATCTTCATATTGGGGTAGAAGGCATAGAAATGGTGAACTTCAGTAAATTTATGAAAGGGATTGTAAAGCACCCCACAGGAGCAGGGTTTGGTCTAAGAATTAGAAGGGACCTCCTGGTTTCTGTTTATGATAGTGTCTGAAATGAAGTGTCTTGTATGTTGGACCAAGCCAGTGACAGAACAAATTAATGCTTGCAGAAGCATGCTTCATTTTGGCAAGTTTATCACACAAGAGCTATGGATTTTTCTAACGTGTTAGAACTGACAAACTTGTCAGCTGTAAATGCCACTGATATCGAGTATAGTTTTGTTTGCTTAGTGAAGCTCATTCTCTATGGAAAAAAAAATAGAGCTATCTTGCTTTCTGTCAGAGGAATTAATTGAATCGAACTGAGAAACCTGGAACCTGAGATTTCTGACGTGATTGCAACAGTGAATGCTGCCTCAAAGTACAAAGCTAAATACTTCACTGGACAGCTGGGCACCTTGCCTTCTTTTGCTGCATTCTTCCCCGTATGCGTTTCTGGGTAAATATATCATGAGCCAGCTTTCCATTGTGAACAGCTGGATTCACAATGTCTCCAGGTCACAGGCAAGCCTGAATAATGACAAAAAGAAACCCTGTTAGTAAAGAAGGAAGGAAATATTTCTTTTTCATTGATATTTCAGTTTTCATATGTTTATGGGTAGAGATCAGTAAAGCATCTGTGAAGTTTACCTTCATTTTTGTTTGAGATGGTTCTAAGCCACCTAGTTTTGTACTCTGGATTGAAGTACAGAAAAAAACCCTGTAGATTAAGCAGTCTATATGAGTGTTACTTCATTAAGAGCAGATATAGTAGAAAAGTAGATAAAAGCTGATGTGAGGTAGTCACCTTAAGGTTTATGGTTGATGACAATCTAGTCAGTCTCGTCTGAATACTGAAAATTAAAGAAACTGAACTGCAGTGTGACAGGCCACCTGAAATAGACTCTTCCATTACTTGACAGTTCGTACTATTTGGTAAGCCAAACTTCAGATACATTAGGACTCTGGTTTTAATAGCACTTATAACTAAAATAAAATTGCAGACTGTAGAAACACCTTCTTTCTCCAGATTATTATTATATTAGATACTTAATAGATTCAGTATCTGAATACCTAAGAACTCAAAATTAGCATGGATTTTTTCACATTATGTAATTAACAACTCCGAGCCTTGATTTTGGGTCCTATATAACAGTTGTGTTGAAAAGATAGTTTATCTTTTCTCATTCTTGGACCCTATCTATTAAATTCCTAGGTTCTTGTTGGAAAAGTGTTTTTTAGTATATAACCATCTCATTAATTATCTCAGATACACACAAAGAAATGGAAGTCATGTTCTACTGGACTTTTCTAAATGCTGACTGCTTGTCAGAGCAATCACAACAGTGGGATTATTACTGATAGTATTTGATGGTGTATTGTGGCACAGCTTCAGAACTTCGGGGTAATTGGAATCATTAATTATTTTTATTTCAATAAACACCAGAGTAGTTGAACAGGTAGTAAATAGATGTACATTCTAAAAATTAGAAGCAGCATTTGAGAATATGTAACACAAAAAAACCCCTCTAGTATTAGATTAGTGCTAATAATTTGGGAGGAATTTTCTCTCAAGTATTTCACAAGACACTTCAGTCTTCAGTAAGTTAAAATGATTGTAGTGTGCTTCTAGAGTGGGAAAGTGTTTTTTTTTCTCTTATTGGTATGCTCTATTACATTACCACATACTTAAATTTACTTAACTTCTCTTGCAAAGTGCTGTATGTCTGAATAAATTCTGTACTGAATTATCATAGAATCAATACCAGGTTGGAAGGGACCTGAAGGATCATTTGCTCCAACCTTTCTTGGCAAAAGCATGGTCTAGACATGATGTCCCAACACCCTGTCCAGCCTCATTGTAGAACTGTTCAATGTTGGGGAATCTACCTCTTCCCTGGGGAGGTTATTTCAATGGCTGATTGTTCTCATTGTGAAAAATTTGCCTCTTGTGTCCAATTGGAATCTCCCCAGGAGTAACATGAACTTCATCTTTTCCATGGGACTCTTTGGAAAAAGGGAGTTTTCATCTTCTTTGTACCCACTCTTTAAATACTGGAACATGGTGGTAAGGTCTCCCTGTCCTTCTTTTCTCAAGGCTGAACAAACCCAGTTCTCTCAGCCTTTCCTCAAATGGCAGGCCTCCCAGGCCTTTGATCGTATTTGTGGCCCTTCTCTGGGCCCTTTCCAGCCTGTCCCCGTCTTTTTTGTATAATGGGAACCAAAATAGAACACAGTATTCCAGGTGTGGCCTAGTGAGGACTGAGAAGAGTAGGATAATGAATGACTTCTTTAATTATAGGTGGCTCTGAGGTCAAGCACAGGTAGCACAGGCCTTGGAGGAAAATGGAAAAATAAGATACAGAAAAATACAAAGCAGATTCAATATAAATCCTTTTCATGCGTGCGTGTGTGTGTGCTCCAACAGCTACAGATTCTGCATATTGAACAGTAAGAGCTGTAACGCTTCCCGTGGTGTCGTGGTTTAACCTTGGCCAGCAACCAAGCACTGTGCAGCCACTTGCTCACTCCCCCTCACCCAGAGGGATGGGGAGGAGAATTGGAAAGGAATGTAGAACTCGAGGGTTGAGATAAGAACAATTCAACAGGTAAAGCAAAAGCTGTCCACGCAAGCAAAGCAAAACAGGGAATTCATTCCCCACTTCCCATGGGCAGGCAGGGGTTCAGCCATCCCCAGGAAAGCCGGGCTCCGTCACGCGTAACGGTGACTCGGGAAGGCAAATGCCATAATGCCAGATGTCCCCCCTTCCTCCTTCTTCCCCCAGTTTATATACTCAGCATGATGTCATATGGTATGGAATACCTCTTTGGCTAGTTTGGGTCACCTGTCCTGGCCAAGTCCCCTCCCAGTTTGCCGTGCCCCTCCAGCCCTCTGGCTGGCAGGGCCCAAGGAACTGAAAAGTCCTTGATTTGGTGTAAATGTTACCCAGCAACAACCAAACCCATCAGTGTGCTGTCAACATTGTTCTCACACCAAATCCAGAACACAGCACTGCACCAGCTGCTAAGAAGAAAACTAACTCTGTCCTGTCTGAAACCAGGATACGTGGTAGACTGTTCACGCCAGCTAATAATATGATCAGTCTAGAGGCAGTCTGGAAGAGTCTGTAAATTGCTGGTAAAGTGTCCAGATTGTGTTTCTTCAACCATATATTCTGGTGGATGACAGATTTCTTCTGACAGTCTACCTTTGCTTATTTACAGCCTTAATCAGTGCTAGTTTTAAAATGATGGAGCATTAATCTTAGAAGGGTGTAACATTTTGGAAGCTCATTTTTTGAAGTATGCTAATCTACTTTTCGATGGAGATAAAACTATTTATTGTGTGTCAAAGAATTAATAGTTTTGCATTGTGAACTGGGACTGATTGTATTTTTTAATAAAATGATCAATTTTTTGGCCAATAGTATTTCCTTTCTTTGGAAAATGGAAACTACTTCTCCCAAACAAAAAATAATCTGCAGTTACTTAGTTTTGGTGAAAGCAGTGTGTAGCTGCAAAGAACTGTCCAGGAGACACTGAAACATTGTCTTGATTTAAAATATTAGAATGTTGTATTAGTTCCAGTCAAAAATGTTTTGAATCAGTTTGGCATTAAATCAGCCTTTTTACTGTCCCAGGGGAGCTGCAGTTAGATGCTACATATCTTCATCTTCCCTTATGGCTTAGGCTACGCAGCTGGACTCTATGGGTAATAATTCACCACTGTCTCAAGTGATGTCTAGTCTGTTTGTGGCCAGTCAGGAAGTGGGAAGACCAAGTGTCGTAGGAGATCTGCCAAGGGACATTAAATTGCACATTTATTTTTTTGAATTTTTCATTTGAATTATTAAATGTAGGTGAAAATCAATAGTTTTGAGCTAGGTTTTGCATAATATTCACTAAGGAAATTTTGATATACATTCTTTTTCCCAATGCTCAAAATCCAAACACTGTCTTAACAGTTTAAAATGTTGTTGTTGATCTCTGTTGCTGTATTAGGGTTAATCTGAGCTTACACTGGACATGCTACTTTGATTTTAGGAATGGAGAGTGGGAAGTCAAAATGTCTAGCACAAACGTAGATCTTCTGGGAGACCTTCTCAGTGGTGCATCCTTGACTGTAGTTTTGAATGTAACTTCTGAAACTCTTGCCATGCAGCATACGTGAACATGCCCTATATCGGTGTTCGGTGCCACTAATGCCTTTCAATTTAAGGAGGTCTTCCTCAGATCACCTTCTTGACTCCTGCTCTTCTGTCTTCATCATGCCTATGGATGAAGAGATTAGTGTCTCCCACCATCTAGATTTCTTTCCTGTTCTAGTGCCTGTTTTGTAAGGTTCAAGAGTTTTTAAAACATTAGTTTGGGTTGTATTCTTTCTTTATTTTGGCAGGTACTGTACATTGCACTGGTGACATAAAGGGATCAACAGAGCTGGCAGAAATGACCCAGCTCTAGAAACTGAGCGTATCATGTTCTTGCTGATGTAACTGTAGTTGCAGCAACTCAAATATAAACTTTTCATTTTGATAAGTGAGGGTTTTTTTCAGTCTCTGGGGTCTTTAGCAATGGACCCAAGTCTCAAATTCAGGTGCAGTCCCCCGTTCATACAGTTAATACTGTCTGTCTGAGCTGAACATAACCTGGGTTTTTCCCACTTTAGCTTTAGTTCATTCTTCATTCAGGCATTTCACAGTAATTTTTCCTAACAAATTTTCTCATTAACTTCAGTAAATAAGACCTGTTCCACTTGGCTGCATGCACCATTGGTTGCATGAAATAACTAATTAGATGCACAAGCCATTTAATAATAAAAAAAAAAAGTACGCTCTCCCAATTCCATAACCCGCACAATCTGACGGTTTCTGTAGCAGCAGTGAAGTGAAAGTAGCTTGAATCACCAAGAAGACAGTATATTTGCTATACAGTAGGTTCTTTTGGCTTTGTCAGTAAAATATTTTGAAGCAAGGAATTCATCATTGTGATGTCTGCGTATCATTTTACCTCCTTGCAGTTATTTGAAAGGCATGCTTTCCTTTTCGGTGAATGAAAATTCTAGCTTCAACATTTGAATTGTCATTTTGCTTGTTTAAGCTTTTGTTTGGATCCTGTTCCTCATGGATTAAGCGAGCAGCTGCTCTTTGATTGTAGCATCTGTGCCCCTTATTTTGACTTGAAGTTTCAAAATGTGTAGTTCATGAAAGGTCTAAGCAAATGGATTTCTTTGTCTTGTTCAAAAGAAAGCAGTTTGAAGACTATTAAGGGTATTACTGTGCTATTGTTAATGCTGTTATAGTCTAGGATGTATTGCTGTTTTCCCCTATCAGTATACAGATGCAGGGTTCTTGGGAAATGACAGGTATTACTACCTGAGAGAAATCATGCTTTAGTTGTCCGTTAATGAAAGGACTTTTGGAGTAATTTTGCTAACTGAAATGCCAGTATAAATTGGTCTGATCGTTAGCTGAGAGTAAAAGAAAATACAGATGGATTGTGAACATGCCATTGTTTCAACACTGACAGAAGAAACAAAAGAAAAATAGCAGCCATGTACACACCATGAAGTCCAGAGGGTACTGAAAATGAAGACTTTGTAGGCCAACTGTTATAACTGTGTATGCCATTGCTTCTTTTATGTTTTATTTGTTGTTTTAGACTTGTGTCCTATATAGATACAGTTTGTGTACAGTTTAATTCACTTTAAATTGTACCCCAAAAAAGCAGACACAAGCAAATTCAGTTGCTTATACGCAATTCACTAGCTTTTAGAATAAATATAGTTCTAACTGCGTGCTGATATCTAGGGGTTTAAATTTGCAAACTCCTGGGTTTGGTTATATTTGCTATTATTGCCAAAAGATTGCAAAAGATGCTGAACGTTGGAGCCCTCACCTCTCTCCTAAAACTCTCAGTACCTCTTAAGTGCTCACACCACAGGGGTAAATAAAGATAGATTAATTATTCCTAGTCCATCCAGCAATGACTGAACGCTGCTCATCTTGAAATCAGCATGGAGAGGGTGCTGTCAGTGATCTCTTCATCCTTTGTTTCCCCAGGTCTGAAGGAAGTGGCAGTTAGATGTTTTTATTCCTTTTGCGTACTTATGTTGCTTCATAATTCACTGTGTAGTATTCATTAAATAGGTATTTTCATCAACAAGTAGAAATTTCTTTACATGTTTTTTTTTCTTTTCATCTGTCAAGAGATAATCCAGGAAGCATGGTGAGAAGGGAAAGGAAGCACGGCTAACCATCCACAAAACAGGGCATTTACTTTTACAATGAAGATTCACATTCACCCTCTCCATTTCTAACCTCAATGCCAGTTCAAGTCAAATCAAGCCTGTGTTTACTGACTTGCCAGTTTACTGACGGAAAACATTACTCTTGGCAAATTGCAAAATGGCTAGGAGTATCAGACAAAATAACTGACGCTTCACTGCAGTAATACAAATGACCTAAATACCCAGTTCTAGTGGAGTCTTTTGGTGTGTTAAAATAGATGTTTTGTAGAGGACAAATTGCACACAATGTAGAAATGTCAACATAACAAAATATCTAATAATCTTTTAAGGACCTCTGTTAATCGAAAATGTTCTCAAATATACATAAAGCCGTTGTAATTCCTATTTTGTTGATGGGTAGTAGCATGTCGTCTGTGTGACCCCTTTGGGGGAATGTTATCTTTCATCTTCTCAACATGCTGGCAAATCCCCAAGGCTATGAAAAGTCGAGAGTCTGGGGATGCATTTCCAAATGCTGCTTTTTCCCCCTAAATTTTCTTTTGAGTTAATTTATCTTTTTTTTTTTAATTCCACGTCTTTTTTTTTTTTACATGGTTTCTAAAATTGGATAGCACATCCTAATTGTAAGTGATTCTTAACATTTTTCCTTTGCAAAAGCTCTGCTGTGGCTTGCTGAGATGTTGAGCACCCACCTCACTTGCTAATTTCCGCGGGAGCTGAAAATGTTCAGCTTTCATGGAAATAGAACTTAAGATGTCTCAAGCAGAGGACTTAAAAGCTGTTGCTCCAAAATTGGCAGGCTGCTTTTGAAAATACGTTATTTGTCCTATATTTTAAGTGGTTTTTTTCTGCATTAATTTCCTCCATTTTAGGTTGATTCTGAATCAGTTTCACTGAGAGAATTGGAGTTGGGATGGGGGTTTGGTTCCAGGCGCACATGCACCAAGGGGAACACGGAGGATGGGGGGAAGATGAAAGCCCAGGGCCAGCACCAGGGGCCACTGTTTGCTTTGATGTCCCCCCACCGTGACTGTGTGCTGTCACAGTGCTCTGGGGCTGTGGGTGCTCAGACTGATTCAGCACAGAGGGGCTTTAACATTGGTCTTACATCCAGCAGAGATGAGTATAAAGAACCTCTGTTTAAAATGCCATATTTAATATGGTGATGTGTAGAGGGGAGAGAAGTGCAAATTGGAGGTAGCCCTGGATTTGCTGGTGTATTGTACTGATCAGAGGCCCTGTGTATATTAGCACTTTTTGAACCAGGTAACTGCGTAAGAGCAATTACAGGGATGAGCTCCTTGGGCAGATTGACCCTGTCAATGCAAAGCAATGTTTATTGAGCACTGCAGTATGGTAACATGCAAGGGAACGGCACTGCTTTAAAATCCCGTCTGCTGCTGTTGTAGCATGCCTGAGTGAGATGGCCTTTCAAGGTAGGTAGTTGAGTTATCAAAAGGAGAGCTATGGTAATAGGGGCAGGGCTGCGCCTGTCTCTAGGGAAGGTAGGTAAGCAGCTCACACCCAGGTTGTTCTGCTTTTACTTACTACATTTTTCAATAATTGTACAGAAGAGCTACTGAGCAAGAGCATTGTCTGCAAGTGTTGTTACTTTGGTACTTAAAGAATACATTTCAATGTCATTTGAAATAAAAAAAAATAATGAAGTGCTGAAAAGAGAAGGAACAAAAGGAGAATACTGAACGTAGAATTGAGAAACATGAGGTTAGGGGTCAAGCTGGTGCCAGGGCAGTTGGTCCAACATAGTAGCCTGCCTTCCTGCTTTATGGTACAGTGGAAAGGAGGTAATATGACTAGCAGAGCATCACCCTCAGAGCACTTCTAAGTCAATAGACTGAAGTGCTAAACATCTGTCTGTTTTGAAATAGTGGGACAAGAATTTTTGCCAGAAAGATTTCACATGGATATCTTTTTTCAGTCTTACTTCAAATTTCAGATTTTTTTAATTCAGATTTTCTGTTCTATTTCTAGGATTAATGTATACCTTTTAATTCACAATTTTAACCTCTCTTGATGCTTGTTTAGCCATACATCTTCTGGAAATCCCTATATCTCATTACTTGTCTGGAGTTGTATGTATGCCACTGTAATGGGATTTTAAATTCGTGTTTACTCCTGCTCTGCTCAGCCAACCATAATCCAATGCAGAAATGTTCTGAGGGCAGGAATAAAATTTATGGAAATAAAATTGGTATCTGAGATCTGTTCTTGAAGGTTGTCTGTGTTTACTACAGTGATGGGGATGTGTATGCATGAGATGGAGGGTGAACTGCGATAGCATCCTTTTCTGGTGAATATTGTTTAACAGCGTGTGACTGACCCTTTTGAAGGCCTGCTGAGCTGCATTACTGAAACTACAGGTCGCAACTAACAATTGTGCAAGTTGATTACTCTTTCCTCAGTTGTGAAAGGCTTATATAAGGGTTTCTTTTTAAAACATGTATAATTGCCTTGAAGAAAAAACTGCTAGTATTATTTGCAGGAGAACATATTGTGTAAATAGAAGTAAAAGCAAGCATCTACCCTGAAGCTTGCTCTCACAGAGGTGGTTTAGCCCACATTGCCTAAAAATAAAGTCCTGAGGAGCAGGTTCATGTGTATCTTGAACTCACCTGCATGACTAGGAATTTGTGCATTTTGAAACGTGCATTTTATTTCAGGGACCTATGGTATTTGATGTAAAACAACAACAAAAAGAGTTCTTTAGAGATCTGTAAGCACTAATCTTCAACCAAAAATAATATTACATTTGTAGATCAGTTTGGAGTATTCAGAATCCAGAGTAACTGGGAAAATTCAAAACATGGCTGCTGTGAAACATCTATTTTAATATAGCACAAATAGTTTAACATACAGTTGTTTCCGGGTTCAGTTTTGGAAATGTAAAGTGGTTAAAAAAAAAAAGCCACTAAATTTGGTACAAAAGCAGTAATTACATTCTCTCTGGAGCCAATCTGGTGTGTAACACGGCTCCTTTTGACTTTTACTATCTGTGGGTTTTAGTGTAGGTGGAAAACTTGCCACAAAATAATAATCGGATAGTACTCGACATTTCTCAAAAACGTTTTTTTTTCCCCACCAGATTTGCAGCCTACACAGTGAAGTTATGCACTTGTATCATGAGAAAATGTAATTTAGGAAAGCAGGAATTCACTGACTGTAAAGTCTCAAATGGCAGAGGGGAATTCGGTTTCAGTATTAGGCTTTCATAGAAGGAAAAATGTTAGTAATGTCTTGCCCATGCAGTTACGTCTTGAATATTTACACAATCATATAAAACAGAATATACTTGCAGATGTATTTCTCAGTACAAAGCGGTAGGTACCAGACTCGTAAGATGAAGCAGAATAGAAGTAAAAGCTTTTCTGATCTACATCAAGAAAAGTCCTTTTTATGACCATTGGTAATAAATGGGATGCAAAATAGGCAGCAGTAAAAAAATTGGCATAATACCACTGGCATGAAGGAAAGGGTTTTCACTTCCCTCCCTTTAACTGTAATGACTGCAGCGCTAAAGATAGTTTTTAATCTAAAACAAAAGAGAAGAATACAATTTAGAAAAATCCATGTGTATTTAAATGTAAGGTCTTAAAATAGAACAGAATTTTGAGGCAGTTTTTTTTTAACAAACAGCATTATTTTAGAAAGTGTCTTATAAAGACTTCTTATTTTGGCATATTCAGCTGGTTTTAGTTTGGTTTGGCAGGTTTTTTAGATCACACTCGGTTCTTCACTGTATATGTCAAAACAGTAATTGTTTTATTAAACTTCAGACTGGCTCTTCTGATGATAGGGAGATGCGGATACCCTTAGGCTTGTGCAAAATACATGCATCTACTGTGGTCATTATAACCATTTTATTAGGTATTATAGATTAGGAGTGTGTGATGATAGTTGCTGAACCTGTGTGCTTCTACAGACCTAGTTTAATGGTACCTTTGTCTCATTAGGCCAGCGTGCTTGCAAGCTGTCTCCATAGAATAACACAATTTTTGAATTAGGAGTATACAGAAATAGAAGAATGGCTCTAAAATGTATTGTGATTTGCTTGTTTCAAGGAATTCAAAACAACCGCTCTGTTACAGTGACTTTGAGGAGTGGAGTATGTAACTCCAGCTTGTGCTGTCTCAGCTGTATCTCAAGGGAAAAATGCAGCAAAAATTCATTAAATTCATGATTGCTATAAAAGAACTGAAGTTTAATTCACGTCTTGCTGGAGGACATACTATAAGAAGCAACTATATAGCCTCAGGTTGTGTGTGCCTACAATTGTTTAGTGTCTATCATATACCATGTGAAATGCCTGCTGTAATAGCTCCAGAGTGCAGTGGCAGCAGCATTTTTTTCCAGTCACGGGACAGGTAGCATGGATTTATGTTAGCAGAAAGTGGGTGCATCTTCCACTACTGTCAGTGGTGTATTCTGGCCAAGTTGCATGAATTCAGCTCCCAGATATTGCCAGAAAGAGCAGAATAGAAGTAAACTTCTACAGTGTTATTGAGTTTGTTTTGAGAACTTAATTTAAAATGTTTCATTAAGACTCCTGTTAACATACCTGTTTTGATATCTTCAGCTTTATTTGCAGTTCAGAGCCATTCCAATAGAATGAGTCCATTTGACAGTAATGTTTCTGTTCTATTGGGGATGTTTTGTTCTTTCTGGACATTTTTCTAGTTGGAATATTTTTATTATCTTAGAATGCTTTGCTTTTTGCTTTATATTTGAACTGCCATGTATGCCTAGCAGCTTTTTCAATTCTTTTGATTTATTTGGGACTGCGCTGTTACCAGAATCTTGATAAAAGTTGCATGCAAAAGCTGCAAGGCCATGTTTTCTGTCTTGAACTCCACACACCCACCCACACACCCCATGCCCCCATTTGAGATATGACAGGTTGGTGACAACCCTTGATGTTAACAGTATAGCTGTCATTTGCAAGAAATAATGGTAGACGAGCTACTTGTGCTTGCTCTTTTGCTCCTAGAGGTGTTAAAGCAAGCAGGCCTCCAAGAGAGAACTTCCTGGAAAAAGTGGAAGGAATAACTAAAGAAGTATATCCAGTATGTCCAGCTCCAAAGTTACTGTCTCTTTCTTGCAGTTTAGTGGGGGGAAGTAACTGGCGGTGCTAAAACCAGCTCAGCATCCTAAACTGCAGTATATCAGGACCGTCAAAGAGAACTGGCTGCTTGTCAAGCACTGTAATATATCCCCTTGTAAAGTACTGTAATTTATCCCTTTGTAAAGTCGTACTTCTTTCTGAATTGTTGATACCTGATCACACAATTGTATAGTTGCCAGTTTGAATGCAGAGGAAACAGTGAGAAATACACCTCTATGGGAGAAGGAGAATGGAATCCCCTTGGCAGCAACCTGCAAGTTTCAGCAGATCTTCATCAAGGTTGTCTGAAAGCATCACGCAAGCGTCACCTTCATTCGTTGGCAGAAGGAATTTGGGACGTTGTTGCATTTTTTTGTGTCTGTGGAATGTGCCCTAAGTTCTGAAGAGAGATTATATCTCTAACAGAGTAGATAATTTTGGAGAGATGGCAGAATTTGCTATTAGAAGTTCCCCATGGAGTTTATTGAAAAGAAATAGCAAAAACACAACAAAGTTTTATTACATTTTTTTCTCTTCAATACTGTGTTCTACTATCTGTAGAGATATTAATATATATGGTTTTTAAAGAAAGAAGGTGGCTGTAAATCAAACTTTCAATTAAAAAAAAAGGCACTTGCAAACCGTGACCAGAAAATTCTGGCTAGCTTGATGTCACCATGGCTTTCTGGAGATGAAAAAAAGACGACAAATGCTATGTAGAATTCAAAACTAATCTCAAAGAGTGCAGCTATTCATCATTTTTTAGGTTTTACAGCTGCTTTTGTAAGTGATACTTCAGAAAATTACATGAGGTCTGCAGTGTTCTTTAACCATTTGGGAAATGTGTCCTTTTCTTTTAGAATATTTCTTCTTCCGATATTTGAAAGAGTAAAACCAGATCTGGCTGCCTGTTTTTGTCCAAAGTAGCTCTTTTATTTAAAAATGAAATGTTGACATCTTTTGCTTTTTCTCTGGGAAAATTTTGGGTGAATTATTCAAAATGTATATCAAAAGAAGGAAAAACCCTGAACTTTTAAATTTCCTGAGAAGTACACCCAGCCTATTTTAGATGACTAGAGTGACTCTTGATACGAATCAGATGTATTTCCCTGGGTTTTGCTATTTGACTTGTTCTTAATAGCTTCTGGTAGACACTCTAATGGCGTACTATTATCTTGATCTTGATATCTTAATTGTTTTAAAAGGAAGAATACTTTGAATGCTGTGGATGGCACAGCGGGAGGCAGAAGAAACTCCTTCACTGACATTTTTCCAAATAAGGACTATCATAGTACCAGTTATTCTGCATACTCTGTTGAAAAGTATGCAACGCTCTTCTGAACCTTCTGGGAGATCTTCTGTGTCGTGAGGCAGCGGTGGGCCCCCTCAGCACCCGTGGGTGCGCTGAGAGCTGGGGGGAGGCTGATGGGCAGCGTGCTCCTGGCCAGCGGTGCCAGGGTGGGCCAGCATCTGAGAGCCGTGGCCATGCTCTCCAGTGACCTGGGTGGCTGTGCTCAGCCGGTGAGGTGCTGGGATCAGGCAAGTGTACATGTGAAATATTCTCTCCAAGAAGATTTTAGATTTTTTCTATTCCCTGATAGATATTATTTGAAGATGGAGGAATGAACACAAAGAACCCTGTATTAGAGAAGCTAGTATCAAAGGAAAGTAATAATGCAGTCCTTGAAACGTGAGGTAAGAGAAGTTTTTTGCTGGAAAACTTCCAGGAATTTGGGAGAATAGTAAATGTCAAGAAATAGTTATTATGTGTTTAGAAAAGTAAGCTAAATAACTGAGACCATTTGAAATAATATTGCATGAGACAATGGAAGTTTTCCTGTTTAATGCTGGAAGACCTTAACTGGAACGCTAAGAGTTGCATTGAGAAGTTAAGCATCGGAAGTATGTACATGCTCATGAACACACAGAGTTGTGTATTATACATAAATACTTGGAAAGCACTGTGGAATAAGTGTATATACATAAACTTCTGAAGCATTAGGTGCAATTTAAGTAACAGTTTCTGATGGCATCCTTTGGACAAATATACCTGCAATTAGAGAAATATATGCAGCTTATGCTTTAAAACAGGTGGAAAAAATGGTAATGGAACCTTTCTAGGATCTCTGTATAGCTCTTGTGGGATTCTCTGCATTAGACTCAAGCCTGAATATTTACTGCTTTTTACGGTATTCAACCATGATGAATACCATATAAAAAGCTCTTGACTATTCTGTCCTTAATGACTTTGCCTGGGAGTGCGTGGAGAGAAAATGTCTTCGGGCAAGCCCAACAGCTATTAATACTTAAATAATGTGACCTTGCTTAAATTAAATGTTTTCTGTATACTACACAGGAATAATTATATTTACCATAAGGTAATTCTTTCATCACTTTTTTTGAGGGGGGGAGGATGAGCAGGGATGTTGTTCCTTTTCCATCTTTCCCTACTAATTTTCATATTGTTTAGTACAGGAGAAAAGCTGATCATATGTAGGAAAATACTGTACATTGTTATTTAAGATATTTGTTTTTTGAAATGTAAATCTCATGTTTTGCATTGCAAAAAACTTGTCTTTGTCAATGAAGACAAAAAAAAGCTGTAAGAAACAATGTGCTTTCTCTATCTCATTTGTAATTCCAAGCACATTTGCTTTTAAAAGTATCAGAAGCATATTATTGGTGGTAAAAGGAATGATGATGACAGTATAAGAACTGCTTTCATATGATGATAACTGTCTAAAATTAGCACATGCAGACCAAACATTTGGAAATCACTGGACATTTAGAATATGGTCAAACCACTCATGGGCAAAACCCTTGCTGAAAGACTCAGATGCTGTTAGAACTTAACCTTGATATTTATGCTGTAGTTCATGTCAATTTTTTCCATTTTAAGCTCTGTCCAGGAGCTATTAATTCAGCTGTAAGAACTTGCTTCAAGCTGCAATTTTTAATGCAGTATGTCAAGGTGGAAAACCAACAGAAATTGGTTCAGCAGGTTTTGAGTTCCAGGAATCTTAAAAAAGCTGCTGAGATCAGGAGATCTATAAAAACCTGGTTGAAACTCAGTAGAATCAGACATTTAAATGGATTTCAGTTCAGACCTGTTATAAATGAACAGATGAAAATTATCTTTAACTAAAGATTAGGTAATATATTTTTCT
The DNA here is from genome assembly GCF_963210335.1 of Falco punctatus. Classification (NCBI taxonomy): domain Eukaryota; kingdom Metazoa; phylum Chordata; class Aves; order Falconiformes; family Falconidae; genus Falco; species Falco punctatus. The sequence continues at coordinate 77,523,613 of NC_137583.1, forward strand.
CAAGATTTCAGCTAATTTTTTTGGAACAAATGCCACGCTACAAAAAAAAAATTATTCTAAGGTCAAAGTGTGAGGTGCCTCACTGCTTGCTCAGAATGTTCTGAGAAGGAGCAAGTAGGAAAGAGTAATTGGGTTTCAATTAGTAGTCCGAGTCCAGGTAAGCTCTTCTAGTATGCTTTGACAATGGTTTAGAAGGGTCTCTGTGGCTTGTTATGGGCTTGGCTGAGTATGAGCTCTTCTTTCCTACGATTGCTTTAGAATTAAGACTTTAAAGCAGCTTTTTAACTTGTTCTGAGTAAATTTCTGACAGATCACTTACCATGCAGACTGGTGCATCTTAGAGAAGCATATGTGTTGATCAGGACCTTTTTTTCTCCTAAAAAAAGAATGCTTTGTTTGAACTCATATTCTATGTCTATGTCTTTCATTCTGAGCAGAAAATTCCTATTTTTTAGCTATGCTTGTAAGCAGTGATGCTTTATCCTGCCTTGAATTATTGACTGAGTAGTTGTATTTCATCCTCTTGCTTTGTGGGAGGACTAGGAACATGTTCAACACACAGTGTCTGTGTCGGCCTGGAAATCCCACACCTTGGTTGCAACTCTTGCCAGCAGTCCAGCTGCCTGCAGTCCTGTACAGCCCTTGCCCCTGCTAGTCCCACAGCTCTCCCTTGCTGTTGCATCAGGATGATTTTCGCCTGTAAACTTCAGTGTACCTGGTGGAGAACTGGAATAATATTCTCCCCGTGTTAATCCGTATACAGTTCTCATGCTGTAAGGAAAGCAAGCGCTTGTTCAGCCAGCCCCTACTTCTGGGCAGTAGGGGAGGTGGTGAGATGGTTGAGTAAGTCTTTTGTTTGAAGGGTTATATGGTAGTTAATAAAATTTATGTTTTGACAGTATTTCCCTTTTTAGGTTTTATTTGTTCAAGAAGATTTAAATAGTGCTCAAAGAGTAGGCTTGAGATGTGGGAGTTGCCTGCCTGCCTTCGGGTATCAGAAAGCGGGCTCGTCTGCCTGCCGGGCTGGGGCTGCGTGACAGCCTCCTCTGGGGCGTGGGCTTCCACTGCTGCTCCTGATGAGGTTTCTCTTCTCAACTGTGGGGTGGAGATGCTACAGCCATTGTTTAAATAGGAAAGCTAGCTTCCTAACCTGAAAGTATGTGTGAATGCTCTTCCCCTCTAATGTCGTATAAGGAGAACAGAAAAATGTAGGGCAAAAGAGACGAGGCGTGAGAACATCAACGGGGTGACTGGTGGCGGATTGCAGGGTCAGTACAAGTAATGCAGATGAAAGCGAATGAGGGATGATGGTAGCAGAAGGGAAGGAAAGTTTTCACAAAGATCTCTCTCTGGTTCTGCCACAATAACATCCAAAAACATCTCAGCAATCTTAGGTGCAGCTTCAACTGTCAAAAATCATCCGTTGTGACACTGGTTCACAACTGGGATTTTTGAAGGACCAGCTGAGTTGGATACTCAGTTCTTTTTAAACACCATGCTTAACAGCCAAATAAATGAATACCTTCCAAAGGGAGGTATTTTGACTGAAGGTGAAGGAATAACCTATGTGTGAACTCAGTGATTTGGATGGTGTTTATTGTATCAAGTTACATAAGTCGATTTAACATTGTTCCTCTAAATCCTGTTTACGCAAAGCTTTGGATAAATCCATCATCATCTCCACATTATCGTTGTCACTATTTTTCAGAAATTGGGCACTGTGTTGACTCGTGAATGTAGTCCCTGACACAGGATGGCCTCTAAGGTTTAGTCTGTGCTGTAAAAGCATTTTCCCTGGTTCTCCAAGTATGCTGTGGCACACTCTGCTACAGTCTCAAAAGCAGATAACACAAATGATAGTGTGTTGTGTAAGACTTTGGTAAGTATTCCGGAAATAGCAATCCTTTTAATGCAAATAGTTCTTCCCAGTGGGAGCCCAGAGCTCTGGAGGGACTGCTTGGGTTCCTCCCAAGGATGTGCAGCTGATGTGGTAAGAAAGAGCGTCTCCTTACTCTCCCTTCACTCTGGCAGGTGTTTCAGTCCACTTTTGTTGGGCTGCAGTGTCTGCTGTTACCTCCCAGCATGGACCTGAGCCACAGGACTAATTGGATAAAGAGTAACCTAGCAAAAAAAAGGAGTTAGTTATTGCAGACACTTAGAAATTGCTTTACCTGGCACAAAGAAGCAAATTCCTGATCTTTCAGGCCTTTGGATGGTTCTTAACATCCAGAGCACAACTGCAGAAATCAGGTGGTGTTTCTGCTCTATCTGCCGGAAACATACAGGATCAGATGCTGCCGATATTAAAATCACAGTCCCTTTTCAGGAAATCTGACTCTGTATCTTTCCAAACCACCAAATGCTATTTAAAGCACAAGCAGGCAGGAAAGAAAAAAACCCAAAATACTACAGAGATGAACAAAAATATCCTGAGTTAAAAGCAAAGCGAGCAAGCTTCAAGCTTGTTCCCGTGAAAGTAAAACCGATTTTGAGAGCTGTGATAGAACTCATTCTTTACGATGTTTCTGTGGATTTCTTTCTGTAGATGCTTTCTTCCTAATAATATATTTCTGCAGCTTTACATTTTTGTGTTAAGTCCTCAAAAGGTAGAAGAGATTTTACTGTAACTGAAGATGTTAAGGTAATTCCTCTGTAGAATTTCCTTCTAACCAAGCCCCTTCTGTCTCAGGAGATAGATGTGGCTTTAATTGTTGTCTTTATAGCCTTTCCTATGGAATCTATATGGAGAGTCCTGTTTTTGTTTTCCTTTTCTGCAGTGGCTTCCACTTTTCTCAAACATCAGAGCAGAAGCCAAATACAAGATGTACAGGAAGCATTAAAAAAATAGTTTCTTTTTGCTAGAGATGTGGTTGCCATTAGTAAATTGCCACAAGAAATTTTCCTAGTTGCTTTTGCAGTGAAGCTTGACTTAACAGTAAGACACTTAAGCTTCAGAATGTGAAATTTCAATGTATTGTATGACAATTAGCTTGTAAAAAATGCCTTTCAAGAGCAGCAGCAGAGGTCATGGCACATTCCTCTTCTGTGTGTGTTAAGGAAGAACAATCAAGTATGTGTGAAATTAATCTTTTCAAATTAGGAAAAAAGAACCCTGTCTCCTTGGGAGAATACAGAGCTCATGCGCATAGCCAAAGCCAGATATTGTAAGATCTTGAAGGTACACTGTATGGGAAGTAAACTCCCCAAAATGGTTAAACCTGTTTTATACTGGAAATTGATTTTCTAAATTGGCTTTCAAGTGTGCCATTGTTTTTTTGTTGATATAATGAGTGGTGTGAGATTTGCCTGCAACTGAAGTACACATAGCTCAGAATTGTAATTAATTTAGGAATGGACTTAAACAGCACCCAAAACTGGTATGTTAATTAAAACATTTGGAAAATAAAGACCATTTTGGTGGCTGTTTTTGTAGTTCTGCTTCTGAGTATCTACAGTGCTAATGTGATTGCTATAATCTAGCGACAGCTGTCACAAAGAATTAATTATTATTTGTCTTTGTTCAGTATTTCTAGTGTGTAAGTTGCTTGTTAGTATAATTACTCTTGTTTATAGATTCCACTTGCCTCCCTGCCAAAGATTTAGTGGCATATTTTGTTTCAGCAATAATATCTCAGTCTTTCACTTTCAGCATCTAATGTTATACCTGGTGGCTTTGTTGTCATAGCGTCTCCTTAAATAAAAGTATAGTTCATTGTTAAAGATTTTGAGGTGTCTTTGCTGCTTTGCTTCCTTCAGTTGTGTGTTATACTTCCTTGTTCTTTTTTTATCTACCCTAAAAGACCAGTTACATCCCTTATCCTTCTCTGGCATGTATTTCTGGTTTTGTGATATTTTTAATGGCTGACAATAGAAGGAAAGAAAATGTGGGGCGTGTAGCCTCAGCCAGCTGACCCTTCAGCAGTTTTGCAGCACTTAGAGTAATACAAACGTGGGCTGCTTCTAGACATGTCTGTCAGCCTGGTTAGTGGGATGTTTGCTGCGTGACTATACTGGCTTTAAACAAAAAGATTTTGGAAGAGGGGAAGATAGGGGAAATGGTGACTGGAGCTTGGGCTTTTCTCAGCTACTTGAGGTTTATTATGTGCATGTTATCTGACTTTAATAAACTGGAACACTCTGCTGAGATACTGAACTGCTGATGGAAGATTAGAGCCAGTAAAGCAACTTTGATGGAAAAAAAATAGCCCTTTTCCTGAATTAAGGTATTACTGATTGTGGAAAGCCCTTTGTGGCCACATCCCTGGCTTGCTGGAGTGTAGAGGGTGGTCAGGGTTACCACCTTGGTGTACAGGCTTTTGTAAGACAGAGACCTACAAAATCTTTTTGTTTCAACCTGATGCTTGGTTGCTGCTGCTAAGATCGAACAACACATTTATGCAGACCTCTGATTTAAAACCGATTGCTACCCGTTGGACTATGAGTAAGTCTGGCCAGTATTTGAGAAACTGTAGCGCAGCTCCATCCCTAGGATGGCAGTTGCCAGCATGGCATCCAGGTGGGCTCTCCAGCAGCAGCTGTGTGGGGGAGCCGCTCTCCCTGGTCATCTTACGTTGCACCAAGTGTCATTATTAGAGGTTTGCTAAAAACCAGCAATTAGTCTGTTGATTCAGGGTGGAGAAGAGTGTTAAAAGAGAAGAAGGGGTGATGAGAAACCAGACTCTGGGAAAGGCATGAGGAGAGGATGGAGCGTAAGGTGAGAGAACGGGAAAACTGCAGTTGTCTTGCTAAAATTGTTGTTATTCTAACTGTGGTCCTTCTTAACTGCGCCGAGAGACTGACAGGATCTCCCAGTCTGTGACATGATTTCTAGTTTGTTGGATACCACTTCAGTTGTTTTCATATTAAGTGAAATTCTCAATGAAGTGCAGTTAATGTATATGGCAAGAAAATACCATTTGAAGGGTTTAGTGGGTCAATACATAAGAGAGGATTCCTTTTATCTGTATTTTTTTTAATAGCAGACTGGCTTTCATTGGATCTCTGAGATGTAGTATCTATTACTAGACTTGAAGAATCAATGGACTTCCTTCTCCATGCTCAAGGGAGAAAAACATTCTAAAGTTGGGATCTAATTTAGTATAAACAGATTAAAAACAAAAAGCAGAAATTAAGCAACCTTTCCGTTACTGGGAAGTCTCCTGTTGACTTGGAACGGAAGCTGAATTGAATTCTTTGGGGGTGGGGAGGATGGGAGGAATGTACTTTACAGGTGTGTTGTCTGTCTCGGCCTTCCCAAATTCTCTTTCAAAAGGAGTTTTTCTGCCTCCTGTGGCCAGCAGCCCTTCTCCTTCCACAGTCTCCCTGTCCAGGAGCGGTCCTTTGACAGTCTGTAAGGATAGGCGTCCTCCTACATGAAAGGACCAGTAACACATACAGGAAATTTTCAGTAAAGTTTTGCTGTCATTTTATGTACGTGTATGAAGTAAAAGCCATGCCCTGATTTTTGTTGCTCCTTGCTCTAATTCTGGAAGTCATAACTGGCTATTGTCCTGGATGCGATTGTGATGTGATTTGGCCGCTTAAAATACCTTGACTGCTGTTTACTTCCGGACTTTGAGTGTTAATTCCTATGTGCAGAGCTCGCTATTGTCCCTTCAGAAGAGGAAATGAGACCATACAGGCTCTTCTTTGCATTCCAGATGTTCAAATGATCATAGAAGAGCTTGCGGTCAGCCTGCAGCACAGCACCTCAAACTCTCTCCCTTTGCTCGGACAGGAAGGATCCTTGCATTTGGACAAAACATCTTAGAAGTCTGTATTAATTTTTTTCCACTTTTTGTTGCAAATGCCAACTACTTTTTCCTTGTTTGGCACAAACTGTGTAACTGGGTCTAGCAAGATTATCACAGAGATGATGAAGAAATACAGACCTCTAATACAAGTTTTACAATGTTAGGCTTGCAGTTTTGCGTTCACAATCATTTACATATTCGTTGGCGCTGTGATAGCTGGTTTTATTTTGTCATATGTGGTTCAGTTGCAAATCAGCTAGCTGTTTTATTTCTGTCCATAATTAACTATTGACTGCATTCATTTTAGATGAATTCATCATTTAGATAGTAGCTCCTGTTGTAAGTATTGAGCCAAGTCTTTAGTGTGGTTGTGTTTATGTCAGCCAGTGATGTTCTGCCAGGGTGATGTACATGGTATCTGTTTCATTGTCTTTAATGGGAAGGATAGGAAAGATTAATTGAATAAACCCCCAGATGGCATTCCAAGATGTCATTCGATTAAATTGGAAGCCACCCGTTTTCAATAATGGGTATTTTTGGTGGTGTTACCTTTTGATCTTTCAAGACTGGAAACTGTGCTGTTTAATTTAAAATGAGTCCCAGGCTTCCCTAAACGTTATTTCTTGCAGAATCAGAGTAACAATACCACAGATACAGGAAGGAGGGGAAAAATTAATCCTGCAGTGAGCTACCATTTTCAGTTCTTAAAACACCCCTGGGAAAATACAGCCTTAGGATGACATTTATCAAGCTTGTTCTAATAGTAGTGATATTTATTTGGGTTTGAAGTCAGAATAAATGAATTTAACAGCTTAAGAACATTAAGGAAATTCCAAATACTGTCATTTTCTTGAATTAATTTAATATGCATATAACAATTCAGATTTCAAAGAGTGTAGGCACTTTAGTCTGCTTGTGATGAGAGATAGTTATTTGCAGCCTCTACGTTATGTTTCAAACTCTTATTTTCATAACAATACGGACATAAAAATGCATATAAAATTATATACTGGAATAAAAGAACATTTATTATATTTGGTTCTTCCAGTAGGTTTTAAATGTGATTTTAAAATGTCATTTAAGAAGATTTGCAAATAAAACATTTGTAAACATGAAGTATAAAACCAACAAAGCATTTCTGTGTTATTTTTAGTAATAGCTATCACAAGGAACCTCCATTTAACAACCGTTTCCGAAAAGCAGTATGATGAACAAGTATCAATACAGTACAAGTAGGCACTTGCTTGCTTTCTTGCAGATTACCTTTGGTTAGTTTGTATTCTTGTAATGCAACAAGATATTTATGTACTTTTCTGTGGCAGAGACTTCTGTAATGTTTTTCTCATGTTACCTAAGAATTTGCTAAATGTAGACTTGAGAACCAGAATGATCTGATTCTGAAGTGGGGGAAGTGGAGAAGGAATAAGATCATCCTCAGATTCTTCTTGTAGTATTACTGGGAATTTGTTTTTATATTTTGTCTACTTTAATAATTAAGGGCATCATGTTAACTTGAGAATTTATTTTCAGTTACGATTCCTAGTAAAATTTTTCGCATAAGCTTGCTTTTATTCTCACAGACAAGTTTCTGAAGCCCTTCTCCACTGTCCTCCAGTCAGCACTGGACTGGCACTCAGCACGGACTTCTGTGAAGGAGAGTGAATTCAGAGAACAGCTATTAATCTGTCTAATGAATAAAATCCTTTGTAAGCGCCATAACATTTTGAAAGAGAGTGAGTTCCTGCATACTCAACAGATCTGATTACCATGTGACAATTACAGTAGACTATTGTAGAGGGTGAAAAGGCCTTTAGAGACATCGAAGCATATAATAATGTACTGGAAATCGGCTTTAGTTTATTGGTAATATTCAGTTCAAGGTTAGGTTTTATGGCACCTCTTCTTTTGTATATGTTCAGCTCTTGTTTTATCTTACAGAGCTAGCTTTTATGAAAGTTAATCATATTTGATTTGACTTTGTGTCCCACCCATCCCTTTTTATCAAGTCTTGAGTAGACTTCTGGTGTTTCTTTTTTCCTTTAAATGACTATAGCCTATTTGATGTGTGCAGGAACGTTTCCCTGCAGAGCTGTATCTACCCTATGAAACTGAGCAGTGCTGGCACGTAGGTGGGAGCAGTGGCATGCAGTCATCCATACGTTAAAACTGCTAGATTAGTTATATACAAATACAGATAGAGCTTGAAATCTCAGCCCTTTTGTGCGTACCAGCTCTTGCATGAGTGTAGCAACCAACAGTGGCATCTCAGGTCAGTGGTTTTGGAGAGCTGAGAGGTGGGGAAAGGTGAATGGCCTCTGTGTGCCTGGCCCAGAAAGGGGTATGATAGAGAAGGATACAAAGAAAGCGTTTTGGGAGTTGTCTTAAGGAAGGGGAGTTGATCTGTCGTTAGGTGAAAATGAACTGATGCTGTTCTTTACCCAAAGATTCTTTGTCCTGTCACTGGGTGTCTCCATCCTTTCCTGGCAGTCTTGTGTTTAGGTAGGAGAGGGGCCTCACAAATCTCTTCCCTGCTCCATCTTCCATCTCCCAGCCTTGCCTTGAGCTGGTGGTGTAGGAACACAGCACTGGCCATGCTGGCTGCAACTTCAGCGTTGCTTTAAACAGCAGACCTGCACTTCGCTGCAAGTCAGGTAGGCATGAATACATCCAGATTTTGGAGTAGCCAGGAATTTGTGAAAACAGAGGTAGTCTGATGTACTGCTTTCTGGCCCTTTTGTTAGAGGGTGGAGTGCTGAGGTGGTTCTTCAGGATTTGGCACTTGCAGTCAGCATTCGAACTGTCAGGGTGCCTATTGATGACACCACTCATAACCATGGTGCAGTGAGAAGCTTATTACGGTGTTGTAAATCTGCTTCTATTCTTCTTTTGCTTCTTTGACAAGAAGAGAATATCATCATAAGTATAGAGAATTTTGAATAAAATATGAAACTTCCACTAACTGCATTCTGGTTTAGTGATGCGTCTGGCGCGGGTGGTCACAAGCTCCAGAGCAGCAGCTGTGATTAACTGCAATCTAGGTTATTTATGTTGCTTAGTATCTGCATAGGATGGTAGATACTTCTTTCCAAAATGAAAGAGGTTCAGTTTATTGTTCTGAAATTAACTTCAGGCAGACCATAAACTTTGACTTGCTCCTTCTTTAAATGAGTATTTATTTGAAATAGATGCTTTTTATAGCTTCGCAAAAATAACTAGGCACACTGTAAAATGGGGGAATTGACAGCTACAGTGTGTAGACCTGGGTTTTTTTGAGAGCCTAATGCTTTGTGCTCTCCCCATGCATCTCAAGAGGAATCACTTCTGCGTAAGAGGAGGTTTTTCTCTGAGAAGTAGCAGGTGAAAATGCTGTAATGATGCAAGGAGCGGAAACACCATGCCAAGGGGAAGGTGTGTAAGCCCTTAACTAGAGTGTGTGCTGCAAAGAATGTTTTATGCTGAAATATTTGCAAATGTTGGAAAGTTTGGAAAAGCTGCCTTTGCTCTTTTCTGGATTTTTAAACAGGAAGCTCTGTCTGTAAGATGAAGTATCTTTCAGGGGCAATCTTCACATTACCAATACAAGATTTAAGTATTCTTCAGCTATTTTAAAAAATGCTGTACAGTTTTTATTCTGTCTCTTGATCCAGTGTCCAAATTTTTTTTTTATAGTTTTCACTTCCCTTTCTACTCCCCCTCACTGTTTATCCCACTATCCTCTGTGAATATCTTACTCACTCTGGGTAGGTTTATTGCTAACAGTTTGCTTTGCTTCTGAACCATTTCCTGAATAAACCAGTGAAACAGATTAAAGCTTACATTTTTCTTCTGTGGTTTTTGGAGAAAGTGCATCAATGATGGTGCAAAATAAATGCTTTTGGAAGCAGCTTGAAATTTTATGACATTTGCCCCCCCTGTGTCTGACATCAAGCTGGGATGGTAGTAGCCAGCCATGATGACATTTGAAAAGGCACATTGTTTCTGTGAGCAGCGATAATGTAAAATGCAGATTAGGAGACTGCAGAAGGGTAAGAAAGAATACTGCCGTCACCCACAACGTCACATATCCTCCCTGCCCTTCCAAACAGGCAAGGGGAAGAGAGGACTGAGGGAATGCTTGCACTGGGTAATTAACCATAAGTGTCCTTTTTCTGTGTGTATAAAGACCAAAGAACAAATGCAAGAAACTCCTTTCCGTTTCTGAGCAAAACTTGATCTATAGCTTGGATAACTTCTTACTTGAAATCATCATGAGGAAATAATGCTAATTAATTATATGCAATGTAATACTGCCCTGTGTTTAAGAAAGGAAGGCAAAGCAGACAATACCTTTAGTTACTTGCTGTCATTGAGCTTTTGATCTTAATGTTCTTGCAATCTAGTCATCTGCTAACGTTTAGGAGAGTAACTTCCAAAGAGATTATCCACTTTCTGTTTATAGCTGGATTACAGATAATTAGCAATCTTCAGATTCCTGTGTTTAAGGAAGTGCAATAAGAACTGCACACAGACATGTTATTTAATGCTGCACTTGTGGGAAAAACTAAGTTGCTAAGCCACTTAGGTACTCAACAGGTCGGGGGAGACTAGGTTAAGCCTTTCCTGATATATCGTAGCCTTTCACTGAACACATAGGGTTCACTTTGGACTAAACATCGGCTTCTGTTTATTATGTGTCTGATTAGATCACAGTAACTTACGGGACACAAATACAAATTTTTCTAGTGCTAATCTAGTCAGTCTTCTGATTTGGACAATATGCTGTCTGTAATGTTGAATGCTCTTTGCTTGAAGCCCTGATGTTCTTTAAAATACAAGATTCTCGCCCCCCCCCCCCCCCCCCCCGATTGTAATTTTTAGGTGAATTTAAATAATTATACCACTCTCTAAAATTAGTATATTTTCATTCCAGCAATATCTATGCAAAAATTAAAAATGTAGTTCAAATACTGCTTTCTTAAATAGAATTTCCAGCAAAAAAAGAACAATATGAAAGCAAAGTCTATGGAAGATTGTCTTTTTGTCAGCAGCCCTATTTCTGTAACCTTGAACTTAGAGATAAGGTGCTGGATTTTTATACAAGCTTCAGATGTTTAAGAAATATATCTAAAATATTTTCTAAGACAGAGTTCAGGTTTCCTGATGCATGATGTTGAAGAGTTGTGCTTGACTTGTGTTTCAGGAACTACTTGTATCTTACAGAATGCTATTTAAAAACAGCTAAGGTATAGCATTTCTGCGATTAGGAATCCCTCATTATATTACATTAAAAATACAGTATCACAATAAAGGATTGTCTGAGAGAGTTCACAGGTGGAAAAGTGGGTTGAACAGGAAAACCGTACACTAGTTGATGAGTTCTGCTCATGACAACTTTAAATGCTGTGGATAGATATGCATTTCTAATGGCTTTAGGACATACCTTTTACTGTTGAATATAACGCAAGAACTATGTATGATGGTTGGTGCAGCGCAATGGGAAGAGAAAATAACATACATAAGTAAGTGTGAAGTTTCTTAAATGAGAAGTAATAATGACATTTATGAGAAGTTGTCAGAGAGGATTATGCTGTACTATGCAGAGAATGCCACTTTTCCCTTCCTTGTAGTCTTTCACAAATACTTAAACTTTCAACTTAAAAAAGGACTTCCAGCGCTGAAGGTACAAAATGTTTTTTCCAGTTGCAGCGGTGTCGTATGTACAGCCTGGTTGCCTCATTCCCCTCACAGTCAAGGTACTTGTATATCTGGTTGCTAGCAAGTCTGTCAGAGAGAAGGCCAGCATTAGGGGTTTAGAAATAACCAAGTTCAGGAGAAACCACCGTTGCAGAGCAGGGGCCGAAATGCGCATGTGTTTTGAGGAAGCAGGGCAGAGAGTTGAGCTCTGTCAGCCTGATTTCAGAAGCGGGAAGGAAGTTGTAGGGACAGCACTGCGGAGAGACATTACAAGAGGTAGTGACTAGGTAATGAAAAATTCCAAAATATGGCACTTTACTCTTAGGAAACACTCGGAACAAGGTTTTAAAAGTCTCATTTGGGGATTTATCTCAGTCTTGACCAGCAGTGTGCGACTAAATGCTGATTACCTGGTGCATTGATTCAGGGTTTTCCTGTGCCCATCCACATAAGTACTGAATAGAATCACATAAGAACTGAATAGAAGCAGTTGAGTTTTGAGGACATCCTCTTATCCAGCCCCCAGCTCAGAGCAAGTGGAGGTAGACTGGTTTGCTCAGGGCTCTGCCCATTCTCTCCAAAGCCAGCGAGACTTCAGCCTTCCTGGACACCCTCTTGCCATGTTTAAGCATCCTCATGGGGAGAAATCTTTCCTTACTTCTAACAAAAATGTCCCACTCCCACATGCAGGCTTGTGTCTGTGGCCTCTCATCCTTTCTCTTGGGAGCTCTGATCCCTCTTTAATCCCTTCTGTATGGCAACTGAAGATGATGGTGAGGTCTGCCCTTGCTTACTGTCAGCTATCATGTGGTTCAGATGTAATCCCACGTGTAGGAGGGACAGGGCACTGGGTGACACCAGCCAAGGTCATTTTAGCATGGCTGTTGGTCTCTGACCTTGCTGGTGAGGAGAGATAATTCTTTTCCATCCTGGAATCTCTATGGACATTCTGGGAAACTCTTCAGATGATCACTAAGTAAAAAAACCACCACAAACCAACGCAAAGGAAAATCCACAGAGGAGGAGTATAGCATCTTTTAATTTAGATACATTACTTATGTATTAGTGCTTTGTCCAAATTTTCCTTCACTTTGAAAGTTAGTTGTATTTTATATATGACATAATTAAATATTTATTAACAGAACACCTAATATATTAATAGTAAATGTTAATATACAAATGTTAAATAATTATACATAATACATAAATATATAAAATCTAAATAAAAGCACAAAAAATAAACATACATATAAAATACTGAACTATTCTAGAGATCTATAAAGTAAACCTATATTACATTTATATAGATTTTGTATGGATTTTATTACAAAATTTCATTTATAATGAAATGAGGGGGAAGTTTTTTTAAAAAATTAACATGTTGAATGTAATTTTCCTTCTTCCACTTAGTAAATACGCTACCTCATGGATTATAATGTAGGAGAGCTAACTGCTGAACATAAAATCACAGCCAAAAATTATTTAATGCCATGAAACAGTTACACAGTTTACCATAGGATCCTCCCTGGTAGGTAAAGGTGATCTGGCATTTTTAACATACCAAAGAAATTGATCAGTGCATTAGGAAATAATAGGATTAGCTAATGTCCAAGGCCTTAGAAAAGGATACAGGCAGTGCAACTTCAACTTGATCCTGTAGCCCTCTTTTCTTCAATGAAAATATGTTGGGGGAGGTTTATCCAATGTGTTACTCCAAAGAAGCATGTTGAGGGATGGATGCTAGAGCTCTCAATTGTATTCCCACATGAAGGCTAAATAAATCTCCTATCCATAACAGGAAATGATGAGGTTATTTTTCTAAAATGTATAAATGTGTAATGATGTCTGGAAAAAATGTTTTCCTTAAAAGTTAGCAGAGAAAAAAGTGGAGTGGTATGATACTGGAGATAGATCTTAAAGAATGCTTGGGAGATCACCTCAGTGTTCAGTTTGCTGTGCAGATACATGATGCTTTTTAACTAAAGGATTGCCTCACCCACTAGATTTTTCTAGAAGTTCTTGAATAAGAAGTGGGAATGCAGGGCTCAGAATATGAGGGTTGTTTGCTGGTCAGCATTTAAGCTTTTGATGTCTGAGTGACATTTGGGAATTAGTTTCTGCTTACGACTGAGAATATTATTGTTTATTTAGGAAATTAAGTTTGTTTCACCTGTAGTATATAAATATGTATACAATATATATATAAATACAAGCACAGTGATTTAAATTATGATCTTGCAAAACAGCTTTGCATTTTGTTGTTTTTGAGAACCACCGCTGTTCATACGTAAATTATTCTTTGGTTGGTTTCAAAAGTCTGCATTACAGAATGTAGCCATGCAGGTTTTTTTACAGCCATGTGCCATATTCCCACACACCAGAGTAAGTAAAAGCAAAATAACAAAATAGAGGAATATGTGACTAAAATATAAATCCTAATCTCAAGGTGCTGTATGCGGATATTTAATTACTAGTTTATCTGGATAACTGAAGAACAGAAATGGCATCTGTTCTAAATTGCATCAAATTAATATTAACTTGTGCTTCTTTAATGTTGAAGAGGGAAGAGTTAAGAAAAGGAAAAATAGAAGAGGCAAGGAAATGTTTGTGTGTCAGACTGTAGATGAGGAAATCACATGGTTCTTTATAAAAGAGTAACTTTTCCCCTATATTTATTGACAAAGAGAATGAGCAGCAGCTTAGCCTAGCTTAATTGCTCTTTGCTTTAAAAATACAGAAAACAATTCTGAATTAGAAATTGCTGATAGTTTCAGGAGTATGCTGTCTGTCATGGTTCCTTTGCATGTGTGGGTCGGGTAGCAAGACAGAGTGAAAAGTCAAAATCTTTTTACCACTCATGTTTGTGTATCAACTTTCTTGCCTTCTCTGAGTATCAATTGCCTATTACCTTTTCTTTTCATTTTGTGTATTAGCACTTGGGAAGTTCATGAGCCAGCAAAGCCTGATTATGTATCAGGGGAGCCATTCCCTAAAAAAGAGGTACAGCTGTGCCTTATCTGGGAACCTTTGGGGTAGTTTCGATGTCTTAGAAGGTGATGAACCTTTGGAAGAGCCTCAGAGTTTTCCAATTCAGTGTATACAGGTAATTCCTGAATAGGAACAATTTTTTATGCTAGGGTAGTAGGTGTTTCCAGCTGCTGGATATTGGCCTGATACTGATTGTGCTGAAATGAATTGGAGATGTCTCGTGACTTGTTTGGAAAGCAGATCTGGGTGCCTTTAAACTTGCTGTGGTGTTAATGGGGTTTCAGGGGATTGAGCTTGTTTCAGTGTGCTTGCGTTAGTTCAGGAGTGGTTTGGATGGGGAATAAAGTAATAGTCTGAATCTTACTTTACATTCTCATTACTATATCGGGACTAGGTTCTATATTTTAGTCAGCTATTGAGAGCCCCAAGGGCTGTAAGTAGTGATGAAGCAATATTCAGTCAAATACCTGATTGTCATTTAGATTTCATATGTACAAAGAAGAGGTGGGCCTGAGATTGCCCCAGTCGAAAATCCATATGGACTGAATGGGATTTTATTAAACTAGTTGCTTGGTGGTATCACATCTCCCTCATCTATTGTTTCTTCTCCATTAGTTTTGTTTCCTTGTAAGATCTGCCTAGGTTGGCTAGTGAAGCCTCATTCATTTTGTTTCAGTTTTTTGTATACTTTTTGCATGGTAAACAAAATGAATTGAGAAGCAACAGAAAGGCAACAAATGCAGATTTCAGATAGGTGAATTGTTGCCTATTTTATCCATTTCTACTAACCTGTGTTTGTCTGTCTCTGTACCAGTCAGGACTCTGATAAGACCTTCTGGAGATTGCTCTGGTCCCCTCCAGCTAAGCCTGGAGCTCTTTGATCACTGCCAGTTTGTCAGCTTTCTGTCAGCAGAGGTATATCAATTTCAGATACCAGTACATTTTTTTAACTTAAATATGCACAACTGACAATTTGCTTATAATTTCAATTTGGATTTTGGCTGTTTCTGCTAATGAATTCTTTTACCTTGTATTTCTAATGGTGTCTCCTTCCTGGACACCTCACCTACACCTTGCATTTTCAGGCTGCCTACATTTCTTTAGAGGGATTTGGAGAAATGCATGGAGAAGTATTCACCTTGCAGTCTTTTTTATGTTTGGGAGGGCCCGTAGACTAAAGTGGGGTATTAGGTGACTTGTGTGTGTGCTTGTATGTGTTTAAGCAGTAGTGCAGTTCATGCTGCAATGTAGTGGATGAGTATCTTCTAACCAAGTATCTCAGTGTGCCTTTGTGGCTTCTAAAATCCCTTTTCTCTACAGCCTATTTTTCTTCACTTGTCTTTCTGTTGAAAGAACTCTATAGACAGTCGTAGTTCACACCAAAACTTCTATAGCAGGGGAGTCTGGCACTTTTAATTTTGTTTCTATCAAAGATGAGCTTAGATCAGCTATATTCTTCTATGTATGTATAATGACTATATTACATTCTTTCTAAGGCTTTGTGATGTCAGTTTACCTAATTCAGTACTTACCGTCATGAACTTGCAGGGAAAAGGAGATTGCCAAGCTCTTGCTATCTCAAAATGTATAAGGTTTGAAATAATGTTTTTTTCTTTTTTTCTGAAAATAATTTGTTTTTCAAAAGAAAGGAGTCTTTTACAACATTGGTGTTTAGTATGCTGAAGATGTATCCTGAGTTTACAGACTCACAGATGTAATTGCTTTTTCTACTAGACTGTGTTTGACTGGCAGTCGCATCATAGACTTGAAAAAGTCATGTTCTCGTGAAAGAATAGTGGTGTATTTTTCCTTCTTAGGAAAATTCACTAAGACATGTCATCTGCTCTCATTTAAATTCACAGTAGAACTAGTGAGTGGGTATGATAGAGAAAAATCAAGTTGTCTTGATACGCATGTCCACCAGCCTGCCTGCCTGGTTAACTTACTGCACGGCACAGGGGCCATTGAGCCCATCGTGTTCTTCTTGGGATGATGGCACGCTTCTCTACAGAAGGGAAAGATATTTGGTATTAACATGCGATACAAACAAGCATCTGAAGTATCACAGCAAGATTAGATTCCAGATTTGTTTTGTCACCACAGGGCTGGGAGGAGGAAAGGCTGAGCCTCAGCAGTAGGACTGGTTGGCCAGCGCAGCTCGGTGGAGAGCTTGGTTAGCCAGAGACAGTACTCTCAACAGGTAGGATAGCAGTTGGGTCACTTACTGATGCTTAAAAAAAATTTAAACAAACTGCCTGGTCTACCCGCACAAGTCAGTTTTTAGCAGAATTAAGTAGTCTTAATTAGGAATTGAAGCATCATGTTGGTTTGTTAAGTACTTGTGCGTGGATAGAGCTGGAAGAGTGCCTGTCTGTTCTGCAGCTGTCTGGGCCCTGCCACCAGGCAGCATTGCCCTTCCACCAGAAGCTCTCTCCTCCCCTTGGACAGCAGCAGCCGATACTCAGAGGCACCAGAAATAACCTCCCCCCTTTTTTTTGCATCATAGAAATCCCAAGTAGTTACATACTTAAATCTGCCCTACATGACAGGAGCTTGTATGATTTTTTCCTGAAATTCTACTTTCATTCACTCCATAGCTTTCAAACTCATAATAGCACAGAATGGTTTGGGTTGGAAGCAACCTAAAAGCTCACCTAGTTTCAGCCCCCTGCCATGGGCAGGGACACCTTCCACTAGACCAGGTGTCTCAAAGCCCCATCCAGCCTGGCCTTGAACACTGCCAGGGATGGGGCATCCACAGCTTCTCGGGGCAGCCTGCTCCAGTGTGTCCCACCATGCTCACTGTAAAAAGTTTCTTCCTTGTGTCCAGTCTAAATCTACTCTCTTTCAACTTAAAACCACTGCCCCTTGTCTTTTCATTTACAGGCCCCAGTAAGAAGTCGGTCCTCGTCTTTCTTGTTGGCCCCTTTAGGTACCAGAAGGCTGCAGTAAGGTCTCCCTGGAGCCTTCTCTTCTCCAGGCTGAACAACCCCAAGACCTTACAGGATCAAGAAGATATGCCAATGATACTTACTGTTTGTTAGGTTGACTGGTGATTTAATTTGGCTCATCCCTTACTGGGTGGAGGAGTAGGGTGAGGAAGCAGTAATAAAAAGAAATATGATGGGACCACCTTTCTTTCAGTAGAAGAAAATTACTGAATATATATTCATGTGTGTATTTTTTCCTTTTTCGAAATGAGAAAAAACGACATAATTGCAATGTTTTTCACAATGTCTGCTTACTGATAATATAATGAGAACATAGACACTAATAACATATGTATAATAATTACTATTACAATAGTAATTAAGTCATAATAATAGAAAAAAAACAATAAACCTCTTTATTAAAAAAAAAATCAGTAGAGGTGCACATTGTCAAATACACAGACTTGAAGACTTACTCTGTCATACATTTATACTTGTGTCATTTTACTGCAGTTTTGTAGAACTGGTGAGCATCTACTTTTTGAGTTTAGTGGCTGTATCAGGATTCAGGGGTGAAAATTCAATGTTTGGTCTGTTTTCAATCGTTTCGCAAATTTGGCTTAAAATATGTCTGTTGAAATGTGAATTTTGGCCTCCTAAACTACCTTTTAATATTCTGGTGTTACCAGTAAGTTTAATACATTTGCATTAGGCTGTATCCTTTCTGACAGCCATTGTGTCCCCATATGGAGATGCTTCTAAATACATATCAGCTAAATCGGGCAGAGTTTGAAGAAAAAATGTGTTCTATGGTCAGTTTTCTGGTTTTTTAATATTTGGAAGATATTTATGTAATGAGGAGACAATACAGGCATTGCAATAAATTGCTGAATATCTCATGAGATAATTGTAGATGTAGAAAGTGCTGTCTTATATTAGAAAAAAAATTGTGTTTTGGGAAAACAATTTTTTTTAATATGTTCTTTTTAATGGATGGCTAAAGGAAACAGCAAGTATGTTAATATAGAATTATTATCATATATAATAGCTATTTGGACAATTATAAATGCTTCTTTTGAAATACTGCTCCACTAGCATGTTATTGGACACGTTTTCTTATGCATCAGCTGATAGAGAGTATCTACAAAGATGTTTTAAATTAGGTTCATTTGACTTTTCTAGAGGCAAAAAGAAATCAAAATCAGTTCTGACTCATCCATGATATGAACATGTATTGAGATACAGTAAACTTCTGGCTTGTACAGTTTGGTTTGAGACAGAGGACCAAAAGAGGTATGATAAATTTTTCATCTGTATTTCTTTCATCCTGTAGGAAAATAATATATGTAACTTTTAAGTTAGCAATTGTTACTGATCATTTTATTACAGATGCACATGATTATGATGTAATGTGCAGCTGTTTTAGCACTGAAACTGTTCCTCATAGGTCACGCAGCCAAAAGGATGGTTAAAGTAGGATGAACCCTTATGCCCACCTGCCTTTTGAGATGTAGCTCTCCAAGTAGTCTCATTCACTCACCTGATCTAAGCACAAACAAAATTTGTTTCAGACCTGGTAAGTGTGATGGATTACTTGTATTGCACTGCATGCCAAACATTGCTTCTGAAATACTTTTATTTCACAATGTAAAACTATGACAGTCGTAAAATGGGATAATATTTCAGGTTAACAGAGCTCCTTAGAAAACAGGACACTTTTGACACTTATCTGAAGAAATACAATGGAATTGTTTACCTTCTGTTTAAAGTTGCGCAGAAGCGTAAGGTTGATTTTGTTCCTTAGATGTTAGGGAGGCGATGTGTTCCCTCCTGCTCCTGTGGCACCGGGGTTTGTCTCCTGCCTGCAGGAGAGGTGGGCAGCCGGTGGCTGAGACAAGCTTTCTGGGGAGCATTGCTTTCCTCTCCCAGCTATTGGCCTGCCAACCCTGGCTGTCAGCAAGGGGTGCTGTGGGTCCTCAGGTGAGAAGAGTGTCCTTGGGCTTTGTATGTACTTGAGCTGTGCCTTCGTTAAACCAGGGCTGTTCCTTGCACCTTCTGTAACCAGTGGATACCTTTTAGCAGGTAAGACAGCATGTAGCACCTTGACTGGATTTTCAAGTAGTGGAGAATATAATTAACAAAATATTTATTTCAGAAATAATATTTATATATTACTTTTCTAAACCTACTTTTATTTGAGCTATACAATTTTGACCTAGAATACAAAATACAATTGATAACTTTGCAGCTTTGTATCAAGACATTTCTGTATCTTTCAGTCATTTTACTCTTGGGTAATACTCAGCATTTCCATCTGCCAGACTTACGTACTACTTTTCTCCTAGAAGTATTTAAATCTTACAATAAAAAAAAAAAAAAACAAAACCCACTGCTGGTTTTGAAGTTGTGATTTTGGCTTTTGTATTGTAAGCTTCGTGCTTACAAGTAAATTGAGCTGCTACATCCCCTCTGGCCACAACTTGGCTTCGCGGCTGCAATCTTTACTTTTCTCTGGTACTGAGCAATCATGCAAGGTTGCCCTGTAGTCAACCTTCAGTCTTGCTGTTAGCTGGTAATCCAGATGCTTATTTGATAGACATACTGGATCTCTTCTCACTGTCATTTGTGGTGTGGTCAGGCAGAGTTTGGATGGCTTACTGGGCATTTCACAAAAGCACATCACTGAACCGTTGTGACACCTTATCCCACCTGAATACCCAAACTGTAGTCAAAAAAGATGTTAAAAATGCAAAGTCACTCTGTAGGTTTTCAGCACTTAAGAGACAATTGCAAGAAAACATTTTGCTCTGGAGCAGATGAAATTTTCTTTCTTTTATAAGTGTAATTTAAGACCTTATTGAAGACAGACGAATGGGAGTGAGGCCACAGAGAATGCTGGTGTTTCTTTTGCTTTACCTGCAAGCTGCCAGATTTAAGGCTTCTATCTCTTTCACCATAACTTGGTGTGTATATTATTTTACCTTTTTATTAGTAATAGATTAGAAGGTAGTGAAAACAACAATTTACTGTAAAACTATTGTTTGCTTTTACTACCTAGTATCACACTGTGTTTTTTTCATAGCCATTATTTGAGAAGAGCTTTTTCCAGTCTTCCACATTGTTTCTAGCACTTAGGACAGTACACAGTGACTGTCCTGCTTCAGAGGGCTTTGTTAATAGATATGAGCTCTTGGTTTTGTATTGTGGGATCGTCAAGGTTTAATGAACTTCAGGGGGGGCTTCAGCGGTAGAAGAGGTGTGGTATTTCTATCTCTCAGTTACAGGTGGTCTGTTTGGCAGCCTGCATTAAGGATCTTACACATTAATGACATGCCATGCAGATAGTAGGCAGAAGATTCATTTTATTATAGCTGGCGGTGGCAAGCTCTTACAGGAGTAGGAAAGCAGATTGAGGTAGCTTCCATGAAGGAGGATTAACCTGGATTCAATTATCTTGCATTGCGCACAGAAGGGTTTTCATCTAGGTGATTATCATGTAGCAGTAGCCTCTTGCTGACTAATTTCTAGTTCCCTACATAAGTTCCTAGTTAATCAGGCATTTTTTGAAAGGCAAAGTGACAGCCTTTGAATTGTTCTTATAACTCAGTGGAAGGATTTTTGTCCTGATCTGTTTTGGCATTAATCAGTACAAGCTGTAAGACAGTTAAGTTTTGGTAGAACAAAGAAAAAAGCTGGAGTATGAAGAACCACTGTTGTATCGAAAATTAATTTTGTGTACACATGCTAGAACCCAATTTGTGCATCTGTTTTTCAAGCCACCTCTCCTGGAAGAAGCTCGGAAAAGTCTGCTGTATTAATAAAATATAAGTTCTTTCCTAAACAAGAGACATGATGGCATTTTCATAAATCTGCCTCTTGTAAACTGGAAGTCATAACATGAAGACGTAACAATTACAGTTTGTATTTCTGTTGTGCCTTCTTTACTGAGTTATGCTATGACATTTATCAGAAATAAAATTAAGCTGAGAGCATGTGAGACTGTAAATTCACCATTTGAAATCTTGAATTTAAGGCAGATTATGGCAGTCGACCTTTTGGCAAGACAGTCAGGCTTTTAGCGTAAAGGTAGGTCGAGTAAGATTACTTTGATACTGCTTTTATGAGGCCTGCTTGATGAGATAAAATAATTTTTAAAACTTGGGTTGAAGCAATGTCTCATACCTTTCAGGATAAATAGGCAAATACATGTGTGATTTATTCAAGTTGCTTTTAATTCGAAGTACTGTCAGACAGTTTTTAGTTTACTGTCATTGTAAGATTACCAGTTCTCTGCATCATTTTCTGTGACAACCACCTACTGTTGATGTTCTGTGTGGTACCAAACCCATTTAGCCACTTGGGTTAAAATGTCAATTGGAAAATTAAGTAAAATGATAAATGCCCTACACTGCCGGTGTTGCAGCTGCAATTTAAAACTTTAGACTGCCTTTTTCTTCTCCGGTATTTTGTGCACTGCTCTCCTTTTTTATGGTAACTGTGCTTTTTGCAGTGGGGGTGCTCATGGTTCTGGAGATTTTTGAATTCTAAAGAGACAAGATGTTCCTTTTTCTTTGAAAAAAAGTGGAGGGAATCCATTTTATATTTGCAGAATCCTTCTGTTAAAAATGTACACTCTTTGGTGCAGACCCAGGAGGGGTACCTGTGTGGCCTGTGTGTGGTTCTTCTGCTCAGCTTTCTCACCGGAGGGTGGAGGGACTCCTGTGCTCAAGCAGCAAGAACACGTTCGTGCAGCTGCTTTATATCTGCAACAGGCTAATCCTGTTGGTCTTGAGTAATAAATATGTTTGGATTAATTTTTACCTTCTGGCATGCACTTTTATTGGGTTTACTCTTGAACAATCTGTGAAAACATTTCTTTCCTTCAAGACTGAAATGGTTGATAGCATTCTGTTAAGCACTGTGGCTCCTATTCTTACTTTACTGCAAAGAATTGAAAGCTAAAACTTGAGCTGACTTATAGACAGAACGGTGTTTGTGGTTATTCACTTTACTAGTACAATAGAAAAGGCTTTTTAAAATTGTCGTTTCTGTTTTCCAAATATCTGCTTTGCAAGCAAAAGGTTCCCTTTTGTTAATGTTTTTTTTTTTTTTTTTTAGAAGGTCAGAATATTTAATCAATAACAGTAAAGTTAAAGTTTTGAAGGTTAAAGTTTTACGAGCTTGACTGTTTTGATGTCCAATTACATATTTATTTTCCCACACTACCTGTATCTTAACTGACTTCCTCATTCAAGACAGTGGTTTTATTCACTGCTGGCTTTTTTAGGGGTGAAAAGCAGCCAGGAGATACATACGTACCAATTGTCTGTCTTGTGGTTTCCCAGTGAAACGTGGTTTTCTTGAGCTAATTAATACTAACTTTTATTAGTAACTAAAGAAGGACTTGCAAAGATTGCTTCAAATTGTTTTCTATTTTTCCTTATGTTTGAACTCTGGAGGGTTGACTAAGAATGATAGTAATACCCCCAAAAAGAAGCCTTAGGATTGCTAGGTATTCTTGAAACCATAACTATAAAATAGTGTTTTAGAACATGTGCTTCTAAAAAACCTGGAGTGTACTTTTTTTTTTTTTTTTTCCTGCTTAGGGATTCTTAAAAATAGAAATTCTGTATTCTAGCAAAGTTTTAGAAGATTAGTTTGCTGTCTTCCTCTGGCTGTTCATTCACAGCTCTCTGTGAGCTCTTAGGCAAGAGTCACAGACTTGCTGATTTCTTTAGACAATGAACTTAGCTGACTTAAAAATACTTAAATGTTAGGATTTTTTAGATGTTTGGGCATGTTCTCTTTATTCATTATATTAGGCTGGGGCAACCGTTAAAATCATGCTAAGATTATTGAAAGGCTTACTGTATTGGGTTTATAGCCTGTCATACACAGATTATACCCATTTTAATTTGTTATCTGGAGTATGTCCAGCTTCCGCTAAATGGCGTCTGTTTTAAAAGAAATGTGCAGCTGTTTGTAACCAGAATACAGTTACTGTGAGTGACAGCGATACCAGCTGTGTGCTACACACTTCAGCTGGTGGAATAACTGAACAGCATTCTCATAGATGCCCCTGCTCTGTTCACTACATTGACACAACATATAGAGAGCTTCTTCTGTAGCTTTTACACTTCTGTCTGCTCATGATAAGCAGCACTTTCTCCTCCTCTGCCTGGGCAGTTCTGGACAGAAAACTGTCATATTTTAGTTTCCCCCCAGTGATGGAATATTTGTCTTGAGGTCTAGCTATTTCTGTCTGAAACAGGTCAAGAAGTTGTGTCTGGAAGACAGAAAGCCCAGAGGACTCAAGTCACCTATAAAGGTCTGGGAGTTTGTTGGCCATACACATGCACAAGTGCATCCTCCCCATTTGCCATAGCAGCCAGGCTGAAACCATTTGCTTTCTAGCAGAGAGAGCAAGCAAAAAGGTTGTATTTTCCCACTCTGTATTGATTTCGCTCCTGTAACTTCCCTGAGTTGTATTCCTGCATGTTGAATGACAGGAGTCAGGACTGTCCTCTTCCATCAGGTGTCAGCGGAGAAGGTTCATGTTCTCTCTTCAACATAAGGAGATGGTTTCAATGAGGCCAACAAAGGTCTTCTGCTTTGGTTTTTTGAGGCATGGCAATAACAGCCCTGGAAGCAGCCTGGCTGAGCCTTGTCTCAGTGTCTCTGGAACCGTGTGCCACAGGCACAGGAAGCCTGGTAAAGAATGGGGGAGTTGTACTGGTATCTGTGGTGCCCACAGCCTGGGCTCCATGGAGCTCCACAAACACCTTCTCAGGATGGACAGCACTGGGTGCTACACTTAGCATTTTGATCTCTGGAATTTCAAATCCATCACAGATTGGTATGTCGGAAATGTCTCTAAAATCTGAAATTACGCGGTAAATTTGGGCACAAAGAGTAGAACTGTGTAACGACTTAATGCAAGCAAAACTCATTCTAGTTTTTATACTAATTCAGTTTTACTATAAAATACAAGGGTTAGAGTGAAAAAAAAATTATAATATAGATCCCCACCTCCTCTCTTGGGAATGATGAAGTTAATTTTCATAGAATCATAGGATCATTTAGGTTAGAAAAGACCTTTAAGGTCATTAAGTCCAACCATTAACTCAAGACTGCCAAGTCCACCACTGAACCATTATGTCCCGAAGTGCCACACCTACACGTCTTTTACATACCTCCAGGGATGGTGACTCAACCATTTCCCTGGGCAGCCTGTTCTAATGCGTGACAACCCTTTCAGTGAAGAAATTTTTACTAATATCCAACCTAAACCTCCGCTGGTGCAACTTGAGGCCATTTCCTCTCGTCCTGTCACTTGTTATCTGAGAGAAGAGACCCCCACCTGCCTACGGCCTCCTTTCAGGTAGTTGTAGAGAGCAGTAAGGTCCCCCCTGAGCTTCAATGAGCAAAATAAGTTTTGCTATTGATCTCAAGGGAGTAATACCAGACTTTGTGCCTGATGTCACAGCAAACAGTAAAGTTGAAAAATGTCCAAAAATAGTGTTGAATTGAGTCACTTTAAATGTATTTATCTTGAATCCCCACTTCGCAGCATTATTGCTGTAGTTCATCGTGAGCTAGCATTATTCATTAATACCGGCTTATCCCCATGATCCTTCTTTCTCTTTGTCTATTCGTTTGGATATACTGTGTATACACATTTGTAACCTTCTGTTTCTTGCTCTGTTAATACCATATTTTAAATTGCACTTAGAGCTGGTGCATTTGAACCAGTCATGCAGTCAGACCAGGGAACCCCTGTTCCTGGCTTGTGTTAAAAGAGTCTGTTACCCTGCTTACCATATTAGGAGGTATTAAGGAGACTAAATTCTTCTGGAAATACAGACTGTCTGATTTTTGAAGCATTGGCGTGATTAACTGTAATGTAATATACTTGGTATGAATGCTTAATGGATAAACATTCTTTCGCTTACCTTAGGCAGTTTTACATCTTACTAGGATGCAATTCACTGTGCTAAACAGTGCGAATGGGAAACTATCATTAGAAAAAATGCAGTCAGCCAAAATGAATTCTGCCTGCAGGTGCAATTAAGGGATTGGTAAGTCTACAATATGAAGTAATTGGGTAGTGATCTGGCACTGAGAATGCTGCATTGCACTTTCCGTTTGAAAGATGTTTACAAAATACAGCAAACCTTTTGCTGTATTACAGAAGCTTTTCCGTTAATCCTCTTAGCCTCTGGCTGTTTGTCCATTTTTATATACAAGCAATGACATTAACAGGCTGAACGGCTGGGTTTTGGTGGGAGTGGGTGCAACACTCCTACTGAATTAATGCAACACCCCATTAATTGGTCTCTTTTATATCACTGCATGGTGATGTTATGTGAACGTAACAATAGGCTATCAAAGGCTTTAGATTCCTTAGAATCAGAAGCATTTCAGTCAATGTAGAAAAATACCTGCTTGTACTAGAAACTACCCCATATAACATGTGCCATCTTAAATTGGGGGATTATGTTTACCCTGCACAGAAGGCTGGTTCAAGACCTGTTTAATATCTAGTGTCATATTTAAGCTATGCTTCAACTCATAAGCTGTGTACTTAAGTAATGAATAATCTGTGCGCTGGCACTATACAAAGGAAGAGTTTAACACATCTCTTAGTTGTTCTTAATAGAATATTTCAATAGAATTTCCCACAGTCATCTTAGACCACAGGACTGCCTTTATTTAGTAACGTAATCTCAGTTAAAGAATTCATTAAGGAAGAATTTCTTACTTAAAAAAAAAAATCCAGCATTTCTTCGTTTAAGGTTTTTAGATGAACTTAGTTACTATGAAAAGTGATGGTAGGACAGCTTTAGAGATTCAGAAAGGCTCCTGCTACGGTCTGGCAGGGAAGTGCATTTGCTTATTATGCCTTGGTCTGAGGCCAGGCTCTAAAGTCTTCTGGTTTCTGGCACTGGAGATCCTTCCTTCTGGCTTACTCAGTCTTTGATTCATCTGCAGCAGTATTGGTAAGATTGCCAATTAGTACCAAATGCGGTAGCTGCTAGGAATGAGACAAAGTATATGAGAGAGTCATAAAAAACCTTCAGGGAAGTTGCAACTTTACACCTCAAAAAAGCAGAATAGAAATTGTATTGATGATGTAGTATTGAGAAAATTGGACATCAAGTCAGACTGTTTCCACCTCTTTTCTTCCACCTCTGCTTTGTTCTCTGCCTTAAGTAATGGGATAGATAGCAATTTGTACTACTTACAATACAATTATATATATATTTTTATATATATATAAATAAATATATATATAAGCATTGCATTCATATTTTTTCAGTTTATAAAATGTAAGTTCACAATAAAACTAGAGTTGGATGAATTATCTCTGCATAATTTATTCAGCAAATCTATTTAATGCCTGTGATCATTTTTGTGTCCTTTTTTCCCTTTGAATTATTTTCTTAACAGTTCTGACATCTGTAAATGAATAAAAGGAATTACTTGTGAAATTTTGTTTTTGTAGATTCATTTTTAATGAATATGCAAGTTACATAATTTGTCTCTGCTGACATTTATTTTAACTAGAAATAAGAATGTTTTGTGAAAGGTCCATATTTTGTTTCAGGTTTGCCTCTGAGAACATTTGTGGCATTTTTACTTTGTTTGGACATCTTGGCTTGTAGGCTGAGGGAGAGTGAGATGGCAGGGAGAAGAAACACTGACATGTTGATTCATGGTGACGTAGCTACTGTACGGCAGTCTGTACTAATTGGTACCAGAAGCAGCATTTACTCTTGGATAGCTCATGTGTCACACTCTTGAAGGCAGAAGAAAAATAGCGCCTTCAGTTACGATGTAAATTGGCAGCAATGCAAAGATCTGGAAGAAATACTGCGGCAGATTCAGGAATACATGTCTAGGTGCAGACATTGCAACTTTGCTTTGTTCTCTTGTATGTATTTAAACTTGTTTAGACACCAGAGGTCCAAACTCGAGGTTGTACTGTAGTATAATTAATTTGTCAAACTCAGCTTACTATAAACATTGCTATTTGCATGCTTATTTCCATGTTCAAAGATACAATGCGTTCTTGAGCATGCTAGTTTGTTACCTTGGCAATAGAGGGGCTTGCCAAAAGAGTGATAAAATATATCTGCTGTCACGTTGGAAACAAATGTTCTGCTGAAATATTCTTGTTGATATTTTTATAATTTTTTGTATAGCATAGCTATCAATGTGGTCTTTTTGCAGCTGCTTCTTCATTCTGCTGGATAGAGACACTTTCAAGGGTAGGCAAAATGTTTTTGCTTTGACCTGAAACAGGAGTGCAGTTGCAGTGAGCCAAAGTAATTCAGGTTTAAAGGTCAGTACTGCACTGCTGCAGGCAGTAACGTGTTAAATTGATGTACCTAGATCTCTGATCTGTCTGGGATCTGTGCAAGAAGTCCAGCAGGAGAGACTTTCTGAGGAACCCTGAGTTTTATGGGAATGCAATACAGTGGAGTTTGTCTCATGGCTCTTTTCCCTGCAATTGTCAAGCTACTGTCATGAAAAATACAAGCGTTTTTTCCCCCCAATTTTTATTCTCAATTTCTCTATTATTCTCTATTTCTATTTATTCTCTATTCCTATTTCAGACAGTAGACAGTAAAAGATTTAAACAATTGAGAAGTAAATTTTTGTCACTAACTTTCGGTGATAGAAAACAGAGTTAAAAGGAGGGAAGGTGAGGGCAAAGGAATGAATTACATATGAAGTGTACCCATGAAGTACACAAAACTTAAAAAGTCTCCATGGGATTCATATGTGATCAGTAAGACTCGGGGGAGTCACCACACTAGTCATTTATTTGTCCCATTATACTGTTGCTTCCAAGCTACTGCATTACAAAAACCAACCCACTGCCCAAGAAGATTTAGACCCAAGTCTGTAAAACTCATCAAACAGAATTCAGTGAAAATCATTTAGTGTGTACCATTAATGTAAGAGAAAAACAGGACAGTGTCAGAATTTCCCATTTGTAATAGTGGTTATGGAAAAAAAATAGTGAATAGGATGGAAAGACAAAAATGTCATGGAATTGTGATTGGTCATTACCTGCAAAACAGGAATATTCAGATAAGACTATTCAGATATTCCATGTGAGCTGTGTTTTCAATGCCAATGAATCTTTTTAAGTCTGACCAGGGTGACCCTTTTGGGATAAACAAGTTGAGTTACTTAGTTTGCCTTCCAGCAAAAGGTATGTCTTATGTTCAGAGATATTACAAAGGGTTGCATGCTGAAAGCATGGAAAATGAGTTTAATAAAAAAAGAGCAGAGAAATATTCTCAATTTTTTTGTGTTGAAGTAATTTGATATTTGCCAATGAGTGAACTGTTTGGGTTTTTAGGGTTGCTATGGGACGATAGCTGAAATTTTTCCAGGATTGGTTTAGAGACATATTTGCCTTCAACAACCTAGAGGCTATAATTTGTTGCCTGTGTAGAAAAGAAAGAAATTATTCATGCCATCTGTGTTTCTCATGACACGATGTTCCTGAAGTTTCACATGAGGAGGATTGCTGCTCCAAAGGGCAAGCCAGGTCTGCAGGGACTCATGCCCATGGGAGACAGTTCAGTCTTCACTTTTCATTTTTCACTGGGCACTAGATCAGGATTGTCAACAAGGACACTAGGTGTTGTATAATGACTCAGTGTCTGTGAGACCACCATATTATTTTTATTAGCTTCTTAATTTTTTAATTTAAGTTTTAATTTTTTTTCAGAGGAGCTTATCTTGTACTCAAGACCCTTAAAAAGTGTGAAGAGATGATGTTGCCACTTGTTTCCAACAGGTTTTGGAACCTAAATCCACCCTAAATTGGATGCAGCATGGGAAAATTCACATTCTGCCACTGCAAAATTTATTTTAGTCAAAGTTACAGCCTACAAGAAATTCCCTTTCAGCAGAAGTTTGCTGTACTGAAAGCACTTGGAGTAACTCATTCTTGAACTGCAGGACACCCTCTCTCTCTCCCTGGTTTTGAGCTGCTGTTGGCAGTAGTGGTGGGGCAGGCTGCATCTCGGATGGTTTTGTTTTGTTGAATGCTTTATTGAATTATTATCCCAGCGCTGGTTGCTTTGCAGAAGTCTCATGTTCCAAAGTCTCTGAAAGAGGTGTGTTGCTTGGCAATGGCTTTGAGTGTAATTAGCAGATGACCAGAGATTATCTGTGTTGGGGTAGCCTTAGACTGGATCAGTGATACATGTCGTTTATGGAGGGAGGAGGCACGGGCTTTGAAAAATACACTGCATTAAGAAAGCACAGGTAAAGTCAGGGGGGCATCTATTGCTCTCCATGAAGGAGGCAGCAGCAATGTTGGCTCATTGATGGAGTCAAAATAAGAGTCAGTATCCAAAGAACAAGAGTTTCTCAGAACTCACCTGTTTTTTCTAAAACTTGAACTGCTGATGTGCTTTTTTTTTTTTTCCCCAGGATAGGATATTGTCACAAGAGAGAGTCCCTTTATAGAGTGAGGAAAACTCACCCAATGAAAAGAGCACCTTCTGTCTCCTTATCAATCCTTCTTAGAGAAGCACATACAATACAGGGTGTTTTCAGCTAAGAGAATGTTACTTATGACTGTAAACATTTTTACTTATCTTCTACTTAGCTAAGTAAAAAATTAACTTCAAGGAGCAAGGTTTCAGAGAGCACTAATATGAAAACTTAGTATTTTCAGGAGATCTTAATCTCCTTTGTCAAAGAGCACTCATCTGTATTGACACAATATTAGCCAAATAATGATCAGGATTTTTTTCTGTGTTCTTAGAAATTACTCCGTAAGAGCACATCTGTATTAGCTTTCATTTTACTCTCCAGCACCAGGGCTTATTTTCACTTGCTAATTACTCTGACCTATCTTAATGAAGAGTAACAGCATGAAGTTTTCACATGGGGCACACATCTCATTTCCAGCAACAGTGATTTTGTGTTTTTCTGCTATGTAGACAAGTAGTGACATAAATTGTAACAAAACTAGTACATCAGCAATAAAACGAGTACAAACTGAATAAATAATAAATGCATATAAATAATAAACTGTGTTGATTCTAGGAACTACTTAAAACAGGTGTTTTAAAGGAGTCACACCTGAAACTGAGCCAAGTAGCAGAAAGGCAGGGTAACACTTGTGTTTGTCCACAGAATATTTTCGATGTCAGAGAGAAGGAGAAATCTGAAAATTTGGCATTCTGTTTGCTTTAAGATGCCAAGAAGGCCACATTTTCATACCAATATGTCAACTCTGAGCTACACAGAATTTAAAATCCTTTGGTAAGGGATTTGTAGTGGAGGAGCAGTTCAATGCACTCCTCTACTTTCATGCATCCCTCTTGGAAGGACCTGAGCATTTTAGCTGGGTCACTTTCAATCCCTGCAGCCCCTCTGAGCTGAAGGAGTAGGACCTCCTGATTTGACAGTAGTGAACGCAGTGGAGAGGTCAGAGAGAGTGAGCAAGTATGTCCTGTCATGGTTGATACCAGGGCATGATCCATCAGTACCATGAAAGCAATTTCAGTTCCGTGTTTGTGCCTGAAACTGCACTGCATAAAATTTAAGATACTTGTTTTGGTGAAATGAGCTTAAAAGCGAAGTCTGCCTTGCTGCTAAACTGCTTGTACTGGACAGCAAAACCACATTCATGGCACAGACCTAATGACTGCGTGTGGTTAGTCCGTGCATTTTCATGTCTCTCAGGCAGTGAGACTGTGGCACAGTTCGGGGTTAGCATCAGTTGGGTGCTTCTCCCTGTAAACAGGCCAGGTGCAGGACATGCTGTAGGGGATGGAGCTGTATGGATGCAAGCTGAGATGTGTTGGCGCTGCTGTGGTAACAGTGACACTGTTTTTTCACTAGACATGGTCTTCAATGCTGTTCTAACAGACAGAAGGCTGATAGGTGTGCCAGTTGCCTAAAACGAGAATATCTAGAGATAATGTTTTCCAGCTTGTATCAACAAATTGAACAGTTTGGTTGTGCGTGGCAGGAGTTGCTCCTGGCTCTCCATCTTATGTCAGAAGAGGTCTCTCTGGGATGGAGAAGTCTAGGGCCCAGATACTTGCAGGATTTCAGAAACAAAAATCTGCTGAGCAGTTTTTTCGCCAGAGTTTCAGGACACTTAAAACAGATCTTTCTTCTTCAGAGCTTTCTGAGGGAAAACCCCAGGCTTGGTTTTGGTGTTAGACGATCAGTTTCTTTCAATATTGCAACTGTCTAATCCCCATTTGTGTCTTATCCGTGCAGTTGCTTCTTGGGAAGATTTGTCTCCTTGGTGCTTCTGTGCTGAAGCATTAGTGACAGCTGATGCCCACGCAGGCTTTAGGGGAGCATGAAGCCAGGAAAGCTGGAGAAGCCTGTGGTGGCTTCTCCTTACCGATTCACTCCCTTTGACCATGACAAAGCGACCACATTGCAAAGACTCTTTAAAAAAGAAGTCACCTGTTTCAGATGTTGTCAGAGATTCCTCTCCTCCCTGAAGCTATGCTGTAGAGAGACTTTCAAGCAGAAGATAATGCATGATTAAGGTTATCCTCAGTGCTGTGGTTGCCTCCTGCCCTTGTGGGGTGCAGCACAGGAGTAGTTCGCACAACTGTTTGTGCTTCAAGTACAACATGGTAGGTCAGTGTCACATCCATGAACATCTGATTTTTCCTGCGGCACTCTTATGACTCTTCCTTACTTCTCTGCCCACAAGAGAATTTTTCATCCTTGGTGGAGGGAGCCCAGCTGTTCAGTTTAGTATATTTAAAACAAGACGTGATTGTAAAACTGCTCTGAAGACATAGGCAGCTACCCTGCAAATGTACCTGTTCCTCCTCCCAGAAGATAGGGAGCTGCTATTGTGTGCTGTTCTAGACTTAAAGACATCTCTAGACTAGACTAGACTAGACATCTAGAAGGTATCATCCAGAACTTGTGATGTTTTCTGAATGTCCTATGCCCAAACAACTTACTTGACCACTATGTTTCCTTATTTGGATTCTTGCTAACAATCTCAACAAAGCTTGTCTGAAATTCCAGCTGTTACTGTAATTAACGATAATGCTTCCGATACAAAATATTTATGATTTCCATCCATGTCTGCATTAAAGACAACCTTTGGGTTTTCATCTTTCCCAAAGTCAACAGGGTGTATGGGGCAGAACCAGCCAAAGGAAATTGTTATTACTGTCATTATAATTAAGGCTGCCGAAAAATGCATCTGTGGTGTCAGGTTCATTAGTTCCCTTTAGTGTTTGCACATTTCTGTTTTCTCTCAATTTCAGTGCAGGAAAACCAAGTTTATTCACTTGGAGAAGAAAACGGGTGATTGGAAAGATTAGAGTTTGTGCTCCAAGGTCCATGCTCTCCAAATGCAGACACTTATCTGTGCCAAGTTTTGTTCCCTCCGCATGAGAGAGTTCTCTGTGACTCTCTCTCAGCAAATACACAGCACACCCTGGAGATGAGTCATAAAAGGATAAAACTATAAGGTAGTTCTGTAATTATTCACCTTCCTGCGTTGGAAGTAGGCACAGTAATGATATATGGCCAGAAGAATTCCTGATCATTCTCAGGGCTTCTCACCAGAATATACAGAGAGGTGACCCATTTGGTTGCTTCTGCTGTCTGCAAAGGAGGTGTGGAACAAAGATGTTCCAAATTATTAGAGTTTTGAAAATGGCATGCAAGAAGGCTAATAATGCCAATTATCACTCTGGCGGAGCTTCTCGTATGTACTAAAGCAAACATCATGCACTCAAGCAGTGAGCATCGGGTGTTCTTCTGGGAAGCCACATTCAGTCCCTTTACAGTAAATTGTGGATGCTGTTTCTGGAACCATGGCTCCATACCAAGACCCAGGAAACCCAAATTCTGGCCTTGGTCTTGCCTTGAGTTGTGAAAAAAGGAAAGGATTTCGCATCCCAAAACTGATAGTATTGCTTTTTATGCCTGCAATTGTGCCTGAAAATCTCGGTTCTCCATAATGGGTCAGGAGGTGCCTCTGATAGATATCTTTGGTTGTTCTTGCCCAAGGATGGTGATGAAAGGGAAAGGGTTGTGCAGGTTTGAGGAGAGGTTTCAGCAATGTTTAGTGTTCACACAAGCAATCCCAGTCTCTTTTGCTGGCAAGTACTATCCTCTGCTTAGTGACAGTTGACAATCAGCTAGAGAGTACTTCTCAGGATTAACCAACAATGTCAAGCTCAGCTTGTTGGTGGCCACCAGCAGCACATATAGTATTGGCACCCACTGATCAGGAGCACAGGTTGTAATAACCACTCTGTGGCCTAGCATCACTTCCAGGGTGGCCTCTAGCATACCAATGTTACAAAACCTTTACCATGAATTTTCAGAAATAAGAAAATGTTGGCGAAAAGTAATAGTTTATTGGTCTTACATGGCATCATTATGGTGAGGTAGTGGCTGTGATGCCTACTCCCCTCCCTGGAGTGGATGCCAGAGACATGACTTGCTGGCAAATGTTCACTGTTGGAAACGTTTGCTTTCTGAACAGGGACATGAGAGGCAGGCATTACGCCAGTGTAGCAATAGTGCGTGGAAAGCATGGTTTTATAATTGGTATTGCTCAGTGATCACCAGCATACATTGGCTGTGGCCCCTGACATGGAATGGCCCAATATAATCAAGAATTGCACGTAAGTGAGGCTATTTGTGCATGTGTTAAGCTTGAGTAACCGAAGGTGTGGTAGAACAGCCGCAGCCACTGCAACAAAGTGCTGTCCGTGTGCAGTTCTTGCGCAGTTCTTTCTCTTTGGTGGCCACCAGTCATTGGAGAGGTAAAAAGCGTGGATGGCAAGGCAGTCAGCAGCAGCTGAACCTGAGATCAGATCAGGTCTTGTTCCTTAGCACAGCTTGCAAAGACAGTATAGGTATATCCAGCGTATACTCAGTATGTTTGGCACTTTCTTAAACACATGAGATGAGACAGTCTTTATGTTGCGGAGTTTATAGCCTGCAAAACTAGTAACATGGTTAATGTAGCACCAGACTGGCTAGCCCACGGGAAGGATAGCCCATGTGATTCTGCATAATTCATCTGCATTCTGAATTTCTTACAGAAGTAAAAAAGAGTTGTCACTACCAACTGGTTACCAGCAAAATTCTGTAAAGATTCATGTTAGTTGAGAGCTATGAGAAAATGCCCCAAACTTATAAAGCTTTTCCTTTTTCTGAGAATAATCAGTTTCCATCTTTCTGGTCTTACTCATAAAATTAAGTATTAGAACCAAAATGTGTTGGTTTTTTTTTTCTGAATTAGAGCCTGCAACATATTTTTATAGTTAGTGACATGTCTTTTCTAGCTTGTGCTCTGTCACTGCTCTCTGAAGGAGAAGAAAGTAGTCAAGCATGTGTATGTATGGCCTCCCTGGGGTGCCACCCAGGGTGCCTAACAATACCTGCTTCTTTGATCATACAGTTTGTCATTATTTTGATGCTGGATGAATTGCTGATGACC
Source organism: Falco punctatus (assembly GCF_963210335.1). Taxonomy (NCBI): domain Eukaryota; kingdom Metazoa; phylum Chordata; class Aves; order Falconiformes; family Falconidae; genus Falco; species Falco punctatus. Next base: position 77,558,442 of record NC_137583.1, read on the forward strand.
CTTTGTTCCTTCACTTTAAAGAAGACAGAAGTACGTTCTGTTAACAGCAGCGTTGGAGTGAGCCTGTCAGTTCTTCGGGTTTTGTTTGTTTTGACATACACATTGAGTACTGGTATCCACTGGGTTGTCATCATGCTTGGTGGCTTTTTATTACAAGTGCTGTTGTAAATCCTAGTAAATGTCACAGGAGAGGTAATACTAAATACTTATACTAAATACTTGGAGAGGTACAAGCAGAGATTAAGATGACGTGTTGGATTTTCCTGGAAAAGAGCTTTCTTTAAGTAATGGCTCAGTGGGCTTTGTTGCCGTGGGTACTTGGCCAGTGTGACAGCGAAACCAAATCTGTTAAATCACAGGGCATGGGAGAATTCCCATGACTCTGAAATCACACACACACATTCCAGGAAATACAACAGCAACAGATATGGTGAAGTAGATCTACTTAATTTAAGTTGACCATACTTTGAGGAAAAAGTTATAACTGTTTATTTTGGTTTTAGCAAAGTAAAGTCTTGAGTGGCCGTTCTCATGACTGTACTGAACAAGCAGTTCATTACTATGGTGGATAGACTGTTTCACAGAGAAAGAAAATTTCAAATCACAAATTTTCTTTACTTCATTTTAACACCCAGAGATTCATTTTGTAGAATCAGTCAGCCATGACGTGTTGTTGTGCAAAATGAGGTAAATGACATAAAAGCATATCCTCCTTCTTCCCCTAGTGAAAATATACGTTTTAGGCGTGCACAGGATCATATGACCGGCATACAAAAGATGTGTGTTAATGCCAGGTAGGAAACAGAGCCTGTTTTCCCTTGATGCTGTCAGTGATCCTACAATTTCAGATTGAATGCTTAGGTAAGATACTGGATAAGAGTGGCATGATTTATTTGGAGACATAATGATAACTATTCACCACCAACAGTACCTCTAGTTCCCTTCACATGTGCAAATCTAAATGTTCTGAAACAGTGAGGGAGTTTTCTGTCTAATCTGCTTCAGGAAAAATCATCCCAAACAAGAACTCAATATATGATTTGATGCTTTAAAAGAAAATTATCCTGAAGCATATCCACTGACTTTGCAACAAATTTGGAACTGCTGCCACAATATACTAATGCCAGTCATTGAACGAAAGGAAAAGAATGGGGCTGGTTAACATGATGACAAGGAATCAAAAAATAAATATACTTATTTTGTGACATAATTTTTTCTTATACCTCACCCTCATCTATTCTTTGTCTCCAGCAAGCAATATTTATCTACCTGTCTCACTGTCCTTCAACAGCTAGTGACTGTATCTCCATTTTTCTTGAAAACATCCATCTCTGTTCCACATTTCAAATGCAGGTCTCTCTTGTCATGTTAATAAATGAGACAATCTGAGCTGAACTCACATGAACTTGCTTGCATGTTTGCTGCATTTCAGACCTAAAGGTTTGTGGTCAGGCCTTAGCTCAGTAATGTTTTAGTTGGGCCTAGCTCTACTGATTGATATTTATTTTGGTTGATGTTGGCATGAACAAGGTTGGGTTTGGATATGGAACCCTTAGTGGGCATAGTTGCCTTTGAAAGCTGAGCACAGAGGAGGGAGGCTGCCAGGGGAGGTTATCCACCAGCCTGCAGCATGGCTTTTCATTGCTGTTGACTGGGCTCTTCTGGACTGGTTTGACCTATTCTTGTGTCAGGGTAGAGATGGCTGCCATGAGTTGTACATCTCAATCAAAAGATAAATGGGATGACCTTCTGTCCCATACCTGCTTCTTTTTCATTACATACAGGCTAGCACCATTAGATCTGCGGGTTTTTTTCAGGCTTCATACGGCCTACATAGAAAAACCATGTTCATGATTCTTCCTGTCTTCAAGTGTTTTGAGAAGCAGCAGACAGGGGTACGTAACACGAAGAAGTCTTTTATCTTGTGTAAAAGATGTCTGTGAAAGACATGGAGTAACAAAACACTTTTCAGAACTCTTCTATCAGGCTGTTAAGCATGTATGGACACCTTCCATTTTGTTTTCTGTTTTAGCTGGGAGTTCGACCCAACGGTGTTGACAACAGGAGCAGAATTTAATATATTGTTCAAGGCCTCTACGAAACAATAGATGCAGATGCAGTTATTGCATCCACAAACAGAAGCTTAGGGAAGCAGTGGAGGGTTTCTCCATTTTTGTGTTGTGTGGCCAGAACCTGCACATAGATTTTGCAGGTTATTTTAAACCAAGTAAATAATTACATTTCCTTATACTTCTTTTTGCATCAGTGTCTCTTCTCCAATCTTACACATACTAAAGCAGCATAAAATGTTCAGTAGCACTGGGCAGCGTGTGATTGACTTTACTTAGCTTTTGGATATATTTATGAAGACTTCTTAGGAACATGATTTAGTTAAAACAGTCTTTTTCTTGCATCAATATCACTAAAAGTCAATGTGAGATAGGTTTGTGGATTCTTATAAAATATTTATCATATCAGTCTTCTTGGAATAGGCAATTTCTTAAGTGTTTCACATTGATATAAAATACGGGAGTTAAAATTTCCATAGAGTGACTAATGCCTTTTCTGTTTTGACCGCTACTTTATATAAAGCTAGAGGGTTTTTTGCAGTAGCTTTGTGGTAGCCATGACACAGTTGCTATACTTATGACAGTATGTAATAGTATTTTTGTATTGCAACTTTAATGTATTTACTATTTAAAAGAAATTGATGTGCATGAGCAGCTTTTTGGGCGGGTGAAACCTCAGTGGAAATGAGCCCAGCTTCTGGCATTGCACTGGGCAACAAGCTGGCATGCTTGCTCGAGGGGCAGCCCTTACGGAGCCTCCTAGCAAGGCTGTACGAGAGCAGGCTTCTTGAGACCCTCTGAATATACATGTAGCTACATAGCATGGTGCAGTGTTTCATGTTGTAAGAGAAACAGTGATACAGTGCAACATGGCTACATAATTGTATCTTCTGTAGGGTGCCTGTAAAAGAGGAAGAGGAGATATGAGAAATTGTTTCATTTGAAGTAATGAATACGACATATGTGTGGAACTGAAGTTCAGTGGAATTATTACCACTAATAATGCATATTCTGTCATAGCTGCCAAATATGGACAGTTAAGTGAATTAAGCTGGCAAACTCTGACATCTAAAATATGAAAATATGCTTTTCCTGACTGTTTAAAGTTCCCGAAGGTCTGAATAATCTCTGATTGAAGGCCATGTTTATGTTGAAAGTATGATAGAAGGTAACCTAAAGAATATGATCAGGTTAATGCAGTCAATGTTAAATTACTGCTTTAGAGCTGAAACAAACCCATAAACCTGGTTAGTTTAAAAAATACCCATGGCTGTGTACATTACTCTCCTGAAAAATTAATACCTAATATGGAGTGTAATGGGTATCTAATGATATCCATAGGAGGCATAAATGCAGATTAGTAATCTTCAGGTCTAGCTTTGGTTAGATGAATGCAAACTGGAACTTTATTAGGAAAACAGAAACCAAGACTATATACTGATCATCATTTCAATGTATTTTGCTTTTTCATGTCTGTGAATCGTTACTAATAGTGCATTCTTAATGAGTTAAGTATTTTAAATATAGACATGTATAGACCAACTTAGTCATTCAAGATCATCTTCTGTATTTATAGTTGCGAACAATAAAAGTCAATCATTTACACTCCACTGATTTTTGTAACCATACTTGTGCTTTACTTGAATGAAAAAGCACTAATGCAAAAACTTGAAATATGAATAAACAGGAGAAAGTTGTATTTTAAAAGCCTTTTCAAACTCTGCAACATTACAGGACAAAAGCAGTAGGTATTTTCATAAGTTGGAAGTCTTTTTGGAGTAGGTAGAGTGATTTTTGGTCTGTTTCCACAGGTTTTCAACACATATTCCAATGAAGACTATGACAGGAGAAATGATGAAGTTGACCCAGTGGCAGCATCAGCTGAATATGAACTTGAGAAGCGTGTGGAAAAGCTGGAGCTCTTCCCAGTTGAACTAGAAAAAGGTATGGGGTCTGTGTGCCATTTCCCGTTCCTGTGACACTGATCTACAAGTCTGAGGAAGTCCACACATGCCTACAGAGCCTATCTTGAATTTCCATGAATCGGTTGTAGTCACCTTGGCTTTTTGGATTTCAGGAATTGTTCAATAAGGAATTAAAGAAGCAGCTCACAGACATGCAGTGCTTCCCCAAGAGAATTGTTTTGCGACAGTCCATTAACACATGATTTTACACAGTGTTTGATGCGATATGTTCATTCTGCACTGGGAGAGTAAAAATCCTCATTGTTGTTCTAAGCTCCTTAAAAGGGTGAAGGTGACATTTTTTGTGTGTAATTAAAATGGTAGTAGAACAGATTTTTTAAAAGGAAAACAAAAGAGTATTAATGTTATTGACATAGAAAACCCAGAAGAAACAAAGTGTAAATGTTTACCTAACAAATAATGGTACAAATCAAATGTTAAGAAGTTTCTGCTTTCGCTTACCTTTTTCACAGATGAAGATGGACTTGGCATAAGCATTATTGGAATGGGAGTTGGAGCAGATGCAGGCCTTGAAAAACTGGGAATATTTGTCAAAACGGTAACAGAAGGTGGAGCAGCAGAAAGAGATGGCAGGTAAACTAGACTCAGTGTTTAGACATTTTCGCAGTGAATAGTAACTATGAATTATGATTTTCATAGGAAAGAGTTGTTTGCTTAATGTATGTCGTGATAACTCAAAGCTGTAAAATTCAGAGACTTCATTGGTAAGGTCCAGATACCTGATGTGGTTATGAGAATACACCAGTTTGGTGCACAGAGTTTGAACTGTTTAAGGAGAACAGGTTTGCTGAGGATGTGTTTGTGACCACTGAAAACCCAGGCGCTTTAGCATGAGTAAAGCTGGAGATTCCAAATTGTGTATCACTTTTGAAGGTGGTTTAGATTTTAAAGGTGTTGAGCTCCTACATGTTCTTTGGGCTTCAGTCCAGCTTTAAAAAGTCAATACTTACGAAAAAGAGTTCTGCTCAACATTTGATTAGAAAAATAAATTACCATATCTGAATGCTTAAACTCCTACTAAATGTACCTCCTTTCAAGTTGACTAACACAGGCGGTTACTTGGTATTTCTTACTATGCATAGTCTTCTGTTCCAGAGTTCAGTTTCCACTCCTACAACACTGGAATTACGTTAATCAGTTGGCATAGGAAGCTGTACCATAAATCTCGGCCCCTAAAGAAATGTATTGGTGTTTGTATCTTATACAATGCTCACATAAAACCTGGTTGCTTCTATAAGTGAGATATTTATATATATACTTGGTATGTGCAGCTTAAAGAATTCCTTTTGAACATACAATATTTCCTATCATATGGGACAGTTACCTGTGTGTTACACAATTCCTGCCACAATCAGGCCACTGCTTCTCATTAGAAGTTAGAAAAACAGTACTGTGTAATCATTTGATAATGAAAAGTGTTCTTAAACATCTTCCAACCCATATAATTTGTTGTTTTGTCCCAGTGCATACCCTTTGTAAATTTGCATGCGAATAAAATATGACCCGTCTGGTGCATTAGCAATTAAGTCTACTTATATGCATTCTCTACTTCTATTTTTAACCATTAGTAATTTGTTGTATTAGTTATAAGTAATACCAAACACAAACACAGGCAAATAGAATAAGAATAAACTTGAAAAAGCTGATGCTGTCTTCCAAAAAATGTATTGCAGTAACGTGTTCCTTACTGATGAACACCTGTACCTTTCCAGCCAGGCAAAAGTTTGTTCTGTTGTGGAAACCCCACACAAATCAAGTCAGAAGGCTCTACGTGGTAGGGGATTGCGAAGTTTAATAACATTACTCTGAAACTATTGAAGTATACTGTCTTCCAGATTGGGCTTGCAGGTATCTTTACAGATCTTGGCAATAAGTTAGCAGGTTGAAGGCCAAATACTGATTTACCACAGGCTTAAAAATTATGAAGGAAAGCAAAGAAGCTGATACCTCAAGGTATGCTTGAGCTCAGCCAGAAGGCATTAAGCTCACGACTGGCATTCTCTGTGAAATTATCTGGTTGCTCTATGATGATCTGTAATTTCTGTTCCTCTCATTATTCACATGTTTGAGTGGGCTACAGAGGAAGTTTATGTTCAGTCACAAGTCTCTTCTTTCATTTCCCTAGATGGCATCTGAAAGCAGCTTGTCAGCTGAGAAAATATAGTATCTTTCTTTGACCCTTCTAATATTTGTGTTGGTTTTCAACTGGATGAATGTTCAGTCAGCTAAGAAATAGCCCTTTGATTTTCTCTTTGAGAGCCTGACTGATCATTCACTTGGGAAAGGGGTATGTAATCCTCTCAGTCAGGAGCAGCCGGTTCTGTAATAAAGTGCATCAACTGTAAAAGATCCTGTTAACTTCATCTTTGTGAAAAGCCTAGTTAATCATTAACACTGATAGCAAAACAAAGTCTCCTAACAGAAAATAAACCCTATATTTCAGCAGTTGCATCAGATATTCTGAATAACTGCATAGCGATCTTCAATGGGGCTCTTCTGAAACTACAGTTTAAAACATTATAATATCTGTAGGGTAATTCCCATCTTTTATTGAAAGACCCATCGAGTCGTGATACAAAGTACTCACCTCCCATGGAAACCCAAAATCTGTACAAAGGGGTTTCTCAGTGATTGAGCACCACGGGATTGATTCATGGTGCTGCAAACAAACAGGTAGTGTTTAGTTGTCATGTGAAAAGGCGTTGTGTGGCAGTATTTAACCAAGGATGCTTCAAGATGAATCCAAAGGCAAGCATGTTGGTAAGTAGTAGGAGAGATTATTAATAGTGTGTAACATATGAAATCAATCATTAGACCGAATATGAAAAATAAAATCTTTTCCTGCATGAATTCAGAGCTGCTTCTTTCAAATTGTTGTGGTGGTGAGTCATTCACTTCTTAATGTATTTTGATAACGTTGAGAACAACAGTTTTGAAACATTGCATAGTTCTTAACTTGAAAAATACTCTAAACATTGTCTCTACATAGGTTAATTTTTTTCTGTTCATCATACAGAGCAGTAATTATACAAGTAATTTGTTCAACTTTCATTGGTTCACTTCTGTGGTTGCTACTTCATTGAAGTGCTACTTCACCTAGACAAAGATTTAAGTCTTGAGCATTAGAAAATAATTGTCAGAATTACCAATTTCATTAGTAATAAAAGCATCTAAACGCCTATAATTCAGGCTTTGCCAACCTGAGCCTATATTCTCATTCATGTTTGAAATTAGATTTGAGAGACAGGAAGCCTAGAGCTCCTGATGGCGGGGGCTCTAAAGGGAAGGCTGCCCAGAGAACATGGCTGTCAGAATATTTTGGTATAGATGGTGCTTGGAGTTGGTTTGTCTGGGTGGTTATGGCGAGGCTACAAGTACAGAGCTGCGGTGGGTGTGTTGCTTGAGAGAGGATGCCCAAGAAGAGGAAGGTGGTCAGGAGAATATGGCTCTGAGAGGTTTTTAGTCTGGGAAATATAGAACATACACAGCAACAGACAGGGAACTTCTTTTCTGATTACATGTAATTATATAATGTGAATAACAGTTATGTTAATAGTATGTTGTTTGATATGTATGTATGTTTATATATAATTAAATATATGTATAGAAAGAGAGGAGGTTTGGAGAAGTGGCCATAAAAATAAGAGTTGGAAATTAATTTAGGAGCTGTACCGACAAGAGAAGATCAGAAATGTGCCTGAAGGACAAATGGAATCAGACTGAGTTGCAGTAGATCAGGATAGAGCCACTTACGAAGTTGCAGGCAACATTTCTCTAACATGACGTTTCATCACCTGAAATATATAATTACGTATCTGTATGAACACTGCTAGTCCACTGCGTAGTGCAGCATATAAACTGCCATCAAAAAGGAATCTGTTCTTCCATCATTTAGTTTTCAGCCAAGAGGGTGACAGCTTCCCACTCAGTGGGCACCAACTTCTTAAACTTCTTTTCTTGGAAATCCTGCAACCATCTGACTGCACCTCATGTTTGCTAAAGTAAAAAAAAAAGAATTTTTACAGTATCAAAATACAATAAATAACAATGTGATTGGTGTATTTATTAAATGCTTCAGTGAAAAGTGAAATAAAACTCTGAGATTAAAATGCCTGATATGATTTTTAAGGTAACAGTTTATAGGCTGTCGTGAAGACCATTTTTTCAAGATTTCCTATATACAGAAGGGAGATCCTGACCAGATCACAGTGACATTCTGTGGTGTGAGGTTGCCAAAGAATAAATCTTGTATTTCTTACTCATCACTGGGGTTCAAAGAATGAATGCATGTAGAATGCAAAGCATTGCCTCAGACTTGACATGGAAATTAGTGCTCCAAGTCAAAATGTTTCACCTCTCTTGAAGCCTCTGTTGTTCTTTGCAAAGAAGTCTTTATCACTAAGATATTAAATATCTTAATTTAGATATTTCCATGTAATTTAAATGGGATTTTTTCATAGCTGTTTCTTGGTTCCTTTGTAAACTGTATCATTTGGATCAGTGGCATCTGTGTAAGTACTTGAAAATTTCTCCTTTTCACTAGTTCTGAATCTACAAAAAAATCATGCATTTCTAGAGGATGTTTTAGTATAGCAGTCCTCCTTCCAAGCATTTGTAATCCAGATGAGTCCAATGCCTGCTCTAGGGATTTCAGAGCAATGCTTACTTCTGATAAAAGCAGCATGGTTTTTATTCCACCTAACTTCTCTTGTATCAAACAGTGTATCGACTGTAAATAGGTGTTTGGTTTCAAAAAGAGAGTCCTCATTAAAGCAGTCCAAGGTCTTCTGATCATGTAAAGCAAGATCAAACACTGGGAATTCATCTTTTTGGAGCATGTTAGATGAAATATTTTAAGAGAGTATGTCACAATTAAGTCTGATACACAAGCTCTTTTCTGCACAGATGAGCAGGTTGTTTTAGTTAAATATCACATTTTTTTTCCATTAGCATGAAATACCAGAGCTATGTCTTATGCTGTTTTTCAAGATTAACTTAGGAAAGAATGATACAAGAACTGTTCAAGTATCTAATTTAATTTAAGTCATATGACAAATTCAAGAGTTTGTGTTACTGTATTTATATACAAGGAAGGTGAATGGATGACTGATGCTATTAATTGTAATGGTAACTTTGAAGCTGGATTTATGAGATGTCTGCATGCAAGGAATGATGCATTTTTCATATTTACCTCAACCACTGAAAAAATCAAAACCACGAGTTTTTGTTTAAAGTCTTTGTTTAAAATCAAACTAAACAGACCTCTCTATGCTAAGTTTTGCTGAAAATTCACAAAGAATTCACACAATTATTTGTATATTTGTGTTTTTTCCCTGAAAGGATCCAAGTGAATGACCAAATTGTGGAAGTTGATGGCATCAGTCTTGTTGGTGTTACGCAAAATTTTGCTGCAACTGTTCTTAGAAACACTAAAGGGAAAGTCAGGTGAGTATTTTAGAAGAAAAAAAATGTTATTGAATATTTAAGATTACCTGGCTTCTTTCACAGGAGTGTCAGTATGCCCAGATGGAATCAGGTTTTTTGGCCTTTTTCTGTCTTCTCTGCTTTTATCCTAAGACGGGGATAGCTATGGTATTACAGTTTTTTTGTTTTGGCTTGCATTTTTACAATATGGCCACTGAAATAAACTGAAATTGCACATAAAAGAAGGCTTTTCACTGCTCTAGATCTCCATGGTCCTCAAGCTGTTTGTATTAGCTAGAATAACGAAGGTCATGGGTGTTGGTCAGATGGACACTGTGCTGCCACTGATCTTCTTGCTGTTCCTTCCACTGGGGAGACTGGTGACATTATTGCCCCAGGGTTGTAGGGGTAAGGTAGTGAGCACTCTGGTGCTTGCAGATGCCACATCAGCACAGAGAAGAGAGTACTGGATGCAGTGGTGTTAGCAGCTACCAAATTGAGGAGCGTAACATCCCAGTATTAATTCATTGAGCTACCTGAGTCCCTGCACCATCTCTGGGTTTCTCTCTGTTTGTATGCCATGGTGCATCCCTGTATACATCCATCAAATAATGAATAGGCTAAAAAATGTAACATACACGGGAAATAAAATTCTGAACTAATGTAAATACAAGGCTGTGAAATGTTTGTAATTAAAAAGAACAGTGTTTCCCTAGAAATGAACTGTTTTGCCATTTAAAAACCTATGCAGTCATACAGATTTTCTATTTAATAGCATATTAATTTCATTAAAGATTTAACTCTACAAAATAAATAAAAAAATATCTTTGGCATACTGTGGAGTAACAGCCATTCTTTAGTCACCCTTTGGTTCTCTTTCAAAATCCTCTCTAGGGAATACAGCTGAATTCTTTAATTAATGAGTTCAGGGCTGACTTCTTTAGAACCATGACTAAACTATTGGTGGTAATATATGCAGGCCCCCTCAGATGGTGGTGCTATGTGCTGGCGTGCACATTTCCACTATAATTCCATATCTGTTCCTGCACTACATGAAGGAATAATGTTGGGATGTGGAATCTGCAAAGAATCTTGGGGGTGGTTGATCAAGGTTTTATTTGAAGGAGGTTATTTAGGAAAAAGGTATTAGAAATTGTAGTGTAATTACATGCGAACAGATTTTTGTGTAACATTTACAGTTTTAGTTACATCAGTACTATTTTTGCAGACTCACACATGCTGTAAGTATTCCTGCTGGGTTAACTGTAAAAATTAGTATGCGTCATATACATTTTCTGCACAGTTGGGACCTTCAAACCTAAAATCCTTATGACAGAGAATAATGTCTTCCGTACACAAAGCAAATGCTATGTATATTTTGTGGCTAGTTGTTTTAGTAAAAAAAAACAAAAAACAAAAACCCAGCATTCAAGTAAAAGGTATGTATTATATACATGCATAATCGGCTTAGTTCGTTTAATTATTATTGCATAAGATACAGAATAGAATACTTGCTTTCATGGAAAAGTAACGGATATGGAGGAAGGAAGAAAACATGAAACAATTTTCACACAGGGTGTTTCCAGAATCTTCTCTTGGGATATAAATTACAGTCAGACTGGTTGCAATCTTGACCCTTTTGTCACAAAACGGTGGACTGTAAAAAGCATCGCTTCATTGTTGTTGAGCTCACATTGTCAAGTGTACTATGTATCCTGTGCGCTGGGATCATAGGCTTCTGACACGTCTCATTTATCAAGGAGAGATGTGTGAGCTTCTACATTTTTCCTTGTAAGTAAGCTTAAGATACTGAGCTTTCACGGGAAAAATGACCCAGTGCATTAGTGTAACAACTTGATAAAACCCCCTCATAAAATAATAGTAATTTAAAAATAAAATTTAAAATATATTATTATATAAGTTATAATATAAATAAAAATACATTAATATTAAACAGATACTTAAGAATTTATATGCATACCAGCATACCGTGCAATTAATAGTGTCTTACTAATGTATATGTCTAATTAGAGGAAAGGAATGGGTAGAATTTGGTGCAACTTCCCCTTCTTAAAACTTCATGGAAAAACACTCAAACTACTCTTTGGCTTCACACAGGCCAGGTGAGAAATGCATTTGTGGTGGGCTGGGCGTGAGACTTGATGAGATGCCTTAGCATTGTGTGGCCCAGGCTCCTGGCCTGGCTTCTGGTCAGGTCCTGGGCCATTGAGTTGTCTTGATGCTCTGCTGGCACCGATGAACTGTATTGGGTTTAGCCACTCAAAATCAGAAACGGTTCCAGAAAGCTGGTTTTTTGGAGACAGAGATTTCAGGATGCTTCATGTTTTGGCTTTACTGTAGGTTTAAAGTTTGTTTGTAAAGCAAGTGAGAGCTAATATTGATGAATTTACATGGAAAGAAAATCAAATATTTTTATCTCGCTGACTGTTTTTCTTCTGCTGTATAACAAAGGAGCCCTGCCTGCTGCTTGTTTTCTGGAGAGAACAGTTGTTTTCTGACAGGTCCTCTTTCCCACTTACATCTGCGTTAGAGCCAGGATGGAGAAATCCGTCGTCTCCACCCTCTTTGGTAAACAGTGCTCACCTCTGCACCTGACCTGCTTCAGAACCTTGGGGACAACATAAGAGGATCTTCTGGGGAAAAATCCCTCACCTGCCCTAGCCATCAGCTCCTGCCTGTTGGCAGTGCAGGGAGCGGCGCTGCTGACCTTTGAGTGCATGGTTCCCGTGGCAGCTGCCATTAATGATCCATGTCACTGCGGGAGGCAGGAGTGGTGGAAAAGGTTATTGTGATATAAATATCTCCTGCCATTCCTGCAGTGCGTATCCCAGCTGAACTACAAGTGTGTTGGCAATGTACAGTCACACGCCCTGCCTAATTCAAGGGAAGGTGACTTCATGAATCCTTCTTTCACTGGAGAAAACACATCCATATTTACTCGCATGTCTGCTATTTAATAGTGTCAGTTTAATGGATTTCATAGGACTGCTTTAATAAGCATAGTTATCCTTGTGATCATAGCATAAACTACGTGTACCTTTCTGCTGCCTGATGTCTTGTACACACAGACATTTGTGTGTTTCACTGGCACTATTTCCATGGGTTTTAACCCACAGCATTACATATACACAGTTGTTTTGTCCTTCATCTAGTCAAAGTGCATGCTAGTTTTTGTAACAGGGTTTATTATGTGAGATCAGTTGCAAAGAAAGGACATTCATGAACAGAATGACATGAAAGCTACTGCTTAGTTCTTTGCAATACAGTCAATATCTCTTCAGGGAGCTTGCATAATACCAATACTTAGTGATTTATTTCCCTCCTTTGAGCCTTCTGAACACTTTGAATCATCCTGACAGTGGAAGTCGTTGACCTAGAATAGATTTTTTGCAGTGTTTCTGCCAGAAAAATGTATCCAGAATGTCTGTAGCTGACACAGTAAAGAACTCATGAAATTGAAGACATGGATTTTACCTTTTGAACTGTTGCAGGCGAGAGTGAGAGGAGGGGGAAGAAGAGCAAGTGTAAGTGTCCATGATTATTTTATCCATTGTTTGAAGTCCATTGGACTACTCACCAGAGTTGTTGAATGGAAGATCATTGACCCAACCAATCTGGCTTCTCCAATGATAATGAATTCAATTATTCTTCCCTATAACATTTTATAGAAGGATAATCACCCACCAGATGTACTCTGGTAGCCTATGAGATAAAGGAAAGAGAGGGAATTCTTTCATAATCCCAGCTAGCAATCAGCTTCTGGTTTTATGGATGAGAATTACTGTCCTCGTGACTAATCTGGCAAATACAACTATGAATGCTATTTCAATTGATGTAAATACCATCATCTTTACAATTTTGCTTAACTATTTAGTTTACTGATATCTCATATTAGTGGATTTCAGAATTTGATTATATCCAAGAGGGATTTTCCTTTGACATGTATATTTTTTTCAATATTGGTGAGTGTCGCCCCTGCTCTAAGATTAATGGATCGGTCAGAAGGCACTGCCAGACTAATATCACTAATTGTTCTGTGCTTCTTCTGACCCCATTTAGGATGTAATCCATCAGCTTGGAAGTTTGTGAGGGGTGCCTACAATCATAAAAGATAGGATAAGGAGGCAGCTTGACAGTGGGAATCCTATCCTGTCACAAAGCTTCTCCTGTTATTTTGTTTGCAGTCTCCTCATGGACTGTGGTACTGAGCAGCAGACCTGAAGTTCTTTGCAGTTGGATGATGTTGAGCCTCTGTGACCCCACTCTTTCCGTCCTTTCTTTGTCATAACGAAAGGGTGCTGGGGGACCCTAATGTCTTCACCAGAGAAAGCTCGCTTGGAGAGTTGTATGCTTCCGGCAAATTTTATTTTTTTCTTGAAAAGACCCACAAGAGAGAAAATTAATTATTTTACAGAGAAAACTTTATCCTTTTACCATACTTTTAACCGTACTTTCTACCATGTCTCCCTCCCTCCTAGGACCAATACGTGGGCTTTCAGTGGGGACTGCACTTCTCTCCCTCACTGGATGCAAAGATTCATGCCCTTGTAGTTCTGGGAAAGGCAGGGCCCCAGGAAAGGAGAACCTGGTCCTGGGAAGACTTACTGCATTGATAAGTAGAAAGGATCTTGCATGAGTGAGAGTCACCGGAAAATCCCAGTCCTTCGTATGGTGCTTGCATGCTTTTGTTATTACTGCTTTCCTCTGAAAGGTTTCTCTTAAGGAGGTTAACCAAATTCAGTGTTTTACTGGAGAGGTGGATTTTATATTCAGTGTCCTCCTACCGGATGCTGCTGTATGAATGTGACTAAGCATTTTCTCAGCTTTCTAACTGTTGCTAGGCACTGAGCGGATGCTCTCATGGGGCTTTCTGAGGCAGTTCTTGAGTTTTCAGGGAGCCACACAGAACCTGTGCAAAACCCGTTCGGTTCCTCATGATTTGCTCCACTTTGAAAGTAATTAATTGTATAAATTCTAACCTACCACTGAGTTTACCAGTGTTTTTTTTAAATTGAATTTGCTCAAATGCATCAAAGTCTTCCCATCTTAATATAGAATCAAAATAATTAGTTAGCAGATTTTGCCATGTTTAATTAATCTTCTAGATCACTGAGGAGTAGGTTCTAACAATAGCAGTGTAACTGTCAAGCCCTGGGGCTTTTCACTATTAGCTATTCTCTGTTATAATAAAGAATCATTTGTTACTTTTGGGGTTTTTTTCCTTATCTGGATGGTTCTAATTCAGAGCAGGGTTTTGTCTCAACTCCCACTCCCAGTTCACAGCCTAATTTCTTTATCTCTTACTGTAGTACAAATGAAATCTTTCAGACAAAAGTGAAGTTTTTACTTTTTGTTAGATAGCTCTTACACAAGGAGCAGTTAAAGGGCAAAAAGTGAAAATATTCTCTTCTTAGTTAACATCAACTTGATATGTCATTTATTCCTTCTTCAGCTAATTTCTCATCCCATCTTGAGTTGATTTTTTTCTGGAAAATATACTTTCTCAGAAAATAGTATTTGTATGCCTGCTGTTAGTTTTGTTTAACTTGACAACATCTGGAAAGGTAATTTACACAGTCATGTCTTTGCAAGCACTAAGGCAGTGTAGAGGACAGCTGAAGTCAAATGCAGGATCTAGCCAGCAGCAGTATGCCCCAGTGGGAATGGTGTTTGCTCACAGTAACGGTGACCAGGATCGCTTTATTTTTGTGACTCCTTCCCCTAGATAATCATCTTTTCCTCTGGTGTGCATGCCTGTGCAGATTTTCTCCTGCTGCTTCTTACTTTCCCTGCCTGTGCTCTTATCCCATGAAACAGCTGTGTCCTTTAAACATTTGCAGGCATTCTCCATACTGCAGATCCACATTTGGAAGAGGCAGGAGAGATTGTACTGTTTCTCAGTCCTGGGTAGTGAGGCAGGACCCAAAAGCAAAAGATAACACACTCCATGTCTGATTAAGAGAGCTGGATTATGTTGTCTTTTTTCTGGCTGGGGGTGATCGTTTTGTTCTTCCTTTCCTAGTCTGTTTCTTTTTCCTTGAATCCAAATGCTGGGGCTGAGGACAGAAGAAGAAGAGGAAAGAAAAGCCCTTTGCTCTGTGATGCTGGTTGCTGAGCTGGGACTTCATGAAGGGCTGCTTAAGAAGCCATGTGTGCTTGGTGCTTCTTTGAGAAACCTGAATCATGGACCCAGCAGAAACTAAATCTGTCGTGCCGTGCACCAAAATAGTGTGAATTTCTCCCGTTTATTCCACTATGGTTACACTGAAGAATCTATAATATGAGCTGTTTTCTTTCTGGTCTCTGCAAAGAACTCCTGCAAGCACAAGTTCTGTACGACTACCAAGGGTAGCATGCTGAACAGTGAAAATTTACTCATGAGTACTGTGACCCCTTAGCACCGGTGAGGTGAGACACTGCATTCATCACGACTTTGCTGGTTTATATTCCTTGGCTGTGCCTGTTGTAGTAGATGAACTGTGCCTTGGACTGTTCCTTGGCACCTGAGGCCAGCTGGCACCAGAGTGGTCAGTGCTCGTACCTTAAAACTTTCTTGCCTTTCAGAGCAGGGTGGCCGTATCCAAATTGTCCATTGGAAACATCCAAGCTAACTCTTAGGCTTTGCTAACTCCTGGAATGTGTCTTGAGTAGAATTTGTTAGAATTAATATTAGTCAGCTTGGGCCAAACCGTTCCAGAGACTGTTTCCGTGGTTTAGTAGTGTGGATGATCAATTATGAATGGTTGGGAGCATTCCCCGGCACTGTTTAATTTACTGGCATAAACATAGCACCGATGTCCTGAGATCTTGCTAATTTGAATTTTATGGCAAGTTATTTCTCAAAATACTTGCAGATTTGGACAGGAAATTACATGTTTGAATGTGAATTATATAGAGAAATAATTAAAAGATTTTAATGAATTAATAAGATTCAGCGGGGCTGGATTTCATCAGGAGTGGCTTTTCTTTTCCTTTCCTGGAAAAAGGAAGAACTTGACAGGTTTTGGATCACTTTATCCTCAAGTTGGTTGGATCTAAACATCAAACTCCTACCCTGTGACTGAAATATCATCATAAATGCTTTTTTAGCTGATTTTTTTACTCTTTCAAAGCCCAAAAGGTTCTGTGTTGTGGAGGCTTCCATCCAGTTTTGGTGCAATGTGATTCATGCAGTGTTGTATCACATAATGTGGGCAGCTGGGCAGAAATACCCACCATTCATCCTTGCAGGATAACTTGCCAAGCCACAGGGATGGTGCTGTAGGAGCATTTAGCTACCCCTGAACTGTGCTATGAGGGTGGTCCAGCTTCCCTAGAACCTGGATCACCTAGTCATCCAGATTAAGGACATGGCCTTAACTCAGCAGCTTACTTGTGACCCATCTGTATTTTCTTCCTGGATTTGCTTCCCACGGATGCCAGCAAGGATGAGGGTGAGGGAGGGCAGATCTCACCTCAAAATGCAGCCAGGTTTTAGAAGCATTCCAGGGTAGCACTTGTACCTTTTGGACAGAGCTGATGTATGCACTTCACTTGCATTCAGCTATGTTAAAGCGCGGGTTTACAAGTGTGTTTCTTTGAGCTGGCCATTCCCATAAGAATTGTGTGGTGCTATAGCAAATGCTGATTAAATGTTCGTCATGAATTCAGGGAAACCTTTTATGCAAGTGTTGTGTTTGGATTCAGTTGGGCTGTCTGGAAGAGATGGAAGAGGTTCTCTACCTGTGCTCTCAGAAGAGCAGAGCAGTGTAAGGACAAGAACGTGGAGACTTGCCAAAACATTGAATCCCTTGGCTAATTTTGAAGTACTCTTGAATAAAGGTAATGTGTCAGTGAGGCCCTAGACTAGAATTGATTTCCATGGGAATAATTAATCTAAGTGCATTAATATTGTTGAGTGGGTTTTTTACATGACTTCCTAATCATCTGACTCGATATCCACTTAGTGTTGATAGTAGTGGAGCTTATCAGAGGCTTGTATCCAGGATGCTGCGGAAAGGCTGCTGAGCCTCTTGTGGTGCTTAAGCTATTACTTTGCTGCTCGTCCACCAGCACCATTGATGCTGCTGTGGAAGACCTTCAGTATGTCTCTGAAGAATAGCCACGAGCAGGTTGAAAGCTTACTGGTAAGAATTAAGAGACCGAGGCAACAAAGGGAACCTTGTGGCTGGTGTCTACTACAGGCTGCTCGATCGAGGGGAACCTATAAGTTTTGATTTCCCCTCTGCTCTGGTGAGACCCCACCTGCAATACTGCATCCAGCTCTGGGGCCCTCAGCACAGGAAAGACATGGACCTGTTGGAGTGGGTCCAGAGGAGGCTTCAAGTACTTAAAGGGGGCTTATAAGAAAGATGGGGACAAACATTTTGGCAGAGGCAGTTGCAATAGGACAAGGGGTAATGGTTTTAAGCTAAAAGAGGGTAGATTCAGACTAGATAGGAAGAATTTTTTTTTATGATGAGGGTGGTGAAACACTGGAACAGGTTGCCCAAAGAGGTGGTAGATGGCCCATTCCTGGAGACTTTTCAGGGTCAGGTTGGACGGGGCTCTGAGCATCCTCATCTAGTTGAAAATGTCCCTGATCATTGTGGGGGGGTTGGACTAGGTGACCTTTAAAGGTCCCTTCTGCCCCAACCTGTTCCATGATTCTGTGATTTTTATGTCACAGGGCTCTGGGGGCTAGGGTGAAAGGGCATAAGAGGTATTCTTGATCATGCCAGTCACATAGGATTGGATGCAGAACAGTCCCTGGTTGTGCAGCCGATGGTGCAGGAGAGGTACTGTTTTTTATGGGCATTCTTGGAGGAATGAAAAATGCTAGGGAGTGAAAGGATCCACCTGACAAAGTTGGGCAAGAGAATGTTTGCCCACAGGTCCCATAATTTAACCGGGAGGGAGGGTGACTTAGCCCTTGCTTTGGAACAAGTGACAAGTGGGTTCAGAGGTTGTGGTTAGGGACTTACAAAGGACTTAGACTGCTCCAGCATTACTGCAAGGGTGACATGGTTTGGTGCAAGTAATCTAGGAGATTTTTGAAATGTGTAAAAAATAACTTCTTGACACAAGTGTTCAGTGAGCCAACAAAGGGAGGCAGTCTGCTAAATCTGTTACAAACACGTTTATGAGCAGTTTGGAACTGGTCAGTTCTTCAGTGAAGATTGCAGTTTTAGGAGCATTCACCATGAAACAGTGGAGCTTAAGAACTGGAGAGAAATTAACATTAGAATTACACCCTGAACTTCAGGAGAGCAAATTTTGGCTTGTTCGGGGGTCTGCTTAGTATGAGACCACTGCTCTGAAGGATAGAACAGCCCACGAGAGCCTTGTGAAAGTCAGTTTAAGCAACATCTACTGCTCTCTCCTCCTCTATGCAGGCAGGCCTACTACTCAGTGGTGCAGAAGACCCTTGTTGCAAAGTATACAAAAAAACTGGAGATGTTGGTGACTGCTTTGCCTTGGTTTTTCCACACATTGGCTAATGACCTGGGTATTGTTGCAGGGACATCTCCATGTTTCCTGCGGTTTCCAACAATTAGCCTCAGGGCAGCAATGTCACTGGAGGGTGAGGGTTCATGTATGGTTAGTGATACCTTTAGTGTCTGCTGCCCGTGTACCGTATGCCAGACTTCATCATCATGTGCTGTCACAGTTCAATCAGTATGAGTATGTCTATGCAAGTAAAAATAGATGAGCCCTTGTTTAATTCAAATACATAGTCATTAAAATAGTTTTTAAAAATAATAATTAATAAATAAAATTAGTAAAAAATTAATACTGACCAAACCACTACTTCAACAACAACAGCAAGTCATGTAGTACACACTATATACACATCTCATTCGTGGCACGTTACTGTTGCATGTTACCTACTTGCTCATGCCGCAGCCACACCAAGGAAGTCATGTTCCTGTGCATCCATCCTGACTGCTGACTGGGCAAAAGGACACCCATGTTGGCTCAAATCACTGACAAGTTGGGGTCCTGCTGTCCGTGGTCAAATTCAGGGTACAACACATAGCTTACTTCATCCTGGGCCTGGGGACAAGGATGGAGGCTACAGAACTTTTGCACATTAGTTCGGCTTACTGGCAGTTGTCTCCAGGGTCTTTGGAGGCTTTTCCTCAAAGTTCGCTTTTCTGTGCTGGCTTTACATAGCCAACATCCTGCACTAGGCATTACATAGGTTACCGTGTCAAATGTTTCTTATGTGGCTTTAGATAACTTCATTCAGTCATTGCCCCTTTCATCCTTCCTAATGTTACTTTGGGTGCTCCAAGCAGAGCTCTTTGCTTGTTCGTGTTAGTTTTGGGCCACCACCATCACTAATCTCCAGCCAAACCTTGTTTACTTCCTTCTACCAATCTCCCTCAGTTCCTCTTCGTTACAGCTAACAGCTTTAAAGATTGCTGTGCACACGCTTGCTTCTGGTGCAGGGCAGGGCTGTGTGGATTTGCAGACTTAAGACAGGAGGCACCATTAGCAAGTTTGCAGATGAGGTTAGATAGGCTAACAGGCAGGGCTGCTCTTCAGAGGGACCTCAACAGGGGGGAGAAATGAGCTGGCAGAAACCTTATGAAGCAAGGACAAATGTGAGCCCTATATCTGGAGCCACATAGCCCTGTGCGGCATGGTGAGCTAGAGAGCAGCTGTGCAGGCAACATGCTGGGAAGAAGTGGAAAGAACATCTTCAGTCTGAAGAAAAGAATGGGATGGTAGGCATATTGCTGCTGTCTCAGCTACCTTCCAGGAGGCAGAAAGGAAGAACCCAGATTCTTTGTACTCTCTATACAGGAACAAGGTAACGGGCAATGAACAGAATTTGCGGCAAGGGGAATTCTGACTAGGTATTTTCACACATAAAATCCCCCCACATACTATGAGGTTTCTCAAACTTTGGAACAGGTTATATCCCATCATTAGATAAAAAAACTAATCGAAGGCCATGAAAAAGTTGGCCCTCCTTTGAAGTGGGGGGCTTGCGGTGGACCAGAGGTCCCTCCCAACCTAAATTATTCATTGATTTGAAGAGTCTTTATGCCTTCTAAGTTTCAGATCATTTTATCTGAAAAAGTGTAGTGGAAGCTTATAGGTTGTCCAGTCCAGCTTATGTCCAGTCAGCGACCTCTGAATTTGGGGCTGCTGTCTTTTAGAAGAGCTTGATCTTGTTCATGGAAACCTGACAAGTTGCAGCTTGCGCTGCTGTAACTAAATAAAACTGCCTTCTTAGAGGGTTCGCACCACTTTTAGCACTTTGGATTAATTATATGGCTATTATCCTAATGGAAGCAGCCAGAGTAGGTAATTGAAGACATCTTGAAATAAATTAGATAAATGGTAGCAGAAGCAGCTTTGTGCTTTAAAGCTCAGAGGAAAACCATTTTAAAAATCCAACTGTAAAACTCCTCCAAATGCAATGAAATTTACTGTACATTTTTATTGATCAAATTATATTTCAGGAAAGGTTAGAAGAAAAAAATATTAATCCTGTTGCAGGAACCTCCCCAGTCTTTATTTCTTAGAATGAGTCTGCTGTATTCTTAATTGCTTTTTGTGGAATTTAAAGAATCCATGCTAAATTATTTTTAGCTGAGCACTTAATGCCTGAAACATTTTCAGGAGAAATCATCAGCTCTTGTCACTAAGAATTAATGCTTTCACATTCTTCTAGTAGAAAAGTTCTTTTCAAAATGGAAATATTTTTTAATTTCATCAGTTCTTATAATAATATTTCTAGATCTCATGGTTTGTAAAAAAATATTTTTTGTTATTTGAAGAAGCACAGATATGCAGATTCTCATTTAGTAAAAGCTGGAAATATGCAGAAAGCCATGTATCAGGTGTGCTTTCAAATCCTTAAATCATGATTGGATTGCAGGAGATGTGGGAGTTGCTACCAGTTTCAGTAGAATGCTTTTCTTAATCACTGTTGCTGTGGTCTAATTTTCAGTTTTTCCAGATACAGTATTATTTTAGATCTTAAATCTGAGATAGAGTCAAATACTAATTATGTTCCTAGTTCTGTCCCTCTTTATTTTAACAACAACCAAAGAGAATATTTCAGAGCTGTTAATTCAGCTAGATTGGGTGTAACCCTGAATATCAAGGTCAGTTCATGCTCAGCTTCTCTGTGATGTTCTCTCTTCTCTCATTCCTTTTTTTGTGGACATCAGAAATAATCAGTAATGGCCTGAGATTTAGTATGGTGATGGCTTGTGGTGGAGTGTCACAGATTCACTGGGTTTTATTTTGCAGTTGCTTGCTCTGATAATTAAGGGGAATATTACCATGATGAGGTTTAAAGGCTTTAAACCCCTCATTTGTCTCATATCCAGAAACATAACCAGCTTCTTAAATATATTATTGCTGATAGAGTTTGTGGTTCTTTGTTGTAATACTTCTGGCCCTTGAGACTAATTAATCAGGTCTGAAATGCATGTGCTTAATTTAGGTGAGCCAGAATGATGTGAAATACATAATTAGCCACTTCGTTGAAGTGTGCATATTATGGTTCAGTGACTAATTTTCTGGTCAGTGAATCACAACCTTATGTCTCTTTTTTGTATTTAAACACTTGAGATTATGATAGTTCTTGTATTTAAAGCCATCCTAGACATAAAGATGTAATTCATGCTTAGCATTTTAATAACTACCTCTGCTTTATGGATTTCTGAGAGAGAAATATTTATTCATCTCTCTTTAAATTATAAATTTATAATTTATGGCTTATTTTAGTTACAAGTTAAATGTAATTATATGCAGCATGGTATTCCTAAGGTCATGGAATGTACCATGACAAAAGGCTTGGTTTAGTTTGCAAAAACTGTAATTGTTGGCAATGTAGTATTCCATTTTGCAAATTTACAATTCTTTATCTAGAACTGACATGAATCGTGGGTTGAATGCTTCTAAATATTTATTTTCAGACACTTTGGAAATCTCTCACTTTAGAGCAGTTAATTGTAGGAAAATAAAACTTTCCTTGCGTATTTCTATTTAGGAAAACATTTGCTGTAAACTTCATCATTGCTTTGAGGCTCTTATTCATGTATCATCTAACAGCTTCAGGTATTATTGAGGAACTTCATTTTGACATATGATTCAAGCCTTGAAAATCCCATCACTATAAACTGTAAGTGACTTTGACGTGAGAAGAAAAGTTCAATTAATGACCTTTTACATTTTTATGTCCTACCTAAACTTGTTTGCCTGTATGAAAATATTACTGCATTACAGTCTAATGTGTCAAAACCAATCCTTGAATAATCAGGAGTTACCAGACTTCAGATGCATTACATATTGTCTTCTTGATGTTTTCAGTGTACAGAAATTATGGCATGAACTATTTAGAGCCTCTGATTTTCCAAGGGAGGTGAACTATCAGGCAGAGGGTAGGTTGGGAATGCAATGTTTGCATCTGGTGATGTCCCTCATGTATTTACAAACATGAAGATTTCTCTACTGTGTATATACAGTCATGTATAATGTTGCTTAAAATGTTTGTTTAAAATACAAGTTACTTCTTTTGTATTTTCTTTTAATTTGTTTTTGCATTGGAGGAGACAAATATTTAGCAACTGTGTATTGAATGCTTTTTTACTTCATGCGGTAATATCAAAAGTTCATTCTTCCTTCTGATTGAGACTGAAAACATGGCTTGTTTAGTCTTTGTAATACTTGGCTCTAAAATTAAAATCCAGAGGACACAAGATTCGACTGTGAGTCAGTATGCAGAACAGATGAAGTCTAGGGGCCGTGAAGAAACATTCTTTTTCTTTCAGCCCAAGGTCCCTATCATTACTGAGACCCAATGTCATATTTTGTAATAGTAGGATATGAGTGCCAGACTGTGATCTGTTTTGAACAGGATTAAAATGCTGATGTTATTTCCTTGATTTAGTTCTAGTTTCTGCAGTATTTTCTGTAAATGTTTTTAAGCTAAGACACTTTCTTGCAAATTATTTTCAGAGCACATTGTGTCATTATTTCAAATGGAATCACTCATTCTCACTTTCCTTATCCTTTTGGAATTAATTAATGACTTAGATATTTTTTACGATGTTGAAATAATCTCCAAATTATATTCCTTTCTGTAGTGCCTGTTTTCATGAAGTCTGACAAATTGTTTGGCTTAGGAAATGGGCTCAGGGTCATCCACTCATGGGAAGCTGGCTTACCCATGGATGCCAAATCCCAGATGACTTTAACAGTGATAAGCAGTACTAATGAAAATTATTTTCTTACGTGGGATATAATACACATTTCTAACTCTCATTTCAATAATAAATTATATCCATCATCTGAGCCAAATGTTATGAAAACAAGTAGTTTACCATATGCAGTATCTCAGTGTCACCTGATAGTGCTTTTCAGCTCTTCATAGTATTTTTTTCACATCTAATTGCCTAATTGTCTTTCTAGCCTGCTAAGAAAATGTTCCTTCAACTTGACATCTTTAAATTGTGCTTTTCTTCGGTAGTTTACAGTGTGTTGGTACTATATAATGGGTGTTTATCGTTATTACTATAGATAGCAAAATATCTAATTATGGTTATGCCACTGTGCTGGAAAAAAGTGTTAAAATCTAAGCCAATTCTAAATATCGGTTGCTGAAAGCAAGACTGGGAAGCGGTCTTGTAAGTCTCAACCAAGAAAGAGGCACTTCCTTGCCTTTTGTTAAGCCAAAGAAATGTGCTCCCAGTGTTCAGCAATAGCGAACAGTGGAGAAAAATGCTCCTTAGCAACAGAAGTTCACGAAATAAAAGAGGGATTTAAATACAGCTTAAAATTAGGGAAATGATGTCTGTCAGATTTAAAAATGTGGAAATAGATTCTTTGTTAAAGAAAGGAGGAAGGCAGATACAAAAGCTCAGAAATCTCGTCTAAGTCAAAATGGAGAAAGAAGTTACTCTGCTGCGTGTTCCTTTCACTACAAGCTGCCAGAAGTGTGTCTGTGCTGTTACTGTGCATCTGGTCTTCTGTAGGCTTTCAGGAAATACGTTGCTTTAAAGGTAACGGAATTGATGATACATTTCTTTAAAATTGCCCACTCTAGGTCTGTGTCTGTAAAGTTCTAACTCGGAGAACCTTTTTAAATGAAATCGGAGGGAAGGCTGTAGCAGTCACTTCTTTTTTCCCACTCCTGTGAATACTGTCATGGTCAGATCACTCCTCGTCTTGCACACAGCGCCCTTCTGGCAAATGTCATCCACAGAACGCATTTTAAATGATCACAGCCATGTACCCGTGGAGATAAAGAACTTTGGTAATACATTAGGAGTAATATTTTTTCACTGTTTTGTACAGGTTTGTGATTGGACGAGAGAAACCGGGACAAGTGAGTGAGGTTGCACAGCTGATCAGCCAAACTCTAGAACAAGAACGCCGCCAGAGAGAGCTGCTGGAGCAGCATTATGCACAGTATGATGCAGATGATGATGAGGTAACAGAATGTCTAGTGTCTCACTATTAATTTTTTTTTTAACGTTCTGTTTTCTATTCCTAATTCTTCTTTTTAACTGTCACTCAAGAGGTCAGCTTCTGGCCCTCTCCATTACCATGGCTGCTGATTTTTACAGATTTTGAAGATGAATCTTATCTGAAGACCAAAGTTACTGAAAAGCTTTTCAGCATGGATTTGAAATATTTGGGTTGTTCCAGAAGAGCAAATATCAAAATGGTTGATGCTTCTGTCACCGTTGCTTTTCCTCTGAAGGCATTTGCTTTTCTGAAATAAGGGAATAAAGTTGGTATGCTTCTGCACTGAAACATTAGCTTTTTGTGAAAGCTGGTAAAAGTCCCCTACTAACTTATTAGAAGTAGCTTTTATTGGGAACCTGCAGCAATCCTGAATAGGGTTTTTTTGGTTGCCTGACTATGTCGTCCAAGTAAACTCACATAATTTGCACCATTCCCAGGCAATTGACAAGATAGAAGCTGTGATATAACACACATTAGACACAGTTCAAAGACATTTTTTGTGACCACAAGCACTTCTGGCCCATTTACTGTCAAATACAAGCATTACTACTTTGAGCTCACCTTACTCTGTGAGGGCAAATGTGGCTGGATTTATGTTGCTGTATGCCAGAAACCGCTGCCAGTGTTGCATTCTTCGGCTCTGGTAAGTAGGGCATCCTTTGGGCAAGAAAATCTCAGTTTACACTGTCTGAATGAATATCCACAAACGTACAAAAAAACCCTACCCTTTTGTGGTTGTTTGACCCTGGCTGAATGCCAGGTGCCCACCAAAGCTGCTCTATCGCTGCCCTCCTCAGCCAGACAGGGGAGAGAAAATACGGCGAACAGCTCATGCATCGAGGTAAGGGCAGGGAGATCACTCAGCAGTGACCGTCACAGGCAAAACAAACTCGCCTTGGGGAAAATTAGTTTAATTTATTACCATTCAAATCAGAAAAAACACCTTCCCTCCACCCCTTCCTTCTTCCCAGGCTTAACTTAATTCCCGATTTCTCTCTGTCCTCCCCTGAGTGGCGCAGGGGGACGGGGAATGGGGGTTGTGGTCAGTTCATCACACGTTGTCTCTGCTGCTCCTTTCTCCTCACACTCTTCCCCTGCTCCAGTGTGAGTCCCCCACAGGGTCACAAATCCTGCCAGCAAACCTGCTCCAGCCTGGGCTTCCCACGGCTCACAGCCTCCTCGGGGCACCCACCTGCTCCGGTGTGGGGTCCTCCCCGGGCTGCAGGTGGAGATCTGCTCCACCATGGACCTCCCTGGGCTGCAGGAGGAGATCTGCTCCACCATGGACCTCCCTGGGCTGCAGGGGCACGGCCTGCCTCACTGCGAGGGGCTGCAGGGGCATCTCTGGCCCGGGGCCTTGGGCACCTCCTGCCCCTGCTTCTCCTCTGGCCTCGGTGTCTGCAGTTGTTGCTCTTACACAGTCTCACTCTTCTCTCTCACTGGTGCTGATCCCCACCCCGCCACCCCCCTTCTTAAACACGCTGTCCCAGAGGTGCTACCACCATTGCTGATCAGCTCAGCCTCAACCAGTGGTGGGTCCATCTTGGAGCCGGCTGGCACTGGCTCCATTGGGCATGGGGGAAGCTTCTGGCATCTTCTCACAGAAGCCACCCTGTAGATCCCTGCTACCAAAACCTTGCCATGCAGACCCACCACACCTTTTGAGGCCATTTCCTCAAAGTGACAGTGATTCTGACTGCATGAAGTTCAGAAATAATGGGGATTGTCAGTGTAAAGAGTTTTTGGGCTGAGGTGGCACAGAATTATACAGGAGTTGTTCAGTCTCAGAGCTATCAAACTGTCTTCTTCATGTTCATACAGTTCTTAAAATACGGTAACGTGGATCTCCAGCTACAATGCTGCATAAATAAACAAACAAAAAATAAATCTTTATTTAACCTTCCATTGAGGCTGTCAAATTCTGAGCCTCAGAAACTTTACCACAAAGACAGCAATAACATATCAGGTTTCCGGAGCAGGAAATCGGTGATCTGTGTTTGAGTCCTGGAGCCACTGCACATGACTGTGTTTTGTAGAGCTGGTCAAATCACAGGAAGAGAATGTGTGCCAGGCATGTGCAAGTCCTGCTGGTTTATCTTGCTGTGCCACCAGCTGGCTGGATTTCCTCTGTTTTGAAACTTAGCACAGTCTTCATCACAGCCCAAGCAGCATCTAGCTACTTCAGAAGGATCCAAGTTCTTTAAAATAGCAGCAGCGTTCTTGAGACAATTCTGACTTCTGCCAGCCAGCATGCACTGGACTGGAGTCAGATGCTAGATGAGAGATACTTGTTAGCCTGCTGTAGCGTTTCATTCCATTGCCTTGCAGGAATGTTACATGACAGTTATTTCTTGGGGAAGATTCACACTAATACACATAGTGTTTCCAAAAGATACATAATTTAGTATATAAGTAATCCTGAAAGAATCATAATTTACTGTATAAATGCCCTGAGTCCCTGCGGTTCAGAATCTGCTGTTATCATGGGCTGCAGGTTGTCACAGGATTGCAGGATGCTTTCAGATGCTTCTTAATTTTAAGTCTTTGAATGAAAACACAAAAACTTTGTGCAGAACTGACAAACACTGAGAGAAAGGAGATGCCCACAGTGGGGTCCACGCAAAGACAAGCAGGATAAACATAAAACAGCTGACAGTCTGTGTTAAGCTCCCACAAGCTGAGCAGAGCCAGTAGTATCAATTATTTCTCAAGTACTACTTATGATAGACAGCGTTGGCATTTCCCAATGAGCCTGTGCTAACTACAGTAAAGCTGGGAGAGTATATTGTTTCGGGTGCTACCTCTTGATAGCCTGCTGCAGAGTTTACTCATCACCAGTTTGTCTAGCTTCCTAGAATCCCACATCCTTTCAGTTTGTTGTATCCTGTCAGAAAACAAAACTCAAAGACTTTGAAGTTGGCACTGTCTTTGTATTTCCTACTTAGTGTGTTAAGTATGACCTGAATCTGTATCCTTGACTGAAACTTTTTGACTTCCCTGTGTTAATAGTGTTCTGTGCGCATTTTAGTCAAATTCTGTCATTTCTTAGAGTTTTTGTTTGAACATGGTACTATCTTCTTTATGTTCTACAGGGAATGGTAAAAGTCACATAAAGCAGATGACCTGCTCCCCTGAAGGCTGCATATGGTGATGCAGGATGTGAAATTAATAAAATACTGCAGAATTCTATTCACTCTGTGGCCACAGACAAGTCCTTGTATGCAAGTGACATTTTAATGTATTTTAATATCACTAATAGTCATTAGAATATTTTTTCACTTAAAATTCTCATTTATCAGAACATTCTGAGAGCAAAGCAACTTCAAAACCATTGAAGAAAATCTAGACACACACAAAAGATAAATGTAATGTGCTTGAATGTCTGACACCCAAAGAATATATTTGTTAAACGAATCTTTCAGAGAGTACGTTTTTTCCAACATCATTAATATGGAGCATTCCTGTAAAAGCGGTGATTAATACTATACCATTATATTTTCCTTTGCTCTTTTGAAAGAATTAAGTATAAACCATTCAAATTAAGAGTTGGACTTGAGTTATTCTTACAGTTCTTCAAATGGTGTTCCCTGGTTGTGGGAGACTTTCAGCACAAACAAAAGATTTAGCTTGATGCAGGCTTTCTTATGGTGATTTGGGGAACTTCTGTCTGCATTATCCTGGTGGCGGCTGCTGCTCCTTCTTTCTGCTTGGGAGCCTTAGGCCCATTTCAAGAATTTACAAGGCAGTTAAACAATGTCAGTAACACGTCTTCCCTTTTAAATTAGGAAATTGCAGTTCATGTTTATAAAGACAATTTCATGCTATTAACAGTGATAGCATACAGCAAAATTGAATGGCTAATATTAGAAGCTATTGCTGTGAATGGGATAAGCTGAAGCCCTAGGTGCTACTAAAATGAGAAAGAGGTCTTTTGCATGCATTAATTTTGCTCACTAATACAGACTGAAGAGTCCGAGTTTCTTCTTCAAAAGCATGTAAATTTTCCTTGACTATTGAGTAAAAAAATATTGTTGTTGTCAGCTAAGAGTACAAAATGTATTGCAAGGAACCTCAGGCAGCTACAATAACAACTATTACCTTACAAGGCTTTGCTAATTTGAAGTAAAGTAACTTCTGTCTGTGCCTTGCTGCTTCTTGTAAAACACTGAGTTTCCCATTCTAGCTTACTGATTCAGGATCTGAACAACCTTTTAGTAGTTTCATGTGAAACAAAAGTCAGCAGAGGTAATTTTTTCAGGGAAAGTATGTTTCGTGTAGTTTATGACATACATTTCATTTAAGCACACATCGGTTCTTTTGAACCTTTAATTTGTGTTTGATGTGATTGTAAGATTGGATCCCTTTCTTATGAAGACGAAAGCAAAAGTCCTGTTTATTTCTGTGCTCTGTAATGTGTTTGTGTCATCCTGCTGTCTTGTTTAGCAGAGCAACTGCAGTGCTTTGCTTTGATGACTAGTTTTTGCATTAATTGAAGCAAAACTGACTGTGCCTATTGACACTCACAATGTACGATTTGAAGCAAGATTTTTCTTTTGTGTTTGTTGTCAGCTGGCTGATGTCCCTCTTCAAATATGCAGAATCCTGAGGCCAGCAGAATATTGCCTGATGTTGAAATTTTCCCCAGTATAACTTAGTCCTTCATATGAGTTCATTTTTCTTTCTGTAAGAAATACTTCTTTTTAGTTTTAAGTCTTTGGAGGAGTCTGTTTTAACTAAACTTATCTGTTTTATTCTTTTACCAAAATTGGTAAATATAATTAGGATTTTACATTAAATTATTTCCTTAAAATGCACATGTAGCTGAGCCAGATCTGTTTTTTTACGCAAACTGGGCATGAGTTTAGTTAACAATCCTATTTCTGCCTCCGTTTTGCATGCTTCAGAAATTTCCTTGCCACTGCTGATGGACCCGCCAATATCTTTTTTTCATGTAGAAATTATAATTGTGTATCACCTTATAGATTTTTTAGGGATAATGACTGCAAAATTGACAGTACATGGATTGTGTTAGTATTTTGTCCCCACAATAATTCATTTCATTGAAATCTCTTTGGTATTTTCGAGTTAAGTTGTTTGCTTCTTACCACCCTGATGGTGTGTAGGTGGTACATGCTCCTGGAAAAAGCCAGGAGAGTTAGCAGCCTAGTTGTTTTTTTTTTAGCCAGTAACTGCACATAGCTGTGGGGAATAAAATAGAAACAGAAGTTACTACAAGTGTAGCGTAGCAGAAGATTATGTGTATGCATATGAGATCTAGACATACAGAATGATAAATTTAATTTTAGGCATTGTCTTGCTTAGCTGAAATGCTAACATGCCTGAAAACTCCAGTGACATGAATTGTGTGTTCTTTGCTTCTGTTTTAAATATGGGAAAAAAAGAAGCAAAACCAGCTGTTAACTCTTTTTTTTTGTTGAAGACTGCTGAGATTCTTAGTGCATATAAAGTATGTAAAATAAATGGTTCATGTTTATTTCATTTGAGAATATGTAACTATTTATAGAGACACAGATAGCTCTCCAAAGAAGTGGCTTGCATTAGCAGTGATGTTGAAAGTATGGATGGGTTATGCATGTTAGTGACTTACTTTCTTTTGAATAGTTCTTTTAACATCAGATTTTACCAAATCGTTCTATGCTTTCTGTGTGTTTTGGCTTGCTTTGCTTTTTAAAACTTTAGTGCTTTTAAAAAAGGACAATATAGATTTTTCATGATCTTTTAAGGTCCCTTCCAACCCAAACCATTCATGATCATTCTATGTGCTATCTATTCAAGAAACAGTAATGTTTTATTGCAAGTATATCACCCTGTTGGAGACATACATACATCTTTTCTGTCTGTGTGTACTTGTATACCTAGACTTAATGTGCTTTCATGCACTGCTTTTTAGTTCAGAGAGATTCACATAGGCCTAAACAAGAGCAGGGAAACTAAATGAAGGTGGGAAGTTGAGATTCAAACTGTTGTTCAGACATCTGAGTTCTTACCTGTTGTTTTGAAAAGTTCTTTCAACAAAAAATGACACTAACAGATAATCCCGGCACTACTGGGAATATACTTCTGATAATGATATTATGTGCCTTCATCTCAGGACCTGAAAGCTAATGAACAAAAACTTGAGTAGTTCTGTCAAAATTTTGGTGCTAGTACTGTATAAACATGAGAAGGACTGCACCCCTTCCCCCCACCCTTCCTTTTCCGTGTATTTATTGAGTCCCAAGCTTTATAAATCCAGATGTGGCCCTGAGGGAGCTGTTTGCTTTATAATATGTTTGCATAGCTCTTTGCATAGCCAGCAGGCTATTTGTGATCCATTTGCAATGTACTCCAGCTTCCAGAGGGAGCCCTGCTGAAGCGACACAGTACCCAGCCACCTTAGGCATGGGGAGAGATGAGCACAGGTGTATGTGCAGAAGATTGTCTAGACAACTTGGGGTTTAATATTGCTAGCCTTTTCTTTTCAGTATTATTGTTGTATTTTGTTAAATCTTGGGATACTGATTGTAGCTTATGATTTTTAAAAATTCTGTTTTGTCAGCAAATGGCTCACATCTCATGGTTTACCAGCCAAAGAAACACCCACATTTTATGTTTAAAACTAGCTAGAATCAGCTTCTTATTCAGGGTGAAAATTAAGTAAACTCTGACTTCAGTCTCTGAGCTTGTCTCTGACACTCGGTTTCTTTTCCTGCTGTTGTCTTTCTGTGTGGGTATGACTTTTTTATCGTTAATTTGTTTATAAAGAACAAACCAGTAGATTTTCAAATTCAGCATGGAATATCATTGGAGAATTAACTTCCTCCAGATGGCTTATAAAAGACTAATGGAGATCCTGTTGGTTCTATTCTTCTTTTAATTCTGTTTGGAAAAGAGTCCTTGTTAAATCTGAGATAAATCTGGAGAGGTCTTCCTACAGAAAAGAGACCTCACTTGGAAAATGATGAAAACCATTGAAATACAGAGCCAGTAATACTTAAGTACTAAATTCTTAGTGCTTAAGACACTGTTTTCTCATCTCTCTTAATGTTCTGAAATACTGCTGTGGAGTTCTGTTGTGTAGAAGTCATAAATACTGGGACTATAGCTGAAGAAAAGATAAAACCGTTTTTTGTATGCAGTGTGCTGTGTTTGCACAGTAGCTTAATTACTGTTTGAATTCTCTGCCTAATAAGGATAACTGGAGTTTCTTAAATGCTGTAAAATTAAGACAGGGGAATATGCTACAGATGAAGAAGATGAAGACATGGGACCTGTTCTTCCAGGAGGTGACATGGCTATTGAAGTATTCGATCTCCCTGAAAATGATGACATGTTTTCCCCCAGTGATGTGGACACCAGCAAGCTTACTCACAAATTCAAAGAAGTAAGTTACAGATAGAAAATATTCCTGAAATATCTCACTGGAATTAAATTTCTAGTCACCTCATTGCTCAGTACTTGTCTTTTCTCTTGAAAACTAGAGTTGATGTCTAGCTGTTTGTGTACTTGGTACTTTTGAATGACTCAAAAAGTTCTGATTTAAAGAAGCAGAACTGTTTGGAGTTGTTTCAGCATCAGCTTTCAGGTGACTGTTGCATTGATAGAGGGTAATTTACAATTTTAAGTTCTCAGTAGAGAAGTTATTCTGCCTCAGCACTTAGTTTGCATTTTTTGACCAGGAGGGCAAGGTGCAAGTTAATTCATTACTTTAATTCATTACTGGCAGACTGCTGCTGCTTTTTGTTATTGTTGTTGTTTGTTAAGATTCTAATCAAAAGTGGTCGGGAGAACAAACAGCAAATGCTAAAGTTCAGTGAAAAGGGACATGTGGAGCTCATCATTTCACAGCAACTCGTCAATATACAGCAGTATTATATGTTTGGGCGTGTGTTTAGAAAGATGCTGTATTGGGGAAGCAGGCATATTTCAAGCTGGCGTTTTACCAAACTCTGTGGTTACAGAGTTTGAGTAGCATCTGCTGGCGCTAACTGGGGCTTGAACCAGTGGTGTTTCTTGTGGTCATTGAATTAATATAACTTAATATACCAAAGAGCTGAGAAACATTTCTTCTGTATTTGAGGCTGTGCTTTTGATGTGGTTTATTGGTGAGCTTTCCTGAATTCTGATGCAAATAAAGACACGAGACAGTTTGGTTTATCTAAGCCCACAGTAATGGGCTGAGTGATGACAATAAAGAACACTTTTTAAATGATTTGGGCAACAGAACCTGTTGCACCCTTTTTGTCCTCCTTCCCCATCCCTTCACTCAAACCAAATATTTTATCTTCTATAAATATGTTGTTAATACTCTCTAGTTAGAGTAACGTATTGGAAGTATTCAGTCAATGAGCAACCACTCCCTTTTCTGCTGATAACCCTTTTCAATTTTTGGATGCCCACTTTTTTTCATAATTTTTTCTTGATAGTTTTTTACTTCACTTAAATGATAATTTTCTCACCGCATATTTCAAGTTCCAGGATACTATGCAAATTAGCAGGACAGTCTACTTCATTTTCTAATGCTTTGCATCATACATACTGACAACTTTCTCAAAGTGGTGGGAAGATGTTACCATTCGGGTTGTGCCAGTGTACCAAGACTACGGAAACCACAGATGGGCAAGATAGTCACTTTTGAATAAATTACCTGTAAAACTATGTTTGAATACGGTTTCCCTCAGCTCCGGGCTATTGCCATACTTGAGTGTGTCCAATGTGATTTGAAGGTATTTGCAAACCTGTCTGGTGCAGTGGCCTCAAAACGCTGGTGTAGGGGAGATCAGATGAAGGGACTGTGGGATCCTCCAATTTAAGTGCAGATGAGAGCCTGAGCAGAAAGCATTAAATGCTCCTGCTAAGAGTGGACTCTTTTTCACTAACCCACGCAGTTACTGCTGTTAGAAGCATGCCACTTTTGTTTCGCTGTTTGCATTTAATAGTACACAGCTGCATTTTGTTGGCTGCTACAGAGTGAGTACATGTATTTTTCTTGGTATTTGCCCTGAATTCTTTCAACACTAGAGGACTTGTTCATGATCACGCTGCACAAGCCCACACAGTGTTTTCTGGAATTGTATTTAAAGAATAACTGTTCTTTCTTGTTCTTGCTCCAGAGATTAATGAAAGTATTAAACAAGTGGGTTGGACATAATCTTTAAGCATAATAGTTTGACCTAATTAATTGAATTCAGGCTTTGCAATGAAAAATGTGATCACATACTCTGAGAGCACTCTTATTTGAAATGCCTTGCTTTTGGAAGGAAGGTCAGAAGAGAGATAGCATTCCTGGGTGAATCACTGTACTTCTGCAAATGTTGTTTTCCTGGATGTAAAACAGGAAAAATGGGAGTGATGTTCCTTAACTGCTTTGAAAGAGCTAGATGGTTTATTTTAACTGTGATGATTGAAGAGAGACAAGATAGGGAGAAGGGACACCTTATGGAAGTATTAGGTATTATATGTCAGGTCTTAATGAAATATATGAAAAATTATTATTATATGCAAAAAATACAATTATTATATAAAAATTGTCATGGAGATTATTACATTCCATTGGGTACTTTCTTTTCCACTGTACTCTGGATATTTTAACATTTGCTGGCTTTTAATCCCATTCTACCTTTTGCGGTCTTAGATGAATTAGATCCATTTTCTCTGTATATCTTGCTTTTTGTAAAAAGTTGTATTGTCTTGAAGAAGCTTAATTGGCTTTACAAGATATCTTTGAAAAGGAAATGTGCTAAAAAATATGCAAAATGTCTTTGTTAAAAAGAAACTTTCACAGTTTTACATTGACTTAGAAAACATAAAGATACAAAACAGTATCTGCCAAGAATTTTTCTGACATGATATGGGACATAGATAGAATAAGGTATTTCTGCTCCCCTATTAGTAAACTTGCTTAAAATATTTTAAGTATGGAATCCAGATTTGCTTGCCAAACAGTTGACCTTGCCTGTTGTTCAATCTAACTTACAAATGTGTTAGTATTTCACATCTATTCTGCAAGCATAATTAGTTCTTCAAAAAGAAGTAAACAAAGAAAAAGGTAGATGTCCAGCTACCCGTTTCTCTGTTCAGCAGGAAAGTGTCTTTTTTCTTCTGCCTCAGTGGGATCTGCTGTACCATGTACTGATTCAATGATCTGACTGGGTGCTCAGTATTCATTTTTTTAACTTAATAACAGAGGGTATAAAAATAACTGTTAAAACCATCTGTACCTGAGCAGATTGTCATTTATGCAACAATTTGGAGTTTATTTGTATGTAATAATAAGCTGTTTAAGTGCTGCTTTTGGGTTTGTGGGGTTTTAGAAGAGATGGGAATGGACTGTAAGCAGGTAGCCTAAGGCTTTGAGTCTTGGCCGTTTGATTTCATTATTAACTCTGCAAAGGGCAAAGTCTAGCTCATCTGTCCTTCCCCTGATTTTATCGCAGTCCCAAACAATGAAGTAGCATAAATAAGCAAATGTCTGGGCACTTTATGAACACCATAACATTTTGAGATGTTTTTTTCGTAATTTTTCACTACTAACATAAATGGAATGATAAGAAAAAACAGTTTTCAGTCTCTGAAAATTGCAAATCAGAGGTTGGATTGCATGAGCTCAAAAATTGCAAGTAACATCTTGCAAATGCTAATTAAAGTATCTCCTTAGTTTCCTCTATATTTATAGTTACAGAAAGGTGAATATCCTTCTTGGCTTCCTGGCCTACTGGGTGGAGTAGCACCACTGGCCACTTCTTGTCGTTAACACCAGCTCCAGGGCTGCCAAGTGCCCCGTTCCCAGCTGCACTGGCATCTCTCCATCCTGGACCAGTACCTCTGCTCTCACGTGGCACTTCCTCAGGAACCCCATGTGGTCCCCGGGTTAGCTGCGTGCTTGGGGCAGCTTTGGTCTGGCCCCATGTATGTTCCACCTGCCAGTGCCTCCACGTTCTACACGTTTCTGCAGGCTGTTACCGTCAATGACTGGTTTCATATGAAATGAAATCATACATCTGTTCTTACTGAGCACTTG
The DNA here is from genome assembly GCF_963210335.1 of Falco punctatus. Lineage (NCBI taxonomy): Eukaryota > Metazoa > Chordata > Aves > Falconiformes > Falconidae > Falco > Falco punctatus. Next base: position 77,594,438 of record NC_137583.1, read on the forward strand.
CAGATTCATAACACTTTGCAGGGCTAAGTCAAAAAATGAGTGGAAGTAGTAGATGGTCCTGGGGACTAGAAGCGCTTACAGTCTCCTCTAAAGACAGTGACCAAGAAATGAAAGAAGATTCCTAAACTGTTCCTCAGGTGATACTGGTTGCATCAGCGTCTCCTTTATTACTTTCAGCATGAATTCAGTAATTCTCTGCTAGAAAAGACTAGTTTATTCACTAGATCAGTTAAGGCTGATTTGCAAATCAAACTGCATCAGAGAGTGTGCATTTCCTGTGCCACAAGAAGTGCATTCAAGAGGCCCTGAGAAAAGGGAATTTCAAAAGTAGCCTTTCTCAAAGGTACTTGCACCAGTCAACTCTGTGATGGCACTTGTTATTTTGAAAATTACTCCCGTCCTCCAGAAGAGCATGTATTTTCTAACAGCCTGGTCTTCAAGAATATAGCCATTGCTTCACCACAGATTCTGGTTCAGAACTCCATTAGCTTAACCTAAACTGTTCCCAAAGGCTCCTGTTAGTCTTGTAAGAGGAGTAACGCCCATGTAAAACATGCTTTTCTGTAACTATTCCTGGTATTCATAAATAATGGACAAAGCCTTTGCCTCCATGACAGTGCCAGCTTGAGCTGTAATTCAGGTTTTGCTCTTGCCTTCAACTACTTACCCAACACACGCAAGTCACTGATCCAGATTAAATAGTGCTTTAGATTTAAGGTTTTGTGGCCTGTCAGAAGCTTGTCCGTGTGGCCTGCTTTACATCGTAAAGCAGCAGGGATTTGGGTGCAGACCAGTACTGGGTGCATGTGCATGATCATTTCCATTTGGATTAGGGTTATATTGTTGAAACTGTAGTTTGATTCATACTTCAGAGTATTCTTGGAGCCTGTGAATAGCAGACCTTCGGGGTGAAACTAAAGGTGTTTCAGGACATTGGCTAATACATTCAAAGAGCTAATGAGTACTCACTCCAGAGGATCAGACTAATGTAGGTTAGTCCAAAGGCAATCCTCCTGAAGAGTGTGCAGGTGGATGTCAGGTCCTCAGCACCGACCCTTTCGCTGTACAGATGCACTGTTATTGTGACATGCTGCTTGGTAATGTAACTACAACCTTTAGTACACTGCCTGGGCTGTTAATCTACTTGCAATCATTTTGTGTGCTTGAATGCTGTTGGCTGTTTTTTAGTTTCTGCGTGTAACTGCTCTCACTTGAAATCACCAGCTTGAACAAAATAACTCCAGCTAATGGTGGAGAAGGATAACATCAGTTTACCTTTTTTCTTGCATGAAATAAATGTGTAGAATCTTCCCTCAAGCTTTTCCTGACTTCTTGAGTTGTTAAATCACTTACTTCCATATTTGCTTTTTTGTAACATGCCTGCTTTAATCAATGCAGTGGGACTTTCTGACAGCACTGGGACGTATTTCACGTTCACATCAGAGAGCAAAGCCCAGCAGGATAACATCATTTTTTGCTTTTTTTTAAGCATAAGACATTTGGTTTTGTAAACAGATTGGATGTTCTGATTTGAAATTATGAGTGGTTAGACGGCATCCTATCTTTAATTAGGTTGCACAGACTGAGTCATTTTGCAAGCTAGACATTTTAATTTACAATCTACTGCACTGCAGCACTCTTCAAGGCCTTCTGCTATGTAATAAGGTATTCAACTTGCAGTATAGGCTTTAAAATACTGGAGTACTCTCTGTGACTTCACTTGTTTATTTTATATTTTCAATTTTAGTTGCAAATCAAACATGCAGTTACAGAAGCTGAAATTCAGAAGCTGAAGACAAAGGTAAGAATCAATATATGGTTAATACATGCTGGTTTTTTCCTCTCGTGCAAAATCAGATCTAAAGACATGTATCTTTATGTGGGTGGAGAAGTCAACATCCTTATTAAAGGCTGATTAAGAATCACAGTGGCTCAGCTAAATCTTGTCTTGGTGTGTGTTCTCTAGTCAAAGTTTCAAGTAAAATCTTAAGTGCTGCTATTAAGAGAAACTGCCAACTTGTGTAGCTTCAATTAAACTTACATTTTAAGGGGTATCGTAATGATTAAATGGCAGATTTCTAGTTTTACAATTCTAATGCATTTTCTCATGTATTTAAATTATATTTTAAAATTATATTGAATAATCAAGTCTAAGTTCATAGCTTTTTAAAAAAATTTACCAGTGCTGTTAAAGTATCCTGTTTATGCTAGTTTCCTTTTTTGACAATTTTAAACCCCCTGTAATTTATTCAAAGGTATTTACTAGAAATTGCTTTTTATATACAGAAGAAAAAGTGCTGTTTCATGTTGTTGCAGTTCTCTTTAAAACATAGTCTACAAAGAAAAAAGCATACCAATTTAAGAGAAAACAGTACCTCACAATCAGTAGCTAGTTACTAGATTGCATTTGCTGTAGCAGTAGAAAGGAATTGTATTTTTTTGTACTAGGGTAACCTTTATGGGAAGTCAACTGATCATTCGGTTGTAGAGTAATGTTAGGTTTTATAATGACATCCTTCTACTAGAGTTTGACTACATTATAAAGGAAATAAAAAGAAGAGAAAGAGAAAATTGTACTTAAGAAAAGATTTTAAATTATTATTTCTTTCCAGCAACATTTGCATTCACCGTGTATTTTGCAGTGTCTATCAAATCTGTACAAATTATTGCTAAAACCAAATCCGAAGTGCAACTGTTTTCTGTAAGAGCAATTTCTGTTGTACTGTTTCAGTTCAGAAAGTCAGAAATCTTTTCTTCCTCTGCTTTCCAGTTCCAATCTAGCAATCAGAGCGACAGGGTCAATCCCTTGGGATTGTGCCAATCCCCATTGACTTGCTGGCAGTGATGCGTGGGTGTAAACATTCATCTGTGCAAATCCATTTGCAAGATCAGGGTTAATGTGCCTTTTTGTGTTGGACCTTTTTACCTAGTGTTTTCAATAGAGCCAAAGAAAATGTGGCTAGTTCAGGTGTATTACTAATAAAACTGCAAACAAGTTCTTTGTGTGTGTGTCATCCATGATGCTAGCGGAACTGCCTAGAGCAAATTAAAGTCTTGATAAGTAAGCAGGCATGTTAAGGCATTTTTTGTTTTCTGTAAATTCTGGTGGCTAAAATATACAAGCTGCTGAACAACCCTACCCTTATTCAGCACCAAACAAACCTGCAGCTAGCTTCTTCAGTTGGGAAGTGAGAAGCCTAACACAAAAAAAAATCTTAAGAAAAAAAACAGCAAAGGAGTTAACATAATAAACTTGGCAGTAAAATTCAGTCATCTTTGAGGTCATGTGGAAAAGGTCATGGGATTCACTGGTGCCAGATAGTGGAACTGCACTGGTCATAGAGTTAAGTGGTCCTGATGTGTTTGGCAGAATTAGCACCTGAAATCTTCCAACAGCGAGGACATATTTTCCGTTTCATATTAGCTCCTTACAACGCAGTAAGTGAGTTTAAAGAAAACAAGAGTAATATAACAGGTTCTTTTTGTCCTCATAGTAGTTATAGCTTCAGTATTGGATGCCGAACTCTGTGCTGGCTTAAATGAAAAATGATTCTAGGTTACAACCCAGTGTTAAATTTTGAATTATGGTCTAGCTCTTTTGTTTGGCTTTCTAGATTAAGCAAGATTATGATATGAAAACACACATTGTAAGAATTCAATAGAATTTCTAACGTGGGTAAAAAAAGCAGATAGTTAGATTAGATGCAATTGGCTTTTTTCCTGTTGTTTTCTAAATTGTTCTTAAATCAAATATAGAACCTGGAAATCTGATTCTCCCCCCCCCCCCCCCCCAAATAAGAAATTTCATCACTTTATGAAAGTGTATGAATGCTTTATAAAACCTGAGCCACGTGCATAGTGCTGACGGATTAACCCTGCACTTTGCCTGAATATTCCACTATTGACATTTTTAAAGTGTGTTAGTATAACCCAGAGAAGCGTAGAGGCTGCACTGAAACACATGGAAAAGGCTCTACTTTGTTTTATGAGGAAGTATAATGTATACATGGGCCTGGGTTTTTGTCCTGGAATGCTCTTTTCACTGCTAGCATATTACTGTTACAGTTACTAATTCACTGATTTTCACTATTCATGTTGCCTGAATCGATCCTAAACTGTTGGGCTGCACTTCGCAGCTTTTTACTGACTGCATCTACACTGTTTTGTTCAGCTGCAGGCTGCTGAGAATGAGAAGGTGAGGTGGGAATTGGAGAAGAACCAACTCCAGCAGAACATTGAGGAGAATAAAGAAAGGATGATGAAATTAGAGAGTTACTGGATTGAGGCACAAACCCTGTGTCACACAGTGAATGAGCACCTCAAGGAGACACAAAGCCAGTATCAGGCTCTGGAGAAGAAATATAACAAGGCAAAGAAATTAATCAAGGATTTTCAGCAAAAGTAAGCAGCTACACCAGGCTCAGCAAATGACTTAGTGGCCAGATAGGAAACACGTATGAGATACGGTTTACAATATGAAACCCTCTATTAAACTCCTGTAAAACCTCTGTAAAACTCCTGTAATGTAAACACTGTTTTTCAGATTTTTTCCCATGAAAAACATGGGCTCTTTATTATGGAAAAATGTTAGTAGTGTTCAAGTATTAGTTTAGTATTGCTGAAAAATAGTAATATAACTAAATAAAGACTTAGTCTGTAGTATTCCAGGTTGTCGTGTTTCAGAATTACTAGATAATGTGTTTGCAAACAACCAAGAGTAATGATAGTTAAGCATTTCATTATCAAGGTTTGCAGTAATTTGTATTAGTATTGTGTCAGCTGGATTCACTCCTGCTGTGTACTAATGTAACATCAAAAAGAAAATTGTTTTGTTACATTTTACATTTCATTTTTCTTCTTCTCGTAGATGCCAAGAATGTTTGAGCTGAGTTGAGCTAACTGATGGTTACCTGGCCCCCTCTGTTTCATGTGGTCCCCTCTCCCTGATGGCTAGCAAGAATAGTAACATCTTACATTTCCATAACAGCTTCCATTCCCCCAGATATTTTTTTTTTTTTTTGCAGCAGCAGCTTTTTCATTTTCTGCTGAAATATACTCATTTAAAGAAGAAAATTCAAAAACATACAGCATGTCAAGTGACAACTGGGATTGCAGAAATGAATATCCTGTCCCATTAAAAAGGGGGTTAGATAGTCAAAATGTCATTACCCATCTTGGAATTTTGTGATTGTTCCACAGCTAGCTGGCATCGTATGTGCTTTCTATCACAAATGTCTTAGATTTTCAAAGTAAAAAGAAATAGAGAAAATAGCTAGAGTGAGCTTGGATAGCCTTTTTGTTGTTATTCTGCTTTATGTTAGTTAAAGATCTAGTCAGTTGTTTTTAACTATCTCAGATTCCTAAAATCACCTAACAGATTTCCTTATAGCTTACTAGAAAACTAGATTTGGAAACTTACGGATGTCCTTTCTGTGAAGGAGTGCAGTCATACTCTAATAAAACAGAGATTTTGCTCCATTTCCTGTAACAGAACACAGGATTAACTAAGCTAACGTTTTTGTTGTAAATATGGATTATGAAAAAAAAAAAGTTGAACTGGATTGATTATAAGTTAGAACAACTGAGATACTATTCTTTCCCAGATAAATTCCTCTTACCATTTTTATATCTTCAGCTAGCATATTCACTTAGACTAAGTAATAGTTTAGGGTTTTGTCCTAATTGCAGTTTCACACTTTTTACTGGGTTAGTAATAAATGACTTGTCAAAGACAGATTTTTGTGATGCATAGCTTAAGATATATCAGAACATTTTATTTCCTGTTTGAAGCTTATTGCTTTGATGACAGCAAATACATCTTTTTTTTTTTTCCCTAAGAGAACTTGACTTCATCAAACGCCAGGAAGCTGAACGAAAGAAAATAGAAGATTTGGAGAAAGCACACCTTGCAGAAGTTCAAGGTTTACAAGCTCGTGTGAGTAGTATTTACTCTCATATTTGAAGAATGAGACAATTCTGTCTTATATGCTGGAAAAAAAAACTGCATCTCATAGATATGTGTGTGTGTTACGGGTAACACCGTATTGTATTTCTTTCAGATACGAGACTTGGAAGCAGAAGTTTTCAGACTAATGAAGCAAAATGGGAGCCAGGTTAACAATAACAACAACATTTTTGAAAGGCAGACATCTTTTGGAGAAGTTTCTAGAGGAGACCCACTGGAAAATCTAGATACTAAGCAAATGTCCTGCCTGGATGGCTTAAGTCAAGGTTTGTTTGAACCAAACCATAACTCCTATTAATATGTATGTAAATAGCATGGTTATCATTTAGGATTTAAAAGAAACAGTTAATAATGCAAGGATGTTGTTATTTTTCTGAAATTCAATATCTAATGGCAGCTGTATCAGAGTTATATCAAATAACGCTAATACAGAGTCCAGAGTCCCAGAATAGCTGTACAATGCATATTCTTAAAGAAAAGGAAGTGACTAAGTGCTAATAAAGCAAAGATCATTACTGATTTCTTAAAACCTCCAGTGGGATGCCATAATGTTTAGTTTTAATTTGATGCTTCTGGTACATTAATAAAGTAGGAGAAAATTGTGTTTTCTCCTGTGTTCCTAAATCTGTCATTAATTACCCAACCAATGAAGATCAAACAAGAAAAAAGTTACCAGAATGAAAAGAAATATGTTAAATCTACCATTTTGAATGGATCTCTACAGGTACTGATCTCACCTTGGTGCAGACATTGGAAGGAACCATGTAGGTTGCACTCACCATTTTTCAGGATGGAGCTTTTTGTGAATAAAATGCAGATTTTTCACTAGCACATTAATTACAAATTTTATTCAGCTATAACATGGCCTGATTTACAACATAAGGCTTGTAAGACACTGTTCTGGATTACCAAAGAGCCAAAACAATTTGTGGCAACACTGAGCTCTGGACAGAGATGCTGTCAGCAAGGTGGCTGTGACCTTTACTTGTTTTGCTTAGGAAAGATAGTTCCCACTTTTCAGGCTGTGCCAGTGAAAACATACAGATAACTTCCACAGCTTTGAAGTTCCGTAATTGTGAGTGGCTCCTCACTGTTGAAGTATATGCAGAATTAAAGCCAATTTTAGGTCCACAGCCTCGGAACAAAATTGTTTGGCACAGGAGCAGTACTTACTGTGTATTTAGTAACATCTGTGAAATCAGGTATTGGAGGTGATGAGATTCTGACAAGGGAGCACCAGAGTCTATTCCTTTATAGGTTTTAATTTTGAATAAACTATAATATTTATTTCTCTGGTGAAAAAAAATGCACTACATTACCAAATAATTTCTAGCAAGCACAGAGGTGTTTTATTAAAATTGGTATTTTAGCTGTTATTTCATGTGTGGACCTGAACAATATTGCTCTGCAAACAGATCAATGTGAACTATGCTTTTAACAAACTATGTGTATAAAAAAGAGCTAGTCTTGCTGAAATGGTATCTAGATGTTATGAACACCTTGTGGAATTGGTTTCCACAAGTCTTCACAGAACTGTCTCTTTCTAGCGAGTGTTTGTTGTATTGAAATCTCTGAAGTTCAGAAGAGCACTCAGCATGACAGTAAAGGCTGTATTTCTGCCGTAGGGACTCAGTAAGTGTTACAGAGTATTTCATACTTGGCAACACTGTTAAGAGAAAACCTTCTAGTAGTTTGCATCAGGAGAGGAGAGTGTGGGTTTTTTACCCAACTCACAAAAAACGTGTTTTTACTTACTGCTGTAACAATGGCAACACACGTCCGTGGCCCAAGAGCTGAAATCCAGGAATTCCCACATGTAAAAAAAAAATCTTTGTAAAATTATTTCTAAGAATTTGAAATACTTTGGATAGCATTAAAACTCTCTGTGTCAGTACTGTCAAATAATATATTTCAATTTATCTATTTGTATGAAATTTTTCATTTTTCAAGAGCTGCCAATTTTCTTTGCAAAAATGTTCCCCTGGGGAAATGTTACCAGTGTTCAGGACTTCTGAGAGTTAGAATAGATGATCTGTGAATTCAAATGCCCAAGCTTAACCACCTGAATACAAACACAGATTATTTGCTAGGAAAACCAGGCAATCAGCAGTGATTTTCTGAAAGCAGAAGCATAGTTAGACCTTAGATTCCAGTCTGGATTTGTGTTTTTAACAAGAGAAAAGAAAAGCCCTTTTTTAAAATAAGAGGTCTCTAAACATACTGTAGCACTCTTTGACTCCCATATACCTTTTCCAGTAAATTTTGTATCAGAGTCTCTGAGGTCTGTATCAGATAGCAGTGTAGCAAAACTTGCTCTGCAAAGAGCCTATGTCTCCATATCACCCTTGGGTAAACCTTTTAAGAAAAGGACTTGCCATTGTCTAGTAATACTAGTCACTAATAATTAGTGTATTTGCTAATCAACTCATGGATGTTTGCAGAGGAGCTATAAAGGGCAGGGGAGACATCCATGATGTCTTCGGAGGGTGGGCAGAGTTCCTCCAGGTGCAGCATGTTGTGCACACTGTCTTTGTGATGTTCACATAAGCGCTCCAGTCTCTTTTCTGGCTTTTGTTTGGCAAGTAGAACACACGCTTCCTTATCAAGCCTCAGTGTTAAGTTTGTGGGGTCAGACTGCATGTGCACAGGCACAACCCATAATTTTTATTGTGAAGTTTGCAGACCTGTCTTCCCTCTAAAACTCAGGTTATGTAAAAATATGTGTTTTAATGAAAATGATACCAAGTATATTTTTTGCTTCAGTGTGGTCTGAGGTGTTTATTACATTCTTGCATGGTAGTAGATTTGGGAAGAAGTAATGGATGCAACTTGATGGTCACATAGATACGAGCATAGCTGTTCCTGCCACTGCAGGTGCTCCAGACGTGTTAGCATCATGCCAGACAGTATGACTCCTCAGGCTGGATCATAACCTCATACTGGGTTTGAGGGGCTGCCAGTAACATCAGTGGAAGTTAGAAAATCAAAGCTGTTGTGGCCCACAGAGTTCTTCCTTCGCTTTGCTGAGGAATATTAGAAGCCTGAGGATTATGTTTCTTTTACAAATACATGATTTATTCTGAGAGTCCAGAAAAACAGATAAAGTGCATTGTAGCTTTCTGGTTTAGTGGTCACGAGCCGTGTAGAGAATCGAGCTATTCACTGGAAGGCAGGCAGTGGTTTGAAATCTAAACAGCTCAGTGCCGGTGCCAACTTTGACAGTATTTGCTGGTCTCTGAGCAAATGCCTCTTCAAGCCACATTAATGGCTATATTTTCTGGGTGTCTTGGGATCTCCGGGAGTGCATCAGTTTAAAGAAGGAGATTTTGCAGTCTGTCAGCTTGTATAATGGAAAAACAGTGGGAGGACAGGCGAGCTCTTCCCCACTCTACAGTGGTACCGAAATAATTCACGTGGAAGCCCACTGGAGTCAAGTGGTTGAATGCCTGCTGAAAGAAAGTCTAATTACATTGTCTCCGAGAGCAAAATAAAACCTGTTGTGACTTTTACATGAGAGATTTATCAGGCTCCCCAGTGCGTTGGGAGGTTCCTAGAGAAACGCGTGGGGTGTGTGTTTGTGCCGAGGAGCAGCAAGGGCCAGCAGCTCTCCGAAGGAGAGGCAGCCGGGACCGAGGACGACAGCACATGTGGCTGGAGCAGAGACCGCCTGACAGAGCCCACTCCCACTGCACCCAAGTGTGTTGAACAGGGAAGGTCCAGTGATGGAACCCAGGGTCAGCTGGGATCCTGGGCAAGTTCGTAGTGGTGAGGCAGGCCTGAGAGCAAGCTGAGAAATCTGTCCCTGGGTTGTGGCTCAGGTCCAGACCCACATGGCCTGAGAAGAAATCCCAGCGTAAATGCAGCTTTGACATAGGATGGAACCCCCTGCCGATGCTGTAAGAGCTCGCTTTTTGCAGCAGGCTGAACTGTGGTAGGTACCTGCAGCGCGAGAGCAACAGTGGGTGTGAGCAGCCCAGCTGTGGGGTGCAGGGAGCAGTAAGCTCCAGGCCCAGGTAGTATTGCTTTAACGAGGCCAATATGAGCACTTCCGTGGTGATCCGTTTGCAGTGCTGTGTTGATAGTTTGCATAATTTCAGCAGTGAAAGGAATGGATGTATGGAAGTGTGCACACCTGAAAGAACAAATGTAAGCAGTTCAGGTGATGACAACGTGCAGTTATCCTATCGCGTACTTACGACAGAAACATAATTACAAGTCAGACAATGCTAATGATTCTGTAGTGTCATCTGAATCTGGAATTTAACTCTTACATAAGGAAGAAAAGCAAAACATGGTACTGGAAGTCTTTGCAGTGCTTTAAGACAGCATAAATGTGCAAAAATAAAAACAAGTTTGAATAAGTCTTACCCCTCAGTGTACCTACTGACATACTCACTCGCCTGTGGCTCTGATTTCAGAAGACAGTTTGAGCTAAACTAACAGATCATTACTGTTGAGATGGGAGACCCCACGCCATCCCTGCCTTTCTCCAGCCACCTGGTTCTACCTCTTCCATTGCCCTGTTCCAGCATTTACACACTTGTGTACACACACTGTTTCAATGAAAGAACAGAAAACTGACCAAGAGGGGAAGAGATTGAATGTCAGACTAAAATTGGATAGTTTCTGCTTTGTCAGTCATTTGAATCAGCAAGCTGCAGTCTGGATCCTGGGGGACTCAGAGCCCAGGGGTTTGTGACAGCAGGAGGAAGAGCCAGAGCTCTCCGTTTTGGAGTGGGGTAAGTCACCGAGTCAATTCCACTTGGTGAAATCACATTCTCTGAGACTGAAATTCAGGATGCCATGGAAAGCAATGAGAAGAATTTCAGCTTTGTTGAATTCAATCAGTTTCTTCATTGGATTCAGTGAAGCTAAGATGTCTCCGTTTATATTTGTTTAAAGCAAAAATGTCTGTAAGATCAGCTTCTAATTAATTAGTGTGTTATGAATGCAGTACTTAGACAAGTAAATCTAACAGATTCTGGTTTGATTTGTACTATGAGGGTTGCAAAAAAAATAAAAAAGTTACAACCATAGAGAATTTCCTCATCTGGTGTAATATGTGAAAACACCTTTTAAAATGTGTTTTGTCTTACTGCAGCTTTGTAAAATGTTAAATTTGCTGAAATACTCAGATTTCATTTGGCTGAATGATTGGTAGCCAAGAAAAGTGCAGTCATGTTAGGTCTATTTGTAGAGGCAAGGCATATGTGAAGTGTTTAGTATACTGGGCTCACAAAGCATTCAGGAATAGGGTGACTTTGAACCTAGGCAGATAAGATGGTTTCATTGTTTGATTTTTTTTAAGTGAATATTTCCCCACTTTTCATGTATCGCATTATGGTGTTTGGGCAGTAGATCAAAGGGGAAAGATCTGAAATTGCTTTGCCTTCAATACCAAAGAAATAGGTTTTCATAATTTTTCCAGCAGAAGGTTATATGTACAAAGACAGCAGTGAATATGTGTGAGAGTGACAGTGTCCAGCTTTTTTCTGATGGTTATATAAAAACGCAGCAGTGAGGTTTGTTTTTTTTTCCATTTTGTTATTTTAAAGTACATATGGTAAAAGACAATATCTGCACAAACCCTAGACCTTCAGAAAATGCAGCAGTTTTGTAGAGTTAAGAAGTGGGAGAGTAGAGTACATCTCCTGGCTTTCACCCGGATCTTCTGGTTGGGTTTTGTTAGGGTAATTACTACTGCCTTACAGCACATCTCTCGGAGAGTTTTTGAGCTGTTAGATCAAGATAACAGAGCCTGTGTCCAGCTCTGCACAATGTAACATTTTTTCCAATCAGGGAGAGCCAGAGTCCCTTAGCTCTTGTGCAGACGATGGCCTTCCCATTCCTGCCTTGAACAGCTGTGATTCAGGGCGCCTTTCACGGACCTTCTGCGTAGATTAATTTCATTTTATTTTCACTGTCATGATAAACTTTGTGCAACATCTCTGACAGCTGCTTGCAGTGAAAATTTATTTCAGCAGTCACGGGTTCTTCCTGCAAAGCTGTGACACTGCCTTGCTAATGATTTGCCATAATGTGTTGCTGTTGGAAAGCTGAAACCAGACAACTGCAGTAGACGGTGACCATCGCAGTAATGACTGTGTGCTCCAGACTCCCGCCTGGGGAAGGGGGCTTGGGGAGTGGCTTCTGATGTGCTCCAAGCAGAAGTGAGGCAGGGCTGTGTTTCTGTTAGGCCAGTCATACCTATCTGTTCGTATGAGGGACCGAGACTGGTGCTGACAGGGATGTCTTACTTCAGTTTACCAGAGATTATGTAAATGTTAAAGAGTTTGAAGGAATAAAAGAGAGAAGAGTCCGTAAGAGGAGGCAGTGGTTCTGAGGGCAGCACAGCAAGGGAGGAAGTAACAGATGAGACTGCCAGGTGCTAATAAGAAGGTGCTTTTAATTGCAGAAGTATTGGGGTGAACAAGTGGGGCACCTTATTTGAATTGTCACATAGAACTTTGAACAACAGATGACCTTAGGATCCAGAGGAGGATTGGGATTCCTCTCTGCTGTACCCTCCTGAGACAGGGTGATAGAGTAAGCAACCTGGTTCACTGTAGGTCCAAAGGAATGAGTTTAACGCTTGGTTCATAATCCCATAAAAGGCTGCCTATAAAGCAACCCAGTCACCTACTGACTGCAGATATTTTGCACATATTGTACAAGGTTATTTGGGGGGTTGTTCAGTACAGGAGAAAACAAGTCATGTTCTTTAAATGTGTAAGCCATTCTGATTATGATGAAATGTAGAGCAGCCTGAGGACTGTTCTAGATATTTCCTCTGTAATTTGATAAGCAGCCTGCAAAACTGGTGGAGTTATAAGAGAAATGCTTAGTGGGGCAGCTGTGGGGAAAAATGGCAGTCCAGTCCCTCCTCCTCAAGTTGTTTAAAAGGCTGGGTTTGGAGATAAATGAATTGGTCCCCTGGGTCTAAATTGGCATATTCATCCAGACACTAGGAACTGTCTGTCAAACAGCAGTGAGATGAGGATTCCTTTGCTTTACACCTTGGTGGAGGAGAAGCCATTGCAGGCCAAGCACATGCAAGTCCATCTGAGGGTGTCCAAGTGGACCTGCTTTCTGGGCTAGTACAGCTGGTTTTGTGTGATCCTTAACGTAACAGTGGGAATAATTTGTTGAATTTTTAAATATTTGCAGTCGATTCTTTGCTATGTACCTACTGGATCTGTATAGATAAATTTGTTAATGGTTTATGCAAATAACCTTTTTTTTTTTTTTTTGCATTCATACTTTAATAGTTATGAAGATACAGGTACAGGTAAAATATGCAAAGTACATGTACTCACAATTGCAGCTCTTGTCTTACAAAAAAGTAATGAAAGATTCTTCTGTTAAATAGTTTCAAATCATGCTTCCATACAGATTTCAGTGAAGCAGTGCCAGAAACTGAGAGACTGGACTCCAAAGCTCTGAAGACTCGAGCTCAGCTTTCAGTGAAGAACAAGCGGCAGAGGCCTTCTAGAACAAGGCTGTATGATAGCATCAGCTCAACTGATGGAGAGGACAGCCTTGAACGAAAGGTGAGAAGGACTCTACCCTCTCTTTCAGGCTTCCTGTGGAGTGCTAGGTTGCCCCTCTAAGTCATTTCATCCTCTGTCTTCGTCCTTTCATTGTAGCACAGGCAGTATTTATTCCTGTGTGGGCAGTATGCTATGAATGTCCTTGAGTGATGTGCAAGTCTGGTCTCCTCCGAGTCAGCACACTTCTTGGTTTTGTTGCGGATTTTTTTTTAACAGGCATCCTTGGCTTTCTGATTTATGTGTGCTTTATAATGCAGAGTGGGTCCTTTCATTTATGCAGGAGGTGAAAGGAACTTGAGTTGTGCATTTCTCTATTTGTTAATTTGTTAACACAATTGATACGATACTCACTCGTTGTTTTGTCCTATTCTGACTTCCATCTGAAAGCAAATACCAATAAACAGCACCCTGTGTGGTATCAAAAGGTAATGGCATGAATTGCTAAAGCGTTTCAGACAAATAGAAGGCTAAATAAAAAATAAAAGAATTGCATGTTCAAAGTAAACCTTGCTCTGATTGGTTACTAAATGGTATAACCTGCTTTATAATCTCTTATACCAACAGCCGTCAAACAGTTACAGTAGTCCCATGCACATTTCAAAATCACCACTGCCCTTATGCATGAGAGCATCCTCACCAGCATCAGATTCTGGTGCTTCCTCCCTCTCCCCCGTGGCTAGCAGTGCAGCAATCTCACTTGACAACCTAACTGAAAACCAAGAAGAAGGACAGCACCACAAAGGAGGTGTCCTTTCCCCGCATGCTCGGGGAGACACTCCACTTTCCTCTCCTTCAAAATCTGGGCACAGCTCTGAAGCATCTCCTTTGCATCACCCAGCTGGCAGGAATATTTTACAGGATAAAGGTATTACTATTTTTTACAATAAATTGATGCATCATTTTGCTCACATCTACTTTATGAACTTCTGTCTGTAGTAGGGCCTTATCAACTAGAAGGCAATCATCTCGTAACTTCTTTTGTCTACATGGAAGTAAAAAAATGACAAATGATCCTGTATGGTAATATAAGAAAAGGACAAAGTTTAAAATGAGATTGGGAACTGCTTCCTTTTTTTTCTTTCTTTCTTAGAACTCACTGAAAAAGCTATTGGGAAGTTGCCTTTAAGAAAATCTTGTGTTTCGTTTTTAAAAAACAAAATTATTGGACTTTGGGACATTTCTCTATTAGAAACATGCTTACCACAGTGTACTTAGTTGAATTACATGATTTTGGCACTGCTAGATGATATTTTTGGAGGGTGGGGAAAGGAGTGTAAAGCAAGAATAACAGATTGTAGCTTTTAATTGCTGAGAGGTGGCATAGTCTAGATTAAACAGAAAAAAGAAATCAAGTAATTTGTTGGGGAGGTTGGCCACATTGTTATTTATTTAATTTAGATTCTTTACATGTAAGCTGGATAAAACATGAAGCAATGATACCTACCTCAGGTATATGTCTCATATACAAGTTTATTAAATGCATCAACAATATGATATGCCACAGAATACTGAACCCTCCTTTTCAGATGCCTTATGAAGTCAAAATTAGCATTTTACACAACTTCAGCATTCTTAGCTATGCACCTTGCGTTCTCTAACTGTCATATAGGCTAAAATACATGATCAACATTCTAAGTGATTAGGTCTGGGTAGGTTCGTAACAGACTTTTGCTTACTTAACGGAAAAGAACAACTTGTTGAGGGTTTTTGTTTGTGTGTCTGATAAGATTTGCCACTGATTTGCAACATATATTTTCTTCATCTTCATACTGGGCTTTCACAGAGATTCTTAAAAGACAGATTAATGAAGTTTTGTTGAATTTAGGATAGGTTAATATATGCTAACATTTTTACATGGGTTCTGAAATCGCTAGTCTAACTGCATAGTCTGTAATTGTATAACTGTTAAAGAATCCAAGTTAAATGAAGTATTTGAGTTTTGCAAGTAAAAATAAGGGTGTGAACATAAGAATGTGACTTCCCAAACTCGTACTCCAGCTTGAGTGTATGATTGATTTATCAGTTAAGTTATAAATGCTGCATTTCCAACCGATGTAAGAAAAATATCTCAATAAAAATTTAGTGGCGACTAAATGCCTTGTAGCATAAGGAATAGAGTAGTGTATTCCACCCAGTGTCGCTCTTTCCAGTTTAGGCTTGAAAAATAGTCTCTGTCTGAGTATTGGTGTCATGCCTTCCCCAGCGTGACTGTTAAGTAAACCGCCAGTGCTTTTGTGCATATCCAGATTTCGATGAAAATTAACCAGAGCAATTTAGTTTCAAATGGAAAATTTGCATTTGATAAGGCCTACAAAAAGAAATATCCTAAAGTGATGTTTGGCAACAAACTTGTTGCCAAACATTGCTTTAGGATATTTCCTAAATCTCAAACTTTAATTCATTTTAATTTGGCTGTCAGACTCTTACAGGTCAGAGAATAAAAAGGGCTGTTGTATTTGTACTGTGTGTTCAGGTAGTGTTTTTTTAGGGATGGAAGGAGAGCACATCTGTGGACACGTGTGTGTCAATTAATCTCTCATTAGCAAAAGTCCATGTTAGCAAGCTCACACCTGTCTCTTTTCTTATGAGATCCTGCAGTGTTGTGGGAAGAGCTGAAGTGGCATGAGATCAGTTTCATTGCAAAATGACGAGTTTTGCTTGTTCGTCTTTTAAGTGCAACTTTTTCATGTATGTGTATGATTAATTTATTTTCTTCAGTTCTGCCTGTTTTGTGAAATAGCATCCTTTGACAAGGCAGCCAGGTTGATGCCTGCAGGCGCTGCTCAGCTGACGTGAGGCAGGCTGCAGCTGTTTTGTGACCTTGGGGAGGAACGTTACTGTTTTGTGACCTTGGGGAGGAACGTTAGGTCTAGTCTCCGTTCACATCTGTCAGCCACAGGTTACTTTCACCACCTCCTTGAGGCTGAAAGCAATGGATTGAACAGCTTTGTGTGATTTATTCTGAGGGACTGGCTCTCCCTCACTGAAAAGCTACAAGGAGTCGGGGAAGATGCATCCATCCAGGGCGGTCAGAGTCCCCCCCTGCTCATGCCGGGCACCTGCGGGCCTGGTCATGGCCTGCCATGTGCCAAGCACCGCGTACTTCCAGGGGTGCGAGGCCCTGTAGAGTCAGATCTACTCTGCTGCTGAAGCTGGGTTTGGGACCTGGCCCATCCATCTTCTCTGTGTATCCCATAGCCACCACCAGTGTTTTCCCCAGCCAGTGGTCATTATTCAGAGGGCCTGGACTGGGCCAAGCCGCGTGTGAGCGGGAGCATAGTGGTACAGGAGCCCGAACAGAAATCTGCCGTACCAGGTAGCTGCTGCATGTCCCTGCTGAGCTCTCCAGCTTACTACTTCTACTACAGCAGCTAAACCTCCAGCTACTAAATGCTTTCATTATTTGCCCACCACAAAAGCAGTGCACCTTATAGTTTCATTCACTAATTCAAAATTTTCTCAAAAAAGCCCACTGCCCCCTCGCCCCCAAGCCTCACTTGCCTGTGAGTAGCTAGCGTGAATATAAACATTACAACTTATTCTTGAAAGTGGCAGTTGTGACAGTGGTTAAATGAGAAATGTGCGTTAAAGGTCAGAGAGGAACCATGAGAGGAGACAGGAGAGGAGCGTGCTCGGTGTAGAGCTGATGCAAAGTGTGCATTGCCTGAAGTTCTCCTTGGCCTCCCTGGGGAACAGATTTCTCCTCAGGAGCCTTTGCCTTGCTTTCATCATTCTTCATATTACTTTTTGGGTTGTTTTTTTGGCAGTGAGGTTACTTGTCAGTTGTTCTTGAATGTTGTTTTTTTCACATATGGACTTGTGTTGGTAGAACTAGTAGGGCTTTTGTAGAGTGTGGGCATCACAAGGATTATTTTCCTGCTTTCCCCAGGATTTATGAACCAGTTGCACACTGAAATTTTTACTTGAATGAAAATTTGGCTAAATAATATCCACAAAGCAATGTGCAACGTTCATTACACATGGATGACTGTCCTGTGATAGTGCTGTGGTATTTTTGATTAATTTTGAGGGCTTAATTTGTGTCAGCTACAATAGGAGACATCCACAAACCCAGCAGTGCTTTCAGTTAAAAGTCATTGTACATCTGAGATCACACTGTGAAAGTCACCAGACTGCAAGTGACATGAATGACTGACCTTCATTTGCTTCCTTTAGAGTGTTTGGGGACACTCTTTTTGTTTAAGAATCACAGAAACTGTGCCTGAATTTTTCAGCTGCTGCATGTTTTATTTTAGCTTCCGTAAAGATTTCACAGGATGTTTTGCAGACTCAGATTCATTGTTTTGACTTTATAGGTGCTGCAGGCTGTTTCCTCTTTAGACTTTACCAGTGTTTGTAGGAGAGATCAAAAATTGGTAGAAGTCTCAGGGCAAATTTATTGACTAAGCTGCTTTTATTTCCTTTTTTTTTTTTTTAATTCAGAATGGTTGGATTTTAAGATGTTTATTTTAACATTTAAATGTTTATTTTAACAAAGATGTTCAAGATAAACAGGTAACTATTACCTAGGGTGTCCATCACAAAAGGTACCATTGGCTCCAAATTTCAAGGAAGTGTTTCAGGAGTCACTTTGGAAGTAAAGCATACATACCAAATGAATTCTGTAAAAGGAAACTTAAGCAGCTACTGCTGAGTTTAAAAATGGATCCACTGTGATGTTTATTTGTAAATCTTTTGTGTTGTTCAACTTACTACATATTCATTAGAACTCAACCAAAATTAACTTCTCATTTTCTTCAATTAAAATAAGATTTCCTGATGTATACTTTAAAATTCTGAATTTATTTATTTTTATTCCTGTTCACACCATGTTCTTAAAAATGAGAATTCACCTAATTAAGTCGTGTACTCACACATGTGTACATGTATGCATATCTAATTATGAAAAGATACACAAACTTTTCTGGATGGAAGGTGGCTATCAGTAGCAATTAAAAATAATAATGTACATTCTTCTGTGTACAAATGTGTCCTAGATGGTGCCACATGTGCTCAGGCAGCAAGAGCAACTAGCCCTACTATAGGGCATACAGAAAAACTAAAGCGAAAACTTGCAGATCTTGGGTAAGCATTTTGTTATTTAAAATACTTATTCTTTTAATTAAAAGGATTGCAAGTAAAATTTTGAAGATGTTTCCTGATGTTTTCTAATATTCTTGTAGGGCTCCCTTGAGAAGGAGTTCAAACAAGGGCAAGAAGAGGAAAGAAAAAGAAGCTGTTAGGGTCACCTATGGCAGTAGGTATGGGTAAAAGATTGAGGATGCAAGAAATGATATGCCAGAAACATTGGAGAAATCTAATTGTCCTAGCAGACAGGAACATTAACAGTCCCACTGACTTCATATATAAAAAGTGTTAAGCTTTGAGATAACCTTCTGAGTTTACACACCTAGATTTCTTAACTAATGAAGGACTAACACATAATCTAAAAGTACTTGGAGACTTATAATATCATGGTGTCACTGCTACTGTTGCATCCACTAATGGGATTTGCAGAAATAGTTTATCAGAGCTGGCCTACAAGACACACACGTAGTCAGTTAATAATACCCATGAACCAGAAATCTTGACACAATTCCACATCTTTTTTTGAAAAAGCTCCCAGAGCAAGCTGTTCACTGCAGCTTCACAGCACCCGTATCAGAAATGCTTTTGGAAGGGTTTGCTTCTGAAGATGTATATCATAAGTTGAATATAGATAGGAAAAATGCTGACTGTATTTGTCACATCATCAACTCTTAGGGAAGGAATTGTGAATTCTTTTTGATATCTGATGCGACCACATCACCAGCATCTGGACTTTGAATAATAAATGAATGTTCAAAATGGCAAGAAGCAATCTTCTCTGCAAAAGCTAGTGTAGATTTTTACTGAAGGTCTCACCTCTTATGCTGATGAGTCTGACAGGATCACAGCTGCAGAGGGTAATACCTGGTTCCAGGTGTGAAAGAGAAGTTAATGGCAAGAGTGCTCAGCAAACTTAGTATGTTCCAAAAGTCTAGAAAGGACATAGCAAGTCAAAAAATCTCTGCGTATAAAACAATGCAGAAGAAAACCTACATGATAAAAGACCTATGGGAAGAAAGCAAACTTTGAATGCTACTCAGAAAATCATTGTGGTGGAAAACGAGTGTGTAGCCATTTGTGGAGTTTTGCTGACAGTCTAGTATGTGGAGAGCCATTGACAAGTATAGTGTGTAGCTCCCTAAAATCAGAAAAGCAAAAGAAACCTTAGACTTCTGGCTTAATCCCTCAGGCACACTGTACTGAAGTGCAGTGTTCTGTCGCAGCATACATTTGCACATCAGTATCCTGCAGATAGCTGGCAGGATCTTCAGTGATCTTAGGCAGCAGTCGTCGCCTCTGCACTCATGTTGGAAAACCTGTTCGAGTTGGTTACGCTGCTATGTCTGCCTGTAGTGTGACCTGGAGTTAGTGATGCTCACTGCGGGATTACCCTAGTGACAGGGAGAGATTTGTTAAAGCAAATTCTCTGCACCTCTGTGCAGCTGTAAGGCAGCTCAGAGGAAATGTGACGATGTTTTCTCTACAGTCCAAAGCTGTATAAGCTCTTTGAAAGAAGGAAGGTGGTGATCAAAAGACAGTATCCTGTTATAATTATGTCCATTACAGCAACTGATGGATGTAGAATTAATCATGCTGTCAGATGGACATTGCATGATTTTGCCATTGCGAAAATACAGCACTCAGGATGTGCCAATGAAATCCTGAATGATTTCCTAAGACTACCACTAATGTTACATACATAAAAACCTCCTCATTTAAGTAAGAAGCGTATATTCCCCTGCCTGAAACTAGGTGATACAGGCAACATAATTTGGGTTTTCTTTCTACTTTCAAGCAAGATAAGAGGATGAAGGAGGAGTACAGGACTGATCAGATACATCTGCCTTTCTTTATGTAGCTAAAAGGAGGGAGGATTCTTCTGCTTCCAAGGTGGGGGCCCTTTGACAACCTCAGTTTCATCCATACAGAAAAGAGGCTTTACAATATACAAAGCTCTAGTGATTTTCTTAATAATGATTTGAAAGCTGTCCAGAAGATAGAAGTTGCGTAGGAGTGTCATGCTCTGAAACAGTAATATATATGTTGATATAAGTAGTATGAGAATATGGCATATGCATAAGTTCTTTGGGGCAGACACTTTGCATAGTTATTTTTAATTTACATACCGTGCTGTTGATGTATTTAGCCAATAATTCAGGCATTTTATTTTATAACTGTTACCTTTGCCTTGATCACATTATCCACTGCAATCTTTGTTACCACAAAGAGAGAAGCTGGTAGTATCACATGGGTGTTCATTTCATTTTTCTCTATTAGTATTTTTAATATTTAATAACTATAAAATCAAGATAATAATACTCTGTTGGCATTTGGCTGTTAAAACAAAGGTACCTTTCCATACATAGCTACAGACACACCTGATTCATTCTGCCTGTGCTCGAAATCCAAGCCAGACCTTCTCTGGGAACCACAGCCCGCTTGGGTCAGTGCTGAGTCTGGTCATGCTGAGATACCTCTGGGGCTCAGAAACGCACGAACACAACATGGGGCTTCTTGACTGGAGCTGGTTCACATCCAAACGGCAGGAGCACAGGCATTTTCAGCTGGCACCTGTGTCTGCTTGCTGTATGTATGCAGTCTAAGGGAGCTTGAGTTAGAAAAAGAATCAAAAGAACCCACTGTTTTCTTCTGCTGCTGAAAGACATTTCAGGCATACCCCTACCAGCTGCATGCCACTCAGTTCTTCAGTCACAGTTACAGGGGATGTCACTCTTTTTACAATTAACTGCCTCTGTAGCATTTTGGTTTCTCTTATTTATCATCTAACACATATTCCTGCTCCTTTCTCTTAAACAGGACCGCCAGAGAGATGCTGCAGAAATCAGCAAACACTAAATCTTTAGCAGAGCGATCCTCCTCTCTCCCACACTGTGTACCATTCACATGGTATGGAGAGAGTGGCAAGGGATCCAATTCTAGCAACCTGCCATCGCCTACCAGCTCAACTGAACCTTCCTCTGAAAATATAAGTCCAGCTAAAAAAGGGACAAAGGTAGAAAATAAAAACTACCTTATTCCCACTGTGTTGAGTGGCATAATTGGCTTCATGTTTCTGGAAAAAGAACAGGCCAATATGTGACTACTACAATAAACAGTGCATGGTGTTCATTGTACGGTAAAAGCTCATCCAAACAGAACATCTCTGTCATTGTACCATTCTACATTCTACCTTTTTATGCTGTCTTAATGTACATTAATTCAGTAAACTAACTGTGGTGTGCTGTACCATAACACAAGCAAGTGGTGCCAGTGGAAATTAGCATTTGGATCCACTGAACAAATGCTAGATTTGTGTGTTCAATTATAGCTGTTTTCTGCATTCTTCAGGACTGATTGTGGGAATACCTACCCATGTTCAAATGAGGTGTTTGCAAGTGAAGAAATGCTGTATGCTGTCAGTCATCTGCCTTTTTTCCCCAGTAACGAAATCTGTTTGTCATGCATGCTCGATGTTGGATTTAATTATCCGAAGATGCCTGGACTGTAGATAGGAACTATTGCAATTTAATACATCTGTGTGATTCCTTTCTATGTGCATGAATGTTTCAGCATGATAACGCCGTTAATAACCCTTAGTTATAGTAATATACTTAGCTTTTTCATGTTTATTTTTACTTCTGGAAAATAGTTCTCTGCCTGTATCTTCTTATAACTTGTAGCAGTTGAATTTTTATGTTGGTCTGGTAAGAAGCAGCAGATATGGTTCTCAACTTTATGTACAGGAATATGAATCAGGAATCTAAGTTCTCTGTCTTCTGCAAGCACATGCTGTACAGTTTCCACAGGCATTTCTTACTCTTTTGGTGCCAAAAGCTGGTGATACCTTACTTCAGCTGTGCACCAACCTATGCAGGGTCATAGCTGCACTCATGTTACTTGGTAGGAAGAACAACACAGGGCTGACCAGTCCCGGTCAGAGTGGTAGAGAAGACCACAGGTGAAATGTCTGAAGATTAAAGAGAAACTACTTGGGTACCCTATTTCTTTTGAAAAAGAAAGATGAGGATTAGACATGTGAATCTTATTTGTGCCTTTAAACAAACATTGTATAAAAATAATCTTCAAGTGGGGAAAAAAGCACCCCCTTTTACAGTTACTATTAGCTTGAGGTTTTGGGTGGGGCATTGTCCTGATATCATAATTATTAGCAGGCCTTGGCTATCTTGTGGTTTTTGTATAGAAAATTAAATTTTAAACACTTAAATTCATCGTAAGGCTGAAGCTTGCACAAAATAGAGGTGAAAGAAAAATCAGAGTACTTAAAAAAGAAAAAGACGTTCTTCACACAACAGGAGGTAGAGCTGTTGAACTCCTGGTCTTAAGAACACTGTGGGGGCTAAAACTTTGCATATTAAGGAAGCTGCTCCAATTTTCTTCTCTGTAAAGAGTTGGGAAAAACAGAACAGGAATTCTAAACGTAGGTGTGAGAAAACAGATCACAAAAACATTTTGATGTTCTCTGTAAAGTTTAAAAGCTCTTAAATTAACAGTTCCTATACTGCTAGTTGGGTTTTTAAAGCACAGCATGATACCAATGTTTAGTTGGACTTCCAGAAAAACTAAGTGGACCAACACTTGATATTTTTGGAAGACTTCTTGTTTTCAGGACAGATAGGTCAAATATCTTTGGGGCACATCAAAGGACGACTGTTTTAGTGTTGGTTTTGGTTTTGATATTTGGATCAGGTTTTTTTAATTGAATGTCAAAGGTGAATTGAATTTGATATTCATTTAAATGTTAGAGTAGAGATTAGAGGTCTCCATATCATCAACTGTATATTCAAGTTAAATATAATATCATGGTGTCCTTAGTTTTTTATAGATTTTGTTTTTTATGGTTCTCACTTTAATGTGAAATACTTGTTAATTTTTGTCTTCTTCTGATGGTAATTGTGCTGTATTCCTGGAAAATATGTGCACGCTTTTGCTGTCCTTTGCTGTAAGGTGTGATGTCTCTCATTGCATTGTTAAGAAAAAACAGGGTTTGTTTTATGGTTATTAGTTCAGTCAATAACATTCAATATCCGAAGATCTCTTTTGCTTTCAGTTTCAGTTTTTTCGAAAGGTATAGGCAAAGAGGGAGGATCCCTTCACTTTTCTAGGAGTTTATTTGGGACTCGGAAATGGATTCACAGGATATTCTCTTTGCTCTTTCAATAGCAGTTTTCACTTCTTTCTGCTAATTAATCCTCTGTCCTATTTGTGCTACTGCCTGTGCTACGCTTGTCCTAAATGTTTGTAGGACAAAAAATGCTAGGGATTAACCCATGGAAGCAGTAATTTAGCTCCAAGATGAGAGCCAGCATCTTAAGAGGGAGTCTGGAAATTGCTTTCAGACCCCTTTGCTATTCATTGAGGCATTAAGCTGGCAAAGGTGTCTCTTGAAGTACACAGTGGTAAAAATACTGTGTGTTCTATAAATATTAACGAAGCCATAAATTAGGTTCCACATGTGTATGTTAACTGGTTTGGTAAATGATTGAAATCACTCCTGAACTATGCCAACCTGGAAGAGAGAAAGCAAATTTCCCTTTTAGATGCACGTATGAGATTGATTGTTCATTCTAATTCATCGTTTTCTCCACAGAATTTCACGTTCAATGACGATTTCAGTCCTAGCAGCACAAGTTCAGCTGATTTGAGTGGTTTAGGAGCAGAACCTAAAACCCCAGGTTTCTCGCACTCCTTAGCACTGTCGTCAGATGAGGTATGCTGATGAAATTGTTTAAGGTGGGAAATAGTTGTTTTCTTTCTCCCATGGCATTTTGCTTGATCCTTACTCAAATAGTAAAGGGCTATTTTTTAGGCAATAGAATGGGAAAAGAAAATTAATCTTGGTTTCTAGATAATGCTTTTTCTTGTTCATATAATAACAACTTGAAATGAAGGTCCTATCCTATTATCATAGGAGAGTATAATGCAGTTGGTTTCCTAAGAGATGCTCTATTCTCACACATTTCAGTACATTTTCCCTGCATTCTAATTAGTACACGTGAACCTATAGATATGTATATATAATATACATACACGAAACGAGACATAATTAGACAATTTTGAGGTAATAAACTTACAGTATTTTTTGGTAGATATAGCTGAGATATAAGGCATCTTCACCTAGACTAATCTTTACCCTTACAGATTAAAATAATAATGATCTGTACATGCAGTAACTGTATTGCTGTACCTAAATGTATGCATATTGATTAGAACATACATGTGTTAATCCACTTTGCATTCTTTGTGCTTGCTTTGCACAGTGGATTTGAATTCAGTTACTTCAAACCAGAGTTTTTTTGAACAATGATAATGTGAAAAAGCATTCCTAACCCCTGTAAATTGCTGACATAATTGAGCTGAATATAATCTATTGAAAATACTTTTCTTAAGATACTAGTTTTGTACCTCAATGACGTTTCACAATTTGACAGTAGCCAACAACACGTTCTGTGGACTCAGGAAACCCAAGCCTTTGTTCTTTTACAAACACTCTGTAAGAACATCAAGTTTTTCATGTAAGGTTTGAGCCAGGGTTTTATTTTAGAGAGTAAGAACTTGAAGTGTCAATGTCTTATTTTTTTTTGATGATAGTTAGATCTGTTCTATTACTGCCTGCATGCTTTGCACGGGTTTAAAGAATGAGAGCTGTTCTGTGCAACCCCATTTGCCAAAAGGCAAGCCTACAACCATTCTTTAGAGGTTACTTACTGCAGGTAATAAAAAGCAAAAATGTATAACAATCATAGGAGAGGGCAGACAGGTCTCTATATTCTATGAACGACTGAAAACAACGAAGTCATCATTTACACTTTATTTAGTATTAATAATATCTTGATAATGCATTTCATTTTCTTACCGTGTTTCATTCTCCTTATATTATGTATTTTATCGTGGCTGTGCCCTGTTCCCAGCAGTACTGAATTAAAAGCTTGAAAATGCTTTCATTTTGCTTGTTCAGCTCTTACTTTATCACTTCCAAAATACCAAGCCTGAACAGGCCTATAAAAGTGAATTTTTTCTCCATCCTCTGCTGTGTGCCAAATTGCAGCCTCCGAATCAGGCGGCACGTTCAGCAGGAGCCACAGTGGAGGCCGCCACAACCGCCATGGCAAGGGATTAGGCTGGTGTTGCTCTTCAGTCGCTGTTGCTGCAAGCACTCCTTTGCTCAGGCTTCTCTGGCAGATCTGACGTGATCATTTGAAGGAGATTAAAAAAATGAAGGGGTGGAGAGGGAACCCAGTTCTTGCAGGTTGTTCTCCTCTAATTAAGGACCTTTTGCTCTTGGAATTGGAGCCATTAGGAAGGTTCCCACCAGTTCCAGGGTGTCAAGACCAGGAACTCCAAGGGGGTTTCATTGACACAGTCTCAGGTTTAGCTGCCAAATCATGTGTGTGATGAGCTTTCAACATAACCTCTCTGCTTCTGGAACTAATTGTTTTTAAAGAAACCTCTTTGGTTTTGAGTAGCCATATCTGTTTGCAAATCTTGGTGCTGCCCTTGCCTGAATTTTTACATGCTGTTACATGTTCTGTATTTTGTTTCTATAATGCTTTTCTTTCCCATTTCTTTGTTGCTCCCTCACTCAGAGCCTGGATATGATTGATGATGAGGTGAGATACTAGTGTGCTGTTGTGGTGAATCGTGTGACCATCGCGTGGCAACGTATCGTCTCATTTGCAGATTCGCGTTTCTTGTTTTATGGTGTTGTGTGGCAAACCCCCTTGTTCGAGCAGAATATGCAGATGTCACTGGCTCCTCTCTCCTTGTCTTGAGTTCCCCTCTCCTTTCTGCTGAGAGTGTTCAAGGCCATAACTAATTGCAGTTTTTGCGGTATGCTGGAAGGGGGAGGAGGGTCGGTGTCAGAGCAAATCCACCAGGCCAAGCATCAGCTGCACCGAGCTCCTGCTGGCAGCAGGAGAAGGAAAAGAGAGTGCTTAAACCATCTTTTTCCCAGCCCTGAGAACTGGGCAGTCAGAAGCCGGCAGAGCTTCCCGCATCATCTAACGCACTGTGAAAGCTGCTCTAACAGCAGACAGCTGCTGCAGCCTGTAGCAGCTGCTTTGCTGACCGCGGCTGGGACAGAGGAGCTTTTGTTTCTGGCCCCACCGGCATACCCCTGGGTGGAATAAAGTGGCAGAGCAGGGACACGGGGCTGTGGCAGCAGCTGACGCCCCACCTGCCCCTCCTGGTGCTGCGGTGATGAGAGCAGGGTCAGGGCTGTGGGATCGCTGTGTGTTTCTTACCACTCCTCTGTGTCATCTCATAGTCTTCCATAGATAGTATCAGTCTCACTGGCTGTTTGATGTCATCACTTTGAACTTTAGAGTGGTTTTCTGAGGGGTTTTTTTTTCCCCCTGGATTTCTTCTTTTATAGCTTAAGCACATCATAAAGATCTGTGAATGACCCAGGAAGTGGAATGCAGAATTCATTGCACCCTTTAGAAACGTTCAGATTTGAAGGCTAAAAAATCTTGTGAGGGAATGGGAGCATACCTGTTTGCAATTGCACGACCTGGCCATCTCGGTCCCTGTTTGGGTTAGAAGGAATGTCAGTTCCTTTTTGTTCTTCTATTTTTAGATAGAAGACTTTTGGGGTACCTTGTACCAGTTCTTAGACATCTGGTTAGATACAGATCTAATTTAGCGGTGTGAAATTGCTATTATTGTAGTGTAAGGATAGTACAGATACCTCTGCTCTGATGCTGGCACTTTGTACAGAAAAAAATTGTTTGTGTTGCCCTTTTAATAATAACGCAGCGTATTTTTGTCACAGATCCTTGATGATGGACAGTCTCCTAAGCACAGTCAGTATCAGAGTCGTGCTGTTCAGGAGTGGAGCGTGCAGCAGGTTTCCCACTGGTTAATGAGCCTGAACCTTGAACAGTACGTTTCCGAATTCAGTGCCCAAAACATTAATGGGGAGCATCTCCTTCAGCTGGATGGGAGTAAGCTCAAGGTAATTGACTGACTGGACTTCAACTTAACTGTAGTATTTGTTGTCACTTTAAGTAGTCTTAAAGGAAGTAAGAACCCAGCCAGAAAGCAGTGAATCCCCGTGTGTCAAGTGGTGATAGGCTAGAATAATAAACACAGAGTATAAAGCTACAGCAACACTGTAAGAAATTCCCATATGCACTTGGATTCAGAAGCTTCAGAAATAGAGAGCATTTGATTTGTGAAGACTCTGGGTATATGTAATATACCCATATTTGCATGTCTAAATCATATAGCAGCATGTATAAGTGGTATTTGCTTGCACACATTTCGCATCCAGCTCTGTTTTGCGAAAGGATGATTCAGAGGGTATATTAAATAAACATACTTCAGAAGTAGCAACTGAAAAATGAATTAATGGGATACTGAAGGCATAAGCTCATGCCAGTCGTATTATGTTAGAACTAAATAGTTTAGATGTATAAAGTATTCATTGTTTCTTGTGTGAAAATATGAGCTTACTTTTGTCAAAAATAATTACAGGAAGGAGCTGTGGGAAGCTCAGCAGATCTGCAAGTCCAAGTTTGGTGTTTCCTCTCTGAATTTTTTTGCTGACATTTCACTAACTAGGGGTTTTAGAAGAGAGTAAGTGAACTTTTCACCAAGGCATAGCAATGGGAAGTCTTGTTCTATGTAGACTTAGATGACTTCAGGCAAATAGTTTAATCTTTATTTGCCTCATTTGATCAATGATGTCAACAGTGGTAGTGGCAATGAAATCTAATTCTTCAATATTCTAGAAGTGGAAGGCATGGAAGGTAGCACAGAAGTGTATTAATTACATGTTAGTAGTGTAACTGAGTCTGTCTCAAGTTTGTTTAGTCGTTATAGTCTTCTACCTAAGAAGAATTATTACTAGAATATGAAAAAATTTGTGATAGATCAAACTGTATGAAATTCTTTTTCTTTTAAAATGTTATCTCTACCTCAGGCTCTTGGTATGACATCTTCCCAGGACAGAGCAATCATTAAAAAAAAGCTAAAGGAAATGAAAGCATCCTTGGAGAAAGCTCGCAAAGCTCAAGAGAAAATGGAAAAGCAAAGGGAAAAGCTTCGGAGGAAGGAGCAAGAGCAACTGCAGAGGAAATCAAAGAAAACAGAGAAGTCTTCATCAGATGCAACAGAGGGCACTAATGAGCAGTGATAAGCAGAAGTGCTGCTGTGTGAGGAAAGTGGAGGCACTTCAAGGGAAGAGAAACTCATACCCACTCTCGTGCCCCTTCAGCTTTCTTCTATTCGTTACGCAAGAGTGTGTACAGAGAAATGGGGCTATACATAGAATGACTAGGGGAATTTATATTGTGTAGTTTTATTTTCCCTCATACCCAATTCACGCTCGTTGCTGTTGCCATGTGAAACAACCCAGCCCCTCGGTTTGTTTTGTTGTTGTTGACGGCTAACAGATTTCATATTTTTGTGGCGGTGTTTCCTTTCAAACTACTCTTCTCTATTGAGCTCTGTGTGTTTGGTCACTTCAGTAACCAGCATGATGTTGAGGAGCATGGTCCACTGCTTCACCTCTTCTGAACAGGATGGCCAGTCAAAACGATTGGTGAATGTTTCTTCAGCTGGGTCAAAGGAGTTGTGCTCTGTCTGATAAGGAGTTGACAACTTTCTAACTGGAAGTTCAGCTTGTTTATGGTGTTTGGATACTCAGTTCCATCACTGGAGTAAGTTTCATCTTGCATCAGTACCTTGAAGCGATACTGCTCTGGAAACACAACTGTTCAGTGACTTCTTAGTATACACTGGAGATAAAGACAGGAGAGTCGATATTCCCCCTGGTTAAAAGACAGGAGGTGAAACTCTTTCTGTTAACTGTACAATAGTTAATCCAGGAAGGAGGCAAAGCCTTAAATGATTATGTGGGTTTACACAGAAATCTGAGGATAACATTTATCCTTTAGATATCTGAGCAAGGATGAATTTCTAACTAGAGCACAGCGTATATATCTGTATAAATTTCATTGTGCTCCCAGTGTGTAGGCAACTTTCTTATAGCACACTCTGCTTTCTTTTTCATGTGTTTTGAACAGGAAACTGGGCTTATTTTGTTTGGGTTTGTTGTTGTTTTTTTTTTTTTTTCCCCAGGAAAAACACAACTTTTTCAGATTCATTCTCCTATAAGCATTGGGAGAATAAGCTTTGTGCCGTGCTGTTATGAAGCTATTGTTGGAAAAGATTATCAAACTTGAGTCTGCTGAAGAGTTTCAGTTTTTACAGAAGTGCACTTTAAGAGAGGAAGACGAGGGATTCTGGTTAAAATTTAATTCAGTACATTGCTGTTAAGATCAATGCTGCCATGGAGGTGACAGTTACTAAGTCCAAAGCTGCCATATATTAACTGTTTTGATTGATGTGTTTAAAGAATATCCCCACATAAACCTGAATTTTTGGGCGTAGGCTGTAGAATGTTTTGATGGCTTAGAAGTGGTCACATTACATCCTTCAGAGATTTGTTTTCTTGGTACATGAGGCCATCAGTGAAGGCTGCTGTGTAGTTTTGACTATGAAGAAAGCAGTGTATAGCTCACACTGCATGTTGTTACTGCCTCTTAAGAGTAATATTAAAATATTCAGTATTTCTTCAAAAGAATGGACAGACAAGAAGTGAATATCCACAATGAGAAGCTAGAGGTATTTGCTTACTGCTTTATAGTAAAAGCTAACTACACAGCAGCATTTATATTTGAAAAACATCACTTCCTTTGTGTGCATCCTGGAAGTTGCAGTCTTCATCTAGTCATGTCAACCCATAAATTGTTTAAGATGTTGATGCGAAGTTAGAATCTTGAACTTGAAAATTTGCCAGCCTAAAAAATGCAAGTATTGAATTCTTTTGAAGAAAATTTCATTTGTCTCGGCTTCTCTTCTGCTCTGTACTTTTATGGCATTCAGATTTGTGTCTGTAAAGTTCTCTGAAGCTCAGATTTGAAACAGTTGGGGTGCAATGTTTATAGTTAAATTTCTTTTGATCCTAATAATTTCTTTGACATGTAAAGTGGTCCTGTAAACTGAGAGAGCCTAGGTCATGCAAAATTAATACACAACAGATCTACTTAGCATTAGCTTTCTTTTTCTTTCTAAATCCAATTTCCACAAGGTTTTGATGTATAATTTATTAAAATCTAAAAATGAAATTGCCATGAACGCTACATCCTGGTATTTCTAAAGGTTTGTGATATTTTTCTTGAGGTAGACCACTGGCAAAAAAAACCCACCTGCGAACAAGTATTCCACATTGCAGTGAATCTTCCTGTGCTTTTTGTAGGAGAAAAGTTATACAAATGTTTAACAGCCTCGTAAAACTAGCATTCTGTTATTTTAGGAGGTTATCCATTTATATTTGAGTAAGAGAAGTTATCTGGAAGAAACTGGAAATTTAATATTTTAAATACAATGTTGATAAATGCATTTTGTGATCATTTTCTTTTTAAATAATGTTTACATTGTAGTAATGTTTAAATGGTTGTATACAGTAATCTAAGGCGGTGTCCCTGTTTTATGTTGTTTTCTTAGAAACCTGAGCAGACTGCTTGGCATTATACACAGAGTTTTCATTCTTGCTGCTTAGAACAGTGCCTAGTTAATCTCTTTGTAAATCAGATTCTTATTCTGCAGAACAACTAATTCAGCTTGAGTCCTTTAAGTACTCAGAGGGGTTTATTGCTTTGTGGTAATATTGTTTTGTTATTCTCAGACTTTAAAAAAAAACAAAAAAAACCAAACCAAAACTTACCTTAAAAAACCCTAGTAGCTTAAATTTACAATAAAACCATAAAATGCTTTTTTGATCAACACATAAAAAGTAGGCAAACCAAGCAGTGTCAAGAGTTTTGCTCTTCCTTCTGTGATAAAAGAGATTCTTGTGGATCCTTTTATTAAATATGATAGCTCATTGTTGGGACATGCAGAAATGACACTGGATAATAGATGTGAAGCGGTTTGAAACTTTTGGTTTTGTTGTACAGGACCTTTAAAGTTGTGTTGCAATTTTTTTCCTGTTGTATTCTGTAATGACACCGAAGGTAAGAGATAATCTCATCTTTGTATCTCAGTGTATGCAAATACTTTTGCGTTTTTTCAACTTCTTAATTTTTTTTGCATATTGTGCCATGAGCAGTCTGCTGCAGGGATACCGCAGGAATCGAGCTGTTACTAGAATTACTGAGCAGCTTTCCTCTGAAGCTTGCCAGTCCTCAGCTTTCCTTCTGAATGTTATTCAGAAGTGCTTGACACTGAGCATCGGGGTTCCTTGTACTTCATTGCTTCCACCAAAGCCTCCGGTCCTCCTGAGCTGCTCCACCTTCACCTCCTGACTCACGTGCTGGTGATTAAGAGGTGGGCAATGTTGCGTGATTTTTTGAGAAGGAATTGTGTTCCGCTTTCGAGTCAGAGAAAGAAATGCCACTCTTGTAAGTAGTGCAGAATCCAGTTCTACAGTAGGAAGGAAGAGGATCATCATGTAGCTAGGTACAGCCAAGAAGTACCATTCCAGGTACCAACACAACACTGAAAATCAAAAGGAAAGGTTTGTGCAGATCCAGCTGTAGTTCTTTGCAGCATCTGCGCTGTAATCTGTACTGTTTCTCAGTGCTGAAATTTAGGGGAAGTTTTCAAGAACTGTGTCTTCTGTTGATTTCTTAGCTGTGTGTTTACGGAGAGAAAATACTGTCAAGGCAAAAGAAAACCTGATCTTGCTCTTTTTAGGTGTGGCCACATCCCCCGCACCATCATCAGACTAAGTGATAGAGGGGCTGGACCCTTTTAATCCCTCATTCCGTGTTCTCCCTCACTTGAAAACCTCAGGAAACCTATGTCGTGGTCCAAAACACTGAAAAAACCAGATCCTTAATAGCAGCACATGTTTAATTAAGTTGTAAGTCTTTAACAGTCCAAATGGACAGAGTGCACAGAGCAGTTTTGATGATTTTGGTTTAGTTTTGTTAAATGATTGAATGTGATGAAATCAGTCTTTCTAGAAATGTTTCAAGTGATTTGTGGCTTGATTCCCTCTTTAAATAACTGTGTATGGCTTTGTGTGTGTACATACATATGTACATACACAGATAGTCATACAGATTCATGCAGCACTAGTAGCAGTTAGCACGTAGGTAGCGGGTGCTGCAGGGTTGTAGGCACACATGGGGTAGGCAGAGGACCCAGGGCTGTCTGCAAGCTCAGAGGAGCTGCCCCTTGGTCTCGCCAGCAAGCGTGCGTACCCCTGTCTTTGCTGGTAGCTTTACTCATGCTTTTCTTGTGGGGTTTTATGTATTCTGCAGATCAGATTTTTAAAGTTTTGTTAAAACCACATACAGAATGGTCCTCTGCAGATCCTTCTGCCTTTTGTCCTCAGGTGTTTTTTTGGGGGGTGGGAGACTGGCAGGATTGATTTGTTGGAGTGTTGGTACTCTAGGAAGGGGACCCTTCTTACTATTTTTAACCCTAACTTTGATTTCTGTGGGAGCGCTTTTAGCAGCTCGTTTTTGAGCAGGGTGACGAGTGACACCCAAGGGGACGTACCCACTCAGCACAGTGGAGCGTGGGCCACCTGCAGGTGGCACGGTCCCTTTTGTTAGCCTCTCGTTTGGATTTTACTGTACTTTTTCCACCTGTGAAACTGGTTTTTAAAGCTGTGACACCTTAGTCATGACATTGAGCCCTCCAATCCCTCATTATATAATGAGCTTTCTGTTACTAACCGGGGTTACTAAGCGGTACTTTTGCTGTCGGCATTAAGTAATGATGTAAAAAATGCGTGTCTTAGCGGGAGTTTTGGCAGTGGTGCCTTGAGCTGCATGTTCCTTTGGGAAGTTTGGGCTGTGTTAGGAATGAGCCGCAGGGTTTGTGGAACCTGGCACCAGAGTGGGGCAGGTTTTTTCCTCCAGAGCAGGGAGAGGGGAGGAGGAATCACAGCTCCCAAGGTCAGGTCCTCCCCGGGAGCCTGAGCCGCCTGTCGGGCTTTCTGTGGGAGCTTTGTCACCGACACCGCTGGGAGCAGGAGTGTCTGGAGGGAAGGGGGACCCCAGGGCACCAGACATAAGGAACAGCCAGCCCGTTTGGAAGTGGGGAGTGCACAGTGAACCTCTTCTGACTGTTTGCTCTCCCATACACATTTGCTGTCTGAAAAACGTATTTTCCAGTCACGCTGCAATGGTAGCTCACTGGTCACTGACAAGTGTTAGATATTGCTAGAAGACCAGGCAGCTAAAAGACTAAAATGCACTGTGGTCACTGTAAAAATTGGCTTCTTACAGTGTTTCTTTTTATATGGTTGAAGAGGTGGTTGCGCTTCAGATTTTTTCCTTTTTCTTTTCTTTTTTTAAAGAGGTCAAATGTATATGAAGTGCATGTTATCCTGAACTTTTTGTTTGTACATCTTGGTGTCTGATCATCTGCATGAAAGACACAGTAGTGCCATGTCTGAGCTTGTTCTCTTGTGCTTGGTTGGTATGAATTTCTCTAGATTGTTGAGTTTTCCCCAAAATAACTTTGGTTAATATTTAGTTATTGGGAGACATCAAAACAAAACATCATGGTGGCCCTTTGTTTTCTTACAGTTTAAATACAAAAAAACAAAGCCTTGTGGTTTAAAGTTAATTTGTTAGTGTAAATAAATTTCTTGCCAATGAGTATTATTGTTGTTAGACAACGAATGCAATAAAATGAGAAATCCTGAATCTTTATTAGAATTTGTATCGAGTCCTCACTTTCCTGTTCATTTCTTGGTCGTTCCAGAAGGAATGAATGGGGAGCACGACTGGAGAGCTGCTGCTGCATGGGTCGGACTGGGGGCCGGGGGGACATGGACCTTGCCCTGCTTGTTCTTTCCTTCCTTCTGCTCAGTGCCAAAGATTATTTTAATCCCAGCTCTTGGCTAAATTGGCACGATTCACAGGCCTCTGAGTGGATCTCATTTACAATCTGTAATTATGTAAAAAGAAGTATTAAAAAAAAAAAACAGTAAGGAAGGATAACGGCCATTTCACATGTGGATGAAATGTAGCGTGCGGTCTTTTACTGCAGGTCAGGTAAAAGTAGGCTGCCTTCACACTGATGCTGGCCAGTGTTTGCCCGTGTAAAAGACCTGGCTGAAGTGTCAGGTAGTTATAATGGGCTTTTTAAACATTCAGAGTAGAGCAGTTCTTCTGCTGAACGTGTTTAGTATGTCTTTATTTGTTTGATTTTAGTAAAGCATTAAATTAGGGAAGAGCAGAGGGCACAGACTGTCCAATTTGTGTAGTCCTTTCAGGGGATTTACATCTGGCAGAATCTAGGCCAAATACTCTGCACTTAAGCTAACTCAGTCTGTGTTCCCAGTGGCTGAATCATCTTTCTTACTTTCTGCTAATATCTCCACCACCTGCAAGAAGATAAAAGAATTCTCAATCCATAAAATGATCTTAATTAAAATAGGTATATTAAGAAGCTGTAAATACACAACTGACATGTAAAAAACCGTCTGCTCAGCAGCTTCTTAAGCCTGGAGCCATCCATACGTATGTCCTTGTTTGTGCAAGTTGTCTCAAGATACCTGCAGTTTGGTTTATGAAACGCTCAGAACTGCTCCAGACACTACAGCTTGTAAAAGATGATGGGTTATGCCCCCCTCAGGTTGCAAGCCCGGATTTTCCCTGTGCAGGTTACCTCGTAATCGGGAGGCCAGGCTCGAGATGCACCTTCCTCCGCGGCTGTTTCTGCCACTGAGGCTGCCAGTGAGTTTTATCAGGCGGTGATGCCATGTACCCCAGCCTTGCTTTTGCTGCAAAACATGCGCTTGCTGTCTCTGTCCTGCCCAGCGCCACTTTAATGCATGCTGGTCCAGCTTCAGTTCTCGCCTCCGCGCTGCGAGGCTGGGACGCCCCGAGAGGAGGTTGGCAACAGGCTTCGATCCTCCTTGCCCCAGGTTAAAATTCAAAATGTTACTGTTAGTAATAGCAGGTACTAAGTCCTACCCACGACCTCTCTCCAGCGCTTTAGGAAAAGATAAGGCCTATCACCTGCATGCGCTTCTGTCTGAGGGCAGACCACCGGGAAAGCCTTCAGTACAGGAATAGTTTTTTAAAAAAGGGGAAAAAAGCCAGACACGAGAAAATACATTCTTTATTTTCTGAAAGGCCAAAACCAGCAAAAACATGGAAGGTTGACAAGTTCCAACAACATGTAGATTTGCTCATTTGAAGATGTTCTAGCCTACTGGAAAAAATGAAATTAATGTCTTGATGGGTTACTTCTACCACTGCGGGGGGAAATGCTGGCTGTTACGCTTCTAGAACCAGTGGGTAAATCGGGACCAGCAGCGTGACTGGTCGGTGTTTCAGCTGTGTTGCTGCCACTGCAGCAAAATGCTGTAACTCTTCAGAAGATGACACTTGAGAACAAATAGTGGCACAAGCCTAAATTAATTATTTTTAAATGCTACTGCAGGATGTTGATGGCTAATCACAAACAGGTTAATAGCCCAAACTCTCCTTATTGTGAGAACTTCCTTCAGAGCATATTGTTTTCTGCTGGGGCTCTGGGAACAATGTCTGTTCCTAAAGGCTGGAAGTGGGTTACAGTAGGAGAGCATGCCACTTCCCAGGGAAGCTGAAAATGCCCCGCAGGGAGCGAAGTTGCTGAGGGAGCTGCGGCGAAGCCAGAGTCACTGTAAATTATGTTCTCCAGTGCTTGGTGCAGTCAGCTGATGCCACAGGCAAGTCCAGCAAAGGGACGAGACAAAAGCTGCCCTGGTTCAGGGCTGGCTCTGCTCTGTGGAAGGGCTGTCCGCACGCTGTGGTCAGCAGAAGACTTCAAACCATCATCCAAACAGATGAGTCCCTGTCACCAACGCCTGCATAAACTGACGGTAAATCCTGGGCAGTGCTCAGGTCCCCAGATCCACTGTGGGTATTTTGGGGAGGGGCTAGGAACACGGTTTGTGCACAGACCCGCTAATGTAAGGCCAAGGCCGTGCGTGCCCAAGAGGTGAGGTCAGTTAGCTCCATGGTTAACCCTAAAGCTCAGTCTCCCTCTCTAGCCATCGCTAGACCCCGGCAGCATGTGCTAGCTGTACACAAAACATCACAGATACCAGCAACAGCTATGGCTACATGGGGTGAAAGAATTCTCTGGCACGGCAGCAGTGGGAAGCTGCCAGCATCGGCAGGGCGCAGCGATGGAGCCAACATGTCGCTAGCTCAGTTCTTAAACCTCCCACAACTTCTTGCACCCAGGGATGTGCCTTACACCGCAGCATCTATGCCAGCAAGTGGTGGCAGCACAGGGGCTCGGAGTGGAGCAGACGCTCTCCGGGAACAGGAGGTGATGTGACAAGACCCACAGCCCACGGCAGCTGTGCCGAGGAAGGGGGATGGCGCCGTCCCTCCCGTACAGCAACACAGCCCCAGCCATGAGCCCTGGCACCACCTCCTTGCTCCGGTTAGAGCTGTTCCTTTCCCTCAGAGAAGGAGCAGTAACTCCTTTATACCAGTGGATGAAAGCTATTAGGCTCGTCTGTGTTAGAAAGGCCAGGCACAGGAGCCAAGAGGTCAGCACACACGTTTGCTGCTCAGGACCACTGCTCGCCCAAGCCGTGCCTCGTCTCAGCAAAACCCAAAGACAAACAAAGGTTTGCACAGTGTTCAGGCGGCTGCGGCGTGGGCTGTCTGCCCTATCTTGTAGGCAGAAGCGCTCCTGTGTTTTCAAAGTACTGGACTTGCCATGTACTCTCCAGATTAGAGGGGGCCGTGGCTGGTGGTGAAGCAGGCTGCAGGAGGGAACAGCAAAGCCAGAAGAGCTTTAGCACCCAGAGAACGGCTCTGTCTCCTCCCGCGCTCGGCCCTCACAAGCAGCCTGCCTTTTTTCTCCACACAACGGTGGAAGAACAGCGAGGAAACGCTACCACATCAGCTGAAGGCTGCAGAGGGGTGGTGGCCCTGGGCAGGTCTGCCAGGTGACGCCATTTGGAGGGGCAGCCAACTTGCTGAGATGTGCCAGAGCAGGCAGACACAGGGCACAACGGCAACCCCAGCAGGGGAGCCGCCACTGCTAACATGGAGCCTTCAGCTGGCTGTCAGCATCAATCACAAAACCAGAGCGGTGATCAGAGGTGGAAACTCAGAGGGCAAAAAGAACAGCAGGAGCTGCTCTGTGGGTAAGGACATCTATACTAATGAAAGAAGAGCTCACTCCACAGGCCAGGAACCAAGTGGTGGCTCAAAGAGGGGCTTCAACCATGCTGGCACCTTGCTGTGCACACTGGAAAGCACAAAACTGATTTCTAGCTTCAGAGGACACTCCGTTCAGTTTCTTGCAAGTGATTGCTTACTAACACCATTCTAAAACCACCAGCTGATGGAAACCTGGATAGGTCTTCCCACAGCGCACGTTATGGCCAACCGCCGCTGGGTAACATGAAGTCGGTGCCTGCTGCACAGGAGCACAGCAGGAATCGGTTCCACACGGGCTGGGAGTTAAACACAGAACATGCTGATCAACGCTCAGGGGTAGTCACAGTGGCAAAGCGCCCAGAAATCCTCCCTTTGCTGTGACACAACAGTAACTGCTAATGCACTTTTCACTGAAGGTGCTCAGGAGCCATTTCCCACTCTTTAAGAAAAAAAAGCCTTTTTTAAACTCCCTTTGGAAGACTCAGTAAGAAACCACTCCAAAGTGATGCCCTCCTCTTTTCTCAGTAGGATTAAAAGAAATTTATGAAACTGAAGTAACGTTAGGAAATGGCTTAAAGGAGGAAAAGGGAAGAAATGACACTGAAATAACATTTCTTCTCCTTCCAGTTATTTCAGAAGCATGAGGGAAAGCCAACAGGAAGGTTTGGAAGAAGAACCCTCAGCACAGTCCCTGGGAAAGCCGAGGGGTCAGTGACAAGAAAGCACACCACGCTGGTAGTTAGTGATTCTCATTTACAAAATCAGTTTTCTCCAGGGAAATTAAAAAAAAAAAAAAAAAAAAAAAAAAACAAAAAAAACCACACACCCAAACCAAAAACAAAACCAAAACCACCACCAACCAGAAATCCAGTCACAACAGATAACAACGGCTGACAGTTTAGTCACTTCTAATCTGAATTTGAACTTCAAGGTTACCCTTTGTTACTGACATGGGATCCTCCCCGTTACACAAATAAACTAATTTCTCACCTTTTATTTCCTTTTACTATTGCATAGAACTCTGAGTGTGGAGAGGAAGGCTAAAATACATTTCCGTGACTCTAGTTAACTTTTATTGGAACAGTCCTGTTGTTAGCGAATCTGGCAGAAACTAAGTGAGTTCCCAAAGCATTTAATCCTTTCCACTGCAGCCGATCTTACCCGCAATGAGCTACAGCTCACAGTAGAGCGCTCTGTGGAAGACTGTGCCGATGAGCAGTTTTCCCTCGTAGACAGATGCCACCGAGCTTCCCTGCAGCACGGAGCCGTTGTCTGTGTAGACACGCGTCACTGTAGGCTCCTCCGAGAGGATGTTCTGGACGCGCAGGACCTGCCGGAGGAGGGGGATACATCTGCTGAAACACCGTGGGCGAAAATCCTCCAGAGATGGAGGGAACATCAGTATGTTAACTTAAGTTAGGTTGATCAGCTCCTGATAACTGCAACCAAGTGATCCTGTGATAGGGCCACAAATTCTGCTTCAGTGACGCATAGTCCATGAAGACTCATGATTTTTTTTTAAGTGGTTGTGCAACAGAGGCTCCACCTCAGTAAGGCAGGCGGTCATCCCCAGCACTAGGAATGTGCGGTTTTTTCCAGCCTAAGAGTTACTTAATATCTTCTTATTTTCATGCTTTTTTTCAGACAAAGTGCCAAGTACCATAAATCTACTGCTATTGAACATGATCATTTTGAAAAGTGACTTACAGGGAGCTTCAGACAAGACCAAAAAATCAAACAGACACCTGCCAGCCCCCGCACTCAAGCTGCTGGCACGCTGGTGCCAGTACCTCATTGATTTCAGAAGGAAAAAAGAATTACAGTGTCACCTACTGATGAACCACACTTGCACAGATAAATGACTCCAGTGCGAACGTTTCTGGTTGGGCTTTGCACTCAGTCAATTATTTTTTGTTTGGCAAAGAGGTGCTGGCTGGGTAATTAACGCAGTTCATCAAAATCTGATTGTGCGGCCACAGCTGCACAGAAAGCAGCCTGATGAGTCCAGCATGACTGAGCTACTGGGTGGAAATTGTTCTGTTGCCTCCTAAGGATCTGAATAGGTGTTTGTTAGCGAGCATACGCTGTTCGGGCTTTCCACTTGAGAGCAGAAGCTAGAAGCTGCAAGTCAGCTCGGTCTTTGCTTTCGTAAAGGCTGGCCAGGCATTTCTCTTACGTAATGCAGAGTTAAGTTATACCAGGGGAATCTGAACAGAGCAACTTTCTGGCACAGACATAGCCAAGAGACCAGTGACATCTCCCAAAAGGCACCTCAGAGGCAGGCAGATTTTCAGGATCACTGTAGAACAGCTTCATCCCATTGGGATGACATCCTATCCAGATGTCACCAGTGTGAGGGTCAATAGACAAGTTATCGACCAGAGTGTCCAACTGCAGCGTCTATTCAACACAGAGGAAAAACAAGAAAGAGAGGAGTTAAAGCTATCAGAAGTCCTGGAAGCAAAACGTAACATAACCAATAGACTTGTGCAAAGACTCTCATCTCACGTAACTTAGACTGATTTTTTAAGAAATATTTTCTCCACCAGTGCTATTTTTCTTCTTGCGCAGTATGCTTCACCCCTCCTCTATGCCAGGAGATACCTGCTTGCTGCTCCAAGCTTCCCCCATTGGCTCTCTCACACCTACGCCTGCGCTGATTGCTGCAGTGCTCTGTGGTCTAACGCACACCGACCAAGGAAGACTTCCACTGCAGCTCTACCGCACGCCCAAGGATCCCTCTCTGGTTGCTGGCGAGACGGTACAAGACCTGAAGCTCGGTAACAGGGTGCACAGCACCTCTGCCAACCCATCCAGACCAGAACTTCCCACACGATCAGGCTCAAGTCTCAAGCGTTCATGGGGACTAACCTGTCCAAAATTCACATATGACTCTTCTTTATGGAACAGCAGCACCTTACCTTCACATGGGTTAAATTCCAATTAGCATGTTTTTCCATAACATGGACATTATGATCAAATGCATCTGCAACATAGATGTACCTTCAAAAGAAAGCACCTCTTAGCAATCTGTATGGGTAAGCAGACAGACTTTAAGACTGTGGAGCGCTCCCCACTTGCAGAACTCCTGCCCCATTAACCCTTGCAAGCAATATACGCAAATTTCTGTATCAGTTGGTTAAAATGCAGCAAACTTTGATCTTACTGCATATAAAGTACCACGCACAGCAGCGAACACTGCCACTAGTTAAAGACCAAGACTTCAGTTCTACAAACACTCTGCATACAAAGCGCCTTGCTTTGTATGAACCAGTTTAGACACTTGACCACAGAGGTACCACGTGTACAAAACAGCATTTCAGGATTCTTTTGTGAGAAAAAACAAAATCTAAGGCAAGGAGAAACTTACCTTCTGTCGGGTGAAATGTTAATTCCATTGGCTGAATAAAACCCAGCTGCTACTTCTTTAACTTCTTTTGGACTGTAGTAAACAACATTTGACCAATTTAAACCCAAGAACATCTCTAAGAACATCAAGATGAAGTCGCAGAAGTAGTGGTCATTGGTAGCATAGAAGCTGTCCGGTCCCATAGCTACTACATCATTCACACTAGGGGGAAAAAAAAAAAAAAAAAGAAAAAAAAAGAGGGAGAAAAGTAAATAAAAGAATGAAATGAGAGGTATGAAGGAGTATTGTAGGAGTGTCCAGATTCCAGCCAGGATAGGGTCATCCCATAGGCATAAAGGGGTTGCAATTACAGGTGGTACTTCAGATAGACACCAAGTTATTTAGATCCCTTTTAATTCTATTTTCTTTTACATGAGCAAGGACTGTGCAGTGCTGAGATCTGAACAGGACTGTAGGGCACCAGCTAGAGATCTGGCTACCTGTCCATAACTCCATGCAAATTCTTCTCTCTTTTGGTTACATGCAAGTGGAAACCAGAAATCAGGTGGGAGTTGTGACAACTTTATCTATCAGGCTCTGTTTATCTTACAGTCATTTTGCAGTAGGACAGACCATGAAAATTTTGTATGCAACAAAAAAACCTCAGAAAGCTAAAACTGTGTTTATTTTTACAGTGTAGCAAATTCAGAACAGAATATCTGAAGATTCAGATCTGCAATGACCCGAGAGTGGATTACATGAGAGAAGGAGAAATAGATGCCGAACTAATTCACTGGCATCAATCACAGTGGCGCTTAAGACTGATTCAGTGGTACAACTATTAAAAAAATCTCATTTACAGAAGAGATTTGAGAAACACAGTTTTTGATGACACAGATAATAAGTAATCAATGAGAGAAACAGGAAAGCTGGTTAATACCCTAAAACTAAAAACATCCAACTTTGGATTTTACCAAAGC
This sequence comes from Falco punctatus, assembly GCF_963210335.1. Lineage (NCBI taxonomy): Eukaryota > Metazoa > Chordata > Aves > Falconiformes > Falconidae > Falco > Falco punctatus. Next base: position 77,636,533 of record NC_137583.1, read on the forward strand.
AGCCTCTTCTGCTGGGGGAAGACAGTATTTGGCTCCAATACCTTGTCAGAAGGTCATGTCGAATGGTTTTCAGATGTACAAGAGAATTGTCATCTTCTACGAATTTAAATAATTCTACTGTGCTCTTCTGATGGGGATGGTTCACAACAAAGAGGTACACGTTGTCATCTTAAAAAAAGAAACGGAAACAGCTGAATGTGGCTGAGCACCCCCAGCTCTGACGCAGCCTCTAGTACAGCGCAAACATTGGCTTTGGTGCATTTGTCTCATGGCTTTTCAGGGGCAGAACAGCAAGTACCAGAGTAACACAGGGTGCCACTGCAACTGGATCCAGCCCTCCAGCTACCCTTCTCCCAGGCTTGCTCTACAGGGCACTGCTGTGTAAATACAGTTTTGCTATTTCTACCAAGGAAGAAAGAAATCACATCTTCATCCTTGTGCCCAAGCCACTGGGTTTTGCAATCCGACACACTATAGTGACTGGTTGCATGAAACAGCCACCGTCAGCTGGGAAGAGCCAGTTTGGGCTCTGGTTTCTTTGCTGCATACTCTGAGAGAGCTGAAGGGGCATCCTTCTCTTGTACTCTGTGTAAGGTTGCAGCCCTTCTGCTCAGCCCTCCTGGTGAGACCCTAGATCAGCCACCACCAATTTTTCCAACACCTTCCCTTAAAGGGTGATTGCATGGGAAGGCAGGTCAAGCTGTAGCAATGTTCTCTTTTAATATTTGCAGACTTCCAATTGCCTCGATAACATCCACAGTGAAAGGACAGAGAAAAAGAGAGAAAGGAGAGCACAAAGGTTATTTTATTAGTAGTCAGAGCCTGCCATAGAACATGTCTTGGAGAGGAGAACATGGCTTGGCCACAGAGTACCTAAGATTCTGGTAATTTACAGAGTTCTAAAAATTTACTTTGTAGCCACAAAAGGCTCCATTCTGATCACTACTAGTTGGTGAAGCATGTGTCTCTTCAAAAGCCTTGCCCCCAGCGTGGGACAGAGGTAAATTGTGAAATAAACTTTCTGTAGTTTTCAACTCCTCAAACTTTTCCCATGTTCTCTTTTCTTCCGATGTATAGGACATCTTTCTGTCTCAGATAGCCTGAGATTTCGTTTGCTTTAGCAGCTGACATTTAGAGAAGAGCCCAGTGAAGGCAGAAAGCCCAAAAACCTTTTTCCCTCCTGGCCAGTGCAGGCTATTGGGGGTGCAATGCAAGGCTGCAAAGGGATCTCTGTTTCTGCTCTTTACGCTGAGATTTGCCACCACCTCAAATTAAAGATTTCTTTACCTTTGTCTACATAGGTGCTGATTCCATGAGGGTTAAACGATGCCAGATCAAACCCTCGGCTGATTCTCAGTTCCACTGCTCTGGGATTGTCTTCATTCAAATCCATCAGAAATATTTCACCTGGCTTGTCTGGTGCAGGGCTCTTTATTCCCGGATATTTCAAGCCCTGTAAAATCAAAACTTAAGAAAATCATTCTTGGATAACAAAAATAAAGTGAAGCAGCACCAGGCTGAAAAGGCTGGAGCCTTGTTCAGGCTGGCAAGGAGACATCAGGATGTCCCTCTGCCTTAGCCTACTGTGACACGATGGAGGCTGAGGGGCTGGCTCTGCTCCCTCTGGCCAGCCCTGAGTCCCAGCGCAGAGGGAGCAAGCTGCGTGGGGCACGAGGAGCCATGCCCAAGGCAGCAGCCATCACCCGGCTGGGTGCTCCCGCTGTGTCAAACCCCTCTGCAAACAGATACGCTGTGGGGACGAACTGGATGTACGGCACCACCGACTGCGTCCAATGTGGTAAAGCCACGGGGAACAGCAGCACTGCAACAGCTTACAATTTCTGGCATGAATTTTGTAATGTTAACATTCCCTATGTGTCCATGTGTGTCCCTGGAGCATGAGATGAAAACATCAGGTTTTGTTTTAGAAATTAATCGCTAGCCATCCTGATTGCAAAGAAAAGCTTGAAAATGTATGTCCTAAAGGCTAAAAACCCAGGAACAACAGAATCACCAAACAAAATTACTTTTTTTTTAATAGTAGTGAATTAACACACTTTAACAAGGGAGAGGTTTGACATTTCAACTCTTCAAGGAAGCAGCATGAAAGAAATTCCAGGTTACGTGAGCAGCTAAGCCAGTGCAATAGAATACCTGTGTCAGTGCCACCACCACCACTTCTGTGTCAAGAAGTGCACTTGCGCAAGCAGAAGAAAACACTGGCTAAGCTGACGCAGGCCTGGGCTGCTCCTGCGGAGCCAGCCAGCCTTGTAGGAAAAAAAAAAAAAAAAAAAAAAAAAAGAGTCCATCCTGCAATTTTGCAATTTTCACCTATGGCTTCTGTAGGAAGCAGGCAAGCCCCTGCACAGGGAGGGAGTGTGGGCACTTACGGAGCTGATGAAAGCAAGTCCATTGGGAAGTATGTCAATGTCTTCTGAACCAGTTTCTGCAAGACAGAGATAAACAGGGTTTTTCAGACAACTTTAAACATTTCCCATCAAAAAAACTCCTTTTTAGTACAATTCCAGCTCTCGTGACTGTCTGATAGGACTGCACAAGCAATGAAGTTCATGTTGCATTAAAAGTAGTAGCAGAAGGCAGCAGTATGCCAGGTTAGGGAATAGCACTGGGGTTCACCTCTTTTGGGGGACTTAAGGGTGTCCCCACAGTGGCTGGACAATCTCCCACCCAGCTCCGTGTGCCCCAGGGTGTCACAACATGAATCATCCGTTTTGACAATAGTGTTCTGCAGCAATTAGCACAGATGCCGAGATTCTCAGGGCAGGACTGTATCCATCATTCAGCCCACACGCTTCCATAAGGCAGCTCTGGGAATTGTGCACACTCACTCTCCTGGCCGAGCTGGGGCACTTCACTAAGATGGATTGCCAAATATTTACCTAAAGCTCTCAAGTGATAGAGAACCTGCTACATCTTTAAAAGCCAAGGGCTTTAATAACTAGCCCGCACTTCTAACTGTGGGCAATCATTTCCAATATTGGCAGTTACTGTAATATTTTTCCCTGCTAGGAAAATAAAATAAATAAAAGCCATTTAGTAAGAGCACTAGAGCAATTTTAGGCTTTGATCAAGCACTCTCCATAGACCTTTTAGTCCAATGCTGAAGCACATTTGCCATCCCACATTTTCACCGCTCGCCTGTGAAGCCTCCCCTCTTTTCTCCCAATCACCAGCACAAACAGCATGCCCCACAAGCCACTTTCCAGGTGACAGCTGGATTAAACCCACCTGGGAGTGTTTGCTTCAAGGAGGAAATTGTTCTGCCAGTTTTCTTTAACAGAGCCATCAACATAAAGGTTTTCCACTCAGCTAATCCCATATCTCCACACCCCCTCCTTCCTGGCCATGGATCACTCACATCCCTTATGTGGGTCACACCATCCCTGACACCTCCTCCTGAGCTAAGTTTATTGTTTGCTTTTAAGTAACTCCCAGCAAATTTATCCCAGCCCTAGTTTCACCTGGCTGTAATTTATCCTGGGGCTGCCCAACAGCCCTTCTGGGGAGGAACCAGATCCCCAGATTACTCACCCAGGGGAGCTCCTTCCCAGCTCAGCCCTGGGGAAACATGGTGGCAATTCTCCTGGAGGGACAGGGGACAAGAATAGTGCCAGCTTTCCTTCAGCCTCAGCAAGCCCCTGCTCCACACCATTACACTAACGAGCAGAGCATCCCTGCTTTCTGGAAAGCAAAAGATCTGAAGATGCATTTGCGGGGGAGCCAGCACATTATCTCACCTCCTGGGTTTTGGTTCTTTATTTCAGCCGGGCTCAAGCAGGAGGCAGACATCTGCACTGATGTGCCCAGAGACATTTAGAGCCTGTGTGAAATTTTTGATTTTTTTTTTTTTTTTTTCAGCTCAGGTTTAAACATCAAGCTCCTTTTCTTTGCCCCAGCTCTTGGTCTCTCCAGGTTTGGATTCATTTAAAAGACAGGGTTAGCGGCAATTCCCCACTTCCCAGGATTGCTGCAAAGATAACGAAGGCATGCTGAGCAGCTCAATGACCATAGTGATGTGAGGCGGATAGGCAGCTTTTACTGACAGAGCACACTGATGAGTGAATAAACAGAGATACAATAATTTATCACTACTGAAACAGTGAGGCTGCCAAGTAGAAAGATGAGCAGGCTAATTGGGAGCAGATAATTAAAAAGCACAAGTTTCTGGTGGAAGGCATGTGATGACACCCCTGCACCCAACTAATTCGAAAGAAACTGCCCAGCGAAGCACATTTTGGCCACTTCTCAGCCAGGTCCTGGTATGTGTAAAGAGAGCGAGTGCCATCAAAAGAGCAGCAAAATGCCGATTCAGCACAATCCTGCTGAGCCAGCACTGCCGAGGCAGCGAGCAGGGATGGAAGCACACCGCTGGCCGCAGGGAAGCTCCCAGGCTCTGTTTTGGGAGGGCTCTGGGCTGCTGTCGCAGGCGCTGTATGGGACAGGAGAGCTAGGGGCTGATTTATTAGGTATCAGTTGCCTGCACTGCATTGCTTAATTGTATCACCAAGCCCATAGGATCATGTGAAGATTTTATTGGTTCTTTATTTTATCTTAGTATGATGTGTTCCCCAGGTGCATCTAACAAAAACCCCACCTGGATTTCATGTCCAAACCCAAGTGACTATTTCGCCTATATCCCACGAATTGTTCCAAGATGCAAGTATTTCCAGCAATCTCTTTAATAGCTCCTTGAACTTTAGGAATTAGTACAGGACATGTGGTTAGTTTATTATAAACCACTAACATGATTAGACAGTAATAAAATTCAGAAGATACTCTTTATTCTACAACTATAGTCTTTCCTACACATTTGTGAATGAGGTTTAGGACAAGCTGCCATTTTTTACGGGTTTGTTCAATATTTACATCCATCCCTACACTGCACAATATTCAAAAAGAAGAATAGATCAAAGTCTTAAAAAAAAGAGACACACAGAAGGGATGAAATCGTGCAGAAAGAAAAGGGTCTACTAGAGAGTTTTTCCATTTACTCTGGGTTTGTTTCCATTACTATGGATGCATTGCTTTTAACATAATTACAATAGACTGTACCAGATGCCTGTTCTTCTACATAAGGATGGATTGTTTAAGATTATTTTGTTCAGAGCTGATCATTACCTACGTCCCACTTACAAGTTCAGAAGAACTGTTTCAAACATTAAAATAAAGAGAGATTGTTTATTCAACTTTATCATCGAATTTTAAAGGAAAAAGGCCCAGGAGGCCCAGATGTCCATGTAGAAAGATATCCTTGTACAAAGTCACCCACAGGAACAACCTTACAGATCGGAGTACAGCAAGACCCCTGGTCTGAATAGTGCTACCTAGGCAGCACCTAGGTGTTAGGCCTCCTTAGACTCCCTGAATAATATAACCCCCTCCAGTCATAGTAAATCAGTTTTGGAAGACATTTGCGTGAACATGCCAACCTTTAAGTTTGCACAAAGCCTTTGTTATTTCTCTTTCTGCCACATTGGACCTGCTGAATTAATTTTTGGCATTTTAATTTTTCTAAGGCCGGCAGACAGAGTGAAGGCAAGGCAACGTGCAGAGCTCCATGTGAAGGGACAGTGTTACGGGAGCACAGCGAGAAGCAGCAACGAAGCTCTGTAAATTGATCCACTGCCACCTCTGAGCAGAGCCAGGTTCTCAGAATTCACTCAATCTCCATGTAAATGTCAGGCACCAAAATGAGATATTGTTTGGAAATTAAACACAACTGTATTTGCGATTTCCAGCTTTCCTTCTTTCCTCAACAGAGCAGTCGTGTTGCAAAGAGTCTTTAAAGATTGCAGTGGTGATATGCTTAAAAGAATGACTCAAAAATTATTTTTATATTCATTACCATCAAACCTGAATTATTCAGAGTCTTGCATGAGTAAATTACACCTCAATCTAGAAGACCTGGAAAGTTTTTTCAAGGGCAATTTCTTCTGCACATAACCTCAGGCAAAGGAACTCTGCACATGCTCATTCATGGCAGTAATTTGACTTTACGAAGATGCTTGGTGGCTGACACAAGGAAGAAGCAAGATTTATGAAATGAACACAGTGACCCAGCAAGCTCAAAGGCAAGGCTTTTAAAGCTCATCCAGTGACTTTTTGCACGTGCAAAATCCAGACAAATTTCAACAGAATTCAAAACATTTCTGAAAATACTAAAGAGGAGAAAAGCCTCAGGCACTAAGATTGTATTAAGTTTAAAAATCTGGGTGGAGGGAGACACAAAAAAAGTGATCAATTTTTAAAGTATCCATTTTATGCTCTGATTATCCTAAAGGGATAGAAAAAACAAAGCAGAAACATTCCTGTGTGCTAAACACATGACCCGAAGGACAAAGTCAACATTTTAGCCACTCTGTTAAACCCCTTTGCAAACCAGACTAAGGTGACAAACACGAACCCTTGCCCTTCGCCCCTGTGCAACCACACAGCCAAATTGCACAACCGCACCGAGCTCCTGCCGGCTGCGTGCATCGTGCAACACCAGCCCGCTCCTAAATCGCCGCCAAACGAGGTGCTAAGGCAGGTGATCCTGGCTGGCATTTAGCAGCTGCTCCTTTGCCACATGCCTGTGGCCTCCTCTGAAAGCTTCCACCCTTGCAGCAAGTCCTGTCTTCAAGATGTCACCAGCTGACAGCCACCTGTAGGCGCCTGCCTGAAAAGCCAACACGCCCTCATTTAAAAGCCAAATAATTTCCTAAGTGGCTTAGCGAAGGAGAAGTGCTTGCAAGGCACTCATTTGCAAGAAAAGGAACAGAAACTTTTAATACTGAAGGCAAAAAGTGTTACAGCAAACTAGCTAGTTTTTCAGGAGAATTTTCTTCCTGCAGTTTCTCCCTACCTCAAAGTCCAAGCACCAAGCGAAAGCCAAATTAGCACTTTGTTTTCAGCATCAGTCTTGAGAGTTGGCTTTAAGAAGCAGTTACAAAATAAGGCTGGACAAAAGCAAAGCACTCAGTTATTGTGAGCACGTACCGATCCCTTTAATGAGCCGGCAGTTAGGGAGGGTTACCGGGGCTACTTCCCGCGAAGCATTGAGCCTGTTCCTGCAAGAGGAAAGAGCACGGTTAACACCACACAGGTAACATTCCTAGCGTCGCTTTAACTAAGTTTTATTTTCTGCCATATTGCAGCAACAAATCATCCATAAACCAGTGAATAAGCAAAACCCAGAACTGACAACAGCAATCGCTCTAAATCACTGCGATGGTTACACGTGTCCAGGGATTAAGTGATTCTCCTAAACTGAATAATTTCAGGAACATTACTTTGCTCCTGAGCTTCAGGAACAAGTGTCCATGACCCACCACAGCTCAAATGATGGACTAACAGACATGGTTTCTTCATGTTTCAGCCACCTAAATACAGTAGCACCCCACAGTTAGGACCAGCATTTCAGTGAGGAGAGGGCAACGTTCTACCCCAGCCCACTGGCTATTTCTGGTGACCAAGCCACCAGACGCAGCAATAGCCTTCTTGCAAGGCAGGCTACCCATTTCCTATCAGGTAGGACTTGGTAGTACCATTTTCAGCAGTTACCCCCTCCCTTTCTCTTCCCTCTGGTACCCACCAGAGCATTATCCTTCAGCAGCGCTTATTTCATTCCTTAGTGCCCACCACACTGGATCTCTGGTTCGTGTTTTACTGGACAAGCAGGCACAGACAGGTAACCACCCACGCATAAGTTCCATCTCCTGCATTCCAAGTTGTCTACAAATCCGTATGAAGGGCACCTCACTACCAGAACTGCTGTGTTTGACCATGCTGGTCTGCAGTGCCATAGAAAATATGTTGTGTTTCTATTCCAAAATGTCAAGCTAGCATACTAGAATATGTCTTCCTTTTTTTTTCCCCCAAAAGAAAGTATTTAACTAACGTTTCTCCTTTGCATGCCTATCATACACAAGCGTTGAGGCTGTACGTGCTCCAGCCACAGAAAATCCTGAATGTAAAGATTCCATACCAAAACCTAGTCCTGTTTATGTTATAGTTTTAGGCATAAACATAAACTAAACAGCAGTATCAGTCTGTGATATGGGAAATATGCGATACAGCTGAGCACCATGCCGTATGTCAGTCCTGCGTTTTTTCAACTACTTAATTATGAATTGTAAATTGCTTGAATGCTGTATCATTGACACAGGTTGTTAACATAACTCCAGAAAATAAGAAGAAAAAGGGTGAAAAGGGCAGAGGACAGCAAGGGAAAGGAACCAAGTTAAACTCTCCCAAGCCCTCTCCCCCAGCTCAGGAGTCCTGACAGAACTGCACTGGCTCTCAGCCCACAAGCAGCACCCGAGGGCTGCCAGGTCCCCTCTCACCCCCCCACCCCCAGCATCCCGGCACAGCCAAACCCACCAGACCCCGAGGGTGGCTTGGGGCGATCATGCCCCAGATTTGCACTGCTGCCTCCTTAGGGTTTTTCCCTTTCCTATTTGCATCAGCTTTTCCTGGGCAGACTGCAAGCCACCCAGCACCAACGGCACTGCAGGAACTCAGCCAGCAGCCAATGAGGGATGATAATATCCCGACAGCATTCCCAGGGAAACACTTCATGGGCTGGAATGAGAGTAATTCAAAAGGACACTGGTCACAAGCCTGCAGCACATACAGAGGCTTTTCCAAAATGTGTCAGTTTATCTAGCTCAGACAGCCTTAGCTAGTAAGCCAGATGGCCTAGATAACTAACTGGCCATACTAAAAACACAGCAGACATGCAAACTGTGCAGGATGCAACTTCAAAAAAAGCAGGAATTGTGCTAGTTGGTGCAACCCCAGTGCATGACAATTTTTTTGGCACTTTTTCCTACCCAGTTCCTTTTTGCAGTTTCAGCCCTCCACCCACTATCCCACTTTGGGGACACAAACCACAGGCGTTCTCTTTCCTTCAGCAGTGACCTGCTGCATACTCAAAGGCATCTCTCTCTCCTTCAGTTTTCCTCTTCTCTAGACTAACCAGTCCCAGATCTTTGGGGTTCTTTTTCCCGACAGAACTGAAAATCACCTCTTATTTTTGGTTTTGCTCACAATTCTTTTCAAACTGTCAGCATTTTTCTGGAAGCACGCTGCTGTTTTGAACAGAGTATAAAAGCTGAGTGCCGCATCAGTACAGAGTGTTAGGAAATGATAACATTATACGTGTATATATAAATACATATATATGAAAAACAGTATCATATGCATATTGTTCTGAGGAAAACTGTAACATGGTATAATTCACATTCAGGTTTTACAAATTAGCTCAGAACTTTCTTCAGAGAAGAACTGACAATGTGAGTCGGTAACACACAACTTCTTCACCTGTTTTCTGCTGCACAAGTCCTACTCAGGTCCGTCTGGTACCTATCAACAGTGTAATAGATGCATAAACCAACCTGATTAAAGAAGAATTAAGTTTTTAATAATTCTTCAAGCCTTAGCTTTTAAGCATTTCATGGATTCTTGTGTCGTACTATCTAGACACAATACACCAAACTCAGAAGGAACAGCAGTCTCTTTGCTGGACTCCTGCCTTCTTGGGGGGGAACGGATAACGGAAGGGCCTGGGAAGGGTTAACACTACCCACAGTTTCTCCTCTCAAGGCTGTGTTAAATTATTTCAGAGTACTTTGTTATCCAGCATTGTGTGTTTACAAACTCTGCAACTGTCTTCAGACCTCCATTACACTGCAGTTTGTTGAAAACACAGCACACAGGAAAAACCCACCGAAAGCCACAGAGGCAGGGGAATCCTGTTGCTGTTGGGAGATTTTGCTTTATCAGATTCCCATTATTGCATTTGTTCATTCCATTTGGAGGGGACATGGGGTCCCCTGTGACTCACAGCACTTTGAAATGGCTCACCCCACTAAAGCCCAGGAGCATTTCCCAGCTCCACCATCCCAACCTGTGCAACTCCACGGCAGGAGGATCCTGTAACCACTATGGTTATTACTAATGCTTGCGGCGGATTCAGTGCAAGATGCCAACACACCTATGTGGCATAGGCTGGGTCTAGGAAGTCTTCCTCCTGTAATTAGCTACCCAAAGATCCATTAGTTGGATGTCATTGTTTTGGAGTCAGGGATTGGGAGTCTGTGTGGGCATGAGCAAAATCATAATGAAGCTGCTTTGCAACGCTAATTGACCATTGCTTTTCTGGCCTGAAACAATCAGTTAGACGTTTAGTAGTTTTCAAGGAGAGAAGGTACTGTAACACCAGTGTTCACATTCACACCTCACGGTATGAGGTATATGATACGGAGCATGCTATGGCTGGGAGTTTTCGCTCACAGCAAGTGAGATCCCAACTTATGATCACAGAAGTCCATACTCCTTCAGAGGAAACCTCATGTACACGAGGGCTGCTGCTACCTGGAGGTCAGTTTCAGCAGAAAATAACTTGAGTTTCTGGCAACCTGATTTGCACTTGCTGTTTGGCCCATCTGCAGGAGATGAGGTAACTTCGCAGATGCTGGTTTTGCCACATCCCTGTCAAGTGCAGCCTCTGCAAAAACAGAAGTAGCAGCCACCCCCCGCCAAAGGGCACCCTCTTCTTCTGGCCTCTTTGACCCCAGCATCTTCCTGAGGAGTATTTCACACACCCCTTACTGCAAAGGGCACTGCCGCTGGACCAACGCTCCTGGAGTTAGTTTATGGCTGGCGGAGCATGCGGAGGGCACGGCAGAGCAATCCAGCGCCCGCTCTTTCCCGGGGGAAACCGGTTCCCTCGATAGTGGTGATGATAGGGATGATGGTGGTGCTGATGATTAGCCCTTCCCCGCCGGCCGCCACCGTGCTCGTGCGGGGGCAGCTCTTCGCCGCAGTCCGGCCCCAGACAAGGAGCTGAAGCGCCCCCCGCCCGGAGCCCGGCGGGGGCACCCACCACCCCCTGTCCGGCTCGGCCCCGCCGCCGCCCCCCTCCCCCAGCAGGGTGGGCTCAGCCCCGGCCCGCGGCCACGGTACCCCTCCCGCACCCCCGGCTGCCCGCACCCCTGTTATCCCCCGGGGCGCCCCCTCCCCGCACGGCCCGCGGTGCCAGGCGCCTCACCGAAAGGCCAGCAGCCGCTCCGCCGCCAGGGCTGCCGCTATCCCGACGAGAGCCACCGCCAGCAGCTTCCCCATCGCCGCTCCCCGCGCTGCCCGCTCCCGGCTCCCGGCTCCGCCGCGGCCCGCCCCGCCGCGCCGCCCCGGCCCGCCCCCGGGCCCCGCACGGCGCACACGGCCGGCGGCACGGCCCCCGCCCCCGAGCGGAGCCGCCCGCGCCGACGGCGGCAGCGCGTTACCCGGGCAGGCACGGCCCCGCCGGGCCCCGCCGCCGAGCTGCGCGCCCGGGCTCCGGGGGCTGGAGCAGGCAGCGGCGGTGCCACGCCGCAAGCTCCGCGGTGCAGCACCGTGGCAAAGGCCAGCGGACCGAGTTCCAGATTCTGTCATTAAAAAAACCAAAACCAAGTTATCTAAAACCGCGTGTGTTGTTAGACAAAGATTGCCTGATGCAGGATGTAGAGGTACTCGGGGTACACCCCTATACTGAGACATACATGCTAATATGTGTGCACTAACACCAAAGTTTCCCTCCCCAGATTTTGCTGGAGAAGCCCTGGTTTCTATGTGACCGTTCTCAGATGCTTCCATGGTTTCTAACACACCAACAACCCTTGTGCCTTTGCTGCTGCATGGCTCTCTGTCCCCTGCCTCCACTGCGATGGCGCACCGAAGGCTCCCACTAGCACACCGTCCCTCAAACATCGGCGGGCCGCCCCCAGGCTTATCTCTAGCAAGCCCAGTTTTATCCCTTTCCCCCTTCAAATCTAGTTTAAGGCTCTTTCAGTGAGCCCTGCTACCTCCAGCGCAAAGATCCTTTTCCCCCCTGAGACAGCCGTGCCCTGCCTGCTGCTGGAGGGCCCCATGTCCTATAGACTGACCCGTGATCAAAAAACCTGAAATTCTGCCGGCTTATGCAAGAGCGATTTCTCATCTCAACTTGCTGCAGCACCGCTTTGCTGGCATGGTATTTTTAATTTATTTTATTTACACCACAGTTTAATTTGCAAGAGCACATACTGCTTGGTGTCTGGGTCTCAGTTTTGGACCAAGGTGGGTGTAATTCCTCTGATAAAATGTAAATGTCTACAGGGGAGATGGAGACATCAGAGCTGGTGGTAAGACTGCAAGAGTGGCCACACTGTGTCAGACCAAGGGTTCATCTAGCTCAACGGCCAACAGAGGTGGTAGGCAGGGGCTTAGGCAAGAGTAAGGAAATGGGAGGCAAGTTGGATAAATCCCCCAAGCTTCTTTCCCAGCTGCTAGTTATTTTCAGCTCAGTATCATGAGCTTTACCTATTTAGTAACTCTTAGCAGATGTATCTTTTAAGTACTTTCCCGTCTTCCCTTGAAGTGAGTTGTGCTTTTACCATATTTTTCACTGATGTCAGGCCACCCAGGCACCCTGTACAGTCAGGGCAGGAGAAGTTACTTTGAGGTAGCAATTCATATGAAAGGTGCCTAAAACAGAAATCTTCCCTAAGAAGTAGCAATTTCTCTGCATTCGCTGGAAAGGAGCCTGCAATGACTAATTCAAGTGAAGAAATCTGCCCTGCAGATGTCTGAAGGTAGAGGTAGTGAATCTCCCTTGAAGTCTCTGCTCGCCAAGTCACCCTCGACTGAAGAAAGAGCCTGGCTTTCTCAGCAGCTTGCCTCCTCAACACGATCCCAGCCAGCCTGGGGTCTGCCCGTTGGCACTGTCAGCGTCTGCTGCCGCTTTGTCCCCCATCACCCCACCGGCTGGCCAAGTGGCTGCAGCAATGTCAGAAAACACAGGGCTGCTCTTCAGTCTATCACAAATTCCCCTGAGCTCTTTGCCTTTGGGGCACTCGGAGAAAGCTGGGAGTGATGTCCTGCCACACCGTGTAATGAGTAGAAGCAGGTGTGAGTTGTGAGCATGTAATTGGCTGTAGAGGGGTATGTACCAAGCCTGGGAGAGGAGGAAGTGAGCAGGACGGGGAGACAGGATAAGTCTTATTCTAGTGTAGTCACTGAGACAAGGAAAGAAAAGAAGCTCTCTGTAAACAAGTCCAAGGGTGTATTTATTCCCCTATAGGAAGCATGGGTGAAGTAGGACACTTGTTTAGCCTCCTTCCTTCTCCCTCTCTCCTGGCTCATAATAGAGGGAGGTGGGACAACTTGCTGAGAGAATATAAAAGGTAGTATTTAAGTGACTGAAGGTAATTTTTCTGCTAAAAGCTTTTGAAGCCTAAAATCTTTCACTTGTGAAAGATAGGCCCTTTGCATGTGCTCCTCTATCACATATCATCATCTTTTTTAAGAGATAAGATACAGAAGCATGCACACACAGGTTTGGATTTCACAGCAAACTATTTCAAAATGCGTTATGCTTGAGTCATTAAGGAAACACGTTTCACCAAACTTTCAAAGAGCCAAAGCTCTCTTTTTATCCAGACTTTGCTCTCTTTTATACTGACGTCAATCTGAAGTAAATTTAGCAATATCTGCATTGCCAAAGTATTTACAATGAATTTACACTAAAGATTAAGGGTCAAAACATTATTCTAGAGCACTTCTGTGGGGCTGATCTGACTAAATAGCAAAACCTACAATGCAGACATGAGAGTATCAACTAGAACCTTCAGACTATGGAGAGTATTGAGGGACCCAGACTGTGGAGGGCATTGAGGGCAAACCTGATCGACAGCTCGTGAGGAGTCAGACAGTGCTCAGTGACCCAGAGCTGCTTCACAAACACTGAGTCAAAATCAGAAGAGGACACGTGGACATGAAGATGAGGCAGGCACGGGGAAGCAACTAGAGACCAACCTCAATGTTGCTGTAGTTTCACTGTAGAAACAAGCAGAAGATGTCAACGCAGTGTGGAAAGTTTCAAAGAGGTTCTAATGAGATCTTAAACCAAACTCATCAGTTTTTCAGAATGCAGATCTTAGGATTAATTAACCCAATTAGGACAGGGTTAATGAAAAGGGCACATCCACCAAATTGCTGCAGACATGCAGGTGCTGCACCAGCTTCAGGTGGAAATAAAAACTGGTGGGCAAGAAAGCTGCTCACCACAAAACCAGGCAGAAATCACAGGTAGTCTGCGGTTTGCATGCTGGAAGATCAGCGAAAAAGCTTCAAAAGCTGCCAATCATAGAAATTACAAGATTCTTTGCAAAGGCTGTGGCCTAAAACCACTTTAACCCTGGTAGCTGATCAAAGGGAAATTGAAGATGGCTTGCTCAAAGTCCTCAGCAGTTTCTTAAACCTTGTGTTCTTCAGCTCTGCTAGAGTTAAAACCCACTTCTCAGCTCCCCATTCAAAAGCAGGGAGCAGAGATTCCTACAGCTGCTTCGCATAGGGCAAGGCAAAGTCCCTGCTCGCACCCTACCACTATACACAAATACAGTGTCACTAACTAGTTAGAAAACTGGAGTTCACCACAATTATCTAATAAAGAGATGGCACCTCAAGGGGTTAAGAGTACGGATGCATAGCACCTTTTACAAAGAAAAGGGTAAACACATTCCTGCAGTGACACCAAGGTACATTGATTTTCTCACCTGCTGAGAAAAATCTGTGTCAAAATTACATCAATGGATTTGTTGGTGAGGGTTTTGAGAAGTCTCTTGCAGAAAGAATCTGGCTTTCAGCCTTGTCCTACTTCAAAGCAAGCAAAGGTCTCTGCCTGGCTTTTGTGGAGCTAGCTAAAGACTCTAGCACTGTCAGCCACAAGCAGCCCAGAGGCATCGGCATAAATTTGGATGTCCAAGTAAGTTTGTGAGCATATTTTGGTTATTTCATGACGGTGTGAGGTAATGCAAAGGTTCTCAGTGATGGCAAGATGTCAGAACATGTCACTGTCAAAAACAGCCCCAAGCAAGGTTATGTCCTCGTCCAGCTCTCGCTTACTGTGTTTTGTGCAGCAGTGCTTCTTGCTGCGTTGGGAAGCACCAGTGAAGGGAGCTACTTTAATTATTTTATAGGTGGCAGAACTGCTAAACTGGAGAGATGCCAGGCTAAATTGAAGGTCAGAGAGGTCCTCCCAGGCAATCTGCCCTTTGCTACTGACAGTGTGCTGGATGTGCAGAATATTACTGATGGCTTTGATTGTGCTGCCACAGCTCAGCCCTGTCACATGCATAAATACTGCCGTCTTTTTCCAGGCAGAAGCATGCTGATCCAATAGCGGGCCTTGGCAATACAGTGCTTAAGTCTTGCAGGTGAAATTCTGCTGTCTTGGCAGCAAGGTCCCCAAACGTCATGACCAATAATAGTTGTTCAAAGGAGAGTGAGAGCCTTGTGGCTTTTGAAAGATTAAAGCTGCGTATGAAGGAGATTCCTGACTTCAAACACAAACAGAACAGCACCACGTTCCTGTCAGCATCACTCTTCTGTACAGTGGGGCTCTCAGGCAATACACAACTGCTCCGAGTCTCAGCCCAGTCTATGCACACTACTTTCATGCCCTTGCAGATAAAAAAAAAGTCAGGACAACATCCTGAAAGCTGAGATCTGAACCGCTGTCAAATATTAACCACTGCCAAAGATGCCTGCGAGCTTGGCTACACTGGTGTGAGCATTGGTGCCTGTATCAGGCAAAGCGTTGCACACAGTTGGGTGGAAGGTGAGGTACAGTCCAGCACAGCCTTACAAGCAGGCACCCAGCACTGATCTTCAATTGTGGCATAAGTTTCCCAACACAAGAGGCTCCCCGCTGGCTGCTGTGGTAGGGATGATATACTGATGCCATTGCAGCCTCTCACCAAATTGGAACAACCCAATGACACAAAAAAGGACTAAGAGGGAAATGCCTAATTAAGCATTACTCAGTGCTACCCCTATTTATTTATTAATTGCAAGTATCAGGGAAATTTCTCAGAAAAAAAACCAACACAAGCTGAATCGTCAGTATAAAATAAGAGTTAGAAATTCAACGGCTTTCAAAACACTTTAAGGGAGGAAATAGCCTCGACTTACAAATGCAGTGACAAACGAGAAAAGCTATTATACACACTACACTATGATGTTTTGTGCTATAGCAAAATACAAGTGTGATTAAAAGTTTTAATATACAAAGTTTATTCATAAAATGTGGGCTTCTTAAATTGTAATGGCACCATGAAACACAAAGAAGACAAGAGGAAATTGAAGAACAGAATGAACACAGAAGTGCACATTTCTTCGTGAACTGTTTCTTACACTTGGTTTCTCACTTTCTGGACTATCCCACATGTACACCCCAGCCTTCTTTCAGATTTTCATCAGTGTAAATCCAACACCACCAAGATTACTTTACCCTTATCACACAGCTCCAAGTCTGGTACTGGTGTTACTGGAGTTGCTTCAAATACAGGAGTGCAGATATTGGCTGTGGAGGCTCTTAAATGACACAAAGATAAGGAGACCTTCAAAACAGACTGTTCTAGTGGAGTAATCATCAATTCTAATGCTGTGGAAAGGACTCCATACTTCTTCATTGGAGAGATGGTGGCCACAGCCTAAAACTGTGTAAGTGGATTGGCACCATACGCAATGTGTGGCTAGAATATTTTGGGTTTCGGACAACCAGGAGCAGCAGAGAGACAGAAATTAACATCCTCATCTCCAGGTGAGATGATATCAGGGTTTCAGTAGTTCTCTTTGGCCTGATCACCCTGTGTTCACTGAGCGACAGAGCCACACTCTTACCATGTAGGTTGTTTCGTGTTCAGCTGTAGTCACGTAGGAAGCAGCAAGAGATATTGTGAGGGGGCTCAGGGAGGTCGAACTGAGGTCTCTCTCCCTTACCAACTAGGGAGCTGCAGATGCAGAGAGAAGTCACAGCTGCTGTGCTGGGGAAATCATATATACAGATAAAACCACACACATCCACACCATTCATTTTATTACTTGTGTACAGATGTTTACAAATCTGAGAGCAGCCATTTCTTTTAGCATGGGAAGTATCCCTAGCAGGAGAAGTAGTCTGGAGGCCAAGACAGCAGAGTCAGTGCATGAGAAGTAGTAGAATCCACTTCACTCACATTTTTTGGCAACTTTGAGACACTGCAGTCTTAAAAGATAGTTGGCAGTTAGACTGGGTTATCACAAACCCAGCCCACAAGCCTGCCTAAGCACAAGCAGGAGGAATGACATATCTTTATCATTGTTTTCACTGGGAAGAACTTTACACGGCTATTGTTTGATTGTTTTGTCTGTTTCTGGATTTGTTTTCCAAATTTTCAAACCCTTCTGGTGAAACTGGTGTGAAAAGTAAATAATCTTTCATAAAGATACAATTTCAAAAACGCTCTTACCTAAGCCTTTGGGTATATAGGGGGGGACAGACAACTAAATAATATAGAGTATGCACCTAAGATCTGATACCTACACAGAGTACGATTCCCAACTCTCCACTGGAATTAAGATGAAAAATTGTAAAATATTTTAGCTAAAATTTACTTAAGCTCTAAAAGCAAACTGAAAACAATACTATCCCTATAGAAGGGACTGTATAAGTTATACTTGCAGTAAGTCTGAAAAAGCCAAGAGATTCCTGAAGTTATACAGCTAAATAGATAGTTTACCTGTTTGCAGTTCTGTTCTTAACATTTAAAAATACTTTCATTCGGGTACAACAGTACATGGGTATGTATGGATGAACACTGTTATAACAGTATGTAACCATATAAAAGTATAATTTCACGTGGATTCATAAGCTATTTTACTTTTCTTTTAAGCATAAACGCTGAAGAGGTATTTTGAAAAAGACTCTAGGACCTAATCCAACACTTGCTGAAATCACTGAGAGTTGCTACATCATAGCCTCTCCTCTGCAAACGTGTGCCAAAGAGCTAGGAATGTGGCCTCGGGGCAGCCAGAGCCCTCGCAGTGTCCAAAAACACCCACCCTTTCTGCACTCTGCTCTTGTGGAGGAGACAGCATGTGAGTGGCAGATAGAGAAGGTACCCATGGGACGCTGTAGAGTACTGCCAGATGTAGACATCCACGTTGCTCTCAACTTAATTCAGCTCAAAAGCAGGCTGTACACAAATCCCATTAGGCTGTGATGGGCCTTCTAGAAAAGAAGCTAGACTTTGTCTTTTCTGCCTAATATCATCACGAAGAGGAGCTCAAAGGTGCACAGAGTGGAGTGTTGGACACCTGACACCCAGAAACACTGATATTTCTCTTTGTCTCCTTGGAGTACCCCGAGTGGCAGGTCCCAGCAGCCCTCCAGCAGGAACACAGCTTGAGCTATGTGGTACCAAAACTATTAGAATTTGGCTGAAAGCAGGTTTTTTGGAGACGTTGCATGTTTTTTTTTTTTCTGTGGTTCATCTTTTGTTCTAACATGAGTTTAAATCTGAGCTCCAAAAGCAAAAGGCAGATTTCTATTTTAGAATAGGAAAGCACAATGATTATATTTTAAACCTTTGATTAGCTTCTTTGAGGGAAGCTTAAACTTTCTGATCACAATATGGAAGTATGTACAGTGCAAAACCTGTTGTATCCTGAATTTTGACCACATTAGTTTGACATAAATATCAGCACAATGAACAAGAAATTGGTGAATTTACCTTCAACTTTTAGAAATCTTGCATACAGTGATCAGAAGGCTGTAGAGTACTCCAGTATCACCTGATAAAATGTTCTTGTTACGTGCTACTAAGGTCTTCTCCCAATATGTACATTCCAATTCTTTTAATTCTGCTATCCATATAAGTGGGTTTGGTATTTTTGTCATATTAGTAGCTTCAAAAGTTGTTGATTTAATGTTTTCTTATAACCTGGCGTCACGGGTTTGTAATTCAATAAAATTGCACGTGGTTGAAACTTTCAACACTCTTCCTCAAGGCCTGGGTGGTGCTTCAAGGGTTGTGCAATGTGTCTTCACTGACACAACTAAGTGCTTTACAAAGCTCAAAAGAGAATATGGACAGATGAGCCCACTGGCAGTGGGCTGGCCTGGGGACTTCTCTGCACAAGGCGATCAGATGCAACCATGGGCACTTCAGCTGTCCCAGCCAGAGCACAGAAAAGGAGACCTATCACCCCTGGTGGCATCTGGGGTTGGAGACACACAACCGGCTCTTGCTTGCTGCTTCCTTGAAGTTTTGTGTTGAGAGTCCAGTTTTGCTCTGAGTCCTAAAGCCCTTTAAAGTCCCATGTGTTTTATGGAGATGGTTCAGGATTTGCCTCAGGAAAAGCACACTGCGTTCCTACCAATCTCCTTCCCCTAGGAGTAAACCAGGCACTTCTAGGTGCAGGTGCCACCAGACTGCCACCACGGTACCACATATGTCCCTCAGGATGCTGGTCTCAGGTAGGCTTTGGGTGCTGGGAGGGAAGGGTTTGGGCAGGGGGTTCACTGCTCTGTGTCAGAAGCCGCCTTCGATCCCTTGTCTGCCCCAGGGATCACCTGCACTCAGCCCCATAGGTGTCAACGGCCAGACTGGGGCAAAACCACACAGCTGGCCCCTCCATCCCAGTCGAGCTTTTGCTCATTGAACCACCCTGCTGTGGTTACAAACCAGCACTCACAGAACGCACATTATCACAGAAACCTTCCTCAAAATATTTCCTCTGGAATTCATTAGATTGCAAGCACTTTGTCTATTTACCTCCACTTTTTGCAGTACCAACTTTCTCAGAGTTTTTAACGTATGAATAATGAACAGTTGCAAGAAAATAATTCATAATTTTGTAATTAGGGTTTGGGGAAATTTGCCACTTACTGGGTCATTTTAAATAAAATAAAAAATGAATGTCCTTAGAAGGAAAGGCAAGAAATCTTTTTTCAAAAAGGAATTACCTGATTTCTTTTGCAGACATCTCCTCCGGGAATTAGGCATATTTGTATGATGACTAGTTCTTTCAGTACACTTTCCATTGACTCCATAACAACAAGTTATGGATTAAGAAAAAAATGTAATCTGCTGAGCAGCACAATAGGTTTTGTATCACGAGTTTGATTTGAGTGTTACATAAGTAATAAATGTAAGTAATAAAAGAAAAAAATAATGTTCTATTTCTTCATACTATTAGAAAGTAGTTTCTAATATCACTTATCTTATTTACTAATTAACTTTTATTTCTGCATAATTTTACTAAACATGTTCTAAAAATCAACTGGTTAAACTAAATACTGCCTCTGACAAACATATGTAAGTTACTTTTAAAAGGAGCATCCTACAGAGGGTTATAAGTAACCCAGATTATATTTGGCTTACTTTATATTTAATGGAGGAAAATAAATGTTTCTAGAGTATGCCTAATCTGTTTTTTACTTCCATCTTTGGACAACTAAAATTGGACCCCACAAGTGTCTCCACAGACTTTCCCAGGAGACAATGTGACAAACTCAAGAGCCAGATGTCTGTGCTGTAGATATTGATGTTTGGAAAAAGGAGAAAAAAAATGTTTTCTTGTCTGATCTGAGCATTGTTGTGCTGCAAGAGTCACATAACCTTCCAAACTATCTCACTCTGGCTTGTGTCTGTCTTTGCATGGTCTTTTTATACTTCTCTATGTCTACCAGGGAAACAAAAGTCTGGTTTTGAGAAAGGTGACGGCAAAAATGAGTAAAAACATCTCCCCTGTCTATTCACCCTTGTTTCAGCAAAGTTCTTGTGCCTCTCCCCATGCAAACATCTTCCACCTGCCTCGGGAGGAGAGGATGCAATGGTGTGCAGGCTTTCTGGCCTGTTCTTCTCTTGGAGAAGATACAGCTTTCAAGCTGGAATAAAAGGACTACCTTAAGTTACCTTTTCTCAGAAGGATGTACATTATTGACAAGATTTGGCCTGCAAGAGGAGTGGTGAGTGGGTTGATTTTTTAAAGGTTTGGTTATAAAGAAGCTTCTTCAAATATCAAGGCTTTCCTCCAAGTGCTTTTCTGTTTTAGATGCAATTCACCATATCTTCGCTATGACAATTGTATTGATACTAAAAGGTACCAGACTCCCAAGGGTTTTGATACTTCGGGACTCCTTATATTAGGTCTGGGTGACTTGTTGATGCCAAAGAAAGTGCACAGTGTGCAGCATTGTATTTTCCTGTTTCTTACATAATTATTTAAAAGGAAGAGCCCAAGTCATGATCTTTATTTTAAACTCAGTCAGAACGATTAGTGACTTAATTAAGAATATGGTTGGGAAAGGACAGACTATGAAAAGAATAAAAATGAGTTAAATGAGGACTTGGCCCAGAGAATGCAGGAGAAAAAATAAAACAAAGTAAAAATAAAGCCTACATCCAATTCCTAGACAAAGCTACTTGATAAAGTTGTGATCGGTCACTATGGCAACAGATTTTTAAATGGAAATACAATGCTTTTAATGCTGCAAGCACTTTTTTTATACAGATCTAGTAAATGAACTCACCTTATTAAAGTGAACATAATTTTACAATAGGTATTCTATATAATGTTAGAAACAGAGAGAATAAAAATATAAATAGTTGTAAGATGTTGATGTTTTTACTGTATTACTGGTTCGGTTGTTCAGAGGCTCAGGAGGTAAATGGTAACATTAGCTATTTTCTTTCCTCAGGGAATCTTTTAATAACTGGTGTAAATCAAGGCAACTCTAAGTTTAAATGAGAAATATTTGCTTTTGTTTTCTTGGCTTTCATACTAACAGAGTTGGGATGGTGAATCAACATATTAAGCTCTATTCTGTGATGTAAGAATTTGTCCATACAGGTTCCACTCTGATGGAGGCGATTCACTTCTCACCCCTTTTGCTCTGCACCCCTCACAAAAGCATCGAGGCCAAGCCAGCCTTGCATCATTCATGCAAATTTTGGATGTCTGTCAATAAGAGCTGACGTTTCTGCAGCTGGAGCAAGACTTATCCGGTACCATACCAATGAAACCAACATCCAATACGCACATTCTGATTTGACTAACATAGCTATATTGTCACTTCCGCACCTAAGAACTTGGTCTATCATGTTCAGGGAAGGTAGATGGCAATACTCTGAAGGAGCAAGCTTAACAGCTTATGTTGCTTAGATATGTAACAAACAGCTGCTGTGTATCAGTGGCTGATTTATCAGGAACGGGTGGGAAGCACAGGCAACAGTGGAGATTGAAAACATTCATCAAAACCACTGGCACAACCATGCGGGCTCAGGATGATTACAGAGGCATCACAGACCTGCACTGTCCCTGCCTGCCTCACCACCATGCCCAGCCGTGTTAGTGGTATGCTGCTTATTTTGTGGTATCTCCTCTTCCCTCTCCACATGTTCCACCCTTTTGGCAGATTCTTCCATATGCTTTATCGTGGCATTGCTTGAAATTCAGCCTTTCAGAGCAGGCACGGTTTATTCCTAGGCCAGCAAACAGCTGGCTGCTTGGTGGCTGTTCAAAGAATACCGCTACAGCTTCTGCTGAATGTGCTCATATTCCTTCATACGTCAGTATTTTGATCCCAAAAGACTGGCATTTTAGAGCAGTTGCAAAACCGGAGATCCTTTCACACTTTTGGCAGTTTGCCTACTCTAAAACCCCTGACATTTTACTTGATACATATTTAATCCCTAGGAAATAATTGAGTATGTAGGAGCCGTCTCACATACACCATCTCAGCCCTGCACAGATTTCAGTTTGGGAGGCAAGGCAGAAGTTGCTGGGAAGAGCCCGATGGGCATGTTTCATCTTTGGCCAGCCTCTGTGGGAGCGCAGCCCCCGCCAGCCCTGCCGGGGAGCACAGCCAAGCACGGGCATGGAAGGGGGTAGGAGAGACACAGCCGCCTGCGGGGCTCTTTCTATGGGCAATGAATTATTTTTGTCTCGCTGCTGTGAAGGAACACTTGTCTTTAAAGAACTGCTTTCCACAGGCTTCATTTAAGCATCTAGTCCATGCCTCACTTCATCAGGAGGAAAGAAGTGGAAGGGACTCACATTTAAGTTTGGCTGCAAAATCCCAGTTTCAAATGCTGCCGGATACTATGACATCAAGCTGCAAAAAACACAAGGAGAATTTTCCAGTAAGCATAGGTAGGCAAGGTTTGGTTTTTTTCCACACCCTGAAAATACTGTCCACCTGATTTTTATTTCTGTCTGTGTAGGTGCATCCTGTTCACAACACCCATGCTCTTTGGATCAAAGAGAGCCTACAAGCCTTGCGTCTCTGTAAATATGGTATTTATTTTAACTGGTTTGCAGAATAAGTGTATTTTGTGCATAATGTTTATAGGATGACAATAATAACTATCTTAGTAGTAATTTTTGAGGGATCGTTCCTCATTTTAAAACATCCTCAATTCAACAGCTAACACCCTGATATCAACAGGTAATCTAGCCTGGAGCTTCTGGACCTCCTAATATACACACTGATAGCAGGAGTTAGAACAGCCTGCAGGAATGAAGGAAACATCCCTGGGGCTGAAGATGGAAATAGCAGGCATAAAAGCCAAAACAAAACCCGTGGAAGGATGGGTGAAGGTTTTGCCATGAAGTTCCATGAGAGTTTGCACCAACCTTTTGTTTTGTAACAAACCCCTTAGGGTTTAAGCACTTTACTTGACCAGTATTTCTAAATAAAGAATACTGACACCAAAAGCAGAAGGCACCGACTCTCACAGACACATAGGTACCCAGTTCCTAGGAATTTGACTTCCAGTGACTTAGGGATTTATGTCTAAATGCCTTTGAGGCCCTGGGACCTTTTTTCCCTAGCAAATGAGAACAAAAGTGAGATAACACAGCAAAGAACAAGAGCAGGATTCCAAACTAATAATACTGAGAAGGTTTCAAGTTAACCAGCCACAGGGGTGAATTTACAGAGAGGACTTTTCTTAAAATATTATTTACAGCTGAGCACCTGGAGAAAATAGTTTGCACCTGGCCCAGCTAAAGAGCTTTTTTCCTAACAAGAAATAAAGGAAGAAGCATGGGGAAGATTTACGTAATCTTCACACTCAGAGTTAGCATCCTGGAAGAAGAAAATTAGATAAAATATAGTGGTGGGTAAAACAGGCAGAAGGATGTACAGCAGTGAAAAAACCAGTCAATATTAATGTTAGCAAAAAGATGTGTGATACGAATAAGTAAGAGGACTGTGCTTAATCCAGCTTGGGAACAGAGAGCTGTCAAGAAGAAACAAGGGATACACTTAGCAACACAAGGAATATACAGGGCAATATTGCCCCCAGAGCGGGCAGCGGCGTGGCAGACAGCCTGATGCTGCAGATGCAGTAAGTGCCACAGCAAAGCGAGGGGATGGTGATAACTACTGCAACAGGATTTTTGCAAGCATGCGCTGTTCAGAAGAGATGAAAGTGTGGGATTAACTCAAGGATCTGGTTTTTGCTTCAGGCCCACAGATCTGATGTTCAGTATATTTGCCTCCTTAAGCCACGTAAGGCTTCAGAGCAGGACACGCTGCTTCACACGGAGCCTGTGTTACTATCGCTGAAGCAAGCCGCCGAGGGAGGGGAAGGGCAGATCGAACCCTCGCTAGCCAGGCGTGCCGATACACTGCTGCAGGGCTCCGAGCTGGGGGCTGCAGGCAGTGTTTCAAGCCCCCCTCTGTAAGCTGCAGCGAAGTGACCCTGCATCTATTATTGCTCTCCGTACCCACTCCCAGCGGCGCTGCCTTCGGGACAGGGTTGCTGCAGAATAGGCTGGCTGGCGGGGAGCTGCCAGGCTTTTCTGTATTGCAGCTAGGAACAGCTCCCCTGCCCCAGCTGCATCACCACCATTCTTCTGGAGCATTTCTCCTTTTGCTGGCTTTCTGTCTGACCCAGCATAGAGTTGTGGATGGTGGGTTTCACCTCCAAAATTCTGCTCAAGCTGTTCCCAGCACTGCTCTGAGTTATATAGGTACCAATAGATTTTTGCTCTGCATGAGCAAGTGCCAATGGAGGGGCCTCAGCTCCTCAGGAGACGTACTCTGCACAGCCTGCCAGTACATCTTTTCTCATTTTCCCTTCAAGACTGTCTTTGTCTTCTGTGAGCAGTCACAAGACTGATTTTCATACATACTCCCGTGCCAACAATCATTCTCTCATAACAGCATCCCGATGGCATTCATGCACTTACCTCCAGGCAGCTTTCCCTGGCTCAGCGCTGCTGCTGGGTGCCCAGCCTGTGAAGGACGCAGCCCTCTGAAATCACTGGAAATACTTCCCTGACTTCAGTGGGCTTTGGAAGGAGCCTGCGACAGCCCTGATGGAGAGGGTCCTCAGCAGCCCCTCGGAAGCCCGTGACAACAGTCCCATTGCCTGAAGCGCAAAGCAGCGTGCACCCCACGAGCGCTCTGTGCTCCTCTCTTGCTTGCCATGCCCCTTCACACCTGGTTCTTCTGACCTGCTGTAACCACCTATAAGGGGAAGGTCCAGCCTGTCCCCAAGAGGTTCAGGTGTTTGTGTGCCTCCAGTTTGTCCTCCAACAGGAGGCTATCGTATGGCACTGTGGGAAGCCGAAGGAAAGCCTGGGGGCAGGAGCTGTCTCCCCAGTAAAAATGTGCCTTTGTGCTGGCTGTGTAATTTAGACAACTGATCCTAAACATGGACCAGGTTTTCTGTGGATATGGTGTGTGAGTGCACAGTGCCCATCACAGTGGCCTCAAGTCTAACCTATAAATACCATAAATACTAGTACTGTTATTTATATTAAACAGGGGATGAGCTATTGTTTCGCAGTCAGATGTTCAGAATATTTGACAGCCTCGGGGCTTGGATGACATCAGTTTTGACTTTCAAAATCAAACTGCCACCTTGTGGTACGGCGGGGGAGAAGTCTATAGAAATTCCATGGATAGCAAAAATACAGATACATAGTAAAAACCGGTCCCTTTGCCTCACCAATGACCTACAGTATTTCTGTATTCTTAAATATGTCATACTTTAAAAAGTCAGCCTAAATTTTTGTGATTTTTTGTCAATGTAAAACATAAAACCATTTCTTCATTCTTGTAATTGTACTGAAACCACCAGTGCACTCACATGGGTGCAGTTTTCAAGATTAGACCCCAATGCCACTTACAGAGAAACACTAACTGTAAAGGCTATAGGTACCTATAATTGTTTCCTTTCTCTCTTTAAACTCATTAATGTTAAGAAAAATTTCTGTGAGAGTTAGAGCAGGGCCACACAAATTGCTGAAGGTGAGCGAGTTGTAGTGCATCACCTGGTCTGAGGTGCTGTTCCTGTGCATGCTCTTGGACCATGACCGGTGTAAGGTAATTGTAGTCAGGTTTATTTTTCACTGTGGGCTAAGCCATCACTAATTACTTCACCTTGCTTCTCAACCAACAGCAAACACGATGGATCAGCAGATGTGCAGGAATCTGTTACAGCAATGTCCTTGTGCATCTCAACCTTCAAGCAGCAGACCAGCATGGAGATGTACTGGCACAACCCTTTCAGCTAGATTGAACGTCCTTGTGTAACCTAATACTATTTATGAAAGATGACAGATGAAAAGCTAGTCTGTTTCAAATCAAAAAAGTGTAGCTGAGGTGAACAATTGATTGCAGCCACATATCAGTGCTTTGTGCATCCATGACTTTTCAGGAATGTAGTGGGTTTTTAAAAAAGGTGCAGGTAAAAAGAAGCCTATAAGACCTGGAGTTCACATCTTGTCCCTCTGCTCATGCCAGACAAGCATTAATACCTTTTTTTAAGTGAACTGAAGTCACCCACTACTGAAAGCAACAAAGGAAGAAGGCAGTTGTGCCGGAGGAAATGTAAAGGTATAGAAAGCATGATGCTGACCCTTCTCTTAAGTAAGCCTAGAAAGACCCAGATGAGCTGCCTGCAACCTAGAGCACCAGGGCAAGCTATCTTTCTTCCCACTGTGTCTATTACAAAGCGCAGTACCTCCTCAGGGAAGCTTTGTTGTTTTGTGTGTGTGGGGGGGGGGGGGTTGTTTGTTTGTTTTGGGGTGTGTGTGTGTGTTTTGGTTTGGTTTTCCCCAAAGTATTCTTCACCCAAAAGTGCATAGGTAGAAGGAACTCACAAATTTCAGAAGTTTCTATGAACTGCTGTCCTCTAACACCTTCATGCAGTACTGGCTCTAGGAGAGAGCTGGTGAGCACTCCAGTGGATGGGGGTCCTGCAGGCCCTTATGGAGCTGCCTGAGGAGCCTGGCCCCTTTTGAGCACAGAGGCTGCTCCAACTCGCAGTATCACCTGGCTCACATTTTCCCATCAGCTCACTTGGCAGCCAAACTCCTAGGAAGAATAAACCTGAAAGTTTCTTCTTAGTGGCTGCTCTGGTGTTGGCTTTGCTGGGTGATTTAAATCAATGGTGGATAATCTCCTTCTAGCTATGGTCTCATCCAGCAGCCCAAGTGGGTGCAGGTGTGAACCATTTGTACGTAATGCATGGCAGTGGCTCGTGCTAGCCATGTGTGGGTTTGCACCTTCACAAACTGCTGTCAACACAGGGACAGGGCTGGCAAAGACAGCAAGAGAAGGGAGGGAGGGGGAAGTGTTCAGTGTGTGGTGGGGTTGTGAGGGAGAAGGTCTGAATTTAGATGAAGAGTGGGCAGGGGAAGGAGAAGCACCTATGGACCCATGCAGCCTCCTGTGCTTGCACCTGAGTTAATTCACATGTAAGCCCTGTGTGGTATGTGAGATCCTCACCCCGCCCCCCCCCCCCCCAGCATGGCTGTACAGCTCTGCAGCCCCCTCATCCCAGCATTTATCCTGGGATGCACTGCTTCCTGGGAGCACTGCTTGTGGCCTCTGAGCAAACTACGAAAATCCTGCTGTCAGGAGACCAGGCTAGATCAACGCAGTGATCTGCTGGGGGCCTTACAGATCAGGGTACCCGAGACCTGCGTGGTGGGGGGCTCTTGTGAAGGCTGGCTGATGGCTGGAAGAATGAAACCAGGACCAACATGCCCAATGCTCTCCTGGGGAAGAGTGAGCTACCTCCCACAGGAAGAGTGCCTTGGGGGATGTTATTGGGTTCCCACCACACCCCCCCCCCCCCCCCGCCCCGAGATGCTCTAGCTAAAAGGCATCTGCAGGCAGAGCATCACAGTCCTTTGTTTTCAATAGATCAGTTATGGAAACTGTGAAAGAAAATGTTGAGTGCTTCTCCAGCTGAGAAACAGCACCCAGGGCTAGTGTCTTTTAATGTAATTATATGGCAGAACCAGAGGGTAACCGTGTGGTTAATGAAGCTTAATGTGTATAAAGCCCATAGAGATAAATTTTATTTTGGTGTTATTGCTAGCTTGTCTGTCCTTGCTTTCATAAAAAGAGTGTGGTGATATCTAAGAGTGACATTTCAATGCCTGAAATGCCCCTCATATAAATAGAACAAGCAGATCAGCATGACTGAGTGATAAAATTACCTTCTGGTCTTCAGGAACTTCAGCATGCAACCGTGCTATAGGCACCTCAGCGTACACCTCTTCGCAGCACAAACAAATACGTTTGGAAATGGATCTGGAGGAGACATACAAAGAGGGAGAGAATACGAAGGGGAAAATTACTCGAGCTGCAGCTGCAAAGATGGTGAAAAAGGCTTTTTTTGAAGCCCTGAAGTCCAATGACTTTGAAACACTGGAAGAGCTCTTGAGCCAAAAGAAAATAGACGTGGACACGGTGTTTGAAGTGGAAGATGAAAACCTGATTCTGGCATCCTACAAACAAGGTAAACGTGGCAGCATTCACCAGCCAGGAAGTAGATGGGTTTGAATGATTTTCAAGATACTGTGGCCTTTTATCTCCTCTGACGCTGCAGAGGAGGCTGATTCATAGGCAGTAACATCTCAGTAGGTTCATACGGCTGTGGTCACGGCAGTAGGGGAGCTTGGTGGAGGGCAGGCCAGAGACCAGCCTGAGCCTCCATGCTGCTGAGGAACTGCTGCAGCTTCAGGGGTGTCCAGAAAGAAGAGTCTTTTGCCATTTCCTCACAGAGAACTCGGGTGCAAAGCCCAGAATAGACACATGCAGGCTCAGTGTGGTATAAACATTTCTTGCGTGTAACCAGTCACATATACAGGCCATTTAGAAACATCATATACAATGTCTTCCATTTTCAGTTTACGGTAGTAGTAGAGTGAATGCTCCCTAGCTCAGCAGAGCTAAGGAAATCCTGTGGACCTTGGATGCCGCTGGATGGGAGGAGATATATTTTTCAAACTGACAGAAAGTGAGGATGGGCTAGTGTATCAAAACAGAAAAGTCATCTGGAAAAACACAACCAGAAAAGACATCTGTTTTGAAGTGTAGAGAACCAGTTCTCACCCAGACACCGCTTGAGTTTCCCAAAACTTACAATTTAAAGCAACAAACCAAGTTTGCTCCCTGCTAAAATCAGCATACTTCATGACCTACTTGCTAACAGACTCTGTGTGTGTATCTGGAAAACAGTAATGATCAGCCTCTGCCAGAAGTAATCCTACGTGGAGATAAACACCTCCGGTGCCAGCAGCACAGCAAATGCACTTTCTTTTCTGTGGCATAAAGAAGGGACAAAGTCCCACCTCTTCTCCCTCTCTGTGTTTGCTGGTTTAATGATTGGCTCCTGTTCTTCTCATTAGGGTGATGTCCTGATGCAGTCATGACATACTTCCCTTGAGGACAGTGTCTGAACTAAGGCATGCAGTGACGAATGTGTCTTGAAATACCTTTTATTCTGTCCTCAGCAGGTTGAGATGCATTCTGGCTGTGGTTTGAGATTACAGGATTAATGCATAGATTTTTAATTGTAGATCATTTGACTGCAAGAATTAACCTGTCTTTTCTGGAGAAATCTTTTCCTTTCTCCAAAGAGAAGAGAGGTAAATGCACCCTATGGCCTAAGTCACAGCAGTGCATTCACTTTGAAAGGCAGGAGGCACTCTATCAACTCTTCTGCAAATTTTACTTTTATTCTGATTTGGGATAACTGTGATATGAAAGACGGATATCCTTGAGGAGGGAGAGGGGAGAAAAACGAAGCCCCACCATCCCACCATTCAGACAGCCTGAGCTTTGCCATAGCCCTAAGTGATGAAGGGGAAAAGAGATGCCATGGGTGACAGCAGCTTTGCTTCCTCTCTGCCAGTGAGGCTGAGAACTCCCAAGGACACTGACCTCGCATGAGCCATGTCTTTTTCATGTTTCTAACTAAAGAAACAGGCAAGCTGAGCAAGGCCTCCCACAGAGCCCATCTGTTCCCTGCTCAGTGCCTGGTCCCCAGCCCTCTGGGCTCAGTGGTGTCTGCGGGTTTGAGCAGAGGGCATCAAGATGTTCCCTCAGGATGTCTGAGTACAGCTTACCTGCAGCAGCACAGGCAAAGGACATAAACGGTGGTCTCCAGCAGGAAAACTGTGGCTGTATAAAGTGAAAACTTGGCTTTTACGGATCACTTTCCTGCTGTTACGTATCATTTATGGCCCACATCTGGCCATAAATGTGAGGCTCAGCTCCATGTGGGATAAGCTAGCAGTGCTCCACAGCTCACCCGTAACAAGGGGGACACTGCATGTGAATTTGGATAGGGAGGTGATTTAAGAAACTTGCTTTGCTGTATGCATAGACTCTGGGATATAGCTCATCTACTTTGTGCTCAGTTTTCATGTAATGAAAAGGTTGTCTTACCAGAGCTGCCAGTGTAACCTGCATAGTCAGGAGGTTGAGAGAGGGTGGAGAGGCTGCAGAGGAGCCTGCGCCCCGCTTGGGCACTCAGGTGCCTCAGGGGTGCCTGCTGTTGCCATTCACAGCATGAGTTCCTTGGGGACTGGGATTGGTAGTCCCCAAAATTCAGTCCTAGAATGGATGCCACGGTCCTCCGTGGATGGACAGTTTCTCACCCCTGACATCTCACACGCCGGCAATAACAAATGCTTGTACTGGCCAGGAACAAGTCAGTGCAGCTGTGCCAGAACAGGAGGTGCAGCTGCTGTCATGACTGTCCATTTTATATCTGTAACCTTTCAGTGGAAATCTAGCATTTTTCAGACGTTTATGAGAACTTCATTACTGCATCTATCTCAGAATATACTTGCAATTTAACGAGGAGGAAAGAAAAACTTTAATTCAAGTTTCTCCCTTCCACCAGCATTTTGTTTCTATCTACCTCTTTCCTTCCATCTTCTGTCTAATACAACACACTTGAATACTGTAAAAACTTTATCTGTGTAACTTTAAGGTTGAAAAAACATATATAACTAGAGATTAAAAAATGAAAGTCTGAATTAATTTGACTTTATTATACATATTTAGTATTTTTTTCTTTGTCTTATACATAATAACAGTATTCAACCAGGCATTTGTCCAAAGAGAACTAGATAAATCAAAACCAGAAAATTTTATAGACATTCTAGCTAAGATGCAGCTGCTGTACCTCAAAAAAAAAAAAAAGAGAAAAGTTTTAGACTTCTCCTGCCCTTCTTCACGTTATTATTGTGGTTTACTTTTTTTAAACAAATGATTATAGTAATCACTTCTGAGACTGTCTCTGTGCAGTCATTAAGCACGTAGTTCTATTTTGGGAACAAATATTTAAGTGTTACTTGGTCTTACACCTGATGTAAGTTTAAAAAAAAAAGAAAAAAATCATTGTGAATTTTTCACAGAAAAATCCAAACATTTTGAAGGCAATTTTCATGCTAATGTCACTGCTTCTGTTTGGCTCTTCAACCTAATTTACATCAGCATCCAAACCACCACTCCATGCTCCTCAAGGGCAGTAGCTGGCAGGTCTGTGATACAGCTGCAGCCACATTGCCAGGGGTCATCTATGTGCAATGCATCACTGGAAGTCTGAATCCAGCTCCCAACGTGCAAGATCCTGCCATCTCCCACGCAGAAACAGTAGGATGAGCTATCTTTTGAGTCACTAGCCTAAGTAAATGCTGCCTTCTTATTCCAATGGCACTTTTGTTCGGCTATTGGCAGGCTGAAGGTCCCATTTCCCCCATATTTTTTAGCTAGTGGCATTTCAAATGCTCTAAACTTTTTTTTTTTTTTTTAATTTAGTCTACACAGGTCACAAGAAAAACAAAAGCTGCCTTCAGAGTACATCTACGTGGGAATTATCTCTCCAGAAGGCAGAGTATTCAGCACACACAGTAACAGTGCTGAATGAAAGTGAAGCTGAGAGAACTTTGTGTGCACTAAGCTGTAGCTGGTGAAATTACAGTAAATTAAAGCAAAACTCGAACCTTCCTTCAAAAACTTCCTTCCCCTTCAATTATTCTCAGTAGGTGGATAGTTCAAAGAAAAGTCTTTGCCAAGGATGGTAACACATTTTCACTTTGTACAGGGTACTGGCTGCCTAGCTACAAATTAAAAATATCCTGGGCAACTGGACTTCATCTTGCTGTCATGTATGGACATCTGGAAAGTCTTTCGGTCCTCCTCAATCACAAAGCTACCATCAACTGCCGGCCAAATGGAAAAGCTGCAATCCACATCGCGTGTGAAATGGCGAATGTTGAATGTCTCAAGATCCTTTGCAACCACGGAGCTAAGTTGAACTGCTTTTCAATGAGTGGGCAGGCACCCTTGCACTTCTGTACGACACGAACCTCCGTGCCTTGTGCCCAGCAGCTGGTTTGGAGAGGTAAGGTAACGCTCTGGAGCATCTCTTGCAGCGTGCCCAGAAATGGTGGGCACGGTCTTTGGTTTCTCTTAGGAGGAAGTTTGTACATATATACAATAAGTACATGTGTATCTGTCCCCTCCATCCACAGGTGACCCATGTCTTCATGTCAGACTCCTTTTCCCCATCTGTTTGATCAGAGGAAGTTTCTCCCATTCTGATTCCTCATCCCATCTGTTCTTCCCTCTCCCTGGCCACTGGCCCTTACTCTAGAATCCTTTCCTACTTCAGTGCCTCCAGCCCACTGCCCAGTGTGTCCCTCAGCAGAAGAGCTCCTTGGAACCAAGGAGCATCTGTTTCTGTATTTTTTTCTTCTGTCTTCTTCATCTAGATTTACTATTGATATATTTTCACATGATAGTGCACCCTTCTCCTCTTCTTTCTTGTTCAGATTTCCTTGATCTCAGAAAAAATTCTTCCAAACACTTGGTTTTTGAGACCTGGCCTTGAAAAACTGGATGCAGTTTTTCATACTGTCTCTTCATTTGTCAGCAGCCCAACTCCTGCATCTGTGTAGGGATTGGGGTGGGGGGTGGGAAATGCTGTTGTATAAGATTTTTGTTTTCCCAAAGTAAAGATACATTATACTGCTGGTCATCTGGAACAAATGAAGCTATGACTAGGCATAATTCCTTGATAAATATACTGGTGCCACACACTATTTCCTTAACACAAGGATGCTGACTCAGGACACGGTAAAAGGTACACGAAGTCAGGCAGCTCATGTGTTCAGTTACAGACAGAGATATCCCCCTATTTATTACGCCACACTATGGCAAACACAAATGCTTTTGGGTTTTTGTGTGCTACATGGGTTGTTACTGAAGGCTTTTCCTGAGATGCAGAGCCCAAGTATACTTTGTGGGCAAGGCAATCTATGGTCCCAAGTGAATAACCGCCTTGCTTTTCTTCTGCTGGGAAGATACATATTATTTTGTTTGGTAGAAAGGAAAATAAATGCTGCCAGTTGTAGCCTGTCCAAAGCAAACAGTGCTGACAGCAGGAATTGAATTTGCTACCATGGAAAAATCTTAAAATTCAAATGTACTCTTATAAAACATAGGACAGGATGAATGCAAATGAAAGGGTCTATTCTTTAGGCTTTCTCCATCCACCATCAGCAACAGAATAACAGTACTTTACAAGCCACCCTTCATCCCAAAGCACTCACTAAACAAAAATCTCCATATGAACTAAAAGTCGAGACTCCAGACAAACTGGGAAAGGTCTGGAGCACAATGTGGCAGGTGTGCACATCCAGGTAGCAGCGCCACTCAACAGCTGAAGCCAGGGTTTTGGTTAGTATCTGCACCAAAGCTTCCAGGAGGCATCTCCCACCCTGCCACCTCCAGTCGCTGGTGTCTCACTGGGCCAGTTCAGGTAAATGCAGCGGAACCACTTCTGGTTTGGGCGACTCGCCAGCCGAGCAAAACCGATCCGGCGTTCTTGTGCCAGCCGCGGGCTCGGGCTGCTGGTGCTCACGCGGACATGTAACGCCACTAACGCTCCGCCTGGTTTAACAGCATCAGCACCCGGTTTCCCAGCCCGCAGGTGAGCTCCCCGTCTCCCAGCCGCTCCGGCTCGGCCCGGTGTACCTTCGGGGATGGAAGGACTCTCTGGAGCCCGGAGAGGCAAGGGCTGGCGGCACAGCGGGGGCTTGCCCTGCACCGGTGCGTTTACTGACGTGTGCTCAGAGCCCCGGTTCAAGATTCAAGCTGGCTGCTGCCCCCGGCTGCTGCCCCCCTGCGCCTCTGCCCCAGCCCCCGGGCCCCAGGCGGCGGCCCCGCGGCGGCTCGCCTTTGCCCTGCGGAGGGGGCTTGCCGGCCTGTCCCCTTCCCTGACGGGCAGCGCTGGGCACTCCCCCCGCAGCCCCCGGCGTTTCTGCAGAGCGGTCCGCGGGAGGGCAGCCGGCGGGCCCGAGCGCTGGGGACCCCCGAGGCCGGGCGGGCGGCCCAGGCCGCTCGGCAGATGGCGCTGTTGCTTCACCTGCGACGGCCCCGGGCGCTGAGGGAGCCGGCGCGCCGCCCCGTAACGGCTTGGGAACGGGCTCCAGACCCTCCGCTGGGGACTCCGGCAGGGTTTTTTCTTTTATATCATCTATAGGTATATCAGAAAATGTCCGTTCTCCCAAGCTGGCAGTTAACCAGGTGCCGCCAGAAGCCTTCTCACGGCGCCAGAGCTGAGCAGAGCTGTTCTCCCGAGCAGGAGCAAAGCTCCCCTTTTTCCTCCAGTTCTTAATTTATAGGCAAAAGCAATTTGCACGGAGGTTTGGACCCACACGCTGCTCCAAAATAGAGTGTTCAGATAAGGTTCTCTGCCAGCTCAGGGCCACGCTATCGCATCTGAAGCTGGATCCAAGAACCTGAAGTTTCGAAGGGTTTCCTGGAGCCTTAAGAAGTGCAGGCTCCCTGTCCCCAGCTACTTGCATTTCCATGTGTGTCTTCCATGCCAGTTGCTCACCCTCACCTTCTCCCTGGGTAGCAGGGCTCAAGCAGAGGCACGGCCAAACCGGGGTTTCGCTGCTTTCATTTTTTCCCACCATCTTTCTTTGGCAGGAGCGAATGTGAACCTAAAAACAAACAACCAAGATGAGGAGACCCCTCTGCACGTCGTTTCGCGTTTGGGTATCCCGGAGCTCGTGGCCTTTTACGTGGAACAAGGGGCACACATCGATGCTCTCAACGCCTACATGGAGACTCCCCTGGCCTGCGCAGTCTATTGGGCTCTTCACTATAAGGATCAGACATATAGCCCGGATCACCACCTCATCTGTCGGATGCTCTTAGACTACAAAGCAGAAGTGAACACTCGTGATGAGGATTTCAAATCCCCACTTCACAAAGCTGCCTGGAACTGTGATCACATCCTGCTGCATATGCTGCTGGAGGCAGGAGCAGAAGCAAACATCATGGATGTCAATGGCTGTGCACCCCTGCAGTATATCATAAAAGTGACATCTGTGCGGCCAGCTGCCCAGCCTGACATCTGCTACCAGCTGCTGCTGAATCATGGAGCAGCTAGGATATATCCTCTGCAATTCCACAAGGTTAAGGATGGCTTTGTACAGTAGGGATGTGGAAAGAGGTGGTGTCTTGAGCAGGAATGGGATGAGAGAGCCAAACTTCGGGGTTTGGTGGTATCCGGATTTGCTGGAGTCCTGTAAACTGTGGGCCCAGAATGCCCAAAACTTTGTAAGCCGAACTGCTGTAAGAGCAGTATCACTTAACTGAAGAGAAATTGCAGTTGCTAATGCCAGAAATCAGGCTTAGATCCCATTTTTGTTCTTAATCAGCCTGAAACCCCAAACTCTGAATGCTGGTTCAAGCCTAACTTTTCAGAGCTGATTCACTTTCTCATTTCAGAAAACCTACATGCCTTTATCAAACCTGGCTCCATACAGGCTTAACTGGGTTATACAAAACGCAGATTTCATGGCCTCTACCAAAGTCTGGAGATCAGACCACTTGATTCAGTTTGTCACTTCTGACCTGTAAAAATCTAATCTATTCAAAATGAAATGGTTCTCAATAAAGCCTCAGCTCATTCCCAGGAAACGTGAGAAATTAAGGGGAAATGATGGACCTGGGCTCATAGTTGATGAAAAAAAAGAAGTAAAATGATTGCAGGATCCCTCCCAAAGAATTTCTAAACTTCTGCAAAGCCCAAAGCACTCACTCACAGAAGTCTCTGACAGTCTTATATCAAATGGCTAAGTAAGCTTGCTGTAGTCGGGACTTATTCTCTCTCATCCAGTGCCTCAAGCAACATTTTGCTTCTCGTCCACTGTATATGTAAAGTTTTAAAAAGCCAAGCAACCAGGAGCCTTTGAATAAAATGCCAAACCTTTGGTTGTGCCCTCTTGAGCCCAGAGTGAGGTGGCTCTGCCTGCAACAGAAAAACCCTTAGTCTCCTAGAGCATGTCTGAGGTCCAGGTCAGGGGTCTCCTCTTCCTGCCTTTGCCTTTCTCCAGTTGTATGGAGTGGGTCTCCCTTCCAAATGATCGTTTGCCCAACTGTAAGATATATAGGTGATTTATCCCAGAGGGATGTTCTGCAGTTCTGTTTCTGAAAGTCTGGCAACTGTGGGACACAATTGTGCATCATATGGTGTGAATGCAATGTGTTATTCTCTGAGTGTGAGTGACAACAGACTTGGGTTTTTTCCTCCTGCACTAAAGTTACTGCGCAGAGCAGTTGTTTCAGGGGCCTCGTGTGGCTTGGAAGCTTACTTCTGAGCTCTGTTATCTTCCAGCCATCTTTTAAATTTTCCTGTAATGATATATTTTTTATTCATACAAAGGGGATTTTTTCTGTTCCTGTACTGCCCGACCTGGAGCAAAAACTTTGTGCATGGCTTTGCCTGGTGTGGAGTCAATCAACCCAACTATAAACAAGTTATCTCCAGATCTGGGTGATGGAACCCAACCCGTCAGCGAGCTACACTGCTCTGGAGATCTAAGCCAGTACTTCTGTGTGGTGTTAAAATGGGGTTTGCACAGCTCCACTGGTGGCTGGCCTGGGGCTTATTGCTGTAAGTGCAGTGAGCAGTGTAGACAAGGCTTGTGTCTTTTGCACCTCCAGCCTTAGCCTGTCATAATTCTTTGGCTGTGTCTGTCTCAGTATTCCGTTGCATAGTGCCAAGCATCCAGGCTAATCCCAGCTTCCTCGTGGTACTCATGGTCTCTATCCATCCTGCCTGCAGGTGCTACAAGCCTGCCATTCCCACCCCAGAGCTGTCGAAGTTGTCGTCAATACCTACGAACATATCAAATCAACATCTAAGTGGAAAGCAGCCATACCTGATGATGCCTTTGAGGTAAGCTCTTAATGAGCTGTAAGTAAAATCCAAGCTCATTTGCATTCTCCGTATCTGGCCACAGAAAAGTGAGAATGCTTTTGAAAGAGAATACCTCTCAGAGGAGTTGGGACTTCTGCGTTTAGTATCACTCACTTGACAAAAGCAAATCAATCACTGTCAAAAGACATATTTTTGAGGAATTTTCATCGCAATGTTATCCTTTGGAGCACTCCCTGTCAGGGGCGCTGCAGGAGCTCAGCTGTCCCTGCACTCACCAAGTGCAAGGATTCTGGCTGTGACTGGTGTTTCCTCAGATCTGTCAACACTTATATATTTGTATTTTTTTTAAGTCAGCAAATATTTTAAAAGTACATGTTACATGGGTATGACTGTGAGCAGGACTGGTTAGCTGCAAATACAGGGGAGAATGAAAGTGACAAATGAGAGATCAAAGAGGAAAAGATGTCAAAAGGCAAAATTATGGGACAATCTACATGCTTTCACGTAATTATCCCTTTAATTCAAAAATCCTCGTAGTCTAAATATTCCAGTTTAAACCTAGTTTTTTATTAAAGCTGGGCTTTTTCAAAATTTTCAAATCACTGTTGAAGTGCACCAATATCTGCTATACATTATCAGTGATGTTTAGGGAACTCTGTCCATATTATAATGCAGAGTTATATAGCCAGAGGAACTGTGAGACTCCTTTTGTGTCAGATCTGTTCAGAAAAAATTAGAAGAAATCATTCTGGGTGAACACAAAATCAAAAGTTAAAGGTCTATTTCACCTTAACAACAACAACAACAACAACAACAACAATAATAATAATAATAATAATAATAATAGTTGTTGTTGTTACTATTATTCTTCAAACAAAGCTTTTAATCTGAAATATTGGAACTTCTTATTTGGAAAAGTCTACAGTTGCTCTATTTCTTTGTTGAGATTTTCATTTTTGTTGTCAAAGCTATTAAAATGAAGAAATTTTTTGTTGACACAAATCCATACTTTTCCATATATAAAGGGCATCTGAATACATATATAACCAGATCTGTCCAGTAGCAAGATTATAAAATCAGGTCAGCTCACACTGGTTGCGTGTATTTACCATTTGCTTCTTTTATTTCAGAATCATTTGTAAGCATCTGCACTTTTCTTCTTGTGGGGATGCAATTTTATTTATTCTAAAAGGCCACTGGGGAGATGAGTGAGACCAAAGGTAGTTTGCCATTCACAGCCCCAGCTAACTCACCGGTAACGCCAGCGTTACGCTACCTCGCTGTCCCGCAGTGAGGTTTAGAGGATTAACTTGTCCACGTGCTTTGACCCTGAGCTGGCTGCAGTGTCTGTTCAGATCAGGACTAACACCACCACAGAGAAATCTCCACCTCAAACTGATGGATATAAGACATACCAAACCTAAAGATTTCATCATGGTCTTTAACTTAACACTAAATATTTGAGGTTAACATGAGAATTTTGTGCAGGCATTTGGCTAAACCAAGTCCCTGGTGCTTGATGTGCCTCCAAGGGACAGGCTGGCTGGCTGTGCTTGTTACCTCGTTCTGCCAAGGGCTGCATGTGGGTAGGGGAAAGGGAGGGAAGGAAAACAGTCTTACTGCCCTAAACTGCACTTGCCTTTTTTTGCAGCGGCACCAGGATTTCTATGACTCGTTGTTCACTGTGTGCAGCAATTCACCACGGTCACTCATGCATTTATGCAGATGTGCTATTCGGGCAATACTGTCAGAAAGGTGCCACAGAGGAGTCCCCTTGCTCTCCATCCCCCTGTCCATGAAGAAGTACTTGCTGCTGGAACCAGAAGGAATCATCTACTGAGCCACAGCAGAGCAGGCACTGGTGTCTCCCCTCCTGGCTACACGTGCCTCTGCGAGGTGCTGGAGATCTGAGCACAACCCTGGCACAGCCCTTTGCTTTTGTACAGTCGCAGGCCAGCCTGAAGCTGGGCTGGGATCTGTCTCTCCCTGCACTGAGGCACCGCAGCTGCAGGCTGCGGGTTGCACCGAGGCAGGCAGCGCTGGAAGGGCCCCTGCTCCAAACGCACGCAGGGGCACGTATGTCCGTGCTTTGTTCAGCCTAGTTTAAATGCTGCTGCGGCTTCCTTTGGTATTTATTCCACTGCCTGCTAGATAGCATTAGATTGAGTCTGAGCAACCTTTGATACTGTTTCACTGTAATTTTCTTCAGCTGTTGCTTTGGGAGTAAAAGAAAGGATATTGTCAAAAAATAGGACATTTATTAAGAGTCACAGAAATACTTTCCCAGAAAGAAATGGGCAAACTGCTTTGAATCATGACCACAGACAGGATTTCAGTAGTTTCCATGTTTTCCTGTGGATTGACTCTCAATTCAATGTTCGTTCACTGTTTGCTACACCTGTCTGTATCTTATAAAACTTTCTCATAACAATATCCTTTTTAATTGTAAGAATTTTTTTCCATTATGAATCACAGTATGTGGACAGGATTGAAATCTGAAGCACTAAAATTTCTGTACACTGATACTCATGCCCGGTAGCTTTTAGCAGATACTGTCTCTGTTTCCACTCTCACTGTGACCGAGTGTAAAGTCATTGCTTGAACTGAACTGAGCATTTGAAATGCAGGTAGAATGGACTTGCCCTGACAACTTGCACAGCTGTACTTATACCTGTCCATATAGCCCTCAGGATGGTGTTGGATGGGATCTGGGAAGAATATGAACCCTTTTCTTCATTAATTATTAAAGAAACTTAGGCTGCTAACACGGACTATACACTTCATTTTTCGGCAGCTAAGCGCAGGTGAGAGGAATCCCACCTCAACTGAAAGGTGTTTCCAAGATGAAGGTGTGTTGGCTGTGCTGTTGCAGATCTGCCAGTCCTGCGGATCTGCATGCCCTGTGCTTCTGGACCTGCCAGCGCTGGTTTCCCTGCTCAGCAGGAAAACTTTACTCCTGCCCGAGCTACTGTCTCCGGTCCAGGAGGATGAAATGTGGGGCAGTGGCAGTGCACACACCAAGCATGCTGCAGCAAGGGCAAGTGTGTGATCTGACCTGCAGATAAAACCCATTTTTCTTCCCTCTTCTAGTCTGATGCAATCCATCTGGGTGGTTCCACTATTTTTAGACCCTAACAATTCTGGGTTCTGTTAAAAGGGAGGTGAGCCATGCCCACCATTGGCAGCCAGTTTGCATCTCTGACTGTGAAGCTGACGGTCCTTCTCATTATTATTATTATTATTATTATTATTATTATTATTATTATTATCTCTTTGCAAAAGAGCCCACAGCACGTTAGGCTTTTCCCAGCTGGACAAGAGCAGCCAAGCTGTTCAGTGTGTCTGTGTCTTGCAAAGTGGCAATAACAGCACTTGAAGAAATGTGCAGGCTATTTAGTGTTATAAATCACTTCTCTTTTTAGCTCAGTTTTCATTAATCAAGGCTTGTACGCTCTATTAGGAGATAATCCAGCTCCTGGGTCTATGTTTAGCTAGACAGCAATGTAGGTTGCGATTTAACAGGTTCCAGTTCTGATGGAGAATTTGACAGACAACACAGACCATGAGAAAATGCTTTCTCATATGAACGAAGTTGTAAAATAGGTCTCTGTACTTTACTAAACTGATGAAAAATTTCTATAGAGTCGTAGAGATCTCTCTGTTAGAGATACTACAGTACTTTGCAGGGGAGAACAATCAGGTTCTAGGGCGGGTTGTCTATTGAAAAATTTGCTTGAGGCAGTTGCAGGTCAATGGCATCCACTGAATTCTCCACTGAGGAAAACCAGTGAATTTGGAAGGAGAAAAGGCGGTAATCTAAACCCACTGCTTTTCTAGGTGAGGTACCTATGTAAGTCAGGTATGAGGAGGAGGATTTGCAAACTGATCAAGGCAAGAAAACATTTGTTGCTTTCTGACTAGTCTGGCAGTGGGGCAAGCTGGGTAGCCCAGAAGAGACAGATGGAGGTAGCTGATTTTATTTGGAACGCATCCCTGTGCTGGCTGCTTCTGGAAGTGAAATTCTGCATCTGGAAGAGGGAGGTTTAAGGCAGAACAATAGCAGCGTTTTCTGACCTGTCGTAGTCAGGACTCTCTTGCTGAGAGAGAAGAAAACAGGCTGTCACTAGTGTTCCTAAATTCCCTCTGATCCTCCCCCTCTGCAGTGAACACACTTAATTTTTATTCTGTGGGCACCCAGCCTCACTTCCAAGCTTTGTACCAAGCAGGTGCCAGATTATAGCCATTGTGATATCTGACAGGGAGCACAGTGGGATCAAGCTGATTATAGTCATAGGAATTTGCAAGCTGTTAAAAACACTGGAGAACATCCCTATCACAGAAAAAAGACCTGATTGATGCACTTTAATTGCTTCTCTTGTTGGACTTAGAAAGACCAACAGTAAGTAAAGCTTATTATTTGTTAGCTTTTAGCATTTCTTTTATTCTCTTACTGTACTCTATTCCCACGCACTGGGTAGAGTTGCTCATGTGAAGTATGGGGCTACCTTATAATAAGCTCATCATTCATTAAATTTGTGGGATGCACAGTCATATTATTCTGACTTAGTGCAGATGCCTTGACATTTCATACTGTCATATAACTCCTGATCGTGCTTTTATATTTTCAAAGCTGCAACAGATTGCATGGCTGCAAGTGGAAATAACTAGATACTGTTTTCACCCCTACACTTCGAGCATGAACCTAGTCATGACCTAAAATGACAGAAAATTGTTTTCAGGTTGTTGGGTGTCTCCTGTGAAATGAGTTGCTTTTTGCCATTTGGCTTCTTAGAGGTGTAGCCACGTTTGAGACATTTCCACCATATTTCGCAGCCTATTAGAATATCTAAAGCACAGATGGACAAAGAATGACTATCCTTTCCCACAGCTCCCCTAATGACTTCTGAATGGATAGCAATGAGATTACATGTTTTGGTCCTTGTGCATTTTAAGAGGTGTATATGAAGACATTTCTTAAGCCACATGCATTGTTGACAGAAGAATTTATCCCATCTGTGACCATAGGGACACTCTGCATGTATTTCTGGACCAGCACAGAGCCCTAATTCAGCTGTTCATGGAAATTCAGACATCCTCTTTGTGAAGTGCTCTTGCAATAATTTTAAACTTAGCCCCTGATGTCTGATTGGATCCAGCTTGACTCAAAACTCCAGTAATTTATCCATGGAGAGTATGTAGGTGAAACTGAAGTCTAACTGTTCAGGACTGTATTTTCCTACAAAGCCTTTAAACATCTATTCATATTTGGTCAGCCTTTAGACACTAAACAACGAGCTCAAAAGAGCATGGCTGGTTCAGCTCTCCAACACTTCTGCTTGTCCTGTCAGCCTAATGCCAAGAAGAGGAGACAGACTGCAAAGCAACAGCTCAGGACCTTGGAAAAGGAAGCAGTATATGTTGATCAGTTCCAGCTCAGCCACCAGCAAATGTTTTTGAAACCTTCACCACTCATCCTTGAGACAGGCTAGTTTCCCAGTGCTGCTGATGGCAGGAAGGGAAGGATATATTCTCATCTGCTTCCCACTTTGCACAGCAGTATCAAGAGCGTAAGGGTTGCACAAGGCTTGGAGAGGTGATAAACAGGTCTTCCCTCCACAAAGGTGGCCTTAGGTAAGTATCAACAGCTGTCCACATGCAGACTGGTCCTAGAGCATGATAGATGTTTTGTTAATGTGCTCGTTACTGGTACTTTAAGGTCACAACCAACAGTCAATGTCACCCAACTCTACTCCAAAATCAAGCTCCTTGATGAGAGTCTATTGTTTGGCTGAATAGCTGCAATACTCACCCTTGGGACCTTCAGTGCCAGGGGGTGCTGGTTCCACATCTCCTGATGCTCTCATAATGAACTGTATTAGGATCAGTTTGCATTATGAAGAGGAAAAGGTTCAAAGACCAGACCAAAATACAGGGCCCTGGGGCCACCTGGCACAGGCAGCCAGGATCTCCACGTCTTTCTGCCCTTAGCATTTGAAAATGCAGCAGAGGAAGGGGATGGGTTGCCTGCACCCCTTTCATGCTGGTACATGGCATTGTCACTAAGGCTGCATGGAGGATGACGAGGCTGGATGATCTTGTAAGGTTTTGGACCAAAACTCCTGACTACAGGAAAGCAGCATGGTGTTGAAATGCCCATTTTGATTCTGGCAGCTCTGTGTGGGTCTGTGTGCACATCGGCATGTGTACGCATCGACATCCGTATTCATGTGTGAGGAGACTTGCAGAGACATCCCAGTCAAAATCTTTTATCTGGTTTCAATCAGAATTTTTCAACCCAAATCAGGGCATCACAGCTGAAACCAATAAATTCCTATAAGTGTTTTGGCATCAACAAAATTTTACTTACTCAAAACCACTTACCATCTTGAAAAACTCTTTCTCTTCTTTCCATGGGGCCAGTATCTTACAGGCTACACACCAGTTTTGACAGAATCAAGTTAACTGCTGTGATCATGAATTTATATAAATCTCTCAGACTGAGCAAGTCTGACAACTATTTTCATAAAATGTCAGGAACACAACTGTTAGGGCATAGGGGAAAAGGTTTGGTCTGCCATGAAAGGTGGCAGCTTAACTTCTAGCTGCAAGCAGTGCTGGATCAATTAAAATGATCACAGGGGTTTGGCTCATTCATATTTGAGGAATGTTATTTGAAAACATGCTAATGCTTTTGACAGCAGATTTTGCTCATGGGGCAAGTACCTTTAAATTAAACATACAAGAGTTCTTCAGTCTTTAAGATTGGAAGAAAGATTGAAAGGGTCTGGGGTGGCCTATGCTATTATATACCTTTATTAAACTCTGAGAAGCTAAAGAGACACGCCAGCTTTTCAGTGTGCTGGGAGGTTTGCAGGGCTCTTGAAGGGCTGCTTTGCTTTTCTGAAATGCTACAAGACATAGATGGCTCAGACACAGCAATATTTCCATTTGCTTTCAGGATATGGCAGTAGAATTTCCCTGTACTCCCTAGAGTTTGCTCTTCTACTAAATGACAGTGCAGAACATGCTATTAGCAGAGATGCCAAAGCTAGCTAGCGTCTGACACCTTAACCTCCCCAAGAATTACATTAAAGCAGTGGAAAGATCTACCACAGCCTCTATTTGTAGAACGGCAGGGACCTCTGGTGCAGCAGACGAGTGGGTCAGAAAAGATTGCTATATACAGCAACTGTCAGACGAAATTGGTTGGCTGTTCAGAAATTTGTTTCTGAGTATTTCTC
Organism: Falco punctatus; assembly: GCF_963210335.1. Lineage (NCBI taxonomy): Eukaryota > Metazoa > Chordata > Aves > Falconiformes > Falconidae > Falco > Falco punctatus. The sequence goes on from NC_137583.1 coordinate 77,681,126, forward strand.
CAAATGCATCTTAAGCTTCATAAGACACAAAGTGGAAAGGTGACGATGGATATTATGCATTTCAACGACCTATTTGATTTTAATACACAGTTAACGGTTTCTTAGCACATGGCAGCTGCACGTTGCCCTTTAGCTTGCAAAGGCACCCTATGGAGTACTGCTAAATTACAATCAAGGCATTTGAAACAAGGACCGCAGGGCACGTGATGATTTTTACACCCCTGATGAACCGTTTAGGTCTGTTCTTTCAAGCTGGGGCTGACTAGGGATGCTGCTGTCAGCCTTTTGTCTAGTGCCAGAACCACACCACATTTTACTCTTGTGACTGTGGAACTGATACGGCTGCTTAGGCTGTTGGTGCTGCAGTTAGCACTGGGTAAGATTGTGTCAATAGTAACTGTCAGTGAGGAGCTGTACTGACTCAGTATGGCCATAAGCTTGCTGGCTATATGTGGGAGGAAAAGGGGTTGAATCCAGACAATTCTGGTCAAGAACAGGGATTTTTACTTATGCCTGATAACCCTGCAAAATGCACTAGTTGGTCAGGGACTAAGGATAAACAACCGCTATGGTCTGAGGAAAAAGGTGCAGAAACAAAAGAGCAGCAATACTCACTGAAAGTCTACTTTATAATAACACACTATAAAGGAGGGGACAGAATTTTGTGCCCTATAACTATATGGGCATTTGGTCACGCAGTACGAAAATGCAGGCATTGCTGAAGGGCAGTGCGGTGCCTGCGCTGACTACAAGCACACAGCATGCTGGAAAGCACCGGCGAAGAGACATCACTGAGGTCAGGGCAAAGCCATTTCATGACAAAGAGGAATATAGGTATTTTAACATCCATGCAAAGTAAAACTGACCCTAAAGACCCAGTTGCAGCAAAGTCCGTTGGATTACGTCTACCTCCCAAAGTTGAGCCAACCCTTTGGTGAGTCCATCCTGCTGTTTCCAAGTTCACTGCTGGGGAAAAGGTGTGTGGCTGCCCTGAACTCACGGGCACGCTGTCTGCCTATGTCCGTGGTGGACCCACTTCTTGGTGCCAGCAGCTCTGAACTATACCTTGCTGGAAATCTGCACCCCAGCCAGTCATCTGGGTCCATTTCTCCCCCAGCCCTGCCCTTCCCTCCACTTTAAATCCACAGAATTTCAGTGATTTTTTTTTTCTTTTTCCACCTTATAGTAGTTTTTGGTAGCTTTTCTTTGGGATATTTTTTTTTTTATAGTGAACGGAATTTGTCCCAGTAAAAATGCACAGGCACCTGCACACACACAGAACAACAAGACAAGAAGAAAGTCAAACTCTTCTCAACTAAAGGAGCTTCTACCAGCTGGGAAGGATTTATACTTTTTCATATGTAATATTTGTTTTCTATATGTCAATACACTGACAGTGTAATTTGCAGCTGTTGGGTAGATGGAGTACAGTATGTACCACGGCATTGCCCCAGTCTTAAAGGTCTCTAATGCAATCAAGCCTGGCATGACCTGCAGAACATGCACCATTCCAGTCTAAAACTGAGACCCAATCACCTTACTATTTTTGCTGGAGTAATTTAGAAATAATTTGGAGGGTTTAACACAGGAATTTTTAGTTCTTCCCAGTCCTGTTGTTTAGAATCATATTTGCACATTATTTCAATACTTTTCTGGATGTGTGGTCCGGCACTTAGGTGCCCGGCTTGGGAGGGTGGGTGGAATACCCAGCAAAGGTGGCAAGTGCCAGCTGCAGTGTTTGGAGCCATGCCACGCTGGGTAGCTGGATTATCCTGAGGATACAGGTGGGAGAGAACAGTGTATCCCTGGCTGCGTAGCCTCTGGCAGGTGACATGATGCCTGATCCCCGCTGCTACTCTGCCACTGCACCCTTTTAGCAAGGGGAGCAGAGCCGCTACCCCTCCCTGCTTTCCTGCGGTTCCACAGGTTTGTGCTGCCCTCCACCGCGTCTGGATTTCCTAACCCACAGCCAGCCACTGACCTAGCCTGCTGAAACAAAGTCTTCAGTCAAATTCCCCTTGTTCTTATGGCAGGGGGATGAAACCCAAATGCTGGATGGATCCGGGGTGCGGGGGGGGAAGCAGGCAGTGTGCCTTGCCTTGCTCAGCACCAGCTGAGGCAAGCTGTGCTCACACATTTCAGCTGCCAGTGTGGTGGGAAGTTTCTACCCTGTAATCAGATGCCCACCCCCATCCCAGGCAGACACTGACATTAGCAAACTTGGGATGGAGGCATCTGAGATGTCCCGATGAGGCTGCAGGGAGCTGGATGCCGGAGGCCTCTGTAACCCAGCTCCCCTACCCTTCTTTCCAGCTGGCTGAACTTCCTCCGGCACCTGGCACACTGCACTATGGACGTCATGGTCCCCTCTCACAGGACACCACATGCAGCACCCACGCACCTCTGTGCTTCAGGGGCATACCTGAGCTAAGCACTCAGTGTCCCCTTAACGTCCTTGGCCCTTTTCCATCCTCTCAAGGGCTTTGACGCGGGGTGCCTCCTGCCTGGCAAATATCAAAAAGGAGGGCTCTTTTTTCAGCTGACTGGACACACTATTGCCTGGCCGTGCTGCAGTGTGGGAGGGCTTGCTGTTAAATGGCACCCAGTCATGCCCGGCTGCTGGCAGCCACTCGAGCACAGGGAGACCTGCCCTTTCCGACACAGGGCAGCGAGAGGGGCCGGGGCAGCCCTGGCTCCCCTTCATTTTCAGGTGACCGGGGTGCACTGGTGAGATGGCTCCGGGCAGGCAGGAGCGAACTGCGGGCAGTGCCTGGAACAGACTGGAACGTGGGCTTGAACTTTGGCGCTGCTCCCTCCAGCAGCCTTGAAAAGGAAGGAGAGCAGTGGTGTGACCAGCCCGGGCGGCTCACGCTGACTCGACATAAATGATATAACCATGTTTATAAGCTCCCCATGCAGCCAGCAGGGAACACACTGTCCCCATGGGTTCCCTGCCCCTGGCTCAGGAGGCTGCCACAGCAATGTCAGGAGCCACTGGTGCTTCCCACCCCAGCCCCGGCTGTGGGAGGCCAGGCTGGATACTTAGCCAGTGTTTGTCCTTAAAAAAACAGAAAAGAGAGAAAAGAAAAGAAGAAAAAAAAAAGTGGAAAGCTGTAAGCGGAACAAGAGAGCTAGTAGCTAGCAACTGAACAGCAGATGCATGTTGTCTGAAGGGTATTTTTAAGGTTTATAAATGTTCACTCCTTATGTACAGCACTGTTTTGTGTCCTTTCATCTAGCACTAGCTGCCAGTCTGCCCTCTGCTTAAACCAAGCTATTCACATCCAAATGTCTGGAGTTCCACTGACTATAGGAGGCAAGCTTCTCTTTCTTAGGCTCCCAGCCCCAAACAGCTGGAATAATCTTCCAGCTGTATTGAAGCAGGCCCTCATGTTGCTCGGGGTTTGGACATTCTTAATCCTTTTTTTTAAAAAGGCCTCAGCTGTGTGAGATGCACACAAGCTGCAGCTGGTCACTGTTGTGTGCTGTTAAAGAGCTCTGTCCTTCTGTCTCCAGGTGTGGGCAAAGCTCCTTTCTCTCAGCTGGGCCCTTCGTGGCTGGGAACACAAGGACAACCTGCCTGCTTTGCTGAACAGGGACATGCTTAACGCCTCAGAGGCAACAGCAACTCTGCACGCAGGCTTCCCCAGTGTGGACCTGGGCTTTTGGTCTCACCTGGCTTGAGCAGAAAGGCTGAGAGCTGATCCCCTCTTGTCTCAGGTGTTTGGAGCTCAAGGTTTTCCAGTATAAGGGTTGCACTGCGTTGGATAAGGGGAACCAGGCTGAAGCAAGGGCTGTCGGCCAGTTCAGTACCTTTAAATTTGCCATATGCGCATATATGTGTTTCTGTTCAATATATCTTGAATGTCTAAATGCATGTCACCTAGTCCTCTTCCTCCCCTAGGTGTGTCACTTGATCATAAATTTCTCCAGCACAACAGGTGCTGTCTTGCAGACCACATGGCAGGCAACACACTGCAGCCAGCCTCCTGTTTGGGCTTGCACTCTGAAGGCGTTACAAATTCGATAGCATGTCTTCTAGAGACCTTCAGGAGTGGGTGTCTCCTCTACCCATCCGCAGCTCAAACCATTTTGGCTTTGTCCACAGTTGGCTGGTGTCAACAGGAAACTTGTCATAGTTTTCGGTGGACATGGTGTGAGGTCTAAATATGAATTATTATTACTCTAATATTTATTGTTTATGCTAGTTAATATATTTATACCACATTATATCACACTTTTTTTATTGCTTGAAAAAGAAAATAGTTACCATATGTTCGAAGCACATTACAGAAAAGAGCAGTGAATTGCATCAGCAGTTCTGACATGCTCATAGGCAACCTATTGATCCATTACCTGCATTCTGTATTCCATACCCATACTCTATAAACATGAGAACAATTGAGCAACTGCTTCTGAATCTATTATTTGGGGGGAAAACCCCCAAACTTTAGTAAGTGAAAGCTTAACATAATGTACACCAATATACCGATATTCTGCTAAAAATGTTTACATTTTTAAAAAGGCCAAACCTTCCAGTGTTAATATACTTCAAAGAAATTGTGAAGAGCATTTATTTCAGCCTTTGATTGTCAACAGCTTTGCTGGAATCTTCTTTCTGTTCTTACGAAATGGAACAGCTTCCCTCTGAAAAGTGTGCTGTTGGGGATAGACCCTCTCCCCCAAGACTCTCATTTCCTATAGCAGTGAGCGTGTTCATTCCTGGGAAGAAGTGGGAAGATCTGCAGTTCTCCTCTGCTCTGTTTGACTGTGGTAGTGCAGATTTAAAGTCAAGACACATCCTCTCCCTTAATGTCAATACTCACAGGTGGAGAACATCATTCTGCTGCAGAGCAAAGGAGAAGGCAAGGACAACTCTCTGGAGAAGGATGAAAACCTTTTTTGGTCAGCTCTGAATACTAATCTCTTTAATATCATTTCCAAGGTCTGCCTGCATCAATTTATGGCACTCCAGTGAATAGTTTTGACATTTTTCCAGCTGTTCTGACATGGATGTTGTCATTTGAAAGACAGAAGCTTGGGAATAGGCAGAAGGTGCTATGATTTTTTTTGTTTGTTTAGGTGTTTTGGTTTTTTTTCCCCTCAAGGGAATTGATTATCCAATGGCCTTAAAAAAATCATCAAAAGCTTTTTGAAGTGTGACATGCCTCCAAAGCACTGTTCCTATCCTTCAGCTACAGAAGATATGCTCAGAGCACGCACAGCCTGGCACCAGCAGCAGGAGTGGGAAGAACAGAGGAACAGGAGGGCAAAGCCACAGAGGCAAAGCACAGGGAGGGACTGGGGCCAGCAGAAGGCTTCTGGGCATCTCCACAAGTAACATGAATAATATAAACTTAAGAGTGTCCCTGGTCAGATCTTGAAAATGAAGCTTTCTTCACTGTGGACTTATGTAAAACCTGAGGCAAAGCTGATCAGAAGCCAGGGAAAGTTGTCCAGGGCGTTCAGAGGGTTTTATAACAGGCCCTAACTAAGCACAAACAAGTGCTTCTGTGTCAACACAAATGAAGTTTTACACCTGAGCAAACAGCTTCCTGCAGTCTGTGAAGCAACAACACATATCTGTTAATACCTAGAGTGGTAGAAACCATCTGCTCCACCCCTGCATGAAGGTTGAATTCCTCCAGTAATACCCTTTGTAAGCAGGGAGTGACTCCAGGTCACCAATACCCTTTGCGATGCACGTTACTAACCCTGCTGCATGCCACAGCGACTGGAGGAACGGGCAAATATCCCTGCCAGGTATTCCACCCTGTTTCTCAGTTAATTTGTTAAAAATCAACCAGGAGTGTTGTGGATGGTAAAGCTGCTGGGAAGAGAAAACCACTGTAAAGAACAAACACTCAGAAAAGAGCTTTCAATGCATCTGCTTTCTTGGCATGCCTCGTGGTATGTAACAAGCGGCGTCAGTTAGTTAGCTCATCCTTTTCTGTAGCAGTTCTGCCCAGTGACTGGTATTTGGGTGTCCCAGGCTCAGAGCTCTCAGGCAGCACAGCCACCGTGAGGGGTGCAGAGCCCCAAGCCAAGAGCCTCGTGCTGTCCCCTGCAGCCATGTGGCACCACGGCCAGCCCAAACCCAGAGAGACCCGCAGTGCTGGGGGGTGCAGCCAGTGGTAACAAGCTGTGCAGCAGCAGCTCCAGGCTGACACAGTTTGTGCCAGCAGCCAGCGGCGTTCATCTGGAATGATCCCACTGGCATTTGCTGCAGGATAAATATTGTCTGGGATTTTTCATTATCTTCCCTGGGCAGCAATGACACAGCTGTGACGTTGTTTTGAGCTCTGTATTTCCAGCCTCCCACCACCAGCCAGAACTAGTAAGGGGATTTGAGTCATTTTTCTGAACATAAGCATTTGCTGATACTTGCGAAAGCCAAGAACATCCACACAAGGGATTTGCATGGGACTGGCAGACATGACAAAGGACCTGTGGAAGATGTCTGGTCTTCTGGAGTGCCAGGTGAGAGACAGACAGAGCAGTCCAAGGTTCCTCAGATAGCATTGGGTGTCTATTTTGAGGTAACTGAATTAGCTGGGAGCCAGCTCACAGCTGAAGCTATCTAAATGCAGGTGCCTATGTGTGCCCCAGGTGTCTGGGGCCCATGACAGTCGGTTGCACTCTGCCATTGAAGACAGAAGAGCTATTCAGCTGGACAGAAGTAGGTGTCTGCTTCATGAGGAGCTGATAGCTTTCTGGGGGCCTGTGGATATATCAGCTCTGATCACGAAAGAGGGAGCTTAGTTATCCAACCTATACCTTGGCACATACATACTGAGACAGATGTAGTGTCATGATAAGGTGTTGTACTTGGTGTGCCAAATCCTATGCCAAGGTTCTTGGATTTCAGGTCCAGTCCCTTAATGTGACATAGCACAGGAAGCCCAGCATGTGAACAACAGTGAAATTACCTTTTTTTCACTTGATTTTCTTATTTGAGCCTTTCAGACAGGTCATATCTGGATACGTCATAGTAGAGCAACTTAAAGTATGGCTGTCCTAAACTAGAAAGTCTCTGTCACCTTCCAGGAGGATGCTCTGCAGCCCCAAATGGTGGGAACAGTGGTTCACTCCTCTTGCTGTGTTTCCCACATTGCAGGTCTGTCCAGGTTTTCGACTGGACATGGCTCCAGCAAGGCAGCATGAGGCTCGTTCCTCGAGGCTGTCCCTCTCACACCGCAGGAAGGCAGGTAGGTCCTTTCCTCTCTTCCCTCTTCCTGCTAGGAACTGCAAAGGAAAGGAGTGACACAGGAAAATCTGTGCTAATTCTATGTGGGACAATTCACTGCACTCTGTTTTGGTTTTCTTTCATAGCTGCAGAAGGAATATTGAAGAGAGCTGATGGGGAGCAGCTCCTGATACCCCATAGATATTTTTCTACTTCAATATTACTTTACTAAGAGGCCTCAGAATACTCTGAGGACCAGGGACTGCGTTCCAGCCTTTTGGTGTGCCACCCAAGACTCGAGATTGCAAGGAAGAATTCAGACTGTCCGTGGGGATCTTCTGCCCTTTCCTGCCTACAAAGTGAGTGGAGAGAAGCAAGACCGACTGAGAAACGGACTGGCATGTCCTGCTTTCTCATTGCTGACTGCAAGGAGGAGCAGCATCTGGCCCAGCACTGAATCAGTCATTCTGTCTTGAATGCGCATGCCAGCACGGACATGCAAAACCACCTTAGGGCCTGTGAGACAGGACTGCGATATAAGCATCTAGAATTACATTGTCAGCTTTGGGGGAATGCAAACCCAATGATGTTAACCCATCAGTGTGCCCCTTCCTCTTCACTGTTCCCACCCCCGCAAATTTGCTGAGCTGAAGGATCATAAACTGCTGAGTTCTGCCGTCTGTTTGCCAAAACCGCTCAAGAATCGAAGGGCAGACAATTCTTGGGGGTTATGACCTGATCCTGTCATCGTCATCACTACCATAAGGGGGGAAAAAAAATAAATCTATTTTTCCAGTCCAGTAGTGTTTCTTATCAAAGGTAGCAAAGCTTGTTTTGTAATAATGCTCTAGGAAGGACATTATTGCACACTAAGGGCAAAGTCTGGTGGATTTGAAAGCTTGGTTAAGTGATAGGAAAAAGATGATAATGAACAACCGCTTATCAAGGTTCCAGGGAGATTAATCTGCACAAGGCACCAGTAACAAAATCAGCGTATGGGTTTTTAGTTAACGATCTGGAAGAGAAAACATAGGGTGCTTTGGTGTGGTTTCTGTTGACATCAGGAACCTGGCTTTTTAAAGGTCCTGACTGGGGGGGGGCAAAGGGGGGGGAGGGGGGAAGTGCAACATCTGCTTATCTCCTGTGAAACCAGAATGCCTTTTAGCCATGAGTAAACTTGCTGATTTCAGTGAACCTCTGACGCACTAGGAGCAAGCTAGTCCTGTACCTCAGGTGCTTTGCTGAATCAGGAGCTGGATGCATGGCCTCTGTCACTCACTGGGTTTGTGCGGGGAGAAGGGAAAAAAAGTAATTTCAACTTCTGGCACCTTCTGGACTGCCAGAGCTTGGCTGGAACTGGTGGCCTGTGAGCAGCACGCTGCAGAGAGACCGTGCATTGCCTGCCACAGACATGTGCTCAACACAGGCCGCTCAGCAGGGCAGGTACCTCCCTGCCACATCCATGGCATGCCCGGCTCCCACGTGCAGCGTGTACATCTGCCGAGCCTGCTGTGGGTGATAGAATGCATGTCTATGTATTTCATCTTGGAAAAACCCTGAGGTAAATGTGCTAATCCTGTCTTTAGGGACTGCAAGACGGTAAGGGTGGATGGGGAAAAAGAACGGATGTCTTCGTGGTGAATTTTTACATTTTTCACTGCAGAACAAAAAAAAAAAAAAAAATAGTTGAAAGGGTAGAATGTACATGGTTCTCAATTCTCATCTCTGAAGATGGATGAGTAAAGTGCAAGGTGAGCAAGAGGAAGGTGATGTACTGATTTTAGGTACTATAAACTCTCAGCATATACAACACTTCAGCATAAGCCGACCCTAGTTGCAGGGTTTCTCTCCCCTGCTACACCTACTTGACGCAGTATGAAAGTTGCTTTGCTCAACTCCATTTGACAACACTTACAATAAAAGGCCCTTGCTGGCACTAGACTTCTTAGAAGAAAATAAAGATACCGGACAACCATATAGAAGATTTTATTACAAAATTATTTTAACATCTACATCCAAGTACAAGGCTTAAAACGACAGCTCTACTTTCAGGAATAAAAATTCAGTAAATGCTGAAAAAGATACTGTATTATCTATATTGATAGCCCTTAAGTGATTCATATTACAGATTCCACATGGGTTCCTTAAGTGCTATACATTCCTCTGTCTGCATCATGAATGTCTTCTGCAGCTTCTCTCTGCAAGCAGCATTGCAGATGTAATTTACAGCACCCATGTGCTTCAGCTGCTTCGAGACAGAAGTTACAGCTCCTACCCGAAGTAGCTGCAGCTATGCTACAGATGTACAGTACACCATGAGATCACAACTCACGTTCAAGCATTAGCAGGCGCACAGGTCTTATTTATGTTTACTTCACAACAATGACTACCTAGGTATGTTTTTGTGACCATGTATTCAACACACAAAAAAAAATAATCAACAAATACTGAAGTATATTATGGCAGCAAAGACAGCTTTTTCACACCTGTATATTCTAGACAAAGATACTTCATTTTTATTACCCATTTCATTCACTGAGCTGAGCTCAGATACATGATCTGGTGACCTTTGGTGATTGCAGCTTATTCACTGGGATAAAAACAGCCTTGATGTACTACTGAGGTCATTATGCTCAGTAGTTACCACCAACACATCTTTGGTTTTTGAAGTTCAGTATATCAGAGTACTATTTTTGATTGAGAAATCTGTCCTAATAGGACTTCTAAAACAAAGGTAGGTCCAGATTTCTCTCATTCCTATTAAAACTATTTAATATGTACAGTAGAGTATGGAGTAGCTTTCTGTCCAACAAATACACATCTGTTTTAGAAAACTGTCATATATGACTGAGGAGGATGCTTTAAACACTGTACTTGCAACTTACTGCAGAGGACCACATCACTTAAAATAATCCTCCAATTAGTAAAAAAATTCAAGTAATATTATACAGTCCTGATGAACTTTGACTGGCCAGTTTTGCAGTGTCCGTTAGTTTAATTTCTATTCTGTTCCTTAGTTTTCCTTGCTTACAAGGGGGAAAATGCACAGAGATGATGTGAAAGGAAGCAGCTTATTGAAAATGGAGTATTTTCAGTATTTTCCCAACAGCACTCCCCTACTGGCACTGTTCCTGTGGCACTTCCCCACTATTTTGATATTCGTAAGTTTTCAGCACTGTTCATATTTTGAAATTTCTCATTTCTTAAGTCCTTTCCATTGCAATGGACAGTTAGAATAAAAATCCTCATTCCAACACCACTCTTCCTGAAAACCTTTCCAAACAGACCTTCAGTGCTCAGCACAGCTTTCAGGGTATAGAATGCCCATGTACCATTTTGAGCTAGTGTGGTCCAATGCGGATTTGACAAAGATAGGCAGATTTTGGTTTAGTGTACTGAGCCACTAACCTTCTAACAGCACAACAAAAAGGAAGCATAAGATCATGTTTTAAACATGCCATTTCTCACATCATGTTTACATAATACAGATCACCAAAACCTTTCTGTTCAACTTGCATATCTGACTCCAGTTCTTAGAAAATCCTGACTGACTGACCTGGCGCATGCTTTCTGGAGTGCAGGGATGTAGGCTTGTTGTGGCCTAACCTTACAGCTGCTATAGCCAACTAGCTTTCCATCTCTTTCCAGTAGCTGTCTAAGTTATCCCAATTCTACTTAGTTACCTTATGCATAGGAGCCTTACTTGACTAGTTCTCCATGAACAGCATAAGAATAATATAATCTAGCAATGCAACTCAGAGCAAGGCATCACATAAGAATTATTACTGGAATACAGGGTTTTTTTGAAACGGGACTTCCTTACACATGGAAAACACTTCCTCCTTACCTCCTAGGGCTCTCTCTTTCGGTCAGGCTGTTACTTGAATGCTGTTTGTATCTTGCTACAAGACTGCCATGTTAAGAGGATCTTTTTCAAATGTTATAATACTTTAGATAAAGCTTTAAAGTACAGGTGTTATCTATCTACCTGAGAAGTTCTGTAATACAATAAACTGCTGACAACTACTCTAGGAGAAAAATATACACCAGAATAACTGACATTTATCAGCATTCAGAATTCAAGCATTAAACAGGACTCAAAAATTGCACACCTCTACCACATCAAGTCCTTGATCATAAGGAAAAAAATGGTCATCTGATTTTCCTCTATACACATCTTTTCTTTAAAGACATATGTGCTCCTATTTTCCTGATACTGAAGTCCACAGCAAGGTTCCACATGCAGTGCGTACAGCCTAGGCTGTAACACTCATTGTTTTCTCTTCTGCCAGTCCCAAAATGGAAGAATTTGCTTGTTTGGAGGCAGATGAATACTTCCAAACACTAGCCTTTTTTGATGAGGCAGCTTGATCCCCTTGGGTGTGTGGATACCAACTTCTCTTCAGATTGCTGCATTCTGCTTTGATACGTTCTTGGGGCCTTTACTTGGGACACACCAGTCATCTGCCTCTGAGGTAGCCTGGTAATGCTTGGAAGCAGATTTGTTAAAAACTGGGAGTTTTTCCACGGATTCTGTTGATAGCGCCTAAAAATCAAGGAGGAAAAAAGTTTAACTCTCAATAACGCCACTTTGTAAAAATTCACAATGTATTTCAAGTGTTAAGGCAGTGACACTCCAAAACAGTTATTTACACAAGCATTTCTATAGTAGATGCAGTAGTTTAAGTCCTTCAGTTTGCTTTGGATAATTTGGCAGGACAAATGCAGTAAAACAATGAATGATATTATGCATTTATAGGCCTTAAGCATTACCCTGTAACCCCTTTTTTTCAAGGTAGTGCTGGAAGACATGAACTTTCATTTACAAAGTTCCAGAGAAACTTTAAAATATGCTCCTTCCCAACTTCCGTATTTTGCAGCTTAAATTCACATTCTATTGGGCAATTAAATAAAAATGTAATGTGTATATAGCTGAACCATCTCTTCCTTCTGTACTGCTTCTCTGGTTGTGCTTGGCCTATATTGTTGGCTTACTAGTAGAAGTTCAAAGCCAGTTTTTCCCCCCATGAGTAAGCACAGAAAGTAGAAAAGAACAGGTATTCCTATTTACTTATAAAAGCAGCAGTCTATGTTATACACCAGGTATTCAAGATTACTGATACCTGAATCCCATATATGACAGATGTTGAGTAAGAGCAGGTACCAGACTTTTACGGATTAGGTTATACAGACCTTATGGCTGTCAAGAGTAAAGAAACCAGATCTGTTGTTCACACCTATTACCTACTGGTTCGTGGAATACAAAGTACTGGGAGCAAGTGAGATAACACATCTTAATACAATTTGAAAACTAACAGGGCTCTCAGTAGTAGTTTTTCAAGTAAACTTGTTAAAGCCAAGTAACCTTTTTAATTCTAGATACCAGTTACAAATCTTCCTAGCCTTTCTTAATAAAGATGAAGGTTTTTCTACCCATAAGCAGAGAATGTTCACCTTACAATGACACTCACTAGGTACTCCATTGCATTAATGCTAGTTTATCTTTTATTTAACCAAATCAAAATACATACCTTCAAGTAGATAATAGCATCTGTTCCATAACCACATATGGAGTAGAGATTTAGATCTCCCTGAAAGTATTTAGCATACAGGCGAGAAATTGGCAAGCCATACCCAAAGCCAGCCTAAAAATAAAAGTACAAAAAAGATTTTAAGTTGCAAGAGCTAATAAAAAAATAAGTAGCTGGAAAGTCTTCAGAGATTTTAAACTGTTTCAAAGTCCTTTGCATACAGAATATTGAAACTGACCATTAAAAAAAAACAAAACAGAACCACAGGGGAAAAAAAATCTCAGATCTCCATGGAAGAGGGAAGGCTTTATATATGTGTCCTACTTTTACCATTACATTTCTGTATTTTCCCTCCCTTTTTTCTGCTAGTACAGCTTCATTAGTAAAAGGAGTTTACTACTGGTGAACAAAAAAAAAATTAAAAAAAAAATCAATAGTCTAAGCCTACTCCAGTTGTGCTTGCTTGCCTCCATAAAGACAGCATAAATCATACTATGTTTGAGGACTGAGTAGGAGTGAAGACCAAGTAAATTACTGTCACTGGAGTATAAGAAAAAAAAAACGACCAAGATTAGATTCAAGTTGGAGTGTTGTTCTTTGTTTACACCTTTAAAAGCACGTTTTTTTTTTCACCAAGCTAGATATTAAAAATCTGTTTCAGAAAATGTTAATTCATATTTGTGAGGCTCAATAATCTTCATACGCTCCCACAAAGCATAACACAGACAGTGTTTCATTATTTATTAACCTACCAATCTGTCCACCACTTACAGAAACCTTATTAGCAACATGAGTATTGAAAATATCTTACAAGAGGGGCATTTCGTCCATCATCCATCCTCGGCCTTGGTGCTGTGGAATACATGTAGCTAAACAACTGCTCAATTTTCCTTACTGGAACACCACCTCCTCTGTCTGAAACCTGATTTAATAGATAATAAAGTTAACACTCTCAGTATACGATTGTTGTTATTTAAAACACTTATTTGAACAAACCTTTCCAATAGTAATAAATGCAAACATTTGTTTTGCAGCATATAATTTTTCAGTTAGATAACGGAGGCTATCAACAGATTGTTCATGCATAGTATCTGATCTGTTGTCAGAGGCTGGAATTTCCTTTAATAGAATTTGCTGCAGCGTATGCAATCATAAAGATTACAGTAAGCCCATATTGTAGTAGCCCAAGATACCTTAATTGCCAGGTCTTCTTGTCCCAGAACAACCGTCACTTCAATTGGAGAAAGGGAGGGACTGTTTTCTTGGAATTCAACAGTTGCCCTCATTGAATTCTACAGAAAATAAGGTCATCATTATCAGACTGTTAGATCTGTGCACTTAAAATCATACCATGCCCCTGGTTATGCAGAGGCTGAGCACACTACCCTCTGTACCTATCAGTGCCTTGTTACCAAGGGACACACTTGGCAGTTTAGCTTAACAGGCGCAGAGGAGGTCTTGCACCTAGAAGTGACTAAGCATAGCCAAGTCTCTTCTACACGTGAAAGATAATACTATTCTTGCCCGACAGTGTAACTTAAACATTTAACTCCCTTGAAAGTCACCAGGTTTCTCAAGAAGAGCAGAATTCAGCAGTTGCTAAAGGCTGCCAGAATTCTGCATCTCATGTTGACAGCACAGTAGTTCAGCCTCATTCACTAGTTCAGGATGCACCACCCACTCCACAAAAGGCACCAGGGCAAGTCTGCACTGCAGATGTAATCTCTGAAAGCAAGAGACTAGTGGTGGCCACAACCTCATGTCCCACTTGTACACTCCGTCCCTTACCGTGTCCCATTCACTACCACATATAAGCACCCAAATACTCTCCTACAAACTGCAATCACCCCTTTCCCAACTGCCAAAGCTATTTATCCAAATAAGAAACATTTTAGAAACCTCACTGTCCTGCACAAAACTTTACTTAATTTAGCTAGAGATTTCAAGTATCAACGCTTCTGCTCATACTAAGGGAAGAAACAATTTATACTGACGTACCTTGAAGAGCTCAAAAAGCATGTGAAAAAGATGAGATGGGACATATACGATATTAATTGGCTTTCCTGGAGACTTTCCTAGAGGAAGGGAAAAATAAAAGCAAGTTTTAGAAAAGGGCAGTGGAATTTCTGTATTGCATCCAAGTTTTACAATAAGCAAGCTGTGTGCCAAAACAAACAAGAAAATCAAGTTTCAGTTTTGTCCCCCTGCTCCAAATGAGCCAACAACTTTATGTACTTATACCAGTGTTTAGACTGTAATTGCCACTTGCTTAGTAATAATAAACTGATTATAATTTATATTATTTATATATATTTATTATATAACTAACTTCTATCAAACTCTAAATAGTACCTCAGGAAATCTAGCGTTTAAGATAGAACGACATCTAGTTCTCACATAGGAGACTAAATGAGCTGCCTAGAATGAACAGAAAGTGAAAAGGAACTAGCCCAAGACAGACCAACTGGTATATACTATTATGGCTATAGAAATGGGAGCCTTTTGATTCAGTGAAAGCAGCAGTTCAGTGACTGATAGGAAGACAGATGTAAAAGCTCTTGTCTTACCATTCACTTGGGTAAGTTTCAGTTCCGGAGCTGTTAAGTAATACTGGTCACACAACATCTTGGAACTTTCAAAAGCATCTGAAATATTTAAATAAAATATGTGAAGCGTAATATCAAACACTGTAGAAATTCTTGCTAACGCATGGCAAAATACGGTTAACTGCATTAGCTGCTAAGGTGTTACCAACCATAAGCCTGCATCTCAAATGAGTAGTAACATTGCCTATTTATTCACAGTTTTTAATGCACACAGTGGATGCAGTTACAGCAGCATGGGCAAATCCTCAGTAAAACTTGATAATTCTGTAAGACAAACATCTTATCCGTAGGTAAGGCTGATCTCAATACCACAGACAACTTTAATTCCTACCTCATCTGCCACTTTCTAGGTCTTACTACAAAAGATTTTTTACTGTTACTTCATTTTAAATTCTGTTCTATACAAGCTTTTGTTTTGTTATGACTGCTTTACAGCAATTTCAATAAAAGCCAGCCAGCATCATATACATCATATTGGTTACCCAAATTGCTTGCAATCAGATATAAACACTGATCATGAAGAGTTATGTTAAGGATCTGAGAACACATACCATTCACTACTTCAGCAACATCGCAGCAAGGATCAATGCTTCCAATGTGCCTTGGATGCCCCGAGCTGGACTTATCATCAAAAAGAAGGGCTGTTTGAGATGAAAACAATACTGTATTTAATCCCAAATACTGTATTATTAAAAAGCCCTAAATTTGAGTTACACACTGGTCACAACAGATAATCACATAAAATACAGAGTGTTTTAACTCACAAAAGGCATAAACAATGTTATCTACTGCTAAACTATGTTGGGTTTTCTGTAGTTCAACATCTTTTCAGATGTAAATAATGAGATCCCTACATATTCTGCACAAGACTTACAAAAGTAATGGGAAAACTTGTTTTCTAGACTAGACTAATCACAGAAAGTCATAGATGGAGTTTCTAACCTTTCAGTGTCACAAAGTCATCAGAGACAGATCAAAAGTTTTAAGAAATAGTTACATTAACATGTTTCTCACTAGGTTGAAGTTTTTCCTCAGATAAATATTTCTACTTACTGTGTTGGTTCATTAGCATCCGGGTAGAAATACGGCTCATGTAGAAACGATCCAAAAAATACTGTATGTTTTGATTGGTGACAGGATCTACTTTAAACGTGTCTTTGTATTCAATTACTCCTTGTGCCATTGTAGGAACCACATCATGATGTCTGTTTCGGACTCTAATTAATGTATCTATAAAGCTGGGTAAAAAAGAACTTTTTAGAACATTATTCTAGGACTACATTGAGGCAAGCTTTGTACAATGTCATTATCTAATCCCACAGCAGCACAGATGAGTGCACAACAACCTTAACATTAAAATACAGCCTATTTTTTCATTCTTGTAAAATTCCTCACTGACCTAAAGCAGAAGATTTTGATTTTTTAATACAGAAGGTGCAATCATTTGCCATGTCAAATTCACTGCTGAAGAGAAGGCAAGGAAGGGAAATAGATCCCCAGCTGACATCTTGGAAAGCAGGGATTTGACATCACAGATATTTTGTTGGTATTTCTCTGCCACGACTGAGGGCAGTATGCCCTTGAAACTGAGCTGCAACAGGTCATATTTATCTGCAATATTTCTAAACATAATGAGAGATTTAAATCGGGTTGCTTTATGCACAACACTTCATGCTATCTATTATCAAATATTGCTATCTATATCAAATATGACTATTATCAAAGTCAGCTTATTACAGCTGTCATTCTAAGTGGACTGTATTGCAAAGGATAGAATGTGAGATAGAAAGTTCAAAGAAACAAATGACAAGCTTACTCAGATAAGACTTTTTGGTCATCTGGGCTTTTCTCATGGAACTCAACCAGCTCCATCAGGCTTTGGATGTACCTATTACAAAAAGAACACAAGAAATATGCTATTACTTTGATTTTTATTAGCCTAGGAACAGGAAAAATACTTTTGTCTTGTCCAAATCATTACTCTTCACAAGTCAGCTAGAAGACTGAATTATCTTTTAAGTATTCAAGTTCAATCCAAGATCGATACTTCTTGACTGCCTAAACCCCCAGGAAATTTTAAGTCTTTTCTTGTGCCCGCCACCCAGAAAGGAATCTAAACCCTCATTTTAGGTACATCGGATCCCATTACAATTCTTGAGAAGACAGGCATTTCAAAAGATGATGCAAATGACAATATTGATCAGGAAGCCATCCAAGCATAATTACTCTAAATCGGATCCGCTTTGGCACAAGCTAATTACTTGAGCCTCCTGTGGTAACATCTGACAGCCTTGATGCATATTGCAAAGGCACACCTGTTTGCTAGATTAAGAACAGTTGCTACAGTAACTCTAATACTTTTGCCCTTTATGTCAGACATCCTTGCAAATGCTGCAACTGTGCCAGTAAAGGGAAGTTAAATCAGATTCAACACTGTCAACCACAAGATTTTGTTAACTGAACTCCAAAAGCTTGCTGCGCAGGCCAAGGCAAGATGCTATGGAACAGAAGCTCTGTAGCAATTCCATCAGTGAAAGACCCAAACATATAGCCTGCTTTCCCATTTTTGTGTAGCTCTGAGGGCTATGTAAAAACAGAACATATTTTCTTCTCTCTCAAGAGTAAGAAGTGAGATTTGCTCTATCAGTTATTTAAAATAATAATTTAACAGTGTTGGTTTTCCATTTAATTTTTAGAAAAGGCCAGCATTGTAATAGTTTGCAGTCCAGCTTTGATGAAGCAACTGCATTTCTAGTTTATTTTGTTACTGTCTTCTACTGTTCAAAATGTCTACAATGAAGTTGTCAAAGCTATGCTATTTTACAGGCTGAATTCAAGTAGTTCTTACTTACCAGCTTTTTACTAATTGTACTGATGGAGTGCCTAGTAATTTATCAGGAAGAAGATCTATTTCTTTCAGTATGTTTGCAAACCTCACAGGAAGTTCTTGTCGCAAAAATGCAAAAGAGGTTCTCTCACATCCATTAGTTGATCCTATGAATAAATGCAAAATAAAAACTTTGTTTGAGAAGTGTCAAAATACAGCTACAAATCACTGTCTTTCCACAGATTTCAGGACTATTCCTTCGTAACCATCATGCCATTACTGGCCAGTTCTCCTAAGCGTATGTACATGTTTGTGCTGAATATTGTTTACATGACAGCAAGACACAGCATGTTCCTGGGAGGAACAGTTGTACTTTTCCCATTTAGACACGGGACTTATTTGTAATCCTCTCGAAGAAGCACTCCAGCCTTTGTAAACACGGGCTGCGTCGGGGTGACGTCCAGAAGCGTCATGTGAGCACGGGCCTCGCAGCCGCCAGCCGGTAATCGGATCTGGGAACAGCCCGTCCGCCCCGGCGGGGCAGGGCTAGCGACTCCCCCCGACAGCGGGCAGCGCCACGGAAAAACACCGCCGGCTGACCGAGCCCTCGGCCCCCGCCCCATCGCCACCCCGAGACCGGGCTGTAGCGGATCCTCAGCTGTCATCGAGGCCTCACCATCGCCTGGCACCCGGCCGACGGGTGCCCGAGGCCAAGGGTGGTCGCCCGAGGCGACCTCCCCGCCGCCGGCAGGTCCCCGAGGGGGCTCGCCCCGGCGCAGTCAGAACCCGGAGCCCTGCGGGGGGAGGGTCGCCGCCCCCGCCCCCCCTCCCGCCGCAGCCCCCGGGCGCGCCCCTCAGCGGGGAAGCGACCCTCGGGGCGACGGCGTCGCGGCCGCCCCCCGCGGCGCCGGGCCCGACCCTCCCCTGCCCGTCCCGCCTCTCACCGAAGTCCAACAACTGCTTGATGGAGAGCGGGGAGGGGGAGAAGCGGGAAAACTCCTCCACTTCCCGCGGCAGCTGGCTGCGGCTGCTCTTGGTGCCGCCGCTGGCCCCTGCCAGGGGGGCGGCGGTGCGCAGGGCGATCCGGGCGGCCTTCATCGCTCCCGGGGCGTCGGTCGGTCGGTCTGCCGGGGGGTATACAGGTGTGTGTATATGTGTGGGTAGCTGGCAGTCGAGCGGGCGGGCGGGCGGTAACACGGCAGGTCGGTCGGTCTGTCGGGGCGTATATAGGGGTGCGTGTGTGTATATGTGTGGGTAGGTGGCGGGCGGGCGGCAGGTAATCCGGCAGGTCGGTCGGTCGGCAGGTACCGTAAGGACTCGCGCTGTCCCCTCACCTGTGGCAGGCGACGTCCCGCGCCGCCTGTATTTACACTCCCCGGGGGGCGGGGCTCCCGCGGCCCCGCCCCCCCGCCCCTAACGGAACGTTCCTCGCGCCAAGCGGCTCGTGACAGCCGCTGGCAGGGCTCCCCCCTGCCCCCCCCCCCGTGCCGTCCCCCGTCCCCCGCCCGAGGAGGCCGCGGGGAGCCTCGGGGGGGCTGGCCTGGTCCGGCCCTGCACCGCTTCCCGTGACCTTGTTTACCGGGCGGGGGTGGCCAATGTCAGCGGCGGGGCGGCCTTGCCAAGATCCGAGGGCGCCGCGCTCCCGCCCCCCTCCCGCGGCTGCTCGGTGGGCGGTGGCGGGGCCCCGCGGCTGTGGGGAGCGGGCCCGGCCCTCCCGGCCCGCCGCGGGCGGTGGGCGCCGGCAGCCGTGTGGGCCGCCCCGAGGGGTGCGCTGGTGTCTGGGTGTGAACCCGGGGGAAGCGGTCCCTGAGGGAGCGCCGGGCATGCGGCGCTGGGACTGCTGGCAGGCCAGGGTCGGGGTGCAAAGGGAGCAAACCCGGGTCCGAGCCGCAGGGTTCGGGGTGCCTGCCATGTATGTCGTCACTGTGACCTGGATTAATAGCGACTGAAGACGGCTGCCTCGGTGGCACACTGGTCCCAAATTGCCGTGTGACCCGTTATTTACTCTCTCTGGAGCTGACCTAAGAGGTGCTGAGCAGCTCGCACGCAGTCGGCTCATCTTCCAGGGTCACGGATGAGCTGGGAAAAGCCTGCGCACCTTTCCTCCTCCCTGGAGAGGGAACTTTGATCTCGGGTGCTGCCTGGCTGTTCCCCAGGCTGCCCGGTCCCCATAACGACAGGCAGGCTTTGCGTAATGTGTTGAAGAATGGAGCTAATGTCGGCACAGGACTTAGTGATGTCCTAAATCTTCGTCAATAACAGCAGGAGCATGTGGCAATAAAACAATACAAAAAAATATAGCCTTAATATTTACATATAGTCACTCTAGTCTGGTTTTGATACACATGTTTCTACGCACACACAAATAGGTATACTTTTTTTTTTCATAGGAAGGTAGATAGGTTCCTAACAAGAAACTGGTATACTTATTTTAATAGGCAGAGGAGAATGCTTTAGTTTAGCATTAGCTTTTTTTTTTGTACTTTATCTCATTTTTGTCTTCCTGGTCATTACATGTTACCCCTGCTTGCTGTTTTACTCTCACTCTACTTTCTGTTTTGTTATTTTATTGGGAGAGTTACTCCTTTATTGTTCCATTGGATATGTTATGTTTTACCACAGTGATTGAATGTTGGCCTATGAAATGTGAAATGAAGCAAAATGAAGACATAATAATATATAATAATTATATATTTTATATATATACACAAATAATAAAATAACAAACATAACCATTTTGATTTTTCTTGTCCTTGCCAGAAGTTGAAAATTTGAGAACAGATGTTGGAGTTTGCTTTTGATTGTTTTCACTTTGCTTGCCTGCAAGTTGCAGATGACTCACAGAAGTAAAAATATAATTAAACAGAAAAAAAAATGTTTAAATTATGGAGCATGTGTAGGACAGTTTTTGTTTTCTTTCATGTTCTTCCTGAAGCCGCTAATCGATGGCAAGCAAGAATCTCAAGATTAGCACTTTGCAATGAAATATCAGTCAAGAAAGTCCTCCATACCAGGCAGTTATTCTAGTTTATAATGTCTCTATTTCCGTTCTTGTTGAGACTCTTTCTTTTAATCTGTTGGTGTGCTCACCCTGCTTAATATAAGTAACTTCAATAGTGTTTGTGAATAGTCATATCACACACTTTGTTCTGAATAGAGGAAAAGTCTACTAGGAATAATTCCTGTTGTTTACATTCCTCTTCTTTACAGCAACTTGTTTTCTTATAGTTTTCTTTGTAGTTATGCAGTGAGAAATGAACAAAAATCTTACGTATTCAGTTTAGCTCTGAACAAACAATACAATTGTAGATGGAGGAAATACAGGAAGTGTGTTGCCTTCCCCAATTATTTAAAGGACAAGGCTCCTGTAACTGAAAACCTGGATGCTTTTCAAATCAGAACAAACTTCTACAACAATTTTACACATCAGCAGCAGTGCAACAATTAACAGTTTTATTACTCCGCTGAGCTTCTGGAAGAAATGTGTCATCTCCATAATGGCAATTTGCTTCTCACTCTTTGTATGATGGGTTATATATTACAGTAGGTTCTGAACAATATAACTTTCTGTTCCTGTAAATATAAGTGATATGTCTGAGAAATAATTGATAAGGATGTTCTGTATATTGGATAAGACAGCTAAGTGTTCGGCACAAAAGTAACACTGTGTCAGGATTCATGGTACTGCAAGCTGAACCTGAAGAAGACCAGGCTGTGAAAACTGTAACCACTTCAAGTAACTCCACAATCCTGACTGCAGTACTGTTTGTTCTCACTTTACTTCCTCTTCGAACCACCATTTCCCCCTCCTCCCGAAGCCCCAGTACACTTGACAGCTACAAGTGCATGCGTCAGAGAACAGCATTTTGATGGTGAAGGACAGTACCAGATTCTGAACTGCAGTGTTCATCAGATGGAGCCTCATTTCTGCTGCTCTAGTATTTTAACTTTCCTCTTCTGAACTGCCCTGGGCAAATTTTGAAAGGCAGTAACACCCCTTCCAGTTGCTCAGTCACAGTAATGTTTTTCTGACTATCCTTGAGAAAATGGAACTGAGTTAACATTCTGCTTTTTTGCACAACAGCTGGGTCCAGAGGAGTGGAAGAAATGAAGCCTGGATTCCTGTCCACTTGTCTCTTAGTTGCTATCCATCTCAATCAGCTGTCTCCCTCCTCAATGTTCCTTATATCCTCCCCACTGCCAGAGACACACTGTGCTGTACTTCGGTCAGAGCCATGTTCCTGGCTAGTCAGAATACATGAAAACTGGCCGTGTTGCTCATGTCTAATAGAAGGGGTCTTGGCTGATTCTGCCCTACCATTTTCTTTGAGGGGACACAAATTTAAGGCTCTTCTTCCTAAACCACAAGTGCTAGAGACACAGTATGCTGTGCTGGGGTCGGTGCCCTCTCCTGATCAGCCAGAATAGGTGTGACAACTGGTGGAGTTGGTCCCCTCTGGTAAAGTGAGTCTTGGCTGAGTTTCCCCTGCCTTTTCCTCAGTGTGGACCAAAATTTGAATCTCTCCTCCCCAAACTGTCTGTCAGTTCATGCAGAGTTTGTGGGAAGTTGATATCTATTCCAATTTGCTTGAAATGGTTAGGAGGAATGGTTTGGCAAACAGGTGAACAGGCAAGATTATTGACATTTTTTCCCCTGGGAAACCAGACTAACATTTTCTAATAGGGGCAAAGGCAACTTCTAATTCAGCTTCTGTAAGGAAGGGTAAATGGTGACCCAGGAGGAGCAGTAAGTCAGGGTGGAAATGAACAGTAGCACTAGAAAGTTTTCAATGAAAGTGGAAGGAATAGTCTGATGACTGAAGGGCATGACCTGTATTCGCAGCCCTTCATGAAATTTCCAGCAGTATTGTGGGCAAAGCACTTGCCCTCTGCCTGTAGATGGGTCTGCATTTATGCAGTTGGATTGATACTTTAATATACTAACACATTTGTTTTCTAAATATTTATGCAGCCCTTTGCATGGAAAAAAACCCGACAGAAATAGCAGTACAAACAAGGGTCACATCTTCCCGTTCTCATCTTTCTATCATCCAACACTGCAGCCGCAGGAGCTGTCGAGCTGCCAAGGGCTACCCGCACGGCCAAAATAGCCAAAGTAGGTGAAAGGTTGTGGAACAGCACATAAACAGGCTGGCGTGCCCAGCCCTGCCGCCAGTTCAGTGAGGGAAAGGTCCTGCAGCTGCTCCAGCACTTGCGCAATCTCCCCCGCCCGCTCACAGGCTGCAAAAGTCAAGAGTACAGTAGCTGGATCGTTTTACTGCCGGAGCGGTGGCCGGTAGCCAGCTTGGAGCTGTAAACACCGGGATGTGCATGGCAACCCAGCAGCACTGACCAGCAGACACCCTTTTTCCTCATTCCCTGTCTTGGTTATCCATGGCTGAGATTGTGTGTTAACTGCTTTAAAATTGGGGAAAAGGACAATGGATTGCTGGTTTCAAAATTGCTTTTCAAAAAACAGCAAGAGGCTTGCATGAGATTAGCTGTGGGTGTTTCAAACTGGGAGTGTAGACATAGCAGTGAGGGAGAAAACTGTTTTGGAGTATGGCTGTACCCTTCAGCAAAGAAGCTTGGACTCAAATGATGATAAAGTATCACTCAAAAATGTTTATCTTGTATTATTGGTTTTATTATTATATTTTTATGGTTTAATTTTTATTTTATATTTTATTATTGTTTATTTTATTATTAGTGATGCATATTGAATTCAGGAGGCTGCTTACTATGTAGGAAAATAGTAATCTTTGGCCAAGTACACCATTGCAAAGGATGTAGAGGTGAACTCTCAGCATGAGCTGGCACTGATCTGAAGCACACAGCTACACAAAAAAAAGTCCTTCTCCAGCCTCAGCTGGCTACTGTAGCAGTTCTTGAGGAAGAGCATGTGGTATCTTCTATGAAAGCTGCTAACGCAGAGGGGAAAAAAAAGAGGAAAGGTATCATCAAGGCAGCTGCCACTCATGGCCGTGGCTGCCTTTGCTGTGAGCAGCCCTGCCCTGGAGAAGAGCATCTAGGAAAAGGCAGACAGCTTGGGAGAAGTCAGAAAAAAGTGAATGTTACTAAAAGAATACAACTTCTAAAGCCTAAATGTATTTCAGAAGAACTGGAAAACAGATATATTTTTCTGTAGGAATATGGGAAGGGAGTTAGTGGAATTAGATGGATCAGTTGAAAAGTTTTAGATTAGACATCTTAAGAAACACCTTACCCTGAGAAGAAAGAGCTGTAGCTTCACCTGTAACTGTTATACAAGTCATGGGCTTTGAAGTGGTACACGTACTGCTTTTCTTTTTCAATGTGGACCACTCTGGGTGAAGATGAGACGTTTTTGCTAATATCAGAATATTTGGCTTTTATATCAGCTGCACTTGATACTGTTGAGTATAGCAGGATGCTTGATAAGGTGGATGTTGTGCCCTGAGTTTCTGCTCAGAGCAATAGCCTTGACATGTTACTCCAGGTTATTTTGTCAGAGGCTGATCTTAGAAAACATTCTGTTGCCCCAGTTTTTCTCTGACGACATTTCTTTCTTCAGATCTGGAAGCATTTATTTTCTTCTAGTGCCTGATATCATAGGAACTTGAATGAGAAACTTAGCCTAGGAAATACTAAGCCGAGACAAGAGGCATCATCTAGAAGAGGACTCACTATAGTGTTAATCTGGCCACCCTTTCAAAAGAGATGCAGACTTCGTGGTGTCACTGGAAAGCCACTTCCCCCGCTGTTTGGGATTGCCCAAGGGAAGTTTGTTTCCTGTTTGCAACATTGTGACTGCTACTACTGAACTGTGAACTCACAGAGAAGCTGATCTGGTAAAGGCTGAGTTTCCATAAGGTACTCCGTAGAAGATACTGACACAGTAAGCCTATGGCAGTTTTCTACTGTGATGAAATGTGTAACCACATGGTAAGCTGTAACAGCTGCAGTTAAATGTGAAAATGAAGCTTGTGTATTAAAATAGTCCTGATAAAGATCCAGTACGATAAAAGATGTTGCACTGCACAATTAATTGTTTGACATGGGGTCTGAACAAGAACAACATCTTTAGTCATATGACTAACAGGTAGCAGCTAATTATGGGTAAATCATCAATGCAACATTAAGGACAGCCTAAACAAAGGAAGTTCTCCCTTAATGTGGAACTGTTTTAATCTCGTGGTATGCTAGACTCTAGCAAAATACAGAGTTTCACTATGCAGTATTAGCATGTTTTCTTTTTACTGTAATTCTTCTAATATTCTTTATATTACTCTGCCCACATTGGCATTTTGAAATTAATTTTTCAATGTAGTGCTCATTTAATAGTCACTGAAGAATAAAATCATCAGAGCTATAGTAGCACTTGTTTTCTAAAATGTCAGTCTACCTAAAGTGACATAGAAATTCACACTAGATTAATATTTCTTATTTCACTTGTTGAAATTCCACCAGTATTCTAAATGGACTGTGGTGGTTATATTTATACGCAGGCATTCATGAACATCTATTTTATTTAATTTCTACATGGGAAAAGACCCTTAAACATTCAAAAATACTGAATGAAGAAAGAAGTGTTTTAACTCATGGTTTTACCTATGTTTAAAATATTCAAAATGTGTGCTAGTACAAATCTTGATTCCCTGCTCTCTGGGGCATAATAGCTGGGTACAAATAATCAGCAACATGTTTGCAGGCATTGTTTTCACAAAGTTACCTTTCAAAAAAAGTATTTTAACATACTAACAGTGGGATACAGTCTGTGAAACAGAGATTTAAAATGTCTTTGTTGTGAGACCAATTGAATTATAAATTTAGATGGGAAAAGTTATGTTATTAACAAGCTAGATTTTCACTGCACAAAAATAGATTCATTGAAATATGTAAAAGATCTCCATTTATACCTGATAGGAAACGTAATTTCCTCTTACACACCCACACAGCTACTGTTGAAGTGTGAATTGCCAGGTCTTCCATTTCATGGCTAGTCATTATTAGTACATATTTAAGTAGGGTTGAAATATAAGAAAACAAATGTAAGCTTACTGTCTGGTTCCTTCAGTACTGGAGAAATGTTACAGAATTTTAGTATTCAGATCAAGCAGTAAATCTGCTATAAACCACCAGAAGATACTCCAGCCAAGAAAAAACTTGGTAGCTACCACAAGAGACTTTACTGGCTTTCAGCAAGTGCTGAGAGGGAGGGCAGTACTTTCCCCGGGGTAGCTGCTAGAGCACCAGTTTTCCTTCTGCTTTCCATTCCAGATGTGCTATATGGAAGCCTGAAAATCTGTTCCTTAATTTGCAACTCCCAATATGCTGAAGCCTGTGAAAGAGTGATAAGGAAGTTATCAAAGAAGAAACCTGGAATTCAGAAATGCATATGTAGTTCCAACAAGAACAGGATAATAATGTAAGATACTTAAACTGATACTGCATGGGTGTTGCCATGCTGAAGTGAACAAGTATATCTGTATTTATTTTATGGGTATTTTGGGCTGTCTTACAGCATGCACATCAAGTGATGTAATGCTAATCTCCTCTCATATATGGAAACACAGAGTCTTTAAATTGTAAGCATTTAAGTTAAAGAGTCAAATCAAATCAATGCCAAGAATCCTAGCTGGGATGTAATTTTTACTGAAAATGACCTCTTAGACCTTGGGAAAAGCCGAAGATTTTGTAGAAGTGAACTAATAGAGACATTTCTATCACATTTCCCATTAAAAAATCTTAGTCAAACCTTCATTGTACTTTTGACTCTTCTTGTGAAATACAGTGAATGGATATAGTATCTGCCCTTTCCATGAGAAAGACTCAAAGGAGTGGTGGACCGTATTTTGAGAAGCAGTCTGTAGTTTTGTGTGAGCGGTTCTGGCTGCTTAATAAAGGCCATGAGATCCTGCAGCTCTGAGGGACTTCAGTTGGAGTTGTGAACTCATATCACTTTGAAAAATTAGGTGCTAGGTCTGACCAACATCCTGAATTTAACTGTACTGCTGAAAATGTAGGATAAATTTCCACCCCAAGTCACTCAAAGAGACCAATTACAGCATTTTGACTTCCAGAATTTTCTTTCAAATAAAAAGGGTGTGTGCCCCCTGTTTAAACATTCCTGTAGAAATGTATCTAAAATTGTACTTTTGAAACATCCAGATAATTCTAGCCCTTTACAGTCAGTTCATGTTTCAAATCTTGTGCCAAATGCTTGAATGCCTTGGAGTAGAGAAGACCCTGAAGGAACACATAAAATTATATAGGAAAGGCACCAATTCACTCTTGCTGAGCAGTAATTTGGTTTGGTTTAGTAACCTGTGAAGTGGTTGACTAAAATGATGAACTTTAAGGAAACTGTAAAGAGTGTGATTATTGATATCTGCTGTAGGTGACCTTTACGTGCTGAAAAGATCACAAGGTAGTCAAGACAAACAAATTACAACCTCCTTTTCTTCTTCTCTCTAATGGTCTGAAATTGAAAAATTGGATCTATTGAACCCCAGTTAAAGTTACGACAGCCAAATAAAAGAAGGCTACAACTTGCAGTTCTCCAAGTGTGTTATTTATATACCTTGGAGACTAAATGCTCCTGCTGGAGGGAGTCATGACTCACCACCTCCACCTGAACACAAATCACTTCAGGTTATTTCCATCCATTCACTACGTCTTCCATTAGCTTTCCCCTCTATAGCAAAGAAACACATTCCAACTTTTCAAGCACAGGTGCAGATCATCCAAACTTCTGCTCCTGATTCTTTTTCCAGTGCTGTGATAAGGACTGTGTGCCTTGCTATCTTCCCTACTTCTGAGTATCTTTCTGGCTGCTCTGCTTGCTGTTTGTGTTAATGTAACCTAAACTCCTGTCAGTATTATCAGATTTATAGTGGATTTGATCAGCTTGCAGGATATGGTTAATGCTTTAGCATCATAGTTCCTGGCAGTACATCAGTATATAGCAGGTAACATTTCAAATGCATTAGCTATACAGGCAACCTTATAACTCTCCTTAGGAGCATCTCTCACAGTTGTACAGTGTCAGCGTGCACAGCATTCTGAGGGTGGCATTTTAAGTGTCACTCATCATCTTGATAAGAGACCAAAAATGCAGCAGAATGCCATTGGGTATGTCCCATGACACAGACGTTGCCTGACTGTGCTAGATGCTGGGAAATGCTGAAGGGAGCCCAGGTCAGAGCAAGAAAAGCATTGCTTTCCTTGGTGTAAATAGCCTCTAACAATTGCCCCATAATCACACCAGTTAATTCTTTTTTCCACAGCTCCCCTTGGAAAGGGACCCTGTATGGTTCTGTGCTGTCCTAGTCCTAGAATTTTAATAAACATGTTTTTTAGGAGTACACTGAGCAACATGACCAGTGTTTGAAATATGTGATTCCCTTATTCTTCCAATTTTTTTCATTAGGAAAGTTATTAATTTTAAAAGTTTTATTTAATTAATTTTATGTCTGATACACTGTTTACAGCATGGTCAAAATGAAGTCTTTCCAAGTTCTAGTACAAGTGTATGAACTGTCTGATCCCAACTACTGCATGTATTTGCTACATAGCCTTGATTTTGCCTAAGAGAAAGGTTTTATGCTTGCAAGACAGATTTATTCCATGTTATGACTGGGAAACTGAGCTGTCACCAGCAGTGTTAACCCAGACTTTCAAATGCTTTTTCAAGTATTTGGAGATCTGTCAGCTGTGTGTCTGAAAATAAGTTAAGGAGAGGTTGTTTACAGGAAAGGACAGGCTTGGTGTGCTCACTAACTACTGCATTGCTGAAAAGCTTGCTGTAATGTTCTGTTCTTGTCAGAGTTCAGATAACAACTGATGAGCTCACACATGAGAAAGAGTACGATTTTCAGCAGGATGGTATGAAATCTTCTTGCCAGCTGCAAATAGTATTAAGTATTATGCATAGATATTGCGATGTGAGATATTAGAGGGGATCACTGGGACATCCTTGAAATGATGCGTTAACTTCTCAGCAAGAGGGAAGTTGTATATGTGTTATTTCCAGTTATTGGATAGTGTGTGAATGACTGTGAAGTCCTAATCTGATGTCCGCTGCATTCAGTTAAACGTTTCCAGTCATTTCAGCTGTAGTCTTCAGTGGGAACTGGATCAAACCTCTGTAAGACAGGAGAGGGCAAAATGCCAGCTGAAAGGAAAAAATCAGCTTTATGCTTCATATTTTACAATTTTAAATAATTTTTAAATCTTCTAGAAAAGTGTTTTGGAGTCTGATTTTCCTCTTGCTCAGCTTTCCACATTACATGTAGAGTAATTCGATGAGTTGAAAATAATTTTCTTATCACTGTCTAAATTGAGGAAGACAGTAACCTAGGCCACCTTTACAGCAAAGAAAAATAAACCAGACATTCATATTCTTGTTTTGAAGTCCTTTTCTGTGTGTGCTTTGTTCTTTCTGGCTAAAATAAGCAATACCTTGGTTTTAAAAATGCTGTGATGATGTCATGCCTGTCATTGGTCATGGACTGTCAGAGGAAAGAGGCATAGGATGTCTGAATTGGGAGAGATCAGCAGGGAGATCTGGCGCCAGGAGCCAGGGGGCAGGAGAGGAGGAAGAACTGGTGATTCCCCACTGTAAGCACCAACATCTGAGTGCACTCTTGAGATCAGGAGGGAAGCGGGGGACACCGAACCCTGGAACTGCTGAATGACACAGCAGTGTTACCTGTTCCTTCCCCGGATGTCCTGTACTAAGTAGTAAGAAAATACTAGAAAGGTAGGATGGAGCTCTGCATGGAAATCTATAACACATTGAATGTTGGTTTATGCAGGATCTCAGTGAAATGAGCCTCCTTCTTATTTTCAGTCAGCTGTTGGGGCCATAGCCAGCATGTCTTGTTAGATAGCTCTTGTGAACCTCCCAGACTAGACATGCATGATATATTAGATAACTTCACTAAGCCATCTCAGACATGTCCATACAGTACAGACTAGTTCCAGGATATCCCATATGGTGGTCCTGTCAAGGCCTTTTTAGGATTCATACCACTATGATATAAAGGTCTCTGATTAGTTGTTGCTGTTATGCTTCAGTACCTCATAGCTAAGGGATAAAAAGGGATGGTCTTGCTGTTTTTTTTAGTATTGGGGAGGGAGAGGAACTGGAAGAGAAAGTGGACTTAAAAACCATACTTAAAACAAGAATAGTCAGAAGATGAGACATGGATTTATTCCTAGCAAGGCACACAAGCCTCCTGCATTGTTCAAGTCAAAACATCTTTACTTTCATTACTCCCTCAGCCTTTGGATAGATGCTTTTGCTGTCAGCATGAACAATATTTTTTTCCATGACTCAGTGATGTATGGAAGTTTAGAAAACTCCCTAGACATTTTACAGGTGTAACCGTTGCCTGCATTACTTCAGATTCTGAAATGGGGTACTCAGCAGGGAATCAGATGCAGGCCACCTCAATCCAGACAGTAAGACTTAATGAAACAGGGGCAAAAGTCCCTGGCCCTTCAAAGAATTGTGTAAATTATGTGTCCTATAGCAACACAGTCTCTAGCTCAAAGCTAAATGAAATTCTCTGAAAGCTTTCCACAACCCACTCTGGTCTTTGGTATTGGCTCCTAAATCAAGACTGTGACCTTTCTGCCCTGTTAATCAGCATCTGGAGAGCAACACAAAGCTACCATTTGCTGCTGCCTGCAGACATCCAGTCTGAAGATCCAAGCCAGTGAAGGTGTCTCTCATTGTAGAATAGTATCCAAAATGATCAGAAGGTTCAGAAGCTGAAGGTTTTTCAGAAGAAAAAGGAGTCTGAGCAGTCGCAAAAATTTACTCTGGAAGATGGCTTGACTGCCTCTTTAAGATTAGAGGAGAGGACACAATAGCTCACCCCTGTCTTTGTGTTGACTTAGGAATGGTCGCTGGATATTATGAGAGTTGGTGTCCGCAAAGGCCAATGCCCACACCTTGAGTTTTGCTTGAGGCTTGGCACCTCCGTGCACCTCTGCGTAGGGTAGGGAATAGGGCTAATTTGGGGAAGAGGAGAGGATGCCTGAATGGAAGACCTGGTGCCTTATCCTTTAGGGAAGTTGTTTTTCAGTCAGCTACCCACAAATGCTTACTATTTGGCACAGGGGATGTCGAAGGATGGGAGAGCTCTGCTCTGCAGTGGAGAGAGAGCAGCAGGCATGGCTGAAGCACGGGCTGGGCTTGGAAGGCACTGGAGGCATGTATTTGTATGAACCCCTGTGTCAGGGGCTTTGCAGGTTGGGATGGGGTTGGACTGAGTGTGCAAGGCTGGTGGGTCTTAGGTGGACACTAAATCCTCAGTCCCAGCTCTCACTGCCCATCGGCAGTGTTCAGCACTGTATTCAGAGCCAGTATCCCATGCTTTGTGTTGGGACAGATAGTGGTGTCAGAATTAGGGTAGAGTTACAGTTAGGGAAAGGAAGACTGAAAGGAAAACTGAAAGAACTGAGATACCGTCGTCTCCTGGGTGATCTGCATGGACACGGACAGGTCTGGTGTTGGCAGTGCACTCGGACAACATTTTCATTTAGTAGCTCATGTCATATATTTTCTTGTGGGCACTAGTCACTTTGCTATTTTTACTTTAATGATTATTTCGGAAAGATGTTTAGGCAATGAAAGACATCCAGAGTGGTTTTCTACTGCCTATATAAGTCAGAGTTCAGATGAGGGTTGGTATCCATACAGGACAGTGGTTTATGATTGATTTCAGTGAAAACTTCAGTCACAAAGTATGTTGAAGGCAGTGGTTTGGATTTGGAATGGGATTATGAATGGCAGCCATTATGGAAGCCAAAGGGCTTCTCTCTCTAATTCCTACCTTCGTAAAATTACCAGTGAGGTGGCATCTTCTTTATGATGGCTTGAGTATGAAGCAACATGGAACACTTTGGTTCCATTTCTCCAACTTTTTTGAATTCAGAAACTGTCAAAGTTTTTAATATATTGAGACTTTTGAGGGTGACACTGCAAAAAAAAATATTTGAAACTGATTTTTGCCACAGGCCTGTATCAAACTGACTGTATTAATGGTAATTTATAGTCCTGAAAAATCAGTCCATGGAGTGGGCTGTTTTGGCAAGGCTCTGATGATATTAAAGAGTCTTCTGGGAGGGTAACCTTCTGTGAAAGAACTCTGATCCAATAGCCCTGGAAGTCATGCCAAATGGTGGAGGCTGGCAAGATAATTGCAAAGTACATCATTTGCACACTTGAAGTCATTGCATCTTCCTCCAAAACACACTTCTCTCTCCATGTCTGTGGTCTGTTATTACATCTTTCCAGAGCCAGCAGCACGTGATCCGAATTTAGTTGATGAAGTGCAGCAAGTTCTGTTCTGAGGAGCATCTCATAATGCTTCCAGGCCCAACATTAGCACTGATACCTGTTGTGTGGTCCCACAGTGTTGCCTAGCTTTTTGAGTCAAGTCTTTCATTGAATCACAATTTGCATTTCCAAGGTGGAAGGGAGGGAGAGAAATTCCATGTCAAGGACTGACTGACATAAAATCCATTTTACTACTCATGTTGCTGAGAGGATTAAATATAGTTTGTTTCCTAATGTTAAAGGACAAAGTAAAGAACTTTGGTTCTTAGCAGTGAATTAGTCAGCTTCATCATCTCTTCCAGAGCTTGCTACTACAATATATCTGTTGGAGATGTTGTCTGCTTATTCTATTTACTTTCACTGATTGCTTGAGTGCATACTGCCCATCTTTTTCTTTTCATAATGATCATCCAGTTCATTATGACAGAGACACTTGTATAAATATTATTACAAAGAAGCTTCTAACCACTTTGAAAGTGGTGGAATTGTCTTAGAAAATAACACATCTATGAAACAAGTTCTCTGTTAAACCCATACTGACAATATATGAACTGCACATTAACTTGTGCCTTAGTTTCTGGTAGCAAACAGGGTGATGAAAGGAGTCTACCTGTGGGCTCTATTTCCATTTAAATGTTGCAGACATAGAAGGAAGAATGCCTGAGGAAAAAAAAAAAAAAAGAAAGAAAAAGGAAGTGATGGCAAAGAGGAAATAACTGAGTGGAAGGAAGAAGTGGAATTAGATTCCTTAATGTGTTCTTCCTTACGTATTTTTTTTTAACTTCCATTATACTTCTACCTTATTCCATCTTTTTCTTTTCTTTGTTGTCCTTCACTATCAATGACCTCAATGTTCTCTTGGTACAATCATTTTTGTAAAGTGAAAAATTCAGATCCAGTGACCAAGGTCTTTTTGAATACTATGAATCCTAAATTCAGAACTTTCTAGAACTTTGAAAACATTTCATTTGTTCTGATTTTGTTTCTATTGCTAGAAAAAGATGCAGCTTTAAAAAAAAAAAGGTGAAAGAGTGAATTTTACTTTTGTTCATATCCCTCTCTACTTACAAAAATATCTCTAGAACATCAGGGAAACTTACTTTAAAATGCTTTTTTATAAAGTTTGTTTCACTTCATTCCACAACGAATACTTGATTTTCTCATGGTGAAGAATATTTACAGTCTCCCCTGTCTGTAGCTTTAGAACAAAAAGTATCTATGTGACATGTTGCCTGTATAGATGCCACTGGGGGTGAGCGGTAACGTAATCTCTAGGGTGAAACAGTGCTGCCACTTACATTCATTCACTCTCCAGAAATTCCAGACCTTTTCTGAACTTTGACTTGCAGAGAAAATTTGCTGTCACCAGTCAGCAAAATGGAAAAAAGAAGTTCTGCTTTGGAAGCAAAAGAAAAGTCTCTGTATGCAACCTGTCTGTCTGTCTAGTAACACAAAGAGAGGGCTAATTTACCAGCCTCATGTTTCCAAGAAGCACTAGTATTTCATATCATGACTACCAGCTTGCATGATCATGACTTCACAGAAAGGTACACATTCCACTCTGAAAATGTTTTAGTCCTTTTTTTCAAACATTGTCTATTTTATTGAGTACTTAGTAATGTTTCACTATACTTCACCTCTACGAAAACCCGAGACCAGTCAACTCCAAACCATCAAGCCCGGTAAATCAGCCCAAAAAACCTCTGCATTGCTTGTGGGTGGTTTTTCTGGTGTTTCATATTCTTTTGATGGACAGGGAAGCAAACTCTAACCTTCTGATCTAGGAATGTTTGTGATTAAATGTTGTTGTGGAGGGAAAGGAAGATAACTAGCTAGAAGTGACTTATCTTCATAAATGATGTCAGAGTTGAACTACCTGGGCAAAGATTACATTTCTGATAATTTTTACAAAACAAAATTGTATACTCCATGATATGAATCATCATGTAGCATAACAGGCAGAACCTAGAAGAATAACATCAAAACCAAATCTATACAGTTTGAGCTACTATGGGTTGTGAGCAATCTTTGATGTAACAGTAGGGTTTCTCCAGTTCAGGTTCTGTTCTGCTAATAGGTAAAGATGTACCGTTGCCCATTCTGGGAACAATAAGATTTTTGAGGATATCAATTTTCCATAAATATAAACTCACATAACTTATTTTGCTTGACAGAATATTGGTGAGAACTGACCCTAGTTCTGCAAGGACCTTCAGTGCAATTCTGCACTAAAGATATAATGTGGGTAGGACAATGAACAAGGTAGTATATTACTGTAATCTAATTTCCAAGCAAATAGGCTGTGAGCATTTGAACTAAGTCTAGAATTGATTAGAGCCTGAATTACATCTGCTGCATGACATAAAAACAAAGCTACTAGCTTACGTAAATGGAATTTATTTAGTTTAAGCAAGGCATGAAAGAGGTGTAAACATAGCTCAGACAAATCTGTCTGAAGCTGTTTCTGTCAGAAGCATGGTAGTTATACGTGTTAGTTCTTTAGAAATAGCCTATTTATGAAAACTAGGCAGCAATACAATGGCATGGCATTCCTTTTTTATTCTGGGTGACAGTATTTAAATATCAACTTGCAACTGAACTCAATAAAATTATAAATATTATTTGTTAGTCCATGGACCTCTCCCCCTCCTTAGGTCTGAATTCCTTGAAGATGCTTTGTTTTTCTCATTTCCAAAGTGTCAGTGTTTTCAGAACGTGTAAATCTTTCCCCGCCTTGGAAAGACGTCGTTCCTGATTCATCTGCGTTCGTCTGAGAGCTTGGTATGCCTACATGTGACCAAGTATCCACATGCAGCCTGATTTGTGTTTTGGCTCTGAGCAGAGATGGTAAGGGAAAACATGATATAACTGTACAGAAATAGATTAGTTATTTAGGATTCAAAACAAGTCATCAGATCTAATCTAGACCTTTGGTCAAGATATACCTGTTTCCTCTTTTAACACGTACAAATTCTGTAATATCTTGGGGGACAATACTGCAGAGCTGAAAATGAAAACTTCCATAAGAAGTCAAGATTATTCTTCTGAAATACATTCAAGTTTTCCATCTAGAATTTTCAAAGCTGTGCCAGTTTACACTAACTGGAAGTCTGTGCCTTTGTTTAGATCAATACCAGCTATGAAATTAATGGGGCATAGTTTTGAAAATTCACTTAACACTGAGCAACCAGACAGTACTGTATCCCCAGTCTTTGGCATAGTGAAAATATCTGCTAGGGAAGCTGCTGCAGAACATAAAGGCTTGTTCTTCCTGGCTCAGAAAAAGTAAGTTTCTGCTAAGTGCTATTAACTGGAGTTTTCTCTTGAAGTGTGGAAAATCTCAGTATACAGTGTGCACGCATTATTTCTGTAACTGTTAGAAGAAATGTATGTTGTAGCCATTCTGGGTAAATAATCAGAGACAAAACCTGGAACTGAGCAAACTCCCTAAGTTAATTGTATTCTAATAAATGAAGAAGAAGTGAAGTTTTGTAAAAACAGTGTTATTTTGTCTAGACACGAAAAGGTTTTGAAATTAACAGTACATATTATTAAAATGGATGAACTGTGGCTATGTTCTTCAAGACATCCCACTCCAGCAATTTCTGTGGCAGTGCAGGATGTCATGACAGTTAACCCAGCCTAGGTTAGATATGCCTGTGTGGAACTGTCTAAGTTCGAGGCTTTTGCCTGCTGGCATCCTGAAATGTTTTTTTTCTTGTAACGCTGATTCTTTATTTTGCCTGGTTGCTTTCAGTCATACTTAAGACTCCTGTTTAGTTTTCATTTATATTTGTTTTCAATGTTTGTAGTTGGTCATTTGAGTGTTTTTTAGTGTTCACTACAGAATCACTTTTTTAAAGTTTCTTTGAAACATAATTGCAGATTTCTGAGCAGAAATAACAAAATTTCAAGAAAAGTCTTCAGGCTGCTTTAACAGTCCCTTATTTTTGTTTTTTACATTCCTGCACTGCGTCACCAGGTAAAACCAAACCTATCATAGCATTATTATATATGACCAACAGTCATCCGTACAGGGTGTGGAAAGTCTGGGATTACTTTGGAGGTGACTATATTGCAAATTCTAGAAAAAGAATCTTTCTTTTTCCTGATAATTTTTCCACTGTTTTCCTTATTAGTTGCAGGCCAGCTCATGCTTCTGATGGTGGCAGTGATGACTTAAAATGAAACAGGACTCTTAGCTACAGCCCACATAATATTAAAAATATATTAGAAAGGGTCTAGACCCCATGCACAAAGAGGTGATCCTCAGGTGACTTGGCAAAAGGTAATTCTGTGGATCTTGCACAAAGGACTGCCAAACCCACAGAAGTCAGCTGATGTCAACAGAATAAAATACATTTAAT
The DNA here is from genome assembly GCF_963210335.1 of Falco punctatus. Lineage (NCBI taxonomy): Eukaryota > Metazoa > Chordata > Aves > Falconiformes > Falconidae > Falco > Falco punctatus. The sequence goes on from NC_137583.1 coordinate 77,717,975, forward strand.
AGTAGGTTCAATACACTGCACAATATACAACAAATTTAGGCTGTAATAGCTGCAAAATAATAATGATAACAACACAGTAGGACATAAGCAAGCCAAGAGGTTCCTGGAGTGCATTGGTGATAACTCCCTCCTCCAGGTGATAGAGGAGCCAAGGAGGAGAGGTGGTCTGCTGGACCTCGTACTCACCAACAAGGAGGGGCGTGTTTGGGATGTGAAGATCAAAGGCAGCCTTTGCTGCAGTGACCATGAGATGGTAGAGTTCAGGGTCCCGAGGGCAGGGAGGCTGGTGAAAAGCAAGCTCACAATCCTGTGCTTCAGGAGAGCAGACTTTGGCCTCTTCAAAGATCTGCTTGTGAGATAAGGCCCTGGAAGAAAGGTGGTGGTGGTGGTGGTAAGCTAAGAAAGCTGGTTAAGATTCAATGATTACCTCCTATAAGCTCAGGAGAGTTCCGTCCCAATGGATAGGAAGTCAGGCAAAAGTGCCAGTAGGGCCATGTAGATAAACAAGGAGCTCCTGGCCAAACACAGACACAGAAAGGAAGTGTACAGAAGGTGGAAGCAAGGATGGGTAACCTGGGAGGAATACAGAAACGCTGTCCAAGCATATAGGGATGAAGCTGGGAAAGCTAACACCCAAATGGAATTGCATCTGGCCAGGGATGCCAAAGGCAACAAGAAGGGCTTGCATAAGTACCTAGGTGACAAAAGGAAGACAAGGGAAAATTGGGCCCATTGATCAATGATACAGGGGACCTGGTTACATAGGACATGGAAAAGGCTGAGGTACTGAATGTCTTCTCTGCTTCCATCTTTACTAGCCGGACCAGCCTTGAGAAACCCCAGGTGCCAGAGACCAGGAGGAAGGCTAGAGCAAGGAGGATGTGCCTTTGGTGGAAGAGGATCAGGTCAGGGAATAGTTAAGCAAACTGAACATCCATAAGTCCATAGGCCCTGATGGGATGCACCTACAAGTGCTGAAGGAGCTGGCAGATGTCATTGCAAGGCCACTCTCAACAATCTTTGATTGATCATGGTGACTGGGAGAAGTGGCTGAAGATTAGAGGAAAGCAAATGCCATTCCTGTTTTCCAGAAAGACAAAAAGGAGGACCCAGGGATTTACAGGCCAGTCAGCCCCACTTTGACCCCTGGGAAAGTGATGGAGCAGCTCATCCTGGAAACCATTTCCAGGCACATGAACAAAAAAGTCACCAGGAGCAGTCAGCATTGGTTCACTAAGGGGAAGCCATGCCTGACCAAACTGATGAACTTCTATGATGAAATGACTGGCCTGTGGTTGAGGGGAGAGCAGTAGATATTGTTTACCTGCACTTCAGTAAGGCCTTTGGTACTGTCTCCCATAAGATCCTTATAGACAAGCTGTTGATATATGAACTGGATAAGCAGACAGTGAGGTGGGCTGAAAACTGGCTGAATGGCTGGGCCCAGAGGATGGTGACAAGCAGCATGAAGTCTTTCCGGGATTCTCTCCAGTATGTGCATGTCTCTTTTCTACTGGGGAGCCTAGAACTGGACACAGTGCTCCAGGTGTGGCTTCACCAGTGCTGAGTAGAAGGGAATAATCACCTTCCTCGACCTGCTGGCAACACTCCTCCTAACACAGCCCAGGATACCATCAGGCTTCCTTGCTGCAAGGGCACACTGCTGGCTCATGTTCAACTTTGCATCCACCAGGACCCCAGATCCCCTTCTGCAGAGCTGCTTCCCAGCTGGGTGCCCGCCAGCCTACACTGACGCATGGAGTTGTTCCTCCCCACGCTCAGGACTTTGCACTCTTCCTTATTGAACTTCAGAAGGTTCCAGTCCACCGACTCCTGTCAAGGTCCCTCTGGATGGCAGCACTGCCCTCTGGTACATCAGCCACTGCTCCCAGCTCCCAGATTTGTCATCTGCAAACTTGCTAAGGTTACATTCTGCCCCATCATCCAGATCATTAATGAAGATGTTGAACAAGATTAGAGCAGCATTGACCCCTGAGGTACACTGCTAGTTCCTGGTGTCCAACTGGACTTTGTGCCCCAGATCACCACACTCTGGGCCCAGCTGTTCAGCCAGATGTCAGTGTACTTCGCTGGCTGCCCATCCAGGCCATACTTCATCAGGTTCTGTATGAGGAACTTATAAGTGACGGTGTTAAAGACTACTGACGTCCAAGTACACAATATCTGCTGCTCTCCCCTTGCCTTTATACTTTGCCTCTAATTTCTCTCCTTAACTCCCTCACTATGGTTGCAAGAGTGGCAGAGCTAGGTGCACCAGTATACAGAGTTTTCAAAAAAGGTGACCTTGTCAAAAAGAGGATCAATTCCACTACAGTTTTACAGCCTTTAACTGATAAATGTAAGACAGTGGACAACATCACCACTAAATCCTTAAGAGGACATGAATAGGAATGAAGTCCGCTAACCTGTTGCCCTGATGGAGTGAATTGTTGCCCTGCCACCTAGTGGCAATATGCCACTGTATAGCAGTAATTAAGTCTATTTATGTTATAAAGCTTTATTATGATTCTCACACTTTTATGAAGGCATTTTATTTTTCTTTTCTATGTAGGAAACGCCTTTGTACTAATGGAAGATCAGGCATCAATCAATGTTAAGAGTCTTAATGAAAGTTCTTATATGAATTGGGAAGCCTGAATAAAAATAGGAGGATCAAGAATAGTTGGGTAATTGTATTTTACTAGCAGCGTATCAAACACATCAAAACATCAAGATTTGAACAAATTCAAAATACAGAGGTGAGTAAGGAAACAGAAGTAGCATTTTTGTAATACATCATTTAGGGCTGTTTTTCTTATCTCCTAAATCAGACATAAAACTTAGTGCTTAAACAAAAATGTGGGGGGGACAGGACAGAGAGAAAAATGAATGGTGTCTGTTGTAATCACTCTGTTACACCATGTATATGCCCTACCCTGGAATATACCCCTGCCCTCTCATCCACCCCTCGTATCTTCCTGGAAAGTGTGATGGTTAATGATACAATGTGTAGTGAAACAATTTCTCCCATACTAATTAAAAGGACAGGTTCATGGACTAAAGAATTATTCATAATCATGAGTAATGATCCAATAAATCATCCAATTGGATGATGGAGAGCAGGATCATCAACTGGATGAGATTCTGGCTTTGCAGGGGCTAGCGAGGAGCAACTTACTCTTCTGAAAGATCCCAGCAACTTCGTCTGGAGACTGAACATCCAAGCACATCCTATTGATTGATTTGATTGATCCTGACATATCTGAAGATCACGATTATGAAAATGTATAGAACACAGGACTGACACCAGTGGCATAAGCCTGATGATCCATTTATGGTTTCCAAATGCAGTCCTCCTTCTTGCTGTGTGAATGGCCATGCCAGACTGGTCCCACAGCTCAAGAGTCACTTCGTACATAATTCGGCTTATTTTGAAGGAAGGTGGTCATCTGAAATAAATGCTGAGGCACAGCAGGGGTATGTAATGCAATAGTTTCTCCTTCAACATGACACCTAGATGGTGATGCTGTATGCCTGTTTCATGGGAAGCTTTTCACGATGTATGTTATATGCACTCTGAGCAAGGGGGATTTTTTTATTTTGGCAGTGACTTCAGTGTAATCAGCATTGGCTCCTGTACACAGACATGGGCCCTGGGCTTGTCACTGCGGTGTTGCATGCTGACATGTCCCATGGAGCTCACTGAAACTTTTTCAACAGTCTCTTTCACAGCCTACCTGTATGTCAGAGGTTTTGGGACAAGGATCAGATACTTCCCAAATATGAAGGAAACCCATAAAAATCAAAAGATATACTATAAAAGAATAAAACTACTACATCATGCATTGAAATGAATTGAAATGAAGTTTCCTGTTTATACATAGAGAAACATTCTTCAGGTAAACAGGGAAAATACTATAATAAAGTCTTTTTTAAAAAGTAGAACATTAGCTGTCTTTCATTAGGATAGTAATAAAAAAAGGTACATATATAGGGTGAACCAGTGGAAAGCAGAGTATCTGGCCATGCCCCAGAAGATATATTTACTGAAGAGAGTTGTATGTATTTTGTCTAGACACATACACAGAACTATTTTTATTTTTATCATAGCCATGGTGAGAAACCCATACTGATGTGGGGATAGATTCATCTTCCTAGTGTGGAGTGTGACACATAGGTAATGGTTGCTCTTGCACAGTTTGGCGTTTTTGACAGATACTTCCTTTTCTATTAACTCTATGTCTCCTCTCCTTTATAGTAATACCACAAGTAGTTTTTTTAAGGGATGGAGGTAAAAGCAATATGCCATTATAAATCCATCTACTCTAATTAGTGGTTACAAACACAAAACTCCTTCATCATAATAATGTAGTTATAGTGTAAAATCACTAGCACCTTTCTAGTTCTTTATATGATTTGTTTGGGTTTTTTTTTCCTGTAACCCTGGAACAGGATTTCTTGAATCTGTAATAGATGGGGGGACAATTACAGCATCTTTGTAAACTTTTTACTACTAAGTTGTTTACAATAATTTCAAATAATTCCATGTTATCATCATTTTGCCTTATTATAGTTGTATTAATAGGATATTAATAAAAGCTGCTGCTGGTGAGTAGGGCTTTAAAACTGTACTGCAAAGCCTGACAGTTGATTTCCAAACACTAACATCTGCTAAAAAATTACTACTCCTGGATGCTTTTGGAGAGGCATTAACAATATGTGCCAGACCTGCCAGCTGCACTGTTGGGAAGTCATGAGACCCAGAAAGCACACAGGGACTGCAGGCAGCTGACAGGCAATTATGTAAAAGAATGTATTATAGAAAACACTGCACAGCAGGTGCAACCCAAGGAAGAAGAGGCAACACTAGCCACCGACACAGAAATGGGAAGGGTTGCTGAGATATAAAAGGGTGGCACATCATGGCTGCACTATGAAATACATGGTCCCAAGGCTGAAGTAAAACCTCTACCTTGCCGTTAGCTACGACTGTGCAGGAGCAGGCTGCGAGAACTGAAGTGGCTAAAAGTGAATCTCTCACAATGTGCATTTACATGATATTTCACAATGGATGGGTACAACTGATGTGCAGCTTATCTGACTAAAAGATGTCATCCACATTTAGGCTACAGCCATCTCCCAAAGCCAAGGCCTGCATTCAGTCATGCAGCAGGTATCTGGCTCTCCTGTTCATTAACAGGGAAGCCTAGAGGCATCAAAGGCTGCAGGTGGAGCTGTGCAGTGCTCCAGCATCCTTGAGCTGTTTGCAAGGCGGCTGCAAGGCAGCTACTGAGAGAACCCTCACCTGCTCTCCCATAGAATCGTAGAATCATTTAGGTTGGAAAAGTCTTCAAGATCTTCATTTCCTACTGTGGCACCTAACTGATGTGCCACTCTGCAGCTGCCTGCATACAGACAGGGGTCCAGGATGTGGTTGCATTGCAGCAGTTAGGGAGTAGGTTCACAGGACAAGGAACAACTAATATAATACAACTGATTGCTTCCAGCATTACCAGCAGTAAGGTATCAATGCAGATACAAAGTGTCTACTAATGACACCTTACTACTGACATTTCATCACTCAGACACCACCAAGCCAAGGCACAAGAATTCTCTTCTGACCAGATTGTACGTTTTTCTTTTCTCTGTACAGACCATTCCCAGCTACATGGGAATATGTTCTGTGGATGGGCATTTACATGATTTGGCCATCACAGAGTCTTGCCACTTTTACCAGTCCAAGATGTAAGAGAGACTTACATGCACAGACCTTGACCTCCCTAACACTCCACTCCCCTCCCTAGCCTTCATTGTAGCCCATTACTCTCAGCACACAGCTTTCCAGCAGAAAAAACTCTTCTTCAAAGATGACCTTGGTCTCATCTTCTCAATCAGCATCTCAGATTTTGGGCTGCCTTCTGAAGATGTCCAATGTGCTCCAGAAAACAGAGGCCAGCAAGTATTGCACGTTAAAATGTGCTAAGGCACTTTGGCACTACAGAGTAGTATTGAAATAGTATGATCCCTCATGGATATATTTCCCACTGTCAACTACTGTCCCCACACCTTCTTAATAGTTAACTCTGTCAAGCTGGTCTGCAGAAGGAAAGCCACCACTCGAGTGAGCCCCTGCCATACTTGATGATCATAGTCCCAGAGGTAAGACAAGTTGCCACTGCCTGGAGCCATGAATTTCAGGCAGCTATCTCCTTTTCTTGGGTGGAGACACAGACATAGCATCCTTCCTCCTTCCATCACAGTCTCACCATCACCTGGGCTGTGCTAGAGGTACACCTAACCTTGACATCACAGCAGCATCTTTGACTGTCACCACCTCTCCTTTCACTGCTCAGAGAATGATTGTGCTGTCATTTATTCACAGAGCACTACCCCTGGAGCTGCTGCGGCCTCAGCCTCTGCAGCTCCTGCCAGACCCTCCCTCCTCAAAAGGCTTAGGGGTGAGTTCCTCCACCACAACGCCAGGAGGCAAGGGAAGTGCAGCAATCTCTTTCAGACCCTCCTGACTCCTTAGCATTATTGCTCTTGGACCCTCACTTGTATCTTGCAGAGCTGCTTGTTCTGACCCTGTCCAAACCTAAAGTTCATCCCAGGCCTTAACTCTCCCTAATCCCTATTTACTCTAATTGACACTGGCTTTGTACCCATCTAGTGTACAATCGGTCTCCGCTAAACTCTAGGCTGAGTGGAGTGCGGTGGGAGCTTTTATTATGTGTTAAGATTCACTCTTGCCCTTGGCACCTCATTCTAGAGAGAGTTCTGTCATGCCTGGAGAGAGCAGGCACACATACCTTGAGAATGGCACTGAGCATGAAATGCCTACATCACAGGGGATGGATTAGTGGAGATGTGTCAGTTGTATATACGTGCGAGTGACATAGGCAACCCTCAAAGCAAAAATGTCAGAACTGAGCTGCCTTCCAAGCACAGACATCTCAATGCAGGAGATGATTGTGTTAGAAAAATGTGGGGAAGTAATCAAGATGAATCATTGTCATGTACCACAACATCTAAAATGGCACTAGATGTCTGCCTGCTTTCAGTCCCAAGTCATAATCTCAGTGTCCTGTGGGCTGAGGGATCCCAAATCACCTTACCTTCTTTATGCCACAGACATGCAGCTCTCTGTTCAGGCATGAAGTGAGGACAGATAGCCCCGTTCAAGTCATGCTAAGCAGTCCTGTTCATTTTGGATATATGCAGGCAGCCTCCTAATTCTGGACTGAAATGCATAAATGATTTGGTTTTCCAAAAGTCTAGGTATGAGGGCCACTTGTCTGCTGAATTTTAATTTGCATTGTCTTGGTGGAACAGTCTGTGCTGCCATAGCTTTTCCTTTAGGCTTCCTTACTAAGACGGTTGCTGTGTCTGAAAGCTCATCGCGTTCAGTAGCAATTTTCCACACTCCTCCACCATTTATTTTTAGATTTCAATAAGAAAAAACATACCCTTCTACAACTCTAGCCCCTGATAGCTATTTGGGATCAGAAGCAATGCCAAAATAATCACGCTCATACACTGCAACATTAAATTCCCTTAACCAAGCAGCAAACCAAAGCAGAGGAACAAGCCCCACCTCAGAACTGTTTTATCAGCTATCCCCTTTTAAGAAGATTAAACTGTTATATTTCTCTGCTGCTGCTTTCATCTTCCCTTTGTGAGTCTCATCCAGACCTCAAGGCAAGCACAGCTGCTTATCCTCATCTGGAGACTTTGAGTCAGGAAAAACGAGGGAGAGAGTATAAATTACAGGCCTATTTGTCAACAAGCAGTGGGTACGTATGAGAAAAGCACGGATAAAGAATGGAAGCCATGGCCAGGGCTGGGTGTCTCAGGCCCCAGCTAAGTGGTTTTCTAAGACTACAGCATAAACTCAGAGCTAGGACACTGCTTGGAAACTTCTGCTGTGCACTGACACATCAATAGCTATTTCTGAAGAGATATATATACTACTATAATTAGTACCTATAATTGTCTCTGTAGATGGGACATTAAGGCCACAATTTCCTATTAATTTACATTAATTAGTCCATCCAGTTCATGGTTAAGGCATAATGGAGAGGCCAGCAAAGATGACTGTCATAGGCAGAACTAAGTATGAAAAATAAGGGACATTTCAAAGAGACATTTTAGAGAAATATTTTCTTTTAGGATCTCTCCATAATGCATTTCTACTTCCAATCTTATGAATAATTTGCCATAAGGTTCAATTTGTTGTCAAGAATAGCACTTAGCTGGCTTCATATATTTTAATACATCTTCACAACATATTAAATTCATGGATCACCTTGCACATACTGCTGATTTTAACTTTGAGTGGTAAAGCTAAGCTTCAAGTTAATATTTGGGAGGTCTCAGGATTCCTATAAAGAAATGTAGCATCCTTTGGTGTTTGTAAAAATGCAAACTGTTGTTTTAAACCAGACATGGAGGATTGGATTTCAAACCAAAGGTGGTGTGGGGAAATGAGACACTGTTTTGTAAAAAGCACCCCATAACTGTAAAGATCTCTGAATGCTGCCAGTAATTCTGTAAACTCAGTGATTTCTTTTGCTCCCTTCAACAAAGTTCTTGAGTCATCAGGAAGTTGAAACAGAGCTGAATAGAGACGCCTATTTATATTGGTCTTTAAGAGAGAATTTCAGTCTGTGTTCCCCAAGCCACTCATCCAGTCCTGCCCCAAGCCTGTTTCTCTTCCAGGCCCTACTGCACAAGCTGTGGAGCTCTCCTTTTGCAGCTTCCTCGGTAATTGCGAACAGGAGCACTAAATGATTCCATGATTCTGTGTGCACAGCAGCAAAGCACAGTAAAACCCTTCAAGCCTGAAGTCCTCTGCAGGCTGCTGAGTCCACACAACCATTGCCAGGAAGCCTGGGGAAGTGTCTCGCAGAACTTTCCAGTTCCTTCCCAAGTTAGCTGCTTTACTACTGTGTTTCCAAGCTCTTCCCAGTACACAGAACATTTTTAGATAAAAGGAACCAGTTGCATTATGTAGCAAGCACCTGCTCTTTATAAAGGCAGTAACAACATTTCCAGAGGCTTTCTTTCTTGCATGCCATTTTCATACCTCAGTTACAAGTACAAAACCAGCAGCCTGGGTAATGACGTGTTTTAATGGGCAGAGTCTCAAATGTGAAGTCATGTTCATGATTCCTATTTCAGATGTACTGTTGAGTATTAGGACAAAAAAGACAGCTTCTTGGAGAACGATGGTTATCTTCTATGGAAGGACTAGGATTTCTTAAGATGAATTCTACCTCAAGAACCAGGTTGTATCCACAGTCATCCTGCTTCGTGTTGCTCTGCTGAAGTTTGATCAATTTGTAGAAATGTAGCTCTAGCTTCCAGCTAATTGCTGGTTTAGTTGGTGCTTATTATTATCACTTAACATTTATACTACAGCTCACCAATTTTTTTGAATCACAGTTGACACATTAATCTACTAACTACTGTATAGGTAGATTAGACTGAAGAATTTATAGGCTCATATAAATAGCAAATATAGAGTGTACATCAGTCACAATGTACAGTTAACATTGTGAATGCAGTTAGCTTTTTTATTTTCTGAAAGTAGGATGGAAAGGAGGGCACGCTGCTCTTCTTCGTTCTCTTGACCTGGACTAGGGTTCCTGTATAGGGTAATAGGCCATACACTATCCTCCCTTCAACTTTGTATCTCCACAAGCCAAAAAAGCTGGGAAAGCTTTCCAGGTGAAGTGAACTTGTCAGAGGAGACAGCTCACAGGGCTACAGAATGCTAGTTGTGTGAGCAGCAGGGATGGGGCTGAGACTTTCGGGGGGGGGGGGGGGCGGGGAACAAACCCCACCACTAGATCCAAATGGTTGTGTCAAATGCTGTTCTGTTTGGACATGGACACATTTTCCTGTTTTGAAAGTACCCATGTTTTCTTACCATCCCTTATTTTAATTTGTTGCCTGAATAGCAGCAAAAATAAAATAGACTGCTGCAGCCTTGCTACTCCTTCCCTGGACACTCCAGGCATTGTGTGGGCCGCTGTAATCAGGCTGATTTGAAAATCCTGAAACTACTATCTTGTATATTCTAAGTCCCCAAGTTACCTACTCATGATCCCACAGAACTTTGTCAAAACTATTATTTCCTGGCCTTCTAAATAATCCCTTTGGTGCCAATATTGTAGGAAAGAGAGAAAAAAACCCAAGAACAGAAGCTTAGGAAAAAGCCCGTCACTAAAATAATTGTTTCTAAGAGCACACTGTTGCAATATCTTTGAAGAGTAATCCAAATCCAGAACATGGAACTCACTCATCTGCCACAGAGCTCCCTTTACCTTCTACTTGTATAATGCAACTCTTATTTTTGCCCTTTCTTTCTGAGAAATTGCCCTCTTTAAGGTATGTGCTTTTTTAGCTTTGTACACGTGTTTGTGCAAAGATCTTTGAACTGGCAATCTACAAATAGCAAATCAATTGTCAGAGAAAATATTAGTGACTGTATACCAGATACATTTAAACGCTTCATTTATATTCTTGCACCTATTGTGGATATTCAGGCTTGCAGAAATTTCAACTCAGTTTTCTGCCTGGCGGACTAGCTGCTTTTAGCAAACAATAAGAAAGGATCTCCAATACTTTCTGCTTAACTTTTTCATAACCAAGTAACCACCCATGTATTTTTGCCAAGACTAACTAGTTCATTTAGGAAGAAAAGATATCTAAAGCCATGTGAAATAATGCCCTATAGTGACTTTATTGCCATAATAGTAAGCCTGCCTTCAGAAGTCATATTCCACACTTTTTCTAAAGTTTACTTTCATTTTTCATTCTGCCTTTTGATCCTTTATTTAAATCATTGCTTTTGAACAGCTGGAAGGCATTTAGTGATATCCTCTGTTGTTTGCAGAGCCCAGGTGAAGCCTATCATGCAAAGTGTCTAAAAAGTGCTGCCATTTCCATTAAGCCTTAGAAATGTCTGCTTTGAAATTCATTTTTAATCTTCAAGTGGCACCAACTTTCAAGAGGATTTGCTTATTTGTTCGTGCCCTTTGTGAAGCAGGAGTTGCTAGTGCCTAAGGCAGCGAAATGAAGTGTACTACTAATTATTTGTCTCCTGTTGCATCATAAATGGTTATTGGTTTGTCAGAGCAACTTATGCCAATCTTCATTAATAACTTACATGTGAACAACTCTATATAAAGTAACTTCAAAAAGAAATTAGAAACCTCTAAATTTTACATGTGTCTGTGAGACTGAAGAGGGGAGACAAGCAAACACTGAATTATTGTGATTTTATCAATAGGGTTTTTTTCCACACAATCCATGGGCTGTGTTGAGCCCCAGACTTCCCCATCATCTTTGATTTCTGTTTAGAGGGCTGTATGTGTGTCCGTGCACAACTGGCCTCTGCAGGAGAGAAGGCAGCTTGTCACGTGTGTGTCATCACAGAATCACAGAACGGTTGGCGTTGGAAGGGACCTCTGGGCATCATCTAGCCCAACCCCCTGCTAACGCAGGTGCACCCAGAGCAGGTTGCACAGACTCGCATCCAGCTGGGTTCTGGGTGTCTCCAGAGAAGGAGGCTCCACAGCCTCTCTGGGCAGCCTGTCCCAGTGCTCTGACACCCTCAAAGTAAAGAAGTTTTTCTTCATATTCAGATGGAACTTCTTGTGTTTCAGTTTGTGCCCCTTGCCCCTTGTCCTGTGGCTGGGCACCACTGAACAGAGCCCGGCCCCAGCCTCTTGACACCCACCCTTAAGATATTTGTAGACACTGATAAGATCCCCTCTCAGTCTTCTCCAGGCTAAGCAGGCCCAGCTCTCTCAGCCTTTCCTCATAAGGGAGATGCTGCAGTTCCTTCATCATCTTTGTAGCCCTTCACTGGACCCTCTCCAGTAGTTCCCTGTCTCTCTTGAACTGGGGAGCCCAGCACTCCAGATGCAGCCTCACTGGGGCAGAGTAGAGGGGGAGGATAACACCTCTCAACCTGCCGGCCACGCTCCTCCCAATGCACCCCAGGATCCCACTGGCCTTCTTGGCCACCAGGGCACGCTGCTGGCTCATGGGCACCTTGCTGTCCACCAGAACTGCCAGGTCCTTCTCCACAGAGCTGCTTTCCAGCAGGCCACCCCCCAGCCTTTACTGGTGCATGGGGTTATTCCTTCCCAGGTGAAGGACCTTACACTTGCCTTTGTTCATTAGGTTCCTCACCATCCAACTCTCCAGCCTGTCCAGATCTTGCTGACCAGCAGCGCAGCCTTCTGGTGTATCAGCCACTCCTCCCTGTTTTGTACCATCTGCAAACTTGCTGAGGGTACACTCAGTCCCTTCATCAGGTCATTGATGAATAAGTTGAACAGGACTGGACCCAGTACTGACTCCGAGGGAGCACCGGGAGCTACAGGCCTCCAGCTAGACCCTGCACAACCCTCTGAGCTCTGCCATTCAGCCAGTTCTCAATCCACCTCACTGTCCACTCATCTAACCCACACTGCCTGCACTTGCCTATGAGCATGCTATGGGGGACAGTGTCAAAAGCCTTGCTGAGGTCCAAGTAGACAACATCCACCACGTTAAACCATGACACCCTCACAACAGCACCAGTCACAAAGCCAGAAGTTGATTTGCATTATACATCTATTTCTGGCTGCACCCTTCCTTCTTACTGGTAAAATGGAAGAAAAAATAACTTGGGCACCAACATTTTTCATTTGTACCCCCAGGGCTTTATAGTCTTCCTTAATTCTGCCCAAGTGCTGGCTTGTGGTGTCATTTGTGCCCATGTGAAAGAGCAGTGGTGGAGAGCGGTCTGTGCTACTGACAAGTTGTGGCACCCTCTTGGCAGTATCTTGGACCTTGGCTCCCAGAAGGCAGCAACCCTCTCGTGACTCCCTATCAGGCCGGCAGATGGGTGCCTCAGTGCCTCTTAATGGAGAATCACCCACTACAAGCACTTGATGTTTCTTTTTGCAGTAACCATGGTGTGCTGCTAGTGTAGTTTCTCCTTGCAGACCTTGCAACAAGACACCTTGTGGGTGTTTATAGCTGTTAAAGCTTCATATCTCTTTCTGGTTGTGATGCAGGAGGCTGGGGACTGAAGCAAAGTCCTGGTTTTGTGGGTCACTAGGGTCTGAGATGCCTCATTCTCTGTGGTGTCTGCTACAGGAGCATGCTTATGAAACCACCACCTATCTCTCCCTCTCAGCTCCTCTAATACTGCAGAGCCTTTTAACTGTTCCCTGCAGCTCGGCCACCTGACAGAACAGATCTGTGTGCACCTGAGGCAGGTACTTGCCTTTTCTCCAAGAGAGGGATCTGGGCACTCATTGTAATGTACCACCTGTACTGAAGTCTCCTTCCTTACCAGTTCCATCTGGGTGGAAGCATAAGACATCACAGAGGCTTTCCTCATGGAAACACTGGCTTTAACTCTGATGCAAGTGCCCACCATCCTGGCATAGACCTAGGGCACTTCCCTGAGCTGTGGGTCTACAAGCAGGGTGCAGGGTCCTCCCTGTGCATCCTCCTGGGCCAACTGCCCTGCCATGACCTGGTCGCAGCGCTCCCCAGGGCTGCTCACATCTCACAGGGTTTCTCCTGGCATTGCCCAAGCTGTGCCAGCCTCGCTCACAAGAGCTACCATCTCCTGGAGGGGGTCTTCGCTCTTCCTCGGGTTTTCGTGGCTCCAGGAACACCCCGGTATGCCTTGATCGAGCGCCCAGCCACCATTGCTGCCACTGCGTGCCTCGCCAACCCAGCTGCTGACCAGTTTGCCCTCTGCTGATCTAATAAAGCAATCTGAGGCTACAACAGCTACCTTCTATATTCACAGAGTGAAGAACTTCAAAGTTTTGAAAACAATCTTCACTTTGCCCTACTGCACATTCACCTGGTAATTAAGACATACATAATCAGATAATGCCTACTGGCAGAATATAACAAATCGGATAATATTATGGATTTGTGTTTAATAGGAAAATGTAAAATTAGTACACATCCTGGAGTATACTAAAATGATTGGATGTTTTAAATGAAATACTATTAAAAAGACATTATTGATCATAATGACATTTCTTGTGAAAATGAATATAATCGTATCTTCTTGGGCTATAAAGATGTTATCCCTGTCTTATAAAATCAGTGATAACACAATTTGCATTGCTAGAACAAGAAATCCACAAAAATTGTGAGAACTTTTATTGTGGAAGATTAGGGAAGACAATGGTGAGAATGAGGTCAAAGAGAACAGAGCATCACTTGTAGGGAAATCAGCTATTCCTTCAGAGAACTCCTTAACTGGGCTAGTTGTGAATTTTTCTTGTGTGCCCTAAACTTGTCGGTCCTAGGAATATAGAATAAGTCTAGCTTCTCTCACAGTTTCCTTACAATAGTTGATTCTGAGGAGAAATTGTGCATTTTTATACTACCCTGGCTACTGAAGTGCTTTCCAAACTTTTCTGTATAGGATTCTTCATTAGTTAATAATAATTTTTACCAGATATGTCATTGTCTTTCATGAGTGTTTTTTTTTACAATTTTTCCTTGATGTTTCCATTTTTGTGCTTCATTTTTAGACTTTAAAAAGAGCAGATTGCCTCTGGCAAATATGAATCTAACAAATATCAAAATTTTGACCCATTGAACTAAGGTTTATTGTGTTTTTTTTTTAAAAAAACTCCTATGGGAGTTATTGGCTGAACATAGAACACCATTACTTTGTAACAAAAATGTAGGAACTAAACAAGCGTCTAAACAAGCGTTGAAGAGTTACTATGACATATATCAGTGTGCTTGATATCATCATACAATGTGATGGCATGATATAGTCTATGATACCATGTTGCATGTATATGATACCACAGCATCATGGTTATATGCATATGATAGAATGTTAATGATAGGAGAACCTCATCGGGCACCATGGACAACCAGCCTGATCTGTCTGTTCAGGAACACTAAATGACCCCAAGGCCGTCTTAGGTCAGGAACAATTTAAAGGAATCCACTGAGTTTTCAGGGAATTTGCAAATGATGCACAATCCAAAGAAACCTAAACAAACCCTGTGGGATTTATGCTAAAGATGAGACTCAGGCCAACACTTCCAAAAGCAAAGAGCAGTTTCTGAAGCTCAGTTTTGAGTGTCTGATTTTGAAAGGGCCTTACTTTAATAAAGATTGCGAACTGAGTGCCCTAAACTCAAAACATTCCAAACTGTGCATTTATAACCACATGCTCGTTTTCCACATGGTCCAGCCTGCACAAGCAGAAGACGTTGCTCTTTAAGGAATCCTACAGGAGAGCAAGATATGAATCTTTTCTGCTTCAACTCCAATTAAATTGAGAAACAGTTAGTTCATCACTGTGTCCTCACCTGCAATGGATGCCCTTGTTCCCCTTCGGGGTTCTTTGTCTCCTATCCAGGTGCAATCCAGCTGGGTCTGCCAAGAACTGGAGGTGATGTGAATCCTTGGTGACTTTTCAGTGGTCCGGGTATACCTTACTCTTCCCAGGGCAGGCTCTGGACCTGGAATGACAGCGGCTGGAGTTGGCACTTCCCACCAAAACAAACCAAACATGGCTCCAGGGACAGGCTTCATAAGGGTATGTTTCCTGCAGCCTTGGACCAGAGGGCTGGAGAACAGAGAGTCGTATGTCCAGCACATCACATTTTTAAAAAACAAACCATGGTACCAAAGGGCACATGTTTTCCTGCTGTGTGGGGCAACACACCTGTGTGCAATAAGAGGGCGAGGGAAGCTGGGTTATCTGCAGGAGCATGGACTACGTCCAGCAGCATTGCTTGGCTGCTGTCCCCAAGGAGATGGACATGTTGGTGTGGGGAGAGGAGCAGCCGTGCTGCTAGGAGGAGTCTGGCTCTCCTCTCTGGTGCCTGTTCCCACAGGAGTGGTGTGAGGCAACAGGGACAAAACCAAACCTCTGCCTTGGGGCAGCCTTGCCCTCTACTGTGAGAGCTGGGAATCATTTACCTGCTCTGGAACTCTCCTTGTTCATCCCCAAAAGGACAGGGCCTCAGGGGACCAGGCTGCTCAGGGGCTGATGACCAGGCCATGGCCATGGTGTGGAGGTGATGGTGAGCCTGCAGCGAGGGTGGCAGTGAGGCTGGCATAGGGTGATACCTAGGCAGCTCTGAGGGTGATGGATAAGCCTTTGTGGGGCTGATGGCTGCTGCCATGGGGATGGTGGCAGGGATGCCGTGGGGGTGGGTGACAGCCAGGCTGCTGTGGGGCCGATGGTGAAGCCGTTGTTGGGCTGATAGCCAGGCTGCGGTGTGGCTGCTGGCTGGGCTGCCGCAGCGGTTAGCCTGTGCCCATGTTGGGGGGACACCCAGGGGTGACAACGAGGGGTCCTCGGGGAACCCGGGGGAGCCCACTTCACGCCGGCGTTGCTTCGGGGGGCAGGCGCAGGGGTCCAGGCCCGGCGGGTCCGGGCCCTCCTCCCCCCCAGGAGGCCCCGCCGCCGCCCCCCCCCCCCACGGGGCGCTGCCGGGCTGCCGGGCGGCGGCGGTGGGTGTCGCCGCCGGGGGCGCGGGCGGAGGAGGAGGAGGCGGGCGGAGGAAGGCGGCAGCAGCGGCAGCGCTCGGGAGGAGCCTGTCCAGCGTGAGACAGCACATTCAGCCGGCGGCGGCTGTCCTGCTGCAGCGGCGGGCGGCACGGCACGGCACGGCACGGCACGGCACGGCACGGTGCAGCGCCGCCGGTAGCAGCCGTTCGGGCAGTGGGGCGTCCCTCTGCTCCCCCGGCCGCGGGGGCTCGGTGAGAGCTGCGCAGCGCCGGGAGCCTCTCCGCATCTCCTGGGCGCCGGCGGAGGTAAAGCACCCGCGGGGGGGCTGCGGGGCCGGGCCGGGGCCGTGCCGCGGCGGAGGGGGCGAGCGGGGGGTCCCCCTGGGGGGTGCCGGCGTTGGCGGCGGAGGAGCCGGGCGGGGGACACGCTTCTCGGGATGCGCATCGGCCGCGGAGCCTCGGCGCGGCCGCCGGAGGCGCTCCCCGGCAGCCCGCCCGGGCTGGGCTGTAGCGAGCATCCCGCGGCTGCCGCGCAGAAGCCGGCCGGCCCTCGCCGGGGAGCGGGGCTTTTCCACCCCGGCAGCTCGGCTCCGGGGAGGGAGCGGGCAGGGAGGGCTGCGGTGAGCCCCGCCGGCCTCAGCGGCACCTGCTGCAGTCCCTGAGGCTCCTCCGGCCCCGGCCCCGGCCCCTTGGCCGCCCCGTCCCGCCGCGCCGCGAGGGGCTGCCGCAGGCTCCCGGTGCCTCGGCGCCGAGCGGCTTAAAGCAAAGGAGGGGGCTGAGGGAAAAAGTTTCCTGTCTTTATTTCTTTGCACGGCGTGAGCAACAGTGGATTTGCCGAGTCCACGGCGACGGCAGACAAGAGAATTAGATCCGTTGCCGTTCCTAAGATTATTCCCTAAAGCAGTGCGAGAAGGAGCGAATCGGTGAGAGGCCTTTTTCACTGGTAGTTCATTGAAATACATTTTCAGAAGGATGTTATTACGGTTACATTGCCCCATCCCCCGGGGTCAGCAGAGAGCCTAAGACCCCTAGGTATTTCGTAGACAAAGCCCCTGTTTCACTGGCCGGAACGATGTGCGGTTTTCTGGTAATATTGGCATGGACAGAAAGTACAAATTTCAACTATAAATATAAAATAAGGATCCTCAGCAGACCAAGCAATCTAACCTGCTAGTGTGTGTGTGTGTGTGTGAGAGATGGAAATACCTGACATGAAGTTGGCATGTGATTTTGGCACTTGCACCTGGTAATTTATCCAGACATACAGGGTTTTGTCAGCTCTTCACTTTTGGATGAGGACATTAAATTACCCTGAAATGGCTCTAAGTATCATGAAGCACAGGGCTGCAAAACCTGTTTCAGGATGGAAATCCAAATGCCAGGACCATCTACCTCCTTACTGGATGCCAGAGACACCAAGGAATTTCATTTGTTACTACCAATGTGCTTTGTTGAAGTTCTTACTAAGTTAAAGGGAAGAAGTTATGTTTTCTTTGCTGATTCATTTAGGTTCCTCTTTATACTTTCTTTCCATTTGAGAGGACATCTCTAGTAACAGTCTCCACATTTAGTGAAGGTGGATAAAATTCCTTCTATAATTTCTGTGAAGCATTTCTCAGCAAAAATGGGTTTCCTCAACACAAGCCTTGGGGCTGTACCCAGGTCTTCGCCCCACAGAGTGCTCACTCTGATAACCATCATCTGCTTCACTTGTTTTCCCCAAACCATCCATTTATAGCCCATGAAAATACAAAATGTGTTGCACTTTCTGCACCTTGCCTGTGCATAGACTTTTCCGAGGATTGGGACTTTCTATCTTCTTCCTTGGTATGTGAGAGACAGATTTCTGAGAGCCAGGTATGTGGCAGTCCAAGGGATTATTTAGAGCTGGATTAGCTGGATTTCTCCTAGCTCTAAACACCTCTGCCTCAAATTAGCGTACCCTAAAAATGAATTGACTTCAGTGCTGCCTAATCTACTCTTCAAGAGAGGAATCTTTGGAGGAGCAGCAATAAACCACACACTATTCAAGCAGTGATTATTGAAAATAAAAAGAGAAAATAGTGAGGCAAACACTCTTTCGCACACTGCAGATCTTAAATTAAGAAGCTGACCTTCCAGCTCTTTCTATAGTAGGAAGGGCAGTGAGCTGCCCTCCTTTGTGATGCCTTTCAGTGGCTATTTTTTTCATTATTGAAATGCATTTGTTTGTTTTCCAGCTTCAGGTTCCTGGTTCCTGTTATGCCTCTCACAGATAAAAGCCTTGCTTTGGGAGCTGTCTTCAGTGTAGGTACTCTTAAATGATGTGGCAAGAACTTACCTGCTGTGTTCTAAAATAAATTAGCAGATTAAGTCTATTGGTCTCCTTTTCTTTTGTAAGACAGGTTTCAAAAATCATTCCTGGCTGCCGTCAGTTTTCCAATCTGCAGGAAGAGAGAGAGGGTAGGTAGAGCTGGACGCAATGGGTTGCGGTGGAGGTCTCACCATTGCAGGATACTGGACAATGTGGTGAAATGGGCTGGGAAGGAAAAAGATAAGGGAGTGAAACAGAAAAACATAAGGGTATAGAAAGGCATTGCTGTTTTTCAAAGTTTCACCAACTCCTGCTAATGATTCAGGTGATCATGTGGTATCTTTCAGCTCCTCAAACTTAATGTCCTCTCACAGAGGTTTAAAATATGTTCATAGGCTCTCTCTAAGACCACTCAGGCTTATTAACTAGTGCTATGCCTCAAGTTGATCAACAACAGAAGTAGTAATTAGGAATCTTTCAGAGTCACTGATGCCTAGTGCCAAAACAAGCAGCTACTTGGAGGCGGTGGTGCAACGTTAACAGAAAGATCTTCCCTATCCTGCCCATAGGCTTTAATTTTCAGGGAGCTACCACTGAAATCCTCACTGAGATGCATGGGGAAATTGATATCTGCAGAGGTATGGTCTCAGGTTTTCAGCAACCATAGCCAGACATCATGACCTCAGTGCAATACTTATCTGATATTTTCATATTTTTATTTCAAAAACGTTAAATGAAACACACCATAATGACTGTAGATGTCGTCTGTGTGTAAAAGGAACATTTTCTGGCAGGAATACTAATGGAGTATATTGGCAAAGTGCTCTAGTACAGATGCATCAGTGTTAGTAAAACTGTTCTTTTGCCAGTGTAGCTTATTTCAGTTCATCTGAGCAACACAAGTTACACAGGTGAATACACATTTACATGTCCCTAAGGGGGCTTGCTTTCCCCATGAGGGTTTGTATGGTGTGCTTAGCTGACCTATATAAGCAGGCAGAAATGGTAGTGCAGGTATAATACTGCTTAAAGAACAGAAAATGTGAAAAATCTGGAAAAAAAAAGTGTATAAAAAGCTGAGACCCTGGCTCAGTCTAAATCTCAGATAGACACAATATGTCCCTTTAGTACTTGGTAATTATCCATCTAAAACCATGCTAGCTCTTTTTAAGTCAGACATGACATTGGGAGCTGTTGTTCACTTGGCCATCTGCAAGCACTCAAAATAAGGCAGTATGCAGTATACATGAGCTTGCTCTCCCAATACTGTTCATTTTAGGTGGCATCATCTTGCCAACTTTTCTGGGAAATGGCTACTTCCAGGCAGATGGCAGGAGCTGCAGGAAGCTGTGAAGCACAGTGATGTGGGAGCCGCTAGATCTCATAGATACAAGACACATCTGATGATCTGTGAGAGCTATGACGTCCTGACTCCTCCTGAGCTTAAAACTGTACTCCCTCTTTTCTTTTTAATGTACTACTTCAGCACTTTTTGTTTTCCCTTTTGAGGCAAAAGCATTCTAGTGAGTGTCTGGGAGTGCACTGCAGCAGCAGAAGGCATGGGGCAGGAATGACAGTTCTGGAAGTGTTTTGTGGGCAGCACACTGTAACTCCGTGCTGAAGTTTTAAGGGCAGACAACTCTGTCCTGTCACAGCTGATAGTAATAGAAGTTTCTCTGTGAAGTCACTGGGGGTGAATCTAGCCACCAGAGAGATGGCAGAAATCAGTCTGAAAGCCATGAGACACACCCAAACTCTTTTGAAGACAATGAGAGTCTTTGCATTGACTTACCCTTTGGATGAGGTCCTGGGCAGCTGCTGCTTTGACCTGGGTGCACATACCTGTGTTAGCCAATGAGTAATCGCTGCTCAGATGACTCTTGTGACTCTTGGCTGTTAAACTTAGAGTAAAAGTACATGTTACCCTATTTTCATGTTTAACACTGCTTCCATGCATGTGGATCTGACCTGGAGAAACAGGTTACATCAATCTGAGGAGGAAACCTCCCAGGAGCCCTTCTGGACCAGTGGAGTTTGACCCTGTGTATTCCCCAGGTGCTGCTGACTGTCCCTGCTTGTCCCTACAATAATTAGTGAGTAATTTGGCGGAGGAAGAGGGCTCATTTATTGCCACTCAGTGGAAGGCAATTATAGAGGGAATCTTTTAAGGACATAGCTTTTTTGTTTCAATGGTATCTTCTCTTCCCATTTCTTCTCCTTCTTGCTGTTGTTCTCTGAGGCTTATCCTTTTCTCTCTTCCTCAGTACTAGTCTTAACACCATGTTCTCTCCTCACTGGTCTTCCCTTCTCTTTTGTCTTCTGTCCCTGGGATAGAACTGGTTTTAGTTGCTTGTTCTTTTCTCCCTCTGTCTGTGGTGTGGTACAAGTAATTCCAAATTCTGCTTCTTGGTTATTCATTTTTTGCTTCAGTCAAGCAGAAAGATGCGGTATATTTTGTGTTGAAACAATGGGGAGTTATAATAAGGTGAAGATACAAGACTTCTTAGTATGATCAAACATAAGTATAATGGAGGATGTATTGTTTACGTATTTCTATCGATGTCTCTAAGCCTTTTTCTAATCCTTGATTCTAGTATTTTCAGGCTGAATTTGACAGGAAAAGCTATCCCTCAAAGTATGCTATGTTAGTATTGAAAGTTAATCACTGGAGGTCCTAGACCACATTCAGGGAAAATATGGATCTCTCTTGCTTTAAACTGTTTAGCCCTTCCATTCGGTATTCATTAACACAGATCTTAGCTTTTAAAGTGCATAGACAGGGGTATTAAATCCATACTATTCAAGGCATGCCCTTGTTTCTTGTTTTGCACATTAGACCACCGCTGTTAGGATCAGAGTGGTTACCAGGTCACTTGGTAATTGGGGCAAAGGCATTTCAAATGATTACTATTGTGTATTTTCAGAAATTAAAATATTTAGCAAAACAGGGTCACAGAAAAAAAAAGCCACCCAGACTGCTGTCTATACTATTCCTTGTATTGAATCTGTCATGGTTTAAGGACTGTTCCACTGACTGAGCATTTAAAAGAATTTCTTCTTTGATTCTCACAGCACAAACAAAGTTGAGGGACTGTCTATACTCATGTGACTTGCTTCATAAAACATGTTTGTCTTCTCTGTAAGTAATATAAAAGAATCACAATTTTCCTTAATCACACTATTCAGAGTTGTATGACTTTTTTTTTTTTTTCCCATCGTTTTGTTTCTAGTTACATTTTGAGCAGTTGCTGAACCAGAATGTGGTTTGTGTCATAATCCTGAAGGTTTTCAGATCTCAGTTTTCCCCTAAATGAGTTTTCTTTGCCCTTTTTTAGCTTTGACTGCTGCTAGAGCTTTGTTACACACTCATAGCAGTTTGTTACAGACTATCAACTTCTGCCAGTCTTCATTGCCTAGGAACCCAAATTACTTCTGAAAAAAACAGAGAAAAGATAGTTCGTGTTATATATATGTATGTGTGTAAGTTGTGTGGTGCATTAAACAATGAATGGCTTAAAAATCTATAACCTTTTTGAAGGAAACAAGAAATTTGACCTAAATCATACCCCCTAGTGTGCAGTTAGCTATTCATGTACATAATCTGCTGCACTTGGCAAAGCGTGTGAATGTTGTATTCCTGCCTTTCACTATCTCCATAGTAGTAATAATAATACAAAAAAATTGTGCTGATGGGATAGGAGGGTATTGTACTGGGAACAAAAAAAAAACAGTGATGCCATTCTCTGTTTGTACTGCAAGAGCCCGTGGGAAAACTGTCCCATTATTTCCCACAATATTTTCTTTTTCACAGAAAGTTGAATAGAAGGAAAACACAGGAAAGCCTAGTTTCTCAGCCTTTATGAGTCTCTTCAAATATATTAAAAACACCCTGTGAAAATTCAGTATTTTTTTTATCTGGTTATAAATTATAGAGCTTTCGTCTTTTTCTTATATGTTCAAAGCATAGAACTCAAAAGATGACAGTAAATTATATTCTCTGGAAGGGGCTAAGGTGAAAAAAAAGATGTTACAATCTTACTGCTAATGTTCTCCACACCTTTTACAGCCCTTGCTTTATGCAGATAGCACTTACTGGGTTTTACTGTTTACTTATCAATGAATCAGAGGACAGGGAAGTAAAAAACTAGACAGCCCCATTGACATACAGACGTATGCGTCTTTTCATATTGATATTGAAGTCTTTAAATTAAGATCATGCCTCCTCAGTGTTGATTCAGTAAACTTTTAATTAAGTTCTTAAAGTTTAATTACAAACTCTTCCCAAAAAAGTTTCTGATCTCACTAAACTAAGTAATTAGGCATAAGTATAATGAAAGTCAGTGGCCTCCAATTTTTTGTGTTACTTTTCTTGATATATGGATATAATATATAAAGCAATAAGACTGCTATGCTTTCTCATAACACATAATGTCCATTTTTGCTAAAGGGCTACCTGTATTACCCCCTTAAGCCTGCATTCTTCTCTGTTCTCTCTTGTGATATTGCAATGATTTGCAGACTTTTTAAGCGATGTTCCCCTCTTCATCCTCAAGACTTTCTGTTGGAGCCAATAAGCCCCTACATTTTACATTTCACGTTTAATGTGGCTGGAAAGCAGACACGGACCATTTCTGATTGCGTTGTGGACCACCAGTGGTCCCATATTTAGAGAACCACTAGTAAAAGTTGATTTATTTTCCAAAAATACCTATAGCATTAGGTTCCTCATTTGAAGAGAACCAATGGTATCTAACTGCTGCAGTGAGTGTACCTGAATTCCTCAGACTTGAAGTTCTTATGGTGCCTGGGAAGCACAGATAAATCCAGAATTACAGAATGGTGTAGAAACAGAAACCCAAATTGCAGTCCTCAAAAATCTCTGCTTGGCTGTCACCTAGCTCTCAAAGCACAGGCAGTCTCTGATCCCTGTTTCATATTAGAGTTCTGCTTCTGAACGTGTTCTTCCCCTTGAACCCCCAGACTCAACAGCCTGGGTGTCTGCTGTCTGTCTCTCCTAGGCTGCTTCATCTGGTTTGCATTTCTTGAGCCCACCTGTCAGACTGGGTGCTCCATGTCAAGCTGCAGGTGATAGCATGTGCTCCCTCTTTTAGCGCACCCTGGTTTGAACGGGGCTCACCTCAGGTAAGGAGTCTCAGGTAATTTTAGCCTTTGCTTAAAGAGATATTTGCCTTCACCTGTGCTCTAATCAGCAAGCTGTGTGTTTCTGCAGTGGGCACCTTCCCAGTCTTTCCCACTGAAGCTGCTCCACGTAAGTCTGAACTATTAAAGGTTCTTTGGGTGCAACAGAGCATGTGGGGAAAAACCAAAGGGCTCTTCAGCACCTTGCTCCAAGTACTCGGTGAGAAAGGAGAGTCTTTGGTTCCAGATACTAAACACAGCATTGTATTTTAGATTAAACAGTCATTGCATATAATATAAACTAACCCTGAAACAAAGACCAGAACCAGAGGCCTCAGTTAGGGACTGATGTCCACTCTCTTGTATCTGCTTCTTCTGGTCCAGCGAATCTTTGCAGAAAAGAAATTGGTAGAAAATAGCTTCAGTGGTTAAGAACGCAATCTCTATTCTTTTGGTCTTTCTCACCCATTAGGCAAGTCACCTTAGGGAGGTGGGTTTCAGCCCTCTCAAGACAAAAGCCCTCCAGCCGCTCCCCGCCCCCGCCCCCCCCCAACCCACAAACAAACCCTAAAACATGTTTCTCCCATTTGAGTGGAATACCACAGAGAAAATAAATGGAAGACTTCTGTCCTCTCTCATATTCAGTTTTTTTGCAGTTCTTGATATGTCCTTGAAATTATGCTGTTAGACACCTGTATTTATCATCTTGCCTTTTTATCTTGGCATATCTTTACTGGATCAACAGGGATGATTGGCTAAGGCTAGCTCTGATAGTTCATGTTGCTTTGTTAGTACAGCCAAAGAAGCCCTGGGAAGTATGAAGGGCACGGTAGAGTTGTTGCTTTCTTTTTGCTTCCTTAAAAATTATGAGAACTCACATGAGAGACTCTGCGTATTTCTTACAGCCAGGGCTCTTCCCTGCTTTCTAATTCTTTAGGTGTATTTACTTCAGAGATTAAATCAATGTGCAATGTTTTTAGCCTAATTACATCCTTACAAACATCAGCCACAAAGCAAAGCATGTTTTTGTTTTAAGAAATGATATCTGGGTGAGTCTTCCAGCAAAACCTGCATGTTGGCAGCATAGCTTGTACTTTGATGTGTGCCTGGCAGTTGTCATAACTGGGTTAAGCAGCAGACACTAGAGCATGCATTTTTCATGTTTGGGTATATGGCTTTAAGTATCAGTTTGCTGGCTAGATATCACTCAGATTATTTCTGAAGGGGGGTAGAAAAGTCAGAGGGGTGAGTTTTACCCCCGCAGAAGGAATGGAAGTACATGTTTTAATGTCTGAAATGTTTGCAGGGTGGAGAAAATGAGTCTTTGTTCCACTTCAGGAGAGAGAGACTAGCAGACATCTTGAGGTGGAATTCTACATCAGGTCTCAGTAAGGCATTAAATATAGTCCTGGGAGGCACTTTGGTACTGTTAGGATGAACCAGATATTTTATATAGGCTTTGAAGAAGTGGTGATATCAATGATAACAGCAGCTGTCATTGAAATCTGAGCATTATATAGGAAGTACATACAAAAGAAATTGAAATCAGAAACATGAAATGCAGAGCTCTTTTTTCTAGATAAATGACCTGTGGCTTGAGGGTTAGATTCTGTCATCTCTCACATTATTCACCTCTAAAATCTTATGAATTTATAGCTTGCATTTGGTTCCCTTTGAATGTCAGAACACTTTTTTAAGCTATCCTGCTAGGTCCTGCACTTCCTTTCTGAAGCAACTGGGAAATTCACAGAAGATAATATGAAGTGACTAGTAAGACCAGTTAATGTGTGGGGAATGCAGAGTCAGAAAGACTTGGAATTGTCTGCTGTTCCCAGGCATATGCAAAGCCACACATGGAGCCCTGAGTTTTACTGCAGCCAAACAGTACAAGATAACAGAAACAGAAGCCAATAGAGAGGACTGACCAAGGATACCTAGAAATCTCGTATTCTACAAGATCAAAATGTTGTCAGGCATGCAATTGGTTGTTTTGTTAAAAACATCCACTCGCAACTGGGGCACGATTTCTCAGTCAGGTCTTGAGGGAATACAAATCGGTATTGGTTGCGTCGTTAAGGATCATCTCCCAGCACCACATCTGTGATCATTGTAACTGTGCTCATTAATGCTTGTAGAGGGAAAGTCCAAGACACTTGAAAAGACCTATTTAAAGCCTTATTTTCTTTGAGGTGATACGTGCAGCCAGTTCTGTGGAACTCAATATAAAGGGAGCATAGTTGGTGTGAGATGTGCAGCAGCTTTTCTAGTGACCTATTAGTATGTAATACTTAGAGTCATTTTAATCCTAGATGCAATGTCATGTGTTTCTCACTTATCTCCAGTGAGTTGTTGCCAGCAGCTTGTTCTCTTCACCCCTGATGGCTCTTCCATGGAACTATGCTTGTTGGAATTGAAAAGATCGTGGTCAATGTAAGAGGCTAAGGGGACACGAGAGAATGGGATGGTGAGAAGGTGATGCTTCATTGACACTGCCTGGTGCCGGAAGAATGGGCAGGAGCAGAGCTTTGCTCATACGCGGCTTTGTGGGGGCCCTATAATTCTGCTGTAGCCGAGTTCATTTTGTAGAAGGGTCATTATGAAAGAAAAAGTGAAAAGATTAAATGGTAATAGTTTGTAAGGGATGTACGACTGAGTAGTTGTGGGTATGTATCTTACACCCTGTCAGCCTCAAAATAAATAGGCTAGAGATGCACTGACCTGTTGCATAGCAACCAGGAGGAAGCACAGAACCAAATCTCTGAACGATGTGATTTGTAAACCTTTACAGAACAAAGTACAAGACCTTTGCCCATCTGCTAGAAGTGTTCAGAGACTGAAGGATAAAAATGGTACATTCCCTGAAATCTGACTTAACAACCATTTTTATTTATAGATAAATACGCAGACGCAGTGTAAAAAGTCTGACTGTTTTGCCTCAAGGTTATGTAGAAAAAAATACTTAGTCTCTCCAATTTCATTTAGTGTTTCCCTGGATTCATCACACAGGAGATTCCTTAAAATATTGCAGATCCTAAGTTTTTGCATCTGCAAATATTTGCCCATTGTTGCAATCTTGTAAACATTGATAAGCCAATTTAGCAAAAGTATTTACAATATTCAACTGAAGTAAAGTACAAATTCTGATGCATGATGGAAAGAAGTACTCATGTTTACTTAAAAATTGCTGTCAAGGAGATGATTCTAGCCCCTCTTGCCCATTTGAAGTGTGTTTCAAACATTATTTTCAAATTAATACCATGAATTAGAATGCATTTATGCTAGGGTAACAGCTCCCTCTGCTTTCTTGCAGACCAAAGATATTTATCTGCTTTGTACAATTTCATACTTTGCATGGACACTTTACACTTGTAAAAGTCATAGGTATATCCCATGGGAATTTTTTCCGTTGTAAGAATGCATATTACTAGCTGTAGGAAGTGGGTTAGTTTGTACAACGTAGAGACAATTATGGTACATAATAGAAATAAATTGGTTTTTTTCCAGTATAAAACTCCATATGTAATAGTTTCAATAGTAATAGTACTCTCACTCTGTAAGCCTATTCCTTAAAACAAAAAATCACTGAGTAATGTATTTTATTGTGTAGCATCATTTGCCTTTCAAACTAAAGATGTTTTGCAAGTTTGGACTCAAGAGTAACTGGCTTTTTGTGAAGGCATATGAATAATACATGTACAGCATCTACAAGTATTAGATGCTGCCTATTTATTTTAGAAAAGTGTATTAATGAATCAATTTTTTCTAATTAGTTATATAAGATGACTAATGCCATATGTAACAGTATTTAATGAACCCCTTTGGTGATTGCAATGGGGATAATAGAAAGTACAACATAGGAAGTCACAAAACAGGAAAGACTTTGAGGCTTATGAAGTGATGAATACAGTTCTACTCCAGTGCAGCCTACTGAATGAACAGCATGCAAAAATCCCTCAAACAGCAAAAAGCAATATAATTTGTAGGGTTTTTTTATCTCCTACCAGATTTGGAAACTCAGATTTTCTTTTAGGTGGGCTCAGTGATAACATACAGACAAGATGCTATTCAAGCTTAAAGAGGAGAGAGAGATCTTATTTTCTTTTTCTACTTATAAAAATATGCCCTGTTACAATTTTATTTGTCTTTGGTTTTGGTTTATTCATTATACATTGGGCACTCTGTGCTTTTTTCCTACAGTCCAAGAGACATACATGTGTTGTCACTCTTTGCACCTCTAACTCTGTGGTTTTATTACCTTGGCAAGTATCAATTTATTAGTTCTGCAGCTGTAATAAACCTTTTTAGGTGCCTGTGACTATTTCTGCTGTTAAATGCTCATATAAATGGTTTGAAAAAATACCTGCTCAAATATTGCGATACTAATCATTGATAAAGACCTTATAGCTTATTATAAAACTGTAGTAAGTCTAACTGGCTTGTACCTACAAAAGTACTTGCATGGCTTTAAAACCATTTGAGGGTAAAATGCTGTTTGCATCTCCCATGCTTTTGTGCTTACTGCTGCCATTAATGAAATGGTTGTGGGATGTTGCTGCCGGTGTGATAAGCTTAGTGGATTAGTTCCGTATAAGTTCTGTACGGCAGAGAAGTTTGTGCAAACACCATTATTATTTTAAGATTAATGTAAATGGGCTTTCAGAGGTCTTGTTTCATACACTGACAAGCTAAAAGGAACTGCTGGGAGCAGATTAAGGGCAGGATTCTTCTCACCCAGTCCGAGACATTTACAGTGGAGATTTCTAGAACTTAACTGATGACCCAGGGCACTTCAGCATCATTGGGGAGGAAGAGGTGGCTTTGGGGCAAACTTAATTTTAACTGCTTTTAGTTGTCTGCTTTAAGAAAAGTGGAATCACATCTTAGGATACCCAGACTCATTTGATTTTACCTGCATCGATGGTAAGGATAGCTTTGTATCTACATTGTGGGCATGCAGACCGAGTGAGACAGGCCCAGTAGGTGGTGAAGCCCCAGCATGCAGTCCCTCAGAAGCCTTGCTGCTGCGTTTGCATGTGCCCAGGTGGCTGCATCCTGGTGGGTCTGGTGTGCAACCTTTGATGTGCAAGTGGAATGGGCTGTATTTCCAAGCCTAAGAAGAGACTCTGAGGCATATTTAATTGCGTATGGGGAAACCTGACATCTTGAAGTCGAACAGGCCATTTCATTAAAAGTCTTGCCAAGAGGAGCAGGCTCCTTTCTCCAGTAGGTCAAAGAAAGGAGAATTTCCTCAGAGTATTAGTAGCGCAGGCAAGTGCTCTCTGTGCAAGGTGGTTCACATCCATGTATCCTGCTACATCTCAAGAACTTGTGCTAGCACATGAGTGGTAAGCTCTTCTGGAGTGGGAGGTCTCTCTCCTTTTAAAACTGTGTCACTTGACAGCAAAACTGGGCCAAGCAAAATAAAAATTGATCTAAGATTATGCAGCCTTGAAGAAGGGAGCCATACACTGCTGCCCTGCTATGAGAACTACTTCTACATTTAATGCAGTGTTCAGTGTGTTTGTTCCTATGTGTTCCTCTCCTAGATAGATGATTTAATTGTTTCGCTACGAAATGTGCTCCTTACCATTTCCCTCTGACCACTGCCTTCTCCCAGGGTGGAGAAGATTAGGTTGCACATAAGCCTCAGGCTGTTATCTGCACCACAGTGGATGTTAGAAGTAAATCTTTTTTACTGTTTACCTTTATCTCTCTTGGTGTGGCGTGCCCTTTGGCACTCAGAATAGCAATTTTTAGAAACATGTTCCTAGTAATGAGTACAGAGTGTTAACTCCATGGTTAATGCCAAGCAGAGTGAGGAGTGCGCTCGCCTCCTTGCTCACTCCTGAGCTGCTGACATCTGAGAAAGGTGGTTACACACCTTTGGTGTTCAATTTGTGCTAAAACTGTAAATAGCCAGTTTGAAAGTTGGAAAGCTGTTTGGGGGGCTAAGGCATGACTATAATATATGCAGGATGAAAGTAACTTGAGATTAATTTCTTTCTGTAACAGCTCTGGCAACATTCTTTGAAGGAAATTTAATCATCATCTTTGTTGTATATAAGATCTGTTTTGTTAAAAATAGGGCAAAGTTATAATAGGATTTGATTACCCTGACTAGGGCATTGTAAAGAAGGGGCCAGGCGCTAAACCATTGGTGCTCAAATCGGGGAAAGCTAATTAGCTTCCCTGACATGAAGGGAACGAATTTTTAGAAAGCCGTTCATTGATATCCGACGAACAGCTTGAAAGGGATGCCAAACCCTCAGGGCTTCTGTCGTGAGCCTTAAAACACATTTGCATATTTTTTGCCCAGAAACAGGAGCTCGTTCACTGTTGCCAAACTGCAGAACTAAAAGGATGCAAAACCTCTATCTAGTCTGGAGGGCTCTGAG
Source organism: Falco punctatus (assembly GCF_963210335.1). Classification (NCBI taxonomy): domain Eukaryota; kingdom Metazoa; phylum Chordata; class Aves; order Falconiformes; family Falconidae; genus Falco; species Falco punctatus. Next base: position 77,748,317 of record NC_137583.1, read on the forward strand.
GGGGAACTTCACAATGAGAATTCAAATGTGTGCAACAGATTAGGAAAATGACTTCAAATGGGATTTCAGCCATATCTGAGAGAGACTCACAAATCCTGAGCAGATTGGTAGGCAAAATACTACCTGCACTGCCATTAGAAAGCTTGTTTTCTTCTCCGGGCATTTCTCATGTACAAAATAGCTCACTGACGTCAACTGATCACACAGATTAATGTTGTTTAAGGTGCTAGTGTTTAGTTTGCTTGGTATCAAATGCAAATTTTCTGCCAGTTTTGATTTCTCTTTCTCAAATTGAAAATGTTATCATCATGAACAGGACCAGAGTGATGGAGGAATAAAGAAATGATGGTCCTTCGCATACAGCCAGAGCACCCAGTTTGTCAGCAGTTTAATGTCCTTCCCAGCCATACCATTTACTGTGGGTTATGGGTTGAACTGGGAGTTCCCAGGCCCTGGAAGGACTGCAACGTACCTTGCCAGGACAGGCAGCTCTGCTGAAGTGCAGAGTCTGTGACAGTGTGAGCTGGACTGGTTTAACTCCTGCTGGTGGGCCTGAGCTGGACGTTTGACTGGGAAATGTTAGCATCCATGGTATGGTGCACACACAGATACAGCTACACTGGCTCCTCTGGCATCCCTCACGCTGCTTTTATGCCTGCCATTTTCACTGATCTGTTTCCTCTTCTGATTCTGAATATTGTTCTTTTATTTAATTAAAATGCTTGTGAAGACAACAAAGCATTTAGGGCCAAGATTGCATTTAATGTGCAGGTGATGTTTGGTTGACAATATGCTCGATATCGTAGGCTAATTATGCTTTTATCATTTTTAAGAGGAAGCCGATGATCGCAGAGGAATTAATGATGGGTGAAACTGCCATATAATTTTTAGCATATAAATTTACTCTCTGGTCATCCACCCACCCAGGCAGTGTTGTGGGTGGAGTTCTTATTATATTAATGGAGAGCTGCCATTTAGATTTCCCCTGCATCAAGCAAACAATAAACTTCCATTGCGTATACATGGCAGTGCCATTGATCTGATCGATTTTGGGTTGCAGTGGTGGAAGTTGTCAGTGATGTGTGAATAAATAGAAAAGGGACAGTTAATTCTTTCCATGAATGTCTATATTAGTCAGGACTGTCTGAAATAAAGTGCTAATAATAAAATCAGTATTGATACAGTTAGATGACAGCTCATAATGATTATGGTGTTACAAAATAAATAAATTATCTGTGACTTAATTTATGGATTTGGGCAACACCGGCAGGGTTTTAAAACTGTGGGAAAAGTTTGGTATCCTATGTTCTTGAGAGATCTGGCTCTATTTCTGTATGATGTGACTTTGCATCTCTTTACCCTTCATTTTCAAGACTCGTGTAACAGCAGCATAGGTTGAAAGTGAGATTTAAAGTGCCAGCAGTGTACATGGCTTCCTATCACTGTCCTCCAGAGAACTGTCTTTAAGACTAAGTGGTGAAGGAGGTCTTTCAGTAGCTAAGAAGAAATGCTTTTGCCAAGTTTGTGTGATTGGAGTCAAACCAGGAATATTAGACATGTCTTCTGCCTCTTGGAAAGGCGATCTGAGCACGAGACTGTTGGCAGGGCAATGTGCTGCTTTGTTAAAGAGAAGCTCAGCTTTGCGGGGTTGCCTGGTTGTGTGTACGGATTTTGGGGGGAATGGCCCAGCTTTCCCTGCAAAAGGTGGAGGAGATTCTCATGCAGGATAGCCTGTAGCTTGGTGAGAGTTCTCCCTGGAGGGGTGAATGTGTGAAGGATATTGAGACTGAGCTGGGGGTCTGCATGGGGCTATACCAGTACGACAGTGGGGACCCTGGGATGGCAGCCATTCAAGGCACCTGCCAAAGTAAAAGCTATCATATTTCCAATTTTTGGGAGTAAAATTATTACTTGTCTAAGACGGATGGGGCTGTTTGGGGCAGATTTTATTCTCATACTTAAAATTGAAATACATTCGTGGATCTGGGACTCAGTCCGGCAGAGCTGCCAAAGCTGCCGAAAATGAAAAGGACGTTAGTTTCAGTGTGTAAAACCATTAAAGCATTATTTTGAACAGCAGGCTAAAATGTGTTTGCTTCGTGAAGGTAGTTTTCTAAGGAAGGTCCTTTGAAAATATATTCCATATTCAGTGATTTTTCTGGTCTAATTTCAAGAAATAAAAACTGTGAAACAAACGTCCTGTTTTCTACAATGTCAGTATAATCCAAGGGCCAGCATTTATATAGAAATATATTTGTAGAAATATTAGAAGCACTGTTTTTGATATAATTCAGTATCTTTTTTCAGTAAATAGGGAAAACATTTAATTCTGGTTTCAACTTGGTTTCCATAAATTTTTTTCCAGCAGAGTCAAGATGTCAGACAAAAGTGATTTAAAAGCAGAACTTGAGCGCAAAAAGCAGCGTTTGGCTCAGATAAGAGAAGAAAAGAAACGGAAGGAGGAAGAAAGGAAGAAGAAAGAGGTAAATATGCAAAAATGCCTTTTAGATAGCTCATACTTGCAGAAAGGGCTTGCTGAGGTTTTGACATCTCAGTATTGTATACCCCTAGGTATCTGTCATGTGGAATGAGATTCTCAAACTCACATCAATCTGACCTTAAAATCAAAATGCTTATTTTTAGTCGAGAAAGTTGGGGTGAAGGAATTGCTTTTCAAACCAACGCACTGTCAGATGACAACAGTTTAGACAACATGATGTGTATGTGTGTGTAGAAAGAAAAATTGGTTTGCCACAATGCTTTTTCCTGGGCTCTCCTTCAATGGAAAGGGAGTGGAGAGTGGGGGAAAGACAGAAAGAGGGCTCACATTTTTTTCAAGCCATTACAATCTAAATATGTATTTTTGTACTCCGAAGACTAGTTTGATTACTAGCTAAGGTAACAGATTTACAATTATTATTCTCCAGTAAAGTAAAACATAATTGCAATTGCATTTTCATCTGCTGGCATGGGTGCATCTTTCAGTTCTGTTAAAATTTGATTGACATATTAGTTTATTTGTCCTTGACAATATGCATTAGGTTTTTCATTAAGGGGTTTGTACTTCATTTTATTCAGTCACTTAGCGGAATAGAGGTGAGAATTGACAGGGAGTGGATATTCATTTTCATGCAAAGTCAGAGAAGCATTAAGTGATTATGTTTCCTTTCCTTCAAATGTCAACACTTACTATAGTTTAAAGCACCTGTTATCCTTTACTAATAACTGGTTTCCTTTTAAACTGACACTTTAATATTGTACATGAATTTCATGGAATTACTGTGGAAATGTGATGTGATCCAAGAAATCAGCATTCCAATGTTCTCTGTTTTAATCTTGTTTCATTTGAGCCATTTTTGTGCAATTACCAGCATGCACTACCCACCCCCACACACCCCACCCCCCAAGTGAGGCTCCTGGAGTCACTAGGGGAGTCCTCTGTAAGCAGAACTTTAAATGTTGACATTTTCAGTGTTCATTACTAGCCTGTTAATGAATTAGAGGGAAGGGAGCCAAGCTAATGACTTGAGGAAGCTATTAAGTCCTTTCCTTTGTCCCCTGGCTCTGATTTTATGCCTCGTGGAGATCTTGTGGTGTTTGGAACTTTCCATTGGCCCTGATAATCAGATCCAGCTCGGGACACCCAGCTCTGCAGATTATGCTGCGGTGCCTAACTGTGGTGCCGTAAATGGGGAGCACTGGGATTCCCGATGGCCTCCGGGAGTGAGATCTAACATTCACGTAGGTGCTTAGCCACGCACACTGGTGTAAAGAGTTGTCTACAACCCTACGTACTGTGAGATACTTCAGGCTAGCTCATGAGAAGAGCTGAGCACAGGGATATGCCTGAACTTTGGCTGTAAAAGCAATGTTCTTCTGCATCCTGCCTGGGTCCAAACTGGTGAACATGGAGATACTTCCGAACTTCAAGGTTTTCTGTTGTGCCAGCACCAACATCAACACCAGGCTGAGGTGCTGTGGCAGTCTTCTTTGATGCACTGTCTGGTTTCAGCAGAAGGGGAAACCTCTCTGTGTGAAGGCTAGATAGGGTCAGCTGATTTAGTTTCAGCCTTAGGTCCAAAATATAGAGGTAGATGGCTCCAGACATTCTCTATAAGAACTGTGCTGGCATTGCTGTGTTTAAGACATGACAAAATGATAGACATGACCACTTGCATTTTGTTTTACTTGCATTACTGATTACTGCAATGGACTACAAAGTGGGACATGGGTTCAGTTCCCTCATCTGCTTGGGAGAAGGGCTGCAAGCTGGTTTTTTTCAGTGGAGTGCTCTAACCACTAGGCTGGGGTATTGATGTTTTCCTTTCACCCTACTAAACTGGGGAATGACGAGCCAAATATAAGGGATTTGGGATAATGCAGATGTTGATGCTCCTCCTCTTTCTAGGTCTCAGTAGACCAGAGGAGGAGGAGGCTGATGTGTAGAAGCTCCAAGGAGCTATAGATACCTAAGCAAAGAAGGAACAGTCTTGTGGACCATTAGTTTTGGCTGTTGGTGCCCAGTGCTGCCAAAATCCTAGACACATTAGTCCTTTCCTTTATTCCTGTTAGATGTTGAAGTTTACGAGAAAGGATTTTTATTGCCAACAAGTGCTTGGGACGAAATGTATAGGTCCTTAAGCCACATCACTGAAGTCCAATGGCGTTTCATTCATTGATCCTGGAGGAAGTAGGAAGGGACCGTTTTTATTCAGGGTAATATTACCTATTATTTTATGGATAGCTTTTGAATTAGCTAAATAAGTTGCATCTGATGAGAGGCAGAAGATATCCGTCAGTGTGCTGTAAGACCTCCTTGCAAAGTTCAGTTTTCCCATGTATCTAAGTAAATTTCAAAGTGTACCTAAGCAGTGGTGCATATAAATACTTTCCATACATGTAATTGCTAGAGCTGATTATATGTGGATGAAACTTCTCTGTTTGTTTTAAATCAGGCTGATCTACAGCAAAAAAAGGAGCCAGCTCAGGAAGATTCTGACCTAGACCGCAAAAGAAGAGAGACAGAAGCTTTGTTACAGAGCATTGGTATATCCCCAGAACCACCTCTAGGTATTTAAGAGAAGCACACTGTAAAGCATTCAGCTCTGCCACAATGAATGTGTTCTTTCTACTAAAGCATGCTTGGCTTTTTTTATTTTTGGCTGTATTAGTGAAGTGAACTCTTCTGTTTGAATGCCTGCCATACCATTCACATATACCAGCTCATGGCATTTTGAGTACCCGTCATTGCCAAAAACATCTGTTTCATTTCTCCAGGAAATTCTTGTGAACATAATGCAGGTTGGGTTTGCATAGCAGCAGTGATTTCTTTTCTGATGGACTGTTTTATCTTTTCTCACATCTCTCTGATGACCCACAAAATATTATTACAAATGCTGTACTTCATTAGCCCCAAGTTTTGTTTCAAAAATTCAGATTAAGCATTTGCTAAGGAAGGAGGAGTGAGGAGTGGGTTCTCCTATTGATTTTCTTTTAAAATCAAGCAAAACTGGAGAGGGAAAATAAAAAGACAAATCACAATTAGCAAAAAGCTTATCATCGGATCATTATTTTAGATTTTAGCTCTGGTTTCATGAGCTCAGCCTCTGTTTTGGTTTTGATGTTTCAGTTCTAGAATCTGAAGTCCTCGATTTAAAAATACATGTGGCAAAGTTTATGGTATCTGAATATTGGTTACCTTGCTTAAGTTCTGTCTCACTTATTGGGTGGCCCTAAAATTTCCTTTCCTTCCTTTCCTTCCTTTCCTTCCTTTCCTTCCTTTCCTTCCTTTCCTTCCTTTCCTTCCTTTCCTTCCTTTCCTTCCTTTCCTTCCTTTCCTTCCTTTCCTTCCTTTCCTTCCTTTCCTTCCTTTCCTTCCTTTCCTTCCTTTCCTTCCTTTCCTTCCTTTCCTTCCTTTCCTTCCTTTCCTTCCTTTCCTTCCTTTCCTTCCTTTCCTTCCTTTCCTTCCTTTCCTTCCTTTCCTTCCTTTCCTTCCTTTCCTTCCTTTCCTTCCTTTCCTTCCTTTCCTCTCACTGTTGTAGCTGAAATATTGGCCCCTCTGGAGATATCAAGCCCTGTCATTGAATTCATTGGGGCTGAATCTAAATTTTACCCCTAGATATTCTTGCTCTGTGATATTTAGGGAAAACTCCAAATTTGACAAAATGCTGAAACGCTGATTTAGGAAAGCACCCTATACACATGCTTGGGTGCATATGCAAGTAGATTGCGCCATTCTGAATTGGGATTTCAATTCATAACTTGCATCAAGCAACATTTATTAAGAAAACTTAACTATTTTTATAAGTTATGATATAGTGACTGAAGCTTTTAAATACAACTTCAGAAGAACTGTCTGAAAAGTAGCAGTTAGGTTATTTTTATTTATCATAAAATATGCTTTGTAAATTGTATTGTGGTATTATAAAATCACATACATTTTTAATGTTCTAGCATTTTAAATACTAATTTTTAATCTAAAAATGAGGATATATTTCCTTATTATATTAGCTAAACATATATATTCATGTAGCAAATTATCATATCTTAGCTATCTTGTATTTGATACTGTCAAAAGAACGTGAAAATATTTACATATAAGATGATTCATTTTGGCTAAACAATGGTATTTCGTCCTCTCTCATTCCCCATATATACACTCACAATTAATATACAAAGGAGGGTTTAATTCTGCCTTCACATACATGATACCCAGATCCCACTGTGAGTGTGGAATACATAAACAACTGTGACATACCTGTAACCTGCCAAAGGGCTGTCACGAAGATGAATTCACTTTTCATGCTGCAGTCATTTCTGTGATGGTCTGTAGAGACAATCTGCGTGAAATGTTTGACCACATGGAAAATCCAAATCTCTTGACAGGTCTGTCATTATACATTATGGAGCATAACAAAATAGTTTAAAGTTTTATTCTGTTAAATCTACAAAAGGAAATGCACATGATTTAAACCAAATGGGAAACTTCACTCTTGCATTAAAACCCCTTTTTGTGTTTTATTCAATGTGGCTGCTTTGAAGAATATTTGCATTAAATCTTCACTGGAGCCATCTCTGCATTTTAAATGTTTTTGAGAAACCATTTTAAAAGAAATCAGGATATTTTTCCTTTTTTATTTATTATTTTCCTTGCTGAAGAGCTTTAACTCGGGCTGACCTTGAGCTATGAACTTCCTTTCCTGTTTCAGGAAAAAAAACTGCCTTTGCATGAAATATGCTTCAAAAGCCCTGGCAAGCCAAAAAGAAAATCATTTCTAGAGCTTGGGCAAATGGTATCATAAACCAAGGGAAACTTCGCCTTGCATGTTGAAATCATGTCCCACCCAAAATGGAAATTTTATATGACCTAAATTACTTAAGAAAACATGGTCACTAAGCAAACTAATGTGTATTCTCACCATCTTTGGGAAATGATTTTAACTTAGCTGGATTTTCTTATTTAGCTTTTATTTTTGATGTCATTTCCACACTGCAGCCTTAGACCATACCTAGTGGACACTGGCTTTTGATTTAAATTCAGAATTTTGAAAGTATGCTTGTTCTATTGCCTACATGAATTTACCAGAAGAGTTCACTTAGTTTTTGATGAGGTGAGCCCCAGATACTTCTTCATACCTTTAAAATCTTCTGCAAGTCAACTTGAAACTATACTGAAGAAAACACATCTATTTTATTTCCACAGATGTCTCCTTTAGCTTTAGATTCCCATTGGGCTTTCAGTCCTGTCTAAGTTCATGTCAGTTTTAACACTTCCAAAAGACTTAAAATTCACTTGACTCTCTTCCTTTTCTTTTTCTGTCCTTCCTTATTTGCTTTCACCATTTCAAACTCTCCTACTCATTCATCCACTATCATTTTGGTCCATTGGTTTTGATTTGTCTGACACTGCTCTTCATCAGTGCAGTCGCTGCATGTGTTAACATGGGATACCTGTTATTTTCATTATTTAGTCCCAACCCCTATGTCTCCCTCTTCGAAATCAGTGAGCACACCCAGTGATGCAGGCAGCCAGGACTCAGGAGATCTGGGACCCATAGGAAGGTAAGACACAGAGTCAATAGTGTTGAATAAATGTTGGTTTTTTTTCCACTTTGCTCTAACTTCTACATTTTTACCTTTGCTTCTGTAAATGAGAACGTGCTGTATCTAATGTGGATTTTTGTTCCTGCATTTTCCACTATGCGTTACCATCCAGTAAGACTGGTCTCAGATGTGAGATAAATAAAGGTATGCAGCAAGCAGATCTTAAGCTATGAGCCCCTAACCTCATATTGGAAGCAAGAGCTGAATTTACACTTCTAAAATGGTCCACTGAAAGCTGTCATTCTGTGTGGAAATACACTAAAAACAGGGGGAAGTGCCCAGTGGTAGAAGCTTTTACTCATGTGAGTTATTTTTTCTCACCTGACTAGTCCCCTTTGAAGTCCTCCCAGGTGTAATGCCAGGCTGCTTCAGGTTCTTGCATGGCTGCTCATCGCAGTGCAGGGAAGAGCTTGTACCAAAACAGGCTGAAACACCCTGGGACCCACTGGCAATTCCGCATTGGAAACTGGATATCGGAGAGTTTCATGCAGAATGGGAGGGCAGCAGCTCTTTTCCTGTTGGAAAGGGGTGGTGGGGCGTGTGTAAGGGGTGGGCACAAGAACAATCTTCTTATCTTTTTTTGTACGGCTGAAATAGGAAATGAAGGGGCAAACACAATTCCTACTCTGGAGTAGGAAAGAAAGGAGGAGGATGCTGGTAAAGGAGCATATTTTCAAGAGGTGAAGCAACTATACTGTATATTTTGAGAAATGTAAAACACGGGTCTTAATGGCTCTTTTTGTATCACACTAATACAACATAAAGCTGAGCTGCCAACTCACCCAAATCTGTGAGCCAAGACTCTGCTAATGGCTTGAAAACACAGTGACTGCTCTTTGCAGTTAGCAGTGCTCAGGAGCAGACACTATATCTCTACAGACATAAACAGTAATGTGACAGAGCTTTGGGTCACCAGATTTCATACCACACCATCCTTCTGCTTAGAAAAATCACACTTCTGTAAGCTGAAAGCGTGTTGTGTCCCTCTTCAGCCGGGTGCAGACACTGTCTGTTGTGATAGGTTGCACAGCTGCTGCTGAAATCTCCTCATCCCTTCTCCCAGGTCTGCCCTCCTGACAAAATGGAGATTGTCAAGCAGAAAAGCCTTAGTCTGTAAGATAGCAGTTCAAAACACAGAAAATAGTGTAATGGTACATTCATAAATAAATGCAGTAAACTTCAGCAAATCGAAGTATTGTATAAAAAAAAATAAAATGAATTATAGACTGCTGTTCAGGATAAAGTTTTTTTCTGCAGTCCTACGTGAAGCTATGACAATGCTGGCTGGAGACTTCTGAATTCCTGGCTTTCTTCTAAACCTTAATGGTGGAACTTTTTTACTGTTAAGGTAGTGAAAAGCCCTTGGAAGAATTTATTTGCTGTGACCTATGCTAGCACTTCGGCTCCTTGTCAGCAACAAGCAATGAAAGCACACGATCACATGTCCTTACAGAGGAGAATGGAGTTTGTTGTCTTCAAAGCTCACGACGTACTGCAGTGTGGGGTTTCGTTTTGGATCTATTTGCTGGCTTTTTGTGGCCATGCCACGAATTCAGTGGGAATCCCAAGACCTTGTTTGTAGTCCACCAGTTTGCTTGCCATCCTCTCTGGTATTGAAAGGGCTGTGTTGCGTGCCCGGAAGGTCACTTGCAGATGTTTGCCTGGAATGACTGGTTTGCTGTAATGGAAGTTCAATAGTGTCTGATCCAGGCCCTGGGAAATCTCTGTAACCTGTGGATAGTATTGGGTGGCAATTTGTTAAATTAGTTTATCTCAGGGTGTAGTGTGTGTTTGTGTGAACCAGCGCACTCAAGCTTGAATGTGTGATGATAGAGCAGTCGAACTTGGAGAGATGTTGGTAGACCTGTCATCACGGTGACTAAACAAGATGAAACCACCTCAGCTGTCTGCAGTCTAAGAGATGCCTAGACATATTTCTGACTTATTTTGACTTGCATATATGAATGCCTGTTTATCTGTATAAGCAAGGTTATTCTAGTTCATTTTAATGTATCCTTCCATTTTGCTTTCTATGATAGAACACTTTTGCTGAATCCCCTGTCATGCCATTGTGCTTGTAAGATCTTCCCCTTTTCCTCATTCTGCTACAAATTTGCTGTACAACACTAGACTGTACACAGGTGTAAGAAGAGAGCAGATTAGTTCCCAAGTTGCTAATGCCCCAGTCTCAGAGATCACAGCTTGTCTGTTGTTGCTGCTAACACTGCTGCAGAAATAATGACCTCGCCCAAGCTGGCAGAAATCCTGCCAGTTGCCAAAAAATCAATTATTGAAGTGTTCTCCAGAGGAAGGTCAGGATATTTTTAAAAAAGCAAAAAGCTGTGAAGTCATAGGTTTTGGTTCACCATAGGAGAGAGGCCCTGCTGAAAGCTTTGGAGAAAGCAAGAGATCTTTGTACATTTCCATTTGAAGCAGCAGTTTCTGGTGCAGAACTAGATTGGATCCATACTTCTGTGAGGTGCTGGCACTTCTTGTTGTTGTCAGACTTTATCTATTGGTCCCAATATCACCAAGTGTATCTGAGGTATGTTTTGATTGGGAAGCACTTGTGAGTTGTTCCAGAAAAGTGAATGTAGTTTAGCCAGAAATCCAGGTTTCTGACAACCAGTTTTCAGGAAGGACAATTGATACATTGCAGTGTTTGAACAATGTTAGGAAGTTGTTATCCTGGAATCACAGACCTCATTCAATCTTTGCAAGATGAAAACTAACTGGTAACTTGCTCACCCAGTGTGATAGTTATATGGGGAGCAAAAGGGCTCCAGCAGGCAATGTGTAAGAGCAGCGAAGTGTTTGGCATTGAAGCCGGACAAATATAAAATCAGAAAAACTGTAAAAATTTAACGCTGAGACAAATTAATCACTGAAGCGATTTACCTAAAGGCTCTACTGGATCTTCTATCACTGGAAATTGCTTATTCAGGATAATGTGCCTGCCCAACAGGCAGATAATAGGTCAAACAATAATTCTTTCAGAAAGTCATACAGCTTTATTGTTGCACAGGAAGAAAAGCTGCATGGTCACAATGGTCCCTTCTGCCATACGATTGATCTATAGACTAGTAGTGCTGCTGTCCCGCAGGACCATTGTCCATTATCTTCAGCACAATAGCTAGAGCTATGCTGTCTTTTTCCAGATGCCATTAAGCTCATTAGGAGAAGGAGCAGACTGTGTAATAACACCAAATTATGGAACCATTTCTGCCCTGTGCAGTGCAGATTTCTATGGGGTTTTTGCTGCTTGATCTTTAGTACCGCACTGCTATTTGTCATAGCCTTTTCACTTGGGATAACACTAAGTTTCAGGAGCATTCCAGCTTCCCCCTGAGCCATGACAGCAACTATAAGAATGCACAGCTGTTAGATGAGTAATAGAAATTGCTGTCAGTTTTCTTTGAATGCTTTCAGTTGGATAGGTGGACAGGAGAACCAAGGTGGTTTTTTTGGTGGTCTTGGAGGTCAATTATGGGTAGGCCAGAGGCGTGTTGTACTTTGATCCTGGAAGATTTTACCATAACTGTGGGCTTAATAGGTTCGTTTATGCTGCTGTTAGTTTGGCTGGTCTGAACAATTCATTAGAGCCCTGTTGTTGCATGGTGAGAAACTTGTGTATCTCCACATTGCTTTGCATGTCCTGCTTCACTTTTCTGATGGCTGTGTTGCTTGTGCTACACAGGCAGGACAGGAAAATTACATCACAGCCTGAGCAGGTACCTGTCTCTCGATAGCTAGGTTATTAGGTCACAGGGCTTTCTGTTACGATTGTTCAGACAGGACTCATTTTCCACAAGACAGTGTTGCAGGATCCCATGAAGATTCTCCTTGGAACGGAGTATGCTTGGCTCTTTCAGGATAAGCATTTTCTTTTGTTTAGTATTTTGTAAGCATTTTGTTGATACCCAGTGTCCTATTTCTGACGGTCAGCTTATACAGACACGCACAACTGAAATGTAGATTTCAGCTAACTAGGTTTGAGTAAATGTTGTGAAGAAAGGGGCTAAGGTAAAGGTATTTGCCAAGACCTCCTGCGCTGTAGCATGGTGTGAAACACAAATTTGAGTCTTTGGGGCTATTAATATGAAGCTTCTTCATAATAACTATATGCATTTCAGCCTTCCCTAGCAGATACCCTGAACTTTTGCTACCTTAGTTTGCCAGAGAGGATGCTAGCTATTATGGTACAACTGTCATGAAACAGTGCCCACGGAGAAGCATATTTTACTACTCAACATGCCTTAGACTTTCATAAATCTCACCTTCTCAGCACTCACAGCCATGCACTGCACGATTGTGTCATCTGTGGGAGTACAAAAAGACAAACCCTGCAGAGTGCTTCAGAACCAGGCAGTGTAACACCGGGTCATGTGGGCTGAGGAAAAAAGTGCTGGAAAAGAGAGCTTTTCCATTAGAGCACTGGAAAAGCCCCAGTACCCTGTCATAGGCAGAGCCAGTGCACTAGGGTCAGCCTGTGCTTTGCATGCCAGCTCAACATAAGATAGCAGTAATCTGTCTGTGCTGGAAGGATGCGCTCCTTCCAGCTGAGTAGCTGAGTAGCTTTCATGTGCTAATACTAGCCTGCATTGGTATGTATTCTTTTATTACCCACAGGCTGCCCGTGTGTTCACCCTGGTAAATTGCACGCTTGGAGGAGTTCCATTTGTGGACCAAGGTGTGATTTTTGTGTGTGGCCCATTTTTTCCCTGTATCCTTCACTGCCCATATATATTCCCGGCTAGCTTCATTGCCCTACAGTGGTAGGTCACACAGTAGCATCCCATTTATTGTTGAGCTGGGTTGTGTGTGTGTGCGTGTGCGTGTGGTGAAGTCCCATGCATGCAGCACTTCCCTCTGTGCATTTTGGAACAAGAGAATCCCATTAGGCTGCATATAAGGTTTCCCACCTTCCATCTGCTCAGTAAAGTGCATCAGGCTCAGCTGTTTTGGACTTGTAAAGATTAATGGTTGCCTTTCCTTCTGCAACAGCTTCATCTGTGCTCTTTTACTTTCTAACTTGCATATTTTGCTGCCCATACATTTAGATACCTGATTATTTTGTGGGCTTCCTTAAAGACAAAGGTGGTAGGAAGCATTCTTCACCTTCTGGTAGCTTCTTTCAGAAGATGGTTATTTCAATGTGGTGTTTTATCTGCTGTAAAATAATGCAGGGTGGATTATTTTGTACTATTTCTCTCACAGTCCATTGGTTTGGATGTGTTTGTCTGGCTGCAGATCCTCATTCTGCAATTGTTGTCCTTAGTTGGATTAGAGCACTACTAATACTTAGTTTAGATGGTTCTTCTCTGAATTATGTTGTCATTCCATTCATGTCACAGTGTTTGTATTTGATGCACTGAAATTGGTTAGCTTCCTGCAGTGTATGAAGTTTACTTGCAGTAAAGCAGGGTTAGTCCTTATTTAGATGAACCTGTAAATATTTAATGAAATTTCCAGGGAGAATGAGTTTGAGCATAGCATCAGGTAGCAAAGAAAAGAAAAAATAAAGGGAAATTGGATTTCTCAAAGAGGCTTTGTAGCAGTAATATCCCATTTTTGTAGCAGTAATATGCCACAGAAGTTAGACCACTCTGGAATCCTGATTGCCTCATCATCGCTGTGGCTTTTTTAATTTGTAGATAAAATACAGTACATGAGCAATCCTAGAAATAGAACAGCTGCCTGTAATGCTGAAGGACTTTTCTCTGAGGACAATGTCACCTTTGGCTTTGGCTGTTGATGTAATTTTTTGCCCACTATGTCAGTTCATCTTGCGGTTACTGGGACCTCTGAATGTGTTCCCTGTTGTATCCCAGAGAACATAGTAGCAGCTGTCACATTAAGTTGGGTGTCCTTACTGATAGAGTCAAGAGCATGTCTTCTTCTCTCTTATTCTATTTTGAAGTTTGCTGACAATATTAGTCTGCATTCATGTATGTTTTCATCAGACATGATTCTGAGTTGCTTCCATCTACCATGGCCACTTTGAGCCATTTAGGTATAAAAAGAAATACACTAGGATATGTTTTCTTTTGTTCTGTTGATGTCCACCCTCAGTTTGTATTGGCCCAGTGCAGGGAGAAAGAGACATAAGTCCAGTCTTTTTTCTCTGCAGCATAATATTTACTCATTTTTGTATAGTTATAAGGTGTTCTCGTTTATAATGCAATATCTAAACACACACACATGACACATGTTAATCCTGCATTGCTTCATGTCTGACTCAAACACAAACATTTCTTGCTTCTCAGATATACAATCAGAAGGAAAGAGGTAGCTCTGGAGCACCTGAGCACCGAGTGAGTCAGAGCATGTCATTATTGTCTTTACCGTTTTACAGTTTTTTATTTAATAGTGTATCTAAATGTCACCAAAGTCTTCAGGTTCAGTGCTTTTTAGGCTTTTTTCCTGAAAAATCAGACTTGGCAACTCAGCTTTTATTTTCACTGTTTTTTAAACAGCTCCTTACCTAGTCCAGTAACATAACACATTGACAAGCTGAAGAAAGGGTATCAGAATGCCGTTCTCCCTTTTAAATGTCTGCTTTGCTGTTTAATTAGATGGATAAAGAAAGCAAAAGAGACCAGGATCCACCTTCTTCTATTTCATTTATACGGGAAGGTTGAATTGTTGTAGTAGATGTGAAACATCTCTCATAGACATTAACAAAGCCATGTTTCTGTAAGATCTGCTAAACCCACTGATAACACAACCATACCGCCTAGGGCTTAGCTGCTTTATCATTAAGTAAATGCATTTGACAGGTTCTGTGCAATGACTCTGGTTTGTCATTGCCACTCAGCTTTGCATTACCAGCATTTCATTGTGTTGCCGCATTCACAAATGATAGGGATCTTTCTTGAACTGCAACCAGCACAAGTGGGCCTGTGTTGCATTGCCTCGGGAGTAGCAGCCATAACTGTTATTAGTAGCAGATTTATTTTTTTATGGTGGTTTTTTTTTTTTAAGATCAGTTTATATGTACAAAATGGCTTTTAAATGGCTGTTTTAGTGGCATATGTATTTCATAAATGGGCTGAGCCAAAGGGAAGCGCAGAACAATGTAAAGACTTTGAGGGAGCTACGGGAAAGATTGAGGGAAAATAACTACTTTATGGCGACCTTCGCTTGAATGGTGTTTTATTTAGAAAAAGATAGGTTGTAAATCCGGGGACTGTTGTGTAGTACAGACATGAGTCTTTCACAGTGGAGAGTCAAGAGAAACAATTTAATTAAATTGTGTGAGATCACATCCTATGTTAAACTGTGTAACATAGCTAAACTGGTACAGTTTTTGCATGTAGAGGTTTTCTCCTTCACTAGCCGATTAAAAAGCCCCTTAGAAAATCCCCCTTCATAGTTTTGTGTTTAATCTGGAAAAGTAAAAAAAGACTCTGAGTAGCTCTTTCAATAACCCATTTTTTAGGAATTTTCTTGGTGGCTAGAGGCAAATGGGATAACCCATAGGATGCTGGCATTGCCACTCTGTTTTGGTGGCTTTGTGCTTGGTATGGGATGCTTGCCATTACATGGTAAGGCAGAAATACTCACCCTAGCTGTTAAATTTTTCCCATATAATTTACCATGACACCATCATCAGGATCTCTTGGCACATGTTTCTTACCTTACAGTTTCCAATAGTGTTAAAGGCCAAATTGTGCCTTAAGCCTTCATGACCTGAATGGTGCTGGCATCTGTGAAGGATTGGCAGTGTCAGCCTCCTCCCCTTACCTGGGGGGACCCTGGCTTCCTCAGATATCTTTGCCCTAGGAACTCTGCTGCTTTTTAAAGTGATGCTGCAAATCTCTGACACTTTTCGCTCCCAGCCCATCTATAGGACAGTGACAGGGCTGGCCAGTCCTTCTTCCACGAGTGTGGGCTGCTCAGTATGAGAGGCTGTGCTGAGCTGCTTGCACACATCATGGCTTGCCCTGCATAGGTTAGTATATGAGGCTGGAGGAAGGCAAGTTTCTTGCAGTCTCTTCCCCCCTTTTGTCCCTGCAAAAGGAGAACCACAGTACTTCTTTATATTAAATGTGTATTTAGCTCTACATATCTGAAGCCTCTCCCTGACGGGTTTTTTTTTAGCCTATAAACATAAGCAGACACCTTAGGGACTGATATTTGGCAGTTGCTTTCAAGTGTCTGTATATCTGACCTAGAAAGTAGGGAGTGTTTTTCAGTGCGTGCCAGTTACAAAGTCAGAATGGTCCATATTAATTAGAATCATCTGCAATCCTTTTAGCATGTGAGCCTGTGGCATCATTAAGGATTTTCATGCTTTCATTCCTAAAGGATGGATGGAGTTCAGTCCTCCAGATCTTTGATTATTTTTCTCATTAGCAAGCATCTCCATGCTATAAATTGAAGGAGAAGGAAAGATTGCCGTTCCCAGGGTGCTTCATAAAATGCCTTGGAAACCTGAGCCCCAGCTGCATCAAGGAGAAAATAATATTAATGTATAAAGCCCTGCTTAACCATTTAGGTTATCAGCCCAGCTGTAGTTACTACTCTGTAGTTATTTCCAGGCGTATCATGCATATATTTAGTCAGACAATCAGATGATTTTAGGGACTAAAACACTAATCCTCTTAAAACAAAACAACTTACTTGCTACAGCCAGTTCAGCTTAAACAGTTCTCTAGCACAGAATTTCATCTTGATTTAATTAAATTGTGTGAGATCACCTCCTATGTTAAACTGTGTAACATAGCTAAATGGGTATAGTTTTTGCATGTAGAGGTTTTCTCCTTCACTAGCCTATTAAAAAGCCCTTAGAAAATCCTCCTTCACAGTTTTATGTTTAATCTGAAAAAGTAAAAAAAGCTCAGAGTAGCTGTTTCAGTAACTCGGGTTTTTTTAGGAATTATCTTCAAATTTGTAAAATGGGAATTGCTGCAACTGGACAGATATGGGTAAATACCCAGATCTTTTTTTTTTTTCTTTTTTGAAGGAGTTTTGAAATAATATAAGCATCCCATATTTATTTTTTTCATAAGCTGAACATTTTGGTTATCCATCTAAATCTAGTTTTGAATCAGATATTTTGGTCGTACATATTTACTTTAATAATTCAAAATCAGAATATAATTTCTGAGCTGGTCTATTGAAAGTCAGTTAATTGGGTCATGAAAACTTGTCACATTTTGACTGTTGATGTGAAAAATTTTTGATAACTCTTCATACAGTGAGCTCTTTTTTTAACCTAGTTATAACAAAAATTTCATCCCCTTCTAGAATGATTTTGCTGTTTCTAGCACAAAATAAATTGTATAAAGGAAGGGAAACACCAGCTCTTTTTTCAGCTAGTAATTACTGGATTTTAGCACTGAAGCAAAAATGAAAATTTGCTGAAATCTTTCACCTTCTTCTTCAGCTGAGTAATGCCATTCCTAAAAAATTGTAGGTTCCAGCGTTTGTGTTACCTCTTTGACTCCTTTGAAAGACTATGGATTGTCTTCCCCAGGTTTGACTAATAAACATGATTTTGTCTTATATGCGATTGTATCCAAAGTCCCTTGAAGTTTATGGGGAAACTTCCCTTTATATGCATATCCATGAACTGTGGATCCGTGTCCTAATGTGAGCACTGCAGTTCCTTTAAAGCATCTGCTGGAGCTGATAACATATAAAACTTCTCCTGCCAAGTTCTTGCTTTACGTTTGTGATCATTTCAATTCTATTTTGTCACATGGACTTACTCTTGGTATAAAAATCAAGATTAAAATATTGTTTTAAAAAGAATTTTCAGAGTTTGCGAAAAGAACAAAGCAACTTGTGCCTTCCCCATCTTGAACCTGTTTTTTATTGCTGCACTTCCAAAATGACCATTCGTGCTTTCCAGCGCTTACGGTAAATCTGTGTCAGTTCGTAGGCTCAGCAGAAGCTTCTAACTATTTGAACTTCTGGCCTCGCAAATCCAGCCTGCTGCTCACAGTGACCCTTCTGGTAAACCAGCATAAATTTACAGACTAAGATTTGAATAGCTAAAGCATATAAATTGGAGAATGACAAGATTCATTACATTAGAGAATGACAAGGTTCATTACATTGCCAGGAGCTGATATTCTGTAATGTAGACCTGAATTGAAGGAAAGACTTTAAATATATCAAATAAGTTTAGCAGTTAATTTAATTTAATGGCTGATTTAGTTAGTGGAGTTCTGTGAAGTGGGAATCAACAAGGTGTTGGTCCAGTGATATGTCCCTACAATTAAAGGCATGCCAGAATTGTTCACACTGATTTAAAAGTCAAGTGGATTTTGAAAATCATTGAATACATTCAGCAGCATGGCCTTGATTTAAAAGGAATTTTGAAATACACCTGTTTTAAATATTATTGGTCCTTGATTTTTTATGAATATACCTTAAAAAAAAGAGTAGTTTAAATTCCTGCCCTTCTGAGAAGGGCTGCTGTGGTTGCCAGGCAGCTGAAAGTGCTTTGCTCTCAGGGAGGTCATAGTTGCTCTTTTTGTTGGTGAAGACTGGAAGTCAGAGGTGTCAGCCTGCTTGGAAGTGTAAATGCAAACCCAAGTGTCTGGCTGTGCTGCAAGAGTGGGGCCAAACTCTTTTTTTCCCTGAGTGTATTAGGGCATTTTATTTTATGATTAGCAGCCCAGCTCCAAACACAGGAACGCACGGTGGAGTCAGAGCATGCTGCTCTACAAGCATAAGTGAGCGTCTTGTTGAGAGGTACAAATTCTCCCTAACCGCTGATAGCCATCGAGCTTATAATGTGCTTCAGAAAACAAGTAGCACAAGGAAGGTATTTTCTTTTTGCCAATCCTTTCAAAGTGGAACAGATCCACAAAACAGAGCACAGATGGCAGCAGAATAGTGGCTTAAATGCAAAGCATCAATTGAGGCAAGTAGTACTTTTCCATCTCTGAGTAGTAGCTTTAAATCTTCTTTTCTTGATGTATTTTGGAGGCACACTTTAAATGTATGACAAATATCAGAAAGTGAAAATTATAGTGGAGAAAACTAAGATTATAAAAATATAGAATGAAAGGAACAAAACCAAACAGCTTATCTAGACATATATATTTTGAAACAACTGCAGCAGTTTCTCACCAACAGTTTCTTAGTTCAGATTTTCTATTCAACTGCAAAGTAGGAGCTTTGGAGAAACTGACACAACAAAGTAGGCAGAACTCTAAAATTATGTAGCTAAATAATTATGCAGCTTTAAATTCATTCTGGCAATATTCAGACAAAAAAAGCCTAGATACATGTTGGATTATATATTGAAATTGCAAATAATATTGTATTGTAATTTGGTGACAATATTTGTATAGTATGGAAAAAATGCATTCAAACACATCTTAAGCTTTGTATTCTATTGGTGATTTCAAAACGGGTCTCCTATCTCACAGTTGTTGCATCCAATATTTTTAAGACTATGTAAGTTGGGTGGAACATTTTTTTCAGTATATCATCCACGTGCAGGTGCACAGTTCTTAATGTAAGAAATTCTGAATCTTCTGGAAACTGTAATCCAAGCCTGTATTTTAAGCATGGGGCTCCTCGTTGCATCCAAGTAAAAAATCAAGAATACTATTATTCTTTGCAATCTTGAACTTTTTGGTTAGCTCTTTTTTTCTATTTTGCTGCTTTTGCTAGTTGCATTGCAAGGTAGAAGAAAAGAAAGCAAGAAGCAGTCTGAAGTTTGCAGGCTCTCAAGTAGCTTTCCTGTCAATGCAGATAGCCCCTTGGCTTTCCATCGGGTGCTAGCAGGGGGGTGTAAGGGAGAGCACAGAATCACACAACCAAGAGTGGCTGAGGTGGAAAAGCATCTCTGGAGATCATCTAGTTGATTCCCTCTGCTCAGAGCAGGGTCATCTAGAGTGGGTTACTCAGACTGTGTCCAGCTGGGTTTTAGGTCTCTGAAAGGATGGAGACTCCACAAACTCCCAGGTTAACCTTTTCCAGTGTTTGACTAGCTGCACAGTGAAGAACTTTTTTCTTATGTTTAAGTGGAGTTTCCTTTTCTCAGTTTGTGTCCATTGCCTCTTGTCCTGTCACTGGGCACCACCAAGAAGAGTCTGGCTCTTTACTCACCCTCCCAAGTCAGCCACCCAAGTTAGTTGGGCTGTCCTTCCCACATTCTTTGTGGACAACCACCTCTAAAACCATCCTCACAGATGGGGTCTAAGTTGGGTGCTCAGAACTGCTGCATGAAGCAATCTCTGGTCTTTCTGTTTGTATGCAGAGAGCCCATGGTTTCACTGCTGGAGCACTTCATTTAGGTGCCTGAAGGCAGTATAGATACCCACTGCAGTGTCAAGACCCCCTGCTACCAGCCATGGGGAAAATGAGACTAGTCACATTCACATAATTTTAGAAGCATTGCTTTTGTAAGGAAAGGTGCTTTGAGACTTCATATGCTGTGCGTGACTCCATATGGTGTGGGTGAGTCCCTCCTTCATTTCTGATCTGTTTCAGTTCAGTAACAATCTATGCTCTGCTTAATGGGATTGGCCTTTGATCTCTGAAAACCTCAGCACAGCTTAATCTGTGGAGTCATGGCACACTCCTTCACTGTTTTTTAGGGTTAGGAGGGCATAGCTATTTCCCACACAAAGGGTCATTTTAGGACATTGCTGTTGCTGCAAGGGAAGTTGCTGGTATTGGGACCTGTCAGGTCTAATAGTGTTTCATTAGGGACACACATGGATACCTCAGTTCAGCAGATACCTCGGGACTCAGTACACTGTCAGTGCGGTTTTCTCCCAGTCTGGAAATCACAACAGCTCTTGGTGACAGGAAATGCCAGAATATGGTGTTTGCTTTTCTCCAGTTCTGCTTGGAGGTGTGATTTGCAATGCTGCAAAGAGATTTCTAGCCCGCAAGAGGCCCCTTGGGAAAGCAGGGTTTGCTGTTATTTCTGTGAGTAGCCTTTTTCAAAGCATGGATTTTCAGGCCTGGTTGCTCTTGACCTGGGACGGAGAGTGGGGAGAGGAAGTCATGCAGAATACGATCTGCAGCATCAGCAATAGATAAGGGCGGATTTGATTTTTAGCTTCAAGGAAGCAGTCACGGCTAAGCTGCCAGCATGTTGCACACTGGTTGAATCAAAAGCGTTGGATTTGGGTACTTACTAAAGCCAAGTTGTACTGCAATCTGACCATGATTCCAGATATTAAATAGAATTTCATGATGGTGATTTAACAAGTATATGTATTGGCATCGATGTCTTATGTGTTTCATATTCAAGGAGGCCAGACCCGAAGTTGCTTAAACCAGCTGAGAAGTTCTTATGGATTCCAAGCAGTTTTACATGACAGACTCCATGCCTCATTAATGCATTCCGAGGTTAGGAACTTTCCAGAAGAGTTCAAATATTTTATTTTATTTTTAGTTTATTTGTTTTCATTCTTTCCACATTTTTAATCTACATAATTGACATTATGCAATCACAATAAAATCTTCTGGAAGTAAGGTTCCACAGGGCATCCTAACAGATGGCAGAGTGCCTGGTTTTCTATGGTAATAGTAATACAGAAAAGGGAATGCTTCTGTTCAAATTGCTTTCACCTCCCACCTTAAATTTTGCAATGGTCTCAGTCCTCTTAAAACTGTGCTCTGAATATCTCCCTAATACTTTGACATGAATTCAACACAGAAAAATGTAACAAGTTGCTTTACCATCCAGTCCTTTAATAAATGTATGACATTTGGGTTACTTCCTCCTGTTGGTTTCTCTCTGCAGGTTATTCCTCTACTGACTGAGGAAAAAGAAGATGCATTGTATCAAAATTATCTGGTACTTTTTCAGTACCATGAGCTGAAACAGCACCAACATTAATACTGTCCCACATTCAAGAAAAAAATTATGGAGATAATAATACAGAGCAAATAGAGAATACTAAAATATGCCTATCTAAAGGAAGAGAGTGAAAGCAGGTCAGTTTCTAGAGGGGTAATAACACCTGTACCTTTTCTACTTAGTGCAAGATCTAAAAGCCCTCATTCCCTTCGTGCTACTTTAGAACAATCTGTTATTTGTTAATTGTTACAGATTTTATCCTACAATTAGTCAAGGGCAGCTGCTGTGCACTGAACACGTAAGAGGAAGATTGATAGCAGGACTATTGTTTGTTACTGTGTGGGAGACTGATACAGCAACCAGCCTTGAAACAATGTTGGGAAGTCTTGATTAAAGTAGCGTCTGTGCTGTCTGGGTGGTGGGAACGGGCAGATCTGGCTTAGTCCCGACCGTGCTGCTCACGCTCAGTGAGTTTCCACTGTCCCTTCCCATGCCACGTGCATGCTTCACCCATGGGAGGAGGCTCAGCTCAGATGGTTGTAGCAGGTTTGTGGAAGGATGGGAAAGAAGTGCAAGGGAGCACTGCTTTTCACTGCTTGGTCTAATGCTTGTCTCTTTTCCCCATAGAAGTATTAAGCTAAATGTTTTGTATCTCTTCTACATAGCTTTGTGCAAAAATCTATTGAATCCAGGTACAGGGACTTTCACCAACTTGTGTTCTCTGAAAGGGTCCACAGTGGGAGCACCTCTGCCTGACTGCTGACCTACTGGTCAAGCAGTTCTCCTAGACCATGCACTTGTCTTCAGTAACGTTACTCCCTCTGCCCCTGTCTTTGGGTGACTGGAAGTCCCAAAGCTAATTTCAGTTTTCTTTTATCAAGAAGAAAGAGGAACAGCACCTAATCATTTTCTTCATGAAGAAATCTCTGGAGAAGGAACTCGTGCGCTAGATTTGAAGAAGACTGGCACCGCTTTTTCACTGAAATCCAAGGGCATTTCACAATCCCCACAGAGAACTGTCCACAGAACAGCAAGCATAACGGTGATGTTCATCCAAATGATCAAGGAATGTCATACGCTATGTCTGCTCATCACAAACAGATTAGCTTTAATTTCCCGGTCTGGATGACAGCACAGGCTATTCAATATTGTCTTCGGGTTGCTAATCCTCAAAG
The DNA here is from genome assembly GCF_963210335.1 of Falco punctatus. Classification (NCBI taxonomy): domain Eukaryota; kingdom Metazoa; phylum Chordata; class Aves; order Falconiformes; family Falconidae; genus Falco; species Falco punctatus. The sequence goes on from NC_137583.1 coordinate 77,771,378, forward strand.
AATCTGTTTCTTTTTCAATGTTATTGCCATGGAAACTGGCTAAATTGCAGGTCCAGATTACATCTTTACTGTTCACTCACTTCCATTTCGATCTGCAGACATTCTTCAGGTGCCAGGAAGAGGCAAAGGACAAATCAATGTAATTCCTTGAAACATGTAGTTACTCCCTGTGCTCTCCAGTCTCCACTATGTGAGCGTAGCCACTTGCATTCTGTGTCTCCTAGGGCAAGAGACTTGAAACCTGAAGATCTGCTATCTGCAGCCTCATTTTCTGCAATAACATTGCTCAGCCAAGCTTGAGAGGATAACATAGCAGATTGCTTCCTTATCTATTTTTCAAGCCTTTGCAAGTGGTAACACAATGATGCAGAAAGAACAATTACCGTTTGGAGCACAAATCTAGGAAATGTTTTGCAGATGCACTGAAACTGTTGAAAACAGGTATAATCAGGAGTCAAGGAGAATTGCTATTAAAAGTATGTATCAATGTCAAGAATGGTGAACTCTATGTCAGAATCCAGAGAATGAGAGAATCCCAGAATCAGGGAAGAACCTGTCTCCACTACATGTATGGTCTGCATGTAACAAATGATGGCCAAACCATAGGTGTTGCTATTCTCATATCTTGGGGTGATATCCTCATATCAGGGGAGTGCTGCCCTGAGTATGAGACCTCTAAATTTATTTTGTTTAGGCATTCAGCTGTGTAGCAGGTAAATGTGCCCTCTCTTGTAACCTCGTCTGGATTCTTAGAGGTGGAATGTAGGGGCTGTACCTCTTCAGAGACCTGTTGCAAGCTCTTGTTTTAATCAGATGACAATGGAGTTCTTTCTGATGGAATAGTCTTTATTCCTTGGGAAATTTTGTAGGTGTGAAAGTGGATGGGGCAGGGGAACTGATACGAGTTATGTATGTTTTCTTTTAAGTGTTTGGAAAACCTGGATATGCATGTGTAAGTAGCCTCTAGGGGCAGTTATAAGATTAGAAACTGGCATTTACATTGCAATTCCTAATACATGCTACTGACCTTGGTGACATTACAAGAGTAATTTTCACTCAGATAGCATTTTTAATGGAGTATCTCTAATGCATTAGTCACTGTTGCCTTTGCCTTGCATCAAGCATTCAGATCTTTCCACTGTACTTGAGCTACAGTCAAGTTACAAGGAAAAAAATCTGTTCTTTATTACTGTATTGTTTTGTCTCCAACCCTTTTGTAATACAGTTCCATTCTGGAGAAGTCTTTCTGTATCGCCCTTACATTGCATGGGAAAGCACCTTTGCATTACAATTCTTCATTCTTCTTGTATGTGCAGGGTGTTGAGATTGATTCTCTTTCACTCTGACAAGACTAAGTGCAACACATGCCCTTGTCTGTCTCTCCAGAGAGTGAGTTAACATTGGTAATATAATGGGTGAGTTTACTAAGTACAGGAGGTAGCATAATTATATGGCTTTAAGAGATCTATTTCTAACCTAATTCAATAACTTGTTAGTTTATGTGAGTGATTCATTGGCAGAGGTTGCTACTGTTGCAGAAAGCCTTGTGTAAACTGAGCATGACTGGTTATGTGGCTGGTTTTGGCTGAACCTGGTTATATTGTGTTTTCTGTTTCCTCAAAGTTTGTATTCAGAAGAAATGAGGGGAATTTTTAATTTTGAGGACTATCACTATCCAGCGTGTCTGCATGACTTGCTTGCCTCAGTGAAGGAGCGCTTTCCTTTGCTTTAGCCTCTGCTAGTGACAGCAATGCATAATCTAGTGTTCATGCTACAGGAAAAGGTGCTCAGGAGCTAAACTTGTATTCCTGATTCTGCCATGGGTTCTGACAGTTTATTGCATATGAGATGTGGCTTCCCAAGGGTAGAAAAAATAAAGTAAAATCAAGAGCCAGGGAATGAGTGGGCACTTTTAAAAATGTTGGCCTCAATATGTCAATTTTTGTATTTCTAAATTGGGAGATTATAAGTATTTCACAGGACTCCAGAACGGCTCTGTGAGTGGTTTAGAGAGAGTAGCATGACAAGTTGCACTGCAATGCAAGGAACAATGTCTTCACTTCAGTCTATACCTCTGGAGCATTCGTACATCTGGTGACAGTCCCATATGACAGCAGTCCGTTAAAAGACTGTCATAGATCTGATTTCCTCGGATGTATCATTCCCCTCTTCCCCAGAAATTTTATCTGAAGGAAAACGATAATTTGTTTATTTGCCTCAGATGCCCCCAGAATATGTCAGAGCTGATGTCACTGTGCCATTTGTTGGTGTGTGCACTACGTGATGTTTGTGCCCAGAGCACTGTTTTACCGTCAGTCTCAGGAGTGTGCAAAGGGCTAGACTCTTCTTCCACGGAGTCCGTGGCAAGTGCTCAGTTCACCTTATCACAAAACCATGTTTACAATAAATTGTGCCTGAATATTTCACAGATTATTGTGAATACATCAACCATAGTGAAAGAGTCAGAAATCTTTCAAGAAAAGGAAAAAAACCCAAATGTTTCATTAGCCAATATCTGAAAGGAAGCCCAGCTTCTTCCCTTTGTTTACCAATAATATGTAATTTGAATAAGTTGCCTGCCCTGTCACAGTTTGACATACAATCCTTGTTGACATACCATGGCTGTCCCTTGCACTTGGAGGTTGAATGTACCTACATAGAGCATGTAACTATAATGAGATGGGGTTTCGTTCATCCTTTCAGTTAATTCTGTGTATTCTTTTTTTTTTCCCCCTTTGTGCTGCACGGCTGATTACCACCCTAGGACCTTGCAATGGGACACAGACCCCTCAGTGCTGCAGCTCCAGTCTGACTCTGAACTTGGGTATATGTCAGCTCTTTTTGTTATTCATTTATCATTTCTTTGCAAGGATTATCTTGAAAATGCTTCCCAGTTGAGCTGGTTTTATGTGATTTTCATTTGCTTTGTTGACTCAAAAAGACCATAATTTAAGTTTCCTTTTTTTTTTACTTTCATCAATAAGAAGCTTCAGCAAAGCCATCTTTAGTGGAAAAAATCAACTATTTAAAGAAGCTTGTTAAAAGCTGCTATTTCTGTTGCTTGAACCACAATACAAATAACTATTTCATTACAGATGAAATGTTATTGTTGTGGCACTTAAACATGCATGTACAGTTACATTGGCCTTGTTTGTACCTGTTGATTCAGATTTTTCTCTCTGAATCATTTGCAAGGTACTTATTCCCCTCCTTCCTCTCTGCCATAGTTATGCTGTTTCCACATGCAGTAACAATTTCCCCTTTTTCCTTAGGAGTGGTATATGTGCTTATAATTGTACACTTAACTATGATGACAGTTCAAGAGTAATTGGCATCTTAGTTGAGTTCAGGCCAATCAAGATTTTTTAAATTGTACAAGAGCTATAATTATTATTTTCTAGCTTGGGATGGAACATTTCTACTCCAAGCATCTGAAACAAATTAGTTAATTGAAATAATTTAGAAATGCCTATCTACAGATATATTCTCTATCCTCTAAAAAGGATAGGTGACAGTCCCTCAAGTTCTTCAGAACCTGAGTCACGGGCAAAACCAAATCACTATGTTGAAGAAATTACCCTACCTATGAACTTACAGGCTTGCCTGTCTGAGTGGCCAGGCAAGTGTCTTATGCTTTTACTAGTTCCTGTAAAATTCATTCACCATTCTATAAGAAAAAGAACAGTTTCCCTTTAACTACTGATTGACCGTGTTCCCAGCTGCAGTTATGGATGTTAAAGCTATTCACCAGGATAGATCAGAAAGAGTGGAATGTATCCAGAGAGCTTTCTGGACAGAGAAAACAGAGGGTTTCTGCACATCTGGAACTGCTAGGAATGTTTGTAATTTTCACCTAGCTTCAAATACATCCAGTTTCTACAACTTTACCCAAACTCTACCAGAAAGGTAGAGTTTTTTGAGCTGTATTAATATACAGAAACATTTTAGAAATCTCAGCTGTCCTCTCCCAGAAGTTTGGATTAAAAGATGAGCACTATCAGGAGCAAGGTTCCTCAAATGGCTGTGCAATGCAAGTTCCTTTATTTGACTCACAAAAAGATAACACTGTGTGTAACCACAAGACTTCAATCTTTTATAAGCAGTCAGTGCAATGACAGAAAATAAGCACACCAAAAAGTAAATCCACAGGTATAACAAGTATACTCTGTAGTGGAAGTCCTGCCCCTTTTGAAAGAAAACTGTCTTTGAAATCAAGGTGGTTAGACACAGGACCAGACTTCCCTCTGGTGTCATGAGACTAGATTTAAAAAAAAATACCGATGCAAAAGAATCCTGCAGTCAGCAATTAAATCATGCGTGTAGCAAAACACTTCTAGCAGATACATCTTTCTTCTGCCACCTACAGACAGAAGAATCAATTTTAATGCATGGACTTTTTTTACTATCCTCCTACTGACATCCCATAGGCTGTTCTGAAAGGAATCCTTCAAAGCTTATGTGCTCTTTTAAGATGAATATTCAGCAAACTGTAAGTGATAAGAACGGTGAGCACCTCAGGTGAAAAGCAGGGATGGGAAAGGAATACACAGTTTAGTGCTGCCCTAAAAAGAACCAGAGAGTAGAACATTACAGTCCATATTTGAAAGAGTCCAGATCTGAAAGGATGCTCCAGTTGTCCCTAAGTGCTTGGGGCCAAGGGCTAGGCCAACTTAAAGTTACACAAGAACCATTACAGGTTGCTACATGGTACAAAAAAGAAATAAGAGGCCAAATTCCTTCAGATGAAGAGATGCCTCCCTGTTTTCATCAGTAATTACTGGTATATGGACTACACTAGACATTTGTACAGGTACAAGAAATTCCTGAATTGGAAAAATTTAGGTGAAAAATTCCACGCATTCTTACAGCACAGTGTTGTAGCTCAATTCTTGGTTAGGAGCCTACAAAGAGGTTAACCCAACTAGCAGTTAAATGCTGCTCTCCATTAAGATTGGTGTTGCCCATCCTTGGACAGCTGAGAAGATACGGAGTGACCTCATGTGAAATTTGTTAGAATTAAGTGAGGTTCTAGTCAGGCCCAGATTACACACATGATTATTTAAAGACTATACTTAATCAAGACCACTGTCAAGAAGCTCTTTCAATGCATAAGGCTTAAAAATCTCAGTAGATGGAACCAGGGGCAGCAGGGGACTGGTTACATAGGAAAGTCTAACTGACCAAGTAGGTGAGAGAGATTGTGTGTCTGGTGCTGAAGGACAGAAAAGCACATGAGATTTTGGCAGGTTGAGGTATTTAATTAAAGCTTGAATTCACACAAACACTCATTTAAAGCAGCTACAAAAACATACTGCTACTATAGCTTTCGTTAGCTGAGGTGTACCATAAGCTGTAGAAGTTTTTCTGTAGGATTTTTTGACAATCCTTGCTTTTGTTCATGTTGGCAAAGTGACAGATGGTTGTAAGAAGAGAGACTTGTTAATTTTTCCTCTTTGAAAGAAGAAAGACTCAGAGCTATAACAACTATTTCTGCTTTAGTGGTTTGTTACATGGTACAGCTGATTCATACTGATTACCTGCTGAATCTAATTGCATTCAGCTTAATAACAACTCAGCCAGTAAGATAGATTAGAAAAATATATAGCTGATGTAGCATTAACCACCTGAAGAGTTCAGTAGGTGTCATCTAATGATGACAGTAGTTTCCTTTGGAGATTCCCCTTTCCTTTCAGACATCAATCTTAATTGAATATCTAAACCATTGTAAATTAATTAGATCAAAACCCCTTTGACCTCTGTTATTCTGACAATCTGGAAAATGGAGAAGATATGGATAATGTGTATGAATTTTCTGCTTTTCCAGACTGCTCTCTCTAATCACATGGCCATTCAGAAACACCATGGCCATGAATTTATTTCCCATAAATGTATAAGCATGTTTGCACTTCTTGATCTAGGCAACTGGACCTGTTTAGTAGATTTGCTTATTATGTGCATATTCTTTTCTCTGCTGAAAGTTGGCATTTTTTCCAGTAAAAAACTTGCAAGTAACCTTTCATTTATTCTTCCCTCCCTACAGACAGTCAAATAATATTCAGGAAATAAATTGATCCACACACACGCTGTTGAGTGAACTGTGTATGACTAAAAGTGTTCATAACCATGCTCAGCTGTCTCTCTTCTTTTTCCCTTACCCATTTATAGTTGCCTTTATTGATTCATTTCATATGGCTTATTCAAAGTAAAGGAAGTAGTAAAAAAAAAAAACCAAAACAAAACTATACTTGCCCTGTTCCAGCTGTGTCTCAGAGCTCCCCTCCAACCCTTGTATTAGGGCTCTACTAATCGTAAACCTCCATCAATTCCACTACTAATGATTCCTGTGGAAGGGAGAATCTCCTGCTTTATGGAAATTACCCACCTTGCCAATTAAAGGATCTGTTACTGCTCTCAGGTGAACATCTGACAGTCCTAATGCAGCCAGGTTAACACCCTCTGTGCCCCTTCCACCATTGTGTTTCTCAGGCTGAGGATTAACCCTTTTGAGAAGGCAGAACATAACAATGATGGTATGTAAGAGAATTTTGTTGTGTGTTGTAAGGGGTACAAGCAGGTCTTTCTCTCTCCCATTTACAGTCCCTCTGAGCAGCATGATCTAGAAGTTCAGTAACTTGTACTTTCTTGTTGCAAATGGTTCCCAGGTTAATTTTCTTCATTGCAGTTAGTTGCTTCTCATGCATAGTGTATTGTGTGTCATCTTAGCGAACACCGAAGTATTTTTTTTTATCCTGTTCATAAAAGTAAACACTCTTGTTCCTGCTGCTGATTTACATTTAACATGGCTAACCTTTTGATGTCATGTATTCTATCTTAGACGCAGACTGCACAAACTAGGGGTGTCAAAGATTACCCAGGTTGATTTCTTACCTCGAGAGGTGGTATCATACTCCAAGGAGACGCAGACACCTCTTGCCACGCATCAGTCTGAAGGTAAGATTTCAAAAAACATTTTCATAGAAAGTAAGTAGTTGAATAAGAATTAAAGATTGTGAGAAAAATTGTAGTAAATCATAATGTAGCTAATTGTTACATATTTTCTACAAGCTGGGTATTGTTTATGTGATTAATGGCTGTTCTGGTGAGAATAATTATAATAATGACTTTAAATTCAGGTAGAACAGAGCTACTTCTGTCTTACAATGGGTTGTGCTTAGATAGCAGTTTAATGAGAATACATTTTCAAATAAATCATTATGAATGTAATTAAAATAGTGGTTTGTTCCATTTTTCTTGCTTTCTCAAGGGAGTTGTGCTTTGTAATGGTGTGATGGAAAGTTGTCATTGGATATTTGGTCAGTGTAATAGTGTCTCCCTCCAGTAGATGAATCTTAGGAGAAGTTATAGTTTAGCTCCACATGCTGAAAAAGGAGGCTTACCTACTCTGATGTGGACAGTCCTGCTTTCTCTCTGCTGACGAATCTGTTATCTGTACTCATGGAGCTGTTTGTTAGCTTTTGGCTTTCCTGTTGATAAGTAAATATGTGGCATGGTTAGTAGGGGAGTGCTGATCTACCTGTTTCTCAGACTGCACACTTGCCAGTGTTGTACTGCAGAACACTGGTTGCAGGTCAGTTGAAACCATTTAAACTGAATGTAAAACTATATTAGACTGATGTAATTTACATACTACTGCAGAGCAGGTAGAAGAAGAAAAACTGAAGACAGTCTTGACTGTAATTTTTGCCATTAGCAATGAAGGATTAAGGGAAGTTCAGCAATTGGGTGCTTTCCTGAAGCAAATAGTGTAGGACTCCATCAGGCTCCATACAGAAGAAGATTTGAGTAGGTTGCAAAAGGTGTGTGGGTACATCTGTGTAAATATAAGTTACTGTCAGGGAAGATACAGTGATAAACATAGCCATCTTTTTTTTCTGCAACTGGGTTACAAGGTCTGCCTTTAAGAAACCAGAAATGAAAACTGCTGAGCTAGATACTCAGATTCTACTTTCCCAGACCACAAGTCTACTCTGGTCATCTGTTGTCTGAAATAGTGCCTTCGAGTGTCCACAACCCTGTTGCTTGGATGCTGCTTCATAAGCAAGCATGTCCTGACAGCCATGCCACTTTAGAAGGAGAGGTTGCCTCAGGAGCTGCCCTTGTTTGATCCAGCTTGTCTCCCCTCATCTCTCTGGGGCTGCTGAAGCCTCGAGAAGATGGGGTTTGTCCCTGTGGTGTTGCCCTCCTGGCTTGAGACCAGTAGGTGCTCAACCCTGGGGCATCGTCATGGACACACTGTTAGATCTGACGGAGAGGATGTCCTTCGTCCCTGGCGCAGGGCCTTTGTCCAGTGCAGGCTATGGATATGGGGAGGTGAAGACATGGCTTGGATGTGTTCACCTCTCTCGGGCCTGCAACTCCCACGCTCATTAGCTGACATGACTCTGAACAGGCCAACCTCTCCTGAGGAAGCAACTTCTTCCAGTAAGTTGTTCTTGTTTTTTTCCAAGGAGCTCTTCAAATATTACAAAATCATTTTCTTGTGTAGACAAGAGGACAATCTCCTACCCTTCAAAAAGCCAAAAGGGTGTGCTGCTGTGGAGCCTGGCAGTCAGGGCAGCAGGCACAGAGGGCAGTGTGGCTTGTCTGGGTCTTCCGACAGAGGAAGCTCTTTTTCCTCACTTGTATGACAGAAGATCAGTGCAGAGCCATGAACTTCAAACTGCCCAGGGCAATCCTGTGAGGGGAAGGTCAAAGGGTGTAAGTGGGTTTGGTGACTGGATGTATTACCTTTCATGTTCTCTGTGTCGTCACGGTTAAGGAAAAACCATCGACGGAAGTAAAGTTTTAAAATGAAACACTGAGAAAATATCACACGATCATTTCCCTCAGATGTGTGTGGGAGAGAAAGTTTAACTTGTATTTCCTTTCCAACTGCTGCTAGGGAATCCTCTGCACACAACTTGGATGTGAGCATGGCCCTGCACCCATCACGGAAAGTTGGGAAAGTCTGGTTATGCCATTGGAATGTTATTTAATTGGAAACTGTAGGGGATAAATAAGCTCTGTGATTTTGGTCTCCCAGGTCTAATGGAAATGAATTCTCGGGTTTTGAATTCCCCAGGCCTCTTTATGAATGCTGGGCCCTTCCTACTGTCACTCTAAACATGAACAGCAAACAGAGGGGAATTCCTCAGGAGAGCAGTTCCGAGGAGCAGTCTCCACACTGTTCCTATGCATTCATGTGATAAAATACAGCCATTATCTTTTCAAGGTAAATTGTTCAGCCATTACTATGGTTATGTGCTCAGTTATTCAGTTTCTGAAGTCTTAGAGTTTGAGAAAAGAAAAAAGAAACCCCTTATTGACTTAGATGAGTCTGACATCAGCTTTCGGAATTGAGTCTTTTGCTGCCTGCCTTGGTCACTGGAAATGTCAAAATGCAGAATTTTAGGATGAGATTGTGATACGCTTGCATGTTTTTTGGAAGACAGCTAATAAACTGTACAGCTGGTTGGAAAGATCTTTCCTATGATTAAGCCACTGAAAGAGGACTTTGAGTCCTTTCAAAGTTCTGCAGCTTTTCTGAAATGTTTGTATCAGTTTTTCTGCACATTGCTTCTCTAGAAAGGAAAAAAGAAACTCTGAGGTACCTTAAACCTATGGCTGTTGTGCAGCTCAGTGGATGTAGGTCTTTGGTAATGGTAGTTCCCCACCAAACCTTATACAACTGGCAAAGGAAAGCTTCATTGTGACAAGTACGGTGTAGTGCCAGAGAGCCAGATGCTATAAGCAATGAAGTCTCAGTATGTCAGCTGCTAATTTTAGAAGAAATAATGTGGCATTATTCCTCACTGTATAAAAACAGATCAACTCCTCTTTTTCAGAACAGGTAATTCACTTTATTTCAGAGGAATAATGACATGCCATTTCCCCCACCCACTCTATTATTTAGGGAGATGTGTATATGCATCATTCAACCCTTTGGTCACAAATACCTAATTCTTTTGCTTTTTTTAGGTCACAATAAGCTTCAGCCTTTTCTTCCTTGTAGGATGGCTTCAAAAACACCCAGACCCAGATCTTGGCTCTGGAACCTGAGAAAAAAAGTGTTCTTTTCTCTTCCTCCTTCTATAATTGAACTTGGATTTAGGTAGTTGTAGGCACTGAGAGACATTTCACTTGTGCTGTCTTTTGCGTTCTGGAGTTAAGACCTAGACTATGCCAAATGTTTTCTGAGAGGTCTCTGGGACACATTCCTTCACTGTATAGAGACTCTGACATCGCCCCAGAATAGCAGCCCCACGTAGCCTTCGATGGTTGGACCCTCCAGAGCACTTCAGAACTGCCCTTTGCTGAAGGTGCACCTGGGAGAAAGCAGCAACAGAAAAGCCATGGCCTGACCTCTGCCCAGGATGAATCCATCACTGCCATACAGCAGTGGAAGGAGATCTGTGTATCTGCCTGCAAGCTTCCTTTACAGATAGGAAAACAGCCTGCACATTCAAGCTCTGCTGGGTACCTGCCTCTGTTTCAGCTTGCTGTTGTCCTGCTCTCTAATGGGCCAGGAGGTAAAGTCTCAGGGAGGAAAATGTCACGCTGTCCCCACACTGAGAAGGGAGATACTCCTCTGATCTGGTTCCCCTCAAAAACAGTGGGGCAGGAAGAAGGTGAAGGCCTGTGACCTCTCTGGCTTTGCTGGCCAGTGTCAGGAATGTTGTTATTTCTCTTCGGAGAAGTAAAAGCTCTTTCTTCATCGATAAAATGAGATGTTCTTACTTTTCTAGCCTTTCAGACTGTCACTGCAAATGGGTTAGTCTGAAGTGCATTTTTGAAAAAGTAGATCCCGTATACAGGGGAAGAAGATCTGACTTTATAGAACAACGGGGGTCCTATGTACTTCACCTGTTTATCATCTTCAACAGATGGTTGTTCATGTGAGGAAAACAAACGTGTTACCATACTCACTTCCCAAGCAGGATACATCACAAACCTTTGCCCAGTTCTGGCAAAGAATGCAGTTTAGGCCCATGATCCATCTGTTTATCTGCTGTATTCAAACACTGAGGATATTTTGGCTGTTGGGGAAAGAGGGAAAATAAGCTCTCTATTTCATTTGGAAGTAGTCTGGAACAAAGTGGCAAAACGGAGGGGAAACTCCAGAGGCTGAGCTGGCTTCTGCATCTCTCTGACGCTGTAACTCTCTGAACTAATGTTTCTGAAAGTTACCCTTTTTAAAGCATTGAGGGGGGAGAGGGCATTTCTGCTCACAGTCTGAGGCTCATGAGACCAAGTCACATGAGTTGAGGTGTCTGTGTGTGATATCAAATGTGACTATTGTAGTGTGAACCAAAACTCCCTAGGTGCCGCTGACTGCATTGACTAATTCTTCACTGACTAGCTTGATAGAGCGCTTCATGTCAGCATATTAATGCAGGTTTCTCATTACTGAGTAAACAGGGTGTGACAAAGTGTCATACACTGACACTGTGTGAGGGCTGTGTCCTACTTTGAGTTTTGGTAACTGAATGAGGAGTTAGTTACCTGTGACTAGGACTGACAAGCCCCAATACTATGAAAAGAAGTCAGGCGCCTGGATGTTCCATGATAACATCCATAAATAAATTTATTTTTAGTTTGATTGTTAGGGGCTGAGATTTCCAGGTTTAATCACTGTGGAGCTCTGGCTCTGCCTGTCCCATAGGATAATGTGCAGCAGACCTTTAGCACAGCAAATTCTGTACCAGGCCTGCTGTGCTTTCTTGTGTCTGACTGTAGCTCAGCTCTAGCTTTGTGAATGCATGCTGTACTTAAGGAAAGCCAGTCCCAGAGCTAAGCAAGATCATACTTCAGCTTTCCCATGCCCCATCTGTCTAAACCTCATGGATCAGAACCTGGGGGTTAAGTTAAAGAGCTTACTTTGGCTTTTCCCTTGCCGAGAATCTTAGAGCTCAGCTCCAGTCTGAAGACGACAAAACAAGTCTGGACCCAAGAATAGCTTTGAGCCCCTCATTTAATGGAAAATGCAGATGCACATTTGTGCACCACCATGCATGCAACATGTGTGTCAGGATACATGAAAATGTGTGTGATAGATAACTGGGGGGAAAGCAGAGACCCTCTGTTGTAAACAAAAGCTAGTGTTGGAAAGCAGAGCAGAACTGGGATAGAAATCACTACTAAAAAGAGGACATAACCTAAAGATGAATCAGTGTTCGAGCAGAAGTGCTGTTTTTAAAGATACAAAGCCTCGTATTAGTACTAATGGACACTAATTTTCTAAATATTATGGTCTACCCTAGGCAGTATCATGTATCACTGAGTTTAGTTAGCTATAAAAATCTAGTTTGCCTTTTCCTCTCAAACCTCAGTCCATCCGGGTCATCCTGTGGATCTCAATAGTTGGCATAAACACCCTAATTCAAGACAGCATTGTTTGATTAAATCAACAAAGCTTATTTTGTGCTGTTGTACCAGACTGTACAAGATTGGATGAGACTAGAAGAAAGCAGAGCAAAGATTTGAGGCATTGAACTGTATAACAGTCTCTCAATAACTGCCTTTTATGCCTGTCACAACTGTATCCCCTTTTCTAAATAACAGGATTTCAAAGGTGAAGTATTTGTTTTATTTATTTATTTACTTTATTTAAATTGGGCAGAATCTTTCAGAACATTTCAAAGTTATTCCGGCAGCGCCCTCTGGTGGTGAAGCGATGAACCGACATGTCGTGCCTGAGGGGTGCTGGAGGGGAGGGAGGGATGCTGGTGTGACCTGCAGAATAATACTTAGCAGAAGATGCTTGAGTTGTATGACTGAAAAGCTGTGCGAATGTCAGTGCTGATGAAAGAAGTGTGAGAAGAGACAAAACTGTTACATAAAAAAGTGTGTGTGGGGGAATATTATCTAGAAATGAAAAGAAAAAAAGCCTTAAAAAATCAGTTGTAGGTATTATGACAAACATTCAGGTTATCATACGCTAGTGAAATCGGCTACAGTCCCTTGTTCTGGCCAATCCTTTCTTGAAGTACAATTAGTAAAGTACAGTTTGTTAAAATACATATTCTCCAGGCCAGCCACATCAGGCAGGTACCAGATGTGGTGGATCTGTGTTCTGGTCCTACCAAGCTACAGATGTCAGGTGTATACCGCTAAAGGCTTTTTTCACCGGCTGGCTTATGATAATTCTAAGTAGTACATAATTAGGTTAAGGTCTTGGCTTTTAAAAATGTGTTTCTTCGGGTTCTGTTGTGCAGAATAATGTATTTGACACTGACAAGGGTTTCTTCTGGGAGGAAGAATGAAGAGGCTATAATATATGGTCATACACAGTTTGGTGTTTGAGGGCAGGAGGAGACATCAAATATCCTGAAATATATTGCATACATGGGCAAAACCAGGATTTCTGTAAGACAGTCCCACTCCATTTCTAAAAGATGTCTTGTTACATCCACGATCTACCAGTACATTTATCAGTGATCATTGCTGCAGTATTTGCTTCCATTCTCTTTCCTTCCAGGTCCCCTCTAAAGACTTCTGGAGAAGAGTTTTTCATATAATTAGGATGGTCTTCAGGTATTTTTCAGCAGAGAGCCCTCTTAATGCAAAACTGTTTTGAACAGACAGATCTGATAATTTATTAAGCATTATCAATTTTCTGGGAATTATCTACTGAAAACTGATTTAGCACAGAGAAGATTGGCTCTGGTCATACACAGCATGAGGTCTGAGGAAGGAAAACTCTAGGAATCTTAGACTTTGTTCCTTATCATTTCATTACACAGGGACAGTGTTTTGACTCTGCAGCTCCTTCACAATCTTAAAATCTTGGGAAGGTCTTCTGAAAATCAAGCCCACATGCATGGGAGTTTCCTTCTCAAAAGTGGCTGCTTTCTGCAAACCCTAGTGTCTCTTGCATGAGGTACTTCTGCATTAAATGCAAGCCCAGGAAACATATCTAATAATTCTTTACAAGGTTAGAAGGAAAGCAACAGATTTAGTCACAACTGTGCCTACACCTTCTCTAAATTATTCAGGCTCTAGAAGATGAGGGTCAAACCAGAAAGCTTAACTGCCTTCTCAATGAATGAGGAACTAGTTTTTAGGCTGTGGCTGCCTCAGAGGGGACTGTTGTGAAACTGTCATTCTGTGTGTGGAAGGAGTACTACTTCATAGCCTCTGCAGACAGCATGGAGAAGGTCTGTGCTCTACCACCCCTCCTTGCAGATCCTGCTTGATCCTAATGGATTATCCTTGCTCTGTGCTTTTGAGCAAGTGGATCTCATCCTCCACCCAAGAGATGGGAGGCTAATAAAAAAAATAAAATATTGTAGTCAGCCCGCTTGTGCAGAACCTAACCTGCTCCTTCAGTTGGGAAATATGTAATTGAATGGGATCCTGGTACATCTGGTGTCACTTGGTGGAAAACAAGAGTTCTGATGTTAGCAGCCTTGACCTCAAACTCCTTTAACTAGCTGCAAGTCATCTCATAGTGTCTTTGACCCATCTTTCTGTCCTGACATCTGAAACTAACAGCAATCCATGAATTCAGAGAGAAGCCCTGTAACACCTGTATGCAAAATGGTTCCTTTGTTGGCTGGAAATTAAAACCTTCCTCTAAGTCTGTCCTCTCTCAAAAAGATCCTGGCCATGCTTCACACATGAACAACTGTCATAAATTAGCTGATTTGTTATGTGCTCCCCTCAAGCAACCAAACAGTTCTAAACTTATTTGCAAATATATGACTATCAGTATAGTATATAATATATATATATATTAAAAAGTCAGGAAACTGAGCTTTAATGTAAGAACAGAAGGCAACTATCCCACTAATTAACAGCACCATTTCCCAGTCAACAGTCAGTGAAAAAAGTGGCCAATTTTTCTCTTATTTGCCATTTTAACATTCCTAGTTCTCACTGTACCGTATGTATCATTTCAGTAGTATTTGAACATACTTTGAATTAACAATGCGTTGTACATATTACATTAGATGATGTATTATTCGTCTAATTAGACGAATTAGAACTTATGGATATGAAAATGTAAAAAGGGGGAAATTTGGGTTAACATTGCTTCCAACAGAGCAACGAAGACGCATTTCTTTGTTTCCAAAGCATGCTTTTTCCTACATCCCTGTACTTCCTTCTTTAACCTAATGGATGAAGCCTATTCACTATATACAAGAAAAATAATACCCAGCACCTTCTATTCCATGTTTAGTAACCTTTGGCAAACTCTGGCTTTGTAACACGTGCCAATCTCCACCGGACTAAAAGACAAGATTAAGAAAAATGTGCATTGCAGAAGTAGCAGTTACTAATCCTCAGTGCTCTAATTAGCACTTAATCTTTCTAATCCTGTAAGTAGATACAAAATCTGGGATGAAATAGGCACAGGCCATACGTGGAAACCCCTTTATTAGTAGTGTTAAAAAGATGTACAGAAAAAAACCCACTGCTGTGTTACTTCACACTTCTCTATTTGTTTCTTGGCACTTGCAACTCAAAGAAAGGAAAAAGATTCACATGCCAAAACCCCTTCCTCTGTTTCAACTCATGCTGCGAATGTACTGGGTCAAAAATTATGCAGCTGAAAATTCTTCTGTTCATCACCTCTCTATCTTCTATTCTATAGCTGAGCCACAGCTTAAGAAGCTGGCCAATTGTGCCCCTCTATAGCCTCCTTTAATTGGCTCATTTCCATAGGAGAGGCCACCTGCCTTGGATGGAGTGTCAGCTGCTTGCCCTCAGACCGACTGGAGAGGGAGCCAAGTGGCTGGGTTAGGCGGAGTGAAGAGGCTTCGCCACACCCCACGTTATTACCGCCGTAAAGATGAATGGGGATGCACCCCAAGCTGGGCTGTAAAGACGAATGGGGATGCACCCCAAGCTGGGTCTTTGTTCGGCGAGTGTTATCTTCACCGCCTGACCCAAGCATCTGGGCAGAGCCCTCCAACGGCAACCCTACCCCCCCCCCCCCTTCTCCTTCCCAAGAGCTGCTCCCAAGGCTGTGTAAAGCCATGCTGTATTTATTACGATGATGAATTGTAGATCTCATCTGAAGTACTTGAGAATCCCTCCTTCAAAATCAGTAGTAGCTGGATCCTTTCCAGAGGTTCCTTTTTCTCGCTCACACACACTAAGAGTTACTATGAAAACTGAAGAAAAGATCTGGGTTAAGAAACTTTTAATGAAATGGATATGTCACTGAAGTAAAAGTCTCAGCGTGAATTCCCACTGGCTGCTATTAATAGAAGATGGAATTCTCTTTTGCTGCAATACAATAGACTGTCTCCACAAATAATGTCACTTTTTAACCAGACCCTGGCTGCCGCTTGCCCATCTATCTTATTTTAAATAAACTTAGCATAAATTCACTCTGAGCCACAATTAATTTAGAATTATGTCCTAGCTATAAACCTCCAAAAGAGTCCTTGCTCTTCCTTCAAGTTAATGCCCTACTTAAGGCCCACAGGAAGTGAGAATATAATAATTATTTTTCTAAAATGTGTTGCACTCAACCTTGAAGCTTCTAAGTCTATAATTGCATGTTGTTGCTGTGGATGCTCTTTTCTTTTTTTTTTTTTTTTTTTCTTTCCCCTCACCTCATTTGCCTTGTAAAGTTTGCCACATCAGAGCTCAAAATGCGTCCAGCTCCTCTAAGTTTGGCACAAGCAGATCCCTGCACTTACGAATAGCCTCACTGGTCTCGTAGCAGCTGCTGGGTTTTGAGGACTCTTTCAGATCTCACTACTTGGTTTGGAGCTGAACATTTTTTGAAAGTCTGGCCCGAACTGCAGAGCTGGAGAATTTTTGAGATTTTAGCCCTTAATCATGGTTGTTTCATATTTTGTTCCTCATCATCTCCAGCTAGACATTCAGGTCTTACTGTCCCTATCCTAGGCTGCAGCAGTTACTCATCTACAAGAGGCTCAAAACAACCATTCACCTGCTGTGAAACACAGAGAGCACTGAAGATTTTGCCTGTGACTGTGTGAAAAACTCTATACACTGATGCTGCATCACAGATAATGTGCAGGTTGAAAACACAGCTCCAGCCAACCTTCCAGAGTGGAGTCTCAAAGTTGCCTTGACCTGTTGTCTTCCCAAATGGAAGCTGAGGGACCTATATGTTGTGGTATGTTCATTTGCCCACTCAGCCACTCTCTTACTCCCCCTTTCTGAACAAGATAGGGGGGGAAATAAGATGATAAAGCTCATGGGTTGAAATAAGGATGGGGGATCACTTACCAGTTACCATCATGGGCAAAACAGGCATGGCTTAGGGAAAATTAATTCAGTTTATTGCCAATTAATATAGATTTGAATGGTGAGAAACAGAGACAAAATTGAAGGAAAAACTTTCCTGCTCTTCTTTTTCGCAGGATCAGCTTCACTTCTTCATTCCCAGCTCCTCTACCTCCTCTCCACCTTGAGAGGCTCAGGGGGCTGAGTATAGGGGGTTGTGATCAGTCCATAGCAGTTCCTCTCTGCCACTTCTTTCTCCTCACACTTTTCCCCTGCTCCAGTGTGGGTTTTCCCTATGGGCTGCAGTCCTTTTAGACAAACCTGCTTCACCGTGGGCTTTCTATGGACCACAGTTCCTTCAGGAAATATCCACGTACTCCAGTGTGGCATCCTCCATGGGCTACAGTGTGGGTATCCACTCTGCCATCATTCTCTCCACGGGCTGCAGGGAAATAACTGCTCCACCATGGCGTCTCCATAGTCTGCAGGGGAATATCTGCTCTGGCCCCTGGAGCACCTCATTCCTCCCTTTCTTCTCCTATATGGTGCTCACAGGGCTCTCTCTCACACTTTTTTTCCCCCCTCATTCCTTTCTCTGCCCTGTGGTGTTTTGTCTTTTCTTTTCTATGTTTTCCAAGAGGCACCAGCATCATGGCTGATGGTCTCAATTGTTCCTGTGGTGGGCCTGCTATGGAAACATCTGTGTCTGTCCTAGGGCAGCCCCTGGTCTATTCTCATAGAGGCCACCCCTGCAGCACACACCCCCCCCCCCACTACCAAAACCTTGTCACCTACATCCAATACCTACTGCACTTAGAAAAACTGGTAGCTTAGTAGCCAAAATTTGGATGTGTCTTGTATGACATGCCTGATATCAAGCCTTTGCTTTGCCGAATAGGCAAATGCTTTACTTTAATCAGTAAAGTGCTAGGTGAGGTGGGATAAGTTTTTTGTTGGACCAGACACCAGAAGCGTAGTGTTCAATATTGTAGCTGAGTGTTCATTATCATAATGAGGTAGGGCTGATTTGTTTCTGGATATCTAGAGCAGGCATCCTTTGTTACCTTGGCGTTTATGGATCTGAGACAACGTTTTAAAGTTATTGCCTAGTTTCGGTCCCTCTTGTGTTTTTTGGTGATAGAAAATCTGGTGATAGATTCCTTACCTTGGAGGAGATCCATTGCTGAGGGTGCTGAGAAGTGGTAGATGCTTGCCTAGACCAGAGGTAGAAGCTTGGTTCCTGTCAGGTCAGCTACACAGGCTATGTATTTTTGATGGTGATCTCAGAGAATGGTCCATGACAACTGTGCCAAATGGTATGGACTGGGTCATATCACCTCCCATGTTAAAACATCAGAATCTCTTGGAGCAGTCAGTTGTACCCATATTATTTCTTATCAGGCTCACACTTCACTGCAGTAGTTACCCCATCATCTTACACAATGAGATGCCATGAACTCTTCTTGCATGCATTTCACAGACTTCTTACCTGTGAGTGTGAGACATGATGGGATTCACTTGGAGGGATAACTGAGGCCAAGAAAACCGAACACAACACAGCCTTATGAGGCAGGATCTGGACCCTAGCCAGACTGTCTTTCAGTCTGTGCCCAAGCTTCCAGGCCAATGGAACTACTTCATTTGGTCCAGATGTGAGCTGGATGTGATATAACACGCTTACAGTTTGGACTGGTCAGGAATAAGGATCTCTCCTTGTCTGCATTTTAGTCTTTGCTGCATTGGGTAATGTGGAAAGCTTGGATTCAGGGTTGTGGATTTCCAAACAGGAAAGTTTCCTAGGAGGTCGGCACTGAAGTGTTTGCATGCCTTTTAAGGGTGTAAGAGTTGTTGTTTAAGCTAAGATACAGTAAATGTACATCTCAGTCTCAGTTGTGCAGTCATGAAAAGGTGTCCAGTGAACTGAGCTTCCATTTTCAAAAAGGCCTTGGACAGAGTTAAGGTTGGGTGTGCAAGAACAAGTGCACTGCTGATACTCTATGCTTGGGAGACATCTGTCCTGTGATTCCCAAGATATAGCATTACAGAGTCAAGGAGTGAACAGGAGGTGAATCTGGTCTCCCTTTTCTACTTTTGTCTCTCTAATCTATGGGCTGAACTGTGTTAAAAATTTGTAGATACATTTATATAGTTACTTAAGTATTTACCTAGAGGTATAGCTATAGAGGCAACATTTAGATAATATATTATCTATCTATATTACATCTATAGATGTACAGATACATGTAGATGCTTACATAAAGCTGACCACCACAAGCTCTCACCACCTAGCAAACGATACCTTGGGGACAGAGCAATGGAGTGAATGTCAGGAGTCTTATCTTTGTTACAATCTGTATGTGTACTTGAGAGTAAATCACAAAGTGAGTTACAGTCACCACAGAGATATAGGTGTATGTCTTCATTTACCCATAGCGGAGACCACTAACAGTTTAAAGATGAAGTGGTCTCACAGCAGCCAAATTGACTGGGTTTTTTAGCTGTTACAAAGCTACCTGATCTGGCAGCATGACTGATGCTAGTACCCAAGTTAACTAGTTGCATCCTTGTTGAGATATCTCAATATTTCAGTGTGATCACATGCAATAGCTCTACCTTGAGGGGCCTAGCCTATTTGTGTGGACTTCCTATGGCCAAAAGAGTGAGACAGACCCTTCCAGAAGGTCATTTACCCTACCTATTGTATTTATCATAACACTGGCAGAATTACCTTCTATCTGTGCCTTTCTCCATTGCCTACAGGACTTAGGCAATGCATTTAAATTATAAGCTTCATTTTTAGATGATTGAGATAAGATGAGATAATTCCCAACATTTTGTGATGTGAATATGGGCAAATGTGTTGCTCAGTGTTCTTCTGTCAACCCTTGAAACAGTTTTGGGACTATTGTTATTGCTCTTTCTTTTCTTCAGCTCCTTCATCTCTTTGCTATTCTCTTTTGAAGTTGATTGTTGTGCCTGTGTGAAAGCGAAGTGAAAAAGCAGGCATCTTATTTTGCACTGAAACCTGTGTAATTGAGGACAGAACTTCTACAGCTGATATTTAAAGGCAGTAGAACAGAGAAAAAATAGAAAATTACTTTGCTTTTTTGTTTCTTCAATTAAATAGTGTTTTTGTACTGGTCAATACTTCATTGTGTAGACTCAATGCTATGCTTCATGTGCTAACATTGATTTTAATCCACCAAGCTAATTTTTCTATTGTATAGTTGCTCAGATGGATGTTGCTGTCACGTTTTGCTCAAGGCATATGCCTTGCGATAAAGGTAGGACTACAGCCCATCAAATTCCTTGCCCCAAAGAGCACTGAGCATCAAGTGGATACAGATCTAAATCTAAAATTTGTAGCACCGTGACTATGAAATGGACAAAGCCACAAGTCTGTTTAGTGAGGTGTAAAATGGGGAATATATACTTTTGTCTGCTTTTTCCCCACTTTCAACTGTATCACAAAGGTTGTGATTTGACCTGTGATATTTCTTGTATCGGAGCGTCTTGATGAAGTATGAAAAATGAATACCCAACCCTTAGGTATTAACTATGCAGTGAATATGTTTTCAGACCTAATTACTGAATTAGTACTAGTTTACAATTATCCCTTAAGAAGTCTGGATTAGGAATGGTTAGTAAAAGTAACTTTTCTGTTTCACAGTTCATCAGCTTGAGATAATTTAGTAACAAAGGCTCATGTTGCAATCGGAGAAAGGACTCCCACTGACTAAAATGGGACCTGGACTGGGACCAAAATTAAGTGCTTGCCATGAGTCTAAATAGCTGACATTGTCACTGATTCATCATGTGAAGCCCTTCAGTAAACTGTAGAATCATTTTATTTGGATTTGATTAAACATAAAAGTATTTTGCAAGGCTTTCCAGCTTTGAAAAACAAAGTCATTTACATAAGAGCTAAGCAACCACATAGCTATCCTCTTTTACCCTGGTTAGTAGGCTTAATCCTGCAAATATTTATGCATGCTCTGTGCTCATGATTAGTCCCCCTGGTATATCTGATTGTCTTACAGGCATGTATGTGTTTGCAGGAGGAGGTCTGGTGCTGTAACATTCATTTGTTGTATCCTGCTTTGGTGACAGACTGCAAGCTCTGAAGGGCAGGAAATATAATTGGGTATCATACTTAACAGTATGGGGTATAGAAGACATGCTGTAAAGAAATACTGATCATGAAAAATTGTTTTATTTATCATAGAATCATAGGATTGTTTGGGTCAGAAGGGACCTTTTTAAAGGTTATCTAGTCCAACCTCCCTGCAATGAGCAGGGACATCTTCAACTAGACCCCTATCCAACCTGACTGAATGTCCCCAGGGATGGGGCACCTACCCACCTCTGGGCAACCTGTTCCAGTGTTTCACCATCCTCATTGTAAAAAAAATCTTCTGTATTTCTGATCTAAATCTACTTTCTTGTAGTCTAAAACCATTACCCCTTGTCCTATGAGAACAGGCCCTACCAATTGTGTGTGTGTGTATATATATATATATAAAATCACAGGATTGTATTCTGTAGTTTGGTTTAGAATGGTTTGGGTTGGAAGGGACCTTTAAAAATCATCTAGTCCAACCCGCAAGAAGAGCGAGATTACCTGGATTTTTCTATCATGATTCTTAAAACAAAGATAAGAAAGGTGGGCAGATGAACATAACACACACACACACACACACATATAAATATGTATATTTTTATTTTTTTTTAAGGGCGGGGGGAAAATGTATTTATCTGTTTTAAGGGGAAAATATGCTTCTTTCCTATATTTCAGGTTGATTCACTTTGTCAACTGCTAAAAATGTGCCTTTTATTATTAACACCTTTTATCAATCCAATGAACAATAGAAACAGCAACTCTGCTCCACAACTGGCCACATCTTGCAATAATTTATAAATGCCCCATATTAAAAATAATACACTTACCCAGACTTTTTCAAAATGTCCCAGGGTAAGCAAATGCTTTTGTATTATTATTAGTTTTGACAAACCTGATTGTGTGCTAGCCATTGTTAAAGGGTTCTATCTGCCTCCAAACACAGTGAGAGACAAAGACTTTTTAATGAATTTAATTAAAACTTTATGTGGTTTATGGTGTTCACCTCCAGCTGGTGTGCCATTCTGCTCTGGTGAATGAAGTTTCCTCTAATGCATAATGATGTGTTTTATATGAGGGATGTTTGAACCCCCTTCCTAGTAGCCCTGAGGTAGTTTCCATGGTATGACACAGTGGTGAAGTATTTAAAAGCAGGACTCTTAAACTTAAGTGAATTATGTATATGGTTAAACGCACATGCATGAATGCATAGATATGAATCTTAAAATAAGTTTAAGAATCTTCCCCCCCCCCCCCCCGGCCGAAACAGTCCTTGTGGGCTAGCTTTTATGACCCATGCTGCTGAGCGTTTGTCTGTACAAATGGCACATCGACATGAAAGGGTCTTGCTATTTGACTGCTTATATTGGGAGTAGGAAGTTGAATAATCTGGACTCTGGTTTACACACTGAAAGCTGACATCTGTACCAGGCACAAGATCCTGATACTGATGGACACTCCTAGGGCTGCTGTAATAAAAATGAACAATAGCATGCAGATAGTCCTGTTAGCAAATGTTTCAGTGCATTTTATGAGACATGCTGAGACACTGCAACAAGCTGGGTCATTCGCAGCACTGGTTAGAGTTAGTGGAATTCTAGTCCTCTGAATCTCTGGTGCTGGTGGGGCTTTCATGCAGTGTCCCTTAAAAGGGCAATGACCTGTCTTCCTTTCCTGCAATCTGTGTTCAGTCAGTATTTCTTCTGTCAAGAAACAAGGTCTTGCTAAAAGAGGTAAGCTGTTGATTTGTTTTAAGCACTTGCTTTTCAAAATCTTGAGTCTGGGTGTGGTCAAACTGAACTAGAGCTGTCTTTTTGCGGTTCTTTGGATGCTGAGATCTAAGTTGTGCAAGAATCTTCAACAAGTTCCTTAGGGAAGGAATGAATGAAGCAAGATGCCTTGGACCAAAGGAACAGGACTTTGGAGGAATCACATCTCTATAAGGAGAGGTCTCAGTAATGGAGTCTACAAACTTTCAGTGGTTTTGCAGAGACTGAAAAAACTTTGATGAATGTTGAAAGGCATCATTATAAATGATTCCTCTTGTTTTAATGGTTGTGGGGAATTGGATAGGACACTGGTTGCAAAATTACCATGTGCCAGCATCACCCTTTTATGTCACTGACCAGCTCATTGAGGTGATGAGAGTTCTTTATATGGCCTCACTGGAAGGTGACTAAGAGGAGAGACTTTCCAGGTTCTGAACCTTCAGTGTATTAGTTGGAAAACCAATACCCAGTGGTTGTCTGGGGATGAGACTTTTTTCTTGGAGGGAGGGATTTCAGGTTTTGAATCCACCTGTAATCTTTTAACACAGTTTTCCAAGGATTAGCCAATAGTAGTAACAGCAGTAAATCACCATATGTGTTGTTCCCCAACTGATGAAGAAACAAAATGCCACAGGAGAGGACCAGTCATATGCTAAATCAGAAGTCTTTGAAGAAAATACTGAAAAAGGTTACATTTGGTGCTTCATGGAATAACAAGGAGCTGAAGAGGCACAGGAGCATCATAAGCTAAAAAATACTCCTGGTGATAGTGATGGATGAGAAATCAAAACGAACAGAAAAAGCAGGTGGTTGAATAACAGATTGTAAAGAATAAAGAAATAATGAAGGGAAAGTCCTGAAAACCAGAAAGACATACCTGTATTTTCCTAAGAAATTAAGAGGATGCTTCTGGAGGTGGTGGAGGAAACGGATGCGAGGAGATGTCATCCTGTGCTGGAAGAAGTCTGACCACAGACTGAGTCATCTTGTTGCATTGCTTCTGATTCCAGATGCTCTGATTGCAGTCTCAGCTGCAGTTTTGCTCTTTAGAGTAAATAAGAAATAAACCTGGTCTGATCAGCTGCAGTGTACCTTTCGGTGAAGATAAAGCTTCTGTCAGTCAACACAGAGAGCTCTTGGACTAAATGTACCAGCAGCTGAGTGCCTGGTCACACTGTGTTTTGTTTGTTGTCAGCTGGCGGACTAGATATTGTGCAGTGTAAATCAGAACAACCTTGATTTATGCTGGAAGTGAAGGTGGCAGTCTCAGAACTGCCACGCTGTGCATCCAGGCATGGGAAGTCTGTCTGTGGAGGTGGGCAGAGCTGTAGATGAAAGGAAGATCACACAGCTCTAAGGTCATAATTTCATCATGCAACATGGGGATGTGCACTTCACTAAGCAGTATCAGTCAAGACATCAAAGGCTTTATAACTCACCCTCTAGTAAACTGGTGCTGCTCGTTGCCTTTGGTTAGTGTTGTCAAGTGGTCAGGCTTTGAGGCTCCTGTCTGTATTCCTCCGGTCTCCAGCTCTAAAACAACATTATGTTTAACTAGTAGCCTTTGTTCCTGGAGTTCCTTTTGGCAAGCAGTGTTGGGAACAAAGTACAAGAAACCTGAGAAGGACAAAGGCTTGGGACTACAAGGGCTGAGTTTCAGCTGCATATGCCCATGACGCACTTGGTGTTTCACCAGCCTGTGAACACTGACAGTCTTGACAGTGGACCAGTGGGTCTTTTGAGGGCATAAGCAGAAAGTCAGGGCCATAAGAAAGTGTTGAAGTCCAGGTGCTGGTTATAGTCTTGCTGTTAAAAGCAGAGAGAAGAAATCAAACAGGAAAGAATTAAAACCACTGAAACCAGAGATTTATTTCCATGGTTTGTAGATACTTTGCACAAAGTGGCTAATTAACAAAGGAGGAAGATGCAAGAGGGTCTGATTTATAACAGGTTTTATTGGCACATGAAACTGCCACACCAACACTGAGGACTGAAGAATGAGCTTAGCTTGAAAAAGGGGAAGCTTTCTCAGTTCAGCTGAAGGATGAAGTGCAACCCAGCCTGCCACAGTC
This sequence comes from Falco punctatus, assembly GCF_963210335.1. Classification (NCBI taxonomy): domain Eukaryota; kingdom Metazoa; phylum Chordata; class Aves; order Falconiformes; family Falconidae; genus Falco; species Falco punctatus. The sequence continues at coordinate 77,796,544 of NC_137583.1, forward strand.
CTTACTGTGAACAAGGCTATTGCATAAAATGGTGCTGCTGAGAACATTCTGGTAGGTAGTTAAGGTGCAGCCAAGGTACACATCTAAGGATGTGCCACAGGAGGCACCTGTCCTTCGAGGTACACTTCTAGGTGACCTGAGTGGGAAACTTCTAGGTGATTTGGGCAATGCTGGATTTGCTGGAAGCAAATCTGTGCACATATCTTCATAGTAACTGTTGGTGGGACAACACTGGGAAAAAGAAACAGGAAATCTGTGCTGCTCACCCTTTCATCCACTTTTAGAGACTTATTGAAGTACAAAGTGATTTAGTGCTAGAGTAGTCATTAGGGGGTATTTTGCATACCTGTCTGTATATACAAACGTCCATTTCCTTTTCTTTGCTTACTTTAAAAGTGTGTTAGGACTCAGCCCGACTCTTTAAAGATGAGTTTCTCACACTCTTCTAAGCTTACTGTCACTGTGATATGTATTGTTGCAGGGCAGCAGCATGCAGTGAGAGTGAAGTGATTTTTAGTAGATTATTTCATAGCTTTGTACTTCAAATATTGCACAATCATTGGAAAAGATATATCTGCATATACATAGACTGACATGGCATTTTAGGGTGAAATAGGGTAATTTTGATGAAAAATATGGACAATTAGTAAGATATACTATAGCTGTCCTTTAAGTGTTCTTGGGTTGGAAACACTGATGCTATCAGAATATAAAGAGAATCTTACAAAGATAAAAAATAATAGAAACAGACTCACAAAAATAATAGACATTTAAGAAGTCTGCCTGTATTTTTCTTTTTCTCTGGCTTCAGGCCAGACTGTCCGTGTGCGGAATGTCTTTAAAAGCATAAGGACCATATTTTCTTCAGAAGAAATATGAGATTTGGCTCCTGTATCCTCCTTAAATGCTTGAAAATCCCTGGATCAAAGCCCACAGAATCTCTCCTGAGGAGAGATTTGAATGCGGATAATTATGCAGGAAACTGAGCACTTTTATGTTTTAGCTTCATTTACTATTTAAGTAGAAGTTAAAATGAAATAAAAAGATGTATCATGTCTTATCTTGACAGGGTTTTTTTCTTTGTTTTGGAATCCAATATTCACACTGCCTCCAAAGACATGATGAAGAATTTTATGTAGAATTTGTTTAAATCTTTCCTTCAGTAGTCTTTTAATTGAAAAATATTCTCTTTGAAAAGCAGAACTTTATACAAAGCTTGCCAGTATTTTCAAAATGGCACACGTTTTGGTGATGTTTGCTAAATCTGCATAAGTATTTCTGTCAATTTTGTTAGAGTATTCTTTTCTGCAGTTTGGAAAATACTGTGCTATCTGTGTCCTTGTGGTTAGCCAAACTCACAAGCATCTCCTTTTCTGAGGACAAATTTTTCTGTCCTATACTTATCTGTCCATCTGAAAAGCAAAGTCTCCAGCTCTGAGCCCTTTGACACTCCCTCTTGGTCATTTCAGTGAAGGAACAGTAGGAGTTACTCGGGCCAGGAAGCTCTGTAGCAGAGAATTTAATTCACTTGTGGAGGATGTAAATCAATTATCTGTGTAGGATATGAGTCAAGCACTATTTGGCAATTCAACACAGTTTTTTGGTCACTTTGGATTGAGTGGCACTTGCCACATCCAACTATTCTTCTGTAGGCATGTGTCAGGTAGCTAGTGATAGCTGTTCTCTTCTCGGAGTCTGGTGGGTTGACCCTGGCAGGACACCACGTCCCCACCACAGCCACCCTGTCACTCCCCTCCTCAGCTGGACAGGGGAGAGAAAAATATAACGAAAGGCTCGTGGGTCAGGATAAGGATGGGGAGAGATCGTTCACCAATTACTGTCACGGGCAAAACAGACTTGATTCAGGAAAATTAATTTATTACCAATCAAATCAGAGTAGGATAATGAGAAATAACACCAAATCTTAAAAACACTTCCCCTCGCCCCTCCCATCTTCCCAGGCTTCACTTTATCCCCAATTTTCTCCACCTCCTCCGCACAAGCGCATGGGGTTGCCGTCAGTTCATCACGTGTTGTCTCTGCTGCTCCGTCCTCCTCAGGGGGAGGCTCCTCGCACTCTGCCCCTGCTCCAGCGTGGGGTCCCTCCCACAGGAGACGGTCTTCCATTAACTTCTCCAACATGAGTCCTTCCCACAGACTGCAGTTCTTTACAAACTGCTTCAGCATGGGTCCCTTCCACGGGGTGCAGTCCTTCAGGAATGGACTGCTCTAGCGTGGGTCCCCTGTGAGGCCACAAGTCCTGGCAGCAAACCTGCTCCAGTGTGGGCTCTTCTCTCCATGCATCCACAGGTCCTGCCAGCAAACCTGCTCCAGCGCGGGCTTCCCCTGGGGTCACGGCCTCCTTTGGGCACCCACCTGCTCCAGTGTGGGGTCTTCCACAGGCTGCAGGTGGAGATCTGCTCCACTGTAGACCTCCATGGGCTGCAGGGTTACAGCCTCCCTCACTGGGGCTGCAGAGGAATCTCTGCTCTGGTGCCTGGAGCACCTCTTCCCTTTCCTTCTTCACTGACCTTGGTGTTCTGCAGAGTTGTTGCTCTCACGTATTCTCACTCTTTTCATCCGGCTGCTGTTGCACAGCAGCAATTTCCCTGTAAAATATGTTATCCTAGAGTCATTACCACTGTTGCTGATGGGCTCAGCCTTGGCCAACAGCAGGTCCATCTTGGAGCCAGCTGCTTCTAGCAGCTTCTCACTGAAGCCACCCCTGTAGCCCTCCCGCTACCAAAACCTTGCCACGCAAATGCAATACAGACTGTAGGGCAGAAATACTCACTGAAACCAATTACAAAATCTCCATTGACAAAGGTGTGATCAAGCTTTTACTCTAGGGATCTAAATCCCATTGATAGCTGGGCTGCTTTACGGCATTGTGTCAGACTATAAATCACATTTACATTAGCATTAATGCCCTTCTCCAGTGCCAGTACTGTATAAACCAGCTTCAGTGTACCTGAAACTGAGGCCAGAACAATTTGCATCCACTTGAATGATTTGCCCTGAAGTTACAGCCATTTGAACCATAATGCCATAGGAGGAAAATCCACAACTTAGCCTGAGACGTCCTCCGCCTGCCCATCCCAGCCCCACGGTACCATACCCAGGCTAGCTTAATTAGGCTCTGCCATAAGAAATCTAGTCTGGAATTCATTCATTCATTCAGGCAGACCTGGTACTGCACAGGGAACATGGAAAAGCACCTAACCCTATAGCTAAAGGAAGCTGTTTGGTAGATACTAAGTCTGCGCCATGTAATAAGTACTTGCTATCAAACAGTTCTTTAGGCTTCTTCTCGGTGCACCACTGATTTATCTCAGTGGTGACATTTACAATATTGATTAATGAAAAAAGGCAATGTATGTAAAATGATTAAAGTGCTGACCATTCTGCAGCCTAAGGCTGATTCAGGAAATGGTCTCTTTGCCTTGCTGCTGGGATCTCCTGCTTTATCGAGGTAGACGTGCACGGGCTTCGTATCATTAGTTGGTGGTGTGTTCTGAAGTTGTTATAAATATGCTCGTTTTGGGTCAGGATTTAAAAAAAAAAAGTGGTCTCTGATTTGTTGTAATGACGGTGCGCTGTCTGCACTGTGTCATTTTCTTTACCCTTGTAGTGCGATAACATACAATTAGGGACTGATGTCAGCCTGTAAAATTTTGGTGTAAAATTTTGGTCACACCAAAATACCATACTGCTTAACAAAGCTGGCAGATGTGTCCCTTGGCAGCAGCTGCTTGCCATGTGATTTAAAACTTCCTGTCACTATAATTGATGTGTTTTTATTCTTTCCACTTCCTGAAGCCTGATCAGAATTAAAATTGCTGTTGGAATTTCCTGTCAAAGCAACTCATTTATTCGCTGAGCACTGCACTGACAGTACTTTGATTGGACATTGCCTTCAGCTATTCTTGGGCAGAGAGATTGCTGTGAATTATGCTCCTTGCCCAGGTTTGACTTCCCTGCATGCCACATCTGCAAATATATACAGATTGTCCATCATGTGGTAACCTTGTCCTAATGAAAACTCCACATGTAAAATGTTAATGATTTGAATATCAAACTTGGCCACCTGCTGGGGCCCTGGCTTTTGTGTTTATTTAGGGAACCCCACAGAGTTTTTCAACTGATTGTCTCACCATAACTTTCATGTCACCTACCAAAAAGAGCTCTGCTAGATTTCTACACTAAGGAGAATTTATGCCCTTTTCCAGCTTTCCTTTAAAGAAGCTAATGTTTGTGTGGTTTTTTTCTTTAATTTTCTGCTTCAGTATGCTATCTACATTCCTTCCCAGAGGTGGCTGCCTTATGCTGCCATGTGGCAGTCCTTAGCTGTTACCGCAGAGAGTTTGTCCGGTGCTTTGCAATCGTTCAGGTTAAAAGATGCTGCAAAGGTGCAAGTTGTTACTATTTGCAGCAGGAGTGCAATGTAGTGGTAATACTGCCCATTAGGAGAATAAGCTGTTAAATTCACTGTTGGATGAATCATTCAGTTGCCCTATTTGTAACTTCATTTTCCTGTTAGAGTTGCTTAGAGAATTACAGGTTATTTTGGGAGGCTGAATAATGGATAAGTATTGGATTGTTCTGCAGTTATAACTGACACAAAGTCATTGTCACCTCAGAGTAGAATAGACATAATGATACTTACTTAACTGCCTTTGTAAAGTTATTTGATAACCTAGGTTGAAAGGTACTTGCAACCCTGTGAATTATTATTATTATTAGGGGCAATATATTATTTTTAAAGTTCTAACCTACATTTTTTGAGGGTGTAGCAGGAGTCTAAATATTCATATGCAGTCTTCTTTCCTTGGCCAAATTGTGTGCCAAATAATCTTCCAATATTTTAAGGAAATGACCATGGCTGTTTTGGCTGGTAGTTGTGGTACAAGATAGTAAGTGTCTGTGATTGCACTCTACCTGCAGCTAGTGGAAACAATGGAAACCAAACTTTAGTTGGTGGTGTAAGCTACTGTTGGGTATTTATAAAATGTACCATTTCTCCTAGATTTAAAAAATAATAATAATAATTAAAAAAAAAATCCCCTCCAGATAGTTGCCCTAAGAATATACTTGCCTTATATTCACTGTGGGTTTTTTGTGGTCAGGAACTTGGACTTTTTACGTAACAGAGAGGCAAGTAAACAGCATGCTCCCTTCAAGCCTCTGCAGTACCTGCAGGAACAGAGGAGTGTTCCTGGGCTTTCCAGCTGAGGAAGTGAGAATGGGAATGCAGGTGTTTCATGGTGATGGGAGGGTACAGTTACAAAGTAGGAGCTGAGGAAGGGAGTGGGCTTACAGAGGAACAGAGCCTCAGGGATGGACAGTGGGGAAGCAAAAGAATGGCCTTGCCTTAGAGATCAGCACCTATCCACCCTGCAGACAAAATCTCAGGTCTCCTTTGTATTCAGGGTCGCTCTGCATTTCGATAAACTTGGTATGTAGGAGAAAATACTGAACAATGGGTTTGAAGGAAGATGCCAAAAAGAAAGGTACAGTCAGTAAGAGAAATGTCCAACTGTGGGAGGCATTAAAAGAACCATGAAGTTTCACTGACCAAGTGATATAGTCAGAAAACTGGAAAAATTGTATTTTACTGAAGGAAAAAAAAAAGTAAAATCCTACTTGGGAAAGAAAAACTGGCTTCTACTCTGAGGGTCAGGACAAGGCTAACGACTGCTAATGACTCATTTTAGTGTTTAGATTTAAGGAAGACTGAAAGCTATTCAAAGGTTGGTTGGGCAGGGCTGGATAGATGAAACCTCTCACTAAAGGGGGATTACAGAGGTCTACCTACATGCATCCTGAGACACAGCAGCAGGAGCTCCACCAGCCAATCCCTAACAGCGGAGATAAAGCCAGACATCTGATCAAGGCAGAGGGAAACATCACATTTAAATCGTTTCGATAGGTCACTCACCCCAAGTAGACACCAATTTCTGTTTGGGAAGCTGTCAAGAGGAGGCTGCGTATTGCAACATGTTTGGCAAAAGAGGCTCCAAGCGAGTCCCTGGCTCTGGGCTGGACTTTTGCCTGTGATGCATGGTGAGGGGGGAGCTCCTGAAAAGGAAGGGAAAGGATAGTCAAAGTGAGTTCAGTTCTCCTGATGTGGGTTGTGTTTTTGTTTTTTTTTCAGGAGGGAGGCCAGGATAAAGAGTGAAGTATAATAAAAAACACAAACAAATACACTTGGTGTGCTGCTGCTTCAGCTGCCACGTCAGCCCAGCTGTAAATGCCCAGTGTAGGAACAAGCCAAACCAACAGTGCCGAAGGCTCCAGGAAAGACATAATGCTGACACAACAGTAACTGAGTTCCCAACTGATTTCAATCACTAGATAAATATCAGTTTCAGCCCTAAATGATATTCTCAAGTAATTGTCCAATGCCCAGTTGGGCTGGATCAGTGTTCCTCTGGAACCAGCTCAGGCCAACTTTAACTGCTTGGGAGTGCGTGGCCAAGAGCAGACTTACGTGCTGGAGCCTGAAATGCCATTAAACAGGCTGTAGTCAAGAGGACAAAATGCCTTGTGTGTTTAGTCTAATACACCATGGGACTTGTTTGCTACAGTTACAGTATTAAAGCTGTAATTATAGCCAGTGAACCACAGATGTACTGTAGCCATAGGGTTTAAACAGGGTGTTATTGCAGTAGAAACCACCCCCAGTAGGTTATAAGTTCAAAGGGTCATTTTCCCTGCTCTGCTTAATCAGATACTCAAGCCTACAGACTTCTTAGTAATCATCATCAAGTATTTAACATCTCAACCTTTTATGCAGTCCCCTTGTTTCATTTTAGGTTTTTGTTTCTGTTTCAGAAGAAAGAGTATAGCTTAATGCTTGCATATGACTTTGTAGTCAGTGTTTAGTGTGAAGTGCAAATGGAATACCATCTTTATGATGTGGTGGTTAGACAGAGGTTTGCCACCCTGCTACAACACTGAGCCACCGTTCTCAGTAAATAATGATGTAGATGCTTTGTACTTGAGTGGAGACTGAAAATCATAGCAGAAAACATGGACTATGGTGCAGGAAAGAACAAAAATAATCTCTTTGAAACAGTGAAAGTAAAACCTGTTTGGAGATGGATTTTTTTTAAAACGTTAAAAGAAAGAGTTTTGGGGTTTCTGACACTGTCGGTGCCATTGCATGGTGGTAGTCTGTATGGAAATAGTCTGAACATGAACATGCACCTTTTGCTAGCAGGTATAGGTGTCAAGTCTCAATTTGAAGTGACTGAGGAAAAAATGCCAAAATTCATATTCTTTTTGCTCTCTGTGCTTGACAGACAAAATTTCATATTGAACCTATAAGAGATGATAGCTGAATATTGACTTTCCATTTTAGCAGTGAGCATAACCATTTTTTTTTTCTGATTAAGCAGGACTGAAATGGTTACCATGTAGGAAAATATTGGTAATATTAAACTAAAATATGTCTGTCTAGGGATCTATTCATTTCCCCAAAATAGCCAGTTTCTATTTATGTATGAATGTCTGTATGTTTATATATATTTAAATGCCCCATTTGCTACACTGGTTTTAGCTTCTTGTTAGCATCACTTCTTGTTAGCATGATGTTCTACAGCACAAGGCAGCTGGAAAAGTGAAACATGTGTTCAAGAATTTATGCAGTGTCTTTCTTTCATTAAGAGAACTAACAATAATAGGTGCATATTATAAGTTAGCAGTGTTAAGCAGTATGTTATAGCCACGTCTGACAGACATGTTGTTTACATTCATATTTTATATTGGTGAAACCGTAGCTTTTTTATCAACATGGCATTTTTCAAATGCAATATTTATACCTCTTCTTCCATACAGAGGAAACTTAGTCATCTAAAAACATGATATGTTTTAAATCCACTTGTCTCCTTTTCAATAAGAAAGTATTTCCAATTATTTCGCCAGCAAAATACATAAGTCAGCATGTTCTGTATTCCAGCCCTTCTATTAATTGATGAGGGGAAAATTTCTCACCTCATACTAACAATAACCCATCTTATTTTAAAATGTCTGAAACCTTCTCTGTGGGTATGTACAACCCTCCCTTGTTGCCCTTAGCATTTTCTTTTGGGCTGCATGTACCCTCATTTTGTATGTGCTGCCTCTGCCAGTGTCAGTGGGAGTTGTTCACATCCTGCCGTTCTCCCAGAGGAATATCCTTGCCTAAACTGTCTGAACTGTGATCCCTGTGGTCCTCAGAGACAGCTAGAAATGCAAAATCTTTTCTTACATACATATACCCCAGGGAGATCATGTGATAATGAGCTCCAAAGTCTAACTACACTTTATGTGAACTGAATATATAGGTGGCTTGAAAAGACATCTTTGACACTAAAGTAAACAAATAAACAAATAGTTAATTAATCCATCTGAGTGTCCTGCCCTTAAAGAAAAACACCTCACATACAGTACCATCTTATTGTAGTAAACAGTCAACAGTACAATATATAGGAGATATTTGGTATCATAAATGCGGGCTTGGATCAAGTCTGAGATCCATCCAGTGTAGTACTCTTATTTTCAACATCCAGAACGACGTATTTCAGAGAAAGGTTTCAGTGACACAGAGCAGGCAGAGGTGGATAATTTCTCCCTCTTTTCATCACACTCAGAAAAGATCTGTCTTAGTAAATTGAGATTGCTTTAAATCCTGAAGCATAAGGTTTCATTTTTGTTCCCATACTCTTCCTTTTAGCGTTAACTATTACAACCCTGGATATTACTACTGTTTCGGTACATGCCTACCCTCTCATAAGACCATAACCCCAGCAACATCCTGTCATAATGAGCTCCAAGGTCCAATTACACCTTATTTGAAAAAAGTATTTCCTCCTTTCAAGTTTGAATTTGCTGCTGTTCAGTTGTACAGATTATTCGCTTGTTCTTGTATAGTGCAATAGCAATTTCAAGCTGCAGCTTAGCAGCTCAGTGTTGAGGACACACCAGTACCTGAAATGTGCCCTCATCATCAGCTGGCCCTCCAAATGTAAGCCTTTCTTATATTCACCAGTGGATCAAGTCCACGTAGATAAAAGTAGCAGGAGACCAAAACTGCCACTCATAAGAAGTGGGTAAGAATGATGATGCCCAGCAGGTTCGGTGATTAGTTCGGAGAAGGTGCTCTCCTAATGTTTTGCTGGGTGCTCATGGTGAAGACTTTAAGGGATGCTGTGTTTGTTGTTCTTTGAGCCAGCCCCTTCAAAGACCCCAGCTGCGACTGATCACTGAACACAGAGTCTGTCTTACCCAGCTTGCTGTGAAGTGCCTTGTTTATGTTAGTTGCTGGGGTTGCCTGTATAGTCAGGGACATCTCTAGACAGCAACAACATAAGAATCTATGGTGGAATGATCTGCCTTCAGGAGGTGCCCATTTCAGCCTGCTGACCACACAGAAAGCCCAGATACCTTGCTGAAACTGGACTGAATTTAGGTAGGAGTAGCCACCCTATAGCAGCAGGCAGCAACTGTGGAGAATACGGCCAGTGGCTGCTGGCCTGCCAACACAATCACGTATCACACATTGTCTGGCAGGCTCTGCAGCAGGCAAAGTATTTGAAGGATGCTTTGGGAAAGAGAAGGAACATATCCATGCAGCTGACTATTTGCTTAGTAATGAATTTCCAGTGGTCAAGGTTTTCTTCCACATTTAGTCAATGAAAGTAATGCTAGACAGCCCCCCTGATAACTTCTTATTTCATACAATTGCAGGTTGTAGTAACATTTCTCTTTTCCTGGGCTTATGTTTCATCAAGCTTTCAAAAAATACTATGTCATAAGACAGAAATAACTCCATGCATTTTAGACAGCTATTAACACGTAATTCTGAATCTATTTCAGAAGAATATGTTTGTGTGTGTTTGACGATGAGCTGATGTGATAATTAGATTTATTCTCTACAGTGGCATGTTTTTTTAAGTCCTAAAGGGGAATTTTGTGACTGTGTGTATTCCAGAATTTCACTCAGTGATTATGCAAAATGTTATTTGAATAAATTTGGTAAAGCAACAGTAAAAAGTACAAGCAATGCAGAGTGCATGTAGCTTTCTCATTTTTGTGTGGTTCCAGCAATCCATTAATTAGAACGGAAAAGGTATAAACATGCAGACAGGTTTGTAGGCTGTCACATTATCCTAAAGGAGGTAAGTAAATAAAATGGACCCACACAATACTATTATTACACTTAGAAGAAAAGAAGGAAATTAGTGAGCAGGAATTGCCAAAAAAAAAAAAAAAAAAGACAGTGGCTTTGGTGGTTGTATAGCTTTATAGATTGATTGTCTGTGTGCCTTTTGGTTCTGCTTTGGAAAGGGGTATTTTTGCGCATGGTATTCTCTGCAGTACTGAATTAAATGCAAAATCTTCCTTTTAACTGCTACGCACTTATTTTACAGTTACACACTTCTGGATATGAAAAATCAATAAATTAACGAAGCTAATCTTTCTCTAGATGTACAAAGTGAAACATTTGATCCTTATCACATTATCCGTATTCTTTGTAAGCTTTCTGTACTATATTACTCTGTTTTTTTCTGTTGCTAGACCCTCAATCATAATAACATTGACTTCATTGTTACAGAGTTCATCAGTCAGCTCCTCTGTGTTGCTCATTTAGACCTGTGGGATGTATCTTAATTTCAGTAACAGTGAGCTGCAGTGTGATTTTAGGAAATGCTTATATGGTCAAATGGCTTTGACGCACATACTTGACATGGGAGAGCTGTTTCTGGCAAGTGGCTTTGCCAATGGTCCGTACCATCTGACCATTACATTGGGCCTGATAACAATGAGATATAATGCTTTCTGGTGAGAATATGAAGGGGAAAAGGACCCACAGATGTCACTCACACTACTCAATGCTCTGCTGAATAATGCATGGCTGCTAGAGTACCGTGGAGATGCAGATTGTAGAAGAAAAAAGAGAAAGGCAGCACCTCTCTGAGAGGAACCCGGGGTTCTGGATGGCATCCTGCTAGGACTCGGCCAGATTTAGAGACACTTAAAACACATGTAATGGGCATTGTGAATTCTACCTTTATAAATTTAGACTGATTGTAATCGCCATCTAAAAGGAGAGTTCTTATGCATCTGACCCTTACTATTATATTTATAAGTGTCTGTTCGGTTAATTGGTACCATTGGGATGTGGAGAGCCTTATGCCATGCACACTCCCCTGCAGTGAAGGGCTCCATGAGCCCTGCTCCGAGTAGGTCCCCTTTGCTGGGAAGGAATGCAGGGCTGGGAGAAAGTTGTTTTCTGAGATGAATTGTAGTTGTTTCTAGCCAGAACCTGGCCTTATTTTCTGCCAGTAAAATAAAAGCAGCTGAATTAGTTTCTGGATATGAATCCATCTGGCACACTAAGAATCTTAGCTGTCTCAAGTCAACCATTCTTCTGAGCCCATTATGGAGATGCACCAGAGGAGAAGGTACAATAGATTGATAAATTGTATTCCCCCCCAAGTTAGTTCTTCGGGAGATAATATTAGCTAAAGTACTTTAGAGCAGCCCTGAGGCTCCTCGAAGCCATGAAACGTACACTGGTTCCAAGGTTTGGGAAGGAGGGAAGGCATAAGGATGAGTGAAAGGTATAAGGAGCATGGTTTGGGATCTGAGCCAAAGTTACAGCAGTTAGGGGAAGCCTTTCTGTTGACTTCAAAAGGTTTTGAATCAAGCCCTAAGGACGAAGGAACTGAAATCTGACTGGTTGAATTATAATACCAGAAGGATTTAGCTTCTCTTACAGGGTTAAATTTCATCCCTCCTTAGCTGTGAGACAGAAAGAAGTGTGTGAAATGCGCCAGCTGCCCCAAAGATGCCATTCTCCGAAAACTATCTTACCTATCTTCCTGTGATACTGTATATGATCATATATTCTTTTGTACACAGTGAAGTAGTTTCATGAAACAAGCTCTTGTCCAGTTTTCTGGATAAAAGAGCTGGGTACTCTATTCATAGGTGCGATTGGTTGAATGTAATCTCTTGTAAACATAGAAAAATAAACTTGAAATTCTGTTGAAAACTCGATAAAGAGGAGTTCAGTTTAGTGCCATTATGAAGAGTCAAAGTTATGTGGAGACGGTATTGATTTGTTTTTGTATAAACTAAAACCTACAGCTGCACATAAAAGCCAGTTTGACTTTCAGTGACCCCAGGGAATTGTCTCTTTCTCTGTAGAATAAAAGCCTGGAAGTCTCTTGCAATCATGTTGTCTCTTTTGTAGACTCTTGTAAGAGTTTGGTTATATTTCTTTACCTGCAAGCAAAAAAGGCAAAATCATGTTACGTGAATGTATACTAAAGAAATAGGTTATTCATAAAAATGTTTCTGTGTAAATATGAACAAAAGGATTTGTAGTATCTGGGGTTTCGTTACTTTTTTTTTTTTTCCTTCTCACTTAATTTTGTGTCTCTGGTTAGGAAGTTTCTTTTAATAGTGTTATAAGTAGTCTTTACATATGCAAGTCTGTACTCTGGGAGCGAAGGTACTTTTTTCTGAATGATCGTAAAGTTACTGTAGAGCTGTGATAAGGAAACAAAGATTTCTATGTGAAATACTACCAATAGTTGCATAAAAAGAAAGTTACGGATTTGTTTCAAACTATTGCAGTACACTAATGACCACGGAGATAGTTGTTTGTGAAACAGTATTTTTGCTTTAGGAGCTCAGATTATTTCTTTTTTTTTAAATAGGTTAATTTATTTTAACCTGAAAGAAGAGTTCCCTGTATATGGCATTCATGGATGTTTAAGTATGCAAGTTGGTCTTTTAACATTTTTTGAATGTACTGAATCGGTGTATTTTGAAAGAAGAAACACGTTAAACCAATCAGTTACATGAAACTGGGTTCTCTCTACTGGGTGCTAACAGGAGAAACCTCACATAACACTGGAGCACCAGTTTAGTTGTTTCTTGTGGTCTAACACACAACTTGGCATGTAGGGCATATGCCTTTGAGATGGACTTTTCATGAGGGTGAATGACATCTCTTTGTAATGTACTCCATGCAAAATCAGTAAAATAGCAGTCTTCAGTTTCATCAGTTATATACTTCCCAGGCAAAATCGTGTATTTGCACAGAGACACAAAACTAAAGAACAAAAAAAGTTTAACCACAAACATCTTGATAAGTATACAGACAAGCATTCTCCCGAGACTGCTGTGCTTAAACGTGGAAGAATCTTGAACGACTGAGCTGGTATGAAAGATGAAATTTAATCCTCTACCATTGTGTTTTCATTGTTAACATAGTAACAACAGTACTATTACTCGCTGCGCCTTTAAACTATGATCTCCATGTGCTTTGCAATTGTTGGTGTCATTCTCCTTACTCTTTTAATGTGGAAACTGCAGTGCTGTAAGTCCTGTCATTTACCTTGAGTAACATGAGCTGGTGGCAGAAGCAGGACTTGCTATTCATATCCTTCAGTTTTCTTTTTCTCTTGCTAGACTATATTGTCACTGACTGTAGCAGTGGAACAGTAAAAGATACTAATTTACAGTAATGCATAGTGGTTTATCTAGAAAACTGCAAGAAAACAGCCAGTAGAGTGTGCTGCTCTCTTATGATGAAACGGAAAAAAAAATTATACTAGTTGTTGGCTTGCTTAAAACCTCCTGATTATCTTTTTTTTATTATTATTATTCCTTAATGTAAAATTATTCTTGCAGGGTTAGAATTTATATCCCTTTACCATTGCCTTTTCTGGAGTGGCTGGCACAAAATCAGCAGGTAGAATGACTTTCAGTCATGTAGAAAACACTGTGAACCCCAAACCAGAAGTACAATACAGGAGAGCAATGGAGTCAGATTATCTTATTTTTCTTTCAGCCTTAAGTTCCTATTCTGAGAGTACCATTTGTGAAGGTCAAAAAAAGTGCTTACATTCCCCCTTTTCCAGATGACCGTAGCAAGTTATCCTCTGACCCTGTGTTATGATCTCAAAACATCTGTGAAACCCTGACAACTTCAGTATTTGGGGGAGGGATAGGGAGGGGGAACTGAGGTTGTACATCATCTTTCATCGCCTTTTGCTTCAGTTATACAGACTTTGCAGTATTTTCGTGCCATAGCTTGCATAAGAATATTTAAAGTAATTTAATGAATTGTTTCTGAAAGACTCTGTGACACTGCTATATTATCTTTTACAATGTTGTCATAAGGGTTTGGGGTTTGTTTGCTTTTTTACAAATAACTTATTAGAAGCAGCTTTTCTCCACGTGTCCGAACTTCTCGGTGCATGGCACTTTCCCATCAACTGGAAATGGAGGTGATGAGCATCCTTTGCAGCTGGTGGGTGCCACTCTTGGCTGGCTGATTAGCTGGCACAAGATGTATTGTGACAGCATGAGAAATGTCGTGCGTTGGCAAATGAACCCATGCCTTCTACCACGCATGCTGCTTTTGGGCTGGGAGTTCAAAAGAAAAAAAACATGAGTCATGCCTCAGAGTGGATGGGTTTTGCTGTTCACTATAATTTGAATAAGCCTCTATCTTTAATGTAAAGGCTAGGAGAAAACATTGGAATTGTTCTTAATCTTTATTTCTGGTAAAAATCAATAAACAACAAGACAGCCCTTATCTTCCTAGATTCCACAGTATCCACTTTACAATCTGGCTTGATCTCAGACTTTTGTGTAATGAGAGGGGATCTCTCCACATTATTATTTTGACTTTGTATCAAGAAATATTGTCTGTCATTAAAACAAGCCTGTGCCACTAATACAATCTTAATTATTTAACTAGAAACATGATTTTTTTCTGTATTCATTGGCACACACACACAAAAAACAGTCTATCAGAAGAAATTTTATTTTAATGCTAATGCATTAATATTTCTGGAAATGATAGGAAAAGTGGCCATAGTTTAAAAGATGGACTCAATAGGTAAAACTGTAGGTGTGTGTGAGATCAAAAGAGAACAGTACTCAAATGTAGACAGATCTTTGTGGCTTGTATAAACAAGCGCTCCTGTTGTTACTACCTCTGTTGGAGCTGCAGGCATCATCATGATCACAGAAAACACCATGGAAAAGGGCAGATTTAGCAAATGCCTGAGATGACTGAGGGAAGATCACAGCTTTCTTAATGAAATTTGTTAAACTTTCGCAACCATATATTTAGCAGGATAGGAGTGGACTGACTTAAGTCATAATGAGCCTTTAAGGACCTAAATGTATCAGTGGCAGAGGATATAGCAAAATCAGTGTAAGGGTCTGTACTGCCTAGTAGGGTGCCATCTCTATTAACGTATAGGGGAATTATTTCTGGTGTGTTTTCCTAAAAATACTCTTGCTATGGCACATGGGGCAGGGGCTGAGTTATAAAACACAGCGCTCTCCCTGACCTGTGCTC
Organism: Falco punctatus; assembly: GCF_963210335.1. Classification (NCBI taxonomy): domain Eukaryota; kingdom Metazoa; phylum Chordata; class Aves; order Falconiformes; family Falconidae; genus Falco; species Falco punctatus. The sequence continues at coordinate 77,811,917 of NC_137583.1, forward strand.
CCACTATCCATATTGCACACCATGGGACATATCTGGAACAGCTGTGTTACAGGGTTATGGGAGCTCAGGCTTCACCTTTTCCATGTTCTGCGTCGTACAGAAGCACATATTGCAACATGGGTCATGCATGGTCATGTGGATGCACAGGGAATTTGGGCAGACACAGGAACTCTTCTCCTACACTTATCTCCTGCCTACCCTTAGTAATATGTCATATAGACATACCATGATCAATTCCTTGCCAGAGACAGGGTTTACATGCCTCCGTTTTGACGTCGGTCTTGGTCTTAGTCTTTGTGATAGCACCTCCTTCAGATTTCTGGGCTAGAAAACGAGTCAAATTCTTTCTGCATCCCTTTAATACAACATGTTTTCCTTTGTCACCCATCCTAAAAAAACCCCGCAAAACAACCAAAAAACCCCGAACAAAAAAACCCTAGATGCATACATGCACATGTCACTTTTACTGTAATCTGTGAGAGGTACACAACTAACAAGACATTGGGTTTTCATACTGCTTTCATTTGGGGTACTATAATCTTTTGCAATATTACTGTATCTATGTATGACAAGAGTTCATTAGACTAGAACAAAGTGTACAGTGCTCAGGAGGCATAATCAACTGTGCTGACTTAAAATATTCAAGTTAATTAAAATTTTGACTGTGCAAAATAGACTAGATTGCTAAATTAATGTAGAATTAGTACTGTAAGAATCAGTCAGAGAGATCATCTCAAATCCTGGCATTTTCTGCAGGGAGGAAGAAAATGGAAAGAGTGTGCTTTGTGTGCTTGTCCTTTGCCTGCGTGCCTTTGTAATATAATTACTAGGTAAAAATGTAATAGCGTAAGGAAAAAAATGGCGTGTCTGAATTAAGTACAGCCTACTGCACACATGCATAGGAGCAGAGGCTTCTGTTAAACTCCTGGTGTCCCTGTGCAGCTTGTGAAGTAGATGCACAATTTTTATTTAGCAGCAAAGTCCAGTACTTGTGCAGTTACATGAAGGCAGATTCTGCAATAAATATCAGCATGCTATAGTTATTGCTGTGTTTCTTAAAAAGTTTGTGAGAACAAGTGGTGCTGCGGTACATGCTTCTAATAACACCCACTGTATTTTTTAACTTGGCACTTCAGCTTTCCCTTTCATATGGCTTGCTCTTGTTTAAAAGAACAATGTATATTTAGTTTGTTGCCAGAGCTATGCTTGGGTAATGCTGTCTGGGGTGAAAGACTTGAGTCTCCAGAGGATAATCTGAACATCAGCCTCATCATCCCTGATGCTGACACAACAGTCACCTATCTCAGATAGAGGAAATATGTCAGATGAAGTGCATGGCCCTTACGGCAGCTTTACAGTAAGCAATCTGGAGCACTCCAAAATCTGGAGAGAGAAGGGCCATGGCATGCATTTTTTACAGGGAAAAAGTGGTTGAATAGATTGTACGTTGAGGGCACTGATGTTCTAAGGTGGGTAAGGTGGAAACTCTGCCCTCTCCCCAGCAGGCCATTGCGTTGACATGGTCAAGGTACAACACACAAAAGAACATGTGGTTAATTGTGGGTGGCTTTTGGCATCAGTCCAGAAGAGCTCAAAACCTGTGTCTCTGTATGTGTTGCAAAACACTTCAACCCCTAAGCTCTGTGTGCTTTTGTAAACACCCCTCTTGTTGTATTTGTATTTGCACGCTCCCAGTGTACAGGTTTTGTCCATGTGAACCCCAGTGTTTGCATGCCTGAGGGACAGTGCATAAAAGCTGCACCCACAAAATTATGTGTATCTAAACCAGGCTATCTTGAGTCTTTGAGAATGACATTTGCTGTTACAGGGACGTATTTTATCCTCAGAAATAAGTGCAAAAGTTACGTGACTGCAGCGGGATTTAGGTTTTCTAATAGGATAACACCTTTTTTGACCCTTAGGAGACTACAGAATGAAACATTTTTGAGAAGTTTATCAAGCCTAGGTATAACCAGATCTGTGACAACTGTCTGAAAAGATTTACCTAGGTTTCCCAGCACAGACAATTTACATTTTAACTAGCATGTGGTTACTTTTTTTTCCCCCAGGTTTAATCATTAAACACTGAAAATCGTAATTTCATCAAATGCAATCAAAGAATTTTGTATAGTAGCAATTAAAAATATAAAACTAGCATTCAAGCTACATCAAATTAAACAGCTGCATTGGAGTATTTTTAGCAGTCATCCCAATCAAAATGCACAAAAGGCTTTTATTTTTTTTAAGGAATATCTGCCGGGTGTAGCTCTGGTTTCTGTAATTCAACAGCCTGACTAAATATATGCACATACTTTTAAAAATTCAGTTACTGAGAAGCAAGGAATAGTATTTTTTCTGTAAGTCAACTTGAGTGAAGAAGTTCATGGGGCTTGTGCTGACTGGGTTGCTTTTGCAGAAGGGGAGCTTCCAGCTGTAGCTGAAGTGTTTAAATAGGGAAACCAAGAGCTACTTCGTTGTTTCTTTACTTTTACTGTACTTCATGTGTGGCATTGGGTTTTCCATATTGTAAATGCCACACATGAAGCCAGAGGACTTTTTTTCCTCATCATTCCTAGCTCCTGCCACATTGTGGCAGTAGGTCTTTCTATTTATTTTACTTTTTTTTTTTACTGAAATGCCCAAGCTTTTGTGTGTAAGTCAGCCAACAGAGTCCTACATAATCAGCTATATAATTAACTAAGCGGTAGTTCTAAACTTCAAGTATTGACTTGCTCCACATCCCTACTCTGTTTGGAGACTGAATGAAGAAATTTGGAGGTATTTTAGAAGCCTGTGCAATTCTGAGTTGCCCATCTGTGGGAATTTCCCTGCATCCCCCTACTCCAGGAGATTTAAGAGACCTGAGTCTTGTTATGTGATGATACCTAGAAGTATAGAGAGGGTCACAAGTTTCGTTTCTGTCCTGACCTCCCTGGAATCTTTTGACCGAGTGTTTGAGTGCAGGATGGAGACAATACGCTCACAAAGGGACGAAGTGAGTCCAAGGCATGCAGAGAGAAAGAAATTTTGGAGTAGAAAGGAGAAGGGGCTGGGTGGGAAAGGGAGAGTAGCTCTATCAGTGTATGTGCTCATGAAGAAACCTCTGGCCTGCCTCCAACACAGCCATGGAGTTTGGTGTAGCTGTGAGGTGGGTTCACAGCTTCTCTGCAATGTAAGCAGAAACTTGATCACTCAAGTTACCTTGAAACTGCTGTTGACCAACAAAGACCGTTTGAGTCACAGTACATGAAATAGTCATAAACTGACATGGTTTCATATCCAGGTCTCCCCTCAGCTTCTCTGTATATTTTTTTTTTCTGAAAAATAATAAAATAAACAAACACCCTAGCCATCCATTGGGGGAAAGATCCTACTTCGTCTAATAAACACTTAAGGAACCTACATCCTGGGTTTTTTTGTGTTGCCAGTCATATGCTCAGAGACAGTATTCTTTTCCATTCTTCTTCTAGCTTCCTTCATCTTCCTCTGTTTCACCCTTTGCTCCATCTGACTTTTGGCCATTCCTGGTGTTTTACAGATCATGTCCTGTTAATCAAAGTTGTTCTCCCTCCTGTAGTGATTCAGCTGGTTGTTTACCATGAAATGTGTTAGCTTGAAGTTAATGAACTTCACTAAAGCTCTTTCCTGTTAGTCGCTGCCATGAAGCATTGACAATCAGTATCATAACAGTAAGTGCTAGTTTAGTGTGGATGACATCTTTAGGAGGGATGCAGCTGAGGAGGTGAAGGGAAGTGGCTATTTAGAGTGCAAGTCACCAATTAAATTACTCAGTGATAAAGTCACTGTCTTGTTCTTTAGTGATGTTCATGTCATGATGTTGTGTGGGGAGGTGGTGATGCGTCACTGCACTCTGGTGCTTTGTGATGTATCAGCGCTGGTGATATTTTGGGATAGTGCCAATATTCTGCAAGCTTTGCAGGCACGAGATGCTATAATGAACAAGAGAAATAATTACTAAATCACCCCTCCCCTGGGAGCTGGGACTGGAGCTTAGCTTTTATGTAAGTGCGTTTCCCAGAGTGACAGAGGCAGCCTCCTCGCTGCTACCAAAACCGCATTCTCTGGCTGCCTGCAGAACATGTTTTCATACATCTTTATGCCTGCTTCAGGAAGTGACATTATGTTTTTCACTGTGCTTTTGAAACCTTTCAGCCAATGCTATAAATAAATAAAATTAGTGTTGCGTCTTCTTGTGGGCTACTACTAGCAAGCTGAGAGCCCTCCAGACCTTGGCATAGCTGTTTTAATCTGTGGCCTCTGCCTAAAAATTTACTCTGACTTGAAAGGAAGGGATGAGATGCCATTGACAGTTCCCCTGAGAAGGTTCTGCAGAGGAAGTGTTTTCTCAAAAGGTGTTTGGAGGCAGTAGTGAATAGGTATTACACTAGGAAAAGAAAGATGTTCAAAATGAGGAGTAACCATCTGAAGAAGGGAGGGACTCGGGAGCCCCCAAATTCATCAAGTGACTTGCTCCATCAACACTGTCTGGCATGGTAAGCCTAGAAATGTTAGTGAGGCTGCTTTTAGACACCTAGCTAGGACAAAATGTCTGTGCACTGTCAGCCAGTCCTGGCCATAATGATGTACAATGTGTAATGTTCACCTCAATTCCCATGATTAAACATTCCTCTTGCCCAAAACCGCTGCTTCTGCATTTTGTAGACCCATGCTTTGGGGAACTGTAGCATGCACTGAAAGCCATTTTGCTGTTAACTGTTGGCATCAAAATACCATCCTGGAACACATGATTACAGTGGCATTAATTAAAAATACTTATCAGACTACCCTGTTGCCAGTGCCTGGAGAGGTTTCTAAGGGATTTCATCAGCAGAACTGTAAATTATTTGTCAATGAATGGTGAAAACATTGGGTTGTTTATACTTGAGGGATATGCTCTTAATAAGTGACTGCCAGCCTGCCACCCTCCTTAATTTTTTTTGCCCTCCTTCGGAAAGGTGTCTAAGGTGGGGATCCACTGTGGGAATTAAGATATCATGTTTATATTTCAAAAAGCAAGCCGAAACCCTTAGCTGAGAGAAACACACATTTAGAAATTACAACATTGGTATTGGCTATCTGGAGCTTTAGGAAGTGGCTGAGAGTTGGCAGTCAATTAAAACTGGGCTGGAGTTCAATATCACAGTTATGCTGCCTGTTTTTGTAGGATGTGTTTGAATCCCAGGCTATGCTGCAATATGGTTTTGATGTAGAAGTATGTAAAAAGGAAATGTAACCCTTAAGAAGCTGTCTGCATTTTCTGGTATAGACAGGTTGTTCTACATAACTCCAGTTCAGGACCATATTTGGGCTGGAAAGTTGCACCTCATGTACTGCGGTGCAGATTCTGATCCCATTTTTTTGTGGTGTAAACACAGGGTAAAGCTGTTAACTTTGCTCCTTTAAGCAAGGAGCTGTTACAAGAATATTGGAGCGTGACCAAGGTCTGTCTTTCTGTCTCTAGCACAATGCTGGCTTTGGAGTGAGTGCTGCACAGTGGCAGAAGTAAGAGATTGTGCTTCTGTTTCACAGGGAAAGATTTAATCGGTGTATTCTGGAAGTGAATGCGGATGCGTGGTTGTTTGGTCCCCAAACTTCCTGGCTGTGCTATGGAAGATCTAATGGATCATAGCAAATCTCTGTGCCCAGCATTTGTAAGCAGCTGGTTTATACAGCTGAATTTACAACAGCTTTTATGTAAAGACCCCGACTTTTTCTTTTTTTTCTTTCTTTCTTTTTTTTCTTAACTGTGGTTAGTGTGTTATCCTTCACTCACACAGAGTGGAACCCTAAAAGTAATTTGCCCTGTCTGCTCACAGCGAGTGAGATGCCCAGATCTATTAGCAGTATCGCATTCGGTGTTCACAGGAATATTGTTGCTTTTATCAGAGAAAGCAAATCAGATTCATAATCCAAAGACCTGGGTTTTGTTGGGTTGTGTGGGGTTTTGTTCTCTTTTTTTTTTTTTTTCTTTTTTTTTTTTTTTCTTTTTTTTTTTTTTTCTTTTTTTCCCAGTACGGTAATAAGAACACTTGGGAGCATTTGCAGCACTGTTGTGTATGCATGAAAAATACCACCTCCCGGCCCCATGAGTTGGAGAACAAGTTTCAAAAAGGAATATTTGCCCTAAGGGCCTTCCCCAAAGACACTGAAACTAATTAAAAGCCTCCCATTAACTTCAAGAAGTTTTGGATCTGATCCCTGGTGTTTTTGTTTTCAGAGAGCTGACTGTAACCACGGTTTTCAAGCCGTGGTGCAAGGCAGCTTAGCTCTGATGGCGTTCCCAGCAACCGATGCCCCTTGGAACAGGCCGCAAATGTGTAAAACAGATTTGCCTGTTTACAAAACCATTCTCAGATGAAACCATTTAAACTCACTTTAAAAAGAAAGGAAATAATTTTTCCTTTTTCTTTAAGGGTTAATTACACTGGCTAACTAGACTATGCAATAAGGAAAGGATCCAGGCATCTTCGGCCTAGGAGTGAAGTCATGCCCCTTACCAGTAGAGAAAAGAATGGTAATTGCCTGCTGTGAGTACGAACATATTTTGCTGGCTAGCAAAGAAATGGCATTGACAACTGGCAAACCCACTCTGCTGAGGAAAAAATGTATTTTTGAGGCAGGCACACAGCCAGCATTTTCATTTGGGAACTCTCATAAGTGGAATCAAAACTCTTGCGGAGGTAACATGAAACGATGCGTTAGAAGGTTGGTTTTTTTAATCCCACATTTAATTCTGTCAACATTTCATGCTGGAATAAGAAAAATATTCCTTAGGTTGGTTTTGGTCAATTCCCCTCATCTTTTCTTTCTTTTCCCCCTCTGTTCCTTTCTCCACCCCTCTCCTCAAGATTCCTTTCAGCAACATATCTGTTTAGAAAGCAGCGGTCCTTAGGAAAATGGTGATATGGTCTCTTTCTGAGATGTGCTGTGCGAGTAGCCCTGCATGTTTGCATCTGGGCCCTGATCCAGGGATGTGCTAAAGACCACGGATTCACACAGAACGGGTGGTCTGGTGGACAGGTGGCAGGTCTGGGGAACAGCAACCCATCCACGTCACCTCTAACGCACCCGTGTCTCCTGCAGCCCTTCCCACCTTCACGTAGCGATGGCAGTTTTGCAGTGAAATACAAATTATAAAAACACTGTGTGCTAGTGAAATTCACTGGGATGAAGGGGCAGATCCGAGGCCTCAGAGATGGGGCAAGTCTTACACAGTGCATCTAATAGTAGTAGGCACAGAAATTAACTGGTTCAGTGTATTTATGGGTAGAGTCCTAGGGTCGTGTCTGTAAATACATTTAGGCTTTATTTAGGTCTAAGATAAGGGGACTTCATTAATTGATTCTCTGCAAGCTCAAGGTGACCATACTGGGAGTTTTTTGATATTGAGGTCTTCCGAACATCTTCTCTGCAATGTAGATTTGCACCTAATCTTATTTAATGTAATTAAGAACTGAGCACTTCTGAAATATTAACCTTCTGCCTTTGTGCTTAAGGATTTATAAAGAGCTGGAATTTTTGGCTCATAAATCTGTATACAGGCACTTAAACAAATAGCCTGGTTACCCAAAGTGCTGAGCACTCAGCCTTTCTGGTTGATTTTCTAGGGTTTGGCCTAGGAAAGAGTTATAAAGCTGAGCTCCCATTCTTTCCTTCCCTCCCACAGCTTTTAGTGGTTTAAACTGTGTTCCTCTCTCTCTAGGGCTTCACTTTGCAGTTATGTCTGCTGCATTTCCTGTATATCACTTGCAAAGTGAATCGCTAAAATATGTTGCACGCAGAGTTTGAAATCACAGGTATCCTGCAACTGCTGGAACATGATGCCCTTTTTGTACCAAAAGCTTCATTTCAGCAAAATTCTTTGACAACCCCATTTTTAGCTAAACCCCTGCCACTCTTTTGCTGTGCCGGTCTCATCATGCTTTGATACATAGCTTGTAATTGGTGTGTGCTTTTGGTATTTATCTATTAGGAATTCGACTAAGGTCAGCTTCATACTTTGTATATTCTGGTGAACAGCTTTCAGTTAGCAATTCTTTCTTGCCATCGGACAGAATTTGATCCATTAAAGTGAAAGTTCCTCAAGACTATTTCTTTCGGTCATTTGCTTCCCCAATCATTACTCTTCCTTATAACTTGAATGCTGCAATAAATGCTCTGTTTAAGATTTACCTTAGGAAGTCCATTAGGTTCAGTCTTCTGATCTTTGTCGATGCTGTTTGGTGTGGTTCTTTATAATAAAGAACCTTAACTTAGGGGAAATACAATAAGTATCTGATGCTGTAAATTACTTACAGAGCGTCTTCCCCCCCCCCCCCCCCCCCCCGTGTTTTTAAAAGACTTTATAAATGAGCAAACATATTGCTATAAAATTATTTTTTTTCAGGCTTTCCTATTTGTTATAGAACAAGTAGCATAACGAAGTACAAATGTGCAACAGAAAGTTGCGCAAGAGTGGAAGAGCTTTTGGAACAGGAGCTACAGAAGGCATTAACGTGGCCTTATTTATGGGTGAACTTTAAAAAAACTATTTGGAGGCAGGAAATAAATGTTTTCTTTTCTCTAGAAATGATTTGCTGTTGTGTTAGTTTTCTGTCCTGGCAATTTTGTGATGGCACTGCAGTGGCAAAACAAAGAACAAAATAAAAATTCCTGAAATTCTTACAAGAGTAAAAAAATCTCAGATGATTGTTAGTGCCAGGATGAAAAAAAAAAAAAAAGATATTTCAATAGTCTGTCTGGATTTCCTCTAAACAAAGATGAAGGTAATTTTGGAGAGAATTCTGCTTAGAATGAATCGAGATTTTTTTGCCCTGCATTGTTGTATAGTACTGCCAAAAAAAAATGTAATTGATGGAGGTAAATCCTACAGATAAAATATATTTTTCGTTAACTCTGGGAGATATTTTTTGTCTTTTTACAAAAGCATGTATAATAACTTTAATGGGATTGAGAAGTGAGGGGCAGACAGAAGTCCTCTATACAGTCAGTGATACAGTGCACCTGCCTACCATTTTATTTGGCCTGGGTATAAATAGAGGGCTTGGACCAGGTTGCCATTAATCTCTCATCTTCCATTATTATTCAGTAACTTAATCCACAAAATACTTTAAGTGGTATATTATGACCCTTTGATTTCTAAATTATTTTCCTCACAGATCTTTTTCTCTGTGTGTGTTTATTGCATTCCTGTGCACATGGAAAGTCTGGGTCTGCTAGCAATGCCAGAGCAAAGTTTTCCGAACAGAAAACAGTTCACCCTCACTTTTGAATTGTAAAGTACTTCTAAAGGGAGGCTGGACGTTTTTAAACATCAGAGGAGAGCTGAGCGTGAACAGACTTTGCAGGGCTGAGTCTTTCAGAGGCAGGGCTGGCTTTGTGCCTGAACTTGCACTCACTGAAACTGTGAGAGGTGTGAAATAGAGCCGTGCTTGTGGTGTGTAAAACAGGCCTCTGAACGGAAGTGAAATGTAGGAGAAGGCTCTAGATGTGTTTCATTATTGTAGGCTCTGGAATAATTACAGAAGTAAAAGAACAGCCCTTTCCACTCTCCTCCTACAAGATATAGAAACAGCAACCCCAGTGAGAGGATGTTAGTCTAAGGCTATCAAAAAGGGTGAGACAGAGACCTCAGCTACAGATACTGTGAGGGAAGTTGTTTGTTCAGAAGTGCATTTAGCATGTTATTAGTAAGTGCTGGGAATAGGAATGTTTAAATAAAAAGTCCCAGAGATTCATCTCCTGTCCAAAATTCAAACAATTTCTATTTTTGAAGACCCAGTGAACGTCACTTTTAGTCAGGTTTCATGGAATCACAGAATGGTTGAGGCTGGAAGGGACCCCTGGAGGTCATCTTCTCATCATTTTCCTCTATTACCTTTTGCGCTTGAGCAAACCCATGAAACAAAAATGTGAGCAAGCTGCAAAATACTGTCTCTGACCTGAATGAAACCTGAATGATGTGGAGATTTGAGAGCAAAAAGATTTTCTTGTGAAATTTCCAGTGTACTGGAAATTTTTATTTTTTTCTGAAGAAAAATAATAGATGTAGGAATGAAGTCCTCTAAGCTCTGGAGAAACACCTGAACTCTGGGATAGTCATTGAAACAGGACTTAAAAAAATAAAAGAGTGTTGAAATGCAATGAATGTTAATGAAAGAGGCAAGACTGACATCTGTGGAGATTAAACATCACTGCTTAAGCATGGGGATGTTCGCAGCACGGGTTCATTCAGAGCTGGGCTGAGGCAGTGCTCTTCCTGAAGTGAACTGTGTGCCCTATGTCCACAACCCTTTAATTCTTCTTTTCTGCTGAAGGATCACTCAAAAAAAGTCTTGATATTCTCTGGTTAGGGTGTTAGAAATGTCTAGCTGGTTAATTTTACCACTTACATCAATGGAAATTGTGATTTTGTTATCAATTTCTATTACCTTTACTCATGTCTTTTCCAAAATAGATAATCGAGTATTACTTTGCTGTCATTCCTCCCAGAAGTCAACTGGTTCAACACATGTGATGACTGGGTAGTTTCACATCTCAGCCTGACCTCCTGTGATCTACACCCATGGCTGCTTCTCACATGTATGGGTGGCTCTCAGAGCCACCTACCCCAAAAATCGCAGTTCCTACCACCCAAAGCACTTCACAGAAACACCGTAACTTTTGTAAAGAAAGCTTGCTTCCAAAGATAAAAAGCTAATTCAAGATCTTTTCCTTTTTCTGAGACAACCAACCCATGTGTCAGCTACTGGAAACACCTGTCCCTAAGGCTTGGAGAGAGAGAGAGACTCAGCTCTTCACCCCATTTCATTGCGTTCCTCTACTGGAAAGAAATTACGGACTACTTTAATAATTGCTTTATTTTGTTTGTTTGTTTTTAGTTATTAGGAAAAAACAGAAACATTCTAAACTAAGTTCAAAGGGAACTTGGTCATCTCTATTTCCCTATCCAGGAGAAAAGGGGTAAAATCTGTTTTGAGTTTAGCTATCAATCTAGAAGTAAATTGAATTAAATAGGAAAATGTTTGAAAGTCGAGTTGTATTTCATTCCAACTGCACTGCTGATTTAAATGGGGTGGTGGAAGGGGGAAAGGGCTTAAATATTCAGCATTTTTATGATTAAGTATCCCTTGTGCCCCCACCACACCTCCTCTGAAAACAAAACACAAAGCATGTTTGGAACAGCTCATTACTGCTACACTTCAAGGCCCCAAATGCCTGTTCTATTAAAGCATAGCCCAAAGCAAGGTGAAGTGCTGGGCTGCACCAGTGCATGTTAGCACTGTCTGTTTGAATGTGCATGTGTATGCTTGCACATGCACATTAGACCTTGTACAAACTTATCACAAAAGCCAGAGCCCGTGCTTTGTATGTATTACAGTGGATTTCCAAGACAAATGAAGGAAAAGAAAAAAAATGTTTCCTTAATGAAAAAGCTTGCTACTGGAAGAAAATGCCATTTGAAAGACCAGTGGTCAGAAGGAGAGTAATACTATTTAGAGTTTTCCAAGGGCAGCGAAAGAAAGCAAGCCTTTAATTCTGAATTTGATGAGCAGGACAGCAAGGGAAGTCTATCTCTGGTACCTATTTCATGTAAGGATTTTGTACTCTACAAGCAGTCTGTGTCACTAATTTGTATAGAATATTCTTTGGTCCTTACAGTGTGAAGCAGGCTCAGCAGCGTGACTGATAATACCAGTAGAAATGAGGAAAATTACATGCGTAGAGTTGAAGGCTGCTATTCACCAACATGTAACAAGAGGAAATGGTATGGATAAGCATGTTCATATTCAGCATATCCAGGAAGTCTGACATTAAAAGCAAAGCTGCCATCATCCTAGTGTGGTCTTCAGGCAATGCTACTGGTTCAAAACCCAGCAGATCTTACTCACATTCCTGGTGCTAAAGACTTCGATTCAGTCATTTACACAGCCTTTTGTGTAAGGTATCAGATCAAAATACAGAGCTCTGGTTTCAGATGTCTTTCTGTTGTCATGAAGGTTGACAGTTTGAGCCTCTGCTCAAAGCTAAATGCCTTGATGGTCCATGTTTCCTGACCATTGACTTGCAGTCTGGCACAACTGTGAGCCAGCTGTGATCTCCAGGTGGAGAAACTCAGTTGGGTGGGAACCCAGCAAGACACTGATCTAAGTTCAGCTCTCACCTCCACAAGCAGGATCGATATAACTGGTTGAAGCCACATGGCACAGGGAACGTGAGCAGACATCCAGATGTGGCTAAATAGGAAAGGGTCAACACGTTGTGAACTGGGGGTTTATGAAGTGGGAAATGATGAACAGAGAGGACAGACAAAGCATTAGGCAAAACACTGAGGCATCGACTGACTTGTATCAAGGTCCAGGCAGAAGGTACACAGCAGGGCTGTGAGTACTGCTGCAGCAAACACTACAGGAAGAAGCTGGTGTGGTAGTAATATTTATGTGCTGTTGATGAAGCATATCTCCATAATATTTGTAAGGAACTCTGGAGCATGCTGTCTGCTAGATTAACCTGCACTGATTTTGCATCCGTTTATATGGGAAGGCATGTATTTTTAACATTAATACTGCTGCATGTTTAAATGAGACATGCTTTACAATGTAATTAAGAAACCCTTCTTTTCGCACAATTGTCAGCTCGCACTTTTCCCACTTTGCTAATGCCTTCAATGCACAAAAGCCATGAAGAAAATCTTTCCGTGACATGATGGCATTACCAGCTCTTTTCAAGTGGGAGGACTGTACTCCTACACAGCAGATTTTCCCTGTGTTGTGGTATTCATGCAGCAAAGATCTGTACTTCTGAAGGGTTTCTTGTTTAAGCTCTTTCATGCTTCTTGCCTTGGAGACTTCTTTTAGACTTGTAGCCAAGAGGTCGTCAGGAAGTGCTCTGTGCTGCAGCTTCTTTTTCTGTATATGTTTCTATGTGGTTCTCCACAGATCCATGGAACACATTCCCTTCCATCTCTCTCCCTTTCAGAGCAGTTTATGTTTCATTATTTGCAGATGGAAAAATGACAACTTGACAAACAGGGGAGGATCTTTTTATTTAAATTGTCATCTTCTTTTAGACTCCCATGTAATGTAATGGGGTAATACTGAGAATGCAAAAACTGATTGGATTTTATTTGCCTAGTGCGTGAAAAATGAACTTCCATGCACATTTCCATTTGAGGTTATTTTTAGCTGTCATTCTGCTGATGGAATTTGCTCATCTTCGTGACTTTCTGATTTGGCCAAACTACTGATGCATTTACTGATGCCTTTCTGCCTTTGATTTTAGGGGGCTGAGTTTAGCTTTATAAAGTCTGTATTTTCATCTCTTTTGTACGTCTTTTTTCATTGCTAAGCACACAGAGTAACAACCAGGGATAAATTAAATCTTGAAAAAGCCACTAGGAATTCAGCAGCCTGAATCATCCCATCTAACCCAAGACACACAAGCTCCATTCCCCAGTTCTGTTTATTCTTTCCCTACCGTGATTTACAGCCAAAAAGCACTAGCTGTGCTCACTCCTTATACCCCAATCACAAAACCAGGAAAGACTTTCTTAAGCTGAGCAGCACTGTTAAGCCCTTGTCTTACAGTTTTAGATGCGTTTAACTGTGAGGACAAAGTTAATCAAGTTTCACAAAGACCTGTGTGTGATCTCGGTCATGTTAGTAGGAGCTCTGAAAAGTGGTGGAGCTTGAGGGCAACATGCTGCCTGCTGTTTGTGCCAAGCTTCTCTTGCACTTCTTTCCCTGCTATTAGATTTCAGTGCTGTAGGAGAAAGCACTGAAAGCATGAGGCCTTCAGCCAGAATTGATTCAAAATCTTTCAGCAGGAAAAACAAATGGGGCGTAAGGATCGGACAGGCTCCAATTAGAGGAGCTGAAGATGGGCACCAGCTGGCACTGGTGCCATCACTCCATCTGTCTTCTCTGTCTTCCATCCTTACTGGGCTGCCCACATGAGAGGGCAGTGCTTCCACTTTCCTCCCCGTCAGTGCAGGGCCACTGACTGGAGTGCTTTCCTACCCAGCTAGTTGATATTTTTGTGCCTAAAGCCAGCCTATTCTGTAATGGTTATAAAGAGCAGCAAGGCTATAGGTGCATCACAGCACTGGGGTTGGCAGACCCAAGCTCAGGGGATATTAATTGAAGAGGACATCCCTCTGCCTCTCTGCACTGCTGGCCCTTGAGCACGGTGGATGGTCTGACCACTGCATTCACTATTGCATTTTGCATTTGTGTCCACAGTAAGAGAGGTCTCTTCCAGCATCCCAGTTTTCTAGCGTAGCAACAGAGCTTTGAAGTGAATTGTGTTCATGAAAGCAAGTGGTTACTTCATAGCAGCGTATACTGTTCTGAGCCTGTACTAAGAGCCAGAAGAAGCCCCCTAAACTTTCTGTATCCTATGTTACTGGAATAGGTGTTTTTACAGAAACTGATGTCATGGGAGCAAGACAAAATGCTTCTTTTTTGTCTGTGTTTTGCTCTGAATCACGGTTGTTACTGCAGTATAACAGAGTTCTGCTGTTATCTTCTACCTTCTCCCCCCAAAAATCAACCCATAAAAAACCTGTTTGGATTTTAGCCACCTGGTTGTAGTTAGTTTCTTATTTTAAAATAGCTTTCAAAATAGATCAGACATTACACCATTAAAAACAGTTTTCCCTGTAGGTATTGAATATCAGACAGGGCTTGTAGTAATAACTGATAGGTATCTAGAATAATCTTCAGTATGGACTGAGACTACAAAGATCTGTCAATCACTGCATTTAGCTTTAAACACAGATGATTTGAATTCATGTTAGCAGCATGAGGAAGTCAAAAAGATGGAATGGTGCTGTCAGAGAAAAGATGATAGGATTACCTCTGCTGTTAGCCTTTCCTGCTACTTGTTTGAGATACTAAATCAAGGTGAAGTTTATGAAAAAGGCTACAATAGGGGTTTCTAACTCGTCATTCCTGCTGGGATTTTCCTATTATAAATCTGCTGTCAGAAATAAGTGCTTTACTTGTGGCTTAATTTTATGCAGGCACAAACACCTTGGTTCAACACATTTTGCCAGAGACAATCTTGACTGTCTTAGTGCAACAAAGTCCTCATTAACAGGGACCTGTGAAAAAGAAAAATGCACACATGCTCTTTTGTCGTTGGTCATTCATGAGCAGTCCGATGAAAACTGAAATAAAACATAAATCCCGAGGTGGTGTGGAGGCGATGTGGAGACATGAGTGTTTGAATCACACAGCTTATGTGAATTATCCATCTTGAACATTACACTCCACCTTTTGAATGAAGTTTCATTAATGTGATGGAAAGCTCACAGTTTCTATTTGTTCTCCTGTGGCTGCTGAATTTAGCACTACCCCCAGTGCTCACCCCCAGAGCAAAGACCTCTGTTGTGGTGATTTTTCCTCTTTTATAGTTATATCCTATATAAATCCTAAATTTTCCTCTTTTATAGTTATATCCAACTGTATAACAGTACAGGCGACTAAGACAATGGTTTTCTCCGAGAAGCTCAGCCTTGCTTGGGCAGTTCTTTCTCCATACGAGGGCCATCAAGACAGATTGGTAGTACTTTGCTAGCTTCATAATGCATTTGTCCCATTCATTTGGAGTTCTGCGTGCAAAAAAAAATAAATAAATGTCAGGATCAGGCCTCAAAAGCGATAAATGTCCATTAGCATATTTCCTCTGAATATTGCCCCGTCTGGTGTGCTTGGCTGTGTTTCAAATGTGTACCAAGTAGATTTGCCACCAGTGTCTGTTACCTCGTTCTCAGGACATGAATGTGAAATTTGCCTTCAGGCACTTGGTACTGGCAGCATGACTTTACGTTTACACCATCTAAAATAAATTATTAACCCGAGGTTGTAGGAGAGGGAATCACAGATCACAGGAAGAACAGAGAGATCTTGTTTGCTGTGATAAAAGACATCTTTACCCCCAGTCCGGTGCATGCTTCTGTGTTGCTTTACTATCAGATTTTAAAAACCCCACTCAACTAAGACTGCATCCCTTAGGCAGTGACAGCATTGAAGTTAGGCTCAGAAGGAGTCTCTTTTTCATGCAGTGCTGTGAAATTTCAAATTTCAAAATATAATTTTGTTCCAGGTTGAAAGAAGACTCCAATGTACTGAAACACCACCTTAAGTAAAATCTTGCCTTATTTTCCAGTCTGGTCACTCAACACATTATGTTTTAACAAAACCAAAATCTTTTCATTTTGATGTACATCACCTCGTATTTTAGAATAGTCCAGAAGTAAAAATAAAAAAAGTACTTTTAATGAAAAGCCTCAAAAAATCCATTCAGAAAACATGAAAACAAGCCGTTCTGATGTTGTCAGAGCTGTATCTTCATCTTGCTTTTTTTAATCTCTCCAGCTTCCAACAAAGAAAGTGGCACTGTTTTGCAAAAGACTGATTTTACAGAGCTGCACCATTTTGACAGAGTATGGCTGCAGTGTTGCTGGCTTTTGTGATCGGCTGTAGATGGAATAGTCAACTGATGAAATATAATGTGCTTTGAATTATCTCAGCAAAACGCTTTGCTTGCGGTAAATTCATTGGCATGTATGCACATTGTGTTTCCTCAGATCAGGATGACAACCTCATTGCTGGCTGCTTGTGGCATCCCAAGTTAACACATGTAAACTTCGCAGCTGTGAGCCATGTTACAACCGAAAGGATGCAGAGGTTGAAGCCAGCAACTTCTTTCTTTTGTTTTCCTCTAAAAAAAGTCTATGCAAAGATGCTTCTTCAAGTGAAGGACTGTGAGGTAGCATAACCCAGCTTATTTTATCTCTGGTTTCATGTGGTTCTCTTGATTTAACACTTCTGTCTGTAGCTGAGAGCTCCCAACCGCTGGCTGAGGAGAGGGTCTTTACAGTGTTTCAGCAGAAAAGGGAGGATTTTGATTTACAGGCAGACTGTTGTACAGCACTTCAAAGCATCCATTTTCCAAAGTGTGACAGATATAACGTAGCCACAGAAATGATTTTCCTGATGAGTCTGAACTGTGAAGTGGGAAAAGGGAAGCATATTCTGCGAGCAGTTGCGGTGCAGTTTAATCTTTCCAAGTACCCCCGACTGCAGATGCCATCTGCCTGTTTAGACATCTGAAGCTACTGAAGTCTGTTGAGCTTAAGCACAGAGAAACACACCTGATCCTCTGAGCTGCTGCAGATAAGATGGGTTTTAACCATAGCAGTTGGGATCCTGGGGGGCAGGGGCTGGTTTTTGTGGTTTGTTTTTTTTTTAATTAGTGTCTTACAACCCAAGTTCTCAGAAAAACCTTGAAGTGTTCATCTGAGAATCCAAATCAGAGGGCATTTCTGTGTCAGACAGGTACCTACAAGTGGGCATGGCTCTCGGCGTGCACGAACCCCTAAATTCCAAGTAGGGGATTTTTGATACCTGCTTCAGGAAGACTGATGCCAGGGAGGCTGGAGAGGGGCCAGGAGGAAGGAAGAGGCCTTCCTGAGGGGGTGGGAGATTTTGGAGCGTGACCCTGAGCAGAACCAGGGTGGGAGTAGAGGCAAGGGGCAGCCAGGGCAGGCAGTGGGCTGCAGAGGCTGCAGAGGCAAGGGAGGTGAAGGCAAGGGTCGGGTACGAGGGTGTGCAGGCAGGGAGGCTCCTAGCAGTGGGGACGGCAGCACCAAGAGCTGGGTGCTCTCCAGACAGGTTGCAACAAGCAGCTGGGGGAAACCAGCTGTGTTTTTTAACAGCTGGTTTGACATAATGAAGGCTGAGCGGCTTCCAAAGCAGCCCCAATCACATGCCCCAGGGGAAGCAGTGACTGAAGCATTAGCCTAGGAATCAGGAGACCAGGATTTTATTACATCATCTGCAGCTATGTCGGGCAGGACTTTGAGCAAACAGCTTGCACCTTGGTTTCCCCACCACCAAAAAGTGTTGCTCACCTTGACACCCCTGAAATGGAGACGTTAGAAGCAGAAGCCTCTCCTCTCCCAGTGCAGTAGGATGAAAACAGTGAAATTAAAATATGGCAAGTTCAAAACTGTCAGAGGGAATTCCTTTTTCACATATGCTGATGCAAATCAGGAGTAACACCAGTGACTAAGGTAAAGTGGCGTCAGTGGGAAACAGTTAAGTGGGGTCTGTTCGGTGCCTATATAAGTAATAAACACACACTCATCGAGTCCTGACCTAGCTATTCTTCTGTAGTTTAATTTTTTAATAAAACAATTTTTTGCCTGCCTTTTTTAAGACAAATGTTGCCATGAACCTTTGCTCATGTAAAATGCATTTCCCATATGACTAATGGTTATTTTTAAAGTGCTGAGCGAAGTGTATGTATGCATGTGTGTGTCAGGGAGACAATGAAGGAGTCTTTGTGTATTTGCTGTGGTAATTGTTTATGAATATAGTTGTTTTTTCCAATTATCCTTTCAGCAGCAGTCTTGTCTCCATTTCTTTCTGTTGAGGTTTCTGTATAAATGTAGAGATTTATGCTCTCATATATTTCAGTTGTGAAAGTATATGCTACATCTTAAGCACTGATTTATATTCCTAAAGTGCCATAGAACAGAGAGAAAGAATTTGTGGAAAAGATGGAGTTAAAAGTTAAATCATGGTCATGCAAACAACTGTGTGGCCATACAGCTAATTTCAGGGCCTTGGAGTGAAATGTTATTTCATGTCCAAAAAATAAAGGATAAACTCTAAAAGGCCAGAACTCATGCTAACGCCTGCAGGAGAAGTTAAGCCCAGAGTCAAGGCTGGAGAATTTGAGCTAAAGCATATTAGTGTGGCTTCATGGACGGAGACACAGTATGAAAGTAGAGAATTAATTTCTTCCACAATAGCAAGATTTTGTAATCTTGCTCAGCAAAAGCATGGTAGAAAATAGGAGAGGTGGCCTGTGGAGTATAAAGTCTTTTTCACTTGGAATAAATGAGTCTACAGGTGAAGGTCTAGCCCCTACATGTATGTCAGCAGTAAAAATCCCACAGAATTTACTTGGTCTATATTTTACTTAAGGTTTTAAGTACCTAGTGCCCAGCTGAAGCAACTGTCTTCAGTGACTGACCTGCAAATCAGGCACTGTGTAAAGGCTAGATACATCATCTGTGTGCGTGTGTGTTTAATATGAAAGCAGCTTTTGTTTTACAATTGCTGCTAGTGCCATAGGTTGTGGGGACTGGTTTTCATTAACATACTTGGGCTTTTGTGATTTAACACTATTACATGATCTGAGTGTTTGACAATTACTTGAGCAGGCCCAATCCACAAAGTCTGCCACGTGTCTCAGTGCCCTTTCCCAGAGCAGGAGTCATTTCATGCTGCTGGCATGATGTGATTTCTTCCAGCAGCACAGCAGGAAGAACTCCTTGCAGGTTTCAGAGGCTGTGAAAACCTGCATGGTTATCCACCCCTTTCTCATTCACAGAAACAAAGGGCCTCCGTCGCTTTCTTCCTCGAGGATAACACTGCCACAGTTATACTGTAGGAGGATATTTTAAATTTATGCTATTTGGTTTCAGAACTAGAGGTCTGTAAATGCTGCTGTAAGGCTTCTGTTGTTTAACTATTATTTCATGTTGGCATTTTTATTTGAAGGCCCAGCCGTGGCCAAGAAAAGGAAACTTCTGTATTTTTCTTTTTGTGTTACATCTTCCAACTGGAACATTTTCAAGCACAATAGAATTGAACATGAGGAGCTTTGGGGAGGGAGGAAGAGGAGAAAATGAAATCAGCTAGAAGAGATGATAACTCCAGTGGGGTACTCTACAGTTTAGTTCTCTGGGAACCGAAAAATGCGTTCAACCAGTGTGATGTTGCAACAGTCCAAAAGAGGAGAAAAAAGCCCATGTCTGGTCTAGACCGACCAGAAACTAAAAACAAGGGACACTTTGAATTCTGAGACTCTCACCACAACTGAAAACTGCACTCAGGCCAAGTAACTGGAAAATCAGTTTCTTGGGTTAGAAAAATGCTTCCCTGAAGAACGAGAGGCAGGTTTCCATTTTAATTGGTAAAGAAATTATTATATTCTGAAGCATTTATTCTAATACTTGAACCAGTGCAAAGGTTTGCTATCAGGACTCTGAAGATATTTGGACAGTTTCATATAGAGCTTAGTGAAACGCTACAGTAAACCAATTTTTTCTGCGACATTTTCTTGCCATTTGGCTGTGGTAGTCTATCATTTGTCACAAAATGGAAGAATAAGATCTGTCTTCATAATTTCCAAAAAGAAGTCTGACTGCAAGCGCAAGTCAGGGGAAGGCATAGGGACTAGAGCTGAGTGGTGAAACCTTAGATCAGGAGATGGTTATGAGAAATCATATACCAGGAGACCTGAGAATCCCCCGACCAGGAGTAATTGAATGTGGTAATTGTTAGCTTAGGTAAGGAGCGCTTTAAAAAGAAATGTTGAATAAAGATTACTTATGGGGTGCTTGTTTTAAGAGGGAAGTGTAGTAAATTTCAGGACAAGTTTTTAAGTGGCAATAGTACAGGCACAGCCTATGCTGTAGGCAAAATAAATTTTCTGAACTAAATGATTCCTCTCAGTCAGCTAGTACAGTGTGTATTTTTAGGGTGAAATATGTATTTCTTTCATTGAACTGATAAGAACAGCTGAAGCCTGAAAGCAGGACTCTGGTGACCTGGTTGTAATGCCTGGCAATGCCACCTGCTCCTCACGGGATGAGGGGTGAAGCTTTGCAGAACAAGGGGTGGCATCAGAAAACCCTTCTTGGATGTGGCAGAGATGTGTGAGTAGTACTTCATTTTGCAAGAAACAAGAAAACTTAGGGTTTTTTCTCTTATTCCTGCACTTTTAAAACTGGTGTATTGTTACTGTTCTACTCGGTGTGGAAGATGTTAGGCTAGATATGTTAATTCCAGGGAAAAGTGCCCTGCACTCCTCTGGATTAAAGTGATATATGTGTCAAGCATTATATATTTTATGATTGAATTTTAAAACAATATTTTCTTCAAAAAGATTCAGTCAATATACATGACTCTGGTAAAAGTAATATGACTCACACAGCCTGTATTTTATCGATATGTCAAGCCTGTCTTTTACAAAAGAGCACCACAGCACTTTAAGATAACAAAAAATCAAGTGGGTTTGAAGATGCTAGGCAGCGTGTTCTTGTAGTGCTGTGATTTATTCTTGCTCTTGCAGAACTGCAGTCAAAGAATATACAGGCAGACTTTTCTTTAGATGATTAAAAAACGTATAGGTAGAATGTGAAGAAAGAATGTTACATGCTTCTATTCAAGCTTTTTAGGTGCTGTGGCCATAGGATAGCTCCAGACATTAATTCATCTAATTTTACCCTTTATTTTCCTGGTGTTCTCTTTTCATCTGATGGACATAGAAGGCATGACTTTCTGTACTAGTTCATAAGGACAAGGATGTGTTGGGACTGCTGTGTAAGGGATGAGGAACTCTAGAAGGATGACCTGGAACTTTTTAATGTTCCTGCAATGCATATTTGAGTATCTTTCTGGGTAAGGGGCAGAGATACCTTGCATGCAAATGATTCTTGCATGCAAATATGCTTGCAAGCTCAGGCTCACGTGAAATTCTCATCTGAAATGTGTTGCTTGTTGTATGGAGCTTAGGCCAAGATCTGTTCACCTCTGTTTTTTTCCAGTGTTCAGCACTGAGTAGCCTTCCCTGCTTTGGCTAACTGAAATACATTTTAGGAAGCAGCTGCCTATTGCCAAGAAGAGCCAGCATGCAAGAATATTTCCATCTGGGATGACTAACATGTGCCCAATGTACGTCCAGTCTCACATCCCACTCGGCAAACAAAATCCACTGATGAATTAATTCTCTTCTTGCTTCAAAGACCAGTCAAAAGATGAAAGTGAAAAACTGGACATATTTCAAAAAATTACATTATATAAAAAATAGGTCATTCAGCCAGTTTGCAAATCACAGATTTTCAAAAATGTGAAATGTCAAGCAGTCCAGTTTGAAAAAGTGTATGTTCCCTTGCTTGTTGCATATTTTGCTAGTGATGAAAAGAACGTATTCAGAAAGGAAAGACAGTGTTTTAACTCCTTCTCAGGATAATGCCAACAGTATTCAACTTGTTTGACCCAGGCCTATGTCAATATAGACACGATGCGTTTGTCCGTGCTTAGTTTGTAATTCTTTCATAACAGAAAGAGCAAAATTAATTTGAACAGTCGTAAATATAAGAGATACAACAGTTTCTGGTATTTCACAGTTGCAAATACTCAAGTCTGCTTCTTGTGAAGACACTTGGTTTTATTGAATGTGTTATAAGCATGGCTGATCCTTCTCATGCACTGAAGGGATGTCGATGCTGAAATAAAACTCCATACAAAAGTCCACTGGTTTCTCATATATCAGTGGGTCAGGCAATAAAATATATAACTGTGATGCTAATTAAATTGCTATTTTAAAGATATGTCTTTAATAAATGGATTGTTTGTACCTACCCAGAATTAAAAACAGGGCTGTCAGTCTACTTCAGTACAGCTGTAAATACTAAAAACAATACACAGAAGCTGCAACTTCTTAGCTAGTCTCAGAGGTGCTGGTCTGGGGAGGTGTAAATCCTCCACCCAAGAAGAATGCACAAAATGCAGCTGGCTGCTTAACTGGTGGTACATATATTAGCAGAGCAGAGGCCTATAATTACATAAATCCTTAAAAAAATTAGCTATTTAGTAAACTTTTTGAGCAGTACCAGTGCTAACTGCCTAAGACTCAGGCAATCCAAAACTCAGACAACCAACAAAGAAAATGTTGACCCAAGAAAAACAGTATTAGTCTCAAGAATTAAATCCTAAACTGATGTCATGTGCAATCCTCTCTGATGTGAGTATTCTATTCTAGTTCACCCTGAATGTGCCTGGTATGTTTTTATATGTTGTAAAAACAAATGCAGTGATTTAACACCCTGGAAAGTCCAAGTAGGTAATAAATAGTCCCGTTCTGTAGAAACGCAGGGTCTGACTTTCAGAGATCATCTGTGCTCTCTGTGAACATTTGATCCAATTAGCACATCTCGGCATGTCTTCTGCAGGTGCCAGGGAGTGAGCCACGTGTTTACAGGGCTTGCCTCTCAATTTATTGTGATCGCAAATGGTGATCCATCCTTGTGGAGGCAAAGGTGAAGACCAGGCATAGAGCAGGCTCACTGGAGCTAGTAGTTGGGCAACATTTGAAAATCGGTAGTTTACATGCAAATTAAATAAAACCAGCTTTGTAGGGAGAGGTAATACTTTTTTATTAGAGCAACTTCAATAGTTGGAAAAAACAGGGAAGCTTTTAGACAGACAAGACCACTTCTGGTCTGGAACAGAAGCAGGAGTGTTCAAGCTAAGACCAAGCTGAGAACAATTGCTCTGCTGTTACTTCATCATGTTAAACAAAACACTGTTAGGATTGATTGACCACCTCCTAGAGCCTGAAGAGTCACGAAGCTCTGAGTTAAGAAGAAACAGTATTTGGTCCAGCTATGTCAGTCTATATTCATCCCACATATGGCTCCACCAGCTTCAGCAGACAAACGTCTTTAACTAAGCATTTAATGATAATTTCCATTGAGGAATTGTTTGTTTGCTGTAAAAGGCAGGGTGGCCTTCGTGGGCAGGACTCTAGGCTGAAACTGTGAAGCCAACCCTCTGCTCTTCACTCAGCTGCTGATCTGCTGAGTGATCTACAGTCAGTGGGTCCATCCATCAGCTTCTGCATGGTAAACGGGCATAATAAAACTGGCCTCCTTGCAAAGTCCTTTGAGATCTACAAAGAAGTGTTACACAGCAGCTATACACTTCTTCATTAGCAGCTCTTTTTCATGTGGTTCTTTTAATAGACATATGGGTTCTGATTTAGATCTTCTGAGCAGGGTGTAACGCTACTAGTGCTAGTAGAAACTTTGCCAAATGTGACTAGAAGACTCTACTACTGTGGTGTAAGCAGTTAAAAAAGTTGTTTCTCTGAACTTCCCAATGTCAGATACACTTTTAAATAGGGAAAGGCTATTTGTGTTCAGGAACGACAGAAGTGTCTTCATCTCCATGTACAAACTGCAATGGTACATCCAATCCAAGCAGGCACCAGTGGAAACAAAGAGCCATGTAGGCACTCACAGATTCTCCAATAAAAGTAAAATTAATGTTATCTAATTCACATTTAAGTAAAACACAGGAAAAATAATGCAGAAGCATTTCCTATTTTTCTGTAATTTGTGTGTGTGTGCACAGTCAAACATACAAATACATAACCATCGGTGCAGCAGCAAATGTATGTAC
Source organism: Falco punctatus (assembly GCF_963210335.1). Lineage (NCBI taxonomy): Eukaryota > Metazoa > Chordata > Aves > Falconiformes > Falconidae > Falco > Falco punctatus. The sequence continues at coordinate 77,836,204 of NC_137583.1, forward strand.
TATGAATATGTGTAAGTATGCATACATTGGCATTAAATAGTGTGAAATATTTAAAAAAATATGGCAAATAAACATTCAAGTTGCATAGCCAAGCAACACTGGATATTCCAGAATGCAGGTTTCCTGGGCATCCTTAATTAGCCCTTCTGAATATGTATCATGATACCATTTTAATTACATGACAACGTGTAGGGTTTTTTCCAGTAACAGATTCTTGTTTCAGCCAGTCAATGAAAAGGCAGTTGTTTAACCCTTCTGAGTTTTATTTTCTTTCATTTGGTGTTGTGCCCTCAGATCTCACATTAATGCACATGGTCTAAGTGCTACAGTGAACACAGAAAACATTAGTCCCCTTCCAAGCTTTTATTTCCCTGTCACTCCCATGGCAGCATCTTAATATGCCCCAAATCCTGATTAACTGTTTCTGCAACACATCTGTGCAGGGTGAGAATACTATTATCATCACAATATTATTGCTGTCATGCAAAAGCACTGAAGCATAGAGGGAGAAAGGACAAAAATGTCAGAATGACAACTTCCAGTGAAAGCTGGAAGAGAGATGTGGAAGCTTTCACATACGTAGCATTTCCCTAGCACTTTCTCCACTCGAAGCACAGGGCCAGTTGACTTCAGCTCTCAGCACTTCTGCATTTCAAGCCCCAGGTGTCTCTTGTTGAGCACCCAGAAAATGAGGCCAAGAACTCAAGAGGGAGGAAATTCCAGAATGATGTCATTATGCCTACACATGGGGAGGGGGAAGGAGCTAATCGTGCCCAGGCAATCCAAATTCTGGCATTTGCTAACATTTTAGCATTTGGCTTATAACCCTATCATTCTTTTAGCTGAGTTTCTCTGTGTATGTGTATACATTTCTCTAATCTGCTAAAAATTCTTGTACTGCCTTCTCAGTAAAACTAATTTATTGAGGTGTGTGCCCTTGGGAAAAAGCATGGCATGTGTTATAATAACCTTTACTTATTTTTCCTGCTGCAATTAAAACCAGAGAAATCTAGGGAAACTTAGTTTTGATTGTTCCCAGAAGAGGAAGGAAGGGAAGTAAAGAAGATCTACCTCAATAGGTGCTGAAGTTATCAATACAACCCCTGCTCCAGCTGTGCCTCAGCCATTCTTTCCCACTCTGCTTTAGAAGCAGGAAATAGCTATAGGCAGGCAAATAATTCAACACCCAAAATCAGGGGGATCGAGGACTTTTAGGGGACAGGGATAGCTTTGCTTTTCTTCAGTCTGAAAACCCGCCACTAAATCTCAAGTTTTACATTAGCTACATCATCCCTATCCTTTACCAAATTACAGGTGAGGCACTGAAAAGCATAGCATGCTGCCTTAAAAATCCCAAGATTTTCAATTAAATATTGGTTTATTTTTTGTTTGCTGCCTGCAAGTTTTCTCAAGCCCTTCCCGTGCTGAAACTTCCCTGCACAAGCTGACAGGTTGGAAACAGGTTAAAAATGGAAGCTGAAATCCATATGTAAACAGCTGGCTCCAAGAGCTGGTGCTCTAGGGAATGAAAACTCGTAATGCAAGACTCACAAAACTCTTGTGGGAGTTGGCTTCATTAGGTATCTACCATAAGCGTGTCTGTGTGCATATATCTGTACACCATTGCGATCCTATCTGTATATGCATATGTACCTGAGGTTAGCAGAGTATTCATTCCCTGCTGTGTTGGTCACTACTCTCTCTTCTCACACTTCTCATCTGTTCTTTGAAACTGGGAGTGCCTCTCTCATACATCCCCATCTCCACTAGCACCACCGACTGACAGCAGAAGGACCTTTTTTTACCCCTCCTATGCACGTACAGCAGGAGAGCTTTTCTCACTGACTCTCTGCTGACTGCGTCAGATGCTATCTGTCTTTCAGCCAGTGGACAGAGCAGTGTGTTTACCCTGCTGAACTGAGATGCCCTGGCTTGCTCTCTAAAAGCTCTTCTCTATAACCTTTCTGTATAGGGTACCTAGGGAGACATAATTGTCAAGTGAGGCACCAAAGGGAGGCATCGTTCCATGGTCTGAAAAATCCCCGATAAAGGGGTGGCATTTGTTAGTAGCGCTTTTAATTCTGGAAATGCCTCCCCATCCATGCCAGGTTCCTCCTCCTTTCCCAGCCTGTGGAGTGCATGGTTCTACCTTCTCCCTGACACCAAGCTTTCCCTTTCTCCTCACTGCAGTCGCTAGCAGTAAGGGGAGTGATGGCAGATCTTATGCCAAGATTTCCTCATTTTCCCAAGAGGGAAAATCATATCTGTCCATGCTGAGACACTTCCTTACAGTATGTGGCTAAGCCATGCTCTCCAGCCAACATGTCAGCTAGCAACATGTGCTCTGTGGCCTTCTGGGAGGAGAAGTCCTAGGGTAGGCAATGTGGTGGGAATAGTATGGTGCTTATTACATTATTGAAAACAAAATACAGCTGCATGTTACTGTTGGCTGAATGCAACCTGTCAGCACCAACATCTCCCCAAGACACCAGGACTGATTGCAGCCAGCCTTCGCAGGAGAAGGTGCCAGTAAGCCAAGCAGTTGGAGAAGCATGACGTGTCACCCCTGCCTGCTTCCAGGCCATGTTAAGGCGGCAGTGTTAGAGCAGAGAGCGTGCCTGAGGAAGCACCATGTCATGAGGAGCTGTGTGGTGACAGGCAGGTTGGTCCAAAAGCCCTGAAGGAACTGCAGCAGTTTTGCTGACGGCTGAATGCCCTGGGGCCAGGACAACTTGTTCTTTTGTATGATGGACTGACCCAGGGCACCAGTGGTGCTTGCTATGCCCTGATGGTCCATCAGGCTCCAGGATCACTCCAAAATAATTCCTCCATAGCCCACAGATTTGCTCATCCTAATTGGTAATTAATGCAATTCACTTTTTTAGGACCAGCTCTATTTTCCTCATAGTTCACTGAGCCTAGAAGGCTGAGCCTCCCCACCATCTCAACAGTGTGAGTGGGTTGGGTGCCGGCCCTGGGCACCGGAGAATGAATCACATTGCTGTAGCTGGGAACAAGCAATGAGGATTAGGTAGGCTTTGAGCCATTTTGGTGCATCACTCTCTTTCCAGCTCTGCTTGTATTATGTTTTGGTCTGGACAATCAGAACCTTTGTGACTTCAGACAGACATCAAGGAATGAGTAGTCTGCCCTCCTGAATAAAATGAGAACATGTGACTGTGGGGAGAGAGGGGGAAGGAGAGAAGCATTTGCATAGGTCAGGAAAGGTCATTCAAACATCTGGCAGTAGTAAGTGACATGTGTCAAATTTTAGTGTTCATTAAATTTTGTATTAATGCAAGAATGGTTCTTAAGCTCCAAATGCCACTATTGGTTGCTGTGTTCCCCCAGTTGATGGTGATGACTTTTCAGAACTGTACCATGCTTGTTTGCTTGCTAGTGGCATCTGACCTGAGGTCAGATTTCTATTTAACCCCGTCCTGTAGGTCAAAAGACAAATTAATCTGGTGAGAATTGAATTGGAAATGAGGTGTCTGGATAGCAGGTGTCCCAACCCTGAATAGCTGCCAGGCTGAAACATGTTTGCATCTGTCTTATGCCATCCAAGAAGTCATCTCTGAGGTCAGGGAGATATTCAGCTGACATCTGAGATGGGAAGTTGCTACAGGGAGCAGAAGTGGCAGGTGCCCTGTGTTAGCAGATTATCTTGCAGTCAGGGGGAAAATGTCTGAGAGTGTCACTCCAAGTATGTTTCCATTTATTGTGCACTTTGCTTTACCTGTGTTTGTTACCAGTTTATAATCATACAGGAGATATACAATTTCCATCCCCTTTAAGGAGGAGAATCTCACAGATCTTTTTCTTCCTTTTTTTAGAGGATGAAGATGATGAAGAGATGGTGGAGCCAAAATCACAGGATGACTTGGAGACAGAAAATCAAGACCAGAAGCAGGAAGTGAAAGAAGGTACTTTAAAAAATGAAAAGGATTTTGTTACAGATTTAAAGGACTGAATCCTGAAAGTAGTTATTCTCATAGGTAATTCCCATTATTGAGAACACTGTGAAATTGAAACAGTCACTGGTTTTATTGATTCAAAACCATATGATTGGCATAAAAGCAGAAAACTGTACCCCAGCGACCCAGGTGGTAAGTCCGAGAAGCTTGTGAAAGGCACAAGACCTCAGCTGTTTAGAAGAATCTACATGTTCTCATAATTTGGGAACAAAGCAGAGATTCTTGGATTCCAGAACTGGAATCTGCTTACGTGAAAGACTTAAAATGCGGATGCCAGGCATTCCAGCTGCTCCATAAAGTTGGTTGGTTTTCAGAGGTACTTAGAGCTCATAATTGTCTGCCTGCTTGAGAGGGGCAAACTTAAACCTAGTACTGGTCAGGAATCTTCCAGCAGAAAACCATTTCACTGGAAAATGTTGATTGTCAAAACTTTTTGTGGGAGCTGCCCCAAGGAAACTTAAGGTCAAAACTGAAGCGAGGCAGGTCCAGCCCTTTTGTCCATTCCTCTGGATTGAGACACTCTCCAGGGTTACAAGAAACAAAAATTCAGGTTACTACTTCTTTCTGGTGCGGACAAGAGACACGCCAAAGTCATGCATGTCAGCACGGGACACAGTAAATATGCTGGGTGTGTCTCATTTGCTTCTCTTGGACCTGTTCTAGCTATTGTAACTAGAAGAGGGATGTGAAATTTGGTCTTCCTCATCTGGAATTTACTAGAGTATTGGCTATTCTGGTGTGTTGCTTTGAATAGTCAGTGCTCACCTCTGTGTGGAGTCGGGGAAAAGAGCTGAAATAGCACGTCCAGTGCAAGAGGAAATTAGTTTCTTCTCCAGCATTTCTTAGCTCTGTATTGCCAGGACTGCTCATAACACTGTTTGCCCTCTTGAAAGGTAACTTACTTCATCAGGTAGGGCCTAAGTCACTTCTTGCTATGGTGATCATTATCAGCATGATTCTGTGACCTTGGCTTTGTTTTTCACAAGATAATCTCACTAGGGGAAAAATATGGGGTAGTTTTACAGAGAAACCCATGAAATTGTTACTATGAATACAGCAGTGGATGCTCCTTTCTCATCTAGGGGAGCCTGGCATGGTTTATATCAGTGTCCAAAAAACCTGAGTCTGGTGTATAGTGCCCACATTCTCTATCCTCACACACTGAAGTGAGTTGCAGTACCGGCCATGCTGTTTTGATTAGAAATTGGTCTTTGTTCCCTCTTAAAAGCATCACAGAAATTATCCGTGCCATAAATACTGCAGTGTCCATTGCTCATTAGGTCGTTGTAAAAACGTGGAGTGGGGAGCTCACTCCTCACACTCCTTGTCCTTCTGCTTCTCCCACTGCCCCCAGCCACTGCTGCTGTGGGTGGAAGGGAGCAGCAGGAGCAGTGGTGACAGCAGGAACAAGAGTCACACAACAGTCTGCAATGGCAGAACTGAAGACATGAGCAAGGAAATGACAACACAGAAAATCTTACTTTTTCCTGAAAATTACCCTTCCTCCCAGAACTGGGGGTCAACTCACACATGGGAGGCTCCAGCAGTCACTGGACCCAATACTATCTCTTTTACTGATGACAACAGGACCCCATAAAAAATGGTATCACTGCAGCCAGTGCAAAAGCAGTGTCCTGAGTTGCTGAACGTTCCTCTAGCATTCAGCTTACAGCTGATCTCATCCCCATTTGTTTCCACAAAAAAACTAATGCTAGCACTTATACCTGAGGAGAAAGCACTCCTGCATGAAAAGAAGAAAAAATCTAAATACATTCCTGAACTGATTTATTTCACCTTTTCATGGGCTTTCAAGTTAGCCTTTTATGTACTTTGCTGACCAAGCACCACTGCCAACATCTTTTATTTCTTTGTTATGTTTTAGTCTCAGGGCAGCACTCCCCTTCCCAGCCTAGCAGACCCCCCAGGAACAGCAGGTCACTGGGCTAATTTAGCATTACTCTCAGACACACAACTGAAGGGTGTAAAAGCAAGGCACAAGGTTGTTTTAGCAGAACCAGCTTTGTGAGGTGCTAACACTTGACTGGGTTCAAGGAAGAAGAAAACATGCTCATTGCCTGATAGAACGTGAACTCGACCTGCAGTATGTGTTGTGACGGATATAATAGTGGCATGCTGATAACTGGCATTAAATGCTGTGAATCAAATGAAGCAGTCGTTCCCAAATTGACAGGGAAGGGAGTCCCATTTTTTAGCATTCGGTGTTGCTCTCTCCCTGTTGGCTTTAGCCCTTTCGCCAACAAAATCCCATTTTCCTCTCTGTTGTAATCACCCTTCTCATGTTCTGAGCAACATTCAGAGTTTGAAGCCATCGTTTGTGTTTCATGGAAGTGATTAAAACCATGTTACAAGTCAAACAGGGGTTTAGAAGAACATTTCCTGTCGGTGCTGCACTCTGTGTGCCTACTCAGAATTAATAGCTTTTCTGCAAATTAGCACATAATGGGTTAAAAGCATGTTTATGTTGGCATTAAGTACTCTGGCTTCTTTTTCTCTGTAAGGCAAGACAATATTTTGCAAACTTTTTAAAGAATCTCTAATAGATATTATAGTGGCGCCATTCACACTGCTATATAGTAGTTAAGGCTGTGTCAGCACTTCCATTATGAATCCTGTTTTTCAGGGATTTATAACCCAGCCGTAAAAATTTGCTCTGGGCTGAAATTTGGTTTCAGCTCAGGGAGCACATTTTTTAACAGATTAAAAAAAAATCAGCATGGCCTTTTTTGAGTTATGGGAGTGTAAGAAAAAAAAAAAACATGGGAGAGAGAAGTGCAGGGAGAGAAAGGCAGACAATTTTTTCATGAATATAACTGAAAAATAGGTCAGGATGAAAAATAAAGCTTGGATCCAGTCTGTTCCGTCTCTCTCTCCCCAAGCCAGCAGGACAGGAGTGCTCTATTTTTATAATGGTATTTTAAGAGGAAATGTGATTTATTTTTTTTTCTCTGTGGTTTGTAGTTAGTCCGATTTAATTCTACAGACATCTATCGCATGCTTAATTTCCTTGTCTTCCCCCCCACACACCCCAGAGTCGCTCTGTGGGGTTTGGTGGGATTATTCAGCAGTCATGGCTGTCTGCAGGATCTGACCCTAGTTCTGGACCCGTCTCAGCATCACTGTAAGGTACACAGGTACACAGTGCACCTGCAATAGGGCAGCCTGTCCAGCACAATGCTTCTTGTGGCACTTCAATGCCACGGAGGTGCTAAGGGCACAGGCACAGCTCAAGCCCCCAAAGTGTTTCTGGAATAGGAGGTGAAGACCTGGCTTGTTGACCATTTGAAGCATACGAAGCCTTGGGACCCCCTTGTGTTTCTGCCATGGGGCTGCCTGTTGTCACCTGTGTCTCAGGTACATGATCTCCCCATTGTTCCTGGAAGAGCCAAAGTGTGGGATACCTGCTGGTGAACTGGGCTGGGCTCTGCCTGTTCCCAGCCTCTCCTGACCACATAAACAAGAGACTGGTCCCAAACTGTGGCATCAAGTGGGCTGGGGCTTTCCACAGCCAGAGAGCTCTGAAGCTCCACCTAAGGCGCCTCTTTGTGTCAGTAGAAACCACATGAACAGCGGGACGGGCTGGGTCTTGAAAGTGGGCTTCAACCTGTGTTTATCTGAAGCCGTGGATATATCCACAAAAACTTGCATGAAAGGCAGTGATGGGGGAGGCTGGGATCTGCAGCTTCAAAGACCTGCTGTGCTCTCCTGTTACCCTGGCCCTGTGCTCCAGGCTGGGTGTCCACACAGCAGGCTGCGCTGGCGGAGATGGTTTAGCTCTTGAAAGTTCAAGCATCAGTATCGGAGGAGCAGGAGCAGGATGGGTTGCAGTGGGGTTTGTAACAGCCTGTAACACCGTGGTTTCACTGCCACTGACATCACAGTGAGCTCAAGATGTGCTGACCCATCCTGATACCCTGGCACAGGTGTGCCCAGGGTGATGCTCAGCACAGCCTCAGGAGAAGCACAGTTACTGGGAACAGCCCTGCCTGGCACAGATTCTAATTTAAGGCTCTAGACCCTGCTGCTCCAGAACCAAAAAGTCCCTAAATGCACCTCAGAATCTCCCTTTATATGTTCAGCAATTAGGCCATGCAGGGGCTTGCATTTTAAACCCAACACAACCAAGATAATGACATATATCAAACCATGCTATGGCACATATCAAACCAGAATATGGCATATAACAAGCCTGACATGAAAGTGAGAAGCACAAGAAAAACAAGAGGATCACAGGCTATTGGCAGGCAAGGACTAAAGGCTGCTGAGAGCTGCTTAGCACCTTGCAGTTCTCACGCTGTATGTTTCTGCTGTCCTCAGTCGTCAGCACATCTAAAGTTTACATGGGTTTAAATCTATGCTGAAAGAAATAATACAGCTCTTGAAAGGGTTTTCACTAATCTCCTTCTGTCTCTCGTTATATCTCTGGGCTCATAACAAGGCTGCTTCCTGCTTTACTGTTTTTATTAGTGCGCACTTTCTTTCATTCGCTTACTCCTTTTGTTCTTTTTTTCTCTTTTTGCCTCTAATGGACTTCATTACTCTTGTCAGGTTTTTACAATTGCTGAGGTTCCAGGAGAATATATTTATATTCTATTATAGGTATTTAAATGTGGGTCTTTTTTCTGGTTTGGTTTGGGGTTTTTTTGGTTGGTTTTGTTTAAGTATCTTTTTGGCTCCCCTGAGAGAAGATCAGATCCTGGTACTTAAATGTTTGTAAATTTGATCCCCACTGTTATCACAACTATTTATATTTACTACAAACCTGCTTCTGCCAGAAAAGAACAAGTCTGTAGCATTTTTTATCTTAGTTACAAAAGATCCAAGTAAATGTTTAATATCTTCTTTTTTTTCTGTTTTGTCCAAAGAAATTTGTGGATAAAGGACCTGATGTGAAATATGGTATTTCTGAGGACCACGTTAAATCACTTGAAATAATAAAATGTTCTTATTTTTCATAAATAAGTGTTGAATAAATTGGTTGGTTTCATGTTATGTTCAGGTTTTGTTACATATTCTAGACCTTTTAGTTCATGCACAAGGGTACAATGCCTTTCATTACAGATATACCTTGCATCATCTTCCTCTGCAGTGTCCTCCATGCGTATTTAACTGCATGTTTCAATTTTAAATGTACATTCCATTTTATTTTATACAGTATTATACATAGAAGGTTTCTCTGTTACATGTTGTTGACCTCATAACCCCAGAGCCACCCGGACAGCACCCTGCCTGTGGGTCTGCGATCCCACTGGTGTTTCAGTGGGTCTGTGGACAGACAGGGTGCCCGGTGGCCCTGTTGGGTAGAACTTCGTGGCTGCACCATGGGTCCTTCTGCTGTGAGCTGTGCAGGGCTGCAAATGGATTCAGCTACTCTGGGTGGGAAGCAGAACACACGCACAATGGTTCATTACGAAGCTACAGTATAGAAACAAGACCGAAGTATGAACCTTCCTTTGCAGGAGCTTCCATTGCACTCCAGGCAATAAGCACATAACTTTTAACACTGGTAAGCTAAGCATTGCACTAGGCTTTGTTAGACATGGAAGGTTAGATGTGGTTTGTTTGGTTTTTACGCCAGGGAGAGCAGATACTTGAAGGCAAATGCTGTATTCTTACATGGAATTTCTGAAGATATTGTCACATCACATACGTCTCTGTGGCAAAACAAAACAAAAAATACTTTGATCAGCTACTTATGTTTCTCAGAGTTTTCCTTGAAGAAAGCCTGTGTCTCTTGAAAGCTGAGATCAAAGTAACTGTAAGCTCCCAGATAGGAAGAAAAATTGCAGAAAATTACATACATTCTTTTTATTTTATTTGAGGTAATGGACAGACAGGGAGAAGGAACAAGGGGAAAATGGAATTGGCTCTGAAAGATAAATGGTTAGAAAATCTTCATATTTGAAAGAACAAGCCTGTCTGGGGTTTTTTGCTTATACTTCATGTATTTGTAGTAGTTACAGCAATGTTTTACACTGGAAAAAGTAATGATGTTAACATTCTTGTAAGAAGAGATTGCCTCAAATAAAACTTCAGAGGCAGCCCAATGAAAGAAGAAAATAAGGTTAAAATATGAAGCTTAATATCGCCAGGGGGCATCTGGTGTGTCAGTCAGATGAATGAGGTAAGCTGATTTATGCCCTACAAACTTTAGCCAAGGTGTTTCTGATGGTTTAATAGACTGCTGGCCTCCCACAGATCATTGCTAACTGCAAGGGAGATTTTGCTGAGGTAGAACTGCAATCATGTGTGTCTCCATTGCTTGGGAACACTCCACAGCTCCCAGGCTGTTTATTTTTTGCTTTTTCCCTTTCTATTGATTTTTGCTTGTATTTTCTTTGCCAGCTATAGTCGGCAAATGGCCAAGTAATAAATTTATATTTCCAAGCTATAGAGAGGATTTGATTTAGCACATAATTTTTACCATTTGGAGCAGTGTAAAATGAGTTTTCCAGTTGCCTTTGCAGTTATTTTCTCCCCTTTTATGCCGTTTTGCTGCATTGTCATGCTTGTTGTCTTTGATTCTCGGAAAGCAATGCTTTAGTGGTGACAGTGGGATATTGCCTCATTACAGGCTTCCTTGCCAGATGAGTTCCCCTAGTGCCAATTACTATTCAGCAGTGAATGCTGCAATAGGTCAACCTGTACTTTTTGCTAGTCATTTCTTTTTTTTTCACATGCATTGCTTCTGTCTAAAGCACTTAGGGCAAATTGTGCTCCTGCCTTGGTAATTGGCGCTCTGCTACTCAGGGGGACCATGCAGGAGGACACAGATATTCTCTAGATGTGTGGAGCTCCACAGGGACCACTAACCTGGTGGCTGGAGGCATAGGGCCAAGGCCATAGAAGATCATCAAAGGCTGAAGTTTCTAACTTCTTAGCTGCTTTGTTTCCTGAGGGCCAAATTGCTCCTCCACCTTTTTCATTTTTCCTACCTTCTATATTTAGCCCAGGTGTAGTGCAGAGATTTTGTCTTTCAGAGCTAACGCTTTGGCCAGTTGAGGCAAACCTGAACATGGTGATAACAGCTTCTCCCAACCACAGGGACTGCTCTGAAAGCAAGTACACTGAAAACTAGGGGAGCTGAGTACTACAATAATGCCGACCATGTCACTACTCCTACCTGCTGTTGTGCCTTTCAGACTGTCCTTGCCCTTGGGGCTGATGGTGGTGTCATACTTGGGCACCAGAGCTCACAAATCTAGTGTGAACCACAGGAAAATCAGATGGCGAGCGAGGGCTACATCTCCCTCATAGATGAAAGAAGCTGTGTGGCATGGGACAGCAACTGGAAAGTAATTTTGAACTGCAACTTTAAACTGTCACTTGTTTAATTAAACATCAAGATAGGTATGACAGGGCTGGGAGTTAAACTTTGATGTATACTGGGTGTTCTCTGAGGCATCATGCTGAATTATCTTTTTTGGCTGCTGATGTTTTAACCCAATATGGCCTAGGGAGACTGCAAGGTCATTTTCACAAGTAAACACCTCAAATCTGTAGTGTAAAGCCAAATGCAGGAGACCTTTGATTGCCAGTTAAACTCTTGAGTATGAGCCTCTGTAATCTTGCAATGAATCTGTTTATGATCTGCTGTTTGTGTACCCAATTATAAATCTGGAACAAAATTCTGTGTTAGCATGATTCCTATGATGTCGATAGAGTTCTACATGCTGGGAATTTAGGGTAGTTGCAAGGTTGATTGGGTGTAACTGTGAAGATACTAATGGCATTTTTTGAAATATAAGTAATTCTAAATATAACTGAAATGATGGTTTAAAAGCACATATGGGCAAAGGCATAATTGATACACAGCAATGCTATAATATCAGTATGACCCTACTAGTCTAATTGAGAATAGAATTTTGCACTGTAGCAATAGCAGCAACCCAATTTGCTTTCCCTCTGATGCTTACATTTGAGTTGGAATTTACCAGCAGGTCATTAAACTAATGGAGATGTAGCATTGGTGCATCCTGCAAAGATAGTATTTTTCAAGTGAAGGGTCATGCTGGAAATACTAGTTTGGAAGTAAACATTTAGCATCTTTGCGTACATGTAAAGAAGGAATTTCATCTCGTGGGGGCCAGGCTACCCTGCTTGGTGCCCAAGGTTGTTCCTACCTCCTCCTAGAGCAGCTTTGGCTACAGCTCAGTGGCATTTGTTGCTCGGCTCTTAGGACTGCTCTGCAAGGAATAAAATTGCCTTAAAGAAACTGGTGTTTAGCCCGTTGCTTTCGATTTTGTTGCCTCAGAGAATATCTTTGGTTATTTCATTGCTTCACAAAAGCTCTAAAGCAAAGACAGAAGTTATCAGTGACACCAGGATAAATGGGAAGAAGTGAAGGGAGAGATTATGTGAGCCCTTTTAATACAAAGAACTGTACTATGAGAAGATTATTTTATCTTGGGCTCCTCTGACAGGTCCCTTGTTACATAAGTGTTCTGCTTTTTCGAGTTAGGTATTGCCTAAATGCCAGTCACAGCCATTTCCTGAAGTAGGAACGTGGAGTTTATTTAATTTGTGGGGGTTAAGTATTTTCCATTTCAGAATAATAAACATATAAGATATAGGATCCCTTCTATGTAAATGCTACTTTCTGAGAATATACAGCAGTATGTTTAGATATACTAAAAAATTCTTAGTCATGATTTTAAGAGCAAAGCTTTGATTTTTGTCCTGACATTGCTACAGCGAGCTTTCATGTCAAAAGAAACCTACTGAAGATGTTGATTAATTGGGAAAGGGGTGAAATGTCATACTCTTAACTACGTTTTTTCATTTTCCAAGCTCCTCCTAGAGAACTGACAGAAGAAGAAAAACAGCAAGTTCTCCATTCAGAAGAATTCCTGATATTTTTTGACCGGACGATACGTGTAATTGAGCGAGCCTTGGCTGAAGATTCAGACATCTTCTTTGACTACAGTGGCAGAGATGTAGAAGAGAAAGATGGGTCAGTTTGGGGGAGGGTTGCTTTTGTAAAATAAGCTTTATAAAAATAATTCCAATGCCAGGAAGCCTTAATTTTAAAACTAAATGAAACATTTTTATAGCTAAGAAAAAGTTAAAATCTGTCTGTGAAGGCCTGCGTCACTTTGTTAGCCAAAATTATTTTGTAAAATAGCTTCATGCTTTATTGGTCTGGGATTTTTTCTTTGTTGTATTATTCAGGTTGTTTAATTATTTTGTTTCATTTTGGGGATGAAATTTCAAATTCTGAAGAAATAATTGAAATAGATAAATGTGTGTATACACATGTAGATGTGGGTGTGCATGTGTACATTCTAGTAGTGTACATCTGTGTGCTTATGTCATCGTATTTTTACAAATTCAAATTATTGTTGTTTATATTCTACTACTGCCTCAGGTCTGTAATGGATCCCACTGTACTATGCATTGTGTGGATCAAAATTATGATCTCCCAAAGTGTTTGCAATCTAAATAAGACAAGAGGTGACAGGTTGTGTATTCAGCAATTGATAGGGGAGTAGAAGCAGCAAAACTTGTTAGTAGCAGAGAAAGCATTTACGTTTTAACAGCTGCATATCCATTGAAGCCTCATAGCAAATCAGTAGCTGTATTGCACTGAAGTTACTAACTGGAGGTTACTTTAGAGCATCGCCCTTGTGGACCAGCTAAATGCATCAGTGTGGCAGTGTTGGACCACCACTGATCTTCAGCCCATCCTAATGGAGCCAAAAGGCATCTGCCATCTCCATCGCTGGGAGGAGGTGCTGTATCTTTAAGATTTCAGGAGTCAAGAATAAGGGAGATTTTCATAGAGCTTGGAGGTGAAGATTCAGAAAGGGGGAACGGAATGCCGGGGCCAGGTTCGGTCCTGAGAGGCAGAGGTGGCAGAGGTGGCCCCGGGGTGACCCAGAAGGGTCAGGAAATTAAGAACGGTGGTTTTGTGAAACAAATGTAAAATTTGTTTCTTGCTGCAGATTCGTTATCAGCAAGACAGTCAGCAAAAGCAATTAAATCAAGGTGGCAGACTTGCCTAGGCTGGGCAGAGATGTAAGAAGAAGTAGTCAGGACCTTTTGCATTGCTTTTCACAGCATTTGAACCCTGGTACTTCAAAAACTGTCACTTTCTTTGAATTCACACAGAGATGTTCAAGCAGGAGCCAACCTTTCCTTTAACCGTCAGTTTTATGATGAGCACTGGTCAAAGCATCGTGTTGTCACCTGTATGGATTGGTCTCTTCAGGTAAGATGTGAAGCCAAGAGATATGTTTCCATATCCCTTCCAGCTTCTCCCTAAAAAAAATATGGCCAGCCTCAGTTTGCCCTTCGTTCTGTGGAGTATGATATTATTTTTTAGCTAACAGCAGGACCCTGAAGGAGTGAATACATGTTGCTCAGTAAAGAAGAGTAGTGGACAATAATGAAACTGAAATTTTTTGGTCTTCAAAACCAGGATGTTGTAATAGAACTATAGGTTAACAAACATACTAAGATGGAGTCTTTATTTTAGCTCCCTGTTCCACACCTTCAGCACATAGAAGTTTTTTAGGATAAAAGGTTTAAAATTAAACCAATTTAAAAAAAATTAAGTATGTAGCAATTGGTTTAGTAAATAGTTTTACGTAATAATATCTAAAATAAAAAGAATAATGATAAATAAATATTTTTTCTAATATACTAAAATTCAAGATGTGAAAGTATGAACAACTTGAAAAGACTGAAAAGCGGTCTTCTGAAAAATGCTTGGTCCTCTCTTCAAGCAATAGAAGAGGAGACCGCAGCTGGCCAGGGAGCACACTAGAGCAGCGTGCCTGGAATGTATCCAGTATCTGTGCACTGCAAAATGTTGTCATATTGCAAAATAAAACTGACAATAGAGCTGCTTAAGCTTCCCAAAACCAATGCAACCACATCAGCAAAGCACAAAAACCAGGTTAATTAGTTGCTCCGTTAGAGAGCTGGTATTAGCACAGCACACATATCATCAGAGGTCCTGTCGAATTCGTTCGGTCCCAGTTTTGCTCCAGCCGTCCTCATCCCCTCTGCTTCATCCCTGTTAGCCTGTTCTTAGGTTCCAGCCTGGAACAAAGCAGCTGGTTTCCCTGGGCAGGCAACCAGGGAGGCTCTGCTCCAAGGTCCACGGTACAGGTATACTGAAACTGTTCCAGGAAGGCATAGACTTAGAAAATACTAATGCAAGCCAGTCTGCCTAGTTGGCCCCAAACCCAGCCTAAGGTGTGCCCTGGTGTGTCCAGAGCCATGTGATGCAGGCTGGTGTGGGTGACAAAGATGCTATAGATGTAGCTGAGCCCAGTGCAAAGAACAAGGTTTGCTTAACCTAACCTTAGAAGTAGCTGCTCTTTCTGCACCACGTTAGATGTGCATGTGGATGTAGCATGTGTTTACGGTCAAGTACGTAAATGGTGTGTGCAGGTTGGAGAGAGGCAGTGGATAAGGAGCACAGTGACTCTCACATCCATCCTTCTCTCCTTCCCCTCGAAATAACAGCAGGGCTGCTTCCATCTCTCCAGGCACTTCTCAGGTAAGGTGGCAGCTTACATGGCAGGCAGCAGGGACAAAAGGAGTTGGAGGGTCCCACTGAGCATCCCTGGTAGGCTGTGCAGGTCTGGCTGTCTGACCAGGTGTGGTGCACAACAGCCAGCTGCAGAGGCTTCTTGTAATACCCAGATCATGCCCTGTGTGTGAAATGAAGGATTTATCCCTTCGCTTTCATACAAAATATCAGCTTAACTACAGGTATGCACTGGTGTGATGTGGGTGGCCTTTGAGCACATATGGATTTCCACAGAAATCAAATATAAGCCTGAGGAAACACTTATCTTAGGTTGTTCACTTGTTCAGGGGCTGGAAATTACATGGAATTCTTATCTGATATTTTCCTAACAGGCAGTTCTTACTGTATTCCCAAGGCAGCAAGAAAAAAAGCCGCCTCAGAAGAGCACTGCCAAATGTAATTGCTCAGCCCCTGGGGCTCGAAGGCATGTTCTGCTTCCCACCTCTTTGTTCCAGGGTGGCCCCTCCTGCCTTCCTCCTCCGTTAACTCCTCATGCACAGCTCCCTGGCACCCCAGCCAGGCTTGTCCATGCCGGGGAGCTTCTGTGTGCCGCTCTACCTTCTGTGTGCTGCTCTACACTAGCTTGGGAGGAGGGATTTGCCTCCTCTCTTGCTGGCTTTGAGGTGTATCATGTAGCAGGAGCTGGAGCCGGACAGAGGTATTTCACCAAACCACTAGCTCCGCTTCTCACCCATGCTCCAGGACATGGCAGTGTCCAGTATGCCAAAGAACTTGAATAATCATGGGAACTGCAGAACACATTGCTCAATTTTCTGCGATAAAACTGTTGCTGCAAAACAGCCTGGAGGCAAATTGAAGCTTAATCAAACAAAGGACCTTGATGCATTGATTAAACAAGTTATTTTGTTCCCAGTCACATGTAAAATACTGTCCCAAACATGTGGGATCATTCATACCATTAAAGCTAACCCACTAGACCCTTGATTCGTTTGCAGAGGAAGGGGAAAACAGCTTAGATGCTTCATCAAGGATCTAAGGGAAAGGCCCAACAGACTGAGTGTAAGCACAGAGAGACAGTGGAATCACCTTGCTCTGTCCATGAGGGAACATAGCTGATCCAAAGCCAAGAAAACCAAAGTCTTAGGGATACTGCCGTGTCTCACTTGACTTTCAGGCAGCAGCCTAGAATGCTGTTTCCCACAGCACCATTTCCACATCATTTTCAGTTGCAGTCACAGGACAGCTGGGCACCTGGTGAGGACTGAAATTCTGTAAAATGCAAGTAGATTGAGTGAAGCAGTGAGTGGGCAATGCCAGCATGGATTTTAGGGTGCTGCACTTAGCTCTGTTTTTTCCAGAGTCAAATAGCCTCACAATGGTGTTGCCCAGCTAGGTATGACCCCAGCATCTGTGTAAACTTGAAACTGTATTTCCAGTCAGATGCATAAAACGTGATTGCAAAACCTACGTATAGACCAGCAAGATTTGAGTCAGTGTTTGTTTATGGCCAGACATGCTGCCAACCAGAACATGCTTGCTAAACTTTCCAGGAACATGAACCAACCCCAAAGCACCTCTAAATTGGTGCTTCAGACCTGGTCACATGCCCTAGCTGGCTGCAGTCATGCCAGTGGAAGGGCTTGTTACTCCTGCCTGCCAGGGTATCATCTGGCCCCTCACAACTGCAGGCTCAGCTGCTCGTGTGAATGGTACCTCATGTGTTCAGCCAAAATGAGATGCCCTGACAAGAGGCTACTGCATATGCTGTTTACTTGGACCTGGGCCAATGTGGGATGAGAAGGTTCAAAGAAGCTGAGCACACTGTTCAGAAATGGTTGTAATCTGTCATGGGAGAGAGAAGAGGGGGTGAGATGGATGAGACCAGTGGAGGGCAGGCTGATGTAGCTGTCCAGAGAAGTGTCTCAGGTGTGGGGTTAAACCACCCTCAGGTCTCCCTCAGTTCTTGGGGGGGGGGGGGGGGGAGGAGAGGTGTTTGGTCTGCTGCATGCTCTAAATCCCATGCAAGTGATCTGGGTGCTAAACTGCCCTCACAAGCTGGGCCAGCAGCCAAGGTCTGTCAGGATGTAGGTACAACCCCATCAGAGCTGCCCCCAAATGGGAAAGAGGCGGCTGTGGGGACCATGTGTTGTTGCTGGTTTTCCCACATGTGGGTCCAGGCTCATTTGGAACTATGAGCTTGAATATAAAAATCATCAGCTCCGTGATGTCTTATCCATGGAAGTGTACACAAAGTGGGAAGGAACAGCTGCTGAAGGCAGAAGTTAAAGCTGTGTGCGTTATTTCTTCCAAATGGATTTTGAAAGCAGAGAGGCTCAAATCCCAATAATAATGATATAAAGGTGGTGGGGTTATTTTTATTGTTAAAATATCTGGTGTGGACCAAATTCACAGCTCCCAATAGCACTATTGGCAGTTTCGTTGTCCCACTTCCTTTACATCTACCAGCTGCACTGTTCCCCTGTAAAGTGGTGAATGGTTTGGCAGGAATTTACCTGGGAAAGACAAAAAATGACAATGATTTGCAGAGGTCATTGAGAAATTTTCAGGGAAAGCATTCCTAGTTTACAAGAGCAGTGTGTGGGTTCTACAAACCTTGGGCTGCTGTTTCGCCAGTCTGCAGAAGCCATTTGCTTTTCTCTGGATGTGCCGTAAGGGCTACTGCCTTACTTTGACTGTTTAGAGGGAAGGACAGAGGCTACCAGAGGTGCCTAATGTCAAATGTGTGAGAGTGGAGAGCTGCTAATGTATAGGCAAAAAGTAATTGATGTTTTGTGGGCAAATTGTTACTTCTTATGGTGTTTTAAAATGATACGAGGACATCAACAGAATGTGAAAATCTGATTTTTCATATATGATCTTATTTGGTTGTGGATATATGTGTATATATATATAAACAGAGCAAATTCATGTGTGTATTGCATATCTACTTCTATAAAACAGTGTAAATGGGCGTACAGGAAAAAATGAATCCGATTTTAGAGTGCTCATTGCATCAATCTTACTGAGTCAGTGGAATTCAAGGTCACCCTGTGCTTTACAAGATGACCTCAGCATCTTGCAAAATTCAGCTTCTGTGAAGAAAATGTTTTGTTTGCTATTTGAATCATCAAGAAGAGCTTTCAAGTTGATTCTACACATAAGTGAATAGGAAAAGTGCATAATGAAATAAGAAAGAATAGTTTTCAGGGAAAGCTGAAAAACCTGTGAATTTCAGAATAAAAGCAAGTCAACACTATGGTCATAGTTCTTTTATTATCAAAATCAATTAAGACAACAGTTTGGCCCTGAAGAAGTGGTTAAACAAATACATTAGAATCACTCAAGCTTTCAGATTTTTCCTCTTCCTTGCTTTGCATTCCCTTTATGAATATGCTGCTGATTGTCTTTTCTGAGGATTGCCTGCAGAAATTAATGTTGCCTTAGTGGTATCTGAGAATAACTGATAGAGAGCAAGGAGCAGGGGCTTTAAGGATGTCAGGGACAAGGAAAATATAAAACTAAACTGAAGCTGAATGCTATGATTGGACTAGTGTATATTATAATTAAAAGCAGATATTGTGCATTTAGTGTAGATTATTTCTGTCTCATATGATTTTGCATAGATTCATCATCATCCATCTTATTTAATTTTCTTTTTCTTTTTCTTTCTAGTACCCTGAGTTGATGGTTGCATCTTATAACAATAATGAAGATGCTCCACATGAGCCTGATGGGGTAGCATTGGTATGGAACATGAAGTTCAAGAAAACCACACCAGAATATGTTTTCCATTGTCAGGTAAGACTGAGGAAGCCATTAATTTCATGCTAGACAAAACAAAGTTTACTACATGGGGCATCTTCCCACTGTTTATATAAAGAGGTTGAGGTTAAAAATAGGCATTTTTGGAAAAGGTGCATGTGGCAGTCCAATGTTTTTAGAAGGCAACCAGCCTTCTCAAACAATACCGAAAGCCTGTTAGGGCTGGATGTCATTCTTTGTCTGTTTGAAACAGTCCCTAGGAGATTTAGTTTATAAAGCCCTTGCACTTATGAAGTAACTGTGGTGTACCACTTCCTCTTCCAAGCAGCAACATATGCTTTCCCACCCACGTTAGCTTCCTCACATCCTCTGCACTCCAAGCTGCCTACCCTTGCCTTGGTTCTGCTCAATATCATGTGTTGCCTTTAAAATTGGGAAGTTCACTTTGCATTTCTGGACATGCATCTTACTTACAGACTGATAAAAACAATCTTGACTACAAAGACTACTCCACCAATTCCTGGCTGACTGTCCTTCAGGTTAGCACAACAGTGCTTCGCTTCACTCAGTGCTACTTTGTGACCATGCTATTTTAGAAGTTTATGGACAGTTACAAAATAGTTGTGTGTTTATTTCCATAGGTCTGTTTACTCCCCTTTTGTCACCGCTTTGATGTGTGACATGGCATAGCCTCATATTGACAGAAATGTTCTGCTTGTTGGCTCTGTCTCCATCAAACTGTCCAAACTGTGGAACAGGGCTTGGGCCAAATTCCCAACCTATTCATTAATGGCCTTCTGTGGTAATTAAATACAGGATAGTGGTATTCAAAAAGCCATATGGAAAAGTTTCAGCAAGTAAAGCTTAACAATCAGAGATTAGTAAAATGCAGATTATTCTGCGGTAAAAATTGCTTCTCTTGGAAGGATATGTATTACCTGGCTAATTGTGTAAGCTAAGTGTCATTTTACATTCAAGGACCAAACATCTTTTTGAACTAAGTCTATGTTTGGACTTGGGTACATTATCAGATATAACATAGTGGGAGGGAGTTGCTGGAATTGAAGTTACTGCTTCAACCCGATTAAGTAACCTTTAATTCTAGGCATGTTTTTCTAATTTGCTATACTGAAAAACAACTTCACAAGGAGGCTAGGCCTGCACAACAGATATGCCATACAGATTTATATACATGTATATGTATGTGTGTGTGTATTACCTTTGAAATGAGAACTTTTATTTTTCTGGATATCATATTCTGCAGACTGGTGTGTTCTTTCAGACTGCTTAAGATCTTAGTTCAGACCCCATGTTCAAATACTTCTAGAATGTACATGCAGCTTAATATTTTAAACAAAATATTCAAGAGAAGAAGTTGCTCATTGCATTTTCAGAAAGAATAATCCTTAAACTAGATAGATTTTGCAATCTCATAACCAGATTCAGGGTAGCCCTTCTGAGTACACAGAGGGCAAATTGCCTACAGACATAACAATCTGCTCCATTCATTAAAAATTCTATCTAGTTTTAAAAGTAGTACACTTAAACGGGGGAGGTATGACTTGTTAAATTGAAAGCACTGAGACAGGCTGTACACCCACCCTATTAGAAAAACACACATGGGACAGAGTGGTGGCCAGAGATTTGGCCTGGCTGAGCTTTTGTCTAATTCGCTCATTTGGTTAGATATCTCCCTTTTTAGAACTGGAACCTTGAAACCTGTAAATTGAGAGACACATGGCACTGCGCTTTCATGTGCATGCTGGATTCATCATCTTCCAGTTAGATGAAAGAAATCCTTCTATCCATGGGAAATACTTATGTTCTTGGTCAAACTGTCCACAGATAAATTGCATTACAAGTCTGTTATGAGTTGCAACCATGTTTGAACCACCAAGGTAGGACTTCTGACATGCAGAATATCTTCTGCATCTCAAATCGAATGGGGATACCCACGTGAGATTAAATGGGGAAGCAAAAAGGATAAGACTTGGTCTCCTGAACACAGGTTTTGTTCTAACTAACTCAGATGGAAAATAAGGAAAAAAAATTATCTTAGCTCAGAGTCTGGAATTCAGTTCTGTAGATCATAATGTTATTCTGTTAGTGGAAACCAACTGTATTACTAGTCAGCCCCCCATCATTTACATTACCATTTTGCAAAAGAAACATTCCTGTGTTTAGTCCTGATTCAGTCATTTCTTTAGGTCTTCTGTGAGACAGGCCCAATTTTCTTCTGCAATACATGATGTTATAACAGTCCAGCCCAGCAGCTAGAGATGAGCACCCACCTTATCATTACAGCTGGGTTGCCCAGATATGACACACACAGTACTTTGAGTGTGTTTTCCCAATAGACCTCTATTTTCCTTTCCAAAGACTTTCCATAAAAATATGATCTTAATAAATACTGTGTGGTGCTGACTAATATACCTTTTGCCTTTCAATTTTGGGGCTGACAAAGTGAGATACAAGCAAGTAGAAACTCATTTCCGATGTGACTGTCAAGGAACTCATGCAAGCCACTTTTGAAAAGTCAAATCAGTGCATAGGTTTATGAAGCCATTTCTGAGGAACTTCTAAGAAATTCCACCTCAGGAGTTCTGATAACATCAATAGAAATAGGTATATGAAGCACCTCTGGACAGCTAAAATGCCAGCTGAACTTCAGCAGGTAAAACCTCAGATACCTCTTGTGCACATTTGGCAAATCCTTGAAGCTAGGACCCATAATGTTTTTCCCTTTCCTGGTATATTATACAGATCTAAGTGAGATGATTACCAAGGAAGTTCTGAATTTTCTTTACCTCTTTTTATGACTTTTTGTAATCTTACATAGGATTATTGAAATTGTCATAATCAGAACAGGCTTTCCCAACACCTTTGCTGAAAGTCGCTAGAACCCAGGGGCTTCAACTAAAGTTGTCTACCAGTCACGGCAGACAATGATGCAAAAATCTATCAGCAATTATGTTTTTTCCTAACTCCAGCCAGCAAAACATTTAAGTCCCCAAATGTGAGGGATGATGTATTCTGTAAATATTAAATTCTTGCCCAATTTTAAGTCATATTAGGTTGTTAGCTCATTAATACAGTGTAGGTGGTAGTACATTTCATAGCTTTACAATATGTAGTGCTGCAAATACTGGGTTCAATTTTAGTTAATATGCATTAGGGGAAAAATTACTATCAGCCAAGTGGGCTTGTTTACTCATTAATTCATGTGAAGTGCCATGTGATCTGTCAAATCCTTTCTAAACAAAACAGTCCTACTGGCTTCTACTCTCTCCTCCTGTGGAGTATTTCTTTTCTTCTGCTTGTTATATTTTTGCCCTTCTTTGGCTTTTTATAATTCTACTTTACCCAGTGATGTGCTGACAGGATTTTAGCTGGGACTGCCACAGATTTTTTCCTCTATAGCTCATCATACATCTCTTTTACCACAAGGTTAGAAATGGGAAAACAAGGAAAAGTCCAAGAAGGATTGGGCAATTTGTTCATTTGTTTTCCTATGCAAGCAAAAAAATGTTGTCTCAGAATCAAAATCAAACTGGGGGGGTGATAACATTTGCCAAAGAAATGAACATTCAATGTTTTCCTTAGGTAGTGAGGAATAAACTGAGCTGCAGTTATTACTACAGAGTGCAGACTGGGAATGTCTTTATAGGAAAGAGTCAGGGATGTTCTCTTTCCCCACGCTGGAGCATCACAAACTCTTGGTGCAATCCAGTGCATTCCAAAGGCAAAACCCGAGCCTTTCAGAAGTTCTTTATGAGGCCCTGCAGATGAGTCATCCCTGGTTGGGTTGGGTTGGCAGTGTCCAGAGAAGGAATGAATTCCAGCAATGACAAGGAAATCATATTGACTCTCCCCTGGTTTGGTGGAAGAATTTTAAGCAGTGGTTCACACTGCTTCTCTCAGCTACTGTTGTTGGTCTGCATTTAGGTGAGGGTGGCAAAAATGAAAATAGTATGGCACAGTTAATGATATAACTCAACATGAGCTCAATCCTATATCAGTTTATGCAATACATGGGGCTGGCCTTGTATGTGAACATTCCTGTGCTGTTGATCGATAGAGTAGTGTCAATGGTACTTCTCAGTCTTTAGAAAGTGCTTATATGTCCATAATGTGTTTTTTCACTGAATAAATAAAATCTACATTATCCATTGATTATGAGGATTATTTGTAATGCAGTGCCCACTGTTTATGTGCTGCTGGTCATGTCTGCCCATGAAGTTGTTTCTGTTTCCTGGTGGTCTGATCGAAGCTTTCTAAGCCAAAATGACCTGAAGGATTACCTGAAACTTTGCACCAACATATCTGGTTGAGTGAGGTAAATGAGAACTCAGACTGTGTTTGTATTAAATTGGCTAGTTGAAGTCTAAACTATTGTATCCTTGCTTTCAGCAGAGCCTGTTATGGGTACAGCACTGCTCTTACACCAGATCTTATAGCTTTTGGGTTAGAACTGAGCTGCAGAGACAGAATTCACAAGGGAAAGAAATAATCAGTGCATCTAAGGGACTTCAGGATATTACAAACCATTTCCTTTCTTCTGGAACTAAGAGGGCTTATTAAAGTTGGTTGAGGTATCTGGATCGTAGCTTCAAACATCCATCATTTCAGGAGAGAAGGGGTGGGGCAAGACAGCTAAAGATACTAGTTTCATGCAAATAAACCGATCTGAATGTTACTTTCTGATTTGGAGGACTCTGCATTGTGTTTGGAAAGTCTGACAAATTCTGCTTTACTACACCCAATCTAATGATAGCAACAACAAAAAGATGACTACATTGGCTGCATTTTGATTTATTATAGATTATTTCCTGATCTATTCATTTCCTCTTTCTCAGCTATGTTATTTCCAAATGTCTCAAAAGGGCAGTGAGAAGTACAAATCTGACACTTAGAAGTAACTCCATTCAGCATATTTTTAAGGAGAGCACATGTGAAGTAGCTTTCATTTGAGGAAGCAATAACCCTTTAAGAGCTCTTTCAAGGAGTCAGATCAACTTCTGGCATAATCACAAAAAGATTTTAGCAGTATATCACTTTTAATAGCTGCAGCTATTTTTGTCATTTTCCTAAAATGCCATGCAGTCAGATTTACTTGGTTCGTTCCATCTCTTTGCTAAACTGTCAGTTTTTTGTGGGATATGGGACTTGTGTTTTCTATTTTAATTTCAAGAAAAGCTGTCCATGCTTGGAAAATATTGGTGGATTGGGTACAGAAATCAGCCACTCAGCCACACCACAAAATGTTTCATTCTCCCCTAGCTTTTTTGTAGTGGCTTCTATACACTGCCATTAAGTTATGTGTTTGACCACTCTTCATTGCTTATCCTGGTGTGGTCTTTCCCTTTTCAGCTAAATAGATGGAGTCAGAAATACATATCTTAGAATTAGATGCACTGAGGTAAGTGAAGGGCTATATTTAGTGGCTGATGTTGGCCAGAGTTGCTTTTTTTTTTTTTTTCCTGATTTGGTCCCTTTGTTGTTGTCTGCTCTTTCAAAATCAACATAAATTCCTTCAGATGTGCTTTTTGCTCCAGCAGCCTGTCTTCTAAAGGTGCTGAGCGCCCAAATCCATGAGACTGGTGTGCGGAGCCAGCTGAGGTAACAGCATGAATGACTAATATCCTCCTTTTCCTCTGGTCCTTGAGTTTTCTTCTCTGTGGAAGCCAGACCAGAGCTTAGTCCTTCCAGAACTTTAAGAGAAAAGAAATACTACAACAAGTTCAATTGTTAAGAAAGTATGGTTGGAATGCTTAAAAAATAAAGAAAACTTTCTCTGATAATTGTATTGGCACTTTTCAACAAAGACTTGCTCACTTTGTTGCTGCTATCTAAGTTTCAAGTAAGGATTCAGCCCTTCAGAGCTGTAAAAGAAATGACAGACCCTAAACTCCTGCCAAGCTTCCCAGAATTTCCTAAGTAAAATCAATCTTAACAACCAGCAGCATGTCCAGTCCCAGAGCTGACTTGTCTGGTTCCTCAGTTTCTAGTGAGAGCGAGCACCTGTGGTCAGTCTTTAAAGTGCTGCAAATCTCAGAGAAGACATGTGGCTCTGAGCTGACTGCAAATTTTCCAAAAAAAAAAAAAAAAACAAAACCCTCCTTTGGAAGAGAAAGTCTTTTCCAACCTCAATTATCCTGTGACCCTATGATCCTAAACGTGAATCAGATTCTGCCCATTTTCATACCAGTTTTCTGGTAAGTGAGCCTCTGCATGTCTGCCTGTGAAGGTGCTGAGGCAGCTGCCATGCTGGGAATGCCCCCGTACCCAGGGACCCCAATTTGCTGCAGAATTTGTGTAACACATACACATGTTGTAAAATTGGATAAAGTAGCACTCTTCAGAGAGGAAGAGGTTGTTTTACTTTCATTTCTATTTTGTTTCCTCCTACGCATCATTGGGAGGATGATCTTTGTGGAGCTGCGCGGAGCTCTGCTGTGCCTGTTCACTGGGACACTTTGTGGCTATTACATTTGCACACTGCAATAATTCATGCAGATGCATAGGTGTGCCATTTTTGAATTAAAATTTGGGGGAATTTCTAACTGTGCTACTGGGGGAGGAGAACAGTTTCAGCTGCAGCTTGTGATAGAAGGACATATTCATTCTGGTTTTATTTTAAAGCTTTTTTCTTCTGTCCTGTTGTGCTTGTTCAGACTGTAACGTAAAAACACACAGCGAAACACAGAGCAGTTTGCGCTGTGGGGATTTCAGTAAAGAGGAGCCTATGTCTTGTCTCTCAGGCTTTTGTTTTAGGTTCTTCTTCTTGTTCTCAGCTGATACTACCAGCTGTCTTTTTTTGCTCCTTATATTGGAGTCCACACCATTTCTAGCCTTGGGTGATTAAAAATAACTTTCATTTGCCTAAAATTAGTGCTCCAGTACTTGTGGAGAGATTGTGAGTCAGTGGAAGTTACACCCACTCATCCCAAGGCTGAATGTAGTATCTGGAAAATGGTTGTTGATGTCTTAGGCAAGAGGAAGGACCTGCATCCACCAGATTTGTGGAAGGGACCAAAGAGGACCAAATATACAAAAGGCAGAATCTCCTGTCTCCCAGATACTACTGAACTCAGAAGCATCAGGGGGGGATGACAGAAAAGGCACTGAAAATGAGAAAATGTATAGTCCATCTTGAGTTCCACAATGTCCTAGCCAGTCCTGAGATCCCCAGTGTGAAATGCCCCAAATCTTGCTTTACTGCTGAAATGCCACAGCTGTTAACATGGAATCTGCTAATATCTGCTGCTCAAGAAGTATGCCATGTTTTTCCACATAGCCTTCCAGTCCTAAAATCTCTTAAAACTGACTTTATTTCTACACAAAATCAGATCATGGTATTTTTCATACCGAGAGTGGGAGAAGGAAACCTTCTTCCAGGCAAGGTCAGAGAGAAACTATGCATTTTTATTTAGACTATTCAATGTCAATTGGATTCACAAAGTTGTATGCCTTCCCTTGGGTTTACCTGTACCTTTCCCGACCCTTGGCAAAGCTGCTTTTTGCGTGTTGACTTGGATCTATTGTTATCTTGTGCAGAACCCTGACAAGCAACACACCCACCAAAGCCAATGTATACATTATAATAGCACAACTGTATGCCATGTCCCATCAGTCTGTGAAATGACTACTGATACAAAAGGTGGGTGCAGTTTCCCTATTAGTAATAAAGTTCTGAATTACTTGAGGACTGTGCTTATACATAAAAGTCTGCTAGCAATGGAATGTTCGTTTGCTTAGAGCATTGCTTAACATAGATTATCTTCCTCATTTGAAACTGTGATTTTGAATCAAAGAATTAGGAAGTGACAAATTTGCTTGTCTTGGATAGAAAATTTTAGGCAGTTCCTGCTTCCAGTCTGTTTTTGGAGGGGGTAGATTATCACGTCCTTAAATGATATGCTGTCACTACTAGTAATAGCATTGTGCCTTTTGTAGGTGTTAAAATAGTGATTCGTAATGAATCTGTGCTTAAAGATGGTGTTTGTCTTCTAAAAGTTCACATACTCTTCCTTTCAAACCAAATATAAAGAATATGTTGAGCATTTGATAAGGCAGGCATTCTCTTTTTTTTTTTTTTTATTAAGCTTTTTTGTTTCACTTATAGCTTGCAATATACCTTTCTAAGTTACTGGCATCTAATATGCAATATGCAAATAATGCAATTTGGAGAAAACCTAACCTTTGAATCTGCAGAGTTACACATGCAGTATTTTTAAACTTTAGCTAGCTAAGGAAAAAAAGAAAAGATCTCAGTCAAAAACTATATTTCATAAGAGAAAATTATAGTGATATTGATGGTTTGCCAAAACCTCAAGCAGTGACAAAATCCACAGTGTTCTGAAAGAGATGCCTTTGCAAAACCATTCCTTTGCAGATGGCTTAGATTATTGATACTTATAAACACATGACATTATTCATTCAACTCAGAATTTTTAAAAACTCTGTTGATAAAAAATGCAAATTTGCCACACTATCCGAAAATGGCAGAGAAAAAAATCACCAAATCCTGCAATTGCTCCTGAGGGGGTTTTATAGTTTAGTAGTTGTTGATTTGGTTACATTTCAACATGACCTAGTATAAAATATTTTAACAAAAAGGGAGGAAGGAAGGGAAAAAAGAACATAACTTTCTTTTGTTGATGTGAACTTTATGTTTTATAGTTCTTCTTGTACATCTGAAACTCCCAGTGCTGAAAGGTTTTGGGGTGAACAAGAAATGCAGGATCAGATGTGAAATCAATAAGTCACTGGGATCCTTCCACAGAATTTATTTCCATAAAGGATATAAAATACCATGGAATTCCCTAGCTACACTGCAAATGATGGATAAACAGCCATAGGCATGACTTTTCTGTTTGGGTTATGTAACTGTTCTCTGTGCAAGCTACTCGCAATGGAGAGTGCATTTGGTCCAAATTCGAGAAAATTGTTTCACCTCATGATTTTTGTCTCTGTGGGAGCTCTATGTGAGGAGTGAAGCCTCTTTCTGTATTACCTGGCACAAAATATAAAACAGTTACTCTTCTAAAGTGCAGTAAAAAGCCCCAGAAACCGAGGAATCCATCGTTACAGCCTGGGATACAACTGTCCTCTGCCTAAGGTCTAAAATCAACAGTTTTCCGCCCTCTGCCCCCACGGCTGGATGACTGACAAGTACTTCCCTGAAAAGAACTTTTGTATACCAGCAACATTGATTTAACGATGATTAACGCTCCCTGCTTCCCACAACGGGAAAGCAGAAGCATGTGCTGACTGGCTGAGATACCGATATTATCCTTGGAAGATGCTTCATGTGGGGCAGAGTCTTCTGGAAAGCTGCAAAAAGGGAAGTCTCTATCAGTGCCCTCAGAGACTGCCCAGTGATTCTTATTGTACAAGCTCTACTCTGCATAATGGTATCGTATCTGCTGTCACTATAATGCTGATTATAAGAAGAGAGCCTTTGTTAGTAATAAGTGTCCATATGAAGTAATTTCTAGTGGTTTGCAAAAATTTCGCAATCCATTATATAGCCATAATAACAGAATACGAATTGTGACAAATAACATAGGTTTAACTTTCACAAAGCAGATCTGTCTGGTGAAATTTTATTAAAACAGGATTGTCTTTATCATTAAAAGTATCAGAGAAGAAAAGCTGAAGTACATTTATTTTAGCATGAGTTGACAAGCAAATGTCCTATGTGCAGGAAGCAACATGCTTTTAAAAACTTATACATCTCATATCAGAGAGATCAGCGTGTTTTCATTATCTCTACAACAAAATGTGCCAGGGTGCATTAGGATCTACGATTAATTCATTCCGATTGCTCTTATAACAACGTTCAGTATTTTTGTGGCTAAGATAAATATTGATTGCACTCCACCTCCATACTGCTCATGAACATACACTGAATCACCAGTCGTTTCACGGGGTGCAGAACATGCTCAACATTTGCTGTCTCATGTTTACATCTGTAAGTAGATAGACTAAGCCCAGTTTGGACTGAGTTAACAATGTATAGGAGTTGTGCATAATTGTTGTTTGCCAGGAGTTGTCTGGGGTAAATCCATTCTTCCTGGCAGGATAGCAATGCATGATAGAATGTCCCATCACTGGTGAGATGGATGACGCAGGCAAGCTGGTTTTTGACCAAGATGTAGTCCTCTGTTACTCCAGGAGTCGGTAAATGTAAGCTGGCATAACTATGCTGCTTTATTGTAACTAAGACTTTGATCCTGAGAATGGAAAAATGCTTATCTCCCTCCTTTCTCCTCTACAAGACTATTCATGAAAAAAATAGCAGAAACCAAGCAGCAGAACCTTGCAGGTGAGGAAAGCAGGATGTGGAATTTCAGGAAACCAAGGTTTGTTTGGAGAAAGTGGGTTTAAAAATTGGGTCTGTAATGGGACATAGACATCTATTCCTGCGTGGCCTTAGCTGCTCCTTCATGCTCTGTGAGTGCAGAGCCAGGCTACGCATGTCAGAATTTGCACAGTAATTTACTGTAGGAGACGTGAACAGTGCGAAGCTAACTAGTGTTTCTGACCTTATTCTTAAATACAGACTTGCCTGTGGTATCTTCTGCATTTCCACTAGATAGCTGTTTATCTGTGCCACTCAGTCTCTCAATCCTTGTATCTATGTGCAATGTTTAATTAATTTTCAATTATTTCCAATTATGTAGTGACACTACTTATAAATGATACAACAATGAAGGTGATGGATTTGGGCAAATATAATAGCCTGTCAGTCTTCACTAGAAGCTACAATTAAATCAAAAAGATAAGAAAATATTACTGTAATTATTTTGACAGTGAACTGATAGAAGTTTACCCAAGTGACACAGACTACAGAGTACAAAATGCCAATTGCTCAGAAACAAGTAAAATAAGATATACTGTTGTCCCTTTGCTCCCTATCCTTAACTTGGAAAACCAAGTGACCTATCTCCTGGAACAGGCAGAGCTCCATTCAAAGACTTGTAGGGTCTGATACCTAAAGAGGGGTCCAGTACATAGAGATTCATTAAGTTCTGGGCTCCCCAGTCTAAGAGAGCATACTGGACATACTGGAGCAAGTCCAGCAAAGAGCCTCTTAAGATCATTTAGGAACCAGATAATCTCTGATACAAGGCTGAGAGAGCTGGGAGCCTGGAGAAGGCTCAGGGGGACCTTATCAATGTGTATAAATATCTGATGGGGAGTAAAGAGGATGGAGCCAGGCTCTTCTCAGTGGCACCCAGTGACAGAACAAGAGGCAATGAGCATAAACTAAAATACAGGAAATTACAGTTAATAAACATAAGAAAAAACTCTCTTACTGTGAGGGTGACTGACTACTGGCACAAGTTGCCCAGAGAGGTCATGGGGTCTCCATCCATGGAGATACTCAAAACCCAACTACACACAGTCATGAGCAATCTGCTCCAGCCGACCCTGCTCTGAGCAAGGGTTTGGACTAGACAATCTCTAGATGTGCCTCCCAAACTTGGCAATTTTGTGAGTCTGTCTGACATTTCGTAGTCCTTTTCCCTTCCCTGTCTCTGAGGTTATGCAGAAGTCGGCTGGGCTGTGACTGTTTTTAATTCCCAGGACCAGCTGAACGTCAGGGCATCCTTCTTTCCTTCCTGAAAGGAGGTCACTGGCTCTCAGAAGTCCTGAATCAAGAAATCGACTGTTTAGGAAAGCACTTACCAATTTGCTTGGCTATGAGGAGGCTTTTCAGTCACTGAAGCTGAAGTCATGGAGAACTTAGAAGAATTAACTACAATTAAGATCATGGACTTTTGAGAAAAGATAGACTTAAGTACACAAATAAGTTCTTTCTGCAGCTGGGGCTTTAAAGTGGTCTTGGTCTGATCTTCTGACCATGCCTGGGTTCTCATGGCCTGTGCATTTACTGAGGGGTTTGGACTGAGTGCTACACTTGAGATTTAGCTGCAGCTCTCTTATAAGCAGCTGTGACTACTATGTGAAATTTCACAGGCTGAGTTGTAGATAATTGTTCCTGCAGCATCTGTACTGGCTTCTAATTCATTTGTGGCTTCACATAGTTTGATTGATCAAATGTGTGGTTTGGGAAACTGCTGCCATAGAAACCACCAAGCTACCATCACAGCTCAAGACAACTCGTGTCTCTATTCCTGTTCTCCAAGTCTGGAATTTGCTATCTCTGTGTGCTCAAATATTTCCATAACTTGCCGTCAAGTGATCATCTCTTGTGCTTTCTCTGTGAGGAGAAGAGTCCAGGACACCAAGATACCAGGCAAGCCCAGCCTGTGTGTCAATCTCTGGGGGATCTCTTCTGCTTTTTCATGGTGCTAGATAAGAACCACCCTGGACAGGGGCGCTTGAGCCTTGCTCTAGTCCAGGTTGTGGTTCCAGCAGAAAGCAGACTGCCTGGAGAAGAGGTGTGCAGCAACAAGAAGCTCAAGTCCTTAGACCAGTGGCTGGGGCACTTTGTGAGTGTGGGGCTGAGCTGCAAAGACTGTATCTGTATTTTATATTAGATAATATTAGAGAATATGCAGAAGTAATTCAGGCAAAGTGACCAGAACTCCTGGACTTGTCACTCCCAGCCACATTCCCCAGGCATTTGCTAGATAGAAGAAGTGGCTTCACCTTCATAGATGCTTTTGCCTGGAGTTGTCTAACTGCAACGCTTAGAGAGGGCTTTATTTTGTGTGGTGTTTTGAGTATGTGCTTCTCAAGATCTATATTTCATTTTGCAGTGCTTGAACTATTCTCCCCCCTAAAAAAACCTGTAGGAATGCAGAGAGATATGGTGATGACTATATTGACCAAAACAGTATAAATTGAACTTTTCCTCTTTTGTTTCACTATGGACTCTCTATTCTGCCATCCATGTGCATGGATAATAATGCATGGAAATGTAAACAGTGCTTTAAGGCTATGCAGATGAAGATGACTTTTGAAAACTTGTCCTACACTAAATACTCTATATTTTTCAGGACATTCTGGCACTGAATGCTGCAATCTCTGCCCTGCTCATCAAAATGAGTGCTAAAGAGAAAGAAAAGGATTAGGGAAGCATCATTTTTCATTCTTTATTAGATTATCAGCATGTAGTTACTGTAGATTTAATATATACACAGCTGATCATCCATAGGGTATAGTTTTCAAGACTTAGTGCATAACATTAGCGGTATTTGCTACAGCAATTTTTGGTGTCTTAGTTAAACTGTCCCTAAAATTGTCTAAAGACTGTGTTCTTAAGCATACTTCTTTACCCTCTGTAGGGAATGGAGAATGAAGCATTTCAATGGAGCTGAAAAGTTGAATGTAAAATCTTTTGGTTTTCTTCGGTTATTGTCTCTTCAGGAATTACTGTAGACTGATCATTGCAACTTATCGTACTGATTTTCTGAGCCCAGATGAAACCCAAACACAACTAAGCTAACATGCAGATTGCATGACCACTTCCACGAGAGGGTGGTCACAATACAGCCAGATGGAGGTCGTGGTTTAGTTAAGGTGCTTTATTTGGGGTAGCTATCTGTGTTAAAGAGCCCTTTAATATTAGAAATCCAGTTCACTAAACCCTTCTCTGACAAAAAAAAAAAAAAAAAAAAAAAAAAAGAGGAGTGACAATTGCAACCTGATACTACTTGCTGTTGAAAGGAAAACTGTATACATTCCCCACAGCAAACAGTGTGCAAGCTCAAAATAGAAGACTCCCATCTTGCCCTGAATTAGCAATGAAATACAGGTGGGAATTTATTGTTGCTGAATCTGAATTTTGGCTGCTGGCAGACCCAAACTGTTAAAACATTAACTTATGTTCCAATGATTTTGAGCTAGATTTACAAATGTGGTTAGGTGTCTGAAGATGAAGAGAAAGGCAGGCAATGGGATTTGCCAGTGCCCTTAGCAACACCTAAATACTTTTGTCTCACCAGCCAGCTGGTGTGTGGATAGACACCTTTTGTGTCTGAAATGCTTTTTAAAACAGAAGTTAGTGACTAAATATAAATGTGTGCAGAACTTTAAGGAGGTTTCATCGCTAGAAAATTATTCAGCTGCAATTCACCAAAAATTTTAACTTCCAAAATCTCTTGGAATTTCTGTGTATGAAAACAGCAACCACTAGTTAACAGAATCAAAAGCATCCGTAGAAACACACCAGTCAACTTCTGTTTTGTCATGTACTATGTAGGTGATGACTGACTTCTAAAGGATTTGTGGTAGTTGATAAGGACATTCTGCCACCAGCCTCGTATTTTTAGAAAGCCACTGAACACTCTTCAGTTTAAGAACTGCTTCTTACCTATTGGCATTTCTGACCACTACACCAAGCAAGTTTTTCATGTAATGTTATTATTTGATCAGTTCTAGAGGCCTTCACCAGACTGGGATGCCTTTGAAAGGAATTTGTTAACAAACCCATTGTAACAAAGCAATTTCTGTCCCAAAGATCTTGCAGCTATAGCTATAGGGGGTGGTGGGCAGTGACACCATTACCCATGCCCTGAGCTGGCTGCATGTATAGCAGCTCTGGTCCAGAAGCCTTTGCCTCATGCTGTGCTGAAACTACTGAGCTGCATGCAAGTGGAGTGGCAGAATGCCATGCTCAAGCTGACACTTACCATCTGCTCCAAGTTCTGGCAAGCCTGTGGCATGAGCGGGGATGGCAGGAGGTCTCTGTGTCCCATCCGCAGGCATATGCCCTAAGGCTCCAGGTCTGCAGCGGCAGTGCAGACCCATCACTTCAGGCTTGTGAATGATTTATTCAAAACTATTAAGAGTGCTCTTGTATAACTGTTAGAGTATCATGATCTAAATAAAACAGACAAACCAAGGAAGTGTTTGCTTTTCCAACATGCAGGCATGCAGACATTAAGGATTTGATGGATTTGACCCAGCAATTTGATAAGCAGCCAGGTTCTAATCAGAGAAAACAGGCCAGTTCAGGTACTTAGCACATAAGCAGTTAGGTGGAAAGAAAACTTGATGTGCTGTTGTTATGAAATTTCTCCTTATTTCTCCAGGCTTTAATTCTCTCATCATCAGTCTAACAAAGAAAGTATGATGTCCAGCAAAGGCTGTATTCTCAGGCTTGAATGTATGTGTAGTAATTCAAGGTTACCAAATTGATTGGTTGTTGCATCAAGGATAAAGGCAGGCAGGATCTCCCCGTATGGCACTTGAGAAGTATCATGTTTATCTGCTTTTGCAATACAGCAAGCAGTTTTGCTGCTTTTCTGAGTCATCACACCACCACTGAATAAATAATATCACCAAATGCACTTTTCAAAAGGGCTGAAGTGCAGATTCCCTTTTGGCAAGGCAGCTTGTGGACTTTGTTCCAATTATTTAGGTCTTGTAGTTACACAGGCTGAACCTGCAGTTACAGAGTTACAGAGATGAAAGCCGAGAGCTTCAGCTTTCTTACCTGCTTAAAACGAAGGCATGAGGCTGGATATTGCCTTTCTGATTCTGCTGCAATGCTTGGTTGTTAACACTGAGGTTGTATGTCAGTTACCTACCCGGTAAACTTGGCTAAGAAAGAGCTGCATTTCCTGACATACTCTTTTCCTTCTTTTTAAGGACTTAGTACTTTTTCAATAAAAATAAATTTAATTTGTGGCTGCATTTTAGCTCCATTGGTTTGATGGTATAAGTGGAGCAATACCAGCTTTGGATTTAGAGCAGTCGTGTGGCTGAGTCTCTCTGTGCAGCTTTCATGTGGTCGGGTGAGACATTCTTAAAATCCCCAAACATTTTTGAAGATCCTAAACTGGAGACATTCACAATTCTTCCCTCCCTTTCTACCATTAATCCTTCATGTTTTAACAAGCACTGAAGTTAATAGAGCCTACACTCTTTCCTGTCACACTGAGCCCCCCTCCCTCCTTTCTTTCTCTTGAATAAAGCAATCTGTTCTTTCCAGGCCATACTATTGGAAATCAAAGAGGTAGATGTCAACACACACCATAACCAAGTATAAACTTCCTTTTTTTAATTAAACAGGATTCTGACATTTGGTTTGAAGAAGTGTTTGTTTGGTTTTATTTATTTTTTTAAATATGTGAAGGATGTCAACTGCTTTTATTTTATTTTTAGTAGAAGATGAATTTTTTATGGTGCCACAAATAATCTCTAGCACAAAATCTTTCAGATGTTATTTTGTTATTTTGTAGTTGAATAGGAAGAGAGCTGGGGGGAGCAATACAGAAGTCCTGGCATTTAAAGCCTTTAGAATTAAGAGTTAACCTCTTAGGTAAAGGTTTCCATACACATAAATCCTGTTTTAGGTACCTTTTCAAATGTAGTTGGGAAAAACAGTTGTAAGTCTGTTGCTATCCTGTTTGCTTATTACTATTAATTCTACTTAGACATTTATGTGAAACACAAATACCCAGATTTCATAATAGCTGGTACTCAAAAAAAACAAGACTCTTAGAAGGAACATAGTCTCTATTTCAGTGTACAAATCCAGGTATCTCACTAGCCAGGGCAAAGTCACCCTAGAATTGCCTCTTTCAAGGTATCTATCTCACGCTTTCTTTTGTATTGCAAAAAGGATGTAATAGAGCACTAAACCAGACAAACCAGTGTTCAGATCTGATACCACTACTTTCCATGCTGATGCTCCGTCGGACTGGCAGGAAAAAAAGGGCTTTATTTAGTAACTCAGTTGCTGTTTTGTTTCTAGATTATGATTTTAATCCAATCTTTGCAGTTGAGGTATATCATCCATATCTGTTCTGGGGTCACGTGTAAGTGTGTGTAGCAAGGCAAGCATGAGGAGACGGTCTTCTGACTGGGAGTGCTTAGATTCTCTAGATACTGTTCTTGATGAGCAGGAGTGAGAGCAAAAGGCTATGAGTAAATTGCACATGTACTTTTGGCCTCTGTCTTTATTTATTTATTCCTCAGGAGTGCAAGCGTAGGCAATCAGAGGTCTGGTCCCTAGACTTTAGTTCCTATGGATAAAGTTTGGCGCCTTTTCATGGTTGTAGCTAAGTGGCAGAACCACAGCATTGTCCCTCTGGTCTCAGTCCCTCTAAGCCAATTCGCTCAAGTAAGGAATAGGATCTGCCTCTTCAACTCAGCTGCAGTTAATTTTATTGCCCACTGCTGTCTGTGTTAGCTGACCTATAGTAGCATGGCACACTGACTGCAGTGCTTTTTCCACATGTTTGCTCAGCTAGAAAATCTACCCAGGAGTTTCCTGAGTGCCTGCTGCAATATATCCCAGTATTCTGGAGTCTAGAAACGCCTGTGAACTCCTCAGATCGCTTATTCCCACTGACAAAGTATTGTTTTGAGATCCATCTGGTGTCAAGTGTAGGCATATGGCACCAGTATGGCAGCACTGCCTACGGGGGTGGTTTCCTGCAGAAGAGGTCTCGCTGAATGCAGTAGTCGTTGCCTATTGAAAGTCATCATTGTTTAGCACCCAGGTCTTTGTGAACTTGTTCAACTGGTGGCTGGGCAGAGTGCCATCCGAATCTACAGACATGAGCACAGACAGCTGAGGCTCTGGGGCCTTACACACATCAGATGTGGGTACTGAGGTTAGGCTTCTCAGCAAGGAGAATCTAAATGACTTTCTGTCCCGAGCATGTGTATCTGTGGTTGAAGGGGTACGCCATCATTAACCCAAATCTGGGCTGGATTAAGTTTCTAAAATAAAAACCAGTGCTGCCAGCCACTTGAAGAGGGTCTGGGGCTTGTTTGAATCAAGCGCATCAGCAGGGAGGGCGGGAGGAGGCAGAGGCAGCCAAGCAAAGGCCCCCCCATCACCCCTGTAGCCCCCCACTCCGTGCAGGCCGAGGCAGCCTGACAGCTGCCAGAGCAGGGGCCGGGCACGCTGCCTCCGTCCCGCCGGCTGCGGGCCTCTCCGGGCACTGGGCAGCACCTGCACTCCTGGCCGGCCCTCTTCTCACCATGCAAGAGCACAGGCACTTCATGCTTTGTTTCTTAATTATGTTTTCAGCCAGGCACGGAAGCTTTAGCATTCGGGGCGCGGGATTGCCCGCTTGCCAGGCAAAAGTCTCAGGTTTGCCAGCCTGGGCCTGGCTCTCCCTTTTGCCTGGGCAGTGCTCCCGCCTGGATCTAATTCAGACTGGCTCATCTGGCCCTTTGAAGGTTGCTCACCTCTGCGGACAAGGCAGAGCACACGTGGGGGATGAGGCAGCAGAACCAGTGTGGTGGCACCCGCCAGGAGTAGGAAATCTAGGTGGAAGATTGCAAAGCCAGAAGTACCAGAAATACTTTGGTAGCGTTGCTGAGGAAGCTAAGGAGAGACAGAGAAGGCTAAATCCAGTAAACTGTATTTGCATAGAGGGAGAAAACACCAGAGCATTAAGCTGCAGTGAATAATGAAATGATTCACTGCACAGAGCAATCCAGAGAAATGACGGTGACCAAACACTGGGGTTTGCCTGTCTCCTGTGGGTCCCAGCAACTTGCAGACATGGATGCTCTGTGGCACCCATAAAAAGATAACACTGGAAACCTCCTGTTCTAAACACTGCTTTTATACTGTGGATACTAAAGTCCATGTGGAATTGCCTCCTGACATGATCCCTCTTACATTTCTTCATGCAGTGTTGCCATATACTATGAAACTAGCTGCTGCTGTCCTCTGCAGTGGGTAACTAAGCACTTACATAGGCATATAAAACATGCCTAACTGAAAAACTGGGAAGCTTTACCATCATTATTGGAAAGTGCCATAAGATTTCCCTAGAAAGGTGTGGTAGAGGTACAAAGAGTGGTACGTCGTTATTTTAAAACCTGACCATGGGCTGGTTCCTCCCCCTTTGAAGTCCGTGGCAAAACTGTTTTACAGGAGCAAGACTGCTTCAGCTGGCAAGCAAGAGGCAGCCTGGAGGCAGAAGAGGCTTACAGGGAATGGTTTCTGCTGCTTTCCGTGAGCACAGAGCTGTTCAGACAGACTGGAGACCTGTCTGCTGGTGTCTCCCATTACAGCTAAGAAATGAATGCTTTTAAAGTTGTTAAATGAATGGGCTAGATCTTACAGTCCTTACTCATCTGAGTACTGCCATTAACTTTAAGAAAGTAATCATTATATTAAGTGTCATGGAGCGGAGTCCTTAAATTGTTAAATTCTAATATTTGACAGAAGTTTTTCCTCAGTAGAAAAATAATATAGACATAATTAAAAGGATGTGAACATTTCATCAGTGGAAGAATGCAAGTTACTTCGGAGCAATACGTAAAACTAGGAGCAGTACAGAGGGCTTAAGTCCATGTCATGTCTGTAGGTTATTTTTGAACTTTATGAAAAACACACTTTAGCAGTTTATATCCTGACCATTCAACTGTATTCTGGCATTCTGAATTCACAAACACGCTAACCATGAAAACACAACATTTAAAAATACGCTGTCCACTTGGCTTCTTTGGCCTGCTTCAGAGTCTCCCAAGCTTGTTTCAGACAAACTGAGAACTTTGTTGTGGAATGACTGTTTGAATTGGGGTTTCTTAAAATACATGTGGAGCCTTGTAGCTGCTGTGGGGTGTACACAGTGGTGGAGCTGTACTATTTTTAAATCATCTGGCTATTTCACTTCATGTAAGAATATCTGTCATCTTAGTTATAAGGAATGAAAGGGGTTGATTAAAACAACTCACGAAGCCATTAAACAAAGAGATAAAATGTAGAACATGTGCTGTAGGGTCGATTTAATTATAACGCATGGGGGATCTGTGGAAACCGGATGGCAGCTGCATTGTAGCTGAGTTTTAAGCCCCTCTTAGCAGTACCAAAGTCCTGTTGCTCAGACGTGGGGTTTCTTACCTGTAGAGCTAATAGGTCCTTTGGATATGTTTTTTGGAATCTACTTGTTATTTCAACTGACCGTAGAGTAATTACTATGCTCAAGCACTTAGATATGAACTAGAATGGCAGTTATGTATACTAATCATCTAGTCATTAGATACTAGACTATGTATCATCGGAAAAATGTATGCAAAAGCTTTAGTCAAGAAGGGATCAAAGATGTCAAGTGAACAGCCATGAGGATTCAGAGAGAATGAGGAATTAAAAAAGGCAGTGGCAGTTTATTTCATTGTCTTGGCAATCTCATTAGATCAAAAAACAGTATTGAATATACTGCTGTATGCTATGTCTACTAAGATAATTTAGCATATAATCTCACTTTAAACAATAGATATCGGGCAGCCACATGAATTCAGTAAAAAATATTTAAACTTCACATTTCACTTTATTCTTATTAACCTCATTATAGACATCAAGAGTTATCGTAATTCATTCTAGCCCTATCAGAAGGGGGTTTATATCTCTGGTGTGTGAGTTTAAACCAGTCTCTAGCCACTAAAATTCAGGATGAGGAGCAGTAAGGAGAGAAGGCAATGCATCTGCCCTCGTCAAAGTTTTTACAAGTCCATCCACTCCTGCCAGAGACAGGCTCGTCAGCTAGGTAGACATCAAGTCTAGTTCAGCTTGGCAGCTCCTATGTTCCCATTTCAACAAAGTTCACTTAAATGTCTGCAATGCTTTTCATGCAACTGAAATATAGTAATTTAGTTAACCCTTTGTCATTGAGTAGAATGGGTTCACACATAGGAACATCACCAGTTCAAAATATCCAGTCATTAAACTATAACAAAGATGTTACCAAAATTCATTGGGAACAGCCAGAAAATGAATTAAGAATGCAACCACTGACAGTGAATTTAAGTTTCTGACTGTAACTGCTGCAGCAATTCAAGTCTTGCTCTGTGGCTTCTAAGCATCACTGAAACTGCCCATGAAAAAATGTCATTTGCTTCTGTTTGCAAATTGTCTTTATTAGTATGTGAATTTTCAAGAAATTATATGAATGCTGTAGCTTTTGCTTTCCAATTTGCATAAAACAAGACATAACATCCAGGACCAATTATATAAAAATGGGAAATGATTCCTTAGAAAGAGGATGGAGGACTTGAAGGAGTTACAGCTTGTTGCTCTTGGCTGTAGCTTGTTGGCACATGAAGGTTCTGGGGACTGTTCCCTTGAGGACTTCAGATGTTGTATGTTATTTTAAAGAGACTGGAAGACAGTAGTTGGGTTAGATACCCTTCTCCATACTGGCTTCTGGGGCACTCTATCAGATAGCCCGGGTAACCGTTAACCCAGTCTGGCTCCTCAGTTTCCCCAGCTGAAGAAAATGTACAAAGGCAATGCAGCTGTCATTAAAATAAGGAAAAACTTTTCTGCTCAAACAGTGTAAGGGAAAGTGTGATTCCCTCTGCTGTTAGAAGAGGACCTCTCTGTAGCAGAGAAATCAGTCATTGACCCAGCAATGAGACATGGCTTGTCAGCTGATGCTGTCAAGCCAGCGCACCCTGAGGTGAACTATGGAGGGTCTCTCACAAACTCACCTCAAATTGTTTGAGAGTTAAAGGCTAGTGGAGCAGTAGGGGAAAAGCTCTCCCTGATGGGAAATCATGGCCCAGGATACCAACCTCTGTTGGGTTGGCATCTGTTTATTTGAAGTTCTCACTTTTGGAAATGATATTAAGCATTCTCCCATCACTGTCATGGAGAGGTTATCTTCAGGTTTTTAGCATCATGCTAAGACTCATCCTATGGTGCATATTTTCCCTAGGACCAATGGAACTACATATCTTAGGGTCAAAATTAGCTCTTTGCATGTGTCCTATTGACTTTATCAGAATTACTGGTGTGCAAGGAATATGAATAGAGCTCATACAGTGATTTCTAAAAATACAAAATGCTAATTACAATATGCTTCCTTAAAAAGAAACTTGAAGATTACTTACCATGTAACGCCTCTCTTCTTCTCTGTTTTAATCCAGTCCTCCGTGATGTCTGTCTGTTTTGCCCGCTTTCACCCAAACCTGGTTGTTGGTGGAACATACTCTGGCCAAATTGTCCTGTGGGATAATCGCAGTCACAGGCGCACTCCAGTTCAGAGAA
The DNA here is from genome assembly GCF_963210335.1 of Falco punctatus. Taxonomy (NCBI): domain Eukaryota; kingdom Metazoa; phylum Chordata; class Aves; order Falconiformes; family Falconidae; genus Falco; species Falco punctatus. The sequence goes on from NC_137583.1 coordinate 77,877,404, forward strand.
CTCCCTTATCTGCTGCTGCTCACACGGTAAGGATGAAAATCACCTCCTCCTTTCCTTAGAGGAAATGGTCATCAGGGAAATGAAGCTGGCTAATTGTGTCTACAATGCTGGTTGCCACACAGATGAAAGCAAGTGTGGCCCTTGAAGGGAAAAAAATAGGTAAGAGAGATATACAACTATCTCCTGTAAGTGCTTAACTACCGCATTTCATATGATCAGGTCAAGAGATTATCTTCTTTTCCAAGGAAGAGGGCAGGATCAGTTATGACGCTGGAGTGAGGCACCTTTCTGCCCGCACAGTGGCACTGTGGCTTTTGCTGTCCATTGTCTGTAAAGAGAGCCAGGTCACCTATAAGGACTGTGTGTCTGTCAGTCCAGCACGGCAAGCAATTTGAGTCTTTTATTGTTGTCTTGTTGCACACGAGTTTCTCTTTTGAACCAGCTTAGGCGCCTATGGTGGTCTCACTGGCATCCTGTAAGTAGACACTGGTGCCCTTGAAGACAGTGGGCAGTTTACTTCTGTTTCCCAACAGAGCAATACATAAATGCCTGTCATGGTCTCCTACTCCAGACAGAGCCATAGGGCAGAGCTTGCAAAGTGAGGGTGATTTTGTTTCAATATAATGATCTGGAAGAGCATTTTGCTGACACACACAGATACCTGCAGATATAATGATGGTGGCACAGTGCTCTGGTGGTGTCTGGGAGGTACACATGCAGAGCAGTAGCACAAAATGCTTGAGAAGGAATATAATTTCTCTGTGATACAAAGATGGTGTCTGTGGTAGAAGACTCCTCTACGTTGCAAAGTACTCATATCGTGCTGGAGGAAGAGGCAAGTCTGGATTTCCTACCAAAGTGTCATCGCTCTGCTATGGCACTGACCTCCAGTCCATCCTGCACTATGCTGTGCATTCTTGAGTTCTCCTCTTCCAGAGTTTGGGCTCAGGCAGCCTCTTCATAAGAGCTGGAAGGTGTACTCTGTGCATGGGAAACACATCTCATCTCGGGAGTGAGCTTGGGACCATTCCTTAGTGGGAAGCAGAAAAGAAAATACAGGCTGAAAGAAGAGAAAAATGTAATGGTTTGGTATACAAATGCAGAAAAATGCAGATTTCCTGAAACATAGGAAACTGAACTACACAAAACACTCTGAGAGATAAGATAATAATCTTGTTCTAGCAGATCGAAGGATCAGACAAAATGATAGGTCTTTTGCACCTCCAGCTTTTACAGCTCTGTGATTCTTATCTTTGGAATTTGCAGATCATGGTTCAGCTTTTAGTTACCTGTGACAACATAATCTCCAGAGTTAAAAGGGAAGCCATGCCACATCAATTAATGCAAAAGATTCAGCACGGGGCCAGTGTTATGATGGCAAGTCTCTTATATTAAAAAATGACAGGTGTGCGCAGACATACTTAGTGGGCCAGGCAGTACAAATATTGTTCCCTAAATTTCCACTATCATGAATGTTGATATAATAATGTAATGATCTGTGCCATGGGTTGCAACTTCAATATTCCTTTTCATTTCCCTCATTTTGTCGCCAGTAATGTTGTTGAATCTGCATGAAAAAAACCAGTCTCTCCTGGAAGTGCAATTCAGAGATGTAGCAGACCAGAAAACTAGTGGCAAGAAGCTGGCTGTCACTGAAAACTGAACAACTGGGACTCAAAATCTAGTGGAAAAGAAAAGATTAATGGGACGTAATGTGTTTACACTCAAAAAACATTTAAGACAAAATTGTACCTCCTGGAATTATATATTAAACTAGTTTTATTACTGCAATATGATGTTTTGCTTTTGACAGATGTAAATAAATGACTTTCAGTTGTGGATGGGCACTTTATGTGCTGTCATGGATTGGTGTAAATAACTGTTTACACAGCCTAACATGAGGAGGCACGATATTTCATGGAGTAATCAGATTTTACAATAAAAGAGCGCTTACTTCATGTTCATATATAGGAATCACATAAACTGTAAACAAAATCTTGGTTGCAAAAAGTTGGCTTGAATCCTAGCTGCCAAGAAGAAAAAAAAAATATTAAGACAACTGCTGCAGCAATGTTACTTTATGTACTGCTAGATACATGAGCTGAATAGTAATTTTTTTAATTTGAACTTCTACCATATGTGAAAAAAGGATTTTTCTCTTTTCTTTCTGTCACTTTGTTTATTTGAAACAGATAGAATATGTTGTTATCACAGACTTAAGCCTTCCTGAAGTTTAGTATCACTGATTGTTGCCTGGATTCACCAGGAAAAAGAATTCTACCCACAGCTTATTCACTAATTTCCTTTCACACCCACCACACATCTGCACTTGGGACAACAGGAAATTTTAATTAAGACAAAACCCTTTTGCATGATGATTTCATTTCCAAAATAAATAAAAGCAAGCTGGCAGCGACCCTTTGAAAGGAAGGAGCCTGTTTAGATTTTCTGTTACATACGGTTGGTTGTCTTTTTCATCCATTTTCCTTATGTCTTTTCATTTCTGCCGTGAGTTTTATTGTGCATGAAATTGATGGCTGGTAGCCCTGATTAAAGCCAGACCTGGCATGCTGAGGTGCTGCTGGAAGGATACAGCTCGCTCTCTCCCTCCCCTCTAAATATTCTAGATACTCCGCTGCTTGCTTTAGCTTCCTCCCACCCACTCTGTCCCTGTCTGTTTGGGCTACTGGAGGTCAAACACCCATGAAAAAACAGGTCTATGCTGATTTCACACATCAGTACCTGCTAATCGTGTTTAGCACTGGCGTCATCTCATCACTAGGCAGCAAGAAGGTCCATCATAGGAGGGTAATAGCACAAGACACATGAGGGACAGATTGGGGTCCACTTGATGATCTGGGCAAAACCAGGTGCTTGACTATCTTGAGAGAAAGAGAAAAATTAGCATCATAATGGACCTTGCAACTTACTGGTATGTACAGGTGGCCTTCAAGCACAAGGTACCCTTTCAGCAGCAATTGCTAAGTCCATCTTTGGTGTGCACACGCACACACACTGTGCATTCAGATGCTGCCAAGTAAATGCTGCGGGCATTTACTGGGCCCACACAGGTATTGAACCTGAGAGCCAGGCAGTGCTCTGAAGATTTCTGCCTTTCCCTACTGACTGGTAGGTGATCAACAGCTGGATCTTAAAGCAGTCTAAAATAAGTGGTAGTTCTGCCATTCCTTTCAGCAGGAGCAAATGCCATGTTTCTAACTGTACATGGAGCTGACATAGAAGCTCTATAGGGATCTCTTGTAAGTTGGACCTAATTTTCTTTAAATAAAGAAAGGATCAGTAAAAAGTATTTTTTCATCCTGGACATGCAGGTCTTCTATTCATCGGCAAAAGAGGCAGAGAAATACAATTTTTCTTTGCTTGACCTGTCTTACCCTTAATTCAGCAACATCACTTGTACTGGTCAAAGGAAACAAAATCTTATTGTTCAGTCTGACCGATTTTTCACTCTGGAGGTTACTGAACTTGAATCATCCCTCATATGTCACCATCAGATATCAGATGACGCTTTAGGCTTAAAATGTTACCAGGTTCCTTGGAAAAGAAATAGGCCAAGTTTCATTATTGCACACCAAGCAGAATTCAGCCTCCATGGAATGACTCTGCTATGGTGAACCAGGTGTAACACCCTAAATTTAGTCAGTCCACATTTATAATCATGGATTTAAAAAGGTATATTGGCCAATGCTGGAGAAAGCTGATGGTCTTGTTCATGTATTTCAACTGGAGTACATTTGCAAATATTTAACATGCAAGCCAAATTCTGGAAAAGTTCAAGTTTTATGCAGCTGGTTTCTTGAATAAAGTTTTCATTTTAATTCCATTTGGACAATTTGCCTCTTTCCGATGGTTATTTTCAGTGTCAAAAGCCATCAGTAGAATGATACATGTCCCTGTGGGTGAAATCTCATCCACATAATTCAGTATTTTCACAGCATTACTCAGCTGGGTTGTTTTATTATGAGGAAAATGAAACTCTGAAAACAATTCCACCTCCATAACATACCTCTTAAAATTTAAATCAAAAAAAAACCCCAAATAATTCCTATCTGGCAAAAGCGGAGTATTTTCCAGGCATTATGTAACTACTTAATCATTCTTTAAAATAACATATGAGACATTGGAAGTTTGTTCATGAAGATGTGAGAATGGCTCTCTGATTTCCGGTGTTAATGTGTTTTCAGCATCCTGTGTATTGCGTGAATGTAGTTGGAACACAGAATGCACACAATCTCATTACCGTCTCTACGGATGGCAAAATGTGCTCCTGGAGCCTGGACATGCTCTCGACTCCACAGGTGGGTTTGTTTTCACCTACACAGGGGGAAATGGGTTTGTTTTCGCCTATACAGGGGGGAAAAAGCACCTTCAGTAAAGCAGGATACCTGCTTAATGGAACATAGCCCCTAAAAGCCAAAACCTCATGTCCTATACAAACAAAAACCAATGGATGCACTTGAAAGAGTACAGCTTGCTTCCAGCAGTCTCTGCTAAGAGCCAAAACCCATTTCCTTTACCACAAATCATGTAATTATTGTAATACGTTAATACATAGGTCAGTTTCAAGTGAAAATGAAATAATCCATTTTAAAGCACGGTAATTACAGAAGTCGCCTGTGGTATAAATTGTACTTACTGTACAGCATTGTTTAACAAATATGGACTAGATTGCACTGCTGCTGAACGCACCCTAGGCACCTACGGGTTTGCAAGGCACACAGTCAGAAAGCTTACTTTGCTGCCTGCCTTTTGTAGCCAACGGAACAAACAATGCCAGTCAAAAGTTTTAGAACTAATTTCCCCCTTCTGGAATGTTTGCTGCTATTGTCTTTCCCCTCACTCCTCTCCTTTTTATCAAAAATGAAAGGAAACCCAGGAAAATTGTCCAAACCACTAGTGATTATAATAATGGAAACTAAACAAAGAATCTGGTGCTGGAAAAGGTCTATGGAAAAACATCTTTTAAGTGTTATCTTCTGGAGTAATACATTTTCTATTCCAATACATCACTCATTTTTTATACATAATTTCTTAGGAAAAAAAAAATTAATATCATTTTTACTAAGCATCATGGGATCTGATCTTGTTTCAAAATGCTGCGTAGAAACTCCTCTTAATGATTCCATTAATCATGCATTAATGAGCAATTACTATTAAATTATTTGCTTTGCAGTGTTGACACAAGAAGTGGGATTCCTCTATCCTAACCTTAGCCGCCTAAAAGCTAGGTCCATGTCAAATCTAAGCTAGTAATTTGAGTTCCCTTTATAGTTAACGTAGAGAAAGACTGGGCACTTGTGAAGGACAGGTCATCCAATCACAGTGTGAAATACCATTTCAAATATCCACCCTGGGGTACAGAACTATGAAATCTTAGGATGGAAGGGCTTCTGGAAGTCATCCCATCTACTCTCCTACTCAAAGGGAGGCCAACTTCAAAGTCAGATCACGTTGCTCATGCTCATCTAAGGCAATAGTCTGGTAGTTGTGTCCTGGGATTATGAAAAGCCAATACTCTTCTGGGATAGAAGTGGAGGCAGCTAAAATGGCCCAGACATCTATGTTTAGGCACCTGAATCCCTTCCTCAGTTTCTCACTTAAACATCAAGAAGATAAATACCACCCTTATATATTCACTTACTGGAATGCTAAATTCTGAAGCAGAAATTTCTCAACATCTCAGTTCCAGTACTTCATCTCCCAGATGGGATTTCCCTGCTCCAAAACTGGCTTTTAACAATGATGGGAACAGACCCCACAGTATGCTGAAGTTTGGCGCATGGCTCATGGTGATCTGGAAAGGAAAGGCACAGGACTTGATGTCAAGTTACGTACCATAGCTTCAAATTCGGAGGAGCAGAGTGTTCCTGATGTGTCAGCCTGAAACTTTCTGAAGACACGGATCCAGAGCACTCATGTACAGCCGTGGTGTAGGCGCTGGGAGGAGAGAGTTCACCACAGTATCTGGCTGTGTCTCTGCAGAGACAATAACTTATGATCTCACCCCAGCAAATTTTCACAGAAATATGTGGTCCACAGGTGCTCTGCCAGTGCATTTTCCAGGTCTTGTTCTGCCTTTTTAGTAGAACCAAAAGAAAAGTTTAAACCAAGCAAAAGTATTTCTATGGATTTGCAGAGCTCTCCTCTCACAGGGATGCCCACTTTCTTCAGCTACAGCAAAAAGCCCTTCTAAGTAAAGCACTACAGGCTTTGGCCCTTGAAGAATAGCAGCTTAGACATTTTAAACATAGAAAACATACCCACTTAAATAGCCAAAAATGAAAATTGCTAAATCGTTCAGCCCCTGTGTGGGTTCTTGGGTTACCCCATTTAGACTGAACAGCCAAAAAATTGTGTACAATCTGCTCAAAGCGTACACATCTTGCAACGGCCACAGAGTGTTCATGCTGGTGGTACTTGCAATAGCAAAACTGGACATGCTGATTTACTTTGAAATACATCTACCAAATGAAAAACAAAAATATGTTTGCTGGTTTGTAGCTTGATGGTAGAGTCTAGAGGGAGTGTTTATGGTTACCTCAAAAAATCCCTGAAAAGCAATGCTTAGAATGGTAGTAGTGACAGGACCACAGCTTTTTAATGCTGCTCTGCAAAGGGACAAATGGCACAGTCTGATAAATGTGTCAGGTGCACACAATGTTACATGTGTTTCCTGACAAACAATTGATTTTAAAAATGTGCGTAAATAGAAGGGTATTGCATGTTTTATTAGAGCCTGGGGCTGGCAAGTGTATCCATTAAGGTATTATCTTTAGTTTCTGCACCATTAGGTTTTAAATTCTCACCTGTCATCTCTGCCTGATTTAAAATGATATAGCAAAGACCAGTGTCTTCCAGCTGCTCTCAAACATGTGACAGACAGCAGCATGGATGGCAGGAGCAGTGCTATCCTAGTTTGTGACATTGCATCTTCTCACAACTTCCTATTTAGAAATCAAAGTCCTGTGGCTGGACCAAATGATTTCTTCTTCCCCTCCTGCTACCCTGTGTAATTATTCATTTAGAAATGAATTATTAAAAACAAAAACAAAAAAACAAACATCCAAACAAAAGGATGATCTCAGAATAATAACAAAGACCTCTTTTGTAGGAGAGCATGGAGCTGGTGTACAATAAGTCCAAACCAGTGGCAGTTACAGGAATGGCTTTCCCAACCGGAGATGTGAATAACTTTGTTGTTGGCAGTGAAGAGGGGACAGTCTACACAGCCTGTCGTCATGGAAGGTGATGTACTTAAATAACATCATGTACCTGTGCTGGCGTGAGGTAGCCGAGTGTGTGTGGATAGAGTTTCATGTTTTTTCTTTTGGATCAAAGGTGTCTGTACTGTTCTCATGACTAGGACAGGAGTTGCCCAATTTTGAACATCTGTGCTACAGCCTGTTATACTGGGGTAGTTGCCCCACGCTCCCTGTTTAGTTGGTGGGGAGCTATGACTGCTCTTAGGTTTCATTTCCTTTACCTTCTTCAGCCATCTGACTGAAGAATAGATGACTGGGACCTCGGAAAAGCCTCTTTCTTACCCATGAAGTGAGACGGAGGTCTAGACAGCTAGCTGAGATGTAGGTATCTAAGTCTGGCCAGGTTGAATGAGGCCCTCGAAGACAGTTTTGTTGTAGGGTAATCAGGCCTAAACCACTCACAGATGGTTGATCCACTTTGTTTTTTACCATCCTCAGCTCCAGCTTCAGTCTCCACAGGCATATATCAGAGAAAAGCCACCATGGGCACACATGCATGTGAGAAACAGAGCATGCATGTGATAAATAGAGCATGCATGTCCTAATGCACAGCCATCCAGTGCCACTGCAGGCTGTGTCTGCACAGCCAGTCTAGAGACTGAGCACTGCTGGCCCCCACTCTCAGCGGGCAGTTTGGACATGCCCACCCTCTCCAGGAAGGTGAGAGGAGTTGTTTGTAGAGCCACGAGCCATGCTGCACAGCTTGCTCTCAGTCTGGGCTGCTGCCTGGTTTATTTGCTAACATGGGCATAGCTGCAGTGTGCCATGGAGGTATGCAAGCTCTGGCTGACCCGCTTCCAGGACTGGTACCCTGTGCTCTCTCATACACGGTGGCTATATCCCTTCCTTGGATAACCCAGGCTGTACCTTAATACTGCAAGTTCCTTATTTTGTACCCTGTAAATCTGCAGGATGCTAGCTTGCTGTTAGCTTCCTGTAGTAGTTTCATCCTCTGGGATGCTTGAAAGGCTTTTGTAAAGAACAAACCTTTTTTCACTGATAGAGTCAAAGCTCACCCTCACACTTCAATAGTTTGCAATATTCTCTGAATTCATATTTTATCACATTCTGCGTTTCTGTTGACCAAACAGACATCGATACACTGGTTTAAGATTGTAAGGCTTCTATTACACATTCCTAATGTTGTTTAAATAGTTTTACATTTTTTTTTCAATATAATTTTTATTTTAGCCTGACCACTGACAGTATTGCAAAATTGTGTCTGTTTAGGCATTATACTGATAGGCTATGCAGTGGCTGATGGTTTGAATTAGTCTTAGGCTGCTAGGATAAATGAAGCATGCCCAAACGCATTTCTCACTTCTGATCTTTCAGACATGCCTGGCTTGTTCCTCACAAGAGGAAGAAAGTGCCAGACCCTCTTGTTAGCTCACCTTTTTAGCAGTCCTTCTGCTGACCATTGAACACACACACTCTTCTTCTGGTCCTGCCTGTCTTTCTTAGAGTTTTTTGCTATCATCCCTGCTTTACTTCCAGAGGCTCCTGTGTCCTTCAGCCCAGCACAGTGGAGAGCTATACATTATTCTGGGAAAAGGTGTATCAAAGCACAGCGGATACACAAGGTGTTCTCAGTGCTGCAGAACTCCCCTTATTCCTCCAACTATGTGGCAGACAGATGGGGATAAAATAAGTGGTGTGCTTTGCGTCCAGCACTGCAGAGGCACTGCAGAGCACAGCTCCAGCTCCAGCACATGCTGTGAGCGCTGGCAGGGGACCCTAAGTGAGCATGGGCAACAGGAGAGGTGAGGGGACACCACACTAGCAATATGAGGGACCAATTTCCTCCAGTGCAGCTCCTCATGTCCTTGGGTACACTGTATTCACCCTGCAAAGGCCTGGCAGCCTTGTCAGAGCTGTGGCTATTTTTAATGTGTTTTCTTCCATTGGCAATTTTTCTATGATGCAACTAAAAGGGTAATCTCATGATTCCCCTTTCTGTATACACTGTGAGACAGCACTGACAACTGATCTGGCATCATTTGCTTCCAGGAAGAAGAAAACTGTGCATATTCTCTCTTACACAGTGTTTTATTTTTCCTTCCTAATAGCTATTCTAGCCTCAGGCTGATGAAATGCACATCTCCCCTTGTTCAAAGTAATGACTCTATGATACCTGATCACAGGAACAGTTCCTTCACTTTTTGTGAAAAAGGATTTGCTTCCTAGTGATTTGCTTCACTGCTGTGGAAGGTCATTTTCAAATATTTAAGAGCAAAGGAATTGCACATGATAAGTCATTAACATACTTGCATTTTTTATTTTAATGGTTATTCCTTGTGACAGTGGCTTACTCAGAGGCATAAGCTATAGTATAATTATAATTTAGAATTATACATAAATGTTATTTCAAGCTACAGTAGTAGACAGTGTATGTAAAAACAAGTAAGGAAAGTCCTCAGAAGTAAGAGAAAGTCTCCATGTGCTGGTTTCTGAGCATTAATTGCGCCCACAGGAATAAACCTCTGCAGGCAAAGGCCTTACTGAAAGGCGAGATATTTACAGATTAAATGGAATTTTAAAAGGAAACGGAAACCTAAAAGTAAAGAAAAATTACGTTAAATCACCAGATGTTAAATCACTCTCTGAATGTAAATGTCTCTTCTTCCTGCAGTAAAGCTGGCATTGGTGAAATTTTTGAAGGCCACCAAGGACCCGTCACAGGAATCAATTGTCACATGGCAGTGGGTCCAATTGACTTTTCCCATCTCTTTGTGACATCATCATTTGACTGGACAGTCAAGTTGTGGACCACAAAGGTGAGAAATCCAAGCTGGGATGGGATGAGTAATGCTACTTGTGAAAACGCTATTATCAGAAATATTTCAATATTGTCTACATCAAGTCCTAAGAATTAATTAATTGAAAGGCTGTGCTTAGAATATGTGTAGTGATAAAATTTTAAATAAAATATAAACCTAATGTAACTGTATCAATCATATGTGCCCTGGAGCATACCCTGCCTTTTAAAGGTAGCTTCAGCTGGTCTGCACTTCAGTATTAACCCTAGTACTGAAGCAGTTTTGCTGGGCAGGGAGATTAGGATGTCTTGTACTGCAAGTTGTCAAACAATCCATCCAGCACTCCCTGGGCAGGCTAAATTGCAAGGCTAATACTAGGCACTGTGGTGGTGCAGTAGCAGCAACACTTTCTTCTGATGAAGCAACAGGGGAAGCACACGTACAACTTAATGCAGTCAATAGTACTTGTGAAATTCATTGCTGTAGGAGGCTGTGATAGCAAAAAAAGTATAAATTGTCCCAAAGACATTACATGCTGATGGCTGAAAGCAGGGAGGAAATACATGCTGGAACTTACATTCCATGTTGCTGACTACTCTATGGACGTGTCCCTGTGACCTCTGACGGGGAAAGTACTATGAACAGCAGAAATGAATACCCAGTCCTGTGAAACTTTGAAACCCCAACACCCCATAGAACTGTATGAATATAGGGTAATGACAGCATGACTGAAAACTGTGGGGCAGACTAAAGAGACCAACCTATTTCATTGTAAAGGCTGAGGAAAACAGGAGATTGAGAGGTTAAAATCCTAATTATATAAGTCATCTAAGCAGTTATTTTTGTCATACACCAGAGTAAAAAACTGCCTTCCAAATGCCAGGCTTTTGTCTTAATCATGGTTTTATGTCTTGCATTTGGTTCACATCTTAGGCTGCACCGGGCAGAGTTCCAGTATTGGAAGCTGACCCCAGTCAGGAAGTGTCTCAGCATGTGTTCCTCCAAGACATCAGGGCTTAGAGATGGGCTAGGACAGATGCATAGCAAATGTAAATACAAAAGTGATCAGACGGGCTCATGTGACAGCCTTGTGCTGGAAACAGAAGCACCTAGATAATAACTTGAATCAGCTTCCATGGTAGCTTCACAATGCATTTCTTAATGGCCTGATCCAGTGTGCATGCTAGTTAACAGGGATCTTTTCCTGGTGAACAGTGACCACAGCTGATGGCTTTGTCTTGAGCATTACATTTTAGGAAACTCATTATAAGGAAGGTGCATGATTTATCTAATTAGCATGTAACACTAATTACATCAGTGGGCTCAGCCTTAACCAATGCAGAAGTGGTCCAGGGGAGTGGCCATGGGCAGGCTGGAATGAGTCTGGAATGGTTCCTAGGTGGTAAACATTAGAAAGGGCTGCAGGGTAACCAGGTGATGGAGAGCTCAGGTGTTAGCTGGCTGGAGCTGGCTAGGCTGTTTCGTGTCTGAGACAAGGGAGTCCTGGGCAGTGGTGCCTCGTGGCAAGGGAATATTGGAGGGTTGAAGCTGAAGCTGAGTAAGGGGCAAAGTGTATGTGGAGACTGGGGGAAGGTAAAAGGCAGGTGCCGAATTTCAACCTTACATGTCCAGAGAAGTCTAGGGTGAGTGTCTGACCCTCAGTTTGAGGTTGAATATGGCAATAAGGGTCTCATCCATCTGCAGCTTAAATGAAATTATATTAAGGGATAATAAGGCCTGGCTTTTATTTTAATCTCCTGGGATTTCAGAAGTTAGCAGTAACACTAACACAGCATATTTCGGGCACAAAGACACTGCAGTTAGTGGTACACAGTTATCCTTGTGGAAGAATTCAGTGCCAAAATGGTTAGGTCAGATTCTGTTCAATAGTGTCAGTTGTCAAACAACCAAACCATTTAAATTTCTAATATCTATCAAGCTGTGGCTCATCTGGCAAGAGGGGCTTCCTGAGAAAGCTGTTTGACCTAGCTGATGTGAGCTGTGACGTGCATGTGACACACCACAGCACCACTCAGAGTTGGAAGCCGTGTTGCTGTGTTGGATCGCTTGCTTTCTTCTGGAGCAGTTTTGAGCAGCAGCAGACCCAGGCTGCTGCACTGCCAGCCACTGCCCTGTGAGGACATCCTCTGAGACATTAGACAAGTCCTTGAACTGTGATGAATGTTTTCTTTTTCTTCCAGTTTGACTCCTGCAGAAGTTTATTTCCATACTGTCTGGGTAATGCTCTTGGCTGGAGCTATTACATATTTAGGGCTCTCTTTGTTCAGTTCTCATAGTCAGAGCCTGGTCGTTCAAGCTTTGAATAAACCAATCAGAATATTTGATTCTCTGAAAAGATAGTGAATTGGTATGAAACATTGAGTGCTGCTGCTGGTGTATGAGAGTTTAGTCATAATTTTTTTATTCTTTTGGTTTCTTACTTGTAAATTTAATCTCTCTATCAGCATCCAATGCTGTATTGCTTTCCTTCTTCTACCAGTGTTACCTACTTAATCCTGTGCACATTATCCTCTTTGGTCATGAAATTCAATTCCTTTCTGTTTCACAGGTTGAGAGTCCATGTCCAAGTGTAAAGTGAACCATAAAAGCTCTCTGTTTATATTGTCTATTGATGTTGTATTGCACCCTGGGGTGCTTACAAGAAAGGCACTTTCATAGCAGGCATTTGACTGATGGATTGAAAGCACCATCTCCTTTAAAAACTCTGGCTTGACATTTTATAATCTGTTTTTGTGGTTAACACATTTTCTATCCAAATGCAGTTCAACAAGGTGACTGAGAATAAGGTTTTCACTAACAGAAGAATGAAGGTTTTGTAGACAACACTAATACAAGATTCACATTATCACCCATCACATTAGGCAATAATTAGATCCCTGGGTGAATAGTAAGCAACCAGAAGCAACAGGAAAAGGGAAGGAATTTGCAAGGGTAGTCACCTGATAGGGCACTACCTGGTTCCCGATGAAGTCAATAGGGCTTTCAACTTGAATCCATGCTACACCATATGAGCAAGTCTTGGATGCAGAGCTGTCAAAGGGAAGTCCTGATGTGAAGTGTCTGGAGCTCTGCCCCTTAATTAGGTATTGTCTGTAAGATGCTTTGAAGAGGTAAAGTGCTAAGTGGAAATGCTAAGTGTTGTTAATTAATTAAGCACTAATCCTCATGAATAGCATGAGGTTAAATAATGAAATGTAAGTATTGTTATTATTACAGCAATTGCTGTTTGGAGTGCAAATTTTTAGATACTGTGTCAAGGGACAGTAGCTAGCTTGGAATTGTTAAAGCATAGCAAAACATAAGCTAGTTTCAGCATAGAAGATGGCTTGTTTGCTGCTGAGGGAGTTAATAAAGGTCTGGGTAGAGAGCTGAATCTTGTTAACTCATTCATCCTTGTATGTCTTCTTTATCTCTTATCCTTCCATTGAGAGGAGCTAATTGCTTTTTGCCTCTTACATCTGTGCCTAACTGCTCAGATGTGCAGTTGGCTAGAAGAGAGATTGGAGTAACTGTAACATTGCTGTATCCCCATTCATGCTTATCTCCCTCTTTGTCTAAGTAATAATAATAGTGATATTATTATATAATAATATATAATAATAATAATATAATATATAATAGCAATAAGTAATAGTGAGTGCCGTAATCAGGAGGGACAGAGGCGAGCAGCCTGGTAGTAGGACTGCCACATTAGCAAGAACTAATTAGCAAGAACGGACCTATGTACCGTCAGTGACAAGAGTACCTAATTTTGTGTCTGTGCTCAGTTTTGCCTTACCAGTATGTGCATCAACCGTAGCTCTTTCCTCATCCCTCTTCTTTGTCTTCTCTTTCTTATGTTCTTCACATGCTGCTTTTCTCTTTTGGTGCCCTGTGTTATCCCAGTCTGCAGTCTGTTGTGCTTTTTGAGAAGCCACTTTTTAAACAGCAAAACTTCACATTTCTATGCTATGTGCCTTCATGTACATTTCTGTACCCTCAATATCTTATGCACATCTGGTTGCTGAATACCTTGTTATGACCCAGTCCTTCCGACTCTTGGAGTAAATTATTTTTACCTTGCATTTTAATACCTTCCTATCAGCATATAACTTCAAGCTCTACTGGTTTTAATTTGGTCTAGTGGTTGAGCCCCATCTCCTCAGAGGTCAAGCTGAAGCCCATCACAAGAGCAATGCAAAGAAGCACGTGGTGGTGCACTAAAGAAAGGTACCTCTGCCCGCTCAATCCCCTTCCCCAAAAGCCTGGCTGATAGGATCTGATAGGATCAACCTGATATATCAAACTTACTGTGATGGAAAATGCTGTAGCAGAATGAATCAAAGCATTACATAATTGTGAACTTTAGTCACCAAGAAAACAATGCACTCACAAATGGGCAACTTTTAAATTTTACTAAAACAGAGTCAGGTTGTCACTTTTATTAAGATTAAGAACTTAGTATTTTTTACATTACAGATACCACGTATCTAGATAGCTGATTACTGGCTCATATTTTTTTCTAGTATAATTTCAATCACATTAAGCGGGTGAGTGACAGCCTCTTGTGTTATAGATAGCATTGCTGGAAGTTAAAGATCCAAACAGAAACGTAGTCAAACAAGTAGTCATGATAAAAGGAGAGTAAAGGTAGTGAACTACTGCAAGAACTTGGTGAATTCTCATGAAAATTGTTTTAACTGTTGTTGGAAATGCTGGAGTCAATTACTTGATTTGGTGAAGTCCCATGGCAGGTGATTAGAATGGATCACAGATGAGAGACACTGATGTTAGTGATGGTACACAGCATTCCCCTGCCTTATGGAAGATGTTCCTGTTCCACTGAATACGCAGTTATTTATTAAGAGCTCCACAAGACTATCCTGTAAGCCAGTGGTTTGGGAACCAAGCCACGCTGCAAAGGTTTGCCTGACTAGGACTAGAACATGTGTCTTCCCTAAGGGGAGGAAGTGCTGCGGTGATCTTGCCGTTTTGCCCTGAGCTGTATCTTGTGCCTACTGAAAGTAGGACTTTCTCAGAGTAAAGCTTTGATTTTAATGTGCTGACGCTTCCTAATGAAAACCAGTTTTGTCCACCTGGGGCCAGCCCTACTTCTCCAGTTTGAAACAGTATCAGACAGGTCTCCAACAGTGAAATGGATTGGTGAAATTTTGAGGTTACTCATATATCTTGCATACACTTCAGGGTAGATGAGAGCTGGAGTTAGTGAAATTTAGAAGATATCACTACTTTCAGTCTTGAACCTGTTCATTCTTAATATTATTTTCTAAGCTTTCCTAAATCTTTTGGGCCATATTCAGTCTTCTCACATGAGCCCATGCAGCATTTTAGATTACTTCTACTGCACATGAAGTTGGAACCTCCTGGATCCTATATTATTTAGAACTTCCATACTCCGGTTTCTTACACAGCTACAGGGAAGAAGTAATTGCAATGCATACATTAGACATCACTTGAGGATACCATTATTACTTCCCACCACTGACTATACAGGAGTCTGGCAGTTGTAGCTTTTGATGGCTTTCTTGCATCTGGACAGCCTCAGGTCATATCTAAACTGGCAGATGTGGCAGCACTTCTGAGCTCCTGGATCTGTCATCTTCTGGCTTCTCCAAAACCACTACCAGGAAGGAATCAGCCACTTTATCTCATGCCATACACACAGAGCTATACCTTGATTCTGCAGCCATAAAATCTAAGATACAAGCAGAAGAAAGCCTGGGTATGCTCTGACCAGATGCTAAATCAAACTGCAGGGGCATCAGGACCTCTGGCTTTCTGCACTTACCACCCCACTGGATCTGGATGCAATCTGCATCTGGCTGTAGTGCCGTGGTGGGTGATTCAAAAGGGCCCAGGGAATTTAGGGAGGCACAAGAAATAACATCAAGAAGAAAAAGAGGAAAAGAAACAATGTACTGTGAGGGAGACGAAAACTTTAGTCCATTTTGGGAGCAGGTGGACTGAATATAGACAGTTGTCCCCATTTTCTGCTGTGTGGAATCCTTTACTCTTCCTCCCTCCCATTGATTTTGGTGGGGGTCAAATATCTTTCTCAGGGGCTGATTTTACTCCTCTTATTTTGGATGCCTGGCTAGAATGGTCCCCCTCACTGCTGCATCACTACATGGAGCTCCTTGACTCTGCTCATAAGGCAATCACCTTCTTTTGACAACAATACCTTTCCAGTGCAGGCTTTGCTCTTTGCTAGAAGCAATTAAAATGATTAATCTGATTAATCACTGTTCAAATGCTAATTTTATCTGATTATAGGGAAAGACAAAGGCTGATAAAACAGCATGCTGAATTTCATGGAAATGGTCTCTCTGTGGTGTGAGTTCAGAATTTTGAATTTTGTCCAAAAACAAGGCAATGAATGAATTTGCTTCAGAGCTCACTTTCTGTCAAAAGGCCAAGCTGACTTGGGGAAGAGGGTGGAGTTGCCTGTTCAGACAGGATTTTTTTAGGTTTTGCCCTTTACCTCTGGAGCCAGAGGTCTGGCTCTCATCCAGCTGTACAAAAAAGAAGATTATGGTATTTTCTAGGTAATTTTAAAGAGCAAAACCAAAGTGAAGTCAGGTGGCTTGAAATCAGCCCCAAGTTCTTCACATGAAATGTTTCTCATGATTTTGGTTTTCAGTGTAGCCGTATTTGAAAAGTGATAGGAAAATATTCCTCAGCTGGCCAACATACTTCATTTACTCACACAAACCATGCTGCTGCTTTGTGAAATGTTTTGTGAAGAATAGCGCACACACACACACAAAAAAAAAAAAAAACGAAAAAAACCCAGTAATCTAAAATACCAAGGCTGTTCTGAAAAACTCAGTGGGCTAAACTTTATTTCAGAAAACCCTAACATAAATCCAGCTGTAGCAGTGAAAGCTTTATTTGCACATGGAAAGCAGAATTGGATTTCAGGAGCTCATATAATCTGTACAAAACAAAGTCGTCATTCCTTTTTCCCCTGAAATCAAAATGCAAACCTCTCACTGACGGTTCTGTTGCAGAACTATGCTGGAGGATCAGGCTCACATGTAATAGTGAAAAATTTCAGGAAAATTATCAATATATAAAGCCCAAGACTTCTTCCCTAATGGCAATTTTCTCCCACCTGCTTCATGCAGCGGTCCTTTCTCGGCTATGTGTGAGACTTTTATTATCAGTAAGAAAAAGGCACTGTATTCAAAATCCTACGAGATGGAGTTCTCTTCAATAATAATTAGCCTCAAAATCATTGCTTGCTGACCCATGAAAGCTCTGCAGGCATCCTGGGGGCAGCAGCTACAAATAGTAATCTCGACTGTTCAGCAGACGGTGCTGTAACATCAGGCTGTGTCAGCCATCCTGCAATGTTCCCCATGCTCCTGCCTGCACTTCCTGGCAGCTGGAACTGCAGCAGCAGAGTCGGTTGAAAGCCTGGTAATTCACTGAGTCCACATGCAAAGCCAGGCTGGGTACCCTGTGATGAAGCAGCATTTTCCATTAAAAAGAAAAAATTGAATTTTCAGGGGCCTCATACTGAATGCTTTCATCAGATTCACAGGGGTGGGAAACAACCCCCCTGAAACCACAGCAACATTATCCCACTCCGCTCCTTGCCTCACAATTTGAGCTAAACTATCTCTCTTTAACAACTTGAGGCCCAAAGCAGGGAGACCAGTCCCACTGACTTCAACAGGAACAGGCTCAGGACCTAAGTGCATGCTGCTGTCTTTCACGCATGACGGGAGAGCACTAGCACAGTGATCCAGCTTCTCCTAAAGCATCCCACTCACTCTCCAGCTCTGCTTCCCAATCCCACCCATGTGGGATATAAACAGGGAGTGACAACTGGAGGTTAGAAGACCAAATCCACCCTTCTTCAGTCTTTCACTTTGTGTTCAATGATTCCTCTGATCAGGGTTTGGTGATTCTTCCATCAATGTAGGAAAACCATACCTTGCTTGTATTTCCCAGCAAGTCCCCCAACTGCTTCTCTGAAAAAAATCTGGGAAAGTAGTAATATAAAGGCAGGAGTATGAGCTACAGAAACTGTGAATCAGTTTGCTAGGTAGGGACAAGAAGACCTTCTATAGTGTTTTGAGCTTCTTAAACGAGGAAATTGAGCCATCTTTAGAAGTAGGTAGAAATTTCAAAAGAAAATTATAGTATTTCTGAAGAAGTCTCATGACTGAAATGCATAGTTAGTAGCATAGGAAGAAGTGCTGGCTTGCTTAAAGCATGTTTTAAATAAAAGGTGTAAAACTTGATTAACATTTAGCGATGAAGTCAGCAGTCTGAGGAAATACAGAACAAATGGCAAATACCTGTACAGGCTTCTCCACTGTTGCATCTACACTGCATCCAGCTTGAAGTGGGTGAGCAGAGCAGGAGGTATTAACCTCAAGCAGTGGAAACCTGTAGGCACAACCCTTGCAAGTGTGAGGTAAGAGGGGCTCCAGACTGGGAGTGAAACTGGATGATCTCAAACACAGAAGCCAGCGTACACGAGCTTGGCCAGTAGGAACCAGGGAGAAAAGTGAGCTGGGGAACACTGTCCTCCCTAGTGACTCACTATAACCCAGTCTGCATATTAGCTTCTTCATTAAATTTTTCTTAAGTCTGTTTTGTAGAGTTTCAAGGCCTTACATACCTTCTGATGTTTGTAAAGTTCATCTTTGCAAGCAGATATCTTGTTATTAATTCATTTAAATTTACATTAGAAATGAGGTAATACACATTTATATCAAATTCACTGAAAATAGTTCCTCAGCTAATATGCAGTGGCAAAGAGGAATGCCATGCTTTCTGCTTTTTCTCTTCAGAAAATGAAAAGGTCTTTTTCCATTGAGTAAGTGGAAAGGCTGGGTAGAAGAGAACAACTGAAGTCTAGCAGCACAGCCTGAATGTGTCACACCTCTGCAAAGGACTTAAAACAGTTGAGGAGGATTAACCAAATAAGCAGTTTATCCATCAGTGTATGTTCCAGGCTATCTTCACAGACCCTGAAACCTCTGCTGTCTGACTTTCTAACGCTCCTAACAGTCAGGTGATGTCTGACTTCCCAAGTTCTTTTACTTTTTTTTCTTCATGCCACACCATTAGACATTAAGATTGGTTCTTATTAAAACCACTTATGCCAGCCATTGAGCCTTTTTTCCTTTGCTTTTGTCTTGTATGCTCATCCGTGATGCTTTGACTCGGAAGGAAACCACAAAAATGTAATCATCATGTTATCTCAAGACTTGGTCTGCTCTCATAGCCCCTTTCCTTTCAGTCTTACCCTTGTCCCCTCCTCTATCTATAATGATTCCCACATGTATATGCAAAAATATTGGACTTTCTTTTATTATTGGCAATTAAGAGAGGCAACATTTTCAGCATCTCTGCAAGAACAATTATTTCTAGAAGTGAACAGTTTTCTGCCTTGACTGTCTGCAACTTTTAAGACGCCAAAAACCAATCAGCGTAGTAATACTACAGTACTTAAATAAAACAGGGCTGTGAAGAGTGTAGGAATCATTTCCACACTCATTTCTTTCCTCCTATCGCTACTGAATCTAAAATTAAAGTCTGTTCCCTTGCCCAAAAATGCAGTTTAGACCTGATTCAGTGACCTAATAATCATGTGACAGTGAAATGACACAACATGTACATAGGTCATAGCCCAGCAAAATGTCCATTGAGCCCCAGAGGCTCATCTGTGATTCAGCACTGAACCTGACTGCCAGAAGGAATTTAAAGACAGGTAAAGGAGCTGTTAGTCACGTAACTCACTTTAGGGCACCTCAGTTAGCCGGTAACACTGGGGGCTAAAGCTGAAGAGCATGAACATCCTCCTTTTGCTTTCCCATTGTCATCCTTGAAGGTCTGGCTAGTCCTGGAAAAGGTGGAGCAGACTACAAGTTGTGAGAGGTCTATATAGTATCAGGGTCTGTGGGATAATAACACCCTTCAGGGAGAATGCAGACAGGCTTTGTTGAGCCATCAGGGATGTACCTGTAACTAGCCCCTCTGATTTATGACATCTTGCAACAGTTCCCGGGCTGGGATTGCTGCAGGTTTTCAAAGCTAGCGTAATTTGAACTAAGTCAAATCCCATAAGTATAGCATTATAGTAGGAACTATTGGATTATCCTAAAGTATCATAACTATTAGAAAACAGATTTGGGAGAAGCGTGGTAGTCCAGAACTGGCAAAATTCCCATGGAGATCAATCAGTTTGAATAAAATCCAGGGCCTCTTTGACTCCATACAAATGTAGAACATGAAGGTTTACAAGAGTAGTGGAGTCTTCTACACAGTGGAGAACTTACTCGCCACTGCAAGAGGTATGCACAAGTAACCTGAAACAGCTAACAGCTGGTGTCCCGGGAAGGAGACCATTGAAGGAGGAAAGGTCAAGACAAGAATAAAGCTGATTTGAGAAGTATTTGCCTCAAAATTCCCAGAAGCTTTTAGTTTTTGCTTAAACTGTCTGCATCTTTTGGGTTGGCCTGCCTAACTAGTAGCGTTAGAAAGGGAAAGATGAGTCTGGATTCAGCAAAGTAGTAAAATGTCTCTCTCAAGGTGGAGAAGACTAGGGACTATAAAACAGTGAAAGAGCTCAGATCCTAACCTGAGTGGAAGTCTCATAAGCTATGTATGCCCTGTCCCAGTTTCTTCTGCAACCCTCTGGTCAGTGAGATGCTAACACTTGCTTTAAATAAAAACAGCAGTTATGCTTCCTTACATGTTACCTATGGCAGAAGAGATGTCTTTCTCTGACACCGTTTTGCAGGATTTTTGCTTTTTTAATGAATAAAGGCTATTTATACAATATTTGGTCCCATAAGGGGCCAAATTCATAGAATCATAGAATCGTTTGGGTTGGAAGGGACCTTAAAGATCATCTAGTTCCAACCCCCTATTCCCTGTTTTGTTCAAGGGCCAGACACACGAGCAGCCACTCTGCTCAAGACTGCTCTGGCTCTGCTCTTTCCACATGCCCAAAAGTCAGAGCTTGAGCCTAAACAAACACATCAGCTTGTTCAGAAAGTTTCTATGCCAAGGACTAATGAATCTGTCATATTTGCTGCACACCTAGAAAAATCAAATTAGCTTAAATCAACTTCTAATACTGCACAACACTCACGGCTGTTGTTAATACAGTGTGAGCCAGAAGTACAGGTTGACAATGGAGCAGAAAGAAAGAAGAGGAGACAACAGAGTGTGTGGTGTCACCATACATCTGTACTGCTGAAGGTACGTCTAGGGAAGTACCTTTAGGTGGAGCTGACACGCACAGAAATTGTGCCAGCATGTATAACGCTCCTTTCACGAAATAGGCAAAGCCAATAGCTTTTTCTATGGCTTTTCAGAAGTCAGATGCTAGTTAAAACCTGTGGATATGTATACATTCCTTTATATGGATAATTAGCTACTTTATGTGTGGCGCCTCCTGGATTAAAGAAAATTCTTCTATGCAAATAAGAAATGGAATAGACTGGTCAAATTTATATGTGGAAAAAAAAAGATCTCTTTTATATAAATACATAGTATTTATTTAGGTGAGTTTCTTATTTTATAGACAAGTGCTAATTCCTAGACAGCTCCCATGTATTTAAAATGTACGCTCTTCATTGTCCTTTTAAACAATGCCCGTATACAAACACTGAGGATGAACAATAGATTTTGACAACATGCTTAAATAAATGAGACAAAACCACGTGTCTTGGAATTGGCTTTTTCACTTTTTCCACTAAATGCTCAAATCCTGTCCTATTGAAAACAATGGCAAAACTCCATCGATTCAGTAGGGCCACATTTTCACCCCAAACTCTCTTTTTCAGTAATAAGTAGATTTGGCCCATAGTTTAACTGCTTTAAGCTATTTCTTCTGTTCTATTGAATAACAGAGTGAGTTGATATTTAAGAATGAAAGCTCATCAAGTTTAAATTTCAGTTGTTTTATAATAATAGCCATATGTTAGTTATAGATTGTGTAAGTCTGAAGTTTTGGTAATTTAAAACTGCTTTAAAGTGACCTTTACATGGCTCCACATTTCAACATTCCTAAAAGCGGTTGGTATTGGTCCTTACTCATAAATCCTTACATTAAAAGAATCTGCAGACCTGGGCCCTTAGTTAACAGGCTCACAGTAAGGAAGTCCTGCAAACATTTATATACACACTTAACCTTACAAATCGAGTCTTCACAATGAAATCAACATAACTGCTCTCAGTGGGCAAAATCAGACCAGGATGAAATGTCTGCTTTTACGAAAGGCCAATCGTTCTTAGTACTGAAGACAAGATGCTAAGCAAGGGGGACTTCCAGCCTGACTCAATGCAGTTCTTACATTCTCCTCTAGTTAAGACAACAAGACATACTATAGGAAATGCTTCTTTTTTATTTCCCACTGGAGACTAGTCACGCTGGGAGGGCAGAGATACTGGGGGCACTATGAAGGCTGTAGCTCAGCTCCGCTACCACTGCCGCGTGGTGCCATATGATTGCTGCCCGTTTTCCCAACCACACTGCAGCTGATCTTGCCTTTTGGTAGGGCCGCTCACATGGCTGCCATTTCTTATTTCCTTCCAGTGCTCCACTGCCTATTAATCTCCATTCCTTTGTGTGTCATTCCCTGAATATCTGAGATCTGTCTCAAAAGCCGTATTATTCCTGTCGCCCAGATTTTCCCTCTGACTTTCTATTTGACTGACTATTTCCACTGCTATGGTGAAGGCAATACACACTGCCTATCTGCTATGCTTTTTCACCTCAAATACCAGCGCTCCAAAAGTGTTTTTATTTTACTAACAGGGAAACTGAGGCACATCAGCTAAAGCTATTTTGCCAGAGACTATACAACATGTGAACAGCAAGATACAGACTAGAACCAAATCTCCTGACCCTTCTTTCTAATGCCTTGGTCTTTAAGCATGAATTGGAAAATAAACTGACAGAACTAAAAAGAGCATTAAAAAAGTGTCACACTCAAAATAAGATCAAAACAAGTTTTGATACATTGACAAAAAGGAAATGCTGATTGAAATCAGCCCTGGACTGATGATACCTTAATAGTCCTCTTGCTTCTGTGGAATTTTGTTACTTCTTCCATGATATCAAAGTGCTGTACGTGCAGAACATTTCCCATGAATAAGAAGAATATCAGCCATCTAGCAGTTGACCAGATTTCCTTTCTCTTTGGTATACTATGCTATTCAACGCCCATTGTTCTAGCACTTAGACGGTTGATGTGTTTAAACCTAAATTAGATGTTTTCGGTGAAAAGACACAATATAGCAGATAGACATTGTGGATCCATATGGCCCACTCTAAATAATATTTACCCCAGCTCACAGCTGTAAAGATTCAGTTTGAATTTTCCTGTGAAATACCTCTGCCTCTTCAAAAGCTTAATCTTAATTTTGCCCTCAACCCTGCAAATGTTTTAGCACAGGCATTTAAGTAATTCCATTAACACGTGTAAGTAACTCCACTGGTACTGATAATATACTAAGCAGATGCATATGTGTTTGGATAACAAGACCTTGTTTAGGTAAGAAAATATTCTTGTAATTTTTTTCTTTTCTTTTGCAAAACTCCAGCTTTGGAGAAGGAATAAAAATGTTGCATAAATTTGAGGTAATAATCTCAAGATCTAATTTCATTTTATAGTCACACAAACCAAAATGTTTGCTATTCTTAGGACATGCACAAAAAAAAAAACCCAAAACACTAGGCCGGTTATGACAATACGATCATTCAAAATCATTCAGTACTTCAAGCAGGGGAAAAACTATCCTATGGAATCAAGCCCTTTGTGTTTTCGGTATTTTTTCAAAAGACGAAGTGGCGTAAATGAGTATGTCCTAGAATGTTTTGCAATACCAGTGATGAGCAGAAATATTTCAGCGTTATTTCCAACGCAGAACCGCAGCAACAACACGCCATGGATACGCACGGCGGCACAGGGACCCGCGCGCGCTGCGGCCCCCGCACCCAGCGGAGCACCGCGCAGCGCAGCGGGGGCAGAGCGGAACTGGCAAGGGCCCAGCTGGAAGCACAGAGATCAAGCCGAGTGCTTTATTGCTCTACATTAATAACACACAAAAGCAAAGCGGTGTGAGAATTGCAGTCGCTCGCTCCGCTTCCTGGAAGAATAATGCGCGGCTGGGTAACGCATTGCGGCGTTCCCGGTACCGTGTCCTGGGTGAAGGGAGCGGGGGTTGCGCGCTGGAGGGACCGGCCGCCATACCCCGGGTACCGCCGCCGGCGGCTGCCGTTCCCCGCCGAGGGCTCCGGGCGCGGCGCGGGGGGCTGCGGGCGCCCGTCCCCGCCGTGCCCCGCTGGCCCGGGGGCGGTGGGCCCACCGCAGGCAGCTGGAGGGTGCGGGAGGGAGACCCTCGGCGAAGCCCCATTGTTTAGATCTCTGTCACAAGTCGTGAGAATACTTAATTTCTTTCATCTCTGGAGTTTTCATTATCATTCAAATTTCATTTTCCATTAATTGATCGGGGATTAGTGAAGCCATTATGCAAAAATTAGACAAGCCAGACGCGATGAATAATTCATGACGGACAATTACACGTTATTCCTGGTGTGCTTCCTAACTTCCCTCCGACTTCCCGCCCGCTGCAGGACGGCCTTCCCTGCCGGCCGGGCCGGGCACGGCTGCGGGCGCTGCGGCAGCGCCGCGGGGCGAGGGGCGGCGGCGGGGCCCCGGGGCGGCGCGGGGCCGGGGGTGCTGGGGCCCGCCCGCCGCTAGGTGGCAGGCGCCGCCCGCGGTGCGCGGAGGGGCGCGGAGGGCGAAACGCGGCTCCCCGCCGATCTCACGATCCTTATCGGTGCGACCGCAAGCGCGGTTGGCTCGGGCGGGCGCGGCGGTGCCTGCCTGCCTGCCCGCCCGCCCGCCCGCCCGGCGCACCCCCCGCCCGCCGCCGGGGTGCCGGCCGGGAGCGGGAGAGGCCGCGGGCGCTACCCCCGCCCCAGCACCCGCGCGTCCCACACCCCTCACGCCGGGCATCTCATTTATCCCACCGGACAGTTGTTGCCCCATTAAAGCGCAGTCCCACCCTTCGCGAGGACCTTTCATCTGGGGAAGTTTTATGACACTTTGTAAATGTGCAAAGTTTTTAATTAGACTCGCCAGACAGCCCCAGGCAGCACTAGCGCCACGAAGTCTTCATGCTTCTCTCTGCTTTACAGCACAACAAGCCGCTCTACTCCTTTGAAGACAATGCCGACTATGTCTACGATGTCATGTGGTCGCCAGTGCATCCCGCGCTCTTCGCCTGCGTGGACGGGATGGGGCGCCTGGATCTGTGGAACCTGAATAACGACACCGAGGTGAGGCGGCGCGGCGGCTCGACGGCGGCCGGCGGTGGGAAGGCGAGGGCGGGCGGCCGGCGGGACCTTAACCCTGTGGGGGCCGGCGGCGCGGCGCTGCCCAGCACCCCTCGGCCCGCCCGTCCCCGCCCCGCCGGGGGTCTGCGGGGGTGCCGGGCCGCCCCAGGGCGCGGGGAGCCCGGCGTCGGCCGCCGCCCGCGCCCCGGGACGCGGCGGGGAGGGCAGGTCCCGCTGCCGGAGGCGCCTGACCGCCCCCTCCCCCGCCCGCCCTCCTTCCCCCGCGGCGGCGCTCGGCTGCGGGTACCTGTCAGGGGCGGGGAGGGCCGGCTCCGGCACCCCCGGCAGGAAGCCAACGCAAACAAATACCGCGGTGCCGACTCGGGAAGGAGCCTCCTTCCCCTCTCTGTTATTTTAAGGTGCACTTTTAAACCGCACCCGTTTCGTAGTTTTTTATTCACACCCCTCCCCCGCCTCTGGCACGCAGTGCCTGGGCCAGGCGCTTCACAGGCCGGGGGTTCGATGCCTCCCCCCGCCCGGTGGGCGCACCTTGGCGGCCGGGCCCAGCTGGGCAGCCCACTGCCCCGCTCCGCAGGTGCTGCGCCCTTCACTGCGAGACCTCTTCTTCCTTCGTGTTCACCCTCAGCTCCAGATCCTCCGGACACCGTCGTCCGCAAGCCCTGTGCCAGCGCCAGCAGCGTGCCCAAAACCCAGCGTGCCCCTGCGGCTTCCCTCACCTCCCACCTCTCTGAGCTGCTAGCTGCTCCGCTTCAGATTTTTAAGCACAGGGCATCTCTCTCACGTGTTATTCGTGATCTTATACCCCCACTTTTTTTCCTCTTCAAAATTTGCTGCGAAGCTTAAAGGCACAAACGCAAATGAAAAATAACAAGTTGGCTTTCCATCGCTATTGAACTAAATAGCGGGGACCACTGGGGAGGAAACATTGCACCTTTGAATGTAACTGGTGAGCAAGGATTAATCGGAGAGCTTATTGCAAAGACTGAGAGTGGTGGGTACCGTATTTTTTAAAAAGTCATTTTCTACATGCGCGGAACACCCCTTTTTTTCTCCTTCTATTTCAGATTTTTAAAATGCCACAAACTTCTATTTATACTATTTTTTCTGGACTTGAGTTTCCCCAAAAAATGGTTTTGAGAAAACATGTCATGTCGCTTGAGGTCAGTCTTAGACAGCCAGCAATCAGTATTAAGCACGAGAATTGAAATGTTTTTCCACAGTGAAGCCTTGTGTATTTTTATTTAATGACATGTGAAATTAAGAACAAACAGGCTGTAAAAAAAATATTAAAAAATCACATATTAACTGACAGTTTCTTTTTATTTCCAAAAAAAGAAAATACCAAAGAGCAAGCGGCAGTATTTTCCCCCATAATACACCCTATAGTTGTATAATCTTTTTTTTTTTAAGATTAGTTAATATGGCTTTCACATCAACATGCTATAGATTTCAGACAGACTAAAATACAGGCACAGTTTATGACTTCCAGTGAGTGGTGCTTGCCATAAATAAGCATGGACAGGTAAGAGGAACCAGCACCGGGCAGTGCATTGTCAAGGGGAGCAGTGAGGCCTTTTGAAGTGCTCTGAGCAGGAAGCAGCGCAGCCTTTTTAATTAGAGCACATACAGCTGGAGGATATACAGGAGGAGTCTCCTCAGAATTTATTTTGGGAAGGGAGGGACATATCCTTCAGGTGTTCTCATTAATGCAGGCTTAAACACAGAGCATAAAACCCAGCATTTTAAGAAGAAGAAAAAAAATAACCCTTTCCCCCCAAATACCAGGCCTGAATCCTGCTCTGCTGGAAATTAACTGATGTTTTGCCATTTAAGTCAACGAGACCATAATGTCTTTCCAAAAAATTAGTCTGGACCGCTTGATCCCATTCCCATCAATAACAAGGCTGTATGTAGAAAACTGCTGATATATTTTCAGTGTGTTTACATATAAATACATAGGAACATCAGAAAAAAAAATAATTTCAAGCTCGATCCTGCTTTTCTTCTGCATGCAAGGCCACCCCTGATTTCACAAATTATTTCCATTCTGAGAGGTCAAAATCAGCTCTCATGTAAGAATCAGACTGGAATTATTTCCATGGTATCCGAGCTTTGTATTTTTATGGGAATTGAATTTGCGTCTCTGGAGGCAGAAATACCATTTGGTTTCCTTACTGAGCACGGTGAAACAAATTTTAAAATCTCTATACATGATAAAGTGGCAGATTCTGAGTAGATGTGAGGTTTTGTTATGTGGGAGAAGCAGCAAATGTACCACTGAAAGAGAGAACTGTAAGCAGTTCTTTTAACAACGTAACTGAAAGTGATCGTTGTTTGCTTTTACCCTCTATCTGGTAGGTCATAATTAGCTTATAATTTTCAAGATTTCTGTAATTGATTATGCTGTTGAAGTCTGCACTGCTATTTGCTAAGAAAACGTCCTTGTCAGCACTTTTGACTTTATAATAAGAAACCTTGAAACACCTATTTTTTGGATCATTATTACTTTTAGATGTCAGATAAGCGATGTCAAAGTATTTGTGAAGACAGAAGAAAATGACAGGTATATTAATGTGTTTAACTGCTAGCTATTGATAAAAATCTCTGTGTAAGAACTAGATGTGATCGTTATTAATGAGACCTTGTTTTGTTTAATTTGGGAAATCAGCCACATTATTATTTAGGTATTGTTTTGTAAACCAACTAAGAAAATACCTGGGTTTAGTTAGATTATGCTACCTTCACATTTTTGAACTGTAACACAGTTTCCACTAGTGTTACTCACCGTGTTTATTAAAAACATTTCTCCAGAGAGCTAGATGTTTTCTGATCAAAATAACTAAATTCATTTGACTGTACCACGGATTTAATCAGTCTAATTATTCGCAAAACCTCACTGTCAAGTAACAAGGGTATTTGTGTGCTTCATGTTGATCTGTGGATACTAGAAATTTTTTTTGTAATAGCAAAGAAATTCATCACGTTTTAATTTATATTTGAGAAATTAATATAAAAACCCTTAAAAGGCAAAAAATGTTTACCCACTCCTTCATCCTTTTGCAAATAAGAGTATTATGTTTATGGATCAGTATAGTGAGGTTTGCAGATAGTTTCAGGATACCAAATGCCAGTTTCTTACCTACGTGTCTGTAACATTTCTTTTGTGATCAAGATTGGAGAAGGTCTCTACGTTATTGACGAGTCTTATTTACCTATGAACTGATGTTAAACTGACTTACAAAACTGCTATTTTCTGCTGTGTTATGTCCCATTCGAATATTTGTTGGGGTTTTTTACGTGGCATACCTTAGCTTTGAGAGTGTGAAGATGGTGTCTATTTCAAGAAACAGAAAACAGCTGTATTTGCAAGCAGTTTTTGACACCACATAAGCAATAAAAGTAAAAAAAAATAATGTATTCTTATCATGCAGGCTTTTCTGACTGCATCTTTCTTAATCTGTTACCTGTTAAAATCCATTTCAAAATTGTTAAAAATATGACAAGCACCAACTTCAGAAAATTTATAAAGTATTTCAAATGTGATTTTAAAAACATAATGCTACCATTATAAAATAAACCTCTTATCTTTGAAATCTAAAATAGGCATGTGTAATTTAACCTATCACTACTGAGAGCAGACAAATCTATTTTAAGTTACTATGGTTTGACTGTATTTCTGTCCGTATCACTGGAGAAAAGGCTTTTTATTTAGATTTTTAAAGACTGTTTCATTATTGCTCTTGATTTTGTTAGATAGCTTTGAGGAATAGTAACAGGATTTTACAAAACCATCAGGTTTTGAAAAAAAGCATGGGTTGTGTCTTCTGTCTGCAGCATGCAAGCTGCTTATTTTTATGTGGAACACTGAAAGAATGCTGTATTAACAGAAAAATCCCCGAAACACCAGCTCTAGAATTACATATTTCAGCCTTCTGAAAGATTTTGTGAAAATTCAGTGCCTTAAATATATGCTGTGTATATTTTTATATGAAACAAGTATCTTTGATTTACAGTTTTCTGAGAAACATAGCTTGGTTAGCGGATTAGTCCTCTGAAATGAACCATTTACTTGTTGTTTGAAGAAACCCATTTCCAAATGTCACGAAATTAATTTTGGCTGGAATTAAAATACCCTTTTTTCTTTTTCTTTTTTTTCTTCTTTTTTTAGAAATCAGTGATCACAGGAGTTAAACTTGCCTGTTTTCCAATGTGATTTTTATCATGGATCAATGACCCCATGTCAGATTTAGGCCATTGACTCTCACCCACTATGCAGTAACAGACTTGGGATGAGGAGTTAGAGCATGGTGCCAGCTCTTTTGGGTAATACTGGCCTTGCACAATGGGAAGATGAGTCCGGTAGCTTATTTGCTTCTTAAAGGAGAGGGGAGGATGGTATGTGCTTTCTGATTGCTCTCCAGCATTATTTCTGCATCACTCTGCAAACAAAATCCTCGCGTATTTCACATGTGTGGCTCAGAACATGACCACGAAGCCCTTTGTGGAGGTGACACTTTAGCTTGGCAGGCTTGTGCTTAAAGTGCACTTCAGTTTTGCAGCCTTGTGCCAGGGTCGAGGAGGAGGAGGAGGAGGAGGAGCAGGGATGGTCCAGGGGGAGAGGAGCAAGGCAAGCAGCCTTGCTTCCCAGTCCTTGGCCTGCTGCTGGAGGCTGTGTACGCACTGCTACTGTAGTAAGAGTCTTGGGAAGTCTGCAAAGGTTCGCCTTCATACTGTCACTCATCTTGTGTGACACAATGAAGGCGTTAGAGCTGAGAAGAAGGAGACTGGCATGGGAGCTATACGATGTTTGTTTTAAAATTATTTTTCTCCTGGATCTTTGGACCTATCTCACAACTAGAATCTAAAGCTACAGCCAGCGAACCAAGACCAAGTCAGCAAAATACTGGTTTTGTTAATCTTGTCGGTTTGTTGATGTTCAGACCGGGCTTTAATACCACCTTCAAGCTGCTTTCTTCCTGCTTCTGCTGCATTGTGCTGACAACGAGAACAGCAGGAGTACTTGTCACTCATCCAGAGGTAACCCAGACTCTGGTTCCTGTCCAACTACCTCTGCTTGCCTGGACTGCCGTCCAGTTCCATGTCCATTTATAGATCCTGGGACACCCCCTTGTCCCCATCTCACCATGTGACTGAGGCCTGTTCCCCCAGGTGGATCTGGTGGAAGAGCTGCTTTTGCAGCTATCGTATCTTGTTTGCCCTGACCTAAAAAGCATTAAAGCTAAAAAGCCTTGTTTGGAAGGCTTTCGTGCCAAGCTACAGGCTCCTTGCTCAGGCAGGTTCTCCTGTTAAAGGCAGTTGGGTGGAGCATTAGCAGACTTGCAGTTTACTGTCATTGGTCTTATGAGGTGACCTAAATCAACTGAGTGATCTACCTATCTGGGACAAACACCCATATGGTTCCTTCCTCCTCCAGCATCTTTTGATGCCCTCATTCCAGCGTAGATTACAAATACTTCTCCTAAGATCATGATCATTGCTTTATTCATCCCACGCATTAACCAGATTCTTTATGTATTCTTGTGGATCACCTGTTAAGTTGGTTGACTTGGGGCAGGGAGGGGGGGTGGAAATTGGACAGGATCCAGGTGTATTTAAAGCAAAAGTCGTCTCCTGGGGATGTAAAAGAGAATTGTGGGAATACACTACAGGAGTTCCTAAATGTCAGCTCAGCTGATCTCATTTCTGCCATGTCCTCACTCTGAAGTGATTAGCTCAGGACTTTTCTGACATAGTACTTAAGTTTTGCCCTCTGCATCTAGCCGCAGAGGTGAATATGGATTTAAAGGATGTGTCAGCATGAATACAGGGATGTGTCTGCCAACTGTTACGTTATCTGGGCCCAAGTCAGAGGCCAGAAGAGAGAGCAGGACTGATTCCAAGTCCTACCCTCATTTGGTTCTTGGTCATAAGTCAGTAACTTTTGAGGAAGAAGCAGATGTGGTTTCACATGTCTCCGAGGTTAAGGAGAAAAAACTTTCTTTTACTGCACTTTACTGTCAAAAAGTCTTCCCTGCTCATTCCAAGCAGTCTCTCACTCTTTCCTCTTTTTAGCACGTGTGATTGAAGAAACAATGAACCCTTTTTTTTTTCCTCCCCCCAATGAGGGTTGTATGTTAACTTCCAGCAATGCTAAGGGACTTGTGACTCACCCAGCTAAGCAGGACATTCAAAACTGACCCCTGGGTTTGCAGCCAGCGTGATTTTATTCTTTCCTGTTCCTATTGTTTCGACAGGTTCCCACAGCCAGTGTCACCATAGAAGGAGCTTCTGCCCTCAACCGTGTCCGCTGGGCCCAGGCTGGCAAGGAGGTAGCAGTTGGTGATTCAGAAGGCCGCATATGGATCTATGATGTTGGAGAGGTATTATTATTGTGTTTGGGGTGGGGTTTTTTGTTTTTTGGGGTTTGTTGGGTTTTTTTTAAGCTTGGCGTCTGGAGAATGCCACATCCAAGTTTGAGAAG
Source organism: Falco punctatus (assembly GCF_963210335.1). Classification (NCBI taxonomy): domain Eukaryota; kingdom Metazoa; phylum Chordata; class Aves; order Falconiformes; family Falconidae; genus Falco; species Falco punctatus. Next base: position 77,909,282 of record NC_137583.1, read on the forward strand.
AAATCATGTATCGTAACACATGAATAGGACACCTTCAAAGAATAAGCCAGTTTTCTTTCAGTGGAGTCCCCTTTGATTTTGGGTTGCCAGCAGTGTGTTAGTTGTAAAGCTACCTTGCAAAAGAGTTAACTAGTATGTCTTATGAGAGAAATATTTCTTGAAACCTTTCACTGGTTTTAAAACTTTTTTTTTAGTGGTTCTATGGGTAAAAATTACAAAGAAACTTAAAGAGGAAAATAGAGGTGCAAAAAGAAGCTGTGTTGTTCTGACGCTGGTCCCGAAGGGTTCACTTTTTATATTCCAGTATCTCTTATTTCATGACTGGCTTAATGCTGTAGATTTTTCTCAGCATGACACGTACAGAATATATCTGTTCTTTTAATACCAAATAATGCTGAATATGTCTGAATATGTGCAAAAGGACTAACGGGAGGAAATGAGAGGTGTCAGAGGATGGTTGGTGCATGTGTGATAAAGAGTACGTAGATGCTGAAAATAGCAGGATGTGTATTCTGTGTCTAAGGCTGCTCTCAATTCACCCTGCTACATCTTATAAAAAACATCTAAACTGCAGTGTGTTTGGCACTGATGGAATCTACCTCTTTGTTGATGAATACGGTATAAAGCGTTTTGTCGACATTACAATCCCTTGGAACAGTTATGAGTGAATCTCTGAGCAATCAGCTTTTATGTAGAGAATTTGTTTTCCATCATTATCTGTGATAGGATACCGAGATATCCATCTCTACACAGTAGGGAAACATTATAGAATACATACAGAATTATCTGTAACTCTCATAAAGTGATTTTATGGCCCATAGCAAAATTGCTTGTGCATGACTCATATTTTTGGATCGCATTCACTTGTGCAGGAGTTGTCTTTCCTCACAAATGCTTGCTGAAACTTCTTGCCATATTGTTAACATAATTTCAAAATTGTCTAAGGTTACTGCATTCAGATTTCCACCATGACACTGGCAGGTCAGGCTGTTTTTGTTTATTTATCATTTTTGCATGACTGTTCCAAAAAGGTGGTTTTTCTGTCTTCCAAGTGATACGACAAGCTATGGAAATGTCTTTGATGGCAGCACAGTCTGATCTTGTCTGGGAGTCTAAATGGACTGTAGAAATGTCTCTTTTTTTGCATATCATACACCAAATCATTGATAGGATTGTTTATCCCTGCAAGCTCGCTCAGGAGAAAATAGATTTAGTGTTCTATGCAGAAGTAGTAATATTTAGGTTTTTGGCCTTTCCTCTGTATCATCAGACTTCAGCTTGCAAAATGAGTCACAGTGATACACTCAGATCAGAAAGAAAGACAGGCTTCTATTACTCAAAAATAAAAAAGAAGAGCGAGTCATTCAACATTATTTATTATTTGTGTGAGTTGTGTTACATAAAGTGTTCTGCTCTACCCATGCAGAGCCCGAGCGTCTCCAGCTCAGCTCCTTACATGCAAACAGATGGATGTCCATCCACATGGCTGCTGACAGATCATGGGCCATTGCCACCCCTCCTCCTCTTCTGTCGTGAATGAAGGAGCTCATTAATTTGTTACCTGGTTCATTTTGGCAGTATCAGTCTCTGCAGTACTTACTGTACCAAATTTAGGAAAAGTAGTCTGGGCTGCAACAGCTTCAGGATCTACCAGAGCTGCTGTGTTGTTAGTGGCTTTTTCTGGTTTAAAAAAGAAGGGTGCTCATATATTCTCCGGCATAACTCTTCTCACTACGAAGCCTTAAGTGAGATGCCAAAATACTTCACAGCTCAAGAGCCTGGAACCGAGGGCTTGTACAGTAACAGCCTCTTCAGCCATTAACCCTCTGTGCCAGTCCAAAAAGACTTCTTGAATTATTCCATACTTAGCTGTCCTCAGGCATGGCGCATGGAGGATTCACAGTGTGCATATGTACTTTTGGAAGTGTCTGGCAGAGATATGGCAGCTTTTAAAGGCTCTCTCTTTACTTCAGTGTGCAGACACTGGCCAGTTCCTTGGCTCAGCTGGGGTCCTCCTTTGACCATCTTTTGTGCATGAGTTTGATTCTGGGATATGATGGGACTGGTCGACAGTTTAAAAGGGACAGTCCTCCTCTGCCTGCCTGCCAGCCAGCCAGCCCTAGCCATATCCCTCGCTGCCCAGTTTTTGTGCCAGGAGCAGTGCTCCTGTCACCACCCACGTTGTGGGGAGGGAGATAGATCAGCAGAGCGGTATTGATTTATTGTTTTGTTTTGTTTTCCTTGAGGAATTTTTCTCCATGAGCTGACTCTCTGAGAGTAGATGAGTGAGCATGTGGCTGGGGGCAAAGGGCTGGAGGCTGGGCCGTCCAGCACCTGGCAGCACCTAGCTTGCTTATTTGAACCAGCAGTATTGCAAAGCCTGACACTAAGCTGTGACAGCTGACCTTTCAGTAATAGCACTACTATTCTACCCATCTCCTACAGCATCAACTTCTGCAAAGACCTCATCACTGGAAAAACTCATCCCTGCCTGCCTGATAACTCAGTAGCATCCACTTACTTGAAGGTGCAACTCCGTGATTTAGGAAGATGGGTGTGACTAGTCACATTAGAAAGTCAGCAGGCCACTTTACAAAGACTCTACACATGCTCACCAAAAACATTAATACTCCACTTACACTGCATCCTTTTCAAAACCTTTCTTTTGTCAAGACTGTTCCAACTATGACATTAAATCAGCTGTAAATTCATAAAAGATGGTTCTACCAGGAAAAAAATATTGATTTTATTTGTATTATAATAAGGCACAATGTCTTTGAATTTCGCATTATCACAAGCAATATTACAAGCAATTCTTTTTTACCTGTTCAAACAGAAAAAAACTGACTCCTTGAATTCTGATCAGACCAGAAAACTTCAGGATATCAAATCATTAAGAAAAGTGTGTAAGTGACAGGAATTTTTACTTTGGTAGATTCATCGCAGTTTTAAGGAGCTATTCTAGAGAACATTAAAGTTTACTGCTACTATTAACCCATATGGTGTAAAGTGAAAACATTATATGGCCTAAGTGGAAATGTAAGACACGAGGCCTAACCTTGCATACTTTGTGAAGGCAAGGAGTATGAGATCAGGGCTGATTTTGCTTGTCGAAGAATTTAGGATTTGGCCCTTTTTGGTATGTTATCCAGTCATAGTCTTTATGACACAAGAAATGGCAGAAACATGGAGAATGTGGCAGGCACCATGACCAGGGAGTTAAAAATAATGGTGACATTTTCGGTTAGGCTATATAATGTTATCTCCTTAGAGTATGTACTTTTAGTTGTTTGATTTCAGCATCGTGTCTGAAAATAACTGAACACATTTATTTTCACAGTGAGAGGTCTATTTTCTCCTCAATGCGTCTGCTTTATGCCCATTAGCATTAATGGGTGTTATACACACACTTCCAGGGGAGAGGAGACTTAAATAGTCCATATAGATGTGCTCTTGTGGATCAGTAACCACTGATTTAAAAGAATGTGAATTATAAAATGAAATAAAACCCCAAACACATAAAAATCAGATTGTTTCAGTGTGATGGGATCTTAAACCTATATAACTTAACCAGAGGACATTATGAGGCATTGTAAATATGCATTAGTCTCTGTAAGATCTAAATATTCAAACCTTTGCTGGTCTAGTAGTTGAAGTATTATTATTGTGATAACATGTATAACTTATTTTAGCCTCTGTGGTCTTATGGCTTATTTACTGGGCAGCAAGTTTTCTGTATGGCAGAAACTGATTTTAACAGAACATGGACCACTGACTATAGATTTATTCACGTGTCCAGATGATTGATAGTTAGACCTAACTGCATGTCTCTCTTGTAGATATATTTTCTAGAAAGCTTGCTCCCATTGGGCATGCTTCAGTGATGTTACACAGTTGCCGCTGTCACAAATACTCCCTAACAACCCTGTTTGTTGCTTACCTGGCTTATTGAGAATGCTCTTTGCACCCTTGGCTGTGAACGAAGCAGCTTCTGATCCACCTTTCCCCACCTTTCCCCACCCCCACCCCCCAGGTTAATCTCCTCCCAGTCATATTCTGGTAGCAGTGTGAATAAATAGATAGAAACTGTAAATCAATGATTTATCATTTGATTGTAATAAAATATAAAGTAAGTTTGCAGCACAGGATTGGAGAGTTTGAAATTGTAGTCACAAGAAGCTTATTACTGTACATTATTTTGTCAAAGTAGTTACAGGACAAACTGTTGCATCTGTTTGGCGGTCTTTCAGACAGTTGATTCTAGTCATGCTTTTAAAGGGTGACTAGTATGACAAGTGGAACTGAAGAAAAGGTCTTTCCCTAGACCATCCAGAAAAGCTCGCTCTGCCAAAGAAAGCAGTTACCTGGGATTCTTTACACAGTTGTTACCTCTGTCCTCATTTCCTTGCAGTGAAATCAGAATCATATTGATGTTTATGTGACTTTGTTAGGTTTCAGAGTTAGTATCTCCTTCTGCTGTGTTAGGTTCTTTGTGGGCTTCCCCATTTGCTCCGTGGTGGGTGTTAATCCTGTATCTCATTTTCAACTACGTGACCATTGAGGGAGGACCTAACAACTGCATGAAATATACAGATGAAGTAGTACAGTAAGGAATAGCCCACTTGTGCCTATAAAATAATTTCCTTTGATTTCAGCAGCCTGCAACAGCTGCTCTGAGATTCTTAGGATTCTAGACAGAGAGAAATGCATGTTTGTGACCAGCTCTCACATTTCAGCATGGCTATTGAGTCACTTGTTTTTCTGGGTGGAGTGGGGAAGTGTTGATACTTTGTACTCCTATATTGAGATCCCTGTGTTTCACTATAGGTTTCATAGAGAAAACATACCCAGCATCTCTTTCATGCAGTTAAAAATTGCTGTAGCCCAGCGAGAGAAATACAAAACTCAATTTTGTGTCATGTAGTTATCCAGGTAGATTTTCCAGTAGGTTTACTTTCACCATCATAAAGCTCCTGTAGAGCATATATTGAGTTAGGAAATGTTTTTGCCACAAAAGCAGAGTTGAGACTCACCATAAAATACTTGATTTTAAAATCTGTGCTGAGCTTCAAGTTCTTGGAACACAGAAAAATGGCTCACACATATCATGAAGACAAATTTGAACAATAGAAGGGGTTGTGCTTACAACCAAGTTTTATTCAAAAGCATTCAAAGATCAAGTAAGATACAGTAGTTACAGCAACATGCATAATCCAGGCATAAAAAATAATTAAATGGATTGTGAGGCAGTGCCTGAGTTTCACCATTGATATTTTTGCTAGGGAGGCTGGAACACTGGCCTCAGAGAATTTTAAAAGCATGTTTTAACAAAGCAGAATCTCGTAAGAGCTGTTGGAAAATGTAAAGAGCTAAGGTTTTGATTTGCTTCCCCTCCACCCCCAGTTATAATGTTTAGTCTTGAGAGACTTTTAAAACTGGAAGCTCTTAGAGATGACCAAAAAAAAAAAAAAAAAGAAAGAAAGAAAAAAAATAATAGAGAATGACAGCATATTAGCAACTCCAGCTTTTTACTTGAACACTATCTGAAATATTGAACAGAACAAGCTCTTCGTCCCTTGTCATTTGAATTTTGACTGATATAGCCAGTATTCACAAAGGGATTTTTGAAGTAGGTTAAATAAGAACTCCCTAATGAAAAAAACGCACTAGTTTGAAATCAGTCAATTTAATTACTGTGGTTTATGAAGGCCATTACCCATTGCTGATTACTAGGGTGATAAAATCTTTAAGCTTTGGTAGCCTCCATAGGGGGTGAGCCGATCTAAGTAGAGCAAAGTCCAGTCATTATCACCCTAAATACTTGTGTTTCTCATTACAATATTCATTACTTTAGGTTACTGTGAATGCTTTGAGGTCTTTATGTAAGCACTGGTTTATCCTCCCGTAGAAAAACAATGTTGTTATGTTGATAAGTTAAAACCAAGCATGTATATACTTTTACAATTTAAAATGAGGCTTGGCTACATCCAGACATAGAAACGCATGCATTTACTCCTGTGAGTACCCCTGTACACTACTATTCATGGCTGTGTGCTTGTCAATACGGTCTTACTAGTCTGGTTAGAAATGAAAAGGATACGAGTTACCTCATTTTTCCAGTCTGTTTTGGTAGTTAAATAAATTGGAATGGAGGCTTGTGATCCTAGTAACAGTCTTTTTTAGGGAAGTACTTTTCAAGAGGGAAAAGTGAGCCGTGATCTAACTAACCTGACTTACGCAAGGCTGGGTGCTGAGGGTTGGAGCTGTTTATCTCCAGTGCCAGCTCAGGGCCCTGCACTTCCCTTTCCCTGCCACCTCTTGCACATCGTGTGGCATCACTGCCTCTGCCCTTCCCAGTCACCTTCATCATGGCCTTCTGACCTACAAAGCAGCTTCGTGAAACTGGTGTTACTTAAAAGGTGACCTCAACATCATTTCCCCTCTTGTTGAAAAATGTGTATTTTTAAAAAGGACACTTGAAACGTAGCAGGGAGAGGTGTGGATCTGGGCCTGTAGAAAGAGGCTGAAGTACTTGGCGTGACTAGCCAAGGAAGTCTGAGCCTGGTGGCAATATAGATGGTGCATGTACTCACAGAGACAGGAGTGCTTGGGGACAGAGAGAGCGCGAAGCTGAGCATGCTGCAACCAGCGCATGTGGCTGCAAGCTGGCCATGTATTCGAGTCAAAAATAAGAAGAATATTTTTAACTGTCGGAAGGCTGAAGTTCCAGAGCGTGTAGGGACAGTGGGACAAACAGCCTTTCAGAGTGGAGCCTGTCAACAGGACTTCGTGATATGCTGGTGTGTGATACAGCAGTGGGTTGCACCTGGTGTGCAGGGTCACTCTCCTGCCTATGCCACGACCTATGCTTGTTCTTGGTAATGACAGAGCTTCTTTTGTTTCAATATATGTATAAATGAACATGAAATTCCACTTTTCATTTTACTACTGGAATATTACTTGTTAAACCTGAAGGAGGAAGCGCCAGACTTTTAACAAAGATACTCTTCCTCTCATTTGTTGATTAGACAGTGGAATAAAATGGGCATTAGTGAATACAGACAGAAAGAGGAGGTGGGAGGGTTAAGTAGTCATCCTAAAAATTCAATTGATTCTTTACCCTTACCTTCCAGTTGCTTGTGATGAAATACATCAGTAGTTCTCCAGAGACAGCTTACTGTCTCCCCAGAGAATTTCATGGGGTAAAAAGACATGAGTTTCCAATATGATAGAAATATCTTTTATAAGAATTCCTCAACTCCTCATCATATGAAATAACAAGCTTAAGAAAACCAGTCGACCAACCAACAAAAATCTGGCTCCAGTCCTTTTTATTCATTTGCACACTACTTTTAAAGCCAACGTATGTTTCCTTTTCCCTTGCAAAGGCCCAGATCCTCCCCCTGCAGAGAGGATCAGAGAGAACAAGCCACATGTGACAGGAGTTAATCATGTAGCTTAATGCACTATTAGAAGGCACTCAGATAACGAAGTGATGAGAGCAGCAGAAGAGAAGCTGTAAGAGATCATTCCCTTTCTGCACAGTGAAGTCTGCAGGAGGGGCAGAAGGGAGAGCTATATGTGACAAATCTTCCTGCTGGGGTTTTCCTCCTGAGCTGGAAAACGCTGTAAAGGGTAAGAGAGAAAGAAGAAAGGCAGGCTTCAGGTTAGACATACTGATCCATCTACTGTATGTTTAGCTCACCGGCACTACCAATGGCTTCACTACCAGCTCCTTAGTTACTGCTGCTCCTGAAAACCTTTCAAGAGGGTCAGTGGAAAGAATAATCTGGGTCCAGGCTTTCCGTGGTAGTTGTAGGTGAGGCAGTGGAAGCTAAGTGAGTGCTTAGCTGGTCTGCCCCATCCTGACCCTGCATCGTGGGACACTGGTGGGTGACAGCGCTGAAGGCAATGCATGTTAATAGTGTCATGGAGTATGCATTTTAAATATCTAGCTAGTCTGTTGGGTGATATTTTCTCTGAAAGTTTTTACCCTCTTTCTAATGTAAAAAGAAGCGTTACTTAAAAAATGTTCATAACTTTTAAGTAACAGAGACTATGGAAGGGGCAAAGTACCAAGCGCAAAATTTATTTTAAGCTTAGTTTGTGTGCAGCAACCTGCAAATTTCGTTGAAATTCATATGTTATCATTGTGCTGAAACAAGAGCTGCTTTGTATAATTAATTTTCTTCATGATGCTTCTGTGGTCAGTAGCAATTTTCATTTTGGGAATCCTTAACTCCATTTTCAATCTTCCTTTATGGTTTACAAAATGGTCTGTATTTTGAACATGAAAAAAATATTTAATTCTTGACTTGGAAAGTAATGGTTAAACTAAAATATCAGCTGAGGGTAACTGAGCCTTAATACATCCTATTTGGCAGCTAAAATTCTATGTTCAGTGTTTAATTTAAAAGTGAAAGATATCCTCCACTGTCTAGAGTGATGAAAAAGTCTATGTCTGAAATGAAAAAAAAAACCCCACCACCAAACAACAAAACAAACCCCACTGCTATTTCATGGATGAGCTTTTGTAGGTAATGAGATGTGTGCAAGATCTCAGGGAAGGCAGCAGCTCTCCTGCAAACCAAAATCTTTGAGTAGTTTACAAGGCACTTTGGTGAGAGCCAGTTTGCCAACAGGGAGCCAGAAAGCCATGGCAGAAGTCATCTACAGTTCCTGTTCTGACGGATTTCCTGGCCTGAATCATGTCATGGACATGGTTGACTTAGCTCGGGAAGGAAGCGAGGTGAGCTCAAGACACCACGATTTATTTCTTCCCTGAGGCAATAGTCCTTCACTCAGCTGAACTTCCAGGGAGGCACCTTTGCCAGCGCAGCTACCCCACAGGCTGAAGCTGTAGTATTTCAAGTAAAAGTGATGGGACAGTTCTTCCAATCGATGTAGTTGCAGTTAAAAAAAAAAAAAAAAAAAAAAAAAGTAGATATTGGAGAGACCAGTATGTTGAAGGCTTCTTTACCTTCTGGTTTTGATCCATTTGGTATTTTTTTGCTTTCTAGTACGACGATGAGAACTGATAACATAATTTGGTAGAGAAGGAATCTCCTGATCCCTTAGCTCTGAGCATTAAACATCCTGAAACTCGCGCAACAAAAAATTATGGTAGTTTTCAATGACTTTTGAGAAATGGCAGTCAAAGCAGGACTGAGACCCCCATTGGAGATGAATGACAGCGTCCCTGACTGGTTTTCTTAATGAACCTGTAAACTGATGGCGTTACTAAAGCGTTGGAAAGGTAGGAACTGCAAGAACTTTGCTGCTTAGGGCACTGCCTCTTTTGAAGCAAAATTGTTAGTTTTTCTGAAGCATGGTAGATGCCCTTTCTGCTCCCACAGCTGATCAATTATATTAAGTGTCTCTTTGTTTCCAAGGACTTGAACAGGCCAATATATCTGCCTTTGAAAATATCACTTAAGGAGATCCGTAGGGGAGGACCCCCACAATGTGACTGGTGAAAGCAGTCTGGTGTGCTTAACAACAGGCTGAGCTTATAGCTTAACATTTGTGGTTTTAAAACAAATCCAAGGAAACAAAAGTAAAATTTTCACCTTTCAGTCATCGCTTTCAAAATGACTGGTGATTATTCACTATTTTATCCTCTGTATTCAATATCAAGTGCAGCATTTTGATACATTAATTAAGGGAAGCATAATCTGATAACTTTGACATCATTCTTTCTGGTTAACTCGGGAGAGCCTGAGCCAACTCTGATATTATAGGTGGAACTGAAGCATTGTCTACAATTAAAGATACTTTCCACTTCCTTGTTTTCTTTCCCATACACCCTATCAAGTTTTAATCCTTCAGGCTGAAGTTTTCCATAATTGGTATTTGCTTCCAGCACAGGTTTTGTTGTTTCTTACTTTTTTTTTACTTTTTTTTTTTTTTTAAGATTAAAGACGTATCATTACACAAAATTAATAACATGCTCAAATTGAGGGAGTTAGCCTTAACTCTGACATTTCCTATCTTTGAAGTGTTACAGTCTGCAGTCTTAATGTTCTGTTAACATGCATTTGTATGTCATGTATGTATAATTTATGGGCTACATTTTAGTCTGTTCTCCTGTTAGGCTGGCATCAAGATGACTGCTGCAGACAGGGCTAAGTTTAGAAAAGAATTAATGGGCATTCAAATGCTTGAGTTCCTATGTAGGCCCTTTATACAGTGTATCTTTGCACATTACATATAAATTATTAAAATAACACCATTGTTTGCTTGGTATTCAAAACATAATTTACCATCAACTATGTAATAATTCAGCAGCTACTGTTCTCCTTGGGAGAAAAAGTTGAAGTGTGCTGAAAATGGATTCAGTTTCTGTTTGAGATTAAGGGTTTTTTGTCATATAAGCTAATATTTTGTCTTCTTTTTACTATGGCAGCGCTACTTAAATCAGGCCCTGCTGGTGAATTGCAAAGAAATAAATCACAACAGACATTAATCTAGATGAGGGCTAAGTAATTAACTTCATAGAAGGGTGGTGTATACTGTGTCTGTGACACTAGATTGACTGCTGCGCATAGAATAAATGCAATATTTAGGCTGCCTATGGTATTCCACCCCTTCAATTAAGTAAACAAATATATATAGAGCTACTCTGGAGTGTATCCTTTGTGGTCTAAACACTGTATCTTATTAAAATCATCTGCATGCAGTATGTGGGGTTTGAGTTCCTGCCAGTGGTTTCATCCATTGTTAACAGCGATGATCAGCTCTCCCAAGAGTTAAATACAGTGGTACTATAGTTATGTGAAAAGGGTGCTCTTGGTTACTTTGGTGGCCATTTCGTTGCGTATTACCTCCCACTTTGTTTCCATCCATGTGTGTGGCATAGGGTGTTGCCTGGAAAAATATAGGCTTTTTCAGGGAAAAAAAATCCATATAGGTTGAGAGAAAAATTAAAGGCAGTCTGTAATTGATTCTGGGGGGCAAGACCAGGGCCAGAATAGGTGCATGCTTGCCTGCTGTATGTGTGCTTGTCAAGATACTTAATATTTACATTTACATATCTATTTTCATATCAGTGGTAGTGATAAAACATCTGTTGAACTCCAGAAGATAGGATCAGTTGCTTAAAGCGGAACTGTAATTCTTGGGTTTCATTTGTAAATATTACAGTCCTCATTCTGGAAGTGCTCTTTTACCCAGAAAATTAGACCAATTGTCTGTTCTACTTTTTAGAAGACATCAAACTGAAGTAGTTATGTTGTGTCATTGTTAAAAATATTTTTACCTGTGTGGTCATAGCTGCATTCAGATGTTAATTCATCACACAAAGTATTTGCAGCACATTTATTTTCTATACAGCACTTAATTTTAGAGGGTGATACAGACAATATAGGTTGACAAAAATTCTTCTTAGGGAAAATAGTTAAAATTATATTTGCCTGAAGCTACATTTATTTGATGATGCTATTAAATTGAAAGAATATAAAAATAGTGATAAACCACATACACAAATAACTTGGTGTGAAGTCTGAGATTTTAGTCATTAAAGTTAGTTTACCAGACTTGCTATTTTCCAGAAACTCAAATTAATCTGAATATTTTCTAAGCTTTAATTAGCTATCTCTTCAAAGAGTGTTTAGATTGCCCTTCTCAAAAGTTATAATAGCAACAGAGTCTTTTAGAGATGAGAGGAGCATTAATTTTCATATTTTGTTTTCCCTGCTGGATATGAGATTTTTTTGCAAATATGGTTGTGTTGAAGCGGAGACAAGTAAACAGGATTGTCTAAAATAAGGTCAGCCTTTACCTCCAAACAGCAACAAACCCAAATGCAGCTAATAAAAGATGCGTGTTAATCAGAACATCTCTAATCTTCAGGAGCACGGTGACTAGCTATAGAAACCCAGCAACCTATATCAGAACAAGGTTTTCTATATACAAAACTAAGAATGCATTGTACTTCTACGAAGTGTGTTTGAATGGGTCACAGATTTTTGAATCGGGAACCGCTGTCACCCTTAGAGTGTATCTTGGACCACCATGCAGGCTCATCTGCAAATGTCTAATTGAAAACAGTGTGTGGCAATACAGTTGTGCAGGCCGGCTGCAGACCACATACTTTGGCAGGTCATTCCAAGTCGTGGTGTAACGGTTCATTTTCAGATTCTCCTTTTACACCTGTGTCCACGGGATGTGTGTGTTAGAAGCGCTTATAAACCGTTCTGGTTGGAAAAATTTGCCCCTTCAGAATAACCCCACAGTCGGAGACAATGCTGAGGAAGTTCTTCCCATGGCTATTTTTGCTTTGAGGCATCTAAACTCCAGGGAAAACAAGCGAACAAATTATTATTAACCTAGTGATTGGGATTGCATGATACTTTCACCAGTGATCAGCGCTGCAGGTTATGAACCAGTGTCTCAGTGACAGGCAGAGTGACCCGTGACGTACAGTCATTAAAAGGAAATGCCATAGGATGAACATTGATGACTGGGCTCCCTTTGAGTCTATGGGACAGTGGTTTTTCCAAAGTGGAAGTGGCTGCTGCTGCTGCTGCAATTGCATTGTATCTCCTTGGGAGAGTCCCCGGCCCTCAGAGGAGAGCTGTGCTGGACAAGAGTGTTGGAGGGATGAAGGCAGGAAGAGTTGGTCCGCTCCCATCCCAAAGATTTACAGGCTCCAGGGAAGGCAAGAAGCCAGGAATAAAGTGAAATATCCTCAATGAATAATTCATTTGCTGGAAAGTGGTTTTTCAGGGAAACTGAAGCTATACAGAGATTTGGACAAATTGAGCTGAAACACTTTCAGCCATAAAAAAGATGGATAGGAGAGGAATATATGAAAATCTTGAAATATGTTGTAATATCTTATTTCAGCCTTCTGGATAGATTCCTTTAAAAGGCACATTCAAAGCTGTGGTTTGTTTTTTTTTTTTTCTTTGTCTCAGACTAATCCCTTTTTCTTTTTCTTAATAGACATAACTTAAAAGAGCAAATGTTACTTGAAGGTGTTAAATGATCTGAAAATGAAATTTATGTTGATTTTTGTCTTCAGGCATTGGGTTTTTTTGTTGCATTTCGGTTTGCTGGGGGAGCCCAGCACTAGCTGACACAAATGGCAGCATTGAGAGTCGTCTGGTCAGAGCATCTCCTTGTCCTGAGTTCTCTCTTGGGGTTTTAAGAGTAGTAGTGTTCAGTAAAGTTGCTAATAGTACAGTTTCTGGGAGAATGCGGGAAATACAGTTTGTGTTTGTAGGATCCCTGGTATATGGATTGGAAGCTCTGTACACAGAGGAAGTATCTGCCTTGACAAGAAGATGGAGGAGGCGGTTTGTGGTGAAGCTCACATTCATGCTGCTACCTGCAACTGCGACCTGGTGAGCCCTGGGGGCAGGGGGCTCTGTCACTGTCATACCAGGGCGCATAAACCATCTCCTTGGTCAGTACTAGCGCTGAGGGGGGCGCGTGTTGGTGCTTCAGGGCTAGAAAGGTAACAGGTAAGTGAAGTGCCTGGCTAGGGTGATCAACCCAGGAAACACAGAGAAGCTTCTTCAAAAATCGAAGTGCTCTGTGGTGGCACCATGAGATACAGTTTTGCTGTGCCCTGCATAAATCACATAGAATTGTGACACACGGGCAAGGCAAAGCCAGGTGCTTGTCAGGAAGATCCTGGCAGTCATTTCCCTTGGGTCTGGTCATTTTATCCTTTACCTACAGTGGAGAATAGGCACAAGTTGAACAATATTACCTTTAAGCTTTACAAGCCTCGTTGCTTCAAAATCTGCTGTAACCCCGTGACTCTGAAAAATGAACAGGGGGGGTCTACTGTGGCTGACCTATGTGGCCCAGCCAGGCAGATCCCTGCCTTCCAAATCTGGATGTTGTTCAGCTCCTCTCCAGTCTTGAAAGCACAGTTCAACACATTGTCACCCAAAAAAGAAGAGAGTGAGGAATGATACTAGAGACGAGGGGCTTCTACCTGGCCAAGAACCAGCCACCTCTAGTAGGTGGGAAGAAGAAAAGGACAGGGAGATCTCTGCTCCTACTTTACAATCCTTTCACTGTTGCATCCCATCATCTCACTTTCTGTTTGTATTTGTATTTCTGTTCTGTCCAGTCAAGAGTTGCCTTCCCTTGGTGTATGTACGTATGGTGGGTGGCAGGAGCACAGGCTGGGAGATTCACATAGCTATAATGTTGTTAATCTATAATAAGATAAACTGGTAACTGTAATGCCTCACCGGAATAGGCCGGAATCTGTTTAGTGTTACTATCTGGAGACTGGCACTGGGACAGCTGACATTACCGATCCACCTCTGCGGTGCACAGCATTAACGGTGGCTGCGGCGTATCAGCCCTTGTGTGCAGCACAGCCAGGCTCAGCGCGGGGGCTCAGCTGAGCTCACTTTGCGTGGGGGTCCGAAGGCTGCTGGCTGGGAGGGGCTGCCCAGGGAGGTGCTCCTTTGCCAGCTGTGTTAGCTGGCTGCGCCGTTTAGCCGGGAGGAGCCTGCTGCAGAGTTATCTTCTCTTACCCAATTTCATAGTAGTGAAGATGGCGGAAAAATCAGCGCTGAGGGTTTGCATCACGTAAATCAATTTTTTAATATCGGCAAGAAAAGCAGGTTGTGAACTAGTTTAAATGACAAAATCTTAAATGTGCCTAGTATTTAGTATGTTGCATTTCTTTGTTATTTATTATACATTATTGATCATGCACTTTCAGATACTCACAGGTATTGAGTGCTTTTGGAAGAATGTTTTATGAAAGTGAATGGGGGGGAGACTAAAAAGTTGATAGTGATATAAAGAAAACTTTTTTTTTTTTTTTTAAATGAGAGACACCGATTGTCCTGAGTTAAAGCTTTACCCAATTACAAATGGGTCACCATCCTAACATCTTGAGAAGATGTTTTCCTGTACTAAATTCTCACTCCTGTAACCAGATGAGCATGTGTAACTTCACAAGCAGAAGCAGGTTTACGTGGATGCATGAACTTGTAGTCACACTTGCATGTTGGTAGGCTTGCAGCCTGAGCTCTTTTGATATTTTAAAAGCCAAACAGAAGATAAAAGTACCCCTCTTCCAACAGCTTAACAAAGTTTGGCTAAAGTCACCACCTTGCTTTGATAATACTGGTTTTCCTCATTAGAATTGCTATCTGACGCAACCTTTATTAAGTTTATTTAAGTTAACTTTATTTAAGTTAAAGCAGCGTAATTAAGTCAATTAATTAGATGTGCGTGGCACTTACCTTCCATTGTGAAGGGATCAAAGGAGAACACCTAAGAGCATTTATTTTCTTGTTCTGCTCCATACCTTAGTGTCAGTTCATTCAAATAACCTTGTAACCCAAATGTTAACATATTAAGTTATTATGCTTTGGTGAACATCTCTACCCTACGTCGACACCATGACTGCTGGTACTCAACGCGTGCTGCTTTATAGTAACTGGAAGTGGACAGAAAAATGGTAAAAAACACTGGACCAGTGAGGAACACCCAGATAGCTCTAAACCTCTGCCCTTCCTCTGTGAAGTACCTCCTCATTTCTTCCACCCCTGCCCTGGTATTTATAGAGAAAACTTATGCAGAGAAGCTGAAACGGAGATTCCACAGATAGACCCAGACCTCCAACGTTTGTGGGTGTCAGTGTGCCTGGCTGAAGGAACTTGAATGGAAAATGACTGGAAGGAGAGCATGAACTCAGACGAGAATTTGAGTTGGAATTTGTGGATGCTTTTGTTTTTATTTGTGGTCTTTTGCTGTACAACTATAGTGGTTCAGTACTAGGGCTTTGACAGAAGGAAGTAGGAGGGCGGGAATAAAAGTCAGTTTTTCCTTTTGACTTCATTATTACCAAGGTTTCCCTCTGCATCCCTGGGGAATTTATATTAAGAGACGTTTATTCTACTAACAGTCTGTTAGCAGGATTGGCCCCTCGTTGAAAGCATGATGCAGTGCTTGAGGTTAAATAAGGTGAAATAAGAAGTTCTAAGGAATCAGATTGTGTATGGCCACTGAATGTTTTCATCTCTGTGCTAAAGGTATTCACTTTCATCATTAATTGTTTTGTGAACTGAGTCATTAAAACCAGCCCAGGTCTTGCTGACACTGTCAACTAACAGTAGTGCATGTAATACATACGTTTGTGGGGAGACTCTTAAGTTTGAGATACCAATTTGTTTTAACAGGTTGGACTTCAGTTTTATTTGTCTGTAGCTATGCTGTGGAGTAAAGGAAATTAAATTATCTCAATATGTAATGTTTTTCTTTAGAGTGACATATTGTCTTCTTCAGCCATAATACAATATAATGTTGTTTAGGACTTTAAAAGACAAGGAGAAACAAGGCTTTATTAAACTCAGTAAGTCCTTTGCCTAGGATATTGTCACACTTCAATGATTTTACTACTTGAAAGAAGTGAGACACCTTTCATGTTTTCATTCAAGCGTTTGATAAATGATAGTGCTGTACACATCGCAAGAAATAAAATCTTTCAGGACACAAGCGATAGTAACAGGGAAATTGCTATCCAGCCGGTTTGGTTGCACCTCTGATAGAAGGATGTCCGCACTGTCCCTTGACTTGCTATACAGCAGCTTGTATAGGTGTGTGGCTGTGACCAAACCCATGCTGTGGGTACTTGTGTGTTGGTGCGCTGCCCTCCCTTCTGGTGTTACATTTCCTTCTGCTGTCTTTGAAAGAACAGGGCTGTCTTTCAAATGAAGACCACAGCAAACCCACATCTGTGTGTGTAAGCGTGAGACAGCTGTCTCATATGATTTACTCCTGCAACGCTGGTCTCCATTCCTGGCATACTTAGCCGGCCATCTGCATGGCATTTTTGGTGGTGTTGCAAAAGAAATCAATCGGTACAGACTGAATATTGAGTACCACAGGCTGGATTAGCTAAGGTCATACTTGTTCTTTGGTCTAAAGGCATCCATTTGCTGAGGCAGACAGCAGTTTAGTATATGCCCTGTTGTTTCCAAACAGTCACCTTCTTCAGTACCAAGCACTGCATAGTATCTTGAAACAGTTATTTTTTTCATATTATATTCAGGACGTGATGACAGGGCTTCAAGAGGGCAGTAAAAATGTGCATGGTTCATCTGGATGCTTGTTGCTGTTTTCTGGAATTTGAGTTAGTGAAAACAAAGTTAGAGAAAACTGCTCGCTTTTTTTTTTTTTTTTTTTTTTTAATTATCTCAATCCCAGCTTGCATTATCTTCCAGAAATTGTAGTATTGGATCCAGCTGGAAAGGACTGCAGTATTATTTTGCCATAGCAGTAAAGGGTTTTGTCTGGAAGTTTAGCTATTTAGATTACATGTCCCTCTTGAAGCCTAATGTTCAAGATCTCTTCATTAGAAACATCAATGGTATTAAATGGAAATGGATCTTGCACAATGATATAAAAAATCAGACCAGTAACATAGTACCCAGTTGGTATAACATTTCCATTATAATGCATTTCTTGTAATTATGAATTCCTTAACATAGAGGAGGGTAAATAACACAATATATTTATTTTACTATTCAGAGCTTTAATGAACTTCAGGAAAACAGTTTCAGTGCAGTGTTGTAAAAGCTCTGTTACCTTGTGCACATCGACCTCGGTCCTGCAAACAATTACACTCAGGCGTGGCCTCACCGACCTCAAATGGCCAGCTCACGTGTGTGAAGTTAAACATACGTGTATATTCTTGTAGAGATGGAAAATCTGAAATACTTTAAGCCAGGGGTAGATTTTGCAGCAGCACTCTGGCAAGAAACGTTTCCTTAAAATCACGCAGATAAAGCTGTTTTCTCTGCCAGTGACTGTAAAAGCTCCTCCTAGCTGGTACTGAATGGGAAGCTCCCAGTTGCGTCCTGGGAACTGGGCAGCACATCACAGTGTAACCGGCGCAGGGTGGGCTGGAGAGGCCCATGCCTTGGTGCTCCACCGGCACAACCACGCTGATGGCAACAGGAGCTCTCCGCAAAGAAAGTGCCTCGATTGTGGGCCAGCGGGAGAACCCGTCTCCCCACGCCGTCTTTTAATTCCCTGTCGGTTTCTCCCCCAGCTGGCTGTTCCGCACAACGACGAATGGACCCGCTTTGCTCGGACCCTGGTGGAAATCCGTGCCAACCGGGCAGACAGCGAAGAGGACGGGGCAGTGGAGCTCTCAGCCTAGAGGAGGGGAAGGGGCAGGGGCAGCGCCTGCCGTCGCCAGAACAGCAGCTTTCCCCCGCCGAGTACGCCGGTGTTCAGTGTCAGAGTCAGTCTTGCCGTGGCTTTTGATGCCAGTGTACGTGCCAGTATTGCTCAAAGTATTCCATATTAATCACGCTGCTTTACACAAGGCTGAAAATATCCAGAGCATTTTCATACTTTATATTTCTGTCTGAAAAGTAAGAAAGAAAAGACAAATCAACCCTTTATGGGTTTAGTTGTTGCCTTTTAACTACTTAGTAGCTGTATTTAATAGCTAGGAACCCCTGGTTAAACTTGTGCTCACATTGCCCTTCTGGCATAGTCCTATTAAATCCATATGAAGCCAGATATGATTATGTGCAGATGTGGTGTGCTTCACTGTATGGGACTGGGCCAAAGACTTTAGATGTGGTGTTTCACATGGTGACTTACATTATGAATGGATGTACTATACGAAAGTTGCTGCTCCTTATTTATTGCGGTGTGCTGCATGGAACATATTTATTTGAAAGCATTAAAATAAACGATCCTAAAGCATGTGCATAATGAGAGAACTGCATTGTCTGTGTGCTGCTGTAGAGGTTACAGTCAAGTCCACGTAACAATTACAGTACATCAGTTGTGCTTCAGATGTAAGATCTATAAAGGTTGGCTTGAGTGGATGGAATGAGTTTCCTTTCTTTTTTTTTGTTTTTTGGGTTTTTTTTTTTTAAGATGCCTATTATTTCTAGGCACTTTAACTATATTTCAAATACAGTTGGTCACTGATACTTGTCATGCAAGTTAACACTAACAGTCTGACAAAGGGTTGTGGTTCCCGAGTATGACACTAGCATTGCCAATAAAATCTATCAAGCCCGTTCTGTCGCCGTGTGGTTAATCTTTCCTTGCCAGCAGTGCTCAGCATGTTCATTACCGGTCACTGGCGAGGCACTGGGAAAATGTGACTGCCCTGACTCGCAGAATGCTCATGCAGCTGCTATGTAAATAGATACCTTCAGCTATGGGGACTGGCCAGTAATGGACTTGCATACATCAGATCCTGCTACAAATTTTACATGAGCAGACACTAATCCATGTCAGCTTCTAGGTTTGATTTATTTATTTTCCCTCCGTCCCTAGCTGTGCATCCTTACTTGCACACATGTGCAGAGCGGCACCATGCTGCCATATGCACTAGAAGAAAAGGAATAGGAACGACAAGGCCTTCTCAAACTGTCTTGAGACACAGGTTGGGAATAGGGGACAAGGGAATGGAATATTCTCCTTTACACCAAACTCCTGTGGCTTGAGCAAAGAAATAGGGTGCAGACTGATCTCATTGAGTGCTGTGGCCCCGGGGGACATTGGTGCATGCTGACCTTGGTGGTGAGGCTGCTAGTTATGTTGGCATCACAGCATTATGTTGAGCCAGAGCATGGCTCTGACACTGGGGTTTAACGGTGGTTCACGCTTGAGCAGGCAGGTGAACTATTACAGCAAGAAACACTGAAGGTCAGACAGTAACAAAGATATTGTGTGCAAGTTTGCGGGGAATGTCTCTGGGCAGTCACATTAAGGCATGTATCACCTAATGCTCTTCAGAGCTATGGTCAAACCCAGAATGACTGGGAAGTCTCTGCACTGCTGAACGCCAGAGCAGGCTAGGAAAAGCAGCTGGATTTCCCTTACCTGTAGAGGAATGAAGGCAGCGGGTTGATTAACATTGATATTATGTGGCCCTGCTTCAAAGGCAGGGGGTTGATTGACATGGGCGATGTGCAGCTGTAGCTCATCCACATGAAGTGGTTAAATAGCCCTGAGGAGTGTGGGACATGGGATGGAGGAGGGGCCTGGAGACAAGGAACAGGGTGGTCTGGCCTCTGGAGGATGGAGAAACAGCACAGACAGTAGAATCTGACCTTTACCGCAACCAGTAAAGCCTTGTTGCAGCCTGCTAGGTTGTTTGTGCTGTGACAACTGGTGCCCCGTGTGAGGATTGAACTGATTTGGACCCAAATTGCAACACTTACTGTCTTGGTGGTTAGAAGTAACTCTTGGTGAGAGTGCACAGGCTAGTTCCTTCTTCCTGCTGGAACCTGAAGGTATGTCCCAGTGCCTGTTGACACGTGACCTGAAGCTATTCCCAGTGCCTGCGGAAGCATCTTGCCCACTGGGCTGTGGTAAGTGGGGTAGTCCCCCAGATGAACTGGTTCACACAGCACAAATATGGCTGTTGTTGGTCTGGTGGCTCCCTGGGACTGGAGCCATGTGGGGGGGAGCCTTGTGTTCCTGCTGCTTCCCCAGTACTTTGGGATCTGTCCTGAAGGACCAGTGTAGCACGCTGTATTGGGTCTGGCTGAGCCCCACAGCAGCCCTCATAGTGGCGTGCTTGTATTGGTAGCTAGGAAGGTGTCGACAACACGCCAGTGGTTTGGCTACTGCTGAGCAGCGCTGGCGCAGCATCAGGGCTGTCCCCCCAACCTCCGCCCCCACCTCCCACCAGCAGGCTGGGGTGGGCAAGATCTTGGGAGGGGACACAGCCAGGACAGCCGACCCAAACTGACCGAAGGGATATTCCATGCCATATGACATCTGTTCAGATACAAAAGCTAAGAGAAAGGAGGAGGAAGGGGGGCATTCGTTATTTATGTTTGTCTTCCAGAGCAACCGCTATGTGTACTGGAATGGCCGAACATCACCTGCTGATGGGAAGTAGAGAATAACATCTTTTGTTTTCCTTTGCTTCCACAGCTTTTGCTATTGCTTCATTAAACTGCCTTCATCTTGACCCGTGAGTTTTTTCCTTTCCATCTTCTTTTCTCCCCTCCCTGTTCTGCCGAGGAGGGGAGTGACAGAGCAGCTTGGTGGGCACCTGGTGTCCAGCCAGGGTCAAACCACCATGTACTCCCAGCACTTGTGTAGCTTCAAGGTGACTGCTCACAAACAGCCAGGCAAGGCACCTGTAAAGCAGTGGTTTAGACATCACTTCTGGGTGGTGGTTTTTTTGTTGTGTTTTTTTGTTTGTTTGTTTGTTATTTCCCTCCAGTTTCTCCGTGTTTTCCTTTCAAAAAGCTTATGTAAGTGTTGTCTATGCACATGGGCAAAGCAACTGTGTGTGCAGTGGCATGGGGCACGCTTTGGCCATCAGCAGGACACAAGATTAGGGGCACATGCACATGCAGATACACAGCAGATTAGTGTTGTCACTGGGGAGAAGAGATGGGTGTGTCACTGCCCGTCAGCCCCCTACAGTAAACGCACATCTGAAAGCATGGGGACACCATGTGAGAGAGTACACTGGGGCGTAAAGGGAAAGGTGTCTCCTGTTCATCGTAACCAGTGCAGTGGAAATGGTTGGCAAATTCATGTCCACTTTTTCCGTATTACCATTCAGTTTTTGGAACCTAGGGAGAGCTTGGAAGGTGGATGTGCAGCTCCCCTCTTACTTTATGGCATTAATAGCTTGTAAAATGGTTTTAAGAGCAGCCTCAGAAGACCTTCAGCATCTGCTGCTGTGTGCAAACGAATATGACCAAAGTCCCTCCTTTTTTTTTTTTTTATTTTTCTCTCCTCCTTTGTTTGAGTGGGGCTCAGCAGCACGCAAAGGGAACAAGGAAAAGATCTGGATTTCCACAGAAGCGACCAGGTTTGCTCATAGAGAGCAACAACATGCAAGGCATTACATGCACCTGAAACAGACAGACGAGCACCCAACAAGACCAAGAGGCATTTACTCCTCCTCTGCTGGTTGTGACAGCCACATGGTGGAGTTTGACAGCCCTCGTTGCTGCCCTTCCTGTAATCTCCCAACAGTTTCTGTCTGATTTTCCTGCTGCTAAAAAAACGGCCCTACCATAATGGCTTTCCAAAAGAGCTCATACAACGAGATGTTCTTCGGAACCTACCTGGTAGGGAAATAAATACAATATTACGCTTTATTTTCAGGAAAGAGAAAGCATTTTCTCCAGGTTTTTTTGCCTGCAAACATCCAAAGAGAAGGAAGAACACGAGAGCGCGCCCCATGCTCTAGTGCTGTCGGGACACTGCCGTGCCTGCTGTGGGCATGCGATGAGTTAGAAAACAGCCCGGCTCTGCCCTGGGGCCATTGCAGTGAGCCTTCTGTGAAGGACAAAAACTGTGTGCTCGGACTGCACCGGCTTCATAACCAGGGTAAGAAAGAGCAAACCCAACCAGGGACAAACCGGGCAAGTGGCACGTGAAGATGAGCCATGTGGGCTAAGAAGGGAAAGGCTGAACTGGGTTTAGGATGGATGAGAGGACTGCGAGGTGGATGTGGAGAGACAACTGTCCCCTGCTTGATGAGGGGAAGACCAGAGCTTTCCTCTATTTCAGCCAAGGATCAAAGCCACACAAACACAAGTGAGAGGCGGAGGAATGGCATGGCCAGGGACTTGGGATTTGTTCTGAAAGAAGCTGTGAAAGGACATGAGCACACATGGCAGGTGGCACTGGGGGTGGGAGCAGAAGGCATCAGCTGAAAGGGGAAACTTCATGACATGCACCCTGTTCAGGAGACCCCATGGTCCACGGTAACAAGACGACGATGGCCAGGGCACACTGAAGGAGCATGCGCACAGCACTGGCCAGCCTGGCACCTGGCCAGGACACAAATACCAAGCGTGGGGCTGGAACGCCAGGCCTGTCATGTAAACAACAGCACTCGGACCAAGTGGATGTTTGAAAGGTGGCAATGAAAAGATCTACCTCCTGAGTCTGAAAGCACCACAGCCATCACCATGGCAAGGCCATCAAAGCATGTGCTTGCTGCCCACCATTTGGCTCAGCAGAGTTGCCTCTAGCTTGTTACTTCAAAGAGAAAAGGCATGTGAGACAAGCGGTGCTGGCCCAGAAGGATTCAGGAGCTGCAACGTGTCCCACATGGTACTCAGCAAGCGCTCCATGGTGAATCTTCCAAGATGAAAGGTAGTTCCCTCTGGGTCTCAAAACCAATGCCCCAAGCATTTGCTGCTTCTGAAAACACAGGAACCCCTTACCACATCCTGGAACATCACGAGTGCTTACTGCAAATGACAGCCTGCATCTCTAATGCTACGGAAAGAACTGGGAATAAGTTCTTTCATGCAAGACACACAGGAAAAACTCTCAAAAGAGTTTTGGCAACTTTAGATACAAAGCAAACACAGCAGAAGACTGGAAACCCTCACAGAGCCAGACAGCACCCCACCTAGAGCGGGATGGTCCCCACTGACCAGTGCCAGACAAAGGAGATTCTGCTATCACCAGGGAAGCATCAGTCCTAAGGAAGGACTCGGCACCTGATGGTGCTTCAGGAGTAGCAGCCTGTCCTCAGGAAGCCTACAGGACTGGCTCTCCTTCAAAGCCATAAGCAGCAGCACCATCGTGCCCCGTGTGCACCGCCTGCACAGCCCGGGGTGTGAGTGGGCACGCAGGGAGGCCAGGCAGCCCTTCGCAGTGGAACCTGAGCTGGAATGAATCTTGCAAGCAGTGGTGCTGCTTCCTGGCACAATAA
Organism: Falco punctatus; assembly: GCF_963210335.1. NCBI lineage: Eukaryota > Metazoa > Chordata > Aves > Falconiformes > Falconidae > Falco > Falco punctatus. Next base: position 77,932,941 of record NC_137583.1, read on the forward strand.
GGAATAGTGCGAGGAGCTGTTATAAAGATGAATACGCTTCTCAAAACGCCATCTCTGTCTGAAGGGCAAGACACCTCGATGACATCCTCACATTCAGCATGGGGAGAGGCTGCCCGTGCTCACAGCCTGACCTCTCCACTGCCCACCGTGCAGACAGCAGAACCACCCTACAGCACATGGCGCTACAGAAACCCCTTCATCCCAGGGTGCTTCTGTGTTGCTGTCTGAAGCTCTTTGGAGGCACTCAAAATACAAATGTCTTGAGAATTCTACATTCTCAACCATTACGTAACTTACAGATGATCACAGTCTCTGGAAATTGTCTTCTAGCTTCTGTAAAAATGGCACATACTTCAACTGCAAACAGTCTGAATTTCACAGTGGTGTTTAAACAGCAGGGCTGGAGGATTCCTGCTCACCCCTCTGCCATGTGTGCGCTGGAGACCCGAGGAGCTCAGCAGTAAGCAGCGTGACATTCACGCACATCACGGAGTGTGTGGCAGGGACATTCCTGAGCAGGCTGTCCTCTCCTAAGGAAGATGCAGAGCAGTTTGTTGGGTTTTGTATTTTTAGCAGGTTTAGAAAAACCTGCCCGAGTTATTTTTGAAGCCTGTGGTATGTTTGCTCACAAAAGCATCCTGCAAACCGTTAACGTAAGTAATCTTAAACCCAACCCATTCCCTGGGGACCAGGCAAAAAAGCATCCCTCAGTTTCTGCTGGGCCGAGAGACACAAACACATGGTAAGTCCTCCAGAGACCCCCACTCTACTCTCACGCCAACAGGTAACGTCACCAGTACTTGATCGTTTCTTCTTTCTGGAGATGCTGTGACAGCAGGACTGCAGGAGGCAGGCGAGGTTACATTTTATTCCGTTCCTCCCATACTTTACACAACTAACCCAGAAACCCAAAAAGGACAAACATCTAAACATTGTCCTCAGGACTTTTGTTTGTTTGTTTGTAAGGCAATCTGACAACTTCTTGGTCTGTGAGTTTTTTCAGAGCAGGAATGCGTCCTTTTGTGTCTGGAGGAAGCTGGCTGTGGGCACAGCTCTTCCCCAAGAATGTCCAGGCAGAGCTGTAGCGTGCTTTGAAATGTTCTGAACCGGGCTGTGCGTTAATGAAGCACTCACTGGCTCCACTCTTCTGCCCCTGCCCTGAAAAGGGCAGAAGGACAGAACCCCCCAGAAGACAAGTTAATGGGGAAGGGAAGGGCCTCCATGGGTGGTGGTGGGGGGTGTCAGTCCAGCCTTGCTCATCTCTGCCACTGAGAAGATGAAGGCTCTGGCCTTACGAGATGGACTTGCCAGAGGAGAGCTATGCCTGAGCTTTGTCCCTTGGCTGGCAGCTTTGTCCCTTCATCCCTGGAATAAAGGGTAAGTCATAAATATGCTGCTGCCGGGCCTGGGAGACGGCATCAGCAGGCAGGGGAATCGGTCCGAGTTATGATTTGCTTTGTAAAACAGAAGCAACAGTCTTTATCGCATCAGCCAAGAAGTTGTGCAAGTCTTAAAATAACTCTGCTTTAATTCCTCTTCCGTTCCTGGCTGTGCTGTGCCTCGGCGTTGGGCAGCAGAGGGACGTGCTCCGGCCGGGGCAGCCTGGCTGTCCCTCTCCGGCCGCTGGCTGAACCCACGCGTGTGGCCAGGCGCTTCCTCTCCCGGCCCGGGGGAAGGTGCAGCTCCTTGCTCCTACGTCTCCCCTGTGCTGCTGACTTCCCACAGAAACCCTTGACAAGGTATGTCAGGCAACAGTGAGGGATGAGATGTAAAACCAGCCCATAAATAGTCTAAAATCTCAAGTGTCAAGCACAGGCAGCTCCCAGTGAGAAAGTTTAACTTTTATGACAAGCCTTAACCAAAAATCCTGATGGTTAATTTTGGAGTAATACAAGGGGCAGCTATTCTTCCCCACTTCTAAAACGAAAGAGCTGTCATTTGGGGAGACCTGGATCCACAGGGGTGAGAGGTAGCAGCCGGCAGCTGTCAGAGCCTCCCACAGAGTCACCGCACACTGGTTTAGCCTGACTCCAAGATGCAGCTGCAGGTAGGTGTCATCTTCTCGCCTCGCTTTCACATGCATGAGTACTGCAGATGCTACTCCTGCCATGACTCCATTTTACCGGTAACTTCAAAAGGCAAATTAGTCCAAGAGAATAATTTTCATGATGATCCGAACACAAACACAATAATAGAATGATTAGCATTTCGGTATTTCCACAACTTACAGTGCCACAGTGTGACACTGTGTACCTAACTTGTGCTTCTGCAAAGATACTGGGTCTATGCATTCCCTCAGTTTACAGTCACCGCTGAAGGCACCCATCCCACCCACCCACCCCCAAGCAGACAATGCTTCCTGGTCTTAAGATGCATCACAGAAGACACCCAACAGTACCTTCAGCTGACTAGGTAGTCAGACTCTTCAAAACCCATTAACCTCCCCCACAAAGTAGAGGTCAAAATATCAAAGCTTACGTCAATCCTGTTTTTACCTGAGGAAAAATGTCTTTTTTCAGTAACATTTACACCAACAGATGTCTTTTCTACACAGGGGTATTCAGGTAATTTGTTCTTAAGCTGCAGGTGTTTTTATAGCCTACACATCAAAGTATTAACTTTATCTTAAACTAAGTTTATAACTGGAGTTGAACAGGACATTTGATGTACTATGCTGTTTCTGTAACAGAATACCATGTGTGCATCTGTTTGAAACATTTATTTCTATCTTCATAAATACATAATCTTCTAAACACTGTGCAAGGCACCAAAAAATTAAGTAAAATCTTTTCTTTTAGAGTATTTTAATCTCTTTTGACTCAATGAAGTAAATAAGAATCTGAAACCACCTATTTGCCAATTACAAGCCAGCAGTTAAGGCAGGTACCATTGATACAGTGCATGAATTTTCTATTGCAGATATTTAAACAAGCAGCGTTTTACTATAGAGTGCATATACAAACTGAATTCCAAACACCAGCAACCCAAGATAGGCACCTAGTTATGAAACTTCCTCGTATGTGTAGTAGAATGCCAAAAGTTCTGCCATAAAGTGCAAAGACCATGGACAATAACACTTTCTTCTGAGCATTTTGATACCAGTAACATAATACAATGGCTAAACATTTATAAATGTGGTTTCCATTACAAAAACATGTTCCACATAAAAGCTTCATAATACAATCCAGAAACAGAACTTGTGCGTGTACATATTTAAAAAGTTGAAGCTGTACTGGCATACATAGGTACCGGGTATGTATTTGCTGACCTCTACAGATACACACTAAGTTCATAACCAATTTACACGTACAGTCAAGATAATTCCACTTTGAGCACCGTGACATCCACTGAGTTCTTCCATTTGAATGACGATGTGTAGCATCCGCCCTGCTCATCTGCAACTGAGCATTGCCTGTAAAATGATCTGGTTCGCAGCTCTCACCCAGCCCTCCCCAATAAACGGAACCTAAAATTAGTGTCTTCCCAACACAAGCACATGTCAGATGTGGACAAATACATTCATGGTCCCAAACTTAAAACAACTGGTAAGAATTTCACAGTGATCTGGTTAAGGAAGCACAAAGACAAATGATTACATTTAAGATGAAAACTGCCCTAAAACTCAAATGAAGCTAAACTGTTACATGATGAGAAGCTAAAGGAACAAAGTATTAACCAATTAGAAAAGTGGCTCTGTCCCAACTAATAACAAAAAGCCTACAGCAATAAACTTAGGGTCCTACTGCTGCAGCAGCCTTTGAGGTAGGTGGCGATGGCTTAAATCGAGGTAGGTAAAGTCCAAACTTGTTTTCGATCCCTGCAAAAGTGGCAACTGCCAGTTTGTAACCACCAACATGGTCAGGGTTAGGAGCAGGGAGCGTGATCCTAGATTTAGGAACTGGCTCTGATCCAGCTGGTTTTCTGCAAAATAATCAAAATGAGAAATTAATTTCCACAGAGTAAAAGTAGTGTTCACAAAAATCTCCTCCATAAAGTAATGTGAAGGAGACATCTGAGCGTATCTCTCAGTAACTAACTAAATTAAATGCTACAATGTAATGAGAAATGCCCTGTTTTAAAACCTTCCAGAACAGTTAGGAGCCTCCGTGTTGATTCAACTATGGCCAAATCCAAATAAGATTTGTAATGCGTTAATCTAAACTGCATTGTGGGGGAGGAGGGGTTCGTAAGTCTCTGCTACAGTGCACGACCACTCCAGGAGCCTAGCAAAGTCTAAGTAATTTTTGTGATGGCTTTCGAACTACTGTCCCCAAAGATTCATGAACAGTCTGCACCTGCTCCTGGGATCACATTCAACAGCAATATACACATCCATCTGTATCATCAGCAAAGGCAGGAGGCAGAGCTGAAGCTCCAACAAATAGGTTTTGGACTTGGTGACACACCTATAGACTGTTTTGGATGTCAAACGTCCTGCCTAATCAGGCACTCAGATCCTCTACCAAACTAATGAGGACTAATGCAGAGCATATTCTAACCTGGCAGGCATGACATTTCCTCTGCAGTTACATCCCCAGCCAATTATTTAGCCTCTCACCGTCTCTGTTGACACTAACACAGGTCCCCAGCTTGAAACTGTGATACAAAATGCGGTAATGTCTTGCTGTGAAACAGGTACTGGAATATCATCCTAACTTCCACCAGTGTAGCGTGGCATAAATAAAATTTACAAAGCCTTTGCAACGTGTCCTCTGTAATAGCGAGACCCTGACTCTGACATGTCAAGGAGCACCAAGAGCCACACAGAACCAAGTGCAGCTTCAAGGTCCCAAGCAGGTTCAACGAGAACATACTTACACTCCCCCAAAGTCCACGTAAAACCATCTCTGCAGTAGCTCGTAAGTCACCAGAGTAACGCCAAACTGAGGAGAAGATCGAAACACACGAGCTTGAAAGAAAAGAAAAGAGTTCCTAAGTGACAAAAACCACAATTAGAAATAGCTTACTAATCCAAGCTCTTTTACACACCTCCTGCTCCTTTCCACAGAGCTTTTGGACCTTCCTCTCGAAGGATCTTCGCAAAGCAGTCTACAACACCGCTGTAGGTGGTCTGTCCCGCCCGGGCTGCCACCTGTAGCCTTGTTTTGATTACATCTGCAGGGGTCACCAGAGAGGCTGCAGGCATACCTACACAACACAAAAATCATCAGGTGGGTACCACTGCCTTGCCACATATGCTACACACCTCATTTACCCAGGGATAGCTGTGCTTTGTGTCCTCACATCAGGAGAATCCAACAACATCTCATTTAAGCAGAAGCTGCAAAGGAAAACAAGCCACAAGAGGCAGCCGCTGTGGATGTGGCTTCACCCGGAGAGAGCTTCTCCTAGAGGAACAACCGTATCACGTGCTTCCTGCCGAGCTGGGAGGCATGGGCTGGATTTTTCAGCACTAACCAGAAACTTGCATAGTTAATAAAGCAGAAAGTTTTTGGAGGTGAGGTCGATCTTTCCCTTTCCTTTTCATGCCTCTCTGTGGTTCCTGGCATTCTGGTTGCACACTGTGCTAGAATAGCCTGTACACATGCACACACACACCCCCACCCTGCAGTAATGTCACCGAGAACTAGATAATGCTGTGCATGCTCAGCAAGGCATGAGAGCTAAGGTTCAGAAAAAAGGGTCATTCTTCTCATTAGGGATGGCAGACTGCTCAGCTGCAAAGCCACAGCTGACATCCTCAGCAGAACACTTGGAGAAAGATTTAAATTTACCCTGGCAGATAATCTTCTGAAAGCAAAAAAATCCAAATTACCAATGGGTGGTATTTCTAAAATCATTCCTATCCAAACTGGGGCTGCCCATGTTTAGAATTGGAAAAAAAAAAAAAAAAAAAAAAGCTGCCGCCCCCCCCCCCAAAAAAAAAAAAGCACTAAGACTGTACCCAGAAGACACTGTCTCTTACGGTTTTATTACTTTTCCATTCTGCATCTGTTCCAAACCAACTTGGTCAGACATAGATGCATAAATCTCCTTTGCTTTCTTTTTTTTAGGCTTCATAATTCTGTAACAACTTTTGTCCAAACCAGCGTGGTCTGGCTGCAAGCACCAGAGCACTCTTCCTGCAGACTGCTCTGAGAGATGTAAGTGTGTGCGTATCACCAAAATAAGAACCCCTCCGCCTCTCCCAGACCCCCCAAAATAACGCACACGCTGAACTTGCACAGTTGTCAGTCTGGCAGGCAAGTGCTAAAACCCAGCAAAGGTTTCTGAACTCCAGAAATGTTGAAATTCCTCTTTGCTTAGCCTTACCCACACCAGGATATTGGTTGAGTCTCCAATTTAAAGCCGTACTTTTGCCCTTCAGAAGCCAACCAGTGTTTTCAAGGAAAACCAAAGGACGTACTTAGAAACAGTTCTGCTTACTACACATTGACTTCCATCTCCTTATTACTGAGGATATTTTGCAGTTAAAGATGTTTTTAATCCTGCTTTTAGGAGCTATGTGTACAGGACAAAAGACTTTACAGACAAAAGTTTACAGGTCTCTGCTGTGAGGAACTTACAATCAAACTAAGACAAATGGCACAGCAGGAGCTTACAATAAAAAAAAGGAGGAGTGAGGGGAGGAGAAGGAAGTTCACGGAGGCAATAAGCAGATGGAGCAAATCAAGGAGAGATCCTGTAGCTGATATTAGGATTATCTCAGAAAACACCATGGCACAGCAGGTTGAGACATCTGGTGAACAGTGAAAACCAGAAGCAGATCAAGCTAGATAACATGCATGTTGCGTATGTCCCTAACAGCAATGAAAAGGAAGAAAACAGACCCAGCAAAAGCAACACCCGCTGGCAAAAGACGCAGGTGCATATCTGAGCACGGCCAGCGTGAATACGCCATTACCACAGGCTGTGGAAAGGCCGTGTTTCCCACGCCCAGACGGAGCTCATGCACACATCTGAAGTCTGACGACCAGGTGAGATTGCCGGCCAGAGCAGAGACATCAGCCCAGAGACCAAGCCAGCGTTTCAGAGATCGCGGGTTTCGTTTTGTCTTCCCCTTGACTTTCCTGTGGCAATACTGCGGACACGTACACCCTCACCACGCTTTACTTGTACCCAGTAAAACAAATTCCTTGGTTTTGTAAACAGTACGATGAGTGCTGTATCTTTAACAGTGTAATTTGCTCATGAGAGTTAACCTAGGATGGGATTCACAGGAAGCACTGGATAAAATTCACGTTATAGCTAGTTTGGTAAGCCATATCAGCAACAATAAAGACTGCTTCTGTGCCTGAACTTCAAAGGGATGGTTATCTCAGTCTGCAATCACCTGACAATAGCTAGAAAGAGAAAAATAGGAAAATCTAAGAAATTACTTGGCTTAAAAATGCCAGCTTATGTTTCAAGTCTGTAAATATGATCTAAAGTTCAAAAATTGTTTTGTTCCATTAAAATGGGTGAGAAATAAGCTGGCTGTAAGCTCCTGTTGGGGGGCTTGGGGGCTGGCTCTGGTTTGGGGTGGGGGAGGGGAGAAGACAAGGGGGTTTTAAGCACCAGTCATTTGAACACAGCTGGTTTTCCTGGTGCCAGGTCAATTCCTTTGGACTACGAGCTACTGAATACACAGCTATGTGCTTCAACAAGACAAACTAACTACTTCTTAAGGCCAGATACTGGCGATAAAAGGTCCCTGTTCCTCAAGAGACATAGCCCCATGTACAATCCTGATAAAGAACAGTTTCCCCAGGGAGAAGCAAGCTTAAAACCAAATGAGAAAACATAGCCAGACCACCTATCTGCAATGGATTCATGCCACTCCATCATTTTTCTCACCTAGCAGTTGCAGCAGCCTGTCAGGCCATGCTGGAGGAAGAACTTGGCTGCAGCTTGGTGAGACCAAGCAGACCTCGATGAACACGATGGAAATACCCCCTGATGTGAGCCCTCTGACTTGCTACACACTCCCCCAAAGGTCCTGTTGCACAAATTTTCAAGCCCATTTGTTTCCTAAGGGGAAAACCCTGGACACAGCAGGACTCTCAAGCTGCCCTCTCTAGGAAGCAGCTACTAAACGGTGCTCCCCTTTGCGAGTAGAAGCTGGGTGCCCTGCCAGGGACCAGCTACGCATAGACACAGAAGCAAGCTGAGGCTAAAAAGTGTGTCTCTGACTTTTCCCTTAGGCTTTGGTGCACTCCAGTTAAATCTGTGACAAGTTAAGCATGGTTTGGGTCTCCTATCTGCTCTGCAGAAGACTAAACTAAGAAAGTGCTCAAGATGACACTCAGCACCTCTGTCACATCTAGGTACACTAGGAATCGGCAACCTGTGGCACAGCAGAAATGTTTTCGAACTTTTCTGTTTTGTTTCATACTTTAAAAAAGCGGTAAGGGTAAAATCCTCATGAAACCAAGTAACTGCATAGGCTACCATGGCTAGCAAGTAATTGTTGTCGTTTTGTCACACTTTATGTCACCGTGTTTGGACAGCTATACTGCCAGCATGGCTTTTGGACTCTATATACCAAAATTCAAGAGTCTTCTGATCCTAAAGAAGTTCACGAATGACATGATTTTATTTATAAACCTCTTCAACAAAACTTTACCAGTCAGTCAGACACAAGCCAAAACCAGCACAGTAACTTCAATAGGAATGATGATACGTGTTAACAAAACATCAGCACTTAAATCTTTCCCGTTCTTTTGCCTCCTGAACATTATGGTTATACCAAGAACTTAACAGTGTCTTTATTTTTAACCCCAATTCACTCTACAGCATGGTAGATGTCTGTTATTTAGGCACAATATTGAAAAATACAGTATAATTGCATATAGTTCTTCAGAGCTTTTCTAAGTTCTCACTGCCATAACTATTGCACTGCAGATGCAATATAGTGCCATGCAACAAGAAATTTGGGCACTTACCAGCTATTGATCCAGCTAAGAGCAGGTTTCCAGGGCTAACCCTCCCATCTTCATTTGCAAATGAAGCTTTCAAATGAGCATAACAGGGGAAGTAAATAGCAGAGAAGGGGATGTCACGCAAAAAACATGCCTTAGCACCCTGTGTTGAAAAAGAGAACAAGTTTTGAGAATATGCAAATTTAACTATGGTTTACAAACAGCAGAGAGCAGAGCAACATTGTATTTTTTTTTGTTTTGTTTTGTTGCAAAGGGCTTACAGAAAAAGCAATTTCTTCTCTCAGAATTTTGAGATCCATGTTTTTCACCCTGCTGAGGAGACTCTGTGTGTTGTTTCTTGGTTCAGTAATTTCTGTCATTGTATTTATCTTGTCTACTTGTTCTCCCTCACTCCCTAGTACTGTAGTTATTTGCTGATAATAGAGAAAATGTCATGTGTTGGAGTAAACTCTGATAACACCTTTGCAGAATTTTAAATAGTTCACACTGTAGCTGTGCACATGTAGTGGGAGTTCAAGATGTGTCTGAAGTAGACTGAGCCACAGGACAGGTCTGTCACCTCTCATTCCCACTTACAGTAAGTACTTTAAGGAAGATAGTGCTTAGTCCATGCATCTATGCAGACGCTGCAGTTGCTAATGCAACACGTATCAAGGGAGAGAGGGAAAGAAAGAGCATAGGGACCTACCACAGAAAAGTGACAGGATTATTCACTTGTGATTTTTAAAGTACAAGCTATCTAGGGTACAGTTTGTTCCAAGTTTCAGTTCTTACTGTTGAATTTGCCCTGCTATCAAGTTGTGTAAGCAGTACAAACAGCCATCAAAGTTACCAGTAATGCATCTGGTTTCAAAACTTAAGAGGGTGGAAAACAGGCAAGGAAAGTTTTGGGGTAGCGGCAAGCAGTCAACTCTGTTCCAAGCAGGGGGCAAAGCAAAAAAGCCACTAGGGGAGGTCATCCAAAATAAGATACCAAATAATACCCATGCTCTAACAGCAGAAGGGACTTGCACTCTGCCTTTCCTCAATATGGAGATTCAGAGGACGCCACAGCCCGAACACACCAGGACTGAGACCAGCAGGAAGGCACAAACAGGAGGTAGCTTCATAAAATGGGTAAAATCTTTCAAGCTCGATCAAGAAATGGTTCACGGATGAGCCTAAGCCTCTTCTCTTTGAAGTAAGGGTGGAGTCACGGTGAAACTGCTCGAGGTACATCCATAAGCCCTCCTGGGGTGCCCTTGTTACTGTACTTATCTTGTATACAGATCTACTGGGGCCGTGGCTGAGCACCAGACATTTCACAGGGGACATGCTAATATCCACAGAATTTAATTAAATATAATGATATGCCTGGACATATCTGTAAGCTTAGCTGGTACTATAACACCAGTTAAAATATAGTGCTTATTCAAGTCGGATGCTGGTTACCAAGCAAAGACACCAGAGCTGCAAGGTATCAGGACAACTGAAAAGCTGCCTTTCAGCAAGGCAAGGCAGGGGCGGGCGAGCGGGAGGTGTGGCAGGAAAACCAGGTCCTGCGAGCCAGTTCACGGGAGATGCTAATAAGTGCAGCCTGCAGTCAGAGAATGCCTCTGAGAAAATAAAGATTTCTCTAAAAACAGCCATTAGATCTTCTAGTAAGACCTTCTGTGTCACTGACTCACTGAACGCAGTGAGCGCGTCGTGCTCTGCTCCAGCCCCAGCTGCTCTCCACCACGCTGCCTCAGGTTATTCCTTGACATTTTCAGACCAAGAAGGGACTGCCTCCCCTGACAATCCCTCCGTAGGTTAATGACCCTGCTGTTCAGACCCTTTGCCTTGTTGCTCAGCTGGATCTGTCTGATTTATGCTGCCAGTCACTGGTTCTCGTTATGCCTTCCCAGATACACTAAGGGAGATGCCGCAGAGGAACCTGATGCGCTGCTGTTGCAGCCGCTCCGCTGCTCGCCCGCATGGAATGGCATGATCAGCCACGGAACAAAGTGATGCTGGGCTGGATTCTCCTCACAAAGTTACCTGCAAAGCCCACACACTTTACCTTGAGAGCACAGAGATGGTAAAACTTTTGTACTGTATTCACCAGAGACACAAGAGTTCTGGCCTCTCAGTGCACAACAGAAGCCCATTTTACAGTTTACTTTTAACCTTCACATAAAAAGAAAAGACCAGGGGTTTACCAAGTTCTGTATGAAAAAAACAACGTTTTAACAACCAAATGTCTGCACTGTATTTTATCTCACAGAAAAAAATCATGAAACTCACTAATGAAACATTCACAGACCAACACGGTTTCTTCAGAAATTTATTTTTAGAGCATGCTTTTCCTCAGAACAAATCTCCTTGCTGCCTTTGCCCTCAGGGCACGTTACTTTTATTTTCTTGGCAATGCTGCCATTAAACACTGCACGCATTTTTCCCTCTGCATTTTTTTCATACTCTGAGATACCTCGACAAAAGTTAAAATAACTTACGGAAATCAATAAACTCCAAACGTGAGCAACTCTTAACCCGAGCTGCTAATATTCCTCCCCCTTCATTAACAGGCTCTTTTTCATGGGGCAGAAACGGCATATTGTTAGTATTGCTAATAATGTATGTTCAGGTACGCAGGGAGGGAGGGATGATCCATGAACTTGGTTGGCTCAGCATAAACAAAACCTGGATCAAAACTCGGGTCCACTTTAATAATAACGCAGCTTGGCTCCAGTCCAGCATCGCAACAGTCTAAAGTTTCCCCCCATCGTTCAGTTTAAAGTCTGGGAAAGCATGTTTAAAAGCAGGCCTCATTTAACTTCAAGTTAATCATCCGCAACCAGCCTAGGCCAATTAGGAAGGCTTAGGGAGATCGGCCACAGTATCTTGAAAAGCAAAAGAAACATTTATTTTACTTCCCGCACCTTTTTGATGTGGACAACATGCTGAAAGCCAAAAGGAGTTTTAATCAATCCCCAGAAAGCTGTAGGGATCATCCGCCGAGTTTATTCTGGCAGCCAAGGTGCAGACCTGCCAGGCATGAAATTGTTGGGAGATCCTACACACCACGACATGTGCCTCCCTCACACAACAGCCAGTTGGCTCCCATCTTCAATCTCTTTAATAACCTTAAAGCTCTTAATCTCGGCTAGTATCTCACTGAATAAACCAGCAGAGGAAAAAAAAACCCGATTGTCAAAGATTCGGCTAAATAAGCCCAAGTCAGTGCCGGGGCAGGTTCTTTAGCATGCTAATTCCTGCTTATACCAGCTCTACCTGCAAATAAGGCTCTAAACAAACTATTTCTATTACAAGGGGAGGGTAATTATACTGACAAAGGCACCTCTGTGTCGGGTTGGGCAGAAGGAGCCGGCAGGTCTGGGAGACGCAGGCTTAACCTAGTCTCCTGCAGTGAATGCACATTGTCTAGTGCAGGGGGGAAAATGCCAGACTGGGGGGACCTAGCAGCATTCAAGACAACAGTGGTGCACCTTGTCTGGGAGGGTTATTTAATGCTTCTGGCACCTGTACTTACAGCCACCCCCTCTTTTTCTCCTTTACAGGTTTAGAATTTATTTGGCATGTATAATTGTTATTTTGATCCTATAGCTACAAACAATAGGCAGCATGTCATTTCTTGATCATTTTGCATTCTTCTTGGGTTTTACTACAGACTTAACCCTTTGGAATCGGAGCCCTAACAGCACCTAACAGGTTTTGTAACAGTTAGTCAAATATTACTGGCATTTGCTTTCAAGGACTGTAATTTTTTCTACTGTAAAACGACATTACCTTAAAAGCTGCTTTAGTGTTTTATTCACATATATTTACACCAACCAAATATGAAACTGATTTAGCACAAAGTTAGAGGAATAAAATGCTGATTTGAAAAGTTGTGCCAGCAATTCAGATTCCGTTTGCAGACAAAAATTATAGTCTTCTTACCTGGAAGGGCTTTTTTGTTTGTTTGTTTTCAAAGAAAAATTCTGAAGAGCACGTTCCCATGTATGAGAACACAGTCATAAATAGGCATGGTGGATGCAAATTAACATAACTCAAAACTTCTACTACTCCGTTTCGTATGTTCATCATCCTGCTGTAAACCCACAAATTCAAGAGGTGAAAAACCTCAGCTGTTATCAAAGCAACCACGTGGGAGCTTGGTACACATCCTGTCACCTGAGATTACACTTTCCAGCTCAACACACCAGAAGCTTTATGAAGTTGTCAAAAATAAAAGAGAGACTTCTGAAAGCTTTTCTGACTAGTTTTGGAAATGCAAACTGTGTTGGCCATATCAACCAAAGCCCAAATCTGAGCTAAATACCTTCTAGTAATTGTAATCATAAACATTACCACAACCAACATATCCTTTCCTCAAGGATTCATTAACTACCGCATTATTTACCGTTATCTTGGGAGCACAGAACAACTTTGCTGTACAAAATTATGGAGTGGCGCTGTCTGTTAGGCTGTAAAGCACCATTCAGAATGATTACTTGCAAAAAGAGTAATATTTTATTAAACCTTTTGTGGCAGATATTATATGGACATGAGTTTCTATGATGTACAAAATTAGTAGGTGTACAATGTGTACATGAGCACTTTAAAGAAGTCTTTCAAAACCAATACAATATAAATTCAACTGACTTTAATGGGACTTTATGCATATTACTGCGTAAGATAGGCAGAAGACAGAAACTGTATTAGCTAATCTTGTAAGATTACGTCAATATTTAACCGTGACCAGAAATTAAATAAAATCTATTAAAATACTGAAAACTAGAAATGCGTCCTTTCCCATTTCTGCCAACACAAATGACATTTTGGGTTAGGTTAAATGATATCTTCCCTGACTGGGATATGTTGTCTCTGTATTATTAGGAGTTGCTGTCATCTCCAGAACATCTGTAGCTAAAGAATTTACTAGTTGTAAGTTTTCATGCCCTGGTGCTTTCATAGCAACAATTACTGGCAGAAAGAAGACAAACAGAGGAAACAAATTCCTTCTGCAAAAGTGCTGTTATGTGCCTCGCCAAAGGAGCAGCTGGGTTTTGAGAAGTATAATGCTTTAAAATACTTATTTACACAAGTAGTTCAGAATTTTAGACAAAGGCAGAAAAAAATATTTGCTTTCTAGCTTTAAAGAACTACAGGGGTTCAACCCAGCAGTTAGCCTAATGAGCTGTATGTGTCAAATCTTTTTATTGCTGGAATTAACACGCATTTTATTTCTAAGCTGCGTATCGTTACAGAATTGCTAGTATCTGAACACCCAGTGAAGGCGCAGTGAATCTGGGAGGAAGTTCTGACTTTAAATTGTTCTACTTACTATGATGGACAATTAGTTGAAGTGAAAAAATCTTTCTGTTTTTCCAGTCCCCCTGGTCTTTAGTTCTTTGGGAGGGAAGGAAGAGAAGGAGAGGAGATCTAAAACATCTGACCTGAAACTCTATGCATCATTATAGTAATTTTCCTTCAAATAAAAACTAATTTTAGCGTTACAAAGATATACCAGGATAATACCGGTCTTCCTGGACAGTCTCCTCTAAGCACTAGGATGGTCTATTCCACTGTGCAGAAGGTTGAGCAACCATGTCAGAAGGCCAGCATGGATGATCAGGGAACTCATGATTGAACTCAAATGCAGAAAGTAAAAAGAAAACAGAGGTGGGCATGGGCTGCCCGGGAGAAATACTGAACCACTGCTTGGGCATGCAGAAAATGAGTCAGAAAAGCCAAGGGTCAGCTGGAGTTCCATCTAGTAAGCAATGTGAAGGGGGAGTAAAATGGGTTTCTGTAAGCACAGCAGCAGCAAAACGACAACTAAACAAATTGTGAGGCTGTTGCTCAATGGGGGTAGGAAACCTAGCTACAAAAGTACATGGAAAAGGCAGAGAAATTACTTTCACCCTGCTTTTTACTAGTAAAATCTGTCCTCAACCCTCTCAGCTCCACAAGCTTACCAGGAAAGTTGGCAGAAGCAAAGCACTACGTACAGACAGAGCACCTAAGCCATCTGCACATACACAATCCGTGAGACCACAAGAGATACCTCCGGTGGTGCTGAGATAGCTGGCTGGTGTCACTGTGAGGCAGTCATTACCTTCAAAAGGTCAAGTCAGCCAAGAGGGTTCTGATGACTGGAACAAGACAAGCCACACCCATCTTGAAGAAAAGGAGGAAGGAAGATCTGGGAAACTACAAGCTGTTTGGGCACACCTCTGTCCCCGGGAGGTTTATGGAGCAAATGCTCTTGGAAGCCATTTCCAAGCATATGGAGGGCAAGAGAGAGATTGGGAAAAACCAATATGGATTTACCAAATCACGGCTGACCAACCTGTTTGCCAGACCTGTGGATGAGGGGACAGCAATGGATCTTGCACACCTTGACTATAAGCAAGACTTTTGGGATGGTCTGCCATAGTACCTTCATAGCTAAATCAGTGGAGCAGGAACTGCACTCTCGGCGGATTAGCGCATGAGATTGAATCAGGGCAGCAGCTAGTGTGCTACAGGGCAAGGCTGCTATCCAGAGACACCATCAGAGGATGGAGAAATAGGATGACAAGAACATCATGAAGTCGAAATTAGCAAATGCAAAGTCCTGCATCTGGACTGGAATAGTCCTATGCAGCAGTACAGGTTGAGGCTGAGTGGCCAGAAAGCAGCTTTGGAGAAAAGATCTGGAGGGTACTGGTGGGAAAATTGAGTATGGGTCAGCAACGCCTCTCTGCAGTGAAGACAGACAGCTGCCCCCTGGGCTGTAGTAGCAAGGGTGCAAGGGAAGTGATTATTCCCCTCCACTCAGCACTGGTTAGACCACACCTGCAGTCCTGTGTCCAGTTCTGGTCTCTCCCTTACAAGAAAGATGTGGCCACACTGGAGCGAGTCCAGTGCAGGGCCGACAAGCCAGCTGGGTAGCCTACGGTGTTATGAGGAGAAGCCAAGGGAACTTGGTGTGCTCAACTCCAAGAAGAGCAAGCTGTGGGGAGACCTTACTGCTCTCTTCAGCTACTTAAAAGGGAGGGTGCAGGGAAGACAACTCTTCTTGGAAGTGCACAGTGGAAGGACTAGAGGCAATAGACAGAAGCTGGAACATGGGCAGTTCTAATTAGCCATTAGAAAAAGGGTGAGGGGTTTTTGAGTTATTTTGTTTGTTTAAAACCGCGAAGGTGGTCAAATACTGAGTTGAGTTGCCCAGATGACCTCCAGACTGGCTTTCAACGCAAATTGTTCTGATTCTAACATCAAGTCTGCAAGTAGAGCACAGCACAGGTGTCTGCACAGTACTACTGTGAATTGTTTTGTGTCACTGGCACAGCAGAGCATCACGCTAACATACCAATGAATGACCCAAAAGAATATTAATCTCACTAATAGAGAGGGGCATCAAAACTATGCAAAGCCAGCTTCTCAGTGATCCTCAAATGGCTATTAATTTGGACTACAATGCTGGGGTAATTATGATCATAATCAATACAAGATTCACTCAGCTGAATGCAAAAAGGGTTTACATAGCATTTCCTTTGTGAATTTGTTGACATGAGACATAAGATTTATTTCTCCATGCCTTGGTTTTCTCTATTAATGCAAAATGGGAACATTGACATTACCTATATCAGGGGTGTGTGGGCATTTTATTTTAAAATCCACACAAGGTGCTCCACAGGTAGAAATTAATACAAAATAGAAGAATTCAAACAACAAGCAGTAGATCTTATTAAGACACGCAGGAATTTGCCTTATGAAGCTAAGACCAATATAGGTAATTCTTCACATCTTCTGGCTGTAGTTACAATTAACGAAAGTACATTCCTCCTCGCCGACTACTATATGGAAGACTTACAGATTTTCACCCAAATTTCAGCATAAAAGATTCACAGGAACTAAGCAGAGCATGCTGGATTGATGTATGGTGGTAAGAACAGCTTTCAAAATGATTTATTTCTGGACTGGGAAAAGAGAATTTTCACTGCACTCCTTGCAATGCAGTAAAGGAACAGCACCAAAGCAGAGCAAGACACAGAAAAGCCAGCGTGCAGCAGACTGGGTGGCCTGTTCTGATTTAAGAGGTTTGTAACAACACAGAAGTAAACTCACACTGATGAGCAATGGAAACACTTCAGCTCGGCTACGAGCATGCAGACTGACTGGTCATCACAAAAAACCAACTGCTTAAAAATATCAGGGCTCCCATTTTGAAAAATTATCATTATGATACTATTAGTTACAAGTTAACATCATGCCTTCTGGGCTCCAACTTCCTCTTAAATATGTGATATCTCTCCATTTATTCCATCTTCATAAGAAGCCTACTTTCTCCGCTGCCGGCAGTACAGACAAATCATTGATCCTCGCTCTCTGTGGATTTCGCCAGCTCACCATCAGGTTGAGGGAATGACTTTTCTTCCCATCTCAACACAACAGCTTTAAGGAAATGCTGTAAGCAACAGAGGATCCTGTCCCTCTGCACAGCTTCTCATACTATCCTGCCCTACTTGGCTTCATCTACACAATGGCCATCTTCACCTTTTCCAGGGACACATCACCTGATAATCATTAATGAAGATATCAGAAGTTTATTATTTGGGTGGTCGGTGGTGGAAACTGCTGTAGTAAACTGCAGTCAACCCTTCTTAGAGCAGTTTTACAAGAATTTCTAGCAAGTCAAGTAGAAAAGGAGGAACATTATGGTCTTGAACCAAAACTGATGCAATAATTCATTTTTGTTGGCTTTGCTTTCTTTTGGTCACAAAAGAAAGAAAAAAAAATCCAGAAAATATGTAGTTCAGGCCATACCAAACAGAAAAACATGAAAACAAAAATAATTTGTTGTCAATAATGAAATGAAATATTACATTTAAATTTTGGGTTGTTAAACTTTTTTTTTTAAAGAAAACTTACGGGGGGGCGGGGAGAAGACATCGATTTATTTCAAATTAAAATCCCTGAAATGAAAAGTCTACAGAATTTTGCTTTCAACACTTGCAAAAGTAATTTAATCAGTTGGTCTGAAATCATGGCTAAGATAGACCAGTGTTTAAATAGCTGGGATACTTACATGAAGGCCCATTAAGCCCACAAACAAACTTCCAAGATCTACAAATAAAACTGTTTTCTAAACCAAGTATCTATTCTGTTCTTCTGCAGCAGTATGCATCGAGTTTTACTTAGATTACTAAAATAAGTACATTCAGAGCTTGAGATACAAGCCGTGTGTCTTGAAAAACAAAAGACAAGGCTAAAACAAAGACTTAAGATGCAAATGAGAGTTGCTCACATTAGAGTGAACAGCATGAAAAGTACTGATATACACAAAATCCTCATTCCTGTTTTAGTTTTAAAGCTACTTTGACTCATTGAGAGTAAGCTTTCTAAATTTACTGAGACATTTCAGTTCTCATTAGTAGAACACTTATTATTTGATGGTCACTTGGTCATTATATTCATTAAATTAATCTACTAGAGGCAGCATCGAAGAAGGTAGCACCTATGAAATCTAGCCTCGTCTGAACTTCATTTTAAACCATTGATGTCTCTGGGTAGCATTTACTGGGGCTGGTGACTTTGATGAAGGAGTTATCCCTGTCTGGCCTCACCAACGCTGCCAGCTTCAGCACAAGCATTCAGGAGGGGACTGGTTTTGCCTCTAACACCACTGTTCCACAAGCACCTCAAGGCAGTATAAAATTCCTCTGATACAGACTGATGGGTTCCCCATGCCGGGAAGCCACTCCTCCCTTTGCCTGGGTACAACCATCCTGAGGAGCTACAGAGCTGGTCTGGGTTCAAAATAAAGTAAGCCATAAGGAGGAAGAAGCTTTACTTCTAACGCGTTAACTGTTCCAGATCATTATGTGGCTACACCAACACTCCTGCTGGCATATGGGAGAGGGGGCAGATAGGATTGCCATTGGTTTTTTGGCTACAGTGCCAAAGTGTTTGGTGGACAACAGCACAAACCTGCCCAGTGACAGAGCTGGCCGTGCCTAAGGGTGCACTTGGACGCACAAGCCTTCTGACATGGCCTGTGCTCTGCTGGGTGTATAACCATGATTGCCAGGTTAAATTCTCTAGTTTTGTCAGATCACTCAAGTTTTTGTAGGCAATGGATCCAAACCGGATATACAAATGGACATAAACATAAGGAACAGGGTGGAGGGGAAGACAGACAGAGAGAGAGAGAACAAAAGAGTAAAACCAAAACCCTTCTGTGGCTTTTCTTGTGGAGGTAAACAGACTTAATGAATGAACCAACGAAATGCGTAGCTTGTGATTAAATAACTGCCTGTTTCGATGCAGCATAGTGCTGTAACCAGCTCCTGTTCAGGTGTATTCCTTACAAACATTCATCAATTATCTACTCTAGAAAACAGAAATAATTCCTAATAAGACCCAAGACATTAATGCCATTTAAAAATGGAAAAATGGAGCAAATTCTGCTCAGCCATCAAAGCAGGTATTCAGAAAAAAAACCAACTAAAAATGCTAATTTTAGTAAGTCTTTCTCATTTTGTTTCATTTTTACTAGTCCAAGTAAAAGTCAGTAGTTGCCCTCCACTCCTGCACAGTCTCAGGGATGCAGACTGTTTACCATAGCCATGTTTTCACTTGTAAATGTTGACCCAATCAACACCATAATGTCATTTACTAGGAGTTTACACAATAGCATCAGCTTCAGTAAAACACCTAAAAAAATTAGCAAGTCAATTTAAAGGCAAAACCAACTCCCCATTAAATCTTATTCAGACCTGCAACTTCTCTCCAGGCCAAAACATACATACATCTGCTCGAAGGCAGACTTGCTCTTTGTAATGTTAACAGAACAATTTAAAAGAACTGGATGCCTAAAAATGGAGATAGAATTTATATACTTGGAGGAGGGGGACAGGGCTTATTTGGTGGTTTTCAAAGCATCTTCAATTTAGGTTACACTGCTGTAAATAAGAAACAGAGGAACACTGCCTGCTGCACTGGAAATACTGGGACAAAAATGGTAGTGTGAAAGCTTTCTACCAAGACGTAAGCTGCAGAATCTGAAGAAAGATCACACGGTGCCCTGCAGTATATGGCATTCATTACAACTTTTTTTTCAATACTGTGTGTAATTGCTATCTCAAAGTACTCCAAGAACTTTCATACTCCCCCACATCTAGTATCCTTCATCTAAAAGTAGAAGGCAGTACGTTAATCCTTTAAATGATTTGCAATATACATCCTATTAGATTCAACAGAAGATGTTTCTAATCCTGTTGCAGTTTAACGTTAAACCTAACTTTGTTTCAACATATTTACGTGTCTATGTGAGGACAGTAAAGTAGAAAGCAGAACTGTTGAGTTTGTAGTATACACTTGTAAAAGCAGCTTTTCCTGATATTATTTGTGGCAATGTTCTTCTAAAGTAGCAAGAAGAAACTTGCTTTAGGAGCTTATTTTTATGTGGGGCTCACTGTCTGTATTTCTTTGCTATTTTTGCGCTGCAATTAATTCCCCATCACCAAATTAACAATGACAGCTGGGAAAGTTGCTGATTCAGACACAAAAAAAAGCACAGCTTCAAAACTGTAAGCTCTATATCATGAAGCAGATGAAAATAGGTTTATTTTTGCACCAGGCAGAACATCAGGAGTCACAAAATAATCACCAATAAACAATACTTACACCTCACAAAGTGAGAAAAGAAATCTTAGTCAGATCCACAGGAACCACAGGCTCAAAAACACAAGACAGTTTCTTCCATAAGTTAGAAATGAAAAATGAAGATATACTATCACATAATAAGGAAGAATTTCTTAAAAAGTACAATTATGTCTACCTATGAAAGTCTGTGAGAACAATGAAATGATCCTATGATTTGAAACATTCATAATTTGTTTTAATTCATGTATATATTAAAAAAACATACCTTGTAGAGACCAAAAAAGCCTAAATCCCGTAATACAGTGAGGGCACTAACTCGTGGACCAGTAGTAATTTCTCCAGCCACCTGTAATCGAATCTTGACAATTTCCAGTGGATTCGTAAAGATCACTTGAGAACCTCCAGCCTGAAATTAGAAGTGGAAGACAATACATTAACTCGCTACATTATCTGCAGTGTACATCCATCCCATTAAATTCAAGAGAAGACATTTTTAATCCTGCTGCAGTCAGTCAAGCTATTAGCAGACAAGAGTTTTAGTATTAATTAATCAACTGCAGCTCACAAGGTAAGAAACCTACCCCCTCAAGAGATGAGTTGTCAGGAAAACCAGAGAGGAAGCAGGTCAGCCACTGCAGCACTCTGCAGTATTCAGACAGACACGAGTTCAATTCTTGTTGCAAGGATACATTCCCCAACACCAAGTTATGCAACACTGACAACCAAGAACACCGTAATGCAAGTAATGAAGTGAAAGGAAGAATTAGTAACTTAAGTAAAGAAACTGAGATGTGCATGCCAGTACACAGAAAGTGAAAACGTACCACTGAAGAGTAAAAGTCTGGCAGAAGCTTTTTCAGTTTTGGTGTGAGTTCACAAAACAAAGAACAAATGGATTCCAAAGACCAGAACTGCAGATATATTGTGCTTTTTTTTCAGACCCCACCGAACTACCGGTTTCAGTGTCGTTAAATGCTGTTTGATTCAAGAGTCTGAGCTCCACATCATTTGTGCACCAAGTAATAAGGAAAAGAAAGTCTACAGACTGAAGGATTCTGTTAATCAAGAACCGCTAGATGCTTTTAACATGTCAGCCTTGGTTGTCAGGTTGGGAAGACATCACTCAAACAAGTTTGAAAATTAGATTTGAAACACAACAGTGGCCAGCAAACTCCCCGCTAGTTCTTGTAAAGTTCATTTAATTCACAATATGTAATTGAGGGCATAACCTTTCTGTTATACTGACAGATCCCATTAAAAACTTGAAATGAGAAAAAAAAAGGTAACATGAAAGTTACCTAAGTGTGTGAAAAAAAAAATACTCATTCAAACTCCATCTGGCCAAAATTCAACTGTGTCATTCTAACTTCTGTTAATGTCTTAATTATGTGGCCCAACAGCTATGCCCTTCTCTAGGTTCTGAAATCACAAAAACTATGCAAAGGGCAGCCCTCACCCTCACCACAACAAAAAAACTTTTTCTAGTTTTTTTCTAGAAGGTAATGACTAAAGTGAAATAGGCTGCATTTAAAAGCACTTGCATCTAGCCATGTCTACTATGTAAACACCATGTGCACATCTTTTTTAAATTATCCAAATGTTAAAAGAATTAATCATAGCTGAGATTAACTATCATTCAAAATAAAAAATATGCACAGTAATATGGTTTAAATAATGTGCTGAAGAAATGGCAAATCGCACGAACAACTATTCTTGTCTACCACTTAGACTGAGCGTACACGGTGTGGTTACAAATTAAAGTCTTTACATAACCCCCAAAATATCCCAAATGTTTCCTATTTTGACCAGAAGAAGTATGCTCTTGTGTAACTCAACGGGTTTTGACTTTCAAATTGGCATAATTTAATTTAACTGCTTTTACCAAACCAGAATCCCGGTACATATATAACTGCTATTCTTGTTGCCATCAGAAATTAGGCTGATAAACTATTTGGCACGTACATGACTTCAGTTTTGCCCTTAAAATGAAATATATTAAGTAACTAAGTATTCAAAATAAAAAATTACCTTTTACTTGTCTACTCATCTAGCAAAGTCTCAAAATAATAAAAAAATCCTGGAAAGGTCCTTATGGTGAATTACAGATTCCTACATAATAAACATTTTAGTCTATGTATTATAAATATTAAGTGTTCCCACATGCCATCACACGTATTTTCTTCTTAAAAGGATAAAATCCCAATTGCAGGTGATAAAAGTACATTTGCAAGTTTGCTATACCACAGCCCTCCTATACTACTTAAAAACTCATACCAACTGACCTATATTAGCACAAATAAACTACTTTCCCTCAGTATGATATTCTTGCAGTTCATTGTGCCATGATTCCATGGGAAGTGCTCCTTTAATTTTCACTACGGGAAAACCATATTAAGACGTAAAAGATGTAATAATAATAATAATAATAGTAATAACAACAACAACAATAAACAATGCACCAAAACACTGAGCACTTTAAGAATCTATTAAAATGTTTATAAGTGTACGCTATAGTTAAAGACAGGAAATAGAAACATATCTGATTTTAACGGAGAAAAAAGGGAAATAATTTCTGACTTTAAGCACATGTAATTGTTTATGGTTGCATCTCCAACCCAGCTGCATTGACACTTGCAGTATCAGATATTTGTGGCTTTGCGTAAGTGACACAAGACTTCCTCTGCTTCAGCTTTCTATTTGAAAAATGGGGATGCAATTATCTACCCACCTCACACAATCAAGTTTGCTGCATTCAAATTTCTATGAGACCTGCGTGCACTACGCATTACTAAAAAGGCTACCAATTTTGCTGCCTGCAAAGCAGGTCTGAAGAAAGACAATGGAAATTTCCAATGAAGTCTTGCTACAAAACTGTCCAGGTGCTAGCCCAGAACTCCCTGAACAACCTTTGTCCTCCTCTGAATTTGATCAAAGATACACTAAAAAAATCACATGGTGAATAACCGAGGGTGATGAGCCAGACAACACCTGACAGAGGGTCTTGGTAGGAGGGTTTCTACCACCTGCCTGCTTTGTGATGGAGAGGAAGGCTGGTTTATCAGCCTGTGCTGAGGCTTTTTTAGCAGTAACAAGTACAGTCGCCTGGTGGGGAGCTTTTATCACTCTGTTATTCAACCATCAATGCTGGCAACTACAGCTCCTTACCCTCAAAATGGGGGAGAAGCAACTGGAGACGGCTACTGTACTCTTTAATGAAATGATTTCTTGCTTATCTAGTACTGGTAACTCCTATTGTGTCATTCATCACCACAGTGTGCAAGTGTCTCATAAATATTAATGGTATTTCCTCCCAGCGCTCCTGTGAGGAAAGTACAATGACTCTAGTTTTACAAGAAGGGGATTTGAGGTAAAGAGGTTAATTGTATGTGTGTGCATCCCCCTAGCTCAAACACACACAACTTGTAAGTCTCCAGATACCCTGATCTCCAAATCAGTAGCTTGAATCACAATAGCATGGCCTCTGTCTTCTGAGTTTTTGCATATGCAATGAAAGAAATCTCATCAATCTATTTTTTTTCCAGTCTCTTCAAGGTGCTGGTATAAACTGTTATGGAAAAAACAGACAAAACATCAGCTCATCATAGCACCCTGCTCATTCATTCTGTTTGGCCAAAGGTTGAAGAACATTGCCTTCTTGTTTGCTAACTTTTGCAGTTGAAAGTGTATCTCATTTTAAGATTTTTAACTATGTTCTCAAAGGTCAGGATTTGAAAACTATGAGGCCAGAATACACACAGTTTAAGCTCAGGTTGCTCAAGCTTAATAATTTCTCCACTAAGTGTCACAAATACCAGCCTCATCAACAGTTTATATTAAGAGTTTCCAGTAGCAGCAGTTTTTCTGTACTGAAGTTACAAACTTGAATACCCTCAGCTCTGAATTCCTTATCACCTTTTACAATCATTTTTTAAAGAAACAAATGATCTGACTGTAAAAGCAAATCTATCACTTTTCAATTATTATCATGTGATTAAAATAAAAATGGCAATTCTGAGTTATTTATAGGAGTAGATACCTAGAGGTACTGCACAGATAGTTATCTATAAGGGCCCACAAAGGGCCCATATGATTCTGAAAGAATTTAACATTTGACCTAATCTCAAGCACTTACAGTCTTGTTTAATATAACCAAGAAAATAAAAGGGAAATACCTCTGTCATTCAAGAACTTCTCATACACACATAGCTAGAAATCTGCACGCTTATAAAATGTTCAATGTGTTTTAACACACAGCTAGCTATGCATACACACACATGAATTTTTTAAAACAAGCTTTCTTCTTTTTTTTCTTTCATTTTTGCACTTCTTCAACTCTGTACTTGGTATGATATCACCCAACACCTCTCGATGGCAGTATAGTCTTGTACAGTAATACAGTACTGTCTATCACATGCCTCCTTCTACTTTCTTACTTTACTGAACAGAAAAGGGAAGTAGAAATAGTTGAGGTATTTTTTTTTGTCCATGGGGAAATAAAACTCACTCTGTAGTGAAAAACAAATAGTTTAATAACTACCACTTAACAACACTCCAGTTTAAGAAGTCAGAATGTTTTCTACTTCTTCATATGTTCAAATCACTTTGTAATAAACTTTACTGGAAAATAAACAGATTTTCACCCCCCTCATTACACTAAGACAAGAAATTCCTGTTCTTTTTAACGTTACTGCATTTTGTGCCTTTACAAGATTAGATAAGAAATGAGCACACAGGACGATCCTCTTATGGCTTTCACATCTCCATTTGAAAGCTTTGGTATAGGTTCTGAAGAGCTTGCAATTGCTTGCAATTGCGGAAGAAAATTCTGTTTTCCATCCCAGAAGTACTAGATTCTTCTCCTTTCATCACTACTGACCATCAACTGTTCTTGTGCCTCGAATTAACCTTATTACCTACTTCAAATCATAGCCTTTTTCCTGTTCATTCAGGGTCAGCCTAGATCTTTCTTCTGCATCCCATCCAACTTGTCATATGTCACATTTAAGGTTTCATGGATGAATAAAGGATTACTACTGCTATTAGAGTGTTAATATTTCCCAACAATATCACCCAGGGATAGCAATTATGACAATTAATGGCAACCATTAAAATACATAAGCAACATATTATATAATTATCCAAACTCAACCTTTGCAAAAGAAATAGTCTACAATGTCTCGGTTACTCATTCAGCCTACAAAAAGACAAGCAGGTGCAAGTTCCAAAATTTTTAGACAACTCTTTATTACATTCAGTCATACTGAATATCACACACGGTCCCAGGCCCTTACTCCTTGCCAGTTGCCAGATGCAGCTTGTTTTCCTGTGCATTTGCTAGCATCCATTAATTCTAATTAAAGTCAAAGTTCCTAAAGTGCTGAGCATTGTAAGACACAAAATAAAGGTTGTTCCCTGTCATAAGAAAAGATCTAAATTAAAAATGCACTCAAAGGGATGCAAGAATGGAAGAATTACCATCCTCATTGTATAATAAAAGGCAACTAAGACATAGATTCAACGATTTACCACAAAATCACATATTAACTCTACAACAGAACACGGCTTAGAAGCCAGATTTACGGAGTGCCACTGCAGTGCTTTAAAAAAGTCTTGGTGTTTGCATGGCAAAAGATCCCAAGAGCATCAGATGAATTACGCTGAGCTGCTGCAGAGGTGATTTAGCTATGGACTTGCCTGTTACCAGAAAATCCACCGAGTAACAGACATCTGTCCAAAGTAGCTGTTCTTCTTACAGATTTCAAAGGTTTCAAAAAAACCTTAATTACATGGTGCTGTATGTCAAAGATAAAACACACTGGGTTCTCAAAAGCTTGGTTCTATGTTAATTTTTTTTTTTCCAATAAAGCCAGGCTTCAAAAATCCAGACAAGCCATCTCATGCTATTTTGTGTCCTCTTCTCTGTGGTCCTATCTATACAGGATTCTGATAATGCTCTTTAGCAATGGGAGTTCATATAGTAAATACCTTTTCTTCAGATCACGAGGAGATTTCCTGAGCCCTCAGTCATCTACTTTTCACTACCTTGACCAGCCCAGCACAGAAACAGCTTTCATGCAGAACAGTGTTTCTCTCCAGCTAATCTTTCTTGCCTTCTGAGGACAGCCTTCTCTTGATCTGGCTAAGGTTTTACTTTGGGCAGCTCAAGCAGCAAATGCTGCTAGAATCGCAGAGTCTTGTTAACATCCAAGTGTACATAAAATGTAAAGCAAGCTCCTTCAAATGCTCACATAAAAGTGCTCATAAATAGAACTGCAATTAGTCTGAACAGAAGAACGTTTCTGCTACTGCTTCAGACAGATTTCCAAGACTCGGATACAAGTTGTGACGATTGTCCTATAATAGTATATTAATGACCTGGCTAAACAGAAACAAACAGGGCTATGGTTTGTTTATAAGCACTGATCAAGTCCGCAGTGGGAAAAAAATATTAAAATTGTAGATTTGATATTTTTCACGTTATAGCTAATTCACCCCTCAGAAGCCTAGCCAAAAAATCAAAGTGGAGTCTACTTGATTGGCATTATA
Organism: Falco punctatus; assembly: GCF_963210335.1. Lineage (NCBI taxonomy): Eukaryota > Metazoa > Chordata > Aves > Falconiformes > Falconidae > Falco > Falco punctatus. The sequence goes on from NC_137583.1 coordinate 77,959,988, forward strand.
AAAGCAATTAAGTTACAGTCCTGTCAAATATGTTAACATTTGGCTCTGTCTGCTCTACTTGTCTATTTTGACTAGTTGTAGAATCATTTAATGATTTACAGACCTTTCAAGTCTTAAGACATGGTAGCTGTATTAAAACTGTGACCCATTATTTCTTGGTCACATCATAAATTACTGTGACACCATAAATATCTTCCTTTTTCTCCTAGAAAGCAAGATTTTAATTCCTGATTTGAGTTTGAGGCTTTGTTTTTTGGTGGTTTTTTTGAACCTGCACTGGTAAACACTAAAATATTTTACTGCCAGTAAAAGAAGTAGTAATAGGAGAAAGGGATGTGTAATAAAATATAATTGTCAAAAAAAACCCCAAAAACTTTTGTACTGTAATGTATGCTTATTTAAAATTCTGCAGTCATTATTTCTAATATAACAGGAAAAAAACCCCCACGTTTCAAATGGAAAGAATAGTAAATATGCCTGTTGGAAAAAAATAGTCTTTTTAAGAGTTCGGAATTGTTCAGTTCTGCAATCAGAAACATACCAACCTAAAAGCTATGCATCCCTCCTTGGTTTACAGTTTGAAAATTTTATTCTCTCTCTTTTTTTTTTTTTTTTTTTAATGGAGAAGGGAAATGAAAAGGAAGAGGGGAGGGCAAGCAAAAGGGGAAAGCACCTCAATTCATTATGGGAAAATACCCTTGGAAAAAAAATAAAATTAACTAATCCAAAAGCAAAATTCAAACCACAGTGAAATCACGTTCTGCCTAACTCCTTACTCCTTTCAGGAAAGGCCAGTTTAAACAGGTATGACTGGGTGAAAATTTCAGCAAACTGTATTTTAAAATATTCAGACCTGCAAGGAAATATGGGCTGAGGTCAAAGAAAAGCAGGATCTCTACAACAGGAACTTCCCCACCCTTTGGTACAAGCTCTTGGAAGGGCTATCATATTACTGTATGATCCTTCCCAAACTTCACTGTAAGGCTTACATCTAAGATCAGCTGAAAATTAATCAGAGACAATTAAAACAGAGCAGTGTTGATATACAATGGATTTGCAAACATGAAGTTAAATTTAAGCCTATATCTAGCTGGCTTTTTTTTGTATCAAAGGTTTACAATTAGTTTACATTCTTTTCAGTACGCTGAAAATAACTACAGTTACAGTGGTTCAGAGGAGAAAAAGACATTTAAAAAATACCTAATTAATTACAGTATATTTTGTTACAATATATTAATTATATTAAATACTTTAAATCTAATTAATTTAACAACATAAATTTTATGTAAAAAGAAAATTGCTTTAAATTTAATCCAGGAGGAAAAAAAAAGTATTAGGAGCTGCTGAATCTTCCCCTAAACAAGAAACATGAATGTTAGGCTTTTACACATGCAGGTAGAACTCCCCTTGAAAGTAAGGGAAGTTAGATACCCTGACTGCAGGGAGAATAGACCTCTGAGAATAAATCTGTTAAAGAGTTCAAGGTATGTATGCCATTTGCTTTCAAAGCCAATATGAGCAATCATCAAGAAGACCATCACGACTTAACTACCTCAATAAATGATACCAAAACTTTTTTGTGTGATACCAGTTCTTTTCTTTTCTTTTCTTTCAGATACACAAGGAGAGATTTTTTTTCCCCTGGCATACATAAATGCTCAGTTTCATTTTACCCATAGCTCACCCTCCCTTGCCAAACAGAACAGAATTTTATCAGATTTATGTTTCTGAGTAATGAAAGCAAGAATGACACCTTCAGTCTCCTTTAGCCTACAACTGTGAAATGTCATTTTTTGCAAACAAGAAGTGTGGGAATTGCAGTCCATGTACCCTCTGCCTCTACTGAGATGCCACAGAGAAAATGCAGCTCAGATGTGGACTTACCTTTATTACTCTCTGAAACATAAAATAAATGTTGTAAGTAGCTTAATAAAACCATTTGCACTTGATCAGTTATTTGGCACAATTCATCTGGAATTTCACATAGTATTCCTTTATAAAAATTAATTCTGGGCAAGATTTTGCACCTTCTAGATGAACTCCATCTTAACTGTATCTGATTTTTACGTTCCATAGCAGAGCTGAGGTTGTCCAAGCAGGTCCAATATGTTTTAACTTTATTACGATTACTATAAAGTCTCTAGAAACATGCCTAAAATTGTCTTGACAACTTAAATAGAAGCAGATCTGTACGGGGTCTGTAATTGTACTGTGCTACATGATTTAAACTGGCTAATAGTGAGCACACACTGAGCAGCTGGGAAGGAAAAGACTGTGTGTGCTCAAAAAGAGGAGGGAGAGCAGAAAGAAAGGTTAATAAAGCAAGATGTTTTTCTCTTTTCTTGCTGAAATTAAGCCTCCGATCTACCTATGTAATCGTATCACTGTATGCAGACAAGGCAACATATATTATATAGCTTTTTTCTTTTTAGTTACGCTATAATACTTCCAGTTTTCTTAATATTTTGTGTGTTTTATGATCACTCTTTATTTCGCATCTTTGCATCTCTTTCCCAGTTACTTCCACACAATGTAAATCTTTCAATTAAATGTGGAACTGCTTTATTTAAGGAACTAAGTAAAATGACTGTCTCATCTAAAAGCTTAAGTGTTAAAGGCAATACCTCAAAATCCCAAAAATATTATTTTACAAACTCAAGCTTTCAATTGGTTAATATAACTCAAAAAATAAGAATAATGAGCAGTGCCGTATCAAAAAATCAGGTGACTTTTAACAGAAGCTTTTAAGTGAATTAAGTTTAAAGGAAGCAAGCAGCTAATCTCGGTATGACTAGTTATTATTTTTTATTTAAAATATAAAATGAACTGAAAAACAATGTAAAAAAAGCTTACAGAAACTTCAAGATTATTGACACTCTAAAAAAAAAGATTTCAAGTTTTATTTACAGCTTACTCAAGATCATCCTTTTATTAAAGAATCCCTGAAGGTAAGTTACAGCATTAGCAGAAATGAAACCTAGCATATTTGTGCACTTTTTCATTCAAGGAGACTAAGTCAGATTTGTGGTTCAGATGCTCAGCAGATCCTAGCTCTACAGTATCGTTACACTATGTCTTGGAACTGAAGCTTTTTACTAGTCTAATAACAATAAGGGCTATATAGGATCCACATGAGTGATGGAAGTGCTAAATGAACAGCAAAGACCAGAGTTCATGGTGGGTGTCGGGCATTGTGCAAATCTGGAAGTTACATGAATTTGTATGGGTAACAAATACCATAGTCAACAGGAAAATTTCTTACAAACAAAGGAGATGGAAATTCAGAGTTAACAATGTTCATAACAACCCTCCCTAAGATCCTGTATAAAAATATAAAGGTTATAAATACTTTTAAGTATATTCTTGGGGGTCTCGCAAAAAATAACTTCAACCGACTTATCACTTTCATCTTCACACAATAAAAAGCTATGAAACAGGCTGTTAACTGAACTAAGTGCCACAAGGTCATGAAGCAAAAGATCTATTTTCTTCTTTCTTTTTTTTTGTTAGGGAGAGAAAACAGTTTACAAAACAGAAAAAGACTTGTTCAAATGAAACAATCAGCTTTAGTTACAAGTGCAAAAGTCAGTCATGGGTACTAATTCTCAGTAATTATGATGCAAAGTGAACTCCTTGGGGACTCAAAAGTCAATGCCTGGCAATGGTTGGGCAAACAGCAGAGTGGAGCTACTCGGGTGATACTGACCCTTTCAAAGCCCTTTGTGTTACTGAACAACCTAAGCCATCCAAGCATCTGCTCAATTCCTCCCTTTTTTAGGTATTAATGCTATACTGTACTCACAGGGTTGGTATTTAAAACATCAAAATCTAAAATGCATCCCAGCACACAGCTATTGCATAGGCCGTGAATACACTCCCAGGAAACAAAAGCACAGAAGAAGGACAATTTAACATGTGTTTGTAACACAATCACAGCTGAGAATTGGATGTGGAGAGCGGAAGGTGATAGGGCATGTGTCTTTTATAAAATTCATCTTAATTGGCTGCCCCTTTTTAGACTCTAACACATCACACACTCCTGTCTTCTTGCCTCTCACGTAAGTGATTACTACATCGTGAAATGAGGTAAAAATCGAAGGCTGAAAATTTTCAAAACCATTCAACGGTGTCCTTACCGTTCCCACAGTGAAATCACACGTTTCACGTTGGCCTAAATGGGGACAAAAAGTTAGCCCAATACAATGCTGAAAGCTACAGGAAAAAGCCTGTCTTTTCACCTTATATTTTATGCATATATTTACACCATGAGAGAAAAATTCACCCCAAAAAACTAGGCAACACTTGTAATGAGAGTCTCTGTTGCTAGTCTGAATTGGGTTTAAAATTACAAAAAAAGCCCAAAGACCACCTGCAGAAAAGGCAAGTTGCAACCCATCTACCTGGCACTGGACTATACCCTTAAGTGGAGCGCTCCAGTTAAAAGAAAACTCAGGGCATTCTGCCACTGCACGTCTACTGCTACAACTTTATGCAGCATCTCATTGTTAATATGTATTTCAAATACCAAATAGGACAAGCCAACATTTACAGCACATTTAAAATATGTCTCAAACCACCTATCTCTTAAAGCAGATCCTTAGTTTACAATGAACTACTGGCAAAAAGCTTGCTGCAGCATTCTCATGAATGACAGGTCTCTGTAAAGAGTGCTTTTTGTACTGCATTAAAAAATTCACAGCAGTCTGTAAAAATAAAAACTCTAGATCAAATGACATTTTAAATGAAAATTTTGCTGAATTCTCTATGGCTGCTATGTTCATGAGACTTTTTATTAGTGTAAGGGGCAAATACTTTTTACTCTGCAAGCACTTTATTGCATTTTTCCTTCATTTACAGCATGCTTTTTATTTAGGGCTTCAGAGACCCACATTCTTCTCTCCCTCCCCTTCTTTTTTTTCCTCCCTTGAATGCTCCTAAAGTTACAGAACAAGGGGATCCTACCTGGCAGTCTACAACAGGTCAATGATCAAACAGAAGGAGCAGTGAGACAGCAGCCAAATCCTGCCCCATCTCCTGAGAATTACAGAAAGCCAGGGCTTCTCAGCCTGCAATGCAACTGAGCCACTGCACCCTGAGGCTCAGATAATCATAGTATGCTCTCTGCAAGCACATACAGCACAAATCTCCGCACCCAGTGAGGTTAAGACACAAGCATTTGTTTTTAAGTTGCTGCTCTCTGTAGTTTTTGACACAGGTAGAAGCTGCTTGAAAATGTGACCTCATCTGTCTTATGACAGCAGAAACAAAGATAGATTGAAAATATACCAAAATTGCTGTGCCCCAGTGATCAAAGCTGGTTTAAATAAACAGTGTTCTTTATCTGTAAAGTGCACTGGTCTTTGAACAACTATTCATTTTACCTAAAGTATTTACATTTGCCTGAACAAAATCAATACACCAGATAAAGTAAGCTGTAATATGAACAGACAGAACTAGACCAAACCATGAAGTATTATCATTTACCCAGTAATATGCCAGTTGTTCATTAAGATACTACTTTGTGCAAGCAAAACACTCTTAAATACTTAGCGGGTTTTAAATACAGCCTACACTCAGGAATGCATTATGTACTGAGTTAACATTACACAGCCTACGTCTGCTATGAACTCAAAGAAGCATGAGTAGTTTTTGCCATTTCAAAAAGCCAGTATCACTGCAAAAAGTGAAAATTAGTGGGTGCAATAACACATCAGGAAAGAAGTGACGTGGCAGAGTGGGTGCCACAAAGTAGTAACTAATTATTAACTTCTGGAAAGGTTAGCATGAATCCTCTTCAGGCCGTAAGCTACAACCAACATGAATAAAGACACATTCTTTATTAAGGAAACAAACTCTAAGCTGTGAGAATTATACAGCGCAGTTAAAAGGCACGATGCACAGAAACATTTACCCTTTCATCAAGAACGGCTGGCCTATCTAGGAAAGAATTGAGATGCTCTAGTAGAGTCTGCTCTTGAACCGGATCTGTGGTTAAACAGAAGCCTTAGTCCGCACAGTTAAATCTTACACAGTGCACTTTCATCAATCTCATATGAAGGAAATGAAAGATACTTACACAGCCACCAGCAAGAATTTCTGCAGCCAGTGGGACAGAGCCATCTTTAGTCATAAACTTATCTCTCACAAAATCATTAACCTTAAAAAACAAACATTTATGAAAGGAAAGATGACAAATTAAAGGGTCGGAGAAAACACTCATCAGCTGCAAATTGTGTGCAACTGATACATCCATGAATATAACAAACTAACAGATATCAAACAAGTCTTAGATTTTATTTGAAATACTGTAAAGCTGACTACATTTTTCTAACAAAGATATGCAGCATAATTCAAACAATTATTATTGGAAAACAGTAACAATCACTAATGAAAGAATAAAATTATCTGAAAATTAATGATAAAATAATTTCAGATTTTAGAAATGCTCATTACATTTACAAATGTAAATGTAATTTCAAATTAATATTAGAATGCTCAATAATAAATTTTAACACAATAGTAATTCAATTAATAGCATTGAGTACCTTTTTTTTTTAAATGCATCCTACTAGCTTTGGTGAATACTAGCTTATCAGTGAATAACCAATACATTAGGACTGGGTTATAATAAGAAATTCTTCAGTGCCTTAAAATCATTCAAGAAACAACAAAATTACAGAAGTAAAACACTTACAGGGAAAAAAAAAGCATGCAAGCAAGTTCCTTTCTTACTAAGACTTCACTACATGCTCATATTATCTCTTATTGCGCTAGATTTAAACATACAGGACCCACATGGAGATAAAAAAAAAAGCCCTGCAAGTCCAGTAAATAATTACTCATTTTTGCTATGAAATGAAACCAAAGGCCTGTGCTATTTACAAACAAGCAGACAAGCTGAACAGGTTGAATAAGCTTGTTATATTTTGAAGCGAGTCCAAAACTAAGTTTTCAGTAAGATTCTTAAACTGTACAAGCATATATTTGCATGTGACTTGTATGCCACTGTTCACAAATCAGACACACACAGTTGCTTTGTGCTTTTTGTAATTCAGTTTGCATCAAGCAAAAAATGATAGAATACACTCTACCATGTTTCTGACACATTAAGGATAAAAAAAATCCTTAACACACTAATTGTACTTAGATGAACTTTACAATGTGGAGAAATGTGAAAACAATCCATTTGCAAACTTACAGTAAGTTTTATGGCCTTCTCCGGTGCTACTCCTAATAGCTGCGGTAACAGACCTGCAACATGGAAACAGAATTCAATTCTTTGAGTAACTTGGTTTTAACTAAACAAATCAACAAATATACGTAGAGATCACCACGCAGAAACAGCCAATTTTTACAGTAATTTTGTGTTACTATATTTAATGACAGTGCTTAAACAGTCAATTTTGAAAACAAACGTTGTGCCACCCCTTCAAGTGCTACCACTGCCTGTATGTATTTGTTACTTTAGCTTTTTTAAATCTGTGATATTAGCTTACTTTACACTTAAACATTAATACAGATTTGCCAACTACGTTTCAGTACTCTGTCCTAAACCAACATCTATTTTCTGCATCTTCACACAAAAATTAAGAATTACTAATTAATTTTGTGAGATACACGATGCATTCAATGCAAATCGTGAGCGCAGTACCTTTTTCTGGCAAAACCAATGGCATTAGATGGCAGGACCCAAGAGGATAGGAATCAAAATAATGCAAACCATTCAAACATGTATGACTGCATTCTTGAGCTCTTTGCCCAGCAAACTCAACAGTTCTTAAAACAAAAAAAGTTTTTCCCCAGGTATGGAATTTCCTATGTGTTAGAAGTGATGCACTACAGAACTGGAAGCGGGAATCTCCATCAGCTTCACTTGCTTGAAGTGAACGGTTGATACTTTGTGAATTTTTGGAAAACACAACCTACAAATACGCAAAGCTTACCAACTAAGTCTGGGGCTAGAATGGTGTTGGCAAGCATTCATCAGCATGAAGAAACTAGGGCACTATTCAGAAATGCAAAAAAATCACCTTAGCTAGAGTTCCTGATGCAGACCCACTTTGTTTTAATAACTCAGGCAGCACCTTTGGGTACCTTCTACAAAACCTGGCATTTTCACCTCTCCATGGTTTTATTTTTGGGGAAAGCTGCCAATCAAGGTTTCAGCTCTTAAGAGCTAATGTGCCAAAAAGCCTTTTCCTGAAGAGCTAAATGTCAGACTAAGAAAGAGAAAAAACATATGTGCACTGGATTAGTGTATTATTCCACCTTGCTACGATCCATCAGCTTCACTGGTTACTACTGATGCTCTTAATAAGGAAATGAACTTGGAGAATATAACTATTTGGCTTGTGGCAACAGGAGGGCCAGTCATATTTATATACTAATGCCTTTAAAATTTTGCACCTGCATTAACATTTTTGTTTTTCAAGTGTCAAAAAGAGTAATTAATTGCATATACAGCTGATATACATACACATCTAACATTTGCCCAAGACAGCTATGTTGATATGGCTGAATATTCAAACAAAAGAATACACTAACACCCAGTTCATACACAGTTGCTCAAAAAAAGAGATTCTGCAGAGTAAGTTAAATTCCAAGATTTGAATTTCTCAAACAGTTTTAGTTGCACAGGTGACTTGAATTCAGACTTCAGTAAAAAACCATTAAGACAGTCAAAACTGTGTAATTAAATACTATGTTTTCTGTAGCACTATGAAGAAAACACAAGGACATGCAATGAATAGCATTTTTTTTTCAGTTTTAGCCTTATACAGACAAAATTATCTTTGTAACTGCTATGATACTTACGCCTTACTATAGGACATGTATAGCTTTGTATAGACATTATGGATAATGAATCTGTATCTTCAGAGATTCCATTTACTTTACAAGCACACTATCTGATCCTAAACCTAATCCAGTAGAATTAGAGCAGGTCTGTAAGCAGACATGTCATTCCAAAAGAACCTGGAGATCATAAATTTTAAAATCACGTATGCATGTATTACTATACCTAAGCTGTATGTAACATGACTTTGAAGTTACATCGTATCAAATAAATTACAGAAAAACACATTCTAAAATATCAAGATACAAAATCATAAAAATAGTCCAGTTGGAGATCTGTATGAACCTCTAGTTTTGGAAGCAACATAAGCAGGAGAAATTTTCACTAGATTGATCTGAAGATGGCCTTTTTACTATTTCTCATTTTTCAGCTCCTAAGACTTTGCATTTCTAAAGGCATTTGTAAAATCACAGGAAAAACATGTTTATCTTGGCACAAGTTATTTTTTCCCCATATGCTCCATTCCTTTTGAACTCAAATCTGAATGAAACTGTTACAACTCAAACCTTTCCATAAAACTTTAATGTAGAAGAGAAAGATTAAACAGAAAAGGCAGATGTTACAACACCCCCAAGAAAAACCACCCCAAAAACCCCAACTGAACAATCAAAACTCCAGCGCATTTTCTCTTTTTTTTCTCCCTACTGCACACAGAATTTTGGTATATATTTAGCATTATATATACAGCAGCTTAGGAAGGTAGAGGGACTATTCATCTGCCCTCATACCTATGTAATAAAGCCATCTGTAAGTGGTACCTGTGCATTCTAGAGGTTATGACCATCCAAACTAAATTCTCTTTTCTTTATTGCTTTGATGGGAGCCCTGAAACACTGTTGAAAGATTTCTGAACATGATAAAGGTGGTAAGTTTTGGAAGGAAGAAAGCACATCAAGGTACACATATGAAAATGTCATTTTTCTGTTGGGGTTATTCTGACATGCTAGAAATTTTTCAGTGTTACTATTCATTAGGAGATCAGCAATATGACACATACACAGATGTAGGACAGGCTTAGAAACATCTGACAGTGTCTCAAAAATGTTATTCTCTGATGCTATAAGTGGCATACGTTTCATTTTGCAGATAGGCAGCCTGCTAGTACAGTACACAGTAAACATGTTATTCAACCCATTTTCATATATCCAAGGCTTTTTAGTAGCAATTACCATGCACCACTTCATATTTGACACACTGTGTAGCAGGACTCTATGGGAAGGTGAAGGTATATGGGAGAGAGAGCACTAAGAACTGTATTCCGTTTATGACATCATACAAGTTACTTTCTGAAACCAGTCTAAATACATTGTGAATATACGCGCAACAGCTCATCCAGCCCAGCTGTAGTGCTTGCATCTAGTAAAAAAAAAAGAATATCTTATTTGGCTGAAGTATTTTTTCAGACATCTAACACTGAAACTTCAGTTTTACACTGTGCAACAGATGTGATTTCCCTTTCATATTAGAAAAAAATGACTGACTGAAGGAGTTGTTGCTCAGTGTAGGTAAAATATTTGAAAAAATGTGGACATCTGATAGAAAGGTGGCAATGGAACATTGCCACATTTTTCTATTACAGGATTCACATGAGAAACTGGACAATTAATCACCAGTTGCCATTCAAGCACAGCTCCCTCAACTGGAAATGGAAATTTCCTGAATTTTGTGCTCTGACTTGGGTAGGAGTAGGCTTGTACTTCCTTTCTACAGAAACGGTACTTCACTGCATACTTCTGGAGGAAAGCTTCTGCCATGGTCTTGTATCATTAGCATGGGAATCCAGCAGTCATAATGAAGCTGGATGATGAATGAATGATTAAAATCTAAGATTAGATGGCATGTGGAGTCACTGCAGTGCTAGAAGCACCATCAGAAGAAATTAACAAGTTCCTTAACAGTTAATGATCACCGGTGACAGTGTCTTCCACAGCATTTCCTGTCTTTTTCGTCCTCTGGGAGAAGTGGCATTAACAGCATGGCTACTGAACATTTTCATGAACTACATTTTATCTCTGGTACTTAAATTTCTCATAAAATTTCTATCAAGTATAGGTGAAATTACTAGATGCATTGCCTAAGACTGTGAATTATTCTGTGACTCATCAGATGGACTTCTGATTAAAGTTATTATTAAGAAATGTAGGTGACCTCATCAGTTGGAAGAGATGTTGACAAATCACAGCTTCCAAAATGTTCATATATTTGCATATATATAAATATTGTGATTTTCTAAATACGTATTTCAGGTATAAATGTAGACACAACAGTAAATTATAGGTATATGAGATGTGTAGTCTTTTCAGCCACGCTGAGAAAGAGACAGATTAAAAATTTAGTTCAGATGTACACTCTTGAAAAAAAAAAGTATCTAACAACACAGCATTCAAATAAAGCATATTTTAAAGATTCTGCAGAGGTTTATATCATGTTTGGATTTGGTGGTTTGGTTTTTTTTTAATCAATGTATCTTCCCAGTGGAAAGACTGATTTCCTTAGAAACAAACCGATATTAAACAAAATTTAGTCGTCTCTTCATATCCACAAGATGGTGTAATTTATCCTTATCTGAAATGGTGGTTTAGAACATGGTGGGTTTGTCCTTTGAAAGTTTGGAATAAAATAACGATACAAAATAGAAAAACCAGTTCACAGGATGAAAATATGTGCCTTGTATCAAAAATATGTGAAATGGCTGAGTTCAGAGTAGGGCTTATAATTCCTGCTTGCTTTCTTGCAGTGTGTCGTGACAAAGGGACCACTGCTCCAAATGTTTCTACTGTATTTTTTAAAAGGCTTGTATCACTATTCAGCTAAGTGGCAGAACTCTACCAATGACTACTCCCTCCTCCAGTGGGGACAAACCCCCACATTTACTTAACTGTGAATACACCACAGTGTAAGAAAGAACACCAGTTACCCATGAGCAGCAAAAAGTAATGCGCTCTGTAGTTTGTCTTACCTAGTGTAGTATTTAAGCCCAGAACAAGATGATTCTCACTCTAAGTTTACTGCATTAAATTGGGTCAAGATACTAATCTATAAAAAGTTCCTTTCAAATTTTCTTGTCCTTTCAAGCTTAACTGGAAACCTTTATTCTGCACTCTATTGCTCAGCCTTCTCCCACATCACCTCCTTAGAAAGCAAGCAACAGCCCGAATTTGTAGAACTGCGCAGAGGAAGCTCCAGATTTTTAAGCAGCTTTCTCTATTTAACTCTTTTAAGAAGAGAAGTTAAATAAGGGTGCCCTTCAAACAGAGAATCTGCAGAAACATAGGTCTCAATTTGCCTCTGAAATGATGGTGTTCTTTGCCATCACGCGATTTCTACTATATAATCCAGAAATGAGATTATTGCCCAGGGCTTAGAAATTCAGCTCCACCAAACTGAGATTTCACTATTCCATACTCCTTGGAAGCCTGAAAAGTAGTAAAGGGGATGGGGAATGGGAGGATAAGCTATACTAACAAAGGTTCCTAGAGTTCCCCATATTTGCCAATGAAAAAATCGTTCCAAAAACAAGACAAGTAAATGGGAGTTAAGAGTAAGCATTTATGACATTTCTGAAGGGTTTTTTTCCAGGTGGAAAAAAAATCACTGTGCTTCAGAGTTTTGGTAAGACAGAAACACATAACAGTGGAATTATGCATATCTACTTTTTCAGGATCCTGGAAAAAGCAGTCATCCATTTGCAGGGAATACATTTTGTTCTTTAGCCAATAACTGGAACTTTTTATGATTCTGATTGCTCTAATTCTTACAAAATAGAAACCATGTCAATACTCTTCATTAAATTATTAGGCCTACTCAAAAAACTGCCTCAAACTCAGTCAATAATAACTGAGCGTTCCCATCTCCAATTGTGCTGAAATAATTACAAAGTCTGTATTTTGCAGAGGAGCTACTTAGCCAACCTCCAGTAACTTGGGTCATACGTTAGCATGCACATGTATCACACCACTTACTTTTAATGTTGTTTCACATGTTGTCTTACAAACTTACTTTTTTTCTGGTGCATATAGCTTTGCCAGATCAGAACGATATTTTACTGAAATCCTCCATTCTTTATTTCTGACTCAACTGCTTTTAGCAATTAATTTCTGTCATTACAATATTCTTATTTTCAAAAGTTAAAAGAAGTTTCTAAGCAAGCGGGCTAAAAATGAGATCACTAACAGAAGTTTCAAATCCTCCCCAATGAATATGCCAGAGGGGAATAAGAGATCTCAATAACTGGGATACCAGAAATATAATTTGCTTTACCTCTGTGACAGAGAAGAACTGTAGTCTCATGCAGTAGTTCATAATTCCTTATGAATACTTCTGCATTATCTGAACTTACAACATTGATGCCGTAACTGGGACAAGGACAAAATAAATCAAAAAAGCCACCATGTAACTGCAAGCACTTACCTAAGATACCCAAGGTGAGGATGATTTACATCCTGAATAGAGTAAATGAGCTTTTGGAGCTTTCCCCACTGACTACAAGGGGAGTTTGGAGCAGCTAACTTCGTCATTGTGTGTATTGGTTACGTATATAAAGCTAAGTGGGTTGAAACCCAGTTAATCTCTCTGGCTGACTTAACAGTGACAAGCCAAGAAGAGGTATACATAAGACTTGACGACTGTTCGCAATGATTAGTGAAGCACATGCAACTGGTTCAGAGAGACGCTTTTGTCACAAAAGATATCACAAAAAGAGATCTGGTTAATAACAAGGTACCGTATTTTCTCTATATTTCGATGTTTTTAAATAGAAAGAATATAGATAAGAAAGAACACTGAAACAAAAAAACTAAAAATGGATGATCTAACTTCTTACCAAACGGGGCAAAACATTCTTGGTGGTACTAAGGACTACTAAAGAAATTAAAACTTGACTAGCAGTGTATTTTTTCTGTAGGAAATTGCTATTGTTGCCCTATTGCTGACAAGGAAGGAAAGGACAGAGATGTCCTACAGAAATGTTCTCATTACAATGAGGTTTTAACTATCAAGAAGTTTGCATATATATTATCATTACTTATCATTACTACATACTAACTTAAACTTACCTCTATAGAGCCCAAAGAAACCTTCATAACGTAGCACTTTCTTGAAGCAATCAAAGCTGTTTTTATACATAAGTTCTCCCACGAAAGAGCCTGTAGAGCGCTGGTTTTGCATTCGAGTTTTTACCAAATCAATTGGGTAGACTGCAGTGGCTCCAACAGCTGCAAAATAAAAATCAAGCTATAAGAAAACAGGATTTTGCATTTGCAGTGTTTGACTGCCACTGTCATCTTCCACATTTACATCTCAAGTATCAGTTGACACCTTTTTCTCCAAGATATATTCTGGATACTTTAAAGTACCTCCCACAGTTTTAACCAAAAGCACTCCTGGCCCTACCTCGTTATTAATCTGATTCTTTTGAAACTGGTTTGGTGACAAATCAGATAGCAACACCACCTGCAAACTCCAATGGCTTGTAAATTCCAAAACTCTTTTAGACCAGATGACCCCTTCCTCTTCAATCTTATAGTCATCCCATCCCTTAGACACAGCTCCAAGGGAAGACAGAGAAGCCTTCCACACTTAAATGAAAGGCAGAAGGGGAAAAAGGGCAGAAGAAGAAAAAAACCCAAACAGAGAAGACGAATACTCTTTTGCTCAGCCATGACTAACCTCCAGCAACTGAACCAAGGGCAAACCTGTACGCTGATTCTGCAATCTGGATGAGTATAGGTCGAGACACATCGCCTGGAGCTTTCTGTCAAGGCAGGATTTAAAACAAAAGGAAAGAAAAATAATCAGAATATCGTATTTGAAAAGAATGTCTCACAATCAGACAAATATAAGTATACAGATACCTGGAAAAAAATCCCACAGTACACTGGAGATCTTGTTTTCCATTATTATTGCTTTTCCACTGATTTCTAAGTGCCATATAATGTAGCCTCTTCAGAGTGGAATAGCAAAGAAAAGAAAGACTGATACTACAACAAAATTATACAACTCCAAAATCAATGGTCTAAATGTGCATATGAGGACACACATATTGCATCTTAAGTCACTCATTGTCTACAGCTAAAAGCAAGTCCAGTTTGGAATTTCTTTCTACTGTTGCCAAAACCAGGTATACATATTACTTCTCAGGCCATCAAAACAAGTATACAATCATTGTTCATACATATTAGCTAAAGGAAAATAACGTTTCATAAAGGACCCCACAATTTCATTTTGCTCACCGTCTGTGACTGCTAGATTCAACCCAATAAAAAATAAATTTCAGAAGAGCTCCAGATGTCAAATTGCTATCTAATGAAAGAATTGGAAAAATAGAAGTTCTGCACGGGCGTTAAGTCTTCCATACTTACTATCGCTTTTTGTAATTTTTTTTAAGGATACTAAAAATAAAACAACAAAATAAAAACATGGATGTATTTTTTCCTGACAATGGGTTTAGGTTTTAGCTAATATTCCAAGGTAGGTAGAGCTGGCCTGAAAATAAATTGAAGGTATCAGTGTAGCTGAAAATCTTTTCAGTCTCAGCATCAAGCAGTTGACGTTAAAAAGGAACTGGATGGAAAAATAAAAAGGTAGGACACATATGCAGAAGAAATGGTAAGATTTAAACAGGTTCATATGTCCTAGCCTCATAAAATGGCATAAATCATACTAACAAAGACACTGGCCCCAAAGCTAAAATTGAAGAAGCTGCTACTTTCAGCACCACATCTTTGGCTACATTTTACTGCCACCTATTGTAACTGATGTTACTTGATATTCAGTCCAATGCAAATGCTTTTAACTCCTTTAAGGAGTCTTCTAGGAATAGATGAGCTTTTGGGAGCCAACTCATTTGAATTCAACCCAAGATAGTCAACATTTAGTCACTGCTCAAACAAACAGAAAACCGCCACCCTAGATACTGTCTTGGAGCAGTGGTGGGGGCGTTCACATGTAGGGGAGGGAGGAGAAGAAGAGAAGCAAAAGAGACACATGGGTACACAGACACACAGGCCTGGCTTACGGCCTGGTAGTCCTAAAAATGTAGCCTGCATCAACTCATTGTGGTCAAACTGGCGTCTCTGCACAGACCCAGAGCAGGAAAAAAAAAAACCCAACCAAAAACCCCTTGGTCTCACAAGACACAAAGTTAAGACTGCCTTAAAATAGACACAGAAAGAAACAGAAACAGAGAGCTAGTTTTAAGTCTATCTGTATAGAAACTTGGGTCAATGAAAACATAAGATATGCTAGAATAACATGAAAACTAAAAGATCAACAGCTTTGACATTTAAAAACCACTCCTCTTTCTTTTTGCCTCAAACACAACCAAACTTCATTCGCTGTTGTGCCATCGAAGTCAATATCCTTTAGTTTTTGGAAATGCAGAGAACATTAATGCTTTTACTGAAACTATGACGGTAGACTATCTATCATCTCTATTTCGAGACTCAGCAGAGCACAAGGCAAAGCAGAGAATATTCTGAAGCCAGGGACATGCATGTGTGTTCAGAACAAGGGCTGCCATTTTAATAGCCTATATGCTGAATTTGCCATCCATACTGGAAGCAGGAAGTCTTCTTTCCTCATTAAAAAGAACAGAGAGTAACAGAACCACAAAACATTAACACCTTAATTAGGTATACACCTAATATTTACTGGATGGCTGGATGACACTCACGTACATTTTATCTTTCCGAAGTAAATTACATTTAACCTGTCAAAATGCAGGCCAAGAGAAAGGGGCAAAGACAAGAGAGGGAGAAGACATGACAAGTTTTTAAATTGATGTTTTAAATTAACAAAATTCTAACAAGTTATTCCTCGCAGATTATTACAGAACACATGAGAGAAGCAACTTGGCTGACAACACAGGAGAAGTTTGGCTATCAATTTACCTGGCACTGGAAACAGGTAATAGCATCATACTGGCTTCTGTTCTTACCTGCCTCTGAGCCTCAGCCAGGTTGTAGGGCAGTGTCCCTTCCTCCAGAGGAGCAATTCTTTCAATATCAGCTAACGTCATGCGCCTGAAGAAATTAATTCGGCTTAGTGTTTGCTTAGAGATGGGCTTTCAGATCACAAGAAGTTACCTGCATGCGGCTACTACACTACACTTCCCTGTTCCCCAACACCACCTCCCACTCCTTCCAAGGAGAGGAGAGGAGAGGAAAGGAGAGGACAGATAATTCTCCACTTACCCCCGTGGCTCATATAGATCTGCTAACTGAAACAAGATGTCAACTTCCATGGGTGTAACCTGACCAAATTTCTGAGCTGCCAGAACAAACTCCTCTGCAACAGAATAAGAATATAGAAAAAAAAAACAAAAACAAAAAAACAACCAAACAACAAATCAAACCAGAACAAATAATCCAGAGCACCCCAGAGTTGTTTTATATTTTAGTGTTAAGTAGAAGATGCTGGTGGGGGAGGGAGAAGGGAATAAAAGTGACCCACCACAAAAGTGCTCCTGCCACTACATAAATGTATGTTTTAAATGGTCTACACTTCATGCAAATAAGTACAACACTCTGGTCTGAAAGCTTAGCACTATCAGCAGGATTTAGGATATTTGACATACGGAATCAATCAGTTGCAGGTCAGAGGGAAAAAAAATTTAAAAAAAGCAAACAGAAAAACCAAACCAGGAGTCAAGAGATGTGGAACTTTTCAGGCATAGTCCCAGTAGGCCACATTAATGAAACTTTGGCATTGCACGGGGTATTATCTATAAAAGTGGTTAGATATAGCAGATAACATCTTGTTCCAAGCTTGTAGATCAGCTTACTGTGCCGCCAATACAAGTTTATGGAATTCTTCAACTACCCTTGAAGGTCACTTTAATAGGCTGCCAATTTGGCAGGAGTCCTAGGAAGTTTTTTAAACTTTTAAATATCTTTACATGCTTTCTTCACCCTGCCCCCACTGCCAGTTTACTAGGACCTTTTTCTGATTGAAACAAAATGAAAAACCTGGAGGGCGGACTCCAAAAGCAGTGTACAAAACTGAGTGGTGCACCAAGGAATGCTAACGAGGCTGGCTTTCTCCCCCTCCCATAGATTTAAAAGTATACAGATGAGGTCGTTCCCTCCACCCACCCCAACCAAATGCTCAAGGATACTTCCAGACTGCAATCATTTTTACCAACCCTTAGTGACTTCCACATCTTTTCTATTTCCAGCCAGAGTACTGTAGATCTTTCTAATGAGCTCCATGTTGTTAAGGAGAGAATTAAATCCATTAAAATAGGAAAAGCTGACCTGATGGGAAGTGGTACCTCCAGCAGCCTAGAGTAGAGACAGTAAAAGAAGAAAAGAGAAAGGAGACTGTTACAGACTAAGAAAAATCTGGAAATAAAGGTTTTCAAACAATGTTATTTTGCAAGAGCAACAGTAGCACTTGCTCTTTAAAAGGCTTGCTTTAAAAAAAAAACAAAAAACAACACCCTGCAAAATAAAGAAAACTATGGAAGATTCTTATGTTACTGAAACTAATCATAACCAGAATGTAAAACTCTCCCCACCCTACAAACCTAAACAAATACATATGCAGGATTATAACAACATAACCAGTAGTAATTTACAAAGTTCAAGTTTCAGTACTGCTTCAGTTGGAAATGTTTCATAAGCTGGCTTATTTCTAGTAATGAGGAAATCTACTTCTACATGTAAAGTATATTACTATACAGAAAATTTTAACAAAATCAAAACGCATTCTGGAAAAGGTCAACTGAAATATGAAATTCACAGGCACTTCAAGTCATGGAAAACCAGCAGTAAGCTCTCAGGCTTCTATCAGGCAGTCAAACAAAATGGGAACAATGAGGTTCAAACAGTTATTCATACTCAAATGTGAACTGAGCCTGAAGTTTTATTTTAAAGCGGTGCTGGGGCTGCACATAGAAAAACTATTGGACCAATTCCCTATTTAAAGTATATGATTCTTGATGAAGCAAATTTCTGAAAACAATACATAAGCTTACCAAAATTTAATTGACCTTGAAGGAGAATCAAAAATCTTATGTTTTGTGAGAGTATATGACCCAAGAAAGCTGACAAGACTGGGGAGAAAATCAACAAAGAAAGTATCAGATCTCGTTGTCAGTCCCCAAGTCTTGTGGCTATGCTTTTTGCTCTATGCTTCTTCCAATATTCTGTCCAGGGTATGCAGTTCTCATCACTTCACACATCTCCCTGGAATCCTCCCTTGCAAATCAAAGCACAACAGATTTCTTTAAACCTGGATACGGCCAGACTTTGGATTACTTGGAAAGTGCTGCTACAAGTTCCCAAGATTAGAAACTGTGGTGAAAACCAAATGTACCTTTGTTTTTTCTTCAGTGAAACTGCAGAATTGTAATATTTAATTTGGTTTAGGTACTTCAAGCTGAAAAAAAGCATACACTCAAGTGTAACAACTATCAGTTAATATATAGTGAATGTCCTTGGCTGACGTTCCAGTTCATACACTGTCCCATGTTCTTGGAGATGACACTTGGGAGCTTTGAATTGACATTACAAAGCAAGTCCTTTGAGGATGACTTCCTAAATGGGATGTAGAGGCATTCTAACATATTTGACACAGTCTACTGTGATGGAGTGACTGGAAATAGTCAGGCAAACTCTACATTTGTAGGCCATTACCTGCTTAGTCCACCTACCTGCTTAGTCTTTTATATCATATGATGAGGAACATTGAGGATACGTATTCTGCAATGAGGGTTAACTTTTATATGTGTAGATAATAACCACTAAACATAAAAACATGCATCCGTAAGCTGGACTACATGCCACGTATCATGGTCAAGGTACATAAAAAAGGAATCCCACATTTGTATCTCAGGTCTTTGCCAGTTAGGATACCAGAACTACTCACAGCTACTAGACATTCTTCTACAAATGGTGTCAGCATGTGTGGCCGGATAGTGACCATAATGTCCCTGAAGTCCATAGCAGTGACTCTTCCAGCCTGAGCATTGTCTCGCTGCACAAAAGCTTGTTTTGCATGTTCTAACTGTATCTCCTGAAAACATATGGGGGAAAAAACCCAAAAGTTAAGTTCAAAATCATCACCTTAATAGATTTTATATAACTTAATTCTACAAGATACCTCACACTTAACAAAACACAATTATACGTAATCTAAGTTTAACTGGATATTGTATGTGTAACTTTCAGCCTTTTCTACCAGTGGCATAAATGGTCTCCATCATTGAGCCCAGTATCTACGACAACCATCATGATTTCTTTGCTGTCTGGACATTAGGTCACACAATTCATTTAATTGAAAAATGAGGACATGTATCAACACACCAGTGCAGGTAATCTCCCACTCATGAACACTAAAGTGTCCCATGATGTGCATTAGCCATTTTGTTACGTGTGTCACAGCAGGTCAAAATACTTTCTGTAAAAGTATTCACGACTTCTTGAACAAGGACAATACAAGGATCAGAGATTTCCATGTAGACACCCACTAATCTTGAAAGCATCCCCTCAAAAAGCATCCTCATTTAAAACAAAGTTATTTATCTGCAAAAGACACCAGCAGTTTAACATAGAATTTCTTGTATCATGACTGATGAAAGCTAGTTCTCAATATTTCAGCACTAGTAACAGGCAGAGATCAATCACAAGTGTTATCTGATGCAACCACCTGATAATCTCATTTTGTGATTCAAATGTACCCCTGAGAGGACAAAAAAGGCATTTGATTTCCCAAAACTATCTTTTCCTACTGTGACCCACACCCTTTTTTCACAAATTACTGTTAGACTACTCTCTTATTTTTTAATTTTTCATTTAAAAGGAAAAATCCTGCACGGATAGTAACTTGGTAATACATATGAATTTTTTGTTCAGTTCTACAGGTTTGCCAAAACCAGAAATATCTTTTGGTGATGCAGTTAAGACTTCCCAATCTGTATTTCTTTGCTGAATGGAGGAAAACAAATCGTTGCCATGTCCTCCCTTTAAATTTTCATAAAAGGCTTTTAAAAACTTCTTCACTGGAAATACAGTGCTTAGTCCGAATACATATTCAAACTCAGTTATTCAGAAAATGGAATCAGAGCAAAAGTATGTCAGCAATACTAAGCAAGTCTTGCAGTGGACCATGATGCTATCCTATTATTTCTATTACATTTGCAAACATATGCTTTAAAAGTCATATTAAGCCAAGAATCACCAGCACACTGTATTCATGGTGATTATGATCTCCTGTAAGTTGGTATTTATCTCACAGCAGCATCCAAGGGAACAGAGAGTGAAGGGCGAAAGGCAAATTCAGCCAGTGTGGGATCAGACCTGCTGGCAGCACAGCCGCCATCCCTCCTTCTGCTCATTCAGCTCACGCCGACCACCGATGCACGCTGCCACTCAAACCATGCTTGTCTTTTCATTTCAGCCTCCTGACCTCTACAATTTTAGCCCTAATTTCTAATTAAACCATTGTACCCTGACCCAAAAGGTATGATGAAAAGTTCCCAATATATTAGGCAGAAGGAGGAAAGGGGCAGGGGGGTAAAGGACTGATCGATCCATGTTTCAACACTGCATTTCACTCACAGAATTATTCAGAAATTTCTGCTTTTGATGAGAAATGCTTGTGGGGGTTATAATTTGAAGTATTACAATTTCAGTTCTGTCACGTTTCCCTTACATTACAGCCCCTTATGTGGAGGTGTTACCATTCAGCAATAATATTCACTCTGGCTGGATGCAGCCATGTAAGTCCTTGCTTCACCCCAATTGTGACTATAATTTCAACAGAAATTTGAAAGCAAGCAATTTTGGGAGGCTTATGGTGGGAGGTGCACAAAAACAAAAAAAACTTTGTCAGCTTGAGGCAGGCAGCTACTCAGGAGGCAGAGAGCTCTGAAGAGGAGTTAGGTATAATAAGTCTTGTATGCCTAAATACTCACCACCTGGCAGGTGGAAACATATGAACAAACAAACAAAATATTTGTCATTAAGTGGCAGTATCACCAAAGAAAAAAAAATCATTTAGCAGAAGGATTAAATGAGAATGTAATGTTGCTGAATGTGAATGTTGCTGTTTTCTTCTCTCATTTGATTTGTTTTAACCACTGAAGCTGCTGGCAGTGTTGTGCTGGCAGAATCCGGCACTAAAATGCAGTAAAAAACCTGATCACCACCTGCAGAAGTCCAATGTGTCACCATCTGTGAACACCCATCAGCAAGTTTGGAGGTACGCACACCATCGGTGGGACCCTGGCTGACAGCGATGTCTCAGCCACAGAAAAAAGCAGGGTTCATGTTCCAAAAAGATTAAGTGCATGTTTCTTGTCATCACCCAGCTAACTGCAAAAAGTCTGTTAGTACTACAGTTGAGTTCAAGCCAAAACACCCCATCCTCTCTTGCTCACGTGACTCGTTCAATCCTTTTGGTACGTGTGGAAACCACTACAGAGAATTTATCCCACTTGATTAAACACGGTCAAGGACTCGGTGCTGTCATTTGCCTATGTTCTTGTGAGCTAGGAAAGAGCTGCTTAGCTGTTGATAAGACAGCAAGACAAAGCTGAATAGGATGATGTCAGTCTTTGGGAGTTCCCCATTTGCACCTCCTCCTTAGTTCAGAAATGAAATGGTTTAAGTATACTGCAAATAGATAGAGAAGATTCGTCCCACCTTCTCAGAAAGGTAGGGTCTTTTCAGGCTATGGTTATTTTGAGCTGTGCTACACATTTTCCAGTTGCACCAAGCAGAAAAAGGCACAGAGACCTTCAGCCATGTGACGTTCTCAAAAACCTGACCACGGCAGCAACACAGCATGTAAGAACATGCAGACCATTACATGGTAACACAGTCTCAAAACTAAATTTTACCTATAAAACCTGTCACAAAAAAACCCAGACAGATGTGACTTCTCTAATCACTGTACCCTGCATAACAACATAATAAACTCAAAGTGTTTAACTCAAAAGAAAGGCTATCTATTCCCTCAGTCTCCAAGCCTTAAAGTTGAGACATCTCACAGCGTGACTATGTTTCAAAATGAGGCTCAGTAGCTACTAACAGTTTATCAGGGAAATCTTTATGAGATGTTTGTAACATCATCTATGCTGTGTATACACAGCTAGTATTAAAAATACCACCTTAAACTGAAAACTAATAAAGCAAAGTCATGGTGTTCAGAGATGCTATCTGATTTGCAGTAATTTTTATTGTTTCACCTATTTCAGTCCAGTATTGTTTACCTAGACAGACTGTTTAAAGAAATACAATCCCCACTGCTTTGCAATACAAATTACACATCCTAAAGTACCTTCTCTGACTAGACTTTCTGTAAACTTGGATATACTTCGAAAACAAGTTTCTCCCTTGATGCTGAAATTCTAGAATTGCCCCAGGTAGTGTAAGACTTTGTGAAAAATTAATTTGCACATCATGGCAGGCACACTGGCACCAGAATTTTCATTAAATTGTTTCCTATCTAGAGATTTTTCTCAGCTTTCACTTACAGCTCATTAAAAGCTTCTTTAGTTTCCACTTAGATAGAAATTTATGTTGGGGTTCCATCCCAATGGGTCTACAAGTCATCAGATACAGCACAATCCTTTCCACTGGAGTAGATCCCGAGGTTCAATTATGAAGAGTACTACTTCATCAACTAATATGCTGGTCACAAGTAAATTCCCAGACAGTGTGGAAATGGATTTACCAGGCCCACACATAAACATGTTAAAATTCATCCTGCAGAATAGGTTGTATGTGCTGAGAAAGGGGCCAATGTTGCTCTTCATGAAGCAAGACTCGCCACTGAAAAGATGATGGAACATGACCATATCCAAACAGATACAGATGTGACAGGTATATAGTGGAGATACATGAGCTGCTTGTAAGCTAGCAAAATGAGAAGCAGGGTAAACCAAGACACCTTGAGCTCTGGGTTTATGCAAATAGATTGCTAACTTTATTCGAGCCAAGCAGTTTGGATGCTATACTTCTGGGTATCTCTGTCACTATAGATAAAAAAGTGTTGGCAGGATATAAATATTCAGACTCCCATCTAAACTCTTCTTATTTAAAGCCAGAAGAGATCCATCTTGCACATGGATAAAATATACTAATGTTATTTTCCACATACCTTCAGCTTTGCCAGAAGTGATGATTAGCCCAAATGCTGTGACAGATAATGAATATGTAACAACTTTGTGTGGCATAATAGGACCCAACGTAAATGAATTTGAATCTAGCTGGATTATTTCATTAAAAGTTGCAAGTTGCATTGTACTTACAAAGCAGTACCTGAAGCAACTTAGAACACCATCTGGTCCATGTTAAGTACAATGTAAAGAGCATTCACACATCAGGAATGCAGAAAGGTAATTTGGTATCCACTGTGGTCTCCTGCTGTCTAAGGTCCAAGGTCTAGACATCCTACCAAGAAGACTGACTCACGCACAGGCAGAATGTCAGTTGTCAGAGCACCAAAGGTTTCAGAGCTTAAAGGAAGACTTCTATGCCAGTGAACATTAACTCTCCAATCTGTGTTAAGAGTCATTACTGTACCCAAACTTCAGTATCTGTAACACAATGCTGCAAGGCAAGAGTCAGCAGGGAAACTTATGTGTTGCAAAGATTTACAGCTCTAGACAGTGGGTAAACAGATGTACCCAATTATGCTGGCTGACTGAGCGTCCTAACAGACTGTACCCGATAGCAGACAATTAATTTATTTGAAAGTTCTTGCTGCCTGCACCAATGCTGAGAGCATCTTTATTAGCAGCCTTAGAACTTTTCCTGAACACAGAATCGTCATCCTTATTTCTCCAGGTTTATGCTCTTCCTCCCTCTTTCTGTCCTGTATGGATCATCACCAAAAGGGCTGTCTGCCTCATGAGGACCACTGACATGTTCCAACACAACCTTTTACTCTGCTACTTTTTCCTCTGTCAACCTTTACACTGCAACTAGCTAATATTCACTTTTGCAGTAGAGCCAGGTTAAAAAAAAAAAATAGGAAGAAAGAAAAAGAGGCAGGGACAAGACACACCAAAACCAAATACAACTTTCCTGAGAATATGATCACATCCAAGAAAAGTAATTTCAGACAAGGAAAAAGGAACACCCCTCCACAGGAGAAAGCTTAGCAGTTAGGACTCATCTCCGAAGTCAGAGAACTCCTGCCTCAGCTCTTGCTTTTCCTAATTCAAAGAACAAACACAGAAGAACACAAAGACACAAAGGAAGAACTCAAATTCTCCAAATACCCAGCCATGAGGTTACAGGCTGGTTTAGCTCTGTGGCTTTAACCTCTCTCACCATCCCCACACTTTTGGTGTTTTTTTTAAATTGGCAAAAAAATGTCCTTTTTTCATTTTGGGGTTTTCTTCAGATCTCTAAACAGATTCATGAGGCAAACGGGTCTAGTACTCTGTTATGACTGTGATTTTAATCCATACATCCTGGGATACATATACAGGGACTATTCTGTAGCTGTAAGGCGGTAACACCAGAATATGTAGCCAGAGGCACTTTCCTAATCAAGTAACATATTTGCTTTTTTATCTAAAAGAGGTTCTAGTACACTATTCTGTCACAAAACTGGTCTATGTCTCAGCTACTGAGGAGTTACAATAGTCAATACAAAACCTAAGGGAATATGTTTTAATCATGTGATACCTGACGTCCTCTTCATACAAAATTAATTAGACTCTGTTCTACAAAGTCAATTTGAAACATTTGTCTCAATAGCATTATCTTAATTATTCCTCATCAAAATGATACCACCTCCTACTGTGAACTAACATACTTGTGTAAACAAGAAAAAAAGAAACCTTGTAGTCTTGAAGCAGGTTCCCATTTTAAAACTCTCTAGTGTAAATACTAATACAGGCATTAAGTATTCAGAAGGAATACAAATAAGAAACTCACATGTTTCACCACTTCAAGGATCATTTTTCCTACTGAAGACTATTTTTAACAGTACAGTTGAAATACAGATAGGTCTTTTTTTATTTGCACAATATTTTACTTTCTGTAAGAAAGTACCCCAAAGTATGAATAGCCATATTCCTTGCAAAAGAAAGATGGTATTTTATTCTCTGTATACCACAAGCAAAGCTAAGTAACATTACCCTATCTGAGATACTTTAATTCAAAAAAATCAAAAGTAAAGAAGTGCATGGAAAGGGCTTGCAGCAAAACATCTTTATTGGATACCAGCACTGAATTAAATACATGTTTGGTAAACATGCTGTTTACAGACAGAAGAACTTCTTAATACCAGTCTGGCAACTGGGTCCAAAATGTTCAATACTGTTATTTAACATTCTTTGACTCATGGATTTAAATATACAAGAGATTTTCAGGCTTAGAGGTCTACGTTTTTAATTTCATGTCTTTGTCTACCCAAGCGAAGAGATTACCTTCTGCACACAGCTGCCAAAAACAAAAGACTCCAGCTAGCCTGAATCAGCACTTTTACGATAAGCATTTCCTATTTATCAACACACTATAGAAGTCCACAACTCTGACTGTAAAAGCCTGCGCTTGGTCTACTTTCAACTTTCCTACCAGCATGGTATTGGGCAAGTTTGCAAATGCTTTGATTCCTGCATCATTCTTATTACTCTTGACAAACTGTACTCTATTAGACCCACCAGTAAAAACTGGGTGAATTCCGCATATGTTAGGTGTCTTTTTCTATCCTTTCCAAAATGCAGCTGTACGAACTCTGAATTCCAGTTAAAAGGAATGTGCTGGTGAATCGTGGTCTGGCCAAAAACTTGTTTAGCATCCTCTGGGAAGAAAAGAAAAATGTTCATTTAATAATCAAATCAAATAAAATAAAACAAAACAACAATAGAGGCAAGCATATAAACAAATATGATATTTTCAAACAGGAAAGCAATACTGTTCATATAAATTAGCAACATATTGTAAAGCAAACCTGATTTTTTTGTTTACCAAAATCATCATAAAGTTTTGAACACTGTCACAAATTCTGTCTGAATAATCTTTTTTATTTGTCAAGTTTTACATTCACAACAATTCATTAGAAGGGACTCAACTAGATATTTCAAGTTTCAAAGTCAAACAAGAAAAGATTAAAATTAAAACACAATTTATAAAAAGATGACTAAAGCCAACCAATTTTCAGCATAATCTTTTCAAGCTGCTAACAATGAAAGTTTTGTGCAACTATAATTCAGGCTTTTGTATTATTCCCAGAGTTCTCCAAATTCAAACAAATCAACTACAAAAATACCAGTATTTCAGGATCCACTTTTCTGTAGTTACCTTACAGAAGCATGCAAGACAGAGGTGGGAGGGACACGGCAGGCAGGAACACAAACTTACACCATTTCTAGCACTAAGCAGACTTTAACCCCAGTTCTCTGCTACAAGGAGAGGAGCAGCACAAGTCTGTTTGACCACATCTAAATGCAAGCCTCATAGTTTAGTTCAGTTTAGTAGTCATAACTGGGCAACAGTTTATTACAGGCTTGGCAGACTTTTTGGTAATACACAGCGTTTTTGGTGAAGAAACAACTGTTTGAAACACACCAAGTCTACAATCAGTAGAAAGGACCATACACTGCTGAAACAGGACAGTGCGTATTTTGACTAATAGAAACAGCAATAAGATCTGAGGAAGTACTTGTCTCGCACGACAGTGCCCTCACTTCGATGCGATAGTCTGTCTCGGCCAAAAATACAAGGCAAATATATCTTCTGAAGACAAGCTCAAGGCCAGAGCTTCCCAGCTGCTACACACCTTCCTAATTGCTGTGCGACTCCTCCAGCCACGCCAGGCAAGTGCCAGTTCTTGTCTCCTGTTAGTTCCTGCGAGCACAGAGAGCTGGTTCCCAGAAGACACTCCCTGCCCACAGGCAGGGCCAGGAGCTGTCTCCTGCTCCCTTCATGCTTTGTGGAAGAAAGACTAGGAGCCCAAACCCTCAGCTCCTGTCTGTCTCTGTAAGCAGCAGAGCTGGAAGCCAGTTCCCAAGCGTGGCTGGTGCCTGTGGTCAAGGAAATCAGTACAGCTTTGTGCTTGCCTTTGTCCGGAATGAGCTGGGAGCCACCTCGCTGGAGCCAGACTCTGGCTACCAGGCAGGCCTGGGAGATGCCTTCCAGCTCACCCCAGCACCACAAGCTCCTTGGGGCCGTGAGGTCCTGTCTCCTGCATAAGCTGAATTCTGGCTTCTGGTTCAGCCCATGCCAGCCAGGCACAGCGGCTCTGCTGACCTGGGAAAACCCAGCCAGGGCGGAATTCCCACTTTCAGGCAAGGAGGCAGGAAAAAGTGACGGTGGGATGGCACAGCCAAGAGCCAGGATGATGTCAGGAAGCGCCCAAGTGAATGAAAGATAAAGACAAAGGAAAAAATGGTCCCAAGCAGGTGAAAAGGGCACGTGCCCTGCTGCACTGACCCAGAAGCACTGCAGTTGGTGTTACCCATAAGGACAGCTTGTTCTACAGTGAGGGGACTTCACAGAGAAACCAGAGATGATACTGCAGACCTCTTCCCATCCCTCGACACAGTCAGTAGTTTCATCTTTAAAAACACAGCACCCACAGATCCCAGAGAATCAGTAGCGAAACAGCAAGTTGGATTTAACTTACAAACAGAAAGACTGACCCTAGTTAACCTCAAATTCATAACATTCAGAACTTCAAGTCCTATTGTACTGTGAGAATTTTCTCCAAGCAACATCAGCAGCCCCAGCACAGCATTGTTCATTCATGTCTTCAAGCTCCATCAAAGCCAGCTTGGATCTTGTCCGCCAGCATTCTTCAGGAGCAAAATTCTGCTCTCAAGGCAACCGGAGGGAAAGCCAACTGGTTCAGGGTGAGGTCCTGTCCCTCTGCCGAAAGTCTTTTATTTAGGATGCTTCCTACTGACACAGCTCAAGGCACCTTGCCACATGTCATTGGAAATCACCTTTATGAAGTTCCTGCTTTTTGCCAGACTTCCTTCAAAGGCGGCAACCAGCATGAAGACGACAACCTGTCCTGCCCACAAACAAGAGGAAATGAAGGCTGTCTCTTCCTGTTAGCGAGCACTCTTGCTTTTCCAGAGGAATGATGCTATTCCCAGAACAGCTCCGGTACCTCTCTCTCGCACAGAAATCGGATGCTCGTCAGTTTCCTCCTTCCCTCTCATCCAACCTCCAGAACTTCCCCAGAGCAAGACACTGATACTGTTTGGATGAAATTAGGAACAAGTCACCATTACCAAAAACTATGTTTGTTTGGACTCCAGATTTGTCTTTGTCAGAGAAAAAAGGTGCTTTATTACTTGATGTGAGGTAAAAGATATGAAAGTCTTAGCTAGTATAAAGCAGTCTCAAATTCCTTCTGATTGGGCCAGGCTCCCCACAATCTTTACTTTAACTGTTAAAATATGAAAGTTACAGAATGCCCTCTGGGTATGCCGCTGTAATTTTATTTTAATTCATTATTATACATTAGCTATGTTGAAGGAACAATGCATCTTGCTCCCCAACTCTGTGCCTTGTAAACCTTCCTTAGCTGGGGCCCAAAATAAAAATTGGAGCTCAAGAGAACATCAGGAAGTGAAAAAGCTCAAACATCAAGAAGTGAAAAAAGGGTAGTTTCAGACTAAACACAATGTTTAATTATGGGCATTATAAATGGCAAAGGAAGCCACAGCAATGGCACTTAAAACATCATCAAGCCAGCTAGGAACACAGCAAGGTCTACATCCAGGGCATCTGTATTTGCCTTGTCTATTTTAGAGATCAAAGGCTACACGTCTGCTTCAGAGGTTCACATAAGTACAAATATTCCTCCAAACAGTCCAAGCAGGAGACGTACGCTTAATATTTCCTACGACTTGGAAAACACAGACTACCACATTAGTGTTGGTATTTAGAACAATAGTAAGAGAACTCCCTTACACTACTTGATCTTTTCAAAATCATACTGTATATTGATGTCAATATGACTTGGCAACTAATACCAGATGCTTTTCTGACAGACTGCATGTCGGACTGTAGTGCTGGCAGCTGACTGGAAGATCGCCTACTGTGCTTCTACTGATTCTTTGACAGCACAAGATGTGGTATCCTGCTTGCCACTACCTTTTTACACATACCCTGTACTTCCTTTTTGCAACTAGTTCTGGTTCACAAACTCTTTTATATACTCAGGGGACAGTGTTTTCCCTCTTTTCTTGCTAGGTGTCATCATCCATTCATCTACCACAATGTCACTGATGCAAGTCTCATCTTAGTAGTCAGACTGCCTGATTCAGACACTAAAGACCATTCATACTCCATTACAAATCTTAGGTGTTTTAACCTGTGATTTACTGATCAAAAGGTATCCGATTTATAGAACTCACTCAAAGTTATTGATCAGTTCTAACAGTATCATCTCCTAATCATGTAAGTCTAGTATTAAAATAAAAAATGGATAATTTTTAAATGTACTTTTGCCTTAAACCTGCAGCTGAAGTTCCACAGCTACCCACAAGTCGCTGAACTAAACAAAGTAAAACACAGAAGCAGCAATGTTCTTCAGTAGCCAAGAGTTACTTTGTGTGTATAGACCTTTTTTCAAAGGAACCTCACAGAGTTACAGAAGGACTCGTGACAGAAAGGGCATCTGGATATCAACTGGTCCACTCTCCTGCCAAAGAATGTCCAACCACGTCAGGCTGCTCAGGGCATGGACAGCTGAGATTTGAGCATCTCCAACGATGGACATTCAACAACCTCTCTGGGCAACTGTGGTTTGATGTGATATTTTATCAATAGCTTTTAAATCCATAACAAAACAGTTCAATTGTTTTAGTTTCAGTTTTAAAAAGGCAAAATATTAATGCTCCTACACCTGGAGCCATAAGAGCACAAGATCTAAAGGTAGCAAAACATAAATTTCTGTGTTTGCTCTGTTCAAACCACAGCTGTTGGAAAGCAAAACGAACAACAGGTTGAAGAAATTTTTTAAATACTCATTTTTAGAAATCCATGCTGTCATTTTGTCCATATTTAAAAAAATTAACTTTGAAACTCAATTTTAAAATAAATTGCAAAGTTCTAAAACAAATAGTTCTTTGTCCCTGCGCTGCCTCTAATTAAAAAATTGATACCTTGTCATTGGTTTCTGATCACTGTACAAAAAAGTTGTTCTTTTTCCTCCAGGTGAGTTGCCTACTGGTCTCCAGTGGGGGTTTTTGGTCCTTTGAGTCCTGGGGTCTTTCTTCTCTCCAACGTACTGATGTCTATGTGCAAATGCTTACTGTATAAAGAAGTATACTGCATTCACATTTCCATACTGTGACTAAGAATTATAATAGAAATAAAGCAAGCTTTGGAATAACTACAGGCACTCTTGACACAACACAGACCACTAATATTCCCCATGAGAATATTATCTATTTGGAAATGCGAAATTTTAAAAGGAAAAAACCTGAAAGTCATTATCACACCACATTTTATATTTAAGAAAGGTCACTTGACAGAATAAGCTACTAAAATCTTTACAGGGTACAGTCCATAAATACCTGATGTATTAAATCTGACTTCTTTTGAACTATTTATTTCCACAAGTACATAAATTTTTCAAGCAGCATCACTGTTAAGTCCAATATAGTTAATACTATCTCATTGTATAGCTAGAAAAAATCTCACGATCATCTACAACAATGTCACTGCCCTTACAAAACAGTTGCAACATTCTGTAGAAAAGCTGTCCTCATGGTCTCTATTTTATGTAAATTATAGGTTCTACACATTTTATATATGTTATACCTTTACACAATTAAGCTATTTGTGGTATAGAAAACCTGTACCAAAACCCTGGACTTTGAGAAAAGAAGATATTATCCTGATGATACTGGCAATGGCAACTACGAATAACACAGGCTACCTTCCGCAAAGAGGAAAACAAAAGACAAATTTGAAAGGACATGAATTATTCTAAGTTAACAAGAGTTCCCCATGCACCGATAACCTTTTCAAACCCTTCTAGCAGTAACTGCTTCTATATCCATCACACTTAAGGCCCTGAAGAGGAACATAAAAGCATCATAGCTACAACTTGGATTAATGAAGCAAAATTTATGCAAAAAGTGTGGAATAGATATTTTATATAAAGAGATAAGGTTTTTGAAACCTGAATGTGTAAATCCCTGTCACTCTGCTTAGACAAAAGGTGATACCTTTATAAAATCATGTCTTGTTAATGGTTAAGAACTTCTGTTCATGTGTTTGGCAACAGTTTTCCTTTAAATAGCTGTAATAAAAAGTGTATTTTTTCCCCAGTCATTTAAAATAAATCTTACACGAAAGAAAAGGCAAAGACGGAAGTCCAGTTGGTCAAATTAAACTACTGATGATAACAGCTGTTTCACCATCGTGACTAGAAAATCCCAGCACTCTGCCAACTGCCAAGCAAGACCTGACCTAAAGCTCAGCAAAGATGAGAACAGAATGATTTCCACAGGCTTTGGTCTTCACTGACCATTCCAAACAACTCCACATTTTCCACAAGTTTCATGTCCCTGTGTGCACCACCAGGTTCTACAACCTCTTCTCCATGACCCATCCATCAGCACAAGAGATCAGGGTCCAAAGAGCTGCAGGAGAAAGAGCTAGGAGAAGCCTCATCTCAGGTCCTTGATCCTCCTTTCCTGAGCCATGCCATAAGGACACCTGCATCTCAGTGGCCCCAGCCCCCTGACGTGACTTCCCAGCCCTACCCTGGACCTGCCTCATCCCTGTGGACTTCTCTAGCTGACCCTGGTCACTGTCACCAGACCTGCTCTTCTGCCCTTGCTCAGGTAGTGTGGGGCTGTGCCCCTCATCAGTGAGATCTGTGCCCATGCCCTGCTTGCTCGACTGCCAGCTCACCTGCCTGGCAGAGCAGCTAGCCATTGCTGTTCCTGGCCACCGAAAAAGTACAATAAACTTGTGCAAAACCACATGTGTACAGATAGAAATATATACATGCCAAACACTCAAGTAATATTTTGTATCATCTTGTTTTACTGGAATTGTTAGGGTTTATCCAAGGTTTGAGTTGACTGGGGCTTTTTGTTCAGGTTTTTTGTTTTATTTTGTTGGGGTTTTATTTACTGATGTGAACTTCAAATATACAGCAAGTTAGGGGTCATTCCTATCCTTCTACAGTCTGGCACTAAGTGTTCTATAATGATTACTTTTTGTTTTGGAAAACAAATGTCGACATCACATCTGCTCAGCTAAGTTGTGGAATGATGGGTAGTCCAAGAACTTGACTGGGTTGTCTGTTTATCCCCATTCACCCAGAAGAGGTACAATGCTCTGGAAGTACAAGCGCTAGTACCACCTTCATGTCCCTGCTACTCTGTCAAGGAAATGGGTTGAAATAGTTTTATAGCAGCCATGCTGTAAATGAAATAAGACATTGGAATAGCTTGATTACTAAGGATTGCAAAGGAAAGGTACTCATCCCTCCAACTCCCCTCGACAAAGCAGTAAGGTCTGTCACAGCCACCTTTTCCACAGGTTAGAAGCCCTGAAATAATACACTGATGCTGTATTTTCACTGCTTCTTAATTCTGTGCAAAACATGGACCACAACCTATTCTGCAATTCTGAATAATAAAAAAAAAAATATACTAGCTCCTTTCCTTCTTAAAATATTACAAGGAAAGTATCTGGCAGAACACTCAAACTGAAGCTGGCAGAGTAGAAGCAGAGCACATAATTTGAAGATAATGGGATTGTACCACACGACTTGAGGAGGGTGGGGGCACTGGTACGAAAAAAGACAGCAGCTCAGGTCAGTGCAATTTATCTGCACTCTATCATGCAGCGTCGTTATTGTTTTAAAACAGATTCATTCACAAGAGTGCAAAACCCTCCATTAGTGCACCTGATCCATTTAGACTAAGAGCAGTTTCACCTGCACCTGAAAAATGTGGCTGCACATATACACCTAGAAAAATTCAGTTCATTTTATAATTTTGTGTGTGTACATGCATGTGTAAGTGGTAGGTTATTTTTTGATAGGACTAGTTACTCCAAATTAAAAAAAAAAAAAATCCCCAAAGATGAAATTAAGCTAAAATAATAAAAATGGTAATTTTAACCAATTTAACTATGTTGAGCTAGTCCAGCTGTGGACTAGTGCTGAATTGTAACAGACAAGCAGGAGTTTCCACTGCTTAACAGGAGGCAGCATTGCTTGTGTGTAACCAAAGCTGTCGTACCAAATTCAATGCCCCCGTTTCCATGTGGGTAAGTGAAATCATCATCTGGACTCATTTCTGTTATTCCCATCACGAGATGTTAAAAACACTGGACTTTCAGAATCCAGACTGACTCAACACCTTTTTCTATACTGGCAGAGGCTGACTTCACTGTAGCTGTCCAGGAAATACAAATTTACTTCAGAACTCATATGATTGTTTCCTACAGCAGTTTAATACACAACCAAAGTGATAAAAGCAAACTCCTGGCTTAAACAAATTATCCTAAACTTTACACTTTACTCTCCAGTACAGACTTGAGAGCTCTATTTCTTTAACAGCTATTTTGCTTAGATAGATGGTATAAAAAAAAAAAAAATCACTTTCTTGCAAAGCATTAACATACATTTTCCCCCACTTAAATACTTGAATTTCAAATGCAGCATAAAATGTACTCCCACAACAGTACTGTATTAGTATAAAACTATTTTAGTTCAATTAAAATGTCTAACTATCTACCCCCAAACCTACCTAAACTGTAATTTTCACT
Organism: Falco punctatus; assembly: GCF_963210335.1. Taxonomy (NCBI): domain Eukaryota; kingdom Metazoa; phylum Chordata; class Aves; order Falconiformes; family Falconidae; genus Falco; species Falco punctatus. The sequence continues at coordinate 77,994,557 of NC_137583.1, forward strand.
TTGAGCACTTCCAATATGTTCTCAGTTTTGTTTTCTTTTATCAGCTTATCAAATCAGGTCCTGCATTCCAAATGTTGGAAAAAAATAGTCATTAACTGCTAGGTAACAGCAGATTTTCCAATTTAGAAAACTAAATTACACACACTGCAAAAGTACGTGTATTTTGCTCTCTGAAATTTCGTATTAAAATTTGTAATAACAAAATACTTTCTTCTAATCTGTAATTCCAGGACAATTTGAAAAGGGGATAGGGGAAAAATTAAAATAAAAATCAAGATTAAAGTGGTATACTGCTGCTGCCGTAGTTTAAATATATTCTGGTGAGGAAGCTTCTGGTTCCTCCCCAAATGCTGCCTAGTAATCATGTTGGTATTTTGGGGTTTTTTTTTCCCAACAGGATATACAGCTATATGAAAGATGGCTAACCCTCAGCTTACTGTTAACCAAAGAGTGACCTCATACAGTGGAAACATACTCTCAAGTTGGCTTTTCCCCGCCTTTTCCATACTTTTTTTTTTCTTTTTTAAGTAGCATAAAGTAGCAGCAGAAAGCATAGTATTTTAGCCATCTAAGCATGCAGTATTCTTGAATTATCCCATCAACTGGAAGTGCTCTCTGTTTCCTCTGTATTTTAAAACTGGAGCCATTATAGTCAATTGTGCAAATCTACAGTTAGTCTTTCATAAAAACTGGATTTTTGACCCACTGAACTGGAACAGATTCTAAGCAGTTCTTCTGATCTCTGACAAGATACCATACAACACATACATGCCAATCTGGTATTGGTGTGTATCTACAGTCAGTCATTCAGAAAACACTGCTCCTAAGTCACTAAGAATGTTCCAAAAATCAAGGTCGTTCTTTTTGCAGTACAAACGGATTATTTAAAGAAGTGCAATAAATCTCCACATATATGAAAAAATGGCTGCCTTCACAACGGTTTTTCACCTCCAGGTAACATCTGGAGCATGTCAATGGAAAGCAAAAGCATACGGTGTTTCTTGGGCTGCCCTCATAAAATGAACTGGTTAACTCGGCACATCTCCAGGCAGAAAATGTACTGTACTGTGTAAGGCCCAACGGAGTGCCAGCACCCTCAGAGACAGTCACAGCAGGGCAGAGAAGCAGGAGGCTGGAGTCTCTCACTAAAAGTGGCTTCCATTCAGATGTGAACCCCATCCATTTTGTGGTTAGAAGAAGCAACAAAGGCTGTATAGCACCTGTTATACACAGAGGTGAGATTAAGATCAGTATTCCTAACCAAATGTCTTTCAGATGTCATAAGCAGAGTTTAAAGATACCAACAACCAAAAAAATCCCCCCAAAGCCCCCACCAAACCATGAAGTCAGTACGAATCCTAACAAAAAGTTCAGCATGCATCCCCCTTTAGGAGAGAGGCACTAGCTACTGAACAAAATTCATCTGGTTATAACTTCCTTGCCCTATCCAAACTTTTCAACAAGGACAGAGCAGTCTTACAGGTTAATTTTATGTTAATGAAAACATTACCACAGAGAACACGTTTGTGCCTTCATGATTTCTGCCAATCAAAAGATCCACAATAAGCTTCTAGTTTCACCCCTCCACTGAAAATGTTCTTACTTTTTTATCTTCTTACCCTCCCCACGCTCTGGCTTTTGTGCTCTTGTCACTTCTAAGAACTGTGAATTCATTTCCTCGTGACGTAACCATACACTGTCCAGTTCAACCTGGCCCTGACTTTTGGCTGAGATACGTGAGTGCTTCTGTTACCTCTGCTAAGCACTGCAAATATCCCCAAAAAAGCAGGCTCTTTCCAAGAGTACCATCGCTCACAGCGGTTAAGATTTTGGATCCAAGCTCGTCTGCTTCTTCTATCCTCCTTGGATGTAAGGGGAAATAACACGAACTTATACACATACTATTGCATAATTGGCTTACAGAAATGTTTTTCAACATTCTTCCAAGATGCAGTCCCTTAAAAATATTTCTACTTGAGCTGCGGATATCCATAATTTCAGTTTACAGGCATCAGCCTTACACTTCTTTATTACCTTTCTTGGCCTCCTTAGAAGTAAGCAACAAACTACCAAAGACCACAGGTTTGGAAAGCACCAGGTCCCATAAGAGCATAAAACCTAAATTTACCACTTTTGCCCTGAAAAAGAATAATAAAAAACCCAGATCACTGCCACCAAGGTAAACAGCATAACCTGGCTAACTAAAATAAAACACCACTTCTATTTTCTCCATATAAAATAGCCTGGGGTTGATGTCCATGACGTATAGAGAGGCTGGTGGTATGGGGTTTTCTCAGCCTGGAGAAAGGTGAGCTAAAGGAGGACATCATCGCTGTCGGCAACTACCCAACAGGGCAGTGAAGGTAAGATGGAGATGCACAGTGGAAGGACAAAAGGCAATGGATGCAAGCTGGAACATGGGAAATCACAACTTGGCACCAGGGAATTATTTTTCACTGTAACGGTGGTTGAAGACTGGAAGATGCTTGCTCAGAGGCCGCAGTCTCCATCCTCAGAGATACTGACTGGATGTTGCCCCCAGAGCAACCTAATCTTGATGGCCCTGCAAGGGTATGAACCTGCAAGGTGGCTACCACAGTCCCTTCCAGGCTAAACTGTTTGATAATTCTATGATCCTTCCTTGGGTTTTGGTAATAAAGAAGAGAGATGCTCACCTTCAAGCTGATGTTTCTGAGTAGGTAACTTTGATTTTGAAAAAAAAAAAAGACAAAACAGAGCCAACAACAAAGAACAAATCAAAACACCACATTTCATTTCTGGATTATTATAGAAAATTCAACTGTATTTTCTAGACCAAATGAACACATTGCAATAAAAGGATGGAGCTTCTCCTAATATTTCAAACGACAGATTCTCTTTGTGACTAAACAGGCTTTGTTTTACTTATGATGCCTTCATGAAAGCCTGCCTGGTTACATAACATTTTAGTTAAAAGAAAAACCAAAACAAGAAAAACTTGCCAAGTTGACATATGTCTAGAAATTAAATTCTCCAAAAACAGTAACAAGAAGATTTCAAAAATGTTTTGAAGAAAATAAATATTCTAACAAGCCCTCCTTACATCCTCTTTTAATTAAAACTGGCCATTATTTTGGCAAAATCTAGTATAAACAACAAAAAATATCAGACTAAACAAATTTTGCTTTGTAATGTTGCTGTTGGGATCATCATGTCTAGGCAACTGTCATTTATATACCAACAAATGTTTCACTGTATAGGTGTAAGCTAACACATCACTAGCAACAAATGGTTTCTAACCAATTTGAACCAGCAATGGAAATTTCAGAGAAACAGTGAAATTTATCAAGTGATCGATGTTTACAGCCTCAGCCATTTATTTTGGTAGTTTAGATTTAATTTTTTCTTGCTTTACATGATATTCAGTGTACTAGGCTGGGCATCACTAACCTAGGTGTTGTAAGAAAAAAATACAGTTAGAGATCCCATAAGGAGAGTCAAGTCATACCAAGCAATTACAGGGCAAAGCATAAAATAAACAATCCTCTGTATCAAAAGTAAGAGCTAGCCTAGACAGTCTGAACCTAATCCTTTGGTCAGGAAAGCAATTGTGAGACTCCTGTAATAATTCTTTGCATATTGAAAAAGTATCAGAGCATTACAGAGGAAAAACTCTGAAGCTCGTCACAATAGCTGTAGAGCTATTTAAACCTCTGTTAAGAGCTATGTGCTTTTAGAGAGTTTACAAACAAGTATTCAGGCAATTCCAAGTATCTGGTAAGTAAACAGGAGTGCTTACTAAGATGTATCCTTAATTAATGTGTTTATCTAAGAACTGTACTGATATAATTAATAACAGAAGAGGAGACCCACAATAGCTGCTGTCTATATGTAAATAAAAGTTTTGTTTTGAGACAAAAGCAGAGTACATTGCTCAATTCTGCAGCAGTTATACTAAACAAACAACAATTTGGGGTTTGGGCTCCCTATTCCCTTCCCATTTTTGTTGGGGGGGGGGGTGTGTTTTTAATTTTTTAATTTTTTTTTAATGAAAGACTGACTTGCTTTACAGCATACTCATATTATCCAAGCAGCACAGCACAGCACCCATTTTGAACCAGCTTCAGGTTGAATTAGATGAACTTAGAAAAAAAAAAAAACAAAAACAAAACCAGGAAAACACACACTATACCACAGCTACATTGCATTAAGTATGAGAGCAAGAATTTCTGCCTGGTGGGAAATTCTACTTTAAAACAAATCAGAAAGAAAATCTTCAAAGCCAGGTTCAACACCAGTTGACAGCACAGAATCAGGCAATCGCATCCCTTTTTGTGCCTCTCCTTTCTCTGTGAGCAAAACCAACGTGTTCAATGCTTATTTTGCCCTTCACTAGTGCTGTGAGAATGGGTATAAGAAAAGTTCCAGTCACTAGGTATCACCACTGCATTATTCACAGCTCAAAACTGTTAGCTCCCATCATTTCATTTATCCATCCAAAATTAGAGACGGAGGTTAAAATGACTTAGTTTTTAAACAGTGAAATTTTTACCCAACAATCTCGCCTTTTTTTAAACACCATCTAGTAAAGAATTTCAAAGGGCTCTGCTTCTTTAATGAGGCATTAAAATACAGTCATATGACAAAAAAGCAACTCTACTAAGTCTCTTAAACCCCTGGACTTACATTATCAGCTTTTATGTGCCTGTCAACACTCAACAGTAAGAAGCAATGGTTTGCTCTTTGCCTCAAATTTAAAAGCCAGCTAAACTTCCTCTCACATTCCTGCTGAGAGCTTTAACTCCTTGCAAACTGTCAAAGCTTTGACACTTCAGCAGCAGGTAAATCTACGACATGATGCAACAGCCAGGTGTAGTCTCAATCAGCCACTGGTCACTAATTTACCAGTGGCCATTTCATTCACCTCGAAAAGCAATAAACTAGAAATACTTCTCTCTCTCTCACACACACACACGTACCCACGCTGTTTTCCGATCAGCCCTTTTAAACAGATGCTAGCTCTGTTGAAGGACCAGGTACAGTTAACTTCCAACTTGAAAGAAACGAAACATTTAAAATTGTACTGATGTCAACATATGGCTAAAATGCAAAGGCATTTCCAACCCAGAAGCTAAAGTAAGTGCAGCATTTTTCAAGAAAAGTAAATGCAAAGTATTAAATACTGGAACTTCTTTACCCAGAACATTCTCTTAAATATCCACAGCCTGGATGTGGCATTCAGTGTAAAAGTTCACTGATGCAAAGCCCATTATTTGTTTTACAAAGGTGCCAAGCTAAGTGCACCTGTGGAAGAGTAAGACTCAGATGATTTGCTTAGTAGAAAATGTGAAATTCACAGCTGGGAAGCCCTATATTCCATTTGGTGTAAGCTAAAATATTTATACCGTTAACCTCAGTATACAGAAAAACAATGGCTGCACAGATAAGCCATACTGTTTCTTTGCAACAATAAAATGAGATACAGACTTAAAATGGGATCCTTGAGATACTACACCTAACAGCAGTACAGCGAAAAACGGTATTTTCCCTTTTCTTTCTTCTGTTCCTTTCACGCTGTAATTCCACAGTATACAAAACCCCTATTTAAGTCTCCTAACCTTGATAAGGACTTGATCCCACTCTCATTCAAGTAAATGGAAAAAGATCTCATAATTGACCTCTAAGATGCAGGACTGAGGCACCGAGTGTCCAAGTTACAGGATAGCATTGTAATAATTTATTTGTGAAAATATTAAGGGGGTGGGGTGGGGGTGTCAGAATTTGGGGAACAAAAGGGTTTTTTTCTTACGATAGAAAGTAAAAACCAGCTTTGGCTAAAGGTCAACTGTTCCTGCTGAGAATGCACAACACTGAGACAGTTCTCACATCCTCCTCACTCTAGACATTTGCTGGGTTGGTAGCCACAAGGTACTATACAGAAGTTGCAAATGCATTTATGTTTTCAAAGTGGGAGAGGACAGAATTAAAAAAAACCTATCTGAGGTTCTGCCAATGTTGGCATGTCTCCTCTTTCAAATACCTTAAATACAGCCTGGCATAGGAGTTTCTCTCATCACTAGAAGGACTTCAATGGACTTCAAACGCCAAACAAATCCCTTGACTCACTACGTCAAACCCCAAGGGAAGCATGTGCCAGCAGGAAAAATAAGAACAAGAATGCCAAGAGTTAAAAAAGTTAAGTCAGACTGATTCAGCATTCAGATCAAACAACTACAGTTTCTCCTAGATTATTAACGAGTGCTCCAAGCAACCGGAGGCTCTGATGAAGACAAGAACCTGCACATCACAGGCATTCCAGGAACCCTGGTTTGTCTGCACCGGAACAAAACCTCTGCAGAATACGTGTGCACTGCTGATTTAAAAGCATGCCATCTCTCCTTGCCTCTGTTCATACACATGCACAAGACTGTTAGGCACAAGATACTTCCTTCATCGAGGTTATGATCAGCAGAACTTTTTCCTGAAATTCTTTCAAATCTTTTAGCATCCATAGTAATTTTTACAAAAATGTTCTAACAAGCAGTATCGCACAAAAAAAGCACATCTTTCACAAACTCAACAGACAACCAAAACAATGAAAAAACAAAATAGACACAAGAAGAGACAGCAAGTCTTCTCACCAGCCGCAACTTCAAATACAGATTTTTGGAGATAGTAAAAGGAATATAATGATGTGCTTCAAGCAACGATAACAGGATCTTGTCAGTTCAAATGGAAAGGGAAGGACTTTTTTAACAGAGTATAAAACATGTGTGGGGAATACTAGCAAAAAACAAAAGACATGTGAACCATGCATTTTGGAAAGACAAAGTCAATGTCATCCAACTTTCCTTTTACTTAAAAGTGTTTAACAACCAATTAATAAAAATTGAGACATATGGATAATTGTGTCCAAATGTAGATTATCCAGCAATTTTATCCAGCGTAGGTACTGAGGGCAAAAAAATCCCCCATGCTTTTTGAAGTGCAAGCTCCATGTCTCGAGTTACTCAAAACTGCTAATTTCTGAATCCTTCTTCTAGACAGAATGGCCCTTATCATTAAGCAGATGGCAGACAGTCCTGCACATATCAAAAGCTAAACACTCCCCATAATCAAGTTTTAAACTGGCCTGAGCATTTCTCATGTTGTCAGTGTAAACATCACACCTCCAACGCAAAGCTGAATTTTTGGGGGGAGCCAGGTAATAATGGATTTATTACTGTAAAACCTCACAGAAGAAAGTTTTAAGCCTTAAAAGGAAGGCAGCTTGAAATATAGCCAATTTAAACAAAAAATAATTCACGGTAATTTCAAACTGAACATTCACCCAAGTCTTCTGGCAACTTTCTTGCGGTTTCACAATCATTTCCTATAGTCACCTTTCACTGCTGTTCTGAAGACCTGCACAAGCACACTGGGGAAGAGAAAAAGAGAAGTGACCAGTTTCCCTGAGAAAACCACCAAGATGACCATGACCTTGAATTCATATTGTACACGTGTAAATGAGTTATACTCAGCCAGAAAGTTGCTTGGCACTAGTGTAGTTCCACTACCAATCACAATGTTTCCTGCAGTAACAGAAGGTGAAATAGTTTGCCATAAGCAGGGGGGGTTACATTAACAGTGTACATTTAACAACAGTCTTACCAAAAGTAACTTCTCCTTTGCCAGTCTTGTCAAACAGCTGAAAGGCTACTATGAACAATGCGTCTGGAGCACACAGGACTGATTCAAATGCCACAAACTCTTGAAACGATATCAACCTAAGGGATGAAGGAGAAAGCAGGAGCTATGAAACCACTTGCTTGCAGAAAACTGAAACACAATATAACATAGATTATATAAAAGAAATAAGATCACAACCAAAATGTGTATAAAATGTTATCTATAGGGATTAAAATTTATCCTAAAATGCCCTATCACCAGTGCTGTCAGGAGGCCTTTATATTGCAAGATGGAAATTACTTTGTTGAACAAGGAATTATTCCTCTCAGCAAGTCACAACAGAACACAAAACAAGCAAAGCACTCAGTGTGGCTATTCACCTCAGCTTTAATGTCTAACTGAACTGCCCTCTGGGGGAGCCTACCTCCCTCCTCTGGCAAGACAGAGAGCCAATAAAGATATGAGTAACTTCCTTCAAGACTCAGTACTTAAGGCTTCCGGAAAGCAAATCCACTCAAGGCCTGTATGCTGCCACTCACTTCTGAAGGAACCGATCAGAATGTGTTATCTGTTTGCTACCAACTTATTAGTCATCCATCGCAGCCCTCCAGTCCTGCGTGTTGAGTCACAAATTTCAAGCAGTAGTCTGCACGTTCTTCCTCAACCCAAGAGCAGTTTATTCAAATTCATCATTACAGCCAGGTTCCCAATACACCAGCGCAGTAGCAGAGCAAAGATAAAAGCAGAGGTGCCCTTCCTTAAGTTCATTAATAAGCAGAAATATGTAATTAGACAACTTGGCACTGTTTCCAGCTGCAGATTTGATACAGCAAACACCTTGAGCAGTTCTCATTTCTCTCGGTCACACCCAAGAGTTCAAACAGAGATCAAACTCATATTCATAAAGAGGCAAAGGCCAACCATTCTTCTGGTTCACTACTTTAATGTCTAGGCAGTGTAGTTTAAAATCACCTTCAAATGTGTGGCTGCAGGGCCTACTTGCAGTCTGGGAGATTTAAGATTTGCCCTCTCTCCAGGCTGCTTTACGTCAGTGTAGCAAGAGTGTAGCTTTAATGGGTTCACATGGCAGTAGCTGAGAACAAAGATTTATTTCTGAGAAGCACAAAATTCAGCATAACAAATGTCAAGAAACACACACAAAACCATTTTTTTTAATTAGAAACTAACTGTATCCTTAGAACTTTGACTTAAAATGGCACTGCAGCCAATTCAATGAAAACTTCCACTCTCTACACAGCAACAGCAAAGCATAGTGTGTTTAAGTAGGTTGAAAAGGATGTTCATTCCATCAAGGTATGATGACCAATGACTATATATAGCAATTTCCAGTCACCCTGTCTTAAGGGAATGAATTTCAAGTCACAATGAAGTGCACTTGCTGCCCATCAGCAGCCAAACATCCACAGGACAACAGAAGCTGATTTCCATGAAGAACATGAAAACATGAGAAGATAAACTAAAGAGGACATTAAAAAAAAAAGCATGACACAGAGAAGGCCAAAAAGCTGTTCTACTTTACCGCCTCAACATATATGCACTAAATAAAAGTAAAAGAAAGCATAAGTAGAGTCAGAAATAGTCTAACAAATAATTAGCTCTGGGAACTTGCCACCATAGGTTATTATGTAGTGTGAGAAATAAATAAAAAGAAACCTCCTCAGGTATTCTTAATATTAAACTCACAATTGATGATGCCAGTAAACATATAAGCATGCCTTAAGCTTTACTGGCAGAGAAGCCAATGAATTGCTACATATGCACGTTAGCACATGGGGGCCATCGAGTCATTTATTTTAAACTCCTTGGGAGCTCTCAGTACTCCTTACTGTTAGACGCAGAATATAGAGATACTGAGTCTTTAAATGGAAGAAAACATTCCTCTCTCCTAAGCCAAAATATTTTTTTTAAATGCAGCATCTTCTTCAATTTCAAACCAATATATCACAATAAATATGCATAAATGCAAAACCATGTGACTTACAGGTTATAAATGCTCACTATTACGGCTTACATGCCTGACAACTTCCACAGCAGCAAACAGATACAATGCACTGGTTCTTATGTCCCAAAGATTCTAAACTCCACACACAGAAAGAATGAAACAGACAGCAGGCGACAAGACTCTAGAATAGGATTCTTTATAATTAAAGATGTAAAATATCTGCCAACACCATTTTGGTAAAACCACTTTTTTGTCTGAAACAACAACCAGCATATCCCAACACAGCGCTGAGAGCACAGAAAAGAAATACATTACCTATCCCAGCACCACACTAAGAACATATTCTATGTTATTAGGCCTAGATTTCATTAAAACTCCATGTATTAACACTGCTACAGGATTTTATACTGATAGAAGCATTCTTTGCCAGTATTTGCAAGTAATAACCCCCCCTAATAAGTCAGTAAGCGATGCTTAAAATAACCCCATACCCATTTTTAAAAACAATTATTCATAGTACTAGGAAGATTAAAAACGTACAAATTGTGTGGTTCTAGCCAGACTGGTAAAGAAGAGACATTAATATCTGCTGTGCCAGCTGAATTCAAATTAACCCAATTTTTACATGTTAATTAAACCAGCTATTTTCTTCTTATTGTATTTTTGCTCCCTAAGTAGACTAGCCTGCTAGTGATTCCCAACAGATCTATTCTAACAACGACGTATTCATTTACTCCTATTATGACCATACAATACAGTAACTGAGCAGTAATTTTTCACAGTCAATTACACGTGTGATTCTTAATGCTTAAAGATGCTGAAATAATGTGTACCACATAGCCATATGCTCACTTCTCTATACTGCACAAGGGTAGTTGCCTGGGTAACACATTTTCTCTCCAGTTTAGCATCACCCTTTTGGGTTTAGCATAACCCTTCACTGAATATCATTAGGTGTCATTAAACAGCACATACTAACATGGACTTCAATATACTACTTAAAGAGTTATTTCATCTACCTAAACAAGTGTTCATTTATGTTACAAAAGCAGAGAAAAGCCTAGTGATTTTAACAGTGCAAAGAGAAGAACCTGAAATGTTTACAGAATTTTACTACAGTCTACCTGTAGTAATCCTACCCAACCAGTCAAAGTCTTCCTTCACCTTCACATCAGCATTACCAGTGCCAATATTGCACAATTTATTTGGGAAGGCTGAAATTCTTGATATTTTCAAAACATCCACAGACAAGAGCTAGAGTCCAAATACAACAACTGGGTATGGTGCAGCAGAACCACTATTTACTGCTCTCCCCTTTCTTCCATGCTTCTTCTTTTGGTGCTCACACCCACGGTATCTGGGCACAACACAGACATGATGCATTCTGAACCACAGAAAGTGCACATGTAGCCATGCAAAATAAAAAAGCCATTACCCACTGTAATAATACAAACGCAATGATGAAGAGGCTTCCTCAGAAATCAATGCATATGTTTTTACTGTATCAGCAATTTAAACATGGTAACATAATGGGACACAAATTGAACCTACATCTATTATTTTTACGCTGCAACCTAGGTAAACTAAGTATAGTGTAAATTGGTGCATTAGAGGATAAATTTATATCCAATAATAATGGAAAATGCTGGCATTTCCAAGTGTTATTTTTGAATAGTTTGTCCTTTCTAAAAATAAAGCATACAGTATTTCTCAGTAAAGTGTTAGTTACAACAGTCCAAACAGAGATGTGCAGTAAATATTTATTTTGTTAGACAGATGTTTAAAAGTACAACAAAAGACTGAAACACAATATGTTACAGTAGACAGGATGGAAAATGCCTGGCCTGTTGCTGATAGGTCTTGAGAAAGCCACTGTATTTTGGGGGAGTTTCTGATCCAGCTGACGCCAAAAGAAGCATTTTTTTGGAACTAAAATTAGCAATGAGAAGCTTAACGCCAGGAACCAGCTCTTAAGCCCATTTCATACAAAATACAGCCACACAATACAATTCTTTAAAAAAATCTGTGTTCTTACCAGTTGACCACTTTGAAAGCCTTCTCTGGCCATTGGCAAGAAAAGCATTTCCTTTTCTTAAAGGAAAACTTTAAAAGATGCCTCCAGAAGAGGACAGAAGGAAAGCCTACCTCCAAATAACCCTATGCCCTGACTTAACATGGAGGCAAAACTTGCCCCTATAGCAACAGATACTCACTGAAGGACAAAGTCTGCCTTAAGAAGTCCTTGTACCTTGTACCTTTGTCACACCAACAGCAGGTTCGGTAAATACCTTCAAATTCTTAATCTCTGGCAATGCAGGAATTGTGCTAGACCTACACAACAGATCTCATCCACAGCAACCACAGCGAGATTGTACGTAAGAGCTACTGTTCTTTATACTTCACACTTGGGGCTTCTTCAGCTCTGGGGTAAACAACTCTTTGCCCATTTATTTGCTCTGCTCATGAATCAGAAGCTCTTCTGCTGTCTTTTGCCCACATGACTTACTTATTTTAGCATTTCTCACTGATTACACTTGGTACCTATACCTAACTTCTCACCAAAATCAGAAGGAATTAAAAAGCATTTTAAGAAGTGCTAGGAACAACCCTGGTGATTCTGGGCTCAGACCCTTTTAGTGAAGGGTGGTCATGCTCACCAGTTATGAAGAACAGATGCTTCTTCAGAGGAAAACCAGGGATCCAAGACAGTAGATAAATGCTTCTAGAGGTATCCTAGCAGTATTTTCAGAACTGCACTACTTCAAGCTACTAACACTATAACAAAATTAACTTGTCACTGCTCTTGCAAGCTACCTTCTATTTTATACCAGAAATAAAGCTGAATTACTGAACAGACTCTTATGACCTTAAATACGTTTGAGTGTCTAAACACTGACCAGACTATTAAAAAAGATCACTAACAAAAGCAGTTTTGTACTAGGAGCTCTGGACTGCCAAGTTGGAAATAATTCAATACGAGAAGAGCAGCTGGTCCTACTGCCGTCCCTAGGAGATGTCATTCCAGGAACCAAAAGTGATTGATCCTTGCTTCAGATGATCACTTTGTGAATTACTTTATGCCCCATTAGAACAAGGTACAAATGCCTGGCCACATGGCAAAAAGTGCTACAATGCCAGGTTAGAGAGAGATGGATGCTAATCACTTTCTGAACTTTCTCCATTCTTTCACGTATTAGTATAGCAGCTAAACAGGAAGACAGCCTTAATACCAGAAGAGACTCTCCGAAGACACATTAGAAACATGCAGTCCTCTGTCACTGCACAGTCTGGACTGCAGAAACAGTCCTTACCCATGGCAGAAAGCAGCAATTAGAAGCCTCAATACTACACCGCAAAATTCCTACAAGATCATGCCAAGTTATGAAATCCCAACTTGTCAACAAGTTCACGTAGGCTACAGTTTTACACTTTGCTCTTCCTGACACCAGCTTCTGCTTGTGAGGGAGAGATCCAAATCACAAGGTATGGATTATACTCTCAATCTTATTACAAAATGGATTTGAAGCCATGTAATTTGGAAAATGCTGTTTTTACAGGCGTCAAACCAAGGCAAGTAATCTGAGAAATGTTTAACATTTTCAGACCAATGCTATCTGAAGCCACCACTTTCTTACTGCCATCATGCCAATGTGAGCAATGTAATCTTTTAGAGAATTCTTTTACCAGGGGTAACAATCATCACATTAACTCATATGCAAGGTTTAAAGTGCCCAGCTGCCAGATACATAAGGCTGGCTGAGCAGAAAAGACAGCACAGAAACTACTGCAAAAGTTCTCGCTTATGCATGTATCTGTTCCATCGGAAGCCTGCATTCTCTAGTCATGCCTTATTTATCTCACATTTTGCTCTCTCCAGCCACTGATATGAGTCATGCCTGAGGTTTTCTAGTTTCTAGAAATGCCACAACTACAGACCTTAAGTCCATAGCTAATTATTCTAAAGTTTCTCTAAAGATACTTTAAAGGCAGGGTTCCAAAAATGCATTCATATAGGTGAAGAGACAGCTTGCCTGGGCAAGTACCAAAAGCAAAAGCTAGGATTTCATTAAAGAAAGGGGGAGGAAGATGGAGGGGTAGCTAATCTTGCCTATTGGCAAAGTCAGCCTTTCAAATGCAAACCATGTGCAACCAACTTCCCTGCTGTCTTCCCAAGCTTGCAAAGTGGCTCCCTAAATACCTTAGTTACTCCTCCTCCCTCTTAAGGGAAAATACAGTGGCAAAAACCTTTAACAGTGCTAAGACAAAATAAAGCAGGGGCACTTTTTCCTACAACCTCTTCCTACACCATCTAAACTTAATTTGGATTGCTATTTGAATGTGTTTTTGACAGATACTTGAAGTAAACAGAGACAGAAAGACTCATGGAAGTAAAGAAGAGCAGGAGTTAGGGGAGCCAGCCAACAAACATAAAAGGTTCAATGAATTAAAAATACACAGTAGACAGAAAATGGTTTGCTCAGCTAAATGGTACATGCAGTCCAAAATATTGTTTCTACTCTTTCCACTTAAAAGATACAGTATTCCTTCATGTATCTGCAGGCAAAAAAAAAAAAAAAAAAAAAAAAAAAACAAAACCAAAAAGCAAAACACCACAAAACAAAACCCTACCACCCTTCAAGGGACTAGACTGTTTTAGAAGAATGGTTTTGTATTTTTTAAACAAACAACAGAAAAAGAAGAGGAAAAAAAAAAACAACACAAAAACCACTTACCCATCCTTTGTCTGATCCACCACACCTGCAAGGAGCTGTACAGTGCTTGCATTAGGCAAACCATCTCCAATTATCTTCAGGTACCGTGTGACAAAGTCATTAGGAGACATGAAGAATTCGCCATTCTTCTCCACACTTGCATACTGCCAAATGAATACAATATTCAGTGCCTCAAACACATCCTTCTCCAGGCATTTATTACCACCACCCATAGTTTCCTACCAGGAGCAGGCTCCGAAGAATCTACAGCCTACAAGGCTACAACCCAAACAAGGAAGAGTTAAGTAGGGGCTACTCAAGCAGCTGAAGGCTTTGCTTCCCAGCCAGGAAAGTAGCAGATACATGATTTTTTGTTTATCATGTCAACGTTTCTCCATGGTAGTCTAGAAATGCTCCAGTACCAAATGTTTTCTTGAAGTACACACACATTTGCCAACATGGATGTGGCACCTCAGGCCCACTGAAATTCTGACAGCAACGGGATACTCCAGCATATCTTATTTAAATGAAATGACTCCTTTGTGTAGCCATTCTACTTCGGAATAACAAGGCAGATTTACACCCACAACATGACATTGCAGTACTAGTGGAGTAAATGACCCCGTAGGACTGTCCACCTGGGGGTGCTATTTTGGAGGAACTCCACCCCACCACCTTCAGCCACTGCTGGTCCCTAAGTAAAGACCCTACAGATACTCCTTGGTTGAACTGCTGAAAGGAGGCCAAAGAACAGCATTTGCAGAAAAATGTAAGAGAGAACAAAAACTTCGACAATTCAGCACACTGAAGAAACAAGAAAAGAGGTCTGACACCTCACCAAACGCTGCTGGCATACATTACTCCCACTTAATACCATAGTTACTGGCATATTACTCCAGAAAACAGCTATTGACAGACCCAAGCTTATTCACTCCCAAGGGAAGCCTCCAGTAACATGTTGCATATCAAGGAAAACGAATATTAAAGTATTTTTAAGACAATACATAAACAAATAAAATTGCCTTTGTTTCCACCCTTACCCTGATTCCTCAGTCACCCCTCAAAATTTAAAGCCTTCATTTTCTGTAGAAGGGTAAAACTGAAATCGACCCTAAAAATGTTTTTTAAGGGAAGAAAACAAGGACAATAATTAAGAAGAAAAGAAATCCCAGGCAACATTTGCAAAACCATGTGTTAGCTCTAAGGGAAACAGGTTTGTCTTGAGATAACAAATGTGCACGGAGAACAGGAAAGCAACTGTTAATTTCTCTTTTTTTTAAAAGGCAAGGTAGAATGATAAACCATTGTTGCAGCTCCCCACAGAGCATTATCCACAGTAAAGTAATAAATAAATTAGATGCTTATTGCTATTTTGTAGTGTACTTCAAAGACACATGTTTTGGTTTACATTGCTATGGCTCTGCTAAGGGAAGGAAACTGCCAGTTTTCATTTCATAGAGCCACACTGGTGCCTGCAGAGTACCGTTATACCTGCTGTAGGCATGTACCTCTCAGAGGGATGCCAAAGTCTAACGCTAAGTAGATTATTTTCTTCTAGTGCTATATAAATACAGTCTTCAGATACAGCAATATCTTCAAGAAACAAGGCTTCAGAGAAGCAAGACCAAACAAAAAATTACTTGCTTTGGCATCTATGTATTGGTTAGCATTTAAGGATTCCTGTTTCAATAGGCAACGTTCATAATGCAAGCTTTCTAGCTGATACACTGCAAGGAATTGTGAATTGTATACTTTTATAAGAACTAGCAGATCAATTGATTTCAATGTAATCATTTGCAGGGAGACAGAACCTTTCAGAATCCCAGCCTCAGAAACTTTTTAACACAGCTGCTATTGAGAAACAAATCAAATAAGTCAGACAGCCTATGCTCCTGTATTTCTTTTTTTTTCATTCAGGCTAACCCCCTGCTAGGGCACTCAATAACAGAAAACAGTACAAGGTTTCAGTGTCCCCCTGTTTCTTGTCATTGTGATTTACTCAAGTGTATTTGAAATCCAATCACGTACTCTATACTACATATAGAAAATGACCTTGGAAAATGTCAGCTTGATCACTTTGACTAAAATCTAATCTCTTAGGGGTTATGGTAGAAGACTTAGAAAAAGTAGAGTTACTCTTGGAAATTATCATAACAAAAAGAGAAAAACATCAATTCTATTGGTTTTGGAGGAGAGACATTTAAAAAAATGGTTCTTCACAATTGTATTTTTCCCCACTTTGGCAATTATACCCACAGAGAATTTGATATTATACAACAGTACTTAATGGCTTTTTGGTAACTTATTTACATACATTTTAGATAGTCAAGTATTAACCAGTTCAACCCCATTTTAAATAAGATTTGCAAACATTATATTGGGGGGTTGATGTATTAAATATACTAAAAGTTGACTGTAATCAACTACTTCAGCTGGTAGCTTCACATTTATTTCTACACAGTGGGTACCACTCCTACCAGGCAACCATATTTTTTAATTCTTAATTGAAGCAGAATGAATGGCTGTCAAGTAACTTTACAAGTGAAGATCCCACAACCTGCAAAAGCAACTGTATTGGCCTCATCACTTACAATTGTCTGAGGCAGCTTAATTAACACCCCGGCCATCATTTATCCGTAGGGCACAAAACAACATACCACATTCACTCATCCTTTCTCCTCCTCAGCACTAATCAGCACAACAAATTCTGTATTGCATTGAATATTTACCTCATATTTCATTACTCCACTTTACTGAGAGCCCTTCTTTTCAGTGGAAGGGAAAGCAGAAAAGGGAAAAAAATAAACTGGAGGTGGTATTTCGTGTGCTTAACCACGACCCACTCAATCCACCAAAACTGAAAGCTGAGGGAGCTACCATCTTCAGAAACACAAAACAGGTGAATACTCACAGGCAGACAGGAAACAATTTTGCCACTATTCTCAGCAAACCAACCAACTCCCCACACACACACACAACTGAGCATCACCTCCTACTGCAGAAGGGACCAGGCTTCTCTCCACTATGTTTATTCCCTTCCTCAATGCTACCACCTTCTTGGGTCAATGGTCTACTCCCCATCTGCCTTTTCTGCTACCTTGCTCCTGCTCTTACAGCATTTACCCCTGAAAATCACATTATCCCATCTTTCTTCAAGAGCCTTTTTGCTCTCCTGACAGATACATGTTCCAGGACTTCATAAGTTAAATTCTGGCTTTCTCAACTGAAAATCTGATTTCAGAGCTATAAATACTGACAGTATATGATAAAACTATAAATACTGGCAACATACATAGTGACACCTACACATGTTGTTAATAATAGCTCACTAGGGACAATGGAAAACATGCCAAGAAGTGCACAGAGTGCGGTGCATGATGCTGGAGAGAGGGAACTAGGAAAGGTATGAGCTCTCTTAGGCACTCAACACCTTCATAAAAATAATTTGGATACAACAGCTCCCTGTAGCACTGTGGCACCTACCTCGTGTATATATATTCTCCAGACCCACTAATTTCTGTACTCTTTTTTTCACACCAGATTACCAAACTAATACAGAAACTGTACTAATAAATCTTAGGAAGGTTAGGAATAGTTATTTAAATTTATGAAATGGGTCAAAGAAAGCCAATTTCCAGCAAAACATTAAAGCACACTTCTCTCAAGTATAGAAGCAAGTACACAAGTCATTTCTTTATTTGCATACTTCTACAGCAGGCCAGCACAGAAGGAATTTTAGTTAAATAATAAATACAGCCACCCCTTCAGAAGGTGATCTTACCAACACTTCTGCAAATTAAAGAAGTAAAAAAGCAAGGAAGGAGGGAAGGAGAAAGTTTCCCAAATGGTCTAACAGCAAGGTGTCTACATGAACATTTTACCATGTGCAGGAGCAATACTGAAACTCCCACCGCATTCTCCGAACAATGCAGGTTTTTTTCTAAGATAGTAATACTTCTTTCTGAGTCAATACAATAATCACTCAGGAGTGTATCTGACTTCTTGTTGAGCATTGTTCAATTCTGATAATGGTATTTAAATCTAACATGGTAATAATACAGTGAATGATTAATGGTTGGAAAAACTATCAAGAGTTGTATGCTGCAATAAAGGAGCAAAAGATATGAAAAATTTAAGCAGAAAGAGTAAAATATTTACTTTATACATACCTTCAAAAATATTGTTTTTAACTCAGCTGGATCAGCTCTCTTGGTTAGAGCCACCTACAAGTAAATAAAATTACATTAATATGCGTAATTTATACAAAAGATGTCAAAGTGTCATTTAAAAGGAAGCATTCAAGCAACAGAATGAGTGATGAAAACAAATGTTCACCTTAGATAAATTAGGTACTGCTTTAGCTGGCCATGCTTATTTTACTCACACTAAGTTATTCAACATTGTTGTTGTAAATGCTTCCCTTATGCAACCCTGCAATTCTTAAACAAGCACACATTAACAAGTTATAAAGACGTTCAAGTATCAAATCTTTTCTACATACCTCTCTGCTGGGATTCAGCATTATACCATCTTTACCATATACATTTTTATACTTCCAGCATCTTTCCTCTACGAATTTCAGAGTACCATACGCAGCCCCCAACTGACAGATGGCAAGAATAAAACACTCAGACTTACAAACTTGTCCAAGAAAGCAACTCTGTAACAGACTGAATTCCAATGTAATTATTTGGTTTATTGGTACTTCTACTTCCAGCATTTTAAACTATTTAAACTTATAGCGTAGACCTTTTTGATGAGGAAAATTCAGAAAGCACAGTATCTAGATTTTTCTGCAGATCATAAAACTAGCCAGTTCCAACTAAATCCTGTTACATTTAGCACAAAAAACTCAAAATTAATTAAAATATTTTTTTCCCAAAATACTGAATTAAAAAATATTCTATATCCACTACGGAGTAAGCCCATCAATATTTTCCTTGTTGACAGATTGTGCCATCCATTAGCTGCTTTTGGCAGTAATTGGGATTCATCCCCTCAAGTCTGTGCCTGCTATATAGTTTCCCATTCCTTCTTCAGGATACTTTGTAAGATGTGCTTGCCAACATAATAACCATTATCTGAGAAGTCAATTAATCACATCAATCTATTTCTAATAAAATAAGAACATTACTTTGCCCGCAAACCTGGATTTTTAAAAAGCTTGCGAAAATGTCTCTGTAATGGGGGATAAACAGCCAAAGGGCAAGATGTAAAATCTCACCTAAGAATTGAACATCAGAAACATTATCAATAAAACACGACTACCTACTTTCTTGACTCTCCAGCGCAACGGCAGGCTGTAAAGGCAAATGTCACTGCTAGTACATTTCTAGTAGCACCCTAAACTACTGCAGAAAATGGTAGGAGTCTGTACCACAGTATTATGACCTCATGTACATTTAATGAAGAATCTTCAGTAAGTTTTTCCTTACCCTAAAATGGGTCATTTAAAAACTAAACAAAAAAAAAAAAAAAAAAAAACACACCACAACAAAGAACACCCTCCAAAAAAAAAAATCCAGAGTATTTTAAGAAATCTGTAGGAATAAGGTTTCTTGTAAAATTCTAGAAGTTTCGTTTGTTTGTTTTTTATAAGGGAAAAACCACACCTGAAGTTATGCTAGGATTCAACTGACACAGTCCCACAGCTGGAGTCCCAATACTGTGTTTGCACAGAAATCTGTGTGGAGGCAGTTGCAAAAAAACGAAGTGTAATCGGGAATCTTCATAGAAAATGTGTATTTTTCTAAAGTACAAGCTATCCTAAACGTAAACATTGTGTAGTAAGCAGAGATTTAATCTAACCCCATTTGTAAAAATCTGGTTACCCTAGAGCAATTGGGAACTACTTTGTGAAAAGAAAAAAACCCAACATTTGTATATTGCTGCAATCCAGTATCTTGCCACTATACAGGCAAACAAAAGACACTTCAAACACCTATAGCCATTAAAAACAAATCACTGTCAAACTTCATCTGCATTGAAGTTTAAATTTTTCACTGTCCCAGAAATCTAAGCCTAAAGAAACCAGGGATGAAAGGGTACACGCTGATATTTGAACTTACACTCACTTTCCTTTGGTTTCACTGACATTAACAATCTTGAGAAACTTGGGAGATAAAACATGCTCTCAGCCCAGCTACCACTTTTCAGCCCCCTTTGATTAGAGGGGCAATTCTACTGGGTTTTTTACAGCAAGTTTCTTTCAAACGATACGCTGAAAGACAGGCTGAAGTCAGTCAGGTCAATGAATGCAGAGGCACTGCAGACCAGCAACCCAAGCAGTGGCTGCAGACCACAGCTTCCCTCCATTCCCCACAGTCTACTTCCATATTCTTCCATTTCCTGGGAAACAGGAGAGGAAAGGGATGGTTAGCACTGCATTATTTGGTTTGCCCACGTCATTTACCAATCTCCATTTTGAAAGGTCTATTTGATCCCAGTTAAGGAACAGACCCTCTATTACTCTATGTTACAGCTTCAGGAGGACCGACGCTAATGCAGCAATACCAGTGCTAAGAGCAGAAGGATTTAATGCAGCCTTTCATCCGTCCCCAGCTGTGGGCAAAGCTGAAGCTGCACACCCAGAAGAACTGATCCCTATGACAAGCATTACTAGCAGATTCCCCTTCTGGAAAATGTCAAAATATCGCTCTCAATACCATTCTGAAAATTGCTGTCAGTTACATTAGCAGTTGAAGGTGGGCTAAGTACCCTGATGCCCACAAGACTGCAAGCCAACAGGTAACATGCCTCATGAAAAGTCACCCACAGACACAAGCTGCTTCTCCTTCAGTCAACTCAGATGATACTTATTGACCTTCATATAACTGAACTTAGGTGATGTGTTTTGTTACTGGAAAGACTTCTCCATTTTACTTTATCTTCTCTCCATAAAGACAAAAAACAGCCTGAGATAAAACCAGCTATGAGCTGGTAGGCATGATATCTCTCTAGTTGCGTGACGAGGCATTTGATAAAGCAGATCCGAGGGAAATAATGTTTGTTACTGCTCTTTACAAAGAGGTGCTATGTAACAGATACTGACACTTGAAAAAAAACCCAGTAATTTTTATTAAGTAAGATTCAGCGAAGAAAGCTCTCCAACAAACAACATTTATTTTTAAAAAACAGGAGACAACAGGGAGTACAGAAACTAAGGTGCAGGATTATAACAAGGTCAGGACATACTACAGAAAAGACAGGGATAACGTACAGAAAACATCAGCAGAGATTTTCATTCTTAAAGTGGATGTAAGTTTTAGCCAACATACTATGCGTACATGTGCATTACAATGTATATGAAGAACCAGCCAGCACAGGCAATATAAGAATTGAATTTAAAAATGCCATATCCCTCCCATTAGCAATGACATTAAGCAAAGGGAGACAGACGGTGCACAGAAAAAGGGAAAGCTCTGTGACGGACAGTAACACACAGGTTGATTTGCACACTGAAGCTGTTCATATCCTTAGATTCCCTTGCTCTCTTGATGTTAATTTCAGCCCATTTTTCTCCAATGGAGCTATTTTCTCCTTGTTGACCTATGCTCAATTTACAACGGCAGGCATTTTCAGTCTCACTTCCACCCTCAACAACACATGCAAACAGACTCTTCCCAGACAAATTTAACTGCACAACTGCAAGAAAATAGAATCCTGTGGGAATCAAAGAAAATTGTAGTACATTTCCCATCAACTCTATTAGTATTTTTGCCATACACAAGGCAGAACAAACAGGTTGCCAGATGGTATATAATATCAGAAGACACAAAAGGACTAATAAAGCAGTGAGTGTGCTCCACCCAATAAAGAGAAAAACAACATGGGTGGGCAAGAGAGAAGAGCAGTAGGAAAATCAGAATTAACACCAAAATAGCATTATTCTAATGGCAAATATAAAACGTCTGACTTTCTCACCTTTATGGTTAAGATCACTTTAGTAGTAGAAAGGTGATGGGGATCCAGGAATACTTAGGAATTGCTATAATATTCCAAAAGTCTAATGGGACAACAGTAAGTCCTAACTCAAGGTAAAGAGATAAACATCTCTTACCTTGTTTCTTCTTCTTTGTTTAACCTGAATAGTGCTCAAGTGCGAAGGAGAAAGTTGATGGAGGTAAAGATGTACCCCTCTACCTCATTATCTTTAAAAACTCTTGACACTGATCAGGTAAGGTGCTGGAGAGCAGCCCTTCTCCAAGCAGAGAACTGAAGCCTTGGCAGGGCTACCTCTCTGCTAGGCTCTGGTGAGCTCAGTCTGTTTAGTTCTAGAGGACACAATCTATAGGCATATACAGAGAGATATTTGATGTAAGGCCTAACAAGTGATCACAAGCTCTAGTAGCTTCATGTTGAAACTAATACTGTTTGTTCTTCCATTCCTAAACACAACTAAAGAATGCAATGTATTTGACACCACAAAAAGACCTCAAATCAAGATTGAAATCTCCTGTCTTCTAGAGGTATTCTTGAGTTTCATCACAAGTTATTGAGTCCACCTGTAAGACTCAAACACATGTGGCCCAGTTTATGTAAGTGGTCCATTGTAATATTTCCTTCTGGCTAAAAGTATGTGCAACTCAAAAGGAGATCACACCAGGGTCTGACCTTACATTCTTGTTTAAATGAGTGACTGGAGTATCAAAAACCAGTTAAAGTGCAGTTACTGGCCAAGTTTGAAT
The DNA here is from genome assembly GCF_963210335.1 of Falco punctatus. Classification (NCBI taxonomy): domain Eukaryota; kingdom Metazoa; phylum Chordata; class Aves; order Falconiformes; family Falconidae; genus Falco; species Falco punctatus. The sequence goes on from NC_137583.1 coordinate 78,017,566, forward strand.
CAGACCAGTAATTTATTAATACTGTGTAAGTATTTGCTAAAACAACACTCTAGTTTCTATTTTAATACAACTAACCTGCTTATTTAGGTGAATCACCCTTCTCACACATTTACATTAATACTACCACATACACATACCATTTTTCTAACCTAGCAACTCCCCTTGGTCACCTTCCATCATCACACACAGCATCCTAAGTTACAAGTGTTTTGCATCAACATCTGTCCAGGGCACTGTCTCCTGTTTCAGCTGCCCCAATAACCATTTTTCATTAGCCCAACATGCTTCAGCATATTCTGACCTCAGTAAAAGCACTGCCATTCCTTCTGTGCGACAGAATCCAAGTAAAAGAACTTGACTGTGATCTGCAATGGATAGCAAACTACACAGACCTCAGCATCACGGGGAAGTTTGCAAGCAAGATGTGGACCAGCTCACCACGCAGGGAAGCAGATAACTGCAAGGATTGCTGGCACAGAATGCAGATCAAAAAGATCTTCTCGCTAGACCTTCTTAACAGTAAGTTGAGTATTTCTCCTCAAAAAATAGAATCAGATGGCATTTGCCATACCTACCTAAAGGCTTAGGGTAAGAAGCACTGTAACAGAAGCTGATAACTACTAAGCAGGTACATTCAGTCTGACCAGTCTGACTTGAGACAAAAACATTTATTTTCTAAAAACAGTTCTCATCCTCCAGGTTGAACATTACAATCACATTTTGCAAAAATGTAATCCTACACTAAGCAGCAGTTACTGCCTTCCTTTGTCCAGTAACACCTAGCTAAGCTAAGAAAAAGAAATGTTATTAACACTAATCAACAAAGTCTTCTCAGATCCTACAGGCTGATTCAGTGTGCAGAAATACAGAATAAACACTACCAAAACTGGACGCTTTTGCTGAGTCTACTCCACACAATAGTGAAGCAGAACAAAGTCTCCTAGCTAACAGAGGCAGAAAATCTCAAGCAGAACTATTCGCATCCATCTTCCCTCTGTCACAATTATAAATCTCCAGGCAATTCCAGTCCGTCTTCTGCATCATGGTAAGTGAAAGGTTCACTTCCCCCAAGTGCATCAAAGCTAGACCTACTTTATTGGGCAATTACCTGCTAGCTTTGATCCTACTTTCAAAGTCCCAAAGCAAATGCAGCTGGCTTATTCCTAAGATAGTTCTCACACACAATATTCCCAATAAACCATAGTATTTTTGCAAGCAAATTGAACAGAGACCAACACACAGTTATCAATTACATACATACAGGAAAACACTTGTCCATTTTGTCCAATGCTTCGAAGTAGGTACAGAAACCAAGGTAAAAGCAGTGTATTTCTTAAGGAAAACCACTACAAGAATTTCCAAGAACGGCTAATTAATGCTATGTAAAAATACATTTAGACTGTGTACTTCTAAAATTTTCCTACTTAAAGACCTGGAAAACAGAAGGACCATAAAACTAGCCCAATACTAAGGTAAAAACAGCTAGGCATTGTCATTGCTCAGCAAAACTGTTTAACAAAAGGAAAAAGCATCACACTGTGACCAATAATATCCATTCCAAACTTTAAGCACAAATCAGAAGATGCAGTTAGGAACTAACTGGACTATTAGTTTGTAGTCTGCCTCAGGATGAGGACAAGGATGCAATTGCTGTCACTCCTACAACAAAACATGATGCACTACACTACAGCAAGAAACTGAACCTGAAAACCAACTCTTTGTGAAAACCAGAAACTTCTCTTCCACTTTTCTTTCATGTTGCTAACAGAAAAAGCTCAGCTCTCCCATCATTTTCTATACCTATCATAAAGTGCTACAGTAGTCTGACTGCATCAGTCCATCCTCTTCCTCAAAAGTAATATTCCCTGTTGTCTCATAGCTCCTCTACAACACATTTTTACTCAGATGATCTTCAGGACTGTGATCCAAAGATACACAAACAAGCTACTTTGCTATGGCCATTATGTAATATTAACATATCCCAATGTATCTCAGCAAACTAGAGCTCACCACTCACTTGAAGAAATGCAATAATTATACATAAGATATATTAGGGGGTTTTCAATGAAAAAGTTTATTTCCACATGAGCTACTAAAGAGAACAGTCAAATGACTTTTCCATCAACTCTTGGGTATTTTTCAAAAATACCCCCCTCTTGCTCACCATAGATGGTTGGGATGATAAGATGCTAACACTGTTACTCCGCTCTCCCTTTTGCTTCCTTACACTTTTCAGAACTGGAGGCATACCTAAGCATCACCAAGGTCAACCTGCTAAGACATACTTGTTTCCTACCTCAGCTCAACTAGTTTACAGACTTCTTTTCATTGTCCTAGGGCTTGCTCTGTTACTACAGTGCTACTGTATAACCACTGCATTGATCATCAGCTCAAAACAACTGTCTCCAGTCCATCTTCCAAAAGCAGTCACCCCAGTGCTACTACTAGAGCTCAACTTCAGGCTTGCATCTGACAGGAAAATAGTCATCTCTCCCAAAAAAGCAAAGGATAGGAAAATTCTCCAGGGCAACTCCAAGATCAAAAGTAGCTCCTGGAGGACGCTGAAGATTAGATACCTGTTACCATTTAAAAACTGTCAGGGAGAAGCGGCAGACTATCAGGGCAGCATGAATTTTATTTGGCATCCAATGTTATTAGCATAAAACATGTATTTGGACCAGAATTAAGCAATGGGTAAGCCACAATCAAGACAGAAGGCCATTTAACACCATGGTTTGCTTCAGGAAGCATCATTTCACAGCTGTGCAGAGCCCTAGTGAGCTCTGGGAGAGGCATCACTGAATGGAACACACAAGCCACCAACGTGCCTCTCCAAGGTTCCCACACTCATGGTGCTCAAGGTTCCAAACAGCTCACACAGCTCAATGGAGACAATCACTCCCAGTTTCACTTGGGTCCCAGCTCCAGCCCCCAACACCCAAACACTCATTCTGCCTTTGGCATGGCACAAAGTAGCTTTTGCAGCCTGAATGATCAGGTGTTCTACCAACACGAGTCACAATCAAAAAATTCAAAACAATAGGTAGATAAAACAATATAAACAGATATAGCTGCACTACCAAGGAACTTCTTGAGAGTCCTGCACTGCACCTGCTGCCTTGCAGTGCACACAGCGATCTAGAAAGTGTCCCATGCTTTATCTGGCACCTTCACAATTTACAGAATGAAGACAGAAAACAATGGCAGGAATAGACAACCTGAACAGTGTTACAAAAGGTTTCTCTGTGATTTTCTCTCCTGGATGTCAATGCAATGGAAGTTACGCTGTGAAACAGGTTCCAGCAGCAAGTGAGCAGGATCGTTTGCAGTGATAAATAAAAACCTGCTGCCCTTAGAAGAAAGCAAACCTGGAAAACAGCCACACACAAGCATCATAACAGAATGGTCTGCTCTTAGAAAACTACTAATTCTGTGATAAGGGGAAAAAAATTATACGGATGTGCCATCAGTGCCCATAAACTTGTGGAAAGGTCTGTCTCAAGTTGTTGCTAGAGTAACTGTTGTTATTTGCAACTTCACGCTTGTGAATGAGCAAGTAAAAGAAACGTGCTGGAGAAAAGTTCCTATACATTATATGTCTTGACTAATAATTGCGTGACAGGAATTATGTAGGAATAACTGACAGGTACATGTATTTTGTTTCAGTGTTGTGTTTTGTTCTTTGAACACAGAAGTTCACTTTTCAAGATCCTATTTATAATCAAATCCATCTATTCAACTCTATTCAAAATGCTACACCTCAGCAGCTCAGAGAACTGGGAAGGGTGTGGGAGTGGGCATGAATCCCTGTGTGTGCATGGATCCAATTCTACAACCTTAAAAAGAACAAAAGACAACTGCACAATGGAAACAGCATCTCACACACAAAGCAAACTTACTAAAGGCTACGTTATGATAAGACTCAAAGAAAAGCTTAAGTCCTGCAGTCAGGAACCCTTCCTCATAGCTAACAAAAATAACAGCAGCATTCCAACATACTTGGACAAATAATGACACTGTATTACTTGAAACAATAATAAGAAAAAAGGGTTCTTCCTTTCTTTTTTGTCTGTACAGCACTCAGCACAGCAGAATACTGGGTCACGGGGAGCACGCCAATGCTCTGTGAAAGCTGAGTCACAGTAACTACCCACCTTTCCTCAGTAAACATGCTAGTCGACCTCTGACTATGGAAAACCTGGATTTTCAAATAACTTTATCTCTCTCCCTTAAAGATTTTCATCTGTCATCTCAAAATACATATGCCAAAATATGAGTTTGCAAACATGCTCTCTTTTGCCTGCAAGCAACAGTATCACCATTTGTCCAATTCCCATCATACAGGTTTTAGTTCTAAATTATTAGAACATCTCCCTGAAGACAGGGCAATTACAAAGCAAAGGCACCTTCTTTTACAATTCTTATCTTCAGTATTAACAATAAACAAATGCTTGGTGCTTAAATATTAGCAGGTTACACAGTTGTCACAAGCTACTGTAGGCAGGTGACCTTCACTCTTGCTACGGACCTGAATGGGAAGTTGAAGCTATCAAAAAGGGAACTTGGAAATAATCTGCAGTTTCGCATGGGAATATAAAATAATCCAAAGACGACCTAAATCATTTACGTAAGGCAGTGACTGTAACACTAAAAGTTTACCTGCCAGTGACTAGCTGCAACTCAATCAAATTATTAAAGACTTCACAGTAACCCTCCATAATTTACGAAAGTTGTAAGATACCTGACAACAATAACTAAAAACTTCTCATCTCCTTAAGAAACTGCAGAAACATTTCCAGCATTTTAATACATTTTAATTATAAAGTATTCTGATTTTAGCTTGAATGATTTTGGCTTGTCATCTGTGAGTCTATTTTATCACATATATTTGCATAAAGCAATAACTGTTTCATTAAAACATTAAATTTACTTCTGCTGAACTGCCCTCAGAATATTTTTGTGAGATCATTTGGTTGCAGTGGAAATTATGATGTCGTCAAACTAAGCATTTTGATTTAAGGACAAGAATCTAAAAAAACAATCCTAAAATTACCTTCAGGCATGTATGTATGTACTTACATACAGAAATAGATATTTATTTTTTTTTTTTTGCCAGAAAAGAGAGTTCCATTTTCTTTGGGAGCACTGCAGTTAAACTAAAATCTAAACATACCAGATTAACCAAACACAGAGCAGAGGTTAAGACACTAGAGAAATTTTAGCACTATTCTTTCAATGTCTCATTAACCAGGAGTTCTTTCATTTCATGCCTTGGACATTGGGTTTATGTCAGAACCCTGACAGCACCAAATGAATTCAGAGCAATGTCTGCCATCCCATAGTAAGCTACTGGTTATCAGCAGACAATGCAGTTCACTTTTTTGTCATCAACTGTCAAAAACACAGTTAAATTCCAAAACCTTCTTTCTGACCAGTTGATCCAGCCCTTTACATACAAAAATTTATTCCTTTGCCTCATGAAAATACTGGGTAATCAGTCAGCAGTTACTCCTTGCAGCTTTCACAACCTGTCCAGACCAGGAAGTCTTCAAACAGTGAACAGAAAAGCCAGGAGACCTCACATTAGTTTTCATTACATATCCCTTTGTTGAATCAAACTGTGGGTCACACACAACATGAAGTACCCCCAGAGGCTTTCAAAGCCACAAATGAATTGTGGATACGTATTCTGTATAAAACTTTCTAAAAACACTGAAGGAAAACAGTGTATTTGACAGTCCTTTTGTGCATACTTTGCAAAGGTCTTTCCATCATTTTCAAAAGCTCAGTGCCCTCTTTCCCTCCTCCTCTCCCCGCTCATTCACAAGAAAAAGGGGGAAAGTTGGTTTACTAGCCTTAACTTGTCAATGACACGAAGAATAAGGAACTATTAACTGATATTTTAATTATACAGTATTTGGGTTGAATGTTTACACACTTGAGAATTAAGTATTCTGGTTTGGGCTATTCTCGTAACTGACATACTGTATCTATAGGTTACATGGAACGCCAAAAGTAAATTGCAAGATGTTTACAGTCACTATCATTTTCTTTACTGCGAGAAGAAAAGAGAAGCACAGAACTTTTGTAGTACAATGTTCACAATGCACAACACACTGAACCCACTGCTTCACACCAGTCGGTCTTGAAAGAAAAGATGCAGACCAAGTAACTAACTGATTTGGGCATGTGAACAGAGTAAAAGCAATTGTTGAAAGTTTGTTGTTGCCATGTTTTTCTTCCTTTTGAACAGCATCAACATGGGACTAATTCATGATCTTTACAAAGTAGTTTCCAGTTAGACTGACACACAATGGCAAGCAGCGCTAGACAGGTGAAATGACAGGAAGGAGGAAGGCTGACTTGATGTCAGTGACAAAAACTATTTTAATGGAAATGTGAAATTATTCAAAAATTTCTTCCCCGAAACACGTGAAGATTTCTCTAGTCAGATTCAGACTGCACAATGGGCTGAGAGTAGGCACCTGCCAGACACAGTATTTTTACATACCATGTTTTTTCTAATGGCTTTTCATATTCGATGCCTCACTTAAAGTTGTTTCTTCTGCCAAAGATCTGTTAAATCAGTGATGTTCATCAAACAGTGGTTGTCAAACATGATAAAAACCTACAATAATAAAATACGTGACCAAGAGGTTTTAGTAGCCAAGGATTCAGGGAAGAGCGGAAATAGGTCGTACTTCCAAGGAACAGAAAGATGACAACAGTAACGAACAGCCTGCTGTTCAGTCATACTAATTTTCAGACCTCTTCTATCCTAAAATCAGACCTGTGTATCAGGTCACGTGATGGATGGATGTGACAGGGAAGTCACATAATAAAAGGATAGATAATAATGCTTGACTGCACCTGCAGAACATACCTTTCAACTAAGTCCTTTAAGTAGGGAGCCTCCCGCTCTGGTACTGATACAGGACAACATCCTAGTCTCTCCCCAGCACTGTAACATCACGTATCAAACCAGAAACTCAACTAAGAAGCTGTAGTGGTCACGTGGTGTAAAAGAACTGCAGAAAAAATGCAAAGCAACACCACAAACACGTAAAAGTAGGAACCATCAAGGCAGGAGATCTCATTTCTCAATGTAGGAAACCATGTGTGCACACGTTTGAACGCAGACCTCTAAACCAGAGTTGCTTGCACAGACATAGAATCTTTGTGTCATGATCCTGCCGACAGCCTTTTATGTTTTGGAGATGTTACCTGCATTTTGATTAACACTTATCAGTCTTTGATGAAAGACGTAGTCAGATGCTGCTCAAGCTACTCCAACACTGAATAATTAGCTTTAATTTATTTCTTAAAAACTATTCTAATTTACTGCTTTACTTAGATGAAGTGGTACCTTTGCTAACTTCCCAGAATGAAATATCCATTGACTGAGACAAAACCCCAAAACCCTGAGTAAGTGATGGCTTTATTGGCTGAGAGAGTTCAGGGAAGTTGGGATAGGAAACAGCAACTTAAATATAAAGACAATTAGAATTTCTTCCTCCTGCTGCCAGGATGGCTGGCATTTGGCTCGGGATCACCCTTGTGAAAGCATCTTACCCTGTTGACTAAGTGCACTTTTAGGCAGTATGCAAACTCTATCAAGAATAAGGTAGAAAAATGTGTACCCTTCTATGACTCCATATTCTGAAATCTACAGGGACTTTTCCCATCACACAAGGTCAGAAAGAAAAACAAATAATAGAGAGTGCTAGTTGTTGTTCTCTCCTCATCTCCTTGCAAACCCAGCACTAAAAAAAGACTCCAACCTGCCAAGGAACTTTCTTTGAACCTTCCATTTCCTGATAAATTTAAACTTATCTGCTCAGACAGAAATGAAGGTCAGCTCCAGGAAAGAACATTTTTAAATCTTCAGTGAATAAAGAGCAGGTAGTATTCATCCACAGAAACTGAAATATGTGAAAAGATAAATACAAAATTGTGCATGAAGCTGAAAAAATCTGTGGTCAATTGCATTTTACAAAACAATCTGAATTCCAGTAAATCAATTCCAATTACAAAGGAAGTATCAACAAGATTACAGTGTCACAAATAGAGAGTGGGAAAGAATAAACTCCATTGGGGAAATAATAAATGGAATTCAAATAAATCAAATCACTGGTTTCGCCCTTTTCCTAAAGTCTTCAGTTTTAGAAAAATTTGTTCAACTGTATCAGAAATGTTCAGACTTCAATCCCCTATGCTTCCCCTCTCCCTGTGCAGTTCCACAACTGCTCAGAAATGTCACATTTTAAATTTGCTCAACTGCTGTTTAGCTCAACAGCCAAGGTTTTAATACTCCATAATACTAATTACGTAAAGGCATCTGAAGGAGTAGGGGGAAAAAAGTCTGCTTCTACCTATTTGTAACGTTGGCTAATAATTATGGTCATCTAGCTACACAACACCTCCTGTATTCTATCTTTGGAATTAAGGTTGCTCTTTGCAATTCTTCAATTGCCCTAATCATCAAGGACACAAAAATCATAGTTGTAAAAAGCGCATCTATTATTCTCCTGGTAGGTCCCCATAATTGCAAAAAACAGCCTTTAAAACCTTGAAATTTTTATACTGATGAGAATTCTTTAAAAAACTAGACTTTAAGAGTTTGAGGGTACATTATCTTCACATGGGATTGAATTATGTTGGGACCTGAAGATTGGAAAAAAATTATAAAGACTACATGTTAATATCCTTCAAGTAAAACTATTCTCTTAATATTTGTTTTGAACGAAAGACATAATCAAGTTCCAGCTACATAATTTGTGTCTAATCCCCATATAACTTAATGACAGTTCTACAGATAACTACAACTCTAAGATTATCATTGCCGGCTTATGAAAACTTAAGACCTTAGCAGGTAAATTTACTTCTATATTCTGGCAGCTTTTAGAAAGTAACGTACACTGGTCAAATGACATTTAATGGGCTTTAAAAAGGTCAGTTTCTAAAAGACTCTTCTTCAATTTACAACATATCATTAACCATCTGCCTCCCTGATCAGTCTGTTTTGTTGTCAGACACTCCTGTCCCAGATAACTGAGAGAGGTGCTGGAGCAGTACCTTCTTTATCTGCTTTCTGTGAAGCACTGCACTTCACAAAACAGGTTATCCTACATGTCTGAATAAAGACACATGTCCATGCATTTCTTTCCACATTACATCAGATTTATCTAGCAGTATGCGATAAGATGCAGTGTTAACATCTTTTTTCACTATTTGCACCTATTTTTAATCAAAGAGAGATAGTAATAATTCAAACAGCACTAATACAGCTGAGAAGTCCTCACCTGTTACAAGGACAGTTTGTGGAGCAAGATTTCACATTTCAGGAGTGGTTATCTGTCCTATCCATTGCAATCACAGCCACCTAAAATATTAACAGTAAGAATGCCAAAATTCTTAAAGGAGACTAAGGAGACAAGACAGGCTCATATGACAATCTGCAACATCTACTGAGAAAAAGAGGCTATTTGGACACTAGCTTACAGACAGCTCAGGTGAGAACCAAAACTGTCACCTTCTCAGCTTCCACAGCAAACACTGTGTATTTCTATGCCCTACCTAAAATGAAATGATGCTCTTGCTGATCCTCAAAAAAACCTACATTTAAATTCAGTAAACTCAAGCGATGGTGCTTCAGAAGCAACACAAACTGTCAGGCATAAGAAAGCCTGCTGTGGGGACAAAAACACTCTCTATTCCATAGACAGGAGACATTGAAAGTAAGGAAAATGTATCACTTAATAATGGAAACATATTTTAGAATAACTAAAGCAATCACAAGTTGCAGTAGCACTATTTATTACAATAAGTTCAGATTGTATAAGTTTTCCCAATATGATACCTGTGTTAAAAAAAACCACAAACCCACCACGACAATGATGACCCCCATAAAAGGTCCCAGGTGCCTGTTCCCAGAGGGATATCAACCTCCCTCCGGCTCTGGTCCAAAGCCTTTGAGATTGGGTCTCATGCTGAAGGGATGAACAAAGCACCAACATTATTTATGCTAACATGGGCTGGCTGGCAGGGAGCAAGACTGAGGTGATGTGGAGATCAGACCGATAAAGGCAAAAGTAACTTAAAACACAAAAGCATGAAATCTCTTGTGGCTAGCTTTTTAATTTTGTCCTTTATACATTTTAATATGGAGAACTCATAAATTGCCATAGTGCTTAACAATTCAAAAAACACTAGTTAGGAAAAAACCATAAGGATTACTGCATCACATGCAAGGTTCCATCATCTTCACCACCAAGGTCGCTCCCCTTTACTCTCCCACATTTCTAAAGGGAGAAAAAAGCCTCAGAGCTAGGATTTCACCACCTGCCTGACTCCTACCAGCGCTGACTGCAGTCATCTTCTCTGTGTGGTGCTGAGCTAGAACTGATCAGCACTGTCAGAAAAACGTGTAAGTTCCAGCTAGGCTAATCAAGGCAAATACAACCATATACTTGCCTAAAACAAGAGGCAGTTATTCCTTCTACTGCAAAAATCAGTTCATGTTCAAATACATAAATAAGCCAATCAGAGACACAACTTCTAAAAAACAAAACCAAAACCAACAGAACAATAAACCATTTGCAAGGACAGTCTGATTTTTTTCCTCCTGCTTCCATGGGAAATTCACATCCAAGTTTTCCTTTTAAAAATGCTCCTATCAGTCCAGTTACTAGGCTATATACAGAAAATGGACAAAACACTTTCAAAAATGGTGACAAAGTTCTCTTGGTGTTTCAGTACCATTTTTTACATTCCCTCTTCTGAATATTTAAACTGGCTGCTGCCCCACAGCATTTAAATAACCAGTGGGTACATTAGTTGACCCATTAGTTCTAGAACAATCTCACAGTTTTGCCTATGCAAAACTTGCAGTTACATCCCCATGGCTACGTTCTTGTACCATGCTTCTTACATTTAGGGAAAAAGCCCTAGCACCTTTAAAGTTATCCCTTTGTGAGCCAAGCATGCAGGGTTGTCAATGAACAAACCACCTGATCCACACAAAACTGCATAGACCTAATATTTGTGAAAAACAATTCCTTCTCATTTCTCTGCTGAGCAGTAGAAAACGCTAAAATATCTACAAATGCAAGGCAGTAAAGCCCTATGGTTGCCATATAAAACAACGCCTCGCAGGTTTCCAGCTTAAGGTATTTCTGTGCTGAATGCTACATTAGAGCATGCCGCCCGCATAATGCTTTATGCTGCTTTGCTGTGAAACGTATTAGGGAACTGATCTGATTTAAAGGAAAAGAAAACAATTTATACAGATTTATTTAAAAAGAAACCGTGCTACTTTTTGCCAAGTCCGTTACCCACTCTAATTCAGCCCAGCACCATTACATTACCCTCCTAGTATTGCTACTGAAAGTTTAGTATTATCCAAGTTGAATCACAGCTTCATGGCTACCACTGGCTTTTAACCAGGTGGTTCAGGAAACAAACAGGTACCCCTCCATGCCAACCGAACCAACAGGACAGCTACTGTGAGTTCAACCCTATCATCAGAGCAGAGACACAGCCAGCCTGGTATCAGGAAGGCAGAACAGGCACAGAATCAGTCCCAGAGAGCTGGTTGGTCCAGCCTAGCCTATGACTCTAAAAAAGAACCAGTAACCTCCTAAAACTATAAAAGTAGTGATGACAGTAAGATTTTTAAACTGTTTTTAAAAGGTTTGGCTGTCTGGGCACAAGTCTGCCAATCTCAATGTGCTCTCTACAAATAAAACATGTTTGTGCATTTGCAAACTCCACTTTGCTCGGCCTCTGAGGGTCAGACCCATTAGCACGCTCCACTACCTCAGTCACAGCATGATGCAAAAACCAATCCGTCCATGAGCAGAAAGGCACATGCAATTTAAGATTTTCAGGATTCCAGAAGATCCATAAAGGTGCACATCTAGAACCACCACAGCCATGGCTGAGTACATACAGACATATCAGACATGCCGACCAGGTGTTCCCAGTCCAGCCCAGCAATCATGCATGCAACACATCTAATGTGCATTGGCTGAACAGGAGTAAGCATCAAGCACAGGAACCCTCCGAAACTGTGGCAGGTGAGGGTATGATTCATGCAAAATGTCTAAGTGCTGCTGGCAACAGAGAATCCAAATCTCCCCCGTCCCAGCAGGGTGCCCTAGGTGCCAGCAACTGAACCCTGTTCTGGCCCACACCTCTGTCCCCACAGTCCTTGTGATGCTAATTACACAGCATCCCTGCCTGAAACAGATGCAAGCCTTGATGTTTGAACATCCTCCTAGGACATCCCTATCCTTTCACTTCCCACAGGCTGACCTAGATGCTCCCTAGTCAGCAAGCTGGCTGTTGTGGTACCTGTTTCTGAACAGCTCAGACACGTTTCCTAATTCTACTTCCACAGCCAAGTGGATAAAAGTTAGGCATGGAGATCTTAATCAAGAGAAAACCAAAAAGTCAACTTAGCCTCAATTCCAGGCTCTGGTTTTCACACGGCCAAGAGTAAGCCAGGGAGTAAGACAGATCTTCAAGGAGACCCAAAGAGTGACCTTACTGGTCAGCACAGAAACAGTCCTTGCAGGCTGCCAAGGCATGCAAGACATCAGAAGCATATGAATCCAGCAGCTGAGGTTAGGGGCCTCACAAGTATCCAACAAGAGGAATTCGATCATGCTTGCAACTAGTTCTATTTCTTCTCTAAATGTATGTAGTTTGATGCACTTGCATTTGCTTCTCCACTGTCTCTCAAGTGTTTCTTTTTTTCCCTCTTCAGAGAAAAAGAAAAATGCCAACAACCCACTCCTTATAAGCAATTTCATCCTTTAACACACTGGATTTTCTGCAGGCCAAGTAACAGTTTTGGTTAAGAATACAATTGCAATTGCACGTTTCTAAGGTATTGTAAATAGCATGAAATTATTTTAAAATGTTATGAAAAATGCATTTGCAGTGTTCCTTTAAGTTTTAACAAAGCTTTGGTTAAAATTGCTTTATTCCAAAGCAATCAAATATAAGAGTATTTTTATAAGGACCTCTTTATCTCCCTGCAAATGACTGAGATACAGATACTTTCCAGAAAGGGAATGCACCAGAAAATATGTAACCTTTCATTTTATTAGCCATCGTTATCTAGCACCATAAAACATCAGCTGCTGTTTCTGAAGACTGTATTGTAGCTAAAGCAAACCGGCATGATTAGCAGAGCCACAAGCAGTGCCCAGAGGCCTTATGCAAGTTTAGATTTGGTGCCATACAAATGTAACGTACAGGCTCTATTCAGTATGGTGAAGCCATTCTATAGCCAAAGCAGCAGCAATTCCACAGACGAAAAGCAAAAATTAAGCTAAAATTAAGCAGCATATTCATGCCATCTTCCAGGAAATACGGTACCACATACCTCCTTGTCATACTCCTTGGACAACATAGATAAATAAAATAGATATTGGCCTAAACAAGCTGGTCAGAAGACACATTGTTATCATTCAGGGCTATAAGCTTGTCTAGGTTACAGGATCAGGAGAAGCACCTTTAACATATTGTTTGAAACACACTTGGAAGAGCTTCTCTAACCTCCTGGGACACAAAGCTGCATAGAAAAAGGAATAAATTTCCTGATGTGGTAAGATAAATTCAAATACTTTTCAATGCACATTACAACAACACAACAGACAAGACGCACATAAAGATGTACACGTAACTGTTGGGTCGAGCAACACTCTCCAACAGCTATCCTTTAAGTGAGGTCACCCTGCGATTCCTCTTACAGGGACACCATAATGGAAAAGAGCAAGTTCAAAAAACTTGTTAAAACCACTGGCAGTTGCAACATGCAATCCCATTAACACCTCTCCACTGTATTAAAGACATAAATCAATCTCTTTCACCACCTCCTCCCACTACCACCTTGCTCTGATAAAGAAAAGGGGCAGGGGGTGGGTAGAAAAACAGTAGTACAAAGGAACAGGTAAGTCAATTGAGACAAAAACCCCAGTGTAATAAAGCTCCTTTTCAGGGTAACTTGGCCTTCACTGCAGAAGAGAGCTGTGTGTAATTTTTCCACAAGAGAGTTGCTCCACAAGTGCTTTTCCTGGGATTTTTCTTGCCAGTGGGCCCCGTAACCTGCTGTGCACCTTGTGGAATTGAGACTCAAACAGTCCTCCTAAGAGTAAATGTTATAAGCAAAGACTTATGCAGTAAAAGAAACCAAATGAAAATAAACACACAAACAATAGCAGAGAGGACAGGGAAGGAGCATAAAGGATTTGCTTTCTCCTTCATTTCAGCTGCAGTCATCATACGTGCTACTTTGTACTTAGAAACAGTTTGAAGTTCTCAGCACTCATACAAATTCAGCGTCCCTTCATCAGGCAAATTCTGGTCTCTTAAGTCAAGATGCAGCCATAAGTCATAAGCAGCATAAATACTTGTTTTTTTCTGAGGGGGGAAGCGGAAATAATAGTCTCATGATACATAAGGTGTTTTAAGAATTTACACACTTACACACAGTTCCAAAATGTAACTACCTATCAGCAAGCACCGCTGGATCTGTACAGACTAGTAAAGGTCCTTCTACACAGATCTTACATTGTGTTATCACATCCAAAAAAAATTAGCATGGTGCCACTAAGTGTGATGACACTATAAAGTTTACAGTACACAAACTCTGTGATGCATCAGGGAAAGAGAGACTGCTTTCTCCTTACTCACCAACCACTTTACCCCCACAATGTTGGTCTCACCGAGTGGCTGGAGCCTGTCCGTAAGGGACTCCACTCCTTTCATGGACACAGTAGCCATCATGATGCTAGGATCCCTCACCTGTTCCCTTCTGAGGACTCAATGAACCCACATGCAACGCAATGCAATTCTTCTCTTCCATTTGGCTGGAGGAAGAATGGCATTGAGGGCAGGAAGAATGAATTCAGTCTGCTCCCAGGCACACCCCACCCTACTGTTACCGTAGGGGAGAAGAAGCTGAACAGAGAGGCATGATGGAGCTGTGTGATGCACAAAGGGACACAATGGTGTGCATGATAGCAAAATATTTGATGTGGCATGGTTGCACCAGCATCTAATAGTTGTGGTACTGTTTGGAATCAGTATTCCAAATTTAGAATTGCATTGCCATAGTGTTTGTATTTCAACCATTGCTTATCCAAACCTCATTAATTCACACTGCCCAGTGCAGGCACTGGACCATTTCTGCACTCAAAAAGGCCCACAGAGCCAGGGCAGCAGCATTAATCCTTCACAGAACTCCAATTAATTCAGTCAAGGTGATGCATCTTGCAGGACCAGGATGTTCAGTGGAAAATGTCTGACTATATTAACACCAAGACATACAAGGCGCCTGTGATGGGAACTGATTATTTTTGATATGACAAGGTTTAGGATTTTAAAGGTAAATACAGCAGTAACTGGAAAGAACATGTAACTCCACTGATACAGCTTCCATAGTAAACAGTTCCAGAAAAAGACAAGTGGAAAGAGAATTTTAAAATTGTTAAATATACAAAAACTGCGCAACAAATTTTCTTTAGTTTGCATTACAAACATCTCAAATATTCTCTTGTAAGTAAAGTCAGCAACAAATCTCTGTGTTACCTTATTGCTATATTTCTGACAGGCACTTGTTCTTCAAAAGACTTACGCATGCACTTAAAATTAAGCATGCAAGTAGTCCTACCAGGTACTGATGTAAGGTTCATGCCTTCACTGGAACAGTCATTTCACAATGAGCCCTTTTAGCATGTGATATTTGTGTTCACTTCATTTGTAAGACAATGATTTTAAAATAACTTACACATTCTGGGTAACAGAGGCAACCAGTATGTGCTCAATTGAGTAAAGTTCACACATGCACAAAAAAAACAATTAGGATCAGAGAGATATTCCACAGTATTTAATAAACAACTCCTATATCAGTACTATGCAGTTCAATGCAAGTATCAAAATTTATTCACATGCTATCTATAGCAGAGGTGGAGTTTAATGGTGTACAAGTGCTTCCATGATAAGCCCACTGCTTTTACAGTTTTTAAGTTTTAAATTATCTATCAAAATTACTCGAGTTTAGAATTTTCATTAATGCAATTTTTAACTGTTTTGAATGTAGCTTAGTGGTCATGAAACACTAAGTTTAAAAATATTATATATATTAGCTCCTATTACAAATACCAGTTTCTGACCTTAAATTGAACAAAGTAGCAGAGTGGTGAAGGCAAAATCAGCTATGGAAATAGGTCTCATTGAGAAGTACCTTAGAACTTCCCACTGAAAATAAGTTTATATTTTACCAAGTAGTAGGACCTTAAAAAGATAGCAAGTCACACTTTGCACATGCATGAGACAACAGCTATGCCGAGAACTGCGTAGCAGTATGAGGACCAAGGGTAGCTTACAGTCACTCAACAGGCCCAGTTAATTTTGCTGCAAAATACACTGCATGAATGGCAAGGGGCATTAGCTAGACTAGGTAATTTCTCTTTAGAAGTATCTAGCTAAAGGGCAGAAAAAACATTCTGATTGCATTGTTAAACACTCAAAATGAAGAAATAAAGCATGACGCTATATAAAACATCATTATTGCTCTGTACATGCACTACCATAAAGACTTTCCACATAGCCAGTTTTCCATGCCATTCATAAAAAAAGCCAGTACCTATGATGGTAATTTAGTTACCAATGGGGTAAAAATCGACTGGAACATCTCACCTGCAGTTTTTACTGGCAATTTGTGCAAATACAATTTGCAATGCAGTTTTCACAAAACACTCTCAGAAAGTGTTTTCAAAGATTAAGAAAAGACAGTGATGTGCAATATACATTGTTTAAAACATTGTATAAATTGCAAGACACTGAGTAACATACAAGAAGGAAAATTAAATGGCACTGTAATGGACATTAAAGATTCCATGCATAAAAGCTTTGCCTATTTCTTGATACCCGAGTGCTTAACTATGCACCCTTAACAGTATTCTGTTTGGGTTTTCCTTTTGACAGACTGAATTCCTAGAGTCTGCTTAAAATGTCAACATTTGAAATCTTGCAAGCAAAGAACAATTACATTCAATCCCAAAGACTTGTATGCCTAAAAGGGTATAATTAAAAAATTAAAGGAAGCGGTCATGCAGGATACTGGCAAGGAAAAGGTACCAAAGGGATTTTAGAAAAATCATTTGACTCACCAGTCCATTGTTTGGCTGAGGTGAAAAAGGCAAACATTACTGAGATGCATCAGTGAGGAAGTCAGAACACAAGTCAAGGCCCATGCCTGTAAGCACATGTGAATAACTTCAGGCCCAGAAGCTCTTTTACGTGGCAAAGTTATTCATACGTGTGCTTGCAGAACATGAGCTCAGACATTACCGTTAAAAAGTACAAAACGCTACTTACATTTTGTCACTGACTTCAATAAAAATAGAAATTCACCCGTGTTTAACAGCAATTATTTCACCTCAAGAAGATAAAAATCCTTTTAAGTCTCACAAGATAACTTAATAATTAACCTGTTCTAGCTGTTTCCAGTTCTACTTCTTGGGGTTTTTTTTAAACACAAATCTCTCAAAACACATTCAAGCCTGCAACCAGAAGCCTTCCTCAGAAGCTACAGGAGGGCTGTAAACCCTGCAGCACAAAGTGCTGTATCTGTCTTGCAATGCACCAAGGATGCTTATGACACTGGTGACAAGCCATTATTCTATCAGGTATCTCTCTGCCAAGCCTGACGTAATTGGAAACTTACGATATTCAATTCAGTTTGTCTTTAAGTGTTGAGTCTTTCCAACATATGCTTGTATAGATTTTGGTGACCTGAACTGTGCAATAAACCAAGCCACAAGAAAAAGCACACCACACAGATGTGTAGCATGGAGCGCACAGGTCTACCTGAGTAGAGAAACATTAACTACATATACAACTTTTTTAAAGTATATGGGACTAGTATGGATTCAAATGGATTGCAGATTAAGAACTGCTGCTTGGAGACGAAAAGATATGTTCATAAATTCAGGGAATGAAAGACTTTTAAGTCTTTTAAGACCAACAGTTCAGTAAAATGAAGCTGATATGCTGGGTGTATGGACCAGTGGGCAATCAAAAAAAAAAAAAAAAGAGCTAGACAGGACAGCTAAGATTTATAAATAAGAAACATATGATTTGGGGATGAATGTTTCATATATCCTAGCAAATAAGAATCACACATTACCCAATCCATTAAAACAGCATGCAACACAGATAACCCAAGTTCTTTCTGAGGAAGGTGCTGACAGGCGCAGCTCTATCACGGCCTCACTGCAATAAAGGAGCACACAACTCGGCCAGACCCAGCACGTGCTGCTTTGCGTTGCTTGGGGAAGTTTAGTTTTCTGATGTTTTCTTGATGTAACTTTCATCACTGACTTCAACAAAAGCTGGATGTGGTCCAGTATTTTTTAAAAGTCTCAAAAAAGAAACCTAATGAAAGCCTAGGAGTAAGTTTTGAAACACCAACACTACATGTAATTTTATCTGCCACTGGAATTAGCATACCTACTTTTTATATCGCTTTGATCCAGCTAATGGGTAATACTATTTTTTTTCTGGGATGGAAGTGTGTTATGAAACAACTGATGAAAATATTTCAATTTAGTATCTTTCTGAAGCAGCAGCAAAGCCTCACTAACAGGTATCAATCTGACAGGAGAGCACCAAGAAGTGAAACCGGCTGGAAATTATAATCAAATATGAAAACACAAGGTAAAAACAGGTATATGGAGAAAATGGGAAACAAAGCATTATCTCGCCGAGGCCTGCAAGCGGGGCAGGGCCAGCACCAGCGCCCGCCCCGGGCACGGCGAGCCCCGCCAGGCCCTGACCCGCCAGCCCCGGGCACACACAGCGTGTACGTACTCTCTTCATACACCGACGTGCCGTGTAAGCACGAGTGCGGCAGGGCGCTCTCCGGGGCACAGCTGGGCCTAACGGCGCCGTGCGGGTACCGGCGGGGCAGCAAGCGGGCCGGCCCGGTGAGGCCGCAGCACCGCGGGCACGGCGGGACCCGCCGCCCCTGCCCTCCCCGGCGGCGGGAGGCGGCCGTGCAGATGGTGCATCACGAGCAGCGCGCAGGCCCGCTCCCCGCGGCTGGCAGGTGGGGAGCACCGCCGCGCCGGCTCTGTACCCGCCGGCACCCAACCCTGACAGCCGGGGCCGGGGGGAGGCCGCCCCCGCCGCGGTCGCTCGCAGCCCAGCAGCCCAGCCCCCCTCCTCTCCCCTGGGGCCGGCGGCGAGGGGCCGCGGAGCTGCGAGGAGGAGGAGAAGACGCCACCCGCCGAGTTTCGCCAAGGACAGGCCCGAGGTCAAACCCGGCAGCCGCCCGCCTCCCGCCGCGGCCCCTTCCCCGCCGCCAACGGCCGCGCTGGTGCGCGTCGGGAGCCCGCCGCCCGCGCCGCCTCCCCGCCCGCCGCCGGCGGTGACTTACCTTGGCAGCCATGCTGTGCCCGGCGCGGCCACCCCCTTCCCGTCCCTTCCCTTCCTCCCCTCCCCTCCCCTCCCTTCCGACCGCGGCAGGCAGCTTCCCCGCCTGCGCACCAGCCCGCCAGCGCCGGCCGTCACCGCTCTCCCAGGCACGGACGGGGCGCTCGGCGCCGCCAGCCCATTGGCTGCACCCCGCCCGGCCCGGCTGCAGCGCGCCTGATCGCCCGGCCCGGCCAGGCCCGGCCGCGCCGAGGGTTGCGGGGTTCGCGCTGGCCGAGCCGGGCCGAGCCGAGCCGAGCCGAGCCGAGCCAAGCCGGCGGGCGATGCGTGCTCTGGCACCGGCCGGCCGCGGGCGTTTGGGGCGGCCACTGCCTCACCCCTGTGAGGGGAACCCCGTTTACCTCAGATTTTCTCCGTTTACGGCTGCTGGCCTGGCAGCCTCCGAGCCGCCTCAACGGGGCTCCGAGCTCGGAGGGGCCCCATGGCCCCTCCAGCCGCTGGAGAGAGGCCTGAGTGACCGTGTCTCCAGCGAGCGTCTCGTACCATTAACCCGAGGAAATGCCTGCGGCGTGCTCGTAGGACGCCAGGGCAAGCTGTGGAGAGATGCCACACACCTTCACAGCAGCCATGCTGGTGTGCCTCAGCAAACCCTGCTCTCCTGCCTAGAGCTGTTTTCTTCCCCATGAGTCACGCTGCTGTTTGAGGGATGCTTCATCCCGTTGCTGTATCCCAAGGCTTCGTTCTGGGATGTCCCAAGAACGAGCCATGCTTCCAACCAAATTTTTTAGTGCTGTTTCAGTTCGTAAGTCGGCATGAACGTGACATGTCAGCAGCCCCGCTAGAGCCCACGGCTGTACCCAGGATGACCACAGGCATGGCACGCTGCGCCTCACAGACAGTTTGCAGACTGTCTACAGACAGCCTGTCTGGGCATGTTTGGCAGCAAACCATTTGGCATGCAGGCCTGCGGCTGTGACCAGGGCAAGCACCAGCCCTTCGATGCCTGTTCTGGCTGGCCTGGGGGCTTCTGGCTCCTGGGGGGATTCTAGGTGGGCCTGAGGCTGGTAGTGCAGGCAAGGAACTCGGCACATGCCTGTAACAAAAGGTTGCTTATCAGAGTAGCTCGGGGGTGAGGTTTTTGTGTTTATAATGGGCTATAAAGTTAGTCATAGCTTTGAGGAGGATCTTCCAGCACTTCCCCTAAAGTGAGTTTCATGAAGATACTGAAAAGGCAAAGGATTGCAAAGACAGATATATTACAATATAAACAGAACAATTAACTCTTTAATTGTTTTTAATTGTCTTAGAGGGAGACAGTAGAGAAATGGTAAGGACTGATAAATGCATCTGTGCCTGCCTGCTATAAATCTTTGCAGGATGGCTCTTTTTATGTTTGTTCTCAGTCCAATGAATTAATGACTGTTTTTCAGCAAATTGCAGTCTCCTCTGTGTCCCTTGGAAGTTTCTTCCACCACCTGTGAGGCCCAGCAACATATCTGCCTCCTTCACTTCTCAGCAGTCTTCCAGCCTCTGCTTCATGTAAAACCCTACCACTTGCTGGATTCTCTTTCTTTCTCCCTGCCCAACATCCATGTGCCTGCTGCACGTGCTGAAGCTGTTCTGTGACACAGCACAGCCCTTCTCCCTGCATCTCTCTGACCTAGAAAACAGCAGTTACAGCAAAGCAGACTTCAAGCCTTCCTCCAACCACACCTTTTGAAATGAACACAAAAAACAGATTATGCCATGCCTATCTGCAAACTAGATAAGTAAATACTGTCACCTTGTCATAAACGAATAGATAATAGCAGTCCATTTATAAACAATGGAAAACAATCTCAGATTACTTTAGTAATACCACTAAGAAGAGAAAAATTACAGAGAGAAAATAGCATAACAATTGTCTTAGAATACAAATACAACATTCTGTGAATATACAGAAGCCAGAATATTTAGATGTGAGGCTGCAAGTCTGTCCTATTGAGCTTAAATTTTGTGAAAGCAGGCTTCCATGGGATTTTTTTTTCCATATTAAGACTGCTAAGAAAACAACTACAGTTCCCACATTATACTGACACATGGTCTTGAGCCAATTTCCAAGGAAAAACACAAGCAATAAACCTGCCTATGTTCCAAGTAGACTGGTGGTAAAATTCAGAGAGGTAAATAAAAAAGGATGACCCTGGAAAGCCTCATTTCAGCTGCTCCCCAAATACGACGTCATGTGAGCTCTTCTAGCATTTAGAATCATGAAATCATAGAATGGTTTGGGTTGGAAGGGACCTGTAAAGGTCATCTAGTCCAACCCCCTGCAATAAGAAGGGACATGTCCTTATTCTATTCCTATATTTAGTCTGAATCTACTTATTTCCCAATCTTCAACAGCTCCAGGTGCCTCAAGTCCTGAGCATGCCTTCAGGAGTGCCTTGGTCCTGATAAGGCTGGAAGGTCATTGCCTAGCTTACATGAAAACCTGAGTGTGATCAGCATTAAAGGTTTGGCCTGGCAGGTCTCTGACATTGTCCAACACGCACATACAGGCCTGAGTTCCTTATCTTTATAGAAAAGGCACTGAAGGCAAATGTTCACTTTCTAAATGGCACACAGTATGACTGTAGTGGATATTGGCACTCTCTTTGGCTACATAAGCAAATTGTCTTCAAAGTCTCCTGTTGACTGAAGATTCAGAGCCATGTGTCATACTCCTTTCTGTATGTTTTAACCACAAAGCCCTATAGTCTGGGGAATAGATGAGGGACATTTTTCATTCTTTCTAGTGAAGCTGTGTCATTGTGCAAAGGAGAATCCAAGATCAGCTGGACTGGAAAGAAGCATGACTCTTTCCATCATATTTTATCATATAGTAAAATGCAATGGGGTGAGGGTAAAATTGTGAGTGTGTTTTCATTACAAAGCATATAAGCATTTCTTGGAAAGTTAGGAGATTGTTTCTTCTCAACCAACGTTTTTTTCTGTCTTACACATAACACTCAAGAAAGAGAGCGCACAGACATTCCAGGGCTCCCCTCTGCAATGAGAAATGACCTAGTTTGCTCCTTCTTGTGCCCTTTTCTGATACAGGGCGTCTTGAGTTTGTTTGTACATATGGGGATGGGTTTTGCAGGAGGAGCTGTAGCTTGTTTCCAAAATAAGCCACAACCTAGTATCTGGACACTGTCCTTGAGGTGAAAAATTAGGCTTTCATTGCTTTCATGTAGAAGAGAGAATGAGAGCTGATGTATTACTTGGTGTTTTAACTATTAGGGTATTGTATAGCAGGGCAACTGTATCTCAGTAGGCACATATGATCTTTTCTGAGCTTAGTAAAAATTACCTTGGGAAGACTGACAGCGTGGGGCTCATGATTTTGTAGACTTGATAAAAGGCTGATAAAGAATCAACATTTCCTATTGACTAGTGTAACAAAATGCTCAGTGTGCTAGCTATTTTGGATCTTTTTCTGACATTCATTACTCTTTCTATGATTTCTCTTACAATGTTCTGGATTTTGCATTGGCAGACATGTCTAAAATGTAGGCATTGCACTATGTAGCTTAAAGGCAAGAAAAAATTTCTTGGATCTGGAAAGATCTGAGTGCATCTGGAGAGATCTGAAAAGGACTGGATCTGGAAAGACAAGATATGGAAAGATCCAAACATGCTGAGTACCTTGGTGAAAGGCTGAGGTAAAGCAAAGACTGACCCAAGGTCCTCAAGACCTATGATACTATCCAAATTATTGAGCTGTTGTCCCCAATATTCTTTCTGACTGCCCCACAACATAGTAACAGTCTTCCAGGTGGCTTCTTTTGTGTTATAATATACATACAGCAGCATGGCTAGCATGCTGTATGTTAACTTACCACAACCTTGCACCAAGTATGTTGTCCTAGAAGTATAGCTTGTAGTAAAAATAAAGAATTGGCCTCATTCCTAGCTGGAAAGAGCTGAATGTTCAAAAGAAATGAGCACAAAGGCTTCCTGAGCAGATTTTGTTTAAATAGTTATTAAAACTTTTTATTGACTCCTCTACTTCAGTGAAGCCTCAAGGAAAGGCATGAAGCAGTATCCTCTTCCTTAGGTCAAAGGTTTGGTCGGTTTTTCTGTTGTTTCTGTAGTTTTGTGTTTTGTGGGGGTTTTTTTCAATGAAGGATGTCTGGCTGATGTGTTAGCACATCAGTTTTAGCCAATCTTGGCCAAGAATTTGTGCTCACACAGTAGGCCTAATCCTGAGTATTTCTCTAATAAAATAAAGTATGACTCAGTCTGAATGAATCCATCACAATTCTTCTTTCCCTGTTAGAAAAATATT
Source organism: Falco punctatus (assembly GCF_963210335.1). Classification (NCBI taxonomy): domain Eukaryota; kingdom Metazoa; phylum Chordata; class Aves; order Falconiformes; family Falconidae; genus Falco; species Falco punctatus. The sequence goes on from NC_137583.1 coordinate 78,041,327, forward strand.
CACAGCAGATCTGTTTTCCTCAAATATATTTGCCGTTTTTCTGGTTATTTTATAACATTGTCTGACGATTATCAATGTTTCCTTAGTGGCTGTTGTTTTTACAACATATTCACACATATTTGCAATTTAAGCCCTGTTGTTTATCTGTGATTGCTGAGGAGGTCAGCCAAACATGATCTTGTTTCCTGTTACTTAGAACATAAGATTTACAAATATTTTCACACACATGTCTAAAATTCATCATCTATCAGTGGTTCTGCCAGTGAAAAACCAAACTGGTCATTTAAACAGTTCAAAGAAAAGTGAACATTAAAGCAGCATGTAGAAGTACGAATTCATTTAAAGATCCATACAAATGGTAGTATATTTTCATGGCTTTCCCATCTCAAAATATGACACTATCCCCCACTGTGTGTATTACATCTACCAGGAGAGTAGAATTCACAGAGTTGGAAGGCGACAGCTATGATTCTGTCTTACAGCTGATAATGGCATTTACACAGACATTACTGTTAAAATGGAACAGTTGGCAACACTTTACCAGGGCTGTGTTTTAGAAATGCATGTGAATAACTCAGGAAATACTGATGATGATGCTGATGAATAGAGGGTTAATCCTGTTGGTGTAAATCAGCATAGCTGGTAGATTTGTGCAGATTTACGTTGGTAAAACCCAGAAAGTAGAGGGGATATACGACAAACAAAAGATGCTATATTTATTTCATAAGTGAAAAGTACTTCATAACTAGGCACACCATTGGCATGAATAAGTTATGAAAAATCTTCACAGCCAAAAGAACATAATCATCCTTCATGTATAACAGATTTGTTTATTCTGTAAAGATTCATTTCAGTTGATTAATTATCAGTATCTGCTGATGGTGGAGGTAACAAGCCATCTCTGATGAGAGAATCATTTTAGGACATGCTCAGAATATTTTATCACCCAGCACAAGTTGTGTATGCTTAGAATATTCATCATACTGTGTACTAATAGTATCACGTTTTTAAAGCTAAGTAGTAAATGTGAATTATATTACAGATATAGGCATCATCTATATTTTTCTTGGGTTTTTTTTAATAAAGGGATATAAAAAAAATAAACACAGTAACAGTTGTATTTGCATGTCAAGTGCCAAACTGTGCTGCTGCATTAAATCGTTGTTATTCTGAACCAGTAAAAAATTAGCATATGTGCAAATGCCAGCTCCTAACAATAACATCAGAATTGTTTCTGCTTACACCAAATCCAATCTGTACCAGCCACATTACATGCTCACTGGCCATTATTCACAGATGGAAGTTAACAAGATGGAGGTTTATCAAGGGGTAAATTACCTTCTTTTTAATGCAGTTTTATTTATTAAGTAAACAAAATTGCAACACCAAGTTAAAATGCCAAAAGAGGGATTGGATCTTCTCAATTCTGAAGCATTTATGAAGAGGAAAAAATTATAAGACTGTCAATAAATGCAAAATATAGAGCAAAAGTAGATCAGATTTTCAACATGGTGTATTAATGTGCTATTTCTAAAGTTAACCTAGTTACCAAAATACTAAGAATGTAAAGCATTATCCATAACAAGATAGGGTGCAATCTGTTAATAAATACATTTGCCAAGGTGTTGGCCATATTTGAATAGACACACTACTTTAACCAGACTTTACTCACAGAAGAGACTAGGCATCGTTTAATAAAACACGTGTATGTCTATAAAGTGTATGTATGAATATCTGCACACACTGAACATACATTGTGTGAAAGAAGACAGCTGGATTTTAATTAGTCAAAACTTTGTGGAAAGTAATAGAACCTCTGCAAAGTTTTGTACAAAGCACTGAGTTTCTCTTAGCTTCAACAAACTTAGGTGTTTGAAAATATAAACATTTGGTCATCTTGAAACTCAGTGTTTTCTTTCATTCTCCAGCCAAACCCCATCGTTTTTTATTTTCCATGGAGATACAACATTTATTAATCATTAGTACACATTTCCAGAGGACCCACTATGAGCTAGTCTTTTTCCATAGCTGAAGAAAGATGGTCTATCTCAAAGTCCGTTAAAGCCAGCTGGAGCTTTTCAATTAGTTTCAGTGCTTTGCTTAGACTCTACGAATATCACCCACCTAGGTATTTACAGCTCTCCATTATCAGTGTATGCCAGCTTTTGGTATTTGTCTTGTTAAAACAAGCTGCATAAAGACAAAAGTTCAAAAGGTTTTTAATGACTTACAAGACTGGAAGCATTGATAGCAAGCGTGTTTACCTAGGGAAGATTATAACTTCTAATTATTTTGAGCACTTGTATTTAATTTCATTACCAAGAAAAGCAGGTCACATTGCTTTTGTATGCATCTGGTCAAAAGTCAGCTGTCAGCCGGTTTCAACAAGGCCTGAGAGAAAAGTAGCAGTCTCAGAAGTATTACATTCCTCCAGATACTGTAAAAAAAACCAGCAGCCTGATAAAGAATAAAGGCTTACTGCTTCCACTGAAGAGCAGGCTACACTGTAAGTTTGTCTCTTAATAGACTCCAGAGAGTCTCTCCAAAGAGAGACTAGGAGAGCCTAACCACAGAGGAAGACGTCAGCCCAGCTACTGATCTCTTCAAACTCCAGAAGAATCCATAGGAAATCAGACTTTCTGGGTTGCTCGGCTCAAATAGCTGCTTGTTTGGTAGAATGTTTCTCTCCTCTTTTCTCTTTTCTTTTTATATGTTGTTGTTTTCAGTTTGGTTGGAGCCAGCCTTGGAAAGGTGGGAAGAAACCATCTGCATCTATGGTTTCATGCTTCAGAAGCAGGCGTGATATTTCAGGATGAGTTGCATGCATTGAGGTGACTCAGTCAAAATGTGTTGTGCAGCTTTTGTATTCAGTGGCTCAGAGCTTTTCCGGCCAGATATCACACTGTATTTCAAAAGAAGATTTTAGGGTCTTTCAGCTAAGTTCGTGAAAGTTGAACTGCAACAGATATTTTGATTGTTTAGTCCACTATTTCTGCGGGTAGCAAGATTTAAACAATAAATGCAGAAAATCCCCTGCTATGCTCTCTGAAATCAATAGGAAAATTCCCATCTGAGAATATGATTTATCCTCTGTTAGGTTTTGTGGGTGGATAGTGATGTGTGAGGCAGAAAAGAATCCAGCTCTCTACTCCTTTTCTACTGCTTCTACTACAGTGATGGCTAATAAGATGTGAGTCAGCAAAGCATCCTTTCCCAGGGAGAGGAAAACCTGCAAAAAGGAAAAAAAATGTTTATCTCTGCCATGGTGAAGAGAACCACTCTGTCATATACTGCTTTGCTTGTATATATTAATATAGAATGACTTACAGTGCACATCATTTAAATGTCCATTTTCTGGTGAGGGAATCCATTAACTTTGCCTTTTGTAGGAGAACCAGGGAAGTAGTCATAAAATGCTCTTGAGTTCTGTGCACTTTCCTCTTCTTCTGGTATTTCCCTGCCAGTGCATAGCATGTACAATCACTGTGAGGCTCATTACTAGATTCAGCCAGATAACACAAATAGGTAGGATATATTGAGAGAATACGTGCAACTTCTGCTACTGAGATTTGAAAGCAATACCTTTCTCAAATCTTCAGCCACAACTTGGATGCTAAGATGATAACCAGCGCTAGAGAGCTACAGGTCAGTTGTTTTTTCATAAGGGACTGGCATTTTCTTTGAGCGTCGATCCACTCACTTTTGTTTTGCCTCTGAAACTGGGCTTGGTGAGGTCCACATAGAAGTTGAACCTGAAGAACATTTGGAACTTCAGAAGAGTATTGGTGTCTACTTAATAGCATGGCTATTGGGGGAATTGTATCTTTACGAGATTCCTGAAGGAGCCTGCTAGTATTGTTACATTTATCAGAAACTCATAAAGAATAGCAGTTAGCATCTGGAACTCTTGCTGTGTTGAATCTTTCAGACTTCTTGACTCTAAGCGATTGCAAAATGCAATGCTTATCTCCACTCTGTCAGGCTTGTATTGGCTCCCAAACAGTTCCTAGGTACATAGTGGAGGTTCTGGTCTTGGTATATTTGCCCTTAAGAACTAAGCAAACTAACAGCCTTTGGTTTGTTCCCTTGTTGTGCTTGATAGCAAGTAGCAGACCCATATCCTGTGAAGGTTGAGCATGAGCAGAAACGACCTTCAGCTCCATAACATGCTCTCCTCCCTACACTGAAAGGCCTGAGTTTTCTGACCTGCAGTGCCTGTTGCAGAGCCTGTTGTTCAGTGCTTTTTTGGAAAAGAACGAAGGAGATGAGTTCTGACCAGGTTTTGTGGGATTGTCAATCTAACTTTGCATTGGCACATTTTAAGTGAAGCTTAATGAATCACATCTCTTGAGAGTCTTATTAGTACAAGTCAGAGCATAATCTCTGGAGAAAAGAAAGTATTCCACAAGTGGTTATGTAGACACAAGCTGAGCCTGGGCATCTAAGATACCACTCTGTATTTCAGGGAGGAACTTTAACTACTCAGGTCAAGTATCACAATAGCTGAGCTTTCAGTTTCCCTTCAGGTAGATCTATATCATTGTTGCTAAAACAAAAGATACTCATTTCAGTGCCGCTAAGTTTGAAGTGCTTATGTAAATCATTAACACAAACCATTTATTCTGACCACAGCTGCATGGTCTAAAGTTGATATCTGGAATCTGTTAATCATTACTCGTCAGCTACTTGCTGCATATCAGAAGGTGATTCCAAGTGGTCCTGCCAGATTTTCAGAGGTCGGTACCTCTGCCTCTCTTTGCAATATTAACCTCCACCCAGCTCCTGTTAGAGGACTGAAGTGCCTAGTCAGGTCTTTTCATAACCATACTGCTACCTGAAAAGAGACCCTCAATTCTCTGGGTCATATCCATGAAAGGATGGCAAAAGGGTTGGGAATGTGATCCCAAATCTGTGTTTTTAATAGAGTCTGGTGGTACCACGGTGCCACAGAAGCCTCCCTGTACAGCTTTGCAGGTGACCAAGGTGGTGTCCCCACTCAAGTCCTCACCTGGACCATTCATGTTAGAGCTGAGCAGCTTAGTTCATAGCTCAGCCAAGGTTTTACAGGCCAGGAACTGGCACTGCCTCAGAGAGCTTGGTCCAGCAGGGATCCAGCAGGGACACTGACCAGATTTTCACACAGTGTGACTTGTAGTGGGTACGTGACGGCCAGTGAAAGATTCAGAAATACCTGCAGAAGGAAATGGTGGTACCCCCCGGTTGCTTGGTGGCTGCAGATTTTAATTATTCCTAGCAAATTTTACTCTGGTGCAGAAAATATCTTTGTCTTTCCCCAACAGCTACGCCTCATGAAACTCTTTATCTGGCCCATCAATTTTCTCTTCTTGGTCCCCATTTTATTCTTTCTGCCACTGAGCAGCCTTCTCTACTCTGACTCATTTCTATTCCTGGTATTTCCAACCTCATCCCTCTACAGTTGATCTGGTTTACTTCTTAGCCCAGTGCTTGAAGTCTTTGCCATTCCCTTTACATTTTTTTCAATGACTTCTCTTCCTCGGTCTCAGTTTTCTTACTTCAAACTCTGCTTCTGTTTCCGAACACATCAGTTCTGACTCATTTCTCTTGTGCCCTAATTGAGCCATTTTATCTTCTTTTGTGCACTGAAAGCAGAAAAGAAATTCCCTAATTTAAATTTGAATCTAAAGTGCTGCATTAGCCAACAATAGCAAAAAGTAGTCATCCCATGGAAATGCGGAGAGCCTACCTACATCCTTCAGCTGCTGGCTCAACTTAGAACAAATATTTAAAGAATTTAGGCAGCAACCCTGAGCAAACCATTACAGCAAATCTGCAGATTTCAAATTTTCCTAAGTTTTCATCTTGTCCAAATTAAATCATTTTACTGGCATGAGGTAATAAAAAAGTACGTCCCTAATACAAGCATTAGCTGTCTATTAGTTTTCATCCATCTGTTCCAAACTATGGTGGATGCTAACTCTGAAAATTTTCTAGCATTGAAAAAACATTATTTTCATCTTGTTCCTCAAAAAGACTGCATTGGTTTTGTTAAAACTTTCAAAAAAAGGTCACTGTGAGCCAGCCAGCTACCATGAAATGTTCCAGCCCAGAGTGATGGGTTAATATGTAAGCAATTGAAAATAAGATACTATGATGGAAAATGCTGAAGAAAGCTTATATTTTATTTCCAATTGTATGATGAATTAGTTATTTGTATAATCTCTTTTTTTCTTTACTGCATTCTTTTCTTTTTTGAGACATAGAATGTAAGTAGATACAATTAGAAACAGTACATCAGCAGAAAAATAAATGTGATAGCTTGTTGTATCAAAGTTCTAGATGAGAGAGTCCACTTGCTTTGAAGAAAAGGACAGGTTACAAAAAAATAATTCAGATAGAAAAAATGTTTTTTGTCAGAATTAAAGTGCTTTGTATTTTCAGTCTTCTAGAAACATAAATGGCTGCACAGAATGGGCTGCATAGGCAGTCTTGACATCCCTTGAAACAATCATTGATCAGACATGAAAGCCTCAAATAAAGCCAGGTACGTTGGTGCTTAGAGAATGACAGAAAATTAGAACAGTGTAAGAATATTTACTTTGGCAAGACAGAACCAAAGTTTCTGAAGCAAGATGTTTTTTCACACAGTTGAAGTATTCAAGTAACAGCAGAAAGCATTCCAACTAGAAATGGAATTTGTACAAATCACTGTTTTTTTTGTTGCCTTTTGCTTCAGCTGGTATCCAGTTTTAGTGCTGTAACTATTCTTTAATTTGGAACTAATTGTAGATATAGGGTATGAACGGATCACAGATTTGTGTCTGCAAATGCAAAAGAAATACCAGTTCTACACTACTGGGAAAATAAAATCATTTACTTGAGTACAACTTTTGATGTAAAAGTTATGATCCCAGATTTAACAACAAAATCTTATCGATTACAGATATTATTTCAGCACTCGTGGTTTAGCAGTGTAGGGATACACTGTAGTGATACACTGTTTCTGAATGGTTGTGTCAGGAATTCATTCCTCAGATGAGCAGTACCCTAAAGCATAATTGGTTTCATGAGGGAGAGTGGTGCTCTCCTGAATTTAGAAGTTATTGTTCATAAGGGTCACAGATCCCACTTTTAGGTTTGCACAGTCCTTTTGCTGAATAACTGGGGGAAAAAAAAAAGAAAAAAAGAAAGTTTGCGTTGACAATATGTACCACTCATTTTTAATGGGAACTGAAGTTTAGTGTGCTACAGCATACTCGTACAGTTCTCCTGAGTGGAAGTGACATATATATGACTGTTTTCATCTGATGCCTGGGAGAAATTCTGAGTTCAGGCTGCAGTAGTCCCGCTGGATTAGCTGGAAGTTGAGGGAAAAGTTTTTGAATAGATGCACAGAAAATAACTGGCTAAAGGCTACTGCTGTGAAGAACAGAGTTCGCCAAGAATAAACCAAAGGCTGAACTGAAAGATTTAATTTTTAATTATAGATCAATTATAAATTGTTAATGTTCACTACTCCTCAAGAAACACAAAACAGTGCTTTAATTTTAACCTGAAGGCGACATTAACTGTAAATCCTAGTTGTCATTAATACAAAGCAAATACAAAAAGTATTCTTCCACTACAGAGATGTGTTGGTAATTCTGAGAAATTCTGTTATCTTCAGTGTACCCTACTTTGTAAAGGACCGCTTTTCAAGCTGAAGGACATTCCTGAAAACTTTTCTTTTTCTTCGGAATGTTTTTTCTGCAATCCGTTCTGCACAGCTTTGACATTTTTAAGCTGCAGATCTCCAGTGTTGTTTTCCAAGAGAAGCTATTTCCGTGGCCTGAGCTGTGGACTGTGCAAAACAGGCCACAGAGCAGGGAAAGGAGAACGAGCGTCTGCAGGAAAACAACCACAACTATGAACAACAATTGCAACGAATGAACTGGAGGAGTCTGAGGTTTTATGACTCTCTCAAACTAGCCTTTAGAAAGCAAAAGTAGATTCAAGTCACAAACATGTTTACTCGCTGGGACAGTTTTGTGATGTGTATTTTCCTTAAGGTCCCAGTCAGGCAATTTCTGCCAAGGGGTGTATGGCAGCATAAGCAATGGCTTAGAATTCAGATTTCAGTTAAGGATACCCACAGCAAGACCTCATTAAGGAAACTAATCACATTCTCCAGAGCAGATCTAGTAGCCTTGATTCATGCAAGTTAAAATCCTTCTGAAGTCAACAGAATTATTTGCTGGAGTGGAGAAGACTAAAGAAAAATGAGCCATCCTGTATTCAGTCTACAGCTTTAGATAAAGCTGGTATTTGCGTACACCGTATGTTCTGGCATTTATAGCAGTCAACTGTTGACTATGAGCATGCAGACACAGGGGTATCCTCTTCTTCTTCACTCATGTCTCTTCTCCTTTGCTCATGTCATACCATAGTCATTACTGATTCAGGAAGCAATTTACAGAAACGTGTCTCCTCAGCTGAATAACCATGACCTCCAGCATCTCTCTGATTATTTGCTGTGAGCTTTGCTTGGACAAATCCCCATTCATATATAGGATCATGTCAGCTTGTCTGCAAATTGTCTGTTGTAAATCCTAGAAAGTGGAGATAACAAAGAGTATTCAAGCTCTTTTCATCCCGAGGATATCCTATTCATTTTCATTGTGGTTTGTCTAGTCCAGCTGGAATGGATTCAGGTGATACAGATGTCAACATTTTCCTTGGAAACTGGTAAGAAATTCTGCTAGTAGGAGAATATTCATAGTATTACACCTAAATTTTCTTTTTTTTATGTCTGCATTTCTTTTACTGTTTCCAGCTATGGCTACCTGAAACTTGGCATCCATAGGGGCTCCTTTTTGAGGTAGAACAGCAAGTGGTAATAGGACACGTGCATGGAGGGAATGGTGAGGAGATCCCTTTAGAATTTTATGAACTCCACTCCTTAGGGTATATGGGACAAAGAAGTGATGGTAAGCAGGAGGAATGTATTTTAAATGCTGGTCTGTCTACTTTTTCTCTCTCCATACAGGCTGGTGTATAACACTTTGTGAGATTAAAAGAAAAGCAGAAAATTGTTGTGAAAGGGCACCTGCTCCTGTTAGCCCATTCCATCTCGCATAGAGTCCTTAGACTGCTTTCAGCATCCTCCTATAAACATCAAAGTCCACCAGGGAGAAAACAGAAAGCAGGAGCAAACAACATGGTAGGTTATTAAGAGTGAAAGCAGCTAATGGTCCTTATAATATAACTGGAATTATAGAAGTAAACAATTACGGCATTTCTGATACAGTTGCATTTGTGGATATCTGACTGTGGATATCACATCTAATTTCCATCACATTAATCTCCAAACACTGAGCAAGCAAAAGCAAGCAAAAGACAAGATGTCAGAGGACCGGAAAGGGAAGAGTCTGAGGGGACACTGAAAACAACTAAAGGTCTTTGTTTCATGAAGGAGATGATAGTCACATTGTAAGAAAAGGATTGTTCCAGGAAAAAAAAAATATGAGCTTGGTAGTCTCTGTTCTCTCAAAAATGCAGGAGCAGACTGACTTTACAAGAAATTGAAAGGCAATAAAGCTAAAACTACACAAAGAGATGCCCTTTTCCACTGCACATAATTACATTTTAGAACACACCGCTACAAAATGCTGCTGCATTAAGGTACTCAGTAATAAGTCCAAAAGGATTATTATTTTTTGTTATGAATACTAAGGATCCCATCCTGTTACATTTACTAGAATGAAACTGTGTTGAGCCCACAATTTATGTTTGAATTTTAGGAAATTCTGCTGAAGCCAAGAGAAGATAACTTCTCTCCAGTGATTTTTTCTTTCTGGGCTTTCTTTTTACTTAAAATTGTGTTCTGTGGGTAATTTTTATTATGATTTGAAACAATGACTACTTTTGAGTAATAAGAATGCTGTATTGCCTGAGATGGAAAGACTCTATTGCTGTGCATACATCCTGAAATAAGAAATAAGTTTTCTTTTTTATAATGCTTCATCATTTTTTCCCCTTTTTTGGACGCTCTGTTCATTAGACAGTTACCTCTTTAGATTCAGGTTTGATTACAAACATTTGCATTACTTCAAAAGAGGTTTCAACTTTATGATCTCTTTGGTTCCACTTTTTCCTAAAGCCCCTTGGTTTCTAGCATTGGAATACTCCAGTCTGGGTCTTCAGCCGTTCTTTGTTATTGGTGTTATCATTCATTCATTTTATATTAGTAGCAGTGACTCCAGCAGAAATCAGGGCTTCACTGTGTTAGGTGCAATATAACAAATCTGTAGGATTTTTAAAAATTTAATTATTTATTTATATAGGAGGCACAATTTATAATCTATTCATAAATTGTGCTTTCTCTAAAAAATATTAGAGAACTGCTTGTCATTTTCTTTGTCTTTGAAAATCACTCTGAAATAACTTCTGTGGAGTGTTTGGCCCTTTGTTCACAGTTTTTGTTCCATCCAGGTTGGGTTTGAGCCATGCTGATGAGACAAGGGTGTTGTACTGCTAGCATCAGCATTGGAAAATATGCTTGTATTGCTTCTGACACGTGAGTTGGCTTGTTCGGAACAAGCAGGGGTCTCTCTGCCTGGTAGTATGTTACGCTGTGCAAGAATCACCTTTATGCTGATGTAAAAGGGATTTCATTCTATGGAATTATCAATAGGTAATTATTAGCCATGTTCAGTAATGATAAACTGTTGTGATATGCCCATTTTAGGCACATATTGGTCCTTCTATCATCACATCACGAGACGCTTGTAGCGGTGTGGCTGTGCAGCCCAGATTTGGCTCATTGCCTCCCTGGCCCCAAGAAGCCTCAGCTTCTGCTTGTCTTCATTTACAAGGTGCACTCGGTTTTCAAAGGTGCTGAGCTGTATGAAATGTCAGACTGGTTTCACAGCACAGTCCAGGTAGCCTTTCGCACATAAGATCTTGAGGGTAATGACAAAATGGTCTCCAGTGTGGCCAGAACCCACATATGTAGTCCACTGAGGTCTGCCGAGGTCATTCAGGATCAGATCTCTATATAGGAGTGACAGAGCTTTTTATAAACTTCAGAAGAAAGAATGAAGCTTTCCACAAAAGCCCGGAAGCCACTTTCACTGTAAACTAACAAAAAGTAGATTATATAGCTGACATTTTAGCGGACTTGCTATTTTGGACACGAGGATGAAAATGATGCAGTTCTTCCATTTTCCCTTTTTCTAGACTTGCATTGGTTAGAGTGTGGTAGCCAGCAGACCAGAGCCTTTTCTGTGTAAAGTGAAGACCTACCACATGAAGTCCCAGTCCTGCAATCAGACACGTGGGGAGAGCTTCCCATGAGTCCAGAGGGCCATTACAGCCAACAGAAACATCAAAGATCACTTTTGAAGGTATAAGTTCAGAAACTGAGACTTAAATACTTTGCCATTTTTCTTCCATCAAAATGCAGACAGATTTGATATTTCTTTTTTCATACATCTCTTCAATTGTTAGTATCGTTAATTATCTAAAAATGTACAAAATTTTCTAAAATATGACATGAGATGTGATATAAAAATGTGTTTTAATTCCTAATATAGAGGATTATAATTATGTGATTCTATGATATTTTTTTTTCTCCTTCCCTGATGTTTTCCAGAATGTGCTATAAAAATAAAAACTTACCACTGTCTCCTGGCATGTGGTAACATGGTACTGGCTTGCTTTATTTTTCTTTTCCGGCCAATTCAAAGTCACTATTTTGAAAAATCAAAGTCTTTTTATTTATCTTCCTCTGGATCACTTTGTCCAGAGTAAGTGTCCAATATCAACAAAGAAGAGATGTAGTAACTTAGTGTGTCCCTTTGTTCCCTCTGTAAAAAACAACAGCACTATACATCTTTGCTCCCACTGGCTGCATGGCTGTCAGACATCAGCATACCAGCGTTTTTGGAGTCACTTTCTCAAATGCAGTTCGTATTTATGCAGACTAATTTATGTGTAATGGAGGAGTCTTACAGTAAAGGAGGTAGAGCTCCTGAATTAACCAGCATCTCCTCTCCTACAGAAAGCTGGAAACAGGAGTTAACGGAGGCCTTTTTGATCAATGTTAGTTTGTAGAAAACAGCACAAAACTAAATCTAACTGCTTGTTTTTATTGATATCTTCCTGCTGGCAAGGTGTGGAAAACCATGTCATTTCAGAATGAGGTCATTTCAGGCACTTAAGAAATGTATATATATTATGATAAATAACCTCAAAAAAGGAAGGAAAAATAATGCTATGGCCAATGAATGACAAGTTATATGGTATAAATGTCATACCTTGCGATATAAGGTACAGTAAGCTGTTACATACCACATGACCCTTTGGAAGATGAGACCTTCTTCATCTCAAGTGCCTGAGGGGTCTAGTCTTAATGACTGTCCATATTACTGAGATACCCTAAGCCCCGAGATTTCAGTGGGCTAGTGCAATGCAGTACACATACCCCTTCTCAAAAATAGGTGCCTGCCCCAGAGAACCTCCAATTTCAAAAGGCCTTAATTTGCTGTCAGGGAGAGGGCTTGAAATTCAAACACTTGATTAAGTCATTAGCAATTATACAGTAAGAGGCTTTGTAGTGATCGTAACATACAAATAAGCCTTTAGGCTTTAAGTATATGTTGGTTTTATTATACTGTAACTAGTTTACCATTATGTTTCCTTGTGACAGATGGTTTTCTTCCCTGAGGGACACAGCCATCACTAATATTTCCATTATGCTAATATTCTAAGGGCCAATTATTGATATTGACATCACAACCTTTTTGAAAAAAAGTACCATTCATGAGTCCATGCCATTCATTTTCCTAGAACGAGTTAATTTTTTTTTTACCATTAGCATGTCAATTACTTGAGTCTCCATTGATTACCCAGTTCCTGTGGATACTGCTGTTTGTCATTGCTGCTGAACACTGATTACTATTCAAGAGCCTGTCATACCATAGAATATTTTTGTAAAACCAAACTGGTTCACTTCAGACACACAAGACCTAGGAATTCAAATGGCCAACCCCAGTCTCCAAGAACTAAACAAACCACACAGCTGAGCTCAGATATGGAAAATCCTGCAAACCAAGCAACCAACTTAGCATGCAGAGCAAGCCAAAAAGTCTCACAGATACAGAGCCAGAACAGCCAGCCGAGAGTGGCTATTGCTCAGCAGGAAAGCGTGCAGGCAGGAGCTGCTTAAGCTAGCAAAAAGTAGGCAAGAATGTTTGAGACAGAACAGGGCTTAGCACAGCAGTGATGTAGTCTGAATGTCTTGCTTTGCAAAATATTGTGCGTTGTCAGGATGCTTCTTCTTTTGCCGTCAGTGCTCATGGAGCAGAAATTCTGCAGAGAATATGCAAAGAAGTGGGTGTGAGGACAGCAAGAAGCCTCAGGTGGAGGTGTCCCCCTGGGCATACACCAGCGAGGTCAGGAAGAGCCCTACTTCTCTGGATTGCAGCACCAACAACTCACAGCAACTGTTAGGTTTACCAGCTTCCTCACCTGCCTGGCCTGAAGCTGAGTGCCAGGATCATCTCACAGTATTTTCTGGTATTGGTGGTTACCTGGGGCTGGAAAGCCTGGGAAGCAAATGAGGAATAATATGGCTAGCATGTGTGAGGGACTGCAGAGGAGGCCAAAAGAGGAGGGTAGAAAGCTGGATTAGGCACCGCCTGTTACCTTGAATAGCCTTGGAAGGGAATGGTTGCAAGGATTAAAAATTAATGTGATTATTCTAACAAGTTAGGTATTCAAGAAGAGTAAGAGGAGCAAGTTCCAAGCAAAAATGTCTATGAGACTGTGAAACAATTTCCAAAGAGAAATGGTTCCCAAAGATCCCTTGTTAAGAGTTATTTTAAACTACTTTGGACCAGACACATAAACAAGGAGGAAATAATGCTTTAAATAATGAAAATAGTTTCTTAGCTAGTAAAACAAATGCCTAAAAAGCAAGATAAAGCCAACTTTGAGTATGTCAGATTGAAAAGAAATATTCCAGTTTTAAGATCTTGTTTGTGCCAGAGGTCAGTATCTCTCTACATCAGGAAGAAATTTGCAACATTTAGATTCCTATTCTTTGTGCAGATTCTGCAGACCAGCAGTGAGATATTTTGCAAAATAGAATAATTTCCTAAAAACTACAGTGCACATAATTTCTTGTGACCAGCACATAACTTTGCACAAATAACTGTCACGTTAGCACAACAAATATACTGCTCTCTCAGATGACGAAAGACTCTTGAGGAGCCATTCTTTTGTGATATGTGGCACCTGTTTGCTCTAATTTGTGGGGGTTTTAAAAAATATTTAATAGCTTAGGAGAAAAGGCAATACTTATGTCCAAATTCCTTGAAAATTTCAGAGAAGGACCAGAATATTAAGGTGGCTATTTCATGGCAGTTCCTTATCAGTGTGTAATTTTAATTCCTAACACTTCCTGGGGCTGTTCTGTACTTTAAATTATTTTTAAGGTAACATGGATTTAACTAGGTAGAATTCAACCAAAACTAATCTGGTATAGATTTCCATTAGTTCCTAGGAGCTACATGTATTTTAATGTACTTAGCTAGCATAACAATTTGGTTAGCAGGGAAGAACCTTCAAGCCCCTTTCACAGATGAGTAACTGTGGTCCAGAGATACTGCAAGTAACATCACCAAAAATATGTAAGTCACATCTTCAAAAGCAGGTTATGCATCCAAAGAACAAATCTCAGAATTGAATGTGCTGTCAGCTCCTGCTGAAATAATTGGGAATTAGACCTGGAAAAATGTGAATACCTTGACCTTGTTAGTTGAAAGTCAATTATATTATCACTTACAAGCCCAGAATGAGAACAAAACAAGTGCCCAGTTCCTATAGTCAAACCATTGGGTCTTTCATTAGACATTTATTTTCCATATACACCTCTAAAGGACATTTGTGTGCTTCAGAATGGGTGTCTTCATGTCTTTTGCAATGCCTTATGCTTCTAAAGCACTTTAAGAAAAAATAAGAATTCAGGCCCATATGTTCCTTAGGTGCCTCTGAGGTTAAGCTGTAGTTGAGCAGGAATTGGCAGGATTACAGTCTTGGTCACAGGTACTTAAAACCTCCCTAAGTTCCATTTTAATCACATAAGCCCTTTTCTAGATCTAGGCTTAATGTCCAAATCCCTCTTGGAAATTTTATCCTAAGAGAATGTCCTGAGGTCATGCAGAAAAACTATGAGAGAAGGAATTGAAATTAGGTAATGTCCTCAGATAATGCTTTGCCTCTCTGAATATCCAGCCCCCAAAAGTTGCTTTGTGTTGTAATATACTAACAGTGATTTTTGGTGTTCTAAAATGTATCAGAAAATCATTAGGAAGCTACCTATTTTCAGAGCAGATACAAGATGTCTTTAAAAAGGGGTAGATATTTACATCCGAAGGCTTTTTAAAAGCGGGAAAATGAACAGTTCCAGATTATTTAGGGCGTATTTACTTTGCATGAAAATCACAGATAGAAAGCCAGGTGGCATCAGGAGTGGGTTTAGGATGTCTTAGTGTGAGATATTCACTGCGGCTGTCACAGAGCACATTGGCAACTGTGAATGAAAGGGAAGGTGAGAGGACTATCTGGAGCTGGACAGCAGTGTTAAAATAGGTGATGACTTCCATGGTGTGCATAGCTAAGCGAGTATAGAGCAACATTGTTCCCGTTGCCCTAGATAGGAGGCATGGCTGAACACAGAGAATGAGCAAAGTCACTTGCTGTAATTACAAAATACATTAGAGGTGGTTTATGCCTCCTTTCAACTAAATTAGTGTAGCATTCTTAATGGTAGAAGGTAAGAATACATAAATTATGTAGTCCTTCACTGAGGACAATATAGAGATGGCACTTTACAGTTTTATGGGTAAGCAAGTTGGAAAGAAAACCCTGGGACTCTCCTGATGTAAATTGTTCTTACCTTATGAAGTCAATGAATGGTGACAGTTACAATGCTTGAAGATTTTCCTTCTATTTCTAAGTAATCTGCGTTTATGAAAACAGACAACACCATAAATCTGTCAGTAGAAACAGTTAGCTATTCCACTTAACACCAAGAAATTAGAATCAATTGATTGCAATGCTGTGTCTGCATGAAGTTAGTCTTCGAGTTACATGTGAAATTGTTTCTAAAATGTATTATTTGATGTTGTATGTTCAGTTAATGCAGAAAATGCCATTACCATATTTAGGTTTTGGCAAACTTTCATTAGGTTCAGATAAAAGCTGATGCCAAGTAATAAAATCATATAAATGCAAAAAAAACCCCAATAAGGCAAGTGAATTCATGTTCGTGTTCTTTATTGAATAAAGCTTCTTAAAGTTACTTGCAAATGTAGCCTGTGGATTTTATACCTTCAATCTTTCTTACTCACATCCTTTTCTTTCCAGTCCTGTATATGAAGCCATAAACACTCTTTTTATTAGAGAGTGGGAAAAAAGTAAAATTTATACAGTTAAAGAAGCCTTTCCATGCTTATTTACTCCCAGATCTCTGAAAAGTAGCTTTTAAAATAAAGCAGAAAAGATGGCTGTCTGACATGCAGGGAAGACATAATTCTTCAAATACATTTTAATGAATGTGAAGGGTTTTAAACTCTCTCTGACTGTACAGCTTGCTATTCCCTTTGAAAGTAGTTTAATTTTATAAGCATGCAGAGGCTGCTGAGACTCCACTAAAACAATTACAACCATACCCTGAGCTGTGATACTAGAGGGGGAAAAAAGTCTAATTTTATCAGGAAATCTGTTCCAGTATCTAACTTTTGCTTTTATTAGTTGCTTATTGCATGAGATCACAGGTCAATAGACTCAGAGACCAAAAGAAAGGCTCTTCACTCCACGCTTCGCCTGCTATACTATTTGAAACTTCAAAAAGTCGCATGGTGAACACATCAAAGATATTTCTTTTTAATACAGTAAAGGTATATAATAGAGCTTTTGTGTTTTCTCCCAAAAGTTAATAAGCATCCTGAACTTTTAACATAAACAAAATCCTGACATTAATTCAGTTGGGGAAATTGAGCAAATCCAATGTTGTGACATGAAACAATCTCTTGTTCTCATCAGATGGAGATTAATATCCTGGTATTTTAGGTGCAGGAGTCTGAAAATGTCAGAGCAGTTTATGCCCGTGGAGAGGTATCGGGAGGAAATGTCATCAAGAAAGAAAGCCAATGGATTGATTTCTTAATACACTCGGGTTTATTATTTCACCTTGCTTTCAGATAAGCAGCAGCTCATACGTTGCACAGGCCGGCATCCCAAACAGGGCACGCTTCTACCTGCAAAGTCAGGCAGAGCACTTAGGAATGGTGGGGAGTATCTTATTGCACGGCCTCAGGTTTGGTGGTGGCAGTTTATTATCCAGCTGACACGACATGTCATCATGACACAGCACGTACATAGCTTGATCGAGCAAATGTGAAGAGGCTTCTCTGAGGGACCAAGGAAGCACCACAGCTCTGCACCCACCACCCCTCTGTTCCTCCTCCTGGTGACTGCGGTAGCCGTGTGTAGTTGAAAGCTTGGAGGCTGGTGAAAGACAGGGTTCATGTGGACAGCTTGCAGTGGAAAAGGGACACTGTGAAATTATTAGAACTAGAAACATAAGGCAGCAGAAGTACCTCTGCTTCAGCCTTGGCTAGCCTTTTATTTTGAGGGGGAAAAGTTAACAAATGCTTCATGCCGAGGTTCACAGATGCTCTGAGCCTTCCTGTACTACTCTGGCAATGCTAGAGGGCCTTAAAGTTATATGCTTCCTATACAATGCATTGGTGCAAAATAAACTGTCTCAGTACTGGACTTAACATGCAACAGTCCTAACCTTAGGACTAAGCCAGGTGTCTAAGACCACAGTAACAAAAATACATAGTAGTAACAAAACAGACATGAGATAACTCAAGATATTGGGTCCTTCTGGATAAGAGTAACTATAGGAGTGATCAGAGAGAGGGAATCCACCATTCAACCTAAATAGAAATAATCCTTTCACATTTTGAGTCAAGGGCTGTACAAGCTATTGGCAAGAATAATTGAAAAACTGGCCAAAAAAGGGAAGTAAATAAAAAACTAAAATAAAAAAAAAAGCAGGGAAGGAATGAGTCACCCACTGACTGATGTTCCATAAATATTTCTCTGGTTCTCTCTCTTCTTCCTGCAAGGTGATGCAAAAGATACTCTTTAAAATTAAATCCCTCTTTCTTCTGACGCTGGTTGCTTCTTTCTTGTCCTCCATGGGTTTACAAGAACACTTGTGAAACAAGGAACTGGATGGTGGAACTAGTGTGGTTCTTTTCTGAATAGCTGGGTTTAACCTAAGTAATTCCCAGACCTTCTTGCAAAGGCAGGAGTGGGAAAGAGAATTCACATCTCCAGGCAGACAAAAGGGCAGAACTCCTTTTGCCTGAAAGTGCACCATTGCATGAGCCATCCTTAATAAGCAAAAATGAGAGGTAATCTACCTTAGGGACAAACTGTCCTGTAAAGCCTTATTGCAAGGACTTGTGCATCTTCCTTTGAAGCAGCTGGTACTGGTCACTATGGCAGAGCAAACCAGTTGATCCCATATGGCCATTCTGCAATTTCTAGCTACAAAGCCCAACTGCCATAGATGTTGGCATAACAAATGTTATACAGCATGTGCCCGCATGCTAGAAGTTTTCCAAGTGTGTATTCAAACGTTCACACTGCCAGCACGCTGAGGATTAAGTATGTCTAAAAGTGAGAATCTAGGAGAAATTTAACTGCCAATCTGGCAAAAAAAGCAGTGACCACGCTGTCAAAAGGGAGGTTGTGCACCTCCTTTTTCTCCCTGAAACTGGAAATCTGGCTGCCCCACAAATGCCTTGTCAACACACCTCCCAGTTACAGCTCAAAAGCTCAGTTTTAAGTTTTAGAATTGAGTTTCAGTTTTGAGCTTTAACAAAGCATGCTTGCAGCATGTAGAACTGTATTTTTATGACCCCCGTAAGAGCTCTGTGTCACACACAGACGTTCGGGGAGAATTTGACTGACATTGTTGGCAGATTTTACAGAAATTTGGGGTTCCTGGCCCTGCTGCCACGAATATTCACTGCTTCCTGATGGCCTGCATATGTAGACTTTCCTCTGAATTGTTTCATTAAAAAAAATATCCCAACTGTCAAAAGAAGGGGGGAAAAGAAAGAAAGAAAACCGAAAATGCAGTATAGTGATAAAAGACAAATGAAGCATAGGCTTGGGCAGTGAAATGGTTAATTAAGAAACAGTTACAAAAAAAGATCTCTGAAGTTATAGTGAGCTCAAGAATGACTTCTTTATGAAGGATGAAATTAAGCTGTGTTAGACCATCACTTTGATTTTACCGATCTAACTAAGGAAGAGGTATTATTATTTTCATAGTAGGGGTTGATCTACTGAATTACACATTGCTGATCTGTCACTCAAAATGACAACACAGACAAGGGATCTTCTTTGATCTCGAGACAGTTGAGGCTTCAGACAGGAATCCACAGGGAAGACAGAGTTAATTTTTCAGACCCTGAACCTCAGAACATCCACAGCAAAGGGAAGAGGATATTACAGAGCATATTTGTAAGTCATCAGTGAAGGCCATTGATTTGCCTCCTAATAGCTATTATGATAAGAATCTGGTAAAGCTTAGAAGCCAATTACCAATTGCATTACTACCATTACATCGCAGTTTAACTTAATTTACCAACAGTTTGAAAATAAAACAGTTAATTCTTCACATAAGTTAGGCTGGCCAGATCTCCAGTTCGTTTATACCAAGGTCTGTCCTTTAAATTCACTGTAGTTATTCAGTTTTACAACATTTGAGGATGCAGCCCTCTAATTATACAACATTGCAGATGGTACTTGAAAATATAGGGGCTTATTCAAAATTAGAAGTAAACACTTTTTCCACAAATATTTGGATGATAAAGAGTAAATGAGATTGTTTGGAAATGAGGCAGCAGATTTACCAAGGCAGTCCATTTAAAACAGTTGGTCGATTTAGCCTCGGATCCTGATTCAAAGCCTCAGGAGTGTCTATGTAGTTTTCCATTCTGCTGGCATTTGCAAGCAAATATTTATACGAGAGCCTCTTGAAGTGTGAATGTATTACTGACAGCGCATAAAATAAAATAGAAACTACCTGAACTCTTGACAGCTGGGTTTTTTCAGCTAAGTTTGCAGAATATTTTTAACCTCTGGCATCTTAACTGTCAATTTGATTTTCATAATGTAAATAGCAAACAATGGAAGAAGCGCACTGCCCCAGGTTTCCACACAGGATGTGTAAATCTGTTTATTCCCTGACCACTGACATTTCTGTTTACCTGCTAGCACAAATTAGTAATTGTAAGCATGTACAATCACTTGCATTTACATGTAAGCTTTCACAAATTCCTTAGCCCAGCGCTTACTCACAGAGACATTCAGCCGTGGGTCGGCTCCCAAAGGTGGGCAGCTGGGACTAAGTCAATGTAAAATCAGTGTTTCTGTTCACCTCATGTTGAATGATAGGACATCAGTGCTTGGGGAAAAGGAACATCTTCAAAACAAAGAGGGGCAGCTGTGGCTTCTGCAAGGGAGGTGTGGAAGAGGAAGGGGCAGTGGAGGTGCATGTGCTATACGTGGGGCTCTCACACTGGTCCAGGCTCTCAGCAGCATCCCTGCCCTGTCCACTGTTTGTCCATGATGTGTGCTGACAGACGCTGTGAAGCCAAGGGGATTCTGCTGGAAAACCACTTTCCAGAAACAAAGAGGAGAGGAAAGCTATGCAGAAAATCCATGCAAGAAAAACTGTGAAAAATATTACAATCAGGTAAAAAAGCAAAATAGTAGAATAACGATGCATATTTCTGTGCCCTTATTATTTCCTGTCACTCTTCTACCACAAGACTGGAAGGGTAATATTTTGAACTGCTGTTACCAGCCTGTGTTTGAGTAAATGAACAAACATACTCTCTTAATTCCAACATGCACGTTGCTAAGCCACTGTTGTACCAATTCAGTGTGAGAAAGCAAAAACTCTGCAAGAGCACAGAACTAGCTTTTTCATGCAAACCATGCCTGGCTATCCCCAAGGGTGGAGAACTTTCAAAAGGACAAATGCTGAGTTCCCTAAGGTCCCACTCATTTTCTCTTATATATTTATATTATTCTTTTGTAACTCTTTGCTTGAAATGAGAATCTGACAGAGCTCTGTGCTTTGCAGTCCTGGCCTCATACGTGGTCAGCACCAACTTCTCCCGCCCAGTCCCCTGGTCCCACAACCGATATAATCCTCTGCTCTATTTTCTCCTGGTATCCTCTTGCGCTGTCAATAGCTGAACCCAAAACTTTTACCTGGATTTTCAGTCATCCCATTAAAAGTGATTTAAATATACTGTAGGTGCAGAAATTTCCATTCTTAAGGAGATTAAAAAACATCCCTCCTGCTGCTCTGAGCCATCCAGAGGATATGAGCACCCCACATCTGTAGGACTATGGGACACGGACCTTTGCCACTTCATATTTCTGCAAAATAAAGAGCCCTTCACACATGCTGGAGAAAACCCTCAATAACTAGATGCAAAACCTGTTTTGTTTTTTTCTCAAAGGAGTTCAGTCTCAACTGTACTAAGACAACATTCACATTTCTTCTGAGTTTTAAGAGGGATAAAAAGCAGTATTTACAGCTTTTGCCATGGGGCCAGTAAAAGACATGAAAAAAATAAACAGTCTCTGGTGGGTGATGATGCCCGAATGACTCCAGTATGTGGATGGGGTCAAGCAGCCTAAGGGCTTCTTTACCACTGCCCTGTTTTGCTGGAAGCCAAAAGCCACTGTCCAGGTGGGAGTCTGTGGCCCGAGGTGAGGTGAGCGAGGGCACACAGGCAGAGTCTGAGGATGAGGTGCAGCATGGGACCTGGCTGCAGGACGAAGGGGACCTGGCTGCACGCCTCCAACAGCATCCCCTGCCAGCTCATCTGCAAGAGTGGCCTTGGCAGCAGGCTCATGAGGTTATTTAGTTGTGCTTCTGTCTGGGGTAAAGATTTTACAGTGACAAAAACAAAACTTCGCTTTGGTAATGATGTGAAGAGGCAATAGGAAAAAGCAAGACAAAATAGTAAATGTTGCTTTAGCAGAGGGAAGAAATACAGTGCAGAGCACTCCACCTTGTATGGCAAATGTCCTTCAGCATCCCAAAAAGCAAAACATCTCCCCTTTTCAGTTTCATGTCCCATAGTCTGACCAAAAAAAGATATCTGTGCCTATTATGTTATATGACATCTATATACATATAAGTGCACAACTTGCCAATAAAGCTGGGTCTGATTTGAAAATACTGTTGATGGGATTTTCAAAAACACTCAATTTTTACTGATGCTGTTCCTTCTGATGCCAATGAAATCTGTCATTGTAAAAAGAAAGGACTCCCCTTTACTTCTGCGGGAGAACCATTAAACCAGGAGTGAATACATTGGCAGTCTCAGCTACTAATATTCCATGCCTGTTGGGTTTTTATTTAGCGGTGAAGATACATAAATACCTCTTCTGAAACTGCCTAATCATTTTTCCCTGCTCATTTGGCTGATTTCTTTGGAAAGACTACCCAAATGTATGTTGGTGATAAAGGGAGACTTCTGTGTTCTTTGTATTCAAGCAAAGAGGCAAGGCTTAGAGTCCATGAAATGACTTCCATTGCTACATAAAATAGGAAAAAACATTGCAATAAATGGGATCTAAAACTCTCTACATCTTGATTCACCTCCTGAATGGCGGGTGATGTTTGACCTTTGTAGTTACACCCAATGTCTTTCATAATAAAAACAGCTATTTCGATGCTGCTCCCAGATAGGTATACACTTGCTATATCCTGTTTTAACCCACTATTACCAAGAGTGAATGAGTGAGTGAGTTAAATCCTCAAACAATATGAGATTTTTATTTGCTGTGATGTTTAGAATCATCTTTAAATAATGAAACTTGAAGACCTTTGTTATTGTTTGACTTTTTAAAGTGCTTAAAAATCCATGATAGAATTGCAAGGATTAGCAGCATTATTAGCCCTCTTTTAATGTGAAGACATCTGTGCTAACATATTGAAAATGTAAGCTGCTACAGAGAAGGTAAGGTTCTAGTTCTCCCACTGTTCATTTTTGCATTTCTGAACATCTTTAAGTTTGAGCTTAAATTTACTGCTTTTTACAGCTTTTCTTTTTGTGATAGATTACACCAAGCTTGAGTTAAATTGCTGTTGGTCTTTATATGCAATTTGGATATATGCTGGGATATCTTGCTGGAATTTGAGAAAAGGGACATTTAACAGATGTGTTTCATTGGTGTGACCCAGCCATCCCATGTGCTTGCTTCACCTGCCATGCCTTCTCAGGACTTGCAATGAGACATGATGAGATGCTTCCTTCAATCCAGCGCTGCAGTGTAGTGGGGGAGATCTTTCTGAGTGCTTTTTGTTGACTGTCCTTATGATAAGTTTACTTAGGTGAGATGGCAGCTTCACCAGGGAGAAGTCGCAGCCCTGTGGTTTTCCTGTTGCTCTTCCACCTCATCCTGAGTGGTCCTGAACTTCAGAGCATATTACAAGCACATGATTTTGGCTCAACACTTTTTTGAATTTATAGCTCATTGATTAGAAAGATCTTATATCAATGGTAACAGTGCAAAAAGATCTGTGCAGCCACAGAGACTTATTTGTCTTTGCTTCCCTTCAAAACCTGCAGGCAATCGTTGGATGAACTGGTTCAGACAGAAATCCTAATTTCATGTGCTGGAAGTACTCGGCAGCAGAAGCCTGCTAGCACCACAGCGGCCTGCTGCTTGGGGAAAGACAGAATGAGAAGTGCCAGGGAAGAGATGAAACAGTAATACTGCACAACAGAGAACTGGCAGAGAGGTTGAGAAGAACAGATGAAAGAAAGAGAGCAGAAAAGGTCCCACGATCTGGTGGGCAACACAGGCCTGCAGCAAGGACCCTGCTCAGGGACACGGGGAGCCGTGGTAGCCCTCGAGCAAGAAGCCCCTAACACTGGCAGGGGTCACGAAGGGAAGAGTTAGGAGCACGGTGGCAGAGCTGAGTGACGGCTCTGCGTGCACCGAAAGGTTACTGGGCTGGTTCAGGCAGGGAACTGGCAGAACAGGAGGAGGTTGCACTTTTCAAGGACTTGGAGGCAGGTCAAATGTAATCACACTAAGCTTGTAAAACTGTTCAGCCCGTGGGAAGTGGTGCGATGATGAGCACTTGTCTACAGGAACGTTCCTTCTAATGGATGCCGGCGTGTGGCCGCAGACGTGGCACGGTGTACGTTCCCAAGCCAAGCACAATTTCCCCCAAGAAGGGCCCCGCTTCAGTGCGTAACCTCTGCTCTGGCACACGTGGAGCCCTGGTCTGCTGAGGGCCCCTTGGGAGGCTGCTCAGTGAGCCCAGAAATTTCGAGTGGGGTTTGAGCCAGTGCTATTCACTTATTCTGGGAGGAGCCTCCAGATTTCTGAATGCCACGTTTGTTACTTCCTACAATGGCTGGCAGTGGGGTACAACTGAATAAACAAACAGAATTATGTTTGATGAAATATGATGTGATTTCTCATCTCAGAATTGAACTACTGTCCATCTGAGTGGCTCTCTATGCATTTTTATAATCCCTGTACAGTGTTTGGATATTACAGCGACAGACACTTTCGAAACATTTCTAGCTAAATCACAGCTGGGAATCATGGCACCATCGTTCTACTTAACGAAGTGCCTATTCTTATTTGTAAGCCTATCGCTAAGATTAGCAGATTTTAAAAAATCTTTGCTGCCACAATATCTACTGACTAGAAATTTTCTTCTGAAAAATACTGTGACCCTCAGACATCACCTTAAAAGGATCCTGCTTACTTTGGAAGACCTCATTGTCTTCTGTTTGTGTGTCCAGTTGGTAGGGACTAGGAAGTGGCAGTCGGATTTCAAAAAGTCCTTTATCAAAGGTACCTTTTAAGGCCCTTCAAGGCAGCATCATGACGCTGGGCTGAGAAGTGTCTGTTGGAGAAGCGAGGCTGCTCTGGAAGTTAATCTGTTCTGGGGTGCTGCAGCCAGACTTTGTATTCCAGAAGCAGGCTGAAGAAGACAAGCAGCCCCAAGATCCTTTGGATGTCACCCCCAGCAACTTCTTAGGGACCAACATCTGCATCCACTTAGAAATAAAGTTTTTCTATTGCATCTCTGGCTAATACCAACAGGAATTAACACCACGTGCTTCCATCCGGAACAACCCTGAAGAGGCTTGTTCAAACCTCAGTGAAATACAGCCATGCACACCATTAAAATATAGCAGATATTTTTTCTCCAGCAGCACTATATGAGAGTCCTTAGGAGAGGAAAAGAGAAATGACTTCCCATTTTGGAAGCGAAGGGAGGTAGGAAGGGTATCATTAAGCAGTTTGGGATATGTCCAGGGCTATGTGTATGCAGTAAGTCACTGCACAGAGACGAAGAGCAGCAAACTACGAGCTGGAAGAAAAAAAAGAGGAAGAAAAAAAAAGAAACTGGACACAAATTATTGTTTTCAAAATAATAAACCAGGGATCAATTCGGTACACAGGAGCAGGAAGGATTTGGCACAGAGAAGAGAGCAAATGCTGATTTGTGGACATAAAGCCAATGCCCAGCTTGCCTTCTGAGGAAAATCTTATGTAAGCTGAGCTCAGCACCTACAGGACTTCTAACTATTCCGGGGAAAACCCATCTCTTTCTGCACATACAAACCCTTTCTTTACTCAAATATCCAAAAATGCAATCATCCTGTTGTCAGGAAAATGTGGTGCTGCTACTGTGGTAGCTAGCAAAACCTTTATCCTCTATGACACGTCAGCTGCATATACACTGTCTTTATATTATCATACATTTGAGTCAAATTAATTAAATCATATAGTCATTTAGACTGTGTCAGCTATGCCTGTGTAACAAATCCCCCAGTCAGACAGTTGTGTGTATGGGTGATGGCAGAATGCCACTGCGTTCCCACAAAGGGAAAAGCAGCTATTTTTAAAATGTGTGAGATCAAAAACTCTGCACTGTAAGTTTTGGTACCATTTTATTTATAAACTTTTTAAGTACAATGAGTGCAACTGCAAGAAAAGAATCCATATTGAAAGAAAACTGAAGAATACTTTTGAAAACCTTCTAAAAAATGTACGTATTCTCAGACAAACCTACACATATATAGTATAAAAGTATAAATAAAAGCATAGCTGTTTCTCAGATTAAAGGCATCTGTGGCAAAGACTCCAGCTTCCTTCAGGGTTCTTAACCACTTGAATTTTTTTTCATAGCAAAATATTTTTCAGTACCTAGAGTCTAATAAAGGTGTTTCTAAACAAAAGGAATAGCTTTACAAAGCCCATAAGGGCACAGCAAAGAGGCAACTCACTGAAGTATTGTGAACAGCCAAAGAGGATTGTCATGTCTCTGACAATAAAGAAGATCAGTTCACAATTTGGAAATTCCTTCAGAGTTAGAGAGGTGGGGTTGTTTTTAAGGCTACCATTTCTCTTTCAGAGTGAATACAGCTGCAGTGAAGCACGTAACTCAAATGCGTTCCTGAAATATCCAGGAATGCAAATCCAGGAGGCTGGATGAGTGGCTGCAGTGTTACTCAGGGCAGCACTGAACCAGCACTAACCCAAGTTGCAAGCATACCAGCTTGTGCTATTTGCAACTGAGTGCACAGGCAGTTTAAGCCTTCTGTGATAAGACTGGAGTGGGGCGGCATCAGATGTTGAAGTCTGTCCATTAATGAGAAGCTCATATAATTATGTTTTATAGAAGATAACAAGCAAGAGAAATCTTAATACGCCTTGAGAAATGGACTCTGGATGACTATGAGTAGAAATACTGGGGTTTTTTTTGTCTTGGTGTGCCTACAAGCTACATCTGGCAGGGCAACCTAAATGAGCACGCGTGAGTTGTTAAATGCAGGCTTAAGCCATGCTGTGGTGTCACTTCCAAGGCAGGGCACCCACTGAAGATTGATGCTCCAGGTCTCTCTTTGTCCTGCTGCTGCCATCTAGGGCAGGATTCAGGTGCCTAAACCTGGTGCCAGGGAGATGCCTTAAGGTAATCAAGACATCTGCCTAGGACTAGGAAAATCATGCAGCAAATCTGCAGCAGGTTCCTAGTGGTAATGTTTGCTTCTACAGCCATTGTGGCTCTTTGCAACAGGGGTAAGGGGGAGCTTGGGGCAGGAGCCTAAGTTTAGAGAGAGCTTACAGCTAGTTTGTTTGCAGTACCACTGTCTGAGTCCCTTCTGCTCTGCAGGACTCCAGCCAGTACATGCTGGAGTGTCCCTTGGCATCCCTCATCCCCTCTGTGGTCCACAGTTCAAGGATTTGATTGCTTCTTTCTGGTGGAGCCAAGGAGGCCTGGCCAGAGACAACCAGAGTCCAGTCTTGCCCCAAAACATGTCATGAGATATTTGGGAAAAGAAGGGAGGATATTTCTGGGATTTATAGAGGTGAGGTGAGCCCTTCTTCAGATGAGGTGTATGTCATCTTGCAGCAGGTAACTGTCAGTGAGAACCAAAAATAAAAAGCTTTTTTCAGACATAAAAACTGTTGGTAAACTGAGAATCTGGTGTGGGATTGATGCCCTGTGGTGGCAGAAAGCCATCTTCCTGGTGGTGGCAGGGATGGTGGGACATCCACGTGGTCAATCCAGCAGGCAGGAAGGCTGAGTTCCCTGCTGGTACCACAGAAACTGAAGAAATATGCTGTGTCTGGGAGCAAAGACTTAGTGTAAGGGTGTGGAGGTGTTGGCTCAGATGTGCTATCACAAGAGGCTCATGTTGGTGGGTGGAGGTGACTCCAGGCAGGGAGACGCACAGCTATAGGATCAGGGAGCATCTGCAGGCACTGCAGGCTCGGTATGCATGCAAGGGTGCAAAGGAGCATTACTCAGCGTGGATAATCTCTGCCTCCTGAACCTCTGTCTGTGTGAGGCTGCTTTTATGATCTGTGCTAAGGCCGAGGCGATATGTAGCTGGGGAATACATCCTTAACTGTGTTCGGGGCAGGGGGGAGGGGGGTCAGAACAGCAGGGCTCCAGACATAAGCCCCTTCCCTCCTAATCAGTGGTGCAACCAGCTCTCAGCTGCAACAGAGATCAGAGACTAGGCTCCTGTGTAAACTTAGTCTATCGAGGTCCTGATTAGCCCATGCTAGCCTGAAAAGTCTGCAAGTTTGGATGGAAGTGGTGAATTCTCTGATAATAACCTCTAAGAGAATAAAAAACAAAGTGCAGCAGCTGTTCCCAGAGCAATGAGAACAGAGATGCTAGCAGGTATCTCTCAAGGGCAAATTCAGAATTATAATTAGTGAGTAGAGAGAATGCTCATCAGAGAAATAACTTGGAGATGCAGATGGAATATGGACTTAATGTAGCACTTCTGCATAAGCAAAATTTTTAAAACATGCAAAATTTATCATTCGTGAAATACCAGAACACTCTTGCAAATTACAGGAATAGAATTATTCTCTTGGCATAGTAATGGATATGTATTTCTATGGGAATATATCTTGTTTTGAAATAGCAAGCCCTAAGTCCACTGTCTACAACAGTGCTGTGATCTGTGTGTGGTGCACTTGCTAACGCAGAAGACCTTTTACTCTGTATGGGAAGTACTGGGAATAATACTCTGCTATATATTCCACCAGAGCTGTACCTGAGACATCCATTGCAGCAGGCATGTTGAAATGCAGAAACCGCTCCTGCTTTCCCAGGCATGTGTGCTCCCACGTGCTTTCTATCAGCAGCCATAAAACAGGGCACCAAAATGCCATCACATTATACAGCATGAAGTTCAGTAAGCAATCCCGATGAGTACAGGGTGAGTCAGTATGCCTGTGAAATGCGGTTGTTTCTGATACCACCTGATCTCTAACCCAGAACCCCCTGGTTCCCTAAAACTGCAACTTGAGAAACTCACAGACGGTTAACAAAAGATTTGTTGTGAACTAAAAATAGAAAAATATCCCATGGGGCTGATGCTCCATGCTGCCTACCAGCTTCAGCAGCTGGAGATGCTGGAGAGAAGGATGGGAATGGATGTATCAGAAGGTGCCGGTGATGTGGGGGAGCTGTACCTCTGGTAGGAAGACCTTTGGGGAGAGGTCGGTATGAGTTAGCCTGGTCAGATAAAAGTCTTGTTACTGAATTAAGCTTTTGACAACCTGCTCGGCCCAGAGTAATAGTGAAGAAATTCCAGAAAAGGTTTTTTCACTAAAAGCAAAATCTCATCTCATTCAAAGCCAGGGATCCACAAGGAGGAAGATGTGACCCAGAAGATGGTATCAGCCACCACCGAGCGAGCAAGATCTTAGCAGTGTTCTGAATTATTTAACACTGAAGTTGCCACCAGGTTTAAGCACTGTATGAAAGTGCACTAAATAATGGATCCAGTCTCAAAGATGTTACTGTTGTTTGTATTGTGCCTCAATGCATGCACAGTGGTTACCAGACAAATAAAACTGAAACGGTTTCAACCTGAAGGAGGTTTTTTTTATCAGACATAGTGCATGACATTAAATCACAAGTCAGTAGGGGACTGGGAGAGATAGGGGTTTCAACAGACTGTGAGTAGCAGTAGCGTTATTGCCCCTATCTAGTACAATCAGCCGTGCACTCCAAAATAATAATCCGTCAGAAATTTGTCAGACATCTAAGGCTGTCCTCATAACTTCCATTTCAGACAATGCCTTCTGAAGAGGTAGGAACTCAGAAAATTATTTTTCTCAACAGGAAGAAAAACTAAAATTAGCAATTGCTGGCCTGCTGGCCAATAAAATAGCCAGGTATCTTTGTGGCTGCAAAGCTGACAGGTCAAACTGCCGTGGTGTAGTGAACAGAGAATTTTAAAATGAAGAAGAGGAGCTAAGATTTTGGGAAAAATAGATCCAAAATGTAAGGATTTTATTTTCTTTTATTCCCATTAAGTAAAATCCCATTGAAATACAATTTTCCAATACATGAAAGTCTCCAGTACATTTGCCTAAAAACCACATCCCTCAATGTTCTTTGGCTAAAATCTCATAGAACTCTAAACAGGTATTAAGGGTACATTACTGTTCAGGTTGGAGAAGAAAATGCATTTTATTTTAAAAGAAAAGCAACAATTCATAAAGGGATTTAACATTCTGGGCATGAGAAAGTATCAGAAGAGATGGGGCTTTTGTGTGGAAAAAAAAAAATCTGCAAATAAAACCAAAACAGAGGAAGGTTTTCTAAGAGAGTGATTTGCTAAAAATATGCCTCAAGTAAGTATTTTAAAAAGCCTACTTAGATGCTTCCTATTTCTCCTCAGAATTTCATTCTAGTTCCATGCTTTTTCCTGCGAAGTCACACACTGGCTTCATCTATGCATATAGCTAGCTATACCAAAATACAAATATATTAAAATGACTGTAAGGTTAATAATATATAACAGTAACCTAAGACTAAATAAAGAAATTACAGTTATATCAACATTATCTGAAGCCCAAGTACTATGCACACAGAAGTTTACTAAACAAAATCACCCTCAAAAATGAATTTGAGGAACTCAAGTTTTTTTAAAAAAATGCTCAGGTAAACATCTAAAGATCCTGAATTGTCCTTACAGACAACCCATGCAATCAGCATACTATTAAAATATTTTAGCAGTGATCACTCCTGCTTCAATGACTTTGATTTTTAAAGATATTGTCCTTCAAAAAAAATTACTCACCTTCCTGATGTACTTGCTCTGCCATAAGTGTTATTTTCCCTTCATGTTTACAAATACAGATTTGTAAACAAGTAACAAATCCCATCTTTCTTTATTCCTCAGATATAATCACCACATGAAGCTGGTTTGGTTTATGACGCACTTTACTACAAAAATGATAATTAACTTTTACGACAAAAGAACCTCTTTGAAATCTAATAATGTCTTAATAGTTTTAGGAGGGAAGTAAGAGAAGCTCGATTGTTTTAGTAGAAAAACCCACCCACAAAGTCTTATTTTTAGTGAACCTATTTTTAGCATTCTAAAATTAGCGTTAGAATAACAAAGTAGTAAACCAAGGTCCTAGACTACTTCATTATCTTAGTTATTAGCCTGACAGCCTAAGTGACTCGATTAAACATCAGTGACAGAAGAGCTGAAGGGTTTAAAGGTCAATAAATACGGCGATAGGAATCCTTCGATGTAGCCTTTTGCTGCAGAATTCTAGGGTTTAAATGTTGACAAGCTAATTGCTTTTCTTCCCTAATTAAGCAAGCCATTCTTGATCAGCTGGTCAGTGAACAGCTGATCACAACTGCTCATTTTGAAGTTCACAGAGGTCTAACCCAATCTGCTTGTAAACAGCAGAAATGAAAGCCAGATCCCAACTTGTTGATGTTCTTAATTGAACTACTGGAGAAAACTCTGTTCCCAAGTTTTAAAACCAATTAAGTCATTCAGCCAAATTCTGGTTTGCAGTCCCACAGGAATGAGCCACCTCACCCATCTCCATCCAGGTGGATGAGACTTGAGGGTATGAAGACTTAATGCAAAAAGTGTCAAAGGAAACAGACTAACTTTCTCCATTGCCTTCTTCCATCTCTCATAATCTCTCTGTTTTCCCCATTGAGTGAGGATTTCTACAATTATGCTGAAAGATATAATCTAAATCCTCTATGAATTCAGAGGGCTGCAGGTAGAAGAGGGCAGGTAAAGGTGGCTCCTCTGCCTCTATGGTCAATGCACAACATACTCGTTGGCCGGGTTAGGAACCGCTGATCCTTATGGCATCCTGCTTGGGCTATGGTGTACCAAAGAAATGGCTAGGGTGGAAGAAATCTTCCAGGCCTCTTCATCCCTTTCCTGTCAGGGAAGGATTTGAAAAAAATCCTAAAAGCTTTCATGGGAAGCGTGAAGCCCCTTCAGTTCTCCGCTAGCCTATTATTAACACTGTTTGTCTCCTATTCCTGCCATTAATGACCTTGCAACTACCAGTATCAAAAAGCAGTGTATTCTTTCATATAGATGTATGTCCTGTGGTGGCTTTTCAATAGCTCTGCTGGCCATTTGTGCTAGCTGCCCCTCTTTTTTATAAAGGGAATTTGAAATGGTATTTACATACAAATACAGATAAGAAGTAGAAAATGCAGCAGTCATAGAAAAAATTAATTTTACATCCTTTTCTCTAAGCTATAAAGCTACATGAGGATTGGTAAGAACAGGGGAAACAGAAAAGAAAACAATATACTGTGCAGAGGGGGGCAGGACATTCAGGCATTGACAGAAAAAAAAAAGGATCCTGGGGATGCAAGGACAAAGCAGTGCAGGGGATAAGATAAAAAATAGAGCAAACACCAGACAAGAAGACCCTGGAAGGAAAGAGACAGCAAAACTTTCTCCCCAGTCCCAGATAGAATTATTCCTTCCTCTTTGCAGTTTCTCTTCAAATGTTCCCTGTGCTTTGACTGACCCTGGCTGCTTTGTGGCCCACTTTCACCATGCCTGTAGGCGATGTGTTGGATGGAAGAGCTTCCAGCTGAGTACTACAGAGGAGAATCAGGATACGAAATGGCATATGTGCATGATAAGAAGAGTCCAAGGAACAGACCAGGCCAAATAAAAGAAAAATCAGGGTGTCAGCTTCACTGGAAAGGCTGGAGGACTCCACTGGGGCTGCTGAAAAATTATATCCTAATGGAGAGAGCTAGGGTTTGATGGCATCGTCATCACAAGTTTTTTGATAAAGTGCACTCCATCATCATGAGTTCTCCCCTCTGTTAGCTAAAACATGTATCAATCAGGTTTTCACGTTGTAAAATGAATATAAGGCTGGAGACAAGTGGGGTTTCCACCGTTTTCAACTGACTTTTAGTTACTGAAATGGAAAGCCTGGCTCTCTGATATCACATTGATTTATTCCAAAATCTAGGCAGCAATAATCTAATGTTTGGAGGTGTGGGTGGGTGGATGTAAGCATCTACTTATCTAGTTAAATATTATAGCTTCAATCTCTGTCCCATGAAAGGAACCCAGAAACCTGGTGACGTGGTTGAGTGCTCAGAGGTGGCAATATTTGTCCACTCACAACCAGTGAGTCCGAAAGAAAAAAAAAAAGCAAAATTTCCCAGGATAGGGAACATCAAACAGAAAAACAGCAATATGGTAGTAAGTTGAAGCCATACTTCTGATCTCCCCATCTTTGCTCCCTAGTTGTGGGTGGCTGATGATGCTCCTCCTCCACAGCTGGGCTGCAGCCCCTTGTCTGGGCTTGGCGGTTCATCAGGTCACATTGACTCTGTCCATGCTAATAAATTAAATCGTACTGAAGAATGTTTCCAGGCGCTAGAAATCAATCATTCATCCTTTTAAATTGTCGGGGGAGGGGGGCGGACAGTTTAATAGCACAGACACAGGCCTTTCCATGCCAGCCAGCCTCAGGGCCAGAACAGCCCTGGGCACATTGACTGGAGGTCCCCAGCCACTGCCCCTTGCCTCCCATTGACAGGCTCAAACTGAAGCAGTCATAGTCCTGGCGTGGAGCCTGTGGAGAGAGGTTGTCCCAGCTCTTGCTGCTGAACTGTGCCTCTGAGGCTCAGCCCATGCCGAGTTCAGAGTTATTTGAACCGTCACGGTGGTGTCCTATTTACCCCAATTGAGACATTAAGGGTCAAAACTGGTGCCAGGACGTCCCAGGGAGCCCCCAGTTCCTCAGTAAGAGGTACCAGGTCCCCAGCCTGTTAATGCTTCAGAGCACTTGCAGTCCCATTCACTACACAAACACGAAATATATATTTTGCACATGGAGAGTCTCAGTGGGACGCTCTTGGCATTCACCCAGCCAGGAATGAGGAGCCATGGCTGCCACGGCTGCACCCTGCTGCCTTTGGCTGCTCTTTGTGCCCTGCTTCATCTCTAAGCTTCAGGCACAACTTTTTAGGAAACTGAAATGAACCTGCAGTAGACAAAGGAAATTATAATTTCTCATGCAAAATGTAAGAAAGGATATAGACTGGTGGAGTTACTCGTTTGCTAAGGAATATTTGGTAGAGGTCTTCTTTGATTCTCATACAAGGAAAATTCTGGTCTGTTGACTGTCCTGAATCACAATGAAACTCTGGTCAACAAAGCTACCCAAGCAGATGAAAATATGTTAATAAGAAACTGTCTCTGAACGCAAAGGTCATTCTACTCATCTTTTGCAGTGTTCAGAGCTGCAGATGTGCAAATCTACCTTACCAGAAAAAAATCTTGTCCCACATTTAACTGCCCCATAGACAGGGGAGTAAAGCAGTGACCCTCTCTGTCACAGCTGCCTCTTCCTTGCATGTAACATACTGCAGTTGTGTTCGGATCAGGACCTGGTTCCCTCTTGCATAGGCTTGACCAGCAGATCACAGTGTCTCAGGTGTGGGACCTGAGTCAGCAAGCTTTAGCAGCATAATTTTAGTGCTGTTTATTTGTTTGGCTCAAAGATCAACAGCTGTTTTATTTCTTTCCTCTCCTTGGCCATTCAACCACTGCTGAGCTGCTATGGCTGTGATTCCCTAAGTGCATTATCGTAACTTCCACAGTGCAGCAGGAGCAATTATTCTACCCAAAGTTGCATCTCCTTCCACCTGGATATATGTTAAATACATGGCCAGAGGGGACCACCCTCGGCAAAAAGATATTTCTAATCTGAATATCAGATGCCTAAACCTCATCCCCAGACACTTTATAAAGTGTTTCAGTTTAACTGAAAATTGAGATGGGAACAGCAGTGTTGGCAGAAGCTTAGCTCCCGTTGATACTGTAATTACTTTTACTGATCATTTCATTCACACGTGGTCTGCACACAAGGACAGAAGCACTACTCCCCTGGCAAACACAGGAAAGGTGGAGCAGGTAGCAGCATCGTTTCCAGAAAGAAGCTGTATGAGGAAAATGTATGAGTTTCAGCAAGCCGGTAACCCTGCTGCATGTTTATGATAAACATGGTGAGTAAAACTATTAACTGTTATTAACTCCTATGAGTTTTGCAAGGAGAAAAAAATAATTTTTGCTGCCATAGCCACTCAGCAGTGCAAATTACAAGTCTTTAAGGGTTTAAACAAAAAAAGGGTCCTACACACACAGGTGGTTTTTTCCCAGAAATAATATCACTTGCAGAATCACAGACCAAGTTTAAAAATATTCAGGTCCATCGCAAAAGAATAGCGCACAATTTTTTTTCTCTATAGTGTTTATGGATGTTGGTATTTTGTAAGCAACAAACTCCGTTATTGTTTTGACAATGTATGGACATTTAAAGCGTAGTCACTGTTGCATTATTCAAAATTGTAAATTAATGCCTATTTTTTGGTTTGAACAGGAATTGCCAGCCAAACTCTGATTGAGGGCTCACTGAGAAGCAGTTAATCAGATTCTGTGTTTTACCAGCTGAAAGGGTATGAAAACTTCCAAGCAAAATATCACCTTGTGTTCTCAAGCCTGGGTGTAAAAAACATCATTCAATTTAACCGTCTATAATCAAACAAAAACTCAAGTCTGTTTTCTTCAAGAGCTGTTGCAAAGAAACATATACAGCTGCACTAATAGTGACTAAAATTTTATTTGACAACCAATAGGGTAATTAGTAAATTAAAGCTTGTTTGTTTTGATGTCTGATTTATTTGAGTGACATCAGGATTTTCACTCTAAACCAGTCACTCACTGGATTTTGTTCTTTCAAGTGTATTCCTTTGGCACGCAGTTCTGCTTCCTCCCACTGTAGAAGACCAGCAGATGTAAGTCAGATCCCAGTGGTTTTTTTTTTTATTTCTCAAAGAAATCTTGTATTTGTCAGTTTGCTTAACACTAAAGACTTCAGTGCCAAACCTGACTACAATACGTCAAGGGTAAGTCTACTTATGGAGGAAGTAAAGTTACATAATCTCATTTTCAATTACGTTTCATTTAGGGCATATTCTCATCATCACCCACTATTAAATACAAAGATTCTTGACAAGGAACTCCTTGAGGAAAACATGTCATGTTTAAGGATGTATAGCACACATGTTTCGTAAAGGGCCAGAAACCTTGTTTAAAAAATCCTAACAGCTCAGTGCTTTAATTATCCCGGGAGGAGCTTTTGCAAATCTGAGCTGCGTATAGCTCCTGTTAGGGGAAGTCTGGCGATTTCAGCTCGGATGCAATCTCTTCATCAGCGGGCCATGCTTTCATGCCACGTGTTAATGGCATCTTTAGGGTGGAAGCTCACAAGTCAAATGTCCTGTGAAGCGACGGACATGTTACGTTCAGGATTAAAGGAAGCTACAAGACACTTCAGACAATCCAAGTTTCTGGTGTTGCTTAGATGTTATGGGTTAAATCGGTCTCTGGTGCAGGCCAGGGAGTTATTGCTAAGATGAACTTGACACGGTTTATTTTTGCTTTGCACGCATGCATCCTTGCATGAGTGGCAACGAAAAACTGTGCAAAGTGGATATATCTAAGAGCTATCACCTTGTTATTCAAAACAAACCTGGCTTCCTTGAAACCTCCCAAAACTGGAGACAGACTTGCCTGCTCAGCAGGTCACGTTGTTACCATAGCCAGGCTGGTGCCACGTGCTCTGCAGAACAGGACACTCGAGGCGGGAGAAGAGCCCCGAAAGGGGCTCTTAACCATCCCCCTTCGTGCTCTGCCAAGGGACAGCAGGGACGGGCCCCAGGCCGGGGGGGGGTGTCAGCGCAGCGGCACCCTGCTCTGTAGGGGACGGCAGCAGGTGAGGCGCAGGGACTGGCAGCTTTAAAGCCAAACTGAAATGTGTATAAATTAAGCAAGATTTTAAAGCACCTCGGACTAAATTAGTCTCTGGTGGAACTTTGCTGGTGTTTGTGGAGTTACGCCCTGGATGAATCGGGTTCTCTGGCATGAGAAATGAATGCTGCCTCACTTTAAATAGAGCATGAGCTGTTTGCAGTTGAGCCAGGCTTGTTTCCTCTTGGAAAAAATTTTCCTTGCAACCTTTGTACCCGGTGATTTTGTGTCCTTATAAATGGGCTGACTGAACGAGACAAAAAGTAGTGGGGTACCATGCTGCATATATATGACAGGCAGACTAATTTAAAGTCCTAACTTATGAGCTGGGTTTTTCCAGGGCCATAGATTTTCATTAGCTATTTGCTGTGTTAATAAGAGACAACCACAGCAACAAGTGGTACAAATGTTAGCTTTGAAATACAGAGCACCTCTTAAACCAACAGTACCAGCAATAAATGGTGTGTGTATATTTGCTCATTTGGCAAAGGTAGAAGTTCAAATTATGTCTTACAGCCAGTTGACATATACCTGACCAAATTCATCCCTAGGGCAACTCCACCAACTTCAGAGGAGCTACTCAGGGAATGAATTTGCAATTTTTTCTCTTAATGCCACTTCATTACAAACATAATTATTTTTTCATGGGCTATTCAATATGGTCTAGCTGATATGACACAGAAATGGGACTGCAAAGACCTGTATATTGTTTCTGGTTCTTCCTTTGTGCTTCTGTTGCAATTACTACTTCTAATGTGTAGCCATCTGCTTCACACAGTTTTTGGGGAGCAGGAACTGTTTCTTATTTTGTGTTTTATACTGCACAAGAAAGCGTTTTTATGCTTCATTAAAGACTTTTAAACTAATCAAATAAAAAAAAAACCCGCAGGACATTAACAATGCCTGTTCATTGAAAGGATAACAAGTTAACCCAAGGAATGGTCAGCAGATTTAGTTCAATCTGCCATCCTGTGTTAAATTTTGCTGAGGTTGAGGTAGCTGGCCCTTATCCGCATCTATCACCACATGGCATCAGAGGATACAGATGAAACCGGCAGGTAATTCCACAATTTTATTCTGGCTTTGCTTTCTTGCTTTAAAAAGTTGGACACATCTCAGCAGGCATGGCAAAGTCCCATCTGGCTAAATTCTCCCTCATTCATTTTTCCTTTTGGCTCAGACAGAATATGTGCACATATAAACCTGAATACACAAATATAACCTCACTGTAAAGCCCCAGAAGGGCATTTACTTATGTGCTACCACTCTCTTTGATCATACTCCACTGGGAGCCAGTAGATAATACAGCTGTTCACAAGCGATGAGCAATTTGGTGAGCTGAGGCTCTGTCAGGAGATGGCTACTGAGACCCCAGCCATGGGAGAAGAGATCTCTTTGCACCTCTCCAGATGGAGTGAGACCCGTGGATCTCCCCATCAGGCAGACTGGTAAAGGGTGGCAGGAGCTGGCTGTTTTTTCTTATTCATGTCTCCTGCAGAACATGTCAAGGAGGTACACCGGTGACCCAGCCAGGTGTACAGACCTGCCAGTGAAATCATCTCCATCTGCTGCAAATCTCACCTAAAAGTGGAAAATCTGGAAAACCTTGTACCTAGTGACATAATCAACACAATCAGAGAGACAATAAAATTTTAACCAAGAAACACCCTTCTTTCCTGGGAAGAGCTGCAGCACCATCCTTTCTCTGCAGGCTCTCTGTCTGTTGGGATACAAAAAGGCTCCTGCCTTTGTCTGTTGGGATAGGAAAGATCTAGTTGAGCTGCTCTTGAATGAAGGTGGGTCATTCCTTTGTGCCCTGCACTCGGTGGCTAATACTGCTGTCATAGCTCTACCTCCTGCCTGCATGGCACCGTTATTTCTCCCATTAGGCCCTTAGACTGTGATTGGTGAAGACCATTGAATAAATCCACTAAATTTAATGAAACCAGTCTAACAGCTGTAGAAGTAATTTG
Organism: Falco punctatus; assembly: GCF_963210335.1. NCBI lineage: Eukaryota > Metazoa > Chordata > Aves > Falconiformes > Falconidae > Falco > Falco punctatus. The sequence continues at coordinate 78,080,067 of NC_137583.1, forward strand.
AGGTTTCTAAAATTAAAAAAAAAAAAAAAGATGCTATTAAAATTGTAGAATTTATTACATTTCCATTACAATTTAATGAGTAAAAACAAAAAGAAAAATTAAATTGTCGATTTTCCTGTTATATAGTCAGTCCTACATGTCCAGTATATGTGATCTCTGTAATCCTTCTTTATCCCTGTTGTCATGCCACTCAGTCCGGCAGGATGTGAATCCACTTGATTTTTTTTTCCTGAGTTTTTCAGGCTTCATGTCTTCAGAATTGACATTGACTTGCTGAATTTCTGCCTATTTTCCATCCCTGTGGGACTGCACAGTTCAAGTCACTCCCTCCCTCGCAGCTCTGCAGGTCTTGGGGGACTCCCCCCGCTGTGTCAAACTCGTTTTCCCAGCGGAGCTGCCTGAAAGGTGCAGGAGAGGGGCAGCACATCTGTTCAGACCAATACACTTGTCTTTTAAAACATCTTAGCTCTGGGGTAATAAGGAGAGGGAGTGTATGGCTTGGAGCTGTCTGCTAGCAATATCCTATACGAGTTCTCCCTTCAAAGAACATTACATTCCTTTTTAAAATTAATTCCAAATAAAACACATTGGCGGATGCAGTTTCTGAAATGCTGGTAGCTGAGTTTTCACGTTAGTCACGTGGATAAGCTACTGGCAAAGGAGACTTTTGCAAAACCTGCTGCAGATATATGACAGTTTGTCAGGAAACGCTCGGTATAGGCAATGATTTGGGACTAATTTCATGGATGTTTTCCAGTTTCTATTTTCTCCCCCCGAGCCTCCTTTCTCTTTCTCTGAACAAGAGGGCTCCTGAAATTTCCTGCTTAACATCTTTCACTTTGAATAAAGAATACGCTAAACATCCCCCCTGCAGCTGGTCCTGCTGAAATTGCTCCTCTGGAGGGACCAGCAGATGATGTTGGTGGATTTGAGAAGGTCCAGGCGGGAGACTTTAGCCCCCAGTGCAGCCCACACTGAAGCCTGCAACCTGAGACTGCCCCCCCCTCTGCTCCCCACCTTCCACTCGCACACGCGTGTGCACACACACACACACACACACAGAGACAGAGGCAGGCAGGGACTTTAAATGAACCCAGATGGCTGGCACACAGGGAGAGTAGGCATCCTGGAAAAGTGCCCCGGGGAGCTCTGGTTGCTGTCATCTTATTCTACAAACCAAGTGCCTTCAAGATGTCTGTGTTGTTTCTTAATCGGAGATCACTCCCGTTTGGGCTCTTAGCCTCTTCCTGTTGGGAAATGTCACCGAGGCATCAGAGAGACACACAAAGATTGATTTGACTGAAATCAACCATTCCCTTAACTGAGAGGTTGTAGATTATTATCCTTAATAAAGACCATATTGTAATAAAATCCAAATCAGATCCCAATTGAGAGACTGTACTTTCTCCTCTCTGGTGCATGTACTGTTGTCTGATTGAGTGATTTGAGTCTTGTGCAAAAGAAATTAATTGACTATGAATAATTTAAAATGTTGATGAAAAGTGTGAATGTAATAAATGCTGCTAACCAGTTTCAGCTCTTTTCTGCCCCCCCACATTTCAATCACACCAAACACATGTTTCCGTTCTTTATTTCTCTATAAAAATATGCAAACAATTACCTGGTTTTGGAGACATAATTACAAAGAGGTTCATCTCTAAAAGGTTATTATTGATTTATAGAGTTCTTTAGTTTAATGGAAGACAGACAGGAATAAAAATAAACTTTTTGCTTTCCCCACAGATAATAGATGAGCTGCAAGGGAAATGTAAGATCTAGAAGTAATTTTTACAAGCTACACAAGCTGCGTGGTTCAGCAGGATGCTTCTTGTATGTGCACAGAGCCACTCAGAAACCATAACGCGGGAAGGCTGGTACAGGCATCTTCTCCCGTGAGTAATTCAGCAGGAAGCATTTTGACAGGCCGTGATAGCCAGTATCTGCAGATAACGCTGAAGAAAAAGTGTATGGGAGAATTTGTAACACCAGACCTAGTGCTGGATTTTAAAGGAGAGATACATGAGCAGAAGTGTGTCTAAGAGGCAAATCAGTTGAGTTTTGCTTAGTAACTACCAGGCAGTGGCTTTGGGGTGATTTTTTTTAATAGGTGTAAATTTATAAATAAGTGAGTGCAGGAGGATAGAGTCTGGTTTTGGTATACCTGGCCTTCCTCTGGCCCACCTTGGACTCTTGAGGAAACAGCTCAGTGGGGTGGCTGGGGATGGGACCATGCCCTCACTGAGGACACCACCTCCAACAGTCTAGGGCTTTGCTATTTTTCATGTGATTTTTTTGGTGTGACTTGCGCCTGCTTTCAAAATCTGATGCCGTGAGCCCCTCAGGGCAAGGACTGCTGTTTTGTCCGGCTTACACCTGTGACTGTCATACTATGGCAGGGCACTGGTGGCATCTCCTGGTGGCCTGATGGTGGGAGCTGGGTGATGCTGCAGCCCTTCAGCCTGCTCCCTGTCTGGGCTTGTGTGCCCATTAACCAGTGAGCCCTGCCATAAGAGAGATGTGGGTGCTACAGCCATGCCTAACAGCAAGGTTAATTCCCTCTTTTCTCTAAGTATCCAGGGTGAGCAAAGTCTCATTTGTCTTATATACCTGTGTGTAGCAAGCAGGATTTGCTCTTAAATCTGCACCCTGCAACAAATGTTATATTTGTGGTATTACAAAATTATCCACCGGCGACCGTTAATGCTGTGTATGATTTGTCGGTTTGGATTTAAAGAGAGCAAAACATGTGGGATTCCCATTGCTATAACATCCTCAGTGCTTTCCCACCCTGGCACGCTCCCCGGCTCGGCACAGCCCCCAGGTACACATCCCACCAAGGCCTCGGGGCTTTTGGGAAGAGGGTGGGAGCTTTCCGGAGGCCTGAGAGCCCTCGTGGAGACCATGCTTCTGCTGCCTCTGCTTTATAATTAGCATTGCCTGAATCTGATAAAAAAGCTTGTAAACAAAGGCAGTCTGAGGCAATTTTAAAAGAGAAACATATTAAATCGATAGCCCATCGTGTGCGTTGTGGTTGTAATTGCTCTCAATGGCTGTTCGACTTGCATAGTGGTTGTTTTTCTGTCTGTAACACGGAAATTCTCAGAATAATGGTCTTTTGTTCTGCAGCATTGCGGGGGGAGTCAAAAGCTCCCATCTAGCAGCTCTGGGCAGCCCCAGTATGGGCCCAGTAAGGCCAGGCGAGCACTGCTGGTGCCACTGGAAGTTACAGAGAAGCCCAAAGCAGTGGGACGGGGCTAGATGAACGCGTTCTATTTGATTTTTTTAATTCAATTTTGTTGTGGGTTGCCCTTTGGGAAGGTTTTCTGTGAGCCCAAATGACTGTCCTAGATGAACACCTTCCAGCTCTCCGTACAATCGAAGGCACACAGACCTTTGGTGCTGTCCTTTTCTCCTAGTGTGCGTGTTTAAGCTCCCTCAGTTTAACCCCCTACAAAGATATCGTTTCTTATATCGTTCTCAGCAAAACACATTCCGTGCTGCTTTATGCCTTTTAACAACAGTAAGCAACTGCTGCTGCTGAATATTACCATAATTTGACTTTGGGGCTTGGAATGTAGAAATAACAAGAACTGCAGGATTATGTTTCATTTTACATACAATCTTATAATGAACCGTAATAACCTCTTGGAGATCTTGCCATATGAGAAAATAAGACAAGCAACAAGTTCACGTGAAGAATTCTCTTCCCTTATGTTACTGTATTGAATTACTGCTTCACACCTGATTGTACTCATTTAATCACCATTCCCAAAAGTATTTGGCTTCCAGATCCTTCTCAGAAATATAGAAGCCAATGGGAGTCATGGTCGGTGAATAATATTTTAAAACTTTGAGGATCTGACCTATTGTCAGTAAAATAGATAGTTAATTGTGTCTTATAGTTCAGAAGATTCAGCTTTAAGAAGAACACACAAAAAAAGAAAATAAAAAAAATCAATTGTCTTCAGTAGTTCCAAAGCTTTTTTTTTTTTTTGGTCAGATACACCCTCAGCAGCAGCAAAAATATCAGTTACACTGACCAACAGCAGCAGTGGCAACATCAACTATCTCTTTAAAGCGGCTGGCAAGCATCTGCTGGTATCTATCCCTCAGTGTACCGAGGCATGGGAACCTGACCTACCCAAACTTCACCTTAATTCTGTATCACTAGCTCAGCCTGGGCAAGCCAGCCCTGTGTCCTTGTGCCATGAGCATCCCCGCTTTGTATGCAAAGCTTCTGCAGACAGAGCTTGCACATCTTGTTCTGTGAGCACGGCCGTCTGCTACTGTCAGCAATACAAGCCCTAATACTCTCATGTAAACCAGGGGAAATATGGCTGTTTGAATGAAAGCCTACAGAATCCCTCAGAGGGAAGCGTTACAGACCTCCGAGTGGCCCACAGAGTCCTATTCTCTCCAACCAGAGCTGAGCTGCATTTCCTTCTATTGTACAGCCTTAACAGCAATGATTGATCAGCACAGCTAACATTATTTAATTGTATTTAGGACTCATTTTCAAATGTGATTGCAGTTACCGTTTTGCAATTTATTCATTTTGCATCTTGTGATAATAGAGGAAAGTGACACAAAGGATGTGAGTGGTGACACTGTGCAGTTGGTGCAATAAAGCCAATTAACAACAACTAATAGCTGGCAGATAGCAGCAGATCAGTTGATTAAACAGATGGCAGAAAGCTTGGCATTTGCCATCTAGAAACTCGGTATGTTGCTCTCATCTGTTCTCTAGGAAATGCTTCTGGAAAACAGGAGTACTTTTAATCACTTCAGTCTGCTAAAAAAGCAAACATGAAGAGAAGGTGACCTGTTTCCCTCGAGAGAACTGAAGAGCTGATGCTTAGGAGGAGGACAGGAGAAAAGGCCAGATTCCCTAGCTGATATTTCTGTCGGTGCATGGAGAAGCAGCAGGATCAGCCCCAAAGTCTGGAAGAGGCAGCTTCTCCCTGGTCCTTTCTCTAGCGACTGGGTGCCTCTAAAACTGCAGAAGGAATAATACAGCTGAAAAGAATGACTCAACTATTTAACTCCCTCCTTAAATGGAAACTGTTCAAATGCTTCCTTCATTTATCTGTCCCAGTGGCATATGAGAAAAATGGCTTGTGGGCTCTGCCTGGTGCCACAGAGATGAGAGGACGCACATGGCTCGCTGCTCCTCTCTAAGGATCTCTTTGTTCTTCCCAGTCCCCGGGGCACATGTTCCATGCAAGGCAATGACAGTTTTTGTTATCGCACAGACGTATCAGTTTCAGTGACAATCACTCTCTTTTCAAAAAAACATTATTTCTCATGATTGTCTCCCTCTTGGAAAATGTGGCCTTTAAAGCCAAAGTGGGGGGAAAGAAGAATGAAGGGGAGACAACGAATGTCCTGGCGACACAGAAGTTAAATGGTATGTTATGGGACAATCAGTCAATCGGCTTGAAGGGGTACAAGTCAATATACGTGCAAGCAGAAGGGAAACACTGGACCTTGAATTGCAAAAGAAAGAGGGACCATTTTGTCGTGCCTGTGCAGGTTTAGCAGATATTGCGGAGGAAACAGCACATGCGAGAGGAATCAAGGAAGGGAGGAAGGCAGGGGGGAGGGAGGTGAAGGGCTCACTAATAACAACATGTTTTTTCCTTCCTTCCTAACTCAATGACACATGTGACCTCATGAAGCCAATAAGTTATGAGCATCTGATGTAAAAGTTCCCCCAAAAAAATGCTCCTTTAGCAAAGACCACTGGGTAAACCGTGTCATGACTAATTTCTGCAAATGCCTTGATTTAAGGCAGGCGCAGGACCTGAAATTCACACCAGCTCTTTGTGTGCCTGAGTCACGCAGATACCAGGGTTGGTGAGAAGAAACTGCATACTTCCTATTTTATTTCACCACTGCTCGACCTGCTTTTCCTCAGACTTAAAATCATTTGCCAGGTCAAAATAAACTCTTCAGAATCCCAATGTGAAAAATGTACCTAACAATTCAATCCTTGTAAGTTGGGAATTGGAAGAGAAAGTGCAGTGGAGTCTAATTATATTATATAATAAGCTGCTTAACTTGTGGTTTCACTTTGGTTTCTGTTATTCTTATTATCATAAGCATTGTAGCTGGCAAAGAACTATCGAAATATGCAAAGCAGATATGACCAAACTGGAGATTGTTTGGGTTTTGCAAGAGCTTGTCTGTCAGAGCTTGGTTTTGCAAAGTCGAATCCAGAAGGGAGGTCAGGCCAATTCCAATTTAATTCAAAATTGTCCTCCGAGTTAGAAATAAGTTCTGCATTTGACCTGTCTCTATTACAGACAAAAATCAAAGGAGTTTTGGATTTGCAAATCCTCACCTGTCAGGTCCTGGTTTGCAAAATGAAAACCAGTGCTGGCTCAGATTTGGGTGAGGGTGAGTACGTAATCCTGGCTTTAGCTTTCTCTCATTAACAAGTTAGCTGGTATGGCCCAGAAGACAACACTTCAAAGATGAAATGATGCTCCTGGCACCTGTGCGGTGTCAGTTTAGCCCTGTTTAACCCACCCTGCTGCTGGGAGGCCGCACTGTGACTTACCAAACTTTGCCGTTTGTTTAAGCCCACGCTAGTGCTCAACATATAGCTACAAGGAGCCAGACATGCACAACTGCTGATGGTGCGTGAACTGGGTGAGGAGCTGGCTAGACAAGCTGCCACCAGGGAGGATGGCAACTTACAGAGGTCGACAGCAGCTGGCAGGGAACACTGCAACATCTTCAACCAGCACCATTTTTTGAGTAATAATTTGTGCTCTGTCTAGCACAGATATGTCGGCAGAGATTTACACCGCGCTTTTTTACCTTAATTGTCAATAAAGCTGACTAGTATTTACATACTGGTGGGTTCCTTCGTAAAATGAATGCTTATAAATTTGAATAATCAAAACAGAGTCTTTCTAAAAGTTTGGTATACATCTCAGCCTGCTATGGAAACAGGTTGCACTGCCCACTGAAATCTGAATCTGGATCTAGGGCTTCGGTTTGGCAACATTTCCAGTTTTGAAGACTGTCTCATGCAAGCTTCAAGTAAGAATAATTTCAGTCTGTTTAGTGGTCTATAAATCCAAGTGCCCCAAGTACAAATGAATCACTCTGTTCACTGCCCCAGGGGTTTGACTATTACAAACAATGACTTAAGTCATCAGCAAAAGACAAGGTCACAGGCTGAAAGAGGAAAATATGCTTTTTCATTTCTAGTATAAAAAAAATTGAATGCATTGTTTGAAAATGTCAATGCATGAACTAGACTAAATGGAAGCAGACTAAGTTGGGCTCTGACATCTAACGCTTCTTCCTCCACTCTTATTTTGTTTAATTTGACAGCTACTTACCAAGATACACAAGCTCAAAAATTCAAAAGAAGCTGCTAAGGAAGAAGTTTACAACATTATTCATCCACTTTCCTGGCACTGTGTAGTCTAAGGACTGAAGGTAGGGATGAGATGGGAGAGCCCTGGACTCCGACTTGGACATTGCCTCTGTCTGCTGCTGCAAAAAAAGGCACTTAAACCCTCTGCCAAGGCTTTTCTGTAGCAGTTATCTGCCTTGCAGTGGTGAGGTGCTGCCTAATGAGCAATTACTGCTTGGGAAATGCTGCAAGACTCACAAAGCCAGCGCTGAGCTACAGGGTGAGTTACCAAACAATGTACGGGTTCATCAAAGGTCGATGATGTCCAGAGTGTGCTGAGGAAAAACTATTTACTATGCCCAGCCATATCCTTGGTGATTCTCAGTCCCAGGAAACCTCACAGGTTCTCAGGGTTGCTTAAAAGCAAACACTTTAAATCTTAGTTATTTACGTATTCAGATATATATATTAACATCTGTGTATATACATGTATGAATATATATATATGAAGAAAATCCACTGTAAAATACTGTACACGTAGCATCAAGTAAAAGCATGAGCATGGCACAGGCTGCAGAGCAGGAGTGACTTAAAGTAACTTACAATAACAACAGCTTTTTTCCCCTAGTTGGCAAATCAAATATGACCCTTGGATCTTCAATCCCCAGAGGATACAAAAAATGTTGTCTTGGATGTAAACGAGCTGTTTGCCAAAACTTTCTATCATAATTCAAGGGTAAAGGAGTTTAAAAAAAATAATCTGTTTAATACATGATCTCCCAACACTACATGCATTAAGTGCTTTTCCTTTAGGTTTTGTCCTATAAATAGGAAAATCTCAGCCTTACTTGTCAAGCTGTGATGGAAGATGTAGTATTAGAGACCAGTCTGAACCAAACCTCAGATGAAACTTTGGTCCCAGTGAAGTGAATGTGTGTGTTTCCCCCGTGGCCTTAGCGGAGCCCGCCCTTCCAACATCCTCCTTAAGACTTAAAACATGGGCAAGCTTCCTATCAGTGGCTCACAGGAATATTAATACCTCCTGTAAATCCAAAGGTATAAAAAGGAAGCCTGAATCAAACATATTCTAGTCATAATGTTTCATCAGTAAAACTGCCTTTAACATACTTTCAGTTAATGACAATTCTCACTTTAATGCCAAGAGTTTGAGCGTGTTCCCTGACATACACTCTTTGTCACATACAGCTGCAAATGTCGGTGCCAAAGCAAAATTTAGATTTACAAAGCACGTTGGACCTCACCTGATGTTCTCAGTCTAACAATGTAAAAAAATAAACAAACAGAAGAAGCCAGTAGTCTCAAATTAAGTTGTTTCACCCATGTTTAGGCACTGAGACACTTCCATTTGCCTCCTCTAGATGGAAGGTCGTGCGGTCACAGTCTTATTCTTGAGATTTTGGTATATGCTTTAAAAAACTGTAAAGATCCATTTCTCATTTGCTGCTACAGTCACACAGTTGGGCTAGAATGACTGCTGTTCTGGCTGGGCATGGGAATTCTCAGCCTTAAATTCCTGAAAGAAAAAGAAAATCACCAGATACAGAGTCATGACACCCCTTTAAAAGGAAAGGAAAATGTTTTTCCCTCTATCTCCATTTTTTTCCTTATTATCCAGCAATATTGGAAATCTTGCAGAGAGGAAGACAAAGGGAAGCTGAAAAGCATTTCTGCATGTGATAGAAATGCCGGTGCTAGGTTAAAGTACCTGCAGGCACAACGACATTCAAGCATGCATCCTCGGTGTGTATGTAGGCAATTAGCATGTGTACTCCTGGTGCTGCTCTGCTTGCTAGAGCTAGCAGCAGTCTTACACACAGACTGTTTCCCTGCCTAAAACTGTCAAAGGCAAAAATATTTTGCAGAAATTTTCAACCTTTGATGAGAATCTCTTTTGAAACAGAAGAGAGAAAAATAAATCTTTCTACCCTCTTATAACACAGCATTTCCATTTCCCAGGAAAATTACTTTTTATTACAAAGTTTTCATTGCACATTATAAGAAAATAAGTCTAATGATATTAAAAAAACGAAATACTGGAACAAACACATCTATCAAGTATTTCCATTTCTGAGAAATGCTTTGGGTTTTGTTCCATTTTGGAATAATCATGGTTTTTACATTTTGAAGTTTCACCGCAAAATGAAAAAACTGGCTTTCCCCCCAGAAAAAAAAAAAACAACTCTGTATCTCTGGCTACTTATCCTATGTCTTTAGGACCTAAATATGCAGTTTTAAAAGATTTATCAGCAGTTGAAATGTGGTTGAAGAATACAGCTGCATTTCTGCGGGGCAACCAACTGTTTCGGCAGTATAAAAGTCAGCCTTTGGGAACACTAATTTTCTTTAGGTTTACTAGGTAGCTGAAAATATGAGCAAGGAAATGCTTAGTTCGTCTCAAGCTTTTTCATTGTTCTGTGCTGAAAGATTCTGACAAGAAGACCAAAATAAACCAAGAAAGGGCCAGCATGTTCCCTTTTGGAACTCCTCTGAGCCAACACCCTTTTATTAGGGGTGATTTGGCCCATTCTCCCAAATTGCTGTAACTCTTAAACCTTAATGCATGTATTAAACCTTAGGCTGATTTAGTATTTAAATGATATACAGTAACCATCCTGTTAAATGTAAATTAAATGCACACTTACTGTGTAAGACAATTTAATGTGTCACCTTTATAGCTAAAAGGCTGTGACATTTCATGAACTCACAGCCACATCTTCCCACTGATAATGCCAAGCTGAACTGACTGGGCTAAATTCAGCTGTGGGGTAACCAAATGCAACATCCCTGCTGTCAAAGGAGTTATACCCATTTACACCAAGGCTGATTCCAGGCTTTCATTATCTACACTTAAACCTAGCATAATTTATTTGAAAAAGCAGCTGAGAATAGTAACATTTCAGATGTTATTCACACTATAGGCACAATGTTCCCTAGTAACGTACGTTGGCTTAGTTCCTTTGACTACAATGGAACTACCTTGATTTATGCTGGGTGAGGACCCAGCCCTAGCTGAAAAGGAAAGACAAAGAAACTTCACTTAAACTGAATTGTTCTTGGAGAACTAAGTGAAATCATGGAGGCTGATGAAACAATTAATAACAATTAATATGCTCCAGTATAAGTTAACATGACAAAGCAAAGGCATTGGGGTTCAAGAAGACATCCTTGGAGAGAGAGGACTTTCCTTCAGCGTGCTTCTGGGCAAGGCTTAGCATGAAGCATTGGTCCTTGCTGGAGATTTCAAGGTATTTAGGTGCCTGAAGATGCAAATTGGTACTTACCTTATAATTGTTACCTTCCTTGGTATCTCTGAATTGGAGAGGTGCCTATGAACTTTGTTTGGCCATGGAATGCCTGTGGAAATCAGACTCTGCTGTAATTCAGATAAGCATAAAACCAGCGCTGGGATCAACTGTGATGTGAATAAAATATTAACATAAGCAGTCAGTTCTCTGTGTAGTTAATCTCGTGCTATGTGCAGCCTTCTCCCTCAACAGCTCTCCCTGTGTGGCTTCCTCTCTGCCATAGCTTCCTTGCTCACAGGATTGAAGATTGAAGAGGAATCAGAAGCTTTCCTTATGTTTTCCCCAGTAATGCCTCCATTTCAAAATGGATGGCATATTTGCCTTTCTTAACTAGTACATAGAATGTATCTGAAATATTTTTTGGACATCTGTACCAGTGTTTAAAATTAGAAGTCAGCATGCATCATGAGGCTCTACTCCATTATTTCCCCTCACCTTGACTCCCTAGATTGAGAGAAAAAGTGCTTTTCAATGTTGAGTGTTTTAAATAAAATGCATTCATTGTTGTCAACATGTAGAGCTTGTAAATTGACAAATTCATCATCCCATTATAATCCCTGCACCTGTTCCAGTTTGCGGTCTGTGGTGTGTTTTAGCTCATGTATGGTGAGTGCATCTGCTTAACAAGGACAGTTAACTGGCAGAATTTGTTTATAAACCCAGTGAAGAGCTAAATGAGGTAAACTGCATTATCTTACACGTTAATTGTATTTCATTGCAGACAAACATTTATTAAAGATGCAGACAGCACACCATACATTCTAATTGTGTTTGTATCCATTTCTGGTTTTACCCTGGTTTCCAGAATTTCTTCCACCATCATATTTCAGGGCTTCAAGATGCAGCCTGACATATAACTAAAAGAGACCTTCATAGCAGTGCCTGATACACGTGCACACACACACACAGGAGCCGGGCAAATCATTCACAGGAACACTTTATTAGAAGGGTGCTGCCGTGTTCTCCTGTCTGGCAAATGTCTGTGAAGAGATGCAAATTTCTGGGAATCTGACCATCACTTTGACATGACATTACAAATGTCTTCTGAGCACACTTTCCTCAGTGGTGGGGACAGATCTCCCCGAGGTCCCTGCCTCCCCATGCTGGCTCCCATCACCTCCCTCCTGGACTCCAGCATCATGGCAGGAGGAGGAATCACACAATACCTGCCAAAGAAAGACCCGCAGGTTCCATCTCACAAACAAAATTTGGCACACTACTCCTTCCAAAAAGGTATTTTCTTTCAAATGTGTTGTGATTTGAATAGACAAGGTGGCACAGGGGATCAGGAGTTGGTAGGGCAGCATTGCCTGGCAATCTGGGAGCTGAGGCAGAGCTACCCACAGTATGTATGAATCAGCAGAAAGGCTTGGTATGGATAAACCCCTGAACGACAGCCAGGCAACCCAAGGTCCAGCGATGAACTAAACCCAGATCTGAGACCCTGTGCAGCAACGTAGCCACAAAACCTTCCTCCTTCCCTTGCCCTCTCTCTTTGCAGGGTGTGTTATTATCTGATCCCGAGCTCTTTTTTATGGGAAAGGAAGCACGGCTTATCCTTCAGCATGGGAGAAATCCCTCCTCCCATGTCCTCCACTCTTCACTGCCTGAAACCTTGCTGGAGTCTAACCAACCTGTAGCTGAGGAAAGGCTGGCTGGCAGCAGCAGAACTGAAATATTAACTGTCCGAAGACAACTGCTCAGTTTGGATGTTGTGCAAGAGCAGCAGGATGGACTCGCTGCAGAGATGCTATATGAAAACAAAGGGGCACCTGGGGGTTGTTGCACTGCAGTTGTTCTGCAGATATATAGCTGGTGCAAAACGTCATTCACTGGTTTCCTACCACATGCAGAGGTCTGTGGGACTGAAAGTTAGAGGCAGAAAAAGGGTTTACATTTTAAATTAAGCAAATGTGATACGGAGATGCAAGAAATGTGGACCTCCTAGTGCCACAGCTCCAGAGACAGTTTCCCGGGCAGCCACCACACTGCTGTTCCTGCCGGGAGGGAGCTGGAGCCCACCAGCGTGTCCCGCATTCCTGGGTGCTGCCCCATTGTAAGGCAATTAAAAACCATGGCAATTTCAGAACTTGGGCGAACTCCCACCCAGCGCAGCTGGAGAAGATACATCTGCTCTTGGTTTGTTGACTTTCCTTGGGAATGCTTCAAAACTGAAAGGAGATGGAGAAATTTTTGAAAGATGGAGTTCACCATGCTAGTCAGTGTGTTTTGTAGGCGTGTAAACAACTCTTTAGGCAGCAAAGCAACCGCTGTCTCCTCACTCAAGGTGCTGCCCACGACTCACCGGCTGGTGATCAAACACCCAGATCATTTCTGGAGGTGAAGTCAAGTCCTGGCACTGGAGGGCAAACATAAGAATAAAGGTCAGACCTCTGCAAACATTTAAATACAGGTCTGAATTTACAGCCGCTCTAGGGAAATTAAAGAAAAAACAGTATTGGAGCAAGAAGGGTGCTGAGAATGGAACAGAAATCCTGGCCAAAGGGGGAATGAAAAATCTGCCAGGCTGAGAAACTGCATGCATGTGGCTCTCATCCACCCTGCTTTTTGCTTCATATGCAAAAAGGCTGCAGAATTAGATTCCCTAATCTGAATACTTTAGGACCGAATCTCTAATTTCCCTTGGAAATTCGTTAGTTTTTTTAAATGAGTGGTAATGCTGCTCACATTTTTTGGTTATGGGAAGATTAAATGAAGGAAATCTTTGCCTAGAACAATCATCGTTACTTAGCCTAAATTTATTCCATTCCTCTGAAACTTTGAAAAAGAGTAGCTTCTTGGTCCCTGAACTTAGACTGAAGTAAAACTCAACAGCTTGCTAAAATATTGCCATATGAGTAGAAATATTCAGCACTGAGGAGCTGATGCAGTGGAGGAATAAAAGGTTGTTTGTTAGCGCTGGCTGGCACCAGGTTTTAAGCAATACCAAAAGCCTGCCAAAAAGAAGCTGATAACAAGGCTTTCTGAATATCTTCCAAAGCTCCACAGAAATACTTGCTTGCTTAATACTTTAAACTTAAGCTCTTACAAGTTTACCAGAGAAAAGTGGCTTTAAATATGTGCAGGCACCCCACACACACATGTATGCATGCATAGCAGGGGGAAAACTGACGGTGAACACAAGAAAATAGTAACTTGCAGATGAAGTGTAAACAATAGGACAAAAGTCTCTGGGTTGCACTCTTATTTCTCCCCTGTAGCACACAAATGGCTTAACACATCAGTTGGATTTAGGCTCCTGGTCACCCTACACTTATGTTTTGGCTATTTTTCAGTGTTTTAAACCAAGGGAGAACTCACAGTGTGATGCCCACTCCTTTCCTTCCCTTCCGTCCATCCTTCCTTCCTTCCTTCCTGGTAGCGCAGTTTTAATTCAGAGCAAAAATAATTTTTGTTTCTAACTCTGTGTGAGGCCTCTGCTACTTGCCAGCAAGTAACTCTCTACACAGTGCCTCTGATGCCTTTCAGTCTTGAACTACAGCAAGTCTTCTTGGTCTAGTCTAAGCTCTCCAGGGCAGGCAGTATGCCCCCCAAAATCGCATCTACAGAAATTAAAAGAAAATGTATGAAGTAGGAATGTGACACCAGAAGAACACCTATAGTCCTACAACATGAATTTAAACCTGGATGTCTAGAAGTAAAAAGCTACTGCACTCAGAAATCCCCAAAATTGTACTACCATGGGCAAAATTTTATTTTTTAAAATGTTTTCTTGAAATGTGGAGTGAAATCCTGGCCGCATCATGTCAGTGATAAAGCTCCCATTGTTTCAATCAGCTCCTTTGCTCCATACAGGAGGAGATCTACCTTATCCCCGTATGGCATTTCCAGACTGCATACAGTTAGTTCAGTGCATGCACAGTAAATCTGGTTCAGGGTGGCTGCCAGCTGATAGCACTCCCAGATATCTGGAAATCCCAGGTAAACACTGGCAATTCTAAAAATCTGCCAAAACAAAATTTCTGCATAGAAAATGAGTTGATACTTGGAAAGCCCTGATATATCATAATGTACCTTTATATAGCTTGGTATTGTCTTATAGAAGGCAGAGAGACTTCCACCTTGTACCTGCTTCTGATTTGTACAGAATTTAAACAGATTACGTTTTCTTTAAGTCATGGCAGAAATGTAGTGAACTGCAAAATGTCCGTATGTACCTTGTCAAGTAAACAAAACCCCCTGACTCCAGCTGGTCCTCGAGACCATGGAAGTATGGAATGAAGCAGCACCAACCATGCCAAATTTTAAGGACACCTCACCTATGCCGCTTGTTCCCCAAAAGCAGTGTGGTAAGAGTCATTACAAGGATCCAAAGTCCAGAACAGAACAGGTAAAGGAAGGAGCTGTGCAGAGAATAGCTTGGGCTGAAACCCAGAGCACAACAGCACGGCGTTGCTCTGCTGAGCCTGGTGACAGTCAGGTGCTCCAGCTGTAGCACGTGCTACCCTGGAAGCACAGGTAAAGCTCCTCTTCCTTTCTGCTAAAGGGAATAACCTTGAAATTATGAGGATTTTTCACTGCTCAAGTAACAGTTTCAAGCATAGTGCTCGTGGGAGTGAAAAATGGAATAATACAGGTTTGTTTGAGGCAGCGATGCCATTACCAGACTGCTGAAAGCAAGGAGAGCTTTCTTGAAGGCACCCAAATGAACTTTTTCTCCCCTTGTGAGGTCAGTCCTGCCAGCTGCTCAGCTCTGTGACCTGAGCCATCAAACTACCTGAGCTCAGTCAGGCTACTTGCAAGTTTGAAGTGGCTCAAGGCAGAGACCCTGGCACCTCTGAGAGAGGAGCTGTAGGAGGGAAGTTATTTCCATGAACTACATGCAAAGCGCTAGTGGAAACGCTAAGTGAATTTTGAAATGTCTGAATTTCTTGATCAGTGAAAGCTGCTGCTGTGGAGGTGAGGCAAGAAATGTTAATGTGCCTGTTCTAGAGCTGTTCCCCAGTCACGTCCAGAGACATGCATAAAAACCGATTTTGAGAGAAGCAGTTGGAGCATTGCAATGTCTTTGTGCTGATAAAGGTGCAGGAGAAGTAAAGATTTCCCACCTAATCTCTGCAGAAATAAGTGAGGAAGGAATTTTACGGAAGAAGGGGAATGATGGACCCAAGCACATCAATGCCCTTCAAAATCGCTGTTCAAGATAGGAATCATTGCTGTGCCCGGAGCCATGCCCAGGTGCTGCCAGGGCTCCAGCTGTCAGCACCGGCTCCGAGGTCTGCAGCGGAGAGACCGACCCCCATGAGTGCACTCCCTGAATCTGGGGTCTGGTTTCCACCTACCTCTCTTGGGGACTTGTGGGCAGCACAGTCACAAAACTCCTCTGGAAAGAAAGGGGAGGAAGGGACCATAAGCAGAAGGAACAGATGAAGTTCACTTTCTACATCTGTTTTTTATTGAGGGAGCTATTATTGTGAGTAAAGTCAGCTGAAACATCCCAAGTCATTGCAGCTTGAATATTTAAGCCAGGCTATAAATATCTGATTATTTTTTTTAACAGTGATTATTGTTTATGCTTTCCTCCTATTTACTCTCCTTTGATTTAGTAGCATAGGGAGGTTTGTATCACTTCAGCATGTCAATGGGAAGCAGCCGTCAGCTATGTTACAGATAACCTCTTGTGGATTACGTGGTTCAGGATTGTGCTGTCCACCTCCCCTCCGCATTGTGACCCCAGGTGGCTCAGAAGTACTTCAGGTCAAACTTATTATATACTATTCACTGTCCCAATAAACAAGTAGCGTGTTGTCACATTTGGAGTGCTGCGTGTTTTTCTAGTAATTATGCCTTATTATATATTTACTATTCAGAAAATGCAGGTGTGGGCTGTTGAACTGGGGCCAGTGAGAATTCGCCGAACTGGCAGCAATTCCTTGGTGAGTCATGTTTCACTGTCTGTTGGTTTTATAACTGTTTTCACTACTAATTTAGCTCTGCGATGCAATATGCAATTAGTTCTATTATGGAAGCAGCTGTATTCAGTTTTACAATGGCACTTTCCCCTTTGGCTTGTACCAGAGCCTGTTGTGGTTCTGCTGATTTGATGACTGAAGTTGTAAAGTGGTATCTGGATGAGCCACAGCAAGCCATGAGCCTCATACAAATATGATTCTTGCTTATACACCACTGCTCTAATGTTATTTCTTACAGCTCAATTAGAAATGCGGTCACAGAGAAAAGCTGTTTCTTGCTACAGTAAGTAGTATTGTCATGCAGCGATTTGTTGCCGCACTGGTATCACCTCTGGAGTCTTGCAGCTTATTATAAATAACATTTGGTAGCCAGAACGTGAAAAAAAAAAAAAAAAAAAGCTGCTGCTTGGAAATTAACTTTTCCAGGCTTCAAAAATTAGTTTCCAAGCTGTAGACCCTGGATGGTGGTGCCAGGAATGAAGAAGGCCCAGGTGGGGATGGTGGCTGCGTGCAGACCCCAGGAAGTTTTGGTGAGCCTGCAAAGCCCCAGTCTGTGATAGAAGCAACAGACTATTGCTTCACAGGCTCGCCAAAACCTCCTGGAGTCCATGCCCGCCCCTAAAAAACCCCTGTGCCACTAGCGTGGTTGCTCCCGATACCCACTGCTTGGATAGCAAGCATCAACAGCCTCTCTCCAACATTATGTAAGAAAACAGCTGAGAATTAAATACAAATATCAATTATGCTAATTAGCTGCCTTTACTGTCAACAAGGACGTTATGGAAATCAAATACATATTGCTTATTAGTTTAATGTGTATTAGAGCTACTCTGTTAAAAAGAGCAGGGTCTTGAGAAATCACTGAGAACATTCACTACATTTTTTCCTCTGTGTTATTACCCGTTTTCACACCCATACATATGTTCTGGTTTTGTTGCATGTCACACAAAATGGTAATTTGGTGGTGAAAAAATGAGAAATCATGACATTTCACATGTGTTTTCAGTAAAACAACAATTTTCCTCCTAAAGGGCCCCAGTTTTCTTCCTCAGAAATAGGGCTATTTACAATGAAAACATTCCTGTTGTGGTGGAATAATGACATGAAGAAAGGCACCAGGCTGAATATTGCAGAGCAAAGTTAAAACGCCTGTGTTTCCAGTGCTTTGAATGCCAGGTGAGGTGAATTGCAGCCTCTGAAACACCACGCAGGTAAGCGGTGCTCACCAGCAGCAGAGCCCGGCTGTCCCTGGGATTGTTTCTGAGCACTATTGCCCACAGTTATCATTCTGGTAGGACTACTACAGTGAAAACTATTTTCCAGGAACTTTTTCACTATGAGAAACAAAGAAACTCTCTGCCCTGCAAAGAACAGCTATTTGGGAGAGCTGGACTGATGGAGAGTTGGTAGTTTGCCCAGAGCTTATCGTTTTCTATCCAGAGGCTGGCTTTATGCTAGAGTAAACAGCTGGAGTTACACACCATATTTCATCACAAGCATGTAAACCAATAATGAACTTTATGGTTCTATAAAGATTTGCAAAATTATTCCCAGGTCTAAAGTTTAATTGTTTAATGTCACCAAATGACTTTGCAATAACTGAGCACTGTGGAGTGGCAGAAGTTAATCACTTGACTGAAGTGAATTAAGATTTTCTACATTTATCACTGTAATTTCAGGCTAATTTCATTTCCCATTCATAAAATATTATTTCATTTTCTCTATCTCTGTGAGCTGTGGGGAAGGAACGTGCCTGTTTTATAAAACATGTTTTTGTCAAGCAATGTCAGAGGTGATGCACATACTGATAGCAGGAAAACGCTGAGCCTACCTTGGCACTGGGTTGCACATGCCTCCACATGCTCTTCGAGACCTGTCTCTATTTTAATACTCAGTGGGCCAAATCTTCAGCATTTGCTTTGCCTTATTTATTCTTCCTGAAGCCTCATCAGGAAGTGAACACACCAGCAGCTTTGTCTGAGGCAAGGGTTAGCCAGGATATTTGCTTAAAGCAAAGCCTGTGAGCCAAAAGGCCCGTTTCCACGGCTGCCTAATTCCTGAAATAGGTGAGGGATGCCTCAGTGCCTCACCACTTGACTTTTGCTTTCAGGTACCCAGAACAGGATCCACCTGGTTTAATTTTAGCCACCTGGAAGTAAGCAGAAGTCACATATAGCTGAAGAGAGTTGTCTAAGCAATGGCAATAGTCAGTGGAAAGAAATGGGCATCTGTCTGGGGTGCCTTATCCCATTCTTCTCCACTGGCTATAGCAGCAGCCCAGACCAGGTACTTTTTACTTCACGGTAAAAAGTCACTGGGAAATATGCATAATCCATCTCTCAGCTTCTTAATTACAAACTACAGGAGCTAAAATGGAGGCCACCTTACCATGTCCAGAAACTCAGAGGGAGACCTCAGCTGTTGTCCTAAGGACTCTGCAGATTTTCTCCTCCATCCTGAGTCAGGCAATTGGTCCTGGAGAGGGATGGGGTACCACACACAGTCTTCTCCCAAGTGGTCGCTTGCCTGCCTACAAGCTCCCAGCTCATTGGGCTGGATGTTCAGATCACTGCTGGGAGATACCCTGATGTCCTTATGCCAAAGATGCTCATGATGGAGGAAAAAGGGGCTGGTATTCATAAGCCAAGAATCCCAGCACCCAACATACAGAGGATTAAATCCTGTGACAGATCTGTCCTATGCACCCTTACAACTTTGCAAATTACAACAAAAATTGCAAATTGTGGCTTTTGACATTTTTTCTTCAAATGAATGCCTTAAGAATTTCTCCAAGAAAGAATTGCACCTCCCGCACTCCAGTTCAAATCCTGGACCAAAATGTGCAGAGCACTGAGCCCTCTCCTGACCTTTTGAAGTGGCTGGGCACTCAGTATCTCAACTCTTTTTCTTCTAGTGGCATCAGTGGACAAAGAAATGACAAAGCTGACTGCGAAGGCCCACATCTCTGCAAAGTTTCCCAAACACACAATAGGTCAGCTAAAACGTATCTAAATCAAAGTAGCTTTATTACTGTTACTGTTACTATTGTTGCTATTGTTACTATTATTACTGTTACTATTAATAATAATAATTTTTACTCAAAGTAGCTTTTCTATTTATTTTTTATTTCTAATTTATTTCAAATTTTTATTTAAATGAGGATATCCACCACCACCGATTTCCTTCTCTTCCTCTTGCGTAATCCCTTTACTGTGAGGGAGGTAAAAGGTACTACTGGCTGGTTTTCATTAGTTGTGAATATGAGTGTGGTTAGCCATATTATGGTACAGATATAGGCAACGGTTTCTACTCCCCCTCTACACAGAGCATGTACTCAGATGGTGTACACACATGTAACATGCTGTTTGGGCCCCAAATTGCTTCCAGGTTAGGTCGTCACTTCAAGCCCATTTCCCCTGCTCTTTCTCCCGCGCATTTTATTGGCCTGGTAGAAATTAGCCACAAATCCAGCCTGGTTTTAGTGTCTTTTGCACTCATTTGTTCCAATTTTTGTACCCCCTGAACTCTTCCTCTCACACACATACAATTTATTCCCACACATGGCAGGCATGCTTGCTCATGAATTATTTATATAGCTTTGGTAACTTCTACTTTTCAAATAATGAGAGCAGAAAATGTTTCCAGTGTAGGAGTCGTAATAAGGGAGAAAACCAGGCAGGCTGGTGGGCAAAAAGGTGGTAAAATGCTCCAAGTTAAAAATAATACACTGCTTTTGAATGGCTGGGGAAACATCACAAGAGCCTTTCAAAGCAATCATCTACCCTCAGAAATACTGCTGAGTGGCTAAAATTAGGAGCTGACATCCAGCAATGACTGAAGAGTCTTTCATTTCCCCGTTTTTCCCCAAAGGTTGGGCGGGATGAACTTGGCCATTGTCTAATATACCAACAGCAGCATTGCCAGCTACTTGCATGGAGGGAGAAGCTATCCCTTCCTCTCATGAGTCAAAATGACACAGCTTTGCTAAGAACAAAATTAATAACATATACTGGGGGAAAATACACAGTGTGACACGGCTTCTGTGTGCTTTGATCTTTTATTGTACTGAGAAATAGAGGTAGGCTCTGCCTTCACTTCCTAAGCACAGCCAAGCTCACAAAGCAGGGAATGCAATATCAGATAGATACCTCATTTAGACAGAATTTGGTAAGAGTTTGAAAAAATAATTCCATTTCATACATGATTTGAAAAAAGGAAGGACGCTGTTGGTAATACTTCTAGCCCGGGGAAGAAGCGAGGAAAGAAATGAATGCAATAATTGCTCATTTTACATAAACTTCATCCCGAATTTGGATAGAAAGGATAGGAAACAAAACCTCATGGAGACATTTTAATGTTAGCAGCTCGGAGTGCAAGGAGCCAGCTAAGGGCATCTGCCACGTGCTAACACACCATGGCTTTGACCAGGGTGGTCTGCCTGTGTGTTGTTGCCCTGCCGTGGAGGCAGCGGTGTAGCATTGCTGGCGCCTACGGCCCAAGCCAAAGGCTCATGTGACAGATATCGCTTGTCACTGGGTCTGTGAGATTTGATGATACAGCTATTGATGTATTTTCTGGTGGGTTGTCGTAGCAACTAGGAAATAGGCAGCTGCAAATCAACAGCACCAACCTGACTCCAGTTGCCTGCCTCCACGGGGGCTGCGGGAGATGGTGTCACAGGGATGGGGGCGAAGCAGGGCACAAGGTCTGGCAGGTGAGGACTGGAAGGTCACCCCACCTTTGGAGGCCTGCACATCTTCTGTGCATGGACAGCTCTGAATTCCGTTTTTCAGAGGCCCTCCAACCTCTCTTTCCTATTCTTCATTAGGCTTAAACTTGGCATTTCTCTACTTCATGGCTGGTGCATAAGAAGAAACACTGAAATATCATGAGAAAACAGAGTCTTTTGAGATTTCAGCTGGAATTCAGTATGAACTAGGTGATTGGTAAATGTGATGATTGCAGCAAGCTAAATAATTTTCTAAAAGTATAATCCAATGAGGATTTGCAATCACTATGCTTTATTCACTAGGCTACACAAAAAAAATCCATTGAAAATCAAGACTCCTAGTTAAGGATTTTACTTCTGCCCTTGAAATGCTTTGACATTTTCTTTTTGCTCTTCTGCAGCAAGGTTATTTGAGAATTTATCTGGTATCCCAACAAGGCAGTGAGAACTACCAAGCTCAGTTTTTCCTGGAGCCAAGTGACTCAAAACTCTCCTGCATTTCCCAGTCAGGTCTTACTGCCCATGGACTGCCAGGTTTTTAGGTGGTTCATATTGATTTGACAGATTATCTGTCCCAGCCCACTCTTTTCTCTTTGCAGGTTTTCCAGAACCAAATACTACGATGAACAGGTTTATGTGCTGACTTAGAAAAGTATATTTTTCCACAGAAAGCATTCTCTCTGATATTTTAAGATCCCTCTGCCAAAAAATGCCACCCAAATATCTTAACATCATGTTTCTTCCTGTTGTTGAATTTGGAAATGATTGGATTCTTCAGATGAAGTTCTGCACCCTCAAAGAGGGAGAAAAGCATCAGCTCAAAGCCTGGCAAAATGACAAAAGAGTGAAAACAGCTTATAAATATTGAGAAATCCGTCAGTTCACCAGCTGACCATCCAAACTAGACCTTCCACTTATCTAAGGTAAAAATTGCAGGAATTCAGAAAAGAAGTATTTTGTGCTGCTGAAGCTAAGAAGAAGAGACTGGAGGCCTAACTAAAGAAAGGAAAAGTCAGGTTTAGGGGATTACAGGAGAAGGAAATCGGTGCTGGAACAAACCCTTTGGTCGTGGAGTTGCTTCAGTTTTGAGGTGTTCAAAACAAGGCTAATGCAAAAGGTTAGTGTAACTGTTCCTTGCTGGCATTTGGACTAGATGACCTGAAAGGTCTTTGCCAAAGCTATTATCAATGGTATTGTGATACTTTTATAAGGCAGCTTTTGTACTCCAATAACTCAATAATGGATGTTCTTTTTAGAATGACATTTCACAGCCTGCAAATCCTAAAATGGACTAATGGCTTTGACTTTTTGGGGTAGAAAGATTGGTCTGAAAAGTAAAGGGCTAGCTTGTGCTCAAAACTCTTGAACCTTTATTTGTTGGGTGAGAAATGGTTCACACATTTCCCCTATCAATAATGATGGTTCAGAAGATGTCATTAAAGCTGAGAAGGTCAACAATTTGTGAACCACGATTTGAGTAAATGGGCTTTGAGAGAAAGCCCTCGAGCCAGCCCACGCCATGGCAGGCTGATATTAGGTACACAGATACATTTCTTTGGAGACTCTAGGGATACTTAGATATTCTCTCACAGACAGATTTTAACTCAGAGATACATCTTTTATGGACTATGGTATTTCTATTTGCATTTTTTTATGGAGGAAAAGATACACATACAATCTATTGGCTTGAAAGGGGACACTTTTTGCATAGGAGAAGATGAGAAAAGATGAGGGATGGTGAAAGTGAATGTGATTGTGAACTCTTACACTGCTGCTTCTATCTGTAGTGCTATAGGAGCTAATTTTGGCTTTGGCTGCATTTAAGATCAGCCTCAGGGCTGCTTTAGTGTACACCACTTGAGATAGCTCCTGAATCTTTTTTACTCAGTAATTCCCAGGGCACTTCCTCAGTGCTAATTCTTGAGAAGTTCCCAGAAAATACAGAATTGCTCAGTGTCTCAACCATCATCAGGCTGATGATATTTTTCTCCCACCCTTGCAAGCCATCAAATAAAAACAAGTTTGTACTGCTACCAGTTTGCACAAAGGTTGTAAAAAATAAGACATTGAAAGAACAAGCAGGTGTGGGTCTACTGAGGGAGCTCAAAGGGTGGTTAGCTCCTCTAGCACTGCGTGGTGCAGCGTGCACATAGCAGCAGCAGCTGCTAAACAGAGCCCCATCCAGCTCATGGTGGCATCTGGCCCAGAACAAATAGCAGCTGTACAAAATTTGTGTGTATTTTTTGTACAATTCCTTTGACCTGAATATTTGCCTTGGAGAATTTCAGACAGAATCAAAAACTGTTTTCGCTGTCAAGGTAGGCATACCACACATAGCCATGTACCTAATCCTGCATTCCTCCTGCATTCCAGGCACCCACAGTCAATGAGAATTTGAGATGCAGAGTGAATACAGGGTCAGGCACATCATTTGAATATTTTAAGGAATGTTCTTGGATTTTTACAGTTGATGTCATGTTTTCTACTCCATCAATATGGATTAACAATGGTCCAAAGCAGCAGGAACTCATTTCCTATTCATATATGCTAATTGCATGGTGCTGGATAGCAGGGATTTCTTCCTAAACTTAAAGTTTCTTTTTCTTTTTTTTTTTCTCAAGCAAATGGAAAATAGAAAGAATTGGCTATGAAATATAGAAGTGAAGAGGATTTAATATAAACACTGAAATATTCAGCACTTCTAAATATGTACTCCACACTTAAAAGAAGCAAGACCTGGAGTTCCTTCTTACACATTTCACATACATTAAATCCATTTTTCCTTATTCTGAACCCCAGCTGAATTTGAGGTAAGTTTGTGTGGTGGGTTGACACTGGCTGGATGCAAGGTGCCCACCACAGCACTCTATCACTCCTCCTCAGCTGGACAGGGGAGAGAAAATATAACGAAAGGCTCGTGGGTCAGGATAAGGATGGGGAGAGATCATTCACCAATTACTGTCATGGGCAAAACAGACTTGACTCAGGGAAATTAGTTTAATTTATTACCAATCAAATCACAGCAGGATAATGAGAAATAACACCAAATCTTAAAATCACTTGCCTCCACCCCTCCCTTCTTCCCAGGCTTCACTTCACTCCCAATTTTCCCTGCCTCCTTCCCACCAGAAGCACAGGGGAATGGGGAATGGGGGTTGCCGTCAGTTCATCACGTGTTGTCTCTGCTGCTCCGTCCTCCTCAGGGGGAGGCTCCTCGCGCTC
Organism: Falco punctatus; assembly: GCF_963210335.1. Classification (NCBI taxonomy): domain Eukaryota; kingdom Metazoa; phylum Chordata; class Aves; order Falconiformes; family Falconidae; genus Falco; species Falco punctatus. The sequence continues at coordinate 78,104,649 of NC_137583.1, forward strand.
TGCCCCTGCTCCAGCGTGGGGTCCCTCCCACGGGATGCCACCCTTCAGGAACAGGCTGCTCCAGCGTGGGGTCCCCTGCAGGGTCACAAATCCTGCCAGCAAACCTGCTCCAGCCTGGGCTTCCCACGGGTCACAGCCTCCTTGGGGCACCCACCTGCTCCGGTGTGGGGTCCTCCACAGGCTGCAGGTGGAGATCTGCTCCACCATGGACCTCCCTGGGCTACAGGAGGAGATCTGCTCCACCATGGACCTCCCTGGGCTGCAGGGGCACGGCCTGCCTCACTGCGAGGGGCTGCAGGGGCATCTCTGGCCCGGGGCCTTGGGCACCTCCTGCCCCTGCTTCTCCTCTGGCCTCGGTGTCTGCAGGGCTGTTGCTCTCATATAGTCTCACTCTTCTCTTCCACTGCAGCTTCTATTGTGCATTTTTCTCCCGCCTCCTTCTTCAACGTGTCACCCCAGAGACACTACCATGGTCACAGGTGGGCTCAGCCTTGGCCAGCAGCAGGTCCCTCTTGGAGCCAGCTGTCATGGGCTCTATTGGATATGGAGAAATCTTCTAGTAGCTTCTCACAGAAGCCACCCCTGTAGCTCCCCCCACTACCAAAACCTTGCCATGCAAACCCAAGACAGTCTGCTAATCCTAGATTTATTTTTCTTTATTGTTTCAATATGTTATTTCATTTTCTGAAATCTCTGTGGAAGTGATTTGTTAATAGTTTCCTAGTTACATATCTGGCATCTTAATATAATGCATGAAGTAGTATAACAACCACTTGCTGTGTGAGGCAGCACTGTATACAAAGTGTGTCTTGTTTTGGTAATACCAATTCTAGACTTAATCTTTCAGATTAAAACACATCTGTTTTGCAGAAGATCTGGTCAAAGGGTGTCCTATCTTTGCAGTGAAAAACGGTGAAGTTTAAGATACTGGTCCTCTCTTTCTGCCAGTTTTGGTTTGCCTCTTATGTGTTAGGTAGAGTTGATTTCTGCTGGATATGTTGCAGTTTTTTTCTCTGATACTGTCTGATGCTGAGAAAATAGGTGGGAGAGGCGTTTCTGTTAGCCAAGGCCTTACACAAAGATGTTTTAAAAGGTTTGAAAATATGGTGGTCAAACACTGGAACAGGCTTCCTAGAAAGGTGGTCAATGCCCCAAGCCTGTCAGTGTTTAAGAGGCATTTGGACAAAGCCCTTAATAACGTGCTTTAGCTTTTGGTCAGCCCTGAAGTGATAGGTAGCTGGACTAGATGACCGTTTGTAGGTCCCTTCCAACTGAAATATTCTACTTTATTGCTATGCTATGCTATTCTACTCCATGCTATTCTATGTTTTATAATGCCTTTTTATTCCTAGTTTGTCTATCTCCATCCAACCCATCTACAGACCTAACAACTGGAACTCCAGAGTTCTGCGAACAAATCAGCATATAACTATGGAATTTACATTTTCAGATAATGCACTAAATAAACCTGTTTTTCTCTCCTAGTTACTGATGCCAGCTAGGAACATCTATCATCATTTTATAGGTCATCACATCATCATATGGATATAGAATCTGTTTTTCACAAGGTCTTTGATTAGATTACTAGTATTAGATTATGGGGGCTTAGCTGATGCTAAAAGCCTATTTAGTTATAATTATGGAAATAGTGCCAGCTAGCTACTACCTCTCCCCACTCTTTCTCTGCATGCTCTGAAGTCAGGATGCATTCTAGTTATCTGTTCTTTCATATGACATCTATCACCCTGGTGTCATTCACAGAAGACATAAAATTTGGCGTTGCCTATAGCCTGTGTGCATCCCACATGTGAAATAGAGTTTATGGGGATGGCAATTGCATTCAGCTTCAAAATTCTCAATATATTTAAGGGCAGGCAGGGGGCTTTTTTTTTTTGAAGACCCAGTGAGACCAGAGGGTCTGGGAAGAAACCTAGGTCTCCTGTTTCCCCATAGCTCCAGCATGCTGCAGCTCACCCAAGCTGTGGCTGGAACAGCCCAGCCCCTCTGCCACCTCCTGCTCCCATGCCGGAGGCAGCAGGGACAGCAAGATGGGCACCAGCCAGGCTCCTTCTGCGCACCTGGGAAATCTGCCATGCTGGAAAAATCCCCAGCTGGAGACTGCCATGTATTTTCTGCTCATGCAGTGTACGACGTGATGTTGGCATTGGAATCAAAGCAGGGTAGAAGGTCTGTCACAATATGTGATTTTTAAACTAGAAAAATTGGTGAACAAATACCATCTTAATATAAGTTTTGGCTTATAGACAGAGACAGAGAGGAGGGGAGAAGACAGTGTTCAAAAAGAAGGACATGTGTTTATCTTCTGCATAAGAAACATCTCTTAGATGGAGAACAATATTACTTTTGTGCTCTGCTAAATAATCGGAACAATTGCAAGCACAATTGGACTTTGAAGCAAGAATGAGATAAGAATTTCAAATCTACCACAGCAGCTCAATAGCACCAGTGCTTGGTAATGGCTGTCTCAGTCTGTTTGCAAATGAGCGTTTGTGTCTATCTACCTGCATGTACAGAATTTATATCTAATCCTGTCAATTTGCGTTGCACATAACTGCATTTCCCTAGATTTAATGTAACTTCCCTTATAACTTCTGAGAGATTATTAGGTGTGATTTTCAAAAAACATCAAACTTTTATAGTAAAACTCTTTTTCACTTGACTGAGAGCAATACTAGCTAGGAATCAGGCACATCTGAAAGTGATATCCATAAATAACAGCACCTTTTTGAATATTTAGTGTATTTTTTATTGACATAATAGGGCTTCTTATTCTAAGTTCTTCACAAACAGTTGGTGGAGACGTTTCTTGTCATGCCTAAGATGTACATGTTCAACACATTCAAGCTGCAGAATGGTAATCCAGCAAAAAACAAATGTGGTTTTCCTTCTCCAACCCCTTGTTTTCCTTTGCCTTTACTCCATCCGATCAGCCCCAGTCTCATGGGCAATGACCTTTCCTGAAATGACAGGAAAAGAGATTTCCTGCAATGATCTTCCTCCAGTGACAAAGGAGATGCAGTTCAGCCTCCCAGATAAAGCCCAGTGCTCAGAAACCATGCCCTAAGAAGTCTGTAACAAAGCAGGTCTGGCTACTCCTCTATCCCTGAAGGGCTCATATGCCCAGATACAGGAATTGGTTCCCATCCCTCTGCTATAAGTGCCTGTTGCTTACAATGTTTTCATTACTTTGTAGTTCCTTTCCCTCCATCAGCATTTGTTGCACCATCAGCTACTTCTGGTTAAGATTCGATTTAGGCCCATGAAATGCTCGTGAATGAAGTGGCTTGTCCTTCCGTCTCAGCTGGGTGGGAAAACCAGTGAAAGTGACTGATTGCTACAGCGAAGGCCAACTCACCTGAAGCACTTCAGTGGTGCTATTCCTACATCAGCTCTTTCCATTCAGCATTCAATATCTCAGGCATGAATGCCTCTCAGTGACCTCCTGAATTACAGCAGACTCTGACCTTTTGAAAATAAAACGGCTTCATGAAGGAGATATGAGCTTGGAGCTTCCAACCTTGGAAGCTGAACTCTGGCAAGGTGACACCCCCAACCCATGGTGGGGGCGATGAACACGGCATGTCCCTCTGAGGCTCCTTGTAGCAGTGAGAAGGGCAGGTAGGCTATCTGCCTCTAGTTCTGCTCAGGAGGCTCACTGTGCAGGAGGTGGTCTTTCTGGTAGTATCACTCTGTCAAGTAAGGAAATGGTGATGAGCTTCAGTTTCTGAAAGATCCTCAAGCACTTTTTATTCCTTGGAAACATTCTCTCCGCCCCCCATTTATAGGAAAACTAAAAATCACTTTTGGAGATAGAGATACTTGCTTGACTCTTCCTTCTGTTAAAGTTGTGAATACCCCAGAAAGACATAGTAGCACCAGGAGAAGCTTGTTGCTTCTGCTGTGATGGGTTTTCATTTGCCTGACAACAAAAACCATAAAGAATTTCAGGAGAAATAGCTTTTCTTATAAAAGTATCCTATTTCCCCGAAAGGACATTTATATTCACAGGCCAGTCAGCCAGCCTGGAATATAATTTTAGCAAATTATTACACTTACTTCTATTTTTAGATGCAAATCCTTTGCTGACCTCAGTGGGGTTCTACACAAAGGAAAGGGCCCATTCATGGGAGACTAATTGTAAGAGCAGAGCCCTAAAGCAAAAATACCGCACCTGCCATCTAGGTATATAGTTGAATAGTTAGTAAAGTTTTTAAAGCAGGTTTTGTGGAACATCGGGACTAGATTTTCAGGTAATGGTTCTCCATCTCCAACGTCAGCTGGAATTGCTTGTTCTTGAGACTTCTGGAAAGTAGGGCTTTCATACTTCATTTTACACATCACACATTTAAGAATTGTTTCCTGGGGAAGCTGCATGTTTTCCATAAAATGGAAAAAACTCTAAAGCAATTTTTATTTTACTTCAATATCTGTCAAAAAAGCTGTGTTAAGTCTTTCTTCTCCAAAAACCCAAGTTAAGGTTTGCAGCCAAAGTTTGGCATCTTAAATTTAATGTAGTCAAAGTGTACAAGAAAACTTGCACATAATTTAGTAGTCTAATGCACTTGTTTAAAAAAGAAGAGCGGGTTTAATTGAGCATACAATCACGTCAACTTGTCACTTCTGGAGCAGGTAGTGTCTGCAGACTGAGGTTGATAAACATTCCTGTAGCTGTCTGAATACGTCCTGAATTTTCAGGGTAGAGGGACTGATCCAGCAGTTTTCTGACAGCTGAAGATCCAATGGATAATGGAGGACATTTGGGACCTGCAATGGGTTCAAGCCTGGAGAGGTGTGAGACTCCTTTGATTTCTCAATACTTATTAGAACATAGGGAAGAAAAAGGGGACCAGCCCGACTCAGTATTTCAGCTTTGGCCCAGATGATGCAATTGCCTTTCTGTAGGTTGACACCTGGTGGGGTCACAGTTAACCTGAAGGCAATAGTTTCCACAGGGCTGCAGAAATCTGGCCAAGCAGAGCTGGTTGCAAAAATTAGAGCCTGAGCTGCTAAAACCAGGAACACTCATCAGACAAAGCACAGCTTTTGGATTAAGAAAGAAAGGATACTGGATTTGGGGATGATACAGCTGAATATCTAAACCAGTGTAATATACTTGTCAACATAATTGCACTTGTTTGCCTGATGATCCTATTAAGTGTTACAATTTCTTTTTCACCTTTTTTTGTTTTAGGTGATTTTGGAGTGTGTTTTTTAAGCAATTATATATGAGTTATAAAGGAAATAGATAAGAGAAATTATAATCTAAATACCATTTTGAACTGGTTTGTTAGACTGTAAGCAGCTGTTATAGCCTTACACCTTCCTCCTACGTGCTTCTAAACACCAAGGGTTCACACTGTTAATTGCAAAAAGAAGAGAGATACATGGTCTCAAGGAAACAGCATGCATTTATCAGAAGACCATGTAAGAGAGATTTGCCCATGGCAAGATAGCTGTTGTATCTAAAAAAACTGCAGCCTCGTGGTCTGCCTCTAGTGAAAGGCTAGCTAGATGAAATTGGCAGGGGAAAGGGGCATGAAGAGTTTTGGAAAGGTGGGGTGGTTTCCTAAGGTTGCCTAGTATAAGTCAGCAGCAGGGCTGGAAAGAGCACAGAGGATTTTGACAGTAGTACCTCATCCAGCAGGCTGCTGCCCTCCCTGTCTGCCTCCTTGTTGATGTATTTCTAGTGTGCTTATGGACACGGTACCCTGGTTGGTGCCAGCCACAAACCAAACATCCATATTACCTTTTGTCCAGGAGGTACCCTATTCTCCAGCTGTGTGGGCTCCCCAGACATCCCAGCCCTGAGCTCCAGCATCCCTAGGGACAGCAGCAGCCTTGCAGATGGTGGGTGCAGAGGCAGTTCCATGGACCTGCCCCTGCTCCCTACCTCCAGGAGGGCTGGGGCTGCACTCATGCTGGTGCAAAGTGCCCCAGCAGGAGCAGGAGCTCAAGGTGCACCCTGCAGGGTCCTCCTCAAGAGAGCTGGGAAGGAACATTCTTCTGCTGCCATGGAGACTCAAGATGCTCGGGGTCTGGCAATGCTTCATGCTCAGAAAAATCTGACTTTAGAATCACCAAACAGCAAATCATGAGAAGGTTCATGTGTCAGATTGAACGCTTGAGTGGTATGTTACAAATACATAGGATATTACACATCATAAGCAAAAATCAGTTAACTTGGAAATCCCATCTAGACTGTGCTTTTTTTGGTTCTATCAAGTCATTTGCATATTTTTAAATACAATCACAAAATAGCACACTAGTAGTTTTACTGTCAGATAAATACCTCGTAGGTACAAGGATTTCTTTCCCCCACCATCACCACTACTTTTATCTTTTGCTTAAATCCTTCTTCTCCAGAAATAATACAAATCAAGCCTCTGGGGCCTGTTTATATAATAGGGATTTATGTCATTTCAAGACAAATGGCATTTGCTAAGTTTCAGGGAAGCACCTGTATTAATTGTATTTCCTGCTCATGAGTTGCTTTTGTTTGCAATAAAAGAATTCATCTCAGGTGAGTTAACCTTGCTTTTAGAGAGGGCACCTGCAGTTATCTTAGTGCTTATTGTAAATGAAAACATGTTGAGCCTTTAAAGCAGTGAAATAAAGAGGTGCTGACAAGAGGGTATGCCAATAGGATTAGGAGCTTTTCTCACTGCTTGTATTATCAGGATGGAGAATTGAGTCATGTTAAATTACAGGGGGAAAAGATATTCCCAGAAATTCCACAGATCGGAGATTGACTTGCTCCTTCAGTAAGCCTATGGATAGGAGGGGCATTCTGTGCTCAGTGAGATTAAGAAAAAAAAAAGATGAGAAAAAGACACCTCCCTTTTAGCCTTAGGCGTCTATAATTGACCAAGATTTTTCTGCTTGTGATTTGATCCATCCAAACCCTGTTAGAGGCACTTGCCCCCAACTGAGACCAAGGCTGAGGTGAATAAGAATTAGGTGACTCACTCATATGTACTATACATGCATTCACATCTATTAGGATAAATGACATGTCATTCAATTTAAGCACAGGCAACTGGAGATTGTCATATTTTGAAAATGACAACTGTTATTTATTTATTGAGAATATTTATACAGGTTCTTCCTAGGTACAGAGAATGCATTTTTCAGCAGCTCCCATGACACCAGTGAATCAGGTGATTACACAAAGACCAGAAAGACAATTCCACAAATGGAGAAACAAAGAGGGCAGGCTACTGGCCACCAGGTCTGGGCCAGTAGAGTTAAAATGGTGCAAAATGTCACCGAAGTCATTAACCTATCAGTTTTATGTGGCCATTTTTAAAAGTGCTCATTGTGATGCTCTGGGGAGGAGATGGGAAGGAGAGGCTTGCCTTCCCCTGGCCTCACCCCCATGCATCTTCCTCCTCTAGCAAGGCTGATGTGGTGTATCCCAGGTCACATGCCATAGTCTGGGGGTTTTGTCCTCCCTATCCCTGTTTCGATCAGGGCTTTCTGTGTCTACCTCTATTGCCAGGCTGTGAGGTGCTTGTTTAAAAAAAAAAAATCATTGTTTGTGATGTTCAAATAAGCACTCGGAATTATTTCAGTCAATGTCCTATCTTTTTATTAAGTACAGATTTTTCATTAAATAGGTAGGTAGGTAGGCAGATTACAAAGAAAAATCCACATGGTCATAAAGTGACAACATTTACAAAGTGGTTATGGGTTTCCTCCCATGTCCGTAAAAAGTAAGACTACCTTTTGCATCCGTGTCCAATCTTCAGGCTGGACCCAGCTCTGAATAATCACTACAGCTTGGTGGGACTGCCTCCAGCGTGGACACAAGGAGCTCAGTTTAGTATTGCCTTTTTTTTTTCTGGATGTCTTTATTATATTCATTTTCTAACACATTTAACTTGCTTCAGAGAATCTAATCAGTAAAAAGTTCATATTTCTGAATCTCAGAACTCTTGTCTTCTTCATTCAATATTATTTGGAAATCTTTCCTTTTTCTCCATAATTCTGGATTCTTACCTGAGCACATTAAATAGGAAGCTAGAGCTCACCATATCTTTTATAAGTAGAGGTACTACACAGTTTTGCATCTCATGGTTCAGTTACATAGTGATAGGATTTGTTCTACATTAAAAGTCCAGATTCACCACCACCTGTGTCTTATTTGGTTTTCTTAGCTATACACACCCTAAAAACACTTGAGATAAAGGCCCTGTTAGCGGTGTGAATCACCGAGTGCCCTCAAACTGGAGCCAAGGCTGATCGGCATTTGGAGGAGAAATTGAGCATTTACCTCATAAATAGAAAAATAGAAAAATAGAAAAAAATAAAACACGTTCTCTCCACTGAAAAGGTGGCCATCAAAACACTAAGGCCAGCTTTTTCAGCTGTGTGGTGGCTGAAGTTAGCCACCCAAATAAATATCTTATGCTTCTGCAACTCCTGTTAATCCAAGATGCAGCCCCTCTGAAAACTAGTTATGAGTTGGAATAAATGTAACCAAAAGTGCTGCTCAAGACACTGCCCAGCTTTGAAACATTGCCCTGTCTGTTTTAATGCTTTATATTACTGATTTGCCTGAGGATGTACTTTGCAGGGTCTGGCAACCAAAACAGGTAAAAAGAACAACCGAAGACAAGGGACTGACTGAACTTCAGCAGACCTGTTCTGTTTCCCCAGGCGTTCTTCCTGTCAAGTACTTGTGAGAAGGATCGAAGGAAGGGTGAGAAAGCAAGACACAGGATGATCTGATTTTATTTCTAAATAGGAGAAAGCCACAAGTACTGACAAGGCAAATGTGCTCCAGCTTGCCAGGCATGGGAACAGGCTCATGGAAGAGGTCTGGCCATGTGGTTGACCGTGTGTTGAGGACAGGACTGTGGGCCAGCACAGCCTCTCCCGTGTCAGGGCGCACAACATGTTCTCCATGCAGCGCAGCACAAAACAGGGGGGACACCATCCTCTCACCCACATGCCAAGTTGCACAAATAACCTGCTCTGCTGGCTGGCTAGAGGCAGGATTTGCAGAAGTTTTTTAATTCCTTTTTCTTCAAGTCAGCTTGAAAAAATTTTGTTCTTGAACAAAAAAGATGTAATTGAGATTCAGATAGTTTCAGCCCACCCAAAGTGAGGTGTTTCTGAGGCCCTGGGCAGGTATTTTTATCCATATGAGAAAAGTAATGACCTATATTAATTAAATATTCAAAGTTACATTGTATTTCAGGAAGTCAAAGGCTTTTATGTAGAGAAAGTCCCATCAGGTTTGGCTTTTCTGAATTGTTCCCCACCCTGCGCTATGGCTATGTGTGGGGCTGAAACTTTCCCTTGAATTGCTCTGGAATTTGCAAAGACTTTCCTTTGCCTAACACTATGTTTTTCAGGGAATGTACTGAACACCTGAAAAATCTCATTAATCATCTCTACAAAAAGGGCTATGGGAAGCTGGTGCAGGGGTACAGGTCCCTTTTCCCTTTTTGTCCCTCAGCCAGAGTCCTCGTGTCCCTCAGAGGCGATGACCCTCAGTTGTGCTCTGTCTCTGCATGATAATCCCCAAGCACTCTGCAAGAGGAGAATGGTCGCAGGGATGACTTTCCTCTCCCATCCATTTCCCATGGACCTTGCAGCGCACCAGCCATCTACTTAGTTTGAAACAAATAGTTACAGGGTACATTTAAATTGCATTCATGGTTCAGACCCACAGCTAGTGCCTCTCCCTCGAAACATGCCACGAGGTACCAAGTTGCAGCAGCAGTGAGAATACACCCTGGTAAATACAGTCCTTGGCAGATGTCAGGAGGAAGAAGCCTCACTCTGGCACAAGTGAAGCAAAAATGAGAGCAAGGTCCATTGTCCGTGCCACTTTGGCCCAGCAGAGAAATTCAGGGAGGCTGCATGCACATGCTTTTTGGGGAAGCTGCAGCAGAAAACAGATTCTCATGCTGTTTCCAAGGTTTTAGCAAGGATGCTGAAATTTATTAACAGACTTAATATGAAAATGTTAGAAATGAACCAGTAAGTGCTACCACAGAGATGCTTTCAAATTGCCTAGCTAATTGCGGGCCTGGCAGAAGTTATGCAGACAGTTGAAAAGATAGTCCAATTACTTGCAACATTTACTGAAGATCAGTAGCCTTAAATTACAAATAATCAGCTCACTCAGAAATATCAATTGCAACAACAAAAGTGTTTCAGTTGATGCAGGAGCCTCATCCTGTGTGTGTATGATTGTAAAAGCTACTTACCTATGCAAACTGAATTGCAGTTCCCTGCCCTGTCCTTCATGTTTTGCTTATTTATGACACCTGACCATTGCCTTTTTTCCAGGGATGCGTTCTCTGCCACCGAAGGAATGGATACCATTTCACCAGCTGATGGAAAAGTGCGTGATCATTTATGAGGTCCAAAACGATGGATAGTGTCTGTCTCAGACCTCATGCTTCAGGAAAAAACTAAATCTGTGGGAACTTTTGCAAGACTGGGTGTTTAAATCTTCTGTACAACTCTTGGACAATAATTGATGAAATCACCTTGAACAAGAAGGGAATGCCTCAGGAAGCGGTTCACATTCAGCATCCTTTCTGAATGTATTTTTTTCTACCAGATTTTGAGGAATATAAATTTGTCAGTATCCTGGAAACACTCTGATTTTGTTCTATTATAAGCAATGCTTGAACAAAAATATATTTTTTAGTATTAGCTTCATCTGCTGTCCAGGCCATAAACTGCATTCCATCCCCAAATAAACTCACAGAATCCTTAAAAAGTAGTCATCCTCATACCATTGGCACAGTTGTCTGGGTATTAAACTCTGCCCTTTCTTGCAGCTTCATGATATGATTACCTTAGTATCACCCAATTGTGATACTGTCATGTATCAATGATATTTAACCATCAGAGAAGACAGACAAACTCTTTTGTTTTATACACGTCACCCGCAAAAACAAAAGGTGGAATAATAAGAAAAAAATTATATAAAAACTTATGTACTAAAGCATTCCTTAACAGAAAATTAGTTGTATGAGATTCACAGCTTCTTCTAGAAGGCCTTTCTGTGGTCTTTCTGTAGATCCTGCAGTAAAATCTATAACACAGTTAATTAAAGAGTTTATCAGAAGCATCCTAGCTGGGAGCCCTTCAAAGCGCAGCTGATCTTAAAAACTCCTGTTAGGCACAAAGCAACCACCTGTCAATATTTCAATTACTGCCCTCCCTGCCTGATCACACTTCAGTTGTTTTCCAATAATTATTATAATCATCCACCACAAGGGCAACTAGTTGTTTCAAGGTTTTAGGTGAGAGGCAAGGAACTGAAAAAAAAAAAAAACCCAACCAAAGAAAAAAACAAAAACCAAACCCACCCAGTCATTTGTACAGATCTTTCCTCGGGGCAGCTCCTTATTTGAACAGCTGCTGGTGAGGCACAAATCAGCCTCAGAGCTAAGCCAAGCCTGGATGCTATGATGCATCCTGATTTCTGGAGGGTTTTTTTGTTGTTGTTGGTCCTAATTTGAGTCCTGCACATGACCAGCCGCTTTCCCTACTGGAAATAATTTCTCTAAATTAAAGGTTGCTGCAGTGTTTCAAGCCTGTCAAAGATCTGTCATTGGACAGGCTCCTTCGAAAAAATGAGTCGGTGTCTCAAACCTCAAGAGCCAGGTTTCGCTTGATGAAAGGACTGAAAAATCATTTGCCAATCAGGATATTTTTCTCTGTTAGATTTCCTGGGAAGAAAAGATTTCAGTTTTAGTTTTATTTTATCAGCATAGATGGCTTGGATCTGTTATTTATGTGGCTTTATTCTTGGGGGGAGAAGCAAATGAAAATCATGACCCACCCTACTAACACTGCAAAACATCTGAAAACATTCTAGCTGCAGTCGAAGCTAGTGCAAGGTAACCTAGAAACGCTGAATATTTCTGACCTGGTCTCTCACTGTTTTGCACTGATTTCATGCCGGTGTTAAGTTCATTTGAATGAGCAGAACTTCACTGAATATATTTCTTTGGGCTGTTGTGAGTTTTGAAGCGATGTTATAAATATTACTAGGGACAAAATCCTGAAAATCTGTTGAAATCTATTAGGATTTCAGTGGAGCCAGGAATTCACATTTGAGGATAAAAAACCCTGTGGGGCAACATGTTGAGTATTATTACACCGCTCAACCCTAGTAATAACAATAATTGTTACACATGGGGATGCCAGTGAGATTGGGATGCTAGTAATAAATAGCGTTGCTTTACAACACAGAAGCAAAATAACACACGCTGGGGTGGAAGGAAAGCAGAAATAGTGACTCTTACATCCTACAGTCTTTGCACCAAATCTAGCAACGGAAGAAAGGCAGATGGGGAATGCTACTGACAGCTCAAAGACTTCAGCCTAATGTGCAGCTACAGCCCACAAGCAAATAACAGCACGTTCAGTTGTGTGGAGGGTGCTGCAGAGCCTTTGTGAAAAGCAGTAGCAAGCCCCAGCTGCAAAGACGGGCAGAGCTCTGCTTCCTCCCGGCTCCGAGGGGAAGGGGATCCTGCCAGCCAAGAGACACCTGCTGAGCCGAGCTGGCAAAACTCTGCTCTGAAGAGAGAATGAAAAACTGGGTCAGATTTCAATAAGAGACGAAAAGGGGAGCTATGAGAAAAGTAGGTAACAGAGGAATGAATGGGAGAGAGAAATTACAGTGGGAAAGTCTGTTTTCTCCATCTCATAATAAGCCAGAAAAAGAAAACTTTCAATTTTGTTAATAAAGGAGAGTATTGAACTAGAAAATGTGAAAATGTTTATCCTACACAATGCACAGTCTGCAGAGCTCCCTGCCATCACCAGGTCCCTGGGACATTACGATATTTCAATTTGTATGGACATTAAACACATCCAGAATAACCAGTAGAGATGATGAGAACAATAAAGAGAGGACAGATCTCTTGGAGGAGAATCTGGGTCAACAGCTAATCAGCAGAGCCAAAGAGGAGGCTTAATGCAAAGGAGGTCTTCCCAGAAGCCTGTGGAAGGCAGCCCCCGCCTGGCAGAGGAGCAGCTCTCCTGCCCGGGGAGAGCCGCTGGTCCCCGTGGGCTGGAGGGTGCCGAGGGCCCGTGCCCGGGGCAGCAGCACCCCTCTTACCTCTATCCTCTCCTCCAGCTGCCAAGTCCCACCGTCTTCCTCCCAGCTCTCAGGAGCATTTCCACACTGAAATACTTATGCTGTCTTCATCATCTCTGCCTACCTTCACCTCCACTGTCCCAGTGAAAGAGCATCTTCCCTGCTGGTGAGAATGAGGATAAGCTTGGTGCTTTGGTCTCATATGACAGTCTTTACTCTTTGACATATCTATTTTGCCCTGAGACATAATAGTAAAGCTCTTCAACTAGTCTTTTTCACCCTTACCCAGATCTCAGCCTATTTCTTCAGCTTGAATATTGGCAACATAAATGTCTTCCCCCCTTTTTCTCTTCCGCTATTTGTATCACATCCTTCTGCTACAGAAACCCATAACCTGTGTTTTGTTGTTTGACTCCTGCCCTGAATGCGTTACAGATATTTAAAATCTATTGCTTTCTCCTGGACTGATCAGTTGCAAGGCCTGAAGGTTAGACATGTGCATCACCCATCAAGGTCAAGGGAGAAATGCTTGTCCCAGGTTTCTGAGAACTCTGAGCTCGAACCAACGAATCCACTGACCACAAGCAGTAATTTTGGAAAACTCACTGCCTGTATAGAGGATGGCTGGGAGCAGGCCACCACTGCCAGCATGTCTAAAGCACACTGCCACCTGAAGCAGTCCTGTGCATGTCAGCTGCTGGTGTGACTGGCTCCTGGCTCTTACCAAATGTGCTGCTTTGTTTCTTTTGTGGGATTAGGCAAAAAACATGGACAGTTGTGACAGGATATTTCTGAAAGAAACTAGGCATAAATACCTATCCAGAAACAAACGTAATTGTTGAGGTCAGGAGCTCTGTGGTGGCAGGCCTTTGCAGAGCCGACTATAGGAAAAACACTTTCAATCCATGGGCTGTTGGCAGTGCATAAAGAGCACGTAATAGTCTATATACTTTGCTTTTGCTTAATTTACGTGGGGTTTCTAAATGCATATCTTTGAAAAAGTACAATTATATCAATATTGTATTTACATCAGTTGACATGTGAAATCTAGGTTTCCTTACATAAATTGTGTAATTTTGTGAAGTGGTGCATTTAGCTCAAGTTCTTTAAGGTTATATCATTAATTTGTGAAGTTAAAGCACATCACGTGGTAAACAGATTCCAAACCTTGTTGATTTGCAGCCTACAAATAGGCCATCAAGAAGATTTACCGTAATCTGTTTGTCATTTATCATAATAGCTATTCACTCCTATTGCTGCCGCCTTCTTCCGCTGCCACATTACACTTCTTCACCTGACCTCTGCTTGCCTACTTGTTGTCTACTCTGAGCCATTTTAAAGTTTCCTTCTGCTTTTCTTCTCATTTCTGTTCCTGTGAAGTGACACTGCTCTGTTGAGTCATCCTTAGATTGCTCCTTCTTTGCTCGCTCCAAACTGGCTCATACTTTGCACTAGTCCTGGTTTAAAATTAGGCAGGTACTTAAGTGCTTTGCTGAACCTGGGTGTCCTTTGTGTAATTCAGTTTAATCTTTTCCGTGCCTCACAGTCTTCCCTCTCTGCTTTGTGGCGATTAGTAACATTCTCCTCTGATACAGGGTCTTCCAACAACGTCAATTTTACAGTTACTTTTCTTGTTGAACTGGTAGGAAAAGGTCATTAACTTGTTGTCTGTGGTCTATTTCTGGTTGCCAGTGAACTGTTCCCCACAAACCAAGGGTCAAGAGCTGCCCTAATGTACAGCTGATAGACCCCTGCTCCAGTAGCTGCAATCTGCACTTGGACCAGACCATCAAGTATAAATGCACAGGCAGCAGTGGGATAATGACACGGAGCCACCACCGCAGTTTTCATCGAGATGAGGTTTCAAGGACTGAAGCTAATGGCTATTGCAACGCTATCAAAATTATATTAAAAAAACGCGGTATTGCTCTTTCTACTTAGGCCTTTCATCCAAGGACCCCAGCGCACATTATAAACACCAAGCCAGGCACTTTCCACTAATGCTGCTTCACTCTCCAAGGTTTCCACCTTTAATGCCACCCACCTCTTCTACAGCTTTGATTTCACGTCTCATCTTTTCCACTACTCCATTTCTTCCAGAGCTTACATACACTTTCTCTATTCCTGCTCCCTTTGCAATAAAAGTCCTGATTTCTGTCTCTATCTCTTGGCTTCTTCTCATCCTCCCTCTCCACTGCTGATCATTTATTTCAGCATCCCTCTGACCATTGCCACTACTCTTTGCAGATGCAGAGAGAGCATCTCTCTTCCCACGTCCTCCCCCATGGAGCAGGGGAGCCCCTTGCCCCACTGCAGTTGCCAGCAGTCCCTGCTGCGCCAGCCAGGGAGCTCCCATCCTTCTGGGGCTGACCAGGGGCCGAAAGTCTACACTTGTGGGTAAACCACTTTGCCGGCTATTCAGGGCAGGCAAATCTCCTTGTATAGTGGAGGCACCGAGATGCTCCGTAAGCGGTTCCTATAGCAACTGTATCCAGGTGAAAACTTCTGCAAGATTTCCCCTTCCCCCTTCCCTCTCCCCACCTCTCCTTTCTTTGCAGCGTTTTTTTATGGCAGGGGGGTGAGCGAAAGGGATGCTAACCAGGCAATTTAACTGCCTCGGGTTACCCACACAAACATGCCAGGAAGCGGCACCGCGTGCCCATGGGATCTGTTGGGCGGCTGGTTGCCCCGCCAGCTATCAGTGACCATGAATGGTTAATGCGTATGGACTGAGGAAACACCTTGATTTTGTGGAAGGAGAATATCAACCGATTTTTAAGGCTTTTTAAAGGTGTTTATCACCGTCTTTGTTCTATTGTACTTGTTATCTAGGTCCTGCTCTGTGCCCGGCTGCCCTGACACAGAAATCGCCACCTCCTTCCACAGCAAAATCATAATGGAATGCTAAGCAAGGGAGTGTCTGCTGAGCAGCGCTCACACAGAGCCAGGAGCTTCTCTGCTCCTCACCGCACCCACCAGCAGGTGGGCTGGGGGGGCACAGGGGCTGGGAGGGGACACGGCCGGGACAGGTGACCCCAGCTGAGCAAAGGGATATCCCATACCATATGGCGTCTGCTCGGCATGTAAAGCTGGGGGAAGAAGAAGGACGGGGGGGGACAGTTGGAGCGATGGCATTTGTCTTCCAAAGTATATGTGATGGAGCCCAACTTTTTCTGGAGATGGCTGAACCCCTGCCTGCCCATGGGGGGTGGTGAATGAATTCCTTGTTTTGCTTTGCTTGCGCACGTGGCTTTTGCTTTATCTATTAAACCGTCTTTATCTCAACACACAAGTTTTCTCACTTTTACCCTTCTGATTCTCTCCCCATCCCACCAGGGGGGAGTGAGTGAGCAGCTGTGTAGGGCCAAACCATGGCATGGTGCAGAAGGTGCTAGGACAAAGGTGCCAGCAGATATCCAGAGCAGGGTGATTAAACCTAGCAGGGCTTCAGCTCTTCTGCAGTGCTGCACTGTGAGATATCATTTACAGCCAGGAGGGTCTTCCTAAACTACGTGCCAGTGCTGTGTGCTCAAACCATACAGCCAGGCTATGGATTCGCTGCATAATCTAGCACGGAGAGAAAGAGATTCTGTGCCAGCACAGCACACTTATCACTTAACTCTCATGGGGAGGGGGATGGATTTTGTTGGGGTTTTTTTTCTCCTCAGGGTTCCCTCCTTAGGTCTCAGTGAGGAATATCCTTTAACTTGTTGCAGCTTTAGAAAGACCATACCATACTGACTTGACTCACTACATGGGATCACAGGATAATTCAGAATGGGAGAGATTTCAGGAGGTCTCAATCCAACCTCCAGCTCACAGCAGGGTCAGCTCTGAGATCAGATGAGGTTGCTCAGAGCTTTATCCAGCCAGATCTTAAACTCCCCGGATGGAGACTGCAAGACTCCCTGGGCAACCTGCTCCAATGCTCGATTGAATTTCCTTACCAAAGGACTGAGAAAAAGGACATTTTAGGGACTCTGGAGGCTTCACAGTCTGTGGTGGAGTATGTCTAGTGTATGTCTGACAGGATTCACTGGCTCCAGCTTGCTATCAGGACATAGACAGAAAGGTGTGACTGCCAGTGAGGGAAGATATGGAAGGAGGAGACCAAGGAGAGACCGAGCAGACCATGCCTAAAACTACCTCAAAATCATTGGAAGTGGCTCTAACCTCTCTGAAACTGAAAAAAAAGACCGGATACGTTTCCTTCTGACTCCTGCCTCTGAAGTCCAGTGCTCTAAGTTCATAGCTTGCCATCGCATCTCTGAAATGCAAAGTCTTCTTGCTTGTAAGAGGAAACAGGGAGTGATTTTTGCTCGACTTAGAAAACTGCAAGAGGAAAAATCTTGATCGGAATCTGTAGAATATGTAAGGGAATTACTGAATGATCTTTAAAACTACCTGAAAATAACTCTAAGTCTCTGCTGATCCGCACTGTGCTGTCAGCTCTCCCCAGGGACTGCCACCCTTGGGGCAATTGCGATATATCACACATTGCTTGACGTGCCATGGAACAGGAGGAGCAGTGCAGCTGCCAGAGGCTGAGAAGCAGAAGCCCCAGGCAAGGAAAAGGCAGGTTCCTGTGGCTTTTTTAAGGATCCCAAAAACAAAAGCCAGAAAATTTATTCCAAAAACACCTGAAGATCTGTGAAGAGCTGTGGCCTAGCATCTCCAGCCTTTATCCTGCCATGCTCAGCTCTCTGCTGAGCTTCATTACACCCACTGACAACGTGGCTGCTGCCAGCCTCATCACTTCAAATTTACTTGTAATGCAAAAGATGCTGCAGCAATGGTGACACTGTGGTGAACCAGTGAAAATGAGGGACAGCTGTCCAACTAGGTATGGTTTTACAAGCCATACTTAGTAGTGTCATACTATGGCTGAGTAGTAGAGTTAGTAGAATCATAGAATGGAATCATCGAATCATTTAGGTTGGAAAAGACCTTTGAGGCCAACCATTAACCCAGGACTGCCAAGTCCACCACCAAACCATGCCTCTAAGCACCACATCTATGCATTTTTGAACACTTCCAGGGATGGTGATTCCACCCCCTCCCTGGGCAGCCTGTTCCAATGATTGGCCACTCGTTCAGTGAAGAAACTTTTCCTGATATCCAACCTAAACCTCCCCTGGTGTAACTTGAGGCCATTTCCTCTTGTCCTGTCACTTGTTATCTGGGAGAAGAAGCCAACCCCCACCTGCCTACAGCCTCCTTCCAGGCAGCTGTAGAGAGCGATTAGGTCCTGCCTGAGCTTCCTCCTCTCCAGACTAAACACCCCCAGTTCCCTCAGCCGCTCCTCATAAGCCTTGTGCTCCAGACCCTTCACCAGCTTCGTTGCCCTTCTCTGGACACGCTCCAGCACCTCGATGTCCCCCTTGCAGTGAGGGACCCAAAACTGAACACAGGAAGGTGCGGTCTCACCAGTGCCGAGTACAGGGGGACAAGTAGAGCCATCTATGGCTGTAGGGTCCTGGCACCAGTTAACGGTCTGAATAAAACCAAGAAGCAGTTTCCAGGTACAGCAGGAAAAATCAGACAGCAGTAACCAGATGGTTTGGGAATCTCCATTTGTTATAACCACTGAATATCCCAGGCATGTGCTGACCTTCACAAGAGCCAGATGCCCCGTGACTGGTGTGCCCCAAAAGGAGACAGCGCAACCTCATCCTCTATGTCACCAGACTCTGCCCAGCAGCTCTTGCTAAAAGCAGGGCCTTGAGAAGGCAAGAGCAAAAGAGAAGCATCCTTTTTTGTGCAGATTTATGGCTAAGACAGAAAACAGAGACAGCGATCATACAGACTTGGGAAGAAATGCTGTTCTGGCAATGATGTAGCTGTACATCACCTAGCTCTCAGCCAAGGTAGGGCTGCAGGGCTGCACATGGTGACTGACAGAAAGGGAGGTTACAAGCTCTCTGCTTTTTCTACATAGAAAAATATGCCGGCACCATTTTCTATTTATGTGGGACTAGTAAAGGGAGGGCTGATGAGAGGGGAGAAGGGGGCTCTCGGGAAATGGAAAACAGCAGGAGAGCTGGATTTTCTTTGCTATGCTATGCAAATAAAGCAAGAGAACATGACTCTGAAACTGAGCTGATAAATCTGATTCTCATTTCTCAAGAAGGCTCCTTTCTACCGATCTGACAATATATACATGCATTACAGTGGAGACAAATTACTCTCTGCAAATAAGAATCTTGCCAATTCATTTTTATAACTTACCTGCCTCCTCACCAACACATGATTGTTTGACAATTGAATAATGCTTAGAGATGTGCAAATAAATGCAAGTAAAAAATGTCAAAACTCCCAAAATTGAGGGATCAGCATTTTTTTTTCACATGCAGCAGCCAAGGTGGTGCCACCAGGTTTATTCTACACAGCGGTGGTCAGTAACAAACATTGCATTGCAAGGAGAAGAAATAACCCAAGCTTTGGATGAGATGTACCATGCATATTTACTATGCGAACAAACTATGTGCCTGTGAGAGGAGCAACATTTGGACTCAGCTACGCTGGAAGCCTGCCACAGCTTAGGGAAAATGTGTATGAAATGGCTAGAATCAAAAAAGAGCCTTTAATGTACCTCAGCTTTTCAACACATGTTTTTGGCTTCGGGGCTGAGTAACTTTATTGACTCTGAAGAATATACATAATCGTTTTGACGCAGAGGGAGCAGAGTGAGAAATTACCATAAGTGCAGCCAAACATTTGTTATTTCTGAGCGGTTAGTTGGGAACTCTCCCTAAGCTGCTGGGAGCTGACTAGGGAGACATTTTCTGCATGGTGCAGACCCTGTGTAGGTGTTTACCCAGTACATTGGGAGCAAAAGTCCTGCTGGTTTCCAGCCACGGTGCTGGAGATTCCTGCACCACCACAAGGAACCCTCAAGTTCACGAAGGGCACAGTGTCACGGTTTCTCACTGAGCTATTGCAGTTGCTGGCCTTCACTCAGTTCTGGCACATCAGTAATGTTTTTCAAGCTTCTAGGTTTGTTTTAACATCGCTGTAACCTTCCTTATTCAGTTCTCTTCCATCAAATCTACCCCCTCCGGATCAAAGGTCTTTCTTCTGCCGCACGCCCATGCAACAGCACCTGCTGCTGCCAGGAAAGCTGCAGAGGCTGGGTCTGAAACAGCCACCGAGGCCAAAAGCCGTCACTCCTGATCCACGGGCAAGCAGCAAGCTGATGACTCAAAATTCCTCTATGATTTCGCTTCCCACCAGGGAAAACTGCTGTTGCTCCAACTGCAGAAGGCAGCTTTCCGCTGGGCCCAGCTCTCGGCCAGCATCACGGCCACGTCCCTGGGGCGCGGTGGCTCGCCTGCCTGGGGACGCCGGCAGTGTCCACCCTGGCCTGGTTCTGGCAGCAGCTCCATGGAGCAGGGGCTGGCTCAGCAGCACCGTGCAGCCGGCACGGGGAACGGCGGGACCTGCACCTGGGGACACGCATGGATCGGCGGAGAATGTGCCAGCTTGCCGCCAAACGCTCTGTCTGCAACCGCATCAGCTCAGAGCTCAAAGTGATTCACACTGCCTCTGACCAGGCTTTACTCTGGGGCGTTTCTATGATTTTTGATTGTTCTGGCAAATACCACAGGGACCTACCCTCAGAAGTGGCTACCACATGTTTCAGCTGATATTAGAGAAAACTGAGGAGCTAAAATAAAAGACATCTAAAGTTTAACCTTAGTTTTTGAGCTGCATGTAACACCTTTTTAATTTCCACTTGCCTTTTCTCTCCTTCGTTTACTCTGGCATCAGCAGCAGAAATAGCAAACATCACAAGACAAATTGTTCTCCTGGTAGTTCAAGTCCAGAGGGCAAAACAAAATGCTGGAAATATGGCAAGGAAGTCTGCACTATGTCATATTCACAAATTAGGCATCCTCCATTCAAAAGGCTGCTTTCCTTTTGCCATAGAAAAGTTCGTATTTTCCAGGGTCAGTTGTCCTGACTACAAGTTTTGACCTGAATCCAACGCACCAAGTTTATGGAAAAACCACACAATTCTTTATAACCAGTTCCAGGGTACTCTGCATCACATATGAATCAATTGCAAATTAGCAATAATTTGGCATGGAACCTTTAATTATTTTAAGGGAAAATCTGCTTGATTTAAACAAGTTAAAGGTCATGGGAATAATTTAGACTTTTTAGGAAGCATTGATTTCGGGGAGATTACCTAATACAAAGTAGCCTCAAAGGTTTCTGAATTGTCACCCATGTTGAGAAACCATGGCTCCTTCTCACAGAAGTTTGTAAATACAATTGTTAACAAAAATATAACAATATTCTTGGAGAAAAGTAGTATAAGCCAAAATGGTGTATATGCTCTGCAGTTATCCATGTTCATGAACTAGGTTTCTACAAACTATAAGGGCAGTACCTAGCTCAGATAAAATATTCATTAGTAATAAGTAATTGTTGTAGATCTTCAACCCCTCCCTGAGCCTGGACTCCATTGCACAAGGCTTACTGGGCCTTTCCTTTACCCTCTTCCCTAATTCAGGTTTACATTTGTGGAAATCAGGGTTTTTTTGTAGAAACACAGCTGTTGTACAGGCAAATGGACTTTACAGGGAGTCACCCTTCACCTGTCAGATCAAACAGCAGTTCTGGTTTATGAAGTACACTCTGTAAATGTCTTTACATATGGAAAAACAATTACTACTGTCTATAAAAAACTCTGATGTGGCAGAAGACCCAGAATACAGAGGGCAGTACCAGTCCTAGGATCAAGGATAACTAACTACTGCTGGATATTCACCTTTTTGTTGAATGATACGTAAAACATCCTATTAGTTGCAATTGTATTTAGCCAGCAGACTAGAGAAAGCTTTAGTCTTTCAAAATAATTTTAATGGAAATTATTTAATTTCTTCAAGGAATTAAAAGCAATAGAAATTATATATTCCCCACTGAGCTCATGGACCATACAAAGTTACATGATTGTGGTTTTGATAAATAATTATAGTAATGCAGTATGATATAGTATCTTTGAAACTACCTGGAATATATGATATCACAAGTACTTGGTAAGTACAGTACAAAGGACACATTCTCTGTTCTTCATCTGAAATAGGAAAGCTATTTAGTACTTTGTAAAACATGTTAAATGGAGTTTGCTCTCTCTTGGAGCTAGCTATTTTTTCTTCGTTCTGTGTGGGTGGAATGTTTGAAAATTGCACGAGACAGGCAATTTTGGCACTTCAGTTTGGAGTACCAAATGTTAGCAAATCATCCTGAATGGATCTGAAGTCTAAGGCTGCAATGTTATTCTGTGTGACAGTGGATGCATTTTCATTTTCACCTATTTACATATTCACAGTCAGAAATGCATTGTAGTTATTGTGTAAAAGGGGTCTATTTAGGACAAAAAGGCAGATACCATTTTTGAAAGCCATTAGTCAAAAAGTATATATGCACCATGAAGTGTATAATAAAGCTTTACCCAGAAATGTTTGTAGCAGGAAGCGGAACTGGACAGGTGCAGAGAGCCAAAACAAAAAGTAGATGGTCAGGTCTTCACAGAGGATGCTGAGCTCCTGTGGGTCATGATGCTGTAGAAAACCACCCATCGTGTAGAAAGTGAAATAGTTCAGCTCTGTTTCTCAACAAGCCCACACTGCATTTACTCAGGAAAGCAATAACCCATTTCAGTGAGCACAAAATGTCCCATCCAGGGGTCCCTTTCTGACCATTCTCCATCCCAGTGAAGACCTCAGGCCTGGGAAGGAGTTAAGAGTTGCAACTACAATTTGTGCAACTGAGATGCTATTTTAGGCAGAGGGTTGTGACTGTAGTTGTTTGATTCACATTGGTATTTCTACTCCCAGCTTCCCCACACAACCGGCTCTGCTGCTTTCGGGAGCTCTCTGGTGCACCTCCGAGCGAAATGTCCAAATATTGCCAAAGGAGTGTGCAGGAAGGGCTGGTCTCCACAGCTTGGTGGCCCAGGTGTGAAACAGTGGATTGCGAATGTAAAGTGACAGGACAGGATAAAAGTTACTTAGCTAGGTGTTATAATGGGGGATTTTTTAAAAGTATGGGTTTTGGTTTGCTACCGGTAAATTATAGTGATGCTGGCAGGAACTGGTTAGCCATGCAAGAGCACCACATCTCCACATCAGCTCCAAGCTACAGCTCACCCACCTCATCACCCAGCGGAGTGTGCTACGGACCCAGCCTTGGCATGGGCACCCCTCCTGTAGATACCACAAGACCACAGCAGCTACTTGAGGGTGACAGAAACAGCAATAAAAATGATACCACAACTTTGGGGTCAAAATCTGATCTTAAAGGAGTCAAGAAGTGCGTTTGATGGAGGCGGGTGGTGTATTTTCCCGTTACCAGCTACTTAGAACTCTAATAAAACATCTGCTAAGGATCTCTCCCAGAAGCAAACATGTTTATCTGTGTAGGACAGCATCACGCAGCAGGCACGATTCACTTACCTTACTAACCCAACACCTCTGTTGTTGGCCTGTGTGGGTTAATATTTCATTTCTCCATGGGAAAGTTTTGCTGCATTTCCTCTTGCTTGTTGACTTCAGCTTCTTCATTCCAGCGTCCGAGCAAGCGCAGCTCACCATCCTGGCTGAAGCCACAAACCATTTGCTTGTCTAGTTAAAAAGTGATCTTGCTTCAGCAGAGTCCCAAGTGCTCTCTCTGAAGACTATACTTAATATCCAGAGCATTAAACAAATTGGTGTGTGTGAGCTTTGGAAGAAAAGGCATTTGAGTTTGAATGCAAAGGCCAGTCCTGGATAAAACCGGGGTCTCCACTCATACAGAGCCACATCTGTGATAATCAGAGCTCAAAGGGAAGCTTTAACCTCTGGGGCTGATGGAGACCAAGATGATGAAAGGATTTTTCAGATGTGAAAAGACGGATCAAGAGTTTTACTAAATCCCAGGTCGGAGGGAAGGCTGAAAATTGCTTTTGCTCTGAATCTGGGACATCTCAGGCTGAAGCAGGTGTGCCTCACATCTTGAATGCTTCACGTGTTTTCATTTCATTCCCTCTATTTTCAGTTCCCACTCCCTCAGATTTTATTTACTTGTTTCTTCCAACGATATGATAGCAAAAAGCAGCCAAGCTGCAAAGCTTCTCTCTAAATGCCTAATTTAAATAATGCATCCATTAATTTTTGCACCAATAGTGGTACAACATAAAATAGTACATTATTTTTCAGAATCTGATTCTGCAAACATTAGACCATTTGACTAAAATATTCCTAATGTATAAATAAAGTTACTCTTGTGCATTAGTGTTTTCAGGCTCAAAGCTTTAATGTGTTATTTTAAAACACAAATATTTTCCAAGGTGCAAAATGTAAATGCAACTATATTTAAGTCTTCACTGAAATGAAGTATGAAATAAAAAACCTAGTGATGAAGGCTTTTCTTCCTGCTGCTGAAATAGAGGACTTTTACCAATTTTAACAGAACATCCTTAATATATACCTAGAATATTATGTGTACAGTAGGTTGTTACTCTGTAATTGGTTTGGCTGATTACAATGATTACACTAAGTTGCCACAATAATATAGCTACCTGGTGAAAGTACTTCTGTAAAGCCCACAGAAACCTGCTCACTGGAGACCGTTTTGTGTGTTCAGAGGTCAGAAATTCTGATTTACAAGAAAGGCAGCTTTTTAACATTGCATACATTTCATTTAAAAACAAAGCTGCCTATCTTCCAAGTGCTTCTTAAAATAAAATAAAATAAATACTTCTTACGGACTGAAACATTCCTTTTGACAAATGTTAAGATTGTGTTATCTTTTGTATGAGCTAGATGTACCAAGAAAGGTGATTTCAAAGCACGTTAAAGAAGTAATGCTTTGCTTTCTACATGTAAAATGGGAAGTAATTAACACCACTGAACTTGTCTGTGATCTGGATAGGGAATTGCAATGGTGATCCCGTTTTCCACAGCTATGCTCTGCCATGGAGAAGTTTTGCTGCCTGGCTTCAGGTATGTGCCTTAGGCAAGTGTCAGTGGGAGGAAGGAGTGAGGGGTCAGTTCACACCAGTGGTGCCCACTATCCACGCGAGGAGCAAACCTGGCCACCTCTGCCCTCAGACATATTCTTTTTACACACAGCTGCAAACACCTGCACGCAAGCGAGTGTCACTAGCATGAGGCTGGACTGGCTTCACAGGCTCAGCATCTCCGGCCTCCCTTGCAAGCAGGGCAGCAGGGGCTGAAGGGTCCCAGCAGTGCACGTAGCTGAGGACAGAAGTCAGGTCCTCCTTGTGAACCCTTGGCCAGAGGCGGGGGGTGGATGGGGCGGCTGTCAGCCTCAGAGGGGAGGATTTAATTGGAAATTCTGCTTTTCAGCAAGTTGAGTAATAAAGTCCTGGTGTCTTGGTCCTTCACACAAAGAAAGAAGCAACACCACACAACACCGCTTCCCAGCACACATCCCTCTCTGGCATCAAGTGCAGCTCATTAATGGCTGGCAAAGCTGCCGTGAAAGCCCCATCATCCTCTCCGTGGGGGTCCTTCTGCGTGTGGGGGCATTGCACCTCTTTTTAGGGACTGAATGGCAGGTGGCATGGAGGTGCTGGCCACCATGCTCCCCAGCCTTGTGCTGGTGGCAACAGCTTTCTGTCAGCCAGCGGGAGAAATACCCCTGCTCCATTGCAGGCAGTATTAAATGCTTTTAGCAAACAATGACCACCCTTAATGATTTCCAAGAGAGGAAACGAACCTCCAATCAATTATGACACTTGATTAGGTTACTTAAATTGCTGAATCTCCAGCAAAATCAGCAGTGCCAACTCCGCAACACCGTGTGTGTTATTTGATGACCCTTATTGTAATGCAGTTCTGCACACCTCCTATTTTATGTACATTCCCTTTGCTGTTACTCAACTTCCATCTCATTACTGGGAGCACAGATTTCCACCTCGTCACTTCACAACCTTAATTGAGCATTGCTCTGGTGATCACCTGATGATTTTTAGGCAGATTTTTTTTCCCTTGAAATGCTAATGCATTCCCAATGAAAACAAACACAGGCCTATAATTGCAATGTTGCCTTTGCTCAGTTTTATTTCAAATGAAACAGAAATGCAACTTCAAAGCCATCGAAGCAATGGGTGATTATCAAAGAGAGCATTGGCCTCGTAACATGAAAGACCACTTTAATAGGAAAGTCTCACAGGAATTTCTAGTGATCATTAATAGCATGTAATTCACTTATTTGCTAATTGTAAGAGTGCCAGTGGTAGTAGTTAAGTGGAATATTGAAAACAGCGTACTGTATTATCACAGCACTGACCCTGCTGAGAAGGCAACATCTGCTCTTCTTCCCACCCCTCCGCCTTTGCTCCCTCCAAGGTGGCAGCTGAGGGGAGCTCCCCTTTGCTCTTCGGTGTCCTGGAGCTCCGTGTCCCTTCCTTTGGCCCAATACCCCTACACATAACTTGCACCTTTTCTGAGCAGAGGATTGTTTTTAACTCTGCACACTAGAAATAAAAAAATCTGTGGGCAACTACATCTACTAAATCCCTTGACCAAGGTGGAAGGACAGATGACAGATTGGAGGATGCAGGGTCCACAGGAGGTGTAACAAAATACAGACCCATCTGGGTTGAGTCCCAGGGAAGGTAGGGGTTGTACTGAGGTCAAAGCTCTCCTGTGGTCTGTAAGCCTGTTAAAAGACAGCTCTGGCAACCTGAGAAAGACAGTTTCAGCAGGGGAAAGCAAAAAATGAGGTATCTATGGGAAGATACAAGTTTCAGATACATAAGTGTTGGGTGATTGAAAATAGCAAGAACTACACTGCTATAAATTCAGCAAACTTTACCAGAGATAAATGACCAACAGGGTCTCAGACTGCGAATCCCTGCAAACAGGAGAAATACTGCTGAATAGATAGTATGGGATTCCCAAAAAATTGGAATTTTCATTTATTTCCATTTCCTCAGCATACACCCAGGAGCTGATGAAACTCTGCACAAGTGATGGAGTGAAAGACCCTGCCTGGCAAATCACCGGTGGGTCTGGCTGCCACCCCTACACCTAAGGCACAGGTCCTCTGCTGGTGGGTGGTCGGTAGGGGTGTGGAAGGGGACGTCCACCCACCCAGCTGCTCCCTGCCCTGGGATAAGGAGTTGCCAGTAAACCTTGTACTGTCTCCTGCTCTCTTCTGTGTTTATCCTGATCTCAGAGCTGAAAAGTGTAGCTCAACATGGTACATTCCTGCAGAGACTCTTGGCTTCAGGAACTAAATATTTTCTGAAAAATAAAAATTTCTGTCCAGAGACATTCTGGCTAATGCCACAGGGTGTGCCCAGGTGGGGACGTGCAATGGCCTGCACAACGAGGTGTCCTTGGAAAACCAGTAGCTATTTCCAACATTTCAAAGCAAGGAAAACCAGAACACCCTCCTGAAGGAGGAGTATCTACCCAGGGAAGGTTTGTCCCCAAAGGACATCCATCTGGGAGCTTGCCATCACTTTGTAAACAAATATGTTGACATATAGACAGAGAGGCCCAGCCCAGCCCCTGGTGCTGCTCCACATACCAGACACTGGTATAACACCTACAGCACTCAGGTATGGAGATCAGGCACAAGCATTCACCCTGATGCAACATGTACCTCCCTGAGGAAGGCCTCTTGCCTCTGAGGTGGTCCCAGCCTGAATTCAACATTTCTTGTCCTCTTCAGCTCAGTGGCTGCTGTGGCTTTTGCATTTCCACATCTCTCTTGCTGTCTCTACAGTTGCATTTTTTCTCTCCTCATATGTTTTTCCAAACCCACTAATGCAATATTTGATTTACCCCATCCCCTCCCAAACTAACCATATATTTGTTTTCAAGATTTTCCAGCAGTAGGTTGGAGAGGTTCAACTCCTTTTGTGAATGTCAGACAGTTTCTCCAATCACTTGAAGTCTTAGTAAGAGCAATCAGTGATGACGATTAACGGTGCTCACTACAGAGCTGATGCTGAAGTGCCTCAGACAATCATTGTTGCTTGTTGCTCGTTGTAACTATGTCACCAGCTTGCACCATGGAGACATCCTCCCGTGAGGGCAAAAACACTCCTCCGTGACCACTTCCCCACTCAGAACAGGACACACCTGTCTACCTGCCAGCAGCACCAGCGGCACATCTCTTGACGGGAAACTTTGGCTGTAGGGATGCTCCTCCCAGCCAGGCTCTCCCAACAACTGACCCCTCCAGGCACAGGGCACAGAGCATCTGCTCTGACCTCTTACAGCTGCCCTTCAGGCATCTGGGACCTTCACTGTATTATTAAGGTGGTTTTGTACTGTGACACTTACCTCTGAGCTACCTTGTCAATATGCAGAATATTTACATTTCTTGTGGTGGGGAATCTCCTCTTGAGTCAGTTCTGTGGTTCTTCCCTGCGCCTTTCTCCCATTTTCAAAACCTTTGTGGAAATGGCAAAGGTGAGACCAGCATGAGATTCCTCCACCTAACTGGAAGTGGCTTCAGCAAAACTGAGGGAGCTCCCTGAGTGCTCTAGCTAATATGACTTCCCAGGGGGAAAATTGCTTCCCAATACACAGAGCTGGAAGCTCACAACATAGTTCCAGCAGGGTGGACCCCAGTTACTGGACTCCAACCAGTGTCCCTTGAAAACACCAAATATTTGAAAATTTGTACATCTTGATCAGTATTTTGAAAGTTCTTAAGGAGTTGGAATCGAGTTAAGATCTTGTATTTAAATCCCTGCCTCTGCAGTCTTCTGAAGGAGGAGCAGAAGACCCATGCCCCTTAAAAACAGAAGAACCCAGCAGCCTAGTGGTGCCCGGGGAGCAGCTCCATACACACCACAAATAACGCTGGGTGCTTCCTTCAGCCCATGGCTGCAGACCATTTTTACTCCATGTCCTCAGGCTCCAGGTTCTGATCCCACACCGATATGAAACTGATAAATGTCTTTTGACACCAATGAAGCTAAAGGAGGAGATGAGGACCTAGGAGGCAGGCTGCTTGATTTAGTTCCTTCTGTCATGGAATAGGTTAGAGACGGTACAGTATGAACTCACATTGCATACCACTGACACACAGCAAAAATCACTGCAGTGCTGAGCAGGAGAACAGGAAAGCTATGCTGAGAAAGGACTGAAATGCTCATCTGTACTTATCTCCTTTAACACACCCGCATTTCCATACTGCTGTTCCTGCATCACACCTACACCCACTTGCTCAGCTATCACAAAACATCAAGCAGAAGCCTAATCTTGATTACCAGCTTCATGGTAGACAGACCACTGCATCTGAGGGAGAAAAATCTTTCAATGTCTCAATTCAGAACCTGCTGTAAAAATGCACGGCCTGAATTTGTCTAACTTGAGCTTCTAATTTCCTAGTCTTACTCTGTCTCTATTGTGAAGTTAAAAAGCCATCTCCTTACGAGACAATTTTCTTCTCCATGAAGGAATTTGAGAACTATGGTCAGATCACCACCCAACTGTCTCCTAGATGAAACAAAATGACCAAGTTCCCTGTGCCTTTCAGATATGCTGTTCTTCAGGCTGGGAAGAGATCTCATTTCATATCAGCCTTTTCAATCTAGGAGCAAGCTGGATCCAGTCCATTTTATCCACTGATGTTAAAAGAGGGTGTCCCTTGCTTCATCCTAACCTTTTCACTCAGACTTCTCTTTCCTTTTTTCTGCCTGCCCCCGAACATCCATTATTTGTGCTGTTTTACCAATAGCCACCACAACCCACTCCATCCTTTCTTGCAGCCTTCCCTGTGTGTTGGTTTTGTCTCACTGAGAGCCTCAGGGCAGGGGAGCCATGTCTGATGCTCTGTTTGTAAAAGTACCGTGCATGCCTGGTGTGACAGAAAGATACTGCTAAAGTGTGTGTTTTCTCAATAAACAATGTAACCTGCAAGCCCCAGATATCTGTATAAATCAAGGTTATTTTTAAAAAGAACAGCAATTTCTAAATATGTCATCGCAACTGCAAAAAAACAGGAGCCTATTTATAACTGTAATATATATATTCTATTTAAGGTGAGTCACACAGTTTCTGCAGCTCCATCAAGTTGCAGTCATCTCTACCCATTGGTTTTATAATTACTCTTTTAACTGCTGTAATAACCTCTAAGGCTTACCCCATGCCAGACCCTCTTTGTGGTACAGTCAGCAAGCACCTACGAAGGGGAACAGACGATTTTAATGAGGCAAGCCTCAGCCTAGCAATGCCTAGAACTGACATCCCAGGAAAGATGTACGCTACCAACGTAATCTTACCCGTGCTCACAGGCAATGAAACAATATTTTGCTCTCCCTTGTAATGGACATTGATCATAGAGTAGCTGAGCAAGGAACAGAATCCAATGGACATTTTTATGAAATCCCTTATAATTCTTAGCATCTAATGCTTCATCTGTGAAATGTCGAGTCAGAGGCTGGGAGAAAGTCACAGTCCTAGGCTAAAGCTGAAGCTCCCAGAGGGCAACACACAGTAGCACCCACCTTGCTGACGCATCTGCACAGCCCGTTTCTCTTCTGCGGGTCCGGGGATCAGCTGCAGCCAGAACCTGGCTCTGAACAGACCAAAGAGCCGCAGCAGGTTGCAGCACTGAGCACGCAGGAGATGGGCCCTGTGGCAGTAGAGCCACAGAACTAAGCTCATATCTGTGGGACGAGGTCCACTTTGCACTGCACCCTCTGCATTTTTAGTGTGCTCCAGGAAAAAAACAAACAAACAAACAAACAACAAAAACAAACAAAAAAAAACCCAGATAAATATGCCCTAAAAAGCCACTGAAGTAATAGTCTTGTAATGGATCCATCTATGCTGTTGGTTACATTAGAGATCTTGCCATTTCACATGTATAATTTGGAGCAAATCCCTCTTCACAGTGATTTAACAGTAGTGTCATGTGATGTGCTCATGTACCTTCTCAGATGCTGCTTTCTGCTCAGGAGTGATTTTCATCCTTTTCCCATTTTAGCTTTCAGGTAGAAAAGGGTGGTTTTTTCTATGGCCTCTTGCTGCCATGGTTTCCTGTTTGGCCTGATGTCCCGCTGGGATCCTCCTCCATGGTGAACTGCTGGCCAAGAGGAAGATGTGCCTGAGCCTCAGCTCTGCCAGTTAAGCAGCAGCCCACACTCAGCTGCACAGAGGGCACAACAGGCAGCTGGGTGAGGAGGAAAGCGAACATCTTAAATAGCTCAGAGTCAGACTGATCAAACCCTTCTGCTAGAACGTATGCCTCTGTGCATTTCTGACCTGAACCAGTTCTTTTTGGTGTAAGAAAGTGGTACTGAGCTGAGCACAAACAGAATCGTTACACTTTTGTTTTCCGGATTTGCCGCTCCAATGCTTTCCCCAATTGAGAATTGGCCGTATAGCATCAGTTTCTTACTGAAGTCTTGAAAAACAAGGTCCCAACATTAGCGCCAGCTTGACAGAACCACTGAACAGCCCTGTGACTGGGAAAATTCGTCCTTTCAATCCCTATGGGTGTCAGAGGCTTGTGTTGTATAGTTCCATCGCATCCTATTCAGACACTGCAAACCAACATTACAAGAAAGGGAAACACAGCCTACCACCCGCCCTCCCCAGCTGCCCTCTCTTGCCTTTTACATCTCACAGACTACCAGCTCCCTCGGGAAGGAAGTGTTTTTGTTTTGCTCATGGCAGCAGGAACCCAAGGCCAGTGGCTGGAGTATTGGCAGGGCTGGTTTCGCATCCTCAGTGAGTCACAGAGCTGCTGTGCCTCCATCAGGTGCAATGTAAATCCAGACCAGCGCCTGTTCCTTTTCATTAAGAGCCTTGAGCTCACTGCAGAAAAGATGAAAAGAGCTGGTCATTATCCATTACATGTGACCCATTCACTTGCTGATGGACTGGTTTTCATCTCCCTGCCCTGCCTGTAGGCAAGCATCCCCCAATACCCTAATCTGCTTTTTTTTTATTCTCCACCATTTATTTTCCTGGGGGCCTTGTCAGTGGTGACTCCATTCCTTCCCCATGCCTCCCAGCACTGCAGATTCAGAAGCATTAAAAGGTTCCAGCTCACGCTAACAAATTCCAGAAAGTCTGTTTATTACGAAGCCAACGTAGGAAGGATTTGAGGAAAGCACGATGTAATGAGAGCGCCTGGGAGATGCAGAGCACAGCCACATCCTGGAAACGTGCAAAGGTGATCGGGAAGGGGAGGCGGGGAGAGTTTGGAAGCCCATTAAATGAGGGCTTATCATCCCATTTATGTAAATCACTTCAAATGCCTTCATTTATTAAAAGTATTAAGCTGCATTACTGTTTGCCTTTGGTCTCCTAATTTGGTTGCTAATGTGTAAGACAACTGTTGAAATTAATTTGAAATTAATGTTCCTATATAATTACTTAATGAATCTCACATTCACTGCCCTTAGCTCTCAGTTGACAAAGGATCTCAACCACCGCATGTAAGAGGTTGGAATACTGACTGTGATTTTAAAACGGTTGCTAAATTATAGTTTGCAAATATTTTACGTTTATATCACACGCTTCATCTTGAAGGATCTCGGTGTGTTTGAAATGTTACATAACATTCATTCTTTAGTAAAATTCCATCACAAAAACTTTCTGGGCATCAATCTTCTTACTTGCCTGCACGCCTTGGAATTAAATCAAATTTAGCTGTATTATTATGCAAACACAAAATCATACCTGCATTAAAAGATCATTATCAGGGCTGTAAAGTCAGACACTTAAAAGATAGGAAATGCTGGAACTGGAACTGTGCAATATATATTCCTTTTCCATACATATGTATTCTCATAGTATTTAATTTTATGATCATATATTTTCCTATACCCACCCCCTCCCTCAGGGGACTTATTAGTCCTTGTTAGTGTTCTAGGAAAAACAGGGTAAGAAAAAATAAGGTTCACAAAAAAGCTAGCAGGGGAAGGTAGCTACTTGTGGAGTCCTTGCATCATTCCTTAAAAAAGCTGCAAAGGTTGTAATGCACGTTCCTCCTTTTCTGGGTGGCTGACTTGATACCCCATAAATCCTGATAGGCAGAAATGCTGAATATGCACAGCTGTAACCGAAGCTAAAGAAACATTCAAATGCGCAGAGCATTTTACATACTACCAAATCCAGTGAAACATGAGGTCCTAGGGTCTCACACCAAGCACTCAAAATTAGCGTACACTTCAAAGAGGGGAAAACACCCCTCCGTCTCCCAGAGATGGTGGAAAATGTATTAGAGCATTTGCAAAGCACGCACACTGCTGTGACATGGAGACCCAAACTTACTCATTCCATACAGCTCCGTGTGGGCACAGCACAATAAGCAGGGAACAGGACACGCTGTGGCCCAGGAGCAGAAAGTGTCTAGGGAAGCTGTTGGTGCCGTTGTGCGAGCCAGCAGGAGGAGGCAGGGACCAAAGAGGAAAGCAGCGAGGGCTTTTCTGAGACGACAGTGAATTGAAGGCTTTCCAGACAGCTCACCATTTTGTGTGCTTCTCTGTGACTTTGCATTTCTTATGTGTGTATAGTTTCTTAAGGATCAAGGCAAAGCAAGAGCGCCGAGCTCCTGAGCAATCAGGGACCCTTCAGAGCTTTCCTCCGAGTTAGCTCAACAGTGCTCTGCCTTGGGACATCCTCAGCATCTAGGCCAGGGCGAGTCAACCTTCTCCACTGCACGTCGCCTCCGTCTTCATGTACAGGACAGCTGCAGACGCATGCCACCTCGACTAATGACACCATTCAAGTCTCACGGCTCGGCTGAGGGATGGGCTGCTGCGGTTTGATCCCCAAACACAGGGCAATTCAACCTCTTTGTGACCTGCACCTCCTTCCCACAACGGGGAACAGACTACTCAGTAGCCTACACTCCATCACCGCGTGCACGTTGTCCTACTTTCTAAACTAGAAAGTACCTCTCCTGCGCTCGCATCTTCACCAAACCTCTCTCTCCACCACATTCCCACCCTTGCCAGGCTGCAGATCCTCCTTCCCAAAGCCCCATCTTCTCTCGCACCCCCAAAACATTCCTCTCCCCCACACTTCATGCATTCCTCAGCTAACAGGGATCACTGGAACATCTCCAGGAAGACCTCAAAAGAAAAACTCTCCCAGCATGACCAGTCTAAAAAACTCAAGCCTCCAAGCACATGGGAAGATTAGTTCCTGTTGAAGTTGTACAGCAGGTAAATTAGGGTAAATTGCTACAGTGACTCGTTATGGCCTTGTCAATTCGTTATGTTGACTGAGGCCAACAACCTCAGCTTCCCTCTACAACACCAATGCTGTCAAAGACACACACACACAAAAAAAAAAAGGGTAAACAAAAAAGGCTGTCTCAAAACCAACTGGGTTTTACAGTTTTTAGAAATAAATAAAACCAGCCAATCTGAAGTAAAAAAATTCCCAAGTCATTTTTATACTAGAAAGTTTAAGAGGAACCGTATGATCACACAGTAAATGGCAGGGCAAAAAAAATAGCGGCAACTACACAGGCCTTCAGCCACTATGAAGTGCTTGATTTTGTGATAAGCTACATTCTCTACAAAGCTACAAGCACTTTGTACGTGACTTGTTTACTCCTTTGCAATAAATTCTGTTACACAGACAACATTACACGACCATATCATCAACCTTCAAAGCAGATTGCTCGGGGTTGTTTTTTTTTTTTCCAGCTGGGAGTTTCAGGTCACGTGCTAGCAGCTGAAGGTTACTACTGCATGAGTGCAGAGCCATCACACTATCTCAGCCTAGGCTTCCCTTCCAATTCTACTTTTGTGAAGAAAATAGGAAAAGATACTGACTCAAGGCAACAGCAGCTCAGCAAAAACTAAGACTTCTTGAGGCAAAGATGCTTTTCCACCTCCATGGCTTCTTCCCGCTGCTAGCAATTGGTGGCACAGGGCTGCTTTAGCTAGGTTTCCAGTATCCTGTAATGGAAAGCAGCTGTCCCTATCCAGTGATTGCACCAGGTATCTCCATAATTATTCTGTCATCTTCTTTTGGTCATTCTCATTACTCAAATTCCCAATATTCATGTTTTAGTAACACCAGCAATCCCAGAACTGTACTGAACATAGTTTTCCTAAGCTCCCAACACTAACTTGAAGATGTTTGCATTGCAATTTGCCACCCAATACACAGACTTTTCATTTGCTACTTGTCAAAATACGAACTCCAGGACTTCGTATTCTACCCAGTTGGGCTGCATGACCCAGACATTTCAATCCAAGTCACTTACTTGAGTGCAGAGCAAGTCTACTTGAATGGGCCTCCCTTTCTTTTCCCAAGCTGTATAGAACTGGACAAAATGAAGGCAACCAACACCATCTGAAACTCTCAGTTTGGCAGAACCATTCAGATGGCAACGGAAGGTCTTGGTCTTTACAGAGCTATCTCCAGAAAGCAGTAAGGGTCATACTGAATCTTGTCTCCACCATAAATATAGGACCACCTAAAAGCTTCCCCCTCCCTAGAATTTTGCATTAATTAATAAAATTAAAACATCATAACTTATTTAATTAACAAGGTTAAAGCATTTAATACCATTACTGCGTGTCCATCAACTAATACCTTCATTCCGAAAGCTCACTTTAAATAACATCTCTGTTTCTCTTCAGTGAGCTGTGGAAAAATCAACCAGTTAATTCAAATTCCACGAGTACGTAGTTGTATTTGCCCCTTCCTTTAAAAAAAAAATAATTAATTTGCAATTATGGCCTACACTTCCAGGATCACTGTATCTCCCTGTCTTTGTGTACACCAGCTTTAACAGCTCCTTTGGGGAGGATTCATGGAATTGGTAATAGGTTTTGTAATTTCCACCTTCTGTTTTCTAGTTCAGAGAGTAATCGAATCCAGTCGCTACTGCTATTATCTATCTGGCAACTATTTGCTGGCCTCCATGAAATGAGTTGTAAGTTTGATTTCCGTTCTCAGCAGGCACGTTTGTGCGACACAGATGAACTGCTGTAACTGACAAAATTGGAGGCAATTTCAGCAGAGACTCCTAGGCTTAAATAAGCATGAGAACAGAACTTCTTCCACTCCAGAGAGGCCTCCTCTTTTAACAGGCTTGAGAAATGACAGGACAAGATTGGAGAGTTTGGATTTCTGCTGTAAGACGCACTTTAAAGCGGGTTTTATCTTTCAAGTCTATCAAACTGGCATCCACATAAAATTACTAATAAAACAAGTCATTATGAAATAAAATCTTAAGGCAAAATAAGCTTTATCACTCCCCAAAAATCCTTTCTACCTCTGCTGCATTTTAATTGGAATACAAGAGTGTTTTGTTTCTTTTTGACATCTCCACATCCGCTATGACAGAAATGTTCTCTCATCTTCACTCTGGTAATTAAAATAGTTCCCCATGATAGGAGCTGGTGCAATAGCATCAGCCACTGACAGATCATTAGTAGCTTTCTAGGCAAGTCCGTGAATTCTGTCACACAAGGCATTTCAGAACCAAAATACAAGTTACCAGGTGAGTAGAGGCTAAATGTATGACTAGGCTAAGATTAAAAACTTTATTTTTTTATACAAAACATTAATAAATCCAAGCAGATAATGAACTAAGTATGTCTTCTCATTCTCCGCCTTTTCTTCCTTTCTCAACATAGTCTATCCACAGTTCAATGTTAAACCACTCCATATTCAGCAAAACTATGAGGTTTCCATCTTGTATCCATGTTTTTCTAATTCAGCTCTGTATAGAAAAACAGAGAAGTCTATTAAAACATACAAATAAAACACTGCCAGACATTTGATTTTTTAAAAAATTAAATATACTGCACAATATACAATCATTTTAGAATATGAGCATGTCATACTGCTTTTTGGTTCATACCAATAACCTTAACCTCACTTACTCTACAGTTCCAACTTCAGCTTAGTATCTCAGATCACTAGAAGTGACTTCTAAGTGAAAAATTCAAATACTTCTTTTAATCATAGTTATTGCCCTCTGATCCACCATGGCTGGAACAAAACTATATGGCACAAGGCAGCACCTGTGAGCCTGCAACAACTCCAGACACATTAGAAAAAACAAAATATTATCTTATACAGTTATTCTCAAGATTTCCTTAAACCAAATGAGCTCACTAATCTGAATGACTTAAATGCAGGTACTCCCAAAATCATTTTATCTTTTTCTTTGTTTTCAATAGATATCAGAGTGCACTATTTTTAAATCTCAGTGCAATACAACTTCCAGTGAACAATTCTGAGGGAAAAAGATTGCTTTGTTCCCCTTAGCTGTGGCCAGGACAGCGAGTCAGCAACATCACTCCTGCCCTGTCCCCGCTTTGCTTCCCACCTGCCTCCAAACACACCAGCCAGAAGCACATCCTGCTTTATCTCCTAGTCTTAGTATACGTACATTTAAATGCAGTAGTCCAAATCCCTAGAAGTATTTCAGGTTAGTTTACATATTTAGTAGCAGAATTTCAGAAGTAGAGACCTACAGGATTTTCTTTCTAGAGATGAAATAAAAACATGGTGCAACCAAGCGACGTTGCAAACTATCATTTTAACACTAGTATATGTTCACCAATACTACAGGCTACAATTAAGGCACAGTTATTGAAGGTTTGTCAAAATTAACTATGTTCATCAAGAATTACACTACCCCTTGAAAGTCTGTTTCATTACATATCAACTTGTTTTCCAATATTACACTTTAACTGCCTTTCAACCTTCTAAGAAACAACTATATCAAAGACTATTCTTTTATCTTCTCATAAAGGATCACTTTCACCAGACTAAAAGGGAGATATCTCAACCAAGGAACTGTTTAATCAGGCTGTACTACAGAAAGTTTGCTCCTCATGCAACATACTGAAGGATTAATCATAAAATGTGACTTTGTATTGATGCTTGAAACAATTTAAGTTATAACTACGCATAAGTAACAGATTAGCTGAAACTACAAGTGACAAAGAGGATTAAACAACTGAACTAGAGGTAATTTTTCACTAAAAGTGAAAATTGCTATCACTTTTTTAAGCATGTGATTAACAATTATTTTGCTGTTGTTGCTCATAAACAGCATGTTCATCACAAACAAGGGAACTTACATATTAGTATAGATAACTGACCTCTAAAAAATTTGTCCATTTGGACAGAGAATAGCAATACTATTTGAAGGTACAGGAAAAAAAAACCCAAACACTTTACACTTTGTAACAACATACTTTGCATACCACATAGCATGGAAGATATAATCTTAGATCCTTTGCCATTGATCTTTGCAGTACAATTCAGAATTCCCACACATATGTAGAAGAGTCCTCTAAAAGGATTTCTTCATGTTAAATTGAAAAAATATCAACTGTATCACTATTAGCAGATATCTTTGCACTGTTTAAAGTAACACAGCATAACACAGCAAAAGTCTGAACACATCAATGACATAAGGCATATTTCAGAGCTCACAGTACAATTATTAAAAGATGAAACGCTGATTGAGCACTTCACTGTGCTGTACTCCCTTAAGTCAGGTTTTGAAAGGCTTTAGATAGAAAAGCACAAAGCAGAGCTTTCATTTATTTCTGTTTCAGGTACCTATTTTTTTATTCTAAAGCAAGCTGATTTCAAACTTTCAGATATTAACTAAACAATGCCATTTTAAACATTTTACCCATCTTTTAGAACAGTAAGTTAAAAATAAATAAAGTTACCTTAACTGATTGGAGAAATCATCTTCTACATTGTCATCATCCCAATTGTCTTCCCACACATGTGCATCTTCATCTTCATCTAAACCAGTCCAATCTAAAGACAGGAAAAGAGGTCTAAATATTGTATGATGCATTGCTTTGGTACCATGTCATATTGACAGATGAGCTTAGCCTCTGGGTAAGGTAGACTTCTGCTGGTAATTCTAACAGAAAAGTCTGGATCATATTTAAGTGTTTATAAGACAGAAAGATCTAAGATACACCTCACAATTTGTTGAATTATAACAAAATTGCAACTTGGTTAAAAAAAACCATTACACACTTCACATCATGGCTTGCAGGATAACACATTCGTGACAGACATTTTGCATACAAATGGACAAGCTGTAGCATCATCACAAAAAGAAAGCAGTATTGAGTACTTAGTGCAGTTCCAGACCTGTATTTAAATGCTTTTTTCCTAAATAAAAAAGTAAATATATACCAAATGCTTTTGCCAAAACACATACACACAGATCCTCAATTCGCTCACATCAGATGCAGACAGTCTATGGTTAAACGCCAAAAACGTATCTGTGAGGCAGAAGCAAAGGCAAATTGAGACAGGCATCTGCAAACGGCAGTTGCTACCCGTAACTGGCTACTTCTGGGTTTCCAAGGCAGCAGAAGCTGTTTCCTTAGACAGGCAAGACACTAAATGTCCATTTGCTAATAAATTTCTATTTTTCCTATAATAATCTGGCACATCACTCTTGATAAATTCCTCATCACCCACTCAATGCTTCATTATTAAAAAGAGAGTTAAGATCAGGCTAACTAGTTAGTTTAGAAATATAACAAAAATGAAAACTCACGAAGGCTTAGAATCACTGTGTAAATACAAGTCAGTTTACTTCACTGGGGAACAGTTTCTCAGTTTGCTCCTACTGAAAGACACACAGTTTTTCTAATGTTACCAAAATAAGAAGCATCCTGATTTTGACACTTGTGACATTCTATTTCTCAGTCTGTTAGTATATTTAAAGAGATAACACTATTTTTCCCCTTACAATTCAGTAAGCCATCTGCTGCCTATTCAGAGAAAGCTTTGAGGACTAAAGCCCAAAGTAATATTAAACATTGATGGAGGTATGGGGAAAAAAAAAGCTAGTAAGGTAAAAGATTAAAAACCAACTCACTGTTAACAACTGACTTTCTAAGAATGAAGGCTGGTCCTTCCATTTTCGACTCCTTTTTCTGACACTGACAGGCAACAATATTAATATTCGAGATTCACCAAGACAGGAAAATCCATTTGTAACTGATTAAAGGCGCATACATAAAAGGCATGCAATTAAACTTCCCTACTCAAATAAGTTATATAAGGGGAAAAAGTGAAGGAGCATAGAAATCCTACTGGTCCTAAGGACAGCAGAAGGAGGAACCGGGAAGAAAACATGAAGAAAAAAAAATGCAGGATAAAAAAACCCCATCATTTGAATTTAGTTGTATTGCTAGTTGCTTGAAGGGAAGGACTTTTGAGAACCATCTGCAATAAGCTTTGCCTGTTTATATGCAATGTTTTCTTTTTTTTTAATGAGCTTTACCACTCATCATTTACCCGGATTTCAACAATACAAAAAACAAAGCTCAAAACAGTTTAAAATGAACACAAAATCAAACTTCTCTATCTACTAACAAGCAAGCAGCTCAGGCAGCTCTACAAATCTGAGGAAAAAAAAAAAAGAGAAATAAAAACCCCTAGTAACTAGTATACAGCACAGCAAAGAGCAGCTTCAATCATTAAAGGTCAGTTGGGGAGACTGTGAGAACAGGCTCCAAATCACACTAGGTGAGTAGGAGTCAAAAAGGCCTATGTCATCTTCCACACTGGGCGGAAGAGAGTGAAAACAAAGCCTAAATTATATTCTCATCACTGCAGGTACAAGATTCTACCATATTCTGTATGTTGACACTACAACCCAGAATTGCATACTAAAGTTACTATTACAAGCTACATTATATGCCTGTGACTCAATAAAAGTAAAAAATGATATAGTGTTATCTGGGACTGGAAGTGTTAAGAGCATCTGAGAGCCTGCTATCATTAAATATTACTAACAGACACCAAAACTAAAAAAAAAATTAAAAAAAAATCAATTTTTATAAACTTGTCATGTAGTCCTTAAATTTATATATATATATATATATATAAATATACTAATCATTGATTGCCATATTTTGCACTTGGGAAAACAAAAAACAGGTTTTAGAGCATAAAA
This sequence comes from Falco punctatus, assembly GCF_963210335.1. Classification (NCBI taxonomy): domain Eukaryota; kingdom Metazoa; phylum Chordata; class Aves; order Falconiformes; family Falconidae; genus Falco; species Falco punctatus. The sequence continues at coordinate 78,145,663 of NC_137583.1, forward strand.
AACCTAAAATCCTATCATTTTACATGTTACGTTTTACACTCTGAAAAGCACTGTACAAGAAGTTCTTAAGGGACCAATTCACATACACTTGAATCTACCATGCTATATACTTATGCAATACTTCAAATAAAGTGTCCTATAAAAATAGGACAGATTTGCTTTTGATACATAAACTTGATTTGATAAATTGTTTGAAGAAAAATTTTAAGTCTGAATAAAAGACATTCCCAAAAAGCCAGTGTTTTTGTCCCTTAACGTAAGTTTGTATCATCTAATTTCCTTTGGATAAAAACTGGGTAACAGAGGGCAAAGTTTTTCGGCCGCATAGAAAATGGTGGTTAATTTGAAACAACAACAATTTGACATGGGTTTGAGCAACTGGTTATCATAATTCTTTCCTAAGTACCAAAGCTAACAGTCAAAGGGGTCTGAACTTCTTTATAACATCTCAAAATTATTCTCTCACTTGGAAGATTTAAGTGAGCCTCCTTAGAATTTATTTTTTGCAAGACAGATCAGCGAGAAGCCTGACTGTAGTCATTCTTATAAATAAATAAATCTCTGTTCCACCGAGAAAGTTTCACAGTACTTTGTTTTAGTAGTACAACTAGATTCAAGTAGAATTAGTTTCATCTTCTCTAACAGCATCTCAGTGCCCTGACCAATCCTAGGTTCAGAAGCATGCTTCAAAGAGTACCATCATACCTGCTGCAAATATTTAATTTACATTAAATAAGATAAACTTTTTTTGAGTGTTTAGGAAACATATGGAAAAGAAGTGCTACTCTTCTCAGTTGAGTTTAGCTATCATCTCGACTCCGTTAGTAACAACTTCTGTCAGTAAGTGCAAAAATATTATTTTTACTGGTAGTGAAGGATTCAGAGCACCTAAGGCTTGTAAGGCCACAGAAAAAAAAAACCACCCACATGTAACCAAGACATCACAGAAAAAAAACCTCTAACATTTCTCATTATCCACAGCTTAGGCCAATTCCCAGAATTAAGGACAATGAAAACAACCATGCCCTCATGAGGGTCTTATCAAGACTACATTTATAAAAGGACACAGAGTTACTTTATTGGAGTTGAGATTTAATTTCCTCATTCAATATATGTGAACCTATGAAAAGCAAACCAAGACATAAATTGTGCTTCAGAAAATAAAGAGACTCAGAATAGCTACAGAGCATGTTGTAATAAGTAACTAAGGGTAATTCGCTGATCAAATCGGCTTTCAACAAACAGAATGATCTTGCTGCAACAGATTTGAGAACGTTCTGTCTGGCGAGAAAAGAGATGTATGATGTTTCGAGATGTACTTTCTCAAGGCCAATGTTAAACCATAATCTCATGTTACTACGACAACCTTTGTCTTCGTCTAGACCTTAGTGTAAAAATAGATTAGTTTTGTAATATACAGCTTCCTGCTACGGGACTGAGAGCATAACTGTTTGCTTAAACCGGCCTTGAAGTTGAGGATAAAAGGGCTGTGTTACTTGTTGGAATTTGCGAGCCTGCAGGGAGCTGCGACTCCCCGGCCACCCAGCGCGCTGTTTTTGCTTTCCTGCCTTAATAAATACTTAGTAAATTTATTTCGGACTCTATAGTTATTTCAATTTCAACTATAACAATGCTATTTCCTTTTCACCTTTTTCCACCTCACACTCGGTTTCCAGCCCTCATCCCTCCTCTCCCCAGCGGTTCTCATCTCAAGAGCTGAGATGCTCCAAGTTCCTCCCGCACTTCTTTCCCGCTCCCTCCCGCACAATGACACAGCACTCCGAGTGCGACGTGCCCAGCACTGAAACCAGCACAGCCGGCACGGGCAGCACGACCGTGCCTGACCCCGGCCCTGACGCGGCCGCAGCCCCGCACCTCTGGCCGCAGCGGGGGGCAGGCACCCGCGAGGCACCACAACGCCGCTGCCGCACGGCGGGAGCGCGGCATGCAGCACCGCCGCGGAGCCCCCGAGGGCTGCTCTGCGGCCAGGGCCCCGCTGGCAAACTGCGGCCCGGTCCCGCCACCGCTCCCGCCCGCTCCTTCCCCGCCGCGGCCGACAGGGTCGGCCCAGGCCGCGGCCTACCGGCGGAACCGCCGCGGCCTACAGGCGGAACGGCCGCGGCCGCCACTCCCGCCTCCTGCTCTTCCCGCCCCCGCCCGGCCCGGCACCTTCGGCCGGGAACTCCTCAAACTCGTCGTCCTCCTCCAGGAGCCCCAGATCCACCGGCTGCTTCTTCTCCGACATGCTCGGCCTGCCGCCCCAGCACCGCGTCCCGCCGCCCGCGGAGACCGATGGGAAACCGGCAGCCGCCCCCGCGCCTGCGCCCTGCTGCAGCCTGCCGCGTCTCCCGGACGCCTGGCCCCGCCCCGCCGCGCCCGCCCGCCCGGGCCCCGCCCCCGCGCCCCCTCTGCGCCCGACAGGGCCGGCGCGGGCGCTCCCAGCTCCCTCCGGGCTCCCCGCCGGCCCGGCCCGCGCTGCCCCCCCGCCTCCCGCTGGGGTCCCCGCCGGCCCTGGCTCCCCGCTGCCACCCGCGCTGTCTCGGAGCCCGGCCGCGCAGCATCGGCCGCAGCCGTGCCGGGGGGCAGGCAGGAGGAGAGGCCGTACGGCGGGTACGCGCCCGCCGCCGCCTGTGCGCGCCCCCACCCTCCGCAACGGCCCCCGCGGCTGCCGGCCCGGACGGTCCCCAGCCGGGGCTGGTGGCAGCGGGATCCGTCGCCGGGAATGAGCTCGGGCTGCCCGGAGCTGGCGGTGCCGCATAGGCCCGAGCTGAAAGATACCCCCGTGTGGAAAGCGTCAAGCGTGTTTCCGATACTGTGGGCAGAATAATTCTGTCCACTGCAACAGCAGGCCAAATTATACAAGCTGCTGCTGCTGCTGAACACGTGTGCTCTTTATATTCTTTCTTTATTGATCTATACTCAGGCAAAACCTATCAAGTATCAGCCTTCAGTCCTTCTAATCTGTAACGTATGGTGGTGGGGGTTTCTGAAACATTGTTTCAAAACCTACATCTAATTTACTAGCTTAAATTCCTTGTTCGTCGCATCAGGGAAACAAGGAAGCAGCTGGAACGGGAGATAATGCCTAAACTATTCAATCAGAGTTAGGATGTTACATGAAAAATACAAACGTCTTTTTTTAAAATATTCCAAAGTGTATTCATTTCACTTAATTCTAGATTATGTTGACAATTTAAACAAAGTTCAACATTTAACTAGCCCGAACAAGTCTGTGCGTGTGGCAGCTCCAATGGCTCCTCTCTAGGCAGTCACCTTGTAACAGCACTGCCGGTGTGTCGGAGGGGCTGGGGTGTTTTTCCCTGGCTCTCTGAGAAGCTGATTCACGAGACAATGACTTGCACAGCTGGGTTATACTGTGTCCTAGATTTAGAGTCAGGGAAACAATGAACAAAAAACTGGTGTGGGAATTCATATATAGTTCCGTTTCAACCCAGTATAAGCATGTTCTGGCATGCGGCCACGGTTAAGGCAAGGTGGGAAATGAGCCCTTCTGCCAGATGAAAGGTTTAATCGAGTAGTCATGTTTTATTTTTATGTGATGGAAGGACTGACTGACAGTGATGATTATGAAAATTATGAAAGCTCCAGTTTAATAAATCAATATATGGAATCTAGTTATAACTTGGCTGGGAATTTTAGCAAACCGTGCATTTTGGAATAATAGATACCCTGCTTTATCCAGAGAGAACAAGATAAAGTCACAAAGTGGATAGGGGTCTGTCATATCAAAAGCTTGCAAAGATCCATGATCATTCAGTTGCTAAGGCCCATATTCAAACCCTCTAGATTTTGCCTTACCTAGAACTAAACGATGTTTAGGTTTTGAGTTTGCAGCACCTTGGGGAATACTGAGATGCTCAACTGCACCTAGATTATCTAAGAAAAAAATGTAGCTTGGAAACTCCTATGGACAAGTAGTATTAAGTAGCCCTAGAGCAGGAAGCAGCTTGGACTTGTTTTGAAGACTTTACCTACATATCTGCTGTGAAGAAAAGATACAGCAGTCTTTTCCATCCCCTTTTCTCCTCCTTCTCTGCAGAGCTGCTGGTTAGGAATCTCTGGAGCGCCAGTGGAGAGAAGAATCTGCACTTTCTACGGAATATGGCCAGCCACTGCTCAGGGAAACAAGGGAAATTAAGAACTCCTGAAGCAGTGTCTTACTTACAGAGGGACTGACCACAGTCAGGCTTGGATCTGAGTCCTCCTTTGCACTTCCCTCTGTGGAGCTGGGTATTCCTGTATCATCAGTAAGCCAGATTTAATCTTACGTTGTCACAAAAATCAATAGTGTCAAACCCTCCTCCTTTTATTATAAATCTCAACATTTTTATGGCTTTTTTAAATTTACAGTTTCTGAAGTTTTGTGGTTAAATAAGGAACCTAGCTCTTGTTTAAAAAGGAGAAAAATAAGTTTCTAGTCCAAGCAATTTGAAATGACCTTGAAAATATGAACAAAAAGTATTTCAGATTTACCTATGCTAGCAAGGCCTCCAAGGGTGTAGGTATCTGCTGTATGCCCATCCTACGCTGCTTGAAGGACGTGATTTGCGCAAGGTGTTTTCCAAGCCAGCCTGCTAGACCTTGCAGGAAGAGGTGCCTGGTGGGCAAGCTAACAGGCTTGCCTTCAAACCTGCACTGTGTCCAAGTTGGATTTGACCTGATGTCAAAGCCGAGTGCCACAACCACCAGGCTGTTTGCTGGTTATTTAGGGGTCAGACTTTTTCTCTTCCAAAGTATATTCAGGTATTTTCACTCATGGCGGAGCAGATTTGACAAGTAACTCATTCTGCAACACCAAATAGCCTAACAAAGAGAAACCCTCTTGGCAGGTGGTTGTTGGTGGTGACATGCCATATCCCAGATATATGCTCTTAAGTACCAGGCTATAAAGTAAACAAGTAGAAAGAGCTTATCCTCCTGCAGGTAGCTGTTAGAAAACACTGATTTTAGTGCCAATCTCGTAACAGTGATTTCTTAGCAGAGGCATGGTTTTAAATCATATTTTCTTAAGGTTTCTTACTGGCATTCTTAGGTAACTTCCTACTCAGTCAGTAGGCTTTATATATCCCATACGTTACTACCCTCAGGAAGCATGTGACAAACATCTTCAAATCCTACAAATCATCACAGCATCTAAAACTTTGGTGATGCGGTTTATAATACTCAAGCCTTTTGGTGGACCTAGCCCCACTGACTAGTCTTAATTAATTAGAGAGGAGAGCATAAGGCTTCAGCTGTCCAGAATAGCTTTTCCAGTGTGAGAAGAGATTTGAAGGGTTACAGAAGAGCGTCCAAGCCCCAAGGACAATTGGAGTTTGATGGTTTCTAGACGGACCATCAAGAGTAAGAGTTGCTTTTCAGCATCCACCCTATGCAATCAGAGTGGGAAAAGGCCACTGATACCTAATCAGAACATACTGCCATTGACCTTTGTTTTACCCTTTCCCTGTTGCAGTCCCAAGACCAGTGGCAATCTTTACAGTCACCAAGCCTGTATCTCCCATGGACAGAGGACACACAGAGCAAGGAACAGTTCTGATCAAATCAGGGAAGGCACTTTCTACGTTCCCAGAACAGTTTAAGAGATCTGCTTTCATGGAGCTGCAGCCCCTGCACATCAGCTACATGCTGAGTAGATTGGTCTTCTAGGACCAACAACCTGACGCTATTGGATACTTCAGCAGAGAGGTCTACATGCATATTCCATGGAAATTAAAGGAAAAAACTCCTATAGATTTCAGTGTTTGGAATATGTCTGTATCTATTAAAACCTTAATTTAAATATACCCTTAACTGGTAGCATGTTTGAAAGAATTGAACAAGATAATCCTGAGTAATTCATCAGTCCCTCTATTATTCTTTCCAGAGCTGCACAACAGCTATTTACTCAATATGATTTGTTTTAATTTTTTTTATTCAGCATGTTTTATGCATTAGGATCAAAAAAGCCTGTCTTTCTCTTGGCAAATGTTACTGCAAGTTGTCTAGCAGGGAGGTGAGATTATGTAGATTTATTTATTCAAAGTGTAATTTGCATAAATGAAAAATGGAAATAGAGCATTTTTTTGGAATTAGAACCTTCTTTTTTCTTCAAGGTGAAACAAAAATGTGTGTAGTACGCTAGTTCAGATTTCCAGGGGTTTTTTTTTTAGGGGGACTATTAGTCATTCCAATGCCTGGGCCCATTTTCTTCGACTTGGATGCTTTAATGGCTGAAAGCATATTCTGAGGAAAATATTAAGAAACGGAAATAGAGCAGATTGGAAATTAATTTGCTTATAGGCAGTTAAAGGTGTCCTGCTGAAAGAAAATCTCAGAGCCATATTAAGGATTTTAGAAACCCTGGGTAAACTGTTGGTTTGGAGGTCTGCATGGTCTCAGGCTACCAAACAGTACCTATTCAGAGAAACCCTGTGCTGCAAAGAAAATTGGCATTGTGTGTATTTGATCCAGCTGGGCTCATTGACATAATGTGAAATCCATGTGCAGAGGTGCTACATCTAACGGACCACCAGCTCAGATGCATCTGGCTCAGACCAGCAGTGCCCACGCAGTTTATCTGGATGGCAGAGACAGTGTCTTACAGTCCAGGCTGTTAGATGTCCAGGAAAGCACCTAGCTCCCGGAAAAAACAAAAGCAAAACCATAGGAAAGCGTGTTACCATTCGGAATGCAAGATTTAACCATGCAGGGCAGAACATCTGTCCTGTGCTCTATAGCCTGTCTGGCAGTCCAAGCAGTCAATTGAAGGATTCAATTGAAGAAAAAAGCATATCCTACATTCATTGTATCTTGACATTAGGAATGGATTGCCCTGCTTCTTCCGATAGTTCCGTGCAGCTTTGGACCTGTGGCATTATTCTGGAGGTCAGTGCCTTTGGTTTCCCATTATTTATTTACTTACGTCTGCAGAGGTCCTCTTTTTCTCTCCAGCTGCTCCATCATTCACTAGCACCTCCTGGTAGCCCACCCTGATCCCACAGCCCATCCCTTCTCACAGCTGACCCTCACTGAGGTCAGGATGTGATTAGATGGCTGGAGATCATAAGGAATATTAATCACAAGGAACACTTAGATGTTGCTTTGCAGACTTCCTTATGGGAAATACACTATGGCAAGCTATCAGGTTACCAGTGGCTGAAAAAGAAACAGTTCTCTTTACCCTTGACAGTCAAAAGAAAGTTTGATTTATTTTCTCATTTTCAGTTAGTCTAAAGGCAGCTGGGCAGTACTGCTACAAAGCTGTAGCTGTGTGTCATTGTAATAGGGGCAATATGTTTGTTCACTTCTGCTCTCTTCTTCTGTCTAATTGTTCTATTGTCTTTCTGTTTTCTCTCCACATTTGGGCTGACAAAATGTCTCCTTGGGTTTAGCCCTCTAGCCAAAACCGAACGGGCTCCTAATCAAGAACTAACAGCACCAGCAGGCTATTTCCTGTCTTTGTTTACCATTCCTAGTATCATCTTTCTTCTCTTAGTCCATCATAGCAAATTTTCACCATCATTTTCTTTTGAATCTTCTTCCATACAGGGTGCAGGAAGCTTCCTTTGTATTGTTCCCCTTTCATTTTCTGGCCACACGATCTCTGGCCTCCCAGCTCTACATCCTGGAAGAGTAACAGATGCATCCAGAACCAGATTTTGAAAAGCCAAGTAATCCTGGGACAGCTGTATATTCCATGTAGCTATTTCGGCAGAATGTTTATTGCTGAGCCTCGATGCAAATTGTATTGATGTTTTGAATATATAAGGGGTAATCACAATATGATTGATTACTAGGTACCATTCACCATGACTTGCATTTCTCTGGGAGTATCAGGACTGTCAGGGTATAATTCAGTTGCCTAAACAAAGGTTTCTAATGTTCATTGAGATGCCCTAAAACACAGGGGTGCCTGATGTAATCTGGGAGACCTTGGCACTTCCCAATGGCAGTTGGAGATGGGGCAAAATACCCCAGGGTTTCTACAACGGTACCAGTTGCCTATGTTTAAGCAACTGAATTGCATTCCTACTGGAATAACTGCTCTTGGTGCTTAAGTATCTTTTTCACGTTACTGTGCAACTGTCCTTATTTCTGCCAGGTCTACCCTGGGATCACTCTACTGTGGTAACCTCAACATGAGCTATTCACTGGACAGGTTAGTATGAATCACTAGGAATCAGGTGAACAGAGCAGGTCTTTTTTTCCGTGTAAAACACCCTTCTACCTTTACATATCTAGATAGTGGCTAAGGGGGTGCCAGAATGAAGTTCAACCCAATAAAATCAAATGTTGCAGCTTGGAAAGGATTACCAAGCATTATTTCTCATGTTTTGCTAGGTCAGCAGGGCTACTCGTTAGCAATGCTGGCAGATTTATTGATAGATACCTAGACGGTTTCAAGGGCAAGAGTCAGGCCACCAAACCTAAAGCCAGCCTCACCTTAGGGAACTTACTCAGCCAGACATCCCCTCTGGACTCTCAGTTCAGAAAACAGAGATAAATGGGCTCTTCCAGGTAGAGATTCAGAGCACCTCGGTTAAGTATCAGTCCTGATATGTCATTTGAAGGGACCTGTCTTATCTCTGACTATATTAAGGAGCGTAGGAAGACTTGCCTCATAATTACGTACTGAAAGTCAGGGGACTTAAATAATATCTTACAAGTTCAGGTAACAGGAGTCACCCACGTTGCCCACATTTTTTCCTCTGGCAGAGTTCCTCCAAGTCATTTTTAGCTCAGCTGTCCCCTCAAGAGCTTCACCAGTGTGTCTGGTGGGAGCTGGCGGTGGCAGTTACGTGTCACTCAGAGCTTGCACACTGGCTTTTCTGTGCTAGTACGCAGAGCACACTTACAGCCCTTCCGTACCCTGGAGCCTGCTTTCACCAGCCCTGGCTGTCCTTCAGCTGTTCCGCAGTGTCACAGGCAACACAGCCTCAGCTCTGGCAATTTCACTTACTTTAATTTATTGCCAGTTAACACAAACTTTTAATTACTGATTTGGGTGTTGAGGGGAAAAAGAAGAAACCATATACTATTGAAAAAACACTCAGGGAAACACCTTTCCTCAGGCTCAACTTCAGACAAACCCCTCTCCTCCCTCCTTCCTCACCTCAGCTCCCCTTGTTTTCACCACTGGTTCCCACTTTCCCTCCCTCCCAGTCCCTTCAGCGAGGGGCAACACAGGCAGCTGGGGCCAAGGCACAGTGGTTTCTATCTGCTGCCCCTTGCAGTTCACTCCTTGCCCCTCCACTGCTCCTTGCTTCTCACCGCTCCTCTGCTCCAGCATGGCTCACCTGTCACCTGTGAAGAAGCGTTTGCCGTTGGTAGTTTACTTCCTAAGCTTGCATACACATCTTTGTTGCAAGCATGCCAGGACAGCAAGATGGGTGTATTTTATCACATAGACTTATGCAGCAAATGAAAGTCAGATGTCTAAGGTATGTTTTGATGCTGAAGCCACGGATGTAGCTCCTGGGAAATACAGCACAGGTGCTAGCAGCACAGGGCCAGCACAGGGCATGAGCAGGACCACCATGCTGGCCACCCCAGCTCACATGCTGCCAGCTGCCACTCAGGCAGAGGGGCTGCAGAACCACCCCGGCTGGAAAAGCAGATCACGGTGACCATGGCATGACCCAAAGCGTTGTTTTATATGTAGAAACCCACAGAGCCGCAAAGCTCTTCCTCATCCATCCTGCAAAGCAGAGGATACCTTCTTTCTCAGAGCTCCTGTTAACATGTCATGCCTCCTTCAGCACCAGCGATGAACCATCTAGCGGTCTTCCACAGAAATGAATGAAGAAATGCTATGCCACTATCCACTAGCAGAGGCATCAATTAATTTCTTTCTAAATGTGGACAGTCTTGAGACCCTAATCAAAGTCTGCTGTTTTTTCTTAGATTAGCAAGTGATGTTGATGCAGTATGTCAAATCAGAACCGTGAGGAGCTATTGGGTCAAATCCTGATCTTAATCCAACTCATCCAACCTGTCCACACAAATGCAGCAGCCCATGGCAGACTCTGACTTGTTGTGCATACAACCATGCATAACTGATAGTCCTTTCCACTTCTGGTAGACAGTAGTTTATTCTGAATGGTATGTTTAAGAAAACCCTGGAAAACAGGCTCTCTCTGTTCCTGGCTTGCTTTCCAAAGCACATAAATCTTTTGTAACTTTAATTCTGAGACTCAAAAATGATAGCACCAGTGACAGCTGGAATGCTTATAAAAATAGCAACAGAGTAAATGGTGAAAAAATCACCATTTTTTCACCCTTGAAATCGTCTAGGTATCTATCAATAAATCTGCCAGCATTGCTAACGAGTAGCCCTGCTGACCTAGCAAAACATGAGAAATAATGCTTGGTAATCCTTCCCAAGCTGCAACATTTGATTTTATTGGGTTGAACTTCATTCTGGCACCCCCTTAGCCACTATCTAGATATGTAAAGGTAGAAGGGTGTTTTACACGGAAAAAATCAGAGTAAAAAGTCAAACCAATCTACAAAACCAATGGTTTTATACACTATATGTATAAAATCCTTTTGTCTGCATTATATATGTATACATATATTTATGTGTAAAGTACTTATTAAACTACAACAGGTAAACTATACAATTAAGCAGGCTCATATGATATTACAGTGGTGCTAATTATTATTCTAACATACAAAGAAAATTAAAAGCAGGTAGGATCACCTACAGCAGTATATTACAGCAAAAAAGATTTGAGTACGTTGTTACTGAGGCTGGCTGAGAAAGAAAGTAAAAGATCTAAACTGATTGTCATGTGAAGGATTGCATTAGGAAACAGCTCCCTCAGTTTTTCTGTTTCTGGCTGTATCTTTTGTAATACACAATAGGGGAGTCTTTTCTCTGATTTGCTTTTAAGGCTTTAGCACAATCAAAAGCTGGAGGTATTGTAAAGAAAATCTGCAAATAGCATGAAAATGTCTTGTGGTGACATTCTTATTCAGGCTCTGGGCCTGATTTTGTAAGATCCCGAACACCCAGAGATGCTAAAGCTAAGCACTTCTGTAGATCAGATCTTTGAGGTCTGAAAGATTGTTTTATAATCTTATTTTCATGCTCTTGCAAACCTACAAAGTCGGTTTTTTTCCCCATGTAGTAGCACAGATTTTATTAAAACCATTCAGAACACATAGCTGTTTTAAGGCAGCGGTTTTGTGCTGACTGGTAAGATACATAACATTAGTCAGTAGAACAATTTCCCTTCTTTCAGGAAACTGTTAATATATTTAAAGTTAAGATAACATTAATTATTTAAAAAGAAAGTCTCTGCAATGCTGGGACTTTTAGATCCTCTCCATTGCATCATTCTGCCTGCATATAGCACCATCATTACAAAAGTTCTTGCACATCAATGGCAAAGGATTTATAGGCTGTATAAAATGTCAGCACCTAAAAAAAAAAAAAGTATTTATGTTCTTTGTCTTTCACTGCCTTGCCATCTGTAGGGAAGAATTCATATTTGCCATTGTGTCTTCCCTCAGAAGTGGTTTAACATGGCTGCAGTCTGAACTATAACCAAAACAAAACGATGAGGTTTGAAATTGTATGTTCAGTGTTTATGCAGGCTGTATGTAAGCCACAAGGAAAAATAAATTTAAACAACCACATGCAGATCTCAGAGATGCAACTGAAGCAATGGCTCCTCAATTCCCATAAATATGACTAAATTTAGAATTTGATTTCCCAACCAGTTATCACATGCGTGGTTTATTGGCACAGTGTAACTGAATACATCCAAATGCCTAGCCCTTGATTTATCTGAGTTTAAACACAAAGATAAAAAGAGAATTGGAAAAATGGATATACTTTTTAACACTGAAAGAAAAGAGACACCGAGAGATCTCACCTATGCTGTCAGATATTCAGAATTCCTAACTAAGATACACAAGACTATTTAGAAGCATCATGTTTTGTCATACTGTTAATGACCCTAAGGATCTCCAAATATTCACCAAGGACTTGTGCCTTTTGGGTATAATGGAAAATCGTCTTCTCTTAAAAGCACAAAGCCAGTAGCAGTTGGCCTTTAGCTCTGTGTGCAGCCAAACCTTGCATACCAGAGTCCAAATTCTTTGAGATATTACAAAGTGGGTTTCAGCTATCTGGTGTTCACAGAACAACTCCAGGTTCCTCAGAATTTGGCCCACAGTACTGACAATCCTTTAACAGTACTGGTTTTACACCTCTTCTTAAGGTGATTCCACCTTCTCTGCATTTTCAAAGACTTTCAGAAATGCCCCTATAATATAGTAATTTTTTCTTCAACATATAAATTGCTGATTTGATTGACAGAATCATATAACCTACTTATTTGTTTTAAACAAAAGGAAAATCCAATCTATCTAAGGCATACATAAGATCAAACAGAAACTATGAATATAAATTTGCTAAAGCGATGTGTCTGGTAATCTTCATAATAAAATTTAATCACTCTTTTTTTTTATATTCACACGGGTAGCTGTGTATGTTATATACATATATACTATATTATATACATGCTGCAGATGGTCCTTTGCAGTTTTGCATAAACTTGACAAGCACATCTGAAACACTTACTGCATAGAAACTTTGAATTATACATTTTAAATAATGATTTTCAAATGATAAATTGTAACTTTCTTTTATGGCTGTTACAAATTTATATTAAAGCTTCACTGAATTGGACAATTTTTCAGTAGAGTTTACTTAATGTTAATCTATTCATTTGGGGGTAAATTAAGAGTTTAATGGTGAAGTGATGTAACTAGAATGTAGTCTCAAGTGGTGTGTTAGGTTTATCAATCAGTGAAAATTGTGCACTTGAGTGTAAGAGCACATGTCTATCTATATGATTCTTGCTACCTCAGTTAATTGAAATGCTTTTTCCACCCTATTATCAATACTTGAAAAATAGCTCCAACCACATCTATTAACCAGTGTCTTAATAGAGGCTTTATCAGCTCCATATAAATTGCATGTATTTTGCTAGAAAGCAATTTCACTAATATAAGGGTCAGCTCTATGGTTCACTGAAGATTTTCACTCAGGAGATGCTGGGGCACAACTGACAGAATGGACGGAGATGGATCGAGCTGTGGTCTTCAATCCACTGAAACACTGTACAAGGTTGGAGGCCCACTCTGATTGACACTCGCAGTCCTCATCCATTTTAACAAAAGCCAAATATGTTCATGATGAAAATTAGACACCACCAATTCCACTGGGAAATCTAAATCAGAATAGAGTTATGTATTTTTAGATTTCCTATAAAATGTAAAAACAAACTTAGTCTAGACTCAGGCCAGCAGAATTATGCACTGATACTGAGATGTCCTAAACACCTGAAATGAGAAGTTCTTCCTTCCAAAGCAACTTCTCCAAAGTTTTCATTGATATTGACACATTTCCTCTCTCCCCTAGATACTTGATTTGAATGAAAAGTAAATACAGACTTTCTGAGCAGCTTGGCTCAGTGTCTCCTGAGATCATGGACAATTTAGCTGTGCTTTACTATGCCTTAAATAAAACCTAGGTACTTCCACCACAACAGCTCAACATGCAAAACACGTTTCTGAGCTTGTCCTAACCTAATTTTGCTGATGGAAACTTTTCCTGCTGTCCAGTTCTTCCACTCCTTCCATGCCCTTCACATGTCCTTTCTGGTTCTGTCCTTTCCTGCTGATTCTCATACTTGCTTTGCCTTTCTTGGCCACCTGTCAACCTCATGAATCAGATGTAAAAGGAAAATGAAAGTGTCCACAAAAGAGAAAGAAAAAGAGGGATATGAGGTGCTCAGCGATCTAATCTAGCACTACCAAAAACTCTCTAAAGGCTTCTCTATTCCTCAAAGACATTTTCGACCCTTGAACCCATTGGGGTTTCACCTCTGCTTATAGATGACCCACATACCACAAATTTCACCTATCTTTCTGTGGCCAAGATGTTTAATCCAGTCCATCACATTTGAGGATACAAGGTGAAGGGTAATTATGCTTGGTAATGCTTCTCCATCTTGAAAGTGTCTAAATGACTAGGGGAGTGTTAGTACCTTCCATTAATTTTACCATTATCTGCCAAAGGTGGGCTGCTAGTAGTTGTTTGCTCAGAAAGGGGAATTTATGGAAACAATCCTTAACAGAGAAAGGGTGTTATTAGTCTGTTGTCTGCATACCTTTGCAAACACATAACCCCCCCACCCTTCTGCTCAGTTTTGGGGACATTCTTTCTCATGGTTAATTTGACTCCCAGTTCCTCAGAGAGGCTTGCTGCCATCACACAGACAGAGCATTGCAGCGTTGAAGGGGGTCCACTAGACAGCATGAGAATCTTTCTGGTTACTGTGGTTCTTTGTGTAGGTCTGACCTATGTTCTCCAGTCATGATCAGTGGGCAAACCAGGGAATTACAAGAATCAAGATAACAAGGATCTATACCTGGTTGTATGCAGAGGTAATATACTGGAAGAATTCACATTACAAGTGAGTAAAGAGCTTTCCTTTTAGTCTTAAAGCATGGTTTTATGGGACTATATGTTACATAGGGAGGCAGAGCTGAAACTGGTACTACATTTATCAGGGCATACATAATTTAGTGTTTGTGGCACAACTATTCATAGGCAGGAAAAAAAGAGCCCCCATCACAGCCACCAGATCTGAGCTATAGATCTGCAAACTGACCAAGGCCAGCTTAGAGCTCAGTGCAACACTAACCAACCTAGTTTGTATACAGGAAATTAAGGCTTGCGGTTACAAAAAAAGGGTAAAACAGAGATCAGTGCTTTACCATATTAGAAAATTTATTGTTTTCATTGTCAAGACTTAAAAAAATTAAACTACAGTGGGCAGACAGGGCAAAACCATAGCTGAAAGCTGACAGAAATCCTGTTATGCGATGAAGAACTTCCTTTTACAGAGCGGTATTTCTTCACTGAAAGCAGATCATTGCTATAAAGAGCTGGTATTTATCAATTTTCAAAGGTCTTGGCCCATCAAAGCTAGTGTTAGATTTGGAATTTCGCTTTTGTTGCCAAGGTGACAAACACTTATAAATATACCACATCTTCTAATGTGCTTTTAACTTAGTATTTTTATGGCTTTTAAATCAGATACCATTAGCAAATATATTAGGTAATTTAGCTGAAAGACCATTTTCTACTAACACTTTTTGTTACATTTCCCCAGGTACTTCAGTAAATGTCTGTTGTGACATTGCAGTCCTGCCAGGCTTCTAGCATATAAGGATATGTACAGTACATCTGGTAAGAATTAACATATTACCTCAGGGTTTTCTATTTTTTTGTATTGATAATTACAAATTGTATAAAAGAAGACAAATATTAAGGGTTGGATCCTACAGTCCATTGACTTCAGAGGGAATTCTGTGGAGGTAATGACTCCGGAATTGGCCAGAGGCCGTACTGTGTGTTGTTATTCTTGGCTCCCACCTCCCCTTTTTATAGCACAGTGATGAGGCTGAAAGCACAGGGAAGACCATAACGGCTCCATAGCAGGGCCCTTCCCCCTGCAAAGGAGGAGCAAACAAACTAACAAAACCTGCTTGGTTGTTTTTTTCTTCTTCATAGACTCAAAGGCCAGAGGAGACCTTTGCTACCCTGAAGGATAAGGATGCCAAGCCGGGAGCTTTCCTACCAGGAAACCAGCCAGCAGCCACGCTGGCCGTGTCTTGGATGGAGCACAGCTGGAAGGAGTCTGACTTGGAAACTGGCGCTGGCAGCCGAGGTGGTGGTAGGCACAGGAGCTGCATGGCCATGGGGGGCGGCTGCAACCTCAGGAGGCTCTCGGGGGGCCACAGAGGAGTGACCTCCCCATGGGCAGGTGCTGCAAGCACCAGTCATGGAGCCACGATAGAGCCAGGCAGCAGGGCTGGGAGTGGCTCAGAAAGCAAAGGCAGCCGCGACCCCTGTCAGCCTCTGACTGCACAGAACCACAGGTGTAGAAGTTGGGCTTTCCCTGCTATCCCGAAACCATATCTGGAGTCAGGGAGCTGGGCTGGGCTCCGCTGCATCTTGCTCATCTTGCACCAGGAGCCCCATCCTTCACCAATGGGCATCCTGGCTGGGAGTGCGACCCTGTGAGCAGGAAGGGCTGGAGGGGTGGTGTGCTGACAGAAAGGAGCAATCATTTCAAAATACAATGTTTAAAAAATTTTGACAAAGCTTGCCATCACTGCGGATTAAGCATGGTTCATAAACCAGTGAATAGGCTTCCTACAATAGCAGCATGTTAGATTGGGTGGAAAGGTCCGATGGAGAAACATCCAGGAAACATCTTTCATGCCTGCATATTAAATTTAATCTGCCACCCCTTTTAAGGGGTCTTTTAAGACTCTGCATTCATCTGCTGAAAAAAAGATGTCGATCTGAAAGAAAAAAAGGGGGGGGGGGGGGGGGGGAACCACGGTCTGCTATAACAGTTTGCTTGGCAAAGTGGGAGAGTCTTAAGGAGAAATTAATTGTGTGCAAGTCACAAAGAGCCACCCTGCGCTGCAGACACAGGGCCTGTACATGTCACTCGCATCCAGTTCAGCACTGTCCCATTGGCCTCTTCATTCAGCACAGCTATCTGTCATGAAGAATTTAAGTTTCATATTTTCATCTGTCAGTTGCGAAAAGGCCTGTCAGCTGAAGCTTACACTACCGTTTGCCAAAAGGCCTGTAGCCCATGCTGACAATACACTCTTATATTTGTGCTTCCAGGCTCCAGATAATCCCCTCACTTTCCTCCTCAGCAGTCCAGTTATGATGAGGCTTAAATTGCATATTTTGGGGGTTTTTAAATCCAGATTTCGCTGATAAATGCTATCAGCAGGAATGAAATGAAATACAGCACGGTTTAGCTCTTATTACCAGCATAAAGCCTACTATGGGTATTTTGTGAGGGCTATAGAGACAGTATTCATATTAAACAGGTTAATGTCTATAATGTCTATAGTCACAGGAACTAAACGCAGGAATGCTAATATCAGCTTTTATCTACTTTGCCTGTTTGCCATCCCTGGAAAAAAAAACACCCATCCTTCAAAACAGGACATTTCCCAGTTGGTTTCTTTAATTTGATTTGCAAAGGGAACTAAGATAACCAGCTCATTACAAATTCACAAATGATTGTTTTTATGCTCTGAGATGCCACCGAATTACTTGTACAATGCCACAGAAGGATGAAAGTGTCAAAATCCTAAAGTAACCTTTGAGACCCCAACACTTTTCCTGTAAGACCATTGACAAAAGTACCACAATAAAAGAGCAATAGTAAAAAACTAGTCACCAACCCATCTCAATGTGATAAGTGTTTATGAGGGTAAGGAAGGAAACCAGAAGTTAATCCTCACACTTGTAACTTTAGGACTGCACAACTTTGATGCTCACACCTAAATAACACCAGAGTAAAAAGCAAAATTGCTTCAAAAGCTCGATCTTGTCTGAGGACTGGTGGGGGACAGCACAGTAACCCAGGTTGGGAATTTGCAGTCTTGTCTTTAAGAAATCAATTTTCCAACCATAACGCAGCCACAAAGAAATCACATTTTTAACTCATTAAAGGCTTTTAAATTGTCTAATCAATTACAACTCAATTACACTTTTCTGAAGTCAATGTTAGATTATGTCCCTATGAAAAAACTTTACTGTTTTGTTCTTTTGTGAACATCATTTTGCCCTGCAGTTCAAAAATATTCTAATATAACATACCAGTGCCAGAGGGATTTATGTTTCATTGCCTTATCTTGTCATTTGGAAACTAGCTTCAGAACAGTGTTTTTAAACCCATGGTCTGAGACAGTCTGGAAGGAGAAGAGAGAGGGACTACTGTAGGGAAGTCTGCAAAAAGCCCTACGAAAAGCAGCCTTATTGTTAACAGGTTTCAGCCTGATCCACTTCTGCCCTGGAAAGGGTTTTCAGGTTTTCACATTAAAAAAAAAAAAAAAAAAAAGGATGAGAGTTACTGCCTTGGAATATCTTTTCCATGAGAAGCAAGGTGGGAAGTTGCTTACCCTCAATTGACTCATATTCAGAAAATGAGGGCAGCTGCAAGGCAGTGTATAAAGCAACTCCTTTACGGAAACATTTCTGTATGTGCTTCACACATTATTCCTGTGATTGAAACAACTAGTGTGTGCAGATTTGAGCCAGTAAGTGTCCCCAGCTCAGAAAGTAATGCAGTCACAACACTACTGAAAAAGCTTGCAATAGAGGACTGCCATTAACATCCTAGCTGTTGGGGTCCAGCTGTCTTCTACTACAGCCAGCTGTGGCAAATAATTCTTCTCCCAACGGGATGAAGTTGCCACCTGTAAAATGTTATTTTGCCTGTGCTGTGTCCTTTGGCTGTGTCCCACCAGTAGGTAAAGAGCAACCAAGAGACAAAGCTGGGAGTGCTGTATCCAGTATGCATTTTTGTTTTATTCATTTACATATGTTACGATTTGAATAGGATCAGGTAAATAGATAACAATAGCTGATGAAAAAATATGTTAATAGTGTTATGAACACCAGCAATAATTTTTAGACACCAAATAAATCTATTTTTTCCATAATGATAGTGAAATATTGCCAAGACAACAGCAATGGGCCATTATTCAATCCCTGGTTCAAAGCAGCAAGCACATCCTGCCCCAGAACATTCTCACACAAGGACTTTCAGGAAAGAAGGGTGGGAATTAAGATAAATAGGGATCACTCTGAAAGACAGGGAAAAAGGAAACGGTGAAAGCTGCTGTATAAGTTGGTTCTTAGTATATGGAGTAGTTGGTGGTGTCTGTGAAACTAATCCATGCTAATGTATCAGCTATATTTTTTTGCCCAAGATATGGAAATATCTGAAGGACAGAGATTTTTTGTTCCTATATGTTACCAGCTGGAGTAATTTGGATCTCACTATATTCTTACTGTTATTACAAACAAGAATTCCCTTAGCGTTGCATGTGTGTTGACTATCTTAACTTTTATTTTAAAAATATAGAAGTGAAAAGACTAAAATATATTTTGTTTTGGGAATAAATTACTCCAGGAGCTGTAGCAAGTAATTTTATTCCCTAAGCAATACAGACTTCTAATGCCCAAATTGCACTGTCTTGGGGTAAAAATTCAAAAAATCGTTTCACCTCACAGAAAAGCAGGATTTTACTCCTGAATTCCTGGGAAGTTCCCACCTAATCTCAGAGCTTTCTGTTTTCCTGCCTCCCAGTTCTTTTGTCTCTGGAGTTACTCATTAGGAGCAGGCTCACTGCCTCATTTAAAGAACAACAAATAGAGGTGGCAGATCAACATTTCTTTCTGCATTTCGTTTTACCTACATTTTGGGTTACAAACTTTGGTAAATCCAGGTTTCCGTTCTCCACAGACACATACAAATCTGTATGAGGGTGTCCAGTATAGTTGTAGATTAAAAGAGGAGGGAAAATTGCTCTGATCTAACATGTTCTCTTTGCAAGTAAGAAATACTGGCCTTTCTTCCTAGTTTAGGTTGGGCAGTTCCTTTCCCCAGCTGCTGACTTTTAGGACTTTCATTCCTAGACGCTGAACAGCTAATTTTAATTGCTTTAATTTTTCTGTGAAACTAAGCCCTTACCCTCTGTATGGACCCTCAACACCTAACTTGGGGTGATAAACTCACACAGGCAGCAGGATGCTTAATTGCCAGACATGGCAAATACTCACCTCCCAAGTCTCTTTTAGAGATCCAGCCACACCTCTATTCCCTTTTGTGTTATTCCTATTGTGATTATTCCTTCTTCCTGCCCGCCAATCTCATTGAAAGGATTTGTTTGATCATTAACTAAATTTTCCTACTTAAAATTTGCAGCAGGGTTTGACTCGACACACAGGTAGACACCAGGAAAAATCACTTCCTGTCGGGTGCAGAGATCAGGGTAGTGACAGGAGATCTCATCTCCAGTCAGCACAGGAATCCACTGGCATCAGCACAGGAGCCACTGAGATGAAAGACCTCGTGCCCATCTCCTTGAAGTCAGTGGCCATGATCCAGTCCTCTTGGTGGGAAGCATTGGGTGCAGTTCTCCATGACTTGGAGGAAGCTGGTAGGACTCTGCATCCTTGCTTAGTTGATCCCAGGATAAAAACAACTACATCTCATCCTGCCCTAATGCAGATACAGCCTGCTTCAACCAGAGCTGGTGGTAAAAGTCCTGATTTCTTCTTCAAGCAAGATTCGTGTTTGGTTCTTTGAGTATTTTATTGGCCTGTCAATAACGTTCCCCAGAAACTTCAGACTCCTTTGTTTTTATTTTCTTGTTTGCTTCACTAGGGGATAAGAGAGCCAGAGGCTAGGCATTTAAATTAGAACTATACTGTTCAATCTTTCTATAGTATGACAAAGTCATCATGGGCAGCTCTAGGGAGTCATCACCCTTCTAACCATCACGGTTCATGTTGGTTTTGATCTGGCATTGCAGTAATGAAGTTTCTTTGGTTCCTTTATCAGCAGGATGGTATGTGTCTCCAGAGACAGAAAGATCCCCCAGACGAGAGACACAGAGGCCACCAGTAGGACCTGTGTGGGAAGCAGCAGCAAGGACATTTGCCAGCAGTGTTTTATCCCAGTGCTTGCTCTTGCGCTTTTGCCAGCAGTTATGTTGGCCAGGCTGCAGGAAAATAGTAAGAAAACACAGAGCAGTGTTTCCTTTTTGAGTTACGGTATAGTAATAGCAACAACACAGAGCTACTTGTCCCGCTTTGTGAAACAAATAGATAGACTATGGACAAATAACTCCAGTCCCCAATTTTTCATCTTCAGTTGATCCTGGGTATTAAATGGGATGGAAAGGCAAACAGAGTATTTCCTTGAGTCGTGTGCAGCTGACAGCACGTAACATAGATGAAAGCACGTGAGTGCTGTGGAGCCAGAAGATTTTCGTGCTACCATACTGTACATCCACAGTCATCTACTTCAAATTGCTCCCTTCACAAGAGGTTCCAAGGTGGGGGGAATTCAGAGACTCCAGCTGACAAAAAGTGAAGAAATGGGCTTTTTCCTTCCCTGACAGAATGTTTATATGTTCCTCTTGCTTTGTTCTTTGAGTCAGTATTTCTTCACAGTTTTTAAACTACACATCTTTGTAAAAGTCACAGCTTCCCACAATGTTAATAATTTCAGTTTGAGAGGACTGAAAGAGCAAGGGCACAATTAATTACACAGTATGAAATAGTTAGATTTAACAGGAAACTGTAAAGCTTTATTTTTTTAAATGTTTCTCAACTCCAGCAGTCAGCGAAAGTGTAAAGCAAAAGATGCTGAATTGTTTTAAATGTCAAAGTAATTTTGGCCCGTCTCTGGCCTTTCCATTTGCCACATTAAAGCAGCACTGTTATTCTGTAAACTTCATAGACTCAGTGGGAATACAACACAGCATTTGCCAGGGCCAGCTTTAAGGGTAGGCAAAGTAGGCAGCTGCCTACCCTACCTACCCTAAAAAGGAGCTAGACGCAGGGCGGGGGGGAGCAAATTTGCAAATATAAAACATCACTATTTGCCAGCAGTGTTTCCTGTTCAGATTGGCC
This sequence comes from Falco punctatus, assembly GCF_963210335.1. Classification (NCBI taxonomy): domain Eukaryota; kingdom Metazoa; phylum Chordata; class Aves; order Falconiformes; family Falconidae; genus Falco; species Falco punctatus. The sequence goes on from NC_137583.1 coordinate 78,167,213, forward strand.
AGAGAAATTAATACAATTCTTCTAGTATTTTACTGAGGAGTGAAGAAACCCATAGGGGGGACATGGAAAAGTTTTTCTGTCTGACATAAAAGGGGTGAAGGCTGGCACTGTCTCCTGCTGCTCTGCTATTTGAGGTGGCCTTTGGCAGCTGATGGGGGAAGAGTCTGGTCGGAGCAGATCTGCTAACCCCGCAGATGGCAACACACCTAAATATGCTCGCTGCTACAGAAAGGCCTTGCCTCTACAAGCAAGTATTTTGGAATAACTTTAGAGGGGTTTTGTTCAAAATAAACTGCCTTGCAGCCATATGCAAAAGTTGGGGTTGGTGGGGTTTTTTTGTTCTTTCTTTTCATTTTAAACAGCCTGGTATTTTTTTCCACATCACCTGCAAAATGGGCTAAAACAACTGTTCTGGGTTTTTTAACTGATTTCTTTTATCTTTGCAGTTACTATACTAAAAAGAAGCACTGCATTTTAGGTTTCCAGCACCTGAAAACTGCAATCTTGCAAGCTGGAGTCTTATAAATGGAAAGCAAGAAAGAAATTACAGTGGTTCACAGTAAAAGAATAACTTCTGGGACCAGATATTTGAGTCTCTTAGTTCTGGATCAACCAAGCAAATTAAGGTAAAACCCAGAGGGACAAATATACTGCACAGATCAGCTTGGAAAGCATCCTTTTATAGAAACAAATGGGGAAGTAAAACACAGAGCTTTAAAAGTGCATTAAGTATACTTTATTCCTCAGCTAAAAGTTAATTCAAGCAATAATCTCACAGATTTCACACAAGCTAAAGCTTCCTACAAATCTCACAACCGAGTTCCCTACTGAACCTCAGGGGAAGCTTTTACAATGATAACTCCCTTCCCCCACCTCCAAGCTGACCTGGAAATGCTTAGAAAATTGTGCTTAGCAAAACCCTTGTCCTAAGACATTTTATTATTATTATTATTACCTGTTTTTCTCTGAACCGTATATAAAAGAGAGGGGATTTCCCCTTCCACCAATTAAAACCCAAATCTCACCTCTCTTTTATTCCCCCTCAACAAGAAGTTAACTCCTGCTGAGCTCTTTCCCTCAAGGCATCTATAAAGCCTCACAGGTGAGCTCGCTGCAGTGTAATGAGAATGAATCAGCACTGATCTTCCAACAGATAAACACCAATCTTTTATTCTAGCCACCTGGCTCTGGACTTATCAGACAAGAAAAAGGCTATGGTTTGAGATAGGTGGATTTTCTTCTCTTTTGCAATATTCTTCCTTTTGTATTTTCCTCCCTTGAGCAAGTGCTCCTGGGAACAAATTTGCTTTGCAACATCTTCAAGCCAGGTTTTTTCTTTCCTAAAATCCACATTCTAACACTTTTTGTTGGAGGAAACTACCCTATTTGGTGTATGCTCAGTCTTTTAAAGTCTTTCAGTTGTATCAGAACTCTTTTTTTTCACCAAGTCCCTGAAATACAGATGAGTTTGTCACACCTTTGGACAGAAGTAATATGGAAATGTTTTCATTAAAGTGAAGGCTTAATTATAATTAAACATAGTTGTTATACTTGGAGAAAATGAGAAGATTTTTGTGGTTATATAGATAAATTTGTCTTGTCTCCCTGTGGTTTTGACCGTAAGAATGTGGAGTTAAGAATTTTACTAGTTCACTAAAATATTTTCTATCTTAGATGTGCATGAATCATATAATTGTTTGCCTAATGAAGCTCTTAAGAATAACTAGAAGAAATGAAATGCATTAAGGAGTGTAACAGGAGAATGGACCGTTGCGCCAAATTACTTCAAATTTTTATGATTGTTCTCAAGTAGGGAGTAAAGTGGGAGGACGAAAAGACAATTCTCCAATTCAGTTTCTACCTCTTCACTCATTTCATGTTATAAATAAGTGGTTTATAGGGCTGCTTTCAATTTATTCTCTGGTCCTGGCAGACGAGTGCTGTTCTGTTGCCTTTAAATTTCACCTTTCCCTCTATCTCATATGCTTTGAGAAGAACATCACCAAATAACATTGCATCCTGTTTTCTAGAATACTTTTTTAAAAGTATTTCTGAGCAAATACACTTATTTAAAATTTGTAATATGGATTTTGGGCTCTGATGCTACCCACAATTTTTTCTAAGCCTATCACAGGGGAAAGAATAAGGAGTCCATGTTTTGAGCCTTTTAAATGTATGTCTTTTGTCTGCTGCTTCTTTACTTTGTTCATTCTAAAGGGAGTGGTCTTTCTGGAAAAAAAAAAAAAATCACAGAAACATTTACCGTCGGTCTCATGTGCAGTGGGGGTATTCGTACCAGATAGCAGCACAGATACATTAGCTAGAGTTCATCTTGGGTTAAATTCTGGGAAAGCCACAGGAGAACAAGCCTTCTATTTAACTTTGTATCTACAAGGGAAGTTGTCTTGCTAAAACCCAGGCAGGGCAAATATCCCTTGTGTTTAGAGAACTGTGATGTTAACAGATCTGCTGCTGAATTTAAAATGGCTCTCAGTGATTTAGTGGTTTTGCTGTGTCTCTTACCTGTTATGATGTACTTAGGTGCATTTCTTTATGTGTTTGTTGAAATCTTACTTCTGAGGAGCTACATTTTTAGTTCAGTCACTGCCTGTGGATTATTCCCTGGAAACAGAATGTTAATGGTGTTGGGGACAATAGATGCCAATATTTATTTACATAAATAAACATTATTATTTTATGCATAAAGCATTTTTTGTTGAAGCAATTTTCTTTCTTGTTGATTTGAAGAGAAACTTAGTCTCATTTTCTTGCTTGGTGACTTAGAGTAAATAATTTTTCTACACTGCACTGTGTGCGGAAAGAGAAAGATGGGTAGAGGAGTAGCCAAGTCATTTATAATAAATGACAATTAAAAGTAATTAGTGGAACAGCACAACTCAGAGGATTGGTAATAGAATTCAGAGCCTTTTCTCTTCCAGGTGTTCAGATGCTGGGTAACAAACATGTCATAAATACCTCCATGGCGAGGTCACCAGTTTCAATGGGGTTTGTGTCAAGAGTGGCAGGAAGGCGTTAATGCATGAACATCGGTCACTGGGAGAACAGACACCGCTGTCACAGAGGGGTGAAGACTGGACAGCGTTGTTTAGGTCCACATCAACGTCATCACCAAAGGACCCTCTGCCAGGGGAGGCTGTCAGCATATCTCCCAGCATAGGCTGCAACTGTTTATGGTAGCTGTCCTGGGAGGACCTCATGGACCATAGCACTTGCAGTGTTTGCTGTGTGACTTCTGCTGGGTTTTTCTTGCCTCATGTGGCTGTGTACAAATGCAATGGCAAAGGGTGCCTGACAGGCTTATGTGCTGGAAGCAGAAAATTATGGCAGGAGATGTCAACTAGATGACTGTGCCGATTCTGGCCTCACACTGTAGTTCTCACAGCCTGTTTCCATGTCAAAATCATTAGTTAAAGGAAACACCACACTCACTAACCTCAGTCTGTACTCTTCCTGACCTGTACAGGAGCAGGGTTGGATCCCAGGTGTGCCTTTTCTGTTTGAAGGGCAAAGCTGCTCACAGACTTGCTCAGAACAAAGACCAAATCTTTATTTAGCTGAGGGTTTGTATTAACATCATTAGAAGTTCAGCTGTTGTTTTGAGCCTTTTGAAAGCAGCAGACAAATTGGTCAGAGGGCCATGCCATTCCAGCACTAAAGAGAATTAATTGCTTTTTTTACATATATATGGGAAATACAGTCTGTGCAGTTTCTTAGCGCTACTCAGAGCTGTGAAGAGAGCCTAATGCTTGGAGCTTAGCTGCATATACCTTTAAGTATTTCTAATTGAAAAACACAAAGCATTGTTTTCTCTTGGAGAATCAGTTCCCACTTTGGATTTAGGAAAGAATGCAACACTGAGATAATCTCACTTTTCCCACCATCATCCTCTCATTCTTCTTCACTTCCCCCCTCCTCAGACACAAGGTGACATATCCAGCTACTTGTCCTTCAACAGATTCTTCAGCAAGCAACAGAACAGAAAGCCCTAATATCTATTCATTTATAATCTGTCATTCTTAAAGTATTAAGGACAATTGACGTCACATGTCTCAGGTAATTAGAATAGTCATCCTTTGCTCCAGATTTTTAAAGTGTCTCAAACTCTTAATCAGTACATTTATTGATGTCTTTCAACATATCTGTTTCTTGTCAAGTGTGTGTTAGATTTGAAAAAAATCTTGCATACTGAATCGTGCATAGGAATTATATTAAAAAACCTTTTTCTATTGCTTTTGTAATCAAATGAAATATATTAGTGACAACGTGGTATTTTCCACATTCAGAGTAATCCATCTCTTTTTTTAATATGGAAAACTGCTCAAAAGCAAATTAATAAATATAAATGTCAGGAGTTACATTTATACAAATGTTTTAGTACTTGTTTTCCCAAGTTTATATTTCCACATCAAGCAATATTAAGTATGATAATAGCTAATACCATTTTACAAGCTCTAAGGGGCTCATAAAAAAAGGTTGTTAGATTTCTTCAGCTGTTACTGATCTTAGCAAGAAAAAACAGCCATTCCTTACCTCAGAAACCTGAGTCCTAACTTTGGCCCCTAACACAGGTTTATGTGATTTTCGTTAGCTACAGATATGGGATACTTCTAGGGACGGGTACACCTCAGCTCAGTGTCCTCAGTGCCCTCTTGGAGCATAAGCACTCTCAACAGACAGCGCTCTCCTAGTCTGGCAGATCTGTATTTGTGAGATCAATCTTTAGAGCTTGCTGGGGTATTGCCATTATTCTATAGCTATGACTATAGGGGCTTGTCCACAAATAGGTTTTTGGGGCTCAGTCACCTTGCTCATTCCAGCTGTCCCGTTGAAGACGCTCTTCCCTGGCATTGCTTTAGCGAGGAACAGGCAAGTCTTTCAATAGCTGGCACTATGCATTTGGTCCCTCAGGGCTTTACAGTCGTGGTTACTCAGGCTGAGTCTCTGGCTGATTTCATGTGCTGGATAGGAAAAGCCCCAACAATCTGGAGTAGTGTTTAGCGATTTGAAGACAGAGTGGAGAAGCAGTTTGGGCATTGGGAGGTGCATGCCTCTCTCCCTGCTGCTGTTTTCTCCTGTTAGCCACACCACACCAAAAGCAGGAGGGTATATCTACAACAGGGATTTTAAAAACATGGAGAATAGGAGTGATGAAGTCTGACTAGTGCAGAGAGCAAAGCTGGTCTCTCCATCCATTTGCCGGTGTTTGCCCTTGTGCACCCCACTCTCTAAGACTTTCTGCCATGTCAGATGTGGTATATTTGCAGTCCCATTCGGGGACTGGTTTGAACTCTTAATCTGAGAATCTCATCTTATGGTTGGGCTTTTTTAAATATTAATTTTAATATTAATATCTAACAAAGGATGGAGAGGAATATACTGTGGTAAAACAAAAGCCTAGGGATAACTTGGTGTTGTCGCCATGTCCTAGCTGTCCCCCAGCCACAGGACGTTCCCCAGTGTCTCCCTGGGCAATACGCATTGTAGACAGACTAGGAACCACATGTAGACACACAAGCTCCCTTTTGCAGATCCAGCTTGTTGGAAGAAACAGGGACAAGCTCCAGTACCTCTTCCTTCCATCATCACTCTCTCCCTTGTACATCTCCACCTTCAGTTGTGCAGGCTACACTGACAACGAGAGAAACTCGAGCGGCTGGGATGTAATCCAGCCTGAGCCTTAGAGCAGCCCCTGGTCTCCTGAGAAAGCTGCTTGCTCATTATAAAAGAGCTCTTCATACTTAAGGGCTGTGTACATGATTTGCTACGGGGGATAGAAAGGAATGTATTTGAAAGGTACTTACTGTGAGTTGTACCCTTTTCAGTGAATTTCTCCACTTTTCCTTTCATTCCTTTTCTCTTTGGGACTTGGGGTAGGTTAAAACAGGATTGTGAGGATGTGGAAAGACAGAACTCCTTACTGAGGAAGGCTCATGTAAGACATGACAGAATACCCTGCAAGCTTCAAATGAACCTCCAGTTTCACCAGAGAGTGGAAGACTCGTGGGGTATAAGGCAGCTGGTAGTGTCTTGAGTGCTGTGAGTGCTTGCTCTTCCAAAACACGTGTGTGAGTCTCTCTCTGTTGAGCAGAATAACTGGATTAAAGACAGGGGGTTAGGTCTGTTCAAGTAACATGGCATTGCAGTTTTTTGTGGTAATAACAGCTGTCCAAATGCAAAAACCAAAACTAAATCTTCATGTAGATGTTTATCTCCATCATCTGAGGAGATATATCTCAGAATTTCAGTATGCTGGGTACCAAAGTGATTATGAATTGTAAACCTTCAGTGGCTATTTGTTCATAATGGATGAATTTTTCTTCACCTTACCTCACTTCTCCATTTCTTAAGAAATTAATTGGTTCTGCACATACACTGTACTTTCTCCTTTTTGTAATATATTACTCAACATGTAATAATTAGGAACAATTATTAGGAATAAATATTAGGAATAAAATGCAAAAGGTTGCACTGAATAGCAGAAGAAGGACAATGTTTGCCTCCCACTGAATCATTTTTGTCTCTTTAAAGGAGCCATTTCCTGATTACTGAACTATTTAAAACATAATATTTAACCTTCACCTTCTTCAGTTTGCATGCACATTAAAGAAGTCTGATAATTAAGGACTTTTGCTGCATTTTGAAAATTTGGGGCCCCATTCTGAAAACCACTACTCTTACGAATTCTCTCAGTGGAATAACAGATGTAAAAGTAGCTGTGATTTTTATATAGAGAGGACTGGATTTAGTATTTTGCTTTCATTCATTTCACCGGAAGGTATTTACCTGCATCCCTCTGACTGCTTTGAAATTATTTTATGTGGGTATCTAAACATGCACACAGTATGTGCTGCTATGTTTATCACTGTTTTAGTTCACCAAAAAACAGTTCAGCTGAGCTGCAAATTCCGAATCTTCCCATAGGAGAGGCTAATTGACTTGTGCTTTTGTGGTTTATGGTGTCACCAAACCCCTTGACACAATTCTTAGCTCTCTGTTGAAGGGATGCTAATCTATTCTTATTCTAAGTATTGACTTAATGTTGTTGTAACATCTATCTATACTTCTCTTTCCCAAGAAGACACTTTATAATTCAGTTATCATGGTAAATACTGTATCAAATTGAGGCATGGAAAAGTAACATTTTAGTGAAGTTTATATAGATTTCAGCTTTCTAAAACATAATACTTTATCAAGAGGAGAAATACTGGTACTGATTCGATTCAAACTTTTATTTCAGGATTGAGACAAAAGAAACATGGTTTCATAAATGAGTCCAGAGCAATTTTAGTGTTTATTACAAGCCATAAAATATGTCTAGATTTGCTGTTATAAATCATAGGCTTTTTCAGAACTAAGATTGCATATGCTGGATCTCTCTTTCTTCAGTTACATAGCCACAAAAAGTGGTTATGAAAAGAGTTATCCCATGTGCTACATTTTGTCAGAGTTCAGAATGATATTGCTGTGAATCCAAGAACTAGAAAGGGGCCAAAGTGGAAGCCAGGGACAGAGGTTGGGCTTAGCTTTATCCCAGCATGGCTCTGTTGACTTAAGAATAACAGCTCAAAGCTTTAGAGTATGAAGTCCATCTCAAGTAGGAGCTTTTCCATGTGGAATTTAGGAAGGAAACAGGATGGGAGTTTGAAATCTTCCTTCTTTGTTAGGGAGCTGGGTGTGTTTGAAGTGAAAAGGGAAGCTTTCTTCACTCCTGGTCTGGGGGGCTCAGATTCTCCAGAGTGGAGCTGCTAGGGCTAACTTTTTGGCTCAAGGTGGCAGAACGTCAGTGAGGGCAATTGCTATCCTGGCTTCGCTCCTTATCCCCTTTCAATGAGTGAGTACATCTGAAGCAGGAACTGGAAGAATTGAAAGTCTCAGGTCTGAATCTGAGCTTTATTTGACCCAGAACTTGGGGTTAGGCTAAATTATAGTTCTGTCCCTCTGGCCAACCACAGGTGGTGTGGTAAAAATGAGCAGCTTTATGGTATGTTACCATTCACGTTCTTGCTGGGGCAGATCCAGCTTGGATGTCTAGAAAGCACAAAGAACACTGGAGCTGTAGCCACAACAAATAATGAGTGGGTTGGTGCGAACATTTTTATCTGCAGTACATATTAATTGTTCTTTACTTCCTGACAGGAGAAGATGAGCACAGCTGAAAAGAGAGGAATGCTAGGGTATGCCTGGGGAAATGTGGGAAGCTGAAAGGCAAGGCCTGGTGCTCTTAATAACCATTATAATAAATTAACATATGATACAAATAATGCATCAGAAAAAGAGAAAAAAAAAAGCTGTCTTGTAAAGCAGGACATAATTCTGCAACATGTCTACTGTCTCCAGATAAAGGTTTGAATGGTTTTCCCAAGAAGAAGCTTTATGCAAATGCATACTGTCATGTGAATCAGATTAAGAAAGACTATTTATGCATGAAATCCAAACATGCTTCTGAGGAAAGGAGAGGAGAAATAAACCCTTTCTTTCACCTCTAATTAAAAATATGTGCAATGACTAAAAAGAAATGAATATGTCACCTCTATTACTGACACTAAGTGATTTCCTACTAACAATTAGCATGACTCTTAGTGATAAAAATCTGAGATGGAAAAGACCTATTATAACATCTAGTCCATCTCCCTGTAAATACAGGAGTCTCCCTGATAATTTCTATATGAAGCAGTTCACTGCTGAAGAGTTTGTGTTTTCATCGGTGCCACTTCACATGGGCATTTGCTAAGAAGTCTTTACAACAACTACTAGTGTTCTTCACCCAAAAATAGGATTACATCAATTCTGCTTCTTCCAGATCTGTGTTGTTTTCAAGACACTTTTGGTTCTAGGAGTACCTGGAACTTTAAACTGTATGTTGTTGCTTTACAACTTTAAATACAATGGGTCCTCTGCTTTCACACACCACAGAAGATGTACAAACTGTTCATGTGTTCAAAGGCAGCACAGAAAGCAAGCAAAGGGAAATGCTTGCTTACAGTGAAATAAAATAACATAGCAGAAGTATTTTGGGTGACACCAAACTGGGCTCAGCTAAGTGGGGAAGATGCATATGGAGATGTTTGTGGCTGCCAGGTTTTGGGGCTTGTTCTGCACCATCTTTACCCCAAAAGTAGGCTAGAACAACCTTAGGGTTGCTCAGAGTCCTCCCATCTTGGAATGGCCCCCAGAATAATTTGTCCCTGCTCTCTTTTCTCTCCCCCTGTCCCTTCTGCTGGGCTGCACGGGAGGCAATGGCACATGGCTGGCTGTGCTGGCTCTGCTCCCACCAAGGGTCTCTCAAGCAGAGAGTTATTCTCATCAGCAGCACAAAGCTTCAGGGTTGTAGACCACAGTCTGGCTCTGTGTAACCAACGGGCCAAGTTTCAATGGGAATTCACAATCGAATTTGGCAATAATCCCTTTTTTAATAATAGAGATGTACCGCTAGACACAAAATTGGCTGGGAATGCCTTTGAAGATAGACAGAGTATGAAGCAAGCCTAGAAGTTAACTCACATATGCAGCTTGGCTTGAAAGTCAGGGCAAGTAGGTTGATTTCACTGCAATCTTGGCATACCCAGGCTAACTGTATTTCTCTGAATCTGTAGCTGTTTGCACCAGTGTGACGGTGTAGGCCTATTCCATGCACTTGAAAACTGCTTGACCAGATTCTCAGCTGACATCAGTTGATTTTCCCCACCAATTTCCATAGACAAGAATTTCTCACCTCAAGCATTTTGCATGAATGTGAGGTGCGAGGCTGGGCATTTTGCTGATCACTCTCACGCACATCATTATAGTATGATTTAATTCCTACCAAAGTCAATTAGAAACTTTCCACTAAAACCAGGGGCTGCCAAGCAGACTCTGTGGAAGTAGAGGTTGCAAGCAAGTGTGGAGATAGAGAGCCAAATTTTTTGTGGGAGTTCTTTTTTTTTAAAAAGGGGTGTTTTGTGTGTGTGGTGATTCTGTGTTTGTGGCATCCTCCCATGTCCCTGCAGAGGAGGCCACCATCCTGTGCAGGAGCTGCTGCTGTCCCAGGGAGGGAGGAATAAAACAAACCCCTTGTGTGGGTAACATCAGCTACAGGTTTTGCTTAGATGCTTGTGGCTGAACAGCGTTCATGTGTATCGAGCCTGGAACAAATGTGAAGTCTGATCAGATGATCCCAGGCAGACACATTTTTAAAGGATATTGTTCCTCTGGAATATGTCAGTTTGCCCCATGTGAGCTAAAATAATTCAGATAAAATTGATCTGCTTGTGATTTTTCTGATTGTTTGTAACAATTTTTCTGAATTACAATGATCTTTAAATATTTCTTGTAACAGCAGCTGTCACAAAATTTTCAGGCAGAAATCCAACTTACTTTTTTATTTAAAATAGATAATGGGCATTTAAAAACAAGAGTTCCCTAGTCCTGGCACAGGCCCAGCCATGAGTGTCCTGATATGTAAATCAGCACAGATCATTTTAAAAACAAGAAGTTTGCTGAACAAATATAAGCTTCCTGCAGCCCAGTATGTCTGTCTCTGTGGACCAATGAACTTGCCTGTGACTTGAGATATTTTTAATTCTGCTCTGGACTTTCTCCAGGAAATCAGTAATAATTGCTAATTGTATTTTTGTAAGTTAAATGAAAGGATGCATTCTTTCTCGAAATTCTCCCTTAGCTTTTGCAATTAATTATGTTGCTCTTTTGTGTGATTAATCCTTGTCTTTGTGTTACAACTTCAGTTAATCAAATAGTACTGTGTAGCATGCCAAGGGTTCTTATGTGTAAGATATTTTCTCCTTTTTTATTGTCACTTTTTTCATTTCTCTGCTACTCACATCTATTCTAAACTTTTAGCAAAGCAATGTTGTACTAAACAACTATAAAGTTCTAAAATTATCAGGGAAAATTTGCATGAAATTATTGCAATTTGGCAAAGACCCCCTGCCATGCATGGAACTATGAACTGATTTTTACCAGCTGAGGATATGTCCTTACATCACCAACATATACTAAGGCAGTTTTCTTATAAAACTATTTCAACAGGTCAGTCAAAACCTCTAACTGACCTCAGGTTTTCTTTTTAAGCCTTTACTGTATGAAATACATTAAAAAAGACTTACCTGACCACCTTAAATTATATATTAAAATTATCCTCTTGCAATATGCCCACACTGGAAATGTTAGGCAAAAAGGAGCTGGTTTTGAGTGGTTTAAAGAAAGTCTTAAACACTTAGGTTGCTGTGCAATTTTGTGGCGAATCTTACTTCTTCCTTTGCAGCCGGGGAAAGTTTTTTCCATGGTGGAAGTGGAGTATGTCTGTCGTTCCAGCATAGCATGGCTGCAATATTGCCAGCATTAAATGTTCAAAAGTCAGGAGACCAGTGTACACAGGGCAAGGTCCTTACTTTTAACATAAATCATTTTCTCTTCCAGTTTCTTATTTCTTAGGGTGCCCTAGGATCATACTTCCAAAGGTCCTTCTGTTTCTTAAAACAAATTAAAAAGCAGACAAAATAAACTTCAGGGAAGGTGGCAACCTCATTGCTTCAGAACCTGGAGCTTTAAAAGCAAGATCTTACCAGCCTTGCTGTGGAAAAAGCAGAACTGGTTGGAGCTACAGGGGAGATGTAATCATTTTATCACCATAGAAGCGTCAGTGGGTCAAGGATTAATCTGAATATCTATTACCATGAAAACACTCTCCCCCCTGAGCAAACCCTGTCTTCCTGGAGCACAGCAGAGGGTGGGCATTGCCCATATGAAGGTCCACCAAGGTAAGCTGGGCTGGAGCCCAGGACGACATCAGCCGTTAGTTAGGAAAGCACTGAGGAGGCTGCTTACCTTTCATTACGGGATCACTCTCACGGCTTAGTAATGAAATAATAAGTGAAGGCAGTAACTGTGCCAGTGCAAATATAAGTGGTTAGTGAATAGGTAAGATGCTAAAAGACATTGTTAAAATACACAGTGCCGTCACTGTAGGATGAGTCAAACTTCTTGCTGGTGAGTACCACAATGGATTCCTCTGTGAAGCTTTTTACACGGAGTTCCTAATTGCTAGCAGAATAAGCAGGCAGAACAGAAGAGTGAAAAAGTAAATTAATATCTTCCATTAAGCACTTAATAAATGCTGAAAAATAGCTTTGAATATTCAGATGACTGATCTGCAACAGCAGAGCTTGGATGTACATGCTCACCCTAAACATAGTTGTAATCTCATGGAAATGAAATCAAATAAATAAACAGCATTGTGCAGTTGTATGGCCCTGGTTGCATGAGTAGTGCCAGGGATCTGCTTCTTGAACTGGGTCCTTTATGCAAATAATAAGTCACAAATGTGGTAAAGATTTATTTTATGTTCTTTCAAATGAAGATGGGTTGGCTGTATTCAGTATATTAAATCCTTCCTGCTGCTAAGCTTAAAGAAACTGATTCTCTTGTAACATATTTTGATTTGACTACTGTAGCTTCCAAGTGCTATAAAGCACTAGAGTAGTTTGCCTTGGCCTCACACCTAGTTACAGTAGTGCTAACTTTAAAATTGCTGAAGAAACCCACATCTGGAGTCAATTGAGTGAATTTTAACCAGCTTTGGTGGTAATATGCAAGTAATATTTCATCCTCGTGTGTATTTCACTCATCTTATAAAAAAGATACCTCATTCAAAGACTCCTAGACATATTTCTTTGCTGTCTCATATATCAAGAGTATCAGACTAAGCAGACCGCTTAAAACTGGATATGTCCAAACACACTCTTATCCTAAACAACGGCAAATATTTTTGCCAACACTTCCATTTCCTGCAGTGGAAAAAAAACATATAACCCCAAAGCTTTGGCCAGATCCTTCTTTCCTTGAAATGCATGGCAAATTTGTCAACAAAACACTCTCTGGCTCGGTAGTGGGGGGAGAAGTTTAACAGCTGGAATTAACCAGCAGGAGTAATGTGAAGCAGGCTGAAGCTTCGGATTAGGTTTAGTCTAATGCTGGGGTTCAAGGCTGAGCTTGTGTTCTGATCTGCCTGTGCCAAAATCAGGGAAGCGACATCCAAAACCAGAACCAGAGAGCAGGCCCTTTCAGCTCTGGATTTGGCCCAAAGCCAGACCAAGGCTGTGGGCATCAGTCCAGGAATCCAGTGCTGAGACACCCACAGGCCCCAGATTCAACAGCTTGAAACTCCAGTTTCCTACCGTTGAAAATATTAGTCTGGTGCAAAGAAAGTACTTTTATATACAAAAATGTTGCAAGCATAATTAATTCCCATTTGCACAGCCTCTGTTTCCCTGACTGTTTTCAGGGGGATGACCAGCCATATGGGAGACAGACATTAAACTAAACAAGACCCAAGATTGGTTTTATTCTTTTTTTTCATTTGAAGGGACCACCACTGGTGCAAGGCTCGTTCCTTGTAGTGCCTCAAAAGGCTATTAAAGGCAATTGTCATGTTGGACAGACTGGGAGTCGAAATCCAGAGGTACCATCCTATTGGTGTTCCCAGTGTTTGCCTCTTCCACCCCTCTCTGACATGAATTTAATGCAGGTGCAGGCACAAGCCTAACATAAGGGAACAATTTTCTGATTCATTCATGTAAGACCCTGAGGGAGAGTAGGAACAAGATGTACAAAGGTAATGTGGCATTGTTAAAAAATTAACTTTGCTTCCATTTTATGGAGCCATAGTGCTGTGTTGCTTAGTTATGTGGATCAGGAATTTCACTGTAAACAAGGTATTTCTCACCTCGGTCCCTAGGACTTTCAGCTCCATTCGAAAAGCAGGTAACAATGTGCATCTTGTGCCATATCCTGGGATTGCTTCTTGCCGTTGCTTGTACCCTTTGTGTCTTCTGCTGCTGTTCCAGCAGCGGGGGGAGACAGAGGTGGTGATGTCCATGCTAGCGTGACCACTGCCAGGCTAGAGCCACACTCTCCTCTGAATGCTGCACTTGTTCAGCGACGAGACAGACTGCTTATGACTTTTGTTTTGGGTTTTGTTTGTACAAATCCTGGCTGCACAGGTTCCAAGCATTGGGAGCTTGCCAGCTGGACTATGCAGTTATTCAAGCTGTTGGAAGTGGAAAAGGGGTTAATTATCCTGGTATATTATTACATCACTAGTGGAAATTCTGTTTTTGCCCTCAGGATCTCCGCTGCTGTGTCTGCTCAGAGCTGCTAAATATGACAAGGTCACTCACCCTGCTTTAGTAACAATGGCTGCTAACAAATTTGGGGGCTGCATGCATTGTCATTGCTTAACAGGGTTGTCCCTGTAACCACCAGCGTTGCCTATGCCTTGTACACAGCAAACCTCGCAGCAAGTCAGATATTAGATTACACTGCATTATGTTGGAATCTGTTTACAAAAATACAGTGACACACAACTTCCCTGCCTATTTACACTCTAAACAAAATTAGACAACTAACAAATAGGGAGAAGATGGGGAGAGATAAGTGATGAAGAGAAGTTAAGAAGTGGGGCTGAATATATGAACAAAATACTTTAATTGATAAGGCAAACTTTTAAAATATTTTTCTCCTCCTTTTTCCTTCTGGCTCTGCAGATGTCTGGGGAGAATCTGTTTTTTACAACACCATGTACTGAAGCAACATGTACTTTTGAAGTTTAGTCACCCACTAATTACTAGTCTTTCATTAACAGCAGAGAGACACAAATGATGAAGTACTTGCTTATATCCAGTAGTCTCTATTGTTGAGGCTTAAAAAAATAAATCATTAGCTACATGCTTGTTAAGCATGCTACGACTGTTTATGTAAACTCCCTTGCTCTTAGGCTCACACAGATGGTTAAGATACTTCAGCTAATATTTCTTATTTTAAAGAGAGGGCTAATTGCCTAAATGTCAGAAGTGCTGAGCATTGCTTGTCTTGGATAGAATGGGAATGTAATGTAAGCACAGTTCACCCTGAATGTGGGTTGCTATTAGAGATTGTTGTCTGTCTACCAGTTTGTAAGGACAGCATTGTCACAGTTGAGGAAAATCTCTGTTGTGGCCACGGCCATGCAGGTCTCTCAAATCTTGTGTTATTTAGGAACAGTTTTATGTTTCTTCACTGAGGGTGCTTTTTAAGGGAATATTTGAAGGCTAGGGCAAACATTAGTAAGCAATGCACTTGTTTGCTTAAGACTTCAGCCTTGACCTCCATCTTTAAGCCCTTGTTTGTTATTAGTCACGTGTTTCCTGAATCAAAGAGAATATTTTTGGAGAGGGAAAATTGTTCTGGGACTGGAGTGTTACACGCCAAACAGACTTGCCCAGATGACAAATAGCCTTCGCATGATAGCCAAGGTTCATCCAGCTGCTCGGCCCCGTACCAAGTGATTGATGGTGTTGATGTTCTAAATAGGCTTAAGATATGCCAAATATCAGGGCTTTAACAAAGTCCTTCAGATATATACTGTAGATGGGCAAGAAGGCATGTTCCCAGCATATGGCAATTCTGAGAGTGGTGTCAGGATTATAAGTAACCTCATAAAGTTTGTCTGGTTTCTTTCGAAGTTAGAAAAAAACAGTTTTCTGTGCTGGAATGAGCAGGGTCATGCAAGGTCTGCATGAAGCTTCCGATTACCACTGATTTTCTCTGTAACTGGACACCCTTCGGAGTTATAACAACATTTGATTTCTTAGCAGAGATCAATAAACTGTTTTTCTACCACAGTTCTGAGGAGGAAAGAAGAATAGGATGTGCTCAGAAGTTGCTGTCAGGGTGTTTTTATGTCTTAAAGGAATGGGGAAATTCACACCTGAATAGTTTTATCTTTGTAGTGTGACAGTGTTGGTTCTTTCTACTAATCCACAAAGAGCTGTTCATCGATACCGCGCAGGATCAAGCAGCTGCACCACAGAAGCAATGGTTTCATTGATCACTCCTTTCCCCCAGACCAACTTCCTTTATTTTGTATTTACTGTATTTACTCTGCTTTGCAGAAAATGCAGTTCCCTGGACTGAGGAGGGCTGTGTGCCTGCTAGGCAAGGAGCAGAAGCGCAGTTTGGGAAATGCCAGGATACTAGAGGGTGAGCTGCCCTCTGCTCCTGCTACCAGACAGGCAGAGATTAGAGTTAAGGATGGTGAGGTTTTTCTCTGCCTGGTCATTTGGAGGTCATGGTTAGCCTGCATTAGACTAACCCCTCCCTGACAGCTAGCAGGATCTCAGACCCCGTGCTAAGGTACATTGCCTGGTGCAGCCCCCAGTTTGGCATTTCACATCTTCATCTGCCACTGAGCCCTGGTGTCGCCACTGGGAAATGTGTGTTCCTAACCTCCCAATCTCTCCACGCAATGCCATAATTTCACTTTCTAAGAGATTAACCCATCTTAGTTTTGAGAGTGTGTTGGAATGGTTTTCTAGGAACGATGCTGAGGAAAGCATCTTCTGTGAAAAGGCCTTAATGGTGTAGGCTATTTCCTGGATAAAGCCCTTTCCTTGCTAATTGGAAGATGAGTCAGGCTCACATGTGCAAAATCAGCTTCTCTAGAGTCACTCCAGTTTGGGGCCAGCAGATCTCTACTGGATGCTGACATGAGAAGTGGCCAAGACAGCCTCTGCTGTGCACCAGACCCGTAGTGCAAATTGGCCATGAAATAAGATTAACTGGCTGCAGGGCATTCAAATTTAGCCAGACCGTACCAGTAAACTCAGGATCAGTGATGCTCTGAAACACCAGCTGAGCAACAGAGAATGGTGTTTCGTAATAACTAGCTCAGTTTGGGGCCACAATATGGAGCAATCAGCCTGTGTTCCTTTTCCACTGGGCCCGGCTGTAACCAGCTTCCTAAGCGATCAGAGGTTTCAAAATTCTCTTTTCTGTCATCCCCACGAGCTGGCTGGCATCAGCCAAAATCCCAGAATCTGTATCTTTATTTATTGCCAACTCACTTCTTGTTGGCAGTTAGCATGTTGTGTCGCCTGCCCACCGAGCCAACAGTCTGTCAGTGGTGATTAGCAATTAAATCATACACCATTCAGGGCTCTGTGGTGCCTCAAGTGATTTTGTTTGCATCCAGCCTGGGAGTGGAACAACAAGCCAGGTTTTAAATCACATTGCAATTTAAGCATAAGCCTGTGCGTGGATGTTCTTATCTCTGTGTGCTCCATTTCAATGGAGCTCAAACTCATTCAAAGTCAGTCAAGTTAAATCAAAATTGAGAGCTTGGAGAATGAATGGAAAATGAACAATCACACAATTACCTTCAACTAATTCAATATATAAATGAAACCAGAACTAGCTTTTCTGTTGGGTTCCTGTTCATAGGCAGCCCTCAGTGTGACACATCAAATGCAACACTAAGGTAAAGCTGGTCATTATAAAAGTCATATTCTTAACTTTCATGTCATCTGCTGTCAGGGATGTTAAGGCTCTAATGGAACACCATGGGTACGTGGCCTGGCCTGCACAGCACAATTTATCAAACATTATCTAATAATTTGGGCATCGGGCCCTTAACTTCTGCTTGAATTCTAGCCCACATTTCAGAAAGACAGACAGTCATGAGTCAAAGGCTACAAGTCACTGAGGCTCTACCACACTCCTATCCAACCTGATCCAAAGGTTAATTACCCTCCTTAAAAGAAGTCCTATTCCTGTTCCATACCCTTTTCTCCAAGTTGCATGTATAACCTTCGGTAATGGTAAGAAACTGTGATATTTCTTACTTTTGCTGATTTTCAGTTGTTGGGCAAAAAAAATAGCATCCCTTACTTTGGCTGGACGGATAATACCAGCTAATTCCAGCTGGCTATTCCAGTTCATTGAATAATTTCAGTAAAATTACATTTGGGAGCAGGAAAGCTAGATTTCACAGACAGCTTAAATAGAGGGTGATGATGTTCTTCTTTTAGTCAGCAGCCAGGACACTTTTCCAGGCCACACTGAACCCAAGTTCAATTTCCCTACCTGCCTGAGAGGGCTACAACCTGCCAGTTCCTGGCATGGCTCTGACACAGTTGTGTTGTGTTTCTGGGTGGGGGTTCCAACAGTTCTTTCTGCTGACACTGCTCTTTGTGTAGGATGCTGGTATATCATTTAGGCAAAAGGGGTGGCAGGTTGTCCTCAGGCTGATGGGGAGAACACTGATTCCAAAGGTGGAACATCTCACCTCAAGCAAAAAATTTAAATATAAGCATAAAAAGTAGAACAGTGGCGAGAAGACAAATTGACAGCTTCCTTTGCCTCAGGATGCTGGAACCTGGCAGATAAGGAGCTCGCCAGCTATGGCTTCTGGAAAGGGGACTATTGAACCCCCTCCTCCTCTGCAGTAGGAGCCATTGGATGAAAAATGTTGGCTTCTTCTCCCTCCCTGCGACTTTAGTCTCATACACTTCTCTTAGAAGTGACCAAAAGGAATATTTCATACTGAGAAAAGCAAAATATTTTTTTCTTTCATATAAAAGTTAAACATTTTTAAATATCTTTTAAACTGTTCCTTAGACAGTTGCTCTTTTGGCTGCTAAATCAGAACCAAAAATTGGCTAATAACCCTGGATGATGCTGTCTGTCTAGGAATGACTCGTCAATAGGCTGTGCACAAGGAATGGTTTATCTGATGACGTGCTTTTCTTATATGGCCTTTACTGTAAAGAAATTACAAGGCTTTTTGTTTATCTTTTCACGTACACTGATGCAGTTGCAGTTATATGGGTGTAAAATTGATGTGACGTAAGTTCAATCACTATTTCTGCTATGACTTGCATGCATCAAAGTTAACTCATTGATCCTCCTGGAGCCTCCTTCAGCGATGGAAAAGCTGAAGACACAATGGAAACCTACAGCAGAGCTAGACAATAAATCAAGCCCTTTGCATTTTGGTCCCATGCCCTGACAACACTTTTTCTTCTTACTCCTTGTAACAAAGTATGTTTCACAGTTTTTATTATTGTAATGCATGTAATTCAAACCCTATTACTTGTTCTTCTGGCCTTGTAGGTTAATGAGATTAATTGATCCCTGCCTTCCTTTCTGTATCTAGAGATATCTTCTTACTCCCCTCAGCTCTTTGCCAGGCTGAATTTCTCCAGTCCCTTAGGCTTTTCCCATGTGGCAGGTCACACAGATGTCTCATTCTTGCTGCTCTCCTAAGCTCTCCCCGAGACTCAGTCCTTCAGGAAGTTCAGCACCCATCTTATCCTCCTATTGCTACAATGGAGAAGTGTTTGGATGTGCTCTCACTATGGAGCAGGTTTGAATTAGACTTCCAGAAGTCAGCAGCTGCACTGGGCCTTTGAAATGACAAAGCTGGTTCTAGTTCTTGCAAACTTGCAAAGTTTTTAAAAGCACCTAATGAAAGTTTGACTTTGGATATCCCCTGCCTGTGAGCATTTGGTCTGCTCCACAGCTTTGACTCTCCCAGTTATTTACAGCTAGCTATTTGTATACTCAATGGGCTCCACTGTGTGAGGAAACTGTTTAAAAATACATTTTAAAGAGATTATTTCACTTCATGTGGGTTTTTGCCAGCAGTGTGGTTTTTAAAAATGTTTTTTAAAACCTGTGTAGCACACAACTATGAAGCTGTACCTTAAAAGGTGAAGCAGAGCCCTTCACTTGCCGAGAATGCTCAAGGGAGCTGCTGCTGGAGCACATTGCAAGCCCTGTGCATTGCTTGAAGTCTTGGTGGGAGTTTTGCTTCCCTGTGTAGAAAAAAACAGTGATAAGGTTGTGCAGAAGCAGGCAGGAGAGGTTATTTAAAAATTGCTTCAATATGGCCCTTGCTATAACATTATCTGAATTGGCCTGGATATTTAAAAGAGAATTAGCCATAATGATCTCACTCTGTTGCTTTTTCTTTTGTTTCTACTTTTCCCAGAAAAAAAATTAATTTGGTTTATCAACAAAGTTCAGTTGGGGTTTCTGCCTAGATCTCCTGTGTCTGACCCATCTCTCTGCCATGTCCGTGTCTGCCCTGGGAAGGAGCACCAAGGGCACTCACAGAGATGGAAAGCCACGTCCACAAAATCATTTCCATCTAATTCTGTCATCTCTAGCAATGTCTGCTACCCCAAAAGAGGTAGCAGATCAGCCAGGGGAGCTGAGTGTGCCAGTTTGCCCTGTTACTCAGTGTCTTTTCTGTTACAACAAAGCAGCCGGCATGGAGACCCCGTGGGTTGGAAAAGGGGTAATGATTTCTCAGCTGGGTGGGAGCAGTCTCCCAAAGGACATTTGCCTGCTGCAGACAAAACAGCTGTGCAAGGAGGCTGAAAATTATTGGACTTCAGATGACCATCAAGCCCTGTAAATCTGTTCGCTTAATGCTCAATCTCCAAAGTAGCAAATGTATCACATTCTTAAAACAACGGTAAAATCTCATTTTACAAAATTTATTTTTAGGCTGTAACAGACTCAAGTTATTTTAATAAAACAACAGATCTCTTTTCCCCTGTCCTATAAATTAAAGAAATTTTCAGCTTGGAGCAAGACTTTTGGTCAAGTTATAGAAGAAAAGTAAACAAAGAAAAATGTGGATTTCTTACAGAAATG
This sequence comes from Falco punctatus, assembly GCF_963210335.1. Taxonomy (NCBI): domain Eukaryota; kingdom Metazoa; phylum Chordata; class Aves; order Falconiformes; family Falconidae; genus Falco; species Falco punctatus. The sequence continues at coordinate 78,187,709 of NC_137583.1, forward strand.
CAGGTAGCAGTTGCTATAATTCTCAATAGCAGACCAGTATCTACAAGTTTTACTCATACAGGCTTTGCATGTACTGCAGCAGTAATTGGTGGCTGAGCCCCTTGTTTTCAAATGACATGCTAAAAGCAGCTTTCTGGCCACAAGGCAAGAGCAGTTTCAGTTATTCAACTTAATTTTGCAAGGAGCTTTCCTAGCCTGTCATAAATTCTCTTTACAAAATGCTGTGACAATGAATTCCTTAAGAGCAAGTACAAGTGGGGTAAGGTTTCTAAGGAGAGTTAATATCTGTTATTTGACCAGCTGATTTATCGAAAAGCATGCTTGGTTTTTTATAGCCAGATTTCTTGGTTCAATTTTGGTTTGTATAAAATCTCAAAACAACATATCTATTCAAAACACTCAAGATGAATTCAAAGGTTTTCAAATATTCTTCTCGAGCTTGTAGAATTTTTTTAAAATTATAACCCTCAGTGGTTCCTGCTGAATTTTGTGTGCCTCATGTTGAGCAGAATTAGTTTTGTTCTTTTAACCCATTGGCTCTGTCCAAACAAAATCTTCCAGTTTTGCATTTGCTGTCCAAAAATCCTTTTAGTCTCCTTCTTCTCTGCCTTAATATTTCACAAGCATTAAATTCCATACTGAAAAAATTGTCTTCACACACTTCCATACAATTTGATACCAAAAATGTTTGGAAGACAAAGCAACATTCCAAATGCTAAAAATGATCGGAAATGGAGGAACCAATCAGGGTATGGAGCTGCACACACCCCCACCCCACCCCCGCCCCCCCCCCCCCCCCAAAAAAAAAAAAAGAACTCTCACACACTTCTTAAGCAAAAAATTTGGATAAAAAATAAAGAAGCTAGAAATGGCTGGAAAAGATCTTCTGAGGAGTGATTATTTTTTTCCCCACTAGCAAAATAGGTATGGAAAATGTAAGTATGCACAGCTGTGTTTATTCCAATGATTAGACATTCTATTTCTCTGTGACCTCTCTGCATTGAGCTGGCAAGACACCTGGGTATGCTTAGAAGCGTCTCATTCATACATTTACATTTATTCAACTCGGACCTTTCTTTCTCCCTCCCATGCCCTTTTCTTCGCTGAAAAGATCACAGAAAAAAACAGTTGAATCTGGTGCACTCCTTCCTCTATTTTTTTTCGTGTTTGCAAGGTGTCAGTTAAGAGTCTGTGCTGTGCCTTTACATATTTTAAATGAAAGCATTAGCACTATTTTACCAGTGAGCACAAAACACCTTTTTCAAGCTGATTCAGAGGGAAGGGGTGGTTGCAGCATTTCACGTAACGGCACTGCACACATGCCGTACTGGGAGTGCAATAGAAGCTAAACCCCAGTGTCTGCATCTCCTATGCTCTACAGCTGCACTTGCATTTTATTTATCCAAAATATATGTACATGTATAAACTGGCAGCGCAGAAATTTTGCAGTCCAGACTGTGTTACTAATGTAGGAGTGGGACAGAGAGGGGTTAAAATGTTTTCTGACTGTCATCAAAGTAGTTTGGTACAGAGCTGAAATTCCCCCTAGGTCTTCTGAGTCTTAATCCAATGCCCTTCTACTTCAATCCTTCTCTGCAAGTATGCACCAGGTTTGGAGGAAGGGCTTCCATATTTCTGTCTCCTCTACTATCATTAAAACCAAAAGCAGAATTTCCAGTAATTGAAAGCTGCCAGATCAATTCAAGACTGATTCCCTCAAACTTATTATAATTTCTCCCCCCGTTTCTTTGGTTATCTAGGTATTTCAAAGCACTAAATACTGACTGCAAACTGTAGATCCAGTTCTTCTTTTAAGAACTGTTTCTTAACATATTGTTGGTTTCCTTAGAATTACTGTAAATTTAAACTGAAGTAGTATGACTGTACATACACAGAATGAGACTAAATGAAATGACAATGAGAAGCATCTGTACATAAGGCACTCATTTTCCTTTCTTTCAAGCTATCTGAATTCATTAGCCGGCCTTCATACTGTGTACTGCATACAACACAATGTCTCGTACCCACTCCACTCTGTCGAATTAACTTTTTTTTTCTGCTTCAAAACCTTAACTCAAAAGCTCTGAATTGCTATAGGGTATTAGTCAAAGGTGCGTTTGATTTGCTGTTTTAATCATTTTTTTTACAGGAAACATTTAGGAAAGGACAACTCCCTTACATATATTAATTTTTACTTTCTATATGATTAGCATGGTTTTGTATTTGCCATATTAGTTGTCTTTTCTAGGGGTCAGTCCTGCACAGGGCTGAATGTACAAAGCTTTCCACTGGGGTCAGTAACAGTGGTCCCTCCTCAGCACCCAGCCAGAGTGCCTTTCCCATGCAGAGTCAAACTGTATGTTCTCAGGATGTATTTAAACACAATCTAAAGAGGGAATTACCAGCAGATTTCTTGCACCCTCACTCCACGGCAAGACTCAAAAGTACTGAACCTGGAACACAAGAAAACTCAACATGGTAACCCATCTCTTCATGTGCCTCTGACATCACCCTTCAGAGCTGGGAAAATGTAGGCAGATCGAAAAGACTTCACAGCAGGGCAATCCTGTAATTCGATTTGTAGGGAAGTGTAAAGAAAAGATCTAACTTGGAGATAAATGGGTTTCTGCGTGTTGCTTTGCCTGCTTTCGGCTAGCCTGTTGGTGCGCTGGAATCTGTAGAGCCAGATCTGTACAGTTTGGTTATGAGAAAGGGAGGCAGGCAACTTTGGCAATGCACAAGGTGGAAGAAAATGAGGGGAGTAAATGACAATGGAAGTAAGGAACAGAAACAGCTAGGCTGGAAGGAGAGGAAGCAGTAATGGGGATGCAGTATGAAATCTTTTCTTCACAGTTAAAAGACTTTCCTGGTGCGACATTTAATATGAAGCCAGACAGAGCAGTAGTTTATATGTTCATGTTACTAACCTTGTGTTTTAGAGGAATGAGCTAACACTGAAAGGGTTAGATGCATGGAGCTGGAGTACCTTCCTCTGCTGACAAAGCTGATTTAACAGGTTTCCACCACCTCGATTAAACTGTTTGAGCTAAGGAAAAGAACAACTATTTTTTTTCAACCCCTAATATTTTTAAAACTTGGATCATCTCACTTGGTCAGTTTTCAATGTTGCTGTGAAGAACTCATCCTGCTGAGTGTGAACTGAAGCACCCCAGCATGGACAGCAGGCTGGGGGTGCTGCAAATGGTGGTGACAGGGGACATCAAAGGGAAACATCCCCTGTGCCACCAGAGAAACCATGTGCTCTAAGTACCCTCGGCAGCATGATAGGGATTTCCCACTGCTCAGCAGAGGGAGAGAGAGGGGATGACTCTCGGGGTGTGCTGTTCAGAAGCATCCAAAGGGTTTAAAGCACCAACCCAAATGAAAGGTAATGGGCAGAAGATGCCTGAATCCTTCAAACCTTTCGGGGTCACACCTTGGAGGAGCCTAAGGAGAGCATCCCCGATGAGGCAGAGGCTGCAACAAGATGTGGAGACCCAGGGAGCCGCAGGGGAGCGGGTTTATGAGGCTCCTTTGAGCTCAAAGCATTTCGCGAGGGGTGGGGAAGGGCTGCCTCCCCAGCCTGGGTTGAAAGGAGGGCTGGAGGGAAGGGGTAGGAACCAGCAGCCACTCGTGCCCTGGCCCCGGGCAGAAAGGTGGTGTGTTTGCTGCCTTCACCCCTCCCACCTTTCAGCCACATTAAAGCCTGATTATTCACGCTTGATGTCAGCAAGGCAGGGCCCTGCTACCCCGCTGCTCCCGGATCCCTTCCCTGAGGGCCCAGATTACCCCGGCGTGCACCGGCCCATTCGAGGTGGGGTTCATGGGGCGCCCGGGCAGGCGGGGACCCGGCGCCGGCACCCTCGGCCCCACGCGGCACCAGCTTCGCCTGTCCCATGTGCAGGGGAGACGTGGCTCCATCGGCCTCTGAGTCTGTGGTGGCTGTTGAGAAGCGGCCACTCCACGCCAAGCTGCAGGCTGTGGGCCCCTGGGGTGACGGCCATCGGCCAGGCGGGAGCCCTGGGTGCTGCTGCAGCACACGGGCACCGTGGGTTCCTCGCCGCCGCTGGCCGTCCTGTCCTGTCCCAGCAGAGTCAGCCCTGGGACAAGGAGACAAGGAGGGACGCCCGCTGCCCACCGAGTGGCTAGGGGCACGAGGGGTGATCTGAACATTCAAGAAGGCAGTGAGAGGGAAGGGAGAGGACTGAATTGACCCTTTTTTCCCCCTTACCATTCACATGCTTCCAGATTTTTATCAGGCTTTTTCGCTGCAGGGCAAAGTGTTTCTTTATAGTTCCTTCCAAAGCGCTGCTGCCAAATTCAGGCTGTGGTTGCAGCAGCTGTTACCCATCCCCCACAGCCTGCACGCCCCTGGCCTGAGAGCACTTGCAAAAGTCTGGCAGGGAGAAGACTTCGATACCTTCTAAGGCCTGCGAGCAGGCAGTGCTGCCCGCGTTTTGTAGGGGCTTTCACCAGCTTTCGCAGAAGCGGTTTGCCAAAGTGCACGAGGTCACGGAAAAACCCCAGGCCGGGGGGCTGGGCCATACCAGGCCTTTCGGGGCCGCCGGCAGCTACCCGGGCACGGGCCGCAGGCTCCACTCCTCCTGGGGTGGGATTTACTGTCCCATTGATAGGAACCACGAGCTGCTGATGCTCGTGCAGCGCCAAGAAGCAGGCGGAGGGGCCCGGGTGTGAAATCCACGGTGATGGGTGCTAGCACACACCCAGCACCGCTCCTTCCCCTCCGCCAAGCCCAGCGCAAGTGTCACCTTGGTGGCATCCCCGGGCAAGGGGCTGTGCAGCACCCACAGCTGGGAAGGGGGCATGGGCAAGGCAGCACTGAGCAGCTCTGCCCTCTCCCAGGGCTGAAGACAAGGGGGTCACGTTCTTGCAGGCAGAATTAGACACTTTGATGGCCTGTCTGTGGCTAGTTTTTTTCTGTCGCTCTCTTCGCAACCCCCCTTCCCCAGCAGAGACTTGCTCGTTTGTAATAGGAAGGTTCATTGTTTTCCCTTCTGATATTTCTTTGATTACTTAAAAAGAAATCCCAGAGGCTTGTTTTCACAAAATAGTGATTGCATAATTGATGTGATTATGATGTATTTTGCTGTGTCACCGCAGCTCAGTTGATTATTTTGAGAAGCTCTGAGCACTGTTAGTGCTGCCATGTGTTGTGCGTGCGTGGCCCGGGCTTTCATCCCCCTCCACATGTGTACAAGAGCCTTTCAAACACGGTTTCCTCCAGTGGGAACTGCGTGAGACCTTCCTCGGTGCAAGGAAAAGGATGCAGGCCCACAAACGGCTTATACCAGCAAAACGACAAATACCATGGGGTGAGCTGCAAAGCTTTTTCTGATTTAAATAATGACTTGCTGATGTGAATAAACTCCCTAAAATCAGGTTTATCGTGTGGGTGAGTACACAAGTAAAAGTGTGGGACCGAATTCTACGCTCTTTCCCTGGCTAAAAATGTACAGATAAAGCAAATGCAGACCAGCCAGGTGTGCTGGAAATAAAATTCTTACAAATACAAAAATGTGCAGCAGATCATGAATGGTAATTATTAATTGTATCCTGAAAATGTATCAACTAGCTGCAGGTAGGAATATTTAAGACCTCACCCAGGGAAGCCTTGCGAGAGAAGATCACCCTCCCTTTTCTTGGCTAGAACTTTGTAATTATCTTCAGTTTGAGGCTAGAGACCATCCTAAGAGTCCTTTCTTTCTCCTGGTGACATTTTTTTCATTTCTTTTCTGTATTCTCCTTTTCTTTTTAATTCAGGGATGAAACATTGACTTCAGTAAAGCTTCTTGGCCAGGTTTCCACATTTCTGAACCTTTTGTTTTTCTCAACATGTGTGCAATTTTCACTATTTTTGTCCAGCAGTGACCTCTGGAATTCCAGAATAATTTTCCCTCCCCTTCCTGGTGCCCTCACGTGACCCAGGAACACAAACATCTGAGAGACCTCTGGGCATCTTCACATCTGCTGGTATATAAGATCAGAGCCATTGTGTGATGTATTTTTAACAGCAGGTGTTGGTCTTGGAGAAGGGTGTGTTGGGTTTTTGAGGGGCTGGGCAGAATCTGCACTTAATTCTTAGTTCCCAGGCTATTTAGGAACAGCTTAAAAACACACATAATCTGTTTGTACAAATTTAACATTGTAAAACCACAATAAGGAATTGCTAATCAAGTGCAAGCCTGGATTTAGTTCCAGCTTTGCATCACTGCTGTCCTAAAAAACCAAAAAAACCACCCAAAACCAAAAAAAAAAACCACACTACCACACCATCAAACTTTAAAGCCGAGTCCAAGATTCTAGTTTACAACTTATTTTCATGAAATACTATTGATTGATTACTTGAAGCCCGTTAATTATTATTTAGTCACGGTTTTCAACACAAACTCCTTACAGCAGCAAAACAAACAGTGTGGATGTTTTATCTTTTGCCAATTAACACAGTTTGAACATGACTTAAAATAGGCTGTTAGCTCAGGGTCTGATTCACGACTGCATGTCTCCTGGTTGTGCCGCTGTAATCCCGCTGATTTCCATGGCATTTGCAGGAACCTCGGTGCAAAATGAGAGAAACGCTTCTTTTTAATTGACACCCCTCTTTCACGTATAAAGGAGCTCACAGCATACCAAAGCCTCACACATGACTCTCTTCCATGGTCCTATAGTACAAATTTAACATCTGAATTAGAGAAACAGTACAAGCAGAGTGTTTTCCCCAAAATATCATTGAAATCCTATTTTCACAGAAATCTCTCTCAATTTTTTTTATCAGACAAATCTAAAATGGTGCTTTAGTGTTCAGTTATCTGCCAGGTATAAATGGCATAAATGGATGATTACTTTAAATACATCTTCTCTGAGAAGGGAGTTATGGGACCTCACAAAAGCATCAAGCTGTGACTACTTTCAGGAAATCACCTGGAAATAAATAAGATGATAAAGGTTGCTTGCGAGTCCTTAGATACTCATTGCCTTTTTAGGCAGATAATTTAATTCAGTATGAGCTGTAATTCCTTTCTGGTATCACTAAGGAACAAATTATTTATTATTTGGGAGAAGAGAATGAATGACCTGACAGGTCCTTTCAGTCACAGCATCTGTGATTATAAATTCCCATGGCACCCATCGCATGGGTGTATCCACACTAAAATAAAGAGGGAGATTTTAGCTTTGTTGAAATTGGTGAGATTTTGTTGGTGGTGGTTTCACCAATAACATGGTTTCACCTGTCTACTTTCCTAGGCTACATTTGAATTTTACCGCAGGACATGTTGGGTTGTCTCTGAACAGAGTCAGAATAGCTATCTTCAAACAGTTATGTTTAATAATGTGCCCTCTGTGTGTCCTTCTGAAATGCAAGGCCCTTGCTGTGGATTGACTCAATCTGGTCTTGATTCATCCCAGCTGCACTGGGTGTTGAATTTGTATCTTCCATTACTCCAAATTTTATTATAGAATAGCACTAAGGGGATGCATATGGACCTGACATCCCAGGAGCACCTCAAAATGCCTGGCCTCCTCCCAATTGCCTCCTGTTGTTGCTGACGTGACACTTGCAGTCTCAGAGCCAAGCAAATACCAGCCAAACATGATTGTATGCACCTGGCTTCTGCACTGGTCAGGACCCACATGCTGCCCTCCCCTCACCCTCTTCACCCATATCAAGCTTTATCAGGTAAGATATGGGATGCCAACAGTGTCTGAATCCCTCTACCTGCTCAGCTAGCAAAGCATGGTCAGAGACGTGGCTTTCAGATGGCCAAATCAATTTCTTGAAGGATGGGATGCCTGCACATGAAGCTTCTTTACATTTTTTTTATTTATTTTTTAAGTTATCCCTATTCTACAATTGAGGCAATGGTGCTACAGATTGTCTGGGCATATGACAAGGTCTTATTCTCTGGGCTGCTGGACTTCACAGTGCTACAAATGCTGTTTACAGTCCTGTGTGCCACATTCCCAGAATGACACAGGACAACCAGGAAGGTTTCGTGGAGCAACTATGAGAAAGACTGGAAGAAAAAGGACCTCTGAAGGAAAGGCAAAACTGGAGTTTCTTAGCCTTAAAAAAATACTAAGGGGTGACTAAATGAGTCTACGTTGAAGGCTGCTGCAAAGAGGAAAGGAAAGATTTATCCTGCATGTTTGTAGGAGACAGAGCAAGGCTTGAGCTTCAATGGGAAGAATTCACTAAGAGTAAGGGTAGCAAACAGCGGAGTAGGTTGCCTGAAAAGGCTATGGAGGTCTTTAAGAAGAGGTTAGTCAGGACTGAAGGACAGGAACAGCCCATTCTGCCTTGAGTTGTGGTATCTCCAGAGATGCCTACCAGCCATATATGTTTTTAGTGAGTCCAAGAAGAATAGAAATTTTTCCATTCACTTCAGCATAAGCAGAATCAGAAACAAAGTAGAGGAGATCTCTAACTCAGTAAAGGTGCTACTGATGTGGTAAAGGATGGGTTTGGGAAAGCTCTTTGTTAAGGCACTCAGGATGAACAACCCTCACAGTCTGTGCAGCTGTAGCTGCCCTCTTGCTTTTCTCCATCCAGAGCTGTGGAGTGCTCGCTGTGGATCGGGTCCTATGCCCTGTAATGAGATACAGCAATGGACATCTTCCCCAAGCATATCAGACACACATCACCATTTTGCAAATGCCACTGTCTTTAATGTGGTTGGAAATACTTCTCAAACATTTCTATTCCCAGTTAGTTGTGTCCACAGGACATTATGAAACCCGTAATGACTGCAAATTTGTTTTACACCAAGACTGGCTCCATAACTGATCTGAACTTACTTGGAATGGATTTTAAGAAATATTAAAATAATTTTTACTTGAATTCTAAAGGTCTACGCTTGTACAGTTTGGTCTTTGCATCTTTCACAACACAATAAACCTAACCAATAAAGCAGAGAAACTGTGGGACAGTTATCCAGACAAAGTAGAGAGGAAGTCACAGCAGGCATACAGGGCCCTTTCATCTGCTCCGTGATATTTTTAAGCTCCTGGAAACTTGCTTCATTTCACTCAGAATACAATTTGAGTTAGCCTTCAGACACTGAGAATGCTTTCAGACAGTACCCAGCGAACTACATAGCTGTCCTGAAGTGACACCTATGAAGAGGCAACATTTTTTCCCCTTTCACCATTCCCAAAAGAATGGAGACCAACCATCTCCTCTGTCCTCTGCCAGTTCTTCAGCAGTTGTTAAGCAATGTCGCTCTTGCCTCCACCCTCCAAGCAAAACAGCCAGTGCTGGTACAGCTGCGCTCACCACTGGCAGACCTAAAATGTCTCTTCTGGTTTCTAGTACAAGGATAGGTTATGATGACAGGTGAAGGGGCAGTTAAAATCCCAAGTGCTTTTAAGATAGAGTGAAAGATGAAGGGTGGCACCTGCAAAATAATGAGCAGGATTTGCTAACAGTGGACACCCTGTGTTCCTATGAATGATGTTACAGAAGGTCCACTGATGCTTAACAACCAGGTTGTTGAGACCTAACAAGCCCTACACACACTGTCTTAACAAGGAGGTGTCATGGGGATCCAGAGTACCATTCTTGGATGTTTCAAGCCTGTCTAATGCACTAGCCAACACCAATGAGTGATTTCCGGAAGAGTCAAAGTGTCTCTGGTGGTGTTGCCTGCTGGAACTGAAGTTCTTTATGTAGTGTACTTAGGTTGTTGTGCTGAAAAAAAGGGCCAACAAAAAGCAAGCAGAAGAAAATGATGAGGAAATAGAAAAGCACGAGCCTTGTCCTTCAAGGAGAGTTTGCTGACCTGTCCAAATTGGTAGACAGCCTGTGTCTTGTCTCTACATCAGCAAGTCCTCTCTTGTACAGTTAGTGCCTGTGCTGACCATTTCAGAGAGGATACAGCCAGAGAAAGAGGGTAGCTCTCATTTCAGTTCAGTAAATCCACCACCAGTGTGTTCATCCATGCTGACTGCACTTCATTTATCTCCTACTTTTCTCCCCACTTGGCCCAATGAGTACCTCAACTGGCCCATCCACAGGGGCATCTTCAAGAGCAGGAGTACCTTCAACCGTAGAAATTACTTGAGACTAGAGCCTGTAAGACAGACAGGCTTCCCTCACTTGAAGGGGATAAACCTCATTTCACACATGCTGCGTAGGTGCTCTGACCACTGAACCATGCAGATTCACCCCCATTTTTTTTACTGAGCTTTGCATGATGCCTGATCTGCAAGGTGTGCTCTGCAAATGCATGTCAGGTCAGGCCTGGCAAACGGGGGGTAACACTTTGTTTGCAAATCCAAAAAGAGCTTAGATGTGATTTAGGTGCTCGGAGGCTCACGCTCTTAAGACCTTGGCAAGTTCTGGGCAGATATTTAGGAATTTTTCTGGCAGTGAAATAGAAACCTCCAGGCGTATGCAGCAGCTCAATGGGAATGCAAATGGTGGTGCTGGGAATTACAGTGGCAGGCAAGTGGTGTTAGGTGAGTAAACTTTTTTGTGAATCTAGTCCAAATCCACTGCATGTAAATAAGGATAATATCTGAAATGCTGGAACAATGATCTGAAAGAGGTGTGGACTTGAAAAGGAGCAGGCTAATAAAACCAGGAGAGATCTAATGGAAGAGAAAAATTCCATTTAATGAGCTCATCCGGTGAGGATTGTGTAGCAGTATTAAATTCTCTGTTAAGAATCAGACCCTCTGCACTTGTAACTTACCTTGAGCTACAGAGAAGGGTGGCTAGAACGTGAAGGGCAGAATCAATCATGTCCTGAAGGTGGGCTGAAACTTTACACTGTGTTTATGTAAAAACATAAGTGCTTCTTTGCCTCCCTTCAACCTTGATGCATAGAATTGCTTTGAGTTGCAAGCAGGCTAATTAATCTGGTCTGTGCCTGCTCACCAAATCTTCCTTGTGGTAAGAACATTTCTAGCAGTTTTAAGTGAAAATTACTTTATTTTGGAGAAAATTGCTTTGTGTTTCAGATTTGGGTTTATCCAATGGGATTTTGGATAAGATAAAGGCATCCAGCTGCAGCATGCTGCCTTTTTGAGGGCCGGAAGTGGTGCCTCGTGCACTTGTTTGGTGCCGGGCGTGCAGATGGATGTACACAGCCACAGCAATTTGTGGGAGGTCAGCCCTGTTCATCTCATCCCTCATGGTCACATCGATGATGCTCCGATAACACCTTATGGGCTGCTGCAGCCTGGCTGCCCTGAGAGCATGTTGTGTGGCTGCAGCCTGCCTTCCCTCCAGCCCCCTTGCTGAGGCGCAGGGCAGCCAAGCTGGGCACCCTTCTCAAAGGTCCTTTGAGTTCTAGTTCACGCAGCCAGCATCTATTTTAAATCCTATGGTAGGAATGCTATACTTTATACTTAAGAGTTAGCTGAATCTGGGCAAAATACTTTATCTTATCCATTACTAAAAGCTGAGCTGTCTTTGTTGTTCTTAGCAAAACATGTTTTTCTTTTTGGCCTCTTTTCTTTTGTGTGGCATCTACATTTTGATGTGGAAAAGATCTTTTAGTATGCAAATGCATCTACCCTCAAAGGAATGGTTCGTGTTGAATGCAGTATGTTTGTGTAGTGGTGTTCTGGAAGAAAGCAAATTTTCCCTATAAAGTACAGATCAATTCACCTTAACCCCAAAAATGGGTACTATTGTTGTTGCTTTTTCTCTGCACACTGTGAAAGAAACATAGGCAAAGAGCAGACATCAAATAGATTTTTTCAAACAAACTCCAATGATGTTTGGATCCAAACAATGATGTTTGGATGAACAATGGATTAAATGAGTCTCTTCAAGGTTTCTGTGTCATCAAATGTTATTGTTGACACAATAGCAATAGTTGTTACACTAATTAGAGTGGTGTAGTTCTAGAAACAGGAACTGTGAAAAGGCTGTGTCTAGAAGGTACTAATAATCTTTTGATACCTGTATTTTTGCCATTCTTTATTATTATAATGAGAGCATTAATGGTCAGGGGAGAAATCATGTGTGTCCTTAATAAAGAACGAAGCAGCACAGTTCTTATCATCTTGAGTATCATAGTCATTTAAAATCAAGTAGGCAACTCAAAGGTTAAGAGGTTTAATGTTCCTGAACTGTACAATTGAAGCACTATAGTCCAGGTTATTGTTAGTAATTATTCAAAGTACTTGGGGGTTTTTATTAGAAACTTCATTTTCCAGAATATAGTCTCCCACAACTTTAGCTAGCACTACAGTGTGAACATTTAACAGCCAGACACTTCTGCATGAAGTGCATCATGAGATGTTGTCATGACATAATTTGCTCCCAGCTATTTATATGCTGTTAGATAGCCATCCTCAATCTTCAACCTTTCTTAAGTTTTCATGCCACATATCTTTCCAGTGAGAATCAGAAAGCTTAAGAAAAGTGAAAATACAGAAAGCTCTGTATTTTGAGATTAACATGATATTCTGCGTGCACTCCTCCCAACATGAGGAATATGCCATTTTTTGTTTGCAGCTCTTCCAAGCACAAGAAACAGGCTTTACTAAAACAGTGTACCTGTAATCCTATTGGACTGTGTGATAAAAAACAATGAGCACAGAATGAATATTACAGTTAAGAAATACTGAAGGAAACAAGCTGACTGGAGGGAAGAGAGGAAGCTCAAAGAGGAATTTCAAATAGTTTAGGAGTGTGTATTAAATGCAAAGCTGAACTCCACATCTTAAGCACAGGCAACAATAAAAGCTAATTCATATAGGTGCAGATGATTACAACATAGCATCCACAAGTAACCTTTAAAAATAGGGTTCCTAGAGTAAGTTGGGGAGGTGGGCTACATGCTGGAAAAGATGTGTATGAGCCTGAATCAGCCTGAGGAACTTGAGAACACTTCTGCAGGAACACTGCAAAACCTAAGAAACGCACTAACAGAAAGGTGACCATTTACTGAGAGGCCAAGATTCAGACTCTCTCGCCTACTTTTTATGTCTTTAATCCCTCCAGGATATTCTAGAAGCAACAAAATTGCTGGGTGTTTTGTATTACTTCTCTTCCACTTCGTCAGTCACAGCTGTGCTGTCTTCCTTTGGTCCCTTAATAGAGGCTTATCAGCAAATACATGTACAATGGGAAGGGTGTTCCCAGCCAGGTTCTTAAACTCAGCCTTCTACTGTAGTAGCTAATTTACAGCTTGGTGCCTACAAATCAAGACCTTTTAATTGTGACTGTTAATCTGCTAACACAATTTATGGAAGCTACAGCTTAGACTCCATTAGAGCAGCATCAGGCTGTATCAGCTGTATCTCAGCTAGCTGAGTTTCTAAACCCTCACAAAACCCAGCCAGAGAGTGAATTCATTCCTCTTTAGGGATCCTTCCACAGCACAGAAGGGCCCCTAAGCCAAGCCGCATGGGCATAGTTTCTATGCCTGTGTTGATATGTGTATCATTCCAGTTTTACTTTATTAGTTCATAATTTTGAAGTGTCTTTAACTCTTGCTGCGATACCTCCATTTGTGTTTAAAGCAGTTTTTTCATAGCAGTATCAACGGCCTTTCCAGATCCTTTCAAACTCTTACAAAAGAAGAAGTCACTACCTCTTTGCACATTTGTGCCCCATATGGGGAATAGACAAGTTTCATGACATAATTTGCTGGTCAACACATCAAGGGTTTTGGTGAATTGAGACAGAAATTTAGCTCCACAGTACAGTTCCCTCGCTTTTCAACAGCACATCGTGTCTCAGAGTCAACAGTGGAAACCTCCTTGCTATTACACAAGGAAGGACACTCTGATGTGGCTGAGATGCAGTTCCTTCAGGATGGATAAAATAAAGTGCAAAGAAGAAAACAGGGCAGAGCCAAGAAACAGAACAACAGACATCACCTTTACCAACATTTTCCAATTTGCAGATGCTCCAGGGATGAAGCCATATAGAAATCCCTTAAAATGAGCTCCTGGCCTGTGTGCAGAAGTAATCTAGAAATCAGGGTGGCTCCCCAGGCTCTGACAATCTCTTGCAAAAAGCTCCGTCAGGGAGTGAGCATTGACCCTGCTGAGGGTGAGGGCCGGAGGTGCTGGGTCCCAGCAGTACCATGCTGAGTACCGCTGACCCGTGATGATGGGGGCTGTGGTGGCTATGCCTTCCTCATTCGTTAAGTGTCACAAATCACCAGCATTAGAAAAAAGAAAACCTGAAGGAGAAAACAGCCGTCTGTGCTCCTCTAACTAGCTGGTTCCCCTGACCTCTGGCATCATCCTAGTCTGATTGACTCGTAACCAGTTCTGCTTCATCCAAGCCACAGCTGCGTCAAGGCACAGTGAGAGCCAATCAACCCTACCAATGTTGTCTGTGTTTCATGACAGTTTAATCACTGAAGACTGTCTCTGTGTTGAAATATTTCCCCTAGGGATTTTGGACAGCAGGATTATATCAAGGCAAACGGAACCAAAGAGTGAAAAAGGCACTTACCCTCATCCAGATCCTTTGGAATCAATACAAAAACACCTCTTCTGTTGCCTGTGCAGCAAGCATGCATACTTGTCATGAGCCCTCCACCTCATGCAATCATAGCGGCTTACAATTCAGCTGAAACGGCTGCATTTTACATTCACTGGCATCAGTGATGAAATAAGTTACAGGATACAGCCTAGAGAGACAGTCAGTCTCACCATCCACATCAGTTGAAAGAAAGGAAAGGTATTAGACAGTGTGAACTGATGGCAAATATATTATTCCTTAGGCTGGATCCACTCTGGCGGCAATCAGGAATTAGTACTGAGGTATTCAGAGGTAGGCTGCTCCGTAACCAGGCCGAGTGGGAACAGGATCAGAGGAACAATTTCTATGCCACCGGTGCCTTTTTCAGGTCGTAATTCTGAGCACACAGTGTCATATTGTCCTCCACATTGTATTTTTATACCATCTGATAGTATATGACTGATGTGACTCAAATTGCTGTGTTGAGATTCACCAAAAAAAGCAAAACAGAGAGATAATAGAGTTGAGTACAGAGCACAGCTAACATGGGACCTGAGTGCTTTCACCCTTCACTGGAACCATTTTTGTTAAAAATATCTAATCAAACCAAGAATACTATTAATGTGTATGAAAAAAATATGCCATACACAGATAACATTGCTGTAAGGAAAACACTTTTTTCAATGATGTTGCAAAAATTATAGGTCATTGCACCCACCAAAGTTATTTTAGCAGAGCTATGTTGTTAGCACTGGAACTAAGCCATGTTTTCACAGTCAAATGATAGGCCTTTTCTAAGGTCGTGCCCACGCAGTACAAAGCCCACTAAGTGCTTCATTGAAAAGGCTAAATGGAATTCACGCTTCTCAGGCAATCATTTTATTATGATCATTATAAGTATTCACAATGTAATTTTTAAAATCTTGGAAATAAAGCAGACCAGTATCTAAGAGCAATCATATTATGTGCCATGTTGAAAAGCTTGTGATTTCTGGCTTTCACTTCCAACATATAACATACCGTACAATGAAATTAACATTTGTTACCTTACTCTGGCCTTTCAGGCACATACTTCTGGCTTACAGTTTGGCAGAAAAAAAATCCATTTAAAAATAATATAAATCAATATTTCACGTTTTCATACTGAGACCTACCAACACACACGTACCATTATGCATTATATAAGTGGTATGGAGCTTTAAAGAAGGGACAGCAAAATGTCAGTGTATGAATTTAGGATCCTTCAGACTTCACTGTGTGTTTGGTTTTTAGCACCTGGTTTAGGTAAATCTAGACCAAAACATGGCCAAGGGATTCATGAAATCAGACTTTCATTACCCAGCACAAGCGGATATTCATCTAATTAATAGACAACACATGAAGCTGTACTTCTAGATGGTGCTAGGCAGGGCCAAAGCTCTACCCTTCAGCTTCTAGCTATCATCAGGGTCTCTCTGCTGAAGATGCCTTTCATCCCATCATAATGAACAGCCACCAACATCTTTCATAAGTTTGTCTAAGCATTTTCTGAGTCATGAATACCTCTGACCTCTCTGACAGCCTGGGCAATGCATTCCCCAGCCACACAGGTACAGAAAAGGGCAGAGAACTGCCAGCAGGCTGGTATGTTACCATGGTCTTGCAGGGTTGTCTAGCTTGACTTCAGGAAGGTTTTGGTCACCTTCGTGCATGGCATCCTTGTAAGCAACCTATGGAGAAATAGCAAAGGGTAGGTGCCTAACTGCTGAGGTACTATACCCAGGGAAGAGTTTATTGTTTCAACACCAAAATCAAAAGATATTTCATATACAAGACCCCCTCCTGCCAGGTTCTGTCTTAAACACACTGCTTTTTTTTTTTTTTTTCCCCTTCAGTGAGCTGGGTGATGAAATATAAGTATGCTTACTACAGTTATAGATAATATGATATTGCAGAAATTGCTGGCAGATTTGAGGATAGACTTGGATTTAAATTGATTTGGACAAGCTGAAGAAATAGGCTTGAAAAAGGGGAAAATTTAATAAAGATACACACAAAGTGCTAAATGTAGGTAGCAACAGTCACGAAAAGGCCCAAGGTGGAGAAAAAACTGGTTAGGGAGCAGTTCTTCAGAAAAGGAGACAAGCATTATAACAGATCACAGGCTGAGTGAGTCAACCCTGACATGCTGTGGCAAAGAAGTCAGACTTCATGCGAGGTGTCTGGAGATTGCTTCTGTATGGGAGCACGGTTTGCTGGGGATCTGCAGGTGTCCTCCTGCTCCATGAAGCACTAGTGCAGCTTCAGCTGCAAGGATGCACCTAGGTTTGGCTACTGCACGTTAAGGAAAGTGAGGATCTGTCAGAGGCATCCCAGAGGCAAACAACCTGAAGTGTCCTTTGAGAAGGGGCTGAAGAAATGTCAAAAGAGTTTGGTTAGGGGCTCCGAAGGAGAACTACCTACAAGCATGTAAAAGGCCGTTGCCAAGATGAGAAACATCTGACCTCCGTTTCTATCATGTCAAGAAGCAGCAACACACTTTAATCGTACCCAGAAAGGCTAAGCACTTAGGAAAAACCTTCCTAACACTACAGATAGTGAAGCACTGAGGTTCATTGGCTGGCAAAGCAGTAAAGCACATGTTGGTATAAATCTTATGAACCAAGTGGACCAACGTGTCTCAAGGATGGCATGGACATGTTGAGTTGGCCTTCCAAGTCCCTTCCAGCCTTTATTTTTGATTAGTTTGGATGTGCATCATGTCCATGGGGACTTACTTGACGTAGAGTCTTTGCAGGACAGTTTCTTCGACTTTCCTGGGAAAGCAGCTCCAACAAATAGGCAGCAGGATTATTCCCAATATGTCTGACAGGGACAAAACGCATCCCTGAGGGACAGGAGTCTTACTGTTCAGATGGGCTCCTGCTTTGGTTCATGCTTCAGGCTTAGTCTACCACTAGAATCAAAGGACAGCTTTTTTAAGGGCTTTTGTGGTATCACGAATGAGCAAAAAACCCCTTTGCTTTCCTTCTATTTTTTGAACACTGTAATTCATCCATCCTGGTACCACAGTCCACAGGCTCAAATCTCATCACACATATCAGTGCCATCTTCAGATGAAAATTTTTATCATTTAATGACTCAAACCAGTGTGATAGCAATTCTGCTTGTTTACATCAGTGCATGCCAGGGAAGGGGGAAGGGAGGGGCATAATTTGTAGTGTCTCCATTATTATTTATACAAATCTCAGGCTTCATGACTGGGAAGTATTAGAATTTATACAGGTAAATGGTATGAGCCGTCATTAAAAGATAAAAACGTAGGTCCATAGTCCTTGGCACTGCACATTGAGTGCCGATAGTACATCAAGTCTGACCCAGGAAGGGAAAGGTGGGGTCTGCCTTCTCAAGAGGGCTTACAATTTTAACAGAATCTTGCCATCTAAAAAGGATCTTTCCAGCTAGATAGGCCATTTTTCATTCCTGTGCACACACAGATCAAGGGAAAACCATGAGTCTGTAGCTCATAAAGCAGTTTTTAAAAATTTCTTAATCTCCTTTGCTTTGGGAAGTGCTAAGATCTGGTCCCCTTTACTTTCCCTCCTTTTATTTATTTATGAACCCTAAGTCTGAGTTCTTTAGAAAGGGGGGAAATGGCTCTGAAGTTAATTTTAGATGTAGAAGCAAACCCTGACCACAAAAATGCTTTCAAAGGGTCACAGCACTGTCTGGAGATTGAGTTGTCCTGACATTTCCTAATATTGGGGATAAGGCAAATGCCTTTCACCTTGATGTGAGATATTAAATTTACTCAGGTTTTATGGGTTATATTGTATCCTACAAAATTAAACTTTGGGAGGACTTTTTCCTTTGTTATTCTCAGTGTTTCTACACCCAAATCCTCCCAAGTGCTTCTGAATTAATATTCACCATGAGTACAGCTTTGCAGTTGTGGGGTTACAGCACTGACATCACAGAGGTAGTTTTATCACTATAACCTGTAACATTTTCCCAAGCAGTTACCTGACCACCAGACCCATTGCACTGGGCTGTGTTTTGATACTAACATCTCCCTTCTGCTGTGCTCTTCTCACAGCAGTGACCATCAGGAACATTTTGGTTGTGCCAGACCAACAACAGCATCTCTGCTCTGGCGCTGCCAGCTGGAGAGCTGGATGATGCCAGGAGCTGTTTGCTTCCCTGAGGCAAAGAGGACACTTCAAATAGAAATAAGCCAAAACCAAAACTGGGGCCGAGAAGGACATGTGAGCAGTTGCAGCGATCAGAGCAGGAGTGCCCTGGCCCTGGAGGAAGGGCAGGTGAGAGAAGGAAATGAACCCTTCTACCTGGCCAATGCCACATAAAACCATGGAGGATTTACCCTTCAAAATTGAAGAAGATAACATCCAGAGGCATAGCAATAGTAAGTTTTTTGGTACAGAAAGATAAAAATATGTTATATGGATATTTTATATGTGCATACTCTTATTGTACCATGATTAAAATAGGCCAGTCTATGGCCAGCATATGCCAGTGTGCTGTGGCAATGTTTCAAATAGATAACTCTCTGCTTCCAATGGCCATGAAACTCCAAACTGTCAAAGTAGGGAATCTTTTTTTCCATTATATTGTTGTTTCTTTATCCCTATCTCGGGTAGTATGTAAATATGGATATATAGGTGTATATATGATGTTACACTCTAGAAGAGTTATTGGCAAAAGTATTGATGCCTTTTCATTCCAGGGTACAAATGCCCCTGCAGAACCAGACACCCAAAATCTCTAGTTGCTTCTATAAGGCTTGATCACTATTACTTAGCAAAAATCATCCAAGTTTTGACTTTAAAACATTCACACTGTCTTCTTGATGTATTCTTCACTATTTCGATTTCCATCTTTTTGGGACATCCCTAACAGGCTCAGCTAAGATGCTACCAAACATTAAACTGAGTCATATTTCTTATCACAGTTTAGAAAGAAAAATGTTCAAACTTACATGACAGACCTTAAAGCCTAACTGAAGAACAGCCTCAAATATTGGTCTTTTGGTAAAGTACAAGTTTGAACTTCAGTTGAAAGTACAAAATTAAACACAATTACAACAAAAATGCAATTCTTAAACCCCCATAATCTTCTGGCATTTCTCTGAGTTCAGTGAATATATAGAAAGTGCTAGCACCTAGAGCAGCAGCTTGCCAGAAGTGAAGCCTCTCCAGTCCTACCTGTGCCCAGAGTCCTCTGCCTGCCATCCCTTGGGAGTGCCAGCCCAGAGGTATTTCCCTAAAACTCTCCCTTCTGCCTTGAAGTCACCTGCTCCAACTAACCTGACAGAGCAAAAAGAAGGCAGGTTTCTGGCCTGCCTTTCTCTTATAAAGAAGAAAAACCTCTCAAAGCTCTCTTAAATGTTCATAAGCTCCCAAAAATCCTGTTTGTGTTTTCCCACTGAACAAACAGCTTTTAAAAAGCAAGGCTAACCACACACCTTGTGCCCCCACAGCTCCCCACTTGCTCCCAGCCAGCAGCTCCGCTCCAGTTGGGTACACCTGTGCTTACCCACAGCCACACCATGGCCTCTTCTCCAAGGGTATGGTCCAGAATATTTTCCCCTAAATGTGTAATTTATAGAAGGCTTTTAGATTCCCTGGTCAGGCTCCCACAACAGCAAAAGGATATTTGGCTGTATAGGAAGGATAAGGTAGAAAGACATCCAAGTTGCCTCAGACCACTGAAGACAGGGAAGCTCTTGGCATGTTTCCAACACAGAGTCCCCCACATGGACGGACTTTCCTCCTGGGGCTGCCCAAGTGCTCTATCAATCAATGATGCAAACAAAAAAAGCATCACCCTTTCAATGCAACCAGTGGGCAAAACTGGCAGGATCATGGCAATGTGGGAGGACTGAGACCTACTTCAGGGTGAGAAATGCCATGTGGTGTACCGGTGTCCACGCAGAGGAGGGCTGTGGTTTCTGAAGCTTCAGATGGGCACCCAAAGCAGGCGTGACTTATGCTAGGAAAGACTTTGATGTCTTGTGATTTGGTTGCCTCCAGCATGGAAACCCTTGTTATGATGGCTCAGTATTTTCATTTGAAGGCATATTAAACCACTTTATTTTAAAGATCTATCAGATAAATGGTAGAGCAAACCTTTGAGCATGCTGGTAAAGCATGCTTAGGTTACCTTATCTCTGGGAATAGGCCAAAGTGGTTTCTGTCTGTGTTCATGTGCCTGTGTAATTAGCCCATAAATTGAGATGCAAATAAAAATAACTAGGCAATGAATGTAAATAATCAGGGCCACAATACATATCACTCTCAAAATGTGATTCCTGTGCACTGAGGAGACATAACAGCAGACAGCAGAAAGTTAGAGAAACCTCAACTTTCATTTCAATCACTGGGAAGAACTGTGAGGGAAATATACTCCCTCACTTTGGTAGCTGTCTAAAAAGGGAAGGGAAGCAGAAAAGCAGAACTAATTTCCATGCACAAGTAAGTGCCTAGGACAGTGAAATCAATGGCTAGACGTTCAGAAGAGGGGCCACAGTTTGCAGAGCTTTCTGGTTTGGAATCTTCTTTTCTGGTTTGGAATCATGGAGGACCTGGCAGGGCAAGTGACTGCTCCAACTTTGCACCTCCTGTCCCAGGTTCATCAGCCAAGAGCTCGGGAAAAGCCAAGCTCAAGTCACCAGCTTCTAGAGAAGATTTTTATATCCCACCTTTCTGGACTGCATGGGTGAGAGTCTGGGGCCACACTCAAGCATTTGACCTCCACTCCTGAGCACTTCGGGGACAACTTCACCCCCTGGGCCAGGCGTCAGGGCTTACACCTCAGGTAGTGCCTGCAACACGTGGACATTCCTTCCTGAAGCCAGCCAGCCCTGTGCATACAGCACAGCCTCCAGGAGCCTCCACCCAACATTATTTTCCTTCCCTGCGATGTGGCGTGGTTGTGGCCACAGATGCCTCTGCAGCGGTGGGGGAGCGCTTGTGTAAACAGGTCTTCAGCCTTCCTGCTCTCATATCACCTAGCATGAACCAGGACACGCTGCCACAGGGCAGACTCCTGCTGCCAGCAGTAGCCCCTGTTGCTGTCACTGGAGCCACACAGGCATTAGTAATGATGGACAAAATTCGAGGGGGAAGCCTGGAGGGCAGCTGCCCAAGATACTTTCTACAGATGCTTTCCCAGAATGAGGTCTGTAGGCAGCCACTGCTGGCTTACCCTGGCAACGTCACATGCTGCCAGGAGATGCAAGGGAACAGAAACACATGGAACTATGATACTGTCAGGGAGACCTATGGCCATAATATTCATTAGCATGATTTCTGAAGATTACAACATCCACTGCAAGTAAAAAAATAAAACAGAAATATCTGGAAACTGTAAATCTTTCTGAGGGCAATTGGTGTAAACCCTTGTTAAGTTTTATTGCAAAGGACAAACATCACAGAACTTTCAAACATCTTTTTTTACTGTTCCTAGCTTTATCTCTTCTCCAAAGAGCAGGCTGGAGCCCACCAGGGCAAGGATACCCATAGATTCCCTAGCTGCCTCCCACTCGGCTATTTTCATCCCCTTTGTCTTCTTTTGCACCAGGAGGTGCCACTTCTTTTTGGATCTCAACAGGAAAGGTACAAACACTTTCAGGACAGATGACTATTTATTAATATGGTCACAGGTAAGGTGACAGGGAGTTATAAAACCTGATGCCCTATTTGATGACGGGGAGCCCATGATGGTGAGATGGGCTCTGGTAAGAGTGCACAGCTTCGTGTTTCTGTGCGCGTTAGCAGTGCCCACATCATGGTACAGGTTCACTTGTCTCTCACTTGAAGGGAAGAGTCTCTCACCAGCTGGGTGAATCCCTGACCAAGCTGTTTTTCCACATATCCCGTGTTTCCAGCAGACTGTTTCCTAGCATCAGGAATGCCACAGAGGTTATGACAAGGCAGCCCTCTCCTGCTGGCTGGAGAAAGTCCCAAGAGCAGAGAGGGACCTGATATAGCCTTTCTGAGTCAAACCTCTCCATTATCTCCTTCTGTGACGTGAGCCACAGCCCCATGTCACACTGGGTAGCAGGGGACACAGTGACCCTGGCAGGTCCTATGAGGAGATAGAGCTGTGCATTGCCCATGGACTGTTTAAGGGATGCTTCGGCCCTAGAGAGTGTGATGGGAACAGTGCTGAAGTCCTTCTGCATCATTTAGTCTGTAACAGCCTGGTTACATATCATTTTTCTGTAGGAGAAGAATAAATTGATGGGAACACTCAAAACCAAGCCAGAACCTCGAAACATGATCAGCTCTGGGCTTTGAAATACAATCAGTTTAATAAATGATTCTCAACTGCAATAACATTGGGTCAGTCCAGTGGTTCTTGAGGTTTACACTCAGCTGTAGTTTTGCTTGGAAACATCACTGACAGCAAAACGGACATCTCCAGCTAATTTCTGAAAGGGAGAAGATTACTTGGTTTTCCCTCTAATGAAAAGATCTGAGGTCCAGCACTGAAGAGGGAGGCATGTTGGAAAAAATAGATTAGTTGTGCCAAGTGTCGCCCTCCTTTTGCCCCTGCCCTCTCCAACATTCACAGTCCCTCATGCGAACAGCATACCGCAGCACCTTTGCACTCAGTCACCTGCTTCAGGAAGGAGTTGTATTTTGAAGCAGTCACTGCACTTGAGGCAAAGGTTTTCAGCTGAAAGCACAAAGGAGTGGAAGGGATGCAGCAAGGACACTCTATTCCTGCATGCTAACATATGTGTGTGCATGTAAGAGGAAGTAAGTGATGTAGAGACAATGCCACCGGAGCACGGGAAATGTTTTGCAGCATCTGCAGCTGTTTGGTACTAACTGGAGGTGCAGGCAGAGTTTATCTCCATTTGCACAAGTTTTTTTCACCTCTGAAATTACTGCTCCTTCTTTCGTGCACAGTGACAGGACCTATGTATGTACTCTTGTTCAGAAGGGTGCCTGGTGACATGCTAGAGCCACCTGTAGCATTGCACGTAGGCAAGCCCCAGCCTACAGTCTGTGCTGCAGTACTATTCCATATTACCTGTCACCACACCTCCTTCCAACCACTCAGCTAGGCTAGGTATACCTTCATTTATGAAGCACGATGTGGGATGTGGATTTGTACACCGAGACAAACACGTTGAAGGTCTCCATGTGTACTTATTGCTTACCATCCACTTACCGCTAATTCAGGTGAGCAGGGAATCAAGTAATTTGATTCCCAACATGACCAGCACTGCCAGGTTATGCTGGGGCAGTACTTCTGAGCACTTGTTTGCAGAGCCTTGCAGAGTGTTCAGGACCCCAGGCAGGGCCGCAGAGCATTAGCCAGGAACTCCTCATGTGCAGGGTGACTGGATGGGCTGCAGGTGCAACGTTGAGCCTTCTGCACATGTGCCAACAGACAAATAGCGCACCCCAGTCTATCTGGCAGTGGGGCACAGGAGCTGCTGGCCAGGGAGAATCTCTTACAAGGAGTTACCTGAATCTATCCCCATGGGCTCATGCCTCGACACACGGGTGAGTGCCAATACGAAAGCAGTTTGCCATATTTTCCCACTATTAACTGTCCTGCTACCATGCAGCATAGTAGTGCTTACTAAGGCAAGGTTTCACTGTGGCTATTTATGAACACACGTGTTTTATCTTAGGTTATTACTGGTGTTACCAGCTTCACTGAGTATAGATTGTTCAAGAAACTTTATATAGATGGTAGGATCTGAATAATTGTTATTTGATCATTTTAAATGCTAGATATGATCAAGTCTTAAAATCATGATGATGATAGAGATATGTTATTGTTCTGTGCATTATAATTTAAGTAACAAGATTTCACCTACCCGACTTCTAAATACTTTTGAAATAGAAATATTGACAGAAAGCTAACCGTTCTCAAATGCCACAAATTTACCCAAAGTATCTGTGTACAATTTACATTTAATTTCACAGTCAATTGCAAGTTGACTCCAAATCAATGATCTGATTCTTTTTCTAGCTGTGTTTGCAGAAGGCATATGAGCTAGCAGCTAAAGGAGATAAGGATGTATTAATGACATTTTACAAGTCCCCGGTGAGGATTTGTCTCAAATCCTGTGAACCACTTTGATGTTCCCCTTTCATGAAGGAGCTTGAGATGGTGCCTACAACCAAGCAGTCACATTCTGTAGCCCTTGTCCTGTTGTCCTGTGTGCCAGCTGGCATATGCAAATGAGCTGAATTGACTTTGTTTTTGCAACTAATCAAATAATTCCAAAAGCACAACCTCACTTTAAAGCATTCAGGAGTCTAGATTTAGCTGCAACTATAGGACATCTCATTTGGGTTAAAATTACTGACAGATGCAGGCAAGGACACGGCTGGGTTTCTGGAGTCTGACACTGCCATTTGAAAATGCACTGCAGTTGTGTCTCGGTGAGGTGATTTCTCAGCTCTACTGAATCAGAGTTTTACCACTAGTTTTAGTGGTGCAAGATCATCACCTCTAGAACCAGTTGAAATCTGTGTAATTATCCATATCTGCAATGACATCACTGAGATCAGAATCTGGCCCTTGTATTCCTTCTTGGTGAACTAACAGATTTAGGAGAGTCTTAGATTCTTCTAACAGTTTGTGAAACTTCCATCTCCAGGCCCTTGTCTTCAGCACCACCCACTGCTCTGTTTAGCATCCCAGCACTCCCAGTAAGAATTTCACCTCTGAGCCTGCTGCCCCAGATCCGATCCTGCTGCCCCAGATCCTCCCCTGAAAGGGCTATTCCCATCCAGGACTGAGTCCATGCAGTGACCCAGGGTGGAGCAAGTTGTGTTGTGCTGGCTGGTCTGTGGTAACCCTCCACCCCTGCATATTAAAGGCATCTGTTCCTGTCAGCAGCTTTCGCAAAGCAGCAAATGAGAGGCAGTTTTCCAGGAGGGATGCAAGGCATGGGAGATGCAGGCTCCCAAGGACCCCAGATGCATAGAACCTAGAGTAACCACGTGTTGTTGCTTGTGCCTGTGACTGGCCTTGCTGGTTTCTCTCTTTTGAGGGCTCCTGGGGAGGTGTTTGGAGCATACAACCATAAGCATCTCACATAGTGCCCATGTTAAGAGTACCGGCTATCTTGGGCATACAGGCAATGGCCCTTCCAGCGCACCTACAGTAGGCTACTGCCACCAGCCATCCTCCAGGGACCCTTCCCTTCTCGGTGACTGTGCAGGAGAGCCTGCCTGCCTTGCTTCATCAGCTACACTGCGTGCCTCAGATTGCATTGTGCATGTACCCACGCACACATGCACATCCTTTCTCCCCTTTCAGCTCCTCCCTTTGGGTCCAAATGCTTCCATGAGTCACAATGGGAAGTGCATCTCATGATCTCAGAGCCACAGCACCAAACATGAAGCACCACATGTGAGAGCTGGGGACCGAGCCAGCTAAAGCCTAACTGGTCAGATATTGATATCTGTGGTTTTATCCATTTTCACAGTGTTTTCCAAGCAATAGCAGTTCTTTGCCGTGTGAGTTTGACAGACATTCAGATTTTGCAATGGTACATAAAAATTTACGTCTGTGATGTTGTGATGTGTCTGAGTGAACAAAATCCAAATAACTGAATTGTCCTAAGAGAGGTGGAATGGTTATTTATAGTTTAAAGGTTGCTTTTAATCTACAGATGTATCTGGGATCGATTAGAATAGAGAAGTGTAATATGATCACAGAGCAGGAGCATGAACTTGTGCTATTGGCGCTATTCGTGCACCATTAAAAAGGGCAGAGAAACTCAGTCATTAAGGAAAATTTAAATTGTCATAAATACCAACAATATTTTGGTGCTCATGCATGGATGCGTGCAGATGTATTTAAATAGGCAGTAGCAGATGCTGCATGTGCAAGGAATAGTCACACTGGGCCTCACAAATCAGTGAATTTTGTGTGAAGTTTATGTAAGAAACTAGATCCATCTTACACCACCGAAAATGCACAGTAAGTCACACTGTATTCTGGCTTCACATCTCTGTGGTCAGGATTTTCTTCAGCACTTTCTGAGACAGGAAAAGCGTTTCTTTCCTTTCGTATACATTTTACAGTAATGCTAGAAATTATTTTTAATAATACAAATACAAGCCTGTATGGGAGCAGAGCTCTTATGATGCAGTTGAGGGCAGTAAAACCTATTTTCTACCAGGATGAACAGGTTTTGCAGGCTGAACATGCCTGAAGGCAGCTACACACCCAATTTTTTACAAAACACAGCAAGACAGGTTCATGTCTCATGTAATCCCTTTGCCTCCAGAACATTTCCATCTTGGCAAATAGGTCTTAGAAGAAAGCAGCATGCTGCAGCTTTCCACTCAGCGGCCAGTTTTTCTTCTATTTCTCCCAGACCACATCAGCTTCCTGGGCTTGGGCCTTTTCTTCAGATGGGCAGGACACTCTTCAAGGTCAACTGTGAGCATTCCAAGCAAGAAAAATAGCACAAATCTTCCTTCAGTGGAGAACTGGTGCAAAAATCAGAGATGGGCAGGACATTGTGGTACAGACCTCATTAACAGGCCCTGTATGGAAGTGGGTTTGGCTGGAATATCACCAAACAGTTCTTTTCCTTGTGGCTTGGAGCTCCCACGCCTTTCCACTCGCAGAGGCGATCTCTTGTGCATGACAGGGTGGTGTGAGCCAGACCTGGAGCCTCATGTTACTTTAATGTGGTGGCCTCAGGTTTGGATTCAGTTTAGGATTTGGAGCATTTGTTAGGAGTTCACCCACATGAAAACACGGCCGAGTTTGCTGCTGCTTCCCTGTGTCGCAGCAGCCCTCGTTCGTGGCTGTGCATCCACCTCGCTTCTGCTACACCCATGCAAACCGTGTCTTGCCACAGGAAACGAGCTGATCCAGTTAAAATTCTCTCCCCTCTCCCTGTCAACACGCAGAAATGAAGACAGAAACTGCTGCCTCCGTGTTGCTCAACATGCCGGGCTTTTGAAAGGGCTTTTAGGTGAACGTGGAGCCAAAGTGTCTGTCTCCACCCACTCTCCTTTTGCCAAAGAGGCAAGAGGAAAAGAAATATATATAAATATAGTCCCCGTCATTGTTCTTTGATTTCAGTGGGTTGCTGGATGTGTGTGCGTGCATCTAGCAGAGTTTCTGCTATAAAACACCTCCCTGTTTTGGAGGGAAAGAGGTTCTTTTCTGTGTGCACAATTGACTCAGAGACTTGCTTGTCCTGCAGGAAGAGTTGCAGGATTAACTTTGAATACTTTGATACTCAGCAATGAAAAAGCACATGCCAACATGAGGATTTGGGGAGGCTCAGTGCGTCTGTCTTTCTCGCTTTTTACACACCTAGAAGCTGGGCATGATCGACGGATTGTAACTTCAGTCCTGGAAACAGTCTCTTGAGGCTTAAACCAAAGAGCAACACAAGCATCGTGAAACCTGGTCCTGCTTTACTCAAAAATCAAGCAGTCGGCCGCAGGTGTGAAATTCACGGTGCCAAGTTAGACTCTAATGATCACATTCACAGCTGTGAAAGGCTTCAGTGTGGTCAGCCAGAGCTGCCAAAGACAGACGCACACGTAAAGCAGTGTCCTTCTCCCAGGCAGCCAGAAGGTGCATCTCTCAGGTGGCAGCTCACCCTCCTGTGCCAGTGCCTGATTCAGAAATGAGGCAGAGTGACTTGGCTGGTGTACACACATTTCTTTTTGATGACAAGAAAGAGGAGGAAAAGCCGATAGCACCAGCCTAGCATTCATTCAGGAAGAGAAAGACCTAGACACCAGAGCTTGCTCAACCTGAGAAGATCCAGATTCACAGCTCCAAGCTGGTGTAAGCTCTCTGGGGCATCTAAAGCACCTCAGGGGAGTATGACCTGAGCAGTAATTAAGCTCCATAATAGGCTGCATAGTGTGCTGACTTGGATATTATCCCTGACCTCCAGTTTGTAACCCATAAGTACCTGGGCATGCTTTCTGCCCGCATTCAGAAATTACAGATCAAAGATGTGGTTCTCAGACTGCCCAGCACCAAACCAAATCTCTTCACGAGGGATGATGAAAGGTGGAATTGTAATGGGGCAAAGGATACAACGGCATGGGGTGCATTTCTTTCACTCAAGAAGTTGATAAAAACATTTGTCTGTAAATCATCACACTGGCTTTTCTGATACAAATATGTTACAATAATTACAGATAAAGTATTTCATCTTGGAACCAGAGAAAGGAACAAATCTGAAAGGCAGCTGTTGCCTATTTCTCTGCAAAATGAGTGTGATTGCTACAGAATTTCTTCTCTAAACCTTCCAGTAGGACACTCATGCCTACACACACACATGCGCGAAACACCTCTGTGAAAGCATTACCTCTGGAGAGGAGCAGGGGTATATACGGTTCTCTCTGTGAGAGTCACAGAAGAAAAATACTACATACCAATCACAGAATTTTTAGTAATTATTTACCCTTTTTTTTCAGTAATTCCCTGAACCTGACTTTGAAAGTTAAGATGTATCTAACACTCCGTTGTTATGAAGTGCCTTTCTGTTCTTCAAGAAAATAATGTTCCTCCAGCTGCCAAATTTGTGGAAAATACAGAACTGATCTTATTTCAAAATTAGTTTCCCTTCAAAGAAAGTGATCGCTGTAATGCCAAAAAGGAGCAAATCCTGAATTTTTTTTTGTAAGTTACTTACATTAGACCTAGTTAAGAGGTTAATAGCAGAATCACTCACAACAAGGAGTGCATGCTGCAGCATCTTACATTTCTTGAGTAGGCTGGGGTTTGTATCCCTCTATAAGCACCCCATAGGTGAGACATGAGAAGGACTGGCAGTTACAGGTCTAAGGCTGCACTGCTGTCCTGCCAAGGTCCAGTGACACTGCCTGATCTTTATGGGCAAAGGGAAACCAGACTGACTTTTGCTAAATTTCAGTGACATCAGCTGACTGTTTACAAGCCTGATTTTTGTCTATGAAACATTTCCAGTGAGCTAGCATTGATAGAAAACTGTTGTGTTATTTTAAACTCTGGTTTGCGTTGCATCATCCCCATGGAGTCAATGTAATGTCGATAGCTCATGGTGCAGGATGGCCCATCCTGAGTTTTAGCCTAGTGATATTTAGAAGTTTGTCCTGCTGAGGGCTGTCTTCCTCCTGAGCAAGGCTGTGCATTCACCTTCAAAATACAGATGTTATTGGAAAAGAAAAGGAATGGCATCTGATTTAAGAAATTATGGACTAATTAGAGTGGGCAATATTTTTTCATCAGGACTCTTCTGGATGAAAAATGCAGATTTGTCAACACTGAAACTTTCCAGGAATGCCCCATTTCACCAACTTATTTTCAGACACAAAACTGAGGATGAATTCCCTGAAAATTAAAATCTGTTGTTGTAACATTTTCAAAATTAAGGATTCCGTGTTTCTTTACAAAACAACTTTTTGTTTTGAGATGCCTTTCAACTTTCTTTGAAATAAGATTGAAAACATTTTTTAAAATCTCAATTTCAAAATAAAACAGTTCATTTGGGGATCAAACAGAACATTTCATTTAAGTGGTCAGAAAGGCTATTTATTCTTTGGAGCTGCTGATGAATCAGAAAAATTCTTTCTTTCCATGACTCTGATATATGCTGTGTTGAAGCTGCTTTGATATTTGATATTTATTACCTTAATCTTATTTGTGCCTTAACATTACTGACTATAATGGCTCCATCCTTGCCTGATGTTAGAAGTTTAAATGCTGTGGGCCTGAACAGTGCTGAGACGGAAGCCTGCTTAGGGGTCACACATACTGTTGACATAAACCAAGCGGTTATGATGGGACTGCTGACCTGGTAGACAAAAAAAAAGAATCATCTTGGTCACTGACAGTCACAAAACATGGGCATAAATAGAGGATATAGGAACAGTGAATCATGATTAGAGGAGAATCTGAATGTAGGAGAAAAATCAGTTCTAAAGATAGTATGGCGTTCAGATTAACTTTGACTATTTAAAGTTGTATCTGAGAGTTGATGAACAAGGTGTCATGTTTTCAATGGCTAATAAAAGTAGTCTTGAGCCAGAACTGATCTGAATTTAGGTATTTGCTTTTAGCAAATAACATATGTTAGTGCTTTGAATACGCTGACTTGTGACTACAGGAAAGCTGCCCGTCGTCTGCATTTTATGAGTACCTCTCTTTTTTTAATGTAAACACTAGGGAATGTTGGTCTTTGTGTGGCTGGTTTTCAATGCATTAAGAAAAATACTTCTTTTTTTTTAAAGAAAAGGAAAGTTTTGCCACCAGAAACCCAAAATTATCACATTAGGACCACCCTGGCTGGCTTCTCTGTGGAGTTCTAACTTCAAGGAAGTAGTATGGATACAGAAAGTTATGTTTAAACTGAGAAGACTGGATAGGTTTGTACTGGAGATTTTGTTTCTCTATTTAGCTTTAATATAGCAGTCATTATCAAAGTAACTGAGTATCATACAGATTTTACTCTTATTGTTTAGGGAAGTATTCTCTCCCATTTGCAGAGAGAAAAATGAGTTTGACTCGAGGAGAGAGCAACTTACCAAAGTCCAAACATTAGCAAGGGAACCAAGGTCTTTGGATATCCAGTGTGCTGTGACAGCCACAAGCCTGTTCTTCCTGGCAAGAGCCATCGCAGGCGTCAGAGCTGGAAATCTGGTCTTTCCTCTGGATTTTTGTCTGTGGGCAGGGCAACCCACAAGAGTGACCAGCCATGAAATTCCTGGGCAGTGCTAGGTTTGGATCCTGAAGCTGCCCTCACTAAGCTTCATGATTTGGATTCAGGCGTTCACTTCAGGGCTATTTATATTTAGACAATGAAATCTGAGCATGTGGCAGCTAGGCCCTTGAACTGTGTCCCTTCTTCTTAGTGATCTAGTGGTCTTTTCACAGTAAATATGTTAGATACAGTGATTGCTGTTAGCGTGGGTTCAGCCAGTTCCACCTGGAAAATACCTTATGTTGAGACATTGAGGAGTGCAACACAACTTCAGCTGGACACATTTCTGGAAATTCTGGCTAGGAAGACAGCATGAGTCTGTGTTTCAAGTGGTACAAACGGTAGGGTCAGATCCTCAAGCCAGAATTTCAAGGTCAAGGTCAAGATACCTACATGTCAATTCATACAGGCAGCTGAACAAACAGTATCAGAGCAAACATCCACAAGGGACACAGAGGATACAAAAGAAAGAGAATTTTCTTCAGTTTACTGTATTTGTGTTTGGTTTCACTACTCGGATGGCCATAGCAACCTTCTCTCCATCTCCTTGTCAGGAGGTAAGTTTATGCTCTGAAGTTCTGCAAAATGCTTTTGTGTCCCACAGGGGGCTCGGAAGAGGCCTAGCTCCTTCTGGAGAAAGGGCCATATTTCGGATGCATCTTCATCCCAAATCTCTACACTGCTCCATCCAAGCACAGCAACATCCCACGTTGCTCTGACCATGCATGAGTTTTTAGCACTGCTACAGCATGCTCAGGTGTGTGCTTCAAAATGACCAGACACATCAGGGAAGAAAAGCTGGTAGGTCGCCCAGGTCACCCTCTGCAAACGCAGGAGTTTTCCCTGATACGTTGCCCCCATAGCACAGACAGCTCTGATCAGGCACTCTGGGCAAATGAAGGGGGTCAGATGAAAGACCCCTGATTTGGAAACCTTGTTGAATTCCTCCCCGTTGCTGTGAACACTGACTGTTTCAAGTTATCTGGTAAATACTTTTGTCATCGTGACTAATGACCTGCCAGAAGAAAAGGAAAAAGACATGTAAAACAGAGCTGCATGCAGGGGTAGGTGGCCATGCCCTGCCCCTCCAATTCCCTTGCAGGCAGACTGCAGTGGCTCTCCTTTGTGAAGAAGCTCTTTGAAACCTCACATTCAAAATCTGCTGTTTTCCTTACAGTATTGTTTACACAGTGGTCATCTGGAAATGGTCTGAAGCTTTACTTGTGCCCAAAAAAATAACCCAGGCTTTATTTTAAAATGCGTCTTTTGATCAAGAAGGCACCCAGTACCATTAGCAGAAAAGCAACTTACTTCTATGGTAGCTGTTTGAAAACAAAGTTCTGCTCTGAGTTTTTCCTGAACAAAACCAGACCATACAAATAGGAGTCCACACACCTGGCACAGCTTTCCCATGTAGAGCCATCAAAGTCCTTACAGAGGATACAGCTACTAGTCCCTTTTACAGCACTAAACATTGAGACACAAGGGGACTCATTCAAGCTGAAAATGAACCCCAGTTCTTCTGCAAGCCGGGTCACTGAGCAATCTACTGTCCTTCTCTGCTTCACCTGAGGAAATAGTCATTTTCCTTCTGTCACATCTAAGACTTAAGCTCTACTTACTCTGATCTCTGGACATGAAGACTTATTCATGTCCATGCGGAGTCACTGCTTTGCTTATCTTCTGCAGAGCTTCTGTGGCCCATGGTCCTTTTGGAACAGTCCATTTGTACTGTGGCTTTGTTACTCACTTTTTTTGTTTGTTTGTTTGTTTGTTGGGGTTTTTTATCTGTGTCTCTTTTTACTCTAGGATTTTGCAGCAATAACTGAGCTCCTTTGGTTTGTCTCTGAGGAGGGGAAACTCAATGACTGATAATTACCTTGCATGCCATTTAATGAAATTGAAGGAGCACAGTAACATCCATAATCTAACTCTTCTAGCTTGTTAAGCTCTAGTTCTGTGTATTTCCGTGTTAATATTCAGACATAAATGGAAAAAGGTTAAAAGGATTCAGTGAGTTTGTAACAAATGTGCCCTTTGTGTATATGAATTCTGAGTCATCTCTACTGGACACGGTGTATTGGTTAATCTTGCTATGAATACCAAAATTACCTCCTTGTTAGCAGAACCCATTGCTGTTATTACTGTAGCCCAGTGGAAAGGGCATTGACTTAGGTGCCAAGAGGCTTAGTTTCTCATCACATCATTTCTACTGTCCTGCCATTTGTCCTAGGACAAGTTCCTGCATCTATATATCCTTCTGTTCCCCATCTGGTTGCTGTCTTGTGTATCTAGAGGTGAAGCTCTTTGGGACAGAGAACTCCTGTCAGGTGCCAGGTACAAGGCAGCCTGATCTCAGCTGATTTCGTAATGAAGTAGCAACAAATGCCAAGCAGTTAAATGTTAAATGAAAAGAAGCTCCATCTAAAATTAATGAACATACCCAAAACTGAGCATACTCTGTATGAAGTTTAAACCAGCTTTATCAACTACAGTTTCAGCAGTCTTAGTTTATCTGGTGAGGGAGATGATGGCATATTCTGTGACAGTTTCTTCTACACTTTAAATATGGGGGTCTTTAATAGGTAAGCACTGAACAAAAGCCAAGACAGCTGATGCCATGCTTTTTCAGTTTTACCTTCCTCCCAGTTGTCCTGCTTTCATCCTGTCATTTTCCATTCACAGCAGATTTTTGCACTGAAAATGAAGAATTTGAAGGGAGAAGTTATCATGGGGGAAGACTGAGAGGTGATCAGAGGTTACCTGGAATGAAGGTATAGGAGTTCTGCAGCTGTACTGAGGGAGTAAGAGATCAACAAGAAAAAAAAAAAAGTGAGGAGCAGAGAAGAGAGGCAGCACTTTATTTATTAAGTGCCGTCAATGTTTAAGGCATAAGGCAGAAATTTCTGAACGAAGCAATTCATAGTTTAAGTGTTAAATTGTACCTTTAAGTGGAAAAAGCCCACACTGAGGCCAAGAAACCACTTACTGAGATTTCTCGGAATGTTTTCCAGCGATGCTGGGGTCTGCTTTCCTCCCACTGCTCTGGTGGAAAAGGAGGGTGTCTCCATAAATCACATCCCCCTTAGAGGCTGGTGTCACCCACACAGATATCCTCTGCTGCCTCCACGACTGCTGCTTCACCACCAGAGCTGTGTCTCTGCAACACTCCACTTTCAGGAAAGAGTTAACAGCAAAAGAAATGTGGTGGGGCAAGACACTGCCAGCCTAGCAAAGGAGTGAAACCATAAAGCCATACCTTGCTCACGAAAAGGACCAAGGTGGTGGGTAGCACATAATGCAAGCATAAAGACTATTAAGGAATCATCATCTGTAGCTAAACCCCTCAGCTGGGTCTGTCATGTGGGTGTACACTTTTTCATCACCAGATACCCACTGTTTTCTGCACATTGCTCGAACATTGTTACTTCTGGTTGTTTGGGGTTTTTTCATGTTGATGTGCCTGTAGTTGATGGAGTTTGGTCACTGCTGGCCACACCTCAAATATCTATGGCAAATTACAACATGCACCTGTCTTGGCTAATGCAGGGAAATGGCCTTTAGATCATTTGAACCCTTCATGACCCCATCCTAGCATGCCTGGATACTTAAGGGTTTCTCTGAAATGCAACAACTTATACTTTGGGACAAAAGTGTCAGACAGACCTTGTACTGCTGCCCTAAGGCCTGATCGACCTCACGCAGGTATGGCTTTACCACGGAGGACTGGCACACCACAGGCATCAAGCTGCTCTGTACCAATACCTTGACGTCTACAAAAAGAGAAACAACAACAAAGATGGAAAGAGTTATGGGTAACCCTCTCCTTAAGGATGTAAGGTGGAAACATGACATGTAAAACCCTCTGAAGGACTCCCGATGTCATTCCTGAGTGTGCAGCCCGTTTGAGGCACAACAGCCCTAGCCTCTCCCTCCCTCTCTCACTCCTCAGCACCTTCACATGCTTTTTGATATTTTGCCTGTGTTGGTAATGAAAATCTTACTTTTTTCATCATCTAAAAGCATGATCATGCGTTGGAAACAGAGGGAGAAAAGAAAACCATGACCCCGTAAGCTGAGAAAGCTGCAGAAAGGTAGAGCCCTTCAGACAGAGCTCTTGGAAGCCTGTTCTCCTACCACAGAAAGCAGATAAAAATCTAGCTGAGGACTCATATTTGGCCTAATATGACCCCTGCACAGTGCAAGATTCAGAAATATGTGGCCTTGCAAGCACAGAAAGGTATTAAGCCATCCACCCTAGGAAGGGCCATTAAGCTGAAAAGGCTGCTGATTGGAGGTGTTTGTTTTCTCTGCCCATATTTTTCATGCCAGGAAATGTAAGACTTTTTGTTGCCTTTTCAGAAAATACCAAAGTTAGAATGTCTACCATGCCAGAGTATGAAACAAAAAGAAAATAAGAATTCACTTCTGGTTTACAGCTGTTGTCCCAATAGTTGTATATGCACCAATAAAGCGTTACAATGGTCCAGAGAGACTTACTTGCCAAGCCACAAGCACATCACGCTCCAGAAATAAACAAGGGCCAAGAGAAGAAAAGTCAGTCCTGTTGGAACTATGTTTAAAAAGCCTCCTTAGCTTCGTTTGAAACTGAGCACTCTATTGCCAATCTTGCGATACTGTAAAACACTAGTCTTCCACCTCCAAACCATGAAATTAAATATATATGCACTAGGTATTTTTATTTGCCTTCTACAAGCCCCAAAGGTTCAAATGTACAATCTTCTCCCTGCCATCACCAGAGCCTAGCACATTTCTTTTTAAACAAAAGCTGAGATGATCATGTAATTAAGTGGCTCTAGGCACGGAGCCTTAAAAAAATACCCTTTAGAGGATCCCTTTTAAACGATGAAAGATGGTAATGCTGTAGTGAGAGCCGACAGAGAAAAGTGGGGCAAGGAGATTGCTGCCAAGGTGAGAGTGGCTGAGCAGGGCTGGTGACAGTCTCAGCTAGCCCACGGCAAGTGAGGTCAGTCCTAGGAGCCCAGTGAAGAGAGCAGCAAATACACAAACCTCCAGCCCTGGTGCTGGCTGCAGCTCTACTGCTCTTGATCTGCAATTCCTCCGGGAAATCCCACTGAGATTTTTGGCTGGGGCTTTGGAATAACTGGAGAGGAAACTTCATCAAGCCCTCCGCCTGTTTGGAGAGCACTTTATAAGTTTATGCTGTGCTGACTGAACACTTCTGCAGTGCAAACACCAACCGTTAGACTTCTAGCTTATACTCAGGGCAGTCAAGGTTTGCAGAAGGGCTGCCAGTACCAGGCAGCCCGGTGAGCTGGGCTGCACGGCGGCTCTTCTTGGCGTGAGCTTTTGCCGATCTTATTCTTTCATTCTGCAGCTGCAAGTTGCGGTAGTTCCCCGATGGGTAGATGGAATCTGTTGTTTTCTCTCAAGAGAGTTACTAATCTTTTCAGCTACATAAATACGCTTCTATTATTGTCTGAGTAAATTGCCTTAGAAAACTGTTTCTTCAGGAAAAAAAGCTGAAATTTCTTAAGAGGAAAATGTCAGTATATTTTTCATAATTATTCCAGTGCTTTTTTCTACCATTGTTTATGGTAAAATCTCAATAGTTAGGAACTAGTACGTAAACTGACATTATCATACCTGCTTAAGAATCTGAGCTTACCCAATCCCAAATAAAAAGTGAGACTTGTGCATCTCGATCTCCCTTGCTCCTCTGCAAATCTCACCTAGATTTCTTCCCAAATTATCACCCGACTACATTCGTTACCACATTTCTCCTGGATGGCAGAGAGCACTGAAAAGAAAAAGATTATACAACCCCGCTGTTGGCATCACACTTCAGTGCTCACATCCAGCCCTTCCCAAAAAGATTCCAGTTCAGCAAGATATTTATCCAAACGCTTAATTCTGCATGCAGCAGTCTGCACCCACTCTGCCCCCTCCAGCATTAAGCTGAGGGGTTTGCTCTGGCAGTGCTTAACAGACCCGGATGCCAAGTGGTCTGAACCCCCCAAAAATGAGCACAGAAGCCAGAAGAGGGTTCTGCTCCATTTTCTACGCAGCATTAGGTGTTTGTAATGATACCACTGCAATTAATAATTTTCAATTTCAATACTTAAAATTACACAGCCTTTTGAATAATTTCTTTTGTAAAAAGAAAAGAAACTGCGCAACAGGCACTATCCAGATGTAATTTCCAAACAAACCTGCACTGTGATTTCACCAGGAGGTCTGTAAGCAGAACTTACAAGTCCAGAGCAGATTTGTTGAGACACCTATGGACGTCTGTCAAATCTGCCTTTATATTACAATAAAAGATTCAGTGAGAAAAGAACCCATGCCTAAGCAGAGTGCACTGAAGAAACTGTAGGCAAATCTGTACCTTGTTCATATTATTCTTTTTAATGTCTGGACTTACACCTGAGGGGCATTTAATGAATACAGTGAACAGATGCTGTTTGGCTCTGTTCTCGACAGGTATGTTTATTTGTTATCGGCAGGCTAATAACATCCCAACAGCAATTTGCATGGAAAATTCCTACCTCTAGCTGCAGTTATTAAAACCATAATAGTGGAAGAGACTGTAATAATTTTTGAGTCTAGTCCTGAAATTACCTGCCCAAACAGTGATTTTACATACCAGATCTCATTTACATCCGCAGGGCCAGGAACTTGCACGCAATTCCTAAGAAGCTCATATATTTATTGAATTGCAGCTGGATGTGAACATTTTGATTGGTCTGTGGGCCTGTTCATGCTGTGGCCCTGAAGATCTTGTCACAAGTCTTGGGATAGTTTGCCCTATCAAAATCCCAGCTCCTGGCAGAAACAGTCTGGCCAAATATCAGATTTTTTTTGTTTATATTTTGAAGACTCAGATCTTCTTGGTTATAGAGCAAAGCTCAGCAGTACAATCTTCTAGAGGCTTAAAAATCAGAAATCGAATAAAATAAAGTCCCTGTTTCCTAGATCTACAAATCTGCTGATTTTGAAGCCAAGCTTATTATTCCACAGATCTCAGCACTGTTTTTTAAATAACTGGGACTATGATACTGATTGAGGGGTTCCCGACACCATCAGCGGCACATCTCTCCTGGCTTCCAGTGGTAGCAGGTCTGGCCTGATGTCAGTGACTTATTCATTGCAGAGTTCATCAAAAATACGTTTCAGCTGCCAGCATTAGCAAGAGGCAAGGGGACGAGAAGCAGGTGTTACGTTTTAACAGAGAGGACTGTGCCTATTTACTTTATAACCTAATGGTTTTGCTTTATAGTTTTAAATGTCGTATAAAGCTGTCGCAAAGCCATTTAGTAAGTAAGGGAGGGAGCAGCAGCGCTGCGGCAGGCGGCAGCTGCTATCACAATGGCAGCTTCTGACTAGAGGCTACTGTGCAGAGCCCTGCCTTCCTGCAGCCACGGGGGCCACTCACCTTCTGGTCTGCCGTGTAAGGAAACCACTGTTGCCCTGCTGAACTAATAAAAGAAAAATGTTAAAAAATAAAGGCCGTGTTTACATTCCCCAGTCAGCATTTTGTTGCGGTAAAGGCATCTGGGGGGGCCAGGGGTGTTCGAGCCTTGGCAGTCCTGTGCACACTTGCATGCACACCCCAGGCTTCTCCCCAGGCTTTGCTGGGCACCCCGAGTGCAGCGGGGGGAGCCTGACACCTTTTCATTGCAAATGCTGCATCCCAGCGCTCGGCAGCCTCCGGCAGCTGCTGACCCACCAAGCACATGGGAGCTTTTGCCCCGTTAGAAATTCGGGGTTTGCAAGAGGGGGAGAGTTTCCCAGCTGGTGCAAGCCTCAGGCATTATGCAGAGGTGTTGCAGGGGAGCATGCTCCTCTCCTTCTGTATGGTCTCAGCACATTCTGGGTGTTCTCTCCTGCTCCCGAAAGGAAAACTTCTGCCTTGATCACAAGGATTTCTTCCTCCTGGGCCAATTATTGCACCTTTTTAGTAAGTGTTTAAAACAGCAAAGTGACACCAAGGTGCATGGTGCCCGCAAGAGGAGGGGACCCTGGTCCCCTCCACGGGAAGGCACAGGGGCAGGACCAGCAAAAGCAGTGCAAGATTGAGCCCTCCTGACTTTGTTCCAAAACAAATACTTGCAAAGAAACCTGGAATTATATATAAGTAAAGTTGCCTTTTGATATTACCACGTAATTTCCACTTCTGGCAAAGAGATTTTTGCCCAGGCTAATTTGGAGACATTTCCCTTCACCAC
This sequence comes from Falco punctatus, assembly GCF_963210335.1. Lineage (NCBI taxonomy): Eukaryota > Metazoa > Chordata > Aves > Falconiformes > Falconidae > Falco > Falco punctatus. The sequence goes on from NC_137583.1 coordinate 78,227,073, forward strand.
ATCGGCACCGCCGTGTCATTTTTGATAGAAGTTTCATTCATCGGGAGAGTCAGGGCAACCCGCTCGCCTCTCACTCCTGCAAACAGGGCTGTTTGTTGAGTCTCTTGAAAGACTGTACGAACAGATAAACATGCTACACATGAAGTACATTAGGTGGAGGTGAAATACAGATGATTATATTTAAGGGCTTACAATAGTCGTTAAGAGCTTCTAACCACAGGCCCTGGCAGGGCTGGTCCTCAGCTCGCAGTGCATGTCTTGGCTACATCCTCAACTGACTTTCTGTTTCTCCCCCTTGAAATGGGGCCAATCTTGTCAGTCTGGTGGCAATGAAAAAAAAAATCAACTCTGTTAATAGGATTATAAGATTTGGGGAATATAATGTTGTTGCAGATCATTTATTTTGAAAGCTGATTTCATTTTAGTGAAAACAAGCTCAGCCCTGCACACTGGGGGTTTGCAGCCATTATGCCAAACACAATCATTGCTGGTTTGAAAGATGTGATTGCTTTTTAATGTGGAAATTTCACAAGGTTACAAAAGAGGAAAAAATTAAACTCCTTTCTTATAACAAAGTCACTCTGGGATATGCACTACAATGGCCTGACAATGTCCAGATACTCTGACCGCATTACACATCAGAAAGGTGGATGAGTGTGATTTACACCATTTCGCAACTGGGTTTTTTTCACACAGCTGAAAAAGCCAGAGTTTTGAGCAAAAATAAAAACAGCGCTCTGTAAAATGCATTCGGAATTGCACAAACACAGCCCAGGGGTCAAGGAAGTAGAGGGTGGATGAGGAAAGAGTCCAGAGGGATAAATGAGGGGATAACATGATCTCCCGCTCTGGACCCACAGTGGCAGCCCACTTGGCATATTGGAAACTGAGCTCCTTCTCAGCGCAGCAGACCATCTTTATATTTGTTAGACATCAGAATAAAAAAAGATAATCAGCATCCCTGGCCTTTTCAATAGCAACCTCCCAAAGGGCTTAAATATATTCTAGAAATAATGGCTAAGCCCCATTTTCCTGGGTGTTAGAAGATGTCCTGTCACCATCTCAGAAGAACCATTGTTGTGACAAAAGCCTCATGGCACAGCCTGGACAGGGCTGAGTAGGGAAACAGGCACTAGCAGGAACGTCCCAGTCAAGAGGAATTCATCAGGAGGGACCAAAAGGAATGAATTTTTCCAATGTGCTCTTAAGAGTGATGAAGGGGGGAACGAGGCTGCCCCTTTCTGAGGCAGGGGGCAGTACAGATTTGTGGGCTCTCTCCTCTTTTGTAGTGAAGATGCTGCTTTTGATCTACAGAGTGGGGAGAGCTCTCCCCAAAGGCATGGGTGAGGGAGGGGCTAGGTCTGGAGGGAGACACAAAGGATGGAGCTGAAGCACTGCCTCATAGCCGGGGATTGAAATGACATGTGCGCCACGGAACCTTTTGCTTTTCAAAGCAATTTACTATCATTATATTGCCCGTGCATTTCCAATACATGTCAGCTTGTTCTCTTTTAACTTGGCGGGAGGGGAAGGTGCTTTTATTGCAGGGCTCCTTGCAGAAGCTCACCAGACATTGCTATTATTACATCTGCCGGGCACAGCACAGAATGATGCATGTTCATTAAAGGAATGGGGTTAGAGTAAGGCAAATTTGTTCAGTCCCTGTTAGAGAATGCTTTAGCGGGCTTAGAGGTTTTCATGTACAGATATACTCCAAATTTTAAAAGTAGGATGGTTTCTAGCCCTGTAACCAGTTCAGCTTCTGGCTGGCATTACCGAAATCATTTAGCTTTGTTCACCTGGATCCTGTCAGTGGTGAAAATCCAGGAAACTGATAGAACAGCATTTATTAAGGTTTTCATAAAATTGTGAATGACAAGATTCCCATTAACTAGCTCTATTAGGATTCCTTTTCTGCTTTAATGTGCATGCTTCTCTGACTGTTGGGGGACAGTTATACATATATGTGTTATATATCTGCATGTGTGAGAGGAGAGGTGGGGCAAGGTCTGAAACAAAAATCCAGATTTCACATCTTCAGCCAGCTGCTCTCTCCTTCACTTGCCAAGGGATGGAACTGATAATCATTCCACGTGGCACCATGCCTGGGCTGATATACTCTGAGGCTTAACACTGATGGGCAGCACGCAGAGGTTAATTTAGTCTCTCTTTCTGCATTTCCCGCTATTAGTACAAGGAAAACTACACAGAGCAGAACAATGTAATTTTGGTTGCCTCATCTATTTTACCCTGGTGTTGGTTCAACCCCAAACTGCCTGAGAATGACTGAGCCCTTCCTCCAAACTTCTTTTTCTTCTGTTCTTGCGTGGGAGGTTGGTAGCTGGAAGGGCTTTTTTGATGGAAGAGCAGCCAAAACCAGACACCTCTGGCCATTTAGCTTTGGAGTCAGGATTCCTAACAGTACAGAGAGGCTCTACAAATTCTTTGGTTTCTGCTGCAGAATTGTGAAGATGACATCACTTGCCTCCTCCAAAGATGGGAAAGGCTACAGGAACATAGAGCAGAAATCTCAACCACTCAGACCTGTGACCAGCAAGCACCACAAAACTGGGGACTTTGCAATGCAAATACTTGAAATCATCCTGCAACACATGGTGACAGACCTTCAGAAAAAAGCACCAGCAATAGTGTGCTGCCAATTTACATCTGTCCCTTTCTCTCAGGGCCACTGACAGGGTGCTCAAAAAGGAAGGTGATGCTGCTGGGTGGTGGTGATGCCTGCAATGCCCCTCTCCATAATGACAGCCCCAGAAAGTGCTTTGGAAGGACTTGTGCAGCTGGGCCAAGAGGTAGGCTTGGGAGATGAGAGGACTAGAATTCACCCTGTGGTTCATCGTGGTCTCCTGAAGGAGTGTCGAACCGTGATTAGTCTCTTTCTTGCTTGGTCTCTTCTTTTTTTGCACAGAAGCCCGACTAATAAAATCAAAAGCGCAGCTTGAAACGAGCCCACTGCACACAGGTTTCCTCGTGGCATGACAGGCTATCGCAGCCTTAATGGTAGGCTGCTAGACTAGAAGCAGTCTTTCATTGAGTTTGTCTTACTGAGAGGAAAAACTGCTTTGTGTAATAACTTTATGGTAAATGTTGGCAAAAGATTTGCACTGCATACTGAAAGAGAGACATTTCTGACCACAGCTCATGAACCGCATTTATTTACTCTGGCATTTGGCCATTATTTGTTCATAGGCTTTCTGTCTCTGCTAAATGTGTTCCAATTTTGGGAGCTAAATCATTGCCAGTAGTTTCCAGGACATTCCGCTAGGCTAAGCAAAATTGCCCTAAGCAGTTGTCAGAAACCACTGGAGTAGTATTTTAAATACAGAGTATTTGAAGAAAATAAAAGATACCAAGCATCCTATCTGTCTGGATCCTGGATCTTTTGTGTTGTAAAAAGTTAGGGAACAGAAGGAGGGGGCTTAAAGCCATGCCTGTCTTTCCTGAGACATTTTCCATCATTTAATGAACCAATCTGATTTTAAAATAAGGATAGCAATTAAAAAATATGTGTCCAGATATAAATCATGCTCAAACTTCAGTCTGGAAATCCTAGTTATTTACTTCTTAATAAAAATGAGTAACAAAACCCAGGAGGAAAGCCATGGCTGTTAAAACTGACACTCAGTTGCTGTCAGATGACCTTACAAAAATGTGTATTTATAGCTTAGGCAGGATAATAATATGGGAATTCCTTTTCTGGACCAGCCCCCTCATCCATCTGCTCACTGTCCTGTATCTGATAGAGTTCACAATACCCTGATATATTACCTGCCCTGAACCTGGTGTAATGAAGATTGCAGAATAATCCCTAAGACAGCGAGTGACTTGAAGTACCAGTTCCTAGATTTTTCTCTAATGTTATTTTTCTTGGCATTAATTATTGTAATTGCAGATAGCTTTATTGTCCAAAAGAAAGCTCGGTGTTTCTTCGAACTTAGTCGAATTCCTGGCCTGCATGGTATCCTTTGGCAAAGCGATCCAGAGTCAGCGTGAGCCCCCAGGGAGCAGGAAACTTGCCTGCTAGTGCTGTGGAATTAGCTACATTTCATTTTCCCCAAGCGTCCACTTTTTGCTGCATATGAGAGGGTACACTGATTATTTTCTCTACTTTTATCATGTCACTTTTTCTCTCCATTTCAAAGAGAAACAAATCCCAGATTTCCAGTTTCTCTACCAATGAGTCAGAGTTATTTCTGAGCTCATTTCTAAACACTCTCTCTTTCTGCAGACAGAACAACCAGTCCCACCTATGCAGTGCCAGAAGAAGTGGTGGTAGTTATCTACGTAACAGCATTCTGCTGTCCTGTTCCTTACCTGTCCCATTAAATCCCACCCAGGGTTTTAATCCACAACTTCACATTAACAGAGCAACCTCAATGAACTGCCAGCTAGGATTCCCTTCTATATTAAGTGCTAAAATTTAGGGATCTATGAAAAAAGGAGGGTTTTTCCTTTCAATATGTGTATATAAATAATTTATCAACACTGAATTTCAGCTGTCATTTTATTACTCATTTGTCTGTTTGTAACCACATGAACCTCCTCAAAATGCCCTTTTCACACAGTGAAAAAAATAATGCTATGTCCTCTGTTTATTTTGAATCACACTGCCCACTTGTATAGTAAGCACAGTAGTAATAGTAATACAGTAATAGCAGCATAGTAAGTAATGACACTGATCCTAATAAATGGAACATCTCAATGTTAAACCTTTTACTCTGGCAAGAGCTAACCACTTAATCCCTGTGTGAATAATTGTTTATTCACTAAGTATAAAGAGTACTTTGCTTCCTATATTCTAGACAGGTTTGATTGATGGAAATATTCAACTTAACTTGCATGATGCTTTGTGTTTTTATCCTTAGCTTCATGTTTGTACTTTGTTAGAGGCTTACCGGGACTCTAGAAGGATGGCTGCCTGGGTCGCCCCTGTCGAACCCCCTGTGAGAATGGGCAAAGATTCAAAGAAATTAGGGAGGTATGATATGGCAAAATCTGCGCCAAACTTTACCTGCCTATGTATTCCTGTAACTAATTTATTTATCCTTGCCATTTGGTGAATTTAATGAACGCAGATAAGATTCCCACAGGTCCGTGGATCCCAAATTGTCCCTGTATTTTTAAATACTGATAGTCTAAGCACCATCCTAATGCTTCAAATATTATGTCTTCCATCTCCTCGAATTTTTCCTTTTCCCATCATTAATAAGGAAATACAAATGTTATCCTACCACCTGTAGATTTATACTGTATGGTAATACATTTGCTTTTAACTTAGCAGTTTGCTTCAGTGACACCTTCGTTTCACATTCTATTCCATTACTGCTACTTGAAAAGAGGAGATGGAGAATAGGTAACTTTCCAAAACCTTATGTAATCAAAACCTTCCTTAGGTCCCCCTTTAGTTCCTATGAGCCTAAGCAATGGTGTGATTCCCTTGAAGCTTTCAAGCTTGTTATATATTCAAATAAAGCATTCTTATTCTGTGTGAGACATTCAGCTCTTGGGCCTGTAAAATCTATCTTGACTTCCTAATTTTCCTCTTGCTTGTTCTCTGCTAAAAGGCAGCACCGTTATCATTCACTTGTGTGTTAGAGTATATTTTCTAACACAAAAAAAAAAGGACTACAGTGGGAAAGCAACGGCATCTGGAAAAATCAAACAATGTGAATTAATACATTCTTTGTGGTCTAGAGGAAGCAATGGAGTCAAGGAAGGCCTTTAGATGTTATGTTTTACAATACCTCTGGAGGCCAAGCCCCACTGTAGGCTGTTTTCTTCCCGCCTTTGGACAAGCTGAAATTAACTGTTAATAACACACAATTAAAAGCGCATGTCTGTGTCTGTGAGGGTGTGTGTGTCTTTGGTCTAATTCCACTCCTTCTGTGCAACTTAACTTTCAAACTTAGACAGCAGTGAAGAGGAGACAGACAGGTATACATAGCAGCCACATCAAAATCTTGGTGGGGCAGGGGGAACATTTGACACCTCCTTGTTTCAATGCCCCCTGTCTGTTTTTAATTTCACTAAATCGCTCCCGTCTGGGGATTGTATATTTTCAGTGGCCTCTCCCAGCAATGCAGAGGTAGAGCAGCAGTGTGCCAAACCCCAGCTATGCTCAAGAGTGGGGCTGCAGCTTTACAGGAGGCAAGAGGGGAGGCAGCTCTCGGGACCAGCCGTTCGCCGAGCTTAACTCGGGTCTGAAAGCGATGCCAAGAAATCTCACTTGCCCTTTTCCCTTTATAGCCATCTTATGAGGGACGAGGTGGACAACCTGAGTAACTGGCTGACAGACTTTTTACATCACTGATTTTAAAGTATTATCAAGGTCTGTGTGTCTGGAAGGTCCCTCATTAGCGAGGGGACACTGTGCTGCAGCTGCTGCTCAGGGTAGGACTCAGGTAGGAGGTTTGCTTGGGTTTAAAAGCCAAGCAAGATCTGGTCCCGAGTACCTCCAGGGAAAGGGATAATTCAAAGAGCAATTTGAGGAGGACTTCACTGAACAGCTGTAGGCACAATGGAGCCTAGGCTCCCATCCCTTTCCACTGAGGCCAGTGGAAGTTTTTTTCTCCTGGTTTTGCTAAGAGAAAAGTTCAGACCCAACACGGAAAGCTTGTGTAACCTTGGGAGGAGTCACCTCATAGCAAGGAAAGTAAGCAACAAGACATTAAATAGGGAAAAAAGAAGAGCTCCTCAGTCTGCTGCTCCAAGTCTGAACGTCTCTGTTGCAGGGCATAACCCTACATCCCTCCTCCTGCTAGCATCTCACCTCATGAGCACTGAATAATGAATAGCAATTTCAAATACTTATGCCTGAACAGAAACCTTTCTTCACATATAGAGACAAGTCAGGATGTAAAGCAAACCCGGTCTCCCTAGTAGTATTTTGCACAACTCCTGGATGCTCCTCTGCTTGGGCAGGGGCAGGGGCAGGGGCACGGGACAAGGTCAGTGTGAAGCACTGAGCCCCCAGGCACATGTGGCTGCTGGGGGGTTGCTGAGCTCTGCAGAGCCAGGGGGCTAAAATAACCCGCAAGATAAAGTCAGCCAAGATACACCATAAATTACTTTGGCCTATTGAAGCTCCTCTTGTGCAGAGTGGGATTTGGCCTCAGTATAGCAAGGAAACTGAGGTGGTAACAGGGGGCTTTGCGAAATCACGTTGTGCCACTGCACGGCCCTGAGGATGCAATGAATGCCTTAACACAATAGGCTAGTGAGAGTATGAAAAGGTAAGAGCCTATTCCACTACAGCTTCATTACATGAAAGCACACTTTTTTGAGACCTGAAGGGTTTTTTTTCCCCTCTCTTGCCCTCACTGAGTTCTCTGTGAATTAAGCATTACAGTGGCTTTGACTGTAACCATTATAATCATTTTCCAGTGCTAATGTTGTGGTTTTAATGAAAGGAAACAGCAAATGGTGTATCGACTCATATACACAAATCTGCACTTCATTTGCACAAAATAGCTTCTGGATGGCTTTCCTCCATGTTTTTGGTCAACACCACTCTTTTTGAGAAATGATCAATGTCTACAACTGTTTGCTCTTCCACAGATAAAGCAGATGCTATTCATTACTGCCTTTGCCATGCATATATTGCTACTTTCCCCAAAGCAGCCACAGCGGGTCCTGTGTTTATTTTTCTTTAAATCCTTTTGTTCTTAAATCACTCCACTTTTGCTTTCAGGATATGACGAATGATTAATGCTGTAGTAGCAGCATTATTGAATTAGGAAAGTCACTGGCAGCTTCCAAAATCATTGAGACAACCAACAAATAAATACAAACCACTTCTTTAGAGTTAGATACAGTGGAGCAGTGTGATGGTGTCGAGATAAGGAGAGGTGATACTGATGTGAACACCTCTAAAGCTTCAGGACACGCAGCTACTGACATGTAAATCACAGCAGCTCAGATAAGAACGTATGTGTTTTGAACAGTTTTGCAACTGAAGTAATAGAACTGCAATAAAAACAATGTTAAGGCAAACTCAGAACCGGTGTAGGCATTTGGAGGGAATTCTTTTTGCTAAGAAGTTATATGATCATAAAGAAAAGAACTATTTGTGGTTTTACGGTTTGGGTTTATTTAAAGAATAGACACTTAGAGTCCGATGCTGAAAGGTAGGAGTTCAGCACCTCCCAGGCATTACAGCCAACAGCATGAACAACAGCTCACCAGGAAAGGAGAGACATTATAGATTTCTGGAATAAATCTTTGCAGTCACCACTGGAATATCTGTCTGGTTTGCAAGTTGAGTTAGCCTTCGTGGTGATACTAGAGGACATAATTGGTAAAATTCCAGTTAAATAGAAGTTTGCGTGAAACAGGAAAGCAGGATTAAGTTAGTTTTCCTACATTCATGTATAGAAGGTTCTCTACTGGCTTCCTAACAAAGCCCATCAGGTCTCTACATGGCCCTGTCCCTCGTGTGTTTTGGCGCAGCACCTCGGAGGCCAGAAGGGCAAGGGGGATCAGGCAATGGCTTGCACCACTGAGCTTTTAAAACACCTTCGTGCAGAAGTGAAGGACTGAAAAGGCTATGGGATGGTGAGGAATAAGCCCTAGCAACTCCATCCCTCTAGGTTTGCACTCTGAAGCAAGGAACCTCTGAGGGTATGGCACTGCGCCTTGTTTGACAGCAGTAACAATCATGGCTTGCCTCACCTGGGGCTGCCCCTGAGCACACCGCAGAACCGACTGATTCTTCTCCCTGCAGCTCTGTTTAGGATTTCTATAGATATCAAGAGACTCATATTAGTTACTTCAGTCTAGTCCTGAAAATAAAAGGCCCCTTTATTGAGTGCTACAGTGTTAGTTGCTTTCCTGGTCTTTAAACTTTTTCTTTTATTTTTCAACGACTTGTTCCTTATTAGAGCTGGGTAGGAAAAATGGTTTCCCTGCAGCGTGAAAGACCACACAGTTTCAAGGTCCCCTTGCTGCTGTTCTACTTCAGGGTGCTACCAAGGCCTTTCAAATAGGGGCTACTCGGAGCAGTCGACTGGAGCTCTTGAAGAACTGGGTAAAACCCATTCCTATACAGAAATAAGAATAAAATCTGCTGTAGTCCAGGATCAGCTCAATGTGCTGGAGGAAGGTAGGGTGCTTTTGCTCGTGTTCCTGGCTGAAACTGTTTCACTCTGTGCGAGTAATGACCTGTCAATCTGGGAAAAGACCTAGACTTCCCTCTGCTCCTCCCAGCACAGTGATGCCATCCCTGGACTACCAGCTCAGGCTCTTTCACTCTCTTGCCTAATGTTTGTCTCAGCATCTATGTGAACCTGAGCAGCTCCAAAAAGAGAAGTTCTCATTGTGAGGCAGTCAGCTGCCCAGAACCCACCTGGGCTGTGGGGTCCTGACTTTCATGTCCCTGAGTCAACTTAAAGATGTTGTGATTATAGCCCGACATGTGATCTGCTATTTTGGATCTGAATATCCTACCAGGGACTTCTGCCTGCCCTGAGGCAGCAAATGAAGGTCTCTTATTCTGATCAGAAACTCACTGAACCAGTGAACATCTTCCCATTGAATGTCCTGGGTTTGACAAATCAGCATTTTCTGATTTGAGGACATTATTTCAGAAAGCTCCCAGCATCAGTGTTCCCTGTCACATGTACCTGTAGATCTTCAGTAGGTTCCTCCACCTGCGAGTCTTCATTTTTCTAAGAAGTTCTTTGCTTCATTCAAGGAAAAATATTGGAGACTACTCTTCAGCCTTTCCACAGCACAGACTCCGCCTTTTTTTTCACCATGCTTTCAGTCAAGTTGTAACTATGCTTATCCAGGGGCAACCCTAGAGAGAAGTTCTCTCTCTTCATCCCCCACCACCAGTAGGAAACAAATCACTCCCTTTAGTTACACATACATTGCACCTCACCAGCTGAGCAGGGATACCTGAGGTTATTCTGGGGAGAAACTGGAGGTCCCTTCTGTCTGATTAAGTGAACCCTAGACGTGGGCAGAGGATGGGGACTACCACGTGCAGAGCCAAAGAATGGCCCTGCCCCCCTGAAAGCCACAGAAGCCATAGAATAATCAATCAATCAAAACCTTGCCCCATAACAGACCCATCCGCATCTCCTTTATTTCTTCCCCTCATGTGGCAAAGCTCGTACTTGCAAGTCTCCACTCTTCTTCTCATGCTTGCATGGAAAAGTGTGGGGGCAGGGGCTGCCTGAGCCAGGAGAGTTCAGCCACATTGCCCCCTCCTCTCCCCATTCAGGCTCACTGCTGTTTTGATGCTCCAGCTAAAGAAAATCTCTGCAGATTTTTTTTGTCCTCGGAATGAAGCTTCCCACTGCTAGCCTTGGGAGACACAGAACATCCCAGCTGGGCAAGAGCTCTTTATAGATATTTCTAGTGCTCAGAGGGAGAAGCGGGGGAAAAAGCAGCAAACTACAGCAAGTTTATGGTAATTGCTTTAATGAGGCAGAGCCCTTTAGAATGCAAACACACTCAACAATACACAAAGAAACAATCAAAAAAAGTGTTTTATACAGGCTGTTTTATAAGAAGGTAATAAAAACAATTGTATGGCACACTCAGTTGCATAAACAGGCTCACCATGGAAGGTGTTTGTGTGAGAGCAGGACTATGAATACTTAATTGCTTCCATTATTCTTATTTTCAGTACAAAATACTGCAATCAAAACTTAATCTGCGGGTTGATTTTTAAATAAAAAGGTTATATTCCAGTTGCATTGTTGTAAATATAATAAAATACAGTCTTTCTGTTAAACGGTATTTCATTTCTTACTGCTTGCAAGGAGGTATAACAGTGTTTAATATCTACATCCCTGACAATTTCAAAATCTTTTTCAAAGGCAGGATCATTATTTCTCTTCATATGGAAGGCAGAAGACCAAAATATTCAAAAAGTCTTCATTAATGACATGGCTAGAAGTCATGGAAGTCTTTGATGAGATCTTTCTATGGCTGCCAATCCTCTTTGAACCAAGCCCGAAAAGCAATGCAGAATTCAGATCAATTTTCATTCACACATCTCTTCTGACAAACGCAGTGAGTACAAAGGAAGAACTTAAGGAAATATGAATTCAGGACCTCAGTAAGTTGCAAAGTACAAGACTGAAAAAATGCCACCCATTTTCCCATCCCTCTCAGGAGGGCAAATTATTCAGACAAAAGTCTTGTATGAATTTGGATACAATCTGGTGCGTCTGGAATGCTGTATTCTACATCTAGTGTGTTTTTTTAAAAAAATATGTACTGTTACATTTGTGCTTTAATGGCATCTAGACCACAGTAATTTTCAAATACTTAGACATAAGAACTTCTTTTTTTCCTCTGACTTTGTGCTTTAGGAAGAGATACTGAACTGTCAAAGACCTGTTGTGCACATAAACTGAGTGACAGGTCTGTAAAGATTTAGGGAACAAGATTGTCTTATACAAGAAAATTAATATCTGGATGGAAAAAAAATATATTTGTTAACAGTTTGTACTTTACAGGCTGAGCACATTGCTGTAAAATAACAGAACAGGGTAATACCAGAAATTATTATACCAGAAAAATACCAGAAAAAAATACAGTCACTCACTGAAAAAGGATGTCTCTTAGAAAGCATTGATGATTTCTGGTTTCAAACTAATGCCAAAGCATGACCTTAATTTTTATATTTGTCGCTCATACACATCTTAATTTACATATTTAATTAGAAGAATCTTCTTCTATAATAGTAAGAAATAGCACTTTTTCAGTTCACTGGGCCTATAATAGTAATTTCTAGCCTTGAAATCATCTGAGTGTTCAACTTTCTGTTAGTGCTACAGAACATCTGCCAAATAGGAAATGCCATTTTTATTTTCACCTTTCTTATCATTACAGAAAACACAATGCTGTCAGGAATCAAGCAGGTACCATTAAATGCTTCCTGCTTGCAATTTCATATTTTAATACGTTACATCACTAATGCCCAGAAACAGTTCACATGAAGCAAAAAAAAATTGGTAAGTCAGAATGTCTCAATCCCCCTGTCCCAGGGACAATAACTAATTTTAACACCTTCCATCTTACTACAGTAGGACTACTGCTCAGCAGAACAAAGGACACATAACTAAGTTGGTGAATATTTTAAACTGCCTATGACTTGTACAAACAGTAGAGACCTTTCTGTAGCCAAATCCCGATCATCTCATAAGCCTTATAGCGAGATCAGCCTTTCCAGTCCTTTATAAGGAGGAATTAATGCACAAATTGTATCCAAATAATATATGTAAGGAATATGCATATATATATCTACACATATATCAGGCTGAATGCCTACACATATTTTAGGAATATATATATATATGTTTGTATGTATGCACATCTGCTGGCCAAAACAGCTTTGATGATTTAAGGCGAACACCTTGATATACTGAACAGTTCCTTTTAAGCCAGGAATATTACGGTTTCTAAACTTCCAGTATATGGGTCTCCTTAATTTAGTCATGAAAAGAACCAAAAAAAGATCACATGTGTACCATAGTCCCGTCAATCTCATTTCTCATAGCAAACAACTTAACAATGGTATCCAAGACCAGAATTTTCTTTGCAAAGTAAATGGGTGTCTAGGTTTGGATTACATATTATGCAGAAAGACTTAGCACATTAATCTGAAATCTTCAGAAGAAATCCAGAGCATGCTTTCCTGTTAGTCTCAAATTCTTCAAGGATCAGAAAGCAAGTCTGCAATCAGAAATCCAAACATGCCAAGGAGATCTATAATATGCTACAGAGTAGAATTGAAAAGACAAGTCATTCAGTCTGATGAGGTAGATGGGTGTCTGGAAGCATGCTGAATGTCAACTGCTAACAACAGCCATCAAGATTAAGGGGTCTAGCAGGGGCAGACTGAATTGATTCCAAAGTTACTTGCAAGCTAATATCTGCTTACAAAGACATGTGAAGAACAGTCAGGAACTAGTAGTGAGGCACTTTCAATAAAGAGATGTGATATTGAACAGCCCCCAAAACTAATCCGAGAGGTTTGGTGAGGTGCCACCATATGAGTGATCCTAAATGCATGGGCTCTAAGAACCTAAAGCAGGGCTTTGCCGATGTAGGTTGGTTGTCATAGAGGAGTTGTCAAGTTTTCCTCCTCAGTCCCTTGCCAGTGGTCCCTCATTACAGAAACCAGACTACAATGAAGGTAGTCATAGATAAATCATACACTGTTCCTTTGACCCTTTCCTCCTTTTGTTTCCCCTTCTCCAAGAGGAAGCTCACTGTAGCTGGAGCTCAGTTGAGTTCACTCGGTGGCCTGTCTACATCTGCAGGATATCCACCCATGTCACCTCACAATAGTCCATTACCACTTGGAGAGGCCTCCATCTCTCCAGGCCAGTGAACACCCTCACAGTGACGCTCACCAGTGGCACCTCCCTCTGCCACTGCAGTATGTCCACATGCTGTGGAGACACAGCACTGAAAAAAATGCAAGTGACTGCCACGTGCAAGCGCACCGACCGGGGTACTGACTGCAGGAGGTAGCCTGCAATGATGCTGCGTTTTTATCAAGGGCCTCAAAATAGCAAGAATCAAAACAGAGGTGCTAATGCACTGATTTGGGGCTTGTTTTGCATTGCTGGTTATGTATGTTAGATAGGAGGTAAAATATTGCTTTCTGGATGTGAACGTGCAGTCAAAACAGGATGCCTGGTTTGGTCCCACATGATGTAACATGTTAGTGACTACATCTCGATCGCCTGTAATCTCTCATCCTTACTGAAAGAGTCTGCACTGATCAAACCCATAACAAGGGCTTTACAAAGCATTGTGATGCAAGTCTTTAGAGGGTGTAAATGGTCCAGTAGCTATGGTCAATCCCCATTTCCAACAGCTCTTACTCTTTACTTCTGTTTTTATCATGCTTGCATTTGTAAAGTCGCTTACCGAAGCAAAAAAGGCTGTTCCTTAGAAGAAATGCTGCATTGCCCAAGAGCAGTTTACATCATATGCTATCTGGAAGCTATTCTGTGAAACATCATAATAATTGCTTTTCCTGGACTGAGACACTTATTAGTAGCAGCTAAAGTTAACAGATTGGAAGACTGCCTGAAGATGATGGATGGATTTTCTCAGATTGTAGATTTCTGGTCATTTTCCATGGCAGCTGTAAATTTAAAAATAATATAAAGTTAAGCAGCAGTAGAATAGAATTCATGAATATTACACAGCTACTGACTTGATCATTAATCATCCTAAATTAATGTTAAAAGTGTTACATATGATGAGCCAGATTTTGCCTTGGGGTGTATACAGAAGTTTCTCATTGATTACAAGTGGGAAATGGCACGTGTACATGAATGCTGAATTTAGCCAACTGCTTGTTTGTTTTGCTGGCTATTTTTATTCCTGTTTGAGGGAGGTGGAGACATTTCTGTTTTACAAATCACCTTTCATACTAGTGATCTGAAAGAAAATGTCTACGAGCCATCATCTGATTTTTAGTCAATATTCCAAGTTATTGCAACAATATCTCTACTTATTTTCAAAGCTGAAAAGCATCAATGCTTTCCAGAGTTCAGTAGTCGTTTAATCTCCCTGATGTCCACTTCTGAGGTTGCTGCAGTTTAAAAAGGGTTTCTTATTGGGCAGAATGAAGATTTTGTCCACAACTGAAATTCCTTCTAGGCTAAGTCAACATTTTCCCTAGACTTTTTCCTAATTTACCCTGTTACTTTTGATGAAATCATGCATCCAAGTGCCTTCTTCAGAGGAGTAACGCATATATATGCCAGAGATACATATATTTTAAAAATAAATAAATAAACCCAAACAATCCTCCTCTTCCTGCTCAGCAAATCAAATTTGATGCCAATTAAGAGGTCTTGCACTTGGCAATACCATAATGATTCCTCACGTCCTCTGTAGAATCCAGAGGTCACAAAACGAGTAAGTACCTCAGCAAGATCATGGAGGTACACGGACCTTTACCTTGTGAACATCTAACTCCTCTCAGCAACTTTTGCATTTAAATAATATTGTTATACTAATTACATATTAGTTATGCTGCGTTTAGGCATATTTATGTTATACATGCTGTTAATATTAATATAAATTAGCTACAGGACTGAGTTTTTCAGGATTGCTTAGTCTTGTATTTAATGTCTTTCAGACTCTAGGTACAAATACTCTACAGCAGTTGCACTGAAAACAACTTATTTGAATGCCAACTACAGAATACTGTTATCAGCAGGTTTTCTCAGGACCGATTTACTTCTGTTTATCCACAGCATTTGGTAATAAATACATGTATTTTGGGGCTTTAGGTACATTAAACATACTGAATAGTCAAAGCTTGTAGAAGCTAATTTCCCTGTCACTGCATTATAGTTAAATTGGTTACGCACGTCTCATTCAATTATGTAACTTGAAGAATACCAACAACATAGGTTCCCGATTTCAGTAGCACATATGCTGGTTTTAGCACTCACAATGGACCAGCTTGTAGCATGAGAAACTAAACTCATGATGCTTTGAAATTCGGAGCCACAATTTCAGATGCAATATTGTCTTTGTGCATGTCATTAATGGCTTTTCTTTTTATACTTTCTGGATGTATACTGTAGTATTTTGTTGAAATCAAAGTGAAGACTGGAAGGTAACTCACAATTAATATATGCAGTTAAGCGCTGACACCATCAGATCTTCTACTGATACCACCTGAGTCAAGTAGGTATTCAACCAGTAACAAATATGCACAATAGTCAAATAAATTATTTGCCATTAGATCCTGATGTAGGGAAAGTTCCAGATATACTGTGAAGTCTCTTCAATGGGACTTCTTTACTGGTATTTATTCTGTGTGGAAGGCACCCAGCTACTGCAGTAGTACAGAAGGAATAAGGAGAAAGGAAGGGTTAAATTAATATCCACAGAAATTGACATACTATTATGATTTTATCATTGTGTAATAGCAATAAAACACATATCAAATGGATTAAAAACTGGCTGACAGATCTCAAAAAACTAGGCATCAGCTGGGATTTGCGATTGTGTGAATGTTCCCAATGTTCCCTTGAGTTCTGTACAATGCTTAATATTCTTTAACAATTTCACCAATGGTCACGTAAACATATCCCTAAATACAGTCTGTGAATGACATGAGTTTGGCAGGATGGTATACAATGATGAAGACTGGGCAGTCAAACAGAAAGCGTGTACAGTACAGGAAAGAACCACAAAGTCATTCGAAGGAGAATTCCTTGCTGTAAAAGAAAATAAAACCAAAAATTAAAGAGTTCCATCCGATCAGTTTATCAGAAAGAAGATGGGAAGTGAGTTGTACAGATAAGTAATTCACAGGGGGGAAATATCTAGTAAGAAAGGACCGTTCCCTCTAGCAGGAGAACCATGGGCTGGAAACTTAAGCCACATAGAAAGTAAGGTGCCTTTTTAACAAAAAAGATGCTTATCTGTTGGAAAAAACTTTCCAGGGATATACCAGATACATTTTATGATCTCTTAAGGCCAAGGGCTTCCCCTTGCCCCAAGATATGCTTTAGCCAAAACCAAAGGTTTTTGTATAACATAAGAATAACTGGAGATAATGTAAAGACACATAAGCAGACAAATTGATTATATTCTGAGTATGAATGTATGCAAATTTACCAGAGCCAACATTTCCTCATCTGCCTGTGGTATGCCTCCTTAAGAAAATTGCTTATTAAGAATCACCTTCTAAGGGGGAGGATTATCGTTGTTTAATCTTACCTTAAGGGTTATTATGAAAGAAAAACTATCAAACATTTAGAAAGTACAATAAAGTCTGCAATACAACTTGTCTTGTAACACTACAGGTTGTTGGAGAGAACAGCTTTTATTTGTTAGATACAAACCTGAGGTAAAATATGGTGAAAAATGGAACTCATCTTAGTTTAGCAAATGCTAACAGACTAATTGTGAAAGTACTGCCACCACATATGCTTTTGAACCACGCACGTGCCTCAGTGTTATTTTTTAAACAATTAGAACCCCAATATATCTTCAGATACCTTCTGCTTCTATCAAATAACAATAAACAATCACTGTTAGTTAGCATCCTTCCCCCTCTTCCACTTTGTAGCATATTATATCTTTGGGAAACTTGCTAAGCCAGTTACATTAGCAAAAACAGAGAGTAAACCCATTCAAAACAATGCGCCTAAAAGCAGAATCTGTCTGTTTGCTTTTGCATGGTTAGAACAAAAGGTTCCATTGCTGCTTTTACAGCTAAATAGAATTTTATAATGAGCACTGAAATTTTTCGGAAAGTCAGATTACAATGTTGGTTTAACGTCAGACACTCTATTGTTTAGATGTAGGACCACTGCGATGTTCGGTCTCTGAAAACTTTAGGGTTTTTTTTTTATATTAAAAAGACCACTGAAGTAATCCACAAAGAGCTCAGGCCTCAGGAAAGAAGTCTGAAAAACAAACACTGTTAAAGATCAGTCAGACACGATTATGTGGCTGACAATTACATATGATAACAATTAAAATTATCTGATTCCAACCACATGGCATCTTAATACAGCAGATCTCCAAGTAAATAACATGTCACATAATAGGTTTTGATTGATGTTGTCAGCAGCCTTTTGAATGTTACAGATACCTTCCCATCAGTGCCTCAGAAATCAGTGGAGACTACTGACCTCATTCTAAACTATTTGCATGTACCTAAATACTCTAGTTCTAACTCCTTGGTAAGCTAAAATTCTTGTTTTCCTAGATGATTAGATACACACATACATCGTGTCCAGATGCCTGTTTCCAGTTGTAAATAACTTAGCTAATATATGTATTCATGGCTTTAATGACAACCCTAGGTGTTTTTGGAGAGATCTTTCAGTTACCTGCCAGTACATCTCTGGGAAGATACGTCTGATTACAAGCTCTCTGAGGCACTCCAAACAATTGCTGAAGTCCATGTGTCAGTTGGCACAGGGGATCTAACCAGAGAGCATAAGGAGCTGCCAAGGAGCTGCCACTGAGCAGCATGAGCCTACTCTACTGCCGACTTTAATTTGTGTTAAAAAGAAATAGGGATGAGTTAACGATTGCTAAACCAACAAATCATCCTCCTATTGGAGGAGCTCCAGAGGACATTCTGTCTCCAGTGGTGATACAACCAGGAAGCAAACACATTGTCACATGTGCCTGGAATGGGCATACAGAAAGCAGAGGGGATCGGACCAGGAATGCGGAGTATTTTCATGGTGCCAGTCTCCACACATGTTCTTCACATGGTCTCCTGCTCCTCATTTTCCTCTAGACCAGCATGAGGGCACAGCCCAAAAACTACTCTTCAGATCTGCGATGCAAGTTTTATTGTTTCCTTCTGTATACTGTTAAGTA
This sequence comes from Falco punctatus, assembly GCF_963210335.1. NCBI lineage: Eukaryota > Metazoa > Chordata > Aves > Falconiformes > Falconidae > Falco > Falco punctatus. The sequence continues at coordinate 78,245,433 of NC_137583.1, forward strand.
GGAAGAGAAACATAATGTCTTAAAAACGAACTGAGGAATAATACCATACATTTGTTAGAAGGACAGTTTTTGCTACCATTGTTGTCTTAAAAAAACAACTTTTTCTGCTTTGGCATCTAAATCAGTATTGCAACATTGCAGCTGGAAAAACAGCTGTCTCTTCTAACTGTGGCTGCCATGAACACAGTTCTCCCACTGTAGGCTGTGGAGTCCACAGCACACTGAGAATTCAGTTAAGATATTGCAACAGTTTTGTCAGTGTTGTTGAAGGTGAGCAAAAATCCTATCTGGTATTCACATCAGTTTCACTGGTCTGCCGGAGTGTGTTATCCAGCCACACTGCAAGATCTCGCCTGTGTTAGAAACACACGGGGGGGTTAACCAATGCCTTGTAATTTTTCCCATTCTTTACAACAGATCACATGAAGGATCAAGAAAAATATGAAGAAATAAAACTTATGAACAGACAATGCAACTCAGCAGTTATTCTTGACACCTCAGTCATAAATGTGTTTCTGTCCTGAATTAACAGTTCTGCAGTGTATGCCACAGTTTTATCTAAATGGCCTTCCCAGTAAGCAGTAGTAATTTGACTGCATGATGGATGTCATCTTACTGTGAAGGAAATATATTGGTTTTCAAATAATAAATAATTAGAGGAATTATCTAGAGGGTCCATGTTAAATTAGAATCACATAGTGCTTCCCTGCAAGAAAAATTGCATTTGTTGTAGTTGTGTACCAAAACTGTTTGCATCACAGGAGAGCAGGTTCTCCAGAACAGTGAAACAGCACCATGCAGTGCACCACATAGGATGAAAACTCTCCATATCCATATAGCTCTAAACTTCCAGCACCAATCAGCCAGCCACAACCCTTGCCTTGAACTGCAGAGAACTCTCTCCAAAAAATCAAGTCATGTGATGCTCAGACTTTACAGAGACAAGATGTCAACGTTGCACAAGAATACATTAGCCAAAATGTCCAAATCATTAAAAAGCCATCAGGAGAGCAATCAAGAATATGTAAACAAGTCAAATTATACAAAAACAGATGCAGCCACGCATCTGAAAAGATGTAATCGGAGCCATATTGTCCAAAGAACTGGGTGAACAGTATGACAGAGCTAGTTAGCTGATATGTATTTGCCATCCCTGATGTCCAACACTATACCTTCAGAGGCTACTTCATAAGGAAAATGCTTTTTCGGCTTTAAGCATGAGCAGAGGTGATTAGCATGGGAGCAAGGCCTCTTGTTTTCTTCATGCAGAGTCTAATACAAAGGGACTTTGATCTTTAGGGGGATCTCTACCACAGTGCAAAATAATAATGATGATAACACAACAGTAATAATAGGTACAGATAGCAATGCTGAACCTTGAACACGTATCCATTATAAACACATAAATATTCAGTTGTCTACTATAAGATCACAGGTCATAGACTCTTCAGTTTCATTCCCCTCCTACACAGCCAAAAGTAGGCAGGAAAATTATCGAAATATATTTATTAGCTGGTAAATAGTATCTTTTTGAATTGGCTTGACACGAATTTGGGGAGTTCGGTTCCTAATCTGTATCTGAGAATTTATATAATATTAGAAGCAAGCAGAATATTTGAGCTGTGGAAGAATCTACAAAAATAGCCAAAACAGCAGAGACTTTCTTTCAAAATGGAACAGGAGAGGTTGTGATGCATATCTTAATTCCCTGCAGTGTTTTGAAAAACTTAGCACCTACATACAAATCAACTGGAGGCCTCAATTTATTATTCTACTGATTCTATATATGACAATTTAAAAAAAAAAAAAAAAAAAAAAAGAATAAAGGAGAAATGTCCCCTATGGCCTCCAGGCCAGCTTCCAAAGGCCAGAATAACTAATCCAACCACTAGCCACACCATGCTGCCACATCCTTCACTGAGGCCCTCAGTCACAGAATTGCAACCTAGTAAATTGGTAAAAAGGTGGCCAGGACCTTGGTCTTAGCATCGTTTTTGCCCGAAGCCCTGTGGCCTCTACACCATTACAAACCAGGAATTGCATCCGCCCTAATTCAGGCAGGTCCCCACCACACAATGACTGGGTGATGTGAACAGTGGTGAAAGTGTGAGTGAATCTCAGCCCTGTGACAGACACTGCTTGAACCTCCCCATCTATTGCCAAAATGAGCATTTTCTGAAGGAAGCAGTTACATTTCGGTTTTCTAACGAATATGCTTCTCATCAAGGAGCATTTTCTGAAGGAAGCAGTTACATTTTGGTTTTCTAACGAATATGCTTCTCATCAAGTCAGAAGTTAGAGCATATGAATTCTTCCGTAAAAATGACACAATCTTCCAGAACAAAAGACTGAGATCAACACAAGGTATGTGGAGTACATATTTATGGAGTAAACACAACTATTCTTTGTTGACAGATTTAATGCACCATAACTTGGCTTTGGATATAATGTAGCAACAGTCTAGCATCTTCCTTAATGTCGTGTCTTTCTGTTACAATGATTCATCCACGACAGTGAAAGCATATTCATAGGTATGAAGAAAAAGAGCATCCCTGCCTTGGGAAATCAACACTCAAAGAACAGAGAGGCAAAAAAAAGTCCAGAAAGTAAAACATTCAGAAGGTCATCAATGGTGATTTTCTGCAGACACCATAGGATGGGAATAGGTAGATTCAAAGTGCAGAAGGTAACAGCCTGGTCAAAGAATTCAGGGATGATGAATAATACCAGTGGGGCTGCATGGAAGAAGACAAATATCCCCCTTATTTTCTGATCAAAATGATTCAGTTGAACTCCAAACTCACTGAAAAGTGATGAGCTAGTGCTTCAGAGAGGGGATGAAAACAGGGAGGTGGGGCTGCTTGCATAGTTTTGCTTGGCATAGTTTCATTGTTCACAAAAATGAGGGGAAAAACCAATATTCCAAAACTCTTCCAGGCAGTTATTAATTATTTTTCTCCCTTGGATTACAACACACACAAACATCAACAACCCTTTTGGTTATGTTGGTCTGGAGTCCTGTTCAGGCGCTCCATGAGGAGCTCATAAGGAGCTGTCCTACTCTGTGCATGTTGAAAGTCTCTCCCCTTGGAAATGTGTTTGGGCTGGTGCCTTGAAGGGACATTTGAAACCTGCCCGTGCTGTTTTGGTTTTTTTCCCCTTCTTGTTATCAGGCTCATCATGCTGAGTCATATCTGCAGCTAGATCATAATGATTATCCCGAAATGTCAGCAGCTGCTCTTTTCACCCCCATATGGTGCCAGATTTAGGATGAGGTTTCCCTAATGCATAAACAATGACTATAATTGTGGTTTTCGACAATCAAGGTATCACAGAGATGTTACTCTGTTGTAAAAAAACTGCTTTTCCACAGTTGTAATGAAAGGATGGGTCATACTGACCCATATGTTTCTTTGTATTTCTCCCCAAAGAAAGTCTATGACATAAGTGAATCCTTGTCAGTGTGGCTGTTGGCCATCAGATGTTGTTTGACAGGGGAAACAGCTAAAAGCATTAGCAGTTAATATCTTCCTAACTGTAAGAGCATTATTTGCCTAATTCCAGGGATGATTGTTTGATAAACAAAAACCTGGTTTTAACCTCTATTCTCTTAATTTAGATATAATTTCCTTGCAGTCTTCAGATAGATCTGTCTTCTCCCTTAGTGCTGCCTGAAGTTACCAGCTCTCTTTAAAAGTCAACTAAAAAAAGCTGCAGTATCAGAGAAATAAAAAAATAAAACAAAAACAAGCAAACAAAAAAAGCTAGCCGGAGTTGACAAAAGTAATGAAAAACCAATGCTCTATGTCTTCTTTCATTTATAGATGTGCATCAAAAGTACTGTCTACTATCTGTGGAGATAGAAGATAGTGGAAATGTGTTAGTGAGAGGGGAATCTAGCCTCAGCACCTCCATTCTGTATTTTAATGCCAAATAAAGCAACACAGAGATAAATGAAAGATAAGCAAGCAGAAAACCCTGTAAGGGCAAAAGCAGGGTGAACAAGATGTATTATTGTTGAAGATTGGGAGAAGAGTCATTTAAGCTGATGGAAGTAACCACCACCCTTCATTTGAGATAACAGAGCCAAGCAAGTTCTTTGATGAGGTAATACAGGTTTCTGAGACAAGGCAAAAGTACACCCTAAATCTTGAATAATGTGGGCAGATGGTACTGCTGGTTATCGCTTTGGGTAAAGATGTATTTGTGTGTATGCATGTACAAGAAAACAAGATAGCTGAAACAGAGAGAGAAGCAAGCTCTAAACACAACAGCTAAAAGGAAGCTATCTAGGCATAAATGCCTAAAGGAAGAGCTTATCGGGGGTACTGAACAAAAAAAAATGTGATGCTATAAGCAAAGATACTGTCTGTGGTGGTTTGATTGCATTTTTAGAGAACAGGGAGTTAGCATGTTCTTTGTAAACAGGTAGAACTGCATCCAAGAAAGATCTGACTCCATCAACAGTTTAGCTTCCTAACCAGAACAAGCTGTGATTTGTGGCCATCTGTATCAAAGGAAGGAATATTAGAGGTAACAAAACAGACTAAAGGGAAGACTACAGACAAGCCTATGCTGTCCTGAGAAGGTTAAGGATGTTGCAATGAGTTAAATCTTGTTGTAATGAATTAAATTCATCACATTGTCATGAACCAAAAGCCATGTGTACAGGAATTATTGCAAATGTAAATGCTTGAACAGATAGCAACACTGACACTAGCCATTTTTCAGTAAAAGAAACTCCCCTGAAGCTTAAACCAGCCCTCAGGAATGAGCCTGAGAAGTTACTAGCACTCTGCAGGACAAGAGGTTCAGGTTCAGTGAGCCCAGAGTGGGAGGCGAGTTCCAGAGTAGTGTCCTTCCGTGAGAACAAAGTCCCTCCAGGTTCCATATGTAGGTGCTTAGGCCTCATGCTCAAAGCTGGCTTGGACAGCCAAGCCCTAATTAGTTGCCTGAGGTCCCATCCCCTCTTTCCCCTGAAGTAATCAACAAGACTGGATTTTAAATAGTAGATAAAATGGCAGACAGAGGTCTACCTATTTTGCTGGTTTCAATCCTGCCTGCACAAGCCTTTCTGCTGAAGCCATCAGATGGGATGAAAACTAGTTGAAGAGATGAACCCAGGGACAACCTCTGCAGTAACCTGAAGCATACATGCTCTGTTCTTCCTGTGGCATCAAGCAGTACGTCACTCTCCTTATTAGCAGTTAATTTGGGTCTCTAATGCTAAAACCATACTGCACCTCCACAGCTGTAAGTGAAAAGCAAAACTGGTCTGATTGGAAGCTATTCTGTTCCTTCATAAACTGGGCACAGAAGAAAATCTGTAGGATGCCAAATATCCAGTTGCAATTGGAATTTTTTACACATCTTTACTTTGTTATGTAGCTGTTTTCTGAGCATCTTGTTTTATCCACTTGGATATCCATCCCCTTAAATTTAGGTAAAAATTCGGCATCTAGGATAACTCAGTTGTCCATGCCTCCCTTGTAGTGATGGAGGTAGATATTCACTTCCAGAAACATGTCACCATACCCTAACAAAGATATCTAAGTTAGATATCTCTGGAAACCAGTACAGCCTGTCTCTCTCAATTGTCTAAAGTGGAAGCCTAGACAACCAGTCAGTCTGAAGACACTACTTTGGACAGTAGCAGTCAAGTGACACAAACAGTAGTTCTTGTGTACTGGGACACTGTACATTGCCAAATCTTTCTCAAGGGCATCTGTGGTTGCTCATGTAACCTTTCTTGTGTGCGTCAAAAATCACACTGTCAAATGGAGCGAGCTTGTGAGAATAGAAGTTCCAACAAGAACTCTCAGAGAGGAGAGCCACTGGGCAGGCCGCTTGGGCGCCTCACCTGATGAACAAACTTCATGTGGCTTCTTTTTATCAAGGAGCACAACTTGTCATTCAGTATTCCTCTCATGAAAAGTTGTGTGCGGTGGGAAAAAAAAAAAAAAAAAGAGTACTTGTGTTGTCTCAAAAAGGTGTAGCTTCTTTAGGAGGTTAGACTCGAGCACCATGGTTGTCTGAATGAGTAGTAGTAAGAAATAAGAGCATTTTGATCTGTCTGCCACTCTGTAAGGGGTAAAACAAGGTTGTTTTATTGTTCCCCCAGCATAATGTACAAGGATGATTTGTAATGAGGCAGAATCTAGGGTAAATAGCTCTTGGTATAATACTTTGCCTTCAGATATCTTAAGAGGTAATCTGCGGTGGGTATGCTTGCTGTAAATCAGAGGCTATGTCTTTGCATTTGGAAGTCACTATTATCATGTTAAAGGGTGTATGCTTACATAGTTCAAGTATGGCATTTGGAAAGAAGTACTTTCACCTCAGAGTGGAAGTTTCCCTGCGGCACAAATCTTCAACAGTGGAATTTTGCATGTGTACTTTGACAAACGCATGCCCAGTGGGCATGTGCCAAATTATGCCTTTGAAGCCATGGAAACCTGGCTGTAGGAACCTAGAACCTTGAAGAGTTTCTCAAGGGAGAGGAAGCAGAGCCAGCTGGACTCATTTTCTATAGACAGAAATTTAATTGCTCACTAGCAGCTACTACATTAGAAGAGAAATCATTTCAGAGACCTGGAACATGCTGGTGTGAAGCCCTTTTTAAAGAAGTTAAGTGACAGGGTGACAGCCTGACTGTGACCTGTCCAGATCCCTCTCTTTGAGCATTCTTTTTAACTCCAGTATTTACTGCCATGGTAAAATGTGATCATAATTACAAGAACCAACACGTAGTTGTCATTACTCAGCATCTAAGAACAAACTGTGAATACCCTGCTTTTGAGTGCAAACCAGCTAGCAAAGAACAATTTCTCTAGAGCTAAAGCGTATCAATTCAGCAGACTTACAGACATGAAATTAAATCTGTGTTGTAAAATTGATGTACAGCCCCTTCTGCAAGCGATGGTTTATTTTCACAGCCCAGTGGTGGCTGAGCTTTATCTTCCTCATTCTCTGAGACGTAACCTTGCAGCCTCTGAGGGGCAGGCTCCTCTTTGTGGTAGCAGACACCTGCCTTCTGCTCCATGAGCTCTTTTTTGACTTTGTCCTTCTTCAGTGTTCTCAGGTAGGTCCTACATCATCCTTAACTCACACACACAACATTATTTTGTCTGACCATCAGAAGAGACAGAAAACTGGACTAAAACACTACCTTAAGACTAGGAAGTGTGTGGGTAGTGTGAAACAATAAATCATGTGTTACTGTACTATTAAGATAATATTTCTCTACCAAAATCATTACTTCATTAAAAAAACACTTAGGATAATAACAAAAAGTCCTACTAAGGGAAATTACCTAGTGAATGCAGGCTCAGGCTATACCTTTATCACTACTCTAAGGTCAGAGCTAATTGGCAGACAACAAAGCTTACAAACCCAGAGGTTGATTGCTGCCTTCTGCTTTTCTCCATTGACAGATAAGCACACCTCTCCCTCTGTTACCCTTGTGATTTATTTTTACTTGTACACAGACCACAGATAAGATCAGTCCATCATTATGTTGGACTCTATGTAGTGACAGCATCTCCACTATACAGTTTAAGATCTGGACAGAGAAAGGAGGTTCCTCCCTTTTTAAATCGGGAACAAATGCTCTGATCCACAGAGATGTTTAGGTGCTTTGCTGATTTGGATCTAATAGGTCAGACTCAAAACCACATCAAAATATTTTCAAGCACCAGTTTATCTACTGTCTCCATAAACATCCCCTTACTGCACAGTAAGGGTAAAGTAACTAGACCTGTTTCACTGCAGGTTAAATCAGCACTGCCATTGTATGCCCAACATTGCTCAAAAAACAGTGACCTGCACTGGGGAACTGGTGAAGATTAAAAACAATCCAGAAAAAAAGCAAAACAAAAAACAAAATTCCCGTATTTTAAAACAGATTAGTTGCCTTCTCAGGGATACAATCTCACGGCAGCAGAGCTGGTTACACTGGCCTAATTTGCTCATCTAACTACACTTTGGATCACATCAGCCTGTGTTTGCCCTGGGTAAGAGTGCACACAAGGACAGTCACTGCTCTTCAACTGAGACACAATAGCTTGTTAAATTGTCATAAACTGATCATAAGTCTGAGTCCCAAGTGGCTTACCCGAGGTCACCCAGCAGTTTGAGACACACCCAGCGACTAAACAACATCTCCGGAGTCCAGCCTAGTGTCAAATACAATGGCACTTTTCCTCTCTAATTGTGACCAATTGTCACTGTCTTCTGGTGGGTGTAACCAGGAGAAAATGGACATCGGAATGAACTGTGACTGTCCAGTGAGCCCTTCCAGTTTCAGCTGAGGCACGCTGGCAAGGCTCCATCAGGAAAACTCCATGGTTCCACCAGGTCCTGTCTCTCCAAAAACAACAACCGATTAGATGTTGTTGAGTAACTCAGAGAAAAGTTCTTGTGATACATGTAGGTGTTGCTGCCAGACAACACGTCTCAGGGAGAGTGGGCACCAGCTGCAGAAATATAAAGCATTTTTGACCCTAGAGAAGCTTGTTCAGTTCAATGCCTTCCTTTCCTATGCATCAGAATGGCAGAGTGCTATGGGTAGTTCTACACAGTGCGTAGTTTGTTAGCATATTGATCTGAAAAGCAACTAACGTGGGAGATGTAAAAATCAAGTAGTGGGGCAGAGGGATCTGGCGTTGGAGGAACATTGCTTTCCACAAGCCATGTAAACCCTAATTAATAGACAAAGGGCTCTATTCTTTGCCTATGTTTAACTCCTCCCTTCTTGCTTCTCTTCCCTTTAACTGTACTTCTTTTCCCCCTCCAGTCTGCAGTAGCGTGTACAGGGCTTGACGGAAGCCCACACAAATCAATGGCAACACTCCCATTGACTTCAATGGGCTTTGTAACAAGCAAAAAGAGAATAGGTGATTATGTTTCCCTTCCAAATGACAAGCCCCCCCCAGTAAAACAATCCATACAGTAGTCATAAGTGCTTTATATTGTGCAGTGCAATGGGCATAATTACTCCAACCCTCTAAACTGACTAGCAGCAGTTGGTCTTTCTAATGCTTGGAAAATTGTTTTAAATAGGAATTTTTTTAGATTGTAAATACCTAGGGTCAGATCTCAGCAGCTGTACCACCATATCCACACTGACTTCAAAAAGGATAGTCCATTCACATACATAGAACAACTGGCCCAAACCAGACTTGCTGCACAGTCAAAATTATTTTGACATCCATGAGCCGTACTCTCAAAGCCATAAATGTAGGGTCCACCCTGCTGTTGCCCTTCAGCTAATTATCTAGGCATGATCTCGATTAATGACTCACCTGGCTCTTCTTTAAATTCAAGCACACTATCATTCTGTCTCTGCAAAAGATCCCTCTATCTTCCCTGCTCTACAACAAAGCACAAAAAGATTCCTCCACCTCTTCTCCTTGATTCATTGATGTAAGGACTTTACTGTGACAACTAAAAATCCCAGGTTTGTTTTAAAAGTTATTTTATTTTCACTCATCTCTGCCTGCAAGTTTGTCTGCTTAACAAAGGGCTATGGTACTGGGGGGGGGAGGGGGCGACGGGGAAATCCATCATTTATTTAGTGTACTAGCATGCTCTGGACATCTAAAATATCTTTGTTTTGAAAAGCTGCATACATTTTTGGCAACGCTTGGACAAAAATGATCCAAATGTATTGAAGTTTAGGTCATATACAAGTGCTCTTATTCAAAATGGTGTATGGAATGCTATCTTTCCAATCCTTCCACTAAAATATGATTTGTAGCTGTTCTTCAAAACATCTCCCTGATTAAACATCCTTGGAAAAAAATATGCATGGGACTGTAATAAAGAAAAATAAAAAGGTTTCTTTTAATCAGTAATTAAGCGGCAATTAAGCATAATTATTACAATTTGTATCTAATTTATAATATTGGTAGAATGAACAGATGTAATTTATCCTCCAGTAGTCAACAGTGTTCGGCTTAAGCCAAGCCACCTCACCCTTTCCTTCGTATCTGCAGCAGAAAGGACACTGTGCACGCTAGGCATATGTGTCTTCAGCAAGGGGTGGGAACGTGCAGCTGTGGGGTACAAACTGCTCAGTCATCCGGAAGCATGTGAAAGTACCTGTACAGACAACCTAAGGTTTTCCTGCTGTCTTCAGCAGAGGAATCTTCCCTTTAAGTCAAGTGATAAAAATCTTCAGGTTTTTAAATTCAAGTGTGAGGAGCTCTCGCTTTACTGTGCTACTGTACTGTAGCTGGTACAGTAATTCTGTTCAATGCTGCAATCGACCTTTGCAAAATGTACCCATAGGGTTTTTTCTATGAAATATTATTAAAATTGGTCACATTATTTTTTTTTGGGGGGGTGGGGATGGTGGAGGTGGACATTCTTCATTAACAGGCTAGGAAAAAATGACTTAGTTTACTGATGTACTGAGTAACTCAGAGAGAAAAAAACTTTTTTTCAATACAAACTCTAGGTTAATTTTCTTTAACTCCACAGGTTTTAAATACTTAGGAAAAATGGGGATGATCTTGGACTGTCTGGAAACAGCCAATCTGACTGCTTTCTGCCATGGACACTTTCAAATAAAACTATTATGAAATTTTCTTAGTTGTCTGACCTTGCTTGAGGTCCATCTGAGATACACGACTTGACTGTAAAAAAATCAATCTTTGCATACAGCTGATTACCACAGAGCTGTGTTCAGAAACTTAGGTGATGGCTGGCTATAAAAGCACCTTATAAAGTTCTCTGGAAATACTCAGTATAAACCAGATACATTTATAGACAAGAAACGTTACCATTTGCGTAACAATAGCAAATTCACACAGCAGGCCTCCTGCAAAGGTGACTTTACGAATGTGGTTCAAGAAGTAAGAACTGTACATTTGCTGGATCCAGAATGTCCTTCATGCTCACAAGGCTGAACACACATGCCCTGCCCTTATGCTGATGCTACCCCAGGCTAAGAGTTGATGCCCCAAACATTCCTGCTGCTTGTGGAAGAAGACACTCAAAGGGAACTGCAAGTAGTGTACTAGTATTAAAACTGACCAGCCTGAATCTAGAATGGCTTGGGAATTCAAGAGACATTAAAAATCCAGCTTGCTCAAGCCAGTGTTACTTTGGAGAACCAAAGAAGTCTGTAGCTTTCTCCGTGACAGAAGCCCCACACAGTTCATGGGATTCCTTACCCCTTGCAGGAACAATGTAAGTCTGTTGAAAAGATTGTTACACAGCAAAAACTTTACCTTTTAAACTGCAGTCAATGGTTTCCTGATGGAATGCACCATTAAAACCTAGCCATTTGAAAGTGGTAATAAGGAGACAGATGCATATTCAAATGTTTATTTCTTTAATGTTCCAACACCTAATCTCTTAAATAGTGTAATCAGAAAAGAGGCATTCTAATTCTCTTGTGGGGAAGAGAAGGCGCCAGAGATCAAGAGATAACCAGGCTGTGTCTCAAGCCATTCTCATGAGACTGGCTGTGTTTGAACCCAAATCGGAGAGAAGAGATTTTTCAGGTGCTGTGTCTGCCAGAATTCAAACAGCAGACACACTTCTGCTCTCAGGTCACAAATCCAAACTATGGACAGCCTCTGTTTAAAAAAAAAAAAAAAAAAACTTTATAAAAATGTCAGGCTTGCTTATTTTGCTTTGGTTTACATAAAGATCTTTCTCACGCACATATACCTTGAAGCTAAAAGAACAGTAAGATTGTGAAGTTAGTCACTCAAAAGGTAGAAAGTGCCAGACAAGAGGTTACATATGCAACCCAAATTCAGTTCCTTATATGAGCTCATGATTAGACATGCTTTAATCACATGGGCACATACACTTTTTTCCACAGGACAAAGATAGTGTGAGCTCGACTTATTGGAGGAGCAAAGAGTACTATCATGTGTTGTGCTGGACAGTCCTGATGAAAGACAGAATTACCAGATCTGCGTAGCAAGAAACAGGTCGAGCAACCCAGCTCTGCCCTAAACAGTGGAGGTGGAAGGCTGTGAAATGCCCTTCTGCCATGTCAACATGTTCCTTCCCTCTGCCGTGCCAGTAAGCTCCTGCACAGACATGTGCGGAGAAACAGAGAAAGGGAGGTAGCAGCCTAGGACTGCAGCAACATGGCATGCACCATCAAGGGAATTGCTGACAGAAAGGGGCAGACTGCAGCCAAGGTTGCTCCCTAGCCTATGACCCATTTTGTTCTCCGTGGCAATCTGGTTCACATTATAAGTACAGTACTGACAAAGTTGGGGTGGGTTTTTTTGGTTGTTTTTTGGGTTTTTTTGTTTTGGGTTTTTTTTTTTTTGGGGGGGTGTTCTGGCATTTGCTGGCAGTTCTGTGGCTTTTGTCACCTCTTCTCTAAATATTTCTTTGTTCAGCCTTTTGCCTTTGAAACTTTATACTCAGGTCTAGTTATCTTTGCTTTTCTAGCCCTCAGAACAAAGTAGTCACTATCTTGTAAGCAAGCCGGACTCCTCTAGGCCTGCAGTTTTCTTAAACAAAAGACCCTCAAATAATAGTTACGACTCTAATAATCTGCTGCCTGAAAATACACTAGCACCCTCTGAACCACAGTGGGTATTACAGATATTAGGTTTGACTTCTACAATCGCTTCAATGTGCAGGCATTGGCTTCCTTGAGCCCAAGTCAAGTCACCACATTAAGGATGGGGGGGAGCAGGAGGCCCAGGGGCTCTCATCTCCCAGATAATAGCAGGAGACTGGGCCGCAGCAGCTTTAATCTCGCCTCTCGAATCATAATTTATCCCTTTCCATGGCCAGTGAGGCACCTGGCAAGAGAGGCCCGGCGCCCTCCGAGTGAGCGCCCCAGCCCAGCGCTCATCCCCTGGCAGGGCCTGCCCGGCCGGGGTGACCCGGTTTCTGGTATGGTCCGCCAGGCCCGAGAGCAACACTCCCGCCCTGCCCCGCCGCTAGCACCAGGCGCGACAGAGCCTGAGGAGCCCATAGGGAACACGGAACACAACGAAGAGGCTTCGAGCCGAAGGCGACCAGCCGCTGCGGGCGGGCCAGCCGGGCCGGGCCGGGCCGGGCCGTGCGGGGGCCCCTGGGGCAGCCCCCCGGGGCAGGGCCGGCCGCGGGAGGCCCAGCGCGGACGCCGAGGCCGCGCTGAGGCGGAGCGGCGCGGCCCGGCCGCCGCCGCGGGCGGGGGAGGCGGCACCTTCCCCGGCGTGGCGGGTTTCCGCCGCCCGCCCGGCGCCAGGCCCGCGGGCCCGGGAAGTCCCCCCAGGTGCGCCGCTGCCGCAGGCCCCGCAGCCGCTCCCGCCCGCTCCCCGACAGCCTGGCAGCGGGGCGAGCGGGCCGCCTCTGCGCCGCCGCCCGGGGCCCGCCTCCGGCCGCCGCGCCCCCGCCGGGGGCCGGGCCATCTCCGGAGCGCGGCGGGGGAAGCGGGGACGGGAGGCCGCGGCCGCCCGGCTCTGCTGGCTTCTCTCTCCCTGGGGTGCCGCGCCCTGGACCCCGCGCTGACCCGACACCACGGGGCAGCAGCCCGCGGGGGCGGAGGAGAGCGCTGCCCCCGCCCGGCATCTCCGCCGCCGCCGCCCGCCCGCCGCTGGGTCGCGGTGTCCCACACGGCCCCGCGGCACGGAGGGCGCGGGGCTGCCGGTCGGGGCGGCGCGGAGACGGCTGCCGGGGCCGCTTCCCTCGGCGGCCGGAGGAGCTGGGCATGGCCGGAGGCTCGGAGCCCCGCGTTCAGCCTAATCTAATAGCAGCAGTGATTAGGCTTCATTATTATTTGTGCGCCGCTCTTTTCGGCTGAAGGGAGATTTAAAAATCAATAGTAAAGACGCATGCCTGACTGCCTGGACACTTAAGGAAAAGCTGTTGGCCAAGGCCAATAAATCAATCCTCCTTTTTCTTTCTCTGTTCTGTTTGTTTCTTTTCTGCCTCCAGAATTTCCCTGCTTGCAGAAGAGAACCGCGTCTAACAAGGTGCCACTTTGAAATGCATCATGCTCGAAGCCACCGTGCTAATTATAGATTAGCAAGAGGTAAAACTCAGTTGAAATGACATAGTGAAAAAAAATCCAAGCTGATCAAATTTAGTATGTCATCAAATATATTATGGTCGCTTAAAAATCTGTGTTTAAGAGGACGCTGCATAATCTTCTAAACCCCGTGACTCACTGGCACCGGCTTTTACTTAGAGAAGTGAAGTCAGAATTCATTTGAAGTTATGTTGTGGTAACCGGGCTCTCAGACCTCTGAGAGTTTTTACAGCCCCAGTCAAGGTATGTCCAATATCTCCAGCCTGACACAGCAGCAGCCTACAGACGGAACAAGTAAATGAAATGGAAGTATTTAACAGGCTTCACACGTTTCATTTATTTGGATTTGAACTGAGGAGCTGAGCTGAGCCGAGCCTTGAATCACCAGCGAAGGAAGAGCATAATTACTTGCCATTATATTCATTCTGATTTATAAATAATGTTTCTGGCTTTATTTTATTCAATGCTTAATTTAAAAATAATGATTAAAAATTAGCCCTTGGGCTACGTGCTGGATTATAGCCAGATGCGTTATTAGTCCTCCTTGGGACCCCGGAAATATCGAAATGGACTGGGAGGGAAAATGAAGATTTCCCACTCAATTAGTAACGAGCGAAGGACAGTGCGATGGTTTAAGCATTTCAGGTTTTAATCGTCTTAAAACGACGAGGTATTTAACCAGAATCAACACGTAAATGTTGGGGAGAAATCACGCTTGCTGAAAGGTGATGATGGTGCACGTCTTTGGTATCCTCTCTGCTTCGCACACCCAAGAACACACAGCGCTGCATTTCTGGGTCAGTCTGTATATACACACACACGTAAGGAAATCGTAGGTGGCTGCATATCTGCACACACACGTAGATTTCTTTAATATGTTTATAAGTTCAGTGGCTGGAACAGCACCAAAATGTGTTCCCTGATTTAGAGCACTTCCCAGGTACTGCAAACACTGCTGAACCAAAATCCTTATGTAGAAAATGAATAGTTCCTTCACACAGACACACAGACACACAGACACTCTCTCTCAAAAAAAAAGGGGGGGGGGGGGGAGGGGGGAGAAAGGAAGAAAAAGAGAGAGAAAGAAAAGAGAGGAAAGGGGAACTCGATTTATTCTCATTTGTTTATCTCTAGATTTTTTCCCCCTTTCTGCAAATTCATTTGAATAGCTTTCAAGCTGCAAAATGGAAATGTGGCTCCTGCCCTCTATTTCAGCAGCAGCGTCCTGGCAACAGAGCAATTTTCTATCATCAAGGATAAATGGCATCGAACAGAACATTCTGATAAAAAAGAAAAAAAGCTTTAGCCCAAGAAGCCCATGATTGCTGCCCTTCCTGTCTATCATCCCTTTACAAAATCCTCTCCTCCAAACCTGAGCTGCATGCTGTCAGAGCTAATAATGTCTTCTAAAGAAAAGGGGAAGAAACAGCATTCATGCACAATGTTCCCATTTATTACATAGAGTGCTTATTTAAAAATTGCAAATATCTTTGTTTGGTTCACTGCAAATTAAAACCAAGATGTAGGAAGTTACACGATGCAACAATTATTCATGTCACGGCGGAGCATCAAACCCTCATAACTTGCTTTTCTATTGGTTAATATGCGCGTGTGTGTGTGTGTGTGTGTGTGTGTGTGCGTGTGCATGCGTTGTGTGTATGCGTGTAACGCAGGGAATATGCCTTGTTGTGAAAATAAAAACCACTTCAGGTAAGTCTGTGTTTTGTTGTTTTAGAGCAAGGAGGGGGAAAAAACAAAGTCATTACGGATACGAAGTAGAAGAAGGCTTTGCATGTGTTGTCTCTGAGGTTCTGCAGGGGGTTAAGCCCCAAGACTCCCAAGAAGCCTGTCAGGGAAGGCTGCTCTGGGAACGGGGTGCCTCGCTGGGGTAGCAGGGCTCTCTGGGCGCACCCGTGCCGCAGCCGCCGCTTCAGCGCCCGCTCCTCGTCCCAGCAACGCTCCCGCAACCGCTCTCCCCCGCGCTGGGGCGTCCCCCGGGGGGGGCAGCACCGGGGAGCTGTCGGTGCCTGGCTGTGAAAGAACCCTCGGTCACAAACAAATCTGCAGGAACAGTCTGTCCGAGCGGATGGTCAGCGTTCAGAGATTACTTTGGGGAGGGGGGAACTGCAGCGCACGGAGCTGTGGCGGGGATCCCCCGCCTGCCGTGTCCAAGGATCAGGGGCGGCCGGGCGGTAGGAGACAGACACACCGTAAGGTGCCACAGGCCGGGGAGAGGCAGGGGACGGCGGGGGCAGGAGACGGTAGAACCCGTCGCCACCCGAGCGGCGGGGAGGGCGCACCGCCCCCCTCCCGCTGACCCGGCGGGCTAGGAGAGGAGGGAAGGAACGAGGGCCGCCGCCGGGCGCCCGCACCCCGGCATCTGCGCCGGCCGGCGGAGGGGAGCAGCCCGACCGGGAGGGCTGGAAATAACCCGCGGGCGCGATGACCCCGCAGGGTGCTTCGGCGTTCGGGGGCCCTTCCCGGCGCGGAGACGCGCCGCCCCGCCGGCAGGCTGCAAGCCGGGGCCCCGCCGGGCGGCAGACGGCCCCGCCGGGCGGGAAGCACCGCGCCCCACGGACACCCGTGGGTGCCGCCGAGGCGCCTCGCCCCCGCCGCGGCCGCCACTCGCGTGCGGCCGTTAGGGCCGTTAGGGCCGTTGAGGCCTGCCGCCGCGCGCATGCCCTGCGCCGCGGTCACGTGCCGCGCGGGCGGCGGTAACGGCCGTGAGGAGAGGCCGGCACAGCCCCGCCGAGCGAGCCTGCGCTGCGGGACGCGGCCGCGGGGGAGGTCGGGCCGCCCCGGGGAGGCCGGCAGAGGAGCACCGGCCCTCGGGCCGGCCGCGCTGGCTGTCCGCAGCGGAGGGAGGGGGCCCGGCCCCGAGGCGCCCGGTGGCAGCAGGAGGCGGGTTTCCCCTCCGGGGGGCACCCGGTCGGCGCCCTGGGCATCTCCCTCAGCGGGCAGCTGCGGGCGCCCCGGGGCCTGCCGTGCCCTCGACGTGCGCACGGGGGACGCGGGCACGCCGCATCCGCAGCTGTGCTTCCCTCGGGGGAGCTTGCTCGGCCACTGGCGGTGGCCTGCTCGCCGGGCACGGCCGAGCAGCCCCCCCGAAACAAGCAAACCAAAATAAACCCCAGTGATCCGTTCAAAAAGCGGGGCGCGGGGCTCACGCCGGGGGCCTGGCTTTCCTCCTGTGCTCGTTCTCACACGCGTGGGCTGCAATACCACTGACTCTTGCTTTGCACAGTGGAGGAGGCAGCACAACCAGCCCCGACCCGGGTTAGTGAGAACCTCTGAAGTTTAGATCAGGGTCCTGAAAACTTGTATAAAACTTAATTTGTCCGCAGGTCACCTGATGGAAAAAAAAAAAATCCGAAGACACGAAGCATGAGTCACTTTCTTAATTTTTTGTCCATACATATGTACATATAAAATGAAGCAAACCCTTTAAAGTTTATTTTAAACGCGGCAAAGTCCACGAAAAACTTCTTGCCCTATTCTAGTTGAGGGCTGCAGGCAGACCATTTGATTTATTTTCGTTTTTCAAAGGAATGGAGAAAGTCGTCCGATTAGCAGTGCTATTATTATAATCTCCATTCTTAAACCTTGAAAGACCCTTGTAAACAATCGGCTCCTTCTCCCAGCCCGGTTCCCACCGCCGGTTAGTAATGACTGGAAGATTAATGAGCCTTTTTTAGCAACACCTGTCTTTTTAAGCTGTCGACACAACCAATTAATACTTTTAATTACCACTACAAGGAAACTAACCAGAACCTTTCTGATTTGATTTGGCCGCTAAATTTTATCCCCTCTGAAACGAAGCAGCCCCAAAGTGGGGTGGGGGGGAGCTGGTTTTGCTGCGGTTTGTTTTGCCTGGGGCTGGATGGGGTGATTATTTGTTATGGGGCTTTTTTTTTTTTTTTTTTCAGTTTATTTCACTTAGCGTTTCCCCGCGCCTTTAGAAGTATTTTGCCGTCCTTTTCGAGAAGAAGAATATAAAAGTGCTTGCTGACGCACAAGTCCCGCGGCTACCCGAAAAGCAGCTTCTCGCACCGGCGGCCCCAGGGGACAGGCTGGAGGGAGCAAGCAGCCGCTTAGACAAAAGTTACCACAGGAAGACCCGCACCGAATTCAAGACAGTTTTTACGAGTTATTTCAACGAAAGAGCAAGTGCCCCTCCGGCGGAGCCGGGAGGGACCGGGGGCAGGCGGCCCCCGAGCCCCGCAGCCCGCGGGACAGCCAGGGGAGCGCCGGGCGGGAGCTCCGCTCTCACCTCGGGGCTGGGCTGTTCCCCTCCTGCACCCCCATTTCTCGGGGGTCTCTGATCTTCATTTGAATAATCAAACCGTGGAGGAGGAGATGGGGCAATCACTTGAACAGAGAGGGTGTTTTCTGTTCAAACGGCATGGGTGCGATCAAAAGTTCGCAGGCGCCTGCGAAGGGGTTCCAGCGGGGCGCCATCCCCTCTCTCTCCAGAGACACCCTCTCTCTCCAGAGACCCCCTCTTAGCCATTTGGGTTCGTGTCTCTCCCCGAAGTGCTAGGCAATGGGGCTGCCAAGGGACCCCCGACCTTCTCCTGGGGTGGGGGGTCGCAAGGGACGCGATCAAACCTTGCGCCCACGCACGTGTGTCCCAGGGCGACGTGAAGCGGGCAGCGGCGTGCGGAACTGGAGCGGGGACACCCAGCTCGGGATGCTCAACCCCGGCCCTTCCTCGGGGGGCTTTTCCCTCTCCCCCCAGCCCCCCGGCACTGCGCGCGCACTGCCGGGAGTTCCTCCGACCGAACGCCGGGAAGCAGAACGCGGTGGTCTTTAGGTTAAACAGACACCTCGCCGCCTGGTAAAGCACCCCGTGCTGTTTCTTGCCTGCTCTCCTTTGTGTTATCTCCCAAGCTGCCCAGGCCTCGCAGAGTTATGCCGTAAAGGCGATGTCCCACATTAAAACAATATGAATTCGCGGACGGATCCTGAATATGAATGAGGTATGTGGTCGTATGACTGCTTTGAAGCCGTACTTCTCCGAATATGGCTTTAATTAAATGTCTTCCGGCTCTAAAAGATTACATGTTGTGCAAAATATATCCTAGCATGAAATTTACTTCCACGATACGAAATTAGGTTACTTATAAATGTCTTCATTTAAAAAAGAAAATCGCTTCTCCTCGTTCTGGTTTCTGTTTTGTTGAACAGAGAGCTCCAACGAGGAAAGAGGGCTGGAATAATACATTTATAGAGGCACGTGTAACAAAACCTGCCAGAAGCGGAGTGGGTGAGGGCTGCTCGCTCAAATGCAGACAATTCACAAAACAGGCAAGTTAATCCAGATCTGATTTGTTTCAGATCCAGCTGTCAGAACCCCGGGATACCTCCCGCGTCTCATGCTGTAGATACCTAACGTGCTCCTACCGCCTTCCCCACCCCGTCCCTTCCTCCTGCATTTATTCCGTGCGAAGGATGCTCGGGGCGGGGGGCGGAGGGGGAAGAGGAGTCAGAGTAAACAGGTAGAGAAAGGTGATGATCTCCACTCGCGAAAAATAAAAATAATTCTTGGCGAGTTGGAGGATAGCGTAGCGGAGAGACTGGGACCAGTTAACCGGGAAAAGCAGTTTCACTCCGCCAGTGAAATCGCGCTCGGTGTCAAGAGCTTCCCCGCTCCGGACGGTGGATGCAGGCGGAATTCACGTTGCTGGAGGCGATGCTGTTTGTCTGTTTCTTTTTATGCCCTCAGATACAGGACATCGCCTAGCTGAGTTTCTATAGAGAGATCAGATAATGGATCCCTCCGGATTACCTTTCTAAATTAACTTTTAGATTTGTTTTTATAGTCCGTTGAGACCCTGACAAAAGAGGGTGTAGCTAGATACAGATACGAGATAAACCTATAAAGCAATCTCATTACACGGGAATGAGTGAAGAGCTCTCCTTGCAATCTATTCTAGATAACGAGGCTGCCTGAAGAAACAAGTAAAGCCGAGATATTTACTTCTTTTCCTATTAAATAAACCTCAATAACTGCATTGACTTTGCGCAGTGTTTACTACATTTCCATTCAATGCTTGGGTAAATGCATCCCTAAAGGTAGAGTAAATAATTGCACTGATCTCAACAAGGGAAATGTGTAGGCATTTGAAGTGTACTAAAAATAAACGAAGGCGAAACAGACTGCAGAGAGAGGACATCGCGCTAGCTAGCCGCAATTAAAGCCTCCGCTTTCCTTCGCCGGAGCGCGAGGCTTCCCGCGCGCAGCCGGGGTGAGACGTTCCCCGCGCGTGTCACGGGGGCAGGACCCGGGTGGCCGTGGGGAGCCGCGGCCCGGCCCGGCGGGGCTCGGGGGAGCTTGGCGCGGCGCTGGGCTCGGGGAGATACCGGCCTCTGCCGCAGGAGAAATTGCAGCCTCTCCGTTGACTTGAAAGAGCCTCGAGTTTCCATTCGCCTCTGAGCCCTTCCAAGATGGGACTTGAGAGCGGTGGTGGTTTTGTTGGGTTTTTTTAATTGGATGGCGTCTTCTTCTTCTGCCAGAAGAAGGGGGGTTTTAATTGTTGTTGTTTTTTCTTTCATTTGAAAAGAAAACAAAACAACAAAAGTCTCCGCTAAAACCAACATCTCTATTTCAGCAGCAACCCGCGCGGGCGGGGACGCCTGCCAAGTGCAAGCCTCCCAGGCGGAGGTCTGCAAACCTGCGGCTGCACGGGGGGAGACTCCCCCTCACCCACGGAGGGGAAGGTCCCCCCCGCCGCTCGCACGTAAGGCTCCCGGCGGAGGGGTGCAGGAGGCAAACCCGCCCGCTCAGACTCTTTCCGGGGATCCCGCATGCTGGGGCCAGGCTTGCCGGGTGGGCAGAGCGGGGGGGGACCTGTCCCCGGGGGGGCGGTTAGGGTGGTGTGGGTGCACACCTGGCCAGGTGCGGGGACAGGCAGGCGGCCGGGCCCTCCGCGGGGGTCCCGTCTCCAGCCGGGCAGCCACTCGCCTGAAGCCTAATTCCATTTTAAAGCAGATACCTTCCACCCCCTCGTACACACAGCCCCCATCAGGCAAAACAACCAACGACAACAACACGACAAAACATTGACCAAACAAAAAGCCCCAACCCCGACCCTCTGCAGAGCCACACATTGAATGAATCTGGCTGTAAGGTTTTAATTACAGCGAAGGCTTCGCTACAAATCTGTACAAGAGACAGTGGCTGGTTCCCTCTGGATCTTTCCCCTCCTGACTCCTATTATTTTGACCCAGGCTACAATATAGAGAGCGGCGTGTGTGATCCATCTGCGAGGCTGGGCTGGGGTTTACACCACCCACCCACCCACCCCCGCCTCCCTGCCACTTCCTTCGCACTCGCGGTATGGAAAGCCATTGACGCCTGCCTGTCTGTTAGAATGTTAGGGGGGTGAAATCCAGAGGAGCCTCCGCTCCGCTCTTGCTCTCGCACTGGCAACACTCAAATTCCCCAGTCTCTCCTTAAAATGGCTCGCTTCCAGCTTGAGGAGGTGACCTCCTTTTGCGGGAGCCTTTGCTCACCACTCAGCTGCTATTAAGACGATGGCAGTATGACATGCTGGCAGGAGGAGAGGAGGCCATGTGTTTTGGGGTAAACAGGCTTGAGAGACTGGGGGGGAAATACCGTCGGAAGATCCAAGGCGAGATACTTTGTTGTAGCTTCTCTGGGAGCTGTAAATAACGCGGCCAGAGCTTGCGCTGCTGGGGCAGGACGGCTGCCCAGCCGAGCCGTGCCGTCCCGTGCCGCCACCTTGCACACCCGCGCCGTGCAGCCGCGGACACACGCGGAGCGCCACGGCCGCGCGTGGGCACAAGCCTGGCGGCCGCCGAAACCGCGCTCCAACCGAGGAGAGTCCCGTGCCTCTGCGGAGGGAGCTTCTCCGCAAAAATGCATCTGGAGCGCATTGCTGCCAGTGCGAATATTCTCCCGGCTTTCCACCCTTCTCGAGATTTTCCCACCAGCACTCGGAAGGAGACCCCCACTCTCTCCCGAACGCCTTTCGATTGCTTTGTGGATTCCCTTCTGTTGCTAAAAAAAACCCGGGGATGCCGCACTAACCTTCGCATATCCCCCGCCCCTCCCCTCCCCCCCCCCCCCCCCTTCTCTGCCCCATTTAAAAATCCTGTTGCAAGATGCACATCATGCTTGTACATGGGCTTCCTGCGGGGGGGGGGGGGGGGGGGGGGGAGAGAAAAACCCAACCACAACACCACACGCACTAACATAATTCCTGAAATAAGCTTCTCTCGGACCTTCCCAGCCTCCCTGGCCGGGGTGGGACAGAAAACATTCTCTCGGACCCTGGTGTGAATCGGGAAAGGGGAAAATATGCTCCCAGAGAGCAGCCCTCAGCCCCTGCGTACTCCTGCGGGCAGGAACCCCCCAAGGAGAACATCTTGGGGGAGCCTCGCTTGCGGAACACCATCAGCTATCACACACCCTCCAACAAACCAACAAACAAGCTGTTGCCCGAAAGGGGGACTCCGCTTGCAGAGCCCACCCGTGCAAACACCAGAGCAGGACTTCCCGGGAAGGAGGGGATGAGAAATGGAACGGGAATGTTTGTTTCCCCCTGTTGTTATTGTTGAACGCATGAATGAATGAATGAATGAATGAATGGAACAGAAGGTGCTCGGAGGCATATAGGAAGCCTCTGGCCGCTTACATTAACTTCCTATTATAGCCTAAAAATAGAACCCCGTTTCCTGTTGTTCGTCAGCTCCTTCTAACTGTTGTGTCTGTTGTGTGACATCCTTCGACTCACAAATGGGACTTTAAACCACGCGCACACGCTTTGGTCTTTCGAAAGTATTACCTGCAAACATCATTAAAAGGATGCGGTTTAAGGTGACATGGAGGACCGGCAGCACGAAGTCACCCAGTCGTGGGGCACAGGGAGCCCTGCGCGCGGTGCCACACTCTCCGCCCGTCACTGCGGCAGCGGAGGGGCGAGTGGCGGGGAGGGGGGCAGGCCGCGCTGCCCCCGCGGCTCTCAGCCGGCCGGGAGGGGGGAGAAGGACCGGCCCTAACCCCGCTCGGGTCCGAAGGCCTCCCTGCGCTCCAGGCGGGAGAGGGTGGCTTGCGGAGCGCAACTCCAGGGAAGATTAAACCGAGGGGTCCTCACTGGGAGGAGCAGCCCGGCCTGGGGTGCCCGGGCAGAGCGCGGTGTTGCCCGCGGTCCGGAGCGGACGGGGCGCGGAGTAACGCACAAAGCGCATCCCTCTAGCCCTCGGCCAAGGCTGCAGCCTCCTTCTCCGGGAGCTCGGGTTTGGCCACGGAAGGAGCGGAGAAGCCAGGCAGGGCGGGTCAGGGGCCAGGAGCTCCTGCTGCTTTTCCCCGAGGAGGGCTGGGGGCTCCCGGGCGGCGGTGTGGGGGCTCCCGCCCGAGGGCAGCCCCCAGCCTCCCTCTGACGCGCACCTCGCCCCGCAAGGTGGGCCCGCCCGGCCCGTGCAGCCCCCGGGGAGCTCGGTCGAGGTCAGGCAGCTCCCCCCGTGGGCTGCCGCCCCCGCGGCTCCGCGCCCCACTCGTGACTGCTGCCTGCTCTCTTTCGGAGGCCCTTCAGTGCAAGAAGACAAGGCGGTGCGGGGTCGTCGTGTGTCGTCGTCCCCGTCCCCCCCCTTTAATGTCACCCACTCTGCAAACGAGCACCTCACTGCTCCGGTGCACCCAGAGCTATTGATTCAGGTGTAATTTCTTCAGAAGGAGGCCGGTAACGGAGCTCGCCCGCACGCAAGCCGGCGCCGAGGAGGACCGGTGCCCGGCAGCGCGCGCTCCTGGCGGGCCGGTACCTCCCGGCCACCCCAGCACCCCCGCCAGCGTGCGGGCCCGGGGCCTGCCCGTCCCTCGGAAGAGAAACACCCCTGCCGCTGCCGCCTCCACCGGGGCACGGCTCGGGCCCGTATCACTCCTCCGCCACCGGCCCCCTTTGCCCTCCACCCCCCAGCGGGCCTAATTAAATTGGGGAAAATTATCGGTGTGAGGCTGGATGAAGTCAACTGTCCTGACGACAGACGAGGACGCCTGAGCACCGCGGCGAAAGAGCCGCGCCGGTTGCCCGGGGCTCCCCTCCCGCCGGCGCCCACCGACGACTCGGCGGGGGCTCCCGCACCCCCGCGGCGCCGCCGCTGTCCAGCCCGCACCCGGGGCCGCTTCCTGTCCCGCAGCTGCGACACCCGCACCCCACCGCAGCTGGCCCGTCAGCTGGCTGAGCGAGGGGCGCACACCGGCTCCGCTCGCTGCCTATCGAGGGGAGCAGTTCCTGCAGACGCTCCCTGCCGCCTTCTCCTTTTTGTCTCATGTTGCCTGACTCAGGCGCCTGATGCCCTTCGCCAAGCCGGCAGATAGGTATTATTTCAAACCGGTCTCCTCTCCTGCCCAACTTTTCCCCATTCCTGGGTTAGCATCCATTACGCGGCAGGAATCGTTTCTAAATAAGAAAGCAACGTGTTGCAAACACTCCCCAGCCTATTTTCTGACACCTTTTGTTATGCGTGCTCTTGCTGCTGCTGGAGAAAATGCTAGTATGTGCACCTGCAAAAAAATGCCTTCATGATGTTAACAGCAAGCTGGAGGGTATAAAGCAATAAAACTGCCAAATGTACCTGTTCCTATTGAGTACATTACCTACACCTATGAATAAAGAGTCCCAGTAGGAATTCTTTCCCTTCTCTTCCCCTTTCTCTATATTTTTATTCATTGTAGATTTGTAAACGCCTGGATCGGGTTACCCTTTCGCGTGTTAAAGTGGAACTCTTGTTAAAAGCAGGAGAACAAGGCAAGACACTTACAACTGCATTCAGAGTTAGTGAACCGACTCCAAGGGCTCAAGAAGTGAAACAACCATGAGAGGGTGGGTAAGGGGGCACAAAACATCCCAGCCGCCCAGGAAAAAAGTCATCCACGCCCCCCACCCCCCGAAACAAGCCAGCTGAACTGTAAGCGCCGAGAGGTTATGGGTTATGCCCTGCCACCGATCGAGCATCGCTTCGCATCCCCCTTCCTCCCCACCCCCGAGGACGGTGCGATATGCAAACAGGGGGCTCGCATCCCCCGGCTTCCCAGAGCTAATGACGGGGCTGCGGATAAGCAACACCCCAAAATAAATTAAGAACGGGAAAGAGGGGGTGAATCTCAGAACGAAAAACACAAGCCCTCTAAATATTCCTAAAAACGACGCGATTAAAAAAAAACAATCTGCAGAACCTAGAAGCCAATCCTCAGGCAATGTCGCTGAGAGAGGCAGTGTCGGGACCTGTGCTCGGTCTGGGGATGGCTCTGGGCTGTGCGGGGTTTTGCAAGCGGCGGCTGCTGGTGCCAGTGTTGGTTTTCAAAGCCCGAAGCCTCCAGCCCGTCTCCCCATCTAGAGCAACTTTCGGATTTCTCTAGGCTTAGCGAGTTCCGCCGGTTCCTTCCTACCTCAGTCCTCTGCGGTGGGATCTGCCTCTGGAGTTCATGCTTAGCTGGACGCGAGGAGATTTAAGCGAGGGAAAGGGGGGAAAAAAACATGAGAGAGGGAGTGTGAGAGAGAGAGAGAGGGGAGAGAGAGAGGAGAGAGAGATCCTCCGCCGTGCTGGATCAAACTTAATGTTTTTCCCTAGTCCATCTTTGAAAGAGAAGTGGTAATACCACCTGGATGTTCGGATATAAATCCCCTTGCAAATAATAAATGGATTAATAATAACAAGGTATGAAGTTCTTTTTATAGAAAAAAGGAGAGAATTGAAACTAAATGCGGCAGTTAGACAACCATTTTGATAAGAGGATAATTGAGGCGACACTGGTGTATAATTAGAGGATAATTTATGCTATATCCACTTTTATTCCACCTCCCAAAATAAACCCAGTCCATAATCATTACAGGCAAATTGTTCTGAATTTTATAGCAGCAATTTGAACAAAGTACTGCAGTTAATCATGGGAGATTTTTGTGTATTCCTGATTAGAAGTCTAATTGCCTCCTTCCAGAAAGTAAAAATAACTGTAAAACGACTCTATTTTTATCATTAACAATGTTGACAATAAAATAAAATCAACTGGAATTGTAATCTAAAGACAAATTTAGGGCGCAGGCACTTTTTTTTTTCCTCGGGTCGTTTATATCCTAATCAAGCTTTTGCCAAAACCGCCAACCGCACGTAGCCATTTGCATATATTTGAAAACGATTACGGGAGCCGCTGCCGCCGCCGCTGCTTTCAGCGGGGGGTGGAGGGGGGGGGGGGGGGGGAATAAAAATGCACTGCGCGTCGCCTTCGCCGCAGCGAAAATACCGCGCAAGGCGTGGTGATAGTGGAGGGGGTCGTGAATTTTGGAGGGGGGATGCGTGATTTTTGGCGGGTGGGAGTGGTGCGTGCGGGGAGAGCGGAGGGCCGGCGCTCCCCTTTCCGCCACCCCCCACCTCTCCACCCGCGCGCGTGGCGCGGAGCGCGCTGCGCGCTCCGCGCTCCGCGCGCGGGTGGGGGGGTGGGGGAAAGGATGGCGGGTGGGGGGGAGGGAGGTGGGAGCGGGCAGCGCGCGCTGCCGGCGCGTCGGGGCGGTGACGTCAGGGGGTTGAGTGACCAATGAGGGAGGCGCTGCCCTCCGGAGACGAACCATTCGACTTGTGCGCGTCCCTGCCCTTCAAGTCGAAGCGCCGGAGCCCCAACTTTCCCGGCTTCCACCTTAAAACACCCCCCACCCCCACCCCCCGCTCCTGGGCCCCCTCCCCCCCCCCAAAAAAGAAAAAAAAACCCACCCCACGCGCCGGGGGGATGAAGGAAAAGAGCGGCGCAAAAAAGCGCCGGGAGTAGCCCGCCCTCCCCCTCCACACACCCCGCACACCGCCCTCCCCTTCCTCCCCTCCCTCAGTGAACGAGGCCCCTCGCACAACGGCTCCTTGGAGAGGAGGGGGGGGGAAGGAAAAAAAAAAGGCGGAAAAGAAAAAAAAAAAAAAAGAAAAGAAATTAAATTAAATCACCGCCGCCTCTCCAGCGGTGCCGCGGCGGGTAAGGGGAGCGGCGGTGGCTGGGCAGAGAGGAGGCAGAGCGCGGGGGGCGAGCCGGGGAGCGCCGCGCTCTCCCTCCCAAACTTTGATGATGACCATGACTACGATGGCTGACGGGCTGGACGCGCAAGACTCCTCCAAATCCGCCTTCATGGAGTTCGGGCAGCAGCAGCCGCCGCCGCCGCAGCCGCCGCCGCCGCCCCACTCCCAGCAGAGCTCGCCGGCCATGGCCGGCGCCCACTACCCGCTGCACTGCCTGCACTCCGCCGCCGGCTCGCACCCGCACCACCAGCATCACCACCACAGCTCACCCTACTCCGGCAGCGCCGGCTCCTACAACCACCGCTCGCTGGCCGCCTACCCCTACGTGAGCCACTCGCAGCACAGCCCTTACCTCCAGTCCTACCACAACAGCAGCGCGGCCAGCCAGACGCGGGCGGACGATGCAGGTGAGCCGGCGCCGCTTCCCCAACCCGCTGCCAGCGTCTCCCCCCCGCTCCCTCCGTCCCCGGGCCTCTCCGCGGCCACCCCCGGGCAGCTGCACAACGACCCCCGCCGAGCCCCCCGCTCCTGCCCCGGGAGATGCCGGCCCCGGGGTGCGCGGGGCGGCGGCGAGACACGGGGAGGGGGGGGGTGTGCTCGTCCCTGCGGCCCCTCCGCGGGCCTACTGCCGCGGTACCGGGCGGCGGGGCCCCCGCGCTCCCCCCCGCCGGTGGCGGCTGCCGGCGGTACCGCGGCGCTGGCCACCGGCGCCTCCCCGCTCGCCCCGAGGCCGGCGGGCAGGGGGCTGCGCTCGGCACTCCTTTGTTACGGCGGGACCGGCTTTAGGCAAAATTCCTGCTAACACCTGAGGAGTGAAAGTTTCCAGGCGAGCGGGCCGCATTCCGCTCAGGGGCCGGCTGATTTATGTATTTTTTTGCAGGGAGCCGCTCATTTGTACATATATATCCATCCGGAGGGGCACGGCGGGGGGGCGGGGGGGGGGGGAAAGCATTGTTAAAAGTCTCGGACTGGTGATTCACTGACCACCGAGCTGGCGACGCGAAGTCAATTCGCCGGGTAAAACCCGGATGGCGCTGGAACCGGGCATCCCTTCACCAAGCCAGCGCTGCACTCTATTTGCCTTTTTTTTTTTTTTTTTTTTTTTTTTTTTTTGTATGTCATTATTTCCACCGCCCCCCGGGGGGAAAGGCAGCGTGCCCACCGTGCCCGGACAGCTGTGTTTTCTCCGGGTAGCCCCCCCGCAGCTGTTGCCGGTACGAGCCGGAGCCTGCGCGCCCGCGGTGTGCCGAGCGGCGGGGCGAGCTGCTGCGGTGCCGGGATCCGCGGCAGCCGGAGCGCCCGCGTTACATAGCTCAGGAGGGTGATGCTTCAGCTGTGCTGTTTTGCTTGCAGATCAGCAAAAAACCACAGTGATTGAAAACGGTGAAATCAGATTCAATGGAAAAGGGAAAAAGATTCGGAAGCCTCGAACCATTTACTCTAGTCTACAACTCCAGGCGTTAAACCATCGCTTTCAGCAGACTCAGTACCTGGCACTTCCAGAGAGAGCTGAACTGGCAGCTTCATTAGGACTTACCCAGACACAGGTAATTACTGGGAATCCCAGATCACTGAAATCCTGCTCGAGCAATAAAGGCCAAGGAAAGTACGATGCTCCCTAAACGTTTTGGCCTCTCTGTACGGGAACGGTAGAAAAGGTAACGCACACGGTCCCCATCTCTGTGTGATAGGACTTATCTAAGGCACGACAGAGGGACCAGCCTGCCACAGAAGCGACTGAATGCGCCCTTCTCTCAGCCGCCTGGCTAGCAAACGCTCCCTTTTGATGCCATACATAACATATTAAAATTGCCTGTGTTTTCGACTAATTCCAGCACCGAGATGCAATTGTCCAGCTGAGAAAAGGAGAACAGAACAAAGGCAAGGAATCGCTGGGCCTGAAGTAGAGCTAAAAGCAAAGCCAAGCTGCCTCCTAGCAACCTATAGGCAGAGGGGAAGCAGGAACACGTTAGGAAATACCTGTAAAATCAATAGTAAATTCACCCTGGATGACTAATGCAAATGCAGTGGTTACCCTTGGGCAAAATGTACGAAAGGTGATAATAGATCTGAAGATCAAAGACAGCCGTGTACAAAATTACAGCAGGTTAAGCCATAGTTAAGTGTGGTTGGAGTAGCTGTGCCATTCTGCTAATTTAAGCTTGAAAGACACATGAGGCATTACAGGCTTCCCAGGCTGGGGTTTGCGGAAAAGTGCATGGATAGATGTGATCAATTTGGGTAAAATGTAATCATGTGAATTTATGAGCTTAACAAATAACTTCAGGATTTTATCATTGCCATTGATAGCAGTCGCTTCCAGCCAGTGATTTTTAAATACACAGCAAACATTAATGATGGGAATGGACCTGATGGTTTTACAAATGGGATTTTAGTATCCTTAGCATGCATGCTCTGTCTCACTGCTGTCTCGCTTTCTGTCTCGCATGCATAGATTTAGGGGCCCAATCCTGATCAGGCAACTAGACAAGCAGCCCTGCTTATGCCCTAAGATTACATCTGCAAAGTTTGCAAGGTCAAACACACATGTGGGAGTTGTTTTCTTTGTCTGACTGTTTTTGAGAAATATGTGTGTATATATGTCTTACATAGATATAATTCCTATAGTAATTCTCATCTGCCAGAGTGAGCCCGATCCTTGCACACCTCATCACGTGCAGACTCCCTCCTAGGGAGTTCTGCTGGATTAGGAGCAGGATGAGACCCAAAGTAATCTTGAAAGCCAGTTACTCGTGGAGCAAAGAGAATTTTCCTTTCTTTAAAAACAACTTTAAAAGTAAAGCCACAATCTCCATTCCATTGTGCCTCCTCCTCGTCACATCAGCAAGGACCATTTGATCGTGCATGTTTTCAGATGCGCAATTTCTTTTGTAAGATGCCCTTTGTCTATTGGCTCCTGTCTCCTGGCACAAAATCATATGATTGCCCGTGTTTGACAACAGTTTGCCCAAATGATCAAATGACCTCCAAAATTCTGAATGAGGCATTAAAGCAGGAGAGCTCGGAGTATGTGCTGTTTCAGCTCGATCAATCCGGCCTGCCCGGGGAAAACAACGTGCCAAGTTAAAACCTACATCCCTCTTGCTTTTCAGCTCCGCTCTGCCTCTCCTGTTCTCTTCAGCTTCGTTCAGAGCCCAAGAGGAGCAGTACTTACCCCTTCCTCCCCTCTCCCCATCCCCGGCTGGCGTGGGGCTCTGGAGACCTTCTCCAGAGCAAACCCACGGCCTCTGGGGTCTCCCCTGCCGTGCCCTGGGTGCTGACGGCAGCCTAATATCTGCTGCGTTTTGGTTTACAGGTGAAGATCTGGTTTCAGAATAAGCGCTCCAAATTCAAGAAGCTGCTGAAGCAGGGCAGCAACCCCCACGAGAGCGACCCTCTGCCTGGCTCCGCTGCCCTCTCCCCTCGCTCTCCGGCTCTGCCTCCAGTCTGGGACGTTTCAGCTTCTGCCAAGGGAGTCAATATGCCTCCCAACAGCTACATGCCTGGCTATTCTCACTGGTATTCTTCTCCACATCAAGACACAATGCAGAGACCACAAATGATGTGAATTGTCCAAGAGAAATAATCTCCCAAGAACGCCTCATCTCGACATGGCAAGAAGTTCCCCTGCTTTGCCAAGCCGTGCCAGCTAACAGGCTCTGTGTGAACTTGTAGATGCGGCAAAGAGACAGAGTGGCTTTATTTTATTTTATTTTTTTTTAAAGTAACCTCAGCGATTGATCTTGAACAGAAAGACACAATTTTCATTCTGGCGCACAGAAGACACTTCTCTTTAGGATATTTTCCTTTGGACTCCAAGGCACCAGCCTCTTTCTCTGTGGAGTATACGTCAAAACAAACTTTTTACAGACTTTGCCCACAAGAAGAACCTGAATCTACCATGGCAGCCGTTTTTACTTGTTTAATGAGCTAAAGACAGTACATGATGAAAGAGAGACTAGTCAAAGCTCCTTCATTTTTATTCACCAAATCCGGACTGGGGGGAAAAAAAAAAAAAAAGCGAGAAGAAGGGAATTAAAGAAAACATTGAAGAGGGGAAAAAAGGAGAACTGGTTGAAAAATGAAAATATACTGTAAGATTAGAACATTACCACGAAGCAAAACCTGCATGCTTTCTCAAAATGCAATGGGCTGCGGCTCAGAAGATACCACCGTCTCTCCCGCGAAGAGCCCCCTCGCCCGCACACGCCCGAGCCCGCACCCGCTCCCGCACCGCCGCCCGGGCTCCCGGAGGCGCCGGACACAGCGAGGGGTCCCCGGCAACCCCCGCCGCCGCGGTCTGGGGACGGGAGGGTCGGCGCTGCCCGGCGGCAGCCTCACCCACCGAGCGAGAGGGACCTTTCCCCCGAGCAACCTTTCTGTATATATTGTTGAATTTTAGTTGTACATATACTTTGTATGTTTTTGTCTTCTTTCATATATAGAGTAAAAGCCACAAAACGCCCGCCTGGCTCCTATTTCTCCCCGCCTTAGCGGACCCCCCCTGCCCCCGACCTGCCCCCCGGCTCAGCCGGGCAGCTGGGCGCTGTCCCCCGCTTGCTGCGCGCACAGACACCGCTACCTGAACAGCTATCTGCGAGCAAAGACAGGAAAGGCGGAGGGAGGTGGGGGGGTGGGGGGGTGTAAGCTGGTGGTTCGGTTAGTTTGAAGGCTGCGACTGAGACAGGAGATACCGAGACCGCAAAGATAAGCCTAGAAGAAGTTGCTAATCACCCGGCCATTTCTGCTGCGATTTCACTGCTCCGCTGCTCAGCTGAGCTGAGCTTTCTTGCCGAGCAAAGCTCAGAGACCTGCCTTTCTTCCCAAAGGTTGGGGACTCCAAATTATTAAGAAAGGAGGCGCCCTCCTTTGTTTTTAAAGAGCAGACAATGCAAGCTGAGGAATGTTTTGCAAAGCCCTGAGAGGTGCCCAGGCACACAACACGCTCTCCAGCCAGCTCCAGCCTCACCAGCTTGTGGAAAGCACAACTACTGACAATGAAAAGCCCTTTCCTCATCCAAGCTGGGTGCCCCATACTGCGAGAATTAATGGCTAGAGACCTGGGCATCCTTCAAATTATGAACCTTGAAACCACTGAGCCATTTATCAGAAGTCAATAGAGATCCTCAGAGTGCTCCATATAATGACAGCTACACACAGTCGTGCAAAAGGACAGTCACTATAATTAGACACAAAGCAAAGACTACTTACCAATATACCAGTTTTTTGGGGGGTGTTTTTTTGTTTTTTTTTGAGCAACTTCCACGCTCAGTCAGTCTTCAGAGTGGTTTAAAACCGATCAGTCTTGTCATTTTCTACCATTCGTATTGTTACATTAGGAAAAATGTTTTCTTTTCTTTTTTTCCCCTTCCCACTGTGAAACTTTGGGTTCAGAGCTCCCCAGGATCAATTCTGAACAAAGCCTCCAGCTGCAGTGCCATCCAATTTGAAGCAGACATTGGGGACAATTTAAGGTTTTTATCCACAAGAAGGTTTTTTTCCATTCTCTTAAATGCAGCCATAATTAGAGTAATTTTTCATGTAGCCCGCTGATTACAGCGTTTTTACCGTCAAAGATAATTACCTGTAATTTTCTTCCACTTTTAATACTAAAAAGCCATCTTTATTTAGATTCAGGAACAGGAAAGGCGAAACAAAAGAGGAAAATTATTCTGTTATTCATACACAAATTGCAGAGACGTAGGGCCTAAAATTGAAAATTAACCAAAATTATAATGCTGAAAAGAATGGAAGAGGCTTCAGAAGTACAGCTGGTAGTGGGGCTCACTGAATTATTCAAATGACACTGGAGAGAAAGCTACCGTACATTTAAACCAACAGCATTCGTGTGTGTGCGTGCGTGTGTCTGTCTGAGCGAGTGTGTGCATCTCTCAGAACCCCAGCCCGGCACCCCCGGGATGGCCCCGTGCGGGTCACCCCGCGGGAGGGCGGCGGGTGCCCCGGGCAGCGAGTCCCGCAGAGCGGGGACCCCGGCCCGGCCCGGCCCGGCCCGGCCCGGCCCGGCGGGCCCCGGCCCCCCCGGCCCCCCCCAGCAGCCTTAACCCTTTCGCTGCATCCCCCGAGTGGGGATGGCGGCAGGCGGTGTCCCCCCCCCTGCTGACGGGCCCGGGCGGGAGGGTGGCGTGGGAGCGGGGCTCTCGCTGCTTCTCGTGGGCTTTCGGGGGGCTCGTCCTCGCCCGCACGCCTCGCCGGTGCCAGCGTGGGTGCCGGCGCGGAAAGCCTCTCGGTGCGTCGTGCCCTCCTCCCCCACGGGTGATTTCTCAAATAGGCTTTAATAAAACCCAGGCAACAAGCGAGCCAGCAAACAAATAAACGATGACAATAATAATTTAAAAAGCCCGATTAGCTTAATAGAGAGGGAGAAGGTGGGAGAGGCAGGCCTTCCCGGGAGCAGGCTGGGAGCGATGGCAGCGATGGCTCCCACTCGCGCGGCGGCCGCCCCGGGAGACTCTCGTGAAACAGCGTCATCTATGGATGGAGCGGCGGCAGCTCCCCGCGCCGCCCGCCAGACCTGCCGCCGCTCCGCCGCCCCGCCGCCGCCCGCCCGCCGCCGGGCTCCGCCGCCCCGGGGCCGCAGGCTGCGCGCCGCGGAGAGCCGCGGAAAGGCGCGCTGTCGCCCCCGCTGCGGGGCCGGGCGGCCGGGGCTCGCACCGCTCCTCCGCCGGCCGCCGAGCCCCGCGCCGCCTCTCCGGTAGCACTGCGAGGCCCCCGCCGCCCCCCCCGCCCCGCGCCCCCGGCGGCACCCGGGGGAAAGGGGGCGCGGGGCTGCCGGGGTCCGGCCCGGTGGGGGGAACCGCCGGTGCAAAGAGCGACCGCTAAAGCGGGGGAACGAGCAGAGACGGAGCGTGCCTCGAAGGGGAAGGCGCGAAGCGGTGACAAACCGACCCCAAACCCAAGCGAGCCCCAAAACTTACCCCCTGTGAAAATCTGCTAAGCAAGGACCGGGGTCTAGAAATCTATACTGAACAGAAGCAGTGGAGAATATTTTTCTGAGTCTCAGGGCAGAAGCTCTTTCTCTATATTCTTGGTTGAGTGAGCACATCCAGGTGTGAAATTGTTTGCACACCCCAGCACCTCTTATATTGCCAGCAAAATTAGCTGTTATTACTGTCACTGTTTAGTGATGGTTAGCTTGATAAAAAAAAAACTGCTGTAATCAAGACCTGGCGCATCTTTGCAAATTACAGATAATTGTAAACGTCCAGATTATGATAATAGCATCCTAATCCAGCCTGCAATATAATTATTACAGAGTGTTACATCTGAAACTGTCCAGTAGGGCTAATTCAGCCATTATTTAGACCCTATTTTTGCACTGCAAATGGGTTGCTGAGTTGAAAATGTACGATTGTAATTTCACGGGGCACTCAATGAGTAATGGTATAGGGAGAGAAAAATACAAAAGTGAAATGTGAACAGTAGCGATCAAATCAAACTCTGAAGGACAAAAGACTGTTTGATTCATAGGGAATGAGAAGAGCGGGAATTAAGAAAATAGCAAATCAGTGGTCTGCAGCGCTACGTGTCCAAATCCCGACGAGCGCGAGCCTGATGTGCAGGCAGGGGCTGATGCTTCCCTCACCGGGCCGCCTCTCGGCTCGGCGCCTCCCGGCAGGCTGTCACCGGTACCCGAAGCACCCCCGGGCTCCCCACTCGTTCCCCAAAAGCGGGCTCGCCCTTGCCGTGTGCCTCCTCTCAGGTGACTGAACGTCACTTTCGGGCAAGAAGCCGCTGGAGCCTCGTAACCGGGCGGGGGCGCGTGGGGGCCGCGGGGTGCGGGGGCCGGGGCCCCTCCGCGGGGGGCTGCGGGCCCCGCGGCCTGTTGCGCTCCCGCGCACCCGCTGGACCAGTCGTCAGGGGTCCTTAAGGAAATTATCACAGAACCGACTCAATGGTAATTAATTAACCAAAAGAGCCTGGCTAACAGGGCTACCTGCAGCTAGCGAGGTTAACGCATTGGGCTAGTTCGCTTGCGACTCCTGATTAGCTTTTATTAACCCTCGACACGAAATACACAAACCCGCTTCATTTTTAATGGGCCGAATCATCAAAGCGCGGCGGCTGCCCCGGCGGCAGGTAGCGGCAGGGTCCGGGTGCGGGGGGGCAGCGCCCGGGGCGGGCCCCATGGGCAGGGGGTGCCGGCCTCCCACGGCCGCAGCCGCGCCCGGCAGCCCGCAGCCTTCCTCTGCGCGCTTTTCTACACGGGAATTAATAAAAATAACGCCGAGAAAGGGAAAGGAAAGCTCAGTAGATACCGCGAGGCGAAAGCCCTATAAAATGCGGTATATGGTGCATATCGAGAAGACTGTGAAGATTTCCTGGGATGGAGGGCCAGTCTGAGGACTGTCTGCACAGCATGGAGCTAAGTCAGGATCCGGCCCGGCGAAGCTCGCCGATCCCTGCTGCAAAGCCCGGGCCGAGGTTTGGGCACCCTCCCCGGGACTGCCGAGAGGCAGGCGGCAGCGGGAGCGGAGCGAGGAGCCATCCCCAGGCTCCTCCTTGCCAGGTGCTGAATCCGCCGCAGCTTCTGGCCGGTGCCGGCTCCCCTGGCCCTCTCCCAAAAGGCAGTGAGGAGGTGCGGGGGCCTGGGAGTTCTTCCCGCGGCCTTGGAGGTCGTGTCCGTGGAAGGTGTGCACACAGATGCCCGGGGCGTGGGTGCGTGTCGGGGTTTATCGGGTCTGTATTCCAGGCAGATAAACCATTGCTTATCCTCCCAAATGGCAGGTAAGCAGACGCACCGCCGAACAAAGAGCAGAAACATTTAATTGATGTAACACAGTTTCTCCCTAAAGAGAGAGAGAGAGAGAGAGGGAGGCTTCATGTAAACTCCGCGGTTCCTGCTTTCACGGCTCTTGTCTGACCTATAAAACAGGTTATTGCGTTACTGCAGGCAACCGCTCAAATGACTGAAAGCAAGAAGAGGGGCTTCTCCCCCCCCCCCCCCCCCGCCTCCTTCCCGTCCCCCCCAACTTTCCCGAAGCAATAGATCTCCTTTCCGTAATCCACAGCCGAACTACCTAAAGCCTGTCAGTCGCAAAATTGCGTGGTAGAAATCTCTAATCGATGCCACATGTGCGATGCCGGTTCGGGATGCAGCGCGGCCGGCGGCGGAGCGGGCAGCGCCCGGAGGCCCGCGCAGGCAGCGCGCGCCGCGGGGGAACGCATTTATGGGGGACACCGAGGGGAGCGAGAGGGCGACAGCAGCGCTTGACGAGCGGGCTGCCTTGACGCGGTGACAGGTTGGAGGGGGTGGGTTTTTTTCCTTTCCCCAGGGAGGAAGGGGAGGGAAAGCGAGTCGCTTGGCGAGGAGGCTGCGCTCCCCGGGATGGAGGCGCTGCCCCGCCGAGCGATGTGGAGGTGCCCGGGCAGGGAGCAGCGGGGTGCTCTTGGGGAAGGTGGTCCCCCGGTGTCCGTAGGTGGGGGTGGCGGGCAGTCAGCTGCGGGGGTATCTGAGTGTTGTGGGTGCGCGCCCCACCGTGGGGCGAGCGCAGCGGGTGGGGGCGTGGAGCGGCTGCGGGTGGGAGAGCCCCAGGGCTGCAGGCAGCGTCAGGAGCTCTCGATCTGGGGCAGCTGGGGCTGCAGGCTGCTCGGTGTGTGTCTGTCTGTGTGTCTGTGTGTGTGTGTCAGGCCCTGTGGCTCAGCCCTGGAGCCGCTCGGCACCCACAGGAATGTGGCTCCTCGGCTCCCCGAGCTGCCCCGGCTCCACATGGAAGTGGCCGCCAGGAAAAGAGAAGGGAGGGGAAGCGGGGGGCTGAAGCCCCGAGCCAGCAATCCGCCGAGTCCAGACCCAGCGTCAGACAAAGGACAGTTGATCCCATCCCTTTCCCGGGGAGGCAAGGGGGTAGGCCCGGACAAGCCAGGTTCCCTGCGGCCGCCGACGGAGCCCCGGGGGTGCGCCTGGGCGAGGAGAAGCCCCGGGGAGTGCCTGCCTGTGTGTATGGGGACAGGAGCATCCCCCTCGGCCTGGGGCTTTCACCAAGGGGCGGGCGGCTGTAGACCCTGCGTGTGCATTGGGGTCGGGGCCACGGCGACGCGGAGCCACGACGAGGGGCATTTCCTAATCGGGCCTGGCCACCCTCTCCCAGGAAGGGATGCGGGGCTCTCCCCGACCTGCCCACTACCACCTCGAGCTGGGAGGAGGAGAAATTAAGCGGGGAGAGGGACCGGCACGGAAATGAGCCGTGCTAAAGCCCAGGTGGCCCGGCCAGCGCCGGCAGAGCAAATTCCCATCCCTGCCCGGCATCCCGCCGGCCGGCATCCCGCCTCCCCGCAGCTGATCCTGCGCTGTCCGCCCGAGCCCTCCCGGCCCCGGCAGGTTACCGTAACCAAACAGCCCCGCGGCAGCTCCTCAGAGAAAAGGGTGGGTGGACCGACCTGGGAAATAGACTTCCACCTCTCGTATCCCAGCCTTTCCGCAAGGGAAGGGGCCTCGGGGAGGGGAGAATCTCCTGCTTCAGGTTGGAAAAAAAATATTAATGCTTGTCTAGGGGGAAACGACGAAAAGAACGGAAGAAAATTAAAAGGTCGTTTGTTGTTTGGTGTGGTGGGTTTGGTTTTTTTTTTCAAGGGGTGGAAGTTAAATCAGAAGAGACAAAGCCGAGCTTTTCAGCAGAGTCGCGGGAAGTCCCTGAAACCTTACGAGTGCAATGAGCAGGAGCCGGTCCCCAGGGCCGCGGAGAGGACGCTGGGAGCGGCGGGGCACCGGCGGCAGGGCGGCCCGCTAGCCGGCAGCGCCCGCCCGGCGGCGGGCAGGGGTGGGCAGCCGTCGGCGGCCCCCGCCACCCTCTCTCCGGCACCCACGCAGCCCTCCCCGGCGTGCAGGCAGCAGCTTTACCGAACAAACTGGTCTATTGTACTGCAAGCCATTTACCAACCCCCAAACCTGTTACAAAACAGCAACCCCGGGCTTCTCTCTTTGGGGAGAACGCACGCACACTCCACACGCACTCACCCTCACTCACAAACCGTGGCAGGAGGGAGAAGGCAGGCGGGGGAGGGCAGGGGAGGAAGGCTGGAGACAGGTAAGCAAGCCCCAGGGCAGAAGCGTGCCTTTTCAGGCCTCGCCTCCCAGCTCTGCCAGTGCTCTTCCCACCATCCCGGGTGGCAGGGACCCATTTTTTATCTGGGGGATCCTTCAAGCGACGCCTGTGGCACGGCCACTGCTGCTTCCTTACCCCGCACAGCCGTGAATCCCCAGCGCGGCTCCCCGCTCCTCTCGGGGCGGTCGCGGAGAGGGGGGCCCCGGCGGTCGCGGGCGCCGCCGTGGGGGCCCCGCGGGCCGAGTGCTGCCGGGGAGGGCCCGGGGGTGCTGCCGGGAGAGGGGTCCGTGCCCCTGCGTGCTGCCGCGCCCGTGGCCCCGGCCACCTCGCTCAAGCCGAGCCTCCGGCACCGGGCAGCGACGGCAGTGGCTCCGCCGCCCGGCTTCTTTTCCCCTAAATCGTGTGGATAGAGAGATTAAAAAGAAAAAATAAAAGTACCTCCGCAAAGTCCCTCCTTCAGCCGCAGCCGCTGCAGGCTTTTACCAGGAGCAAGGGGAGCGGGGCCCTTATTTTATCCTTTTCTCACATTTAGTGGCTCCCTTTGACGGAAACGTAATTTGTATAATTAGGCGAGTGCACACGGGCGACTGATGGGCTGTGGAGTGTGCAGCTCTCGACGCTAATTGCTCTCAGGAAAGGATTCAGAGCGGCTTAAGGCGAGAGATTTGCTTTCTAGCGTCAGGATGGGCAGCTTTCGCTTCAGCTTAAATCACTGGGCGACAAGGTGTACGCGGTCCTGCAACAGCCCCTTTTCCAGCGGGGGAGAGAGCATCGCTGCCCCTCGGCTCGCCCGTGGGGACCTGCAAGGGTCAGATCCTGCCGACACACCCGGGTCTGCGGTGGCGTGGCACCGCACGGCGGCAGAATGGGAGCTCCGAGGATCGGGCCCCTCAAAAATCCCTGTCCTCGGTCGTTCTCTGCAAGCAAATTAGCATTTTTTTCCCATCTTAATAATAGAAGAAGGGGTAATTTGGAAACGTTTCTCGTGGTCGAAATAATTTTATTTTATTCAGAATATACAGTTTAATTCCTCTATCTACAATTATTTACAGGGTTAAAATAACATTGAAAAAAAGTCTCTGGAAAAGTTGAGGTCATAGATTTCAAGGCACCATTGATAGTGTCCACAGCTGAGCCAAAAAATGTCCGTATTGTATAAAAAAGGGTTTCCTTTGAAATGCAATAAGTTACATGCACAAGCTTTACACATTTTAATAATTTTGTTTCTTTTCCCTTTTAAAAATCCCCCATATGCATTCCTTTCGTTATTATTCCTTAACAGTAAAACACAGGAGTCCAAGGATCAACAACAAAAAAAAATATTAAAAAATAAAATAAGGGTCAGACTCTAATAAATTGTCCCAGAGGCCAGCGCTAACGGGTGCTGTAGGGAGCTGTGGGGCTGGAGGTGGGAGGTGATGGAGTTGGCAGCGGGGTACCAGGAAGCGGAGCTCTCCAGGTAGCTGGATGCAGGGGACGGGTTGGAGTTTGGAGGGTGAGCGTGTGCGTGGGCATGGTGGCTGAGGGAGCGGGATGAGCCCTGAGGTTCCCAAACCGCAGGCGACTGTGGAGAGTTGCAGGCCATGGGGTCGCTGGAGCTGGGGCTGTGCTCCGGAGGCATCTCCCCGTTCTTCATGATCTTCTTGATCTTGGATCTTTTATTCTGAAACCAAATTTTCACCTGGGAGGGGGGTGGGAGGAGAGGAGAGGAGAGGAAAGAGGGAGGGGGGAGGGAAACGGACACCATTAGTGCCCGCCCGGTAAAGCAGCGCTCCGCGGCTGCGGGGGGACCGTTCCCCGCTGCCCTCCCAGCCCCTCCGCGGGGCCCGATCCCGCCCTTCCCGCCGCGCCGCGGGGGGATCCGGGGCTCAAAGCCCCGCCGGGCCGAGCCGGCCACGGCCTAGGCCAGCCGAACCGAGCCTAACCGAGCCGAGCCGAGCCAAGCCGAGCCGAGCCGATCGCGGTACCTGTGTCTGCGTGAGCCCCAGGGAGGCGGCCAGCTCGGCCCGCTCGGGCAGGGCGAGGTACTGGGTCTTCTGAAACCTCCTCTGCAACGCCGCCAGCTGAAAGCTGGAATAAATAGTCCGGGGTTTGCGCACTTTCTTTGGTTTGCCGTTCACCATCCTCACCTCGGGCTCCGCCACCTCCTTCTCTGCACGGGCGCAAGGGCGGGAGAGAGACACAGACGCAGACGTTAAGGCGCGGGGTACGGCTCCGCTCCGCGCCGCGCAGCCTGCGCCGCCGGCATCCCGCCCGCGGGCCGGGCCGGGCAGCGGCGCCGGCCCGACGGGTCCCCCCGGCCCCCCCCGGGCGGCGACACCGCGCACCCTCCGCCGGCTCTCCGCGGTGAGGTGGGGGCCCCGCTCCCGCGGCGCCGGGCCTCAGCCGCCCCCCCGCCTCCCGCACCGCCCCGGGCATCCCGCCGGGCGCGCAGCGTTGCGCGGGCGCGGCAGGGCGCGCGGGGCATGCGCGCCCGCCAGGGGCATTGGGAGGGTTATCGGTGCCCTGCTGGGAAGAGGCCGGCCCGCAGCGCAGCCCTACCCAGGGCACCGACCGCTGCCCCCGCACGCCCGCGCCTTCCCCCCGCCGCCGCCGGCGTGTCCCCAAGCGCCGCCGCAGCCGCACTCGTCCCAGCCAAGCCCCAGACGCCTGGCTTGGCTACGAGCTTGCTTTATTTTTTTTTTAACCCTCCCCCGCTCCCCTCCCCCCCCCCCCCCCCAGCTTACAAAGAAGTAAATGGAAAGCGCTAAAACCGCGTCTTTTTCTGGTAAAAACCCCT
Organism: Falco punctatus; assembly: GCF_963210335.1. Lineage (NCBI taxonomy): Eukaryota > Metazoa > Chordata > Aves > Falconiformes > Falconidae > Falco > Falco punctatus. The sequence continues at coordinate 78,286,285 of NC_137583.1, forward strand.
CTGGCTTCGCAGTCCCGCCACGGCTGGGCTCCCCCTCCCAGTCTCCTCCCCCGCGCCCCCAGCACAGGGGGAAGGAAACTTTCTTTGCCACCGCGAACCTGAGTTTGAGACACGCAACAAGGCTCGGCTATTCCCCCCCTCTTCCTGCGGGGAGCAGGAGGAGGGAGGCGGCCGTGGGGGCCCGGGGGCTGCTGACCGACGTTTGCCTCTCCAAAGCACCAGTCCTAGGGCCTTCTTTTAGATCGTGCGAGCTGCTCAGGAAAACTAGACCAGCTTTCCACTTTTTTTTTTTTTTTAAACTTTTTTTTTTTCCATTCCCCCCCCCCCCCGTTTACTTTTTTAAATTTTCTTCTTAATTTTTCCCTGTGGTTCAGGGAAAGCTGCCCATCCGCACTCCGCGGTGCAGGGCTCTGCCGGGGCTCTCCCAGCCTCCCCACCGCCGCGGCTGCTCCCCGCTGCCCCCGGCCCCCCGCTCTCACCTGGCTGGCTGGCGGAGCTCTGTACGCGGTTGTAAGCCCCGCTGTACTGGTGGTAGGGGCTGGCGTAGCTGTAGTCTGCATAGGCTTTGGCAGGATAGTTCCCAGCAGATCCGTTCATGCCGTGGTACTGATACTGGTAAGGGTTGAGCGCCTTGCCGTAGGAAGCCGAGGTAGGCGAGCAGTAGCCGTGCGGGGCTCCCCCCGTCGGGCTGTAGTAGTCGGAATCCGTAGCCGAGGACTCGGGTAAAGTGGGAGATTCCTGGGACGGGTGGTGCATGGCTGCGGCCGTCTGGAAAGGAGCCTGGAAGTCGCCGGATCTGATGTTGGGGACCCTTCTGTCAAATACTCCTGTCATAGCTCGGAGCCGGCGGCTGGCTGGGGCTGGCTGCTGGGGCTGCTCGGGTCTAAGCAGACATGTCTGGGGGAGGAGGCTGCGGCGCTGTGTCTGTCTCCGGCAGACTGCTGGCTGGGGCGCAGCATAGGCTTGGTTAAATCCTTAATTGCGCTCTTACGCACAGCAGGGTGGATCGGGTTCCATTGGCCAGAGCAATCGGGAGCAGCGACACCCTAACTCGTCCAACTAGTTTAGCACAACAAAGCTTTGGCTTAAAAAAAAAAAAAGGGGGGGGGGGGAAGGGAAAAAAAAAGTCCCATTCAAGCTCTTTTAAAGTGAATACCAACAGCAATCTCCGAACCGGAGCGCCGCAATTGGGAGGTTTCCGGCTCCCTCCTCCCAGCGAGGGGTCTCGGCCGGCCCCGCCGCCCCGCGGGCGCGCAGCCCGGTGCCCCCGCACCTCCCGCCCGCAGCGCCCCGGGGAAGGGCTGCAGCCACGCCGCTCGGATTTGCCGTCCGGTCCCCTCTTGGCTACGCTGGTGGCTTGGGAACAACGCACCGGGCGCTCCTGGTTCCCAGCGCGATCGCTGATCGGGTGGCGATAACCATCAGCGTCTAACCAGGATTGTTTCCCTCGGATCGTCCTCCCTCTCTGGGGGGACGCCGTCCGGGACGTCTGCGTTAAATAAAGTAAATCGTATTACACACGCCCCCCCCGTCCACCACCCCCCAAAATCTTGAATTTTAGTTACATCATTTCCTGCGTCGAAGACCCTAGCGCGGCCCGGAGCCGGGCGGGAGCCTCCCGGCGGGACGCCCTGTCGTGGGGCCGTGGAGCCGTGGGGGAGCTGCCGGGAGCACCGGCGACTCCGTACAGCCTAGGGGCGCCCACCCCGCGGGTTTCGCGAACGGCGACCTGGCTGCGGCACGACGCCCGTGGGCGGAGAACCCCCGGCCCCCGGGGCGCCGGCCCTCTCCAGGTGCGCCCGTGCGCGCCCGGCCCCACGCGTGGCCGCTCCTCGCCGCCCCGTGGCGGTGCTCGCCGTCTGGTCCGGCTCCGGGCCGGGGTCAGATGGCCGTCGTCAGGGGAGCTGAAATCGCCCTCACGCGTGGGCAGGAGAGCTGGGAGGCCGCCGCGGGGCTCCTCCGCTGGGAGGCCGCCGCAAGACCCCACTTCCCGGGTGACAGCCCCCCAGAGGTGGCTGGCGCTGCGCGGGGGTGTTCCCCCCCCCCCCCCCCCCCGCCGTGCCTCGACCCGCACCCTCCTCCATCTGCACCCGGTTTTCCGCGGCCGCCTACGCACCGAGGTCCCATAGGGTGGGCTCCGCGGTCGGGCCGGGGCGAGCCACGGGCTGGTGATGCCCGTCCCCGGTGATTTTACAGCAGCGTAGCAAAAAAAAATGGACCAGATTTTACTAGACACTAAGGAAAACAAATAAAAGCCTGTTTTCAGTGACCTGGAGTTGTAGATTTTTCTGAAGTTGTTTACTCTCCAGATTTAGCCTGTTTGCTCACCGAAGATCTCCAAGCCAGCTGGGTAACACTTGTAACACAACCGTGCATGTTGTACTTGAACTTATTGTTTGCTTTGGAAATGTCCACAGCTCATATAAAATCACATTAAACAAATCCCTAAGCATTTCATTATACGAATCACTTACTTAAATCCATTGGAAATATCTCTCCCCCCACCTTTATTTTTTTTCCTAAAGAGAGGAACCGGAGAGGGATGAATGTTTACGACTGGGGAGGGGGGAAGTAAGTTTATCAAAGCTCCCAATTTGCATCCAGTTGGAAGGGACGGTAGAGATCTTAAGCAGATGAAGAGGGGGAGAGGGTGGGATGGTGGTGGTGGGGGGAAAGCCCATTTGTGTCATAAATTCCAGGGCACTGCACTTCAACACGTCCGGGCAGGAAGGTGCCGTTTGAAGAGAGAAAACAGGGGAGGACTTGGGCGCCGGTATCGCATCCAGCCCCGGCAGCGACCGGAGCCGCGGCGGGTCCCGGCCGAGCCGATCCGGGAAGCTATTTTTGCAGCTCACCGGGGAAATCTGGATCGGTTTACTGCAGCAGAGAAAATTTGCTCTTGTTTTATTCAGTGGCAAGGCAGGGGGAGAAAAAAGTTTCGATATTTAAAGGCAAAAAAAAAAAAAAAAAGACAGAAATCCACAAGATACGGCCGCAAAACCCCCGAGCTGAGCTCTTTTGAAGGCATCCGCAGCCGTTGCAGTCCGTGCGAGGATTACCGAGCCGAGGGCACACAAACCCGCCTGTTTGCGGGTTTCCTGCCCCCCGTCCTTCCCAGCCCGAACGCGATTTTCTTGACTTTCTGCCGCTTTTTTCCCCCAGCGGTTTTTATTTAACACATCCGGTGAGAGCGCGCGTTTCGGAGGGAGCCGGAGTCTGTTTTCTATTTCACAATATGCTCATTGTTTACCGGCACATGCCCGCCGCGCCGCCTGAGCGGCTGCCCGGGGCCCCCGCGCCCGGCCCCGGCCCGCTCGGCCCGAGCCCCGCTCGCCCGCGGGCGGGGGGGCCGCGCCTGCCGCCTCTCCCGGCTCGTGGGGCGCCGCGGCCGCGGCCACGTCGGAGGCGCGCGGCGGCCGTGCCCGTGGCAAGAGCGCCACGGCGTGGCCGCCCGGGGCGCCGCGCCACCGCGCTACCTGCGCGCCGCCCGCCTCCCCCCCGCCCCCCCGCGCCGCCGCCGCCGCCGCCGGGGCCAGACTGAGCGGCGGCGGCGGGCGTGGAGCTGGGCGGCCCCGCCAGCGCTGTCCCCGCAGGGCACGGGGACCGGGGCGCGGGAGCCGCCGGGCCGGCGGCCGCGGCCGGACAACGCGGCGATTGTTCCCGCCCGCGCCGGGGAGCGGCGGCGGAGGCAGCGCTGGGGCCCCCGACCGAGCCCCGCGGCGGGGCCGGGGCGCTGTGCCTCGGCCGGTGCCCGCCGCTCCCCGCGCCCGGCTCGGCAGCATCCCCGCGGCCGAGCCCCCGCCGGCCTCCCCGCGGAGCGGGGCTTTGCCCGCGGGTCTCCGGCCGCTCCCGCTCGGCGCTGCTTTGTTTCCAGCCAACGAGCGAAAGATTTCGGATGAAGCCTCTCAGACTTTTGGATGAAGTCTTGCAATTGTTCGGAGAAAATCCTTCACTTTCTGGATAAAATGTTCTCGTTTGGGCACCGAGTTTTTGCTGGAAACTTTATTTCCATGGAAATTGCTGGCAAAGAATGAAAGGAATTTTTTTCCCCCTTCTTAAAAAAAAACACCACCAAACAGCCCTCCACAGTGGAAACATGGATTAACTCTTGTTTTACAGCATTAGAAAATGGCGATCTAGAACAACTTCAACAACCAAGGGCTCTCTGGGTGCTCCAGTGCATCACCATAGGCTTAGGACTTGTTTACCCAGGCTGGTATTTTCAGAGTGAAGAGACAAAGGGGCTGAAATCTTTGTATTCTCACCTAAGTCTGGGCAAAAAAACCCCCAACCCAAACCATCTACTTCAAAGTAAAACCCTTGTCATGTCCAGTATGGGCAAAAGCTAGGGAATGTGGTGGAGTGGGCTAGAGAACTACCCAGAAGGACGTTCACAGGCCAGTGATAAAAGGGAAAAATGCAGGAAAGGATTCTGGAAAAAAACAGTTGGGAGCAGGAGAGGAGAAATAAACCTGTCAGAAAACCCCAGGGAAAGAGTCTAGGACTTTTTGCTCGGATTTCAGTAGCTTTCTGTGGAGCCTCCGGCTCCAGGTACAGCTGGTTTAAGGATAGAAAAATGGGTGTTTCTTCACCTAGGCATGACACGCTCTGCTTTGGAGAACTTGCGTCCCTCCAAAAGAGAAGCAGGTTTTGTGTTCCTGTGAAGGTCACCATTTATGTTGATGGAAGGAGTGCATGTGGCCTGGGGACAGAAGCCTGTCTGGTCTCTGAAGCCCTGGGGCGGGCATTGTTTTTGTGGTTTGCCCTCCATCCCAAAGCCTTCATTAGGCTCTGGTTGTCTTCCAGCCCTGGAACAGCCTTTTCTCTTCCAGTTGCTTGTGCGTGCCCGGGAAACGCCAGGCCTCTAGTTAACGAAGTGAACCTGTCACTTCGGCATTTCCACGGCTGATGGACTCACTGCTGGGGTTGGCTGCAGCCTGGGCTCCGCTGGCCTCGCTTGTCTGGCCTGCAAGTCGCACTGCGCATAAAAACCATGACATGCAATCTTAAGAATTAGAATTTGCTTTTTAGGGCAAATTGTGGCTGTCTCTTTTACTTGCCAAGGAGCTGACACGAGCAGCTTACACTTGCACCTATTTCCCTCAAATTGCATCGACACCACCAAAAGGAGGAGCCAGGGCTCCTTGTTAGCACCAGCTGTAGCAGACTGTGTGGGACAAGGTGATGTTAAGGGATTCCTGGAGACATGAGGCTCCTGCCTGCAGCCTCCCTTCTCTCCTTTCTCGGGGTGTGCCTGCCAGGGTCACTGCAGGGTTGCTTAGCTGTTTGTTGATGCCTCGCAACCTCCCCAAGGCGGGATATTGCCTGGCAGTCACAGTCCAGCCATGGCCTGCCTCTCCAGAATGGGAAATGCTCAATGAACAAACCTATTCCCTTCCCTTTTGGAGCTCTGTCCACATGAGCTCACGGGGCAGATGGGGAGCTCCTGTTGTTCTTTGATTCAATGGCTCGACATGGTGGACAGGGCCCCATCTTCATAAACAAGGAGATCTGCTCTGGGCTTGGCAGGATGTTTCAGGAAAAGCCTGTCCCAGTGCTTTTTCCCATTCCCAGCCCACGTGCTTCTATCGTTGTGTAACACTGGCCTCTTTCTGAGGTCATGGAGGCCAGCAGGGAAACGTCAGAAAACCCAACTTCTTCCAACTGAGTTGTTCCTCTACCTGCCCACTCCACAGGTAGCTGGGCGTTGTGATTCCAGGAGCCATAGGTACTTCAACTGATGTGAGGCCCAGTGGTTTCCCAGAAAGACAAGACACAAACCAGGTGGAGCCATCTTCAGATCCGCAGTTTGGGTCAGCAGTGAGAGCTGCAGGAGCATGGCTGCCTGCACAAGTCGTTGCTTGAGGTTTCCATCACAGACATTTGAGCACAGACCTGGAGCTGCATGGGCAAAGCTGCTGCTGGAGGTGCTGCTCTGACGCAGAGCATGAGCGAGCACCGCTGGACGTAAAAGCTCTTTTTGCCAGAAACACTCCTGGGAAAATATTTGTGCTAGCTGCCCGTGCTGCCTGGCTGCGGTGTCACGGGGAGCGTCTGGTACGGTGGTCGGAGTGGTGGTGGCACGCTGGGAAGAGCAGAGAAGGAAAGGACCTTAGTTGTGGTGGCGTGAGGGGCAGGAGCGAACGACTTCAGGAAATTCAGTGTCCTGGATGAGTGGGCGGCTGGGCTGGATGGATGACTGTAATGCTCTTTTCAGACCTTAAAATTTATTACTGTAGCTTTTAGCTCCGAGTAGCCAAAGGCAGTTGCTCCTCAAGGAAGAGGGTTGATTCATCTCCTGTACAGCCGTTCGCTCTGCTTAGTCTCTGCCGCCTGTCACATCTCCTTCAGCCGTAACTCACTTCTCGGCCTCTCAGATAGGAGCAGGGTCGCTGCCTCTCTGCGGGACTTCAGATGTGAGATAAATCCCTTTGCATCCCAATGCCGCAGGAATGCTTTCCCAGATCTCTGACATCCCTGTTAAAAGACGACAGGTCAAAGAATTTGAGGCATAGCTCTTCAGGCCCTTTGGTGTGTTTTCAGCCGAGCAGGGCAGGGCTGCTGGCCGAGGGGCTCGGGGACGCCCACCCCCGGGGGCCCTCGTGCAACGCATCACACAGATTTTCCCCTACAAACCTCAGGAATTAAGCCTGCAATTTTCCTTTTGCTCTTGTAATAATGATCTAATATGTTATCCTACAGAGGTCAGCCAGACTTGTATAACTTAGACCTTGAAGGATTTGCGGACGATGGCAGCCTTAGGAAAAACTCTCGGAAACTCCTGTTTAGCTAATGCTCAGTTTAGTGCGAGGTTAGCATGCCTGTGCAATCAGCTCAGATCAGGCAGCTGTAAACCATACAAATCGATGCAGAAATAAACCACAGCAATTAGGCTGCTGGAGCAGTGAATATGAGAAGTGACATTGAACAAGGGGCCAGGACACCTTGCAGGTTAAAGATCAAAATAGCAAAGGTACATCGCTTGTCACGTGGTTCTGTCCTTATTACTTATGTTACACGGTCCCTCTGGCCTCACCTATTATCAATATGTACTCACCGGCAGTATATACACTAGCTAGCAGTAGATAATATCTATGAAATGGCTTAATAACTCACATCTGTCATAAAACCTACTTCGTGTTCCATTCCTCAGTTATAGCTTAGTCTTTATTATTATCTTTAAAATAAATATATGCTAGACTTTCCCTGTGACTGCAGTTCCACAGCTATATTATTTCATCTTCTGCCTTAGCTTTTGTGTCCTTCACTAAAATGTACCCTGCCATAATCTAGGCTCAGTCTCCTAAAAGTTTCCTGTGCAGCACAGGGGCACCTTCTCCTCCGTCTCAGTCCAGCCTGCAGCTGTGAGCAGCCCTGCAGGGAAGCTGGATGTCACTGGCTGCGTTGTCAGTGCTGCCTTTTCCAGGGGCTCTGTAAGGTCACTGTCATACTCATAAGCATAGAGAGAGGAAAAGACTTTTCTTCTTTTTCTGGTCTCCTGGTTTGAATTACATCTTTGTCTTTGAAAGAGGCCCTGCTGCAAGAAACACCAAGATGCTCGGCTTTAAGATTCATTTTATGTTCCTGTGAAGATCTTCATTTATTGGAAAAATGGAGGTTATTTTCTTCTTCAGCTCAGATTTCTTCATCACAATGTTCTCTAGTCAGTGAAAATAGCTCACAGGGCTGTATCATTTGTGCTTCTGCAAGCCTGCTAGTCCTTTTATTATTAGGAAAATGCTTTGGTTTCGGAATGAGAAATAATATTTTTTTCTTAAGAGATTTTGAGGCAAGCACGTATTTTGAGGTAAAGTACCACCTGGGTGAATACCTACAGAAGGAAAAGGATTTTCATTAAAGATATTTAGCTGAAGATACATTTGGATTAGAAATAGGACATTTTATCTTTTTTTCTTTCTTCTTCTCTCAAAAGGGTAATTTAACCTTTGGAAAAAAACCCCAAAGGATTATGGTGGCTTCTGCGTGACTTGTACTTTTTCATGAAGATGCCTCCCTTTCCAAGTGAGATCTTTGGATCAAGCAGAGGGTGAAAGAATGGTGCAGGCATGACCAAATGAGGTCGTATGGCTTGTGCTGTGCAGGAAATCAGAGCAAATGGTTGCTGTGGTCCCTTCTGGCCTTCACATCTGTGTGTTTCCAGTAACTTTTTTGTCAGTTTCATAAAAAAGTCCACTTTTTCCCTTATGTGCTGCCCAATAAAATTCTCATGGTTAATGTGCCGCCATCCTGATTTCAGAATCCTTCATTCTTAGAAATGGTGGGCGCGTGATGATGCCTGGGTTTGGATTTGGGACTTTTCATCACTTGAAGGACCAGAAGTAAACCGTAAAGCTCTTTACAACAAGGTGTGCATGGTTGCTGCTTCCTTCTCCCTGATGTCCACAGGGAACCCCCCTGATACAAAGCACCAACATGATCCAGGTCCTGGCAAAACCAGTAGAAAGAGTCCCTGTTGGTTTCCGTGGGGGTAGATGGATTTCCAGTACCTGGAACCACAGAGCTGTAGCTTCTGCCTTGGCCTACCCATTTCAGTACCCATGACTTGGAAGCTCTCACCTGCCCTCTTCTCTATTCCACTTTGCTGGAGGACTCTGCTATGATGGGTTGGATGTAAAATCTTTTCTTCCTCTGGCACTTGTTACTGAATTTAGGTAGATCAGAAATCCTCGTCATGCTTGTTGTTGCTCCTCAACATACTTACAGCCTGGAGAAGGTACAGGTAGTCTGGAGAGCAGAGAAAACCATTGCCCTGAAGCCTGTCCACAGCCTTTTTCCTGTGTTCCTGTGTGTGTAATGACAATTATCCTCTCTGGATAAGAAGGAAAAGGAAAGTTAGATAAAATGCAGAGATTATGAAGGAAGGCAGTCACATTACAATCTTGGGCAGTGAAATAATAGTTGTGGTTCGAGTGAAAGGATGGTACAGTGTGATCCAAAGTCACGACGGTGCCGGTGTGAACCTTTCCAGCCACAGTCAAAAGAACTTTATGTGGCCCTTTGATTGCTTGCATATCGTGATATAATAGACGAAACCTTCCATAGACTGAAGTGGCCAGGACATCATTAGTGTTTTCTTACACAGGATTTCAGGGGAGATGGCTTCGAGTGTTTGCGGGCAGAGTTTGGACTGAGGATCTCTCTCAAAATCTGGTTCCTCCTCAGGTGAAATAATAGGTGATGGAAAATGGTTCAAATGGCACAGAACTTTTAATTGAGGGCTTCTCATTTAATCTTTTCCCACTAGGACTTTAGAAAGTAATACAGTGTTAAAAAAAAAACGACAATCACGTATTTCTGCACATTTTGTTTTTATAATTGCAATATTATAGTGCTGTTTACTCAATCAATATAAGCCTGGTGCTCTCCGCAAATACTTACAATGTGTGTGCTCCGAATTTATTCTTTGCAAAGCAGACTTCACACGCACAGATGAAAACACTTCAGCTTCATTTAAGTAGGAAATAAAAGGGATTGCATTACTCTATTTCTTTGCAAGCTGAAAAAAAATAAATAAAAGGCATTGTCCTCTTTCAGAGTTCAGATTTCATTTTCTTCAAATGAAGTTGCAGTGGTTAGATTTACAAAACCTCCATTCTTTTTTTTTTTTTTTCACAGATCTGCAAATTTTCTATCTTTAAAGTGTTTGCACAGAGTCAAAAAGAAAACAATAGAAACACAAATCTTCAAGCCAAAAGTTCCAAGCTGGCATGAAAAATGTCAAGAACAAGACTTGAACACTTCTTAATACCAGTGTAACCATGAGATTACTTTTAAATTCCTTTTCTCTGAACTTCTGTATTTTATTTATAAGTGCAAAACAGAGTGTAAAGCAGAAAAGCGATTTATGAAGATTTTCTTGGACTGTTTAAAACTATAACTGAAGATATATAGACTATAATAGAAACACAAACCAAATTATTATTGTTTTACATTTTGGCATTTTTGCAGACTTCCATAATTATGTCATTTTAGTACATTAAAACAAACAGCAAGGAAATAGAAAATACTTCTTCCACAGCTGTGTTTACTACCTTAAATGTGTTTTTTTTCTCAGCCAGGCAACCAGTCTGAGATAAGAGGTTTCCCTGCTGTGTAACACAGCATAATCAGAAGCACACGTAGCACCCACCTGGAGTATTCCAATGTACAGGAGTAGTGCAAAATTAAAGCAATAGAATGGAAAAGTCAATAGCTTTTTCTGGTGAGACACATTTGACATAGTAATAGACTTACTTTTAAAATGTATGAATGTACAGAAGATCTTGGAGAGTTCCTCTGAGTGAAAATCTTGTTTGTACAGGGAAAAAAAATGAATATTGAGCCTTCCTTGAAGAAATCCAGATTTTAATTGAAAGGATTTAAAAGATATCCCCATTTTACCATAATGTAAAACATGATTTTCCACTTTCTTTACTACTTTGGGGAGCATATTTTACACAAATGAAAGCCTAATGGGCTATTCCTAGTGAAATGGAAATATTTTGTCGAAATTACAAATATCAGAAGAATGTTATTTAGTCAAAACCAGCAGCACCTTCAGAGACTTCCTGAGGAGTTTTAATCTGCTTGAACATCTATTTAGAAATTAAACTGATCTTTTTTCTTACCATCATTTCTATAGCAGAAATAAGTTGCAAAATCATTGCAGAAAACTCTTTCCCTTGAAATTAGCAATATTGCTTTCCAGCTTTCAGCCATTGCTGATATGAGGTAACCACTTTTCAAAAAGTCCAGGCATGTCAGCTAGGATTTTATGTCACTGGAAAGTCTGATGGGTCTTTTAAAACCTTATTTTGAATGATCACTCAATAATTATTCTGAATGTTGTAGAAATCAGAAATTCTGACAAAATTTTCAGATCATGTAAAATACACATTTGTCTTGACCTGAAATTAAATATTTCACTTCAGCTTTGAGTGTTTCTTTAGGGACTTTGGTTTTGTATGAAGGAAATGAAAGAAATTTTGTAATCACAGAATGAAAATGTGTTGTAAAATATCAGTGTGGACCTTTTAGACTTCCATACTATTTTGTCTTTTTTTTCAGTATGGACAGTTGAAGATAAAAACCTCTCAAATCAAGTCACAGAATATTTTTGAGTAACCAAATTTACAGTTTTTGTTAAAAGACAACTTTGGCTGGAAGAAAGTAATTAACAACAAATCAACAATAAACAACCTATTCTGTTATTTAAACAAAGCACTGGCAAATGTAGTGTAAGCTCCTACAGCAGACAGGCACTTAGAAAAATTCTTAACATCAGCTGAAATTTTAGGCAGCCTCTTTTGTCTTATTTGAAAATTCTATCTATGAACATCAGACACCACCTGGTCAGTAAGCATCATTAATGTGGTCTTTGCAACTTGCCTTATTTTAGCCACCTAAAATGCATGTCTCAAGCCTACGCCAGCACCCTCAGCCTCCATTGCTGAAGTGGAGAAAGATGGACACGCCTTGAGGAGGGAGCACTCCCTCCTAGGAGAGGCGTCAGGAGACAGCGGTGGGCTATGTACCTGATCTATTGCATCTACCAAGAATACTGTCAAATTCAAGTATTTAGGATAAAAGTGGATGTTAATATAAGCACAGCAAACTGACTTGCCAGGAGCACTTTCCAGACCATCTACAATACACTCTGAGCATTTAGCACTGTAACTGCATGTAATCCAGGAGATCCACCAAACCCCAGCAGATAAAGGTGGTTTTGCTCTCTGTGTGCATACGCCATGAGTTTAACGTTTGACTCTTCAGGCTCGCAGGTAACCAGAACATCTCCTGGCGTGCCCGCCACTCCAAGCGCTATGGACAGGTGTTCAAGCACAAGTGTAGCATGGTCCCAGGAGAAGCTGAAGTCAGAGTGCTCCAAACAGAAGTGATACCACTCCTTTTTAATAATAAAGGTAACTAAGCCTCACTGTCGCCATTTAACCCCAGCTGGCAGCTAAGCTCCACACAGCTCCTCGCTTACTCCCTTTCCTCAGTGGGATGGGGGAGAGAATTGAAAGAGGAAAAGTGAGAAAATTCATGGCCTGAGACGAAGGCAGTTTAATGGGCAAAGAAAAAGCTGTGTGTGTAAGCAAAGCAAAACAAGGAATTCATTCATTGCTCCCCATGGGCAGGCAGGGGTTCAGCCATCTCCAGGAAAGCCGGGCTCCGTCACGTGTAGTGGTGACTTGGGGAGACAAATGCCATCACTCCAAATGTCTCCCACCTTCCTTCTTCCCCCAGCTTTACATGCTGAGTAGACGCCATACGGTATGGGATGAGAAATGAGAAATGCTTTGTTTTTCTTTCTCTCAAAAGTGAAATTACTCTTTAAGCAAACAATGCAATGAACCTTCCTGTTCCATTTCAGAAGAAACCTGGAGTTGTGACCACGTAAAAACCACTTTCTGCAACACAGAAGCAAAGTGTTCTGCTCACAGAGATATTTATAGAGGAAATTAGCACAACTTCTTGATAAATCTGTTGGATTAAAAAGCGATGCGGCTGGCAAACAGTTTCCCTTTTAAGCTGCTTGAGCATTTCTGTCATAACAAACATTGTCCCCAAATTGTGGCACCCTTTCCTCTCACAAATTTTTGAGTGGTGCTGGAACACACTCTGATATGATTCCCTTTCATTTCTGACACCGTTATGTCATTTTACAGATCTGCGCTGACAGCATTTCATTTCGACATCATTACAGCATCTCAACTGACTTTCTACACCGAGCACACCAAGAGAGTTTTGTGATGATACTGTACTAAGAACAGTTAGAATAAATAGGTTATTAACATGATTGCAAAATAACCCCACTGAAGAGTAATTATTATGCATGAACATGAGCAGTTTTCTTGCTTACATTTTCAGCTGTTGCAAAGTTTGGTATTTTCTTTCTTTTAAAAATGGCCAAGAGATTCAACGTATAGGTAGAGCTACTCTGAGGCTGGAGGATGCAGAGCCTGGTGGGTGCACAGCCTGCCATTATGGCTAGCAAAGGTGGGCACAGCACTCACCAGGTCAGGAGTCAGTTCATCATCTTTGGCTCTTCAGAAGTCAAGTGCCTGAGCTGGGCAGCAAAGTGCCCAGGTGGCTCAACTCCCATCACAGGCAGCAGAAGAAATCAGTGTTAGACCCATCTCTTAAGATGTGAGAAGATTTTGTTGGGACATGGTAGTCCTAATTGCAGAGGCAACCTGGAGAAGTAAATTAGCTTCACTGTCTAACTTTTAAACAGTTTAAGTTAGGAGAGTCTAGCTCCACAAAGGGGTAAAAAAAGGCAGCTGGAAGAAAAATAACTTGGTAGAAAACCAACAAAAAAAATTTCCAAACCTCCAACACATCTCCTTTTATGCCTCTCAGCGCTATGTCTTATAGATTCATGGCTGCACAAGCCGGGGTGTGCAGAAGAATCCCAGGTGACAAGTCTAAGTCAGGTCCTTCTCTGAGGCCTCTGTGATGAGGGGGAACTGATCCCAGCAGAGATTCTCTTGCAGTGACACCCACGCAGGCCAGCAGTGCAGCCACCCCAGGATCACATGTCTCCCTGGCTGCGGTGAAAGGCGGCTCTGGTTCCCTGAGCCCTGCTGCAAAACCCCCACCTGCACCTGACTGTTCCCATGCTTGGATCTGCTCTAAGCAAGGAAAGATATGCAAGCTCTTGCATAATTACATTAAAAACTAAAGAATATTAAGATAGTGGCAGCTCCAAATACAGCAAACCTTGGATTTATCAAAATGTATGACAGTCAGAATGTCTTCATCTCCCTTCTGGAAGTGTGTGCTAACACAGGCTCTAATTACATCATCAACCAGTACTTTTATTTTTTTTTTTTTAATTGGAACATTTGTGTTGGCGAGGATATCCAAGGCATGCTTAGGAAGTGAGATAGGTCAGTACTTTTACTGTCATTTTTCAATTAGTGATCTTCTCCTTTAGCGACTGCATTTGGTACAACAAGTAGAGTCAGTAATTTCTTCATGATCTTTTGCAGGAGTGGAAATTTTCTAGTCTCTGTAGTATGTAAGTGCCTTACCAACCCTGATAACATGTTTCCTCAGGTGAAATGAGATAAGGAATAGCATTACCTCCCCTGTTTGTGGTGGAAAAATGAGACAGAGGAGACTTGCTGGAGTCCAGATTTAAGTCAGCTCTTTGGGTGCCTGCATCTATCTCAGCAGCATAGACACCACTGTCTCCACCTGTGTGTGGATGTCCTCAGGCAGACAGAAAAAACAGGGCTCTGTTTTCTTCTCCTTTACATTTTGTGTATGTTTGACAGCGTCACACTGTAATGATGTAGTAGGTTGCCTGCAAATAGTGTGCATCTGAAAGTAGAAAAGTTGCTGATGTGCTTTTAGTCAGCTAAATCCTCAGTTAAATGTGCCAGCCAGCTCTGGCTGCGTGGGATGGGGAGCAGGAGTGAAAGGAATTAGATGGGGAAGCAGTGAGCTGGGAATACAGCTTCCTGAGACAGTGCTGCCTCTTTCTTATTTTATATTTAAGGCTCAGCTGATGTGGATCAAAAAGGTTACCTGGGGGCAATTCTGAATTATCTTATTCCAATGAGAAACCTCAGGTAAATGCGAAAGCCTGGAGGCATAGCACTGGGACCTCAGCAGCCTGAGCCCAGTCCCAGCTGAGCAGTGCAGTTTCCTCTGTGTGCTTTGGAGAGTGAGCAGCAGTGGGATGTATGACATGAGCGTGGAGCGGTGTGTGGGAAATTGGTATGTCACTTGTAGTGTTAGGCTTATGTTTTGTCATGAAATTATTTTTTTCTAAAGGATGACATTGGAATATTATTAAAGACAAGTTCTGCATTGTGGATGGCTCCTGTATTTGCAAGTGAGTTTATCTGTAAAACAGCAGGTGATGCTGCTGTGATCCTTAAATGTGTCCCTTGTGTCTTACAGCCCAGAGGAAACTGCTGTAGTACCTATGGGACACCAGTGGGCATCTTTCTGCTCATCCAAATGGAAGGGTTTGGTGGTCTAGACAGTCAGAGGGGTCCCCAGTTGCAGGGTCTCTGTACCTACAGCATACGCCTCACATCCAAACTTGAAAGCAGCCACAGTTCCCATCCACAGCTGTTGATGCCCCATCATTAGAAGTGTTTGAGGTCAGGTTGGACAGGGCCTTGAGCAACCCAATGTAGTGAAAGATGTCCCTGCCCATGGCAGAGGGTTTAATGTGATGATCCTTAAAGGTCCTTTCCAACGCAAACCAGTCTGTGATTACTCCCTGTGCAAAAGTCTCCCAGGCCAGAAAAGGGGTTTCAGTATTTCTGTGAGCAAGCAAGATGAGCCACCCTCCTCATAGCTCTCGTAGGCATTGCAAGGGAAGAACGTAATTTACCACAGCATCATCTCAGGTTATTCCTGAGGTAGCAAAGCTTGAGCAGAGACCCATGAGATAGAGCTCATCTTTTCAAATCCAAGCCCATGTCTTTCAGCTGCCTCACCCCAAGACAGATGTGCTACACCCAGCCTCCAGAAAACCTGATTCATGGCTTCACCCACCGCCCACTGCCAGCAAGCCAAGGATTTCCATTGACTTCACTCAGTTTTGTGGCCAGCCCCCGGGACTCAAAACACATTGCAAAAGGCCAGTCCTCTGCTGAATCTGTCAAGGGTCTCCTGTGTTGTTAGGGCCAGTGGAGCCTTGCTGGTTGCTGCCCGTGGGGAATTTGGCCCTACGTGCCATTTCCAGTGTGGATGTTGCAAACTGACTTCACCCTATGTTCGTCTTGTGCTTCTTCTTTAGCTTGGGAAATGAGCTGTAATTGAGAATGTAGGTTTTTAGATATCAAAGCCCATTTACATTCATTAAGTTTATGAAACGATGGTTAAAAATAAAACCTGAAATGATGTCTCTTGGGTTTTTGCTGATAAAAAATATGACAGACTTTCTGGAAAACCCTACCTCTGGGATTACTGCCAAGTGTTTGCTTCTCTATTGCTACCATATTTTGACCTCAAATGGAACTTTCTAATTACATCACAAATATTATTATATCATGCAAATTAGGAAACTGTTAACATAGTTCAGGATAAAATAACTGAAAAATAACAGGCTACAGCCACTTTTCATTACATTCTGAAGGTCTTAAAAGTTCTGAAGTACAAATCCTCAGTCCTGTCTGAGTATTGAAGAGCAGATTACCTCACAGCAAAGCAAGCTGGTTACTCAAAGAAGCTGGCTAATCCATGAGACATTATTTCTGTCCTCTTCTGTTGGCATCTTTTGTAACAGTTTATTGACAATGATTTGTGTCCTGTTGAGTAAGCTGTGTTTGTATAACGCCATTGGCACTATATTAGTTGAGACCAAGGGTAGTCTGCCTAGTTAGTCACAGCTATCAAATGCTTGGAACTTAATTTTCACTGTTTTCTGGCTTAGTATCTTTAAAAAATATTCTGCTGCAGGGTAGAAAAAGACCTAAATAATCAACAGCATTGTTTGCAGGACTGGACATGCATTTGCAGCCAGACGAATATGTTTGATGTGCTCTTGCAGTGGAAACACAATGACATCTACTGGCCAATGCAGATGGCTGTAAGAGTGTTTGCAGGAGGGTTATGTGCAGAAAACAGTGCAGATTCGACTCGGTGAGGAAAGGGGATGTCATCCTTCTAAAAGGCAGGATGACAAATCAGAACATCCAGAGATATCTCAAGTGATACAAACAGAAATTGCAAACCAGAAAATACGAGGTATTTTACTTATGTACCACTTGCTTATTGTTAGTTGGAAAACAAATAAACAAACAAGCAAAACATTGACCAAATCCTCAGATGGTGCAAATTTTCTCTATTGTCTTCAGTAGTGGCTGTCAGAGGAAAAAAGGAGTTAAAGCAACTTACACTGGGTGCAACCAGCTGAAATCCACAAACGACTTCCGAAATGAACAAAAGCACCTCCTTTGCTCTTATACAACAGATACGTGTAAGCAGGGGTTTCTGATATCCTAAAATGTTACAGTCCTGATTTCTGCATGGCACTCCTCTTAAGTGCATTTTTCTTTTAACATGATGTGATCTCTGTAAGTCTTGTGAAGAAAATTATACCTAATCAACCCCAAATGCATAGTGCTCCAGCAGTAAGGTATTTCTCTAGCAAATAGTGTTATTAAAAATAAATAAAGGAGGCAATCAAAACATGTCTGTTTCTGAAAATGTGAATGCTAAGGATAGCAAAGAGAATAAATTTCCTACCAGCTCCCGTGTTCCAAGCGTATCAAGTCTCTTGTCTTTCGTCAGCTCTGCTCCTGTAATTTTTAGTTCTGTTGCCTCAACAAGATGATGCAGTTCAGCAGAACCAGCACCTCTAAAATCATCATACTTGTTGTCTAAAATGGGTGGGCTGTGCCAATTTACTCAGTGAGTGGCATTGGGTTGGAAATGTTACACAGCTGTGGTATCAGTGTAGCATTCAAAAGAGTGTGGATCCACTGTGTGGAAAGGAAGGCTTTGGTTCCAGTTCATGGAAGCAAATCAATCCAGAGCTAAGGGACACAGCATGGACTAGATCCAGTCCAGTGTTGTACAGGCTTCTAGGTGCTAAGAAGAAAATCTAGGCTGTCCAGAAATAGTGAATATTGTACACAGAAGCAAGAGCAGCAAATATGAACAATGTGTTGATATAAAGTTCTGCGTTAAAGGAGGTCACCCTAATCCGTGGAGACTGGAGTACCATTACACACTGATTTTAGCCGGAGTCAAGGAAGTGCTCAGACTGGAGCAGTATCTTGTATAACATAAACAAGCAGTCCAACGCTCTGTACAGCGTTGTGTGTTACTCCCTTACTTAGATTTCATCCCTTACAGAGGAGAAGAGGGAATGTGAGCAAAGGGGTAGGGATTTGACCCTAATGCCACAACCCCACCGCTCAACAATGGGCTTTTCACAGTGCTGTTTGCAAGGAAGAAAAGGGGAGAGGGAGGAGGCAGAAGGAGAAAAGGCAAAACAGAAAAGGAAAAAATGGTAAGGTGTTACTGGTTCAGCCTGGGATTATAAAGATCTAAAAATGGTCTTCCTCATAGCAATAAAACAGAAATCTGTAATAGAGATAATCTGACAGTCAAAATATTATAGAAAGTTCTTACCAGACCATATACAGCAGATGTATCCTTCTGTACATCAGATTTAGGCATCCCCTCCAGGGGATGCAGGGATGCTAGCAATGGGACAACTGTGGGCTGGATTTCCCTCCTCAAGTAATTTCAGCGCGTCAGAATTGGCATTTGATTTCTGACTGGCAGCATTCAGGATGCAGGACAAAACAGGAATGTGTGTATCTGCGAAGCTGCTTGTTTGGATATGACATCCTGGGTTTTGATTCTGAATGGCTATATTGTATTGAGGAAAAAAAAATCAAGAGCAGGAAAATGTCTTCCATATTTTCTGATATGTGTAACTTCTTTAAATGGAGCTATTATGGGATGTGAACTTTCGTGTTCAATGCAGTGATACCTAATAATGAATAAAAAATAAATCAGATACGGATTTCTGGGTTGCTGTCCTATGTTACCATGCCATCCACGATTTCTGCAAGTGGTCATGTATGCAAGTGGTTTTCTTACTGCAGTAACCAACCGAGATGCAGCCTGAAAACTAAATGTGATACTTGTGTCCATGTTTAATGCTAACATAAACCTTCTGCCTTCTGGCAGGTGGCTGGACATGTGCATGTGTCCATAGGTGCATTCCACAATAATTCTGGGTAATAATCAAACACTCTGAGGAGTCCCCCTAGTTATTCTCTTCCCTCATTTGACTTTTTCTTAATTTCCCATGAACTTGGTTACATAGAAATTATTAAGAAAAAATTATTTGTTCAGATAATAGAGTGTTTTGGTTTTTTTTTTCATCCAAACCACAAAAATCTGCTGAATCTCTTGATCAGCAAGAGGACAGTCAGTGGTAACCTTTGTTCCCCCTCTGAAAGGCATTGCATTGCCTGGGTTATTTGTTTAAAGAGACACTGTGACAACAAACTGGGACCTAAAGATAGTAATTGTAAACATAGTTTTTTTTAACAAACTGGACTCATGGAGATATTTCTATGTTTATCATTTCCAGTGGATACAGGGGATTTTGGTGTATCTTTATTACAAATAAACATCTTCCACTCAGCCAAGGCATCCCAGCCAATGCAGCCTTGTGCTCACGCATGGAAGTCAGGGAGTGAAAATGAGAAATTCTTTACTTAAACCTGAAATGAATCAACCAGTTTTGTTTGTCCAACTTGGGAGAATGAGGAAATACAGACAGGCAGTCAAATATTTATGAATTTATGAAAAATATTGATAAATTCTCAGAAATTAAAGGTGGGAGGGTTAAGCACCCTGGTTAAAAACACAGATGGAAGAACATGTGTCCTCAGGTGTGCCAGATCACTGCTATTGCTAGTTAAACAGAGTGGGGAGGGGCCTTTTACATAATTTTCTGTTTTCTTGTTTTCAGTACAGAGGTCTGCTTGCATATGTAGATGCATAAAGATGCACCTTCTTCACATATGTGTGTAGAGATGAACCAGAGAGCTTCACATGCTGCAGCCTCCACCTGGACATACTTGAGGAGCAAGCTGGTGTTATTCACATTTGGGTGCTTACTTTGAGATGTCCTGAAAGAACCTGCTCTTCGGGAGCACAGAGCCTGTGCCATCATGAGGACACTTAATTCAGACACTAGAAGCGATGAATGCTTTGTTTCAAGCCCTCAGAGCGTTGTCTGTCAAGCCTAAAGACAGAACGCCTGTGGGACAAGCAAAACTGGACACAGGAACTCCTGAGTGAGGGGTGAATCCAGGAGATGCAGGTGAAGGTGAGGATGCTGAGGGTGCTCTGCTCTTGCCTTGACCTCTTGTTGGCCCTGGGTAAATTGTACATTTTCTTTAGGAAGCAGGCAAAAAGAAGACATCTGCTGAGGAAGGGATGATTTCTAGGTAGTGAATGAGCAAACTGTGGAATGGGTAAACAGCATAGCTATGCTAATTACTTCTAGCCGTTTTTAGTCCTCATCTACTTTTAAACATGCTTTTTCACCCTGTGGCAACGCTCAGCTCCCTGCCTTTGGCCCTGCAATGTGGCACAGTGCTGGGATTTGACTTACCACCACCTGGAGGTGAGATGGTGGAATACAAAACTTCTATTTTGCTGAATAGCTAAACACAAACAGCCGTCTTTGACCCCTTCCCATCCTTCACCACCCTGAAAAGATCAACCAGAGAATGGAATAGGATGCATATTAAATATTCTTAAACTTCTGAGCATCTCCCGGTAGGTGGTGTTCATATGACTTCTGAATGTTTCAGCATATCTTTAGTTCTCTTTGATTCTTCTGAGGTTATATGGGTGGTAACTGGCAGAACTATACAAATACAGTCTTCACAGCTCAGCAATCCTTGGATCCAGATTTGGAGTTCAATGTGGGTGGCATAGGAGTAAATGCCAATAAGAAGGCTAGGACAGAGTTGTTCCAGAAACTAAATGACTCAGTATAGAGCCTTTGCAAGCTGCAATTAAAGAGCCAGAAGAATATTTTGTAACTATTAAAGTGTAAGGGGGGAAACCTCATTTTTTTGTAGTGCTGTTTATTTTTCCTCTTTAGTAAATGTTTTAATCTTGCCTTAAGGCATATTTCTGTTACTTAATGTCAATCAGAGACAATCGGTATCTTTCAAGTCTTTTGCTGCTAGTGGCATTTGCAACACTTCTGCAGGAACATCTTTCAGTTCATTTTAGGGTTAAGACTTCAGATCTCAATAGCTGCATGTTCCCTTTGTTGAGAGAGCCTCTGCGGTGTATATAGAAAGATTTTACAAACTTCCCACAGACTTTACATTAGTTTTGTATGGGTAACTTATCACATGATGACAAGGTATTGCCCAAAACATTTTTAATAAAAGCTGTCACATTGACACAGCGTGGATAATACAAAGTTGTGCAAACCTCAAAGACAATATGAGCTATTGGGTGAAGCACTGAATTGAGACCCAGGAAAGTCTTAAGTTATTGTAGTGTCTCTGCTACTGTCTTACTGAATGCCAGGTTTGCAGGATGTCTCAGTTTCTCAAGTTTCCCATCTGTTGAATGGGAATGCAGCACTCACAGGCAATCCTGATGTAGCTGAAGGCACATTTTGAAATGAAAGAATGCAAAGCAATCAGTGAGTGTCAAGTACACATGCGTGGGATACAATTTATATTGTGGGAAGTACTGGGATGAGTTACCAGAAAGAAAAAACCCCACCACTCTCACTGTATTAAAAACCTTAAAAAAACTGACTACAAAGTAAAACTGGGAAATATGGTTTTGGTACATTACTTCAGACCGCTACAATAACAAAAACGTTTTGTGTGCACTCGTGCACATGTGTGTCTATGGACATACGTATGTGTGCTTGAAGGAACATGTGGATGTATGTATATGTATATACATTTATATAAAAATAGGTGTAAGCATATATATGCACACACTATTGGTGTGGCATATCTGTGGCATCCCTATTTTTTTGCTTGTACAACAACAGCACGTGTATCATACAGACAATAGCTGAGCAGGAACTGAATGCAGTTACTGAGAGCAAGAAAAATTCATGTTCTAGAATCAAAAAAGCAGTTTTTTACTTTGTTTTATTCTTTTTCTAATCAATCAGTAGTGTTAAATATTTCTAAACTGGCTGTTTACAAAATGTCAGTAAATTTGATGTGGTCAGTTTGGTCAGCTGAAGAGCTGAGCTCAGGATCAGACTGTATTATACACATATTTCATGGGATTCATACCTTCAGATTTCTCTGAGCTGCTAATGGAAAAACAAGAATCAAAAATTGCTATAAGCAGTTCCACAGGGAGGGAGGAATGACCCCAGATTTGCACCATTATCTGTCCTGCAGTCATTGTCACGACTGAGTTTTCAAGACAATTATCATATCCCAGTGGATTTCAGAGCTTATTAAATGCAGTCCTCCTGGGAAGGCTGAAAAGAAGGGGTATTATCTGAAGACCTGCTAGACCAACAGACTTCAGACCTGCATGGGTAATGTTGCCCCTGGCTCTGATGAGGTATAGCAATTTTCAAAACATGTCGGAGATGCCTGTGGATTTTAGAGCACTTTGAAATCCAGGTCTTAAATGAGAAGTTTTGCTCCCAGGGCATAACTTTGAAAACAGAGTGCAGGAAGACAGTAAATGAGTCACAGCAAAGCCCTCTGGAAGCTATGAAGAACACAATTTTGATATATGAAGCTGAACAACAGAAGTGATACAATTCTTGTTCTTTTGAAGAATTTCTGAAGTATTGATCCCCTCCAGTACAGCTCAGGGTATGCTTGTGCTGCTCTAAGCATAAAAAATAAAAAATGATCCCTCAAACACAGTGAGACTTGCCAGATATTAATGTTGGGATATTTTTTAAAGGTAGGCTTCATTTTGAGTATCCATTTCTTAAACAACCTGACGTTTGAGATACAGAATGTACCCTAGACCTGGACAGGATTCTCCTATTTGTCAACATGATGCAGAAAACTTTTGAAGTTTTGAAGAGCTCACAAGAAAATCCTCTGTCCTACAGAAAGTTCTTTTTACCATAAGCTCCAAAAGTACATCATTGTGCCATTAAACACTTTGCTTTCAAGACTCATTGACAAGGATTTTAGAATACACATTGTTTTTTCTACCCTATTGATTAATATAAGAATGTTACAGTTTATATATGATGAAAAAAACAAAACAGGAGAATAAACGATGCTATGACACTTTGTAGTTGCTATCTTCCATTGGTGGAAGGTCTCCAACTTTCTTCTTTTGAAGAGATTGTGACCATCCTACTACCTAATATGTTAGACTGAAACAATTGATAATTTTTTTCCCTAGAGCTTGCTTTTGCAATTGAAAGTCTTTGTGCTTTTATAGCACCTGGAGCTGCTACTGTTCCATAGCATACAAGAACAAATTATTGTTCAACATCTCAGTGTAAAATCAAATCTCAAAGAAGTAATAAAACAAATGCCACTTTCATGAATCAGCAAGGAGTTTGTGATTGCTAACTTAGCTGTTTTCAGTCTAAAAATTAATCCTGTGGCACCTTGTAAATAACTTTTGTTTTGGTTTAGAAGCACAAAGCCATAATTCACAAAGCAAACAGCAATAAACTCATTATTAAAAACCATATTTCACAGATGTGATCTTTTCAATACTGAGAAATGTAGCATGTCTTTTGATCACTACCGATCCTGCCTTCAGGTGGTTTGGGAAGGGGGCGGAGGGAGGAACCGATGAACAGTGATAGTGCTGTTGGATGAAACAGGTTTAAGGAACCTTGACTATTTATGTTAAAGCTACCTTTTTTTTATGTGGTATCCTATAGTTCCATCCTGAATCTTAACCATTAATACATGGATGTTATATCAAGAAACCACAAAGGAAAATCCTGACTACCAAGAAATGTAATCCCAAATATTACCAGATCCAGTGAATAATAAAGCCAGGATGACAGGATAAGTAACCATACAGATGCCCCCCAGCCTGCAGTGTGATGCTGAATTTCAGGGTAGGGAATACAGCAAACAGACATGAACAGTTACAGAGCTACCCAGTTTTGTGTTGGATTTGTTTTCCTGATTGATTACAACATCAGAAACTGGATAGGACAAGAGATGACTATCCAGTGCTTCGCATCAAAGGTGATGCCAAGTGTTTTAATGCAAGGCCAGTTAAGTGTTTCAGTACTTGCTCAGTATGTTAAATTCTCCCGGGCACACTGGGTGCATTCGTAGGGCTATCAGAGGGCTGGGAAGAGCCTGAGATGGGAAATGCGCTTTGCTGATAGCATATTGTTTATGCCAAATGACGAACAATGCTGGATTATGCATGCTTCATTTTAAACAGCAATGATCTGGATTCCTGAAATGCTAACAGTTTTATAGCAAAGCCTTGAAACTGAAACCTGTAGCCTCTGAGGAAGGTAAAAGGAGAAATCCAAACACCCTCCAGGGATGACAAAATTCATGTTTGGCTTTGAATTTTGCGGCTCAGCTCTGCTTTCTGCTCTGAAGCATGCAGCACGGTCTGGGCGCTTGCAGCTGCACCACCCATGATCAGTGCAGTCAACTGCTTCACTTCTCTCTCAGTGGGAGTGTGCGGGCTCTCACACCAGTATGACCCAGAGGGCTCATGCTTTGCTTGTGGCATGTGATCTGTCATCTATATATCTTAAAAAATTGAGAAGGGATTTCCAATTGATCAGCGATTGGTTTACTCAGTGGAGGGAGGGAGTAAGAGAAAGCATAGTCTTGCCTGTCCCCTTTGCCACAGTACTGCTGCCAAAACTGAAGCAGCCACACAGAGAACTGAGGAAACTTTTAAAACTTAATTAGAGAAGAAAGCAAAGAAAATAATACTACAGTGTGTTTATTTAGAGCTGCAATGCTGCCAGAGAAACCACATAGCTTGCATTTGTAAGCTACGCTTTTCATATAAAACATATTTAACTAAAACAGGAGACAGGAAGAAGCTTTCTTCTAACTTCATTTAAACACATATTTCTGTTGTGTTTTAAATTCCCCTTGGGTTAATGTGAAGCTGGGCTAAAACCTTAGATGTGATGTAGCCTAGCTAGTTTTACTCCCTGAGTTCAGACTTGGGCTTCCATCTGGAGCTCCCAGGATCCATGGACACCGTGGCTCAGAAGGGGCTCGCTTGTGCTCCCCTCCTGACACTCTGAGGCTGAGCTAGGGTTTTGCATTCACACATGTATGATCTTCTCTGCAGCTTTTCAAAATATTATATTATTTAGATTGGACATCTCCCTTGTTCTGTTTCCCCCCTCTGTTACAGCCATCAACATAACAATTTCTGTGCTCTTTTTTGTTCTTCTGGAAGGAGTTTTAATGGATTTGTGGAAGCATCTTTGCATGGCTTTAAGTTTTACAGTACCTTACTAAGTGAACCAGGAAAACAAAGTTTTACCCAGGAATGATGCACATTTTATATTATATTTGAAATAATAAAACATGATTTTTCAAACTGTACATATGTGAATTAACAGAAGAACATTGCATCTTTTATAGAATTTTAATGCGGTTGAACGGAATAGCACATGCAGCAGAGTAACCAAGTGGATTACTAGTGTATTTACCAAAAAGATTGTTCATAAAAGGAGAAGACACACAGTGATTCTAAATACTGACATTTTCAATTCCAGTTTGAATTTTCGAAAGTGGAAAATTGTTTTGTAACACAGGCAATCTTTTGGGTGTTTTCTTTGAATGTTGAAAACAATAATAGCTTAAGGACCAAAAAAGATTTCCAGCTCACAGTCTGATTTGGCTGCCTATAAATGAAGGTGTAGGATTTTCCTTATAAATATATCTTGCTTGTCATTACATTGAGTTTTTATGCTTTTTAAACACTCTACCCAGAATTTTGATTTTGGATCAGTTCACTGAATTGAACTCTTTTAGAAAATTTCAGCTGAATAGTAGCTGTTTCTGAAAATGAAATTAGAGAAAATCCTCACAGGTTCTTTGCAAGCTTTCTCTCTTTCACAGCCGCTTACCTGAGAAGTGTTGGTGCCTCTGTGTTTCAAAATCTGGCACTGGACTAGAGAGAGGAGAGTTGCAGAGAGGAAGGTCGGGAGCAGGAGGGTCCATGTACAAGCCTGGCACTCCTCTGGCATGAAGCTGCCTACATTTGGCTTGCTGCAAAGCTCTGCTCGCACATGTTCAAGCAGAAACTTGATAGAGTTTGGCAGCTAAATTCTCTGAAGATTTTGAATGTACTTGGCATCTTTCAAGTCTGCAGGAGGCAAACAGAGCTTCCTCAGGAATTACTTCTTTTGACTGTCAAAAAAATGTGTTTTGGATGATACAGATCATATGCTTCAGATGAAAGAACAAGAAAACCTACAATGAATGAGCAGCTCAAGCATAAGCTGAACCAAAGCAGAACTTTCTTTTAATGTCCAAAAGCTATCAACACGCCAAGCATGCAACTGAGTGAAGTCCAGAAACAGCTGGCTGTCTCTCCCTTCCAAAATTGTCATGTACTTTATTTATTTCATAAGGAATACTTTCTACTTGGTTTCATCCTACTATGAGATGCACACACGAGTACCTGAAGCCATCCTGATGAGTTACACCAAACAGCATTTATTATGGCCGCTTTTTTCCCCACTGAAATGAAGCTTTTGAATAAAAACCATCTGTCCCGCTCTCACTACAGCACCCTGCTGACCAGCCTGAGGCTCCCCAAGCACAGCCTGTGTGAAGAACACCGGTTTCACCCAGGTGAGACATGGACAGGCAGTTGTCTCTCCAGCCAACAGCAAACATGGCTGGTATCTTCATCAGCCTGTATTTCCCCAAGCTCTGGGGAAAGAGCTGGTCCATTTTTTAACAGCATCCCCGCATAATAGATTGCGTGTCCAACTTTTTGGTTGGTTTTGAAGCAGACTGTCCCATGCTAGGACTGATGTTACTTCTGTTGAATCAGGGACAAAGCTCTACTCCACTTTGACACAGGCAGAAGCATCCTGTGAATCTCTGATTACCCATAGCTTTTTCTAAGTCATTTATGAAACTATTCATTTTTCAGTTGTTTCCCACAAAGAAGGGATAATTCTGCGTCTTTTTAGTTTACGAGGCACACTAGAAGATGCCGCAGAATATTTAGCAGGCAATTTGTGCCGTCATAACAGATCTTTGGCTTGGCTTCTGAATCAGAAAAGTCTGCAGAAAAATCTATTGGTCTGGAATAGTGTGCAAAAATGAACTGTCTTGAATCTGTTTGAATATTTAGAGAGTTTATTAAAAACTTCATAGCTCTGAAGTAAGAGATGCAATTTTGTTGTGATCTGCACAATGCAAAAATAAGAAACATGGGACAGGCCTGTATGGTCATTTTTTTTTTTATAGCAGGAAATTAGATTGTAGTTTAACATTTATCCACAGCTTAGAGAAGAAGATTGCAGATTATCCTGTTTTGTTAAACAGATGACAATACAATTTAGCTTTGTCAGGAACTACCAACAGTTCTGGAAAGGAATATCACGCCACT
Source organism: Falco punctatus (assembly GCF_963210335.1). Taxonomy (NCBI): domain Eukaryota; kingdom Metazoa; phylum Chordata; class Aves; order Falconiformes; family Falconidae; genus Falco; species Falco punctatus. The sequence goes on from NC_137583.1 coordinate 78,313,345, forward strand.
GCATTCTATATTTAATAATTAATTTTGATTCACAAAAAGAACGCCTCTCAGGATGCTCTTGATAATTAAAAAAATTACAGCAATTATAACAGCTCAATAAGTACTTCAGCTTCAGCTTCTTTAGTCAGAAAAAAAGGGAACATGGAAATGCTCCTCCAGTCTTTCTACGTTTGGAGTTAGGACTGTAGCAAACAATATGGCCCCTCTGGCAGATTCACAGGGTCAAAATCTAATTTGCTGCTAGCTCAGAAGGATGGGCTAAGCAACTAGAGAACTTTGCATCTATACCACAGATTTCTTGTGTATCCTGGGAAAAGGCTGAGATGCTACACACACAGTCCTAGCCACGTAAATAAAAATTTAGTATATTGGCTAAGCCACTCTGCCTGCCTTTGTGCTGCCCTATGGCAGAGCTGATACTGCCTCCCCCGATCCAAAGGCACTATGGAGTATGGCATGGAGATGATCCACTCTGATTTTAGCTTAACTAGCACTAAGCCAGCGCTCAAATCCCCAGCTGGATACAGAATAATCCTTTATGGGGTGTCTGAATCACGTATACCCCAACACATCCTTCTATTGACAGCTGAAAAGATACAGGGATTAATTGCCTCCACTTGCCCAAAAGAGGTGGGATGAATCCTCCTGAGGTGCCTCTTTCTTTGGCGCAAGCTAAGCAGCACCTCCCAGGCTGTGGAGCACCTGGGGTGGCAGCACAGATGCCCCAGTGCCCTGCACAGAAGCAGTGCTGCCTGGAGCATGGGCAGATGTCTGCAAGAAGGATGTGGAGGACTTGTACTCATGCATATTAGCTAAAACTGTGTCTGGACTCAAGCTGTGGCATAGATACTTTGACTACTGGTGATTGAGAGGTCATTATATGGAAAGAGTACTTCTAATATAATATTATATCTTACTGAGTTCTGATGGTGAGTCCTTTTGCCCCCATGCACAAATGATCCGGCATTCAGCTGCCTCTACAGCCTCTCCACATTCCCTGATAGTGTACAGCCCCTTGAGGACTTTGGGATATAAAAATTGTTAATGGGCAAAGGCTGACAACTTAGCCCGTTATCAAACAGCTTGCTGAGCTTACAGCTCTATCTTCTGTTCCAGGGGCAATTTACTAGGAAATTCCTCACTCCTATGGCAGCTCCTAGGGAAGGCGCAAGGAGGGGGCTCAAAAGCCGCAGGTGTAGCAGCCCAGAGGTTCACAGATGCTGTGTGAATTCTACTCTACTGCTGGGCGGGAACCACCACTTTCTGCCTCTGTGGACAGAAAGACAAGGTGTAAAAAACGTTGGAAGGAGACATCTGGCTGATGCATCCTGGTTAGTGTCTGAACCTCAAAGCAGGTGCCCAGCAGAGGGCTTAAGCAGGCCACTGAAAGAAGAGGACTCCTAAAAACCAACAGTAGCAAGGAGAGAGCTGTCAATGTGCAAGGTAAGTACGGTGGTCATTATATAAAAATAGATTTAAAGAAATTCTGTAGATTAATGCACCCTGAGGTGATTTAGTGGAATTGCATCACTGTAAATAAAACTACTAAAGCAAATCAGATTTTTAACCTCAATCCTTTAAAAATCTGAACATATGCAAAGACATAGGGGCAGACAAAATACATTATGTCCAGAAATCCTTCCTCAAAGAAATGCCTGCAGAAAATACAGTCAGAAAATATAGCAAGACCAATCCATTTGAGGATCTGGACTCCCTGGCCAAGGCCCCTCCGCTCACCCCGAGAGCATCACAGGCACAAAGAGAACTGAAAGCTTCCATGAGAAAAAGTGAAACTATAACCATTTTCTTTTTTTTTTTTTGGTAACTTTTGTGTTACTGGGAACTTGTGTTTTCCACCACACAAGTGCTTGGGAGAATAAATAAACATTAAGAAATGGCAGCCAGTGAAATTGTGTGCAGTTTGCTCTTTCCTCTGTTGCTCACATATAATGACTTGGGCTTTTGATAAAGCAGTATATTTTTATGACATTTCTGAGTGACCTGGGAAAGTGGAATGGTCCCAGGGCCTATGGAAATGTTTCCGTTTCGTTTTGAAACGTCAATCATTTGACTGGCTGGAAGGAGCTTAACAGGCCCCTTGAGGGGGCAGGACTCGGGCCATGCTGCCACCACCTGATTTTCAGACTCGTTGCTTTTTCCAAAATATCCATGACCGTTGTTGACATTTGAAGATTTTTCCGTGTGGTTGGGTTGGCTGTGATGTTAAACAGCTGAAAAAAACTTTACGGAGAGCTGGAGAGCTGCAGCTCGGGCTGCAGGCAGACGGTAACAGAAAGCGGGAGCTTGGCGGTGGCACGAACCCCGAGCAGCCCCACGGACGCAGTGACACTCCTTGCTGCGTCGCCTCCCCTCTCGCACCCCTGCTTCAAAATGCAGATAAATCAAATGTCAGCGTGTGAAGCTTGGTTTTAGTGGCCTAATTCATTTGGGCCAAATTCTACCCGGGTATAAAGCGCACAGTTTGCTCTCCTGGTGGCAAAAGCAGAGCTGAAAATTAACAGGGTTTTTAATTTTTATCACGGCCCCTGCCATCTTGCACACATCTTCCTGAAACAACGCGAGTTGCTTATTCATCCTCCATCGCTATTGCAATCGGTGTTTGGTAACGTTTGAAACACTGCGCAGACGACCAGGACAAGCACTTTCCGCAGAGCCCGGCGCCGGGTCGGCCCGGCGCCCTTCCCCGCACCGCCGCGGCTCCCCGGCACCCACCGCAGCGCCCCCGGGCCCGGCCCGGCGCCCCGCCCCCGGTGCGGCCGCCTCAGGGCTCCGCCGGCCGCCGCCATGCCGGGCGCTGCGCGGCGCCTGTACCGGCGGATCCTGCTGCTCCACCGGGCGCTGCCGGCCGCCCTGCGGGCGCTGGGGGACCGCTACGTGAAGGAGGAGTTCCGCAAGCACAAGGCCGCCGGGCCCGCCGAGGCCCAGCGCTTCCTGCGGGAATGGGAGGCAAGTGCCCGCCGCCCCTCGGGAGTCTGACGGGGGCCGCCTCCCGACCGCGGGCCCGGCGGCCGGCGCCGAGCCCGGGCCTCGCTGCTGGCCTCCCCCGGCCGGGAGCCGCGGGGCCCGGCGGTGCGCAGGGGAGGCCCTGGCGAGGCCCGGGCGCCCGCCCCGGCGAGGGGGAGCGTCCTCTCGGCGGCCGGGCCCTGGCCCGCCGGCCCTGCCGTGCCCTGTCGCGGCCTAGCGCCGTTTAAGGATACGTTGTCGCAGAAAGGGCGACAGCAAGTGCCCGCTGGCTCCTTCGCTGGTGATTGCCACCGAGTGTGGGCGGCTGGTTCGTGTGCTTGGAGCGCCGGCCCCTGCCCCGCGCCCCTCGGGCCGGCTCGGACAGTCAGAGTTCCTCGGGAGTCTGCATCCCCGGGCGGGTTGTCTTCTGTGGTTCCTGCTCCCTGCCTCCTCGTCTGTGATTATAACTGTGCTCACACAAGTATATCCAACAGAATGACAACAATTCTATAATTAGCAATATATACACATATAAAAATAGATGTACACAATTATCTGTGTTTTTTATAATAATACATCATATAAATGTGTATATATGTATTTATAACTACATACATAGATAATTGTCTAATTATAATTAGCTAAATACTTAGGTGTAAATAACTTCCCCGTGAACTTGTGTTTCATTTTTGGGTGATGTTTTTTCAGAGTGTTTCCTAAGGAAACGCTGCTCCTGCTTACCACTCCCTCCCCCCGCACCCAGCGGGTCCCAGGGAAGCAGGCTGCCCCCCGAGATTGGGGTGTAACAAGTGTCACAGCAGCAGGAGAGGGACATGCAAGTTGCTTCGACATCCCCCCCCCCCCGCCCCGTGCCTGAACTTCAGCAGGTGCTAGCGTGTTAATTGACCCCCAGAAATCCATACGGCAGGTGAATGTTATAGACACTTTGCAGAGGAAGAACTTCAATTAAAGCATGAAAACAACTGCAAGAGGCAGATCTATAGACAAGCTTCCCATCCGTTTTCATGCTTGGTGAACTACTGGTTTGGTAGTGGTTTTGAAACTCAAAACTGTTTTCCTTCCTGTGGAAGGGATTTGTGTTCTGCTCTGCCCTGGAAGCTGGTTAGCATAGGAGTGTCTGGTGCCTTCTGGCTTGACAGCAGAAGGGTAATGGGGAGAGACCTGACCCATCCCTTCTACCTGCTGTACTTGAAATCCTGGGGGTAAAGCAGCTCCGTTACCCTTGTGCTCGGGCATCAGGAACCAGCAGGGAGAACACTGCCTGGTATCCTCTTCCGAGGAGAGGAGTAAGTGCATTTTAATTGCCTCTTGCCAAATTATATGCCCTGAAATCGGGAAAGTTTGTTTCTACAGCTAAAATGCTTGATGCTATTGTAATTCTCAATTGCAGTTTACTTGATGTTGCCAAAATGTTTCCGCATCACTGCTTCCAATTTTAACATAAGCTAAAAAGACAAGTTACAGATTACTATTTTAGGTGCTAAAACCTTCCTTAAGATAGTTATAGACAAGGAAGAAAATGTGTGCATTGAAATATCTTAAGTCATTTCTGTGAAGTAAACAAATAGTGAAAATGTTTCTCCGTTTTAAAATGTTTTAAAAGGAGATAATAGGGAAAAATGGGAAAAAAATTAGACTACAAGGAACAGAAGTTGAATTTTGAAACCTGACATTTAGTGCTATTAGCTATGATATGTTCAAGGAAAATAAACTAATTTAATAACTGTTTTGAGTGTGTGCATATAAAAAAATTTCCAAATATGTTTGCCTTCTTACAAGATGCTGGGAGATATTAGCACATAGTTAGTCTCGCTCTTCTCATGTTTAATTTTTGTTTTATTCTTAGGGTTTTTTTCCCCCAAATAATAATCTGTTTCAAGGGTGGAATTTAAATCAGACTTTCACATTTTTGACCTGAGGGACTTGCTCTGTGGTTCCCAGCTCCCTGAAGACTTGAACTAGGTAACTGAGGAAGGTGCACTGTAGACAGCTTGCATTAGGTAACAGAGAAGGGTGCTCTGCTTCGTGTTGGAGTCCTCTTTGCACCCTTTCCTGGGCAGCAGGACACTCTTAATCAGAACTACATTGGAGGCTCTAGAATGGTTCGTGCAGAGCACACCAGATACCTGCACCAGCACCCAGTTCTTGAAGGGCATATGAATCACACAGTGGTGTGTGAAGCTGTGATATGCTACTTCGCATACATGAGCCATAACTGTATTTCTTGCCTCCATATCTATTTTTATTAAAAAACCCAAACGAAACAACAACAAAAAAATAAAGCCAACCCCAAACAGATCACTACAACATTAACACAAAATTAGGTTTATATTCCCTGTTGTTTTTGCAGTTTTTTTTGGGAAAAATGCAAAGTTACAGCTCTGGTAACAGTATTTTGGCATGTTGCACGTTAAGCACTTTTCTTCCCAATATTCTTGTTTGTTAGGGTACGTGTATACCATACTGCTCTTTAGGGTTGTCAGTACTCAGCTTCCTTCTGGAAAAGTTCTTTCCTTGTATGTTCTGTTGCATGCAAGGTGTCTGGTGCAGAGTGGCCCGATGTCTCACATTACAGAAAAACAGTATTCATAATTTTGTATTAAAATAGTTTATATTAATGTATATTCACCAGAGGGTTAAGATTATGGCTGTGATGGTTACATTGATGTTTCTTGGCTTTGGCTAAGGACTTCAATATGGACTATAATCTTAATAAGCCACCCCATATGCTTTTTGAATGAAAATTTCCAAGGATGATTTACTTTAACATGGAACTACTTTCGTTAAAACTCTACACGCTTTTTTGGGTAGTCAGACTTTCTGTGTGTGCTTGAATACACTAGTTCATAGTCTGCTTGTGGTACACTTTCTTGTCCTCCGATTGAATTTGTATTTGCTAATTGTTTGGCTGATAGGCCTGGTATGTTAATGGCATTATGGTTGTGCCAGATTATCCCCTCTGCCCCCCCCCCCCCCCCCTTGGTATTTAAATCATGCTGATGCAAGGGGACTGGGCATATTGACTGTTTGTCAAAGAAAACAAGCTGAGCAAATTCCTTTATTTCTTGTGAAACATGGTGAAAAACCTGCAGGATTTTACTGTTAAAAGCTTTAAAAAAACCTGTTAAATGAATCTTAATTTTACAGGGCATTCAAACAACTGTAGCTTCTAATATTGCTGTGGTTCTTTAATATTAGGTTCTGCTCCATGGCTTTTGGGAAGAACCCAAATCTCAGTGCAGGACCTGAATATTCAGCCTAACCCTCGGATGGGAGTACGGATATTTTGAATATCCTTACAATCCACAAAAGCACAGGTGGAACATTAAAGGGAGATTTCAAAGATTAATTTTAAAAAGAAATAGTGTCTAAAAGAGGTAAAAAGGCTCCCAAATGATGTTGTCATAGTATGTGAATGAGTCATATAATTTTCTTGTAAAGATGAGAAGGGATTCCCTTGTTTGCCACGCACTGGAATTGAGGGGATTAGTGTTAGAACCCAACCATGTTGATGGCTGATGTCATTTTATAAAAAACCTAAACTGACCTGTTTGCATTTACAAAATAGGGAAACTATCCTTTGAATATTCTTGGAAGACTTCTTGAGTGAGTTAGACTCATAAAAATAGTCTGCAAGTGTGTATACATTTTATATAAAAGTAAGAAAAATGTAAAATTTACATTGTTCTATCACTGGTGTTGGATTGATGGGTTGTGTCTTGAAGCCTGCTGGAAAGTATTAAATGGGGATACAAAGAAAGCAAGCTTTGTGGTTCAGGATGGTTGTTCAGATAGATTCAAATTAAGTATATAAATTATTAAAATACATCCCTTTCTATTTTCTAAATATTTAATATTTTAATTAAAATAATTGGTACTCATTTACAGGAGGTGGCTGATATAATTAGATTGATAGTGATTATTACCTTGCAATGCTATTGAATTAATGTTGACAGATATGATAAGTGAATTAGTTCAACAGTCTTCTAAATCATGCGGTAGCTGATGAGAATGCTTACTTAAGAATAGGTAATACTACGATGATATTGATTACTTTATTCCAGGTTAGAAATGATATCATTTAGACTATTCAGCTAAGTAATTTCAGTAATAATTTGTTTTACATAATTTTAGTTAATTATTCTTTTAATTTTGAAAATTACCATTTCGTACTTAGCTTGACCCTGTACATGGGAAGGTCTGGACTATCTTGAGTTGAGCAGAATCATTCTGCAAAATTACATGACATTTTCTCACATCTAACAGATTGAATAAATTGCCTTTGAAATGCTTTGCCCACTCTTGACTCTGAAAGCCTTTTTATAAGCTTTCAAGTGATCTGAGACTGATTTGGGAGCTGGCATCTGCTGTTGTGTACTCAGAGGAAAGGTGACCTTTTTTTTATTCCTGATAACAAATCTAAGCGTTATATTGGTAAAATTAGGGTGGAACTCTGTGTCTTTGGAGAACCTGGTCATGTAACCTCTCAAGAATGGCTAATTTTTGACTCAATATGATATTTGATATGATACAAATAATTGTCATTCATCAAATTAGTTTTCAATTGCCCATATCGTTTGCAGTATTTGGTTTGCTGGGATGATCGTGGGATGGTGTCATGATATTTTCTAGGACATAGTTGTTCTGATACATCTCTTTCTGCTTTTTAATTCTTTGGGGCAGTGTGATCTTCCCTCCACTACTTTCTTGATTTATTTTTCAGCTTCTGGCACTCAAAAATACATTGAGATGTTGAAAAGAGAATTTGAAGAGCAAATAGCCAAAGAAAGTTGGACAGGTGGAAGAGGAAGCTGTGGCCAGTACTGGAGTCAGACTGGGATGGGAATGGGATGTGTGGGGTGCCCTTTGTATTGTCTTTCAGCAAATGCAGAGGTTGCATAAGTCTAAAACTGCTGCTGACTTTCTGTATTCTGCTCTCAGCTTCAGTGAAATGCATTATATGTGTGATCTTTTCTTTGCCTGACAAAGAAATAAATTTTTTTGGACGTGAAATATGACTTTTGCCATTTTATGACTTTAATAGAAGTTGTGAAATAAGATTTAAGAGTAGTATTTAATTATAACATTACTGGATACATTGGAATTTGCTTTTAGTCATTTTTGTGGCTATCTGGATGAAAAGTTTCTTATTAAGAGTAAATTCCTACTGAGACTTATGTATTTAGCCTCCACTTAGGGTGTTCACTGGATATTAATTTGTAAGAACTAAATTGGAGACAATTTCCGCTATTTTCTTTGGTATTTCTCAAAAGGCAGGAAAGAATTTCTCACTTTTCTGAGAGCTGCAGAGTTGTGGCTGATAAATTGAAGAGCATGTGGGATTCGGGTATGACCAGCCATGCCAAATCAGCCTGTTCCTCTGACCTGGTGTTCCTGGTGGCCTGTTTTGCTGTAAGACTTGAAGGCTACCTGTGTAAGATGGCAATTTTGCCTTGGTGCACCCATGATATAGTGAGTTTCCTGAACCAGCATTCATGTGCAATTGTCCCTTTGAGCAAAAAAATTAAAGCAGAGGTTGACCACATGGATCCCTATAGCATAGTTTCACGGTAATAACAACTTTTTCATATCATGGCATCACTTCCATCCTTTCAGTGCTCCTTCAAATTTGGGTTTAGAAGCAGGAGCTGGTGTCTGCTCCTCTTCCGCAGAGAATCCAGGCAGTCTGGAAGCTTTCTCTTGCAGAGGAAATTGGGGAACCTGGTAGGTACCTGATGGCTTGTGCATGATGCATGCCCCTCACGAGAAGGGGCATTTGGTACTTGTCATCTGGAGAGCAGAGTCATTCACTTTCAGATTCATCTGCCCACTGCTAAGGCCAGTGATTGCTTTTTTTTTTTTTTTTTTTTTTTTGTGTGTGTGTACATATTGGTATAGAATAGCATTTGATTAATTTCTTTTGTTTAACTTTTTAATATGTAAATAGACTGCATTTTTTTTCTCCTCTATCAAAAATGGTGTGGTGTGGTCTGGATTTGATGGAGAATAAGACTTAAAGGCAAATGTGAGATTTTGGTTTAGACCTTTACTGTATTTTCAAAATTCAAAATTTCTTAAGTTGTGACATCAGTACTCTCAGTGCTTCTGTCACGTTACTATGCCTATTATTTCTGTATTATCCTATCCATGATTGCATGTAGCTAGTCAGATGGCTGTCCTGATTACCATGCCAGCCTGCTAGTTGAAGTTTTTATTTACAACTGTTCTGACAGGGAAGGAAATAATATCTGAGTCATTGGGGTCACGTCAGACAGAAATGTCAGTCACTTGTGTGTGCTAGTCACCTCAAGTTATAATACATTGCACAGTAAATTCCACTGAAGTGGTGGAATATTGTATAAATATGTGGAGTGCAAATAGGTTTATAAATTTCAGATGATTTGACTGTTGCATGTGTTTGTAAAGTATATGACATACCTTTGATATTTAAAGTGTGGCATTAATTAAATCCCAACTGAAATTTATTGGCAGAGTACAGCAATTTTTATTAGTTATAACTTTGGGGGGAAGTTTAAATTGCTGTAGAAGTGGGGTAAATCTCTAATATGTGTAATGTTTATTCCTTGCATTGAGCAGCGCTGGCTTGGGAAATGAGCAGGGCATATTTATGTTAGTGCTCTCAGATCTGAAGACACTCTGGAGGTTTTGTGTATGCCTGCTCATAGAAACGTTCCTAATGAGAATGGGTTTGTGACAGCCAATGTGTGATTAGATCTCTAAATAAGAATATAGGAATGGTCAGACACAGTAGAAGCAGAGCCAGCAGTTGAGCATTTACAGAATTGTCAATTTAAGAGGTAACTCAGGTTTCCATCTAGTGGTGGTTTAAAATTCCCTCCAAGACATATAAGATCCAGCATATACATAACCATGCTAGCTAACATACTCTTAGTACTTGTGGATGTGTTTGAAACTTAGGAAATCAAAAGCCTGTATTATGTATTAATCATATACATAATAGCACATAATTCTCAGGGCCTCCAGATTTTTTTAAGTTAGAGCTGTAATGATCAGGAGTTTGTTATTTTGGCAGCATGCGTTCAGATCCCTGGGTAGTCTTTGAATCTAACAGTGTATTTGCTGCAAATTAGCTTGATTTCACTTTTTCAGTGTTCCTTGACAGCCATTTCAAAAAGTTTAACTTGGTACAGGTTACAGAAAGAAAACTGACAGGTTACAGAAAGAAAACTGATGTCTTAAAAACTTACATTTAAGTTGTATGTGTGCGAGTCCTGTTCGATTTGTCTTAGAGTTTAAAAAAAAAAAAAAGAAAAAAAAAAAAGAAGAGGAGGAGATGGGTATTTTGAGTGCTTTGCCCCCGTCAGATAATATTGATGTAAATAATCCACAAATCTGTTGAACTTTGTTGTATTTTAAGACAATGTTGTGGGTCAAACAGACAAACTGAGTATGAATTTGAATTGCAAATTTATAAGGATTTCTGCTTGTTTGTGTTTTATTGACACCTTCCTTCTAGCATTTGTTTGGTACTTGTGTCAATATTGTCAGCTTGTAGTGTTTTGTAAGCATGGTAGGTTTTACTGTGTTTTCAGTGCATTTCCACTACAAACACTGCCAACTTTCCACAAGTGCTGTCAAGTACCATATTTTGTAATTACTGCAGTAATATTATGAGTGCTGTAATTGCACATACTGTATAGATGTGCTTTTCTGTCCTGTGTAGACACAAAATTGATATTCTCTGCGAGTTAAAATGAGATCTGGAGCACATCTGAGTAATTGCTTAGGAACTGTTTTTTTTTTTTTTCTTCTTTCTTTTTCCTTCTTTCAGCATAATGCGGGGTGTCTGCACAAGTAGCATTATACAAATTGCAGGAATTTTAAAGTCCCAGATATGTGTTTCACATCTGAATACAGAGCTGTACTTAGGACACACTGATGTGTTTGGACCCATTAAGGGATGGAAGCTTTTTTTATACAGCTCACTAATATTAAAGTCAGTTAATCAAATATGGTTTTTTTGCAAGAAGCTGAACCTCAGATTTTGGCAGTATTCTTGTATTTAGTAGCATCTTTCTTAGGCTTCATGTTGCTTTAGCCATCTTCTGTCATGCCAAGAGCTTTGGCTGACTGTCTACAACCATACATCTTCTAATCGATGCCCTGCTATTTATACAGATCACTCCTGGGAATATACTGCACAGAAAATTTCTGCTGAAATGTTTTTATTTCTGTGTCTTAAAGCTGCTGAATTCAAACTGCATTTTTTGAAGGATATGGTTGGGAAAATGTGTTTAATCATAGTGTCTGGTAAAATGTTAGAATTTATAGGTTTTTAAAGGTTATTTCCATAAGTAATGTTAAAGAAGTATTTCTAATGAAATGTTTATTATACTAGAAGTAAGTTAGAAGTAATATTAGAAGTAGCGTTACTGAATGTTGATTGTTAAGCTTACTGTAATGTGGGGAGCTTGAGTCCTGTTAATACGCTCCTTTTTTGTTATTTCAGGGGTATTAGTGAGAGACAGAGCAGGAGGAGGTGAAAGAGCATGATGCACTTTCCCTCCCTCCCCGCAGTAACTAGCTAAATCTGTAGAATACCTTCTAAATTGATCTTGCACCCATCTTTCAAAACTGTCCAGCAACTGATCCTTGAAATACAGATGCATGTTCCCTGGCTCCATGGGAATTCCTGAATGGTGTAAAATTTGTACACTAGTTTTAAGCTTATTTATACTATTTTTTTCTTTTTCCTGGACTATTCTATTCCACAATTTAGAGGAAATGAACAGATAATTAGGTTAATGTAACATTTTTTTTTCCTTTTCTTTTTTTTTTTTTTTCTTAATCTGAACTAGAAGCTTGATGGAAGGGTTCAAACTTAGGGCCCCAGCACCATTGCTTCTTTGGAGGCATCATGCTTGAAGGTATTGAATTGGTTTGTTAGTGTTGATATCTGCATGGAATGAACCAGAGAAACTGATTTATTTTCTGTGGACCACCAAATACCATTTAGCTCATAATCAGTTTGTTGCTTTTTACAGTTGTGTAGTGGAAGCATATGGTCTTTGTAATGAAACTGAGTTTGTATGCTGTTTGATGTATATGCAGTCTGTATTGAGGGAAGAATTCATATTACATTAACAATGTTTGAAACTTCGTTACCTTCTGACTGAAGTTTGTAATGCCCTCATGTGTAGTCTGATAGCTAATTTTTGACTTGATAAATGAAGTATCTTTGCTAGGACTGCAGTTTTTGAAGTGTACACATGATGGCACCAAATACTTAAATTGGTCAGGCCTGTGCCTCTGCTGGAAACCAGTAGTACGTTTTCTAATACAAACTGGAATTGTCACGGATTCAGTTCTTCTTAAATTATTACAGCATGTATTGAGATTTGTTAACGTCCTGCTGTAGATTTTTGAGAAGGCTTTTTAATGCAAAAACTTTCCTGTGGTTTCCACCTGGTTTAGCCTTAATATTTTCATGATGTGCTTTCTGGTTTTGATTTGCATTGGGGTAGTTTGCCACCCCAGTAGTGAAATGCAGCAGCAGCCACCCCAGTAGTTCGCAGTGTTTAGCATGGCTACATGGCTACTCCTTGGTATCCTAGCAGGAAAAAGGGCATCTACAACACTCCGTTACACTTCAAAGTGTTGCCCTAGCACTTCTGTTTCCCCAGTGGTGCTGGTCTGCTTTTCTGCAGCCCATTTTGCTTTTGTCTGTTACAGAAATGTATCTGAACTCTGCAAAGAGATCTTGTATATGCCTCTTCCACGCTTCTTTTTTTTTTTTTTGAGTGCTGATCTCTCATTTTATGATGATTTTTACTCAAACTGCATTTCACAATTTGTAGGTGAGTCAAACATGTGATGGAGAACCAGCCGAAGATAAACACCCTGCACTAACGTCCATGATACTTAAAAAATTAAATAATATCCTAATCATATTCTAGGAACTTTATAGACTGCCAGCGTATGACTACATTTTTCAACAGATATTGGCATGGTAAAAGTCCCCTGCAATTAGAAGGTTCTTGAAGTTCTTCAAAGTCTTTTTCTCATAGTCTTGTGATTAAACAGTCCAACATGATAGGTTCGCTTCATTCATTCCTCTTCAGGCTTTTCTCTGGCACATTCATCAGTTTAAATACTTTCTTCTTTGTGTACTCCTAATAGATGTGTATGTTTGACATAGTGTATTGTATTTTGTTCCTTTATTTTTCCCCATTGCAGTCTTTCTTTCCGAGTTGTCATCTTGCAATCTAGGTCAGTAATGTAAATTTTCCAGTAAGCCCAATGAAATCCCATTAGTACCTCCATCAGTGATTGTACCTAGGCTACACCTTGGACATACACAGCAGCTCCCTGGTTTCCACCTGTAGGCTTCTAATGCTGTGGGGCTGGAAGGGAGTTTGGAACTGCTGTGACCAGGTCCCCAGGGTGATGAGGACACCAGGGCTGAGTCTTTCTGTGGGTATGGCTTTTGTTCATCAACAGCAACCTCTCATAATTTCTCAAAGTCTAGCAATTGGATGATTGTTGTTTCAAATTAACATTGGATAATTGTAGCTGAATAACGAGCTGGTTCTTTAGCCGCATATCTGATGTCAGATGTCATATATTATGACAGATGACATAAAAGCACACCTTAGCTTGCTACTGTGGTATCAGGAAGGGAGATAATTACCACAGTATCTTTCTGCTGTGGTTTCATCTGACTAACTTGGTAGCTGAGAAGGGTCATTGCAGAATTCTGATCAGCCACGGTAGCCCCCAGCAGAGTATGCCCAGAGGAGATGGAGCCTCTGCATAGACAGAAAACTCTCTTTTTAAAAAATGTATTTTATTTTATTTATTTTATTTTTTTCATATGGGATCTGTTGAGTTTTAAAGTGATTATATTCTCGGAAGCGTACAGTAATAGCCCAATATGCATGTTTTTTTCACCAGAGGAAAAACTTCATTGTTAATAATGCCACATTTTAGATGCTGTTGCAAAGTACATTGGTATTGCATGGTGTTGTTAGGAATAGGAAGTTTTCTCTAAAAATGAAAATACAGTATGAAACCATATTTATTCCTACTTTAATTCCTGGACATGGGTAAAACATTTAAACTGAATCTCTTACTTTTTTTCCCTGTCCCTTCCAAAACAAGTATGGCATGTGTTAGTCATCCACTGTGATGTTTTAGGCCAAAAAGCTATAGTCTGCCACAGTTAGAGGAACCATGGCTTACAAGAATAGCACCTCATGGAAAGCGTAGGTCAGCTTTAGGCTGTGGTGAAAGCAGTTTGCTGAAAAATTAAGGAGATTCTGGTGCACCTTGAAATTACTTGTTCTGTGGATGTACTTCATTTACGGTACTTTAAATTTGATTTAGTGCTTAGAATTAATTTTAAGGTGTACAGCAAACCATGATATTCAGCTGTTTTCTAGGCCTCTTGAATTTTTACATTCAGTTGATTGTTCACAGTGAAGTGAGCTTTTTAACATCCATTACAGTGAGTCGTTGTAAGAATTTATTTAAGAGATCCATGATGTGAAGAGTTTTAAATAAAACCCCATATATTATGTCCTTAGTGGTTTACAAAGATGAGATCTTGTATAGCTGTGGGTTTTTTTCACTAGTCCCACTGCTGATGGAGTAGTGAAAAGCAATTTCTTAGTCAGCGCTAGCAATGCCATTCTGGTTCATGGGCAATTCAGTACCATCACTATAACTGAAGTGAGTTACATTGTTAAGAAAAACATCATCATCCTATCAGTCAAGATGCAAGTGAAAGTTGCTTTGTGAATAATGTGAACTCTGATTTTCCTTTTTTTTCTTGTCTTTTGTTTTTTTAGTTGGTGAATCTGATTTTTGTGAAGTGCTTGTCTGCCAGCAGATGCCACTCCTTAGCAACAGACTAGTTTCCCAAAATTGACCAGATAGAGGAAAACAGTTGTGGTAGACATTTGTTTTTAGAAACATTGATGGCAGTTTGCCTGGGATTGTCATTGTTTTCCTTGATAAGAACAACCTATGCTATAAACAAATATTTATATTTTACAAAGGAGCTGTTTAAAGTTTTGTTACCTGCTGATGCATTAAACCCCAGGGCTGGAAAAATGGCAGTACAGAGAGTAAGATGCCTTTATTGCTCAAGGTTTTGTGTAGAGCAGTATTTTAGTTGAATAGAGGATGACCCAGGAATCTTTTAGGACTCAGAAGGCTTCCTTATGGAAGGATTTTGGGTGGTGGAAAGGTGTCTGTATTGGGATTTCTGTAAAGGTGTAATGAGGAGGATGACTTAGAAGCCCAAGTCTTGTTGACTTGCAATAGGACAAGTCCTTATAAAACCTTTAGGCGTATTGAAAAACAGCTGGCCAAGTTGTAAGTGCACCTGCCAAGAAAGAACTTAGAAGCTGTGCAGTGAAAATAGACAAGGGGATCCTGGACTAGAATATTGTTTGTCTTTTCTAAATTTTGGAAAGACATCATCCTGCGATTAGATGTCCTGGGATGTGAATATGGCATATTGCTATCTCCAAACTTTAAACAATTGTCTTCTTAACAGCTGATGTTTTGGATGTGGGTGAGGTCTGTCTTGGCCTCTGTAGACATCTACAGTAGAAGACTATTTTGATAATTGGTAAATATGGTTAGACCAGCAGACCTTGGACTGAGGTGATGGATGCTGTCTTTCTAGCTCCGACACCTTCCATCTGGATGGATCCAGTCTGCCAGTAATGGAAGGCTTCCCAGTATGGCTAACAAGTTCTTGATTTTTCACACTCATATCCACCTGTGTGTGTTGTTCAAAAGGTTTAGTTTTATGTTCCTGGTGAGATAAGGTCTGTTAACTATATACATTCCCCCTGCCCCCCTAATGTAAAAATAATGTGGACCACTGCTTGTCGCTGGTGGGAAACCTGTGAAGATCTGGGCATGCCACACGGACCCTGGAGAATTAACTGTGAAAAAAGCCATCTGGGCTAGTATCATTGCATTCCTGCATTTTTCCTGGGAAAGGGCTCCTTCAAGTTGTAGTTTGGGCTGTATAGTTTGGGTTTTGCTCACAAGGCAGCCTGAGAATGGGCAGGATCAGAGCAGACCGTATGTCAGTTTAGATATGCCCTTGCCAGTTTGCTGCAGTCTGTCTGGTAATTTTCTGGAAATGGCTTCATTGTAAGATGAAAACGTTTTGTTTTGCTTTGTTTTCTAAAATGTAACTTTCTGTGTCTGAGATGTTTCAAAACTAAGATGTTTTAGTTATTGTAAGTGTAAGTTTTTTCCAGTGGTAAAGATTAATTTCTGTGGTTGTTTATATTCAACTTAGTCTGAATGGAAAAAACAAAAATATTTGAGTCTAGTGGGGAATAGCAAAACCAATTAAAATGGAAACATCAAGGTGGAAGGTTAGCATTGACAGCTACAGGTTCTTCTCCTGAGTGTATATTGTATGATTCCAGATAAATAGATATTAAGCTGTTTTGCAAGAAGTGGGGAAACATGAACTATTCTGAGTGATGTGTTCATTAAACAGTTGAGGTTTGCCGTGTATTGAAACTCACATCCTAAAATAGCATTTAACTAAAGAATTGATCAAAAGAGGAATGTCACTATTAACTTTTCAAAGTTGAATAAACTCATGGTCATAGAGTGATATTTTGTGTGTGTCTAGCTTGAAAACGTATTTGGGGACTTTTTATCAGCATTTGTTTAATAATTACTTCACCACTAACCTGTTTTCCTAAAGGGCAATATGGACCTTGCTTTTATATTCATCGGCTCTTCCTAGGAAATTTTATAATCTGCATTTTGTTTTATTAATGTAATTTTCAGGAAAATTTTTTTCTGATACCATCTGACGTTACAGCAAACTTGTTTCTATCAAGGACGTTTTCTGTACCATTGACTAGTATAAACTATCCAGTGATAACAGGTGTTTCACAAACTGAATTTTCTAGACATCAACTACTTCCAGCCCTTTAGGATTGAGGTTTTCTTTGGAATACATGTAAGTATAGATACACACTATACATATATGGTGTATTTCAGGGGTTCGATGCCATCTGCTTTATTGAGTATTTAGTGGTTTTGACCTGCAGCAAAGCATATTGCAATCATAAGATGCTTTCAGTGGGTTCTGAATTTTGCAGATGTGCCAGACAGTCTTCTCAATGAACAGTAGCAATGTTGTGCTGCCTTCTGTAGGGATGTGGTTGAGTCACGGCCGCCTAATCGGTAATATCAGTCACAAAAAATTGGAAGATTTTCCCTTTTTTTCTTGAGTTCCTGGTGGCAGAGTTATCTATTGTTGATAACTCTGATAAGTCCTTTAGGTTGGGAGGTGGCCAGTTCAGTGGTGATGCCAGTAGAGGGGCAATGAGTGAAATTTGAAGGAGTGAAATGAAGCGTAACAAGATGTTGGCTGCCTGGATTATGGAATAGTTCCTGAAGGAAAAGAGAGGTTAGTCTGAAGAGCTGTTAGGTTAGTAAGAAGGAAAACCATCTTGGATTTGCTGTACTTTTAGTAAAAGGTATGTCGGACAAAATAATCAGCATTCCAACATGCTGCAGTTTGTAACACTGTGGTTGAAACAGAGGCAGGAGTCTGGAGGGGGTCTGCTAAATGCTTTATAGTTTTCTTGGCGTTTGATTTTGACTGCTAAATCGACATACATTGAACTTTCAAACTTTGTTACTGAATGTATGCTTGATTTTGCAGTGACTAGCCTTTTTGAAGGCCCTTGGATACTTTTTTGCAGCATAACACTGTGGAGAACAAACTGAGAAATGTTGTTGCCCTATTGTCATTGATAATTGGAAGGTATTTGTTCTGTTAATAAAATAAACACGTACAACAGAATATGAAGAATACTAGGTACAGTACTAATTTTTTTTGGTTTTTACTGAGTAGAATTGAAAACTAACAAATAAAAGATAAATTTGTATCTTGCTTAAGGACATAAAATACTTTTTTTTTGTTGTATTCAATACAGCATGGTTTTAGATAGTAATTTTTACTTAAACTATTCGTAAATATTGCTTACGGTTGAGACGGGAAACTAGATACACAAGGAAAGACAAGGAAAATAGAAAAAAGAAAATAGTGGTTTTTTTTTAACTGGAAGAAAGTTGAGGCATTGCTGTATGATAGTAAGGGGGAAAATAGTGAGGATTAATGAGATCACCAATCTTGCTATTGCTTACCTCACTAGGAAGTGTGGAGAACTTGCTGTAGGTGAAGGTGAAGTTCCTTTCAGCTCTTTTACTGAAGTATGAAGGTAAAGTCATTCATGTATCAGAGAGTTTGGTTGAGAGAAAGGAGTCTAAATTTTGCAGTTGAAGAACTTCAGCATTTATCTGTTTGCGTTGAGTCAAACCTTTGTACTAATTCTGCTTGATAACATTGCTACATTTTGTCCCTTTCAGGTGGTGGTGTACTCTGCCACCTGGAGTCTTCACAGGCCGAGTGGTGAGGTTTTGGAAAAAACTATCCCCATACAAAAACTGCACATCACAGAGGAGATTCTAAGCCAGTACCAAGCAGTGTGTGAAATAAGCCTTTGATTTGGGAATACTTCTTTTGCAGAGTGTGGTGGGATCTGTTTGGTTGTTTGGCCCCAGCACTGCCAGGCTAAAGCAGTGTCTGTACTGCTGAATCGGATGTGCCTGGGGCAGCTTTGCAGCTGGCAGTGGAACAGCCCATGCTCACGTTAAACTCTTACCCTCCAGCCACATCCAAACTGCCTGCTGGGAGCAGTCCCTGATCTGTGCCAGCTCACCGACTGGGCCTGGGAGTTGCCTGGGAGAAAGCTAGTTATACTTAATAAAAGCCTGTGGCAGGAACTGTGGCACCAAGCTTCCAGGGTGGGTGGTTGAGGTCTGGTACCTTCTCAAAGCATTCCCTGTCAGTGGTTTCAGTTGTTACTGCAAACAGAGCTCTGACTCTGCTGTCAAGTGCAAACGCTTTTTTTTTTTACTGGATTTTTTCTCCCTTGCATTATCAGATTCTCACGAACCATTAGATTTAACTTTCTCCAGATCAAGAGTTGTCATCTCTGGATCTGTGTGTAGATCTGAGCCATTCTAAAAAACAAGTTCTGAACTTTCTAGTGCTATTCTGTTGCTGGTCTGGTAAGATAAGGGGAGAGTCTCTAGACCTTTATGAAATTGCATGTTAAGCTGGGCACTATGTCTGTGTAGCAGCAGTTGTGAATGTTCTGGTCTGAATAGGTGGAAAATGTATTCCTGGAAGGAAAAGAAAGCAAAAAAAACCCCACGCTGTCAGTCTTTCTAGCCAGGAGGGATTGCTAGACATGTGTTTTGTTACTCTGCATCCTAGATCTGAAAAATGTTATTTGAATACTACTATTTCTTTAAAATTTAATTTCTGCTTCAATTAAATGAGTGTGTTCACTGGTATTAACCCTTTCAGTGTCCTCCTGAGAATATGTATCAGCTGTTGTTCATACTTGTTCTTTGCATTGATAAGGCAAGTAAGTGCACTTTTTCATCATTCCCCTTTACTGACCCACTTCTGAAATGTCATGGACCAAGTTTAAACTCTCATGGGCCACAGCAGATGAGACGATGACATTGTGGAGTTCATTGTGTGCAGTGCCTCTAAGAGGATGTTGTGCATGTGAAGAGCACCCCAGGGAAGCCTGGTTAAATTTGCTTGGGTAGTGATGGGTGTAGAGGAACTCCCAAGTTCCCTGGAAAAACTAGAGCTACTGTCATCTTACACAATAACCCAAGGATGAGCAGACAGAAAATAC
This sequence comes from Falco punctatus, assembly GCF_963210335.1. Lineage (NCBI taxonomy): Eukaryota > Metazoa > Chordata > Aves > Falconiformes > Falconidae > Falco > Falco punctatus. The sequence continues at coordinate 78,333,084 of NC_137583.1, forward strand.
ATTTTGTTTCTCTTTGGGTAATACCACTTTGTGGATTAGGGCATTTCTCATTTATGCTATGTTATTGTTGAGCCTAATTTGGTGAACTGGTATCTTTAAGATGTATTGCTTGTAAATTTGGATCAGATATTTTTTGGGTGCTGTTGCACAATGTGTGTTGTGTTTCAAGTGGAAAGGTGGTTTTGTTCTTCCTTTTACTTGCATATTGTAGAAATAAAGCTTTAATGACCAGTTGAGTGATGAAAATAATAAATACAATCTGTGTTTCTCTTCTGAGAAATAGCTGCCAATGAAGCTTTGTGTTATGAAAGAATAGGATGGAAACTAGCTTATGCATGCATTCAGTAAAAGCTCATGTTTTGATACAGTTTGAATGAATCAGCAGATTATTTAGTGATAATATTCTATTGCTGATCTCTTAAGTATGTGAACTTGTCTGTCTTGGTGAAATTTGTAGGTGGTTTAGTTGTGTTTATACATTTGCCTTGAGGGGAGAAAAGAACTTTGTTAAAGTACAATATATTCAGTACTGGAACATTTGGGAAAAAACCCTTAAATCTGGTAATCCCTGAAACATAATGTCAGATTGAAATATAATGTCAGATCTTATCTGTAACCTCAGACTTGTGTTTTAAATATTTTTCACTTAAGAGATAGTTATTAAACTGTAACTTGGTCTAATCTTACCTTTTTAATGAGTAGAGTAATAAAGCAGAGGTAGCCTGGAAGACCTTGGCTGGAAGGGACCTCTGGAGCCCCCTGCTCAGAGCAGGGCCATCAAATGAGGTTGCTCAGGGCCTCGTCAGCTCACAAATCCTTGAGTTTTGCTGTTTGGTGTAGAGGATGTGGAGAAAAGATTTGACTTACAGTATAATATTCAAATGTTAGCTGAGGAAATTCCCAGTTTCTGGTATTCAAGCAAAACTAATTATAATTGTAGAAGTCAGAAGGTCGTAATTTAAATCTGCATTCACAACTAAATGAAGTACAAGTGCTAACCGAGTACTCTGATAGTATGTGATCACTGACTTGCCTTGGTATCCTTGGCAGTACAGCTAGTCACTTGTTTTCATTCCAAGAGTGCTATGTCCCAAAGAATTGAAAATCCTACTGTGTTGGGTTTTGTATAATTTGTTTAATATTATATATAAATGTAACTATGTAGGTATGATGTTGGCTGTGTGTTTACATTTCAACCATATGTTTAGTGTGCTTTAGTTTAGTTTATCTGATTTTATATTAAGACAAAAGTCAGCCATATAAATTATATATGTGGCTGAAAGAAGGGTTAATGTGCTAGGCTAATTTTTCTTTTGAAAATCAATTCCACAGTATCCAAAAGACTTAGTTCCAATATTTCATGGCATTACAGTTTTAGAATGCATTAGCTAGACTGATATCTAACAGTGCTTCACTCAATTTATTTAGTAGTCTAGCAGAAAGCATGCAACAGTGTGTAATGGATTTAATTGCAGTGTGAATGAGCACTTTGAATTTGTTTTATTTGGCTTTGTCTTTTTTTTTTTACCTTCAGATGTTCAGTTCTGTTGTGTGAGATGAAGTTCTCATGACCCCTTGTACAATATTTAGCATATCCCATTTGTTGATTAAAGCTTTTGGTACAGTGATGCATCTTTCACTGGCAAGTTACCAAGTTATTTGCCAAAGGTTTCCTTTTTCCTGAGTAATGAAACTTTTTTGTTTGTTTTCATTTCTGATTAGATTGCTTGTAGGCAGCATTTTTGAGGGGAGATAGGATCCTAAAGATGTTTCAAAAAGGTATCATAATTTTGACAGCAATTTTGGCAGAACTTTCCCAGGGAAATTCTCCACCCACCTGATGAAATAAAGCATTACTAAGCTGGGTTCTGCGAAGGAAGATGTTTTGCAAAGCTGTTATTTATAAAATCACTGCTATAGTGGATACAGCAAGCAGCTCAGTGAACATGAGATCTGTTGTATTTTTCTCGTAAATAAATACAATAGAATACGAATGATCCCATTGCTCCACACCCCCCCCCCCCCGTGCCCACTGGCATACAGTCGTGTTTTCAGTGTTTTCCTCTTTTAAGAAACCAAAAATTCATGTTAAAATGTTATGTTTTGACATAGAAAAGGTAAGTTATGTTTTGTTCTGGTTTCCTAGGGCAGCAGTCAATAGTAAAGGCTAATCCTGCATTCTTCACGGCTGGTGGACTTTGTTGTTGAATTTGCTTTAGTGCATATGCCTGCGGGTCAGAGATCCAGGGAGGTGGGGTGAGCTGGGAAGCGTGGTGTGGTCAGGTCACCAGAGCGATGCCTGACCATGGCCCTGGAACCAGCCTGTGGAGGTGTCTGCAGCGTCTAGCCCATAGGGACAGTTCAGCAAGCAGCCCACAGGTGGATTTTGGTGTGAACAACTGTTTATTCTAGTCAACCCATCTTTTCTGCGGTAGAAATGGGGCATGTGCTGGGATGGTAGAGGAACCCTCGCAGTGATGCCTTCCTGTGCAGGGCCAGCACTCAGAGCTGTGACCTGCTGCCTCTGCGTGCTGTGCTCACCTGCTGCATCTTCGTGATACTGGTGAGTGAGAGGAGTTCCCTAAACTAAATCACTAAACAGATTTGGTTTGACTAGTCTGAGCTCTCCCTGGACTGGTGGCTTCACAAATGCAATAGGATTGGATGGAGGATTTCTCCCCGCCCTTTAGGAAGCATGACTGTTTTTCTTATATTCAGAGGCACATGAAACATTATGTGGGACAGGAAAACATGCTAATATTCTGCCCCCGCCCCCCCCCCCCCCCCCCAAGACCGGAGTAAGCCCCTGCTCACCAAGACCCCATAATTTACTGTCAGTGTGGTCCAAGGGAAGCATTGCTGTGTGGTAGGTGATGTAAATGTTATTCAAGATTATTCTACTGGTGTCTTCAGGCAACTTATTCGAGATTTTTTTTCTGTTTACTATTTTGGCCTAACTCTATAGTGAATCCTGTGACTAAATTAAAAAGCAGAGTAGCTCAACTGGGAGTTTATCTTAAACAGGTAGCTCTGAAAGCCATACTGCAGAGTGGAGAGTGAGGCAAAGCGGTCATGCTGATTGTCATGTAGCTGCCTGCTTGTGGGCAGATGTACACAAGACTTTCTTTTGCATATTTTTCTTGACTAGCAAGAAAAATACATTATACCTATAAACATCTCAAAAACAATTCAAGCTTTTATTGTTCATATAGCATTGCATTGCTTTAAACAAGTCCAGAGTAATTTTAAAGCAATGAAAATATAAGTTGAGATAATTAAAGACTGAAAAGTCTTGACACACAAACTAAACCTGTTGAATAGTTTTAGTATCCTCTGACTGGTAGAAACCTTCAGGCCACCTATTTATTTGCATTGTCAATGGATATCAAGCAGAGCTTTTTCTAGGACTTATATATAGTCAGTTTGAAAACTTTTTGCTTCCTGATCATATAAAGTAGAAAAAGGACTTGTCTCTTAATACAGTATAAACAAACAGTGCAGCAATTTGACACTAATGATAGAACTACCATCGTATTAGTGTGGAGAGGGCACCTGAGCAGATGCAGATGTACCATACCAAAATGATTGAATGGTACTACTTCACTCAGAGCAGAGGTAGTTTATCTTGGGTTTTTTTGACATACAAGTAGAACTAATATGCTACATTTCCCATTCTTGATACCTTCTCTGCAAGCAGGCTGCTTCTGCAAATGTTAATGCTTTACCCGTAGCTGAAGACCGTGGTACTCGGCTGTGAAAGCACTTGGGAGGCTGGCAGCCAGGCCACAGGGTTAAGCTGGCTTGACCAATCTTAACATGGTGCATTTGTGCTTCTGAAAGTTTGCCTCAGTAATTTCCTGGTGCTGGTGTTTTTGCATTCTTTTAAATATGCTTTCCTTTACATTCTTGAGTTAAATTAACTTCTGTTCCAGTTCAACATGTGTTTTGGGATCAGATAGCCTCTGATTGCACAGAGAAAAAGGAGAGGTTCTAGGTGGATGAGAATTTTTAGAAATAAGTAGGCAGTCTGGATTTTTGTTGCAGAAGCTTAAGGTTTTTTTTAACTGACTGTTCATTTCAAAATGAAGTATGTACTACTGTAAGCTATTTCACTTACTTGATTTCCGTCCCTTTATTACTTCCATACCCTGTCTTCACTGTCATTTGCTAATTCAAAGCAAGATCCCTTTCCCAACTATTAAGTTGGGAAACCTCCTGCAATAGCAGAAACAAAAAAGAAGGAACAGAATGAGGTTTAGGTGAGTTAATTTTGAAGTATTGTATAGAGATTACAGGAGAACATGTTCAGGCTTGAATTTGATATGTATTTGATCTCCCCAAGACCAGTACAGAATACTTTGTGGAGTTTTTCAGGAATGCTTTCAAATTAGCTGTCTCTACAGTACTTCACTGAAGTTTGAAACTTGTTCAGCAGATCAGTGAATTTGCCTTTTTCCTTTTGTACATAATCCCTTCAGTCCTGTGTGACAGCCCAACCCATACTTGCTGTATTGTGACAGACGGTCTAAAAATCCTCTTAAATGTCAGAGCCACTGAATAAAAGGATAAATAGATAGTGACTTGCAGATGACTACAGAAGGTTTTTGTTTTTTCAGATTTGGGGGTTCCGATGTAATCAGTAGAGAGAGATGTATGCTCCTTTATAGCAGCTCTCAAACATACTGATTACATATTTGTTTTCTTCAATTAACTTCTGTGGCTACTTCTGAAGCAGTTCAGAGATTGTATAAAAGTCTGCAAGTTAAAAAGCCTCGGTAAGATACATAGATTTGTAGGCTTTAGAGTTTTTTGACCTTAAGAAACTGCTAACAAAATCAGCACCATTTTAGAATTATGTTTAGAATGGGAACTTTTAATTTCTCTGACCCTTTTTGTCTGCACCATTGTATCAGAGGACTTTCTGGCTGCATGTGTGTTATATTACAATATTTCAGGAAAACAAAACAGAGTAAGGGACTTTCTATTGTAATTCTGAGAGCAGTAAAACTAAGGAAGAAGGAAAGGCTGTGATTTGTTCTGTTGATTGGAGGATATGAAAGACTTTCTAAACAGTTTATATTATTAACTGCATTTGACAGAGGTATGCTTATGTGTATACAAAGTGTATATTTCATCCAAAATTTAAACATCATTTAACATCTTTTGCTGCAGCAACAAGAACTTTAAAAATTTGCACTGGGTGTAGCACAGAGACTGATGAGTTAATCTTTTTTGCCTTTTATTAACTACTATGAAGTACATGTTACTTGCAGTAATAAGCCTTCTTTCCATGGAGGGAGTTTACAAATATAAACCTGTATTTTGTTAGCTGTCTTAAGGAAAAGGTCAAGTTACATCGGTATGCATTTATTTTCATAGAGATGCCCTGTTGCTGCTATTTAAAAGCAGGAGGGATTGAATTGTAACCTAATGATTATGGTCAAATACACAAGAGTTATTTCTATAGAGTAGTACTTTCAAAAGTACTAGAGTGAACATGATACTTAACCTGAGTAGCACCCTTATAAGAAAACATCTGTGTTTCCCAGTGGCAATATTTTTTTTTTATTTTTGCAACCATAACGAGTCTACCTGTGTGTAGGCTTTCTTTCACTGATGACCAGCCTCTGTGAAGAGCACACCTCAAAATGTTTGTGCCATGTTGAAGAAGCAGGTAGATAAACTTCAGTGACTCCTTGCTTGTCTATTTTAAATGCCTCCACAAGCACCCAAGTAGGGCTTGTCCCTCTGCCCTGTTGCTTAGAGGGACTGTGGCCAAGAAAATGAGTCTTTGGCTCAGTATTTTCAGTTGCCAGATTTGCTTTGCTAGATTAGTATCCCGTTGTATTGGAACAGGGAACATAGAATATGTTCACTTAAAACTGGAGAAGTTTCTGTCTGTTTGTCCTAAGGGATGGATCTGACTTTTACAGTGATGACCTTCTGGTCTGTTTGTTGAATATGGTCCTTGACTTTTTACTTAATTCATTCAAGCACATTATTCTTCTACAGGTCCATTAAAGTAAAAAATTCAGTGTACCCTGAGCAGAAGGGTTATTCGTCGTGCCAGGGAAATCAATACAAGTTGCCTATTAGCAGATTAAATTTTTGTTTATTCTTGAGGTTTTCTTTGTTACTGTATTTGTTTAAGGTTTTGGCTCTAATGAGCATATAGGAATGTGAGTTATGGAAAAATAAGAATACTGAGTCTCTTTCGAATATGTATATGTAGACTTCAGATGCTTCACTGGGTATAAACTGAGTAGGAGAACATACGTGGAAAGTCTTTCAAGTGTCATCTGGGATACGTAATCTTTTGTATATTCTTAGTATCTAGCAGTCTGGAAACTAATGTGGTTGTCTTGGAAACAGCCTTTATTTTCCTTTTGTGAATATCTAGATGTGAAATCATTGTCTTCCTTGAAAATCTGGAAGTAATACTTCTGAAAGAAATAGCTGCAAATTTAACATGGTTGTCCTCTATTAAAAGAATTGATACGGGAGTCTGTAAGTGATGTTTGCATTGTGTGCTTTAATTATAGGTGTGTGATTATGTTGCTAAAACAGTCTTTAGTTTTTTTTAGGTAAAATGCCTGTACTTAGTGGTGATATTAGTCTGGGAATTATCTGCAGTGAAGCACTTTGTCAAGATTTCCTAGCTTAATATTTAAATGGAAGTGTTACAGTATAACTGATGCATTGAGGAAGTTAAGTTTCTAAAAACGAACTGATACTGTCACTTCCAGACTTTTCCTTGACCTGCTTTAAATTAACAGCATGTGATAAAACCTTGAATATTCTGTGAGATTGTAGCATAGTATTTGCCAGACAAAGCATCAGCAGTAGACAAAAGCACAGGGTGGCTTTCTTACTAGTCAAAGAGCTGCCATGCACAGTGTAAAATGTCGAAGCAAAATAATTATTTCTTGAACTCAGTTTCTGTATTTCAAACCACTGAGAATTTGTTAGGATTTATATGAAAATGTGAAACAATGTTCTTGAAAGAAGTTTAACTTTTCCAGTCTGTAGCTTGTTTGTCCAGTCACAGCAGTCTGAGAGTTTGGTATTAGTAACAGTGTAATTAGATCACAGTTTTTACAGATGAAGGTCCAGACTGAATAGTTTTCCATGTTTTGTTGTTGTTAACTATGTTAAGTTTTAATGGGGTTTTACTATACTTCTCTTTCAAGTATTTTTGTCTCCAATACCAATATAAAAGGCTTTCAAACACTGTGTACTTCAGAGAATTTTTTTTTTTTATCCTTTCATAAAAAAGTCCTTTTTTTCAGTGGAGCTCACACTCTGAATGATAGAACCCGTCCAAGGGAAGAGAATCATGTTCTTTTTGAGTCATTGGAACCCGTTTGTGTGACCATCTCCGTTGTTCTACCTCCTATCTCTTCCTCCTGTGCCATTTTGTGCTGCATCTGCATTTCAGATTGGTCTATTTTCAGAATGTAATTAGTAATTTATTTTTTCTTAAATGTTCGTTTTTTTGGCTAGTATGTTCAGATTTTTTTCCCTCCTTCCTTCTTCCCTAGAATGAGCTCAAGCTTGCTATTTAAGGCCTGAGGTGGAGCTTATTAACGTGAGTGGAGAGGATCTCAAAGACTATGGTTGTTATGAGATGATGCAAAAAGCTTTTAGTGACCTAGATTTTGGCCCTGATGTACAATACTGATGTAAGCATTGTGCATCCAGAAAGAAATAATTAATCACAGCTTGTTTTCCCACAAATGACAGTAAAGTGACTCTGATGTACTGTAATGCTGTTGTGCTCCATTTCAAACTTAATAGCATTTATATATGTTTACCTTGATGGTCAGGCCACAGACTTCCCACTTTCACCTCAAATTATGATCTCATAAGGCTTTCATGGAAAAAAAGATTAAATAACATGTTATTTAAGCTATAAACAATGCTGAGTTAATCCTTGAGTTTTTTTCACATTCCTCTAAATAAATGTCATTTTTTCCAGTTTAACAATATTAGCAAACTGTTTTAAAAAAAGTAGTCTATTTTATACCTTCCTGATCAAATAATAATTCTCCATGCTGATTGCTAAGTATTACATAATTATATTGCCTGGCTCCATTTTAGCTGAACAATTTTTCATTCTCTCCTCCCAAACTGCAAACAAGCAAGCAACCAAAAAAACCCCCAACCCTTATATGTTAACAGTTCTGTATAGTTGCGGTATGTGCGTTGTTGTGTCACTGTGATCACTATCCTGAAATCTGGTCAATAATCACATATACTAGCATCCTTCCTAAATCTCCTGGGAAAATGTGATCCTGTTAAAGTTCTTGTGGCTCTTCCTTTTAGATTAACTTTTAGAAAGCGTTGATATTTTCTGACTGTTCCCATTTTTTACAATCCAGTGACTTTGTCCTGGAGGAATCTGTTTTACCTCTGTGCATTGTAATTAGGAATGGTGACATGGTCTTTCATCCCCAGAAATTAAAATATATATAATTCAAAGTTTTCTAAGGATGTGATTTGCTTCAGGATGTTGCTGAGTCTGACTTCAGCAGCATTGCTCAAAGATAAAATAAACTCCAGGGGAGAGATTATAGATTAATTCAAGGAGAAGTGGCATTTTTGTTGCCTTTTGTAATTAAAAAAACACAGAACAAAACAACTAATGAACACTTTCCTTTTACCATAAGAAAGGAAGAAGGTTGATTGAAGCCAGTCATCTACAGCCAGTGAGAGAGAGAGATACCTAGCTGCTTTCGCAGTGATGAGACCCACATCTCTGGAGGACAGTGTATGCAGTCATCACATGTTTAAGATGGAAGTTTCTCTTTCTGATGCTTAGCACGAAGACAACCTACGTCTCTAATTTCACTCAGACATGAAATATTTAGATGTAGACAATCCCATTGCGAGTGCTAGACTATCCTCTTGGCTTGAAATAGCCTCTACAAATCTTTCCATCTAATAATGGACTGAAATACAAAATAGCTTATCCAAGCTGCTTTTTGCACAACTTGTTTTTAGAGCTTCTCGTTAATTAAAGTTAGCTATATTTGTTAGAAAAGGGAGGATTTTATTTTACCTGCATTATTTTCCTTTGGGGGTAGGAGATGTATCCTGTAGTGAGATGGATTCTCCACATTTATGTTCTTGAAGAGTATTTGAGGAACTGGTTTGGCCTCTGGCAAACCATGTCATTTTTATATCTGCTATGTTTTGCATTTGTGATTAAATGAACTTTGTGTACTGCTTTGCTGTCCGTGTTTTTCCTTCCCTTTCTGGAGTGCCACCGTAGTGGCTGTCTCAGCAGAGGGGCAGGGACAGTGGCTGTGAGTTAACAACTCTGGTTTAGTCCCATTCTTTTTTTTTTTTTTTTTTTCCCTTTGGGGATTCCTCAGCTGCCCTGCTCAACAGGTGGTGATGCACAGCCAAAGAACAGGGATCTTGCCCTGGGAGCAATGCAGTGTGCACTGTTGCTATATTAGAAAAAAATGCTTAAAAAAATCTGGTTTTGTTCTTTCACATAATCTGAAGTTTAAAAAAAATTGTATGAAAGTGTGCTTTCCTTTAATTTCTGAAAAGAGGGCTTGTATTTTTTTTAAATAGTAATTTTTCAGCTTTAATAAAAATAAATTATTCTTTCTGGCAAATTTTTTGATTCTAATATGTGCTTAAAGTTTCAATGTAGTGTACTTATGGTTGGTCATATAAGCTACTCAGTCAGTTTAAGTGTTCATGTTTTTATAAATAGCAAACCTCTTAATAAAACATACCTATTTAATATGTTATGTCCTAACTTCTGCTTAACTGAACCCTTCTATTATTAATGGAAAATATGAAGGATGGCTGAAATTTGAAGTGTAACAGAAATGGCAGTTTTTAGCTTGTCTGTTTCTTTATGTCTAAGAGCTGTCAGAAGGTGGTAAACAGATCTCAGAACAGCAGTGTTTATAACCAAATTGCTCTTGTGAAGTATAGATAAATCGTTTAACAGAAGAGCTAATTAAATCTGTAGCCTATAGTGTAGCCACTGATATCCTGTCCATTAGCAACCCTGGTGCTTCACTCCAGCCACAGAGCTTGAGTTTATAGTATGTTTAATTTGAGTGACAGAGGTTTGTGTGTAAATGCAAAGAGAATTAGAATATTATTTAAGTAATACCTCAAGATAAGCAGTGATGAACACAGGACCTGAAAAGTATTTGCTTGCTTACCTCTGTTGTTGCAGCCTTTGCTGCCTGCAGCACCGCCTGAGTTCTCCGACTGCAGCTATGGCTACCTTAGCCCAAACCACGGGCTGTTCTGTGGTGTTCTTTAACATATCCACGCTGGGAAAATCTTCCTGGTTTTGAAACCAGAAAACTTAGTGTCACTTTGCACGACTGTGCCTCACTTAGTAGATATTAAACATTTTGTTGATGGATTTTGTGCTGTGACATTGGTAATGAAAGGGATGCTAGAACAAGAAAACATGAGGAAGAACATTGGTTTCTATGACAAATAAGTTTGTAGCTGTAGCATAACCATATTTTTATGATGACAAACTTGTTTGTAATACTTTATTTAACTGGAGCACAGTGTCATTTTAGAGGCCTTAATGTTGCTTCAGAATGTGAGTTTTCTGCTGCACTGGAGCTGTAGTTATCTGTGGATGAAACATTTGGCCTTATACCTTTTGGATGTTGGTGTTTTCCAGGGTTACATGTAAAGTCCTATAGCATTTTCAGAAATAGAATGCTCTTTGAGATCTCCCTCTTTTGCTCACACTACAGTTGTTATTCCAACATTTTTTGCACAACTACTCAGTAACCACTCTCCCTACATCTAGGCTTTCGGCTGGAGCAGCATTAAGCCAGTGCTGAATGTTTGTGGAAGTTCCTCTTGCTAAGAGTTGCCTCTGGTTTGCTGTTACCTGAGCATTCATCACGTGTGACTTAAATACCAGAAGAGAAAGTTGTTTTTTGACATTCTGTCAAGACTTGCAGTAGGAGCTGGACATCTTTATTCCCCGGAGGTCCGCTGCTGTGCTGGGTACCTCAGAGCAAAATTCCCATCTTCATTCTGTTGCCCTTTTCCCAGCAATTACTATTTTAATTTTCCACATAACAAATTGATAACGCCAGCCATATGTCATTACCTGGTATTATTCAAATACCATTTGATGAGGATTTTCAAAAGCAGGAGGAAGGCTTATTCACCACCCTTTATAGTATATTGACTTTTTTTTTTTTTAAAGTGATCATGGTGTGTCCTTTACAAAAACGAAGGTGGTTTGAAATGATCTGATCATATATTGTTCCTGTTAGAGGATGTGTGACTTCACGTAACTGTTTATTCAGATTAGATAATTTATTTGACAGTAATTGTATTTCATGCAATTTTAAAAATATTTATTTGTTATTTAAAATGGTCTTATAGGGTGAAGTATAGGATGGCTTAATATGTATACGAAAATATCCACTGAAATTCTGTATTAAACTGAGCTTAAGTGTGGTAGAATTTTCTTGGTTTGTTATTATATTTCTAACTATACTCACAGTTTCAGGTAAAATATATGAAGATGCTCTGGAATTCCGTGAGGTGCATCTCCTATTTAAAAATCACTCTAGAAAGATTTTGTCTTTTGCTGATACTTGGTTTAACAAGCAAAACAGTTTTGTAGTAAAAATACAGTAAATCAATTGCAGAAATCTATCTGAACATGCATAAAGTAATTAATTCAACATATCTCCAGGAACAGGTTGTTCCTTGCTGTGCTGTTTGTTCATAGTTGTTTCTTCATGCTACTGTCCCAGCAGCATGTGTTTGATTTTGCTCCTAGTAGTAACAGCAGCATTTGAAATGCTGCAATTTTAAGTTGACTTCCAGGGAGTGAGGAGGGTGGCCTGTCAGGCCATGCTTGTTTTTTTGATGTCACTCAGAGAAAAATCAACTTAAAATAGTTTGATAGTGCTTCTCAGTGCCTGACTGTGCCCTGTGTGTTTAACACATCTCAGAGTAGCGGCTTGTGATCTGGTAATGTTGTTTATCAATGTTGTCATTAATTTGACTGCAAGTGGAGATAGCCTTTTGGAACGGATGAATATATTAGCTTTATACTTTAACTGCTTGAGTGAGATTAAAATTTTAGACCTTTTCTTAAGAGAAAATCTGGCAAGAAAGTGAATCATACAGGTAGTTACTGTAAACAGACATATCCTGCCTTTTTCTGTCTAAATGAATCTTACAGGATTTTTGAAGCAGTTGTCTAAAATGTATCATTGTACATGTTGAGGAGGACACCAAAAAACCCAGAAATTATAATTACCATTCTCCCTGGTGAGAATGGGCAAATAGACTCAACCCATTTAATCTTATGATTAAATCATAAATGTCTATCAGCATTTTATATTCATGTGTGAGATAAATATCAGCGTGCACTGGACCAGGTAGGAGTACATCTGGCAGTCAGGGAGTGGGGCTTTTGGTTCTGATTTAATCCTTTCTCAACTTTGAAAACAACAAGGCTGATACCCTTTCTGTAACGTGTGATATTTTAAAACCTCAAATTCCACCCATCCCCTTGCCCTTTTGATGAATTTGTGCATTCTGTGGATGCTTATGAATCAGAGAGCAGAGGAAAATGGTGCCCTTGCTTCAGTCAGTGAATTTAAATAAAATCCCCTGTGGTTATTGACTACAGCAAATACTTTCTGTGTTTTTTTAGAAATCACTTGGAGGTTCAAGAATTTAATAACGTCATAGAATTTTAGGAGAGCCTAATGGCTGGATTCATCTTGCGTGCTGTAGATGCCAACATGATCTGTGGGCAGAACCAATATCTCTGAGTGCATCAGAGCATTCAGGTGAGGCATCGGCGATACAGAGAATGTTTCAGAGTGTCTCTCTGGCCGCATGTACTGTTGGCAATGCGGAGACCTGGCCAGTCTGTACCTCAGACTGTTATCCTAATTTAAGACCGGGATGGATACTGGGAGGCGCCGGACTCTGAAGGTGTCTGTGATACGGATGGCCAGCATGCTGGGATCGAAGAGTGTATAAATCAGCTTTTGGTGGTCAACAGTTAGAAGAGGTTGTCTTGACTTGGGCTTGATTCTGATCGTCTTTGTTTCTGGTAGCAGTCATATACAAGGGGCAAAGGCTTTAACCATTCAGCTTTTTTTTTTGTTTGGTCTTTTTCATGTAGGTGCCCAGAAAGTATACAGCTGGTGCAGGCAGAGCTACTTACAAAGAAACAGCCAACAATCCTGAAAAACCTAAGGGGCAGAGATTGCCCTTGACTGACCTGCCACGCTTGACCCTCCATGCAAGGGAGGAGAGAGCACCTGTGTACCTCTGCCATCCTTGTGTGTGCTGAGCCTAGCTCTGTGAGGATGCAGGCTTACTTGTCTCCCATTTTGTCTCTCGTGTCTCTGGTTCTGTGAGCACAGTGTGAACTGTAATTGAAGTAAGATGCCCTGGGAGAATCTGCCAAGGATTTGTGTCATGATTGACAAAGGAGTTTCATTATATTTGGAAGATGGAGTTATATGCAAAATAAAATGAAAGGTAGAAGTGATTTTCCTTGTTTGATAAAGCTAAGCAAAGGTTTGTTTCAGGTCAGCTGGTAGGGGAGATGACACTAAGAAATAGTTAAGTTCTGTATCTGTTAAGTTCTAATGAAAACTAGAGCATACACAAAAATGCTGCTCCTCCTTATTGCCTGGGATGCACTGTGATCATCATATTTTGTGACCAAAGGTATACTATTGCAAAAACAAATGTTGGCTTGCTTTTTGGGTTGTTTTTTGCGTGGGTTTTTTTCAGGTTTTTTTTGTTTCATTAAGCTTTTAAAGCTGTTACTAGACTTTGGAGCTCAACATATTAGAGTTCATGTGCAGTTAGCAAAATGGTCCGTTTTCTGTGTAGAAGCTGAATCTTAAATTACAGAACTTTGTACTATGTACTAGCAATTTATGTGGTACCTTTCTGCAGATCACTGATTACCTAGTAACAGTATGAATTTCTGGGGGAACAGTAATGTGTTAAACACTTAAATATCCCAAGCTTTGTTCATTCCTCATCTGGCATTGCAGGCAGGGAAAATGAGGTATGCCATATAGTTGATCTTTCCCCAGTGCTTTTGTAAAGGCTGAAACGTATTTTCTTTGGTGCATCACTGTCTTTTGGTAAAATGAGGTGATAAAGTTCTGTTTTCTGTCGTGAGCCAACCAAAACCCAGTGTGTTTTCAGGGTCCAATTTTGAGGTTTTGTTCACATTGCAAATTGATGTGAAACTGCAACTGTTGAGGCTTTCTGGCATGTACTTGTTCAGCTAGAAAATGAGTGGGGAAAAAAGAGCCAGTGGTGACGTGTCCAGATGGGAGCACGCTGGTGTGCTGTGAAGCAGAACACCTGGCATCAAGGCGTGGGGAAAGGCAGTCCATCGCTGTGTGTCTGGATTCAGGGCAGCTCTGAGAGCGGGTGTTGCAGCTTTGTTGAGGACCAGCACTTCTGGATTCTTTAATGCTGATGCTTTGTGAAATGTGATGGTCTGATGTTAGATTAAAAAAAATAAAAATAAAAAATGTTGCAGACTCTTTACCAGTAATTAATTTTTTTGGAAAAGATGGTCTTCTAGTCAACAATTGAAAAATTGTAACTGGTCTTTAAATGGCCTTCAGTTAATGCCGATGCTTGCGGCAGTAGCCCCAGGTTGCTCTCAGGTCGTTGATTGTCAGTGGTGGCGAGGGCTTTTCTCCTACTGTAGAACCTGCACAGGGTTTGTACACGTAGTTAGGTGTCTTGATAAGGCACGGAGAGTTTCATGTGGTTTGCTTTCAGTATTGTTCCTGAATTATGCGCTGTGAATGTTGTTTGGTATAATGGAAGTGTCATTTTTTTGGAGTCCAGAGTCAATACTAACTAGATTGTTCTGTGCAGAAATTTGAAGATGGAACGAGGTGGAATAGTTGGTGTGTAACACGTTGGTGTGTTACTGATCTGCTGACATCTGTCCATCTGTCTGGGTAAAATATTCTGTGAATCATGAAGCGAAGGCTTTTTAACCCATTATTATTTTTTACCTTGTTACTGTTTGATTGTTCAGTTATCAGGAAAAAAAATTTTTTAGTTCCTTCTAAACCCTGGACTAATTCTACCATAAGGTAATACCACTGTAGGATTACTGCAGGAATTGACTGTAGTGTTGCTGTCCTGAACGCGTATTTAATGGAAAAAGGGGAGAGGTGTTGTGAGGAAGAACCTCAGTGTTACAGAACTGTTGTTATTTTTCTCATTAGGTAACTGTTAACACAATGTTCTAACACTACAGATTTCTCTATTAGGAATGAGGAATCAGTTTAGTTCAGAGTCTGTATTAATAAAAAATTGCATTTGTTTGCCCAGGTTGTTTTATCTATCTATTTTCTTTAAATAGCCATGAATTAAGCTTTGCAGGACTGGTAAGATCCTGCTGACTTTGGAAAGGCTTGACATCGTCCATAAACAATGTAATGCATTTATGTTAGTAAATATTATAATTTTATAATTTATCACATGCTCATGAATAACATTCTTCCTTCTCACCGACTTCTCTGGAATTATTAGAGATACAGCTGAAGCAGTGGCTTTAGTAGCTTTGTTAGTAACTGGATTCAGTATGCAATAATGACGGTTCCTTTAGCTGAAAACTGGAAATTAAAATAACGCTTATATCTCATTGCTATAAGCCTGTGCTTTTGAATACTCCTGATATTTAACCCTTTATTAAAAAAGAAGTGTTACCATGTAACACAGTTGTCATTCTCATTTATTCAGAGTACAGGTGTTTTTTTAGTTCAGTGTCTTATACTATATTCAGAGTTGTGCTTGAAACCTTAAGGTTGCTTTTAAGAATACTTTACTAAAGTAGGAGAGAAGCCCATATTTTTCCAATAAAAATCAGCTTTTGAAATCAATGTCTTAATTGTGGGCTTTGTTTTTAAGATCCTCTTATGAAAAATGGAAGTCTAGGCTCCCTTCCAACCCAGTGTTGAAATGCGTGCTTAAGTTTAAAACAGCCAGGTAGGTTCACTGACTTCGGTGAGTACGCACGCTGTGAGGCTTTTCACAAATTCACTCACTACAGCTTCTTGAAGAGCTGCTGCAGCAGGGCTGGTGCTGGGCAGAGCAACCCGGGGAGCGCACAAAATCCATACTGATGGGCTTTGAACACAGTGTGTCAGTGGTAGCACCACTAACTGAATTAGATTTGCAGAACTGCTGTCCTTGCAAAACATCAAGTGTTGGACTTTAGAAAAGTTTTAATGGTCAAAGATTGCTCCAGAGTGGTGAGAAAGCAATTTTCCAACTGTGCCCACATTATTGGTGCGACCTGTTGGCCACCTGCATTTCTGCTGTTGAGAAAGTTTTGCTTTTGTAATGGTCCTCAGCCTGGTATTGATGTAATACATACTGACCATTTTGCCTATCCACTGACGTAAATGCAGTTATTTAAGAAAACATTGTCCAAATGCTTTCTGTTACAACAGGATTGAAAGTAAGTCTGATCGAACTTACTTGTGGTTGACACAGTACAGAAACGGGGTTATCCTTTTCTTTTTTCCTTCAGGAAAGGAGCATGCAGTATGGAGGTATCTGGCCTTGAAATCCCTTCTTAATCTCCCCTAACTTTTAATATTGCTAATTTATTCCAAAACAGACTGGCAGAATGACAGAAGTCTCACAGTTGCTGAGTTCCTGCTGCCTTTGGAGCAGTCCAGAGCTGGGTGCAAATGACCTTATCAGTTCCCAGAAATGCAGAGAGGGGTTAGGCAGAAAGGATTAGGGCATTTGTCTAACTATAGATTGCTTTTTCTAGTACATACCTTCAAGAATAATGCTCTTCCAGATGTTTTTACAGACTGAACCCTATTGACATCCTGCTAGATAGAAAACATTTTAATAGTTGTAACTACATAAATATAGTTGATCTATAATTAAACTTTGTTATGTTTTCAGTAGTAGTACATGATATGACAGAATTAATCTTACATATGATACACATGTTAAACTAGCCACATGAAATTGACCGTAGATACTAGAGGTGTCTTAATAACTCCTCTTTCTTATAAGAAGTGTATTTTTTTTGGTCATTTGGTGTTGATTAACAAACTATTGTAGAAGATTGAGTAAGAGTGTGCAGTTATGGTAAAATGGTATTAAAGTTGACCTGAATCATTTTTTTGACCTTTGTATTCCTTCCTCCTTAGAACTATGCAGCAGTGATACAGCAACAAATTAATGAGGACAAACAAAACTTGAGAGAAAAGACTGTATATGGAATCCAGCTCACAGAAGAAAAACTTCATGACTTCCGTGATGAACAGATTGGGCAGCTGAAGGAACTGATGGACGAGGCCACCAAACCTAATAAAAAGATCGGTATTTCTAAAGACTCAGAACACAAAACCTGAAAGGTTTTAAAAATTGTTTTAATGCATAGACAAGCATTTTGAAAACTTCCTTTTCCAGTCAGACTTGAATGTGGTTTCTGTGGAATAATGGGCATTGCTGATGCCATAACTTGTCTGAAACGGATGTCTCTGGCTGTTTGGCTTTATATGCAAGAATAAATGTTAAAATGGTATAATCACAATGATTTTAT
The DNA here is from genome assembly GCF_963210335.1 of Falco punctatus. NCBI lineage: Eukaryota > Metazoa > Chordata > Aves > Falconiformes > Falconidae > Falco > Falco punctatus. The sequence goes on from NC_137583.1 coordinate 78,350,689, forward strand.
GTTAATTGCAATATTTCCCCCCCCCCTCCTAATGGAAGGTGGAGACTTAAAGAATTTGGTAAAAGTAAATTGACATTTTTAAAATAGAAAGTTTTATTATTTTTTTTATCTTTGTACTGATAGGGCACAACGTCTTTCTGTTTGTCTGTCATTCTCTGCCTTAATGGAAAAGATGCAATTAGCATTTGTTTTCTGATACGGATTCAGTAGACAAAGAACAAAGATATGGTACTAGAGTGGGTTTGTTTTGATGGGAAGAAATGAGCAGTATTAGAAAAACATACTGCTGTTGAAATTGAAAGTTGTTTTTCTTCTTGAGCTTTATTGTGGAATGTGTTTTAAAATAACTGATGTAGTTCATTATAAAATTGACCTTGAAGGAACCACTGGCTTATGAAGAAAATTGTGCATTTTTTTCAAAGCTAGACTCGGGTTATTGTTACTATCTAAAATGTTTAAAAAGCATTCATGAGTTGGTTGTACTGTAGTTAGAATTCAAAGGCTTTTTAAAAGCTCAGTAACCCATCTCAGTCAATATTTTATATAGGTCAGAATTTGTAAACTCCTCAATCACAGAACTTACTTGTTGATAATACTGTATGACAAAAATTAGTAATTTATTTGTAATAAGTCAAGTCTTTGTCAGGACAGTGTGTGCCTGCCTATTGTAATACCCTGTTGGGACTAAGGAAAGTTCTGGCTTTTTATCTGCTAAGAAAAACACACCCTCCTTTCTGTGCAAAAGACAGCTTTCATTTTTGCATTTCAAACCTAGTTCTATATTATTAGTTTTGTTCTATTTCTGGACCTTTCCCTGTCTGTTACCCACAGTGTGTTCAAGAGAACATAATTTCTTTCCTCTCGGGGGATAACAGCTTTGACAAGTAAGCACAGTTCCATCTGTCTCAAGTTGTAACAACATGCTGTTTGCCAAAGCTATGCTCCTGGATCCTAACGGGGGGCAATTAGTGGAGCAGCCTGCTTCTCTCTCCCTTACTTTTCTTCCCAATTCTTTACTAGGATTTTAGGTTGCAGGTTGGCCATTTCTATTAAAAGTCCCATTGCAAGACTCCTGTGTAAGGAATACTTACAGTTGCTTTGCTACATCTTCCCCTGGCAGCCGCAACCTTTGTTGCTGGTGCTGTAGGGACATCATTTAGTCTCAAGGGCCTAATCCAGACAGGATCGAAGAGCAGTGATGACATCCAGACTGCAGGACTGAGGTTCACAACTCCTGGTTCCTGGTGCTTCAGGGGCATGGTTGGAGAGAATGGCAGCTCCCTTCTGGCCTGCTATGGACCAAGATCTTGCCCCAGCGTGAAAGTGGGAAGCAGATGGGATGAACGCTCAGGGAGCTTGAAAGTTGTCTCTGATACTGCCATTCATACATATCTAAAGCTATTTTCCTTTTAAACTTCAAAGTCTGTAAAAGTCCAACCCAGCTCAAGAGTTTAGGGCATAAGGATGTATTCTGTTGCACGTCTATCAGATGTACATTAACCAGTAATTTCCATTACTGGATCTACGCAGTTTTAATACCAAAAGCAATGTTTGGGTGTTAACAGAGTTTGTTTCCTCTCCTTGATCACTAGCACACATCTGCCTGCTTTCCAGTCAATATCCAGGTTGCTTCAAATTTATTCCCAATACTGCAATTCAGAGCATAGTTATCTTTATCAACACATTTAATGAAACTTGTTAGTTCAATGAAACTAGCTAAAATACTTGTTTTGCGTTTGTCTACTCATGTGTGTACCTAGATAATGTGCATTTCTAGAGGCTAAATTAATTTATAGTGAAAATTCTCTAATGTATGAAAAATCTAAGCTTGTAATGAGACCTAAAGTGAGTTGGAGGTGAGGGTAAGCATCTTTAGATCCACAGTCCCTTTTTAAGGAAATCTGACATTTTTTTCTGCCATTCCCAATGATAGCTCATATTTTGTACAATGTTTGCATTCTTGTTTTAAACAAGTCTTACAAAACCCAAAATTCTACAACAGGAATGAAACATCTCTAAAGATTGCTGGCTTTAAGACAGCCAGTGCTAATATTAAGGAATGCGCTGATCCAAGAAGTGCTTACACAAGTGTTGGGCATGGGTGGCCCCACAGAAGCTCTGCAACACCTACACCACCATGCATGAGTGAAATTCTTTGATTTACAAGTGTAGTTAATGACAGTTAAATTGAGGAAGAGGATGAGATTTTCATCCTGTCCACAGAAGGGTAGAGCAACAAAGATGCTTTGTCCTTAGTTTTATTTTTTCAAGGTGTAGGGTACTTTCTGTGGGGAATTTTACACAGGGTTTGATGGATAATGAAAGTATCCATCAAAATTACTTGAAAACTACAAGCAACATGCTAATTCAAATGGCAGAAGAGTTGCTTAGAAAAAAGATACTAACCACCTTGTAATGAAAAATAGCTATGATCACTTCAGAAATGAGTACAAAGTGTTAAGCTGTGTTCCGTGTGCGTTGGTGTGAATTGCTGTTTCACAACTAAACACTGAAAAGCTCCTACCACCCTTAAAGACCTCTCTCCATTCAGCTTATCCATTAAGAAAGATCCTTTGTATTTTGTTGATCTTAAATCCATTTGGCTCTTCTAGAACTAAAAGAGAGGGATAAAATTCACTGGTTAATTTGGTTAAACCTTGTCTCCTTGTCTGTGGTAACAGTTAATGTGATCGCCTCGCAGCTGGTAGGAGTTGAAGGGAGCTGAAGTTTTAGATAGCTGGAAAAGGCATGAGCTGAAGTCTTTATCGACAAGCAAGCAGTTCTCAGAAATCTGTCATATTAAAAATTACCAGTTTTGATATGCAAAATATTGTTATGCATCTTACAAAGAACAGCCAAAAATGTCATTCTTTCAGTGTTTTATTATTTCTGCAAAGTAGGTTTATGCTTTTTTTAACTGGATGTCCAGCAAGAGCTATTAGAACATGATTTTCTCGCTTAAAAATAAATTAAAAATTTAACATATTGAAGGTAAGATTTAAGAAGTAGTTTCATTTCTCAGCTATTTGAACTTCCTTTAATATTTTTGAATTATTAGTGGGCTTTCTATTTCTTCATCTTGGATATGTATTTATGAGAGGCTAGTTATTCACCAATGATTCAATGGCCAAGTTTTCATTGGCTTCTAGGTAAAAAAATTGAACAATTAGTGAAGGAGCAATACCATGCCTTTCCCTGCCTGTTACCTATTTTAATTTTTATTCTCTATAGTCAAACAAATAGCAAAGAGAGGGCTGAATCTCTCAGCAGACTGATTTATTCGAAGTGTGAACACAGAGGGTCCACATACCTTTGAGGGAAGGTGAAAGCTGAATCACTGTAAAAGGCATCGTCCATTCTAGGGCAAAAGATGTCTCTACATGCTGTCCTCCTTAACTGTTGATTTTCAGACCTCTTGGAAGGGGTTTCAAGGTAAACCCTTCCTGCTGGAGGATACAGATGCAGCAACACAGGTTTTGTAACAGAACTGGCTGACCCACCTCCTAGTGATGTGTGTCCCGGTGCTGGACTGGGCTTGGTGCGTCTGCCAGCGTTGGGTGCCCAAGAGCCTTGCAGTGAAGAACAGTGTCGTGGGAAGTCTTCTGCTTTGAACCACACCAGGAAGTTCACTGTAAAGACTGATGTAAGCCACCTGACTGGTGACAGGGTGACAACAACTGCATTTGTAAATCATCTGCTCTTGTTCATGGAGGTTACAAACCTGCTGCAAAACCACTGGCTTTGGTAGGAGCATTTTCAGCAGTTCCAGTGGCCACAGCTCTGCCCTGGGAACAGACTCGACGGTGCTGTCCTTCCAGCTTTTCCAGTGGTTTGTGCCTAATGATTAAGGCACATGAAGGTAACAGAATTGAATTTAATTTGGATACAACCGTTATATAATACAAAGTATTATTTGTTGATTGAAATTGAGAGCTATAAGTCAACATATAAAATCAATGTCTGAATGACTTGAGAACAGAATGGTTTTGCCACTTGCAGCAGTGTGTGTTGCGAGTAAAAGGTGTTTCATCAAGGCCATTTATGTGATACCTGCTCCCACAAAACAGATAACGTGTGACTGGGGAGTTCGGTGTTTAATCTGCACTCTAACAATTTCAAAGCTAGTACTTGAGGCTATAAAACAAAATTCCCATATTTAATAAAATGACCTTTAGTTACTGAATGTCTTTCAACTTGTTATAAATGCTGAGGAACAGTTAGAACTGATTTGAGAATTTCTATTTCATTCTATTTAACTTTATAATGTGAGCACATGCTACCGGCTGGTGGGGAAATGGACCTGCCTGAAATATCTTAAAATGACAGTTTCATGCCTCTTAGGCAAAATCTTGCAATCCTTTACCACTGGAAAACTGCAACTTAAAATGGTATTGCACAGTGCTCCCAGAATGTACCCTCAGGTACAGTAAAAAGGAAAATTAATTTGGGGCTTTTCTTTACAAACAATGAAACTCAAATCTGCTTTGTTTTTCTTTTGAGTTAAATTATGATATTTCTGTCCGGTTCAACTATTCCAAATTAATATTGTGAATTGGAAGATCAGTTTGGAAAATAAATTAAGTACATTTTAATGTGCATTGAGGTACAAGAAGGTTTGTTCGGGTGCATCTGTATTTCAGCCTGCTTTTGTTGTCCTTGTCATGCTGTTGATTGCTGATTTCATGTGGTGGGACTTTGCTCGGAGAGGGAATCAACACCTCTTACACATGTGACTTGGATGCCTTAATGACATGTGACTAACACATGTTGCTGCAGCGCAGGCAGGAGCATGACCTGTACAAGTGCACATCTGCAGACCCTGCCAGTCTTCCCTAGGCTCAGAATTCCCCAATCTGTCCTGGGAAATTCAGTTTGCCCATTACAGGTTCCTTGCATTTTTCTTCTGAGCGTTCAGCAATATTAGCATTTCATGAACACACATGAAGTATCAAAACTGCGTGGCTGCAGGTGGTGGCGGTCAGCAATGGCTCTTGGCTTCCCTGAGCTCAGGGCTGCAGCACTGCCTGCGTGCAACGTGCACCCTGTGTAGCTGCGGCAGGTTCACAGCAGTAACTCAGGACAAGGCAATTGCTCTGATTTTGGTGCAAATGCAGCAATGCAGCCGCATGCTCTTGGGGGATTCAGTACAGCGTTGCCTTCCTAATCCCACAGTAGTGGGATGGTCTGTCTGAGGAAGAGTGGCCCTGTTTCGTCTTTTCCATCACTTTCTTTACCATAGCTGAGTTGTGTCACGGTGTGTGCTTTACTGCATGAAAGTCCTACAGAGGCAAATATGCTATTTCCCACCTGCCCTTCCCAAGCTCCTGTCTTGCATCCCAGAGCTCAGGAGGGCTTTTCAGGTGTCACTTGGCTGGCGCTACTCACCCCAGTAGCCTGCTTCTAAAACTCCAGAATAAGCAAGTAAGTTAGGAAATGTTTTAACCTCTCACTGCTCACCCAAGCCTCAAGTGAGCCTATAGGATTAGAATTGTGAAACTGAGGAAGGGAAACACTTTTCATTGTTGCTATGGAGACTGGAGTTTATGTAGCAATGACGTGTTCTGTTTCCCATCTCCTTGATCTTATGCCAAAACAAACAAACAAAAAAACCCACAAAAAACCTCAACCCTCCCCAAAAACGGAAGACCAAAAATCACTAACAAAACCTCTGGTACGTGAGATTACAGTTTGAGTGACCTCTCAGCAGCATGGCAAAGGGAAACAATGACAGGAATAGGGGAAAAAACAAGTCTTGTGTCAAGACAGTCCCTTTTTGCAGAGAAGGGACTAGAGCCATAGTGGACACAAGAGCAACCAGCTGTTGCAGGTCCTTTGGAGGATCCAGTGTTCCCTGTCCAGAGCCACTGATCGGTGTGCCCGATCACACTGCTACAATAGATAGATTATTGCAGTATGTGCTTAGGCATAGTTTTGAAAGCAGCTCTGAAACTTCAAAAGTGGCACATCTTAAGCACAATAGATTGCTCTTTAAGAAAAATACCCTATCTGTACCAAAAAATGAGACTCTGCCAGACTAAAGGTATTTTGATGTCACAGGATTTAAGCCTTGGAGCGGAGGCGCAAGGCATCCCTAACGCAGCGGTCAAACAGGTTTCAGAGCACCATGGAGAAATGTCCCTTTTGGTCTATGAGCACTGAAGTCCTGTCCTGAAGGAGCAAAGAAGGCGGCCACGTGGCCCCATCCCTAAACGCTCAGATCCATCAGCAGCCTCTTCTGGTTGTCGTGATTCAGGACATCCCTGAATCCCTGTGCTTTCCTGCAGGGGTGTGTGCATTAGTCCAGAAACAGCAGCACACCAAGTGGAGATGCTCCAGGACGAGTCAGTCAGATGGAATTAGCTTTCGTATTTTATCTTCTTTTTCTCTGCTCACATTGGCTCTGCAAAGCCACAGCTGGCTTCCAAAGCATGAGGTGCCCTCCTGGCTATTTGTGAACGTCTACTATAGCCTCTGTGCATTAAGAGCAGCCAGGCTGAGTGTGTACGGAGCTTTGTGCTGAGTGATTTAAAGACCAGTTAGTGGCTCTCAGAATTAAAAAATCAAACAGAAGTGAGATGCCAGGGGACAGATTATGGGAATTTACTAATTTGATCCCTAATCCCGAACTGTGGTAGGGATTTTGCTAGTTGTACAATAGAAGCCCACTAGAAGCTATAGACCTGGTATGCCAAGGGGATACTTGGGAGTTAGTGGCAATCCTGTAAAAGCTATTTGGATGTTACTGACATCTTACAATGTGGATAGTTGTTTTGAAACCAATATTCAGCAAGTTTATAGGCCAAAATATGATTCTGCCCATCTGAAAAACTGGATGAGCTATAAAAGTCCATGTAAAGATCAATCTCAAAGGGAGCGCGAAGCAGCTCCTGAGAAAACATCTAGAGAACTGGAAGGGGATCTGGGATATGTGCAGGAGGTGCTTTGAACCCCAGAGTGTCTTAAAATGCCAAATGCAAGTTAAGACATTGGTACTGCCTTGCAGTCAGCTGTTCTTGCCCGTGGCTGTGGGGTATGGTGCTTTTCCCATGCGGAGCGAGCCAGGCAGAGCTGGTCACATGTGGGCTGGAGCTGCTGTCTCTTCTGCTCTTACCTGTGACAAATCTTTGTAGCTCACAGGTGACCAGGGAGTCAAAGGGGCTTCTGGGAGCAAATGCCAAATTTTGCAGGGCAAAACCTACTTTGCCAGATTTCCATGAATTCTGATAGTTCAGTTGTGGCATGAATTTCAGGGTAGGTAATTTCATCTTGACCCAGCTTGTTTTCTTGGTTATTCCTGTCAAGTTGGGGTGGTGGTGGTGGTTTTGTTTAATTCTACGAAGTTGAAATTGCCCTTTGTCATAGGAATCCCAGGTGATCAGCTGTGCTGTTCTTTGTATTTCACTCTGCCTAATTCAGCTCTCTATTACCAAACTACTTGATGAGTTAAAATTTGTAGCTATTTCTTTTCAAGTTCAGGAAGAATTACAAAAACTGATGGTAAGGGTTTTTAAGACCACTATATAAAAGTTCCTGTAAGTAACTGAGATGTTAGAAATCTGAAAATGCCTGGGCTATACTCCAGAAAAAAAAAAGTGGCTTAGGAAATGAATAATGTTACTGCTTACTCCTGAACATAATGTATGTAGCGAGATATCTGTGCAGCTCTTTGCATGTGTCACATGAACCTTATGTGTGACTTGTAATCACTTCAGGGTCTCATCATTATCACATAGCCCCTTCTATTAAAACAAACTGATCACTATGTAATTAGTTATGATGTAGTTGTTTGTAAGAGCAAAACTTTGTTCCCTGCCTAAAGGGAGCTGGGGAGAGCTATAAACACAAAATATCAGTGCTACCTGTGGGATTAAATTGCTATTTTCCAATAGCTGTGCTGCTTAAGAGGATATTGCTGTAGCATAGATGCTTTGGGAGCAGAAGACATGATGTGTAGCTGTGATTAAAAGCTAAACCACACGCTCTGGCTTTCGTTTGGCTTCTTTGTAAATCAGGTGTCACTGGGTGTCACAGCCTTGCAGCATCATCCAGGGCCCAAAGGAGTACATGTGCTGCTGGGAGCTGGGGAGCATCCCTATATGGGAAAGGGGGACCCAACTCCAGGGCCATTCCCCATGATCCCTGCTCCTGGCACCTCCCTGGGCAGAGTGACCAGCTTCAGGGGGTGCAGCCACCTCCATCCTTTGCATCGTGAGAAAGGGCACTTCTGGCACGGCACAGAAGGCCACTGAGAGAAATCCTAATGTCATCCTGCAGGGATTTGCCCATTGCCTTTGGTAAGCTGAGGTCTGGACTGCAAAGGGTTCACATCTTCCTGGTGTAACACACCAGTGAAGCATCCCCTGGCTGTGGTGGGGGGAAAAAAATGGAAGAAACTGAAAATTGCATCAACCCAAATCTAGTCCCAATTGTGTGTGTTTGACTATATTTTTTCCAGTCCCACGGTGGCATTTCTTTGTCAGAACTGTTTGCTTTTCAGCTGAAAACAGAAAGACTGGCTTGGAAAAAAGATGATCCTTAGCTCTTCCCCTTTGCAGGTAAGCCAACCTACTTAAGGTTTGCAAACCTGGGTAAGATTATTAAAATTGATGCTATTTTGCTGCAATGTCTGAAGCTTCAGGGAACTCAGGACTCGCTGCACAAAAGGTCTCCTCTGCCCAAATGAGAAGGGGCCTCTGATGCCACTTCAAGGGATCTGTGTGGCTTTTCTAACATTTTTAATATGCTGCAGAGGGATTAGAAAGGAAACTCTGAACCATCTGTCTGTCCTGGACAGCAAGTGAGCCTTTCTGGAGATGGCTCGGACTCCGGTGTGGGCACGCTGCTCAGGTGGTCCTTTCCTGTGAGCGGCTTGTCCATCACCTTGGGCCCCCGTGTGCTGTTGGTGCTGCTCCGCAGGCATTCACAGGTCAGAGATCAAAGCGTTTCCAGGCTGGTTTTTCAGCCCCAGGGCACTGCATAAGGCCTGTAACACCAACTTTTTAAAGTGAATGGCCTTAAAATACCACATCTTTTAAATAAGAAATGAACTTTTAAATGAACATTGGTAATAAACCTGAAAACAGGGTGGTTTTTAGTTTTTTTTTTTAGAAATGATTCTCACTCTGTGCCAATGGAAAGTTCTGTTACTTGTCTCGGAGCAAGTACCAACATCTGCTGCGTAAAAGGCACGGCTGCTCAGCAGGGGGAGAGGGGGCAGGCACAGAGATTGCCCCTGGAGACCATGGTGAGGTGGGAGGATAAACAGATGTAAGAGGTCGCAGAGGATGTTCAGGGGCACTTGGTACAGCTGCTCTCTGGGCATCCTGCAGCACACTGCTCCCCCGCCCCGTGCCGTCCCTGGTCAGCAGCCTCCTCAGCACGGAGGAGAAGGCTTCCCGAACCGCAGGAATAGGGCTCGTCACTAGGTTCATAGTCTCTGCTGTAGAGATGAAGGGTTTTCTCTACTTTTTCTTTGACGTTCTGCTCAGATTGCATGCCATGAAAATTCAGAGCTGTCACAGAGCCTTGGGGTGGTGTGCTGGTGGATACCTTGTCCAAGCAAGGTTTTAAGTGTATTTTTTTTCTCTTGCCATAGGATGGGACAGACAGCTCCTCCTTCTAGTCTTCTAGTTGCAAGAAGCCTTGCAATGCCTTTGGTGTGTACCATGATTCAGTGGCGTTTTCAGTCCAGGAGATGCTGGTGTTAGTGGAAATCTTTCTATGAAATATTTACAGAAGAACTATATTCCAGTGAATTCTAGTGCTGCTCATGCAATTCAGATGATAAAAATGCCCTTTGTAATCTATGGAAAAGGAACCCATCAGCACTGTAGAAATAAGATTTGCAACTAGCAGAATTATTGACTAGCTGGAATGCGGGACATCAGCAAGTGCCATTCCTCCAATAAACCCCAGATACAGGGGAGAAGGTGTCAAAGCTCACCTACACCTGTGGAGCCAGGTTCCTACTGCCTTTGTCAGTGATGGAGATGGGTCAGCACCTTGGCCCAAGAACCTGGACCTTCGGTCAAAGCAGCGACAGATGGTGGCCAAGGAGCAGAGTTGCTCACGCTTGTGCAGCAGGCATTGAGAACATCCAAAAGCTGCAGACAAATATCGGGCTCCTCTGCTGCAAGGTAGAAATTGCAAGGATCTGTAATGTCTGTCTAGAGGCAGAAACAATATTTCATTTGGTTAAAGGGAACCTTCCCGTTCCTTGAGCACATGCATAAATGTTGGAGCAGAAAAAAACCCCACAAATGAGTTTTCATCAAAAGCAGAAGTGAGCTATGAAATTGTGTTCAATATAGCAGTGATTTTCTCTTTTCACTGCAGGATAGGACTCCAAGGGATGCAAGACAGAAAGGCTTGAAATGAAATTCTTTCTTTTCCATGGAGATTTTGTTTTAGTTCTTCCTCTGTGCCTTATTTTCCTTCCTTGAAAGTCAGCTGTTGTGCCAGAAGTCCCTGGCACTGCTGTGGCAGCCCCCATCCCACAAGAAAAGGAGGTGGCAGAGGGTCAGTCTCCTCCTTGCTGCTCAGCCCGGTTGTGCCCTGCTTCCAGGACACACCTCTGGGGCAGAGCTGACTTTGGGGGCAGACACCATGTGCAACACCAGCCACCCCCATGTCGGTCTGTGAGGTGGGAGCTGAGCTGTCTCCCTTTCGTGGAGACATCCCGGGGGACCTTGTGGGGATGCTGCAACTGGTGATCGAACTGCCCCCAGGAGCCAAGGATGTTTGTGCTCCTCAGTGCTCAGCTGGAAGCAGGCCAAGCTCTTCCCACAGGGAGCTTTGCTGGGTGTGGAGGTTTTTCAACATATTTTTTACACAAACAGGAAATAAATCAGGTGCTTGTATGAAGTCTCAGATAGCCAAGTTTAGCCAATCTGATATAATCATCCAGATTAAACCAGCCATCGTCTGGAGGCCATGGGTGATCTCACCTCTGCCTGTAGGGATCTCTCAGTGGGGATTTTAGGCAAGGACCGGGCAGGTGAGGTTGTGTTTTGGGAGTTCAGCAGGGAGCTCTGTGTACTGGTGTTGCAGCACATGCTGTGGGATGGAGGTGGTTGACCACTGGTAACTTTGACCAGGCTCCTCTTCTGCTGTAGGCAATGCACTGTGACCTGTGGGTGTCACTGAGATGGCTACAGCTCCTGAGTCCTCCTGGGACCCTGCTCCTCAGTGGAGCATGGCTTTGGTGTTGCGAGGGCCCCTGCCAGCCTGGGGAGGTGGCGGCTGCAGCGAGGGCAGCTGGGGGGTGTCTCTGCCCAGGAGCTGTGGTGGGGTGCCCTGCCTGCTCCCGTGCCACCCGGGGGGCACTGCTGATGGCACAGCAGGGGCCGAACCAGCACTTTGCTGGGTTGGAAGTGGTGAGCCTCCTGAACACTTTCCAGTTTGCCAGTAACTCACAGCAGCCGGCGTTGGCTGGCTTAGCATTAATAGCAGCTTTTGCTTCCAACTGGAATCCCATTACAAACTCCCTCTCTGAATCAAGCTGCTATTAAAGAAGAAACAACTGCCTTAGTAGTCAGTCAAAATTAACAATGAGTATAATCTTACACATTTAGAGAGATAAACAGCTCACTTGAGGAAAGCAGTAATGGCAACAGAAAGGATTCAGAGTGCCTCCTAAACACAATGAATGGGGAGAAGGTGGTGGCTGAATGTGACAGGGGTGCCATGCCCTTGAGCAGACAGGCAGGCAGGCAGATGCAGGTATCCATCAGAAACACGTGTTGGCTGCCAGCGCAGCGTCCCCGCAGGACCTTCAGCCTGTCCTCTTTTTTGGGGGTAAGAGGAGTTCCTGGTGCTGGGAGAACCTAAACCCTTGCCATACCTCACCAGCAGTGCTGTCTGCCAGGCTGCCACTGAGGTTTCATCTCAACCAGCTGGGTTTCCCCAGCACTATGACTTGGGCTGGCAGGTGCTTGAAGTCCTCGGGGCTGATCCTTTGGTCTCATGGTGGCCCTACCCATGGCCTTGGGCCATGTCATGCCTATGGCCTCCAAGCAGGAAAAAACAAACTGGAGTAAGAGCGAAAAGAGCTAAGAGTGGCAAGAGATTGTTTCATTTGTTTTATATTTTCTGCTTTTTCCCCCTGAGTTTTTTTCTTTCGGGACAAAAGTGGAGTAAGGGATTAGATAAGGATGAGTTGAATGAAGCAAGTTTGGATCAGGGGAGGTGAAAGGAAAAAAGGCTGGAAAAATAAAACATGTGCTTTGTCCCAGGACTTCCCCTCACATGCATGTTGAGGGCAGAGAGCACAGGGTAATCCAGGCAGCTGGGTTATCAGGGAATAATGCTGTCTTCGATTTACAGGAAAGCCACCTCCTGTGTTCCAGCTGTCCTACTTCGGGGTATGAGTTCAGCCTTGGTGAAGCCAAACGTGCTCCATGGCTGAACTGGTTTTCTGCACCCCGAATGTGCGTGGTTCTGAGATACTGGAAAACATCACTGCTTCCTCCTCTCCACGCTCATCTGAGTGTTCTCAGCTGTTAGCACATGGGCTCCTAAGTGACATTTCCTGTAAAAAGGCTGTTTATAAGCAGATGTGCAATAATTTCAGGATCATCCTTATTTTAGTGTAGCCTTACGTGAATTTGTCTTCCAATCCTTTGGATGACTGATTCCTCTTTGAATCCCATATAAAAGCACATGGTGATTCATCATTAAAATAATAATCACTATACTGGCTGCGCGTAGTTTAATCTTCCAGCAAATAAAGAAGTGATTGAAACTTGCTATTATCAAACTAGACCAAGTTTGTTCAGAGAAAAAAATAATTCTGTTATTTTTGTACAATTTGGTATAATGAGCTGTCTCTGTGCTATTATCTCTGAGCATTAACTGGCTCTATTATGCAGGATAATACTCAGAATAATTATTACTTATCTGCATGTACATACATTGAATAATAAAATAATTAGACCTTTTAAAACAGGATAGAAAAGATTCCATTTACTGTAATTCTAACTTTGTGATTATAAGGTTGGAATAAATAATGTGATATTTTATCATCGTGTCAAGCCAGTAAATGCTGGATTTATAGATATTAGTACAGGCTGTGTGTAAGGTATGTATTTTGTCAGACTTTAGACTGACTAGAGATTTATGTTAAGATAGGAAGGATCTGGGCTGTTGAGATTTGGAGGTGGATGAAGGTTGCTGAGAACAGCATGCTTTTTGTTGTAACAGCATGCTCCTGCTGCATGCAACTGCATTTTGGTGCAGGGGCTGGCAGCACGTGCCCTGCGGCAGCCTGCGCGTACGGAGAGTGGGATGCGCCGTGGCTCTTGCAGAGGTGGAGACTCGTCTCTTCTCGGGGTGAAGAGCTGGTCCCTTCCCTCCTGGCTGGTCGAACTCTTCCTGCAGTGGGGTGAGCACAGCCTGCCCAGCAGCTCGGGTTGACTTCTCGTGCAGAGTTGACCCAGCCATCTCAGGAAAGCTGTTGGATGCTATTGGCACACGAGATTCTCCTGAAATAGTGCACTGCTATGGAAGCCAGTTCTCTAGTTTGCCTTCACGTGCTTAGGCTTTGGGCTCTGCCTTGATCTCCCATCTGTACGATGGGGCAACCTCTGCTTCACACGAATGTTGGGAAGACAAAAATGATAATAGTGTTAAAAAGTGGTGATAAATCACTGTACAGAAAGTTAAAGAGCTCCAGGCCTGGTATTTCTTTAGGCATGTCTGAGAGATGCACTGTGTGTCTTTCAGACATTCCCCAGGACATCCCTGCTCTCTGCAGGAGAGGGATGAGGACCCCAAATGTGACTCTCGTGGCTGTCAGCTCGGGAGCAGGACCTGTGGGGTGGCGTGAGGCAGACCTCTCTGAGCCCAAAGGGCTCTTCAGAGCTGTGAACCAAATTGTACATATGGATTAGGGATTGTATTTTAACATGATTGCAAAAGCAGGCAGATCCTGGGGATCATCAAGGTCTCCTTATTGCACTGGAACAAATGATTTGGCATCGATGGGAGGTGGATATTGCAGGGGACAGTATTAAAATGTTGTAGCGGGGAGGCGAGTGGCACTTCAAGCTTCACCTTTTCGGCTGTTGCTCATTATTTTCAAGAGCTGCATTTCTATATATCATATGCCAGATTCTCTTGCCTTCATTCCCAGTCCTTCATGAGCAGGTGGACCTGAGCCAGGCTGGCCGTACGTTTATTCTGGGCCTGTGATTGATTTTGCTTTGTTTGCCGTCTCAAGAGCGTGACCTTCTGACTTGCATATATGCTACGCAATGGTCCTGAGGAATGGCAGTGGGTGTTATCAATTTCTTAATGGCTAATTATTTTAAGAGGGAGTTTGTTTGCTTGCCTGTTTTTTTTAGGACACCTCAGGAATAAGTGAACTATGTCAGATAATGAAGAGAAACCAATTCATCTCATGCTTTCTTGCAAATCCCAGACACTGGGCTAATGACACAAATCATTACGAACTCGAAGCAGACTGGTGGAAAATTTTAATTCTGTTTGTTGAGAGCTGTAAACATAATTGATTTACATTTCCCTCCAATAAGTTAATTTGAGAGAGTGTTCCCATTGTGAATAATATCAGATTCAAGGCTGTATGGCTTACAAATCTCAATGACTCCACTGGAGAAAATACAGATCACTCCTTGCTGCAAAAGGATGAAAAGGATAAAGACTAATGACTGGTAAATGTTGGCTTCCTGTAAACAGAAAATTACCAAATCTGACAAATGCTATACATTAGCACTGTAACACAAGAAGCAGCATGCTCTCCATTATCTCTGGTAAGTTAATGGATCAGTGCTGAAATTCAGAAAAATAATTAAAGAAAATCTTCTTGGGAAGCAAAGTCTCCAGCTTGATTCAGACTAGTGTTGGATTTAAGAACCTCTGTTTCCTGGAAATACTACAATTAACTGAAGGTTTGTTGTATGAAACATTTTGCCATCACAAAATGGAGATTGGCTGAAGATGAAGATCCCTACAGAAGGGCATCCCTTTAGATAACATCTTTTGCTTTAATTTTGGTGGGGTCGAGAGAGAGGGAGGGAGGGAGCTGAGGGCTGAAATACAGCAGACCCAGATTCAGATCCCTGCTGATGCTGCATATCTTAATCTTCACTGGCTTGTCTAAGCTCTCTCTGATGTGTCTTTCTTTCCAGAAAAATCTCTTTGTCATTTCTGCATGGAACTAGAACATGTGTGGTATTTTTCTGTGTGAAAGAGAATTCTTGTTTTCTGGCCAACCGTGAGCTCTCCCCGAGAAGGCAGGGGAAACACAGATGCTGTGAAAGATCCCTTGCATGCCATGGTTGCCTCCTGTCTGTATGGCAGAGTGAAACAATTCAGAGACTAGAAGGGCTCAGAATTCAGTTTCATCAAAAAACGCTAAAAATTCCAGAACTAGCAAAACCTCCCCAAATGCCATAATGACGTGTGGGACAAAAGCACCCTTATCGGCATGGTACAGATAATTGGGTGAAAAGAGCAAGGAGGAGGGCCTCAGTTGTAGTGAAAAGAAGTTTAATTAAATAATGCTTTGAAGTGTTTCAGCAAATATGAATAATTGCAAATGTGGAGAAAGTTTCCTTCTGACACAGCCTAATCATGGTGACAGGCAAAATAATTCCCCTTCTTAATGTGATTAATGCAGGTCAGGGTTTGCCATGTGTTTTTGCAAGCATGGCTTGCATTAATCACACGGCCGTCACGAGCATCTCTGCCCTTGCCAGCGCTGGTGTTCACAGCTCCCCTTGGTGTCGGCGCAGCTTCCCCTGCAGCAGCGAGGCAGTCGGGCTGGAACGCTCAGCTTGCTCACCTGGACGGACAGACGAGCTCCTTTGGTAAGGGTGCTTGGGGTCCCAAGCCTGTCTTCTTAGGGAAGAAATTTTTTCATCATCTGCTGGTAAAAACATAGGAGGAAGGCTCTTTTTAGCAGCAAATTTTGAAGATATTGGTAATTGCCTTTCATATTAGCTTTTTGTCAGTATTGCTACAAAAGCAGCTCACTGACATAGTACCTTTTAAGTATCCCTAGTAATCCTAACCCTTTAAGAGTCCAAATTTACATCCAAATCCCTTACGTCTTCGCTCGTAACACTGAACCTAAAATTATTTTTTTATGTGGTTATTACGAAAGTGCAGTTAGCTCCCACTGTAAATCTGATTGTATCTGGACTAGGTCTTTGAAAAAGGAGAAAACAGTAATTTTGAAATATGTCTAAAAATTCTGCTGCTTCACTAGAAAACACAGGCTGGATATATTCTGCCTCAGCCAGTGAATTTTAGGGATGCCATTGTGCCTTTGGGATGCACTGGACAGAAGCTGTGTGGATGGTGCTGGTGTAGCCGCATGGAGGATGAGCAGGTGGTCTTAGCTCCTTCTCTTCCGCCAAAGCTGCAGTGTGAAGGATGCTCATTTCTCCAGAATTCCATCTTTGCAGACACAGGAAATACTACGTACCTTTCAGCTCAAGGAATCTGTCCAGGACAGCCAGAAACAGCAGAGTATCGACTGCCATGAGAAATGGATGGCTATTAAAAATTTGCTGTGAAATGCAGATTAACATTAATGAAGTGTTAAGATTTTGTTAAGTTACAAAGGAAACAGAAAAGGACCTTGTGCTGAGAAATTGTACTTAAAGTCAGCGGTGACTGACTGTTAATCACAGAGTTAGATAGGGTGCAGGGTCAAGGGCTTGCCCAATATTGCAGTCCTGAGACAGACAGGTTCCATCCTTTCCCATTTCCTAGCAATCTCCAGTGATTTCTTTCTAAACTTTAGCTTCCCAGAGACATGAGAATAATTGCCCCACTTTATTATAGGTTTGTAGGATCCAGCCTAGTGAAAATTATATAAAGAAGATTCTCCAAAAGTGCAGACGTCTTTGCAACATGACCAGACTATGTTTCATCCTGTTTTTCTTGCTGTGAGTTTAATGGCACCTGATCTGTATGAAACATGCCCCAGTCTTTAAAACCATCATGTTTTTCCCTTTTCAGTCAACTTTTCAAAATCTGCTTTACTCATGAAGTGTATGACAATATGTTCTGAATAGGTCCCTGGTAACTTCTGCTTAAGATGAGGAATGCAGATCTGACCTAATTTCTGTTGTGAAAACTTGTCATGCCCTTGGAAAACACGATCCTGATTTTGTATTGGTTAGCTCATTTAGAAACAGGTTTATAGCCTTTTGCTTTGTTTTACAGCCACAAGCTCCCGATGTTTATTTCTTATATGAGCAAATTTTTGTGGCTTCTGATGATTCGGGTGACTCTTGCAGCACACTGCACAGGGAGCTGGTGGCTTGATTCTTCTGAAGCCATGCTAGCCGGAGGCTGCTCAACGTGCTTGTCTGGATCAACGTGCTGCAGAAGTGCCCGGGTCCACAGATCAGCTTGCTAAGCCTCACGTTGTGTTCCTGGGAAAAGGCAGATTCATCTTGCTGCAGAGATGGGTCATATCCAGCGTAACTCATTCATCAGAGCTTTCTGTCAGGAGGAATGTTTCATTGGTGGGGAACAAAAACATTTTTAAATCTGTCCTTCACAGGATGAGCTGTTGCTCCAGGCTATTCATCATAGTGATTCATTGCAACTTCACTTCTTCTGGGAGGTACTCTCACCGCTGCTCCAGGCCACTGTGTACCAGTGTCTGTCAGGAGGGGTGGGCTGGCTTGCTCTATGGGGAACCTGGTACTGGTAGGATACTGAGATGTATAAGAACATGGAATTATTGATTGCTTTTCTCGTCAAATTTCAGTTGAGTTTGTTCAGACAGAGGAATGCACATGGTGTGTCTTGTTAACCAGTTTCCTATAAGTGTACTAGTTTTTCATGGCTGAAACCAATGTGTTTACTCATAGTCAGTCCAAGAGCAGCTCTGAAGGACGCCGGTTCTCATAACACATCCGTTTTCATCCTGTGCCTCAAATTCTGGAAATCTGCTAGTTAAGTAGGTGTCATATTTGTGCTTTCTATAGCTCTTCAATATCCACCAGCATATGCCCCTATATGTCTTACTCTGCTTTTTATCCATAATTTTACTAATCTTTTGAGACAGTGGAACAGAAGCTCTGGAAACAACAGCTGGGAAACATCGCAGCTGTCTGCACAGCCCTTTACAGCTTAACCAGCTGTAAATCCCAGAAAGGGCTTAGAAAAAAAATCCTGAAATACCTGTCCTGTCATCCCCTTCCTCTAATCTTTCATCATTTGCTTGGCCCGTGTAAAATCAGCATTGAAGTTTAACTCACATGGAGAAGTGCTGAGGGGCAGCTGAATCCCAGGACCGAAAGCGTGCCTGCTGGGAGCGCTGGTACAAGCGCCCGGAGCTGGAAATGAGCCTTGGAGGGATGGAGGAAGCCCCATCTCCAGGCTCACCCCATCACTGCTTCTGCTCCTCTGCACGGTGGCCGAGAGGGAAAGGGGGTTGCCCTTGGCCACTGCAGATTTCACTGCCCGATGGCGTTGATGTTCCCACCAGTGCACAGACTCTCCTTGGTGCACCGCAAATGTCGTGTCTTGCAGTTAGCTTTGGGCTGCAAGTTGATTTTCACTTTGAACTTATGTCTGTTTTGAACATACACATGAGGAAATAAAGGAGTGTGGAAGAGCCAAAATAATGCCCAGTGCTATCTGAATTTCTCGTAGGAAAAAGACTCCATCTACTTTTCTGATGATTTGCTTGCACAGCAGCTCCTTTGAAGGAACAACTGTTTAAAGTTTGCTCTGTCTAATTAATTTTGGTAATTTCTCAGATGAATAAAACATATTTGGACTTTCATTTCATAATTAACTCATTTTTCTTAAGGCAATCATTCCTGAGAATTAAACAGACCATTTCATTTTTGGGTTAAACAAAATATCTGGGTATCAGGTTACCCCAAACTGGTTTTGTTTTGTTTTTTTGCATTTTACCCAGTGATCTAAAAGTGTGTACAGGACATACTGGAGAGGCCTAACAAGCTTTACCAAGCCTGACTGTTTCTGGCACTGACAGATGGGATAAATGCTTGCAAGCTAGATCTCTAATGTCTGATTTTAAGTATATTTTATGACAAGTCTGTTCTAACTTACCCAAGGGATACAAGACAATAGCAATGGGCAACAGAAATTCGTTTGGTTAACTCCGGCAGCTGTGCTCATGCAGCAAGTAGCATGTCCTCCATGCTGAGTACAGCATTTCAAACAAGATGGGATTTTTAGTGCGTTGTGTTATAAGTTCATAAAACCAAAAACAATTTACTTAATTTCAAATTAACCAATTGCATTATTTTTAACAGAATCTATAAAATAATATTTCACACATAAATTTAACGCTGCACAGGGACATTAGCATTGTAGATACAGATGTTGACTTAAGTAATTTAGAAATCAATATACAAGTGCTATCTAATAGATTACATGAGGATTAATTAAACTAAACTGATCTCTTTTGGCCAGACACCTGAATTGCATGTCCAAAGAAGAACGCACGCCTGAAGAAGAGCAACGAAGCTGGTGAAGGGTCTGGAGCACAAGGCTTATGAGGAGGCTTGTCTGGAGAGGAGGAGGCTCAGCAGGGATCTTACTGCTCTCTACAGCTGCCTGGAAGGAGGTTGTAGACAGGTGGGGGTCGGCCTCTTCTCCCAGATGACGAGCGACAGGACAAGAGGGAACAGACTCAAGTTATGCCAGGGGAGGTTTAGGTTGGATATTAGGAAAAATTTCTTCATGGAAAGGGTGGTCAAGCATTGGAGCAGGCTGCCCAGGGAAATGGGTTGTGTCACTGTCCTTGGAGGTATTTAAAAGACGTGTAGATGTGGTGCTTAGGGACATGGTGTAGTGGTCGACTTGGCAGTCCTGGGTTAACAGTTAGACTTGATGATCTTAAAGCTCTTTTCCAATCTAAATGAATCTTTGATTCTATTCCATGATGATCACGCCCCTTATTTGCAAAAAGATTGCCCCATCAGATAACAAAAAATATGGCATTCAAATACTTAACTTTTCTCTCATATATAAAATACATATTTACTTGCTTCATTTCATCTTGGTGTTTACAAACAAGAGGTTAAAAAGTCTAAAGAGCTGTTTCACTTCTCTGGCTTACTCCCAGTATTTTGGAATTTTGCACGTTTTATGTGTGGGATAGTGTTTCATGCCAGATAGAATCAGAATAGACAAGTGCCCATCCAATAGCTTAGCCCCAGCTATTCGCCTGGGGGTCATGATGAAATCTTCTGAATGTGCAGTGACAGCTGGCTATTGCTGGATAACTTCATATGCAGACATGTTTTTTTGTCCAAATTGAAAATGTCTTGTTACCTTAGCTTAATGCACTTTCAAGGATGGGAGTGGATTAGCAGAGGGCAGGCAAAACCATTTGTTGCAGACCTGTGAGCTAGAGAAGAATGTTGGGAGAGATAAAAGGCCAGAGGTAGAGCCAGTCCAGGCTCATTCTAACGGCACGGGGGAGGGGGGGACCTCACCTGCAGGACAGTGAAATGGCACCAAACCAGCAGGGACAGAAGAAGTATTATCAAGCTTTTCTTAATACAAACACCCTCTGGGTAACTGTAGTATAGCTGCTACTCTCTGATGCTCTAATTGCTATCAGGTTATCTTAGGGTGGCAAACGTTTGTGCTAGATGTGTTATGTATACGTACATCTCTTGAGCAGCACTACTATCCCACAGGGCGTGTTGTTTATATGCACCCTATAGACAGGTTGGCCAAGTGGGGATGGTTACAAGTTTCACCTATACAAGGAATCAAATATCTCAGATACTAGAAATAATACACTTCAAGTCCTTTTCTTGGTTATTATACCCTCCTGCTTGTAACCTGGAAACTTGTTCTTATTATAGACGGGCTGTGATCTAGTGATCATGGGCGTGTGTGATAGGCAGTAGGGCTAAGAAAAGAGCAAGGGACTGTGTGGTATCAGTCCAGCCACTGAAAAGTAGGTCAAGATTTCAATGTAATATGTTAAGGTCTCTAAGTTTACTATTTTTGCTTTTCTTATTGTCACTGTTCTTTACGGCAGTGACTTGTCTTTCTAAGAGCAGCGCCGGGGAGCGAGCGAGCAGCCTGGGCTGGCACTGGTGCAGCCGGGGGTGTGACTGCTGGGAGCTGTGGCCAGCTGAGCACCTGGCCAGCGGCTGCTGGTGCCAAATGGGGGTGTGCTGACTCCTTAGACTCGGGGCCTGAGGCCCTTTCCAGTGCTTTCAACTGCTTTTCGTTCCTCCATGTTGCAGAAGAGTTAGGTGGCTGAGGGATCAAAGCCTAAATCTGGGAGGAATCTCTGCTTTCTGGGTGTGACACGCCGTGAAGCTTCAGGGATGAAAGCGTACTCATGGGACAACATAAGCATGTGACAGCACAGGCAATGAAAGCTGTCTTGTGAGGCACAAGCAAGGAGGTGAAAAGAGAAGACTGTGTACACAAAACAGGGAGCAGGTGAAGACTCGAATACGGGGGGGAACCAGGTGAGTGGGAGCAGTAAACAATAGTGTGTGTCTCACTGAATTCCTCAAACAAATCCCAGCCTTTCTCAGAGCCAGAAGGTAGGAAAATAAGTGGAAGGTGAGGGGAGTGTGGGCAGTGGGGAGAGACAGAAGCTGTACTACTTGCAGGGCCTTTAGCCTAGAGCTTTGTTGGAAGGAGAGAGAAAAGATTGAAAAGTTATCTCAAGAATAATGGTAATGCTTGTAGCTCTGGAGGGCATGAAGGCCAAGACGTGAAAAGGCTGTCCTGGTTTTGGCTGGGATAGAATTAATTTTCTTCCTAGTAGCTGGCACAGTGCTGTGTTTTGGATTTAGTACGAGAATAGTGTCGATAACACACTGATGTTTTCGTTGTTGCTAAGTAAGTGCTTGCCCTAAGTCAGGGGCTTTTCACTTTCCCGTGCTCTGCCAGTGAGCAGGTGCACAAGAAGCTGGGAGGGAGCAGGGCCAGGACAGCCGACCCGAACTGGCCAAAGGGATATTCCATACCATAGAGCGGCACGCTCAGTGTGTAAACTGGGGGAGTTGGCCAGAGGTGGCCAAATGCTGCTGGGGCACTGGCTGGGCATCAGTCAGCGGGTGGTGAGCAGCTGTATTGTGTGTTGCTTGGGGTTTTTCTTGGGTTTTATTCTTCTGCCTCTTTTTGTTGTCTCCCTTTTCGTTACAATTATTATTATTTTATTTTATTTTACTTCAATTATTAAACTGTTCTTACCTCAGCCCATGGCGTTTACCTTTTTTCCCCTTGACTCTCCTCCCCGCTCCACCCGTGGGGGTGTGTGAGCGAGCGGCTGTGTGGTACCTGGTTACCAGCTGGGGTTAAAGCACATCAGGGCCAAGGGATGTAGACCTGGTTGTAGCTGTAGGGTTCAGGGCAGGACTTCTGCCTGTGAGGCAGCACTGAGTGCACGCTGACCCTTCATGCCTGTGAGGGACTGTGCCATCCTGCAAAGATGACCTGCTGTCTGTTTTGGAGAATACCTTATAACAGATCCACCTTCTGTCACATGAGGCAACCGTGTGGGTGAAAGATCATCTCTGTCCTGAGGAGCCTAAAATATTCACAGTGCAGGCCAGCTTCTGCTGACTGGAATGAAGGAGGAGTAAAATGTCCCATTGGGTCTGCTGCTGGTGAAGGTACGTTAGTGCAGGGCAGTAAAGGAACCTGGGAGAAAACCAGATTCCAGGCAAAATTCCAACCTTCAGGATGCTGGTGGGTGGGGAAGAGTTTGCTTTTGCCTCTCCAGTTTGGAGTTGTTGCATGCTATGTAGAGGCTCAAACAACTTGGGAGAAGGTTGTGTTGTCATCACTAGTGACCAGAGATGTTCTGAGAGGAGTGTGTGAGCCACGCTCCAGGCACAGCTCTCCCTCTCGGTGGTCAGGAGGAAACCAGGATCAGATTGGCTCACACGTGCTGTCTGCAGAGTCCTTGTGTTGCCTCTAGTGTCTCTCTTCCTCTCCTTGACCTAACATGCCAGGGCTCTGGGCCTGCCATGGTGGATTTTATAGCTGAGTATATAAATGAGAGAAAGGGAGAAGTCCACTGAGCATCCAGACTGATGCAGAGACAATGAAGTGAGAGGTATTGTGGCACACCTTGATCTGGATGAAACGGTTTGGTTACTCTAAAATCATTAACATGAAATAAAAGTTGCAAGATAAATGTACACAGTGCAACTTGCTCGTGGCAAAGCCTGATGTAGTCTGCCATTGATAAATGACTTGGCTAAATTAGACCTTTACAGGAACAGGTATTTCAGGAGATTTATCACTGGCATAAGGTGAAAAACTTATCCCACTGAGGAAAATACTTGTAACAGTTACAGTCATGTAATGATCCTTGGAAAATTGGTGTGCACAGCCAGGCATCCGATAGCAGAGCACAGCCACTCACAGACAGCCTTGCTCTGATCTAGAGAGATGACTCAATTACCTATCGTCCTAAATATTAATCATTTAAGCAATATCTAGAAATCCTTACTCAGTTTTTGCTGAAGAAAAACACCCACTGATTCTCAGATCAACACAGATTTTTT
Source organism: Falco punctatus (assembly GCF_963210335.1). Lineage (NCBI taxonomy): Eukaryota > Metazoa > Chordata > Aves > Falconiformes > Falconidae > Falco > Falco punctatus. The sequence continues at coordinate 78,374,199 of NC_137583.1, forward strand.
TTAAGTTGTTTTTTTTTAAAGTTTTCTTAATAACAAAAAATCCCAAAATACCAAAGCCTTTGCAGCATGGCCATTCATGCCCACTGCCCACCGGTGCACTTAGGCAGTTCTAGCTACATTTGTTTACTTGCTTAAAGTCAGTAGGAAAATTCAAGCTGCCATCAGTTTTTAGGTGATTATCTCTGGGCAGTTCTGTGTTGAAGAACCTGAGATTAATTCTGTTTTCCAGCACAATGACAATGGTTATGTGCTCCAAAAATGTATAGATGTATCAATTTTTTTTAAAAAATAATTGCAATTCTGGCTAGTCATGAACTGTGGTAAGTAACCTGCAGGATGCAAGCAATATTTAATAAAGTCTGAAGTAATAAACAATAGACCTTTTATGAGAGGTTACTCTTGTGTAAAGAAGAGATATTGAAATGATTTCTTTATCCAATTTCTAAAAAAATGATAGCTACTGAAATGGAACACATCCTTTTAACCTAATGCATTTTGATACTTTACAAGCAGAAGAGTGTTATGTTTTCTACTGCCAGACAGTGATATATAATTGACTTGAAAACAACACAAAAAAAGGCTTTAATAAAAAAATCTTGGAAACATTATGGTCTTATTTACAAAATCTTTCTGGTATTTTGTTGGTGTTCCTGCACTCAGCCTCTTCCACTCATATTTTCCATGGGAAATGGTAGTTTATGCCATCATGAGAAACAGTATTATCTTGGTCTCTAACAGACAGACTCCAGGTGAGATTTACAGACATGGACAGGAGACTGCTATAAATTAGGATCCTTAATTTCACATACTTCAGCTGATATCGATAAGCACTGGATATTAATCACTGGCAACTACTAATTTCTAACTATAAAATCTCATTCAGATAAAGACCCACCAGATTAAGTGGGATTCCTTGGTATTCATTAAACTGGCTTCTGAAACAATCTTTTTGTTGTTTCTTCTTATATGGAACAATTAATAGAATTAATATCTTGCATAAATGGGGAAAAAGATGATGAGGAAAAGTACCTCCGGTCAGGTATGAATTTTGTGGTTAAGCTGAGAGCGAAACCAGCATATCCTGAATTTCAGTCATCTGTATGAACCTCCTTTTGCCTCACCCCTCTCCCCCTTGCTTACTTCAAATCAGGTGCAGGTTTTGCTAGTATCATTGCCACAGATCTTCCCTACCCACCCTTTCCTAAGATGTCAGCTCTATAGGAGCAAACCCAGTGAAAGTAAGACTAGAGAAAAACACTTACGTGAGGGAAAAATCCCATCTCTGTGCAATTTTTAAGAAGCAGAAGTGAAAAGCAATCCCTTCAATCCAATGTGTTATATAGATTGAATAACGGCATGATGGAATAACTTGGGAGAACTGTGGCTCCACTTGTACATGTCATGGGAAGTGTGACAATAAAATGTATTTCACACCAAAGAAGTCAAAGATGCACTTGGAGAGCCTTTCTCTCTGCTATGAACTAGCATATCACCTCTCCTTCATCAGCCTGGCCAAGCATCCCTTTCACTGGTGTGCATGGAGTGAGAGGTTCTGAACTAGCAATTTTCCAGATCATTAGACACTGACCAAGCATCAGCTTGAGCCTTTCAAAAGCTTTATTTTTAAAGATTTTTGAAAGCAGCAGATTCAACTGCCTTTAAAACTAATAAAAGAAACACTTATATTGAAAACCCTAATTTACAGTTTGTGGAACTTGCATTGCAAACTTAGAGGTCTGAACAAATTTTGAAGCAGATCTTCATGCAGTTCACTTTTCTCCCCCATACCGGGGCAAGAAGCTTTTATTCTGGTGAAGCACAAGAAGCTCCATGAAAACAGGACTGTCGTCAGTAAGAAAGCCTGTGTAGATTGGGACTCACAGAAAGAGAAGTATCTATAATTATTACCTTTCAAGATAATAGAGCAGCAGAGAGAAAAACTCAAACAGCAATGCTAATGGCATGTCAGCAGGTGGTAAGTTCAACCTTTGTATGAATGAGTTCAGTGAAAGCAACAACCTAAAACTCTGGGGTGAAACATATAGCACTGATGCAATTGACAATCCAGTGGTACATGATAAGTTACATTCAGCTTACAACTGAGGTGCTGTGAAGTGCTCTTGCCTTCTGTTCCTCAATTCAAAGCAAAATTATATATTTTTCAAAAAATAACAAGATGATTTTTTAAATCTTTATTTTTTTTCAAATGAAGTCTTCCACTTTGTTCCTTAACAGGACAAACTCAAAGGGGCCAAAAAGTGAATTTTAACCAAAAAAACAGAAAGTGGTTATAACACTCACTGAAGCCTTGGGAGACCGTTTTGGTTCTTTACAGACATTTTGATTCACATCTTGCGTCATGAAGAGAGCCCCAGCCGCTGACGAAGGGCTAGCTGAGGTTCAGAGGAACTGTCCTTGCATGAAGGCAGCATTCATGTACCCGGGTGAGAAACAGTGGTCCCCCTCTTCCAGGTGACGGCCCGAGCCGGTGGTCTGGAGGGTGAGTCTTACTCCATGTCTTAGTGAAGGCTTACTTCACGTAAGAAAGGCTTGCTGGGAAAGCCCTCCTCCACACAAAATGGTGGCTGAAAAGCAGTTGCTCCTGGTTAAGATCCTTGCCTGGGTTAAGCAGAGTACATGTGAGTTCCCAAAGCTGAAGGGAGTGTCCTCACTGGAAGGCCAAAGGATGGTCTGAGGTGGTGTCATTTTGAGTCAGAACAAAGGAGAGGTTCTCCAGGCTGGGAATCATGTTTGCAGATATGATTCCATGTATTGTCTTTTTCACCATCCAGATATTTATCCACAGTCAAACATTAAGAGGAGGAACAGAGAGCTCCTCATTTCTCCTGCAACCATGCAGGAGCACCCTGAGGGAAGATGCACATCTATATCTTCACAGGCAGAGGAAGGGACCCAACAGGACTACTCTGCCAAATGCAAGAGATTCATCTTCCCCTCACGAACATTATGAACCTAGCTCACATAACAAAATGCAGAGCTGAACCTGCTCAGGAGCTTGAACTTTAACAAAGTGTTTGGTGACAACCAAAACTGCAAGGGTGCAGGAAAGAATATATTATGCTCTACAGACCTGTTCTGTGCTCCCTATAAACTAGTGCTAGGAAATTTTAAAAGTGCAGCTATTTTGCAGTTCACTCATCTCTTCTTTTCACAAAAGTTTAAGAAAATGGTGTGGGATAAATGCCTTGGTTAAGCAGATCAGCTTTCAGCAAAATTCCCAGCCAGGTTTCTTTTTTCAGATGACAGCCCCAACAAAGTGACACTAAATACATATTCTTAAGAGTTGATTCAAAAATAAATGCTGAGAACAAAGAGTGAGAAAACAGCAACAGAAAAGTCCAGTACAATGCCCAGACTGATCACAATATCCATTGCCAGTTAGAATCTCTCTTTTCCAGGATCTTTGGTGGTTTTTTTTGCAGGCAAGTGGTAAATGGCTTTCCCCATACACAGATGCACACAGTGTGGGATCCCAGAGTGTGAACCATAAAGGAAATTGTTGAACACAGCTTCTATGAGACTTTTCAAAGGGTTGTCATTTTCATTCCTAGAGGAAGAAAGGATTTTTTTTGCCTAAGCTTTTGGTTGCAATTCAAGGAAACTGGAAAAAAGTTTTTTTTACAGGAAGTAACTGCATAGTTTGCAGCTTAAACAACTGTGCCTTGTCCACAGCATTCCTCATTACAGTTCCCTAGGGAGTGGAGAAGGGAAGATGTGGGTACAAGGTGGTTGAGGGAATGTCAGAGTGGGATTCCTGTTGCCTGACTTTGCCCTGTAAGTAGGGCATCTAGTATAAATCGGTTATCTCTACTCTCAGTGTGGTCTTTGAGAAGAGACAGGCACCTTCAGGGGACTCCTCCGCAAATACGAGGGCTTAAGATCTGTGGATCTAAGTCTCTCTGGAAACCAGCTTTCTCTAGAAGATGGGCTCATAAAACGCTGGGAGATACATTGTTACTGGGGGAGCAGACAACAGGAAGGTACCAAACATAAACAGCCCCCCCCGTAGTTAATTTGTGATTGCATGTCAATTGAATGACACTTCTGCCTTCCACTATGCAGCATGGAAAAGTGTTGTATGAATTGTTATGCCCCACTGTAAAATAGGATGTTTCCATAACTGCAAATTGTTTGGATTTTGGTTATTTCCCTTTAGTACTCATTAATGCGCTGTAGTTTGTATTCATAAGTAGTTGTGATAACAGCTAATAAGCATCATTGTATTGTCTGTGGGTAAATTAATTTCCTGTTTTCTTACTGCTATACACTAAAATTGAATAAAGATATCATGTAACAAGTAACATCCCAATTAACGTAGTTTGTTTACATTTAAATCACCACTGAAACATTGTAATTGTTAAGCACATGGATTATATCACCAAGTAATGCAATAAGGTCACCAAGGGATGTAATGAGGTTTAATTGAGCATTTCTGCCTACCTAATGGTTTGGGAAAGACACTCTTCCACCTTGTCAATATTGCTTGTTTTTGCCAGTGGTGCCACTGGTTTCCATGACATTTTTTTGTCACAACTCATTGACTTACACCTAAAAGTCTAACCATCCTTGTCAAGCACAGAGTCCTGGTGGATTAAGTCAGCCTCTGATAACATTCTTCAGATGACCAAAATGTCTCAACTCAGTAGATGACGACCTTTTCTCACTGAGGACATATTTCAGATTTTGGCTTTGTGAGATGATTCCTGCTCTTGGCAAGAAACATTTAGAGTGACAATAAGCCAAGACACAAAATCATGATTTTCTGCAGCTAATCCTTAGCCAAACGATCTCAAGATTTTTGGTCCTCACAATACACTAGAAACCTGGAAAATGCAGCTTACCTTGAAGGATTACATTATTTATGGCTTAATTTGAACTCAGAAATTCAGAGGCGGAAACACTTTGCAATAACAAAAGGACCCCAGCCCTAACACACCTTAGAGTGAGCTCAGGCTGAATTAGAAGTGGGTTTTGTAGAGTTATCTCCCCATCTGAACTGCTTAGTTCCTTTTGAAAAGTGGGATTGTATTGCAGCACTCTCCCAAACTATCAAGCTGCAACAAGGTCTTTTACCACCTCATACCAGCATACTCTTCATACAGTCCCTCCACTGCCTTCTCCTCACCTCATCCAAGGCCTACTCGCTCTTCTCTCTGCTTCTTCCTCGGCTGCTCTCTCTTCATTGGCTCTCAACCACTCAACAGAACCGGCCACAGCTGCACCTTATTTACATCGGCCAACCTGACACCCCTGAAGCCAGCCCACAGCTGTATATTATCAATGCTAATTAACCCAGCTTCATTCCACTACAGGATTGTAACTCTCCAGCTTTGCAAGGGTAGTTCCCAGCCCAAACAGAGTTGTAGCAACTGAGTGTGCGATGGAGAAGACCAAAAGACAGGGGGGACAGCTCCCTCAGGTGATGGAACACCAAAGTGGTAATGAAGAGACAGGGTCCTCCCCTTTCTGCTGCAAAGACCATGGGAGATGACCATGAGAAAGGTACTGAACTGTGTGCTATAAGAGGTTACAACGGTATGTGTGAACAGCCAGTAGACCTGGAAGCACTGAAACATGAATAGTCTGTGACAAGGCAAAATTAAACTCTCTTCCCAGCTCTGCATGCCAGAGCTAGAAGTCACAATAATTTCCTCAAGGCAGGCTGGGCTTTGGTTCCCATGTGTCCTCGAAAGTACTCAGTGCAATATCAGAACTGATACACAAGATGACAAGGTCATGTCTCGTCTTTTAAACCTTGTAGAATTGACTCAAAATTGAAACAACAAAACAAAAAACTTGATGAAAGGCTTGTGTTTTCAGAAAGTCTGGGAGAACTACAGCAGATTATATAAATCAGGAGAAAAAGAAGCCACAGTTTGGGACTATAATATGAACTGTTTGGTGCTATGCCATGATTTCTTTGAACATAACACTTTTAAACTCTTATGTTCTATATTAAGTAAAAAAGTCTCTCCTCAGTCACACAATGACTCTATTTATCTCCAAGTCCTTCTGAAGTTTCTTGTGTTCCTTAATGGCAATGAATTAAGACTTCTGTGCCTTCAAAAATTTGTAGGTGAGGCTCTGAAAAGGAGAACAAAACCTGAATGGAGATGTCTCCTTTGAAATGTGTTTCCAATCTATTGTTTTTCTCCCCCTGTTAGTTAAAGGTCAGATTTAACCAAGAAATGTAGATTACTCTCTATATTGAACACAAATCTCTTTTGATGGTCTCTCATTCTTCACAATTTAAAAAAAGAATAAAAGGTTCTGAATTCTCTGTACTGGCTTGGAAATGCATATAATTTAATTTCCTTTAAAAGCTGGAGAGTTCTGCATCCCCTACTATGTAAATGAATGTCTTCCATAAAATACATTTAGTTGCAGAATACTAGTCACTTGCCTCCTGTACAACGCTTGTTAACTCATGCCTCGTTTTCTTACTTGCCTTGATGAACATGAAAAACATAACCATCTACTACAGTCTATTTCCTTGGGAGGAAAGGGGAAGGAAAGCAGGGAGGAAAAAAAACCACAGAGAAAACTAAAAATTGTCATTGATCTGTAGAATTTTTCTTTCTGGGAAATATTTTGAAAGCAAGCAATATTTGGGACATATGAACTAGGTTCCTGTAACTAATAAACACATTACTGTGTTGCAACTGGAGTCAGTCACCATGTTGATAACAGTTTTAGTGACCAGGTACCACACCTTTGCCAGATTGTCCTCTGCTGGAGTGCTGCACAGCATCTCTGAACAGAAAAAGTACAGGCAGTTGAAGTGCCTAAACTGCATATAGCCCTTAATTAGAGGCATGCTTCTAATGCATGGATAATGCTGTATAATTCTAATGCTGGCGTGACCTTCTCCCAAAGGGAATGGAAGACCTGAGACTGTCCATGCCATTTGCACGGTCCCACCGAGAGCCTTGGGAGACTCTGTGCCTAAGGGATGTCTCCTAGGGGGGTGCAGGGCAGCTGACCCCGCTGTTCCCATGTGGCACAAATGAGCCTACTACGACTAGCCACGCAATGGGAGAACAAAGCTAGCAGCTTATCTTCTGCATGTAGAAAAATCCAATGAGTTAATGAACGTGTCTGAGTCACCCTGGTATCCTGCCACTCAAGATTTTAATCAATACTTCAATTACTTGTTAGCATGGAAAGTAATAAATGTGCTACTCATGCAACCTACGCTCCACAGTAGTCTTGAAATCCTCCAACAGACTGCTAGTGCTTGTTTACTCCTGTATTTGTCTGGCTGTTGGCCCAAAAGAGCTTTACATCTTTGGGAACTCCTACTGCAAACGTTGCTTTCCAAAGTATCTTGCAATTTTATTTTTCAAATGGTTGTAGGACTTCCTGTACCACCCAAACCCCACCTCATGACAGCAGATAGAAGTATGAGTACTTTGAATTTTGAAATGATAAAACATCTTTTCCATTTACCAGGTGATAAGGCACCCACACTAAGAAGGGAATGATCTGAAGAACACAAACGCAGAAGCAAAAGACATGCTACAGGCTTCTGTTTTGCAGTGGAGAATCATGCAGGCTTCAGAATGGAGACATTTGTAGCCTTATGGAAATTTCTTCAAACTTTCCCAGTATCAAGGCTTATTATGTAGGGTTTAAGGATGAGGGAGAAGGTAAAGGACAAGAGCTAAAGGAGTCATTAACAGATTCACATGCTGTTTTATGAGGTTATACAGAATTGTTTAAGGTGTTCATTGCATAGTCAGGTTTGACATTTCTGATGTGGTGTTCTGATGAGCATGTCTTGTCTGATATGAGCCAGTCAGGTCTGCTCTGGACTTTGGTGGAACCAGGGTTTAGCTTACTTTTCCCCGGCTTTTATTTTTTTTTTCTTCTTTCCTCCTTAATTTTACACTTTTAGTGTTAAAACACTTTACAAGTATTCTGCTGAAGCACCTCCTTGTATTGAGAAAACTCTGAGGTTTTCCTTTAACAAAAAAGCATAAGGCTACAGTAAAATTATACAAAATGCCTTCAGTGATGGAAATTCTCCTGTTACGTGGGTTCCAGGAACTTCATTTACCCGGGGAAGTAAATGCATTGATTAATGAATCTCCAAGGGAACCAAAGATGCAGAGAACAGGAAAGTTGCTGAAGACAGTGGAGATGCTCATGGCTTTTCTGCCATTGCTTGTGGCTTGGCTCAGTTACTGAAATATGGATTTATGGAAATATACGGGACTTGCCTAATGGGAACAACCCACTGAGCTACAGGGCAAGTTTGTTTCTTCTCCTATAATCCAGTTGCACAAGGATTTTGGAAGGAATGCTGTCATCGTGGTAAGAGCGTTTCCTTTTTTTTTTTTAAGGAATAAAACCAGAAACCAGAAACATTCAGATTATCTATTTCTGTTCCCTCGTTTTCTGACCAGAATTGTAAGTGCCAAAGTGTGGTCACCAGGTTACAGTACCTCCATGCAAGCAAGCTGTAACAGCAGGTGCAAAAATCCCAGCTCAGAGAAAGAAGAGGAGAAGGACCCTTGCAGTGATTTTGGCTTCTGTGCTCATCTCCTGTGGCTGGGTGAGTGGGGCCCAGCTTCTGGCCGTGATGTATTTCTTTTGTTCTGGACTCAAGGAGTTCCAACCTCATCCAGGTCTAGAAGAGGGATACCAGCTGGGGAGGCTGTGATTTATAGGTTTAAACACTGGGTTACAGACAGTTGCAAAAGGCTTTTTGGGTTTTACCTGCTGCCCTGGCAAATGGTTCTCATCTCCTCAGAGCAAAGAGGTCATCATGGGTGGACAACTCCCATGAGCTGGTAATGCCCACAGCCTGCTTGTGGGACCACCCTGGTTTTTTTACTTTCCACAAATGTTTCCCGTCAGCTGCAGAAGAATAAACCTCCTTAGAGCTACAATTGCTTAATTTCTAGCTCCTGCCCTTCTTCCTTGCAAAGATCCACCAAACTCCCTGTCTGAGCAGCACCCACGCAAGTATTGATCATCTGCTACGTGCCCAAAGAACCCCAAATGGTCAGAACTTTCCAGTGGATTGAATTCCCTGAACTGGTGCAGCAGAAAGGGAGGAAGGGTCTTTTTTTGACAAGTCCTCTCTTGCAAAGCCCAAAACGGAGCCAGGCACCTTAACAAACAGGCCTCTGTGCAAAACTGCAATTTCAATTACCACTCTTTTGTGGGAGTTTCACAGCACAGTGAAATCTCATCTTTGCAGTTCAGTGCCATCTTCTAATAGCCTGCAACAAAGCTCAGCCTGGAAAATGCCAGGCACAATGAAACCTGTGCTAAATGCTGGTTTGCCACTATTCACTTCCACATCAATGGGAGCAGCACAGCCCTATTTCTGAGTGCTCTGGAAGGGGGTGGTGCATCACGACTGACCTGGTCTGTGAGGATTCTGTAACAAGAGCACTGTGCCCACATCAAAATTGCTGTGGCTTATTGCATGCACCAGTGTGATTATTGATGCCTTTTGGGAGCAAATGGACCTTACCTTCCACATTAGCACATCGATTTTAAGAAGTTTTGTGGCCGTCAGGTACTTGGGCAGAAGCAACGCTACAGGCGAGGCAGACAGGAGCAGAGGAATTGAGGTGTTAGCTAGGCACTGCATGGAGGTCTTAATTGTCTTTTGTCCCCCAGTTCAGGCACAGGAATTACCCAAACTGTCTGATGCAGGACTGTAGGGGAATGAAGACAGTGGGTTGATTGGCATTGACAATATGCAGCTGTGGCCTTGCTTTGACGATGTGCAGCTGTGATTCTACAACAAGGTGGTTAAATAGCTCTGAGGAGTGTGGGACAGGAATGAATGGATGTAGCAGAGACAAGGAGCAGTGTGGTCTGGCCTCTGGAGGATGGAGAAACTGCATGGGCAGTAGAATCTGACCTATGGTAAAGCTTTTTGCAGCTTGCCATTTTGTGTTGTGTTATTTCCTGGTTGCCGTAACTTGAATTGCAAAAAATGGTGCCCTGTGTGAGTCAAACTGGTTTGGACATTTGAAGTTTATAAGAGACTGTGGGTGACAGTGGTGCCCAGTGTAGCTGAGGCAGGTGGGGAGAGCCTGTCATCTGGATCATGTAACAGATACCTGGAGAGGTGAGCTGTTGGGGACTAACTGATATGGGTGTGTTGCATTATTGGCTGACTGCCGTAACTCAGATTGCAACACAGAACAGTAATAACTAACTACAAGTCCCCCCTGGCTTCCTTCTTGGAGAAGAAGGTGTGGTTAAGCATGCAACTCATGCTCCATGGCTCCTGCCAAGCTTGGGTATAGGATCATGTACCCAGCCATTACTCATATATGTCAGTTTTTCAAAAAAATATAGAAAGGTACCAATTTTCTGGGATTTTTATTTTTAAAGAGTATTCAGGAAAAAAAATCAGCTTTACCTGACATCTAGGAAAAAAAAAATCTTTGTTCTCTTCTTCTATCCTTGAAACTTTTTGTTCTCCACTGCACAGGACCACAAGATACTGAAATCATGGGACCTACTGAAAACTCTGTGGGTCCTTTGGCATTGCAAGTCCCCAGTGAGAAAGGAAATACCCAAGAAACTCCATGGTACAAAGCATTTTGCAAATATGACAGGAAAAGAAGAACATTGCTAAATAAAAATTGATTATTTTTGGCTCTAGAAATTAAAATTCGACAGTTACAATGCGTACAATGATAAGAGTTGAGAAAGAAACTAATCTCATTAGCAATGCTGCTTAATAATGAAACAGCCTCTCAACTTGAAGGTACTAGGTATACTCTGAATAAACTGTAAACCATAAAGACTGCTGTAATATACATTATCATGAAAAAAAGGAGCAGATAATGTAAAAATTCTAGCCCTTGATTTTTTTTTTTAAATGCAATTCACATTTTATCAATGAAAGTGCACACTAGGAAGATAAGGACTAGATTAGAGTCATTAAACTGTCAGGTTTGAGCTGGACAGTCTGGCTTTCTGCTCCCAGTCTCCATTCAGACAGCTGCCCTGAGTCTGCTCTGGCTATGCCGATGCTCTGGTTGCACAGCTCGTCACAGCAATTCCTGAACAGCACTGGGAAGCAAAACTAGCCCAGGCAGCAGATCCAACAAGCCTAAACCAAATGCTGGATTGTTTTCCTAAAGGACAAAACTCTAGTGTACTTATTCATCTGAAAGAACATTATTCCACATTGTGCCCTCTTTCACTGTTAAATCCCTAGCATCTGAATATGTATTGCTGGTTTTGTCCAATTTTGCCAATGTGCGCTACCTGTGCATTTCACATGCTTTCTCATTATCAGGGGTCTTTAAGGTACATCTGTTTTCTTATCAGATGATGTTATTATTTCATTGAAAAGCAGAGATGTCTTGATAACTTGTATGCCCAGCATGTGGTTTTGATCCAGGTGAAGGCAGCGCAGAGGAATTTTCCAAAGGATTTATCTGTGTCATGTGCGGTGACAATCTGTGTTCTTCATTGCCTCTGGTTTCTCTCAGTAGCAAACATTTTTCACATTTAAATGGCTCCTGTCTTGAAGTATGATTCTTTTGCATTTCAGAAGAATCTAATCGATGTCCCTGAAGGAAAAGACGCAAGGCCTAATGGAATCTACTTAATAACATAAGTTAGCAAAAATTCTCACTTATCTCGGCTTCCTCATCTCATCCACAGCTCAGTAAGTGGATGTCAACATTGAATTAGAGAACAGCGATTGGCTCAGTTCTTGGTGGTAGTAATAGAAGATGTATCCATAGAGAATAGTATCTCTAGATAAATCCTTGAATATACCACTTGGTGTTATTAAAAAAAAAAAAAAAAAAGAGGGGAAAAAGATGGCATAATCAGGTTGCACTGGTCTGATCTGAAGATCTGATTTCAAGTCTAACCTGAATTCACTTGGGGGGCACATCTTGTGTTTAGGCTCTCAGCCTAACTCAGTATTGCTCACAACAAAAACCCTCACAGAGGTTTAGGGAAAGAATCAGTCTTTGTTCACCAGAATGTAGTCTGGCATGGACCATGCAGGGCACAGCAACCAAGCACTTTTTAGGTCAAGTGAGGGACTGTACATCATGTCAGAAATGTCACTGTCACAGCAGAACAGCTGTTTCACAAACAACTTTTGCTGCTATCACATTGTGAGACGGGAGGTGAGGGCACATGGAAGGATTTGTGAGCCCTCTATCCACCTGTCAGAAGAGCTAAGCAGTCCCCAGCTGAGAGGTGGAGTATGATCTTGAACAACTGCTTCTTCTGTAATTTCAGTTTTCCCAGGAATGTGAATAATTTGTCTTTATTTCAAATACAAAATTCTTAATTTGTTTGTGTAGTGTGCTTGTTTGTATAACGTGCTTTAAATCCTTGCACTTTTGCAGCCAAACTCTGTTCCTTCATACTTGTCACATACAGAATGAAGCTGTGGCTCGTGGCTATGTCTTTGGGTGTGAACGTGGAAATACAACTACAATTCTGTGTCTGCTGCAATGAGTGATAACTGTACTGTGGCATTCAGCAGGATCCAGACCAACTAACAGCCTGAGAGCATAGAAACCTGACAGGGAGATGTCCGCTGGCTCTTGGGTACTATTCATGCTTTGTTCTCTTTGCTGGACAATTCAGTCAACCAGTATTCTAGCAACATAGCAAGGAATTTGCAACAAAAATATGTGAATCAGGTGTATAATCACTTGGATATGCCAGCACCCCGATGTTATAGTATCTTCCAAATTATCCTCAAAGCTACCAGTGTACTTTCCCCCCCTTTTATGAGGATATTATTTGTTCAGATAATGATTTTTATTGCTACAATGAGCTTTTACTGCCAGGAAATTTTATTTTGGTGATACATTCTTGTTGTCAAGTGTAGCGTGGTAGCAATTCTATCCACAGATCCTACACAGCTGGCCACAGCCAATGGTGAAAGAAAACTATATTGCAATATATCTAGTGATGCTTTTAGATAGTGTCTTGGGGAGTATATTGTTAATGAGGTGATTACACAGTCTTTACAAATGTAAATTTGTTTTCTGGAGTTCATCTGCTTCTGGGGATGCAGTTGCTCTGGAGTTCTGCCAGACTGTAAAACTACTGTTCTTTGCATTTTCCACCTTCCAAAGCAAGGTACTTCATCTGCTGAACTCACATGTCCACACTGAACTTTCTATTGCTTTGTGTTTTAAGTAATTTAACAAGGTAAATTTAACTGTGGCTTATAGAAAAAAATATTCCCAGACGTGTAAATCTGTAATTTTGGCTATCAAACACTCAAACACCAGGATGAAGGGGAAGATATTTTCCACAGAAGAATCTTGACATTTCTGTCCATACTATATATTCTAGAGCCTTCACAGCTGCATAGCTTCCAAGACAATAAAGAAGAGCTCAAATTACCAAATGTAAACTCACAGAGGACATTTATATTCCTCATTGTGTATAGGAATGTGTTTTTACTTTGTAAAATATGCCATGGGTTTAGTAAATGAAGAATAATCCTCTAATAAATAAGGCTGTAAGAGCTTTACTTTAAAAGTCGATTTCTGTGGTGATAATATCCTCTTGAAACACAGTGAAAAATTTTACTAAGTGGCAGAAATAATGGTAAATAGGATTAATTGCATATTCATTAAATCTGGTTTACTTTCAAAAGGTGACATTTAGTGCTAAGCCCATCTGACTGGAGCATGAATCTCAGACTAGCCATTAAATGCTGCTGAAGAGGAGCAGAATCCTTTGGTTTCATACCGATATTTTATGCCTCCATTTTCGTGAACTTCATTAGACCAGAGGTTAAATACTGAATTGACAATCACATGTTTAATATTCAGAAATTGTAGCAGCAATAAAAAAAGATGTTAACAATATTCAGAGTAATTCCAGTTCAAAGATGGAGAAAAGTGTTGCTGTCACACAGCCAGACTGGGCACTGCAGCCCTCCTTGGATACCTATACTGCTGGCTTGGAGTGAGGGAGCCTGGGTCCGTGGGGCTCTTAAGGAGATCATCGTCAATCCTGGTCCTCCCAGTCACACTCCAAATTGCAGGCATCATTTTCTATGCTTAAGTCTCTTACGAAATGTGTGGCAGAACCACAGTGAGGATCCCGTCTCATGATGGTGGTGTATGTGTGCCTTTATAAGACTCAATTTTTAATACAGACAAATATCCACTGTATCAATTTTCTGACTTTGACTTCTGTTCAGGCAGAGAAAGAGTTTGCATTATTTTCAACCTAAAAGTTGTAAACCCCCTGCAATTCTTAACATGAAATCTACTCTTAGAATCCTTTGAAAAATACAGAGTGACCAAAAGCACTTTGTTTTTACATATTTTAGTGTGTTAAAAGGTAAATATCCCTTTCCACTAAAAGGCAGACATTTTTCTTCCTACAAGATGATCAAATAATCTGTCACATCTATGCTCACAATAATTTGCGTTGTAAAGGGGCAAATCTATCTGGAAGAAACAAGGATTAGTGTAAGCCACTAGCCCACCTCACACCACTGCCCTTTGCAGCAAAGGCAGTTCTCTGGGGGACTTGAGGACTCTGCCTTCAGAGTCTGAAAATATCTAGTATATTATCAGTAAAGTATTTTTGGTACACTTCTCTTAGGACATGCTGGGAAAGTCAATTAGTCCTACTGGTTGATTAGTGCACTGCCAGCTCATGTGTTTAATTCAGGCTAGTCTTAAAGCAGGTGTCTCTCCAGCGGTGCCACTGAAAAGCTTAATCTGCATTAAAGTTAAATGCAGTAGAAATACCACCCTGAGAGCACAGATAGACCAAAGCAAAGGCTGGAAGAGATGCCAGCTGAGACCAGGCTTGCATCCTCAGAGAAGGTCTTGGACCCACAGCTCCGACAGGCTGGAGAGGCCCCTGCAGCTCCTGTGTTGCTCATGTGGTGGGGCATGGAGCCCTTTCCCTCCGTGCCCCCCAGCTGTGGCGCCCACAGTGGTGCCTGGGAGTGGGGTGGCCCTGGGTGCCCCACTCCTGGCCAGGATGGTGGGATGGTCTCTGGACCTCCAGAGAGCCCCCATGGCTCCTGGTCCCCAGAGAGCCCCCCAGGCCATGTGGCACCCAGTCACTCAAACTCTGCTCAACCTTCCATGTCTCCTTTTCTGCATTTTTTTCTTGCCTCTAAAAGAATATCATTGTAGAGTGGTTATGATTCATGACTAGATATTAATAAAATCATGTGGGTAAATATTTGGTTCTCTTCAGCTCTGTGGAGAACAATTAGATGATGAACAGATTGTGACTAAGTACAATTAATAGTGCAGAGTGTACCTTCATAGGGGAATAAATACAACAATTAGTGTCTTATTTTATCGGTTGTGTAGGATTGTTTCTAGCTATAATGGCATTCACAGAGAAGGCTAAGATTGCATGTAAAACATCAGCTCCTCTCAGATCCCAGGACTGTGTAACTTGGGAAGAATAAAACCTACTTTGAGACCGAAACCTTTTCTGGACAGGTATAGGCTCAGAGACCATCTTTACTTTTTAGAAAGCTAGAAGATAGTTGATCGAGGAATTTTTTGAGCTCTAAGCCTGAGCTCCAACCCAGAAATGTGTGCTCAAGTGACTGGGCTATGCTGGGGGTCAGGGGGTGCTTGAGAGAGCACAGCACCTTGCTGACCCAGCTTCAGGGCTTTTGCTTTGCCGCTGACTGTGCCTTTCCCTGCTGTGCCCCAGGATGAAGGTCAGCTTCCCCTGGGCTCTCTGTCTGAGCAGGTGCCAGGAGCTGGGGACAACAGGATAGAATGCAGGAACGCAAAGCTACAGCGTTAGCTACTGCCGCTGCTCAGCCTCCCGGCATGTTCCCTCAGCAAGGTGCAGGGCAGCCGCCGAGGTAGGAAATGCCTGTGCAACTGCAATCAGCTCCTGCTTGGATATGCTTAGAGTCTAATTTGAAGTTACAAGGTCACACTTCATATAGGATAACTTCTGTCAGCTGAAGCTTCTCAACTCTGGGTGAACCTGAGCAGATCTTTTAGGGATGAGAGGAGAGCCATCCTGGCCATGTACAATATCAAGGCAAATCTCATGGGAAAAACTGCCTGAACTCTCAGAATGGGCAAACCAGCTCTCCGGAACGGCTGTATCATTTCCATTACAATTTCTGTCCTCCTCCTGCCTGTCAAAGCCTTGCAGCTTTTTAGATTAAATAGTCTGGGTTAGGCTAGGATACCGATGGCTGAAACCAGGCTAGTATAATGGAGGACACTGGAGAAACCTCAAAAGCAAGTTTTCACCTTCTACATCAATAGGGATGGAGGCAAGCATGGGTCAATAATCCCATACTAGCTCATGATGTCAGTAAACCTTTTATTTTTAGAAATCAAGAGGTTTTTTTGGCTCTCCTTTATGGAGACAAAATATGATGATTTCTGTGCTCTCCATGGCTCCCTGACACTGTCAGGAGCACACGTTGTTGGATTAGTCAGTCTCAGATGGAACCCTACTTTAATTGCGCTTGCACTTTCCTGTGCATTGTTGTAACACCCAAGAATTACTTCAAAGGTGCTACTATTTTTCTAAAATGTAGCTTATCGTTAAAAAGAGAACTGAGGTGTTCTATGCAAATACTGCCGTTCAGCTTTTGCTTTTAACTAGATTGTTTTGAACAAGGTTAATCAGTACTTTGCTAACTTAACTACTGTTCATATGTAGATAAATGCGAAGTTTAAGGGGGCAGGGGATGCATTCAGCTATAGACCATTGCAACAAACAGACCCCCAGCTGCAAGGGCATTGTCTCTGAACACACCTGCCAGCTCCAGCTGCTTTGGGATGGCATTGTGAGAAAGGAATATGCCGTTGGCAGATGAATGCAAGTGATGTCCCCTCTCTACTCTACTCTCTACTCATTTTCATCCAGTTAACAGCTGGATCAGGGAAAGGGCTCTGGAGCCCATCCTCCCCCTACACTTGCCCTGAAACCAGTCCCGCATGGGATATGGGACAAACCCAGGCAGAACTGCCCGAGCCTGACCCCCCCTACCCGCCAGCCTCTCACTCACGGAGCGGATTCATCTCTTCTTAGCCACCGAACACTGAAGGAGCACAGAAGCAGAAGAATACCACGTGTGATGTCAGGCAATAACAGAAAACACAATTTAAATAAAAAAATGTAGTTCCAGAACTTCCACCAGAAGCAGAAAGAATAGATATGTACATATTTACATATATTTTCTATATACTGTCATGATTCATTCTGCAAGATCCAGTAATGACTTAAGCTAGCTCTGGACTCTACAAAAAAACACACCTTGATTTGTATAAAAGTCTATTGTACCAAAAATGATATTCAAGACTGAAAGCTGTTGTTCAACCAGAAAGGACCTTTTGTAATTTAAATTAGTCTGAATATGCTTGAAAAAGCATATATTTTAAAAAGACTGGGCTTAGATTCTTTTCTTAAAGGCACACAAAACATCAGCTGATTTAGTTTAATAACTGCAGATTTTTTTCTAAGGCTAATTTTCATGAAGGCAATCTTCTACAGCCCTCTTCCCTCCTCCAAATAAGCTTTTACAGATCTTCAAAACAGTAATTTTCAGCGGCGTTTTCTGAAGCCATTACACATTTTATTTTCCTTATGAAGACTTACAGAAGCTTCAAGTTTCATTTCTTGAACTTAAATTGATAGACGGTTTTACATTTCAGGTGAAATCTTAATAAATGATAAAGTTCTTTTATTTTCTATAATAAAAGCATTTTCTGCCACTTTCTTGGGGCTGTATGCCTACTATCAATGCTCTAGTCTTACACTTTTTTGTCTATGACAACTTGGAAAGAAACTTTGCATTCTGCTTCAGCTGTCATTTACCAGATTTTTTTATCTCCTTAAATTGTCTTTCCTCTCATTGATTCAAGTGTGTTGATTAGATTTATAATGACTATAACGAGTGCATAGACTAAGACCAGACTTAATGTTTGCAGAAAACTCAAACCAATCCAGAAACATATCACATTCTGGTGTCTTACATGTCTCCTGCTGCTGGCCCCCTAATAATAAAACACAAGTGATCCTTCCCTTCGTCTTAAGCAAAGTCATCAACAGGCTGCAAGCAGATTCTTTCTAAACTTCACCCACAAAATGGAACAAGCCCCCAAAGTCTTCTT
This sequence comes from Falco punctatus, assembly GCF_963210335.1. Lineage (NCBI taxonomy): Eukaryota > Metazoa > Chordata > Aves > Falconiformes > Falconidae > Falco > Falco punctatus. Next base: position 78,392,321 of record NC_137583.1, read on the forward strand.
TCTTTCTGGCCTCATCAAGGATCACGGCGGTGGTCACAGGTGTGTGTTGCATTTAGATATTTCTATTGGCTCAGGTAGGAGTAGAGCAAATTCACTCTAGTACAGCCATAAACATGAAAATAAAATAAAGGTAGAAGAATTCTAGCTGTTTCCTGAGCCCTTGTTTATTACTGTAACCCTACAGCAAACACCCTTAATGCTTTGCCCATTTATGACAACCATTCCCATCACCACCTGGTGAACAGGCCTTTCTTCTGCCAGAAGTGATTTTGTGCTGTTGATCTAATGTAGCTATGCATGAAATCTTGAATTGCAGAGGTATTCTGCCTTCCCAGCAATTATAGAAGTAAACACTATAAAACCATTAACTTCTGCTGAGCTGCTCTCTATTGTCAAACAGCCTGGGGCAGCCAAGATTCATTCCGCTCCCCCAGGAGCCACTATTACGCCAGCAAAAATTCATTTGACTTCAGTGAAGTTCCTCTTCACTTACACAGCACAGAGAGATCAGACTGGACCAATTGTCTTTAGCAATGTTTTGCTTTCTTGCTGGATAGATGGCGTATCCAAGGTTTAATCTAATAAAATCAGCGTATCTAGCATAAATCAGATGGACTAAGGTTTGTTGACAAAATGGATAGGTTATTTTCAAGGACACTAATTCATGGTCTTCCAATGAAAAACAGCATTTAACAGATTTATTGTTGAATAAACAGCAGAGAAGCTGGGCAAGGTCAATTTACCTAATGTTATTTTTATAATTTTAAAAGCTTTTTGCTGGGTATCAAAATACACTAGGCAAAAAGCAAACCTTTTGGTTACTATCTTTTAGAATCACAGAAGCATGTAGGCTGGAAGGGGGACCATTCTTTTCAAGTCCCTGCTCTAAGTAAAGTCAAGGTTGCTCAGGCCATGCCCAGTCTGTCTTTGGATGTCTCCAAGGATAGAGACTCCACAAATTCTGGATACCTGTTCTGGTTCTTGACCAACCTCATGGTGAAACCTTTTTCTTGTATGCAGTTGGCCTTTCCCTTTCTCCAGCTTGTGACTGTTGCCTCTTTTCACTGTGCAGCCCTGAGAGAAGTGGGACTTCATCTTCTCTATGATTTCCCATTAGGCAGCTGAAGAAAGCAGTAAAATCTCTATTTAGCCTTCCCTTCCAAGGCAGAGCAAAACCAAATCTTTCAGTATCTCCTTATCCATCACGTGCCCCAGGCCCCTAATTGTTTTGGTGGGCATCCATAAGACTCTTTCCAGGATGTTAATGTCTTCTGCTGAGGAGCACCAAATTTCATACTTGTTTAATGAAGTGTTCTCTCTTTTCCTACCCACTGCCCCCAGTCCATTTTCAAAAATTATGAATTCAGAAGAAAGTGATGGGTATCTGAAACTCTGCCAGTTGCTAGCTACAGGCAGCCATTCCTTTGCTCGAACTGAGATGATACTTCTGAAACTTTAGGAGCTCTGAATCTAGATACCCTTTATGTATTTAAATTCACCAAAGATGAAAGATGGTGCTCGTGGGTGAAGCCAACCATTTCTGAAAGATCTAGATGGGCATGTATTGCCTTCATTATCCACTGAAGACTTCAGAAGGGGAGATGAAGGCTCAGTTAGTTTCCATTACAGGAAATTTAACTAAATTTCCAGCTTGTGTACATTAGAATGAAATGGTACAGCTTCAACAGCAGTGTCAATTTTCTTCAAAAGATGGGTCAGGAGAGGTAGCTGAAGTGTTTCCCCAACTTGTTATGAGAGAAAAATCAGGGGCAATAGTAGGTCTTCTCCCTTTTTGTGAATGCAGGGAGGATGTCCCTAGTCCATGAGTCTGAAGGGCATTCTTTGCTTCTGCTGCTCAATGGTGCATCCTCTTTCCAGTGCGCTTGGCCAGGCTCTGAGGGCTGGGACTTGACTCACTCATAGGGTTCTTCTTTCAGGGGTCTTCTCAGGACTCTCTTTGGGCATTACACAGCTCTCTGGTGATCTGTGAGTCTGCACAGCTACTCGGGTGGTGGCAATGCAAGCCAGGGCAGAGTAGAAGAGAGGCTGGGATGCTGTGGGGCACCCTGGCTGTAGCCCACGCCACATCACTTTGGCTGTGACTGATGAGCCTGACTATGACCAGGAGCACCTCTGACAGTCAGGTTTGGGAAGGCAAAATAAGGTCTTCCCACAGCAAAGAGCTTCATGAGCCAGGTGCTGTGTGGGTGGTATTCTGCTCCCTGCCTGCTATTAATATTCATACTGCTTTTCAAATCTAATATTTATTAGAACTTCATAGGTAAACAAACAAATGAAATGGCATCCTTACAGTAAAAGCCTGATATTCTTGAGAAAGGCAGGGCATTAGTGTCTATCTGCTGTTTTCCTCTGTTTGAATACAATCTCTGAGCCCTGGCAACATTATCTGAATCTAATATTCAAGCAATTTTAGCCATCATGATATTCTAGCAGTTCCATCTAGCTAGAAGACAGGCACTTTGCAGGACTCCATTTGGGTTGGCAAAGCCACACTTGTACAGAATAAGAAGCATATAGATATGAAATATTACATTAAAATATCTCTTTCCTTTGCTCTGTTAAGACAATTTCAGCCCTTGCGTGTCAAAGCTGCTGAAGCAAGCAAAGCTTGGGGCCATAGACGAACAGAAATTATTTCCACTGTAAATAATGTTGCATCTACCAGGGAACTAGTGCATTTGCACAGGTATTTTTCATCTCACACCACTTTGTCTTTTCTTTCCAGCAAAATGCCAAATCCTGCTGGCATCATTTGGCATCGCTGGGTTTCTGCCACGAGAAAAAAATGAAAGACAAGCTAATGCAAAACAATGGCTGTAATATTCACAACAGGAAAGAAGTAAAGAATACATTCTGCTTTCCTCAATGTTAGTTCAGCCACAGCAGGTGTGTTTTAGTCCCATTGTCCCGATTCCTCCTTCTTTATCTCTCTTTTATGCAGGCAGCTCTATTGATTTTGTGAACTGAAATCTTGAACTCCATTTGCTCAAACCTAACGTAGAGGCAGGCCAAAACACTAATAAAGTGAATGGGAAAAATGCCTGCAATGGAGCCGTGCTGCATTTTGAGTTAGCTTGATCAAAAGCAAACTCCTCCTCCAAAACATTTAATAATTATTAAAATATATTTTAATTGCTTATGAAAGGGCTTTAAAGGGCTTTTGTGAAACAAAAACTGACAGAGAAGTGTCAGTTTTTAGAAGCACTTAGTACTCTTGGAAACCCACACGCTGCATAAATGCTTTCAACACATACACACATATATATATTAATAGAGCTTTGAAAATTAGCATATTTCCCACTCTAGGATTCTCACTATAACAATTTCCAGAATTTTGCCCACAAGACACTCAGACATTATGAAGACAGTGCTGTGAAGAGACTTGGGCAGAGTGACAAGTTGACAGTTTTGCTCTGTTTTGTATCAGCGGCTTGAGTTCTTGCCTAAGCATCCTCTCCAGGGCAGAGCAGCGCGGCAGGTCCTGCGCCCAGCAGAGCACTACATCGGGAGGGGACACGGGCTGGAAGCCAGGAAGAACAGCTGGCTTTTTGACAAAACGCCGTCTACGCCACCATGAACAGTGTGCAGCAGAGCTTGCAGAAAAACTGTTGTGCTCAGGTAACGAAAAGTTGTATCATGTGTCCAAATGAGTCCGACTTTAAGTTACATCGGCATCTTTAGCTGGCGTTCTCTAATTTCTGTGTGCTTTGCTGTACAACTGGAGCGGTCTAGTCCTGTTGGGGTAGATTTTATGGACTTCACCTTATTAATTGATCCAAAGTCTCTCCTAGGGATGTTTTGGAAAGCCGAGCAGAAATCCTAGCCCAAAAACCTTGAAGAGGCAGCTGTACGAGCTCCTCCTGTACGAGCATTAGCAAGAAGATACGGCTAAATAGCCATGCAATTTTGGGTTTTGAAAGAAAATGAAAATTAATATAGGAAAGAGATCACAGAAAATACTTTCTGACAGAGCAGCATGCTTTTTTGGTTTGTTTTGCTTGAGCACCCAGTTGACCAAAAATGGAAATTCAGATAGGTTAAACTGCAAATTCATCTGGTATTTCTTCATTGTTTCATCAGAAGGAAATAACTGAAAGAAAATTAGGGAAAGGCAGGAAAAGACAAATCATTATGTATTAAGTTTTTTTTAAATGAAGTTTTTTACTTTTTGCTTAAGAAAGCAATCACTGGAAAAGAAAAAGCTTTTCTGGCTGGTGTCCCAGCTGTGATTTGTGCAAGTGGCATTCTCCCTCTGCAGCCTTGCTGCTCTTTTAGACCTCTTTGATGAACACAAAAATGCATCATTCATAAAGGAAGACACCATCTCTATGCTGGTAACATATTTTGCCATGGACTATGTAACATTCTCCTGTAGTTAATACTAAAAATGGATCCAGATTATTGGGTCAAAAATACATTTGCACTTACTGTACAGGGTAATGCTTTCACCTGGGCAGTGGAAGCCTTTGACAGGGAGCCCTCTGCGGTGGGGCACGAGGTCTTCGGCACCTTTTGGAATAAATATCAGTTGTACTGTGTGACAAAATACTGGTTTTGCCAAGGCTTTTGCATCAGGTATGCTGGTACTCACAAAGGGACAAACAGTAATGCTGGAAGTTGAGAGCAGTGTTTTGGAAAAATGTTTTCTTCACAAGTCAGTAAAAATTTGTGTTTCAAAACTATTTAAGTTTTAAATGTAGTCCTGAATTCATATCAAGTTGTACATCAAAATGTGAGCCACAGCACTATAAAAGTCAGAGCACTTATTTCATCATTTTCAAATAAGGTAGTTTGATGTTTTTGTTCCAAAGTTATCTGAATTTATTTTTAAAATTCCACCTTAAAATTGAAAAAAATCATTCAATTTGAGGTTGAACAAACTGTTTCTTCAACCTGGACAAGCATTGCAGAGACAGAGATGCCTTTTACAAGACATAAAAATAAATTATTCATACAGCTTGAATACAATGTATCTATTATTTAGTATCACCCTGTTGTTTCAGTTTCACATTAGGTAGACGGCAAAAGGGAGAAAAAAACACTGCAGTTCTGTGAAGCGTAATCCAGGTTCATCACATCTGATATCATAATAAATTATATTTGTCTAATAAAGTGGTGTGCCACAGATCTGTAAAGGAGAGTACGAGAGAGGTGCTGTGTGATAGAGCAAGGGGGTTCTGCGTTGTGATCTTGGAGGAGGAGTGCTTTAGGCTTTGTGAGGCTGGGAGCTGCTCTCCCTGACTTCCCTGCTGTCAGTCCAAGGCAATTCTTTTGACAGGTGCCATCGATTTCTCTAAAATGCCAGCAGGCTGACTCCTGACTGCCTTGGCTCTGTTCTCCTACGGAATGCAAGCTGCAGAGCAGGAAAGGGGAAGGCATCCCGAAACTGAGGAATTTAATGTGCTCAGAGGGACTTTCCCTCTAGGGAAAATTCCTCAAAACCTGCAGAAGAGACGGTGCTTGTGAGGAAAAAACTCAAAAAGGTGAAAGTATAAACTGTTTATACCCCGATTTCTATAGCGAGTCAAAAGAAAGAGGAATTTTAAGTAATGATCTGCTGAGATTTGCTCTCCTCTGACTTCCAGATTGGAGAAAACAACTTGTATATCCTTCTCAGAGCTCCGTTCCCAGTGGGAATATATACCAATAGAAGAGGAACCGGTTGTCCCATTCCCTGCCAATCTGTCTTTAATCCGTAGATGTTTTATTATCTCATCTCATTTCTCTTTCCACAGTTGCATTCAATTCACCACAGCTACTTTCATGCCAGGAAGCTAGGCATACACAGAACAGAAATGCCTCGTTACATATTTTATGAGGGTCCTTAACCACATGCATGGAAAATGTTTATTTTATAAGTGCAGAATTGTCCCCTGGGGATGTTTTCTTCACAAATGAGCCTAATGAGCATTAGAAGAGCAGTTTTGTTCAGGAAAGTGGTAGGGTTTTTTTTCTTCCTTCATTTTTTAATTACAGCCCCCGACCCAAAGGACTAGCACGAAACTATAAACAGATCAGGATTACAAGCGACATGCCTTTTTCATCAGTGCCACCGAGGGGGATACACACTGGTGTGCATCCCCCACACCGCACAGGGGTGATGCAGGGTGAATTCCTGCTCTGCTGAGTGTCAGCACAGACCTTGCTGCTGTCCACCTGGGAGGTCCTGTCCCTTCTGCTCTTTTCCAGGGACCAGCCCAAGTTCATGGGCCTCTCTCAGACATGAGCCCCATGTAATGCCAACACTGGACTGGGGCATGGGTAAATGGATGGACGTTGTCTCTCCAAGGAAGGGAGCACTGTGCGTACCACGCAGCTGATGGTTTTCTCACCAGCGAGTAATGAATTTCTCATTTGTCGTCAGTTGTGAACTCAGATTTGCAAAGATAAAACAGCAAAGTGTGTTCTTATGGTGATATTTAACACGGGAAGCTCATCTCAGCTGGCTGGTGGGCCATTGCCAAAGGTGGTGAGTCATCCTCCCCTAGCTTGGGATGGAAGGAAACCTTCCTTTTTCTCCTTATCACTTGGCATTCCAATTGTTCCCTCTAACTGAACAAGGGAGCAGTATCTTATATTACCATAGCAGATTATATAATTTTCTTTCATCCTACTCTTAAGGTTACTTGATTAACGTGCCTGTAATGTAGTATATATAGTTTTTTCCTGGTGATACACAGAACTGATCAGCACCTAAAGGACAACTGCCTTTTTGGCCTCAGATGTGGTGGTAATTTCAGAGTAGTGAGGTGGGGTGCACCCACAGGTGCCATCAGGTCAACCCCCCCTACACCATCCCCAAACCACTTGGCGGGTGCCAGCATTGACAAGTTGGTTCCTTTGGCCAGATACCACTGTCCTTGTCAACTAGAAACAGATCTCAGAGCAAATGCTGGGCTGCTTTCCACCACTGTTGTTCTGAAAAAAACTCAACAGCTTTATTTTGCTGCTCCCAATCATGCTGTGAGCATGTTGTCACTGTCCACATCACATATATATATATATGGTATATCTATTATCTGGGTATACATACCTATATCTGGGTGTATCTGTTTTCAGATATTTAAGATAAATATCACTGATATTTATCTTAAGTCACACAGATTGTCAGGCAATTATTCTGATCGCTTTACCTATCTGTTTTTTAACAAAAATGGGTATCTCTGTTTTGTACACATACATACACATACACACAGGGCCAGGATCATCTGTAGCCGTTCTCTTTGTGTAGTTTTTCATGTAGGGATGTGGAATTGCTGAGACAGAAGTGGAGAAGTGAATGTGCTCAGAGGGGGATCGGAGGCCTGGCTTCCAAAGAGATTGAAGCTTTTCTGTCAGTAAAAGCACAGTAGCAGCGAGAGCCCATGCCAGAAAGCAAGCACGCATACCCTGCACAAACAGTCATTATCAAGGGAACATCAGATTTTTGCAGTATAAATCCATAAAAAAGCATTTTGCAAATGGAAAGTGGGATCCAAATATAATTTCGCTGGTGCCTTGAGAGTCCTTTATACTGTCCACTTCAGAAAACAGACCTTTTTATCCTAGTAGGAGAGTGTGTTACCCTGTGCTGACTTTTCTCAGTGCTGTTTGCAGAATAACTCCCTTTTTGTTTGGCACTTGCTGAGTATACAGAACAGGGAGAATGGTTTAAATTGTTCCAGCTGTTAGCAACACCACAGTAATGTATCTGTTGCTTACCCTAGCGCATCCCCCCCCAAGTGGTTCAAAGTGTTCCTATTTTTTACTTCTGTCCTATTCCCTTTCATGATCAAAACATCATTAAGTTAGATGTCATAGATGAACTGAAAAAAAAAGTTTGTTTTCTACAGCAAAAATCTTAGTTTTGCAACCTAAATAAAGTTTTCTGAAGGCTATGGAAAAGTGGTTGCTGGGGCACTGAATCCACATACACATCCTCTTTCCAAAAAGGCAGTTTATACTGTGTCCATACCATTTTGTTAGTATTTCCTTATACTTAAATAAGTATTTCTTCTTGACTAATACTGAATGGGAACACACATGTTTTCCCTGAGAAAAAAAGGAAGCTAGTTTCCACAACACGCTCCATTCTTTGCTCAGAGGCAGGTGCTTGTAACAGCTCAATCATTTTTGCTGTGCTGTTCTCTAGCAGGAGAGCTCTAGCTGAGCTGAGCCCCAGTACGCAGGAAGAAGGTAACTCTCAAATATCAGAGACGTTACATTTGAAATAATACAGGCTATTATGCATTAAGAAAGAAGAGCAGATAATTTTTTAAAAAACACTTGTTCCCTCATCTCAGTGGTAATTTTTTTTTTTCCCCTTATAGGTGAAAATCCCCATAAAAAGGATCAGGCATTAACAGTTCCATGTCTTAAGTGCCTGTTATCTTGCTTATACTTAAGCGGTGGCAGGAACTTTCATTATTTCTAAGACCTCCCCTGCTGTGAAGCAGTTAATTTTGACATTGTCAAAGAGGTGACAACCCCTTTGAACAATGAAAGACTTTTGATTCAGTGAAGTGATGGCATTACTTCTCTACATAGCACCAAAGTGTGAATCTCAGGGTGAGACACATTTAACACAGCAGGAGGTCTTGATGGGATATTGGTTGGAAAAAACTGTTTGCATTGTCTAGAGAAGAAAGGGGTTTGGAAAGAAAAAGTGAGGAACATTAGGCAGCCGGGATTGATTGCTTGTTACCTTCTGACTCCCTTGGCTCTGTTGCCTCTAAGAACTCCAGGGATAGTTAGTGAAGTTATCTTAAATACATTTTTATGTCATGTGTAAATTTCTTCTTACGGTGCTGAAATCACAGTCATATTACAAGCCTGGCTTCCTCACCATTTCCTTTCATTTTTACTTTATCTCCATCATCTTGTGACATAACAGTGTGGCAAATGCACATTCGGTCTGTAAATCTGTTAACTACAGTGTGTTTTGAGAAGACTTATTATGAAAATGCCTTTTGAATTCTCAGAGAGTGAAACAGACTTGGTTTCTCCCAGTTAGCGAGATCAGTAGTTTTCTACCTGGTTCTTTGCAGTGGTTTTGTGTTTCAGTGGACATCAAATGGACAGCACATTTGATGGCTGAAAGCCGTGGGCCTTTCCCAGTAAAAAGTAGCTGCAGTTTAAGCGAAGTTTGCAAGCAGCCCATGTCTGCCATGTGCTGTGTGTTTTGCATATGAAACCCAAGGAACACTGTAGATACATGACAGCTCCACGATTACAAGGGGTGTATGCCTAACAGATATGTCACTCAAAGCACACCCAGGATTGCCTGCTGTTTATACAAATTCTATATTCACTCAGTTACGTTTCACTGAAAAAATATTTGTATCACCAGTGAAAAAAGGAATGCCAAAACCTGAAACTTCAGCTACTTAGGAGTGTGCTAATTCGGTGTTTTCACTGAAACAAGTTAAGGGGTATTCAGAACAGTATTTGTATTTTCACAGCTCAAAGGATGGATAGGCACTTCATGGCTGATGCAGCTGTGAAGCTGTATGCTATCCTGCAAACATCCCTTCAGAAAGGAGCCCCACAGCAAGGGCTGAAAGTAGTCAGTTACAAACAGTGAGTCTTCTTTTGACCTTGATCTGAATTTCAGGTCTGATCACCAGATATCCATACACTTTCCAGACAGAGGACAGGTGGCCAGGGAGACTTGGAGAAAAAACAGTGAAGAGCATTATGAATGCTGTGTTAACACCTTCTGTCTCTGTTTCTTAAGATGGGCTGGGACTTACAATAGAAAATAAGGAAAATAAACCTTACTGGGATTCCATCTTACCTTCTTCAAGTCATCCACAGGATTTCTGCTCAGCAAAATCAGCACAAAAACAAGGAGTAGTGAGAACATATAAGGCACTGATGTGTCAGTAAGGAAGACGCAGAAAAATAAAGATATGCAAGAGGAGCCATAAAGGCCAGAGCTGGTGAGAAATTGCAGCTGAAAAGCCTAGATCATGGGAATGCAACATCTATCCATCATCTGCTTAAATTCCTCTGCCTTTTACAAGACAGAACCATATTTCTCAAGGTCTTTTGTGGCCACCAGGCATTTGCTATGACTACCCTAGCTCCCATTGCTAAAGAACATTATTCCTAAGTCTGCTCATTTGCATCTTGGTGCTGTTAGAGGCTCCAGCCAGGACCAGAGCTCTGCTGCACAAGGCTATGCACAGGAACAGAAGGGAGGACAAGCACAAACATACTGATACTCAATAGTACCTTCTCCCACCTTTTGGTCTTCTATAATTTGAATTTATACTCTCCATTTTATAGAAGCATATCAGTTTTGTAGACTGTCATCATGTGGTAGTATCAAAATTTCAAAAGATTTCTCAAACTGCAAAAATATCCCATTAAGCAGGGAATACCTAGGAGTTAATTATCCATAGACTCCCAGGCAGTGATAGCAGGAAAGGATCTGCTAGATACATGTCACCTGCTTATCAACAGCAGATATCCAAATACCACACATTCATGTTTTTTTCCATATAGGTTCAAAAGCCCTGGTGAACACTGCTCTGTGGTGAAAAGGAAATCACAGGATATGTTCATAGCCAACTGCTCCCTTCGTAAGTTCAGTCAAAGTGTTTTCTGCTCCCAGGATGCTGTTAGGAGAAAAAGCTCTTTGCAGTATTGATTCAAAACATTTTGCGCCTCCTGACACTAGGCTGGCAATGAAAAGTAATTACTTACACCAGGTAATAAAGTGCATGAGGTAAAGTATAATCTCAAATTAGATGATGAACAGAATGTCAGGACTTCAGCTAAATAAACTTAATTCTGGTCTCAAAATTAAAATCATGACTAAGGCTACCTGCTGTGATGTGTTAGAGGAGGCAAAGCCTTTGGAAGAAATAAAGTAGCTTACGGAGCACAGAGATTACACTAGCTCTGCTTCGAAGTTCACTAATTATTTTTCACTTCTGAGGACATCAGCCTGACATGCATCCTTGCTGGGATCCTCATTTAACATTCACTAGAAATAAACCTTTAGAAGAAAGGAAAGTCAAGAATTTAATATACTAAAAAATTATTTTGCTTAATTTCCTTATGGCTGGGAATCTTATTTATTTTCCTTAAAATGTGTTCTGCAAGTTTGTCCTTCAACGTATTTGATTGGAAACAATGCAGAGATTGAGTTGTTTATTGTTCTAAAAAGTCATCACCTACAGAAGAGAGATATGTTCATAACAGCTTAGTACTGACAGCCAACAGTTAGGATATCTCACTCACCTCCTGATATCCACCACATGGTGACAAAGAGCATGTTACTTCCTGAAAAGCAGCTATGAGGCTATGGGGAGGCAACGGGGAGAGAGGAACCTGGCAGTGAAGAGACCTCCTCTTCACTGTGTGGATCCCAGTGACACAATTTTGCAGAAAGAGAATAGAAACATGACCATGACAGAACAGGAGCTGTGTTTGCCAAATTTTCTTGGATCTCAAAGTTTTAATTTAGCTTCTAGCTTTGGGTGGCAGGCAAGAAAGGACAAGTTAGCACCCAGGCAGGAAAAAAGAGAGGGTAGAGTTAGCCTCCAAGGATTAAATGCACCCACAAACAGTTCTATTCTTACCCTCTACTTCAGCACTGAGATGTAAAACCATGGATGGAGCTGGTCAAAGCAGCTTCTCAGCACGTTAAGAAGCCAAGATTGCTGGAGAATCTTGTTATCTCTAAGCTCTGCTAAGCTCCTTGGGCTCTTTGTATAAGAGATGCAATCACATGAAATAGGAGCGTAAACGCATTTTGTCCTATTTTCCCTTCGCCCTTCCTAGCCTACTTCTCAGTCATCTCCCTTTACTGTGTTAGAAATCTTAACACCTTTTAAAAATACAAGCATGGTTTCTGTTTATTCTGCCAGGTATGGAAGCCCGTGAATGCACTGAAGGAAGAACACTGGAGTCAAACAGGTGCTCCTGGGGGCAGTAAGTGGTTTGCTTCTCCAGTGCATGCTGTGATGCATTGCCTTCTGTGCTCACTGACTGTGAACAGATCTGGATCTGCTGGATTTGACCTCATTGCTTCCACGTGTCTGACACCTTGCTTGTGATCAAGCATTCCTACAGCTAAGGTGAGCTTGCCAGTATGGTCATAGCCCCCAGATCCCTAAGGTGAGTGAACAGGGAGCAGCATGATTAGGATGTGTCTTCTCTGTAACACTGAGCTTCAGGAGATTGAAGTATGATGTGAAACAGACTGAAACACCATAGTGATGACACACTGTATGGATTAGCATACAATCAGATCCATTTCTGGGTTTGTGGGCACCTATTGCAACACAGATATATAGTTACTGTTGTTACAACAATTTTGTTTGCTGTTATTATTTCCATCTTAAAACGGAAACCTTATCCTACATCACCTTTGAGTTGGTGGCTCTGAGCATCTCAAAGCTTCAGTCCTAGTATGCTTAAGACTTACAGAAAGAGCAGATCTTTAAGCAACATTCAAGGACATGGATTGAGTTTAATAAGCTGCTTTTCTGCTTAATAACCTGCTTAACCTGCATTTCATGTTGTGCTTCCCTGATAAGCTACACCGTGCCCTCAAAGGCATCCTTCTGTCTGTATCTGCTTTTCAGGCCTCCCCCCTTATTTTATTTTTTAGCCATTGTGTTTAAACACTTTGGAGCACGTCCCACAGGATGCCAGGCACTGCAACATGCCCTGCTAGTGAATGGCAAGGCAGGGTACTGAACACGTGAGTACAACTCTGGGCAAAAGCAATAGTGATTTCAGAGCTAAAATGCCCAAACAGCCTAAGATATGTATTTAATAAAAAGCTGCACAGATTGGATTTATTTCCTTTCCATTATTCATGTGCACTAGAGACATGCTGCCTGAAGAAGGATTATTGGACAAAACAGTTCCCTTCTGATGTGCACAGCCTAGGAACAGTCTCCTGAGTGCCAGAGGAATACACAAATAAAGGCTTGGCATTAAGCTCAATTTTCTTTGCTCACACTTAAATAAAATGTGATCAGTTAAGATGCTTTGGTTTTCTTAAACAACATTTTTAAAGCATCCTGGTAGAACTACTTTTTCTTATACTTTTTTGTTGGTGTTCTTTGTTTTGTTGTTTCTCCCTGGAGACACAGACTTGGGAACCTAGGAAGCCAAAGAGATTTATGGCTGGACAAGGTAACCCAAAGTAGTGAAAAATATTTATTACTACACCCAGTTTCACCAACATGTATGTCAGTGGCCCGCCCAGGGCTGTGCAGAGTAACCTGGAGCAGGAGCAGCTCTGGGGGTTGGGTTTCAGACAAGTCCTTGCAAAACATGTGCTAGTTTTTGTCAGTCCGATGGGCCACATCCTCAAGGTTGTCTCGTGAACATCAGGGAGAACTTCAGGAGACAAGCTTGCAAACTCTGTTGTCAATGTGGATTATCAAGGCATCTCCCTCACTATCTCGTCTATCTTTGTTCATGGACAAGGTGCATATTCTCTTCAAAGACCACAACCTCCTTGGTGTTCATGCACCAAGGAGGCACAGAAGCGATGTGAAACAAAGCTAGGTGTGGTCCTTCCTAGAACAATCTCTGACAAAGAGAAAGGAGGCTTTACAGTACAGTACAGTGAACCACAGCTGTTTCGAGGCATGGTGAAGCACCTGTTTTGTCTTGCACAACACATGGAATCATCCTCTAGCTACAGACAAAACTGGGACATGGGTTTGCTAGAACATTTGTAGTTCAAACTAAAAACTCTAAATCATGTTACTGAAAGATAGAACACATAGTTAGTCTATTAAGTTATTAAGAGTTATAAACTATTACTAGGTTTTGAAATTATTTTGAAACTTCCAGAAACCTCAGACCAGAGAGGTCTTATTTCCAACAGCTCTGTTAATTTCTTTTCAAAGTGTTCACATTTGGCAGGTCTGAAATCCAGGCCAGTTTTAATCAGAAGTCAATTTAGGAACCTAAGTTTAGGTGTTCATTTTCATGCCATACAAAAGACAAGCCTCTCCCTTGAAATGCCTTGGTTGATAATCAGATGAAACCTGTCCCACTAAAGTACTTTTAGTCTACACAGTGTTAGAAAAGGTCCCCCTTTTCTTACTAGAGCTCTATACAAAGGGCAAGATCAAATGTAAAGCACTCCTTTCTCTACATCAAAGTAAACGTGACAAGAGAAGCTGTCATTCACCACAGTTCCAGGTAAAAAAAAAGTTTTTTCTTTACTACTTTGAGCTTGGGCATCTTCAAACCTCTGGCAGGAATTCCAAATTATATATTATATTTTCTGTATATATGAATAAGTACACAAACTACTAAAAGTGTTTTAGAAAATACTGTTAGCAGTTCAGTAGGAGCTGTTATTCAACATAACCTTGACTGAGTTGCATGCTCATAAGTTTTAGCTTCTCACATTCTGGACCTCAAAACTCTTTATGAGTGGTAATCTCTTCATCAGTATTTCCAACAACATTATCTGCCCAACACATTAGTACAGCTTGCTCTTACTGTGAAACACTTGCGTAAAGAAATACCAGGTCCTAGCCTTGTCTGGTCAAGCTGTTGGTAGCAACAAACAGTATGTTCTTATAAATTGCTAATTAAGTGACCTAATTTCGCTCTCCATTGTGCACATGAAATTACAGATATAACTGGATTAACTCTGGTCTGCTGTTACTGTCTGTCGTACTGAAAATTTAGATTTAGATTTCCAAAGGTAACCCAGTGCTCCTTATTCAGTAAAAACTCAGTATTTTTAAGACCTTTAAGAAAACATTAAAAACAATCCTCTAAATCAGGCAGTCAACAGGAAGACACAGAAGGTTCAAAGATGCCAGTAGGCTTTATATCTGACTCTGATATGATCTCAGCCTGTTATTTTAAACCAAGATGAGGAAGGTTTCCACAGATCTGGTGAAATTTGTCCATCTGTTTATCACCTGCATCAGACATACTTATTTACGCAAATGCCCAGATATGAAGTCACTGTATGGGAGCAAAATATTTTAGTAACTATAGGTACTGGACATCTTTGCCAATGCAATGGCTGGGCAAAAGCTGCAAAGAGCATAAAACCAACGAGGACTGAATGTAACCCCCAGCATTTTCAAAACTAGCTGAAGCTTTTTTTAAGGAAAAAACTTTAGAAAGCTTGGGGTGTTGAAGCAATAGCAAAGCTTCAACTAGAATAATTTGGACTATCTGTGGCAAAAGAAAACACATTTCTCATTAGATTAATCCATATGAGTAGCAGACCCTGGGGCAGGGAATCTTTGCCCACAGTAGAAGATAGTTAGGTTAGGGATCACTCAAGGAAATTAGATATGCATAAGCCCATGAGATCATCCAAGGATGCTGAAAGAGCTGGTCAATGTCAACCTAAAACAGGTGCCCAGAGACACATTTGTGGAGAGATGCTTGGAGGAGCTCAGACCTTGTCTGAACACCACCCTTAGCAACCTAATCTCACTTTAGATTTAACCCCATTTTGGGCAGAATGTTGGACCAAATGATCTCCAGAGATCTCTCTCTGATGACAGCACTCTGATTTGACATACAGAAATTCCTCAGGTATCTTTTAGGTGTCCAGACACATAACACCACACACCCCCTGAGACAGTCACAAGTCTTACTCGGGTGATATGCATTGATCAGTAGTTTACAAATCTTCGCATTTATATACATATGCATAAAAATGTATGTGCATCTACATGTATACATAACATGTTCCACAGCAATTAGTTTTATAAAACAGTCATCTCACATGTGATTTAGAGATTTCACCAAACAAGCAGCCTTTTGTTATTTCTCTGTGCTGAAACTCCTCTAATGGCATAAACAAAACCAGAGAGGAAACAGATACCTACTGACACTCATATTTTTCCTGACAGTAAAATCCAAAATAATTGCCATGTTCTCCAGCATAAAACGTGTTCAACACTGTTCTGACATTCTCAAATAAAAATTACAATTTCTTGACCATGCTAGGCAGGGGCAGGAGGTATGCCGATTGCTGTGATTACTAAACAGTAAAGGGGAAGAGTCCTTATGTGTTCCCTGCTTATTCTCTCCTTGTTCTTTATTCCCAGTGGGCAGACAGTTATGATTCATAGTAAGCCACAGCAAAGCTACAACTCCTAGACAATAGATCATTACTGTTGGCTTGTGAATACAAGATGACATTGTCCCTGAAGAAAAGAAGCTGTGAGGTCTCTGCCTCCAGTTTTGCTGTGATCTTTTTGCTAATAGCTACTTAAATTTTTGCAACCAAGAAAAATATTTGCAGAAATATGCAACTTTTTTCCCCTCTAATTTCAGTGGTTGTATCAACTGCCTAATAAACTACCACTGAAAGCACATTAAAGAATAAAATCCACAGTTTCTTTTTGCCTGAGCTCAAACAACAACTTTTAAACCTGACATGCTCCCTGCACAGAGACCTGCTTCTCTGTATCACTCTCACTTCATCCCTGACCCATAGCAGGGCAGGTGACCAGGTGAAAGCAGCCACACAACATTAATGAGATACTTCAATTGTGCTATTGAATAGCCACAGGAAGGCCCTTATAGCTTGCCTGGTACCTAGATCTCTTTCAGCTGCACAACCATTTCCTTGACATAAGGATGGTGCAACAGCAGAACAGACTGCTCAGGCTTATCAATCCCTGTCACCAGAGATTTAGCAACAGTTTCTCAGGGACCATCTAGGTTCAGATTAAACATGACTAGGTAATATCTCAAGATCCCTTCAGTTTTTTACTTCTGTGAGTCTATGAGAAGATCTAGCCTGTTTACAGAAACAGCTTGGTCTTAGTCAGTAGTATAATGTAGCACAGGCAGGCTGGTAGGCTGCAACAAAGTTTTTACCTTTGGTCAGATTCCACTGTCTGCACTGGTTCAACTTCCTCCAGCTGTCAAACCACACTCCCACATCCACCCCCTCTTCCACCCTCCTCAGGGCTATTTAACTATTTAGCAGGAACGAGCTACAGCTGCACATCGTCCATGTCAACCAACCCCCTGCCTCTCAGGCAAGGCCACAGCTGCATGTTATCAATGCCAATCAACCCACTGCCTCCATTCCTCTACAGTATAGCTCAGGTGACAATGGCCTGAATACACGGAACAGGGCTTTCTGTCCAGTCATCCATCTGTACTTGTTTTGAGTTTTCTCCACCTTCAATGTTTAATTCTTTCGCTCATCTGCCTGGTGTTCCCCTAATGCAGCCTTCTCTGCACAGCTGATATTTTTACCATCGTTCAAAATGGGAAAAACCCATACAAGACTTAGTTTGCAAAAGGCTAGAATTCAGTAAATAAATTATTTCACTTTCTTTATGAGATGCTGAAAGGCATGGTGTTGGGAACTTAGAACCTACAGAAATATAGGTTGAGAGCAACCTCTGGAGATTTTCTTTTCACTTATAAGGTATCATCTGCATCTGCTGTATTTTATGTCATCACTCAGAAGCATTTGTTATTGATCTCAAATAGGTAAAGTGTTAGTAAAGTTTACTGCTACTAAGAGGAAGGTCCCCAGTGGTAGTTAGTACTTCTTCCTTGTATTCTGGTGGTTAAATGAAATGTGAGCTCAGGACAGAGCCCTTGGGTCAGGCTGGGGAATCACTTGGGCATTTCTGGGTTCCCGTTTTAGCAGAAGAAATGGCAGTTTCTCCAAAAAAATTCCCTTCTGTTCCTGGCAGAGCTCCCAGTGGCTGCAGGCAGGCAGCCTTGCATGAGGGTGCATCCTCCCTCTCACCAGAGGCAGACTGGAGTTGACTAGAGAGCCAGCTCTCCAGTACAATGTGTGCTTTAATGGGAGGTGGTTTCCCACACCCTGCCTTCCTTGTCTGACCTGAAGAGGAAATTAAAGTTATGGAGGCCAGAAACAGCCCTGCATCCTTCTGCCACCATGGGTGGCATTTAGTCTTCCAAGGGGAAGATTTTAAATTAGTGGAAGTCTGCCGTAACTAAATTTTCTTTCAATCTGGCTGCATTTTGAAAACAGCAAACCACATGCCCTTTCAATACTCCAGTGGGTAACTCCTGACTAACACTACTGGAATATATCAGAGCCCAGAGAGATTCAGCAGCAGAGAGCAAATTTTTGGTGTGCAGCAATCCTTCCTCGTGCATCTGGTAAATATGTAGTATCCAGGGTCCACCCGGTAACCAGGCATGCCTTGGCCTTTGGATGCCATATACTTCAGGAACAGGAGGGCAGCAGTGACAAAAGCAAGGCTCTAGCAGAGATTTCTTCCTCCCTCCTCTTCTGGGGGCAATATAACCCCGAAGGAGGGCTGGAGAAGGAAAGCCAAATGGAGCTGCCCAGCCAAGCATCAGAGCTCAGGAGGGGGACGCAGAGGTCTGGCACAGGCAGAGTGGGTGAGCGGGCAGTGGAGCGGGCAGCAGGGTGGGCAGCCTGGCAGCTGGCCTGGATTTCAGCAGCTGGTGTACGTGGACCAGGCAAAGCTGCTTCCAGAGGAGCCCTGTGGAGAGCTGGAGTGGCTCACACCTAATGCATAATGCACGCACCCCACCCCAAATGAGTTGTCACAGTTATACTTCAACTCTTTCCAGTTATTTATTACTGTTGTTTGGAAGCCAAAATATGTGGGTTTTTTCCTTCTTAAAAAAGTGTCTCAGAAGGTTGCAGGACTGAGAACACATACTGCTGAAACTAACTGTGGGCATTTTCCACGGTCTGTTGGGCGAATCTGTGTGAGTTGTTCTTCCTTTCATTCTCTGCGTGTTTAGATCCTGGGCACTTTCTACCACAGATTCACCTGACTGCTGTGATGTTGCCAGCCTAGCCCTACAGAGCACATCATTACAAGAAAAATTCTCCTCCTCTTCCCCCTTACCATCACTGCCAAGATGTACAAGCCCTTTGGCACTGGGAATCTGGAGAGCTGGAGTCTAGTCCTCAGCCTGCTGCTGGTGGTAAGGGTGATTTTGGCTTGTGCCGAACACATGCAGACCTCTAGCAGAGATTTCTGCCTGCGTGTGTTCAGTGCTGCCAGGTGCAGAATAAAGAAAGTACTGGTAAAGGCAGGAGCACATTAGGTGGAAGCATTTCTGTGTATATGGGGGGACATTACTGGGGCCTGAGGACAAGTCAACCCATGTAAGCAATCAGGCGGAGACGCGTGGTGGTGGTTAACCTGCTGCTGTGCAGAACCACAGCTTCTGTAAGAGCCTGGACGAAGGCAGTGGCATGAGGCAGGAATGGTCCCCTGACATGCTCCTGTGGAAGGCAGACAAAACCATAGCAGCAGGACCTGTCTGGGGGACACAAGAGGAGAGTGAGGGAAATGTGCTTTTGGTTTGGGATGCTAGGTAGCATGGTAAAACAGCAGGGAAGAGACGAATTGCTAGAGGAGATGGAGTGATAACGTGGCAGATGTTTGCTTCTCTGCCTACCATGGAGTTAGTTTATTATTAATACTTAGAGCCTTTCTGTTTAATTAAACAGTAGCTAGAGCTCAAGGCACACTGCGTCCTGAGCACGCACACAGAGCAGCAGTCTTGCACAGAG
This sequence comes from Falco punctatus, assembly GCF_963210335.1. Lineage (NCBI taxonomy): Eukaryota > Metazoa > Chordata > Aves > Falconiformes > Falconidae > Falco > Falco punctatus. The sequence goes on from NC_137583.1 coordinate 78,411,837, forward strand.
CCAGAGGGCAGGGCTGCTATTGGGGTAGTGTCACAGCAAGCAGGGATGCTTTAAGGACTAACACAGCCTGATCTTTTTGAAAACAGCATCCAGACTGGTTGGAAATGATGTCAGCAGAGTAGACTCTCTTACACCTAAGATAATTAAAATTGAGGAATCTGTGGATAGTTTTCTAGGGAAATTGCCAGCATTCCAAAATATGACATTATTAAAAGAAGATGCTCTTAAAGCCTTTACGAGTGCGCTGAATTGAGAAGACAGACTTCTGCAGAGGAATTTTATGATTAGAAATCAATTTCTGCACTAAAAATTAACAAAATCAGGATGACCAAATAATGACTTGCTGTGGCAAGTTGTGATACAACGCAGTTGTCACAGTGAACGTGTATGTACACCTAGGAGCTTCCCTCTGGCTAATGCCATCACCCCTGTACACCTGAACATGTGAGTCCTAGAGGGAAATAGGGGGGTTTGGTTAATAGAGGTCACATTTTTCCTCCCCCCAGCCCTCCCACGCTCTGTGCGTGGCTCTGCTGAGAAGCCCAGACAGCGAGCCCTGCTCAGCCAGAGCTCCTCATGTTTGCCAGCGTCCCTGTGGGCATTTTGGGAGGTAAGACCTGGACAGATAGCACCCACCCTGTGGCATGCTGCAGATCAGGCAGTGGTTTGGGGAAAGCCTGACTTCACTTCCTATACCTGCATTTCCCAAGGGAACTAAGGTGGTTTCCAAGGCCAGGTAGCACCTCCTGTCCATGGCTGTCACTTGAAAGTCACAGCTGTTAAATCTGTCACTTCTGGACCAAGGCACCACACGCAACCTGCCTGTAGGGAATGGTACCATGACTCTGCTGGCTCCCAAAGTATCCAAAAAGCTTGCCTGGTAGGATGGGCAAGAGACCAGCAACCATGCAGCACTGGAGGTGACCATGTCCTGGGAACGTCACCAGCACAGCAATGCTCCAAGGGCTGAGGTCTTGCTCTACCATGACGCTAGGAGGTACCAGGGCACGCCAGTCTGGGTGTCCAGCAATGATTATTGTCCTGCCCTGAAATCAGGGTGAATCTGAGGGACAGAAGGGAGCTTCACTGAGTCTGCTGAGCCCTTTCAAATGAGCTTCTCCCCAGCACATCAGCAAGTCCCAGCTGACTCGCACCTGGAAGAGTTTCTTAATACTATAAAGAGTAACCTGGAAGGGATAAATTTTGTGTGGCTTTAGTGTTCTCAGTATTGTATCTCAACCATGATAGGCAGGCAGGCATGAAAGAACAGTATCAGTGATTTGGATTTGTAACTGTTAGTGCAAAATAGACACTTCCAGGAAAGCTGGGAATGATTGCCAACTGTTGTAAGAGCTTCTGAGATATGGAAATGTGATTGCTGGAAGGAGAAAAGCCTCACCCCACCTCATTGATTCCGGAGTGGTGACTGCTGCAAGCAGGGGAAGGTAGTTACAGCATGGAGTTAGACAGGTGAAACAGCACAGACAGCCCTTCTGACTCCCAGTGCTTAAGGAATGGCGTGTCTAAACATCAACTTTGCACCAGCTGGCTGCTGCTGTAAGAGCTGGTGATGCTTCCAGGCTGAGGATGGAGGCAGCATGGGTCCCAGCTGCAGCTGCTGTGAGAGAGGACGACCTCAGCTTTGCTGCTGCTGCACCTTCGGCCCCATCCCACGGCTGCCATCTCGCTTCTCCATCTCAGGTTGCTCTGTGAAGCAGTCAAGTTTTCACTGAAGTCCCTCACCTACTAGTGCTGGTTATTTTCACAGGAGATGCTTCATACGAGGGATGTCTAAAAGCCTGGATCCTAAAGCACTTCTGAAAGGCTGGCTAATAGGGTTTGAAGCAGCTGGATCCAGTGACTGACCCTTGGCAACAGGCAATGCAGGCATGCGAGGTGCCCAAAATAGATACAGCAAGTTATTCCTGATGAAAATACCTATTTGTACATAAAAAGCAGTATGACCGTTTACATTTATGATGCATAAGCACATTTGACTACTCAAAAAACGAAGGATCAATACCCTGGAACAATGTACACACATTTTAAAAGTATTAAAACCAGTCCAAATACAGAAAAACCCCGAGGCTGTATGTGTGCATGGGGTTATGGGTGACTACACAGGAAAACATAAAAGCCATGTAAAAATAGTAGATAGAAGGGTCTGTGCACAGAGAATCAAAATGCTAAAGAAAAGAGAAAAAAAGTATTTTCTTCTGCTTTATTTAACTGTGAATCAGAAACTCAAGGGTTTGCAGAGATACATCCATAATTCACAACTCATGAGGATTGTTGAGGAAAGTTTTTGTCTGCTCTTCGAACAGGAAATGTGATGGTGCCACTATAGGCTCACAAATAAGCCAGGCAGAACCCCTCCCTGCCTTCCAGCCTGTCTCGCAGGGCCACAGCTTTTCCAAACCCTCTAAAGAATATTGGCTCTCTTGAGAGATATTGTTCTGCATTTTGTACTCCACTCAAAGCAGTTCTTGAACGAATAGATTAGAGCAGCAGTACAGAATGACTGCTTAGAAAAAGCCCTTGAACACGTCTTTCCTATTTACTTTTCCTTTTGTCAATTTGGTCATCAGATTTGATCATTTGATCATTTTTCCAATATCCACGTGAGTTATCTTTACTATGCTTGCACAAAACATCCTTAGTATTAGCTGCAACTAGTATTTTGATCCAGGCTGCCTGAATGATCAGTGGAGGAGGAAGAGTAATTAATACCAGAGCAGTAAGTTGCCCCAAGAAGCTGTGGATGCCCCATCCCTGGCAGTGTCCAAGGCCAGGCTGGATGGGGCTTTGAGCATCCTGGTCTAGTGGAAGGTGTCCCTGCCCTTGGCAGGGGGGGTGGAGCTAGATGACCTTTAAGGACCCTTCCAACCCAAAAGGTTCTGTGATTCTACGATTCTATGATCCCATCCAAAGTGGGATGAGCTGCTTTGTGATAATACCTGTATCACTCAGCGCAGCTGTGCTCAGCACCAGCCCCTGCCCTCAGGGTGCAGCCTCATCTGTGTGGGACTGCTGTCATAGGGTCAAAAGCAGATACCCTGCCACTGTGCCTGTGATGGACTTAGGTGCCTACTGAGGTAATAGAAGTTCAAGTAACCAGTGGTTCAGACAGCTGGCTAGGCAAAGCTGCCACACAGCCCTTCATGATATGATAGCCTTAGCTGCTATATAAAAGAAAGAGCTTATCTTCTTTTAAAGCCTGGTTTCTAAATAATCCATTCCCTCACAGCATTAGGTTTCAGACTAGACTTCACTGCAACTGTCAAGGGATATTCTCACTGCTTACCATGCCAGGACCATCAAACAAAATGCTTCTCAATTTCTAGTTGATATACAGGATAGTCCATGGCATATAGGGTTATACACTATTATTTTGACGACATTCTCAGTGTTACTGGCTGTCAGATTACACAGGGTCAAATTAAAATTTTTTCAGGTTCATTTCTGACCAGTCACCAGCCACTTTTGAAAGATCACAGTTTCTCTTTGGCATGCAGTCAGACACAACTTACTTGTAACAGAACTGCTCTCCTAGGAAGGCACAAACCCCAATATATAGGAATTAGACTTTCTAGCTGTTTATCTCCATGCTCACAAACATATTCCTTCAGCTTGGTGAACAGTGTACTAGGCTTCGAATTTGTCATCAATACAGGGACAGCTGCAACACCCCCCCCCCCCCCCCATTTATCTTAGGTACGCACTTCTACTAATTCTTATTTAATTACGTAGAAGTTTCTCATTCTTGTAACAAAGATCACTTGGCTCAATCCCTTACACATATGCAAAACTTGCATCACACTCCAAGGAAGCAAGTTAATCTCTCATACTTTGTGCCCCCATTAACTAGAGCTGGTAAAAGGGTTCTGCCCATAACTCAGTCACTTAGGTCAAATTGAAAACCTCTAAAATAAATAGATTTTGCAGGATTTTACTTCCCTGTGGTTGCATTTCTTCAAAGTTAGACATCGCTTGATAATACCAGTGACACGTATCTGCAGCCTAAAGAAAAACCTCAGTGTTGCACAGGGACTAAACCCAAGAACGAATAGCTAACCAGTTTACGAAAAGGCTTTGCCCTGGGATCTTTGCGAAGGTAGCACATGTCGATACACGTAGGCACATGGGGTAGCACATGCCTGACATGGGTAGGCAAGGATATTTGGAAGATTACTGAGATTTCAGCCAATACCCAGACAAAGATACAGAGCTGCTGCCTTATGTAGGATCGTTGAGGCACCCTCCACTCCCACACTGAGAGCAGGACTGACCCTGCTGCAGTACTGACCACAGATTCCTCGGATACATCTGATCTCATTTGCAATGGCTGATGCTGTGGAAAGCAGGCAAACCCTGCCACCCTTTCACACCTAGCAGAGCCACACTGCTGCAGATAGGTACTTTCTTCACGTCTCCATTGAGAAAAGCGTGGTGTCACCCTTGAGAGATGCCTTGGTGGGAATGTACTGCTCAGCTGGAAAGAGGGAATGACATCCTGATGGCAAAACCAGAGAAGCCAGAGCCTTTCTAATGGCATCAGCTCAAATAATTTCTGCATTTCCTTATTGTCATTCTTCTAAGTCCTGATATGAAATAGCAATAAGAGATGTTTGATTTATCTCATTTTTTTGCCAGATAGACTTCTAGAGAGCATTCTGAAGTAGGTCTTTCACTTTCCTGTATTGACTCATATGCCTACACTTATTCATTAGGTAGTTTCAATGATGTAATAAACATCATAGCTGCAACATGAAAACCATAAAATAAATAGTTTATTTTCCCATGTTTGCAAAATATTAGATATTTTTGTCCCTTGAAGCCCATTTTATCATTGAAAATCAACTTCTTTTTTTTAACTTCTGTCAAGTGAATGTTTGCACTCAAAATGCCTAATTACATCTTTGTGAATGTGTTTGACGTACACATGCTAATTACTGTTAAAAGCTATTTGAAAAAGAAAAAACAAGAATCAGGTTCTCTGCTGATACGAATCCATGTTTGCCTAAGATAACAGCTACTAAAATATATGTAGTTCCACATTGTGAGAGATTGCTTAGACAGATTTCCCACCATGATTCAATTCTTCTCTAGTAACAAAATTATCTTTCTTCTAGAGTTACAGTTATTCTGAGGGTCAAAATCCTTTCCAGTCAGAGTGGTATGTAGAATAGACAACAAAACATTTAATACCCATATGCCACATTTCCTTGGCTTCCTTCTCTAGCAGCCTGCAGGCGTTCCCCAAGACCCATCATTCTGGGCAAACATTGTTTTTTTTGGTTTTCCTTTCTGTTCTGTTTTTTGGTAGATCCCCTTCTAGCTGACCATGAGCTAGCAATGGTCCCTTGCAGCAAAGAAACCCAATGACATCCTCACCTGCATTAGGCAAAGCATTGCCAGCAGGTCAAGGGAGGTGATCCTTCCACTCTACTCAGCACTGGTGAGACACACTTGGAGTGCTGGGTCCAGTTCTGGGCTCCCTAGGACAATGGAGACATGGCCATACTGGAGTAAGTCCAGTGAAGGGTCATGGAGATGATTAAGAGACTGGTGCATATGTCATATGAGGAGAGGCTGAGAAAGCCGGGGCTGCTCAGCCTGCAGAAGAAAAGGTTCAGGGGGATCTTATCAATGCATATAAATACCTGATAAGAGGATGTAAGGAAGCTGGAGCCAGGCTGTTCTTGGTGATGCCCAGTGACAGGCCAAGAGGCAATGGGGACAAACTGAAATGCAAGAAATTGCATTTAAATGTAAGAAAAAACCTTTTTCACTGTAAGGGTGTTGCATGAAGATCTCAATCCTTGGAGATATTCAGAACCCCACTGGATGCAGCAATAAGCAATCTTCTGCAGCCAGCACTGCTTTTACTTAAACTTCTTAGGATGACATTGATAAAGCTTGCAATGATCTAGAACTGCAAGAAACCCCAACATATCTCAGTTTTCATTGCCTTTAGGTACAGCAGTACCTTATCCAGACTTTGCCAAATACAAACATAAAGAGCAGCTGTACTAAGAGAGCAAAGGTCTAGTTAACCCAGACTCGAACAGTGGCCAGCAAAGCATGTGCAGAGAACAGTATAACAGCAGAACAAGCATACAGTACATCTACTGTCTACTAAAGTAAATCTACTTTCCTAGAGTATCAATTTCCAACAGCTGGCTGCTCAGTGACTTTCTGTTTTGTATTTAAGACAAGTTCATAGATTTCTCTTCAACTAACTTCTCTAGTCGCCACTTCAGCTCCAGTCAACTTTTAGTATCCAGAACCACCTGTACCAAGGAGTAACACAAGTTAATTCAGCATGGTGGAAGGAAACACCCACCTCTGGGAATAGGAGCACATTCAACAGTAATGAGAGAGTGAGTAACCCAGTGATTGCTGAGCTGAGATTCATTCTTAGTCCTATCAAACACAATATGAACATCAACGCACCTTTTCTTATGATGTATTACAGTTTTGTCTTCTGCTTCATCTCTCTGTTCTTCATTATACCAGTCCTCTTTTGAGCTCGTTGGTTTTTCTTTTCCACTTTTTCTTCTGATTCTTCCTTGTATTTTTACAAGAACAAGAACATCTTCAAATAATAATAGCTATTGAATTATAATTTTCATTTCATGTGTCCAAAATTTCATTTGAAATCAGACAGAGGATGATTCATCGAAACACCTGGAACTTTTTTGCTCCTTCTTTTGCTTTCCTTATTTAACAAATTTATTCTGAAAAGGACCTCAGCTTTAGAGGCCTCCCATTGAAAGGGAACTTCACTGTAGTAACAAGCACTATATGAAGTTGTGTTAGCAAAAGCTTATTTCCAAATAAGAGGAAATGAAGTAAAAAATAAAACTAATCATCACACAATTTGTTGCCTTTAACCATGTTAAGATTTGCCTAACAGATACATCTGTCTCTCTTCAGCTGACATTCATCCTGGCCCTCATACAGTATGTACTAGTGCTTTGGTACTGCTTTTCAAGTAGTCAGCCTGCATAATACTGCATGTCAGTCTTTCACTTTGTGCCTCTTTAAATGCATGTCCAAAAAACCGGATTGGCTCAATTGCAATAAAAAATATCCTGGAGTAGACAAAAAAACGGATGGGCATCCATTTGTCCAATCTCATTACAGAATTTGACATGCATAGTACTATCAAGGCATAATTAGCTTCTTGAAATTCCTTATTTCTACTGATAGAAAATGCCAGAACTAACCCCACAGACATGTACCTGCTGTTCTGATATACTAGTCAAAGAAATTAAAACTAATGAGTTTGCTGAAGGTTTCCATTAAAATAATGAGAAAGTAATTCCAACCCCGCCAACTTCAGGACCTCAAGGGTTTATAGCTATCTGCAGACGTTGCTCAGATATTTGATTTTTGGTTCTTTGTGCCAATTATATATTTATACACTAAGGCTCATGCTTTGGAGATGTCTTTACAGAGGTAGAAGATATGATGATTTTAAATGGTATGATGATTTCAAATGGTATGGACTACGTAGCTATTCTAGCGAGACTCGGTCAGACAGGCGAAATGCTTCAGGAAGGCAACCTTTGGTTAGAGCTTGATGACAGCTCCTCAGAGCTTGGCGGGCCCACTGTCTGGGCCAGTGCAGGCAAAGCAACCCCAACCCAGGAGCACTGGGGTCTGCAACACCAGGGATGTGAAATTACATGAAATCAGGCCACCTTAGACAGAGGCATTTACCGTGACTGATTTTTTGGCCCTAAAATATGAGGCTAGCCTCACCAAGCCCCATATACAATTAATGCAGACCAAAATGCACCCACAGGGTTGTGCAGGGCCCCAGAGTGGGGCCTTGGACCTCTATGGAGGGCCTTTCTGTCCCCCAGGAATGGCTGCTCTCATGATGCTCTATCACTGGTTGCCCACCTTGTGTGCATTTCCCTTCAAAGTGCCCTTCCCAAACCTGCCCCACTCCCACCCGAGACCCTGCCGTTCTCACCTTTCCCTCTGCAGAGCTGAAGAGGCTGAGCTAGCTGTGCTTGTCAGGCTGCTGAAGCTGAAATCAAAGTAGTCACTTTCATGAACTGAAATGATGAATGTGAATCGCATTTGTCACCTTACTTTTCTCTTCTTTGGCTTCTGTTTATGTATGTGTGGCTGAGCAGCTCACTTTCCCTTCAAGATGCACGGCTTTTCTTCTGCATTGAAGAAGGAAACCACCGATAAAGTCGCCAGCTTGGGCTTACTTGACAGGGCCTGTAATGGCTTGTGAAAGTATCAAGCACCTGTGAGTAAAATCTGAGGAAACATAGCAAAACTTTGCAGATACAGACTGGAAGGAAAAACATACTCTTTCTGCTTTGGAAGGATGGGGACATCAAAACTGCAGCAGTTCCAGTGAGTGTAATGAAACACCCCGGGGATTATCTGTATGACTTGACACCTAGAGGAAATGCTGGATAATTGCCACCCACAATTTTGAAATGATGGATGACTAACAAACTCAACTGCCAGTCAAGGAGACAGTTTAGTGGGAAGGATGATTCATATGAGAACAATATAACTTCTTTTAATTTTTTTTTTTTTTGCCTACCAACGAAGTAAAAAACAGGCAAAATAGTCACTAGTAGCCGAAACAACCAGAAGTTATAAAAGGGCATTCCAGTCTTTCTTGGTTGTTTACACTCTTACTGGAAAACACAGAAGCTTTGTGAGTCATTGGGTGAGAGCAGCAAAAGCACAGTGCAAATACAGTGAGAGATGTGACTCCATGCTGTCTGATATTTTCCCTGGTTTGGTAAGGACCCATACAATTTCAGGATGGCCATCTGTTTCCCACTGTGTAACTTCATCTCAGGGGGTGGAGTTTGCCCAGGTCACAACTCCTTGTTCTGTCTAGGCAGGATGAAGCACTGTTGTTTTGAAGAAGCCATTTTTGTGGTAAGCGTGCAACAGCTTCACCAACCAACTGTAGCTAAAACTGGAGCAAACTACTTATTCTGGTTTTGAACAGCCTTCAAACTGCATGCAAGAGCCCTCAGCAAAGGACCATGTGTGGCTTGTCCATGTAGGCAGCCCCCTGCCTAATCTTTTCCAGGAGTAGTGTTGATTCACGTCACCAACCCAAAGGAACCCCACCAGGGTCTTGTATAAACTTTGACATGTCATGCCTGTGGCATGAATGATTTCATTCAATGTCAGCTTTGCCAGCATTTCTAAATATTGGGGTCAAAAGCTGGAAACCTATATCCACACTGAGGTGCTGCAATAAATTATAGCCTCTGCTGCTAGAGGAGTTTCACTCAAAAAATGAAGCCATTTTTAGGAAGTGAGAAAAATTCCCCCAACTTTAACAATCTATAAGTGAGGTGCCTAATCTAAGCTAATTGTCCAGGTGGGAGGAGCTGGCTCTTGAGGTACCCATTTCTGTCTTGATCATAAACACAGCTTGCATGATGAATTACATTAAACACCTAACACGTAGCAAAGAGAAAACCCACTCACTCTGTCTACCTTGTAGGCATGCAGATGCTTGGGGGATACATGTTAAAGTGTTGATTGCTGCATTCAGCTGCTGCTAGGCAATAACGGGCAATAACATGTTTCAATCCATTCACAGTGATGTATCATGTTGAAGCAACAATATTCCCTCTGGCCTGTGGTCACAGCCACAAGATATCTTGGACCCCTCCTGCCGTCTCATTTGAAGTACCATTTTCAAGTGAGGAGCTTCCACCTACTCTTCTAGCAGCACAGGGTCAAACACTACTCCTGTGCTAGCACACGCAGACAAGGCTGATGCTCATAAGAGACTTTTCTTTAGGACCCATGGTCAATAAAAAATGCTGTAAGACATAATATAGGTGTACATTCAGAAGGTTCTAAGAGTCACCAAATAATATTAAAATGGGAAAGAGCCTCTCTGATTAACAGTACTATATTCTTAAGATTTACATAGGTCCTACTTTTTCCATGTCAGCTGTGCGACGCAGGGTTTTGCCCATTTTCTTGCAGATGCTCTGCCCACCATCTGCTGGTTTCTAGGACAGAGGTTTTCTTGGAATCTGTGATTTATGGTTGGAATTGATTTTAAGGGTCTTTTCCAGCTTAAATGTTTCTATGATTTTATCCTCATGCCTGACCCATACAGCAGCAGCAAGATTATACCCATGTTAAAGAATATTTCAGAGGCCCTGACACCTGTGAGCTCAGCTAAGCATCAGATTCCAGAGTATTCTTAAAACTACTTAAGAATGACTTAATTCTTATATGCCCTTTAGTACACAACAGATTAAAAGGAAAAAACCCCATCATATGACATAACTATTATTGAAATCTCCTACAGTTTTTATTACATTTTTTCCTAGTCTCTGATCCCAAATTCATGTATTTACTACCCTTCCTCCAAGTGAAATATGCAGTCATCTCATAATTCAATGAGAGGATGTGATTAGAATGGGAGTCTGAGAACTTCATTTCTACTGAATTTCAATTATCTCTGGTATGCAACCAGATGCACACAACCTGTTATTGAATATAAACACTGTATTCATTTCCCTCTGCTGAAATTATTTGCATCACACTCAGAAACAAGAAGTCAAGTTTTGAAATATGAAAGTGGGTCTCCTAAAGAGATGTTTTAATTTTAATTTTGATGAAAAGCTTTGCATAACTACAAGAAGTGAAAGTCAGCACTATAAGATATAAAAATCTTATTTGGAAGTTTCTATATTTTTAGTAAAGCAGAGAAGAGTTATCATTAACGTTGATTTGCATAAATTGCTTGCTGAGCAGATTGTTCCTCACTACTGACTATGGAAATAAAGATTCTCTGCAATCCAAATATTCTGTTTCCATCTTAGTAAAACTGTTAAGTATATGGTTAAATTCATGTTCTCAGATTATATCCACGTAAAGAATAGATTAAGAAATGTTTTCAGTGTTTAAGCATGAGGTAAACATTACATTTATATGAAGTTTGAAATAAAGATTTAACACCCCTATTCTGAAGCTAGCTTTAGGCGTTTTATCAATATTTTGTACTCCCAGTGCATTTAAGTTTATTTCTGTGAGCCTTAAACCATAACATTTCATTCTTGTATGCTTTTTATTTTAATCTAATTGTTTCTCATTATACACTTTCAAGAACCATTCAAATATACAGATAAATTTGTAGTTAACCCCTATCTATTTCAAGTATGACACATGCAAATCCCACCTACCTGCTTGGCAGTGCAATCTGTTTGGTAAATTCAGGATGATGCGATATGGCAATTGCATAACAAGAAGTCAAGGTAGCATGACTGTCAGGATTAGGAGAGAGGAGGGAGGAATGGCAGAGTTACAAATAACTGTCCCTAGTGTGGGGTTTGTGGTTGTTTCAGTCTATTTTAAATCTTTCAAGCCTGAAGTGTGGTGAAGAAAAAAAGGTGTCAGCTAAGATAGGAAAACCTCTTTTAACTTTACTGTATCTAAGCCTGAAAGGTCCCTGGCATTCATAGAGTCTAGTGCTCTTGAAGGAAATTGCAACTCAAGGAAAATCTGAGTGTTTATCTTGTCTAAGTTTAATTCCACTAGCGCAAGTTATACGCATTTTTTAATGTGGCACAGAAAGTATTTCGGGCTCTAACTGAGGATATTTTCTGGTGCCAATTTTTTTTCAGTGCTTGAAGTAAAATTATCAGCTGAACAGACCATTTACCAGGTCATTCTGAATACAAAGTGGAAGGAACTGTATTGTTTCCAGCATCTACAGACTGATGAGAGTAATGGACTGACAGGAAAAAAGGTTAGTGATTTGGCTTAAAAGCAGGGCACTTTCACTAGCGAGGGACCACCACCCAGCCTGCATTTGCCTATTAAAATCAGCTGGTCCCTCAAACCATCCTTACTATCCTCAGCCGTCACAAAACCAATGGATCTTCTGCTTTAACCCAGGTGCACTTGGTGCCTAACACTGACACCATTAACCCTGCTGCGGCCTGGGTCATCCACTAGACAGCAGCAGCATGGAAGGAAGCAGCTTTGTGGCCTAATCCTTATAAATTGCCTAAATCAGCAGCTTTCAGTTGCCTGCTGTGGAAGTGGCATACACAATATGGATTGTGGAAGGTCAGACGTTTTTGCACTCTTTCTTAAAGCTGCTGGGTAAGATCTGGCATTTCAGAGTAACAGGGCCCCTAGGGTACAGCACGAACCTTTCCACATGCTTGAGAGAGAATATGTTCTGGGCTGTTTTCTCAAGTGAGCACAGATCTCTTCCCTTCTTCTTGCCCCTGGGCTCTGGTGATGCTGAAACCTGTAGAAATGTGCGTATAAACCAAGGATATATGGTTGCATGGTGCAGGCTGCAGGAAGTAGTTTGACTTCTCTTGAAGTCGAACAGAAGTGAACTGGAAGGATGCAGGCTCTGCCCCTGGTAGCCATAACTCTCCTTTTCCTCCTTTGGGACATATCCAGGGATATTAGTTGGTACTAACCTGCTGCGCTGAATCTCTCCCAGAGCTACAGTCCAGAAATATATATTTGTTGCAATAGAAACAGAACAAAATAATTACAAGAAACTAGTTTAAAAAAAGGAATCGGGGAAAGCACAGAGAGCACAAAAGAAAACTTGGTTTTTTCACCCTGTAGTGCCACCCTAAGGTGGAGTGAACCACGGGGGGCCTACCCCCACCCCGTCTGGTCAAGGACAAGTTCCTGTCCTGTTCCAGGGTATGAAAGGCACTGGCTGGCAGCTTGAATTGAGATCAACTCCCCTTGCACATAGGAGATTGAATCATGAAAGCGCTTTATTTTCAATATGAAACCCAGGTGGAGCTCTGGGAAAAGACAACCATACACTGTGTACTACTTGCATTTGTGGTTCTGAAGATAATAAAGCTGTTTCCTTGTTGTATTATTCAGTACAGCTTCTTAGAGAGTATTTCAGTGCACTGAGAGCCAGCTGGCTGATGCATTGTAATGGCATGGCACAGATGGAAGTAGTCATATGGCACCAGTTATATTATGATGAGCAAGTATGCATCTGAATGCACTCTGTATGGCGCAGAAACATGGTTGTCTAGCAAAAGCCACCATCAGACAGAAATATTTTGCAGATGTAGTTTGTTAGGCTTTAAGGATCTACTCATTAACTTCAGAATCTGACCATACCATGCCCCGGGTATCTTTCCTAAATTGCTTTCAGGCACTTTCCCTGCTAGTTATTGTATTTCCCAGACCGACTTATATTACACTGTTCACTGATTACTTGGGGGCTGTTCCCCCAGCAGGAAAAAACATTGTTTGAACTATTCAACATATACAAATGAAAGTGAAGTTAAATAATGCATTTTTATTAGAGCATAGCTGTAAGATTTAAAAACAACAGGTATGGATCATGTTAAAATAAATTAATAGTTAATTTCCAGAACTCTTACCAAGTGAAGGATGAGGCACATCAGTGTCAGTTTTTCATTTCATTTGGGGCTTATAGCTTTGCCAAAATGGGCAAAGTTCATGAACTTCTGATTTGTACAAGTTTCAGTCAAAATTCTCAGTCCTGATTTTGTTTGACAAGTCTTCTTTTGACATGCAAAAGATAGGAAAGTATGGGGATCACACACTTTCATTTAGTATTTTAATTGCTGAGTCTAAATTTGGCAGTGTCTCCACCTTAATGGAACTTAATGGTACTGTAATTGCTTGGTGGTGTCATGGAGAATCGATTCCCGATTATGTTCAGGAATAGCACTTTCATGTCTCAACTGAATTCAAACACAGAGACATTCCTGCCAGTGGGGAAATATGCCACAAAACACCTCTTCATCAGCTCAGATGATAAACAGCATTGCTAATGTCTTGATAATAACTTTTATCTTTTTTGCAACAAATATTCTCTTTACATTTTAGCACATTTGATTAAATGGCTCTCTGGGGCCTGAGACGCAACTTTCTGTTTCTCTTACAGTAATTAGCCTGCATATAGTATTAAAAATTGCGTGTGCTTGAGAAATTCTTATCTTTGTTATATTGTATGTAAATTATGCTTCATTCTTGTTTTCATTTAACCAGGGTGATTGCTTATGAAATCAACTGTTGTAAATTAAAGCTGTTCTTTCCAGAGGAATTGTCCCACAGCAAATTCACTGAGATTTGCTCCACAGTTGGGAGGGCAGTGAATGGTAAAGTTCCTAGCTACCGAGAGGAGACCTCTGATAAGAAAAGCTCTAAAGCCTTGTTAACACAGGGTGTTATACATCTGATGGCTTGTCTGAGGGCATTGTGCTAAACTGAAACATCCTCAAGTGCAGTCAGAAAAGGATTCAAACATCTGAAAGTAGCCTAAAATCTGAACCATGTAGCATTAGTGATGCTATTTATGTTGCACTGACATTTGTAAATCACCCTCGCTGGTTGCTGGGACATGCAGGTTCACATGAGGTCCCTAAGACAGTTTACTTGGGAGAGTCTCGCAGGCTGCTTCCTTCCCAGATACCAGATCCTTTTCGTGAAGAAACTTAGTGTACGGTGTTGCTGTAGTCCTCTGAAGCGACTTGGCTGGAGGTGGGGATGAGCTGCTTCATGACCTAGGAGCTGACGTTGCACTGTTGTTTTACCTGGCTGCTGGAAAAGGTGGCCACTTGGCAGGTCAGCCAAGCAAGGCTAAATGCAGCATGTGTTTAGGTGAAGAATGAAGATGCAGGTGGAGGGGGAAAGGCTGGAGGTAAAGGGATCATTCTGGTATGCAAACACTTGGCTTGGAGTAAGAGGATACCAGAGCACACTGAAGCTGGCCATTGCAGTTCAGAAGAAAAGAGGTTACTGGTGGAGGTCCTGTGACCAATGAAGTCAGTGGAAACGCTTCAGCAGGCTGCAACATAAAGCCTGTACAGCTGTAAATGCATTAACAAAATGTAGATCTGGCACATTTGTCAAAAAGTAGTAAGTGGAAAGGAGAACTGCCGGTGCGCTGGGGCTGCTGTTAGCAAAACACCTTCTCAGCAAAACCTGGTGTCCAGGGGCAGCTGTTGGGAACCTAGACACGTCCTGGTCCTGGGGTCTGTGAAAGCCATGGGCTTGGGCTCTCCACTTACCTACAGTTACTGCTGTCAAAGAAAAGAAATCAGCCTCTGAAATTAGAGGTCAAGAAGGGATAAAAATAGGCAGAAATCTAATTTCCTCTAGTTTCCTTCTTTACATGCCATAAAGCAGACATCTGTTCCTCATGTGAGTGAAGTGGTCTTTGGAAGCAGTCGAGATTCTGAAAGTACTTTTGTAAGGCAAAGCAAAGCTGGGGTTGCAAGTGTCACAACGTGCCGTTCTGACAAGCTTTTTCTTGGTGACATGTCTCCAGAAAAGGGAGATAAAAGATGGAAAAGAACACAAAATCTTGTGTGAAATGCTTCATGTCCCCTTCACCTGTGGTGATCTAGAGATGTGTTTGTTCATTTTGATAAGCCTAGTAACTGAGTCCAGGTGCCTCACACGTTGAAGCAAAGAGCTGGAGCTGAACAAATACTCCAAGCTGAAACTGTCATTTCTCATGAAGCCAGCTGACAAAGACCCATTCTCTTGTGTTGATCTGGGAGTCTTCTAGCACTCCCTGTTGGAAGCCTGCTGTTTGACTTCTTGTTGAAATATCTTTATTGTCTTATATTTTCAAAATGCAGCCTTTTGTTCTCTCATGGGATGCTATCTGTCAATCATCCAAACTCCATGCTGCTTTGGTAATTAGCTGGTTTTTAATGAGAGGCCAAGATATAAAAAGGTGAACCCTGCTGTTAACTGGAAAATGAAAGCTAAAGTGGAATTAGACATGAGAGCTGGAGATCCAGCTCTCAGCTGCCCATGATGAGTCCAGCTTCAGTGCTAACAGATATTTTCAGCCTACATGACTGGAAAGCTGGTCCAAAGCTGGGGTGGAAAGAATGAGCGGAACTACATGGGAACTAATTTTTTCCCTGGGTTAAAGAGCACTATAGACCATCATTCAGATGTTCTCTGGTAAGATTTAGAAGATGTAAATGACTTTGTAGAATTCATCCTTTGGCTGTCTAACATGAAAATAGTCTTCTGTCTCTGACTACTCTGTCACTGACATCTTTCTCCTGTGCCTCAGGATATTTAATCCTGTTGGAGCCCAGGCATCAGAATTGCAACACGATATCTGGCATCTGCCCTGTCAGGCTTAACTTTGGTCAAAACAAAGGAGGATCTTCATACCAAGGAGGTAAATGGGATTGGTCCTGTTGAGTGAATCGCAGTCAAACACTTTGATCTAAGCCTAAGGCTTCCAATCACACATTTAGCTGTATCATTGAGAAACTGGTGTCTCTAGATCCACAGGAGTTTGGGGGTTAGTTTCTTGTACCAATAGAGTTTATTGAATTTCAAGGGCTAAGTTTAGTCTTGGCCCAAATGGACATAATTCAAGTTACTTCAAAGAATGAAGGAAGAACATTTCGTTTAAAATAATTTTTTTAGCTGGCAGAAGAGAATTAGGATGTATCACTCCTTGTTCTTATACCATGTAGTATTCAGAGCATTTTCATTTATCACTATTTCAGATTGTCAAGTATGCTGGAGGCGAGGCAAAAAAGGTGAGCTTGATGATAAATTATATTGTCTAATTCACTCATATATTATGTGTGCATCTACAGAAGCATTTGAATATATTTATTATGATCATTAGTTACAAGTATTAATACAAAACACCATGATAAACTATACATTTATTCTGACCCTACCAGCCACCTTCAGATGGAGAAGGAAGCCTCCCCCTGTAAAGTCCTCCAGGATCAATCAATTACTTGAATATCAGTCCACCCACCTGGAATCAAATCTGGGAGATGCAACTAATTTGCAGATGGCAATTCAGCGTGAGAGTCATGGCCTTTTCCATTACTTTTGTCGTATGTAATGAGAACATCAAGACTGAGACACTGTGGGCTCTGTAGGTTCCTCCTGCCTGGTTTTCTCTTTCTTAGGGCAGTGTGAAAAGTCCTTTCACTATCACATAGCACATTTCTAGTGCATGTGTTTTTTTGAAGTGGAGGAAATCCCATTGTTAAATCCTTGGACTGCAGTGCATTCATTGTGGAAACTATCTTTCCCCCTTCTTACAGCAGAATTGTCTCCTGTAAAAGCCAATTAAAGCCCCTGAAGAAGATTCTTTTATTTGCAGAGCACAGCTGCTTCTCACAGTAGTCCCATTGTGGAACTGTTCCTGCAGCAGCTAATCCTGAAGAAATGGAAAGTGTACACTGGCTATCCCTCTGCTCTGCTCCACTCCAATGCTGCCCTACTCTGCTCAGTGCTACTCTACTCTTTACCCCTTTGATGTACTTTAGTTATCCCCTTTAATCTGAACACATTCTCAGCTTGAAACACATACCAGATATACTCCTCTCTTTGTTTTTTCTCTTTTTTTTCATCGTTTACCCTGTGTGTGTGAATCGAAGATGGAGAACAGTAACAAAGCATTTTCTGTTTATACATATATAAGCTTTATTTCTCACCATTGGAAAGAAAGTGAAAATTTGCAAATGTATTTGCAGGCAATCTGTCAGTCTGGCTGATTCATAGCCAGCAGGCAAGGGTTAGTACGATCCTTTCTACAGACCTTGTAAGTCTTTGGGAGAGTACATTGTAAAGCACCTGAGTTGTCAAGACAAGAACAGCCTCCATTCCTGCTTTTTGATAATCTCAGATGAATATGGGATGCAGAGGAAGGAATAGAGTGTCGTATACCATGCAAAGCTTCTCTTTCTACAGAAACAATAATTGAATAACTGGGCCATTGTCTGCAATGGGTTTTAGTTACAAAGAGCTGTCAGTGTGTGGGGAATATCCCTGTGTGGCTGCACTGCTTTCATTTACAAAAGATGTAATACAAAGATTCAGCAAATGCTTTTTTGCTCGCCTAAAATTTTTGAAATTTCCTTGGAATGAGTAAATTCAGAAAAGTAATATGATTTCATTCTGTGGGCTTGGTCAATTCTGATACTTTAACAAGCTGAAGCCCTGTTTTACAATTACTGTTGAACAGAGATTATAAGTCTGGGCCTACATTTTAATCACTAAAAAAAATTCTAAAGCACACACATTTTACGCTAACTTCTGTATGACTGATATTTATATAGGACTTGTCTTTGTAGCTGGAAAATGTCAAGGATACCAAATAGCTTCAGTAGTGAGTTGAAGGAGACCAACAGGGCTTGCTGCACTGAAGGTGGTTGTCTTTACAACTTGCACCATTTGGAGATAGCTTCTGTCTAAAACAAATTTTAATTAGTATATCCTTTAAAATGAATGTTGCTATGCTTTAGTCTTTATGAAAGTTCCTTGATGTTACTCTTCAGAACATATCAAAAATAGCAAATCCAGTATAAAAGAAAACTGTTTGTCAGTACTTTCTTAAATGTATGATGTTGACTGCAAACTGCTGCTGGACAATTCATGGCCAACCCATCAAATATACTACATTTATGAACACATCTCCTTGGATTTGACTGTAATTGAAGAAAATATACACTTCAGTCATTGCCTAACTTTAAGTATACATAAAAACCCCTCCAACCCCAAATCAACAAATCTTTTGCTTTGACTGGATAGCACACCTACAGGTACGTTATTGGATTTTCTCTGTGCGGATTATTTAGCCCAGTTTCTGGTGTAACAAGTTGTGTTGCAAGTCCAAAACTAGGGATGGGTAGAAATCTGATCATTCATTTTGTAATGATCCCACTATTTGGAGTATTTCCATTTCAAAAAGCAATTAAGAAAAGAAATATTCCTCAGTGAAATGAAGTGCTGAAGAAACATAGCAGAGGCTAAGCTAAATCCTTCCCTTGAAAGGATGAAAATAATTAATTCCAACTTTGATTTATATCATGCATTGCCAAATAATAGAATCTGAAGGTATAAAAGTGGTCTGTTGTTTTAAACAAAACATTTTACTTTTTTAGAATGTTCCATTTCTTTACATTCCTGGAGTGAATTTTTGCAAAAATCAGCCTGTTTATGCTCAAATTATTATCTTCCAGCAGAAGTTATTTTTCCAGTAGAAAACCTAAATTTTAGTCAGTTCGTTAAAAGTTATGTTCCAACGACTATAGTCTAGAAGAAAAAGCCTTTATGTAAAAATCTCATTCATTAAATATTTATCATATCATTTAACAAGCTGGTGCATTGCTTTTCTGTCCTTTGCTGTGATAAGTAATATACCTTGTTTCTCTTATTATTTTATCTATGTTTGATTTCTCAAAGTTTTTGTTTTAAGTTGAGTTTTCTTGCAGAATGCTAGAAAGAAACAGACAGTCAAACTGGTGGTAATATTTGTTTAATTGTCTTGTTGATGCTGTTATTACTGGTGTATTTCCCATATTATTATTTTTATTATTAATAAAGTTAATAATAACAATAACCATAACAACAACAATGAAATGTATCTGGACATTTAGCCAATTCAATCTACTCCATATATAGTGATTTTTAAGTAATAATGAGCTGAACAAAAGAAGCATTTAGAAGACCACCTGTTTTTTCCAAATCTTATCCAGACCTCTTGAGTCATCAAAATGGGTCCGGAAATATTATCAGAATATACTCCCTAGTGCAATTTGCAATCAATCCTGAATGTAGCGTCACGAGTAAATTAGGAACTTTTGTATGATAGCATAGCACTTCTGTTTCTGAGAATGCTGAGGGAGATAGCAAAGCATTTAGTAGTTAATGTTTTGGATATCTATAATGTCCGTATTTTAATAAAAGACTTGGGCAAAAATGGTTCTTATATTACCAGTATTCCATTTCTCTGATGACAGCTAATTTGTAACAACTGATCATTATGGTTAATTTTATTAAAAACACTTTAAAACTGCAAGCTTTTCATAGGTAATTAAGAAAAGAAATAATGCCTAGGAAAACCTATTTGGTACATTAGTTCAAATTTGATTTTTGAAATACTTTTCTTCATTTTTCTCAATTTTTCCAAAAGAAATGTGGAAAGTCCAAATGCATAAGAAACAGCCCTGTTTTTCAGTTTTCTGCTTTGTAAGAAAAAAAAAATTCAAAGATAAACTATACATATCCAGAGACAAACAAGTAAATTCAACCAGGTATCTTACAAAGCAGTATCGAAATATTCATTACAGCAGACCAGCACTGGAACACAGACTCCTACAAGGAAAAATATTCACAAGAATCCTGCTATATTTGTTTGCCAGAATGAGAAATACACCCCATACTTTAGTTTAATTGGTCTCAGAACGTGCATTCTCAGTTGAGAAACTCAAAATAATGTAGACTTGATTTAAGAATTAATAAACCTGTGTGCAATGAGGAAAAAATTAAAGTCTTTCATCAATAACAATGGAAGTTAATGAATCAAGCCTAGCTTTGGTGCATCTAAGGTCTCTGTTATCATTCGGAGAAATAATCTGTTACAGACCTACACCTTCACTACATTTGGCTTTTCATTCTGTAAAACCATCTCATTTTTTCAGGCACCCTGCACAGACTTAGGGGAAGCTGTGCCATTGCATCTGTTTTTCAAGAGCTTAATGATCAAAAAAAAAGAAAAAAGAAAAAAGAAAAAAAGAAAAAAAAACAAGAAAAAAGGAAAAATTCTGCTTTTAGCATTCAACACAGAAAGACTGTGGACAGGCAAAACCCAATAGTCATTCGATGAAGTAATGGTCATCATTGTTCTGGGTTCCTAGTTCAGATAATGAAATGCAGCGGAGGTGATCATGTCCCCTTGCTGAGTCACTGTCCAACCTTGCCTGGAGCTGAGACTCTTGCCTGTAAGCTCCATCTTAAATCACCAGGCAAGAACAAGCTGAGCTATTTTTAAGGCTGTGTGTGCTGCAGGACATGTTTTGGGAATCATCAAGGGTCTGCAATGCACTATGTCAGGACAGTAGGCATAGGTATCTCTTGCCTGAGTGTTAGAAGGTTTGCAATCTTCTTTTAGCTACTCATGAAGACAGCCTTTTGCATGAAAGGCTGAAGTCTTGCGTCTTTTCAGGGACTAATGATCTAATGAAACTTTTTGCAGTAATAAGGTTGTTCACCTGTAGATGGGCTGGTGGGAAACTTGCCATGCATTTATTGCTGTGGCTTAGTGTAAGCATGTAATGGTAAAAATGTTCAAAGGGTGTCCACGCTATCTCTGCTGCTCTCTAGGACGTGTACAATCCCAGCTGTCATCCAGCTATGCTGGCACCATTCCCAGAAGAGGTGGTTGGGGAAACTCCTAGCAGAACGTGAGTCAAGGACAGGGATTTTCCGACAACTGAGAAGCAGGGACTGATAACCTCTTGAGCAGTTTTGTGACATCTCTCAATAGTTATTTGCTAGATTTTAACTGTTAACTCACAGCATTGATCTGGAGATAATGTACTTAAATCTTGGAAAGTCAATGTCTTGAGACAACAAATAGAAAAAAGGCTTTTCTCAGAACATCTGTGTTAAAGCTTTAACTTCTTAACACGTTAGAATTATGTAGGAAGTTTAACTTTCAGTAAAACACCAAAATCAAACAATTTCAGCATTGAAGAGATAA
Organism: Falco punctatus; assembly: GCF_963210335.1. Lineage (NCBI taxonomy): Eukaryota > Metazoa > Chordata > Aves > Falconiformes > Falconidae > Falco > Falco punctatus. The sequence continues at coordinate 78,433,375 of NC_137583.1, forward strand.
AGACAGAATCTGGAAGGATGTATGATACCAGCAATAGCAAGGGAGTTAATCTCCAAGTTAACATCTTCCTTCTTATCCTCATTTATCTTAATTGCCTATGTCACAGTATATTTAGCCCTTTGTATAACACCCTGTTATCTCTATTATTGTGGTCTGACACATACCGGGAGAGTAATACAAGAGAGAAGAAAGTTCACAAGCCTTATGCCTGGTTCTTAACATTTTCCTTTTATCAGGCATGTTTAGGATACTTTAAACCACACACAGCATGTACCACTCCTTCCTCTGCGATTCAGCTCCTTCCTCCCCAGCTATGAGCTTCCCCAGTATGTGCAATCTATAACAACATTTTTCCTTCTTCAGACTTTCTTCAGCATCAGAAAGACCTCACCATGACCATCTCCTCTCTTCACAGGCCCAGAAGAAGCTCACAGTGACTTACAGGAAAGAAAGAGCAAGACAAAGGACATGCAGAGTCTGGCTGTGAAAGTGCAAGCAGATCAGAGGTCCTGCTCAAAGCTGCATCTCCTGAGCACCTTGACCCTCCTTTGGCACCAGAAACACAGCCTGCTGCCCTACGGGCCTTTGGAAATTACTTACCCAGATAAAACACCTTATCATGAAAAACTATGTCTAGTGGGAGACCACCCTTGGTCCTTGCTCTTTAAATGTGGTGATGTTGTCACAGCCTTTCCTCCTACTCTGTTTGAATCCTGCTCAGCTGAAGCAAAAAACAGACAGTGAGAAATGGCTGTCAGCTTTGGTGCTCAAAGCCATGCCACCTACCCACCTTCTACCCACTTTGTTGTGATTTATCACTCATTTTCCATCTAAGTCCAAATCTTCTATTTCTTTTCCCACAATTTCTACTTATCTGTGAGTTTGACTCTGTACTTTTGGAAAGTTTAACTCCTCGAAAGGCTTTATTTCAACTGTCAGAGCTTTTATTGAGAAATATAAATAAAAAGTTCCATAAGAGCACATTTTCACTTCTTTATAATGTGAGACAAAGCTGGAGTGAAACAGATCTCACCCACTGGAAGGCAGAGCCCACACACACATAATGACTCATTAAATCATCCATTGTACTTTCCTGAGAGAGTCGGTGGCCTTCCAACCACCCAAGCGCACATCCATCTCTCACCTGCTTGGTTGAGAGCTAAATGTCTCCTTTGTAGATTCACAGAGTAATTTGGGCTGGAAGGGACCCCAGAGGTCACCTGGGCCAACCCCTTGCTCTATGGCCCAAAGAGAGGCTTTTGCAGGGCAAGCAGCAGAGGATCGTAAGGTCTTCTGAAGTAACAGTGGACCATCAGTGCCAACTGGTGTTCATATTCACCATGTGAGCAAGCTGCACTCTTGACATCGAATGGACGAGACGCAGAGGCAGTATCAAAGAAAATACATCAAGAAAGAACTACAGTGGGAAGCCAAATTGCAGGAAATAGCACTTTTCCTCTGTATCCAAATCCAAGTGTAAAATGCAACAAAACCAAGATCCTTCAAGCTGTCCTACCTCCTGGCCTGCCTGTTGCCAACTGCATTTTCATCTCTGTATGTGGCTGTTATCTACTCCCGCCATCTTGGGGTCTTGTCCACAATAAAAAGTGCACAATTGTTGTGAAGAGTTTACTGACTTCATCGAGGGCTAAGTGCCTCATGAAGTCCCAGGATAAGACATTTCATTGGGCTGGAAAGGGCGAAAGCTGGTAGATTCAATATCAGCTGTTGCAAATTGGTACGGATCCAGCTGAGAATCTAACCCATAAGAGAAAACTGAACACACAGGCAGTGGAGTGTTGCTTTGTTAGACTCAGCGCAGATGAAAAGACAGGTTACAGAAAAAGGCAGACCAAGGGGACAAAAGGCCTTTAAAGCCAGATGCTTACTATAGAGCAAACCAAATATTTATTTAGATTGGGTGACATGGTTTTGCTCCAGCAATCAAGTGAGCCACACACTTCACACCTTTAAACAGCCTGGACATTAATTGTCAGTACATGATTTGCCAGATCCAGTCATCATGCTGACACCTCTTTAATTTTCTTTTACAAGGCCACAATTAAACTCCCTGGCTTTCTGAGCTGGACAGCATTCAGGGGTCTTTCAAGAAGCACAGTGAAAGGCATAAGAAAATTGACTGAGTTCCTCATCCACATCCATGCTGTTCCTCCATGCCAGCTAATTTGAATGCAACTTTATGCAGTAGATAATGTCACTGACAACTACAGACAGACTGTCTGCTTTGTTCGAACTGTCATTTTAACACCAAGCAAAAATACAGCCTTCTTTCCCTGGCCTTTGGAGCTCATAGGGATGTTGTCTATGCAGCTGACACTCACAGAGACCATGTCAGTGTTTCAGCAGTTAAGCCATTTAGAGGAACAAAACAATGCTTCCACCCAAGTTGCATGGATTTTCTATATTTATACTGTACAGTAGATATTCCCATATAGTGCTGTGGACCCTTGCAGCAGCAGAGTCTGTGGGACAGATCCTCGCTGGTAAGCCCTTCCACCACCATCCCAACACGATCAGTGGGGGATGTGTAAGAGCTTGCTGGCTGCAGTGAGCAGTACCCAGGTAAGCTCAAAAGGCTTCTGGTTGGCAGAAACTCCTGTGCTAACCCTCATGTGAGTGACTGCTCTGGAACCTATGGATCAACTTACCATCTGGTAGCTCTGTTGATGCTGATGTTTACTTTTGCTTCCGGATTATCTATCTGGGATCCACAGATGCTTCTCCTGCTCATTTAACAGGCCGTCTGTCTTCCTGTTTCTTTTATTTAAAATGTACATGTGGTTTTTTAAACAGTATTTTAAGTATTTTAAGAGTGCAAACTCACAGCCAGGAGCAGGCTTGGCTTTTACAGAGAGATGTCAGGTGTGTAAGCAGTTAAACTGGCTGGCTGGAATACAATAATGGTGCATGGGGGAAATAATTTTTTAAAATCTTGTTTTCCAAAGTTGCTTACCAAAACATTTCAGCTTGCGTGAATTTTCTTCTCTTCCCCCAAGCCACTTGTTGGTTTTAAACTCTTTTCCTTTTTCCCTCCTACCAAGGCAAAGGTGTGCAGAAGGGGCCGTGTCCCTCCATGACAGCTGGAGGGGGACCCCGGGAGGACCCCCACAACCTTTGATGCCTCTTGCTACCTCTGGCTTCCTGGCGCCTGCGTGGAGAAACAGAGGGGCAGGTCGGGGGGCAGAGCGTGGGTGGCAGCAGTAGTGCAGACCTCGGATGAACCCAGTGTCTCATTCCTGCTCTCTGTTACAAACAGCAAAGCAGGGAAAGACATGTGGGGACAGGGAGGAAAGCACAACCTAGTTTTTCCAAAGAGTTCTCCTTTGGCATTTATTTTTATTGAAAGATGAGGAACATTAATGGAAAACTCATTTAAAAAAAACCCACCCCCCCACAACCACTACATTTAAAAAGTGCTATGTTCTGACCAGTTCTCAAAGATGGATTATGTTAATTTGCGGCGTTTTAAAACACATTAAAATAAATGAGAGATGTCTGAGTGGATTTTTATGATTTCTCATCCTTCTTCTGTGTGCTTTTGCGCTAACTCTGGCAATGCACTGAGTGTGGATAGGAAAAGCATTACAACAGCTTTTGGAAAAGTCACGCTGCCCCATGGGAGTGAAGATCAGGAGAAGAAAGAAGAGAAGAAGGAAAGAAAGGAAATGCACAGATCAATTTACATTCAGGACCTGACCTGACACCCAATTAAAATGAAGCTGGGATGTTAAACAGAAATTATTCAGTCTTCTTTCAGGTATCCTGTGAAAACAGCACAGGACAGAAATGCTGGAAATAAGAAGAAAACTACCTGCAGGCTTTAAATACAGTGAAACATTTACAACAGCACATCACTGGTGAACACTGACACAGAAATGTTCTTGAAAAACAGCCGTCAGAGAAAATAATTTAGAAACCTGGAGTCACAGGTAGTGCCACGAAGCCTGAGCGTTTGCAGAACTGGACAGTATAATCTGTACCTGAGAAAGTGAGGCATATTTGTACTGAACGTCTTGATAATTTCATGGGTGGATGCTTTTAGAGATATTTGTGCCCTTGTGGAAGACATTCATAACCCCAGCAGGCAAGGAATTTAACAAACACTGATAAAGGACCAAAGTTACTGGAGAAAGCGGACAAAACCAGGCTGCAGGAGGAGAGGGAGGAAGGGACTGGGGAGAACAAATGGATGCTGTTTGCTGGGTGAGGATGAACAACCACCTCCTGGGCTTCCAGGGAGAGCCCTAGCACCCAAGCGAGAAAGGCAGCTGTGTGTGCCATGGCCACAGAAGGTAGAGACTGGGGTGCATGGATTTTCCCTGAGGATGGTGGGATTATGGCCAAGTGAAGAGCTCATGGGTGGAGGCACCTGTGTAGGGCTATGTCAGCACAACTTTTATCAGGAGCCATTAGCGGTGCTTTCAGTAAGTGCCTGAGAACAGCTGATAGAACAATTTTTCACATTTTAGCCACATGGGGGGAAAAAAAAAGACAGAAAATGTGACTTTCCTACTCAGAAATTAAAACTTCCATGGAACTGACTTTTGGAGTAACATACGCACCGAAATTTTATGGGAACTGAAACTTTCATCATCTGACACCAAGTCTCAAACCACCTGCCGTTAGGTACTGCAGTAGAAATTAAAGACAGGTCATCACTTTGAAGTTCTCCAGTGACTGACACCACTGTCTTCACACACAGGCCGGCCTAGCCTGGTGTGAGCCATGCTCAGGGAGCAGTCTGTCTCTTCACTCCATGGTAGGACTTCAGGAAACAGCTGCACTTTGCATGGACACCAGCTGAGTTGCTCTATCATTCCTTCAAAGACACATGGCTCTCCATCCTGCAAAGGGTGTGTGGCATTGCTGGATACTGCTGGCTGATGGGATTATCTTGCACCCTCCTGTCAGTAAGAAAGGTGTCAGCCTGGGGTGTGCTCAGCAAGACTGAGCGTTAGGACAAGTGGAAAAGTTCACTAAATGTGAGTCACGGTCTGTATGTGAAGTCAGTAGTGAGGACAAAATAAACACTGAGGAGATACCAAAGTTCACACTACACTGATGGTAGGCTGTTACCTTGTCACAGAGCTATCGGGGCAATGAGACATGAACCATTATGTTGATGGATGAATGAGTGGCCTGTTGTTCAAGGGAAATACATCATTGCATCCACCTATGCTCAAAACGATGCTGCTAGCTGAAAACACGCCATGTCTAGGGTCTTGCACAACTCTTCCACAGCAGAGGGAGAAATCCTTGGGAAAGACAGGGCTTAGCTAAGGTGGTTCAAGGTTTAAGTGTAATTACTAATGAAATAGCTGACTTTCTCATTGAAGTAATTAAACAAACCAAGTTAGAAACTAGGGAAGATGCCTCCTTTGATCCTGAGTCAGCTTTGCATCTGAAGTCTGCTGGTTGCTGGATAGTGGGTTCCCAAGAGTACAGAGCCTTAGGACTTCCCAAATAAAGCCTCATGTAAACTGCAGCATGATTTTCAGAAAAATACCTAATTTTGGCTAAAGAAATTACCAGTGGATTGCTACTCCCCTAGGAAATCACTGCAAAGGTGAGTTGCCCTCACTGATAAAAATGCATTTAGTCTCACCCCTGCTCCTTGCTGGCAGCTTCTACATCTTTGTTAGCTGTTTTAAAACATGGAGAAAAATGGTTTCCTTAGCCATGCCACAGAAACTGTAAATAAGACAACTTTCAGTCTTGTAATTTTTACTGTGCCTTTTCTCCTCTTTCTATCCTATTTATTAGTATGTTTCTTAAAAAGGGGGTACTGAAAGTAATACAGCCTCAGTGCTTATTTTCCACAATCAGTTTTGCAGAACATCTTTTTCTTGGGCAGCTACTGGGAGATATGATTGCTTTTGGTTCCTTAACCGTCTGATGTATATTAGAGGATACAATATGATGCCTTTTTGATTCTGCTTCTTCGTTTGAAATTTCCTCACACTCAGAAGAGTTATCTGTATGTCAAGAAGCTTTCTGTTCTGCTTTCTTATTCCATTATAAACAATATTTGGTATTTACCTGAACTGACTGATCTTTTATTTAATTTTATTTTTTCATGGTTTTCTTACAAACACTCTCCTTTGAAGAAAAGTATTTACCTTTGAAGAAAAATATTTACCTTTTGCATGTCAGTGTTTGTAACATACCAAATGAAGGGATAATCATTTGGGGGTCATATATCAGGACCTTTGTCACATAGAAGAACAGACTGGAATTGATTTTCTATTTTTACTGCTAGAAAACATTATGATTTTTAACTAGTATTTCATTCACAGATTTAGGGTTTTTTTTTCCTAAAAGACCTAAGTAAATAAAAGCCAAAGCTCCTGAGAAAGCCTGTTCACAAGGGAGCCCCATCTCCCCTGCAGAAGCTGCCCTGTTCCACCCCCAGCACCATGGGGCACTAAGGGCTGCTGTCAGTTCAGAATCGTATTTTATTAGTTCCACCAGGGCAAAATATCCTGAAATGATAAAAAGAATGGTGCTACACTATACTGAAGGAAACAGAAGGGGAAAAAAAGCACAGGAATTGTGTTAGCAAGCATTACAGAATTTGAAGATGAATTCTGACTTACGGATCAAATCATTACAATTTCTCTTATGAAAAGCTCACACTACAAAGTATGAAAAGTATATTGAATTCTAGAAAAATTGTAGAGGAATGAAGCTGGGTTTATTAACATTGATAATATACAGCTGTGGGCTGGCTTCAGGGGCAGTGGGTTGGCTGATGTGGATAAGGTGCAGCTGGGGCTGGTTCCTGCTAAGTAGTTAAATAGCTCTAAGGGTATGGGAGAGGAGCTCTGGGTGAAGAGAGACCCAGAAGAAGCAGAGGGAGGAGACAGAGTGCCCTGGATGTAGGCGAGACAAGGAGAAGGATGCAGCAGAGGCAAGAAGCAGGGTGGACTGGCCTGAAGAGGATGGAGAAACAGCACGGACAGTAGATGAACTGTTGAAACCTTGTGTGGGATTGGTGGCTGTGCTGGGGCAAGGTGTGGGAGCTACTTATTGAAGTTAACCTGGTATGGGGTGGTAAAAGCCTTGTTGCAGCTGGCTAGCTTTGATAGTGCTGTGACAATAAAACATATAGCATTAAGGAGAGAAATTTCAATTTTAAATAGTAGATAAAATTGAAATTCAATTTTATCTACTATTTAGTGCAGTCAGTTGCACAACGTGACATTTAGGTTCTGATTCTTAATATTGCTGGGTTTCTGCTTAAATTAAATTCAGACATAGCAGTTCAGAAAGCAACACTGTCAAAATAATTACATAAGGGAAGCAGGAATGCAATTTGTTTTTTCCTCCAGATTGACTATGGGTCTGTTGTTCTCCCCAACAAGTGTGACTGGGAAGGTTCCCCTGAGTTGTGCTCCCACTGACTGGATATCCCAGGTCTGAGAGCTCCTTGCCACACTTCTTGTCCGCTTCAGTTACAAGGAAGGTTCTTTCCATGCTTGGCCCAACAGATGAAAAATAAGTGGTAATAGAATGTTAGGGAAATCTTTTTAGCATCTGGTTTTCTTCCTTCTTAAAATTGTTTTTATTTCTAGGTTCCCGTTCATTTCATAACATTAGGTATCATGCAGTTAGAACTTTCTGGGGAATGTTTGTGTTTGTGAGCAATTATTTTACATTTGATTTCCAGTATTGCTTCAGCAGGGAGGCCATACGAATCCTTGTACCTATAGAAGATCCAATATTATCTTAATTATATGTTACAGATAAATTTTAAGTGGCATAACTCAAACCAAAAGTTCAGAATTTGCTGTTTGTTAAATAAAACGTGCGTTTGTTCCTTTTTCCTAATGTCTTACTATAATAAGATTTGGTCTGGCAAAATACATGATATGTTTTATCAGGACAGGCCTCACATTTAAAATTGAGCTTACGCTGGCTTGCTTTGTTGGCTCTGAATCATATTAAAGTAAGCCCAAAATAGTATTGTACTGTTTTATCCATCTTTCCTCTATGCTTAACATGATTATTATAGACATATATTTTTCATATTAACAAATTACAATTCAGGACCAAAGTTATATCCTCTGCCTTGAGGACTGCAAAGCCATTTCAAGTTTCAAACTGCAGTTCCCACTTTATGATAGAAAAAAATCTGATCACGTATTCTAGGCAAAAAAAAAAGCCATGCTAACTGGTCTGTTTCTTCAAAACACTTCTTACTAAGGTAGAAGTTACAGAATGTAATCCTGCAGGAGACAGGGCATTTAGATAAGTAACAGCTGGAGCATCATTTTGTGTATCTGTACCATTTTTTTTCCTTTAAACAGCTGCAGTTACAGATATTTCTATTCTTTCTCTGGGAAAGATATTCTGGAGTGTTGAGGAAATTGCCAGCCTGTATGGTCATTTGATTAATTTAGCACCTGTTCTGCCTTCCTGAGGCGCTGGTGCCAGCGGGCTGCCATGGTGGTGGCCCTAAGCAGGGCTTGCCTGCTCAGCACGGGCTGTGCTCACCTTGCTGGCCCAGAGAGCTCACACCCATTAAGGGTACTTAAGCAACTGGGACTTCTGAGCCCCTTGGGCACTTTGGATGTTTTCCTGCAGGTCTCTCTGTGACAGGAGTTGGAGACAGATTGGTCCGTGAACAGCGAACTCAATGCATTTCTGTGGCGGTGATGTACTGCCTGTGTGGACGAATGTATTCAGTGCATAGAGATCTCAATCTAATTGGATCTGGTTTTCCAGAACATCAGTTTCTTTATTGATCTTTGTAGTCCTCATTGTCATAACATGTTAACATCACATTTTAGTGCATATTAGCAATCAAATTTCCTGTACAAATAATCATAGCAGAACCCATTCACCCTTCCACTGCTGGGGAAGGCAGTACCATCCTCCTCTGATTACATTTTCCTGATGGAAATGCAGAGACACTCATTCTAAGGAAAATGTGATTTGACTCACCATGGGGTTTTGCTGTGGATCTGTACAGCTTTCAGTTGGAGAACACTGTTGATTAATTTTTTTTTTTCTGATAAGACACAAAACCTGCTCCACTTTTACTCTCACAGGTTTTACTAAAAGACAAGAAGTCACTTCAAGCAAATTGAAGAGTGGGTTTGTTTTGAAATCTTTCGCTTAAGGTGTTGCTGAGTGGCTCGGATAGCACCACCTAGCCTTCTGGTCCCTTTAGAAGCTAGATCCTGCATGTGGCATGGCAGGTAGGACTGATGCAGACCAGGCAAGAAAGCTCCCTGTGCTATACACGGGTGTTATACACTGTTGCCATCACTTATAGTCTGCTGTGCTCTGTATCGCATCTAACAGGAGAGACAAAATTGCTGCAGTGATGCTCCATTTAGTTTCATCCAAGGCATGTGTTCACATTTAAAGCAACAACACACTGAAATACGCTGTCTTTGGGCATATCTCTCATCAGCCATTTGTGGTTGTTTCAGAGGGCTCAATACACTGCAGAACCAAGTCCTAAAGCATTAAGACTTCATACAAGAAAAAAGTTAAATTCCAAGAACCCATTTCTGCAGAAGTGAGATCTAGAGGTATTATCCCTCTGTTTCATTCTTGTTTCTGATGCCCGGAAAGCCTACTGTCGCCATCAAGGAAACAGAAAAAATATCCAAATTTCCTTGTAGTTCACAATCTTTAAACAGTGATAGACATCTAAACCTACTGCTGAGAACTTTGAGTTTCCCAACACATGTCAGTGAGAGGAGGCACTGGGAAAATCTCATACACAGATGTTCAAATACTTTGCAAAATGTAGTATAGAAAATCACTGCTCTACCTCAAACTTCATGTTGTAATGGCCACCAAATATAAAGTTTTTTTGGAACAGGATTTGCTCTGTGCTCATAGAAAAGCATCAGCATGGAAGGTATCCACAATGAGACATCTGAAATCTGTTGTCACTTTAGAAAATTTAGAATTAAATATTTATGTCCTTAAAGAAGGTTGCACTTAAAAAAAATTTGGATTAAATGCATCTTTTTACTGTATTTTTTGTTTTGTTTCTTTTTTTTTTCTTTTTTTTTTTTGTGAGTTCCTTTTGCTTGTAACAGTGAATATGGGAAGATATGTTAGCTGTAAGATATCTCATATCAAAGATATTTGATACTTATTCAGGGAATAACAGCATTAGATTTATAATAAACTCAGTACACTGCATAGCTTAGCAAACAGACAGCAGACTTTTAGGAGAACAATAATTGCATGGATTGGAATTAATTTATTCATATAGAATTGAAAAATTTATTCATATAAAATTGAATAGAAGAATCCTTTATGAACACATCCTTTTTCTTCAGTCATGTGCCATTCTACCAGTGTTTTCTGTGAAATGTATTTGTTTTAGCAGCACCATTAAGCAACCTTTTGATATGAATTCCAGCACTTGAAACAGCATAATACACTTGTCCAAAGGTAGGCTGTAGCCTTCCAGTAGGCTTAATTCCTGTTTGATTTCATCAAAAGTAATAAATACATCAAATAGTTGACAGGTTAGGTACCTTATACTGTTCACAGTTTTAATCTCAGAAATATTTGATTGAAATGTCTAATAATTTTGTATACATGCTTCAGGAAAGGCATAAATCACATGCTTGAAGTCCCTCTGTTTCATAGAGTTAAGCAAAACAAATGATGATAAACCCTACATTAACTAGGTAATAGTGATGTATCTTGCTATAGCAGTGCTTGCTCTCTCAGGATGTGTGGGAAAAGCCTGTAGAAGCTACCAGAGAAAAAACAAGAGGGTTTGGGCAAAGGATGCTGCAAGTCACCCTGCTGTGTACGTGTGTGTGACCAGAGCAACCTCACTGACTTGCAGGGGGCTGGGGCGATGCATGCCCCACGTGCTGAGCTGGAGTCCCAGTAGCCTTGGCACCGATCAGGCAAACACCCAGGAAAAGGCTCCAGCAGCAGCAGCTTCTCTGTGAGCTTTTCAGAAGGCAGGTTCCCCCCCATCCCAAGATAATCGAATAATCCATGTGGTAGGATCTTGGCTTCTGAAGTAGGGACCGATATTTGATATTAAGTGGCTGAGAATATAGATGGTGTTATATATTTTGATAGGATTCTGCACTATTTTCGGTCTAGAGAGACTTTTTTTCTTGACTCAAATATAAATGAATGACATAATATTGTTGGATTATAGCAATTTTAAGTTTGGTCAAACTTAAATGCATTTAAGGTGTTGATAAAATGATAAATGTTTAAGTTTAGTCACTTTTTTCTTACATGGCAATTAATAATGGATATGTATAGTTCCTCCCCCTCCAAAGGATTGGTATTTTTTATGTGCTGGAAGATCTGCACTTTAGAACTGTTGATGTAATAGTTTCTAAAGTATAGCTTGACCCGTACAGCTGTAGCAAGTCAGATACGTCTTTTGAAAGAAGCTAACGGGTCTGATTCACAGTCACTGAGAAACGTGCTGGGCAGGAGATCCACAGGTGCTGTGCAGAGCCAGGAGCTATGCAGAAATGTAAAACTCATCTTTTATATTCTGCCGCAGTCTCAAAATACACTTTTTTACCTTCCTGTGCCCTGCAACAATTGTTTCCACACCGATCTTAGAGGGACAGGCTTAGATGGGAAAGTGGGCACTGGGCAAGGACTTTGGGAGATTTGGACTTAAATATACCTGTCATGGTTACAGCGGAGCAACATTGACGCAGCCAATCCAGCCAGCAAGCAGCAAGAATTACACCGAGGGAAATGTGCAGTAAGTACACATCGGCTGTGGGGGCAGGTTTCCATGTATGATGTCAAAAAGACCAATTTTTGGAGGAAGGGATTATTCTGTGCCCTCTGCCTAGTGACTCAAATACTTACTTCAAATGCACAGCAGAAGAACATATAACACATAAAACACAAACATAAGGATGGCAACTTAAATTTAATAAACTCCAGGTGCACTCAGAAGTTCAATGTTGATTAAAGCAATCCATGGGCCCTCTCAGCTCCTTTCCTTCTCCTAAGGGGGGGAAGGGAGCTGGCACTTGGCTTGTCTGCTTTTGCTTTGGGTTCTTAGCATCTCCCTTCTTGATTCCTGTATGTTTTGCCTAGAAAATTTAGGGAGAAGAAAAAACTGCTTCACATTCAGCTTAATCACAAAAAGGCCTATGATTCTATGATTTGGAAAGCGTTTTGCTGATGTAATGTCTCTATCATGGACGCAGACAGGGACTCTGCTATGTGGCAAGCATGTTGGTATCGAGACCTTGTTCTGTAGGAACTGGGAGGAAAACCTTCCCTTGAATCACATGTGTTCTCACAGAGGTGATCCTGGTGGTTACTCCTGACCACAACTATTGGTAACATCCTGCAGTCTCCTAATCCCTTGTTAATGCAATTTAACTCCAGTCATTCTTATTCACACACGTGGTGTGCTTGTGAACAGATTGATAAGCACAACGATTTCACCTGGTGGATGGTCACTTTGTGGAAAGTAGTTTTCTGTCAAAAGGAAATAAATTATGTTCTTGGTGCCCAATAGTAAGTAAAAGGTTAAAGAATCCTTGAAAACAAGGATTGCAGTAGTTAAATCACAGACATAAACAAGTGAGAAACTAAACCCAATCATTTCTGCACCAGATGTGCTCTGCTTACAAATGTATCTACAAAACCAAATTTATTTGTCATTGGGCAAAAGTAGACTGCAAATTCAGCTTAGCGTGGCAGATTTGTGTCAGACTCATCTTTATAGGAAATAACAGAGACTCTCAAGTACAGATTTCCTGGGGATGTCAAAAAGACCAAAACCCATTTTCTTTCTTCTCCCTAAATCTTGCCCAGTTCAGCACATGTTCTGTGTCATCTGACACAGGAAAATCTGGGAAAACACAGTGCAGGTCTCTGCCTTCCCGATCACCCCCTGGCTGCACCTACTACATTTCTCCAGAGACGAGTCAGTCACACGTTAACTTGGTTAGTGGCCCAAGCAGCAGTGACAGTATGGAGATATACAGCAGAGCTGATGTTACACTGTCACTCGTTCACATGCACAGGCAGGCTGCATCTGTTCTAAAGCTGCATCTGCCATGCAGGCTGGGTGCAGCTGCACTGAGGGAAGGGACAGGGCTGTGTGATCCAGTACTTAACTCCCTGGCAGGGAGTTAGCCTCACTTGCTTTAGACTCATCCTCTGCACGGATACCCAGTTTGGTCATAAAACCACTCTTTCAACAGTTTTGCTGCTCTAAAAATTTCCATAGCCACAGTCCACACAGGTAGGACCAGTCAGGCTCTCAAAACCTCCTCCCACATTTTCTAGCCATGCCTGTAACTGACACTGCATCCTACCTGAAGTGCTTTAAGTATAGTCAGCAAAGTTTCTAATGCAGATTGCTCAAGCAAGGGATCTCAGGACTGTGTGACCTGTCAGAGAAGCTGCCACCACACAGTGGCCAAATGACAATTCAGGTTTAATGTCTCCAGCCCTCCCTTTCTGCTGCAGCAATGGTACTGCCATCCACGGATACTGGGCTGACGCTGGAGTGGCTGAGACCCTGAGTGAGTCTCCTTTCAGCCAGCTGTGCTCCGCACTCGAGGGGGTTGTACATGAGCTCTTTGTGGAACTAAAAAAGCCTGGGAGAAAGATTTCATCGCCTGGTAGGTCTGGAGCCATGGCACAACCTTTCCTCTTGACATGGCCACCAAGGGTACACCACTGGGTGACTCTGAGGCGTTTGTAAGGGGGTGTTCGCAGTGCTGGAAAAGCTGCTGTATGCTTGCTCCGAAGGGGAGAAACTGGAGAAACCTGGGGGGAACTTAGAGGCAGACAACCACAGCCCCATCTCCAGAAGAGCTGATAAAAAGAAAATCTCTGACTTCTGGTTTAGTGGTGCACTGGTATTTGGGCACAGTACAGAGTATAGATAAACCTTTTCATGAACAATGGCAAGGATGCAGGATTTGGGCTAACTTTAAACACATTTAAATTGTTTTTCTCCTCAGATGATAGCATCCTCTTCAGATATTTGCTGTGAGATGTCGTTACGGAAATGTGGTAGGTTCAGCTAGAAACACATTATTTGATTCTGTCAGAAAAGTTTTCTATAGATTTCCTTAATTCCTATTCTGCCTCAGAATAAGTGTTGCTTTAAGAAACAAAGTTTTCTGTTAAAGTTGGGAGATGACACCTGGGTGAGTTGGACAGGGTATGAAGGATTACCATAGGACCAGAACTCTTGAAACACTTGTGTGCCAAAGCCATTGTTATCTTTGAAAAAGCATTAATCTCTTCCTAAATTCTGATACAAAAAATACCCAACCAAGTGCAAAGGCAGATAATGTTAGCTGCCCTGTAAAACCATTGAAATTAAGGCAAGAGCCATTGCTGTGTTTGACTTGCTGTCAAACCACAGGAGCAGAGCTAAATGCAGCCCTTCAGTATTTAAAAGGGAGGTGAGTGGAAAGATCCCACCAAAATCTTTGTATGAGGTGGGAGAGGTGGGATCTGACACCCTGAACTACCCCAGAAAGACGGACAGCAGTGGTGGAGGTCGGCTCATGGTGAGTGTGGCAGCGCAAGCTGCATCATTGCTCCAGCTTTGCACCACCCCAGGACAGACAAATGCCGCTTCACTGGTGACCACACAGCTACGATTCCTTAGGCACCCTGGAGCTGATGACCTCTCCATTTTAGTGCTGAAGTTTTAATTGAGCACTGCTTGTCCTACGGGCCCAGGGCAGCTGGTGGAATGCAGCTGGCTTTGCCCTGGGGCAGGTGGGGGGCAGCAGGACCCCCTCCTGGCCCTGCGGCTCCACCACCTGCCAGCCCACCCAGACCTGCCTACAGGTGCCCACACCAGGCACAGAAATGCATTTTCTATATTGAGAAATAAGTACAAGCACAAGAACTCATCATGTATAGCAAAGTTCAGGAGTCTCAAGACTCTTAGATAAGTTCACTACCAGCAATCTTTTGTATTTTTTTAATGTGTGTGAAGTGTTGAATTGAAACACTGTCTTTTAAGCAGAATATATATAGCACCATTCATGTTTTATAATGCTTTTGCAATCAATGGAAACAATTCATAAAGCTGGAATTCTTATTTAGTATTTTTTTCCTGTAGCACAAAAAACAGGAAAACACAATTTTTTATTCCAGTCCTAAATAAGTAATCTCTGTTTCCAAGACTGGAAAGTCCATTTCATGGCTGTGTTTTCCTATCATTGCAACAGATCTGTACTGCCATTTTTTAGTACACGTCCCGTCTTTGATGTTCTACAACAATCTAAAGATATTTAAAGACAGAAAATAACATGAAGCGTACCCCTCATGAACGGCAACACTTTGGAGAAACTTCTGTATGTACCAATATAAATATCTGGTTAAGCCTGTTTAACTACTATTCTCATCTATTTTGCAGCATAAGTAGCTGACTGTCTGCTGAAATTATTGCAAGAAAACACAGGAAAACCTCCGGAAAACCCCTCTAGAGCAATCTCACAGCTCCAGGAAAGCAATGACTTCTGTAATGTGTAGTGGGTTGACTCCAGCCAGCAGCTAAGCATCTGCAAGATGATCACTCATTTCCCCTTTTGTGGGACTGGGGAGAGAATCAGAAAAGCAAAACCAAGGAAAACTCATAGGTTGAGTTGAAGACGATTTAGTAAGTGAAGGGAAGAGAAAAAAACCCAACCAAGTGTTGCAAAGGCAATTAGCCTTACCTCTCACCAGCAGACAGCCCACCTCATCTCTGAGCAATGCCTCCTTTGGAAAGGCCAAACCCCCAGTTTCACTGCCGATCATGATGTGATATGGTATGCAAGATCCTTTACATGCTATGGAATACCCCTGTGGCCAGCTGGGGTCTCCTGTCCTAACTGTGTCCCTCCCAGCTGACAGCCCACCCTCAGCCCACTCACTGTGGGGCCAGAGTGAGAAACAGAAAATCTTGACACCGTGCAAGGACTGGTGAGTAACAGCTAGGACACTGGTGTGGTATCTCACCCTTTTGGTCACAAATTGGATACACGGCACCGTAGGAGCTGCTATGAAGAAGGTTAACTCCCAGTACAAGCTACACCGCAGTTACCACGCTGTGGTTTCTCTGTGCATCACTAGCTCTGTCCCAGCACCATAGGGAGTCCTGCAATGGCCAGTTGCATTCCCTGCAGAAATACCCAAAATACTTGCCTGGGGCAATCTGAGAAGTGTTGCATAAAATTGTCCCCTTGCTCCCATGTGGCTAGGTCCGTTCCCATGGGAACAAGCAGATTTTGGTTATAGCTGGCAGAAAAGTTGGGTGGGAGAAAGCTTTTGATAATAAAGGAGTTTTTTATACCTGTGGTGTAGCAGGGCTGCTGTTCTGACGGCTGAGGACAAATGTTGGAATTGTAAGGGCTCACCTTGGTGTATAAGTCCTATTAAACTCTGAGCACTTGGGCAGAATACTCAGCCCTACCCTGCGAGGTATTTGAAGAAGCATTTCCTAACAGATTATTTCTCTCTAGAATTAAACAAACTAGTGCATCTCGAACCAAACCTTGTTTACCTGGAACTGTCCAGCCCCTGCTTCAAGCAGGTGTAGAGACAGGCTGCAAGGCAGAGAACAGGGGTACTGGAAGGACAATTATCATTGTAGATAGAGGTGAGACAATACAGTGTTCGGGTAGCTTCAGTTGTGCCTCTCCTGCTGGCTGTCAGACCTGTCTCCCCACCCACCTCATTGACATTTTGTTCCTGGGTATGTTAGAGGTCTCTGCCTGGCACGGATCTCTTCTGAAACACCTTTTGCTGTAGCATTTGCACTGACAGCTGTCCTTTCTGGAAACTCCACGTTTCATAGAGCTGCCGTCTGCCTGGGGATTACATTTTGTTCCTCTCGGTTTTGAATATCTAAATCCCAGAGCCCAGCCTGGAGAGGGAGAGGCTGAAACAAACATCTTTTGTATAATGATAAAAGTAAAAATGAGAAAGAGTCTGAGAGCAGCTTGACAGCTGCAATTGCTCACAAAATAGATTTTTTTTCCTATTTATTTTTCTTTCTCTAATATATTCCTAGCACAGGCTATTGCTATTCAATAGTAAGAAGGCCAGACTGACTCATTAAATGGAGACACTGCTCATTTTGAATTCTCTGGGCTATAAGAAACAGCTTCTTGCCCAAGCAAGATCACGCATGGCTGATTTTCCATCCTCTGTGCAGCAGAAGGCAAACCCAAGGACTGGCAAACCCCCAAGCCAGTACGCTGCACCATCCTGCTATGTTTGTGCCCCTACAAATTTTTGGTGTGCTGGATAACTGATCAGACAGCTGACAACTGGTAGTTTGCAAGCTGAGAGCTCACAGGTTGTTATTGCGTTATCACCCTCCATCCATGTTATGGTTCTTCTGTGTAGAAGATGTACACAGAGATAAAAGCAGTTGGTGTTTCCATCTCTGGGTAATAGTTTCTGTGAGTCTTCCCAGGCTGTTCTGCAGACACATGGTCACCCTGCCCTAAAGTACCAACAGCAGTGCCAGGTAGGGCTCAGCTAGATGGGCTGGTTGACCAAGACCTTAAATGTCCTGTGCATCTCTTAATATTTGACATGAGTATGTGTCCACATAAGGAGGATATCAAGTGAATGGCCCTCTGCTGCAGTGAGGCTCTGGCAGTGAGCAGAGAACAGGGGCCAGGACTGCTCTCCCTCCTTCCCACAGGAACCAGCAGCATCTCCAATGCAGAGCTGTGGGAATGCAAAGGGTTTGTGGCTTTGGCTGCTCCCTCCAACTCAGGTACAGCTCTGCTGAAGCAAGGCCAGGAGACCGCATCGAGATTAAATCAGGCTGGCTGATGAGAATCAGATCTGCTGGCCTAGAGATCAATTAATCCATTCTGGAGCACAGTCTCTTCATCACAGAGATATCCTCTCTGCTCTGTTTGAAACTGGGGAAAAACTGCAAGTTAGCACAAGAAATCACAACAAAACTGCTCTGCTGCAGGTATCTGTATTTCTGGAAAGATGCAGTTAAGAGGAGAGCAGCTTTTTCTGTCTTTCTTCCTAATCCCTTTGGGAACAGAAGTTTTGATACTGTTTCTTCCATTCATAAGAAAGAAGCACAGGCTGATGTATTTTCTTTGTGAAGGGATGTGGTCATAGATATTTAATAGACAAAACATAGAAAGAGTTACCAAAGATCACTATGCTACACACACTTTCTACATTTCTTCAACTAATAGTCATGCAGTTTATATTAGGTGGCCCAAAGGTCAATGCTGGCATCATTTTTTAGTGACTACACTTGAGGTGAAAGTATAGGGGCTGGATGGTCTTGACCAATGTCAGACCAGATAAAGAGGTTTGCTCTAGTTTCTTCCTTGAGGCACTGAGGGATTGCTGTGTCCCCGGAAGGGCAGTGTTGCAGTCCTGGGTTTTTCCCACTTAGACATTCACTAGTAACTGTGCTTATATGCTGATCCCATTAAACTCAGCAGGACTTTTCCCATGAGCAAGTACCTACCACCACATCAGCACCATTGTTAGAACATAATTGACCACACTTTTTTTTTTCAAACCTCTACTGCTTTCTGAATGTAAAAGAAGTAAAATTATTTAGTATATTACACGCCTTTACTATACAGAGAAATTGTTCGTGCTTTTAGAAAATGTATTTTTTATATAATTTTGTAAATATGATAAAACGTAATGAAAATAAGTTAACATAAAACATGAATGGGTTCTATGTAAATCCAATCTTCTAACAATATTAATTTTATTGTACAGATTGAACTTACAATAAATTGGTTGCTTTGTACACAATACTTGACACCACTTAGTTTTCCCATAGGGACTTTAATTGACTGCATGCATTAGCAACTGTGAATCTACGACACTTAAAGCAAAGAATTCTGTAATTGTTGGTGTAGTCCTATATATTTTTGAGCTGTACAGAGCGGCTTTTTTTTTCCAACTCAAGTACTCCATACTTTCACCACGAGTAACACCTGGTCCAGATTCTGCCTTGATGAGCTGGTAGGAAGCAATATGAACGTTGGTGAAACCACAAGACTACAGCAGTCTTACAGCGGCCAGACACTGATCCTTACTTGCAGTTGTGACTGCCTCTTGATGGAGCTCAGCTACAGTAAGTGCAGAAAGGAGTCTGAGTGTAGAGTATGAAACAAGCTGCCAAATTGGATCAGACTGGGGGATCATCTATTGCAACGCTTGAGAATAGGCGTCATTAGCTGCCTTAGAGATACTGGATGCTGCCTGCTGTGCTCCCCATGCCCGGAGTCTGGACTCCCTTCAGCCATACCATGTCTCTACATGCGGTGGCTTAACCCCAGCTGGTAACTAAGTACCACACAGCTGCTTGCTTACATCCCTGCCACCCCAGTGGGATGGAGAAGAGAAGCAGAAAAAAAAAAGGTAAGATGCATGGGTTGTGGTAAGAACAGTTTAATAATTGAAGTAAAATAAAATAAAATAAATAATAATAGTATAGTTGTAATGAAAAGGGAGACAACAAAAAGAGACAGAAGAATAAAACCCAAGAAAAAACCCAAGCAACACACAATACAACTGCTCAGCACCCGCTGACTGATGCCCAGCCAGTGCCCCAGCAGCATTTGGCCACCTCTGGCCAACTCCCCCAGTTTACACACTGAGCGTGCCGCTCTATGGTATGGAATATCCCTTTGGCCAGTTCGGGTCGGCTGTCCTGGCCCTGCTCCCTCCCAGCTTCTTGTGCACCTGCTCACTGGCAGAGCACGGGAAAGTGAAAAGCCCCTGACTTAGGGCAAGCACTTACTTAGCAACAACAAAAACATCAGTGTGTTATCGACTCTATTCTCGTACTAAATCCAAAACACAGCACTGTGCCAGCTACTAGGAAGAAAATTAATTCTATCCCAGCTGAAACCAGGACACTGCAGTATTACAGGAGGTTTGACATGGAGAGAGCAAATAGATTTGTGCACAGGTCTGTCCCATCAAAGACCCTGGTGAAGTTCCCAGCTTTGCTCATACCTTCTTAAAAGAACAAGATGAAATGTGTCTGAAGGTTAAGGATCCTCACCTGTGAGTTTCCTCCTCTGCTCCCCACCTGTATTTAGGCCCATCACAGCCTGATTCTATCATGTCATGAAGGTTAATAGAGGTGAAGGAATTTCTCTTAAAATTGCAAAAAAGTAGGAAGAATTGCAACTCTAAAACCTTGTCTATATATCCTCTGCTGCTGAAGGATGATGGGAAGGAGCCATCTGAATTTTTCCAAAGTCATACTCTTTTCTTTGACTGTCCATAAATTATGTCACTTCTGCTCCCTGACATGTCTTGCATATAGTAGAATTACTTTCAACTGCCTTATATAAGTTTTTCTAAATCTGATTATTACAGAACAAAGACCATCAGAAAAAGCATCTAAGGGTCAACTTTTAACCCACAATCCATCTCTGACATTAGGAAGATGCTTTACCCTTGTTACAGTGAGTCATTGCTTTTACTTTCACTTAGCATAAAAGGCAATTCTTAAAAGCATTCATTTTGATTCCCCGAATTTAAAATGTAGACCCTGCCATGTTTCTTATGGTGCAGATAACACTAAAATATAAAAATTGCCCTGTGATCCTTGAATCATTTTCTCTTGAATCATTTTCTCTCGGTTGGTGTTTCTTCTAATAGGTTTGCAATGCTTGGAAAAAGGAAACAGAAAGAGCTAATTGTATGCCAAGAAAGCTTCATAATCACTTATTCTGGCCAATAAAATAATTGGTTCAACTTGGCAAGAGTTTCACACTCTAAATTTGCACCCAAAGTGAGTGATTAAGTGCTGTGCTTTCCCCTAGACACACTGACTTCCAGCTATAGCCAGCAAAACAGGCCACGTTAGCTAGTGAGTACCTATTTCCCTCACTGCTCAAGAGTACTATATATTGGTGGTGCTGGTGGCAGCATTGCCTGGAGAAATGGGAGTCAAAGGCACTGGAGAGGTGATCCTGGCTGTGCCACTAACTGAGAACTGCTCAGCCCTGGGGTGGGATTTGCAGAGCGTGTGAGGGGTTGAGAGGCTTCCGTTGCACTGGGAAGTCTGCACTGGTGTCTGTGTTGGTCACTGCTTTCTCCTGGAGGAGGAGAAAGGAGGTCAACGAGGCTGCAAAGATGCTCAGTCCCTGCCTCCTCCATGGCAGGCAGCCCTCTCCTGAGGACGTGCTGCATTTGAGACTGGGAGTATGAGCAACTCTTGGCCAACTGCACCTAGCCCAAAAGCAAAGAGAAAGTAGGAGGTTTCCAGAGACAGGCTCTTGTGAAATACGTCCAGGAACAGGTTCCTCCCTTGCAACTCCGACCAAGCCTGCAGGATCAGGGCTAGGGCTGGCTCCGTACCCTAACCGCTCTGTCTGGAGATGGTTGGGGCTGGTCAAGGGTGCCGGAGCTGCTGTGTCCAATTGCTGCAGCTCAGGCAGATCTCTAGCAATGCTTCAAGGGGACATGCCAATGGCTTCTGCTCCAAAACACTACACCTCTGCTGTGACTGACTGTGCAAAAATAAACTAACAAGGCACATCTCACATGTAAGATCTTGGTTTAGCATTGAACAGCTCTGAAGAACACTAAGCTAATTTAAGTCTGGTTTTGTAATATTTTCAGTATACCTCTGTGCATAGTTTCAAGGGACTTACAAGAGCCAGTGCTATGATGCACAAACACTGAAACAAGGTTTGTTACGCTGGTGGAAATACAGTTTCTTAATCTCCCATTAACAAAATTAAATCCAGGACCATATTTCTCTCTGGTCAAGGAGCAAACAATCAGTAGCTACTGTGGCAGTTAGCCTTCATTAGCTCTGCTTGTGTTATTTCAAAGGGACCAGTAATACTCCTTTTATCTTTAGGTGCACCGGTGCTGGTACTGCAAAATTACTTTATTAGCTCTGGTAAATTATTTCTTCTCAGTAATGAAACTAGGGATAGGGAATGAGAAAAGATGAGAAAAGCAGGAAGCAACACAGCCCTACCATGTGTTGAAATTAGAGAGAGAAGAGATTCACAGCTTTCTGCAGAGGTACTGGAGTTACAGTACTCTTGCACCAGCCAGCCACTGGGCCACCAGCAATGAATCCTGTTGGTAAAGCAGTTCTGGAGCCTACCTTGTTTCTTCTTCTGCCTTTTAATAGCAGGCCAGAAGCTGGTAATGATTTAGCACAGATCTCCTTGGCATTCTGAAAACAAAGCGACACATGACTGGCCCAATATAAGGGCTTGCATTTTTGGTCATTTAGCATGGCTAATATGGCCAAGGAGTAATTCTGATTCTGCGGGTTCAGAGTGCCCATTTGTGGAAATCTTCCCTCCTTCCTTCCTTCCTTCCTTCTCCCTCCCTAGCAGTTAAGATTTAAACTGCACACTCAGTTCAGAGGGAAAGCAATGCCACCACCACTCCATGGTCAGTTAATCCTCTGGCTTCTTTCCTAACTGCTGCTGGGAATGGAGGCACATAAATCTCCCTCTCCAACCAAACAAACTGAACAATAAGTATCAGGGCTTGGAAGCAGGGCGGGGTGTTCCCCACAGTAAGGTAAAATATTATCTTCCTGTTACAGCTGCAGCAATTCAATCTGGGCTTGAAGGTAATGAAAGAGCTTCATTCATTTAATCAGATATTGATTGATTGCTATAATATACTATGTCAACAGTTCCTGCAAGGGAACAAGGGCTGGCTGAAATAAATCAGGTTCCAGCAGACTCAGTTAGAAGAAGTAAAAATTATGTCAATGCTGGATGTCTGATTCCGGTGTTGTGCCAGAACTGTCCATCATTAATTTTCAGTACTGCTAAATATTTTGTTTATCAGATCCAGTACTACGCATTCTCAAGAGGCAGCAACATCTCAGTTTTGCTCCCATACTGTAATCATACTTCAAAGCCCTTCAGATGGCCTTGTTTTTCATGCTTATTACAGAGCACAAGAGCTGGAACACAAACTTTTTTCTTTTGGGAGTAAAAGTTCATAGAATGTGGTTTTTTGTGGTTTTATTAATTATTATTTTTTATTATTATTCAAATAACCTGAGATCAGTTCTTGGCTCTGCCATAGCTTTTGGGGGTAAACCCACTTCCATCTATACCTTCTGTTGTCTACCAGTCGTGTGTGTAACTACAGTCACCCTTTTGTTTCACCATGTGCCTATCTACATTATGAGCTTTTTGCGTGAAGCTGTATGTCTGAAGGCATCTAACACTGCAGTTTCAATCCTTATTGCTCATAAGAATTGCTGCAACATAGATGGCTATAAATAATAATAGCCTGAGGATTTGGAATGCAAATTTAATGGGAAATGAAGCAAATAGTAACATCAATCTATCTCTGCACTTGTACTGTGGAACAAATTATTTTTGAAAAAGGCTATTCTTTTCAGATACTCTGTGAAATGATTGAAAATTAAGTTAGCAAAAGCATTATAAGAACTAATTAATCACTCATATTTGAGTTTACTAAATACTAATGTAACTATTTCTCAAAATACCATTCTTTTAAATAATGATTTTTAAGAGGTAAGCTTTTATAAATAAGCATAAGTAACCTTTCAGTTCTATGAACTCTAAAATTATTTTCTAAAATTTCTTGATTGAGATATCAATTGTGGAACTTCAGTTTTACTTTGTAACAGTTGGATCTGCTTATCTTGCATTTGCAAGCTGTAGGTTGGAGCAGGCAAAGCTCATCTCCCTGAGCTTCGTGAATCAAAATAGATGAGGATCTCAGAGGATGAGATTAGCAATTGATTTAGCCTTGACTTCACACAAAAGCCTTCTTAACAAATTACTACATTACACAGATTACTGCATCTGAGAGTATCTCAGCTTTCTACAAACTACACTAAGATGGTATCTTGAAAACTTTAATTCCAACATTACTTGTAAAATTGGCTTCATTATCATTCTGCAGTTGCGATGAGCTAAAAGAAAAGTATCAACCAAATGTCAATAGCCTGTTCTTCTGATTTCTTCTGTGTAAAACTGTAAGGAATGTAAACTTAAAAAAAAATGTAAAAAATGTAAAAAGATGTGGTAAATATCTAATTATTTACCTGATAAAGTAGGCCCTAGGAAGCACAGAAACAGTCCTGAATGGCAGCACTTGGACTTGTCATGAGTACCTCTGTCTGAAAATGAACCTATATCTTTCTGCAGTGGTACCTCTGAGGGTGAGTGTGATCGAAATGCCATTGGAGCTGCTTTATCTTGGGAAGAGACCACCTCAGAAATGGGAACAGTTTCCACTACAAATTTCATGGAGCAAAGTTGTCAGAGGTCACTGTCCCAAACTGAGGAGATATAGCAGATATTATCAGCTTCAAAATTCCATTTGCATTGTCTTGACTGACTAATTTTCACATATTGTGGTATTAGATATTATGGTCCAACTTTGCTAGGTAGATCAGATAATTGTAAAAAGACAGTATAGGAAATTTCTCTATGCAAATGTATGCAAACGAGAAAATGTCATTGAGAACAATTAATAGGAAGCTATCACTGTTACAGAACTTAATATCCGAAGTCACGAAAAAGCTTTCCTAATGCAGGATGAGATGAATTAATTCCCCTCAATATTCTTCTGACCGTACCAGGTGTCTTTCAAATGCAAATGGAATCCAGATCTGACATACTCAGAATATTAAATAAACTGTAAAGAGAACCGATGTGCTACTTAAATGCTCAATATAATAAACACCCTTTATACATTGTATCTTGCAGCATTCACTTAGGTGGTTCTGAGAGCTCTCCCAAGATCTGAGATGCCCTCTTTTGTTCCTAGGAGAGTTCTCAATGAGGAAAAACCTCCTTGTACTCCCTTTGTTCTGACAACACGCTACCTGTAGCTACTATAGGTTTGACAGGGTCAATCCTAATGTAGATTGTAGGGGAAATGGACATGCAAAAATGGCACCAAAGCGCTTGTATGAATGGCTTGATTCATGGGATTCTGCTTTCAAAGACGGAAGGCTGTTCTATCCAGATCTATTCCCTCCAGTGTTTCAACCACCTGTATCTCAACAGGCATTTGCCAGCAAAAGCCAGCAACACAGATGTCTGTGGCCTTCCAGGTCTTTCCTGGTCTAAATAACACCTTGGTACCGTTGGCTTTGTGCAGTGGTTGGATGGCTTTGGGGTGGGACTGGTGCTCTGTCCAAAGCAGTGGGTTAGTGCGAGACAAAGGCAGCCCTCGAGCCCCTGCTTAGTGCAGGACAGAGCCACGTCCTTACGGAGCAGCACGCTGCCTTAGCTCACAGGGCTCACTGGGCTGTCACCTGCACGAGGTCTGGCTGCAGCAGCAATGCCACAGGATGGCTGGGATTTTGGCTGTTTTTTCTTGTTTTGTTTGCTTTTTTAAATGGTTTTAAGAAATAATACATCTCTGTATTATTTTAGATCTTGAGTTTTCCTTTTTTTCCCCCAGACATCTCCCTGTGAAAAAAAAGTGTCTGATTATATGATCTTGTTAACATAAATACAAGACAGAATCAGGTTTGTATTATGTCCTGAGCAATCTAATTCCCAGTGATTATGCAAATCAGAGGAAACATGAAGCCATGGTAAAGAACGATCTCTTCTTCAACTGAAAAAAATGTAAATAGAAAAAACACTTTTGCAACAAAAAAGAAAATTACAGTTTTTGAGTGGGAACGGATTACATGTGTTGTTAATCTGCATTCATATGAGAGGCTGCAGAAAGACATTTCAGTCAGTAGATGAGGCCCTCAAATATCAATATTTGTTTGACTGCCAAAGAAAAGCAAATAACAGCAGCCAAAGGGGATGCATTTCTTGAATTACAGCACTTTTCATTAGCTGGCCCTCAGGAGGATTCCTCTGAATGTGGAGAAATGCTAACTGTGATCACATGAGAGCAGAGAATCAGAGAGAAGAATGTCTTTATGAACACAATAAAATGTCAGCTCCTGGATAACCAAACAGACATACCTTTGTTCTCTTTCAGATCCAGAGGGCTGTTTCCAAATCAGAGAGGAAATAATGTAGGACAATGCTAAAACTTTTCCCTTGAACCATAATCGATTCATCTCTGCAATTTATTATTTATAAAAACCAAACACCGTTTTTGTCATCTACTGCCTGTGACTGCCGTATTACTTTTTCTTTCAGTGGAGTTGTATGTGATTCATTGTAGACTACTATCTGCTAAAGGGAAAAATGATGCCTCCTGTGAAAGCATATATAGGTGGTACAAGCTCTGTGGTCTTTGTGCTGCATGCTATGGGCAAATTATTTCAGAGTGAAATGGAACATGGTGCTGAACATTTTGAACTTGTCAATGGACATGATGCTAAAATGCTAGGAGGATGCAATTATTGATAACCTGGTTATTGGTTATTTGCAATATTCCCTCATCCCTAGCCACTATTATTTGGCAGAAGTGAGGCCTGAGGAGGAACTTGAAAAAGGCAAATGCAGTCTTTCCAAATACTACAATAGGATCCTTGAGTCACAGAGGAGGGGTGATATGAGGCAACGGTCTGGGCAGAGAAACAGAGAAATGTCACTGCTCAGGGTGAAGGGAAATGAATGCAGATGGGAAAGAATATTGTAGCGGACTTCAGGGACGAACACAAAAAGCCCAAGTTTCATCAAATCAATTTATATGTCAAGCGGCTTCATGACTCAGAGTGTCCTTTTCTTTAAATTTCTCTCATTTGTCTGCTTTTGGCTATAACACAAATATGGACATTAGTGATTCAATGCTTGTTCAAATACATCTTGCATATTTTCTGTGATACAGGTCATATTATCCATGCATATTTAGATTAAATCAGTGATTTGCAACTCATTCAGTGCTCCAGAATGGGAAAATGTCGTTATTTCCCCCTCACCTACCAGGTGCTGACTCATTTTCGGGGAGTATTTGTTATATTCTTTGGGAGTAATCCTACTTTGTGGATTTGTTTAACATAATGCTCATTTGCTCAATTGATTCATGTTTCCAAGAGTCGTCTTGCAGTTCAACACAGCAATTTTGTACTTGTAGTTTTCAGTTTGTGGTATTAAATAATCATCACAATGTCTCAAAGGATAAGTATTATATACTGCAAATTGCAAATTCAAAACATATGGTATTACAGATGAGGAAATAAATTTCTGAAAAACAAGATATGAACCTTATCATTTTTCCAAATGTGAAGTAATCTTTAACCAAAGTAGAAACTAATTGTAATGAATGTTAGTAATTTAGAACATGACAATAGCTATTCATAGCCATCAAATGTAAATGAAATATTGGATACCTTCAACACTTCCTGGGCAAGAAACATAGAGCAAGCTGATTCAAATACAAATTACTCCTCAGATCATATACTGGTGCAAAGCCATGACTCGTCAAGGCTTGGACATGTATCATCTGACTCTTCTAGACAACTTTTCATCCTTGGACAAGATGGATATGTGGGGTATCAAGTAGTCTAAGCAGGTACAAATCCTGTATTATGAAGTTGTAAAAAGATGTCATTTTAAAATGCAAGTAATCCATTCCACACGCTGATAGGTTTTTGTTTTCTTGGCTGTTTCTTATTCTAATTGCTTGGTTTCACCAAAAACAAGAGAGGGAGGCTATAATGATTATTTGTTGCTGTTTACTTTCTAAGCATACCCTCAGTTCTCAGAAATGTCCATTAGACAACACAGGAAAAGCGTGATAAGAAAGTCCCTGCTGTATTCAAGGCACCAAGCACTTCAGCAGGAGCTATGATTTCTTGGCATCATTGAACCATGGGAGCATTATTAAGCGTGGAGCCAGGCAGCAAAGTTTCTGTCATCTCCTTATTGAGATCTATGTGCTGAGAATAGTATTTCACACACACTTATTGACTTACAATCATATTTTCAAAGATTTCACACCCTTATTTTAATAAAATACATAGCAATTCTATCAGTTACTGTATGTACAGCAGTTCTCTTTTCCTTCTGAAAAATAATGACCATGTTATGTATTTTCAGGACAGGAACTTCACAAGTTAGAATAAAATGAATGGCATATGTATAAATTAGAAATCCCCTACTCAATATAGCACATATTATTTTTCTAGTTATTATCATTTGACTAACTGTATACCACTATTCCATTTTACAGATCACAGAATTTAACAAAAGCAAGTTCCCTACATCTTCTGAATGAAATCCAGATTGATTTTCTAGAGAATGCATAAAGAAGAAGGTGAGAACTATCAGATTTGTTGCCCACTTTATTAATGAAGAGAGCAGCCTCCAGGATGACTTTTGTGGACTTTTTCTAGGAGTGCATGTGCATGTGGGCATTAAGACAGAAATCAGGGGATTTGCCTGAGGGACTCCCAGCTAGGAGATGGTTGCTTTTTAAAGTGTAATAATTCAACAGCTTCCACTCATTTAGACAATATCTTCATGAAGCAAGCCATTGCTGGGCATCTACAGCGTATTTCTGAACAAAAACCAACAAACAAATAAAAGAAAGCACAAGAAAAATATCAAAATAAGGTGTAAAACAAACATGGTTTGCTCTTGCACAGGCAGATCAGCTTATGTGGGGAGAACGTGTTGGGGCACAGCACATTTCAGTAGTATACAAGAGGTGAATGGCTCTTGTTTTAAAGATATTTGAAATGATTCATTATGCTGGGATGATTTTATTGACATATTACGTTGTGACATTTTATTTCATTGTATGTCTCTTTTCTCAGGTGGCAGTGGTTTCAGAACATTATAGTAAAAGCAACACTGACTAAGACTACATTAAGTCTATTCATTCTAAATCACTATTTTTATTTGTTTTATATGTTTCTGAGTAATCAGATAGTGGGATGAAACCTGTCATGTTTCATTGTCAGATTTTTTTTAAAACTATCAGCTAAAAACTTTTCTGCTTTCTGGGATGCCTTTTTTTTTTTTTCTTTTTTTTCTACCTGTGAATTTTGCTGGTTTTTAATAACTTACACTGCAAAACCAAACAAAAACCTCCACCACTACCCCAGGGTTTAAAGCTGGGATTTGGCTTGTAAGTACATTATATGGAAGAGATGGAGAAAATAGCAGCTGTGCAAAGAGACAGCATGACTGAGAGATGCTCCCAGCCCATAGCCCAACAGCAGCACCGATGAACAGAGCAAAAATCCCGACAAGGAGCTACAGCGTTTCTGTGGCAGGAAGGGAGAGAGGCTGCATGCTGTCCTCACTTTCAGCAAAATGTGTTTCACTCTCTACTTTCTCATTCACCTTCTTATCTTCCAGTGCCTTTTGCTATCACATCTAGTCTTATCCACGCTTACCATAAGCCTTGCTCACCTCTTTCACTTGCATACTAATTTCTATTTATATTGTATTTATTTCAGGTTCTATCACTTAAGAAAAAGTTCAAATACATAAAACCATATCCACACATACGTCTGCCAGGAGACACATTTTCTTGGCTTGTTTATAGCCTGCTAAGTGTTAGTCCTGGCACTGCCTGCTGCAAGGAGGGAGGCATGCCTTGTGAGCATCCTTTCGCAACATGAAGGGAGCCTCTGTCCAAAAGGAGAAAATACTGTAGCAGATATCAACTTGTATTCTCCCTGAATCACCTGCCAAAACCCATGGAAGTTCCAAGTGTGAGCCCAAATGTCATCACAAATAATGAAATAGGAAATTACAAGAGATGAACTTTTTCTGCAGGACTGGATCTCAGTTTGGGGAATTGTGTGAATCACTGTAGGAAGTAGCCAAATCTGGGAAAGTCCTGGCTGAAAGGCATGCAGAATCTGCCTTAAGCCAAACCAGAGTGTGAAATAACTAAAAGGCTCACTGCTTTCATACATTATAATTGATTAATTAAACCTGACAGTTTTGTGGAAATGAGGAGTCATTTTACTTGCACTTTGAAGTTTGCCTCATCCTCTTTGTCCTGAGTGCTTTTTTCCCTGAGGCTTAAGCATGTTTCATCTGTATTCCTGGCCAGACCTTTGATATTATGCATCTCTCTCCAGAGAGCATGGAGCAGTGGATGTTCCCTGGCCCAAGTCCCCACATTTGCATGTCTGTGTCATTATAACAGTCCCACTTCTGTGCATCTTTTTTGTGCCAGCTCTTGCACAAAAACAATTCAAATATCTCCATCTTGGCCAGCCCTATTCTGCACCTGCACGTGGGTGCTAGCTGACATCAATACCAATTTCCGTTCCTCATTAATTATACTGAATGATGTGGGAATGCTACATCTCCAACAGCAACACATTCAATATTTTCCTGGGAGATTCTTTTGTTATAAGAAACCTATTTCCCTGCTTTTGCCAGCAACAGCTGCAAACCATTCATTTATAATGGTTGTTTTAAGTGTTTTCTATCCCACCTTACTCGTGACCACTGTACTGACCCCTGGCTAGGTGATCCCCAAGACTGTCCCTGGATATAGGTGAACACGACAGTAGCTTTCGCTTAGTATGACATCCACCTTTTTCGCATGAACCATCCTCTCCGCCACTGGACACACACATTTGGCTGCAGCTAACAGAAGGCAGCTGTCATAACTCACGGCGGTGTCTAGCTCCCCCTTCAGAACTTGAGCTTCTTTGCAGTATTAGTCCAGGAGCTCACCTTACATTTTGACTGCTGGCATCTACAATCCAACATCAGTCCCAATGATTTCAACATCAGTGAGTCATATTCCATACCAAATCATATTAAATTAGGATATCGTGACTCAGAGATGAAAGGGAGTCATTTGCATTTTAGTGGCGTTCTGATTTTTCAGACAGCAATCGAGTTGAAAAAGGTCTGTTCTTAACTTTTCTTAACTTTGGTTAAATCCTTAGCACATCTGAAAAAATCTGGCACTAGAATGGATTGGGCATTTCTGTATACGTTAGTATAGCTGTAAACATATTCCCTTGAGTAATCCATGTTACTTTCCTAAAAGCTAGTCTGAGGGTAATTACGTTTACAGTGGGTTATAACAAAAATCTGCCACACTACGTTACATTGTTTTACCCTGCAGCATGCCTGGCATTGCACCCACAGTGACATACAGCATCCCTGTTACTGGGGTACTCATAAATGTGGCCTCAACAACCACAGCCTTTTCAGACCCATCTTTCTTATGTTAAATATGATTCACCT
This sequence comes from Falco punctatus, assembly GCF_963210335.1. Classification (NCBI taxonomy): domain Eukaryota; kingdom Metazoa; phylum Chordata; class Aves; order Falconiformes; family Falconidae; genus Falco; species Falco punctatus. The sequence continues at coordinate 78,464,472 of NC_137583.1, forward strand.
CCTGGTCAGTGTATGCCTTTCCTGGACAGAACAGAACTTTTGGGAATAAGGAGTTCAACAGTAGGTATCAAGCTGAGCTGTTTGCATCACTTACAAAGATGGCAAAGCAAAGACACAGGCCTGAAAATTCTCATCTCTTAAACATCCATTCCTGGTTTCTGTGCTCTGCGAGATGAGCCTATTGCCATATTTCAAAGGCTGTGTCTGAAGTTCAATCACAAAGCTTTTTAACTTAACCATGATTTTGTCACTTATTGCTGACTCAGGATCTACTTGGGGTAGCAGTCAAGTCTCTTTTTCAAGAGGGAAAAAACCTATGAGTTTTAAGACAAAACCAACATATTAAGTCATCTTAAATATCATTAATCATTAAGAAGGTAGGAAAAGGCAGACATTGAAAACATGACCTTAGATCTGCTCCTCGCCTGTGCATGTTCTGTGTCATTAACTGTGTGGTCACATACTTTTCTTAATACAGCACAGTAATTTGATTGAGCTCCCCAGATTACTAGATGTGTGGGGATATGGTACCAATTACTACTACTGCATGTTCCGTCTCTCCTGGAAGTGTGTATATTATTCCAGAAATCTGGCCACTTTCTGCAGGCCTTCCTGAGCAGTACAGTTGCCTGTACAGTTTTGGTTGTGTTTAATAGGAGTCCCTACACTTTAAGGAACCTGACAACAGAAAGAAAAATAGGCAAGGGATGGGGCAGAGAAGGAAATAATCCCCATCTTCTCTTTGGCCATCTGTTCAGGGGGATGGATGAAGTTGCCCCTAACGGAGACACTTCATCTCTAGGTTGCACCCAGAGCTCTTTCTGAGTTTGTAGCCCTTGTTATAAAAGCAAACCTGTCCATCTTTCCATGTAGTGTGGCAGGACTGCCACAAGGGCAGGATGACAGGGAGCTTGCTGGAGACAGACATACTGACATATTCAAAACACTTGCACTTCATGTATACTACGACAAGAATGCAGGCAGGGAAATATCTCATTCATACAGCTCACAAAAGTCACATGGGGTGGCTAGAGAACAGCCAGTCTGAAATTCTGCCTCTGACACCACCTTATCTCAGTGTGACCCTGCTCTGCAGAGAAAGGGACATAGCTCAGTTTTTAGGTCCCAAACTGGAGAGCATGTTCAGCCACATTTTGCTGCCAGCACTGTGTAAAACTGCTCCGTGCTTCCTGCCTGTGCAGGTGTGCCAGGGTCAGGGTGAGGGATCCACAGGGGAGAACAGGCTGGAAAGGATTTGTGTCATGAATGAGAATTAACTCTTCACTGCTTTGATGGTTGTACTGCTTCTTTGCTAATGTGCTTGGTTGCATTTAAATATTGTTTCAAGTAATCAAGGCTAAAGTATGTCCTCTTAATAGAGACAATGGTCTTATGAATGCTGAGTTGGGGAAAGAAGCTGTCAGTCCTGTTATCAGCAGTAATTTGACCTGGATTGTTACTTCCTATCAGAAATTAAGTGGCCATTCTGTAAAGCACTGGTGCACTGTGAGGACTAAATTCAGTCTTTCAGAGGTGTAGTTTGGCAAGTGAAAAAGAGTCCTCTGGAACAACCACAGACAAGCAAAGATAAATCCGTCATAATGAACCCATGAAAAGATATTGTTTCCCTATCGGTCCCTACAGGTCTGCCAACTGTATCTAGCAGGCTTTGTGTCAAGGTCGTCCTTGTGTCCTGCCGTGTCCTCTCCCATTTCCATTGCTGCTCCCTGGACTCAGGCTAGATCCTCACTGTGCAACCCTCTTGAGTTTGCTACCTTCCTTCTTTCTGTTTTAGACAGATTTCCCGTGCTGTGGTGTATTGAATTCTCTTCAGCATAAATAATTAATGAAAGCATCTTTTCTACTTTACACTCTTACTGTGTTGCTACTGGATTCAAATGGGAATAATAAAAGATCTGGAATAGGCATCGATTCGCTAGCAATGATGAAAACTGTGGAAACATTAGAAGTGATTGAGAAACTACCATAATTATATGAAAATACATGCACATGAACATTAGGGTTTGGTTTTTTCATAATGATTAGCAATAATGGCATATCAACTTTCTCGATAGTAATTGAATCTTTGTGACTATAAACAGCTAGAAAATTTTCTGTGTGATGGAAACAGCAGGACAAAAACTATATAAAGTATTATTTTTTTCTAGAAAAGGATGTCTGTTCTTTGCAATGTTGTATTGTGTACCATGCTCAGTACAAATGGTGTTGACCAGCCCATGCAAACAGTAGTAAAAGCTCTAGCACACACAATTGCTGATAGATGGTTGTCATTTTATTCTGTTGGCTACCCCCTCACGTGGATTCAGAAACTTCTTACACTTTATCCTGCTTTCCTGAGTGTCCTTCTTTGCATGCTTACAAGATAAACTATCTGTATCATTGCCAACTTTGTTACCCTTTTAAAAAATATTAGTATTTACCTGTAATTTGTAAGTGTTTTCATATAAACAATACTGTAGTATTGTTAGGGTTAGTCTGACCCTGTTGAGTAGGTTTTATGTATTTTCTCTTTGGCAGACTTTGATTGCATGCTTTGAAAGACTGATTTTTTAGTTAAGTTTCTTTGAAAGCCCTCACTGAGGATAGCAATTGGCTAATTAGAGAAATCTTCCATATGACTCAGAAAACTAAATAGCCATATCCTCCTTGCAGAATATATGTCTCCACTGTGGTAGGCAGGATACAGAAGCTACTTCAGACAAAAAGAAGTCAGGGAAGCCAGTGCTTTCTTCAACTGAATCCTGCCTAGCTCCTCCACTTGATATCCACTATGTAGCAAGAGCGGCTTGCTTTGTACACAGTGCTTGAAATGCATCATCCATGACTCTTGTCCATATACTAGTGAAACCGGTGGTGAATAAGCAAACCTTTGACTTCCACTGTGCAACATAGCTGCTAAAAAAGCCCCATCACATTGTCTGTCGCCTTCAAGGTAGAGAGAGAGACAGTGAAAATATGGACATCAGTAACTTCCCTGTGTTAGTCAAAGGCTATACATTGTACAGCGTGCATCACGCAGGCTCAGAGGAGCCTGTGGGATCCATGCAAGGCTCACCCAGGCTCTGGAAGATAACCCTGCCAGGGATTCATTGATTCCCAGATTTAATTCTTTCCTTTTTGATGTTTCTTCTAGTAGTCACCATCAGAAACAATATCAAGGGAAAATGGAAAAGTTTATAGAAATACAGAATCATTTAGGTTGGAAAAGACCTTGAAGATCATAGACTCCAAACATTAATCTAGCACTGCCAAGTCCACCACTAAGCCATGTCCCTAAGTGCTAAATCTGCATGTCCTTTAGAATCATAAAATGGTTTGGGTCAGAAGAGACTTTAAAGATCATCTAGTTCCCACCCACCTGCCATGGGCATCTTCTACTAGACCGAAGCCCCATCCAAATTGGCCTTGAACACTTCCAGGGACAGGGCATCCACACCTTCTCTGGGCAAGCTGTTCCAGTGACTCACGACCCTCACAGTAAAGAATTTCTTCCATATATCTAATCTGAATCTATCCTCTTAGTTTAAAACCATTACTCCTTGTCTTTTTTCTACAGGCCCTACTAAAAAGTCTGTCCCCATCTTTCTTACAAGCCTCTTTAGGTACTGGAAGGATGCTGGAAGGTGTCCCCAGAGCCTTCTCTTCTCCAGGCTGAACAACTCCAGCTCTCTCAGCTTGTCTTCATAGGAGGGGTGCTCCAGCCCTCTGATCACCTTCGTGGCCCTCTTCTAGACTCGCTCTAACAGGTCTATGTCCTTATGTTGGGGCCTCCAGAGCTGGATGGATGCCATGTGGGACAGTCTCAAAAGGTTTGAGGCTGTTTCCTCTTGTCCTATCACTTGTTACTTGGAAAAAGAGCCTGAGACCCACCTCGCTACAACCTCCTTTCAGGTAGTTGTAGAGTATGATAAGGTCCCCTCTGAGCCTCCTTTTCTCCAGGCTAAACACCCCCAGTTCTTTCAGTTGCTCCCCCTAAGACTTGTGCTCTAGACCCTTGATCAGCTTCATTGGTCTTCTTTGGATGTGCTCCAGCACCTCAACGTCTTTCTTGTGGTGAGCCGTCCAAAACTGAACACATTATCTGAGGTGCATCGTGTTTCAAAAGATCTTTCTGGTTTATATTTACTAGGATATTCTCTCTGTGAGTGTTCTTTTAAAGAAACCCTGGAATAATTTCCCCACCAATTTACTTTCCTCTTTATATAAGTTCTTTTACTGTGTTTATCACTGCAATATTTTGTGGTACTTTGAAAGAACCTGTCTAACTTCTGTAATGTCCTTGCTTTCACCTTCCCTCCTCAGGGAGACAAGTGTGTACATTGGAGGTCTTTGTCTGAAATGTTTTTCAGATATAATGTCATGAAAATGAATGTGTATATTTGTATGTCTATAAATTTCTGTTAAACACCAAGGTCAAAAAATGTACATTACACATAAAAAGTGGGAGGTTGTGAGGTTCAAGGGAAGGTGAGATTGTGAAAGGATGGATGCCAAGGAAAAGTATCAAATTTTGACTGGAACATTAAAATATAATTTTAAACATTCAAACCCTAAATTATGTGAGTGTTCTCAATACACATTCTCTGGGATCAATTAATAAAGCTTTCAGTAATTGTAATTTACTTTCTAAAGTCATTGACCATGAAGATTTGCAGCTGATAGTGAGGTAATAGAAAATACAATGTATATTTTAAATGTGCATCATTTCACAGACAAAGTTAATTTGTGGTTTAGCGAGTTAAAACCCCACATGGATACATTTTTACTAAATTGCCTAGAGAAAAAACACCTCAAAAAAATGATTTATGTTTTGTGTGGAGCATTACTGTTGAAGGGTAGGAAACACTAAGAATTTAGCAACGTGTAAATGTAGGGATTAACGGAAAGGGTGCCATCCTGCCGACAGACTGTCAGCACTGGTGCAGTGGCTGCCAGCTGAGTTGGGGGCACAGGAAGCACAGGAGCTGCTGGTTTTTAATTCTCTTTGTCGTGAGCTTATTCTCACTTTTGCCTTTGAAGCCATGATTTCTTGGACCACAGTCTGATGTGGAATGATTTGGCAGTCTTTCTAATGAGAAATGCTTAAGTACAGGTCAGGGGTTTGTACCGTGCAAGCCTCTTCTTGCATAGTGGAAGTGGTATTGCAAAAAAAAAAAACCCCACCAAAAACCAAAACCCAAAAACAAAACCAAAAAAAAGAGGTTATTCAGGCTTTATGTTGCTTTGCTTTTCTGTTGTTAATCAGGAACAAACCATTCAGACTCTCCTTTCCAAGGGGTGATCAGTGATCACAAGGACACAACTAGCAAGTCTTCATGGGGTGACAGGACCAGCCGTGGCCTGTGCTGCCCAGCTCCCAGCTATGAGAGGTGCTTTCCCAGATGGGGCTCCTTGCCTCCCTGCAGTGGGAAAGGAGTGTGAACTCTAGAGAATTTTAAAATTAGAACAGGTACAGATACTAGGACATCAGTCACCAATGTTACTTAACCACCCTATAGCACTTTGCGTGCTGCCAATGGTCCGGCTAAAACTGGAAGGTTTTTTAGCAAGGACTTGGAATGGTTTGGGGGAAGAGGGTCTTAATTATGTGTGCAGCTTTTTGCATTTCTCCAGTTGTAATTACTGGATTTTTTTTTTCATATCAGGAGCTGTACCATGTAGAGAGGGAAAAAGCACAACTAGAGACCGTGTGCTGGACACGTCCTTCTCATTGATGAGCAATGTCGTGTAATCCTACCCACAAGCTAATTAAACTCACTCTTTTCACTTTCTGCTACCCATCACTCTTCCTAAGATCAACCACTCTGTTGACTAGAATCTGCCGCTGATTTCCAGCCTAACTTTATCAATTAGCAGTATATTATTAATAAGGAAAAACTTCCATAAATTAAATAAATGGTTTCTCCATGCATGAAGATATTATAGCTTTACAGTCAAATGTCTCTGCATCTGGATTAGAAGTCTCAAATTTTTAAAGCTATTTTGTTGCCTTGAATGAGAAACAGAGGCTTCCTGGGATTTTGAAAAGCACTGAGGAACTGAACTCTTTTGCAGATCTCTAGTACTCCTCCACTTGCTGTTTCTGAAACCTAAATGGACTTCCAAATCTGGCTTTCTTAACTGTAAAACATTGTCTTAAAAATATCTTTTTTCAAAAGGAAATTTAGAATGTGAGGATTACTTCACAATAGTTTTTTTCCCCCTTATATTTACTTTTCTTCCTCATCTTCACTGCATCAGGTAGTTTAAATAGTGATTGCTGTGTTTATACATTTGTATAAAAGTAATTTTTATTTATTTGTTGGTACCATACATATCAGAAGTTCTCTGTGTGATACCAACTTGTATTGCATCAGCTGCATCTTGTTGAAATGCTCTAAAATAAAAGGGAAAATTACATGTTACTCATTTTACCTAAAGGTTGAATGAAGATGATTAAACTTCCAAAGTAAGTGCAACATGTGTTAATACACATTTCATGTGCATTAACGCAGAAACTTCTGCCAAGTCCTTTTAATTGATTTTATACTTTCTTAAAAATAATTTAGATTTTTTTTGTATGGCAGGAATTTGTCATTTCCTAATTCAGAAGTCACATCACTTCAGGTTAAAAATGCCCAAATTAAATGGATTGAAATGGAAGAAATCAAAATCCAGTGACAGCTAAATACCAAGAAAGCAGAAAGACCTACAGTGAGATTACTTTTTCTTGCAAAGGAACAATGTAAGACTTGACAGAATATTTTAGAAGACCAGGCTGACATGAGGACACCGCTGTTTCCAGGCCTTGATTGCACCACTCAGCTGGGTTTAGAGGCTTCGCTATGCTCACATAGAGCAAGGAGATCTGGAAGACATTCGGTAACTTAAAATTGAGGCTATATTGAAAAACATTTTAGCTTGCATTTACCAGAACACTGTGTAGCTCTTCCAGAATGAGCAGCAGAATGTGCATCACACCAGAGACTTGCAATCAGCAGGAGAAGGAGGTCTGCGTCCCCTGCCTGGGAACGGTCCCAGCTGGGTGGCTCATGACACGGCCGGATTCCAGTGCTGCTTCTCCCTGAGCGAGTGGCCACTTCTGAGAAATGCCCTGTTCTAGCAATAGCAACCAGCACAACTTTCCACTCCTCCTGGTACACACCCTTTCTTTAATCAGGGGGAGAAAAAACCTTCATTCAACTTTTCACCTATTACTTTCCTAAAATCATGCCTGCAGCTAGCTGCACACTTTCCCTGTGTTTATCCAATACAATACTTACTACTGTCTCTATTCTTGCTTGAGGACCCAGCAGGAACATATCCGACGATGGGCACATTATAACCACCACCGCTTGCTCTGCAGTTCTAAATATACACGGGTCCAGGAAAGGTGCATGCCTTCTTGCCTGAGCTTCTCATTAAAAAATATAAGAAACACTTGGGTAAATCCCCACATTCCAGTTTGAAAGCTGTGGGGACCACCCTGAAAAAGAAAATAAAGACCTCAAACGTTCGACTGCAGCTTTTCTTGGATTAAAGCTGTAGCTGTCTGGCTGCCAGAGAGCAGACAGCAATAAGGCAGATGCTATCCTGACTCCCATATGTCCACTGTACAAAATTAAATCCCAGCTCTGGCCAGTTAGCACTGAATCGTGAGAAATCCTCTCTGTTGGAGTCCTTGGCAGACCCATTTCCTCGCCCAGCAGCTCTGTCCTCGGGAGTGCTGCACCTGCCATATAATAGCGAGAGAAGCAGGACTGCCACCCAGCACCGTGCCGTGCCCGAAGGCAGCGGCTGCTGCACCCACCCAATGGCACCACCTGCACCCCAAAGTGTGGTGTGAGCCACAGTCCTGTAAAAGCACGGGAGGAGCGAAGGGTCTCTTCTTGAATCCTCTGAAATCCTCTGGCTTTGGGCTCGTGTGCTCTGGCTTGGTTCAGGGAGCAGAGTTTCTCCTTATCTCTTTGAACAAAAAGCATTGAATGAAACTCAAAAAAGAACAACTTGGGAGCCTTAGGACTGATGGCTGTACAGATTCCTGTTAGAGCAACAGCATTGGTTGCTCAAGGGAGTTCTTCACCCCCACCCCCAACATGCTGCAAAATATAGCACGAGAGCCTCCAGGGAGCCATCAGCTAATAATAAAATTGATAACTATAATCACACAGCAAAAGGAAGGGAATTATTTTCTTTCACAAATTGTTTTGCATTATTAAAAATATTCATTTTTTCAGTCTTCTTCCTGCAGGGAGTACCTTCTACACAGGCATTTGGAAAGGAGTGCAAGGCTGTGTTTGCTGCTGCAGTAAGCAGGGACAATGCGGCCTGCAAATACCAGGACCTTCAGGAAAAGAAGAAGAGTAGAAGCTGGGAAGGTTCAAAGAGGTTAAAATCAAGTCCCTCTGATGGCATGTTTACGAGATGACTCCCCAGATGAAGTGATTTGAACTTCTGTTGCTATTATTAAAATGTGAGAATATTTTTTTCTCTTCCACTTCAAATACCCTTCAGTGGACGTGTAAATGCTGTAAATGTTGTCTTTATGAAACACTTTTTTGACAGCCTTTTAATTATAATAATTAAAAACTGGTTACAAAGTCAGGCGAAAAGAAGGTTGAGCTAGCTCGGCCTGTGACTTTCCCTGCCTAAAGGTTGCTGGTGACAGAGCTGGTAATAGTTTTTGACTGTGAAAAAGTCCTAGCTCTACAGCAGCAACAGCCACATCCTGATGGAGCATTTTGTGTCTGCGGAAAATTCCGACATATTATATTGTCATACCCATGATAGTATAAATGACCTCAAGCTTTGAATAAAATACAGTAGCTGGTGTAGCTGTTTAAATGATTAAGCGATGAGCTAGGGACAATCTCCCCTGTCATTTCTGTGTCTGCCTGCTGTGCCAAGTACACAAAGAAAACATGAAGACATCACTACGAGATGCCTTTTCAGTCTGGGAGCTTTTAGGGAAATTACAGGGCTCTGCAGAATTTCATTCCCCATTAGGACTGACTAGTGTTAAAGTGGAAAAGGAAAGATCACTTGTACCTTTTTCCCCTCCACGAATCTGCACACTATGTTTAGGCAGAATATTTTATCTAATTGAGAATAATTACTCTGTAAAACCAAGCCCGCCATTTCCTTTTTGTGGCAATCCAGTTTTAGTCTACAATTAGTATGTGCAAAGTAGACTGTTGCTGTGACATTTTGCGGATAGTTTAAAACACTGAGAGGATGTCCCTTGTTCTGACCCACAGAATGATAATAAACAAATGAACAGTTTCTACTTGGCAAAACCTTAATCTCTAAGCCCAAAGCAAGAACCTTTTCTTTGCCAGAATATGGCACTGCAGGGATCAGACTGTTTCAGTAGTGTCCACCTCCTTTGCCAGCTGATGTTGCACTGGTGCAGCTGATGGGTGCATTTGAAATACCTGGTTATAACCATTGCAGAATATTTGTGAATTTTTTAAAAAATAAATATTTCAACATTTTGTATTTTCTTGTCTATCTACGTCAAGTCAGTCAGCATACATTGACCTTTATAAACTAGAGAAGACAAAAAGCGTAAGGTGGACATTTCTCAAGTGTCTAGAGAGGCTCACTGGTCATTGCAAGATGCCTCACAGAGGCTGTGCCAATCAGATCATGAAAATCAGTACAGCTGACTCCCCAAAAAAAGAGTTTAAAACCCAAAAGTCCTATCTGTACCCTGGTCAGCACGCACTGTTTGATGTATTAGGACTTTAACTTTTAACCATTTGAGAATAAACTGGTAACTTCTAAAAATATAACCAAAGAAAACACAGGGGGGAAATCATGTGTTCTATTTTTTGCAAATCACATGCAATGATCTTTCTCATATAACCACAAACAACATTCCAGTAATAGTGCCCTATTCTCTTTTTCATATGTCTGTGCCTTCATATGGCAGATATTATTTCCCTCTTTCTCCTACTGGTTCCTCCCCAAACACAGCTGTGACAAATCTCCATAAAAGCAAAGCACTCTGTTATTTACTACTTCTAAACTCTTTATTACCTTCCAAACTCTTGCAGCCAGTTGTACCGAAAGATGTTCTGTGCGAGGAGCTCACGCATACAGCCTGCCTCCCTTCTAAGGCTTTCACCCAGCAACTGGTCCTGCAATGGGGATTTGTAGATTTGCTTTTCCAGTGTCACTTTCAAACCTGAGTTTAGAGCAAGCCTCTGTCATGGTCAAAGTGTGCTTTGCTCCTCCCACAGCCAACCTACCACAGGGAGGGACAAATCCAGATGAAAACCATCATACATGAATCATAGAATCACAGAATCATAGAATGGTTTGGGTTGGAAGAGACCCTAAAGATCACCTTGTTCCAAGCCCCCTGCCATGGGCATGGACACCTTCCACTAGACCAGGTTGCTCAAAGCCCCATCCAGCCTGGTCTTGGACACTTCCAGGGATGGGGCATCCACACCTTAGTGCCCCACCACCCTCACAGCAAAGAATTTCTTCCAAATATCTAATCTAAATCTACCCTCTTTCAGTTTAAAACCATTTCCCTGCTTGTCCTGTCACTATAGGCCCTCCTAAAAAATCTCTCTCCCTGACTATTAGCATACAGTTTATGTGCACAATGGATGTACTGGGAAAAATTAGGAACGGTCACAGAGATTATATCAGTAACCTTGTGACTCCCACAGTGGGCTGGTCTCAACCATTGATGCTTCTCATCAGCTAAAAGAATCCCTTATTGTCAAGTCCGTCTCTGAAAGCAAGACGGAGGTGAGGTAGCTGGTATCCAACTTAATATGTCACTGTGTGCCAACTGACTTATGGCTCACAGTATAGGAACCATTTGACTGTGTCATGACATTAAAAATGTGACCTGATGCTATCACTCAGGTTGAGTGTTAGCATCCCACTCTCAGCTGCGTGGCTCAGCGATTTGCTCTGTGCATCAATATGCAATGTGCACACAGCATGGAGAGTCTGGTCTGAATGCGCCGTTCACGTTTATTGAGAAAAATCAGAGTCCTTGAAGATGAAAAGCTTCAGCTTAGTGCGGGACGTTGTTGTGTTGCATGTATAGACTTCACTAGTATTTCCATACAGTTCAGTTTCCTTAGTTTTCAACAAAAAATAGTCTCTTCAGGGGCTATGTTTCTCCTCATGCTCACCAGTGCTGAACTTCAACACTTGCTCAAAAGCTGTATTTCGGCCCCTCACTCTGGTAAGCTTCTTCCAGTGCAGAAAGGCAAGGCTGGTGAGGGCTCACAGGCTTTAGCACACCCTCGTGCAGTAGCCAGTGGTGCAAAGTCAGGCATCTGCTGCGGACAGGAACACTGCCTGATGAAACACTACACAGCATTAGCCTCCTCCCGTAAATATACTTGCGCTCACTCCCTACCAATGGAAAAGTACCTAGCTCTCCATGAGAAGCCTCCTGAGTATTGTTTTCACTATCTTGCAGGGGAGGCCTGCAGGAAATATTTTGCAAGGATCAAGTAGTATTTGCCCAGCTCCTAAATAGCAAACAGAATCTCCTTCAAACTTTTCTGTGAAACTCTCTTTCAAAAAAATAACAGCCCAAGCCTGGACTATTTCCCCAAGGCAAAGTGGGCTAAAAAAGGCTTCTCTAGCAGGAAGAATTTGCACTCTGTATGACGTCTTTTCTAATATTGACTGATGTGCCTATCAGCTATTAGCTGCAAAACTAATGGTACTACGGGCAGACAGGTAGGAAGAGGGCTTCTATCAAGGCCCATGGCTTTGAAGTCAGACTTCAGACCAGCAGTTGCTGACAAACACTTTGCTTGATGGACACAGGTATCATCATTTTCTCATTTCTGCCTGAAAAACAGTCCTGAGAGTTCTTTCTCTCTTCATTGCAAAGTCCTCATGAAGCACTGAGGTGTCCCCTAGCTCCAGCAGGCTGTCTCTCCTGCATGCTAAAAGCCTCTTCCAAGCAAAACACCCCAGTTAAATCAATGAAAGTGTTGCCTGAATGAGTTTCTGGCCTTGTAGATGTTAAGCTGAGTGGAAAGATCTTTAGGTGATTGATTTCTCAAGCCTCTCAGCATCAGAGTATCCTGTTCCTGAACTGTCTGCTCAGGGCCTGAGCCAGAAGGCAATTATGTGCAATCTCATCTGCAGTGAATGGGAGGAACGTGGGATAATGGTGCTCGCTCAGGGTGCGTGTCTTGTCCACTGCTGTTGCACCAGGTGGGTATTCATGATTTTCTGAGCTGTTCCTCAGTAGTGCTATTGTTGAGCAAGTACCTTCCCACCTTGTATGAGGGTTTTTGGTGTCACTCTTCAAAATGGCTGATCCTGAACTTCATTATATTCACCCCAGAAGCATGTAATATTAAATGTTTTTTGCTTTTTGCTAGCTACCCTGCCCTGCAGAGCTGGAGGACAACTCACAGATGCCCCCTGGCAAACAGAGGTGCCACAAAAACGTCATTGGTTCCCTCCTTTGCAAAGATTGCCTCTAAGAGATGGTGGAGAGCAAACCAAACAGGACAGCCGTGAATAATCGGCAGCTGTTGTGCTGCTGCAAATGTGTTTCTTTGCTCCTGTCCATGCAGCAAAGGCTGCCTCAGTTTGAGCAGCTCCCCCAAAAAATCTTTGTAGTGATGGCCACTTGAAGCCATGTGTTGGGTTTGTACATAAGGAAACAGGGTACAAACAGAGTGTTAGGAGGGGGAGAGGAGCACACAGAGGGTCTTTCATAGCTGGCCTGAATCACTGTGGTTGGCTCTGCCTTTATACACAGTTCCAGCTCTCTCTAAAGTGGATCTTGCTGCCAGAACCAGAGTGGGCCAGAACCAAGTGTCTGTCCACAGCAGAAAAGGAGATGTCAGAGATGCTCTGGATGAGTCTGTTCAGGTCAGCCTGGGCATTGCAGAGCTGCTGGGAGAGACACTAAGTTCCTCCTGCCCCCTCTCAAGATGATGTATTTTCCTGTCCTTACTGGTACATGACTTCCCACTGCCAGGAGAAACCTGCTTACCCTCCCAAAATAGGAGAGAGATTTTTTCCCTTGAGGAGCCATCTGGCTCCTAGAGAAGATTCATTTCCCAGGGGATTATCCTGCCACAGGCAAGGATCACAGGACACTTGCCCATCACTGCTGCTGTCACCAAAGGGCTGTGGAGTCAGCAAGAGCCATTCAAAGGAGCTAACATGTGACAGTGAACACGGCGGATGGTCCAAGGAGTATTGCTAACAGAAAGTGGTGGCTGAAAGACCAACAGAGGCAGGAGGAAGGGGCAGGCAAAATGCAAGTTGAAGGGCATGTTTTCAGGGAGGTGGGAGAGAGCAATGACTGGTCAAGAGGATTTTTTCCAGCACCATTGACTGATTGCCGAGGAAGCCCACGCTGCCTGGCATCTGGCTTGGTAAAATTCACTTGGATTTTTCCGCCTCCTGCAAGTTCTGCTATGCTGTAACCGCGGCAGCAATGCTGGGTGTTCATCAGCATGCAGGGAAGGCACCTCTGAACCACTTCTGTCTCCCGCAGAGTCAAATATATACTGGTGTTGATACCAAGCTTCCTTCAACAACTGAAATGGTTTTCGAAGTAGTGACAACAAAGAACTTCTAGGCTTTATAAAACTCCTCTCTATTTTGACTGTGAAGAGCCACTTGAGGTTATTTTTTGTTAGTATGGGAGTAAGGCTTTGCCAGGACGTTTTGCTTCAGCATGGTCCTGCTTCAGAGACAAACAAGAATGTGGGCAGAAACATGAGCCACCTCTGGCTGTTCCATGCCACTGACCAGGCTCAGAAACGTCCTCCTCACTCAGACCCTGTTTTTTGGAAGTTATCCATAGTTATTCCAAGGCAACAACTGCCCTCCCTCATGACATAAACACAGTCTGAATTAATTATTTAGTGCAGCGCAAGACATTTTAATAATTGAGCATGAAAGCCTAGGAAAAAAAGCTAATGTTGTTGGTACCTTTCCCAGCAGTCAGGCTTACCAAACAGAAGAGTTCTGCAGAGGGAAGATGATTCCTCTTCTACTTGCACAGAGGACCTGTGTGTGGGGCTGGTAACCAGCCCACTTCTGCCAAGCCATCCATGCTGCTGCACCCCACACCACATTCAGGCAAGGAAATAAAGGTTTCCTCATTTCCAATAGTCTCTCAAGGGCAGATCTGCCCACTCCCTCAAAGTGAGTAGGAGCTCAGACACAGTTCTGGTGTCGGTCAGCATCTCTACCACAGACACACACTGAACTGGGCTTGTAAGCTTGCAGTCCTGATTTACTGGGCAAAAGGTATAGCCTGCAGCACAGGTTTTATCTGACTGCCAGTTCCCAAGTAGCCTTTTGCAGTCTGATGGCTTTGCTAGCTTTTCTGTGTTCTCCTTCATGTTCTTAGGCCTGCACTTCTCATCTCTGTATCTCCTCCTATTCCTATGTGTTGCTGTGGAAGTAAAGGAGAAACACTCACCTTCAGATCCATGTCTCCATAGGCAGAGAGACTATCTTGCTTGACATGTTGGTTCCCATTGCCCAGAGTGTGTTTTCCTTTACCGACAAGTTATACGTTTGGCTGACACAGTAGAGCTGAGATACCCGTGAGCGGCTTTCCGTAAACCCTGGTTTTGCAAAGTTAATGCTATTTCAATTGCTAATACATTGGCATGGTTTCCAAAGCATTGTCATGAGAGGAAGAAAAGCCAGATAGTAGATATTTATACTACAGCTGAACACTATATCCCATATTCTCATCTCATGGTCTGTTTTCCCAGTAGGACATTAAATGGAGAACATGCTTATTCCTTATTTCTGTTTTATACCTAGGTTTGGGCCCTGTGGTTAGAGATGCATTTGCTACTACTTTACAAATTACACACATTGCAGCTTGTGTAAGTTACTCCTGGCCCTGTCATGTGCACCTCTGGGAAGAATCTGGCTTGCTCCTCTGTGTGCCCTCCAAGCAGGCAGCTGAAGAGAGCGTTAAGCTCCCGTCATTGCCAGCTCCTGCAATGGCTGGAAACTTCCCCACCACTCCTTACCCCTCGTGTGCTGCCGCCCTGGCCTATCCGCTGGACTCCCTCCCTTATGGCAATGTCTTTCTCATGCTGGGGAGCCCGAAACCGGACCCAGTGCTCCAGGTGTGGTCTCACTGGGGGAAGAGAGAGGAAGAATCACTTTCCTGGACCTGCTGTGCCAAGAGACTTGCTTTAGCAAGATGAGTGCTCAGCTTACCAAACCCAGTCACATCATCTCTACCAACCCTGCACTGAGAACTGTGTTAGTCTTAGCCTTGCTGCCCTCAGCACATCCTTTTGTCTTATCACCCCCGTAAACCTGGCAAACAAAGAGAAGAAAGACTATTCACCATTGAAACTGTCGACGTTGCAGCAAGGTGCCAGCTTGGTTCAGAGGTAGGCTTCATAAAGAGCCAGATCCAGCAGGACCCCAGAGGCAAAGGTCCCTGGAAGTACATTGCTTCTCCGCGCTCAATGTGGGGAAGCTGTGGAGCCCAGCCACAGGGACTCAAAGCCTTTCTGGACCTGCAACAGATGACGGCTCAGCCCTGCTCAAGCCAAAGAGCTGAATGACCACACAGATTTTAGCTGTCCCTGGTGCAAAACCTATCACTCTTACTTATGTGCATATGATAAAGGGCCTGTGATTATCATATATGCACTCTAAACTGCCACATTGCAAACTGTGGCCAATCTGACTATCTAACGTTAACAAACGACAGTTTAACTCCATGCGTTACAGGCTCTGTCATAGCTACTTCAGTGCAAAGTTGTGATTATGTTGTGGTATAATGCAAAATGTTCCAGTTTGCTGACAGCATTAAGGTCTCTGGTAATTATCCTATTTTTCTTAACTCTCTGAGTCATAGAATAAACAGAATAAGTGGTAAGTGAGGATTTGCAGTCAAGCCAGTGTTACGTTGCCTTTTTTCTGACCAGCCCTGTTGAGCTATCAAGGACATACAAATCTTTGGCAGAAATATCTATAAATCAGTTTGATGAGCAGCTGCTTGGTTGCTTTTATCTGCTTGTTTTATCCTTTGATAGTCAATGACAGATTTTAGCTTTGATCTAACTGTTGGTAAGAAATAAAACTGACACTTCCTCCCAAGTAAAATCACTACTTCAAATTGCAACTGGTTTAAAACCATGAAATGATATAAGGTAAACCAAGATCTTCAGTATTGAAGAGAGTCCTCTCTTACCCAGCCCATGCCTTTAACCTGAAGTACGTAATTTAAAAAATTCTGAGCATGGCACAAAGCAATGTATGAATGAAGTTAATTTCACTATGTGATTTGAATTGTCTTAATCAATCAAAATGAAGTAAAAACAATACTGGTGAAACTGAAAGTCAGTGAGAAGTTTCAACATCTGCAGTACATCTGTGTTTACTAGCTCCCTGTCTTTGCTGATCTTTTTCCTTTAGCAAGGGTCAGCTGCTATTCCAAGTCTGGAAAATGAAACACTCTGCCATTGAAGGTGTATAGCCAGTTGAAGGGAAGTTTATTTGACAGGGAATGAACTTTTAACATTAATTTTGAAGTCTCTTACTTGTGTACGAAAAAATGCTAAAAGGACTTCAAGTGATGTTATTTCTACTAATGGTTCCATCAGTGACTAATGGCTTTGTTTAGATCCTGTTACAAACTCCTTATAATGCTAATATGAAAGCACTGCTTAATGACACTGTGCCCTTCATTTATTACTTTTCTGATATATGTGTTTTTTGTATGAACAAACTCCTTTCATCAAAATTACCTGGGGGGACATTTTGTAACATTTTTGTTTGTGTTATCAGAAGAAAAGATATTTTATAGAAATATTAGCTGTGTCCAGCACATACTGCCTCAGAAATGTCCCTTCTCTTTGCCAGCACTACACAGAAATCAGAAATCTGAATGGAGGCAGAGGCACCATTCCTTCACCTCATCAGTTAAATGCCAATAACACTGCATGATGCTGATTGCTTCCTTCTCTCTTATTTGGAAAGCTGGATAAACTATGCAAGAGGACTAGCAAGGGATAGGAGCCTGTTTTTGCCACAACCTGTTTTCTACCCTTTAGTGCCCCCAGGAATGTCAAAAGATTTGTTTAGCATTTGAGACAGGCAAATATTAGTGCAATGTGGCAACATGAATTTTAATTTTGCAGGAAATTTCACTAGTTTGAAGTTTGCTTTCATTCTGAAGCAGACAAAAATGCCACATGGAAATTTCCATGAAACAAATATTTGAGGAAAAAGATGGGTGTGAGGTAAATTAAAATGTGTCACATTGTCTTCTTTTTCCTCTCTTCCCAATACAAGATTCAACATATTTAGAAATTACAAAGTCATTTCAAAAAGAAAGGAAAAGACTAAACCCCACCACCCCACCCCCCAAATTGAGTTTAAGCCATCCCATTAGTACAATCAAATTATTCACTACATGAATGTTCAGCTTTGCCTAAAGGGTATTTTCAAATGAGAGAATATTACACCAGGGAAAACGATCCACTTTTCTATGATGCAGTACAATAGGATGCTCTGCTGCAGAGATGTTATGTGCTGAAGGAGAATGGGAGAAGCCAGGAGTCTTCTCAGCCTTTTTGCCACCTTTGGCTGCTGCCTCTTTTTTCCACATCTTGTGTACCTGTTTGGGAAACAGCCTGGTGCAGTGCACTGGTAGCCTGGCAGAGCATGGTCAACGGTCCGGTTCTGCTGGGGAATCCATGGGGAGAGGTCACAGCCTATGACCAGGAAGAAGGGGTAGGTAGGAAAAAGACTATGGAATCTGTGAAAGAGAAATCAGGGAAAGAAGTATTCATTGATTTTAAAAAAAATAAAAATCAGTTTATTCACTTGAGGCTGCAAAAAGTTTATTTTGCTTTTTCCTGTAAAATTTGTTAATGTTTTAGATATAAACCAGGGTACTTCTCCTCTAAAGTTACAGGCTTTGTCCATTAATCTGGCTTACTTAAAATATGATCTTGATCAGTGCTTCATGCCCTTGCACAAAGATTATCCAGGAGAAAAAGGTCAGATTTTCAAAGGTCCTGAACATTTGTTGCTCCCACTGAGCTCTGGTAAGAGTGATGAATGCTCACTGCCTTGCAAACCATGCTAAAAAGCTGTGATTTTCCTCATCTTTTGATGACGAATATAACATTAAATAAATAGCAACTTAGTATGGCTTTTTCTATAAGCATCACACACTGAAGTCAAACAGAAGGACTGGGAGGAAAAGAAAGTGGAGGTTGCACAGGGATTGTAGCTTTGGATGGGGATGAAGAGGCCAGCCATCATTTGTGTTCACCTTTTCCAAAATCTTTAGACATGGGCTCAACATTACCACTGAAAGGGACATGCGAGTACTGGTAGCAGAGACACAAGGTGACACAAATGTGCACAAGGTGTGAGGAGTGCAATATCAAGCTGGACAAGGGTGATTTTGCAAGGCCGTATTTCTTTCCGTAAGTAATACTGCTTGGCTGTCCTTTTTAAGGGTTTTATACTTCATCACTGTTTCCAGAATAACTCAGCAAAGTCTGACTAACCAGCTCTCCAGCCAATTTAGGCTGCTATAGTCCTTTGAAGTCCGCAAGGAAACACCAATTTATAGCTGCCATGGGCCTGGCCCAAGGTTTTTAAATAAGAATAGACGTATTAATTACATATGGAAACAGCCATAAATTCCAGATTTCATTGATAGCCAACGGTTATAATTTAATTGTAGTTTTCCACTGTTCATGACAGTCCATGACATCAGCAGATTATTTAATTATGGCTTTCTTTCTCAGTGCAGGTTTATATATTATTGCTCTCTGGAAAACTAGATGAAATTAATTAAGAAATAAGGTGTTGGACATTATCTTGAGATGAATAGGTCCATCTGAGAAAGTACTGAAATATTGTTGAACATCTATCAAAGAAATCTGATGAAATCACAGAGGCATCAAGATGATAAATGAGCCATGGTTTGTCCAAAGTGGGAAGACTGTTCGAATGGTCCCTCATTTATTTTCAGTCCACCCCTGCAGCTCACTTCCTCATGAAAGACCTGAGGGGGTAGTCAAAAGTCCAGCCGATTTTTAGTATGAGTTTTTCTGTTCAGCCTGCTGCAAGTCTGTGGTTTTGCTAAGATACTGGACTTTAGCAAATGCTTGCATCTCTGGCTACTCAGAAACAGACCCATGCAAAGCCTTAAATTGAAAGATGTTGGCATTTCGCATCAAGAAGCAACAGCCACACCTTTTTCTTTGCTTTTTTAATACCCCGTTGTGATTGCCCCAACAATGATGTAACAGTCACCCTACTTAAGCAGTAACACTGTGCAATTCTAGAACACCTCTCACAGGCAAATAATTTTCTTTTCTCCAGACCCAAGTTAATGCCAGTCTCCCACCACCCTGACAAGTGCATCCCTGCCATTTATAAAGTATAGCCAAAAACTTTAAAAGCTGCCAGCTAAGTAAAAGCATCACTGCACACTGAATCTAAATGTTACAATAAAGAAAACATCCCTTCATGCAGTATTTACTAGGAAGAAACCAAGGCCTTTTCTTGGCACCCTTTTGTTCTTTCCCTCATAGGGGAACAGTTTTCTTGCAGATTTGTTCCCATTTACAGGCCTCAGAAAACAGGACATTTCTGCTTTACAGCCTGCCAGCAGATGTTTAACAGATTCAGTCAAACTAAAGACTCTGCTCTACCCTTGAGCACAATGTTGGCTATAAGCAGAGACTGCTGGCCGTGTGGGACACCACCTAACACCGCAGAAGGCTTCTAGCAAAGGTCAAAATGAGCCACCTGCATGAAGCAAAGGGAAAGGGGTGGCAAGCGATGAAGAAGAATCCATCAGCCTTAAAAAAACCACTTTCATCTGGGCTGGGGGGCCCTTGTGAATCCCAAATTGCCTGCTTTGGCAATCTGCTGCCCAAGCTCACTGTCCTCCATTTATGTGTTTCATCCAAACTGTGGTGCAGTCTGTATGGAGGCGATAGGGGAGTCTTGCATTTTAAGTAATTTCTCAATGATTTTTTTTCCTGTATCAGCATTGTATGCCTGGTATACATAAAGACTCCAACAAAATGATCCTGGTGAAGGAATGTGGTGGGTTGACATTGGCTGGCTGCTGGCTGCTCACCCAGCTGCTCTCACTCCCCCTCCTCAACCAGACAGGGGAAGAAAATAGGATGAGAAGTCAAATGGGCTGACATGAAGACAGAGAGATCACTTAGCACTTACCATTGTGGGCAAAACTGACTCAGCTTGGGGAAAACTAATTTATTTACTGTGGATTAAAATAGAGTAGGATGGTGAGACAGACAGACAAAAAATAAAACATCTCCTCCCTATGCCTCCCTTTTTCCCAGGCTCATCTTCACTCCCGCACTCTTGACTGACTATTCCACTTCCTCTGCCACCTGAGTGGCGTAGGGGGATGAGGATGGGTGGTGGTGGTCAGGCCATAACAGCTTCTCTCTGTTGCTCCTTTTCCTGGGGCTTCCTCTCCATGGGCTGCAGTCCTTCAGAGTGAACCTGCTCCACCATGATCCTCTCCATGGGCCACAGGGAAATCTGCTCTGGTGCCCGGCACACCTGCTCCCTACCCCTTCTCTCACATTGGTGTTTGCAGGGCTATTTCTCACAAATTTTGTTTACCCCTCTCTCTGTAATGTGGTGTTTCAACCTTTCTTAAATATGTTTTCACAAAGATGCCACCAGCCTCACTGATGGGCTCAGCTGTTCCCTGCGGTGGGTCCATTGGAGCCACCTGGGAGCAGCTGTGTGCAGCATGGGTCAGCCACCCTGCTACCAAAGGCTTGCTGCCTACACCCAGTACTAGGAGAGGGCAGGCACTTTCCTAGCAGCTGCTGGAGCTAGGCATCACATTCTGCCTATCTTTAGAATCTGGGAGAAAGCCTCTGCAGCAACTCATGAGGCATCTGGAACCACTGCCCCAGGCCACCTGACTGGTGCTTCACTGCATCCCCAGCAAGTCTGACATGTCTGTACAGTGCTGGCCTCTTCCACAGTGCTGGTTTATCAGGAACTTTGGGCAATTACCAGAAGCAATAAGAACTTGATCTGGCAGGTCTGAAATATCAGTAAACTGCTGCTGTATTGACCTCACTTCAGGTTGGTAAGAAGGACAGAGAGATTATGGTTTTTCACCTAATTCTTTGTTCCTTTCAGTCCAGTCTTCTGGGCATTCAGCAATTCCCAATAGGCATTTGAGATTCAAAAATACCACTGGAAGGGACTTGGGTTGCAAACAACAGAAAATCTCCCGTCCCCAGCCAGTGGCTGACACTGACCATTACTTCAGCAGACACTCCAGGGATGGAAGAGCAAAAGCAGGCATCAAGTTCAGGGTACTTATTTTCATGCCACCCTTCATGTAGCAGGTTTCCAAACCCTGTGGTATTCCCAGGGATATATTATCATATCTAAATAAGAGAATTAGGGGCTCCAAAAAGCTAAATGTGGTCCTGGACAAAAGATTTTCGCTGTGACAAATACGTTGTGGCTAAGAATGATAGTCTTCCCTTAAAGAAAGACTACCTTCAGGGCAGAGCCATGGTGGGGCTGCCTCAGGAAATGTAGCTTGAGGAGGCACTTCTTAAAGGTGTGAATTGCTGTACTTGATAAGCTGGAAACAGGGAAGCAGACAGGAAAATAGAAGTCAGTTATTTTTCATTTCTTGAATGTTTTTGTTGCAATCTTCTTTTGAAAAGGAGCTTTCTCAGACCTATCAATTCCTGTCTAATCTGAGAGACTTCCCCTTCACCACAGTATCCTAAAATAGCATTAAGCATGGAAAAATTTGGAATCTCTTTTAGCAAAACTAAAACATGGATGGGCTTACAAATGGTCTTTCTTACTTTCTTGCTCCCTTTTCCCTTGCATACATATCCTGAGCATCTTTTGGCATGCTGGGACATCATGCCTTTTCTACTATTTGATCTGGGTTCTGGGCTTGTCTTTTGTTTGAGGATGTTGACAGACACTGCCAGCTTTGTGGATATTCTGCTATAAAGTACCACTGTTCAATCTGAAGCTGATGCTCAGCTATGAAAAGTGCAGTGGTAACTGCAAGGATGGGGATGTGCTGGCTCAGGGGCTGAATGCAGCACCACCACTACTATGCTGGATTCAAGAGTGTCATTAACATCTCAAAAGAAGCCTGTCAACCTGAAGAGATGGAAGTTTAATTAAAGGCATTTTATCACCCCAAATTCTTCAAATAACATTTGGCCTTTTGGAGAACAAAAGCTGTAATTGCTGGATTGTCTTTACCCTTTGTTAAAGGAAAAAATCTTGTTCTTCTTTTAATTCCTAACTAGTGGCTGGGAGGCAATCAGTGTCATGCTCTGATTCACATAGTGCCAGAAGAAATTGTGGAAGATAGGACTGTCCTGGTGGTACTGGAAATGGAATAGGCTTATGCTCATGCTGTAGGCTTAAGCTCTGAGACATGAAGATGCTTCTTAACTATCTCTTGGAAGAACCTGGTGACACAGTTACTGAGCTAAAATATTTTTTTTCTATGACATATCATATGTGAAAATAATATTTACATTAAAAGCTAGTTATTTTTTCCCTTTCTGTTTAAGTACTGTTCTAGTAGGCATTGTGATACTGCATTTTGAGCCTTGTGGAAGACACTGTACTCAAGGAGTAAGTGATCTAGGACAAGCCTTCTCTGCTGTGTTTGGCCTTGTGTTTAGGACTTGACAAGCTTATACATTAGTTAGTGTAAGTAGCTGTTGTAAGGGAATGTGCTGGAACATCCCATGCTGGCCTGTGTTCCACACTGGTGGGTGTTATGAAAGACACCTGTCAGGAGGAGGTATATGTTTTTTTTTCTTTTACAAACAATAAAAGGCACCACTGTATGGGAGGGAGGAGGAGTGTCTCCATGGGTGGGATCTGCACAGCATGCTGTGGGAAAATGCAGCCAGGGTCTGTCCAATGCTGCACAAAAGCAGGATCCCCAGCATCTGAAAGGGTTTAATTGCTCACTAACTATATGCCTCTTTTTACTCTACCTAAAAACCCAATTATTTTACTACTGTGTCTGTAGCTGTGCCTTTCTTACTAAAACCCAGAAAAAAACCTGCATCAGCAGTCCCCATCACCCTGATGCAGAACAGATACATGCGGGTCCCCCTGCACAATATTGTGTCACAGTTTATTGAGACTGTCATCTACCTCAGTTATTCCCATCTTAAAATTCTGTAGAAATTGGGTCACGTTCTGAAGATGAGGTCTAAGACTTATCATGAGGGAGAAGTGCTATCTGCATGTAGGTTAATTTTACAGGAAGAAAATCTGCAGGGGTGAAAGAATAATGTATCTCTTGTGGTGACTGTGGTCCTCCTCACATGAGTGTGTGAAACTCTGCAAACATCCCCAGGGAGACTGAATGCTGCCTTCCTTTCTGCAGCCATGGTCTCTGGCAGCCCCATCTGCAGTAGGAAGCTGCTCCCCTGGGACATTTTCCGCCTCTACTTTCCACTTGTACCCCCTGGGCCACGGGGTAGTCCTCTCATTGCCCTGCCCTGGGCAGCATCTTGCCCAGATATCACTGGCTTCCCTGGGAATGGTCCATTCCTGGTGGCATCCCGGTAAGGGCCTGTGCCTTCAGACCTGCTGAAGACAAATCACCTTTTGTGAAAAAGTTTTCAAAAAGCCCTGCAGAGTAAGTCTAGAAATTAGATTTGTGAATGGCTTTTCATATTGAAGCAGGTTTTATCTGTCTCCTTACGGTCTGTAACTGTGCAACCCTGTGCTCAACATGCACACGCTTTTTCTTGAACAGATCAACACACTACTGTAAACTCCTGGCATCGGTCAGCATTTTCACTTTCAGTACAAGGTAGGCTTTTCCACCCAAAAGGTTTCTTCCCATCATATGTATTGGGTTTAAAATCATGTACTAAACAATTCCTTACTACTAATAAAGTAGAAAAATAATTTTAAATAGCCATTGCTCAACACAGTTATATCTGGTATTATGAATGATCCAAAGAAGTTCCTAACGTTTCCCAGCATGTAGTACACTCTACATTTTTAAAAGACCATCATGCCATGTATTACAGAGGCCAGTGTCCCTTATGTATCTAAGTGTATTCTGGGGGGGGAAATAAACAGCACATTATACAAAAATAGCATACTTAATATAAACTAAAAATAAATACCTCTCTGCAGGGACTGACTTCTCTAAATAAGATCTGTGCAATGAAGATCTTCTGTAGATAAAAAACACCTCTATAAAAAGCATTGCCTCCGGGAATAGCGCACAAGTAATAAGTTGTGACAATTAAAATGATTCTAGGATATTATTCTGGACAAAGGACTAGATTCAACATGGAACATTAACTCTCCTAGATTCAGTTATACAGGACCTGGCCTCCATCTTCCTAGAGAAGTCACAGCCATGACTGAGGTACCTTGCACTCTCCTTGCTCTGTACAGCAAGCACAGGTTTGTGACAATGAGGAGCCAAGAGTCATCTCAGCTAGCTCTTGAGAAGTGTCCATGAGGATGTCTGTAAGACTAATCTCTTTCCAAACCAAAGGCATCTCACTTGGAGCAGTAGAAAGGCAACTCATGCCCCTGAGCAGCCTGTCCTCACAAAAGAGATTCCAGGCACTCTGTCCCACTCCACATCAACATTTCTCTGGTGCTTCCTCCCCTTCAGCGATTGCTTAGCCATTGAGAGTCAGGTTTGTTCCCTCGGGGACATCTGGATCCCCACACGTCTAGTGGAGCTGGGCTTCGTGGGACACACACTGACACCATCATTGAGGCACCTAAAATCAGGTCAACAGTGAAGTTCCCTTGAGGATCTAGATCCATATATCGACTACCAAGAAATAAATGCAGGGCACTTCTCTGGTCTAGAGAAACCCATGCACAGTGACTCATTGGACAGCTGATGCAAGACATTATAAATACAGAGCTCACAGCTAAATTGAAGTTTCTTACTGCTCCAGTTGTATTCAACCAACTAGTTTTTAAAACTCTTTCAGTCTGCTTCTTCATTGCACAAGGCCTATAAGTGTACCACTAAAGATGGGTGAGCTACTCATGTATTACCACATCAGTGCTTGTCACAGTGCAAATGTCCATATTATTGAAGTTTTCACAACTATTTAACTGTTAGAGAACATGTGTAACATTTTGTAATAGGGCAGACTTCTGTCTTCCAAACTGCTTAAACACTTTTGCTTTAAGTTTTTTCCATTAAAGTGAACAAAAGAAGCTATCCTGGTCCTCTACCATTTAACAAACTATAGCACTTTACTGCACGATACTGAAGTCATGCTACGTAGGACATCATCATTCCTTTCAGAAGAAAGAGATAATGCCAAACAAAATGTCTCCATAAACCCTTAAAATGATTCTCTGAAGGAAGCACTCAGAGTTATTCAAGTCCATTTGTCTTGAGGAATTTCTTCTTAATCCTCTAACTCAAGTGCAGCTGTAATCCACATATTCTCAATTCAACTTGCTGTTTAATGGAACTAGTTGATCGAAATTATGTATTTAGAGTAAATTCAAAGAGCTGATTCCTTCTTCAGACAGCTGAAGTAAATGTTCTGCTCAATTTGACAAGAGTTGTGCAAATGTGGGTTGACATAAATTAGAGCCACTGCCTGTTTTTCTTTGTAAAGATTAGTTTAACCAATTCTATCACATGGTACATTCTAGCACTGTAGTATTGAAAGAGATTTCACTAATCTAAAATCTGGGCCATGTAAATTATAAAACTAAAACCTCTGAGAATTTCAGCTGACAAACCTGCATTCATTTTCCAAAAACTCACTTAATCTGTGTTTCATTCTAAGTTCACAAAATTAAAATGAAAGTCCTTTCCCAGCAGTCTTGGCTCTCCTGCTTTCTTTGTCAAGCCGCTCAGTAACAGCTTTTCTTTCAAGGTGCTATCTCACTTGGCACCATAATGTTTTGATGGCAACACTGAAAAAAATTGCCTGTCAGAAGATGAAAACCAAAACATTTTTGCCTCAATTTAGTAATATCGCCTCCGGAATGAGTAAGCAAAGTTCTCAGCTACTGCAATGTATGGCAAGAGTCTACTCTGACCTCCTCCATTGTGAAACCATTTTTCATAGAAGAAGAAAAAACTATTTTAAAAAGCTTCTCTCTTCCCCAGTGGACAAATGAAGAACAAAGGCTTCATTATACCTATGTTTACTGAATATATCTTCTTTCCAGAATAACATATACAGCACGGATTATAGCGATTACAGAAATACCAAGGACTCTGTGTATCCTTAAAAGGGGGTGTGAAGACATTCAAGTGGAATGGAAAGCACATAGTGAAGATATGCTGCTTCTTGTAAACAAAAGCATGCATGTCAGCCATGTAAACCTTCTTCCCATGTCTTCAGGACTGCAAGGGTCAAAGTTATTTGTAGCAGGATTAGCCAAGCCCCCATGCAGAACACTGACAGAAAGGAACTAGAATCTCCTAGGATGCTTCATGCTCACCTACCATTAACTAGATCAGCAAGACGGCACTATTATAGAGTGTAGTGGTAGACTCCATATCATGGGTGCAGATCTCGTCATGCCCACAGCTGGTGCTTTTCAAGGTGGAAGCTGCACTGCTGCCCTGCACTCCTGGGTACCTCTCTCAGAGCTTCCCTGAGCAGTACCATGGGAGGACATCTGCCAAAGCTTTCTGTGATCCCAGAGGGTTGTGAGGAAAGCGGAAAAACTAAGAAATGGTTGATTTAGATTTGATACTAGGAAGAAATTCTTTACAGTGAGGGCACTGGAACATGCTGCCCATAGAAGCTGTGGATGCCCCATCCCTGGAAGTGTTCAGGGCCAGGCTGGATGGGCCTTTGAGCATCCTGGTCTGGTGGAAGGTGTCTCTGCCCTTGGCAGGGGGGTTGGAACTAGGTGGTCTTTAAGGTCCCTTCCGACCCAAACCATTCTATGATTCTATGGTTACATGAAAACTCCTCTGGCCACCAGTCTCAGAAAGAAGACTTGGTTGAATATTTACTGTTTATTTTGCCAGAAAGACAAACTTCTGCTGGCCCAGAAAACCGGTCACCAGCAATCTGGTGGCAACCATGGCCCTAGGAGGCATGTAGCCAATAACTCTGGGGAATAAGACACTGAGACCATGCCGCCCTGGAGAAGAACAGCTCTCTGGTGACCCAGCTAGATGTGCCAAAGTTGATGGGAGCTCTCCTTGCAGGCAGTGAAGAGAGAAACAGGAAAAACATTACGGGTAAGAGTTTCTGGCCTGAACTAGCCAGGAGCAGTTGCTGTGCATGTTACCCTGTTCTAATCAGGATGAACTCAGGCTGAAAATGAAGCTAGC
This sequence comes from Falco punctatus, assembly GCF_963210335.1. Taxonomy (NCBI): domain Eukaryota; kingdom Metazoa; phylum Chordata; class Aves; order Falconiformes; family Falconidae; genus Falco; species Falco punctatus. The sequence goes on from NC_137583.1 coordinate 78,491,812, forward strand.
TTCTGTCAGAAGCCTTGGCTCTGGATTATCGAATAAAACAAAGTTTAATAGTAATACCTTAGCTGACATCCACTCCTTTTTCTGCCGTGGATGTCACCAGAGAAATCGCAGTTTCATCTCCAGCCCCTTCTCTGGTCTCCCCCCTCCGCAGAGGCTGGTTCTGGCAGGGTTTCTGTCCCAACTGGTGCTTTGTCACTGCTTCTCCCTGTTCTGCCAGGGCAATCTTTTCCCCAACAGCAAGCTACAAGGCAGATAATATTTTGTTGCCTAATGCTGAGATTTCTTGAAAGTAGCTCTAGATTGCCCAGCTAATAAATAGTGAGTCAAGGAGCCCAGGTGAAGGACCACTTTAGGGAAGCGGTTTTAGTTGTGATGGTTTCTGCAGTGCTACACAAGCTGAGTCCACACACTGTCTATTTTCTCAGTTTGGTTCCTAAACCCTTCCTAGGGCCAGCTTCTCTTCTTGCCAGTTGGAAGTGCAACCATTGTTCCCATCACTGCAGGTCTGCTTCTCTCTCTGCCGGAAGAATGAAGCTAAATTAGGGCTTTTCGTCACACAAGGGCACTGGTTCATGTATTGGTGAGTCACTTTAGGGCACATCCAGGGATTTTTACTGAAGATTTGCCTCTCAAACCAGGCCTCTCATCTTGAGAGGGAGACGTGCTGTATTACTTCTTTTTAAGCTCGTAGTAGATACAAGGACAAGTTTGGAAATATTTGCCATATTTTGCTTTACATAGCTTATTATGAGATCATCTGATGTCAGTCCCTAGATGGTCTGTACCAGTGTTGGTGTCAGGGACTGGGATGGTACAATGAAAACTGAAGGAAAATTGGAAATCCATGCTGCAAACTCTTACTCTCAGAGCTACAACACATTTATTCATGAAACTGCCAGTTTCTTCGGTCCAAACAGTACTTCTGCCTCCTTTCTGCCTCCCCCTGTTTTTACAGTGGACAAAACTTCCTTTTTGTTTTATAAAGCTACAGTGAGGAAGGAAATTTTCTGTGTAAGTGCCTGGGACTGCCTGTCAGCAGCAGAAGATCCCAAGCTATGGTAAGTCTAGTAGAACAGAAAGCTGGTAGAACAGAAAACATCGTAAAAAGGGTATGTAATGGCTGAGGTGGAGGGGCTTCCCTGGCAGCTACAGGACACAGGCAGCTACTGATGCTCACTAAATCCTTCTGTGCCGGAGCTGCCTCCTGCATGACCTATGGTGGTTGTTCCAGTACAACATTCACTGCAGAGATCCTCCCAATGCTGGGACCTATGTTTCCAGCTCAGGACATGGGCGCAGAGCACAGACATGTGGGCTTGCTTTAGGTGTCTGTAAGGACAGTCCTGAGGCTCTGTGTGTGTGCTGGTGGGGTACAACTGGAAGACACACATTGGTCTGAGGTTACACGACTGATTCAGCTTCATTGAGATGGATGTACAGAAGGGGATGGGGTTTGTGCCCCACTTTGGGAAACAACATTGGAGAATGAGACCATGGTCTTTTAGGTAAAGACTTTTTTTTACTTGATATCTGCATTATTTCGTCCACATCCTTGAGCTTTTATTGGTGCCTTCATGCTATCTTTTAGTAAAAGCAAAGAACAGTAATAACAATACATGGTTCAGACTAATGATATATTTTATTCTAGTTTATTTATTTACCCAGCTGATCAGCTCACTGTTTAATTAGAATAATCACATGTCATTTTCCTTAAACCATAGCAATTTTACCTGCTCTGGAGCAATACTGTGATCCAACAGTTCCTTCTAACGTATCACAACAGCAAGCTGACTAAAATCATAATTCACTGTTAAACATAGAAGACAGAGCTAAAGAACTGCATGAAGTTGCAGAACAGGATAATTCACAGGATTCTGCAGGTTGGGGAAACATATGATTTTTTTTTAATAGGTAGCTAATGTTGCATTTTGGGCATTCTTATTTGCTAAGAAGGGGCATATAGACTACCCGTTCACTGAAAGAGCTTTATTGTACTTACCAACATCATAGGTTTGGATGTGAAATCAGCACTTTGGCTGGAAATCTTGTTAAGAAACTCTTCCTTAGTTTTTTCTTTTTGTCAATGCATGTCACTGGCAAGCAACAGTTATTTTTAAATGGAATAAATTTTCTAAATGGTTCTTTCTGGAATGACTGCAGTTTTGTGATCAATTATTCCTGGACTCAGCATATCCTAGCCGAGGTTATTTTTATTACAGTGAAACAAATTTACAATCTTGAACTCTGAAAATCATCAATATTAGAAGATGTCCTAGCACATTCATTAAATCTGGAGATCAGCTGAGTGAACACACTTTGGCCACTTCTGAAAAATATCTCTATGATCCCCACAGTCATACTGCAACATGCACGTGGAAATTATAAGCAAAGTGGTTCTGATCTGTCTGACCTTAGTGTCTATGACCAGAATTGAGGATGCAGTAGGATTCATCAGTGTGCATCTGGCACTTCCTTGGTATTTAAAACAGTCCCCAGGCAGTATGTGAATGACTTGCATATTCATCAGGACACAGTTTGATTAAATTTTTCTTTTCAAATAAATCATCTGAAGAATTGTTACATTCCTCCTTGTGAATTTTTTTGTGAACTGGGCTTGATTTCAGATGGTTCACCACGTTCTACCTTACAGGTCACTGTTTAGTATTTAATGTATTTAAATGAAGTACATCAATGACTTGTCCCAGTCATGTGGTTTTGCTTTCCAAATGGATGTCTTTTTTAAAGGCAAACCTGGAGTGGGACATGACTCTAATTACATAACTTCTGGAGGATAGGGAAATATGCATGTTAATGTTGGTGAAACACCCAGGAGTTGCAACTGCTTGCATGAATAAAGCAGCAAGTCATTAAAGCACTCACAAAAGAGAGTAATATGCTACCAATAGTAGCTACATGGCGTTACCACAAATATTCATAAAGCTATTAGTGCTGTATTTTTTATGCTGTTCCATTAACGCCAAATGAAACTATACCGCAAACATGAACCTTAGTAATAACACAAATATATCCTGGAGACGTTGAGAGGTATTAAGCAACTGGTAAGACCAATGTGTAAAATGTACTTCTAGGACTTTACTTGCTTGGCTGGTCAATTGGCAAATACACCAAAGCATTCAAACATAGAAGACAATGCTTTTCATTGTGTGGTTGAACACAAATCACTGCCTCTACCTTCAGCAACATGACACTGTTGGTTTGCACTAAATAATTATAAATAATTTATACAGGATGTCTCACATTATGAGATGCTATTGACAACACTGAATGAGAGACTAAGGATATTTTTTTTTCATTTCCACAGAATTGAGGTCTTCCCATTCACTCTTTTTTGATCTGTGTATGGTCTTGGATTTCAGTAGTATCAGTGGCTGATGAATAAGGGCCTGGCTGTCAGCATAGACATGTGAACAGTCTTAATTATTCAGTAATTATTAGCTGGTCTCCCAGGAGACTGTTGTCCATTTCTGTGTGGTGATCAACTGTCTCCTGAAGAGCGTAATGCCCCTGGAGACTGACTGATTAGCTTTGTGCTTCTCCACACAGCAAAATCGTTAGGTAGTGCACAAGACCATGCTCCAAGACACTGAAACACATTTCTCCCTGTTAAGGTAATGATAAACGGCCCACTTAGTGATGCAGAGACTTGGGATAGGGAGGGTTTGTAGGACAGGGAAGGACTGAGAGGGAATTGCCCTGAGGCAATCTGTTCACAGTAGTGGGCCAGGCTCTGCCCCTGGGAAACCCAAAATCTACTATTCTCTGTGCAATGATATTTTAAGCATAACTGGAAAATAGGTGGTAGGCATCACATTCGTCTTCACCTACTCACAAACTGATGATATGGCTAACAGCTAGAAATAGAGTGCTACTTGAAAAAATCACAGCAAATAAATGATTCAGACCTATGAGGAAGTGAATAAATTACATCTGCTTAAAAGCCATGCTAATGAGTGTGTTGCTTTTTTTTCTTCACTGTTTTTTTTAGTGAGCATATATATTACATGTTTATCTCACTTTGCTCTTCAAGAGTTATGTGTACATCTGCTGCACATAGCCAAGGGGACATCTGCAGAAAAGAGATTGGAAAAATTGTAGTTCTGTGAGAAACTGTAGAAAACACTACTATTGTTTCAATCCCACAAATTATTATTTCGGGTATTGATTTATCCTGCAGAAAAATAGTTAGAAGAAGAGAACTAACTTTAATGCATCTGCATTGCCAAAAATGACAGAAGAAGAGGGGGCATCTGATCCCAGAAAATAATTTTATGCAGTCAGTGATTTAGGCCACATTTGTTTCATTAGAAAAGAGGAAACAAAGCAAAAAGTCAAATTAATTTTGTCTGCAGCAAACAATTCCATTTTCCTGGCTCCAAAATACAGTAGTGAAGGACAGAATTTTCAATGCAATGAGCTTAGAGCAGGCAAAAAAAGCCAGATAATTAATTAAAAATTAAATAAGGAAAATTAAGTGATGTGCTGAAAATGAAGGCAAATGTGAAGAGAGGCTTTAATTGAGGGACAAGTAGGAGAAAAGCAATTAAGATACCATTTGGAAGTAAACAGGAGAGGTGACAGAGGATAAATCATGCTCTAAGAAAATCTCTCTAGCTCATTAAATACTTCAAAGTTATTTATTATGAGCAATCCCCTCCTTGCCTTCCCAAGCTTTGTGCTACGTGCTCACAGTACTTGAGGTAGTAGGAGGACTCCAAGCCCTGACGGTTTGGTCAGTTTTCCTCTGGCCACAGGCGCTGGTGAGGTGCTGAAGCACTAATCCACTACCCTGCTGTTCTAGCTGACTAATCCACTACCGTGCCATTCTAGCTGACGGTATGCTCCCGGTCACCCTCATCTCCAGTCCCTGACCCACACGGACACTTGCTTCTCTTCCTGATAGGTTGTTTGCAAAGTCTTAAATCTGCAATGTATTTGCCCTCTGCGATGCAAGGCAAAACAGGGTAACTGGGGGGGAAAATCCTGCCCTCAGTGGGCAGTTAGCAGAACCAGTGTGCCCGTTACACACCCCTCAGGCATCTGCTCTCCTGTTGCAGCCTCCCCCGAACACGTAACATTGTATGATCTGCAGAGGCAATGCGGTGCTAAGCTCAAGGAGAGGATTGACATGTTCAAAAGGGGTCTGGGGGCATGGGCCTCCCATTCGGAGACTCGCTCTACAGCTGCAGCACAACACCAAGGCTTTGCTCCCACTCCTGACTCTTTGCCTCATAGCCAGTTGGGATGATGCGAAAAAGTGACCACAGTGCAGGCACGGAGTGGTGAAGTGAGATGGGACCTGAGTACAGGAGACTGCATGAGTGTGCCTGACGCCTCATGTAATGGGTGCAATTCCCCCAGCATGCAGAGAGTTACAATTAGTCATTAAACCAAAGAGCCTTCCTTTCATGATATCAAGGGATGCACTCTGAATTGTGCAACTTGGTTGCTCTTAGATTGAAGAATAATTCTTCCCATTTGTCTCCAGCATTGTCTACTGCCTGTGGGCAGAGCCATTTCACAGATGTGGCCAGAAATGTTAATTGTTCTCCTCTACTCCCCCCATACATTTAATAATTTCATTGACACTTGTAGCTGATGGTACTTGCCTTGGGAGAGTCTTCAAACAACTCTTTCAGGAAAAAAGCTCCTTTCTCCCCACTTTTAGTCCACCCTCAGAATATGCTCCATCACCCTTCAGGATCTATAAAAGATATAAAAAATCTATATTAATATAGATACTCATATAGATACAGATATAGACAAAGATACTCAAGATCTATAAAAGTATAAGAACAGCTAAAGCAAACAAAACAGTATTCAGGACTCTGGTGAGGTGAGGCCAAGCAGCTCCTCAAAGAAGTTGCCTCAGCAGATGGTTAGAGCTTTTTTTAATGCAAATGCTAATTTATGGAAGAGAGTCACATAATTCTGAACGTTGGCTTGAAGTTTACATACATATTTTACATATGTCTATGTATCTAAGGCTGGGGTAGAGATGCACTACCCACACAGCTGGATACTGGAGCACTCCCAGCACACTGAGCCATAGGTTCATAGCCCTGACGAACTCCTCTGGCCAAGTGAGTAGAGAGCAGCCCTGAGCTGAGAAACCCCACTTGTTCCTTGCATTTGAACCTTTGCAGTTACTAGTCTACTTTCTCTGTCTCAGTCCTTCTGTTTCCCCAGTTAAGTACTGGGCACTTGCAACAATACTTGTTCTACTAAGATTAACTAGTGTCCCAAAAGTCCCTTTTTAGAAAAGGAAATTGCTTTCTACACCCAAGGAGAGGGGTGGGTGGGAGAGTGGATTCTGCTACATTATCAGTTTAAAAGCAAAAGGGTGTAAAAGGATGAACACTAGTAGATTCTGCATCATGAGCTATTTTTCTGCATGCTAATATATCAGCACCATAAACTGCCTGGTAGCTTAAACATTATTGTGCTACTGCAGGATTTGGCAGCTTACATCGCATACTACAGAGGGCACTTGGGCAGATCTTGGGAGTGGGCATGTTTAAGGCATTGAAGTAAACAGGGAGGATCAGCTGCTCTGCAAACCTTTGTCTCCCTGCAATGAAAGGGGCATCAAGCTGCATATTGCTCCTTTAACAACATCTCCAACCTCTGCTGAATTTGGGCCAGGACACTTCACCTCCAATTTGGAAAAGGAAGCCTGTCCAGCCAGACCACCCTTTAAAGGCTGTAGATCTCTGCGTTAGGGTAAGAGAATTTAGACACTTGAACTAATTTTGAAAGGTGACGGCCTCATTGCTGCGGCTTTACACATACTGTAGGGCAATCAGTATCACTACAAAGGTGTTGTGCATACAATTAATAGCTAAAACTTGAAAGCTTAACTCCTAGTTGGCTGTTCCTCGCAAAGAAAGATGGATGAAATTGCTCAAGTTAGAAACCAGCAGGCACAGTACTACACTGGAGCAAAACTAAAATCTTATTTTCCAAGCAATGTAAAGAGGAGATATCTCTTTCCTCTCCTAAAACCTGAAAAGATATGGGTGATATTAAGGTGCAAGACCAAAATCCAATGGTTAGATCAACAGAGATTGCACAAGCGTGATACTTTTCGTACTACGTTCTTTTGTGCTCCATGGCTTGTTTCAAGTGTCTTGAAAATAAATAAAGTTTTCTTGGGTTTCTGTCTATGTCTTTCAAAAGATTAAAAGGTGAGGAATAGGAATCCTTTACACCAAGTTACAGGGTCTGAAAAATATTTTGAAGATATTTGGAATTGTTGGGGATTATGAACAAAGTCTGCCTGTGTGCAGACCAATGAAAAAATTTTTGGATGCAAAGGTAGAGGCTGTGAATATGAAATAGAGCTCCATTACTCACTTCGTTAGGCTCAAACAATTAAGAAGACATCTGCTTATTACATTGGTCTCCATGTAAGACAATTGTGAACCACTTTTAGGAGACCAGAAATACATACAGGCAAATGTTCAGTAGGGAAGGAAACTCACTTTGCCCTCCCATGAATCATGGCTGTCCCCAGATCTGAATCCCACATCCCACACAGTTGTTCTTACAGCTCACACAGTTGGGAAATGGTCCCTTTAGTTTTTGACAAGGGAATTAAACAGCGTTTGGGTAGAGGGCATGAATCATCCTATGGAGGTGCTGCGTTATCCCCACTGAATACAGAGGGACTCCGGGAGCTAGCTTAGACTAAATGTCCAACTGTTAAATAAAGATACATGGAATGAGACCTACCTCTAGTAGGTCACTAAAGTTCGTATCAAATACTAAATAACCATAAGAATAATTTATTACTCTATTATACCAACACAATCCAGTTTGTAGCATCTCCTAAGTACACCTGGCTCACAATGAAAATGCTGGTGATTTCTGGAAAATTTCTTGCTACCATAGTAGGCCACAGACATGACTTTGCTTCAATTTTTCTTTGCAAAGAGTCTTTATGCTGCAAATGAAAAATCTTTATTCAATACGAGCTGAATTACAAGGCTAAATACTACGAGAATGGAAGTTATTACAGATAGTAATAGTAATTCATATCTGAGCTTTTATTTTAAGATCCTACTTAGCCTGAAAGGCTACACTGTAAGTTAACCTTAGTATCATAATTTAACACTGTGAACTTATATAAATTAGCTAAATCACCTATAGAGCTGTAAATATTAATGAAGTATTGAGAATAGGCATCAGTTATGAGCTGTGTTACTTGGCTTGCTGCTATGAATATTAATGAAGTCTGGTGAGCGGTTGCTTTGGTTGTGAGTGATGTTACTAGGTGTAAAACTATAAATATTAACGATGTGGAAAGGACAGTCTCTTTGGTTGTGACTTGAAATACTTCCTGCGTAAGTATCTCTATTTCACCCTTCAGTGTTTTGATGGGGTTTTAAGCAACAGCCTCGGCCTCCGCTGCTGCTACAATAAAACAGTATTTTGACAAACATGTCCATCCAAAATGCACAAGGTGGTTCCATTTCTGAGTTCTGAACACATCTCTGTTTGCCAGGGCTGTCTCAGTCCCACCATCAGTGCTGCATTTCAGGGCTTTTAGAGGAGGATGTATCTGCTGAACCTTTGGCAGCCCCAGACGTACATCTTGTACTTTATGCTATAAGCAGTGCAGATGGCAGCACTTATGTTTAACTTTTCCTGCTACTTCCCATTGTAAAACTTTGTTTTCAGTTGTTTTAAAAGCTCCCAAAGTTTCCTGGTGTGCCTGTCCCCAGGTCGAACTTTCTGTTTATCTCTTTCTTATCAGTGCTGCAGGGAAGGTGAGGACATGGGGCCTCCATGCACACCAAAGGGAGGGCAGCATCCTTCTTGTTCTCATTCCCCTCTGGAGCCTGAGCTGTGCCTGACCAGCCCTGACGCTGCTCCATCAGATCTGCCCTGGCGATTCTGTGCGATCGCTGGTATAAATCAGGGCAGAGCCCTTACTGTGCAACTTACCTGAAGGGCGAGTGCAGTGCTGGAGTAGGGTGCAGCCTGGCAATCCACCTAACTATGAGAAAGATAACGCTCCTGTGACCAGTCTCCTATCTGATTATTTATTGTGTGTTAGCATTTACGAGACAAAGATCCTCAGGCTGACTCACACTATTGCTGTACTTATGCACTTTCCAATGCTGTTCTGCTAGACCTAGATGTGAGGAATTCAAGAAAAAAGTCATTCCAGGGTCACTGGAGCAAGGAAAGTGGAGACATAAAAAATATTCAAAAGAAGGCTGCTATTATGAGCAGTTAGTCAGGACTGGCTGATACTTCAAGGCAGCAGAATTTCCCTTAGCTTGTACTTTTCCCATTGAGTTTCTACAACCAGATGAGGTACAGGGGCTTCCAAAATTTCTGGAAGAGGGCAGCAAATGCTCACTTTCATACTTGTTACATCTGTCTTGTTTTGTTTTGTTTTGTTTTGTTTTGTTTTGTTTTGTTTTGTTTTTTTTAAGCAGGAACAAGTATTTAAGAATGAAGGTCCACAAGGACAAACCATTTTGGGGAAGAGATCTGAATTAGGGGAGGAGGGATTGTGGAGTGTTAGAAAGAGCACAGGAGCTGCAAACGCTCACTTTTGTCAGAAATGAGAAACCAGTTCTTAGAGATTTCATTTCCCTCTTTAGACTTTCATTTGGGAAGGTAGGTCAACACAGTTATTTCTAGATCTTCAGTAGTGAATATTAGATGAAACTATATTTTCTTAATAATTGTCTATGACTTCTTGACATAGCTCATACCATTACTTCAGCCCCAGTAAAGCCTTACATTTTCTGCAACAATCACAAAACTACACTAAAAATGTCTTTTCCATGCCTTTCCTTCCCTTTTCAGTTCATGGTAATTTTTCAGAGTGTTTCTATTAAAAAAGAAACGGCTTTGAATGATGACTGTAATCCAAATGGAGTTTGTAACTATAGTACCAATAATATAACGCTTTGGCAGAAGAAAAGGAGCATGAAAAAAATGCAAGAAAAAGTCTTTACTGGGCTTTCTTCTTCTTTCCTCCAGGGATACAAAGCACAATGGTAATAGATTCATCAGTTTTCCAGAGCCTGTTAACAAAATGATGTTTTTGAGGGTTTGTTTTTAAAGTACAAGTATGAAATTGTGAGTCTCTTGTTTCAAGACTCTGTGGAAACCAGGATGTAATTGCACCTTGATGTTGCTTGAGAAGTACCAATTTAGCCAGACTAAACTTTCTGAAGAAGAATCCTAGGAGGAATGTTTCCTAGATTGCCTGTTATTGTATAAACTGGGGTTTCTAAACCAGATAAAGCCTGTTGGTTTGTAAATGAGTTTCTGTCTCTAATAGAGTGAAGCATGGAGTGTATTTGTATAAGCAAAAGTTATTAGTGTTATGGCTCCTCATGGCTGCTCCAGATATTACTGTCTAGACTAGCTGTAGTATATAGGATATAGGTTAAATAATTGCATGATATTGATATGTGTAATATACTCTGTATACAGATGTAATTGTCTATCATGGGTCAACAACGTGTATTAGTGTATTTTAGTTTGTCCCATTCATCAGCACTATCACCATCATTCATGTGTGAGAGAGAGAGAGAGAGAGAGAGAGAGTGTCTGTGTGTCTCTGTGTCTCTGTGTGTCTGGGGGGGGGGGGGGGGGGAAACCTGATCATTTAGGCACTGCTCTTTGATATAGTCTCATGATTAGTCTAATAACTCAAACTGAAAAAAGCCATACCTTTTTATCTTTACATAATACTACTACACAGGATCTCATTCCTAAAACACTGCGTAATACCCATTTGCTTTTCCATCCAGATTTATTTGCTACTCAACATTTTGGCTTGTGATGATTTTCCTCTCCAAATATTAGTCTTGTTCATCTTTTCCTTTTGCTCATTTGTGATCATCTCCACATCAGTAAATTCACCCTCACAGTGAGGCCTCACAAACAAACACATCTGCTTGCTCAACTCAACTCCCTGCTGTATATATACATACGCTTAGAAGTGCAAGTCTTTCAGGCTGGATGCAGAAGACCCATCCCCAGTGATTACCCAGGACCAAAAGCCTACTGGCAGACAGGAAAGTAAAGAGGCATAAATGCAGTCAAATGAAAAGTAATCTACTGTTCTGCCTAGTGTTTCCAACTGCTCTCATATGCACTATTCAAGCCATTATAATCAATGCCAAAGACTGCTTCCATAAATACAAACTACCCTGCTATTTACTCTTTTCTGTCAGGGTATCTACCATACCTCATAGTGTGACATTCAGGGATTGCTTAAATTATCAGGTTCAAGCTTTCATGTATATACTGTGACATATTATTTTAAAGAACATCAGTGAAAACTGCACTGTTTCCTTCTGATGGTTTGGTATCTTCTTGCTTTTTGATGCATGGAAAACAGTTGCATTCCTGGGTGCAACTGGGCTATCAGTGCTGTGGTAAGTTATCAAAAAAGTCCCTAAATCTCTCACGTAATCTGAAGTGGTTGCCCAAATACAGAAGTTGGGATGGGTCCCAAAATCAGTACTCCAGACCACAAAATCTGACCACAAAATCTGAAGAGTACCCACACTGGGTTAAACAAAAGATGCATCCATCCCAATATCCTTTTTTCAATACTTACCCAGCAGGGAAGGAGGACAGCCTGATCAGGAAGGTGGTTTTCCCAGGGTGAGGCTCATCCCTTGCATTCCAAGAGCGTTCTTTAATTTTCCCAAATGCAGGAAATTCAGATGCACTATTTGTGATTAACTGGGCTGTGTTCACTCTCTTCCTCAAAAAGACCAATACTAAAAATAAATTGAAGGCAAAAAAAGGCAGGCCAGTACCTACCCACCAGTGGAAGGTGCTAAAGCTCCATAAGAAGTCATTATGGAACCTCAGCTCCTGGTACATCCTCCAAGTCACTCCTCAGTTCCCTCTCTGCATCTGAGACCAGTCTGAGGAACACAGGAATGAAAAAGCTGGGCAATTGCTCATATCAGCTGAGGAAGAATTAATCCATGGTTTCAGGCTTCCATCATCTTTTTTTCTCCTGGTGGCAGGTCTTACAAGAGCTGCAAGTGCTATAGGCTACCTGGATGGTGCTTGGACCACAGGCACCCTTCTGAGAAGGTAGCATACCCTGAGTTCCTCTCCAAAAAAGTGCAGTGGACAACACGTCACTTTTAGAAAGACAGGAAAAGAGTTTGAGCAGTTAGAAGAAGCTGATGGTGCAAAATTGGGTATCCTGCCTCCAGCTTGTAAGGAAGGGCAGCTTCTCTCTCTGGGGTAACACCTAGACCCCTCAGATGTCTTACGTAAAATCATTATTTTGAGCGTAAATAAATTAGTCTAAACAGGTTTGTCTTTTCAAATCAGTAAAATTATCAATAAATGTATGCTACTGTAACTAATGTAGAACAAATCTAAATAACATAATGAAAAGGCATTTTGTGGAAAATAAAGCCCAATCCCCAAAACACAGAAGCAGATAGCAAAGAGCTCACAAATGGAGACAACTGGTAGTAACACTTCTGAACATTTCCTCTCCTCCTAAACTTAAATCTCAAGGACTTCCTGAGCAGGAAGCTGTTGATAAATTTTTTCTTCCCTTTGAGTGTGGAGCATGGCTGGTTGCTAATGAACCCAAGAATTATTTTTAGCATCCACAGCGTTCCAGAGAAGGAGCTCCACAACTCACGCCTGTGCTGTGTACCTCCTCATGAACCTTCCTTCTGCTGGCTACCCCGTAATGCCTCCTGCTTCTTGTACTGGGAGACACGGTGAAGAACAAGTCCACATCCACCTCTCCACAGAAGACCATTACCATCTGCCTTTTGGTTAGCTCTTACTTACAGCCTGAAAATTTACCAGATGTCTGCCTGCCACCCACCTGGAGTTCCCCAAGCACCACATGTCATTATCCACTCCATGGCTTCACACCAGATGTCAAAGGCTCTGTATATGTGTTTGTTTTACATATAAATAAGGGGGAGTATGAGGTACAAAGACAAAATATATGGAGAGCTTCAAGCAGACAAGCTGTTCAGTGAGCAGGCAAATACATGAATTTGGTTTCTTTAGGTTCTATCCTATTTTAGTTGTCCACAGTCATATCGTGTGGCCTTCTCTCCAATAGAGAGCAGTAGTTTCAGCCCCGTTGTTACAAGAGGCACTCTGTTTTCCTGAAACTTGAGAAAATCTTTTAGAGGTCAATACTTTTACCAGATTTGGTTGGAATTGTGACTATTGTGTTGAAAGTTGTTCATAGTGGGCTGAAGGACTGATGAAGAAGCACACAGACCTCATGATGCCATAAGCCTTATTTCCTAGGAAGCTGAGCTAAAGCCTGCATTGAACTTATAAATTATTACTCATTCCAAATAACATTTTTCACATGATCTATTCTTTTATGAGCAGAAAGGAATATTAAGCATTTAAATCCTTCATTCATTGACAAGATAACAGTCCTGCTAACATAAAAGCATTTTTATTTTACATATGAAAAGTAGGTCTTTTAACCAATTTAATAAGAAAGCATTTATCTTCTTTTTTCCTATTGTTTTAGTGATTTGAAAGCCGAGAGATTCTGAATTAATTAGAGAATAAGTTAGTTAATAAATTAATTATCCTGTATATTATTTTACTTCGAAATATCAATGCTGATCCAAAACTGCCAAAGAGAATGAAATTCTATAGATAAAATGTCAATATGGAGGGAATAAAATAATCAAAGCAAAAGACTGATTGTTTAGTAGTGATAGAGGTGGAGGAAGGGGAAGAAAAGACCTGCCTGACCCCAAATTTAAATCCTCTTTGAATGAAACTGGCTCCACCCTTGATGAAGCAACCTTATGCTACGTACTGGAACATTTGGCACATTGTAGATTATCACAACAGTGTAACACCACTCTGCATTCCCATTTCCAAATACAATTTGATGGCTTCAATCCAAAATTGGATTAATGCCTTTGTGCATCTTCTTTATTATGCAGATACTCTCAACATATTTGCCATGAGTTCTCACATCCTTCTTATTATTTCAGACATGGTGGAGCAGCTCAGGTGCTTTTTGACCAGTATGGAAGCTGTCCATTTTTCTTGTCCCATGGCATCATTTCTGTTGAGCAGCTCCTGAGCTTGGCTGTGATATATGATATTGAAAGATTTATTTGAGAGTGGTGTTTTTCCCTCTTTGCTCTAAAATGTTGAACAGTGATTGCAGTTAGTTGAAGCACGCTGATGACATTGACAACTTAGATACTGTGTGCAGCTCATCACTGAGAAGAAGAAACTGCAACATGTTTCAGGAATAGCAAATGTAGCTTTCAAGATCAGTTAACTTCGCTCACCAAGACAGATTGTTTAAGTGGAAAAATCCTTTGAACATATTTTGGGCTTCTATTGTATATTTTATAATGTCCTACCACAGCACATAACAAAATGTGCAGTATACCTAACATGGCAACTGCTGAAGATTTCAAGTTTTCTCTTTTTTTCTCCATTTTTTGCCTACTCTATTAAAGTAAAAAACTTTCCAGTGAGAATATCGACCATATCCTGCTTGTATGAATGATCAGGAGGATGGTCCATGTCAGCACTTTAGAGTAATGTATAAAAACATCCCTAGTGACAGTGTCACAGGTAAGGTTATTTTACAAGACACATTCTTCTTAGATCAAACCCAGGGATTCTGACAGAGTGATGTAAAATATGAATGAACTGGAAAGCACTACTTCCAACTAAAACCAAATGGAATATATGATGGACAAAGGTTTCAGAACTAACAGGATCAAATCCTCGCCATTCCTGCTCACTCTGGTTTAAATATAATTCTGAGCTTGCTTCTCTTTCCAGAAACCTGAAAATCCTATTTTACAGCCCTAAGGGCAAATTGGCCATGCATTGAAGAATTCAGTGAAAATGGTAATTTCTAATTCTCTTATTTTGAAAACTGGAGATGCAGTCACTCCCCGGTGTTTGAATGCCATAGGTAACATGATCTTGGTTAAAAGAACCCAATACAATGCCTAAATACACATGTGTAACTGTACCCATATAAGATTTAATTATGGTAAAATACCTTCACATCGACAATGTCTGTATTACTGGGCTTGGGATGCAGACAGATTCCTGAGCCCAGGTACATAATTTAGCCACGTACCAACTGTGTCTCACAGCAGAACTTAGGTACTCACCACCAGGATGTGGGAAAGGAATCACAGAATGAAGAAAATAGGTGCTTGTTGTGGGGAGCTGGTGGCAGTCCTGTGGCACGTCACAGTGTGCATCAGAAGGTGACTCAGGACGCAAACTCTGGGCTCCTGCAGAAGGCAGCTCATCCTTACTGTTATAGGACAAATCCCACTCTGGATTGTCACCTAAGCAAAAATAGTTCCAAATGCTCAGCTGCAAAACACAGCCGCTCAGAAGACGATGAGAAAAGAGCAGGAAATTTGTATAATAGATCTTGAAGAAACCAGAAAAGTACTATTGCTTTGTGCAATTATAATTATAATAGCTCCTTTCTGGAAAGGAAGAAAAAAAATCATATATTTGTTATTTTTATATTACCCTACTGCTATATTATGTTATATTCGGACCATCTACAACTTGAATGGAATTACTATGTACTAGACAGTGATGCACTATTCAAATCATGTTTCTCCCTTGTGAATAGAAAGAAATAGTCACCATAACTGTTTCTCTCCCTTGATTGTACCAGCAGCCCTGGACAAGCAATAGTTCTTTTCTCCTGTCAATATACCACAGCAGCCCTGATCACCAGTGGCACATTTGTGTGGCCTAAGTCGCGAAAGTGCAAAAATACTCAGTCTCCCCCTCCTCCTTCTGCTCAGGTACAACACTATCTTTTTTGAGCTTTTCTCAGGTCCACCATTCATACATCATCTTTCTGTTTATCCCAAACAAAACCAGCTTAATTTAAGAAAAGTTTCTTGTTTCTGGAAATGTTAAAAACACTGATACTCTGCTGATGTGCTGATGTGAGTATTAAGCCAAAATCAAGCAGCAGATCTTTACCACCTCAGCAACCACAGCATCAGTTCCGCCCTGGCCTTGCAACAAACAGGTCCTTCAGTTAGACCATGGCAATGGTGACAGGAAGGCGTCCAGGCTGAAAACAGCATGTTCTTCACTCAGCAGTCACCATGCGTACTGGGACACGTGGGACAATGGTTGAAAGTGAGCAGCAAGAAAAGAGGGAGCTAGAGACATGTTCCCCAGACTAACTCCACCTGTGTCACTGATCATGCTGCTTACAACCAAGTGCATCTCTCTCCACCAGAGAAGAACTTAGGTTGGGAGGTACCTCTGGAGGTCATCCTGTCCAGCCCTTCTCAGTGCTAGGATAACTTTAAAGTTAGAGCATGGCACAGCACTAACATGCTCTGCACTCCTTAGCCACAGATAGGCTGAGAGTACACACTCTTGTGCTTCCCAAGTTGTTATTTAAATATTGTTACGTGGAAAGGGATCATCTTCTATAGCAAAGATTCCGTCCAACAGGCTGGGACACTGTAGTTTCTGATTGTGGAATCAGTCTAAGTTGAAGCACCTCTCAAAACTTTTCTCCAAGTCCCAAACTCTCCTGTTTCCTCCAAGCATCACCTCCTGCATGCAAGCCTGAGCTGCAGTTCTGCCTTTAGCTTTTAACCTGTCTTTCTTTACTAGTTTCCTCCTCTTCTCCAATGCCTTTCAGATTCTCGAAGGGTGGGATCTCCTTCTCCATTATGAGACCAATCTAGTGCAAGTACAGGTCCTCAGGACTGGCCATGTGACTGAGGGCAATTTGAAGAAATGATTTCATCCATAGGTGTTTTTTGACATTTTGGTGACCCCTTACCAGCATCTTCCCAAAGAAGCCAACAAAACTTCTTTCAGAGTCTTCTAGGACACGCAAGATACTGTCTGCATACAGGGCTGCATGTAGCTGCTTCATGAGGATCTTCATGCTTTAATTCTGTGGCCAACTCCTCAGGCACAGATGTCACATCTTCCACAGGTCTTGGGAGCATGGAATTTGTTGAAGATCCTCAGAGAACAAAAGACCTAGAACTGCTGGCAGTATCACAGCCTCTGTTCTCCATGCACAGCTATGGCAAAAAAAATCCCAGACTCATCTGTGTTTAAGAGAAAGCACGAGATAATTTTATGCATGTTTTGACATCAAGAGGATTAAAATGGTGCTTATGCACGCTCTGGACTAGAGATGCTCGCTTAGTCACTGCTTTACTTCTATGAAAAGTCATACCAAAACGATTTATTCTCTAATAAAGGTATAGAAGAGAAAAAAAGCCTGTAAAGTAGAAATAATGATGACAGTTATGGCAAAATTAGTCCTTAGCTAATATTTTTATTGTTATTTTGAAGAGAAAAGGCTTTTGTTCACCTGACGTTTGTTGTCCGTGTTGTACATTTGACCATATGTGTAGAGCTTGACTGTACGTTAATGAAAGAACTGTAGTCAAATCATAGTCTGCCAGAGACAAATTTTGGCTTTCAAAAGTTAGTATAAAAAATACAGTATACACTTTGACTCAGAAGCAAATGCTGTGATGCTCCATCTTTCTTAGGCAAAATATCAAGGGAAAAGTATAAGAAGTGGAGAAAATTACGAATGTTTAATGAAATACTTGAGAACATAAGAAAAACAGAATACATAATGTGTCCTGAGGTAATAGACCTCAGATCTACGAGTAAATTTTTCATCTTTGATGTGTCCAAATATATTTAACATGTTTCTCTTCATTTGCTGCACAAAACTTGGGGTAAGCTACTTAAACTTATAAATATCATAACTAATATTTTTATGAATTATATATTAGCACATTCATGTGGAAAGATGTGAACGTTTTATGAGCATTTCCATTCTAAGATGGGGAGGAAACTGTCCACCACCCCAGATTTCATCTGAAGCATGTTTATTCAACATACTTCCTTGCAGTAGGTATCTTCAGCCTGGCATAAAACTTAAATTATCCTAATATTACTAATGAAGAATTTTACTTAAATATTAATTAGAAATGCTGCCATGGAGGTACTGATGTATCCACAAAGCTTACCAGCATTGCTAAGAACAACATCACCTTTCCATCTAGTTTCACTGACCAGAGCTGTACCTGAAGATTGGTGCTTTCATCCTTCTTTTCTAAACCTAAGAATAAATTGCTCAGCAATATGCATTGCCTTTTATGCATTGCCCAGTGAATGCACACTAATTATGGCAGATACACACGTAATCTACTTCTCAGATCAGTCAAAGTGAGTGTCATCATTCCTGTCATTTTAAAAGACCGCAGCAATTCCCCTCAGCCCCTTGCCAGAGTGGTTGTGGATCTTTACTTTCGGGGAAGAGCAAACAGTTGATGAGATGCCTACCTTGAAGATGGGCAGAATAGGAGAGCTCCACACTTTCTACTAACTATCCTCAGGTGTTCTCACTGTTGAGCACTGAATGTTTGAACTCCATTTTCAAGCATCTCATTCTTCCCGGTGTTGGTCAGCGGAAGTAGGAACCTGAATTTCATTGCTTTAGGTGTTCTAATAAACAGCTAAAACTTAACATTGCAGTCCTTTGTCTTTTATGTACCTAAATCCTCTTAAAAAAATAAATGCAGCAATTGCATATGAAAATACAGGATGACTTCTCTTCCATAATTTGCAATACATGCAATAAGCGTAATACGGTTCCATCATTTCCATCATTTGGAGATAAACACCATGCCACTTGAACTATGTTTTCCTAAATAGCCATTCCTTCCTCACATTCCTGGCTGCAGACAAGCAGGGTTGCTTGTGTACTGTGCACCCAAAGCACCCAGCTATGTGTGCAGCTGCAGGCGCAGAGAGCCAAGCAGACTTGCAAGTTGGCAGGTTATGTGGGAGCTAGCACAGCTGCAAATTTGCTCGTTATCTCTGCCTGACTGTTATTCTGGATGTCCTGGGAAAATCACCCTGGGAAACCATTCAGGGTGCTCTTTCATAATCAATACAAACTACCAAAAATATTTGCATACACATAATGCAGTGCATCTGTGAGGGCATTGGCACTGAGGCATAGCACAGACCTTAATGGTCAGTCTCCAATAAGTCCTCAGGCATCTCCTGATAAGCTAAGAAAGGACAATTTTGCGTTAACTGGAGATTGCTATGAACCTAGATGAGACCTATCTCTTACTGCTGTGAGTGAGCAGAAAGGGGAGGAATCCAGCAGAAAGGGAGATGCCTGATCATGGGTGTGCACCCCTTTGCGAGCTCGGCTGGGCTGGGGACAGAAACAGGTCTTGGGCTTGGGAATGGCACAGCCCTCTGCTGCGTGAAGCCCTGGAGCAATGAAAGCTTTCATTTCTAACCAAGTGATGACCCAGTGACGTTTCCTCTCAGGTATACCTAAAAGACTTAATTTTGTCACCTTCTTAATTTGAATACTTCTTATTTTATACCTCAGAGTTATTAAGAGTTAATTTCCCCTTTAAGACTGGCTGAATTGCTAACTGAGCTGCAATAGGCGAGTGTCTCAGGCCGGTCCAGTAATCTCGTTTCAGATGTATGTAAGCCCAGTAAAAGTGAGGACTCTCCCAAAGGCATGGGTGCTTCCAAGGTAACATCTCACTTACCCTTGTTCATGGGTGTCCATTGACCAGAGGGAGAATCTGGGAGCAAAGTCATTATCGCGGTGAGATGTGAATGTATGGAAAGGGAGGATGAGGAAGGGGGACCTTCCAGAGCTTTGGGCACAGCAGCCGGGGCCCAAACACCCAACAGGGAGCGCCCCCTCCTCAGCCCAACCCAAGGCTGTGTGATGCTCCTGCTCTGTCCTCCAGCCCTTTCCCTTTGCAAACACTCTCCTTTCATCATGCACATCAAAAGGAATTCTAGAAGAAACAGATGCAAATAATCTAAATACAAATTCCACCATATCAGGGACTTCACATCAAGGAGAGTGGGCTGCAGGAGGAGAGAAGGCTTCTTTGATTTCCTTGGGCATGGAGATGGCTCCTGGAGACTTGCTGTGAGAAGGTGTCCTCCACTCTTTCTACCGATGAAGGTGGGGCTCGCAGCTTTAAAAGCGTTTGCATCAGATGTGGCAAGGTTTTAAAACTGCTCAGAAGTCAGCATGGTGTGAGTGGAAAAGGATGACAGCAAGGCAACGAAACCAAACAGATAAAATAGCCTCACATGCAATCTGATGAAAAAGTCTCAGGTTTCCATAGCATCCGCCAGCAACTCTGTCACCTTCCTCTTTAGGACACACGTTTGAATTCTGGCACAAATAGCCCTTTTGTTAGGCAGCCACTTTTTGTAAAACTTCTGTGTAATAAATGATCGCAATAAATTCACTTCACACTTTTTTTATCTTTCCAGCTGAATGATTTGGCGGGAAGTGACCTACTTAAAAATTAACTTGTGACAGACATGAATTTAGAACTTGAGAGTTTTAAAAAAAAGCATATATTATAAGATTTGAAACTGGAAGAGAAGACAGCCAAGCCATAGAAAGGTATTTTATTTCAAGTGATTATCAAAGCAGCACGAAAGACTACCCTTGATATTTTCTCCCTTTCTCTACTTGTTTTGTGCTTTATTTGAGCATCTGAATTCCTTAGATCTCACACTGATTTTGTCCTCAGGCAATTTCTTTTTCTTTACTTCACTTTTATCTCACCATATACCATGCTACCTCCAGGACTAAATTCACAGTTTGTTCTGAAAATGCCAACTTGCTTTTACAAGTTGTTGCACAGGGTTTCATATAAGGACTAAAGATTCAGAATGAAATCTCCTAAAAACTGTGGTGTAAGCAAAAAGCTGAAATGTCATAAACAAAATTTTTGAGGGCTTCAAAGACTTCTGGAGATGTTGTGAACTTCTGTTGAAAACACATGAGGAAGGAGACAGATACACTGAGATGCAACAAGTGCGAATAACAAAGAAGATAGTGTTACGGATTTGTAAAAGCTGTTTAATGTAAGTACTAAAAAATGGTAGTTGTAGTAATATTAGAATTAATTTAAACTATATCCTTTTATCCTGCTGATTTCTGAATCTGTTTTTCAAATGTGCTGTGTTAGTGAGAAAAATATTAATATTCAATGAAGATACAGCTATATAAATTATCTAGTTTCTAAAAGAGAGTAAAAGAGAGGGTGATTCATCAGCGTTTGATCCCAAGTTAAGAAACTTTCAATTAAGCACAGATCATAGCAGCCATGAGCAACATTAATCCCTTTCTGCTGTTGCAATGAACACTGGGAAGCTGTGGGGGATCGGCAGAAGGACCCAGTGCAACATAAACCTCATCCTCCCCGCAGGAGAAGGTCAGAAAGCAGGTCTGGCTGTTGCACATGTCACAGGGAAGAAAAAACAGAGAAAAAAAGAGAGAGTGGGTCATGTGTCCATCGCTTTCCCACATAACCAGGATGTGCTGTTGTGCATTCCTGTGGTGTGGGACCAGGGCTGTTCCTCCCCCTGGGCCATCATTCCACTATGACCATCCTCTTCCACCACTGCCACCGGCAATGAAGCCAGTCTGCAAAATTTAGTAAGACCAAGGCCAGCCTTTGAGGGGTCTCTGAGAAAAGATTGCCCTTCCTACAGAAAAGCTTTACAGAAAGTATGCTAGGACTGGATTCAAAGCCAGCTTATTCCTTTCACCTGTTGGTGAAGTCGGTTTCAATCCTCCCTTTACCCTCACATGTGACGTAGTTTCCAAATAAGCTTGGGCAACAGAAGCAAAAAGCCTTAGAGAGTAAGCTCCAGACTCAGAAGGTTCAGTTTGAATCAAATCAACAGATTTATAAATATATTCGTAATCTAATAAGTATTCAGGAGACAAACAGGGTCTCTGCATCAGAACAAAGTGATGTCAGCAGTTCTCTTCCAAGAGTGATGAACCTGGTTAATCTGAAGCATCTGCTCCTTGGCTGGTCTGAGCCCTTTGCACTGTGAGAAGAGTTCACTCTGCAGTTTTTTCTGGTCAAGCTCAGACCAATGCTTCTCACAATCTGCCTCAGCTTCTGGAAATACTTTGTGCCACATTTTGTGGTTGCCCATAGTCATTCTGTCGGTGATGGCAAATGTGGAAAAAACTGAGTTAATGGTTAAAAGAGACAGACACTGCCTCTGTGAGGCGATCGTTGTTCTGTATTTGCTATTGAAATGTGTTGTTACAATGTCATTCACTGTTGGTGTTTATGAGCAAAAAAAGAGCAAACATTGCATCTTCCATGTTTCTTGTGAAAACTGTTTGGAGGATTATGGTAAGGCAGTGCCAAGTAGCTGCAAGTCCAGATCTTCTTGCTTTTGTTTTGAATGAATACACATCTAAAAATGCCACAGAGGCCCTTCTCCTCACCAGCTCCCACACACCTCTTGCAGATGTAGAGATGGCTTTGCATGGCTTTGTTTCTCTCTCTCTGAGACCTCCAAATGGTTGAGAGTAAATGCTTTTTCTCCTCCAAGGACATGCTTTCTCAAATAGCTCTAAATGCTGGACAGGACTGCATTTATTCTTCTTGCAGCCAGTTGCCCCAAGAGCTACTAGGTTCAGAGGATAGCCTTGTCTGCGATATTTACATTATATGTTTACATTCAGTACCTTAGCATGCTAGCATTTATTTTCATTTCAATTGGTCTCACATCCCACCCATATGCCTAACTTAGTGTGGACAAAAGTGAACCTCAGATCAGGGTTAAAGCAGCTCACTCTAGGTAAGATGCAAGTGATACTAGTGGCTTGGTGGGACGGAGAGCAACAATGGCAGTGTAAAAGACGACAGGGAACAGAAGAGTGCAGAAACCCATTAACTTTTCAAAATAAGAGCGAAAGACCAACACTGCATTTCCAGCTCTTAACAGGTGATCGAGTAAGTGCAGGATCAGCCTTGCTTCTGTTTGTACCTGCCCAGGAAAAGGCATTCCTGTGGCATGCATATCTCACTGCTCCCCTTCTTGCCTGCCCGTGAGCACAATGTAATTGAAGCTATACCATCTGATTTCACAAGCAGCAAAATAATCTCTTACTCTTTATGGATGGAGAGACGTGGGGGAGAGAGATATGCATAATTATCACATATGCTACATATGCATTAATATGTACAAGCATATGCTCTGAAAATGTAAACGTTCATTAAAGGAAAAATTAAAGATGACAAACTCATCATGTAAAATTTAAAATAAAAGCAAAAGAATAATTCACTGACCTGGCCACACTTAATTAGAAAATCAGGACGCTGTTGCAAGTTCTGCTATTTTTTCCAATGCCACTCAGATGCTTTGCCAATAAATAATCGTACAGCATCAAAATCAATCACTGTGTTACAAAGACTCCATCTGTGATTGAAATAATTCTATTTCCCCTGGACACACATACCTATGAAAAATTTAAGAGGTCATCAATCATGGTCTTTCTTTCCAATGTTTATAAAGTTGTATCTTTGGATAAAAGAACATTTCCAGTGTTCTTGTCACAAAAGAAATCAGACCTGCGGTCTAGCATATTTACAGGCAGGATCACTGTGCTTAGGTAGAGTGCATCTCATCTATAATTTTTTGAACTTATATAAAATAACTGTTCTGGGGCTCTCTCTGTTATTTGTAGATCTTTAGTAAAGGGATGAAAAGAGATCTCAATATATATGAGAATTAGACTCTAGGCTTAAGTATACAGTATATAATTGTATAGCATAATGCCACTGAAGAACAATGCTAGATGCAATCTTTTCATGTCAAGCGCTCTGAAATTGTGTATGCTCGAACAATTCAGATTTGCATTCTGCACAAAATTTTACATGGTCACATATAATTTGCTATTTTCCCATAGCACATTAGCTGTTTGTTGATGATATATCAAGAATCACTTGATAACAGCGTAGCAGCCAATGTGTCTTGTCATTAAACCATTGGACTTTTTACTGGAAACAAAAACATCATCATAAAATTCAAATAAACATTTCAGAAGGATCATCACACAGGATGTACTATATTAAACCCATCCAAAACCCAATTCTGTGAGGTGTGTTTTACAGTCAATCGCTTCCCAGATAGTTTTCTATCAGTATTAATGTTGAGATTCAAGCCACAACAAGCACCTTAATCCAGTTCTTAACCTCAATTAGGGAAACAGCTGGATAAAACTCGAAATGTGCCTTTCTCTGTCACCTCCACAGGAAATGTCAACGTCTATTTGGGTTACCTTCATAACAAAAATCTTCACACTGGTTGTTAGAAATCACGTAGTCTGACTGTAACAGGAGGGTGGGATCTGTGCCCAGAGCATGAATAGAGCAGGGATATTCAACGTTGTACCTGCCCGCTCTCTCACGTACTCATTCACAAGATAACTCATAGATATAAAGCCACTAATATATTATGTATGAGGCAGAGGCAGGTTTTGGCAGAACTTAGGGGTTTTTTGTTAGTGCACAAAGGACATTTTACCATACTCTAATGCATCCCTAGGGCAGGGACCGGGCAGCACAACAGCAGGAGCTTCAGCTGCTTCCAGGTCAAGGTGTAGCTCTTGTGCCCTTATTTGAGCTTTTTACCTTATCTCCACATGAAAAAATGAACCCAGAAAGTCTTCCTGGGAATCAGTTTTGCTCATTAGCCATGAAATCTGCTCACTTCCTGAAAAGTTCATAGTGTAATCTCCGGGTATTGCAGGTCAAAGAAAGATTAAGCAGTCAATTTATTTTAGAAACTGAGAAAGAGAAAAGTGAGCTTGACCTATTAGTCATTTTTTCACTCCCACCCAAACCATTAGATAAGTCTGAGATAAAGGACTTGAATTCATTAAAATTTCTGAAGAATAGAAAGAACTGCTTTTTAATTTTCCTTTTCTTGCTCTCTCAAAAAAAGAAAATCCCTGTAATTTCATAGGTCAAGCTATGATTACATCCATTTTGATAAAACGCTGAATTACAGAAGAGATAGGACTTTTCAGTTCAAATTTATCATACTTATCATGGACTCTTGGATGATAGAAATCAACTTCACAGGAAGCTGAGAGTTCTCAGGATTTCTGTAAAACATGAGCTTCATCAACACTCACAGGACTGGCAAGCCAGGTTTGATATATCTAACCTTTTGCTCCATTGTTGTTACAGTGAACAGAAGCAGCGTAATGAAAAAACACTAGAAAACAATTTTCCTTCAAGGGTCTTCGAAGTTCACACATCAAAGGGAATGCTGCAAAGCTGCAGCATGAAAATCTGATGGTTTGGGTTCCCAGAGTTGCTAAACAATGTCATTTCTGCCAGCTTGTTGATAGGCAGAATGAGGAGCATTCACACCACCCACGCTCGAGGTCTCAACAGAGGTGCCCACAGCAGGTGCTTGGGCTGCGTGAAGTTCCTCTTTGGACGCCTCTGAACCTCTCTTTTTCTCAGCCACCTTCTCAAGCAGCCCGTGTTGACTTCACCAGGACCCTCAGATCACGGGGCCACAATATGTCTTATTTATGTGCAGAGTCTTACAAAGTGTAGACACCCTCAAGAGCTGGGAAGAGACTCATGCTTGGCTGTGCTCTGGGGAACACTTTGTGTCCTGAGGAGCATTTCTAGTTAACAGGAAGGACTGATATTAATCATGCCTTTATTTAGAAAACAAGGTGCCCTTGGATCCACAGTTATATGCCAGTGACTGATCCTTGAAGGAGAAGTTGACCACTGTCAGCAAAGTCACCTTAATGTAGCATCCTGGAGCAAGCAGAGGGGTGGTACCAGAGAGCTGATTCCAGTTCCTGAGCACTCCCTTCTCTCTCAAAACAAACACTGTTAGGTCCTGCTAAACTCTTCACAGAGTGCCTGATGTAGGCTGTGATACCGCTCACCATCACATAGGGGGGTCAGCAGAACTGCTACCTTGGACTTCCGTAGGGCCAACTTTGGCCTGTTTAAGAGAATGGTTGACAGAGTCCCTTGGGATACAGTCCTGGGATCCACTCGAGGGTACCAAGGGAGCTGACAGAGGAGCTCACCAAGCCACTCTCCATAATTCATCAACAGTCCTGGCAAACTGGCGAGGTCCCATACGCCTGGATGTTAGCCAATGTGATGTCCATCTACCAGAAGGGCTGCAAGGAGAATCTGGGGAACTACAGGCCTGTCAGCCTGACCTCAGTGCTGGGGAAGGTTATGGAACAGATCATCCTGAGTGCCATCACATGGCACATGCAGAACAATGCAGGGATCAGGACCAGCCAGCATGGGTTTATGAAAGGCAGGTCCTGCTTGACTAATGTGATCTCCTTCTACAACAAGATAGCCTGCTTAGTGGGTGAGAGAAAGGCTGTGGATGTTGTCTACCTGAACCTTAGTAAAGCCTTTGACACCATCTCCCACAGCATTCTTCCAGAGAAACTGGCTGCTCATGCTTGGATGGGTGTACTCTACGCTGGGTTAAAGCTGGCTGGACAGCTGAGACCAAAGAGTGGTAGTAAATGGAGTTACATCCAGCTGGCAGCTTGTCACAGATGCTGTTCCCCAGGGACCAATATTGGGGCCAGTCCTGTTTAGTATCTTTATTGACAATCTGGACAAGGGGATCAAGTGCACCCTCAGCAAGTTTGCAGGTGACACCAAGCTGGGTGGGAGTGTTGATCGGCTTGAGGGCAGGAAGGCTCTGCAGGGGGATCCGGACAGGCCGGGCCCATGGGCTGAGGCCACTTGTATGAGGCTCAACATGGAGAAGTGCTGGATCCTGCACTTGGGTCACACCAGCCTCACACAGCGCTACAGGTCTGGGCAGGAGTGGCTGGAAAGCTGCCCAGGGAAAAGGCCCTGGGGGTGCTGGTTGACAGCCGGCTGAACTTGAGCCAGCAGTGTGCCCAGGTGGCCAAGAAGGCCAACAGCATCCTGGCTGGTGTCAGAAACAGTGTGACCAGCAGGACAAGGGAAGTGATCGTCAGTAAGCGCATACTGGTGAGGCTGTACCTTGAATCCTGTGTTCAGTTTTGGGCTCCTCACTTCAAAGGGGACATTGAGGTGCTGCAGCATGTCCAGAGAAGGACAACGAAGCTGGTGAAGGGTCTGGAGCACAAGGCTTATGAGGAGCGGCTGAGGGAACTGGGGGTGTTCAGTCTGGAGAGGAGGAGGCTCAGGCAGGACCTAATCGCTCTCTACAGCTGCCTGGAAGGAGGCTGTAGGCAGGTGGGGGTCGGCCTCTTCTCCCAGATGACAAGTGACAGGACAAGAAGAAACAGCCTCAAGTTACACCAGGGGAGGTTTAGGTTGGATATCAGGAAAAGTTTCTTCACAGGAAGGGTGGTCAAGCATTGGAACAGGTTGCCCAGGAAGGTGGTGGAATCACCATCCTTGGAGGTGTTTAAAAATGTGTAGATGTGTTACTTAGGGACACGGTTCAGTGGTGGACTTGGCAGTCCTGGGTTAATGGTTGGACTTGATGACCTCAAAAGTCTTTTCCTACCTAAACGATTCTATGATCCTGTGACAACATAGATGCTGAGGGAGGGAGACCACCAAGGTCACCTGAGGAGCCTTGTGCACGGTTGAAATAAGATGGAACAACGGTGAAATGGAAGACAACCTGAACAGCCACCTCAGCCGGATGCCAGCAGCAGCGTAAAGCTGTCACAGGAGAAGGGATGAAGGCAGGGATGTGCTGCAGGAGAGACCGGCTCATCCCCAGTGAAGGCGTGTGCCCCACCAGAGCAGCGAGCCCGGCCGGGCCCGCCCGCTGCCCCGTGCTGGCAGCCCCCCCGCCCGCCCCGGCTGCCCGGCGCCCCAGGCGCGGCACCCCCGGGCCCCTCCGCTCCGCGCTCCGCCTGCGGCCCCGCCGCCGGGGCAGCCTCAGCAGCGGCACGGGGGAGCGCGCCCCCGGGGGAAGGAGCCTGTCCAGGCACGGGAGGCGGCCCCGCCGCCGAGCCCGCCGGTGCCCGCTTCGCGCTGTCCCCCGGTCCCACGTCCCCTGCCCGCTGCTCTCCCCGCCCGGCGGTGCCGCCCGTTGCGGTTGCGGAAAGCGGCTCTCCCTTCGGTGCGGGCGCGGTGAGGTGGGGGAGAAGCGAGAAGCGGCATCTGTACCCTTGCATCCGCATCCGCACCCGTTACCCGCACCCGTCGCCGGGGTACGCGCCTCGGCCGCGGGCGGGACGGGGCGGCCCCGGGGCTGCAGCGGGAGAGAGCGGGGAGCCGCCGGCCGCCCCCCGCCGCCCGGCCCCGGGCACCTCCGGCAGGCGCCGCGGGAGCGGGAGAGGAGGGCGGGGGCTACTCGTCGGGGCGGGGGCTGGCACGGGGCTGGCACGATAAAACCGGGGGTAATTGCATTTAGGCAAATGAGGCTGCCTCGGCCCTCCCCATCTCCAGGTATATAAAGTGGGGAGCGCTCCCGCGGACGGCCAATGCGCACGGCGAGCAGCGCCCGCCTTTCCCGGTGCAGACGGTGCGTGCCTCCGGGAGCCTGTCCGTCCGTGCCTAGGCGTGTGGGGGTGCGCTTGTTTGTATGTTTGTGGGGCTGTGTGCGCGTGTACTTCCGTGTGCCTGCCTATATGGGTGTGCGGGGGGGCGTCTGGGTGAGTGTGCACCATGGGGGGGGTGCCCATACACGCTTGTGTGTCCGCACGTGTGTGTCTCTGTATGTGCAAGCGTGCTTTTGTGCCCGTCCCGGCGTGTGTATCTGGACGTGTGAAGGGATGCGTGTGTACCTCTGGACACGCGTGTCTGTGTACGTGGAGAGCTGTATCTCTACATAGGTGTGTGCATCTAAGGTACGTCTAGCAGTTTGTGTGAGTTTATAACTAGATGTGTATGTACCTGGATATGTATGTGAGGGGGATGTATCTGCTTGTGTGTGTGTATGTGGGAAGGTGTGGGTATACCTGCGTGTGAGGCTGTGCTTATGCATGTACCTGTGTGGATGTGCGTGTCCATCTGTGTGCTGGTGGGTACATCTGGCTGCATACCGGTCCATATGTGGGGGGCACGTGTGTCACCCAGAGGTGTATGTAGTGCTCAGGGGGGATTTGGGGCGCATAACGAGGTCCGTGTACATCTGTATGTGCGAGGGCGCGTGCACCCAGGTGTGCCCGGGGGGCGGGGGTGCGCAGGGCCGTGTGTATGCACGGCCAGGGGTGCCCGCGGCCGCTCGCCCCGCCGCCGCCCCGGTGCATCACCCGCCGCCCCCGCAGGACGTCGAGGCGGCGATGAGACTCCCGCTGGCTTTCGCCGTGCTCCTCCTGGCCTCGGCGCAGGCGCTGGCTGAGGAGATGGGCAACACCGACGACCTCAGCTACTGGTCCGACTGGTCGGACGGCGACCAGGTGAAGGTGAGCTCCGACGGCCGCTGCTCCGCCCGGCGACCCCGCGGCGCTGCGGGGGGCGGTGTCGGGCGGGGGGTCCGCGCTGAGCGCCGCCCGCTGTCGCCCCGCAGGAGGAGCTGCCGCTGCCCCTGGAGCATTTCCTGCAGAGGATGGCGCGGAGACCCCGGCCCCAGCAGTTCTTCGGCCTCATGGGCAAGCGGGAAGCCGGTGAGCGGGGCGGGGGGCTGGCTCCCTCTCATTCCCCTCCACCTGCCGCTCCTCCCGGTGCCGCTCGGAGCTTCATGGCTGCTGTCACCTGGGTTTAACGCGTTAGACCTTTCTCAGAAGTTGACATGTGGGTTGTTTGGCTTTGGGTTGGGGTTTGTTTGGGTTTTTTAAATCATTTTTTTTAGTTTAGTATCAGATAACTCACCGATTGGTAAAGAGCAGGCTTCCCACTAAAGTGCCAAGTGCACACTGACCACAGCACATAAATACCAACAAGCAGTATCACAATAACTGACGGGTCAGCATCTGCGCTGCTGAATTGCCCGAGTGTGGAAATTGGTTGTGCATATGGTTACTGCCGTGTTTTCTGTGTGCTTACTGATCCTAGAACTGACCTGAGAAATCGGAGCTACCCAGATCTAAATTGTGTGGGTTTAGCTAAAACAACTCTTTGTAGTCTCTCCAAAGAGAAATGCAGTTATAAATGATCACCTTAATTTCCCTGAAGTGGAATATGTGTAGAGTAGTTTCTGTATTTGATTCTTCAAAGCATTGCAGTAGCATCATGTGTACATGCCAATAATTTTTCAACAACTTTTTTCTTTTTTTTTTCTTCTTCCAATCAGGATACGGCCAGATCTCTCACAAAAGTAAGTTACATTTTTAAGTAATTATTAGAAGATGTTCACATGGGGATCAGTGTATTTGAGGGGACTAGTTAGAAGGTGACTGGGTTCAGCTAAGGACTGGCAGCACTGGTGGTGGAGAAATGTTCTGTTAAAGAATTAAAACCCCTCGGTGCAGCTGTGAGCTGGTACCTCATCTGAGCTGCCAGAACCTTTGAGATTTCAATCCACAGTAATGTGTGGATGTTACAGCTCTCTCTTATTTCCCCAGGGGGGGATTCTGTAAGCCTTTCTTATAGGCAAGGCAGGCTTACTGCCAGAATTGGAGAGGAGCAATTAAGATGACAAAATCTGGGAAATTAGAACAGTGAATTCCCAAATCCCTGAGAACAATTCTACCGGAGAGTCCATGTGATTGCATGCGAGATGCTGTATCTGTGCTCTTGTTTTATCCGAGTGGGAATCAGAGCCCCGCTGACAGCAGGGGCTGGCTGATGGTGTGCTGCCATATAAACAGGTATATCTTGCCCAATTAATAAGTGTGCTTTGCTTAGCTTCTGTGTAACACCAACTGGGAGATAGTACGAGCAATATGGTGTTACCTTGTTCTGCACAGTGATAGTTTTATCCTCTGAATTTATCTGAAGATGCTTAGACAGTAGCCAGAAGGCTTTTAATAAGTAAAACTGATCTTGTATTCTTTGAGACCTCCACAAAGGTCAATAACTGTCCCGGTGTTCTGTTAGCCACAAGATTTTATCACTAGAATTACGTATTGGAAGACCAGTTAAAGAGTCTGATACAAGGATTGTGCCAAATCACCTGCTGACTAAAGTAAAAAATAATAGCTTTCTGAAAATGCTTCAGCTTGAATTAATACCTGTGAGGTCTGAGGATCATTTTTCTTCCTTTATAGATGAATTGGCTAAGCAAAATTCTTTCCAAAGAGAAATTTCCAAGTTTGCTTCAAAAGTCACCTTAGAGAAAGAATGGCTCCTTTTCGTTCCTTATCTGAAACTATAGCTACAACTATACCTGATACGTGCTGTAGGCCAAAACTTGGGGTAATTTATCCTCTACACATCCAGTGCCTTGAGGAGCACTAGTGGGACAGGAAGGTAATATCTGAACTTATAAATGTTCCAAAAATAGAGCCAGACTGTCTAGCTCAGACGTGTCCAGACAAGAGTCCCATTGGCTTCCTCTCCAATAAGGGCTCTGGCTGATCTGCAAGGAAGATTCTTCTTCCACATTACAGAAAAAAACAACAAGTAGAAGAGGTGCATCACAGAGATGCAGGCTATACCAAGCCACTGCCTTCTTGTGCTGTTGCTCAAATCAATAGGAATTGTACTGGGAGAGGAATAAGAATCAGTTATCAGTCATTGTTTTTCCTTTATACTTGAAAAACCTCCACTGAACTAAACCAAAATTCTATCAGAGTTAATGAGAAGATGTCCACCTAACTGGCTTGTGCCTTGGTCTAGCCTGTGTAGTCTGAGTAGTCAGACTGATGTTCTTTCTCCATTGTCTGAGAGTGAACAGATGAACAGTTTTGGAGCCCATGTCCTCCTCCCTCGTGAGAATACATTATCTTAAAAGCCTGCCTATTTAAAATGTACTAAAACACTCCCAAATATATTTTTTCAGGGCATAAAACAGACTCCTTTGTTGGACTTATGGGCAAAAGATCTTTAAATTCTGGTATGTATATGACTAAATCTGGTATTTGGTGACATACAGCCTCCTCATTCTGTTGCCTCTTTCTTCTCTCCGAGCGGATGGAAGATGCAGTCTTTTTGTAGTGCAGACCCAGAGTTCTCTGAAAAAGGATCAGGATTTTCTTTGTTAACCAAGGTGTTTCAGGGTCTGCTTCACTCCAATGCTTGAGATGATCAGGGTGGTCTGAGCTGCAGGCAAGGTCACATGGAAGTCCCCAGGGCGCTTTTCTTACTGCTCTGTCCTTGCCAGCAGCATGCCCTGCCGGTCCCAAGTGCTAATACAAGAAAAAGCAGAATTTTACTGAAGCATCAAGAAAAATTCAGAGGCTGAAAACGTAAAGCTCATCTAAACTTGTGATCCAAATCCAGATCTTGCCAGGTAAAGGCATATCCTCATTGTCTCTGGAGATCATTATTCCTCAGACTTGGAGCAGAAGGTAGAAGAGCAGAGATCTGCCATTAACACCACCTCATTCTGCAGGTCAAGCTGTTAAACATTCCTGGCCTCTTCCATCTTTTCATTTTACCTAAAAAAAAAAAAAAAAAAAAAGGCAACAAGCATTTTAAGCTTTGAACTGATACTGTGAATTTGTGTTATTTTCCCATAGCATCAATATAGTGCAGAATTCTCTTCCCATATGTGCACAGCCCCCACGGGTAACTGCAGGCTGCCCGGAGCTTTGCCTTTCCCATGCCATAGGACCATACTGAAGAAATCCCTCACTGTGAACCATAAAGTGTTAGTTAATTCCCCAGAATAGGAATTAACAAAATAAAAAACCTAATATGTTTTTCATGTCTCTGAAATAGTTCTCACTGTTTTGTTAAATGGATGATAAAAGTTAAATTACTAGCTGACACCTCTATATTATGTGGATACACGCTGTGATCTATATTCTGCAATTATGGTTGTCAGTAACTTTTATTTTCAATTAAACCCTGTTCAGACTAGTAATATTGCTCTCTGCATCATTTTGCAAATTGCTATGTATCATGAATAATTCTGTACAATTTTATCTGTGGTGGCAACAGCTATTAAATGCATAATACCTGTAAATATATCTGCTATCACAAAAGTAAATAGCCTGGAAGTAATAAATTGGGTTTGGCTTCCACTGGGATTACTTTTACATTAACATGAGAATGTAAAATACAGTGGATGTTTAAAAAAGGCAAAGATTTTATTGCTCTAATTTCAAAATTGCTGGTACAGTCAGGATACTGTTATGTGGTATTTGTAACAGGAGAATAAGGAAGTTTTACCCTCTTGGGCTATGTCATATCTGCCTGACAGGTAAACCTAGAATTGACTGCTTTTCTGCCTCATTCCCTGAGGAGAAAATGAAGAAGTTTCCTCTCCTCTGGAGGAGAAGATAGGTCCTAAGGACTGTATAATCAAAGCGAGATCAGGAATATGTGCTAGGACTGTCCTTACTTCTCCCTACTGAATGATATTTAATGGGGCAGGACCGTGTCTTGGTGCCGTGTGCCTTGGTGCCCTGGTTTTCTTGTTCTGCAGAAAGCCCCTACGTCCCCTGGCAACGTGCAGGAGCTCACACCGCCCCGCTGCTGGGTGCAAGCACGATGCTGAGTTAAAGCCGCCTGTGAGAAGGCGGGATGCGGGGATGCTGGTGTCTCCGTCTCTGGTTTGATGAGCTGGGGTCTGACACTGACTGTCCCGCAGGCTGTGCAGTCTGTTGGATGAATGCTTCAGGTAGAAGCTAGAAAAGTCACCTGTACAGTAAAGATACTGTAATGATCCACACTGAGAAAGAAAGCTCGACTCATTTTGCATTTAGCCTGGAGAGAATTGAAGTCTTCTTGATTTTAAACTGCCACCGATCCAAAATGCCAGCTCCCTGTAGGATGCAGTGCTGAATCCCCCCAAACTAGCTGTGTGTTTGCATGCAATAGTCAGGCACGCAAATGCTCTATGGAAACAGTCCTCCCTTTGGGATGGAAGCAAAGATGACTCTGGTGACCAGCTACAGCACCCTATGGTCAGGCTCTGCCCAGGCAGGGCTTTCTGGGTTTCGCCTTCATTTTAAGAGTAAGAGCTACTAAATGCTAAATATGTTACTGGAGACTATTTTACGCTGCAGTTGATCCACAGAGCAGTCTGAGGTTTGCTTAGCTCCTGCTGCAGATTTTGGCAAAAGGTATCCCTGTGTGCACAGCCTGGGGACGGGGAGGGTTCAAACCTGGCGAAGAGCTGACTGTGCAGGACAGAAGGTGGACATGTCGTCGATGCAGAAAGCCTCTACCCACATACCGATCTGCGTGCTCAGATCCCATCAGTTAAATGGATTACTGGGAGCTAAAAGGGCTCTGCCTTAATGGTACTTTCGGCAGCTCAATAGACAAGAGGTAGAAAGCACTGCTCAGACCTTCAGCCTCCTGGAGGGCAGTGTAGGCTGAGAGGTAAAACCAAATTGTTTTTGTTTGGTTTTGAGCCCCAGCAGCTCAGGGCTGGGCAGGGAGCCCTCACCTCAGCTGCAAACATGCCGATGGAGTCCGGTGGTGACCCAGCAGGCTGCAGGTGCCTGATGCTTCCCTGTGCTCGCTGGGGTTTATGCAAGGTTACACCATGTGTTTCATTCTCCTTTGTTTTTTGCAGGATCCTCTGAAAGGAGCATAGCACAGAATTATGAACGGAGGCGTAAATGAGACATTCCTGTGCATTATTTAATAAACTTCATTTGTTCTAAGGGGCAATGCAGTGTAATATAAACTAACCACTGTATGGAATAGTTATTTATTTAATAATAACCGATGGGGTTTTTTTTGTTTGAGTTGTACAAAATAAAATGATTATTTTTCATAGTGTGGCAGTGGTACACGTTGTGTAGGTGCGTTGTGGTTCTGAAAGGACCAGCAACCCTGGTGATGTCTCACAACAAAGCACATCATTTGATATGACCCATAAAGTTATGTTCACTAAACAAAGAAAATATTCTTCTGTTCATCGAAAGCGAGTCTATCAGCTTCACAGCCAGTGCAGAACAGAGCTGATGTACAGTCTAGTGCCTCAATTTGTTTTCATGGTTTATAATGTACTGTAATTTCCATATCAAAAAATATATTTGTATCATTGCAGCATGTTTTATGTTTTGTGACTACGTATCTATATATTTTAAGAAGGGTGGTGGGTAAGGTTTAAATGGGAATCCAAGGTCTTCATTTCATAGCCTGGAATTTTATGATAGTAACATTTTAAATAAAAACCACTCTGGGGATTTTGCAACATACTTTCTTTGCTGATAGTGATGGAGTTATTTCCCACGTTGGTCTGGAATGAGACTTGGATACAAGCAACAGTGGTCTGAAACTGGCAAGAAATATCAAATTAATGACTTCCTTCCACAGGGAGGCTGTGAGCCTCCTGGTGAGGGTCTGGCAAACGTTTGGGGGATTTGCTATGGGAGACGGGCATTCCTGGGATTGCTCTGGGTCACTCAAGGTGCCATCCATCCTAAACCTGATGGAAATCAAAAAGCTCGTTGGCTGAATCAAAAGGCCCCTATGGACGGCCCAGCTCCAAGCAGACTAATTTGCTGAGGAATTCATCCACTATTGCAGGTTTATTACTTTAAAGCCAAGCTTTCAATAAATCCTAGCCCTCAGATTCACAATAGAAGCACCTGTTGGCTTGAATCCAGGTAATACACGAGAAAAAAATGTGAGTGCAAGTATCTTTTTAATTAAAATGTCTGGTTACTGTATTTTCAGGACAGTTCCAAAATGCTACATACACCTCACCAGATGCCAGGGCATCTGGAGATCTATACTGTCTCCACCTGCTAAAGGCTATACTTCTCTGTTTGATGCTATCATATGAACTTTCATCACAGATGAATCAGCAGCGAAAACACCCAGCGTATACAAACCAGATCTCAAAGTGAGTGATACAAAGCGATTAACTGCTGGTGGTTTTCCTTTTTGGAAGTGAACTCAGCAACCTCCATGTTCAAGTTTACCTGAGGCATCTCCACAACTGCATCCATTAAGAGCGGGTGGGCATAGGACCTCCCTCCAGCGCCTGAGCCTAAGCACCACCTAAACCTAAGACCCCACTTCTAAATAAGGAGGAGCTGGCTCTAGCAAGGTTGGGGGGCTATAGGGTGGGAAAACCGAGGCAGACTTGCGACAGGGACCAACGTTTGTGTGAGACACAGCAGTTGCGCTGGCTTTCTGCCAGCTCTTCGCCTTGCAAGGGGTAATTTTCAGACTAATAAACTTCTGTATGAGCTCCCACTGAGCTCAATGAGGGGGGGAAGCTGACTGCTGGGTAACAGCATGGCTAAAGGACTGCGGAAATGCAGGTTGAATAATGCTCAATGAAGGGTAAAAAGAAAGAAAAAGCTTTAAAGCACTGTTCTCCGAGCCTGGAGGCCCACGGTGCTCCCAGAGCTCATGGCCTGTGCGTGCTGAATTGTGAGACATGGAGAGGAAAGAAAAAGCCCCGCTGCTCGCTCTGCAGCCTGTGCATCTCACAAACCTCCCTGCAGGAGGAACCACTGCAAACGTATTTGCATCTAGAGAACTCCACGCAAAACAGAGTGGGCTTTAAGTGTTTGGAGGACAGCACATAATAGCTATTCATGCATATTTTGGTTAGATATTATTTAATTCATTAATAGTTTTAGATCACTACCAGAGACTAGTTAACGGAATCCAGCAAAGGGCTGGGGCTAAATTTTCTGGCAAAACCATAGAATCATATACTGGTTTGGGCTGGAAGGCACCTTTAAAGATCATCTAGTTCAAGCCCCCCTGCCATGGGTAGGGACATCTTTCCTAAATCAGGTTTTTCAAAGCCCCATCCAACCTGACCTTGAACACTTCCAGGGATGGGGCATCCACAACATCCCATGGGCAAACCGGTTCCAGGGTCTCACCACCCTCATTGTAGTGAGGTGTGGAAGGAGGCTTCCTTATATCCAGTCTAAATCTACCCTCCTTCAGTTCAAAAGGCATAATTCTTGTTCTGTCTCTACAGGCCCTGGTAAAAAGTCCCAGACTGTTTTATAATCCGTTACATATTGAAAGGCTGCTAGAAGGTGTCCCCAGAGCCTTCTCCTCTCCAGGCTGACCAAACCAAATTCTCTCAGCCTGTCCTCACAGGAGAGATGCTCCAGCCCTCTGATCATCTCCGTGACCCTCCTCTGGACCCGCTCCAACAGGTCCGTGTCTTCCCTGTGCTGGGGACCCAGAGCTGGATGCAGCGCTGCAGATGGGGCCCCACCGGCGCGGAGTAGGGGGGCAGAACCACCTCCACTGGCCTGCTGGTCACGCTTCTTTTGATGCAGCCCAGGATATGACTGGCTTTCTGGGCTGTGAGTGCACATTGCCCCTGCACAGTTACATGGCTGTCTGATGAGTAGTTTTAATTTGGCATTTGAAACAATCAGTTTTAATTTCTGGTGGCAAAATGATGTCAGATTTGTGCATTGACTGATAAGATTAAAATTGGCATTGATTTTTATGTTTGTATAGACATACATTCCAAGCTAGAAATAAATGAAACACAGAGCAAAAGGCACAGCCTGAGATGTTCCAGTTGACTCCAACACCACCACAAAAGATGCCCTGTCTTGTTTTCAGCACCGGCAGGGACTGTTTGGCCATGCCATGTCAGGGCTGCGGGGCCATGCCCACCCAGCGGGTCCTGAGGCAGACATGGAGCCCAGCAGCCGCCTGTCCCCACTATGGGCTTGCTCCCACCACCCTCCTAGCCCAAACGTTTGTACCCACAGGCATCCTGGGATCCTGAAGAGTCAAACAGGAATTCCTATTCTTACATCTTTTTTCAGCCTTTAGTAGTAAGCAATAGAGTCTATACATTATTGAGTACTTCAAAGGGACTTCTAAATAATTCCTGTGGTCTTTAATCTTCCTTTTGAGGCTGCTTCAGCTTTTAAACACTTTTTTTGGGGTGTTGGATAGCATTGCTTGCAGCCCTAGCCCACTCATGCCTTGGATTGTGGGATAGTGCCAGCTCTCCAGCTCCACCGCAGGCTTTCACTAAATCCCCTGCCATCTCTGCAACAGCCAGCCACAGCCGTGACACAGACTTAGCTCCTTTTTGATGGCAACAGTCTGACATCCCTCAGGCTGCATAAGCTAATCGATAACACTGCAGCAAAGGGCATTTGTCAGCAAAGTGCAAGTGAGCCCTAAATAAAGCAATAGAAGTCCTTCTAGGAAATCAGCACAGAGAGTAAACCCAGGGTGATGCTGGCAATTGCCCCCACTGGGCACATGCTACAGGCAGTTTGATACCACAGCCCACCTCCAACATGCTCTGCCCCCTTTTTTCTTTATCTTTTCCCCCAGAAATACATCATTCCTCTGCATTGTGACAGCTGGCTGCCCTTCTGGTAGGCACTGTCTCCCTCATACACACTGGCACTCCCCTTCCCCCAGACAGGGGATGCCAAAGTCAGGCTCTCAGCAGCCTACCTTGCCCAAACATGATCCAGAGGACCATCAGCTCCATCTCTCTGCTTTTGCCTGGAGATTTGTCCTCCATGGTGCAGATGCAGCCAAACTTACCATGGGGAACCAGAGCCATTGCACACGTAGCCTCCCGGTGAACTGGGGGGCTGAGAGAGGGGTCTGGCCCCCCATATGTGCCTCACCAGGAGAGCCCAGGCCCTGCAGCACTTGCACACTCAGCTGCTACAAGCAAGTCCTTCACTGTGTTCACATCAGGAGGCTGGTATTTTTCAGTATGGTCCTAACCAAAAGAAAAGGAAGAATCTGGAAACATCTGAGCATGGAGATCTTCGGAGGGAACCTAGCCCCTAGCCATCATTAGCTAGAGCAGAATAACATCAAGAGGTTTTTTGGGTTTGGTTTTTTTTCCCAATTATTAAAGTGATTCTTAAAAATGCTGTTTATTCAGAGGACACCAGTAGCAGCTCCTTCCGAACTAGCAAGAGCCATTATTTAAATGCAGACTTTGTCCCTGTACCTTCTTAAAGCTTAGATAACTCCTTCAGCTATCTAACCAAGCAAGTCCCAATGCAAAGTTCGGTAATGACCAAGTTTTTTCCTGACAAGCCTGAACAGTTCCCTTAGCCACAATATCGCAGACTGCATTGATGAACATTTCCCAGAGTGCCAGGATGAGAGCACAGAGAGGCTCCTTCCCTGGTTGTACTGTGTCTGGATGCAGCCGCCTGCAATTCCGGGTACAGCTCTGTGTCCTCATGCTACCTACAAAGTGGCTCATTTCCCTTCATAGAAAATAGTCATTCCTGGAAGAGTAGGGATTTTTTTAATTATCCCCCCCCCCCCATTATTAAGTGTACAAATGTCCTCAAACCCATCTACTTCTTTCAGGGAAGACAGACCTTCTTCACATTATTCCCTTAATTTTCAGCCTATGTTTTTGAAAAAGCATAGGCTGAAACATTTGTCAAGAGGAGGGGCATCTGGGCTGTATGAAATTCATTACGATATTCATTAAAAATTATCACTGCTCCATCTTCAATAGATATCTGGTTTCTGTCAGAATAAAACAGCAGCTCATCAGCTCAGAAACTTTTTAAAGAGAGTTAGGCAGAGTGTGTGCAACAAACATCACTTCTTGTTTTCTGCGTCCATCTCCAAATTAAACAATATCACCACTTACTGAATTTAGAAGAAATGAAATGTGAACACTGTTTAAAAACCAAACACTTTGTCTGTCACGGTGCTTCATGCTCCCCCAGATACCTGGAGAAAGAAGCCCAGCAGGGTGAGGTGGCTCAGCCAGGGGTAACAACAGGGGCTGAACTAGAAAGGCAACGCACACCCTGTACCTAACCGGCCACTTCTGCGAGGTGCTACCTAAGTGCAAAGAAACTTAGGAAATTTTAAAGGATAAGGTTGACTGTTACGAAAATTTCTGGCAAATAAGGAAAAAAAAGAGGCTTTTTTTTTTTTTCATTGCTTACATTGTTATTTCAGAAGCAGAGATGCAGCAGAGTTGAAAGGCATACTTGCACCAATATATGTCAATATACTTTTGTTCTCTACAGGAACTAGTTTGCATTGAAAACACCTAACTGAGCAACAGAAGAACACCTTTAATCACAAACATTCAATTTTGTCGCATAGAAATGCTTTTTATTTTCAGTTATAGCAGTCAGAAAACAATAGGCACACTGAAAGTCTGTGTACCAAAGCATTAAAATTCAAGCAATACCCTCTGGAAGCAAATCTTGCTTGAAGAAGATATACATTAATTACTGAAGGAAATACACATAGTGTGGCTACATTAAGACTGCGTTTCAAATTTTTTTATAGTTCAGTGAATTTTAAGGCAGTGCATTTTTATAATTCACAAAAGACATCATAGCTCTTTTGTAGGACCTGAGCATTTGCAGCTTGGATTGCCATAGAACCAGCTCAGCCTGGGCAAAGCCATGAGTGAGACCAGCCCAGGGCATCAGCAGACCTCACCAAAATCGCACATGGGCAGAAGACAGCACTTGAAATATAACAATTCTGACGTCCACAGATGGCAATCTGTTTATTCATGGCACATCTTCTCCATGCTCCCTTTCCAACCCGACTTCAGCTGGAGGAAACAATCAAACCTTCCTGCCCTGCCCTCCCAGGCTGCCAAAGGAGTTCCAATTAGTGTCAATTGGGATAATAGCTCTATTTGCATTTTTAAGCTATTATTAGAAAATTGTCAGTCAGCCAGTAATTTTTATCACTTTGGTATAATAAGTATTTAAATATTTAAAAAGAGAATGTTCCTTTCTACCACCCCCTTCCTTTTTGTGCTAAAATAATAATGGTTTTTAATCAAAAGTAATTTGTATTAATATACATTTTGCCCCAGGTGTGAAGAGCAGTCTTCAGAAGCAGTGGTGAGAGATGTTAAGTAATGCAATTTATTAATATAGACAACTAATTCTGTCCATGATAGTGACAGAAATTGAGGCTGATTTTGCAACTAGAGCATTCTGACTCTCCTCTTGGCCTCTGCAGGATGATTATAGTGTAAGAATTGAGGTCAGTTCCAGTAATTTTATGTACCTGGGATTGTAATTCCCTAAAGGACTACTTTGACTGGGCCCAATTACTCTATCTTCTCCTTAGTGAAAATTCCTCAATTAAGCACCTGGTACCACAACCATCCCCCTCTCCTCCAAACTGGTACCAAAAAACAAAACCAAAGCAACCCCCCAAAAAAAAACCCCAAACCCAAAAGGCAGAGGACCTTTCCTGTTTGTCAGATCAGCCAGCCAGCTATATGTTGCTGTTATACCACTGATGGTGGACCGGGGATGTTGTTCCCTGACGGGGTTTGCGTCTAGTTGCTCAGGTATATGCAGTCTGCTGCTGCTCATCACACAGAGCTCATAAAACAACTGGATTGGCCGTTTACATAAATAGGAAATCTTTCCAAATGTACTGCATTTTTATAATGCATGTGTATATATATATATATATATACAAAAATTGCTATTTTGAGAAAAAAGCAGAGGCATGGCCCTAGGCCTTTCTGATGTGCACCTGCAAAACTTCCCAGCAGGCCTCATAATAGTGTTCTCTCTTACGACTGTCTGCAGTCCTGCAATCCACATGTTAACCATGACAAAAATAGGGGAAAAAACCAAATAACCCCTAACAATTTCAGAGGCAAAATTGACATTCCTCATTCCCCATGCCGGTATTATCTTTCATCTTGCCTAGAACTGGCATTGTACACCTCTTCTAACTCACATTTCTAATTTTTAATGTCATAACTGGCTTTCAGTTACTTGCGAATGGCATCCTGGCTGCCTCCGCTGCCAGCACACACGGCTCTTCGCTGCCTTCCCACCGGCAGCGCCAGCACGAGCAGCTCTGCACAGCAGCTTGTGAGCAAGATCAACTAAAGGTTTTTCTTTTCTGCTTGGCTCTATCCCTAGTACATCTTACATTCCTTTCCACGGTGCTCATGCACAAATCCCAGCGGCAGGTATGCGTGAAGGCACAGGCTACCAGCACGAGGACCGAGCGCAGCCTCCCCCAGGCGCGACGAGCGCGTTTGCAGGGACACGCTAACGGCGCCTGCCATCTGCCGGCTAGAAAAAAACCGAATTTAAAAAATCATCCCTCAAAGCAACCTCGCGATCCGAACCCAAACTCGGGACATAGTTTCTGGCCCGCTGGAGGAAACGTGCCCGCCCGCCGGCTCCGTCGGCGCGGCCCAGGGCCCAGCCGCCAGGCTGCCGAGCGGAGCAGGCCCCGGCCCCGGCCCCGGCCCCGGCCCCGGCCCGCCGGGTGGGCCCAGGTACCGCCGCCATCTTCTGTTGGCGCTCGTAGGGCGCCTGAAAGACCCAAACCTGTGCATGCAGCACAGGAAGAACTGCCCGCCTAGCTAGTTTTCTCTCACGGGAAGAATTCTGAGGCAACCTGGGGAGTGGCGCTGGCGAGAGCAGCGGTGACCCACCACGACCGGGCCTCGGGGAGCAGCACCCACCCTGTGCACATTCACCTGCCCCGAGCTGCCACCCCACCAACCTGCTATACCACAGCAGCACACACCACCTCTGCTTCAGCCTCCTCAGCCCCTTCTCACCTTCCCCAAGCTTCGTAAATAAGGCATGAAATTAAAATTAAATTATCAAATTTAAATAAAATTTTTAAATGTTGTGCATTACCTGCACCCAGCGGCAGGCTCATTCAAAACTTTCCAAGACTTTCTCAAATCACAGCCTTTACTTTACATCAACTACGAGTCTATATAGATACATAAACATCTAATATGTAAATAAAAAAACCAACAGGCCCCAAAATTCCAAAACAAGGAACCACGCCAGCCGTGGCGCGGGTGCTCTGCCGAGCCCTAGGGAAGCTGCTGAGGAACACACAGCCCACCTTGCTGCAGAAAGCAGCAGCCACCACCACGCTTCAGCCCCACTCTGCTCTGGGGAGACTTGAATCACCAGCTCAAACACAGGCTTACCTTGCATTAAATCCTCCTTCCACAATTTCTCTCTTACGTATTAACAGGAATCTGACATAAGGTCTGTGTCAGAACAAAAGACAAAGTCCACCCCTCCAGAGTCTCCCTGTAATATTTTGGTATTTTACTTTTAACCACAATCATATTTTACCTCAGTTCTGAGGGAAGAAACGCAACAAGCTTGACTGATACCAACTCTGAATCTGATTAAAATTGTAACACTCGTTGAGGAATTAGCTTCCCCAGCAAAGCGAACACTTGCTCCTGCAACCTAGTTTTCCAGCTTTTTTTAATTCTTGGTGAAGACTGTTAAATATGCATCACCTTGTCATCAAATGATGTTTCTCACACCAAAGGTCCTCCACAAAGAGACTCTCCATATTCTCTTAAGTTAAATAGGCTGCATTTACACTTTACTTTGATTTTAAACACAGTTTCAAACATCTTACATAATTTCAAACCACTCCACATAGAAATCTCTGCCCAGTGGACCAAGAGTCCCCAGAGTCCTGTCAAGTGTTCCCTGTCTCTTACATGCTGACCTTATACCGGGGAGCTTCTCTAGAGATCCACTGTCAGGGACACTTTGATGTGGACACAGTGAAGCTCCAACACAAGCCAATTAACTGGAAGTGAAAACAGCAGGTAGGCTTTATTAAAGAGTGTGGGGCACCA
This sequence comes from Falco punctatus, assembly GCF_963210335.1. Lineage (NCBI taxonomy): Eukaryota > Metazoa > Chordata > Aves > Falconiformes > Falconidae > Falco > Falco punctatus. Next base: position 78,535,264 of record NC_137583.1, read on the forward strand.
CTGAGCAACCTTAAGCAACCTGAGCACAGCAGTGCTCTCTTTGGAAGATACACTGTTTACTACCTTCTTCCTCCTTTTAAAAGGAGGGAGAGATTGCAGTGAAAACAACATTTAATACTTTCATCAATCCAAACCAGAAAAAAAAAAATCAACCCCACCCCCCTATTTTATTCACTTTGCCAGAACCCTACAGGCTCTCCCCCAGCCCTCAGCAGTCCTGCAAGCCAAGTTCTCCATCTCCTCCCTTCCAGGTGGGCCACTGACTTTAATTCCCCATCCCTGCCTCTGACACACCACTCAAACCAACTTACTCAAGCTGTCAGAACAGTCCAACTTAATTTTCCCCAAGAGAAACAGAGTAAGGAAAGGAGCAACCACGTGGGAAGAAAGATAAAAGGTACAACTGGACGAGATAGCGCTGCACACCGGACCTGCATCCCATTCCCTCCTGTGACAAAACACAAACATGTCTGCAGCTGGCAGATGATCCAGAGTAGTTGTCTTAAAAAAAAGGGGGAGGAAAAAAGAAAAAAAAAAGAGAAGAGAAAATAGAAAGTACAGAGTGGGACAGAAGTCAAAAAGGTTATATAATTTGAGTCTATACATGGAGAAGGAATGAACAGGTTTTCACTCCTGAGACCCCTAGCATTTATACCTTTAACAAGAACAAGGCAGCAATAACTGTATTTTTCCTCTGCATGTCAGTAAAAAGCTAAAATAATTAGGATCACCAGTCTAGGACCTTGTCTATGTAAATGCTCCATATATCAGGAATTTAAAAAATTAAGGTGAATTTTGTTGAATACTTGACAATGTGGTAGCAGAAAGTGGATTTGAGTAATGATCCCAAAACGTGTTGAGTCTATTTTTACTTCAGGCAAATGCTATTTTCTTATCATCTCTGTCTTCGGAAGTTTACAGTGAACAGTAAATCTTATCTTTACACATCAGTACCTCATCAACATACTCTATACTCCTTTCCCAAATCAAAATATACTTTACTGCATCAAAGAAATCAAAAAAGACAAGCACATGGCCTTTAAGTAAAGAAGGCTGCAGGAATGTATTACCTTACTCATCATATATTCATAGATAACTAGTATGTGCAAGTTTACATCAAAATATGGCCACTACTGGCCATAGCCAGACAGTTCACGGGCTTTATAGTACTGCTGAGAGGTTTCAGTAAGGTTTCTGGAATAGAAATTCAAATGCAGAATTACGATGGTATAATAAATAGTCAGTTTATGAAGATTTTAAACCAGAATTGCTTATATTTTATCTTTTAAATAACAATTGGCTTTGGTTTCCTAGTCAAAAAGGGCAACAAACAGACTTCTGTCTTCATAAAGAGCATGATGCTAATCAAGTCAATCTGCAGCACATGTCTTTCTTGTTTGACCACCCTTATGTTTAAGTTAGCTTTAGAAAAGCAGCCCCCATGCCTAAGTACTTAATAAAAAGTTGTCCTGGGTAAAGCATGTGTTTTTCAGTAAGGTGTTAGAAATTCTTGTGGTTTCTGAAGAAGCTTTTTTTTTTCATTTTTCCAAGCAAGACGTCTGATCCCATTGTCTTCACAGTGATGCTTTGTCTGACTAAAATCTATGGCTAACAGTGTTGTTTCACCACACAGCTGGCCACATGAAGCGAGCAGCAACATGGTCTACCTTTACATCATACAGGTGGAAAAACTCTTACAGTAAGTGAAAAGACTTAAAATACTTAAGTCATGCAAGTTCCATCAGACTGATACAACCTGGACTGATACAACATCACCTAGTTAACACTATTTTCAAGAATAATAAATGCATTTAAAAATTGAAGCCCTTGAGTTAGAAACAAAGGCATAACTCAGCTTCTCTTGTCTGTTCTGCTTTTTGTTAACAGTCACGATATCTTTGGACTGCTGGTATATTTACAAGACTCAAAAGGTCCAACTGTTGGCTTGACAGTAATGAGTAAGATTCCCATTGATTTAATTAAGTAACACCCAGCACCACCACTATTATAAGCTCTAGTAAGCATCTCTGCATAGCTATGAATATCTAAATACCATTTGAAAACCAGACCAAGGTCTTAGAAATGCTTAGAAAAACATTCAGAATTGACTAATATAGACAAACTATCCAAATCCCACAGGCAGGAACAGAAATCACTAAATAGCTAGGGTCAAATTCCTCTTCACTCAGAGGGCCTGCAGCAGTTTGCATCACTTAGCCTTATTCAAATCCTCAAAACAGAGCTCGCATTAAAATATATCAAATGACTGCAAGGCAAATAAATACAATCAAGGTCACAGAACGAACAGAGCTGCCAAATAAGGTAATAAAGTATTTTCCTTTGAATTACAAAGTTTTGGTATAGCAGGTGAATTTTTAATAGTACACTAACGACAGAAAGCTCTTATTTCCAATAGCATTGTCAAAATGCATCTTAAAGATCACTTAAGCTTTAGGTTTGCATAATTTGTTTGTTTTTTTTTTTTTAAAGCAGAGTGCATGCAGATTGCTTGCAGCTCTTTTATTTGAGGGATTATTTCAACAGCCTATTCTTGGGTAGCCGACTTGTAATGTTTCAACGTGCGAGCAGAAGGATCAGTAGCTTTAACCCATCTTGGCATCCAGTAGTGGGGCAGCCAGCTGCTTTGCCCCGAGTAGTGCTTTTCAAAGATCTGGCGGTAGTAATAACTTTCTTTTGTTTTAGGAGGATTGAAAGGATATTTCTCTGCTGCCTTTTCCAGCAGAAGGTCATCAACCTACAGACAAAAGCAAAACTCAAGTTAAGGCACAAATACATTTAATTTTTACAAGTCAATTTGCTGCAAGTTAAAGATATGCAAGGATTCACCCACCACTGAATGGCCATAGTTGTGTTTTTTTTAAAAGTCTATTCTACAGGCAGAGGTTTCTAACAGGTGAGTTTTGGTCATAAGCTCCCTTGATCTCTATGAATACGTAACTATTTTCAGTGCTTTTAATATTTCTCTCTGCGTTATATGTGAAACCTGTGGATAACTGGCTAGCTGAAAAAGGTCACATAGACACAGTCCAGCTGGCTGGACAAAAATGCACATCGCTCTCAGCTTATCTGAAGTAAAGCAAAAATATAACAGGAAGATTGCGGTGGGAAAAGAATGTTGCAGGTGGGAACAGAAAACTACAGAAGAGAAACTAGGGGCAGGCTTGGTATTTAGGCAACTAACCAATAATGAGCTTAACTTTTGTAATATGTATGAGCTAATTATAAGAAGGCATAAAAGGTGACTGTAAGGTACAATAAATGAAGTCTGCTGATCACTCATATTGAGTGACTGTGTCTTCCCTCCGTCGCGACAAATGGCGCCTGAACAGGGACCCTAGAGAGGGCTGAACCTGCGAGCCATGGTTCGACGGAGATTCGGGTACCGGTCCTGAAAGCAGCGCAGGAGGCGGAAGGGCACAGTCCCCGCGCCCAGGAGCACCTACAGAGGGTCCCGCCGGCCACGCGTCGCCGAAGTCTCGCAAAGGCTGCAACAGCGCTGACGAAGGTATGGAGAGACAAGCGACGTATGATTCGCTCATATGCTTTTTTAGAAAAGTGGAGCGTTCAGGACATAGATGGTAAAAAGTAATTACTCGGGTTATTAGCGTATGGGATAGCATCCGGGACCCCCGTGGCAGCGGCGCGCGGCCCGGCAGGCCCCTTCCCGGCTGCGGTTTCTCTCCAAGGTGGCACACCCCCCCTCCAATCGGCGCCATGGCAATGCAAGCGGCCAAGCGAGCTAACATCTGGCTGCCCCCAGAGGTCAATCGGATCCTCTATATTCGGAACCTGCCGTATAAAATCACAGCGGAGGAAATGCATGATATTTTTGGGAAATACAGACCTATTCGACAAATCAGAGTTGGAAACACTCCTGAAACAAGAGGAACAGCTTAAGCTTCTCAAGGAAAAAATAAGGACTTGATTACAAACCCACAAAAAAAAAAAAGTGCTTCAGATGTCACCTACAAGAAATGGGTTTCTGCCTTGAACTAGCAAACATCTCTGTGCTTAAAGAGAAGCCTTTTTGCCTTGATGGAGATAATTTATTCTGTATTCTGTATTTATGCTGTATTCTGAATGTGGAAATTGGTTGGGACTAGGAGGCTGGCTTAAAGGCATTTTGCAAACGGGATTATTATTTTTGATCATTATTGTAATAATAGTTTTTTGATCAAAACCAGCCAAAATTATTTGTAAGCATTAGGCCTATCTGAAGAGAATGCCTTTATTTGAATCAGCAGTTAAGGTGTAGTTTAGTCTGATGCTGTGGTTTTATCTGCTTCTGGTGAATTTTTGAAGCGATGAAATCAAAGATACTAAGAGTTATGAGGTAGTAAGGTAATAATCTAAGTAAGGGTGCTGTCTTTTATGTCTACAAGTGCAATATGCTTTTATGTAGCAGAGAGAAACTTTGACAATAATGTTGCTTGAGCGAGATGTGCATGTGACAACTTGGGAAAAGGGATATCACAACTGGAGTGCAACAGTGTTTCTATGTCTGGCAGAGTGAAATCTTTCAAGACCTGAGTTTAGACAGTCTAAAATAAATTGCTAGTATTCAGAAAACCCATCTTAAGCCTCTTTTGCTTACATTGTGTTACGGAAGTCAACTGCTATTGTAGAGAATTAATGATTTTTTAATACATATTAACAAATACTACTATTTTAACTTGAGGCAGTTGAGTGAGAAATACTCACGTGTAGCATTTGAGGGAATGTCAGCATAAATCGCACTTACAGTAAGACTGCATTTTTAATTACTGTACTCGTTAAGATTCGATGATGCCATAAGGCTAAGGCCTTTTATCACAGATTGGTTCTGAACTAAAAGGTGTGTGCACATGTAGATATGCACATTTGTGTTATTTTCCTTAATTGGCTACAAAATAATATAATTAGGTTGGGGACTAGATCTTGGGAATTTACCTATTATACTTCTGTTTGTTAAGGAACGTGCATAACATACAGCACCCATGTAGGCTTGGCTTGTGGCATAGTTGTCAAATTTAGCATAGACATTCAGACAGATAAGCAACGTACTCTTCTTGTGTGTTTCACCTACAAGCCATTATGGCTTAGTGTGTAAATCTGTATGTAACTATTGAAAAATCCCCTTATGAATATATATAGCTTAGAACTAATTTTTCCCCTTTGTTAATTCTTTGATATCAATGAGGTATTCTTCAGAAAATGTATGGACTGGTTGGTTGCATAAGGGGACTACAGAAGAGAAGCTAGGGGCAGGCTTGGTATTTAGGCAACTAACCAATAATGAGCTTAACTTTTGTAATATGTATGAGCTAATTATAAGAAGGCATAAAAGGTGACTGTAAGGTACAATAAATGAAGTCTGCTGATCACTCATATTGAGTGACTGTGTCTTCCCTCCGTCGCAACAGAAACCCATTTCTGTTTGGGTTATAATCACCTTTGTTAGTAGGCTCACAAAAACTTCTTTCCTATACTACTCTTCGCTGTGAATCAACCGAAAAAACTTAAAGCAGTCTTTTTGCGCTACATAAGTGGCTTCATGGGTTTTTTTTCAGCTCACGGACAGCTGTTGACTTTGCTTGTATAACCAAGCTCTTTGCAATGGAAGACCTGGGATGCAGAGGCAAAGATGCCTGCAGTTGCTAAGTTGGCTAAGAAAGGGAGGATGAACAGTTGCACCAGGAGACAATTTCTAAAGCAGCTTCCACTGCCAACATGCTGTCTTAACTCCTCGCAGCCATGAAAAAAATTTGCCCCTACTACACCAATACAGGCTCGGCACAGGCAGCACAACACTGCTGCCCGACCTAACTACTTTCTTGCCTATGGATACAGAGAAAGAAAATGAGAAACAAGCAGCTGGTGGTAGGACAGACAAGCACCCGTCCACAGACTTGACTACACATATTTCTGCACAACAAAGCTCAGAGCTCTGGTGTAAATTGAGTGTTATTCTTTCCTCTCAATGATTAAATTGCCTCTGTACACCAGAGATTATTATCCTTTGTCCAAAGCTGAAGCGCTGTAAGTCTTCATTGGTTAGCAATGCAAGTAGAAGCTTTAAAAAGCAAAAGGGCTTAGCTAGGCATGGCTGGAAAAACAAATGACATGAACAAGAAAGGACATTATAAAGTCATTATGCTGTTACTCAGCCGCAGAATAAGTTCATGCAAGTGCCTTCAGCTGAAGCAGCTGCTTTGCATGTAACCTAGAAATTGTGTGCCAACACACAATCTAATTTGAAATCCAGATACTTAAATGATGTTCATTTTCCTTACACAGTCATTTTTGTCAGGCTCCAGCATTTCTTTGTATCTAGGATTTTAAATGCCTTTAAACAACTCAGATAGTGAGGGGACTGTTGTTTTAAGTTTATCTTGCCCCTCCACCACAAAGTTACTGTCATACCCAGATCTACTCTCCCAGCTAAGCAGGTGAGCTGTCTCCCCTTGGCAGCCATACCTAGTACACCTAAAGGTGAAAGACAAAAAAAAAGTGGGGGGAAAGAGGAAAAAAAATAAAGAGGAAAAAAAGAAAAATAAAGGAAAAAAAAAAAAGAAAAATAAGCGGTATGATTGTACCTGTTGATCAATATAGTCCTGAAGAATAGAAAACCAGGATTTCTTTATTGATGCTATACCATCACTGAAAGCTTCTTTGGGTCTCCAGAGTATTTCTTTGGGAAGCAAGTTGGAATCTTCAAAGGATTGTCTTAAAAGGTATTTTTCAATTCCACTCTGTGGAATTGACAACAACAAACAATGTCATGGGTCTTGAGAACTGCAGGAGAAAGACTTAAGAAATTGTTTCCTTTCCAAAAGTCTGGTCAGAAAAGAGTTCCCAGTAGCCCAACAATCCAGTGAAATACTTAAGAACGTGCTTGACTTTGAGTAAAGGACTTAAATTCAGCACTTTGGTCATGCTTAGAACACGTATCAGTGAATTTGTGAGCTTACACTTGGGTCCAACCCTAGTTTTACATACCTTTGGGGTTCGCAGTTCTGCTGGTAGAGATAAATAATAAGACGTAAACCGATGATCCAAAAATGGTACTCTCAGTTCAAGACTAAACAGGGGAAATAAATAGAAGAGATACTGAATTAATCCAACAAGTCATCTACTTACAAATTCCATAACCTCCAAGCTTTCCCTGTATTTCACAAACACAAGGTTTTCTGCTTTTACTTGGAAGAAAATTCACTTGCATATTCATTACTATCTACATTTAATTTAGCAATTTAGAAAGTTACGTGTATGGTCTGCACAGATTAAATAAAGACCTCAATGATTTATGATGCCACCTGCTGGACAGCTTGTAGTACAATGAATTTCAAGACTATAGTCCTGCAGGATTTCAACAATCTTTGTACCATGTAAGCAAAAACACATCGAAAAAAAACCCTTTTGCCCCCAGAGAACTACCAAGTCACTCACCAGGATTTGCATCAGCATTTGTAAAGGTGTCACAGAACCAAGCAAAGATTTCTGCTACAATTTCTGAAATCCATGTTTGTCTGTGTTTTCAAAAAAAAATGAAAAGGACTCCACATCGACACCATTAAGTTATTGACTACTGATCCTGCAGCATTTGCACAAGTTCTCTCCTATACCAGTGGCAAACAGACACATAGGAGTCTTCCTGCTTATATTCTCTTATGCACACCATGGCTTCTAAGGACACTGGAGGCAACAAATAAGATTACAGTAACTGTGTCTTCAGTAGGAAGAACCCCTCTCAGTGCTTCCTCAAGAGACATGCTGCCCAGCTTCGAAGTCAAATGCAGACTTTATACTGCATTCTAGTAATTTCACTGTCTCTGTAGCTTCTCTTCTGATAAAAAGCATCAACTACTTCAGATAATACCCACCTTCCTTACCTAAAAAAAAAAGCATTATCATTTAGCAATCAAGTACTGAGGCTCAATTTCCACATATACTGACAATAGTTGCATTGCAAGTCTTTTCCTACAGTTATTTTTTTTTCTAACTGATAAAGGTACTTTAATAATTTCCTCTCTACTCTTAATTCCTGTCCTTTTCTCCATAAATCTGAACTTCTTAAGTTCAGTTTTAATATGTTGATACAAGGGTTCTTTCTTCCTATCAGAGCTGTGAAGCTGACCCCAGCTTCTCTTCAAGAAATGGCAACTCTCCAAAGAAAAGCAGGCAGAGTGTGATATTAAACAGCTTTGAATATGCAGCCAACCTTTCCAGCACAAAAAAAAAATTCTGAGGGGAAATGGCAGGTCTCCTGCACTGTGTCCATCTTTTATATAGTAAAGAGAAACATAACGGGGTAAGTCATATGGCAGCATCATGTACAGTGAAAGTTTCCCAATAGGTAAGTTGTTTGCTTTGCCAAAGGTACCAACTTTTTCTCATCTATATCCAGCTTCCCAACAATATTCTCCTTTTAATTCACATATTTCTTTAGTAAAATAGTGCTATTTTCTGCAGTGTACAATTTGGTAATTCTTCAAGGTATCAGTCACACAGACTGTATCCTAACATCTCTTCAGTACAGTCAGCTACCCAACTCAATGCACAAACTTTTTTGTTTTTTTAATTCTTCATATGCATACTGATTTGATTCTTCTTTGTTTCAACATCAACAAAACCCAAAGTCAAATACAATTTTGCCTTCCTTCCTTAACTCTGCATATTTGTATTTCTAATTCACTGCTTCTATAAAGACCAGTGTGCAATCCCAGACAAATGCTCAGCCGGCAACAAAGTGGGCCCTATAGTCACAGAAGACTGGATTAAATTTTACAGTGTGGTTTTCTGTTGCTCAAATTCCTTTAGGCTACAACTTCAATTTCATCTTGGGATACAAACCCCCAGGCGTCTTTTGCTTCAGAATCAAAAGCTACTCTAAACAGATCCAATTAATCAAGAGGTACTGCAAGCAAATGAAATCAGATTCACAGATTCATTCCTCCTCTATCTTACTGTTCAGAAACAGCACCCAAATCCATTGTCTTTGCTCATCTGCTGAAACTCTTTACTAAAACATTGTCCATAGCATTCACAATAGTAAGTTTGTCTAGTAGGGTTTAGAACAGAAATGTGATTGATGATAACTCTGAAGAGCAGACTTGCCAGCCCTTTGGACTGTGAGCCCTCAGGCTGTTTCCCATCCATTGAGAGCACAGGGAACCCTGAGTGTCTGTGCATACCTGGAACGTTAGCAATGCCTGTTCTGCCAAAGTGGGTGGTGTCTTGAGTTAAGATACAGAGCTCAAGCAGAGCATGGGAGTGCACCCTATTTGCTACTACTACTCTGAAGACCGATGATCATCTTAGAGTAGTTTAGACCCAGACAGTAGGAATAAAATTATCCAGCATCACAATATTCTGAATCACTTTGTAATTCAAACAGGAAGAACAAGTCAACAATTAACTGCTATAATTTCCTCAACAGCAGCAGTACTTTTAAGATCTTCTTAGGGTTTGGAATCACATGAGTCCCCAGGATCCAAGAAATTACCCATGTGCTGCAGTAGTTCTGTCCGCGCGAAGTACATCAAACAAGTACAGCTCCTTCAAAAGCCTCTCACTCTCTTCTGCAGCTTCTTCGGGAGATGGTGCCTGTAACCATTCAAGCACAGACTTGAAACAGCTGCAGTGAGGGAACCGTTACTTGCTGTCCTGTGTTTGAGGTGTCATGGTCACTGAGTGATCTCAGAATTAGCAAAGACTACATACAAGAAATAACAGTATCAGGAATTTTTGAAGTTCAAAAAAGTTATTTTTTAGATGGTTAACTTAAATCCCTTAGAATTTATGCCACCTCAAGAGAATGTCTCAATAAATATACAGCTGTGACCAACCCTCAAACATCTTACCTTGAACTCTCTATAGAGATTTTTCTGTTGAAGGAGAGAACAAGCAGGCTTCCTGTGTAGGGAATATATTTACCTTATGGAAATATATATATCCTTGTGTCAGCTCATCTGACCCTTCTCCTGAAAAAATAACCACACTGTCCGTTTTCTTCCGTATATATTTGGAGACAAGATACATACCTTAAAAAAAAATTTAAAATTACTAAAATACAGCTACGTGTATGATGCTATATACAGCTAACAGTTTAAATGTAGTATTTCAGAAGTTTCTCTCCTACACTACTTTTTTCTGTAGCAAAGAATTGCAATACACTAAAATAACAGCTCACTGTCATTTAAAGCCACCAACAGCCATATTAACTAGAGTGCTGCAAATATATCTAAACTGTGTAGTTACACTTAGCCCTCAAAATCTCAGAAACACGTGTCTGTCTGTAATCCTGGGAACGCTGGAGGATTCCCATGGGAACACAAAGAGGAGCTGTTCTGACTCAGTTTGGAATTAAGCACATGATTAATCCAGCACAGTTCTGAACAAACCATTTAGCTTTGGAGAACAAAACTACCAGCAGAAATTGCTGTTTAATTCTCTGCCACTGTGGGTTGAACAGGATGAAGCCTTTTTTTTCAGTTTTTTTTTAAAAGAATCATTTATTAACCAGAATTATGCCTTCCCCTCATTGCACCTTTCCAAACAATATGCTTTTATATCAAAGGTATTAGAGATCTAATGAAAATGATCTAGTTCATTATTTTTCATAGTAAGCAGCAATCACAAAGAAAGATGGTAGATGAAAAGCTGGCTTTATTTTTTAAAGAAAGACTTCCAATATTTAACATTGTAAAATCCTATCTTCATGTATCAAATTCCACGCAGGAACCTAGGTTTTCAAAACTGTGTTGCCTATTCGCCTTACTAACTTCACACGCACCCCCACCCCCACCCCGCAGTGTTTTAGGATGACACAAGATTAACTGGGTAAAGTATCAGTTAGCAATACACAGAAGGTCACATTGGATGAGGCTTTTTCACCCTTACGAGGCTGGCAAACCTTTGTAAGAAGCTGCTGGTGACTGACTTCATTTCTCAGAATCACACATACGTTGTAAGAAGTCTACCTGGCTTGAGCACACATTACCATAGGGTGACAAGAAATACTTCACTTTTGTATTAAAATTATGCAAGGAAAGGGTAATTATAACGGTTTTGCTATAACAACATTCAGTACCTCAGATAACCTATAAATTTTCCCCCTTCCTCCAAGATTTATACTTATCAGAGCAGAAAACCTAGACTTGTAGATCTAATGTTTCTTCTTCATGTAACTTGTTTTTCATTCCAAAGCTTCAGGAACAGCTCTTGACAATTGTTTTGTACAGTTGGTGACTTTGAAACTAATAATCGTTTTTGCCTCAGCGTGGTACCAGAGGGAGCAGAACCTGAGTCCCAGTTCCGAGCTTCTGCAACAGCTAAAGGATCTAGCAGATGACTACATGATTTTGCATAAAATTTTGAGTGATATAAAGCAAAGATTGTTCTTTTAAAAAGATCTTACCAATAGACGCTCTTATTGTTGTTATATCATAGGTTTCCAAGGAGAAGATAACCTCCTCTATTGCCTGAATTCCTTCTTCAGAATTAAATATTACCTCATGATGTTCACTGCCTATATGCGCTGCCACCTGTTTGTAAAAGGTCACAATAATGTATTGCTTTTCAATTAAAACATTTTTTAAACATACGTTGTGTTTAACACACACACACTGAGTGAAAGCACTGATTTCCTTCTGCCAGTGAGAACCCTATGACATTAGGCCAAGAAAAGAGGATACTGTAGCAGCCCCTCTGACTTGCAGTGGTACATTCACCAGAGGGAACGCAGTCTCCCTAATTAGTGTTTAATCATGATTACAACAGACCATCCAGCTGCTTGTCCAAAGCACAACAGAATCTGTAGAGGCTCTAAATACTTCAGATATTTGCCCTGAAGAGAACAAGTAGCTCAAAAGCAGTAACAATACCTAAAGGGTACCTCAGGTGTCAAACAATTTGTTCAAGGCTCTTAATTCAGAAAGCTGATGATTAACTTACAATATTTAACATATATATAAATGCTGTGGCATAGGAACTATGGCATGGAGATTTACCCTAAAACGCAGAGGGAGAATTAAAGACAACTCTGAAGTACCTTCCTTCTGGTAAAAATGAATGCGAGCCCGTCTGAGTCTTCCAAATGCAAGAGAGAACAGTTAAGACTCAATTATCTCTTTTGTAAGGTTTAACTGAGCAGCAAATAGCGTACTAAATGATTTACTGCAAACTGATTTACATTAGCAATAAATGAATACTCAGCGTTACTATTAATACCATACCATGAAGTTAGCACCATTAACATGCACTGTTTAGCATTCAGCAGCTCAGAACAAACTGAAAGCAATGCTTTACTATACCTTTCTGGCAGCCAGTAAGTCGGGACTGTTTTCCATTCCAATTGCAAAGGTTTGTAATGGATAATTGATGTTGATTTCTTTCATCAGTTTCAGAAGAACAGCTGCAACCAAGCTGGAATCTAAGCCTCCTGGCCAACAAAACAAATTATTTGGTTAGGTGGTTTTGGGGTATTTTTTGTTTCTGCTGAAGGACACTGAATCTTGATAGTGGAATCTCATGAGCGGGCTTCATTTTTAAGCTGTGGAAATCCAAGGTATTTCTTGTACGTGTACACATTTACGTCTGCTTAACAACAGAATCAGGCAACTTCAGTGGAACGTCTTCACTAATAGTTGTTAGTACTTTTGGTGTCAGGAGCATCAGTGAAAACCCTTAAGATACACAGAAAATATTCTAAAAACATTGTACTACTACAGAACATGCTCCTTCTCAACTCCACTATAATAGGATCTATTCTCCATTTCAAAACTGCTCCCTTATCCTCTTCTTACCTACACATTTGATAGTCCACTGACAGAACCATGTAAATTTTTTTGGTTTGCTGTTTCGATAAAAAAGAATTAAGTAAAAGAACAGCGCATTTAGTGTACGGATTCCACTATTCCCCAATAATTTTTCAAAAGTATGTTTCACACATTTTGAGTGGAATTAATTTTTTCAACATCACTTCAAAGAGAAAAGTTTCACTAGTGAGATTCTTGGGGGTTTTTTTCCTCCTTTCTCAAGAGGATGACAGTGGGAAACTTTGAACAGTTGGGAAAACCAACACAAAATAAAATCAAGAGATGCACAAGCTGCCTGGAAGGCTCCACCTTCTTACTCTCATGAGCTAGTTCTGCTAATCCTTGACTAGTTCTCCTTGTTGCTCCCCTCTGAAGTACTGAGCAAAACACAGTATCTGTTCTCTCACACCTGCCTGCAGTTCTCACAAGCAGGAGCCAAAACAGTCTTCTCTGTTTCCTACAGTCTGCATGTGTTTTTTAAGCTGAATACATTAGCATCTATTGCCACCCTGATCCCCTTTGTGGGCATGCTACCTTGTAAAAAAAAATAATCTGTAGAAGTTACAGGCAGTCTGAGAAGAGAGCACAGAAATCAAACCAAGAGCTTATGATGTGGAAATCAAGAAAATCAAAACATGAGTTCCAACTGTGAAGTTGCAGAACTCCCTCCATAATTGGAACCAAGAGCATTTCTCCAACCGTGATGCTCCAAGCATACTCAAAATTGTGAAACACCGAGATACTCATGGGCACTTAATTTTGCTACTAACACATTCTGCATATGCATCTGAGGAGCTGGTGACTGTCTTCTAATTTGGTATCTGAGATTTGGGATTTGAACAGGTTTTTACTGAAGCTGGGATCTTGCAACTCTGCATATCTCCCCGTTTCATTTACACCCTTCCTTCTTTTTATGATGCCACAGTAAGGAAATGGTCCAAGAGCATCTCCTAGGCAGTTAGAGTTTATGATAAATGAGTGTGATTACTCATGTTCAATGAATGCATGAACAGCATATCAGAACTCTAAGCACAAACCTACAGTAAATAAGATGTCAGTCCCACAGCTACAAAGCCTTACCTCTGTAAAGTACCTCTGCAACACTGAACCACTAGCTCACAACACCGATCAGCTAAGTTAGCTTGTGGTACAGTAGGTTGTTCGCTATTACCTCGCCTGAGAAAAAGAGTGTAGCAAATCATTTTGGTCTGGATGGTCCCCTGTAATTTGGTAAAACAAGGGCAGTCTAGGATGGAGGCTAAAGCAAAGAAGGCGACAAGCAAGAACTTCACTTTTTACAGGGATATGAAACACGCTAAGGCTTTTTTCTATGCTGAATCTGTGCAAAGTGAATATAATAATTACATTTTCTTTTTAGACACCTACCTAAGCATAATTCTCATATATTTAAGTACATATTGGGTGATGTTTAAGTAAGAATATTGTATTTCTTTCATCTTAGTTAAAAATGGTTAGTGTCTCAACAGGCCAACACTGCAGCCCACAGTAAGCTTTAAAAGCGTAAGGCTTTCAAGATATTTGTAAACTGGAAAACTTCATAACAAATTAACAAGTACTCTGCTTTATAAAGCAAATGAAGATTCAGATCACTTCAGGTGCATCACAGCAGAACAGCCAGTATACCTTCCTCTAACTAGCAGAGGATGGGCAAAAGAGAAGATACAGAAACATTGTGATTCTTGCTACTTACCTGACAGAAGACAACCAATCCTTCTGTGAGCCATCAAACGTTTTCTAACAGCATTTTCAAAGAGAATACGGATGTTGCTCTTCACCGTTTCAAGATCAAAGCCTGTCCAGAACAGAAAAGATGGGGGGGGGGGGGGAACATTCCAAGAAGCGTTACTGAGATTTTGTTGGATTATGCTATTAGGAAACAAAGATGTTTGTCTGGATTTCCTTTGATAATGACAGCATGCAAATTCATCTTTGTACATGATCGCCTACAAAAACAGTCCTAAAGTCCCTACATTATAAATGTTCTTCCAGGGATTTTTATTTAAATAGCACTTGTTTAAACCAATCAAGGCAAATTTTATACACAAAGATTATATTTTTTTCACTTTTTAATCAGAGTAAGTAGCAAATGCTTTGCTGTACTACCTGAAGGCAGAGTTTCCACTGTATCATAGGCAACGTGGTGTGGTTCATCTTTATAGCTATGAAATTTTACCAATTCCACCGATACAACCTTGCCAGAGGGCTTTAAATCCAACACTTCATAATGACCCGGGAGAAACGGTTCCACTTTAGGACACAAGGATGTTGAATGCTTTAAGTTGATAAGTCCTACAGAGAAAAGAGGGGGTGGAGGGGAAAAAAAAAAACAACAAAAAAACCACAAAACACAGTTTTTTACTTTGATAGTTGCAATATACAAATATTTTCTCCAGATATTAAATTTGGTATTAAAAAACATCATTCCGACTTGGAGTTTGCCCTGGCTAAAGAATGATTCTGCTTCTGGCAGGTTGCACACATAGATCTGACCATCTCAAGCTGAGGCAGATAGAGAAAGGAAGTCAGCAAGTTTTACTAATTGGTGAGCAGCAATTTATCCCTATGAGCTTTATGAAGAGAAAAGCACTTTTCAAACTGACTACATAATATCCAGGTCAAGGTGTAATATGTTTATGAGAACTCAAATGACAATTGATTTTAAATACAAAATGAGTTATTAAGTGTAGTCAAGCTAACCAAGGATTTGTAATAAAACTACATCACTGAAGCAATTGCTTAATAGAAATTGATTTAGTGATTTCATAACTCACCAGTTCCAGACTGATCTACACCATTGCTAATGAATGCCAAGAATCAGGCTTGTAGACAAATGTCATTTCCAATCCTCTTGTGAAAAAGCATGTTTTGCACCTGCTGGTCACCTGATTGCTCCTTGAGGAACTCTACAATGCTGAATGGCTGTTAGAGAGGGACCAGTAATTCACTGCAATGGTTACAGGACACAGTCCCTAGGACTTTCACTTCCCTTCCTCCTTCCCAAGAAGCAGAATGGTACAGCTTTCAGTACTAGTACATAGTACTACTGTCAGAGGAGTCAACTTAGATTGGAGTCAGATAATAAAATTGACATACAGTAAATGGGAAACACACGAGTAATTGTAAAAGTCAGTTTTAGCCAAAGTGCATTTTAGGCAAAAAAGTCCCTTTTGGCACTGTTTGGATTTGTTAATACAAGCGTCAAAACTAGAGATAATTACTTAAAAAAAATGAGGAAGGGGAAAAAAAAAAGAAAAAAGAGAAGAGTAGTGAATGTGTCATCTCAAAGGACAAAAATCACCATAAATAAATTAACTGTCACTAGAAAACTACCCAATGATGCAGGAAATTTCTGTAGGGTTTTAAAATTCTTGGCTTTTACAGATTAGCAGTTCCTGTGGCATTATTTCTCAGTTCACCAAGGAGCACCAGGAACAAAGTCTAATATAATTTATTGTAGCATAAATCTAGCCTAACTCTATAGACTACATTTAACTTTTGGGTAATATAAAACATCTTGGGCTCAATACTGCTATGATTTCAGAACACAGAATTATAAAATTAAATAAGCAAGTTATTTTAGCGATATTAAAGACAATTAAACATCTTAAGAGGTATACTGTCTATGGTTTTTGGTTTAATAATGTGTAGTTCTCATACTACTAAATATAGTTCATTTATTACTGAACTTAAAGTTCACTTTCTCTTCACACTTAGAAGAAAAGCCTGAAAAAGAAGTTTGTCTCTGACAGCAACAGCTAAGATTATTTAGGCACTAAACACAACTGATTTTACCTTTTGCCTCAGAACAGACACCCAAAAATCCATCATCAGTCAGCACTTTAAACAGTGGTCTGACTCCGTAAGTATCTCTCCCCAGAAACACTTTTCTGTTTGCAGTGTCCAGAAGGATGAAAGCAAATACACCATCTAGCATGGATGCTGTTTGTTCTATTCCTCCTCTGTTGTAAAGATGAAGGATAACCTCACCATCCACTAATGTTTGATATTCAAATCCAAACTGCTTCTGCAACTAAGAAAAAATATAAAGAAAACCCATGAATAAGCATTTGCAAACACTAACTGCTTATTAAACAATTACATGAATGGTGTTCATTTTTCAATTAGTAAGAAAGCTTTTTTTTTGTAAAATCACAGTTCAAAAGTTATATAAACATTTCCGCCAAAGAAGGAAATTATACTTTTGTGTTTAAAGTATTACCCGGGATCATCTCTCAGACAACTCAGACTGACTTTGCAGTCTTAAGAAGTCACATTGTGGCAAGATTTCAGAGATACATTTCTATCTGAGGATGTCAAACTACAAACCCTTGACCCTGGTCTTCAGAAGTACTAGCGTCCCCATCTCCCACAGACAAATGGCAGAAGCAGTCAGCCACTGCTTCTAGAAGACGACCAGAAACAGACACATCATTTATTGTAGACTCAAATCACTGGGTGCCACTTTCTTATCAGATAATAACAACATTTACATAAGCCTCACCCTGCCCCAAAGCACATAGACACCGGTAACATCTCTGCAACGTTTATTTCTGAAGTACTTTGGTTTACTTATGCCGTCACTGCAATTCCTCAGTGGGTTTTTCTTTTATGCACAGGTAATTTCTTTCTGCCTAATCTTGCTCCATTCCTCAAACTAACCTTCTCACTCTGCCTGTGCAGATGGAGTGGGGGAAGAAGAAATTAGCTGTCAGACCAAATACTCTTCATGTTCTTGTGGTGCTACTCTTAAAGTCCTTTCAGTATCTACCAGACAGTGGGAAAGAGGGGGTTTGAATAAAACACTAACAAGCCAAGAACACACACACACACACACCCCCCAAATCAATTATCAGCCTTCTAGCTGAAGTTCTTTGGGCTTAATTGTTATTTATGTGGTAGTCTTGGATCAAATTGAGTCAATATTAACATATTAAACAAGGCACCTGTTTCACCAACGATCCTTTCCCAGGTAGGTTTCAGCCACAAGCCTGAAAGAAAAATCTCTTTTTGAAGAAAGAAGGTACATAATGTAGTGAGAACTGAACAAATTCCTGCAGATAGCAAGTTTTGCATAATTAAAGTCCCCTTAGGACTGTGTGTGTTTCAGGACTGAAAGTAATTCTTACTGCTTTCAACAGCAGCAGAACCACAACGCATTGGTACAACAGATTTCACGTGGGCAGGGCAAAGTGTATCTCACCTTTCAAACAGCCAGATACTTGAAGATTGGGGGCAGGGGGGAACGAGGAAGTATCTGCTGCCTATTCTGTAAAATTCCCAATGATAGTACTGATGTCACTGACATCAGTGACAGCAGCCTGACTGACTTCAAAAATGTGATGTTGGAAGTACTAAGCACGTTATTTGTATGTTTCTGATACTACCACACTCAGTTTGTGATTCCTTTTAAGCATTCAGTTTCAGCGTGATTCAGAAGTCACAATTGTAAGCCACTTTATACCCTAAATTTAGATGATTTGAATCACCTCCCTTTACAAGTAACACAGTGCAGGAGCGGTCTGCAAACTAGGACCATGCGCGGCAATCAGTTAGCTGAGGGGAATGTGCTCGAGCTTGTCTAGACAACAATTAACATGATGAGGCATGTTTACAGAGCACAGGGGAGTGGGAGACGGATGGCGCCAAGGATGGCACCAAGGAAAGATAACACCTTGCTGTTAATTGATGGTAGTTAACCACCAATCAGGGATTGCCTAGTATGCAACGTTTAGCTTCAAGAACCAACCTGTTTAAAACACGCACCTTCTGAAAGTGTATAAAAACTCGTGCTTCTGTACAATAAATTGACATTTGCTTGCATCAAGCTGCGTCCCGTCTCTTCATTCGCCGCAAATTGGTGACCCCGACGTGATGTGTTTAAGGCTCTGACGTGAAGGGCTCTCGAATCGCCTATCTGAGCGACATGCAGCGAACCCACAGAACTTTGAATGATCTGCTGAAAGGAAGCAGGAGCCGGCCAGAAATCCCTCCGGAGTTGAGAGGTGAGCTGTGGGAAATCCGTAACGGGGAATCAGGCTTCGTCCCCAGAAAAAGACGTATATGGACTCATGAAGGGTCTTCTAGTCAGATCCGGGATTCCGTGCCTCAGTCTCCTCAGATGGTGACCCCTGTGGTGGTGTTCCGAAGCCTTGGAAGAATAAGGACGGAACTGGTCGATAAAAAAGACAGCTCGTGGAAGAGGGGTGCGTTCCGGAGGAGACGGCTTGGCTGTGAACGATCGTCTTGCTGTCTGGACCAGGCAGACAACCTAAACCCCGAGGATAACACCTGTACTCATCGAGACAGGTGAGCAGCCAAGAAACTTTAGACTTTGAAAGAATGAAAGTGTGTACATACAGCAGCCAATTGTATGATGCTGCCGCGGAGGGGAACTCCGTGTCGGGAGTGCATTTAACATCTTGGTGGCAAATTCTGACTACTCTTTGCCAAGTGTGGACTAATTCTACTAATGGTGCTAAACCTGAGGAAGCTGTAAATTCCACCGACAGCGCGACTCTTCTCAAGACACAGTCAGCGATGGCGATTCTGTCCACACCTCCTCTGCCCCCAAAGCTTCTGTCACTGACTGCAGCGACCCTCACAACACAGGAGCAAGCACAGGAACAGGACAACTCGGACAATGATTTCATTGACACTGATAAACCTTTTGATCAAGGTCCTATAGATCTGGAAAAGGAGCTAGACCTTTCCCCCACCCCCTTGTCTCTCCTGATGCATTGATTGTATTTTTGGGGAGGGTGAAAGGGAATCCGAGGGATTGGTGGCAGGAATGCAAGTGGGAAACACTTCAGTGATGGGTTTTGGGAGTTGCTATGGCATGTTCAGTATTTTGTCAGACAAATCAACCTCGAGTGGCAGCCTGTGCAATACGAGGCTGTTAAAGAGTTAAGCAAAGCAGTGCGGGAAGGGAGGATTCATAATACATTTGCTATGTCCCTTCTTGAAGTGATGGCAGAGCTTTATAAACTCACACTGCATGATTGGAAGTCATTGCTTTGTATGGTACTAACTGATACAGTATATGATGTGGTTATTTGATTTTTGTGAGCTATGTGTAGTGGCCTTGACTGAAAACCTTAATCGGGGAATTGCTGTTAACTATGAGCAGTTGGCTGGAGAAATTAACTGTGCCGATTCTGTGACTCAGGCAAGGTATCCCAGGGACAACTGTTTGCAAATGAAGGAATGGCTATTAAAGCAGTCCGGATGCGGGAGTCTTGCCACAGTCTTGCAGGGTCCTAGAGAGTCACTAACTTTAATACTAACTTGATTGATTGGCTTCAGAATATTTTGCAACAAGTCGAACATAAGGAAGCTCAAGGGATGCTTTTAAAACAACTAGCTGTGATAATGCCAATGAAAATTGTAAATGGGCAACTTTCACAATCACAACCCCAACATGTGTCAAATGATTGTAACGCAGAACTCACAGCAGACTGTAATTCTCAAGCTGAGTTCTGGAATGCAGCATAACAGATTTTTGCTTCTCTAATCTCTTCTGTAAGAATAGTACACGCTCTTAACTTGCTTAGTAAATTAGGCTGCTAGCTTGCTAAACAAAGTAATACTACAAATACTGTTCTTTTTTTTCTGGCTTATTAACAGATGTTGATTCTGCCCATCATATGTTGCTACAGAACCGAGTTGCTATTGATTTTTATTAAAGTATATAAAACTCAAAAGCCTTAAAACAAAGATCTGCAGCAGAGCCAGGGGCGGGATGCCTTTGGTCTCTTCTCACGGCTGGGAAACTTTGGGCCACGACTCAAAAGTATTACAGGATTTATTATAATTATCTTTAACCACCTTATTGATGTTTGCCTTATGTCTCCCATGCTTTTTTTTTCCTGTATTCAGTGTTTAGTTGATTGTAACATAAATCAGGTCATGGTCACCCAGCTACACACCCCCTTTGCCTCGTCGCAATTAACAAGCAAAAAAAGATAGAGAATGTCTGAAGAGAGATATAGGAGAAGAAACTGGGGAATATTTGACCTAACAAGGGATGAGAGAACAGCTAGGCATTGTGAAGGAGAATAGGAAAGATGAGCATGGTTATCTAGTGTTTAATAGGTGTCTGCATGCTTGTAGAGATATATAGCTATGTAACTGCATGAATGATTTCTGCCCTGAGCCTGGTGGAGCATACAGCTGCGGTTTGTGTCCGGGCTCAGAGATGTAAATAGGGGCTTCTCTGTTATGGTAAAAGTGTTTCTCTTTGCATAAAAAAAGAGGGAATGAAGGGAATGACCCCAGAGGTATGTTCAGAGAAGGCATGCTATGTTTCGAACTTTTTGACTGAACCAGTTCTTGTTTGGTGTGCCCTTCCACCTATGTATAATGTTAATCCAAAAGAAGATGATATTGAATGTCGATAATTGTCTTTCTGTAGATGCTAATGTAGTAGGAGGCGATGATGGGAACGTATTGCAGCGGTTGTTCCCTTATCCGGAGTAACAGCAGGGAAAGCATTAAAGAGTTAAATCACCTTGTTCGGTAGGCAGTTAAGAATGCGAGTCAAAATTGCCACTGCTTTTTGTTGTTGGTTCAAGGATGTGGCTGTGAGGATTTGGATGGTATGTGCTGCGTGGATTTTAGGCGCCCCATTGCAGCAACATGTTATCAAAATCTGAGAAAATTTCAGCCTTTTTGGCATCCATTCACTCAATTGGCAGTATTGTTTGTTTGCTATTACCTTGGTTGCTGTCATGTTTGCAAGGGCCCTGCAGAACATGGCAAACCTGGTACTAGCTGTTCAAAAACAAAAAGGGGAAATTGTAAAATTGTACGGAACAGAGACAGTGGGTTATTTTGACACTGATAATATGTCTCAGTTGGTTTTTTATTTGTTCTATTACTTATACCTTGTTCTTACTCGTTCGGTTTCAAAGGTTCTTTTTGTGCAACAGGAAGGGGGAGATGCAGGAGCGGTCTGCAAACTAGGACCATGCGCGGCAAAACAGTTAGCTGAGGGGAATGTGCTCGAGCTTGTCTAGACAACAATTAACATGATGAGGCATGTTTACAGAGCACAGGGGAGTGGGAGATGGATGGCATGGTGCCAAGGAAAGATAACACCTTGCTGTTAATTGATGGTAGTTAACCACCAATCAGGGATTGTCTAGTATGCAACGTTTAGCTTCAAGAACCAACCTGTTTAAAACGCGCGCCTTCTGAAAGTGTATAAAAACTCGTGCTTCTGTACAATAAATTGACATTTGCTTGCATCAAGCTGCGTCCCGTATCTTCATGCGCCGCAACACAGGTGGCACGAACATCTCAAGCACGGGGACTGAGGCACACAGACAACGTTCTGCAGAGCAGCATGCCCATCAGGGACATTCAGATGCTTTAGGAAGTAAGTACAGAGTTGCTGCTTGTTTTGTGCCCAAGAGACTTACTTGAATGGCTCTCAAAAACCCCACAAAGCATCTGCCTTAAGCTGCAGATACCCAAGGACTTTGGTAGTATACTGGAAACATCTCCCTAGTTCTTGCTGCTTTTATAAATTCATAAGCATACATGCTATACATTAATATGAGTGACATATCCCATCTAGATAGATATGCAGAAATAAAAATGCAATACCAGCTTAAAGAACCACCCCAAATAACTGAAGAGCAAGATGGTCTAAAAGCATTTGCATTATAGAGAAGGGGAGGAAGAGGCTTGGAATTCCCCTCCCCAAGAGATAATGAAGAACGCATCATTATTTTAATGTGATCAAACCCAAAGATATAACTACTTACTGCCCTCCTTGTCAATTAAAAAAATGGTTTTGTTAGTATTAAAGACTAAGTATGTCACTAAGCCATCAGATTCACAGCTTATCAAGATGACTTACTGCCTTTTAAATACTAGTCATTTTATAACTTTTAAAATTTTTCCCGATATTCTAGTCCACCACATTTTGAAGATTTTCTGAGTATCTACTAGTTTTGAAAAAAAAAAAAAATAAAAAAAAATAAAAATGCTGTATGATCCATACAACACCTACCTGTCTGAAATTGTAGATTTCTCCATTGTAACACAGCCACAGATACGGGAATTTCTTCACCCGGATAGGCTGCATACCATATAACTGATCAACAACGGCAAGGCGATGGAAACCAAAACAACAGTTGGTGAATCCATTGACGTTCTCAAAACGGAATGCGTCGGGACCCCTGTGTGCTATCTTCATGGCACTGAGGCACTGGACAGAGAGGCACTCATCGCTCCCAAACAGGGCCCAGATACCGCACATCGTGAAGCTGTTGGGTCTACCTGAAAGTGGAAAACCTGTTCAATAAAGACATGGATGTTATAAGCAAGAGCTGACACCTAGAAAAGACAGATAATAAACGCAGGCTATTAATCATTTAACTGTCAAGAGGACCGGTAAGAGAAGAGCAGACTTTACTTAACACAAGGTAAAACCTGGTGTGCCCAGAACACACAAAGCAACCTTTGGCCAGCGAGAAATTAGGCTTAAATTTACCTTTAGGCACACTGAGATTACCTACGATTGTTTTATTGCGCACAAATAGAACGAATCATTACCGGCATTGCATGCAATCTGTTGAAGTAACACGACCTCAGCAGAAACGTTAACTGTCCTTTCAGTATATAAAGGGGGCTTATAAGAAAGGGAGAGAGAGGCTTCTGACCAAGGCCTGTAGCGACACGATGAGGGGCAACGGCTTCATACTGACACAGGGAGGGTTTAGGCCCGGCCCCCCCAGCGCCACGGGTAGTGCCAGTGAGACAGGCGTGGAGGGAGCAGCATGGGTGCCGCGCCGCTCCCGCCCGGCAGCCTCCCGCGGCCCCGGCACGGCTCCCCGAGGCGGCAGGTGGGGCCTGCGGCTCTCCGACCCCCCCTAACGGTAGAGGAGGGCTGAGGCTGATGTCCCCTGCGCCATCACTGGAGCTGGAGGTCCCCAGCCGCAGCCGCACGCTGCCATCAGGGTTCGGAAGGCCACAGAGCCTACAGCGCCGCGGCCACCAGAGGCGCGCCGAGGGGACCCGTGTGGCTCCCTCCACGCCGGTCTCGCCTGACAAGCGATGGCGCTGGGGAGCGCAGCCCCGGCACATGGAGCGGGGCTCTCTGCCACCTGGGGCGGCTTCCGGGTGCCCCACGCTGCCCGCGGCGCCCCCAGCAGCCCACCGCAGCCACCCGGGGCAGGGTCCCTGGCGCCCCCCCCCCGCCACGGCCGCCCCTTCCTCCAGCGGCTGCGGAGCCCCCCGGGGCCGCCGGCGGACCCTCACGATCCGGGGCAAGGCGCGGAGGGGCCACGCGGGCTGAGGTCGCCGGCGGGAACGGCGGAGGCCAGGTACCGGCCGCCCTTCCCCGAAGGCGGCCCGGCGCGGCTGCGGGCCCGCCAGCCCGGCGGCGGCCCACCAGATCGGCCCCGCCGCCCGGGAGCCGCCGCTCGCCCCGGTGCTTACCCCGTCCCCGCCGCCGGCACTAGGAGAGCTGCAGTCTTTGCGGCCGCGGGTGATGAGGGAGGCGGCTCCCGCCGGGCCGGCCCACCCCCTCCCTCTTCTGGTGAAACGCGGCGCGAAATTTCATCATGCAGCGCCTCGCGCCGCCGGCCGGGCTGTGGCCTGCCCGCACGTGCCGGCTGGGCACGCTCCGCGGCCGTTCCCCGCGGCCCCGGCGGGGGGGAGCCGGCGGGGGGGGGCTGGTGGGCAGCCGAGAAGCCCGGGGTGTGCCGGCTCTCCGGGCCGCGGTGGGAGCGGGCGCCGGCAGGCCTTGCCGGGCTTGCGGGGGCGGCTCGCCGCCGGCAGAACTCCGGCCCTGGAAGGCTGCCCCAGCCGCGCCTTGCATCATGCGCAGCGAGGAGCGCTGGGGCACCGGCGTGCGGCGGCTTCAAAGCTGCTTTGTTGGGTTTGGCAGAGTGCACTGGCAAAGGTTGCACGCCTTTGGAAGCGTTTACTGAGGACTTTGCGGTTTGCTGTGTAAAACTTGTGTTTGGATAATGGACGTGGGGGGTAAGAAAGGATTTTGATGCCTACCTGAACTTCGTTACTGGACAGTTCTGCCTTTGAGAGTGCTGAAGTGAATGAAATTCAACTCTGAAGACGAGGATGTGAAGTGCTGAATACAAACCTTAATTCTCCACACATACTTCTGAGAGCCATCAGTAATTTGCGTGCAGTGTGCTTTCACAGCTCGCTTCAGCAGACTTAATGTCAAACTGCAGTGCGGTGGTCCATAAAGTTGTTCAGGTTATGCAGACTGTCAGCAATAACTAACTGTGGTCTGTGTGTAGAATTTTAAAAGGACCTTTAAGAAGCTGTTAAACGGCAATTTTTAGGCTTTAGAAAGAAAAATGTGTCAAAGCGTGCTATGCACGAGAAGTAGACCTCAGTGCTGACCAGGAATAGATGTAGGAAGTTTCTGTGCGGCACGGTTTCACCTGAGCACAGGGCTGGCCTTGGCAGAGGCAAGGCTGTGGGCAGCCTGCAGGTGCCACAGTCCTCAGCACACGCAATGGCACACCGGGTCACCGCTCACAGACTAGTGGTCGTGCTGGGCAACCCCTTATATCTTAGGGTTTTTTTCCCAGAGATCTAAATGTCACAAATTGTGCGTTTTAGAAAACTGCAAGAAATAATTGACAAACATTGTATTAATCTAGGTTGTTCTGGTTGGTTCTTTTGGGTTTGTTTGTTTGTTTGTTTGTTTTTTGTCAAAAACTTTTGTAAACAGCTTTTCTTTACATCTTTACTGTCCACACAGGAAAAGATTTTTGGACAAGTCTGATCAGGCTTAAGTTGTTGTCTGGACATTTTCATTTTATGAGCAGTTCCTGGTTCATAACTAGATTTCATATGAAGCTTTACGATAGTAAGTCACAAAGTACTTGGTAAAATAAGAATCTTTTCATGGAAAAACTGGAGCAGAGAGGGTGAGAAGCAACTTGCAGAAAGTGGCCTGGTAAGGTTGGGCAAGCACAGCCAGGGAAGAGCAAAACCTCTTAAGTTCTCATTAATGTCTGCATCCTTAGGGCACACCAGGTAACAGCCATGTATTTATTCTCCTCTTTAGTAGCACTTTGAAAAACTGGGGATAACTGCTGCATTTTACTGTCTTGCATGTTTAATCCCCTATTTTAATGGGGTCGATGGGACTAAAGGCAGAAATAACTACACGCAATCTGTTTTTAAACATTGACAGTGTTACTGTTCGGTAGTTACAACAGAGCAGGTAATAACTGCCATTTTCTAGCCTTTTCTCTACTATTGCTAAGTAGCCCATTACAGTCCCTTTACATTAAGTGATGTTCTTCAAGACAGAGTCTTTTTCAGCATATCTGCAGACGGTGCTAGATGTAATTACACCCCTAGTCTCACAGCTCTGCTTTTCGCAGTCACACCTTCCCTCTGGGTTCTCTCCTTCCTGCAGACATTACCATGTGTAATGGTTTTTCCAAAGCATTTTCTTCTCCAGTATTCTCCTTTAAAGTTGATCTTCCCCTCCATTTTTGTTGAGAGGAATTTAAGTTGATGCTAGCTGGATGGAGAGACAGGTTTGAACAAAAATATTGCTATGAGTAGCTGAGACATGTTCTACTTTGTCTCATCAGTTCAGTACCTGTGAGTAACCATCTGGCCACAGGCTAAAACCATTTAAGAATGGCTGAAAAACAATGTAAGAAAGTCCCTGATTAATTAAGAAGTACTTGGATTAGTTTTGTTTCTAATCAGCTGAAATTAAAGGCTAAGAGGTTTCTCTGAAGGCAACAGGTAAATGAGTAAATGAAAGGTCAAAGTAAACAGGGACATGAATAAAATGTAGAACAAACTGTTGCAGCTGCATGACTGTTAACACTGAGATGGTCACTGTTAGCTCAACTCTCAGCTGAGCATTGCTCATAACTGAAGTCTGTGCTCCTCTTTTTTTTTTTTTTTTTTTTTTCCCCTCACTAAAGATGAATACCTTTGCTGCATCCATTGGATGGAGTGCCACCGACACCTGAAAGACTAGAAATATGTGAGTTCTCTGAAATCCATGAAATCTGTTTGCAGAGGAGGCAGAACTGAGGGGAAAGTGGAGAGGACAGACTGTGATTAAGAGACGTATGGTGAAGGTCTTTTGCTTTCACAGCAATGACTAATGAATTAACATGTAGTACGTGGGGGTTTTACAGGGAGCAGCCTCCTGAAGGTATCCCTCATGCTTTCTGGCTTTTTGCGTGAGAGAACATGTTCCGTCTGATTTTGGGATGGTGGCTTTCCCAGCTCTCTGTTCCCAACCTTTGCTCTCGCTGGAGCTGTGCAAGAAAACAAGATCTGAAGTAGAAAACAATGACTGGACTTAATATTAGAGAAAGACTTTCCTTTTTCTGTCAGCACCAAATGCATGACCTCTGCAGTTTCTCAGACACAAATTGAATGCCCTTTGTTGATGAATGGATTCATGCACCATATCATTACGACAGGCAGGACTGTAAGACATCAGAAATTCTATCGATGTGCCTCAGCTCAGCCTTACACCAGCCCTTTGCACGGCGATTGCTAGTGAGTAGCAGTGCAACACAGGCATTCGGCACCCCACCAGACCATCTGCATAGTCATGGACTGTTAAAGATTCATCACCAAAAAATTGAAGGAAAATAAGGAAAATGCTGAAACACTTTCTACTTTTGAAAAATGGGAGATTTTGGCTGTGGGAATGAAAGGGATGTCTCTTATCTATGCTCTCATGACTCCCTTGGCATCCAGTATCCATTTTTAGCTTGGGCCAACTATTCTCCATCTGGCTTTGAACACATCCTGAATTGCAACTGCAATACTTTTCCTTCTCCAATTCTAACTTGTGTAGTAATGGAGTCATGGGAATAGTCAATTTCAAGTTTCCAGATGCCCCAAGCTATCCTTTTCTCAGCTCTCAGTGACTGAGTATTTATGATGTAAGTTGGGCATAGATCACCAAGAATCCTGTGTTTTCCAGCTTGAAATTTTTCCTTGATGTATTTGCTCCACAACACTTTGCCACACATCATCACAGGCCCAACTGAATCGGACATGCTACTATTGATTTATTTGGGTTTGTCAGCATCCACAAATTACTTCAGTGTTGAAGTCTGTGTACTTTATGCATTTACATCCTCTGCTCCTGAAAGTGTGCTAATAAGACTCTAACGCTATTCTTGGGGCAGGGAGTTAGTGTATGGCTTCTTTTCCGCCAGGGAAGAGTGACTTTAGACAGACATTGCTCCATGATCCAGCATTGTAGCAATAACAGAAAATGAAGTGGCAAATGCTCTTTCTGGAAGCAGCCTGGTGTATTTTCTAGGACAAGGACTGAGCCTGAAAGCAGAAGGTTGTTTCTACTGACGGAGTCACATAAATAATATATTTCATACCCTGGTTATCTTTGCAAATATAAAGGTGTGTTGGATGCATGTACATTCACCAGGCAACAGTTGTAGTGCCAGGTGTTCTGGTAACACACCCCACATCTGAAACATATGGTTGTATGTCAGGGACATTCATATGCAGAGAGCAATCACCTTTTCCTATTTTGCTTTCCCTTCCCCAGGAAAATTGTAACACAATGTGCTCTTAAAGTTGGAGGTTTTGCACTCAAGATCTCAGGCAGAACCATACTTTAATCCCTGTAATTCTGAATATATTTATTTTTCTTTTTTTTTCCCTCTGTTATTTTCTTTTCCTTTGGAAGACATTTAAAGGATATGCAGACTACCTGTCTCTCCTCCAGACAAAATCCACTCTTTCCTAGTATAGAAAGTAGTTGTCTCCCCCACTGGGAGTTCCTATTGCTATAGCCTCTCTTATTTAATCCTTTTTCTTTTCCTTCTGCTTAATAATGTTAAGCTTCAAAACGAATAAGACTTGCTTTGACCTCAGAGTTAGAGGTCACAGCACTGAAGTGGTAAAAGAAAATCTTTTCTAGAGCCCGGGCATTCAGAACTTCAGTAAAGTACTAGGAAGGCGTATCTAGTGCAGCAGTGAGAGAGGACACAAAGTAAGGTTATTTGTTATTGTCTGCAGGAAAGACGAAGTGTTTTGCACTGCTGATGCATCCTTTTTTTAACATCCCAGCCTTTCCATTATCCCCTGTGTTTCTTAGCACAGACGAGAAAGGATTGTTGAAAGAGCTGTTGGCCATACAGTGCGCATTGCAGGCATGGCATATGGCATACCAATGGCTCTATTGTCAGCAAGCCCAAGACCACAGAAGAATGAAACATTGCTGACTTTAACTGAATAGTAGTCTTGGCTAATGAGAAGGAATCCAGCGTAATTTATTCTCTTCCTGGGGAGTGGGAGAGGGAAACAAACCACAAAACCAAAGAACTATTACATATGCTTTTTTAACCACTTGCAGATTAAGAAAGAAAAATTAGTAGTCTCATATTGATTCTATAATGTAAAGCGGAATAATTCTCTATGGAGTTTTTAGAGGGGTAATGGTAGAACTACTTTAAATTCTGGTTCTTTTTCATGCGGTAAGAAAGATTAGGTGTCGGCTGAATTAGCATTTAAACTAACTTGTAGTCAATATAGCAGGATTAACTGCAAATTACAATCTTCAGTTCACTTTTTCATTGTAACTCGCTCATTGTGAGATTTTGCCCAGTTCAACAGATGTTTTGTTTAATACCAACAAGATCCTTTTTCATCTAGAATACAGCTAAATTCTGCTGCAAGACATGGTTAGCTGGTATAAAGATGTAACAGCTAAATTCATGTTTGAACATACATAACAGAGACGTAAAATAAATTGGAGTGTATTTTTCAGCTGAAACAACTGGACATAATTCTAATCAAGTTATTTTGACACACTTCAGCTGTCAAATTTTTTAAAGCACTGTATTTAATTTTGATTTGTGTCCAGAAGACGTAAAAAGTGTCCAGTGAAACATGCACATATATGCTCTCCTAAATACACTTAAGAACAATAAAGGAAGAAGAATAAAAAATATTGAACACTGCATGAGGTTCATTGGTTTTTTTAAGAAAGGTCTTTGGTTTATAAAAGACTGAGAAACTATTCTAAAACCTCTGACTGCAGCTGCTTGTTCCCATCACTAGGTCGAGCTATTACCTCAAAATGAGAAACTCACCCTGCTAGTATTGTTACCAGAAACAGAGGTGTAGAACAAATAAACAAAGGTCTGCAATGAAATACCTAGACTAGCAAATGTAACACTTTGCAGGGTGAAAAATAAACAACTTCACTACCACATCCACTAAGCCGTTCTGTAAAAGAAAAAAAAATAATAGTGAAAGTAATTTTTCCCATTTTCTCACAGAAGTACACACTAAAATAGAGCTCCCTTCACAGTACGTATTGGTGTCGTACTAATTCTGTTAAATCAAGCAGTACTGAACCCTTCAAATGATCACCTTGTTTCTTCATTATAGCTGCCTATTCTGCTTTTTTCCCTAGGAATTAATTCTGAATTCTGTACAGAGGTAAACCTCTGTTGTTGTTACTGCTGTCATATAAACAATAAAAAGGAATGTCTTTCCTCCCTATTCTTCCCTAGCTAGAAAGTCTAACAACAGACTTTTTAAAAATAGCTTTGTCTCTTTATATACAAAGAGAAGGAATTCTTCCTCATTAGAAAAAGAAAACCAAAAAGAGAAGGAAACCAATGCTAAAGGAACTCAAAATGCAGTATCAATTCAAAAGGATTAAAAGAATTAAAACAATTAATGACAGCAAAGTGGAAGAAGAGTTAGTTCTGCATTCAAACTCTTATCAAACAGTATCTCATCTCTTATCACAGATGCCAGATAATAACGTGGGTATTTCTAGTAATTTAACAGGATAATTTCCAATATGAATTCCAACATTTTTATTAAGTAGTTTTTTTGGTGGTTTTCTTAAAAAAGAAAAGAAAGATGAGCCAACTAAAATCTTCTATCAGCTCTCATAGAAATACAATTATACAAGAATGATACTTTATAGCAGCATTACTTTGAATCTCCTTTTAGCATAGGACAATCTCCTGAACACCTTTGCTTTTGCCAGGAACAGCTATGAGATAGGCAAACAAAAGAATGTACTCGCAAGTGTTGGCTACATCTCAAGCTGTTGTGAAATGCATCTCTTTAAATTAGAGATTTTATTATTACAGAATTCATTATTTTATTATTATTATTGTAGGATTTGACAGAGAAAATATTTGCACTTGCCCTGGCTAACTTTTAAGTTGCCTGCATCTGCAAAATAAACGGAAATATACTTATCTATAGAGAAATGCATCAGTAACAAGAATACATACAGAGACATTTTTCTTAAGTGCTTAAAGCACATTTTGCGAGGCCATTTCTATAAATAAATCAGGTCCAGAAAGTAAATAAATTCAAGTACGGGAGGCTGACTGATTATCAGCACACTCGTCAGTGGGATTTACATCCATGCCGAACAGCACTCCTTGAGAAAATCTCTGGGCGAGGTTTATGGGGTAACGCTTGCCAGGAGCTATTTCTAAAGAGCAGTATGGACAAGACTGAAGTTTCAGTCCATCCACAGTGCAGCCCTCCAAGGGAATCCCAGCAGACTTCCTAACCCATCAGTGCTCCTGTGTGCTTCCCACCGTGTTCCACAGCACTGAAAATTAGTGTCATTCTCTCAGTTTTGTGATAGGAAAATCTCATTCTGGTGGGCTACAACACAGCCCTCGATTTACTTTGAACTGAAAAATCTTAAAACTATTACGTCAAAGAATGGTACCTGGCACTGTTTCATCCATAGAAATATGGATGTAGTCCAGAGCATTCTGAAGAAGGCTTTGAGGAAGGTCTGTAAGCACGATGGAAACACTGAGAGGTGCTTTTCTTGCAGAATTTCCAGAATGATAGCTTATTACATTTTGCCTGATATTTGCAATCAAAATACAAAGACATTTAATATTCTTTGATTCTGATAACGAACAAAGCCCCTTTACTTCAATCATTTTAAAAGTGTTCTTTAAAATTCCTCATTTTTAGCAAGATCCAGTGATTAATTAGGAATTAATTCAGCCACTCAAAATGTATCACTCAAGTTTTTGGCACACTCTGAATACTAATCTGTAAGTTCACAATGGTTTCTTTTAAGTCAATTATTTGTTGCAAGCAGATCTGGTTAACATGAATAGCAGTGTAGATTTTACATTGTTTAAATGCAGACAGTACTTCTAGCTTCACAGATCAGTAATGTGTGTTATTACATGGCAATTCCACTATTGTTTGTGCAAGAAATACAGTGAGTAAAGTTCCGTATCATAACAGGATATAACAAACTTTCAGCCAGCTGGTGACCTTATGGGTAAAAGGAAGGTGGGGTCATATACCTCAGCATGGAGAACCCTCTTACTTCTTTATTATAATCTGCTTCATCTCACACAGTAATCAGATTACAGTAAATAAGTTAAACTAGTTTTACAGTTCCATATATGGTTCTGACTGTTCCAGGACACTGCAGCAGCAAATCAGTGTGTCCCATCTCAAGTCAAGCGGACAAAGGTATGGTGGAATCACAGAATCGCTTAGGTTGGAAAAGACCTTTAAGATCATTTGGTGGTAAATTGAAACTCCATTTTCCAAAAGGCCTTTGTTCTGCTCTAGGAATTAGAGTAGACATGGATAATTCTAGTACTTGATGTGGTCCAGTGTGCCTGCAGCTACAATTTGTGGGTTCATCAGTTGACACAGAATGGGGAACAGGTTCTTTAGAGAGGAATGGCCTCACTGAATCGGAACAGTCAGGTTAGTGGGATTTTTTATAATATTACGCAAACAAGGCATTACATTTAATCTGGTTGTCTGTTTGACTAAATAGTGAACAGAGAATACAGAAGTAGCTTTCAGCCAAAATATACGGAATTATTTTATTATATTCAGCCAAAATATACAGAATTAATATATATTTTCATGGTCTTGCTGATGATCCATAAAAGCAATGGCATAAACGAAGTCAAGATATGACCATTTATAATTGAACAAAATGTTAAAACAAAATAGTTTTCAATGGAAGTATGTAGAATCTGATCTGGTAAAGCTGGTTCCTTGTCAGCCATTAGCGTGTAGAAAGCTGCTTACAGAAGGAAAACACAGTTTCACCACAGATATTTATTAGATATACAATTAAATATTTAAATCTTATGTGTGTAGGCAGTGACTTGCCAAATTGCATAGCCTACAACAGCTGTTGCATTTTCCACCTTAACTTTGTGTCAGCTGATTTAGAAACTTGTATCCTCAGACTCCTGCGCTCAGAAACGAAGAGAGTTGAGATCAGTAGCTGATCTGTAAGTGGGCTTTTATGGTAGGTATGTACTCTGGAGGTCTCTCCAGAGGGCTTAGGGGTGAAGATGCCCACCCAAGTAGCTCATGAAGACCTACCTAGTGATGAGTAAAGGGATTCAGGGCCTGTTTTTGCCCTGCACCTTTTGGAAGTATGCAGGAAACAGTCTTGATGTTGAATACAGCTAGCCCTCCTAAGCAGGGAAAGATCACATTCTTTTGTATATACTGACATGAAGACCAAAGGGATTTATTTTATTTTAAATTAAACTCCTAAAAATTTAATTCACCTTTCATTTATTCCTAGCCACACACACCAGAAGGTAAGTGGTGTGAATCTCATTGCCATATTACCATGATACCAGTGTCCCCCCATCACTGCTGGGCTTTCTCAGTAGCAGAGGAGAGTCTCACGTAGAACTAGCATATCTATATAGAAAGGGACTGTGGTCAAGCAGATCTACACGCCCTGCAAGTAAGAGAGGACATCAGGCCTGCTCCCACTTTCCAACCCAGGCAAGAAAATGACCTTTGCCTCTGCATAGCCACCCAGAGACAGTTCACTGCACAGCAGAAGGTGTGGAAGTGTGTTGGCTACCACCACACATGCAAGACCTCAGAGGGGCTCGTTTCCTTACTTTGAACTGCCACAGATTACTCATCTATGCCTGAGTATGAAAAACACTTGCTTGTACGGTGGTATGTAAATGTCTCCACAAAGTGTTAAACAGCTATTATAACGTGGCCAATCCAGTCACATTTGTTAAAGCACTTTACACAAGTATTAATAGGCAAGCTGTGATTGATTGTTAAATTACCATACATTCCTCCTTCTTTCTCTTTGAAATTTTCATTTCAAACTAGCCTAACAAAAAGTAAAACGGCTCAATGTACACATCAGTATGAAAAAGTGTAGCACTTCATGCATATACACATATACATATGTAATATACATGGGCCACAGTCCTTGATAGTAGAACTCCCATGATGCAAGACTAATCTTAAAGAGTTCACCAAGCAAAATTAAATCTTATGTTCAACTTAACTATGCTGCATTATCTGCAATATGAGACATTTTGAAAACTTCACAATCTATTTCAGAACTTTAAGGCATGCCCTTGACATTGGTGGACAGAACTCCTACGAATTATTTTTTTTTTTGGGGGGGGTGGGGGTGTTAATGATAAGACAGAAAACTTTATTTTTTTTTTCAACAGCCTTTGCAATTTCTGTTGTCTTTGTTACTGGTTATAGTTTAATTTCTTAATGCCAAACACTCAAACTTCCCCCCTTCAACCAGTATGCTCACTTCTGCACTTTCTTCTATGATGAAACTAGCTCAAGGAGATACCACTCACCAAGTTGTTTGCAATTTTTATTTTAAGGGGGCAGCAAACTGTGGGATTAGGCAGGAATGAGAAAATACGACCTGGAGCCACGTGGGATATGACAGCTTCTTAAGCCAATACAAAAGCCAGCATCTCCTAAATGACCCGATGGGCTGGAGAAAAAAGCCTCAAAGTAGAGGAGAAAGGGGACACCCCCAAGTGAGTAATGGTTTAGGAGAGAGAGGAGGCAGAAAGCAAACACGCAGATCTATAGCTATGAAGAAGAAAAGCTGTGGTTTGGACTGAACCCTGGACAGGCTGGAGGAAGGGCTGAGAACCGCGGGGAGGGAGGTGATATAGTCGATGTCAAGAGCAGTGCGTATCCAGTGACCTTCATTTACAGGAACACTAGTGGCCCTCAGCATGGGCCGGTGCTCGTTTGCACACACCTGCACCCCAGTCCTATTAAAAAAAAAAAACAACCCCAAAACCTTGTACCTATTAACTGTGGAGCTCCATTAACTCCGCGCTGTTTGCAAAATGCTATCCTTCCGTTACACCTTTTAAATCTACAATCTCTCTTCATATTTAATAGATTTTTCCTGAGGAAAGATATCAAGAGAGAAACGTCAGAGATGTGAAAAAGGCAGGCAGCTTTAGCCAGGGAGATAAGAAACGATTTCAGAGGGCTCGGTTACCTAGCAACGTCCCTTGCAGTTGCCTAATGGCATTTTGGAAGTGCAGCGGCTCCAGACCGGCTGCAGGGAAGGGAATGAGGGGCCGCAAGCCAGCGGAGCTCCGCAGCCCGGCCTGAGCACACGGCACCGCTGCTCCCCGGCACGGCCCGGAGCCAGGTAACGCGGCGGGAGGGCGGGTACAGGCTGCCCGCGGCGCTCCCTGCCCAGGGCTGCCTGAGGAGACCAGGACACCCCGCCGCTGCAAACCTTTGGGTAGTCAAACGGAGGTGACGCTCTCCCGCCTCTCCCGTGCTCCCGCATGCTCCTCGCTTCCCGCCCGGTGCTGTTTTTCCGCCCTCACGCCCCAGAGCCCTGACCGCGCCGCCCAGCATGGCAGGCAAGGCGGCCCTCGCCCTCACTCTGCGGCTGCGGC
Organism: Falco punctatus; assembly: GCF_963210335.1. Classification (NCBI taxonomy): domain Eukaryota; kingdom Metazoa; phylum Chordata; class Aves; order Falconiformes; family Falconidae; genus Falco; species Falco punctatus. The sequence continues at coordinate 78,570,812 of NC_137583.1, forward strand.
AGCGGCCCCGGCCGGGGGCGCCCGCCCTCACCCTCCCCGCAGGGCAGGCGCAGGCTCTGCCCGCCGCCCGGCCCGGCCCGGCGACGTGGCGGCGCTGCCAGCGGCAAGGCGAAGGGGGAAGGCGGGCCGGGCTCCCGTCCCCACGCGCGATTCCCGCGCGGGGGAGAGAGCTGCTGGGGAGGGGGGGGGCGCGCTCCCCCTACCGGCCGCGCCCGGTGCCGACGCCGCGCGCGCGAGAGAGCACGAGGGGGAACGAGCGAGCTGCCACGCGGCGGGCCCGCGTGGCGGGCAGGGGTTAACTGCGTGCGCCGGGGCCGGCCACGCCCCCCGGCACCGGCCGCCCAATGAGCAGGCGGCGGGGCCGGGCCGGCCGCCCCCCGCTCGGGGGTGCGCAGCGCGGGGCGGCGGGATGGTGCCGGCGGCGGCGCGGGGCGGCGGGTCTGGCGGCGGCCTCCCCTGCGCGCGGCCAACGGCTGCCTGCGGGCCGCGCGGCTGAGCGCGCGCCGGGCCCCCGCCGGGCGGCGAGGTGAGGGGAGGGGGCGGCCCGGCCCGGCCGCGCGGGCGAGCGGCGCTGGGGGGCCGGCGGCGGGTCCCGGGCCGCGCCGTCGCCCGTGGGCAGGCCTCTGAAGGCAGCGCCCTGGCCGGGGAGGCGGCGTGAGGGAAGGTGCGGAAGGTGCCTGCCCGCCGTGACGGGGCGGGAGGTGGTGGCCGGGGCGGTGCGTTTCACCCCGGCGGCGGCGGCGGCGGGGGGGTGCGCGCAGGAGCCGCGGTTGCGGGGACGGCAGGTGCCTGGCAGCCCGGGGCGGGGGGGCTCCGAGGGAGGGGTCTCCTTGGAAGCCAGCGAGTCCCTCGGAGCCCCGAGGGAGGGAGGTGCCTTGCGGGGCGGGAGCGGCCGGCTGCTCCCAGCCGTCCGCCGCCTGCTCCGTGTAACGGGGACTTCCTGGGCCGACGGCGCAGTTCCGTGCAGCGCGGGCTGTGTGAGCAGAGGGCTGGGGGCCGGGCGCTGGGCAGGGTGACCTGTTGCTGTGGGAGGGTGTCCGCTGTGGGAATGAGGAAGGAGCTCTCTCTGCCGTCTCACCTGTGCTGCGGGGTTGTTGCACATCTTCTTTCAGTGCTGTTACTGGCCGCCTGCACCCAAACTGCTTTTGTTGTCTGTGGGTTTTGACAGACCAGCCAAGAGTTGTTGATGGGAAAAGCTCCTCTCCAAAGAAATGCTTAGAACATCAGATTAGTTTCTTTAAAAAAAACACAAAATGTTTTCGAAGGTGAAAAATATAATCTGTGCTTAGTCGATGTGAACTGCTGCGGTTTCCTAGTAATTGTTGATGCAGGCAATATTAGTCAATGTGCAGCTTGTGCACATGCTTCATTTTAGAAGCATATGAATGTGTACGTATAAAGCTTGTAGAAATAATGGGACTTTGAGCAGAAGACCTTTCTTGGGCATTGCACAGCTGATTTAAGGTTTCTGTGTTTTGACTTGAATTATTCTGACTTGTTGCTTGACTGTTAAGGACATGGTAGTAGAGATCAATTTCATTGCTAATTATGCAGCTCTCAAGGAACGTTTATGTTCGGTTTCATGCTGAGGCCTCAGAGCTTCCCCCTCACTTCTTCAGTAAGGGATACAAGGAAGAGCCAGCTGTATGTGTAGGCTAGCCATATTTCTCATAGTTAATTTATCAAATCTTAAAGTGATTATGGAATGATACTGAGAAAAACTTGTATAGAAATATCTAGGAGTTATGTCCCGCATTCTGTAAGTTTCAAAATCCCAGATTTGTTTGTGGGTTTTTTTTGTTGAACGTGTTTCCTCTTGAAACAAGTTCAAAAACTTACACAGTCTGAGTTTGCTTAAAGTATTAAATTTAAAGCTTTTTTTGTTTGTTTGTTTGGTTTTTTTAGGAGTGGGCATGGGGCAAGCTTCAGTATCATATATTCCTATTGCATGGGGATTCACTGAGATTACTTTGGTTTAGGAAGGTGATTTTAATCTCGTTGGAACAGCTAGCAAAGTGGGAAATGTATTTTAGATTAAGATGTTAAGAGGCTCATCATCACCAGGACCACACAATGGGGGCAGGGGGGGCGGGGGGCATGAATCTCATCAGAGGAAGCAGCCGCCAGCTCTGTCACTGGAGGGTCATTGGCGCTGTTGCCCGGGTGTTACTCACATCAAGATAAGTCAACAGGAAGGCTCTGGAGGATTGAGGGGGGTAACTGCCTACAAAATGCGGAATGTATTATGGAATGCAGGAGAAGAGCATCTTGTGACTGTACAAAACTTATTATGGGATGCTTAGGGAAGAGACTAAAGGGAACAAGGTGGTTTGAGGAGGAACAAGTAGGGGAAGACAGAAGGGTAAGGGGATAAGGGGCCTGGTCAATTGTAAACAAGTGGCTGGTCAGTATGTTTGGCCATGCCCTGTGCCAGGTTACCACAGCCTGCCCTCCTTTTCACATTAAACTGCATTTCTGTTTTCCTGGATGAGATGACTGCTATGTTAATGTGTGCATACTGATGTCTTAAGTGCCAGCAGCTGGAGTGGTACCATAGGTTAGAGGGAGCTCTCTCCGTCTGTCGTGCCAGCAACTGGAGGGACTGGAGTGAGTGGGAGTCCAAATGCCAGCAACCAGAGTGGGGCCTGTAAGTCACAGAGGCTTGTGTCTGGAGTGCCGGGAACTGGGGAGACTGGAGTGCGTGTGTAGTCTTGGCAAGTATGCCAGTGTGCAGTTGCTAGCGAGTATCATGCAGGGTTAGCCAGTAAGTAGGGTAAGAGGCTTGGGTTTTAGGCAGGGCTTTTGAGGCAGCTCTAAGGGTGGGGCAGGTACTAATGAGATCAGAGGATCTTCAGTTTCGCATTACGAGAGTCCAGGATGTCCAAGCCAGCTACTGGAGGGACTGCAAGATCTGGGATTTGTTTTGGAGGCTCATTTGCATCTGTGTCTGAGCAAGGCAACTGCCGGGGGTCCAAGGGTCGGTTACTGAGTGGACTGAATGTCTTAAGGCCATTGAGTGGGGGGATCATGGTATGCCTGTGGGGATCTGCATGTGTGTGTCTCTGGTGAGGAGGTCTGTACCAGCAACTGGAGTGGGACTCCGGGAAGCTGAGGATTCAGGATTGGTTCCTGGATAGATTGAGTGTCTGAGGCCAGTTACTGGAGGGATCCACATTGTGTGTGTGTGTGTGTATAGTCCCCACTAACAGACTTTTGTCCTGGTCTGCTAGGGAGAGGAGCAGCATAAGGCCAGACCGTGTTTGTATTTGCACGAACAGTTTTTAGCTGCATCGATCTGTATGGTCAGCCACATGTATATGCATGTTTGCATGTGCAATTATGGGAATACATCCTCAGCCTTGTCACTGGCAGAACCTGGGGACATGGAGTTGCAGCAGCCTTGTCTCTGTTCTGTTGCCAGGTTCAGCAGCCCTTAATACAGAAAAATTACTTTTTCGGTAAGTTTGAAGATGCAGAAGTTGTTGACTCACAGAACTTAAATTTGGAGCCAAATCTACAATGGCTGTTAAGTTGTGATAGAATTTCAAAACATTTCTTGGTGTGGTTGTTATGAATAGGGCTACCTATGTGAGTATCTATTTAGGTATATTTGTTTAAGCTGCCATAATAGGGCAGTGGAGCATATATTAAGTTTAAACATAGGCTTTTGTTGTAGATATTTATTTTAATAGTGTCTGGTTTTTAACTCAAGAGAAGTAAAAATAGAGATCAAAATAAAAATGGGGATCTTGTAGTGACCCGATAGGTTTTTTACTTACCTTTTCCCTCTTGTATGTCATAGAATCATAGTGTGACAGAGTGGTTTGGGTTGGAAGGAACCTTCTAAAGATCTTCTAGTCCACCTCCCTGCCATGAGCAGGGGTGTCTTTCAGTAGATCAGGTTGCTCAAAGCCCCATCCAAACTGGCCTTGAACACTTAAATGTTTTGCATGTCTTGCCCCTGAATAAATCCCTGTATAGAAAAGAATGTCAATAAAGAGTCTCAGTGTAGATACTTATCATAATAACTGACTTCCCTTTTAGACATTTTCTGGTTCTAGTCTAATGCTACAGCATTCAGTTATTTTTGCTGGCAAGTTAAGACTCTATTTGTGTCAAATATAAAGATAATAGAAAAAGTGAAGTTTTCCATCCTGTTTACTGTTGGAGTTTATAAACATATGAATGCACACGTATGTAGTAGTGGTCCAGTCTGTTGATAAAAAATTGAAAGAATGGTGAGCAGATTATTTTAGAATGGAAACTAAAGGCATTTCATATCAAATATGAAGTACAGCTTCAGCATTTGTCTCTGCCTGCTCCCAGAAATCCTCTATGCTCATGGAATACTTCAAATCAACTTCTGATTTCCAAATGTGATGAATGTACTTTTTTTATCTTTTAATATTTCCAATACACTTTGGTTTTTTAAGTTATGTAATTTAGTATAATTCCATAGTTTAATAAGTAGCAGATATTTTCAAGTAATTTTCCTTTTTTCTCTCCAAGCAAGAGTAATTTTAACAGCTGTTAGAGCAGATAACTGAAATTGTATGGCAGAGAGACACTTAATATTGAGAAATAGAGCAATGGAGACTTTTTCTAGAAGGTGCTATAGCTATGCCGTGTGCATGCATGGATTATTATTTTTTTCACCTTTTAATATACTGACAGAAAGCATTGTTTTATTCTGGCCCTCTCCCTTTGCACATTTTGAGGGGACATTGTGGTGATAGATGGGGAAGGTGAATACAAAAATAATAATTTTAGTGCTGCTTCTACAGGTAGCCTTGTCCTTAAATCCTTAAATGCTCTGGGGTTGTGCCCTTTTTTTTTTTTTTTTTTAAGGCACCTGATCTAGGTCCTCATGTTTTCTTCCCAAGTTACTGGCATATAAGACAACAAAAATAAAGCAGGGAACCAAATGTGTTTTTCAAGGCCTGCATCACAAATGGTGATATAGTCAATTTTATACTTTAGGATGTCGTGTCAAAAGGCAGTCATTAGTCTGCACCAAGATGTGGTACTGAACTGAGGGAAGACAGCATATGAATAAAAAAAAGTGTATAGTGTTCTTTTTCGTTTTAAAGAACTACAACTCCTTACCAACCACAGTTATAATTATGTGAATTTGTTGCAACCTTTTAAGTTTCTTGATTTTTATTTTGTGCTTCGAGTTGTGCTTCCAGTTTTCTTTCCCTTTTCTAGCAGTGTGGAAAGAAAAACATCTTAAGAGCTGCTTTGCTCCCAAATTATCTAGATTTGCATGGGTGCAGTAAATGTGATGATTTCTGAAATTGCCAACCTAACAACGTGCATGCCTGCATCCTGTCCTCTCTGCTTTCCGTTCAGGAGAGCACTCAGACAGACAGAAAGCTGGTATTTGGAGGGTGTGTTTCTGCAAAGTGATTCATGCAGCTTGCTTGGGGACAGTCTTTTTCCAATAGACTCTGCACAGCCAATGACATAAGTGGTTGCAGGCTAAATGAGTTGTTTTAGGGGCTGTAGCTCTTTTCCGATCGATGGTTTTCATTGATGCTCTGTACATTCCATAATTTTCTTTTTTTGGCTCTCTAACTAACTAACTAGAGTTCTGCCCATGGGCATTAAAAATGATCCCGATGGAGGGAACATCATCAACTTGTTTGTAAGGCTCTGGCTTAAATCCAGTATATATTAAACAGTCAACGTTTTTGTAGTTTAGTCGTGAACTGTTAGAAAATATCTCAGTCCTTTGCAAAGATGAAAAAGCCTCAGGCCTCAACAGCCTGAAATTGGTTTGCAAGTGTTTAATATATACAAATTCACACTTGTTTTGGATTTATAAAGCTCACTTTATGCAGGCGTGGATGCTGATTTCATTTTAATTTTGTAAAAATGGTCAGCCAAGTCCTTTAGTTTTTGAGGAGCAAGGGTGTGGCTGAAGTGAGGTGGTGTATTTTTTTATTTATTACTGGAATACAAGGGGTTTGATACTTAGAAGAGGCCTTGAGTCTGATGTGTTTTGTCTTCTTCCTCCAAATGCCTTTTGAAAATGGGTGGTTCTGTATGAAAATGCAGAATGTCGTCTTACGCTTCCTTCTGAAAGTCTGTCTTCAGTATTTCCTAAAATTGGAAGGAAAATGCCCTATTTTGAGAGTAGATTTGCTTTTATACCACTTCAGAATCTGCTTACGTTTGACATCTGTTAAAGAATTCCTATAATATGCTTACTCCTGGAGTTTAAGTACATCTCAGGCCTGTATTCTATCTTGACCTGTAGATTGCCTTTGATCACCATCTTTTAGCTTCGTAAAATACTTGGGTATTACCTTTTAAAGCACAGATTTCTTGGAATGAAAAAAATAAAGAAGTGAACGTACATTACAATTATATGTTTAAGGTATTGCACTTTTTATACGTTCTTGTATAAATATTGTATTAATATAATGAATGTTTTTTGTATATACAATCACTATTGTGATTTTTTACTGTCTTCTATAATTTTAAGCTAAAGGATATACGATAGGCTCTTTGTTCTAAATTTATCAGTGGTTGTAGAATTTTATATGACTTTTTGCATTGCTCTTGTACTTAAACTTCCATGCAAACCCAGGGGAGCTGAAGCTCAGATAGAACTGAGATCTCTAGTTCCAGAGATTTAGTCCTTGATTTCTTGCTATAGTTTTAGATTTGATTTCTGCATTAAGTGGCTTTAAGCTTAATGTATTCTTCATTTGTTTTTGACAGAGTATTACCTTCAGGAGATGGCCTCTTCTAAGTCTTTGATGAACCTTTTAACCTTCACTTTTGGATCAGCAATAGGATTTTTTGTGTGCTATCTTCTGTTTAGCATTATACTAGAAGAACAGGTTAAGATCCAGCCTCACGTCCTTCACAATGATCCACATGGTCAACACTCAGCAGATATTGATAACAATCAGCTGCAAGGACAAATGAATTTCAATGCAGACTCTGGACAGCATAAAGGTATTTTGTTATGCCTGACTAATTATATAATATGCTTCCTTTTCATGCATTGCAAAATGTTGCTTTCTTCACTGGCAAGAATTTTTATGAATCCTTTTTTTTCACTTTCCCCATGTTCAGGTTACATCTGAATAAGTGTTCTCCTGAGGTCTACTGAATGGTGGTTTTCTTTGTTTACATTATTTACAGTAGTGATTTTTTTTCCTTAGAGCCCAGCTGTTGAACAAACGTCTGTATCCAGACTTTTGTGGAGCAGGATCTTCACACATAAACTATTGACATTAAATGAGGGTTTTGCTAAGCAGATATACTTGCTAGCATTTTAGATGTGACTGAACTGTTTTTTAGCTTTAAGAAACTAATTTTGGACAACTTCTAACTTTTGATCTAGCCTCTTAGATACAGCTAAAAAAAATAAAAAAAGAAATTAACTTTTTGAAATTATTAGTAAAACTTGGAATTGGGGTGAGCCGAGGGGGCAGAGGGGGTCACTGTGGGCATTGTTTGCCAAGCTGGTTTATGCAGCAGTCCAAACACAGGTTGCTGTTTGCAGTCACAAAACAGGCAAATTCTGTTGCACTTTGTTTTGTTTGTTTTTTCCAGAGAAGGTAGACCCTTCCAATGTTTCAGGCATACATTTACATTTGAGGCATCTCATTAAGTGAGTTCATTCTAAATACAGATAGTGCCTGTGTTGGCACAGTCTGGATGAGAAAAAATGCAGTATAATGCATTTGCTGAAGACTATGATAATAAGTAATTTGCTATTTAAAAGTATTTAATCTGCAAACTTTGTAAGACAAGTTTATGAGTGTTTCACATGTAATTGTAGAACATTGTTACAAAGAAATCTGATCTGTTGTTGCATGAATTATAAGCAGTATTATTTTAGGACAAGTTATACAGACCTCATTCTCCACTGAATATTCTTTTACATGAGTTAAAGTAATGTATCAAATGAAAATGTTTCTTTGAGGGAAATGAATGCTTTGGCAGCGTGGAAAACATTGTTATGCAGCTGAGATGACTGTGTCTATTCTGTTGTATTGTCTGCAAATAAAAACATTTTGGCACAACAATAATACTAGTTTCATAGCATCCTAATTTATTTAATCTGAATTTTTTACAAATAAGATTTAACTTGATTTGATGATAAATTCTTTCTTTCTGGCTTGCCATCTGCTTTTTCCTTCAAAAATATATGGCTGTTTTAGAAACATTTGTTAGGTTTTGTCGATTCATATGAATATATGTAACAGAGCCTATTACTTTTTGACCTTTTTGTGTTGTAATCGTTGTGCTCATTGTGAATGGCAAAAATATTCAGCTTTTTGATTTTTATTAGTCCTTCAACAACCATAAAGAGGTTACCTCCAAACAGTTTTTATGTACTAATCAAGGTTTTCTAAAGCCACAGTTCCCTGAACAAATACCCATTTTGATGTGGCTCATATGCTGTCCTTTATCCTGTTAAATGGAAGTAGCTTTAAAAATTTTAGGTTCTTGGTTTTAGGGGTCTTGTTTGTTTTCTTCCCAAATCTAACATTAATTTCATTAACTGGTACATTGATAATAAGCAAATGCCTCTTTTTCTCTCTGTATGTCTTTTCTGATCTAGAAACATGTCGGGGGAGGTTACTCTTAGCTTGTTTTACAATCAAGTCTAATACTTGTTTGGAACTTTCCTTTTTTTTCTTTTTTTTTTTTTTTTAGATGAGAATAAAAATATTGCAGAGGGACTGTATCAGAAGGTGAAAATACTGTGTTGGGTCATGACTGGTCCTCAAAATCTAGAAAAGAAAGCCAAGCATGTTAAGGCCACTTGGGCCCAACGTTGTAATAAAATACTTTTTATGAGCTCTGAGGAAAATAAAGACTTCCCAACTGTGGGACTAGAAACCAAAGAAGGCAGGGACCAACTGTACTGGAAGACTATTAAAGCTTTTCAGTACGTATATGACCATTATTTTGATGATGCTGATTGGTTTATGAAAGCAGATGATGATACATATGTTATATTGGACAATTTGAGGTGGCTTCTTTCAAAATACAGTCCTGAACAACCAATATACTTTGGAAGAAGGTTTAAGCCATATGTGAAACAGGGCTACATGAGTGGAGGAGCAGGATATGTTCTGAGCAAAGAAGCTCTGAAGAGATTTGTTGCTGCATTTAAAACAAACAAATGCTCTCACAGTTCCTCTATCGAAGACCTAGCATTAGGAAAATGCATGGAGATCATTAATGTGGAAGCAGGAGATTCTAGGGATACAAGTGGCAGAGAAACCTTTCATCCCTTCGTTCCAGAACATCACTTAATCAGAGGATACCTACCAAAAACATTCTGGTACTGGAATTACAACTATTACCCAGCTGTAGAGGTGAGTCCTTAGGAACCCATTTGATGAAGTACATCTTACCGTGTGTATGATGTGTGAATTAGCAGTTTAATAGCAGCTCGGTACGGTTTAGAAAAGATGGTTTTGTTGTGATATCCCGTGATAACACCTGTGTAGATGTTAAATACACTGATCAACTAAAAATTGATGCTAATAACTTAATGTTCCAGAAGAGCTAGTTAGTCTTAATTATTGCTGTTTTGCTGTGTTCTGTGGCCAGCAAAAAATGATGAAACCTTTCTGACAAGCTTGTCTAGTGTCACCACTACTACCTTCCTTGCAAAGTTGTTTTGTTTTGTTCCCTCCTACCTCTCAGACGGTGCTCCAGCCATCCAACTACTAGTGTGCAGTGAGAACAGAGATCAGCGTGATTCATTCCAAGGTGTGTGTGCCCACTGTACTGAGCCAGGTCAAACAGTATGGCTTAGTTACATTAAAGCCTACTGAAAGGAAAAGTGGCACTGACACACTTTTATCTTCTACCCAACAGCAAACTTTGCATAAAACCTATAGAAATAGAACAGATTTTGAAACTTGCTCATGATAGTTGGTTACCATTGTCTAAGAGATTCCCAAGTTACTGGAGGGGCTGCTGGGTAACGGTAGATGTGACCGTACTGCCTGCTGGACATTTTCACTTCAAATGGAGGTAGATGTGCTGCAATACACTTATCACTGATAACTGTATGCAGTGTTACCTGGCTTGAACACTGGTAGCTGCCTTGCACTCACTTTTTTGTTGAAGGTTGTTAAAGTGTACATGAAATGAATTCCATTGAAAAGATTACAGAAGAATGAATGCTGCCTAGAAATGAAATAAAAGCATGACTCAAACAAGGAAACACGATTAGATTTCCTTGTGTAGTATTACTGGACTCTTACATCCCTTCTGCAGAAGTGGAGGGAAGCATGAGAGCTGGCAAAGCTTTTTTTTTCTTTTTAATTCTTTTTAGTAGCAAGAAAAATTGCTTTTACAAGCTGAAACATTCTTACGGCAAGAACTTCAGATTGTTCTTTGTGTTCCACATCTGAAATCTCTGGTTTAAAAAAAAAAAAGAAAAAAAAAAGGAAGAAATAAAAGAGAAGGGATGGGATGAGAGAGCAGGGTGCTACTTGAAATTTAAGTGATCTGAAAGCATTATGCATTGTAAACTTCGTCAGTTGTATAATCTGTGATGTGGCTGCTTTTTTAGGAGCTGTGGACAGTTCCATCTGTAGCTGATGTAGTGGTGGTGGGGATCCATAATGGAAATCGCTTATTTGATCTTGTCCTATCATGCTTTGTTTGGATAGAGACTACATTGTCTGGTATCAAAAACAAGCTATATCGATCAAGCTTAGTAATGATTGAACGAGTAACAATTATATAATAGCTGTTGTCATCAGTGTCTTTAAATACTTAATCTTAGTTCCAATTAGAGTTGGAATATTAGCGGCTCTGTAACCAAATCTGGTGAAAACCCCTCCCTCAAAACTATATTCCAGAAAAGTGTTCTCAAAGCTGAATTTGAGATAGAAAATACAAGTTGTAACTAATGTTAATGATCTTTTAGCTCTTAAAAATGCTTGGTAACATCCATGAAAGTAATAAGCTTTTAAAAAAGTTCCAAAATTTAATTTTTACAACTTTGTGTATGTAGGAAGTTAGATACTGATAATTTTACTGAACTGTAATGTGTGAACACACACAGGTGCATGTGCACACACATTTGGTTTATATACTATGAGTGGATGCTGTCATGAGTAACAAGCATGTATTGTTACATATATAAACACAATGCGTTTAGACCTTCTTGCTGCTGCTTTGTTTTCTTTCAAAACTGACATAAAAAAAAGCAAAACCCCTCTGACATTGAGGGCAGCTAGCTTTTTCGCTGGGTTGATTACAGAAGCAATAGGCTTTGTCCAACTTTATTTTGGAAAGATGCTTTGGCACATATGTCTGATATTATTAGGCAAGCAAAACATAAGTTTTGAAGTATATGTATGGCTGATAGCAAATTTCTTACCATGAAATCAGGTATGTGTTTGAATTCTTCCTGGATCTTTAATCCACGGCATGCTTTGCATTTCTTGCTGATTATTTTGAATTGTTTTGTGTTTTAGGGTCCTGGATGCTGCTCTGATCTAGCAGTTTCATTCCACTACGTTGACTCCATGACTATGTATCATTTGGAATATTTGATTTATCATCTCCGTCCATATGGGTATTTGTATAGGTACAATCCTGATTTGACAAAGAGTCCGGAAGAGCAGAGCAAAAATGAAGCACTGGAAGACAAACAAAAGCTAAAGCAAAAAATCTCTGAGAATTAATTGAGTTTTGAAGAAAACAAGAAGAAGCCAGTACAATGAATAAGAGTCTTCTCAAACTCCTGCATGAAGCTTGTGGACTAAAATGACTCATAGCAATTATTTGAAAAATCATGTTGGCAGTACTTCCTGTCACTGTCTGTGTAAAATAGTCTGGTGCTGGCTCTGACTGGGATAGTGTGACCTTGCAGCCCTGCTCGTGAAGATTTGAGGCCCTAAAGCTATGAAATAGGAGGTGGTTCTGGTACACTAATATCTGGAAGAATTTGTATAAAAAACGTAGTGGACAGGTTCAAAGGTAATCATACAGTATTTATGTTCCTTTTTCTGTTCTCCTCTTATTTCCTTCCAAATGTTCTGTTAGGTCAGTTCTAATATTAGAAATCAGGTGCTGCACGATCAAATACTTCATGATGGCTTTCTCTAGCATTCTCAGAGGCATGAAAACAGTCAAGTCTACTTTGCCTTAATCTTAATGACAGACTGGTTATTGTGAATAGGCAGGGATCCACCCAAAAGATTAATCTGAATTGTTTCAGAAATGGAATTAATTGCTATGAATTATTTTAAAAAAAATTAAGTCTCTCTTGTACAAAACAATATGAAGTTGGATCACTACTGTTTTAGGGGAGAAATCCAGAAATAGTTACTGTTGTTTAAATTGCTGAGGTGATGCAAGACATTTACCTGTGGGGTTTTTTTTTTGTGTTGTTGGTTTTTTGTATTAACTTATCCTGTTGGTTGAATGGATATAAAAATCTCAGAATTTTTCAGCATAAAATAAGGTAGATGCTTTTCAAAATACAAGTCTCTCTTCCATCACACCTTCCAGGTAAAACAGAAAGTATAATATCTTACCAAAGTTACATTACAATAACTTGGTTTCAGCCAGTATTATAGCTTGTTGCCATTTAATTTTAACATTGCTTTAATTGTGGTGTTACCTTATTCATTAAAATTTTACAGATACAAGCCAGTCCTATTTTAAAGCTGCAGCGAAGCCAATTTGACTGTTTCCCTACGCTTCTAGTTTATTTGGCTGAAGTACTTAATTTCGCTTTCATGAACGTTCCGTTCCCTGTCCCCCGCCGCCCTGTAGAGAATTTCTTCTGTGTCTGCTCCTTGTTACCTTTTCAGAACAAAGTGTTAAATGATCCTTATTTCACTCTTTTTGAAGCTGAAGTATGTAGTTATTCAGGTAAGCCAGCCTGAATGCAGGAATCTTTCGAAGTGCATTACTTTCTCCACTACTTTATGAGTATCTCTGCCTCTTAACTGAAAACACTTTCTTGGTGTGGGACAAAATAGGTGTGTTAATTACTGAAAAATTTTTAGAGGCCAAGCCTATGTTTTATATAGTTAACATAAAACTTTGTGATTTTCTCTTTTTAAAATGGAGTGAATAGCAGCATGGGAGATGGGATTGAGTTTGACATGTCATGTGTCTTTATTCCACACTTAACAAAAGTTTTTTTTCATCTTTTTATCGCTTTTCACCTTCATCATATTGATGAATTTGGACATAACCTAATTACCTCCAGTCATTGTTTTGGAAAGGGCACATACTGGTAGCAGACAGCCTTACTTACTACTGCTGTCCTTCAGGATGTTCCTGGAAGAGGATGTTACCATAAAGTACTGGATTTTTTTTTCCCAAAGATAGTTCTTGTACAGATTGGGGTTCTATCTCTTGTCCAGCAGTAGCGAGTTATGACTTCCTTTCTGACCATTGCTCTGCAGCATGATGACAATTACTGAAATACCTCATGGAGTTAGAATATTACATACATCTTCCCTGCCTGAATATGGGCTGGGTTCATACATAAGTATTAGTTAAACAAATAGTTCCTGCATGGTTAAATCTGTTAGTCTTTTATGAGCAAGACTGCCTCTGAAACATTGAAAGGGACACGAGCTTTATTGTATGTTGACTTAAGTAAAAAATTGTAACTGCATTTGTTTAAAAAGGAAGAAGTCTGCAGTTTGCTGTAGTCAGAGGCACGCTTGTCCAGAGGGAGAGCGGATGGTACCGTGTTGAGAGGTGCATCATTACGTGAGCTAAGTGTTTATCCCATAATATTGTGAAATCTATATGGTATTGAGAACTGCAGTGGCATTGTTCAAACAAGCGATTAAAAATTTCTGGAATGCTTAAGGAAGTTATAAAATGAAATCAAGATCCCAACTTAATCTCTTTGTAAATTCAGCCCATGCGCAACTATGCTGTTCCTTTATCACTACTTTCTTCCTCAGTTCATCCGTGGGGATTTAAAGATTTTCTGCCACAAGAGGCAGAACTAATCTTGCATATTTTCTGCAGATTTGTGTCCAGTGTTTGCCCTGTGCTGCCCTGTGAAGCGTCATTTCCTCTTCATGTTCCTTGCTATCCTGTCTTTGGGTCTTTAATTTTGTCATGCATAAATCTCGAGTGGACAAAAGGAAGCAGGCAGCGAGACGTTTGAGCTCCACACAGGTTGGTGGCTGAGGTGGCAAGTTAAACCAGCTGCTGCTGAGCTCATGGTGAACCCTTTTCTTAGCAGAAGTTCTAAGTCTCATCTGCTGCCTGCCTGGGGCTTGAAATTTAGCAGAGCGAGGCAGGAATGTCCCTTTCCACAAAACATGCAGGACCTCAGGGGGAACGGAGAAATAAATTAATGTGTTCCATTTCTTGAGGGAGTAAAGCTAAGAACATACTACATTGTCATAAATAGGTGGCCTATCTGGAGAAATAAGTGTAGCCTTTTCTTCAAATGTCCATCCTTTGTTTTAAAGTGTCCTTGCACTTAGGCCTCTGAATCTATTTCTTCTGCCTTTCTAACAGCATGGCAAAGATTTTTTTTATTTTTTTCCCTCCTTCCAGACAAGCTAGAAAAAGATTGGTTTTTACATTCTGTGATTATAACAGAGGACTGTTGTTCTCTGTTGAATTGTATTGCCATAACAATGAGCTGATACCTCTGAAATAATTGGTTTGTATCTTACAACCTTCAAAAGTTTCAGTAGACAATGCTGGAATGTGAACAGTATAAATTTCACGTACAATATTACACTACTAGTAGTAGTTTGTTATTTCACTCTCAGGTCTTTGTGCTATGAGAAAGTATTTATTGAGTTTGAGTATTTCTGCAGCCCAGGGAGGCTACCGTATTTCAGGTGGATAGACCGTTCCGAAGCACAGCAACAGAGGCTCTCTTAGGCTGTACAGATTTACTGCTTTGTGTTGTTTTGTTTCTAAAAGAGGCTTCTTAATTATATAAAACCTAAAAGCTTCCATTGGCACTGTAGTGATTTAAGTGACCCATCTAAAAATTTTGAACTAGTTTTCTTGAAATTACTAGGCATGAGTTGTTTGCACTTGGATGTGGGAATGTCACTTAGTGTAACTGAGTAACATTTTAACCTTGTGGTAAGTGGATTTTTTTTTTATTTTTTTTTTTTAGTTCAGAAAGAATGAAAATGGCAAAGAGTTACCTTCTGATCACCATTCTTAACTAGAGGATAGTATTACTCTTTCTCTGAAAGGAGAAAAAAAAACCCAAACCAATTTTAATCTTCTTTTACTCCCAATTCCTTTGTGCAGTCTGTATTGGCTTTACTTAGGAGGTTAAATGCTGGTGATGTTGGCACCATTTCTCATTTTGTGGCAGTTCCTTTCCCGGTATCTTTTGCCTTTAAGGACACTTTCTTTGTTTTGCTTCGGGGGGTATACATTAAAAATCACTTCTTCTTCACATGTTGTGTTTGTTCTGTTACACTTCCAGAAATAAAAATCTTAGTGTGTAGCTGATAGACCTCTTATAAACAGTTTGCTATCCAAGCAGGGCGTGTTACCTTCGTGCGACAGAAAAGTGCGGGTTGTTTCTCTGATGTGCCTGCTGCTGATGTTATAGTGCTTGTACAGATGAAAATAGATCTGTCAGTACAGGACCACTCGGAAAGGCGGTTTTGTCCCTTTTCTGTCAAGAAAAGCTTCTGTGGAACTCCAAAAGCGTAATTTGCTTTGTTTTACCATATTGTATTTAAAACAATCCACAAATGTTATTAATGCTCTAAAAGAATGGAATATTGCTGCTGGACAGTACATGCCACTTAAAACCTGTGAATGTTTCACTTTGCAATTGTAAGTAGTCATGTCCCTAATTGCAGATATAAGTTGGTGACTTGTCTGGAATGATCACCATAAGGATTTGTTTCTTAAATACGTTCTTTGAAGTGCCTTTGACCAATTTTTAGCATCAAAATTAAGTTGAGAATTGAATAAATAAAATAAGTTATCTCATACACAGTTCATGTCTGTCTTCATTTACCCCTCCTGTATGCTAGCAGTGTAGCATAGCAGCATGGTTTAGTCTAATAAAAACATTCTTACTTTTTTTCTTGGCTGGGTCCGGGAAAAGTCAAAAAGCTTCTCACATTTGCTATGTTTTCTGTTACTATATTTATGCTATTAACAAATGGCAAGCTACCTTGAAAACAAAGGTGGTATTTTTTTGAAGTGTAAAATTAATCACAAATGCTAGTAGTAGATTCACATAAGCAGGCTGTTGTTTCTGCATTGTCCTGATGTTTCAGTGTTTCCACATTGTTACAGAGTGCTGAGTGAACTGATTGTAGCTGATGCCTCAGAGATAAAGCAGAGCTGCTCAAAATTAACCACTGGTTTTAAAAAGGATTTATTCTTTCAGCGAACCTCTTCTGGAAAAAAAATCCTGCTAAGATTTAAATGTTGTGCTTTCTAACCTAGCTTTCTGCTGTTCATGCAGAATAATATTGAGCAGCAAAGAATATTCCACGTACGCAGATGGGAGGTGTTTTTACATCTGAAACGCTGGTTGTTGGACATGGTAGGCACAAGCAGGGTACAGCTGTGTTTCATTACCTTAAGTACTGTGATAGACCCTGCTAGTACTATTAACCTGGATTAATTATTTCATTTCAAAGTGCAGGAAGTATGTGACAACCAATTTAACTGTGCCTAAAAGCTAGAGTGTTTCAGCCAAGGAACAACAGCCAATTGAACAGACAATAAAAGCTCCTGTGAAGTTTCAGGCTTAGGTTATGCTTTTATGTGATGCTACTCTAACTTTCAACTGTGGGGTCAAACTAGATCCGGCAATTGCAGGGCGGTGTGAGTACTGGAGCAGAACAAGAACTACAGCTCCTACTGTGGAGAAAAAAACGTTTTGTAAGTGTGGGTTTGCTTTGCTTGTTTGTGTGTTTTTTTTTTTCTTCTTTCCATATGTGTAACAGACTATGCGTATTTGACTACCAGAAGTTGTAGACTCAAGTGAAATATCTTGAAATGAAGATCAGCTTTTGTAACCTGCTGGCTTACAGAAAGCTTCACTGGCTCGAGGGAATTTTCCTGAAGTTCTTCTCTGTGCGCTAGCCTGAACTAAAAATAAATTTAAGTAAATATCTTACACCCAGGGACTGCTACATATGTTCTGAACTGTGGGAAAGATAAGCCTGCCTATTGCTGTTACAGCTCTTGCTACAAAACACTTTGCAGTCTTTCCTCCTTTTTGACAATGGTTCACATTATGAGGCCCTTCTGTGGGTTCCAGAAATTTGGTTGCGAGTGACTCATTCTGACAACTATATGAGGAACAAGTGAAAAAATCAGTGTGCCCTGCAGTGAATGTTTTCATTGTTCCATGCGTAAAGTACTTTAACATAGACCTGGGAAAACAGCTGGATCATGGGATCTTACTTCTAGGTTAGGCATTTATAAGTGAAAAGTGGTTATTTAATTCAGAAATGTAGCCTGAGCTCTCCGTTTTTTGAGCTTTCTAATATATATATTCCTGCAATACTGCTTGAAATGCCAATAAAAATAAATTGTAGAGATGCTCTCAACACTGGTTAGTCAGAAAATCATGGGAGGGCGTCTACTTCTAAGTAGGCTTTTGTTAGCACTGCAGTTTGGATCTGACGTGGTTTTGAGCTGTGACCACACACTATCCTTTTAACTCTTCTCTCCAGACTCCCTCAGCCCCCTGTTCCGTTGTGTATAACACTACAAGCCATGAAATATTCCCCCTTCTTTCCTTCCTCCTCCAAAAATGCTGTTCTGTAGGCTTTGCTTTATTTAAGGAGGTTGAAGCCGCAGGTGCTGGAGGCTGTACTGATACGGACCAAAACTTCATACCCCCGTGTCCCAGTTATACTTGGGACTTCTCTGATGTGTTGTCTCTGGGGATGAGCAAGTGTCAATTCTTTTGCATATTCAAGGTGTTACCCTCTTTGGAAGTGTGATTTGCCTTTTAAGCAGGTTCCCACGTTCCCCACCCCCCACCCCCTCTTTTTTTTCCTTTCCTTTTCCTGTCAATAGTTTCACCTTCTGCTCTGCAAAGTGCTTTTTGAGGGGTAGGTAATACCAGATGGATCACCGTCGTTTTCATGCTCCCAAGTGGCTACGGCTCTCTTAAGGTCTGTACGTAAAATGGTATGCTGCCTTCAGGAAAGATAGTAACTTACAACACGTTTTAAAATCAGCCTAGATGAGTCACTACCAAAGCAAGAGTTGAAACCATGTTTTATCATTTGATGCTTAAAACACTTCTCAGTTTTGGTAGGATGGACAGGTGGACTAGCTCCAAACTCCAGCAGCAAGTTGTGCTAAAGAAGTGTGAAAAATGTTTTCCTTAGAGAAGAGGGAATTCTTTGTAGCAATGTTCTTCTAAAAGGAACCTGATTTTCCTAACTGTCTGGCAAGTGTTGCTACAGTCAATATCTAATTTTTTTTTTCACGAAGAGGTGAACAGTTTTGCAAAGCTGAGTGGCAATAGTTTCAAATTTAGATCTGAACAGAGATGGGCATTTCACAGAGATGTTAAATGAAAAGTTCATGTGAGCAGCTTGCTCATTTTCTTTCATTTAAACTCTAAAACTTTACTTGAGCACGTAAGTTCACAGTAGCGTTCTCCAGTTGTACAAAACCAAACTGGTGCATGCGAACCCATCTTGTTGGTGTCTCAAAATCAAAAAGGCTGGTTTGCTGCTTTGAATTTCTAACCAGGCTTCCAGCAACTCATTGCCGCCTTCTTATTTCTTCCCCCTACTAGGATAAAATCCTAACCTGTTGCAAGGAAAGGAGTTTTGCCAGCAACTTCAGTCACCTGAAGAACCAGGTCAGCCTCCTGTTACTGCTGCTGCTTCCCAGTTCCACCCTGGGCAGTGGTGTTCCCCAGCAGCTCTGGGTTCTGCATCGTCTCAGGTAGTCAAGGTCTTGACCTTCATCTAAGAGCTGATCAAAAAGACTTAGAAATGAATGTGCATTAGTAACCTGCACCTTTAAAAACTTGGACTATGATTTATTTTTCCCTTTCGCTGTCCCACCTGAATTCTTACCTAGGAATCACCTGACTGTTGTGCTGTGAAGTGCTGCTCCTGCTCCCTGCCACTGAAGATGGAGAACATAATGTTGAAGATAAATGTTCACTTAAGGCCAAATCCTGAGTGCTTGGTAGAAATCAAAACAAAGAAGTATGTCTCTTAATTTATTTTTTTTAAATTAATGTTTTCTTCAATCTCATAGTTCTACTATATTTGGGAGTACAACAGCATTGTTAAATGTCTGTTCTCTGGCTATTCTATCTCAAGTTGAGGATGTGACTATAAAGTGGAGCCCATATCCTTCCTAGATTGGTAGCCCAGGTGAGTGCTCTGCAGGTATTAATCATAAATCAGATTAAAATCATGCCTGAGGGTCTGAAATTCTCCCCAGCACAGGAAAGTGCTTCACCAGCACCGGTAATTTGAACATTTACCATTTAAAACAGCAGGTTTCACATATTCCACTGTAGATTCTGTAGAAATCTTAGCTGAAATATGATCAGTGTTTCAAGGACGGGTAAGGTAATCATGTCTAAAACCGATTTTCAAACACCATTTAGAAAAGTAAACTCTCCTGTTCAGAAGTTGGCAGTGCTTCAATGTGAACAATGAAGACTTTGTTCCTATTTGTATTGGGTTTGCATGGCAAGGTTTGGGTAGCAGGAGGGCTACAAGGGTGGCTCCTGTGAGAAGATGCCAGAAGCTTCCCCCATGCCCAATGGAGCCAGTGCCAGCCGGCTCCAAGATGGACCCACCGCTGCTTGAGGCTGAGCTAATCAGCAACGGTGGTAGCACCTCTGGGACAGCATATTTTAAAAAGGAGAAAAAACCCTGTGCAAGAAACTGCAGCCAGACAGAAGAGTGAGACTATATGAGAGCAACAGCCCTGCAGACACCGAGGCCAGAGGAGAAGCAGGGGCAGGAGGTGCCCAAGGCCCCGGGCCAGAGATGCCCCTGCAGCCCCTCGCAGTGAGGCAGGCCGTGCCCCTGCAGCCCAGGGAGGTCCATGGTGGAGCAGATCTCCTCCTGCAGCCCAGGGAGGTCCATGGTGGAGCAGATCTCCACCTGCAGCCCGGGGAGGACCCCACACCGGAGCAGGTGGGTGCCCCAAGGAGGCTGTGACCCGTGGGAAGCCCAGGCTGGAGCAGGTTTGCTGGCAGGATTTGTGACCCTGCAGGGGACCCCACGCTGGAGCAGCCTGTTCCTGAAGGGTGGCATCCCGTGGGAGGGACCCCACGCTGGAGCAGGGGCAGAGTGCGAGGAGCCTCCCCCTGAGGAGGACGGAGCAGCAGAGACAACACGTGATGAACTGACGGCAACCCCCATTCCCCATCCCCCTGTGCTTCTGGTGGGAAGGAGGCAGGGAAAATTGGGAGTGAAGCCCAGGAAGAAGGAAGGGGGGAAGTGTTGTTGAGATTTAATTTTATTTCTTATTACCATTCAAATCAAGTGTAGGATAATAAATTAAGCTAATTTCCCCAAGCTGAGTCTGTTTTGCCTGTGACAGTAAGTGGTGATTGATCTCCCTGTCCTTATTTCATGGGTTGAGCTTTTTGTTATATTTTCTCTCCCCAGGGTCAACCCACCATGCTGCTTGTCAGCGTTACCTTGGTTTTTAGCAGAGACTAGGTGGTGGTGTTTACCCAGATCAGAACATAATTTGGTGGTCTATTCAACAGCATCCTGCTTTTAAAGTGTTTCCCTGCCAGCTAACCTGGGCTTTACAAGCTTTATCTTTGTCAGCTTCTGAAGCTGCATTTTGCACGTCTTGTTCAGACTCATTCAAGCAATAATGTCTCAAAATGCGTTGGCCATGTTTTCATTTTAGGTAAGCTTCGTGATCTCTAAATGCAGAAGTTGTCTTATCAAACACAGATTTGAATGTTCACGAACTCACACCAGTCCCAGTGGGAGAAGTCTCATGCATCAGCTGTCTTTTCTTGCTTTAAAACCATACACCAGTAACAGTTGGGTATTACTAGACGCTGTACAACTACTAATACTTCCTCCAGGAGAGTGAGTTAGGTTCACAGACCCTTTATTATTTCATGTAATCCTATTGTAATTGCAGAAAAATCCCCCGGTAAATGCAGTTAGGCCAGTCCGTGCGTTGGCCAGCACTTCTTGTTCAAGGAGCTTTCAGCAATACCAGCTGAAAACCAGTAACTTACGGGTGCGTGGTGGCTCTCTGGTTTGATCTGCTCTGTGCCATGCTGACAGTCCTGCAGCAAAGAGTTTCAGATTGCTGCATGGGGTTTTTTTGGGGAGTCAGAGTTGTGGATTTAGTGTATATTTTCAGCAAAGCTTTTTAAAAGATCCATATGTACTTGTGGCAAGCTGCCACCCTGAGTGCTCAGTCCTCATTGAGCCTCAAAGAAGCAGAGGGAGCATGAGTTGCTTTTGCATGTAGCATCTAGGAATTTTACTCCTGACATCACTGTAAAATGAGGAAACTGTTACAGATGTTTAACAGCATGAAAAAAATGAAAGCATGGCTGGGAAAAGAATGTATTCACTGTGTCCTACTAGCTAAATATGTTTGTGGGGTAGATGCCTGGGCCCAGGGGAGAGTAAGAAAGCTATTGCAGCATATAGATGAGCCAAAATTGTTAGCTGGTCCTGCGGCTTTTGCAATTAAACAAAAGTTAATTACATACATCCAGCTGGACCACCTACTATTTTGACTTCTGAACACGTAATTGTGCGCTGTAGAAGTAGCATCTCTAAGATGCACATAAGGGAAGAAAATGCTACCATGAGGAATGTGGATGTCCCATGCTAATATATCAGTCAGTAGTAGCAGAGAGATTCTAATGTGACTGGAGAGAGGACAAACACTTTTGATTTTACGCTTTTGTGTTATGCTGCTGCCTGGGTCGCTGGTTTGCTGAACTACAGCGTCCCATCAAGGGAACACCTTCACAACGCGTTTACCGTGTACAGCTGCAATGCTTCGTGCTCCCTGCTGCCCAGCAGCACGCTCTCTAATGCCTGCCCGAACCTTTCCGTCTGACTGCCCTCGGGAGCTTCGGGCTGTTCGAGATAGTCAGGTTTGGGGACGAGGCTCATTTCCCTAGGATATTTGCCTTTATGCAGGGGCGCAGAGGCTTGAGTAACCCAGTCTGACCTTGCAGCTGACTCTCCTTTCGGGGGGAATCCTGGATGGACTAGATGACTTCCGTGGTCTTTTCCTACCTGAATTATTCTAAAACGTTTTGTCAGCTCTGCAGGGAGATGCTTTGGCATCTGCGTGTTTTCCCTTCAGCTCCTCCAGCTGCTGTTGGTCGCTGCTGCTGCTTTGCCGTCAGCTCCTTCCCGCAGCCCGGAGAGCCGCTGCCTGGCCGCTGGCAGGGCTGTGTTGTCCCCATCTTGTCCTTCTCGCATTTTCTCTTTCTCCCTTTCCTTCCAGGGGAACGGCAGTATTGTGGAAGTCCTGCTTATCCTTCTGAATAGTACTACCCAAAACGCCTCTCACGTCCCGTTTTATAGAAGGCTAGCTAGACTGCTCTGTTTTGTCTCAACGCGTACTATTTCCATCGTGTGGGGAAGGGACTGTTCTGCTGCCAAGTGTAAGTGACCAACTACACGCTGAGTTTGCTCTCCTTCTGACATTGTGTCCTGGTTAATGCAGCCCGGGTTTTATGGGTGTAAAGGTCCCCTTCTCTCTCTGTTCCGGCACAACAGTTGTGCTTATTGCTTGTGAACACGGAGATCACGTTTCCCGGGTATGCAGAGCTGGGAGGTTAACTCTGGTATTGGCACAGTTCCTCTTGCTGTTGCAAAAGCTTCTAATCTCTGATAGCGAGCAGTTAGCTGCTATTAAAAACACCATAAAAATTATTATAGGCAATGTGAGAACAGGATCCAAAACAGTTTTTCCCGCACAGAAGTAATAAAGGGGGGGCCTGTGCTGCCTGCAGCACCTGTGCCTAACTTAAGCCTGGCACTTAAGAATTACTTGTAATTCTTAAAAAGCAAATACATAAAAAAACAGGAAACAAATGCAACAAAGCAGAAACACTTTCCCTTGATGTTCAGTTCAGCATTATGCTGATATTTAGCGTTTCACTGCTGTTTCACAAATACATCTGTTCTGTGTTAGAGGAGGAAGCAAGCTGGTTAAAGAAAGCACAGTTAAACACAGTCAGTATCCAAAAACTTTACACCAAGACCCACAGGAGGAAATGTCCAAACGCTTGCCCACCCTATGATCACCAGCTGGCCAGCAGAGCACCTGAGAACAGGAGGCGGACAGCATGGCGTGCTACTGGCATGTTATGAGTGTGGAAGGTCAGCATGCGCCTGAGAGAGAGAATGATCCTGGTGCAATAGTTAGAATGAGTTTTACATGACAAATCACTTCTGGATCTACTGTTAATGCTGCCCTCTCCCATTGCAGCTGGTTGATTAACAGATGCTGCACCAAGGAAACACCCCATCCAATGAACTCTTCCCAACAGAAGTGAGCCTGAAGCTTCTATTAAAGTTTCTCAATTTTTATGAAACCTTTAATGTAATATTGGTACTACTGTTCACTAAAATGCTGAATTTAAAAGACATAGGCTGTATAAAACAGGGTAGTTAATTCAAATGAACATTAAGAAAATTAAAATACTGCATTGCTGTAGTAAGCTGTCAGTGTTGTTTGCTTGCTTATCTATTTTCCTCTTCCTTTACAGATGAGAATTAATGTAAACCAGACAGCAAAATAGAAGTATTTCTTCTTTTTTTATCATTTTTCATCAGGTACTTAATTTAGTGATTCAATTTATTAGCTCTTCAGCTGAAAATTGCACTGCAGACCAGTATGAAAATGCATATTAATCTGATTTCTCTTCTCTGTTCAAATCTTGCAAAATCTGCTGAAGGATGTCTAAATGGGAAGATTTCTCTCTGCCCTTGAGGACTGTGCAGAACTGCTGACTGTGCCCTGGCTGGAAACAGTCTTTCTGGAGAAAAGTCAGCCAGTCTAGAAGGAATCAGCCTGGATCCTAAAGGCTGCCCAACTCTGGAAGGAAACTTAAACCATGGATTGCGGTATTTGATTTTGACTTATCCAAGTTTATATATAGCACTTGGCAGTGGCATTTAGGATGTGGCTTCTCTGTACATGTTGATAATAGAAAATAAGATACGTTATCTTTAAAATACATAGCAGCTTCGTTTTGTGTGATCTTAATTTGCAGATTTTTTTTTTTAATACCTTTTGCAGTTAATGTGTTGGTTTATATTGTAGTGAACTTGGCAGTGCTAGGTTAACCGTTGGACTTGATGATCTTAAAGGTCCTTTTTAACCTAAATAATTCTAAGATTCTCTTCCAAAAGCTGGAATGGGCTCTCATTACAGAACAGAATGCTACAGAAAACAGAGTAAGATACATAAAGGTAAAAATATTTCCCTCTGGCAAGTACACCATTTTTTTTAAAAAAAAAGGAATTTAGTGAAATGATGTTCCCAGAATGAAGCCTTGTTCTCAGAGCTGTAATGTGAGAAAGCTTTTCAGCAAATGGCTGTGTTGGGCATCGCTAATTTGAGCTGGCTGGAGGGGTGGGAAGGCAGTTCAGCTCGTATCCCAGGTTGTGTCCAGGAGGGCTCACACTGGGCACATTGAGGCACAGTCCAAAAACAGAGACCAAAATCTTTACCCGGTCTCAGACCTTCTGCGCCTCCCTGCACACCAGCTCGCGGGCTGTTGGAGCCCTTCGCCTCGGGCCGCTGGGGTGAGTAACGTAGCTCAGAGTAGAACAGGCTGCTTCTGCGTAGTAGTTTCATTTCTGGCACGACACGTGCTGCGCCTGGCTTCGTACTGGAGATGCAGCTTGGGGCCAGGGGCGTTAGTTTTCTGCCATTGCTATTACACTGAGCCCCGGCCTCCCTGGGAGCCTGGGTTTCCAGAAGGCGCTCCTAGGCTGGGCATTTATCGCTAGGTGTAAATCTAGTTTCAGCAGTATTGCAGTGGTTATAGATGAGGCGGGGTGCTGCACCGGGATTCGTGAGGCGGTTGTGGGCTGTGCTGCTCTTTGGCTTCCATACTACGGTACGGCGCGTCGGGGCGCCTTCCAGAGCTGTGTTCCTGCTTCAGTGTAACTTTATAAACCTTGTCCCTGCAATGCTAATATCTGCTTTGCTGAACATCCTGTTTACACTACGTCCAGTTTAAACATCAGTCATAAGACAGCTTATAAATTTGTCAGATGCTGATAAGCATGGATTAGCTACGGTGGCCAGTAGAAAACGTAGTTTTGTGAGACTGATTAAGAGGTGATTTTAAAAGTCCTCAACCAGCTACTGCTGCTGAGCTGAGTTTTGGAAGTTGTTACTTCAATATGATTTGTAAAAACATGATTTCTTGCTGTTTGTTCTACAGAGGCATTTTGTTGTTTTCCTCCTGGTGGCACTGTAGGATAAAGCTGAGGTTGTTGGGACCTTGTACTGCAGCTGCATCCTTCAAGATGCTGGGATTTCTCCTTACTGATGTGACAAGTCCTGTAATGCTTGACTTGAGGACCAGTACAACATCCTTATTTAACCTATATTACTGGTGTGGACTTTAACTTATTTAAAGGATCTTTTGTTGGGTGATTGGGTGATTTTCTCCTTTTAAAAGGAAATTTTCAACCAACTTATCAATTGTAAACAAATCCAATGCATCACTGAGCATGTAAAAAAAATCTGAAAAAAGCTGGGTATCTGCCTACTAAATTCTCAAGGATCCTGCTCAAAGAATGGTTTTCACTCACACAAGTTCACCTGTATGCTCTAGAATATCCAGTGATTCTGCAGCTTTTGGTTGACTATATTGTACAGTTCATCCCGAACAAACATTGATTTCTATTTGCGAACATGATTCTCACTTCAGGCGGAGCGCAGTTCTGCCTCCAGCACTACCCTTGTCAGAGCACTCCATGCTCGTTACCGCAACTTGTGTGTTTGGCAGCCTGAGCTTCAAGTGACTTATGATCTGCAGGGTTATGTGGCGTGCAGCCTGACGGAGTCCCAGTCATGGTTCTCTGAGAGCCATTGCAATGAAAATATTAATTTTCAAACCTGGATTTGATACATGAATCTCATTATGCTTGAATTAATTGGAAAATGCAGCCTTTCTGGTCAGCAGAAATATATTTTACCTATTATTTTACAATGTAGTTAAAACTGATAGAAGCTATCCTTTGAGAAAACATGATGCACTAGGGAGTTGCCCTGAATGAAGTAAGAAATAGATGAAATTGCCAATTATGTCATGATGGCAAGTCAGAAGAATTACTAGCTATTTGCTTTCCATGGAAAAATCGCTACCAACTGTCCCCTGCCCCACTCCCCACACCCGTGCCTGTGTGCTCAGCCAGCCCAGAGCAGCCTGGGCCAGCAGGCAGCAACCAGACCACAACATCTCTGAAATCCTGCTCAGAACCGATGCTTTCCATGTGCTGACCATCCCTCCCCTGCAGCCCCTCTTTCCCAGCCTGGCTACTGAAGGGAACATACCCAGGCACTTCCTGGGGTTGATTTTTTTTTTTTTAAATTGTTGTTCATTTATTTATTGCTCCGGTGGTAGGTTTTTTTGAGTGTCCTGAAAGCTTTAAGCTGCTGAAAGAGCACCAGCCCAAACACTTTCAGCAGCACCTGGCATTAGCTGAGTTGGCAGCAATTTTAAAACTAATCCAAAACTCTTTGGGGGGTGTTACCTTGTGGTTGCCAGATTTATTCTTGTCAAGACTCTTATCTACCATTATTTTTACAGTAAGAAATGGTTTTCTTTGTATCTCAGGGTCAACTGTGCCAGATGTTGGAGAGATCCCTTTTGCCAGGCCAATAAAATGCAAAAACCTCCCTTCTCCCTCCCTGTCCACACATAGGGTGGTTACAGCTGCTGAAAGCAGAGATTGTGAGACAAGGAGGAAAGCCCGCGTGTTCTTCCTTTTGTCTTAAGAAATTGCTCTAAAATAGGTCTTACGTATCGTTAGAAAGCCAAAAAAGAAAGTCTTTATGGATCACATTTTAGAGCCTTACCCATTTGGCTGAATCTCTACATATTCCTAGTTAGAAAAAAAAAAAAAGCCAAGCTTAAATATAAGTTGGCTCAAAATCTGGGTTTTGCTTACCCCTGAAGCTTAGACCTGATTCTGTCCTTACTAAAAGATCCAATAATACTCCTGGAAATAAAGATACTTATATTTAAGGCTGTCTAAAGGAAAAAAAAAATCTAGTATCTGAATATAATTTATATTTCTTTGTCTAGCTACCAACTGTGATAACTGAGATGTCTGCTTACGTTTGCCTGTGGAATTTCAAAACCTTGATCTGCTGCAGCTTCAGCTTTGGCACCAGCTGGAAGAACTCTGCAACTGGGAAAGTAAAAAGTAAGTCTGAGGAGACTTAAATGATAATAAAGGGTGATTGATAAGAAGCTGCAGGAGTAGTAACAGTAGGTGATGGGGATGTCAAAAATCTCAGTGCTGGATCTACAGTATCTCATGTATCAGGAGATTTTAGACAAGTCACCCTACTTGCAGGTAGAGCTGGGGTGTCCCAGCCCCCACACCTGCCTGTGAAGACTTTGGCCCTTTCACTGAGGGGTGGAGGAATAGGAGTTATTTATTTTGCTTTTAATAAAAGATCTTTTTTAAAAATTCATCAAGTTACCCGTGAGAACTTGCTTTAAACTATGAGCTGTGAGCTGGGTGCCTTTGCAAGCTTCAAGAAGGGTGTACTGATGGCACCAGAGGAGCTAAGAAAGCAGCTAAGCAAGAAAAGTGCAGGAATGCTGTGATAAATCATACTGTCCATAATTTTTTCCTTTAAAAAAAGTGGAAGTCCTTTCTTTTTTCTACCCCCGTGCCCCCCTCTCCCCTTGGAATGTCTTTGACATTTTGACAGCAACTTCCAAATGAGGGAGAGTGGTAATCAGTTTTCCAAGGATGTTCAAAACTGCAGTGCAGGAAATGTTGCATATCTTCAGTAAATTTAGGGTAACAGGAAATTTGAAGATGTAGAAGAAACTAAGAAGTGCAGACAGCAGGACAGTCCGTGAACAGGCAGCATTATCAACCAGTCTGAGTGGGCCCCAGGGACCCAGCCTGAACTGGGGAGTAAGGTAAAAGCTGAATTCAATTTAATAGCTGCTAGCATGAGACTGGTAGTTTCTCAAAGTGAAAAGCTGCTGATGTTCTAGAATGAACAGATGGGGTACTATTTTCTTGTTAATTTTCCAAGGCTTTTTCTAAATTTTTAGAAGCGAGGATGTCAGAAAAAGAATTCACCTTATAATGATCAGTTCTATAGAAAAGAAAAGCCTCTGTTATTCTCAATCATTTTCAGCCTTCTAGAGTTCATAGCATTTGGCCTGGTCTAGCAGAAGATTTAAAGATTTCATGATTAAAAAATTCTTTCTTTTTTGCCTGTGATGTAAATAAAGGGTTTGTTTGTTTGCCAGTGGAAACTGTAATGCTTTCTGTTTGTAATAATGTTTTATGATTTTATACAAGTCGAGAATAAAGCAGTGGACATTTGGCAAGAGCTGCCCTCTCCTGGTTTATTGACCCATGACATGAGGATGCTGAGCTGGGTGAGTTTACTACATCTCAGAGCATACATTCAGTTTGCAGTCTGGGATTCACAGAAAGCCCTGGATAGAAAAGGATGCTTTTTCAGGATAATCTGATTTGAACAGCATACACATTAAAAAAAACCTTTATAGCCTTCACTTTTGCTTCTATGCTACAAAAGGCTTAGTCAGCTGCACATGAAAGTGCAA
This sequence comes from Falco punctatus, assembly GCF_963210335.1. NCBI lineage: Eukaryota > Metazoa > Chordata > Aves > Falconiformes > Falconidae > Falco > Falco punctatus. The sequence continues at coordinate 78,599,586 of NC_137583.1, forward strand.
AAGAAAGCAGTGACCTTCTGGATCACGCTGGTTTAATTGCATTGAGAAGATTCCTTGTATGCATCTTAAAGAGTAACTGCTGCTTTTTTTAGCATTGTTAAGTAGCTAATGGTGTCACTATTTGTACTTACTAAAACTTGTCAACTTTACCAGAAAGGTTTGCACTAAATGTTATAGAAAATATTATTGCAAACCCATAACTTACATCTTCACATTTATTCCCAAATTCATTATCTCCAGTATTTCTTAGACAAGACATGTCTGCCTGTCTGGAGATCCAGAGCTGAACACAAGAGCTAATCCCATCCCTGAAGCAACCACCCAGGCACAGAAGATTAGAACAGATTTGAAAGAGCCTGCAAATTTCTCTGCTTCCTTGCAATTCCAGTGGGCTTTGCTGCTGTGAGTTTCCAGGAAAAGCTAAACCTAAAATATTCCTGGCAGGTGTAAAATGAAGTGGATCTTGGAATCTGTTACACGCAGAGGTATTTTACAGCTATCCATAAGGTAATTAATCTACTGTAGAATTTAACTGTGCAATTTTTTCATCTTTTCTGGATGAAAAGGTCTTTCCTCTGTATCTTCACCTTGGATACGTAGCTCTATCCCTTCCTCTCTCTCTCTCTCTCTCATGTTCTATATTTATCTATGTCTCCAACTTCAATAACTTGCTTGCCCGTATCAGCACCAGGAGTCATTCCCGCTGAAACGCAGGATGTCACGCGTGCTGTTACCGACCCCAGGCTGCAGTGGGTCCTTTTGCGATGGGGGGATGCTGGTGATTTTTTTTTTCCTTCAGATGATTATTTTTCTTGTTTGAGGATCGCATTTTGTGCTAGTATTTTTCTTAAAAATATTTGCACTGCCTCTTTGTTTTAATATTTCTTACACTGCCTTTGTCATCTAACTGAAATGAATTCTTAATACTGGATTTGAGACTTAGCCTAGAAAAAGGGTCTCAATACATCTTTCAAGTTCGACAGTATGTTAACATTGTACTTTAGTGTGTTTTAAGTTTTGAATCTACTGTTGCCAGCCAATTTGAAAGCATCATTATGTCCAGCCCTTTTGCTCTTCTTTTTCCCGAAACTTTGTGTTTATTCCTCTCGTTTTGGACACCTGTTCACTATTAAAGTGCACTGATATTCCTGGTATGATGGCATTGGCTTTACTACTGAACAGTAGCTTGATTCTTTCCATGATCTTCTTGCGTCACTAGCAGGCAGTTTGTTTGCTTGATACCTTTTATTTGACATTTTATTTTATTTGCTGCTTATGTCAGCTTTATATGTAGCTGATTTTATTTATCAGGAGAGTCCATCTATATAATTTGTTGTATACTTTGATGCAATTTATTTTTCTGATGCAAAAATACCTAACAGACTTATTTAAAAAAGTGTCAAATTTTGCTTTCTGATATTTTTTCTGTGGTAGAAAACTAATTCTTGATTAGAACAGCTTGACTTTTGTTCTACACCACTGCATCCCTTCATTTTCAGGGTATCACAGGCCACACAGTACAAGGTAATGTCCCTGAGTTTTACTGTGCCGTGTCACACAGAAATTAATTGTGCCCTCTGGCTTTTTTTGAGTGACCATCATATTAGTTCAGAGTATAATAAGAACAGGACGTTTTTTGGGGGTGCTACAATCAGTTTCTTCTTTTCTAATTTGAAATTTGCTAACAAGGCCAGGGTTTTTTTGGGGAAAAAAAGTTAAACTTTTAAACAAGCAGAGTTTTCTGTAGAATTAGGTTTGCACCATATCCACTGCAAACAAGTTCACTTTGCACAGCACATGCTATCATTTGGTTACGTGGAGGGGGGGAAATTGTGCAAGCGATTGTTTAAACACGTCAAGAATTGTCCACGCTGCCTGTGTAGATCCTGGTCTTTTGTTCGCAAAGAAATAACAATGCAGGACTCCTTATCAGGTATTGCCTTCCATTTTAATCACATGCTCATCATTTTCAGTTTTAACAATATCTTCATATAGGATTATGGCTAAAAGTAGAAAGGATAGAAGTAAACATTTATATACATCCTTCAGTGCTTTTCCCTTTTTTAATTTAATAGCATATATTAGAGTGAAATAGGTTTTTTAACACAGAGGCCCTGAGAAATTGAAATATACTGACTAACCTAAAGGACATGAAGAATCCTGTTTTTAATGTAATTCTGAATGAAAGTTCTACCTTTATAATGGAAAAGATTATATTGATGTTAATCCAAATGTGCTTTAATGGGGGAAAAAAACCCTCTAACTACCTATAGCTGTGGTATTTACATTCAGAAGAGGTACTCTAATTAATGGGGATCTTAATTTATGTCTCTAAATACTGTAATAATACTGTTAATTTCAGGAACCACTTACTCTTATTTAAAACTAGAGCACATTTTATTCTTCCATGAGACCGAGACCTCTGTCATTAAATGCTGAGTGTAAACACTTTTTTGCTATTTTAATCCTAAAAATAGAATCTCAACATTGCACATGTACTAGTAACGAGTTAATATAAATCTGGATGGAAAAGCTATGCTGCCCAGTGTGTGTGTATGTGTGATTGTAAGTTATTGCTATGGTGTTGCAGATAACATGCGCTATACAGGGATCCAGTTAATGTGAATACCATAGCTGGGAAAGCAGTAGCACACGGTAGTAATATATTCATGTTAACTCATCATTTTGGATTCTTCTCAGTCAGTTCTTGCTCAATGCACATGAACTTCCAGCTTTAAAAATTCCAAAATCAGTCATTCCTAGAAGAAATAAGGAATCATTTCATTTTCCTGAAATGTTTAGAAAAACACATGCTGCAGTTCAATAGAATTTTCCTGTACTGAAAGATCAAAAAGAGTATTTAATACAATTTATTGGGGATGAGCAATATGGCTTTTGTGAAGGAAGCTATGCAGTACTGATAAGCAACCCCTTAGAAGTCCATGCCTCACTCGCCAAGCGTGTGAACCTATGGCAGTTAGTATAGTCTGCTTGGATTTCCAAAACGTAAGGTCCCTCCCCAAAGGAAAGTTATACTGGTTTGAGAAGGACAGTCTTCTGATTTGTAAGTGATGAAAAGAACAAAACAAACAGAAGTCCCTGGAGGATGCCTGCTATGGTCTGTCCTACTCAATATAGTTGTAAGTGATCTAGAGAAGGGAGTAAAAAGTGAGGTGACAATACTGTGTTACTCTGAAGTAGTAAAGAAAAAGGGTGACTGCAAGAAATTGCAGAATGACCTTGTGATACTGACTGCATAGGCTGTGAGTGGGAAAGGAAAACTGAGTTTCAGTAAATGTGAAGTAATATGCAAGGGGGAAAATGGCCATAAATTCACATATAATGTGATGGATTCTTAGCTCATACTATAGATGAAGTCTTGGAATTATGATCTGTGAAAATATCTCCTCTGATTTCAGTAATGATCAAAAACTCAAATACAGTGTTCAAACTGTAAGATAAGGAATGGAGAACAAAGTAGAAAACCTCAGTGTCACTGCAGAAATCCATGACTACCAGTGCACTTCTGGTCCCACCATCACAAAAAGGTTCAAACAAACATATCATGGTTGAGCAAAAGTATAAAAGATGATATGTATATATAATACAGGAGACATTTAAATAGACAAAATCTTTTTAGCCGGGAAAAGAGGTGATCAAAGGATGACCCAATGGAGAGAACTTACTTTATCAATCAATGCAGGTTTCTTGACATTCTTTTTCTGTTTCAAATCTATTGTTGGTACCATTACAACCTCCATACCAGAACTGGCCACAGGAATTGCCATTCCTGTCATAATACCATTTCACCACATAGTCCCGACAATCCCCTGGTTTCATAGGTTCCAAGCACCTTGCATCTGAAAGTAGATCAGTAAAAGTTAGCTTGGATTCTGGGGATAAGTTACATTATTCCAGAAGTGCCTCCTTCAGTAAGAAGAGCACCCTTTTTTTTTCTCTTTCTTGTAGCGCCTGGGAGCATATATACCTCTCAAGTTCGTAGCCAAATTCCATTTCAATTTATGAGTTACCTGAACAGGCCTAAACAAATACAGGATCAGTTTGAAATAACTGCCTAAATCCTGATGTAAGAACCAAGCTGCTATTTAAACACCTAAGCACACAATGGGTATGCAAGGGTTGTTTGTCATCTAGGTTTGAAAATCTGGTTCTCGCTGTGTGTGATGCCTGTAGACACAGCACCCAGAAAAACACAAGGTGATAAACTCTAGTACCTATACTGGGGGAGGGAGTGGGGTTTGCTCATTTTTTATTATTTTTTTTTTTGTGCAGGCTTGCTACCCAATATCTGAGGGCAGTATTTATTACTTACCTTTTTGGGTTGTTGCTACCTGTGTTTGCAACACAGTTAGGTGGTGATCTTCAGTAGCAGTTACATTGAACACAGGATTGACAAGTGGGCTCTGAGGTCTGACTTCAGATATGTCATAAAGTGGGGGATATCTCGATTCTCTGTGAGCAGGGCTTGTCACAGTGTGATCCTGAGCAGATGGCAGTGTCTCAGTGTATCTGGTCTGTGGTGGACTAAGCTGCAAAAGGAGTCAAAATCTTAAAATTATGTCTGGGCTTAGATACTACAAGAAAAAAAGAAGAGCTAATTATGTAGGAAACTTGTGCTAAATAAAGTGTGAAAAAATACCATTAACAGCAGGTGGGTTCGGACCTCCTTCTAGTGATTACTCAGTATGTAACCATAATCTTCTGACACTGAGAGCTGAATGAAAAGGCAAAGTAATGCCTTTGATTTAGCCTTGAAGCTGAATTCATTCAATTGAACCAAAATTTCAGTCACCACTTAGTCTGTAATATAAATAAAATAAAAAATGGAAGGAACTCTGTGGTAAATCAGTGCTTCTTAACATCTAATACACTCAGTGGGAATGATCTGACATCTTAAATCTGTCAAGAAATGGAAAATGGCAGGCAGGAGGAACAGGGTACTTGTTATTGATAGAAAAACACATACACGTTATGCTTCTCTAAAGATCTTTTAGATGGGGAAGCATTCCCAAAACTTGCGTTATGGGAACTACATGCTATTAATAATATTGTCTTATAGAGGTGTCCTTGATTGTATCAAGCAAAGTGACAAATCACTCATTTTCCTGTTTCTAACATCTAATTGCTAATCGTAAGAATTTTAGAGTTTACCTTGATTGAAGTGTTAAGAAGCTAACCCTGCTCTTCAGATTAAGACTATTATATAAAAATTTGCCTCTCCAGTGTTTTAGTGTATTCAAGAAGATTCACAAGGATCTTAGTATAGTATAGTACAAATGACCACAATAATCCCACACGTTGATACCTACTGAGAACAGGAAGGAATTTGATATTATCCAGTATCTTCCTATTTACAGGCCACTACTGATGCACTCAGTCAGTTTAAAAAAACTCTTCAGTCACCAGGACGCTGAAAATTGAAGTCTAGGTGAAATGTAAATCTGCAGACAATTCATCGTATCCTTTGCATATTACATTTCTTCTCCAGGTCTACAAAAAGGCTGTATTTATTTCTGATAGTAAATCAACAGTTTCGAAGATTTAGCTATAACCATGGCCAGCCAGAACCGAGTGCATGAGCACCTAATCCCTTAGAACTAATCCTATCTGTGATTCTTATCACGTACTTTATAAAGCCAGCATCTCTAAGTCCAAGTTTACATTTATTTTTCTTATTGCCACAGAATGTCAAAATTGACCCTCGCTGTCAGACACACATCTGTCTGGAGGTATTACAAGCCCCAAACCTAAATCAATCACACCTACTGAGGAACCTCTTAATCAAAGAAATTAAACTGACTTTTGAAAGTGAACTATTTAATTATGAATGATATTACATAAACCAAAGGATTGACTACTCCATTGACTCCTCCACAGTAAGTCAGCAATATTCAATTAGCTCCAATCTGTATTCAAATCACTGAATATTTAAATATCAGTACCGTGGTCCACTATATCTATTCCATGCAGCTACAGAGGTTTATACATCAAATGTGTCAGCAGTTTATTCAACAGGTTATGGGGCAAGCAACACTCAATTTCTATCAGCAGCTATTTTTAGGCAAAGCAATAAAAACACACTAGAGGGTTAGTGCTGATATACCGTAAGAGAGACAAATATCCTACTACAATATTAAGACAGTAGCTGAAAAATACCAAAGACCTAATAGGGAACTGAGGTGATACAGACCTGCAAAAAATATTTACATATTGCATTTAAACTCCACCTGTTCCATCTGTGCTGCAGCACCATGTTGGAGAGCAGAACCCCGATGTGGGGCAAAAGGAATTTAAAGTTGGGAGTACGAAAAGTAACATGAATGAGGACTCCCAGATGTACAGCCCAATGTGGAAAGTAAAACAATATCAAAGTCTTAGTAACACCTAGAAAGTGTGTGATCATGACAAAACTCCTTGCACTAACAATCAGCTTGCATATAAATAAATAAATGCCTTATACACTATGCATCTGCCTCAACAGAGACCTATCTGTAAGATTTCTAACTCACTTCTAAGATGAAGAACTACAAAAAATATGACAACTGTTCACATTTATTGCAACTAAGAAACAGTATTACCTCTTCTGTAAGTTTCTGTTCTCAACACTTAAGTTCACTCTAATGTTAAAAGTTTCGTTCAAATCTTTTGGTCCAGCCAAATGACATGTTATTTGCATATGAAAGACTGGTGAATGATGAAATAAAGACTACTTGATTTCAAATAAAGACACACATCTTTTAAAAACATTTGAGAACTACTATTTAATTACTTACTGGGTAATCAATTCCTTCTGTAGGGAGCATATAAACCTCTGAAGCAGTCTTTTTAGGTAACTGGCTATTAGTATCTTCGCTAGCAATTTCAGATTCCGGACTTGGAGATAAAACATCATCTTTTCTAGTGTAGACTTCAGACATATTGTCACAGATTTTTGTGATCAGTTTATTTTCAAGAGCTGAAAAGATTCAGAAAACGATGACATTTATTCAGGGTAATCAAGAAAAGACCTAATGACCTAAAGACCACAAGGTTTTAGTGCAATATTAATGCTAAATCTTTAGAAGACATCAAAAAGCAAATGAGAAGTAACAAAGTAATGCACTCTCTGAATTATTTGGTTTTAAGGGCCTTTTGTTCTTTTAAGAAGAAATGGATAAAAATACCAAGTTCCTTTTTAAGCAGAAGTCATATCTCAAAAGTGAAGGAAAAAAAACAGAGTGAAAGAAAGAATTTACATATAAGAAGGAACAAGAAAAACTGGGTGACACATTCTACTTACTGCACAAAAAAATTCAGTGACTGGGAACAATTTTATACTGAATGCTGGAACCTGGGTCAGAGCCCGAAGTTGAATCCAGCCTGGGACCAGAACCTTAGCTTGGACTCTTTTCTCATTGTTAATGCCTTAAATCCAGACCTAAATCCATCCATGGGCTCAGCACAGCAAAATAAGTTTAGGCTCAGAAATACACTTTATAAGGCTAGTCTATGGTTAGTCTAGATCAATGTCCTTTTTTTCTAATGGTTCATTATAGATTTCCTCTGGATTTTCTCCTGATTCCAGATGTGGCCACAGGATTTTTTCAAGCCACAGTTTGAAATATACAAGGTACTATCAGAACCCGTTCCCTTGTGTGTTGCTCCACCACTTTTCCACTAGAATCAGGATGAAAGCACAGGTTTACCTACGGCTTTCAGAAAAAAATCCTAAAAAAGTGCTTGTCAGAGATGGTGGAGGGACTCCAAGACTGACAAGAGCCACACGAAATAGAGTGAGACAGACAGAGGTGTTGTGTCAAGGAGGAAGGAAATCTTGCCGCTCTGGGATGAAACCATGGCCAAGCAAAAAGGACTGCAAGGGAAGGCTGATGCAAGCTCTCACAAGAGAGGCGAGCCCCGAAGAAGGCCTCAGCTCAGAAAACTGATGTTCATTGTGGCTTATTGTTACTGCAAGAGGTAAAAAATTGGCAAAAGTTTCATGTGGCCAAAGAGGAAGAGAAACAGAAGAAAGAGCCACATCCAAAAGGGACACGCAAGCTTCCATTCAGCAGGCTGCCTTGCCTTGCTATGGGAAAAGCCAAACTCTTTTACATGCTTATTTCAGGTTTCCTCTTACTAAAATAGTTTCTTTTACCTGAAAGTGTCATGAAGTCATCTATCTGGTAAACATGCTCTTCATCAGGGTCTGTTGCAATGAGCTTCATTTCTTTCAGAAAATCATCATAATGAGGATCAGTCCTTTGAACAATCCCAATGACAAATATCTCAATATCTGTAGCATGGGCCTCTCTTACTACAGCATTCAGTTGTACTTTATCACGAGTGTCTGCTTGTCCATCTGTTACTACAACGGCCACTTTTCTTACTGCCGGGCGTGCTGCCTGAAATAACTGAATGGCTTCTTGCATAGCAGAGGCTGTGTACGTGCCTTCTCCTAAGTAGGGCATTTTATCAACAGCTGATTTCAGGTACTCTTTGGTTGTGTATTGCTTCAGAGAAGACACCAACTCCACTTTGTGGCTGAAGTTGATAACGCCAATGCGGGTCGTAGCATGGTTGGCCAGTACCTTGTCAATGACTGTTTTCATAAAGGTTTTGATAATATTGAAGTTTTCTGGTCCAACACTTTCTGAACTGTCAATGACAAATACTAGTTCCAGAGGTGTTACTCTACATCTGATACCACAACCTAGAAGAATAACCATTTTAGACATTTTGTGAGAAGCCACCTTCATAAAAATGAATTGAATTCATATATCAGATTTGAAGTCAGTTAAAGCTCAATTAATGAATTCATTTATAGTTACTGATACTGATACATAGAAACAGAGCTGGACCAAATTACTTCCAGTATAGCTCTGGCAACATAGTGAGCATTGTTTTCACATTAATGATATCCTTACACATGAACAGGCAGAGGACAGATCCATTCAGTCAATATACATTCAGTGTGTTTTATTAGAACTACATCTTTTCCATACTGGAATGCTTACCACATATTTCGTTGATAAGTCTGATAACTTCTTCTCTCTGAAAAGGAGTATTAATTAATTTGCTGTGTGTTCTAGTTTTAAGAACGCTGAAATTATTTATTTATTTATTTTTAAAAATGCAAGCAATGCAATGCCCCATAAACTACCTTGTATAACGTCACTCACATAACCTTTAAATATTTTCCCAAAATAAACTCCTATGTTTTAAAGTAACTCATTCACGTACTTACCGAAAGACCAGGTTCACCCTTTCTTCCCCAAATTCCCTGAAAAAATGTAGAGTATGATAATTAACAAAAGCCAAATTTGTCTAATTTCCATTGTGCAAAATTAAGTAATAAGAAAATGTGTTTTACCTTTGGTCCTGGGGGTCCTGGGTCTCCAATCTCTCCTTTGGCACCTTTGCTCCCTGGATCACCTTTATCTCCATAGTCTCCCTAGTTTAAAACAACCATATTAAACAGTCAGTAACTCCAGTTTTGTTGACAGAGCTGGAGTTACGGTTCAATGAGTTTTTAAGATATATTTTCTGCTGGTGTTTTGGGGTTTTTTTTGGTTGTGGTTTTTTTTTTTTTTTTTGTATGTGTGTGTGTGTATGGTTTATTTTGAATGTATTATGAATGTATCTGAAAGCAGGCTCTCAGAGAAAGTAAGATGGGCAGTAAGAAGATCTTTAAGATATTTCTATGAAAAATGACCTTAATTCAGGAGTGAGGGCTAAAGACATCTTTATGCAAATGTCAGCAGTATATGATTTTTTACTCTTCTTTGATTTTCTTGGACTCTGAACCAGTATTTATAGTAGATGTTAATTCAGACCTATGGAGAGACGTAACTGCCTCAGATCAGCCAAGGTACTGAAAGTCACACCAGCTTTGTATAGAACTCATATGAAAAACTGGGAGCTTGCAAAGAACAAAGGAAAAGGCATGCTTGGAAAACACATAGTTTCACATTTACAAGAAATTCTGCATTTTTTTCCTCAAGTGACTAGACCTTTTGATTTCCAAAAAGATAAATGGTTCAACATTATGGTATTTCAAGAGATATTTTCACATAAAATGCAGGTATGAAACATATTATCAAAAGATTCAGGTTCTAAATTAGACACTTCTTCAAGAAGGAGATTGTGCAGGACAGTTTTTTACTTCTCTCTGGAAATTACTGACCACCTTACATTTCACTTGAAACTTTAAAGCTTAGACATTTATCTAGATTACTGTCCATTTTAATATTGTTCGTCATAACCCAGCCAATGGAATCACACAGATACTGCCTGTGCTACAGCATTCGCCGTGGTGATTGCTGTCAATTTTAAGGAAACCTTTTGACTCTCTCAGTCTGATTCTGACCTGATTCGAACTGGCATAAAGCTGAAAATGGTACACAGATCCTCCACAGTGTTAAGAAAACCAGGCTCCACTAAGTGAGCTCTTGGAAGAAAGTTTCTATACCATTTCACAAAATCAAAATATTCAGCAAGATATTACTTTCCATTACTTGTCCACAAATTGCATCTAACCTCATTGGAGTTAATGTCGGCATAAGGGAGAGCAAATATGATCTACTGACTGCAGTGGTACTGCTACTCTCTTACACACAAATACACTAAAAGCTGATCTCTTAGGTATTTGGCACTTACATGAAATTCCTACTGAACTAAATCATTCCTTTTCATGTGTGACAAGTCTGCTATATTAATAGCAATCAGAAACATTGTGAGTATTTGAAGAGATTTACCCTGGGTCACAAAGATTAGTCAAGATACAAGATGAATATAAAGAATAGTGAAAATACTGCTGTTATTATTATAGTATGTAGCATTTGGCATCTGAGAGAAAACAGAATTAGGAGGCAGAAATTTGAATCTGTGTGAAAGAGCTTGATACTCGCTACTGTAGAAAAACTCCAAGCTGCAGTAGCTTGAATAATACAGAAGTCTGAGGAAGTGCTATATAATAATGTGAGCTAGCATAGACCATAGTACCATGAACATGGTTAGTGCAGGCAACAAATACCTGGGGTTCTGAATGGGTACTGCCTGCTTCAGGTGACTGCAGAGGGGGCTGAACTTTTGTTTGGGTAGCTTAAAGTTAGGGAGCCTGATCACCTCTGCTCTCCCATGAAGACTGTTATGGTTTTTTGCTCAGGCTTTCCAGACAGAGCCTTCACAATAAATTCAGTATTTCAGCTGTGTTGTCATTATTGCAGAGGGCTGCCCAGCTGGCCCAGGCGTATGCTGTGAATTAAAGGTGGTGTACCACATCACGCATTTACATCAACGCACATTCTGCCTGGGCACACTTTCTTTCTCACTTGTGTATGCATATAGTTGGTCTGCACATCACCCACACTGACCATGAGCCTTGGTTTCCTTTGGTTAGGCTGCTCCCATCAGAAGCTGCACAGCTGAAAATCACTAATAGCCAAAGTATTTAAATTTTCTTTGTGCAAAATTTGTTAGATAGGAATAAGTACTTGTAGGAAATTCTTAAAATTTTTATATCAACAAGGAAGCTGTTCAGTAAAGAAAGACTGAAGCTTGGGCTTCAATTGTTGTAAGAACATCCCACACAAAATAAATAAAACAACCCCCTTAAAAGATATTAGTCAAAAACCAATTCTTTTTTTTTTTTCCAAAGCCTGACAAAAGAAGAAATGTTTTGTAATACCTGAAAATGTCTAAGATAACTGAATACAAGATAAATGAATACATAATTTGACTAATACTATTCTCCTGCTAACAGGTATGACCTCATTCTAGATCCTACTTCAGAGTCTGGTCCCCAATGACCATTAGGATTTTCACAGGCTTCAAAGCTGACAACACATAGTAGGCACTTACCTTGCTAGCTATACAAGGCAAAGCCTTTGCCTTCTATTTATCTTCAAAGAACTGTCACAAATAACTAAGGAAGAAAAAATTACCTTTTTTCTTTACCGCAAACCCAGGATTTACCTTTGGTCCAGGAAGGCCAATTCCTATTGATCCCTTCAGTCCAGGAAAACCTCTATTGCCTTTTTCTCCCTGAACAGAACATGGTAAGTAAGTTTAACTGAAAATTAAAGTAAAATCTGTGCTGTATCTATTAACTTTGTAACATTCTGCATTATAGAGAAAGCCAGATATTTGTATTATGCAATGAAACAAAGAATTTTCACTACAGAAGTGGTCTGAAGCTAGAGAAAGAAGCACATGGGTACGATTCAAAACACACATGAAGCCATTCGAAAGTAAATAATGAAGAATTTATTCCTGATTAAATGAAATATTGTCATTTCACCGAAACAGATGAAGGACAAAAGCAATCTCACTGAGGCTCAATTATCCATCCAGTCTACAAGCAGTAAAATGAGGTCCAACATAAAAGTTCTCTAGAAATACACACCCCGAATCTCTGCAGGGCTGACTTCATTTTTCTGATCTTAAGTAAATAAAAAGACATCTCTGCTTTTCAAGATGCAGTGAGCAGAACATCTTTCTGCTGAGACTTCAAAAGTATCAGTCCAGCTACAAAGTTTAAGTTTGTTTACAATGATTGTTACAGATGGCCTGTGGCATGCACACAGAGTTGCAAAGCATGTTCATGCTAGCAGTGTGGGCATAAAACATGTCATAAAATATGGCCGTTATAAAATATGTGCAGAAAATCCTTCACAGCATCTGGCTTCCAGAAACTTTCCTACTTTATTTAGTAGGGTAACACAAATATTTTTTTCAGATCAACTGCTATATACATCTTAAACACAGCTAGAGGTGATTATATACCTGGGTACATAAACGCTTCACTATAATTCACATTACATACATAATTCACATAACAGCAGTGCCTGGTGCAGATACCAAAACCAGAGAATGTCAATGAGATCAGGAGTAGTCATCACCTGTACCAACCCTAGCCTATGAGATGCAAGCAGAAGGTTAGTTAGTTTTATTTTTCAGTCCAGAGCTCTCAGACTGTCTCACTAAAGCATCTTTTGCTAATACTTGTATAGCTGCCCACAAATGGGCCTAAAGGGGTTATATTGCTCATGATGGACAGAGAAATACAAAAATGTTTCCAAATTTATCAAGACTCCAACCTTCACCAAAGGCACGCAAATGCAGAAGGACTGACCACTGACCATTCCTGCTGTGTTGGATAGGGGCTTGGGGATTTCTGCAGGCAGAGCAGCAGCTGCAGAGTGCACAGCCAAGTCAGCCTTCTCTTGTACTCAAGGCTCCTGACTCCCATGAGCTGGGAGTTCACCAGGAGTTAAGACACTGAAATGCAGCTCCTAGAAGAGGCAATATACTATGAGTCATAGTCCATGGATGGTTTTTCCTGTCCAAATTCCACATTTGACTCAGCTCCTGCTGAGATGGGAGCTTCCCTTGCACACGGGAGCATTGTGGTCTTGCCCCGTGCTAGGCAAAGGCACCTACTGCACTCCACCGCTCACGTCTCCCCTGGAGCACTTTACAGCCCTGACCTGTGGGACCCTCTTGGTCCACTAGCTCAAACTTGAGAAGCTAGAATGCTCTGCTCTTCATGGGGGCTGCCTATCACTGACCTGCTAACTGGCAGCCTCTTGCATCTGTAAGCAGAACTTCTCCCCTTTCCCTCTCCCCAATTTCTTACAGCAGCAAGAACTCAGATACTGTTACGTAGATGCTGGAGACTGGAAAAGAAACTGTGATGCACCAAATTAGATAGCTGATCCAGTAGGGGAAAAAAAAAATTCCTGCAAATTCCTAAGGCAGTGGGATGTTCAAGGCAATTTATTTTGCACTGTTGTAGGAACACACAGTGACTACTCAATCTGATTTACTTTAAGTCACTTTTTAGCAGGATCATGCTTTCTGTATCCTTCATGCAGGTTATTAATGCAAATGGCTTTTAAACATAGTGAAACAGTGCACCAGCTTGCTTAAACGCTTGCTGTCCAGCCCTGGGACTGAGCATTCTGCTTGACTAGGGTCGTCATACAGCTTCCTGAAAACACCTTTGCAGATCTGCAGAACACATATATATGAGTCAGAATTTGAATATGCTGTGTATTCCAGTGGTCCTTCACTAATAATAAATGTCAGCTCTGACAAAACTACAGATTTATTGCTGCCATTTGTTACAGCCCATTTGACATTGTTAGGATGGTGTTCAGGCAATGAAAACTGAATGAGACCTACTGTTCTAAAAAAACTCATACTTGTACAGTTGACATTTCTCACAGGCACACACGTGAGTTTCATCCTTTAAAACATGAACTGCAGAATCAAAATTCTGCTTCCTCTACTTGTGCAATCAATCAACATTAGAAGGATTTATCACAGATACCATAACTGAACATTTAGTAAAAACCAAGAAGTATGCTGTATTAATTTAAAAATATTTACTGCTTTGCCAGTTCAATCCATGTACATAATTAAATTCAAACTTGACTATCAGTCCTATCATAAAAAACAAAGTGGTATGCATGTAAAAATGCAGACCCTTGGATCCCTGCCCCTAACATCCTCCTAGATTACTGATCAATAAGGAGAATTCTATGTAAAAATGTCATTCTGTGAACCGAGTGCAGATCTGAGAATGTCTAGACCGTGGTTTTGAAAGGAAACCAAGCATAAAAAAGACCTGTGACTGTAACTATCAACATAAATTTACTCTAAAACCATCTCATTTTTGACATTCCATTCTTACCATACGCAGACTGAGCTCTATGTGTGTGTGTATATATATATATATATATAAATAAAATACTTGCAGTGATAATGATAGTATAAATGCAGGAGTATAGTAGCTTTAACCTGATGAAGAGTGGCCAAAAAGAATGAAGCTTGATGTGGCCTTGAAGAGATAGATAGAAGCTCAACAAGCATTAGCATATGGAGGAAACAGGTACTACAGGAGCAAGACAACTGCCAAAGTTGTTCAGAAAGAAGTTGAACCTAATAAATATATAAAACCAATCATAATTTTAAAAAGCGATTGTTAAAGGAAGAAAATTTAAATGAGAAGACTGCATCTACACAACTTGTGGAATGCTGTAGAAACAACATCAGCTGAGTTTGTTCCACCACATCATTATGGTTTTGGTTTCAAAGCCAAAGACCTTCCATAGCCAGAGCACACGTTACTTTCCTACATCCCTAAATTCCACGCCCTTACATTACAAACATGCCTTTGACAGTGTGTGTTAGTGGATCGTGTTCTTCCACTGGAAAACTTCCATGATGAAACTGAGCTCTCTGCACTTCTAAAACATGCTTTTGATATATATTCATAGCAGTGCCAACATACCATTCAAAACTCAGTATCTATATAGAGATAGATAGATAGATGTATATGCATGTACACACTGAGCATACTTTCAACAACCTTTATTATTTTTAAGGAACAGAAAAAATAGTATGTAATCTGTATATTTTTTCATGTATCATCAGATGCATTTGATTGCTGAAACATTTCTGTTGAGAATGAAAATTGTGCTTTTATAAATAACCCCACATACCCATAGAACTAACAAAGACATATCCCAAGTATTAGATTCTGAAAACACATCAGAAATGTCTGTTAAAGCCAGGAAAGAAACAGTCTTCTGACACCATAAAGCCATACAGAGATGGCAGAAGTTCTTCTATTTTCCACAAGAATAGAGAAAAGAGCCTTCATAGATGCAGCAAAAAAAAAGGACAAAGATAAAAGAAAGCAACAAGTTCCTTAT
This sequence comes from Falco punctatus, assembly GCF_963210335.1. NCBI lineage: Eukaryota > Metazoa > Chordata > Aves > Falconiformes > Falconidae > Falco > Falco punctatus. Next base: position 78,615,305 of record NC_137583.1, read on the forward strand.
GCCCTCACATTAAAATATGTAATAGCTTTGTGGTTACTGATGAAAATGAATATAGAAGAAAACTGCAAACAGATCAGAACCAAAAGTCTAGACAGTCATGACTCTAACTTTGTAGAGATCTCTGTCTACGCAAGTCCTGAGATGAGATAAATCAGATTTCTGTTAGTGTGTTATACAATAAGGAGAAAAGAAAGAACACAGTAAAGTATGTTTTTATGTGTGAAACACCTCACAGTGAAAAAAGGAAGAGCTCTCTGCAGTATAGAAAGGTAAACTATCGAACATGAATATAAAAATAGAAGACATTGAAGCTGGAATCAGAGCAAGTACCGAGCAAAATAAATTGAGAAGGAATTGGTGCTTTTCTGCTAAAGCTTGTATGAAGCAATTCCACACTGAACTAAAGCAAGTTCTCCTCTGAAACATTTTGCCAACAAGGTACATTTCAATGATTTTTTTGTTTCAGCATGTCACTATTTTCCCATGAAAACCTATTTTGTCAATGAACTCCCTGGTGGTTTTAGTGTCTAAACTAACCACCTTATAGAGACCTCCTTCAAACCCAGCCCAAACAATGCCCCTCTTACTGAATCACTGGTGGTTTAATAACCCAGAGTAGGAGAGCTGAGCACAATCCTCCTGATCCATGGAAACAGTCAATTACATGCCTGACTTTAAGCACACTGGTTTAAGAGAAATGGGAGAAACTTAGGTTGTTCTCTACTAAAACCTCCAGTTTTAATAATTTTCTTCTACACATTTACGACAAGGCTATTTATTAACTTTGAATGTTCAGAATATATTACCATGTTTGTCTTTCTCCTTACAAGGAGAGAAGCTGTGGTTATGGCTGGGACTGGGTGAGAAAAAACCTGATGAGTATGTGGGAGACTGGCTAATTTCTTTCATATTCCTGAACGTGTTATTTGACTTATTTTGATATGTTAGATCTCTGTTACTGTCTTTTACAAGGGCATCCACAGAAAACCCTGGCGTTTTCTTTGGAGTGTACTTTAAATCTAGGTAAATCAGTAAGATGCAGCAGACACAAGATGCTTTTTTCCAGGTTAAATGTATTTGTAATGACAAGAATAATAGGACAGTGATCAGATGCCACCAATACTGACAACTCAACAGTTAAAGTAAACATTATGTACCTTATGAACAAGAAACTTAAGTATACAATTAATATTTGCAGAAGTTCACTGACTCAGTGGCAAAGAGAAAAACAATGAACCTCCTTTAAGAGACAGTTTTGAGAAGAAACTGGACAGGTATCATATTAAACTGGATTACCTTTTCTCCTTGTATGCTGTCACCAGGGGGGCCACGTGGACCAGGCAAACCCTTCTGTCCCATAACACCCTGTAAGAGTCAGTGGGGAAAAAAAAAAAGAAGAATTAAAAGGTAAACTCTACTCCTGGTAACACTAAGGAAGTCATCTCAAAGTCACTGCAAGCAAAAAGTAAAGCCACATCAAAGATTCTAGTTCTGATTCTTCTTTGGTTTATAGTTTCTCACTGTGGGCCTTGGTAATTATCCTTGGTAAATTCCCACAAAAGCAAAGGAACAATTAAGCTGAAAATAATTAAAGAATAAAATCTGCCCATAACACAGTGTGGTATCTACCCCAGTTTTTCTCGCGTAGAAACCAACAGAGATCACCTTTACACAAAGCTTGGTGCAATCAGTCCCCACAAGGGAGGTACAAAGGACCGCAGCAATGAAACCCAGCGTGAGTAAATCTGCCAGGCATGTCAGCTAGTTCTTGTGCACCACGCATATATGCCGAGCCCCTGTGGCACCACAGTCTCTGGGAGCACCAGTCATTCAGAAAAGCCTAAGTGGTGGAGGAAGACAGAGAAGCCAAAGCAGCACCTGCTGATTTGTACCGATACAGTCAAAGCCAGGTAAAGCCTTTGTGCTTCGGAGGCACGCTAATCTAACATTGCAAAGTGACAAAGGGAGGTATAGCCCTTTGATGGCATCGGAATCAAATGTTTGCTTTTCCTTTTTTTTTATTTTTAGTTGAAAAAAGCTTTTGAAATTTGACCAAGCTTCATAAAAAGTTTCTGTAGAGTTCAGGTTGGACTTTTGATTACTGTCTTATAATAAATAATCACCATGCTCCAATACAGTAGGTAGAATTCATTCAGTGGTTTATATTTACCTACATTTTGTGTATGTTGAATATTTAGGCAGAAGTATATCAAAACTATTGATCATCATTAAATAGAAATATATACTCCAAATATTTGACTTCTAGATGTTAATGATATTTCAAAAGTCATCATTCTCATCTGTGTAGGCAAAAAATTTGCTACAAATTTGAAAGAATCTCTTGTGAAAGATATTGTTAATCTAGATATTTATAAGCAGGGGTTCACACAAAACAGTGTGCTAAGTAGCTTATCTCAAGAACTAGATGCTACAAGCAGGTTCTTTCCTTTGAAAACAAAATACTGTCTCCCCACAGAGAACGCATTTTCCATTCTCAAAGGCTTTGTGGAAGCAGCACATATTGTCACAAATTTGTGGGATTTTGACACTCAGTCTAAACCTACTTTTTTTAAAAGACTGTGTCTGCATGATTTGCCAAGGTACTGAAATTGCTGCAGCTTTCAGAAAGCAAGCCAAGTCAGACATACACCCTGAGAAAACATTCATGCTCTGTCGCTCATTGCATTTCTGTAACAGGTTGGTAATAGCAATGTTTCTCCATTCAGATACAAGTTTATTCAAAATGGTAGTGGAGATCTCTGTTAATCTTCGCTAAGAAAATCACAGAAAAAGTTACAAAGATATATATATTTTTAACTTAAAGTGGAGAAATTTACATGTTTCTCCTCATTGTCTTTGTACAAATAATTGATGGATACACCTATAATAAAGACATCCAGTCATACATTGAATTTCTTTTCTTACTAGTATGTCTTTTTTGAATTATAAATCACTTTAGTGGAGGGAGGAAAAAATTGCCAAGATTTTGATTGCTGGCTGCTTATAGAATTAACTGTTTGTTTTCACGCTTCTTTCCTCATGATTTTACTAATGAAATTAATCAGATACAATTTAATTAAGCAAAAATTGCAAACAAAAATTCACATTTAATGTATTTTCCACCACAAAAGAATCTTGGAAACAGAATAGATACAAGCAGAAGAAATGCATTATTTAAGTAATTTATCAGCCTGATAGTTCTGTTCAATTTCCAGCTGTAATCATAAAGTTTAGCTGCAAATGCAATTTCCATCCAGTTAGTACTCCTTCCTAATCCGGTTGGTAGAAGTGGATGGTCAGTGCCCATGTTTATATGCTTGATTTCTCCTGCACTTGCACCAATGTAAATCAACAACTGATGAAGAAATTTGGTGTCTGAGAGATTGCTCTGGCAGCCAGCATCACAAAAGCACAAAAGCTTCAACACAGCATTGTACCAACCTTTGGACCAACTGTTCCAATTCCTCGTGGCCCTGGGGGCCCAGGATAGCCTGTCATTCCATGGTCTCCCTGTAAAGAGTCACAGAAATGTCAGTAATTTATCACCTATTAACTGTTATATCTTTCATCCACTTATAAAGCAGTCAGTCTACCAGTGAGCTTAAAAACCAAAACAAATATTACATACACAAACAGTTGCTTTTTAGAGAAATATATATATTAAAAAAAAAAAAAAAAGCCCAAAATGCAGGCACCCACATTATTTAAGCTCTAGGAAAAGATCATTATTCCCCAAGCAACGGTCCACGTGATCAAAATCACCAACAGAGTTAGGACTCTAATTTGCAAACTTTTCAGCTACAGAAGAAAAAGAACAGCAAACAACACCGTTTTTCAATCACATGCTGCAGAGGCTTACCAGGATGGACAGGGAGCTTACTAGTGGGACACAACAGTGATCATGCTCTTTGCTGATACTGTGCTTGTTCTGAAACTAGAGATATTTAATTTCCAGAACTGCCAAACTAATGTGTTTATGAAAACTAAATGAATTTTAATAGAATTGATATAGAAGAACAAAAAGAATAGATCCTTCTTTGTTTCCTTAAAAAGCCCTGATGTATGTATGTTTATCTTGATTTCTTAAGGAAATGAGGCTTAAGTGATACTCTGCCTGTGATTTCATCTGTCTGTGTTAGCCCTCTTTTTTGTCCACATATATTTTGAACTCATCAGTTGATTTCAGCCAAATTCATCAGAAGCGTAGAGGCCTCAAGCTTACTCATTTTCAACAGTTTTGGTGATAACTGGAGGCCGAGTTAAGAAAACAGATTCAACTTATGCTTTTAGTGGGGGGAAAAAAAACCCAGAGGGGGCTCACCCCCTAACCAGGGGGCAGATGGAGGGCAGCAGCTGCCTGGGGGGAACGCAGGTAATGCTGAGCCCAGCGCTGCCCCTCGTGCTGTAGGTAAGCCCAGTGAAGGAGATGGGGGTCCGGGGATGTTACTGGTAAGGGGAAGGCACAGGAACATAAGAACATAAGAGGCAGTTTTGTTTCCCTCAGTCCATAACTGTACAAAGGAAGGAACAGGCACACATTCAGCCCATGATCACTAGAAAACTCCCATCAGTTTGAAAAGAAAAAAGAAACCTAGAACTGATAAGGTATAGGTGCAGAAAATTCTGCATCAGGTTTAGCAAATGTCCCTAAACCTGTGCCTGTGCATGCAGGCGCAAAAGAAAAAAATGTTCTGATATCATCCAATAATATTAATAACAGAGCCAAGAAGAAATTGTACTTCTTGACAAAATAAAAAACTTCATTCTAAAAACTCTTTGTTGTACTTGTTTTTGTACTCGGAAAAGCTCTAGAAATAGCTGTGCCTGCAGAGGGAGCATTCTAACTAGGAGAGAGGCACAAGGCTGAATCACACAAATCAACCTAACACTCGGGTTGTGGCAGCTGAAAAGAAACAACACATCAAACTGATTAAAAAAGGAAAGAAACAAAAGTACACAATCCTTTACTGACTTCCCTTACTTTCCTGGAGGAATGCATGCAGTCATTGTAGTGACTGCTTTTAGGCGAAATGCCCAAGGTTCAATCTCTAGCAAGAGATCACTCCAATTTGTGCTTTTTTTTTTTTTTTTTGGCTATGATACTCACATGCAAAGTCCTGACATATGTGCTATTTATGCAAATATATTAGGGCCCAAACTATGCTCAGGTTTGACGGATTTGGAGAGGTGGGAACTCTGAATCCAAAGGCTAAGGCTTAGATTGAGCTTATAATGCTTTCCTTCTCGATGATGCAACATGCAGCTTCTGAATTTATTTTCAGTTCCTCTTTCTTCCAAAGCACTGGAGGCTGGCCGATTTGAGTCGGGACACAGGCATGGTACATGGATGCTCTTAGCTTTAAATTAGTGTGTCAAGCTGATTGGGTTAAACTGATTGCCATGTTCAGTCAGGAGGAAATTTCTCACTCAGATTTGATAAGAAGGGAGTTGGTTTTGTCTAGTCTGGTTTGGAGAAGGGAACTAAAGAGCGAGCTACTCTCTTTAGTAGTGTTGTTCTTCTTCAGATGACCTAAGGCTTTTATATCACACCTTCCCTGCTAATGCAAAGAGCCAAGATATCGGCAACGGTGTTGAATTTTCTGCCATTCCACCCCTCCAAAATTCTAGCTATAAACTCTTAAAGATTACAATCTTAAGTGCTTAAAGATTGCAGCACTTAAGGCTGGTACACGGTGCTGGGAAATGCCCCTCTGCAGTGGGATGAATAGTAGATATTCCTGATCTTTTAAAGCATGCCTTGTTTCTCAATTCCTGCTGCAACGCATTTTCTTACAATTAGCTTGAGATTGTCATATTACTAGGAAATACTGGGAGTTTGGGCAAATGTAGTCCTCTACCTATTTAGTAACATCTATTATCAAAGGAATAATTATTGGTCCTCAATGTCCCTGCAAATCATAACATAACCTTAACCTGTTTGTAGGAGAACTCTTCATGAGCAGAAGTTGCACAGAGCAGCTAAAGCTTTCCCTGCCCCAGCCTTCCTCTGAAACTTGCCAGAGGTGACAGAGCTAAGAGTCGAATATACAGATAAGACTTTACGTTATAAGGTTTTTTAGGAGATCCTGGGCTGCTGTGGCCTGTGAAACAGCCTGTAACCTGCTGTGATGGAAGCTGAATGGGAGGTTACCAAATAAGTAAATGATTCCTTATGGTCCAGTATCCAATATACCTACAACCTGCTTTTGGACCAGCCCTGACCAAAAAGAGCGTAAGGGTGACTTGAAGTCATCTGCCTCTTCCTCCCCTGGGTAACACATTCTTACACAGGGTCGTTGCAGGTGAAGGATTGAATTTTAGCCTCACATGCTTAGTTAATACCAGATGTCTCACCAAAAAGCTCTTTTGTAGAGCTTTATAGTAATCCTTAAAGTTTCTGTATTTCTTGGCTTAGAGACAAAGACTTTTATTTTGCTTTATGAGTTGCAAAGTGGAGCAGTTCTTTTTTCTAAGGTGCGACACTAAACTGTCCTCCAGGGAATTCATTTCAAGAAGGATTAGTACTGTTCTTTGATGAGGTCTAATTTATTTCCTGTATTGTGCTTGTAGACAAGGTTGTCACCATCAGCAAAACAGTGAACTAGAAAAACACCACTGAAACAAGAAATAAAAAGCTGAGTCAAGACAGTGTAAAGTATGGTATCCCAATGTCTACTCTGTACCATTTGTTCAAGAAAATTCATTAAATGACCTCATGGTCACCTGAAAAATAAATCTTGGCTTCCAAATATATACACCTCATTTACTGTGAAGCATGTGTATTTGATACTGAAACACACAACAGACACTGCAAAACTCTTTAGTGACAACTAATGGATATAATGGTATTTATAAGAAGAATATATTTTTAAAAAGGGCACTGCATCTTTACTTTCCACATTTTAGTTAAAATAGACAGGGCCCAAGCTGCAAAAGTTGTTTATATTGCAACTGGATCCAGCCCAAATGTTCATGCACTAGGGACTATGCTAAGGGTTTTAACAATCCTTCCTCTCTCCAGTTACTGAGAACGAAGCTTGCTTTATTTCTAGTGCTGGGCTCTTGCTCTTGAATGTCTGTAACCCACCCCCTTGCTGGCAACAGTGCTTTTAAATAAATTTTTTTATTATATTCTGACATTATGTGCTTCTGTTTTAATGCTATGGAAAATAGGGTGCTGCCAGGATTGAATGCATCCCACATGTTCCTATTTTGTTTTCATGTGAATTTGACCTCTGATACATAAAATTCCTATCTAGCAGTGTGCACATATGTGAGCCATTTCTGAAAGTGAGGAGAACAGAGCTCTGATTCAGCTGAGTGGAACATTCCTATATAATGATACTCAAAGGAATTTCAAATTAACTAGTGTGTAAATTTATGAGTCTCTTTTATCAAATAAATGTTCTTTTTTATAGGCAGAGATTGTTGCTGTTCTTCTTATATTCATTTTTTTTATGTGGAAGGAATGAGGGGTAGCCAGTGTACTTAACATTTTATTTGAATAAACAGAAGATTACCCATTTTATGAACTAAGTTCTGGGGGAATTCTTGCAATTCAAGCCAAATGTTTTTCCCTGTGGCACCTTTGCTACCAAGAAGTTATATAGAGACCAAGGATTCAAAACTTTGTATAAGCAAACAGGAGCAAAAATTCAGGGAGGGAGAAGAGATGTTTACGTATTTAATTTATTTTTCTCCAGTGTACTCTACACCATCTAGTGTGGATACATAGAACTAAACCACAGATGTGACTATTCAGCTAATGCATGCTTTGGTGCAGCAGTCACACTGCAAAACTACACAGCTGCTTACCATTTATAGAAGCAATATACATTTCCCCCCCAGGATTAATGCACCAATCTAGGTGGATCATAAAAAAAACCCACAAAAACCTGACCTATTTTAAAGTAAAAAATAGATATAAATTTTTTTTATCAGATGTTTTTAGCTCTTGATTTCTTTTGATTTTCTGACAGAGACTGTTAGATAAGTAGCACTCTGAGCAGTGAGATTCAATGGGCAATATCACACTGCAACATAATCAAACCTGTAGATCCACGCAAAACTTTTCATAAAAATTTGATGTGGCATGATTTGCCCCAGTTGTGTTGTCTTACTTGCTAGGACAGCTACTCTACAGAGTTTTCTGTAATATAATTCCTTCTGGAACAAGATGCCATTTCTCCATACCCCATGGGGATGGTGCATTCTGCATCTCCCCCATGACTCGTTATTTGTGAGTAGAAACCTCTGCTTGACAGACAGCTTCTAACTCTACACATCCATCAACAAATAGTGCTACAGGCCCAACAGCAGTGAATACGTAGCCTGATGTTTACACTATATGCAATGTGAGGAGACCTGCCTGGTCTGCTCTTGTGGACCGATCACGCACTGGGGGTAGAAGTATGTTAAGAGCCCTTCCAGATCAGATTGTGTAGTTTAGCTTCATCTGAAGGAAATGGATTTCCTGGGTTGTGGGACCACTCAGACCTCTTTTTAGTCTGGAACTGAAAGCACAGTAAATGAGTCCACTGGGAGATTCACTTCAGCAGCACATTTCTGACCCAGCCCACAACACCCACGCAGATCACCCGAGGAGACTGAGCTCATGCGTGTGGCTGCCTGACCTGGGCTGACTGCACATGCTGGGGTCTTGCTCCTCGGGCTGTATCACACCCAGCTCCCACAACCACAGCAGGCCCGGTTACATTGACCTGAAAGCACTGCTCCCTTTACATCCACGTTTCTCAACGGTTTGGTTCTTAGAATCAAGACAGGTAATTCTGACAGTTTTTGTGACAATGCAGATGACTTGAGGGAAACAAGGAAGATACTTTTAATTTACATGATCACCCTGATCTGACCTGAAATTGTCAGAAAACACATGAGAATAGACAAAATTTATCAGTTTGCCTTTGCCTAATCTTTTGCTGGCTTCTTTATAAATAATGAGTTAGGATAAGAGTTTCTATTACTAGATATTCCATTATATTATTTCCTGTTGTAATCAAATACTTTTAAACTATAATAGCCTCACCTCTTGGTGAGCTATTTCATTTTTCTCAGTCAAATTTAGGTTGAAGTAATGAGCCTATTGACAAATCTATTATTAATTGGTAATGTCCAGCTAACACAACACAGGCCATATTCCTCCACAGAAAGCTACTACCACTAAACCTCCTTTACCAGTACCATGAACATACTTAGCCCACAGACCTAGAGGGATGGTAATACTTCTTGTGCTGGCCATGCGTGGAGAAGAGACTGACAAGTAAGGATTTAACGTCTTTATAAAGGAATATGAACAACTCACTTCAACTGTCAATGATTTACATAACTCTAGAGCTGAAAGTGAAAACTTTAAGTATATAACAGCTAATCTACGATTTATTCAAATATGTTATTATATTACAAAGCTCACAGTGGTTTAAGAATAACTGTTTAAGAATGACTAGATCCCATGTTCTCCACTGCAAAACCTGATATATTTTCTTTTACTTTACAGCTTTTACCTCCTCTCCTCTAATGCTTTTAATGGTAACATATTGTACTTCCATCGTTCATGATCTGGAACTTTTCTGATAACTATACAGCCAAAGAATTGCTTGTCCCAGTAATTACATTAATTCCTTATTATAAGAACAAATCTTGCTCCTTTCTTGATGTCTCAAATAAGCCAGGCACTATGATTTTCCTAAGTGCACTTCTGTATACTTTGTATATTTGTATATATATATATGTAACACAACCACAAATGCTGATTTTAAAAACTGCAGTTGTGAGAAATTTCACTGCAATTATTAAGAGTTTCCTTCCATTTAAAAAAATAATGAAATCTTTTATTTCCATTTTGGCTTTAACTCAAATTTCTTTATATTAAACCCCTATATTCCCACTGAAACGATGAGTTACATTTCTGGAGTTTGTAATCTTTCAACCCTGGCATCACAGTGGAAGATCATCTTACTTGATTACCTGAAATGACTTTCCAATTCTTTTTCTTTGGGAAACACTACTTTCCAGAATTATGCATTTAGGAAGCAAGGGGGAATTCCAGACATAACAATGTCCCTAGTCATTCTGTAGTCATGTTACATTTTTGTCAATATCTGCCTTAATCATTTCATACAAGATTCTAGGGTTTTAAGGAAATGTTCTTATGTAGTACCAAGAAAAATATCTTATAAAACTGTATTATATCAAGTCTGATACGTCTACTTGGAAAATACATAATCTCATATAAAAAAAATCTAATTCGTTTAGCCGTATGTATGTCCTGTATTGAATAACATAATTGAAATTACTTTCAGTTCTTTCATAGTTTGTGTCATGGGCCAGACCATGCATTACTTTATGAGAAATGTCTTGTACTGATAAGCAGCAATTTGGAGTAGGAGCACAAAGCCAGGTTTCCCAGATCCCATTGTCAGGCCATTCTATGGTAATTCTAAGAGTGAATGTCCTTCAGTTTAACCTTTGTTGTGGATGTGTTTTTAAGAGGTTATTGTTGTTGTTTATTTTAAATGGAATTCTCGTGTTCTGGGAACTGAAGTTGAAAGCTCTTTCTGTTTGGGAAAAAACTTGTTTGGGTGATATTTATTTTGCTTTCTTCTGCAACAGGCTGCCTGTTTCCAATTTCACATATGTAACAAGGAAATAATTAATAAAACCATTTTGTGGGATATTTTAAAATAATTTCTTGTATGATTTTAGTCTTGAGTCTCTTATTTCCAACTTTTTATAACATAGTATTTACAATGTGACTTCTTAGATGAATTACACTGCTTAGAAGTTCCTAAAAATTTAGCTATTCTGTGTTTTATCAAAAATTGGAAGTGTTTCAGTGTTGTATTTCTCATTCCTTTATCAGTTTTGTTTTGGTTTGGTTTTTTTCTGCTGAGTTTTGCTTCTAAACCAATATTAATTTTGGATGAAAAATTACTGTCTTCTCTTAGAAATACATTTCTAGGAACTTTAAAAATACCTCACTAGTTCCATTTAACCAAAATTGCCCTGACTCCTCTGGGGCCTCATCCCTTTCACTTCTGTAGCAGCAAGGAAATATATAATTATTAGGCAATACTTTGCCTGTGTTGGATTGACTTCCACATGGAAACTCCAGTATCTAGAAACATCTTGGGTCTTTGGTTGTATGGAAAACCTTAAGATTTGCATCAAATCTGTGGATAAAACAAGAACTGGTTTCTACATATCATGGAATAAAGTCTATTGCAAGCTTTTCTTCTAACTGAAATGGAAACTGGGAGATGAGACTGCTGCATTTTGTCACATAGATGCCATTCTAATCTAATGCATTTTCCAAAAGATATCTGTCTACCTTGTCTACTAGTCAGATGCATGTACTACCATTGTACGAGTACCTTTGGTCCAGCATCTCCCACACCTTTTGGGCCTGGTGGTCCTGGGGGGCCTGGTGGTCCTGGAGGTCCCTGGTACAGAAAAGGAATAAAGCATGTCAGCAGTTGTCCTAAAGGAAGAGTGCTTGTGTTCTTCAACAAAGAAGAGAATTTCGGCAACTAATCTCTTTGTGTTTTTTCTGTATTTTGTCAAATTCTTCACATTTCCAATGTGTACTGAGCAACAGTCATCTTCAGTCCCAGGTGGAAACCTGAAAAGACTACCATAGCAGTGGGAAAAAAGTTCAGATCTTGACTTAAAAACATCGGAGCTGTTCTCAGCTCAGAGAAACCAGTGAAAAAGCAGACATTGCTCCATGTTTCATATGCTGCAGACATTACACATCTGGGATACCAGAGCCAACCCACCTAAATTTGGGGGTTGGGTAACGCTCACATACTTTGTTGTATTTGTGATTGATAGTCTGTTCTCCTGAACTCCCTGCTCAATCCGTCACAGCTCCTTCAGCTGGAGTCATTGCCAGCCTCCCTTTCAGGGCACATGTCTTTGCCCCATCATGCTACAGAGACTTAGCTACATAAATCTTTCTGTGTCTGCCAGCGGTTTACAAAGTTGGTCTTTCTAGATCATAGGGCATGGAAAGGCAGCCCAAGAGGGGGAAGGATGCACGCTATAGCACAACAGAACCTTCAAATATTTCAAGGATATGTACTCATGTGGCAGAGAGAAACAACACCAGCTTTTACTGTAGCCTGAGATGGAGTTGCAGAGAAGCATAACTCTATGGCAGTTGCAGATGCTAGAATCATGCTAGAATAAGCATGATTCCAGGAACACTACTGCAGAGCAAAGCTATTGTCTAGTCCCTAACAGAAATGCAGAAAGTACATACACATCCTGTGACTGGGCAGACTACAATATTTGTATAGTTTTATTTATTGGTGGTCACCAAACCAGGCTTCTCTTAAATTCTTTAGTTAATTAGAAATGAAAAGTTTTCAGCTTCTTACTGACCTCTTTGATTCCGTGTCTACTAATATTTCTTTTTCACATAGTTTAAACAGATATCTTGCAAAGCTTAAAACTTCAGTTCCTATGAGGCATTTTACAGCCTACTAAAAGTTTGTCAGTAACAGTTTTACCCCAGCCAGCAACTAAGTATCATGCAGCTGCTCACTCCCCACCCCACCTGCCACTGCCCTGGGTAGGATGTGGAGGAGAATTGGAAAAAGGTAAAACCTGTGGATTGAGATAAGAACAGTTTAATAATTGAAATAAAGTAAATAATAATAACAACAACAATAACAGTAATAATTGTAATGAAAATAAAAGGGCGAGAGAGGAATAAAACCCAAGAGGGAAACCCCAAGTGATGCACAATACAACAGCTCACCACCCACTGACTGATGCCCAGCCAGTGCCCCAGCAGCATTTGGCCACCTCTGGCCAACTCCCCCAGTTTACACACTGAGCGTGCCGCTCTATGGTATGGAATATCCCTTTGGCCAGTTCGGGTCGGCTGTCCTGGCCCTGCTCCCTCCCAGCTTCTTGTGCACCTGCTCACTGGCAGAGCACGGGAAAGTGAAAAGCCCCTGACTTAGGGCAAGCACTTACTTAGCAACAACGAAAACATCAGTGTGTTATCGACACTATTCTCGTACTAAATCCAAAACACAGCACTGTGCAAGCTACTAGGAAGAAAATTAATTCTATCCCAGCTGAAACCAGGACAGATATCTATTTGCATCACTGCCTTCATGACTGCCTTTACATTTGCTTTTCTTTTTTATTTGGGAGGACAGCAGGGTTTTATATTTGTTTTCATGTCCTCTGTTTAATGGGTATGGGTCTGTTACTGGCACTCCTTGACCCTCCAAGGAGTCTTGAGCTGGTCTAGTGTCCCTGTGTGCTGTGAAATGTATCAGGTACATGGCATTACACCAGGAACTCAGTGAATGCCCTCTGAGCTAATTCTGATCCCAAAGGATCTTCCCAGGATCAGTTTGAATGATAGGAAATTGGAGCTGAGCCGTGACTTCTCTGGCAGCATTCAGGTCCCACCTCCGTGCATTTGAGAGTGCCTTTGTGGTTGTAGTTTGAAATAAAACTGGATTACAGTCATAGAGAATATAGTGCTAATAGAAATTTGACTTGTGGTGGTTAAAGGATGGCAACAGTATTTTCACTTTCTAGTGAAAAGTTGGTCAAACATGTCTGTGTGGCTTTGGGTGACTGAAATCTAGGACGATTGCCCTTGTAATGGAATGTGCCAGATGGAATACCCAGGCATTAATGCCCTCTGGAGGTAACTATCAGAAAAATCAAGGTGGGCAGAAATCTTGAAAAAAGGAGATTTAACCCCCTGGCACGAAAAGCAGCTGAAAAACTAAAGAACTGAAGGCTGCAATATTTGGCCAAGCAGATCTTGAACAAAGAACAGTAAAGAAAAGGGAGGGAGGGAAGGAGGGGAGGAAAAGGATTCAAAGCAATGATTATATTAAACATGTATGAGTAGCCATGAAGTTTTTTATGGAATTTGCATGGTATCCCTTTCATGATACTAAAATTAGAACAGTTTCTATCCAGTTCCAACTGCCCGTAGAACTGGCACTCTTATCTAGGACAGGAAAGGGCTTAAAAATAAATATATATATATATTTAAATTAGCCAAAGGATGAAAGAGAATATTATTTGCACTTAGTTAAGTAACTATTGAATTATCCCAAAGTAATTTTTTTTTTTTTTTTTTTTAGAACACAAACAGAGTACAGAATTAAAATTGTACTTACATCTTCACCTTTGTGGCCATCGCCTTTTTCTCCACGGGGTCCAGGTAGTCCAGGTAGTCCCCGGTTACCCTAAACATAGAATAGTAAATCAGGCATTGTGCCAATAAGCAAATCGTCATGAGGTAACAAATATTAACACATATGTAAGTAAACTATTTAATATCCTTTTGGAACTATAGAACAGCAGCCACCAGTTCCTGCAATTTGTTTACAAAGCTCAGATTTTTTTGTGCTTTTTTACTGTCGCTTCAGTTGATTAAATTCAGACTTCAGAAGAATAGGAGTTCTCGTTAGGAAACAATTATTTCTCGATTTGTAGTTGCAGAGAGAAATCATCAGAACATTGACTTTAGCCAATACAAAGTTATTTTTTTTAAAAAAAAAAGTTAAAACTTTATGATTTTTGTCAAAAGTCCTGACATTTGAACAATAAATTTAACAATACTGAAGTCAAATATGCCAGCCTTAAGTTATTGTATGTTGCACCTTTTGTGCTTCCAGGTAATCACATTGGTTCTCTCCTACAGTAAAGCAAAACTGCATTCTACGAGGGAGAGAAACAAAAGAAAGAAATACAACTTATATAAGAAATATATAATTTCTTTTAGTTTAGCCTAAAATGCTCTGCAGCAGGAGACAATCACTCCTTCTGTTGACTCTTCCACTGAGTCCCACTAAAGATTTGTGCACTTGCACAATCTCAATGCTTCCTTTCACAACCAGAAGAGAAGCAAGCAATCGTTTTCCTGACATTTAATGAGAAAATTAACTGAGCTTGCAACAGACTGTTCTTCACAGACCACAGAAAGAAAACATATTACTTTGAGGTATCCCTCACGATATGCTGGCAGTCTGTACTCTAGATGCTCCCATGACAGCACCACCAATCGGAAATCCTTACTGATACTTGCAGGTCACACATCCACCCCACTCCTAAGCTTGGTACGTATATGGCCATACAGGGAGAAGTGTACACCCTTCACTCAGTCCCACAGAACCAAGAAATGTCAATGGACTCCTGTACAGTGTTGGAGGGTCAGTTGTTAATATACATACAGATAACATATCCTGAAGAATAATTACAATATAACTAGCAAATATTTCCCTGTCTATTCCAGTAAAAATAAATAGCTAGAAGAAAAAGACGAGAAATGACTGAAAACTGCTGTTTCATCCAGGCATTGTGCCTGGAAATTTCTGCAACAATATAATGCTTCAAGAAACCACGAATGGAGTTCTGATAGCATCTCAGATCTCAGCGGCTGGTCTGTCTGAATACAGTGCCTATGACTGGAAAACAAACCAACTCATATTCTATCTAGATATCCAACTAAACCAGACTTTGAGTCCAAATTCCCTGTCCCACGGATGTCTCTACTGTAGACACAAGCAATCGGATCTTAAGCAATTTAGCCCTGTCAAGGAAAAACGAAAGAGCTACTTTGGCTTTCCTAAAGATATACGTCACAGGTTTAGCTTAGGAGGTAAGCGAACAAAGAAAGACAAAGCAGACTCAAGGTTCTGGTTAAGATGAAACCCTGAAACCACTTTAAGATGAAATCTGGGATTGGGATGCAAGCATGCCTTATGCTTAAAGAAAACTGTACACGGTGGGTCACTCCTGTATGAATGTCTCCCATTCTCCAGTCCAAAGGGATAGTTTCACTGGAAGGCTTTAAAAACAACCTGACCACCAGATTCAAACTGCATCAGCCCTAGAAGACGTTTCTTCATGTTTCCTAATTTTTAAATGGAGGAATTCTGATCCAGTTCTGTGAAAAGCAAACCAATGAGTGTGCTTCTAGATCATGAAAAGCTTTATAATGGAAAGCCAATGTTACCTTTTCATCATTCTTAATATCCATAGTTCTTAAACTGTGGATAAAATAATAAATGTTTTAGGAATGTTTAATAACATTTTTTCTTAACAAGAAAGAAAATCGTGGATCATGAGGTCATCTCTACTTTTACTTCTAATTCCCCTACAGTAAAAAATAGCCGAACAGATGTTTGCATTTAATCTTAGCAGACCATTGTAAACACCAAATACATGTTAACACATTCTCTCCTGGAAGAATTGGGATTTTGTCAAGTGGCTGGTTTTGCCATCAGTAACATAGCTATAAATGTACTAAATCAAATCTACAGCCAACTCTGCTGTAAGAAACAGTTCTCTAGTCCAGATTATTTAGTTTTAATTTTTTAGTAGCTGCATCTAAAATACACAAGAGGTGGCCCAGGAGAAATTCTGTGATTACTGCTTCCCACAGTTTTGTGCATTCTGGAAGACACAGTGACTCACTCTAAGTCAGTGCACTGGCAGCAAGGCAAGTGCCATTGCTGTCACAGATGGCATGCTGAATTAATTCATCTACTTCACCAACCCTTACAGGGCAGGTTTTGAAGTCATTTTTTTAATCAGCAATATAAAGATAGTTGCTTCTACACTTTCTACACTCTTTCAAAGAAAAAAAAAAACCAACCCACAACATAATATAAACATAAATCTTGTGTCCATGGTCACTATTGAGGAAAAAACCAACAACTGCCATAATCAAAATCTAAATGATTAAGTCTGGACAATTAAGTCATGTTCACCACTTCTTTTTATAAAATTAACAGAGTGAAGTAGTATTCTAGATTATAGACAAAGTAAATAAATTTAGAGGGTTTGAAAATTCAAAAATACAAGGTACTGAATGCATGTGGATCAACATGCTATCCAGCATCCTCTGGCAGGTGTACTAGTAGAAGTCTGTCAAGCCAGGAGTAAAGCATTATAGGTGTTCCTACAATGTTACCACGCAAAAGTTATTGCATTAAGTTGCTTTATTTTGAAATATATTGTGTTAGGTACACATAAACTAACTGGTCTCTGAATTTGGGTCTATTAACTATATTCCCAAGAAGTGAAACAGTGGAATTGAGTGGAACATTTTATGTGCAGACATGGTAAATGTGAAAAAGAAAAGAAAAAAAAAAAGAAAAGAGGTTTACTAGTACTAGGAAGGTTCCTGGTTTCAGTCTGGAAAGTAGATCACAAGAATGGTACCTTTCCCAAACACTGAAGTAAGTCTTCCTAAATATTTCTTTACCATGAGTGGCAGAAGGCTTGTAGAAAGTTTCAACCCAGATCATGACTAACAGAAGTACAATGTGATATAGAATGTATCAGAGGGAAGGAAATGAAAGCTGCAAAGTAAAAGGAAATACATCCAGTTTTTGCAGTAGAGGACATGGGTTCTATTCTAGATACTGCACTTTCCAGTTTGTTCCTAAATAACGTAGAAAGGTGAGTGGCACTGTTCTCTAATGACACCATATTATTCTGATTAGTTAAATGAAAGGTAATTCCAAGCAGCTATTTTCTATTTTTTGTCTAAAAACTCCTACCGTTGGTCCCATTATTGAATTTCCAGGAAGTCCATCATCTCCCGGGGGCCCCTTGGGACCTGGATCCCCCTATCCAAAAAGAAACAAATCCAAAACCATAGTCGTTATTTTCAGTTTTAATTTCCAAAGTTTTACAGAAAAGCACAAGTATTCAATCCTTTCTGATAGTGACAATTAGTGAGCCAGGTAATATGAAAGCAGTATTTCACAGCATTTCTACAGGAAGTTATACTACCTTGATTCTGACCTCTCTTGTGCTTCTCTGCAACTGCATCAAATGGTTTGCTCTTTGATGGCTTTAGTTTTCATTTGTCATTAATTTTGATGAATAATTTGATGGCTTTAGTTTTCAACTGAAGGTTGAATATCTTAATTCAGTGTCAGCAGCCAGATTCACCTGTGGCTTCTGACTGCTTTTGCCCACACAAGCAAGGCTGCATAACCTAGTTTCTGCCAGAGCACAGAGAGAACAGCAAAGAAATTCAATGATAAATGCTGACACAGAGTATGTTTTGAAAGGCTACAGATACAATGGTGTAGCACTTCAAAACTGCAAGCTCCACAGTCTGAAGACCCAAGAAGAAATTTGAGTTTTTCGTCAAATATTACCCAGTACCAACGGCTTGGTTATCTTAGCTCTGTCAGTGGCTTTCCTGGAAAGCAATCAGGCTTAGAATTCAATTCCTCATGTTATCCCTTCACAGAGTAAAATTTGGCTCCTTCTAGTGTTTAATCTATAGCAACAGATGTTTAACTTTACATTAAGGACCTTAAAAAGAAAATTTCAATTTTCAGTAAAACTTTTGCAATTTTTAACACTAGCGAGAATGACAGGCAGTATTTCAGGAAACATTCACTAGGGAATGCAGATCAAATGTTTTACCGAAAACACCAAGCAGCTGTAACCATGAAAAAGGAATATGAGAAAAAACAGCTATCTAATGTTCCTGTCTCCGTATTAGTAACAGCATAATGGTTGTCAAGGGAAATAAAACTCTAGTTGCCAAACGTGGGTGTAGCTTAAAATAAATACATTTCCAATGGACACAACCATGGCTGTCCAGGAGTCAAGACCTCTTGCAATCACCCACTACTACATCAGATACTTAGAGATGTACTAAAAAGACCTAAGACCATGGTAACTTGCAGCTCTGAAAAACATGCAGATTCCCTACATTATAAATTTATAATGTCTGGCTTCACTACTGCAGGTACCAGGATGTTCCAAGAACACAATTACTATTAATAATTATACTTTCCACAGGGGAGAGGGAAAACAGAACAGACCTGTGTAGCCTGTTACATTATTGAGCAATTGCCAGAAACACAGCAGGTATATGTTTAAACAAAGAAATTATTACGGAGCTCAAGAGACAAAGTTTTGTATATTTTCTAAAAATCAACTTGCATTTTGTAATTACCCAAAATACTTGTTTTCTCACATCAGCCCCCACACATAAAAGCCCTGATCTAAAATGTAATAAAGAGTTTGGAAAAACTCCTACAGACTTCAGTAGATTTTGGATTGTGGCCAGTCCTCTGTGGAAGTGATATGAACTGTACCAAACAGAATAAAATCAGAGTGAAAAAGGCAATAAAATCTACAATGGTTTTATCTTTATAGCATGAATTTTATCAACAAACAACTGACCACTTCCTGATCTATTCAAAGGTGTCACAGTAACCAGGAAAATGTGAAGAAGGGTGAGACCAGTGCAGTGCAACCTGTCTTCATACAAGTTGTGCCTTACAGTGTGCCACTTATTTTTTCCTGACATCAAGTTTGGCACATTATTATGGTTTAAAACCAACATAAGAGATATGAGCACCTCACAATCCTCTCCTTCCTTTCTCCTCTGTAGCTGCATTTTTACTTCGGGTGTACCCTAAGCTTCCTGTGTTCCTTTCTTCCTTCCACCTCCATGCACAAACAGGTCTGAACCCCATCCTAGCCCTCTGGCATGCCCTGTTGCCAGGCTGATGTATGTACATTACAATACATTGTATGTATAATACCTACATGTGTTTTCTGGGGGGTGGGGTGGGCCATGTTATTAAGGAAGAAAACCAGGGATGAAATTACTTCAGAGTGATAGGATGTACATTAGTGATTCCCCTACCCTGAAAAATATCACCGAAGCTGAAAAGCATCAATTAAAATTGAAGTTAATTGACCTATTATAAAACCAGCCACTACTGTATTCTTAAAATAAAACCGGGGTGATAGGAAATTTTCAAATGTTTTTAAAACCTGCAAGGTTAAGCTTTACTGTTGCTGAATGTGCTTATTTTACTCAGTAGGACAAGTCCCACTCATTGCAGGTACATTTTGCCCATAGAGAAAATGAG
This sequence comes from Falco punctatus, assembly GCF_963210335.1. NCBI lineage: Eukaryota > Metazoa > Chordata > Aves > Falconiformes > Falconidae > Falco > Falco punctatus. The sequence continues at coordinate 78,635,221 of NC_137583.1, forward strand.
GTGGATGTAGCTCCAGCTCTCTCATATATGACACTTCATTTAAAATAGTATCTACAGGCCAGTTCTTCACTTGGAAGTGACATACAAACATTCATCTCCAAAACACATCTACTTCAGCATATAACTCCCTAGAACTATATATATATACACATTCCTGCAGGGATTTACTGCCACATTCTGGAAAGCTTTAGTCTAAGAAACAAAATACACGGTAAATTTGAAGAAAAAAACCATAAAGACTTCAAAGTTATTAATTTCACAGGATAGGCCAAAACACAACAGAAATAGAATATGGATTTTTAATTTTTTTAAACAAATAGTTTTGGGAGCCAGTAACACGTACTAAGCTCAGAATCCTGTTAAAAGGCCCCCAAACACTCTGTCAATTTTCAGTACTTTTCAGTCATTTCTAAAATTCAGTCATCTTTGTTACTACAAGGATTTTTTACTTCTTTAACTTATATGTTTTTAATTTTGACAGAAATGTGCACTAGAAATTTTCCAATCTCTAGTCTCCAGCAAACACACATCAGATAATCACCTTTGGTCCAGCAGGTCCCCGAACAGATGGTCCAGCAACACCAGGTTGCCCTCTCTCTCCTGGTTCACCCTGTCACAAAATGGTATCATCTAGATTTAAACAGATAGTTTCATCTTCTGCACAAGTAGCAAAAGGTTTTGTCAACACTTTATATTCTAAAAAATATATACTATATAGATCCGCCTATCAAATAGACAATAGTTTGGAAAAACCATAAATCAACTTACTGTTCCCGTGAAGGCTGGTCCAAGTTACATGTTTTAAATAACTATTGGTTGAAGTGTGTATTTAATTTCTTAACTTTAATTTTTCGTGTCCAGCTCACAAAATCAATGGAATACCCAGAGCACTGGTAATATTTCAATTCCTTACCATTCAGAGTGACGTACTCACAAAATAAGGGAATAGAAAGTTAATGTTTCAAAGTAAAGCTTGTGAAATACCCATGGTTAGAATCACTTGGACAACTTTAATTCAGCTTCTTGATGCTCATGCATAACTGTAAGGTCTGTAATTATATGTTTACCTATTCTTTTTCTCCTTGGGACTTTTGTGTCATTCAGGACAGAGAATGGAAATATTTCTGCATTTCCTCTGTTCTGTTGAGTCTCCAAGCATCCGATGCTTGAGAAATTTGTACCTTACATAACTTCCATAGATTCTTTTATAAGATAGAAAGCGAAGGGTTATCCTGGAGGAACAAGCTTACTTTTGGTCCAGCTGGGCCTTGTACTCCTTTATAACCAGTCAGTCCTTGTGATCCTTTTTCTCCAGGGTCACCCTGACAAAAACAAACCTTTTTTTCTCAATCACAGCAAAGATTCATTCACAACTGCGAGATACACAAATAAACAAAAATACGATTATAATGATGCCCATAATTAGAAAAGTATTTAGATGCTCCACTTCAAATGAAATTCCACTCTGTTCTAGAATCTACTCCAAATGTCCTAAATTTAACTAGGTGGGGCATAAAAGCCGTTTGACAACTAATACATCTTTCCAGGCTTTTACTTTCATATTAAGATATCTAAACAGTTACCTAACTTCTCTTAGCTCCCTATCAGCATACTGAGACAATTTGCCTCCTCCTAACTTTAATGAAAACACTGTACTGAATTTTTCAGAAGTATTTACTACCCAATTAACTCTAGGGTCTATACTTACAGTCTGATTTTGCTGCACTCGGTCAGGCTAAGGACCACATCACTCTTTCTTAAGTCCTTTAAAATCATCAGTTAAATTATAGTTGCTACTTAAGATATAATGAACAAAAAGATAGGCCAGAATCTAAACTCATAAAAATAGTTCGTAGTATTTCTCCAGTGTGCATGTCAAGCCATACCTTTTGGCCTACATCTCCTTTGCCCGGGGGTCCTTCTGGGCCTCTTGGACCTTGATCTCCCTTTTCCCCCTAACAGAGAGTAGATGGTTAATTAATTTACAGGTAGGTAATTTTATTGAACTAATACTTTTGTGAGAAATAATGTCTGCGTAAATGCTTTTCACCAAAATGTCAGTAAATATCCGGTTATTTTTTTCCTGCAAAAAATATTCTGCTTTCTTAAACCCCTTCCACTCTCCTGCTTTCATAGTCCTTATTTTCAGACATTTGTAATAGTACCATTTTCAAATGCATCCATCTATTGTAGGAAAAATTGCATGCGTATACTTGTATGAGGCAGAGAAATGCTTGCAAAGTTTTCAGAAAAGGTCTTGGCTGACCAATTCTAAGAAAAACAACTTTTAAAAAGCAGTAATTTTAGGCAACTCTGCAAATATTTGCCAGAAGCATTACTTCAAATCATTCACAAATAAGCCACATAAAACTTTCTATTAAGGAACATCATCTACAAACTATTTATGCATAATGTATGTCAGATTAGTGTACCAGAATGCCTGTAGGTAATTCAGAAAGTGAAAAGTACATTAAATTGAAGTTTAAAAATCCATTTCTGATTTCAGTTGTTGATGGAAGTGGCACTACAGAGCCTGCTGTTGATAGGCATCAGCCTGGATCCCGCTTCTGTGAGACAGCTAACGCCTGGAAGTAACTGCCATAACATCACTGTGCTCCTCACTGCAAGCATCAAGCTGTTCTTTGCACTGTCCTGGATATCCAAGGTAGCTGCTCAGTACTAATATTTTCACTTATAACTAATTACAACAGTGAAGGTGACAGCACCAAGCTGATCTGATCATAAGAATAAAGGCAATATTCAAGAGAAAAAAACCCCATCATTCCCAAATACGAAAGCCATCTATAACTTTTACCCAACATTTACTCTTAATTGTGATGCTTCACTCCCGATACACTGCGACCTTCACTTTTGAGCACTTATACAGTGGGTGATTTCAAAATTCAGAAAAATAATTTAAGCAGCAACAGAAATGCTACATATTTTTTCCACAGCGGAAGGCTTACTGCCTCAGGCTGTAGCTTGTCAAACCGGTATTTGCACTACCCTTGTAGACAAAAAATATGTGAAGCTCCATTCTTAATACATGTTTATTACAGCTATTCAGAAATTTTCTGATTAAAGACCTACAGTCAAAATATGCTGATCTGCTTAGTCTGAATCACGTTCAGTTCATCTATTCTACACATTGGCCAGCTGCTACGCCTCAAGAGCTGCACAGTGGCAGTTTGGAGGCAGCTGGACTCTCAGTAGCAATTCAAAAAATAGCCAAAGCACTGAGTTCTGCTCACTCAGCAGCTCATTCTATTTGGAAAGAGTAAAATTAAAAGCCTCCATTTAACTTACTCTAAACGGACTATTTTGGGCACTCTGCTTTGCACCCCTCTAAATTCCTTTTCACCATTTTGAATTTATGCTTCTTTTTCCCAGTGTAGCAGAGTTGCTTTTAAAAATCTCAGAATGTCCCTTGGAATCAAGGAGCACTGGTTTCAGCTGTTTGTGACTGTTTCTGTACCAGACTAACAGGCTTCAGACACAGCTCACCACCCCACTAGATGCCCAAAGTCACATCATTTTGAGCATGACTTCTTGGTATCAGGAAAAATCTGAATAGGCTGTAAGGAACGGGCTAAAGACACAACCCATCTGTTCTCTAAGAAGATGATAAAATTTAGCAGTAGTCAGTAGCCCACAAAAAGCAGGGCAGCTAAATCAGTTGCAGATTCAGATGGTGGCCACTGTTAGTAGTTTGTTGGCAACATCTCAAGTAGCCCAGTCCCTTTTTCCTGGCAAAAGTATTGGCACATGCCCTCCCCCTGGATGAATGACTTGCCATTACATACCTGCAAATAATAGTTCTTCTTTCATCTATACATTTTACATGTGGTAAAATATATCTCCTTACCTTTTTCCCTGACTTCCCAGGCTCTCCTTGCACCCCTTTCTCTCCTGGGAGTCCTGTTAGACCTGGATCTCCCTTAAAGGAGAATAAATAAATAATTGTATCTGCATACTTCAACATACTCTTTATTCTGTAAAATGGATCTAACAGTGTGTTAAAATATTAATTAATGATATACAATATTTTTGCTCAAATAAAGATTGTTAGTCCCTGTAAGTTAAATTATCTATAGAGCCAGTAATCTTTTCTACTCATAAAATCTAAAATAATATTTTAAATTTCTTTCCAAGCTCCCAACCCATTTCTTATACCCTGGTTTTGTGTTAAATAATTTCACACTTATTCGGTGAGTAAAAACATGACTGAATGCTGTTATTCCGTGCACAACAATATGATACAAATGAAATTTACTTCAAAGTAAAGTCAAATATCTGGGACTTCAGGAACAGTCAGCCAAAAATGCCTAAATGGAGTTGTTCGCTGGAAACTACCACATTGCTGGTTATACAAACTGGTCTAGGCATTACTTACAAGACTTGCCACAATGAGTTGAAACTATCCATAGGAGCCAGTCCTGCCAAGCACTTCTTCCACGATCTTGGGAAAAATCACCAAAGACAACATGCCTGTGTCATCTTACCCAAGATTCTGGAAGCCCTACTTAAACCATTATGGACATGGTATGCAGTCTTCAAAATGGCAGCTGAAATGAAAGCTTTAGGTGTTTAACAACTCTTCTAACATGTAGGCATTATGACTACTACTGTCACACACACTTTTTTTTTTTTTTTTCTAAATCATTGCAGAGGAGCAGAGGTACTAACACTCTTACCAGGCCTTGAAATACCTCACCAGCTTAGAAAAGATGGGGGAAAACTCTGTTCCAGTTATAGCTGCGGTAATAATTTTAGGAGAGAGGGTGGGAGCTCTAGCGCAGCATTTTGAGTTTAAAAGCTAAATCTGTGAAGTTAAGTGAATATCTATCACTGAAATTCTGTCTTATTTTTTTCATAGTCAATTTATATAAAAAAATCTTCTACTTAGTTTATCAGCAACTAGTGAAAGAATTAGAAGACCCTTGTAAAGAGCAGTTAAAAATGAAGATAGGCTCACTTTAAGTCCTTGTAAGCCAATTCCTGGAAGTCCTGGTTCTCCTTTTTGTCCAGGTTCACCTGGTTGACCCTAGTAACAAAAAAGTCTTTTGTTTAACAGAGGAACACAATTTAGCTTCATTCATCACTTGTATTATTTCACTAATTGCTTTACACATAGAAGTGGCTTGATGCTTTTTATGGGTCCCTTCCAACTTAAGTTATTCTATAATTCTATGATCCTAATTGGCCACGTTTTCAGCTAAGCACTTTTTAACTGGAAAATTCTGTTCTTTAGAAATCCCAGTACTTGTAGGACTGCTACTATTTTATTTAACCTCACAATGGGGAGAAAGCCTAAGTGAATCATTCAAGTTTCTCCTTTTTGTTTTAACACATTCTATTTTTTACTTCATACCACCATATCAAAAACTCTTTGGTCACTGAATGAAAAGTAAGTCCAAATAAAGAAAAATCAGAACTTCTGTTTAAGAGAAAGTTTTACCCCCACAATTCTTCCTTTCAGTAGTTCTAAAACAGTTAAATAAGTAGGAAATCAATTTTTCAATTTTGCTTTTCAAAATACTTTTTCACATTAGGAGAACTGTCCTCGTACAGAACGTGTTTCACAGCCACCTATTTTCCCCTACATTAATATTAAAGATTGCTGTTGTAACTGCTATTTACATGTCAAAGTAATGTCCAGATGAAAATGACTGTATTTCTCCCTGCTTTTGCTACAGTGACTAATGTCTTCCTTTAGTGAACCAAGGTGATTACAAAGCACATTTCTGCTTTAGAGTTCATCAGTTCATTCCACTTGCTCTCCTTAGTATTATTCCCCTTTTCTCGTCTGTAAGTGCTCACCTGACACTGTATTGCTCAAGGCTTGGGCTTTGACAGCAGTAATTGTTTATCCCACTATCCTGTTCTCTTCCTACTTTCCCCCCTTCTGTGGTGAAGAGTCAGCTACCAAGTACACTTAAGCTCTTTTTTCTCTCCTAGTGTTTCTAACTTTGGCTTTGGTTCTTTCTCATGATAACCATGGAAGGCTGAAGGCGTGGTGGGACTAGTCTTAAGTCTCAAAACCATTGTTGGTTTACATCTGTTTGGTAAAATACTTTATTTGAACACAATGTGTATGTAGTACCAAACTCATTTGATACAAACATGTTTGATTTATACTTTGTTTATGAATTTCCGTTTATTTAGAACCTAAAATCCACATTCACAACGGTTAAGGGCTGACGTTAAGCAGAAGCCAGCTGTATGTTCCATTTGGGGAACACCCTGATAACATAGGTGGGTTTCCCTCAAAGATTCAAAAATGAATTGTTATCTCCAATGAAGAGTTACATTTTCACCTCATCAAACACACTCTTCAAAAACCGGGCGAAGACATGTTTCTTGTTGGTGGTATTTTTAAAAAATAATGTCTGAATCATTACCTTTGGACCTGGCAGGCCAAAACCTTTAGATCCTTTTGCCCCAGGGATCCCTTGTGGACCCTGTATACCCTACAAAGAAAAAAACCCCAACAAAACAAAGAGTTAGTGCATTACACTCTTCCACATCTGAAATTCACCATGCGTCCATCTTTCAGTTAATAATGATTTTATCTTATATTTAAAAGAAAACAATTTGCTTGCCTGTCCTCAGGCTTAGTTCTGAGATCTTTATATTTTATTTTTCCTTTGTTACTATCCTATGGATTCCACTGATGTATCCAGGTGTAATGACAATTATTGTTTAGGGAGAAAACAAATGGGAAGTGTCTCAGTATCTGCATCTAAGCTCTGATTCGTTGGGATAGTATGGTGGAAGCATGAGCTCTTATCTTCTCTCCAAAAACCGAAACACTAAAAGATCTTTTGGGATGTTTCAGTTTTTCTGTATTCAACTGTTTAAGGCTGTGTTCGAACTTCAAAGGGCTTAAAATGCAGAACTGGCAGATTCTTACCTTACCTATAAGGTATATCTATAATACCTCAACATCCAAGCAATGAACCTGATTTATCTCCTATGCAAATTGTTATTCAGATTAGACCAATTTTCTGTTTGCTTGGTTCTAAAACCAGTCAAATCAGTTGGAATCACTTATATTTACAAGCTTTGCCTAAAGACTAATTTAATACTTTTTAAAATGAAAAATCACTGTGAGATTTTTAACTTCTTCACATCAAAATTAGAGGTCTGACAAAACATAAAATGAAAACTACATGCAAATGCTCATTACACATCCAAAATGTAGACATACCTGGCTTCCTGGATTGCCTATTCCTGGTGGTCCTGCTGGGCCCTGTGGTCCTACTTGGCCTTGTTCACCCTGTACAAAAAGTATTCCCAAGAGCCAAATTGCAATAGTCCATGCTAGTTGATTAACATATTTAAATTAAACACAGAGCAACAGTCCCCAAGCTGTATTATCTTGAAGTTTGCTGCTTCTATTTGAGTTAAATGTGTTGGGAATACCTGAAAGGCTGCCTATGGCAAATGATCTAATAAAAATAATACTGCTTCCTACCTATGAACTATACCTCATTCATAAAATTAGCTGATCACAGCATTAACTCTATTTTTAGAAGGATCCATAGCTTATCTTTACATAGTGAGTTTAATTTTGAAGATTTTCTTCAAAATAAACAGTTTCTTGCAAAAATACTCAGAAGAAAAACTTGCAAGTCTAAACAGAGCAGCTAGAGAGTATTTCTGAAAAGACTTTGTCGCCTGGTATTGTAACAGTATGTACAGCACTTGGGGAGGGAATAGAGGAATTATGGCAGAGGGGATCATGGCAATAGAGGAACACGGGAAGGTCATGGGGGTATTCAAAGGGGCACAGACACATGAAAGTGCCAAAGATGTATGACACCAGTCCCTAGAAAACAAAAAATAATTAGTTTCACTTATGCCAGAAACACTTATTTACTGAAATGGTCGCAAACACTTATTGTCCTGGCCATCGCTGCATTTTTCCTATATGGATATGGGAATAAGGTGACTCATTCCTGCACAAACAATCAATCTTCCTTTAACTAAGGACTCAAGCAAACTGGTCTGGCAGCTACTAAGCAAGCATCTCCCTCACAGACAGGCCAAATCATATCACAGCACACCACCCAGGTTGCTCTGAAGATTTTGGAGAGCCATTTGACTGGACAGTGATACGAGTAAGTTCAAGCTAAAACTTCCCACATCTGCAAAGCACTCCCTGCTCACTAAGTTGTCAACGTCTGTGGATGGAGTGCTGTCCTCTCCTCTCACTGAAGCTGTGTGGGGCAATGCGAAGAGCTGGAGTTGTGGGGACAGGAGGGAAGGAAAACAATGGGGAGCAGGAGGAGGGCTATGGCACTAAATCATGAGAAGGAAGATCCAGAATCACTGCCTCTGCTCTACAGGACATTCAGGCATGTTGCATCAGCCACACTCGGGATGCACAAGATACAGGTTGGAACGTCATCAGGCCAAGGGAATTCAAATTGTTCTGAATCCCTCTTTGGGGGACTGGGCACCGAAAAGCTAATAAATTTCAAAAGCTAGAGTTCTTTTGCCTGTTCCAGGTCCGTCAGATTAGATGACTCAAAGGGGTTTTTACATATTTAAATATTTAAATAAAACTTAAAATATTTTAAATACAGTATTTCTGAAATAAATTCAGGATGAAAAAAGTCAATTTCTTCCCTCATACTCCCAGCTGTGCAGAATAGTCTTTAGTGCTCCCAGTTAACATTAACAGGCTCAGCTACTTGCATAGATGAGTGCAGCCTATGGAGCTGCATGGAACGCTGTAGCATAGTTCCTCGGATTCCAGGTAAAACATACCTTTGTACTGTTGAGATATTGTGTGAATAATTAATCATTAATTTAACCATAAATATAATTAACTATAGATATAACTAGAAAAATACTCCGTGCCTTACCTTGTCACCTTTAATTTCTGGACCTGGTGGTCCACGAGGACCAACTACACCATCGAGGCCTTTTTCACCCTAGAAATATGTAACAGATTTATAACTGTATTTGTGAATTTATAAAGAACACCACCCTAGACAAACCGGTCATCACAATGGGGATAATGAGGAGAAAAGCATTCCTTCACAAACGAACAAGAAAAACAGTCAATGGAATTATCAGTATTAGAAAAAATCAATTCAGTTACAATTCATAACATGCTTCATCTGTGTTGTTGGACACAGGACTTCAAAAGGAAAAAGTGAAATACTATGAAGAAGGAAGCTAGATTTTGAAATTATGATAATGTGTTCACTAGTCAGAGAAAGCAGTTCAGGACCTGATGCAAGGACGCAACTAACATCTTTTCCATAAAAGGAAGAAAAATCTTTACTTAATAGTTCAAGGCTCTAGAGAATCTTGAAGCCACTAAAAAAGAGGGATACATTTTGATGGGAAGCCCAGTTGTGATTTAATCATAAATCTTTGCTTGCTTGTACTTATTTTTAAAAAAGGAATGTTCACATATATTAATGGAGCAAGCACCCTTAATGAGCCAACTGTCCACAGAGACTCAAACAACCCATCTTTTAGTTTCCCAAAATGGTAAGACAGAATGAAGACAGTTCCTGAATGTTTTCTTCCAATACAGAACAAAAATAGGTAAGTAGCTTCTCAGAAGACAAATTAGCTCATTAATGCTATCAAAATAAGGTATTTTATTAAACACATAAATAAAAGAACCATTAACTTACTACTGTAAGAGGGACTGCATAACTTTTTTGTAACTATCTTGATAAAGTTTCTGAACTCAGAAGGATATTCAGAGAGCACAGTGATCCAGAAGACCAAGATCCATCAGCTGACATTTTATACCAGTGGAATGATCAGTGATCTTAAATATCTTAGACATTACTGCAAATTTGGCCCACAACATTAAAAAAAGTAATTTCCATAAAACTACCTTCTGGCCTGGAATGCCCTGTCCTGGAGGACCTATCTCACCTGGCAGACCATCAGGGCCACGTGGTCCCTGTAAGAAAAGAATCAGAGTCATAGAATTGTAGAACTGTTCAGGATGGAAAAAACCTTTAAGATCAAGTCCAACTGTTAACTTAGCACTGCCAAGTCCACCACTAAACCATGTCCCTAAGTGGTCTTTTAAATACCTCCAAGGATGGTGACTTCACCAATTCCCTGGGCAGCCTGTTCCAATGCTTGACCACCCTTTTGATGAAGAAAAATATATTCAGACTGTATCAGCAATTCCATTTTTTATTGACATTTTGTCTAACTTGCTAGTATAGGTTCTCGCAACTCTTATGACACTGGTAAGTAAAAATGCTCCCTAACTACCATCTGGCTGATCCTGGGCAATTAAAATTAAGCGTAGCAATCCTTAATTGGATGATTTAGATAAGAATAAGCTAATGTTGACATAGTGTGAATTACTTAATGTCTAAAGAGTGTACCCTTAAAACTCAAATGAACCTGTAGATTAATTTATAATAAATATATTTACCATTGTGAAATTTAGCCCCTAGAATTTCATGATTTTCATAATGAAAATAATTAATTTGAACATAGGTTTTTCATACAAAATGGCAAGTTAAACACACATAATAAGAGAATGCCAATTTTGTTTTAAATAAGTATAGAAATAATTATCTTTGTAATACCTTCTGATTCAGCTTTCATTATTTAAAACTAATAAAGAGTTTTTAGGGATGATCTTAATTAAGCAAAATGTTTCTACATTTTTTTTGGAGAAAAAATAGTCTTTCAGAACCACAAAGTGACTTTCAAAAATACTATCAGAATGAATCTAATACCCATCCACGTTTTTGGCTTCTCAAAAACCCCCAAAAACTCAAAGAGATTTTTAATGAAATACACAAGAAAACCGTACATTTTAGGAAGAAAAAGCAGCCAGTGAGCACTAACTCATTGTTACAAAAAGCCTGGTGAAGTTCTGTAATTCAGAAAATAAAGATATAATTAAAAGCATATGATATGGGTCTTTGGTTTTCACGCAATCCAAATTACACAAAGGCCATGAGGAATGTCTCAGCTCTTGAATTTTTATCTCCTTAAAAGCTGATTTTAGGCAATTTTAAAAGGTTATCCTAAACTCAGACAACTAGGGGTACAGCTATTTATATACAATTCCACGTATTTCAGAAAACTGCATACTGCAGTCCTGCTCACATAGACAAAGCAATTTTTTATTTCCCCCAAACTTGTTTAGGCATGGCTTTACTATCCTACCTGGGCAAGCCACATGGAATTACTGTCACAATACTGAGCTGGCATAGCTGAACACAGTTCTGCTGCTCCAGACCATGTACGAAGTGGTTTATGGAATCAGTAGCCGATATAGCTGCTGTCAACCAATTACACTCATTAAGACTTATTTTATTATATTTCTACTTCCAATACATCAGACTTCCAACATCACTGACTTACAGGTAATCCTGGCTCACCAATTCCAGGAGGTCCTGTCAATCCAATTCTGCCTTCTCGACCTGGAGCACCCTTGTGAAAAAGAATATTAGAAAATTCAATCCTAATTCAACTCAATGCTTTTGAAAAGTGTAACATTTACATATAGATGACAATGAATTCACCAGAAAGGGCTGAAATCAAATGTGTGATATCTCCTGATGTAAAAAAAAAGCATAAATAACAATTCAGAAACATTTGAAAGTATCTTTTGATTAATACTTGGAGGACTAGATTACATTCCAACCCTCATGCAAATAGCAAAGGGGTGTTAACACTTTGTTTTGGGGTAACTGCTTAAAAGTGTGGGACCTGAGAAGATGACGAGGATGAGGGAGTGAAGTCAGGCTAAACTGGTTGCAGTACAACACAACCACGAAGCAGGAATGCTCAGGCTCAAAGAAACCTCACCACAGCCTCTATTTAGGCCCTTGAATTGAAGCCTGCTTCACTGGAATATGGGATTGCATGGGAACTCCAGGAACTTCATAGTTTCTGTAACTTCTTTTTCACAAGGTATCACAATCTCACAATTCCTCCATTTTACTGAGGACTATGTGCTTCAAGGATAAGAGCACAGAAGATGTTTCTCTCTCCTGAGAGTAGTACAGACACTGGGAGTGACATTCCTTCCCCATAAACTATTTTCCCTTTTGGAATGACCCAAATGTTGCTCCTTTTACATGGCAAATTACTAGTTTCTGAGCTATATAATCCCTCTCTATGTTCCAGGGTCTGCCCCACTGCACAGAAAATATGCAGGAGTTCAAGGAATATACAAATTAGAGTAGTAAAAGCAAAAAGCACAGGTATTTTAGACACTGGCACTTAGCTCCAAAAAATAGGGGAAAAAATGGCATAAAGCAACACCAAAGACTTAGCAGCCAGAAGAACTAGAGTGAGATCTAGTTCTGCCCAGTTCAGATTTCTTTGAGTCTGAGCTGTAGGTCTCTGACAAAATTCTTATAAACCAAGTAGTTATATTTCCTATGTGGAGCTTTTGCAGTTTTCCAAAAGGAGATCTGGCTGGCCAGCATAGGCCAACATGACTTTCCCAAATTAGTAAGAGAGGATTCCACCTTCTAGTCTTTTGCAATAAAAGGTAAGATTGCTGCATGAGAGAGAGAATTTTATAACCTATAAAAATATCTGTTCCCTAGAAATAACAAGGCAAATCTGTCACTTGTGTATCATAGTAACTGAGATGTATTTCTATGCCTTGAAGTATGGTTTACTCAGTAGTGCAAGTATTTGCCAGTGCTTGAAAATGATCTCACATATTTAATCCCCATTTAAATGGCATTATTTCTGACTTCTATTATATTAATGGGATCGTAACAAAAAGTTAAGAGTTGCTGGAAAGGCACGTCTGTTATCTCCATCCTATGCAAATACAAAACCCTCTCAATACTGTATCAGTTTTACATTTAGATGATAAGAGTTTGACTTTATAAAACAGCAGGTGAGAAGTTTCACTCAAAACATGACTGCCCATAGCTGGCACTTTAACAGACATATTACTGAGAGTACCTTGGGTCCTGGCTCTCCAACACCAGGGAGTCCTGGAGGACCATAGGGACCTAAAGGGCCTTGCTCTCCCTAAAGGAAAAAAAAAAATGGAAAGAAACTATTAATGCAAATAGAATCTTAAACAAATTCTGTCACTGTCTTTCCACAGCATCATTTAGGGCTATAGAAATATGTTTCTAAAGTAAAAACAAACAAACAAATTAAAAAAAAAACAAAACCTGTTTTAAAGATAAATGTTTACATTAGGAGCAGAGTTAATATCCTGGCCATACAAGTTGCTGGGACAGATAATAACATTCTAAAGCAATTTCTTTATATGCATCAGGAAAGATCAAAAATATATTTATTCTTTGTCATATCTTTGGTCCTGACTTTATCCAACAATGTGGTGCTTCCTCAGTTTTATTCTCGCTAAAAAAATGAGCATTTGAAAATTAAGCAGTGTTTACGCTTTAAGCATTGCATCCAAAGTTCTTCCCATAGCATAACTGCGTATCGTAACTGCTGTTCTTACTGCTATCTTTGACTGCAGCTCCTAATTCTCTTACGTGTTTAATATCATAGAATCATAGAGTGGTTTGGGTTGGAAGGGATCTTAAAGATCATCTAGTTCCTATCCTCCTGCCATGGGCAGGGACACCTGCCACTAGACCAGGCTGCTCAAAGCTAGATCCAACCATCCAATATGTATGTTTCTAACAAAGTCAACACAGTCACACAATTATTAAACAGGCTTTTTACAAAAATGTGTTTATTTTCTGGGGAGGTATTTGTATTTTGGGGGTTGACATTTTGTATATACCAAGAAATCCTATATGCTGAGTTCTGAAACTTTTCAATGAAGATTTATGCACTTGAGAGGTCAATGGAAGTGTAAAAAATTACTTCCAAGACAGGTATTTCTCCAGAAATCTTCCTGTTTGTAATATGCCAAAGCATGAATTTCAAGAATGGGAATATAGAGTGAAAGTAAATGAACAGGTTATCCTTGAAGCTTAATTTCTGATAACTACACACTTGGAGTGCTGCTACTGCATCTTTAAACCTAGAATAAAGTGGAACTTGATGCCCAGTCTTAAATTCATTCCATTACAGGACAACATGATGATCTGAAGAGCAGCTATGAAATTCAATGCTTATTCAAAATAGAAGATTTTATAGCACGCCTTCATAATCTAATAAGTTAATACAGCATCAATAGGAAATAAGTCTTAAAAGGCAGAGAAGGATCAGAGAAACCTGGTAAAACTTAGCAGAATAGTACAAGTATCTCCACATAGCACACTGATAGGGTACTAGCAGCACTGACATTGCTTTAATGTGGATTCTTTGTGTGAGTAGCTGTTGCCAAAATACAGAATATAGCAAAGTAGTTTACTGTTTTCCTAGGCAGACCTGGGTTTCCTAATAATATTTTCATGAAGCCTTTGGACCAGAGTCACAATACAATTGATGTATATCCAGATTATCATAAATAATGCGATTTTTGTTGATATAAAGCCAATTAGAAAATGACCCTTTTTGTTCCTAGGTGTTTTCCTCCTGTGTTTGTTTTGAAACTGATCAAACAACAACAAAAAGTCCTCAAATGGTCCATCTTCTAGACTTCCAGTTCCTCCATGGGATTAATTTGGCATTGAACAAACTGTCCTTTTAAAATCAGCTGATCAAAAATTATCGTTATTAATTGTTTCCCATCAGCAGGAAATTTAGGGAAGGCCAAGAATAATACAGTCGAAGCTTGCACTTATCTCCTCTTTAACTCTCCTTCCAAACTCTGTTTTTAAGTTAGCTGAATTTCAGGGCTTTTGGGGCTGATTCTGTTTAGACAAGTTGCAGAAATATGTAAGGAATTGTTTCATACTATTTCTTTAGAAAATAATATATACAAAAAGCAACATTTTCGGAAGGGTTTTAGTAACTTAGAAGCCTCCATTTCATTTCCAACAGTAGTAATTCAGCCTACTGAATTTCATTCATGCCAACGGGTCACAAACATCTAAGCATCAATTCGGCTTCTGACTGTACAACTGTATGTAGAATTACACTGGCAGAATGGTATCAGCAAAGCCACAGTGCTGCAGTTACACACACCCAGCCCCATGGTGTGCTCTGCTTCCAGGGCAAAATCATCCCCATGGCAGCTATACAAGTTAAAAAATGGTATTAAGGTTTCAGAAGAAAATTTTGCAAGCGAATTTCTCTGCATAGACACTCAAGGACAGATCCTTCTGCCACTTTTTACCCACAGTTGTGCTTCTTGCAAAGCTGGTCTGCATGCACAAAGCATGGGTTTTGGAAGAACGTTAGGCCAAGCACACCAACCTGGTGGCCAGGAAGCTTTGCCTTTCAGCCTACAGGCTCCTTTTACCTCACCACTGACTCTTACTTCAACAGCTCTCCACTTCACAAGCAACATTAACAGATACAACTCCATACAGCTTCAGGGCCTGGAGACCAGTCTAGTTAGAGATGGACTTCCCCACTTCGAGGAAGATGCGCCTCAGTGAGAAAGAAATAGGCACAGGCTGCCAAGGGGCCAGGCAGTATGCTAAATATTAGCTGTTCAAATTCACAGTCCTCATTTCTTTTATGGAGAAGGCAGCCTGGGATCTCTTGTTGTGCCATAAGGTATTAGCATGCCCCACAGCAGGAATGCAAAAGATACGCAAAGTGGAAAATATATTTTTAAAAAATCAGATAAAAAATAATAATAATTCAGCAGCATGCAGCACCAGTATGTATAAGTAGGCTACTCTGGGCACAGCAAACACCACTAAGCATGTTGTCTCCATTTGTCAAAACTAAACCTCTGAAATGGTGTAGGAACTTGTTTCATTCTGAAAAACAATCTTTGATAAATACAGGCTCATCTCTCAGCTGAAACAATAAACCAAACCACTTTGTTGTGTTTGGAAAGCATCTCCCAAACTTGTTGTCCTGTCATCCAAATGGACATTCTGTTTCGTATCTATTTCTGACAGCCCCTGAAAGAACTTCCCAAGGACAGTAACTCTGAGGGACGCTTCCTATTGCAAATCATTCGATCCTTCGCAAGTTCACCCACATGATAGAGTTGTGCTAACATATGCATGGCTTTGAATACAGATGGGAGTTCTACTGAAGTTCACGTTTTCCCAGAAGCTCCTTTTTTTAACCATGATAAAAACATTACATAGTTTTCTTCCCAGTGACTGGTGTCATGTAATTAGCCTCGCAGCAGCTGCGGTAGTAAGTACTGGTGTAGGCAGCTCAAACAGCCCCTATGTTAAAAAACACGTAGGGTAGTATGAAAATTTTGTTCTGTTGAATGCTTTCTCACTGATAGCAGAGGATGCTTGAATATTAATGGAGAAAAAAACCCCACCTTCTACCACACAACATGCAAAACTTGGAAACTCAAACTATTCAATCTATTTTAAAGATTGTATATTTCAAACTTCATATGGCTATTAGTAAGCCTGGCTTTTATCTTTTATGGTTTTGGTGTTACAGATAATGCAGAATTTATTGAAACCATAAAGTGCTGGCAATAATATTATTATCTCGATACACAGAAGGAAAACTCTGCTTTTCAATGTAGCTTCTTTGTCTAACACACTGCTCAAATTCTTTTTTTTCTCTCCTTATTGGAATTTTCCTTCAGGTGGCATCTAGTATCAGTTAGATCAATGGGAAGGAAAATTACACTTGATCTGAGCTTAATATTTTTATGTATTAAAACTGTACCATTTTAAGCTTGGAACATACTTAACACTCTGCTCACCCCGCCCCACCCACCCCAACAATAGTTTGCCATGTTATGGTGAGTATCAGTTAGTGCCAATATAAATAATTTTACTTTTAAGAGAGCACATACATATTGTGAGGAACACTAAGACACTGTATTTCACTCTGTAATGTGATAATGATTAAGCTATAATAAAAACAATCTTTCAAATATAATTATTTTATCTTTAAAGTAAACATTGGCAGCAACAATGCAAGTAGATATATTTTAATAGATATTATTGGTATTTTGTATTTCTAAGCTAGCTGAGATACTAGGAACTACACTTCTTTACAGGGAAACTGGATTTTTCAGTCTCCTGGGAAAGATGTAACTTGCCACATAAGTAAGGAAAGAATTTATAAGTCATCAGAGAAGAAGGAGCACCCCTTAGCAGTTCATTCTGGGACACATTTTCAGGAAAATATGTAGTGATGGATTTTTCACAGAATTATCCCAAGATATCTTTATGGGAATAACTGTTTTGAATACACACATTCAAACTTAACTGTTTCCTTAAAAGTCTGAATACACGTCTGTTCATACAACTTTAAACTCGAATTCAGGATCTTAATATGCGTATGAATTTTTCCAGAGAGGCTTTTACTATAGCAGTGGCTTTTAAGAATGTGTTGTTTTCAGTATTTTCAGGAATACAGCATTGTTTCTAGAAACGTGTACTTCATTTCTAGTAGCTGGTCTAAGAGTTTAAACAAACAAACCCAATGACACTTCCGAAATTATAACCATAAGTACGCTCCCTGTTCATTACTTCTTTATGAGTGGAGCACAGGCCATGCCTATTTCCTGATTTTATTGCCCGGTTTATAATCTGTAACTGTATCATCCTCTTTGTAAATTGTTCACTAAAATTTGCAAATAGTCACTATTATTCCCCTCACTAACAAACACATTTTCAAAATTCTCTTGAATATAAACACTCTTATGGAAACTTACTGGTGCTATTGTATAGAATATATTGTTCGTTTTTTTAAAAATAAATTTTAGTTAAAGAGTTTTTAATAAATTAATGGAGACAGACACAAAATAAAGCCTACTATTTTGAATAAATCAATATACATGCATATTGAAAATTCATTTTTTTATCTAACACCAAGAATACTAGGGGAAAGTGGATGTGCACATTTTACATTGTTCACCCCAACAATGTACTTCAACTTTGCAAAAATGCAAGCAGCAGAACGTTAGGGCTGAGAAATATGCTTGATCAAAATAAAAGGCATTATATTCCCTCTTAGAACTCTGTTTTCCAGAGAAATCATGGCGATTCTGTTTCATTTTTAGAGAGGAAACCAAGATGCATGAAGTCCTTTTGTGTTAGAATATTTGCATTTTTCCTGTTTTTTATTACTGTTGAAGGGCAAAGCTGTCTTCTGAAGAGAACATAACCACATAATATATGTAATAATAAATAAACCCAACAAAAGTATATGCAGTAGCCAGTTTGGATGTTATTTTACTGTATTAACCAATGCAGTCAAGAGATATGAAGAACATAAGTATGAAAATGGCAGGAAACGGGTTACTAGGAATGCTGGAAAAGAGATGGAACTCTCACAGGATAATGTTTCTGGACACTACTACTTACAATAGAATGTATCACATTTACAGAGCAAGTAAATATTTTCTTTCTATTAATAAAGCATACTAGCTTTACATCCTGTGTCCCCTTTTGAAAGCCCGTGGCTTCCTGTAGTAACTTCAGCACGGTCTTTGAGAAGCAAACCAAGCAAAAGCAACCAAAACTGATTTAATCCCCAAATCACCTATTAAGAAGCCATCTAGCCAGTCCCTGGCCACCTAGGCAGGAATAAAGGATATTACTAGAGCAGAACCAAGAGTGTCATGGTTCCTCTCTTTGCCAACTTTCTGTTTCTGGCACTTCTAGTCCTTCTCTTAGTGAGATAGTGTCCTCTGCGTTTTTGGAAATGGTTGTATCAGCCAGAAAAATTGTACTGTGGGCCACCCTTGCATTCTTAGTGAGATAAGGAACACATCTGAGTTCCTTGCTCCTATAAGCTGCAGTTTGACAAAAGTTGAGCGTCTGTACCTTAGGCCCAGGGTTATAAATTGCTGTTCTGCAAGTTCAGTTAATTAATTCTGTGTGATAAAAGAATTACAAAATTTTTCCTATGGCATTTTTGTAATTTTCTTTACATGTTTTAAAGCTGAATGAGGTTTATGGTACACTTTGATTCAAGTTTTTGCTTTATGTTACAATGCAAATAATATGTCATGGCTGATGAAGCTGAAGAATGACCTAAAGTGAAGCAAATGTCTAAGAAAATATAAAGCACAGCTATGAATGATATTTTTTCCTGGTATTTTAAGTTAGTGAGGCAGAGAAAATAATGTAGAATTTGGTTTTAAAAACATACTTTTTCTTTTTTAAAATTATCATCTTTCCATTGAAACACTGCCAATAGACAATAGAAAGTCAGTAGGACAGAAAACCAACAGAATAATCCCGGTCCTTTGCTTGTGACATGCTTGGGGAACAGGACCGAGATGACTGCTTCAGAAGACAGGAGATACACAGTGAAATAGCCAGTTCCCAACTCCTAACTGTGTCTGAGTGAAATGTCCTGTTAAACTCTACTGTTTTTCTCTTAAACCTACTGTGTTTTATACTGTGTTGTAGGTTTACTGTTAACATGCAAGTTCAGCATTTGGTTAAATGGAAATATACTTAATCAGGTAAATTAGTAATAATATAAGATGAGTTAATGTACTCTTTTTATATAGAAGTGGAGTTCAAATTTGCCATTTTAAATGCCTCAGCCTCTTTATGGAGAAGATTTGTATGTAAGGTAATCAAATTATTTAGATATGTTTGAGATGTTATAACTTTGCAGAAATGCAAATAGAGAAAACTTTTTCTAAAGTTTGCTTAATAGCAAAAGCTAGTTTTAGTTAATGCCACACTGAACTGCATTCCGTGCAGGATACAGGCTGTTCAACATACTCATATGTGATTTGAAAAGAAGGTGAAAGCAAAGGGACAAAGTTTGCTTTTATATTAAAGAGGTTATTAAGTTAGTTATTAAAGGACTGACTGTGAAGTGCATCAGAAAGGCTTTAAGAACTTAAGGATGTGATTCAGCTCCGTATGATCACTCCTAAACTTAGGTGTCTACATGGAAACAGGGTGGCTGAGTTCCTGTGGTAGTCAGTGGAAAGACTGGTAGTGCAGGCAGTGGGACCGAGAGATTCAGCTCATTATTGGCAATATGATAAGGCAGTATTATGAGAAAGGATGGAAGCAGAGTACTGTGCAGCCAGTAAGACTTCACACTGACAGACCAGCCAGCAGCTTAAGAGAGAAGGTATGAAAATTTGAGTCATTTTTTGGGCAATGTTCCTGGACTCCATGCTACCTTGCTTCAGACAAGTCAAACTAAATTAATTGAAGCTGCAATGCCACCAACCCTCTCCTGCTGGTGGTTGCCAGAGCCAGTGCAGCCAGACAGCACACAGATGACGCTGTCCCGAGCTGTGTCTGCTGCCTACAACTGCAAAGACAGAGAATGGGTATGGCACTGCCTTACAGAGGTGTGAGATGGACTGAGCTGGCCAGATATACGAGTGAACTGTAGACTTCACAAATGAGACCCAAAACATCTGTAGGCTGAGCTTGATCTGGAGTTTACATTTTGAGAAACTGAATCTCCTCTTTCAAACCTCAACATGGCCCAAAAACAATGAATAAAAGGATTCAGTGGTGGTGTTCTGTGTTATGTCACATTTATACTAATGCCATGTAACTGCCTTTAGCTCTGCTATACCAGGGTGAAGTCACTAGTTAGGTCAAAAAGCAGAAAGTATTAGCATGGAAAGGCCACATTAGCAAAGAAACTGCACTAAGAATAGACATTTATTTTATCCAAGGCAGTTATAAATAACTGCCACTTTTCAGAGATATTGTATTATGTGCCATGAAAACTAATTTTAAAAGAGCAATTGAATAATTCTTCTGTAAGGACAAAAGATATTGGAAAGACTGCTATGTGTCTGAACCAAAAAAGGCCTTGACCTTTACTAGCTGAATGGGTGTTTATTAAGCTGTAAACAACCTTTGATTATCTGTACTGATCATTACAAAATTTTGCACTTATCTCAAATAAGCTCCAAAATGCCAAAGGTTAGCCATGGCGTTAGGTACGGACAAGAGATAACCTCTAAACATACACATGTTTCTGCTATATTCTACAAGTGTAGTTATCTAAGTGTATTAGTTAAATATGTCTGGCAATATTCTTATTACGAGAGATGTCTGAGCCTGGGAAAACCTCGAGTATAGACTTTAAACAGCAGGTTGCAGAGTTGGAAGCTCGACAAAAGAGGGAACTAACTTTCTCACTGATACTGAAAATCTGCAGCTGAAGTATAACAAGACACCATAAATATTATATAAACATAGATGAATTCTAGAGAGAGCTGCATGTATTTTACAGACATGAAAGTGTGTGAAGAGACTGACAGGAGGACAAACAACACTCAACAAATATGGTTTAGTGTATAATAAAAATATCTGGTACTACTATCTTAGACTCATCAGTGTGAAATGAGAGATAAAATATTACTGTCACGAGCTGTGCTGAAATTAAAGAGAGGCATGACTTTTCCACCACATGTATGAATAGCTTCTTTCAGACCCACCACCCTCTTTCTTCCCCCACTTCTGAAATATTCTGTAGCAGCTTTCCCCATCAGGCATTTTGTTGAGAAGCTGAAGAAATAAAAAGTATGAAAAAGCCTTTGCCAGGAAAAGGAAAATCATGACGGGTGCCAGTATTCCAAACTTTTTACCATAAACATTTCCTATTATCTAAATCTATTTCTGTGAATCTTCAAATGAAATTGTTGCCTAAGAAACCAAACATAAGTGTTTAAATATTGCATCTTTGGCAAACTGCTCTGTGTGAATTTAGTTGCCCTGTATAACTTAGATATGGCAGTGTATTAACCAGGCTATCAGTAATCCTGTGGTACAAAGTCTTTGTCATTAGACCCTACATTTTCAAACTGATACATGAAAGAGCTCTTTGTACCTAACAATGATGTTAATAACTGTCCCATGGGCAAGCCAACTGTATTCACATGAAACAATTTCCCAAAGTTTTGCAAACCAGACGACTGCCTAAATTAATCAGATACTTTATCCAGCTGATTTTGCTTGACCAATTGTAGTTCATTGACTCTAAATGATCTATTTTAAATATAAATACCTTTATTTATAAATTGGTATTATATTGGTAAATACCTTACCAAATCTTACACCTCTACTGATTTCAAAGTTGTCTTGAGTTTTTACAGTACACAAGCAATTACAAACTACTTTAAATACTCAATCTAAGGATTTTAACCACCATGTAGAATTACTTAAAATCTTTAAAGACAAGACATTTTAGTCAAAAATATTCTAGAAAAAAACTTCCCAAGTGATGGCAGAAGCCAAAACACATATTCAAGGTGATCTAAATTCCAACCTAAGTGCTGTGGCTCCAGGCAGGTCCTTGGCAGCACCCGATTGTGGCCCTACAAAATGCTCTTGGACGCTCAGATGGGAGAATCGGCTATATGTGCCAATGATACCAAGCCTTTGTAGTATGATGACACTATAGTGTACCAAGCAAGTGGTGTACATTATCATCGTGCAGAGGACGCCACCAACAAAAACCTACTGAGGAAAAAGTATAGTAGAGTATAAAGGTTCTACACAGAGTTTCTACATCCTCTCTCCCTATATAAATAGCATCTACACATATACAACTACATCTTACCTTGCTTCCTTGAATACCTTTTGGGCCTGGCTCACCTGGAGGTCCACTGATACCCTACACAAAAGTCAAAGTATAGAATGAGTTGCCTTTGAAGATGCATGTAAAGTTTCTTTTAAATTTGGCCTGAATGGGCTACAGTAAAACATAGCACAATGATAAGCTCTAAAGGACAAGAATTTTCTGCATCATATCTTGTGAAAGTGCCCAACACATTAAATATTGTTAATATCCAATAACCAGTGCCAGCAGACAGGATATCTTACTACTCCATGTGAATTTTAACTGTTTTACCTGAAACTTTCTGTTTCTTTCTCCTCCTATTCCTCACTTTGCCACATTTTCATATTCTTTCTTCTGCCCAAGTGAAAAAATCCAAGCTGTCCTGTCCTATTTACCTCCATTTGGAAAAAATCACTTCCCCTGTGTCTCTCTCTGATGATGAGCTGAGGTTAATTTTAATTCCCCTGACATTACTACAGCCATTGTGTCCCTTCACACAAGGAAATAATCTCTTTGGAAGAGACAGAGTAGGTAAGGTACTCTGTCTGGAGTTATAAAGTTTGAGGAGATTCCTTCCCCAATACAGTGGCTGGTACAGAAACCAGAAAAAGGTAGGTCTGATTAATTATGAAGAGCAGTAAGATCACAGGATTAATAGATTACACCCAAGTCTGGCATTAAAATGTTAACTCTTACTGGAACTCTCCAGTTCACTGCCTTGTGA
Source organism: Falco punctatus (assembly GCF_963210335.1). Lineage (NCBI taxonomy): Eukaryota > Metazoa > Chordata > Aves > Falconiformes > Falconidae > Falco > Falco punctatus. The sequence goes on from NC_137583.1 coordinate 78,658,454, forward strand.
GTTAGTGAACATCCCACTGGCATCTGCTGGGCTCCCCAGTTGCGTCAGACTGATCAATGTTGCAAGAGCCACTAACAGAGCTGATAATCAAAATGAAGTGGAAGTTTCATAAAGTTTTTAAGAGACTGGAGAAAAAAATAATCATGAGCTATCAAAAAAATAATACCACAAAATTACAGTTTATTATAACTTTATAAGCTATTTTTCCTGAGGAAAAAATTACAATTTTGATGTGAGATGGACAAATGTCCCAGCAGTAAAATGGTAATGTGGTTGAAGCAGGGTGTGCTAATAGAAATACATAATATATTCTGTTAATATAAATACATAAGATAAATCATTCTCAAGCTCATTGCATACTATCTTCCTTTTAGTCATTAAGTGGGTTGTGGTTCCCATGGTAATTACTTTGTTCTCATAGCTCAGAACTACAGTAAATCCTTGTAACCATTGATTAGTTCTCTGGTATAGTGGTACATTCATCTGTTTCTGTTTTCCAGCAATTAGGGTTTTTTTTTTTGTAATCAATCTTTCAAACCTAAACTGAATGTAGACCATTGTAATATATAACAATATGTTACATTAAGCTCAAAACTGGAACAATGTAGGAGTAATTGCAGTGATGCTGTATATGAAAAAAAAAGAAGTTAATTTTGCCTTAAAAGAACCAGGTTATGTCATTGCACGACAATTCAGAGATGGCTTGCCTTGCAACAGCAGTTGCTGTTTCGCAGAGTGTGCAAAACTGAACATGTGTTGCATGGTGAGTTGAATTTATGTAGGGAAATGCTGGTGATCTGATTTGCCTCATTAATTCCTGTAAAAATTGGCCAAAAATCTCTAAGACTCCATACGTTTCCATTTTTTAATAAACAAGAATAAACATCATCTTTTGGGGCATAGATCAAATCTTTACCAATTGCTTACAAGACAGAACTACTAAAGCATAAAACAATAAATTAATACATTTGTAGCATTATTGCATGTCCATTGCCAAGCAAAAGGAAAGCAGAAAAATATAATTTAAAACATTGAAAATGGCATTTAGGACTAAATGTTCACACCTTAATACCATGCAACAAATTTCTGTTACCCTATCATGCCCCCATTATGTTTTCTTTCATATAACCCAGAAACAGGCTCAATAGTGGAGTGGGCAAGCACTGGCTGTCATCTTTCCACATCGCCTATGGATCTACTAGGAGATTGGTAAAACTTCTTGAGATCTCTACTCCACACAGCAGCGATTTTTATATGCCTGGTACCAATTTTTAAATGGAAATTGCAAAGGTTGTAAGAAACACAAAGACAGCAATAACCCTTTTCTGCAACTGCAAAGAGAGAAGAGGACAAGCTGGACTTTTGCACAGATAACAAATAAATGACCCCTGATCTGAGAGTGGTGTTAACAATCTCTGCTCCTAATAACATTGAGGCTTTCTCTGACTCATTTCTCAGGTTTTTAAATAATTACTGCAGATTTTAGTCTCGCCAATAAATTTCAGTCTCTCTGGCTGCCTTATATTTCAGGAGGACTGTGTACAGACTTCCAAGATAAGGTGGATGCTGCCATGTAATATAAGAGGAATTTAGCACGTAGGGGTATAACAGGTCATGATTATACTCTTCAGGGTAAGAGGAGAACTCTGCCATTGGAGAGCCCAAGTGGGCCACACACCTCTGAGTAGCTTTAAGCACCAGCAGCAGCCAAGATTTTTTCTTTGAAAATTAATTACAGAAGACTCTGCTGTCTTGGTGCCTCGTGCACCAAATATGTTGCTCTCCCCAGAGCTGACAGGTTGTATGTAGAAGAAACTTAGAGAATATAACGTGTTTTCTTTTTATTTGGTAGCTTTTAGTTCCCTTACCTGAGGTCCCCGAGGTCCCCTAGGGCCAAAAGGGCCTTCCAAACCCTGAGGAAAAATAAGATTCAGTTATCAGATTAACAGCTATTATCTGCTTTTAAAGTATTAAAAACTGCAGTGTACATATCATGACTCATATCTCTGTTCAAGCATTTTCTAGGGAGTTTATTCTCTCTCCAGAGTACTGCTGTTCTCATTCTGTATTCAGTAATTGCCTGTTACATTCCATCCTCAGTATCTGGTTGAAGTACTTTTCATATAAAACAAGCATTGTGAATGGCTACTTAACATCTTAGCTATTTGATTAACTAGTTGCTCTTTGCTACAGGTCTTTAAAATAGATTTCTAGAAGTACATTAGATACAGAATTCTTAAAAAAATGCTGCAGTGCTTATACCAGAGAAACTTCAGGTAACTTTGTCTCACTAACTCAAACTGCTGATCAGTAGCATGGCAGAATCACATTAATAGTTTGCAAAACCCATTAAAAAATGCATCCAAATAAAAGTAAAATGCCGTATTCCTCTACTCCATTAGCTGTCATTTATCCATTGAATGGGTTCTTCCCAATTACTGCCACTGCAGATTGCTCACAAATCTTTCTGCTGCACTATTTTTTCTTCAGTCACCAGAATGCATATTCTATGGGATTTCACTTCCAGTTGACTCAATACTCAAGTTATAATTTATTTCTAAAGCAGAAGCGCTTTCAGCAAATAATTTACTGGTCTTTTCTTTCTCTTCTCTTTTAATTAGCAACACCTCCACACACAGAGGCACCAGCAGACCGTTGCATTTTTCAAGGCATGTCACATTTTGAACTTCTAACAGCCTTGATCAATAGAGACAGCAGCGATACCGACAGAGCCACACCCCAGCAACTGTCTTCCCCTACAGATTCAGATTGGGATTTTTAAACAGTTCTCTACTCCCTGGCATTTGCTCCAAGGCAAGTTTCTCTATTCCTCTGAGAGCTGAAGCTCTTTCTCCTTTTCATAGATATTTCAGCCTTTCCTGACTCACTTGCTCAGTGAGTCTCATTTTGAACCCCCACTTCTCACATCAACCACCAGCAACAACGATAACCCCACTCAGCTCTAGCCCACTTAAAAAACTAAATAAGCAATGGATGGCACAAACAACAATATGCAGATGCAGTGATAGCTACTTTTGGTAGAATACACACATGTGACTGGAATCAGTTTTGATTTCAAAGCTGAGCACAAACTGTCTGAATTTCAAGCCTGAACAGCTTTTGAAAAAAAACTCAGATTCAGAGCATCAAAACCTCTGCTGGACTCAGTCTTATTAGTGAGACTGTAAAGTGGCAGGAGGAAAATGCAACATTTTCAAATCAGATAACACTAATATCCATCACTGCAGTTAAAGATCCACCTTGGAATACTGAATTTACTTCTCATATATCTGGCCATTACATTCTGTTTCTGATGATTTTGTTCAGCATGGATTACTTTAAAAAAAAATCATTTTGTTCTATCTTCTGCATTTATAAATGTGAAGCTGAGAATTGCAGAAGTGACTGTAATTTTCATTTTTTTGCTAAATTCTTGAATTCCAGAATCCATTATAACTTGGATTCTCTGCAGATGCCAAACTTTTTTTTTCATCACTGTCCTCAAGAGAAATGAAACAAGAAAATTTCCAGCAGCCCTGGCATGTGTTTTCTACATCCAGATTTCTTGGCTGCTTTGATTATGTTCTTTGCCAGCTCCTCAACAGCTTCCTTTTATCTTAGTAGACATTTCACATAACCTCATGCTATTTCTCACATATTGCCTGGATAAAAATGTTATGATCTTTCTCTATTTCTCTGAGAGATGCAGCTCTTTCTCCTTTTCATAGATATTCCAGCCTTTTCTGACTCACTTGCTCAGTGAGTCTCATTTTGAACCCCCACATCTCGCAGGATATTCTCAGCCTTTAGATTCTCATTATAGTATAATGCCCTTTTTTCTTTATGAATACTGCTGCTTTGAATATTTCCTAATTCCTACCTGAAACCCATCATCAAATAACAGGATCTAGGAACCACAAACTTTTCAAGTTGGTCTTTTACAAAGGTAAGCTTAATATGGATGTTAAAACTGAAGAAACATGCTTTAATAGAATGATAAATTACAATCTAGTTGGTAGCACCTACTAACTTCATAAGTCTGTAGTAGGAAAACCAGGAAAAAAAATCTACATTCACTTGTATTACTTCTGCACTTCAGGTTAAAAGGAAAGAAGGACCAGGCAGAAGTGTGAATGTGTATCAGCACAGATGGGCTGGTGACCTGAAAGATGTCCAGGTTGTGTAAGAACCCGCTTCTATTGTAACATAACTTTATATACTTGAATTAAGATAAACATTTTAAGGAAAAAAATATCTGGTGAACTCTGTAACACGCTCACAGTCCTTTGTAAGCAGGGCTTGGCATTGGTCAGGACAGCTTTTGTTTTAGGTAAGCGACCACATTTCTTCTGCAAAATGGAAAAAAATAATATGGTGAACTGTGGGTTCATTTCCTACTAATCGTATTTCTATTATGAACGTATCTCTACTACCAGGGAATTATAAGATGATCCAAATTTACAATATTCTTTACAAGTTATGTTTATGAATGTGTCACATGATTTTCTAGTATCTTCATCAACATGAAACAGTTCAAATAAGAATTACACTTACTCTTTCCCCTTTTATGCCTGGGGATCCACATTCTCCTCGTTCACCCTTCATAAGAAATGAAAAGGTTAAGAGCTAAACAAGATGTTTTGATTACACCACATGCATTAAAGACTATGCAAGCAGTTTAGTAGCACAAAAGGTTTAGTAGATTCTGATGACCTGAGAGTGGTATCATTAGATATGATCTGTAGAAGATATGGTCTGCTCAAGACAGATACTTCTCTCTGGGAATGTCTACAAAATTTCCAACCTACATAGTAAGACGATAATATAATATCTAATAAGTTTTGCTGTATTTTTCTACCTCACTGCATGGCCTCCAGAGATCCTCTCTACATGCTGGTTTCATTACTGTGATGTCTGAAATTTTCCTGAATAACAGTTGTGAGATTGTACAAATGGAATGAAGAAAGAGAATTACGAATGTGTTCCACCAATGATTTAACATATCAACAGACATATGAGCCTACATTTCCCATTTCCATATAATGTTTCCAACAAATTGACTGAAGCATTTTTCTAATTAATACAAGATTCAGAGTGGCATTGTTTTTATTAACAATGGGGAGGTCCAAACTAATCAAACTCAAAATGGGTTTATCTCTGTTTCTGTTCTGCTTATGACAGTCCAGTTTGCAATGTAAATTTCAGCTCTAGATTCCTGTAAGTCATTGAAGAGTATAATTTTTTTAGCTTCTTGGAGAGCCTGTCTTGAGATTTTTTTTTAATCAAGCATTATCCCTTGCAAGTTATAATTAGTTTAAAAGTAAACTTCCCTTTGGTAAGTTTTTTAAAAGCTAATTGCCACATCTATTTGTATTTGTAGTAAACAATTTCACTTAACCTCTTATTCAACCCTCAACTTTCTAAAGAAGCTTTATGTGTGGTCTTGACATTTTTCTTTTTATATTTAGATTACATTTTCTGGAGTTTTTGTTTGTTTGTTTGTGGTTTTTTATTTCAACAAGCCACTCTGCAAGCATTTACATAACTGACGAATTTACTTCTATGAACTGCATTAGGAGCTCTCATGACAAGAAGACAAGACTGGCTGTTCTTTCTATTCTTTCACATATACCATCAGCAAGTGACTATGCATTTTCAGACTACTTCTATTCTATAAAAATCTTACCTTGTCTCCCTTGTACCCAGGAGGTCCCTAGTGGAAAATTAAAAAAAAAAAAAAAGGTGTGTGTGTTGAAATCATAAAAAAGAAAGCAAAGGCATAGCATACTGCTACTTAAGTAGGAAAAAAAACCCACAGTAAAGAATTATCTTCCAGAAGTTTAACTATTCACAACAATAAAGTATCTCTCTGGAATCATTTAACATTCCTGCAAATTTAGATGTGTATTTTTTGCTCATAACATTAGCTGTAAATATGTCACTCAGTTTACCAGCCTCTTAGCAGATATATGCTACCATTTAAATGGGACTTTTAAGGTGAATTAATCTTATGCGTGGAGTACTGTTAATCTTTCTACCTGTGAATCAGCAAGAATTCAAGCTAAGAAACATCAAATGTCAGAAGCCACCGGAGAGCTATCTAGATGTTTTTAGTGATGACATTTCCAATTCTATCTTTGGGATGAGTCTAATGCAAGTCAATACAAAATCACATAATTTCAGAAGTTCCTTTTGTCAGTAGCAGCCTGTCTCTATACTTAAGTATATGGTTAGACTGTTTCTTTCAGTATAAATGCTTCTCTAAACCAGAAGTTAGTTTAGGTGCTGTAAATAACTGAATAAAACAGGTGTGTGAAAAATGGAAAATACATTTTCAGTTCAGTGGAACTAAACTGTGAATAAATTGTGAATCAGGATCTTGAAGATAATCTGAAAAGACCAGGTATGAGTGAGCACTGTAGTAGTGACATACCTCTCCACCTTTTTCTCCACGATCTCCTTTTTGAGCATCACCCTATTGGAAGCAAAGGAATACAACTGAAATATGTATTGCTCTTCTAATTACCACTACTACACTAAAACCAAGAACACTGTTCAAGGAGCAGAGGTTGCTTTTCCTATTTATCAACATCCACACTTCTTCCTCCCAGAATTAAGATTCCTGAACTTTAACATAGAAAACTCAACTACTGTTTATTAGATGACTGAAATCTTAGTCACCAGAACAAGCCACTCTGCTCAAGAGATTTGTGTACTGTTAGAATGCTCTGTGGAGCTTAGAGAGCCTTCAGCTAGCTTCAGACACCTCTGCTGTCAGAGAAAAACTGGAATGATAAGCAGTGTTGACTTGGTAGCAGTTTAGTTTCAAATTTTTCTCTCTCACTTCTAAAGCAGCTAACTATAAACTTCTCATAGCAAAGGTCAATCTTTTAAATCATGTCTTTAACATACTTTTCCTTTGCTATATTAACTTATATGGTTTGAATAAAACTAGACATAAATTTGCTTTATATTTTTAAATTCACTTTACCTTGTTTCCTTTTGGTCCTGGCTCACCTTTTTCTCCTCTGTTACCAGCACTGCCCTGAAACAAAGCAGGAAAATGTTATTACCGTTGTGAGGATAAAATTCTCCACTTTCTTTAAGACTGTATCTTGGGGGCAGGACAAAGTCATTCTGGAACAAGCTTAGGTAGAAACCCACGGTGATTCAGATATGGTATGTGTGACACTACTTTCACTTAGCTAAAAAAAATTCTGGTATTATAAGGTATCTGTGATTTTTTAAAATCAATATTCAGTGATAAATACATTTTCTAGAGTGTGTTTGAAAATCTAACCAGGAAGGTGTCACAGAAAACATACACAATTCCTCCTCCCCATTTTTCAGAGGGAAATCTGATCTTATCTGCTTAAAAAAACCCTGTTCACAGTACAGCTTAGTGCCAATATTCAGCAGTCCCAAAATAAACAACTATTACACCATTATTCCTGTTTGAAGGATCATGAAGGTGGGGACTAAAGCTTGGTGTACATATAAAAAAATATATATAATCGGTTGCATCTAATAATTTTGGATAAAATAACTTCAAATTTTCAGATCTCCAGTTTTATATTGGAAACAGGGGTTTTAGTTCCAGGTGCACATTATCTACAGACAAGGGATTGGATGATAGGTCCTGCTGTCATAACCAGCTACACATATGGTTGACCAGTTGCTTACCATCTAGGGAGACAGGCAAAAACCTCTGTACGTACCTTGGTTGTCTCTGGGGGAGCTATTAAAGATACAAAAGGGATCAGAGAGATACACACTATCTAAACTCCCACTTAGTCTCTTCTTTACCAGAGCCAAGAAAGTTATGTGTTGAAGTGCCACGAGAGCGTGTTGGAAGCAGAGTTTTGGACCTTTCCTCATACATGCCGTCACCCTCAATCTTCTGAACCTTTATCCCTTACACAAATAGAAACTGCTGGTGGAAGTAATCCTTTGTCTAATGGACTTTTCCTTTCCTGTTGTAGGATTCAAGAATAATATTTTGATTTGGGCTTCAAAATCACATACCTATTTATACACAGTGCTTTATTACCCAATACTATAAATATATTTCCAAGATAGTATGTGATTATGGACAGATTTTTTTTTTTCCTGAGCTCTTATAACAGTGGCCTTTCACAGTGAAATGCTATGATACATCACTTCTTTTTGCAGTACATACACAGCTAATGTCTTGCTTTTTACAGACAGAGTAATCAATGAAATACTGTGAAACGTTGATCTCTATGATTAAAATTCAAATTCTGGAGGCTTTTCAAATGAATGCATACTTACAGAATCACCTTTGTCTCCTTTTACTCCCTTTTCACATCCACAGTTCTTCCGCACACACTACAAGGTTAATAGAAACATTAGGGAGAACATTTTCCAAACGTATTATTCCGAATTTTTAAAGCAAAAACTCTGGTTTTGCCCAGCCACCGACTAGCGAACATAGAAGTGCAGTAACAGGAAATAAATAATCTTCTAATATATATATATATATTTCTTATATAATCAACATCACACTTCTGTATAGCCCAATCAAAATCAGTTGCTTGATTTCTTTCTAACAAAAACAAAGAAATCTGTTACTATTCTGACTACAAATGTTTAAGGTAGCACATACACAGTATATAGTACTGTGAAACCCTACATAATTTTTCAATCATTTTGACATTGCTATTTTCTAATGAGACTACAAATGAACTTGCATGTGTTGCACTAGTCCTATTCCACTCTGGTAAGAAGAGTTCTTCATGTCTGACTGTTGATACTAGTCACTAATGATCAGAAGTTGTAGATTTCTCAGGAGAAGGAATCAAAGAAATGGATGAAGGTTAAAATAAAAGTGACCATGGTCAGAAACTTTACTCTGGGAAGGAAGGTTGATTAATCCTGGAGTATCATTGCATTAAAGAAGCAGCAGACATCAGGTGATCTATTATGAGTAAGAGTAATCAAAACACACAAAAGTCAAAAAACCTACCTGCTTCTGAAGCAAGGCTTCCTGAAAAGAAAAGAAAAATATTACTTATAGATTTAATTTAACAGAGTACTAATTTAACCATTTTTCCTCTCTGGTTTACAGAATTTCAAAGGTGAATGGTAAAGACTGTGAATACCTTCAGCCTTCATCCCTTCCTCACAGCGGTAAGAACCAATCTGTGGAACTACTCGCATGAGAAAGGGTTCCCCAGTAGGAACAGGGGATTACTTCATGTGACCCATAATGATCAGAAAACAAATAAGATTTAATGGGACAGCTAAACAGATAATATTAAGGAACAATGCTAACACAGGGAATATGAAAAGACTTCCTAATGAAAGGCCCTGCTAACATAAGATATAGGGGAAGGACTCAGTGAGTTTATCAGCCTTATGCACGAGAACAAGTTACCCTCTAAAGTATTATCATATGCTCAGAGACACACTCTGTGTGTGGAGAAATACCCTGTCCCTCCATCAGTGATCAGTGCAGCTGAGCTGTTATTGTATAGGTGCACAACTCCTTGCAGAGCAGCTGGGAGGAGGAAGCTTGCTCTCTGTCCTGACTCCTGATGTAGCAGAGACATGCATCACCAAAACCTTTGTACTGTCTTAAGAACTTACCTGTCAAAGTCAAATGAAATCTGCCATGGAGAGATGCTGTGGCAAGATTAATATCAGCATTACTTACCAGTTCCAATGCTACATGAACTATCAGGTTCTCATCATCCAGGCATAAAACACGTTTAGAGGATGAATCACCAGATATCATACGCAATTTGTCTTCTTGGACTTTTTTCTTAGAAAGGCCAATGGTAAAAAAATGTATTCCAAGACTCCTAGCTGCTGTGGCTATAGCCTGGACATTAGGGCTGTTTGGATGATCCACACCATCAGTCATCAAAAAAGCTACTTTTGTACTTCGCTTACGACCTTCAGTTTTAAAGAGCTGAGTGGCATTGGAAATTGCATAATAGGAGTAGGTGCCGTGGCCAATAAAGCCCAGAGACTTGATTTTCTCTTTAAAATGCTGCACATTTTTCCAGGCTGTAAAGGGATTATCAATGCTGACTGTGCTGCTGAACTGCATACTTGCTAGTTTGACATTATACTTCTGAGACTTAACGGGCTTCATCTGGAAAATGCTGTCAGTTAAATTTTGAACAAAATTCTTCTGTAAATCAAACAGCTGATTTTTGGCACTTTCTGAACTGTCCAAGATAAAGACTATATCAACAAGACACGTATCACCTGTAATGGAACAAGAAAGTTACATTTATGAATGATGGGCACACCTGCACAAGAGTTTTCAGATAATTCTCTGCAATAATCCCAATCCTCAAATCATTTCCCCAAGGATTCCTCTTTCCAGTAAGAGTTTAAGGATAAATTTCACTGTAAATGCCAAGAAATTCTACTGAGGTAATTGAATCTAAGTTACTTCAATTCATACCAGTATTATTAAATACATCTACAAACAAAAACTTCCAAATTAGCATCTTGATGGGACTGTTCTGGCATTTCCACATGCAATTTCAAACTAAAAATTAGGCTTAGCATTTATCTTAAAAGATATATGAGTGACAATGAAAATCATAGATCAAATTGGAGTACGTGACTAAGTAAATGTTAGCACAGTATTTTCCAGGCCTAATAATCAAAATAAATCACATTTTAAATGCATACATAAGTGGTCAATCACTAGCTACTTATCCCAAAATATGCAGACACATACATGGTCAATCAGAAATTTTAAGAAAATTATTTTACCTTCATCTTTTTGCACAAAAGAATAAGAATTCTTTCCTTTCTTTCTGTTTTGCTCATATGTCTGGTTTGTTGTCACAGCCAGAATTAAAAAACAAAAGAAAAAATGTTTTTTCCACATAGTGACTTTGATCCCAAATTAGATGACTTTTCCTTCCTGTTAAAAGTAAAAAACCACCTGTGAATACTTCATTAATAGAACAAGGAAATAAATACAGATACTTTACATACAGAATACACATTTGTGCGCAGCACAGTTCTAGAGACAACATGTAAAAAACAATTGTAAAAAGTCACTGGGTAAGTGATTTAAGCATAGCAGCCAGTACAATCCCAGCTGTAGCTCACATGCATATTAGAGCCTGTTTTATCAGAGAAGAAATATGGGCAAAACAAACACAGTGCTCCCGATCCTTTCTTGAAAATAGCTAGTGCTACCTTTAGCTTTCATTTGAATATCTAACAAAGAAGGATAAAAAGAAATTGTTACTAATGCATGTTGTTATTAACATACTTTGCTATTAAACTAACTACATTAAATTAGCAGAAATATTATATAAATTGAATACAGTTTGTTTCTAGAAATTCCTAATTGTTAGGAATGAACAAAGATCTGTTTTTTTTCAGATGCAGATACATTACCTAGGTCTACAGCATCAGTATGAACAACTTATTCTTCTAAGAAACAATGGCTTAGTAAAGAAATTAAATACATGAATGTAATATTCATGTTGCATGGCTGTAACAGAATGTATGTAATATCTTCTATAAAGAAAATATTCCATAAAGACAATATTCTATTACAATGACAATATACACTAATAAAATTAACATTACAACATTTAATTCAGTGATTCAACATATTTCTAAAGAAAACTGAACTCCATTAAATCTGATTTACAAAAAATGCCTGTAATTTGCCATAATTAAATTTTAAATACCATTAATAAAAAAGTCAATATATTAAATTTAAATATCTTTCCTAAACCCTCTTTTCAAGTCCATCAGTTACATATACAGAAACCATAAGTGCAGTCCTCTAAAAATCAAAAGGAACTAACTATGTCTTACCTTCAAAGGCATTCAAAAAGCAAACTGTGGACTGGATAAGCTGTCAGCATAGAAAACATGTCCAGTAGGTCACAGAGGAAAATACATTTTGTTTACAAAAATAAATCAATCTGTAAATAAATAGTCTATCCACTTGTGAATGGCTCTACCTTGCATCTAGATCCTTTATGGTCCATTATTGGGCTGTTCAGTTGGCCAAAGTTTAAATGAAGACAGTCAGGCACTTAGCCAGGGCTGAGTGGGAGACCGAGCCATTTTATTAAAGGGACAGTGTCAGTCTGGGAGCAGCGCTTTCCCATTTTAAATAACTGACCTTTTACATTACAAAACTCACTTCTAGACAACCTGCCTCTCCACCCATCACTTTGCCAGCCACACCTCTTCAGCTTGTCCATGTTAACATTGCAGCACTGGTTAGATGAGAGATGTGAAATTAGTACATTACCACTTGTAGGCTAGAACTGAATTCTGACCCAATGGTTTGTGTCTGCCAGGACCTTGAGCCTGTCTCAAAGGTAGTAACTGCATTAGCAACTACAATAATAAAAGACAACTTTAAAAAAACTCAAACAATTCTTCCTGAGCTGTTTTCCTCAGAAATTCTGTCTGCTCTTTACAACCTCTGAGGGGTCAGACACAGAGAGGGTATCTAAAAGGGGGCTGGTTAGGTAGCTCTCACTATGCTGCGTGCAAATTGTATTTGCTCTATCTAACGGCAGGCTTCAGAGTAAAATTGTATTGTTGCAGTGTCAAGTAAAAAATCCAGGTGAGAGGAAGTATTGGGATTGTAAGTCTCAAGGAATCATGGCATGCCTCAAGGGAGTTTTGTGCAGATGGCCAGCAAAAGGTCAGTGCCCAGCCTCTGGGCAGGCATTGCCTAACAGGCAGGCACCCCTCTGTCCCTTGGTGGTGGGACAGAATGGAGAGCTCCTCCTTCACTTGGTGCTGCAGAAGGGAGGACTTACGCTTCATCACTGGGATGAATCGGGTCCCTGGACTGTCATGTGATTAAGCACTGAAATGTTTCAGTTATATATCAAAAAAAAATTATGAGTAATTTGGGCATTTCAAAACACATTGTAAAAAGATGGGTTTGACCAAAGCAGATTTTTTTGGCAGAGGTTCAAGCTTTGTCAAAAATGCAGGATCGAAAATGCATAAACATTTGCCTATCAATGACCCAACTGTACCGATTAGGCTTTATAAAAAATCTACCTAAATGTCATGTAAGTCATACCCTTTAATTTTTCTCAAGACAGATTTTCTAGACTTGAAGTGACCCTGGTAGCTTATATCTGGGACACTACTCCTAAATATATACACCAAAAATAGATTCAGTATCTAATTTTACAGGACAGTAATGTTACCTATTCATTGCTTTTTAATGTTGATAAACCCAAAGACTGTGTGTGCCTTTTTTTTGTTCCAGCACCTGGTGGAAGCTTCCCTGTGAAATGAATACCTCTTACTACCCAGAAGACACTTCCAGCATGGCAAGTAGCGGGCAAATCTTAGAAATTGTCTTAACAAAAAACCACAAAAGTTGAAGCTTTGCATCCTCTGTAAGTAATTTCTGCTTTTTTAATTTTGTAGGAAGAGTGCATCTGAAAGATGAAAAGAAAAAGGCAAAGAAAGAATACAGATTTTCTAAACTTTAATTTTGATATTGCAGATTTAATCAAGTTATTTAGTAGAAATAAGAGTGAATACCGTGCTTATCAATTGCCATTGATATGTCTTTCTTGAAGAAAGATGAATGCTAAAGCACGTCTGTTTATTCTGCATCAAGCATAGCTTTCCAAAGGGCATGCTGTGAAAGAGCTGTTAGAGCACAACATGGTAGACTGCAAATACTTGCTCTCGGAGAGTTCCCAGTCTCCTGACCAAGAAACTTCATTGCCAAGGCTGATGATTTGCTATGAACCAGACTGTATTATGGGGAAAACAGAGAAACAGAAAGAATAAATAATAATTATAAAACTAAAGATTAACATCAATGTTGTTTCATATGATAAATTAAAAATGCAAAATGGAAAATACTAAAACCATTTAGTGATTCCATAAGGCTAAGGCAACAAGAAGGGCTTCCGTAAGTACACAAGTAGCAAACACCAGCCTTCTGTGATTATAAATCCACTGAACTACACCTGCAGCAGCCTATCTACTACGTCCATATAAAAACGAATCTGTTAAAATTAATGGGGGATATTTTCCCTATGGCAGACACAAGGGGGGAAGAACTTTTTTTCCCTCCTGTAGAATCCTGAGGGCTTCTGTTCTAACCTAAGCGAATTTCATGCAGTCAGCCTTTGAGTTCTTTGTCTATTTTATCCTGGATTTATACAAGGGATGCTAAGTTTGTGCACTTTTAACAAGAAACAGGAGCTGTGTAGTGAATGAAGCATTTGGTGGCATTTACCACTGGGTGGTGGAACCAGACTGGCCTCTGTCAGCAGTGATGCCGATCCAGACTCAGGCAGGGTCAGATACACAAGCGCAATACACACAAAGATGGTCAGAAGGCATTTATTACCTTGATGTCCCAGCAGAGGTTCCCCAGTAGTTTCCCAAGCAAAGTAAGCAGTAAGTGGGGAGATTCCTGGCACCACCGTGCGATGTTCCATGGTGTAGAACAGTGGGTGGGAGTTTTAGAAGCTTTATGTGAGTTTGCACATAAGCATTAAGTGTTATAATTACCTAAGCATCCTTGCAAGTGATCACAGGAAAAGAGCATGGCTAGCTATGGGAGATTGCCTGATACATTAACATGTTTGGGAAGACTTAATCAAGGACAACAAAAGTAACTATACATTAAAATACAGAATAACGACCGCTACTGCCTTAACAAAGCACAGAGGGCTTCATTATAAGGAATCTGGGTTACAGCTGTACTGACCTCTATCACCCATCTCCTTGCCATTCTTCTGCATTTAACCCTACAACCACCCCCACCCCCTGACACACACAAGGCAGAGCAGCTCAGCCCTTACCTGAGTTACCTTACACACACCGGCTGCTCCATCCAGATGAACTCATGAACTTGGCAATCAGAGCCCAAGGCTGCAAACCTGACACCCTAACCAGAACAGATGAAAAGACATGGGTGGTTGGTAGGGGGTGGTGGGAGCAGTGAGGACAGGGAAGGGGAATGAAAACGAGGAACAAGTAATATGGGAAGGGAGCAAAAATACTGCAGAAGAGGACTCCAATGCACGTGGATGCATTACAATAAGCAGAAATATTAAGAAATCTGAGGCTACTGTAGTATGGCTGGGAATGTAGGGGATGTAGGACCCAAAGAAAACATGAATTAGTTTCATTGCTTATCAAATTACTTGCTGTACTGGAAGGCACATTTCATAAATCTGGATACAAATGTTATATTCTTCTTGAAGGAAGTCAAAACATTTATGAGCAGGGAGGGAAAGAAGCAATCCACTGAGGAAAGTAACACTGTAAAATTCAGATTTCCTTCGAATTCTGTAGTATAAAAAAATACAAGGAAAAAGTATTAGATATTCAAACTTCACTAATCAATTCCTCATTTTTTATTTTTGGTACAGTTACAGACCCTAAGTGATGTTAGTTGAATATCTTATAGGATAGGGTTTCCCCTAAATCAGACAGTTATTGCAGTGTTTGATCTCCGTGGCCACACACACTGAAACAAGTGGTGTTTCACAAACCATTACCATTACAAAATGGTGTAGATAATCACACTTTCCTGTCTTTTTTCAGTACCCTTGTAGAAAACTGTACAGAAACTGCACCTGCTTTGCTTTTCATTTGGTGTTTAAGTAACAGCAATGGAATATGCTAAGAGCTTTTAAGTAAGCACAGTACATTTCCTGCTCACTTCATTAAAATTTTAGTGACAGGGAAAGAACAGGGGGAAAAAGAATAGCGTATCTCTGACCAGTGGGCATAAAAAAGCCTCTGCCTTCATTCAGTTTAGAAGCACCCTTCACCTAGCCTGGGAGCAAGGTCTCCTCTGTTGCTAGACCAAACACTTACCTGAAGTACCCACTTCCTGCTTCTCCAAGGGTAGATCCCATTTTAAAAATACACTCTGCTAGAAATCACACCTTTGCAAACACTCATAATCTATTAATGTGTGCTGTGCCCTGCTAGCATGACAGCATATGTAAATTTAACTTATTTAAAGGGTGAAACACATACTAAGGAACTCAGTGAGGTCTTAGCTCTTATCAAAGATGGCAATAATGTGAATGTGATTGTGTGCTGGTTTTGGCTGGGTTAATGTTCTTTATCGTGGCTAGTATGAGGCTGGCTTTGATTTGTGCTGAAGATAGTGTTGATAATTCAGGGATGTTTTAGTTATCACTGAGCAGCGCTCACACAGAGCCAGGGGCTTCTCTGCTCCTCACCCCACCCCACCTGCAAGCACGCTAGGGGTGCACAAGGGTTTAGAGGGGGGACAGCCCCCAGCTGACCAAAGGGATATCCTATACCATATGATGTCATGCTCAGCGTATAAAGCTGGGGGCAAGGTTGGCCAGGGGGCTGCTGCTTGGGGGTGCTTGGTATTGCTTGGTTGGTGGTGATGGTGAGCAACTGTTTTCATTTGCATCAAATGCCTTTCTTGGGTTTTATTTCTCTCTGTTATTTTCCTTTTCATCACTATTATTATTATATTTCCTTTATTAAGCTGTTCTTATCTCAACCCACAAGTTTTCTCACTTTTACCCTTCTAATTCACTTTCCCCCATCCTGCTGGCAGGGGGAGTGAGTAAGTAGCTCTGTGGTGCTTAGTTGCTAGCTGGGGTCAAACCATGACAGGTTGTATGGAAGAGCTGTACATCTGCCGTATGACCGTACATAGTACCATTCCTACACAGAATCATCAGTCTGTGCACACTCAGTTAACATGAAAGGTACCGGAGGAACATGCTGCTACCAGAAAAAAAAAAAAAAATCATACATGCTACCACCCTCTTTCCCCAGTGCAACCAAGGAAGGACTAACTGTCCCAGCAGCTGCAGCCTGCTCCCAAAAGGCCCCCTTCCTAGAAACCTCTACACCATCTCCTGTCAGAGGACACATGAACATGTGACACCTCCTTTGAGGTTAATTGTCTTCGTTAAATAAATGTCTTTGTTAGACAAACAGACTAAAGAGTTTCAATGGAGTACAATCTTTTACAAGAAATATCTGTTAATGCTATATATAAATGATAATTACTGGCAGCATCCAGCATCTGTTGGATCAGACACAACGGTGATGATTAAGCATTTCATTAGTAACACACCAGTCACATGGATCCCTCATACTGTTTACATACCTATTCTTATCCTTATGCATGCTTAGGTTAAGACTTGTAAACAGCCTATCCATCCAGAAACAGATCATCAGCTATAGAAGAATGCTTTTTCCAGCAGTCATCAAGGTTTATCTGCACTATGTGCCAAACCAGAAATGAGTGAATGGATTTCCAGCTGTGCTCAAAGATTTCTCACTTTTTTTTGGACCTGCAAACATGACTCTAATCTGGCAGAGATCAGAAAATGTTAACATTTATGATTTTTAGACATAACAATTTGACTGGTCAAATATACATATAACCTGGTAGTTCTCACAAACATCCAGTATTCAGATAGCAATGGGGTCAAGTTTGGTTGTATTTCTCTGGCTAGAAAATCTGTAGATCTGTTAAGTGTTGAGTGTAATTGTTTTCTGGAAACAGCCTAAGCTCTTCTTCACTACCCACCGTGTTTGGAAGTACAATAAGGATCTTGACAGTTCTCTTGTAAGATTGAAGATTTAAAATTCAGAGCTTTATTTTTTCACTAGTCTTGCCAGTATATAGTTTCATAGTTTTATATTCACTTAGAAATCAAATATGATGGAAATAACACCTCCAGATTTATGGCATTGTTTTTAACACTACTAATACTTCTTGCTAAGCTGTTTAGTACAACAGTGTTTCAATGGCTAATCTGAACCACGTGCTCTGAACCAGATGCTCAGTACATCTATATCTCAGGACTATTGAATCTATCTAAATGCACTCATTACATGACCTTACCAAAGCTCTGGTCTGCAGTATGAAGTTTTATCTGTAAAACTCATGTTGCTATTGAATTTCATGTTAAAAAGCCTTTAGTGCCTGCATTCACGCTAGGTCACTTCTTCTACTGGAAAAAAATTATATTATCAGCTTTCTTTCCTGGTACAATACCTATTCTCCTTGAATAATTCCTGCTATTCTCATTACTGCAACTCAAAAATGTAAAGAAGAAATAAAAAGAAACAGAGTGGATGAAGATAAGAGATAGCTTCTGTATGAAGACAGACAAAGTAAATTATAGTTCTGTACCTTGGAAAGCCACAACCAAATGCAAATGTGATACAGACCTATAGAAGTATGAAAGAAGGTGAATATTCTATAGTACATGAATGTAGTATGTCAAAGGACTTACACTGTGATCAGTTTGGTTGACGATATTAACCAAAATCAGCTGCCCTACATTTACTTCCCCCCCATCCCCCCTCTCCTTGTATGCTCTTCACTCAATAAGAATAACAATAGTTGCCATGAAAGAATGGTAGACTTTTTTCTGGTTAGGAAACATAGCTAATGGATGTTACTTAAAGTAAATATTTTAACCAGTTTTTAAAAACCCCTGTTCCTAATACTAGATATATCTTAACTCAGTGCCATTGTTATTTATACACTATGTAAGTAAAACCATGATTATATGCCTTTTTAAAATCAGATTGCAATAAATGTATCAGAAGGATCACTTAGTTGCTGAAATTGAATTTACGTAAGCGATAAAGACATCTATCCTATCTAAATCCTGCCCTCTGGTGTGTCTACATGATAATGCATAATGATAGTATTTCATATGGGGTGACTCATTCAGCGTTTGATCAGGACACAGCTAGAAATGAGGCTACTGTCAGGGCAAAACATTTGTCCCCTTGTAATAAAAGGTGAAAGCTAAAGACTAAGATACTAAAAGACAGATACAATGCTTCAAGGAAGGAGGACATGTCCTGGAAGAACTGGTTTTACTCCTTAGTTCCTATCTGATCCTGAGAAACTAAACACTCATTTCACACATACGTCTCTTTTAGATACCCAGTTTGGGAGTGCCAATACTGACACATGGATCTTCCGAGCACTACAAAGTCAATGAAAGCTGGGAGTGTTCACAAAATGTATCAGCAAGATACTATGATCTACTGAAATAAGTACAGTTACGGGTTGTCAGAGAATTCAAATGACAGTCTTGCCGTGCCACTTAGGAACACATGTAATACTGGCCTTATAAGTGTTCCGCATTAGTCTTAAGGTAAATTACTTACAATTGTAAGAAAACAGAGCAAGGATTAAAACAGTACTTACTTTACTTCCTGGTAGTTTGGCTCCTGAAATCCCACAATGCTCTTTTGGACTAGACTCAGCTTGAACCTGAATTTAGAATAGTTTTTGTAAAATGTTTGACTTCACCGCCAGCTTAAAGCAAAGATGGCCAAAGCTTTCGAAAAAGTGCTTTGGTCAGGCTCAGGAGGAACCTGGTTAGAACACAGCGTATTTCATCTTCAAATAACTCTTTGTAAAGCCTCCACACTTCAATTTATTTTTGTAAGCACGGTGACCAGGGTTGTTTATCATAACATAAGATACAGTTCAAGAGGAGTTCTAACAGTCAGCTACTGACAGTGATCCAAACTTAAGAGTTACCTTCTCTTTCACGAGTTGCCCTAGAAGAACAGAAGAACAGGAGCTCTGAACGTGTAAAAAGGCTTGTCCTCAGTCACATCTATCTCTTGCTCCATCCTTTAAAAATCATGCTTTTTGTTCACAGGTTACCTGTGGACCTTTAGCACCCAAACCTTGGGATTCTCTTGGTCCAGGTATTCCTTCAGGACCCCAGATACCCTAAAAAGATAAGGTAAGATATTAATTTTAAAACTTTCATAATAAGTTTTTCAATTAACAAAATGAAGTAATTACCTTCAAAAGGAAATAAATGTGTCTGTGAAAGTCTTTCTGTCTTTCTCTCAATTCCTCACACATTTCTATGCATGTCAGTGAATAACAATGACAGCAACAACTGATACGAATGGAATAAGTGAAATTGAGAGGTTTTCACTCCTACCCAACCCTACACAGTGGCATGGGATGCTCTGCCGTCTAAAAACAGTCACCTTCTTTACTCATAGGGCTTATTAATTTGAATGCCTCAGTTAATGAATGCCCACGGTGAAAGACCCGGTGGACCAACAAGACCTACTGGACCCTCAGAACCTTCTTCAACCTGAAAATATACGGCATTTGAATACATTAACTTGCATTAGGATTTTGTTATGAAATTGTACAAAATTAAGTGATAATTACAATATATACAAAGAACAAAAGTATGATATGTACAAACAAAAGAATTTTCAGTAGAAATACTAAAACCTAGGGGAAATAATAGTCTTGTGACCTGTACCTACAACTTTTGCAATCACACTGCTGAATCCATCTAATTTGGCATATTTTTAGAAGTACACACATTTTACAGACTGAGAGAAGTTTGAACTCCAGCTTCAAACTCCGTATGTAACTAACACTTTCTCTTAACAAAAATCAGGTAAACCAGTACTATCGAGTATGCATCATGGCATGCAGGACTACAACAGCACATCTAAAACAGTCTGCTTAGGCTCCATCAAGCAACAACTTTTGCAAGTTTAAGTAATCATAATCTAAAACAGAAGTAATGTGAATGACAGCACTGTCACAATACATATTTTTTTCCTTTTCTATAAAGGGAAGAGAAGCAGTAGTCTTACATAACTAAATTAGAAGTTGCCATGTCTTTAAAAAGTCAAAACCACTGCAAAACTCCAGTACTATTTAGGTGTTCTGCTTCCATATTCCTGAAAGGATTTGGCTACTTTGGCTAGTAGCATGACATAAACACAATAAATTTTGGAGATGGACATAAACTGAAAGAAAAGCCAGCCTCCCAGGCATTATATATGGAAAAGCGTTAAAGTCACAGGGGAAAAAACTTTCCAATTAATATCTCAAAACCCACTAACAAACCTCAGTATACCTTGATCTCTTATGAATTTTAAGAAATCTTTGAAGAAGAAAAGGAGCTCAAAATGGATCTTCCACTGTACAAAATTCCTATGTAATTAAAATAGATTTTAGACTTGTACATAGAGCAAATGTGGAATCCTCTGCAGTCAGAGTTACAAAAAATGTAAATTTATACCTCATCCATGAGGAGAAATTGCTGAAAATAGTTTGAGATACAACTGCATTAAAGCAATTCTCACATATGGTATTAGAATTTAGCAGATCTTACAAGGAATATAAAAGAGACTGATCAGAAGTGTAAGCAATGTCTGAGGTGTCAGAAAATGTATGATTAAAATGAGACTTGCCAAAAGTCAAGCTGAATTAGATTCTTAATGATTTCATTTTTTAATGTGTAAGTTTATTTAGCCATATCAATTACAAGAGACAGAGAAATATAAAAAGCAGATATCATGCAGTGGTGATGAAGAGATTATTAATCATCTAGGTACACTCTCAAAACTAAAAAAATATTCTGCATTACTTATAAATAAAGATGCTGCTAATGGACAAAGGTGCAAATGTAGAGATAGCTACAGGAAAACTAAAAGTGGAAAATCAGTGTGGAAAACAGAAGCAAAGATCTTGACAGTTTAAAAGGCTCAGAAACTTTTGAGAAATTCAGAGTCACTAACCAAATACTGTTCCAGCATTTATTTTGAGATTAACATAGGAAATGTCTGAGTAGGGTAGAATGATCAGCTATAAACCATGTATGTCCCAACAATTCATGTCATCTAGTAACCATGACACAGTGGTCTCTGAGAAATTGAAATTCTTTGGCATTCTTAAACACCGAATAGCTCTTGTGTTTCCATTAAACTTGCATGGTACCTGTTGTTAGAGTAACATTTACTGGGTCAAAATTTACAATTTTTCATTTTTAAATTTCTCTGAATCTCTCTTGTGCCAGAGACACAGAAAATGCCTTTTCTGTAGTTTGTGTGTATGTGGGTAGTGTATTTGGACAATCACTAGGACTCAATAAATGAGTAAGATGTCAAATATTTAAGCTGCTGATTCCTTAATACCTAACGAACTTCCTCTTAAAATCAAAGTTAGATGATGTGATTATTGCAAGCATTAACTAAAGTCACGTCCCATACTTTCCTATGGAAAACTGTTGGGAACACACAAACTGAAGTTTGCTTTGTCACAAAAAGAACCAGTAGGTGATTATTGGAAACAGATGTGAAAAAGTCACCATGTCCCACTTAACAGGAGCAGAGGAAGTAGAATGATGAAAAATGAAACAGATAAGCATGAAAATATCAGCTATCAATTTCACCTTTGATATATGATAGACTATTTGAATTACTCATCATTTTCCCACACATGCTGGTCTACTGTATTTTTTTGTATTGATATATTTGAATATATCAAAACAACTGCTGAGTTTCTAAAGTTTACTATTATTAAGGAAAAAAAACCTGCTGGTTTTATAAGGATAAATGCTTTTGAAATGGAAGGAATATTAGAAAAATCTAAGCCAACTAATCGTTGTACCGTTAGACCACATTTGTGGCTTAATGAACCCTGTGAATAAGTAACACATGGAATATAGTTTCTTGGACAATACAAATTCTCCAGTATGTTTAGAGACACGAAAAAACAGCCAACAAACACTAACACAAGTGATGGAAAAAGCCAGTCCATCCACATGTTTTTAAACTAAAGGCATTGAATACAGGGAGATTATTAGAAGGATGGAAGAACAATGGTATATCAGATGTTTTCTTTAAAAAGTTATGCAAAGCTATAAAAACATTGGAAAGACCATTCAGAATTATTTCATGTAATTCAAAAGAGGAAGTAGGAAAATATTTAATAAGGAAGCCAAAGACTATGTGTTTCCTTTGTTTTCTAAGAATGAAATACAAGGCAGCTAAAATAAGGAACTAAGATCCTGACTCTACAATAACAAACAAACCATTAAAAATGTGACATTTAAATATTTCCAGCCCAACCATCAGCCTTTGAAGTTTCCCATCTGAAAAGGGAAGTCATTCAGAGAGAACCTGAAATCATCTGCTTAGTACCTCAGCTTATAATTTCTATTTCAGACATTTTTAAAGAGTTAATAACAAATACAGGAGAAAAGGTAAAGATGCACATCTCCACGGCTTGCAGAAAAGCAAGTTCTGAAATCCTAATCACACAGGACCAAGGAAATATCTTTTTTTTTTCAGGTAATTTATAAATAAGGGGAGAACTTTATTACTGTGTGATCAAACACCAGAACAGGTTACCCAGAGACGATGTGGAGTCTCCATTCTTGGAGATAATAAAAAACCCGCTGGGCAAAACCTTGAGCAACCTGCTGACCCTGTCTTGTGCAGAGAAGTTGGACTAGATAACCTCCTGACATGCCTTCCAACCTCAGACATTCCGTGATACCAGGCCATATTTCACTGAGAAACCAACCCATTTTTCAGAAATTTCACTCAAAATAGAAAAATGCTCTCATAACCGTACCTTACTTCCACTGCAAGTCCTCGGTGACTGTGTGGCTTGGGTCCCAGACTTATTACTGTGTACCTATTTCATCTACTATTCAAACATGATGTTCAAAAACTCATTTCTGATCTTCTGTGAACAACATGAAAATACTTATCATCCCTTCCTCTGTTAAGCAAAAACAGGTCTGACAATGGGACAAACCATATAAAAATACATCACTACACAGAAGCATTAGAAGTCAAAATCCAATAATGAAAAAGATAAGCAAAGCAAACTTTTATTTTGTCAAAGCAAAATTGACAACCTAACCATAAAGGCTTCAAAAAACTTACCAAGAACCCAGGCCTGCCAGAAAGAGCATGCTCCAATTCAGATGTCTCTGTGTTTTAAATATCTGAGATTGGCTAATTTGCTTAAGAGGAAAGACAAACAAACAAACATGGGTTAGGGTAGGCATGTTCAACTGTTCAATACTTCATTTTTCTGTGTTGCAGTTTTGAGCTGAATGCTAAATGATAATGTTACCAGCTAGTTTAACAGCTCTTCTCTTTCATTTAAATAATAAATTCTATCCTAGTAAGTTAACACCTAAGGGACATGTAAAAATCACCATCTTACCTAAAAGTCTCTTACAACTTAAAAACTGAAAAAGTATTCCAAATCATCACTATTTTATGAGACATTTATTTTTTTATGAAATATTGAACTTACTAATATGTAATTGTCTATAAAGACATTAATATAAATTGTTATGTTATTTATTGCATGGCATATTCATTTATCCATTTATATATATTCACTGGGGGTTGGACTAGATGACCTTTAAAGGTCCCTTCCAAGCTAAACTATTCTATGATTTACATGCCCATTAGTAATTATTTGCTATTAATGTAAATTATTGGCTCAATCCTCTGTTTTAGTAGAATATTCATCTGCTTTTACTTTTCAGTAGTTGTTTTATTTGTTATTTGTAATGTTATTTATAACATTATACAGGATTAATGCAGGCTTGAAATAAAGAGATTTTAGAAGTAATAATCATCAAATAACTAGTATGTACTTAAAAGAAAAAGGTAATTCAATCTGGCCTGCTTCCACTTTAAAAAACACAATTTAATAGAAGTCATTTGTGACTTCACCTGGAAAACCAGTTAACATTTTAAAGTATACAAACTGAACACTGCAGTAACAGCTTAATATCTGCAAGGAAATGCTGACTCCTTTGTTCTCTTGTTAATTCCATTCATGCTCGATCTTAAATCTCCCAAATCCTTAATGTTGTCCTTTCATAATTAGTAAGAATAACAAATGTTGTTTTTTCTTAGACAGCAAAAGTTTGGTTTTGCTAAAAATACTAATTTTGCATAGTATTATAAAAATGACACTGTGTATTACAGGGAAAACTGACTAATATTGCAGAACTGAATTTAAGACTAAAGGTTCATGGTCTGGCCAGAGTAAATTCTCCTTAACTCCCTACTCTCTTTCTCAACCTCAATCATTCCATGAATATGAGTTACTCTTTACTTGCTGTACTGTTTGATCTACACCAGAGAGGCTCTTGTCCAGGCAGTTGCACTGAAGTGGAACAGGAAAACTCTGTCCTCTCTTCGTCAACATACAGAGACGTAAGACAATGTTTATGAGATCCCTGTCATAGTAAGCAACTGTCTACAGATTCCTGTCTCCCCTCCAAAAAGACTGTAGAAATTAGAACACACAATGCCTGCTATAATCCCTTCCAGCAACCGCCAAGACAGAAAGCATCAAGGACCTGCCTCTGACAACAGCTAATGAAAAAAAAGAAGTGTTGGGCAATTGCTACCAAGGGGAGTCTTTGTTTTGATTTTTCCCTGATTCAGCACAGAGTTGTTTACCAATCACAACATTTTTGAGATTGCTTGATCAGTTTCAGTCTCTTGGCTGTTGGAGGAGTTAGTTTGCCAGTCCTTCTCAGACACTGTGGAAGCCACCACTTTGGCTACTTAAGTAACTTGCCACAAATTCCCACAGCAGGGAAAATGAATGGGTAGGTCCTCAGTGAAAGGAAAAAAAGATTATGGGAAATAGAGAGACACCCTGGCTGAACAGCTGACTGCACCAACACAGCTCTGTGCCCTGTGCCAGATGTACAGTAAATTCCTGGCATTACCAGAATGTATTCTTTCTTGCCCCTAAATGTGTACCATTTAGCAACAAAATTAGATTGTGTATGAAATAACACAATGAACTATCAGAAAACTATGTAAAAGCATTTCCACACCTTATGTTGAGGTCCCCAAGGTCCTTTAGGGCCAAACTCCAGTCCTACGTATAAAAAAAAAAGGAAAGACAAAAATAAAGTAATTGTATTAACATTTCTTAATAATTACTAATAATTTGGTTTTATTATCAAAACCTTTAAAAATAGATTTAAAATAAAATATATTTAGTATTAATTATTAAACATTAACTTAATAAAATTTCTTTGAAACGATATGTCAGTATTCTGCATTGAAATACCCTGAACCATCCTCCTTTACAACAAATCAAGTCTTTTGTTGCCCTTATAGCCCTTCTTAGTTGACTATAGTTTTTGAGACTTATAGATGACAAATGCTTGTTGCATCATTATCTTTTACAAATTACCTAAAAAAGTTTTATAATCTGACCCAAGAGATTCTATGTACAGTTTTCTTAGCTGCTTTTTTTATGTTCAGGCAGCCTTCAAAACATGCCCTGAATAATTTCCTGTTATCTGATAAAACTGCTTCCTTGGCCTCCTAATAGCTTCTCAAACGGTTGTTTATGACATTTTTTGCCTTTCTCATATGAGATATTAAATACTTCCTCTCTAGACTGATGTTTCACTACTTCCCTCCCCCAATTGCCTTATTCCTGAAGACATGCTAAAAACCGCAGGGAAGACAAAATTTCCTGTGCCTTCAGAATGCTACCACATCACAGCCTACTTTTTCTTTGACGAAACTTCTCGCTTTCCTTCAGACTCTTTATTAAAATACTTTGCTCAATGACTGGCCTCTAAGAATTTACAAACATTTCCATTTTGTCTTTGATGCAATATATAGAATGTAAGGAAAAATATTCAGAATTACCGCTGACAACATTTAGCTATGATTCACATGACAGATCTGAGCAATGACAACAATACCTATTTTCCAGCATTTTATTGACTTTATCCTACATGTCTAGGCAATAAGGCTTCAATCATTCTTCTGGGCATGTTTCAGAGTCTACAAAGTCAAACAAAGACTCCTGTTTGGCATCTGTAGGGCTTGGATTAGACTTCACATCCACTTGTAACTCCCATCACAACGCACATACAAGAACAGCAGTTAAATGACACACCTAGAGAGCACGTATAGAACACATCTGTATAATTACTGACAGGCTGGGTACCACACCCTTTTAGTAAGGTTGCCCACTATTTCCTATTTAAGACCCCGGGTTTGGTTGTTTATAGCCCTGTGTAACTTTAAAGACATAAACTGAAACTATTCCTGCCAGATGTCTTTCCATCTAAATTTTAGCTGAAGTACTCCAGACATTTCCAAGAACGAGGCTAACAAGAAACAGGTTTTTTCCTTTGGTGAAGTAAAATCTGCATCCCTTGTGTTTCAAAGCAGTGAGGTATACTTTGGGGACTAACACAGTTTAGGGGAGGAGAAGGTGAAAGAGGGATGTTCTTGCTGTGGTTCTTAGGCAAATCTACCGAAATTGGGCCAAACTCTAAGCCTTTGAAAAGGGTTAGCCTGCACCCAGCCGCTAAACACTCGGGGCAAAGGCCTTGGGTAGAGAGAAGCCAGCGGCCTACAGGCAGAAAGGGCCAAACACCAAGTTAAGGGAACGGCCGGCGCCCCACACCATGTGCCAGGCCCCACACTGCGCGGGCAGGGCTCTGGGAAGCCGGGGGGCGAACAGGCGCCGGGCAGGCTCCCGACAGAACCGGGCTTCCCGAGGTTCTGCCCCCTCTGTTCGCACCCGTCGCTCTTTCAGCGCAAGCAGCCCTGCCCTTCCCGCGCACCGGCTGCTGCCACTACCTTGGGACACCGGTACCGCGGCGGCTCAGCCCTCTCTCCACCTGCCGCAGATGCCACCGGCACCTTGACCAACACCAACCTTCTAACAAAAGCTACTGCTTTAGTACAGCAGCGAGCGTAAGTCAACAGATAGAAACGGAGCGAGAGTCCAGCGATCCTTCTCCGGATCGCGGCGCGAGCCCCGTTCAGCTAAGGTCGAGCCCAGCTCCCACCCCGCCACCACCAACGCGCCCAGGGTTTTAAGCCGGCCAGCCCTGCGGGGCGGGGCTCCGGCGGGGCGGGGGAGGAGCGCGGCCCGGCGGCGGGCGGGAGGGAGGGGTCCTGCCAGGACAGGCGCTCCGCCCCCCTGCCCCCCGTTCGCCGGAAGTTCGGCAGCTTTTCTGTCCCCCCCGCGCCGGAAGCGCCACGGGTTTTCCTTCCCCGCTGCCCCCGCAACCGGAAGCCCTTGTGCGCTTGCCGCTCTTCCTCCTCGGACGGCAAGGCCGGTGGGCGTCGCGTCGCGTCGTCGCCCCTCCCCCCTTCCCGGTGGCGGTGGTGTCGGACGGCCCCGCGGGGTGGGTGAGCATCTGCCGCGCCTGGAAAGGGTGGGAGGGAAGCGGTCGGCCGCGCTCCGCACCGTTCCCGCCGCCGCGGGGCCTCGGCGGGGCCTTCTCGTTCAGCGGCTCCTGGGCGAGGAGCAGCGAGGCGGGCCGAGCGGCGGGCGGGGAGCCTGCCCCCTGCGGCGCGCAGGAGCCGGCCGTAACCAGGAGACACCCAGAGGGGGCCTGGGAGAAGTACGTAACGCTCCCTTTCCATGCTTCCCAGTTCCCAGTACAGCGTGGCCCTCTCCGCAATTACGGAAGAGGTTTGTACGATCTGCAGGGGGGTGTTGTACATAGACACGTAAAATGGGTCTGGGCTTGCAGCTATGGCAGGTGTAAACGGAGTTTAACAGTAATGTATATTTATGAATGCTATTAGGCCAAATGTGAACTACGACAAGGTAATGCTGGGGTAGAAGGTGAGTTTAGGAGCAGTAGAATAAGGTATTTCTGTAGAAATCTTCAAAAAGGGCAAGCCTTTCTAGGCTACGGTACAGACTTCAGACAAAACAGACTCTTAACTTTTGTCAATTAGAGCACTTCAATTAGGCAGAAATTTTCTCCTACATGTTTTAGGGAGTGGTTCTTTACCAGCAGCACACCCACATATCATGCCGCATCACATCTCAGTTAATCTCTCCTTCCTTAATATTGGCGTATTGTAAACCCAGCAGATCCTGTTGTCAGTTTGTAGGTGGCTGCGCTGGTTCTGTCTCAGTAGGTATACACCAGGAATCACAAAGTCTGCTGGGGGGAAGTGCTGTCGTGCAGAGGGCGGTTAAGGTTTTGGCCTGAAATGTACATGCATTAAACCAGAGGTCCTCAAACTACGGCCCACGGGCTGGATATGGCCCCCCAGGGTCCTTAGTCTGGCCCCCGGTATTTACAGACCCCCCCACCAGGGGTTGGGGCGGGAACCAAGCAGCTGCAGATGACTGCTGCCACTTCATCTGCATGCCAGCCCCCTGTTTAAAAAGTTTGAGGACCCCTGCATTAAACCTTTAGGCTAAAAGTCATTCAGAACCACACTCCTGTTAGTTTAAAGATGATCTCGGATTACAAAGATACTTGGTTTTTGATAACATTCCTCCAAATTATTTCTCAACAGTTCCCATATGCATGGACATCACCTGAATATTCTTACAAGAGCTTAAATTGTGTGTAAGCTTACCCTAAACATGAGCGGCTCCAAACCTGATATTTTGTGGGCCCCGCACCATGTTGACAGATTTGTTGTATGTGATTCGGAATTGAGCCTTTATCACATTGACTCTGCTGTAAGTTCAGAACTCAAGGCAGGGTCCTTGCGGTTGTCGGAAGAAACTACAGCTACGCTATTGTCAATAAATTCAGATACACCATATATGAAATGTGTGGCTTGGTATCCAAAGTACGATCCTGAATGTCTCCTTGCTGTTGGACAGGCCAATGGTCGAGTGGTACTTACTAGCCTTGGTCAAGATCACAACTCAAAATCTAAAGATTTGATAGGTAAAGAGTTTGTTCCCAAACATGCACGGCAATGCAATACTCTTGCGTGGAACCCACTAGATAGTAATTGGCTTGCTGCAGGGTTAGATAAACATCGGGCTGACTTTTCAGTATTGATCTGGGATATCAGCAGCAAATATGCCCCAGAAACTGCAGTTGCTACAGAGAAAGTAAGACTTTCAGCAGGAGATCCGGAAGCAGGACTGGTAGTAACAAAGCCACTATATGAATTGGGACAGAACGATGCTTGTCTCTCTCTCTGTTGGCTTCCACGGGATCAGAAGCTGCTTTTGGCTGGAATGCATCGAAATCTGGCTATCTTTGATCTGAGGAACACAAGCCAAAAAATATTTGTAAACACCAAGGCTGTCCAGGGAGTGACTGTCGATCCCTATTTCCACGATCGTGTAGCTTCCTTCTATGAAGGTCAGGTGGCCATATGGGATTTAAGAAAATTTGAAAAGCCTGTTTTGACCTTGACAGAGCAACCAAAACCCTTAACAAAAGTTGCGTGGTGTCCAACAAGAACTGGATTATTAGCTACTTTAACAAGGGATAGTAATATTATTAGACTGTATGACATGCAGCATACTCCCACTCCTATTGGAGATGAAACTGAGCCAACGATAATTGAAAGAAGTGTCCAACCTTGTGAAAACTACATTGCTTCATTTGCCTGGCATCCAACAAGTCAAAATCGAATGGTAGTAGTGACTCCCAACAGGACTATGTCTGACTTCACAGTTTTTGAAAGGATTTCTCTTGCATGGAGTCCAGTAACATCCTTAATGTGGGCTTGTGGACGACATTTATATGAGTGTACAGAAGAAGGAAAGGCTAGTTCCTTGGAAAAAGACATAGCAACCAAAATGCGGCTCAGAGCTTTGTCAAGGTATGGTCTTGATACTGAACAAGTTTGGAGAAATCACCTCCTGGCTGGAAATGAAGATCCTCAGCTGAAATCACTTTGGTACACTCTGCATTATATCCTTTATTTTACGATCCTAAAGAAGTAATGCACTTTTATATGTAAACTAGTTATATTAAATACATTAAAATCTTTAAATATAATGCAACATCCTGCAAATACTTTGCATATGTTAATAGGATGTGACTTTAACCAAAAAAAAAGGTTTCAAACACTTGGGAAAAATTAAGCTTCCTATACATGAAAATACTTATGAAGCAGTATACTGAAGATATGGATCAAAAACTTACAGGAAACAAAGGTCCCTTAGTTTATGCTGGCATTAAAACAATCGTGAAGTCATCTTTGGGTAAGAATGTTCCAACTTTGATAAGTTCTATTGTAGTATATTTACAGAATGATGCTCTCATGGGTTTGTCTCTAAATATTGTTGAAAGAGGTGTTTAAAAATATAGAAACAAAGTATTTCTATTTGTGTTTTACACATATCAAATTAACAGATCATATTGCAGTAATCTCCAGAATTTTCAGTGTTCTTGGAAAGTCAGTAATCATGAAAACAAAGTATCCTCAGAGGTAAATCTTCAGCTGGATTTCAAACGTTTGGGTTTTGACTATAGCACTGAAAATTCTTGCTCCCAACTTAACTGTTATGTTTTTTGGAATTTCACATAGGGGTGTGCTTCTGGGAAGCTGATTTTACTGTAGTCACTGCTAATGTACTAAGTACTTTGTGTAACTGTGTTTAAATAAGCTGTCTTGTTCTGAAGTGGTAATCACCCCTGGTACATCGCATTATGCCTCTCATGCTCAGTGAAGTTTTTATTAGTATAATCTATTACTTGAATCTTTCCTTCCCTATTCATTATGTGTCTTTATTATTATTTATGCTCCTTGGAGCAAAAAATAACTTCAGTGGTGGGAAAGCTTCTAGCATGTTGATGCTTGCTGAGAAAACTGGTAGAGCGGGTATTTGACTGTGTATTATGTATTTTCAAACTGAACATACTGATAACTCCTGTCAACTCTAATGAGGACCTCCAAAATCTTAGGGGGTAGAGAAAAGAAAAAAGACTTAGTGGAGTCTGTGTGTCAAGTTCAGATGGATGATTTTTAGCAGATCAAAATAATTTTTTGTATGCTGCTCCTTACCATGGAGTTTTTAGTGATGTTAAAGTACTAAAATATGATACTCAGCTTTTGTACTATTCTTTATGATTGAAATCAAAGTGTTGTGTTGTGATGGCAATTTAAGTTGTGATTTAAGCATAATTTAACTTATTTCCCATTTCTAGGAACAACAGAGAACCTCAGGCACAGCAGGAGTGGAGCTGATAGACAGGCAGATATTATTCAGTATCTGAGTGAGGAGAGATCCTTGGCTTTGCAGCTCTGTGGGTGGATAAAGAAGGGAACAGACTTAGATGTGGAACCTTTCTTAAATTCATTGGAACAGGAAGGAGACTGGGAGCGAGCTGCTGCTGTAGCACTTTTCAACTTGGACATACGGCGAGCAATACAAATCCTAAATAAAGGGGCTTCCTCGGGAAAAGGTGCATATCGTATTTAGTACCTTTTAGTTTGGCATATTACCTTAGTAGATTATTTTCATTGAACAGAATTATGGAAGATACTGCAGAAAAGAGAATCTGATGAATCCTGATATTTTACTCTTCAGGCTATCATATGCCTCACTGTGTAGTTAAGACAGATTTTATGTTTCAGAAGTTCCTATTGATGCATACCCCAGAAAGTATTACGTACTGAACTGCTGAGATTCTTTTATTTTAATGGAATTGCATTTTGGCTAGCTGTCATGTATATTTCCTTCTGTTGGGCTGTATGTAGCTTCCCACCAGTGCAATGGCTGTGGAATAATGGAAATGTGATGTTCAGGATCTGCAGAAAACATTTGTTTTGGAGTAATATTTGGTAAGAGTTGCAAAGTGTGAGGGAGAAGTTAAGATACTGGAGCCAAGAAATTGAGGTATTTTGTTCTGTTTTCTTGCCAGTATTCC
Source organism: Falco punctatus (assembly GCF_963210335.1). Lineage (NCBI taxonomy): Eukaryota > Metazoa > Chordata > Aves > Falconiformes > Falconidae > Falco > Falco punctatus. The sequence goes on from NC_137583.1 coordinate 78,690,898, forward strand.
TCCTAAACTCTGATTTGCATCTGTGTTCTCTTATTAAATTCAAAGGACTATCTTGCTACTAAAGTGGGTAGGTAAGACACAAAGGGAGTTGTTAAGGTTCTTTTTATTTTTACTATTGTCCCTTTTTGGTGGACGAAAGTGTGTGTGTGTTTTCCATAGGGAAGGCTCAGAGCGGAGACACCCTATCTTCACATTAAAAAATAAAATTGAACTTTCTGACAGAATGAATATTGAGATGAAATAGATTTAATGGTTTTAGGAAACTTGTTATCTTGAAGCTGCTATATGCATTTGTCATCCTCCAGCTAGGTCTGTTAAGTGATAGCTATATATACAATCCTATCTTTTCACTTCTTGTGGATATAAATCATGGTCATGACAATTATTTATGGTAGTGATAGGGACACAATTAGCAGTTCAAAGCTATTTCAAAATACCAGAACCAGTGTGATACTGCTTAAAGTATTATGCAGGCTGTCATGCATGTGGGCACGTGACTTTTAGAGCTGTAACTTACCTGAATAGACGCATTTAAAGCAGAAACTAATAAATGCTAGTTAGTGTATGCACATTTATTTTAGCTAGTGTTAATTCTACTGCATTTTGTCTTATATCCTGACAAAATGTTCTCTTTCAAACTGATATTTTCAATTACAGTTTTAATTGGATTTTTTTTCAAGTCCTTAAGTTGAATATTGTTTCACTGATTGCTTTTAATAAATCAGGTGATCTGAACCTTAATGTAGTGGCAATGGCTCTATCAGGCTACACGGACGAGAAGAACTCACTTTGGAGAGAAATGTGCAGTACTCTAAGACTGCAATTGAACAATCCCTACTTGTGTGCTATGTTTGCTTTCCTGACAAGCGAGTCTGGTTCATATGATGGTGTTTTGGTGAGTAAATTTCTGTTACATTAAAATTGCTTTAAATAATAGGTGCATGTGTGTGTGTATATATATATATATACACACACATACAGACATAGGTGGGGAAGTGTTATATGCTCCATGAATTACTCACATAGAATGTATTACTTCCTCCTGATGCGGGCAGATAACATTTTTTTCTGCGAAGTAGACATCTCATACTAGTGAATATTACGTTAGTTGAACAAAACATGCATAAGCAGCTAAAATATCTAATACAGTCCACACATTCTTTTAGAGGAATTTTTTTTGAGCATGGAATTATTGAGCCACTAGAAATACATTATCAAAATAATTCAAGTTGGAGGAAAAATGGGGAGAGAGGTTAATAATGGAAATGCACAAAAAAGAGTAAGCACAGGGGAGTTTGCAGAACTTACATCAAGCTATATTTGGATTTAATTGTATTTAATGTTTCCTTGCTTACTTGTTAAAATAATTTCTCTATGTTGAAACAGTAAACAGAATAGTTTCTTCTGAAATTGCTATGTGAAGAGCAAACTCAATCTTTAATTATTAGATACTTTGAGCCTTTTGGAGGAGTAACATACTTGATCCTTGGTTAGAGAACAACAGAAATACTTGATTCCATAGGAGTTATTTAGCCCAAGGGAGGATTCTTGTAACAAGGTAATTGGCCTAAACCTGTTGAAAACAAAGTTGTCACCATATGGTGCTTTTAGGATAGTAAAAAAAATAGGGTAAGAATTCCAGAGGAGAGAAACCTGAGTCTTTTTTTCCTCACTTGAAGAGAGAATGTTTGTGTTCTCTGGATGTTAGGTAGTAACTTTATAGTTGTTTTTTATTGATGAATTGGAAACGGACAAGATCATAAGGGGGGGGGGTGTTAATTTTTACTTCACTGAGATCTGTTGAAATTTGCGTGAAAAAGATTTTGCCAAGCACATCTCCTTGTTTTGGCAGTGTCAATCACAATTTCTATTCTGAGAATATCAAGAAGGAAAAACATGGGCACAGCTAAGTATGAGAATTAATCTAGTCAAGGATTTTTTTTTCCTTCAGTATCACAGCTAGTAAAATCCAAGAAGCAAAAAGTAAATATTGCATTGCTGTACCTTGAGTGCCAATATACTTGTGAGAAATCTGTGTTCTGGGTATTTGGACTTAAGTTTTTATGGTTGCTTGAGGTTTTTTGTTTATTTTGTTTATTAACTTTTAGTTGTGATTTTAGGAACTAATTGAGTAGTTAGGCTATTTATTTTTTAAGTATGGCAAATGAAGGTTGGTTTGTTTTTTCTTCCACCTGTGAGACTCCTGACTTAATACGCTAGAAGAACTAAGCCCAGCTCTACATGCCTTGCAAAGTTTCTTTTTCTAGAGTTCATAAACCACGCAGGATGTGCTGTACCGGGCTTTCCTGCCGCTTGAGTAATTGTTCCAGTAGCTGCAGTCTTGCTCTGATACCTGTATCTGAGTATAAATGATTAACCTGATATTTAGTGTTAGCTTTCTTCAGATGTGATGTTTTCTTTGTACATAATCAATCTCATAGTGTTAGTTATACAATAGTGCAAATGTTCTGACTTTTATAAACAATGTATTGAAAAAATGGAAACTTGCATGTGATGCTAGTGTTCCCATTTTTCTCTCCAAAGTATGAAAATAATGTAGCTGTACGAGACAGAGTGGCATTTGCTTGCAAGTTCCTCAATGATGCTCAGGTAAGTTTGTGATTGCACGTTTAAGCAAACTGTTTAAGCTGGGCTTTATTTAGAGGAAGAAGCAACTCTGGAATGGACAGGTGAGCAGTGGAAGCAATGAGTCATGAGTGATTTGGGTTTTTGCATCAGAGTAGGGTATAAGGTATGGTACAATCTGGTCTTCAGTTTGTACCTTCAGCTTGATTTTTCTTGGTTTTTTTCTTGTTCAGGTTTTGGTGTTGTTTTTTTTAATTAGTATTCATGACTTGCTAGTTTGTTAAATGCTACTGCATTACCTGTATATCTGTTTTACTAGAGTTATTTGTACTTATTATGTATTTCCAGATACTTGCATTCTCTCAAATAAAAGCTTGGTTTTACAGCAGGAATGTTTCCCTTTAGATTCACTGAAGTATTTAAAGAATACATAACCTCCCTCTTTGCACTTCTTATCGGCTTAAAGTTCATTGATAAATGCTTGAATTCTTGCAATGTAGTAGATATAAACATATAACTTTTCCTGTGTACCAACTAGCAAGCAGCATACTCTGTTAGCAGCAGGCACTCTTAAAGAAAGCTGTTTAAATTGTGAGAGCTGTTGTCATATGCTGATGTAAATGAGTTAGGAAGGAATGAACAGATGGCAAAAGCTAAGGGGTTTGGTTTTTTTTTGTTTTGTTATAGTTGAACAGGTTTATTGAAAAGCTGACTAATGAAATGAAAGATGCTGGGAATTTGGAGGGAATACTGTTAACAGGGCTGACAAAAGATGGAGTTGACTTGATGGAAAGTTACGTTGACAGAACTGGAGATGTCCAGACAGCAAGCTATTGCATGTTACAGGTTAGTGTTTCACTCAAAAAACCCACCTTTATAGAGAATTAAACGTGGTTTCTCTAGCAGTATAGTACTGAATCATGTGAACTAAAAAGTATTTTCTGTAATAAATGTGGATGTTATATATAATGCCTGTTTTGTGGAATAATCTGAAACACACACAGTGTTAACTATAAACATGTATCTTCACTCTCTCTTGTTGAGATAGCTTGAGTAGGGGAAAGAGGCAAAAAGAAAACATAGTCCTTTTTACTGGCTGAACTGGGAATAACCATACCCCTGCTTACTGGTGGTGTGTTTCCTGACAGGTTCAGTTTTGGGTTGGTTTTTTTTTTTGCTTCCAGGATTTTGATAGAGGACTGAGGTGAGGGGGTTTGTTTGTAGGCATTGGGTTTGGTGGGTTTTTTTATGATGGACTTGGTCTTGGCCCTCATACAGTTGCAGCTATTGCCAACAGTGTGTTTAACTGTGTATGTAACAGTGGTAGACTGTGGTATGTGACAGAATTTTATAATCCTTCATCTGACAGAAACGAGTTTTTAGAAGGATGGCAGCACCAGTATTTTCAAATCAGAGCCAGAATGAAGAAAATTTTTATCAAACTCACATTACAGTTTAATAGAAAACTAATCTTTTTCTAGATAAATTACACATATTATTTCCCATATGTTGTCGTACGCTTTGTAAAGTGTGTGACATTTTTTCCTGCCTGCTTTAGGGTTCTCCATCAGATGTACTTAAGGATGAGAGGGTTCAGTACTGGATTGAGAACTACAGGAATCTCCTAGATGCTTGGAGATTTTGGCACAAACGTGCAGAATTTGATATCCATAGGAGTAAGCTGGATCCCAGTTCAAAACCTTTAGCCCAGGTAAATGGAATTCTTGTATGAAGTATGACCAGTCCAGAAGGGAAGGTGGCATGGTACTTCTGTAGAAAAAAAGTTGCTGGCTGCACCTTGGCTTTCATCATGATTCATGTGCAAAAGAAAGAATTCAACTAAGGCTGCCCTAAATGCCCTAAAAAAGTAGCTGTGGTTTTTTTTCAAAATATTTTTTTAGAAAGGACTTGATAACTGTTTTGATAGAGGGTACAGAAATATGGTAAAGAAATCTACATTTCTTCATATCTAATCTAGGAAATTGGTTCCCTACCATTTTTTTCATGTGATTGTTTTAAAAATTATTTGATCTTTTCCTTTCAAATAACAGCTTGTCTTTCAGAAACTAACTTTTCAACACTTCTTTTCTAGGAAAACTTTTTTTCCACTCCCGTGTTGAAAACCAAAATCAGAGATGTATCATCCAGGTGAATTCAGCGTCTGGGTGAGGATGGTGCTGAAACTAGGGGATCTAACAAAGAACTTTTCAAATTGGCTCTTTTAATTGAAGCAAACCTCAAAGATATTTTGAAGCCCGTGAACCTTAAACTTAAAGTGAAGAACAGCAACTTTCATTATCAGTTCTGAACAAAAGCTAAACCAAAACCTTAACGCCCTGTCCAAATGCTAAGTAACATCTGGTGGCATTTTTAGCCAACATGGTCTTACCATAGCACCTTCCCCTCTCTCATGTCTGCTAAGTGTGTGCATCACAAGCCTTAGGGCTCAAGGAAGGCCTAAGGAAGGCTGGTTTTGACTTCATGTATCCATCACAGCTGTTTAAGGAGAGCTGCATCTGTACTGGTCCAAATGGGAGGGAGTTGAGTTTACTGCTTCTTCTGTATGTGATCAACATAAATAACCCCTCAAGAGTTTAAAATACGTGCTCCTTGGTACCAGGTCACAACTTGTGGCATAAGATATACAAAGATTATTACGAAAATCCTCATGTTGGGGACTGTAGAGTGGGTCACCTCCCTAAGGAGGGAGAGACCACATTTAATTATACAGTAAGTAGAATTAAATTTAATTTCTTTCATTACTGCAGATACAGCTTTTTATTATCTTACATAACACCTTTCCAGGTTTACTAATTGTGCATGTTTTTATGTGCTTTTTGAGGTAAGTGAGCATCATTAAGGCCTCCTTCTCAGGACTGTGTGCCACATATATAAGCCAAGATGTTAGAAACTCCTTCAAAAGTAGCCTTGGCTTTCCAGGGCACTCCCCAGAATGCCTGGTAAATAAGTGTTTGCTATCTTGAACGAATTCACTGATAGGAGTAGCAAAAGTGGAACCAAGCGAAAAAATTAATGGGCTTTTGTTCTCTTTAGGTGTTTGTGAGTTGCAATTTCTGTGGAAAATCAATCTCTTACAGCTGTTCAGCTATTCCTCATCAGGGGCGAGGTTTTAGCCAATACGGAGTTAGTGGTTCACCAACTAAGTCAAAAGTTACAAGCTGTCCTGGCTGCCGTAAGCCCCTTCCTCGCTGTGCACTTTGCTTGATAAATATGGGAACACCAGTTTCCAGTTGTCCAGGTATGATGCAGTGGGTTTTAGTTATTCAGCTCGGGCACTAGTTAGAGGCCTAATTAGCAGTTCCTGTTGGAAGACCTTCTGTTGCACCTTTTAATTTCTATTTGTACCCATACTGTAAATATTGATACTCGTCATTTTGAGGAAGACAGGCCATAATTGAAAACTTGTTTACATCCTGTCTGATTTCATGATGAAACCTATGTCTCAGTTCTTTGGCGTGAGACAGTATGCACAGTTACTTGGTTCTGACAGTTTTCCCAGTGAGGTTGTCGGTGAAATTCCATGATTAGACAGTTGAAAAGATTCAAGTACTGTGGTGGTCAGTATTGTGAGCTTTAAAACTGTAAGAAATGGGAAGTGTGTTTTCTTGAGACTAATTGTAGGGATGCTACAGAAATCTTGGAATGTAAATTAATTGATTTTTAGCTGGAAGAGGATGAGAAAATAAATTCAATGTGGTATACTTTCTGTCGCTAAATATGAAAGAATGCATGGGTCATGCTGTCACAGCTAAGAAATATGACTAGAATCTTTTGTTTCTAAATGTCTTGAGCTCAGCATTACACAAGTTCTAAATGAAACTGATTTTGTCCATATTTTTGGATGAGTCTTGTTATAAAGCCATGAGCAGCTGTGCAGCTGTCATCTATTCATATATCTCGTTCTTTCACTGAGCTGTTATGACTTCTATATTGTAATTGTTCCAATTCATAACTTAGATTTTGTTGCTTTTTCTAAAGCAGAACATTTTCATGTACATTAAGACAGGCCCATGATTCACTGGAACATAAATCAATCACTGAAACATAAATCACTTTCATCACTTTGTTGAAAGAGATTCTGTCTGTAAAATTTGTTTAACAGGCAAGCTTAGCACGTCCGTAAGATGTGAGACAACAGCTGAGCAATGTAATTCTTGTTTTGGCATTCCACCAGTTCTTAATAATTTTACTGACTTCTCTTTTAAAATCAGGCCACTTCACATAATGTTCCTAATTTCAAATTTATTCTAATAGTGTTACTGGGACTGAAATATAAATGAAGCATAATGATTTACAAGGTATTTGTGGGGTTGGGTTTGCCTCTGCACAGGAGGATCCAAATCAGATGAAAAAGTGGATCTTAGCAAAGACAAGAAGTTAGCCCAGTTCAACAACTGGTTTACTTGGTGTCACAACTGTAGGCATGGTGGACATGCTGGGCATATGCTTAGCTGGTTCAGGTAAGTTAATGTTGAAATCTTCCTTACTTCACATGTGTATGCTGCACTGAGTAGGACATGCCTCCTTTGCTGTAACTATCATTATAATGTTTTGTTGGTTTAGAACATGCAAGCTTAACTATGATGCTGAGTTTTTCTAAGATACTATGTCGCTGCACATACTGAAATGTATAGATTACAAAATGCTTGTTAGTTCTGTTTTACCTGTTTTTTCTTTTTTTCTGCTGTTGCTGTCTAGGGACCATACTGAATGCCCGGTTTCTGCCTGCTCTTGTAAGTGTATGCAGCTGGATACAACAGGGAATCTCATTCCAGCAGAGACTGTCCAGGCGTAAATATTGTTTAAAAATGTGGGGCTCTTTAACGGATGTCTGTTATAGTCCAAGCATATATTTTAGACAAAGGTCATTTGTGACTTACTGACTGTGAAAAAATAAATTGCTATCAGATCAGTAAAATGACTTGTGTATGACTGTGCTTGGTAGAAACTGGTATTCCTCAGATGAGCCTCTGGGTGTATAGTATGTGGTCCTTGTTCAGAGGACTGAAGCAGTTCAGTTCAAAAGCACTCCTGGAATACTGGACTCTTTGGATTTTATTAAAAGTTTTCAGGATAATGCTCAGCAGCCCTTTTATTTGTTTTCCAAACAAAGCAGTGTTTATCTTCTGTGAAAGTGGGCCTTCAAAATAACACCTGAAAGGTGTTCTTCAGAATGCAAAATGATGCTGTGGATTCCTCTGTTCATTGTTTGATCATACTTTCTTGTACACAAATGATCGTTTCCTTGTAAGTTCATTCGAAGTGCCACTGTTGTATTCTAAAGAATTTTATTTTGAAGAAAAATGCACGTTTTCTGTTTCCAAGTTCTGTTAATAGTAAAACAACATCTTTGCAATTCAAGATGTTATGTAATTTACCTACATACATAGCTGATGTGAATTTTAATGCTAAAGAATTTGGGGGCTTTGTCTCCTGGTGATGTCTATATCGTAGAGAAGAGCTCTGAGAAGTTGTGTCTGTTTCAGTACAGAGTGCAGGTAAACTATAGGGGACTTCATTAGATTAATTTTTAACATAGTACTGTAAAGATCTGAAATATCAAGGACTGGAGACTTGTAAATATTTAAGTTTTAAACTACATGCTGAGTCTTGACTACAGAAATATTTGAAGACTTTTGGATAATTGGCACATCCCTGTACTTCTGAAATATTCTGGGAAGTGTGAAATCAACCTATATAAATCCTGCTTCTGGTCACTAGCAGACACCAATCTGCTCTGAAAAGGCTGCACAATTTTAGGTCATTGACCACAAGTAGTTCTCCATATGTTACCAGCTGGAATTAAGATTATTTGTTAACTTAAGAGAGAGTCAATGATACTTTGCGAATACTGTGCTAGAAGCTAATCAGTATTGTTGTCCTTGATTTTGTAGGCAACAAAATTCACACAAATTAGGGGGAAAAAAGAAACCTGTTTTAAGGTATGTGATAATAACATCAGTTTACTTGGTGTGTGTTTATTTACTAGCAGAAACAGTATATGAGTGCTATGAAATACTAAATGGAATGCTAGCAATAAACTGGTACCCTATTGCCAGGACTGTGAAAATTGGTGTTTTGAAAGATAATATATTGTAATATACCACTGGTTCTAAGTGCTATAGTGTAGTTGCAACAAGATAGAATGTGGAAACGTTTTCTGTAGATGTACATGATTACATTCAGGAATTTGGTTATGTTTTCTGATTTAGCATTAATGTTGTAATACATCTGCTATGTTTATTCTGATCTAAATTTCTTGCCTAAATGACAAAGATCTTTTATAAGTTAAAATCAAAGAGGTACTTGATATTTGTAGGCATGAGAGAGCAGTTACTTTTTTTTTTTCTTGTTAGAATATTTATTTCTCTTCCCAGTACTTTTGCACACCTCATGTTGCTGTTGAAGAGCTCTTCAAAATGTTCTCGATCTATAAATGTAAACTGGGGTTTAATGTATGATACCCTATTTATATATACAGGCAATAAAACTTCTGCTTTTTGGAAGTGAGGATTTGTAAGTGTCAAGATATGTTTTTATTCCTCTGTAGTAACAATGTTTAGTAAATTTTCCTGATATATTCCATGTCCAGGTGAATGCAGCTATTAACTTACAAGGTCTCATTTTCTTATGTAAAGAAAACTAATTTATAACGTTTTCAGCTTGACTATACCTGTTTGTGTCAAATTATGTAATTTCATTAAATTAGATGCTTACTTTGATACTCAGCATGTTTTTGAAATGTTTTGGATTAGGAGTGTGTGCATATTCTGGCACAGTATAACTATCAGTTTTGGCTTTTGTAATTGGTAATCAGGCTTTCAGGCCAGTAATTACACTACTTGTAAAAATTTGCAGAGAGGTGTATGTTTTTTAATGATCAGATTTTTTCCTTGTTTTACTTTTAAATTAATAAAGCTGTGATTTTGGGGGTCATTTGTTGTCTTCTAACAAAAAGTGTAGCTACAGACATTGTATTAGCATTAGTATTTATTAAACTTTTATTGTTTTCTCCTATCTGCTCAACTCTGTCAGAGTTAACTAGATGAAGTGGCCTTGCATGCTAAAATATTTTGACCCTATTGTTGATGCTGATTATGTTTCATTATGTGCTCTAGCCCTGCCTCCCTTCCCTGATGAAGCACAAGCACTTTCTGATTGTATGCACAGGCTGCTTGCACATGAACACAACACCCGCTCTGTATGTGTGCATGCCTAAGCAAGGACAGCAGAACAGGTGTGGTGATGGTGACCAGGGCCAGCTGAGAGTCCAGTGATTGCCTGACAAGTCTGCAACAACACCCCTGACAAGGCTTTTCCCTGCCTCCTGGGTGCAGCCCTCAGTTCCTGCATGGTACTTCACTGCACGCTGCATTCTGGTGGCCTCCCTTGGGAGCTCCACTAAACTGAATTTCCTCAGGAGATTTTGCCAAATTTTATTCTGTTCCTCCATTTCAGACTCAGAGACTGCTTTCTGTACCGTAACCAACTGGGACATAAAACCATTCCCTTTCTGGACTGTCAGAGCAGAGAGGGGAGTCATAGTAGCTTGCTGGCCCAAGAGGACGGCTGCTGCTAGCTTCCTTACTTGGGAGTCTTTCTGCTCCACTGATACAGGGCTTTGAGCAGGAGTCACTCTTAACCATGGAGTGAATGATTTCCATGTCCACCAGACATGCCAAGGAGAGGTTTGGCTGGAGAAAACTGAGGTACCTGGATTGCAGCATGGCCCTTGTTACACTGACAATCTCTTGGGACTCCAGACAAGGGCTGGTGGGATGCAACTGTACCACTGCCCCCTCAAAGTGCCACTTTCATCCCAGGTGCAGGCTCCCTACGTAAGACTCCCATCATGTCTGTTTCATTGTTTTTACTTGCAGTTTTAGCCTGCAGCACAGCTAAAACAGACTGACAGTTTCAGAATTGTTTCTCAAAACACAGCTCTCCAAAACAGTTATTTCATGACCACCTAGCAGCCCCTGCAACAAGGCAGGCAGCCTTAAGCTGCCTCTTGTTTTTGAGGTACTTAGTAACCAGATTCTGCTAAAGCCTAACCTCTGCTGCAGCCAAGGAAGCCTGGTTTGGGACCTCCTCAGTCCCCTCCACCTTTCTAACAGCCATTTTGCCTCATCTGTGCTTCCCTGAGCCTCAGGCAAAAGCCCCTTCTATACCAGATCTCTTTTTTTCCAGTTATGCTTACTTAGATCAGGATCCTGCCAACTGTGCCAGGTGTTACAGGAGAAGGCAACGTGACAGCATCCCCGACACCAATGTTAGGAAGGGTGCTCCAAACACTCCCTTAGCAAGGGTAGGGAAAAAGATGCTGGGTCCCAGAAGTCAGTCACAAGCACAGTGGGAGCAGTAGGCTCACTGTCCTGACCCAAGTGACAGGAACTTCTCCCAGTCAGCCCCAATTCATCATTCACTTCGTTGCGCCCTTTCCTCTCCCAGGTTCCAGCCCTTCACCACCCTCAGGTCCTCCCAAGGAAGCCACCTGCTCCTATTCACAGCTTCCATTACTGGCCCTGCTGCTGGCCCTAGTTTTGGTGATATCCCTCTCTGGTGTTTATGATATAGTTGCCCTGGTGACTCCCCTTCTGTCAGTGACCCATAAAGCCACTATTTTCCATCCTGTTATCTATGAGGTCTGACAGTTTCTCATACCTTCATCTTGTTAGTGCAGTCCTAGCTGATGGTTGGCAGACCCCATGGTTATTCCTTTCCCTTGGGTACATGGAACTGCTGGCAGTTCCCTACATGGCTGTCCTGGTAAATGCATATATGACCTGAGCATTACTTTAATAGTGCCTTGCATTGCTGTCTTGTTAGTATAGCCACATAGCCATAGTCAGGCTAGGCCGTTTATTCACCAACAATAGTCTGTAGAGAAGCAGATGAATGAAAAGCAAATCTTGAAAACTCCTGGTTGTGTACTGCTTGCTAGGCATGTACCCAAGGGAAAGGAAAGAAAAAAAAAATTACAAAAACCATAAAACAGTTGTCTCTATGTGGGCAGGTAAAGTGCTATAGCCATCTACTTACTATTTTATTAGTCCTGAATAGTTTTGGTAACTAACTGTACATCATACTTTACAGGTTATATATACATGCACAAAATACCAAGTTTCTAAAGTAGAATAGTACAAAAGACTTAAATTCTAGGAAAACATGCCTGCAGTTATTAAGAATGATCTTTTGATTCCACTGAGGACTAAAATACAGGGTGATAGCAGTACAGGAGGGAGCATGGCACCATGCCACATGGACCTCTCAGCCATTGGCTACTTCATAAGCCCTCCTTCTTCCCAGTGACAGTAACTTGGTCAATTGCCCAAGTAGAGGGGAAAATAACAGATCAACTGTTAACTTGATCATTCACCCAGTTTGTAGTAACTTTACTAAATCTTTAAAACATTAATTCCTTGACTAACAACGGAGATGTCTGTAAATAAACACAAAGCTAGCAATCTCAAGGCGCTAAATCTAGCTATTAAACCTGAAACCTACTTGTATGAAAGGTTAATAAACATGGCTAAGGTTTTATTTAATAAATAAAACATTTCCAAGTATTTTAATTCAGAGAATATTTCCAAAGCTAGATTTTACTTTGTGTTACCTAAGAAATGTAAGAATTCTGCTATGTACTGTAAGTAGCCTGGATAGTAACAAAACTGGGAACTGTGTATAAGTTCACATGGTTAAAGTCATGGTGAGAAGTTAGCTCAATCCCGGTACTTCTGCTAAGGCTCCCATCAAAAATGAAGGCAGTGATGGAAGTCAACCATGTTTGAAATCCCCAAGCCTAACTGGATATCTGCCAAACATTTAACATCAGTGCAAAAGGCAATTACCTTGTACTCCACTTTGTTAAAATCATCTGTGTCGGGTCAAATAGAAAGGAGTCACCATCTGTCCCTGAAAATAGCACTCTTAATACACAAATAGTTAAATGTAGTCAGATCTTTTTTATTGGGGAAGAGACCATTGTCAAGATGCAAAATACAATACACACACCCCCCTTCAGTAAGTTTGTATCAAAGGAAATACAATAAAAACATCTTTGCATTAAAACCCCACCAAGTATCTTCAGTGTGAGTTTCCTATAAAGTGTCCTAGAACCTCTAGCAACAACAAAAAGATGCCTACAAAACTTCAGTTTCTATCAAATCCAATCCTGCAAGAGAACACTCCTCATGGATGCAAAATGGTTAAACATATACAGACAGCAAGAGCCACAGAAGTGTTCTCCTTCTTGCTAAGTACATTTTCAAAGAAAACATTCTTCACTGACAATACATGGCACATGTAACAGCATCTTTTCAGTAATTTGTTGTAAATAAATGCAACTGTTATCATGCTGCCAGGCAAGAAAGCTACAGTACCGTTGCACTCTCTGAGGCCCTAAATATATGTTAAGAAAAATCAAGCGTTCTTCCCAGTACCAAATGGGAAGTATTCAGGGAATTCATGGATAATTTTTAGTGCTTCATTGTAGAGTTCCATATCTGAAAAGAGGGCAAAGATAATGGTTAATGATGCATACACTAAACTCCCCACAAGCAAATGACACCACTGAAGCACTGCTTATTTTAAAGCTGTATACAGCTGAGTGCTTCCAGTCTCCCTCATCTTCCCCATCTTTTCATAAGGCAGCAACAACCTCTTTGCTTGCTTTCTGGAGGATTACTTTGAGCTGTACAATCACACAAGGTCCAGTGAGGGCAAGAACCCTGCAGCCAGGAGAGGAAGTACAATCAGACCGTGGCAATTATCTAGACTGGCTCCAGCTTCAAGTCACTTCCTACAGTTTGAAAGTAAAACAGTGTATTTTGTACAGAATTTTCCCCCTGACGCTCTCCTCTACTTTCTACTCCACATTCAGCAGCCTGAAGAAAGACCTTGTCCACAAGAAAATATAATTAAGCTCCCCCTTCTTACTTCCTGAAGAAGAGTTCAGAACTCAAAATTAATTTGTTGTAAGATACATTCTTACTTACCAAACGGACTTTTGTCTTCTCTGAACTGGACATAGGATGCACACATGATGGTTGCCTGATTTGTTACTCTTCCCACTACTTCAATAACTCCCGAGATCTCTTCGTCTAGCTGGAAAACATACCAAATATGCAATTGTTATCACTAAATTAGCTGCTGTCTTTACTGCACAGCACCTAAGCTAGGAACTCTCCACAAGTATTTTAACTGTGTCATTTAATCTAGGACACAGAACAGAGGATTTTAATGCACTGCATTCAAACTTGAGTAAATTGCAGAACCCCCTAAGAGCAAAGGGGGGTATCACACATGCCGTAAAGCAGTTCCAGTATTCCAGATTCAGGAGGTATAACTGGAAATTATTTCTTAAGTAATCTGTCAGTAAGCGTTATTGTCAATGTCTTTGTATTCTGAACAAGCCTCTGACTGAGTAAGGAAAAGAGCTAAAAATTTTATCTTACTCCAAAACCATACAGCTTGAACATATTCTCTTTCTTTTTTGAGGATACTAATTTTAAAGAGTGTGGTACTATTTCAGTAATGTTTTTCCAGTATCTAAATCTTAGTTTCAACTTTCTAGTAAGTCTCCTGGAACACAGCAACAGAATCCCTCCCCTCCCCTCTGAATAATTTTGGGTTCTCTGTTGAATGGAAGAACTACACACGCACACAAACAAAAGAACCTATTAAAGGGAAAAGAAAAAAAAAAAAAAAAAAAAAAAAAAAAAAAAAGAGTAGAAAGCATTTTAATTAGCAAATCTAGGTTCCTCCACTGACATTAGGCAAACCAAAGAAATCACATGAACCTGGCATGTTTTTTCTGCACACACTAGTTTCTCCTACAGCAGTGGAACACAGACTGTGAAGTGCCCAACATTGCAGCTATGCGTTTATGAAATTCAACCATATGTTCTGTTATGGAAAGTTGTGGAATCATTGGTCAGATGCTGACATCTTAAGTTTTAACAACCCAAGGCAGGAAATCTTTTCATGAACTCAAGAAAGCATTAAGAGACAGGCAGAACTTGTAATAAAGACATTTTCTTGCAGTCTGAAGATTAAGTCAGCAAGCTTCACATTTGTAAGGCAAAACGCTGCCAGATCAAACTGCATTTTTCATCACCAGGGAGAGGCTCCTGTCTGGGAAGTCAGAAAGTACCATGCGCAATTACTTCATGTGGAAATGGCAAGATTTCTCAGCGTTTAAGAACTTATTCAGCCAAAATGCTAAAAAGACTACTGTGGTAGTTTGACCCTGGCTAAATGCCAGGTGCCCACCAAAGCTGCTCTATCACTTCCCTCCTCAACCAGATAGGGGAGAGAAAATACAACAAATGGCTCATGGGTCAAGATAAGGACAGCGAGATCACTCAGCAATGACTGTCACGGGCAAAACAGACTTGACTCAGGGAAATTAATTTATCACCGTTAAAATGAGAGAAAACACCTTCCCCTCACCCCTCCCTTCTTCCCAGACTTCACTTAAGGCCTCAATTTCTCTGCCTCCTCCCCCTGAACAGCACAAGGGAATGGGGGTTATGATCAGTTCATCACATGTTCCTGCCACTCCTTCCTCCTCACACTCTTGCCCTGCTCCACCACAGGGCTCCTCTCACAGGAGACAGCTTTCCACAAACTTCTCCAACATGAGTCCTTCCATGGGCTGTAGCTCTTCACAAACTGCTCCAGCATGGGTCCCTTGTGGGGTCACAAATTCTGCCAGCAAACCTGCTCCAGTGTGGGCTACCCATGAGCCACAGCCTCCTTTGGGCATCCACCTGCTCCGGTGTGGGGTCCTCCCTGGGCTGCAGGTGGAGATTTGCTCCACCATGGACCTCCCTGGGCTGCAGGGGCACAGCCTGCCTCACTGTGGGCTTCACCAGGGGCTGCAGGGGAATCTCTGCAGCACCTCCTTCCCCACCTTCTTCTCTGGCCTTCACATCTGCAGAGCTGCTGCTCTCACATAGTCTCACTCCTCTCTTCCGCTGGTGCAAATTTCCCCCTCCCCTTCTTAAATGTATTATCCCAGGGGTGTAACCACTGTTGCTGATTAGCTCAGCCTTGACCAGTGGTGGGTCTGTCTTGGAGCTGGCTGGCATCGGGTCCACTGGACATGGGGGAAGCTTCTGGCATCTTCTCACAGAAGCCACCACTGTATCCTCCCCACTATCACAACCTTGCCATGCTAACCCACTACAACTATACATACGTTCAGTTAAGCTAGCACGTTCACCATCACAACAAGAATAATCCTTTACAACATTTGCTAGAGGGGAAAAAAATAGTTCAAGACAAAAGAGAATGCCAGTGTTAATTCTTTTAGTGGTACATGATGACAAAAGAAGTAATATTTTTGTGTAGTAGTTATAAGTACCTCTTATACACATTGCATTCATTGCTTGATTTTTTATTTTTTTAAGGAAGAATGCTTCAAGCTAACTGTGAAGTTTACTGGAATGCTACAAGTGTTCTAAGAGGACACAGAAATGTCAACTCAAAAAACTTGACAATTCTATATTCTTGTGGGTTTTGGATTATCTTCACAGAATATTGTTAGGCATATAAAGGCAGTAATAAAAAGGGAGGAAAAGATGAAATTAAAATAAAGCTAATATATGTAGTGTAATATATTACACTGTAAACAACAAATAGAGTAAGACAAAGTAGCCAGACAGGGATGTATCTGGCAAGAAACGAGTTCCCTCTCTTCCCACCGGGTAAAAACTGATGTAGACCAAGGCAGTTCATGAATATGAAGACTGCAAGTTAGCTGGAAGATGGAAGATGCAGAGACAATAAAATGGGTGTAAAAGGGAGAAGTCAGAGTTGTTTTTTTATTTCCGGACTAAAAATTCCGTACATGTAAGGCAGGGGTCCTCAAACTACGGCCCGTGGGCTGGATATGGCCCCCCAGGGTCCTCAATCCGGCCCCCGGTATTTACAGACCCCCCTGCCGGGGGTTGGGGGGGAAACCAAGCAGCCGCAGATGACTGCCTGCCACTGCATCCGCACGCCGGCCCCCTGGTTAAAAAGTGTGCGGACCCCTGGTGTAAGGGATGCACAGGTTTCAGATGGGACAAACCCTCAGGAAAGGACACAGATGTGCTTTTTTCCGGACTAAAAACGCAATACGTGCAAGGCACTCACAGGTTTCCGACGGCACAAAGCCTCTGGTATTCACAAGAGACGAGACAACATCAAGTATTTCCAAAGTATTCCTTAACTTACAGGCTCGCTCAACTCCACAGTTGCATGTTTTCCTTTTCCATCCGAAAGCACGAAAAGCTTCCCAGTAGGATGAATCTACAAAAGACGTTAAGCCCGTGAGCTCAGAAGGCAAGCGTTACAGGTTTAGCCGCCTCAACCACAACTGCGCAACGGGCCTTTCTTCCAAAGATCCGCTACAGCCGCTTCCCAAGCCGCCCCCGGGCCTAACTGGAACCGCCGGCTTCCCTCCGCCCAAGCCGCCACAGGCCGCACCTGGCAAGGCCCCAGCCCCACAGGGCTCCCACACTGGGCTCCAGCCCAAAGCTTCACCCCGGGGCAAGGCCCCGCTACCCGCCCTGAGACCCCGCGGCACCGCCCAAAAGGCAGCGACCGACCGCCGAAGCAGCTCACGGACCTTCTCGACACGGCCCACGAAGCAGACGGGCTTCCCGATGTGCTGCGCCAGGTGGCTGGTGGCGATGCGCGGCCGCGGCACCTCATGGATGTCCTCCATGGCGGCACGGTTTCCCGCCCTTTACGGAAGGGGAGGAGGGGAGGAGGGGGGGGGGGGGGGGGGCGGGAGCACCGTTACCTCAGGCAACGGGGAGTGCGGAGGGCGCCGGGGCGGGACTTCCCCGTCGCCTGACGCGACCCGGAAGCGGAGGCGGAGGTCGGTGAGCGGTGACGGTGGTGGCGGTGGGCGGCCGGGCCGGTGGGTGACGCCGGGGTGGGTGTCGCTGCTGCCGCGGCGGGGAGGCCGGCGGGGGGGCCGAGCCCCGGGGAAGCCGGTCCCGGCTTCCCCGGGGCTCGGCCCCCCCGCCGGCCTCCCCGCCGCGGCCCTCTCCTTCCAGCCCTACGCTATCATTTAATCCTTTTCTCCTAAATCATCCCGCACTGTTCTCCCCTAACGCCTGTCTTCCCTCTTCCTTTACATACTGCCTCCCCTCAGGTAACCGCTGCCCCAGCCAGGCATCCCCCGTCACCTGTCTGTTAACCCGTTTTTACTGCCCGTAGTTGATACTCGAAACGTTGCTGCCGTACCCACGTATTTCCATAGGCACAGTTATAAACCGGGGGAGGAGCGGCTGGAGATCAGCCCTGCGGAGAGGAATCTGGGGGTGCCGGTTGACAGCGGGGTCAATGTCAGCCGAGGGGGCAGCCTGCATCCTGGGGGGCGTCAAGCACAGTGCAACCAGCCGGTCAAAAGAGGTGACTTGTCCTGCTGTGCTCGGTGTTGGTGCGGCCTCACCTGAGTGCTGCGGGCAGTTCTGGGGCCCACCACTGAAGAAGGATGTTAAGGTACTCGAATGTGTCCAGAGGAGGGCAACAAAGCTGGTGAAATGGCTGGGAGGATCAGCTAAGGGCTTTGGGTTTGCCTGGTTTGGAGGAGGCTGAGGGGTGACATCACCCTCTACACCTTCCTGAGGAGGGGAAGGGGAGAGGGGGTGCTGATCCCTTCTCCCTGGTACCCACTGACAGGACATGTGGGAATGGTTCTGAGCTGCACCAGGGGAGGTTCATACTTGACTGGCTGGATGTTAGGAAGCATTTCTTTACTGAGAAGGTGATCAAACACTGGAACAGGCTTCCTAAGACATGGTTGGTGCCCCACGGCTCTCTGTATTTAAGAGGCATTTGGACAAAGCCCTTAATAACATGCTTTAGCTTTTGGTCAGCCCTGAAGTGGTCAGGCAGTTGGACTAGATGATTGTTGTAGGTCCCTTCCTACCAAACTGTTCTGTTCTATTAATTTTCATTTCACCAATGAAGAGCTTATGGTCGACTGCCAGGGTTAAAACGACTGATTGACATCAGACAGAGCTATCACCTGGACATAGCACTCTCACCACATGTTTTGCCTTTTTCCATGTGTTTTCCCCAAGTGTCCCTTCCATGGAGAGGTTCCTCCCAATTGCCCATGTGTCAAAGGCAGCTAATGGTGTCCTGGGCTGCATTCAACATAGCGTTGCCAGCAGATTGAGGGAAGTGATCCTTCCCCACTACTCAGCGCTGGTGAGGCCACGTCTGGAGTGCTGGGTCTAAGTTGTGGGTACGAAAGGGATGTGGACATACTGGAGAGAGTCCAGTGAAGAGCCTCAACCACGATGAAGAAACTGGAACATCTTACATGAGGAAAAGCTGAGAGAGCTGGGACTGTTTGGCCTAGAGAAGAGAAGGCTCAGACAGCTGTTACTAATTCATATAAATACCTGAAAGGAAGGTGCAAAAAGGATGGGGCTAGGCTCCTCAGTGGAGCTCAGTGACAGGACCAGAGGCAGTGGGCACAAACTAAAACACAGGAGGTTCCCTTTGAACATCAGGGAATGCTTTTTTTCACTGTGAGAGTGACTAAGCACTGGCACAGGTTTCCCAGAGAGGCTGTGAAGACTCCATCCTTGGAGACAGTCAAAAGCTGCCTGGATGTGGTCCTGGGCAACCAGCTCTACGTGGCCCTGCTTAAGCAGGGGGTTGGACAAGATGACCTCCAGAGGTCGTTTCCAACCTCAGCCGTTCTGTGGTTCTATTTTCTTTTTGTTTCCAGGACTGACGTATCAGGAAATATTTGAGAAAATCTAACTCTGCTGCAGCTTAAAAGGGTGATCCCAACACCACCTATGTGCTGGCTTCTTTTCTAAACAGCAGTGGGTTAGTTCAGCTTGCTAAGCAGCAAAAAGTGTTTTTTGATAGTTGGCTGGGTTACTGTTGTGACGGCTTGGCATCCTGAACCAGCGTGCCAAGGAAGCAAGCTACCAACATGAGGCCAGGCAGGGGAGTGCGATGGGGCTATATCTTCGATAGGATGTAGCTGGTTGTCATCTCCTCAGTGTCACTATGCCATTCACCGTTTCAGTAGTTTATTTGCAGGATAATATCATTATCATCTTAGCGTATCTTCAGAGATTCTAAAGGAAAGATCTCAAATGTAACAGTTGGAGCAAGGTGCAGGGGGCTGCAGCAAAGTGGCTCTTCTAGCGATATTTGCCACATTTGAAGGGTCAGCTTCTAGAAAAACAAGTTGTAGAAGTTCTTACAAATATGTGTCTGTATTGTGCTTAGCAGCTTTTGAAGGATTAGAGTTACGAAAGAACTGTTTGCAGGGAAAGAATTAGGTTTCAACCTATTGGATATTGTATCTAAAAAACACCTAGCTTTCTGTTTAGCATGTTTTATCTTCTTCAGGGTTTTGACTATTACTTCACTCCTATACTTCCTACTTTCACCTGTACTTTCATTGCCCAACTTGATTGTGGTTGATTTTTTTCATGATTCAG
The DNA here is from genome assembly GCF_963210335.1 of Falco punctatus. Taxonomy (NCBI): domain Eukaryota; kingdom Metazoa; phylum Chordata; class Aves; order Falconiformes; family Falconidae; genus Falco; species Falco punctatus. Next base: position 78,710,979 of record NC_137583.1, read on the forward strand.
CATCTTTGAGTGGTTTTGTGCTATGGTAATTTGGGTTGCATAGTTCTTGGTATTTCTGCTTCCCTTAAATTTTTTGGAAATTTAAAAATTCAATATTCACATTTTATGTAAATAAAGAAGTCTTTGTTAGTGTTTTGTTATATATCCCTTTTTTTGTATTTCTGTTTCTCTTGATACTTACTTTCTTCTGTTTTCAAGAAGCACAGACTTGGGAATATGACTAATATTAACGCCAGATAAAAGAAATTACATGTTTTTTTTTCTTCTTCACATAGTAACTTACATTAGGCCAAAAGCTTTTGAATTGTTCTTTTTGTGTCACCGAGAAATCTTTTTGACATGCATGTTCTTGACTCTTAAATTGGTTGGTTTTGTGTCATAAGCAGGGCTGTATAAGGCTGTAAACGTCTTGCTCTTTTTCTGATTACTACTTGATTGGTGAATCACAGCGGATGCTAATACGGATAAGAAAATTCCTCTGATGCTCTGTTTTCTCCTTCCATAGATGATATATCTTAAACTGCTAGATATGAAATTGTTCTCATTCTTTCTTTAATGTTAGTTTTGTATCTCCTTCTGACCTCATTTGATCATTTATGTGATTACTGGCAGTGCCACTGCAATTCTACTTTGCTGTGTTCCTGGGCATCCTCTCTTTATCTTAGTCTGCATCTTTGGTGTTTTTAATATTAAGTTACATTTCTTCTCCTGTCACTTGTGAACATGCAGATAAAAGCTGAAAAGTAATGCTAAATATGCTAGGATCTTCATTGAATAGAAAAATTTTATTGGATTTAATGTATTGGTTTGGCTCAAAGGTCACCCATACTTCTTGTCAAAGGAGACTGACAAAATGCAGGAGGAATAAATTAACCCCTTTCTGCAGCTCTGTAACTCATCTTTGTCCAGTCCCATGTATGTTCTTAGAGCCTCACAGAAAGATAAAATATTGTTTGCAGCCTCATAGAATTGTTGTAGTTCACAGTTTATTACTTGCTGATGACTGAAGCGGTGCCAAAAGCATTATTCTTAACTATCAGCGATTGAGATTGGAGAAAGAAAAAATTGTGTTCACTTTTTGGCGAGGGGGGAAACATGAGGAGAAGGGAATTGCATATTCCTACCAAGGGAGATTTTTATCTTTAGGCAGTGAATTCAATTTCAGGTCTCCTATAGAAATAAAATTAATCCCATCTGGAAGGGAAAAGTGCTGTGCTATATAGGAGAAATTACTGCAGGAACATGGTGCTATCTCTGAATGGCGGGTATTTTTCATGTGATTTTATGCTGACAGCTTTAAAAAAAAACAACCACCACAACTAAGTGCTTTTTTCTCTAGTGTCTGTGACCATGCATCCAGGTCCACAAACTTCAAATTTAATTTTTACTCTGAAATTAAACTTGTGCTGAAACTGGTTTTTCTCAGCTTTCCTTAACTGAAACCTCATCTTATCTACAAGTAGTAAAACTCCAGCCTGATTCTGCAAGTACTTAAACTGTGTTCTTATCTTCATGAGCACAAGTGTTTCCATTCAGCCTTGTGTTTCTTTGTTGGACAGGGGCTTTGTTCTGTTTTTAACATGTATTTCAAGAAATTTAGTGGCTGCATTTCCCCTTGCTGGAGAGATTTATGTTTACTTTTGAAGTCCCACAGTTGATAAAATTCTTAAGAGAGCAAATATCACTAATGTCCCAGCGTTGCCTGTCTACAGCTTTTGCTTTACCTATGCCATAATGTATACAGCTGTACTGTATATTTCCGTGCCCTGCTTCTATTTTGTTAATCACTCTGTTACTTAGTTTAAACTTAATACTGTGTTCAACAATGGTACTGAAATACCGTAAGTACTAGTTGGTGAGCTTCTTCCTCTGCATCGGTTATGCAGGCCTGAAATCTACAAGCACAGGTTTTGTTTTTAAGTGGTGAGAAGGAAACAGCCTCACTAAGCACATTAGTCTTTTTATTGTGGGGACACTTTACCTCAGCATTCACTCCCCAGCATTCACAATCACAAAATATAATATATGCTGTTTTCTTAAGTAGTTGTAAAAGCCTAAGAGCTTGAGACCTGAGCTTAGGGGATACTTTTGTTAGCTTTGTTTTTCTGCTTCAAGCAAAAGGATGTGTGGGGTTCCTTTTTGTTTTGTTTTCTGTTTGAGAAATACTGCTGACAGTAGAATTAAGTTAAAGCTATTTCAGAAACTGAAAACTACAAACTAAAGATCAACCCTCATATATGTAGATAAGATGAATTTTGTGGGTTTTAGAAAAAAAATGGGATACTCAGGTTGCCTTCTGTCAATGAAAGGAAAAAAAATCTAGCATGTGACAGTGCTTGTAACATTAATTTGGCTAAATCAAGTTGTACTGATTGTTAATTTACTCTGAATTGAAATGCCTGTTGTCCTTTAGGTAGAGATGTTTAGGTATGTTAAATATGCAGGATTTAAAAGGTGACAAATGTGTGGTTTCCTATACAACTCTTGTATGCCATGTATATACTGACTAAGATGCTTTTCTTTGTGCAAGAAAGAAGGGAAGGGGAACACTATGTGATAGAGCTGAAAACTGCACAATAATGCAGATCTCAAAGAGAAAAAAATGTGATTGGAACAACTTGCAGCTCTGGCACCTGAAGTGGCTGACTGGAATCTGAGCCTTACCAAAGCTATCTGTAAGATTTTATACATCAAGTTGATTTTGCTTCTTCGTGCACACTTAGGATGAAGGTAAAACGGCATTTTAAACTGTTCCACAACTGCCTTTCTCCTTCATACGTCATTGGAGCAGAAACCTGACTCTTGAGCATTACAGCACAGGTTTTTACCACTTGAGCTATGGGACTGACAACCCTAATTGGTAGCAGGAGAAGAGTTATTCCCTGAGGGCTGAAAAAGGAATATGCTGCTGGCGCCATGTGTTGAGCCTGGGTGTGGGGGAAGGTAAGGAATAAATGAGATAATTAGGAGTTTCTACTGTGTAATCTCCATGGAACTGGAAATGTCAGTATTTCATGTGGTAAGGTAGGAAAACAAGCAAAAAATAATGAAGTGCAGATAAATAACTTTTTTTTCTTTTTAATTACTGCATACCTGGGATTGGACGGTTTGTTCTGTTCTTGTGTACATCAGTGTAGTTTATTTGCTTGCTAGAAATTGTACTGCGTCAGTATAAGCAAGCAGCAGCGGGCCAGCCTGTGGGATAGTCAATCTTTAAATCTCAGGTGTGAGACCAGTTTGAATTGTTGCTGCTTTTGCCGTGTTCTATTTATATACTGTTCCTTAAAGCCAGTGCTTACGCTTCATATAAGGCTCTGTTATCTACAGCGTGGAAGTGTTGCTGTCACTTGTAACAGCAGCATGAGGCAGTTTGTATCTGGTGAATCAGTGCTGATTGTGCAGTTAATTGCTGCAGGTCACTAGCTAGGACAAAAAGTTTTGCTTGTGGTACCATGAATATTTGGGTGCAAAGTGAGGCATTCTGGCAAATAATTAAGCCAGGATTTTTATCTTTTTCTTTTATTTTAAATCCAAACGCTACATGGTATCACTCCTCTCTTTCCCATCTTCTAAAAAGTGTTCTTTGTTACATTGAGCATGAAGTGAAGTTGCTGAAACTTGACACTGTATATCTCTATTCTTTAGACAGGACTTCTTTCTCCTGTTGGAGGTATATATTAGATATTGCTATCCATTTGTCAGTCCCTTTCCTTTAAACGTTGGTGTCTGCAAAGTAGATCAGGATTCTGCTTCTCAAACTCTGCTTCAAACTTGGAATGACATTATTCCACTTTTCCCAGTTTTGTATTGATGTTTTAATAGGGGACGTCTTCACATAGCTTTCTTTAAACCTTATTTTCTGTGTTTGTCACACAGCATGTTTCAGCCAGACCACAGGCTGCTCCATAGGCTGGCATTGTCCAGTGGTCTGAGTTCAGCCCTCGGTGGCTGGAGGCAAGCACACCTTCAAGGGGTGACTGCTGCTGCGGTGCCTTTTTCCTTTTCTCACTGTCCCAGCACTACAGACAGAGCTGCGGTTGCAGGATTGGTCTGGGGAGATTCAGTTGCTGCATTCAGTCGTGCCAGTTAGGTAGTAAATAGTAAGTAGGTGGTGGTACACCAGTAGTCCTCTCAATAAGCTGAACCTGTGAACATGTGCTTTGTATAGTTCTGTTGGTCGTTCTTCACAAGAGTGATGCTTCCTTATAGAGCTTTTTTTACAACTTTTTTTGGAAGAAGAGAAACTATCTTCAGTCTGCATCTTAAAAGTTCAGAATAATGAGACAATTTGCTTATAAGAATGTTTCACGCTGTAGCTGTTTCGTGGTGGTTCACAGGACTTAATTTTGTGAAAGCTGGCCCAACTACCTATTTTCTGGCAAATGCTTATGGGGTTTTTAATATGAATTTGTCCTTTTAAAGCTATTCAGAATTGCTTCTATGTAATCTTCCAGTCCTAAGAGAGAAGAGATACTGAACATAGTCTTTTGCAGTTAACGTTTTTATCCCACTGGTTTCCTTGTTTTGTTCTAGCTGTTGTGAACTCAAGAGTTCTTAGCTGCTTTGAAAGATCCTTTTAACGAATTATCGTTACAAAAAATTTGCTATATAAAATTTTGTTCCAGTTTCTTTTAAGGGAATCAGGGGTAACTTAATCAGATCCACTCAAGTGTTAAGCTGACTCTAAGATTGTACACTGGAAAAATGAAAGTAGATACTATGCTAATGTTGTAGGAGTAGCTGGGTTGGTCTTTTTAATTGATGCACAGACACTTAAGCCTGAAAATCTCTAGTGCAATCTGCTTTATTCAAGTATTCCTGCATTATAAAGCTTCATTTTATATAGGATCATATTTGGGGCTTCAAAGTTTAGATCCTTTAGAACCAAATATGACAAGAAAGTTTGTGTAACAACAATTCAAAGTAGCAGAAAAATATGGAAACATGCTGGGTAAATGCTGAAGGGAGTTTCGTTCTTCTGCATTCCTTTTTATTTTTTTAATGGTTCCACTCCATTCATAACTTTATAGAAAAGCCTTTTATATGTCACTCTCTTTTTGCCTGTTGAAGTCAATTGCTGCATCAACAAGGTAATCTGTCTGACATACAAATGCCTGATATTTCAAATGTGGTAATAAAGATTAAGCTGTGATATCATGTATGTGGCCTTTGGCATGGTGTGAACTTCTCATGGTAAATTCTGTTATCTCATATTTATTTAACGTTCTGTCTTCATTTTAGATAACAACTTAGAAGAAAAAAACCAAAGAGGCTATGTTCAGCTTCTTCCGAAAAAGTCAAGATTCAAAGAAGGTTACAGTGCCAGAAAGAGAAGCAGATGGATTTGTTATTGTGGGTAAGTGGTGCTTCTGTATAAGGTGATTCTTATCATCTTTGCAATGTAAAAATTTAGTTAAGATGCTTAGACCAAATGAAATGTTAAAAGAAGCCATGATAAAAATTGTTCAGGATTCTTACTTTTCTTGAAGGAGTTCCTATTCCTAGCCTCATAATTTGGACTAAATAGCTGAAATTTTATTTACGTAAGTATTAAGTCTTATTCAAGAGCATTGAAAATGTAGTTTCTTGTTTTACTGTCATATTCTGAGCAAGGAGAAGTTACATCTTTACAAAAAAAAGAAAGCTCAGTGTTGAGGCTTTTAGCTTTATGATTAGCATTGTGGGAAGAGAGCATCTTACTGCAGTTGTCAGAGGACTGTTTTTTTTTCTCAGATTCCTTCCTTTTGGTGTTACCCCCAAATGTGGGGTGTTTTTTTTTTGTGTTAGAAGCCAAGAAGCATCTGTGTATTTCTAGTCACACGACAAATGTAGATGTTCTGTCTCAGAATCTGACTCTTAGTTTGATGAAAATTAAGCAATTTAGGGTTTTCAAAGTATTTTGAAAGATATTTCAAAGATTCAAAAACTAGTCTGAGGTGTACTCACCTGTGAACTGGCTGAGTTTGCAGCATTGATCAAGATCTTTGACAGTCTTGTAGGATGGCTCACACATGCAGAAGATGAAGAATTTATTGTTGTCATGCTGTAACTGATCCTTTTCTTTTTCCTCTTTTGAAAATTTGTGTTTTCCTCCTTGTAAATCTGTCATCATCAATATTCAGCTTCTGCTGCTCTGATTTATTGACTTGTTCTTATCAGGAATCTTACAGTGTTTCTCTCTTTAAGTGTTACTTCTTCCGCGCATTTTCAAGTCACAAAAGTCTTGCCTCTAGATTATAAAAACCTAACAGTATCAGAGACTCTTGGAATGCTTTCTGAGGAGAACTTACATTCTTTCTAATAGTTCTCTGTTTAAACAAACCTGATCTCACATCTGTGAGATTGTGTTGTCATGTTTAATGGTTGCCTTCCACTAAATTTTGTTCATCTGCACTGGGTTTCATGACTACATCAAATCACCTCAGCACTTGCATCATGAAAGGGTCGAAGCAGACACGTTGTCATCCCAAAAAAGTCTGGAGACCATTTAGAGTTTCAAATTCTGTAATAGGTGGAGAGTTCTGCACCCAAATATTGCTTAGGTCCCACAATTGCTGGTCCTGATTCTGCATTGAATTTGGCTTCATTCCTTTATCCTGAAATGTTATCAGTGACTATTTAAACTTTGTTCATATAAATTCATATATCATATAAATATTAGTTTGGTAAATATAAACTTAAGAACTATCAGTTTTGCTTGAATCTTATTTTATTTCTATTTATTGTTAGTTTTTTGCTCAGAAGTTACTATAGCAAACTGCAATGAAATGGACTGTAATTTCACCTTAACTAACTTTTAGTGGGCAAAAGAATTGCTGTCAACCTGCTCAGTGGCACATATCATTGTCTTGCTAGATGGATGTAGTTGCAGAATTATAGGTCAGCATTTAAGTAGATACTTATCTAGAAATTTATTTTTGTTTAGGAGTAGTGGCAATCCAGAAAAAAACAAAACCCAGACCACAAGACACTAGCTATTCTGCTAGTTACTTTTCTATTACTCAGATGGGAGGTTCTGAAGCTTTTTTAAACTTAGGTGTAAAATATTCTTGATAGCCCTAAATATCTTTAACAAAACTCAGTAGGATTATAGCACTATTAGTGTGAATATTGCTGTAGGCAACTTGAAGGGAGTGAGAATTTAATTTCTTGTGTTTTAAGTTGGTTCCTAAACCCAGTCTTTCATTCAAAGCATATAAGAACAAAAAGCATAGTTCTGTGATATGGTAAGAAGTTCTTTGCTTTTCTTTCTTGGAGAAAGAAGAAAAATACATCCTCAGGGGATGCTTGCTCCTGATTTCCACTGTTGTGGTCAGGAGAGCTTGTCTGTTTCAAATCCCTTGCAAGATTGTTCACACCATGCACCACTGCTGCCAGGAGTCTTACTGGAAGTCAAAATGAGACTTATCAAGAAAGAATTAAATGCCATGTCCATTAAATTATGGAATATATCTATTTAGTAATGTAGTGAGAGTACTGAGCATCACAATTAAATATAGGTAGTCAAGTGTGATTTTCCTAACAATATTTAATTATTTTAATTATTTCTGTATCATGTGATATTTGAGAAAGAGGGAAGAAGGTTCAACACTTTATTGTATTGAGAAAGATCCACCAGAGCTATCACCCTGTCAAATGTTGAGAATAATTTTTTTTTGGTTTCTTTTTTTGTCATAACTTCTCCAAGTCCTGTTATATATTGCTGTATTTTAAATCTGCTTTTGCTTGTAGAATATCAATGAGTTTGGATTTTCATTGTTTGAATACCTATTCTTTGCATAGTAAGATGACTTTCTATGCAAAAAGAGGGAAGCAACAAAACCAACTTTGCAGAACAATAGCAAAAAGAAATTATCTGTTTTAGCTTTTGGGGCAAACATTGGATCTGTGGGAGTCAAGAAAAAATATTTTGTTATTCACTCTCTAAAAAATAAATATAAAATGTAATTTTCTACCAGGGACTAAAGCATTTTTATGTCTTAACTACCAGTTCACTTATTTTCCAGATACTGGTCGTCACATCTGTTCCTGAAGCTGTAAAAGTGGTGCATGTTCTGTAACAAGCAGAACTATTATTCTGAAAGAGGAAAAGAGGCTTATGAAATAGACGTAACACATGTGATGTGTTTTGATGAGGGAATCAATTGCAGAAATATGAAAAATGTTTCAGGTGTTTCCTGATCATCACAAATTGTTTCAAAGGTTGACATTCTGAATGCCAGAATTAAGGCAAGCTTGGGGATCTTGAAGACTAATAGTTCTTAAGGAATTTCTCATGTTTTGTGGCTTCTGTAATATAAAATAAATTCCAGCCTAACATCCATTCCTACTGTTGCTAGCCCCAAAGAAGACAGGTTAGTGCTAGCATTTTGGTTTGGCACAAAGCTACAAATCACCCATCAGATCTCAAAGATGCATGTGACTGGTAGTACTAATCTCAGTCTAAGATCAGGAGTTGAAACACTGAGACACCAATGCTGCTTCCTATGTGTGTTTGGCAAGGTCAGAAACTCTGCAGACATCCACATGGTGCTGATGGTTCTGCTGGGCTGGGTGGTGAGTGTTTTTTGCTTGAAGACAACTGAAATACAGAATTACAGAATGGTTTGGGTTGGAAGGGACCTGTAAAGATCATCTAGTCTAACCTGCCTGCCATGGGCCAGGACTTCTTTCACTGTGTCATGTTCAAAACCCTGTCCAACCTGACTTTGAACACAACTTCTCTGGGCCAGTGTCTCATTACCCTCACCATTTTTTAAAAATTAAATAATAAATTCACTTGTCACAGAATGTCTGTATGTGTTCCTTAAAAAATACTGCTAAATGTTACTTTTGTTTACAGGTTTAGTTTAAGATGCTGATGTGCAGAGTCTTGGTTACTTTTCCAGAAAAATTTGAAGTAAGCCAGCGTGAGGGAGCAGCGAGTGCTGGTGGTTCCATCAGCCTGCAGCTGAGCAAGGGTGCCAGGAGGGCAGGGCCTTGGACAGAGACCTTATTGACAAGGGATGTGGTGAGGTCCATGCTGCTCAAGCAAGGACAACAGAGCAGGTCTGATGATGGTGACCAGGGTCAGCTGAGAGTCCAGCAATTGCCAGACAAGTTTACAGGGATAAGGCCAATCTGAGGCCAGGCTGGGAAGTCAGGTCGGAGGGTTGGGGTCATCAAGGTGCATGGGCAGGCACAAGCATCCATGCAGGGTGGCTTGGGCAAAGACCAAGAACCTGAGATGAGGCTTCTCCTGCAGCTCTTTGCCTCAGGCATGATGGATGTGCTCAGGCTGCACTGTGTCAGGCTGGCCATGGGTGCAGACAGACCCCCAGGGCTGGGGAAGGAGCTGCTGAGCCTGGTGGTCCACTTAGGGCTGAACAGCCAGGATGGTTGTGCTCTCTCACTAGTATTTGGAGGCAGCACAGTTTATTGAGGAGCTCTTGATCTGAGCCTTTGACCTTGCCTGAGTTCAAGTCTGCTTTGTTTACTTTTAACCAATCTGTTTCATGGATTTAAGAGTTTGCGTTTGTTTAGTTTTCTCTCAGGGATCTTCTTATGTCGTAAATTGGAATGGAGTAAATGGCTTGGAGAAGCAGCTGAGTTGCTAGTGCTGATAAACTTGATTTGTAAACGTATTTAACTTCTGTTTCTTCCTTGAACTTAGGACGTCTTCCTGTTTCATTTTTTTAGATGTATATGAACATGGATTTTCAATACTGACCAATGGCAATTATTTCAGAGCTCTGCTCTCAGCCTTAGGTGCAAATCTCTAACAGGTGGTAGGGAGTATTGTTATTGACTTATAGGGAGCACTTAACTGTCACCTGAAGGTTGTTTTCTGAGATTCAACAATTTTGCTGTAGAGTTTTTCAAAGCTTCAAGAGCAAAAATGGACAGGCATGGGATTCTCGTTAGTGTGGAGTGACTGTCACAGATGCAAGGAGGCTGTGGCCATGGTGAGATGCGTTGGCAGGAATTTTGTAATGAAGGCGCGCTGCGGCTCTGTAATCCTCCCTTTTCCCTACTGTGCTTTCATAGATCCTTGGAGGCCATCTAGAACAAGTAAGCAAATTTTGGTTTAACAGCTATTTATTATGCTTCTCGCTGTTGGAGCATAGTTTTTGGCTGTTACATTTCCTCTCAAGGGAACATATATTGTCATAGATAAAAGAACTTAGAGTGTTGGAAATCTCTGTCCAAGAAGGAGAAGGACTTGTGTTATTTGAATGAGTCTTGGATCTGTCAAATTAGCAAATGTGTACCTTCTCTTTCAATGCTAATGTCTGAAGAGAAGGAGCATTGCAGAACAAATACGGTCAGGCTTGCACCAACATCTAAATCCTCACAGAAAAAAGGAGGTGGGAATTACTAGTTTTCATCCTCTGCAATGAAATATATAAGTTATAAAGCAAATATTTATTTCTTATTAAGAAACTAGAAGAGGCCTGGTATTAGATGAAAGGTGGAAAGTTTAGGAATTTTTTTGCAAGAAGCAAGGTGTTGTAGAATTCATCACTATTACATGCTGTGACAAAGTCTGGAACAAAATGGAATGCAAAAAGAGTACACAATGAGTTTGATAAATTATGATGGGTGATAGCAGATATTCTTATCACAATTTTGGTGGTCAGGTATGACTTACTATTTTAAGCTGATCTCTGCAAGGCATTCAAACTTTGATTTTTATCTTAAATGAGGTACTTGAACCCCTGATGTATTCAGTATATATATTACTGAGTTAATTCAGTATTACAATTCGTATGGGATCATTCTCATCTGTAGGCAGGAGTATCCTCACTCAGCTGTGAGACTAAAAAGTATGATTTACAGCCAAATGAATTTTCCCTTTGTTAACTGCAGTTATATTGCAAAAGAACATCCTTAATAAATCAGGAAGTCTTCTGTACTGAAGATGTAAAAAAGTAAACTGATCAATACAGCTCAGTCTTTAGTGCTGGAAATCTTGACGGTTTACCCAAAGACCAATTTTACATATACTTGTTGCCTCCAGCTCCCCATTTCTGTTTTGTCATGAATTTATTCTACATGCAGATATTTTTTTGGGTACTTTTTATTATAGAAGGAAGGATTGGATAAATTGCATATATGAATTGAGACACGCCCACTGTCGCCCATCATCTAAAAAGGTCTTACAGTAAGATCCTTATTGTTTCCATGTTGAAGTTAGTGATACAGATCTCTACATGTATTTTTAAGAACTCTTTAAATGTTTGCTTCTGAGAGAAATGTGCAATTTTAAAGTCTTGAGGAGTGAGTCTGTTATGAAAGGGAAATTTAATATACTGATCCTCCCAAATCAAAGGACTACTCCTGTACTAATTTGTTACTGCAATTCAAATATTTTTTTTTTGTTTCTTCTCTTTGTGTACACACCTGAAAGATTAAATGCATCAAGAGATTTGTAAAATCTTAGTGTAACTGCTGCTGTTTGTTTTCTAGGAGTCAGTAGTAATGTGTAGTAGACTCCTGTGAATCTCTGCATTGTTTTTTCATTAATATTTAAAGAGCTTTTAGCGGTGCTATTAAGGAAGGCTAGGTTGCTGCAGTGTTTTAAAATACACAGTTACATTAAAGAAATGCACAAGGCTTTGTGCCGGTTGGAAAAAAGCATTGTCTCGATGTCCTTTCACTTCCTGCATCAATGGGCTTAGATTACGTATTTTTATATAACAGTAAGTGCTTGTGTAGTTACTTCCAACCTTGCAGTTTTCAAATAACCAAGCTACTATTTCATTATGTTGTTTAAGTTTAAAAATATTGAATACCTTTATAATATGAGGTTGGGGGAAATGTTTTAATATTTTTATCTAAAGAATACTTTATATGTGTCAGCCAGTGCCACTGTAAGGGAACGCTTTTGATGCACACCAAGAAGTTACTCTGTTAACTGACCTGTTTCTCGAAGTGCTGCTTTATGGGCTTTATACTTAAAAATCGTTAGTAGCTCATTTGGGCATTGAATTTTGCAGTCAGAGTTGACTGAAAAGGGTGGAGGAGGAATTCAGAAGAAGTAGTCCTCTACCGTTACTGATCCGTAGTTGCATAAGGAGGTAATGGCTACCCTTCATTCAGTAATGAAGTCAAACTAATCCTCTTGGGTACTAATTTTGCACAAAAACAAACTGCGTTTTTCAATAGTACCGCTAGATGGGGATTTCTCTTGTATTCAGGAGTTGTAGGGCTTTTCTCTCTCCCTTTCATGCTCAAACACACAAAGTGGAGTAGTAGTAATTATCAGTACACCATTTTATTAGACTGTAGGTTTTCAACAGATTTATAAAAAGCTTTTTAAAGCCTAATATCAAATCTGTAATGGCATTCCAACCTAATAAAAATAATGAAGCTTGAAATGTTGACAGCATGTATCTAGATGTTGGCTTGTAATTCCTTCCAAACAGATCTGTTGAGGCCCATGTGGGACCTAAATAACACAAAGAAGTAAATTTGCATATTTTACAGCAGGGGGAAAAAACAGAATGCAAAAACATGAATAATTAGGAGCACAAGCTTCATGCTATATTAATACTGTTGAAAAGCATGTGTTGATTGTATTCTGAAAGCCAGTAGTGATTTGGTTGAGTGAACTCAGCATCTCTTATGCAGATTAAAGGAGCTGGGTTACAGAACAACTGAAATTCATTGTTTTGCTGTATAAGGAGGTATATTTCTTAAAGGAAATTTTCTTTTTCTTGGATTGTGTACAGCACGGAATCTTTCTGTTTAAGGCCTCATCAAACCATGTTTTTGTTGACAAAAGAGCTGTGCAATTCTTCATTTACTTGTACACCTCTAGATTTTAAAAATAGTTCTCTCAGCCACAAATCAGTTGTTGGTATTTTTAGCACTTTAGTATACATGACCTACTTACTTTTCATTCCATAACATTTCTCTCTCCCCTTTTTTTTGGTTTTGTTTTTTGTTTTCTAAGGCTTGAACCCCTGAAACACATTCATGATGCTTCCATGCTATGAATTTGCTTATTTTAAAATTTGCAGAAGTGCCCTTCTTAGCATACAGGCCGTTTTAGAATTGAATAATATGAATCATTGCCTTCTGTTGAAGGCAACTTAAGATTTATAACAGAGTTATAATGAAAAAAAGTTATTTACTTAAAAATGGTAAATAGTATTAAAAGTGAGTTATTAATTGCTTTGCCTGAATATTGTCTTGGCCCCTTAACTCACAGCTATCTCCAAACTTACCTGGTTTTGAGCACTGACTCAAGGGAGGAGAAAAGAAAGAAGATGAAGACTTCTTGTTTAACTTCTACAGAAGTTTTAATTCTGGGGAGAAAAAGGAAGAATATGCTGCTGTGTTAGAGAGCTTTATTTTGGGGCTTTAAGATGAAAATGCACAGAACCAAACATTTTCAATCTGTCTTTTAAGCACAACATCTTAATTTGCATAACCAAAGAAGGAAAATGTTAAGATGTACCAGTCTTTTCAGAAGTTGATATAATTGTAAGAGGTTAAACAGGCATCTGGCAAAAGGTTGTTTTGAGGTCACAAATGCATCTGGCAGTTTGCTGCCAGCCCTCTTAGAAAATATTGGTTGGAGTTGCATTCCTGTTTTTCGTATTAACTGCTTTCTGACTTGGTGTATAATAGTCACTTTCTATGTGTCCAGGTCTCCAAGCTGCTCCTGGGAGGTTTGGTCCTACTGATTTTAAGTCTTGCAAATAGTGATGGAAGTAGAATATGCTGAAGTAAGAAAATCCTTTTTTTGCTAGAAATTTATCATTGGAAGAGATGAAGGCATTTCTTGGATGTGACTATTCTGCAAAGACGTATTTCCATAGTGGACATAGTATTCTTTAACCTTTGCTTATAGTAGGGTGATCGCTTTTGACACCTGGCTTCTGACAATTTTACTCCCACACACAGTAGTTTACTCTCTAGTAGTACTGCCTTAATCTATTGGTCCGTGTAGCATTCTTAAAGCAATTTGTAGGTTGGAATATAAGAAAGGAAAAGAATGATTGCTTATTGTAAAATGGGGTAAAAATAGCAAAATACCATGTAAAAGTAGGGATTTTCAAGTGCTGCTTATAAACTTTGTTTCCCAGAATATGCTGATTATTAAATCTCTCTTAGAATTAAAAGCTTCTTTGTTTTATGATGCAAAGAAAATATTCCAAGACATGATAATATATTTTTAACCCAGGTCTGATTTTTCTCTATGAGGTGAACTTACAGCTAGGGCTATCTGAAAAACAAGAGGTGGAGAAGGTGTTGCAGGAGTGCAAGCTGCTGTTCTGGCAAGTGATAAATTCAGGTTGAAGTCCCTCTTTCAGCAATTTACAGCATAGTTAGAAGATCATTCTTTGCAAAGAGAGCCCTAGTCATTAGCCCATGCAATTGCTGCCGGTCTGGTTGGGGTAATTCAGACTTCCACAGATGTTATTTTTCTGAAAGAAATGTTGAGTTAATTTTACACACACCCCTCCCTATCTCTGGCAAAGAAATGTTTTTGTACAGTTTTTCAGTGGAAGAAGAAAGATTTCTTTGCCAAAGACACATTGTCTTGTTTATTTTTAATTATGTAGTATGAAGAAACTCAAGAAAGTTATGTTCTGTGTTTTACAAGTGCTTCAAGTCAGTCATGTCATAGGCCTCAATATGAAATAGTAACATAAGTGTAAGGCTTTACTTTATAAAATGAAAGATGGCTTGTCACCTTCTGCATAAAGGTGTTTTTTCTGTATCTGCTCATTCCTGGTATACTAGGTTAAGTACCTTCCAGTAAGGGCCAAAGAAATTAAAGGATATAGGTGATTTACCCAGTCAGTTGGTTTGCACTTCAGTGCTATTTCATCTGCTTCTGCCATAACACATCTTTGGTGGTTGCCAAAAATGTAATGTGCTTTCTGATCTCTGCTCACATGGCTGAATGATCGTCAGCTTTTTCACGCCGCTTTTCCCCCACAAATGACGGCTGCATGGAGTCAGTTCTGAAATTATTCTTTCTTCCTTTGGTCAAAAATAAGCATTTGCTCACAGCATTGACCATGGCTTGCTGGGGAAATGATACAGTAATCATTTTCTGTGACCATGATCATTTCACTTTGAGCTTTTTATATCTTTTAGTGAATTATTCTAGTGCTATTTCTGTTGTCATGGGGATGTCCTTCTATGTGATAGTAAAAAATAAAGAGGAATACAAAGACATCCTAGAAGTAGTGGGCTGCTTCATTTGTGCAGTTCGTTTCTTTAACAATTAGTGCACACTTTGCTGTTACTACAGTTAACCATGTGCATCACAGGATGCAATCACCATCTTAATTCTGTATATTCTTTCCTCAATGTACTCGTGGTTATTTGCTACAAAAACTGCGTATGGGGCAAAAATGATAATGGACAGAAATTCATTCAAAAGCTTAAGTGAGTTTAACTCGGGAATATTGATACAGTGTGCGTGTTTCTCTGTCTTTCTTCGTCCCGCTAGCTGAGATAAATGTGGGACTTCAAATACACTCAGCAGATGTGTACAGTCTCTTCATTTCCTTCTTGTTTTTGTCAGGGTGTCTAGGTGAAGTTAGGGGAATGTGGATTAGTTAGGTGCATATGGATTTTGTATTTTGTCTATAAGAATACAAGTACAAACTGTTAAGAGAGAGCTCTCACAATTGGTAGTATTAAGTTGTTGATAGTGAGGTTCATGTATTTTGGTGGTTGTTTTTTTTCCCCCCTCTTTCAGTTACCCCCAGATTAATTATGAGGTCTTTGAGTACGTGACTACCATTAAACATGTACAATATACTCATTTTTTTCATTTTAAATGGGCAAGCTTCATTAAAATGATTCAAAGTCCCAGAGCTTTCCTGGAAAAAAAAAATCTAACAAACCACCCAAAAAACAAACAACAAAAAAACCCTCTTGCTGTTAGACCATATCATTCTAAATCTTTCCAGTGAGATCAGTGTAGACCAGCAACTGTAGACCACACTGCAGTTGTTCAGGAGTTTAAGCTCCAAGTTTTGCTGTTGTTCCAGGGTGAATAAGGGAGAGCAACAACTTCAAACCCACAAGATTAATTTTTATCCTTCTTTCAGTTTGTATGTTTTCAGTTTTTTTGAGAGGGAGGGAATGGGACTTTATGGCTATTTCTTCAGCATTTTATTTTTTCAGTGGGAATTTGTCTACATAATTTCTTCTGAATGATTTCATCCTTGGGTCTTTCAGAAGGGGATGGCTATGACTAAGGAAGATTTGATTTACAAAAGCATTAGCAAAGCTATTACAGTAGAAAGCTTTAAAACATGGATATTAAATACACATACCAATACACCCTTCATTAGGAGAGAGAATTAAAGGGAGATTTTCTTTTGCCAGAACTGTTTTCTTTTACTAACCCACAAGTTATATCAACACGCTTATGAAGACATGCACAAATTGCTTTCCTTCGATTTAAACAGAATTTAATTTACTGACTCCAGTTGAATATAAACTTCAGTTGGGTATACAAGCTCTTACGAAAATTTACTCCTACTTTATCACAGAGTGAACCAGAGGTGAGACCCAGGAAAGAACTGGTAGTAGTTTCCAACTTGTGCATTGTGTTTTAAAAAGATAGGAAAGAGTGAACCAAGAAGTAGAATTAAATGTCTCTGAAATTCAGTTTACAAAATGTGTTTTGAGCATAGTTACCTAAAATGACCTGCTGGCAAAAGCAGAGGCCAGCAGTAAGCTTGAATTCTTGGTGTGCTCTGGAGCTGAAGTGCCTGGATTGAGGTGCCATACATCAAGCACGTCTGTCCTCTTGATTCAAAACCAAAAGTTGAAGTTACAGCATGTTCTTGGAATATATTTGGTGTGCACTTGTACTTATTCAAGCATTCATCCAAGAAGCAGGAGACCTCAGATCTAGTCATGCGTAGTCTTAGTGCAGTCAGATGCGCATCTTCTAGTATCAAAGTCTTAAATAGTCCAGTTGGGAGGATGCCCACTCCTTATATTGGTGGCACAGTGGTTCTACTTCAATAATGCAAGATGGAGGCGCTGCTCTGGTACTGCATTAATCAATGAACTGCAGTGACCTGGGAGTAAGGAGACTGGAATGCTGATCTCTACTCCCTAGCCTGTGTGTGTTGCCGGTTTGTGCTTTTTTTTTCCTTAAACTGAAATGACTACAGAGTAAAAAAAAAAAAACAAAAAACCAAACAAAAACCAAACAAACAAAAAATGAACAAAAAGAACCCCCAAAACCAGCTTGAAGAGACAGGAGTGTGTTGCCAACTCTTAGGCATCGGGCTCAGACTCTTTCTGATTTGTTTTACCTCTGTCCCAGGCAACCTTTTGTTTTTGGTTGAACCAGGTCCAGAAGGAAGCAGAGAAAAGTGCCTCAAGCAAATTAAAGTGTAGCTGACCGGGGAGGGAGGGCTCCCTGTGGGAGGCAGGAGCTTGAATACTTTCAGACTACAGGGACCAGATCTCAGGTCCATTGCTCCCTGTTCACAGGGGCAGTTCAGAGGGAGAGGGGAAAAGCAGGATCTCATTTCCCCTGTTATAATTTCCAGGGAAAAGGTGCCTGTTATGCCTGGAATATGCTGTGGGGGAGGCAAGAGGAGGCAGGAGTTAAGCTGCTTCCCAATCAGATCCAGGACGGTTGTGTTTATGTGCAGAAGTGACAGTTAATGAATTTAGATCCCTAATGCATTTTGTGGATTCTGAGACAGCTGCTTTTTAAATTTTTTTTTCGACTATGCCTTTCCAGGCATCATACCCATTCTAATCTTGTTGATAGCAAAATACGCGTACTGTGTGAAGATGAGTTGTGGCTTGTTATGATATGCTTTTCATTTTAACTAGCATTAAGTAGCAGTCAAATTCTATGCTTGCAAGCCTTTGCTGTTGGACTGAATCACCTTTTTAGGAATATTAAGAAACTAATAAAAGAAAGAAGGGGAGAACTCTAAGAAAAATAATTGAGGATCATACTTTCGAGTGATATTCAACTTGTCACTGCCACGAATGCATTCATTATCTGTCAAAAGTTGATTAAAAAAAGCCCTACTTTGTCGCTGGGAGGTGTGTTGCAGGCACAGCTGCTGGGCAGAAGAGGGTGCGTTTTGTTTGTGTGTGCTCCTTGTGCCCATTTAGCAATCGGGGCCTGGGCCCAGCGCGGCTAGGGCTGACAGCGCCGGCTGGTCAAAGAAATGGACTCTTCCATGTAAAATCATAGTAAAAGCTATCCCAGCACATTCTGATTCCAAGTTTGATTATACCAAGTTATTGAGAACTATAGATTAGAAAATGTTTTACACATTTTATTTGCCTGCCTATTGCTTTTTTTAAAAATAAAAGCACACAGTACTGCTGTGGAAGGTGGTTTAAGGTTGATGAGGGCCATAGTACAAGTGTGGGTCCATTCTTTATCCTTATACTCCTGAGCTAATTTGTCTTGCAATGTTTGAGTTTTTTGCGGTCTTAGGTTCTAAAGCAAAAAGGCAAAGCATTTTTATTTTTTTTTAAATTAAAGACACCCCCACCCCACCCCTTCAATTTCTCTTGATATCTTTTAGTGGTTAAGCAATACAGGCTCATACCTGCTTAATGTCAGCTTAATGTCAGCAGTTATCTTTCAGCTGCATGTCTTACACACTGACCTTCATAACAGCTACTCCTGAGCAAGAAATGCTTTCTTTTCTAACCTCTATTTGACAAATCAAAGGCTAAGGGTGTCTGTGTTGCTCCTTTGTGTTCTGATTTCAGAAGGTGTGGTATGTGTAAGTGGTCTTGTCTACTACTTCCTTTCTCTCTTTTTTCCTACCTTCTCCCTTGGGTCCAGTGAAACTTCTGAATCCTCTGGGTTTATATTTCTTTAAGTCTTCAGCGCATTCCTGGCAGCATAAGCCATCTGTTTGCTTACATTCTGTAGCTAAAGCCAATGAACTTCTTGTGCAGAGAATGAATTATGAAGTTAAGACATTTCTGGTGAGAACATGTCTAGGCACTTTTTGATCTTGACTCTGGAGATCAGGCTTAACATGGGGTGCAAATGAACACGCTCTGAGGCTTTTGCTTTAAAACTTCTATTTCCATTCTGCTACTCATGAGTTTCCTCATGTATACCCTCCATTACCTTTGCCAACTGGAGAGCAACCATCAATTAATGTTGTTGTCTGTCTTGTGTGACTTAAAGTAGCCTAAGTGCTCTGATGTGATACCTGAAGTCTTAAGGACCAGCCTACTGATCTAGTGTTTCAGGAGTCCAGTGTATTCTGCCCCTTTTGAGAGGACTGAACCGTGTGCTAAGCTGACATGCTGCAAGCAGAAGGTGATAGCTGATACGCTGTGGGAATATGTTCAACTCTTGGTTTTAATTTTACTTTTTAAGTACGTTTGGGATGATATTTATTACAGTTAAACCACCTAGAAGAACAGAACTGGTGTTGAAATGAAAAAAGCAGTTAGTTTTTGGGAGGCCAGGATTTTGAGTTTATTCTTTAAGATAACTAAATCGGTAAATGCTATATACACTGCCTCCAGAAATCATCTGAAGGTCAGAACATAATGTAACATGGTCCTTGTCCTTCTTTCTTCCCTCCAAAACAACAGCTTCTAACTGGGAGCTCATTTTCTTAATTCTAAATTGAATTATGTGTATGAAACCTAGTTTTGAAGTAGAGAGTAACCAGGGTAAGTAATGTGACCCTCACTGCTTTAGAAACATGCTGAAATGCTAGTCAAGCAGAGGCAGAAATATCCTGAAGTGCATTTACTTTTGCCAGTTGTTAAAATCCTGTCTACTTTTAGATACTTCTGCTTCTGATGTATTTATTAACAAAAGACAGATAGAAGAGTCTTGGCTTGTACACTTGATGGACAAAAAGATATCCAAGGGAAGAGCTTTCTGTATTCTTACGCTCCCCACATTCTAGTGGGGTATTAACTAATCCAAAGTAATTTTTCTTCTTAAATGGAAGCATCTTATTTGTAGATATTACTATACACACTGAAACTAAGCAAGTTCGGCTCTTTCAAAGGTGTGTGGTGAAGAAGCTCAGGAGTGGTTCGTAGATTCCCTTGAAACCTTAGGGATGTGTTTGTTTGTTTGTGGTCATGTCTGTGGCTTTCCTACTTTCCCAAGGTGGATTTATGTACAATTTTTTTTTGTTAGTAAAACTGAGGTTCTCTTGCCAGTGAGCATAATTCATGCTATAGTCATGGTGGAAGTGTTTGGATGTTTTAGATCTTGATGTAAACTTTGTAGATAGATCAAATAAATACAGTTTGAATAAACAGCATTGTGGATGGGGGAGGCTTTGTTATATTTAGTTTATTGTAAACTGAGTGTCTGGTTACCTTTCTTCCCCCGTAAGTTCTGTTCCTATTTTAGCTTGGGAGCGTTGATTATTACCCTTTTTTTTCCCCCAGTTCACACATTATAGCAGAAATACTAGACTATGGAATTGATCCTTATGGAACACTACTAAAACTGTACTGCACGTGTGCCACCTGCTTCTGAACAAAGTATTTCTAGCAAGCCATATGTATATGCTTTTCTGTTGCCAACGAATTACTTTCTGAACAATGAATTGAAGGAATAGCCTCCATTAAAATACGTGTGTGCACTGGAGATAAATTCAGTATAGTTATTAAAGTCGAAAAGATTCAGTGCTAAACGTGGAGTTAGTAAAGTGAAGCAGAGCTCCACAGTTCTTGACTTTTTCCTGTGAGATCTTCCAGGGGAGTTCCTCAAGCAGTCAAATAACAGGTAGGCAGAGTAGCAAAAGGCTGAGGAAAGACTGAATATCTCGTCCAGTCTCATAACACCATTTAATTCTTCTATTCTGGTATTCTTCACTAGAAGAATACCAAGATATAACTGGGTGTGTTGGTATCTTCCATGATCGTGCCCTCTTTACAAAGGGGAATTTCAAGAGGTTAAACATTGCATATGATGGAACCACTGCAACTAAATCCTCTGTTAATGCATTAGAACAGGAGAGGAAACGGGAGAGGGACCAAATATGTCTTTAATTTACCTTTGAACTAACCAGTTTCAGGTGGCCTGTCTAGTAGGTTTGTTTGTCCATGTAAATTAGTGTCCTTCTGACCCCAAAGCTAACAAATTTAAAAATGAAGATGTAGACAGATAGAAAAAGCATAACTTACCAGAGACGTGATACATAGTATTATCCATCCCTGTTCAGAATTCAGCTTCTGTTATTCATAAGACATATCTTAAAGAAACCAATAGCTCTTGGCCAGCTTCCAGACACTTGGGGAAACTATAGATTATAATTACACTTTACAGCTTCTTATAATGTAAAAAAAAAAACCAAAAACCACACACAAAAAAAAACACAACAAAAAAACCCACAACAAAAACAAACAAACAAGCCCCCCCCCAAACAAAAAACCAACAAACAAAAAAAACCCCAACTTCTTGTAGCCAATTATTTACTTGTGTCTAAGTGCTTTTATTAAAATAAATATTGTACCAATGTGAAAATTCAGTTCTTAAGAAAATAAGCCTAATCTTTAGGAGTTCTTCTATGTGAATCTGTGTCAAAGAGAGAGATACGATCATCTATACAAATTGTTGGTTTCAAGATTTGGCCACGGAAAAGTTGTCTTTCCCTGTGTAAACTGAAGGCACTATTAGTCTACTTACCTGTAGTAAGCTTACTTACCTGTAGTATGCTTACCTGTTATTTTTTGCATTGAATGTAAGTTGAAAGTGAGGACATCTATTTTGTATACAGCTGTGTGTGCATTTTCAATATAGGAGGAAATACAATCAGTTCAGCATGACTGGATTACTATAAATAGTTCTAGAAAATACCTTCGTTTCCTCTCCACCTTTATTTTTGTCAGGGGCCTTACTGACTTTTTAAAAATTTGTATGATGTTATCAAAGTTGAGTGTTAATTTTTATTTTAAAAATTCAAAGTTACAACGGAGAGTGGTGTCTGTACTTAAAAAAATATTAATAAAATAGAGCCCACCTTATCAAAAATTTTTGGACGTGCTTTGCTCATTGTTCTTTAGGGAGGTAAAGAATTTTACTATTGCAGATAATAATGATGAAAGCAAGAATGCAATATATTATTGTGCTAAAACCATAAAAGGTTGTTTTGTGAACTAAATAGTTCATTTCTGCATTCATAGGAGAAAATACAGATTTCAGGCCTCTTTTTTTCCTTCAGGTGGAAGCTAATTAGGTAAAAAATATTTTACAGTATTTCAAACTTCATTCCTAGGTGAAAAAGTTGATTTTTTAATAGAATAGTTATGCTTTCTAAGTGTATCATCATCTGCTAAACTAATGTGACTTGCTCACTTCTAACTGGGTATGAAAAGCATGCATTTTGTGAGTCAGGTAAGTGCAGGCTGCAATAATACACAATACATAGTGCAGCTGAAGAGAAAAGCACCTTTCAGAAGAACTTTCTCTATTACGAGCAAACCCCATACGGCCAGCTGTGCTATGGCTTTACTGCTCACTAGCCTTAGCCCTCCTCCCTTATTCTCCTTCGGTCCCATCCCTTCTCCCACAAATCTCTCCTTTAATGGCTTGGCAAGGAATGGCATCTCCAAGACTAGCTGGCATGCTGGTCCAAAGTCACATAGCCAGCACACAGGACGGTAGCCACCCTCAGATAAGCCTAATGGAGTGCTTGGCTTTGGGCCACTGGTGGGTGGGTAACAACCGACTCAAGCAGCTGCTCGCAGCCTATAACCTGTGGTTGCGCTGTTCTGGTTTAGCAGCTCTGTTTTAGGGACTTGGTTGAAGTTTAATTGACGCAGTCCAATGATCACAAAAGTTATTAATGAATAACAAAGGAAAACACACAGGCCATCCAACTTGAAAAGCTTTTTTTTTTTTTTCTTTAAAAAAGACTTTAGCTGTGTACTACTTGAAGCTTTAAAAACACTGGGGTTTTTTTTGTACCCCTTACCTGTGAAAGGGTACGTATGCATTGTTATTCTAAACCTTTTCATTTATAAGTATTTTTCAACCTTTTAAAATTTTTTTCCTTTGTTGTAAACATTACATAAAACTTTATTAAAGTGGGAAAAGTGTTAGATTTTCATGCTGAGTCGCTGTTATTTTTGCTTTCAAAATTGCATGATTCAGCAATTTATTCTTTTATTGGTGTAACAGAATCATTTATGTATACAAGACTTGGTAGATTAGTTTTGCATCTACAAAAACTCAAGTAGCTGTAGCTTAGTTTGTTCCATAAACACAACTGAAGTATTGTGATACTGGATTGATAGTAATTGGGTTTTTTGTGGGTTTTTTATTGATACTATTTTTATCCTTTGTTTAGAATTATTTCACATAACTGCCTAAATTCTGGTGAGTTTTACCCCAGTTTAGTTTGTTAGGGTTTTGTGGTGTGTGTGTGTGGTTTTTTTGTTTTGTTTTTTATTTGTGTTTTTTAAATAAAAAGTAGTCAAGCCATGTAAAAGTTGGATGTTAAGTGTTGTGCCTTCCTGTTATGAAACTTGCTGCAATCCCCAAATTCAAAGTAAATTGGGAATGTGTGCAAGACATCAAGAACAACAGAACAAGGGAGTATGCAATGAAATAAATGCTGGAATGTTGATCGATCAGGATGACTCTCCACAGAAATACAGCTATGAACTTTGCTGTCTGTAAAACCATCTTATTAGGTGAGTTCAAAGCCTGTCATCAGTGAGCTTGCTTGTTTGAATAGAAACAACTATAGGCAACCTGTCTGAGAGCAGCCATATGCCAGAGGCTGGCTTAAGAGCATGATAAGCCAATGATGTTTCACAGATGGATCTTTCCATAAATGAAAGTTGCTGGCTTTTGCAAATCTCTGTGCTAACTAGATACCTGCACGTTTTGATATCTCAAACTGAGTCCTTTAAAAAGGAGGAAAAGCAAGTATACAAGAGAAACATTCAAAAAAGAAAAGCAAAAAAAAGCATTGTTTTTTACAAGTCACATAAATTGGGATCAGGACGCCCTTGCTTTTTGCTGAGAACACTTTACTACCTGAAATTGTAGTGAAGGTGATCGAGAATAGATGAATGAAGTGTGATACATCGTGAAAGAGAAGTCAAGTCTATAGAGGTAATGCTCGATAGCTTCCGAGCCACCTTAACTGTATGTATACCAATGCATCTGCACAGCTATTGCAAATTTATGTTTAAACTGGTAGGTTCCAGGGTGTTTTCAGCTGTAGTTGAGGTGGTTTTAGTGGTATGTTTAAGGCACTTACTACAGTACCTTGATACACTTAAGAAAATATGTTTCTTAAATCCGAACTTTTTCAGAAGTGGAGTGAAAGCAGCTTTTTTCCACAATGAATTAAGTACGTGTGCTGTATCCCACTGTGAATTCAGGTTGAAAAACTTACTCCCGTGCTAGTACAAAAGATGGCTGTTGATCAACAGATTCAGGTAAAGTTAGAACATTTTTTAAGGCTGCAAAAAAATCTGTAAGTCTCCAAAAAAAGTAGTCATCATCTGTATTTCTGCTCTGTCTTTTTTGTCCTTCCTCCATGTTGACCAAGTTAGCTTTCACTAAGAATTGCAAAGTCTTGATATGATTAAGTGGAGATTTTAGAAAGTTAAACAGTTTTGTATATTTGACACATTGAGATAAGGTGTTTAATATTGTCTATAGATAGTTTATTTTTAGTAAAATGTAAGTACTTAGGAATTCCCAAGTGTTGAATAAAGCAGTTGTCATCCTGAAAGTTTACAGTGGCAACTTTTAGCTTGTACTGACTCTGACTGGAGAAGATGTATCTGTTAGTTTATTTGTTCACCACTGTGACTTGCAAGAATGAAACAGTGTAGTTGGTAGGTCTGGTTTGATATAGGAGTTAATCCATCTACATTGCTGTATGTCCTTCTGCTGTGTAAACATTGCTAAATTTCGGGGGCCTAGAAAATACAGAATAGAAGCATGTAGCTATTTCTGCATTAAGTTAAAACGTACCTCCAGCTGAGTATTACTCTCAAATGTGCCATCCACATTTAGAAAGTAGCTTTTTTGAAATAGCTGAGTAAGGGCACAGCAAATACCAAACAATTGCCCATTCCCTGAAAACTCTGGACAGAATTTGGAAGCAAAGTAATACGACGAAATGCTCTGTATAACAATTCACGAGATGGATTGTGTTGAGTAGGTCTAGAAATTGAGTGTAGGTCTGGCATAGAAAGCTTCTGCTGGCTCTGCTGACCAAAGCTTAATATTTGTATCAGCCAAGAAAGTTTGACTGACTTGTCTTTTACTGTTGTTATGCACTTCAGTTGATGAAGTGTTCTGTTGCATTTGGACAATGGTAGTAGTATGGTGTTTTGACATCTTTCAAAGAATGTAAGGAAGTCTGTTAAGAATTCTCATCTGTATACTCTCATGCGTTACTGATCCAGATTTCATATATGTCTATAATAATTATGGATATTCTTTCATTCCTTGTTCTATCCTGTCCAAGTACAAACTGAACTCAGGTTCCGTTTTCCAGTGCCACAGCAGGTAAGTACAGAGAAATCTGTGTATATGTATTAAAGTTAAGAGTTTTTTCTAAGTATTTGGTACAGTGAGTTCAGAGCAAGGGTTCAGAGTTCATACCTGCCCATCTGACCACATGCTGGCCACATCGGTGTCTCAGAACCCACTTACTCTAGATGGTCTTGCTGGTTTTGCCTGCTGGTGTACCTGAGGTGAGGATTTCCTAATAACTAGAAGGCGAATTGAGTTGCGTTGATCCTAGAGGGGGAGTTTCTAGGTAGAGCTGTTCTAGGTGGAGCAGTTTCCCCTCTCTGTCCATAGTCCACCAGGGAGGGAGGGGTGAACCTCAAAACTCACCAGAAGAGTGTAGCAGCAGTGTGTTTAGCTAGGCCAGCCTTTTCGCATCTGAGAGTACAATACTTTGTTGCACCCCTGTCTGTGAGAATCAAGATGGGGAATGTGGATTGGTTTTTTGTATTCTGAATGGAGAGCAAGGCCATTTGCTGTATTTTCAACTTTTTACTGCTATACCTTTGCCCTAGTAAAGCCTTGTAGGAAAGAGAATGGTAGTGATGTTGCTATGGATTTTTCTTAAACCAGCTGTCTGGATGGCCTGTGGCTGTTGCAATTGATCTAACTTTTAAGCTATCTCTTCAGTGTCTCTAGGTTTGTCGGTATGGATGAGTCCAGACAGATTCCAGTTTGTTCTGCCTGGATGTGGCAGATTGTCTGGACATGGGGCTTTTGTACTTTTTAAAATGCAACAGTGTGGAACTGTGCCTGAGCTGATGATCTGGCAGAGAGGAAAGTTTTGATTAGCTTGATGCTAGTGATGGGGTAATGGAGCTACATTGTCTGGGCTGGAGATGCCTTGTACTCCTGCCAGTGTAGAAAGGTTGGCAAAAGAATTTCTGTTAGCATATAGCTATATAGGCACATCCTCGGTCTCAAGGGTGTGTTACTCATTCCTGTCTGGAAACAGGTCGGTTTAAAAGACTGTTGAGATGAGGTGGTTCTTCAGATTCAAGAGACCAACAGAACTTAAAAACACTTAAATTGTGACTAGTGGCTGCTACAGAGTTTATACTATAACTTTCTTTACAGTGTCAGTCCAGTAAAATGTAACACAGTGAGGCTATATTTGAACTAAAAGTCATATATCTCACAATCTTCTGAGTATGTTCAAGAAAAGGAAGTCCTCTTAAATACCTTTTTTAGGCATCATTTTTTTCCCAAACCAGTTAGTTTAGTACTAAGTTCACTTAAATCACTTGTCAACTGGTATAATTTTCCCAGGAGTGGTTATTTTTAGTCAAGCATTTTGTTGAAATTGAGAGCCTTCCTTAAAAGCTTAGTATTTAACTCAAACAATTCTAAGAGCTTGTCATTCTTAGTGTATGCATAATAAACCTTCTTCCTTCAGTTATGTGTCCCATCTTTAGAAACTGAAAGCAGAGTTATGCTTTTTGAGGGATTATTCTTGTTTTATATTGCATGTTATCATTGATCAAGTGATCATATAATTTGATTTTTAGTGTATATATAACTTCTTTTCCTATGCATTAGTAAACAGAAGAGATGGGGAAGAAATACTTATATGTAGATTCTACTGAATTTTAGATCTCTATTTTCAATGGCAGATCCGGCACATTATCCAGGCACACTATGGTATCTTACACAGCGGTGTATCTGTGTGTCTCTTCCTGTTCTTCATATTTACTTACCTGAAATTTACTGGTTTTATACTAATGGTATCAACAGTTCTGGCCCATTTTTCAGATGAATAGATTTTCCAGAATAGAATGGAAATGAACATCTGAGGATGTTCAGACTTGACAATAAAATAAATTGTTGACTTCTCAAGGATATGTTTAGCACTTCCTTTAAAAAGTCACAGGTTTTATAGCTGATTATACTAGATATGGAAACTTTCTTGACTGAGAGAAGTTGAAAAGACTGGGCTTCTCCTGCTGTGTGATTCATACCAGGGTAAAACTGTGCTCAGTTTTTACAGATGTGTTTGTGGTATTCACAATACAAGCTGATTTGGGATACCTAAGAATATTTCACCATAGGTACTGTCACGTTCTTTAAAGATTTCTAACACTGTTAACATTAAGACTACAGTCATTTCCATTTTATATTGGTCTAAAAGTGTTTCATATTAATGTAGCTAACAAAAAAAAAGTTGGAGGGAGAACAGTGGGGTTTTTTCTCCCCATTGTGTTTAACATATCGGAGCAAAATTAGCCAGTTTGGCAGGGCTTGATGTAGAAGTCTTATGAGAAGTTTTCCATTAACTGGAAAGTCCTGTAGATGTCAACTTTAAAGGTAAAATTGTTAAAGTTGGATACAACATGTCGTAAATAGTTGTCAGGTATATTTACATTTGATTTTTGCCATGGTATTTCTGGCCAGCTGCTGATTTTAGGAGAGCCACTAAAATTGCAGCTGTGGAATATTTTGAAAAACTCCTTTCTGGGTTGGAATTATTTTTTCTTTCTTTCTTTGCTCAAGAGATTTTCTTTTACAAATAGCACAAATCTGCTCTAGTGAATGGTCGTACAGTTTATCTGTAATAGTTACATCTGTATTTACTAAAGATCTTGACTGTTTCTTTATTGTTTGATATCAAGGACCACATTTATTAACTTGGAAGGTATGGGGGAATCCAGGCTCTTACCACTAATTGTTTCCCTCTTAGACTTTTATCCTGATTAGTGAGTTTTATGTATTGTTTTTTTTATTGTAGGTTTATATGGTAAACCACGTTAGTTTTCACTACATCCTACAATAAGCATGTTTAGCTAGCAAAGAACCTCATCCTTGATCTTTTTCTTTCACTTTGGTGTTCTGCTGCTTTTGAATAACATACTAAAAACAAACTACTGAGATCGCTTGTTCACATTTGTATTCAATGAGTCATTGTGGCGTGTTGCTATATGATTAAGATCTATCTTGGCTTTTAATTATATATCCATGCAATGTATTCTTAAAACAAGTAATTGAATGTTGAAAATTCTGATTTCTGTTTTACCAATTTATTGAAGTCTAAATCTCTGTATAATATTAAACTTAGTAGCTGTCTATTATCTGAATATATCAGGACTCAGCTACAGTGGGTTTTTGCAGTAAAGGCTCAGTGCTTACATCGGCAATAACATGGATAGTTTCAGTGACCCAGTACAGACTCTGTAATAGACTAAACAGAAATTTTCACTGAAGTAGGCCAATTAAGGACACTTTTGGTGCTTTATGAGAAGAGGGCATCTAGAATCTAGACTTCAGCTAATTAGTTTCAAATGAAGCAAACAAGAGACCTGTCATAAGACCTGTGGTTTTTAAAGTAAGATTTTTGTGCATGCAATGATAAACTTTCTGTAAAAGGATTGTAGGGCTGGTACAGAGAATATATAAAGTAAATCAATATATCATTTGCCAAATAGCATATATGGCAATTTGTATAAATTTATGTGTAGCATTTACTATTATCCGCAACATTTGCCGTCTTGCATGCTATGTTGGGCTAAGCTGGCAGATAGTTTTTGTTAGTCCATGGTTCCATCAAGTGGCAGCCACATACATTCCATGTGCCAGCATTGCTGGTGTGGCTGCACACAAGTTGGATCAACTAATCGGGTACACATGGAGAGTCTGGCCTGAGGGCGATGATGCAGTCTGGCTGGGATGGGGATGCGGTGGAGAGGGGATTTCAGCTGCAGCTTGCTCTTAATGTTGGTTAAATTGATTGTGAAACCAGCCCTCAAGGTAAACCTATAGTGTGTACTTACTACATTTTGTAAAAAAATTCATGCAGTGAGGAAAATCCAGTGCTGCTTATAAAATTATTGTTAACAGTTGTCTGAATTTTCATAGTAAATGTTGCGTTTTTTCACAAATGTGAATCAGAAAATTTGTGTAGGCGATGCAGCGGAGGCTTGTTTTCAGTAGTAGTTCCTTTCTGAAAGCTGGTCACTTCTAAAACTCAACATAGAAAAAAAGGAATTAGAAATATATCAGAATGAAGTGGATAATGTATTTAACATAAATGAAAAATCAGTTTAAGTTAGTGTATCATGACTGTATTGATTCCACTAACATAGTAATTCAGTAGTTAGGCCTCTTAATGGTCTGGCTTGCTGCTCATACTGAATTTCCTTGTTTTTATATTACCTGGCTAGATCCATCAGGTTAAATCAGTGAGGAGGGAGGTAGAGACTGTGATACATCTGTATGCACATCTCTGAGGGATGTTTGAGTCTGGGTGCTAAATTCTGCCCTGGCATGGTTTAAGGCAAATATAAAACTTGGTTTCGATTTTAAGCAGCTGCAGGATTCTTAGTATGAAATATGAAATTTTTCTTCCATAAAATGTCATACCAACTGAAAAGTCCTGAGTCATTACTTGACAGTTCTCTTTGTTAATTTATGTATGACTAAGTAATGGTGTTTTTCATGCGGTATCATTTTTTTAATTCTTCTTTTATTGTTGCAATAGATTATCATCAAGGTAGGTAAAGATTAGTAGATTCTTACCTTCAGAACTCTTTTTTTTTTCCTAAGCTGGTTTACTGTAAAGATTTCAAGCAGTTACATTTAACAGTTTAAAACCTGAACATAGTGCTTCATAGAAAGTCTTGCAAAATTAGGAAGCTATATGTAGGAAAACCCTAGTAAAACTAACTGTTCCCTTACACCATGCTTCAGTGCTGTGCAATATATTTCAAGGTAACCAAAGTTAGTGCAGATGTAAGATTAATGTATGTATGTGGAAGGGTCCTCCCCATCTCAGCTATAAAAGAGCTGCTTTCTGTTATCTGGTGGAGCTATTTCATTACCATTTTAATTTTCTACTTCTAAAACTTACTGGATACAATCAGCTTTGTGTACATTTCTTCAAAATGGTTTTTAATCATGTATTTGTACTTTGCAGCTTTGCTTAAAATCACACAAATGGAGTAGATTCTTAAATGTCAATGAAGATGTGTATGTTCATACACCTTTTATATGCATAGTATTATACCTTTTGTTTACAGTGATAGTAGGGGTGTTTTGAAAAATATAAAATCAATATTTTGGGAGTTTTTGGAAAGGAAAAGATCATCTGGTTTATCTTACTAGTTGACTGCAACTTCCTGTTAAATGACAGATTGTTTGCAAGTCTGTTATTACCAAAAAGTTCTGTTAAACACACAGCAAAAATAATTTAGTCTTTAAAACTGAAACAGCAGGTTTTTTTCCCCAACATCTATTTGGCACACATAGAGTGTATGGTTTTAACTGACCAATATAAAGCTTTGGGCTTTGATCTAGTCCTATATATGAAATTACAGCAATTCACGAAGGTCTGATCACAGAGCAGGACGCTGGGTGCAATCTGTTGTCACTGCTTACTAACCTGAAGAAACCATGCAGGTACTGACACCATAGTTTTAATCTTGATCAGACATGCTTTAAAAGACTACTAGTTTGTTAAGAATTAAATCTCACATTGAGAAATACATTAAAAATCTGTAACCAGTTTAACTTTCAAACAGTGTGCAAGTAGCAAATGAAGGAAACTACAGAATGAAAGAAAAATCACCCCCACTTTACCGTATAAACAATATTCTCATAGAGCATTGCTGAAGTAATAAATCTTAATATTTGTCAGACTTTCATGAAACAGAAATAGATGTCCAGCTGATAAGAGTTTTGTTTTTAATAGCTTCATTTATGGTCCTATCACTGTCCACAGAACTTGGAATGTAATAAATGACTCCCAGAAGTAGATGTACTAAATTATAGTTTAATGCAATGATGCTGGGTATAATGGAGGAGTGATTACACTGTGCCTGAACACTCCTGCTGGCTCCTCATTAGAGGAAGGGACGCTGGACTATTTTCTGAGCATCTAGTTCTGAAGTTCTTGCTGAAGCAAAACACTTTTTTTGAGGGGGGAGGGGGTGGGGCAGGGAGGAAGGATTTTATTGTGTTAGTACAGGGACTACAGCATGAAAAGAAACAGTCCATTAGAGGGAAATGCAAGGTAATAAACTGGCTTAATTTCTCCTTTGGACATGGACATGTTAAAGGCCAAAGCAAGACATTTTTCAGTTTAGGGATGGAATAAAAAAAGTTGTACCTGGCTTTCAGGAAATTGCAGCTGCAGTAACTTTCTGTTTCATCCCATCCCTTTAGTCTTTGCGATAAAAGCTGTTATTTCACCTCCGATTTAAAGAAAATCCTTGCATGGTAGTAATTCCTGTTTGGCAAGAACTGTGTTTTGGCTAGTAGCCAACTTTATGATACAGTGTCATGGAAAGTGTCCTTGTCCCAAGAATTTGTCATCTGAAAGATAGATAATGAGTTGCACAAATCAAGAAAAATACGAAATATTGTGGAGATTTTTTTTCTTTTTGAAAAATAAAGTTAGGGTAGTTGTGGCTAAATGGCAACCTGGTGTACATGTTCCAAGGAGCAGAATTTTGGGAACTGTCTTGAAATTTCTTAAGAATCTTGTTTTGCAGTTTTTTCCACACATGACTGATGGCATCTGGGAGTTCATCAGAGAAACCAACTGATGTTATCTTCATGGGTCCATTGGAAAAGAAAAATAGCAACAATACAAATGGTGAAGGCTCATTTGGAGTAAGGAGCTGCTGTGGAAAGGGTGGTAGTGAGGTGCAGTCAGAAAAAGGGCTCTGAATGACTTTGGCAATAGCAATAAATGGTAATTGAGTTATCTGAAGCAAATCTTCATGGTTGTAGCTAAAAAGATGCCCACACCATGCATAGGGAAAACTTGTAGAGTCTAGTGGTATTACAGATCTTTGTGCGTTACAAAGAGACTTTTTAATTATAGAGTTACTGTATGAACTGATGCAGTGAATTGTCAGCCATCATGGTTTTAAAACCAATTTTGTCAGCCTGACTGGCATCTCAGCAGAAGGTCTGAGACTTGTCCATTGCGTGGGCTTTGGATTATCATGCCCCAGACCAGCATATGCTTGAGACTGGAATACTGGCTTTTCGGACTGAATTGTTACCTGTGTAGGTTTTTTCTAATCTGTCATTGTATTAAGGTCTTTACTACTGTTTAAGGTACAGGAAGCTCAATTAGTGACACTATTTTTTATTTATTTATTTATATTTATATTTATTTATTTAATTAATTTTTATTACTTTTTCTCCAAGTCATAGTCACAGTGTTTTCTAGGGCAATTAGACCTAACATTTTTGCTTTGAAAAGAGATGAAGAACATTAGTATCTTTTTCTTCATCTGTCTATTCTGCAGGGCTGGTGACCAGCAGCTGTGGGGATGGGAACTGCCTGAGCTACTCCAACCAGTGTCAGTTATCCTTACTGTGATAAAGTATGGGACTGTATTTGAAGTTTTGGCCAGATGGTGTCAGTTATGGAACCGAGAACCAAACTCAGGAAATGCAGAAGTTAAGGCTTGATTACACTGTGTTAACTGTTTATCCATACACATCATATTAACGGCCCTAATTAATGACAACAGGCTATTTTAAAATAAAATGTTTAAGATGAGACTGTACTTCACTTTCTGTGCTTAAAAATGATCTTTGCCTTATGCCATGGATTCTTTGCTCTAATGCCTTTGAACTTCAAATTGCAGAAATCTAATTGAATTTTACTCGTGTTTCAAAAGCAGATTAGGCTTTGAATTTTTAGTTCAGATTTTCTCTCCCTAAACCACAGCCTATGAGAACATACTTCTGTGTTATATTGAAAGCTTCTGTATTTCTCCTCTGCTTCTCAAAGGACATGTTGAACAGTTGTAACTCAGAGGTAACCTGATATCTCTCAGTATAACTGGTATAGAGTTTGTCTTTCAGAATTATTTTTTGATTCGTTTAGGTTTGATTTTATGCACTTTGTATGTTTGCTTGCCTATAGGCAGGGTAACTTTTATAGGCAAAGGTAGTATCTCCTATTAACCATGAGTATCGTTAGGCAAATTAGACCAGCTTTTTGGAGACACCAGCCCTTCTTCAGGTGCGAAAATGAAAGCTGCTGCTGCTCCTCAGCCAGATAGTATCCAAGACAGTTGTTCAAAACATTGGTAAACTAAAGCATCCTGGGAAGAAAAGAGAGTTGATGCTTTTGAAAGGAGAGGAAGAGCTAGGGTGGGAGGAAAGTGATAGAGATCCAGATTTTTATGGGAGGGAGAGGTTAGTAAGGGATGAGGATTTAGAATTGCTGTAAAACAAAGATCTTTCTTAAGGCCATGATTTTTAATGTCCGTCAGAGAAAATAACAGGTACTATTTACAAACTATGTGCAAACCTGTAGTCAGCTCCAGCCAGTAATTTTGCACTCATATTCCATTTTCAAACCTTAATTGCTTCTGGTGTTAGGCTTAAAGGACTTCAGTGACCCAAAGCCTTCTATCTACTTTCAATCTACTCTAGTAGATTGATCTGGTAGAATTGATCTAATAAGATACCTGTAACCTTTGCTTATAGACTTTGTCCTGCCTGAGTTCTTAGACCTGTACAACTAACTACAACAAACTACCACTACAGTTATTTTTTAAAGTTCTTTGTTATTTGTCCATACTCTGTTGGAGATTTATTTATTCTGGTAGTTGTCTGAGACCACGTGTGGGAATATTAAGAGGCTGTCTTGGATATTTCCCCCTTCACTCTTTCTTGACCATCATTGTACATTTAAGAAAATCTACTATTTGGGTTCTCCAGCAGGTTAGGCTTGTTTTTCAATGACATAAGTAGACTTAATTGTTATTATCCCAAAGATAGGTCCATTGTATTGTTACTGGGCCCAAAGCAAAACATGCATTTAAACCAGTAAGTTGAGCTTATTTAAAGTGCCAGCCCAATTTAACTTCTCTTGTATTCATACTAAATGCAGCACTTTGTATTTGTGGTTTCCAAGCCAATTATTCGCATACGTTTAAAAAGCAATCAGATCTGGTCTGCTAGGTCAAGATAATATAAACATAAATGCACATTCTTACAAATAAGGTGCCCTAAAATATAAAGTAGAAAAACAAATGTAGTGTGAAATGCTGTGTCAAACACAGGCATGTGTCAAACACAGGCATGGCATAATTAGCAAAGGACAGTAGAAATGCTGTTTCTTAGGACTTGAATAGTAACAGTCAATTAATTTTTCGCGATGGAAACAGCAAAGCATTTAACAAAGAAACATTATACGTCTGTACAGCAAAAGACTATACTAAGAATCACAAAACTGAGAATAGATTGTAAGTTATGAATCCAAAAAAACAGAAGGGACTGACTTCATATTTCTTTGCAAAGAAATCTGTCTCTGTACATTTTAATAATTGATAGATTTTATTGTTTTAAAACAGTTTATGAAAGATGCTATTTAATATAAAATAAGCACATGCTCAAAGCACATCTAGGTATGTATGTTGTGGTAAATAACATGTACAATGTAACTGTAGGCTTGATAACCTAGGCATAGCTATCATTATTCAAACTAACTGTAAAAAAATCATATTATCAGTTTAAAGTTAGCTAGTAAGGATATGATTAATGTTTCTTCCCTTCCTTAGTACCAGAATAATGGAAGTGATCTAAATTGTATAAACAGAGGCAAAGCACATTGTGTTAGATGCAGAAAGAAGGCAGTTATAAACAAATCAAGAGCTCAAACTCTCGTAATAAAGTAAAATCTTATGATAAAACATTTAGCATTTCTACTTAAATACTTTGAATTGCCCCCAGAAAGCTTCAATGACAATGTAAACTCACTAGGCTTCAGTTTAGGTACTTTCATTGAATGCCTGTGTGGATCATGTCTGTGACAAGCTGATTTTCAGTATATAGACAGTAGAAGCTTTCTACTCCAATAGTAGGCTTGATCTTGCATTACTAAAGTTAGTTACTTTTCATAGGACCAGGATCAAACCCCATGAGAGGATATAAGAATATTTTAAGGGTAACACAATTAAGGGAAGAAATAACATTATCTGGAAGTGTTCTGTTATCTGGAATTTCTGGCTTACCTCTCTGCAGCGTTCCCGAACATCGCGTCAGGGCTGTTGGGAAAGGTACAACTTTCCATTTAGTTCCCCAGAGCATGTGGGGATCTGCTTAGCAATTTTTTGAATTGGGGTTATTTTGAGAAAGGCTTATACCAAAGACATATTCCGTAGCTTTTTAATAGCTGTGCTAAGTTGGCTAGCGATACCATGGGGTTTGATGGTGCTGCTTTTTACTCTTGTTTACTTAGTGTTTTGAAAGTCCTTTTACAAAGCATATGTAACTTGGTATTACTTCTTTGGTTATGTGGAAAAAAACCTCGAATCCTTCCCTATTCTCTTTCCCCAGCAAAAAAAAGAAAAAAAAAAAAGGCCTCATTTACAATAGAAAGATGAAGGGTAATGCAAATCGATTCCAGAAACAGTGGTTTAGGAGGGAACAAGGGAAGGGGGAAGAACAACTTGACTCTGCATTGCCTCTTTCACCCACAGAGGAAAGTTGCCAAGAAGAATATGGCCTAGGTGGAAATTAAGTAAAGTGATGCTTCTCAGAGAACAAAAAAAGAAAATAACTGTCTTGAGTTGCTGGGTTTTTTCAGTGTTTTTTATATCTGCTCCTGGGCCAATGCAGCAACATCGTATTCATTAGTCATGGCAATATAGTCCAACGGTCATACACAGAGTGTAATATGCTTGATCTAGTGGTGCTGCAGTCAGATTCGTGCGTACAAACGTAGTCCAATAGTTAATGTTTAACTTTGGTTTGCATGTTTACGACTGTTTTTTCTTCTGCAATGTCTTAAGATACTTGTCCACTGTATAAGTACTTTTAAGTGTAATGCTGGGGAGCAGTGGCAACATCTTGGCAATTACGTATGCCCCAGAACACTGGGAAATAAGAGTTTGAAAATGTACTGATATCTTGAGGAATTGTAGAGCCAAATGCAATTTGGGGTATACACAGTGTGACATTTCATACCAAATCGA
This sequence comes from Falco punctatus, assembly GCF_963210335.1. Taxonomy (NCBI): domain Eukaryota; kingdom Metazoa; phylum Chordata; class Aves; order Falconiformes; family Falconidae; genus Falco; species Falco punctatus. The sequence goes on from NC_137583.1 coordinate 78,747,396, forward strand.
AGGCTGCAATATTAAAAAGTAATTTGCATTCTATTGGACAGGCACAAAGTGTTTTTTTATTATTTTTTTTTTTAATTCCCCTACTTCATTTTCAACAGAGCTCTACTAGTATTTTTTTTTCTCTGTGGGGATACCACTCTGCCATTGCAACTTTAAAACACCAGCAGCTTCTGTTACAAATAATTTAAAAGAAACATTCTACTTAGGGATAATTTCAAAGCGAGAGGAAGAGTTTGAAAACAACCCTTCATATATATCCCTGGAGATACCCATCACAATATTTAATATAAAGTGACTGACTACCAGTGCCAAAGACATGGTGCTTTTTGATCGGTATATTTGCCTATTAAAACTTTGTGCAACAAACAGTATTGCATAGTGTGCGGTAAGTGATGAAATTTTAGAGCTCAGTGAATTGCTGATTTTTAGTTGTTCTGCAATGTGTTCATCAGTGTCCACACTCCCCCCTCCTTTCTAAGGCAGAGCCTAGCACTAGCTTTGAGTGCCATTCTTATAACATCCTTCTGTTTAAAAAAAGAGGAGAGATAATTTATGAGTAATAGGAGAAAAATCTCATGGGGCTTTGCTCAAGAGGCTTCCACTTACGGTGCAGATAGGACTGATGAGTTAATTTAACAGATCACTGTCACCAAAAGGAGTTGGCTGCTTCTCCCCTGCACCTGAGTCAGTCTAGCCATTTGTCTGATTTCTTGGTGATTTGATTCATTTTACTGAGCTGATGAACAAGTCACAGACACCCCTACACCCACACCCACATGCTTTGTGGTTTCCTGCCTGCTTAATAAACTGAACTGTCTCACTGAAGCATCCGATGAACAGCAGAGACAGTCTGAAGGACCAGCTCCTTTAGTGAGATCTTACCTTGGCTTAGCTGTCTTAAAACTGCAGAATGGGAATGACTGCATGGTACATAATTTATAAGAAACAGAATCATGTTACTTCAGGTAATACTCTGTAAAATCAGCTTGAGATACCATTCAGAGGTCCTGTATTTTGAGTTGCAGTAAAAATGCAAAGATGTTCTGCTGCTGTTGAGCAAATTTGAGCAAAGATGGAAAGTAGTAGTAAGAGTGTAGAAAGGAAGTAGCATAACTGGGAGATAAAAGGGCATAGAAGAGCTTAATTAAGAGCAAAAGAAGACAGAAGATCATGAACAAAGGGGTGGCATTTTTGTTCTACTAACAATAGCCCTCGAAGACAAATATTGGCATCAAGAAGCTGATTTAAGCTGTGTCTGGTAAGTCCAAAGGAACAGAGTCTTCCCAAAGGTTGATTCCCATTTGCCTTAATTTTTACATGGGCCCAAGCAGCAGTACTGTATATTTTTCTGCTGTATCATAAATATTTAAGTTGTTTTTTTAAAAAACCTTTAGCCCTTTCAAATCCAGTAGCTTCAAGTTTGCATTGTTTCATTAGACTGAAGAGACTTAAAACATAAATTGATCACTGAACAAATGTTTTATTTGTTAAATGGGAGCTTGCAGGCAGTACTTTGCTGATTCTGTGTACTAGTTAGTTCACTTCTCTAAATTCGCTAAAATGTACACATGGTACAATCAACCCTTGCCAGTTCTCTGAAGTTCTGCAAATTTAGTGAGAAGTATGAACAAAAGTGTGCAGAAGCCACGTGGCCACCAATCTAATGCTGGAGAAAGGAGGTCACTGTGCAAACTGGGTGATGAGTGTGTCTGTGAAATTTGAAGGTGTAAATCTGTCCAGGATGGTGACTCAGGTAACATAGACCAAACTTGTCACATGCAAGCTGTATTACAAAGGCACTGTGCTGTTGCTTTCCTCTACTGCCCTGTATGGTCAGCGAGTTCAGCCCCTCAGTCTTGTCTTCCAGCTCTTTAGCTTGCCGCTCGCAGTGCCTGTTTCTAGACTTACTTACCTTTTCAGAACAAACTTGTGTTAGTAAATGCTGTGTGGAAAACCCCCCAACTTTACCACTTTACCATTATCAATAAAAAAAGCAAGGTATAAAACACATCCTGACTTTCTACACATCCATTGCTAAGTTGCTCCCCGTGTCCTGAATGTTGCAATTCCTGGTAGGAGGTTAAGGGAAGGAGAAGTTAAACATCATGCAATATGAAAAATCTTCTATTGCAGTAAGAAGAAATGGATGTTGCTCTGCCATATATACCCATTTATTGATAATATTAGTGTGGTAGTACTGAAGGTAATCTAATGCCTCTTGAAATTAGCTCTTTCTTTCAGTTGTCCACACTGAAAAGGACTTTTGTAAGGGGGTATTGTAACAGAAAATGTGTTGTAGCTTTTGAATTGTGTGGTATTATTCTCTTTCAAATATCAGTGTCAGTGCTGCCACTTCCAAATTAATGGAAGCTCAGATGATTGAGAACAAAGAGCTCATGTGATTTAAATGGTTTTAATCCTGGATTATTTCTGTCAGAACTCAGCCTTAAAATATAGTAAGTGGGAGGGAAATGCCTGGGATTTTACTGCTTTTCATAGTAGATTATCATATATCTAGCTTGTTTAAAATGTTTATCAAGAATTACTTCCAAACGAAGGTTATGATGGTATCCAGTTGATTCCATTACTGCCAGGGTATTTTATTGAAGTGGCAATTGAATCCAAACACTCCTTCTCACCCCTTGAAATACCGTAAGGTCTGCTTATATCTGATTCTGATCTTATTTTTGATCTAGACTTTGCAGGTTGTACCTTGCACTTTGTCACAAAATCCCTGTCAATCTTAAATAGTTGGGATTTCAGAAAAGGTACTTTATAAAAGGCCTTGTGATACCCAGTACAAACTTTCAGACCTGCTAAATGACTGCTATATATGCGTAGTGCATTTTGGTGTTTATGAAAATGTATTTCAAGATTGTGGTTAGTTTTTATTTTACATATCTAAATATCTAAGTTCAGTTTCCTTTTGAAGCAGCTATATATGAAGAATATATATTTGAAAATGTTGCTTCAAAACCATTTTGAGGTCTTACTTAGATTTTTGACCTTAATTTACATGCTTCTTACTAGCTTTCTCCTGAGCCCGTAAGGAATGTCACCTGATTTATCTTACTAACATTGCTGTAGTAGCAGGTCTTCCATCTGAGTGAATTGGAAAGTATTATCAAGAGTAAAAACTACAAAAGGAGTTTCATAATACTGTATTATGGTTAAAACAATTTTCTTTCATTTGCATCCTAAAGCTGATTGTGTACTACTTTTAATTCAGAATCTCCAGACTGGATAATGTTTTTGATGAAAACGTTTATTAGATTATTGAAGATTAGACTTTCTTATATTATTAAGTATTAGACTTTAAGTTTTGTATTCTCCCCATCTAGAAATATTTGGTTGCCATAAGAAAATGGTCACATGTAATAGGCACATAATAGACATCAAAAAAACTTGTAATGGTTCTCACCCCTGCACCCTCTCCCCTGATGAATTAGTGAGGCATTTTCCTGCTGATACAAGACCTAGGCCCGTCTGTGATTGAAAAAAGGATGGACACAAAAAGGGAGAACAACCAGCAAATAAGTAACTTTGCCTTTTAAAAAATAATGCTGGAGGACTTGGAGGAGACAAGGATCTTAGAACTTTTTCAAGTAGGCATTATTAGGAGATCTAGTAGAACAAGAAATTATTTTTTTGAAGACTTTAAAAAACAAAGTGAATATAGGCTCAGTATGTAGGTCCACTCATGCCCTCCTTCCCCTCCCTGTTCCTTATGTCAGTCATCCTGAAAACACACCCCAACAAAAAAGTTACTTTTTAAAAAAAGTTACACTGCTGTTTCTGGGAGAGCTGGAATTACTGAGTCCTGACTACAAGGGATTTTTCTTGTGATTTGTTGCAAAATCTGGCTGAAGGTTTTTCTACAGTTGGGAGTTTAATACCTGTCTGCATAGCTGCCTTGTTCATGAAACCTGTGAAGATGTAATAATTTTTGAGACTTACATCCTTGTGTCATTTGGTTGAAATGAGTTGCTTGCTTCTCTTAGAAGACCAAACTAAAAGAGGAGTGTTGCTTACGTTGTGTTGAACATGGTTTGGTTTGCTTTTCTCATCCTTAATCTCACCTGAAAACTGCTGTAAACTGTACTTTGGGGAAAACTTTAAACACAGTCTCTTGGCTGGGTTACAGTGTTTAGAGAAGTGCATATAATTCTCAAAATACCTGATTTCAGAAACATTTTTGTATTAGAGGAAAGGCTGGGGAACACCAGCAGATCAGGTCCATTTACCTGGATTTGGTGGGTACCATAATAAATTGAAGTCTTATCCTTGTCACTTTGTGTGGGCTCCAGGCAGCCTGCATCTTCCCTGTCTTCTCAAATAGCAGAACTGAAAATCCCAAGTAGAGCAGGATTCTTCCTTCAGATACATGTGTATAAAAAGAGTAAAAATCACATGTAGATTCAAATCATTAACTTTTGCTCCTAAAAGTGTGAATTTTCAGTACTTAAGCTATTTTATATGCAATCTTACCAAAGTGAACGTACAGTTTGACCGTTAATAAGGAGTACCTTCTAAAATGAAAATTCTAGCTTTGCTTCAAGAAGTTAAAAAGTTGTGCTGAATTTAACTGCCTCAAAGACTAAAAAAAAAGACCCAAACAAAACATCCTGGAAGTGCACAATAACTTTGTGACAGGAGCTGTGGGAAGACCATCATAGATCCTTGTTTTTCTTAGGGTCAGAATTTATCTATAGAAAAAACAAACAAACAAAAACAAAAAAAGCCCCAAACAAATCACTTCTATACTATGAAATGTAAGATTTTCAAAGTGAAAGTAGTGTTTCCATTGACATTTGAAATTATCATTTGCAGATGAACATTCACTTTCTCTTCTCACAGTGTCTTTTTTTGTTTACAGAACAGACTAAAAAAAACCTTTAAAAACAATTTACAAATCTGTTGACATTTTCATATGGAATGTGTTGACTTGTGAGGCCAGATCTACCACCTGTTCTTAAAATACTGAGATTTTTTTAAAAGAAGTACTCAAAAGATATTTGGTGTTGTTAGTTTGTTATTCTGAGTTACTACTTTCATACTACATTAAAAAAACAACAAATATGTAAAATTTGCTTGTAATCATTCTAAAATGCTGCAGCGAAACATGTAGCCTAAAACCAGTCCTCATTAATTGGTAACACAGAATCAAACCTTTTCCAACTCCTAAGGGCAGAATGAAAAGGAAGGTAGACTAAGTTGATTTTTTTTTTTCTTCTTCTTATATGCTACAAATGGTAAAATTCTGAAGCCTTGTGTAGTATCTAGTCTATACTTAACCTGGTATGTCTAACCTAGCTCAAGTACAATAGGGATAAAGGCAAAATAAATGAAATGGTGATAGGAAAGCTAAAAATAATATTTATAAGAAAAAATCCTTTGTGCAGCTCAGCTTTTTCTACCATTGCTGGGAAATGAGTGAATTTAAACACCTTGAAGGAGTTGGTTCTCATTTTTGCATCAGTCAATGTAAGCTTAGGGAAAACTCCTGAATATTTTCATTTGAATGAAGTGGGAAGTGTTTTCAGCAAAGTCCAATTTATTTCTGACTAAGACATCAAATAAATTTAATGTAGCCAAATAACTAAAAAAATCTGACTAACCACTCACTATTTTTAAAGTGTAAAAGTTAACTTAGCTGTGAAGTGTTTCCTGGAAACATGCTAGCCTGACCACCAAGAAAGTGTTATTAGGATATTGTAGGAAACCTGTGTAATGGTTTTGGTTCTGATATTTTCATTAGATCAGTTTCAAAGAAGCAGAAAAAAATTATCTTTCAGCATTTTTGTGGGTATGTTTTTGGTCTTATGGTTTTTTATTATGAACACATTTTGTTGTGATTACCTAAAAAAAATGAGGAGACACATACAAAAGCTGTTAATTGCAAGTTGTATTGAACATGACTTTTATCCAGATTACATATTATGACTTCATTTGCTGCATCTTCACTGCAACGAGATTGTTTTATTTCATGTGTTGTAGAGAAATGTACGTTCTCAGAGAGCAAGTGATCAGGAGTTGATTGATGTTTTGTCTTGTTGAAGGATATTGCTACTTTTTATCATTTTTAAATAATAAATAATTATAATAATAATAATTTCCAGGAGTTATCCTGTCACTGAATATAGTATTTAACAGCTTCAGTAGTGATCAGCTTATTAGCAGTATCCTGATTTGCGTTTGTTTGGGTTTTTTTTAAGTTAAGAATTGCAGTTCCTATTTAATATATCTGCAAACTTGCTGTAGATGGTCATTAAAAGTATCTACAGGAACCCGTGTGGTGTGTGTATGCTTGGGGGAGGGGGTGGTTTTCGGGGTTTTTTTTGTTTTTTTGTGTTTTTTTTTTATCCATAGAGGAACACTGATGTAGAAATCAAAAGCTCTGAGTAAAAAGAAAACACTTGTTTCCAGAATAGTGAAAACTTTTTTTTTTTTTTTTTTTTTTTTTTAGTCTTTGAAAATTTGGGAGTAGTGTGGTTTGTTTTTATTGTAAAAACTCTCAGGAAGAACAATTCAGAGTCGGTGCCATTCTTCCCAGCTGAATGGCACTTGGTTTGTGAAATGGAGCAGCTGCGGTAGTTTTAGCTTGGCTCACAAAACCATTTGCTTTTTAATCAAGAACTTCAGATTCTGTGATGGTTGTTCATGATGGAGGTGGCCAGCCTATGCCCTGTGAGACAGCTGTAGTATAATTGAGACAGACTATGTGAAGTAAATATAAATGCTGCAAGGATGTCTTAAAAGCAGACTATTCGCTAAACTAACTGAATTTTTAAAAGGATGAGAAACATTTCAACAGGCAAGAATTTACCACACAATGAAATATTTTATGTATAGTGATGTTCTTACATATATTGCATAAACCAGTGTTTAAGTCTTCAGTATTAACATTCCAGTTACACAGTGCAATATTGCAGGTTTTGGTGAAGTGTGTATATACCTGCATAATGAGAAATGCCCCACTTTCCCAAAAACATTATTATGAATATAACTGAGGGGTTTTTCTTAAATTGTCTGAGATGTGATGTTTGTCTGAATGTAGGTATATCTGTCACACGTTCATACATACACTTATTTTAAGAAATAGACACTTGTATTTTATCAAATGGAATAGAAGGCCACTGGAGGCACTGAGAGGAATCATTAATCTTTGGTGGCAGTTACGGCAGTTACACTTTTCAAAAAACTTTTTAAAGCAGGGAGGTAAGTGTTCCATCTCATATAATGTAAAACTTCAGACTGACTGTTTTGGAAGGGATTTTTCTAAATAGCAGTTTGACTAAATCAAAAATATCTTGTGTTTTGCATCACAGATCAGAAAGTGCTACCCATATGTTAAACAGGAAAAAAAAATAAGCACGGTTTAACATCTTGTAGTAATTTTATAGTCACAGTTAATAACTGTTTTGTATTTTGGACTAGCTACTTGTATGTTTCATGCTGAACCATGTTCTTCATATATGTAACAAGTTGGTTATGGATTAATTATACAGATCAAAATGTTTCACTTTGTCCAGACAGGCTATTTCACTCTCTTGCTGCCTTTTACATGAAGTTTAGCTTAACTTTTAAAAAAATACTATTCTCAAGTAATATGATGATAGCTGTCCTTGTGGCAGAATATGATGATGCTTCTAGACATTCTCCTTTGTTTTCAAACACTCTGTTCCATTTTGTGTTTCAATGTGTACAGTCTCAAACCTCTTTGATGCTGACTAATTGGGGTGGGGGGTGGGGGGGTGGGAAGACAATGTAAAAGGGTTAATCCTTTACACTGGTATTAATGAGTCAGCTGGATCCCTGCCATTCTCTCATTTCTGGTTCACTTAGCACTGATTAGCACAAATGACACTTAGTTCTGTGGGAAGGAAGCTAGGAAGATGGTAGGTAATGCAGACCTCAGATGAGAACAGCCTGGTCTCAGTTAATACAGGTAAATGAATCTATGCCATGTGGGTTGAGGTAAGAAAATAATCCTGTTTTCCTGCTGGACCTCTGGGAACACTGAGAGTGTCGGTAGGGCTGGTGTATTTGAAGCTCACACGTGGTAGATCAAAAGGTGGTCAGGCTGTTTTCTGAACTCCATTCTCTGAAGTGCTGCTGGTGATTTGAGTTTTGTATATACTCACTTGACACCCATGCATCTGAAGTAAGATGGTGAAAGTCAGTCATGATTTGCATGTCTGTGCAACTGAGAAGCCCTTTCTTAAATCTGTGACCTTTTGTGACAAAGCTTTGGAAAGGTTTGATTGGGTATTAATACAGTGGTAATGTTTCTATGGTCTGCCCTGAGTTTTCGATTTGGGATTCGGGGACAGTAATAAAGAGACACTAATTCTAAGATGTATTTTCATTACTTTTCACTGCAGCTATAATTGTAAGTTGATTAAAGCAGCAGATGCAGAGAAGGAAATCATGATTCAGAACACACTTGTAGTCCACTTTTTACAATGTTTTTTATTAATTTAGAAACATTCAAGTGAGGCTAACGCAGAGTCCCTCTCTTACACCTTCATTCAACATGCACACTGAAGTCCAGGTGCAGCTTCAGTTCCTGTCCTCTGGTGCTTCTGACTTTGACCTTCCCATGATTAAGGCAGAGACCCCTGTTCCCACCTCATTCCTTTACTGCAGGCATCACTTCACCTGCACCGTTGCTTAAAAGAAAATACATTGAGTGGCTGCATTACAGGATAGACCTCAGGTAAGTAAAGCAAGGTCTCTTGTGCCAGATCATTTTCTTCCTCCCCAAATCTCTTCAGTTGCTGGGATGCTTTTAGAGGCGTGCTGACATCCCATATCTTTTGAAAGTCTTCTCGCTGTAGCAGAGCTTTTCTTCTGATAGCAACCTTTCAGAACAGCTGCCTAAGTTTGGTCTACTCTTCATGTTGGAGAATGGTGCAGAAGTCATGGATTAGGCCACTTATAGGAGTGTTTGACTTCAGATGTCTTCATTTCAGAGCAATTATTCCGATTTAGTCACTGGGTGGAAAGATGCTTCCCTGCATAGGGAACAGGTGTTGAATATAGGTGCCTCCTGGTCACATTTTACGGAAGCCTGTGAGCAATTGCTGCTTGGGGAACTAAATTGCAGCTGTTCCCCTTTCCCAATAAATTAGCCCCAAAACATTTTGTGCATTTGTATACCACACCTACTTTTTGTCAAACTCCCAACAGGAACAATCTTCTAACCTCCAAGTTGCATAGAAAGTTTGAGATTGGTTGGTTTTGAGGCCTTTGTTCCTAATTAATCCCTTTGGGCAGGACAGTAAAGCAAAGGAATTTTTTCTAACCACAAAAGCTTTAAAGTTAAGTAGTTAGGATATCTCAAAGGCAAAATCCTGCCTGCTGTCTTCTCCCATGTCTGATCTTACTCATTTAAGAGCTGTTTGGCCAGTAGTGGTTTTGCAAGTGAGGATAATCTGATTTTATCAGCTTGCTGCTACCCAAAAGCAAAGGTGCTCTTTTCCTCCACTTCAGTCAATATTACTTTGCTCCAGCTCCAGTGTTTGCTGGATTTTGTCAGTTGGCTCAGTTCCCAGAAAAAAAGATGGGTTAATAAGCGGAAAGTCTGATGTTTGTCATAGTCAGTGCAAGGGCAGGGCCTTTTGAGTGAAGGGAACAGGAATTTCCCTCCTTAGTGGTGGTGAGCGATTAGATCAACTCGTGTGGTCTCACCTTTATCCAGGCAAAAGTTAAACAACTAATCATATTGCATGCAGAAATAGTTGCTTTTATTGAGAAAATCACCCAGTCTTAGAATGGCTTTGTATGTAGCTGATCTTTTGCCCCCCCTGAAGGAGGGCCGGTTCCTTCATCCCACTTTCTTGACTCTACATTCTTGCCATTTAATTTTTCTGCAATTTTATGATCTTTCTTCTGAGTTAGTGTTGTGCTGTTCTAGTAAAGTACATTGATTCAAAGAGGTTGAGTGATGGAGCCAGGTAACATAAGAGTAAAGACCGAAATGAGAGGTGTGAATGGTAGTGCATCCTCGGGCATTGGTAGCTGCTCAGTTGCCTCTTAGTGTCTCATCACTCAGTACTACGCAGGTACCTGATAGGGAGCCAGGTCTGCTTACTAAGGTGGGAGAAACTCAGCCAGCAGAAGCAGTTCTGGATTAGAGCGCTGAGTGGACACAGAACAGACAAAGGGAATGGCAGGAGCAAACAGCTCAGAATAGAAAGATGGGTCCGTGCATTTTGGCAGCCTTGAGTTGGTCTAATGGCAAGCATGAACACTATCTGTCCTGCTGCGGTGCTTGTGTGCGTAAACCTCTAGGTGCTAAGCCTGTTGTCCTCCCTTCTCAAAGGAAATAGGAAATCAGTTGTTTTAAAGACAGAGGCTGTGTCTTTGGGGAAGAAAGGGCTGTCATTTTGTGTTCATGGCCCTGGATTTTTTTTTCCTTCTAGTTTTTCTGCACATCAGGCTGCATAATGATTGTGGACAGATCACAGTGTGAAGATTTCAGTTTCTGAATATAGGACATGTTGCCAAGTAGAGCACGTGTAAAGCAGTAACTGCATCATGGAAACTGATTCTCTCTTGTTTTGTGAAAATCATTAATCTACCGTAGCGGCTGCCTATCAGATACAGGAGTTCAGGTCTTTGTGACCTAGAACTTCATCTGCCAATTTTCAACCTGTTGAATAGGTGTCTGGTAACACAGCTCTTTGTGCATGGGTTCTTTGGCTTCTTTTGTAGGGAGACAGTAGTGTGACATGGTTGGTCTGTGCTTTTCTCTGAGTACCAAGTTCAGAATGGAGGTGGTAAGGAGTATGGCTAGAAATGGGAAGGAATATCAATAGGTGTTTCAGGTCTTATCTTCACAAAACACCTCATGTTCAGGATTCAGATAAGTGCATCTTGAACAGAATTTATGAAAGTTGTGTGACCTTACTTGGGTTTTTTACTGCTATATGCACAGTTGATAATTAAATTAAATACTCAGGTGGATTCTTTGCATTGACCAAGTAAGATTTCTGGTTTTCATAAAATTACTTTGCCCATAGTAATTCTTAAAACTAGTTTATGGAAGTCCTGAAACAGCTGTCATCCCGACTAATGTTGTTTGCTTCTAGAGATGGCTCCATGAATGCAGCAATTTAGCTTTGTGTGGTGGGTATTTCCTTTTCTGATTCCCTGCAGCTGACGAAGTAAAAATTAATACAAGTTTCTCATGAGGAGAAAGCAAAAGACAGAAAACTAGTTGCTCTGTTGACCCTTTAGGAAGAAAAGGAAGAAAACTGAAAATACATATTAATCTCTCATTTCCTACAGCCTAGTGATAATAAGAAAAAGGAACATTTTCTAATATAATAAATCATTTGGGGGTTTTTGTGTAAGAATTGAATCATATTTTTGGTATATGACTGCAGCACACCTTTGAAACTTTCCATGTTGATCTGTATAATATCTAGAGTGGAGATTACATTTAGATCCAAAATACTGCCTTCTGTTTTTTCATGGTGGAAAGCAAGACTGCTGCTGTGATAGGGTGTGTTTCCACAGGACAGCTGAGCCGCTTAACTGTCTGAAGAACCAGTCATCCTGCTTCTTGCTCCTGGAAGCAGAATTACTTTCCATCACTCTTGTGCCAGCTCTGCCAGTACATTTGGCATCTGTGATTTAGCTCACTAAACTGACAGAAAACTAACCCAGCAAGAAAGGGAGTATGTGTGTGTGTATTTTTAACCAGTTCAGTGAGCTCCTGTAGGTTGGAAGACCTCCGGAGACCCTGGGAGCCACCACAAAGGAAACAGTGGGAGCACTGGGGCAGGTGGGGAGTGGCAGGACTGCTCCTATTGGCAGCACCAAGCTGTTAGACTGACTCAGCCATGTTGTGAAAACTCACCCTTAGGTAATAATGTTAACACTACAGGTTGACTGAAAGTCTTCAAATAGTAGCCAGAAGGGAGTTACCAGATGTACGCAGTTTGTTTTTGTAGAGTGGCCTTTCTGTTTTCAGTGTGTTGTGTTTTGAAACAGATACTTATTCTAATGTAATCGTGTTATTGCATGAAAACAATCTGCAGAAAAATTGCATGTGCAGGGTGAACCTGTCTGAGAACTTGACATTGAGCAAGCCGGTAAGGAGCTACAGAACCTGGAAAAAATTGTACTTCAGCCTCTGGGACAATCTGCTCATTGAATTTTGGGGAATTCAGAAACCTCTGTACTTCTGGTCTGCTGAACATGTGAGAGTGGTCCTTCATCTTTGAACATCAGGAAGTTTTTCTTAGATCTTGTAGCCCCTGTTAATGAAGCTGACATATCACCATGGATTTTGAGTGCCCATAAGCCTGGAGTTCCCTGGAAACCCTGGCTGCAGAGTTTAAAATCCACCGCAGCTCACCCTTCTGGCTCCCCAAGGCCTCTGGGGAAGTGGGTGACTGGAATCTCAGGAACCAAGAAATGCTCTTTTTTTGAAAACTGCCCATCCACCTTTGTGCTCGTGAAGCTGGTGTGTTACTATGTGGGTGTTTTGTTGGTTTTTTTTGACAAATTGAAATGGTTTTGTTTCAGCTGGAAAATGCCATTTCTGTATATAGTCTAGGGAAGGGACTGATGTACAGTGTGGGCATGACTTGGCATAAGTGATCGTAGCCCTCAGTCACCATTAACAGCTAATGATAAAAGTTACAGCTGGCTATGACCTTTCTTCATTTTCTCCATGTATGATAAGAATATAAGCAGGGGGTTTTTTTGTTTTTTTTTTTAATGGATTAAAGAGCTGCACAATTACCTTTTTTTTTTCTTTGCTTTGTGGGCAGTGTTAATATCACTTTTTGGTATACATGCAAATGTTTGGACGTTTCATTGAAAGACACAATCAAAAATGTATCAGCTGGACTTTTACAACCATTACCCCTGGATCTTTGTAAATGGATATTTTCATGTAGTAGGGCTTTTTTAGACTTTGTAAACTAAATTTCTCTGTTAAGAAATGCTCATCCATCTCTTTTTCTATGCAAACTAACTTCTGCCCTGCTTTTCAGATACTTTTAGAGAATTCTGCTAGTGCTGATACTTCCATTTTTTTTTCGTAACAGATTGCCACTACCATGTTTGTGTAATGTGAAAATGCAATTGAAGGTCCAAACAATGGTTAGAAAGGTTTTAACGTACTGAATCCAGAATGCCATTGTCTTTAAAATCAAACAATCTAGCAATAATATGCTAAAATGAACATTTCCCCATGTTTTTTATGCACAAGTCAAAAGTAAACCAGAAGTTTCATAGTATAGTTTCTCCTGCAAAGCTGGCTTTAAAATAAAGTTCCTAGAAATACTGAACCAGTTTAAAGCACAAAATTAATTAGAAAATAACACATTAATCCTAGTTAATCCTAGCTTTTGACCTATGCACTCTAATAAATAAATAAATAAATAAATAAATAAAATTATGTAGTCCTTTTAATCATCTATGTGGAGCTGGTGACTCATGAGAGGTCTGATCCAAAGATTAGTTACTGTGCTGGTTTTTGCCACTTCTGAGGACAGGTTAAGTGGATTTATGTTTTATTTTGTGAGGAGACTGCCTACTTCTTAACCCATTTTGTTTGTTTGTATGTTTGTTTGTTGGTTTTAGAGCCCCTTCCTAAATCTGAGGTAGATCAGAAGTTGGTAATAATACAATGGAATTAACAGTGTAAATCAAAAGTAAAATTTCAAGGAGTTATGAAAGTAGATTTATTTGTTTTATTGAATAATTTCTTGGGATTTCTTTTGGACGTAGGTTTTCTTTTTAATATTCAGAGCCTTTGTGTAACAATTTTAGGTATGTTTATAAACTTGTACTTGTTACTGCACAAAATCCAAACAGACAGTTTATACCTCTTTTTAAAGGAAAACAAAATATGCTATGTTCTGAAATACTCTGCAAGCATGTGTCAGAAATGCAGAAGTAGCAGTGGATGTACCATAAGGTTTTCTACTCAGAATTGACATTATATAGTCACAGGGACATAAGATTGCCAGGCTGCCATCTAGAAAATAACCTTCAGAAAAATGCAGGGTGGAAAGCTTTTTGAGCCACGGTATTTGTAAGTCTTCTGACAGAAGCTTAGATACCATGATTTAACTTTCTGCATCAGGTGTATTGGTACCTGTATGTCACACAGACACATATAAGCTCTGTTATCAGTGTAGCTGTATAACTTTGTGTGTGGTGTTTATGTTTTAAACTAATTCTGCTTAACTTTGTTTCAGAATTGAGTGGGAGCTTCCATGCCTCTGAGAGTATGAAATTGTTATTACTTTGGAGAAGATTTATTATAACTATATCTCATAAAAGTTACCTTAAACAAGTGTTCTGTCCTATACATGAATTCTTCTCCCACAAAGTATTAACTTAGCTTTCTGGTACTCTCAGAGTTTCTAGAAGATGTGACAAAAAAAGTTCTTAGTAACTAACATGAATGTTATAGGCAGCAGCTCACACATGAAGGCAAGTTACTGGGGTGGGGTTCTATGTTGATGTACGGAATTAGACTCTATAACTCGAAAGTTATAAAGTAGGTATGTTTATTGCACGCAGATGCACGGGAGATCTCTCCTCCACAAGCGTGCATGCCCGAAGTGACGAACCATCTCACATTTATACAATGAAACAAATGAATATTCAATTAACGCCTATACATATTCATTACCCAAACCCGCTTACTCCCGCTTCGTATGTTAATTAGCTTATCAGTCCTTTGCCTGGAATGTGGTGGTCTTGCAGGTTTGTAGGTGATTCATGTCCTTCTGACCATCTGATCTTCTCCAGCAAGAAGACTTAGCACTCCCTCCCTCTAGGTAACATTGGGATGTCTCTCATCCTTTTCTCATCCTTTTTATAAATAGCCCCTTTGTGAGAGGAAGAAGGGTAGGCGTCTCCTCAGAGCTGTGTGCCTATGTGACCAGACACCACACCCATGACTAGTCACCATACCCACATTCCTTGAGCAGACATATACAATCACAATCGATGTCCGTTGTCCCCATTTCACACTATTTCTCCATATCAATGTGATCACCTGCTCCTCACAGTGCATCCCACAGCAACTAGTGTGACGAAGTGGCCCTGTTATGGGTAGACTGAATGACTGATCCACAGGTTTTTTTCTGTGAGATTTTCCCCTCTTCTTCATTGTGTAAGCATAGCTGAAATGCTATCAAGATAGAATAAAACATGATGTTCTCTAGAATATGAGAAATTATGAAGTTCAGTTTCTCAGGGACCTCCTTGAGGATCTCTTGGTGCTCCTACTCTGCTACAATAGCCCTGGCTATTTTCCTGCTTGATTCTGGTGGCCTTCCTTGCCTTCATTCCCAGTGACCAACAACGGCAGTATCTGCCACTTGACTGGCTAGCAGGCTAAGAACAGAGTGCAGTGGGTTTTTCCTTCAGCAGGGGCATTACTCCTGGTCTTTTTTACTACCCAGCTGCAAATGATTATATGCTGCAAACATCTCAAAGTCTTCTGTCTCTGTGCCAGTTTCAACAACATTTGACAATGTTTTCCTGTGTTATCAAGGACAGAAGATTGGTCATGCAAATCTAATTCCTTAGGAAACCAGCTTAAACTTGCATTATTTGTTTTCTAACATAATTTGCATTTATGTAGCAAGCTTCATATGCAAATATTAGGCTATCAGCACCTGAGTTTTTGACGGGCAAATAATTTTAACGCATGCTGGGCCTACTGGCATGCAAGTTAGACAGCGTAACAAAGAGACTGAGCAGGCAGACCACACTGCTGATTTTTAAGTGCTAGGAAAATCTCTGTCCTCATCAAAGTGGGCTTCAATGTGCTGTTTTCATTCCGGACAGGATTGCCTTTAGAACCAAATAATGAATAAAACAGGATAAAATAAATAAAACAGTTAAGCAAGGATCGTGAAACAGTCTTAATTTCATAGTGAAAAGTTGAATGCTGTAATAAATATTTGCCTTTACAACACCTGTGACTGTAATCTGAGATAGGTTTTATAGGTTGATTTAACTAATGACAAGAAAATGATACTGCTGAAATGTGTTTAAGGGGAGGTTGCTTGCCAGCAGTACTCTGTGTGAGCTGTACTATTGTCTTCAACTGGGTTTGTTGTTACTAATGTTTCCCCAAAGCCTTTTACCACTCATCAGGAACTGAAGAGGTAAAGACTTCTATTGTTTTGAGATTAAGCTTTTTATCATTCTTCCAAGCAAAATAAGAAATTGCAGGAAGGATTGTGAAGATCGTGACTGTCATATTCTCATGAAAGGTAGAGAAGACAAAGTTAAGCAAAAGAAACAGAACAAATAAAGACAAATAATATTGTCTTTATTCCCAGTTTCCCTCCCTTGGAAAAGCAAACGGGATCTAGTGGGAGACTGTAATGATGGAAGAAAATCTAGCTTGCAAACTGCTGCTTCTTCAGCACTTGTTGCATTCCAGTCCATCCCTATAGCAAAGCTGAATTATGCTAAGTGTATACATCTTTCACTTTTCTCCAAATGTCTAAAAATTTAAGGGACTTCTTGTTTTATTCTTAACCTTAAAACAATGTACTTATTCTGTGGGATGACTGAGCTGGCCTGGATGACCATGACAATAAGCTAACACTCAGTGATTATGTAAACAATAAATCTGAAACAAAAGAAGTAATCAGCTTATAAAACTTTTCTTTTTTCAAAAAAAGTAGATTAAATGGTTTACTTTCACAGAAAAGTATGATTCACTTGCGCTTGGAAGGTTGCATTTGTTTTGATATGAATAGGAGGGGCTTAACTGGCAGATGAAGTGCATTACAGGAAGATTTAAAGGTTCTCTAAGAATGTCAGTCACTGCAACTTAATGCATGTAGAGACTGGACTATGACATCTAATCTATGCCTTCCAGGCAGTTTTTCAGATATTTTTTTTTTAGGTACAACGTTCATGATAAATGCTAACATATAATAGATACACTGGGGACTTATCTGCAGAACAGCATCAATTCAACAAAGGAAGAGAGTGAATAGTTTTGAGGTTCTCCCTGAGGCATTGGCACACACGCCCAGATAAGCACAAGTGGTGTTGGGTCAGAAGACTTACGCTCTTGTGTAGCTTTTGTTTTCAACTTCTTTCTTATAAAATGACTGAGTATGTCATAAGCCCTTACTTGGATCTGTACTATGTTGGTTGCTTCAGTACTAAGGATGTATTGAGTAGCTGATAAGTCATATCACCTGTTTGTTCCAATAGCAAAACTAGATAAAGGGTGTGGCAGCATCTAGGTTAATGAGCTCAAGAATGAGATTTCTAAATAGCAAAATGGAAAAGTGAGATCTGTTGAAAGATGTGCTTTGGTGAGGGGTTCAGTGATTCTGTGGGCTTCTTAGAAAGGCTCGTATGCACATACAGTGGAGGAGAAAGTGCTTGCATGGATACATCACACCAGTAAATCATAATGAGACTGATCCTCAGCATTTCTTTATGCTTGATATGAAAGTATCGTAAGTTAAAACTGAAGTAAAAAAAAACATTTTATCATAGGGGATCCTGGCTCATGGATGAATTCTACAGCTTGCTTTGAATATGACTGTGAACCTGGAGGCAGCAAATAGTAGAGGGATAGATATAACTAAAAGTGAGGAGAGGCTTTGGAATCTCTGTCTTTGCAGACTCAAAATTCAGCTGAACAAGCACCTGAAGGAACATAGTTTCACTTTGAAATTAGCCCTGTGCTGAATTGGAGGTTGGGCTAGTGTGACCTCCAGGGATTCCTTCCAACCAAAATGTTGCTGTGAAACTTTCATTTTTGATTTATCAGCTTTCTGAAAGAGTTGGGCACCTCTTAAAAGAAAGCCATATAAATGGGAGTCGGGGGAGTAGGAATGATTTAGTGAAGTGGTTGGAGATGGGGTTGGATTTAAACTCTAAGGGTTCTTTGTTTTAGGATCCAGGAAAGCTTTGAAAGAAGTCAAACTTCTAATGTTAGAAATACTAATAAGACAGAGATAAAAAGCTTTTTGCAAACTTAAGTGTGTGGATCAGGGATACTGAAACTCTGCCGCAGCCTCTAAATCTTTCAAACTGTTTTTCTATTGCCATTTTCCTAAAAGTTTTTGTTTAGGGGGAAAAAAAAAGTTTCTGTAGTGAGTATTTCATCTGTAATTTTGCTGTGATCTTGGTAGTGGGATGTGGATTGAGAAAACCCTGACAGAATTGTTTAGGAAAATGGAGACTTTACATTAAGATTACCTGCAGCAAGATGGGACACCAAAATGAAACTGGGTGGCAATTTGGAGTGCCACTCCCACAATCTTCAGTGGCATGTGCTGTAGTTGGATTTGCTATTCCTCTTGACTGGGAAAGGACTGAACCTTGTTGCTTCACGTCTTTAAATGCAAGAACATTCAGGATAATGTTTACCTCTACTGTCTCCCTTTTACAAATTTGAAGAAATTGGTCTTCTGGGTTCTCACTCTGCAGGGTTTATATAGATTTTTCTCATGATTTGTCAGGATAATTAGAGAAGATTCTGGGAAGTTCTACTTCTGATTAAAGATTTATTTGTAAGACTGCTTAGTACCCTTAGGTATAGGGTTGAAACTCAGTATAAGGCTGCCAAAGACTTAGATATGTGTGCTTAGGCTAACACAGACCTCTGCCTTAGCATGGGCTTATACAGACTTCCTTCTCATTCACCCTTACACAGCGTAAACTCTTAAACTCTTGTTTTGCTGAAACCTGCAGCTGTGGCAAATCTTTTTGCTGATATACAGGATTTTTAGGGGATATTATTAGCTTGTAGAAATGAAACTGCTGTTGATATGAATAGCTTTAATGTGAAATCAGGATGAGGTGACATGAAACTAGCATGACTTCATTGTTTTGCCAATTATACATATTCTTACAAGACTTGTCTTGGCCACGTGCACATGGAAGCTAATGAGGATTCATGGATAAATTTTATAGCATAAATGCTAGATAGAATGGTAGTACCACTTTTAAGAAAAGAGAAGCATCACCTATCCATCAATGTCCCATCTCTCCCACTGAAGAGGACAGCAACTGGCCAGTGCCTTATTTAATTCAGATGGATCATTGAGTGGTCTGTTCCAATGGGAACTGTCAAATTGCTTACAGTTTATTATAATATTTTGCTGTGATTGTGTACAATCCATTGAGGGAGTATGGACTAGATGATCTTTAAACATCCTTTCCAACCCAAACCATTTTTTGATTCTATGCCCAGTAGCAAATTTTCTGAAGTTCTTCCCTCGGTCTTCTGTTAAGTGGCTGGATCCCATAAAACCAGCACAATTTTGTCTTCTGGGTACTGCCATCAGTGTTCCCTGGTATCAGCCCAATGCAGTCACCAGCTCACTCATTGGGTAGGAATTGGCTGGTAAACATATTTGACTGATACCCTGAATGGGCAGCTCAGCACTCTTCTTTGGCACGAAATGTGGCTATGGGTTCTTCTTGAAAGAAACCAGTGTGATAGAGATGAGGCTTGAGGATGGAAATGGCAGTGAGGAGAACAGCAGCCACTTGACATCCATTGCTGATTGCCCATCTGCTGTGTGCACAAAGAAAGAAAAAGAACTTTTTACTAATAAACTTGCAGTGGTGCTGGAAGTAAATGGAAGCTGTGAGACCCTGGCAGTGGGTTTTGGAGAAACAACCAGGGCTGGGGAGAGACTGAGCAGAAACAGATTTTAGCCCTGCTGAAGGGGAGCTATTTAAATCAGGCTGAGAAGAGCAGAACTCAGAAGTGGTACTCTCAAAGCCCTTTACATGGTAGCGTGATTGTAGGGACTCCTGAGACTCAGATGTTCAGAGGGAATTAGAGTACCTCTTAAATACCATCGTAGATAGAAAGTGCTGCCACTGTTGACGGACTGAAGCCTGAAATTCTCAGTTTATTCTGGAGCAGGATGACTTAAAATTGGTGTCTGGCCTTTCTTCTGGTCTTTCTTCCTTAGCTCAGGGAGACAGGGAAGGATTTAAAAATAAGAAGGAGGGGCATGAAACTGCAGTAAAACCTTGATGCTTCCACAGAGTCAGCCTCTCCTGTTTTCAGATCCTACTAATCCTCTCTTAAAACATTTTGTCTTTTTGCTTCTAAGTAGAAGCCAAAATACTCTTTGTTCTTGCCATTTCTATGTAGGATAAAGAAGATAACAGGCAACAAAGAGTTAAGCAACTAACTAAAGTATAATGGAAAATAACTGTCTTCATTCTTTGAAACTGAAGGTGACATTTGAAAATCCATTTATTTAGTACCTAGTTACTGCTTGCTGTGTTGCACATGCCTCACTGTCTCAGGATTCTTGCACAGACCAGGCAAATGGCAATCTAGATTACAGAAGACTCTAAAATATATTTACAATTAGTTTTAATTTTTTAAACTGTGTGATAGACTTTTAAATGCTGTCTGTTGATCAGGAGACTACACAGCTTGAGGATAACAAAATGCTGGAAAAGGAAAGAGTATAAATAGAAATGCCACTTCCTTGTTGAGTAGAAGCCAAATTTGTGGTTGAACCTTTCTATAAGAGAGTTTGCCGAGGTCCAGATACGCAGCTGAATGCAGATTTCTGAAGAAACCAAAAATTCTGAGGTCGGAGCGGGGATGTACATAGTACTTACTGAAGACTGGACTGGGTATTTCTTTCCTGTGCAACACCTGGCTTCAGTTCTTGGAA
The DNA here is from genome assembly GCF_963210335.1 of Falco punctatus. NCBI lineage: Eukaryota > Metazoa > Chordata > Aves > Falconiformes > Falconidae > Falco > Falco punctatus. Next base: position 78,768,071 of record NC_137583.1, read on the forward strand.
AAAGAAGATACCAGTGGAACTCGGAGAATGTTGGTGTAAATCCAGCACCAGCTCAGTGAAAGGAAAAATGTATGTTTGACCTTTGAGTGCAACACCATTTATTTGGGCCTGGAAGAGGCTTAATATAACTTAAAAACAGCTTCCCAAGATTGAGGATTTGAAATATGGGTTCATCTGGACAGTAGGATAAATATGTCTACTGATCTCTTCTCAAACTTGTAAATATTTTCCCATTGATAAGTAAGGGAATATTTTACAGCAATAAGCATGAATAAATTTTTCCTGATAAATTTTCCCAGTCATGTCCTGCATATTACAGATTATGCTGCTGATGTTTAAAACCTGTTACACTACATGGAGCACTCTTTGTTTCTAATTCTTGCAATCCCTGAATAGTATATATTTTTAGATAGAGGACTTTGAATTTTATTTTTTTTTTTTTTTTTAATAGGAGGTTTATGACGAAAACTTTGCATAATGGTTTTAAGCCAAGGCATATGTGAGCCAGAATCTAATTGTTTTGTAAAAGGAATAATTTTGTCAGTTATCTCTTAATTAAAATGCAGCTTTAAACTTGCTCTAGTTCAAACAAATTAATTCAAGAAATCTTATGGTCTGTATTTATACAGGAGGTTAGGATAGATGATTATGGTGGTCTCTGGCCTTATCTATGAAAATACTTGCAATTTGATTCTGATGAAGGACTTTTTTGGGGAGTGGTGTTGGGTGATTTGGTATTCCTTCCTACTAAGGACGTGTGTTTGTGATTTTTTCAGGGCCAGATTTCATTTGCTTAGTTTGGCAAAATTGTATTTATATACCTATTTACATGGGGATTATGTAAGAGGAGTTGTTTGGGTTTGGTTGTGGGGTTTTTTTCAGGATGTTTGTAGAGGAGGGGTGGTTTGGTTGTTCGTTTTTTTCCCCTCAGTGAAAAAATATCACTCAGAATGTGTGAAGTGCTCAAAAGAGCTCACATTATTTCCTGCTCCCAAAGGTCTATGCTCTCACTTTCTGGTGCTTACCTTCATCCACCTTCCTAACATGTAGGTAGATGGGAAGAGGAAATTGCAGGATTGCAGTGTAAAAGAGGAAAAGGCAGATCAGAGGGAAGCGTTTGAAAGGCTGAGCCTGAAGATGGATGAGAAACTGTGACTTCCAGTTAAGGGATGAGATTAGAATTTCTGTCAATGGCAAGCTGAACAAAAAATTTTGGGGTGGCTAAACAAGACAAGTCAGCTGTGGTGAGCTTGATAAGGTTGGGAACTGGTAGAGCTGTGGAGGTACGTGAGAGTAGAAATAAGGATGACTAATATGTTTGGATATTTGAGATAGGAACCAGTGAAAGAAGCACACCAACAATACTCATTTCTCTGGAAAACTTTTCTATCCTAGTGGAAATCTTGGGGAGCTTGGTGTGCAGCTGCCTGTAGCTGTTTTAACTCTGGTAATTGAAATAATAACAGTCTATACAAAGATTCATGGTTTATCTTTGCAGGACCATATGCCTGAAAATATGGCAAGAACTTGGGGCTTTCCCATTTGCTCCCTCCCTCCCCCTCCCCAGTTTATAAAGGCAATTTGAATGTGAAACACTATAAATATTGTTACATTTTGGCCTTCTTAAGAGCTTATGACCTCTGGGAGCTGGATGTAAATTCTAGGTCAACAAACTTAATTTCTCTCCAAGTGAGCTGTTCTTATTCCTCCTTTCCTGTGAAGATTTTTACATTTTTGACCTTTTTGTCCTGATTTCAATCAAAATTTCGTTTTCATCTTAAGGAAAACTAATCACAGGAAGAAAGTATATTCTGGGTAGCATTAGCACACATTGATTTGGTATTTTGTTTTTTGCATATAAAAAATTCTAAGTGCTTTTCTCAGGAGTAAAGACAAGGAGTAAAAAGTTGGTTCCTGTGTTTCTTAAATCTCTGGTGTAACTCTTTCAGTATGTTTATACATACATCCAACTTTACCCAGTATGAGTCCTCGCACTGACTTCAGTTAGCTGTCCCTTTGCTACTGACTGGCTGTGCAGCTTTTCCGTTACACACTGGGTGAGTCTTTGTTCAGCTCGCGGCAGTCTACTTGCAGTTTCATGCATCTCCATGCAGCCAGCTTAAGTTCCATTGACAAATCCTGATTTTAGGGAGGGGTATCCTGTGGAGTCTTTCCTCCTGCATCCCTCATGGAATGTAGGACTAGAAGGAAACACAAAAGGTCATTCATATTCCTTGTCTTGGCAGGATTAAAACGATTCATGACATGTTTCTTCAGCCTGCCTCTGAAATCTTTTGGAGGTGGACCACTGATTAGAGACACCATTTCCTTAGGATGTTTTCAACTGCTTAAGTAGCCCTTACTACCTCAGAAACTGATCTGGCCTGAATTTGCTGTGATTTAAACTTGTTTGCAGTCTGTCCTGGTTTTGGCTAGGATGGAGTTAATTTTCTTCTGGAGAAAATGGAACAGGACAACCAAAAAGATGGGCTTAGTGAAGGAGTTAAACTAGGGTAACTTAAACCCTTTAGAATTGTTGCTGCAGGACTCTTTAAGGATACAGACTTTCAAAATACTCCATTATGGAAAGCAGTATCAGTTCAAATAAAATTAAAACTAGAATTATGTGACTAAATCTTTCACCTTTCTAAGTTGTCTCCTCTTAGCAACTATTTACAGAGTAGCACAAACAGCACAAGTAGGTAAGCCATAAAATCTTTACAGCTTCTTGTACACCCTTCCACTGACAAAGAAGGTTGGAGAAGACAGACTAGGTGGATGCTTGTTTTACAGTATCTGAGAAACAAATGCTGGGTTCTGGGTTTTTTTTTGTTTTACTACCTTTATCTTTTTAATAAAATTAATAATGTACCTTCTGTCTTTAAAATAGATTTAAGTACTCTTGTCTCTAGTTTATCACTGATCTGCATATTTTAGATTGGTACCAGGTGCAGCTTTTGGGATAAACTGAATCTTGTTTCGTCAGTGAAGTCCTGAGCAGAGGTAGCCACGTATATGCAATGGGAGGTTAGTGCCCAGCCTGCCAAGTAGTCATTGTGCGGGTGCAGTCACAACCAGGCAATTCCTCTTGGTATGCTGGGTCGCTCTTTCAGCACTCCTGCACAGGTATCCTCTCTGTAGAAACAAGGTTACAAATGAGGATAAAGTAAGGGTGCCCATGTCCTCCTAGCCTGACGTGGGATTGGGACGTGATGGATGTGTGCACCTGGCATTGCCTTTGCACCAGATACTCATACTGCTATGTCTCCTTTGTTTGACGCTTTGCCAGTATTAGAACTTGAAGGCCCTAAAGTATGCAAAAGTAGGGGCCATGCTTTTTTTTCTTTCTGTTTTCCTCTGAATTTTTCCCTTTAACTGACACAGACCTATTCCTGGGTTTTGCAGACCACTTCTCAATGTTTTTCTCTTTTCTTGTGAAAATCATAAAATATAAATGTGGCAACAGAGTTCCCCCTTTCCAGGGAATTGTATAATTTGATTTTAAGAAGACTCAAGAGGTTTTAATATTCTATATAAAATATGAAGGATTTCAGTGATTTAATAGGTATTTTTTTACTTTGCTAGGTGACACAACTGATGATGAAAGTAGAGAGTCAAAGGATAAAACTTCATTTCCAGAGACCAGGCCAATGTACAACCAACCTCCACAGGTAGGAGACTATTTATGTATGTGCACATGGTGAAACTTCCGTAGCAGCTTATTTAAGAAGCATGGATGTCCTGCAGGAGAAGGTTTCAATGTATTCACATTTTCCATAGACTGAGTGCCTACTCAGCCTTCCTTATCATCTATCATAAAAGAAGCACTGCTAGTAAGTAGACGACAATATTATCAAGGCCACTGATACTGATTTGTAGAAGAAATAGAAAGAAGGCTGGGCTGTATGGTATTGCTGAGTATCTTATTGTCATACTTGAGATGTGCAAGCCTGAAATTGCAGCTAGCATGTTAATGAATTGCATAGAAATATTAGTGTGGTGAGGTAGTGATGAAAAATGTCAAACATTTACATAAGTCATTTATTTCCACAGCTACCATTATAAGTAACATGTTGTAAATGTGTGAGTATAATAGACTGTCTTAATTTTGTGTTTGCTTTCTGTTTCAGTACTCTGTGGCTGTAAATCTGGACTTCTTTTTCTTCATCTGGTTTATGTAATATTTAATCCATGTATACCAAAGAGTGCTTTTAAGCATATTTCTGCATATAATGTGCACATATTTTCTTCTCTGCCTCCTCTGAAAATGTTTTTGCAATGAGTATGGGCCTGTTTTCCATTGCCATATAGTTTTAGATATTTGCAAGATAACTATGAGACATTTTGCTTGGACTTTTTGTGCTTTTGTGGTGGATTCTTTTTTACTTTTTTGCTTAACCTATACTTTCTGTCTTTCTCATATCTAGCTTGCAACTGACTGTGTCTCTGTCTCTCTTTTCTCAATGCCATTTTAATATTTATTATTGCTAAGTCCCTTGGTATATCACAGGTGTGTGTGATGATGTTGCATCTTTAAGAGTGGCCAGCATGTGTGTGATCTGTAGTCTCCTTTTTTACTTTCAACTTAAACCCCATGTCTGATACAGAAATCTTTAATTCATCATAAGTAATGACTGGTTTGCCTTCAGATAATGTGGAAGTACAAATTAGATAACAATTAATCGCAAAATTTTAGTCTGACTTCTGGATCCATGCACATCAGAGCTAGGATGTTTTGCAGCTAAGTCCAGCAGTTTTGAGGCAGTATATAATGCATTGAGGTTGTGGTTACCTACCGCAGAAGACATAGTTTCCTTTAATGTGATGTTCTTACTAGGTATTGTCAACTGCCAGTTATTGTAGCATCAGTGGTTTGTTCAATTGTGTGGAATTTCAGTAAAATAGGGACTTGTATAGATTTTAAGTGTTTATGAGTTAGAGGAAAGAAGCAAAGTTTTCAAAATAAAACAGCAGATATTACAGTGAAAGTAAAACAAAAGATTTATTTTTACCTTTCTATTAAAAGACTTACGTGTCACAAAGGTAGTTGTATGAACTGACTTGCAACAACAGCAGTTAAATTAAGATACAGCATTTTGTAGTATCTAAGTTATTAATTCCAGTCTAGATTTCAGTATTTGGACTTCAAATTTACTTGAAGGAATTCTCAATTTCTCAAACTAAATAGAGTAACTGAGGATCATAGAAATTAAATGGCTAATTCTGGCCATTAGGAAAGCAATATTCCTATTTGCAGTGGTGAGTATACTTCTATAAATTTGTGGGAGAACTCTGCTGATTTAGTGAAACTGGAAAAGCACCGTATTATGTATTCAATGTCATTGAGACATAGAACATTAAGTGAAATAATAAACGTGTTAGCATTAAAACAGGAATACTTTGTAAGCATAGTACAGTATGTTAAAAGATACTTAGACTGCAAAATAGTGTCAGATATTTGTCACGCTGAGTTGAACAGAAGAGTGTTTAGTTCTTTAACTGTATCTTTCAATTGCTGGAAACTTGCTTTTATTTTGAAATATAAACTGTTTTAGAACTTATTAGATGTAGACTTTGTAGAACATGGGAAGTGCTTTTAGAAATAGGATTTAAAGCTGAATGAAGTAATACTTTATTCATGGGTCACTTCCTTATTCCAAAGGGAAATGAGGTTGAGTGATTTTTTTGAAGAAAGTATCTTCTGAGCTATTTTATGGTAACTGTTGTCATCTTTGGAATTTCCCATTTACTTATGTGCTATTGGATTTGTTTGCTGTACAATTACTGAATTCTCAAGTACTTATTTTTATATCAGCTTGCATAAATCATTTAAAGTAATGCACAAATAAATGCTTACAACAAGATCGTCTTACTGCAACCAGCAACATTGAACAGAACCTCTTGTAACAATTGCCATACCTGCATTCTGCATTATTTTAAGTTTTTAATATTGCATGCATGTTAGAGGAACTGCAGGTATTTAAAAACTTGTTGGAGGAAGGGTGTTCTCAAAGGCCAACTTTAGTCCAAACACGTTATCTTTTGCTGCAGAGAGTGGGAACAGAAGCTCCTGTTTTGAACATTCCCTTGTGGAGTATTTTCTCTGTCTCCTTGAGCAGGTTTAGGAGGGTCATCTCCTGATGCCGAGTCAGTCCTAGGGAGATGTATTGTCCGGCAGGGTAATGAGTGCTTTGGGCTTAATCAAGCATACATGATCCCGCTGAAGTTGCTTGAGGCTCATGAACTAAAAAACATACGCACATTTAAGTGCTTTTCTGGATTGAGGCCAAAATGCTTAGCACTCTGCAGGGCCGAGAACTTAAATTAGTCTCTTTGTGACTGTGAAATACAAAGCTTCTAATTGTAACTGCAGCACCATCATAATAGAGATATTATGGTTTTATTTTTTCATGTTTGTGAATCTTCCAGTATTGTAGTACAACTTCTAGATAATTCAATCTACTTTCACTGGGAATTTGAGGTTACAGAAAGTAACAGAATGGAAAGGTTAGTTTTGATATATGAAGAGTGCTAGAAACTCTAGTAATGTGGTGGAGTTATTTTTGATAATGAGCTATTCCATTGGTAAAGCAAATTAGCGCAACCGTGTATTTTTGTCCTACTGTGAGAGCAATTACATAGCATATCTGTTAGGAGACATAAAAAATATTTTTGACAGATGGTATGGCTGTGAATTAGGATTTATGAAGATTATTGTATGCCTGGTGTCCAGGACACCTGGGATTATTAAATTGATGTAAGAAACAACAACAACAAAAAATTACATTTCTAGTAATAGCTGCAGTGTTTTGTATCTCCCTACTGTCACCTTAAGAAGCAGCTCATGTTTATTTGATGCTGCACTTCTTGATAATCTGACATGCACTCTTGAGCAAACAGATGTCAGCAGATTTAATGGGTGAAAAAAGTAAGTGTATTAAAATAAGCTACCAAAAATGAGAGCCGTCTTTAGATTGTAAATTAAGATTTTTCTCTTGCTGTGTGTTGTGTGTGTGGACTTTTTTTCTTTATAGTCCTATTTCTTCCTCAAATACTTAATAGCTATTGCGTTCTGTCTAAGGAGCTTGTTATACATTTTCTAGGGCAAGAGGGAATCCCCCAAGGGATTGCTTAATCCATAATTACCTAATTTATATGTTGTTGTTATAGCCACTCTTAATTATATACCTTGCTGTGATACTTATCATCATAGGACATAGTTTTCTTTATGAATTGCAATAGTTCTGTTATGGTTCTTGTGCCCTTTCTTTTCATAATTTGCTACTAAAAACTGAGAACGTAGCAGATAGAAAGCCCATGTTCCCTGAAGTAAATTTAAAATTATCCATGTTAGTGCAGAAGTGGCGTGTACTGGTTTAGGCAAGTATCCAAATAAAATAGAGAAAATAATTTTATATCTGAACTGGCAGATAATGTCCTCATTAAATTGATCCTTTGTAAAGGTGCTATGTAAGGATTCTGAATAGATATAAATAACAGTTTCCTAGGCATCTAGTTAGGGGTCATATTAGTCAATTGGAAAGACAGAAGTACTATGAGATATAAAATATGAAGGAAGAGATAATGGGAGCTGTGAGTACACACAGTAGGGGAAAAAATTAATTTAGTTTTCTTTTTACTCTTCTAAAGAAATTAGCAAATATTGCTGAGGTTGATAGACTTTTAAAGTATCCTTTGAGCAGATCACCTGATATAATTCCAGGGCATGAATACTGCTAATGTTGTCTTGTTTTTCTTTTTTTAAAAAAAAATAATCAAAACCATTAATTGGTTCTTTCAGACCTATTATTGCCCAGTTTTTACTAAAGCTTGGCTGTCTGGATTATTTTTACAAGTTACTGGAAAAGGAGCCGTTACTGATCGTGCCTCTGTTCAGTCACCCAATTCTGAGTTTATGGTTCAGAGGGTCACATATCTAAAATCTCAAGAAAGGTGTTCTGGGCTAGATTTACTGCATCATTTTAAATTCCCTACATTTGCTTTAGAGAAGGTGGTTTATGTTTCAAAATTGTTGGCCAATGTTCATGATTAGTTTGCTCCATTATGATAATATATAGTGTTTATAGAAAATGTTGCTGCTTAGATTGGCACTTTTTTTTTTTTTTTTAAGCTCACATAAGGTAGAATTTTAGTCATGGCCTGGTGAGATTAATTGCTTGTTATATGTCATATTAACTCCAAGATCTTCTTGTTCACGTACAAAGCCCTTAAAGCATTTTGGTCCATATTTTCTCTCTTCTTAATTGGGTATGTAAGCAATAATCACTTAATGAAATTATCCACTCTTAGCAGGGACTGGAATAAGACTGTCTGCAGCAAGTCATCAAGCGTGTACTTTTCTCTGAATGCTGGTACCATCAGAATAAAGATCTTACATTTTATTCAACTATTGTGTATGATCATAAGCTATTAGAAGTGAAGTTTTAACATTACCTTTAAAGAAGATGATGAGTTTTCAGCGTTGGCAGCTGCAATGGACATCATCTTTCTTAGCTCCCTCCATCTTTTGCATGTATAATAAATAGCTCGCAGTTCTTTGGCAGATTCACGTGCAGCCACAGATTGAAAGTGTGTATGAAGTAGAGCTGCCATATGATAAGAAAGGCATAGTATATGGTGGTGATCTTACTGAGAATGAAGGTAAGTAGCCCAGTCAGCCAACCCCCCCCCCCATTACCTATTACAACTACTACTATGGAATAGCATATTTACTTATACAATATTATTATATTATACAATATACAATATAAATTATATTTTCATATTGCTCTCTGTTTGACAGTTGACCAAAATACTTCAGAGGTCTTCTCATACTGGGAAGATCTCCAGAATGTAAGGACCAGTGGACTTCTATTTGCCCTCAACCGTTGGGCAACTTAGGGGGTAGGGGAAGGGTGTATGTACATATTATATATAAATATATTAGGTATATATACATACCTATGTAAAATTTAAGCAACATGATCATCTATAAGAAAGTCTGCTTCTGCATGTCACAAAGGAGTAGTCCCAATGGCCTCACAAGCAACATTTTGTAAACTCTGACTTGTGCAATCTATTGAACCAGGGTCAACCAGTAAGACCTGGGAGTGTCTTGTAAGACCATCACCTTGTAGGGTGTTTTTCAATTCTGAAGTGAATAGTTAGACTTGTTACCTGCGTAACATGATAATGCAGCTGGGGTTATTTCAGATACTCAGTGATCATAGTAATGTCAAGAATGCTATGTCCATTGTCTTTTTCTTAAAGGGAAGCATTGTATTTTTAGATACAGGGATCTGGAGTGGGAATTGAGAGATGTGAATTAACTTGGTTGTCACCAGCTTCCTTTCTGAACTCAAAACCCAGTTCATTTTCAAAAAAGTAATGCAGTGGGCTATTACAAAGCACTTTTCTATAGCACTTTGCAAGTGTGAAATACTGTTAATTCCTTTAACTTCAGTTGAGATTTCATTACGACAAGAACTCAGGAAGCCTTATAGTCTTTTAAGATGGGACTTGAATGTTCAGCTGGCCAGCAAATACATGTGAACACAACAAATGGATTGGAGTATCCCTCCCTCCCATAGCCCTGCCTGTTGGGTCCAGAGTCAGCGCTGTGGTCAGGTTGTACTGTTGGTGGGGTTTGAGCAACAGAAGACAGAATCAGCTCCTGTAGGGAAAGAACACAAGCATGGTATATTTTCATCGTTTAGTACCTATAAATAGCAATGTATGTGCCCACATCCGTGAAAAAGTTCATAAAGTAGTAAAATTGGCCTGATTAGCAGCCTCTTCATTCTGAGAGGTAGGCTTCAGTAAAGGAACATGTACTTCAAATAGTGATCAAGGCACATGAATCCAGAAGCATAATTTGCATATTTCCCTGTTTAGTTTGGGCAGAGACTTACTATATGCTTGACTCGATTGCGTGCTTATTGGATGGTTATTTGTAGTAGGAGATGCTCAAATTGGGTGCCCCAGATGTTCCCATCACATTTTGTAGCCTTTCTGTAATTTTGGGTTCTTCTGACTAGCTTAATCCCCAGATAAAACTACTGATTATCCTGTATCTCTTGCCTAAACACGTGGAGTTGTACTAAAAGCCAGTAATGCTGGTTCATTTTGTTGCTGTCAACAAATTGATTGGTCAGTCATCCTGCCTCTGGGAGCAACCCTTCTGGGCTTTCCAAATATTAAAATTGATCTAAAATGCAATGTAGTTCATACATCACCTGATGAGACTGTGTGCTAATACAGCCTGATGGTACAGTGATATTTACAACATGATGCATTAGCATAACATGGTGGCTGAAAGACTATTGTCTAGGGCAGCTTATTAATAATTACTTTAAACAACAAGTAAGGAAAATAACAATGTCTTTAGGTTAGTTTTGCTGCCACTTTTGGGGGAAAAAACGCCCACAAACCCCACCACAAATAGCAGTGGGCAATCCATTTTAATGGGAAGGAAATATGACATGAAAACTGCCTCATTTCAGTCCAAAATGCTGATAATTGCTAAGGCAGGAATATGTTTTTCTGTACTTCCCATCAGTGTGGTTTGATTCTTTCACTTCAACGTGCTACTGCTGTAATTTCTGCCTTAAAAAAACCACCCAAAACTTCACCACTCCTGTCACACTTGTGAAAGACTGTGCATTGGGTACCACATAGTCAAATTTTGTTCTAAAGCACTTTTCAGAAGTGCTTTACAAGATAAAATGGAAATTATTTGTTTGCAAATTTCTTCACTTCCACAGCATTACAAATGTTAAGAGTACTTTTCTAGTGTTGTAATGCAATTAATAACCCTGCTTGATAAAAATCTATCTATTTTAAAGCCAAAAAAAGTACCCTTCTTCCTTTCATTACAGTCCAATTATCTTCCTTCCACAGAGAACCAGGAGGCTGAAAGAAGCCACCTTAATTGAAAGAGATGACCAATATTTTTTATTTTATTTATTTATTTATTTATTTACTTGTGTGGCCCTTTACTGCTTGAAGAGTCATCTTGCTTTTATTCCTGCATCTCAAAAGCCTAAGCCATAGGTGCTGGGGACAACTCAGTCTTGTTATGTTTGCAGAGTGAAGCTTTACAAACTCTGGCTCCTGGTGACCTGTTTGCTGAAGGTGCTGTTGACAGGTGCTCCAGCTACAGACTGTGTATGGAGGAACTTAAAGTCAAATATCCATCCTCCTTTTTCTTACTGACTTGAATCACTGTGGAGAGAGCAGGTGAAAAGTTAGGAGGTAGGAGATGTTAGGAGATACTTGCCTAATTCTTTTTGTTGGCATTAGAATATTTTAAACTTTTAAATCGGACATAGTTCTAGTCCTGCCATATGCTTGGATTTTAAGCAGCACAATAAAACCCTCAGAACATGGCACTTAGTGCAGCAATTTTTATTCACACATCTGCCTGAAAATCCATTTATGTTCTTCAAGACTGAGGAGAGAGACCGTTGGGAATATCCAGGGCTTTACTTACTTAACAAAACTTCTGAAAGCACGGCTGAGGACATTGTTCGCAGGTATTGTTGGAGGAGGCTTCCCCTGGGTTCAGACTAGTTATTATCTTCTTAATTCTCTACTTAATTTGCTTTTTTTCTGAAAACCAAATCTAAGATCGTTTCCTTCTTCTTTCTTCTTATTGTAGATGGAAATTGTTATACCTCTGTCCTTTTCCTCTCACTGATAGTAACATTCTAGGGAGACATTTCACGGATGTTGCTGACTACCTCAATTACTCAAGGAGAAATTTCCTTTTCTTGAAACAATTAACTTTGGATTTACACAGCTTTTCCCAGTTGTTCCAATTTTCTGAAAACATTATTTACTTTTTTTGTGAAACCATGTTTGCTAAATATTTTCTTACTAGTCTTTTATGTGTAATTGTCTAAGTTATTTTCTTAAGTAAACAGCTTCCTTTCCCATTCAAGTCCTTGGATTTTCATACATTTGGTAGAATAACGAAAGAAGAATGCAGTATTATCCCTCTTTTTTAGAGGTTCTGCTCCATGGGCATCTACCATCTCAGAGAAACTGTCATCTTTTTTTCCTGCCAAAGCAGATTACCACATGTTGGAGCTTCTGCAATAGCAGGGGTTGGGAACAAGGGGTAGAGACGCAGAGGCAGAGACCAGGGGTAGAGACGCAGAGGCAGAGACCCCAGTTTGGCTGAGCTCCTCCTATTCAAGAAAACTGCATCCCAAAAAGTCTTCAGGATATTTTTTTTGCTTGGAGCAGTAGAGAGAAACTCAAATCTTGTTGTCACTAACTACATGGACCAAATGTAGCTGCTAAATTAAAACAGATTATTTAAATAGTCTTTATTTTAATATGCAATTAAAGTTACATAGAAAATTAATTTCTTGGTATATTCTCTGGCTATACTGAAAAGTTACCTGAGTTTTGTATTACATCAGGAGTGAAGGTAGAGGCAAAATAAATGTGAGTACTCTGTGCTATCAGATGACACTGAAGTTACAGAACTGATACATCCATTATCAGCATTTATTAGTTCTCTATTCATTTTGCAGTATATTGACTTGTCCTTCACTTACGGTTTGTGGCTGTGGAATGTGCTGCTGGATGTCTAGAGCTGCCTGCATTTTCAATTACAGTCCTTCTGGCTTGCAGTTTACCTACTATAGTGATTTTCATGAATTTTTTAATCTTTCAGCATACACGTTACAGAAAAATAGGAAAAACAAAAAATCTGGCCTAGTTAGTAACATTTCCTGGCAGTTTTTTGCTTGTGTTGCTTATTATAATGTATGACATCTTCGCTATGAATAGCTTGCATAGTACTTTGAAGGAACAGAGGAACCAGATAAACCGTTAGTTACTGAACCCACACCTTTCTCTTTCTTCTGAGATAATTCTTACCACAATACTCATGTTGCAGAGGGGAGCCTTGCCCAAAAGTCACCTGTTAGAACAGTGCCCTAAGCAGAGAGCCTCCAGGGAGGCAGCAAGAACAGGAACCCTGCTACTGAGGGGGCATAAATGCTGATACAGCTCTTCAATTATCAGATTCAAAAGTACTCAAATTGGTTAGGATAGAAGGAAAGGTAAGAGTATAATTATTCTAGTTCTGGCGGGAAAGTAAGACTTAGCATTTTTAGTAAAGATTTAGAATCTTCCTGCTTTGTATGTATTTCTGCTTTTGCTGAGTTCTGCAGGCATCTTACCCCTGTTTGTTCACAGTTTTGTAGTATTTATATTTATATTTATATCATTATAGATGCCCACATTTGAGACATTATGGTTCTCGGTCTTTAAACAATGGTTGAATAAAATAACTAAATAATAGGAATTAGGAATATAAGAATAAAAGTAGGAATGAGGAATAAAAATATTTTACAATTTTGTTTACATTAAGTTAAATATATTTGCTAAATATATCACCAACTTCCTTCCAAATATTTCCTGTCCCCAATTGTTATTATAGGGGACTGAATAAAACCAGAACCTTAATCTTCTGGTTTGAGTTTGAAAAATTGTTAATGGAGAAAACTGGGGTTTTTTTTGTCTAGGGTGAACAAATGACATAGTTGGTTTGGACACTAGATATGCAGTCTTTTGTGGTATGTAAACTTTTCAGGGTAGAATTACATTCTGTATGTGTTTCATAAATAAAAGTCACAGGCATTTCTAGTACTTACTCAGATAATTAAACTAACACGGTTTAACTGTGGAACATTCAGAGTATCTGCAGTTCAAATGGCAACCTTGCAATTCTTTCCCTCTGCAGAGATTAACAGTTTTAGCTGTTTGAGAGGGTAGGGAGCATGTACTAATTACAGAAAGTTCATTCTGCATTTAAAATACCAAATTGTTCCTATGTTAGAGAAAAAGCCAGTTCTGAATAATTACACTTTTCTAATTGCTGTAATGCCAATAAGGATGTACATCATTATTGATACTGAAAGAGTGGTTTAGCAAAGATTCCCCTGCTGTTCTTTGCAGGCCAGGATACTCTGTGGGGAGCTTTGCTATAATAATGAAAAACTGTAGAATGTCAGAGGTACTTTTTACTGTTTCTTTAGAATTTTTTCATTAAGATTTCAGCAACATTAACCTGACCTTGACTGCATTCTAGCCTAAGAAACAGCTGAAAAGCATGCTTTAAAGAGGAAAATGAAAAAGAAAAGTACCTGAAATGTGTCACAAATATTCTTAAATGCTTTTTTAAAAATCTGGTTCTGTTTTCCTCTGAACAGCAATATTGATAAATGGAGAAAAAACATGCTGCCTACTAATCACACAAAATTTGTACAGGTAGCAGGAGCTCTTTAAGAAAGACAACTCACTACTGTGTTACAGAATGAGGATCATAAGAAGCTGGGAAACAAGAGCCCAAAGCAAAGGGGAAAGCTGATTTCCATTGACAGCCATTCTTACTTCTAAAAGCCTCTCCAAGGACTTGCTTTTAGCCTGAAGCTTTCAGTGTGGGAGTCTGCCCTATTGCAACCACTGACAACACCAATCTTAGGCTAGTATTACAGTCCCGTTCATTGCATTTCTGTTGAGAAAGAAAAAGTGACCAGAAGCCATTTGGATACAGCAGTGAGCTCCTGCAAGGTCTCCAGCGCAGCTTCTTCCATCTACTTTTGCTCTCCCAGGTAGAAATAACTTTTTTACTTGAGTCCCTGGAGGGGACGCTGACTAAACTCTTGAGTGAGCCTCAAAAAAATAGCAGCTTTCACGATTCTTTTGAGGTTTTCTAAACCATTTCAGGGGCATCTGCATTGTGCTTGTCTGGGTGGGTTTCTTGCCTCCTTACAGTTCTCTAAGGGTATTGGTCACATACTTATTGTTGTGTTGGGTGTGAGGGTGTTTTGTTGTTAATGTTTTAGGTTGGGGTTACTGACATTTAAAAACTATCATGTCATGTACACTTTTCCCCCTCCAGCAAGGTTTTACTGATCCTTTTCTCCTAGCTTAAGTTTTTGAATACAAAGTGCTAAACATTCAGAGCGCCTTGTGAGTAATTTTTATTGCCCTCTCCGTTCCTCTTTGCCATTGCTATTCTTATTTGAAAAGTAAATCAATGTCATCAATGAGGATGTTCAGTCTGGAATTCCTAGAAATTTTCTAAAAAGGCCCAGTGAATATTCTAAAAAGCATCAACTGAAACACAATTGGAAGAGCAATCCCCTAAGACAATTTCCATTTCTAGATACATCAGAAGTAACTTCATAATGCTAAATAAATTCTGAGATATGGTGTGATACACTATTTGCTGTAATACCACAAAATTGCCTGAAATAAAGGTAATATTTCTGTATCACCAGTAGGGTTATAAGTCTTTCATAATTATGTTATTGCTGAATATTTACTAAATATTCTGGAAGACTGAATGTACCATTTGTGTCTCAAGGCTGTCTTTTTAAGGAAAATTGGTCCGCTTCTGGAAAAAAAACCCTTTTTTTTCACAGAGAGTACAGCTTTCTTTAAATTAATCACTTTTTGTTAGAAAACCTTGTTCAGTAGTTTGGATGATAATAATGCTAGCACTGATCCTTGATTCTTCTTCAGAGCACTGTAAATCCAGCTTCTCAGTACATTGTAAACTAGGCATTTTTCCTTCCTTACGAGACTTTTGGCAGACTATGGTTAGCACACAAGAAATGCAGCAAGTTAGATGTTTTTAAAGGCAGCTGAGAAACATTTAAAAAGAGCAAAAAGGAATAATTTAATTTAGGGGATAATTTTATACTTTTTTATTTTTGAAATAACATAGAACATCCTTGTTCTCAGCACAATTGTTATCTGGTGGCCAGCTACCATATATGTTTACGTACTCTTTCTCATATCCCTGTTCATTTGGATTGCAAACCAAGAATGAAGAAAACACCTTGCTTATTTGAATTAGATTTGATTACCATACCTTCTGTAATTTTATCTGAATTTTTTTTAACTCCTTGGTGTTTGGCAAAATGTAAATTTTTTTGGTGATCTTCTAACTCCATTCGATTAATATTTCTCATAGCAGGAGTGTGTGTCATAACATTTGGCAGTGCTTTGTTTAGCTAATGCCCAGAGACTATGCTATGAATAGATTGTATTCTGGATAAATAAGTTAGCCATTTAAGTAGAAACCAGTGTGACTAACGTGGGATATCAAATTCTCTAGGACTTGCAGTTCTATATATGCTTGAAGGATGCATGTGTGAAAACATAAGCTATTTCATAACCTTGACTTTGATTGCATCACACAGCTTTGTGCTGGTGTTTGCATTGTAACCAGCTTGGGCGATCTCAGCACTGATGGGTGATTGATGTTCTCTGCTAGAGTGTCCAGTTCTTCATTACGTTACCACAGTCGATATAAAAGCCTGCTGGTCAGGTTGGCTTCATCAAGGTCTTTTCATGGATGTGGATTCTCCAGCATATATGATTGAAGTATCTTAGCCCATTTAAAGGATGCCTTTATGATTTGGAAGTGCAGAAATATATCTAGCTTGATAAGATCTTGCACATGAGGCCAGTATCTAAATATCACTGCAAAACTGCTCAGAAACAATTCTGCATAGCAAAGGGCAATGATTGCCAGTAATGGCAGCGTTAGTCAGAATTGAAGAATTCTTTCTTGAAACCTGAATTGTTCAGGACAGGGAACTTTATTGTATGTGGATACTTAATAGATAATATATACCATAATGCATATGACACACTGTATACTAGATAAAGGGATGAGCTCCATAATATACAAAGAGTTAAACTGCAAATGTGACAGTTTTCCAGCAGCCTATCTTCAGTTAAATTTCCTGGTTAACTTTGGCCCCTGTTTTTCTACCATGTTTGGGTTTCACATGCTGCATAAAAGAGTCGTGCTCCCCAGGTTTTTTATTTTCCCATTGCATTATTTGTTGGGATGTCAGTCCAATAATAGTAACATAAAATGTGACTTGCTATAGATGAAAAAGTGAATGTGAACATTTTAAGATAGTGAAAAATAGTCATTTTCATGGCAGAGACAGTAGTAGTTTGCGTGTGAAACTGAAACAGGCAATCTCGAGTCCTTTTCTCATTTATGCTGTAAACTGATCTTGTCATATTGGACCCAAGACCTTCTCATGAGGGGTTGAGTAGGCTGGGACCAAAAGACCATTGGATCCAAGGTCAGATTGTGGCATTCGTTACACTGACCTGACACTGTTCCCGAGTACTGTATTGCTCCCAGCCATTTTGGGCTTTATTTACGATACTGTTTTGACTATTCAAGTGGTATCAAGAATCTATAGACTATTAAGAACCTCACTCACGGTATGCAGAGATTGAGTATTGTAAAATGGTGTTCAACAGTAAAATAATTCTAATGTAATTCATCCTTCCTTACTGTGGTCTTGCTTTGAAACGTGGAGTAGGATTTGAGAGTAAGGAATGCTGGTTCTTGCTCTGTCATTGTCAATGCACGGTATCCACTCTTTCCATTTCTGGGGGTGCCCAGTTGTCACCCTTCTAACAAGTGTAAGGTTTCTCGAGATAAAAAAATGATCCAAGATGCTTTGTGCAGTTTCCAATTTTTTCCCCCTCTTTGCTAGTCTGATTTGCATTGTAAATTGAGTTCATCCAGCTTGTGGGACAGTTAAGATATAAACAGGTGTTTATAAAAGTACAATTTGCCAAACAAAATAAACATTAGATTCTAAGGATTTCTGATTGTCATCTGACTATGGGAATAGGACAGCGAGTGATGGATCATTTTTCTCTGGAATGTGGGAGTACGGACAGGCAGCAGCATCTTTGAAGATCTTGTTTAATTGATTTCTAGATGTAACCTTTTCCTCTTTTCTTTTCTTTTTTTTTTTTTTTTTTTGGGGGGGGGGGGGGGGGGGCTTTCTGGCTCCATTCTCCCCTTCAGAAGAATATGGGACTAATGTAATACAAGCAAATACCAGAGCCTCAATGAATTCTCCACAGATTATTTCTTTCAAGAGGAAATTTAACGGATTTGCACAGAGTAGAAATTAAGGGAAGTTTTTAAGTTTACAGCAGCTACAAATTTAATTACTTATTTGAAGTATTGTGGGGTTTGTTTTCAGATAAATATCATAAACATAAATAAATATTGGCAGTGTTCTTAGCAAGAGAATATGTCTGTAGCAGATGAAGTTCATGAATTTTGTTATGAAGCACACCTTGAGCCTATTTGGCCATGACAAGAATGAAGACTTCCCTCTAAGTGTTATCAATTAGCAGGTATAGACACCTAAGATCCCATTTAAAGCGCAAGCTGCTGATCTTCAACTTGAAGGTAACGTGCTGATCAGAACAGCCAAGTACAAGAGGTTTTAGGGGTTTTCCTGAGTTTACAGACTGTTGTCTGTGTTTTTTTGCTCAGAGCTTGGAAAGCTACAGTAGGCAGTAGGAGAACTCTGTAGGCTATCTTCCTGACTTCTCTGCTGGCTTTCCTCTTTTCCCTGCCCTCTAAAGATACCAGAATCAGTAAGGGAAGTCAAAAGAAATCTTTATCAACTCTCGCCTCTGCTGTTGCGTGTAGCTTTCTGAAAAGCTGTTAGCTACTCATAAGAATACAGAACTAAGAAAAGGAAAGCTAGGGAAAATAAAGAACGAGAAGAAACATCTGTAAACTGTAGCTGTAGGAATTGCATAGTATAGATGTGTCAACTTAGTCAAATATTGTTAAAGCAGGAGAAACCCAGCAATATACCCTGTCTTATCTCCAGAAGGCTCTGAAGTGGCCTAGAAGAATAGATGAAGGTGGGAGTACTCTTTCCTTTTTGACACCTATAAAATAAAATGTTTTATAGCAATTAACCAGAACATGATCTGAAAGAGAGGGGGAAAAATCAAGTAGGATTTATACTGGGAAGTGAATTCCAGCAGCTCAGTAGGAAGGTGCTTTCTTCTCTTGCCTCTTTTGGAGCTCATTGACTCCTCTTTTCTATTGGATCATAACCAGTAAGGTTAGTACTTATATTTAGCAGTCATTCCTTTTAATAAAACTTCTTAACCTTAAGAAATTTTACATTATTATCCTGTGACATAATAGTAACAGATCTTGGAAAGTTTATCTTAAGCTTTAGGTTTCTAGTCATTGTGAGTATAAACAAAAGCTTCCAAATGAGGGTCAGCCCTGCTAACCCCCTTCTGTCCCGGTAGCTTACGGAGGAGTGAGCCTCCTCCATCACCTAAGGCAAGTACTGACTCTGAACTAACTCAGATTGCCAAGATTATCTATTTAATTGTTGACAGTTTAATAGAAGGTTTAATGTTTGTCTGTCCTGCTAGGTGAAATGTTGGGTTGTGTGAGGAACGACTGGTGCTCAGGTTGTGTTCAAGTCAGAGCTGGTCCTTTGAGAAGGAGCTGGATTGCCTCTTACCTGGCTAGATGCTTAGCTGTGTTACATACTGCCAGGCTAAAAAACAAGCAACCCCACTGCCACCCTGCTGCCCGAACTGTCCTGTCTGACAGCCACAACCTCAGGTTCTCTGCAACAGCCACGATCCGTAACTTTCAACTCCAGCACAGGCCAGATCTTGAGCAGCACAGCTCACCTAAAAATCATGGAATAATTTAGGATGAAAGCGACCTCCATACAACTAGACCCATTTAACACTTACGATCAGTTGAATACCAAATTAGCATTTAAAGCTTTCAGTGCTTCCCTTATTAACAGTGTAAGCATTGGATTTTTCTGGCTGTGTGCTCATTATGGAGGGTTGAAAGGAAGAAGTCAGAACTGCAATCAGAAATTCGTGTCTAGTTCTTGGCTCTGACATGACTTATTAAGCACTTTAGACAAATAGTGAGTATTTCTGTATGTGTACTTATACAAAATAGAAATCCATATAATATCCTACTCCTCGAGATGATGTGAGAGCTATCAGTTTGCGTAGCATTTTATTGCTAATAATTGTAAAACAAGTTAGATTTGATTTCTAGAGGCAGAGTAAACAGTATTTTCTTTGTTTTTAAAACAGTATAAGTTTTAAGATGGACACTTAATAAAGTCATATTAGTAGGTCAATATCAAAGCTTGCAAGTCTGTTGGGTCCAGCATCCTATCTGCTGGTGTTCACTGTAAATTATATTGATGACTTCTGTATGACGTGATTTTTTTTATTTCATTGTTGGTTTTTTGTGGGTTTGGGTTGGCTTTTTTTTAAGTTTGTTAACTTTGTTTTTCTATAAAGCACATATTTGGCAATGCATATATTGCCATATGTAATAAGACATCACCAGGCAGTCATGCAATTCCATTTCAAATTGGAGAGCAACATCATTCATATTTTGAAATAACTGGGATAGGAGCGTTTTTTAATCATGCCTATGCCTTTGTTGGACAACTTCTGAAAAGGCGCAGAGGAAACAAATGATGAGGCTTCATCAGTTTATGAAAGAAATTATATTAAATAATTTCCCTTCCACAAGACTGGGTTTAATGACAGCAAGTCCCACCAGCCTTGTGGCTTTCATAAGTGCAGAGTATCATTAGGTGGAGAAATGTCAATAATCATTCAAAAAAAAATCTGTTGTTGTTTTAAGCCTTAATTCAAGTCAACCTGACCCCAAGAATTATGTCGACATCTATTAGAACTGCTATTTTAGATCTACCTGAACCAAACTCTGAAACTGGTTTTATTTTTTATTTTATATTTATTTTCATTTATTAGTCGGTCACGATGGTTCATTACAAAGCCTTAGCTGCCTGATTTGTGGTGTCTAAATTTCTGTTCTTCTGTTCTCTTTAGATAAATACAGGGCACCGATCGCAGTTGACTGTATCAAGTGCAGAGGTGGGAAATGAAAGAAGTAAAAATTTGGAAAGCAGCCCTTTCATGTCAGATCTTCTGAGTGACGTACCCTTTGCCCTAGCACCACATGTGTTAGCAGTACAGGGCACCCCTAATGATGTTCCTGACCGATTGATCACCTACGACATCAATGATAATTTATCAAGATTTTGGTACGACTTTACACTTGAAAATTCAGTGCTTTGTGATCCATAATGTTTTCTTTGTCTTTTCTGCTCTGTCAAGGAACAAGTCTTAAGGTAAAGATAAAGACTTATTTCAATTGACTTCGTATTTTGGGGGCCTGCCACTAGTATATCAGATGCACTGCATCGAAAGGATTATTATTCACAACTGTGTTATATTTCTTAGCTTTAAGTGAACTGTAACTTACTATGTTAAATATTCTGTTTATCTCCAAAGAAATCAAACAAAACTATTTCAGCCTGAGCAGGAGACTGGCTGCTGGTATCTATTTCCAGTAGGTAGGCTGCAGACACAAACATTTCATAACTTTAAGATGAAGTCTACACACCTCTGTGCTGTTTTGTTATTTCACTCAGATAATAAACACATAGATGCTGTTACACGTGTTAAGAACACCTCTGATTTTCTACAGATAGAAACCAGTATTAATGCTAAAGCAACGCTGCTCTGCATTACTGTACAGACAGCTTTTCAGTTTGACCAGGTTTTAAAACACAGAGTTAATTCTGTGTACTTAAATAATTATGAAGACTTAATAGAATTGATTAAACTTACTTATTTCTACGTGTAAATCAGTTGCTCCACTCCCTTTCCAGTAGATGGTATTTTTGTACGTCTCATTTTGTGCCTGGAGAAGTCCTCCCCGCCTGCCTGTTGGCTGCTGTTTGTTCTCATTACCACATGTGTGCCTGATTTATACACAGATCAGCTTTTCCATTTTAACCTCTTTGCCCCCTGAAGAAGGAAATCTCAGGACACGTACTTTTAATGGTCACACCCTTCTTTTTTTAATTTGTGTGCCAGAGATACAGATGGCAATGTTTAACAACAGGAAAACATTACATTGTTTCTTATCCAGCTAAATTAAATGGCTAAGTACCTAAACATGCCTTCTCACAGGCCACCGTGTCCCCTGCTCACAAGCTCTGAGCAAGTTTTTCCCAACTAAAACCAGAGCTGCTGTTGCATGAGCAACAGCTCTCTGATGTAACATCATGATTTGTGATGAATAAGGATCTGTGTCACACAGAAGACTACACTTGTTTTCTCTCTTGGGGTAGAATATTTATGTTGCGCCAAATGTTAGTGGATATTTCCACATATTTTCTATGCTTTGTGATAGCTTAAAATACATACTTTTTCAGACTTGCATCCTCTTGTAGTATTGGAGATAAATACTGTAAAAGATGGAGAAATTACATTGTGAATACATCGTAGACTGTTAAATATTCATGGTTTAGATTTTTTTAAATGTATGTATTTAATATTTTTGACATCTGTGTTCATAAATATTTTGAAGTTATTGTTTCAGGGAAAGTATGTGTGCTGCAGTCCAATAAAAAGAAATGCAAAATAATAGTGAATTATCTTTTATGTGTAAGAATTATTACTCAGCTTCACCTGTATAATTTACTATAGCTGTGACCATTCAGACTTCATGGGAGCTTGGACCTGGAAATTCAATTTGGGAATCTTTTCAGTGCGATTTAAAAATCGTGTCCTTCTAATCAAATATCACTCTTTCATCTGAGGTATTCTGTGTGCTATGTTGGTGACTTGCAGTGGTTTAGGTGGCATCCATGACACCGCTCTGAGGATGGTATGGCTGTGAGCTAGGAAGGACTCAGACCTCTTGGAAGGATTAATTTTACTAAGTTGTTTAGAACCGGTTTGTGTGCTGAGTTTTCTAGTTAACACATGCCTGAAACATCTTAATTTTCATTATTGTTTTATATTTAATAATTTAAAAAATGAATCATTCTGAAAAATGCATGTTTCCATTTATTCAGGTTATCCATTTTGAATCTGAAATGTTTCTGCAGCTCAGCTGGTCTAGAAGCAGAACTGCAAAATACTCTTGAAGACCACACAAACTCACAATACTTGTTCTTTCTTTGCTAGCTGACTTGCATATAATTTTTTGCTTTAATTTTTTGCTTAAAGTTAGGTAATTTATCTAAAATAATTACATCCTGTCAGAGTTGCACTCTGTTACACTCACAGGCATCCTTTCAAAAGAAAAGGAGAGTAGGCAGGAGGTCGTATTCACCCATGATGAGAAATGCGGGTGGTAGGTTAAACGTTTGGCCTTCATCCTTAATCATGTTCCATAAAGAGTAAAATTTACACCTAGGAAGAGTAGTAGTAATGAGCAAGGGTACTGGAATGTGTCTCCTGACTGCCCTCTCTTTAGCAAGAGCTGGAGCTCAGACCTCTCCCTTGCTTGAGATCATCCATAAAAAAATGGATTGAAGCCTAATGGTATCCAGACAGCAAAGGTGAATTTCTTCCCACTGGGATGAGAAAAAAATACACTTAAACTGTTACAAATTAGTATTATTTATGGATATTACTATTTGACCACTAATAACATGAAGATGGCACGAAAACATCAGAAAATTAAAAATTTCAAAGAGTCTTAGTTCATAAAAAAAAGAAGTTAATTGCTTGTGTAAGACGCTTAACATCGTAATCTAAGTGATTATTGCATAGAGTGTATGTGCATCTGTCATTGTCAACAAATACTGGATGGTTCTATATATTGTCATTCTTAACCACCAACGAAGGAATATAGTTAATTTCTAAAAATTTAAAACTATTAAAATATGATCAATATTGATATCAAAACAGTAAACCACCCTGGCTGTCCTTTCTGTAGATTCTGTATATAATAATGAGGACTTCATAGAATTGTTTGCTTTGTGTTATGCATATTTATGTAAATTTTTTAGACAGAACTGAATGATATTTCATAGCTGATGTCATTAACATCAGAGTTAAGACAGGTTGCCAACTCCAGAACTAATAATGAACGACTGAGGTGTGATCCTGGGCCACTGAAGTGCTGTAAACGCTTGTCACTGCCATTACTGGACGTATTACTAGGCCTGCACTTTATTAAATAGTTTATTCAGAGTTATTTTAGTTCATGGGAGATTTTGAGTTTCATTTGCAGTTCTCTACCTTTTCCCTGAAAGAGATGTACTCTCAGTTGTGTGATAGCTTCCTTATGGAACTTTCTAATAAATCAAACAAAACAAGACACTTTTTATTTCCTCTGGAAAAGTTGTAAATACAGGCTCTGGAAAAGTCTTAATTTTAAATGTAGAAAAAGGGGAGCAAAGCCCACATGTTCAAAGGTAAATTAGAGAATAATTGCATCCAGAGCAGCCTGACAGGAGGCTGATTGGGAGCTGGTCCCTACAGGCAACTCCCTGGTGACAAACTCAGAAGTGGAACCAGACAATGCCGTGTCTGGCAGGTCAGTCAAGGAGGTGGTTACAGATCCAGTTTCTGACATTTTATGTAAAGTACGATCCCAACCCTGATACTACAGTCCTGCAGCTGGCAAATACACACTTGTGTGGTCACAGATGAGAGGTTTTGACCCCAGAGCAACTAAAGGAGAAAGGCAAAGAGCATATTCACCACAGTTATTACAGTATCTCAAAATAACACAGTTTATTGCATTTTTAGCTGAAGAACCTGTTATGTTCACAACACCACTAAAGCAGCCTCCTAGGCAAGACGGGTGGGTTGTTATGAACAATAGCATAAAACTTGCACTTGAGAAATCGCTCTTGCCTCCTCCCCACAACCCCCCTTTTGTTATGACATGATAATTCATCTTGCTTTGGGTTTTCTCTGCTCAGCCTACTGACTATGAAGAGGAATGAGAAATGCAACTCCTAGGGGTAAGTCCTTCCCTTCTTAGGTAACTGCAACTCTTCTGCTGATGACAGGGCAATTCCAGGTTAACCAGATTTCCTTTTGAAGCCAGAGAGTGTCTATTCCAGCAACAAAGAGGCAGAAAATCCTCCTTAAATTCCAAAGGTAGGCTCCTGTTTGGCACTGTAGGAAGAAGAAGGTTTAATAAGCCAACTTGGGTTTGCTGAGCTGGCCTGCTGTGCCGCAGGTCTTCATTAGTGTTAAGCCTGGCATTCTGTGACGAGCTGGCAAAGTTAGAAAGAGGTATGTTAGGCCTGATTTCTTCCCATCAGTATGTCGGATTCCATAAACCAAGGAAAGCAGGAAAGTTACCTCTCTGTATCCTCCATTGAGACCATGTTCTTTCTTTACCAGTTAGATATTTACATCCTTTGATGTAAATATGTTTACATATGATGAAATCTCTTCATTTTCAACATAGTTCACAGAGATGAGACTGTTTTCTGAAAAGAGACTTGGGCTTCATTCTGCAAAAGGGATCTGTTCCCATAGACACTTTCTTAGCCTTCCTTCTGTCTGAATCACAGCCATCCAAAAGAAGAAATGTAAGTATTCATGCTGAACGGAAGGAGAGAAAAGTCACTACCTTGTTCCCATTGTGTTGACAGTTAACTTGGAAGTGTTACTGCCTGTAGAATGAAACTGAGATTTTTGTCAGTTCAGAATTTCATCGTTTTCAGATGTCAGCAGTGTAAGAAGTAAACCTGATCTTATAGACATGGCATCTCACTGTCTGTTTAGTTCCGGAGCACACATTTTAGGTTCTACATATAGGTGTGAAGTTTTTCTTTGCACTGTAGGTTGCTAATGAGAAAGACTGTTTTAATTCTCCTGCACGTGCAGTGGGGAATTTTTTTCCTCCATGTATAAATAGTTTTAAGCATTCACCATAACATCTTAATGGAAAGCTTTTCTGCCTTTATGGTGAGTGCAGTAGATTATGACTAAGCCTGGCTATTCTACATAAAATTACTTTGAGGCCGTTAAAAATATTAGTTTCTTACAGGTATGTACCTGCTATGAAATGGTGAGGTTCTCATGTGTGTGTTACTTCTTTTAGTAGCATAGAAGGAAAAATAAGTAGTAAAATTATATAAAACTAAGGCAGGTGGGGGAAAGACATGTAAACAGTTTTGATTTAACATTTCTGTCGTAGCTAACATTGGCAGTAATGAAAATACGGAAACTAAATTAAGTGCAGGTGGTAGGAATACGATGACACTATCATATTGGTGATCTGAATCAGGAAGTAAATCAGTATTACACCCCATAGTCTTTTTTTTGTGTATGTGTAGTAAATAGCACAATGGTCCCTAATGCTAATGCCTCTGTACATTAACATAAATAATGGGAGAGTAATGATGGATCACATACTCCTTTCAACATCTCAGAGCAGATAATTCTTTTCAGTCTACAGCCTTCTATGCAGTAGTCTTTCTAGACTGTTTTACTCAAAAAAAAAAAAAAAAAAAAGTCAGTATTCTATTAAAGTACTTTCTGATGAGGTGTCAGGGTAGGTCAAAGAGCTTTGCTGTATCACAGCTCAGTGGTTTGTCAAATATGTCAATTCTATAGAAACAGAACAGTCTGATCATGCTGCATGGGTTGTATAGTAAACCAGGAGTTGTAAACCTTTCAGCGTAGTACTGCAGCTTATGAGATGTAGGAGAAGTCCTTTTTCAATTCTGTAGCAAAAGAGACTATCTAGTATTGGAAGTGGAAGTTATGATGATCCCAGAAGGATGCAGCAGCTGTAGAACAGAGACAAGAGAGGGCTTAGTTCTTTCAGCCAATTCAATTCACTTTTCCTTGCTGCAAAGATAAACTCCTGAGATCAAAGATCTAATTTACAAGGCTGTCCTCTTAAGTCAGTCGACACATATACTTCAATAACAGAACATAAAAGAAACTGCTTACAAGCAAGCAAAAAAGAGATGAGCCTTCATTATAAACATGCCTCATCCAACTGTTTGTGGATATCAGCATTATCGTTAGAGTAGCCACTCGCATCCAAATGTTTATGTAACTGTTCTGGAGGTCAGCTCTGGGCATCCATCTAAATCTCACTGGAAAAGAAGTCTGAAGCATATGGGCTCAGAAAACAAAGACTCAGGTGAAACAGACCATCACAGTGAGAAGCGAATTACTTATTTAAAGCAACTGATACTTGTTAGAACTGAAAAAGACATTGGGACTTCAGTCTGACCACTGTGTCACTCTTTTATGAAGAGATCTGCTATTTGTCTGTTTTCCTTGAGAAAATCAAGCAATGTGTGATGTTGTGGAAACTGTACTGTAATTTCCTTTTTCAGCTGTTTTTAGAAACTAGCGGTACATCTGCTTGGCTTATTCTGCTCTTAAAGACATTTTTAGATTCCTGTAACTCTGATTTTGTCTATTCTATGTTTAGATAAGGCTTTTGTCAAAGACTTAATATTTATCTTACCAATTGATTCAAAGGATCTTTTTGTTGTTGTTTGACTTCCTATGTCTTTTGTAGTTTGGCTAGTTCTCCTTCAGTTATCTATGAAATAAAAAACATCTATACTTCTCCCTATGCTTGATAGGGTGGAATAGAACATATGCATTAAATTTATCCCAGAAAAGACTGCCAAATTTTATTTCAAGTAGTATTACAGTACTTGAAGATATTACATATCAATCTTAATTTGACACACAGAGTTAACATATTCCCTATCTTTTGCTGTAGATCAACTCATGTTGTAATTTAGCTCATGTTTTGGGGGTAGGCAAAGTAGGAAGATGTTATATCGGCAATTGATGTTGGATTCATAGAGAGATTTAAAATTACTTCCTTTTTACATATTTACTGCATGCAGCGTGCAGTATATGCATCCACCCAGTGATATAATAACTGCTTCAAAGCTAAAAGTTGCCATCAGGCTTTTAAATGGCATCAAATAAGAGACTATTGATTGAGAAACGGAAATGTAGTGTTTTTCTGTAGATCTCTCACATACTTTACAGTAGAAATCAGTATTAAAATTCATCTTGAATCTGAAGGTTTAAGATTAATCTTGAATCTCAATATCATAAATTAAACTGAAGACAAATTTTAAATCTTAGGGCAGCTGTAAAAAAATACAGTGAATGAACAAAGATGGCTGATGCTTTTTTGTTTATGTAGAGGCTAGCTAGCAAAATTATCTCTATTCATATTGCAATTATTTCCATTAAAAAATTTGTATGGCAGATTGTTTTTATAGCTCTTGATTTGTACAAATTTGAGAGAATGTTTAAGAAGAAGGCCATTTTCCAGGATGATAGGTTTTGTCCAAAACTGTTTACCTTCCTGTTTAAGACCTCGTAAGTCTTCTCAAACTAATCCTCTTCACCACCACCTCCAATGGCTGTCTCTCCTTCAGAAGAAAGTTGCGCCCTGTTTTAGAAGCATCAGTCCAATGCCTTCTGGGGGATACTCCATCCAGCTGGGTCTGGGCAGATGGTTTGTTTTGGGGATGGGGCATGTCCTGGTCGACAGGCATCTCAAGGGTGATAGCCCTTAAAGAAAAGGTATGTTGGACATCGGTACCCTGTGGGTAAAAGCAATGCAGACTTGACCAACTTCCATTCCTATCTCATATATCACTAGCCATGCAATGATAGAGGCCAATGACAGAGACCTGACACAGTTCCTCTAAGCATGCAAGGTGGTGCTGAAATCCCACTCCATCTTCTTGGAAAACAACTTACCTTTAAAAACTTTGAAGTGAGCAAGATCATCTTCTGGTGGTCTGCCAGTCTTAGCAGATTGTCCGAGCCATTTCACCCTGCTTAGACCAAAAGGGGAGACTTATGTCAGGATGCTAAAGGTTTTCTCCTAGAAGAAGAAGTCATCCCAAGACTGATGTGTTCACCACAGACATCAAAAAGAAGTCAGATAACACTTGCTCTGTGAGGATCTCCTGTAGCAATGAAAGTCTCTGCCTATGGATAATAATATGTGCGGAGGTGACTAAAAAAATCACTTTTTGGTATTAGATGGATTTGTATATCCTTGTCGTCATGGCACAGAGTAGGAAAAGTGTTCCTAGTGTGTCCACTGCAACAGCAGCCTAGTCGTACAAAGATTATTTTCTCCAAAATAAAAAATAACTGTGTTAGGAAGAATAAAAGCCAACTAGTACACCCTTCTTGAACAAATAATGTAACTCAAGTGAAGGATATAATCTTGGAAATTTGCAAGGAGATTATTGTGTTTTTAGATAAATTGCAATTAACTGAACAAGATCGTTCTGGCACCTACTGCCTCATCTTACTTCAAAGAGTTGTTTTGGCTCATACACAAATTAATATTCTGCTTCCCCAAAGAAGCAGACTATGAAGATAATGCTGAAAAAGTTCTCCTTTGAAACACCATTCACTTCTGATATATTACTTTAGTCTGGAAATCATGACCCAGTAATTTGTCGTCTCCAAGAGAACAGTCCACTCTCTTTTAGGACTTAGTCCAAAAGTGGTATTAGAACAGGTAATCTGTGCAAAACCATCTCAGCAAACGGGGGGAGCATAGGCATTGCCAGAGTGTTAGAAGACAAGACAAGGCATCCCCACAATGGGATTTAGTGTAGAGCACTGGTGACATCAGAAATTAGAATATCCTATGCTTTTCGTTGCGGGGAGGGGAAATAAAAAAGAGAGGTGGCACTTCGCACTTTGCTCTTATTTTTAAAAATGCTGAGGGTCTAGTTTGTAATAGCTGACAGAGATTTTATTGAGAACATGGTAACTCAGCAACATTTGGCTTACTCTGTTTACCTTTTCCCCCTGTATGTATCTGTTGATCTTAAAGACATAGAGAAAGCCTCTTGTATAGTGTTTATTACATTATTAAGATGATGAAATTTGGGGTAAGCAGAGAAGAGGGATGATTCTTATCTGAGAATTCCCTCCCTTGAACCTCTTGCCCACAAATACATCCAACCTGGACTTGTAGGTGCTGTTCGTAAGTGCCTGATGGTATGCTGGCTCAGGCCAGGCCAGAAGGTCCAACCAGGGAATTTCTCCGATACAAATCTCTCTTCTCTGCTTCCTCCATGCTGATGTGCTTAATTACAGCCCCAGACAGCCTAGTTTCCATCTGCTTACAGGAGAGGAGGGAAAGAAGATCTCCTCGGCCAACATTAAGATGAGAATCACCCTCTGGCTTGTCCTGTCTTCCTTTGGCCATCTATGCAGGGAGCCAAGCATGACTGCTGCTGCCAGAGATGGCTCTAGCAAAGTGCCTGGAAACGGGATGAATTCATCTGTCTCAGCCTTTTTGTCCTGCTTCTCTCCCATTGAATTATTTCTGCAGAGATCAGGCCTGTCGTTAGCAGTGGAAAGCTGTATTACAAATGGAAATTAATTTAGTTTTAAATAAGTATTTTGATTTTTTCACAGTGTTTAAGTCCTGGCAATGTGGTCTGGGAAAGGTTCAGTGGGCTGTTTCTGCGCTCCACATATAATGAAAGAGCTGGTCTGTTGCCAGCCACGGAGGGAGGAGGAGGAAATTAGAATATGCAGCTTTTAAGGAAGAAGTCAGATAAAAATAAAACTTCATTCTGTAGATACAGTTTTACTTATGAAGTGAACAGCAGTTCAAAGTAGAGAGATTGTAGAGGAGGTTAATTTATAATGAACACTTCCTAAAATGGACTGAGGTGGAATTCAGAATATACTGCATGGCTGTAGGCCAGCAACCAGCGTCTTTCGCTCTGCTGCTTTCTCCTAACGTGTGAGAAGATGGCCTTGTGAGTCCACACAACTTCCCTGAAGCTCAGTTGCCAGTCGGTGCCTACATCTTGGCCTCACAGCGTAGAGGTATTTTATGCACACACACAAAAAAGCAGTTCTGAAAGGAAAAAGAGATTTTTGCATAGACTTGGGTTGCAGCAAAGTTGTAATAATTCACGTCATCGTAACTGGGAACAGGATTTGTCCTAAAGGGTATAGCAAAATCACCGTAAAAAGCTAGCGCAACAAAAATGCGTCATAAACTCAAGTACATATACAGAGAATTTAGATACATATTAAGTCTGTGTGTATATATGCAGGTAGAGCTAGATAGATATACAAGATAATTATTCACGAGCAGATACATTGTGTGAGACTGGTCTTCAGTTTTTTCAGAAGAATTTTCCTGCGTTCTTTAATTCAGATGTCAGATGCCTCATATGACTCTACTGGGTGGAAACGTGTTGGTTTGCCATATCTGCTGTTAATAATGCAGCTACCAGCTAGTCCACATGAAGGGAAAAAAGAAAAAAAAAATTAATGCCGTGTAAAAAATTGTATTTGAAATTTTCCGATTGTAATTTGTGTGAAGGGGCAAAGTGGCTGTATACATAGATGAAGCAGCAGTTTCTACACCTGAATCTTTGCTGGTTTCATATGAACTATGTGCCTATAAGAACTACTCTACCCTTGTTATAGGAAATTGCAGTTGGCAGTAATCAGGTTAAGCATTTAACTATTTTGCATTTAATTGAGGGGATTAAATTCACATTTCCAATTTAAAATGTTTTCCCATCTTAACTACAAAACCTGGCTGTCTATTTTAAATCTTTTTAAAAATGTTAATACTGGCCTAGTGTGAAAATACTTGATTTTATGAACACAAAAGAAAACACATTATTATCTTTTTCTTGTCATTTAAAGGACACCTTCTTTAGCATGCATGAAATTGTTTATTATTTTGATTGCTGCCTTCCCTTCACTCCCCTTCTCCAGTGATGCAGTGTCAAATGTGGAGAAAATCCTCATAATGAAAGAGCTGGCAGAATCTGGTCAAAAACAGTGATCCCTCTTGGTAGGGGATCACTTCCAGCTCATTTTTTGTAGTCTACCTTTTCCTACTTTTTCTTTTAATCTAAGTGACATAGATATTTGCAAGAACGAGGCTCAGGGTAAAGGAATTGTGGTGACCTCTTATTTGAAGGAAGATTTAAAAAGGACAGGGAGAAAGTCTATGAAAATGTGGCTGCCTCCCATGCTTTGAAGAAATGTGCTGTTTGTGTGTGCGATGCCTGCCAAGGAGCCTGCCCGCATCTTGTGTGTTCCAGTCAACAATGCACACCCCGCGACTGCATCTCATCTCCGTTTTCAGGCAACTGTGTCTCACCTTTGCTCTGCTCTTAGCAAGTATCTGAGAAACGGGCCTGGTACAGTCTTCTGTACCTTCTTCATGATGGTCTCAACTGTCAGGCTGGTGAGGCAGCTGAACCCCACCGCTGTTGATAGCCCAGGTGGGGCAGCAGTTGAACCCAATGTCATGGGTTTTGGGGCAAGAGCTGGGTTCAGGTTATCCTACGGTTGTTCTCCTTTTTTTTAAATCTAGACAATTTCAGCCATTTCATTCTGATCTAAAAGCGCATTAAGATTGCAAAACTAAGCACGGGAGTTCTGCTGCTTTGGGGGGAACGCTCTGCATCTGGAGTATTTCCAGAAGCTCAGCAAAGTGGCTGTTACCACAGGGTTCCTAAAAGGCGGCTGGTGTAGGAGCTGTGCTTTGCAGGCCAGCGTGTTCAGCTAATTGCCTGCCTCGCTGACACAGATTGGAGCCTGCAGCCCCTCGCTGCGTTCACCTGCTGTTCCCAGAGATGGAGTGATCATTGATCTCAGTGGAAGCAAGGAGATCAGCTGGGAGCCAGGAGCTTTTTTGTCTTATGAAGGCAAAATTTTGCTCCTCTGACTGGTTGTTGCTCCCATTTCCAAGCTCCTGCTGGATCTGAACTCTACTTCTCATGGACACAGACTCCTATTTCACAGTTGCTAGTAATTAGACATCTAACTCTGGGGTCAGAAATACTTACTTCTAGCCTCACGTACACACCCAAATGGTGTTCTGGGTACACATGAAGTCAAGGCTGTGGCGTCTGCTATTTCTTCCCTATGCTGCCTTCATTTGGAAAGAGTGTGTGTGGGTAGGAGGAGTTGTGGTGCATTTCAGCACATCTCCATCTGGACCATCAGAGATCCAGCCTTGTAGGACACAGCATCCTGCATCCCAGAGCATCCCTTCCCAAGGTGCACATTCAGCAGCAGTCTGATGGCTTTCAGGAGGGGCTCTTTGATCCTCAGGGTTAAAATCCTTGCAGTCCTCCTCTTGTTTCAAGTAGAGGGGTATGTGTTCAACCTTTAGAGGCTGGCTACAACAAACAGAAAGTTTTAAGAAAAACAATCCAAGAAAGATGGTTTGAGTACAGCCTGTTCATAGTCAAAATAGAATACCATTGGAAAACACATGTTTCCAGGTGTTGCTTGGAGTGGAGGATGAACTAAGCCTGATGCCATGGGCAAACAAGTTCTGTACACCGGGGTTCACCACAGCAGCACTGCAGCTCCCGCCGTGCCTCAGGCAGTACCTGCCGTCCCTGCAGGCTGTGGGAGCACCGCTCCTCAGCGGGAGGCGCTGGGGCAAACATTCATATCCCACTAGGACCAGCTCCATTAGGCACTTGGAAAGCCAGCAGAGCCAACTTAAAGTCAATCTGCTGCTTACTTGTTGTGTGGACTTACAAGGGGAACTTGGAAGCTGTCTCAGGGCAGACATGGTGTAATCTCAGTTTCTTAACCGGCTGAGCAAGGGTGCGGTGGGAGCAGCGGGTAATGGAATGGCTTGGTTTGAAATTCATACAGGATGGTAACATCTGTGGAGGACGTGAGGTTCTCAGAAAATCATGAGCCCTATCCATCCTCTTAAATGGACATCAGTTTAAGATGATACTCTGGCTAGTATACTTTCTTAATACTCAGAGTAGTAATGCTTCTCATTAGCCATCTCCATACTAGAGGAAGTAGCGCAGCCCAAGAGGAGTGGATCTGTAGAGTAAAAACAAAACAAGGCTGAAGACTTAGCACCCGCTTTTACAAGCATTTCTAGTTTAGACTACTGTTGCTCTTGGCCTTCTGGCTGAACGTCCCCTGCATTCCACAGCACATTTTCTGCTTTAGCCTCATTCAAAAGGAAACCAGTTTGCATGCTCTGAGATGGCTCCATGATTTGAACAGAAACATAATGAGTTGGAATTTTCTGGACACAGACTCCCAAGTTGAAATGCTAACATATATGCACCCCTTATGTTTAAATAGGACTTCACTGTAAGTGCTTGGCAAGCACAGACTCGAGCTGACGAGGTGCTGAATGTTCCTGTAAAGTCATTATCCAGGGATTTGTTATGGCAATTATATAATTGTTATGTAATTGCTACAAAAGTGGGATTTGTCATAAAATCAGTTATCCTCTTATCCTGTCGATGCAGATCAGATAACAATACTTTTATTCAAGAATATCATCCAGTTACCTTCATCCGTTCACTCTCTGGATATACTGAAACAGTATAATAAATTATTCTGAAATGGCTCCTAATTCTCCATGCTTTGCCTTTTATACATGTAACTGTTGAGGAGACAGACTGTATTTTTGGGAAGATTTTTTTAAAAATTATTATTTCTAATTGAAAGAAAACAAGCTCATCATGGAGTGAAACCTGAAACAAGTCACTTCTGGGTTTGCATTAGTTAAAAATGTAAAAAAATGTAAAAAAACCCTTTCCACCTTTATTATTCCTTTTCAGCAAAGTAATTTTGAAAGCAAACTAAAACAAAACATTGAAATAGATGTTAATGAAAAACTCTTCTTTTCCTTCCAAGTCAAAAGTTGCCAGAATAGTAAAACATGTGCAGTGCTTAAATTTTGATTACTATTGACTCCCAGTGGAAAATATTCTCAGTAAAACTGATTAGTTCCTTCTTTAAAACTAAAGAGAAAGATAAATAATGCTCAGTCAGGAAATGTCTTACCTATCCGAAAGGAAAAGCAACTATAAGGTTTTGAAACCTCGTTCAGGTGCTTCATCATCATGATCTGAGATAGCCTTCAAATCATGATTGCCACTGTTAGTGAGCTTCGTGATGAGGATTTTTATAACTGGAAAAAGAATTAGGAATGTGTGTTGTGTCTTGTGTATGGTGCACGTGCTTACATAACTTCTTCCTAATCACACCATGAGATGTAACACATTCTGGTTGTGCCTACTAAGGGTTTTGGTCAAAAGAAGCAGCACTTTTCACTGTACATTCTTCTGATATAACTTTATAGGACTCCTGTATTTATATGACTCCTACATTGAGGAGGTTTGTATTTCTGCTCCAAAGACAGTCATCTCCCCTAATCCATACTGTATTGAACAATTTGAAAATAACATTATTAATGGGAAGGTAGTCACCCACAGAAAGCATAATCAGATTTGATTTTAGAAAATAATAAATTGAGCACGTTGCCTGGATCTCAGTTGCCTATTTGCCTTTTACAAAAGGATATATGGGCTATGGATAATTGACAAACAAGTAGTGTTATATTATTGATCTCTAATCTCCATGGTTACTGCGCTCCTCCAGTTTCATCTTGGTTCTATGTAATTAAGCCTTGTTGCACATGTGTACAGCAGTGCAAGCTAGATTAGGCTGTAAACACAGGAATCATTACAAAGGACAAAGAAGGAAATTCAATTTATTTTGCACCATGGCATATCTGGCAAAGCTGTTACGTCTCTACATATGGTATTGGTGAAAATATGCGATGTTGTGCTCAAACACCAGAAGCCAAGTGCTTGTGAGTAACTGTACTGAAGCTAACAGTGTGCTGATTGGATTTAGGTCCTGATCTTTGTCCATGGTATTGTTATAGACCTTTCTGGCACTTTCTGCCTCTTGTCATACTGGGATCTGTAAGAATACCCTCAGCTTGAGAGTTGCTCTAACATGACTTTAAAGTAGCAGTAATTTTTAAATTTTAAAGTATAGGTAATTTTAAAACCTTTTTTTTCTTCCTTCTTGCTGTATGAAAGACCCAGATGATCAGTGGGAGTGTTATTATTATAAAAATAATAAAAAAGCAACATGAAAGTATCTAGACATGCAATATTAAGTACCATAAAATTTAGCTTCCCCCCACCCACCCCCGCTCTGTTTTCTAGCTAATCTTGGACAGTTCTTGGAGCAACGCTATGAGGAAGTTTGAAGCAAACTTCAGTGAAGTTTACTTTTTAACAAACGTGTTTTGAATACTCTTCTATGTCACCTTTGAATGGACCTGAAGCAGGTTAGTCCTCTTCTAGATACCTCGAGTCCAAGCCATCTAACTACTTTAACATGTACATAGGAAATAGTTGGAAAAGCTTTTGCATCTTGAAATAACTCTTTTTTTTAAAAAAATATATCTCTTTTAGTCTCAATGCACCGATTAGTCTTTCACTTTTCCTTATCAGACCGTTTTCCATTTAATTTTAGTTTCCCTGTTTCTGGATTCAATTTCCCCTAGCTTCATCTTTGTGGCACATTTATCCTGCCGCAAGCTGTTGGCCCAGGCCGTGGGTATCTGCTTTCCAATCTGACTGCCGAGGTCGCTGCTCTGGAGGGCACAGTCACCTTCACCACGGCAGCTGCCAGTGCCTCGCTGCCTGCGCCTTCTCCTCGCACTGCTGCGTAGTCTCAATCAGCAAGGTATCGCCTGCTAGCCTCGGCCATACTTTGGTACTCTGCAGCTTCTCTCCTCCCTTTCCATTTCTTAAAGGCCACATATTCCTTCCCAAATAAAGCACATTTATGATGATTTTTCTTGTTCCGCTGCAGGTTCACTCCCAAATATGGTACTTTTGGCATCTACCGTATCTCTTGAGGCTCCCGATGGAGTGGATACTCACAACTAGTAGCAGATATTACAAACGAAAATGGGATTTACAAAGAAGTTTGCAGAATGTTCTTCCACATAATTCATTTCAGAAAAAGTAGCAGAAATGAAAGGGTTTAAATACACAAAATCCCACAAAGTAGTTAAACCAAGATGCTTAGGTATTACTGTAGTCACGGAAGGACCATAAGCAACAAAGAAATCCACTTTCAAAACACCAAGTATATACAACACTATAGAAAACAAAACATTCAGCATATGGAAATAGGATTTGTGAATGTTTTTGGCTAGATTAAATCCCCAAAGTTGAAAATAGGACTCATTTCAGAACTGCATTTAGATGACACTTTCATAAAAAACAGTAAGCAACAATATAATTCTATCTACGTTTCTGCACAATTGCATCATCCTCCCCCCTTCTCACCCCAAAGTGAGCCCAAATGAGCCCACTAGTGAGAACTGAAGAGTTTTCAAAGTAGAGTATATGGAAAATTACCATGAGATGTATGTATTAAAAATGATAAAAAATGGCTTCAGAAATCACAGTAGTTTGGTCTTCACTTCTTTCTAAATAAGAATAATAAATTGTAAAATATGCAAGGCTGGATCACATTAGAGAATTCTCATAAATTATATAGTACATAGTTGGACATTAAACTGTTAATACAGGAAAGCTTCAGAGCATGGGTTTCCAGTTTCCACTTTATGAATTTTTGTCAGCACAGCTTCCTGTGGTCAGATGACGTATCCTGTCACTGCCAGGCTTTTTTCCCCCCAAATAATTGAATTTTAATGACACACAGAAACTCACACGCTGGTGTTTGGTTGAAATGCAGTGCTAGAGACCATTCCAATTTTTTGCTCCTGATTGCACCTTTGTGATTTCTTACTATATTAATTCCTGTAAACACGTCCGAGTTTCTCACCGAAGACTTAGCAACATGAGCCTTAATTAAACACATTAGTAGTCACGGAACAATTAAAGTCAGTCCTCATCAGAAAGAATTGGTCTGCAGGGAAGAGGAGACATACAGTCAGCGTACTGTGTGCTAGCACTTTATTTACAGAGGCCGCGCTGAGAACCCAAAATCAAATCAGTAACAGTTTGCCTAAAGAAGGAACTATCATGCCTCATGGATTGAGACACTAAAGTCTTCTTCTTGCCTATTATTCTTAATACACAGCCACTGTCATGGAACTTAATCAGAATTCATGAAGCTGCTAAAGCCAAGAAAGATTATTGATCTTATTAAAGATGTAACAGCACCAGACTGAGAAGAAGGGGCCTCCGGGGGCAGCCACAGCGGCCGTACCTCACTCCATGCCTAGCTGGCAGCTTCACCGCCGTGAGGAACCAGAGGCGTTTTTCTTCCACAGATCAGGAGCTTGAAAGCCTGGGCACAAATGCCCCGCGTTGAGCATCCGCATCTCTTTACCTATAGATTCGAAGTACGCCTTCCTAGTCATCATCAACAACATTTTAATTAACTTCGAAGACTTGATTCCTTCCTCAGTTAATCCTATCTAATGGTACTGAAAACAGAGGAGTGGCATAGGTGTAGCTGGATGGGAATTTAAAACTTGTCGTAGATTCCAAGGATATTACAGATGGCCTCATTTGACTGACACGGCTGGTACTAACACAGAAATCATCTACGTGTTCTTCTCTATCCTAGGGTGGTTTTTTTGCCATACTATTTTTAGAGTGCAAATTAATTGCTATATCTGTAGAAACTGTGGAGTGGTAACAGTGGGACTAGAGCTGTAAAAATTATTTTTTTGGATCAATTGCCAAACTGAAAAATTAAATAAAATTTGTGTAGACTGACCCAAAATAATTTTTTTCATTTTTTCATGACGAAAAGAAAAACCTGAAGAAGCCTAATTTGAGTAAGTTGTTCCTTTTGACAGGAAATGAGCTAGTTTATTTAGACGTAACTAGAACAAAAGGATTCAAAGCGCTCAGTTCATGGAAATTTGTGGGAGTCAGGGGTTCCCCCTGCTGAACAGCTGCGTGGTCATGCTGCTTCACTCACTGAGATGCGAGAACCTGGGTTAAATTTTGAGGGAGCCTCCAGCCTCAGGAGCAGGGCATTCAGAGCTGAACACTCCTCAGTCGCTGCTGCTGCAACTCTTCCATCCTACCTCTACATGAAAAACTTGATAAATACTAGGTCAGTTGGAGCGCATCCCTGTAAACCAATCCCACCCCATCCCTCCCACAAACTCCTTACTTCTGACCCTCCCATTTTTTTTTCCTCTGCCAAGGGATGCAAAGAAGGATGGCAGCGAAGGGAGACAGTGCCTCTTGCCTCCCTTCCCCAGCCATGGAAGACAGAAGAGCCTGCAGCTGGACACCTTCAGGGCAACGACCTTGAGCTCCCCCTGCCCTTCCCCCTGCCCTGCTTGTAGAGGTGCTGCTCCACCCTGGATGTTTCATTACGTACACAAAATACACCAGTATCAGAAGGAAGACTGAGGACCCCACCCAAGAAAAGCTAATAACATGGCAATTAGGGGACTGAGTTAGGTAGGAATTAGAAATCTAAATTCAAATAATCTCATGAAGAGGAAGGTTTTGGCAATACAGCTCCCATATTCTGCATTATTCAAGTGCTAGGAATTGCATCAAAAGGAGGTGTGAGCTTTTCCTATTCCTCCTCCAGCTTTATTTATCTAGGGAAAAGAGCCAGCTGAAACTATTTGGCAATTCTGATCCAGGTTTAAGTGGGGGGAAACTAAAACCAGTACTTTTGGTAATTACTGTAGTCATCTAGAACATTCACCCAACTGAACACCACAGTGGTATTCTTACAGCACACCTGTGCAGGCAGGATTGTCAAGTTAAACTAGAATTCCTTTTATCTCTGCACAGCAGGTGAAAATTAAAACTTAAAACCAGAAAGGAGTAACACAGATCTCCTGGCCAGCAGCCACTCTCTTGATAACAGGTGACATGCAGCTGCTCTTATTGGGGTAAAAGCTACCGCCAGAGAGGTAGGAAAGAATTTTTGGGTTCATTCCTATTGCAAAAGGTGGCAGATCGGTGCTGCTTTGGCTGGGTGAGCCGTGCTGCTGGGAGGGATCCTTTCTGGCTCCCTGCTCTTTCCACAAATGGTCCTTTCTGTCGCAGTGCACCTGTGTGCGCCAGCCCAAACAGTTCCTCGGTTGGTGAGGGGGGACCACATCCTCCAGTGGGAAGAGAGGGGCCCGAGCACTTTTTCCCCTTGTTTGTTCTCCAGGAGCCTGTCACTGGAATCGGGCAGTGAGCTGGGCCGTGGCTGTGCATGTGCTTACGTGCTTTGCAAGGAGCTCACGCTGTGCTTCAATTTCATGCTACTGATGTCATTCCCAGAAACCGTGGATCATGTTAGCCTTTCAGTTCTGCTGTGTTATTCAGGTATTGCCATAGTTTATTTTTTCACCTACAATGTATTTGTTCTGTATTTATAATCTATCCAACCTATCTGGAAGACTTTTAGTTGTGAAAAGGAGATACAACTTCATCAAGAAAGTGATTGGAAAAAGGCCATCTCCCTCTTAACAAGTGTTTATGGAGTATGCCCCATACTTTTTTTTCCCCCCCCATTGCAAAGATGAATTTTGTTTTGACTTTCCTACATGAGAAAAGCAAGCTTTTGCCTCTTACAACAGTCCTTTGAAATCAACCTTGATAGTTTCCCTGGAGTGAAGACTTATCTCAGCTTGCAGCTGTGGATCCAAGTCTGTCAACCCACATATGCCATGTATGTTTTAAGCAAATAATTTAATGCATAATGTCATTTACCTTCCATGTCTATTTGAACAGTTAAAAAAATAAAATTCTGTGGTATTATGTATTCACTGGGCTGATAAAACAATTTGCAGCATGGAATCTACTATATAAACAGTCAATACTTGACATGAAAACAAAAGAGGCTGCTCAAATGCAAGCTATCCTTTTGCAGTTTTTTGTGTGTCATGTACCCCTTCAAAATATTAAACATGAATAGAATTAAAAGTAGTTGTAAAGTGTTTTATTTCAAGACTGGAGCATCATTCCAAGACAGGTAGTACATGAGTGAGGCCAGGCAGGTGGACCTCTGAAGGGTTTTTTCGTAGGCAAGAAAGAGACCATGAAGAAGCTCTTTCTGATCTTCTGGATGTGATTGTAAAAAGACCAGCAAGGAGAGAGACGGCTTACTCTGAGGTGCAGCGGATGCTCTGTTTCCATTGATAATCCATGCAAGTGCACTGTGTGTAGAGCAGTAGCAGTCTCACACAAGAAATGGAAGATGATCTCAACATAAGCCGAGACAGAAAATATCCATTCAGGGAACAACAAAAAAAAAAAGACTACAGGACAACTACATAGTACATAATACCAGCAATAAGGATTCTTACAAATAAACACTTCAAAAGGGCAGAATTACCTTAGGTAGGAGTTCTTTGCCTTTCCAGAGTGAATGTACTGTAACCAGTACCAAATACATGTTCTGAGAAATCATAAATAATTAGAAACATCTAGGATTGATTTGGTAAAGCATCTTATAGGAAATCCATTGACGTGTTTTATTGGTGCAAACAGCTACACATTTTCTCTGTGTATATCATACACTCAGTATCTCAGGAGAAAGATAAGGTATGCGGATATAAAACTTAACTGGTAACTCTGACTCTTATCATCCAATTAATTTCTTGTAGAAGTTTCTTCCTTAAATAAGCCATGGACTATATCAGATCACCCTTATTATGTTGTTTTTCTATTGATGTACCATTACTGTTTAGAGATAGAATAACAGGAGATTGAAATCAAGGTTTCTCTTTCCAAACTGCTGATACATAACAGAATTTGGCACACCAACTAACTTCCTTGGTTTTCTTAAAACTCTGTCACGTAATTACAATAAGCACTTCCTTTTCTCTCTGAATCTCTATGAAATCATAATAATGTCCTTTTATAATCAGTGTTTTTCTCCTAAAGATTCAGCTTTCCTTGTTCTTCAGAATCCTTTTAATTAAAGCATGCCCATAAAAGCTGGAATGTTGGAGGACGATGTTTTTGGAGCTGCTGCTGTGTACTTACGCGGATGCTGCACATCTTGAAAGAAAATCGTGGTTTCAAGACAAACCTAAAGGTCTTATGACAGCTTGTGCTGTACTTTTAATTTATGCTATTTTTTGAACATGTTAAATTTTAGTTTATACGTAGGCTCAGCCCAGTACTTTTCTACCAAGTGTTTAAGGCTGCTGTGGGGAGTGATGCACTACAAGCTATAATTTAGTGGCAGGTGGGAACTGCCTGAAATACATGTAACTTCATAAGTTATTCCTAAAGTGCTATTATTACCTGAACTCTCTCTAGTTTCAGCACTCAATATCCTTTCCTTCCCTCTGCACTGGGGTAGAAAGGCAGTGGGAGGGAAGCAAAGTTATATTTTATTTCTGTGGCTGTGGAGCTGTTATCACTGCTCGTGGCTCCTAAGAGCCCATGCTAGCTCAGGGTACAGCTAGGCTGCCAAGGGCTGTGCTAGCTCTGGGCAAAGCTGGCATTTCCCAAGCACTAAGATATCCTCAGAAAGATGGTGCTGGACTACAGGCACACTTAATAAAGCCGATACACAAATACGAAAGGCCTGCCTGCCTATTACAAACATTTAAAAGTGAGAGGCGTGTATTAGTACAGCGCTCAGATGTCACAGTGATGTCCGTTCTATGCACCCCAATGCCTGAATCAAAGGATCCAAGTGATCACACCAGTGTATGTATTACCATTTCTAAATACATTACTTAAAACACTATTGCAAAAGCTAAACCAATGGGATCTTTGTTCTCACAAACTTTATAGTTGTTCTTTACATAGTGACTTGTACAGCTATTCAAGTTCTCGAGTGTTTCTATGAAGCTAATACCAATTAAAATTCTTCACTTGCATATAATAAAGTGGGATACTTTTAGTGTTATTTAGCATAGCTAACTTGTGTATATGGAAAATAGCAATAAAGTACTGAAATTTAAATGTAATAAAATGTTCAACGGAAAATTGTAAATGAGAACTCTTTTTTGGAAAGTCTGCCACTTGAAAGAAGCAAAGCTATTTTACTTGGAAGCTTAAACCTCCGCTGGATAGAATATTCCAGCTTTTTGGACTATTGGATGGACAAGCTGAGCTTCTAAATCTTTTCTACCCCCATGTGTCTGATCCCTGTCACTGCTAAAATTAAGCAGCAAAAAGCTTTTTTTTATAGGTATGTAAGAATAATAAGCGGATACATGAAATGATGTTCACACAGCAGTCACGGGCGATTTATCACAGGGCTATTGAGGAAGCAGAGGAATGCCGGGGAGCTGGCAAAACACTAATAGCAGAAGTGGGGTTCCACTTGCATAAACCATAGGAATAGGACTTCTAATTTTTTTTTAAAAATCTCTTTATATTAACTCAAATGTTAATATACAATAGAAAGTAACATTTTTTGAAAATGTCATCTTGTTTTGATCTACAGACACACATTTCCTGAGTGGCAGAAGACAAAAATCAGCACGCTTATAATTCCTTGGAAAATAATCAGCTCCCAAACAAATTCATGATATTTAAACTTTTTGTCTCCGTCCAAG
Source organism: Falco punctatus (assembly GCF_963210335.1). NCBI lineage: Eukaryota > Metazoa > Chordata > Aves > Falconiformes > Falconidae > Falco > Falco punctatus. Next base: position 78,811,068 of record NC_137583.1, read on the forward strand.
GATTTTAGTATTATTTACAGTTCAGACATGAGATTGGGAAAAGTTTTTTACTTTTTACATATTTGTCAAATTGAATCAAATTGAGTAACGACTTCTCAATGTTTATAATCTAAAAATACATTTGTTTTGTAAAAGACATTTAATTTAAATAATGCTCACCTAAAATCAATTTCACACACCTCTGCCATCTTCTTATCCATGTTATCAGTTCTTTCTTTTTCAATAGAAGATCTAATCAACAAGTCCATATTCTTTCTCCTTCCATCCATTCTCCCGCTTTCCCCTCTCTCTCCGAATCCCTTATCCTGGCAATTCTTATCAGATTTTCATTTTACCCCTCCTCCTTTACCAGTAATCCTGTAATTTTCTATTTGTGGTTTTTTCCTTGTTCTTTGTTTTTCTTAACTCTTCATGGCTATCCCAACATACATATAAGGATGTCTGTCTCATCTGCATTTTTTTAAATCCTACATTTGACCTAGTCTTGTTCTCGTATTTCTGCTGAGTTTTCCTCTTGTCCGTAACTTCTCAACTAAAATAATGCATTGCCTGAAACAATTACCTGGATGGCTTTCTGCCAACTTTACCTTTTCTCCAGTTGTCTTTAATTTTGGCTGTGTATGCTCCACTCAGCTCTTCTGAGGTCACTATTAATGATGTGACCGAATTTCAGGACTCCTTCCACCTCCACAGCCTGTGACACTATTGATCATGCTGTGACTCTGAAATCTTGTCCTCTCTTGACTCAGGGTCTTTTCTTGTTTTCTTTTCCAACTAATTGCCAACTCCTCAACCTTTCTTTCAGCCGTGGGAGATTTCCATCGTAGCTTTCTTTTTCAACAGATATCTCACCAGGCTCTATTTTTACCTCTTATTATTCTGCTCGTGTGTTTTCTTAGGTGACTTCTTGTGATTGCATCAGTGCAACTGTCATTTCTACAATGCAAGTTCTCCACTTTTCATTACGCATACCTGGTTTCCCCTTGAGCCTAAAACATTGAAGTCAAGATGACCTTCCTGAATCATTTTGATGATTTTATCAGCTTGTCTTTGTATCCTTTCCTGGCATTCCCCTTTACTGTCATTTTGAATACAAGTTAAGGGCATCCACTGGACACTCATCTATAATCTTTTCTCGTATCTTACTGTGCGGTTCATTGTTCCAAGCTGAAGATGCCATTTCCAGTTGCCCATACATCTTTTTCTCTCAGAATTTCTTTCATTTCATGCAGCATTTTCAGTGGGGAGTGCTCTTTTTAATTTATTTGTAGATTTGTAAATATGCTGTGTCCTATGTTTCACGGTATAGATATCTAGTCTATACAAAATACATACTCTAACTTCATTCTTGCTCCCTTTTTCCTGTTTTTTCACTTCAATTTCTCTTATAAATATTACAAGCCCTTGGCTTTAAGAACTGCCTTTTTGGGTGTGCACAGTAAGCAGTACAATATCCCATGACACAACAAATAATACTAATTTATATTTTTTAGCTCTACTTAAATGACACTGATGAGATTTCCAAAAACACTTACTCTCCCCAGACACCTGTAGCACCATATACACAACAATACAACTCAGCGCTAAATAATGTGATGGCAAAAAAGTAAAGTTCAAAGAAGTCAGATGGTTTTGAGGCATTAATACTGTGGCATGTCAGCCCATTTCATTGTATTAAAATAATGTTAAAATATAGTTTGAAAACCAAACTTATGCAGTATTACACTTCAGTCCAATCAAAATATTTTCAATAATCCGGATTTCATGCCTGTTTTTAGGATAGTGAGGCAGATAGAGTTTTTCCACTGTATATTAGGGGAGGAAAAGGGGATGGACAAATACTTATGTTCCATGTACATACAATGCCAGACATAATAGGATCACAGTTAACCACTAGGTCACCCAGGTGCTATGACAGTAAACGGGAAAAACAGTTGAATTGAAGTTGGTTAGGGAATATTTAAATTTAATTTCTTAAAGGCATGAGAATCCCAGGCCATTTCAGATCAGCATATTCTAATTTTATATAAAACCAAAAAAACCCCAAAACACAAAACTCAAGCCCCCTGGATTGCATAACTTACAAATCACTTCAAGGGAGTTCAGTGTGAAAGGTGATGTGAAAGTGCAAGCTGTTAAACGCTGTCGCAGCTGACTGAGCATTTTGTTTATTCTCTAACCAGACTCTGCTTCAGGACTCTGCACCACAGCTAATTAACCATAATGCTTTATAATTGTATAAACAGAATATATAATAGATCTGTATGATATATAATTAATTCTGCCCTTAAGGAAAGCTTTTGTAAGTGAAACCATGTGCTGTTTGAGAACTGCCTCTTTATGTTCTCCCTTACAAGGCAGGTATACTTCCCTGCCAGCAGAGCTCAGGGAACATTCTAGAAAATAATGTTCGTTAACGCCAGCCAGGTGTTTTCTTGCAGGACTGACTACTGGGCGCCTCATCTCCAAAACAGAGGTGGTTGCAGATGCCTCTGCTCCTTCCTTTATGCAGCCTGCAGTGAGGAAAGGGGTTTCAGTACAGAAATTTGTCTGGTTCAAAAAGATCAAGCTCACTTGCTGTTGTCATGCAGCAGTCACTTGTTTCACCTTGAGTTTTATTGGCCTTACTTTTCTATGTTTTTTTGTGTATTAAATTCCAGGCTTGATTTCGTCATTGCTACTGGACCTGCAAGACCAGAACAGAACCCCAAACACACATAAATATTTCGTTCCTGGATTATGACCCATAAATAAGCACAGCCCAATGTGGTTAGAGAATGATCATTCCCCCATCTGGTGTTTGATGTGCTTGTCATTCCCTTGCAAAAAAAAAAAAAAAAAAAAAAAAAAAGACACACAGGAGTTTGGGAGACCTGGGGGATCAGACACCTGATTTCATTAGATGAGGACCTGCTTCCTTGACGTGGCAGAACAGGCAACATCCCTCTTCAAGAGCTGTTCAATCAAAGGCGTGGAAGTGCCATAATTCCCCTTACATGGGGGCTGGAGCTTCGTGTGTCCCTAGCTGTGGCTGGTAGAGAAGTCGTGAAACGCCAGGCTTAGCAGAGCTGATTCACTCTGGTGAAAGACTCCACTAGGCTGTTTTCAAAGAAAACCTATCATTGTAAGATGCTAATCAGAGCCAGCAGCCATCCAAGCACCCCAAGGTAGGAAACTCCCATCTACCTGGTACACTGCTCATGGTCTAGCTGGAGATCCATTTCCCAGGACCACGGTACCTTGAGGCATTGGTTCACACTCTGGACATCTTAAATGTACATGATACAAGAAGTTAATATGAAGATAAGTTGTTTGCTGAAAGAAAGGAAGAAAAAAGAAAGAAAAAAAGAGAAAGAGTGAGCAAAGAGCAGAAGTGTCCTTGATCTAGCCACCACTCAGCTGAACAGGAGGCACAGGTTCACATTACCTTCCTCTGGAATGATAATCACACCCTTCCTCAAGCCTGACACACCACTGGGAGGATTATCTTTGCATGGCAGCCTAGATCCTTCTGACTGATAAAGTTGCTGTATCTGAGAAGTATTTGGCAGAACTGTCGCCATATACACAAACAGAGGCTTGGTATGGGGAGTAGTCTGTATCGGCTTTTGTGCCCTCCAGATCAACTCTCCAGATCATCTTCATAACTTGTAGAACAAACCACACGATTTCCTTGAGGAGCTTTGAGGTGGTTTTATTAATGGGTTTCCAAACCTCTTGAGGTAACATTTCTAAAATAACAAGTTTTTTCTGCCTCTATTGTTTTCCCACCCACATCCACTTCTGAATTCAGAGCTGTCTTCCATCCCCTTGTGAGATAAGAAGTCACAAAAATTGTTTTCCCTCTTCTTTCCAACATTAAGAGATGCATCTTCTTCTATCCTTGCATGATTAACTGCACTTCTTACTCCCCTTCTCTATACTTCTTATGATGAGTTATCTCACATATCCTTTTTCCAAATACATTTACTGTTTAACGTTCCTTCTCACTTAACAGAGATACACCCTGCTGGAAGAGCCAAAGCCATAACTCTGTACTATAGGAGAAGGTCTTTCCCTTGAGACGTTTTATCCTGGGCTTGTAACAACTGAACAATTACATTAGAGTTGGTTTCTGTATGGTGACACTGATTTCAGCTGTTTATTTGAATGTAGTAATTCCATCTCCACCAGTAGTGGTTACATTATATGCCAAGCGTCAGGAAAATTACATGTGCCTACATCTGCCTGGCTGGCCAGTCAAAGATGGCACATGAGAAGCTTGGAAAGAATTTCTTCAAGTAATGTGTGGGCTTTTTGTCCTTTAAGACTATGAAGAATCTGAAGAAATTATCCAAAAGATGTATTTCATTGGAACTGCTCTGATGTCTTAGAGAAAGAACTCTCTTTATGGGCGAACAACACATATAGATAGATTTGCCAAATAATGCTTTTCTTTCCAAGGACCCATAAATCTCAGATTACTCTTGAGAACAATAAATATTGCAATAATGCTGCTCTTGATTACAGGCAAGAATAAAACTGCTCTGACTGGTAGTGATTCCATAATTATGTTTGATTACAGACATGCTCCTACTGTACCGATGCAAAGGGGTTATTTGTTGCCTTCTATCAGTCTTCTGGATTTCACTGGAGACCAAGAGCACACCATGCCAGCACACAGAGCTTACTCAGCTGCCTTCCTTAGAGCTTTGTCACTAAAGCGTAACATTTAACAGCAGGAGCTGTGAAAGTCATGCGTGCAAAACTTTTTATGGAACTGTAATTAAAACACTATGTCAGTACATCAGTGATGGCCAGTTTCTAAGAGGATCCTGAATTTCAGCAACTCGTGAAGGCTCAATCTTGCCAATAAAGTTTTACTTCATGGTGCAGGGGCTAAAGTTACTCATGCATTTACTATGCTACAGTTACAGCAAGAACCAAAATAATAATGAGAAAAAACGACAAACTATATCCATAATATTGTCCATGCTTTCTACTACTGCAGAACTTAAAAAAAAAGAAAAGCTCCATTAAGCTGAGTAGCCCTCCCTCTGTCAATGAACAACAAAAAAAATCATGCCTTACAATTTATTCTCCAGTGCTTTGTTTATTCGGTATTAAATGACTCATGGAATAAGGTTTCCACCTCTCCCTGTGGGAAATTATCCCAGCTGCTGAGACCTACCAGCAGTTCCCTTTCCTTTGTCTCTCTTTTAATGATGCCTAAGTTTTGCATTCTATTTTAATTTGGGATGTAAAAGCTACAAAGGAATTTCACATCCCCAAACCTGCTTTTAAATGCAATTAAGGCCCTAACATGAACCCACAAACCCACGGAAACATACAGTTAAACCAGAAATGCATCATGCATTTCACTTTAATACCATGCCACCTCAATGGTACACTTTTAAGCTAACTGCATACTTCCTCATTTTTACAGGTTTGTCCCTTAGTGTTATGTAAATGCACTTTTATTGTATGTAAATTAGCATCAGGTGAATTGTTAAAGCCTGTTTTATAGCTGTCACACCAAGAAACCACATTTACAAGTAAGTATCTGTTCTACAGGCAAATATATTACTTGCCTGGAAATAATAATTATTTCCAGTATTTTGTCTCAGTGCTACGACTCTGCTCTGTCCCTGTAACCTGTCATATGCACAGAAGCTCTCAAAATGGATCATCCTTATGAAAAGTATCAGTCACTTAGAAAGAAGCAAACCCTAAAATTATTTAAGCAATGTGGTGCTCTAATACATTTTTTTCTTCTTACCAGGCTGCAAAATCTATTTAACAAGAGAATATTATCCTGCTTTGAAGATGTAGAGAGAGCACGTTTACTTCCCAGTAGTGGTTGTGGAGTGCACTGTGTCACTCAACAGCATCCCTTTGGCTGGGGAAGGAACAGTGGTGACAAGCTCCAAATAAAGGTTGGTGCTGTTTGTTGTGCCTAGGAACAGAGATGGTGGTGAACAAGGCTTTATTTGTGAGAAAAAGTAAACTAGGATAAATAGAGAGAGAGAAGAAATCTAGAGGACTCTCTGAAACGGAGGCTGGATTTCCCAAACCCTCAGATTTGCCTTTTAAATCAGTATTGTCAAAATGTACCCTTATTAACACCAGCGCAAACCTGACAGCTAGGGCACTGGGGTGGTAGGGGCATTCACAATTAATGTAGTTCAAAAAGGACAACAAAAACCCCAGATACGGACCAAATCAAGAAATCTTAACAGAAAGATGTCAGGGACTCTACTATCAGGCACTTATAACTGTTGTAATGGATCATAATGGCTGCAAATCTACCTCGTTAAGGGGATGCTGTTCATTTAAAAAGTAAAATGCCATATAAATCACAGTACTATACAGCACATTCGTGCTTTCCTAATATCCTTAGCAAGGTAACTGCCCATATGAAATGGTGCCTTTCCTTTCATTTATTATATTTTGTATGATTAGCAATAAATATCACAATATAAACATTTCAAATTCTACTGGTATTTGTTTACTGTTTCTACCTTTTTTTAATTCCAGGTGCTACTGCTGTACATACTTAACATAGAGTAACTAATCTACTCTGAAAACATAATTTCTTTCTGCACAGATGGTTCTATGATGTAGCAGGAGGTTGTTTTATAAATAGGAGGAATTATTTTCATTATATCTTTGCAACATGAAGTGTGTCATTATTTAGCTATTATAATAAATATTTTACAGATAAGACAGTGGCACAAGGAATTAAGGTAAGAAATGCTAGAAGTGTCCATTACATTTGACATGTCAGGTTATCAGAACACTTACCATTTTACACTGTTTCAATCAGCTTCACTTTGGTGTACAGCAACCACACAAATTTGGCCACAAGCGTCCTCCTCATGCTAATTGCCTAGAAATAGAATAAAGAGAAAACAAACCTGCAAAAGCCCTCAGCTACTCCTGTGACAAGACTTGGTCTTGGTCCTAGCTGTGCAAATTGGATTTTTTTTCCCAGATGATGAACTGGGGAAAGGGGATGGAGGTGGAGATTGAGGCAAGTGACCAAAATTAGAACAGTAACTTAGGGCAGGGCTGCTGATTGGAGAAAACAGCTTCTCACAGGGTATGGTCTGACACGGTTGACTTGTTAGCTAAAGGAAAGCGATGAATGAAATTACCTGTACCAAAGGATAGAACGAAAAATTTCAGACTGAATGAGAAGCCTAGAAACAAGGATTGGCGAATTCAGCTGTGAGTTGAACGTTCGCCTTTATGCTAAACCAGATGCCTAAGGAATACATAATTCAAAAGTCCCAAGTGGTTGGCCTATTTTCCTGAAGAGGAGAAAAAGATGTAGCAGCAGGTCTGATTCCAAACGAGATAAAATTTTGTTATAACAAAGGTAATGGTTAATGGGCAGGTTCTGGTTCAAGTGAGTTATTCAGTATCACAATAAAGCTTCTGGCAGACAGGAAAAGAAGACAATTATCCAAAATGGTATTCAATTTTCTTAAGGGAAAATCTTACGGTTCTTATTCTGTAGTTTCCTGGCTTGTTCATTATGCAGTCCTTACAGCAACAATCTTGTGCATGAATGAGGTACAGTAAGAAGTAGCGTTTGACTAAAATGACACTAGAATACCTTTCTTGCTGAAATTCAATGTTAAACTTAATTCTGAAATTTTCCAGTTTGTGAGTATTCATAAGTACTACTCTGACCTAGTATACTTTTTGAATCCATAGGTCTAACATTTGTTTACTTAATGCCTTTCCCCCATCTCCAGGAAAACAAAGACATGAGGAAAGGAAATCTAATGCTTGACCACATGTCTGGCCCTAAATTGGATGATCAGCAATGTGAAGGTAAGTCCTCAGTAGTGGGTTTCCTTTTGTTGTCGGAAGATAACTTGAGCATGTAGAGACTTGAAACTCATCGTGAGTTGGAAGCGCTGTAAGTGGCACTGAATGGGGAGGCAGAAGTTTTGCCTGCCTTTACCTGTCCCATTTTGGCTCCTGCTCTCCTTTGTTCTCTGTGCCTGAATCCTGGCCCTCCTACCCCATTCCCAAACACTTTCCTTCTTATTAATATCTTTTTAAGTGTCTTTTCCCATTTCTCACTCCTCTGCATTTCACCCAGACCTCTCTACTCCAATCTCTTCCCTGGTGACTGCCAACAAATCCAGCAGTGGGGATGACTCTGCCTCAGCAGCCCTGGAGAATTCAAGGGCACAACTGCAAGGTAAATTCCAAAAAGCCTGTGGACTGAAAGTGCTCAGCTGATCTGCAGAGGTCATATCCGTGCCACAGAACATCTGGGAGCTGTGAGAAGATGCAGTGTGGTTGATGAAGATGATGTCCAGCTGTCAAAAAAACCTGTAGTAAAAATAATTCCATGTATTTTGTTTTTCCCATGACTGGCTTGTTCTAGCTAGAACTTTTTTTAAAGGCAAAATAGGCCAAACCCTAAACCAACACCTCCACAGCCTGAGACAGACATTTTCTAGGAAAATGTGCCACTCCTGCTTCAGCAGAGCTATTCAGTGCCCAATAGCAGCATTTCACATGGGGGCCCTAACTACAGGTGGTGCTCCCGTTCCTGCCTAGGGATGCGGCAAGTGCACAGTGGCAAGCTTAGTTTTGTTACTAGAGAGCTGTACCTTGGATTGTTTGGGGTTGCTCTAGTCTTTGGCCACAGCTCATGATTTCTAGTTGTCTCTTTCAGAATATTACAGGGATGTAAGTACTTCATCTTGTTATTTTTCTCTTCCCAAATGTAATATTCTCAATACAAATGTAATATTCTTTACAAATAAGTGAAATACAGGGTACAGGGAATGGATCCAATGATACATGAAGATGAATGCACCCTTTCTCATTACTGTTTTGTGTTAGGTGCTGTGTGAAAACCTCAGGGATGGTCACAAAGGACTTGATTCTAAGTGGAGTGGGCAAAGGGCAGCAAAGAAAACATAGAGGGAGATAAGCGAGACATAAAAATAATGAAACAACCAGGTAGATACACTGGGAGTGCAGTATTCATGGCCTTATGCCCAGGCAAGCGCTTAGAAACAAAAGACATGTCCAGATCTGAAGAGCTTTTTTCCTCTCTAAAACCCTGAAGTAGGAACAAAGTAAGCATTAGGATTGCACTGTGTATAGTGACTGCTGAAACCTTCTCTGTTTCCGTGGCTCATGATACTCAAGTAAACCTGTTTCTGCCCTCAAGAGATGAACCCATTAGCAACTGATAATAGTGGGAGAAATGTGTGTAGCTTTGCTCCACACTTGCCTGTTGTTGCCCTACTCCTTGAGTTCACTCCCTTGCTCCCACGCTCTTGCTGTGATGTATAATTTCTACTGCTTTCAGGATGTCTCTCCCAGAAGCTGCGCCTGTGTCTCGTGAAAGGATTTAAGTTTCAGAAATACTCGTTACCTCCAGTGTAAACTCCTTTAAGTACATCCCATCTGATGAGGTAGTTTCTTAAAATAGTAATGAGAAGCAAGAAATGCCTCTTATGTGGCTTTTGAAAAGTTATCTCAAGGTATTTAAGGCACACATGGGTTTTTGAAAGATATGAAGATTCTGATAGGAGCTGGTTTTGCTTCACTTTCCCTGTTGTATCCTGTGAATATTACAGAACAATGGCATTCCCTGAGGGAAGTACTCTGAAACCTGGACCAAAAACATAATGAAAAATTCAGCAGTTGGCATACCGCTTTAAAATAAAGAAGAATATTTCCTTCATCTCTTCCGAAATCAGTTTCCTGGGCACATGGCACGGTGTTGTTACACTATGTATGCTAATTCTAGTTAAGAAGGGGATGAAGACAGAAATAACTTTTGGGGAGGGAAGCCTCCCCTGTACAGCTGTCGATGTGTCTGGTAACAGTCTGACTAGAGGTGGCCCCAGTGGATCTTTTCCTCTCCGCTTGCTTTGAAGGTGATGTTCGGACTGCAAGGTTGCGGCAAGGTCCCACGCTTGTTTGGAAAGGAAGACTTGCTACTGGTATTTTACACTGCCGTGTCTTATGGTTTGGGTTTTATTGTTGTTGTTATGGGGCTTGCGGGACTTTCTTCACGTTGCACGTTTACCTTGTCTTTATGCATCTCTTCCTCCTATACAATATCCCACTTGTTTTGATGGGAAAGAATGTGGTAGAAGTACCTGCAGGCATTGTAGAATAGTGTCTGAACAGCTAAATCCAAGAGTTATACCAGTTCCTCTTTATTTTAGTCTGCTGTAAGCCTGAGCACTGTCAATAGCTGCAAAGTATCAGCTATTGCCCTAGTCAAAGATGTACCTTCTCTCGCATCAAAATCACCGAATGATTTTCGGTCTATAAGATGTTACTGTATCAGCACTGTTATCCAACAAAGTTACAGATACAAAAAAAGTGTGCTTACTGTTTAAAACACTACCGATGTTAGTGTGGGCAGACTACCTCTACAGGTGAATGCTTTCCAGCCATTTTGATCCCAGTGCAGTGAAGCAGGAAAAATAAACTAGATAGACTTCATAAACTGTGATTAAGCACGGTGCAAAAGCCTTGGGGGAATAAGTCTCTACACCACAGTTATACAAACAAATTTGGCTCATGCTAGTAGGAAAAAAGAAAGACTGGACTAGTGGAAAAATACATGATGTTTTTTCTTAAAATTAATTTACATGAGTGGCTTTGTTGACGGAGCACATGTTCATGTGGATGTAGGGCGTATTATTCCAACTCTTTCTGTAGCATAACCACAGTGACCGCAGCACACGGTGCTAGTGCAAACAAAGTCTCGTTAACAGCCCATGAACAAAAGCATTTTCCTAGAATACGCTTTCTCATTGGTACTGTTGACCGGTTCCTGGCCTACCAAGGGATAAGGCTAGGTAGGTACGGACAGCTTTGTAAGTATAGAGTGAGAGTAGTAATCAAACTGTGCTAGAAGTGTATCATATAATTAAAAAGAGTGCGTGGGACAGAGTTAATTTTGTGACCCTTTTTTCTTGATTACTGATGAACTGGAAGGCAGTGTCTTATATAGTAGATTACAGCTTGTTAAATACCACCCATTGTACTTCTATCTATGTTCTCCATCCTTTTTGTTCTCTTAAAGCCAGCACTCTGAGAGGCTGTCACACTGAGCTGGCTTCCTCCACTAAGCAAGACTCGCTGCATTTTTCCTTAACCTCCATTAGCATCCTATTTTTGTCAGATCCAACATAAACACTGCTCTCTTGATGGACTCAGCTGAATTTATCTTTCTGATCTTATAGACATTTATCTTCTTAGCTATTAAGCTACTCAACCTTTATTTTCTTTCTGTCCCATTGTCTCATGTTATCAATTCATCTACTGGGAGCTTTCTCCTAGAACAAAAAGCACTTTTCTTAATACTACTGTAAAACTTTTTATTTTCCTCTTGACATTCTCCGGGAAGGGTTTTTGGATCTACATGAGCAAAAAATTCATACAAATTCCATATACACTTCTACGAAATGCTGAGACTACACTTCACTGGAATTTGAAGAACATCTTGATCTTTTGGCAAAAAGAAAATTACTGTAAAGGCTTGACAGTCACATGGATGGATGTGAACAAAGTTCACTGCGGGTAACTCTGGCCCTGTTTCTGCACCTTCCCCGCACGGGAGCGGGGGAAGGCGGGAAGCAGCGCATCGCCTGGGATGGGGGCGACTGCGAGCCTTGGCTCAGGTACCCGCTCCCCTTCGTACCGAGTCGGTATCCTCCTGACGTCGACTTCAAACTCAAGGGCTTATCTTGGCCCCTTCGCGGGTCAGGCCGCCCGGGAGCTGCCGTTCTCCCTTTCCGCCCCCTGCCAAGCAGCCCAGCTGCCCACCCCCTTGGCCCCGCCGGCGCGGGCACCCCACCGCAGCGCCTCCCGGAGGCCGCCCGGGCGGCGGCAGCTCTGCGGGGAGAAACGGGCCGCAGCCCCGGGAGAGAAGCGCGACGGGCCCCGCGGCCCCGCCCGGCCAGGCCAGGCCGCCTCTCGGCCCCCGCAGCGGCCGCCGCAGACCGACAGCGCCGGGGCCACGTGCCGGCGCAGGCCGCGCGCCCGCCCTCCCCGCACCGACGGGCGCAGCACCGCCCCCGCGGGCAGCACGCGGGCCCAGCGCCCCGGGGCCGCCTCCCCGCCCCTGCCACATCCCACTTCCCTCAGCCCGCCTCCCCGCCGCCGGCGGGCCCGCCCCGCCGCGCCGCCCCAACCCCGCCGCGCGGCCCCGCTCTGCCATTGGTTGAGAACGGAGAGCGACGGGGCCGCTGGGCAATGGAGCCCGCGCTGGCGCGGTGGTGGCGCCCAATAGGCGCGCGTGCTTCCGCCCCTGCCTGTCGCGGCCGGGCGTCGGGGCTGCGCGTTGCCATTCGGAGGCAGGGCGGCGCGGGGAGCGGATGGTGCTGGCTGCGGCTGCCGGGCGCTGGCGGGGGCAGGAGCAGGAGCTGGCTGCGAGCGCCTCCCCCTTTCCCCATCCTACTCCCTCCGGCTGCGTGCGCCCTCGTCGCGCCCCGCCGCCGGCCGCCCCGAGCCGGCAGCGCTGTACGATGTGAGCGGCCGCGTGGCTCGGCAGCGCCCCCGTGCCCACGACGCTGGGGCGGGCAGCGATGGCCAGAGCCTGGCGTGGGAGCAGCCGCCGTCGCCGATAGGAAGCGCCGGGGGCAGCTGGGCAGGCGGCGCGGAGACTCCCTCGGGCCGTGAAGCGCTTGTCCCGCCCCGCCCCCTCCCTCCTTCCCCCCCTCCCCCCGTGGCTCGTGCATGCGGGGCGCCGGGGGCCGAGCCCGGGCCCCCCGCAGCCGCCGGAGCGAGTGACCCGCAGGGTCCTGCGCATCTCCCACCATGTCCTCCTCGTCTAGCTCCTCGCAGACCCCCCCGTCCCACCACCAGCCCACGCCGCAGAGGATGAGGCGCGGCGCCGCCGGCTCCCCGACTGCCGGCGGCGGCACGGCCGGGGGCCCCGGTAACGGCGCCGGGGGAGGTGCGGCGGGGACCAGCCGGCTGCTCCAGCCCATCCGAGCGACCGTCCCGTACCAGCTCCTGCGGGGCAACCAGCACAGCCCGACCCGGTCCCCGTCCGCCTCGGTGGGCAGCAATACGGGGCCGGGGGGCGGCGGCGGGGGTCGCGGCGGAGGCAGCCCGCCGCCGCCCAGCGCGACGCCGCCGTTGGCGGTGGGAGGCGGCGCGGCGGAGCCGGGCAGGGTGAAGGGCAGGCAGCGGCGCTCGCCGGAGAGCGGCGGCGGCAGCAGGAGGAGCAGCTCACCTGAGAGACGGAGCCCCAGCTCCCCGGTGTACAGAGGTAAAGCACCGGGACATAAGCCGGCGTCCCTCTTCCCCGGGGGTGCTGGCGGGGCTGAGGCCGCTTTGCCCCCGGGCGCCCCCGGCCTCGGCTCCGCGCCGTGTGTGGGGTTGCGCCCGGCCCGCCCCGGGGCCAGAGAGGGTGGGAGCCCGTGGGACTGCGGCCCGGCCCGGCGGGAGCCTTCAGCAGGGCGGAGGGGCGAGGGTAAGCGCTAAACCTTCTGCCAGGAGGGCTGCCGGGCGGGCGAAAGCACCTCGTCCCGCCGCCTTCCCCCGGGCACGGGGGCGAGCTCTTAAATGTCATCCACCTCCTCGGGCGAGGTGGAGATCCAGCCTGGAAAAACACCCCTGGCCTCCCCCCGCACCGGCACCGGGAGGAAGTGCCGCCCCGGCGGAGCGGCGCGGGGACGAGCCCCCCCGCCCTGGGGTGCCGCTGGCGGCCCCCCCGGCCCGGCCGGCCCCGCCGCGGAGGGCAGGCGCCGGGGCCCCGGCGGCAGCGCCCCGGCCCCTCGGCACGGGCTGGGGGAGCGGAGGTAATGGGGGGACGCATCTAAAACTAACCCGCTTCCCTGTCTACAGGTGTAATAATAATGTCGTGCGGGTGGCTAATGGGTTAAACTCGTATCTGGGGTGTCACAGCCCAGTTCTTACGAGTGTGTGAAAACCGAACCTCAGACGCGCTTCCTTTCTGCACAGCTCGGTTTCTTAAAACTTGCGTTTTTATAACGTCTTGGGTTAAAATATGTAGTGTTCTCAGGTAGAGACACCAAAATAAAAGAGAAATTCCCATATTGAGATGCTTAAAAACAAATAACAGTCTGAGTCCTTGTGATACTCAATACTGAGTCCTTGAGACTGTGTTTTAAAAAAATTAAAATCCCAACGTAGCCAAAATAGGCCTGTAAAGTTTAAAATGTAAAATTGATTCCCAGCAAGTCCAACTTAACCTGCGTCAGGTTGTCTGTTAAATTATTGAATGTGTTAAAGTGGCAGTGGCCATCTTACCTCCCCCGCTCCCTCTGCCTTCCCCCATCACTTCAGCAGCTGAATGAATCGGACTAAATGCACTTTTTATGTTATCCTGCTGCAGCTATCAGATATCGCACATCATCTCTTTCTGGGTTCAGTGTGGTTCAATACCCCTGGCTTGTTCTGTCCCTTAAGTCTTACTGTGTTTCATTTCTGTGGCAAATTGTGGTCTGTGTTCGTTGCCAACGTGTTTTGTAGCAGTGGAATCTGCTACACCCCCCCCCCCCCCCCCCCCCCCCCCCCCGCCCCGCGTTGTAATGTGTAGCAAAACCTTACAATGTGTAGTATTTGTAACTTTGGCAAATCTGTCATCAGAATGATCCTGGGACATGGGCAATGTTTTGCAAACGAGCAAAATGTCCCTGCCAGTTATGCGTGGATTTAATTTACCCTATACAGTATCTGTGCTTATGCAGATGACCAAATGGGTTGTGTTGTAATCTGAACAGAGATACTTTATAACTACTCAAAAAGATCATCTGTTTATGCAGAAGTTTTTGCATGCTTGAAAATGGAACTGAGCTTCAGTGGTCTTGCTTCATCCAAGCTCTACTTAAAATTTTAAAGATGTGTTTCCTACTGTGTGAAGTACTAAATGTAGGTTTCCTTATTTTCCTCCCTCTTTAACCTTTGGAAAGTGCTAATGGGAAACTAGGCAAAACAAAAAGAAAAAAATAGGTGCGTATGAATAGCGATGTTATTTCATTATGGGAACCTGGAGGAAAACATTGTAGTGGTGCAGTGTATAAAGGTCTATGCTTAAGGTGTATTGAAGAGAGAGAAATGTGGGCAGTTACCTGCAAGCAGGGAAAAATACTGCAAAGCTGTGAAGTATTTTATTATTACATATTAAATTTTTGTTGGAGGGGAAACTTTAATTTTAGAAAGTGGTTCCAGGCTTCTTCATCTGTGGGCTATTTTAGCCTTAATAAATCAGACTGTAAATTAGTACCGAATGACTTTTCTGTCATTAAACTTGCTTGAGCTTGCCTCATGGTGAACCACGTTAGCAGCGTACATGGCTTGATTTGGTTTAATTGAGTGCAATGTATAAAATCATAAATGGTCTGTCAAGAAATGCACCCTGTAATCTGTATGCGCTGCGAGAAATTTGTTCCCCCTCCTCCAGGTCAAGCCAGCTGCTGCTGCAGAAGCTGACATCCTCTAGCAAATCCTGAATGAATGAATGAAAACAACGTGATCGCCCTAATAATGACCACAATTGCACACGTCAACAGCTTTATTTTACCAAAATACAGGCACCATTTTCTAGCAGGCGAGGGTAATAAGATACCCTGTTTCTTCAGTCCTGCAAATGAAGAAAGGTTACCAACACACACCCCCTTCCCCCCCAAAACCTAGAGCTGTTTTTACACTATTTGGAATATAGTTGCATGCCATAGGGCAGGATTTTGTCTTTGTTTCCCTGCTTGTTCTTAGCGTTTTAGTACATGATGTACGGATAATAAAAAGGATGTTTGTAGTCTATATGGTGATGGTAGTATATAGAAAACTGATGGCTGAACCGGAGGACTGCTGCAGTAATAATGGAGGACTTGAGGAAGAAAAAGAATGTTCTGTTTTCAAACATGGACCATCTTGCTGTGGCTTGTTAAACAATGTGCTACTCCAGCTATTTATAGTTGTTATCAGTATGCAAGTCTTGGGGGAAAAGCAGCTTGATCAAGTTTTTCTGTCAGTTTTTCAAAACCTTTTCCCACTGCTGTAAAATGTGAGCTTAGGCTCTAGGTGTAATCCTGTTGTTTTTCTCACCAGTGCAGGAGGTCTGTTTGTCTTTGGCTCTGCAGTCTGATTTGGGTTGTTTCACAAATACGCTTGTGCTGGAGACTGCTTATGATTCTGATGGATAGATGTTTTTCTCTTCTTAAGACACCTGCCCCTTCCCCACCTCCTTTCAGCCTTTTCCGGTATAGATTCCTTGAATTGGCTATCCTGCTGTGGAAATATTAGTGAATTGCCAGAGGTTCTTTTTGTAAAGCAGATTTCTGTGAAAACACTCCAGCTTTGAGTCTCTACAGGTCAGAGCAACTACCACTGCAGGCATTGACATCACTACATGAATGAAAGCAGCTGCTCTGTTTCTTCTCCTATCATCATCTTTCTCTCCCTTCATTCTAGGATGCCATAAATGTTTTTGTTCTGCAGCAAAACCTTGTGTATTGAGAACTGAAACTTTCAAGAATTTGATGATGTTTTCTTTAGGCAAATTTGGAGATTTGTAGTTGTTAGGAAACCATAGGTGCCAATATTTGTATTTAGTTAGTATTGGTACTGCATGAATGAGAAATCATGAATGCTATATATTAATTTCAAGGTGCTAAAAAAGGAAAAAAGAGGGGAAAAAACTTCTGATACTGTAGGATAAACCTGCAATGTGTGAGTCTTCTCCTTTCCTCTTTTTAAAATGTGTGTATTCCTTACTAGTAGATACATTTTTATAGCCTGTATTCATGTTTTGTAGAGTTGGCAATGTAAAAAGTGTCTGGTTAAACGTAAAAACACGTGGTTTTCTTAGAGGGAATATAACTGATACATCTCTGATAACATAAACATACTGTCAACAGAATGTGAAGCTGCATGGTTTATGACAAAGAACATTCAATAATCCAAAAAAAACCCCATGGACAGGTCAAACAAAACATGTTAACTTGCTAGTGAACACTTATGTTTTACAGAAAAAGAGCAAGTTGTTCTCTTCTTTGCCTTACCTGAATGAAATCAGTAGTTTCTGTTATTAGGTAAAGTGGATTGTGTAAGTATGAGTGGGTTTCCTGTTCAGTTTGTTTTTTCACATGGTGTGTGATGTTTTGTCTTCAAGAAGGTGTAAATGACTTCTGTATGTTTCAGGCTCAGTATTGCTGTCATAAAATGCTTTAATTTGTTTAGTGTTAACTCTGGTGGTACTGCAATATTATGCCTCATATTTTTCTAACTCTCACTTACATAGTTTATAGTACAAGCTTATTTCCATATCGAATTTTGGAAGCAAAGGTTAGTTTTTAAGGACATCTGAAAAATACTGTAATCAATTTGGCTGTTAAGGGTTCCCAATATCTTTTGCTTCCCAAAATAGCTCCTGAAGTGTTGCCAACATTAGTAAGAGAAAGGAATTAAAAAAGAGGCAAAACAATTGTGTAACCCAGTTCTGAGTAATAAGTATATATACTTGTTGTTACGCTAGTAGATAAAAGGCTAATAGAGGAGTGGAGTAAGACAGGCAATATTGCTGATCTCTAGACTTGTAAAGGGTATCAGTATTTAAAAAAAACCAAAATTCGGACTTCAAAAGGCAGAACTATTTTAATATCCTGGATTCAAGCCATCCAATATTTTGACATCATAAGCATTTATATCAGAGCAAGAAAATCTTTCCTTTATTTCTAACAAATGTAGGTAAGGAAGTAATTTTTGTGACGCTTCCTATTTCCTGATACTTGAATAATAGCAGTATTCCCATAATTGTATGGCCAAAACAGTTTTGCTCCAGCTTTGTCCCTCTCTCTTCCCAAAATAGCTTTCATTGGACTATAATACGGAGAAAATAAGCATCGGTTAAATTTGAATCAGTTGTCTTGAACTCAAAGGCTTTTTAGTTACAAGTTTTAACATCACTGTAAATGAGAATAGTACGTTAGATGTCATTAATAAATGTTTCGTAAGACAAATTAATTGAATTTCTATCGGGTGTTAAAACAACTGCAGGAAAGAAAAACAGGTATTTTCTCCATTGAATCTTAATAACAAGGCATTAGCTATTAAGAAAGCACCCCCCTGCTCCTTGGAAAAAATAACTTATAAAGTATACATATATCTCTATTTAAAATAACTGCCTGATCTTTAATTCTTATTCTTTGGATGTAAGCAAGTGTTAGTGTTACATATGGCTAAACTGAAGTTGCTTGCCAGCATTCATGCATAGTAAAACAGTGGCTGATACTGAAATTGGGTTTCTGAAATTCATGGTTCCTGTGTTTTGTCCATTTCTTTCCCATGGTGGTGGGGTGAATAGAGGTTCTTGAAGTGTATCTTAAAATGCAGTGAGGGTAGATCAAGGGACTGTGTCTTGGATTCTTATGAAAAACTCAGTGTTTGCCAAGTATATACTGATACATAATGAGTTGCTAAAATTCACAGTGGAAAGCTAGTTATTTTTAAAATGGGCTTTATGTTACTACTGTAGATATAATGAAAAAAACCACAAAACTGATGCAGTAATTCTGGAATTTCAGTTCAACCTCAACTTGAAAGCAAGAGTTGTAACAATGCAAAACCTATTGGAAATCAAGTGTATGCTCATGAACATTTCAGTTTAAGTAATTACTTGAAAGACTTTTTTTAATGGGGTCTTAATTAGGTAACTATTTTAATCTGAAGAAGGTAATAGTGTTTGTGTCCCGTGTCACACCCCCCCGCCCCCCCCCCCCCCCAGTGATAAATGAAAGTTTCTTTATTAAATTGGTTGGCAAGATCTTGAGTGGAGAAAAATGCTGCCAGCTTGACAAGATAGTTTTCCACGGATTTAGCATATATTCAGGAAAAACGGTAATATAGTAGGGTTTAAATATCAACTAGATTTTTTACAAAAAACATCTTTTATTGATGAAACAAAGGACTGTAGTAAAAATGCAGAACTAGAAAACTTTGCTCAAGACTTGAGATAGTTAACTGTGTTAATGATCTTGCTTTAATGTTAATATTTAAATGCATTGAGTTCTCTCAGTGCAGTCTCCCATGTAAACCTGTAGTGCCTAAACAATGGCTTAAGGCATTTTCAGGCAAATAAAATAATATTTACATCTCATCATTGGAAGGGGTACGTCCACAGTGAGTTGTCAGCCTGAGATTATCGCCTTTCCCTCATGTCACCATTTTTAAGGTGTGGGCGATTGCAAAATGAGGAGAATCAGAGATTAGAGTGTAGGAAAGTAGGTGTTTATACTTAATCTAATGCTTACATTTTGAGTGTGTATTTACCTATTGCCCCAAATTAGATGGTTTTTCAGTTATGTTCTTCATTTTCCCCCTCCTGATTCGGCTCAAGTTCACCACCACTAATTTGTATTATGACTATTTTTGAAATGGGAATTAAGTCCTAAAGCTTGCAAATAGCTGGTGGGTACTGAAAGGGATCACAATTTGAGACTTCTGCAGTATGGATACCACACAGAGTATCAAGATACAGTGTGTAATACCAATCCTTTCGAAGGGCAGGCCAGGCTTTCCAACTCTTATTTTTCTGAAGGATGACCTTGTCCATGGAAACATTCATGGCTGAAACTGAAATACATGCTCTGTCAGGAGCCCTTCCCAGCTCTCCCAGCTGTGTGAATATGCACCAGGGGCCAGAGCTGTTCCTTACATGGTCCCCTTGGACTGTGTGGTGATGACTCTGCTCGGACTGTCTACTGCTGTTAGTAAGAGAGAAGAGGGCATGTAGCTACTGGAAGTCCATGTCAGGGATGGAAACCCAGCCAGGCCACATGGGGCTGTGCTGGGGAGTACACTGGGCCTGCTCTCTCTGGCACTGTAGTACTGCCTCTGCCCTGGTCCTGTTCTTTCTGCTCTGCACCTTCCCTGCTCCTTTGGTGTCTGCACCACTTCTTACTAGCTGCTGCTGCTGTGTCCTACCAAACTGTTGACTGTCACGCTATTAAAAACAGATTGGCTTTCTCTGACGGGGTGGGGTAACACAGAAGGTGTGGGTGTCTACACTCAAGCAATAACTGTTTTCTGCACAACTTGTAAATGGGGATTAACCTAACCAGTTGGTGTTAGGTCAATGGAAGATGGTTTTGAGGGGAAGTTTTAATTTTTTGTAGTAGTAGAGCTCTTAATTAGCTTTCCATATTAGATATTGCTGCTTTAAAGACAACCTACCGGGAAGTATGTATTATAAAATGTTACAAGCTTGGATTTTGAAACCTTAATGCAGAATGCTCTATTAGTTAGACCTTATTTAGTGTTGCATGTGCCCTAACAATAAACAATGACACAGATGTTGGTGTTTGTAAGGATTTAACTGCTGCTACTGTTAAATTGAGGAGTAGCTGTTAGCAGTGAGTATTATTCTCTGAAGCAAATACAAATGAGTGATTAACAGCACTGGTTCTTATATGCCACTTGTTTTGCACAACCTGAAACTAGTTCTACCCAAAATACTCGCTTTGTTTCCTCTTTAGGAAGAATGTGTCTTGTTTTGCTCATAAAAGTGGTGACTAAGAACAGTACAATAGCAGTTCCGTCATGGTTTTTGAATAATCTAAAATCCACTATAGAATACTCTCTTCATACCCTGCCTGGGTTTAGTCTGAACTGGCATAATAATTTTCAAGTGTCCAATTCCCTGAACAGTGCAAGTCACCTGTTTGAACAAGGTTAGTTTCATCTTCCTTTCCTGAACTCTCACCACAGGCATTAAGCAAGGAGATTAGTTGTAGACACACTTCTGAATTTCAGGAATTAACACTCATATCCAAGTGGCTTGACAAGTCATTACAGGATCACTGCTATTCATACTACAAACCTGAAATTAATTTCTGTAACTATATGAATTTAAGTTTTTTTAGTTTATAAATCTCTCTATTGGAAATGTTTTATGTAACAGTACCCACTCGGTTCTGAACAGATTTAAATGTATAGCAAAACGAGTATTCTTATGTTTTGTGCCTTTTAATCTCTGGTGTATAGTGCCTATTCTGGACATAGAAACACTTTGTGAAAGTTGGTTAGCTGGATTACCTGCATATCTACATTTTTAAAGAAGGCTTCATTGTTAGAAAAACTGAACATTTTAATATAGGTGCTTAGGCTGCAGTACTTAAAAAAAAAAAAAAAACCCAAATCAAAGCACACAACAACAAAAACCCCAAACCACTACTAATCTGTTGACAACTGTCAGCATTTGGGAACCAAACTGATATGGAAATAATGTGTTCTTACCAGAAAACAAATTCTGGTTATTCAGTACTCTATCACTAGCTAATTCTATTAATTCTGGTCTGCAGAAATTAGCCTGTAAATACAAAGCCCACTCCCTCAAAGTATGAGATGCAGTCAGCCATTAACTACTTGGAAGTGACAGAAATGCCCAGGTTTATGAACATACAGTTTGCAGGGATAGCAGTACGGTTGGTCTCATTAGATGAAGTGCTTGTACCCATGCTGGATCAGAAATGTTTCTGGATAAACCTTGAAAATTTTGCACTGTGTTCTCAGAACTCGGGACACTGAGACACATAGCGTGGAGGAGCCAGTAAGTAGCTTTACAAGACCTATGGGTCTCTGTAGGTATTTGACATGGTTACACTACCATGTCCTCTGCACATCGTGGTGGAGTTCATGAGCCAAGCAGGACTAGAAGAAGCTGATGATTATAGCAGGTATCGGTGTGGTGTGGTCTGTGCTCTGGAAGGGTTTGGTGAGTGCAGTTCTTGCACATGGAGTCAGTTTAAATTCAGCACCGCTGTGGTGGTTTGAGCCTGGCTGGATGCCAGGTGCCCACCAAAGCTGCTCTATCACTGCCCCCTCAGCCAGACAGGGGAGAGAAATACAATGAAGGGCTTGTGGGTCAGGATAAGAATGGGGAGAGTCATTCACTTATTGCTGTCATGGGCAAAACAGACGAGTTAGGGAAATTAGTTTAATTTATTGCCATTCAAATCAGAGAAAGCACCTTCCCCCCCACCCCTCCCTTCTTCCTGGGCTTCATTTCACTCTAGACTTTCTCTGCCTCCTCCCCCTGAGCAGCACAGGGGGACAGGGAATGGGAGTTGTGGTCAGTTCATCATATGTTGTTTCTGCCACTCCTTCCTCCTCACACTCTTCCCCTGCTCCATTGCGGGGTCCCTCTCATGGGAGACAGTCCCTCCGCAAACTTCCCATGGGCTGCAGTTCTTCACAGACTGCTCCAGCATGGATCCCTTCCATGGAGTGCAGTCCTTCAGGAACAGACTAATCTAGTGTGGGTCCCCCAGGGGGTCACAAATCCTGCCAGCAAACTTGTTCCAGTGTGGGCTTCCTACAGGTCACAGCCTCCTTGGGGCACCCACCTGCTCTGGTGTGGAGTTCTCCACAGGCTGCAGGTGGAGATCTGTTCCACCATGGACCTCCCTGGTCTGCAGGCCTCACCACGGGCTTCACCAGGAGCTACTGGGGAATCTCTGCTCCGGCACCTGGAGCTCCTCTTGCCCCTGCTTTTCCTCTGGCCTTGGTGTCTGCAGAGCTGTTGCTCTCACATAGTCTCACTTGTCTCTCCTGCTGGCACAAGTATTTTTTATTCCCCCATCTTAAACACGCTGTCCCAGAGGTGCTACCACCATTGCTGATTAGCTCAGCCTTGAGCAGCGGTGGGTCCATCTTGGAGCCGGCTGGCACTGGCTCCATTGGGCATGGGGGAAGCTTCTGGCATCTTCTCACAGAAGCCACCCTTGTAGCCCTCCTGCTACCAAAACCTTGCTATGCAGACCCAACTACACCCATGGGTTAGCTAATCAGTCTTTCCGGAGTCTGGAGCCATGGGAAAGTACATTGCAAAACCCAAGTGGCTTTGCAGTGTTGACTCTGTGCAGTTAGTTGTTATACCTCCATATCCAGTGTGTCATGTATTATTATTAAAAAATCTTTGTTATACATGATACCTTCACTTTCTGTTTTTCAAAGTAATGGGAGAGTTGACTTGCTCACTAAAATTGAACCCAGATTTATGCTGAGTGTCCTAGAACAGGTTTTGAACAGTGTGACTCTAAAAATACTAACTGCTGAAGAATGCAGTATGAGACTTGCGTTTCCACAGTACTTGGGAAGCTGCCAGGTTAAAGGGGAAACTGTCTTCACAGAAGTAAATATCTGTTCAAGGCCTTAAAATTTTCATTCTTAACTGTTAGCTGTGTTTGCTTATTGTGGCAATTGATAGCGGAATACCCTGACTCATCCTTTCTCTTGTACTCTGATTTCTGTGGTATTTCACCTTCAGCGGCTCCCTTGTTGTACCAGATACCCTGCCCTGGATAATAATCTTTGCAATGTTTTCTTCCCCCACAAAGAAACCATAAAATACATTTGAAATACTTGATGTTCTTTTCAAGGGGAACAGAAGAAGTCCTAATCTGAAAGAGAAGAATTTCTCATGGGCAGAAATGTAGTTAACTCATGTGTGTTTAAAAGTAATGTGTATTTGAGAAGCATCCATACAAGGAAATGACCAGAGACACTTACTCAACTGAAGAGGTTGTCCACACTGAAGATCCAAATAACTTTTGGGCATTACTGTAGAGAGAGAGAGATGCTCATGCTTTCGAACCAAGTTGTACTGAAGTGTGCAGTCTATATTTTGGTTAAAATACTAATTTTTGAAACTGTTGTATACATCTACCTGAATTTATTCCAAAGAAAGAGTTAGCCTATAAAGATGATCAGTCTCTTGCGATTTTATTTAGTGGTGTGTGTAACCTTTTATATGAAGTTGGAGGATGCAGGGAAATCTCTTGACTGCAAGAATTATAGTAATAACTGAGTTCGGCCACATTGGAGGTTATTACCACGTCTGACAACTCAAAATTTGGGGGAAGCAGAAGAAATGGGTGTGCTGGCACTGTATATACAATAAATATTACATGTTTTCTACAGCTAGGCCTTTTTTAATCATGCAAGTTTACATGCATATACAGCAAAGCAGAAAATCCTACATAGAAGTATGTTCTAAAATTTTTAAATCCAAAGTAAAGTGTCAGATTTTAGAAGGAAATAGTTTGATAACTTGGCTAAACAGCGTTTCTCTGACTTGAACATGGAGAGAATCTGTTTTAATGAAAAAAGTTAACACTATTGGAATCTTTCAGACATGAGAAAAACTCAAGGATGTGATCTGATTTCGTGGACATGTCTCAGAAAGGCTGTTAGGAATAAGCAGTAAGCCTGCAAGAAACAGCAGGAAAAACTAAAAAAAAGAATGTCACATTATCAATAAAAAAGTGAATCTTAGCTGAGAATTGTTAAAACCCGAACAAACTTAGATTTTGCATGTTTTAAGACAGACAGTAAAAACACACAAACAGAAAAATAAGGAAAAAGCAGTTGCAGCCATTTGGTACTAAGAAAAAAGAGATTAAGTATGATATGAGGCTGATATGCTGGGATGTATGGTTTCAAAATCAAGTCCAAGGAGTAGTGCAAAAATCTCAGAGGAAACGGCACAGATAATTATTCAATGCTTTGTGCTCACTGGGATGAAGTATCAGCTTTCAATAAGGACAGTAATTTTTTTAACCCAGGAAGATTAAAAAAATAATAATGGAGAGGGTAATTTGTAGTTGGGAATTACCAAGACTAGAATAAATACAGATTGCATATTTTAATAAAGTCAATTCAGTGATCTTCATTGTGGGATTCTAGAAAAGCCTACTCAGAAGTTCATGCTTGCCTTCAGATTTCTAAGGTGAGCTCCTGAATGGTGACACCAATTGAGATTAGATCCCCAAGTATAGTAGATAGGATGCTGATGCTTTTGAAAGGTGAAAAATGTTGAGTCTAGGTCATAATATAGAGATCTATTTGTCTAATTTAAGCTATAGGTGAAACTTTGAAAGAAATTCTAAGGGATGGTGGAAAGCAGGGAGAAATGTTAAAGTGCAAAATGAGCTTTCCAGATTGTGTCATGCTAACCTGATGGTTTTGATAAGAGAACCGATTTTCTAGGCGGGAAGTAGATTTTATCTGCTTAGGCAAATTTGAAAATTAGGGTGATGAAACAGTTGATGAATTTTGAGAGGTTTAATGAGTATGCAGGAAGATTATGCAAGAAGAGTTGAAGGACCTTGGGAATTGAAATAATAAAAAATGGAGGTTTATGTATGTGAGGTTGTACTTGAGCAGAATATCTTTTGCTGTAAGGGGGAGCATGTAATTTCAAAGTGCTGGAGGGGTAGAGTTGGGTGATGGTGGGATCTCTAAACTGCCCACATGAAGTGACTGAATAAGTACTGGGCACAGGTCAGGTCTCGCACAAATGAGCAACTTGCCACACAGGGGCCTGCTGAGGCCTCAGCTGGGATACTGCGGCTTTGGTGCTCCATGGTTTAAGAAAGGCAGAATCAGACTGAAGCAGATTCAGAGGACAACTGCTAGGTTAGGGGTTTAACCATGCAATGATAAAAATAAAAAATTACTGAATAAAAATACAGTTGCTTTCCTTGAATCCAGGTGAGCAGGAAAAGCAGTGGAGAGGTGGGGAGGAAGAACTGTAAGTTAGTGTTAGGACGTGAATGGGTGGATTGATTTGACAATGGGAATGTTTATACGGAAAACTTGAATCTATCAGAAAAAAAATATCTTCCTGTATCATTTTTCCAGTAGGAATCATGCGGCCAGAATACTCAGGTGCTGTAAGACTAGTTTGTCATATGTTTTTAAGTGATTATGTATGTTTTGTCAGTGATGGCTGAGAACTCGGCTCCTGAGTTAGGAAGTTGTTTCTAGTCCTTTGTTTCTGTGACTTAACTGATAATGAAAAGATGATGTATTTAATCAGAAAAGTTCAGCAGCCTGATCTTAAAAAATCAGATTTAATCTTGTTTTACATTTCTATTTCTCAGGTTTGGTTTTTTTTTCAGAAATAAAAATTGTTGTTTAATATAATTAGCTCTAATTAGGAGAGTGCTTTCTGTCTCTGGTCATTGATGATTGTTACAATGGCATCGTATAGTCGCCCACTGTGCATTGGTTACAGTTCTCTGTGTATTTTGATTGTGAAAATGGTCAATCATACGTTCTGATTTTTTAAGTTTTTTTCCTTCAAGATTTTAATTATTAATATACTGGAAGAAAAAACCCAACAGCTTTAGTGCATTTTTTTTCTCCCAGTTAATTTTTGAATATTGGATAAATTTATCATTCAACAGATATAAATTAATGAACTAAAATGAAGAAAATTCTCTGTACCTGCAGGAGTACACAAGAGTCAGTGGATGGTTGTGTGTTTCAATGTGCTCTTTTTCCGAAGTATTTAGCTGCTGTGCTCAAATCAGTTTTGTTTTAACTTTTTAAAGTAGGAAGATTTTTTTAGATACTTTTATTAAATGATGCTATGTTTAGGTATTTGTGTAAGTTTGAAATAATAACCTTAAAAAGAAAAATATGTTTTAAAAATGTAAACTACTTAAAAATCTGAAAGGTTTGGAATTAGTGTTTTACCTACCTGGTGTCCTGTTAGAGTGCAAACTTGTAGGTTACATCTGTTAACAAAGCAGGCTTTTGTGATACTAAATGCTTCATCTTTTGTATATAGGTCCTATACATGCCAGCAGTAATCTTTGTTAGAAGAATAAATTAGCTTTAGAGGGCTGAAACTTTCTTCCTTATAGTTTGTTTACTTTTCTTCCTGATATTAGAGCATTCTTTCTATGCTTGATCTCCAAGGATAATGTTGATTTTAAGCAGGGGAGTTTTGCTCTGAACAAAATCTGACTTCTGAAAGATACGTGTAGTCACATTTTACTTGACCTGCAGTTTGGTGGAATAGGGGTGTGAGGCAGAGAAGGTGTTTCAACATATATGCGTAGGCAACCAAGATTTTGAGTCAACTGTACGTTCAATGAAATTCTTGTGCCTACAGATTAATTGATCTGTTCGTCCGCATATCTATAGCCTAGCCCAGTGCAGTGTGTTCCTGTGCAGTTAGGTGAGTAGAGCTGTATGTCCTCGATGAGTCATGCATAAAACCTCCTTGATGGAAGGCAATGCCTTGATCTACCTGTTGGATTCAGTGACTAATCAGAAGACCTCTTCCCCTTCTAGATGGCTTAGTCATGACTATAAAAGATAACTCAGTATGGTTGATACTCAAACCTCTTACTGTGGGTCTTTGTCTACAGTTTCCCTTGGAAAGAGCAAGCAACACGTTTCCGTGACGATTTGTTTTCCCAGTACAGGCTACCTCTTGTATTCATAGACTTGCTGTTTCATGCAGTTTAGTTCTCGTAAGCCTCGTCAGGTACAAAACTGAATTTGCCCTGACTACCAGACTGTAATATGAGCCATGTAGAAGAGTCTTTCCCCTCTTCCCTGTCCCTTCTTCCTCCCCTGAAGAATCTTGGGTGTAGAAAGCACATTCATGGACCTGGGTCTCTGGAAAGATTTCAGATCTCATGAAGTGGGCTGCTTACTGCTTGTTCAGTTTGGTTGTTGGAGCCTTGGTTAGGTTATGGTGCTGTTCCGTGCCTTTTTGTTGGTCACTTCAGTGTTAACGGAAAATGAGAAGAAATTAATCGATTGTCAGTCTGATCAGAGTAGTTACTTCAGAATGTCACACACACACCCCCTTTCATTTTTAGTCATCCTCTGTCTTGATTTCTAAAAACTGAAACTTGGGAATAATTTCTGAAATTGATACAACAGTGTGGTGCACATAATGAAGACATGTTTTATGGAACTGAACATACAGTATTTTTAGAGATCTGTCAGAAGGTAACTTAAGATGACTGTCTCTTATTATGTCCTCTTAGAAATATCCTTTTAGTAGCAAAACACTGAACTGCATTTTAAATGTTTGGAAAAGCTAGTATTTTGCTTTGGTTAAAGTTATTAACCTGTTTAATTTGAAATTATTGAAGGAAAAGTGCAGTAACTTCATATTTTTTCCTGTTCAGTTGCATATTAAGGTGTTGGGGTTTTTATGTTGCTATTCGAAATCCTGTTTTGTTGTTTTGTATGAACAGTACATGGCAAACAGTATACTCTTTGTTGTTCTGTACCGCTCTAAACTGTTGATGCAGTCAGTCATTCAGCCACTTTGCAGATTGGGTCAGAAACAGGTCCGTCACTCACCGGCAACTGAGAAGTGTCTTTTAGGCCAATAGATCTATCTTGTGGAGTAAAACTTCTAGGTATCCCAAATCCCTTGTTAATCTTTTTCTTAAGAGATTTTAGCTCAAATTACAAGAGGAAAGTCTTCTTGAGAATGAAGACTGAAATATTTTTTTGGAGTGGCTTCTAAATCCCCATTATTCCATCTTTTTCCTCGCAAAGTCAGAGGCAGATTCTGAAAATAAACATGTACCAGTTTGGCCATCTACCTACATAATCAGAGCAGGAAAGACCTATCAAATACATATTCAGGAATCAGTACAATATCACTATATACTTACTTAAAAAGTCAAATGAACCCTTGACCAGACTCTTCAGAGACTGTTCTTGTATCTGAAAGTCTACCTCTGTAGTACTTAAAGGATCATTGTCAGAAGCAAGCATGAGCAGGGGTATTGCTTTCCGTGCTTGTAGAAGATGTAACAGAAGAGGGGACTTTTGACTAGATATGTATGGAGCAGTAAGTAGCAGCAGCTACTGCTGTGGTAACCATGACCTAAGTGCTGAGCCATCATTCTTAGTAGTCATCGTGGGTCACCATTCCTTAAAATTCAGCTTTCCATTTCTATTTTCTGATTTCCCAAGCTGCGTTCCCATGTACTTCATTATTTAAGACATTGATATAGGCACATCTGAATCATTGTTTTTGTAGATTGTTGTAAATCTGTTGTAGAAATGGCCTAGAAATATCTGTTACTCCTTCATAATGTGATATCTATTCTGTGTCTCCTTTGAGCCAGACTAGAACTTTGACTTTGGGACTCTTGAAAAGAGTCTTAGGCAGACTAGGTTATCCATCAAAGTGAGTCCTTTCAAGAGTCTTTGGTATTTTTTGAGAAAATTCTTTTGAATTTAGTATTTATTTCCTAGGTAAAATCTGAAATTTCTTAGGAACAGATGAGATGTAAGCTTGGGTCTCATTTCACTAGTAGCTCTGAAGGTGAACCAGAAGATTCTGCAGGATGCCAGCAACTGAACTGAGGACAATGTTTCATGAAACTTTGTGGGGGAATTTAGTGCTGATATTTTATGGTGTCATGACTTGGCTGTCTTGGGTAAAGAGTTTCAGTTATAGATGAACTTTCAAGAAAAAAAATGAAGTTACTACTGTAAGAATGTTGTCTAGCCTTTTGGCAGGAGAGTGTCACAGCTGACATCAATAGTGAGATGATGATATTAATACTCCTAGTTTTAGGAAAGAATGAATTTTATTTTTATTTCATGTTTTTCACTCAACTCGAGAGGAATCTGTGTCATCTGAGAAGTTCTCTTGATAATTTTAGCCTCTTAAAGCTGGATATATCCATGCAAGGATGTGAATGGAAAAGTTTTGGCCAAATTTGAACTGCATCTGCTAACGGCTGAAAGAGAGATGTGAAGAAAAGATGCTGACAGATGAGCTCTGGTGGATTTAGCTGAAGCAGTTTTTATAATGGTACCAATGCTAGCTGTCAATTTTGCTCTTGTGCTGCAGGTGATTTTCCTCATTGCACGCATGGCCGAAAGCATTATTTAAGCTAAAATGGACTGTGAACATGGCTTTGAGATTATGTGCAGGTTAGCTGCCTCTGTTGGATGGGAAGGCAATCTCTTCATTTTAGAGTTGTAGCAGATGGTTTTGTTTGAGCCCTATGTCCTTTTCAAAAGAGCTGTCATGTGTTAGTCTCTTACCTTATTACGTTTTGCTGGCAGAGGAATGGAAACCTTTTTTCTGTCAATCTAGGTGGTATAACTAGAATTCTTTTGGCTCTCGATGCAGCATGCAGAACCATAATTTCATGATTTCATGCAGTTTATTTTAGTTGATTCCTGCTGGGAGGTAGGATCATGCCGAATTTCACCAGCTGTAGTATTCAGATGGACCCTTGTGTCATTTTGCGTAACATGATTTGTATCTGGAAATGTGTAGCGATAGCCTTTAAATACATGTCATTAAAACTTGGTGTATTTAAAATAACACATGAGGTATTTTGGCTTCCTGTGAGCATACATCTTGCTTTCGTAATTTCTAGCTAAATTTTTCAGGTTGCTTAAGTGCTGTGTTGCTAAGTTTACTTGTTCTGGAGGTAGAGCTGAGCTCCTTGTGAAGTATGTCACACATCTCTGAGGAAGACAACAATCATTTTGACTTACTGCTGTAGTAAAATCCATTCATATACACTTTGATACTGTCAGATGAGGTATAGTCTGAAACTTGGGTAAAATCAGTCTGTAATTTTAGAAGTTTCTGGGTATCGATGAAGCCTTTCTGAATGCTGAAGTCTGTTGGCTAACTTCAGGAGCTGTTGCAATGCTTCAGATGTCAGATGGTACTTGCTGCTTCTTTTTGTTTTGTTTTGTTTCTTTTGCTTCTGTGAGAAAACTGGAGCATGAGGTTTCCATCTGGAGAAAGTGATTTGGACCGGAGGAGTAGTGAGGTGAGAAAAGCAAAATTAAGAAAGAAATCCTGAGAGCAGTTTTAATATTTAGAAAACTGTTTAAGCTGATCTGAGCCACCACTGTTGTGGTCCAGTTCAATGCTGCTCTCTGTGGCATCCTGTCATCTTTAAGTATATTACTGTACAAGACAGTTTGTCAAATGCTAATTTGTAAAAAAGTTCCTTCAATTTTCATGCTTGCAAATCCTTTCTCTTTTATTTTTTATGACCTAAGGATATATCATAAAAGGGTGAGAGCAGAAATTGCTACTGAACAGACCTCGACACTGCTACAGCCCTGTTCCCTCTGGCTCTCCTGTGGTTGTTTCTGCCCATTATATTATGCCAGTTCTGCCTGTAATGAGGAAAACCATGTATTTATGTTCTTTGGAGGGTACATTTTAATTTTCTTTAACTCAGTAAATCACTCTGCTAGGTGGGTTCACACATCTGTGAGCATGCCAGCTCCAAGTAGGTGGAAGGAGCGCAGACAACAATGGAATAGAGTTGACATGAAATTAGCATTAACTTGGATTGGTTTGTGCAGTTGAGGAGTGGTTTGTTTCCTGTAATTCAAAGAAGTACTGAAGAGTAGTATGGACTTACAAGAGTGCATCTTGAACTTTTTTTTTCTTGGCTTTAGGGTTTGACAGTGTCCTGCAGTCTGCTTCCAAGATGGCCATGGAGAAATATAAATGTAGTAACTTCTGGTGGTAGTTAGTTGTAATGGAGTTATGTGGAGTTATTAATGTTGGGATTGCAGTTGCCTGCCTTCTCAGTGTAGAACAAGACACTGACCTTAGTTCAATCTCTGGTTGTATATATTTTACTTGTGTGGTTTGGGCTTGTATTTTGTTGGGGTTGTTTTGCAGCAGGCTTTTTAAATTTAAAGTTTGCAAAAGTGTGCTTAGTCCTTATGTCCTCATTTTCAGACATTGTTTTACCACTTTGTCTTTGCATGGTGTCTAACTTGTTGTAAAAGCTCTTTTTTTAGAACATACTTAGCTACTTACATGTTTAACAAATTCCTGATAAGTTTTTTCCGTGTTATACGTATATTTAGTGAACAGAGCCTTTGGAGAAATTTTCAAAACTCAGGCTACATGAGAGAGTAGCCTTGTGCCATTGCATGACAGTGAAGGCTGGAAGAATGTTTTGTAGGTATGCATGCACCCTTAAGGTACACTTGTGTTTCAGTGCAAATGTAAATACTGGTTTCATGTTTAAAATTTGTCACCTTTATTTTGGATTTCAGGCTCCTTATAATAGTGCAAAAATATTTCTCAAATGTAAATTTGTCACAATTGGAATCCTATGAGGATAGGTCTGTTTGAAATTGCAGGGATTTGATTTACAGATAAGGCAGTCAAAACAATTATATTCTAACAAAGGCAGTATTATACACTGTCATGCTTCCAATTCCCAGTATTATTTAGAACTCTTCACCTAATGAGCAGCTAATATGTTTCAGCAGTTCTAAATTTCTCTAAAATGGTCTGGTTTAACGTTATCGTGTTTATACATCATACCATAAGCATGCTGTATTATTGCAAGCTATAACCTAATTATTGTGCTGAATTCTTTGTAAAACATTGATGATGGAGCCTGACTTTTGATATCCAACAATTCCAGATGGTATACAAAGAGAAAATGCATGTAGAGGTCAGTGGGCCGTGTCTGGGCTCAGAAGTGTGCTAGTAGGTCTGCTCTCAAGTTCTGAGCAGTGAGTTGGGTTTTGGTGGCTCAGATCAGTGCATAGCATGTGACTAGCTTGAAAGTAGTTTCACTTGCAAACTTCTTTTAGCAGGGATGGGTAAAGTAGACGATTGCTGTAATGTAGGGCCTAAGGTTGGCTTATGTGAAGTCTAGAGAACGAGTATGTGAAGTAATTTTGCCTAAAGGACAAAGTAAGATGATCCAGAGAGCATGCTGTAAAACTGTTCTTTCCCACATCAATCTCATGAATCACCCTACTCACTGCTTTCCAAATGAAATACAGGAAAAAGTGTTCCATGATCTAGGTGTATGGGGAGAGAAATACAGGGAGGAGTCAAAGATTGCAGGCGCGGTGATGAGTGAAGACAAACATGGTAGCTGCCTTGACCTGAGCCGTGTCAGCGGGAAATACACAGTCACACGCTTTCAGCTTGCTAAGGCCTGTATTGGGATCTTGTAAATAATACGGAATGACGTACACAAGAGCAAGAAATCAGATATGCATCTTCTTAAGACGACTTAATTTTTGTCACAATTTGTGTTTTAGTGTTTAGAAAGCTAAGCAAACCGACTTTAAAAAAACCCCAAAAGTAACCCAATACTGTTACTGTGTTATATTTCCTTATATTTTCTATTTCTGTATGCCTGGCTTTCCTGAGTTGCCTTGTCGCTGTATTTAAATTTGCTTGATGTTTTTTGTTGATGAAAATATATTGCTTAAGTAGCTCAGTTTTTTGCAGATATGAACACTTTAAGCTTTGTTGTTTTCTGTAACTGTTAAGTTTTCCCTTTTGTATTTTTTTTCCTCCTTTGTCTGATGTTATTTGCTTTGATGTGATGGCATTCTTTTCAGCTTGGCATTTAGACAAAGGTTTCTGATGTGTTCTTGCCATTGTGTGTCATAGCTAGCTTTTGACATTTCACATCAAATTTAGCCTGACTTTTTGTTGATTTTGTTCTGGTTTTCTACAGTGGACAGGCCAAAATCCCAGCAAATCAGAACTTCTGGTACCATAAGGCGAACTTCTTCTTTGGACACAATAACAGGACCTTACCTCACAGGACAGTGGCCACGTGATCCCCATGTACACTACCCTTCATGTATGAAAGATAAATCTACTCAGGTAAAAGCTGTAAAACAAGACAACAGAGATGTTTCATGTAATTGATGTCTTCCTGATAATACTTTTATCACCTGATTTGGAATCTTAGCTCAACTTAATTCTGAAGAAATGTGGATTCACTTAGTTCTATTACAAATACGAAGCTCTAAAAGTAGGGTACAGTAGTGGGTTTTTTTAATCAGTGTCAATTCAGTAACATGGTATGCAACAGGTAATATTTTTATGTTGTTAGAAAACAGTTGTTAAAAGTAATTTTCTGTATGTGGACAGATTTGTTGGAGCTAAATAAGCAGATTTCAATCTCAGCCTTGTATCTGGTTTATTTTGAAGCCGCTATATGCAAAATTGTGCTGAGTGCTATTTTAAAAAAAGATTCCTTAATAGCAGTGGCTGACAAGCTAAAGATTTTACTAAATCATGGTCATCTGTAGGTCTCAAGTGTATTTGAGGTGGGGAGAAGGATAGTGGTTGCTGTCAAGAGCTGACCAGTTTGTCAGTAGAGGGGAAATCAAGAAGAAGCTGGGAGTGTGCATGCAATAAGGTCTTGAGATGTCCCCTCTGCTGCTTAGTTAGCAACAAAGACAAATAGAAATGCTTTGTGGAGGAGCTGCCTCTTGAAGCCAGACATCAGAATGAGAGCCTTACCACCAGCTACAAAGGGAAGGCTACTGAGATTGTTTATGGCCTGATACCCTTGTGATACCCTTGGATCCTCCTCAGGGCTCTGTCCTTAGCGGGAACCTTTGGCAGGTAGGCTGCTGTGGCATTCATAGTGCTCCAGTGCTCTTTGGCTAGACGGGTGAACATTGTTTCTTGCCAGCTTCCTCCTCATGTTGGAGCTTGTTGCCCACAAAGATGATCACTATTAAACAGGTTAAAAATACATAATTCTAAAACCCCCAAATTATTAGCAAAGATGTTCAATTCTTGGTTTTTCAATAGTGTTATTAGGGCATGGAGCAAGTCATCTGAGTTTGTATACTAAACTCAGTTGGAAACTAGAAGAGACTATCTATCTTTGGTGGCATTTTCAATTTACAGGCCATGTAGGGATGGATGTTAAATCAGTTTTCTATCTCTTGTGCTATGATTCAGGTCCATTGTTATCATGGGTGTCCTGCAAAGAAAAATGATACTTAATGACATCCTACCTTTTGCTTATAACTGTCTTTTGCATTAAGAATTGTTTTTAATGGAAGCTTATGTTGTCCCAATGCATATGACACCTTTAAAATATCAAGGATTTTTCTGCCTTCAGAAAACTTCACTTTTAGGTGTATAGGTTTTGGTTAGTTTCTACTGACTTGCAACTACTTGTCACCCGTTCTGCCACCATTGTTAGAGCAAATGCAGCAGCTCTTTAAATTGATTCTAGGTTTTAGTCTTCTGTGTAATAATGAATTTCTCAGGACAAGGTAGAATGTATAAATCATTTTCCACATCTCTTTAAAATATACTGTAACGTCACGCAGGAAGTCCTCTGATGTGGAATGACTTAAATGTAGAACGCTTAGGGGGAAAAAAAAAATTTGTCTGTATGTTCCATAAATCCTATTTAATCAATTTGGGAATCTGATGATTAAAAATGAACAAGGAAACTTTTATAGCTTCTGGTGGGACCCTTTTTAGAGAATGCTGTCTTCATGTCCTACTCATTCATTTTGAAACCAGCCAGCCAGTTTTAGCAAAAAAGAAGCAGCTGTCATGAAAGATCTACTTAAAAAGCCCTTAATCCTGAATTTACTTCCAAGGTGCCTTCCTTTCATAATACTATGCCTTAACATTTTTTCTGTTTTGAAACCATAATTTCCATTCAGGACATTTTTGGTAGCATGTATTTCTTAACCCCTCTCTTAAAACATATATCCATATCAAACTTTGCAAATACCCTTATGAATAGAAAATTTAGAGTACTTAAACATTCACAACAAACCTTTTCACTAGTTACAGAAAAGAGAAACAAACTTGTTCTGTAAATATTTGTGCTCCAAGCATTTGGCAATAAAGTTGCTTTCCTAGTGAGCTCAAGTAAGTGTTTAGCTTATTTGACCCGTTGGCTGCCACCCTTTGCCTCATTCAGAAACAAAGCTCAGGGAGGAAGGAAAAAAAAATTGTTTCACCTTTTCAGCATAATCAAATGTAACAGCGAGGAAAGGCAGTACTGTTGTCATTGCAAGTATTGTTTCAAAGGGATAAGGGTAGGGAAGTTTCATGCTTTGAATTTTTGTGGATATCTTCTAACAAGGAATTGTATTAGCTGTCTTTTTATTCAAATTATGCAAAAATCAAGCATTTTGCAGTGTTTGAGTTGAAAAACTTATGTCTTGACTACACGGGTCTGTATGAATATGTAAAATGTAACAAGCATAGTGATTGGCACAGCAGATTCCTTTTTTTTCTTAAATGTTTGCTGAGAAGACTTGTAGATGATCATACAATACTGACTTGGGTTATGTTTTGGTTGCATGGTTGGTTTTTTTTGCTGTTGGAGCTCTGCATAGTTTGAAATATGTCTAATTTCAAAACTAAAGATGAGTTCCAAGTTTTGATAGGATGCATGTCTGGCAAATTAAGTTAAATTAAATTAAAACCTTGCTCTTTGCCCGAGCACCAGCATAAGTACTTCTGCCACTTCATGCTTGTTGGCTAACTAACAGTTTAGCTCCTGGGAGTTCATATAATTTATAGTAGGTAAAAATAATAATACTTGCTAGTTTAGCCAAGTGGAAGATAAACAAAATAAATAAAAACAAGATAATGAAAATCAATAAACCAATTTTTTTGTGTGAGCATGTTTCATTGTAGAATAAATTATCTTGTTTTACTTCTAAACTCATGAACAGTACCGTCAGTATAACTTACCTTGTAGGTGGAATAATTATTCCTCTTTCAAGGGTACTTTCTGTCCCTAATTAAACATTAATTTAAATGCAAATTTGGTGCAGTTGTGTGGAAGTGGTGATTATAGCTGTTCCAAGTTTCTTAGAATTCTTGTATTAAAAAAAAAATGGTGTCAGATTCTGGTCTTCACTGGGATCAGATGAACCTTTAATGAGTTTTTTCCAAGTCCTTGTTTCCCACTTAAGTTCTTTGAACCTATAGAGTGCACATGAATCAAATGTTTCTTCTTTCTCTAAAATTAAACCAGGATTTTTGAAAAAGAGTTTGATAATAATATCTTATTACTTAAACAGAGGAAATGGAATTTTGTTTGTTTTAGCTTCTGTTGCATCTTGGAGAGTAGGAACTATAGTTCATATTTCTGTGTCCCTCTTAACCACCTCAAGTGTTCAGACTGAAAACATTGAAGAGAACTACTGTTTGCTTTTGGCAAAATATATTATGACAGTCTGCACTGAGACATTTATACAATTCCAGATTTCTCAGAATTCTGCATGTATTTAAGTTCACGTGTGTATGTGTGCATATGCATAAAACTACTTGATCTTTAGCAAGTTTTGGATAATCAAAGGTACACCATTTTTTTTAGTAGCATTTTAAGGATTTCAGAAATGCAGGGAAACTTACTTTACTATTATAGGAAGTTATTATACGCGTTGATGTACTTTGTGATCCCCTTCCCAGGTTCCTCCTTTGTGCTGCTTCCCTCTCCTTTTCAGTAAAATTTGAACTTTTGGTTAAGGCCATTTAAAACACAGTATAGCTTCTTTCCCTCTTTTTTCCGTCTCTCTTGGGAGCACTGGTGAAGCAAATTTGTATACTTCTCCTTCATATTCTACATGTAAGTATTTTCCCCTTCTTAGTCTAAGGAATAATTCAATGTTAAATGGTTATGCCTAACCTCAGAATCTTCAGAAATATTTGGATAATAGTAATAGGATATTAATGTAATTATTTGGCAGTAACTAAATAGTTTAAAAGGTATTTATAAAATTGACAAGAAGGTGAGGTTAGGGATAAACGTATGATGTTAATGTCATAACGAAGATACTGCCGTTTAAAGTTCATCTATGTAATCTTTCTCAATCTAAATAATAAGAAAAGAACAAATGACCAAGTGGAGTATGGATCAGTGATCCCCCCCGTCCCACTCTCCATTGACAACTTAAACTGGTTTCCAATATGCCTGGATATGCCTTTTTCATTGTATATGGCAAGTATGTATTATACGAATGGAAATGAAGAAAGTTTGCAAAATGCCTTTCAGCATTTTTACTTTTCTCTAAGCTAAAGAATAATGCAGAGCTATTAAACTGGAATGCTTGGCTAAAGTATGTTTTTATTCTTCTTGTGTGTGGGTCAAGGCTTTAGTGTAGTTGGCTGTCATTAGTCACCTGAGTAATGTTTTATTTTGGGTAGAAATTTTGTTGCCTAAAAATTAAGATTATAAACCAGGAGGCTCAATTACATGAAGCTCTTTCATTGGTGTATTAGTTATCGTTGCTTTCATGGGATATTTTAATGATGTACTTCGGACGGAGGGGACAAAGAGGAAGAGATACCACATCATAGAACAATGAATTTATTGTTCTTAACTTTTCTTAGCCTGTCTGATGTTTAAAAGGAGTCATCACCTATAGTCAAATTAACCTCTAACTCTTTAGGCTATTTCTTTCTGTAAAATTTCTGCAGGGCCTTTGAATACTTCAGAAACATCTGAAAAGTCATCAGACTTTATCTTCTAGTGCTGCCGTTGCGTTTCTTTTAAATGTGGCAGTTCTTAAAAAACATTATTGCTTCCCCTGTAAAACATGGATTTATGTCCTTAATCTTTGCACCCGTCCCCCAGTGTAGTTAGTCTGGAATGCAGGCTAGATACAGTAATTAGAGAGAAGAGCTGGCAATAAAATATGAGATATTTGGAGTAATTCAGTCTTATTTGAGATTTAGGTAGGTTGATAGTCCATGCAGTCATTCTGATCTAAATGAAGTGGAAAGAATGTAGGTGTATATCCCTGACACGGGTGGAAAAGCAAGGGAGAATTACCAAACGTGTTGGAAAAAATGCTAATCTCTGTAAGGTTGGGTGAGTTAGAACAATGGTAGTTGTGATTTACATTAAGACTGAAGAGAGCAACCAGATGTGGTGTTCTCACCGTGTCCTAGCCCATGCACATGCTTTAAGCATTGTGTCCACTGAAACTGGGACCGTGAACCTTCACATGTCAAAATATCAGCGATCCTCCTCTTGAAACTGTAGCATGCGTTGCTTAATGTTTTCAAGGTTCTCCTAAATTGTTTTAAATCTTAGTTTCTGAATATAGAGTAGCAGGAATAATCCTTCAGTTTCATGAAGTTCAGATCATACTTAAGTGATGCTGTAAATTTGTTTTGGTTCTGAAATATTACCAGTTTGACAGATAGTGCCTGTGACCTCTCTTAATGCATTTTTGACTTGAGGTGCAGCAACTTTGGTTTCATTTATTGTAATCCAGAAATTTTTCTTCAAATACAGTTCTGAGGTACTTTTTTAACTTTCATTATTTTTTTAATATGTTTAACACATGGGAAGTACACTTGCCACTTCAAATGAAGGCTTCCATGGATAAGCCTGTTCTGTAGAAGTTGTAAATAAAGAGGGGAAAACAATTTTCATGAAATGTGGCATGTCAAGGGTGCTGTATACCCCCATCTTATTTGTGATGTAAGTTACAAACTTTGTGAGATAAGAGGTGCTCAGACATGAGCTAAACTTACAAAAGTACAGTTTCTGTTTGCACATAAGAAGTGTGGAGTTCTTTTGTTTGGGTTTTGTGCCCCCCCTTTTTTTTTTTTTTGAAAAAGCTTTTGCTTGGATGTAAGCATTTTAGGTTACAACCCTGAAACTTCTCTTTGTCATATGTGGGTTACAGTGTATTATAAGCAGCAATTTCTAGGGTTTGAAGAAGACTGCTTGCTATAATAATCTGGTAACTGCTTATGTTGTGTTATTTTTTAACCTTTTTTTCTTCTTTCCATCTGAATATAAATAGCACTTCAGTGTAACGTTGCCTGACCAGTACTGTGCTATGAACCTCATATAGTATTTGTAATCTAATACTGCAAATAAAATTGAGGGACACAAATAGCATGCCCCCGCTATACTGATACTT
The DNA here is from genome assembly GCF_963210335.1 of Falco punctatus. Classification (NCBI taxonomy): domain Eukaryota; kingdom Metazoa; phylum Chordata; class Aves; order Falconiformes; family Falconidae; genus Falco; species Falco punctatus. Next base: position 78,850,539 of record NC_137583.1, read on the forward strand.
TTATGTACATTTTTAAATGCCCCCTCTATACTGATACTTTTATGTACATTTTGAAAGACTGGGACTTGACTCAATTTACCAGAGATTAAAAGCAATCATGTATCCTTGTCTCAAGGGAGATAGTATTTGAGTGGAAGAGAGTTGAAACTTTGATAAGCTTTAAGGATTCCCATCTCTCTGCTAACAGTCACCAATACTGTTGGTGAAGTTCTTCAGAGTGTTGCTATAAGTTTGGTTTTTGCCTTTGCTATCTGGATCAATATCTGTGCTTATTAAAAAATACTGGCAAGCTCTTGCTTTCTACATATATTTTGTGGGTTTGGTTTTGGGTGGGTTTTTTTGTGGGTTTTTTTATTGTAAGTTACTTCTCTTTGTTGAGAAACTCACTTTGGCTTTTTAGATGCTCCATGTCTTCTCTGTTCTGGTTATTAAGCTGTAGTTGAAAGGCTGTGAGCTTGTAGTGATCCTTGGTACACCCTCCTGCACTACAGGTAAATATTTAAGCACCTGAAATGCCTGTTTCTGCTTTGTCCTGGAGTAGTCCTCCATGCTATGAAGCTGTGTTGTGCTCAGAAAACACTCTTTGGAAGATAAATTTTTGAAGAATTCCCTTTGCATTGATGTTTTTCATATGAGGTTCCAGCTGTATTTGGGATATAGTAAAATACTTTAAGAGAAAGTCAATTTAAACTGGAAAGTAAATTGTAATAGATTGTGAAAGCCCATGATTTTGAAAAAGGAGCAAGTTTTCCCCATTTTCTCTAGTTGTTCACAAATCTGCAAGCCACTTCAGTGTTTAAAAAACAAAAGCAATACAATGTCTTTGAGGCAGAATTCAGGGAGGTGGTAAGTACCCAGTCTGCAAGAACAAGTACTTGGTTAGAACATGGCTCTGCTAAAATGCAGAGCAAGCGAATGCGCACACAGGTGGTGTGCCTGTGGCAGAGGCTGTGCTTTGGTTGGGGAGAGTCATGGGTTGCTTGGCTGAGGGAATCCCATATGTTAAATAGCTGGTTTAACACTTCACTCCTAATATATTTTTTTTCATAACTGCATTATCTTCTGGCCTCTTCTGCAGACCCCCACAAAGAGAGTCATATAATAAATATGCAGAACCCTAACTTTTATAAAGGCTTGTTTTTCCCTTTCTGGGAACATGCAGCAAAAACTTCATTACTGATTTTTTTCCATTGTGCTTTCTAATGGCTCACGCAGCTTGCTGGGCCTTTGGTGGAAGTATTCCTGGTGGTGTAAAAATAATGGAGAAAAATCCTCACCAAACACATGGGAAATGCAGGGCTGGTGGAAAACACAGGAGGGGTATGTAGGCCTGTGCACACAAAGTGACTTGGCACATGAAGTATTAGCACTTAGCAGTGAGGTGCTGGGCAGTAGGCCATATTAATACTATGGCAGTGCAATAATTATTAAAGTATAGCCTGTGCCCTGAAACTACAGCTCAGTGCTTAAAGGTGCCTGGTGTGGTGTGCTTGGCTTGGGTGGCTGGTGCTGGAGGGCTGCCTCCACCTCCCTTTGCAGGGTAGTGAGGGAGAGGAGCTGCAGGTGTTTTTGTGGTGTTCTCCAGGGTGATGCCTAGCCTCCTTCCTGAGCAGAACACTGTCTGCTACGTGTGTGGGTGCTCCAGAAGTTTCTAGACCCTAAAGAGGAAGCAAGAGTAGCTGTGGAGGAACAAGGTTTCCATGCAGGAGAAGGAAGTCCCAGGGGGTGGTGGATCCCAGGCCCTATGTGTCCTGCTGGGCTGGGGTCCTGTCTCCTGTGGTGAAGTATCAGCAGCGGTCCCCTCCCTGGAAAACCTCACCGCCAAATTCTCATGATTTTCATTGTTACAGTTTTATTTCTTGCAGCCTTATTGTGAAAGATTCAGCTAATACTAGTAGGAACTGTTGGGAAAAAAAAAGCCTGTTTGTTTTTTCTTTTCACAGATTTATATATGTGTCTGTAGACCTGAGTTTTATATGGTTCATACCTCAAACTGTCCATGGATTTTAGATGTCCCCATTGCTCCTCTGGCAGCCAGTGACTCTTGTTTGGAAATGCTGGTGGATAGCCTCACTTTTCCAGTAGTCTTGTGGTAAATAAACACAGGAGTTGGGAGATCTGGCTTACAGACCCTTCTCAGTCTTTGGGGTTTAACTTCATAAATCCTGCATCCAAGGACAGTCCAAACTTCTGGGCTTGCAGACAGGGCTGGAAAAGGATTACCCATCACTGTTCTGCTCGTGTAGGTTGGTCCCAAAAATAATAAAAAGTGTATCAAACTCTGTATCAAGTGAGCATTAGCAAGAAGGAATTGATTAACTGGCCCAGTGATTAAGGAAGACAGGTGGGAGGAGTGAATCCTGGCTTTTGGTCTCTGTTTGAACTTTTTTTTTTAACCTGGTGGTTTTCCAAACTGTCCATTGAGTGGAAACTAGAAATGGATGCCAAAGTGCAGATGTGAGTAGACAGGTAAGGTTTTCTTTGATTGTCGGGCCTCAGATTCCTTCTTCGGTGACGTGCATTGCCCTGCTCCATGGTAAATGCAAGTTTATGAAGCCTTAGTTTTCTGTATTCTTTTTATTTATTGAGATTATTACTGCTGCTTATCAGATTCTGAAGTTTATTTTCACGTGTAATGCCTGCACTCTGACACTGCAGATAGAGTAAAGCAGTAATGTGTGCCAAAAGGTTTTTTTGGTTTTCTTTTCCCTTCTAGACACCTAGCTGTTGGGCTGAAGAAGGAGCAGAAAAGAGATCACATCAGCGTTCAGCGTCATGGGGAAGTGCTGATCAACTAAAAGAGGTGAGAAGCTTTGCACAGTGGAGCCTTTCAAGTTTTAATATGCTTAAGACATTTTTTAATCCCTATCTAGAATCCAGGAAACTGCACCCTTTCCCTCTGCTCTGTTGTTTTTGAAACAGGTTTTACCTCCAACGTAAGAGTTGTTTTAAGAGTGGTTGTTATTTTATGCCTGTTGGATTTCCTCCCTGCCTACTACACAGTATTGGCTGTGAAGGAGTGGCCAGAGTGAGTGCTGTGGAACCAGCTTGTTGTTGCTTACTAACTTTTCGCTTCAGAGTTGCCTTAGCTAGTTTTCTGTTCTTTAACGCCGCTCTCTTGAAACAGCCAAAGTATAAGTTGGTATGTTAGCATACTCTTGTTTAGAAATGTCATTCAAGGTTTACAGTGGAGATAGAGAGAACATCACTTTGACAAACGAAGAAGGAGGGTAGGTGTTGATACAGTAACGGTATGATTACTTGAAATGCTCTTTAATCATATGTATTTTTCTGTAGACTACAATTGCAAATAGAAAGAACTCACCAAAAGTTAAGTGGATTCACATCATGAGAACGTAGATAAGAGTAAAAGCTGAAATGACAGTATTTCAGCTTTTGTCCCAATAAACTCCATTCTGTTCAGAGTTCATGTAACTCTAGCTCTGTCCAATACCTAAGGGCTGACCTGCAGTCAGCTTCATGCCCCTGTCAGGAGGGGTGCAGCCTCTTCAAGAGCTACACCTTTATTTTTAAGAAATGGATCTTGCAGCATGTTCTTACGGGATGGCACTTTTCCCTGATACTCTGGGATTTTTGTGTCCTCTCTCCTGGCTCCATGTTTAAAAGGACATTCAAAAATGAGAAGAAGGTATACGGTGCCTGAGGAGACGAGGTTGCTGGCAGTATATAGTCCTCTTCCAGACAGCCAGTGATAGGAAGAATAGTTGTCAAGAAGGGCAATGTAAGTTTAATTACTTGAATTTTAAAATCAGATTTGACAAATATGGAATAATCTTGCATTCCGTTGGTGTCAATAGCCTCATATTTAAAGATGAGGACCTGGGCTAAACAGAGGTCAATCCAAAGAGGGTTGTTTATTCTGTCTCATTGAATACCTGTTACAAAACCCATCATAGGTAATTTATTAGTACATGGGCCTTCAGGTGCCTGGGTGACTTCATCTGCAGCTGTGGAGAAGCACTCAGAATTGCAGATTAAGTGACCGGAAATTAGTGCAGAATGAGTTTTGTGTCTGCAAAGTTTTGGCTTTACCTACCAGCACAAAGGAATTGTAGCAGGGGCAGGAACAGCATCAGCATTTCCAGGGTAACGCTTGCTTGCTTTAACTGAGAGACCATCCCTCGTCTTCTGGCAGTTCCCTACCAAGTTCTGCAGCAAGCAGCTTTTCTTCACCACAGGGCTGTGGCTGTCAGTGATAGTGAAACCTTCAGCATGTAAGCAAGTCTCTGCCATTTGATAACAGTGATCCATTGTGCTGGGTTGCCATCTTCTTTATGGAGTGACCACAAAAGAAATACAAGAAATGTGGGGCCAATGTGTCTCATGGTTCCTTTCCGATAGAATACAGTAATGGGCAAAATGGGATGTGTGGAAGGGAATTGTTTCTATCCACATTTTGCAGTGGTTATTCACCCCCAAACCTCCCCTTGTCATCTCCATTTGATAGTTCTTCCCTTTCCTCCAACAGTTGTCTTGCCTTTTCTAGTTCCCCAGGTTTGTAGTCCCAGTGTCATTCTATGTGCATTATCCAGCCAGTTTTTGCCTATCTTCCCTTACTTGAGCTCTTACTCAGGTACTTTTCAGCTTTCTGTCTGTGCTCTCTCTCTCTCTCTCTCTCTCTCCATTGTTTGGCTTCTATTTCATGCCTTTTTTTTTTCCTTTCCCTCCCTGTTAAGTCCTGTTCCAACTTCTCTGTCTGGCTACTTAATGCCTGTGTGGTAGGTGTTAGGAGTTTTTCAATACCAACAGTATCTCTGCATTCAGATTCTTTGTGCGACAGTAATTTGCAGTTTCTGGAAGGAAAAATTCTCTGGGGCACTTCTATTCAAACTATAAAGCCCACTAGGGACAGAATTACTTGCAAATGTAGCTGTCAGTTCCAAACATCTTTCTTGACCCTGTGCAAACTGAAATTTTTGTTAAAGTTTTGCCCAATGTAAAGATTTTTCCAAGGGAATAGAGGGGCACATTCTTCCAGAGCATTGGACAACAGAGCTGCCCAGGTAAAAAGCTACCATGATGTGTTTTAGCGCATAACATGGTAAAATGATTTCCACCTCCCTTTCATTTTAATCTCATTCTTAAAACAACTCTTAATACTTGTACTGAAATCTCTGATGGGAAGGGGATAGGTGAACTGGATATGTTACATGGTAGACTTCAGAGAAAACTTGACAAAGCTATAGGTAGCTGAAAGCAAGAGCTTAAATAATGGAAATGAAAGTATCACCTCTCCTGGGCGACTGCATTTGTTATGAGTAACATAGGTAACTTGTTCTGCTCAGCATTTGGAATTGTCTCCCATAGATTTGACAGTAAACAAGTAGATAGCTGTTTACAGTTTCCTTGGCTTGTCTTAGCAGTTTGGATTCATGTTTTCTTGTTCCAACAATTAATGGACTGATTTCTAGCATGTATTTTTTATTCTGTTGATACTGTAAACTAGCCAACTACTTGTATGCATAGTTTTAATTGTTTTTGATAAAGATGATTGAATGTACTTTTAAATTTAAAAAAAAATAGTGGTTTTTTTCTTGGTTACTTTGAGAGCTATTCCAATTAAATTCATTTATTCAGCACAACTGGGAGCTCTTTTTAGAAGATGTACATTTAAAAAAGCTAAAAATGAGTGTATAGACTTCAAGATCCCAAGCAAGCAATTAATTCTGTATTACCACATTAAAAAAAAAATCATTTGGGGTAGTTGAAAATCATTTTGCCCTTGAATTGAAATAGGTGAGTGTCAGGATTGAATCTGTCTAACAGTGAAACAGGCAATGCTTGCTTTATTGTAGTGGGTCTATTGAAAAATTTAAAACTCCTCAGTTCTCAATATGAACTTTGTAATGATAGTGTGCTTTTTTAATCACTTCCTAATAAAATTTACCTTTTTTTTTAATCAGTCTGAAGAGTTCTACTGCTTGTTTTTAAGAAGTCTTGAATATAACTTGAATATAACTAAGACAATGCCAGACTCCTTTAACATTATTTTAATAGATACACATCTTAATTGGGAGATAAAGATTGCTATTGGTCTTTTTACTGGACACAAACCAAGCAGTGATTTGAACCACTGGTATTTTTTTCCCCTTTCAACCTGAAAGTTAGGTTGAAATTCTGTTGAATAGGGACAATTTTAGTTATAACTTACCCTGAAGTGGAATGTACTCAGAACTGGAAAACCCCCAGGATTTAAAACAAATACTTTTCAGTTTGTGTAGGTTTTTAAAGACATGAGTATTTCAGACAGCTGATTTTTCACTTCCCTTAAGCACCTCTGTATGCTGTATCTGTTACACTGACACCAGCAAACCCCACTGGAAGATCCCTTTTGCTCTCACAGAGTACTTGAAAAGGACTTTGGAATAAAAGAGAATCAAATATGAGAGCTTGCACTTTTTATGTGCTTTCATATACGAATTGAAAGATCGCATTCAAAGACTTAGGTTGAATTTCTAATGCTTATTTTGCTCTTTGACCTACTGGTTAACTTGTTTATTAACAAATGGTTCATGAATGAGTTAGAATCTGCTCTCATTAATGAGGAGTTTGTGGCTTGTTCAGCAATAGGAAGTTACCATGTTGTGTAGCCTGATGTATGTATATGTAGCCAATGCAACCTATTGACTGGTAAATATTAATGAGCGTTTGGACAGGAATGCTGAGATGTGACGTGTTCCTTCATATTAGTAGTCTGCAGACCTAGGTCTCTTCAAATGAAAAATTATCAGGATACTCAGATTATTCCAGTGTTGTAAAGAACCAAACCAGTTTGCTTGTTTCTCAGGTTTGTGCCATTGGTTGTATTAGACTGCATGAATATTACAAGTGGTGTAGACAAGATTCATGTTTATTTCAAGTATACTTATAGCTGTAAAATTAATCAGCAAGTGAAAAATATAGGTATTTTTCCCACCTTCTTGTTTGTTTAATAATCTTTGGTCATCTTACAGTTAGTTGTATGACAGTAAACCATCAAGAATGAACTGCAAGTTCATGCCCTGAATGACCTGATGTAGGTTTATTACTGTTAGGATGCACTGATCTTTGTGTTTTCTTGGGGGGGTTTGTCAGCTTGTTTTGGTTTTTGATTTTGTAAAACTTTAAAGTACATGAAGAAAAGAATCTTTCTGATATGTTAACAAATATTGCAGGGAACAGCCACTTGAAGAGGAAAGGCTGAAAACTTCTTAAGCTTTTTGAAATGCGCACAGATATGTGCCTTGTGTTCCCCTGCCATATAGTCACGTGAGAGGACTTGCCAAGTATGAATTAAAAGCTAGATTTTGAAATTTACTACAATATATGTTTACACCTTGTAAAGTAGCAAAAAAATTTTAAGTAATTGTATCTGAACAATGTAAGTAGGGTTCCAATTGTGTTTGTTCCTTGAGGAGTTCCTTGATTTTAAAAATTTTTTAATTTTTGTGTTTTCAGCTGTATCATCTAAGAAGACACTTGTGTTATTCTGCCCATCTTCAAGCTAGGTAGACAGGGAGAGCATTTGAATTGGTATACTGAAATCGTGACATTTTATGGATCTGGGTGGACATATGTGCAAGGCTAAGGCTTTAATGTCTTCAGCAGCTTGATGGTTTGGAGGATACACATTAGATCTTTTGTGATGATTTACATGTGTTCCTTAATGTGATTGTGTATGCCTCAATCACCTTCATGCTCAGTACTTGGGCATGTGAGGGAAACGGTCACCCCAAACCCTTTCTGTTCTTAGCTGCCCTGTTAAAATGGAGCGGTTTTTTACTGCACTTTTTCCCCCAGCATAGCACGTTATTCCTTTTCTGCCTCCTCTTCCTAAATGAAATATCTGTATTGCTGCCCTGAATGGAGTTAAATGTCAGAATATATTTACAACAGTGTAATGGCTGGATTTTCCAGTAAGCAGATGTTTCCCTGATATCCCTTACTTTGCACCATTTTCTTTGCACAGTCAATTCCCTAGCTTGTATTGGTTGCATTGGTCAAGTGCCCAAGAGACAGAATCTGCTGTTTCTTTGAGATACTTGCTAAGACAGGTGCCATCAAAACATACGTTTCAGACTCTTCCCTCACTACACAAATTGTATGTTTTCCTAGGATTAGTGTACCTTATACCTGTCTGCAGCTCACTTTGGTTATGTTTGATGCTCTGATTGTGCTTCTCTGCTGCTGGGGAAGAAGGTGAAGATAAACTTTGAAGCTAGCACGGCTACCTCTTCTGTTAGTATTGGTGGCTTTATTTGAGTTTGAGATGGAAGATAATTGGCAATAAAAAGACAATATTGTAGAAGGAAAAAAGCTATTGGGATTTAAAGATTAGCTTTAGTAAGTGGTAGATTCACTGTGAACTACCCTCAGTGAAGAGATGGAGCATTGTTTAGTTTGGAGGATTCTTCTGTCTGTGTGCTTGGTTGCACTACCTGCTTAGTGTGGCTGCTCTGAAGCTGGATTTTTTGTGCTGGCCTCTTGTCTTCTGTGCTGGAGGATGAATAAAAAATGGAAAATTCCTTCTTATATGCCCATCCTTCCTTTCTCATTTTTTTTTTTTTAATCTGATGGTAACTACCACATCATGGAAAGCTAGGGCCCTTCAAGTTCAGGGCTAAGGGCAGACGCTCTGGTAAGGCATATCTGTTTCTTCACTGCATGGCGTGTTTGGCTTCAGCGATTATATCGGCTCCAGATACACAGTCAGATTCGTCAACAAGTTTTCATTTTTCTGTTTATCCCCAGTGACACAAGAAGTCTTTTCTTTCTCTTACTGTCAAGAACTACTGACTGTCAAAATAAAAATACTCTTGAGGTGGCTTAGAGAACCTCAGATTCCAGGGGCCCACGATTCCTTTCAGGGTATCAGAACTTCAAGGTTTTGGTTAGCCTAGAGACATACCAGCCTATCAACACTCTCCCATTTAGTGCTTTCACTCTCCAGGTTTTACAGTGAGAGGCTATGCTTTCAAAGATTCTCTGTTTGTGACAGAAATCAGTCGGCCAGATCTCTGAGGTGGAATTGTATAGATTTTTTTTTTATAGCATGTTCCTGAGGAAAGCTCAGAAAGCCAGATTTTATTTAAATAAAAAAATAGGATATTTAACTTTTTAACTATGAGGAAGCATGCAGCATCAAGGAGAGGCAGCAGAAATGAAAGATTCATATACAGCACTCTCCTTGCTTTCTGATTATTCTTGTAGCCAGCCATCTTAGTCTACTGCTGTCTTCTGATCTGGGCATCTTTTTTCTCTTCTGTTTTTAAAGGGGAAGATGAAGGTTATTTCCTTGTTCTCCCCATTCTCATGTAAGATCTACATCTTTGTAGAAGTAGGTATACTTACCAGACTAGTCACCTACTTGCTTTTTCATCTCTCTGTGGAGCTAGGTTTCCTAATTGCCATTACTCCTACTGAGAGAATGAGGAAGTTCTGGGCAAAGTATTTTTTTTGTAGAGGTAAAGTATGTCCACAGATTCCTTCTAAATTTCTTCCAGCATGGTACCCGACTTGCACCTTCCATGGAGAGATTAGTCTCCCAGTTCTGTAAATCTAGCTCATCTGTGTTAGAAACTCAGTCGTATTAGGGCTCTGTCTTTCTAGATGCATTCTACACGCAGACCCTTTTGGAAGTCTGTTGCTGAAAGGTGAAAGTATTCAGCCATTTCTGATTAGTAGTTCTCCGAATATGGGTAAAGAGCTGTGGCAAGACTTGATATGAAGCCTTAAAGGTGGATCTTTCTTTAGTGAGTGATACCAGAAATACCACAAAAAAAAGTTGACAGCCTGGAGCAGAGCTTCATCCAGACCTCTTCACCAAGCACTCTAATCTCTGAGACTGTGAAGAGTGATGTGAAGTGGTTCTGTACCACAGAGTTGCTTTGCAGAAGCTCTAGTGATACATCCAGCTACTTGGAGTTAACCACGGAGTGCGTACACTTGTAAGCTCTCATTCGGAAAGAGAGGTTACTTTTCTTTGAAATATGAATTCCATGTGCATTCGCTTCTCCTTACTTGCTCTTTAGGTTTTTAACAATTGTATTGCTAGCTGAGTTAAAAATTAAATGGAGCCATGCATGCTCTGCCTTATAAGCTAGCGTGCTGAGCATGAGGAATAGTGGGGCTGGAACCCAAAGGAAAAGATTATCCAGTCTTAAGGAACCATCTGTACCTGTTGTGTGAAACTGCACACAGTCTAAACTTCTGAGACAATGCTTATAGAGGTAAATGCTCTCTCTCATCTAGAAATTATCCAAGAGAAATAAATGTTATTTATTATAAATACATAAATAAGGAATAAATCCCCAAATGAAATTCTTTGTTTTCTTCTTAAAGGAGCAGGTCAAATGGATAATAGCTTTAGTTGTATTTGACCTTTAAAATACGTAACTTTTTATTCAACATCTTTGCAGCAGACAGCAGAAAAGATAGTTCTGTCTGCCTGAAGAAACCTGTGATAATTTAGCCTGCAGGGAAATGCTATTAAATGTATTAAATAAGTTCTCCAGGATGAGCAATGGATGTTGATTGCCAGTAGTTTGCGAAGGCCCTTCACTTCTGTGATGAATTATCATAGAAAATCATTGGTTTGGTTTAAGATCAAATAAGTTAAACTGTAGGGTATAGGCCCCAGTTTAAACCAGTTATAGCCTAGAAATTGCTACAAATTCTTACTCTGACTGCTTTTGTTTGCATCAGTTATTACAGTGCTTGTTTGTAAATGAGCAAGTTAAGTAACTAGACTAAGTTCAGATTGGTGAATAGGTCAGATGCTTTGGAGAGAGTATCTTCTAATAAGCAGAAAGAAGCTTTAATGTTAATGCTTTGAGAGAAGGCAATCCCATGTGCTTGTAAAATCTTTCAAAGAGGACTTAAAATGGCTGTGAATCACTTTATATGCCATTCAATAACTCATTATCACTTCACCTGAACTTCTTTTCAGCAGATTGCCAAACTGAGGCAGCAGCTTCAGCGCAGTAAGCAGAGTAGTCGTCACAGTAAAGAGAAAGAACGTCAGTCACCTCTCCATGGCAACCATATAGCAATCAGTCAGACTCAGGTAAGTAGATAGTTGCTTATATTAACAGCCTCCTACCTTATCAGGGTTGGGTGAAAAACCTGCTGTTTCTTCCCGTCTTTCTTCTGTTTATTTTCTTGTGTGGTGCACTGAAATGCTTAACAACCTGATACCATTGCATCTTCACTGACATTTATCTGATAGTTGTCATATAATAAAAGAAAGAAAATGTAAGCAGGATAGCAACTAAAATATGTCAAGATGCTGTAAAAATTCTGAGTGTGGCCAGATAAGAATGTGTTTCCAGGGATACATACTTGCTTCCAAGTCTAATTTTTGCGGTACGCTTTCAAAAGCCTCTGCTCCTCTGGAAGGTATTTGCTTATCAGTTTCACAGCCCAATTTCATCTCAGCTGGTTAAAAAAATAAAAATAGAAAATAAATAAAAAGTACCGAGGCTAAGCAGTCTGGATTGGCAGCCTAACAATTAATTAGTCTTTAAGCAGTAAGTAACAAGCTAACAGATTGTTATGAACGGACTTGTAATTCACTTTACCACGTATTCATCAGTAAAAGACAGCAATCCTGTATCACCAGCTTTGAGGGAGGATCTCATTTCCTTGTCCTATTTTAAGAATCTTACTGATACTTTACTTATTGGTCAATTCTTGGCCAGAGAGGCAATTTCTATGTGACATCAAGGAAGACAATACTGTGGTGTTTACTTTCTAAAAAGAAAGTGATAATTCACCTTGAATTTAAACTCGGCTGAAATCAAGGTGGTGCATGTGAAACTGGTGACTTTTTTCTAGACCGATGACTAGAGAGGAACTGTCACACTATAGGATAAAAGTCTTGTTCTACATGGCTTTATCTAGGAGAGACCTCTTGGTTGTTACCGTAGTTCAGAATCATTATCAATAAAGGATCCTTTCTTCTAGCATGAGAGTTTGTACTTGCAGTGGCTATGTCTTCAGTCATTGCAGTATATTTTGAGAGCTTACATCACGCTAAATGGAAAAATTGCTATCATCACCAGCCTGTTCTCGTTCTAGACACTGTGACTTAAAGTAAAACCTCCACCAGACTTCAGCGATCTTTAAGATGCAAAATATTATGTGTAGTTTATGTTGATGACCATTCTCATGTTCTATACCAATGGGCATTGTGATGACTGGACTTCTTTTAGCCATCAGTGTATGTGTTTGATATCCTCGTCTCTGAGAGGTTAAGCTCAGGCTCCTAGCCTGACAGCCTCTGTTTCCCGTTGTATTACTGATTCTTCAAAGTGATGAGTGAGTTTAGTCAAATTTTAATGCAGCTGATCATTTTAACACTAGCCTGGCTAAGACAGTTTTTGTTTTCAGGTAACTTCTGTGTTGATGAAGTTAGAAAAATTCAGTTCTGCTTTGAGTACATCTGTATTTCTCCTCTTATGAGCATGCTGACACATATGAAGAATAGCTTTGGACAGATTCCCTGGCCAAATTACCTGACTATGGAGGCAGATTCTCAGCAGGGTACAATGGAAGATGCCCCATGTAGTGTCTGTTCTAGCCTTTACAAACTGCCAGTGAAATTGAAACCCAATTAGGAGTTCTAAAGCTCAGGCGAGGTTCAGCCAATGACTTCGTGAACCTTAAGTCACTGTAGAAAGCAATTAATCATGTCTCATTTAACAGTTGCAGACATTTGAGTCCTGATTAAATTTTACCTACAGTGGATCCTTAACTTGGACCCCATGTTAAAAACAGGCCACCATGTGAACTCCTGAAGCGTTGGTTCTGTCAGTGTATTTTCTGACTGCCTTTTTAAATAGCTAGTGTTTTAGAAAGAAGAGGTTGAGGTGTGATGGCTTATCCTTTATTTTCCTCCTTCTGTTTGGATAAAACCTCATGGTTAAAGCCTAATCTTGTGATGAAGACACACAGGAAATTGATATTCTTCCTGAAACTTTTATGCCTCTATAACAAAGGATCCCACTACATTTTGCATAGAAAAAGGTTTTGCTTCCCATTTCAAGGTAAGCTGTAGCAGGTACCTGTTCTTACTGTGACTATAAACGGTGGCACAGTCTTTGACGCTGACTGCAATCCACCTAGGACATGTGCTTTGAAGGAACACTTTAGTACTTGAAGCTCACTTTGTCATGGCTCATGCAACATCTTGATTTCTCAAGAAGGTGTTCTCTGATGAGGCTGGTAAAGTTTTCAGTGCTGGAATCATTGTGGGAAGCTGTCACTGTCAGGTCAGAGAATGCCTGTGCGCAAGTGATGTGCACCTTTGGAGCTGCATATTGGGCAATGTTCATCTATCAAGAACTCAGAAAAAATTTTAGATTTTGTCTTAAGCATCCTGTGATTCTGTGAGCAAGAAAAGAACATATATTGGGACGTGAACGTTGTTCATGGCTGTCAGCATAAGTACATCTATGCTGTGTAGCTGCTGCCAAGGTAGCTTTTGAGGTTGACTGCAAGATGCATCTGCACGCTTTTGAATGGTTCCTGTTGGTAAGAGAGCTCCGCTCCCAACAGGTTTTTCTGAAAACCATACTTGTATTTATTTACATGCATGATTCTTAAACTTGAAATGATTTAAGAACTTAAGTTCTGAAAAGCTGTAAGCTAATGAAATTAAAGGTTCAGAACAAATGCTTTATTTTTCATTCACTAAAGCCAGCTAAAAGAGAAAAGTACAGTGAGTATTTCAGTTGTGCGGTTAAGCCTTAGGAACGTTACGAAATGTCTTTTGGGTCCCAGTTAAACCATCAGTGCCCCCCCCCCATGTGCTCCCCATCCCCCTACAGTGTATTCTGTAGTCAATACATCTAAAAAAATATGTATAGCTGCCTACATACTGATAAGTGAAGTAGTAGAATGCTTTTGTTATAGGACATTTCTTTGAATTAAGTAGAGGTAATTGTAGTGGCTTTTGATTTGTGCAAACATTTTTTCTTATTTAAATTTGCCAAGTAAAGACGGTCTTCTAGATGTTAAAAGTAATACACAGCTTCTTGTTTTTTAGGTTTATTTAGTACTTTAGTACTTAGAGTTTTGGTCTCAGGCTTCTGTCTTTATTCCATGTTCCAGCTTCAAATCATGTTACTCTCTACCTTCTAGGCTTCTATTTCCAGATCAGTCCCTATGCCACTGTCAAACATTTCAGTGCCAAAATCAACTGTTTCACGTGTGCCGTGTAATGTAGAAGGAATAAGCCCTGAACTGGAAAAGGTATTCATTAAAGAAAACAGTGGAAAAGAAGAAGTATCCAAGGTAAGCTTATATTAACATGTTTATGGTTGTTTTTTTCTTCATAATCTATAAACACATGGGAAACCTTCCTAGTGAGTAACCTTTCTTGTGGCTGAAATTAAAAATAATTTTCTTCAAAGAACTGTTTGTTTGAAAATTTTGTTTTAGTGTTTTAGGGTGATGTTTGTTTTTTGGGGTTTTGGTGTTTGTTTTTTTTTTTGTTTTTAAAGTGCTTCTGGCCAAATATACTTTGTTTAGAATGCCATTTCTGTAGAGAACTTGAAAGTTTTTGTGTGAAATGCAAGTGCTTGAAAATGTAGATACTTCAGGCTACAGTAGCAATTAGAGACCAGATAAATTTATTTGCTTCGTTTTGCATTCTCTTTCTTAGGCAAGACTTAGTTTCCTGTGCTATGCTCTGCTTTTTTATTTTAATGCTTTTCTTCCATAAACTGAATGTGGACCATTTTACTTCCATGAAACCGCTGTGATCTGTCATAGGAGATCTCTGTATGGGAAATACTGATAAATGGGCAGCTTTGCTTATGTGGGAGAACGGGAGCATTGCAATTGTCATTGAGGAGTGCTGGAGTGCTTAGATGACACTTTGAAACATGAAATAACATGGTTTACAGCCACTGTTTCCTAAATAGCCAATGAAGATTTTCTGCTGTGGAATAAAGTACTGTTTTTTCTAGTGTTCTCCAAGATGTAGGTTCTTTTCTTGTGCTCATGTAGTAGCAATTCAGTGTACAAGTCAACCTATAAAACTTTAATCAGAGGTTTAGAATTCCAAAACCTGTATTTGTAGTTCTGCATTTCAGCAGTAAACTTAAGAAGTTTTGGAATAGTTCTGGCTTCTCCAGAGACTTAGCTGTGCAGACAAAGCAGTCTTAAGAATGAAATATTGTAGTAGTAGAAGTTTTATGCGAAGTTTGCTTTCCTAAGCCTGTCTCATCCCTTTAGAAGGGGTGTGTGTTGTAACAGGGAATAAGGAAAAAAACAAACACACAAACCGAAAGCCCTAATCAATAAACCTTGTTGCACCATCTCCAAAGAGAGTATGTAAAGGTATATATTACAGTGCCACCATTATATTGCTATGGCTAAGGTTGTAATCTCCTATGGTTAGGGGACATGCCATTTATTTATCGGACAAATCATTTTCATAAATGCTGTCCTTGGGCTTTGACAGCTTATTGCTTGGGATGCAGAACTCAGACTCCTAAGTTACTGAATGTACTGGCTCTGATCCAGCAAAACAGTTAAGCACGTACTTAAGTGCATTGTTGGAATGGGGCCAGAGGTGCTCAGCAGTTTATGCAACCAAGGCAATAGTGAACCGTTCCTGCAAACATCTAGCTGGTGAGAGTCTTCAGACACAAAAGAAAGTCATAAATTAGACATTGCCCTTGAAGTCAATTTTTGTGGGCAGAGGGTTGTTTCCTGCTATGTTACTCTTAATTTCTGTGAAGTCTGGTCTAGTGGGACCTGAAGTGGGACTCCTAGCACTGTCTTTGAGCTTGATCTCATAGCTTACTTAAGGAAGATCATAACAAGAGTAATTTACTCAATCTTACTGCTGGTGAACTTTCTCCTAATACAACAGTTTGGCCTGTTTTTAGCCAGGGGGAGCTGGTGCCGCTAGGTTAAAGGTTAGGAATTACTGAACAAAAGATAAATCGTAGGAAACCAAAATTCTTAAGTTTCACTGTCAGTGAAACAATTTATTTTTCTTTCAATTTTCTGCCATTCTTACTTGCTGTAACTTTCTGTATTTTTAGAAAGTATTTTCAAATAGCAATCAAATGTGGTTGGTTGCTTTGGGTGATGTGTGAAGGATAAATTATTCTGTAGGCTTACTTGTAAGATTGGTGTGCATCTAGATTTTCAGCTGGTTTTAACTGTTTTAACCTGTTTCTTTTAACCTGTTTCCACCTTTACTTCACAGTTTTAACAGTGCATGTTCAAACCTTAATTTTCATAGGAATTTATATATCCAACTGCATAAAATGCTTTGTTGCCCTATTGTGAATCTGTATTTGTTTGCCAGGAAAGATTTGGGGAATAACATACAACCTGCTAAAAACACCAAGAAGGAATATTACCTTTATTTTAGGTGCCACGTACTACTGAATTTTTTCACACACACCCATCCCCCCCCCCCCCCCCCCCCCAATTTAGGTGCTACATTAATAGCTTTCTAATTCCTTCCGTTTCATTTTGATAACCACGTTTGGGCTGTCCCAAGTAAAATAAAATGCATTTTATTTCTGTTAAAACTTTTAAGAATTTTAGTCTAGTGTTCTTGAATTTTTTTCTACTACTGTCTCATCTCTTCAGTATAAACTTGTGATTTTAATATTTTTTTCTTTTAAAAAATGCTTCTTAGTTCATATATTGAAATCAGACTAGGTAGGACAAAAATAAGCTTAATATTAAAGCAGTTTTATGGATAGCTTTATGGCTATTACTTGAATTACTTTTTTAATTTAGCCTCCGGTTAAAATGGGTAACCAGTGAACCTTTTCTCCCAGTTTCATACTTCCTTGCTTAGTCTTCAGATTTCTCCCAGTTTCATACTTCCTTGCTTAGTCTTCAGATACACAAATCTGTTTATTTTTTAGACTTGTTTTGGGGTTTTGTAGGGTATGATGTTACCATACTTTCTGTTTTCCCTTTTGCTGACTTGAAATTTTGTAATCCTACTTCTTAAAATACATATAAATTGATTTGGAATATGTCTTCTGTCTTCTCTTGTACTGACTTAGTTCTGTTAGCAGTTTGAAACGTGCTTCTTTGCTGTTTTTTAATCATATTTTACTAGAAACTGTACTTACAAAAGTATTATTACTTATAAAATTGAAAATAATTATTGTAGACATCAGTCTTGTTATTTTTGTGTGTCACAAAGATAGGTGATAATACGGTAATGTCATTATGTCATTAGCTTTTAATAATCTCATTGACCATAAAGTTTAGAGGGCTTGCATTGTAAGTGGTCAAAGCATTCCAAATATTTAATTCTTTTCAGTTTAGCCATGTTAAGTGTATATTCTTTCAGATCATTCATCTTGCTTAGTTAGCTGAAGGTGTTCTTTTTCTTTCATAAAACTAAGTTAAAGTTGGCTTTTTTTGAGTCACTTTCTTAATCACCTTTCTCCTCAGATTTATTAATAAGCTTTAATTCATCTTCTCATGCATTTATTCAAAGATCCTGGATATATTTTCCTTCCTGTTTTATAACTTGGTGACTAGTTTTCCAGGAAATTGTGACATTATATCTCTGTTCACACCAAAACGTGTAAACGAGAATCAACTTTTTGTGAAGTTGTGACAGACTTCTGTTCTTTGTCCCGTTGTGACTCCACAACACAAATGTTGGAGACCGGTACGATAAGATGATGGACTTGTTGAGAGTGGGGGGTCGGAGGTGTTCCCCCTTACAGGGTGCATTGCGAAAATAATGGAAAGTGCCCTGTAGCAGGACACAGACACATGCATAAGTCTTGTAATAGGAAAAAAATATTACCAGAGCTATCTTTCAGGTACACAGAAGTAATTGGAAATGAAGCAATTTTGATGGACTGTCGCACAATATAAGTAAAACGATTAACATGTTTCGTGTTTTGATTTCTGATGCTTCTGGAAATAGCGATATGGTTTTATGTACCTATCAGAATACTTAATCCTGTAATAAAATAACTTTTTCTAATTAGCACATATGCAAAGGATCCTTACTTAAATCTTCATATCCTTCATCTGAAAAGTCTTGAGTTTCTTTCAAAGTGTTCCTTCCAAGGATACATTACCGGTTTTTGCACTCGCACCTTACCTAATACATTGATGACTTCACTGATGCTAAAAGAAAGAAGCACTTTCCTATATCTGCCTTTGTGTTCCAATCTAGAGAACAGTTTTTAAATCAAAAACATTGAATGTTTTGCTCTCAAGAAGTTGCCTCCGAAATAGATGTAAGGCTTGTGAAGAACAGATTATTTTTAAGGCTCCCATTAGTATATCACAGTATCATTCCTGATGCTACTGAGTAGGGCGTTCTTGTTTTTTTTCCAGGAAAATACTGATGCTTAAAGCAATGTGCTGAATTTTAACAGTGTATTGAGAGATGCATGTTGTTGTCAAATGGAGCATTTCCACACCATTGCAAGCACGTGAAGGTAGCATGTAACTGTGTCCAGGAACACCCTGTCCTATAGGGGTTGGCAGTTTTCCTGTCAGAATACATCTGACATAAGGGTAGTACATGACTGGACACTTTTGCAAGAAAAAAAACCCCAACCCAAAACCAAACAAACCAAACCCCAGCAGATAGAATGCATTAATTGCTAGTTGTTTTCCATGCATCGAGTGTTGTGAAAACTAATTGCAGTTCCATCAAGTTAGCTACCCTATTTCTTATGTTGTAAGATTGTGAAGACTTAGTTTTTAGAATAGTTTAGGCATTTCTCTTGGAGAGTAACTTCTAGAGTATTTTTCAGTGTTGATGAGGTTGAATACATAAAATTATTAAAAAGTGGAATACTTCTAGTTGATATTTTCCTGAAGTTTTTTGCACTTGTCAAAAACTTGGATGCAGAACTAAGGGAAAGAAATTCAGAAGCACAGTAATCTGAAATATTTGCAGGCATCTTCTATGCCTTAAAAGTTACTTTACTTGGAAAGAGTGATAAATATTAACTTTTTCTAGTTGTGTGTATATTTAGAGGCATGTCTAAAAATACAGAGAACGTTTCGTACCTCAAATTTTAATTCAGTGGAGGTTGAAATATGTGATTTGGTATATATGCTTCCTGACTACATAAGACTGTGTTGTTCTTCCAGGTGTGGAAGAACATCTGTGTTATCCTGAAGTCTTTAATTATGTGATCACTTACTGGTTTTTTCTCTCCCTGGAATCCTTCCTTTACCTGTTACGTAGAGCTTAGTATATGCGCTTAATGAGCAGCTGTTGGTGTTTTTGTTTTCTCCTCATTAGATATGTGTCCTAATGCTCACTATTAAACCTTGCTTTGAAGTTAGAAATCTGAATTTCTTCCTGGGTTTTTGCTTCTATATAATAGGAGTCTGAATTTTTGTTCTCTTTTTATCACACCTGTGTGAGAAGAAAGATGGTATTATCTACACTTTATGGATGGAGAAACACAAATCCATCAGGCTTCTATAATGTGATTCTTCAGGTAGTTCAGGATACTGCGTGCCATTTTAGGAGTTTAAAGTGCAGCTCCCATAGTCTCCTGCTGCATCTGTGAGTGTTGAAGACTTTTGCAAATCAGTCCTATATAAACTGGACATCCAGAAAAGATACCATAAAAGAAAAGGTTGGTTCAAATGACTTCCTGTCATCTCACAGAATTTTTATGGCAGAGGTGGAAATAAAAATGCTGTTCTGCATAGCAGTTATTTTTTGGTTATGTTAATTATGAGACTGTTTTCTTTCTACAGCTTCAGTCTTGTTTTCTACCTCTGTGCTGTCTGTGTAACAAATGATAGAATGCTTCACGTCTATCTTGTGCATTGAATGAGTCATGGCCTGTTGAGGGTGGTGGGAATAGCAACATGTAGTCATGTTGTAACACATATGCAGTGTGAAGGAGCTGTTGGAACAGACCGCACAGCCGTGTCCAAACTTTTCAGCATTTGATGTAGCAACTGTAATGTTCTCTTTATAGTGTGTTTCTTTGCTCTTAATTGAAATGTGAAATGGTATTAACTGGCTCATAAGAGAAGGATCTTCCAGCTCTGCTATGTCTGCCTCTTTGTATAATATGTGGTGGTTTTCTGGATAGATTATTGCTGAAAAGAGACAAATGTGATACTTGGCCAATAAGTTTCATGTCCTCATTGCTAGCGAAAGTGTTGGGTTGTGTTTTAGGCTCTGGAACAATAACTGTTATAGTTTTTGAGTATACGGAGAAGAGGAAAGCAATAGAATAAAAACGTTCTTTTGAAGTGAGAAGGAAAAAGACATTTTTTCTTGTAGCTAGATCATTTGGGTTGTTCTCTGTGACTTGGATACAGTCCTCACCGAAATGAGGATAAAAATTATATTTAAATCTTGCAGGCATTTTTTCCCCTTCTCTTTTAAGCAAAATGGTAATTCTCATTTGATTTCTTACATTTAAAGCAGCACTGTATTTAGGATAAAACTGGTTTTCCACTGGTAAGGACAAGTAAGTAGAACGTGCCAATCCACTCCTGTGAACATGTCTACACAGTATATTGCAGAACGGGATGCAAGATCACTCTGGCCAGTGCCAGCTGGGCTGATAGGAGCAGGCAGTGCTTACTAGCTCTGGTTCAAGACAAAGCTTGTGAACCTTGTGTAAGCCTGTGCATCATCTACTTAGTTGCCATTTTGTCAGAAGTCACCTATAGAAGTGAAGGATGGAATGTAGAGGTGTGTCAGAGAATTATGACTTACTAGCAAAACTTGGATGGCTTCATTTATAGTTGTAATTCATTTGGTTGTTATGGCAATAGTATGCAACTGTATTTGACATTTTCTACTTTCCCTTCTATCCAAATATGATCTCTGTCAGGGTACCTGTTTTTCTTTCATAACAATGGTGACCTTTATTGAAAATTGTATTACTAAGTGTAATTAGAGATCTGTTTATTTGAAAGGTTTGGGTTTTTAAACTGTCATTAAAAATATAAAAACGTAATACTAGCACATGTGTTCTGATGTTAACTTTGCATTAAGAGTATGCAGTTGGCTTGGAACATCCGTACATTGTCCCAGCATTCAGCACAATTAATGTTGTGTCCATTGTCCATTGCATTATTAACTTCTGTAAATTTTTTTCTTTCTGAAATTGCTCGTTTTCTGTCCTTAAGGCTTTGCCTTGTTACTATAGTTAGGAGTGCTGCAGGCTGACACCGCTTAGGAATTTGATCTTCCCTCTGTAACCTGAATTGCCTGTTTCTCTTGCAGCCTTTGGATATCCCCGATGGTCGAAGGGCCCCACTACCTGCTCACTATCGTAGTAGTAGTACACGAAGCATTGACACTCAGACTCCGTCTGTCCAGGAGCGCAGCAGCAGCTGCAGCAGTCATTCACCATGTGTGTCTCCCTTTTGCCCTCCTGAATCTCAGGATGGGAGTCCTTGCTCAACAGAAGATTTACTCTATGACCGTGATAAAGGTGAGAGTAGAATGGCCCGCCTTTACCTATGGGAGGCATGTGATGTCCTGCTTTTACAACTACCTTCATTTTACTCATTACATCAGTTTTTGGTTTTATTTGATGATTGTGGGAGGGATTGAGGATTTATCTTAAAATTGGTTTTGTTTGTTTACATATCTTTTTCCCTCTTGTTTGTGAAACTTCACAAACATCTTCCATAAATATGTCAGAGGAGCACAGCAAACAGTCTTAACTATTTATGAAGATTCTAATGTGAAGAATTCAGACTGTAATATGTTTGTGTTTAAAAAAAGGTTTCAAGAAAGTTTGTGGTAGACTATATATTCATCATGGGTGAGTTACTTGCTGATCAAAATGGTGATGCTGAAGTTTTGGACTGCTTTTAAAAGTGCTTCTGAATTCTTACATTCCTCTTGAAGCTATTTGGTGAGGAGCCTCATATCTGAGTTTGAACAATCTGATGGAAAGTAATTACTTCTCTGTGTATGGTGCATAACAACCCAAAATTTCTGAATAATTTATATGTTTATATGTCAATATCCTTCATTTTTTTCAAAGTCTGTAAAATGTCATTTGGTTTTGTAGAGGGAGTAAACTGGAATTTCAGTAATTAGGAGTTACTGACAGAACATGTAGTATGAAAATACAGGCACCAGTGAAAAACATTTTTACACTGTTTTTTTGAACAACTGTTTGCTAATGAAATTACTCTTGGGCTTCTGGTCAGCTAGCTGGAAACACGGACTTCAGTTGGGAGGGATGCAGTGTTTGGGGAAAACATGCAAGCTAAGCATAGTGAGTTTCACAGAGGAAGTGAAAACTCAAGATGCATTGTAGATTTACCAAGCTAAAGACAGCAGTATTTTGAGGTCATAAGTAAGCTCAAGCTTTTTCTGCAAATATTTTCTGTTTAATAATTCTTAAAGTAATTTGGGAATAAGATTAGGGAAGGGTAGCAGGAGAAATAATAGCTTTTCTTGGTTTCTGAAAAGTATTGCTTTCCCATCTTGGATTTAAAAGGAAGTAGTGGAAATCAAATCCACCTGCCCAGATCCTGAATGGGGGGGTGGCTGTGTGCACGTGTATAAATTAATCGCGTCAAAGTCTTAGCTCAACATGATAGTTGGCCGTGCTCCAAATATAACAGAGATATTAGCTTCCCCACCCTTTTTCTTTCTTATAGTATGCGTGTGAATTGTAATGTGTTGTCAACACTGAATCACTAGAGACACATCCACTAAAGTATTAGCACACAAGGAAGCATCTTGACAGGTAAATTTGTTCATATATGTCCTGATAATAAATATGAGTTAAAAAGCAAGGGAATTAAAAGAATAATTCCTTTTGCAGTTACTACTCAGTTATCACAGTAATTGGAATTTTCAGTGATACTTTATTGGCAGTAGTAAGTGAAGACAACAGTGTATCTAATCTTCTTAATGCTTTTCAAGGGTTTTTATCTCCTGCCTTGGGTATCTTGAACAGCTAATTGGAGTAAAATTTACTGCTGAACTTTACAATGAGTAGATACTTATTTGTGGATTTTGGTTTTAAGACTGGCTTTAATGCTAGGTTTATATCAAAAGTCCACTGTAGCAGTAGTGTATAGTGATGGTGATAGACAGCCAGCTTTGTAAAGCTAATGTAATGGCATTTTTAAATTAAAGTAAGGTACTTAATACTGTGCTTACAAAAAATAAAAGCTTTAACTTCTCATCAAAACTTTGTTCTTTAAGGGCAAGGTAGAAACTAGAAAAATGTGTAGTGATTTTTCCAAGGCAAAGTAATTTGTTTAGAGGTTGTAAAAGTAAAGTCAGAAAGGTGCCTTTTATTCTCAGATCATTAAGATCCCACAGGCTAGTTCTTCTGAATAAGAATGAACTTCAAAATAGGTAAATCATAGGTAAATGAGGGATACAAGCAGAAATTATAAAAGAATAACAAGTTTTGAGAGACAATTTATTAACATCTGTTGTGGATGTTAACTGCTTTATGAAACAGAACTCAGACAGTTTTTTGCACCTTCATTTTAAACGTTTTTGTTCTGCTGGAATAAAACTGTCATGAGTTTGCTGAGAGGCCTGTTAAGTTTTGAAAAGTGCACTGTATAACCAAATGTAGACATTTTAAACCTAACATATTTTTCTGTAACTTTTCTCAAGTTGAGGTTTTACTTCCCTCTCTACGGGAATAATTTGCCTTTACCATTACAAAATATAATTACCAGCTTTATGAATGCTCCTGAGTGTGTAGCTAAATAGGAAAGAAAGGTTAGTAGTTTGACTGAGAGACATGAGCAGTGAGAGGAGCCAGCACTTTGTATAGACACAGCACTGCTTTACATTTCTAAAGCATCTTTTATTTCTTGTGCAAAGCTCTGCTTTGGCCTGAGGCCCTCACAGCTGCTCTTTGGACTGTATCAGCTGTTTGGTTTACATTTCTGCAAGAAGCTGCTAAATCTATTGAATTTTTCAAAAGATAGTGAAAGCTAAATTTCAGAAAAGGCCCACAATACTTCTCCAAATGGAGCAGTAGCAGTAAATGGTATTGATTGGAGCAGGGAGGGAAGGGTGGGAGAGAAGGTATTTTAATGGCATCTGGCTTTACGATTTTGTTTTCAAATATCAGCCTATTGCAAGGCAAGTGACTGCCTTGCTGCATTAAAGCTACCAGTTTCACTAGGTTTGTTTTATGATACTGTGGTCCATGAGAATACAATTTAGTGTGCTACACAGCAGACTTAGCAGCCCTGGCAGAGGTAAAGTTCAAAGGCAAAAATGGGGGGGGTGGGGGGTGGTGTACAAAAATAGATAGTGTAACCTGCTTTCTGGGATTTTGATTTAGGTGCTTTTGTGTAGCACTGAGTATTCCCGCTGCTGCTAGCAGGCTGTTACAAGCAAAATGTTCATGAAGATGAATTAAAGATACTTTTTAACTTCTGGGCATCTGATTCATAGTTCTTAAAATGAAAATTGTGTGTGAAGTCTGTGGATAGTCTTAAGAAGCAAAGGTGGTTTTGAACCTATCAAAACAAATCCCAAGGCTCGCTGGCAAAGTTTCTTGTTTCCTTTAAGTTTTGTCACTCAAAAAATTGTTTTACGGGTTCTTTTTTAGTTTGCCTCCTTTTGTGCTGTAATATATGCAAGCTAGAATTTGAGATATTAAGTCTTCTGGTTAAAATAGTATTTTTAATGTTTAATTAGTCTTAAACATTTTCTAGATAACAGAATATATCCATTTTGAATATTTATGTTTACAAATTCTGTGTAATAAGGCTCCATATTGTCTGCTCTGCGGTTATGGTAACAAAACTCACTTTAAAGGTTACATCTGTTAATCTTCAATCATTGTCATCTTAATGAAAGTTGATTAGTTAGCTGGTACGGGCCAGCAGTGCACACCCTGCTGGTGGGAGCATGGAAGATTCAGATGTGTCCCGTGCCGTGAAGGCACATGCATTGATTGCAGCCTTGCAGACAGTAAAAAAAAAAATGTGTAAGTAGTACAGCCTGAGAACACAACGTTTGCAGTGTCATGAAGGATTGCTAACGTGACAGTTTAGCACTTACGAACTTACAAGATACACTGGCTTAAGCTCTAAAATCCATCTCTTGCCACTTTAACTCACAGCCTGTTTTCCCGGTGTGCTTTTGTTCCTGCACTGCTGCTGTAGGTGTAGAACCAACACCAAGCTCGTACATGCGAGCCTGCTAATAACCACATGTGTTTTTCAAAGAGTAATGTGTGTATTTGGCCAAAATGAAAAGCTAACAACTTAGTAAGCTTTAAAAGCAGGGAGGGCAGAGGGAGAAACAGCATGGTTAAGTTATACAGTGTCATTTCTTTTACTTGTTTAACAGCTGTCTTATATAGAAAATTTCAGCCAGCCAGGGCTAAATAAACCAAAAACTTGATTGAAAACTGAACTGGCTAGACAAGACTCTAAATCTTCCAAGAACTGACTTAAATTTGAATTCCATTTGATTCTTTCCTTGGATGTACTTCCACAGTTTCCCACTGTTTGGTGGAATGAACAGTAGCACATTTGTGTCTCAAATTTTTTAAATAGAAACTTGGATCTTCAATTTTAAATATTAGAAGGAGGAAACAAACTGTCTGGGTTCTGTTAATGATTTCTGTGTTTGGAATGAGCTGTGTGGGCCAACAGTGGAAAGATGCCAACCGGACCATCATGCTCCCAGCTTGGCAGATATCTGTATTGTCTCCAAGCTTTTTCTGCCTTCGTACAGTTAACACCTAAAATTCTGTAAATAGAAGTTCTGTGTTCGCTCTGCAGCAGGAATGAGCTGAATAATCAATATGCTACCGAGGTTTGCTTCAACTGGGCTTTTTTCTGGTATCTTTCATAGTAAATCTTCAGAGGGAAGTGTGCCGTTTGAGTTGATTTGTGTCTTGTAAGAGTAAGCAGAGATGTTTCAAAACCTCTAATGATTAGCCTTTGTATTTGAGTCATGGTTCTACAAAAGTTTATGTAGTTACTCTTTGTCAGCTGTTAAAGACAACTTTGTATGCTTCAGTGATTCATAGTGCTTGAAGCTTTGGTTGCTTCATGGCACACGTGAACAACAGCAGAATAAGCAAAGGTACCTGAGTTAAAAGTGGTAAGGTACCCCACATTGGTGGAAAGACTCAAAAGGAGCTAAAGCAAGAGCAGTTATTTTTCTCCAAATAAAGTGTGTTTGTAAGTTGAGGGATCCTCTCAGGGAATTAGGGAGCCACTAATCCTAGCCTGAAACAGATGTTGCTCTTTGAAAAAGGTAGAAGCCACTGCAGAAAGCTAATTTTCTGTGAGTAGTTATTTGCGTACCTACTTTATTTCCTTAATGCATTGAATATCATGTTGTCAAGATGAGTTTAAAGTGAATCCTTTCATAGTCTTAATTTTTCAAACTTTTGTGCAGTTGAGCCTTCTCTCTTTTATTTTCTGAGAAGTACAAAGAAATCTGCCTATTGCCTTGTGTCCTAGATCTTCACACCTTTACTTCTAAGTGTGTCTAGTAAAATAGACACAGACAGCTGGCATTACAAAGAATACCCGTGTCATACAGTTGGTAGTGATGGGAGAATTGAATTGTGAAAGTTTTATTTTGGATACTAAAACAGCTTCACAATTGTGAAGCAAATAAGATTAGGACACTGTAATGATGAGGTATCGGTACTTGCGTTGCAAAGAAACAAAGCGTGTTTGTAACTTCTGAACTATTCATGAGACTAATGAGGTCAATATTCCAGTGAAGAATTACATTTTAAAATAAGATATGTGCTGTATACACACGTTTTCAATAACTGTGTTTATACAGTGAGAAGGTGTGTTATCATTACCACTCATAATTCTTCTGCATGTATTATGCATATTACCTTGTTCATTTATGGTTTTTGAAATACATAATATGGAACGTATTTGTTTCCAGGATGACAGCTCTGCTTTGTTCCGATTGCAGTGTTCTAGATAAAAATATCCTTCTGTTATGTGTTGTTATATGATAGATTACTGCTGCACTGAAGCTTTATTCAGAATAAATGTGCTATACAAGGCTGTTAGAAATAGCCTGCAATAAAGGAAGCATTGTAGTAGAAGCAAACCGGCATAGTGGCTAAATTGTGAAAAAAGGCATCTTGTTTGGAAATCGAATTTAATTACAAAGCACTCTCAATCTCTAGTAATATAACTGCTTTAAATTTTCAGACAGTGGGAGTAGCTCACCGTTGCCCAAGTATGCCTCATCTCCCAAACCAAACAACAGCTACATGTTCAAACGAGAGCCCCCAGAGGGATGTGAGCGAGTGAAGGTCTTTGAGGAAATGTCGTAAGTAATGCCTTTTATATCAGCTGGTATCTGCAAAGCAGTAAACCTGTTTACTGAGCCTATTCAACTGCAGATGAATAAACTATTCCAGCTGATGAGTTTTTCAGGAGCAAACTATTCTTAGAGTTTGTACAGAAGAGAGGTTGAAGTGTTCACGTTGGTTTGAAGAGGAAATGGAGTATTTTATGCTTGAACTCTTTTTGTGCATTTATAAAAGGCAGCAAAAATCCAAGCAGAAAAGAAAGGTACCTTTAATTTCCTAAGAATTTATAAACCTCTTTCCATATTTTTTTTATTAACTTTTAAGATGTTCATGGCTTAAAGCAAAAACTCTCCTTGTCATAATTGTTTATCTCTTTGAAGCATAGGTTACAGTTTAATATGAATGAAACATACAAAATAAAATGAAGCATATGTAAAGTGTTTGTAGACAGTAGTATACTTATGGCATAGACTTTGCTCAATATTTTTGCTGCGCAACAAATCGGAAATTAAACTCCTGGACATTATGTCTTTTTCCCCTAGACTCAGCAGTATTTGAGCACATGCTGTCGAGGTTGCATGCTTAGCTCCTGTGGATGAAAGAATTAAGGAGGGGACATTTCTTGCTCTTAACAATATTCATTGCCTGCTGGATGGTGAAGGGAGCAATGTTGGGTTGTGGAGGAAGCCTCCAGAAAAATTACAGAATATGTGAAAGGAGAGGTCTATTTCATGGAGGTTTTCAAAGGGATTTAATGTGACTAAATGTGTTGTTTCTGCATTGTTTTTATTAAAGAAGAATTTGTGCCATTCTAAATTACCGCAGCATTTTTTCATGTGCATATGAACTACAGATTTTTCTTGCTGGAAGTTGCATGTTGATCCAGTAATTATCAAATCATAATGTGATGGTACTATTTTTAATGCTGTGGATCAGTTAGCTGACTACCAATATGGAAGATGTTTGCCCCTCTGTCCAATTAATCCCATTCCTTGTCATTCACATTTTAGCAACGTGTAGAACCACACAGTTCACGACATATAAAACATCTTGGTTGGCCAGGTATATAATCTTTTTTCTTGTTGTAGGTCTCGTCAGCCTGTCTCAGCCCCTCTCTTTTCATGTCCTGACAAAAACAAGGTTAATTTCATCCCAACTGGATCAGCTTTCTGTCCTGTAAAACTTCTGGGCCCCCTCCTTCCCGCTTCAGACCTGACGCTGAAGAACTCTCCAAACTCTAGTCAAAGCACAGCTTTGAGCACCCTGACTGTTGAGCAGCTTTCGTCTCGGATCTCTTTCTCATCTCTGTCAGATGACACCAGCACAATGGACTCTACAGAGGTCCCAGTACAGCAACCGTCCCAACAGCAGCAGCCGCTTTTGCAAGAAATTCAGACTGAAGACCATTCCTCTCCTCAGAGCTACGTGTTAATCTAGACCCAGGTGGAGCGGGCCTCTGCCCTGAAACAAGGATTGAGGAGATAATCATTCAGATACATCTGCATGAGGTGGCAACCTTTCAGAACAACACAGAATACTTAGCAGCATTCAAAAAAAATCTCAACGCTGTTCTTGACAGGGACCGAATTCATATTCAGCATTTTTTGTGAGAAAGCAGTAATGCCTGCAGAATCCGTATATCATTAAGCGTTTTAAGTGGAGACTATGCATTTCATAGTATGTTTGACCAGATTAGTACTGTGTCCTGTGTTCTGTTTCAAATTCTACAGTATGAATAAGCTCTATATATATATATAAAAAAAAAAAGTTGCCTGTCTGAATAGAAAATGTCTTGCTGTGTTGTGTCCTATGGAAAATACTGTACTTCAGGATTATGTTTACAATTGATCCAGGTGTTTATGTTTCTAACTTCTGTAATACACACAATGCAAAAAAAAAAAAAAAAAAATGGCCACAACAGTTGCACAGTGCCCACCCTATGGCCTAGCTTCAGGTACTTCTCTTGAAGTGTAAACTCAGGTAACTTGGAATGTATATCATATTGGGATATAAAATATTTTACAGCTACAAAGCTAAAGAGGGAACATCACTCTTTTGCCTTTATTTTATGCATTAATATTTCCTCATTACATTCCACTTTCTTGGAATAAGTGCATTCAGATCCAGGTGAACGATGACCCTGGACATGGGTGAACATGAGGAGAACCAGCAAATCTGTGATGTATATCACTTTTTCATGTGCTTACAAGTAAAACAACTGTTGCATTTACTGTCATTTCAATATATGTAAAAATGTGGCATTTAAAGGTTTCAGGTGTTGCTCAGTTAATGACTGTTAAACTGTTGCAAATAAAGTGTTCAGTACTAGGCTGTACATGAGAAACATTCCACATTGTGTGCGAGAGGATTTTGAAAGACAAGAATGTTTTTGTTCAAGAACAGAAATTCTTTCAGGTTTCACAGGGGGTGATGGGGATTTCCTCTCATGTTGTTGTTGGCAGTTAAGGATGTGAAATGCTACTGTTACCGTCTAAAAGTCAAATTAATGTTTAGTTTCTCTTTTGGAAATACTCATTCATTTGCTGGTTGGAAGTAGGTTTTCAGATTTTGTCAAGCAGTGTTAGATGAGCAGCGTTTTATTTATGTAGTGAGTAATTGTGTTTGGATTAAAGTCCAGAAGTAGCAAGTGGGTGTTCTAAGAGGGGTGGGGAAGACAATAGGTTTTAAGTTTATGTTACTTAATCAAAGCTTCGCCCATAACTTCCAGTTAAACTTGTGTGTGTAAAAGTGTGTTTCCCCCCTCAAGTGTGAATTAAAAAAAAAAAATCCTTGTAAAATAATCCTGGTTTTGCAGGCAGGACACTTTCTCAAAATAGTACATGGCAAGAACGGGTTAGTGATGCTCTTCTGTTGTACTGGAACAAGAGGAGCATTGCTTTCAGAGATAATTTCCTGTGATACAAAGAGGACCCCAAAGGCAAAATAAACTTGATGTTCTTGCTCCATTGCTTTCAGCTCAGTGGAACTACATTTATGCTGTCTGCTCCTAAGAGAATAAGGTTCACCTTTTCCAGGAATTGAAGGGATTAGTAGCCTGCAGCTACTGAGCATTTAAACTTGCTCCATTATGGTTTTTTCCTCTGCTGAAGATGAGATTGGAGGGGGGTGGGAGTGAGCCACCAATAACTACTCACTAAATGTGTGCTTTCTTTGGAGATAAAACATTGTTTCCTTTTTATTACTGTGTTTTTGTTAATACTATCTTACAAGGTGGAATCTGCAGCCTATAAAACAGTCACTGTTTTTTGACTCCCCTTGCAGAAAATAGAGGAGGGAGAGG
This sequence comes from Falco punctatus, assembly GCF_963210335.1. Lineage (NCBI taxonomy): Eukaryota > Metazoa > Chordata > Aves > Falconiformes > Falconidae > Falco > Falco punctatus. The sequence goes on from NC_137583.1 coordinate 78,881,094, forward strand.
TCTGTCTCTAATCATTTTCATGTGAAAAACCTTCCTGAAACACAACAGCCATCTTTAACCCTACTAATCTCAGGCCTAGGTGAAAACACTATATATTTTATAGACTGAAGATAAAGGGGAGAAAATACTCGTGATGTTAAGTATCGATTCCTTTTAATATTTTTCTTTCTAGATTAACACTGCAGTATGATGATCTTTTTATGCTCTAGTTATGTCCAGATAAGAAATCGTAGTCTCGGTTGTTGGTGTTAGGTTACCAGGGATATGATGAGTGGTTTTTAGATCAGTGATGAGGTCTGTACAATATTTGCAATGCCATTATGTGTTCTTTTTTTTCCATGAGAAACTAAATATTAATTAAATTGCACATTTGTTCTTGGCAGATTTGGAGGTTTTGAACCAAATGTGTTAAAGCTAATGCTTTGCCATGTAAATTTCCCAGCAGTTGTTTATCTCAATTGTATTCTACATCCAGCTGTAGAAATTTGTCAAATATTGTTTAAAGTTTTGTACATAGTTGTACTGTTATTTCTAGCCACTGTGCTGAACAGTATTCAAGTTATCACACAATATTGCTTTACACAAGGAAATGTGTGGCTTTTGTTTTGTATTTTTTTCAGTATAGAAGTTCCTGTGTCTTATTTAAATAAAAATTATAGTTAAAAAAAGAAGTGGTGGAGACAACACACAAAAGTTCATTTATTTGGGTTGGAAACTGTGTATGAAACATTATAGAATGAGATTAAAGGTTAATATTACTCCAAGTTTACATCTAGAATAATGTCAACCATGTTTCTTTATGACTAGTGTGCCATGTCTTCTAGAATAAGTTAATCTCTTATCTTTTTTTTTTTTTGCATAACACTGTTCTAGGAAGGGGAAAATGTCTAAAAATAGCTGAATGCTTAAATATGCTTAAAAATAGCATATTTTATTTCTGCATATAAAAAGGCTTTTCTTTCTGCAGAGCATAGAAAAAAATATCAGTTAAGTGTTACTGGAAACTGTGTATCTGCTGCTATGTTTGTGGTATGGCTAATTTCAAGTTATCTGTTGAAAATTATGAAAGCCATTAGATGTTTCACTGTGTGAAACTAAACTAAACCCCTAAAGGATGTGGTATAAATCTACTGACAGTTTTGGTTTCATGTTGTTTTGTGTGAGTCAAATGATTGTCATTTGACTTGCAGAATAATTCTTTCCAGATGGGGGGTGAGGAGGAGGGAGGAAGAAAGAATAATAATATTTAAATACATGTAAATCCTCCGAAGTCAGTGTTTACTGAAGCACTATGGCAATAACCATCAAGAATGGTTTAATGCTCATTATCAGTAAGTGGAAATGTAAGTTTTCAACTTCCCATGGGTTACAGGGTTTCAGTATAACTATGTTAAAAATATTAACTGAAAGTGCTGAAAGTCTGGACCCTCAAAGGCCATAGTATCCCACCTTGCTATGAAGATGCTTCATGTTCTTCAGTCAGAAACTGCTTGGTTTCAGCCAATTCATCATCAGCTTGCAGGACTTGCTAGGAGAAACTTTGTGACTGCCTTGTCCTCTAAAAGGATTTGGCTGCAGCAGTTTCAGGCTGCCCTTGCAGGGGAGGGCATCTTCTCCTCAAGTATTACTTTGACAAAAGTACGTGGTTTGTCCTGAATCAACACATTGCAGCTTGCACCACGGGTAACTTCTTCACCACCCAGGTGCACCTAGGCCTTGCGTGGATATTACGGTTGCGGTAACGTGCCGCTTCTGCATAAGCCACATTTGGAAGTTGTGTGCTTGGTGTAATTCACTGCGTATGTCTTCCTCAAAGCCAAGACAAGCAGTCTGAAATGTGCTGAGAGTATGAAATGAGATACTAATGAAGTTATTTTGCCTTGTGTCCCTGCTTCATGACTAAAAGATCTTCCTTGACTTGAACATTTTATTTTCTAGTAATTCATGGCTCTGGAAGTGGACTCTGAAGGGACTGGAGGGCTGTGTAAGGGGAGCTCTTGGCTACCTATGCGGGGGGTAGAGGGCAACAGATAGTGACCTGCTTGGCTTCCTGACAGACCAGCTCTTGGGAAGGGCCAGATACTGGCCCAAGGGTAGAGTCTCAGTAGCTTTACAGTATTGAAATGTAACCCTGGAGTAATGCAAAATAAACACAAGACATTGAATGGATTAGAGATGTTGACTGACATCACAGTTGCAAGCAAAGACCACTGGGGCTTAGCAAACTAGCTCCTGGCCTGACTGTGGTAATGGATTGATACCTTCATCTGTTACTTGAGGTAAAATCCAAGCAGCTTGAAGATGACAGATGACTAGTAGAAGTATAAATCAATTACTGTTGTAAAACAGCCTGGCATGCTTTGCAAAATATAGCCATGCAAACACAAATCTGAAGCTAGAGAATTGGGAGGGAGTAACCATAGTTCATACAGTGTGTTGCCAGAAACTAAATGCAGGGAAGGAGTGCAAGTTGGGAAAGCACACCTGTTACTGGGTTGTACACGTACAGCCATTCATACTTGGTACTTGGCTACAGAAAGTTGTTCAAATATTGTCATGCAGTTAAGATACGTATATCTTTCTCTGTTTGCATTAGTGTAGCTGGTCCTGGAAAACTGTCTCGTTCAGGAGACACTGTAAAAGGCTGGCGAAGGCTCAGGGAAGAACTATAGGAATGAGTGAGGTACTGGAAAAAACATGCAGCAAGGTTTTGTAGGGGCTCAGCATGTTTATGTTGGTGGTTGAGTGATGTTTAATTCCAATTAGTAAATACCTACATATGCAATACTTAGTAATCAGCTGCTTAAATTTAACGGACATGGAATACTAAAGCAGTAAGAAAAGGAAGCTAGAGGAATTCACAGTAGAAAAGTGGATTTATTTTAGCGCTAAAAGTAATTAGGTACTGGACCAACTTGCAAAGGTGGATTTTTTCAAGTACTGATATGCATAAAATAAGATGATTTCACAAAGGATGTGCTCAAAGATGTTTTTATAAGCCTTACTAACTCATGTTTATTTGGGGCTTTTCATATTTCAGTTGACTTAAAAGAAGTAGATTTTTTTAAACTACCATAGGCATTCTTGCATCAGTAAAAAAGTGGTATGCTGCAATGCTTTTAACTAGAGAATTAGCACTTTTTAAAGAAACTGTCTGGAATAGTTCTTTGAAGGTAATTTCTGGCTTCTGGAAATTTTTGGTTTGTCACACATGAATGCAAGTCTCCAGTAAAGCAGAGGTGGTTGAGAGGCTTTACACAGTGGGTTTGATTTCTGTCACATCCTCAATAGCACTGCAGTTTTGGAGAGTAGGCGGTGTCTTTTTGGAGTGCAGCAGGTCACAGAAATAACGTGTCACTGAAGTGGGGCTGATTGGAAAACGCTGAGTGAGAAGGTAGAGTGTGTTTCCTCAGTAAAGACCACGTTGGAAGTAAGTGAACATGCAAGTTAAACTGCTAATACAGTTGAAAACAAGAAATAATAATAGTCAGATGAAGCTGGATAGAGAGATGGCCTGTTTTTTAAGAACTTGAAATTTTATCTCAGGTTGTAACAAGTTCTGATGTTAAATTGGCTGCCTTGAACTGTAGCCTGGAAACTCAAAATGCAGAAGAGCTGGAAGCCTGGGAGAAGAGGAAGTTGTGTAATCTTTTTTCTTTTTTTTTACCTCTCGAATTAGAAACCGGGCTTGTTAATGAAGCACAATTAGGCTAATAACTGTGCCTGTAGAAAAATAAGTTCTGGGTTTTTAAAAAAATTTTGTGTGTGTGTGTGTATGTGCATAGTGAAGTTGTGTGGTGAAACTTTGCAGTGATTTGTACAACTGTTGGTTGAGAAACAGGGTTTGCTCAGGGCAACGTATGTTTAGTAATACCCATGGTAATCTATTTCTTTTACCCTTGTTTTTACTTTTACTTATCCAAGTAAGCTGTAAGTAAATAGCGTTATCTAAATCCAGACTGCTGGGCGTAACAGTCCTGCTAATTAATTCCGGGTGTCTAACTGCTCACTGCAAGAGGAGAGGAGATCTGAGAGCTCTTGAGATTGTTGTGGAAAGAGGTTCTTTCTCCGAGGAGAAAGCTAAAAGAAACTAGACTCCCTGTTAAGGCTGGTCCTGCCCTATCTCTGTGATACTCTCTCCATAAGATTGGTGGTATCTTTGGGCTCGTTAGGCAGGGAAGGAAGAACATTCTCGTGGAAGAAAAAGTAAGGGTGTTGCCTTTTGAAACTAAACATTGTTTTTAGGAAGTAGGAAAAAAACCCACTTGGCTCTGCTTTTGTGATTCCTTTAGATTCTGATTCGTTCTACCTCCTGAATGCTGAAAAACAATCAGCATTTTGGTGTCAGTCGCTGAAAAAATAAGTTTCAGGTGTAGCCTTACATCTCTGTGACAGTACAGAGGTGATACCATACTACAGGCTGGCACCGCATGGCTTTATTTTGGATGGGGCATGTGCGTGTATGTTAAGGATTGCCACCTCATTGAGGGGCTCTTGTTCGTGAAATGGAGTTGGGTACAATGGTGGGTGTGTTTCCTGTTCTCATGAGGAATGTCAAGGGACAGTTCAGACACTTTCTGAATTCAGTACCTAAGAAACCTGCTTCCCTCTAGGGAGTACCTTCTGTTTTGACCTCCTTCTGGAGGGGAACACTAAACCCTTGGGGACGATGAAGATGGCGATAGCAGGTCTTTCTAAGCAGTGGGAAAAGCAGGTCTTTCACTTTCTAAGCAGTGGGAAAGCAAAGGCAGCCTAGGCCCTACCCGTACCTGATTTGGAGAGCAACCTTGTATGTGCGTATTTATACGCACAGGATGTTCTCTGGGTTAGGACAGTGGATCCCTTAATACTCCAGAGGAGCATTAGCTTGCGTAAGTGTCATTTGTTCTCCAAACCAGGCCATCTGTAGATTGTGGTCTGTCTCCTTGGTGGCATCCTAACTGAAAGGCTGTTGAATGCAGCACTGTAGCATGATTTGGTTTGGTTTCCAGGAAGTGAGAAAATGTACCTACTAGACTGGAAAACAAACTAGGCACTCGGGGGGGGGTGGGGTGGTGGTGGTGGTGGTGGGGGAAAGCTTGTTTGGAAATCCTGTGAGAACTTCAGTGTGGGGCATCCCAGCAGCCTGGGGTCTTGGTATTTGCGTAGCTGCCCTGTGGTGCCTGTGGAAATGCACAGAGGGAAACTAAAGATGTATGTGCCTTTGGGATGAGGGACTGTTGAATAGACTTGTAAGAATATTCTGGATTTGGAAAGTAAATTTTTAGCTATAACTCTCTGGATCAAAAATGTAATTGTCATAAATGTCAGCTGGAGCAGGTTGCTCAGGCGGTGCCCTGTTGGGTTTGGAGTATCTCCAGGGACAGAGACTCTACAATGTCCATGGGCAACCTGTTCCAGTGTTTGACCACGCTTACAGTAAAAAAAGTATTTTGGTACGTTTAAATGGAATATCCTGTATTTCAGTTTGTCCATTGTCTCTGGGCAGCAGTGAGAAAAGTCTGGGTCCACCTTTTTTGAAACCAGTCCCCCTTCTCCCATTTCAGATACTAATCCACATGGATGACATTCCACCCGAGCCTTCTACAGCACTGAGTTAGAGAGGAGGGATTGAGCTTGAAGCAGGTGATCCTTGAAAATCAACCAGGTCTCCTAGACTCCTTTCCAGTTCTGTATCCCATGGATATAGCCACAGCTGTATGCCACAGCTGTATCCCACAGCTTACAAGCAGGTCCCTGAAGGGGTCACAGTCTGCTCTCCTAAAGTCGATAGTTGTGATCTGGCTTTTTGTTTCCCCCCCCCTTCCTTTCAGGATCCTAAACTTCACTGTCTTCTGGTAACTTTGGCCAAACCTGCCCCAACCTTCATGTGCCTGATGAGCTGTTCTTTGTAGGTGTGCAGTCTAGCTGAGCATCTCCTCTCACCAGCTCCTTGGCTGTCTCAGGAGGTTACGGGGGTGCTACAGAAACCTGGGTTGCTTGTCTGCTGCTGTGTTGTCTCTCCAGCAGATCTCACTGTGGTTCAAGGCTCCCAGGGAACAGGGCCTATGAATGGGAGGCTTCTTCCAATTTTCTGAAGAAGGCCTCATATACTCCCTTGTGATCAGGTGGTCTTGTGGCAGACACTCATCACAAGTCACCCATGTTGGTCTGCCCTCTAATCCTGACCCATGAGCTGGGTCACCACTCATCCCATGGCATCCTTCCCAGATATAGGGCAGCTTTCCCTCCTCACCATCCTGTCTGGTCCTATCTAAAGAGCCCATATCCAGCCATGGCAGTGCTCCAGTTGTGTAAGCTGTCCCACCACAACCCTGATCCCAGTGAGATGGTATCCCTGGAACTGTGTGCAGGCCTCCAATTCCTCCTGTTTGCTCCCCGGGCTGCGTGCATTAGTGTGCAGCCCCTTCAGGGGCCACCCTGACCTCTCAGAAGCATTAGGAAAGCTCCCCACAGTGCTGTTTTCTCTGTATTTTGTGTATTTGGGTCACCTGGAGTGGGCCCGCCCTTTGTCATCTCCAAGATCTCTCTTGAATACATCACCCTGCACCCTTGTTTGCCAAACCTGGACCACCACTTTGTCACTTGACTGGCCTCAGCAGTGTCTCCATGATGTCTGGGATGCAAGTCCCCAGCAAGCTGCCAACCTCCCTAAGATGATGGGTTGGGTTGGCAGCGGGGAAGTTGTCCACTGCTGCTGCCTCCTAGTACTGCTGCATGGCCCAGGCCTGGCAGGTGCAGGGGCTTCTTGGGACACAGCTCCCATGGCATTGGCCCTGTTCTGCAAATGCAGATCTGCAGGTGGAGCAGCAGCCATCCTCCTGGTGCTAGAAAGTCACCAGCTCCCAGCCTTCACCATCGTGGGAGTCTCCATTTCCCAATCTGGTAAGTACAGGCTCTGCCTGCCCCTCCTGCGTGGGAGTCTCCTTTCCACCATCTCTGATGACTGGGAGAGGTTTCCTCCTCATTGCAAACCAAGAGGATGTGACCTGATCTCCTGCAGCCTTCAGGACTTAAGGCAGGTAGCACCACAGTGTTTTGGGCTCTGGCAGTAAGATGGGGACAGGAACCATCATGAAACCATGAATCATGGTAAGACTGGCCCCAAGCTACGTGACGCTGCCGTGGGTCAGGCGTGGTGTGGTTTTGTTCATATGCCCTGGTGCAGAAGCTTAAGTACCTTGGCAGAGATTTTGTCGGTGCTGATGGTGTGTAGATGGGATTAAGTCTTCCCTGTGGAAAGGAACTTGTGGTGATGCTACGCAACAGGAGGACTTGTTTTGAGGCCATGAAAGCATTTCCTGTATCTTTCCTTTTTTCACTTAGATAACAACATCAAAGAAAAAAACCCAAACCATTACGTACCTCAACCTCAATTAAGCCTTCCATTAGATACTTCATGTGTTTATGGGGGATGGAGAGGGAACCCAAACCACTTACAGGCAAGCTGTATTGTTCATTAAAAACCACCCCAGGACAAACAGTTCCATCTGCTCCTGCAAATCTCAAGTAGGAAGATGACCCATTATGGATTTTTAGTGGTTCCCAATTGCATTTAATGTTGGCTACCAGGATGGGCTGTTAAAATGGGCGGGGGCGAGAGTGAGGGCCTTGGAGCAGCATCGGTGCAGCCTTTCTTCCTGAATGCCTCTGTTTACTTTTTAATCTTGTTTCCCTTTATACTTTGTTTTGGCGACATTCCCGTGGCTTAAACTGTGAGCGGTGAGATGGACCTGCGCTCTCTGAGGTCTATCCAGCCTTTGAAGCGTGGCAATAATAACTGATGAACGTGGCAAAGGCTGGTGAAGCCAAGAGCTCTCCCCCTCCAAGGAGACCCTGATCACATCCCTTAAAAATGAAAGCAAAAGCTGCCAAGTGCTCAGTGTGGGAGTGGGAGGGTTGAAGACTGACAAAAGGAAGACATTGTTCAATTAAGGCTTTTAGTAATTGTTTCCCAACTGAAGAGCAGTAATGGCTGTGCTATCTTGCAGGTAACCTTGGCTGTGGTTTGGTGACAAGTGGAGGTGACCCCAGGCCCTGCCCAAGGGCTCTGGTAGCACTGTCATCTCCCTGCTGTGCAGGCTTGTGTGCCAGCATGACCTCTGCTGCCTCAAACTTTTTTTTTCTTTCCCTTTTTTTTTTTTTTTTTTTTTTTTTTCGCCAAGTCTGCAGCCAGATCAGGTGCTAGAACACTGTGGTGTGGTGGACCACATGTAGATGGGATTGGGATGCTCACGAAGGTGAGTCCTGGGCAGGCTTCTGTGACTCAGCAGCATAGGTTGGCATTTTGTGGGAAAAGCCTTGAACTGCTCATGTGCCTCTGGCTCCTTTGCAGCCCTGGCTGCTGTCACCAAATCCAGGGACACCCTTGCAGAAAGGTCAGATCAGCCCAAGACGCAGCTGAACCACAGATCTGAAAAATCCTTCCAGGGCTTGTCTCATTCTTAGGAACCTCTGCTGTCTTCCAAAAATAAAATCAAGCTATCACCCTGCCACGGTGAGGGTCACTCTCTGTTGCCAGACTCTGGTGTTCTGAAGCTCTGGTACGCAAGTTCAAAGCAGAGATAATGGTGGAAGACCACACAGGCTGCCTAAACAGTCTGGGGAAAATATGCAGCTGTAACAGCAAAGCAGTTACTTCAGTGGCCCGTGATTTTAATTTCTGTTTTGTGTGTCAAAGGTTTATTCTGAGGATTGCACTTGGAATAATAGTAGGAGTTTGGCTTTTTCCTTGTCAGATCCTGCTCCTGTTAAGGTTCAGCATGCCCGCTTCCTGCAGCCAGCTGTTATCCACCACCTAGATGGAGTCAGGGTGGATCATTGAATTGTGTAGCGCTTTTACAGTGGTTTTTTCCTCCTCTCTCCAGCCTGTTGATAAAGCAAGCATATGGCTTCCAGCACCTGTCCTGGGGCCCTTCCTACTGCCGTAATAGCTGTGGAAGTCCAAAATAAAAGAAATGCCCTACAGAGTAGGTTTCTGGGCTAGATGAAAGGCTTTTGTTTTAAGAGAAGACTGGCTGTAATTTCTTTTAAGAGTTTAGGTAGGTTTGCAGTCACTTCTAAAATCCCTTATCTACTTTTTTTTTCTCCTTTTTTTGGTATTCATTACCCCATAAAGATTCCAACAGCAACCAGTCAGTGTAAATAGATGGCAGGGAGAATAAGCCAGACCTTCACCTCCAAGCTACAGCATGCTTCTCTCTTTTAAATTTAAATTTTGTAATTTTTTGAACGCAGCCAAAACTTCACACCCTTCCGCTATGGATTAATTACAAGGTTGGGCGCATCAAGCTTTCACTATGATAGAACAGAGTTAAAAGTTGATGCAGTTGATGGGAATTGTACACTGCTCCCTGCCAAATGGCAGCCTCCTCATTTTGTCACAGATGCACAGAATGGTGTGGGTTGGAAGGGACCTGTAAAGATTTTCTAGTCCAACCCCCCTGCCACGGGCAGGGACACCTTCCACTAGACCAGGTTGCTCAAAACCCCATCCAGCCTGGCCTTGGACACTTCCAATGTCGAGGCAACTGCAACTTCCTTGGGCAACCTGTTGCAGTGTCTCACCACCATCCTCCTAAAAGATTTCTTCCTTATATCCAGTTTAGACCCTACCCTCTTTCTGTTCAAAACCGTTGCCCCTTGTCCTCAGGCCCTGGTAAAAAGGTCTCTCTCAGTCTTGCTTATAAGCCCCCCTTATATATTGAAAAGCCACAGTAAGGTGTCGCCGGAGCCTTCTCCTCTCCAGGCCGACCAGCCCCAGCCCCCTCAGCCTGCCCTCACAGGAGAGGTGCTCCCTCGCTCCAGCCACCTCCGTGCCCCCCTCTGGAGCGGCTCCAGCAGGTCTAATGTGGTGGGCTCCTGTGCAGGCAAATACCTTACATTACTTCAAGAGAAGATGATACTGGTTTCTCGTTCGTCAATGATGAGGGGAGAAGTCAATCTTATGCTTAGGAGAGCACTGTTAATGAGCACCTGGGTGATGGGCTGACTGACTGCAAAGCCAGTGCGCCCTGGCGCTGGAGGCTGGATGGTTACCCAAGGCGAGACTTGCTGAACCTGCAGGGCCCGTTTGGCCGTGGTACCCTGGTTTGCTGTGGTGGCAGAGTCTCCGTGTGCCTGAGCAGGATCTCGGCAGCGGCACAGCTGGGCCCTGCGTGCTAAGCACATGCAGAGCGAGGCCGGCAGCCCCAACAGTGGGAAGCAGCTCATGTGTATGTACCTAGTTTGTGCTAGACTGCCTCAGCGCTCCCGCTTCTCAGCTGAGGCAAACCCTCTGCTGCCTGGCTGTTGGCAAGCCTGGCTGTTGCTCTGCTTCCTGCCTTCCCATATGGTGGCTCGTTTTAAAATAAGACATTTACTAGGAGCAGAAATTGTAAAAGTAGGCTAACCAGAGGGGGATTTACAGTAAAGGCTAGATGAGATAGTGTGCCTGGGTTGCAGTGAGGGCTCATCTTCAGGTTACTTACCCAGCTGTAGTGTTAAAAAGATCTAGAAATCCACTGGGTCCTGGCTGCCCCTGGCTTACGGCGGCAGAGGTCCAACTCCTGCACCAGCTCCTCACAGATGAGGCGAGGAAGAGGGGGCAGAGGCTGCCTAGCCTGCAGCACAGCAGGGCCCCCTACGCTGCCCAGCTCATCCCTGCCAGCCTGCCCCAGTGCCGCCCTGCCAGGGAGGAGAAAGCAGGTAGGTGATGGACCAAGTGAGCAGAAGCAGTACCTGCATGCTGGGCAGAAGAGGAAGGGGGCTCAAAAAAGTGAGTGGCCCAACACTGGCAGCTACACCTTTACCACGTCAGTGTTATTCTGGCAATCTGAGGTGGTGTCTTTGCACTGCACTGAAAGGGGGTGGAACTTCCAGCTTTTTCCCTTTGCCCTGGGGCTATTCCACCCCACATACTCAGCAGCAAGCAGCCACCATTCATTCCTTAGCGTGGTGCTCACCCAGCATCCCCTGGCACCTGCAGCGAGGTGTGATGGCAGGTGGGAGTGACAGAGGCCCCTGGAAGATGCAGCATGATGCACAACACCTGGGTGCTGTGTCCTCATCTCAACCTCCTGCTCTGCTGAGCCTTTCCAGGCTCAGATCCTGGAGCTGTCGGGGCTTGTAGGCCTGTCTGCTACTCCAGCTTGGAGCAAAGCTGCTGCTAGTGCTGCTTCTCCACTCACGGTCACCTTGTTGCTTTGGTGGTCTTGGGTTTATTAGCATGTGCAGCCCCACCCCTAACATTTGAAAGGTGCTCATTTAAAAGAGGGTGTTGGGGGAAGGCTGCTTGTGGCCCTGCCCAGAGTGCATCAGTGTCATGCCCGTGCAACACTGGATATGGGAACAGCAGAAACTAACACGGTAAGCCATACTCTACTATGTTGGCAGTAAATTCTGATCACTTAAGAGAGCCAGAAATGTTACTTGAAAAAGTTGCTTGTTTGTTTTTCCTATGAGCTTTCCCCTAGGCACACGCTCCAATTCCCCTGATGCAGCTGTTCTTAGATTTGTAGAAACCTCGACTCACCAAAATCAATTATATCAACTTTAACAAACTTCCTGATAAAGGCAGGTAATCAATTACCACTGTTTTCATCTACCATAGGGCTTCTGCAGCTGGTTTTATTTTAAAACAATCTAATAAACCAGAATATGCAACTGGAATGAAGTATATTAAATCAAGATGAATGTTATGTGTGTAGAACAATCAATCTGTAATTTTACCAGGATGATGAACTACCCTGTTGTCCCAACTACTGCTGAGCCTGTATGCACATCACAGAAAATCTCACAATGGCACTGGAGCTCGAAGCTGCTCTGCAGCCCAGGCTGCCGAGAAGCGCATGCCATATGCTTCATTAGTAGTAGGGAAGTATTGTTTGTAACTCTGTAATTAAGATTTGTGCCTGAAAAATGCCTATTTACAGGATGTTAGCCTTCTCGCTCTAGTTTTCAACTTCAATAAATATTCATGATAGTGCATTGTACATAGGGATTTCAACTGCTTTTCTTTAAGCAAAATTAATTGTATTTTGAATACCTCTGGCTCCTTTTTTTTTTTTTTTCATTTGAAAGTGTGAAAAAATTGCATAGGCTAAAGACTTCAGAATTCAAAGCTAATGTTAATTTCAAAAATCACTTATTACAAGAAATCAATGCTTAGTATGAACTAATTGGTAGTGCAGTTTGGGGGGCGGGGCAGGAGAAACGGGAGGAAAAAACCTTGCAGCTGTGGTTTGCCTTGTGTAAAAGGGATGATCACAGATTGTTTTCCACCTAAAAACATAATGAGGATTCAGAACATCTTTAGGTGAACTTGTGCAATGACCTTAGTTGTTCCAATCAAGACAGGAGTTTGGTTTGGTTTTGTTCTTTTTTTAAATCCTGGGAGTCTAGAATATGTGACTAACAATACAAACACAAACGTTTCCCCCAGTCTTAAAGAACAGTTAATTAGCTTTTTGAAGTCAGTACAGCCTCATCTTTGCTTATAGCCCAACTGCTTCAGCTACTAAAAATGCTAGAGGGGCTTGTCCACAAGTGTTTCAGCAACCACCAAGACAAATGTAATCCAGAGCAAGTTCAGTAACCACAGACCTGCTTAAAGTTGCAAGAATCTGTTCACGGTGTCAGTGTTAACCAAGCTGGGCTGAAAAGCAGCCTGTCTCTCCCTTGAGCTCCTAACATTTTTGGCACTGCAGATAATATGGTTGGAGATGAAGAGGATTTCAGGCAAACATCCTGTGTTATGAGTACAAACTAGCACTCGTAAGCGTATGTGTGCCCCAGCATAAACCTTAGCTATTTCCCAGTTAATCCACTCTGTAGAGGTCTTAATTACTGCCAGAGACTGCAGCTCAAAGTCAGGAGTTCAGGCTCCCCACTAATGCTCAAGAAAGTTATGTATCTCAGAAAAGACGGCTTATTGAGCAAGGTGCTGCCAGTACTGAACAGTAGGAAATGCTGTGGAAGGAGTCAAGTTTTATCTTTCAAAACAGTTAGGCATCTACATCACCTTCCATGTCTTAGTTACCAGCTTCAGTGCTGGGGACCTGCGTGGGCTGGGTACTGTGCAAAAAGAAGACCGGACCATCCTTTCCCATTATATATAAAAATATACTGCTAAACATCTGAAGAACTTCTTTGCCAAAAACTGAAGTAGCTTGAGGCTTCCAGGCTATGGGGTGGGATTCTGAAACTACAGTTTTGAACAGAGGTGTTTCAGACTTGCTGAGCGTTCAGCCAGATGACCTCCCTGCTCCACAGACAGCACGTAGCTTTTTAGCTAGTATCAAATGCGTGTTAATGCTGCTCACCGCGGCCATCAAATGATGTTCTGCTGCATCTGAGAAGCAGCAGGTCTTTTCAGTTAACTTCTGTATGTATATAGTTATCTTCAGGTTTCCAATGCAGGTACTTAGTTATCTAATACATAATGGGGCAAGGATTAACTAACTGAGTGTACAGTTAACTGGAAGGGAAAAACTTCACCAACGTAAAAGGAAAATCAACTGAATTGAAAAAGGCCAAATACAATAAATTGCAAAGCAGGTCCTATACAGTACACAGAACTTGTGATCTTAAGTGGCTACTGACACATCCTTTTTCCCTTCCTTTGCTGTAAAAGAGAGTGGGGAGGCAAAGGGAGATCAAGTGAATTCAAATTTTCTTACTGTCCTACTGGATTACTGTTTGGAAACTGTGAATTATTAGGTACCATCTAAAAACTGGTCATATGTTTTATCTTCAGATGTGTTACATACTAATTCAACAGCATACCAGCATTCCAGTGGGAATAAAAGGTCTTTTTTTGTCAAAATCATTTTATTAAAGTTAATGTCATAACAAGCTCAAAATAACACATGCTTCAGAAATAAACTGGATGAAAGATGTCCTGAACGGAATACGAATGGTTTTGAAGGCATGGCAAAGCATCAGTTGCAAGAAACCTCTGCAAACAGGTGCAAATTCAGTTGGTGCAATGGAGAAAAACCTCAAAAAAGAAGCCTGCCGGGCATGACTTCTGTTTTTGTAATGCAGTTTAATAAGTTAAATCAGAAAGAGCACAATTTCCATGGCTGCAGAGATCCAAATGTATTTCTTCAATAACTAGCCCCAGCACAGGTTTTTCACTGTGAGTACTAACAAAACAAATTTAGCTGACATCTTAACATAGCAGTAATATATATATTATATACATGATAGATGTTTGACTCATGCAGCCTCCTCAGTTATGTAATTTTTTTATTTATTTACTCAAGAAACATTATAAAAAAATAGGTTTGCAATTTTTATTTTACTCCAGTGTTAGTGCTGCATCACCTCAGGCAAAGAGACAGTGTTTCAGATAATCTAATTTGGCAAGAAATCTGCCCTAATTCTTAACCTCATTTTTGTAAATCCACGTAGAAAATAAATGCAAACTCTTTATACAAAACAAGAGCAAATAACTGTACCCATATAAAAGGGGATTAATTCCCTTGGATTTTATTATCATGGCACATACTTTATAGTTTCACAACAGCATACTAATTTTCATTTAGGTTTTTAAACCCCAAAATAACGTTGATGAACGGAGTTACCATAGTCAGCTGACTCATGCATTAAGCAATTCATGTTCTTTATCAGTTTTTCCAACAGCATCAGGATTGGATAACGGGTCAAGGTCAGCAAAGAGACTGAACCAGGCAGTCAAGTCTTTAGGATTCTTTGTAGGTTCTGAGAAGAAAAGAAAAGAAAGAAAGAAAGAAAAAAAGAAAGTACAGACCTGTCAGCTATTCTAAAACAAAACTGAATGTTTGACTGAGGTCTAACAAATGCCACCCTATTGTTTAATTTATTACTAAGGCCATTTCTGACAAGAAAATTGGAATGAGTGATGGCATTTTAAAACACTGCCTGTAACAGAATACAGAACTTTAGTAAGAATGAATGTTTTGCATCTGTCTGCCTGTGTCTATTTTATACAGCTCCTCCCGCGTTAAGTACAGGAACACTTTAATTAAAAATAGAAACAATCTTGCTCTGTCTAGCTTTGTTTCATGAAAGGTATTTTATTTGTGTGTGCACCTGCATGCCTGCAAAAAAGTAAAAGGAAAGTGAAGGCAAATGTTACTTTCAACCTCTCTTACAGGACTAAATTCCTTTGTCTAAATCCACTTCATGTGACTCTTCTGTCCCCCTATATATGACCACACAAGGTCATTACTCATCTGGAATGAAGTTTTAACAAGTAAGTATTGGCTGGAGAGAGAGTGGGGGGTACATCTGATAGCCAGTCCCAAGTACAGCTTCTAGTATTAGGGTGTGTTTTTTGATGGATATAAAATAACACGAATCAAGAATATGTTCCAACATATTTTATTGCATCTATGTGCCTAAACTGACATCAGATTTCACAGAGGTCTCCTGCCTTCTCTTATTCCAACAGGGCAGATGTTCATGTTAAAGCAGTGACAACTTTGGCTGCTATGAAGAAGGAATGTCACCACTTGCTTTGTTTTTTGTGACCCTATGCTTAACAGGTATTAATTATATTGATAGTGAAATAAGATGTGCTCTTCCAATCAGAGAAATAATGTCACATGAAAGCATTCTTTGTGACACAAGGAATTTATGGACAAAATAGGCTCCACTGGCATGATTTTCATCTCCACCTCTGCAAGGCTGGAGTATCTGCCGCCTTCGCAAACACAGATTTCAAAGCAGATGAAGGCTGTTCCTTTTTGTGATGAAGGTACTGTGGCTGTGGTATTGCGCTCATTTTCAAAACACCTTAACCCTCTTTTTTTTTCTGCTGAGCTGAAACATATCAGTCTTTTAATCCTGGGAGGCAGGGGAACAATACGCTTTGCTCCTTTTTTTTTTTTTTTTTTTTTTTTTTTTCTTCCTGCACTGAGTGTCTTTGATGTAGCTTCTGGTTGAATGTGAATGCACAGGATAGGCTACAAACTGGCAATAAGGGTTCAATGTATTTCTGGTTCACTTATCCATAAAACCCTAGTCAAAATCAGCAGGGCTTTGGCTCAGTAGATGGCAGGACTATGCACTCTTGGCTCAGTCGCAAGAAGTGAATTAAGTTTCAAACAGATCATCACTGATATGATGTATGTTATCAAAAAAATCTGCAATTAGGGCTCTTCTGCCTTATCAGTAGCCTGTATTTTAGTCACAATGTCCTCCTAGAGCTTTGGAACATTGTTTAGCTTAGACAAAGTGCATGCAGATGCTAATCTGTGTGACTCAAAATTGAAGTAGTAAAAGAAACTGTACTTTCAGCTCCCTCATTATATAGTAAATCACCCTCCTGACATACTACTAGCACTGAAGCCTACCAAAAATACACATACACACACATATCATACACATAACCAATGCTGAAACAGAGTAGTTCATTAGTAACCACAAGATTCTTGACATGTAACTACTACAAAAGTAGGTTTTATTATGATAGAGTAACTGAGAGGACTGGAAAGATACATGAGTCACAGCTAAAAAGGAAACACAAAATGAAAAAAATACATGACTATCACCTTTCACAGGCGTCTTGTTAGCATTCACATTCAGGCTGTTCGGTTTCTGTGCTGGCTGTGGTATAGATGGCGGGCTCACACTGTTAACTGCCCATCCTAAAATTCAATAATGCAGCAGCATTAGCATGAAGAATTACTTTTACTCCAACACCCTCTAAAGCACAGTGCACACCTCAGACAATGGAGCAGAATATTATGGTTATGCCCATTTATATCTTTTCTCAAACACAAAAAATCAGGAGTCAGATGCTGCAGACAAGCAGTATCCTTAGGAGGGGAATATCTCTGGATCAGTTTCATCACCTCCAGATTCAGGCAACTGTACTCTTTTCAAACCTTTAACCTGGCCAAAAAAATATTTTTTTTTCCCTTTTACCTAATCACAGTTAATACCTGTTCACAGAAGGGACAGCACAATAATCAAGTCAAGCATAGCTGTAGGGAGAAACATATCACTTAGATTTGGGCAAAAATGTCACACATGCTGAACATTTTTTCTACCTTTCTTTACTTTTACAGTTCCAAAGACATTAATTTCATCAACTATTCCAGAAAGACCTTAGATTTTTAATGTTGAAGTTATGAATTCTGAAAAAAATAATTTCTTGCAAAACACTTTGAGGAATTAATTTCAAGATGCACTACTTCAAGTTAACTTAAAAGTAGGTTTTAATGAAGTATTTAATTTTTTTCTTCACTTGAAAGGATGTTCTCAACAGGGAGAGAGTAACTACGCAAGAAAAAGCAAAACTTGGTATTCACAACTTTTTGTTCTTACATGTATATTCTGTAGCCACAAAAGAGTAATGAAAAATGTAGTTAATGAGGCCAGATGAGGTAGGCTAGCAAAATGAACTAGGGGTGTCATACCAAGGAATCATACTAGGAAAAAATAGAGCATTTTTGTCCCTGGCTTAAGACATCTAAATTCTTATGCTTTATGATATTTAGAGGACTGCAGGTCATATTTTTAATTTCGGTAATAACTCCTTTAAGCCTGGCCTGATCAATTATCCATCTGTCTCTGGGATCCAGTAGATCTAATTCTGTAGTACTGCAAACAGGATACTCAGCTGTGCACACAGTTAGAGTTTCCTTATTCAGTCTTTTTTTTCTACAAGTTCACATCCTTTTCTGCTCTCTTTGTCCTTCCTCCCCTTACTTTCTCCTCTTTTGAGAGCCCTGTCAGATATGGGTAGCCAGTGCCCTCAGTTACTGTAACAGCCACATAAACCCTTCCTCTCTCCAGCGGATTATTCTCCTCACTCTCTGATCTTACCTTGACTATAAAAGGTCTGAAGCCCAAGCTGTGTTGTTAAAGAGAAGCAAGAAGAGCGTTTCTATAAAATCACATGAATTAGGAAGGAAACTTAAAGCCACAGGCATCCTCTGTATCACTAAGGAAACAAATCAGACACTTCAAAATCAGGACGCAGAGCACTCACATGTATTTGTTCTAGGCAAAGGTGATAAAGGCTTATGAGCTAGCCTGTGCCCACCGAAAAAGAGGTTTTTACAGTTTAAACTTCCAAAAAGCAAATCTGATTCGTAAATAATGAGAAGTATGGCGTTAACACTTCAGAAAGACATACTTTTTCAGGCATTTTCTCTGCTTGTGTTACAGAAGAGGAGAATGGCAGAGGACATTATGCACAACTATAGTAAACTGTAATGCTTTTATTTGTTTGGAGAGGTATTGCAAGTGAGTGTTTTAATATGTCAGCGGATGGCAACGGATTAATTGAGTGGCTTAAGCTAATAGGGCCAAATCCTAATTTCAAAGAAATGAATGGGAGTGCTGCCTGGAAACTTTCTGTGCAAGTCCCAGGGACTTCAGTGAGATCAGGAGTTGGCTCCCTGAGACCTCTCTGATGTTTGTTTACACTGTGTGACTGGCAGACCACAGAGTGAAACACTGCAGACTAGTTAACTCCTTTGGAGCCCTCCTTTTGAGTCCCTGGACTAAGGCTTGGCAAGTAGCACATCTGTGAGAGATGGTCTGGTTCTCTGTTCATTGAAACGCAGGTAGCTCAAATACCTCTTAGGAAACAAAAGGAATCTAACAGCAGCAACAAAAACATCTAACCAAAAATGCTCCAGAAAATGTGGGATGCTTTTGTAATGAACCTACCCATCTATGAAGGTATTGGGAAAGACTGACATAGAATTTTATTGAATACTTTACTTTCATGAATTATGTCTTTAGTGTTCACTCACAGTGAGCTACAAGGAACAACTTTGCTTTTCAAAACCAAACTGCAGCCTATCAATGTGAAAGTAGTTGTTGGCCCTAAGCCTGTTCTGGTTTGCCTGTTCAAAGGATGGCTTTGTTACGTGACTAGACAAAAGATTATTGCCGAGACAGCAAGGAAACCAAACAGCTTACTTTTCAGCTAGCATCTTCACAAATGTTACCACAATTAAATTTAGAAGTGGAAATGGTGAGCTGCACATTTTCTTACCAACTAGAATATACACACACAAGTAGGGAAGATAAAGAAGAGCCATTAGTGGTACGAGTAAGTGAGTAAATGAGGCCGCAATCAGGAAAGAGAAAGCCACTGCTCTCTCTGAAACAGTGGAAAGGTGACGAAACTACAAAGCTGTATCTGGAGGAGAAACTAAAAAGGTTTGTTGGGACTGTGCACAGCAGATTTGTTTCATATGTGTGTGTGTGTGTATATATATATATATGTATACACACACACATATATTTATATGTATTTTAAAGCAGCACCTGGTAGTCCCATAGCAATTCAAAGTCCCATTGTGCTAGATCCTGCCTATAAATACAGCCAGAGAACACTCCAAGCTGGGAATTCCTGACCGTAAGAGTTTATAACCTACATAGCATTGTGCCTGTTTTACAGATTAAGATCTGAGGCAGAGAGAAAACAAAGCCCCAAAGATTTATGAGCGTGCTTAACGTAAAATAAGTAAGTAATCCCACTGAAGTTAATAGAAAAGTTAATGTGCTTAAAGTTAAGCATGTGAGTTTTAAGAATCTTTATGGTTTTAAGGCCAAATTCACACAGGAAGTATGCAACATTGAGGCTCCAGTGTGGCACCTCACACTGAATAATTATGAAGCAATTCTACCAACTGGGGGAGGGGGAACACATGTAAAAGATGCATCACCAGTCCTCAGTAAAAATATCCATAATTCATATATTCTAATACTTCCAACTTGTATGTTTAGGTATGTTTATACTGCAGTTAGTATTTTATTAAAAAAAAAGTCTGTTCCCAAATTCATTGAGAAGGTCAAAGAAGTGCTGTGAAGTGAAACGATATGCAGTTTAAGATTAAAGATGAGATTTCACAAGATGCAAAATGGATGGAATCTCACCTTCTGTTAGAAAAAAAGAAAAAAAAATAAGAAAAATAGTCTAATAAAGTTAAAGAAAGACATTTTCCTTGGCAACTAGAGTCAGCTGGGAACATGCTGATTATCAGATACAATCATTCATCTGATTAGCCCTGACTTTTCAAATGCCAATAGATCAATTACCATCATCTTCTGCCAAAACCTTGGAAATCCATTTGAAAACATCAACATATTTTATTCTTCCAATACAGATTTATTCTTTTTCTTATACAAAAAGATTCTGGGATGCCAGGATGACTGCAATGGATTTTCCATTTCTAGTGTTCCTGGAATGCAACACACCTGAGTTCTGATTTTGAAGTGCTAATAGTGCAGCCAATGCCAGCGTATTGTGCAAATGAAAGCATTAACAACCACCTCAGAGAGGATGCCCAGCCCTGTTTGCCACCAACACCTCAAAAATATTTTTCCTTCTAAAACATGTTTATATTTAAAAACATGTAAAAACTCTGAAAAAAATAACCCATAATATTTCTGTTGCTATTTTCAGTAATTTGCTTAAAATGTGTTTATGTCTCTGTATGAGGAAAGGTATTTTTCACTGTTTGTTTTCCCCTTTCAATAGATACTATGTCTGCTTCTGGTTACAAACTGTTTTGACAATGCAACAACTAATACTCATGATTTTTTTAGCTTGTGTTTTATAAGGTCAAATCCTACTCTCTTCCAGTCCCTCTTCACTCTATCAGTCATACTCACATATGCATGTTCCTCATCATAAAAATACATCTAAAACTGTGCATCACGGCAAATGTCACTCCCCCAGTTTCCATCTAAGCACTGAAGTCCGTGAACCCAAATATCTTGCTTTAGGGGTGGTGTATCAATTGTAAGATAAATTTGACTTTCTAGTTCTCGCCAAAACATCACAGGTGATTCTACTTTATGTATGACTGTCACCAGTTGCATGGGTTCCAAGAAGCAGTCTTCAGGATGGAATCAGTCTGCTAGCCTTTCCTGTGTCACTCTTCCCCAAATGAGATTTAACTTAGGACAGAACTCAAAAATTGAAGGCTCTCTTCCAGCTTGCAAAGCCCTAGAAAAAATCTATCCCGACTGTGAGGAGGACAAAGGTAGTTGCTGTTGGCTGGTTACCACCAGCCTGCCTTCCTCCCTCCCTCCATCAAGGCCAAAGCAGCAGCAGGAAAACTCTGCCCTAGCTCCCCCCCCCCTCCTTTCTTTTCCCCGCAGCAGCGTGGAAAACCCAAGAAAATGAATGCGTAGAAGGAAGGGGTAAGAAAGGGTCGCATCAGCAGATAACCAGCCTACAAGAGGAATCCACCTGTATGGTTGCCAGGATGAGACAATGCATTCTACCTTACCTATATCCCTACACACAACAGTATGGGATTCTCTGAAAAAAAAACGAGAAAATAATCCGATGCAATTGATTTTCATTAAGTTGTTTAAAAATAGTATTTCCAGACAAAATACAGTAACCCATTTTAGGTTCTCTAGTCCCTTAACAGAGACCGAAGTTGTGATTTAAATAGCAAAACCTACTCAAACAGATTTTCTGTTACAGAAAAAAAAATAATATCCCAAAGGCCTACATAAAATTTCAGGAAGCTCAATGAAAGACAGTAATTTTGACTTTAGGTTTTAGGGCACTTCATTCACAAGCACTGGATGAGCAGGGCTAGAAAACCAAATATGCCGCTCATGTTTTCCTCCAGGCACGCTCTGCTTTACCTTCTGGGTTTCTGCAGCTGTGGCACAACATAAGCTGTCACCATATTTCTACACAGCAGAAAACCTAAAGCCAAAACGCTAAGAGAACAAGATAAGCTCTCACCATGCAAAGATGATTGCAAGTCATTCATGTTTTGGTCTAACAGTTGTGAGGGCAAGTAGCCTGAAGGTGTTGGTGCCCCAGAAGATGAAGCGTTCTCCACATCTCCAGCTGAAGAGTTCACAGAGAGATCAGCAAGTGCAGCCTGTCCAAAAACAGCTGTCCACTCTTTGCTGAATTCCCCCTCATCCAGGGAGGAAGCGTTGAGGATCTCATTCAGTAATACCATGTCATCCTTGTCACCAGGTTCTGACTCCAAGGACTTCACAAACTGAACCTTTGAAGCTGTCTCAGAACAACAGAGTCAAGAGAAATAATTTTTTAGACAAAGAAAAGAAGGAATCTTTTAAAAATATCCAATCTAGATTCTGTATGTGAAGTGAGATGGAATATTTTTGCGTGAATTTTTGTTGTTTTCTCTTTTAGACCCAATTCTCTTGGATGGCTGGGCTTGTAGCTGATGCAACAAATAATTCCATGATTATCTCAGATAACAGCAGTGAGGTTAAGACTCATTTCTCATTAAAAACAATACTACAAGTATGCTTAAAAAACAAATAAACACCACACCAAAATCATTACATAGTCTAATATTTAAAACATTGGGGAAGACTACTTTTATGTTGGTTTTTGAAGCATAAAACTGCCAAAAAAAATCAGAATTGTATAAACTGAAAATAAGTAAAAGTTGGGGATTATTCCAGAATTTTGTGAGAACATACTTGAGATTACTTTGATGACCTTCTGAGCAGTGCTTGAATTATTGGGGTATTTCCCCACGAGAACAGGTTATGTTACACAGGGTTAGACTTCCACACTGTTCAATGCTGTAGTAACCTTTTTTCCCCTCTTTTAGGCTGCTGAGAAAGAACTGAGGCCACTTTGCTTCTGACTCCCCTTGCTAGTTTTTCTAGCACCAGTGCTGCTGCTGAAGAAGCTCTTAGACCACTTGAGCCATTACTCCTTAAAAAAAATTGTTTTCCTATTTTAGAAATGTTGAATAGTTATACAAAATACATGAAACTTGTAACCAGGATCCTAACCCTTCTCTCTAGCTTACAAAGTATTTGGAAAGTGAAAGAACTATCAAGGAACCCAAAGTGTTATTTTACTTGGAAACCTTCAGAGCTCCACTGTGGACAAAAATGGTGGTTAACAACGTTGATAATGTTATGTCACTGAAACTCTGATCAATTGATCTTAATTATGCTCGTTTTGAACTTGTGGTAAGGCACAGAAGCAGCTTCAGTTTTCCAAGGTTTGGGTAGATCAGCTGAGCTCTCCAAGTTGCATACAACTTGCAAATATGTTTTTAACCCTTTTGGGTTAGGATAGAAGACTGATAGTAACAAAGTGGTTGCAACAGGCCATTTTATTTAAATGTAACAGCCTTCTCAGCAAAGTTCCCTTTTAATAGCTGTAATAATTTACAATGAAATGACTGAAGTTGAGTCATAAAAGAAAAAAGTGCAAACCTGTGTTTTAAAATAGGCTGGTGAGTCAGCATACACACCTACGTACTAAGAAACAAATAAACCAACACATCATATAAGGATTTTATTCGTTACTGATCTCAGCTCTGAGATTCATCTCTTTTCTAATTCACATTTTTATATACCTCTGCACTGCCTGACAGGGCCCAAAAATTAGAAATGGAAACATTACAAACACGTCAATCTCCTGATGCTCCCACTGGACTATAACTAAAATACAATAGAAAACAATTTGTTCTCATGAATTTTCAGGCTGGTTTGTCATCTTCAGATAAACAGCAAAGAATATTAACATTGTCCAAGCACCTACAATTCCTCCAAGCTATTCAGCAGGTGAGGCAGATAGGTAAATCCTTCCATAGGGGAAACACACTTGCTGTTTCAAAGGTACTTAAGAACTCTATGGGGCATCACCAACTCAAAGCTGCTTTCAGGAGGCCCCTTTGTGAACTTGGAAGCCTTGCAGGGGGACATGCAAAGGGAGCATTAGTAACAGATCTGCTAAGACCTACTGCTAACACTGTACCTAATCACAAAAGACCTATAATGGAACAAAAACTTTGCAGCAACACAGCTCAGAGCAAAGTTCTGCTTCATCTGGGTAGCCCATTGCAGTAGTCCCATTATTACTGGGAGAGAAAGTACAACATATAGCTGAACACCTGAAGGGCCATTAGGTCTTCCTGTAGTGCATAGGACCACCAGAAATCAGGAATGACACATTTCCTTGTCTCAGCAGTCTTTCTGATATTCCTGCAGGGACAACACACCTGGGGCAGGGGAGGATAAGGTGGTGCTTAGGCTCAGGCTACCTTGAGTAAGCAGCAGTAAGTTCTACTCTTATTTGCAGTAAAGGTTATCTTGAAACCAGTCCTGCTTATCAAGATACTACTCATGTGGTATCTCTGCTAGATTACTAGAATGATAGGGACTTTGTTACCTCACCTGTAATTCTTCTATTACTACTCTTCCTGTTTCTCACCGCCTGTTTTCAGTGTCAAAATCTGTTTTTTGTCTGCACATGCTGCCCCTAACCTTAAAAATGTCCATGAAAAAAACCCCAAACTCCCAATAAAACACTGAAAAAACAATGTCACTATATTCCTTTTTGTAGTTGTTTGAACAAGCCTCTAGCAATGCTCATATTCCTTTGCAAACATGCCTCGTTTTGCTGGTATTTAAGAAAAATAAATGGGATGAGAAACTAAATATTTACAACCATACATGATTGGAAATACAGGATAAAGACTTCCTTCTGAAACACACACCAAAGTGTACCTCTAACTATACTACTTCATTTAAAATAATCCAATACTCATTAGCCTAAAGCTAGCTAGCATGTAAAATCAGCGTAAATGGCCGATACTATAATATTAACATAACCATCCTTATCTGATGTAGCCACCCCACAACTGTTTTCGTATTGATTTAAGTACTTGACTAAAGGAAAAAAAAAAAGCCTTCTAGCTGACATAGCTAAACTTGTATGACCAATACTTGTATGCAGTATCTGCATCTCCACTAAGAAGGTCCAACAAATAACAGAACTGAGTAAGCGGAAAACCAGAAGAAAAAAGGCCCCTATCAGACATGCATCGACGTTTTCTATTAGGCACAGAAGGCATCACTACCTTATGTACCCACAGATTAGAGCTGCTTCTGCACAGACAGCTCAGGACCGTTCCCTGTTTGTACATTTATGGGCAATTCCCCACACAGGTAGTTTCCCCACAGCGCAAAAGGCTGCCTGTGGCAAATCCAAAGTCAAGGTGTTTGCAAATGCTCTCTGCCCTACCCACCATGAAGGCAGTGCCTTAAATACCCCAAATTACACTCTCTGACTAAACCGCAGAAAGGGATTTTTTTTCTTTGCTTCTTTACTTGCTTTTTGCGTTGCCACAGTTGCTTTTATTGTTGTTGAAGGTTTTTTTACTCATTCCTCTGAGATGTTTGAGTGAAAAGCAAATTGGAAATTATAGGCAATACTCTTACCACATATCAAAACTCAATATAAAACTTTTAGCCAGATCTTTAACGTGTTACATGGTAAAACAGTATGCTTGGAAAAAAACAGCACATCCCCTTGAGCTGCCATGGAGCTAACAAAAGTGTAAGGATAGGAGTAGAGCCTGGAATGAAAAATTGCTTTCTCGTGTGTATGAGAACAGCACAGCAGATTTAATTCACTATCTGGCTGAAAGCAGTCATCAGCTCTTATATGGTTTTAAATGGACTATATAAATTGTTTCTGATACATACATTTCTGATATAAAATCTTGTGGTTACTAGTGTATTGCCAATTGGTTGTGATACAACAACTAAAGAACCAAAAAGAAAAGTTTGTGAAATGTTATAGGAGGGATAAGGTTTACAGTGGAACCTACTTCAGCAGGGCAGATACGATATAGTCTGGTATACCTAATTTTGAATCCCTGTTACAATGTGTTTTATCCCCTGGAAGGTTTACTTCTTACTGTAACATCAGAAATAGTGCATCTGCATGTATATGAAGTTGAGTTTCTTTTAACACTGTTTAAATAATGCAGCTGAATAATTTCATTCAACCTCTCAGATTATGAAAACAATTAGGATCCAAGATGAAAAGTATACTTGAAAAGCAGATGAAAAAAACATGCACAAATGTTGCATACCATTTTCTTGAGGCTGCAGGTCTAATAAGTCATCTATGGCACCTAAAAGCAAAACAAAACAACAAAAAAGGAAAAAAAAAAGAAAAAAGAAAAGCAACAAAGGAAGATCTGCAGTACACTGACAATCAGTATGTATAGCCCCAAAGGCAGTTTTCTTAAGTCTCTTCACCTGAGTTCTGCTTGTGGTTACAATTTCCTTGTAACGTGGATATGACATCCTTGCCATTGTCAGCTGTAATTGAGATCCATAAACATGTCAAATTGCACTTGGCACAAGACCATGCTTGTAAACAACGTCACTGTAAGATCAACATGCAATGGTTGTTTGGATTCACATTTTAAATGAACCTGGTCACAATGGATGAAAGACTCAACATATGAGCATTTCTAAGCGGTGGGGCAGATTTCGTAGTTATAACTTGGGGGGAACCTTCCTTTGAATCACCACCCTGCCACACTTGCCCATCTCCAGTTTGGGTGCACCCAACAGAGACAACTGAAAAACTCAGACAGGTCACTGCCGTCCTTCAGAAACGGGGACACTTCTTTCAGAGGCTTGCGCTTACACAGGCCAGGAGAGAGCACAAGAATGCCAGGACCTCATTACTTCCTAAATCACCTTCCTTGACAATATGTTCTTCCTCATGACACCGACTCTGGGAATGGGGAAAAGGAATCTTCCCCCAAAGCACCCCAGGTCAGTATATAAGCACCTCTTCTGCAGGAAAATAAATGGGCTAAGACCAATAGGATGGAAAATGTATAGCTCAGCGTTATAGGCTATGAGAGGTGAAAAACCACCACCATGTCCCAACCCTAACTAACCTTAAGTTCTGAGCAAGTTTCTTAGATTAGACACAGAGTCAAAACAATCATCTAGATTCCATTTACCAGTGAAAAGAAAGACGCTTCTCTCAGGTGATTAATCTCATTTAAGATATGTAGCTAAACAGGAGGGATGAATTACCTGCTGAACATGCCTTTCTCTCCCCATTAACTGTTGAGGAACTAGACAACTAAGTCTGTAGCTCTAAAGGCAAATGAAGAGGTTGGTTACAGTATTATCACAACTGCAAGGCAGATCTCCTGGAAGCCTCAAACTTGAGGCTGGAAAGGAGAAACAAAATTCTCCATAGGGGAATAGAAAGGGTTTGGCATTCAGTTTTTAAGGTCTGTTCAGCAGAACTGCATGAAACAGAACAGCTTGCTGTTTGAATCATATTATTTTAACAAGGCTTTACTAGGACAATGACAGAAACATGCCACCTGCACTAGAATCAGCTGGTCATTTAAGGACCCATGATCACATCTTACAACACCAGATATAGATAGGAGAGGCATAAACACACATGGACAAATAGACATGATGCTTCCATAAAAGGACAATGCACAAAGCTAAAGGAGAAACACCCAAAGTGACTGAAAGGGGGAGAAAAGAAAAATCAGAAATGGAAGTTCATGAATGGTGGGATATGGATGGCCGCAATTCTGTAATGAAAAAAGCACAACTGTTGCTGAAATCCTGCCTTAGCTCTGTTGTAAACATGATGGCACCAATCTTAAAAACATCCATAGTATATTAAGGGAAAACCCAGCGCAAATGATAAAAAATTGGAAGTCATGAAGTAGTTGATGAGGAAAACTAAGAAGAAACACAGCTCCATCGCTAGTAGCACTACATCTGTATTACTTTAGTTCATATAGAGTACTTTAAGAAAAAAAAAAAATCTTAGCAATGGCAAAGACCTACTAGTGTATGGAGATGGAAAAATTTAGCTGAGCAGGCAGAAGTATTCCAAAATACTTCAGTTCCTTTTAGGGGCGACGGAGAAAGAGAAAGCACAAGTTATTTATATTATGGATGATGGTGAAATATTTTACAGTCCATAAGTAACTGAGATTCTAGAAAACATCTGTTAAGAAAATACAAGCCAGATTTTGTATCCAAGAATATTAAAATATCTCATCAAAGAGATATCTGATCTAATTAATTGCAAAATGGGTGAAACATCAAAACACCGGAAAAGTCGTAATATTGTGTCAGTATTACAAAAAACACCCAAACAACAACAACAATAAACGGGGTGACTCAAGTAACTGTAGGTAACTTAGGGGCTGGTAGCTCACCACTACTCCTAGGCAAAACATTAACTGAATCCTGTTCAGTATGGGATTCAGCAAAAGAAAACGAGCATAATAAATGCTCCTATAATAAAAGGTGTTTTTATGGAAAGCAGACCTAGTTAAAAAACCCCAACTAATTTCATCCTTTGATAAAACTATGAACCTTCTTTGGTAAAGATATTTGTTTAGAAACAACTTGACTTTGCACTGCATAGCCTTCCAGCTAAAAAGTTAGCACTGCATAATATCTGTAATGAACATATTGAATGGATTAGGAACATGACAACTAACAGATGTCAAAAACCAGTTGTTAGGAGAAATAATTGCAAAGTAGAAGTGTTTTTAGTTTAGATCGGCAAGGTTTAGTGTTATATCGATCACTATTCAATGGCTTTAGCACTCATCTGGAAGTAAACACAATATCACTCTTGAAAAAATTGTGCAAACAGACTATAGAGGTGGTCATTCAGTTTCTGTGGTCAGAGCTGGGAGAGTTTTATACCACTGAGTCGTAAGTCATATCTCTAGGAATAACAAATATAAGCCATACTGCACAAAGGAAGAACGAATCCTGGAAAGCTGTGCCCAAAAGGAACTGAGACTTGATAAACAACAAATTCAAATACGAGCTTCTAACTTGATGTTGCAGCAAAATGAGATATCCTTCTTGGATACAGAAACAGGAATGTGATTTTGCCTTCCAGAAACGTGACAGCAGAGACCAACATCAGAAATGTCTTGCACAATTATATATTTCATATTTTTAAACGGATGTTCTAAAGTGGAATGGAAACAAAAACTTCAGAAATCAAGGAGTAGGGAAGATGTCTCAAGGCACCAATATGCTTAGCCTGTCAAAATGAAGATCCGAGAGGAGTCTTGATTTTAAGTATCTTCATGGAGAATACAATACCACATATTAAAACGATTCTCCATTCATTTAGTAGAAAAAGATATAATATAAGCCATGGCATTACTTTGCCTGGAAGGACCTCTGGGGGTCATCTTGGCCAAGATCCTTGTCAGAGCAGAGTCAGCTATGAACTTAGGTCAGGTTCCACAGGGATATGTTCTGTCAAGTCTTAGGGATCTCCAGGGAGGTCTTCAATCAGGGAGGACTTCAAAAAGTCCATGCACTTTTTCCAGCACCTCACCACGCTTACTGTAAATGCTATTTTCCCTTTCTGTCACTTGTGTCCACTGCCTCCCATTCTTTCACCGTGCACCCCCAGTTAGAGCCTGGCTGTGTCACTGGGTAATACAACCTATCAGGTCATTAGCAGCAGCTGAATATGACTTTGCCTAGCTTTTGGGCAGAAGTTCTAATGAATTCATCAAGTTCTTCACATAGTACATGTTTAATCACTGGAACAAACTAGCAAGCTAAGTGTCGTGGTTTCCTTGTCTCGACACCTACTAATCTGTAGATCCTTTCCTTGAAGACATGCCCAATGTAAGAACTATACTTTGGAAGACAAGCTATTTGACCTATCTAAGAGTAATAGAATGACATGTAAGAGATTAGTTTTAACAGATATTCCTGGCCTTGAGTTTGATGCATTTGTAAGGATTCGCTGGGTGAAGCTGAACATATAGAAAACACAAATGAAAAAAACATGCATTACAGCACTCAAAGTTATGATAGCGTGAAATAAAATACCTGAATAGTTTGACTCCTTGGTATGGCTTTCCTCATCTAATGATATCAACCTTAATTTGAAAGAATAAGAGAAAAGTTGAGAATAGTATTCTAAGGCTACAGAAAAATAATACATTTTTCTCTCTTTGGTCACATCACTATAAAATCATATCAATAATAAATAAACAATAATTCAGATGGGCTCTTGCATTTGCTGTAATGCTGGTTGGTTATTTAACTTTTACTATTTCATTGGTGGAAGTCTGTTAAAACCAAAATTAGATTGAAGACCAACTATCAAAACCTACCACCTTTCCATTTTTAATCTAACTAAATCTCTGTAAGGAAAAGTACAGTGAATTTGGTTTTCCAGATTTGGTCTTTCATAACTATCATGAAGGAGATACAACTGTCCCCCCAAAAAACCCAAAACCGAAAAAAAACACCCCGCTTTGCAATTGTCTTTTTAACAGCAACTAATTGAAAATCAACAGTCACATGAGTTTTGTCCTATGTCAGCAGATTTCTAGAAAAACAGATCAGCAGTGTTGATGAAAAAGCTCTTGACAGAAAAAAAAGCTGTGGTTTACATGCAATTCTTATACAAATTGCATGTAAAAAAATATACCCTTCAATGAAGAGTACATACTTTCTAACTGCTATTACTTTGTGTAACGCCATTCAACCAGTAGGGAATGAAGCAGCCACAAGGCTGATGTGGCACTGAAGAGGACTGACTGTGCAGGCACATCCTCCCATCCCCTAGTAGTGACAGGACAGGAGGAGCCACCTGCCCTGCTCTTGAGAATAGGCTTGTGGCAGAGCAGAGGAGAATTAGATGCAGGCTATACTCCAGTATAATGAACGTTTAGTGTGAATGGGAAGTTCATGAGGATTTTAAAAGCTTTGCTTTGAGTAATTCTTCTAGAATCTTTGATGTTTATTTACGGTTTGTTTTAGACAGCAGAAATGGTGACATTTCCCTCCCTGTTCTTTGACAGACAAAGAAAAATACAATCCATAAATAAAACCAAGGACAACCATGACATGGCATGTGATGCATTTGCTGGTAGGTGCCAATGCGCACATCTTGCCTAAGTCATGTGTTCATTCTAGAACTTTATATTCAAACATCGAGGAAAACAATTGTTTATGAAATTCTTTATTATTGTCAGGAGATGCAGCAGATTCAAGGAAGTGCTGTGGCAACAATCACCTGCTAAAAGGTACTTGGGTGAGTCTTTTCTAATCTGAATAGCATCAAGCCTGGCCGATTTATAAACTGTTTTTTGCCTTTGGTTCTGAATCTAAACAAGTAAAAGGAATGCAAAACTGAAAAATCCATTATTACAAATAACCGAGAAAAATCCACTAATCAGTCAAGCTGTTCTCTGCTTTTTGACAACTGATCCTTTGCTGGGTGCTTCATTTAACCAGGGATAGTCAAAACAACAGGTGGCAGCAGGATTATATCAACACTGCATCTCCTCGCAACTGAATCCTGAATCTTGATGGGCCCGTAGGGGAGGGATTGCATCTCGTTCTCCTGTTCTCCGCTCCCCACAGCAGCCCATTCATAAGTCTCTCAGCCTCAGAACTACAGGTAACTCAAACCTTGATAGCATCAGCTCACTTAGATGTACTATATACTAAATACCTACTGCTTCATTGGATTACTAACTGATGCTGTATACATTACAAAAACTAATCGCTGCTCAAAGCAATCAGGAATCCATATCCTATTCCCAGGTGAAAGGGGATGCTGCTGAAGGGAGAAATACAATGCCCATATATCTTCTCCCATGTGTAGCTGTTTACCATTTCTTTTGCTAAAGAAAAACTGAAGCAAAAGCTGAGAAATAAAGAGAAGGCTAGGAAAGATGAAAAGCATATAAAAGCTTTAATGGGTCTTTTTCAAGCTCTTAATTTCACTGTAAAGTTTATTAGTTTTCATGTACACATTGCAACAATTCAGGAATTCTTGTATTAAGCTTACTGTTAGCTAATATGATCAGACTAGCTGTGTCTGTATTTCCATTTATAAATGTTCAGTGACTTTAGCAATGAGAAAGCAGATTATAGAAAAAAATGCTTATTATTTTAATATAAAGGCCATGTGACTTACTGACTCTGCTGATCTTGTACTGATTTGGTGCTTTCAATCTGCAGGTCCTCCTTTTCTGCTTTTTCTGTTAGTTTATTCACAGGATCTTGTAAGCTCTAGATCATAACCGTAATATAAACGAAGAGAAAAAACAAAATAGAATCAGTTAAGCAGAAGTTTATCATTTAAGGCCAAACCAGGCTACAGAACCTACATAAATTATGCAAGAACATTTTTGAGCTGTATCAAAACTGTATCTGACTCAAACAAGCAAAATAAAAAATGTTAGAAGATACTCATTCAAATTGGGTCACAATAATACACTTTATGTAACAAGGTGACTCCTGGCTACTTCTAAGCTCATATTCTGTTTCAAATATTTCTAAGTAAAACAATCTATACCATGTGCAAGGCAGGCACTGAGTGCATGTTTCTTTGCCATTTGGGAGGTTTGCCTTTTTTTTTTTTTTTTGAAGATCAGAAAAATTCATTCCTTACATCTGTTTGTTCCTCATATACTGCTTTTCTTCTTCTTTAATTCTCTTATTTTCCTGACACACCTATTCACATAACCTTGGCAACTGTAGTGTAGTGGGAAGGTACTACATGTACTCTCAATCTGAAAATGAGGGTTAAAATCTTGGATGATTAGACAGATGGAAGTTCAGGTGTGGTATTCTGAAACCCTGCTGTCCCTTTGCAATCTGAAAGATCATGCTACCAAGGTAACAATTTGCAGTTTCATAGTCAGCATTTTTATAACAAAAATTTGGATGTTTGAACAACCTACCACATAAAAGATTGTAGACTGACTCTTTGAGATCACAGATGTGATAAATATACTATGGTTTGTCCCTGTTATGCATTATTTAGGATTTCTGTATGAAAAATTAAATAACTGAAGTTAGTAATTAAATAATCACAGATATTAGCAATGTGAATATTTGGCTCTATCCAATGGTTTTGCTGTGAAGGTGAAAACATGTTCCTCTTTCCAAAGTCCAACTCAGTTTCAGAAAAATAAAACCATGTTTCATGTGAATAGTCCTGACCACTTGTAATTAAGTTTATTTACGTCTCACTGATATCCATAGTAGTGCACCTCACCCACCTTCTCCCCCTGCCCCCCCAAAAGCTGAGGCTAAAGCAAAGAAACCCCTTTTGTGCCAAAACTAACTCACACAAAAATGTAGTGGGTTTGCATCTGGAGTTTTAACGAAGTGGTAGTATGTTTCATCAGAATAGTAAAACAAAATAAAAGCCATGGTCTGTAAGTTATCCCATCTATTGAATAGAAGTTAAGAGTTCCCAGCCCATCTGTTACAAGAAAGGCGTTCCCAGGCATGTTGCAGGTCTTGTTTGCACTGTCCTGTTAACTGGGACAGATGAGTCCCCAGAAGGGGCATTCCAATTTCTGCTTGGCTCAGTACTTGTCTGTATGAGGAAATCTATATTTAGTGCTCTGGGAACCAAACTAATGGACCTGTGGTATACTGCAGTTGCATTTTTATCCTCTCAGTAAGTTAATTCTTCTATCTAGAACCACAGATTAATTTGTCATAAGCACCTTTAGCACTGCAGACATCATGCATCAAAATGCACAAAAGCAGCAATAATAAAGAGGCATTAAAGACATTTATCTTATTCTGTGGTTGACACTTTTTGTTGACACTGTAACAGTGCTAACTAGGATCACACGTAAGTCTACTTCTTGGATTCCAAATAACAGACACTAGCCACCTCAGCTGGATCACCTATGAATGAATGTATTACCCTTTAACTGCATTTGTACTGGCTATTGATTAGACTGCACTTCTTGTACTATTAACGTTAATCACAGAATCACAGAATGGTTTGGGTTGGAAGGGACCTTACAGATCATCTAGTTCCAACCTTCCTGCCACAGGAAGGGACAAATTGATGGGAAGTATTCCATTGACTCAAAGAAGACCTGGATTAGAGCTCAAAAACGTAAGAATATGCACTATACTTGTACAAAAGTGCAGTGCAGGGAAAGACAGCAGAGCTTTGCATTATGGGGACCGTACTCCTTCAGGCACCAGGCACTTGAACTGTCTGGGACACCTTCACAGTAGGAGACACAGTCCACTGTAATCAGGAGGTGACGGTGCACCAGTTGTGGTGCTACACCTACCACTAAGTATAGCAGCACAGAGCCTGCCCCAAGAAGGATGTAATGGTTTTGAACAACAGAACTACTCCAGCTGCTGCCTAATTATACCAGTTAAAGAAAGTTATCAGGAGTAAAAATCTTCTGCATCTTCACCAAGAGAAATACAGAGGAATCAGCATCCGTCTTTAAGGAACTATATTATGGTGCTTCCTTTGTAAGTGTTTCAGGAAGTCCATATTTAAAGAACTGTGATCAAACCACGGAAACAGCATATAGAATGGAGCTCACAAGCACCTTGGGAAGGAAACAGCATGACAATAATGGCAGTTACTATTTCCTGTATTAGAAAAATAAACATAGCTCTGAAATATAGCTTTGATTTCAATGGAGATTATGATAAATATTGTTTTAAATCAGTAGATTTATTTTAATACAATAATTCAATATAATAATATAATTCAGACAATATTCCCTCAAATTCTGATAGCAAATAGTGAAATTATTTTTCTGTCCCCTGCCTCCCTCTGCTCCACATGGTGACGTGCACTACAAACTGAGATATCTTTTTATAAAGATTTTAAAAAGCTAGAGAATGGGTATGAAATAAAACTGAGTGTTAAAAAGCTACTGTCAACCATTTTCTAAACGTGAACCCACGGTAACATGATCACTACTGTCAGCATGCATAGAAATCACACTAACAATTCTAATTGTTTCAGGTTACATCAGAAGAAGGGAAGTCCCATCATCTAGCAAGTGTAGTGATTAAACGAGACTGTAAAGACACAGACTGAGTTCAGACAAAAGCAAGCACCTTTCAGTTGGGTGTATGAAGTGTCCCTGACTTCACTGGTTCAGAGCAGACAACTGTGTAACTTCGCTCAGGGGCACTCATACAGACTCTGTTGCGAGCTACACCAGTATGTGGCTTAAGGCAGGATCCTTGTACGTTCAGAAAGCTATTTTCCTAGCTTGGTTATTTCTCTTTTACTATATATATATATATACACATACACACACACACACACATATATATAAAAAATACACTTACTATCAGGGTAAGACTGTACATGGTAGCAGAGCAAGTTCACAGTGAATTCACTCTGCCTATCTTGCCTGTTCCTACAACCAAAAGTCACCAAGTGATATTTTGCACGCTCCCAGTACTCAGACCAAATATCCAAGCTGACAAAGGGTGCCTCTGCCGCAGAGTTAACCCTGATTCCAGCTCAGGCACCATCCTGAGTCTGACTGCTACTCACAAAATTCCTTCACCTGCCTCTGGGCTGCTATCAAGTCAAGCCAAGATCATCTGGACTGCACACAAAACCCATCCTCTGCAATTAAATCACCAGAGTGTTGACAACGCACGCAGCTCGCCCACAGTTCCCCCCAAGTGCTTTGGACAACTAATGTGCTTCCTCTTGACTGAGAAAGAACCAAAGCAATACAGCTAAGGGCAGGTCCAGGAGACAGGGATATATCCCAGGACCTCATGGTGCATATGGAGAAGTGCAACACCACTGAAGAGACAAACACTTGGATATGTTTCATTTGGGGGGAGAACGGAAAGGGAAGAGGAGAAGCAAGTACTCTCAGAATTTCCTCATAGAGATTCATCAGAAAAAAAACAACCCACTCCGCAAAAAATCCCTACAAAACCCCTAAAATATAAAATTATATGTAATCTGGCCTATGCATAAAGTCATGCTGCAGCAAACAGGAACAAGAAAGGATACGAGACTACAGCAGAGGTCAGCAGAAGGCAACAGTTTTGTAGTACCTGTTCGGATAGAGTTCTCCAAACCACATTAGGAACACAGGCAGATGCATTCCACTTTGCACAGAAATAAATGGATGCACTGAGATTTACGCCTTTTGACTCCCTTACCAGGGCTATTATTATTTCCAGGCTTCTTCAGGAAGTTTGGTATTATAGCATTAAAATGTAAAAAATGCAACTAAATTTTCATTAAGTAACTAAAGCAAATAAACAGTGACAGAAATTAGAAAGAGGTATTATTCATGAAAAGTAGCCCCTGCAATAAATGTGAACTCATTTGATATACGGTAATTTCAAGACAATGAGACCTTAAAGGCTTTAACAAAACAGCAGCCCATCATCTTTAGTATTACAGCAATGCATACAGTAACAGATACTTTTACATCACGATACATAGAGTTGTTAGCACATTAATAATCATCTTTCATCAAGCATAAAACTCACGGTTAGGAAATACAGCTGCAATAGCACAATTATACTACTCTCAGCATATACCCTGAAGCAAAGAAAACAAATGGGCTGCTTTTCATTAAGGGCGCTTGGCAAACATCTCTAAAGACAATGTTTTCTTTCCAGAAACAATCCCAAGAGGTATTTAAGAGTCTCTTTCCTGAGGTAAACCTGGTACCTGAATATATTCGTAGTACAAACTACAAATAGTAATTTTCCAGTACATAGCACCTTCTAATTTTCAGTAAGACAATCTATGTCTAAGTCAAATGTTAACGGTTCCTTTAAATTCTTGTTTAAAGTAAAATGTTAATCCTACATACATGTATGCTTAGTTTACTCAGAAGAATCATTTGTATGAGCAAAATTAAGCTGGTAGTATCAGAACTGGAATCATAAAAGATTGCAAGAACCAAATTCAATATTTTCTTCTAGGAAAGATTCCTTTTAAGATATAAGACAAGGAAAAATATTCTAAAAGGGGCAGCTCCCAATTAAATGTAGAAATGGGCACACTGAAACAGTTTATGTATGTTTTAATTAATTATATATTCTGCTTGTATATTTTTAATGCATAAAGTCAAAGCAAACATGGCATCTTCACTGGGTACATTTTTAGACCACAAGTTTCTCCATCAGAAACTACACTTAACCTAGATCAGCTATAGCCATTTATTAGTGCTTCATAAAAAAATTACACCATGTAATCTCAATGTAGAATTAGCTGCAGGTCCTTCTTAATATATAGCTACTCTGGCATGAACATATGGTATGATTGGTAGGGATCAGATCCCTAACCATAAATACCTGTTGTTCCACACCCAGGTCTAGCAGAGGAGACATGGGACTCAAGGGAGTTTTACACCCTTCAGAAATGACAAGCAGAGGTGGTGACTTACCCTAGTAAGGCACCTGAAGTAGCCGCAGACTTCTATTCTTTTAGGCAACAGAACCTCACCTGATGCAACCACCAGATTTTGAATTAATCTCCTTAGCAATCATGTAACGTAAACAAACAGAAACTACTAACTGGGGGAAAAGAGATCATGGAGGACACTTAACTTTGGTACAGAAAATTGTACCACGCTCTAGAGATGGAAAGAAATAAAGAACTGATACAAAAGTCTTACTCCCAAGCAGCTGTTTTCTGAAAGCACAGACTTCCATGAAACTGTAGTATAAAACTACCTCCTGATTAGCATCATTTCTCAGCATACATACCACCGCAAAAACCAGGAAATCACATGTTTTCAGCAGAGCAGGCCAACAATAAAAATGGTTAAGATTCTCATAACAAAGTTAGGCTGCATCCTAAACACAATACAATATTCACAGCCATTTTTACAGTAACTTTTTGCATCAAGGGAGTGCTTGTTACACGTGTGGACTCAATATAGATTGTATTTCTTCATCATAGATTCCCACCCTAATTTCAAATTTAGATTATACTGAAATCTTTCACAGGAGGAAGTTCAGAAAATAACAAGCACCCCCAGCCTCTCTCATCCTCCATCACAAGGGTACTCCACACTTCAGAACAGGTGCATTTTCTGTACAAGTTTATCTCCAAAGTGTCCAAATGTTACTGTACATTTTGAAACATAGTATGTCTTGTTCAAATAATCACATTTTTAGATATAAAAGAGAATAATGAATAAATACCCAGCAACAATATAGGCTACCTACACAAAATTAAGACTGGAATTGGTTTGTATCAAAGCAAAGAGAAAAAATTCCTCAGAAACCTTCTAAGACCAGGAAGTTGTGAAAACAGCCCACCAGCATGGTACCCAGGCTGTGAACTAGACACTGTTGCAATGGGAGGCAATGGTGGGGAAGTAAAGGGGGCTGCCTTTTCTGGTTTAGAGGTTAACTGGTGAGTCTGTAGGCAATTACTAGCAATGTCAAGACCTATGCCCAGCTGTCTCCTGCTGAAATCTGGATATAAGCTCTGTCTAAACCCCATCTTTCATGATGTGGACTATGCAAGAAGCTTAGTTATGTTAACTTCATAGCAAACGAGGACTTCTGCAAGACAGGATTCTTCAGAGGCTAGGTAAGATGAAAACATTTATGAGCCTTCTTTTATTTTTGACCTCAGCTAGGAGAGGTTGAGCTTGACATTTTTTTGTTGGTTGGTCTGTTGTGATGTTTCAAGCTGCAGGAGTAACAGTCTCCACAAGCTCTTTATGCACTTCAAAGTTCAGAAATTGCTCCCTCCCAACCCGCATTCTAGAAAACAACTTTACATATAGCATAGTCATGCACAGACAAGTTTGGTATCTGGGGTGAATTAAACCTTATACCTCCAGGTGCCCCTTTTCTAGGAGCTCTGGGGTAGCCACGGGCTATATATAGCACAATGCAGCCCAACTTCCATTTCTGGGTGTCATATGCACATGTGTCTCATAGATTGAGGCCATGACTGGTAACCATTTTCAAACTGGGTTGTCTCTCCAAGCAAAAGTGACTTTGCCGCAAGCTGTTCATTCCCCACTTTGCTCCCGATGGTAACCCTTTTGTCGGGCCTCCTTCAGACAAATGTTATTTTTCTCCCATGCAAACAGGATCAGGCAATCACATAGTTATTATGTTACACAAAAATAACTACAGGACAAAGATGTCTATGGGGATAACTGGAAAATTAACATTTTTTTTCACTGTTTTCCCACTCCTCTACTGAACCTCGAATTGCAATAGGCAAAGCAACTTCATATGCCGGGGCAGGCATGACCAGGAAAATACACAGTGCTGAATGATTATTTTTAGACACCTGGTAAAACTCTGAACTCAGACGTCAGTCAGATATTGCACATATTCCATATTCAAAGATTATAAAGGATCAGCAAATATCACTAATCAAGCAAAACAGTATTTCCCAGATCAGTTAAGGGTTAAAAAGTCTGAGTACAGGTATTGGAACCCTGAGTATCCATGTACTCCTATTCAGTCCAATACGGTGTTCTTAAAGCGTGTGAGTTTTTAAAAACAGATGCAAAATATTAATTCACTTGTGAGATTTTGGAGAGCAACTTAAGTCCCTAATTCTGCTGGATTTTATGATTCTTTAGGAATAATCAAACATAATCCCAGTTAGCATTAAACACGTACATAAGTCCAGCCCTGAATAATGTCTTCCTTTGAAATATTCCTTAGTCACTGCACTCTACACGCAGGTTTTGATCCTGCTAGCCAGAAGTGCATTAAACAGAAAACCTGTATTTAAATGAGAAGACACAACAGGGATAAAATTGTCAGATAATATATGGAAAAAATATGAATGTGTACTTTCCACATCCTTGTATGATCTCTTATTGGTTATCACGGGGCAAACAAACATATCTATACATTCCTTACCTTTAACATAGTGAATTCATATGGCTGATAACCTTTGAAACTTTCATGGATGGCTGCCATCGTGTGTGAAGTTTTCTCCCAAAAATGAAGAAGGGTTGTCTGTAAGGTAGGATAAAATTTCAATGCAACGTTAGCTTTAACAACAATCTGCTTTCAGTGCAATCTTCACATCTCTCCTCCAATACGAGTTACATACTCTTACAGCAGAATATTGCCACGGTAACCTCTTAAAACCCCCATATATCAACAGGAAATATTTCTCTTGGAGTCAACAATTTATTTGTATACCTGATAGGTTGTTAACACATGAGAAAGTAGGTTGCATCTGCTCGCTCCCAAAAGATCCACTTTTTGACAGACATCAGTCTTCAGTTTGTCAAAGTTGAGTTTTGCGTGTCGCACTTGAGCTTGAACCTTCAAACAAAGGGGCAATTGTTTATGTAGTGAATTTTTTTCTCTGTTTTTCACAAAACAGCGAACTAATATAGATTTTAGGGAAATCAGACAACTGAACAGACTCAATTAAAATTTATATACAAGTTTATTTATAGAATCAGTCCCACTGAAGTTAATGTATGGCAGGCTGATACGTGCTAAAATATGACTTTCGCTATCTTCTATGTTACTATTTTTCTAATATATTCAGTGAAGAAATTTTGTTTTCTATCTCCTGTTTATACGATGGATATTAGTATTAAATATATACTGAGAAGATAATAATTGGAAAACATATTCATTTTGATATCTCTACAGAAATAACAATTCAAAGCCTGGCCAACAAATCTGGAACAAAAGTTTACTACCTAACATACAGGCACACAGAGATGTCTCCATGTACCTACAGTAGGAGACAAATTACACTAACAAACTTTAAAGTCAAACTGCAACTCTTGTTGACAATACAGTACTTCAGTAAATTTGAACTGCTACAAAAATTGGCTTATTAAAGTTTTCCTTCTAAAATGGAGTGCTTCTCCTGTTTATTGCTATAAGAAAAATAACAAGGTCCCCTTTCTTAGGAGCAAACAATTTCAGTTTCAAAGTATTTTAGTTTTTCAAATGATTCTACCACCTGTTAAGTACATACCAGACACCCTCTGTTACACAAGCCGCACATGTTTGACAACAATAGTGGTATTCTCATGATCAGGTATCGGAGTAGAAAGTTGATGTAGGTATTTTGTACCCAGGATCCCTCATTTTTATGACAGCTTTTTACACTACCCTAATACTATATTAACAAAACAAATCTGTTGATAACAAAATTTGTATGCAAAATTTGGTTTTCTTCCAAAAACAATGGAAAACAATCAAATCATAAACCATGATGATTTTCCTATTTTTCT
This sequence comes from Falco punctatus, assembly GCF_963210335.1. NCBI lineage: Eukaryota > Metazoa > Chordata > Aves > Falconiformes > Falconidae > Falco > Falco punctatus. The sequence goes on from NC_137583.1 coordinate 78,921,872, forward strand.
TATTATTATTCTTTCACATTTACAATAAAATTTTTACCCAAAAAAACCTTCACAGTGGAAAAAACCCACCGAATGAAAATTAAATACATTTCCTTTCCTTTACTGGCCTAAATCACAGAGTAAACTGATTTTGCTCAGAATGCACAGACTCAAACAAGATCTGACAAATCTATATGCTCCTGATCTTCAGAAGTAATTCCAGAACCTTGCAAGCAAGTGCCTGTGCTCCTTGTGCAGACAGGACAAATACACACCTCATAGTGCAATCTGGAACACTAGGCTTACCATATTTCTAACCTTATTTTCCCAAACTCAATTAGAGTATATGAGACTTCCAACCAGGCAGAAAACCAGCAAAAGATCTGCATCACAAATTCATCAGATGACCTACTCATACAAATTGTGGGACTCTTGCTCTGTTGGATACAGGCAAACTTTGTTTCACTGATCAGCTTAGCTCTGCGTAAGTAATCCAATAGGGCTGCATGTATCATAGGCCTGATGTGTTCATAAGGAAGAAACTACTGTAATTTAAAATTACCAATAAATGCAGAATCCTACAGATCCTAATCGTAGAAAAAGGTGATGCCTAGAAAACAATTTTATTTTTTTTTTAAATGAGAAATAAAGGAACAGCAGTGATACTCTACCTTTATAAAACAGTGCTGCGGTTAGTGCACTCACCTGAAAAGGGGAAGTCTTCCAGGATAACCCCACATATTACACTAAGCAATCAACAAACAAATCTTGAGTTCTGGTAATAACACACCTCAAACTTATGACCTGATCCACTGCCCTAACCACAAGACTACAATATTTTACTGATGAGTTGCTTTGGTTTTTTTGCATAATGAAGAGTTTCAAATCAAAGGAGGGTGTCCAGAGCTGGAAGAATTCTTGATTCCCTCAGGAAGGAGGAAATTGCTCTCATGGCTTCTACTCCCTTGGCAAGCACGACAAATGATACAAAAAGCAAGGAGCAACTACTGCCAAGATATCTCCCTATGAAGTACGATATTTTATGAAGAGCCTTACCCAGCTGGAACCACACTGGCCTGAGCTGCCTCCTGGTTTGAGATCCTCGAGGGGCTCTACACTACTTCTTTCAGCTTGTGCCTGGTGAAGCCTGAGTGAGAAACCATGCTATGAATGCCAGGAGTCCCACCCCATGCGCTATCGTTTTGTCAGAACAGCAGGTGGGTAAAGAGCTTATCTGCCTTCAAAATTAAGCAGCAATGGAGGAGGATGGGAACAGTGGCAAAAGGAGCGTGGAAGCTTTATCCAGTGTTGGATAAAACACCTTTGTCCTACATTAGGTCCTCAAAACCCTTATCTGCTTTAGCTGTGAGTGACTGAGAGCACAGATTTACAACTTCAGTCTAAAAAAGAGAATTGTGAAGGAAAACATGGGCCTGTGCAAAAAGGAACTTCTAACTGAAATACAAACATGGGATTACCTACATCTTTTGCCAGAAAGAATTGCTACAACAAGAAGGTATTTAAGTAAGAGATGTTGTAGGGCTTTGAAAAACCTAGTGAGACTTGAGACTAAATTCTCATCTCAGTTACAGCCATGAAAATCCAGAGAAATTTGACTGATGTCAGTAGAAATGTGTCACATATAAAACTATATTCTACAATGGTGCAGCTGAAATCAGAATCCCTTTGCTATTCAGCATATCATAGCACTGGTGAAACACTGTAAAAATAGATGTGGCTTTGTAGACTGATAGTTCAAGTGAGCAACAAATATAAATATGGGGGATATAAATACTCTGTCAAAGATGGTGGGCCACAAGAAGAAGAAAGTACTACTAAATATCATCATTAATTTCTACAACTGCAAGTCTGTACAAGGACTTTATATAACAGACTGAGATTTGGGTCTACCTCATGTCTCCAACTTCTCAAAAGGAGAGAAAAAATCTAACACACACACACACCCCCCAAAACCTGTAAAATTCGAGTTGTAGTTTGCCTACATACAGTCTTCAGGGGCATTTAGCAAGAGACAGTGTCAGCATTTATCTTAACCGAACAAGTAATTAGTGTCTCTTTTAAAACCTAGAGCATTCATAAAGGGGAAGAGGTGATCTACAACACAATGTGAAATACAAACCCGTATGTTTGACATGCTCAGACAGATGATTCAAAATACTTAATGCTGTGTTACCAAATGCCACACATTTCTCTTGCCACCCAGGGAAGATGCAATACTGTGAGAACTATTAAATTAAGGATGCTTTTAGGTTTTTTGATATACTGAAAGTTTATTGAGCAGTACTCTCCATTTTGCAGCAGCAGTGCAGGACAGCCAAGAAAGAACACCGCATAGTGCATCAGCATGACCTTTTGCCTTTTATGTATGCCAATAAATGCATTTTCATTTCAAATTATTATTAGACATCTTTTAAGATTACTTGTGGATTCAGGAATTAGGTATAAAACCTTAGTGCTTACAAAGCATAATCTACTTAATACCACACAAATTATTAGAATGAACCTTTGGTTTTCTACTCAAGGGAAAGCTGATGTAATACATACTAATCTCCTTTCTCTGCAATTACTCTTGAAGACATGAGAAAGAGGACCTCATTGTGGTTTCAGTCCTGCAGAATTTTACTCATACATTTAACTTCATTAAAGCTGAACATAAAAAATTTCTTCAACATACTGGTCTGAAAAGTGTCAGGATTTTACCAACCGTAAGAGAACTGCGCCGATCCAAATGCAACTTGGACAGTTTATGATGAAAGACCTCCTAAGCACCTGAAATTGTAGGTGCTAGTTGTGAAGTTTATGCTGTACAAGAAAATCTTATGGTAGTACTGACACAAAAAGAGCTTATTACTCTTCACCTTTTTCTTTTTCCAAGCAGCAACCTGGAGCACCCTGTTTTTAATTTCCCAATGCAGACATCTAAGTACAATATTTATGGAATAGAATTCTTTAAAGAGAGCACATAAGAAAACACAAATTTAGAAAGGAATATCTTATTAAATCAATAACTTGACAAACTATAAGATGCCAGATAAAACTGAAATAATTTCATAAGACTAAAATAAGTAAGTAAATAAAGAAATGTTAAAATCCTAAATCCTGAGAGCTTGAAGGTCAGATTCTGGAATGCTTGATTATAAGAGCAAATATTTACTAACACAGGTTCCTAAACCTATATTCGAACAGAAAAGTCCCAGTCTTCAAGAGTGCTAGCATTAAAAAAATAAAGAAATGTTCAGATACAGTTAGAAAACCCTATTGAGTATGTTCAGCTACTAAAATACAGATTTGTCATGTATTTCCAGTGAATCTTTATGCCCTCTACAGTACATCTGTGTTATTAACTTTCCTTTAGTCTGCTATAAAATGCAAAATTTATTTTCAGTAGTAGTCCAATTTCAGGGACAATTCACCTAGTGAAGCATCATCTCCAAAGTGAAGTTATGTTGGATAAATGCACTAACTCACTTCACATACAGTATATTTTTGTCTCAGCATTTCCAGCACAGAAGCAGAAACAGATGCTTCCAGTCTAATTTGTCACCCAACCTCTCACTTACTTGATCTGAAAAGCATGCACAGTGTGTGCATAGGCTGGAAGGAGGGAGGTAAGTAAATCAAGAGGGAAAAATGCCTGGAATATAGCAAACCTTCCTGCTGGAGACTCTGGGTAAACTCTACCAGCAGATGGAATTGGCACAAATCTCTGCATTAAGTCAGGTATGCACTTTCTGGCATACCTGATCATTTTAAAGACTACATGAAAATTAAATGCAACCTGAAGTAGGATGTAGTTTGAGGACAAATTATTTAGTGTAACTTACAGCATTTCTGCATATAGCACAGAAAGCATATGGAACTAGATTTTCAGTTTCCACAAAACTGTAATAGCTTCATAGTTTGAGTGGTGTTATGACAAGGAGTACCCATTACTCTTTTACAGAAGCATATATAAGCACTTACTGATTTTTTCTTTTTTCTTTTTTTTTTTTTTTTAAGTTCAAGATTGATGTTGGGTAGCCAGAGAACAGAAAATGTAATGTTTTATACAAAATGCCTGTAACTAAATTCTTCCATGTGCAATGTAAGGACTTCCAATATTTTGCACAGTACTAAACCTGGTTTCAGTGTGCTTTGGTATGGTCTAGATTTTGCAGACTATACTTTAACTCAACTGTTCCCTTGGGCTGGAATAGTATTTATTGCATTTATTAATGCAATCCTCCATCAACTTGCAGGAATAACACATAAGAACAATGGTTAGAGATGAGGTAGCATACTTCTGCTACAGCCCTGGTTATTAAAATCTTTGTTTATGATCTGATGAGAAACACTGATAAAAATCAATTTTAGGAGAAGAAATTTATAAAGCTACAAATACCTACCTAAAATGGAAGACTACTTGGGCAGTATAATAGACCCAAATAATATTTCTTTGGTCTAAAGCTGAGCAGATACACATCAGATTTGTTCAAGAAATTAAACTATCCTTGAGATATGAATTTAGATAACCTAAAGTGTATAATGAGTTCCAATGATACATTACTTCAATTTGCCACTTCGGACTTAATTATGATCATCTGCGCTCATGCACGCATCCCCATGCGTCTCATCCTATTAAGCCTGATTAAGCAAATTTGCAGTCATGTTGCAATTCATATAAAGGACTTAATTACCACTGCACATCTACCTGTCTTACTCTGGAAAGCACCAAACAACTTCTAGTGGAAGGTGTCCCTGCCCACGGTAGGGGGGCTGGAAGTAGACGATCTCTAAGGTCTCTTCCAACCCAAACCATTCCTACAACAAAGTACTGTCTGCCTTTCTGCCACAAAAGAACAACTGATATGTCAGCTTTGAAAGAGAAGTTATGCCTGTGTGAGGAGAGGAGAAACTGCAGGTACACCTGCCGTATGGACTGCCTTTTTCTTCTTTTCCTATGCAAGACTAGCAGAGTGGAGCTGCTACCTATGGCTCGGATTCCCAGTCACTGCAGCAGCAGAGAAGCAAATAATACTTTGAAATGACTGTTGAAAATGCACGTCCTGTGTTGAAGTAGTTTAAATGTATTGGCAAATTCATATGGAAAGACAGCAGGTAAGTGAAAGCTGAATGAGTATTAGGCTAGTTGCATTGTAAGAGATAAAGATTCTGGAAAGGACACTAGCACAACTTTTTGGTATCCGTAAATAGTAGAAAACTCTCATTATATACAGACTTGATCAAGGCAAGTCTATCACAAGACACAATACCTCACAAAGACCTTTTAGCCACCAAAGACCATTTTTCTAGTCACTGCAACATTCACAGTGAGAAACAAACTATGTACTCAACAGAGACAGTGATAGACAACATAATCCAATGAAATCAATACCTACTCAAATAACTGCAAATATCTCTACTGGCAAATTACCTGCCATAATTACACAAAGATTTGAGATTTAATTGAAGCATCTAATTCACCTGTTCAGATTTATCACTGGAGGCTGCAGCATGTTCACAACAGTCCTGGAATTCAATGTAAACAGTAGAAGAGTGCTAAAGTACAGCAATGAAAAAAAAAAAAAAAAGAAAAAGAGGGGGGAAAAAAAAGGGGAAAAAAGCAGAAGCAAATATATCAGAAGCAAATGCATCTTAATACGGATTAGCACAGCAGTAGCAGCATTTCACTGTATTTACTGGGACCAAGAACAATCATGTTTCTCTGCCAAAAAAGTATCTGAAACATCAATTGTATCAATTGTCTACAAACAGAATGACCATAAAATCATCATATGCTGTTAAAAAGGTTTTTTCCTTTAATCACAACATTTTTGTTCCTAGTCAGAACAATCAAATCTCCATGATTTCAACACGTATTTTGCTGTCCTTACAATATGAAGTGGTCTAGAAAAAAAAATCCTAGTAAAAAGTCACATTATAACTGATATGTTATTACCGCAAACCCAGCCGCTTTCACACAAACTTTGTCAAACTTGCTACATTTTTGCTATTCCACAATCCTACCCTATTCAAATTTACATTCAGAATCCTTCTGAAACTTAAGTTTTCTTCTCAAAAAATGAGTTTAGTCAAAACCAAGATTCTTCCTCTACCTCTGCAATCAGAATGGGAGACAAAATAACAGCTGTAATAGTTTTAATTCACACACAAGAACAATAGCCTCTGATGATAATTCACACTTTCATTTAAATATGTGACTATTCGCTTTGATTTCAATAGCATTACTCATTATTATTTAACATTTATATTGCAGCAGTTCCTGAAGGTTTCAATGAGACTGGGTCTCATTGTCCTCAACACCAAAATGCACCAAATAAATTACAGGTCTGCCCCAGAGTTATGGAATACTTAAGCACAAGCCCAAGTGTTTGAAGGACAGGGGTCTTAAATTAGTATTGCACTCGGAAAACAAGCCCTTACTGTGTACCTACAGGGGTGAGTGACTTGCCCCCAGGATAGTGAGTCTACCCCATCAGAACATTATATAACATTACAGCAGCCACTTGTTCTGTTTTGCAAAATCAAACAGCTAAAAATCCCTGTCTTGTAAACGTAACCAGGAATAGCCTGAACCGTTCCATCACTTGTGTGGCACTGTTCTCTTAAACCTCTATTACGCTATAGGCATATATATGCACACGCATCCACCCCCAGGTCTACTGCAAACTTTCCTATTGCAACTCCTACCAGCTAAAAAGCATTAGAGCTGCCACTGGCTGTTGGGATATAACACATTCAAGCAAACTTCAGCCTTCAGCTGTGCTCCTGGTCTGAGAATTTACAGAGTTTGAAGGGCTTGGGGGGATTTTTTCCTGGTTATACTGATTTGCAGTAAAATATAAACATATCCTGACAGGTGTGAAGACAAAATTGAACTCTTCTACATAGAATTCCAAGTTCTGTGGGTGGCTTTTTTTGCGATTTCTCATGGGTAAGGCCATAGGACTTAAAACTCCTCTCTCCCTTTTCCTTCTGTCCCCCTCAGGAAGGGCTACTAAAGATGCTACAGACAGGAGAATATCTGTGTACCAGGCGAGGAAAGGATTATATGACAGAACTAAATTTCATGTAGACACATTACACCGACACATGATAGCTGCGATACAATGCACAGCGCTAAATTAGTGTGTAGCATGCAACTGATAAAACAACAGAATTTCTCAAGTCCATGAAATTAACAGAAATAAAATAACAGTTTATGTGTTCTGTTCCCATCTGTGCCTGTGATGCTGTACTATGCTGCAGAAAAACCAGGCGGTTAATTGTTTTTTCATCAGGGAAGTGATCATACTCTGATAGCTCTTACTTCTGCCTCTAATATGCCCCACTTCCCTGAGGCACTGAATAAATTATAATTTGAAAAGAAAAAGATTAGGTGCTTTTCAAGAAGTTATATTGAAGAAACTTCCCTAAATTGCATTATTTAGACCCTAAACTATGAATACATACATTCATATATATATATATATATATATATATATAATTAGAGTATCATCTCCCTTCATAGAACAGAAGAACCTGAAAATCTTTTAAAGGTTGAATGATAATGTTCTGTACTTTAAATCTATTAGCAATTATGACTTTTAAAACCTGATCCACCTAGAAAACAACATAATCATATAATAGGGAATCATGAACGGTTTGGGTTGGAAGGGACCTTAAAGATCATCTAGTTCTAACTCCCCTGGCATGGGGAGGGACACCGTCCACCAGACCAGGATGCTCAAAGCCCCATCCAGCCTGGCCTTGGACACTTCCAGGGATGGGGCATCCACAGCTTCTCGGGGCAACCTGTTCCAGCGCCTCACCACCCTCACAGTAAAGAATTTCTTCCGAGTATCTAATCTAAATCTACCTTCTTTTTTTAGTTTAAAGCCATTACACTTGTCCTATCACCACATGCCCTTGTAAAAATTCCCTCTCCAGCTTTCTTGTAGACCCTTTAGGTACTGAAAGGCTGCTAGAAGGTCTCCCTGGAGCCTTCTCTTCTCCAGGCTGAACAACCCCAAATCCCTCAGCCTGTCTGCACAGGAGAGGTGCTCCAGCCCTCTGATCACCTTCATGGCCTCCTCTGGACTTGTTCCAACAGGTCCATGTCCTTCTTATGTTGGGGGCCCCAGAGCTGAACGCAGCACTCCAGGTGGGGTCTCACCAGAGCAGAGCAGAGGGGCAGAATCACCTCCCTTGCCCTGCTGGCCACGCTTCTTCTGATGCAGCCCAGGACTCCTTTGGCTCTATGGGCTGCAGGCACACACCGCCGGGTCACATTGAGCTTCCTGTCAACTGACACTCCCAAGTCCCTCTCCTCAGTGTTGCTCTCAATCCATTCTCTGCCCAGCCTGTATTTGTGCTTGGGATTGCCCTGACCCATGTTTAGCACCTTGCACTTCGCTTCACTGAACTTCACGAGGTTCGCAGGGGCTTAGTACATTTGTGTGTATTTGTGTTGAATTAAGTTTTCATAGTTTTAAAAACACATCAGATGTCATTAGTTTTAGTTAAACTACTACTTTTATAAAATACCAATATTTTTATGTTATTTTAAATTAAAAAAATATATACTTAATTTACTTTTTTCATTATGTTAAAAAGACTATATTAGAAACATTCAGGTATCTGTAGGTAACAAGTTTTGAACTCCAGGAAGCACCAGAAACGATCCCATATTTTCTCCGATCCTGTGATTTTCACATGTCCTTATCAGATATGGCTCATTTCAGCAGTTCTTTGAAAAAAGCCATTATAATTCCCATAGCAATCTTCAAAACTGTAGTCACTAATTTGGCTCCGGTTTTGCCACAGTTTGTCCCTGTGCACAGCAGGATTCCTATCCCCTTGGTCATTCATACCTGATCCAGCTTTGTGAAGCCTTGCACGTTTGCTAGAAAAGTGTGCCTAGACAGTTGCCATGTATTTGGCTAGAGAGTTTAAGGCCAGAACAAATCAGTAGATTAACATCACAAAACATTACTCCTGCATTTACCCTGAGGCATGTCTTCCAGAAGGACACAGTAGGTGTGCCTAGCTCAGGGCTGACATCCACATTGTTACCCTATGATCTGTTTTAATGGATGAAGATCAAGCCAACACAACTGAGACTAGAATTTGGTTCATATTACCCTAAAAGAGCCTGTTTCTCTCCACTGGACTATAAAGGGAGATCTTATTGATTAGTTTAAGTGCAGACATCTACACAGCAGATGTCTGAAGTTAGGTTAGATAAATCTTATCCTAAGTGATGTCCAGGGAAAAAAAAATAAAATCCTTTATTGCTAATAATAATCATAAGTATATAAATACGTGCCTTATTTACCATTTTAGTTCATCCACTATAAGTTTTCAAGCTATGATTCTTGATGAATTCCTAAGCAGCAGATTGAGGAGCCCCAGCAAGTTAAACACCATGTTCAAGCCAACTCTTTGTTAAACAAGACAGATTGACATAGAAACACCTCATTTTAAGTAATTTCCCCTAGTCCTTAAGTTACATTTTACACTTTTTGATACTCTTCCTAATCTAGTTTTTCAAGCCAGAGATGTGGACTGCGATCTGTGCTCACTCAAACTGTATCAAGAGACTCCTGCCACTGGCTGACAACTAAACTATATCTTTACAGAAGATCTTCACAAAAACTGTTGCAGAAACCTTGCAAACATATTTGCAGAGCTGCAATTAGCAATTTGCTGCTGGGGAGGACAAAATAATTAAATATACTAATGAGATGAAATTGTGATTAAATATACAAAAAAGCTCCTTAATCTAGAACTCCAAACACAGACTGTCACGTTACTTGTATCTCCAGTCACTGGAGGTGCAGCCGTTGTGCTTGGGACACAAATATATCCCAGACAAATTATTACTTCCATTCTCTGTTCTCTTCTTTGACCACAGAGACTCGTGCTTTTTTTCTCCTGCCTATGTAACTTTGTCCTAATTTCTAGCCCTGTCCTTATCCTCTCAGTACTTTAGGTCAGATGCCTGCCTTTTTCTTCCTGGTTTCAAATCCGTGTCTATAGTCCTGGTCTAGGAGAATGCCATATTAAAGAGCAAAGTGCTTAATGAACAATGCTGCTTTTTTTCTTCTTTTTTTCTTTGGGTTTTTTTGGGGTTTTTTGTTTTGTTTTGTTTTTTCCTTTAACAGCAATATAAAAATATAAGGTAAGAAAAGTTGTTAGGTATGCTGTGTTAAGTACTGCTATTATGAAATCCCAAGAGAGGATTTTTTTCTAAAAGATATTATTCAAATATCATATTTACCAAACAGCCAGGTTGTAGACATGCACCATGACTACTTTCTGGATTTTACTCAGCAGAACATGAAATTTGCTTTTTGTGTCACATTTATGCCACATTTCCCTCTTAAGTTTTTCAGTACTCAGCCTGTAAAAATTTTACTGCCTTGAGCCTGTTGGCTCACACACCGCGTAACTCCAGCCTGGCAGTAATGAGTAAGCCATGGTCAAAACTGCTTACTTCATAACCACTGACAGTCAGCAGATGTGAACAGTTCTCTGACCCCTGTGAGGATATAAGGTTATGGCTGGCTTGCATATTCTTCCTTTCTTCCCCCCTTCAAAAAACAAAGGTTGGTTGTACTATCTTCTGATATATTCCATGACAGCTACTACAGAAATTGAATCCTACCAAGTAGCTTTCCCTCTCTCCTTTATGCAAACACATACACATTTATCTTAGTCCTTTCTCTCTTTTTTCCTACTGCCTCACTTCCTTCCCAGCCCTGTGTTTATTCCTGCTGGTTTATAAAGTACCTTTTTCAACTCTCTCGTGTCTCTTTAAGGATGGGAAAAATGAGAACCTCATCGCATATTATGCATGTGATTCTGTAAATATTACACAGTGACATGAAGACTTTTTTGCACTCTGTATTTTAATTCCACCCAAAGCCAAGTTGGATCTGCAAGAGTGGATCAGTTCAGGCTTAGCAATGGGGAAAAAAAAGCAGGCGAGAACAAAATGACTGATCAAAGATGTAAATGAGTTTCTGTAAAAAGAACGACACATTAGGATTTTCCAGCCCAGAAAAGCGAGATGACTAAGGAGGAGTATGATGGAAGTCCATCATACCACACATACAACAGTTGTAAAAGACCAGACTTCAGCCAACACAGAAAACAGAGGGCCATATACCAAGCTAGCCATTCGAGTACAACACAAGGACATGGATCTTTACACAACTCTGTCAGTAGGGCAGCTCTCCCATCACAGCAATCTGTTGTGGTGGCGAGAACTTACATTGGTTCAAAATGCAACTAGACAATTGTATAGACAAAATCCAAACACTCTATCTTATGATACCTCCACCGTTCACAGTGCTACAAAAAAAAAAGCCACTGTGTATTTGCTCCATGCAAGGTCCCTGGTTGCTAGCACTGGTCACCAGCGAAGAGAGATGATGGGCAGACAGTGGATTTTTGTTTAAACTAACATGTCCATCCTTAAGAATAAGGTAACCCCCAGGCATGTTTGCAGGTCAAGGCGGGTTTGTGAGTTTGCTATGCTGGATTCAGACTGGCTTAGTGCCTTCTCATGGTGGGAGAATTCTATTTTGTGGTCTAAGGCAGCACTGATATTTCAAATGAGCTTTTCCATCAAGGTAGTAATTTTTTTAACACCATGTAACAGCAGATTTGCCATTATCACAATTCAAAAGTACCTTGAGTTATACAATTTTATAACTATACAAGTGCTCAGTTTCAATTGCCAGGGTGTATTCAAGCACTGCCTACGCCCAAACATGCCTGAATAACAGAAAGCACGTAAAAATGCTTCACATATTGTAACTGTATGACAGCTTTGCATTCACACAGATTCATTTAGAGAAGGGGTGGGGGCGATTTTGAGATGCTCCAACATTTCTTTATAACTGCAGTCCAGAGGAGCAGTTCAGATCTCACTACTTCCATAAAATTTTGTACCCCCTTGTACAGAAGTCTACATTACATATATATATACGTATATATACACACACATATATAAAGACCTTGGGTTTTCATTTTGGAAACAGATTGCCAAAACCTACAGGATCTACCTGGACAGGCCTAGCTTATCTTCCGGCATTCATTGCCCAAGCATGCAGGCAACACTCCTCTCTCCTCATTCAAGTCCTAAAGGGGTTGTCTGCTGAGTGAAACTTTTACTCATTATATTTAAGAGGGGAGTGATACACTGAACAGTGTTATTGACTACATTAATCCTCTGGGAAAAAGTATATATAGCTAATTCCCCTCCTCGCCCCCCCCCCCCCCCCCTTTTTTTATTTCTAATAAGGTAGTTTGCTAAAAATACTGTTGGAGCAGCCCTACTACTGGGTTAGATTTAATCAGAACAGGCCCATCAATTAAAGATACTTTAAATTCATATGCCAAAAGTTTTCCTGCTATTCAATCAACAAGGTATTCTAATTGAAGGTGTCTCAAGAGAATGTGTCTTTTCCCTTGCCTTACTTTTTTGACTTGAATTTGACATCTTTTCCTCCCTGCTACCAATATCACAGTAGTGCAAAGACCTGGATCCAAACATGTCTTTGCAGCAGCAAAGTCTTGTGACATCCAAATCAAATTTCTCTGAGACATGAAAACTTTCTGTGGCAAGTAATATTGCTCTCTGTGTTGAGTAACAACTTTCTGAAGAGCTGCCCTGCAGCAGTAGGAATACACTTCCTCCTCCATTATTAAAAAATAATTTATTCCCTTCACAGGAAAAAAAAACCAACCAACCAACCACACCAAACGCCAGGTTAAAAGGTACAGCCCAACAGCCACAGAAAACCTCTGAAGTTTTTTTTCTAAGGAATTACCAAGAATTAAGGAGGTATTTTCCTCCTCTTTCCTGATTTCTGCCCCTCCAGCATCATAGCACACCATTTGGTGAGAGAGCAGCCTCTGCAAAATCTTTTCCACTTATGCAGCAGCTGGACACAGCCCTGATCAGTTACATTTCTCAGCACAATCCAGCAAGTTCATCCAACCAAGAATCAGAAAACAAAATCTTTAAGCCTCACAACAGCTTTCCCAAACAGAGCAGCACAGTGCAGTTCCAGAATATTAATCCAATTGCTCTACCAGCAATGAGCTCATGGCAACAAGGTATAAAATAGAATATACACAGAAAATACAATTTATAAGCTTTTAAAAAAAATTCTCTCGAACACAGGATGCAACCAACTCTCAAATATAAGATGCAGATCACTTTCAAAACCCCAACCACCATTTACTGTAAAATGAAGCAAAGTTTGTTAAATTTAAGAAGCTGAAAGCAGCAACAGCCTTCAATTTTTCAAAACCACACTCAAAGTCATTACTGAAATTAAGATCACAACATAAAAATCAGGCAAAGCCAGAAACCGGTACTGAGTCACCCCATCTTAAAAGATTCAAGAGCTTCTGAGCCCACAGGCCTAGGAACAGAGGAGGTATGTCACTTTTCTGCAGCTTAACTGTTTTAAAAATTATTTTGAATTAAACAGATGTTAAGAGTGTTTACACAAGGGTTATATCTAATTAAGAGTTGTTTACTTGAATTTAAGCTGAGGAAAATACATTTTTAAGCTAAATTGATAGATGCTATTATCAAAATGCAGTAAGTGTTCACACAGAGTTGTGCACCAGCTCAGCTTCATTTAAGCTCCATCTTTCCAAAAAGCAGCATCTCTGCATAGCCACACACTTTCCCGGAAAAAGGGCTATGTGTACTCCTCGCTTCCCCTTTCCAAAAATCTTTCCTCACTGTTCAAATACCCCATGCTCCTTACACGTTACCTATCAACTTCCCCATCTCCTGCCTGTGCAGAAAGAAATCAGCTCCAAATGAATGTGTCCACGCCTTATGCAGGGTAGGGCCTGACCTCAGCAGCTCCCACCCAGCCAGCCACAGCTCTTCTCCAAAGGCAGGTACAGGGGGCAGAGGGCTGCAGGCAGCAGCTACACCCCAGCTGATACCACTGCTGGCTGCGTGAGGCCTCGCCTCTACTTTTCTCCAGCATAAAACCAAACAACTTCTAGTTACTCTATTTAACTTCAAACTGTATCAAAGGAGGGAATTTTCATGCAGATAGGTATGTGACAGCAGAGAGCTAGGAGGAGAGCTGTCTGTACTCCAACTCGTTCACATTGGGTCATTACAGGAACAAAGTGTGTATGAGAACAGCTCTGCCCCTCAGAGCTCACACCTTCTGGCTACTCTCTGATTATCAGCCAGCACAGAACATAACACGTTCCTCAAGCTATTAAAATGGAAAGGTTACCACAGTAATTCTATTCGCTTTTACAGCTTGGATGAAAATGCAAGTTATTTTTAAAAGGGAACAAACATGAAATGACAATTTAAATGAAGGGAAGTCAATAAATATATAGCTTCTAGCCTTGTCTGAAGGTCTGCTTTTTTCTACTTTAAGCAGCCCGGATACATGCCTCAACTCTGTTGGTAAGAAGTTTCAGCATTAGCCAAACCCAGGATGTGTGCTTCACTAGGTTGAAAGGAAAAAAAACACCCAACCACCCAACCATGTTGACACTAATACAGACCTTGAAGCAAGGACATACAGAGAAAATAATCACCAATGGTTTTTCTGTTTATGTGACCAGGAGACTGACTCTTAAATTGCATACAGAATTATGTTCATCTAAATAGCATTACTTCAGAGTTTGGGGACAGACTTCTGCACTGAGCCCCAAATGTAGTTCTAGTAGTGAGCACGCATCCGTCAGTCTGCAGCTGTGAGTAATTACCACAACAGCATGCTTGGACACATACTATTCTAAACTACAAATGGGTGCACATTTCCACGCATGAAAATACATTCTCTCTTTAGGGAAGAGTTTGATCCTCTTAACTTTGAACATCTCCTCTCCTCATACAAGGGAGCTGATAAGATCCAACAGTTCTTTGCACAGATGCAAAGAATTTTATGTAGTCTGGAAACAGAGAGTCACATTTTGTTACTAAGATGAAAGTCTATGAGTTGCCAAAAATGACTGAAATACTTGTAGCAAGAAGCAGGCTTACCAAAATAAATGGCAAAAGCATAGCAGTAAGTTTTCAGGTCTGAAGGATCATATTGAACTTTAAACCAGAGGTAACCTGGACTTACGAGTTAAAAGTGCTGAGAATTGCTCTGAGTTTATCATTAACTCAACTGTGTTAATCATATTAGACAATCTGAGAGCCAAGGATGGTTGGCACACATAGTGCAGGGGGGGATGCTGGCAAGTAGAGACCAATTAGACAGCCCCTGCAGGAAATGGAGACAGGTAATTACTACCTTTGAACACTGAAAGACCAGAGGGGCAATGTAAAGAAAACTGTAATATAGAATAAAACGAATCTTTCTACTATGCCCAAGATTTTATGCATCTAGTAATTGCACAGTTCAGTTTATCTCATTTACTGAAGACATTTCGGAGGTCTCCTTGACTCCTTTAGGTGCACTGTCCTCACCGTTAGAAAATGTCATTTATGTTTTTTCATTTCTTTGCATCCAAAACCTGGAAATATTGTATGAAAAGCTCGAGTTCAGGTGCAGTAACGTTTTCCCCAGTGAAAGCATCACAAATCAGTAAACTGGCCTGCAAGATCCTCTTGGCCATTGCAGAGTGTGGTGGGATAGGCAAATGTACAAAGTGCCAAGGAACGCCACTGAAAGATACGTTGCAAATCCTGGCTGGATGTGACACCAACACTCCAAGAAAGATACCTTTAACTAGATCACTGTGACAACCAAGTTGCCTTTTGTATTTTGTCTCCAGATGTTCTCACTCTCCTGAGTGCAAAGTCACTGTCTACAGCGCTAATGCAGTTACATATGTAAGTTATATATCTTATATATAATATATATGTTATGTATTATAAGTTGTGGTTTTGGGACTTGTTTTCTATTCAACCTCTTTCAGCACAGAATGTGAAATGTCATTCTACTAATAATCATGATTAATTTGTAACACAATGTGTGCTGCACATAATCCTGTGCATTGTTATTGCTGTTCCTGGTTGGCATTTAATACATCAATAAGTATGCCTTGTTTCCCTCAAAACAATTTAATTATATTTTGTCCAGATACAAACTCAGAAAGATTGTAATTGTTAAAAAAAAACCCAACAACCAACCACCCAAATCTTTCTGTAATGCTCTTCAGACTTCATACTGTGCTATTACACAAGAAACAAAATTTGAACCCTAAACAGGGTTCAGACAGAACATCCCTAAAACAGAGATGAAATGGCATAGTAGTCATTTTTCTGCTTAGAACAGTACCTTTTGTTTGTTGGCTTTTTTTTTTAATCCTATCTTCAATTTGGTTTCATTATCTGAAAGAGAAAAATCTAGCATAGTATCTTTGTAATCATTCAGAGCCTACACAGCATATAACTGAACGGCAAAAGCCTTATGAAGTAAAAGCAGATGGACTACATTATGTATGTGCCCAGGCATTTTAGGAAAGTGTAAGAAGAATTCCTGGGCAGTGGTGACCATAGAAAAACTTGGTTCTCTTGTGTAAACAATGTTTTTCCCAACAGCTGTATTTCCCTTCCTGTTTATTCTTCTCTCCTGCAGAATTCTCTCAGTTCAGTCACATCTGTATTTCATTTATTTTTAAAAAATATTTCTTTAGCTATCCTCCTAGCTTTTTCAGATTATTAAGGCTAAGGGAATTTTCCAAATCTCATTTCTCCTTTCACAACCTCCTCTGTTTACATTTTTACACTTCATTTAGGTTCTGAATTCACATAATGATCCACATGGGGTAAGGGCTTTGCCCACACAGACCAGTTTGCAGTTTTCATGTGAGCAAGAGAAACTGTCTAGGCAATCATCTTTTCATTCTAAGACTAAACCACAGCAGAATAATTAAGTGAAAACTGTTCAGTTGTTCCTTTCTTTTTTTAAAAAAAATAATCAGTATTACATTTAATGCTTACACATTTCTGTAATTAGACACGAGAAAAATTCTTGGAGCTTGATTTTTGTCACATCATGTTTGAGAGTGCCTTTTTAATGCTGGGGCTAATAACTGTTACATTAAAGTTGGACTTAACATTACTATTGATTTAAATCACTGATTTTTTAGAATATATATTGTTGTATCCTGTTGAAACATTACAAGTTCTGCTACTTATGTAAACAGACATTTTTAGGATATGTCTGCCTGACTTTTCTTTAAATAAATACAAGTCTGAAAATGCACAATTAAACCACTGACTATACCTTTTTTTTATTTCAGCTAGGTTACATGGTTAGAAGATGCATTGTATCCATAGTCTAGCACTTCATTTTATTCTACCCTACAGCCATTTTGCTAAGTCTCACCTCAGACTCTTTCCTTAAAAAAAACTGAACAGATGATGAACTGCCTCTCAAGGGCAAACATCAACCTGTGAAAGCAACTATGATCTACAAGCAATACCTCTTAAGATGATGTAAGCTGTTCCAAGAAGCCTGTTTCTATTTTTAAGTGGCATACTCTTATTATGCTTTTAAAAGGGCATCTCCATCACACATTGTTACTTTGCTTTTAACGCAGCAACAATCATCAGTGATATTTAATATACATGAAATGGCTTCAGAAAATCATTGATTCTTATTGTCTACCCCGATTCTTACAAATGGTACTTGAAATAGTAATTAAAGTCTATAAAATGTCTACACTGTGAAGAACATTTCCACCTAAGGTCATGTTTTCAAAAAAGGTGCATCTTTCACAACTGCCTTAAAATGCTTGAGCATTTTGCATGTATAGTACCTTGGAATGTTTTGGTTTTTCCACTTAATGTTACCAAATTTGACATTGGAGAACCTGGAAAAAGCACTACAGTGAAACTACACAGAGAAAACATGCTCAGCACTGAAACTCCACTTGCTTTTCCAAGGAGAGACAATAATGACAAAGCAAAAACTACAGTTGTGTATAAAGAGCACTTTTTCATGTTCGCTATCGTAATTGCTAAATAAATCCTTAAATTTAACATTGCCAACCCTATATACTTTCATATTATAAAAACCATTACAAAATAACATTCTTACTGCTATTCCCTAACAGAATGAAATCAAACATGTTCTTGGTGGCACAGGCATGTCACAAGAAGCAATACGTGTAGGTGTTGCTTATCATCATATTGTAAGAGCATGTTGTTATCTCTTTACACCACATTGCTACACTAAGATGTGGATCTCGAGTGCAGTATGACACCACCTTACTAATTTTAGAGTATGCAGCTATCTTGCAGTGAAAGATCCAGCGAGATCTTGGATATCCTGGAATCTCACCTATTCATCTACTACACAGCAGCAACCCAAATCAGCAAACAGACTGGGGGGTGGGGTGGGGGTAGCTTTCTTTTTTTTTTTTTTAAGGGAAGATTTTGAACTAAGAGCGACAGACTATCAAAGTGATAGATTTTACCATCTCACATTCCTAACAGGTATTAGGAAAGGCAGCATTATTTTTCACATTATAGTGCCACATATATCTAACTGTGTGGTCTACTAATGCTACTCAAATCTTTCTGACATTTCCTGAGCACAACAATCATCTGCTCTCTCACATGCAAAGGCCCACATTTTTGCCACCTAAAGGCAAACATGCTTTAAGTTTTCCAGATGAGGTTAATGCTGGAATTTAATGTGGAAGTATCACCTAAAAAGAAACAGACACAACTGCTCTCCATGACCTTTTTTTTTTTAATTTTTTAAAAACCAAAGTTGGTAAACAGTGACTACCATAGCTGGCTCTAACATCGATCACTTACACTGCTATTTGTAACTATGGCAGCTGAGAGTCTATTGATTACACCACTGTGACTGCAATGGCCAACAGAATTATTCTTTGGTACAGCTTCCTGCTTGAAAAACCAAAAAACTTTCCAGCTCAATATTGTCTGCAGATGTAATTATCATTAGCACATTTTCTTTTAGTTGATTTTTTAATAATTGAACTAGAACATCACCAATATCCACAAAACTTCTAAGAGTGTTATGCTCAACTGAATTGTATTTATTAGATGTAGAAAAACACTTGGAAAATATTCTACAAATGCACAATTTTGCCCTGGCAGGAAAAAAGTCTAGTTGATCTTTAAGGTATTTTCCATCTTTATATTGTATGATCCTCTGAAACTCTGTTTAGTGTCCCTCAGCCAGTATTCTCAACTCTTAGCTCCTGAGAAATCTTATTTTTCTAGCAAAGTTAAATACATTTTTCCAGTAATCGCTCATAAGATACTGCAACAATCCAGATTTGCAGTTTCTTCCTACTAATATAACACTTTGATAAAAAATGGAAAATAATAAAAAGAATCTGTGATGTTATTTATAAAGCTGTGTTGTTTACTTACTTTTCAGTTTGTTAGACTCTAAATGCCTGTGGATTTAATTTTCTTTTTTTTTTAACAGGAACTGAAATTAAGTTTACAAGGATGGCAACTACCAAGTCTGTTCTTAAGTCAAAGATCAACATCATATTTGTTTCTTCTCCTTCCTTAGGCTTTTGTATTTTCTCAGCTCTCCAAGAGTTTTCAAATGCAACAGAGAATAAAACCAAACAACCACAAAACAAAAAACAAACAAAAAAAGCTCCAACACATTTCCACAGTGCCTCCATGTTTGCAGGGCTGTTTGCAGTTGATGTTAATGAATAGGTGAGTAGCAGATGATGCTGTAGCATGGTGCAGCCCCTTGCATCATCACATAAGCCAAAATACACTCATACCAGGCACTGCAAGCAGGCAAGGGGACAGCAAGGGGACAGCAAGGGAACAGGGATGTAGCTCCCCAGCATTACCTGTAAGGCTGCAGCAGATATACCTTACCCATGCTTGCTGAGATCTTTACAATGAATACATACACTTCAGTGTTTCCCTTGTGACCTTTTAATCAATGGATTTACTTAGAACTTCATTATTCCCCAGCTGTCCACAAAAGCTTTAACTTTTATTTCATAAAAGATACTTAACAGAGAACTTGCATAGATCAGACACTCCCTATGTTAGGACATTTATAAAAACAATAGTTTAAGCTATTTTTATGAGTTCTTCTTGTTGAAGTTGTTTTTTTCTCACTGCTTTTCTTTTTCTCTTGCCAGATTTATCTTTAAAATGCCACTTAAGGGCAATAATTTTGTTTCAAGTATAGAGTGTGCTACAACCAGGAAGAACTTGAAGTAAACTGCCCAAACAACTCAGCTGCAAGCTTGCAAGTTTCTTGACAGCTGCATGCAAAGTAACAGCTAGGCATTAAGGGTCCTATAATCATTTAGGATATTTTCAGGAATATTCCAACAATTCTCCGTGGTATGATCTATTCTACCTTCCTTAACACCACTGAGGTAGTTCAGGGCCCTGCACTGTGGAGTAGGGACTTTCTAATTTCCAAGAACAAGAAGGCCCAGCACAAACCATGCTACTTCTTCCCCTCACAGATCCCATGCAAATATATTGATTGTAACCCAACTCTTTCCAGACAGTATCCCATCTAATGCACACTGTTTACAAACTCAGGTTATTTATTACTGTAATATCCAAGTACCACAGAGACAGATACAGGACACACCGTATGCCAAGCAGTTCAATCTCAAAGCATTTACAAAGCTCTGCTGCAACCAGCCCACGCATCATTCCTTACAATTACACAGCTTCAACCTATTTTTTGTCCCATCTGAGCTTTGTTTGGTTCATACCGAAGCAGAACTCCTAGGAAAGAAGCTTTGGCAAAGCAGAGATGACTAGACAACAGGGAGAAACAGAGCCCAACCCTCCAGGTAACCAGTTCTGAGTACACTGCTGCAGCGCAGCTTGTCTCACATATCACATCACTGCCACTGGGTATTTACAACGATACTCCAGCTTTGGTTCAAGCCTCGGAAGGGGAAGCAGAGGAGCAGAAGAATGACAGAAGCAAAAAACAAATACAGAAAGGATTAATTTGCTCTATCATTGTAGCAAGATATATATCCTGCCATGTCACAGACATAATTTTTCTTAGTTAACCTAAAGGTCAGCATGAAAATTTTTTCAGTTCCCATTTTTTACGTGTTAGCGGTAGCACTGTAATGTCTAGATTTGATGAGAAAGTCTATATTGCACTGCATAGGCATCTGAGATAGCTAAGTAAAACTGAACAGCAGAGTCTCTTCAGTGTTCCTGTAAGCTGCACTGGGAGGCTGTTGCCTCGTATCATAGCATATCACTCTGCATATTGGCATGTCCCTTCTCAGGAAATGCATAGAACACCTTAATTTTTTCGGAGCTGGAGGCAGGACACTGGGGGTCTATCAGCACTTAGGTGATTTGCTCTATATTTTTACATCACGGCAGAGCTCATGCTGTAGTGTACAGTCACCAGACAGATAAAACACCCTGGATTCAAGAACCTTAAAAACCTCATCAGTGGTGAACAATTTGGTAAAGGGGTATTAACTCACTCAAATTCTTTTCAATATCACAGCATTGCCAAGGTACTATTTAGATTCTCTCAAGCAAACACTTCAAACTCAAAACTTGGGGTGGAAGACCTCTATATCTAGAACAGCACTGGAGCGTGCATAAAACCCATTAACAGCAAAAAAAAAAAAAAGGAAAAAAAAGAATGAAGTTACACAGCATTTATAGAACTCTGCAGGGAAAAGCAAATACTTCACCTGTTTCCTTGGTTTGACTCAGGTAGCTACAATCACATGGATATCTTCAAACAATGCAAAAAGGCTGTTCTGCAGTGCTCTGGGACACTTTGAAAGTGGCAGTACTGCTGGGGCTTGCATATTTAGACTGATGCCTTGAAAACAGCATTAGAAAATTCTTTCAAGTACCTCATTGTTTTGAAAGCGAGCTACAAAAATGCCAATGTTTTAACTCAGATTTTATCAGCTCTGAAAATACTGACTTAACCATTGATCTTTTAGCCTGAGTTATTCTGAGGGAAGGTATGAAAAACCCATCTGGATTGTTTTAGCTTTGGTCTCCAAAAACAAATACCATATCTGTATACATAGAGATACATTTAGGATTACATTATAAAAGGCTACATACTTGAAAAAGTCCTATAGCCAAGCGATATAAATACTGCTGATGCACCAGGTGCATTAAAGATCACTAAACCAGCACATTTTACTCGAAATAAAAAAGATGTTTACTAAAGTAATAGGATTTTTACAAGTAGAAGAATGAAGAAAACTTTCAAGTGCTCCAAGAGGATCAGCTTCATTAACTACTTGCCAGTGTATTACTAGATATGCAGCATCAGATCAAACACTATTTTATAACCAAAAACCTTACACTAGTAATTACATCTTTGTCAACACAAAACTAGCAGGACTTCTTAAATTGTTGTTACAGATCCAAAAAAAGCCCTAAAAACCCAGCATTACACTGCCACACTATGGCATGATTAAGATCTGCAAGAAAGGATAGAACACAAAGACAATAAAACTCCTTTAATTATTTAGGACTATGTGTCCACCATTAGTTTTGTTTGCCCACTACATTTGTAAAGCACTAAAACCAAACTGTTGTGCCTTGCTCAGCAGCAGCTATCTAGGCACATTATGCTTGAGGATTTTATTTTTGTAATGTTGTGGGGTGGGGTTTTTTTCCAAATGAAAAAAAGTTTACTTTCTACAAGTGTTAAAATCTTCAAAGACTAGTTTGATATGCCTGTTGCACAGATGGGATATGTAGGGAAGCGTATACCAAGGGCATTTCTTTACTTTGTTGGCTACAACATTTAGAGCTTTTTGTTCTCTGCATTACGGTGTGATCTGAAATGTTTTCAGTTGACAGCCAGTCCAAAGAAAGTACGGTTCAAAAACAGTTCAAAAAACAGACTTTCTCCAATTTTTACTTTTTTTAAACTGAGGTAACACTACAGAATTTTAGAATCTACATTCGTTATTTCTTTATGTCAGAATATAACTCATTTCAGACCTAGAAATAATCCAAAATAGTTAGTATTTCCAGTTTTACTACTAAGTTTTGAGAGACCTTTAAAAAAAAGTTTTTAAAAAAAATCTTATTTTTGTTGACCTTGAAGCACAGCAACCCAAGATGGCCAAAAATTCACATCTAACAATTACAGCAGCTCACTGTACAAAGCATACATTATTTTAATTACTTTGCCATTTATATAATTTATACCTTCCATAGCATTTGTTTTGCAAGAAAGCTATAAATCAGTTTTGTATGACCATTACTAGTACTGCTTTATTCACTCTAACATTACATTTTTTAAGTGTTTTTCTAATAAATCAAACATACATAAGCAATTGGCTGAGGCCAAGACCATACCAATTACTTTACCTGCAAGAACATGCCATTATGAACATTTCCCACAAGGCATAATAAAATATATGTCTGGTGCCACAAGACTTACAGGAATATCCTGTACTGAAGCATTAAATAAAGATTAGATGACTAGCTGGAGTTTCATTTTTTCCATCCCTTCCTTAATTGCTATTGTCACCACTTCAGTTTACAAAAAATGGCAAAGCCTAGATGCATGCCAGCCCTTTCCCGTTAGGATGGTTTATTCAAGCTTTTAAAATCCCAAATTAAGCATCTTTCATCTCCAAACACTTTCAGCTACAGGCTGCTTAAACCATCAATGAACAGGGTTTTCTCTTTTGTACATTACCCATCTCTGAGCCACATGCATATATACACTTTAATACTATTTCTGTTATTAGGCCTCTGCTTTCAATTATCACACACTTCCAGTACACT
This sequence comes from Falco punctatus, assembly GCF_963210335.1. Classification (NCBI taxonomy): domain Eukaryota; kingdom Metazoa; phylum Chordata; class Aves; order Falconiformes; family Falconidae; genus Falco; species Falco punctatus. The sequence goes on from NC_137583.1 coordinate 78,945,600, forward strand.
TTTTTTACTGCCTTTACTCCAAGCACAAGTCAGCATTTTATACCTAGGATCCTAACTGCTCCTAATAATCAAGATGTATGAACAGCAAAATGTGAACATTACAGTCTTTTTAACAAAATCAGCTCTAGTGTCTCACTAGCAAATGTGAAGTTCTCATGAGCATTCCTGAACTGACTAGGGCAGGTCAGTCCAAATAAATTCTATACTTGCACCTGGTAGCAAACCTGCAACTACCACCTAAGACTTGTGATTTTTGGAAGCCCTTTGGGAGGGGAGGAGTTTAGCAAACTTGAGTGATACTGAATGAAGATGATTTATGGAGAATGCATTCTTAGCAGTTTTAGTGTTTAGCAGCTGCCTAAGAGTCATGCTTGAACTGCACGACGAACTTAAAAACAAATTCCACATTTGCAGCTCCTCCCCTAAAACCAACAACAGCCAATTCTGTAGACGTTGCTCTTTAACTACACCCAAAAGTTTAGCAGCAGATATTATAGCATTTCTGTTATTCTGTACTTTTCAGTTGCAAAAAACATTTTCCCTTCCCCAGCTGGCAGCACATGTATCTTCTTCCATTAGTCATTCAGGTATTGCAGTTAAGTACTTAAAAATAGATAACCTTCTTTAAAAATATATATTATTTAAATTATAAAGATTTAGGTTGAAGTTAACTACTGGAAAAAGCTGTTTCCTACTACTGTATCTTTCCTTTCAGCAACTCTGTGAGGGATACTGTATTCCATATCAGATTAACTGGACTTCTGTCACACAGAAAAGATTAGTTACGATAAATGGCATCCTTAGTGCTGCTGAATTATGCCTTCCTCAGAAGAACTGAAACCATGCTTCATTGTCATTCATCAGGCATCCCCTTCTAGGATGCTACAGGAAACTTCATACCTTCCTGAACTTTTCCATCTGCTTATAAAGATCTGGATCCAGCTCCTGAGACACATCTTTCATCCAGAGTAGAGCTCCTCTGTATTCAGTCCGATACTGTTCCATTCGGTTTACTGTCAGCCATGTGTCTGAGATGGCCCTATATCTGAAAGTCTCCACTTCTTGATATAATCTACTCAAAGGAGTACGCAGTGCTAACCTGGGGAAAGGCATGAAGGAAAGGAAGGAGAGGAACATGTTAAAGAAATTGTTCCACAACGGCAGATGGATTAATACAACTACTGACACTTCACCAGCAACGAAAAAAACATACACAGCCAAAACAGTTCACTTAAGTGCTAGTGTATGTTCAGATGGCTCTACAGCTTGGTTGGGGGTACACATGAATGGTGTGATTTTGCTTGAATACTGTGTTTGGAACCTTCCTGTTCAAGTAGTGACCTTTCACTTACACATGCAAGTGGAAAAGGAACCTTTCCTAATGCATATATGTATTCTAGTTTGCCAAGCTGCTCCTACGTATGCCATTACCACTCCTCTTCACAAGTTACATTTAACAACTCTAAAAAAAAAATAATGTATCTGAGGTGATTTATTAGTGGATACATATCACAGATGTATCAGGATTGTCATGTTAAGCACCACAATAAGCACTTCCATTAGCCTTTCAATCTTTAAATGTAAACAAAGAAGTCACCTGTCAAGTAGATAATTATTTGATTTTTCTTCCTTCTCCTCCCTCGTTTTATTTGGCCTTTTTTTTCTTTGGGGTTTTTTTTGTGTTTTTGTTTTGTTTTGTTGGGGGGGGTGTTTGTTTGGTTGTTTTGTTTTGTTTGGGTTGGGTTTTTTAGGAACCTGAACAATTTCTTTGAAGGACATCTGTCTTTTGGAAGGACTTAGGCATTTTCTTACATGTTTCTTCCAGCAACTACACTTTGGAAAAGCAGTAGGGGACACTGTTGTCTTCCCTATGTCATCACTTCAGTTGCTAATGGGATCTCAAAACTAGACGGAACTACTGCAACTTTTGCTTTGCTTCCTCCTGCTGCTTCTGCTTTCCTCTTGGTTGCCAGCAGCCACCTCACTGGAATGGGTTCAATCAGTTCCACATCAGTGTAGAATTAGTTTAGTGTGCTACTTGGGGTCTTCCTAAGCATAAAAGAATTTCTAATTTCAGCTCCAGTAACTAGCAAATTGTGTCTTCATGATCTCCAACTACTGAGCTAGCTATTGGCATGCAATGCAAATAAAAGCAGTCCCAGTTTCAACATGAGCTTGAGAATGGCTCAAGAGAGACAAACAATCAGTTTTATTTTTAGGTGAGTTTATGTAAAAAGATGCCTTAAACATGTGTTAAGAGATATAATAAAATGTGAACTTCTTAGTGGCTCCACCCCCATGTTTTCTCATCCTACAAATACCCAGTCATTCAAAGGAAAACTGACTTTACGTAGTCACGTCATACACTGGGATTTCTATGAACAGTTAAGCTTTATAAAGAAGCAAACCATCACTGCTTTTGCTCAAAGGTGCCTTACATGTATTTTAAAGATCCCACTCATGGCTGTTACTGGATGTGCTAATGATCAGACTCTAGCCCAAGATAAACATATGAATTTCTAGTGCTCTGTATGCTATGTTTTATTTTGAGCCAAACAGCTATTAAGCTAAAGCTGGAAAGTATCACAATAGTTAACCCCCCCTCAAAAAATCCTGCAAAACATCATGGAATATAATTTTCCATTGCAAATGATAGTGAATTTTGAACTTTCATAGTAAAAAAATTGTTTAAAAAAAGCATCATAATACCTTAATGCCATCATGTACTGTTACTTTTAAACTCTTTGAGCAAACACAGGGTCACAGTGAGAAGTCAAAAGCTCTGGATAACAGTATGTGTTTGTGTGTATGTGGGTCCCTCCGGAGTCCTTATCCTTTACTGATTTGCTCCTACCCACTGTGCTCAGTGGGGATCTAGGATCTTGTCCTGAGGGACTCCAGTGGTGTCAGGATGAAGTAGAAAAAGGCATTCAGACCTCTCCTTTCTCCTCCTTCTACTCAAGGTATGAGACTTCATGGCCCAGAAAAATACCTGTTTACCTGTCCTTCCCAGGACCCAGACACCTCCACAATGAGCCTGCTGTAACACTTCTCTGCAGAGTGAGAAGTGCCACCAAGCAGGAGAGGGACCTAACTGCTCTGCTTTATAACCTCACTGCTACAGAGGCCGTGCAGATGCACCTTTACAGCTTTAGAACTGCCGAGCTGAACAGCCACAGGTGGGGGATACAGAGTTACACAGACATAGCAGGTCCATAAGACAAAAAACAGGACCAGGCAAAACTACACAGAACAAGCCAGTAACATTGCCTATATTATTGACTAAACCTGCTATAGTAACTTTCCTATTATTCGGTTCCTCACAAATTTCAAATGGCAAAATCGTGACAACTGTGAATCAACTACCACTACCTCACATACTTTGTAAATCAGGCAGTAATTCTGACACATATACCTTTGCTGGGAAGAAAAGCAGAGGGCCTTTCCTGTGGCTTGCATCATTTTTCCTGCTCTTGTTTTATCCTGAGAACCTTGCGATCGAAGAAATTTCCCCAATTCATTTTCTTCCTGAGACAGAACTAACAAAAAAACAAATGAGTGGGCAAACCTGTTATTTAATAGGTTCCTAACAGCTTTAAAACTGGCCTAACATCAAGTATGTTAAGTCACTCTAAATCCAAGCAGCACAGCAAAAATAAATAATTTCAGGGAATTTCTGCATTTAGTAAACAGAAGATCCAATGCACTTGAGACTTTTGTTGATATACTTAGCAAGAATCACAAAACTTCAGTGTCTGAAGACAGGAGAAACATGCTATTTATTTCTTGAACAGAAGAATGAGGTTGGTTAGATCACACAAAGGGCCCGATCTTGATTATAGTATCACAGTCTTGGGTTGGTTTTGTTTGGTTGCTTTTTTTGATCCTGTTTTACCACCTGGACTTCCTCAGCTGATCTTTGGTAGCATGCTTCAGCTGAAGCTAATCCTGAGTTATACTACCCAAAGCTCATTCATTTGCTTCTCTCTTGCTCTCCATGTCTCATGCTTGACTACAGAAATTAATTTTTCATATGAAAAATCCAGTACTTCATTTTAAAGAACATTTTCAAATAACTTTGCAAGATTATTTTACAACTTTAACATTCTACACAATTAAAACACTGTTTTTTAATTTATATCTCAAATATCCAAAATATTTCTATTTCAAATCAACTGATTGTGTTCTAAACAAAAAGATGAAGAAAAATAAAAAAGTAGGTTTACATTGAATTGTTGACTACTTCCAAACTGAGACCATGGGTCTTCACATTCTCACATCCTTATAAAAATATTTCATTATGGCCTTATCTATTAGTCTTCCAAAGCAGTTGTCTCCTATAGTACCAGTTTCTTCCCATTATCAATAGGGAGAATGGCCTAACACAATGACAGAAGATCTCGTGAAGTCCTCTTGCTATTTTTCCAAATGTTGACAGTGAAATCCAATGCAGACTCATAACGTACTCTGGTAGAACGTGCCTCATGCATGTCTGTGTTGGAGATCTCACCTGCTATTCTGAAACACTTCTTGAACTCAATACACTACTACTCTGTATTCTAATTTCACCTCCAGATCCTGAAACGTTCTCTCTGCCTTTCTTTGGACAGGCAAGAGAAAAAGGAAACACTTGAGAAAATATGGGCAACATTTAACAAAAGGAAATTGAAAGATGTCTCCAAAGCTGGATTCTCTTTTCCAGGCCAGAAATCACAGGGGCAGAGAATCAAACAGTACTGATTGCAGAGAACATTTAGAGGTCATTTAATACAACCTGCTGTTTGAAACTTCCCAAATGAGGTCTCTGTCTCTCACTAATGACTGCCGCTAGTTACTGTACACCTGTTACAGCTGAGTGAGCATTATCAAAATTCATTGTAATAGCATGGCTTAATTATAAAACCAGTAATAAACCAAATACTCTTCATAGTCAATCCTGATTTTAAAAAAATTAAACCAGTTCAGAACAAAGTTAGGGTTTACTTCTGCATTTAAACAAGCCAAACAAGTAATGGAAAAAAACCTACCCTAAACCACAAGCTTTCTCCCATAATTACTGCTACCTATCACTGCATATCAAATATAAAACTTAAGAATAGGAGATCTTCAAGCAAATAAGCAAGTCTGCCTTTAGCTGTCTGCAAGGAATGTTATCTTTATTTTGAAATAGGATGAAGCTAGTAGATCCTCATTTTCATTTTTACTTTTCCACTTGAGGACTTCATAATGCAGACCTCCTTATCACTTTAACTACTGTATTTGATCATACTTACAACAAATCCTTTTCTGATACAGTTCAATTGCTTTCAGCAACTCCATACACGTTCTCTGAATAGAATGGAACAGCTGATATTGCAAAAAAATACACAAAAAAAATCATAAGTGTATGCAAGAAACACCAACAATCAAAACACAAGAGCTTAATTTTCTGTAGGAATTATTAGGGATCACTGTTTTCTTGAACAATGAGTAATCTTTCCAGCTTGAAAGCAGTTTTTCCTTATCAATTGTGCCTTCCTTTCAATTAAGTTGTCCCGTGAAACTACAGACAGACAAATCATAACTTACAACAGGAAATTAAAGACAAAAATAATTTTGGAAACAGGTCTAATCTGAACAGCTGATAGTTAACCAAACTACTTATGTTGTTTTTTCTTTTTTTATGATATCTTTGGATATACATGATGATGTATAAATCTTTGTTTCTAAAAAACTCATAGTAGAGCAAAAAGTTATCAAAATGTCTATCATATTTATCATGTACAGCAATATGCATACTTGCATTGGTATGTCAACATGGAAAATTACTGATTTAAACTGAACAACTGAACTTTTCACTGGCATAGCTCCAGTTTTCTAATCAAATTTAAAAAGCAGCAGCTTCCGAAGGAAGTGTAAGTCAGTCTTAACTAAGTTTGGAGACTGTTTCTAGGAAACAGGAGAATTATTACTCTTTCTGTCTGTCTGTCTAAAACCTTCAACTTGTAACTCAAACCTAAGCTCCACTGTACCAAGTATTACAAAGATATAAGCAAAATGGACTACTGGCACAGTAACTGTCTTCCTTTGCATCTGCTTGACCTTCTGTACATTTACACAGGTCTTGTCTTTTAACCTGACAGCATGCCTGCAGTTGAGAAGTTCTTCAAGTGAAAACAGGCTTTAGCTTTTTATCTGGTAAACACAGATTTTCCTATTTCCAACCTCCCCAGTGCTAACAAAGCATCCTTCCTGATGATCTGCAACACTGTAAGCACGCTACGAACTCAGATATATATTTACAAAATACTGTCCCATCCTTCCAGCTTGTTTTACATCAGTACTCCTGATTTATAACCCACTATGAAGACCCCATAGCTAGAATCATCACATTGTAAGTTATCACTATTATAGCTAGAACTACAAAGATTTGTTTGTTGTAAATCAGCTTCGTGTATTTCAGCTAAAATGTGAATAAACTGAGAATCCTAAGTCAATAATTTTCTGAGAAACTGCAAGAAAACCAGTAAGGCAAAACCTTTACCCTTAGGTAACAAAACGGTAACAATAAAACTTAGCTGGACACTAACTTGATTATTACACTTCAGAAGGCCATTCTCTATCTTTTCTTTGTGTCAGAGATGTTCAAGCTCTTCAATTCCTAGAACCCTGATTATTATTTTTTTTTTTCGCAATGGGGTTGAGGATGTAGACAGCAGGACTGTATTTGTCACACAGCGCAGGACTGTATTTGTCACACAGCAGGATTCTCTCTCTTGGTTACACTTTACAGACTTTCAGAAGCTTCTTTGCTCACATCAGAACCCACTTACCAGCATAAAAGCTCCAGAAAGCAGAGTTTACCATGCACCTTGCTCCTTCTTGGTACATTGCATGTTTTTCTGGTATATGTGGTATTGTATAACTGTACAAAGGATGTCATTTGTATATACTACAGAAGATATTTTTTCTTAAAACAATACTCGACAGATATAAGCAAAGGGTAAGAATGACTGATACAAGCACAAAGGGTATCTCCCGCTCCCTCCTACCAACAGAAAGAAAAAACCCGCTCCCCAAACCTTAAAATAAATACGAGAGATGCTGGTTCTAAATAAGACTGGGGGACATGGGTTTTGGTGTTACAAAATGCTACTATATTTCTTGTATATACACAGGTACCTTTGTCAAAATGAAGAAAAACTATTACAAGAAAATAGTGATAAAAATGTATATACATTATTATATACTACGTGTACACATATTAGAGGCTTGAAATGAAAAAAAAATTAAAAATTAACATACAATACACATTATGTAAACATTACAAACCTCTAGTTTTGCATCCAGATCTGCATCTGACGCCACAACATGCTCATCTTCCTTTTTTCCTGTAACTTTTATAAGGGTTTGCTTTGTCTTCCAGTATTTCTGTTGCATTTTATTGACCACGGATTTTTCTTGGCTTTGAGCATATTGGTCATAAAACTCCCTTGGATAATTGCTAGAATATTAAGAAACAAAATTCCAAAACTTCAATAGGATGCTTAAAAAAATGTTTTAACATGCTAGATCAAGAATATTGCATTTGCCTGAAGACATGTATATTCTAAAATGCACTTCCTCATTATGCATTAATAACAAAGCAATTAAATTAGTACTGTATTTCCCATCCTGCTTTGGAAAATAATACACTGCTTTCAATCTGAATGTCTCTAGCATATAGTACTGCCAAATAATCAGCTGCAATGAATTCTTGCCAATGCATTACAGAATGATTTACAGCCCATGGAATTAACTTTTTATTTTTGTATAACTAGTAGAAGAGTTTTAAGTGAACTAGAAGAGCTGCTTAAGCAGGCATCAATTTTCATGCAATTTCAACAGTGTCAGGATTTCACAAAGTTCATTTTATGACTAGAATTAGACTACTTCTTGCTCTCCTTTTTTTACAATTGAATAACAAAGACTTAGAAGAACACATCTCTTTTAAACATGCTATGTGAAAGATAGCTAGCTCACATCTTTTTTTTTATGCAATGACAACATGACAACCTTGGGTGTATAACAGGTAACATTTTTTCAGGGATTATTTTCTACCAACAGATGATTTTGCATTCCTGTAGCAGACCTGACAAAAAGTGCAATCTAAAGACAAACTCCATATTCCACAATATTTAAACCATACCAAGATGGTTTAATAGAAAATATAGCCTTACAATGAAATCTTGATCTCTTTTGGGAAGTGTTATTCCATTATTAATTTCTGCAAAAATAGATGTCTTTTCCCCTATGTGCATACATAAAAAGCTGCAGTGATTTTGCAGATCTTTAGTACAAATAAATAGTTGCTAAAAATTACTATATTAAATACTCCAGGAAAATTAAAGAGCTTGAGTTTTTCTTGAAAAAAAGATACCCTTCACCTGTGGAGTGACAAACTGTGGTTCATTACTGAGACACTGCCTGCTAGCTCTGTTCACTTGGATGTTACCACAAAAGGTCTTCAGACCTAACATACACATCACGTCATGTATTGAGCCACACAGCAACAGACAGATAGATGCTTGCTGTGAAATACTATGGCCATTCTAAACCAACAAGCCGTTGACACAAGTGGTTCCCCAAAAGGGTAGAACATCTTCCCTACGTAGTTACTAGTGACACAGCTTAACCTGAAAAGGAAGTTTGTTTCACAGGGATTTGTTACTTGCTTTAGTCATTTTTAATCAGTGAGCTGGGAGACAGCGCCTTAATCACCAAAGAAACGGTAAGAAATTAAACTGGAAGCGAGCAAGGACAAAATTCAAAATGCACTTATACACAGCACTTCTTGGCTTCTTCCCCAAAGTTTAAAAGCAAAGGTATTTACCCATTTAATTCTACTCAAACATTAGTTCCAAGGGTTTAATTTATGAATTTCATTAAAATTAAAATAATAAGCCGCCTTGGTGCTACAGCACAAAATAAACACCACATGCGAAACATACCACATTTCATGTAGAATTCTACATAAACAAACCATTACACACTCCTGACAACAGCCAGCCTATCAAGGTAGGTGAAGCCTATATTGACCTGATATATGCTACACCTTTAAAATACAAAATCTACAATCTCTAATAAGTAACAAGATGATCCCCCTGCATTATGAAAAAACCAGAATATCAGAGTTTAATAAAAATAGCATTACTTTAAAAATAATAATAATGATAATAAAAAAAGCAAACTGCTGGCAAGGTAGTATAAAGACCCTAGCTCTACGGCTAGTTGTGTGCTTTAACTTCTGCTACAGCTGTGCAAACAGCCAGTATCTCAGTTCAGTGGTCAAGTGAAGAAAACATCGTAATTCATCTGGTATCAACCATCCTTATTATCTACCTCACTTGAGGACACTAGAAATTCTGGGGGCATGGTGCAAGGAATAAAAATGAGTCATTAATATGAGGTCACACAAACACAAATATTTTGTGATTAATAGAGATTCCTGAATTAGAGACTGAAACACCAAATGAAGGAATAAGAGGAATATAATCTCTTACCACTACACACAAATTCAGCTTCTAATTTCATTTGGAGAATTTACTGGCTCCCGTTTATGCTTAAGATAATGAAAGATTTATAATCACATTACTGAAATATTTGGTGTACAATTTTTACTGGTAGACACTTGTCAATACCTTTTAATATGGATTTTGTGTCAAGCAATCATGGACATATTTAGGTTTTGTTAAACAATCAGAAAATATAACTAAAAGAAGGATGTACTTTATTCTGAGGTTGATGACCACAGATAAACCTCTTGAAATATGACAGTTCATACACTTCTTTCCATTAAGCAGGAAACACTGATAACACACTATTTTTCTGTCTAGTCAATTTACTTGTTTTTCCACTCTTTGGCAGTTTTTCATTTTTTAATTTTTATTCTTTTTAAACAGAATGTCTACCAGTGACTTCATTTAAACACTAGATGCCAGAACATAATGTGTGATAGACTCAGACAGTGACAAATCAACATGCCAAACACCATTAGCTCTTTAGAATAAGAAAAAAATGACCAAGGTACTTACTACTTCTGACCTTCCATGGTTCTTGTTTTCTTCAAACACTTAAATAAAATACAAAATTATCAGTTAATACAAACATCTTTAAACCACAATTTTCAAGTTAGACACTAGAAAAGTCCTACCTTTTCACATAAAAAAATACTATGTTGTAGCACCTTGTTTATCATGTTACAACAGAAAACCTTTCAATCTGTGGACCAAATGCTTTCCTCATGTAACACACAATTCTTGCTTAAACCCATGACAAACACATTGTAGTACTGTCACTGATGTTGCCAATTATTATAATTTAGCAAATTTTCCAGGCAAAAACTAATTTATCTGACATAAATTCAGTGACTTTCGATGAAGGAAGCCAAAAAAGTCCATGCTAGGCATCTTCCTCTGTCAAATTTTTTCCCCAAAGTTCTAACTACAACAAAGTTCAGCTACTTTTTTTGCCCATGTCCCACTGATCTGTTTTTTTAAAAACACCAGGTACATCATACCTTGAGCCATGGATGTGAACTTTAACCAGCAGGTAGTTTTTCTATGAGGGACTATGATTTGTATGCATTTGGACTTCAGATTTTATAAGTCAGTATCTCCGACTTGGATACTCAAGTCTCCCACTATATATTGAGCTGATGAGATGGCACACACACCACTTCGCACCAGTAAGTGAGCACACTTGCCACGCCAAATTTACAAGTGAAGCCTGATACTCCTCATAAACAAAGAGCACCTGGCTTCTCTCTTCTGCTGCTTTCAAAGGACTCTATTCTCCAGCGTACAGCCAGCATGCAAATGGAGGCACCGCAGCATGATCACAGAGGGAACCAAAAAGAAGCTGGCCAGATGGTGCTGCTGGAAAATGGCCTTTGTTAAAACCAGGCATGAAGGAACACACCAACAGGCTGCACTAAGATACAAAGCTGACTGACTGAGAAAACAGAAATGGAAAAAGCAGCTAGGAAGGTAATGGTGCTTAAACTGGACTTTGGCACTAATCTGGGTGAGAGAGAAAAGGGGCTGCCATGGGGAGAGGTGACAACGGCAACATATCTAGCATGGTGCTGCTTACAGAGGGTACGGTTAGCACTTGAGTGGCAAAAGGACTGGAACATATTGCAGGAACCCGAACAAGGGAATGCAAACAACCTGAGTGCTTCCTGCAACCGTGAAGCACATGCACTTTCATTTGAAGCCAAATGGAGCCCAATCCCAGATTTACAATTCTAACCTTTCTGCTACCAGTACCTGTGAAACTTCCTGGCAAAGTTCCATGAGATGCTGCAAGATTGCATCAGAGCAGGAAATTTTCCTGAATTGGAATTTTTGTGAAGTGCTCATAAGCACTGCAGGAGATAACATAAGAAAATTCCTAACTGTCTTCAGAGCAGAGTTTAAATGTAAACACAACAGCTAAACAACAAAGAGGAAGAAAGAACTGTTTCAGATTGTTGTTTGTGTTATAGCACCATTGAGTCAGACAATATACAGAATAGATAGCATCGGTCATGGCTTTGCTGTAATTTCTACAGCCATAAGGCACAGGCACATCTTACATCTTTATGTTCAACTTCACTGTTTTAACACTGGTCCTCCTTAAGTCAACTGTGGGTGTGCACGAATAAGATAAGAACACAGGATTTAGCTTGTATACACATTCATGACTCAGTTATTCAGCAGCACACTTGGATTGACAGGAACCAAAGAACAGTCTATCTAGATGGAATAACATGCGTTAATTATGTGGAACAAAGTGTAAATGACCAACACAAGGAACAGGTCTAAGGCACTGACTTTACACACTCTACATGTCCACCTGATTCTCCTGGAAACCAATTCCCTATAAATAAAATAAAATGCAATATATACCTATGTATACTAGGGTCATGGTGAAATAGTTCTCATTTGCAAGCATAGCTCATGCTTTTTCTTCCTAAACATGCGAGCTTATATTTTGACTCTGGGATCTTCCTACTTATACTCCTCAGAGTCCTACATAGCACCCCTACGCCCTTAGGACAGGGGTCCTCAAACTACGGCCCGTGGGCCGGATACACCCCCCCAGGGTCCTCAATCCGGCCCCTGGTATTTACAGACCCCCCCACCGGGGGTTGGGGGGGAAACCAAGCAGCCGCAGATGACTGCTGCCACCGCATCCGCGCGCCGGCCCCCTGGTTAAAAAGTTTGAGGACCCCTGCCTTAGGATGTCATTTGTGGGGATATGTTAGTTCAAAGTGAGGACTGTGTCACAGCTGTTAGGACAGTGTTTTCATGGTATGAAAATGAGGGCATGTATTCCCTGTCTTGACGTGTGACATGATGGCATTTGAGGCTACAATACCTGCTGCTATAGTGTTGTATGGCCAGTTAGGGTGGCAGGAAACACAAGTGGAGTCTTACCTACCCTGCCTGGTGGAAACGGCTACTGGCATGTGGTATCACCACATAGCTCAATCCCTAGGCCTACTTTATTTCCAGCACAGAGCTAGTTTTTGGTCTAAAATGAGAATTCTGTTTGTACAAAGACAGCCTAGTAAGCACTGGCATTGACAAAACTCAACTGTGGTTGCTCAAAACCAATCAGATGACTTTTGATAAGGGCAGCACTATTTCACCTGTAATTTCCATCAAGAATGTTCCTGGATCCCATTCATTCCAGGTGCTGTTCAAGAAACTTTCATAAATAGACCAGTTATGCCTCAGAAGACTCAGCTTAGTTTCACCTTTCTCAATGACTGAGAACACTCCAGAAAACCTGCATGTCTACTACTACAGGCTATTCTTTTTAGCCGTTCATTTAGATGACAAACCAAATTGGTTTGGGTCCCACTGATCTCAACAGTACCCTAAATGACTTCCATTCACACAGACATTGTTTGAAGTTAGATATCCTTGTGTAATATTTGCAGAACTGTAAGCTAATTCATATTTCATGTATCAGCATCACAGTTCAGCTCTACTGAAATGGGAACAGTATATACTAACACAGATATTGGAGTCTGAAACAAAGGTGGAAGAAGATAATAAAGTAATATTTACTTGAGCTGGATGTAGTTGATGTGCTATTACAAGAATACTCATGTTTGTATCTGAGTTCTACTGCAAATTTATCAATTTCTAGCTTGTAATGTTAGGATTTTATTTTTAAGAAACATCCAGTGGCTGATGACTGGGGAAAGACAAATACCGTATCCATCTTCAAAAAAACAGCAAAGACGATCAGGGCAACTTCAGGCCCATCAACTTCAACCTCAGTTCCTGGAATGATCATGGAGAAAACCCCCCTGGAAACCACACCCAGCCACATGAAAGACAAAAAGGTGAGTGGAAACACCCAGCATAGATTTATTAAGGGCAAATCGTGCCCGAGTAACCCAGCTGCCTTCTACTATGAGATAACTGCCTCTGGTGAATGAGAGTAGTAGATGTTGTATGTTGATTTTGGCAATGCCTTTGTTAGGTGTCCCATAGAATTCCTGCAGCTTCTTGTGGGACCACATTTGCAGCAGTGTCCAGTTTGGGGCTCTCCATACAAGAAAAACACTGGCATACCAGAGTGGGTCCACCAGTCAGGGTCTGGATCCCAAAACATATTTGTTCTACTATGAGACTACCCGGCTAACAGGAGGCCTTATTGCTGTCTACAGCTACCTAATAAGAGGTGTACAGCAAACAGCCAAACTCTTCTCAAAGGTGCACACTGGAAGGACAAGTGGCCACAAACACAAGCAGGAACATGTGAAATTCCAACTTAACATAGGCAAGAAATTTTTCACCATAAGGCTGGTTAAGCACTGGAACAAGCTGCCCAGTGAGGCAAGCACTGGACACGGCCCTGAGCAATCTGCTCTAACTGGGCCTGGTCGAACAGGAGGCTGGATTATGTACTTTCCAGTGCTCCCTTCCAGCCTATATGATTCTGTGAAAATCTGTACAATGTAAAAGAAGATGAGACTGGAGAGCAGCAAGTTTGCTACCATTGGTTTAATACAGAACACTTTCCACAAGAATGGTGTAAATGGACAGAATAGCATTGCACCATTACCACTGTGGCTACACACACAAAAAAAAAAGTATAGTATGTTTGCTTTTTAAGAGCTACCTACAATATTTTCACCTTTTAGTCATATTGCTTATTTTCATTGAGAGCTGAAACTTTTGACATTAACAGTTTTTATTCTTCAGATATTGCTACATGTACAATGTGAATTGTCCCTGCAGTCACACGGCCATAACTTACTTATTTTTATCATCTCTAACTTCACACGTTGTTACTGCCTATTCCAAGTCCAGGAATAAAAGAGGTTTAAGATACTGGTTGAACTGTAACAAAAGGCTTTATTAAAAGCATCTGAGATAGCTGAAAGCAGTGAGATTTTTTTAAAATAAAAAATCTCCAAGTCCAAGTCTAGCCACAAAAAGTGAGAGATGCTAATAAAAGGGTCTGGGAACAGCCCAGTGAACTATTCAGGATCTAAAAGGAACACTTCATAACCATGTAACAAAGAATCCCTATGGTCATGAAATGCTGGCCCTGAGGCTGCAGAGAGACCAAGGAATCATCACATAACCTTTGACTCCTTTAGGTTTCGAACTCTGTTATGCTTTTGAAGAACAAGATATAAATGTCCCAACAGAGCTAACAAGAGAGTTGCTTTTTGCCAAAGCTGACAACAATGGAACACATGACACTAACTAGAGTCCACCAATAAACTGCAGTCAAACTTAAAATTAACCTGTTACCATACAGTTTTATATATAAAACCAAGCTTAATTGGCCACAAGGAGTTTATGAAAGAGACTTTTTTTCTTTTTTCTTCCCAGTGTATTAAGACTAAAAAGAAGAAAAATTTCAGCAAATAATATTATGCTGACACTCATTAAAAAAAAAAAAAAAAAGCACCCACTGGAAAGCATTTTTATCGGGAAGTTTCCATTATCTTTGATGATAGGAAGTTATGCAACAGTTATGATCTCCATGACAGGCAGCCTTTACATTGGCAACCCAAAAGGTAGGGATACTCTAAGATATGTTTGCTTCCTCCCTTCCCCCTCTGCCATAAGTGATCTATAGCATGCTAGGGAAAGCAATGCTACATTTCAGCTCACTCTACACAAATCCATGTTTATTGCTGCACAGTGCTGTATCTAAGGTTTCCTGAAGAAGTCCACACACAGCTCCAGTAATTTTGCAAGTGTTTCCCAGTGTTTTGAGACAGATGCTACCTCAGTTTCAATATTAAACCCAAGCTGGCGCTCCTGCCCAGCACACAATGGAGCACAGCGCTGAAACATCCATTCACATATGGAACGAACTGTATTCATAAACCCTGCCGAAACCTTGTAAATCCCTATCAAGTCCTCTGAGGAGCCACCAAGAAGCCTCAGCATTGTGTTCCACAAACCTCCTCGTCTGCAGAATGACACCAAAAAGGACTGGCACCACCTACCAGCCTGGACACTGTGAAATACAGCTGAACTGTTTCTAGACTGAGCCTGGCTTCAGAAGTGGTACAGCTGCATTCACGTAGTGCTCTGTCACAGCTAATAAAACATGCTGGATCCAAGATGGCCCTGCAAACAGCCAACCATGGCACCTCTGCATCTGTGGCAGTTTATCTGGGTTGTAGGCTATTGACCCAGAAATTATTTCCACAGAAAGCCCAAATAGCTGGAATGCACACAGAACTTCGTAATATTTCTGCTGTACTACATCACCCTGTCTTCCTACTGAGATAATTTTTTAGCCATGATGCTGGAATGAAACTTGATGGACAACACTCTCATTAGCAATATATTTCTATTCCTATGGAAAATCCTCCAATTCTCTATATTTGCCAAGACCATTTGCATACACCATCTACATTTTTCTATGCAAACAGGAAAATGCTTTCATGGTGTTTTGAGTGATTCAGGCTCCAGCATACCACAGGTTTACCTTCCAGATCATGCTCTGTATAACAAATATACATGCTTGCTTATCTTTTTTAAAGCTGAACAACTTTATACAAGTAGTATCTGGAGATTATTCATAAGAAAAAGATGGTATGAGTACCTTCTCCTCAACAGCTAAACTGATAATAAACAATTCTGTATATCAATGTCATTCAGACAGTGTTTCTTTTCCAGTGAGTGTAATTATAAATAGTGTCACATGGCAAGGTGAAGTTCAGACTTTAATGCTCTTCTAGGTTATGAGGAAATCAATTTTTTTAAAAAAATAAAATCTTTTCCCCTAATTCAAATATCTCTCCTTGGCTGAGCATTAGTTACACAGTCCTTACTATGCTCTTAGCTTAGCTAACAGATCTTATAACCAGAGACAGCAAACAGGAATCTTTTCAACTGTTAAGACCATTTAAAACAAACTGTTGATCTAATCACAACTTCTCAGAACCAAGAGATGAGCTGCAATCCTTGCAAAAATGTTATATATGCTGATCTATAGATCATATTTAACATCCAAAGATGACCTAGTATAGTTATGTAGGAAGGCAGCAGACTGAACAACACATTCTTTTGAGATGCATCCAGAAACAACAAAAGGGAACTGAATGAGAAGCAGAGCAGAATTCAGCAACCCTTATGTGAAAGTAATGTGTTCATCAAAAGAAGATACAGAGGAGTCTGCACTTTCACTGACAGCACTGTCTTCTCAGTTTACTGTCCTTTCAAAGCAGCTAATATGTTTTGTGGTCCATCAAATCCCAAGAGACTCTCTACACCCTAAACCCCCTTCAGCTTGTAACTTCAAATATGGCAGAATCATGCATTGCAGTTGATTCACTTAATATAAAAGTTTTATTAAATCTAATAATCTTCTGGGAAACTTTTAATACAGTAATAGTAGAATGGTACTAAGTAACAAAAGATAGGAATTTTAAGGAGTTCTATCTGTAAAAGCTAAGTGTGATAGTTTCATTTATGTAAAATACTCTGAAGCAAAGAAAATGTGCTTGGGTGAGGGAATCAATGCCATCTGTGTCTCCAACAGCTCTTGGCTGACAACCTATCTCCCCCACCCTGCTCCCTGGAAGCTGTGATCAAACTGAATCAAGTAAATGGGCCTCCAAAGCAAGAAGCTGTCTCACTATGAAGATTAGGCATCACACAGTTTTACCTTCTCTGGCCTTCCTACAGAGACCATGAGCTTCAAATTGCATTTCACTTTGACCTGACCAAGCAAAGGAGAATAGGGCAGACTACTGATCTGAATTATGCATATTGTCAACACAGGAAAAGAGCAAAAACTGAAGTATGGGTCTATACAGGCATTCACCATCAAGATTATACACAGACTTACAAATATTTCTACTCTTAACTACATTAATAGCTACCACTGAAATTCTGCTAAAATGACTGCCCTGTTTAAGTTACATCAGTGTGATGAATGACAAGATTTCATTTTTCCTCTAAAGCTCTTAATGCTCATCACTGATGTTCTAATCCTCCAGAATCATCCATACTTAGCTTTAAATCCAGGAGTATTTTCATGCTGTTAGACTACTCACTGATGCCGTTGTTTATTAATTCAAAAAGTTTATAGTATTGGTCTGCAAGTGCTGCATTAGCAGTTCCTTCCATCCACTACAACTTTTTGTCTATTCCTTTGTCTCAGACAGATCCACAGCTTTGCTACTTATCCTGTAAAGTGTGTATCTTACATATTATCCACAACTTCTCAGCAGAAATACTGCAATCTTCCACGGGAGCTGTATCAACAGAATTACTCTTAAACTATTTCAGGAGCTGACATCTAGAAAGAAGTTTCGTATGTTCTTAAAAGAAGCACAGGGCAAAACAGCATCTGTTATACAGAGGACTCCTGCTATATTCATACACCTTGGAGGTGCCAAGGGGTGAAGAAATTCATGCTGTTTGACCCCAATTATCTAACTGTGGTACCTAAATTACCAAATAAGTCTCTCAGTACTAAGCCCCTGTGCAGATAGGGTGTAGAACCTCCAAAAAGCAACTCTGAGCACCTGAACCTGAGCCTCACCACCACAAAGAAACGGTGGTTTCTGCTTGAAGCACCTGAACTGCACACAGCTAAATCGTGCATAACAGGCGCTTCTCTACTCCTCCTAACACTGGGATTTCATGATGGTCTGTTGAATTACTGCGGGGGAAAAAAAGATTCAGCAGCATACTGAGTAACACATTGTGCTTGGGACACAGCCACATCCCGTAAACCCACTGGAACCAATTTTTTCTTTCACTGCAAGCACTTCTGGAACTAACGTTCCTATACACAATTTCTTCTATTTCCTTCTCTCTATCAAGGTTTATGAGACAGCCTAGCAGAAAGTTCATTTATTCCATTCCATTTATCCATTTGTCTTGATCCCTCAAAGGATCAACAACAACAAAAAAATCTGACATGCAGAAAAAACCCAACCATGTACTCAAAACAGAAGAAGTACCACAGAAATTTGAGTCTGTTTTCCAAGGAGCTAGTTTGAGCCAATATAACACTCCCTTCTTTTTCAAGCTATTTTGTATGGAGAACAAACCACAGTAACACAAGCAGGTATCTTAAATGACTGAGATTGTGTGATTAAGGATTTGCATGATTAGAAACCATGCAAAAGGCATGAAGAAATCTGGATGTTTTAGGTCTTCCTTCTATCATTTTGTAGCACTACCCAGGCACCTGTCTGCAAACAGTACATCCAACAAAGTGATTAGTAGTATTATTAACATTAAGTATATAATGACCTGCCTTTCACTGAACTGTATGCTGACTTAATATTCTCTATGCAGGGCAAATGACCAATAGCTACTGTAGAGAGTACTGTAATTTAATATTCATTAAATAATAACTGTATTATTCCAGTAACAATTACCATGCTTCTAAAGTTTCAGAATAGACAATTAACATAGGAAATTATTCTGCTTATTTTCCTGGTGTAGTCTAAACAGCGGGTGACTTCCAGGGCCCTGTTTCTTACGCTATGATTTAGTCTTTTATTTTTCTACTCCCAACTCTGACATGTACAAGTTAATAGAAGACAGTGGCAGGTAAACAGAGCCCATCTGAACACTGGGAACTTATTACTCATTTACACCTAGAACTTAAGAGCATCAATACATCTTAACTGCACTGGTTTTCAATACTCGAGTGGTTAGAGGTAAGTTTTGGCCAACCCACGTTTTTAAAAACCTGGTTTTGCTCCTATGATGTGCAAGGATCAAGTCAACTGTTACTATTCCTATCTAAAAAACATTTTTGTGTCTATTTGGTACTATATGTATGTACAAAGACTATCAAGTTAAACTTACAGGCATAATTGCTAGAATATAACATGTCTTGAAATGGCACTTGGAACTGGGTTTTTTTTCTTCATTTTTTAAACAGTTGAATGACAAATTCCTAAAAACAGCAGGTTATCTCAAAAAGACTGATAAGAATGGCACATGTAGTCACAATATAGTACAGTCTCTGAACAAAATATTCCAACTGTGAGGCTACCAGCATTTATTTGGAAGATTGATGAGCAAACAATAGCCCTTTCTAGATAAGTTAGCTTGCATGCAGAACTTCATCATTTACATACAAACACAGATAAAATAAAATTTACACATAAGTTTTAAAGTCCTTTTCTAAATTATACTGATTTTTCAGCTGCTTATTGTGAAATAATATAAGAACTGCACATAGTATCAGTTTGCCCTCACATAACATCTTTTACTTGACTACTACTGTTCCACTTACATTTGTGAAGAACACTGAGCAAATGTCCTTAGGAAAGAACCAGATAAGTACTACACGCATTTTATGGATGAATAATTTGAATACAAGCTGTTGAGTGGCTGTTCTAACCTCACTCTGTAAATGAGCAAAGTTGGGGATATATGCAATACCGTATTTAATCTCATTCTAAATGCAGACTCGCTTCATGTCTCTGAAATTACTATCAGATTGTTTTGTATTACACAATAGTTCTCTCGGTTTAAAAAGCAGTATTTTTAAACTTAGTAGCCAAATACTATAAAAGAAAATGCCATATGGAACACCTGCTGTGTGCAGACTATAAAAGACAATATGAAGATGGTTTTTGTGACACATTCTACCCATATCTGTCTAGAGCCTTGACCTTAGGACACTTTCCGTTTGTAGAACCTATAAGAAAAGCAGTGGATGTACAAAAAAAGTCAGGAGCCTCTTTTCACATGTATATTACACTAAATATGAATAAATATGTTTTTAGAATTTCAAACTAATGGCTTTCTTGTTTACATACCCTATTTACTGACAGAGTCAACACTCTCAAGTTTCTCCCTCCATCCTCCCTTTTCATCCATGCAGAAGCCAGGAAGCAATGCCATTGTACCTAAGGAGAAACAACGCTGTGGGAGCTAACAGGGGAAAATAATGTTCTCTAGATTCCCTCATAAGATCATTTACGTCTGTGGATAAGAGATTTAATTAACAAAACAGTTCTAGCATGCACAGCAACTACATTACACGATGATCTTCTTTTCACTGCCCTCTGAGTAAACACCACAACCAATACAGGCTGTCTGTTCTTGACAGATGCACAGTGCACTCAACTTTTACAGTACTGATCTCGGATCCTGGCACACCAGCTGACTGCTCCTAAAGCAGCAGCAATGCCTGTGAAGCTACTTGCAAGATGGACCCGACTATTTCAATGACTCAGAAGAGAGTTCCCAAGGTTGACGTAAGTGATTGCATAACCGGTCAAAATGCCCCTCAGTTTGCCATGACTAACAATAGCCACAGGAAAAACTACCGTGTGACTGTTACTACTAGCAACACATAAAAGGTCAAATGTCTCTACTGTTCTTGACTGCTTTGATCTTTGCTTGACATTGTTCACTCTCTAGGCTTTTGTATTTTTAATGCTCCTGCATCACATGGTATAATTTTGTCTTTAGAGTGATTTTATGGTCGAAAAGTGGAAAAACATCTTGAAGAATCAACTACTTCAGAGCAACGCTGCTGGAGAAGATTTTGAAAAAAGTATTAAAAAAAAAAAAAAGAGTCATTGAGGACATTTCTTGACTTCTAGTTTAGCTGAGATATTAGCACATTTTTTTCTGCCAACTCCTACCAACAGCTTTCAACAGTAGCTGAAGAGTGAAAAGAGCTGTTATTATTCGTTTCTTCCAGAAAAGGTTACTTAGGAATTCATCTGAACAATTTAGCAGCCCTGTAGAGTATGGGTAACAGAGAAGAACAGGCAAGATGGGTGGGCTTGAAAATCTACTGAAGTGAAAAAAAAGAAAACCCTGTATATTGGTTGAATTGTGTTGAACAATTCCTGTTCAACAGAAATTTTACTTTGCACTGATTGCCTCCACACCCCAATAATACAATCTTTTGAAAGAAAAATGTTAAAGAAACCCTCCTCCTTCCATACAGTCATAACTGGTGTTCTTGAACCTGCAAACTTTCAGTAACCTCCGTATTTGAATCTCAGCTCCCACAAACACAATGAAATAGATTGCCATTATCTAAAAAGCACTTAATTCTTTCTCAATTAAGAAGGCAGCAAATTCAAGTTACCAGCTTCTAACTCCTGAGTGCACTGAATCTTTCTGGAAATAACGTTTCACCCATAAAGTTCCGACAGTAAAACTTTAGAACTCATTCAGACCAAGGGTTGGCAGCATTTCACTGCCACATCACCTTCCAGTAGAGCTTGCCATAGGAAAAACGTGACTGGTTATACCAGTTATGGCAGTTTACCACTCAAAAGGTCTATGTGGCTTTACACTAAATTCCTTCTTCAGTGGTATTAACATAAATCTTAAATCATTCAGTCACTCAGTTTAAACCCATACGCTACCCTATTAAAACAGTAGTATAAAAAATTGTTGATGTCTAAATAACATGTTCCTGGACTTCATGCTAAGTACCACTAAGAACTGCAACTCCTAGGTCAGTGCCATGCACTGTCAAGCGGTGCTTGCACTCAGTCCTCCGGAACCCTGGATAGACAAAGTGGAAAAAGTGCGGATTACCAGAAAAATCAGATGAAAGACCATAACCAAACACAGCCTGCACTGCACACTCCAAAACCCAGCCTGCCATTTTCTCTGCCCAACACCTTGGAAAAGCTATCACAGTTTTTTTCCTTACAGCAATGGCCTTGCCAGAGCAAAACACAAGAACAGTTTATTTCCAAGAAGTCTGCTCTGGAACAAGAGCCACAGCTGCTTTCTGAGACCCAAATCAAATAAAATCCATGCAGAAATGGAAAGAAAGAGGATAACAGAATGAAAACATGGGGAGAAAAAAACCTCAACAAACAGATGCTTCCTGGAAACAGACGGTCACCTTGGTTTAAAGCAAGGCTTGCAGGCAGGGGCAAAATACTACAACCAATCAAACAGAACAACTCCACTGCCAAGCTTCCAAAACATGTACACAATGCAACTTGGGGGTAGGGTGTTAAGGGACACACTCCTGAGATTACCTGATTCAGTTTCACACTTAGACATCTGAACTAAGGGAAATCTGAATTACTGCTTTACGAGGGTCCATGCAGGACCTTGCGCCTGTCAGCGCTATGCAGAGCAGCATGGCACAGGAGACGGGCTTCGGTTTGGTGCTGAACATACACACAGTGACACCAACGAATCAAGAGAGCACAGTGCCCTTCACCCTTCCCTCTTGCTAAAAAACTGGCCTCACGTTTCAAGCAATTTTCTATCTTCCTTCTTCCTTCTAAACAACCAGAACACATAAGCAACGTTCGCATGCCAGCTGGATGGATGCAATACAAACCTTATTACTAAGATGAACCTTTCACAAAACACAAGCTTTGAGCCCGAAGTTTGGGGATTTTGCAATTCACATCTCACCAGCTGTTACCGCCCCGGTGCCCGGTTCGGTAACTGACGTTACGCTACCACGGGAGGCCCGGCCGCCGCCAGCCGGCCCGAGGCGCAGGAGGGCCGCCGCGCCCCGGCCAGCGGCACACGCCGCCCGCCGCAAACCGCTGAGGAGAAGCCGCCGTTTCCCTCCCCAGCCTGCCCGCTTCCCGCGGGCGGCGGGCCAGAGGCGATGCACGGGAGGGAGGGGGGCAGAAACGGATAAATGTCATAGTCATGGCGAGATAACCGCACGGCGGGAAGGGGAAAGCAAGGCGAAAAGGAGGGGCAGATGCCATCTTGCGTCTCGCAAATTTCACCTCTGGACAGGTCCGGCCCTGGCTACACCCGCCGCCAAGCCCTAACGGGCGCCAGCGCCTCAGGCCCGGCCGCCGCGCCGCCTCCTCCCCCCAAGAGGCGGGCGGCCCGCGGGGGAGGCGGCGCCCACCCGGGGCTGCCCGGCACCGGTCGCAGCAGCCGCTGGCAGAACCCGTTTTCTCCGCCAGGATCCGGCACGGAGCCCAGCAAGTGGCCCCTTCCCGCACTCACCTTGCCCGCGGCGGAGGGGAGGGGAGGGGAGGGGAGGGCCGAGCCGGAGGCGCCGCCGCCGCCCCTCCAGGTGTTCCAGCGTCGTTGGCGTCACGGCGGCGAGCGGAGCCGCCTCTGCCGGCGCGGGCGGTCCCCGCAGCGGGGCGGAGCCGCCGCCCGCCCAGCCCCCGAGGCAGGAGGGCGGCGGCTGCCGGGTCCGTGGCGGCCGGGGCTCGCTGTTTCCTGGCGTTGGGCTTGGCCGGGCCGCGTTTCTTCTTCCTTCCCCGGCCGCGCTGTGAGGGAGGCCTCAGGGGAAGGCGGCGGGAAAGACCCCCCGGCCTCGGGCCCTTCCGGGGCTCCTCTCGCCGCCTCGCCCCAAACCCCGAGCCCTTCTCAGCCCCCGCCTGCTGTGGGCCGCAGGTGTCGCATCAGGGAATACTCGATTTTATGTTTTGGCCGCTATAAATGGGTAGTTGCTGTCAAGGAAACTTGGAGAAAAAGGCCCTTTGGTGTAGCGGGCAGGTGGCAGCGTCAAAGGGCATTGGGTTTGGAGCGAGAGTCAGAAACGAGCCATCTGGGATTTTGTGAGAGCTGTTTTGAGTAAAGTACTGAAGGTGGGTTTTAAGCTGATTTCAGAGCTTGAAATGTGGGGGGAAAGTTCACAGGTGGCATTTGAAAGCGATCTGTTGGATAAGTGGGAGTTAAAAGGAGAAATGGGGGAGCAGCAACACAGGGTGAAAAATTACCTCACCTGCATGTGGAAGTGTTAACTTCCCTGTACTGCATGTGCGGAGAGCAGCAGTTTAAGCACAACAGAGAACAAAAGCAGGAGTGGAGGAGTGAAGGAGAGGAGGTTGAGCTGGTAGGGCCCCAGCAAAGGGTTGAAGAACAGTGGTAATGGGAGGAACTGTAGAAAATGAAAAGGGAAGAGAGGAGTGGAAATGAGGATGGTAGTGGGGCATTGTCTGCTGAACTTTGTTGAGGTCTGAAGTGCTCATGTTGGTGGCTGTCACAGTGTTTCTGTGAGACCTGGCTGAATGACTTCTGGAAGTTGCACGTGTAGGAGCAAAAATGCAAGGTGTTTACAGCAACAGGGACCTTACTGTGAGACAGTAGCTCTGAAAAAGACTTGGGATCCTAATGGGTAGGTAGCTAAGCATGCACTCCCAGAGCACCAAAGAAGTCAAAAGGGATAATTTAATTAACAGCTGTATAACCTGAGGAATTTCAGGCAAGATTTGGGAGGTTTTATAATTTCTCTCATTGACACTGGTGTGACGACTAACAGCATGTTGTACCCAAGCATGATGTATGTAGCACAGACAGTATGCTGACAACCTGAATGGGTTTATGGCAAAGAATATGGGATTGTTTTCCAGAACTGCAGAAACCCTAATAGGATAGTCTGTATGTTTAGACATAGTAACAGTAAGCAAATATTTTCATAGGAGACAAATCTTTTAATGGGGTCTTCAGTCTTGCAGAAAGAGGTATAGCACACTTCAGCAGCTGGAAGTCTGGCATACCGGAAACCTGATGTTAGATCTCATTTACCTTTAGATGTTGCACTGTAGACACTATTAAGCTGTGTTGACTATCTAGAGCTCTTTTTAGAGCAAATAGAAAAAGGTGTGATTGAGGGTGTGGTTTATCTGATTTATTTTAGTTGCTGATGAGAGTAATCATTCTCTGGGCATGAGTTCCCTTGATTATGAATGACTAACAGGCTCAGGTGTAAAACTTGCATTAGAGATATTAATGGATTAGTCAAATGAATTCCAGGTATTGCTGGTTTTGAAAGAAAAAACATTGATGGAGTTACCTCTTACCTCTCCAAAGGGAAGCAGTGCTAATAGTTAACAAAAGGTCTTTCTGTGGTGGATGAGGATCTGGGATCACTTTATCCAGGTCTGGCATTGCTTTTTTGGTAGTTTTTTCTTTGTAAGTGAACCTGAAGAACTCACTGTGTCTTTTAATGGGATTTATATGTGCAAATCTCCCAGAAGAGTGTGAAAAAAAGAAAATCTTACAGCATGTAAAGGAAGTACTTCAGCTGTTGCAGGAGCAGAACCAAGGGAGACTTTCACCACAGTAAGGTAGGAACTCAGTCAGTCCTGAATAAACCTTGATTCTGGAAAACATTGTACTTTTGTAATCATGGAATTATTTCTATGCCAACAGTTATGTATGTGTGTGAATATACCTAGAATCAGGGACTGAGTCTAGCTTCTTTCTAGTTTACATGAGGCCACATTCTGCAAATTACAGACAACTTCTAGCATTGTCCAGCTTAATTGCCTTGAGGCATTAGCTGAGATTACTATATAATCTTAAAAAAATTAGTTTAACCCTTTATTTCCTTACTATAGTGCAGGCATTTCTTAATCTTTTGTCATGTTTCATATAGTTTATCACCAGACGTGAATGTTATAAATATAAGCAAGTGCCATCTGGTTGTTCTAGCACCTGCCTTAACTCCCATGGATATATTTTTAGTGCAGCAGAAATACAGAAATGTAAGTACAGAAAACAGTTTCTGCAAGTAATACATGAGATAAGGTGTACTTACTAATTTTCACAAGTTTAGTTCTTTGGCAAGGCTGACTAGATCCAGAAAACACCCCAAAGCATGGTGCTACATTCATTGTGTTACTAACATTTTTTTCCCCACTTAGGTGTCAAAGTACTGTAGTACTGTACCAACTAAGCAGTTGATCCACTAACCTTGAAAAAGGTCCATTTTTGCTGTTTTATAGAACTCCACATCCTCTTGCAAACTGAGATTGTTTGGATGACATCATCAAAATTGCTTTAAGATTCAATAAAGTGCAGCCCTCTGAGGTATAACTATTAACCATACCACAGATGGAGGTGTCATGTTTTATGCTAGAGAGCTGACTTTCCAAGCCCCCAGTCACACAAACCTAGAGCTTTTGAAAGAGTGAGCTAGCAGTAAATATTAGCCCTCTTCTTGTAAGATTTTTTCTGCATGAACCTTGTGTTACACTTTGCTCCAGCTGCATTTAATTTGTAATTGGACAAAGATTGGAATCAGATGTTGACTCAGTGAAACTCACTGTCCAGTCATGTTTACTATATCACATTGCTCCTATAGCATACTATGAGCTAGGCTGCTCTTGTCACTTCATTTGGTACATTCCCCTGTGTTCTGTGCTGTCTATATAGTATAATCTTAACAAATGTGTGTGGGTTTGTGGTTGTTTTTTTCCAAACCTAGGTTATTATATTTCTGTAAGTAAGAAGACAGAAATTCAAATAAGAAAAAGGAAAACCATCAGGAGCTGGAGAAAGTAAACTAGAAATTCAAGTGTTTTGGAAGCCCAGTGGTAGTGAGTTGTTTAACAGTTGAAGAAATAGGAGTGATAATTTTCCCTTTTGTGTATTATTTTCTTAAGATTTTTCAAGATTTGCATGTACTGTAATTCTATGCCCAATTTAGATATATCTGTGAATTAGTTACTTCAAAAATTTGCATGGTTTCAGATGTCCCAGATATGACATTGAAGGTTTCTCACCTTCCCTGGACTGTAATAGTATTATTATTAATTAGTGGTTGAACTTTCACACGTTAAGATGTTTTTTTAATTTTCCTATAACACATCACTTGCCCCTTGTTTGTCATCCATGTAAGGATGTGCCATCATTTCATGCTGTGTTTTATGGACACAGTTGCTGCTGGTTTTGAGTTTCTGCTCAAAATTTAGAAATCAGCGGGAAGGGAAATGATGCTTCTGCTAAACTTCCTCCAGTCCCTTATATGAAAATTTTTGGTCTTTTGGTCTCTGATTTATCTGCTTGTCTTTTATTTTTCTTGCCACACTGCTCACAGTGTCTGGAACACCACTGCAGTTTATAAATGGCTTTTCAATCTTTAATCTGTTTTCAAATTTTTTTAGCAAAATTATCTGTCCAGTTTAGTGGTGTTTAATTCTTCAGTTCATGTTCTGCTGTGTTGTATTTATTTCTATAATTAGGCAGTTCAGCTTGATGAGGCATGTAGTTTGTATTTTTTGTGTGACAGACCATTAGATGAAAAGCCGGTGGAAAGTAGAGGATATTCTTTAGGCATTAACATCATCAACTGAAGGAGCCAATCCATATAGATTGGAAGAGACTAGAGTGTGTTATATTCCTGCAACTACATTAGTGAGAGGCTAATGTAGGCCAGTTCTAGTCATCAGTTGAGGAGGCTATATTAATGTAAGGACTGCTTGACCACTTGCATCTGCGATAAACACAATTCCAGCTTAGTGATCTGCTGAAAACCTTCAGCCTATTGGGAGCTTCAGAGATCTAATTAATTAATTATTTGCTTCTGCTTTCATAAGCTGGAAAATCTGTACTAGGATAGTGAGGCTGCTGAAATGACAGCAGGTTTAGAATTAGGGGGCTCAAGGTTGGAGGTGTGCCAGCATCTCTGACCATTAGGGTAGGACCAAAACTTTGCAAACTCCATTTGCCAAATAGGAGTCAGCCTGTAACAGTGGATTTCATGACGTTTAGTCAACATTACTTTCTTATGCTTCTGCAAATTTAAGATTAAGCAGTTATGAGCACAAGGGCTTGCCTGGATTTTTCTGTGTGCAGGATTGGTTTCACTTCTAGATGCTGTCCAAAATCCGAACTTTTAATGTTGCTCTCCAAGTGGAGGTTAATATACTCTTTTTGCCAATTCATGGTCAATGAGTTGTGCAATACTTCTCTTTCCTCTTGAACTGATACTGAACATTGTTGTTGTACTTTCTTCCACTACCCTACACTATTTCTCTCCCTTATTGTCATTATCAAACTCCATGGATACTCTTGCAAATGGCACACTGAATTCTCTTTACTGTCAAATACTTTTCATTTGAGTGGCAGCGATGGAGCATGTGGAGTGACCATCTATTTTTCATGCCTGACATTTTGAATCAAAAGAGCTGTGTTAGCTAATCAGTTGTTTAGATTGAGTTGGTACTTGAAGAAATTCACCAGAGAATCAGTGGGGCATTCAAATACCTGGTTTATCCTTAATAAAGACTAGTAGACAGTAGGAAGATAAGAACTGGCATGGTGGCAATTTGCACCGATTTCTATCTGAGAACAATAATAATAATAATAAAATCTCCTTTTATTTACTTGAAAATATTGATTTAAACACTCAGACAACCTGCAGTCATCAGCTGTGCTCTGAAATGCAGATATACTTGAATATTACGTTCATCTCCTGTGGGCTTGGGTAAGCAGTCCAGCCCCTGCAGTGTGCTATGAATTTATTTTACTGTGGTCTGCAACAATACTATTGAATAATCCCATCACAAACATAAGCGCTGGAGTTTTGGCCACTATGCATACATGTTGCAAATAGTAATTTCTTTCCCAAAGAGACTTACAGTCTGAAAGAAAATGCAAAATGGGAGAGAGACAACAAGGATCATTGTTTCCACTTTGTAAATGAGAAATTGAGACACAGATACAATGATTTGTCAAAAACTTGTGCCAGCCTGGCCAAGGCTTCTTACATTGATTTACCACTGCTTTTAACAGTTCCATCTTCCTTCCAATGTTTTCAGAGCCTAGAAATTCGTAAGATGTGTTTGCCTTTTCCACAAGGCTGGGGGTGAGAAAGGAGCAGAGTACTAACAGAAACTATATTTAATAAATAAAACTTCTTGGGAGGAGGTTGTATCGACAAAATTGTTCTTCATTGAATAGATTTGTGTGGTGGTAATATGGACTGAATGGCACATTTTCTATTGCCTACAATTCTTTAGAAGAGAATAATATAGTAAATACAGGCTGAAGCTCCTGGATGTTACCATGTTTTCTGATGCATTCATTGAGAGTTGTTCCATATAAAAAAGAAAATCTTGAAACAATTATATTATTAAAATATTCTTGTCCATTAAGAATATGAGTCACCTAATTTTGAAAGCTCTCCTGGAGATGTTTCATGTGTTAGGAGAATGAAAGTCTATTAAAAAAACCTGTAACAGCTGTTATGCTGTGAACTGTAGACGCTGCTTGTTCTCGGAAGTTTAAGAATAATTCTACTACATCAAAAAATAAATCCTATAGCACATTAACTCTTACAAGCAACTACAGAGATTAATTTACATTCAACCACTCATGTATTGTATAAATGCTTCTATATTAAAATGCATACTTGCTGAATTTTCTGAAGATATGATCCCTAATAGATAATTGTTACCAAGTAATACTGTGGCTTGGTACTTCATGTTCCTACTGAGCACCCTTAACAAGACAAACTGCAGATAATTTAAAATACTTGATTTTTTCCAAAACATGTTGATGTTCAATTTTGTAAACTGTTCTGATATTTACTTGAAAAGAAACTAAAAATGAGGTCATTTTGCTTGGTAAGTCCTTGTAGTGTGCTGAAGAATTCTTAGTTATAAAATGGAAGTAAAACCAAGCGTCATGGTTTAAATAATCTCTCAGATTTTGACAGCTTGAATCAGGTCCTCCAGTGCTGTATAATCTCTTTGCCCTCCAAGGCAATCTGATCTGGCTGTCCCAAAATGACCATGCTGAGATAGAAGATATTTTTCAGTTCCTTGTGACATAAGGACTTTATGTTATTTTTACAGTCTAGCAGAAAAAATGTGGCATTTCTTGAAACTGAGGAACAGAACATTGGTGAAGTTTCATCTTCTAATATCCTACGATCTTACACCTGAGGAAAATATATTTACCAATAATTTTCCTTTTTTTTTTTTTTTTTTAAAGTTGCCCCAACAGGAGTCTTGGAGGCTGCTATTCTGAAAGTAGTGCCTAGTCCAACTTCAATACATCTTTGCATTGGAAAACCAAACCACTTAATTTTCTAAAGTGTAAGGCAGATATTTTTTTTTAAGTGATGAGAAATGTCAATTATTATCGAAAATTCTATTTTCCAACCCTTTTCATAATATGCCTTTGAAAAGCACTTCACCTCACCATGGGAACTCACCAGCTGAACTGAGGAAAAAAGGTTAAAGTGTTCTTTTATATAGAGAAAGTATATGTTTTTCAAAATACTGCTGCATCACTCATTCAGCAATGTTTTTTTTTCCCCCCTCTCCTCTTTTGGGAACAGCACGGATCATTTATGCCAGGAGACAAGCTGTGCTCTCTTAGAGATTAAATATTTTCTGTTTGTACTGTTCCTTTTTTCTATCACATATATATAAGCATATTCCACATAACTGAGGACAAGTAATTTCCTGCATTTTGCTCATGAGATTATCTTCAGTTTGATTCTATGAGAAGTGTTTTGATATCCTCAGAACACTTAACAAAGGTGAAAATGTTGTGGACAACTAAACTATTTTGCTCACCAGGTTGATGTACTCAGCTCTCTCTTGCTGAAGAGAGCGCAATGTTTACTTGGAATATACATTTAAAAAAATCTTGAGATTCAACTTCTCTCCTAATGCAGGATTTGAAAAAGGCTTTTTAAAGCTTCTCAGATGCCATTAGTAAGACGACTTAAAATATCCGTGTAATTTTTGAGAAAACATTTTTTTTTATTGTGAGACCACAGTAGATTGCTTATTTGTCATTTTGAGTTATCAAAACTATGGATCATCTTAATACTTTTAGAGATAACATCTGCTAAAATTTTCTGTTTTCTCATGATCAACGTAGTGATTTGTACCACAATAGAGTACTGTGCTAAGCTGCTGCAGTGAAAAATCTGTCAGCTTTTCCATTATCATGTCCTTTTTGGAGAGAATCCTAATTCATTCATTTCAATTCCCATCAGGATAAAACTTGGCTTATAACACATATTATTGGTAGTTTTAAATTTGTTTGCATTTGGAAATGCAAAATATGTCATATTCTCACAGCTCTATTTCTAATCTGTTGCCTCTACAGCAAAATAATTCACTATCCTGAATGCTGGAAAATAAAACTATTCAGGACTAGACTGTTCCTTTCAGCAGAGCCTTGATCCATGAACGATGTGCAATCTGTGCAGCTCGAAGCCATTGTGCCTTTGGGACACTCTGGTGTGTTGTGGGTTTGCATCCCTCTGGTCTACACCAACAGCTCATTCTAACTTCCCCTGTAAGAGGTGGTTCCTGTACAGTGTAAAGGAGAGGTCTATCTATTCTCCTTCCCAATTAATCTGAGTGGTGAAAGATGTGATATTTACTATTTCTGCATACCAGAATACAAGATCTAAGTAGTCTGCTCGTTGGTACAAAGGCAAACATTTTATGCACCTAGCTGCTCTGGCAGAGGAACACAACCCCAATGTTATCTTTCCTCTTAAATAATGCAATTAACAATTTTTTAGCTAGTTATATATTTTTTGTATTTAAAGGTATATGTTACAGGGATGAATAAGTAATAAAAATGAAAAATTTCACTGAACGGACTCATAGTGACTAAGTAAAAATTTAGGGTTTGAGCCACTTAAATGTTTTTTCAGTAGCTACAGGTCCAGTTTGAAGTCTTGATGACTACAATGGCTGCTGGTCCAAGCTCCTATAGTCCTTCTATTTATGTAAATTCAGAATCTCAGGCCCAGTGAGTTCAGTTCAGTCCCTGAGCAATGTTTTTTCTGTGGGTTCCTTAAGATTAAAATCAATGCAATCTAAATCAAACATTAATACTGTAACTCAAACTAAACAAGATACATTTACAATGCCTATAACCTCGTATCTCAGGTTAACATTTCTCTTTTGAACCAGGAAAAACAATGCAGAAACAAACATCTGAGTAATGTTGAAGACATTATGCTATTTAGCCATACCAAACATGCGTTACAAAATATGGCTACAAAACCCACCAACCTTAGAAACCTCGTCCCTTCCTATTGGTTTTATGCCTACCTTTATAAAGCTTTTTTTGAGAGCTACAGAAGAATGTGTAGAATCGTAAGTATCTTCATTGGTATTTCTTGGCAAGATCTGCTTGCAGGCCTACCTGTGCCTTGCAGCAGAGTTGCAGGGAGGCATGTGCTACCCGTGGTAGAGAAGGGCTGGGTTAAGGACCACTCAGGCTCGCTGGGCAGACACGATACAGCAGTTCCTTGGACAGCATGGGGTGCTGGCTGGTGTCATGGGGAGGGTGCTATCTGTGATCCTGTAGAGGCTGTGGTGGCTGGGGGAGATTTCTGATGGCTGGGAAAAGGTAAACACACCTGTGTTTAAGAAGGGCTGTAAAGATGATCAGCCTGTTCAGTCTGGCATCAGTCTCTAGGGTGACTGTGGATCAAATCCATCTGGAGGCTGTTTCCAGGCACCTAGAGGAAAAGAATGTAGTTAGGAACAACCATCATGGATTTGCCAGGGATAAGTCATTCCTAAGCAATTTGATAGCTTTCTATGATGAAATAACTGGCCCTCTTAGTAACTGAGAGAGAACAACAAATGGTGTATGCCTTTACTTTAGAAAGCTTATGTCAAAGTCTGCCATAGCATCCTTATAGCCAAATTAGAGAGATGGGTGGATTACAAGGCAGCTGGAAAACTGGCTTAACCACTAGGCTCAAAGAATCAGTGATTTGAAGTTTAGGTAGCTGCTGGTGTAGCTCTTCTGAGGTTGATCCTGGGCTAGCATTTTTACTGTCTTTATTGACAGCCTGGATGATGGGATGGAACACTCTCAGCAAGTTCATGGCTGCCACCAAACTGGAGGAAACAGCTGACACACTTGAGGGCAAAGCTGCCATTTAGGGGCATCTTGAAAGACTGGAGAAAGGGGCTGATGTACTACATAACATGCATGTGTCTTAACTAGTAGATGCATATACATAGACTTACATACAGGACAGATATTGTACAGGAAATTTCTATTATTATTCTGCCATATGATTTAATTATGATAAGTGTGTTAAGTGTAGGAACATTATTCCTGTTTAATAGAACTGTTAATCAGTGACTTGGTTCAGATCTGTGAACACCGCTATGCCCTGCCTGGCACTCAAGTTACAAAGCAGAACAACTACCACATAATACATCCTAAAATGCCTGTGTTGCACCCAGGTACAGTCAGATTTGATAGGTTTTCAAATAGCAGTAATGTAAATGTCTTGCCACCAACTTCAGTCATGCCAGGATTTTACTTCTCATGGTACAGTCATGTCAGCTGGATATAGCCTTTGGAGAAAATAGCACAAATTTACCTTACATCACGTTGCTCAAAAGCACAGAAAAAACTTTATCATAAAATGTACATGTATTTCCATATTGTAGAAATGTGTGAACACTGCTACTTGCTCCCTCTTTCATCACATCAAAGCGAAATTCTTTTATTACATTGCTACAAATGTGAAATGAATGGACTTCATTGTTTCAGGTTTATGTTTCTAACTGAAACCAGAATTTAACCCATGATGCTGGAATAATCAAACAGCAAAACAGTCAAAAGACATTCAGTGATCCTTAACATGTCAAGCAAGCGTGGCTGTTATGTGGAGAATCACAAAGAGGGCAGTAGGTCTTTCTTTTATAAAGTTTATACTCAAGTTCAGTAGGAATTGATAGAAATAATTCCTGGTAGTTGGCATGCATGGGAGGCAACATTAGATACCCTGCTGTGGTGTCAGAGCCAGCATATCCCTGTAGCATGAATTTTCATTTGTTCCAAATTAACTTCTGTGACTGTGGAAAGGAACTCCGTAAGGCTCTTGTTGCCAAGAAGAAAATAATACAGTTTTGTGGTGAGGAAACGATTGCTTTGTGTGGCTAGTTCTCTCTAACTCTTCTGAAAAAAAATGGTTTATTTAATTGCAACATATAAAGTGCTCCTTTCTATTTCAGCAAACAAATATGAACTTACTGTTCTGGCCTTCTTTAAACTTACTGTCTTGTATGCTTTTCCAGAAAGATACCAGTCTCTAATCCTATCACTAGGATTATTCAATTTTCTGCATATTGGCTTTTTGAACAGAAGTAGGCTATGAGCATTTTGCATTAACATAGACTTAGATTATAGTAAACCTTTATCTATAATGACAAACATCTCATCTTAGGTGTTTTCAACTAAGATTTAATCAATTATAACCATTTTTTCCTGTGGTTGGTGTTCATTAATGGAGTGGATAATTTCTAAACTCCAGTCTGCTGAAGGTAATGAAGTTAGATCAATAGAGTTGTGTTTAATGGCTTGTGTTATGCAGCTCATCTAAACGAGCTTTAAACGTACATCTTCATAAGGTCTGCATTACTCAACTCGTTGACCAGAGTGTGGTGATGAGCTAATGCTGTTATTTTTAGTTCCTGCAGGTTTTATCCAAGACGTTTTGGAGATAAAGAGCTGGAAGGAATGACTGCACTGAATGGGGAAGCAGGGTGCATTATGAATGACTTTTCTGTTTTTCAGGAATGAAAGTTAGTGTTGAGTAGTGTTGTAACTGCAATTTCGTCACATTAACGACTCCAGTTTATAGCTTTGGGCATGTGTTCGTTTTCACATTTTCATAGTCTGTGTCCATTGGCTGAAGGAGCAAAGAAACTGCGCTACCGAGTGAGACTGTGTGCTGTTCTGTGTCTAACCATGGCCAGCACTAGGGGAAGATGCAAAAAGCTGTACAGGAGCTAGTTGCAGGTCACATATAGTTCTCAGCCTGATCCCTGATCCCTCAATTTAAGACCATAACCATGAAGTTTTCTTACTTCTAGCTGTTTGTTACATATTGACCATTATAATCCTGATCACACTAGTTTGTAGACATGGTTAGGATTACTAGGAGGTAGAATTAAAGTGCCTGTACTGTAACTCTTTTGTTCATTTCCTTTCTAAGAAAAGCAGTATAAGTATTTTCAGTCTCCATTTGTAAAACTCCTTCTTTCTTTTTCTTTCTTTCATTCTTCTCTGAATTTCCTGTAAATCTGCAGTGGTCTTGAGACACTGTGTATGATCAGATGCACACCCAACACAGAGAAAAGGCTATTTCTGTGGCTTATCTAACAGCCTTCTGGTATGTTTGGTGATTTTCTCTAGCCCTTTCCTCACACCACCTGCCAGTTTTTCTGTTTTTTTGAGAAGAGGTGCAAATTATATAGAAGCTTACCATAAAAGTAACTTTTGCCTTTGTTGCCTTGATTACCGTTGTGCTCTAAGAGTACCTATTCATCTAATTTGTTTAGAATTCCTTAAACTTCCCCATCACCTTCTCTGAACTTCATAAATTGTAACTTGTGTTTCCAAAATGTAAAATCTGTGTCATTTTTAGGTTGACCACAGAGTCATGAAGGAATACTGAGTTTTAGCACAGTGCTTTGGATTCTCATGTGCAAGGTACCACACAGAGAAAATGGATAATGATAATGTTATAAAAATAATTAGCTGTGTTCCATTTCTGGTTGGAATTTTTTAACTCAGAGGAGATTGTGACTGGTCCAAAGGAAACCTGGTTTCCTAACATTGTCTTTGCTCTTGCTAGCCTTGTGCTTATAAAGACATTTGAAATTTACATTAAGAACCTGGTTGAGTGCCTCTCAATGAATCTTGTTGGCTCAGGTCCAAACTGTTTTAGCTAATTAGAAAAGTAAATATGGGGGCCCACAGGATATTTTCAAAGGCACGAAGGACAGTTAGATAACCGGCTCCCAGGACAAATCTAAGGCTCTCTGCAATCTGAGCCATTAAAAAAGCCCCATACGTACAATACTTTTCACAATCTGGAAGTGGTCCATAGGTACTGGCGTATTTTCACAAGCTAAATCTCAAAAACCATCTAATTAAAAAAAAAATAAAAAAAATAAGAACTTGCTGGAGCAGTAGATCGTGTCAAGATACAAGATTCAGAATTACAGCACAGGAAATGGCAGCAGATTATGAAAGATCTTTGGTCTGGAATGACATAGCAAAAATCTCTATGCAGCTGGTTAAGGGGCAAGTGCCTGAATTTCTCCAGACCACCTGTGTTGACTTATGTTGAACAATTCCAGCTGATGAGAACAAGTCAGTGTAAGACAGTGACTTTGATTTTTCTTTCAATAAACAGTAGGAAGTGCTAGTAATTGTCAGTTGGTGTTTCTTAAGCTGGTATTCTATAGCATCAGTCCAGCAAAACCATTTTCCTTGGATATGTCTAGAAAGCAGAGTGGAGCTTTCTAGAAATGCCCAGTCTCATGCTGGCCTGTGCTTGTGTGCAAATTCTGTATAGTGCACCAAGCTGAGAGATATTTGGTGATGTCTGACTGTGCTATCATCCTGTAGGCATGACCTTGCTTCCAAGCTAATAAAAGAAGGCAAGCTAACACAGAGGCAGCATTTTGATACCATCTTGATACTGCTCTGGTTCCCTTGCTTACTTAGCTATGCTGCTGCCTCCGTGTTCACAGTCTTTGGAGTGCACGGTATAAATATTTCTGAAGAGTAGATAGAATTTATACATTTATCCTCTTATTCATTAATATCGTTGCCAACATGATAAAAAAAATATTTTATCTTTACCAGAATAACCTATTTAATTTGATTCAACTTTCTTCTATTCTGGTCTTATATCATGTACAAATCCAAATCAAATTACATGTGTTTGTAATAATCTGCATAATAAAACGCCCACGTTTATGTTAGTGTCATTGAAATCAACATCTTCCACTTCTAAGATCCATAAATTTAGATGTGGTGAAACTGCATTGATGTTAAAATATGACAATTAACTCCTTTATTGCATTCTAATGTACAAACAGCAATTCCCTGCAGAAATCCCAATGTAACTAGATTTTGAAAATATTTCTTTAAAAATTAAAAATCTTTTTACCTGGTTCTTTCATTACATAAAAAGAACTGAAAAGGAAACTTGGACAAAAATTGTCTGATTTCAGGAAATGTTTCGTGTAACATTGTAAAAAAAAATAATTAAAATATCAATAAAACATGGAATGGCCTTGCTTATATGACCAAAATTGTAAAGCTGTGTTCAATGAGTTGACATTTGCCACAGTGTCTATGATTTATCAATAATTTTGTTGTAATTGTTAGCAGAATAACTGCATTGCTTGAGCACTCAGACATCCTGACAACATACGATCTCTTCTGTGTAAACAGTGTAAATAAAATGGAAGGTAATCTTTGTCTCTAAGTAATCTTAACAGGCAAGACAGGAAAAGGATAGCAGAAAATAAACAGAATTATAGTGAGAGAAAGTGACTTATCTGTGGCCCCATCACACATAAGTGAGAAGGCTGAAAACAGAAGGCCAGTCTGTCAAGCCTCAGCCAGCTGAGTCTCCGTTCAGTGGCTTGTTTGTTAGTCTAATCTGCCTCTCAAATACCTCTTGATGCCACCTAACTGCAATATCCACTGATCAAAATTTAAGAGATCAATTTTAAAGGCTGTTTTTAATATTTGTGGTTGCACAGAAAACCTTCCAAATGCACAGAACTGTGGTAATGAGTCACTAATACACAGACTCACAGAAAAACATTTTTCAGAGGTCATGTGCTGTCACTGATTTACTCATGATGGTATCAAGCTTCATGTTGAGTTTATGCTTCCTTTGAATGTCTACTTTGACCATATCCTGTGTGACACAGGGTGTTGGTCTGCTTGATGGTGGTGTTTGTTGGCTGACCTCAAAAGTATTGCTGGGTGTGTATTACTACAATACTTATGCTTTATTCTAAATGAGGAAGCCATTCAATTTCCCTCTTTTTATTGATAAACAAAGTAATAGAAATGTGTTAGGCTGGAAAAGGCTTTTAGGCTGGCAAGACTTTTATCCAAAGGGACTTGCCTCAAAATAGACCACAGATTCAGGGACTGATGCATCAATTTGGTGCAGTTGTCTGCCTAAAGTAATTAGAGAACAAGGGAAACTAAATGTAGTCCTGGGTGAAGGATTACCTCAGTGAAGGGTGAATGAGAGAGAGGGAAGCTTATTTTGAGCAGATGATTAGGTGGAAATCCAGACTTGAAAATTTATACGTGGGAAACCCTTCATAGCAGCTTCTGAGAAATTTGTCTATGTTCTTTGTATTCATTATTTATAAAAAAGTATGAGACCGTGGAAATAATCTGAGTCACGTATTGCATTTCTTTTTCAAATGGAAACAAGATGGCTTGAGTATTGGCTAACATTTGAAGTTTTTTGTGGCTGAAGCAGATTAAAGGGTTTTAAAGTATGGGACCCAAAGGACACTGTCATACGAGGATAGGCCAAAAAATTATTTGAGGGTCTCAGAAGAAATGACTACAAGTCCCTACACCAAATTATGGCATGACTTAAAGCAGAAAAGATAATGAGTCAGGAGTCTTGGATAGACACATTGTTGCTCTTCCTTAGGGGGAGTTTCCTGCAGGTTAGACTGTACTGGGGAGGGATGGGGAGCGGGTTGAAAAGGTCATGAGAGAAGAACATCAAAAGTAAACAGGGTTGAGTGCTGCACCCATGAAAGTGCATGCACAGACTGCATGAGACTGACAACATCCCTGGGAATTCAGAGTGCTGTGGAGTAGCAGGAGATAAGGAACCTTTCAGAAATTAAATTGCACAAGGACTGGGCTTTTTTTGACCTTAGCATATAGAGTGTGTCACACCACTTTGTCTTTGTAGACCCATATTTTAAAGTTATATTCCATGCATTTTTTAATAAAAGAAATATTATATGTTGTTGTGACACAACAGAGTTACCACTATCATTGCAAAACACTACCTGTGTGAGGTGGTTATGGGAACGAAAGCCTACACATCATTTAACCAGTTAGAATTTGGTATGAGGAAAATAAATGTGTTTCTCAAATGAATACCTTGAAAATAGGCATACATGTAAATGTGAAAAGAAGCATAAAGGTATTATGGACACCATTTCCCTTTTGGAGAAAAACATTGCATGTAAAATGCGACTGCCAACTCAGAGGATTTTCTATTTAGCTTCTGCCTACAAATACTGACATATTAATTGAATTTTTCATCAGGAAGTTGTTCCAGTCTCCTCATTCACCTAGTTACAATCCATCTGATGCAGTGGTTGCTATGGTAACAGCTGTTTCAACATTTTAACCTATATAAATACTGCTGGATATAGACTTCTTTGGTAACACAGTTAACTGGTGTAACTGTTACTCCTCAGAAGAAAATTACTGTCAATATTAATAATCAGATCAAACAAATTTGCAAGAATTTGCTTGCAAGCCAGGGAGAGGCTGGTTGTATAAAGCAAGGATGACACCTGCTGGCTCTTTCTCTTGCACACAAATGTATTTTCTGCATGTGGGACACGTCCAATTTTATTTGAAATAGCCTTTTTTATTCTCTCCTCATCAGGAGAGTTTTGGTTTTCTAGTATCATCCCCTATTTCTTATTTTATCCTTTTTCCTGCAGGTTGTGAACAAGTCTTCTATAGGGCTTTCAGCTCGTATTACAAAATGTAAGCATATCCTTAGTAAAAACATGCTCAGGATTGGGGCTTCCAATTCTAACTTCCCAAATTTCTCATTCATAAAGCTTGACATTTAGGATGAAATCACTAGCACAGATTGGCTAGTCGGGCATGCTGGTGGACTCTGTGATTAAGGTGAATAAGGCTTTTTATATTCCTTTTAAAATAGCCTTTGCAATTTTTTGAGGCAGGGAATGAATGAGTATGTAACAAATAATCTCTTCCAGGCAGAGCTTATGTCTTATTAAGCACCATGCATATGGCCAGTGCTTAAAAATACCATAAATAAATCCAGCAATAGGACATGCATAAATCCTGTATGATGCCTATTCACCCGACACTAGCAAGGGCACAACAAAATCATGGAGGAACTGCAGGTGCACTGCAGCACTGGTAATTCCTGAAAGCATTGTGCCTGTCAGCTCTCAAGGGCAGATGGAAAGTCTCAGTGTCATGGAAAGGATTTCTCCAATGACAAGTAGTTTGTATGTCTCCTTTGTGGGGGTATAGCATAAACTCCCTCTCTTTAGTTTGGTAGCTAATGTGAGAGAAAGAGAGCAGAGCTTTAACTGCCCTCCCTTCTGCTCCACTTTCTTTTGAAAAGTGTTCTGCTGCTGGCATTATTAACTCTGAAACTCCCTATACAGCTGTGGACTGCAAGGACTGGCTCTCCTATGCAACCATGGAAGAGGCACAAAGGTTTCCTTGTGACCACTCGTTCTTTTTGTGTCCCCACAAAAGGCCAGTCACAATGTAGTATGCTGTTAATAGCTGAAGCACAAGATGTGGTAATGTAAATGAAGCCTGAGCAGCTGAAGCTAAGGTTTGGGGGAAAGTGGGGCCTAAATGACTGTGCTTTATCTTTCTTATTGAGTCACTGCCACATGACTCTTTTGGCTTAATCCCTTCGTAGCATTCTGTGCAGAGGCACTCCGTTCAGATGTTTAAACACAAATTCATTATGTGCCTTGTATGCTCAGATGTCCTTGCATGTGAATATGACTTTGTTATTACTCTGTGCTTGAGTATCTATTTCACCTGCCCATGTGAACACTGAGGTATTTTGGCAAAGTGCTTCATTGCGGGGCTGTACTTTCCCGCTCCTTGAGCTAACGTTATGCTCTTCTCATTAACATGTGTGAAACTACACTTTTTGCTTTAATATGGGGTTATTAAGGATCTGCGAAATGTCAATGTGGAAGCAAAGAAACAGCATCATTGAAGCTGTGTATGCAGTATTGATGGAGTCTGGCTTTTCAAAGAGACGAGAGGTGCAGGGGGGCTGCGCTGAGAAGTGTGTGCATGATGTGAATGTCCCTTCTGTTTGTTAGCTCTGCAGCGGTGTCAAAGAAGCTCCTATCTGTGACAGGCAAACCTGACAGACAGCATTGATTTTGCTGGTTTTATTCCTGCCTTATCTTCCATTTGAGGTTCATAGATCCCAGTGTCAGGATAAAGTATGACTAAGTGAGTGGACTCATGGGTCCTGCTCTTCTTGGGCTCAGGAGTCCAGGATGTGGGTACTACATGTAATTCACATTTTGCTGGCAGGGGCTCTGAGATGAAAGTGAAAGGTGAAATGTTTTTGTTAGGATGGAGGCAAGCCACTGTGAAGAGTTGAACCTATTTCTAGATACAAAATATGTGGCCCTCCATAGAGTTCCTAATTTCTGTAATTTTCTGTGACAGCTTACCAAGGTGAGGGAACAGTAGTGTTACAGGCTGATGCTATAGAGGCTGAAAAAAGAAGGTAAGAAGAACGTCAGTCTTGGTGCTGTGCAAAAATCCCAGTAAGCTCATCACGTGCCGTTGCAGAACTATACTGTTTTAGGACAGCTAACAACCTCACCATGTTGGTTATTATTTTATGGCAAATATTTTCTGTTCCTTACCTGATATATGCTGCCAGCCTGGATGTCTGTGATTCCTAAATTAGAGAACTACTGGACAGAAACATCTGGTGTGATGAGAACCACAGTAGTAGGTTATTATTGTTACAGGAGTATGAACATGTGAGCCTAACATGGTCTTACATCACTGAAATTATAGGCTTCATTGCAAGGAATCATATATAGCAAGGAATAAGTACGGTGGGAAGCATTTTCATCAGCAGCCAGGATGTCCCAGTTCGCAATTTCTAGTGGAAATTGGTTTTCTCAATCCCTCAGATGCCCTTGAAAACCCCACCCAACAAGTCGTCCACACCCCCCCGCCCCGAGAGGAATGTCTCTTGAGAACAATGACATGAGAAAGCCTGTGTATAACTAAATGTAAAGCTGGGGGATCACTCAAGACACAGGAACGTATGGGAGTTCTCTAGTTCCAAGTTTCTGCAGCCTTTGTTCCACTCAGGGACCCTTGAGAACTGGGCTAGAGCAGGCAGAAATACCAACTTTGAAGAAATTAGTCCAGCACTGTGTTCAGCATTAGCAGTTCATAATTAGTAGTTTTGAATTCTGTATCCCAGAGCAGCTCCTACTTGCATGTTTCCATTTGCACCCCCATGTCAGCACATCCTGTGTTCCTTCACAGAAGCGAATATTTTGAAGCAAGCATTACAGATGCTGATACCTTTCTGTTACAGTAAAGTAGCCATCAAGTTATTGTCTAGAGCGGTTCCTGAATTCACAGCACCACAGAGTGGCTGAAGTTGGGAGGAACCTCTAGATACTGTCTGTCGCCCAAGCCACTGCTCAAAGCAGAGTCAGCTGGAGCAGGCTGCTCAGGCCATGTCCAATCAAGTTTTGAGTATCTCCAAGGATGGAGACTCCATGACCTCTCTGTTCCAGTGTTTGATGACACTCACCACACACACAAAAAGGTTTTCATTGTGTTAGAAATGCAATGACTTGTATTTCAGTTTGTGCCCTGCTGCCTTTTATCCTGCTGCTGGGTACTGCCCAGAAGAGTCTGTCTCTCTCTTTACTCACTGCTGTCAGGTATTTATGCACATTGGTGAGATCCCAATGAGCCGGTTCTTCTTCAGGCTGAGCAGCCTCAGTTCTTGCAGTGTAAAGACTGGGAACTCAGGACATCTGAAATCAATTCTAGAACTGACAACTTGAAGCAAATCAGATGAAATTCTGTGTCCTGTCTCTAGGGTAGAAACACAGAAATCATGACCCAGAAGGAAGATAGGCTAAAGTAGTGTCAAGATACTTTTGTGCTACTTTAACCTTGGATTGCCCTGGGGTCTAGTGGAAGCTCTAGTGTAATCTGTTCAGCTCAAACTGTGGTTCCTCTGCAGTGTCCTGTGGGGATGTGAAATAGGATTGCGTGAAATAGAAATGTCATGGCTGAAATAGCTGTAATGCTGTTCCTCTTGTCCGTGCTCCAAACTGTAGCATGCTCCTTACTGAAGACCTTGAGAAAGGATGTTGGGAGCAAGGCTTATTGTGTCCTTTCATAATGCCTCTCCTAAAGAAACCTCACTCAGTGAAGGGATTTTCAGGGCCCCTTTTAAGTCCCCACATTGTTTTGCATGGGTGAGAGTGAAGATGAGGCTTTCCTGTTTAATCCCTCTAAGTCTCAGGTATAAGATGCCTGAGACTTGTCTCTAAATTGTAAGCTTTTTGGATTGGGTTTAGATTTTGGGTTGGGTTTGGACTTTTTTCCATGCATTGGGCCTAGCAGAGAGGAGCCCAGTTTTTTCTGGGGATTCCTACCAGTACTGGAGAGTGAATAATTATGGCAAATACTTCAAACCCACAGCACCTGACTTTGTATTGGGTCATTTTACTTTTCAGGAGTGGAAATTGTAGGGGGTGGCAAATGACTCATTTTCACTATGGTGACTTCTGCTTGTGAGGACACCGTCCAGAAATGTCATCACAGTAGCAATGTAAGTCCAGACTTCTGGAAACTTTCCCTTTAAGAGCTCTCTGGTCTTACCAGGGTGGTAATGCTTCCCTCCCCACACTCCTTGTGCCAAGCTGGAGTTGCATCTCATCATCCTGGTAATTTTGATGCAGGTCATCTTGGCAGCTGCTGAGTTAAAGGAGTGATAAGAGAGTTACAT
This sequence comes from Falco punctatus, assembly GCF_963210335.1. Lineage (NCBI taxonomy): Eukaryota > Metazoa > Chordata > Aves > Falconiformes > Falconidae > Falco > Falco punctatus. The sequence goes on from NC_137583.1 coordinate 78,989,379, forward strand.
AGTCTCGTAGTTTCTTCTCAATGGGATATTTTCTGGTTTTTCTACCAAAGGGCCATTTCTTAAGTTGGTTTACTTTAAACAGAACAGCACAATACCAAAGGCCTTTAAAGCTTTTGTAAAGTGGTACACTTCAGCACCTGGAGTTTGCTTGTATGAGAACTAATTAAGGATCAGTGCACAGACAGTGAGAAAACCAGGATTTGTCCTTGAGCTGGTGACATGCCTTTTCCCCTTCACTTTTTAACAAGAATACAGCTACCATATTAAATGTTACACTTTCACAGAGTTACTCAATATTTGTCAATATTCCCATTGTTATTCAAATCATATGTCCTACTCATGTATTCATGCAGCAGTTAAAATTGCAATTGCTGGATTATAGCAGACGTTATCATCATAGCTGAATTTTTTACCTTGATTTAACTCAAAAACTTTAATGCTCCATTAATATACGGTACATTGGATATAAGACAGATGATGAGATTTGAATGAGCTCGTATCTCTTGATCTTTTCATCTCTATGCATATGCATGGGATAGAAATGTGGTCTTGAGGGCAACAAAAGTTGGAAAGATAATGGATAGTAAAAGAGTATTGAAACTATTGATTTAAATATTGGGGAGGGAAAATATTTATAAATGAAGGTATTCATGAAAGCCAGCAGTGTCAAAAAGACAATAAACACTGACGACAAAAGAGAAATAATTGCTAATAAATCAAATTTGGAGTTGAGATTGTGATCTCACAACAAATAATTTCATTAATTTCCAGTTTAATCAGAAGTAATTTTCTTAAATGACACGGCAGATAGGTCTTGGTTCTCCATCTATGAAGGAATTCTCTGTCTTCCCTGAGGATGGAGGAAAAGCTCAAGGAATAAGTTAGTGTCTATGTGAACTAAGACCACTTTGGATTGTTTTTTTTTAAGCCTAACAAATCATGGACAGAATGGGCACATCTGTAAATACTGGTAAAAATACTTCAGCTCTGCACAACAGAGATGACAAGTGCGGTCTCATCTCTCTGTGATGATTATGAGCTACACTAAAAGTGATCAAGCTCTAATTATATTACCTGTCTGAAAAAATTGTCAGAATTATCATATAGGAAAATAAGATTATTTTGCATCTTTCATTGCTAAGATTTTTTGCTAGCCTGTAACCATTTGGAAGGCCAGCTTTACCTGTGTTCTCTCTCCTTTCTCAGATTTCATGTTTTAGCTTTTGTACCTTTAACTCTTGGGTTGAAATCAAGTGACCTTCCTGTACTTTGGATAAGTCCTTGTCTCCAGTGGACAGTGACTGGGCCGAGTTCAGTGACTAGATCACTTCTAATCCAAGGGAGCAGTAAGAATACAGCTGTTTGAGAAAAAGGTTTTAAACCAAGTCACTTAGCCTCGCTGAAGTAGTGTTTCCTTTTCCTAAAGGGAGGCAGACCTACCTTCTTCAACCCCCACCAGCCAATACCAGCTTAAACATACCTACATATTTCCAGCTGCTTTTTCCTAGTAAAGAAATACTAACTTTTTAGGTGTTCAGAATTGCTTCATCTCCTCTGTTCATGGAGGACAGTTTGTGGGCTCACTGGCAGGCTAAGACAGCCCTCCTAGGGCTAGTGAGCCTTCTGTCAGCCAAGTGTTTACCAAGAGGAGCCTTGTCTTCTCTCTGCCTTGCTCATTGTCCAAACACCATGTTGTTTCAGCTCCTCATAATCACAGTGGAAGTTAAATGTGTTTAATGACCGTATTAAATGTGTGTGAATCAGGGCAGTATTAACAGTTCATTGCAGTGCATTGTCAATTTGGTCAATACAAGTCATTCAGATAAACTGATTTTTTTTCAAGACATGCCCTAGGAGTCTATTTTAAAATTCAAGGAGTGATGACTCCTCTTTTAATCTGTCCTCTCCCGGTGAGCTGGTGTGTAGTACACAGCTGGCAGACCTATAAGCAATTGTTTCAGTGCTCTCGTTCTGATATTTTCAGGCTGGTCTCAGCAATGTTAGGACAGTCTTCGTTTCCAGTTTATTCTTTTGGGGTTTTGTATTGAGCTCATGTCCAAAGCACCAGGGTGACATGCAGCAGAGCATGGAGCAGCATGAGGAACAGCTGGTGTGTGTTTGTTCTCTCACCCTCTGTGCGGGGGGACGAGTGTGAGCAGCTGAATGTTTTCCTTTGGAATTATTTTTAATACTGTACTAATAGGAGAGAAGCAAGGGTAAAAGCAATGTGCTTGGTTCTCAGAGTATGAGCAGTGAGACTGGTTATGTCCTTATTGCCTTGCTTACCCCAGGCATTGAGCAAGCCTCCAGGAAGCACCTATCTACTTCACAGACAGGGTTTACTCTTTGTGGATGTTATCTCATTGCTTCTCTAGGGACAAAAAGCTGTCGTTTGTTTTGGGTTTTTAGTAGAATAGTCTGAAGGAAAGCTAAAAAAATATCAAATTTCTCTGTCTCCAGATCCATGGATAGCTACAAGGAAAGCAGATGCTCCTAAATACAGAGAAACAGCCCTGCTATTTCAGTGAAGCCAATGAGAATTACACTTAACTATAGTACACCTCTGTGTCTGGAACAAGATGAAAAATGAACAGGAAGCAACAGTGAGAATTCTTTTGGAAATGCATTTTGGAGCCATTACATACTGTCCATGGCATCCTGTTTGGAGCAGTAGAAATGAACCAGAATGAGATTACTGTCATTTTATTTTCAGATATTTCTTTCTGTCAAAGGATATTTTCTAAGGTAAACCTTGTCTTTAATCAGGCAAAATTTGATTCCATTGTCCTCATATTGTATTGCTATGGCAACACAACATGAAATGGTGTTTTGGGCTAGCTGTCACCAACCGCTTCCCTGTTGTTAAGTGACCAGCCTCTGTTACGGACCCTGCACTCCCCTGAATGCACGGTCCGGTGCCTCCTGTTGCCTCAGATAATGCTAGCTTAGCTCTGTGAAGGAGTCTGTGATAAATCAGAATAATACTGTGGACATTTTGACATGTTTCTACTTCTACAGGTACCTGGACACATCAAAGGACCTGTTAGTCTACAGTAACAGCATGCCACACAGAGCAAATGATCTCTAGATGCTGTGTCACTCCTTACAGCATGGAGACTCTGGGCTCATAGGGGTTGCGATGTTACCCCAGGTAACTCGAGTATGGGGAACAGTCCCTCTACAGCAGTGGAGGCTTCACAGCTCAGCGCTTACCTGCAGTTTTAAGCAAGACAGTGTAGCCTGGGAGAAGCTGTGGCGCTGCAGACATGCTGCTGTCATTGCCAGTGATGAGCGGGCTATGCCCACCTGAGCTGTAGTCTTGCCTCGGTGCTGACTTACCCCGCAGGACCTCGGTTTTCCCCACATCCCCTCTCGGCAGGGGAGACTGGTGTGCACTCAGTGAGCAGTGCTGAGCCAACACAGCCTGGCCTAATTTTACTTACTCTTTAACGAATATGCTAGTAAACTGATGTTTCTATTCTAGAAGGGTAATAATGGTTGTTTCTGGAGTGAAACTTTATCCGTAGCAGAATAATTACAGTGAATTATCTGGGGGTACTGTTCCAAGGCAGCAGTTCCCAGGCATTTGCTTTGAAGAATATACCTCTGCAAATGTGAGAAGGACGATTTCTGACAATCTGCTATTGATTACAGAAAATTGTTGAGTTCTAGTTTCACCCTCAAACATTTGTCTCTCTGCTGCCTTGTTTTGGAAGATGAAGCTTCACTGAAATGGAACAGTAGGTCTTATTGATATTGACTCTATTTTACCTAACAGCTCATTTACCCCTTCCTCTCTGCCTGCCTCCCTCCCTTTCCTTTCCTTGCTGCTTCTGGCAAGCTAATTAGGCTGCTCCCTCAAGAAAAATTAATCCAAGGCCATAATAGCCATATCAGATGGAAACTAGGATAAAACTCTCCACAGTATAGCCTTATAAGTGCCTCTCAGCTTGTCATAATGTTTCCCTGGCTGCTTTCTTTTATTCCTGACTTTGTAGGGAGAATTCTGTCATACTATGTTCTATACAAGTATTAAGTAAATTAATTGAAAGAAATTATGATGTGTGTTTCCTGAAATATGCTCTTTTATTTCCTTTTATCCCTCTTATTTATATGTTTTAGGTGCCAAATCTCAAGCTTTGTCCCCAAACCCCGCACCGTATATTTCTATCTTTCCTTTTGTAAATCCTTAACCGTATATTTCTCCTTCCTTTTGTAAATCCTTAACCTTCTGTTAGACTAATATATTAAAATTCTTTAGACACAGAGTAGCAATGTTCATAATCTCCAGTTCATTATCTTAATTAGATCTGTCTTATATTATCCCACAGTTTATTCTCATTACTTTAAAGGTGATCAGCCTTAGAAGGGAATGTGAGCAGAATTTACTGAATTCTATTGTGGAAACATTTCTCTGATCTGGCTTTGGATCTTTCAGGTGCAATAATGTTAATGCTGCTGGTGCAGTTAATTAAAAATTGTATTTGAATGGTATGAATATTCATTTTAGGGAATGAACACAGGATTAACTCAGGGGGTAAATGTCTGCAGTGGCCCAAGGATGTGAAGTGAACCTGGATCCCCATTAAAACACAAATGAATCATTAAAAATTATGGAAATTCAAAATCCTCCCACCCTGCAAACTATTAGCAAAGTATTGCTGGGGTTGAGCCTGTCTCCTAAGGTGGCAACAGACATTAATGTTCATTCTTCAGTAACAAATTATAGGACATATACTTGACATACAGCTCTGCCCAGGAGCTAATACCCAGTGCTAAATCTTCATTAAAAAATTAAGAAGGGCTACTGGCTTTTTAAAATTCTCAGGTTAAAGTGCTATATCTGTAAGATCCAGGTTACTTTTAATAGCTTTCTGTGGAAGCTCAAAATTACTTTCTCTGAAAGTGATTGTGACATCCAGGATGCTGTTGGGGAGGATACAGACAAGAAGAACTGCTGAGACCTTTGATAATGAAGCTCTCTATACCCAAATCATCTCTCTGGCAAAACTCAGGACTTTAATATTCCAGGCAAGAATGTTAAAAGTGTATCTTTTCTTTGTCTTGTGAATAGCACTACTGAAAATATCAAATTGGTGGTCTGGGGTTTTTTCCCCAAAAGTTTATTTGTTGTCATATTTTCTGAACAAAGGAAACATCAAATAATGGACAGCTTTTTTTAAAAGCTTATCTGGTGCTGCAGCACACTAAAAAAAAAAAGAGAGAGAGAGACTACAAACTAGAGATAAAGCCTCTTTGGTTATTGGAATGTTATGTGAAGTTTAATGGGCATTTGCCAGAGAATATTTTGCCAGCTGTTAGCTAGTTGCCAAGGGGATTCACAGGATGCATGTTCTAGAATAAAATGCTCTGTGAATAAACTGGGGTCAGTTAAGGTAATTTGCATGGTACTTTTGACTGGAGCACTGGGGTCTGGGCTTGCTCTGCAGTCAGAGGTAGGTGTAGTGATGTGTGTTCTCTCCTTCCTTGCCCTGCATGTAAGCCCTTCTTACATGAGACACTTCTAGTTTCAAGTCTGAACTAGACATCTGCCTAGGAAGGCCCAAATCCACTCATCACTTATCCCATGCAACACAAATTTGGCCTTCCTTGTGCAAGAGAGAAGCAAAAATATTGTGTCATAGCAGTCCAAGCTGTATCACTAAATAAAGGAAAGAGAGCTTTCCACAGTGCGAACTCCTTCCTCCTATCCTCCTAAGTAAGGATAGATAAAAGTAGAAGGATTCTGTTGACTCCTATGGTTTCTTGAAGAGGAGATATGGTCAGCCTTTCTCTAGGGAGGATGTAGTAGGAACATGGATAGTCTTTGAGTTGGATTCTTTTAATAGTGGGGATCTCCCAAATAAGCTGCTCCTTTTTGACGCAGTGGGATAGAAGGGAGTTCTGTCCTTGGCCTTGCAGTTGTCTGTATTCAAGAGGGCATCTTTTCACTAGTTCCATGTGGATCCTTTGGAACTGAGTGATAATTTGAGAATAGTATCATAAGAGTAAATAAAGGAAGGATTTAAAAGTAACAAAAACCTACTATCAATATTTAATCTGATTTTTATTAGCCTCGTTATTCTCTGTATATTAAACTGAAGAAATGTGATAAATAACCCAGAGTCATTGTGTCTGGATACAGCATACATAAAAGCCAAAACCCTCTTTGTTTGACTTATGTGGCATATTTAAGATTCCTAAGCATTGGTGTCTACTGTCATTGAAGATGCTGTAGGGTATGTGTACCTGATAGGTCTGATATGGAGACGACAGTGGATTTACTCTCCCTAGAGTTGCAACTAATTAATTCACTCTGGATCTTTGACATCTCAGTCTTTATACAGAGAAACTATTTGGGTGTCAGGACACTCAGCCATTTCTGAAATCGTATTCCTCAATATCTAAATACTAGCAGAGAGTCACTTCAGAAAATCCCTACCATAGCACAGTAGTGTAAATGTACGCCACATGCAAACTCCACTGAACAGAGTAACATGAGGGCTTAATTTGGCCTGCTAATTAGACTTGAGCAGGAGATTGTGGCCCGACAGCAGCTGTGGGAGAAAAGAATGAACAAACTCAGACTTTCTGTTCATCTGGTCATGCTTTTCATCCTTGTTTAACTATCTGGCAATTATTGTGCTTATGCTTGTGGTGTTCTTTAAAATTTATCCTGCAAGTGAATGCAGATAGTGAGAACTGCTGTTTCTTTCCACCCCCATGGTTTCACGCTACTGTGAAGGCCAAGCTTAAGGTGATAGGGTACCTGGCCTTACATTAGTGCCAACTGTTTTTCTTGGGTTGCTTTGGAGGAGTAATCACATTAATTTATTCATGGAATGTCATGATGCTCAGTTCTGAGGAGGGGCGCATGCTTGTCTTTTGTATCCTTCTTCTGTTTTGTATATTTTTGTGGAGTCCATGTGTCTACTGCCTGATAGTTAGTCCCACTGATAGTGTGATTTAATAAGAGGAAAGAATGATATGGCTGCATCCTGCCCATTATGTCCTTAGAAAGGAGATTTTCACTTGCTGTCAGAATGTCACTGATGGAGCATTTGGCTTCCTTTCATCAAGTGGCAATTGCAGTTTTAAGAGTACAGTACAGAGTGCCACTTTAAAGCCAAACGTCTCAATTCACAAGTGAGGGAAAGATAAAGTTGTACAGCTGGAGGATGCTATTTCTTGTCAGCAGCTGTCATTGAAAAGGCATGTGAATGCTCTAGATGTCAGGAGTCATAAATGCTCCATCCAGAGTTTGTCACGTGCCTGGTAATATCATGTGAAGTGTTGGAAAGAAGTTTCTGTACACATTAAAATTCATCTCTAGACAAGCTTGTCCTGGAATTTGCTATAGTGAAGTTTTAGGAAAGGAGGTATTAATGTGAGATCTGCACCAAACTCTCCGTGTTTTACCAGAGTCACAGAGCCTTTTTATGTCACTCAGATATCAAAATGTGTGACTTTGGTAGGAAGAATGTCCATGACAAGTCCTCGGCCCTTGCCCCAACTCCTCAAATCCTTAGATGCACCTACAAGGTGACACCTGCACTTGTGTGTCAGGTGCATGTATGCAGGGGTGGCCATGAATCCAGACAGGGAAAAAGCAGTATTCCAATATAAGACAAGACTTTATACTAGGAAAATGTTATATTGTGAGCCCTCAGTTTTCGAAGTTTTTCTTATATGCCTCTTTCCATTTACTCCCCGTTCTTCACCAGGCTTCACTGGGATAGAAGAGAAGAACAGCTGAAGCCATGAAGAACATCCAGGTCTCTTCACTTGATTCACACTCCTGTCTTCTTCTACCAGGTCCTTGCCTGGAGGAGTGCAATGGTTGTGAGAACTGATGTGTGGAGGTGGCGGGGAGATCTGGCTATATGAAGGAACCCAAGTCTCAGGTGTGTGATTGGTTCTTTAGGTACCCCCGAAATGCCTGTGGAGTGGTTCCCAAGTTTGCATATAGATTGGTCTCCAGAAAGTAGAGAGGTGCTAAGCTGCGCTCATTTTGCCTGCTCTTTCCAGAATGTATTCAATGCGATCTGTGTTTGACAGCCACTGCACTATCCACATACAGATGCACTTACTATGAGTCTGTGAAGAAAAACATGAACTTAGGAATTGTTTAGGTCTGATTGCTGGTGACAGTTGGCACCAGGAAAGGGTGAGGTTTGAATCTTATTTAGTGATCTGTTTGGCCTTGGACTCTGGTGTTAACATACAGGTTTTCTGTAATGTCCTGTTCCTTTTCAGTTGTCACTGGCTGGCTTTCTCTGTTTATCAGTTCTGTCAACCATTGAAATCAGAACATCTTTTCCTATTCCAGCTGGCAGTTGCCAAAGCTACATGAAACAGAAGTGGATATACAGAACATTTTCATTTGTTGTTATGTCAAGTAAAGACACAACACTGGAGACATGGGGTTTTTTATTGATGTGAGGACCACCAGGCAGTGAGTGCTGGAGTTCTGCTCAAAGAAAGCAAGCCAGATGGGAAGAGAAGAGAAATCCCTACCTCTCAAGCATCACATCATTATAGGTGAGTCTAAAGAATAAGAAGTAACTTGTTCTTCCAGTCCATTAGTGCATCTGGACAAAGGATCCTTTGATAACACATGCCTGTGGTTCATTTAATTGATTTTTAGGTGAGGATTATGAAAAAGTTACATACAGTGTGCCTCATTTCATTAAGTTAATATCAGATTTAATGAGATGAGAAGTACAGGGCCCCACTGCACAGGTTTCCCTTCTGTGCTCATGATCATAGGAGATTTAAAGAGTTTAGATGAAGGCCAACATGGAGAATGAGCTATGGAAGTACCAGTAGCATCTTACTCATTTTGCATTGCAGATGGCAAGTCCATGAATATTGTAGATGACTGGAGTAATCATCTGCATCCAAGTCTCCTAAGGAGAACTTGTGATTTCAGTTTGTGTCTCAACAGGTTACAACTGGTTCATGGTTGCACTTAGAGACTTATTTCGGATATTTCCAAAGGCTGTGCTGTACCTTATAAATCTTAATATAGTTGTAATGACTGATAAATACTGCATTTAAATTTGAGCATAAGATTTGTTTCCCACTTTGTATGAACACTAAAGAAATACTCTGACCACTTGACCACATATCTTGTCTTACAATTTTCTGTGATACATTTGTATTGTATGCTGCACAAAATATGACAAAATTTTAAGACTGAAAGCATGGTTTGATTTTCATACAAGAGTAACAATGGCAGGAAGAAAGGGATACAGAAATGTCACTCTTTAGAATATAATGAGAACAGGCTACATTTGTATTATTTCCTGTGCTTAAGTTTCATTACAGTAATTTTCCCAATGAATACATTGCATAGTATGCTATTTCCTCTTCTCATTACCATCTTTGTCATGGAGAGGAGGTTATAGAATCTTAATGATTCAGTTATTTAAACCTTTTTGATAGTCTTTGTATTTTGAATGACCTCTCTGTTTCACCTCTTCCCTGAGGTTACTGAACTTGAGAACAGGAGTTGCTTCGAAATCAAATTACTTAACAAGGAAAAGGGCAAGGTAGTTCAGATTGCTGTTATCACAATTACAGAGATTATAGCAAGGATGAGAGGAAAAAAAAGGAAAAGAAGGAAAAGTAGAGTCTGAATCTTCACTAGGTTTCCACTACAAAGCAGAGCAAACAATAGTCATTATTGTACATGAGTCTGATTCAGAGAAGGACTGCAAAGATGCTCAGAGGGCTGGAGCAAATTCCCTATGAAGACAGGCTGAGGGATTTGGGGTTTTTCAGCCTAGAGAAGAGAAGGCTCCAGGGAGACCTTCTAGCAGCCTTCCAGTACCTAAAGGGGGCCTGAAAGGAAGCTGGAGAGGGACTTTTTACAAGGGCATGTGGTGATAGGACAAGTGTAATGGCTTTAAACTAAAAAAAGAGGGTAGATTTAGATTAGATATTAGGAAGAAATTCTTTACTGTGAGGGTAGTGAGGCACTGGAACAGGTTGCCCAGACGAGTTGTGGATGCCCCATCCCTGGAAGTGTTCAGGGCCAGGCTGGATGGGCCTTTGAGCAACCTGGTGTAGTAGAAGACGACGTCCTGGTTTCAGCTGGGATAGAGTTAAAATTTCTTCTTAGCAGCTGGTGCAGTGCTGTGTTTTGGATTTGGTGTGAGAACAATGTTGATAACATACTGATGGTTTTAGTTGTTGCTGGGTAATGTTTATACTAAATCAAGGACTTTTTGGTTTCTTGGGCCCTGCCAGCGAGAGGGCTGGAGGGGCACGGGAAACTGAGAGGGGAAACAGCCAGGACAGGTGACCTGAACTGGCCAAAGGAATATTCCGTACTATATGATGTCATGCTGAGTATATATAAGCTGGGAGAAGAAGAAGGAAGCGGGGAACATTTGGCATTATGGCGTCTGTCTTCCCAAGTAACCGTTATACATGACGGAGCCCGGCTTTCCTGGGGATGGCTGAGCACCTGCCTGCCCATGGGAAGTGCTGAATGAATTCAGTTTTGCTTTGCTTGTGTGTGGGGCTTTTGCTTTATCTATTGAATTGTTCTTACCTCAAGCCTTGAGTTTTACATTCCTTTCTGATTCGCCTCCCCATCCCTCTGGGTGAGGGGGAGTGAGCAAGTGCCTGCGTGATGCATGGATGCTGACTGGGGTTAAACCACAACAGATGTCCCTGCCCATAGCAGGGGCTTGGAACTAGATGATCTTTTAGGTCCTTTCCAACCCAAACCATTCTATGATTCTATGACTCTGATTCTATGAGTCAAAGCTCACTGGAAATCACATACCAGTGCTAAGAGAGTGTTCAGGTTTCAGACACTATCAAATCAGAGGTAGTTCTGGATTTGGGGTAAAAAAATCCCAGTCCAAACCACTGGTAATCACTAACACTGATCTTTAAAAGTTTTGCCATCTTGAAAAATGGACAAATGTGATTGGTCATGTGCATTTGAAATATTTCAGGAATGATAGTTTATGAGATTTCTTTGCATTCAAATGAGAAGAGATGAACAGATCCCTTTACATTAAGGTTCAAGGTGCTAGCCAGTGGATATGGATTGAAATGGGCTGCAGACTGCTTGAGATCCATAGACTCTGGGGGAAAATTGGTATGTGAAAAGTACTTAGTAAAACCCAAACATTTGTGTAGAGATGCAAAGTATGTTGTCACAGCACGACTGAATGGACTCTGCCAGCCAAATGACTCTCACCATTTAAAAGGCATGACTGAGTGGTCTTGATGCTTCACAGACATCTGAAATAATCAAAAACATTAAATGATAAAAGCCAAGATTAAGGATTCAGTACTTACCAATATCATTAAGACCCTGAATGTGTTCACTGACCATTCTAAATGGTAAATACACTTCACAGGCATATGCCCTGTACTTTCTATAAAGCTTGTTTTCCTACAGTGGGCAGGGAGATCGCAGGAGAGAATCATGGAAGGTGCACAAAGAAAAATATAGGCAAAGGATTTACCTGCAAATAATTTTTAGAGGACAGGGATGCTGTATTTACTCACATTCTCCGATCTTCATCTGAATAAATAAAGTGGTGTCATGGGACATACTGCAATACTGGTAATGAGTTTTATACTCATTCACCGTGAGAAGTTTCAACAGATATAGTTTCCCTGTCAAATGGATTTAAAATTGTATTGTCACTGCCTTGCTTTCTGCACTGATTGCTTTTGTATTGCATCTCCATGCCTCAATAGACACTTTGATTGTCTATATCTGCCACTTTGTTCACATGAGTTTTCCTATAATCTGTAATATGAAACCCTTCTATTTAATACTAGAACTCAACATATGCTCCTACAATGATTATTAACCTAGGGATATGGCAGCCAAAACAATATTTTGCTTTCTATTCTCTGTTTTTTAATGTGTATGTTGTGTGGTAGGCAACAATCCACTTAGTTTAAGAGGTCAACTTAGTGAAGGAAACATTTCAGAAGTGGTGTGGGTACAGCTGCAGACATTTCCATGGGTTTGATTACCATGCTGCACACAGCTATAATAATAAACCTCGGCTACCCTTGGCTTAGCTGTTATTTTAAATTCGTAAGATCTGAATCCTAAATTTCAGCACAAAGTATTTCTGCAATTTAACAAGTCTTTTAAGCATGTAGTCTGTCTTAAAGGCATTACCTTAAGAATGAATATTAAATGTTTTGCAGGACTGAGGTTTTAAGACTTGGTCTAATACACTATAGTGTGATTTTTATCAGAAGTGAATCAACCTCCCTACAATTCTGAATGTTTATTCCTCTTTTATTATATACTATTTGAAGTTATTTCAAACTGCTTCAGCTCAGTTTCCTAAAGAAAGTAGGCTAATGAAATCATTGCTGGATTAATGTGTGTGTGGATACATGTGTGTTTTACTGTTCCCTTCTTTCATGTCATTATAACCACTGAATTTTCTGGCTTGTTCCAACCAGTCTGAGAGAAAAACACTAATCTCAAAGATCAATTTCCAAACATTTTATGAAATATATATCTGGGTGGAGACAGAAAGAAATATTTTCCTTTTGGCCTGAGGAAGGGCTGCAGCGTGAGCATAGTCCTGATACCTGAAAAGATATGAGACCCCAGTTGCAGGACCCCAAACTGTAGGAAATTAATCTATGCTTTGCTTTTTTCTGTTATTTAATTGGGTTCAAGAGATGACTACAGTTTCTTTTGGAAGGCTTTGGAGTGATGATGGCAGGTGTTTTTCATTTAGAGATTCCTAATAAAAGCAAGATTATTTGAAGTTATTTCAGTCCAGTATGAAGGTATTTATCAGTGGACTGTGTCGATGATATTCTAATTTTTGGCAGTAAATACTTTACCAGGGATGAGAACTGATAGGGACACAGAATAAAAAGAGGCACAGGTAAAGCTGGGCTAGGAGAGTTAATTCACAGTATGAAGTTTGAGTTTTGTTTCTTGATGTGTGGGTTTGTTACTTAGTTCTTTTCATTTCAGTGTTTCATAATACTTTATAAAGATTAATTATACCTTAGATCTTATGCCCCAGCTCTGGCTTTCAATCTGTCTTTCACTCTGTCAACAAGAAAACTGAAGTAAAAGGCGATTAAGTAGATGACTGAAGGCTCTGCTGCAGGTCTTTGGTTGTATCTCCAGAGCACAGTGCTCTGAACAAGCCTACTTGGGTACCAGAAGCACCACAGTCATTCTAATAAAATAGTCTTTCTAAGATTAAATTACCCTCAGCAAGTGACTGAAACTCTAGTATATATTATAGATATATCCTTAGTCAGAATGAGGATAACAGTCTCTGATTCCAGTATTTATACCTTAGGTGACACCCTGGAATTTTGCCATTTTGTTAGAAGAAGACTGAATTTCACTTTTAATCTATCAGAATACACTGGTTTATTGTGCTAGCCCCTGGATATAAGCTTTTAAATATGTACAGTATAAGAAACCTAACACTTTCTTTAAAGTGTTAAAAAACCCTAACTCTTTCTTTAAAGAAAGGTGGTAAGTAAAGAAAGAATCCATACACTGAAATGGAAACATAAACCATAAACTGTGTATTTCACATGTTAATTCTTCTTGGGGTGTGTTAGCACCACAATAACCTAATACAAATTCTAAAGCTAATTAGAACACATTGTTTATTTGTAGGCAGAAGGAGAACCATTCACATTTCTCTTTGAGGTCACTAGGTCTTCTGATTTCTGTATGCTTCTAAGCATCTACTGAAACTCCAGAAAATTAAGTTTTAGTATCAGGCAGACATAATCATGTCCAGTAAAGCAAAATTGTACACACACTGGTCCTCTTTATGGGTTCCTTTAAATTAGGAACTTTAAAAATTCCTAACAAGAAGACTAGAAAACAAGAAGGACATCAAAGTATCACTTAGAAAAAAGATTTTCTTTTCCGAATTCATGTGAGGAAGTGGCATTTATAATTGTTACTCCTTTATTTCCCTTCCTCCTAACTAAATTCAGTCATCTGTTTAACTCACACTTCAGGATTTGCATTGGAGCTTGATGGCAATAGTAATCAAGTGAGATAAATTAAATTAATATCCTTGCAGATACAATTAGCTTAATAACTTTGCCATTTCCATTCCCTTTTTATCTGCATTATCACAGTTCGATAACATACTACAGTAAATCAGTGCCTCAATGAACTTCTCTCTCTGTCCAGCATCGAGAGATTAGGATTTCTATTTTTATTGCTCAGATTGTAATATCTTGCCTTATATAGCACCTTCTATTCCAAAAGGAAGCCAGTTGCTTTGATATAAAGAGGAATGACATTTCTCAGAGTTGATGTGTATGTACTTCTGGGGTGGAACAGAGACCTTTTTTACAGCCACCAACAATATACAGTCATTAAAACAGAATGCCCAGAGAAATTGGATCGGGATGTAATAGTTCTGCTGGGATCTTGGGTTTTCCAGGACACACAGGGCATGTACTCAAATGCAGATTCAGGGGGTTTCACACTTGGTACTTACACACCCTCACAGAGACCTGCTCTGCTTTTATAGCCTGAGTTATTTGGGCCAACAAATTGTAGACTCCATGCATTCTATGTGAGGGAGTTACTGGATTCAAAAGAGGACAAGTCCCACACTCTTCAAGATTATCTTCTATAGTAGGTGTCACAAAGAGCTTTTCTGTGACTCTTCTATTTTTCAGTGCAAACCAAACACCAATTATAAACATATGTATATACAGAATCACTCCTTTATTTTGGGTTTCTTTGTGATTTATTTTCCCCTGCATAACTGATTTCTGTCTTTCTCAACCAATTCCTGCAGGGTATGGGGACCCAACTAGGGTGTCCTTCTCAGCAGAAAGGACAGATACCTGTGGGAGTCGTGCAGCAGCAATTGCATTGGGTCAGCAATCTATTAACACTGGCAGTTTAAGCCACTGTGTCCATAATTGTCCTCTGTATGTTTACAGAAAAGATTAATATATACACATACAAACCTTTCAAGCCCATATGTGGGCTGGTTAATAGTTTACCAAGTGTTATCAGCTAGCTTAGTCCTCCCACTTACCCTTGCTCCTGCTGCTGACTGTGCCTGGAGCAATTTTTAGTCGAAGGGTTATTCATTATATGAATAGCTAGTGCTTTGGTCCTCAGGGACATTCCAGGTGTGCTAGAAGGGAACAAGCCATTTGAGGGACAGAATTTGAATCCCTCACTCCATCTCAGACTTCTACATGACCCTGGTCAAATCTTTTATACCTAGCTTTTCATGTATAGTCAGGCTCAGATCTGAAACTGGACTGGCTCTGGGATTGGAGTTGACAGATTTGAGTTAGATGCCTAATGTATGGGGAAATTTAAGCCCCTCAGACAGAGATTCCTTTTGTTTGTGCCTCCATGTCAACTCATTAGAACAGATAATTAAATAATTTTCTTCTTTGAAGGTACAGGGAAAGGATAGGGAGAGCAACAGTGCCCATCTTTTATATAGTGGTTGAGAGGTGAAAGCCTTCCATCAGGGAGTAGAAGACCTGGGTAAACAGATTGTGTAGGTGTTTATAACTTTTTGTTTTGATAAAGCATAGCAAAGGCCCAGAATAAGCGGGAAAGTAAAAATCATATAGAAGGCTGAACATGCTGTGGTTTTCTTGTCATTAATTTCAATAGTTTTGCCTATGAGCACAATATCACAATTTATTACTTCTGGTGTACATAGGCTTTTTTTTATTCAACAGTGAAAGAGGGGGCATGCAAAACTTACATACAAAAGCATTACTTTTTATACTAATATGATTCCAGAAACATTTGAATGTTGCTGTGCTCATGTACACTCTGCTGAAATAGTTTTTGTTTCATCAAGGCCCAGAAGAAGAGCTCTCCTGAGGTAGCTCTGACGGGCTATTTAACTCTGCAGAGCTCTGTGACAGCTGAAGCTAAACACATTCAACCTTTGCAAAAGAAATTAAGCATACCAATAATGAAATACACGGAAAACAAAGAAGATTTGTAGATCTAAAAAAAATTTCCCCCGTACAATTTTTTTGAAGGATCATTAATATTGTAGTTAAAGTTTTTCAGGACTTCTGGGTCTTTCTTTGTCAGACCCTCTTTCCTGGTTTTTTTTTTTTTTTGGGGGGGGGGTTGCTGGTTTTGTTAGAGTGCTGCTTGTAAAATCCAGTTTTAAATATCTTTTCCTCCTGTCCTTCCTCTGTGTTGTTTCTCTGTTCCTTCTTTAATTTGATGCTTGGAATGATGAAAAGTGAATGTCTCAGCAGTGACTTCCATCATTTTTCTGGGGAGAAGCCATACAAGGCCCCAAGAACTCATTTCTGTCTCTCAGGCACGGTGTCTTTTTGCACAAATTTATTCCATGTTGAAAATAACAGTCATAAACAGAGTTCATAACTTAATGAGAATTCATGAGTCTACCAAAAAATATTCTCCAGGCCATCATACAAGACCAAAAATTAAAATATGGAGAGTCTTCAAAACTCTCTGTAAATGGCTGATTGACCCTAGAATAAACCCCAGGAATCACTATTACTGGCTCCATTCAAGATCAAATACCACACTTATTTGCTAAAATAAGTGCTATGAATGCATCTTGACTTTACATGTGTTTCAAAACTTTAAGAAATAAAAAATTTTGAGCTTGAGAGAAAAAAGAATCTAACAGAATTGCACTGGACACTGAATTTTGTCCTAACAGTGTGTGGCTTATACAAGTTACAGTGTCCCCAAAAGGTAATAATTTCATATATATCCAGTGCTTCACAATGTGTGATCATTCAAGGTAACACAAGTTCACAAAATGAGGAATGGCTAGATTGGAAGCTCAATTTTTCCCTGAAGAAGTCTAAAACCATATGCTCCTCTCGTTTGACCCCATGTGAACCTATTGATCTAAATATAGCCTTCTTTGAGCCTCAGTGGCCTGAGAACATCAAGTGAGTCAATATGAAATTTATTTTGATTTGGATGACACTCTTCTGGGACTTAGCTAAATTAATTTCCTATGTGTTTGACATGGCCTAAGAGGAAGGATATTTGGACACTTGTTGTGGATCATGTAGTGCAAGGTAACTACTTACCTGATGTTGTAACCTGATCATAGACCTGAGCTTTTAGATTTGGAAACAATCACAGGCATCACTGAGATTACTAGGTGTGACAATCACTGTCTCTTATGGTAAATGAGAACAGTTAGTGACAGTAGGTATTAAGCAGCAACTGACCCAACGGGATTGCTACTACGAACGCTGACACCAGAACCCAGCAGCCCCAGATTTCTGGAAAGCAGTGTCAGAGCCTAAGGATCTAATGAACAGAGCAGAGAATCAGTGGCCATGAGAAAAACAAGCAGAAAGGACCAGAAAAACAAGACAGAAGAGTATGTGTGGCATGACTGAAGGAAAACCAAAGGGGGAAAAAAGCAGCTTTGGGGACAGCATGATTGTTAAAAAGACAGATTTAGAATGCTGCAGGGGAAAAAAAGACAGTCTATTGCTTGTTCCTGCTGTATCAGGGATTTATGCTTGTTCCTGGTAAAGAAAATGGGTTGTACCAGAGCAATCACAGACTCTCTCATCAATTTATACCCTAATGAAACAATTGAGAAAACCCCAAATATCTGGTTAACTATGTGGATAAGAAGAATAAGGATACAAAAGAAAGAACAATATCTCCAGCTGTGGAATTTGCTAGATAGGTAGTGAAGTGTGTTGTTCAGCTGAGTTTTGCATAAGATATACATTTATGTTGCATTTCTGATGCAAATTGCCCGTATTTTACATGGACGGAATGAATCCTTGCTGGCTTGATCCTCAGCTTTTCAAATCAGTAGAAAGACTCTAATGTATTTTCAATAGACTTTGGAGCAGGCCCTTCCTCCCATGCACTCAAAATGACTTATAATCAATTTATGGCAAGAATCCACTTCAGAAAGCCTGAAAACTACGAATATGCAGTTTCATGGGGAAGCTAGCATCAGTCACCTAAAAATAGACTCAATTTCAATATACTGATCCAGATGCCCGCCTGTGAAGAATTTACTCCCTGTGCATATGCTATCTAGCTTTTAGTGGTTTGAACAAAACAGGCAGAAGACTATGTTTAAGGAAGAGATGACAAGTGCCTCTTTTTATCAAATGTTCTCTGCACCAAAATGGAAATACTCAAGGAGTTCATTTTGATGACATGTTATTTCTTCCCCCCCCCACCCCCAGTAGCTTGTCAGGCAACTGATACCAGAATTGTTATAGAAAAATGGATCAGCCACTTACATTCATACAGATGGGTCTGCAAAGAGCTTTTTTATATGGTCTGTTCTAATGCAGTGGCTTTTTTTTTTTTTGCTCCCCCCCCACCGCCCGTGGCTGTATCTGTATCTAAGGTTTTGGAAGTATTTTGCAGCTCCTGGCTGTGGAGACACACACCAGCAGTGTCCCAGCTCCTTGTTGAGCTAAAGGTTGGGAGAAATACCTCCCTCCCTTTCTGCCTCAGTGTCCATGCAAAAAAAAAAAAATATTCACATGCACTGGCTGGAAGGCAGGGATGCAGTTTACACCAAGCAGTCTGCCAATCTGGACAACCAGGGGATGAGGAAAGAAGATGTTTTACAGAGTTCACACCCCCAGTAATACAGAGATGGTCTCATAACACTAAATCGGGGAATAGAGTATATACACCAAAACCCTCAGCGTTCCTGGTATTTATAAAAAGGGGAGGACCTGAAAAAGTCAGTAAGCAGGATACACTGATAGAAAAAGATGGTCTAGCAAATCCAAAATGGCACAGAATATTCTGTAGTTCAAAAGTGGGATAAGAAAAGATGATTAGAAAAGGAGATGATGTATTGTTCTGAGGAGGCAGGTGGGGGAGTAGAGAAAGAACAATGAGCAGTTCAGGGTAGAAAACTACCTGGAGTGGTTTGTAAATAGAAGAGGAGAAAATGGGTGAGGATAACAGATTAGTATTCTGTTTTAGGAGCTGATAACTTACTGTTGTGCATCTGACTCCCTGCAACGTGAAATAAGGGACTTTGGGGAGTCCTGATTGGGGTTGAGAGGGGTCATGGGAGTCTTTTGTTCCAACAGTGCTTTTCTTTGCTGTATCAGTTAAAGCATATTGTATCAAATCCATAGTATGAAAAGCCTGACAGGACAGCAGGAAAACTGGTAGACATATTGATTAAAAGGTCCCTGGCAGATTTAACTATTCCATATTTAGCACTGTAAGAAAATTGCTATCAACATCATAATGCTTTGCAAAGATCTCAGCTTAGGGATTAATACGCAAAAGCACAAAAATCTTGGTGTACAACTAACAAGCTGTGTTCATCAGACAGTTTATCCTAAAGCAGTCATGGGACAGAGCAATGCAGGGAATCCTAACCCCACCAAAGCTAACAGCAGAACTCCAGACAGACCCACCGGCACAATGACTGCAAGAGAGAATGATGAATTCCATTATGAAATGCGTGCCACAAGGACTTGGCACCACACGTACTTGACCGGTTTCCTTGGTATCAGTCCTCTAGGAGGTAACATTGCCCAGCAAGGATTATTTTTTTTTTTTTTTGTCCAGAATGATGATGAGAAAGCTGTGAAGGTACCATACACTCACACAGGTACCTGACAGTGCAGTCAGCAAAAAAGCTGTACTTTGGAAGCTGATGCAGAGAACGTTTTACCCCTTGCAAATGACAGGAAGGCATTTCTCCCCTCCTTTCGTTTTGTCAATATAACCCAAGATTTCTTAAAAGTATCAGCCCAACAAAAGCAAAGTTGAAATATACCCAGGAATTTGTATATACCACTGCAAAAACTGCCAGCATCCTGCTGCTATAGACAGATTTCATTGAGTCAGTGGAGAACAGAGCCAGCACCTGGTGTGAATGCACCTGCTAGCAAGGGCTGCCTAGGATGACTTCCTTCCTTTTCTCTCCTGCTGTCTGTGTTTTTTAAAACATTCCCCACTATCTCCACCAACTGTTGATGAAGAATTTTCACTGTTTACATCCTCATCCCTCCAGCCTGTGGGAGAAGTGCATGAGGAGATTGCTCCCAGCCCACAGGCTGGGTGCTCCCTGGCATTTGCAAACTCCTGATGTAGAATTGCAACCTGCAAAGGATAGGAAATGTTGCACTGAGCTGGGGTTTTAGTGGGATTACATCAGTGGTAGCTTGGTCTGTGAAAGTAATAGTGACAGATAGATAATAAATAAAATGATGAGGAAATAACTGTGCATTTATACAAAGTGAGGCTTATTCTGAGTATCCTTTCTTTCATCAGAGTAGAAGAATTTTGACAGGGCTGGTTTTAAGTCAGTGAGAACATAACTCCTAGAAAAGAAATACATTGGAGAAGAGTTTTCTCCCTATTATTTTTACTCTCATTTTTACATCCCATTTCATCCTTAAATCTGTGGCTTCTAGGCTGTGAATCCTGGCCTATGCTGCCCCATAAATGCATGCTTTGATGCTGATAGTTCAGCTCTGGACTCCTCTTTTCTTCCAGACCAGATGTTCTACTTCTCCCTGCTAATGGCTAACATGGCGCTACCTCATTATACACCTCTCTCTGGAAATGATGCCAGTGCTACTTCAGCATCAGCCAAGAGCCATGTGGAATCAATGAGACAGCTGGTGCCCTCCCTGGGGATGGAGTGCTTTACCTTTTGAATTCAGGCAGTCACTGTGAGCTGAGATCCAGGATGTCGTGAATGATTTTTTGTAGACAGGTGAAAACAAAAGAGCTTTGAAAACCTACTTCAATAGAATCTGGAGACACGGGTCTCTATTGATAAAAAAGAAAAAATACACATACACAGCCCAGTTGCATTTTCATCTTAATTGATTTTTGTATGAGATGGAGGAGTGAATTCTGTTGAACAAAATAGTTTGTAGAAATCTTTTCTTTACATACCATTAAGTAAGTAGATTTTTGCATGCACAACAGCTGTGTTGCGTTTGCAAAAATCAAATAATTGCCTTATAAGGCTCACAAACTGTAAATTGATCTCTTTGATCTTGTCCACAACATATGCTAATCCTCAAATATCCAGGCAAGAAAGGGATGAGATAATGCAGACAAAATAAACATCTGGTTAATATAAAACATGGGTAAATTAGGGTTTGAGGCCAGCCCACAGTTAGTATATTTACTTTTTTATTGGGGGAGGGTCAGGTAGAAGTTGACTTTAAAAGGAGAGTTTAAACAGGAAGATTTTGGATTTTTCTGTGACGTCTCATTAAACTACAAGTTGGAAAATTCTCCTGAAAATAAATGAGAATAGACTGCACTTAATTTTCTCCCTGCAGTGTGTATACCTACTTTCACAGGAGGTACTTGACAAAACTCATCAGGAATAAAGCAGTCAGTTTCTACAAACACTGTATGACCAAAATACAAGACTGGAGGATTCTCAAGGTCATCCCAAATCTTACTTGAGACTGCCTGGTTGATTTACAGCAGGGGTCCTCAAACTACGGCCCGTGGGCTGGATACGCCCCCCCCAGGGTCCTCAGTCCGGCCCCCGGTATTTACAGACCCCCCCGCTGGGGGTTGGGGGGGGAAAACAAGCAGCCGCAGATGACGGCTGCCACTGCATCCGCGCACCGGCCCCTTGTTGAAAAGGTTTGAGGACCCCTGGTTTACAGCATCTAGTTCACACCATGCTAAGGAGCACCCTGTACATTTTAGTACTGACTTACCTTACCTCTGACGCTCTATTTAATTTAGGGCTATAAGGTTAGGGACTAGTCTTTGTTACTACTTGAAAGTCTCTCAGTCTTGTTGGATGCTGCTAGAAAAATAGTTTAATAATAGCAATTATCCTTCCAAGGCAGATGATCCTCCAGTGTCGTAACTAGAGATGTTTCTGGTGTCTCCCTCTGCCAGAACTGCACGGCATAACGTCTAACCATGCCCTGTCTGCTAAATTTGTTGAAATCAATGTTAACACTCAGTTAGTTCTAAGCACATTCCCTTCTTTCATCTCAAGGAGTTAATTTTTCTCAGATGGCAAGTCTCCAGATCTGTGAAACTCAACAAGATAGAAATGAAAGTGCAAGGTACCAATGAAAACTAGGCATCTGCCATCGTTTTCATCAGGAATTGCACTGGCTGTGTAACTGCTGACAGAGATCTCTCTGTGGTTTTTCGTGTTTGTTTGTTTGGGTTTTTTTCCCTTTGATATTCAAAGCAAGCACTAGTTTTGCTGAATAGAAAGAAATATAGCTGAGTCACTTGTCTTCAAAGTGGCTGCAGCAAAAGACCTGTAAACGCATTAATATGACAGCCATCCTTCACAATAGGCTTTATGCTTGCTGTAGAGATCATGCCTGGCAGAGAGAGCTGTTTCCTTCAAAGAAAAGCACCATGGTTGGTTTTTCTTTCCTGTTTGGATTATCTTTCAACTGCTTTTATTTTGCTTAATCAAAACCAACCTGCTCCTCTCAAAAAATGATGAAAGAAGGTGAAATCTCAAAAAATGAAGATCTCAATTAATTGCATTCAGAGTTTGTCAGTTCCTTGTAAATATGCAGGTCATCAGTATACTCATGGTGCTTTTTATCTCAAACCTCTTAAAAAAAAAAAAAAAGGCTTAAACTTCACAACATTCCTGTCAGGCAGGTAAATCTTTTCATAAAAGGATTATTTCACCCTCTACTGAGGTACAGGCACCTCCAGGGTGATACACTGTGGTTGTTTAACTGCCCATAGCCACACAACACAAGAAGTGAGGGGGCAGGAAATGAAAACCATCCTATGCAATTTAATTTTAAGGAGAAAATAGATAGGCAGAATGTAAGGTTCACAGCTGGGATTTCAGCGGAGTAAAGGAAATAACATACCTTAGAGAAAAGTGGCACAGTATCTTTAGTGGCTGCAGGTTGCAGACTCCTGGTTTTACACCTTATCTGGAAGACAGAACACTCTGCATGTCATTGCTCCTCACATCATCCTGCAATATCAACCTGAGAATTAGTGTTAGAGGGGGAAAGGCAAGCTACTAAATTACTGTTTTCCCTTCCTGAAGAATCTAGATATCCCTTAGAGGTTTGCTATGCAAATACCACCTGGACATCACTGAAGAGTTATGATGGTATCACAGTGCAAGGTGGTAGGATGCAGCAGATGTTTGAAAGTGCCATCACATAAAAACACCAGATGAAAAGTTATCTACCAAAAATATTTATTTCTTTTCCCTAGAGTGCCACAACCCATATCTGCCTGTTTATCCATAGTTCTGTAGTGAGAAGCAATGTTTAGATGTCTTAGGATCATTTGGATAATTCTCCGCATCTAGGAATGGGCTTTTGCACTCAAGATACCAGCTGAGGTTGCAGAAATGAGAAATTACACTTTACAGCCCTGAAAAGGCCCAAAAGTATAAGCAAAAGTAAAAGTAGCAGCAATGGGGACAAAAATGTATAGTTTGGTCACGTTTGATTGGAATGGAAGAAGCTGGAAGGAAAAAGGATGAGGATTCAAACACTTGCTGCATTTGGACTGTGCTTGTCTTTTTTGAGAGTTACCATGGAGGTGCAGCCACAGAGAAATTACTTGGTTGTGGCTGAAGAGAGAAATACCTGCAGCCATGAGCAGAGCCTGCCTGACAAGGAGGGCTGGACTGGTGGCAATGGGGGGGGATGGGGCAGGGGAGCAGAAACAACCAAAGAAACCCTGCCCCTACTACAGCCAGAACTGTTTGATTTCATGAAAATCAGGATTGCCCTCAAGGGCAATGTGAATGGGAAATGAGGAGGCAGGATATTTTATTCTTATTTGTAGACCTGCATTCTTTTCTTCCACTGGATGTGTGTGTGACTTCTTTAGCTTAGAATGGTATAATCCTTCTGTACGTGGTGTTTTGGATACAGAAAAAGAAGGATGAAATTCTGCATGCTACCTTTTCTTTACAAATAACTTTAAAGGAAACTAAGTGTCTTTTTCTGTAAACAAACCTTCAGGAGCCACAACAGCTATGTTCAGAGCTTTTAACAACCTGTTTTTCTGCACACCTCTTCCATAAATCATGCGTTTATTTCTGACTTCCCTGGGTAAATCCAAACAATCTGCTGTACTGTTTACAGGTGGCCTTCATGCCTCCCACATCAAGCTACAGCTATTTTCAAGCCTCCTCAGGACATTCTTCTTAGGTTAGGAAGCCTGCAAGGCTGTGGGGGACTGTGGTGAGGTGTGTGTTATATCACACATGTGGTTTCGACACGTTCCCAGCAAGAGGAAATTATTTTAAACAGCGTAGTCTGCCTTGCTTTGTGTTGCTAGGGCATAAAGCTGTCAAATGTTCTGCAGTTTAAAGAGGACAACAGCGCTGATAACTGTAGAGATTTCAAATAGATATTGATTTCTGAGAGAAGAGCCACTGTTATTTATTTCCTGGTCAAAAGAAGTGGGAGCTGAAATACCCATTGGGTGATAAAAATAAAGACCCCTGAGGATCCAGGCACGAAGATGTTGACCAAGTCAGTCTCTGCACTGTGGAGGAACGTTCAGCTGGAAGCCACGGCAGCAGCGTGCGCTGCAGCGCTGTCAGCTGCCCTAAGCCGGGGTCAGTCCTGCAGCAACAGAAAGTGGGCACGGCTAGATCTGACTCCACTTCAGCAAAGCAAGCAGAGCTGGGAGAAGCAACGGCCAGCTTGCCTTCCAGTGTCAGCCATGAAGGCCTTCACCTTGCCTATGAAGTGAGAAGCCGATAGAGATGTGCCAGGAGAGGGGAAAGAAAGGGAATAGGGAATGGTTCTGCTAATCTCTGGACAGGAAGGAACATGAAGCAGAGATGATACCACGTTTAAAATGGTGGAGAATCCAAGATGTACAGTTTTCACAGGACTTACAAGAGATGAAAGCTGAAGATGTGGAAAACGATGTGTGTTATCCATAATTCAGTTTCAGAATTATACATGGGAAATTAATGATGAGACAATAGCTATGGAAAGGTCTCCAGCAACTGGCAGTGTAAAAAAAATTAACTATCTTTTCTTCTATTTCATAAATATCAAGGTCTACCATACCATTCTCTAATAGATAGAATACTTGTTCTGAGTCCGTGATCTAATGCTCAGAGGGGATACTCGAAATCCAGCAGCTGAGGCAGTGAGAAAGGATTCAGTTTGCATGAAAAAACCTAAAATTATTTCAGTGGAGTTTTGCAGAATGGAGCAAACTGGTGTCTCTTACAGTTTACTCAAATGATGCCTAGACCCAGTGTGAATCAAATCTTCTCACAATTTCCTTCATGTATAGTTCCATCTCCTTCTTTGTTTTCCTACTATGTGAGCTGCTTTATCTTCTGCTCTGTCTGGTACTTTGTTTGCTTTCTCTTTAGAGAGAGAGAGAGAGAGGAAAATGGCCTGAGGACTCATTACTTTATCCCCAAGGCAACACTGGAATGAAGACAAGGGACATAATTGTTGAAAGACAGTAAAATGATGGGATGTAATGAGAAATACACTCAGGGAATGCCAGCTAATGCTTACAGCCCTCTTAAGATAGTTGTAGCACAGAGCGTCTTGCGTTTGTCACAGCCAATCATTCTGAAATAATTATGGTACTTAACAAATGAAGAGTTTATAGCCATGCATATTTTATTATATGCTTAATGAAGAATGCAGAAAGAAGTACTGCAAAAGCAGAAGAAATTTCTCATTAAGATCAATAAAAAATTATAAAGTTAAAATACGACTGGATAAAATGAGATGTCATTTCATACAAGCGTCACTTACTAGGGATAACTGGGACTCCCTTCTAAAACAGGTCTTTTGGAGCATGTTGACAAAATATTAGCTTATTTAGGAGCTTTATAAGTCACTTGTTGCTACTTATTTGTTCCCAGGTAATCACACACCTACGCAGGAAAGCCAGACAGGTGCCATCATTGGAAGGTGTAATATGGAAGGCTGCTGTGATGTGGTAGCCTGGACCCAAAGGGAAAAGACTCCGCAAAGACACACTCAGTGTGTTCAGAGCAGAACATCTTACACCCATGCAAAGATAACCAAGGGGTATTTCAGATCATTTCTGAGTTGGAAGCACCGTGGGAAGCTAAGGGATGAAAAGAAAAGCACAGAGGTTTCAGTCCTGTGAAGGACAGAGAAGGTCTCACCACCCTTTCAGTACAACACAGAGGTAGCTAGCTGACACAATTAATACATTTTCTGTAAGGTGCAAATACTAGTGACATTGCTGTGTTTTCTTCCTATTATTATTCAGAGCCACACTACCCAGCAGCTGCAGCTTCCAGAGTCCAGCTGAGACTCAGCACTGTGAACTGATCTCACTGTGCCTTCAGCATCATTTGAGCTAGCATCTCTCATTCTTTTAGCTTAGCTAAGACAGAAGACTGTCTTCAGAGTCTGACTCCCCTGTTTTATGTGGACAGGAACACGCAGGCAAGCTCAGGCTCATGAAAAGCTACATGCCTGACAGGATCTGCACACGCTGAAGCACCTGCTGTTCTGGCAGCCTCTCCCGCAGGATGAGAACGGAGAGGGAATTGTTTCGGTCAGGCTTTGCTACTCTGTGGTATAAGTAGAGGGAGAGAAGAGAAGAGGGCAATCCGCAGGCTCCCCTGGATGGGCCGTGTATCCTCTCCCGCAGTCAACACTTCACTTGCTGGCAGTTCCTCGCCCATGTCGCTGCCCCAGTCATTTGCTCACAGCTGCCTGGCAGAGCTTACCCACCAATGCCTCACGTTTTTACCACTGAGGTATCTAGGAGGCAATACTGCCATGTGCACAACTTTGCTTATTCCCAAGACATTTACAGGGGATTTCTCTTACTACTTACTATTTTGTTTTACTCTTACTTTCTTACTCTTACTCTCTTACTGCTTACTGCTCTTGCTGTTCTCTGTGATTAAAACTGAAGTGAAACCCAGACAGACACCTCAGTATCAGCCCCTGTAAGAAGATTTTGGATTACATCTGAACCCATGCAGTCACCTCCCAGCTCCCTGGGACTTTCTTCAGTAGCCTGGCAGAACTTCTTTCCATGGTTTCACAGAATGACCTACTCCAAGCCAACATCTCTTGACTACCAGCATCACTGGAGACATACTGCACACACAGCGACATCTTTTGCTAAGCCACAAACAGCCTCTCGTAGGCTGGTCTACCAGTACTGGTGGACCGAACAACTTGTCTTCTTGGAAACATTGTGCAGGTTCATGTGCCTTGATTTCTTGCAGCTCCTGATTTCTTGCAGCTCTTGATTTCTTGCAGCTCTTTTTCAGTGGCTGCTTTTGCAGCATGGTCTGATGAACAGGTAACATTTTTCATAAGGGCATAGAGTGGCAGACACTTTTATACCACTCACTAATTCTTTAAGCAGTTTGGCAGCAATCCCATGCATGCTCTAATCCTTTCCTTGACTCTTTTTTCCCCTGTTTCTCCTTCAGTGATGTCATTTTCATACAGTCTTTCACTAGCAGCTCATCTGGCATCAGCTGATACGTACAGTATTTCCATTTTCAAGAACC
Organism: Falco punctatus; assembly: GCF_963210335.1. NCBI lineage: Eukaryota > Metazoa > Chordata > Aves > Falconiformes > Falconidae > Falco > Falco punctatus. The sequence continues at coordinate 79,016,867 of NC_137583.1, forward strand.
TGTTGCTGTACATAATAGGAATCCTTTCATCACACAGCATTCTCTTTCATCTCTGTCAGTCACTGATTGCAGTCCAGTGACCTTTTCACTTCCCTTTACAATAAGCCTGTTTACAATCATAAACCATTTCTTGCTTTCATCTCACTTGCCTCATCCATTTCCAATCTTTTCCTTTGCAAGGACAGTGTCACGTCACATCTCATTGCTGTGTTGTTACCTCTTTATGTGGAAGTGATCTTGCATCTCTTTTCTTCTCCTTTCACTCCTACACAGTGGTACCTACAGTAGGGTCGTAGAATGGCTTGGGTCGGAAGGGACCTAAAAGATTATCTAATTCCAAGCCCCCTGCCATGGGCAGGGACACCTTCCACTAGATCAGGTTGCTCAAAGGCCCATCCAACCTGGTCCTGAACACTTCCAGGGATGGGGCATCCACAACTCCTCTGGGCAACCTGTTCCAGCACCTCACTACCCTCACAGTAAAGAATTTCTTCCTAATATCTAATCTAAATCTACCCTCTTTTTTAGTTTAAAGCCATTACACTTGTCCTATCACCACATGCCCTTGTAAAAAGTCCCTCCCCAGCTTTCTTGTAGGCCCCCTTTAGATACTGGAAGGCTGCTAGAAGGTCTCCCTGGAGCCTTCTCTTCTCCAGGCTGAACAACCCCAAATCCCTCAGCCTGTCTGCACAGGAGAGGTGCTCCAGCCCTCTGATCACCTTCATGGCCTCCTCTGGACTTGCTCCAACAGGTCCATGTCCTTCTTATGTTGGGGGCCCCAGAGCTGAACGCAGCACTCCAGGTGGGGTCTCACCAGAGCAGAGCAGAGGGGCAGAATCACCTCCCTTGCCCTGCCGGCCACGCTTCTTCTGATGCAGCCCAGGACTCCTTTGGCTCTCTGGGCTGTGACCGCACATTGCTGGGTCATGTTGAGCTTCTTGACAATCGATACTCCCAAGTCCCTCTCCTCAAGGCTGCCCAAAATCCGTTCTCTGCCCAGCCTGTATTCATGCTTGGGATTGCCCTGCACCTGCGTCTTGCACTTGGCCTTGTTGAAGTTCATGAAGTTTGCATGGGCCACCTCTCAAACCTGTCAAGGTCCCTCTGGATGACGTCCCTTTCCTCCAGCATGTTGACCATACCACACAGATTGATGTTGTCAGCAAACTTGCCGACTGGGAAATTCAGAATTTTGGCACATCTCCTCCCAGTAGAAGAAAGCACAAAGTTAGGACAAGTGAAGCTCAGCCAACATCTTTAATACCTCTGCAGTTTATTGTTACACTATTTGATCCAGTGACATTCTTTCAAATTATTTTGCAATGGTCTACCAAACATGCAAATTCAGTTTTATGTAAGTGCTAAATACAGCTCTGACTTCTTTTCTTTTCCTTTCAGTCATACACTGTATGTCACACATTCTTGTGTGGCAAAAAGGAAATTTCTGATTGAGGAGCAGCTCAGCATGTTGTTCCTGTAATTAACACGGGAGAAAACTCACATCTTGGTTCAGAAATGCTTGAATGCCTTCAAGCACAGAGATGTTCTGACAGCTGGGTATCCAGTGGGAATTTTGGATAAGAAATAGATACAAATGGAGCCATTTTTCTTCGGGCCTTTGCTAATGAGGACAATGGATGAGTGGAGCGGGCAGCATATAACTCAGCCAAATGGAACACAGGTCTTTTATTTATGTTTGCTTATTGGTAGTAGTAAAACTTGGAGGAAACATTGCCAGCAGAGCTTCACAGTGAATATTAATCTATTAATCTATTGATCTATTATTCCTATTCTAGTAGAGGCCAAATGCTACATAAATTTGAGTTCCTGCTCCACCGCCCTGATTTTTGCCATCTTCAGACTGTTTGTCATGGCATCCACTTATTTTGATGCCTACTATAGGGCATCTCAGTCAAGGAGAGTGATGAAGGGCCCAAGACAGAAACCCAGAAGCTGGGGACTTCCAGGCACTGGTTTGCTGCACAGTCAAAGGTGGCATCTAGAGTAGGTGTATGGCTACACTACTCATTCACTGAAATCTTTGTGTTAAATAATAAATGTGAATTTTTTTTTTTGCTTGGACTGAGAACAGCAAAGGTATCCCCGAAGTCTTTGTGCATTGTGTTATTCATTTATTTTCAACTGAGTGGCTGAGGTGCGTTTCTCAGCAGAATAGATTACTATCCCAGGGAGCTGATAAAAAGCCTGCTTGTTTAAATAAAGCAGCATGTGAACAATGCCACTGCTGAAAGCACCTCAGCTGTGTTTGACAACAACTGCTTCTCCTTGACAGTAAATGTTCCTGGTTCATTCTGTATATACATGTGGTGATAATATGTAGATGTCTGTATCTGAGCAAGAGCTTTACATTATCCCTTACCTGGTGACAGCTTAACAGTTGTATTGGAGAAAATGCAAAAGCCTTTGAAGTTTGACCTGCAAAGTGATTTCAGATTGGTATCTCAGACCATTGGTTAGTTAATGGTTTTTTTTACAAAACAGCTTCTGATTTTGACCATTAAGTAGTTTGGACTTTAAGGTTAGAATTTTAGTGTCTGGAAACAAAGTCAGACAAGGGGTTACCTACATATCGTCATTTAAAATCCACAGTTATTGATTCCAGCAAGTTAGAGGACACAAGAAATGGGTTTTATTCTCTCTAACTTTAGTTATCTGAAAAATAGGACCTAATCTATGTTGTCACTCCTTCTTCAGGAGTGGAGAAAGATGGCATCTTCAAAACACAATATGATCTGACTAAAGCAGGTACCTAATTGGTACCAAGAAGCTAAATCAAATGTCAAAGTCCTCTAAAGCTTCAAGTTTGAGTTAGGTGAGATGAATCACCCTCTGGAGTTTCCTGCCCTGGTCCTTTGACCATGAAGTCTGGACAGCTAGCTAAGTCTACAGGCCAAATTTCTGACGGTTACGTTTAAGTGTGATGAAGCCACACCAGAAAAGATAGCTATGAAAATACTGCCCAGACTAGATCCATTTTGTATGTTTGGTTCTCTGTACTGATAACACTATTTATGAGCAAGGGATCAACTGAACAGTCCCTCTGAGAGTAAATGCTCCTGGTTCATGCCCAATGTGCACAAGAGGGATGTGAAGAATATGGAACATTTTACTTTGTATCACAAGCTTAGCAAAACCTTTGGAAATTTCATCCATAGCAGCATCTGTTGGCATAGTGATGCACCAGGTTAGTTGCTTTCAACAAGTACAAACCACGGTTTAACCTTAAGGCTGGAGCTAGGCGTAGCTTTATGTTGAATAAACTATAGAGTTTGTTTTTCTATTGAGGTTAGAGTATATTCAAGCCCTACATTTTCCAACTTGCAATTTACTTGCATAACCAAACTTCTCTGCTTCAGTTATTGTTGTGAAAATGAGTTGTTTAATATTTGTGAATATTACTGAGCATGCTGAATACTAAAACATAAGAACACCACACACAGTTGAGAATGAAGCGTGGTGCATTATGTAATTCTGTATTTAAGGTCTGTTAAAGTACTGCCATATCACAGACATAAATACACTGAAAACTGTCAATTGTGGCTGTGGCTACTTCCTGAAGACTATATTTTTCAGCAAATTACTTCTGCAGAGAATTCCATGTTTTACATAAATAAGTAAATAAATAAAACCCAGATGATACTGTAGCTAATCCAAAGTGTAGATACCATTTTTGTTCGTAGCACATTTACCCTGTCAGCAGGGTTCCAGAAGGATGTCCAGCCTTCCTTTGGTGAGAAGACACCAGAGACAATCTGAGATATAAAAGATTCCCTTTTGGGCTTACAGAGTGGTCCATGCAGTGTTGTGAGCAGAAAATATTCACTACAGAAACTGCAGCGTCTGGGTAGAACAAATAGTGTGAAATCAATTTTGATTGGGAATCTTATGTTTTACAGCACCTCAGCAGAAGATGATGTAATTTGTCCACACATGGACTGTTTTGTAGTGAAGACTTCTGCAGACACACACTTTCAGTTATCAGTCATCTTAAATTGTTGCACATTCCTATACCTGCCAGACACAGCAAGTCACATACCTGCAGGAATACAAGCTGTGCCTCTGAAAACATTTCAATGTGTGCTTAATTTCAAGAGTGCTAATAGTACCATCGATGCATGGTACTGCTTAAGCGAACAGAATTAAAGCAGGTGCTTAAAGGCCCTAGATCAAACAGTGATCTAAAAAACTTACCTCTTCACACATAGTAGTACTAAAGAGTGACATGTTCTGAGTGAGCCTGCCCAAACGTCCCAGAACTGCCCACCAGCATTGCCCACGGGGTTGCAACAAACCCCACAGGGACAGCCAGCAACTTTTAGCTAGAAACCTTCAAAACAAAAGTGCTGCTATTGGCCTGTCTCCTCAGATAGATTATCAGTAATTTTTAAGTAAATTATATTACTATTCCAGCTCTGCGTAAATGGACCGATGTGGTTTTGTTTCTGGGGAGCTGAGCTGTGTGTCAGCTGTGTGCATTGCTGAAGACTAATCACTGCACACAAAATTATAACACACAATTAAACTTTGAATGCAGTAGTAAAATGATTAGGTTGTTTGGTGGTGTGTTTTTTTTTTTCTGATTTGGAAAGCTGTTTTATTCACGTAGTGCTCTCCTGTGCTCGCGTATTTCTTTTTTCCTTTGCAACGGTGGCTTTTGGGATGAGGCCTGAATCCTGCTGTAGTGGATCTTCTCTTATACACTTCGCATTAGCAATTTCCCGCTTCACTGCTCCTCCACTATGAAACAAGCTTTAAGATTTAGTGATCGTATAGCAGAGTTGAATAACAGCACTTCCATTTCCTTTTACAAAAATTGGCATCTCTCTTGCCTTCCTAGAGCCTTAGTCACCCAGATGCAGCTCAACAAAAATTGCGACAGAGACAGGAAAAATGTAACATCAGATTTTTTAACAGTGGCTCTTAGGCATCTGTAATTTTAGGAAAGTAAGAAAAAACAAATTGATACATTTGCATTCAAAGGGAATTTTTTTCATCCACAGTAGTACAGCAGAAATTACTGGGGTTTTTTTTGCCCTCCTTTGTTGGGTAGGCATTGTTTGCTTTTTGCAGTTCTACTTTATGAGGGGAGGGATCTAGGAGGGTGCTGGTGCCCTTCATCTCTCCTGTTCTCTTCTGGTAATTCACTGCAGTTATGTCTTTCTGCCTTTTACTTAGATTTTAAGCATGGGGAAGCTTTTTATGGCTCCTAGAGACTGCTGGTTCAATGGATGCTCTCTGAGCCAGGCAGCTGTCGTTGGAGTCCTGCCCTTCTGAGGAATGGACTTGGTGATTCAAATGGTTTCTTTAGTCATGTTTTGTGCAGCTCTGCTACTATAATATAAGGATGACTGGACAGATAAAAGATCTGTTTAGTCTGAAAGTCTGCCTCTGACAGTAAATACTGGAGGAAAGTGTATAAGAACAAAGTTTCCCAGCTTCACCTAACCAGCAATTTAAACAGTGACTGACCTAGGAGGGAGCAGCTGGGCTATTGTCACTATTTAATAGCACCTGATGGCTCTATCTTCCATAAAGTTGTCTCTTTTTCAGTTCTTTCAGATGTGCAAGCTGCACGTCCTTTGGTCATGAGCTCCAGAATTCGCTTACATCTTGACCTTCACATGCCTTTAAAAATACTACCTTCTCAGTTCACTGGGTGAGCCTTTCTTCTTGTATTGAGACAGTGCAAAATCATTGCCTGCTTACCTGCTCCACATCGTTTTGCTCCTTTGCCATTGGTTTTACTAGAAGAGGAGGTGGTTTGTAGAGGCTCTCCTTATGTGGAAGCTGTAACACAATGGTGATCTTATTGTTCTCTGCAGCTTTCCTACTTCTGTTAAAGCCATTTGCAGGCCGAGTGAGCAGACTTGTGCACAGTCAATGATGTAGTAACCATTTGTGAGTGATGTACTCATGTTTTCTGACTTTGCTTTTTATTGTTTTTTAAAAAATGCTTAAGGTCTATTTGTCTACTGACTACTGAATTCCCACTGACTGTTAAGCTGAACTTTCCACACACGTCTTTCCTGAGTGGAAATAGCTAGTTTAAAGCACAAGTTTAAATAAGGGTCTACCTTTTAATTTACTGACATTGAACTTCACTTTACATTTTATTACCACTTTATATGCAAGCCACTTTGTAAATGAGATCCCTTTGCAACTCTTCACTGCCAGCTTCATTTTTTCCTGTCCTGAATAATTCCGTGTCATTATGGTGTGCAAATCTTGGCACATCGCTATGATGATCCTTCCAGACCATTTGCAAATCTGTTGAGCACTGAAAATGCCTGCACATATCCCTGTGAGCCCCATGGCTAAATCCCTCCGTTGTGAAAATTTTGAATTCATAGCAGGACCTCCACCTTCCTCCGGGAAAGCTTAGTGTTTTTAAAGCCCTTACAGTGAGAGTTTGACAAAACTTTTAAAGAAATCCACATACTACTACTGCACTGCAGTATCCTTGTTTACATATTAATTGACTTCAAAGAAATGTAGTAGATTTATGAAGCACAACTTCCCACCACAAAAAGTCATACTGGCCCTTCGCCAACATGTCATGTTTATTTCTGAGTCTATAGATTCTGTTCTTTAATATAGTTTCTACCAATTTGACCATGATGGAAAACAGATTTCCTAGGTTCATGTCGACAAATATTTAAAAAAATTGGCATCATGCTTCACATCTCTGGCACTGAGACCAGTGTATGTTTTAAGTTACGAAATGGAGTTGACTCTTCAGCAGTTTCATACATGAATTCCTTTAGGAGTCCCCAGTGGACGTTATTTAGTCCTGGAACCTGATTTGTTACAACTTATTTTATAATTGGCTCTGAAATCTTTTATTCTAACATTTCCGTTTGAGACAGATCATCATATTCTTCCCCCGTATAAAGCACTCTGGTGCCTAAGCCTCCCTTAGATCCTCCACCATGAACAGTAGTGGAAAAATTCATTAAACATTTTCAGCCTTATCTTTCATGAGCATTCCTTTTACATCTTGATCATATATTTGCCTGACTAACTAGCTGGCAGACTTCCTGCTTCTAAGGTGTTTAAAGAGTTTTTTATGAAACATTTTTATGCCTTCAGCAAATTGCTCCTAAAAATATTTTGGGCTTCCTTGTGGTTTTCTTTAAACTTGCCAGCTTTTATGATCTTCTCTTTTCCTCACTTGGATGAAACTTCTTTTTTTTGTTCTATTTACTTTTAAAATCTGTCTTCACCCTGTTGTTTACTATAACTGACTTGTGATTTTGTTCCTTTTAAAGTGTTTTGGTAGTTGTTACCGGCTTACTAAGAGCCTCTAACAAGACATCTTAAAACAATTTCCACATCATAATTTTTTTTTTTACCCTTTTGCCTGTTACATTTACATTCCTCCTCCCCAGCTTTCTCTTTTTTTAGGTAGTTCCCTTTTTGAAGTCAAACACTGTTCATGTTAATTCTTTCAAATCTTTTGCTCCTATGGGCATAGTTGCTGTGCATATAATATAAAGAGATATTACGGCACTTTTGCAAGCCACTTTGAAGCAGGCCACTGCTTGGAGCTGAGTCAATAACGGCTTTTTCTCATGTGGGCTCTCCAAACTGTTATGCTATGCAGTCATAAGTGGGTAATGTCTACACTATTTTCTAAGACAGTCCTGAGGATAGGACACAGCATGTACCTCTGGCATCCTTCTGCACCACGGCACTCCCCTGGGACCTTTGAGCACATCTAGGAAGGTTCTTTAAATTCCTAACAGCTCACTGACCTGGCTTTACCACACAGATTGTATGATCCCATCCTACCACTCTGCTGAAAGGGTCCTGCTTGATTTATCCACCGGTACCTTGCAGCCGGAGGAAATGTCTGAAGTGAATGGAAATTCAGGAGCAGAAGTCTTTCCCCAGGGTCTTTAGTCCAATGAGTCCATTTATTCCTTACATCTCCTCATTAAGAAGGAATCCTTGTTTTTTATTTCCCTAGCTATGGCCATGAGCAAAGAACAGACCCTCCCAATTAGTCCTTGAGAGCACTGTGCTTTCATGCCTTGTGTTTATCAAGAACATCCCAAAGTTTTGGATGCTCCAGCTCCCAGCGCATCTCAGGATACTTTGAAACCAGGCACTTAGCAGTTTGCTCTCAGCTGTCAGTGCTGGAGCTGGGCCTCATGTCATGGACGGGGGTATCTGCTCTCTGTGAAAGGATTGGGAAATTACAAGTACTCTGGGTTTTGAAGCATCTTGGCATGTCATCATAGAGGTGAGGCAGCTCTGCCTCCAGGGGCTGTCATGCATATAATCCTTTCTTAATGAGAATTTATGAGTCCTCTGAGGGACAGAGCGGAGAAAGCATCCCTTCCACACAGTGAGAGGGTCAGGTGCCTTGCCAGAGCTGTGGACTTGGTGAAGAGGTATGCCATTTGTCTGGATAGAAAGAGAGAGAGAGGTATAATATTACAGACAGTTGGAAGGAGTATATGCTTTTTCACAAGCATTGACTTTCCTTCAGTTTTATTTTCAAAGTTCTTTGTAACTGGCTTTACATGAATTAATGACTTGGTTCTGGTTTGGTTTTGCTTTCCTTCTTACATAGATTTCAGCTATTCCAAAGAGTTCAAAAAACCAACCTTTTTGCCTTTGTTATTTTCTCAACCGTGCTTTTAAGTGCATCTTTTCTCTGGCTCTGACAAGGTACTGGGGGTATTTCAGAGTTCACTTTAGTCCCCAGCCTAAATCATTAAATTTTCTCCCTTTAACATTGATACTGTCATGGTCCACAGCTACCATATCATCTTTGATGTTGTGTAAGAAACCCTCTAGAAACCTTCAGAGGTCCAGCACTCTGTATGCCATTTTTTGCGTGGCATGCAAACCAGTGGCCAGTTTTCCATGGCATCAGAAACTGGATTATCTGTGTGCCAGACAATTGAATCTTTCTGTACTGTATCTGCTTCGCAATGTAAGCTAGATTCCTTGTCCTCTGCCTGATATCCTTGGTGCAAAAGAATATATGGGCATCCTATGGTTCAAGGGACCCATTTACTGGAGATGTTCACCCCTCTTCTGATGGATGCTGCCTGGCCGTAGGACTGTTTGGTAACACAGGTGCTGTTAGCCCACAGCTGAGACTGCACTGCGATGCCTCTGTGGCTATTGGTAGTGCTCTTCTGTCTCCCCAAGTTCCTTCAATTTGTTAGATTTACCAGGGCCAGGAGCTTGGCTGCTGTGAGTGCACCCCATCTGCTCAGAGGGCAGATAATTGTACAGATGACACCTGTGCATTAAGTGAATTGAGTAGCTTCAGCTCTCCTGGTCTCGTTAGATAGTGTGCTCCAAGCTTCTACAAAGGAGATAGTTAATTAAGGGTAATTAATCTACCATTGCACTGCCCAGCACTCAAATGGAAACCAGCTACCTATTTATCATTCTCTCAGACCAGCTTTATACTGGATCCAGTTAAACATTGTTGAATCTGTGGATTTAATTCAAACCAGGAGTTTACCATGCTCACAGATTTACTAAATTTTAGTCAGCAAGGTCTTAAACTGAACAAGTTCTAAACCTGTAAGTCCGTTTTATCTAGGTACACTCTACCGTGCTGGCAATGTTTTAAATTTAGCTGAACTTAAAACCTAATTGAACTATGCAATCCCCAGCCTGCTTTAAATTTAAAGGTAATGCCCCCTTAAGACTAACTGATGTCTGGAATCCAAATTTACTTCATGTATTTTACTGCAGTGCTTGAAACTACTCAGCTCAGAAAAGCAGATTTTATTCTAAACAGTCCGTTGTTATTGCAGAATATATACTATATATCTGAATCTGGAAATATCCAAACTTGAAAAAACATAGCGTATTGAAGTTCTGTTGTGTACCTGGATGCCTATTTAGTTAGCATGTGCTTAGCTGAGTATTGTCATTCATCTTGAGAGTGTCCTCCAGGTCTGTGAAGACAAAATGAAATCTGCAAGCCTCAATTTACCTGGGAAGCTGGAGTGATCATGGCCACCTTGTTAGATTTAAACACCATTGCTGTTTAAATCAGGCCTCTGTCAACATCTGATAGCCTCCTTAAATCTATGTGTGGATATAAAACCACGGACACATCTTATGTCCTCAAGAGGAAGATGAATCTTCTGAAAACGTGCTTCTTACAATTATGTTTTATGATCCTATTACCTTATGAGTGGTACAATCATAAGCTCAGCACCTTTGAAAATGGCGTAATATATACTATCGACAGATGACATGAAACAACAGATTTGTCAGCACAGACTTGTAAGGAGTATAGGCAGAAAAGTAGAAGATGTATCTGTCAGTAGGGTGAGTGGCTGATTCTCCAGAACAGGAATCCCAATATAAAGCCTGCTGCATAATGCTTGACTGGCACTTCATGGTCATCTGAGACATAATTACCCAGGACTGATTTTGATGTTATTAGTAAATTCTGTCTTAGCAACCTGGAGATTATTTTCGTACACATGTCGTTTCTGGGTTTCATGGATTTTCATGCTGATGGAAATCAAGCCACTTGATTCCCCTTGGTTTAATTTTAATGTCCTCCAAATGTCTTTGCCATCGCTGAAAGTCTTTGTAGCTGAGGCTGGCAGTTTCACAGTAGGATGTGGAGTTAGCCAGCCTGGGGACCTGCACTGTCTCACCCACAACTCACAGGTCACAGTACCAGTCTGAGCGTGACCTGGTCTGCAGCTGTTGCTGGGGTCACTCCATTGCCGCTGACATCCCTTTGCCTTGTACACTTTTCCTTCTCAAAGATATTCCTTCCCTGTTGAAAAAGTTTGTGTCCTCTGGGTTATGTGTCAATGAAATGGATCAATGGACTATGTTTTGGATTTGGGCTGGAAACAGGGTTGGTAATTCAGGGATGTTCCAGTCCCTGCTGAGCAGCGCTCACACAGAGCCGGGGGCTTCTCTGCTCCTCACCCCACCCACCGGTGGGTGGGCTGGGGGGGCACAGGGGCTGGGAGGGGACACGGCCGGGACAGGTGACCCCAGCTGAGCAAAGGGATATCCCATACCGTATGGCGTCTGCTCGGCATGTAAAGCTGGGGGAAGAAGAAGGAAGGGGGGGGACGTTTGGAGTGATGGGGTTTGTCTCCCCAAGTCACCATTACATGTGACGGAGCCCGGCTTTCCTGGGGATGGCTGAACCCCTGCCTGCCCATGGGGAGCAGTGAATGAATTCCTTGTTTTGCTTTGCTTGCGTGCATTACTTTTGCTTTACCTATTAAACTGTCTTTATCTCAGCCCATGAGTTTTCTCACTTCGATTCTCTCCCCCATCCCACCAGGAGGGAGGGAGCGAGCGGCTGTGTGGGGCTTAGTTGCCACCTGGGGTTAAACTATGACACAGGGACAGAAAGTTGTTCAATATATAAGATGAAAAACTCTCTTCCTGCTCTCAGTTTGTTATCTTAACTTTATGGACTGCTGCATGCATAATGGCTTGCGTATGCCTGGCGAATGCGAAGTGCAATGTTGTCTGCATGTTGCAGTATTACGCTGAGCCACAAGGTGGCACTGGAAGATTGTTATAATCGGTGTAATTGCGGCCTCCCCCCCGCAAATAACTTTGACAGAGAAAGCACGATTTTTTACATTCGCTGTTGTAAACCGTGGGAATTGGTTATTTCTCTTTCTTCTTATTTTTGGCTTCACTTCCCAGCGATTTTTAGTAAAGTTTTCTCAAGAGTAAAATGGAAATGCATCTGTGTGTGGTACAGCTATTGCAACGGCACAATGAAGTAACTGAACGAATTGACATCCCTTTGTTTTTAAACATGTATCCATTAATACTGGTGATCCTGACAGCTGTCTCTCTTTTTGTAGCCGAGTATTCATACCTGAGCAGCAACTGCATGCAAAAGTGGGAATTTCATTTTCTCTGTAATTTCTTTGATATGTTGCCTGAAGCTTTCTCTTCCCTTGTAAAGATGAAAACCTATTTCAGATTTTCATCAAAGGTGAAAGTTCTTCCAAGATTTGTCCATTTCTAACAATGATATCACACTATTCTGGTCCAGAACATCTCTTTGTTTTAATACCAGATGTAGGTTTTGGTAAGCAAAAGGAATTAACTATTTTATTGCTATTACAGGTGAAATTTGACACATTTTGACTTGGTCTTACAAAGTATATAGCTCCTTCCCATATTTTCACATTTCTTTTTTATCCTCTCAATACTGAAAATATTGAAGCAGGTTCGTAGCTGCGTAAAGCAGCAAGATGCCGTCCGTTTGAGGGGGCTGATGTCTGACTAAAGGTTGTCCTTTATACCTATGGCTAAGAGAATCTCCTCTAGATAACAAAACATAAAACCTGTTGTGGCCTTTTTAGCCCTAATTACCATACCTGCGATTTTAAATCCTGATTCTGAAGTGCAAACAGCCTTGAATAGTTTTAAAGATATTCCTAGCTGGCCTTAACACCTGGCTACGTTAAATCATATAATAGAGAGGGATGTAGACAAGACCTGTCTATAAAATTCTTGTCATTGCAAGAGGTATCCATATGAGACTTCTCACAGAGGCTTAGTTCCACCTCGTTTGAAGGAAGCCTCAAAACTTTCATTTGTTTGAAGAGGAACAGACTGGCCACCCAAATTTATGGGTCTAAACCACAAAAGGCAGAGTTGTTTCTGAGTTGTTTCCCAATAGCTCATTTTGCCTTGTAGGAAAAATGATACTAAGTCATGTTATTATGAAAGGTTAAAATATCTCCCTCGCTCAGGTTCTGCTACTCACTGAGCTCCTAGCAAAATCAGTGTAGTAGGTAGTTTATAACCCCACCATGAAGTAAAAGCAATCTGAAAAGGTACAGAGCTCCACATATCTCACCAAAGACTCACCAAGGAGCCCATTTCTTCTTAGCTACAGCCAGTGGCAATGCTATTTGGCATGAAAAGTCTGGTGTCTGAGCTCAGCTCTCAGGCTGTTGTTCTAACTAAGATTGTTTATCCCTTTATCAGCTGCTTTCTTCAAAGAGAATAAGCTTCCTTTTGGACGCCAGCAATTCCAATCATTCACCACCTGTACTTCCCTTCATGGTGTCAGCAGAGCTCTGAGGCTCTTCATTGCAGTGCATAAAAGCTGTAGCCCCAGCCCAGTTCCCCACGAACAGGAGAGCGTGTAGCAGCAGACCCAGCATCACTGCCTGTTGGCCTTGCTCTAATGTGCTTGGCACGAAGCCCAAAGGATGAAGAGGCGTGTGGAAGGAGCTGCCCTCAGAGCCTTTGATGTGACCACTCCAGCACAAGGAGAGGCCAGCTGGTGGTGCAGCCTGCTGTCTGCCTTGCCTGGCTTCTGCTGCAGCCGCTCTGTAGAGTGACAAGTACATTTTGTCTTCAAGACTGTCAGCCCAGCACTGCTGTTGAGCATTGACAACCAATACAGTATGAACGAGAAAAAATGGCAGAGGGGAAGACACTAGGACATCTCCTTTCAGCAACAGTAATGCTATGTCAGGGAGTTTATTCCTGCTTACGATACAGTGAATGGAGAAAAGCTGACTATGCTGCTTCAGAAGTTTCAGCTACATGGTGGTGTTTTGGCACCTGTGACGTAAAGCCAGAGTGTCCTACCCTAGCAGGCTTTCAGGCAGAAGTTTGCCATTATTCTTCATTCTCCATGGACTGGCCTTCTGCCCTGAATGCTCAGGGTTTGTGCAGCTTTCTGGTCCAAGCCTTGAAGAGCAATGTGATCCCAGGAGCCCCAAACCAGCTGCTTTGATGGTGCCCTGGGCAACGAGCATCCTTCCTTCCTCCAGCTCTGCAGGCAGTCCAAGAAGCCTTTGGGGACTTCCCTGCTTTCTTCCTTGCCATCATACAGAAAGAGAAGACAACTAGCCTTGCGGACTCTCTCCCACATCAATTCTTCTTCAATACAATTAACTTCCATATTTTACCTCTCTTTGATAAAGCCTTCCCAGCTGACATTATATACATTTTGTTATTTTGCAATTAAAAACCATATATACAGAGATTTAAAAAAAACTTTTGTTATCAAGTTTTATTATTTCAACAAGTATTGCTGTCAGCTAATAATCCTTACAGTAGCTGTTATGAAGTATTCTAATAATTAGATTTTAATTAAGAAATTCACTTAGTCCTACACTATTTTTGAAATCTAATTATGTCTTCAGGAAACTCACCCAAGTTGTGGTATTTTTTGGACAGTGTACAGATTCAGTACAGATTCCGTCCATTACTTGAAGTTCCTTTTTTTTCTTTTTTTTTTTCTTTTCTTTTCGTATAGGTATTATTACAACTCTTCTATTTTCCGTATTGCCACTGTAGAAAGTTGCCAAGATCTAATGGATGAAATACATGTGGAATGCAAACACAAATCTCTATCATACATATTATGTTAGAAAAGATGCTCCCTATGTGAAGAACTTTAGAAAATTATTTTACCTATACTTGTGATCTTGCGATTCCCCCCCACCCCTGGATTTAAAGGCATTATTAATGAGAAAATCCTGTAGATAAACTTGACTATACATTTTATTCATACAGGCAATAATTTGTGTCTCACCTCATCTCAAGTATTTTGGGGAAAACCCCGAGCATACATGTGCACACTGCACATCACCTGGAGTAAGTCTAGTGAAGCCTGTAGGCTTGCCTGTGTTGTATCACGGAAGCACTAAGTGATCCAGACGCTGCTGTTTGCACATCGCATTGTAGTCTTCTTTGATGCTGAACGTCACATCTCACCCCAACATCATGTGAGTCTTCATGACTTAGTGGCAGAAGAAATAATTAAGAACACCATGAATTCAAGGCATTTCTCTCGAAGTGGTTGGAAATCTCCTCTGTTTTTTCTATATGGAATACAGAGTAACACCACTTCATGGCATGTCTTTGACTGTAAGTAGGCAGAAATCAATGTAATAAAATTAAAAGTCTCATGGAGATATTTTATATTTAGGAATATGAATGGTACATATAATCATATTCTGACTTTGAAAGAATGGAAATAAAATGTGACAAGGGACTCTGTTTGTAGTATTTATACTAACCATAAAAACAGTCTGTTCAAACATGAAGATTTCCTTGAAACAAAAGAAATCTATTTAAAATGTGAAGAGGGGAAGGGATAAGAAGAGGTCTGATGAATTAATGGTTGGCAATATGAAGAACATTTCAGTAAGATTATTTACGTGAGTGATAGGAGGCATCTGGCCTGCACACGGGATAGTACAAATATAGAAGAGCTGTGAAGGCCATAATCTGTCATTGTAGTGCGTATACAACTCCAGTTGAATTCAATAGTACTTCAACATGCATATAGATGAGATACTGGAGCTGCATATGCGCTACATATGTACTGTACAGTGTACAGGCCAGATGCCTCCTATCACTCACGTAAATAATCTTACTGAAATGTTCTTCATATTGCCAATCATTAATTCATCAGACCCTCTCTTCTTATCCCTTCCCCTCTTCACATTTTGAATAGATTTCATTGTTCTCTGGCCCACCTTTGCCTTCTTTGCTTTACTTGCTTTTTTCCAAGCAGTATTTCCAAAATAAGAAACATGACCTATATGAATAGTATAACATGGGATTCAGATCTATATACTATTTTTATTTCATACATGACCACCCATGTTTAGGCAGAATAGCTGCATTGTGCAGTCAGTTTAGCACAGTCATTTGGCATTTGTCAACATTGTATTTTCTTCTAGTGCCTCAAGCAGTTAAATCATGTGCCCATCTTCTGTTGGAACCTGTAGCAATTATTAATCACTTGCCATTGTCTTTGGATTTTCTGCTTGTGACCCTTTCAGTTCTACAAGCCAGGAAGCTATCTTCACAATAACAGGGAAGATGTCTAAACGTTAAAATGTATTTCAAAACTTTAAAAATAGTCCAATTTCATTTTAAAGTCTAATTGGCCCTTTTTAAAGTCCATTAGTAAACCTGGAATTTGTGATTCTTTAAAACCGCACTAGCTGACACTGCCTTGCTGGGGACCTTATTGTTAAAGATTACAAACAGCATCTGAATGGTTGAAATGAAAATTCACTTTTAAAAATCTAATACTCCACTTAAGCTGCTGTACCAATATTACAGAATCAGATAAAAGTCAAAAGAATGTGTCCAAAAAAACTAAATGTCAAATTTTTGTAAACATTGCATTCCCTTTGAAAAAGTGTCACATGTTCACAGCTGGAGTACTTTGGAGCCTGCTGTTCTTTCTTTCTTTTTTTTTCCTTTTTTTTTTTTTTTTTTTAATGAAAAAAACAGTTCAGGCTCCTAGAAGCTTCTGGCTCCTTTCTTCTGGAGTCACAATGGAGGGAAGGAGGAGTCCAAACAGCATTTCTGAAGGAAAGCTCAGTTCAAACTGGGAGTTTGTCCCCGTGGCCTTTGGCTAAGGAGGTCAGCTGAAGAGCAAAGAAGACCTCAGTGAAGCCAATGGGGCCTTGAATCAATCCCAACCTGACAGAAAACGTGTTCATCTGTCTGTAAGAACTTTGTCTCAAGAGCCTGCTGACAACTTGAGTAGATATCATACAGACTGGGCTGCTCATAGAAGACCTTGTTGAATTTACAGGGCGAGGAAATTCTAGTGGGCTGAAATAAAGAGGAGCCATGCTTGCAATTCCAATGGAGCCAGGAGTTCCTCCACAGTGCTCCCCTAAATGAGATATAAGGATCCGGATGAGAAAGACTGGGAGGGCCTTCTGTTTGACCAGCTGAAGGATTAATTGTCCAAGGACTTCTTCCTTGTCACCTCCAATATGAAGACATTAGTGAGCCGACCTTGGAGAAGCCAGATCAAGTTACACAGACTGTAGAGTTGAATCATTCCTTCTTGAAGAGATTGTTCCTTCTTGAAGAAATTGTCTTTCTCGGGAATGTGACCCACTGAAATCTGACAGACTTTGCGTTTGTTCTTCCTGCTCCTTATTAACCTGGCAATCTCATATCTCATGGAAGAGTAACCATGCTGGGTCTAAACAGCAGCGTATTGCAAAAAGCATCGGTATGTTCCACGCAGCTTGTGGCAAGTTTGTTCCATGCAAAAAGAGCAACATCCATCTGTCTATCTATCTATCTGTTTGTCTGTCTGTCTATCTATCTATCATCTCTCGATTGATTACTAAGCATGGACAAAGCCCCTGACTTATGGGGAATTTAAGAGTGGAAGAGATATGAAGGAGGGAGTTGAAAGGGAAAAGTCAGCTGTAATTTTTTGTTACCCATTTGAAACAGAAGTCCCTAGGCAGCTTTAGCCTGCACTGTAATGCAGAGGCTGTCTGGAGGGGCAGGATGACAATATGATTCCTCGCAGGCAGCACGCTTCTGTTCAAAGCTGTGACGCGAACATTCCACATGTCTAGCAGAGCGATGGTGCTGGAGACATATGGAGGTGTCCATCTTCCAGGTGTTTGAAGCAGAAATGGCCATGGGGGAGGCTCTGGTGCGGCTCTTTCAAAGCGTACCCATTACCTTCCCACTCCTTTCCCCACTCCACTTCTATTACAGTGTTCCAAACTCAGACCCCCAAAATTAAAACAGTATTTTACAGCTTTGTACGGAAACCTCAGATTGCAGATATTAATTACCAGGACATGCTCTGAGAGAAGAAGCAAGGATTTGGCAGGACAGCTGAAGTCCTCTTTTTTCTCTCTGATTTCCCTCTCTCTACAGCATGCTGGCTTGCTTCTTGGTTCCCCTTTGGGAGGTGATAAATCTGAATTTTGCTATCGAGGCTGGGCATCTGGTAAGGCTACCCTGTGCTGTTGGTATCCTCCCCGTCACCCTGTCCCAATGTCACACTGGTTTGGGGGATGGAAGAGGGCAGGGAAAACCCCACAGGACTCCTTGTAAAGAAGGAGGAAAACAAGGTCGATGAGACCTTTCCCTTTGCATGACAGCTGGCGGGATTAGCCACAGCACTGGGCAGGGATGAGCTTTCCAGCTTCTCTCCGAGGGGCTGTCCAGCCACAGGTTCCTGCTTGCGGATGACAAGCAACGCTTTAATCCCAGGGCTTGGCCCCCGCAGCCGTCCCGCAGCTCCGCTCCAAGACCCCACCACCTCAGTGCCTGGCTGGCGGGCGCCCGCTGCCTTCCCAGGCTAAGCACCGCTGCCGTTGCACGGGACACCCCTGAGGAAGGTGAAAAAACTAAAATGAAAGAAAGAGGAAAGAAGGGCTCTCCCAGGCTGCTTCCCGGCGCCGGGCGGGCAGCTCCCGCGGGCGGGCGGAGAGGGAAAGGCGCTGTGCCCCGGGCGGCAGCGCGGGCAGCGAGGCGGGCAGCGCCGGCACCCCGGCGGCGGCAGGCGGCGGCGCGGGCAGGACAAGCAGCGCGGGCAGGGAAGGCGGCACAGACAGGGCAGGCAAGAAGGCAGGCGGCGCGGGCAGGGCAGGCAGAGCAAGGCAGCTCGCGCCTCCCGGGGAGGGCTCTAATTCATCACCCCGCTCAGAGGAGAGGATGGGACGCCGCTAAACTCCCCTTTTCTCCCCTCCTCCCTTCCCCCCTCGCCAAGCAAGCCCACCCCACCCCCCCTCCCCCTTCCACTGCTCTTTCTCTCTCCCCAAGCAGTGAGGCTCGGACAGTGCTCGGCTCCGGCGCTTTATTTTAAGATGATCGGCCAAGGTCTTTGCAGATAGATTTTATCTGAAGTTAAATAGCAGGCGCTCGCCGCTCCCTCGCCAATAAGTCATTTTTAATAGAGACAAATCGCCCTGGACGCCCCGGAGCGCCGGAGCCGCCGCTCCTGCCCGCGCCCCCCGCCGAAGGCGAGCGGGCAGCCCGGGCAGCTCCCTTCTCCCGTAAGTGTCCTGCTCGGCGCAGCCGGAGCGCGGCCGTGTGCGGAGAAGGGGAGGCGAGGGGGGGAGAGCCTGCCAGCCGCCCCGCCGCCCTGACAGTGCCTGCGCCGGATGCACAGCGGCCGCGGGACACCTCGGTGCGGAACGCGGCGAGGAGATGCGCAGGGGCGGCGGGCTGCGCCGCGGCGCTCAGCCCCTCTAGGCTCGCCCATGGAGCGCCCCGCGGAGCCCCGGCAGCCGTCGGACCCCCCACGCCGTACGTATCCCCGCCGCGGCCCCCCCGCGGCGGCGGGGCCGCCCGCAGGGCACGGGGGCGGAGGAGGGCTGGGGTCGGGGGTGGGGGTCCGCGCCCGTCGGGGCGCCCGGGGCGGGGTGCCGGCCCGGGGCGAGGCGCAGCGCGCCCCAGGAGCGGCGGAGGGAGGTGGGTGCTGGTGGGGTTACGCAGAGCCTGCCCGCGCGTCCCGGAGGCGAAGCTCGTCTCCTCGGCTCGAAGCGCCCGGGCGCAGCCGGAGCCCCGATCCCAGCGTCTCCTGCCCCTGCTCCCCGCTTCGGCGCCGCTCCGCTCTCCGGCGCGATGCCGGGGCTCCGCGGCCAAGCGGCGCGCGGCTGCCGCCCGGTGCTCACCGAGGGCGCGCAGGCAGGCGGGCAGGGCTGGCGGCGGCACCCCCGGGCCGTCCCAGCCCACACCACGGGGCTCTCCCGCCCAGTAAAAGGACCGGGCGCCGGGGAGCGCTGCCTACAGGCGCTCTGCAGCCAGCCCGGACCGTGCGATCACTTTGCTCTGACGCTGGATTAACTCGATTTTAATCGTTTTTTGTTTCCCCCACCCCCATCCATCCACACACCCCATCTCCTCCTTCCCTCCCGCCCCCCCCCCCCCCCTCCTTCCCTACACACCTCTCTTCTCCCCTTGTCTCAAGCCTAACCTTGTCTTGTGGTCATGGGGTGTATAATTTCATTTTTGCCTAGGCTGGTGAGAGCTCTGCTTGTTCTGTAAAGTGGATGTCAGGTGGATCTATGTTCTGGAAGGAACAAAGAGGCAGCGAAGGCAGCACGGGGGAAGTTTGAGCGGCGAGGATGCAGGCTGTGTACTGGTACGCGGTCCTTCTGCTGCAGCCCACCCTCTACCTGGTGAGTGCCCCCGGCCCCTCGCACGGGCCAGGGAGGGGGGAGCTCGGCTGGGAGGAGGGCACCAGCCTGCTGGAGAACGAGCAAACTCACGCCAACTGCCGGCGCCCCGCAGCCAGCCCTGCCCCGTCCTCCCGGGGTCGGGCCGCGGCCGGGGCGGGCGGGCGCAGGGCTCAGCCGGGAGGGCTCAGCGGGGTGCGGGGCAGGGGGGGCAGACCCGTAACTTCTGCTCCGCGGGGAAGGGGAGCGCCGCCGGGCGGGAGCGGGGCCGAGGGCTCCCGGGCAGGGTGCCCCGGTGCCTGCAGGGCCACCGGAGTGCCGCCGCGGGCGCGCCCGCCCGGGCTGTGAGCCGGAGGCAACTTCTCGCCCTGTGCTCCCTCCCGAGGGCGGGAGCCCCTCCGGAGGGGACCCCCCCGGGGTGGCACTACGGACGGCGCGGCACAGGCGTGCGGGCACTCGGTGACGAGCACAGCTAGTGTTTTCCGCGTGAAGTGTCATTGACTTCCCTAGCAAAGCTCCTTTCAGATTACCGGGGGAACACGAGTAAACAGCGCCGTTATCTCCTTCAGCGCACACTTTAATCCCCCTGCGATCGCAAGGAACAAAACAAGGCAGGCTGCTCCTTTGCAGCCCGTACGCTCGCTCGCCTGCGAGGCGTTAGACAGGCACACGCTTGGCGAGAGACCGTCCCCGTGGCGGCGGGGTGAGGGAAAAGCCCCTTTTCCGGGAGCGCCGCCGAGTGAAGCGCCCCGGCGCCCGCACAGGGGGAGGCGACGCCTCGGCCCCGGCCCCGGCTCCGCGGCCGCCGGCTGCTGCCTGTGCCGCCGCTCCCTGCGCCACCGCGGACGCGCCACCTGGGGGCGCTGCGGGGCAGCGCGGCGCGGCGGAGCGCGGGGCAGCCAATCCCCGAGCGGGCCGGGCCGGGCCGGGGGCAGGCGGGGCGGCGCGTGCCTCCCGCTGCCGCGCTCCGCCGGGGCTCCCGCCCGCCCGGGGCTCCCTGCGCCCGCCCGGGGCTCCCTGCGCCCGCCCGCCCGCCCGCCCGGCCCGGCCGCCGTGCCTCCCGCCTGGGGCCCCTGCCCTCGCCGGGCCGGGCCGAGCCGCGTCTGCCGTGGGCCTCTCTCCTCCCCGCCAATTTTATAGCCGGGGGTGGGGGGACCGGGCAGGAAAGCGCGTGTGAAATAATCTATCAAAAAGCCGGAGCGAGATCGATACGTCGTGTTAAATTTTGAATGTGTTTGCTGGCAGTTAAACTGCTCTCGACTCATTACAACAACAGTGCTGGATTTATTCTAATGCGCTGCAGTCTGAACAACAAGCGCATTAATTCTCCTTTAATTGTAAACTGGGAGCATTTGAAAACCATTCAGTGTGCAAATTATGCTGATTCAATTACCGTTTAGTTACAGACTTCATTACCTGAATGCCTCTTTTTTTTTTTTCTTTCTTTCTTTTTTTTTTTTTTTTTTCCGAGGGCTTGGCATTGCAGAGTAAAGGAGCCGATTTTCCAGTTTCTTTCGAAACAATGAGAAATATAATAGTAATAATAAAACCACCCAAAAAAATCGTGAATAAAAGACAAGCTAGGGGGAGGGGACACTCTCTTCGGCTAGGCTGTGTCTCCTGCCAAAACACTCGGGGGGGATCCAAAGGAATTTCCCTGTCTAACCCAATTCTTCTGAGTCGGTACTTCCACGTTTATGCCAATCTCTCCCTCTTCTCCGTATTTCGGGAGTGACTCTGAAAGTTTGCATTAGGCCATCGCGTGATAATAAACTGTTTATAAGCATCGAAGCATGAAGTTTTGATTAAGCTTTAATGTGGTGCCACAAACCAGCCAGGTGCAGCACTTTGTTGTGCCTCTCCGAGTGTGCGCGTCACCCTGTGTGGACTAGAGCAGTTTCAATTACGAATTAAATTCTCAGTAGCCAACCTGTTAGGAAGGGCAAATGAAGCGGCAGCACAACCAGCTCCCTATCGAGTTTGTTAAAAAATCCTTTTTGAGAGGGGTTACTGATGGGCGGTGGGGGTGGGGGTGTCTCGTGTTTCCTTCCCCTGCGCCTGAGCCAGGCGGTGCTGGGGGGCAGTGAACAGCCGCAGCCAGGCTGGGCTGCCTCCAAGTTACTCATTTACAGACACTCGCTGGTTTGTAATTTCTCTTCACACAGCAAACCACTGCCCCCCCCCCCCTTCCCTGTCCCCCAAGTTAAACCCCTTCCTAATGAAATCTTGGGGGAAAAGTGCTTCTGCTTTTCTCCCCCTTTTCAGTAGAACCGTGTGCCGTCCAGCCTTATTGACTGAAATTTATAGAGGTCACAGCCGACCAGAACGAGTAGGAATTTTGCTAGGGTAGAGACGATTCACCGTATTATGTTTATCGATAAGATCATCAGTTAGCCTCTGCGAGACATGCGTTTTCTCCTTGTTTCGAGCTGTGTAGTGTATTGAAAGTGTTACATTTGATTTGCAATGGAAGTGCATTTCCTTTGGCCTAAGTGGATACCTTTGTACTTACTTGGTAGAATTAGGAGTTAACCTATAAAGGTTATTTTCTTTCTTTACATGTAGAGAGCTGCAGAAAGTGTTCAAACGGCTACACTCGGTCTTCTTATTTGCCACGAGGCTCATTTCACCGCTGTACTTTTGAAAGCTTCTCAGTCTTATTCTGATGGCAATGTTTTCTTAACTAACGGTGCCGTGCCGAGCTCGCAATCGTCATTAAGGAAGAGTGCAAATACCGGGAAAGAAAAAAACACCCGGAGATCGTAGACTCTTTCAGGTTTGAGCTCTGTTCATAAGGGCACCGGGGTTTTACATTAAGGGTTTCCCTTAATGGAAACCTTCTCGTTTAATGCCGCCTAGTTGCCGGTGAATTTGCAGTCTGACACCACAGGACAATAAACCGCCAGGCCGTTTCTTTTCATTTCTTTCTTTTTTTCCTGGGTGGAAGTAACCTGCGACTACAAAACGCGCGGGCTACTGGCAAAGACAGCAAGGCTCCTAACTCGTTATTTCTCACTGGGACAGGTCAAGCACGGTCCCGAAGGAGCAGGCAGATCCTTTCCGTGCCGGCTGCCAAAGAGCCCCTGCGTGAGGCAGGGGCCGGCGGGCCGCTGGCCGGCACCTTCCGACGGCTCCGGGCTCCCGCACCGTCCCGCCGCTCGCCGGCCGCCAGCCGGGCCCTGCGCACCCCCGGCAGCCCCGGGCGCCGGCAGGCACGATGCAGGATTTCACCCCCCGGCCCGTTCACAGGCTCTGCCTTCGCTTGCTCAAGGGGCAACTTCCCGCACGGTACAGGCAAGGAGTGCACCGGTTTTGCTGGGATCACCCCGGCTTGGAGAGACTTCGGCTCATTACTTAGGTACTCCTTACTCGGAGTAGCGGGTACGGAACTAAAACCAGTCCGAGTTTTGCTTTGTATGCTGCTAGAGTAAGGATTCCGCCCCAGCCCCCCGCAGCTTGTCGTCTTTTCCCAGCAAAGTATTCCTGCCCCGGTGGGTGTGTAAATCTGGGTGTACACCAGAGCTGGCTGGCAGAGCGTTTTAACTCCGTGCAGAATTAAAGCAGCGCAAAAGCAAACGGAGGGGTGATTTTTCCCGCCCCGACGACGGCTGCGGGCAGGTTGTTTCGCGCGGGGGGGGCCTCTCTGCGCGGCTCTTTGTCAGAGCGGTGCGGCTGCGGGGTCCCGGGGCACCTTGTTTTACAGGGCGGTGGCTTTGGCAGAGCGTTTTCAAGGAAAACAGCCTGCTAAACTCCTCCCCGTGCCAGGCTGGGATTTTAAGGTCTGTTCCACACCGTCACTGCAGTTCGGAGGCCTTCTGAGAGCCGAGCCGAGCTCTCCTGCAAAAATGTTGTGAATAACAGAAGTTTAAAATTGTCCTCAGCGGTGGCACACTTGCTACGGTGTTGACTGAGGGAGGTAAACAGGGGGTTAGTGGCTCCGGAGTTTGTGTACATTTAATTTTCGCTCTCTGTCGCACTGTTTGCGGTCATTTCACCCGGGTTAATGGAAGAACGTGAAGAGGTATCACATGCCGACGAAGATAAGTTGTTCGTTCCCCCCCCCCCCCCCCCCCCCCCCCTTTCTTTTTAAAGATAGTTGCTGATTGTGACCTACTTTGTCACGGGAGGGAAAAAAAACCCATCAACTCAAAACACAAACCCACAAACCTCTCTCTATAGGCAGCAAAGATAAACAAAGATAAAGGAAAACAAAAAAGAAGAGAGAAAGAAGGCATTGTCCTGTCATAATCACCACCCACAGTATTTGCTCAGAGGCAGTTGGTGCTGAAAGCTCTCTGGTATTGCCCCCCCCCTCCCCCCGTAAGGGATTTCTTGCGATTTGGAGCCTGACGTCGAAGGCGGGGAGGGGGGCAGGGGACTTGGCGCCCGGGAAGACAAGTGGCTTTTTGTGCGAGAGAGTTTACGTAGCTTTAAGACGATCCCGCTCCCTCTTTCTAAAGGAGTTTGAGAGGCGCTTTCGCAGTGGTGTAGGGGGAATAATTACCCTTTCGGAAGGTAAGGCACGGGAATAGCAACCGGACTCGGATTTCGTATGAGGGAAACAAATTTATCAGCGCTGGAGGTTTTTCTGTTAAGTGGAGGATGGTGCATTCTTTTCCTTCCTTCCTTCCTTCCTTTCTTCCTTCCTTCCTTCCTTCCTTCCTTCTTAACCAGCAGGGACCTGTGCTAGGAGTTTAAGAAGGCGTTTCCTCGCACTGAAATGTCTTTTTCCCGGTGCTTAGTACACACTATTTTAATTTCTTAAATCGCTGAAGAAAGCGGTCTGGAACAGATTTCACCTTTTAGGGAGGCACGTGAATATAATCCAATATCCCCGCCTCTCTTTGACTAGCCAAATCTTCCAAGTCGGTACCTAGAGGTATCCATTTTAAGCTCTTTAATATTTCCCTGCATCTCTAAACCGCCATTTTAATTAACAAAAAGCCAATTTCCCAGTCGTCTTGGAAAGTGCGGTGAAGCAGGTTAAGAAACCAATTGCTTGGAATAGCCAGCACTTGGAGAAAATGCATGTGTGAGCCATCCTTCCCTCCACAGGATTGGCTTCTGTTCTCCCGACTGGGTTTGGGTGAAGTTATGCTGCAATTTATCAGATAGTTTAACACCCAGCTCGCTCTTCTTGTAAGTCAGCATTAAACCACCTTCTGGGTGCTTTGTAAATACAGCTTTAGCATTTTTTTTCGTGCAGCAGATTGACATGTTGACGATTCTGCTTTAAGAAATGTGACAGTAAAGTGGAAAACCAAAGGCTGGCAAGCACTTCATCAAGGATAAAAAGGTTCTGCTGTAAGGATGTCACTCAATTTATTGTGAAAGTCGAATGAATTACGTTTAATGAAAGTGCTCCCCAGATGAATATTACCAGCAATTTCCTGAGTTGGCTCTGTCAGATTGATATGAGGAAATGCCAACCCATATCAAAAAAGATCTCCAATCTCAATTACTATGCAAGCTTTCGAAGAGCTCCTTTTTATTGATATGATA
Source organism: Falco punctatus (assembly GCF_963210335.1). NCBI lineage: Eukaryota > Metazoa > Chordata > Aves > Falconiformes > Falconidae > Falco > Falco punctatus. The sequence continues at coordinate 79,042,300 of NC_137583.1, forward strand.
TATATTGGCGGGTTCTCAATGCTGTGGAAACTGCTTTCTGTTCAACAGGACAGCATATTTCCTAGTTTATTGTTTAACCCTACGTTTCTCTGTCTGTTGTTTAAACTTCCGCGGGTGCCCTTGGGTCCCCTTCTGGAGGGGAAATCGCCTCTCATCCTCTTTCCCTTTCTGCGACCTAAAAAGACCAAAGTTGTGTGTCTGGCAGAGAGCAGGGGCGATGCTCATTGCAGGAAGTTTTCTCAGCCTGGATGGACAAAGCCGAAGGTCAAGAGAAATAACTCGGCTGAAGCAGTGGCGTTGGATCCTCTCATTTTCAGTGCATGTCCAGGCGACAATCCAGAGCACGGTAGCTCTGTAACGCCTAGCAATCCCAATATGCCCGCCCTTTCTTCCTCATTCCTCTAGGGCTTCTTTGGGCAAATTAGAAATTCACTGAGCCCGCGAAGAGAGAGAAAAGCTGTTAAGTCGCCTCATCTACATAAGAATTGACTTCGTGAGAGGCCTTTCAGTTGTACTTTAACTACTGTGAAACCGGTCGCTGTTTACGAATACAGCTACTTTTCCCAGAATCCATCTTGTTGGGCTTGTTTGTGATTAAAAGAGGGATTCAGTCAGCTTGCTTCTACCACTTCCCCGTTCTCTTTCAATTTTTAAACCGAAGAGTGGAGAGAGACGGTGTTGAAGGGCAGCCGGGAGGTGCTCGGTACTCTGCAACAGGACGGGGACATGGGCACCTTCACACGTGGAGCTGCGCTCCCTGCAGGCAGCATTAAAGAGGAAGCAGAAAGAGCTTGTCCTTATCACATGTCGGGTTAGTTTGGGTTCCCATTTTCCTGTCCGTTACCGGATCGGCGTCTAAAACTTTCTTCAATGCACAATTAGTCCATGTGCTTTTTTTTTTTTTTTTTTTTTAAAGCATGTTTCCCCCTCCCCGCCGGAGATGGTGAACCTTTCGAGCCGCGGGAGGCTAGTGCAAGCGCTGCGGGGAGAGCGGACGAGGGCTTGCAAAGGGACTGGGACAAGGCTGGCTTTGAGGTGCCCTACTCCGCTACCGGCCAGGGCTGGCGCTCCCCCCGGCCGCCCCCCCCCCCCCCCCCCCCCCCCGCGCCCTGCAGCACCTCGGGGAGCTCCGGGCGGGCCGGCAGCGGCGCCAGCACCGCGGACAGCGCCCGGCCCCACCGCCCCGCTCCCGCCCGGGCAGCCCCAGCCGCGCCGGGCACCGCGCCGGCCTCGGAACGCGCCTGTCACAGACGGCCTGTCCCAGGCGAGTCACTGCTCGGGGCCACCGCTGCTCACGCATCGCCCACAACCCGCTCCGAACTTGTCGTTTGGCTGCCTGCGTCAGTGTTGCTGAAGGAAGGAGCAGATCGAAGCTGACTGGCTTTCCTTTAATGGCGAAGCAGCTGCTTTATTTTCTGGGGTAAAACTGACCAGAGGGACAATGCGTGAGTGTGGAGGGGAACAGGGATGGATCTTGGATTTTGTCATCTTGGATCCTTGGCAGGAGGAGTCTGGGGATCAGGAAGGCTGTTCTGGGATGCTCGGCTTTGTCTCATTCTATCCCGGGACAGCAACGGCTTCTCCTTTTGGAGAGAGAGCAAAGGCACCCGAGAGCACTGGAGTCAAAATGAGCTATGGGACATGGCTGACACTGAGACGTGAGAGCAGGGAGTGATTAATTAATGACGCTTTCTATGCTGTGGGTCATGGCAGGAGTGGTTCTCAGACATAGCTGATGTCATCTTTGGGGTAGTGGCACCCTGAGGCAACTGTGAGAGGCAGCCAGATCTTGCTTCCTTCACTTGCTTGTGTCCTGGCAGCCAGTGCTGAGGCTATCTCCCACCTCCCTCCTTGCTTTCAAGAGGAGATAATCGCAGGCAAGTACCTCCACCCCTGTAAATTCCCACTCACTATTGACAGAGCTGTCTTCCAGAGGTCTGCTGCCTGAAAAGCACTTGTCAATGAAACACTGACTTTTGGCAAGGCAGGTATAAGTGGATGACTGATGGAGAGTCCTTCAATAAAGGAATGTGATGGGAATTGAGCTGAGCTGAGGGGAAAATCAACCCACAATCCCCACCAGCCCTCCAGACAAAACCATAAGACATTTATTCCTGATCCATATTCTCCCGTGAATATTGGTAGCGATTGTGATGCTTTTGCTAGACATTTTCCAGTCCCTTTTGATTACACCATGTCTCCGTGCATGGTGCCTGGAAACTGTATTGTCTGCTTCAGAGATACTGCTTTTATCTTCCAAATGCCACCCTCATTAATGTCAGTGTCTCGCAGTCCAGCTAGTGACAAATGTCTCAGGGACGTTCATCTGCCTTGCACACTGCATCCATCTCTTCAGGCGCCCTGTCTTTTCCTCTCCAAGCAGAGGTTTAGTAATATTTTCTTCCTTGCTCCCTGTGTCTGCTGTGAAATGTTTTGTCCACTAGTTGGTCTCTGTCCTGTCTGTTCACATGGTAGTTTTGCTAGTGTCCTCTGGGGTGTCACCTCTCCTGTTAATCTGTTTCTCACTTCAGTGATGGAACCAGTGCATGGGAAGATAATCTGCTCTTTTCACATCTGCAGATTGTTGAAGGGGGGTAAATTAGGCTTTTTTGCTTTCTGGGAGCCCACCAAATGATAATGATACTTGTGCCCTATTTTCCTCAAATTTCATTTTCTAATCCAGACTTAATGGAAAAGCTAAAGAGTGAAGAACGTGGTTGTTTCTTTGTGTGTGTAACCTGATTGTTTCTTATTGTGTGCACTTGTGATTGCTCTTTGTTTTTTTGCTTGTTTTGTTTTATTTTGCTGACCTTTTGAAAAACTGATAAGTAAAATACACTTATGTTATTTTCTTGTTTATTTCCTTAAACTTTGGTGATAGCTGAACAGGATCCCTAGGGTCAGCAGACTCCTTTTAGCAGCAGAGCTGACAGCCAAAATAATACCAGGAAATAAGTGATCTAGTACCCTCAGTTCTCGGAAACACCTGTTATTATAATATTTGATAGGTATATATAAAATATATATTTTAATTATGTTATTTATTTAGAAAGAAAAGCAGAGAGTCACTTAAAATCTAACCAATACAGTATCCTCAGTTGAAACCCAGAAGATGCTACTTACCTTCCTAGTTAGAACATCTGAAGCTTTGATCCAGAAATCACTAAACTCAGAGTTAATTTCTAATAATTCCGGTAGTTTTGGATCTGGATCCCTATGCGTATAGTGCTTCTGCCTGATACTGCATACCTATGCTAGAAATAACATAAGTAACAATACAAATGGAAATGATTGGTGACTAGCATGTCTTTGATTAATGACTAGTATGTCTTGCCCCCCCGCCCCTGCCCCCCCCCATGTCAGCCCTGCATTATGTGGGAGTTAATTTTCAGCTGTCACCGTATTTCCTGCATTTGTCTTAGAGGTGCATATGAGCCACTAAGTGAAAGGAAAAAGAAAAAAAAGAAGACACGCTTTAGCCATATATTGAGAACACTACTGAAAAACAAAGGCTCCTGTACAGCAGATCCGATGGGTCTGATTCTGCAGTGTTACACAAGATAGGATTCCTATATAAATCAATGGTTTACTTGTGCGAGGACAACAGATTTTGTCTCCTCTCGAAGATTAAGTAGACCATTTCTATCACCGAGAATTGCTTGTCATTATTCCAATGCCACTTTCAATTGAAAATGTAATTGGCAGGTCTTAAAAAAATTTAACTAATGGAATTTCTGTTATGGATAGTTCAGATCACCTGTACCGTAATATTTATCTGCACAGTCATTTTTATAAGCCAGTCTTGATTGAACTTTTGAAAAACAATTCTTCTGCTAGGCTATTTTGTCAAAAAATGTTGTCATAGGCCTTCAGGTATATAAAAATGCTTGTATAAAATTAATGGACTGCTTTTTATATTTACAATCTCATTCATAGCATTTGAGGTCTTGCAAAAGAAGATATGGACTTAAAATAGGAATAATATTAAAGCTGTGTCCTCATGGTTGTTGCACTGTCAATAGCAATATTGTAAAATAGTGGTCTGTTTAAAATCGGAATGTTAGTCTGTAATTTGACTCTAATTTAGAGTAATTTCTGTTGTCACTTTCTGCAGCTACTCTGTATTACATACAGAGTTTTTTCTTTATGTTTATATGGGGAATGCTTTGCACCTTAAGAATATTTTGTAAGCAATTTTGCTAGCTAAAGCATAGCAATAATGCTGTAGTTTTATGGAGGACAGTTGCTGAGTGAACAGATCCTTAAAGAACAGGGAAATAAGGATTACAAACACAGAGATGTGACATAAAAGATGTGCATAATAAATAGTACATCAAAACCTTCACCAATAAATAAGATGGGCTCCATCCTGCTGCCTTCATTTGTAATGAATATTACCTTAACAAGGCACACAATTTTATATTCCTTCTCCCTGCTTCCACAAAAAATTCCATTTGCTTAATTGGCTTGCTTGTAGTAGATGGTAGTGTAGTACATGTTGCAAACAGAGGTTCAAAAGTATGACCCTTTAGTAACACTACTTTCTAATATCTGAATTATAAAATGTTGGGATTTTGAATAGTTACTTGCACGAAGGATTTCCTCCATTTCAGTGGAGCCACTTCTCTGAGTGGTCACTTGGAGCGAGTAAGAAATGACATTGTTTGGCCCTTGATCAGACAGTGGTCTGTGTGAACCATCTCCTGTATCTTCAGCTTCTTTCTGCTGAATCAAATGGGGGTACCTCTAGCTGTGTCCCTCCTTCCCCTGTGAGCAGCTCTACTAGCACTAGTAATTGCAATAGGATACTATCCCACAGAATTATAAATGTATCAGAACACAGTTTGTGTTTGCATCTTAAATGCACAGAATATCTGTTAGCTAGAGCAGAGTGTGGATCTTGGAAAAGTTATTGGGTGGATTAGCAGATTGTAATGATATGGTTCAGTCTATCAGTGTAATGCAATCCAAATGAATATGGAAATGTGTGACTAAGCACATTAGAGGAGGTGTGAGTGCTGCTTCACAATTTATAGAATATTCTGAAATTGTGGGGTTGTAGCAAACACTTCAGAGTAGATGCCAGTGCTTTGTAACTTCTGTTTAGAAGCAAAACACAAGTCTAACTGAAGTCAGGAGATTCATATAGGTTTCAGTACTTTACTGAAGCAGGACCATAAGAAAGTGAATGCATTTATGCTTTTTGCATTTCTGTTTTTAGGATATAAAATGTTCTTCTTCCATGCCAGAAAAGATCACATACTTAAATCATTATAAATGTGCAAAGTAATATTTTTGCTGAATTTACCTCTGGGCTATTTAGGATTTATTACAGTATTATGCCGATAACCAAGCATTACACTACCTGCCATCCCTTAGCCTAAACATATTTTCTTTATTATTATTGGATAATAAACAATTATCCATTAATTATTAGTTAATAAATATTTTTTGCTTAATTCTGAATCTTTGAAATCACGATTTGTGACTTATTCTGACTACTGATTCAGCTTCTGAAGAAATAGTCTGCATTTTCAAATAGATAATTGATTTGTCTTTCTTGGTTTTAGTAAACGTGTTATTGAAGTATTCAGGCACCACCACTTACTGTTTTCTGGAATTACAGAGAGATGCAAATGGTGGCATATCTGTGGCCTGTATGCAGTGTTGTATCTGTGCTCTAGATTTGAAGTCAAATTTCTACTGATGTACATTTTTTGCAGACCCCTCCAGATTTTTTTTTACCTTTGTGACCATGTGAAACAAAAAATGTACCCTTACTTACCAGTCCACAGGAAACGTGCATGTTGATTCAAGACCTTTCAGACTGAGGAGAACTTTGGCATTCGTTCCTCTGGTTATAAAATGGTGTCCTTAGCTTGATAAATATTCCCATTTTTATCAGGTGGTTGAGAATGATGTATCATTACATTTTAGCTTGAGTTGCTTTGTGTGAATTGGCTATTCATAGCTAGCATAGGAAGGGAGAAGTAAGCATTATAATAAATGTGAGAGAACATGTGTGTATGGCTATGTGGCATTCATAGCCTTTGGTTGGAGCAACTTAAGTCTCCTGCAAAATTAAAAAGAGCTGAGTGGGCTCTATACACTTTCATTTCTAGCATTATTTCTGTCATTGCTGTATGCTTTAGTAAATTTACCCAGAAGAATGTTGTCCTGTCTTTGGTCTGCCGTGAGACCCTTCCTTTTGATCCAGGTCCTTTTGCTCTCTGGCAGAATGGCTCAATGGCTGCAGCACTCCTTCACCCAGAGTAATGACTGCATGATTTGTCCCTCAACTTCTATGTTGTGTTTTATCCAAGTGGCACAGTGTTAGTCATCTATGTCTGGCTAAAAAAAGAATCTGTGCTGCCAGACGTTATAGGTGGATGATTTGCTTTAGCTCAACAGGTGGAGCTGTGACTTCGCTAGCCTGTTGATTCAGGCTAAAATTCAGCTAGCTGAACAGGTCCCTGCCTCAATTTTGCTCACATATTTTACGTTCCCTAAATTTGCACATAAATAAATACATTTCCATTGCTTATGGAAAGTTTTTAACCTCCTGACCGGTAAAACACTTCAGGTAATGAGAAACATATGTGCTCACGTATTCATTAGGAAAAGTTGTTCATTGGTGGGAACATGATGGTTCTAGGGGGCTGCTCTGGAAGGTTTTTTCTTTGCATATTAATGAGGAAATTAGACTGAGTCTAAGACAGTATTTCCACTTAACCCTCTTTGGGTATGGTTGACCTTGCATGATTGATGTAAGATTAATCCCTGAATTCTAGGAATTTTCTCTGCCCTGTTTTTTTGTTAGGACCTCAAAGACTGTAGGAATGTTTAGAATAATTGCCTCTTCAGCATGTTTAGAAAAGGCTGCTTAGAGTGTATTTAGTTAATAACTTCTGTAAAAATAGCAAACTCATTGCTTCTACATCCCACAATTCTCATTTTAAAGACTACTTGCAACTCCCATGGTCCATGGTCCATGTCACCCTTTCTGTCTTGATGTAGCTGCAGCTGATGATGTGGTGGTTGGAGTAATGGATAAAGGACCATTCTATGCTGGGAAAACGCATCACAGAAAAACAGGGGAGTCACTTGAAATGAGTTGGGATAATAGCGTGAGGATCCACCTATAAAAGTTCTCACTTCTCAGAAGCTTTCAATTCTCCTGTATTCTTGTCCTTTTATTTTCATTTTTCAACATACACCTGTGTAAACTTGGTTCGTCTGATGAGTGTTTAGGGAAGGATTGTTTCCATATGTATTTGTGCATCCCTTGGTAAGTCAGTGCTTCAAACATAATGCTAGATGTTCACTAAAGACATCAGAAGTGTTTCTGATACTGCACTTAGAGTGGCAGAGTCAGTTAGTGGAACAAAGGCAATACTAACTGAAGATTTCAAGTCACACCATCTCCAGTAAAGAAATAATCATAGATGAAGCAAAGAGTTTCCAAACAAATTTCATAATAAAATATGCTGAAAATATTCACTGAATGCTTATGGAAAAAAAAAAAAAAGCAGAAATCAAAATGGGAGAGGCTATTTCCTGAACAGAAATGCAGGGTAAATTAATCAAATAAATTGTTTGCCATTAATAATGTGACCAGCTACAGTCAGATTCCAATAAATATGCCCAGTGGGGATGGAAAAGGTCTACCCAACTGAAATTACATTGATAAATTTATCCTAGTTTCCAATGCCTTCTGAGTATGCATTTAGGAAGCTAAAGATGTCATAAAGATACCCTGACAGGAAAAAGACTCAACTACTTTTTTTAATTGAGATAGTTCTCTTCGACAAAGGAATTATTTTTCAGGTTATTTAAGGATGGTAAATATATCATTGCTTAGGTAGAGAATTCTTAGCAGAAGTGTCAGCATAAAAGTGACCTCCAAAGGTTATAAAAATAAACTTGAGGTTATGCTCTTTTGTTTGTTTTCATGATAAGTAAACATGATATGGGAACTACCTTTTTAAAAAATCACATGGTTTAATCTGTTTTGTACCTAAGGAATGTTTGTTATGGTCATCTCTGCTTTTGCTAGAGGATTTGTTAGGAATGGCAGGGAATGTTGGGAATGGCATGTTATTAGTTCATCTGTAATGAAATCTTCTTGGCTCTAAAATATGAATGACTCACTGAAGTTGCATAGCAATAAGTACAGGAATCCAAAAGCAATCCCAGAGCAAATTCCTTTGCAAATTCTCAAAGAAAGCAGAATCTGAATAAAGATTCACCCTGTTCCAATTGCCTATCTTTCACAGTCTTCTCCTTTGATGTCTATTTCTACAAAAGTCTGTTTCCCTCTCAACCTGGACCTCTATTTCATTCTTGGCTACTTAAGAATTGTTTACACAGCCTCATGTGCAGCACAACACATTGGTGACTGAGTCAGTGTTACCCGCAAACCTAAGACTCTGACTTCAGTCACAGGCTTGGTTCAGGGCTGAACTTGTCACTTAGGGTTTTGTTGTTTTTTTTTTTTTTCCTCATACAATATTACTGCCATTGAGCACAGTAAAGAAACATTGCAATGTCCAATGAAATGACTGTGCATAAAGTTTCTCTTACATGCAATATTCTTTATTCTTCATCTTTGTTGTTTTGTATTGCAGCTTCTAACTTTAATTGGTTAACTACTTCATATTCAGTTACTTAATAATTACTTTACATCAACCTTCCATTCAAGCTCTGGCTTTCTTTAGTGTGATGAATTCAATTCATGACAGTCTGAATACCATCTTTGGACATTTTTCAGTGTGCATGCCCTCACTGCTTGGTACCTTGTCCATGGCTGGTATAAGTCAGACCATAGCAATCTTGTTTTGAACGTCCTGGGCTCAGCTGTCAGCCTCAGTCACACATTCAAGCATCCTGTTGGTCAGCTGTGAGAAGCTAGCAGCATGTAGCTAAGCTCTGCTCCCAGATAAATGACTGCACCTCACATTGAGCTATCACTTACAATAGAATTAGTATCAGCTGTGATAGTTAGACTTGTGGGTTATTTTTGAGCTTAAATGCCAGCACTGCAGTCTAAAATATCATAACTTCTCTAGTAATCGTGCTCTTGGCTCATAGAGGCACATGAAAGCAAAAAATAGGATGGTGCTGACCATGTAGTTCTAGCTGGGTCTGTAACACCCTAGCCTTACAAAAATATGGCAGGGTCACAGGACTTTTCCACTCTCCATTTCCTTTGTCCCCCACCCATGTTTTTCTCATCAGCACAGTGGCTGAAGCCCTTGCTATGGATTTAAGAGATTCAGTTTCTTTCTCTGCTTCAGAAAATGTGAACCCAAACCTCACAGTTCTGAGGTAATTGCTTTAACCACCTCCCAGTGGAATAAGCTGGGGAATTTTCTTGATTTTGTTTGTTGATCTTACTCTGTTTTGTTTAATACACACAGGTACTCCTTCATTCAGGAAACAGGGTCTCCTAGTAGGTAAATTCTGTGACGTTTGTAGTATTGTCTTTCTCTCTTGCTCTTTGACCTTATGCATATGAGTTCATTCATAGTGGAAGGACTTCTGATTTTGAGAGCCCTATAGCAGAAAAAAAAGCTTTATTCTGATGTGAAAGAAATTCTTGAACCAGAAAGATGAAACTATGTTGCCTCATCAAATCTATGCACTGGGCATATTGGCAAGAGTAAAATACGGTGCCTAGTTCTAGGAGCAGTTTATGCCTCGGAAATGTCAGAACGTGTTTAAGTTAATTCCTTGCCTTCCTTTGGTGGCTTAGTTTGGACAGTTTAGGAGCTTCTGTGAATTATGCTTTCAGAAAACCTCTCCCAGCAGGGATATGTGGGTATCAAGTTCCAGGTTATGAGCTCCAGCAGGTCCTTGGGACAGAGAGAGAGTGAGCATTTTATTTTGGTAGTTGCAGGTACCTTCTGGGTGTGGCCTGGAGGATCTTCCAAAATTGCTAATACTAAACGTAAGCAATCTTGTACTTTCCTGTTCTTAATCTGCTTGCTTGATCTCCTTTATCTTCACTGCTGCATCCAAGTACAATACTTGCCCTTACAATTTAAAATCCCTGTTAGTCTGTTGTAGTACAGTTTATTAATTATTTCTAGAAAGCTGCTGGGTGCCCAAGATCCTGAAGAATTTCATTTTTCCCATAAGAGCAATACTCATGGCTAGCTGTGGGTATATACTGTTAGCTTGAAATAAGTTACCAGTTTGGAGGCTGCTACCCTCACTCCCTGTCCATTATTTTTTAGCTTATAATTGGGTTTGTTTAATGATTTGTACCTATGACTCCCCATAAAAATCTATCAACAAACTACTGCATGCTCTATGTCTAGCTGCCTTTTCATCCTCAGCGCACCAGCAGGAACTGTCAGTAAAAGGGTGGGAGAACGTGGCTCCAGCATCTTACTTGGTCCAGGGCATCAGGAGCAAGGATTGGTGTGTCTAGCTCTATGGGCTGAAGAAAGCGAACTCTGTTTTGCTGAGCTGAAGCCTGTATAGGTTATTCCACGCAAATAGCTCTGAAGGTTGAGGAATATAAAGAATATTAGGGATTTTTAGCTGTAAAAATGGAGGTACTTCTGGGAAGAAGCAGTTAAGTCTTGAGATTAAAAACACCCAACAAACTAGACTGGCTTTGAATGGGCATTTCAGGAACTGTAAAAATTACATACCTAACAAAAAGGCCGTGCCCTACCACATTTCAAAGGTTTTTCTTTCTCCAAAAAAGCAACATTAGGACTTCTCAAAGAAGAACTGTTTGTTGTTTTTTTTTTTTTCAAAGCAAGCTGTATTTTCCTGTAATCTTGTTCTCAAAACCATTTTGTGTCAAACTTTCGACAAAGACTAAACAAATATCAAGGCATACACCTTGCAGGGAAAATTTTACTCCAAGTGGTTATAGTTCAGCAAACTTATAAGCAACTTAAAAAAGGTCTTATTATGGCAACCTTAATCATAGACATTGCTACCAGAACCATCTATAATTTATAGACACATGTACCGTCCTAGGTGCTCTGAGTGACAGTACTTTCCAAAATGATGTTATCCTATAAATATCTTTTGAGCTTTTTTTAACATTATACTTTGGAGAAGCTCAAAGTGATAAATAGAATGGTTAGAAGAATGTAGTTATTGTTATTATTTATAATTTCTTTATAACACTGCCTACTGTATAGTGGTTACAGACCAGACTTTTAGTAATAACTTTTTCATCATGAGGTTGCTTAGGAAGGGCAGAGAAAAGGCTGGGATGTAATGGATAGATTTCTTTGTTGTTGTTTTGTTTTTAAATTAGTAGTGGCAGAGAGCTGTATTTTGTACACATAGGATGAAAACCACTGTTCTTTAAATACTTAAATGTACAGATTGTGTCAAATTATACACAGCTTTAATTATTTTCTAAATATACTGTTCTAGAAGTATAGACATTATAGTACTGTTGGTCCAGAAGAGTGCAATATATTTCTTTTTGAATAAGGCTTTTTCACCCTGCCATCTCTTTATGGCTAGACCTTTTTAATCTGTACAGCTGAAACATGTAGCTTGTTATAGCAGCTCAAACATAATTAGTGATCAGTTTTTGTAGAAACAGCTAAGGGACAAAAGAAATAGTCTCTCATTATTTCTCATTTCTCTGACTGGAAATAAGGAAATTTTTCAACTGGTAAATGAAAATAGATCACCAGTGCCACCAGATCTGGGTGAGATGTACTGGTAGCACGATTAAGAAAGTCTTGCTTCATCTCAGGCTACATGTGACCTTGGGAGAGCTCAGTTGTGCCTTGGGACACAAAAATTTAATGTTTCATTTTGTAGAGGTACCATCTTTCACCTTTATGTGGGTTTAAAAATGTAAATAAAATTGCTTTCTGTCAATGGTATATGTGAAGGTCGCAGTCATATTCACTATGAGAATTCAAACTGCCATTTGACCCATCATTGGTTCAGTAGATAACAATGCATTCTATTCACTTCCAGTAATCTAATTTGTAAGCATTTTATAGCCCAATATTTTATGCCTAGTTGCTAAAAAGTAAGAAATAAACCTTTAAGCACTTCACTGCAGATTTATTTACAGAATAACTGTGTATCAAATAGAGAAGTTTCTTAGAATGCCAGAATATCTTGTATTACAGTCTTGCAGAAATGGCAAGGCTGAGTATCATAAAAGACAGGAGGAATGAGAAGCAAAAGAGTTCAAGGGTTCTCTGATAGTTTTACTTTTAACTTCTATGTCCTTATCTCACACGATTCGCTCACAGATCGTCATTGTGGCAGCTTTGGCATGAATTGTGTTCTAAAATTGAAAACAAACAAAAGCCACTATGCCTGCTGTTTAGAGGCGATGCGATGGATAAAAAGATTTTTGATTTAGATGATATGGTATAAATGGATTTTTTTCTAGTTTTGGCAACGCAAGACCTGGAAATAAGTGTGAGGTTTGTTTGCCACAATGCAGACTGCCCAAGTGCCTGCAGGTTTCTCTCTGGATATCTGGAATATTTGTTGGCAAGAGCTTCAGCCAGTATTAAGTCAGGATGTTTCCCATGGTCTGGCCATGTGTCACTATACATACCTTCTGCTGTTGCTTCCTCTCTTGGCTAGCAGACCTATTGTTCTGAAAGTGTGTAAGCTGTCATGCTTTGAGACAGAAACAAACCCTTAAATGTGAAATGCTAGCACGAAATGATTCTACATGCAACTAATTCTGCATTTGCTCAGTACAAAGAATAGGTATTCCTTCCCTAGAATGTGAACAATGTCTTATTCTTAAATATTTCTTGTGCTGCATTATTTAGAACTTCCTTAGAAACACCTGATATTGGACATAGGTAGAATCAGAACGCTGGATTAGGTGAACTGATTTGGCCACTACTTTGTTTCTGTATCAAGTGGAACACACTGAATACATGTTACCATGAGGTTATCTCTAACTATTTGGGAGTAGCTGGTGAAAGCTAACGACTGTTAGACTCTACAAATTCTTTATGGCAACAGAATTGTGATGGAAACCACTTTCCAGGCTTCCCCCAGATATCCATGGGTCTTTAACAAGATCTGACTTGTAGTATTGAGTGAAGATGCTGTGGCCTAAATTTTTACAAAAGTATTCTTAAGTCTTCTGTGGTGGGATTTCATATAGCTTCTTATATTAGTAACAGAAGGAGTTGTCACTATGGCTGGTAGTGGGGAACTCAGCACCTTTCATAAAGTAGGAGAGCTGTCTGTAAAGAGTTAATGTAAAGAACATACTTGTGGCTCTTTCTTAAGACACAACTGCATAGCTAGATGCAGACAACTATGTGCTTGGTTGCCTGTCTTTTGTGCTAGAGGGACAGGTAGCATCCCAAATCCTGAACATAGGTAGCTGAGTTAGGAATAACAATATTTGAGCAAAGAAGTCCTGCTTCTTAGGTGGACTGTTAGTATGGGTGTAGCTGTGCACAAATGTAAATGGTTTTAGCTTGGAAATATTTCACATACAGGCAAAGAAATGCACTGTATTTGACTACAAAAACACATTCTTTTTGAGTTCAGTTCTGAACCTTAGCATAAATGAACAAGATGAATATTGTATCTGAAACACAGAAGCAGAAGCTCCGTCATTCTGAAATTGTCTCATCCTTCCTCTTGTCAAGTACTTTTCTTGATCTTTGCTTACCAAGGTATTTCTAGGTTCAATAAAGGGTATGAGGGCAGTGTTTATTTGTAGTACTCGCAGCAAGTCTCAGTTTGAAGGCAAATATGTTAAAGCAAGCCCATGAGTCTAAAGAAAATGCTTCTTGTGTTTATTAGCCAAGATATATATATATATTTTTTAATGAATGTGTTTAAAAGGAGTCTCCTGTTAAGTTAAATGAGATCTAAGAGTACATGCTGACTATAACCAGGATTACTACATGGTTTGGAGAAGTGAAGCTTCGTTAGATTTTTTTTTTCCTTATGCCTTTTTGTGTCAGCCCTTTGAGGAAAAGTAGAAGCAGAAGAGAGCCTGAAGGGTTATAAACTGTGATCTCAACATATTATAAAAACCAGTAAATGTGGGAAGAAAAGTATAGCAGTTGCCTATGCTAGACATAGTCTGTTCTAAAGCCCATCAATGAACTGGGCATTTTTCTCACTACCTCCAGACAAATTTAACAAAGTCATCCACCCAGAAATTTTAGAGCTTTGTAAAAAGTGAAAGAACACTCCCTTCTCTGCCCTTCTCCCTCCTGCCCCCAACAAAAAAACTCACAACAAACAAACAAATCAGAAGTGCAGGGAAGTAAAAGGTGCTACCCACTTTGGTCAGCTCTAGTTTTAGATGCTGAGCTCCAAGCACGTACATCACTTGTCTGACAGACTAACCACAAGATGGTGAAGTTGGGAGGTGGAAAACAGTTCTCTGCAAGTCACAGTCTAACTGTAGGCACTCAACACAAGCAGTAATGCTGGATACTGAGTAGAACATCATACTATACAACTACAACATCTCTGTGTGAGGCAATTGTCCTATCTGCTGTAAACAAGAATATTCATATAAAAAGAAGTGTGGCCAGCAGGTCGAAGGAAGTGTCTCTCCCCCTCTACTCCACTCTTGTGAGACCCCACCTGGAGTGCTGTGTTCGGCTCTGGGGCCCCCAACATAAGAAGGACATGGGCCTGTTCGAGCAAGTCCAGAGGAGGGCCACAAAGGTGATCCAAGGGCTGCTAGAGGGACCTTCTAGCAGCCTTCCATTACATAAAGGGGGTCTACAAGAAAGCTGGAGAGGGAATTTTTACAAGGGCATGTGGTGATAGGACAAGTGTAATGGCTTTAAACTAAAAAAGAGGGTAGATTTAGATTAGATATTAGGAAGAAATTCTTTACTGTGAGGGTGGTGAGGCGCTGGAACAGGTTGCCCAGAGGAGTTGTGGATGCCCCATCCCTGGAAGTGTTCAGGGCCAGGTTGGATGGGGCTTTGAGCAACCTGGTCTGTTGGAAGGTGTCCCTCCCCATGGCAGGGGTGTTGGAACTAGATGGTCTTTTAGGTCCCTTCCAACCAAACCATTCTATAATTCTATGATAACTGGGAATACTTCACCAATTCAGAACAATTAATGCTATGATAGCTCAACACATTTAATCTTTAATTGAAATTGCAGACCTTATGAAAAAATAAGAGTGAGGCAGAAATAACAGAAATATATATATTGATTTGTCAGTAATTGATTAAAAAAAACCAAACCCAAACCAAAACACCCCATGGATCCTGCTCTCATTATGCCATCTCAGATTGATGTTTTGGGATATTATGTGATTTTGCAACTAACTCATCTGTAATAAAAGCCCCAGGGCAGAGAAATATGACTCAGAAAAGGATTTAAAAGCAGCAGACAAAACTGAACTCCTCATGATGCCTTATAAAGCTATTCATAGCTCATTGTCATTGATAGAGGCCTAGCAGAACAGTGAACAATCCCCGTTCTTGGTATTAGCAGAGGTGTGCCATAATCTTTAGATGCCAAAAGGTTTTGCTGTGTCTGACCTAGCTTGAATAGCTGGGCTGAGCTCTCTGCAAGTCTTTACCCGTTACTTAGGTGCTTTGTCCATTATTTTGAAGATAACAGCAGATAAACCAAAGGCTCTTTTCACATGTGTCCATTGCATCATTGCAAATAAATCCAGGTTGAGTTTTAGTTTTATTAAATTGTTCACTATTATGATGAAGAATTGCTTGATGTCGCTTTTTTCTGATATGGAAACCATGCTAGTGCCAGTCAAGCAGAACACCAAAGCATGTGCTGAACTCTGAATATGCAACATAAGTTGCAGTGAGACTCTTCACATGTTTAAATGTTTGCTTCCATCTTCTTCTGGGCTGAGGCACATGTCCTGCAAAAACATCTTGTGAGTACTGTAAAAATGGACTTAAGGCTAAATTCTTCTACTGCCAGTGAGTTCGTACTAAAATGAATTAAAATTTTCTATCTGAAAGATTACATTGTAATACATTTCTTAATATAATTCTACCTCATTTATCTTTACTGTGAATTAAAAGCTAAACACCTGAGCAATGCCAAAGTTTACATAACAGACCACTACATGAATTGCATGCAACTCTTGAGGCAACAGCCTGGGGATTTAAACTAAAAAATAGAACTAACAAATATAATTGTTTATTATTTTATATTGTGTCTTATATCTTTGTTACCTAACTTACTGATGGGTATCTGACTGATGAGGGGTAATGATGATTTTGCGTGGTACAAAAGCTGAGGATTCTTTAGCAAGGCTGACGGAAGATTTAGGTATTATCCAAAGCAAGGTTTAAGTAGGGTAAACAAATGGTAAGGGGTTGGCTTTCTATCTAGTCTTCACTTATATACTGCGAAATAGTTCAGCCCTCAGGTGCTTGGAAGTAAATACTTATCTGGTATCAGTAAAACCAGCTCTAATACAGTTTTAATGCTAAGCCTACTGTAAATTTTAAGCTATTGAAATAGCAGAGAAAATGGTGAAGTGACCTTGGGTTACACATCGGTGAGAGTAAGAGGTCTATTTCACTTGGTTTTTGGTCAGAGTTCTCAGAGTTGTGTTTGGCTATTAGTTTTCTTATGTAACCTCTGGTGCATATTACAAAATAACCCTGCTCAGTGCCTGTAGAAAGCTGATTGTCCACTACTTGGTAGGAGATTATGAGGAGCATCATTAGTTACATTACCCAGAGTCTCACCTGAGACTTGATCTGCTGCAGCTAAAGCCTACCTCATCCCCACAGTTGGACAAGACATGTCTGGGGTTCTTGGTTTAGACAGAAAAGCATGTCTTTCTGCCTTACATGCTTTTGTTGAAGATGTTGGCCAAGTGTTGAGAAAAACGTAGCCCAGATTTGCCTACCAGCTCTGTTGCAAACCCTTGACATCAGACAGTTACAGTGGCTTTTGGTGTTGCACAACATGCATAAGTGCATGGCATTTCTTTGACTTCTCACAGCTAGCACACAGGTCTGTGTCTGCTTCTGCTTGGTCCTGCCTCTGTTTATCTCATGTGTCAACTGGTGGAACCAGTCCCAGCTTTATTTATGCATGTACCAGTGTTGTCCGTTGCCAGTCTGCACCCACACTTAAGCAAAAATCCATCAGGAGCTTGGGTACACCTCCTTGCTGTGAAGCCTGCCCGGCTCCCTCCACATGGCTCCTTTCCTCCCTTCCTGGGCTTTTCAGGAATACATATACAGAGTGGTTTAATTTGGTACAGTGGAGGACACTTGTGTAGAGAGTGAATACCTTTCACATGTGCATGTTTGTACAAATTCCTGTATTAATCTGTTTGCTTTAGCATAAATACTCATGCAGAAGACAAAACGTGAGTGACACCTGGAAAGATACACGACCTACTTGATCTAGTAGTAATGGTTTCCCTTGTTATACAGAAAGTTTATTGTGATGATGTCTGTCACATCTCTGCTTCTGTGATTATCGTGGTCTCAGTTACTCTTGCACATTCTCTGAATCAGCATCCTGGGCTATGGCTATGCATCCAGCAGCTGAAGGGGCTAAAACCCCAAGATCATAATCTGTGAAAGGTTATCAGGTATGCACATATTTGGCTTGTCATTGCTTCTCTCCTGCTCCAGGTTCTGCTCTTTTACCCTCTCACCTGCCTCCTCTTCTTGGATAACCATCTGTTGCTAGTCTATGTAGCCATCGTCCATGCTTTGGGATGCCTTAGATTTATCCTCTTCTTTATTGTTGTGTGGGGGTGTAAGAACACTGCCCACAGCTTAAGCCATCCAAGTGAATCCTGCCAAGTCAGGTAGGTGATTGCTGTCCTGGGAACAGGCATGTGAGAAAAGGACTGCCTGTGAAGGTGGCTAAAGCACAGGGCCAGACTTGAAATGGCTAAGGTGTTGGCAGAAAGTGGTGGGTGAGTGCAGAGGCTGGTAAGGAAGGCTGTATAGCTTGAAGAATGTGTTTTCATGTTCTAGTATTTATTGGGGATTTTCCTATTAGAAAGTGGGCTGCCTTGTACATTTTTATCCGGATTACTGTGCATGGTTGCTTGGTCAGATGGCAACCAGCTTTGATTCAGTGATCTGCCAGGGAGGAAAAAGAGTACCCTTCTTTAAGTAAAGATCAGTGTTCCTTTGGGTCACAATTAACTATAAAGAGCACATTCAGACACACCTGTGAATACATATAAATGTATGTACGTCTATAACTGATGATTAACTTGGCCTGCTTTTGTGAAAGTCCATACCAGGAGAGGATTCTTAACATCGTCTGTCTTTGACAGAGCCTTCAGGCTAGGACTTGGACTGCTGTGGTGTGGCTGCCCATGAAACTCCATGTTTCACAATATTACAGGGTGCCTTAAGGACAGAGTCCATCATAGTAAGTGCCATACTTGCCTTCCAGATGAACCAAGAACACAGAAAAGCACTCAGGGTGCTGCTGCTCCTTGAAGCAGGGCTGTCAGAATTCATTCTTTGTGAAGAGAGCAAAGTGTGGAGTGAGGTGAATGAAGGTCTTTTGTCCTAGACAACAATAAAGGTTTTTTGAGGAATAAAAATGGTGTGACTTGGTGACATGTAGCTCAACTCCTGCCTATATGACTGGGGAAAAGAACCTTGGCCTTGGTAGTATCTGTTATACTTCATTGCTGCCTTTTCATGTAGACCTGTGATGGTTTAACCCATGTCAGTAATTAAGTGCCACGCAGCCGCTTGCTCACTTTCCCCCTCACCCAGAGGGACGGGGAGAATCGAAATGTAAAGCTTGAGGGTTGAGATAAGAGCAATTTAATAATTGAAATAAAATAAAACAAAACCAACAACAATAATAATTATAACAGTTATAATGAAAAGGAGGGAGAAGGGGACAGGAATGAAATCCAAAGGGAGAAGAGAAAAGAAACCAAATGATGCACAGTACAACTGCTCACCACCTGCTGACTGTGATCTGCAGGCCCTGGCCAACCATGCCCCCAGTTTATATAGTGAGCATGACATCCCATGGTATGGAATATCCCTTTGACCGTTTCAGGTCAGCTGTCCTAACTGTGTCCCCTTCCCGTTTCTTGTGCCCCTCCAGCCCTCTTGCTGGCAAGGCCTGAGAAAATAAAAAAGTCCTCAACTTAGTATAAACATGACTTAGTAACAACTAAAACCATCAGCGTGCTGTCAACATTGTTCTCACACCAAAGCCAAAACACAGCACTGCACCAGCTGCTAAGAAAATTAACTCTGTCCCAGCTGGAACCAGGTCAGGACCCAAGAAAGTTGCATCCAATGTTGTGTGGTCTGCCCTGTGTGCTGTACTTTTAAATCTTGGTGACCTTTGGTGACTTGAGATATCCTTAGTGGGGGAAGACTGCTCAAGTTATACATACATACATACATATATACGTATATATATATACACACAGAGCGTGAGTTACACGCAGGAAAATTACGTAAGCAGGTCATAGTGTCTGCTGGGGTGCTCTGGCCTGGGTCCTTGGGAAAACAGGTGCTTGTTTGCTACTCAGCCCTCTCAGGCTGCCAGCTACAATGTGCACATGGGCCTGATGAAAGGCTGGTAGCCAAGTCCAGTTGCTGGTCTCCTTTTCCCCTGGCTATAAGGTAATCAGGCGGTGAGACTCAGGCAGGGGCAGTTAAGCTGTGTGGCTGGTCCCATGATGCAGCTGCCAAAGGCTTGGGCAACCGTGGGCAGGGATTTCTGGGAGGACAGCTTAAGGCCTGGGCATGTTAGGGCATGTGTAGTGTGAGCTCATACAGGGTGGACAGAAACGTGGATAGCTGCCTACAGAGCTGTAGTATGGATTGCCCTGCGTGGGAACCTGAGCGAGTGATGCAAAGGGCATCATGATATTCAGTTCCAAGGCTGTGGGCTACCGATTTTAGCTTTTGTACTGCACAAGAGCCAGGGTGTCACTATGGAATATGAAGGTAATTGCATAAAGGTAATTCATTTGCATGTTGTCCCATCAGCTGGAGGAACTTAATGCCCATTGGAAAGCACATCTCATTATACTCCTTTCAACAGGAACCACATCAGTACACTAACCTTTACCTGTGAAATGTTCCTGTGTTTTTCACTCAGGATTTGGCCTTTGGTTCACAGAAGTCCAATTCATTAGATAATAAATAACATAAAAAAATTGTCTGCTTTCTAATAACCATCATTTCACAATACCTACACTTTAAGCAGAACTTGTATTTTACGTTTCTATATTTTGAAAGGCTGAAAAATCCCCATCTCACTCTTTTGAAAGGAAAAAAGAGGTTGCCATTAGGCAGTAAGCACGATAGATGCGTAATTTGCAGTTACATCCATTTTCTCTCTGATCTATTTTTCTTTTTGCTATTTAAAAAGTAAATGAATGGAGAGATCAGAACTACAAAGGAGTTAACACACCAGTCTAGGGTAAAGCTTTATCTGCCTACCAGGCTGCCATGGCTCACAATAAAATGAAGCTTCTCTTCTTATGCAAACAATTTTAAAAATTTGGAAACCTTTGTAGGCCGAGCTATACAGGGATGCAGGTATTGCCAGGCAGAAATCTTTATTTCAATTGTATGCAAGGCCTACAGTGTTAACATTCATAAGGAGTTTATGAATAGGAATCAAGAGGAAATTACCTACTTCTTATCAATAGTCCCTATTTCCTCCGTCTGCCGAGAGGGCTGAGGGAGAATATTTGGTATCTTCATTATTAAAATGTCAAGTTATTTCTTTTGTAGACTTTTGGAGTGCATGTGTTGTGTTACAGCACAAAGAGTGCATGTCCTCCGTGCACAGGGAAAACAGAGTCTATTATACTTTACAATACTACCGTTATGTGGTGCATGGAACAGAAATAACCAGCGTTCTTGGCTTTCTGCATATAGAAGGATTGCTCAGCCATCCCTAGTCCTGTGGAGGAGGATCAGGGAGTGGAGTACAAGGTTTGCAAAGGAGAGATTTGTAGGAACACTATGAGTGCCTACCCATAAATGCTGGCTACTCTGTAATGGAAAAAGGAGAAGATGTGCCCTGGACTCTCCCTGCCCACTACAGTGATCACTGACACAGGTTGGTAGCCTAAGCATGGTTTTGCCTTCAGCAGTCATTTTAGATGGGTGCAACATGCATAGAGTAACTTACGACTTACACCGGTGAAAAGCAAAGGAGGTTTTGGCCCCTTAAGCCTTCTTGAGATCATGCTTTTATGCCACCTCTTGCCAAGGCTGGTGAATTGAGGACCCCAGTGAGCACATTCATGATTTTTATGAAATAAATGTAGCTGTTGGTTTTCTGTACCTTAAATTGCCTGAAGTGAGGTAATGGGCACTGGTCTCCAGAAAGAGCATGTTCTGTCTTGAGGGGATCTCTGAGCCACAAATGGTTAGATACTAGAAGGATATTCTGGGGAAATGCCATTACAGACTTGCCTTGCTCTTATCCTCTTCCCTAAGCACCTTTTGTTTGCTGGTGTTGAAAGTAGACCTTTGGTCTCACCTGCCTGCTTGTTCTTGTGTGCTTATTGGAGTGGTGGTGAATTTGCTTCATGTAGTATTAGTCTCCTCTGACTTCTGGAGGAATGAAAATGGTTTTCTGTGCTACATTCTGAGACGGAGTACAGCTACTGAGTCTGAGTCGTCTGATGTCTGCATCTATCCCCTGAAGCAGGAACAAGTATCAGAGCTGCTGCAAGTTAAGTATAATCAGCTCTTTGCAGACAATTCTCTTTTCTGCAGCTAAAATATGCTCATGCAGGTGGATAATCTAATGCAATTTGACTATATTTGCCAGCTTAAAGGGAGCAGGTGTCTTCACTAAGAGACATCTGCCTCTACTCCTGAGATTAAATATTCTGGTTCAGCTGATAGAAAATAAAATTGGCAAGCTCTAAAAAATTAACATTTTTCTATGACAAACTTGAACTTGAGATTGGTAACCTGAAAAATGAGAAGCTTGTTGGGGTTTAATTTTCATTTACCTTGTTCTTTTGCAGTTCAGTCAGCTTCCTTTCTTGAAAATATTTTTTAAATGTGCATTGCTGAATATTCACTGACTCACAAATTAAAATTATGTACTCTATTTTCATACTTCTAGTTCTGATATAGTATGTTGTTCATCTAGTAGATCTGCATGGTATTTACAACCTCTGTGGGTTTCTAAAATCACTGTGAGAATTCTGTAATACACAAAGTTCCATCTAAAAAACTATTTCATAAGATAGTATCTGTATTTCAAAGCTTGAACTGAAGTTTCAGCCAACTTTCTCTATAAAGAAGTTCGAGCGTGCAACTGCACTCCTGATTCTTTCCCTGTTTTCGTGTTCTAAGGATGACATATCATAGAGGAAATTCTACAAAATAGAAAATATATTTATGTAAAAAAATAAATAAAATTCATTTTTTTGTACAGTGCATTAGCAAATTCTTTGAAATGTGTTTTTAATTACATTAAAATAGATGAATCTGATTTTGTACTGTTTAACACTAGTGCTGAATTATCCCTTTGTTGACCACAACAATGATGAGAAAAACATATTTTTTGCACTTACTTTGTATGAGCACAAATGACTATCTGAAACGCAGAATGATAAGTCAAGGTCAGTACTTATCTTGCAAATAGAAGACTAAGGAACAGCTAGTCACCATGATTGAACCTAAAATGAGATTCCTCAGTCTGTGTTTAAACAGTTCAAGTTGTAAGACATAGTGAGAATCCAGTATCTCCCATTTTCTACAATAGATACTTATGGGTGTTTAGCACTTTTGAAATGAAAATCATTTATCTAAGTACCTTTTAAAATCTAGGAGTCTCTAGGGATGCCTAACTTTATACTCTATTTTGGTATTTTAGTACTTCTTGAAAATAAAAGATAGCCATAGAGTCTATTTTTTTATTTTAAAACAGGGAAAAAAATGTTTGCCTTTCACAGTATGGAATTGAACTTTCTGTATACTGTCATTTTGAACATATCAAGAACACAAAGAAAAGCACCTTTAGGTTTTGGGAATGTTCTTGTCCACATGTGGGTATGGAAGTTTTACATGCAGCATACATTTCCATTTCTATGCATTTAAAAATCTGTACTGGAAATGATGTTGAAAATCAGAAAAACAAGGAACACAACCACTCAAGTGAACAGAATAAAATCTTTAGACACAAATATTTTTGCAGTGTTCAAAATTTATGAATATAAGTATCAGTTGCAACTGCTTGATCCATTTTTACTTCCTTCCTTATTAAAGGGAAACTTTAAAACATAGACAGTGTATCTGTAAAATGCTTAAGACCTGATTTTCGTACATGTTGTGTGGTCATAGTATTTGTGTGCATAAGCGTATAGAGGTAAAACCAGAATAATGGTAATGTGTGTGGGAAACAGATGCAGTAAATTCATTCAGGTTGAAGAATTTCTATTTTGCATTTTCAGTGTTTGTTCCCTCAAAAAATGTTTCTCCCCTTTCATTGTTCCAGGTGAAAGAACTGAAATGGAAGAGACTTTTCTCCCTTCTCTCTCTGTATGTAAATAAAAAAATAGGAGAAGTAAAATATTGAGTTTTATCATGTGTACAAATTCTGTTTTCACAAATTAAAGTAAAAACACTTCATGAAAATTATTGAAGATGTGATAAACTTATTTATACTCCATTAACTGTTGGGGTGAATCACAGATATGGAGTAATAAAACACAAAATTAACTAGATTGTTCAATAGCGTAGCTATGTCTTTATCACCAGTGACAACAAATCACAGTTCAAGTGTTTTCACAGGGTGTTGGAAGCACAACTGTGAATTTTGGGGCCAATCCTAGTTATTTCTTGTTGTTCATGATGAGAAGGAGATGTGTTCTTGTTGCAGCAGTTGGAAGGGAGAGGGAGGTGTGTTTTTGCGTAATTAATGGGTTTGTGAGTGAGATTGTTTATGGTGAGGAAGAGCTCTGGAAGGGAAGAGCAAGAGTATTATGGTGGGAATTATATCATAGATCTTCCTTTCACATATCTTTGTGCTGACGTGATTGCTGAGTGAACTGATACAAGTATGTGTCAAGGAGGAGCAGAAAATATATGCAGCAAAGGACAAAACTACTGGCTGAATAAGGGCAAATGGTCTGAAGTATTCTTGGAAATGCATGTCATGATTTCCTACTCATATAGGCTGTATCAAATGTGTGGAACCTAAGAGTACTCCCAGGTTCTGTATTTTTGTGCATGACCCGGCTATTTCCTGAATTCTTTTGTACAGGTTTTATTCCTCTTCCTCTCCATTCCTATGCTTTCACCTTCCTAGGAGAAAGGGCATATGAGCTTTGGGGGAACTTCAATCAGATTCAGTAGGTCCTTCACTGACTAATTATGAACAGAGACTATAAGCCATCAAGAGTGGTTGGTTCCAAAGAATGTTTTCCAATATATAAATATATGTATATTTATATATGCACTTCTGGGAGTGCATTCATTGCAGTCTATGTATAGTCTTTGGGTGGAAGTCCTTGGTTTTTAGCTGTGTCCCTAGGATGAACATCACAACTCAAGAGGAAAGGAGGTTATTTTAAAGCACTTCTAATCTCTTGTAGTTTTGGGGGTTGCATGTTTGCTTGACTTCCTTGTCCATCTCCACAAGGTCCCCCAAAGCCTTTGTTTAGTTTAGGGATGACCTTTTATCCTGGTATTTATCCCATTCGTTTCCTTCACTTAGGCTTTGAGGATAAGCTAGATGCGTTCCTTTGTGTTTCTGGAAGTTCCCCATTTTGAGTAGCTGCCGCAGGAGAAGACTGTTGTCTTTAGGCATGCTTTGCACTGATGGTGTGGCAAATGCTATTCAAGTGCAATTAAGGATTGGGGCCATATGTTAAGTGTCAGACATGATTATTTTTCAGAACTATATGCACAGAAGTAAGTCCTTTGATCATATCCCAAAGGCAAGAGCAAGAGGTTCTCTCTGGTCATATTAATGTCATGCTGGTTTTCATTTATTTTTCAACCAAGTTTTTTCCTTACTATGGTGAAAACCCTCATAAATAAATCATGGAGCATTAAACGACTCAGTATGCACTTGCTATTAAAAGTATTTGCTTTTTAATTTCAGGATGCTTTAAAACTTACTTTAGATGAGACTGTGCTGGTATTATATCAAGTGTTCTGTGTTCAACAGCTGTGGCATTTCTGCTGGTTTCTTGTCTTTGCTGAGGAGATGCTTGAAACAACACTTTCCTGGAGAATAAATTCCATAAACAAGGTTGCTTACTAATGAATACTTTCTTCTAGGTCATGGTGTAACTCATCCGTCAATTAGAGGGGGAGAACTTGTACTTTAGCTACCTGAAGTGCTGTTGACACAAAGATAGGTGGTGGTTTGGGTATTATACTGTAAGCCCCCTATGACTGAGAAGTTTCCTCTTCAGAAATTTCTCTTGTGTCAGAAAAAGAAGGAAAATAACTTCTATCAGGGAAAACATGGTGCTGTGTTTAACCTTGACACATCCTGTGATTGCCCCGAAGTCAATGTCACTAGCAATTTTGGATCAAAGTTATGAAGTTTTGAGTAATATATATCTGGATAGTGTGCTTCCTTTGTGTCAAGTCTGGAAATAGGGGCGAGCTCTCAACCTATTAATATAAAGTCTTTCCTCTCAAATATAGTCTGAAGGTAGTAATGAGTAAATAATATACCTATATGGCTGCTAAGCAAAGCAAACTTTTGGTGTCTGTATTTTGAAAGGGCTGCCAGAAATTGCTTGTTGGAGCAAGTTCAAAATCTATATGCAGAAGAAGTAGTGTCTTGTGACTGTCTACTTAGCTTTGTTGGACAAATACAGCTGGATGAAATGTTTTCCATGTAATTCAGTTGGGTGTGTCACCAAGGCTTCCAGAAGGTGATGAGGCTGAGGTAGAGTGATGAGTGTCACAGCAATGTAGGCTGGATTGCAAGTGTTGAATTTTTTGGGTTTTGTGCTGGGTAAAAAGGATTAGAACAATCATGTCACCAGAAATGGTGTTTCCCCGTGGATATGGCCCATCAAATACAGAAGGAGATTGAAACTTTAGTTTTGCAAATATCTGTGTCTACCTGCACATGCAGAAGTGCTACCAAAATCAATGGTATAGCATGTAGAAGGTGTGTGCTCATGAATTTCTGTGGAATAAACCAACTATGATAGGTACCATGAGCCTCTTACAGTTTAGAAATCAGTAAGACAACAATGTGTAAATGTTATGGCTTTCTATTGATCTTTTTTGCTGTGTGTCTTTTGTTTCACCTGTTTTCATTCAGGATTTGACTATTTTTTTCCAAGGACTTTTACCATGCTTTTATATTCTGTTAGGCTAATTTGTCTTATTTCTTTCTTCTCCAGTCTAATTTTCTTCCTTTAGAACACTTTCTATTTTATCTTTTTTGCTACCAGTTTTCTCTTAGAGGTTTATTTTTGCTCTGTGTTCTCTACTGTTCCTGTTTCACATCCATATTTATCTTGGTTTTCTGCTACTATTTAACCCTTTCCAGTCTATTTATTTTACTCCCACATTCTTAGTCTTATGCCACTCTATTGTCTATGGCTTTTGTCCCAGCTTTCATTACAGGTGTATGGGAAATTGCAGAAAAGCAATGTATAGCAATCACTGAACACAAACATGTTTTTTATGAAAGTCTGTATATTTCAAGAGTATAACTAATAGATTACTTATATTGCAGTGATGAGAAAAGGAATACAGGTAGACATGGTTTGGAATTTTTATTCTGTTTAACGAAATAACTTTTTCATAATTTATAGCTGTTAGTGCGTAGAAAGTGTAGTAATTGTGTACTAAAGCATCTAATAAATAGGATTAGCTCTAACTAATTGTTTAGGTTTAAAAATTGCATCAATGTAAAGGAGAGAGACATTTTCCAAGCTTAAGGAGGAATTGCTGATGAAAGCTCTTTAATGAGGTTTGAAATATACATGCTTCTGATTTGCTTTACTCTTGCGCATTTTTTGCAAGGCTGGTTAGGTGTGAACTACATCATTAGTCTTTAAGAAATGGTCAATTACTGGGAACTGCAAATTAGCTCTACCTGTCAGTGTCTCCAAAGGGAAAGCTTTGCTCATCTACAATATGGGAAATGAGGGGAGCTGAATGTCATGGGAATCTCTAAATCAGCTGTGACAACAAGCAAATCTGTCTTCAAAGAAGATCAAGCCAATAGCCCTTCCTGCCAGAGTGAAGAATTTAAAAGGAAAAATGGGTAAGTTCAGAAGCAGCACTGAAGGATAAGACTTTAATATTATTAACCGGTCAAAGGAAATGAACTGGTAGGGAACAGATGAACTAGACAAACTAGCAGAACATCCTACCCCATAAACTTAAGTTAAACCACAGGCTGCATTCCTAAACTTGCTTTGTCTGCCTTTTCACTAGCCACTCTCCCAAACATGCTTCAAGGGTCCCCCCCCTCCCCCCCCCCCCCCCATCCCCCGTGGCTTCCCTACGCCGTTGCAGAGTGGCCCATGCGGCACAGTGGCTCTGCCTCATGCTCGGTATCATGTGGAGGCAGAGACAGGAGGCACTAGGAAAATCCTAGGGTCCTCTCTCGTACTGGCAGTCTAAAATATTCTAACGTGAGAATGTATCTGCGTGGGGTAGGAAGTATCAGGGTTTTGTCTTCTAGGGTTTTGGCTAACACAATTAGATTAACCCAAATAATTTTAAGTGTCTGTTTTAGCTTGGGAAGAATTTCCTGACACTCCGCTGATCCTGTTGGCTAAATCTCCATCAGCCATAATGAAATCATAGACACTTGGTTCACATGCACAGACCTACATGTAGCCACCTAAATTTAGCTCAGAATCATCCTCATTCTGAAAGATTCTTGTGAACATTACTTATGTCACTTAATTTGTCCATTGCTGTTATAGGAGGAATGCTTTTCATGTTTTGTTGCTTGTTGGTGATTTCCTCTGGGCTTTAAGGCAAGATGAACAACTGAGGAGGTTTGTCTTGGGTGTGACCTCACACCAGAAGAACAAGTGATGCAATTATTTCATGTCTACCTTGCTATTGCAGCAGACAAAATCAGATAAGGCCAGTTTCCCAGCTCAAGTATACTGACTTAATTAGGTTGACTGAGCAATACCACTTCACACTTGCTGAGAAACTGACACAGAATAGCAAGTTTTTCAGCCAGTCTCATAATTATTGTGGTTCCAACATTTTTAAAAGCATGGACCATGTTCAGCCTTTAGCCTGGAGTAAATTCTCTTTTAGGAATACTGAATTTCCATGCTGGAAGGGTGCTGGAGTAATAGAAGTTTATTTGTTTCCACATTGAAACAAAGGCACTTTTTCATGACTGTGTCTAAGGAGATGCCGTTACTTTGAAAATCTTCTTGTATTAGTCAAATATTCAGCAAATATTCATGTTCTATACTTGGAAATTATGCTAAGAAGTATAATGAAGAGTTTTCTTATATGACTGAAAACAGGATATGACTTTTGTAGGGCTGTGGAGAACATCATAGATGAGTTTAAAAAATAACAAAGTCCTGCTGCTATTTGATACAATGTTGTATGCTAGGAGAGCAACAGATTTGCATCCCCAGAAACCATGGGAATGTTTCATTTCCATACTGGATCTGGTTGGGATGGAGTTAAGTTTCTTCAAAGCAGCCTGTACGATGCTGTGTTTAAGATTTGTGATGAAAACAGTGTTGCTAACACACCAATGTTTTAGCTGTTGCAGAACAGCACTTGCACAGCGTCGAGGCCATCTCACAATGTTTCTCACTATGTATCTTAGTGAATAGACTGGAGGTGGGAAAAAGTCTGGGAGGTGACACAGCTGGGAGAGTGGACCCTAACTGACCAAAGGGATATTCCATACCATGTCAGGGATATTTCATACAATATAAAGTCATGCTCAGCAATAAAACTGGAGAGTAGTTTTTCCAAAGTAGTCGTTGCTCAGAGACAGCTGGACTTTAGTCTGATGGTGGGAGGTGGTGAGTGGTTGTCTTTGCATTGCTTGATTGATTTATTTATTTTCCTTATTTTTTGATTCAGTTAACAAACTGCCTTTATTGTGACCCACAATGTTTTTCATGGATTTTCCCTTCTGATTCTGTCCTCCATCCTTCTGGAGGGAGAGTGAGTGACTCACTGGGTGGGGACTTATCTGGCGGGTGGGGTCAACCCACCACAATTTCTCATCAGGTAATGATTGCTGATTAATATTGAACGGTGGCTGAACACTACTATCTTAATTTTATTTTTTTTTAAGTGCTGTTTTTTAGCTTGGGTATGCTGCAGTAGATCACTTCCTCGACTACAAGTAATGTTGAAGAAAGGGAATAGGAGCCTTCAAATGTTGGGAAACCAAGATTTGTCAGCTATAAGATTTTCATTTGCCTGCAAGAGGTGCCCAGCACAGCTGCACTGTGGAATGGCCCAGGAAATGATCCACAGCATGAGCCTAACAGCACGCTGGAGAAGTGCTGAAGTATGCAGCAAACTGCAGGTGAATGTAGAGCGCGACTAATAGTACCTTTTGTGAAAAAACATATTCATTTTTCCATTTACTATTTTGATCACTAGAATTTGCAGAGATCACTGTTATGGTAATGGCAGTAGTCACTACTTTGCAGTTGTTTCTTGGAGCTGGTTTGCACCTCAGCAGGGCCGAAAAGAGAAGGTATGTGAAGAGATGGTCTCTTTTTGCTGATGGCTTACAGAGTGAGTCTAGGCTTGGATTCAACAAGTATCTGAAAAACACAAGATGAGACCAAAGAGATTAATATACTCCATAGTAGTCTTTTTCCTTAAGACAGAGAGGCTGGAAAGTTCCCTGAGCAGATCCTCTATATGTGAAGTATTATTTTTATATAGGAATGTTGGGAAGTTGCTTCTTTATAGTAGCTTGTCATGAGTTTCTGAAGTGTTGGGTGTCTTTTAGCTCATCGTTTCTTAGTACTAGGCTTACAGGAATCCCATGGCTGCTAACTTGCTGTAGAAATGGGAGGGCTAGGCATCATCTTAGGAACCTCAAATTTTCTAAAAGGCAAATTTGCACAACTTTTTTTGTCTTGTGACACCAATAATTTCTGTTGAATAGATATGGAAAATGAGGCTAGAAAGCTAAAAGTCATGGCCAAGGTCAAACAAAAAAGAATGGTAGAGCTGGGATTTAAACCCACTTGTCTCCCAGGTGTCTTAACCACAGATCTAATCTGCCATTCTTTGTCTTAAAGGTAATTTATTTTGTAAGTCAAATTCTCAGTATATTACTTCTAAGATGTAGCAGGGTAATAAAAATAATTAAGCAGATGTTCAAATCACTAAATGAGTGTCATTTTTTGTTGAAGGCTATCCCAACATGAACTCAGATTTTAGTCTCTAGTGAAAATGTCTGATACAATGTTGGGTTTTAGCATATTACCAGAGAGAGGAATATTTAGCTACCTTCAATGTATTCAGCTATTTGATTAATTGAAGGGCTCAGCAGTCAGCGGACATCTCATTAGCCAATTTACGTAGGCATGCTGTGACTATTTTGGATCACATATCCACAATTCAAATTGATGGTAAAAGTCCAATTAAAAAGTAAATGTATTTTCAAACATTGTAGCAGTGGTGTTGTCATGTGGCTTGGGTTTTTCCTTTTATTTCATTCCTAATTACTCATTTTAATGATGTGCTCCTGAATGTGAGAAACTAATGTTCTTATTTTGAGCTCTGCTTAGAGAAATTGTCAGGCAACCTTTCCTATACTGTTCTGCTCAGCTGCTGCAAAGTTGTGTACTTCGACTACATGTGCAGAGGTTATAGTGCCAGATGGTGTGGTTGTTTCTGGGATGTGAAGAACCACAGAGAGATCCCTGAAATATATCCCTTATGTCATAAAACATCACTTTAACTGGCTTTTCAGAGATGAGACTTATAGGTAAATTAAGGTGCAGAGAGCCAAATTATATCTAACACTGAATATCAAAAAGGTCAGCTGATACATTTCCAAAGGCATTCAATTTATCTCCAGTATTAGACTACTTTTTAGCAAAATGTTCTTTACTGACATCAGTTTCTTGTTTTAGTCTATTGTTTAAAAGGTAGAATGTTAATTTATCCATCAAAATAATAGGTTGTCTCTAAATGGTGTATTTTTTCATTCATTATATATAAAGTAGAGATTATAAAATGTATTTGCTAGTACTTGAAACTAGGTAGAATTATACAGTGCTACTGAAGTAATGCAAAGCTACCAAAAATATAAGTTTAGTCTGAATTACATCAGAACCAAAGCAAAGAATTAAGGAGCTGTGGCAAAAAAAAAAAAAAAACAACCCAAAACCCAACAACAAACAACAACAAAAATAACCAAACCTAAATAAAGATTTTCTAATGGCTTAGATCCTTAAACAGCAGTTGAGTTATATCTAGCAAATGTCAGTGGTGGAACAAAGAAGTGGGCAGGAGAGGACACTCTTCCAAATGCAATCATCAGTTCTGCTGACTGAAATCTATTATGAATCTGACAGCTCCCCACACCCCCAGTAAGAACGTGCAGAGGGCACAGCATAATTCCATGGCCAGTGAGTTCTGCTAGCTGGTGCAGGTTGGAGAAATTTAGGATTCTACAAGTCCCTTTTTGCCTAATCTGAACTTGCTTACCTGCAGATGAGTTGTTCATCATCCCAAAAGGGCTTCATTACCCACACACGAGATTAATTTTCTTTATGGGTGTTTGTATTCCACCAGGTAGCAGCTGAGCTTCAGGATACCAGTGAATTCAGTTCTGTGTAGGAACTCTTCTTGCTCCAACTGACCATGAAAAATGCCTGTGAATATTCATATTCTACACATATTTTTTTTCATATGTATAATTCCCTTTTCCCAAAGGCTCTCAGAAGAGCACTTAGCCTTGCCTGCTTATTGGGCTCTGAGAGCACCCACAACAGTTGAATGTTCAGGGAGGTGGGCAATGAATCTGAGTGGACTAAAGCACAGCCCTATGTGGCATACACATTCCTCAGGTTTCAATGAATAGCAGATAACATCTGATGTAAACTGCAGTTCCCAGAAACTATTGTAGATCTTTATTTAATCTACCTGCTCAGTGTGTGAGCTTGAGTGTTCACTTCAGCCTGTGTATTATATGAGGGGGAAAAAAGGAACAGAAAAGATTTGCTAGTGAACGGAGATTTGCAAATGTAAGCTTTTTTTCAATCCGTTCTGGAAATTAAAGCTTTTTTTTCCCCCTGTGATAGGGTGTAAGCGTGTGTAATTCAAGATCCTCGCATTCATATGTTGGCAACATGGTTGCTACTTCAATATTTTTGATGTTTCATGGTCAGCTTCTTTCATCTTCAGTATACTTCAGTTACTGACAAAAATGGCACATAAATGCTTTGAGTAGTAAAGTTCCATTTGTAAATCCCCACACAATGAGGAGATGAACATGGGTACTCTGACCAGAGTTTAATGAGAAGCGGTAGACTGATCTGTTCACATTGATGCAGACTTTCGAAGTTCATCATTCAGTGTCTAAAACAAGCATTTCACTAACTTGCTATATAGATTGAACTAAAAGGTTATTTTGATTAACTTTGTGTTGTTTGTCATTTTGTCAGGTGAACTAAGAAAATATCATTTAAATTCTACAGATGTTTATCTTTATTAACATCTCAAAACTTATCAGAGGTTTACTGTATTTTTCTATGCCACATAATAAAACCTTGCTGCTTTGAGGTGCACTGACTTGTCAGTCTTTTGTATCTACCCTGTATTCATTTAAGTATCATTTATTCATTGTGATTAGTAATCAGATCTGGGTAAAAGAGATAAAACAAATGTAAAAATATTCCTCTGTCTCTGAATTATTTCTTGCTTTTAAGGCAGAGGAAAAATAAAACAGGTCATCAAGAAATTAAATACATAAAGATCAGAGGTGAGATAATGAGCTCATTTGCATTGCATTCAGGATTTGTTTTGAACTTCAAAACATGAGATCATAAACCAGTCAACATTTAAATACTGCCAGCTATATGAAAGACTAAATCAAAATAGGCTTTTTTTTTTTTTTTTTTCATAGTGTAGGAATTATTCTCTCACTGGATGTTTTCATTCTTTCATTTAGTGGACTCTGAATGTGAAGTTCTGTCACCTTTATTTCTTTTTTTTTTAAAAAAAAGCAAACCCAACAGAACAACAAGAAATAACCCCAAAATTCTACTGTAAATAGCAGTTAGTGTAGAGCAGAAGAATGGAAGAGATACTGAGCAGGAAACAGGATTGCAGGTGTTGGGTTGTTCAAGAAGCTGCTGCTTTAAAAACGTTTTTTTGCTGGTTCAGTTCAGGGCTTGACTTTGGGCAAATGAGACTTGTGGTACGTCACAGAAAAACAGAGCTGAAGAAACTGACTCCAAATACAGTTTTCCTGTCCATTAGCAGATATTTTATAGGCCTTTCACAGTACTGTTGACATCTAGCCATTTTACAGACATAATATACTATTCAGACTTCTGTGAGGGCTGAAGGAAAAGAACCTTATTTTTCCTAGACTGTGGCTTTACAGTCTGCCACAGAATGGTGGAAAATACACAGGACAGCTGTACTTGCCCTACCAAAGGACAGTCTGAGCCTGAGGTTAAGATAGTGGAGTATATGTTGGCATGTGTATTAAGATATTGCCAGTAAGATTTCCATCTTCGTCCTTCTGTTCCTTTCCCATTTAATTTCTTAGTAGATGATGGGGTGCTTCACAATGTTTTACTGACCAGATTATTCCTTCTAACCTTCTGGTAAGGCTGGATATCTCTTAATTCCTCTTTTCCAATTACTTGGATGAAGCCTTCTTGCTCTTTTCACAACAGAGAAATTCATATCGAGCAGAGGAAGGCAAGGACCTATGGCTGTGTCAGGACTTTCCTTTCCTGTGTTTCCCTGAACAGTCAGACAAGGCTGTGGCAATTTTAGCCCACTGTGATAAATGATAGCTCAGCTGGCTCATGACTATAGCAGAGGAGGAAGCTTAAAGATATAACAGGATAACCTTTTAGGGATGCACAAATTTGCTCAAATAAATAAAATCAGGAAAGGGCACCATATTTTTCCTTGGTTTTTTACAATGTCTGAAACTAACCCATGCCCTAGCTACCATATTACTGTAAAGTCATTTGATTTTCCATCATCTAGGTCATCGGTTCAAATTCAGTCCAAGATGTCACTTGGCCCAATCTTCTGTAGATTAGACACGCTTGACTAGAGGTACTGTCAGACACTCAGCGACCATAAGTGGACATGCAAAATTACATCTTTGCTTTGCTAGTATAAAAATGGAGACAGAGACAAAAAACAGTGTTGTGAGTAAAAAGCAGCTCAGGTGACTTTTTGCAGAAAGCCTGATGGAGTCTCCAGTCAGCCCTACTGATAAAGCTGCTATTCCTGCTTACAATCTATTTTCCACTGAATATAATCAGCCAAACAAACACAAAATAATCTTGTTTGGTGCAGACTGCTGTGTTGGCACCTGAACAGCACCTAATGTGCCAGCTGCTGCTTTGTTTTATTTTGTTTGTTTGTTTGTTTCTTGCTGTATTAATGGATTTTACATCGCTTTTATTATCCAGTGAAAATATAATAAAGACCATTCAGGACATGTGGATGCCAAGGTGGTTTTGTGGAGAAATTTGGATGCATAGCATCTATTTTTGGAATAGGTGATCTTTGTATGTTTTCACTTGATTACACCTGTACAAAATGTGTGGCTTGTTTACCGCTTTGAGTAGACACTAATGTCCACTATGGATTTTGTTGGGGTGCCTGTACGCTATGCGCCACATCGGTTTACAGTGAGCACTCTGCCGATTTGCTGCCATCATTCTAAAGAGTCATTCTGTGCCTCTTTTTATTCTCTGTTCTTTTTCCCAAGAAAACCTGATTTCAAACATGCTCCAGTTTTTAGTGATAAGATGAAAGGAGGGAAGTTTGAGATTTTAATTACATCAGTATTTCCCTTAACTTCTTTTTTTGTTTGCTTTCACCTTCTCAATAGGCTGTCTTTGGCATATTAGTACCTTCCCTTCCTAGGTAGTGAAAACAGTGTGAAAAAATCAAATACTATATTATTTTGACCCATAAGAGACTAATCAGAAAAAGATACTTGTAAATGTGAAAGCCAAGATATTTAGGGTTCTGTTAAATTTAGTTGGACAGGCTTGGTTAACAGATCATTTACTTTCCCAGGTGAAATTAGTGCTAATTTCTGAAGCAGGTAAGGGTTGAATTTTAGGACTTTTAAGAATTTTTGAACAGTTGTGGAGGGAAACATCACAGAAAATCTCAAGATAGCTAAGCACTAGTCATAGCCTTTTGTCCACAAAATGACTATTACTTTATAAAATAATTCTTGTAACTTTCCCATACGTAACAAGCATAGATTTTCACATACCTTTTAGCATTTACACTGTCTGTGGGGGTTTTAAAAATCATAGCATAGTAATTCAGATGGGAAAATTTGATTCATTTTGTGTATTATTCAGAGACCTTTCCTCAACTAATAATCAAGTTCATATTTCTGATAAAAGCTTTATACAATATTTATGGGATTTAGAGAGTTTTAGATTGGAAGTGTTTGCAAAATACTTTGGAAAAATCCTTGTTTAAAAATGTTGGTATAACAGCTGTCCATAAAACCAGTTGCAGTATTAAAATAACAGTATAACATTCAGACTATGGGTCTGCTAGCCTAAGCCATATAACTTAACCACAGCTACCCCAACCTCTTGTTGGGTTGTGTGTTTATATGTGTATATATATATATATAAATACATTTCAGAAATAAAGTAGAAAAGTGGTTTATGGCATGTGATTAAACATAAGCAGTAATATAAATACATATCTATAGAGCACAAAAACATAGACAATGGTGTGTCAACAGAGGCAAAGAAATAGTCATTTGAGTGCATACACATACATGTCTTTTTGATATATCAGGATACGGAGCTTTTAAAATCATCATTGCCAGTGTTTACCACTTGCTTGCTTGCTTTCCAGTCTGCATGGCTTATTGCATATTATAATTTGAAAAGATTATCTTACTAGGGTAATGAACAATAAAAAATTTGTAATTCACCCTAATAAGCTTGAATGGTAACCCACATGCCTTGGACATTTCTAGCCAGGCATAATGTATTCACATCTTTGGCTGTGAAACAGTGTGGATCTTCTTAACCGAGCCCCTGACAGATGGTTTAAGCTTTTTCAGGACTACATTTCCAATCATTTTGCCCATATTGCAAAATTGGCCTTGAAAAAGGGTAAAGAGTTGTTATGCTGCATTAACATCTCTTCTGAATTGCTTGCTGTGAAGGACATGAAAAAAGAAGGAAATCAGAAGAGGAATGTTTTAAAAATACACTTTTGAAAGTTACAAATGTTAGATATGATGATGATCTTACATTATATCCCTCACCTCAATTTGAATGTGAATGTGGTCACATTATGTGTGATAATGAAAACACAACTTATTACCTTGTTTCATAAATGATTCAGATAGCTTTCATGGTATAAGAAGTGTTAAAAGTGCTGTAATTAGAAAGACTTCCTATAGTCTTAAACCCTGCTGATGGATAGCACAATTGACTGCTATTAGACGAACAGGGATTTCTGTGGCACTTTTCAAGATTTTTGCTATTCTGAATGGAAAGGCTCAAATATCTGCTTTCATTTCTGCATGAAACATGGATTGATCGCACATCCTATGCCAGATTTTCATTTTCTATTGCAGCTTCAGCTGACTGGCTTCTTCATATAAAGTGCTGTTCTTTTCTTCTTGCCACCTTTTAGTTTATGATAAAAATCAATAAAAGCTGAAGCTTTCCACAGTCATCTATAAAATGCAATTACTGTATACAACACACAGTAAAACTCCTGTGGTGTATATGTTGAGACATAATTTATGCCACTTACCTCCAGAGAGGTATTGATCCTGCTCTATGAATATCTTACAAAAGGGCTGTTGAATGCAAGCTCAAGGAAATATGTGGTTATTGGGTCTGATCTGTAATTTGATTAATAATGACCTATTTCTTGAGCTCTGCTTCTTACTACATTGTTTTCTGTGACTGAACTTTTCATCTTTCAGTATTGCCCCTGTCCATCTCCTTCAGAGCCCACCCTGCCTCGCTGCCCTTCGGGCTCGCTGTGGTCTCTGTGAGCTGCACACGCTGAAGGAGCGGCTGGAGAAGGCTGAAATGACCTGGCAGATTTGCTTATTGTTTTTTAAATGGCTGGCAGTCTTTGCTAATCTGAAAGTGGTGGCTGCCCAGCACAGCCTGCACCTTCTGTGATGGGATCCAGTCCTTGGTTTCCTGCTGTGTATAGGAAGGAAAAGCAATTCTGAATAAATAGTCCAGCAAGGTTTCTCTAAGGTACAGCGTAAAAACTCCATCACTTAGTTTAGCTCATGATTTTGAAAGCTGCAATCTAGCATATAAAATGCCAGGAAAACCCCTCAAGAATGATATAAACCAGAAAGTGAGTGGATTTTATGTGAAACCTTTCAGTGTTCTGGTGTTGGGTAATACCTGCACAGGGAAATCACAAGAATAAACCCCTTCTGAAAGAGTAAACCTCTGTTACCCAGTGTCTCAGGACCTTGTCTCAGGTAAATTCCTCAAATAAAGAATTGTTGAGTGGTGTCTCTGACCTGGCAGTTTCCATTTCAAAGTTCATGTTCCTTGAGATGCTGCAAGAATGTTAGCAATTTGCTGTACTATGTGAAAAAAACACATTGTGTATTCATAGAATGAGAGTTCAGCAGAGTTAAATTTGCTTTGGGCAGAGACCTGGGTAGCAGGGTAAGCTTCTCTATTATATGATTACAATAAATAGTTCAACCTTGTTCTGACATAAATACCCTGTTTTGGGATTTGACAAAAGTTAATTGCCTATTGTGATTGCACTGTAGTTGATGAATATCATTGTGGGGCATGGGAAAATAATATTTATTGAAAATGAGAAAAAGAACCTATTAAAGGATTGGTAGCAATATAATTTAGACCCAGATTGGCCTAAACTAATTCAGAATAGAAATATGCATAATAAGGGACACTTTCCATCTATTAATTGGTGGGGTTTTCAACAAAGCTTAAGCTTAATTCATAATTTCTGGAAATCTAAAAGTGATGCTTGAGTAGAAACTGAATAAGAAGCAAAATAAACACAATAGCCTCATTACACATACAAAAAACCACAAACCCAACCCAGACCAAAAACTAAACAAAAAAACAACCACAAAACAAAACCCCAAAAAACCTCAGGCTAAGAAAATAAAACCAGAAACTCAATCTGATTTTAAAATGACTTTTGTTTTGCTAATCATAGTTATGAAAAACTAGTCTCAGTGAAGTCAGTGCTGGTTATTGCATTCCTTAGACCAAGGATTACAGCTGTGATTTCTGCAGCCAGCGCTGTTACCTGCTTGGCAAGGTCTCATCATGGCTTCCTGTCTCAGTTTCCCCACCTGTGAGATGCTTTATATCTTTGCTTGAAGATAAAGACAAAACTGCTCGAAAAAATGCGTGGAGTCTATGAAGCTTGAGTGTGTATTTACTAAGAGATGGAAGAGTTACTGCAGTTGGAAGCAAATCAGCTGGTCTAATTTCTTTGCTGATTTTGTGTTTTTTTTTTCTTCTAGTGTATTTTGTTAAGTTTTTGCTGCTGTAGTAGAAAATGGCTGCTTAATATTAGTGAACAAAATAGTGAAAAAAAGAACTGAGTGAAGTTCCTGATACAGAATGATGGTCTAGCTCAGGTGTGCAGTGGAAGTCCCATCTATGCAGGGCTTTCTGGAAAGCTCTTACACCATCGGTGAGCTTGGCTTTCCATTTGAAAAACAGAGGTAGGATAGTGAAGTGAACTTTTTTAGAACTCAGCCACTACATTTAGGAGCTAATAACAATAATTTATTTTATAAGCTGGAGAAATCATATTTTGGAAATTGCTGAGGGAAAGGAAGATTTGTTGAATCACATGATCACAGGCTGACCAACATCTGCCAGTATGATTTAGCCATGAAAAAGGTTAAATATTCCTGAGGCAAGTCAGGTGAGGTACTTCTAGTGAGATGGTAAATGCTATTACTGGTACTTTATGTGGAAAATTGTGTGCAGTTCTGGTAATTCCTATTCAAGGAAGAAATAAATGACTCTGGGAAATGCCAGGCTTTTTTCTGAGAGGAGAGTAAAAGATGGCTTGTTAAGCCTAGCACAAAGGGCCTTTGTCTGCTCTGCACAGATACACCTGGGGTAAATACAGAGGAAGGAGGAGGCAGTTTCTCCCTGAACAGCAATGTTGCCATAAGAGTGAATGCCTTGCAACTGCCCATGAACAAATTCAGGCTGGAAGTCATCTAGCCATCAGAGAAGTGGAGTCTGGAGCATCTGGCCAGTTGGAAGAGCTGAATAATGATCTTAATTAGTATTGAGGTGGGTTTTGATCAGTTTCTGAAAGACATGTTGGGATGTGGTGCCTGTAGTAGGTCAACAGGGTCCTTCTTTTTTAACTATGCCTTTTAACACATATGAACTAAATCCACCCATTGAAACTGATGCAATGCTGCCAACTTCAGTTTGACTGCATAGCCATATAAGCGTAGCAGCACTTCATCTAAAACTTAGATGATGCTTTGCAGAGGAAACAGAAGATTTTAACAAAATCTTAGCTACTGCCAGGTCTAGTGGACTCATCTGAACTCAGTCTGCTTGCTGAAGCCCCGAGAGAGTCAGGGAGCTAGCTATCTATGATCTTTCTGATGCCAGAAATTCAGCTAGAATACCCTGAAGGTAAAATCTCTCAAGAGAACATTAGATGAACCAGAGCTTGACAAAGTGCAGCCATGTTCTTTCAACAGTCTTTTTACTGGCTATGCATACTGCCCAGGAGATACAGGAGAGGACATAATAGAGACTATGTGACATTACCCTGTTTGTGGAGATTTCCTGTTAATGGAACAATTATCAGGCAGCTGGTTACCTCTGCCACCTTTTCAGCTTCTGGAATGAGACCATACTAACGGTGCTTGCCCAAGTATATTCTAGTTTGGTAAGTAAAAAACCAAAAGACTCTACTGTAACAATGCAGTGAATGCTGAACACCCTTTATTTACCCGACAAGTTTGCTCTGTAAGTTTTCATTCATTTGTATCTGAGTTCTGTGGATATCAGCTGTGGAGAATGTTACCATGATACCAAAGCATATTTAGGTCTAGCTTGAGTGTCCCAGAAAGGATCAGACGACCCAGATGGTGTTTATCCTCAATTTAATGAACAGCTTATCAGACTGTACCTGGTCACTGGCATACCATCCTGTCTACCACTGAGATTTGATGTGTTTGATCTACAGGATCATGATACTAGGAGAATGAACGTTATCTGACCAGTGTCTCACCAGCAAGGGGTCTTGAGCAGATAATTACAATTCCTGACTGGGAAATTAAATCTGATGGGAAGTAATGCTTTACCTACAGCATTTCAAAACTTCACACAGGCAGGGGATAGATAAATGGTTGCTTTGGTCTGTCATTGTCCCTCTACTTTTCCATTGTCCATTTCTTGACTATTATGTTGCATTCTGGCAAAGGCTTTTGATGGAGCAGCCTCTGCCAGCCTGGTAATTGTCACATTTCCTCCCTATGCAGAGGAAATCTGTAGGCAAAAGGGAATTCCTGGGGGGGCTTTGCATGCACTTTGCTGCTTGAACGTACCTCAAAGAACATTAACCCTATATTTATGTGGTAAATGTTAAATCCAGATGAAAT
Source organism: Falco punctatus (assembly GCF_963210335.1). Classification (NCBI taxonomy): domain Eukaryota; kingdom Metazoa; phylum Chordata; class Aves; order Falconiformes; family Falconidae; genus Falco; species Falco punctatus. Next base: position 79,083,043 of record NC_137583.1, read on the forward strand.
ACACAGAGTCTGTACTGCCTGTTTCACTGGTTGAAAGTTCTAACATGTTTTCCCATGCATGTTTTGGGAGTTTGGCTTTGGTTATAGAAGCACAGTAAGGCTAAGTGATTTGAAATCTTGGTCTCACACAAGACTTAGCTTTTTGACCTGGCAGGCACCTAGCACCTCCTTTGAGCATTTCTTTTTTAAATTCCATAGACTGCATATATGATGTGGAATTTAGTCCTTTATGAGATTTCTTGGGCCTTCATGATCTTTGTCTACCAAGTCCTTACTCATATTAATTTATGTTCTGTCAGTTTCCATTTCCCATTTCAAGTGCAAAATCTGGCCTTACAGTGTTTTCTAGTGGTTTATAGCAATGGGAGGTTGTGATTTTGGTCTGCATTCATGTAATGGTTGTTTAGGCTAGTATGTTACTTTCAGTCATGCAGGCCTAGGGTACTGGCGTAGTCTGTTAGTTGCTATACATCTGCTGATGGGTCATAACTTGGCAGAATCTCAATTTTATTACTTTTAATTGTGTGACTGTATACCAGAAATCTGTGGAAACTGGATCGGAAGGCAAAGCAGGTATAAAATCTCTGCCTTGGTTCTGAAGGAAAGGCTCAGCAGCACAAATACAAATGATTTGTACATCTTCCAGCCACACTGTGCCAGACAACAGTTTCCAGGTGTGTTTAGAAGAGTGTTAGGCCTGTGCTCGCCTTGAGTGCAAGATGCAGCCCACTGGGTTTGTTTGCAAGTGTAGCAGCTACTGTGAAGCATATTTTCTCTTATCGGAGTTGACTCAAAGGAAGGCAGCCCCCAGGATGTGAAGGGAGCCCAGCCGCAGACTGGCCTTTCACCAGCCTGAGGACAGTTGTGCCAGGGCAGAGGCGAGAGAAAGGGGCTGGTTACATATGCAGATGCCAGTGCTCAAGAAGTATAATCTGGAACTTGACAGCTGCCAAGTTAGTCCTCAGAGTGGCCAAGCTAGTTGGCTTTTTTTGGAGGAAGTGACAGAAAATGGCCAAAGGGACCAGTAATGGCAATTCTCCAACTACAGGACTAAAACAAAGCCAAGTGAGTATGGTGATTGTACTGCTGTTTTTGGAAGAAGAGGCTCTATCAGCAGAATCCTAATTCAGACATCCCCTGTTGTTGCATCTGTGCATCCTGGAGACCCTGAGATTAAATGTAAGAACTAAATGGAAGCTTTCCCCCACATCCCTAACTCCATCCTAGTCTGAGGCAACAGCAAAATGAAAAACAGGCACACCACCCTTCCCCAAATGTCATGATCCGTGAAGCAAGATAGTCTTGGAATTAGCAGCTTAGCCTTGACTGTTAGGCAGCTGGGCAGTGGCCAGATGGGTCACCCCCTTCAACAAAGTCCACTTGCTATTACACAGCATAAGGTAGGAGGTATTTAGAAGAAAACCACAACAGCTCAGCACCTCCCTGGAGTTCATATTAAACACTGCTAATTCTCGCTGACCTCCCTTTGGTCTGCTGCTGCGCCCAGTGCCTGCAGCTGGCCTGGCAGCCTTCCACCCCGCGGCTGTGGGCTGACCTCCCTGGCCCATGCGGCAGGAGGCCAGGGGCAGCAGCTTCTGTCCTCAGCCCGGGTACCGCTGGCAACACGCACAGCGATCAAAGCTCCTGAATCACTGTGCTGCTGTCCTGAGGGGAAGATTGACCCTGCCACCGCAACGAGCCAGCCTTTCCCAGGTTTAGTCAGGTCTCTCTTAAATAATTTGAGACAGTTAAGGGTAAGACCTCATGCTAGGAATCAGGGCAAAACAAGGTAGAAAGAGAGAGGGACAGTTGGAAGTTAAAGAGATTATGTTTTTGAAGTAAGAAGGAAAAAAAAAAAGAAGTCTGGGGAGCAGAGCAGGAGAAAGATTTCATGTTTGAGAAACAAACCTAGTGTGAAAGGAGATTGATTGCTGGGGAAAAGGCAATGTGAAAGTTGATACTAGAACTGACTTTTATTCTAGTACATCCAAAGAGATCCTTTCCACTTTATACATGCAGGATGGGCCGTGTGGCGAATTATAGAATCACATGAGAGCTGAGCAGTTCGTATTCCTATGACCATCTTCATCTATAGTATGTCCTTTGTCAGTTGGTTCATCTTACAATCCAGCCATCATCTTAACATGTTAAAATCAGTGTAGAAGTGAAACGTTTTCTGCTTCTGCTCCTAAATATAAAATTTACTCCATAGTAACTTCAACCAAGTACCAAGGATGGACAGTTACAACCATACCTTTGTATAAGCAAAAATGTCACTCCAGAGTACTTTATTTCAGATCTTGGGTTACAAAGCGAGTGGTCAGAAAGCTCAGATTCCTAACTGGTGGGTCATCCACTGCCAGCCCGGGAGACAATGAAATATAGCTTTTGTTTTTATACTTTAGCAAGACAGGTGATCTACTACCTAAAAATATTTGCTTCTCTCTCTCCATTGACTACAAAGGGAGCCCACTATGACGTTCAGTTATAGATGTTTATGTTGTAGGCATCTCTGTGTAGATCAGGTGAGTCACATTCAATGCAGTCTTTATGGCCTGATGGGAGCCTGGATTTGAGACTCCAAATTACTACCACAATCCTTTTCATAGGGGTTGCTTGCAGCTCAGTAAGTGGGAGATTCAACTACTTAGAGACATTGTTCTCATTGCTTGAGGAAGTGGAGTGCAAATTTTGCCTGTCTGCATGGTTTACTTAGAGGTGAGCTGCACCCTGGGGTTCTTTGTTGTAAAACACATGAGAGAAGCATAAGGTGTTATTATTACAACTGTTATCACAGAATCTGATAAATTATGCCTGGAACCTATTCTTAAAAAATGCAGTGATATAGATTTTACAGTCTTTTCAGGCAATCTGTTCTGGTGCTTTGCTCTCCTCATGTTAGAAAGTTTTTCTAATGCCTAATCTAAAGTTGCCACGTTACTTCTCATTCTAATCCCTGTGAACATGGAGAACAATTGTTTTCAATTCCTCAGCAGGATACCGTTGAAGTCTGTTATGATATTTCCTCTTAAGTGTTTAATTCTCCAGACTGAACTACTGATTTTGTTCAATCTTTACTTGTAGATCACTTTTCCCAGCCCTCTAATCCACCTTATTGCTCTCCTGGACTGCTACAAGTTCTCATTTCTCTTAAAGCACAGTGCCTAAAGGTGTATACAGTATGCTAATTCTGGAGTATCTACAGACAGATCTTACACATGATGCTGCCTATATAACCTGTGCAATAGTTTTTTCAGGGAGGTGAGATTGTTTATTTCTGTTCAGCTTGTGATCCCCCACAGACCACAAACTGTCTCCTACTGACTCATTTTCCACCTTCTATTTGTACAGTTGGTTACTTCTACATAAATGCAGCACTTTCACTTGTCCTTACTGAATTACATCCTATTGATTTCAGACCACTTCTTCAAATTGTCACGTTCATTTTAATAGTGAAAAATGTGGCCTCCTACCTCAGAGCCTATCTGTGCACAGTTCAGTACAGTAACATGAGGCAGGAAGAAATCACAGATTTTTCTCCACTTGTATTCCTGTGGGGTGGCAAGGCACAACAACGGCATCTCTGCTGCCTTGAGTCCATGCTTTGGGGTAAGAAGAAGTAATCATCTTTTGTTACAGTAGAGCCTGGAGGCAAGGCAAGTTTTTCCTACTGTTAGAAAGTATTTTCTAATGCTTCACATAAAGTTCCTTGTTCTATTATTTCTTGTCTTGAAAAAAGGAGAAGTAGAAAAATTTAATCCCATTCCTCAGCAGGAGTACCCTTGTTTTAGGTGCTGTGTTCATAAGAATCGGTAAATGATTCATGCCCTGCTAAATTTGCAACCTAAACAGAAGAAACCAGCAACAGAGGCAAGGCCTTAACAGATAATGTCAAGGTAGCAACTGATGTGTTCATTTTTTGGCACTTTCTAGGGAAGAGCTTAGTCAGCTGTTAAAATGGAATGCAAAAATTTAGGGCAAGGTTACACTGAAGCGAGGTGAAATGGAGAGGACTGAGCATGAAGATGAAGGGAGGACACTTTGGGAGGAGACTGTAGAAAAGTCAAAGACAAGCCAAGAAAATGCAACTTAAGCTGTGTAAGATTGTCTCTGTCTGTCAAGAGGTCCCCATTTTCTCTCTGTCAAGCATCATGTGTCCTAGCTGTACTCACTCTAGAATTTGTCTTTAAGGCCATAAAGCAGGGGAGGAGGTGCAGAGGAATGGAAAGGAGATACTAGTCAGATGCATTTTGTCAAGAGTCTCTCTGTGGAGATGAGGGTGTGTGTCGCATGAGCACAGGTCAGGAAAGTGCTAAGAGGAAAGGTGTCACCTTTGAGGCTACATTCCACACTGAGTAACATGTCTGGCACTGGATAGCAGGCTCTTCACAAGAGAAATCCATCCTGTAGATTGGAAGAGGATGATAACAGAACTGTATTTCCTTCCTGCTCCAGGGACGCTGCCTTCAGGAACGCTTGCTGTGGTGTTCTTCCACACTGCCTTTAAAGCATGTCCCTTCCATGCACCTTCAAAACTCTTTAGCTCAGTGGCTAGAAAATTGCAGTCTCTTTTCAGCTGCTGAGTAGTTCACTGTGAATTAAAATGGGGTGTTCAGAATGGTGAAATCAGAACCATTTCTAATCCAAGTTATTTCTTTGTTTTTTAATTTCTTCGTCCTCCCCGACATAATTGGGGCACATTAGCTTCACTGTCTCGGTTCATTTGGTCATTTCTGAAAATTGAAAGTCACAATTTTTGTGTTTATTGGTGTCTTTTTACTTGTAGGAAATCATTTGCAGTGAAACTACTGAATTTCCCACTGTGTAGAATATTCCAGAGCTGCTTGCTTATACTTCATCAGAAGAACTGCTAGAAATAATAGGTCTGAGTTAGGGAGTGATGTTGCCCAAGGACTTTAGCTTTGATGATTAAAAGTGTCAGTCCCTTATGGTACTGAAAACCCTCAGTTCTTACGGACTGCAGAGGGTCCTCAGTACTTTGCAACATCAGGACCTAATTGTGAAGTGATGGAGTAAGCCTTTCTGAACGTGCACAAGGGCGAGTTTAGTTGGTACTGCTGCAGTACCAAATTACAGCACAAGAACAGATGAACAGCTTCTATGGGATATCCAAGGGTAGTTTCTTTTAACTAGGTTGTACTGATGATGTTCTCTGCAGCCTATGCTATTTGTAACAGATAAGATCTGGTCTGTTTTTATTTACATTTAACAGAAAATAAAAAGAATCAGAAACTGAAAATTTAAAAATATGATCTGTAAAGAAAAGAAGTTACAGATTGCCTGAGAGATGCTTTTATTGAATCTTTATATGGCCTCTACAGAGGAAGAAAGAATCCAGGGTTATCTCTACAGGAGAAACAGTCAGTGATTTCTATGTTAAATATTACTGGTAAAGGGGAAATCTGTTCACTATGCTTTTCACAGCCTTTTAATCCCAGCTTCGCTTCACTCCTTTCTTTCGTCCTCTTCCCCCCTCATCCCTTTTCCTGTCAGTGGTATCACTTCCCTCATTTTTCCAAATTAAAATTTAAAATGTCAGCCCAACCTGTGGGAATAGTAAGCCAATTTAGTATATTTTTTATGGTGTCTTTGAGTCCAGAAGAAGATTTCTTGCCCATTTTACTGCTTGTTTAAAGATATTCCCAAACACTGAATGCACATGAGGCTGGGAGATGTGATCTTGAGTAGTAAGCTTTTAGCTAGGGTTTGTAACTGGAGAAACTGAAGAGTACTCTGAACTTTCAATGTGCAGAACACTTTTTCAGGATACTGGCTTCACATTCTAAAGTCAGCCCTTGGCTTACTTCTAAGACTGACTACAGCCTGAGTAGGAACTGTGTTTGGTTGCTAGATATGACTTTGGAAGTAAATACTTTCTTTAGGATTTCTGTAATGGACTTGGAAATCTTTTAATCCAAAGTTTTGTTCCTGGAATGATTGGTTGCCTGTGCTCTAGCCGGAGGGAAACTGCCATGAGGGAAACTGCCAGAAGGAAAAATGATATGAAAAGTGGATGTAAATGGAGAACTGGGCCACTACCACTTAAAATTCAGTTCGTTCTCTGTGATGTTTTCAAAGAATACAAAATCATTTAAATATGAGAAAAAAATGTGTAATCTATATCAGTCATAACAAACTACGACTTCCTAAAAGAAGGAATTTGGAAAGATAATTTGCACATTTTGTTTTCTCATTCATTATAATTTGTTTTCTGTGGAAAATTTCAGTGGTCTCGGCAGTTCAGACTAGACCCTCTATAAGTGGTGAAATTGTTACTCCTGTAACACCAGAAGATGGAGTTGGCAGTGGGAAATTTGGTTACTCGTCTGAGTAAGTCACTTAGTGGGTAGGTGATGGTTGGGAAGGTATGGGCAATAAGTATCAAGATGGGTTATTTCCTAACGTGTCAGTGAAGTTCTGGCAAGACCTGGGATACTCTTCTAGTCAGAGTCTGAACTTTTACCTATGGATTTGCAAGTGGGAAGGGAAATGAATCTTTTAGAAATTCAAATTAAATTACCAGGAAAAAGATACTTCTCTAAGCAACAGTTTCATGAAATGTTTATTAACACATTCAGCACAGGGAAAGTATTCAAAATCTCAGAACTGTGATGGGAGAACTGATGTAAAGAGAAAGGATTTAAATCTACTCAGAACCATAGAAAGTTTTGAAGAACAAAAACCCTCTACAGAAAGTGATGCTTCGTCTTTGCCTAACAGGGCTAAAGTGCTACCACAGAGAACTGACAATGTTTAGGAGATTATATAAAACAGAAGAGGGAGAAGGCTGACAGGTGCTAAAGAGTATTCAGGTCAGACAAAGACATCTGCCAAAGACATCAGTCATCTGAGATAAGGAAAATTACAATTGAACTAGGGGAGCAACAGGTGCTGCTCACAAAGGAGCATCCTGGAAAGTTAATGGTATGTCAGAATACAAAGTTAAATAAAAGAGCCCCCCCCAAAAAAAAGTTAAATAAAGCCTATATGTCTTTGTGCACAGCTGAGAGGGCTAAGTAGATGAACTTTACTGCTTGGCCATTTGGTAAGGAGACTCCTGAAATATGGAGGACTAAAAGGTAAAAACCAAATGTTTAAAAATTTGGCTTTGACTGCTCATAATGAGTAGTGCTACACCTGAATTATTCCGTAGTCTCCAGGGAGGTACACTTAATATGTGGAAAGGCATACAGAAATACCAGCTTTATCTCATATTTTATTACATTTATTATATTACCAGCATCCTGACCAAGCTATTTTGTATGAAAAAAACCAAAGAAGATTGATAAGATATCAACTGGTTAAAGACCACAAAAGGGGTGACTTTGGGTATCTGGCTTTAAACTCCAATGAATAAAACATATTCTTTTTGTAACATATGAGACTTGGTCCAATTGGAAACAGCTGAGATGCCAGATGTGACATTGATATAATTAAGCCCGATTTATTAAGTGACCGTGGAGTTGAAAGCACAGTATTGGAGGCTACTTTGGACAGCTCACTATAAATCTCCACACTAATCAGGAAGATGAATAATATAACATGGAAGAAATAGAAAGATATGATACCATCACTTTATTAACTCTATACTCTAGTTGAAACCATATAGATATAAATGAGAAGAGGCCAATAGGTACACTGCAAAAACGGATAGAAGCATGAAGCAATTTTAATCTGAAGGAAGAGATGAAGTAATGAATTTTAGAAAAGAGAAAAGACACAATGAAGGTATACAAGATAGTGAATATTAATAAGAAGCTAAATCTGAAGCTTCTATTTACTTTCTAAAGATTTCATCAAAAAGGGACTTTGGTTTAAAATTGAAAGCCTCTGCAATTAAAACTGATAAAAGGAAATACATTTAAAGATAATACTTAATTAACCTGTGGCATTTATGTAGACAATGCAAACATCCACAGTACATTAAATAGGAAACAACAAACAAAAAAATAATCAGAGACTTAAGCCCTCAGATGTCTGCATGTTTACCAACTTGGGGAAAAAAACTCCTCTGTGGGCAGGTTATTTTAAAAATTGCCACTTATAAATCTTGGTTTTTACTTTCTCTCATGCACTGGAGGCTGTCTAGTTTACTGAGGTATCTGTGGGTCATTGGTTTTAGATGAGATGTGGAAAGTTAGATACAAAAATACCCCCTGTAAAAGTTGCAGTAAGTACTTTGACTTGCCAGATGGTCTCTGAAATCTGATTCCAAATCTTATGTATGGAATATTTTTAAAGCCCTTCTAAACTCGTATGGGAGAGATAGCATATACTTTTGTAGAGTTTTCTTTACTTAAAATAGAAAATAATTTGCCGTCACAAAGTGAGGAACAGTAACAATAGGTGCTAGTTGGTTTGTATCTGTTTTCATCATTCGTATATGTGGGTGAGGGATGGAATGAAAAGAGAAAATCCTATATGTAATTTATGATTTCTTTGGGAAATGTACCAACATGAAAAAGAAAGGAAGTGATGGCCCTGAACCATCTTCCCTGAATCTGAGCATTGTTTCAGGTTCTGAGGTTGCAGCTCCTGTTAAAGATGGCTTGCTGGGCTGGTGTGGTTGAAGCATACCAATAAGAGGCAGGAATGTGATGTGATTAGTATCTTATCTGTCTGTCCTTGAATTCCCCACTCCTGTGACCTCCTCTGCATTCACATAGGCTGGCTGGGGAAGTGTGTGTTGAGGGAAAGGCAGGAATGATTACAGCAGAAGTCAGTAAGGAAGTCGACTCATTTCAAGCACAACACCAGGACACTAACTACTCTGCTTTTGTGCCCCACACACAATTCCCTGGTAATGTCTTTTAAGATTACCTGCTGGCTATGGCTTACTTGCTTCTCTCTTTATCATTAAGAATGCATATTTAATGAGCTTTTCTTTTAAGATCATGTTAAATTTCCACATCCAGAACCAGATTACCATTTTTGTAGATAAAAATGTATGTTTTAAGAACTGTTCTTTCATATTTGGTTCACACCTTGCAAACTTATTTCAGAGATCACACCCCGTGCACTTTAAAGCAACATCATTTGGCTCTGTGAGGGTACTCAGAGGACCAGGGAAGTACAGGAGCCCATGCCCACCTCGGGTGTAGTGGTATGGCAAGCACTGGGGGCTGCTTCCTGGGTGTGAACAAGCTGGAGGTGGGGAAGCCTTAGTTCTTCCTCAGAGAGAATCAGTTTACAAAATGTAACTGATAGTGGATGTGTGTGGGGAGGGAGGAGAGGGGAGGAAGTAATCTGTGTCCTCTGAGAGCTATCATCCCTGAGATGGGAGGGATTAGAAAGGGAGCTCTGACTCTTCACAACACTATAGTGGAGACATAGCAGGTAAGATTTTCCCATCCACTGGGAACGAGAGGAAATTCTCAGTTAGTCCTCAGCAGAGTATTTTTCTTATGAATGCATTTTTCCAGTGCATTCTCTGAATGCTTTCAATACCCATAATTACATGTCCCTGCTCTAAGAAGCTAATAGTTTACTTTCAGACAAGGTACCCTAAGACAGGCAACAAAACAGTGGGATGGGAAGGATCAGAGCACTAAGGCTAGGGAGATTATTCAGAGATGGCATGGGGATGGCATGGGGAAGACATTTTTTGCATTTGCATCCATTTTATGACTGCTTTACACTGCTGAGATAGCATGAAGAGGCCTCATGTAAATGAGTCAAACCTATATGGGTAAATGATTAAATAGGTTTTAGCTGGCACACGTTCTTGTAGCAATCACAGCAGAGTGATTTTAAAGAGTGGCTGAAACCAGTCATGGTGTTGGCATTGGCAGCCTGGTTTGATACTGGCATGGACAGCCTGGTAGTCAAAGGGATTTCCTCTGAACATGTTTGAGTCTACCACAGCAATTCATAACCAGCTACCCTCAAAGATGGCTGATGGCTGCTCCAGAACCATTAGCCTCCCAACGCTTGTGTTATCTTGGACGTTTTGTAGGAGAAAGTAGCAGAAGCCTGCGGAGCGTGGAAATAGGACATATTTCCAAAACATCTGTTGACATTATATATGCTGAGTAATTTCATTTCAAAATTGTCATGTTTTTCAACATAAGACATCTGTGCTGGTAGGCAGTATCTGTGAAGTGCAAACAAAAATGAAATTAAATGTACAATAAATATGCTCAGACAAATACTACTTTGCAGTAGAGAAGCAAACATGCAGAGTAACTCCTTATCAGCTATTCTCTTTTCTCAGGGAATGCACTTTCTCTATTCAACAGTCTAGCAGCAGACCAATGTATAGGTTACATGCCCCAAGCGATTCTGGGACTATAAAAGCTTTCTAGCCATGTAAAACAAGTTTGTTATCCAAGTCATAGCTTCTGTGCTCCTTAGTACTTGATCTTTGCTGAGCAAATTGAATTCATAATGCCAAAGTTCCCCAGACACAGCGTGAGGCAGGTTTGGTGCTTAGTCTGAGAGTCACAAAACCTCATGTGCTAATCACTGGGGTAGTTAAGTTACTCAGTAGGTTATGCGAAAAAAGGGGTGTCACAAGCTGCACTCCTCTACTGAGCCAGGAATCGGAGCCTGGAATTGCTGTGTGCACTTAGGTATCTCTTTGAAGCAAGATGTTGACCTCTCATTTGCAGGATGGTGTAGCATTGCTGTGCTGTTATGGAGTCAAGAGAGCTCTCACTTGCATTATCTCTGAGGGTTTTGCATACTGGGCACAGCAGCCTTCAACACTAACTTTTTGCATGAAAGTACTCTGTGCCCTTTCTGTTGACACTGAGCTCCTGCTTTTGAGGCAAGTCCTTCAAACACTCAGCTACTATGTGAGTACCATCCACTGCCATAGCTTTTCACACAACTCAAAGCAATATAAATAAGTTGAGTTTGGTCAGAGTATGACTAGAAATCTAGGCTCCTCTGAGGTCTCAGACATTAGCACATCTTTCTGAGTTGTTAATGAGAGGTGACTTATCTAGGCAGCCAGCTCAGTAAAGATGCCTCTGAGCTTCCTGAGTTACGTATTGGTTTTTCCAATTTCCACAATTGCTTCCCTGATTTTAGTAACTTAATTTTTATCTATGTTGTATTTTGGGTTTGAAGGAACCCTTCCCGTGGTCCTTCAAAGGCCCATGTTTCAGCTATCCCATAGTGTCAAGGATGAGACATGACAACTATGAATAGAGAGTTCTCAGAGACTTAGGCAAAAACTGGCATGTTTTTTTGCATCAGTACTGAAGCTCTGTCTCTGCCCTGCTGTTCTGCAGGGAATGGTGGAGAAGAGCCGGAGCATGAAGGAGGCTGAGCTACAGAGAGAAGGCTGAGCTGCAGAGACTTACATTTACTGGTATTGCTGTCACAAGGAATTGGTGGGGTGGTGGAACCTCTTCCACCAACAAAGAGTACTGCCTGGTGTATTCCAGCTTGTCGTCTGCAGCAGCAGCATGTACCTTGGCTTTCCAGAGCTCTGCCATTGACAAAGTAGATAGAGGGGTAATGGCTGGTTTTGTTGTTTCTGCCAGTCTGTTGACCTAAACAAATGCCTACTTGGCTTTTACCTAAAGCAAGACTGCCTTTGACATAGTAACACATTTACTGAGCTGAAAATGCAAATGTGTCCAAAATGTGGTTGTTTTGGAAGTGAATGCTCACTCTTTAAAAGTATCCCTTGGAATTAGGACCAGTTTGAAAAAAAGTGCTGAAACACTTGCTTTATGACAGCAGCATTTGAGCAAAGCCTTTCTTTTACCGTGTGTGTGGTAATTCTGTTAAAATCTTGTATGGAAAAAATTATAAATCCATTTCTTTGAAAATCTTCTGAAGCCTGTTTTGACACATCTGAAACACAGGATTTCGACTTTTCACTTTGAAACAATAATTTTTGCTTAGAAATTTATCTTCACATATCAAAAGTATTAAGTTCCATTGATATTTATATTTAAACATTGATTCATGGAGACAATTGGAAATAAAGTTCTGTTTAGGAAAATATTTCAAAATTTTGCTTCCTTGTATCAATTCAGGACAACAGGAAGTTTGAAATCTTGCCATATTTCCCAGGCTGACAAATATAGCTTACTCTTTGCCTGACTTTAGAGTGTAAAATTAAGCACAACCCATTAAGTTTTGGTCCAGTAGTTTAAATATTTAAGCCATTTGAAATGAAGCCACAATTTATTAAAGTGTACAGGCTACTGTGCTGAAGGAAATTGTTTGAAAAATATAAACCAAATGTTTTTCACTTTCTTTCTTGATCAACATGGAGATCTAAACATGGTCAAAGAATGAACCAAGCAAAAAGAACAAGAAATCAGCCTTTAGGCCTGATCTTAACAACTTGGATGATGCCTCATTGAGAATAAATCACATTAAGTACTGAAAGTGAAGTTGATATTTTGGAACTAATTCCATTGCTGAGCATTACAACGAGCAGGAAACACCTTTTACATTGCTTGTGCTTCAGTGACCATTTTTTAGTAATTTCTTTCCTGTCCTTTAAAAGGGTTGCATTTGAATGGACATGCTTTTAGCTAAGCAGGATAGGTTTTGTGTCCTGTTTCTTGTTGGATTTCTGTAGGTTTTTTCTGCAGCTGAGTATCAAGTGACTTGGGACTATCCCTTTTCTATGTCTCTTTTATCTCCTGAGTTTTGGGTGTCATTTAGCTGTTTTCATTCCAATTCAACAAGATTAAAGCAGCAACAGTGATAGCCACGTTAGTAACTTACTTCTTACTTCAGTGCATGTGTTGTTTATTTCTGTTTCACCTGCTCTGACTTTATTGTAATAACTAGCAGATACTGTTTAAAGATGGTTTTTTTTTTCTCTTCAGTGGTTTACAATACCACTATAATATTGAGAATAATTAGTGAGAACTTAGTGGTAGTTGAATAAGATGGATGCTAGAAGTCCATTATTTTTGTAATCTTGTGCTCTTAAAACTTAGTTTTATATCATAGAGATTGTCCATTTCCAGTGGAAATTTCCATGAATTTTATCACAGCCTTTATTTGGTGTCCTACAGTAATTTTGAAAATTGATCCCCCTGTGTATTGAGAGATAGGGTTCACAAGGTCACTTTTCTCATCTAATGCCTTTGAAATCCTCTCTTCTCTTTCTTTCCCTTCCTTCAACTTTTCACTAAATCTGAGAGATGACACTTCAGTCTCTAAGGCAATTAAAGCTGCCTTTGGACCTGCATGTTTGAGGCCTATTCCAAATGAACACTAAGTACAAACCTCGTATCTGCAACTGAGGCCAATGGAAAAGAATTAATTTGCCTGTCTTAACTGAAAGGCTCTGTCAGATCAACTGTGAAAACTGAACATTACAGATGTATCTTCTTTCCTTCAAAACAGGGCCATCTTATAGATTCATTTACCATCTGTTGAACGAACTTAGACCATGGGAAGCCGAGGTTCAGATATTTGCTTACTGTCCTTCCTCAAACACGCATCCTTTACCTCTTCATAAAGGGTCTGTTACTGAAGTTTGTCTCCAGTGTCTCCTCTGTTGTAGATTGGGATGCTGGTTTTATATATTGTGTTCTGAGGTGCTCAGTTTGCATTCTGTGGGAATTCTGTGTTCCTTTGGACTGTGGTAGGACAGCCAAAAGGTAGGCAGATGCTTAGACTCATGGTGGTTACTTCCTTTTGTAGGCCTGCAATATTAGCAGGATATTAGCAGAAGTACATGAATCAGAAGTGCTCAAGTTGTGGCTTGGTCTAAAGTCCCTCGGCATGGAGGGTTTAGTCTCTTTATGTGTCTTTCTTCAAGTCTTTTTCATAGAAAGAATGAAGTCCCTTCCCTCCATGAAACAGCTTTTGTTTTCCTTATCTTCTATTTTGGTTTTGTTCTTTTTAAACTGTTGTCACTAGCTTATTGCCCTGTTATAAATATAATTGTCCTCTGGAAGCAGTGAGAAACAGCTGAAAAAATTTAATGGGAGCTTATAGCAGGAGGTGTTTTACTACTTCTTAAGAGAGGGAGGCATGGTGATTTAGATAGGGTATGAATAGCTGAGATAAGTGTTGTTTCTCATCTGAAGTACCTGCACAGCTACAAATGTTTTGTTAACTTGTGCTATAAAGAAATCTGGCTGCTAGTAGTCAGGGAAAGTTTGGCAAAAGTTATATTTTCCTTGGATAGAGAGTATAAATGTCACAGAGTGTTCTTTAAGTTTGCTGTTGCCACTGCATAAAACCATTTACATTCAAGATTTGTTCCATTACCTGCAGTTAGGATCATCTTTGAAAATATATTTGTTAGCATAACTCTGTAGTGTGCTGAAAGTCAGGTTTATGGATGATGAATAAATGCCCTTGATACAGCACTTGTTCCAATTTGTTTAGGTATCAAATCAGTTTGGAAACTTATGTTCCAGATTTGACATAAATATATCTGCAGATATTATAGAAATGATCCTGAACTTATAGTTCCCAGGAGTTGTTTGTGATGCAGCCTATTCTACAAACAGTATTTGGCTATGAAGCATAATTTATTTGGCATAGCAAAGACTTCCATGCATCTTTCACTGTGTTATGCTATTCATTGATAGTGTGAAACATATTATTGATTGCTACAAGGTAGAGTACTGTGCAAGAATAGAAGTTTACAGATTTATTGTAGTATCATGTAGTACATTTATTCCTGGCATAATATCTACTAATCATATATTATTTAGAAGACAAACATTAGTTTATGAGTGTGAAATGATATTGCTTTAGAAGAATGCATATAAATCTTTCTATGGAAGATACTAGCAATTGGTATAAAAGAGATTTCTTCCCATGCATTGTGGAGAAATGATGTTTATCAAGGTTTATTAAGGTTGAAAAATCAACCCTTCAGACTGGTAGGAAATACCGTACTGTGTATATCCTTCCAAAGACCTTCAGTCTTTTCAATCATTTCAATAAACTGTGGCAGAATGTACTGATATGTTGTAGATGGTCTTCTGTTTGGAATTCCTTCAATGAGATGACAAAATCAGACTTGTTCAAAGAAAAATAATAATTAAAAATTCAAAATGGACTCACCACATATCAAAATGCTATTCAGATTTTACATATCTTGGTGCGACCTTCAGAGTCATCTCAGTGGTTACAGAAGCTGTCCATGGGTCTACAGACCATGTCAAAATTAATGATATTAAACTCTAAAACTTTAATTGCTAACCATTTTTTCACACTTTCCCCTTATTCTTAGGTAGAGAAAAAGTGAACTGTTCCTGTAGAGGAAAAGGAAACTTGCTTTCTTAGATCTACTAGAAATCTACTGGAAGGAACAAGCCAATTTTGAAGACTGCTGTTGAGGAACTAAATTTGCCAGCACTCTAGTCCAAAACTATATTACACAAAGGCTCTTGTCAAAATGAATACCTTTATATGTGTATTTTTTCACCTGTAATGCCACACTAAGAATTAGTAATTTCTTTTCCAGTAATGGATGAATCAAATTTGATCAGAGTAAAAGAAAAGATATTTGAAATGTAAAAAGTATTAATGAGGAAGACTTTTCAGACAAATAAGTGACTGAAAAAAAGAATGGAGACCAGAACACCTGTGCATGAGCATATATGTATCTGCCTACCTCTACTGCCTACCAGAATAATGAAGTGAATTCACTTTAAGTGCTGGAGATCTTATAATAAGCTGTCTAGAAATAGTGATTTATGGACAAAGTAGTAAACAAGTTTCATATGTACAACAGCGAGGCACTTTCTTGTTCTGATATTTCATGGTAAGTTTGAAACTGACTTTTGCAATGATATGCTCGTGAAGACCACAGCACTCTCACACAAATACATATCCTTTAGGTAACTAAAATAGTAAAACTGCCATCGAGTATTATAAGAATTTAGCATAAAATGTTTTGAAGTTTCAGCCTATTATTACTGGAAACTATTTTTGGCTTCACAAGTTTTTCTTTAAAGCTTGTTAAAATGAAATCCTCTTTTCCTTCATGTCTAAAAATAAGTATAGGTAAACTGATTTTCTGAAGGTCATGACGGATGACTGAAATCCTTATAAAACCAGGGTTAGTTATAAGAAATTTCAGACTTTGTACAATTTTTGGGTACAAGGATTGCTATGCATTTTGAATACCAAAGATGTTCAGGGCTTAGCTGCATTTCTTTCCTTTACATGAATAATAGTGTTTATTCTTTACAAGGTGAAATTATTGTGCTTTGTCCAGTGGGCTTTGCTCTGACAATAACTATTATAAAGAAGACCCAGGCATTTCCATCCCCTCAGGAGGCATACAGTGTCTGAATAACAGCAAAATGTCCATGGCTTTGCTGCCTGTAGTGGTTAGGGAATAGTCAACAGAAAGCTCATGCAGAGATGGAAGTGAGGGTTGTGTGTACTTAGAGTGGTGCTCTGAAGGTCTTCGTTTATTGTTGCAGAGGGAATGAGGGCTTTAGGGACTGGGAGAAAATGTGCTGAATGAAGATCTACCAGTTAACTTCCTGATAGTGAGTGAGTATACAGGGAGCAGTTCCTATGCAGGACTTAATTACACGCCTCAAAAAGAGTGTAGCAGGCATGTTGAAAGCAGGCTGAAATTTTTGGAAGAATTCACAGTCTAACAGAGATGGTTAGAAACGATTATAAAAAGAACAACGTTTAATATGTTTACTTGGATCCATCAATGAATTACTGAATCAATAGATAATGATGTGGCCATACATGCTGTTTACCTGCATTTCTGTTAAGCATTTGGGGCATATCAGAAATAAGCTGATCTGTGATATCACAACATATAGCTTGCATGCTTGAGTCAAAGCTTGAGTCTATGTTGGAGAAGTCAGGAGGAGAAAATACAAGAGGCAAGAAATTTTGGCAAATCTGATTCAGGTTATGGTAGACAACATTATTACAAATGTCATAAAGTGTATATACATAAACACACTTTAAGAAAAATCTGACTAAAAATATTTAAATATCTGGATAATTAACTTGATAGAACAAGTATGTGCAGGGTGCCAGTTATTAATGGAGTATATACATAACCGTGATCAGGAAAAATCTGAAATGAAGCCATTTTGGTGCATACATCCATATTTAATCAATGTCTTCGATTAAGCATCAACTACCAGGTTGTGAGATAAAAAACTGTCATCTTAATGAAATCAGTGACTCCAAGATTAAGCCTCAGACACAAACCCACCTGCCTGTACTGCCAAACTGTGACTGGGAAAGAATGTTTAAAAATTTTCTAAGTCTCTAAACAACTACTATATGGGCAAAACCTCTAGTTGATCACTCAGGACCAAGGCTAACTGGTGCCCAGAGTGCAGATGACATTTCTAGGAGGTGAAATTTTGGTTGTAGGTTTCTTCGTTAAGCGTCAGAATTTAAAGATGACTGGAAGGTAACAAAATGCAGGTCAAAAAGAATTAAGTCACGACATGTAAACTTTGTAGAAAGAAGATACAAGGATCTTTAGTAATGGTAGGGAGGAAGGAATCAGCAATTGATGAAGAATGTTTTGAATTCAGATATGAAAATAATCTGCTAGGGGAAAAACCCTAGTCTGGAATAGCAGATATGAACCATGTGCTGGTCTGTAACATTGTTCCCAATGTTTATGCTGTTTTCCAGTACAGATCAAAGAGGTAAGTTAAAATAGGGTTAACACAGAGGAGACTCAGAGGTTTCTTGAACAGCCAGCATTTTCTGGTTAAGCAAAGAAACTGAGAAAAAAGAGGATTGAGTAAGACAGCATTTGGAAAACTTTCTCATGTTATTACATTTCAAGGGATTCAGCTATTGCTGCTTGAAAGATTCTGAAAGTTCTAGGAATCCCATAAAGCACATTTTTGTACCACATCTCAAATGATTTTTTGGAGAGTTGATCAGTCAAAAGGAATTATAAGCTTCTGCTCAGTAGTGACACCTTTTATCCTGCTGCAGAATATAGTGCCAGAAAAAATGTGTGGATTGCCTATCCTTGTTTTTGACACCTATACCTGGTTTTGGTGCCAGCTATTTGTGTTATCTAGGGCTCCTTGATGTCCTGGAGAAGGAAGAGCAAAAGATTACATATATGTCCCATCAGAGAATTTATAACTGTTAGTGTATTAAGCATAGCCAGAAACAAACACAGATTCTCAGAGAAAACTGACAATTAATATTTATTTATACCTAAGTGTGTGGTTTTAAAATTAGCATCTGTGAATAGAAGATAAAGAAATATTTTCACAGTGGAGATCTTTAAGTATTAGATTCTCTCTGTGCAGCACCTGTTTTTTATGTCCAAGATGTATCATGAGCCCTGTAGGTATAAATATGTCTCGTGTTCATGATGAGAGAAAGGGATACTAAAGTGATGTATAAAATGCCTGAGATGCTTGGAAATAAATTATATTTAGTTCCCAGAACCAATAACCTGTGCAGTAATGCAAAAAGTGAAAGATATCCATTTCACTAAATATTGGTACTGTGAAGATTGCTTGTGAAGTGCTTTTCATAAATGTAATGCAAAATAGGAAGGCACACCAACAGCTCCTTTGGAAAGGTTCATTCCTGCTAAGGAATAAGCAAAAGCAGAATAAGTGGAATAAGCAGAACAGAAACATTTCATTGCAGATACTCGGATTGGTGTAAGTGGACTGAAAAGATAATGCCCTAAATGGCAGAACAAGATACTGTGTGGGAAGGAGGAGGAATAGTCAAAGTAATTCTCTGATGTTCAAGTTTTAATTTGGAATTGCGTTTGATTCAATGCTTAGAATTGGGTTTGAATTGATGCTTGGAGTGGCAAGACTAAGCCTGTGGTTTGCAGAATTGTAAAATCTATGCTATTACTGAACTGTAATAGAAAAAGGAGCCAAACAGGTGGTTCTCCTCTCAGGTGTACATCAAAACAGTTTAATTTACATTTTGTGCTCCTTCTTATTTAGACTAGTGAGAGTTACAGGAAAACTGGGCTCTAAAAGAGGAATTTGCCATTGGACACCATTTTTGGATTTAGTTCCAGATCAAATACCTAAAAGAGTCTGCATGTCAGCTGGGACTTGAAGTTCCTAGTATATAATCAGCAGGACTTGATTCAGTTGCTTAAACATAGTTATGTATTGCTATTTGAAACAGACTTCTCTGCTGCAATATGTTGGTTCAGAAGAGCTTGGATTTCCCATGTGTCTTATGTCACATTTAGCACATTTGTGCATCTGGATAGCCCAAACCACCAATTTTAGGCAACTGAATTGAGCCTGCAATAACCATGGTTACTTGGACCCTAAAGATGCATGAAGCCAATCAGCAAGAAGATGCCTGGTCTCCCACTGCCTGTTTTCACTACCTCTCACTGACTACAATAGGAGCCTGGACACCTAGTTTGCATGCAGACATCTAAAGACATGCATTTTAATCCCATGCTGAATCCTACCCTATGTGACTGGAACAGTGCTTAGGGACTCGGTTCAGTTGCCCACACCGAGATGCCCAGTGCCACTGGAGACATTGTAGGCATCTGTGATATCAGTGTGGTTTTGGCAGAGATGACACAGGACTTGCAGTACACCTATGTCCTTCTGGAGTGGCAGCTAGATGCAAGGCAGGCAACCCTAGGTTGTCCC
The DNA here is from genome assembly GCF_963210335.1 of Falco punctatus. NCBI lineage: Eukaryota > Metazoa > Chordata > Aves > Falconiformes > Falconidae > Falco > Falco punctatus. The sequence goes on from NC_137583.1 coordinate 79,102,617, forward strand.
TATGGCAGTAAATACCTGTTTGTAGGCAAATGAATATAGTTTCATCTGTGAAAATCAGAACAGGTTAGCAAGCACACTAAAAATGATGTGTATTAGGGAGCGATACAATTCACCCCTCTTCCACCTGTTCCAGAACAAAGCTCGGAGGTTATTAGGATGCTCCAATTCTCCTTTGTAAATGGATCAGTTTTGTTGAAAGATTTAACTGACTTTCAGGTCTATTTTTAAAGGAAGAAAATTAATGTAATAGTAAGAGTACTTTCTAAAAGACACAATGTTTAAGTCAATCCAAAAAAAGAACTCTGAAGACAATCACTACAACCGGATTCAGCTCCAGATGAGGTCTGTAAGCAGAGCAGCAAAGGTTCAGTCAGTATCAGGGTTAGAGCCAGGTCTGGATCAGCAGCACCTGCCTGCTGCAAGGGATTCGGAATCATAATATTTTAAACAGTAGAAGTACTGAGAAAACAGCTGTTCTTAAGGGATTTTCTATTCTCCTGGGCTTAAATCTTGGCAAAAACATGGGTTTGGTTTAATGCAGTCCCAAACGGAAGGAAAAGTAATTTGCTTCCAAGTTGGCACTTGGCTTAGGACCCTAAAGTGAGTTCAGATCTAGGCATTCAAAACTAGTCACCTCGCAGTGCACTGGGCTGTGGACACATTTAAAATTCTGGAACCAGCCAGTTCCTGACTCTACATCATTTCATAAGCAACTAGCATTTATAAGTGTATTTTATAACAATAAAGGATAATGCTGAATTTTTTAAATTGATGTTGCAAAGGCTGAGGCTGTAGCTCATGATTATGACATCATTATATTCAGCAGTGAAACTTTGCTCTGTGTGGGATATAACAGAGGAGAAGTTTGAAACTGTGTCTTAGTCAGTGCCTTAAATTGTGGTCTTGTTTATTTTGTACATGTGGTAAAATTTGCTGCCTTGCCCCAGATCATCAAAGCTCCAAGACATGCTGAAATAAGCATTAATACAGTGTTATCTATAATAACAAAAAAATAAAATCAAAATTGGATAGTGATAACCTTGCATGTGTTAAAACCCACAGTGTTACATTTGCAATGAAGTTTCCACTGATGCCAAGATACAGTATTTTAATGCTATCAAGCTTAAGGAATGTGCAAAGTATCTCTTATCTCTCATTGCTAGGAGAAATGGCATGGCTCTAAGATCTCAGAAGGTGATTGCAGGATATCAAGTACGCAAATTAAAAGGTGGGACACAGGCCAAGTTGAAAAGTCTTCAGAGGTCCCTGCTGTCAGTATGCAACTTCCAGATAAAGTTGAGAGAAATGAAATCCAGTGTTTTCTGTGGCTATAAATCCAAATTTCATCTGATGGCAAGTTTCTTTTATCAGGTGGCTTTAGCGGCTTTCAGACCTTGGTTCAAGGAGAACTGAAATAATCTGTAAATTATGCTGTAGCTATTATGGCTATTTATTCATATGGTAAAAAGACAACATTATTCTGTCAGTAGATCACAGCATTCTAGAAAGGTTAAAGAAGACCTTGAAAAAGTGAATATATTTTCAGGAAGAATATTTCTCTTGCTATCCACAATAATCAATAGGCTAATTAATGGCCTATTAAAAAAATACAAAGATTCTATAATATTGATTGTTTGCATAATTAAAACAAAGCAAATTCTAAATATCAACAATTTAAGTGGAAATAGCTTCATTACCATGCGGCAGAGAACATACGCCTACATTGTTGATACCATTTTTCTTGTTTAATCCATGGCAGCTATGCAAACTGGCAGCACTTAACATGATTATGTCAAGATCTCACACAAGTTAGCTCACAGCCAAGGGCTGACATGTAGAGTCAATACGCCAGAGCTAATTATGTTGATGTCAAAAAGTTACCTTTCTTTGTGCGTGATAATGTTTCACATAGATTAAAACATGTTTTTGTACTGTGATTTTTACCTGAAAGATAGCACAAAAGGTCAGCAGTCTTTGATGCAATTTAATTATAATATTGTTGATTATGCATGCCTTGTAATCTGATACTCTGACCAAAGTCAAGTGTGGGATTTGCAAGGAAAGTATGTATTATGACTTTTAATCATCATTTCTACTGAATGATTATGCTTGGGAGGACGTGTACAGTCTGCATGTTAACCTTTGAAATGCATGCTTCAACTGCATCCATTGTACTTTGATGTTAGTAGTTCACACATTGAGGGCATTATCACATTCTTTTCTGTGAGATTTTGTGTGGTCCATGGCATGGGCATGTAAGGAGGAACAGAGCTCCCAGAGACCCTCTTCCAGACTCCAGGTTCAAACTTTTAACATTTTCTGTAGTAAAAAAAATATGTCCAGGACTTCCAGCTCTCCATTCTGATTTCATAAAATTGTTACTGCTAATGGAAGGCATATTGCTCATTTTGCAGTACTTAAACTCCTCTTCTTCTCCTGTGCTACTCAATGATTTTTAAATGATCACAGTTACTTGATACTGAAAGTGTATGGCTTATCTCCCTGGAAATGCAGGGATACAAGTGCATGGGAAGATAAACTTCTGCCTTCATTTGACCAGTTTGCTTCAGTCTTCCTCAAAAATGTACAGCTTTTTGGCTTTCCTTCTCAGAGGGATCATCTCTGGGCAAGATAATCCATAGTCTTTCCTACCTCCTCTATTACCGGGATGTTTGCTAGTATATGAAAATTATAATAGTAAAGAGAATTGATCTGAAAATACATTCAGTGTCCCACAAGTACCTTTCAACATTTTCCGATCATATTTTCGTTGTGAGATGGAAATGCAGTTTCTGTAGGTTCATATAGTGCTAAGTGGCTGATTTCTCCCCTTTTTCTTGCTGTCTGTTCCTAGTGCAGTCACAGTACTAATTTCTTCTAGGAAAACGTCTGTCAGAGGTTAGTTGTATGCATGCTGCCCGTGTCTTTTGCTTGTATTTTTTGTATACATGGTGGAAAGGAATGCATATAAGCATCAACTGGCATGCACGCCTTGAATGTATGCAAGATAACTGGTATTCTGGAAGTACAAATGGCTCTTTATCCCGTGTAAGATTATCAAAACAGATTAATGAACTATTTTTTCTTTCCATGACTGAGAAACCAACTTTTTATCCTGTTTTGATGGATAAATGTTTTGTGGCACAGCTGAATTCTTTAATCCCTCTTTCCTCTCCCACCAAGTACATTTCTTCAGTAATGACAGCTCACAGAAAACCTCTCCAGAGGGATATACAATCTTGGCATCTGTATTTCTTTTTGGAAGCAAGTATTCTGAAGAGCTATCCTTGTTGCCTAATGAACCAAAACCCCAAACCTTGGATTTCATTACAGTTATGATTCCTTAACCCACTAGAGTCTCTCATCAAAATGTGGTCCGTTAAGTGAAAGAGACACTGTGTGCCACTCCATTAAAATGTGCTAAGCTAATTTGTTGTCTGACGTGAGATGAAATGAAATATAATTATTCCAGATCTGTTCCTAGTAGACTGTAGCATACATTGTAAACTAGACAAATGCGTAAGACAGTTTGGTATTGTTAGCTCTGGAGGCCCAAATCTGAATGCGTAGGTAAAGTAATGAGTCCAGAGAGGCCCCAGAGAGGCATGGTCTTCTTCTGGGTGAGGAAACTGGAAGTTTCCTGAAGTTTCCTGAAATCTGTCATGGTCCACATTCAGCCAGTGACTTCTGTTGTTTTGAAAAAAAATGGCTTCAGCTTGCATTAGGCCTGGTGCTTGCACAGGTATCCAGGAGGTAAGGCAGCAAGGAACCTTGCTTCACAGACTTGCCCCATTTTACAGACCATGGGTGTAAGTGCAGGCTCTAATTTCTTCCACATGAAAGGACTCTTCCTTGCTAGTCACAACTGGGAGGTCTACAGAATGATTCTTGTGCTTTTGCAAATAGAAAGATCAGGTGAGCTGCAACATGCTTTGAGATAGTAAACAATGTGTTTGCCCCAGGGAAGCTGTCATAAAAGTTAAAGATTGGGAAAGGGAAGAAAATACTTGCAATAGAATGGCTGAGGTGCTTTGGGAGTCTGTTATCAAGGGAAAACCCAGTAAAGGTCAGATTTACAAACAGAAAGTCAAGACTTTGAGTATGCAATTAAATACCTAATTTCAATGCAGAATTTCTGTAACTGGGGCATGTAAACTTAACTCATAGGTGGGTGTTCAGCTAGCTACCTACATATAAGCTGTACAAACATATATTTGTAGTACCTGAATATGGAAATAAAACTTTTTGCTCTAGACCCTGATTTCATGCAAAGCAAATATGTCTTTGGATTTCTATAATGGCCTAGAACTCAAAATATTCCTCCACTGCTTATCTGAACGGTTCTCTGAAAAGAAATCTGGCAACTTACTTTGTGGATTTCTAGATGCACTAACGATGATGATGATCAAAAGGATGAGACCTTTATACTCAACAGCTTTCCTACCTCATCTGGGAAGGTGATAGCTGAGCATCACACACCATTATTAACATTTTCAATTAACGTCCTCAGTAATTGTGAATCAGTAAGCTGGTTCTATTGTTCTGTGCTATATTGTGCATACTATCTGAATAGTAGGGAAGATGACAAGACAGAGTATGAGGAAAAATGAGAATCAGTGTGGTGTGTGGTATTAAACCATGTCCTTTGGACTTCTGCTTGTCAGAAGTCAGGAAAACATGCTGGACCTCTCTGTCAAGAGTGTTCATGTTGACCCAGGCATCATATGGGTCACTGAATACTTGAATAATTCTTGAATATTTCAGCCCATTTAATTCCTCAAATGCCACTTTAAATGTTGTGTACAGGGTTGATACAGCTGCACAGCGAGTTCTCTTTTTTGTGTGTTCACTCCAAGAATTAATTTGACTCTTCCTGTGACCGAGAACAGTACTTCTGTTTGGCTTAAACACAAAGATTTGGAGGAAGAAGTGCAAACTGGAGAAAAAGTAATGATTTGTAGAAAGCTACAGGAGGTCCGAGTCCCAAATCCAAATGTGACATTGCTTAAAATTACATAAATAGTGTTCCCGTGTATTTATCCCAGCTATAACCAATAGCTAATAACAAATTATAGAGGCCCAATGTGATTTACACACAGAGGTTTCTATACAGGACTTTGTGTGAATAAAAATGACTATTATTTCTTTTTCTATCCAAAGAAAGGAATCAATCGAATTCTTGTGGAGAATATAATTTTCTTCCATTTACTTTTAAATAGCATTAGCACAGCAATCAGATTTTGAGATGAAAGATAAATACTTCTGGACCTGGGTCTGAAAATGTACAAAACACTAGACAATAAGGAGAACATTTTGCTATATAGGTGGGTAGCTTCTCAAACTGTTTTGCCTCTAAGTGACCTACTCCATTATTTTGAAACTGTGTTAAATGACCTCTGATTTTTTTTTTTTAAAGATTTAAACATTAAGATTTTATCGTTATTTTAATTACACTTTGAGATCACATTATAATAACACTAACTGACGATTGCTTCTGATGGTGCCATACCTTCCACAGCTGAAATTTCAGAGATTATTGTAAATGTGTAACAGTATGGAGAAAACTAGCTCAGTCAGAATAAAAGGATATGTAATAGCATTAATCCTTAAGCTACGTTTGAAAATACACAGGGAGACCAGTGTCCTGTAATTATAAAAGGCAGCAGTAACAAGGTGACAAAGACAACCCCATGCGGTCATCTCCAGTGTTTAAAAAAGGGAGCCAAATAAATAAGGGCATCCATCCAGTTCTTAGCGGTGGCGGAAGAAACATCTGCCTGTGTGTAGGTGGGCAGGGGAGGGGGCGGCGAGGGCTGGTGGGGACAGCACCAAGGGGACCCGCAGGTGTGGGTTGAGGGGAGGGGTAACAAAGAAGGGAGAGGATGGGTGACACATGGAGAGTATGGGAAGGTCTGGGCACCGGGGCTGGCTGCAACAGCCTCACTTGCTGCACCGCTGTAGCTTCTGGGCTCTGAAAGGTGCATTGTAGACTTCATCCGTCTCATTTTGTAGACGGAAGAAAGATTTCCTTTTTAATCAGGGCACGCTGCAGAAGCCAAGATGAGATCATGGCTTCTGGTTCACGATTTGTATTTTCTAACAGAGAAGGTTATCTTGTTTCTTTCTTGTACTAGCTAGATCAGAGCAACATACATGGCACCACACATATCAAGTGGCTTTAATTATCCTTCTAAAAGAAGAGTGATTAGAAATAAAGCAAGTAAGTTTAAATCTTTGGGCTGCTGCTCAGGTTTCCCCAGTCTTCCACTGGATAGATTCCTCTGACCGCAGTGGGAATTTACCCGAGTTAAAGAATGAATAAGAGCCTTTGGTTATAGCTTTAATTACAGAACAGAGCTACAGGAGAAATCAATGTCATATTCATTTAAATTTGCCATATGGGAGTGTGCTATTGGCCTTGCTCAACCAGTGCCCTGCCTTTGTTAGCTGTGCAGATCTGGGGTGATCTTGCTGATTTTTTTCACTGTTTCCTTACAGGTGGATTGCTACAGTTCCAAGTAACTGCAAGATGTGGCAGCAGCTGCTGCTGTTATTGATAAATGGTGCAGCCAGTTTGACTAGGACACACTGAGGTGCCTTTGAGGTAGTGAAGTAAGAGGATTTAAAGGTGAAGCCATAGATTAAATGATGTATGAATTACTCAGCCTGCCTGGTTGTGAATGGTTGTGTTAGGTTGATAGCTGTGCTATAATGCATTCACAGCAATGTGTTACTGAAGGCAACGCTGCGTACTGTGAAATGTCTGTGTAAACATCGTATAGCTGCACCTCTTCTTAGGCAGGCCTTAGGGCGATATCTCACCTGCTTCCCTCCCATTTTGGGGTAAAGATGAGCTTCTTTCTGTTTCTCAGGGGATGGCTTGTTCCCAGGGATGCGCCTGCTTTGGTTTGATCTCCCCTCCTTCCCCCTGGCTCTTTGCTTACTGGGGAGACCTGGGTTTGCTGCCCTTGCTCTTTCCTCTACAAATGGGGTTAAATAAGAGGAAGGCTCTTTCTCCTCTTTATTGCCCTATATACACAGAGCTGTGTTGTATTGTCTCATTGGGATCCTTCCTCCAAATTTCAGACTTTGTTATGGACTTTTGCTGCCCTTTTCCTTTTCTGTCACTTTCAAACTTTCCTCTGTTTTTATGGGTTTGGATCTGAGGGGAAAAAATCAATAAAACATTCAAATAAAAACACAGTGAAAAGGAAAGAAGGAACCACATACAGAGCCCAAGGATGTGCGCCTTTTGGTTGTAATATACTTGAAAGGCCTTTATATTTCTGTGCAAGAGGGAATGATTGCTTTTGAAGGTATATTCAAGGATATTCACAAAAAATGCTTTGTGAATATCAGTGGACGAAGGCTTACATTTATAGTAGTCAATGACAAAAAAAAACTTGACACAGAAACAACTTTTCAGCTTACAAGAGTTACGAAAATGCAGCGCGTTATAAAACATACTGTTACTCTCTGATTCAGAAGATAAGCAGGGAGGAAGCAATTAGCCACGTTGCAAAGGCGAATGTTAGAATTAGCAGTTAGAAAAGAAGACCATGCCATTTTGCTAGAATACCCAACAGGCTGCTTTGTTTGCACTCAGCAAAGCAAAACCTTTTGCTGATATTGTCAGATTGTTTTTAGCTGACATTTTGAAGTATGCATCTATGATAAACATGTAGGGGAAATAACCTCTATTGAGGTGACAGCAGATATGATTAGAACATGAGAAATCCAGATCCCTCAGCAGAGAGATGATATTCAGAACAGACTAAGATGCAACTCGACAGGTTGTGGAGAGATTAAGGTTTGCACGACACAAAGCTGCGAGCTGGTTGCACAGCATGATATGGGCTTAAAAAGCAGGCTTTCCTACCTTCCTCCAGGAACCTTCAAATCACTCACCCTGAAAGGAGGCGATTGCTGAGAATTTAGGCAGGGTGCCTCGCATGCCTACGAGGTCACGGCTGACATGTGGTGAAGCAAAGCACTGATGTTGCAGCATATGGTGGCAGACTGAGGCCCAGTGGGCTGAAGAAAAGGAAGTTATGGTGGGCTACCTAAAAACTGTAACACTCAGGGCATTATATTCTGCTGGTAGAAATCAATCTGGCTCGTAGACTGATTTACAGAGAGTTTGCCTTGGAGGCATGACAAAATGTACTCGATCCTGCCCTTTTGCACACAGGACATAGATGTTCTGCTGAGTTACTGGGATTGTAGCCTTCACCATGACCTGTGATGCAAGGTACCAAAACATTTGTTGTTAGTATTTCTCTATCATCCTGAATTTAAACATAATCTAATATTTCCCTGCATGGGCTGTTTATACAAGAGATTAAAAATAATCACTGACACTCTTTCTTTGGAAAAAAAAAAAGAAAAAAAAAAAAAAGAGTTCTACAGTCGGTACATAGATGTTTTGTACCCCATCTCTTCTTGACTGAAATTTCAGTTGGATGTAAAGTTTTTGTGCAGAAGCAGTTTGGTAGAGACCTGGGATTTTTATTTACTTGTTTCTCAAGTGGTAGAGATGTTTTCACCAAAAAGAAATCCTGAGTTTCCATCACTCTTTAAATCTTATTACTCATATCCAAAATGTCTGCAAAAGAAAAAGTATTGCAGCCAGTTGAATTAAACATACTTCAGATAGTGAGAACCAGTAGATTATCAGATGATATATTTATAATCATAGCAATATCTTCTCACTGAAATTATTAGGTCAAATTGCATTTTAAATTTAGGATCCTTTGTTATATTTTGGTTGTCATGACTCTTCACTGCCATCTCCAGATGTCTCAATAATTGGAAATAGAGTAGGGATTTCACATCATTCCTACAGGGGACACAGATGAAAGGATCAAGGCTGAAGGGATAACACATGAAAAGAAGCAGAAGGAATTATTATTGCCAAGTCCAACAAGCGTTCAGAGCAGGGTGTCAGAATGGATTGACTTCAATAAAAAAAAATTGCCCTAGTAACAACTGAGTTAAATGTATGAGTAAGGACATCAGGAATTGGACTATTGTTTGATATTTCCACAATCACTTTGCATGTCAGTCAGCATTAGTGACTGTCTGGGAAGCTAACACTGTCTGAAATAGTTGGGTTGTTAAGTATTGGTAATGGTCTGATTAGCTTTGTTTTGAAGGAGCATTTGGGGTGTAGATTACTGTCTATCCTTGGCTTGTTGACTGCTATGTTCTATGATTTCTTACACTTGTTGCAATCCACTTTGAAGTCTGCTTTAAATACAGATGCTCTGTGGTAGTGTTGCCCTCCTTAACAGCTCTTTAGCACACTCTATCCTCATTCATAACTTATTTAATGGTGAATGGAATACATTAATAACTTAATGATGAATGGAAAGCATCAGTAGGACTGGATGTAGCCTATGAATATATTTTTGTAGGTCTAACAGCATGTTTGGTCTACTGTAACTGATAGTCTGAAATTATTGAAAATTCACTCTTGAACATTATGAGTTTCTTAAGTCAAGTTAATTCTTTATGAGCTGCACACCAGGAGCAGGCAATTCAGTAGATGACATGGAAAATTTTGTTATTTGTGTGAATATGTAACTATAGGGTCTCTATTCTAGTGCAGTTGTGTTCTGATAAGTGACAATGCAAAATTACCACTTTCATAAACATGCTCCCACTCTGCATAAGCCATAGATTTCTTTATAATAATGACATTAAAAGAAGGAAATCTTTCCTAATGGCAAAAGGGAGGGCTTGAAATAGGACAAGTGATATACGATGCCCTGCACTGGGGTTTCCTAAAGCTTGAGCTAGGTTTGCCAAAGTGTTAGCAGTTTATTAAGCTTCTGAACCTTGGCTGTGTATGACTTCAATCCCTTTTTCTTCCCTGCAGCAACCTTTCCTTACATCAGAGGCCACATAGGCCCTTGGCTACCCAACCTACTCTGAGTCAAGAGGTGGACACAGAGTGCTGAGAAATAACTGTGTCCCCTGACTACCAGTCTTTCCCACAGCATTTGTTGACCTCTTCTGCCTTACCCATTGAATAACTTCTCTGGGTTGTAGGAGCTCTTTGCACTGGCGAAGAGCTGTGTTTAGAGAGAAGGGATGTGACCAAAGCCGAGCTAACAGCCGGGTACTACAACTGGGGCTGCAGCCTGGGAATGGTGAGGAGTCCTACAGCAAGACCAGACCTTTCACTTTAGGCTTCCAGATCAAAGAAATGCAAAAGGAATTTAACTGCACTTTTGTTGTCATATCACAGGTTTTCATGAAGATCACTATGATGGAGCACTTAAGATGCCTTCCTGAAACAGTCGTGTGAGCACCCCCAAGTCAGTGCATTAGCTGCAGAAATGAGAGAGCTCTGCCACCAAAGATCATTGCTGTTGAACTTTGAAGAAGCAACAGGCAATATAGTGCCCAGCCACCTAGTAATTTAACTGTGAATCATAGTACATCTGTCAGCAGCTGATTCTTATTACTGGCAGGAATCAAGAAAAAAACCAAACACTGCCCATCATCAAAACACACTCTTCAGTAGATCTTCTTGTGAATTGAGACATAAGCACCATCCCCTCCCTCATAGCAGGCTTAATTGGTTGGGACAAAAACTACAGTCAGATAATTAGGCAGACCATAAAATAAAGTGTTGTGTGTGCCTTCCTGCTCTTGTTTTCCTGCCAGGTGGGTCAGTTCACAGATGTGAAATGTCTTTTCAGAAGTTACTTATATTCTATTTCCTTTCCTTTTGCAGGCATCATCACTTTCTTATTTTAATTGATGCTATTTGAACTGTAGACAGATGTTAATTAGGCAATGATACAAAGCCAACAGGAATTAGATGCCCAAATGCAAACCTGTGTCATAGAGAATGTCTCTCTTCTAGGTGGGCTTAATATATCACAGCTCATGTTTCACCACTGCATTGAAGAATATTTTCTGGGTAATTGACAGGTGGAGAAAGAAGAAAAGGACAGCTGGAGTATTGGACAACATGTCCAAGGAGACATTTTTCTGAGGAAAGGTTTAGGGAAAGAAGCATAACTCATACCTGCTATAATTCAGATTATACAGGCACCCAGACATGCAAGTGTTCAGCTTTGACACATAACAGTGAGGTACACACATGAAAATTTTCATGTATTTTATATAGGAACTATATTTCAAAAGTGTCTGATTTGTTTTTTAAGAATCAAGCACTTTAACAGGCTCCCACACATCCTTTCTTTTACAGTAGTGCCATATTTTTCTGCTGATATTGCAACACTTGAACTGAATCTCTCAGCTCTTCAACACAGTTTGGAAAAGAGCTTGCATAAAATACCAGAAGAAACAGAGTTGCATGGACTCCTCTCGTTTTCCCCTTTCTGTCTGTATTTTTATACCTATCTCTTCCATTAACACCTATTAATATTTTTTCTGGAGGAAGTGATGGGACTTGAATGTTCTACACAAGCCCTGGCTCAACTAAAAGGACTGTAGTGAAATAGGGACACCTATTGGGAGCCTTATGTCCTAGTCACATTTTATATGTTGCATCCATACAGATCAGAGCGGAGAAGCTGTTACCTTTCAAATTGTGCTTTAAAAGTTCTCATACTATTTCAGACATTGTCAGGTACTGCTTTGGTTTAGCTCACATGGAGGGTAGACTCTCAGTAAGGCTGCAACTTTGGATGTAATTGGCAGAGACAAAATTTCAACAGATTTCAGTAGCTTCTTGGTAGTTTGTGTCTTTTCCAGTTTCTTCTGCTTGTCTAGCATGCTGACAAAACTAGTCTGGATTCTGGCATGAGAAAAACATCCTTTCTTTGTCTTTGAAAACTCAGACAAAATTTGAGGTGGACATCCTTGAGTAAAGCAGTATGAGAACAAGAGGAAGTTTTGTGACCAAGTAAATTGTAATATGCTTTTCTAATTTTCTTGGCATTTCACAATACCCCAGAATGACTGGGGATGGACCTAGTGTCTTAGGCTTGCTTTATGGAGATGCTTTAGCAAACAAAGGACACCAAAGCACCCAGATTTCAGTGTATTATCTCCCTCCCTTCCCTCATAAATCTGCCACTGTTACGAAAGTCACACACTTACATTTAAGATGTTATTCCAGTGTTACCTATTTTCTCACAGCAGATGAACTCTTCTGTGTTTGTATCCTGCCAAATATAGCTTAGGAATTTTAAAAAGAAATCAAAAGTGACTGTGTTTTCATTGATGTTTATGGTGCAGGTTTGGTGGTAACAAAGAAGGTAGAAAAAATACAGCAGAAAAAAAAAGTATGCCTTTAATAGTAATTTCTTGTAGTACAGGAAGTGTTTAGTAAATAGTATATGTGAAGAGGTGACTTTCTTTTTTTAAAATCTAAAACCTGGATAATTTGCTACAGTCATAGGTAGCGATTGAGACAAATGCTGTCTGGAGCAGCACCAAGTGAACTGGCGTATTTACAGAGGGAGTTGATCTGAGGACACTGCTGCAAGGTGAGCTGTACATACACATATCACAGAAAATCATGATTCAGAACCTGTGATCGGTGGTTAAATATGATGGGATAGTAAAATGGACAAAAGAAAAAAAGAAAGAGAATGTGATTGCCTGAAAGCACCGTTTGCTGGCTAATGCCTGGCAGTCACTGAGGAAAGGGGAGCACAAGAGCTTCCTACCCCAAGGGCCCTGCAAACCAGGGCTGGAGGGAGAGGCAGGGCAGAGCTCAGGTACCCCGGGAGCCCTGCTCTCTACCTGTAAGCAGCCCTGCAGAAAGGATAGAGAGGTAGGGGTGATGCATCCCCCAGTGAGCATCACAGGATGCTGGGTGGCCGGCCTCTTGAGTGCATCCCCTGGGCTGGGCCACCCTCTGTGAGAAACTTGGCTGAAATGGCTGAAATGAGGTCATTCTCTCACTTTCCACATATTTCAGTCCTACCTGGGAATTTACTTAGTTATTTTAGTTGCAACTCCAACAGAGAGGGAGGATACACTCTCACTGCTTGCACACGGGTGGTAAGAAAGAGGCTGAACACCGCTCCCCTGCACAGCTCTCTGGGCACTCCTGTTAACCCCAGAACACCTGCTTTACTTCACCAACCCATTTGCCACAGACTTGTTTGTTAGCGGGGAGAGACAGCTCTCTCCTGATCTGCAAAAGCCTTTGCTGCTGCTCTGATAAACAGACTGCATTTCAAATGAACTTGAAACGCGAGAAGATGACAGTTTGGAAAATGTAAAATTGAAATATGAATGGGTTATATGCTACTGTATGTTTGGGGGAGGGAAACGTGATAACTGAGCGGTTTAAATAGCAGGGTTCCCCTCCGCTTCTTTTCTTCCTAGTGCTTGTGGTAAATTACGGGCTTAGTGCTCAGACTCCAGTGCATATTTTACCACCTTGTTTCATAAGTCTGAATACAGCATTTAGTGGGAGGACAGCCTGTAATTATGTTGTAAGTTATCAAACAAACTGCAGATGTATAAAATGTGAGGGTAGGCTTAACTACTTTGTTTTGAAAGGGAACTTTAATATTAAACAAATGTGTACTTATTGGAAATGGCAGCGTTGAAAGCCTGCATTGTAAGTCTGACTTAATAAACCTAATCTTTCCCTAAAGCTCTGTATATTATGGAGAAGTAATAAGATATCTTGCCTAACTTAAATATTTCCTTTCATCTTAGAACAAGGGCCCCACTCCTAGAAGTAATTAATTGTCTAATTTAAAGCATCCCATGCACATGACCAGATTTTTAATATTACCTGTACAGATACCATTGGTTGCAATAATGAGGCATGTGCATGCAGAGTAGCTAGTTAGAACATGTGAATTAAGTGTTTGTGTGCATTTAGAGAAAGGAAAAGTAATATTTTCTTGCCTCTTTCTTTAGAAAATCAAACTTTGACAAACAGAGCTAAATATGAACAACCAACCTCCATCAAAAAATTGCAACTGAACCTAGGACAAATGTTTAATATTTCTCATGAGCTGTACTTTTTATTTCTTCGCTTTTTATGGCCTTTTCTTTTTCTTTTTTTCACTTCGGACAGAGCTGAAATGAGGAAATACCACATGAAATGCACAGTTTTAAAAATAATTCTAATCCATTTTGAAGGATTATGTGCCCTGAACATATGTTTTTAGACCACTTTTGTAGACACAGCAGGTTTGGATCATTCATACACACACCAGATGAGCATGTGGATAACGGGCACTTCTGTGAGCCAACATGAATTGATCTCAAACCTTTGCAAAGTTTACCTGCTTTTTACTGCTAAATATGGATGGGGTGCTGGTATAGGTACTGTACAGGAAATATGCTACCAGGATAAAGGTAATGTCAGTTGTCTCACAAGGTAGTTTAAGTGATAAGAATGACCTGTTAGACAAAGCTGATCTCTTCTGATTACCTGAATAATAATAATAATAATAATAATAATAATAATAATAATAATAAGCCAGACATTTAAAACTTACTTGGTATGGAGAAATATGCAGTTATTGTCGGCATGGACAAACAGGAATCAGCATGAATTACAGGGAATTGGTGATTTGGCTTTGAAACCCAGGTCATTACTGTGCCAGTGGATTTGTTTATTGTTAGCTATGCATATTTAAGGAGAAAGGAAGCAGAAGATAGTTGTGAAGGTAAGTTGTGAAGAAGCAATGTATCATTCACAGTCCTGAGGAACAGAAGAAAGAAATGAGAGAGGAGAGGAGGGGAGCAGGGAAATGGGTGTCTTGTAATTCACATGGCTTTCAGTGGGGAGACTGTGGAGACCAGGGGTGGTGGTGGCAGATGGACACGGGAGTCCATTCACAGCTTGTACTTGAGCTACTTGCTTTCTGCTGCAGTTTGACCTTTCATCTGAATATGTCAACTCACCTGCTGTGGAATCAGCATCCAGAGTTTGCACGGTCCCTAAGGCCATGGATGTTTTTTGTTGGATCAGGCACTTTATACATTGTCTAATACATAAGGTATGCAAATTGTCATTACAGCCATCTGCAATTTTTTGCAAAGGTTAATGTCTTTACAGGAATTTTCTTTTTTTGATTAATCGATCCTACAGCAAATAATGTGACTACAGTTTCTTGATGGAACATTTCCAATGCTGTTAAAGGACTGTGATAAACCAGGAAAAAGTGGTCTCATATTTTCTTCTTTTACTATTAGACCATAGAGATTTACAAAGAATCCAGTTAAGCAGAGCACTAGTGCGTGACTATTTTCATTGTTTACAAAAGCAAAGTTAAGGATTTGCCACAACAGCAAGTTATAGGGAGGAACAGCTGCATTGCTCAACACTACAAGTGAAAAGTAGCTCTATAAACTGGCCCTTTCTCAAGAGACCAAACAGCTGCTCTCAGGAGATCAGGTGACTATTTTATGCATGCTGAATTCAGCAAAAATATATTTTAATAGACATATGTGATTGCTTTACTGATTAGACCAAGTTTCACCTTCAGTGCCTGCAGCTATAGGAGAACATGTTAGATTTGTCAAAACACAAGAACTTTTCTATGAAGGTCTCAAACCTTCTCAAAAGCCTTTGAAAATTCCTTTTTCCATTGTGTGAGAGTGATATCTCAGAGGACATACTTGAGACATGGTATAATGGAGAGGAAAGAGCACCGTGCCCTGTGCTGTGTGTGTTACAGAATGTGTAACAAGGCAAGATGTAGCAGGAATCTCAGCGTGTAAGATCTGATTCTGGTGTAATTTGTGAGTCAGATGCACGCTATAAGTCTTTTAGGTCCCAGGCTGAATTTAAGGGCTGAAAGGTTGGGAGAGAATAGCCATTACATTTGTGTTAATAAACCCAGCTGGTGGCCAAGACAGAAGAAATATTTTCAATTGTTCTGTTAGTTTTGTACTTGATTATGCTTATTCAGTTAGGTCTCCTGCAAGTTAATAGTAGAGGTCCAGCAGTCATCTACAGGCTTTGCATTGTGTCCTGGGGACCTGGTCCTGATCCTACATGCTTTAGTGATTAAAAGTCATCTGATAACAGGCACAACTGGTGTGTATGTTCGTAATCTACCGCAATTGTGAGATAATGGGATTTACATTAAAACTCAAAGTCTAAGCTAAGAGTCAGTATGCTGGATTTGAGGTAGTCTTAAGAGTGTACACATTCCGTGTTACAGTGATTCAGGTGATAGCTGTTAACTTCATAAAGCTTTGTAGCTTTTAGGTCTTAGGTCTGAGCCTTCTGCTTCAGTAAGTTCTTGTAATTGACTCGGAGGCTGATATGACACTTGTCTGGAGTCCTGTGTAAGAGTAGATAGGTAAAGTCTACTGCTTGTGAAAATGTGTTTGAAAACTGGAACATATATCTAAATGTTTTGCTGCTGTACATTAATATTTGTATTATAAGAGAGATCTAGTATCTAGAGACCTTAGCCCTAGAAACCTTTGTGTTAAGTGCTGTTCATGAACATGGCATGAGACAAATTTTGTTCTGAGTTACCTTGTGATCAAAACACCTGGTTTAGTAAGAAAACTCTTCATTACTTTTAAAGAGAGGGCATAAAATCAGATATACTACAAATTTTCATGCTAGAGAACTTGAAATAGCTTTCCACTTATTTTAGTGGTAGCTGTGCAATAATTTGGAAGAAGTTAAAAGTAAGACTGTATCCTTTGTTTCACTAATAGCATGCATTTATTGTGCTTTTATGTTTTTATTTGTGAAGATTTGGTGAAATGAGGAGCAGGATTAGAGAAAGTAGGAATTTTTTTTTTGTCCGGAGTACAAATTTGGGACCAAAATGTATTGTAAATCCATCAGTGACAATCTAATTGGATCGGGATGTCCCTGAATGCATGAGACTGGTGACAGCTGCTGCTTTCATATATATTTCTAGCTATGTAGATACTGAGACACAAAAAAGGTCATTTGCAGTCTATGAATCCCTCAATGGAGACAACAAAATTGCATTGATATCTTTAACTTCTTTCCCAGTAATCACAGAGATGTTTCCCATATGGCCAACTTTCAGTATGAAACTTCTAGTAGTAAAAACTCATCAACATATGCCAACAATCTCTGTAAGTAGTAGGCCAATAACATGTGGATGCAATCACAGCCACTGATGGAGACAAGCTCCATCACTGCTAGCGTAATGAAGAAGAAAACTTGATGGACATTTCAAATGTATTCCTCAGAAGAAGATGTATTCCTTCCTGGGAGGAAGGAAAAAAAAAGAGAAGGCTAATTGAATGAAGAGTTTTGGAGAGTTACTTATGCTACAGCATTAGAAAGCATTATTTATTATTACTCTATGCCACAATGTAAGTAGCAGGGAAGAGAGCTGTAAGCATGAAAGTTCAGTGGAGTCTGTGCTTTGTAACATCCACTCCACTATTCTGGGAGGGGCAGGAGGAGCCAATATTGCAGAAATAATAATTCTGGAATCTGCCACTATGGGCCAAGAGAGTCTAATTCCACTCAGAGGTCTGCAGGGCACAGCAGGCAGTGTATTGAAAACTGCTAGTGATGCACCAAATAAGCATTTTTTAAAGTCAGAAGTATATGGGGAAAGGAAAAAGATGTCAGTCACTGTGATGACTCGGCAGCTGCCCAACAACCAGCAACTAGGAATGTGTGGATCAGCATTAGACAGAAGTTTGTGAAATGAAGTTTTATTGGCTCTTAAGGAAAAATAATCTTGCCAAAATAGTTTTCTTATTTACTTCTCTTGAGAAACTCAGTACTTTTTCTGTATCAGATGCAAAAATGAAAAACTGAACTCACAGTCTTCCACAGCTGAATGGCAGTGTCTTTGAAAATTGTAATGTCCCTCAGATATAGTCCATCTCCTGTTATAACTGGTTGCTAGAAACAGCTTTCTAGTGAGAATGCTTTTCTTGCTTCCCAAACGCAGTATCTTTCGTTAGAGACAGATTGTGTGGTCTACAGACATTTATTCCATGTAATATTTAATTGGAATTGATAGGAAATTTGGTCTTAGTTCTACCTTTCTGAAGTCACTGAAAACTTTGCTATCCTTTAGTTCATTCAGGTGCTAGACATCTTCAGATTTTAATTCAAAGCAATTACATCATCTGTATGTACAAAATCTGAAAGGATCTTCTGGCAGCTTTATGAAAATCCACTAGAAGGAACCGAAAATTCCCCTGAGTTTCTGCAATTATGCAATAAGAATTTGTAAATTACAAAGTTCATCTGTTCAAAGGAATTTAGGTAAAGATCTAGGCAAGAAACTGGCAGAGGTGGTAAATGTTGGAAGATTGCCCAACCTACTTCTGTGTAGAGCCTGTGTTCTTCTCCAAGAGTCCATCAAGTTCTAAAGTTTGTAATCAGTTCACAATTAGTATTCATTTGAACTCAGAGTGAACATCTTTTTCTAGTTATAAAAAGTTCAATAGAGTGCTGTTCCATGCTTATCTTTCCTTCATATCCTAGAATAATCAATTAAAAATGTAATCCTTATATTCTGAAAAATCCTCTGTAGGAGTGCGATATTGGTTGTGAGCCTGTTACATCTGACTGATTAGGCAATTGTGATTGATTTGGAAATTGGCATTCTGCACACATTTTTGCCTGTATGCCTTTGGTTCATGATGTCTTACTGAAGGAAAGTGCAAAAAAATAGAAGCAAAATTATTTAAAAACTTGAAAGGAAATGAATAATTTCATGTATATCTGTCTGCATCCATCCAAATTGTTCTGTAAGACATGGGACAAACCCAGTTTCAACTTTTTAAAAATCTGAAGAGGGTCCTTGCAAAACCAGGGAGAATTATGTACTATGTGCTATTACTCAGATGGTGTGTGTCTCAAGTTTTGAATTTTCTGTGAGTATAGGAAGGCCATGGCACTTAATACTTATCAGATACTAATCCCTTATCTGGTTTTAGGTTTCTCCATCAACTTCTAGATTATTGTATGATTTTCACTGAGATTTCACTTTTCTGACTCCTTTGGCTCTTTTTAAAATTGCACCTTGTACAGAACATTTTACATATCAACATGTGTCCAGTTCTGTAGAATGCTTTCAAACCATACAAACCCCATGTGATCCGCACCACCATTCCTAAAATTGTCAGCACCTTGTCATATTAGGTGCTTGTGGTGTGACAGGCAAGTTCTGTTTTAAAATAAAAGTGCCTCATAAAAACAAACACATTTGATCTTTTCAACTATTTTTAGTTGGTGTCAATCTTCTATGGCCCTGGGCAACACAGGCAAAATGCCAACCTTGGCAGTCTTTTCAGACACTCTAATATGCCAAGTTCTGGCAGCAGCACATTTTTATCAGAATTGTTTTCCAGCCTCAGTAAACTGCTTCAGATGCTGGTGTGCCTGTTATGGATATGACATCCGTGGAGACCACAATGATTGCAATCAAAAAGTAGCGGAGAAAATAGAAAGAGTTAGTGTCAGTTCTGATTCTCACTATCCCCTTCATCATGACAATAAATTAATACAGCTCAGCTTCTGCTCTGGTAAGCCTTTTCCATAAGAACAAGGTATTAGAATCCCAGTGCTTAACATTCACAGTGAAATATTCTGGTGTTACAAATGTAGTGGAAGTGTAGTATGCAATGCAAAGAAGTATGTCTGTGCAATGTCGTGATAAGAATGTACATGCACAGATGACTCAAGGAATTCAAAGTGATGATTCTTACAGGAATTTTAACATAGTCCCTTTTTTACTTTGTGGAGAATTTTCTAACACTTCCTTTGGCAGCTATTTTCAGGCCTATGTGCAGTGTGGATGTTGCCACAGGAATGATAACTTTGAATTGCTTGATGTTTTGGTCAGTGTGAATTTCTTAACCTAATGTCACAAAAATATTATTTTAAAGGGTGCTTTTTTCTGTTTTTGAGAATGCTTTCCTTGCTTTAAAAAATATAAACATGTAAAAAGCAAAAATAATAAATTGTGATGTTTAGTATGATATTTTAAGGAAAATGGCATGGTGTTGGAGGTTTTTTAATAGCTAGTTGACTGTGTAATCGGTAACATAACTACATTTGTGTTTTCATAATGGTAAGATTTGATCAGAAGTGCTGAAAAGACAAGGAAATTGTTTTGATTATGTTACACACATTTCAGTACTTCCCAGGATGCATTTTCTGTTTTAGTACCTAATGCAGTATCCAGAGACTTACTGTTGACTTCACAGAACTGGATCAGTACCTGAAGTCCCAACTTCCCAGTATCTTAAGCATACTTGCAACCCTTTTGCATTGGAGCATTAAATCAGGATTGTTATAAATATCATGTTCCATGTAGGACCATAGATGTGGCCATGACTTATGTTCTAGAATATATTGTTTTTACATGTTAATGCATTTGTTTCTTATTTGCTACTAACAAACTCAGTCAAGTATGAAATCTCCCCCTTTTTGACTATAAACTTACAGCATTTGAAGCTTGCCAAGTAACTCTTTTTGGACTAAGCAGTATGCAAAAAACGACAAGGACATTTTCTTTAAAGTACAATAGGCAGTTTTTCATGAAAAATAGCCTCATTTTACTTTATTCATCATGAAAGGTGGTAAACCGTGGACTGAGGACAAAAATGAAAAAAATCAGTCAGACAATATTTTTGCTTCAGAAAAACAAAAAAGAAGCACTCAAAATAGGATTTGGCACAGGATTGCCTCTATGCTTATATTTGCTCTTCAGTTTGCTATAAAAATATGACCTTTTCAATGTTTTCTCCTTGGAAGGAGGCTCTTATCTCCTGTTTCCTTTCCAAAGTAGATTAGCGCATTAATACTAATGCATCCTTCCCCTAAAAGAAGCCAGCAGCAGGGCCAAACATGATTTCTTCCTTCACTAATCAATATGGTGGTACCATGCTATCAGCTGGACGCACAGAGAAACAAGACTGTCTTGGCTCCCCAGGACAGTAGTCTCAATGAGGAAATGGAAAGATAAAAGTGGACAACAGAGCCCACACTACTACTCTGCAAGGCACAAATGTCTAATTTCTCAAGTGAGGTTTGGCCACCACATTTTTGGGAACTGTTTCTCTAGGGCTCAGTAGACAAAAATAAACTTTCTCTGCCCTTTGTTGCAAGTATCAGTTGTTATTGGACACTCTTGCTTGTCAGGGGACTTCAACAATACAAGATGAATGGGCCATCCAGTGACATTCTGCTTTAAGGAGCTGGCTTCTCCTTCCCTGAAGGAGAATGTTTTGATGCTATACAGTCATGCAAAGTGAAAATGCAGTACAGCGGGAGCAACAGAACACAGGGCAAACCCATGCATGTTTCCACCCCCACCCTCCCTGCAGAATGAAGCCAAAAAGAGAGAGCGAAATATTAATGAGCTGTGATACACCTCTACTAAGTCACAAGTAGGTGAGGCAGGTTGTTATTCTCATATGCTGTGTTGAGGGAGAGGTAGAAAATTGTCTTTGTTATTCTTTGCTGATTTTTTTTTTTTGGTATTTTCTCAGAGGTTGCTGGACTGGTAGATGACCTAATTTATGGTAACGCACTTACTTATGACAATGTAGTTGAAATTGTTATACTCATTGTATGCGCACTATCTACCCTGGAAAATTAATACTTGAGTAAGTTATTGAAAACAACTGAAATGTTCTATGGAAAGGTGTTTTCTCTTGGCTTTGTGGTTAGAGCTGGAATCATCTGGCATTTCTCAGGTCTGCTTTTAAGATGCAGATATGACACTTGTAGTCATACTCCTTTGTCAGATAGATCAACTTAAAAAATTCAGTTTGACTTTAAAGACAGAATTAGGGCCTGATTAATATTCTATGTATGCTTTTCTTTTCATATTTACAAAATTAGGAATGTAAGAAAATCTTGAAATAGGGTTTTCATAAGAAAATCCTGCAGCAAATAAAAACAGACCATAAAAGAAATAGATGCTTTGACTGTCAGAAACTTCTCATAGAATACCTTTGAAGTCAACTAATGATGAACAGAAATAAAAACAGTTTTCCGTTATCCCAATGTAAAGCATAAGAAAGCAGGTTTTATGGAGAAATTGTCCATAGTACTTCAGAGTGGGGACATTGGAGAGCCTTCTTCTTACATACCAGTTAATTTTAACACAGCTTCTGCATAGCTGCTGTTTTACCTCTGAAGATGTTGTACTTGCAGCACTTCTCCATGGTTGTTTAGAGCACATGATCTTTACTGCTCCATCTGGCCATAAGCTGACCTAACATCTGTCCTTGCTAATCTGCCTGGAGGTCTATGCACATCTTTGAGCTCGAACTCTCCAATTCCTGCTTTTTTTCAAATTGCACTGTTGCCTCATAGCTTTGCAACAGAAAGACAAACTAATATGTAGTTTTTATAATTAAATATGTTCCACTTTTGTAAGTAAAGCATTTTCAGCTGCTAACATGCTGTAAATGTGGTGGGATGAAAGTGGTATAACCTGAGAAACAACTTTGCTTAGAAATTCCTCAGCTAGTGGTAATGTCCTATTTCGGTGAAAAAAATTAAGATTAACTCTCTATGTGGCATTTGGGATAGGCTAAGGGCATTAAACCTGTGTATCTCTACTGACATCTAATACCACAGGTTAGCTGCTTTTGGGACCCTTACTAATTTTCTTCTACTACTGAAATAGCTCTGCTTGTGATATTTGAGTTCTGGTGCAGTGCAGGTTGCTGCAGAGGGCGGATATTAGTATGAATCATAAGATGTCCAGCCTGTGTCATAGTGTGTCATCTGACTCTGTAATATCTGCCCATATAGACGGTGACCAGATGCCTAGAAATATGTAAAACAAGCACACAGTGATGCCTCCACAGAACACATCTTCACTCTCCAATGGTTTGGAGCCAAAGGATTGCCTTTGCCAGAGGATACAGAATGGTAGTTGTATGAGACAGTGACAGAGCCATAGCTCACAAGCAAGGTGACTATCTTCCTGATGGATGATGGAAGTGACCAATTAACCAAAACGTCTGACTCAAACCAAATAATTTCTTCTACAGTGAGATTTAATATAATGAGAATCCTGAATTTCACATTGTCACTGTTGTTATATATCATAAAGATCAATAGACTAACAACAGAGTCTACTTAAGACCTTCCTTAAGCATATTTAAAAAAAATAAAAGAATGAGTCTGTGGAGAAAAAAAAAAGTACAATTATTTTATATTTAACCAATGACTAAATCCAGTAAATGCAACACTTCAAATTTAATTGCTTAAGTTTCTTTCCATTGGTTGTCTTTTTAACATATCAGGCTGACTCCCCTTTTGTATTCCACATTGACGATAGCACTACGGTTAGATTGTCGTTCTACCAACAAAACGCACAGTTAGGAGAAATACGGAATATAGAAATATCAGCTGCTGGCTTGGCTAGAAAAAACCCTCATTTCTGGTAAGTCTCAACTATTGCAGACTGCTTTGTAGACTAAAATCAACACTGCGTAATATTGCATTTAAATATTAATTAAGGTCTATCTTTACCAAAATTCTCATCCAAGGTGATATTGACAAGTGTTATAATACATGCTATAAAGTTTCTGGAAAATGAGATTTTTAAATCCTTGGCATTTAAAAGGGTCTTTGATTTAGTTCCAGCAATATTTTCCATAGTCAAGACTTTGGATTTTGCCATCTTCAATGAAACATGCAAAGATCCTACTGCTTACCACACCTATGATCCTCGTTTTCCTTCAAGCTCTGCAATTTTACCTGGAAAACCTGAGTCTGTAGCTGTACAAAGAGATTGAATGGCTTATGGTGGGCCAGGGTACTTGTCCTCCCATTGCAGAGGTGATGTATGGCCCACAGGAACCTAATAGCTTCCCCTGTCAGAAAGAGCAATAGGGTCTAGTTTACAGAATACTCTTGATTGCTCTGAGTGCTGTTACTGCAGGCTGTCTTAAGTTTTTCTATGAGGTGGCGCTGACTGCTGAAAGCTCAACAAACGTTTACTGCAAACTGTTAGCATGTTTTACCAGAACTGTTCAGAGATGGAAATTCACTGATATTCCACAGCATGCGGGAGCACTCAACTCCTGCCTGTTTCTGCGTCCTCATGCCTGAAAAGAAGAGCTGCTCCTGTCTGATGGAAGAACCCTTATTTGAAGCTTTCTGAAGTTGTGAGAACCTTTTGGGCTTCTCTGCACCTGTGTGATCTGGGTGTTTGACAGCAGCTCAGTTCCTCAAGGTTGGTGAATGACGATTGGTTCTAATCATTGGCTGATGTTGTAAACATGCACTTGGTCCTGGAGGATCTGAGCTTCTGCCAGAAATTACAAGCATTTAGTAGTCCCCTGGCTAGTGTAAACACTTGCAGCTGCTAATTAACAGTAACTTTTCACTTCCCTGCTCTGGGGAAAACAAAACTGCTGCTAAATAGCAGTGCTTCTTCTAAGGTAGTAGTGCTGCATTCAAATTATGCGAGTCTATGACAAGCATGAAGGCAAGGATGGTCCTGCCCTTCCCTCCAGCCTTGCCTGCTTGTTATTCTGCCACTAGTGAGCATGCGATTGTGTGATAGCTCACATTGAAAACTAACCCTCCAAAAAATAGTTGTTTTCCTTTGGGACAGTAGACTGAGGTGACTCATTGCATGGCTCCTTTCTGAGGCCATGGGAATGGGGATCATTCTTTTTAAACAGCAAGGAAATCCTGGATTAGTTTAAACTATCATGAAATGGCCCCTTCAGACCTTGTGATCCCTTCTGAATCATTTCTTGGCTCTCAAGGGACACACAACTCACGGTTTTAGAGCACAGTTGGGGAAGAGAAAGGAGCAGATGTGACATGATGAAAAGGAACAATGCAAGAGTGGTTCAGCAGGCATGGGTGGTTTAATGTCTCTTTGAGAATCACTTGTAGAAGTAGTGTGAACCTGAGACTACTTTAACTTCTGCAAACTTGGTTCCATCAACCTTTTAAATTAAGCTGGTGGCTAAGCAACCATGTTCCTCACTCTTTCCAGCCACTTCCATGGCTCTTGTGCTTGAACACATTCCTCTAATCAAAATGTGACTTGTAGTAAGTAATTACTACAAGGTTTGCTGCTGGTAAAAACTGACTTTATTTGTGGCAAGGCTGTGTGCTCAGGGCAGTTTGGCAGAGCAGACTGGCCCATTCTAACAGCAGTTTTTTTTTTCCCCAGAAGAGTAATATTTCTATAACTGTGAAATTTTGGCTTGGTGCTTTTCAGTCATTACTGGAAAGAGTTAAAGTGTCTTATCTCTTGCATTCCTCTACAATTTCTGACTTTGTATAGAACATCTGTCATTTGCTCAGTCTTTATTGCCATTCATATTGAAGGCAATGATGAATTGCTGTTTCAGTGTCTTCATCAGATTGTGCAGATATTTTCTTTGAGCATCTACCCATTTATCCTCAAAGGACTATCTGGATGGTTTAATTGATCTAATATAGCACAATGGCATGTGTCAATCTGCTAGCCAGCCCTTTCTTAATTTCTCACTCTGGTTGGCTTAATTTGGCTTTAGAGAATGCTACATCGTAATGAATGAGTAATAACTACCATACTTCTTGATTGTATAGATGTATTGATTGATTCATTGTGTCTCTTAGGGCCTCAAGATCTTTCACAGAGTTAAGAAAGTAATTCAGGATAATTTTTGTGACTGTTGCTGCAGGCACGTCTGGTTTCATGTCACCTCTCATGGCCATTGAATTTGTGCTAATACATTTTTCAGACTTTTATGTGTCACACAGTCCTGCTGTATGGCATATTTGTTGGATGCAGCTTATTTTATAAGCCTTTGCCTAACTTTTAAGAGATGGGGATCACATTAATTGTTCTGATAGAAGCTTTGATTCTTTTTCAAGAAGTGATAGTGAAGTCAGTGTTTAATCTTTTTGTGTTTGCAAAACTGATTTTGGTGTGAGGAAACATATTTCAGTATCAGATCAGAATGAGGGTCTCGATGTCAGTCAGTCTCAGTTTCTCAGTTAACAGGAGCTCTTCTGCGGTCTTCAGAAAGTCTGTATCTGTAGTGGAGGATTAATCTTATGGCTAGGAGCCAGCTGAGAGAGCTGAAACAAACACTAAGCTGAACTTTGCATATATGTTTATGCAGTACTCCCGAGAACATGGAGTATGTGCCTCTTCAGAGCAGCAGTAAAAATAGCCTTTCCCCCCCCCCCCATGTATTCCCCAGACAGATCTCCATCTACTGGCTTCTGTTATCTCCTTTGTAGCTTCTATCTCATTTCCCCTTCACCTAACATGCTCTCTGTACTTAGGGCTGTGGATGACATAGCCTAGTGTCCTTCCACATGAGGTGAAGGCTTTTGTCTCCAGGTTATTCCCAGATGGATGAGGGAAACAGTTAACCATAAATCAGCTTCAAAGTCTAATGAAACTATTAGACTTTTTGTCTAATCCAGTGCTTTGCATTTTGACGCCACAGATGGCTAAATGGTCTGGATTTATAATTTTCTCTAATTTGGTCCAATTTTGTATCCTTAGATATCACAGCAGATTGCCCATTGCACATTTATGCGGCCATTTCTCCAATCTTTGTACTCCCATGCTCTAGTGGAGATCTCAGCGAAGATTCTCAATCCAGCTGTGCTTCTATCAGTGAAGATGACCTGCAGTATTATTTTACTTGGCAGCATTTTGAATTGTCCACGGTTTTGCATTTAAATATGAAGAAGTTGTGTGCGGAATGTTAGAATTTATTTTTACCCTATCCTATAAAAGCAACCACAAAAAACCTGAGCAAGACAACCTTGACAAACATTGTGCTAAAATGCGCTTAATTTAACAGTGACCTCTAATTCTTCATTCTAAATTTTGATTCAAGGAATAACTGTAGCTGGAATTTTTCATCTGCAAATAATTACAGCTACATTTTAAAGTACTTAGCCTGAATACAGTTCCCACAGAGCTATGGTGAAGTGTGAGTTGAATGTAGCTCTGCTTCCCTTACAGGGTCTGAGTTTATCCCATGTTTTTTCTGATCCAGCTGATTCTTGAGATTTGCAGTGCTCAAGCATATTTTGGTGAAATGGCATGTCTTAAATAACATATCCATTTTTGAAGCCAAAGTTTTTCACGGTAATGTAAACATTTCAGTAAGCCTAACTGAGAAGATTTCTTTCTTCTAGTGTTGAACTCCTGATTAAAACCAGTAAGATAGATGGGGAGAGAGCGGAAACCCAAGAGAGTTACTATCTCATAGTGCATTAATGTGGGGAGAGTATGAAAAGGAACTGAAAATGGGTCTTCACCATATTGGTGGCTGATCACTTTACTCCTCAAGATATCAGCTCTTCTGGATGTTCCATGCTCACTTGTTTTCTTTTATAACCTCTCCAACAGAGGAATCACCTCCCATATTTTGGAAAATCATGTGGTCCAAAAAAGGTAGAGCTGAAAGAAGCAAGCTACTCTCTCCCGTCTTGTACATTATTCATCTGTTTTAAAAATTAAAAACTTGGATAATGATAATAGGGAAAATACCAAACAAATGTGCAGACATATTGGCAAGCTGAGAAGGAACTGGGAGGAAAATCAAAAGAAAATCCTGGCCATGGTTCCACACATGTTTTAATGCATCTTTCCTCTGCTGCTCGGTTTATGTAATTTAAGAACTCAAGGTTGTAAAGCAAATGTGAGAGCCATCCAGAGCCTTGAATTAAACAAACTGATTTACATTTACGGAAACTTATTTGTATTGCTCTAAACCTCTTTTCTCTCTGAGCAGTCAATATGCTGCTAGATCATCAGTCTCCAAAACCAGGGACAGCAGTTACAGTTCGTAGTACCTCCACCCTACAGCTGAAAACAGTGGCGCTAATAGTAAGCTTTGGTTTGTTTCTGAAAGAACAACACTAAGTGTTTAATGTTTAGTGTTTGCTGGAGTACTGTATTCTTTTGCTTTTGTGGAAGTTCAAGTAATAATAGGTTCTTATTAAGGTTATGAATTCAAAGCTACTACAGTTTTGTTTTAATATAACACTAACAACTCTGATTAGTTGAGTATGGAACTGGAGGCGGTTTGCCAGGAAATATCAAGCTGCATTTTGTGTCCTGCAGTCTGCCTGGAGGTTGTGGAATTATGTTTGTTTTTCTTAGTATTGTCTGTGATTGTAGGATGTACTTTTTTTGTTATACTTGTTCATGGCCCACATGACTTTTCAGAAGTGAAGAAGGAGAGCTTTTGCTATTAAAAAATTTGTAACTCCTTCACACTTGGATGTGTTTGCTCTTCAGTCAGATTCACTACCGTGACAGCCTTACTTGAGATGGTTTCCTAGGCTGAGGACAATAGATTGAGACATTATCCTCCATTTAGCTTGTTTTTACAGATTAGAGAATGAAACCATAGTATCACAACTTTTCCCAAATAATAACCTCTGAAAAGAAATGCGATGTAAATGATACATTCCAGACATAAAATTGTGCAGAATATGATTAGTATGAATGTTCCCAAAGATCCTTTCATCCTCATGCAACGATCTTTATTTCTTTCCTTCACTTCCGATCAATCCAATCCAAGCAATGAATACTCACAAGGTCTTTGGTGCTTGGTTTGTTGTATCTGATAGAGTTCTTTCCTGCTGACTGGGTTTCCTGCTGAAGTTCAGTGCAGTGGTTTTTCTTTATTTTTTCTTTTTTTTTTTTTTGAAACTGATGATCACATACTGTCCTTGAAGTAGTCACCATGAAAACCTATCATTAGCCAGCAAGTACCGTGTGAGTTTTACAAAATCACCTTAATCATCTGTGATGCAGCAAGTGATAATGCATAGGTGAGGATTTTGTTTAGAATGATCTCTTGCATGGCAGGTACAGTGGGAATGTGCATATTGCTATGGCTGATACAGCCTTCTCCATTTGTCTTGTGACTGATGAGCTCTCTAAGCTCAGGGAATTTCTGATATCAGAATATTTTTATCCCTTTTTATCCTCAAAGGTACTCAAGTCTTCAGAAGATAAGTTTTTATGGTCTGAGGTCTGGGCAGTCATTTCTGGCATGTGGATGCTGGGACACTTCTGATGCTTTGTTGTATATGAGGACAAATATTGATATTTGATAAGGATAGCTCTATGAATACGATAATTTTCCTGCAGGGTGTTGTGCTAGTACCCTACATTACCTTGCACCTAAGACTCCTTACAGATGGTGGCTGCAAAGTAAAAAATCTGTTAGGATCTGAGTTTGAGACTACCAGATCTTAACATACACTTAACACAGTTGCATTAGCTTTTCATGTGTGCATGCCTTGCGATTGCGAGTATCAACTACAGTCCCCAGGTCTACACTCCATGGTAGAGTGTGGGTATCAGTGCTTGAACTACATTTACACTGTCTGACCTGTTTTCTTGGTGATTACTGACTCTATTAACACTGTTTTGTGGAATTCCTTGGGATGTGTGGAAACAGTAGAGCTATACAAATGTATACAAGTGTAGTACAGTGACACTGCCTATGTGTCAATTTGGGCACAACAGCGTGCCAGTTGGGGGAAGGCAAAGGCTAATATTCAACAGATGGCAAAGTCCTCAACTCTGTAATAATGGTTGCAGTTATTTTCATTACTGTCATTTGATGACACATACAATAGTTGGAAAAGACTTGAACTGGGTAATCACGGCAAATATACTCCAAAGGACCAGATGCTCTTCAAACTACTAAAATGGTGATGGATGTTCAGGCTGAGTGCCACTTCTGTCCACAGTCCAGGTACATTTACTGCAGAAGATGAAGCCACGTTGCTTTCTGTCATACATGGGGCTGCATTTTCCCTTCCGTAGCAACCGGAAACAAAACATAAAAATTGGCCTCTGTTGTACACAGGGAAATTATTCTATATTGCTGATAGGTCTGTGTACTGTTATCACATATATAGTGACATATATTAGTTCGCAAATTTTTCAACATGAAGATCAAAGCAGTAAAAGCCAGAAAAGGTTTGTTGTGGAAGCCTGAAGAATTTTAAAAATAGATCATAAGCTTCTCTGAATGGTCCTGATAAAAATCATACCAGTTTATGGAAAAAAAGCACCAGATGACTATACCTCAAAGTTTTACAAGGTTAAAGGTGTTTTTGTCCCTAGAGCTTAAGAAGCCTGTGAACTGTTTGTTATTATCCTTATAGGGGACTTCCATTTCATAATTTGAAGGTTTTCTTAATGTTTTAGATTTTTATGATTTTTCTTTCTCAGATTTGAAGGCGAAAATTATAATAATCTGTACTTTGGCAGACATTGGCCTTTAGAAAATTAATTAGATCATATTTGAATATTCATATTACTACTTTGCATCTGTGTAAAAATAGTTCTTTTTGGTTGCCTGGAGATTTAGGAGTGACCTACTATGACCTAATTAAAAAAAGTCCAACAAAGCAGGCCTTTTTCTGAGCTATTCATTACAGCATCTACCATCATGGTACGTACACTCACAGGTTTTTGACTCAGTTTGCGTTAACAGGGGCATGCAGTGATCCCTTCATGCTTATTTTATTTTTCTAAAAAAAAGAAAAAAAAAGTAAAATCATGTTGCTTTATTCAACAATTCTGTACAAGCCTTCAAACACTACAACAAAGCTGGAATATTTCACATCTGCCATCCGTGATCTAACACTTAATATTAAGACAGCTCCAACTGTGACATGTTTTAAAGTGTTTCTTCCCTCTGCTGGGCTAACAACATAATAGGGATCAGGAAAACAGTTCTGAATGTGGCATTGCTAAAATCTCTGTAAAAAAATTTAGGTTAAGCCTTCTTTCTGACCCTACCTTCTGTAATTGGTGCAAAGCAGATTGAGACAACCTGCAGAAAAAACCTTGTTGAATCAGACTGTTGCTTTGTCAGCTGATGTTGAGCTACTTATATGAGGTCCTTGGTGCAAATCCTGATATATTCATGGCTTCTATAGAGTGGGGCATTAAAAAAGCCATAAACAAGGGAGGAAATCCATAAATCAACCTAAATGGGAAATGGAAATTATAACAAGACTTTTACAAATCTCCTAATAAAAAGAGAGATGGGTGTTTTTTTGGTGGTGGTGTGTTTTGTGTTTGTTTGTTTTGGGGTTTTGTTTTGGGGTTTTTTTTTGGTTTTTTTTTAACTCTAACCTTGAAAAGTCTATGGAGCACATACATCTGGAAAGGCTTTTCTTATTTTTGCAAGCAGGCTGTGTGTGCATACTTGCTCTGCAATATCAAGGTCACTGATATCTCTAGGAAATCACTCCCCAGTGTTTTCAGTGCGTCTTAGATCGGCCTCTTTTAATTTTAAGGCCTCTGCAGAATAAAGCTGGACATCACCTGAGACCAGCCTTTCAAACTAATTTAGAGCCAGTCAAGAAAGATGATACCACAGCCAAAGGTATAGGATCAGGACTCAGGAATTTAGGATTTCTTTCTGTGATGTCCCATGGACACTGGGGAAAGTAATTTTGCTCTAGATTATAATTCTAAGTATCTGCATCAATCCAGGAGTAGCTCTGAGATGCTGTGCATTGGAAGCAGAGACCAGCTTCTCACAGTCCTTTTCCAACATCCTGTCTGCTCCAGAGGTGAAGAGGTTATTTTTTTTTTTTCAGTTGGGAAAATTAAGATACCTGTCGCAGAACAGAGGTAGTACAAAGGCTCAACAAGCCCAGGTCTGAAAGGGTATGAGTGAGCAGGCTTTACCCGTTTATTTGAAGCAGTTTACTCGAGGCTATGAGGAAGGTTCTTTCTTCCTTTAAAACACTGCGGAACTCTATGTTCCAAGTTTAAATCTCAATAAATCTGGATGCATTTCTGCCACTTTTATTCAGTCTGGGTGGTCCCAGTGGTGATGCCTGGTGATTCTGCACTCAATGAAAGAAACTAAATTGTAAGTTTATACTGAACACAAGTCAAAGTTGACTCATGCGTGTCTCCATCCTCCAGCTGTGCAATAAGATAATTGATGCTCTCTTAATTTTGAGATATTCTGAAGACAAATGATTGCAAACCGCTTGACTACTAAGGCACTGTAGCCTGTGTTAAACAGCCAGCCAGCCAGCCTACCTGACAGAGAGTAGCACAACCAGAAAAACACCAGCTATCCATTCACACGAGCCCTCCTCCCAACTTATCTGAATAGCTCTGAACCTCAGAAGTGTTGTGGGCAAAGGTTATGTACAGATTTCATCTGAATACTTTTTTTTTCCCTGGGCTTAATGAGTACCTTTGAGCATTGCAGTCAAGAAAACATTCCATCTGATGACAGCTTTTGCACAAATGAGCAAAAAAGGCATTTTAAGCAAACTTGATGCTCAAATGGTAGGGTTTATTTTGGTGGGTTTTTTTTGTTTGTTTCATACTCTGCTAGTCTTGCAGCACTTTGGAAGCACAGTTCTATATTGTACATGTCCAATACAAATTGAAAATTATCATTAGGTCATTAAGAATATATCTACTGCTATCAATTATTGTCTTTGTTAAACTGAATGTTTTTGTACTATGTGGAAAGATCCATAAGAATTCTGAATCTATACGAACTTTAGTAATACCATTGACATGGAAAACCTGCTGACCTTTGGTCTTAGTTTTTAATAGATTGACATAATTGCAGTTTCACTTACTGTAATAGCAGGTACAAAATTAAAAGCACAAATAATTGTTATGCTGATACTGGAAACCAATGGCTGAAAGTGCAAACCTGTCTCTATCCTTTTAATTTGTATTGTTGAATAGGATAAAAATCAGATTTATGGAGCAGAAAGAGTGCGTGGATACTATGCTAAACTGATCCAGAGGAATCAGTTTAGATTCTCAAAGGTAATTAGAAGCTCCAAGTCCTGTTTTGATGCTTGCAGTCTCATTGCAATCAACAGGAGTTCAGGAGATTGGAGCACTGTTGTGGAACTGGTTAATTTGATAAAATTTGACTCTGAGCTTACTTCAAAAACTGATCAGCTGAAAACGAACTAATACTGAGGCTGTACATAAGAATATCAGCTCCCTGAGGTGAGATTAAAGTGTAGCAGTCTGGGCCGTCAGATGTGAAGCCAAAGAAAGTGTTGCATGAGCAGTACTGTGGCTCTGCTATTTTGTGGTGGTGTTGCTTGAACTTGTTTATCAAGAACAATCCTGTACCACCTTTCCAGTGCCCATAGTTCTGAACACTGAAAGAGCTCCACCGACCTGTCTCCCCAGTCTCTGTGTCCATAGAAAATTCTTTTCCTATAATTCCTTTCTCCTCTCTTCAGTCTTCTTCATGTGGACATCGCTGGTGACAAAAAGTTGTGACTGAACCAGATGCATCTTCCAGTGGCTGGATGGGGTTTCAGCACATTTATGGGGTTTTGTCTCCCCATGAACTTGGGAAGTGAATGAGATCCCAGGTCTGTGTGTATGTAGTCTGCCTCTGGAGGTATCCTGAGTTGCTTTGGTGGGGCTACTGATTCTGTATGGTTTTACTTTTAGAAGTACCCAGAGGCTTCAAATGAGATTGAGGCCACATTGTACTAGGAGCTGTGTACATAAAGAGCAAGAGACAGCCACACCGAGCCTGAAGTCTAGGCAGCATAAGTCCAAATGGGAAAAGTCAGTCATACAATGAAATGGTAAAGGTTACACAACTCAGAGTAGCCAAATTGGAATTAGTTTCCTAAACCCTGAAATTCAGTCCACTGCTACACACTGCCTTGCACACCAAGAATGCTGTGATGTCTGATGAATGGATGTAGCTTTAGGGACCATCAGTTGCTTGATAGTCCAAAGGGCTGAAACAATCAGTGAAACCACATATTTATCACCTGACCTGTGGTTATTGCCCATGTGCTCATGCTCACCACAGTGTATGCCAAGTAAAGTAGGTTTTTAGTCCTCTGTCATTAATATTCAGTTATGGTCTCCGAGACTGATGATACCAATGGAACAGGGTAAATGAAGAACTACTTCAATTATCTTATCAATATCTTTGTCTTTTTAAAATTCTTCGTAGGTTGATCTGTTTTACCAGCTGGGACAATAATAGAGCTGTCTATAAAAGATAGATAACATTCTAAAATTCCAACTAGAATTGCCATCAGCCTTTGTTACACTAAGGTCTTTTCCTTAAACCCTTCCCTAAATGAATTTTTAATTACGAAAGTCAGCTGAACTTTTCATTCCAGGTACAGCAAGTATATCAGCAGCTTAATATCAGAATAATATTTATTTCAAATTATTGCACATAGATAGAATGGGATTTCATACCTCCACAAAATAAATCAATAATTAATTTGTTTAGAGCATTTCCTTTCCAGTCACATCACGTGACATTATATTTGTACAGCTGAAACTTAAGATTAGTTTCTGTGGTTTTGTGTTGATGCGTTCCATGTTTGACTTATGTAGACAAAAGATAAAATTTTTCTCCTTGTTCGCTTAGGCTATTATTTCTAGTAGAAGGCAGAATTTCTGCTTTTTAGCCATCTGTCTGTGGTAACTACTGCTGAAATTCATTGAAATCTTTCCAGTAATAATTAGAGCAAGCCCTTCCTAACTAGCTGAAGTAAAGTCTCTAGGTAGGCAAACCTCTCTTGCAGGGTGCCAAACTTCTGAAATTTCTGGCTTTTTCTTGAGAACAGACTGTGAGTTCTCACTTAAATCTGGAAAATAAGTTCTTGAATAACTGAATTTAGGCTCTCAAACTGATCCATTTAAAATAAGCAGCTACTCCTAAAAATGTGCATTTGCCTACCAAAACTGTAGTTAAGCTATATGGTACACTACTAAAAGACAGATTAGGTGGAAATGGATTACATGGAATTACTGGAGTGGAATCACAAAGTTAAGAAATAGAAAAATGTTACTGTTAATATATCTTTGTCAAATTAGGTGGTTATATAGTCATATCCTGCATAGTTCATCTCTTTTATTAATGACTTTTGAGTGGAACATAGACTTTGTATGTACACAATGTCTTTAGAATTAGAAAATATTTCTCTGCATCTTTATATTGTAGAGAATCTGAACCTGCTTGATACATCTTTAGTTCACACTATTTAGAGAGTTTAGAGTTGTCCCACAAGGAAGCAAACAATTTGCATGAAGTAATAGGAAAGAAATAAGAACAAATTATTTATCTGAATAGATAGATTTAAAATCCATTGTTTGAAAAGGTCTTTTATCATCAGCAGAGTGATGGATTATTTCTTTAAGGGAAAATGGCAGTAATTAGTTATAATACCTGAGAGAACTCAATAAATATTTGCTAAATTAAGATTATTTATTATTGGTATTCTAGGATGATCTAGATGACTCCCATGAGATCAGAGGTCCATTGTTCTAGGAACTGTATCAGAACAGCTGCTATCCTAAACAGCACACAGTCCAAAATAGATGGGAAGACAGGAAGAGAAACAGAATTGCAAATAAACAAAATTAATTACCTGAAGGCACACAGTTAGCAGCAGAACTAGGACTGTGATCAGGTAGGTCACTCCAAAGCCATCCTGGAGGTTTACCTGTTGGAGCAGGTACCTCTTCTTATCCTGTCCCTTTTGACTTCCAACTCATCCCTCAGTGCAACAACCAAGCTCTGATACCTGCCACCAAGGCCTTAGCTTCTCAGCTTGCAGGTACCTCGAGCCAAGCCTTTTGTAAAACATTTCTGTTTTCTGAATATGATGTGAAGATGATCTTAATGTCCTTTGAGAGGGTTCCTCTGTCCACACTCACAGTTTACCCATTGTACTTAGATAGGACAGCAAGTTTACTTTAGATTTCTTAATATTTCTCACTACTTTTGATCAATCTTTATACTTTTCCTCTTCTGCCAAGTTTGCCACTTTAGCTTGCTGGTACCCCACCCTTCTGCAGACTGCCATCATTACCCACCTGCCCTGCTCTTCCTGGTTCTGTGTAAGTGCGTGGTGAACTGAGAGTCAGGTGAGTTTGTTCCTTGCTCATGTTTTCCAGGCAGTACACTGCAGATCTTCCATTAGAACAGTAGACTGTATTGTCTGTCCTTTTTTTTATCACTGATCTTCTTCACCTTCTGAGCAGAAAAAGATATGGAATAGCCAGCAAGTTAGTATACCCAAGAAGGAAACAAATCCATGTGGACACCCATGTCCTGGATAGTGTCCTCTGCACTCTGTTTCCTGTGTGTGTCCCAAATTTAAAAGGAAATTCACAAATTACTGCTGCAGGCAGCTGAACTTAATGAAGTGGTTTGAGGCAAAAGCAAGTGGGTGCAGAAAGCCTGCATGGCGACCTCAAGTGAGCCTACCCAAGTGAGAGCAGTGCTCTGCATGGAGTCCCTGCATCTTGTGCCAGTGCCACTCAGGAGGCAGTAAAACAGGGTGGGGGGAGAAGAGTTCTGAGGACAGTGTTCTTGTGATAACATGAATCTTCTGCATTTCCTCCACCGTTTTCTTTTTGTTTATACTTCTATGTGAAATTTTTATCTATTTTTACTTCAGTTATTGCTATGACAATTGGCCTTCCCTTCTGCGTAGCTTGCAATTCTAAATCCTGAGACCCTTTAGTTCAGGCACCGCCTTTGTTCAGGTCTCCCAAGACACAAGGTGGGCTGCACTATTTGGGAATTCTTTCTGGGAGCACCCATTACCCAAGATCTCTAATCTAGATAGCAATTGAAACACCCTCTTGCCTCCTTTTGTAAAAGTGTACTCTTTCCCTTTATCTTGCCTTTAAGAATAGGTCTATGAGGGTTATTTACCTACTTAAAGCTATGCGCTGGCTGAGTTACACAGCTGGTACCTTCATGTTAGCCTTTTCTGTGCTGCTTCTTCAGGGTGAGTTAAAAAGCTAAGTGGTGGTGGCATTAACCCCAGGATCTGAGGGTTTTGTTTACATTGCAGTGTTGCACTGTCTCTGTACAAAACCAAATAGTAGTAGAGATATTCCTAGAGGCTGAAATAATTAAGAACGGTTTCTGTGATGAATGCTCACTACAGCTGGCCCGTTGAGGGAGTCTGGCTAGGAAAGGCATTCAGCATAAATTTCTGGGGTTTACTCCAGTTTCACCTTGCCACGGTGGTTCACCTTTAGCTGTAATATGTTCCACCCTAGAGTTTGATTTTGATATAATCTAAAGAAAAAATTTTGTGTGTTCATAATAAAGACGCATTGGCAGATATATGTTCAGATTTTTGCTAACAGGTCAGTCTACTTTTTTTTTTTTTCCCCTTTTTTGGCCTTAAGTGTGTGATACTGTTTCTACCAGGTAAACTGTGTATTTGCAAGTTGAAGTGTACACTGCTGTTTTGTGCCACAAACTGATAGGAACCAATTTACGATTGATTTACAATTGAGGCAACATCTCAATTGTAAATCAATTCAGCAGGAGACTATGAAATTAATTTCTCCAGCTGAAATAATGACATAAACTGGCACTGAATGATTTCTAAGATAAATGTCTCCTTTTTAGAGATCAAATTCTCAAGAAGAATCATAGTTTCTGGTCTGGCAAAAAATCCCAGCAACTTTAGAATTGTTGATCTGTTACATATTAAACCTAAACACCAATAAGTGTTATCTATTCCTGACCCAAATAACTTGTAACTGGTCCTGAAAGGACCAAGTCTGTGACTCAATCCCTAGACCAGTGCAGAGCTCCTGTAATTCTCCATAGGAATGGAAATACAGTCTGCCATAGTTAATTGCAAGATCAAGATCCAAATTAGGATAAACAGCATTTGAACAGACAAGAATCACAGGAAACAGGATGAGAAGCCTTATGAAGCTCAGAGCTATTTGTGATGATGTGCAGAATGTCTGTGCTTCAGCTGAAACTCACAGCCCAGGTAGCTTTAGTTAAAGGGAGCATATCAGCAGGACAGTGTGGGGTAAATGGAGCTTGTTGTGCAGGCAGTCACCCCGGGGCAGATTCTCGTATCTAAATTTAGTTGCATAGAGTCATTTTTGTTGTCTTAGGTTATCTGATATCTTGGAAAACTTAGGGTATCTAAAATGACACTAGATGGCTATGTTTAAACACATAACGTATGTTTGACACTTTTGCAGTGTTTCAGATAGATTTGGCCGTGTTCAGTTAGCTCCATGTTCCTGGTTGCATAGTTCCTGAGTGAACATGCCTTTGTGTAGGCATGCTGTGTGAGAAAGGTATCTCAGGAAAGGGATAACAACCAGACATACAACATATCCCATCTTCTCTCTTTGGTTTAGTAGGTGTTTTCTTCCATGAAGTCTTGAACAAATGACTTTGAACTAAAAAGACATATGCTTTTATGTGCTTAAAGATATGGTTAAGTACAGTGGGTTTATTAGATGTGTAGGTGCTCATTTTCTTTTGCTTTCTGAATACACATCTTCACACCTTAGTGCACAGATACTTTTGAAAATTTTGAAAATTCTGGGAAGCTACTTCTTTAGATGCCTCAGTAGCTCGACAAACTTGCCCTTGCATTTGCAGCCATAAAAACCAGGTAAGAACATTTTGCATGTCTCAGAGGTGTTGTGAAATGAAATCCACTGAAGATTTTGGGTTCTTTACAACGTGCAGCAGGGACATCCATGTTAGAATGGTAGAGTATTGTTGCAACCAGTACTATATAATTATCCGTATGGCCTTATCACACAGTTATATCTGACATGCAAAAAATTTACCCTGTAGATCAGGTTCAGAAGTAGAAAAGAGCTGTGCCCTGATAGGTTACTGCATAGTGAAGTACTGAATCTTATATAGTTGACTTGAATGTGTTTTGTTCCAGGATTTGAAAAGGCATTATAAATCCTTAAGAGCTGGGCCTTCGCATTTTGTGGTTTCTCTTTCTTGGGATTCATGCAAGCATTTCCCTTGTGTGATAGCTTTGAAACCCTAAGCTGAATTTCACTGTCAAAACCCCTACCACTTCAGAGTGAAAACCCAGCTGAAATCTGTGAGGGGTGTGGAACCCAGTCATATGTGAGTTTGCCATTATTTTAGTGAAAGTCTAATAGGATCAGATTGTAAACAGTGCTTACCAGGGAATATGGAAATGATTTGGATTTTTTTTTTTTTTTTTACACCAATGTTCTCTGTGGTAGCCATAGCCATAAAGTACAGGTTGTGTTCGGGGGAGTCCAGGCATTGCTCCCTTGACGTGCTAAACCGGTTTGAGAACTCCAGTACATCTAAACACTGTAGTGGTCTGCAAAGCTGGCCAGGCTCATGAAGGACAGAGTGCTGTGTCATTCTTTTGTCAGTCAAGGGAGTTTAGCAAAAAGTTTGGAACTGGGAAGGAAGTTTCATTTGAAGTTCAGCTGACACTTTGATGACAAGCTGAATAAAACAAAGTTTGGAGCCTTTCCAAAGCAGGTGAGCCTTTCTCGATTTCTGTCTCCCTAAATGCAGAGCCTGTTATGTGTAGTTACCAAACCAATGATATTATTTCTTCTTGGGCATATTTTTTTTTTTATATCAGGTGCAATATTGTTTCAGAAACAATATTGTTTGTGCATTATACTTATTTAATTTGGTTTGCATATGCGTAGGTGTGTGTACACTGCTATGCAAGTAAATTAATGAGATATCTTCTGCTTCTGTCTCTCTGGGAAGTCATAGCTCCAGGTGATCTGATCTTATGATGTGGAGATACGAGTAAAAAATAGATATAAAGAAAGAATACAGAAGAAAACTAAGAGGCAGTCAGAATCTAAATGTGAAATATATAGGAGGATCTCAAAAATCAAACTCTGACAAACAAGTGGCTACTCTGCATAATTCACTTACGATTGTCCTTAGGCACAACTAGAGTTACTACCCAAGCCGAACTATTTGACAATATAGTGCAATTACATAGTTATATTATAGAAACAGAAGTTGGTATCAAAAAGGTGCATGTAAGAGTTCTTCATGTGTTATAGTATCAGTGTGTTTGGTTTTTTTTTTTTTAATTCAAGTGCTCAGTGTTGCCAAATGTGAAAACTGGGCAGTCTTTGCTAAAGTTCAGAATAGACTAATAGTGCAGTGATGGTGTTATCTAACAATGCATCTGCATAATTTAAATTGTGTTTGTTTATAGTTCTCAATTACACCTTTGAATTTCTAGGCTTTGGGTAGAGGGAAACTTTTCCTCTTTAAATCAAAGCAAAACAGTTCTTTGGATGAACATAGAAATTTTGTTTAAAGCATCAAACTCCTGTCTTAGCATCATCACTATACTCTGGCAGTTTGAACAAGTACCCTGTAAGTCATACTCCCTTTTTTTTGGCTTCTTCAGGAACAGGTCATTTAAACAGAGTTTCCTGTTTCCACTGAGTTGATTCTCTCAAGAAATACATTTAATCTTTGTTCATAAATGGCACCGTTCATTTGCAGGTACAGTTGATTTTTGTCTATATAATACAATTTATGTTTTTAGATGTGCATTTCAAACAATATTTCTGAAAATGTATAATCTTAAAGGAAGAAATTTAATTGAACAGTTTCCAGTTTGAAAGCTGAAGGATTAGAAAAATCTTGCTGGTGCACAATTGGGTTCTGATATATTTTTTCCTCTTGGCCCAACAAAGACTAGATTTGTTGAACTTTATGGCATTCTGTAAGTTGATCTATACATTCAGTATTTGTTTTAAGAAAGAACTAGAAGGATCTGAGTTTTATTCTGTTATTTCAAAAGACATCTGAATTCTTTCCTCAATTGTAATATTTAGTTGTAATTTTTATAACACAGTAGCCAGACATTCAGGTAGGCAGAAACGGCAAATAAATAAAAGAGCCAGCACAAAGATCTTTCAGTTATAACACTGTATTGAGGAAACATTTGTAAAGATCATTGTATAGCCCTAGATAAATGACACTATCTTCAGCTAATTTTTCTTGATTAAAAAGCTATTGACGATCCTGAAAGGAGAGCAGGGGCAAACTTTGCTTCTTGAAGAAAATCTCATGATAATGAAATGCTACATGATAGCCCTGATTTCTGCATGTGATTCTTTTCCAAGGTCAATGACCTATTTACCCATTGTTTGGCTCACAGATGCCAATTTGCAGCTTTCTTCATATTAGAAGTTGTTCATTAAAAAGAAGCAAGAATAAGAAATTGTCTGTAGCAAGGTATGCTAACCTCCAATAAGAATATCAGGTGCCTTTTCTGCTGATATTGAAATAACAATATGACTTGTCAAATCAAAACTAGTAACAAAAGAACTCAATCTAACTGGATCTAACAAATGCCTAGAGCGATAAATACTAAGAGGGGCATGAAATGGTCATTGAAAGCAAATGGGAAGGCAAAAATGATTCAGGTAGGTAACTTTAATAAAATCAAAACAGAATAAAGACAAAATACAGTTGCATCTTGCACACGAATATTAATTTAATTTGAATGTAATGAAGTACAGTACCGAGCCAAGTCTGGCAATTATTCATAAACATACCTCAAACAAGGTTTGACTCCAAGGGCAAGCCATAAATAACAACCATAACAAAGGAAGCTCTTGCTCAATGAATAAACACAGCTCACTACTGAGTTTATGCTCAGCCTGACTTACTATTGAAATTATACTCATGAAACTATCCATTTCAATGAAAGCCAACTGTTATAAAACTGGAATATCACTGTGATGAATCAAGCTCAGATTCTTATTTCTGCTCTTTCATCACCTTGACATTAAAGATTCTTAGCAGTGCTTGCCATATTTTTCTGCCTTCTCCTTAGTCAGCATTTTACGTGGTTACGCAATAGCTATATGAGAATGGTTTTCCACGAATGTTGTGACTGGAATGTCTTCCCAGAATTCTGACTGTATACTTTGCTACTGAATTTGCTTGAGACCTAATTTTTTTTTGCTACCCTATGTTCATCCTAAGTTTTCTACAGGTTCCTACCAGACCTTTTCCACACATAGTTTTACCTTTCATAATTCCATATTGCTGGCGAATTGCATAGGAATTGCCTATGCCATAGTCTACTTTTCAGTCATATACACACAATTGTACAGCCTTAATAATTTTATTAGGCAGCTCTTTCACTGCAGTACGAAGACCGTGTTGGAAAATGCTATCACACAGTTCTTAAAATCTATTTAAAATATGTATGCTGATCATACTACAATTTTTCTTTGTCACTGAAGCATTGAAAATGTCTGATACATAGAGATGAGATTTATGAAATGTTATATATGCCTGGAAACACTTGCATTCTCCTATTGTTTGTTGTCTGTAGGGGCAAAATCTATATAAAAGTCTTAAAGCTAGGATTCTATGAATC
Source organism: Falco punctatus (assembly GCF_963210335.1). NCBI lineage: Eukaryota > Metazoa > Chordata > Aves > Falconiformes > Falconidae > Falco > Falco punctatus. The sequence goes on from NC_137583.1 coordinate 79,144,726, forward strand.
ATAATAAGTAAAGAAAGCATACTGTCTCTTCATGTTTTATCTTCCTTTTTGAAATTAGAAATATGCCTGCTTTTTCCAGTTCCTTTAGCATTTTTACAGACCTCTGTATCAAACAAATTATTTGATGAGGTCACTAAGATTACAGCTTCTTGTTTTAACATTTCAGCAACAACACTGTCGACACCTGGTGCTTGTTATTCCTAAGAGTTCTGATTGCCTCTTGAATCTCTTCAAAATTTGGCTCGGCTGCCTGGAAAGTGGCCATTTGTTGTTAGCCTTTTCATTCTCTTTATGGAGCTTGTCTAAGTACTCCTACCATATTTCTGTAGTTGCATTCCTTGTAATAAAATGTTTTCAATTTTTATCTTTTATCAGACTTTCTCATTATTGATCATCTTTCCTTCATGCATTGATACCCTTGTAAAAACATCAGAAGCAAATTCTCTACAAACTATACTCCTCTGAATCAGCCCGCTCTTGCCTAAGTTACAATTTGCCATGGCTCACCATCACACCACAGTAAGCATCTCCTCTAAAAGAACCATTGGAAGCCATGAATCTTGTATTTGAATTTCCCAGAATATAATATATTTCACCTAGAACACCAAGTGCCCTTCTGGAGACCGGGGAATGGAATTGGTAAAATTCAACAACAAATCTACACTTGAATGAAGTACAGAAAATCCATAATAGGTATAAACATCCCCGTTCCAGTGGGGGAATACTTCTCACAAAATAATCCTTCCCTCTTTGACATTTCAGGCCTGATGCTCAAAGGAAAGGTTCAAAAGAAAATGTTGGGAAGCAAAATTTCAAATGTCTTTGGTTGCTTAAAAGCTAACCTTAACAGCTACAGATTTCATGGAACAGTAATAGTCATTATTTTTACACCAACTTCCCCATATTTCTTAGCTAATAATCTAATATTAATTACCTCTGCCTCTCAGCTTATCACCTAAGGTCTTACTAAAATTCTCCTGTTTCTCAGTATCAATTAACTCTTCTTTCTTAGATTTTGTAACTTTTAAAAAATGTATCTAATAGTTTCCAACCTGTATTTAACTTTGCAGTTTTTTAAACTTATTTGTGATCTGAAGGAGGGCTTGCATAACTACACCTTGGTCTTTTGTTTTTGACTTCTGGAGGTTATTTATCCCAACCTCTTGCTGATAGCAGAGCTAATTTTGAAGTTAATCAGGTTGAGCAGGACTGTGTTTAGTCCAGTGATGTAAATGAAGATGCTACAGTCTCTTAAGCATCTGTCCCCGAGTTTGACTACTCTCATGGTGAGAAATTTTTTCTCACGTTTAACAGGAATTTCTCTGATTCTTGCTTCTTGTCTTTACACAGAATTTCCTAGAAAATCCTGTCTCCATGCTCTCTATAGATGTCTTATCTAGAAGAAATCTGGCAATCAGGTCCTTCCTTAGACTTTTCTCCGGACTGAACCCAGTTTCTTCAGCCTCATATGTCATATGCTTTAGCACTTTAGCCATTTTCATGGCACTCCACTGGATTGCCTCCAGTTTGCTGACATCTCTTCTGTACAAGGGGTCCAAGAGTGGAAATAGTATTCTACACACAGTTAACTATGTCCTGAAGTCATGAAGGCTACTCATACTTTCAGTAAAATTATTTTAATTCATTCTCTCCCTGAAGTTCTGTATCATCTTTATAGAGTTACAGCTCCTCCTTCAGCCTTATCATATTCCTCAGTATCACGCTGATTACACCAGTGCACTATCCATGTTGCATTTTATTTTGAAGTTACTCATTTACAATCTTCAGTATGTGGATATACTTCTGGAACCTCTGCTTTTGTGCTGCCCCTTATTTTTCTGATGTCTTTGCTTTCGGTATCAACATGTCTGTAATTTAATATAGCATACTCCAGATTTTATTTTCTGAATTAATACTTCACATTTGTGTGCACAATCTGGATTATCTAAAGACAGTGTCTAATATATATACTCATATATTTTGTATTTTCTCTACCGTTTCAATTTTTTTTTACATTTCTCTTAGAAGACAGTCATGAGTAACAGTTGCCTCCCTCTAAGTTTTTGATGCCGAAGAGACAAAGATTTCTTTCTTGATTTAGTTAAGTGTATGATCAGTCTAGCTGATAGTAACCACATCTGTGCTATTCATGGATGTTTGTGAGTATCCATAGCATAAAACACAGTACTCTGTAGAGGTACTTTACAAAGTCTGTTCAAGTTGATCTAGTTCATCTATCATGAAACACTTATATTCTTTCAATTTCTTTTTAAATCCTTCATTTCTTGTGCTAAAACTGTAGAAATTGTAAGATGTCCTACAACTGTTGAAGATATTCAGAGCTTTCATCATCTAATAATCTCTATCTAATATTCTTTATTTTTCTTCAGTGAAAGTAGCTGCATTAGTGGAGTCACTACTGAGCTATCTCCTTTTAATTTTAATTGCATGTTTGTCCTCTAATGGTTTTAAAGGTATTTCCGTTGGTAATATATTTAACTGTTCCTATTTCATGTTTTATAGGTTTTCTTCCATTGTGAATGTAGATTCTTCTGTATTTCTCTGTGTCTTATCTCCAAGAAGGCTGTGACATGCACAACTCTGCTTCGATTGTGCTATAACAGATTGGGCAACTTTAAGCCTATGTAAGGGCAGTTGTTCCAGATTTCTAATTCTAAGTCTTTTCCAAAGTTGATGGCTTTTATTCATACTGTCTGTGTTTTTTTCTGAAGATTTTTGGGATGTCTCCTTAAAATTGTGCTTTGCTGTAGATCAGAGAAGCCGTTATTAAATTTCTGTTTCCCATATATGTTATTTTAAGCTATATATCAAATCATTCCTAATCTGTAAAAGTGTTGAGCTCTTGGAGTATTTAGCTATGAGCAGATCTGATCTGCTAAGCATGCTCAAAGCTCTTTCATGAGCTGAATGCAGTTTATCAACATTTCTCTTGAAATGCAGACAGCAGATTGGGACAGTATGTTCTCACAGTGCTTAAGCCATTGCCAAATATACAAGATAATATTACTACACTTTTCCCTTGAAATTTCCTTTTCCTTGAAAATTACTAAAGACACCATGGTAATGGGGTCTTTCAGCTGATTCAGTTAGAGAGCCAGTGGTTCCAGGCACTGTAGTACATATTGCGATGTAAGATTCCAACTAATCTTTGTTTATAAAATTTATATTTTCACTTGGGCTTTAGAAAATCTCTTCAGTTGCTTTTATCCATTTTATTAAACTGTCCCACTGGATTTGTATTGTCCAGGTGTCTATAGGTTTACTACTTGTTACTTCCTTCAAAATCTGAGTAATCAAAACCCTTTATTGGTGATGATTTATGTTACCTTGAAGGTCAGTGATAGATGTTTGTAAACCATGTGGGGCCACAAAACCTGCAAATTGTATGTCGCAGGTTTAGTGTAAATATCTTGTCTTGGATAATTCTCCTCTTCATCCTTTATTTCTATTGCAGCACAGCTCAGAATAAAACTCTCAAAAGTAATGAGCATTTATTTTAAGTTAAGGCTAGCTACATCAGGCAGTTTGACATTTCATACCTATTTTACTTTTCCTCAACTAAATGAGCACTGATAATGCATATATTTTGTGTACTGGAACAGGTCATGTCCCTTTCTGTCACAGTCCACCTTGTTTTGTGATTGCGCACCCTTGGATGCATAATGGAGATATGGCTACTTGTGCATAAAGAAACATAGCTTAAATGAACTGTAAAGCTTTGTGCTTTATTGGACAGCACTTTCTGAACTTTTTTCCCCTGAATGAATTATTCAAAAGATCTTCGTAAATGGTCCATAACTTTAAATTGGGTCCATAGACTGTAGATCAGGTAATTGATTCTCCTCCTTAACTTCATTTGTTACATGATCACATTATAGCTTTTCCTTTTTTGATGAAGTTTTTTGGGTTTTTCTTTGTATTCATATTATTACACAAATAATCTGAAACGAGGTCTAATATCTTAATGTGTTGTTACTTTACATTTCTTCAGGTCACTTAAATCACCCTTCATGCTGTCTTGCAAGGTCATTTCTTACTAAATCAGAGCACAATTTCAGGTGAAGATGTCTACTTTAATTTGGAGAGAGATTGAAATTGATATTGATATGAGACACATTGGAAGCAATATTAGGAAAAGGATCAAAATCCACTGAAGAAAATCAGAAAAAGTTAACTAGAAATTCTGAAATGTTATGGTTTGGTTTGGTGTGGGGTTTGTTTTTTTTTTTTTTTCCTTTTCCCCTTTTCCTTTTCCCCTCTTCCCCAAGAGCATTTGAGTTTCTTCTTAATGTGGCTCAACATTTTAAGATGGAAGTGCTTTCTTTGGATAGGTTTCTGAAACCACATGGACTAAGTAAAAAAGTCTGCTAACAATATTTGTGCAAAAAGAAAGTCCTTACACTGTGAGTTGTCAAAGCTGAGCTTATGCTGTGTTTATAACACACGAACCTTTTTGTAGACACGGCAGGGAGTGAAAATCCATTCTTTGTGTCATGTATCCATCAGAGTTGTATAGCTGCTAGTAAGGCACTAGCAGGTGCTGGCTATAGAACAACTTCCTGATAGGCTGCCGTATTCATTATTAATTTTCCAATAGGTTTCTGATGTGAAACTTGTGAAGAGTTGAATTTCTCTTGAGATAATAATTTACAATTAAATGGAGACTGGTTGATCAGATTTGACACAATGTTGTCAACATGAAATCAGAGGGGGGACAGTGCATTTGCATTTTCTGTCTTTGTAAAGTGAGATTATGCTAACAGCATGGAGCTGCCTCGCTCCCCTAGGAGCACAAAGAAAATCCACAGCTGCAATTCTGAAAAGCTTCTTGAAGGGGTGAAGATTACACCTGCTCCATGTTGTCTCCAAACTGCTTCTGTGCTAGAATAGCCTCTGGCTCTGCCTAGCGCTTGAGCTGCAGTTCCATCCCGGCTCACCTCTCATGAACGTACTATTGGATTAATGAACTACTAAATCCCTATGACTGCTTAAATTCCCATAATTAAACCATTTTCCCATAATTCAGATTGATTAAAAGGATAGGACGCAGTGTTTAGTCTTTCACGAACCTAACTGATACAATTTGTCAGCTTGCATTATTAGTGTTCTTTGTTTACAAAATGGAACACAGAAGAGAAATTTTGTTTCAATATCAATTGAAAAATTGAAAAATAGCAGGTTTTCATGAAGTCCTACCTTGCTCGAGCAACACAAAGTCTGTGACTTCATGCTTTTTATCTACAGAGAACATAACTGACTGGTTACTTGCAAAAATAACTAATTGCTGTATGATTTATTGATGTCTGTGGATATAGATTTATACATTTTTCTCACAGATGTATCTCTTGTTAGAAAGGTGCTAAAGTTCTTCTCCAGATGTTAGACAGTTATCAGCTGAGCATGTTAATGAATTACACTTCTGTGTAAAGTAATTTCTACATCTCTGTGTAGTATCCACAGCAACAGTGTGTCAGACCAGCGAAATCACTACCCTCATTGTGCACAGGAGTTGTTGCTTGAGCAATGCACGAGTGTTAATCTGGTAAAAAGGAAAGAAAGAGACAAAATGTAAAAGGAAAAATACAGTGGTTAAGGACATCTTATATATGTAGAGGACTTAAAAGCCAAGCTGGGAACATCAACTTTCACTGACACTCTGAGATCCATGCAGAGGAGGTTCATTCATAGGAAAGGATCCTGTTTGTGCAGGTACACTTTAAGACCTGAGCATGGAAATAATGCTGAGCTGAAAGGCTATGAAATGTGTGATGAGAAAACATTTGCTTTTCAATCTGTTCTCCACCATCAGTGGAAAAAAACCCTCTTTCCCTTGCTGAAGGAAAACACTTGCTTTTCCATGGGAAGTGCCAGGGCAGAAGTGTGTGCCTTCAAAAGCAACAGGAATTGGATTGTACTCAGCAACCAGTGGCAGCCAGGGAAGGAAGAAAGGAAATCGCTAATCCACAGGAAAGTCCTCATCCCTTCCTTGAAGAGAATCCTATTTGTTCTGTCCTAAGGGACAGGAACAGGATGGAGAGAAAATGAGGTTGAACAACTCTGTCCTCTATGGAAAAAAAAAATATGTGCTGAAACATGAGCTTTTCCCTCTTACCCATAGTGCTCCTTTTCAAATATTTTTTCTGAACAGCAGATGAATTAGTCCTTCACTTGTGTGTTCCCTTCTGAAAAGGGAGAGAGGACTCTGAGATTATATTATAGTGCTTTCTATAATTACTTGCTAGAAACTAACACAAAAGGGAAGTGTGAACATGTTTTTAGGAGCTAGCCAAGTATAATGAAAAGGAAAAGCCTTTTCTTCTGATTATTATTTATATTATCAGCACCAAAGAGCTCTAAGTCATAAACCAGGACCACATGGGGAGGGTACGATTCAAATACAAGATAAGAGACAACACATGGATCCAGACAGCTAAAGGAGCACAAGGAAACAATGAGGCAATGTTGGTCAGTATGAGAGAAAACGTCTCAGTGCATTATTAGCTTAAACATTTTCTCATGGTTTTTTTGTAGGCATCACAGCAAGAGAGTTTTAATGAGGTTTTTGAAGGAAGATAATGAGGTTGTGTGGCAGATGCTTGGAAAAAATCACAGAGGAGCTTGTTTAAAAATATCTGACAAATGGGTGATGGAAGCCAACATTATGGTCTAACTGGAGAGACAGCTCACTGGAGATGATAGATAGGATAAAAATGAGAAGGAATTTGAAGATGAAGGCAAATAGCTTATATCTGATTCTTTAGAAAATCATAAACAGGCGTTGGTCAAAGAGGCTGACACATTTGTTCCATTGGATTCTTTGTGAGCGGACCAGAGTTCACCAGAGAACAAGATATCATGGTTGTGAAAATTTGACGTACAATCTGATAGACTGGACAAGGCCTTTGGCTTTGTGGGTAAATATTAATGGACATTCATTGAAGATGCTAGGCAGAAACATCTGCAAAATTTAGAATGAAGTGCATCGTATAGGGCATTGACTTGTTTACAGAGGAGATAATGTGATTTCAGTTTCTACAGGCATGTGAGACAAGTTTTTATAGGTAGAAGGGAAGCACCGGCTAATGTCAAGAAGTACTGTCAGTGGTGCAGTCTGTCCCTCTTTCCTAACGTGGAAGACTAAGAAACTTTTTTTGTGAATGAGGACAATAAGAGAAGCTAAAAAATATTACATATGTATATAAAGCATGCACTTGCATAGAAAAATACAGTGTGAGTAGTCATAGTGACAGCAAATCACTTCTGTCCATTTTTGTTAGACAGATAATTATGCCATCCCATTAAATTTTTGCAAAAGCTTTAGCTGGTTACTTTGAATTTTAAATAATCTTCACCATTAAAAGTTCTGTTGCAATTCTGGCTATATCCAAATGCCTGTAAAAAATGGTTAGGTCCCCTGAATGTCAGGGGTTTAATAGAGATGATCAAGGCAATTACTACATGCCACAGTTGAGAACAGGTAGTTAATGGGAGATTTGGGAAAAACTAGTGCACGCAATAGATGTCTTTTTAGCTTTTATAGAAGAAGGCAGAAAATATGTGTTCTTTGTGGGAAGCCTAAGCCTATACAAAGAGTCAACATGGGAGAAGCCATGCTGAGCTGTTCTGTGAAGTAATTTTAAAGTACTTTGCATGAGAAGTCCATAAAGGTAGCAGAAGTAAAGAAACTAGCATAATTAATGAACAGAACTTCTAGATATTAAATTAACGATTTGCTTAACATTCACAAGAGAGTGGGTGACAGATGCTGGAAATGAATGTAAATTTCCTATGAGAAGAAGAAGAAATACTGAGGGAAATCAAGACCATACCTGAACAGATGATCATGATAATAGAATGTCTGAAGACTAGCATAGCTCCAGGGGTGGATGGAGTCTGTCCTGGAGGTGAGAAACATAAGAACTTGAGCAGGTATAGGCAAAAGTCATGTAATATAGGGAGGATGTTGGTGAACTAAAAGTGGTCACTAGAAACTGAGAGGAAATTACTGGTATTTAAGCATCACTTGTGCTTTTAGGGATAGTGACAGCTAAACACTGACTTTCCGAAAGGTGTTATTTGGTTACAGGCAGAGCTCACTCAGGAAAGGAAGACTTAATTAAGTAGTGGTCTGCATCAAATAGATTAAAAGTTAGCTAGGGAGAGTGAGACAGGCATACAAGTGTGATGATTGTAAGTGTTATCCATAGCACAGTCTAAAAGACAGGCGAGACTTTTAAAAGCTTTTCTAGCCAGCCAACATCTCTTTGCATATACAGGCCCCTGGGACTTCTTTTTCAGAGCTGGTGTTTCCTTGCAATGTTCTGAGGGTTCAGTGGTATCAAGAAGGCTCTGCACCCATCAATCCACAGTACAGTTGGTGTTAGTTTGGGTAAAATATTGGTCAGTGTCAGCTGCAACAACCATTGAAAGGTTCAGATTATTTGGATAAGGAAAGATGATTAGCTTCAGGAGATGAAAGAGTCCTGGAGTTATCAGGTAATGGCAAACAGAAAGCAGAATGATAATTTTCATTTACTAGAGCGACACAAAGAAGGAGAAGCATAGGTGAGTAAAAGGATGAGAAGTAATGATTTGCAGCTGTGAAGAATTTGGCATTATAATACAAGTAAACAAAACAATTCACAATTGCCTGGGATAGCAGATGGTTCAGTAAACTGGTTTGTACATACCAGGTAGAAAAATGTAAGAGAATTGTATGAGGAACAAGAGAAAAAATACAAAAATGACTAGTCCCCCATAGTCACACACCAATCGATATTAATTGGGAGGATGATCTAGATGAAAGAATGGTTGACATGTAAGATTTTTCTACTTAATGTGTAATAGCAGCAAACAGAGCAAGCAACATCAAGGATACATAAATGCATCTACTGAATATAAATTACTTTAGCATGCTATAAAAAATCACAAAATCTGTGAGGAAAAAATCCCCATTGTGTTTGTCATTTTAAATCTAGTAGTATCTTGATACACAGAGAATGTCCGTATAAAAATACATGGGCTAATAATTCTGCAAAGGAAAACATATGGATCTGTGTTAATTGTAGCCACAACATTTATTTCTAAAATGAAAATAAAAATATCTGTTTCCACTGTTCAGGACAACAATCAGTCAAAAAACACTGGCGATGATGATAAATTCAGTATGGAACTAATGGCATTTTGTTCAATCTGCTATGTTTAGATATAAAACCAGTTATTATAAGCTAGCAACTGTGGTATGGCTGTGAGTGCATCCCCCGAGTTTTCTTGTCTAGTTGAAATGTCAAGATTGCATGTTTTGTCTCTGTTTTTCTAGTACAAAACCTCTCCACAAGACCCACAGTTCTTAACAGTACTGATTAATGACTTAAGACTTAAGTCTATGAAAGTTAATGGAAAGACTTCATTGTCTTTTTGATCAATCCATCTGTCTTCTGGCATTTTGGACTTGCGGCTTTTCTATTCAGTAAGAAATTATTTCAGTCGTTTCCTCTTTACAGAACAAGGGAGATTTACTTTCAATCAGGCTTCACCAGTGAAGAATTTGTTTCTCAGAAGACACAAACCCAGTTTTCAGAGTCAAAGATTTTGAGGAGCCTGGGGAAGGAGGAGGAAAGACCTTGCTAGATGCCTCAGAGAATTTGTGAGAGAGCAAAATGCTCTCTCACAGAGAGTGCTTCGTATTCTGTTTCATGGTTCTGGTAGTTGAAGGATTAAACTGTGAGGCTATAGACCTTCCCAGGCAGGACTGATCATATATTGCTATACCTGGAAGCTACAGGGTCAGCGGGAACCACTGGAGAGGTTACTTCGTATTGTTTCTTAGTGATGAATAACAGGCTGGAAATGCTGTGGCAGGTTGGTGGTGTGAGTGCCTAAAGTCTCCCCATTCCTGAAGAAGCTTATTCTTCCCAGAGGGGAAGCTGGTATAAGTCTGCTCCACTGCCAACACTTGATGTTTCTGGTGTAAACGTTTCTGCTTCTGCTACAAAATGGTTGCAGTAGCTTCCTAGACTAAGTAGATTTTGCCATCCTGTTGTCATTGCAAACATCAACTGATCACTGATGCCAGATCTACACCCTTTAAATCTTCCAAGTCAGACCTACTTAGTTGGCTGGCAAAAAGAAATTTCCCTGTTCAGTACTGTGGATTCAATAAAAATGTATCTGTGGCAAAGCAAGGTGCATTCTCTTCTCCCTGATGTACCATAATCATCAAATTGTAAGATAATATACAACTCCAGAAGTAACGTTGCACATAATAGTCGAGGTATGAAGCAGAAAGAACATAGTTAATTTGCAGATGTGAATTTGAGCTTTCATGTCCATCAGACAGGAAAATCTAGTTTTGACTGAAGGCTGAGAACATAATAAATGGAAGCCACTGATGGAAATATATACAGAATGCAAAAAAGTGTTTGCATGGTCAGTTTTCTATCCAGGTGAACCTTCTTACTTCTTCCTGTCAGCTTTACTGGGACTTTGTATTAATTTCCTTGCTGCTCTTCCTTGTACATTTCTCTGACTGTAAACTTTCTCATGGTTTCTTGTTTTCACAGACATATTCTATTTCTTGCTGTGCAAGAAATGGCACCTCTTTAATGACTTAATATAGGAGTTACTATCCAAAAAACAGAAGTATGTAACACTTTCATTGTGTTTTCACATTTCTAGTACTTTCTCTAGTCAGTGTTACTGTATGGGCTTCTCCTCATAGAAACAGCAATTCAGGACAACATTTAAACACTAAATTTAGCCTTTGGTTTTAAGATATGTTCAGGAACTGTACCTTAAGCTGTATCCCTGCTGGCCGACTAGTGTTATTTTGGGATGTAGGAAGCTTATTGCAGTGGAAGTTAAGGTGTAATCTTGAGTATTCCGTAATAAAAATCTATGTTCTTGCTTTTTCCCTGTGATAACTTTTTTTTGTTGTTTATGCAGAAGGGCTCTTGACCTACCTTGAATTTACTACATGCTAAGGACAGGCGTGTGGGGCCTTACCATGGGGCAGCTGACATACAGTATCTGAATCCTTTATGACTAAAGTATTGGTGTGATCACAGTAAATAGACAGCTGAGAGTGCACCTTGCATATGGCCACATTTCTTTCCAACTCAAATATTTGTACCAAGACATGCCATAGTATCTTCAGCTGGTATTTTGCTCTTAGTTGAAGGCAGGACTGAGCACTGGCTAACTGGCTTCACTACCCTGATACCAGCTTCCTTCATATTTTTCAGAAAAGGCTAGTCTTGAAAGTTAAAGAAGATATTGTTAAATATTGTTGTCCAGCAGCAGTAGATTTCAGAATGGAGTAGGCTAATAATTTTTTTGGCAAAGCTTTTCTTTATCAAGACTGATGTTATTCACAGGAATTGGTTTGGTGAGTTTGAGTTTAAAATCATCTTAAACACATTTGTTTGGTTCAGAAGAAACTTCTTTATTGCAAGCAAATGAAAAAGGAAAACTGGGGTGTAGGGGCATGTGAGATAGTAGTACACCCATCTCCATTTACACAGTTGGTTATTTTTTGTTCTTCCAGTATAAATCTACTTAAATGTTGGCCATAAACCTTGGCTGCATTTTAATATTGGCTGTGTACTTGTGATCTTTCTCTACTGATGCTTAAAAAGGGCATTGACTCTTCCTTTTATTTGATTTCTGTCTGCAGTTATAAAATTAATCTCCCAGCTTCATGCTGCAATGAGCTGTGTCAGTGGAAGAGTGATAAGTTTCTTTTTTTTGGTCTTAAAACTTCTTCCCAAGTTATAAGGTGTTTAGCACATTTACTTTCTCTTTTTAATTTTAACAAAGCCCTTGTCTTTTTTCTGCATTTCTATTTTATCCATGTCATTTTGGTTCTTTTGTTTTATACTTCACATTTTTTCCACACTTTTTTTTCTTTTTTTTTTTTTTCCTCCCTTCGAGCCTAGTTTATAGTCTCTGACAGGATTCTTTCTATGCTATCTGCCAAAACATCTGTTCCTTTTCTGAATAAAAAGCTTGCTTCTCCAGGAAGTGTCACATGGGTCCACATGAACGATAAACCTTCATTTTTCTCTGCGACTTTGCCAATGATGGACCAGCGCTGGAGAGCTTTGTATTCTTGTCCGTCTTGTCTCATTTTTCGTTACTCCCAGCTCAGGTAGTTTGTAGCGGGGAAAAATAAGATTGCGTCATTTGGATTTCAATGTGCACATTTCCTTTCAAAATATGCCATTAGTTATTTGTACTTTCTATTTTTAATCTTGTAATTATTTCCTGAATTTCTGATCAAAGCAGATATTTATTAGCTTAAAATTGATTCCACTTAAACAGATTCTATTGCTTGGTTTTTGTTGGGGTTTTTTGTTGTTTTTTTCTGCTAGGAACACATTTGCATTAATACCCTCACCAAAAAGGCAATGTAACTGTCCTTGAATCTTCTTGGATTGATTTTTGGTGATGCTAAAATTTTACAGTCATTGTGGCATTCAGAGCAATTTTGGGTTCCCTTGAGGAAGTTGTGTAACTTTCAGTACTTTGGTTTTGCCATTTATAATTTTTAATGACGATAATAATTCTTACTTAGTAGACAGACTTGATTCTATTGTAAAGTTCTGTGACATCTTTAAGGAAAAGTGCTGCATTTGAACAAGGTATTATTTTTATATTGTGTTTCAACAGTATAAAAAAATTCATGTCAATAAATACATTTCATGTTACATTTCCTAAAGAGTCAATACTAACAATGAATCATTTAAATCAGGGGTCCTCAAACCTTTTAACCAGGGGGCCGGCGCGCGGATGAAGTGGCAGGCAGTCATCTGCGGCTGCTTGGTTTCCCCCCCCAACCCCTGGCGGGGGGGTCTGTAAATACCGGGGGCCGGATTGAGGACCCTGGGGGGCCGTATCCAGCCCGCAGGCCATAGTTTGAGGACCCTTGATTTAAGGCATTTCCCCCATATATGGAAAGAAATATTTATTGTTTTCTATGTTGCAAAGTAAAGGAAAAAAGTGGATTTCATATGTGTTTTTCTGTGGCATAATTTGCTGTTGATACGATGCTGAGATCGTTGTCTTTTGACTATATTAGTAACTAAGAATAAGGGGGGCTGCTGGTGAATGGTTTTACGTTCCTGCAAACATCTGAGCCTTTGTGTGGTAAATAATATGAGACAACAATGGATAGACACTTCCTCCTGGAATACCTGTACCTGTTTCACTACTTCAGCCCCCTGAAGTTTTAATTAATTTTGCACAAATGAATGAGGATTTTTTATTATTTTTTTAATCTGCCAGAAGTTTCTTCATCTTCTTCGCAGGAAAACTATGTATTTTCATAGTAGATTTGTAGCAATTACTTAGGGGTTTCCAGTGTCAATCTGGTATGGGGATGGGGAAACACGAATTCTGCTCCATTGTTCCCTCTCTCTGCGAGACACAAAGAGAATTTCTCCAGGTGGCAGAGATTTAATAAATGCTGGGAAGCCATGTAAAGAGAATTGCAAAGGAAATTGAATTCAGCCCCTCTCCATGGCTCAATCCCCCCTAGAACAGGTGGCCTGGCATACTGGCCACAAGTTCTTGTTGACTGAGTCCATCCAATACCTCAGTACCCTGGTGCAGGGGATTTGTTTGTGGAAGCTGGCACGCTTCCCTCCTGGAGGAGCTGCAGCAACAGAAAGAGGGCTGGGAATGATTCAAAAGTCCTGAGTTTTTTCATGGCTCTTGCTGTGTTTTGCTGGTTCTTTGAAGTGCTTAAGAGAGATTGCTGTGTGATTTGTTATATGAAAGTTTGAATATTCCTAGTCAAGGAAATATTTCCAACACAACACAAACCACACTTTCTCAGCCGGCTCTCTGACATGTGTCTTGCTGAGATCTTAGGGTGAGACTTGTGAGAGAATTTTTCCTTTCTTGGTTTAAATTGCCCAAAATATTAACTTAAAGATATTTTTTGTTACCTGTGCAAGCCTGCCCCAGTATAACCAAGACAGCAGGAAAGGGAAAATGTTCTGAGTCCTGACAAACATGAATTACTCATTTCAGTAAGTTGATATTAACTGGGCAATACAATAACCATGTGGAGCACATTAGAACTTCTGTCACGCCAGTGTAGTTCTGGAGGAGTAACTCTGCTAAAGTGCATACTATAAATTGTTTTCATTTGTATACTAGAAAATCAGTGCTCTCTTTTTGTCCCTTGACGTGCAACCTGAGTGGCTGGTAGCCTGTCAAACAGGGAGACACCTTTCATGCGTCTCTCTGTGTGAACTACCAGTGCCTGCCAAAGTCATCGTGCAACTGGCTTCATGAAGCCTGAACTCATTTCATTCAGGAAATGACTCACTCCAGTGAACACATGCAACTACTGTGATTTATATTTACTTTGGAAGATCTACATTTTTTGATGGATAAAAATGAAGAAAATTAGGGCTCTGCCAATACTCTGCAACAAATACAGTGCAGACCTCTGAGCTGGAATTGCGCAAGCTATCTCCCGAACCAGAAAGGAGCTGCATCAGCTCAGCACAATGCCCAAATTAATAAGCTCTGCTAATAGGTGGCTCTAATTAGCTTCTGTGCACTGTCATTTCCATGCAGTTTGTCTGCTTTGAGGGACCTTGCTAGTATTTCTCTCTGAGATATTAATCAGTACAATCTCAGGGCAGTAGGCTCTGAATTCCAGTTTGTACTGATGATGTGCTCTAAATATTACAGAAAAGTAAAGATAACCCCATAAAGGGAAGTCTTCAACAGACAGGTTTAAAGCAGGAATGTGGTTCTAAGCTTAGATAAAATACAATCTTAAATCTTGTAAAACAAGCACTAAATATTGACATACACACGTAAGAGGCATGAACCTATGTGACAAACTGGAACAGTACTATGCACTGGCATTTACAAAAAAAAAAAATCAGTTTAATGCCATTTTAATCTGGCATACAGCGTGCAGGTAGAACCCCATGTTCTTCCAGTTTTAAGCTTTTCAATAAGGCCTGAGTGCACGATAGACCATATTACCTCTTCTCACTCACATTGTTTCTTCTCACTTAGTGAATGTTAGTCTGAAATGTAATTGAATGTAAATTTGCAAATAACCAAGGAAAAAGACTAGATCTGGAGATAACGAACTTAGAATAAGCTAATTATATTCAGAAGAAAACTCAAAAGAAAATGCTCTTCTTGCTGTAGCTTGAAATTTGAGGAGGGGAAAACCTTTTGTTCATCTCTTTGCTGTATGAACCCTTTTTACAATGAAATTTAACACTAAGTGAATCTCAGCTGGTTTGGAATTATATTACCATCTGGGGGAAGATTTTGAGACAAGCCAAAACTAACAGATTTTCACCCAGCCGCTTAAGAATTCTAATTGCCAGGAGTTGGGCATTTGTTAGGAGCAAACTGACAGTGCAGTAGCATGAGTCTGCAAGATCTTCTTGGCTGCAAGAGCTTCTTGGCCAGAGACACTTTTTGATTCATATAGAATCACCTAGAGCTCGGCAGATATTTTAATGTTTCTAGTTAGACAGTTTCATCTATACTTCATCTAGAAACTATGGCCAAAGCTGTAATTAACATTGTCGAGTCTGAGCATATTCTTGATTATATTGTTGGTTAAACCCAATGTTGAGCAGAGGGGGTCAAGCTGCATGCCTCAGGGGCTCTGTAGTGTACTTCAGAGTCCCTCAGTAGGGATTAGCAGTAAAGTTACTAGTTCAAATCCAGGAAAGGTCAAGAGTGTTTAACACTCTTTTGTTCCATTGGTTATAAAGAAACAGATGTAAAATGAAGTGATGATCAAAATCCAATTCCTAGTAGATATTTTACATCATAAACACCAAACTCCTAATGATCTCTTGCTAGCAATCTGATTAGAACAGGCAGCAATTGAGCAGGCACAGAGACCGCCATGCAGCCCTTTACTGCCATTCCCCATAACAAAAAGTACTGCCATTTTCACACTGAAGGACAAACTGGAAAATTGCAGTCTCTCTGCCTGAGCTTTTTGTGTTGTGTTGATATATTTGGAAATCTTTCCTCCTGAGTGATATCAAATCATATTTTAGACCACAAATATAACTGAAGGTTATTTAAGTGCTTTGAATGAAGAAGAACCTGCAATTTAAAACTGGCAGTTTTTTGATAATTTTAAATATAGGTGGTTGATCTTCAGCTCAGTTAATCTGACATGGATCTGCTGAAAAATTAAGTGGTAGTCAGCGAAGCTGGCAAAGGATCTGATTCTGGATTATTCAAAGTACATGATCACACTTAAAAATGCACAAGTAGTTTTAGAGGAAGTATATCATAGCTAAATTATGTGCATTATAACGTACCACCCCTGCCCTTCTTGGGCACCAAACAGGCTAGAGTCAGGATTAGGTGAGACATTGAATGTTAGGGGCTTAGAATGAAGAGTTAAGGTTTTGGATTCAGTTTTAGGCTTCAGGCATTTAGTTGGGGTTACTACCATGAAGTAGCAAAACTGTAAATTCCAAAGCTTGGTGTTCTTATACTGCCCTGCAACTAGTGAGTGATTAAGTGTCTTTCTTGCAAACAAAACACAGACCAAATCTGTGTATGTGATGTTCTCCATGAAAAAACTGTTCTGAAATTACCAGAAAACCTATTCTATTAATTCATCCGGGATCTTACCGGATTCCAACAGATGAAAAAGCTTCCATATTTTAGCAACAAAATCTATAAGATGTATGCACACAAAAAAATAAGTGGATGGATAAAATGCTTAAAGGATCTTGTAATAATTACCAGCTGGACTTTTCTTGCTGTCCTACAGTCCCGTCTTAGTTATCTATACAACAAACTAAGAAAGAAAATACTCTGAAAAGCTAATATCTTGAACAAGGTAAGTAAGATGTTGCTGCTTTCCAGTAAGTTTATAAAAATTATATCATTAGAATTTTACTAAGCAAATTTAAAACAATGGAAAATATTCTTTTTATTCACTGGGTAGCTTATGGACTACCCGGAGCTGCTGTTGACTGACAGCCAAATGATAAAGGGGGAACTGAGGGATTCCCATTTTGGAAGACAGATTATATTGATAGATTACTTGCACTATTGTTTTCATCAGAGGAAAAATTAAACATTTCTCACTACTGAGGGCAGGTGCCCCTGTTCCTGGAGAAAACAGGGACTTCCTAATGCTCTACAAGTGGGTTTCAGACTTCTTGAGGATATAGACAGTGAGTCCAATAACAACTCCAGTCTGAGCTGACTTGGTTTCCTTCAGCCTGCATCCTTTTTAAAAGAGCTAGTGGCATTTTGTATCTCAACCAGTTATTGGAATCAACATTTTTTGGGACATTCTGGATATCACATTGGAAAGAAAAGTCCAAAGGTCTGTACTAACTCTTAGCTCTAAGACTGGGTTAAGACATCACCAGTATTTATTCTTTTAGCTTTGCCTTTGCCAAACCTGTTTCAGTGAGAAAGCTCTCTAGGGCAGTGACTATATATGTTTAGTTTCTAGTACGCCCTAACCCTGACTGTAGGGTGGTCCACAAGCATTGCAATAATAGTAATAATATATAACACAGGCAGTGGGTTTTGAAAGGATGTCTATTCTGCAAATGCATTTAAAAGAAACACAAGCAAAAGTGTCATTTACTCCCTGAAAAATGGAACTGTTAAGCGTTTATATTTAAATTAAATACTTTTTATGAGTTCATTGAATGTTATTTAGCAAGTATATTATAGCAAAGGCATGTTACCTATTGCCTTAGAATGAGGATTTTATTGCTTTTTCATAGTTATCTTCTGTATCAGCATTTGGCAGGTAACAAATGAAATTTGCTTGCTAAGGTTAAATTGTTTTGTGCTGCTGCTCAGCCACACAGATATAGAAGATGAGATGATGGAAAAAAAGTTATTTGCTTTTTTGGGCAACATAGGAATATATCAATATACAGGGATAATATAAAAGACTTGACCTATCTGTGAAGAAATGTTTATTCTCTGAAAGGCAAAGAACTTAATTCCTGTCTGAATCACACAATTGAAATCCTGTTCATGCTGGAGGCTGTACAAATGGCACTGCAGATAGAATTGGCCCAAATAATTCAGTGTGGTCAAGGTGATGACTCTTGGAACAGTCTGAGGTCAAACCAGCATGGACTCCAAGTATCAGTCAAAAAAGATGAAGGCCCTCTGGAACTTGGTATGAAAAGTTCCTGGTTCTCTGTCCATTTTTACTACTAATGCATTTTCTAAATTAAGCAGATTTGGGACCAATAATGCATGATTCTCCCTGAACCTTGAATGTGTTATATTTTGAGAATATGAAAACATGCTGTTGTGTAAATACTAAAGCCTAAACTTGTAAAGATTCCAGACAAATCTTTTGGACTCCAATATTTTCTTTAAATTTGAAGAAGCCACACTTTGCAGTTTTCCCTATAATCTAAGTCAATTTTGATAGGCCAGTTGATTTTTTTTACATACCTGAGAAGTCCTTGTGATGCAAGGTCAGAATAATAAATTTTATGTTTTTATTCCCTATGTAGGAAAAGTAATATAATGCCATCACTACTTTATTACTCTGCAGTCATTCTGTTACTATGCAACTTAAAATATTTCAGCCATCAGCATTTGGAGAAAGTTCATAGGTGTATGGCACTCCATTATAATTTGCCTTTAAAGACTACATTTCTTCTAGTCACCCAGACTAGAAATACAGTTATAGATCAAGAAACTGGAGCTAGTTCTGAGGTGAGCTGAAGAGATGGTAAACTGAGAATGCACTGTATTTGCACTCATATAACCAGTGTTCTAGGGCTCCAGTATTTCTCTTTATAAGTTGAGTTAGTATTTCTTGCTAATTGGAAATGTTTGGAACTTTTCTGAAGACTGGAAAAGTCTCTGAAAGGTTTATGAAACTGGTACTGAAGTTTTGTTCTAAAAAAGAAAATTCTTTCTGTAATTTGAAGGTGCTCAGCAGAAGTCAGCCATCATAAAACAATCCCAAAGATACCAGGTCATTAGATCTTGATCTATCTTGTATTCCACTTGCTTCAGTACATCTCGATTTGAATTTAAAGCAATGTATCAGAACTGCTGTATGTTACGGGACAAGACTCATGGTTCTCCACAGACAAGTTCACAGCACTACTCATTATCTTAGAAATCAGTTTGCTGAAGTAATGTTCGTGTATTTTCTTCCTAAGTTTTTCACTTCAGTGTGAAAAACTTAGCAATGAATAACCTCCTTCAACTTATGTGTCAATTCCCAAAGGACTCTTAACTCATCTCAATTTAAATTAATGACCTTAGTGATAGTGTTAGCAATTGGACCATGGCTCTCATGAGCCAGATATTTGCATATGGAATTTGATTAATCCTGCTGGCTATTAATTTTCACTTTTAATTAGGTGTGATGCTATTGCAGGAAGAAAATACAAGACTACTATCAGGCACAGGCAATGTTGATTTTTTTTCTATTGGGTATTCTACTCTGTTTTGTTTGCCTGTGCTAGGTTCCCTTGTGATGTTTGTTTGGATCAGCTTAGAAAGGTACCATAGACCTAAAAAACGGTGTGTGCAAGTTCTGGGATAATCACTACAAAGAAGTACCATACTGAATGAATATTAC
Source organism: Falco punctatus (assembly GCF_963210335.1). Taxonomy (NCBI): domain Eukaryota; kingdom Metazoa; phylum Chordata; class Aves; order Falconiformes; family Falconidae; genus Falco; species Falco punctatus. Next base: position 79,164,347 of record NC_137583.1, read on the forward strand.
TAGTTTACAAGAGGTAGAGAAACTGGTGTATAGTATCGCCATCTAGTACTCTGTAACTGTATTCTTCTTAATGGCATAATAGGTCTCTTTCGATACCTGTGTCCAAAGTCACAGAAAGACCAGCAATGTAAGCAAATGGGGGTAGTACTTTTTCCAAGACTACTTGGTTGCCCTGCATCCCAACTGAGCAAATGTACACAGATGCAGAGTCCTGTTCAGATCTGGATCAAGGATAAATTTTGCCTGAATCTTGTAAATATGTAACATGGTTTCTCCTAGTTTCCCATAAGACAATCTGTATTTCTTTGACATCTTTGCATTCAGGAGCATTGCAATATGTTTGCATACATCGTAGCCAGGAAAGCAGTGTGCAGCACTTGGCTTGACCGGTAGAGCTGATGTCCACGTGCTAAGAATTAGCAGACCTTGACAAAAACATGAAGAAAATCTCAATAAAAGTTAACTGAGTACCCTTGCAATAGAATAACTGTTCAATCTTCCCCTTTCTTAGCAGAATAACATTAAAGAAACACACCTTTTTCCTCAGAGATGGATTTTAATAGATTTTGATATCCATTGACGAAATGAATGAATGATCAATACCTATTAAACAAACTCAGTTAGAAAGGGAATATATTGCTGCTTCTGGTTGAAATTCAAAAAGAAGAAAACCTTCTTTATGACCACAGAAGGCTTCTGAGAAGTCAGTTTGCATATCTGGGAAGGGCATACAGTGAAGATGAAGGCATAAAAGTTAGCAGGGATATGCCAGACTCTGACTTGAAACTTGGAATGGTTTCCTCCGTGCTTTTAAAATGTCTTTTCTGAAGTATTCTGCTGTTTGTAATAAATTAATAACTCATAGTGAACAACAGGCAATTTTAATGAAAGATATCTATACTTTTGCAATAGAATTTCTTATATTTGTGTGAGCCCTTTTCTTTGTATTTCACGAGCATCTCATACAGATGTACAATTTCTGGTGTGGAAATGTAAACTCTGCCACCACCAGTGAGAGTTAAATCTGCTCAAAATAGATCTTTCTTCAAATTCAGATTTCTAGAATGCATCCATGAATACCTATGTGGAAAGTGACTCAGCTGTTATTAACATTCTGACACTTTTCTTTGGAAAAATACAGTATCAGACACATGAACAGCAAACTGTTTGGGTAAAATGTGGGAATATTTTAAATTTATTAAACTTTTATGTTAACAGTGGCTGATTGGAAACTGTATGTAGAAAATGAGTAATACTAATAGAGCATGTTAATAGTGCACAGCGGCTTTGTCCATTGTATAGTACCAGGAAATCACACATTATAGTTTTTTTCACCTACTTCAGAAGGTATGTCTATACATATGAAAATGAAAATTTTATTCAGTGTGTTATATAGAAAGCAAACTACAGTGCAAATTTTGATTAAAATGTTGCTCTGTGGCCTTTCATATAAAATCTAATTTTATTTAATATTACTTTCTACATGTATGCAGAAAATGGCAAGCCAATATTAATAAAAGAAGGCTTATAGGAATGTGGATCGAGAACAATAGAACCTTGACAAAATTTATTTACCTAGCTAGACTTTCATTTGAAAGTTAGCAGCACTCTGTGATACTGACATAATACAGGGGTCTTAAAACTCTGTTAGACATTTTTAACCCACTTTAATTTATTCCATGGAAGTTTAATCCCCTGCTGAACAGAGATGGGTGAATTTTCAAAAGTCATAATCCATTGAAGTAAAAAATCTTTAATGACAACACAGGCAGCAGGCTTCAAGAGTTTAGTTTAAATTCTTTCTAAAAATGTAAAACATAGGGCAAGAGTTAATAGGATATTTCATACAGTTATATTTCAATCCTTTCCCAAATCTTTATAAATTCACTTGCATCTCCACTATTAGAAATATTCGGGCTGAATTCCTGCACTTCTAAGGTAAAAAGCAGAGAGCTGTAAAATCGTAATGTGAAGATTTTCACAGTGTATTGTAACTCATTTGGTCCTTCAGTTCAGACTATTATACGGGATAGTATAATGTTTTCTAAATTGAAAAAGAAATGATGTTTTACAAACCAAACACCTTCCACTCTGCCTTAACTAGGCAAGAAAATGGAATCAAGCTACGTAATACCGCACTATGTTCATCCTTCTGCTCTTCCAGGATCTTTACAATGGACTTTAGTGATAGGTCGGGATTTGGCCCCAAAATTGAGCTGAGAGGGTCCATACATATCCTATGTATTCCAAACCCATAGTTGTATGTCGCCGCTTGACTACCACCTTTGCAGCTGCCTGATTCTGGAAGTACCTACAGCTCAGACAACACTTCCTTTTTTTGCCCTGGAAGTGACAGCCATAAACTTTTGCAGCTTTGCCTGGCCTTTCCTTCCACAGGAAAAATGCTGCTGCCTTGCTAGGTTTTGTTGTGGCCTGCTGGACAAGAATTTTAGGTGGCATCAAATGAAGCTGGGAGGTTACTTGTTCAGAACAAACAGAAGCAAAAGATTCCTCAGACAGTCTGAAGTTAAGAGGTGGAACTACTGGTCACAGGGTGTTTCAGATGCTGGAAGTTTCAAAGAGAAACAGGCAAGTTCTTGTAAGTGGTAGCTGACAGTTATTAAATGCATAGCCACCAATCCAGCTTATGGAGTTCTTGATCTGGAAAGGTTTTCTGGTATATTGTTTCCCTGATTTTGGATTCATTGACAAAAACCAACTTTCAGCCATTTTTAGATGCACGGTATAGGACTGGATGACAAGTTTGACTTGCTCATGTTCTCAAGATCTGAATTTAAATAGGCAATGGCAGTAATTTCCTTCTTCTCTAGGAGCTACATCTTTGAAGGAAAAAAACAATGAGATTCCTTCTTTGAAAAACAAGAGCGGCAGCACTGCCTGTCTTCATCCCTGCTTTCCAGAAAAATGGTGGAACATTCCTTAGGGCTGGCATTTCATTATTTCCTCCCATGGATCTGTGGTTTTGATTCCTGGTTCAAAGTTCCCAGTCTTCTCCAGGCACTTAGAGAAACCTGGATGTTTAATTCTGAGTCTGATTTCCACTGTGGAAGTTTGTGAAAGGAAAGAAATTCATAGGTTCTTACAAAGAGCTGTACTGCCACAGCTGAGAGGGCAGTAATGGCAGAGTGAAATAAAGGAAAAAAGGAGAAAGAGAAAAATATTAGTTAAAGCACTACTACCAGAAGAAATGTTTCCATAATTAAACCTAGGTCTGATAGGTTTCAAGTGCCTATTTATCTTGAGATGAGTAAACACTTTTTACAAACCTGCATACTAAATATTTTTTGTAGCCACTAGTGAACAAAACAGGCTCAAGAATATTATTTTTTCAGATTCTAAATACCTGGGGAAATTGTTAGTATGATTAAATCAAACCCCAAAGATAACAGAATAGCACAAAGCCACGCCATTTCTGAAAGGAAACCTCCAGATGGGAAATTTCCTTTATCTAAAAGGAGGAGCAATAGTAGTAAGTCTGCACACCTTGCTGTGTGAGTAACACAGCGCTAACCTGAGTGTGCTTACAGATGTACAGGGAGCAGTGGACTTGATAATGACTAGAGCAGTTTGGAAAGCATTTAGATAGAGCAATCTCTGTCCAGCTTCCATCCCGAAGCCTTTCTGTTCCCTCCATGGCGTTGTCTCCAGGGCAAACTATGCATTGTAGGTCAGATTTTTTTTGCTTGCCCTTAACCATCTAGTTGAAGAACATTTATTCAATCCTTGAAGGTTCATCATGGAGATAGAGGAGGTAGTTCATTTTGTTTGTCTCTCTCTGTTGATTATGGAATAAGACTAGATGAGTAGTTTATATCTAAGACCTGAATTTCAGGTGAATGAGGTGATTGGTGAGGTGATTCCCACCCTAGATCATGGACTGAGCTGGCACAGAACACGTTCTGACTTCTAACATGTGGTGGCAGGCCGCCACGTTCTTTCATCAGTCTGTTACCATTCACTAGGACTTGCGGCAGTGCCACAGCTTAGTCCACTGTCAGTGTGAATGCAGGTGAGAGGAACTGAGACTGGAGCAAGATTTGACATGGTAGTTCTTCAGTATTCGCATTGGAATCCAACCATTGAAGATGCTTTATCACCTTTGCATTTCCTGAAAATTATTTGAGACTTGCTATTTTACAAACCTATTTATAACAGGCAACTTACATTGTGCAGAAGACCACTGTAAAACTGTAACTTTTGCTAGTTATTTTTCTTCTACAGAACAGCCCACTGCAGTATCTTAATATTCTATGATCAACAACTGCTAAGAATTAAAATGTCTCTAAACAAAGCAGTCTCTGCTGTTTTATTAGTAACCTCATCTTGCTGTAGGTACAAATTTTCTAATTAGTCTTTGATTTGTGTTAGATCTCAAACAGATCTCAACTGATAGAACCACACTAATTTCAATGATGTTAAAATTCTCTGAATTTATATCAGCTGTCGTCAGCTGAATTTATATCAGCTTCTGGACTTTTATAACCTCTGTTGTATGAATGATGAAAAAAGTTCAGCTAGCCACATTTGCTTTCTAAAAATTGCCATTCAGAACAAGCATGATAGCTCATAGATTAAAACAATAAAAATACAGAATTTAAAGTTGAGCTGAGCACAATTGATAGTATTAAGCTGGTTTTATGAATCCTAAGGTAGTTCTCACAAAAATTGCGGTAACAGTGTATATTAAGTTCAATTTCCTTACTTAAAGTCAGTAAAAACATTTTGCCTTCCCTCTGTTTTTTGTATGACAAAAATTTCTATTATTTCTATTTTTTATGCTTAACTGAATGATCCCAAGTGATCATTTTAAAAAAGATTGTTGAGAACTTCAGATACTTCTTTTAATATGGTCAGTAATGAAAGGAGCTCACCATATGAATTCTGCAGGGCTCTGTGCAAGGACCTTTTCTGTGCAATGTATTTGTAAATGACCTGAGAAAGGTGAGTGAGAAAGTTTGTTGATGACAAAATATTTCAGCATAGAAAAGATAAGAGCCAACAGTAAGGAATGGCAGAAATATCTTATCAGAATTACTAAATAGGCTGTACACTAAGGAATGAAATTCTGTGGTAGTAAATATAATGTGAAACACATGGGGAAAAAATAAATCCCAGCTTCATATATGAATAGGAGTGAGATTTTAGGTTTATGACCATTCCATGCAAGCATCAGTTAACTGCTTATTAGTGATCAAAACCAAATAAAATATTAAGAGAAAAAAGTGTAATAGAATTTTATTCTATTTATACTTCTATATATGTATTTCTATATATATATAAATATATATATTTATACATATATATATATATACTTCTATAAAGTAACAGGTCATTTGCCATCATGCAAGACCATGGTTCTGCCACGTTTTGAATACCATGTGCAATTCTGTTTTCCCTATCTTAAAGACAGAACTTTGAGTAGAACTGAGTATGTTTCAGAAAAGGACAGAAAGGGAATTTAAATGTATAGGTATAGAATGGCTTCCATACAATGGATTATTTCTGTGACCCAGGAGTCTAGCACTCAGGGTTGGAAAAGTGATCAATATTTCTTTACTACTGTGAATAGATATAGCTGAGGCATGTACTGGTGGGCTGAAAGTCGGCTTCTTTGTGTAGCTAGAAATCATCACATTTTCCACTCACTGATATTTGCAGAAAAAATTTGTAAAGTGTAGTAGCAAAGAAAATTAAGGAGGAGCAGGGGAAATTTGGATAGAGACTGAATTTTCCATCTGGGGAATGAAGGGTTCTCCAAAGAAGGCATCAGGAGCCTGGTTCAAAACAAACAGTAAAAGGGAACAGAACTGTGGAACTCATTGCTGTAGGTTGTCATGGAGGTTAAAAATTTACAAAGGGTCAGAGTGGACAAATGCACAGAAGAGCAGTCTACTGAGAGTTACTAAAACAGAAAAGATACACACAAAAAATATTTAGCAGAGAAATTTAGGAATCTGACAGCTGAGAAGAAATTAGGGGACTACCATATGCTTGCCATGTTCTTGCTCTTCTCCAGGCACCACCTCTTATAGCTGCTATTGGAAACAAGATGTTTTTCTAAACGAGTCTTTGGTTTGATCCTGCATAGCCACTTCTGTGTTCTCATTTGGCACAGCCGATCACGATTTTCTGTTCCATTTGTCAGATTCATCTGAGTTTGCATTTTTTTATTGACCAATCCTGATTCTTTTCATGTCATGTAACAAAAAGGCTTGTAAGTTAAAACCAGAGAGGTCTGTTTCTGTGCAGTATTAATGTGCGCGGGTTTCCATGTTGGTACTCCCTTTCCAAAGTGTCAGTTTGTAACAGGTACAAGTCCCTCACTGTGTTTTACTCACCTCCCATTATAATCGTATCTCCATTATCAGTTTCTTTGTTTATGGTCAAATTCCTGCAGAATATTGGCTTTGACTTGTCTGGAAATTACTCACTGAATAAAATCTTTCCGTGCCACTAGTAACTTTGTACACTATGTAGACAGGTATAGGAAAAAAAAAAAAAAAAATCGATCCAAGTAGAATAGTAAAGTAGGTCCAGGTTTTTCTCCACCCATTACATAAACAGGATTAATATGAAGAAACAGGATCCAACTAACATTTTCTGAGTTCTGTCCTGCCTTGATAATGGTCCAGTTTATAGTTATGCCCATCAGTACTCTCCTACCCATGCTGTATCTGAAATATCTGGCTAAGGAAAGAAAATTCTGAACTCTTTTACACAAAGCATACTCAAGCACAGTGCTGCCAAATTCTTACAGTACTATGCCAGCAAAAACGATCTGGGTTTTGATTAGTTGTTTACCTGAAGAGAGACATTTTCTATCCTGAGTATTAGATTGTTTGTTTATGTTTTCATTTGCCCTCAAGTAGTCATGCATTCAGAGGAATAAATACATAATTTCTAAACCAATACTGTAATTACAGGTAATGAACTGTAATAGAGCTAAAATAAAAGAGTGAGAAATCAAGAGGCATTCTGTACCTCTTTGAATGACTATTTTTTAAAATCTCAAATTGATCAGTCTTAAATTAATGTTAACATAGCTGTGGTTGATTTTTCACTGAGAAGAGGGCCTAAATCACCACTTGAGGATTTCATGGCTTCCAGACATCCCTTTCCAACTTTGTTTTCTCTGCTCCAAATGTTCAGGATTGACCTGACAAAGCATTTGGGGCTCAGTGTCTTGAAAGACAACGCCAAAATTTCTGAGACAAATAAACTACCTTTACTTTAGGAAGTCCTAAATAAACTACATATATTCATTAAAATACATTTAATGATGTTAAACATCATAATAAATAATTAGTCACCATCAAAAAGGAGGATACATAATTAATGGAGTATTATGTTTTAATGGAGTAAAACTTGAATTACAGATCAATTCCTGTCTTTTTTAACGATGCTTTGGGATATTGTGCCCAGTGAAACCACTGTCTGCTCCGTCCTAGAAGCAGAAGAAGAAATGGAATAACAATTTGTCATTATTTGTTGGAACAAAGTTACCAGGCAGGCAGCTTCTGGTACCTTTTTGATACCAGTAAACTTTACTAGGTAGTGGAAATTTGTACTTTCCCTTAAAAGTACAAGACTGGAACCAAAGGTCAGCCTGCCATGCTTACTGAGTGCTTTTCCACTGACATTTGTAGCACTGGATAAGCATATCTAAATATTTTTGCTCCTTACTATTGTTCTGTGCAGACACTTCTGATACCATAAAATTAAAACCCACTTCTAGCTATGCAGTCATGGAGGAAATCCCCCTCCTCAGCTGTTCTGCAACATTGATATATTTCACGGTAGTGGTGGTGTGGGTTAATCCCGGTGGGCAACTAAGCGCCACACAGTTGCTTGCTCACTTCCCCCCTCTTCCCCAGTGGGACGTGGGACTGGAAGAGGAAAGGAAGAATAAAAGCAAGGAAACTTGGGGGTCATGATAAGAAACATTTAATAAGTGAAGGATAAGTGGAAGAAGACAGAAGAAAGCAAAACAAAACAAGTGATGCAAAGACAACACTCACTACCTCCCATGGGTAGAGTGATGCCCAGCCAGTTCCTCACCAAAAGATGGCTAACTCTCCCTGAAACTTCCTCTTTTCCTTTTAATTGCTAAGCCTGATGTTATAATGTATGGAATGTCTTATTGGTTAGTTCAGGGCATGTGCTCAGTTGTGTCCCCCCCCAACCTATTGTGCACCCCACCAATCCATTCACTTGAGGGGCCAAGCGAGAAACAGAGGCCTTGATGCTGTGCGAACGGTGTTCAGCAAGAGCTAGAACATTTGTGTGCTACCAGTGTTTGGGTCAACAAGCTAAAGGACATTACCATGTGAGCTGCTATGAAGAAAATTAACTCTATCCTAGCCAGGCCCAGTACTAGTGGGCCAAACTTTTAAATGTTTTGTCTAGGAGGGACACTTGGCTGTGGAAAAGAAGGCAACTCCAGTTACACTGAGCTAATTGGTAGAGTATGCAAGTTTCTGAATTATATGCAAATATACTCAAGGAAGAGGACGAAAAAGCCACCAAAGAATTTGGGCTGCTTAGTGTTTTAGCTCTCCATAAGCCATTTTAAGTAGATTCTTTTTTCATGTACCACTAAAATAGGTCTATATTTCAGTAAGCTAGTTTTCACACTACTAAGTGCAAAATCTCATGGATTTGCATGATCTTTCCTGTATTATTGCAGCCTTGTGGTTGAAAAGCAGAGAGAGCGAAGAAAGTTGTGGATTAGTTCATGTGAAAATAACTGCTGCATTTGCAGAAATTCTATTACACAGCAATGCTCCGTATTATTGGGTGTGCAATTCTCTGAGGATACATATAGCTACTTTCTACAGCACACAGTATACTAACAGTATATGGAAAAGCAGTTGTCTGGAAAATGTTAGTGAAGAACAATGAATTCTAGAGCTTTTTATTAACCCTTGTGGGCTCTTTTTTCTAATGCTTACACAGACACTTGACTAGGGAGGGCAGGTTCAGGTCTTTAATCACGTATGCAGCCGGTTACCCACGCTGAAAATTGCAAACAGAGGTCTTGGGGCTAACTGCATGACCAGAAGTCTTTCAGGTATTACAAAATCGATGACAGTAACAATCAATTGTATTTGTTAGATCAGGTATGAAGCAGTATAGCATGCATGGAATCTGAATCATCCATATCCATGAAATATACCGGTTTCAAAAAAACACATGTATTAGATCAGTCAGCAACCATTTCAGAAATATCTCCTTCCTTTCCTGGGTGTTCGGTTTTATACATCTGAAGAAAAAGAGACCGTTTCGTCAAAAGGTTTTTATACCATTACATCTTGTTATGTGGAACTTATAGTGTAATCCTATGAAATGTAAATCATTGGATGCAGAAAGGAAAACAAAGGAAAACCAAGCTGTGAGCACAGAAAAATATAGTGGCACAGAAAAATAGATTGCAGGTATACTAGCTGTGCTAGCTAACTGCTTAGATTCATAGCAGGTTGACAGATTAATGCTACACAGGCACATTTTTCCTTTTAAACACATTTCTTTTCTTATTTTGCACTCCTTCCCCATATGCCACAGCAAAATTATATTCTGAGTCTCTTTCTCCCTGTGACATCTTCATTGCTGCTTCATTAAGCAGTGCACCATCAGTGCATTTCATTACAGCTTCTCTCCTGGCTCACTGTGTTTATGGTAAGAGGCATCTACAAACTGGCTATCAAAATGCTAGTCTATGTTTTAGTCCTTCCATTCAAAAGAGGAGGAGGTAATCTCTTTGAAAAAATCCAAAATAAAACCCATATTTTATCTTTTATCCTTACTGGCTCACCAACCTGAAATACGCTGGGGAGGTACAGTGTGGGATGTGATGGATTTATTTACCTATTTATTTACTGTAAAAGGCTCAGGGCTTTCCTCCTATCTGATCAGTGTTTTAAGACAATTTAGACTGATTTTTTGTATGTGCCTTCAACTGACCTTGAAAAAGTGCTGAAACTAATGAAAGCATGTTTCAATTCCACAATTGTTAGAAAATGAAAAGGCCATGCTGTGATAGATATCCTCCCTGACATATACCTCCAGTTGTACCAGTAGGCAGGGGACATGATTTAAATACTAGCTGGTTTCCAATGGGTTTCCTGGGTTGGGAATACACTCAATTCATTTTTAAGTGAAGAGAAAGATAAAACTGCAAGTATGATAGAAGCGCGTAAATCAGTGCCAGAACACGGAGGAATAAAACAGGCATATTCAGAGTCTCCTGTGTAGCCATGAAAAGAGAAATAAGAAACTTGATGGCCTCTTCAGAGTAGTTCAAATGCAAAAAACGTGGCAGTGTGTCTGGTGCGAATTTTTAGGTGGAATGGGACTAAGGGTATTGTCAGTCCTTCTCCACCCACCCACTGCCCCTGCCAGTTCCAGCCCTCCCTGCTATGCTCTGTCAGAGTTCTCTACCAGTGCTGCGTGTTAGGCAGCTGCGAGACTGCATCTGTTCTCTGTTTTCCACACAATTAAGGCAAAGAGAAAAAATATAAATAAGACAAATTGCTCTGACACTAAATTCTGTAGAAAACTATGTCTGAAGTTTATGTTTTTGTAAGAACTTGCTGCTAGATTGTGTCTTTTTTAAAACTGATTTTGCAGGATTTTTTTATTATTACTTTTAACTTTGTGGCCCTGTTTTTCTTTTAAATACACAAATGGATTTCTGTCTTGCATAGATCACTTTTTGGTTTGTGGAGGAAGGTGCGAATAAAGAAGTGACAAAGGAGAAATGCATGTCATACTAGATACAGACAAGGCAAATCAGTAGCTAATCTGTAAGGGACTATAAGACTGTGACTCCCCTTGCATTAACTGAGATACAGCACACAGTACATACAGCTGTTGATTAACATTTTCATTATTCTATTACTTCTATTTTCATTGTGACTGAAGGTCCCTATCAAGAACACAGACCAATATGCACTCATCAAAAGGAGTAGGAAAATTATATTACTATTATTAGATTTATAATGACATGGACTCTGAGCATGGTCAGGCTGGCACCACTAAGGCAGAACCCTGACACTGGACTCCAGGGCCAGCAACAGATTGATATGACCCAGATGGTGGAAGACACAGTCACTTTGCAGAGGGAACATTCAAGCAAGAGTACTTCACCCTGAGAAATGGCCAGTGGAAGCCACATATAGACAGGAGGATGACATAGCTGTGTACCTTAGTTTTTGCAGTAATTTGTTACATACTCATCACTTACAGGCATCATAACAGAAGTAGCTTTCAGGCTGAAGAATAATGTGAATGGCTGGGATTAAATCTGAAGGCCAGTGTAAAAGACCTGCAAAAGAGAACAAAGTAAAAACTACTTCAAAAGAAGAGGAAAACAGGTGTTTCTGTTTTGTTTTACCAAGTACAGAGATATAATTTAATTTCTCAAAACTAAAATAAATTCCCTATGATTTTGAAATCTGATCATTTTGGTCTCAGGTGGGAATGATGGATTTTGTATTACATATCTCAATATATCCTTCCTTTTTTCCCCCCTTCTTTCTTTTTCAGGTTACGTGTGCAAATTTAACAAATGGAGGAAAAACAGAACTTCTAAAATCAGGAAGCTCCAAATCCACACTAAAGCACATATGGACAGAAAGTAGCAAAGACTTGTCCATCAGCCGACTGCTGTCACAGACTTTTCGTGGAAAGGAAAATGATACAGACTTGGACCTGCGATACGATGCCCCAGAAACTTATTCTGAGCAAGATCTCTGGGACTGGCTGAGGAACTCCACAGACCTGCAAGAGCCTCGGCCCAGAGCAAAGAGACGGCCCATCGTCAAGACTGGGAAATTTAAGAAAATGTTTGGCTGGGGCGATTTTCATTCCAACATCAAGACTGTGAAGCTAAATCTGTTAATAACAGGGAAAATCGTTGACCATGGCAATGGGACGTTTAGTGTTTACTTCAGGCATAACTCCACTGGTCAAGGGAATGTATCTGTGAGCCTAGTGCCCCCTACAAAAATAGTGGAATTTGACTTGGCACAACAGACGGTGATTGATGCCAAAGATTCCAAGTCCTTTAACTGTCGAATTGAGTACGAAAAGGTTGACAAGGCTACCAAGAACACACTCTGCAACTATGACCCTTCAAAAACCTGTTATCAGGAGCAGACCCAGAGCCACGTGTCATGGCTCTGCTCCAAGCCCTTTAAAGTAATCTGTATTTACATTTCCTTTTATAGTACAGATTATAAACTAGTACAGAAGGTGTGTCCCGATTACAACTACCACAGTGACACACCCTACTTCCCATCAGGGTGAGGACCAACACGTGTCTGAGACTGAAGCCTGGGGAATAAAAGAGGTTGTATGACAGGGCTGTAACCTCAAGGAGGAAGGCCACATCTATTGCCTGGAATGTGTCTACCTGCTGCTGCTGATGTCAAACGGCTGCAAATCTGTTAGTGGAAAACAATCTAATGTAATTTTTGCCCAGTCAGCTCCATGTATCAATCTAGCTGTAAATCACTACGGATTTGAAATAAAACCATGCACATACACAGAGACACACACTCTTCTCAGCTCACATCTATTGAGATTCCTGTTAAAGAGAGCTTTCATTGTCTGATACCTAAGGTTTCAGGATAGCCTATCATCAAGCAAAATGGATTAACTAAACAGAGAATGGTTTCTAACACAGACTGTTATGGAAATCACTTTGAAAGTCCTTTGTGTACACACCAATCAATAATCCCCCCTCATGCATTCTACTGCTTGGAGTAGCTGTACTGGTAAATAATACTGTAGGAGTAAATACTTGTTAAAATGGGAAAAATGTGTGACTAGAGTTCAGTATTCCTTATTATATGATCACAGCAAAGCATCATGACTTTTTTCCAGCACACAATAGGCACATTTGAGGTGGTGTTAGGTGGCTCTTTTTCCATGGAGCGAGCCTGTTCCTAGTAAAGATGGGCAGACATTCTGGTTTCATGTTTCTCTGACTCTTTAAGCTCTGATTATTTAAACCTGGTGAGTTTAGGCCACCTAAGATACTTAAAAACTCTCCAACTGATGTCTAAGAAGGAAAATGTCTGGCGGAGAACATGTAAGTTATAAGTGGCTGTCTTATCTTTATTACAAAATATTGTAAGAAATTCAATATCCTAGTCATCATTTGTATGAATGGTTTGTATTGTACATAATTTAACCAGTGTTATTTGAGCTGCTTATTAATATTAACTTGTAATTGTCTCTCTGCTTGTTATTGGTTAAAAACAATCAAGGAAATGAGGAATCCATTTTATCAATGTAGCTGTAAACTCCATTAAAAGACAGAACTATGTACAAAGCATTTATTCAGCTAAAGTATTGTTGAAAGCTATACATATACAACATTACAGTCTGTCTGTATTTAGATATTTTATTTCCAGAGAAACAAAATGAACTGTACATAAAAATAAAAAATCTTAAAGTTGAGTTTCAATATGTACTGCGTAGATAGTAGTTTAAATGGTTCTGACAAGCCGATAACACTCCAAGTCTGACATGGTTTTCAATATTGTCTCTTTGTGTATGTACATATATATACATATATTTATAAATCTGTGTGTGTGCATGTTTGTGTGTGTATATGTACACCTGTGTGCGTGTGTGTGCAAATACCTATAGACATATATGTAGAACGCATAAAAATTTCTCAGGCCCTATTCCTAGCAAGCAGATCTTATTACTGAAGGGTCTTGCTAGCTTGAGTGGAATTCCCCACCAGGATAAGAAATTATAGGAGTAGGGCTTTGTTTAAAATGAATCATTATCATTTAAAAGTGGGGAAACATGGAGCCTCTCTCTGTGAGCACAGGCCTGTCTTTGCCTTAATTCTAGCCTCCTCTGAGGCACTGATCTCTCTTTATGGAATGAAGAGATCCCTTTTTATGGTACAAGGGAATTTTCTTCCTGTAAACAAAAAGCTCATAGCTTTTATATATTTACTTTTTTGTGTATAGTGACATACTTTACCCCAAGCATCCAGATAACCAGCAACTGTAGCAAGTCCACACCTAAAAGAAGGCTGCCCAAAGAAGAGCTCAGTATTTCATCTCATATCTTTCAAAATTATCATATTATCATTTGTGGCAATGCTTTCTTCCCCCTTCCACCCTCAGCCCCAGGTTCTGTGCTGTCGTGTCAAAGCTGTGAATACAGATATGGGTCAGCTTCCACACATGCACAGCACCATGAACAGCTCCTCTAAAGTCCTAATAAACACTCCAGTAATGTTTCAAGAAATTAAGAAGTTTGATACAACTTCCAGTTGTGGACCTCTCACTGAAATATGCAGAACCTAAATGAGAATGAAACAAAGCAAATGGATAACATTATTGACAAGTAAATATTTTCCCACTGATGTACAAGTAGGAGAGGAGACTTCCATATTATTATTGCTTTGGCTTCTTCAAACAGATACACTTGTGGGAATTTCTTCATTATATATGACATTTCCCAGAACAAACTTGTGACCCTGGACCCTGTGTAGATTTGGAGAAAGAAATTTTCCAAGCCATACAGCCATACAGTCCAGATTCTGATCTCATTCAGGAATATGCTGAGATACTATTTTTTTGTTTTTTCTTTGACAGGGATTGTGATTGTACTGGTAGTGTTTCCTTATTTGTGCTCTATGGAAAGTAATTGTTCTGAATATAAACCATACAGTAATTTGTGCTATGACCAAGAGTAAAATCTTGACTCTCTTAAAGTCAGTGGGAATTCTGCTATTGAGTTCAATACAGATTTCCATTTAATAGTATGTAGAATTCCAGTGTTAAATATGATTAGCAATCTTAGCGATCTGTATTACAACTGAGCATTACATGCTTTGTGTTCTAGTTTATATTTCTGAAAAATGGATGTGCAATACTATTATTGGTATGGTTTCATTATTTTATTCTTTTTTAAGCTTTCCATATATGGAAGTATATACATTCTGTTCATATGTATATATTTATCTATTTTTCAAGTAACATCAATACAAAAAGGAATTATTCATCGTGCAATGTTTTGATCCTTTTAATTGTGGTAGTTGGTACTTTATCTGCCTCTGTCACAGTCAGTCACATAATTTTTTGGTCTTAAGGCTTTGAGAACCTTGCTATTCTTCATAAGCATTCTTGAGTTTGAACTTGGAAGAGTTCTTTTGGTGATCTGGTTGTGAAACAGTGATGTAATATCAAAATACATAATGTGTTACATAGGTACTAGTTCATTGCATTTCATTCAATCTCTTTGGGATATATTTCGTGTTTGCTAACTTTGTTAATTTTTTTTTTTTGTTTTACCATTTGAAAAAAGAATTTCATGAACATGAATGTGTTAATTCAGTTAAACAATATACATATGGGTATCTGGGTCTTGCACATGAACAATGCCTTAATGGAGTGCTAGGACAGGCAAATATTGCCTCACTATAACTTACTAATTCTAGACATAATAAAGGTGTATATGTCCAAAGGTATATTTTTAGAATTAAAAAAGGTTGAGTTCTTTATTTTTAAGAAAAGAAGAGACCTTTTTGTTCACTTTTTTAAAAAAAGATACTTAAAGCATGCTTTGTGTCTAATTTTCACTACATAGAGAAGTCACAAATAGGGATATTTGAATGAAACCAATTATTCCTGTTGCAAAAGTACAGGGATCATGTGCTTGAGCAACGATCAATATATTAAACTTGCCTTGGATGGGTCAGTGATAGAACTTACGTACTGGCTTCTGTGCTTTTGAGAAAAGGAATCCAGGATATAGGAATCAGGTGGTTTTACATTGCAAAAATCACTGATCAAAGTTCTAAACAGTGATGGAAAGCTGAAAGCCTTTCACTTGTTACTTTTATCAAAGTACTTCAGCATGGGATAGAAAATATACTTTCTTCCCTCAGGAAGTCTCTCAAGATTTTATTGCTTTGTCCCTTCCCCAAGTTTGCATGGATAGCAAACAAACTAATAAATTCATCTTTACAAAGATCTTGTCTTTCAAAGTTTCCCTTACTTAAAAAGTATAATGTCAGAAACTATTCAAATTTGGGTTTTTTTTTCTGTATTCAAAATACTGTATTAATTTACAACAAACTAAGAAGTATTCAAACTCTATTTATAGAAGAGCACAATGGAAGTTTTGTAGTGTTCTGGTGCATGTTAGTCTAGAGATTTAAGTAGGTCAAGGGGTTTAGTCAGAAGGGAGTTTTACTGTGATTAAATCATTATAGCCTCATGCATCCTGAATCCTGTAGGAATATCATAAACCACTCTGAAAATGATGTGTTAACGAATTGTGGAGGAAAACAGGGATTACAAAATATCTGCTACTTTTACAGCAAAACCAACTTAAAGCTTAGGCATCTGAGCTGAAGACTTACTCTTCACCAGAAGACACTGAACTGCAGTCTTGGCATCACATGGGTCCTCTATGTCCTTCTGTGACAGAGGTGGTCAAATTGTATCTGACTGCATCGAGGAATGGAAGTGAATTTTGTCTCTAGTGATCTGCACTTAACTGTGTGTCTAACATTGCCAGAGACATCAAATGGCTGCATCAAGGATCTCTTGTGCTAGAAGCTGCATAATACAGAAGTGTATAAAACACCTATTCAGAAATAGTTTTGATGCCAAGAACTCCCAATTTTCAAAAGAGTGAAACAGTGTGCCGCATAGTTCTTGTAAATCATGTATTTATGAATTTGAGGCATATTGTAAATGAAATTAGATTTTAAAAATAAGCAGTTCTCAAAAAGTACTATTTTTAAATACTCAAATATACATCAATGAAATACAAGCATTCCTGACCCTTTGCAAAACTTCTGATTCCACTGTACTCATCTGGAATTCATGAGAAGTAAAGCAACTGATACATTTTTTGGATGTATTAAAAAATGGAATCCTTGATTATCATTTATACTAATGTCTTTTGATGAGTTACCGTGTTACCACTTTAATGTATGAGTATGAATACTATTTTCAAAAACCTTTTGACAGTGGAATCACAGACTATTGCCTAATATTTGTTTTTTTATTCTTTGGTTTTGGTTGGTTTTTTTTTTTTGTTTTTAAGAATGGGAATTATCTTACTGAAATTATGCTCAGATCTACAGATTAATTAGTTCTCTAGAGAAATTTGAGAAAGTATCTGTGGATAAGGTTAACATTTTTTGCTGTTTGTGAAAGGAGCACTGATTAAAATTAAAATGTCATTTTTAAAGATACAATAAATTGCAGAACTATAAGAATGTTGTTTCCTTGGGTAGTCCACATCTGACAATATGATTGAATACATGTAGCACAATCCCTCCAAAAGGATTGATGCATCCTATGGCTAAAAATAAAATATTTTCATTGTTTTCTATATTGCCTGCTAATTAGTTAAAGTACTATTGTTACCCAAACTAACAAGGAGATCACTTTGTTTTGTACAGTTTATTTTCTCATTGGAATATGTCTATACAATATTTTTATTCTGTTTGAAGGGCACAGCTGGTGGGTCTCTGCTTGAGTTTGGACTGATGTCCTGTGCAGGAGGTACATAATTTTAAATCCTTTATCTTAGTTTGCATTTGGGTAAAGAAACAAATGTAAGTTTTCGTACGTGCTTTAGATCAGGAGCAAAGCAGTGGTTCACTTGAACTTTAATCTGAGAGAGCTATAGCCCCACTGTGATAGATAGGGTTTGAGAAGATAGAGCATATATGGAATTTATTTCTAGTTCAAAGTGTACCTCAGCCATGTAGCAGGTAGAGGTATTGCTGTGAGGGAAGGCTTTAGTGGTCTGTGAAATGAACTGCCTCTAGTTAACAGCAAATTAGAGACCAAAGATTTTTTATAAAGTTGAAATAATTCATACACGTCAGTAAAGATATAGAAATTAGCCATTTCAAAAAGTAAATCAGATACTTCCAGTACTTTATTGAGGGGCTACCGAGTTCCTGGGAGAAGACCAGTGTACTTACAGATCTGTTCATCACAGCAAATACATAAAATCAGAGTTGGCAAAGGCATAAATAACATGAGACCTTCAGTTCCCAATCTAGGCCACAGCAAATCTAAAATGAGATGCAAAAGCCTACTTAGAAACAGGTAACCTGAGGAAAAATGAGGTCACTTATGGAGCATGAATAAAAAGTCATATTAATTCATTCTTACAGTATCTAATAGCTATAGTTGTGGTGAAATTTATGACATCATATTTATGAAGCATCTTTGAATTTCTTGTGTGGAAGTAGAGTATTTTGTTTAATCATAAACTGGGGAGGTCTTGAGAATAAAGCTGGAATTTTTTTGTAAGGAAGTTTCAACAATTGCAACATACTCCCTCCAGTGGCATACAATCTGGACTCCATTCAACTGGCTGCATTTAGAATCCAGAACTGTTATTACTGATGGTGAACAAAACAGAAATAATAGATCTTGACTGGCAGGGACCATGATGATCTTGCATTTGTGACAGTTTTAGTTGGTTGGGTTTTTTTGGGTTTTTATTTGGTTTGTTTTGTTTTGGGTTTTTTTTTTTTTTTTTGTTTAAATCTAAAGATATAGGAAAGGCATTTGCCTAGCAGTTACTCATTTTAGTCCTCCACGTGTGGAGTTCACTCATAAACTGTATGAAACAAACTGATATATAGGCATGTGATATTAAGTGCACTGGTTTTATTTTGCTACTGACCTGTAGATCATGCCCGGTTAATAATGTGGGCAGTAAGCAGCAACAAAGCTTGTGTGTCAATAAGACTTTATCAAGGAGATTCCTAAATGAACCTTCCATAACTTAAGAACAATTATGTCAACTTTTAGATGATGAGATTCAGTAAATTAACTGAAACCATTTGGAAATCAGGAGTAATAATCTCTATTGGGTATTGAACACAAATATTAGACTGTGTTGTTCTCAAGAGCTCACTGGTATTTTCCAGTACCATCCCATATTATGGGATGATAGTATCTCCTTTGCATATCAGAGGTTAATTTATTTGCCATCATTTCTTTAATCAAAACTATTACAGTGAGAAACATGTTATTAAGTAATATCTCCCTTTCCCAATGAACTATTATTTTCCTCAAACATTTCCTGTCATTGTTCTGCAAGTGTCAAGCAAGTTTCTACTTTTTTTCCTGGCAGACTATACTCTTACTGAATTTAGATCCCTGAAAGAAAGTTTTTTCTCATATTGAGGTAAAAGCATCTCTTTCATTTATTCATGAGACTCTTACAAAGTTTCTCTATTTAGATAATTTTGCTAATTGCACAGGTATTACCTGGTCTTTTCAGAACAGCTCTCATTTCCTCAGTCTCTATTACAGTTAAACACTAGAAATAAATACAGTATTTTAGATGGAATCCCAATGATAAAGGGTCTCATCGCCTTTCTCTGATGCAATTCGTCTACGTTCATAGTTACAATGGTCTCTCTCAGGTCTCAAACTGCAAAAAAATTTCTTCTATTAATTCTTATAGAAATGGCAAGCCTTAATTATACTGCTTTCCAGTGTTCTTTCTCATTTACTCTTTGAGTTTTGAAGTAGCAGTCTTCAGATAACTTAGTAGCTGCTTTCCTACAACACTATTTTCTGTAACTCTACCTCTTTAGGCCCATTATTAATACACTTCTAACCTTACAGATATAAGAATCACCTGTGAACTTCATTAGCAAATTACTTACGCCTACTGCTGTGATGTCATGAAATGAAATAATTAATTGTTCTTTTCTGATTGATTTCTGGTTTGCCTCCTTCCCTGTTTGATGTGTTTTTTCTTACTCTGCTTTTTGTTTGAAGTAAGTTTTCCTGTTTCAAATCACAGGTGAGTAGTGCTCCACACGAATGTGTTGTACACATAGGAGCAGATGAGGTATATGATTACATAGTTTACTAAACTTGAACTAATGAGATGATTGCATTAACTCATTGAGAAATACTAAGTAACAAGTGGTAGTGGTGCCTGCAATTAATCCTCAGGTAAAGATTTAAGTAATCCATAAAAAAATAAGTAAGTGCTTTATTCATAAGGCTGGGAACTGATGTAAGGGAAGTTGTTGCCTGTGTCTAAATATCACTAAAAGGCAAAGTGATTTGCTTGGTGGTAGAACAAATCAATAATAGAATTTCACACCATTGCTAGTAAATACACACATTTCCGTTTGTTCCCTGCTAGTTCTTCTATATTTCTAGGCAGCAGGCTCATATATAGTTCCCAGTCTGTAGGCTTATTCTGTTCCCTCGGCTTCCCTTTATTCTCCCCCAGCTATTATTTTTTTAAAAAAGGCTTTACATTGTGTTCCCTTTGCTACTCTTCTATGACTTAGAACATCTAATGGCTAGTTGCCAAGAGAAGGCAATTTCTTTCTATTATCATAATTTCCCCTTTCAGATTCTGTATTTGTAAATTTCCAGAACTTTTAGTTTATCCAGTTACCATACTTTCCATTTACTGTCCACCCTTTCCCTAAGAGGTACTGATTTTTCATCTCCTAGTTTTAGATCTTTTCCATATTCTGTCTTTGTGGAAGAGGAATGTGGTCAGCTCAAAGACTTCTTTTTTTATGTTAGCTGTTTTCTTATATAAGATGTGTTCAGCCCATTATAGCATGCAAGCTGTAAATTCAGTATAGAACCTGTTCGATAATGCAAATTATAGATGGGTACATAGAACACCAATTAAGTAAATGAATGCAAATGAATAATAAAATGACACATATAAATAAGCATAATTTTATATAAAATTTTAAACATCATGTTTATTCATTACTCTTTTCAATGATAAGTATGACATTATAATTTGTTTTTACATATAGAGAAGACAAGGAAGATAAGTTAAATAAGACTCTGAAAACTGGATGGTAAAAGAGCAGACATGAAAATAAAGACCCAGTAATCCGCTCTCAGACTTCAACCAATAGATGTTGCTGCCCCACAGCTAATTGCAAACAATGTATTTGAGCCAAGTACAGGCCACTAGAAGGTCTACATTTTAGCGTGACTGCTATAGTTTTAAAGAGATAAACGAAAGGGAGTTGCAAAGCTATCTAATTCTGAGACCAGAATTGTGACCAGAAGAAGGTTCAAGAATGTTTAGATCACACTTAAAGATGTTTGTCTGTACTATGATTTTATTTTTTTTAGGAGTCTTCAGTGTGCTTGATTCCATGCTTTCTTAAGGTAATCTGGCCCAAAACTCGGCCACTTTTTCACAAGCCATATGTTCTTACGCCCTTTCCCCAAGGGAATTTGCTCTTGAAGTGTCTCAGTTTCTTTCTCTTTCTCACTTCACTCTTGCTCCTGCAACTGGCATCTCTTGATGTTAGAAATGAAAGTAATAAAGCTATTTCTCCTTGCTCCCATTGTTGACCTGCTCTTGTACCCCTCAGGGTGGTATACCTCAATGCTTTCGAACTGCTAGTACTGAAAATCGCCATTGCAAACTGACTGATTATTTCCTTCCAAATCCTCTTGGACCAAAAAATTAAACAGGAGGTTATTTTATAGCATTCTTTTACATTTTTGAAGGTTGTTACCAGACTCAGCCATCAGCCATGTTTTTTCTAGACTAAGCAGTCTCAGTTCTCATAGCATGTTTGACTGCATTCCTATGACTACTCTAAAACTTGCCTACCCTTTCAAGTGTGGAACCCCAAAGAAAACAGACTATTCTGGCTGATGTCTCACCAACAGCAAGCAAACCAGAATGTGAATAATTGTCTTCTGTTTATTTCTATATACCAGTAACAGTGTTGTAGGTAATACCAATACCATAGGTATTTTTCATTATTTATCACTGACTATGTTGGTTATGCTGGCTACAACTTGCTTATACAGTGATGCTGTCTAACCTGTAATTGCCCATTTTCTCTTTGTGCATTTGATTTTTTCTACCTAAGGGAGTACTTAAACTGGTAAATTGCAGTAAGATAGGGTACAACTTTACAGCACGCTAGCTTTTCTATGCCAGCTACCCCTGTGGATACCGCACTAATGTGGCTCTGTGCAACATATGGAGCAGACGACATCACACAGAGCTATACTTACTGCTTAGCAAGAGTGTCAGCATGAAAAGTTAGTATGCAGCAGCAAGTGTACTGTAAATTAATGCTTTAGTTTGCTGTACTGACCTACCTGTGTAGACCAGCCCCAAGTGTAGTACTCTGCACTTGTCTCTATTGAATTTCCTGTTACAGATTTCAGACCATTCACCCTATTTATCGAGATGATTTTGGTATTCAGTAATGTATCTCCTCCTCTTATTCCTTTCAAAGTTACAACATCAGCTTTTCGTATTCTTTAATGATATTGTAAATCATTGCAAGATGGCACATGTGGGGTCTTAACATTGCCAGAATAACCAAGTTGGTATTTTTACAGTTACAGTTTTTAGACTAAAATCACAGAAGTTTAAAGAAATTATTAACTGGGGACTAAACAGAAGACTCACCAGATTATTCACCAGAAGAAATAACTTTAATGTGTTGATGGAATGAGTTACTTTTGTGATTTATCTGCTTTTGGGAGGAAAGAAGGTCATAAACTTTAAACCTTAAGTAGATTTTTGTGTGTAAAGTCAAACCAGAAAAGTGTTTCTCTTGGAACTAGTGACAATTAAGATAGGCCTAATTCCTTTTTATATTAATGAGTGAAATAATTCTCCAGAGCAGGATGTCTGTAGTTACTTTGGGATTTATGCTGACAGTTCCTAATGGATTAGAAGTAGCCATTGCCTCTGGCCTGTTAGCACGCATGTGTCACAAATACAATCTTTGTCTGGATCAGAGGTTCCTGTTTGGTGAAATGGCTTTTTTATAACTCTAAGAGAGGATCCGACATTTTAGCGGGCACCACATGCCTAAGAGAAGCTATGCAAGGTTGTATTACATGTTATTACTATCTTCTCATCAAAACAAGGATTTAAATCTTTATAAATTTTATTTCATTTTCATCACCAATAAATCTTGTTAATTTAGTTTTAAACTGAATTTGATCCTTCTTTATAAAATTTTAGCTAATTGCTAAATATTCCAAAAAATATTTGAAAGACAAAACTCACCTACAAATATTTCTTACACTGCTTTACTATTAGCTGTCAGCTCTCTGTTTACCTCTGGTTCCAATGTGGCTATCATGATGTGGAGTAGCTTCATGTGAAAACAAAGGTGCAGGTCTACTTGGTTACTTGCAGACAGAGACAGACTTTGCCAGTGCTCTGATCAGAATGGATATGAGGAGGAAGCCATACAGTTGCATTAACACACTCTCCTGATCCAATAAACCTCTGTGATGGTGTCGTGGTTTAACACCAGCTGGCTATGAAGCCCCACGCAGCTGCTTGCTCACTCCCCCTCGATGGGACTGGGGAGAGAATTGGAAGAGTAAAAGTGATAAAACTTGTACGTTGAGATAAAGATAGTTCCATAGGTAAAGCAAAACCCATGCACACAAGCAAAACAAAACAAGGAATTCCTGCACAGCAGGCAGGTGTTCAGCTGTCTCCAGGAGAGCAGGGCTCCATCATGCCCAACAGTTACAAATGCCATAACTCTGAACGTCCCTCACTTCCTTCTTCTTCCCCCAGTTTATACACTGAGCGTGCCGCTCTATGGTATGGAATATCCCTTTGGCCAGTTCGGGTCGGCTGTCCTGGCCCTGCTCCCTCCCAGCTTCTTGTGCACCTGCTCGCTGGCAGAGCATGGCAAACTTGGAAAGTCCTTGAACTGGAGCAAGCATTACTTAACAACAACAACTGGAAACATCAGTGTGTTATCAACATTATTCTCATACTAAATCCCAAACACATCATTGTGCTAGCTACTGAGAAAAAAATTAACCCTATCCCAGTTGAAATGACGACAGATGGATTTAAATGTGAGAATATCACTGATGTGATACAGTTGCACAGCTTTTGGGCTGAAGGGAGGTAAGTTCACAGGGGTAAGTGAAGTCAGTTCCAGCCTGGCTGTAAAGAAATATGTGAACGAATTTGTGGAGCCTGATCTGGAACAAAGGAAGTGATTTCATTTAACACTGGTTTTGTTTCTGCACATTGCTGGAAATAGAAGTTTTCTGTTTCTTCTCCTGACCTGTTGTCTCCAAACCCTCAGTCTTATCTTTTTCTCTGAAACACATCTAACGACAACTGCAGTTTAAGTTGAATCAACCCTCAGTCCTTTCTTTCCTTCAAAGAACTGAACAAAGATTTCACTTTTAAAATATACAGGGTTCATCCTCACCATTCCTATGAGAACCATTGGGTTACAACACATGCCTATAAAACAGAAGTGCATTCAGTTTTCTACTCTGTCAACATACCCATTGTAGCTGCATTTTCTAAGTCTAGTATTCCTCTTCTTTTCCCTTCTACGTGCTCTGAAAAAGCTGACCAAACTGAACACCTCCAGGGATTCAAGAACAGAAATGTCTCAAGCTTAGGCATATGTTATGTATTCAGATGTTCATTGTGGTCAGTACTTAAGCAGAGTAGGACCTTTCAAGTGTCCTGGAGTTTTATTGTTAAAAATTGTGAGAGGTGTAGATTTTACACCCTCTCCTGATAGACAACAGCTGAACAAAGGCAATTTTGGCCTTAAGACTTTTGAGTACAGGGGTCTGGTTACTCAAGATTACTGTTTGGCCAGTCATAAGCCAAGCAAGAATTTTGTGAAATTTTGGGTTCAGTGTCACAAGGACAAGCTTGATGGGTGATGGTCTTCAAGGTTCATTTGTCCTTCTGTGAACTTCCAACTTAAATAATTCTATAGTTCTATGATTCTACAGATTAATTAAACAGAAGAAAAACTATTTACATTGCAATAGAGGGCAGTGTCTCTCTCTGTTTACTTGTCCACTTATTAGTCAATACACTCAGAGTTGATTTGCAGTGTCTTTCACTATCAGAACCAAAATACCAATTATTCTCAGTTGCCTCACAAACTGACCAGCATAACTTGACCCATTTCCTGCAGAAATTCAGTCAGAAATGGGTCCTTCTGCTCTTCAATTATTTATATTTCTGTTTTCATTAGCCCTGTTAACCAACATATAGGGGACAGTGTGGAACCTCACCTTTCCAATGACTATGCTGCTGGAAAGAGACAACAACTGCCAAGCAGTTCTTTTGTATTGTACCACATCAGATTTTGCATCCAGTCTCTTCTCACTCATGCTGTTCCCTGCTGTTCAGGGAAGGAAGATAGGTCTGCCTCTTTTTCCTACCCATGGCTGTTTCTCCATGCCCTGTTTGAAGATCCTCACGCTTCCCTCTGTCCCCTTCACCACTACTCTAGACAGTTACGTAAGGGCCTTTATTGCACATATTCCACTTGAAGAAAAGCCATTCTGCTGAGAGACAACAACATTTCTTCATCTACAATTACAGGTCATTGTTTTGAAGTTTCTGAAAAGAGCTATTGAAGAACACTATTATTGCCACTCTTTTCTCCGTAAGTTTGAACTATCAAATGCCCTTAGTGTATTAAAAAATCATGTACAGACAATCTGAATCACAGAGTAGTTTGGAAGGTCTGTAGACTGAAAATCAGTTGCTGGTTATAAAAGATTTGACTGTAAACTCTGTCTGTCTGCCAATCATTTGAGGTAACCTAACTAGATATCATCTGCAAATGGGTACAGGATGTTTGAATTAAGAGCTGATATTTTCTTTTGTGTGTATTTTCAAATATGGAATGAGATATCATGCTCTAGCATTTCGCTGTTCATGTAAGTTACATTGCATCATTTTCACAGAGGTTGTAGTTACAAGGTCAAATTTATTGTCTGAGGGATTCAAGGGTTCTAAGTATTCACACTAGGTCTGGTTTTGGTCTGTATTTCCTGTTATTCTTTGCTTAAATAAAAACACTGACATGTTTCAAAGTACTCAGTTTTGGAGCAGTCTCAGATACATGTCTGACTGGTCATGTGATACCTAACTTCAAGCCTACTGAAATCTGTGACAAGATCCACATTGGAGTCACCGGATTTTCTGTCAGGATTTTGGTGAATACTACCACAACCCAAGGACATCACAGGCTCCATAAAGATGCATAGCCTAACATTACTGAATTTTTCCAATGAGATGGACCGGATAGCCAAATCAGTCTTTCCTTTCTCTGTTGTTGAGAGGCAAGATCTAGTCAGCAGATATATTACTTTGTGGCTTGTCTTTGTCTTTAAAACTAAGCACCTCTTCATTCCACTTCTAAGGAACATAAAGAATGCAATATTCATACTGCAATAGAAACAGTCCTACAAAAGGTTCTGTCTCCCTTCAGACCATTGCAAAAAGAGGAATTAAACTATTGCTTTTTGACATTTGTGATGTGATTATTTAGTTATGTTACTTTTTATTACTTACTATTTGTGTATTGGGATCTGTGACCTCAGCCATTGTGCAGCCACAAACACAGACAGTCCCTGTCCCAAAAACTAGCTAAACTGAGACAGGAACTTGAAGGTGTGTATTATGGGTAACAAAAAGGAAGTTTAGGGAGGAAAAGGAGATACAGAAAAAATACCTAGTATCCTAAAACTATTTAAGTGCTGCTGCACCCTAGGGCTAGGACAAATGTGTATCTCATAAGTATGCTCTGAACTGGTTGTATCAAATAACTGATACCTAGTAGGCTTGTAAAATGAAAGCCTCAAGGACAAGCATAGGGTATACAGTAAGCAATACTCAAGAGAAGAGCAATAGAATAATTGTGAAAAAGAAATCCAGCATGAGAGCAACATAGAAAATTAGATAACAAAACTTGCTGTCCTATCCCAGTAGCTACAGAGATTTCTGTTCTGTGCTCCATTATATAGTTGTAGACACTTGGTTTTGAGTGTCTTTTTGTTCCCATATCTATTTTCTGTACCCCTTCACCTGACAGGTCTTCCTGTCCCAAGAGGAAGACACATCTGTCACTTTTTATTTTTCTGTGTAACTTAATTACTAAATGTCCAGATCTCATCCTGACTGGAAGCTGAACTTAATTTTGTTATAGTAAGGGACACTGCAGAGCACTGCTGCCCGTGTTCCAGATTCAGCCTGATTCTCTCTACCACACTATATGGCAATCTTCTGAAATCCTTTTCTGAGGTGCTTAGTCATATCTTTGCACCTGGCTAACATGGGGCTTCTTGCCACCAAAGACTCCTAAAGGCCACCTCAGGGTTGCATATTTGTCTTGTTGAGCACAACAGCACCTCAGGAATTGTCTAAATGGTCAGAGGTTGTCACTTGTACTTTGTGGGTATGTCTCGAGCTAGCTCAACAGCGTCAGTGAGCGAAAACTGACCTTGGGAGAGAGTCACAGTTATGCTTGTTGAAAGGAAGCCATGGAAGCAAGAAGAGAAACTTTAAGATACGGAGTAGTCTTCAGAGCTTGTGGCCTTGTAGATAAAGAGAGTTGCTAAGTTGCTGTGTCTGTAATAAAAAAAAAGCTAAGAGTGGAAAATTACTGAGCATAGTTACAGGTTGACATGTCAGCCCCCTGTAAAGGTACAGAAGACTTGCTTGATTTTAATAAAGTGTCTTGGAGGTCTCTTCGAGTGTCTTCATACCTTCGATCTGCTCCTGGAGTCCGTGCATCATACGCCACAGTACTTGACCCTTCCCAGTGCTCTGAACTGGTCAGACTGGTTTATACCAAAGAAAAGATTATTACCAGGGATGCAGTCACATACAGGGCTGTCTAAATGGCTCTAGAGTCTCACCTGGCTTTGACTACTCTGGCTTGGACCTGGCATGTAACAGTCACCACCTACCCATGGGAGAGTGACCATAAATCTTAAAAAGTTGACCTTAAGGATTTATGCACTTGAAGAACAGAACTTGCAACATTATCTTCCAGAGCTCCTTCTATCAACTTCCAGCAAGGTGTCATTGCCAGGTAAGATATTAAAAGGTCTAATTGCCTTAAATTCCATGGAATTGCATTTACCTTACAGCTAGTAAAAAATACTCTACTACATGAAAGGACTTATAGATTTATTT
Source organism: Falco punctatus (assembly GCF_963210335.1). Classification (NCBI taxonomy): domain Eukaryota; kingdom Metazoa; phylum Chordata; class Aves; order Falconiformes; family Falconidae; genus Falco; species Falco punctatus. The sequence goes on from NC_137583.1 coordinate 79,192,358, forward strand.
AATTTTTTTTTTCAGATCAGATATCTGCTACCAGGCCGCTCTCTTTATTGACAGACAGAAGCTGCATGCATTGATAAGCAACTTCTGTATTGATGACCTGCTGGATAGTGTGGTTCACTGACTACTGGAGGGAGTTATACTGGGGTAATTTGGCACATATCATGTAGAAAACACAGTAAACTGTTCACTCATGGTTTTGCTAGGGTTTTGTTTTGTTTTTTTTTCTTCAGAGCAATGTAATTTTCTGAATTCATTCTACTTACACTAAACTTGCTGTCTATTATCCATTTTAGTCCTTGCGATTATCTGATTTTTTAGTACATTTTGTGGCAGAAACCATTACAAAGCCTGAAAACATTTCCATCATTTATGTATATCTGGACAACTTCAAGTGATTTTCATCTAATGCAAGCTTTCTCTTTCATAGCCCTAAAGAATATCTGATAGGCTTTTGACAACGTACTAATTTTAATGTGTGGTAGAAGAGCTGGTGTGAGTGAGCACATTGTCAGTTTTGTGAAAACATTCAGCACAGTCTACATTTGGATCTGTATTTTTGAAACACAGAGCCTAAATACTCCATTTCTGTTTAAAATCATCTTTAGAAAACATATTTCAGTTCATTTCACACTGTGTTAATTGTGTAACACACTGTAACCATTACCTTTTACCAGCCACAGTTGCTCATCTAATGGGAAATGATGACTTTAACAAGGAATTATTAGATCTGTTTGATCTGAGAATGCACATGTGGACAATGGGGGCTGCTGGCTGGAACATGCACTATTTTCTCCCCCTATGAGTACATAATTGAATTACAAGTCTGATTTTAGGAAGAAAAAACATGTCAGTAAGCCTTATGTTTTGTAGCTGGCCCTGCTGAGTGGTGAATTTTATTTAACACCACTAAATAAATATGGGACATTTAGTGTTACCACAAGGCTAGTTTAAAATATGTCAGATTTTCTAAATGGAAAGCAGGTAGGCAAAACTGTTTTTACTGTAAGTTAGAAAAATTTTGGACTATTCTTTCATTAAATATTTTAAAACTTAAAAATTTGTTACTGGAGTTCAGCATCTGAGTTTTACTACAAACAGGAGGAACATATGCAAGTATTAGAGGGTAATGTTAGACACTAATGGGAAAACTTTTTTCAACAATGTTGCTTTAATAAGATGCTTCTGGTTTTGTTTGGGGAAGCGAGAGACTTACAGTCTTGCTGTGAGACAGATGTCTCATGGGAACATAAGCCCTGAATGTTCCATATTTAACTCCTCCATTGCCACCCACTCCTTACTAGTGGAATACTCATTATTTTTGTTCTAGAAATTGAGAAAGAGAAGTGAAATGCCACTCTAAAACTACTTGGGAACTTGAAGTCCAGCTTTCATAAGTCACTGAGAGACACAGGAGCTTTGAAGTTTCTCCCATTCAGCAGCTATACCAATCTCAGCAGGCTTCTTATTCCAAGCAACCATCCAGTTCTGAGAGGGTAAATATACTTACTGGAGTGGACCTGAACTGATGTGACTACCTCTGGACCTGAGATAGTACCTCTGTGAAACAGCCCATCACAAGCTATAGCTGTAGCCCTAAGTCTCCTTGACAGTCATTTTCTAGGCCTTTCAAAATAATTCAGAGTCCCCAAACAACAGATTGGTGCTTAGATTCATCGTATTGGCACTGCTGCTGGTTTCGCAGCTATAACTACAGCCTAGCCTCCCAGGTGTCCAATTCAGTTATGTGTATAGTCTCTTGCAACTGGCGGTTTCAAAGCAACCAAAGCAGTGCTGCAACTTTCCCTACTGATTAGCTGCTTGGAGCACTAGCTCCAGCCTTGAGGCCTTGAAGATGGACTATTACAGAAGCTGGGATCACCTCGTTTGTGAATGACATATAATTCACATAAAGTGCCTAACACTTTCTATCTTGTAAACTCTACAGCAGAAGGGCCAGATTATAGTCCCTAACAGCTGGAACATCTGCATAAACAACAGCCTAGTGGCACCAGCTGTGTCTGAAAGAGGTACTGTAAATGGGAAGAGAGATTGAGAAGCCTAATTTCATGTGAAAGCCACAGTGGGACAAGTTATATGTCTCCTTGCTGTCAATTCCAGCTCCTTAGTTGTTCCACTCCCTGTTCCCACTCTTCCCATGACCTCTATGTGGTGGATCCTGTATACCTATATAGCAGCTTAGTCAAATCTGTCTAGGACCACCGGGAGTGTTGTCGATCAGCTAAAAGACCCCTAAATCCTTCTAAAAATGGGGCCCAAAGACCTGTATAAAAGATTGTGCTGCCACAGATGAACATACCCTTAGATCGCCCTGTGGATGTCTTTTGGGGTATGAGGCTGCCTGTGTCCTGCAACACATACTAGGCTTTCATGTCAATGCAGCTCGTAGAAGTGGTACTTAGCAGATGCAGACCTTGCAGCATCATGAAGTCCCAAGAGACCAAGTTACACCTGTGAGGTGGGAGGTAGCTGAACTTGGGCATTGCAGACCCACCAAAAGATGTTACTGCTGAACTGTGAGCCCAGTTACTTGTGACTCCTATTTTTTCATTCCCCTGGTTTCACAAACCAACATTTGCCAAAACTGGTCTTGAAAGCTCTTATATACTTCAGATACTTTCCAAAGGGAATGTGAGATATCCGAGTCACAGAATCAGAATCACCAAATGGTTAAGGTTGAAGGGAACTCCAGAAGTCATATTGTCCAACCCCGCTCAAGCAGGGTCACCTAGAGCAGGTTGTCCAGGACCAGGTCCAGATCCAGATGGCTTTTGAATATCTCCAAGGATGCAGATTACACAACCTCTCTGGGCAACCTGTGTCAGTGTTCCATCACCCTCACAGTAAAAGTGTTTCCTGATGTTCAGATGGAACATTCTGTGTTTCAGTTTGTGCCTTTTGCATCTCTGTCACTGGGCACCACTGAAAAGAGCCTGGCTCCATCTTCTTCACAGTCTCCATTCACTATTTATGCACTTTGACAGGATTCCTCCTGAGTCACCTTCAGGATCAATAGTCCCAGCTCTGCTCATGAGGGATGCTCCAGTCACTTAATCATCTCTGTGACCCTTCAGTGGACTGTCTTCAGCATGTTCATATGTTTCTTGTGCTGAGGAACCCAGAACTGGACCCAGTACTCCAAGTGTGGACTCACTGGTGCTGAACGGAGGGGAAAGATCACATCCCTTGACTTGCTGGCAGCACTCCTAATGAAGCCCAGGACATTAGTCTTCTTTGCTGCAAAATCAAAGGAACTTATATTCTTATGAAAATGTGACTAAACATACACAAAATGCTTTTTTTTTTTCCTTCCCACTCCTTGCCTAATCTTCCGAATCCAAATAATTAAGTATTTTTGTGCACATTTTTTTTTTTTTTAATTTCAAACCAGCTGAACCAGGTCTTGTACACAGTGAAGAACGAGCAGAAATCATAAACTGTGCCAAACCTTAGACAGTACTACACTCTGGTGCACCTTTACATGTCAGGGTGGTTCCATTTACTTCAGTGGGACCAGCCTTGCATGGATAAGGCCTCCAGAGTACAAGAAATAATGCCATCCTCTCTCAGCCCTCTTTATCTAGACCTATGTGCAAATAATGACTAGCATGCCTTTCGACTTGCTAAATGATTACCTGTATCCTATTTAAACCCCAAAGTGTTAGTGTTTGCAGCAGAACTTGACTTATTTCAGCAGACCTAAAATGTCTACACCTGTTCAATAGCAAACACTTTGGATTTTTAGTGCCCAAAGACATTTATGCAAAATGAAATCGATATAATTATAATCTATGTATCTCAACAGTTAAATGTCTCAAATTATATATTCTGATATCAGGTCCGATTTTCAGTAAGGTAAGGGTCTGACACCTGCCTTGTGACTGGTGTTGGAGGTTACTGATATTAACCCTTCATGAAATGCTGTACAGAAAGAAAGTACCTGACATTTCCATGTTCAGTAAAGGCAGCAGTTAGTGGAGCTGCCTCGTTGTTGTCTTTCAAGGCTGCTATGCTATCTTTTGAATATAAAGACAATATGAAGTCATTCTGAATACAGTAAGATATTTTATTTTCCGCTGAAACTTGTATTATTTTGATTCCTTTCTCACTCTCTGCATTGGCTTTGAGATTCACTGCCTCTTAGAATATGCTATCAGAAATGTCATTGCATTTCTGGGCAGCTTAATGGAAATATTTTTTGTAGCTTTGATTTTTCTTCATTACACTGTTATTTATTTAGCTTATATGATGGAACACCGATAAATTGGACTTTGCTCATATTCCATATCACATTGGTTTGAATTACAATACTCAAACCTCCCAGTAAGCAAAAGCAAAACTGGAGAGATTACATCTTTGATAAGATTGCAATCCCCTCTTGTAAGTAATATTAAAATTGACTCTCTGAATATAATCAAGAATTTGTCCGGTTATCTTTAATTGATCTCCCTAGAAAGATAGTACAGACTGCAAATGAAATTGCAGTACATTACAAATCAAAGCAATAATATAAAATCAGAGAGTAAAACAAAATGGCAATTTGTGCCTATCTTGGACCTTAAAAGTTATAACTTGTTTCTAACTGACTGGAGAGGTCACCTCCTATTTATGGAAAAAATTGAGACATTTAGGACAAGACAAAATGACATATTCAATGTCAAAATGTTGAAAAATGGTCTCCTTTGTGGGTGTTTTTAGGATTAATAAACCTACAAAGAAAACCTGGAACAAAAAGTAACATTTCTATTAGGCATTACTGGTCACAGTGGATTCAAGATATTTAAGTTTCATTGCCACCTTTATTTGATATCATTCTGGTACTCTAATTTTAGCCTCCTGCTGCACTTTCTGCAAGGCAGTAGGCTGGACCTGCAGGCTTCAGCTATTTATAAAGTTCGAAATCCGTTAGACCAGTGGCTATAGGTAGGTGTTTTGGAAAGTCCCTTGAAGCCCCTTCTCTTATGAGTTATGTGCACAGTCCTGTATCTTTGCAGTCATCACCATGCTGGATGTGGTTCATGATACACAGTTCATTGTTGATTGCAGTGTGTGCTGATGGCTTTGGACAGATCTGGCCAGCTCTTAGCATTCTCAGTTTGTCACTTCTTACAGATTCAAGAGGATGTCTGGTCACTGGAGCACACCGGTTCCTGGGAGACTGTCACATGCTGTCTCAGCATGCCCTTTTTACCTCTTCAGCCTACTGTTTTCCAGTTACTATTGCTTAATCTATACCCATAGATACCTATAGAAACTATTCATACACACTCACAGAGAAGGGGTGATACCTTTTTCATCACTAAATCTTGGCTACTTGGATAAGTTCATATGAGGAAGATGGTGAAGAGGTTTTCCTCTGCAGCCTGCCAAGAGATAACCAGGTTTATGAAATAACTTTCAACAGTACTGACACTTTCGGCAGATGTTGCTTATGCTATATCTCTCCAGAGAAGTTACTGACAGGTTGAAATATATATTTATAGGTAGTTCTAGCTGTATATTTATGTTAATATTCCTGTGACTCTGTTTTGGTAGGTCACTGTCTTGTAGGTTATGAAATTGTTTCTTCAGTTATTTTATGTCTTTGTCATGTGGTCTGTGTTGGTGTACATGTAGGTATATAAGAGCATAATGAATTATATGTAAACACTAATCTCTTTTATTAATAGTACATTTATAATGATTAAATGTCCTTTCTTACTGCAAATAAGTCAAAGTGCTTAAATGCTTTACATGGTATGCTTAATATCATTATTCATGATTTGTCCTACTTAAGCACTTAAACTCCCCCAGCCCTTGTCTCCTACTGTATTAGGTATTGGGCAAAGCATTAAATCAGCTGAATAAGAACTTCCTTCTTTTGCCCATATACTGTCAGTGTTTCTCCACGGAAATGAGAATACTGTGTTCAATGTATCTACAATTACAAGTGCAACACAACCACACAAATAGCTCAATATCATATTCAATATTTCTGTTAGATACAGGATTAAAGGATCATTGTAAAACTCAGGATGGAAGGAGCCTTCTGCTCATGAAGATGATGGCTAATGATGAGCCAAGGATAAATGATATTCAAGGCTTCAGCCAGTTGGTTCTTGAAAATCGCTAAGGACAGAAACTGCCTAGCCTCTCTAGGCAAACTGTTCCATTGCTTAGCTGCCCTCATGGTGAGAAAGTTTTCCTTACATCTAGGCTGAACCTCTGTTATTTCAACCTATGTCTGCGTCATCTTTCCACCATGCACCTCTGTGAAGAGCCCTTCTTGATGCCCTCCTTGTAGTTTCTCGCATTCATGTTTCCCTCAAAGTCATCCCTTCTCCAGGCTGGACAAGTCCATTTACTGCTGTGACAGTAAGCTGCATTTTCATGAGTAGTTATGACATTCTTATACAGAATCACATAGAAAATACATTTTTTTATAGTATTTGATCAAAAAGTCAGTTTTTGTTGAGCCTGTGTATGCCTGGTTGTTGTGAACTTCATACTCACATTGAATGCAATGTGCTGAAAGGTCAAATACTTATTTTAATAGGGTTTTGGTTTTTTTTTTGGTAAAAAAAAAAGTTGAGGGAGGGAGAATTTTAGAACAGTGAGAATGGAGAGTTTTTTGTTTTACTGCTTCTTATGGTTATGAAAACCATGAAGTTACAGACAGTAGCAAAGCTCACAGCTATGATTACCATCCAGAAACAGCAAAGGGATCATTAGAAAATTGTTCTAAGTCATAGGAAAGAGGTGAAATCCATTAACAGCTATTACAGATCTATAAAGTCCCACTGTCTCTATGATGCAAAAAGTCTTTTTAGATGCAAGAGCTAGCATTTGCCACAGTTCCTCTATGAGGCTGCTCCAGGAGAATTTTGAGACAAATTGCAAACTACTTGAGCTGGACAGATTTCTTTCCAAATCTGTTCAGATTCTAATCTAAAATGATTATTCAGCAAAATGTAGTTATTCCTTTCTGATTCACTAAAAGATGAGCTAACACTGATTATCCAAATCAATTCATAGTTCTTTCAAATATTATTTGAGACAAATTACTTGTCCAAAATAATTTTCACTCTGTGCAAAATACAGGGAAAACAATCTCTGCCTTGAAGAGGTCAGGATCATATCTAAGATGGGTCACAACAAATGCAATAGAGAAGTCAGGGAGAAAAAAAAATTGAAAGAATAGGGGTGAAAAAGTTTAATACTTTCATAGCTTGTTGCAACGCACAGTGCTCAGTAGTTATAAATCATGTCGAAGCTTTGCCTTGTTTTATGTGCCTGGCTAGAAGGTTCATTTCATGTCAGTATGTAAACAAGCTGATGCAGGTAACAGTGCAACATGCCAATCAACATGTCCTGGATTTCAGCTGTGAGAAAGGTGTTTCCTTACATGCACAGTGCAGCTACAGTTGTTTTTCCATTTACTAGTTGATAAAGCATCTGACTAGAAGTTCTGCAAAGGTTCTGAGTGTTACCATCCAGTATAAGTCACAGAATTTACTTCATGATGTAGAAGTACTTGCATTTTCTCTCTTTCCATCTGCATTGTTCTAGACATCTATTACATTGGACAATTTGTTTTTAAGTGTTAATATTACACTGTGCAAACCAAAGCTCAAAGCAGCTCTTGTTTAAAATTTACTAGGGTTATTCTTTAAGATCTATACAATGAACAAGGCTTTTCCATTCAAGGTATATATTTAAATAGAGTATTCCGCTTTTGCTTTTTTAATTCAGTGAACTGTTCATAGAATGACTGCTTGTGGCCAAAGAAACTTTCAAAGCAAGTGGTGACATTTTTGTTTTGCTTTACCCTTTATCAGGAAGCTGAAAGTGTACATTTGATTAGTGAAGATGAAAGGCCCTACAATGGATGCTCCAGACTCCTAAGGGCAGTTGCTATGTCCACAGTTTAACTCAAAAAATTAACACAAGGGTCCTACTAAAACATGCTTGCCAAAGAACTCTAGAGGGGAAACAATAGAAAAGGCAAGGGGGAGACAATAACATGCAAGGTTTCTGACAAGTGGCTGGGGTCAAATTAGGCTGAAGGTAGAGCCTTCAATGGGAACATTAGGAAACTTTAACTTCACAGTTACAGGTCCGAGAATAACTACTATGGGTCCTACTATCTTTAGCAGATTTTTGCATGTGTTATTAACAGATTTCTTAACCAAGTAATCATAAAAACAACACAAAGGCATGCTATTTCCTTTTGGTAACTAATAAAGATCTTTTAGAAGGGTCAAAGTTGACTCAATAACAGAAAGATAAACAAAAGCAAGTTTTTTATTTATAAATTTAAAGGAGAACACTGAAGTTTGGAAGCAACCTGGACAGAAAAATCTCAGAGGAGACTTAGCCCCTACAGATCAAAGATGGAAAAATGGTCTTGTATCAATAGGTTAAATAAGGAGGAAAAAACTATAGGCAAAGAGTGAATTCAGGACTGTATGGCTGAATATAATCTCCAAAATGGAGTAAATGTGCAAGAGAAAATTTTCAGTTGCAAGCATAAAATAAATCCATAAAAATCAGCTGGAGAATTACAAATACTTTACCACACATAGTACCATACTTATGAAAAAAGCCTACTGACTTGCTGATATTATCTCAGTACTATGATTTAGAAAAAAATGGGAAAATTTTAAAGAAATAAAAAATTTAGAGACATGAAGGAAAGAAAAAAAAAGGATAATGAAATGAACTTTGAAGATGACCAAGTTTATGAATGCAGAGGAGGACTGGATAAGCTTAGAGAACTCTTGACTTCTACAGGTTGAAGTTTGAGCAGTTAAAAATACCAGTTAGTGAAGTCACTGAAGACAGAAGACTTCAGGGAAGAATCATAATCTCAAAATCAAAAACTATTTAAATGAATTCTGTTTATAAAAGACAAAGTTGCACTGGAGAAAGTGTTGCAGCACTATCAAAACTAGCCAGCTGCAACAAAGCTTTTACCATCACATACCAGATTAACTTCAATAAGCAGGTCCCACACCTTGCCCCGACACAGCCACCAACACCACACAAGGTTGCAACATCCATCTACTGTCTGTGTTATTTCTTCATCCTCTTCAGGCCAGGCCAGCCCACCCTGCCTCTACTGCATCCAGGGCACACTCACTCTCCTCCCTCTGCTTCTTCTGGGTCTCCCCTAATCCAAAGCTCCTCTTCCCCACCCCTTAGAGCTATTTAACTACTTAGCAGGAACCAGCCACAGCTGCACATTTTCCACATCAGCCAACCCACCACCCCTGAAGCTAGCCCACAGCAGGCAACACTAGCAGAGCTGTATGGTTTCTAAACCAATACTAGCCTGTTGAGTATGTGGTGTAGATAGATCACAGAAGAGATCAGGACAGGGATTATTTTCTCTTGCACCTGTAAGGCTATGCAAGAGAAATAGGAGACACAAAGGATTAGTACAACATTTGGGACCTATTTTAGGCTTGACTTAAAATACGTGGTTATATCTAAGGATGCAATGGTGCTCCAGACAGAGCTTTTACTGTCTTCCCTGAAAATATATGCTAGGCAGATGCTGGGTCATCCTTCTTAGTCTTTGGGGTACATTCGGGTGGATAAAGAGGCTCTTCTGTTTAATTGTGTTAATTCATTTGATTTTACTTAATGTCATCGCAGAGCCAAGCTTGCATACCTGAAGTTATGTTAATTGACCATGTTGTCATGTCCCTACCCCCTGATGTTTTCTCCTGAGGCTTACTGAGCTTGAAATGTGTAGACTATTGTGTCAAGGGCTTTTTAATTGGGTTAAAGTCTCCTGAGCAAACAGCACTGAGAGTTTCACTGATATCCTGAACAGAGGGCATAAATAACGAGCACAGAACTTTTGCAAACCTTTTGGTACTAGCTAAATTTCCCCTTACAAAATCCCCTTCTCAGCTAAAAAATTAAACACAAAAATGGGTCTTCTGCTGATTAGTTATATTTTAGAATAGCTAGTAAGAGGTAAATTAGTTTCAAAAATTAAGCTTCTGAGGGGAAACTTTGATTAAATCCCTAGAAACAATAAATCAACTATAAAAATAAGCAAAGTAAGACAGGTGTTTTTTTTCATTATAGATGCTTTCTTGTGTGGGAAGTAACACAGGTATAATATTGGCATAAGACAGAGAAATAGCATTTAAAAGATTACAGCAGGACTTTATGATAGGATATTAAAATAAATCAGCTCTTTGTTGCACTCTGAAAATGACAACATAAAGAAAAACTATTCCTTTAATTTCAAGCAGCATTATCTTTAGCAAGAGTAGTTCGGTGATTTTGCTCTTATTTTTAAACAGCCAGAGCACATGGTAAATGATTGATAATGCAGATAATGGAAAGATATTGTGAAGTGATCTCTTTATTTTCCGTGATAGAGCAGCTTAGAAGAAATGCACTTTTGGAAGGTATCTAATAGTTAGCAGCCATTTTCAGTTATATCTAAATTAAATCATGTGTCTTCATTTATTTTCCTGTTAACCATTCAAAATTAAACCTGCATTTTCTGCAAAGACATCAAAATCTGAAATCACATGTGAATTATTATAATGCTATTCACATCAATTTTATTAAAATGAGAATAGCCTTTTGCTCTCCTGACAGAGATGACAACTCTGCATAAGGTAACTTATAAAAGGTGTAAAAAATATATACTGCATTTTAGGTTCCTTAAAATTACTTTTTATTCCCAGTGCTTATTAGGGTGTTAAATGTTCTTTACCTGCACTGGAAATGTACAGAATGTTGGGTGAAATGAAGAAAATAATCTATTTCAGGTGTCAGGCTCAGATTTTTTTTCTGTGCTGAAACAAGATGAATAGAACATGATCTAAGAACAGAAATCTCAGGTATTCCTCTAGCACAGATTTGAGGTAATAACAGTGATTATTTGTAAAATAATTGATAGGGTCTGGGAAAAGGCCTGGTGAGTCCATAACAATCATTTCTAGATGGGGAATGATTTAAGACACACGAGCATACTAAACATTCCATCACATGATGCAGTTAAGATAAATCTAAATAGTCATATTTAAATAGGTATATTTTTTTCATGCTTCTTGGTATTTGAGACTACTTATGTTGTTTGTACTAGGATTATTTTTTTTTTCTGGAATCTTGCCTATAGCTGCTTAAAGTGCTATTATTCTAGTCAAAGAGATTTGTATTGAAGTAATTTGGAATTTTCTGGAAAAAAACATCATCTCTGTGCTAAAGGTTTTTGTATTATCTATAGCTAGGTCTGTCACATCAACTGAAAATAGTAAGGGTACTGTAAAAAGTGATCTCACCAAAACTGACAAGCTCACTGAAATTCATTTGCATAAGTGGAATTGAGGGAAAATTTTCTCTACTAAGAGGTGGAGAACAAAGATCTAGAGTGGACTGGAAACAAGGACAGAGTATAGATAAAAGAATGAGATCATTAGGTCAGGTCCTTCAATCAGCTAGTCTATTTTTCAGACCTAGGCTAACTCACTGACAAAAGTACAATATGACTCTTCAATCACAGCTCAAGTCTGCAAGCCTCTTAATGTCTAGAAACTTTGAATTGTTTTGCATGATTTATGCAGTCACATTTCAACTTAAGAACTTTCATCTGCTCAGCAGCCATTAGCTTACAGAAGAAGTAGATGCTAGGGTTAAAACAAGACCATCATCCTATTTTTCACATTTTTGTTTTAATTTCTGAAGTCTAATCTCTTTGTAAAAGAGGTAATATTAAAAATGCTATGTGAAAAAATTGTATGGACAGAACCAAATCTGCATAACCAAATTGAATTAATTAGAAAGAGCCTTTATACCCTACACTAGGATTTAATGTGACTTTGAGGATATGTAATCTCTGAGAGATAAGAGTTTTGAAAATAGGAGGATTATTTTCTAGTTTGAATGTGTAAAAATGTTATAAATAACTCCTTCCACCACCACAAAATGACAGTCAACTAAATGGTGATATAGCTGCACATGCATGGGGTAGAATGAGACGAAAAGGCCCATCTGCAGATCCATTGTCCACTCCCATTAGTCATCTCATTTGGCAAACTGAATGTGAATCATTTGTGTCTGGCAGCTCTTATGCAGGAAGGATCACAGCATTAATATGAGATGTTGAAATGCCAAAAAGTCATCCTTCCAGAATGGTTTTGCCAATTAGGACAGGACTGAGAGGCCTCTGTTACAAGAGGTAATACAGTATGGTTCAGGATCAGAAATAGGAAAGAAAGGTGGGAGAAAGAAAAGAAGCAAAAATAACTAAGAGGAATTTGAGAGCAAAAAAATCTAAAAAGCTTTCAACACTGGTCTAGCTGGTTGTATGAACTGAAGTGTGGAAGGAAGCTGGTTCTAAAGATCTTGATCATTGGATAGTGGCACTTTGTGCAGCTATGTGGTGTGGGGATTGGGCTGATGTAAACAAAAAGCTAGGAGTAAAGGCATTGATGGGAGGAGCCTGTAACAGGAGTGTGGTGCTGAGCCTCTGCTGAATGCTTTCATAGACTAGTTCTGGTAGCCTTGTAACCAAACGCTTCAGAGTCTCACATGAATTAGCTGTATAATATTGTGAGATAGGGAAGTAACGTTATTAACCCCACAGGGAAGACCAACACAGAAAACCAAAAAAACCTAATTGATATGTTTAAGGACATAAACACAGCCAGTGGCAGAGCAAGGAATTGACTCCTAAGTCTGCTTGTTCTCCAGACATGGATCATTCTCTTTTTCTGGATTTTCTGTCTTGTATCTTGTGACAGTGGCATACATCTTTTAGAAATCTGCTAGAGTGAAAGATGTTAACCTGGTCCAGACATCAAAAAATTTGCTATTAAATTTTAGACAGATTTCTAAAAATTACTTTATATTGTGTGGTAACACTTCCGCACCATAGCAAAAAATCCTCATGGATGAAACCGAATAAGGATTCAGATTAGATGTATGTACTTAGACCTCTGAGTATGCAGTCAATATGCTTTAACATTTAGCCACTCACAAAAAGCACTGCAATTTGGAATTCATTTCTCCATTTATAGGTAGTTAGAAGAATTTCCTGAAGGTGTTAGAATTTGGACAGACCATGGCAACACAGACAAGTGGGTTGCATCCTGTTTACATATCAGAATAAGGCAAGACCAGAAAAAAAGTCAGGACCCTCTAGACTCTTAAGCATATAGAGCATGCTGCTTTCCTACTCAGTCTTATAACATCTGCCCTAGTAGCTGTGGAAAATGATAGCTACCCAAAGCCTGACTGTCTTCAAAATATGATTTAAATCAATGTCAGAACTGTGGATGACTCCCTAGCCTACACTAAAGAAGCTCATGACAGCTATAGTCACCCAATATGAGTTTAGCACAGACTTCTATGTGGGTATGGATACTGAATTTATTTAACTACAGAATTCTTAGCTAGTTGAAAGTTTGATTAACCTCTTAAATGTTTGCTTTCAAAACCTGGAGCACTAAGGTATGCCTCCTTCTAACACCCAGTGTTTCTTTCATATTGTTTCAAAAAGAAAATTATTTCTGCAAGGACTCAGTTGTGCTTAAGTACAAAGTATACAGGTTGCTAACAACTGCTGGAAATGGCCTGGATTCCCTTTTTAGTAAGAGATACTGTTCTCTGGGAGATAAAAGAAAGCTGTGAAATACAGAATTCACTTTGCATGAAAAAATAGTTCGGAACATTTTTGTGAATGATTGTGCTAAGTCTGTTTCCTCTGTTTGTGTTTGTTATGTATTAGTATTTAAAAAGTAATTGTTTTCCCCATGAAAATATTGCTAAATCTAAAAGCTAGATGTGGATTTTGACAGGAATATTGCCTTTTATATCTGAGGAGCCTTAGTCTTTTCTGTTTTTCACTTGTAAGTCCCTTGCTTAAACTCCTCTGTTGTCCATTCAAGAGACTGGAGCTATACTAAGAATCCTGGGGGGAAATAATCATGTAGCAGAAAAGATGATATAGTTCATACATTACAGTTGGTGACAGTGCTACATGTAAAAGCATTTTTTGAAATGGTTTTGAATAGCAAGAAAATTCTGTGAGACCAGGATATGCAGTTCACAAAACCCTGTCTAGGCTACAGCTATGGCTGTGGATTACGTTACCTAAGCCTTTTTCCATTCTTTTTGTAAGCTGCCCTCCTTATCTACCAGTAAAAGCTGTAGTCCTTCTGTGGTGCTTAGACAGTGTGTTAAGCAGGCAGGGAATTACCCGAGAAAGTCAGATGCCAGCATTCACTTCAGTGCTGTAACACAGAGCTTACATGTGGCCAATACACAACTACAGCTCCCTTCTTCCTGCACACACAAGCACAACATGCACTGCTGGTTATGTGATACAAGCTCACCATGTTATGTGATGTGACGCTAAGTTGTATGTCTGCCAAGTGCTGAGACAAACCCATGTTTTCCCATTGTATGACCAAAATGGGAATATGGTTACATCCAATGGATGTGGAAAGGAAGGTTTTAGCCCTTACATCGACTCCGTGTCTCTGGGTTTCTGTTGGACAGATATTTGACTCCTGTGATCCAGCACTACCTTCCTTGAGCAAATCTGTCCTGGCTTTGTACGTTATCCATGTAGTCCAGAGACTTCTTTGCATGGATCTTCTACAGTCAGGAAGCCTGACGAAGGCAGAGCAGAAGAAGCTCTGAGCCTGGCATGCCCAGTTCCTATTTTCTAAGTTTGAAATAAACCTGCTCCATAAGTTTTTAATATTTAAAAATAAAAAGAAAATAGTTAGGCATTTAAGATACATATCTGATCAAGCTAGTGATCTGTGAACTAAAAACTCTCCTAACAGTATTGTCCTGATGAGTTCCAGTGGCTCCCCCAGGGGGTCCCCAGAGGATCGGCTCATAATACTGAAGACTTCCAATTCTCCAAATATGCCTTGCAGCAGTTCACTGCTGTGGTCTCCAAAGAAACCAGAAAGTGGTTATTTCTTGTACCACAGGTAAACAGAGGCGCAATGTCAAGCACGATCAATGTTACATTTTTTTGTACTGCATAACTTAACTGCTATATAACATGATACATATTGTGTATATTTAATCCTGGTTCTGCTGTTTGAAAATGGGGGCTGTTGCATTTGTGTGGAATTGGATCTTAGGGAAAACTCCTTGTCTTCTTATCTCAAAGGAAGAGAAATAAAATATTTCTAGAAAAATACTCAAATAAGCTACATGGATGACAAAAAGAATATTAGCATAAAGTTTAAATGTCCAAAACCTGGATGTTTAAGTCAGAATTAAACACCTGAGACTCCCTTTATTGCAAATATAAACAAAAATAGCTACTCGCAATTAATCTGATCTATCTATTCCCATTTTAGGGAGATAAACTATTGTCTAGAGGTGTCTTTCTTATCTCTACTGGCTATAGCAGAATCTTGGGGTCACTAGTTCAGCCTCAGAAACTAAGGTTTGGGTTTCTTAGTAGGGGAAGGTAAATCCTCCTCATTGATGAGTCCTCTAGCCAATACCCTGAATAAGGAACCACTTCAAAGCCCTCTCCAGGCTTACTTCCTCCTGCTAAATAGTAGAACTAAACTCAAGTGAAGTTGATTTGGCTCAATTCGATAATGCCGAAGCATTATATTTAGTCTTAATCACTGGAAAGGAAGAAAAATCCCCTATTTGTTGTGAGTTTGTTTTTTTCCCTTTTATTTTTTTCTTTCCTTTTCGACAACTCTATAAATATTACTTTGAAAATAAAGTTATAGCAGGGTAGATTTTTTTATATCAAGCTGATCTAATTAACTTCAAATGGCAAGGGCTTATTCTTTTGGAATGGAAAATCTGGTGTCCAATCCCCCTTTTAACAGAAAATGAATACTCTAACTGTGCAGCATGGTGGCAGCTATGAAGATCTACTTTGTTTTTTAAATCTAGATTTCAATCTTTCCAAGGGGATAAATGCAGAAAGAGAGTACTCTCTGGTCTCTCACAGGAGTGTCACTAAAACTGAAGAAATATTTTTGGCTTGTGTCTTTTTCTTATGTATTACTGTTACTCAAAAATATTAAGAAATACCTCTCTAAATTAGACAGCAAAAAAGAATGAAAAGATGTGTAATCATCTTTAATATTCATCATTCTTTCATAATTTATCTTGATTTTCCTATAGAATATGGATATTTCTAGTTAAATGTTTTCTGGTTACTGCATCTACAGCTGCACTTTGCTTTTCCAGCTATACTTAAAATGCAACAATCCCTGTCATGTTCACAGAACTTACAGGCTGGTTGGCCAGATCCTGCCTTTTGGTTTTTGCTTTATGGTTCTTTAGATGCCAGTTATGGCCAATCCATTGTGTTTAAATTGTTGGCCGTCACTGTCTCCTTCTATTTCAATTGACAGCACACAGCAGGAGAGAATTTCAAAATGTCTGGCAAACTCATTACTCCTCATAACTACTGCTGTGCTCAGCTAACTGGAGTTGTGGCAGCACAAGCTTTAAACGGCTGACGGCATACTGAACATCATACTCATTAGCTTTCTTTTTCTTCTTTTTTTCACACTTTTTTTTTCCTTTTTCTATTAAAAGCTGCTCTCAGAAGAAACTTTCAGTCACTTGAACGAACAGCAAGACAAAATGTAAGGTATTTTAAAAGGAAAACTAAGGTCACAGAATTTCTTACATAAAAATTTCTCAATATAACATGTTACATACTGTAGAAATATATTCTTAGACTTCCAATTTGTTTCTTCCCAAATGCTACAGAACACGTAAGATTAACAAAACCACCTATGCATCAGATTTTGGGATAATAGTAGAGACACAGCCTCTCCCTATTGTGATTGCTTTATGAACTAATATACAGCTGATATACTTCGTAATGTGAAAGCGGTGGGGGAGATTTTCTCAAACCCTAGTGTCTAATCTGTCCATCAGTGGCCCAGTAAGCTGAGAGCCTTGTGCCCAACCAGTCTGTCAGCATCCCATTATAGGGACCCTTCACTGAACAGTCCTGCTGGATCAGAGGGTGATTTGACTGACTTGTTCAGGTAAATGTGCCAACAGCATCTGGGGGACCCCTAAGCGGGTCTTCCCGCTTTATTCAAATATGCTACCCTCAGCTGGTGACTGCTAGTGCCCACAAAGGACTAACACTAACAGTTTACAGAATAACACTCCTTATTAATATAAAATCATGAAAATTAAGGTTCATGATTGCTGGTGATGGGGATTGTCTGCAAAAACAAACTTGAAGTAATATACAACCTAACTATAATCACAAATAACTGCTAGTGTGAGTTAGTTATTTAGCGTGCATAAGGCCAAGGTCTTACCCAACAGGTGTCCCTTTGGGGCAGAAGACAGGTTCAGCCCATCAACTGATCCCAGAAACTGCCTAACTTCTCACTTCATTTGTCCACTTTTTATACTTTACTTTCAGGTGGAGCTTGAGTAACTCTAGTCATACATTCTTTTATTATTGATTGGTGTAAAATTCTCTTACTTCTAGTTTAAAGATATAGCTGATAAAAAATATATAGCGTATGCCCTGTGAGGGGTGGTTGTACCTTGGAGATGGGTAACCTTGGGACGGACACGTGCGTTTAGTATTATAATGAGATTATAATGAGCAAGGTTCACCTAAGGAAAATTATTTCACCACAGTTGTTGGCTCAGCAACGGACATCTCTTATATTTCCCATTTGACAGCTGCTATGTGGCTTATCATCTGTATGGTACCATCCAGTTCCCAGTTCTGCAGGGAGTACAGCAGAGCCTGGCCATGGTGTCTTCACTCTGCCCCACCCTCTGCTGCTAATCTAGGATAGCAGGTTGTGCTGCCTAGGGAACCTGGTGGAGAAGATTCCGCACATGCCAACTGTCCTGAAAATAGCAACTGTATTTTACTCTAAAAAGGTTCCTGTAATACTACAACTTCTGTAGGACCACAGTTTTCTCTAATTCCCCCCTCCCAAGTGATTTTCTCACATACCTCCTACAGATAAATCCAAAGATCCAGGATGTATCAAGTTTCCTGTCCTGCCCATACACCAAAACTTGTTGCATTAGTTAGGTGCTTATTCTATTGTTTAGTTGTTTGTTTCTTTTTTCCTAGAGAGGGCTGACTACACCAAGAAGACATTGGAAGTGCATTGTATGTGTTTTCTATGAAATGTTTTCAATGGAGTCCAAATACAGAGACTTTTTGATCATCGGAGATTGTGCCCTGACTCCCTGCCCCAGACTGTGAACATGGGATGCAGGCAATCTGAGTCATGGTCAGAAACTGCCGATGTGATCATGGAAATTGAAGGTGGATTGGTGGGACTGAAGAATTTTCTGTCACAACCAGCTCTTGAAGACACTTGTCAGGGAGCCTTCTGAAAACGAGTCCTTTGTTTAGCAACAGAGAAACCTGAACGGGCTAATGCTGATGACCATGTGTTTATCATGTCATCCTTCCTAAGAGTTTCCTATTGCCTATCTCATGTCTCAGACTTTTCATACTTGGGATGGTTTTACGTGCAATTCTGTATGTCTGAATTTTATTTTCTCCTCTCCAAGCTACATTGCTTCTCCCAGTACAGAAGGAACACAGGGGGTACTGGGTATCTCTAGTTTCTTTCCCACTGGGGGACCAGGATTTGGTAGTGCAGGTGACAGCACCATGTTAGGGTAAAGAGAGCAAAAAAAGTCCCTTGTTTAAGTTCCTTTTGCTGGCTTTGTAGATTAGCTTAGCTTGAAGGATGTTCTCAGCAAGGGGCTAAAGGAGACACTTTAGAAGTAATGTTCGTTATCCTTTTTCTCTGTATTTCACCAGACTTGTTACGAGTTTGCACAGTGATGCCTAGGAGATTATTTGGAAATGGTTGGATGTTAAAATGTTAAAAATTTCCTGTTAAAAAATGCTGATGGAGAAATTCCATGAAGTGTATTACAAGTGAAGGCACCTACATGTAGAGATAGATATAATTTAGGGAATTGGAAATTGATATGATGGGAGTAATTAGGATACTGACAAAACAGAACAGTTCTGGGCTTTAAAACAAAACATTACCAAATTAATTCATCAAAACACCCATAAATTATTAGGGTTTTTATTTTAAATTTTATTTTAAATTTTAAATTACTGCATCTACACAACTTCCAATCTTTAACAATTGCTTTGTAAATTAGCTGTGAGTATCCTTCTTGTGTATTTGGTGTTTTATCCTGCATATCTTAAATCTTCTGTTGTTATTTTTTTACTTGCAATTTCTCATTACCTGGATCCCTCCTACATTCAACCACACACACCTTTGTCCCTTTGTCACATTGCTCACATACTTACATAAAATGCATGTACAGAGTGTCTGCCTGTGATGTTGCAATTTTACAGTTACTCTTTTGGCTGAAAATTGAATGAAGAGGCCTTATTCATTTACCAACAAGTTGAAAATGAATTAGTTTTCTTCTGACACTTCTGTTTATGGTTGATATGACCCTTTGTCACCTCATCCACCCAATATGATTGCCTCAATTTTCATTAATGGTGAGAAGATGCTGCTTGTTATTGCATGTTTGTGCAAAACAATTATAGGAAATGAATCTTAATAAAGATGCAAAAATACTTATCAATAAAATAATTCAAATTTATTTTTGTGTTATTATACTCTTGCTTGTGTAATTATTGACTTGAAGAGATGCTTAGTTTTACATACAATACTTAAACCCCATGAATATCTGGTATATAAGTATGATTGGGCAATCTTTCACTGCCAATTTATTGAGATCTGAAGCCTAAATAAGGGAATGCTAAAAGACTCGTGCTTACTATCATCCATGATAAAAAGAAAATGTTAGGGAAGATAGTACTCATTTATGCAACAAAGTTTTTACCAAACATGCATGTATTTCCACAGATCTTAAACATGTGTTAGGAATCCTTTCCTGATTTACTTTTCTATATAACTTAGCTCCACTTTAGGGAAATGCATCTGAACTTTGATGATTATGATTTTTACTTTGCATAAAATATTTACCAGAATTTTCTGATGGTGGGTGGTCTAGTTGAAGGGGTGGCCTCTGTGGGAGGAGGTCAGGGATTGCCTCAAGCTGGACACAGCCAATTCTAGTCAGCTTCTCCAAGGATCTACCACAGGACACAGTTGAGCCCATCACCAAAGCTGGTGGTTCCTCTGTGAAAACCTATTTAAAGGAAGGGAAAAAATGCCAGACAAATAGGAGTGAGGAAGAACAGCAAGAAACAGCACTATCAGCATGAGGGTCAGAGAAGGTGGGAGAGGAAATACTGCAGGGCCAGAGCAATGATGACTCTGCAGTCTGAGACCATGTTTGAGCAGGTATTTTCCTGCAGCCTGTGAGAGGACCATGCTGAAGCAGATATCCAGACGGCATGGAAGACTACACACTGGAAAATGTGGTTATTTCCTGAAGGAAGTGTAGTCCATGAAGAGCTCATTCTGGAGTAGGCTTACTCTAAAGGACTGCAGCCCATGGAGGGACCTCACACTGAAGCAGGGGAAAAGGAAGGATCAGCAGAGATGAACTGTTATGGACTGACTGTTATGGACAGTTGATCTCACAGATAAGTATAATCTTACCCACCCAATAAAATGAAAGTAACTCAACAGACCAAACAAGAAAAATTCCATTACTTACAATGATTCAAGGGGGACATTCACAGTAAGTATTATTACGGGGTACTAAATCCAGCCTAGTTAGGATTTTTCTTTCTTACTTTTGCTTTTCTTTGATGATAAAACCTCATTTTACAACATAATAAAACTCTTAGTTTAAGCAATTTTTTTAAGAATGCCGAAGGATTGAAATTTTAGACAACAGTGATTGTTGGGATATGTTTTACAGAAAGTCATTACTTTTAAGTTATTCATGTTCTTTCTCTGATGGAAACTTTAATTGTTTCTCAACTTTAAGATAAGGGTCTTTTGAAATATGTACTTAAATATACCATATGTCTAAATGTAAAACATTGCTTAATACCTTCTTTATTCCATTGCTATGTGGATTCTAAAATAAAACTACCTACAATATTATAAGGCCATCTGATGTTAAACTGGATAACAAAGTAAAAAAAGCCCATCATTTAAATGTAAAAAAACCTCAAACAACACAATCATTTTGAGAATTAGTTAGGAATCTAGCAATGCTCAAGCAAGTTCCTTACCAAACTAAACAAAAACATACAAACCCCATCTTTTGAAGATGAAAGGTAAATGAGAAAAATGAATGCCCTCCCAATTGTTCATTTAAATGTAAAAAGGCCCTTTAGGAATAATTAAATTTTAAATACCTACTATTTAGAGAACAGAGAAATAAGGGTATTTGGATTTATTTGAAACAGAAATTCAGCTCCTAATGGGCCCTGAGGAAAATAAAGGGAAATATCAGAGAATAAACTAAATAAAAGGGCAAGACCTCTAACTTTAAAAAGATTGTCAGAACTTCCTGCCAGGTAAGCAAAGTCAAAATGCTTGTGATGATGAAACAAAACTATAACCCTACTACATAGGTCACCTGTTCATGAGCTTAAATTGCTAACAAGGCAACCTAAAAAAAGTATAAATGAATGAAAGTATGATGGCATTTAGTTCTGAATCTGGAGAAGACTGGAAAGGGCTTTCTTTCCTTCTTCCCTGAAGTTATGGAGAGAAAAGGATATAAAGCTCCCTGAACTGAATACAGAACATATTCTAGCTCCATCTTTAGCTTCACAATGCTCATCACAACTACTTATTGCTGCTATGTCTGACTCACAAAACCCCAAAAATTAGTTTATAACAAAGCATTGTTAAATACTGTGAAAAGCTGGGATAACAATATGTCTGTGCTTATATGGTTTTGATGACATGTACTTTGGCTGGAAATACAGCTAATACTTCAGCATGAATTGCTAAAACTAATTTGAAAGACAAATTCAGAGAATTAGGTTGAAATATACTTGAAATATTATTCATTTAAAGTTGTTCATGTTAAATACTCTAAGTGAAGTAATCTTTGCTTATTGTCATTCTAACTATATTTTGTTTTCATTTTCTACCATTTCTTAAGCATAGACTTGTCAAACTGAAAATGTAGAAGTGCTACTATTCATCTTCCAGCTGGTGTAAATGAAACTGTTTGTATAGCTATTTTGATGCTCTGAGAATTGCTGCTGTGACACACTATGTCAGCAAGTACATTTTGATCATTGGTCACAGCCAAGATTTGAATGTGATCATTGGTCATAATCAAGACTGGTCATTGTCTTTAATGTGGTGTCCTGAACACCCAGTAAGTTGCTTCTTTGTGACTGAAAAAACAGTAGTTTTAAAAAAGACATCAGAAAACTAAAATGTAATTTCTTGCTTCTTTAGATTTTGATTTCTTTTTACAGAAAAGAACTTGGCACTCAGCAAACGGAAACCTGCTGATCACTGAAGTGTCCTTGCCTCATTCTACTTTTTCTGCTCTAGGTGCTCACCAGAAACTAAATCCTTTGGGTTTCAAAAGGATGGCTACTCTTTTTGAAATGTCTTTCAAGGTAATTAGATTAGATTATTAGCTACTGAGAAAAAATGTGTTCCTTAAACCCAGAGTTTAAAATCCAGAATCCTGTATCAGGAGCTTAGTTTATATGGGAAGATGGTCAGAACCTTCAGATGAGATCTAGGGCAGTTGGCTCTCTTAGCTGGCAAGAACTGGTTGGGAGGAATACAGAGTTCAGGGTACCACTGTAACTCTTCAGGGAGATTATGGATCAGGGCTGCTAAAAATTTCAGTACCTACTGATTTGTTATACATACCCTGGAGTCCTCTCCTAAAGGTAAGTGCTTATGTCTTTCACACTTCCTGTTATAACTCCTTCATCCCCTTCCTCCTTCTCTCCTTCAACTATTTTGGGGAGCTCTAGTTTTGAATATTCAACTGCACATGGAGACTGTTGCTGGCTAGGTGTTAACATCTCCTTTTGAATCTGAAATCTGCCAGAGTTCCTTAATAAGGAACAATTGAAATCGAGAGACTAAAGAGAAAACTCATCCCGATTTTCCATGAAACCCAGAGAAGAAATGTCTGCTTGACAGTTTTCTCTATCTGTATAAACTACAGATTTTACCACTCCTACATAAAGAAAGGGGCCTGATATTGCTCCTGCCTCATCTTTTTTTTTCCCAGGGTAATTTCATTGCTGTTAGATGGTTCACATTCACTAGAGCAATGCATTGATGACTGAACCCTCAGAAGTTAAATGAAGCTATACAGATTATTATGTTTTGAGGGACTACAGGATAGCTTTAGTACTGAAAACACATTCTTTGGAATTATAATACAGATTAAGAACATCATACCACATCTTCTGAAGATCAAATGCAGTGTCACATCTTTAACTGATGTAAATCTTCATATCTTCAAGATATATCAGTAGTACTATTTTGCTTCACACCAGCTGAGAAACCATCTGCTGTTTTCTCATGATCACATAAGATTTTCTTATCTGACCAAAACACTTGTCTAATTCCTATTAAAAAAACAAATGTGTAGTACATTAGAGATGAACTGACACTGGATTATGCTTTAGGCATCTGGAAATGCCTTTTCTTGCTACTAAAAATTCTCTTTACTCATTGAAACTACAAACAGTGTGGATCTACCATGATTTTTTACCTTGCTGCCACAAAGTTTTGCAGCAGCACAGATGTCACAAAATATGCTAATTAGTAAAGGGTAATTTTGTGATTTCCACAAATCTGTTTTATAGGACAACACTTTGGAATTATGTAATTCAAGATGCTAGCAGGTATTGGTTCTGGGATTAATTTCATGTTTAAATAATAATTTCCTCAATATTTTGATATACTCACAGTGTACCACAACTTAAGCAAACTGAGATCTCGGTCCTCCTTACATTAATGTTTTGTCACTGATTTCCATAGGGAGAGGGTTACATTTTTGATTCAGTCATTCTTTTTCAAAGGAAATCTGACTCCTGTGTTTGACAGAGGCTCATAGAGTCCTGAAATTTGGTAGCCAAGTAAATTAAGACCTATTGTATTCTCACTTGATAATTTTGAGCCTAAATTTCTATATTTTGTACAACAGAATAAAAGCAGAAGTGTTCAGCAGTGGAGGCTTTGAATTTTGAGCAATGCATGCCAACTG
The DNA here is from genome assembly GCF_963210335.1 of Falco punctatus. NCBI lineage: Eukaryota > Metazoa > Chordata > Aves > Falconiformes > Falconidae > Falco > Falco punctatus. Next base: position 79,216,496 of record NC_137583.1, read on the forward strand.
TATCCCAACTTTATGTTTACACCTGTATTACTTTGAAAAAATATTAAATTCTGTTCCTCCAACACCCATTTATAGGCGTGTGCTATAGGGTATACCTTATACTAGCAATTATTTCCTCGGCTAATCCTCAAAAAGGGTAGAAAATTACTTAAAAATTAGTGACCTTAAATTTGCCCCTCCAATTGCATTCTCTATGACATTTTAGTCTAGTACTATATTTATATCCTCTTTTTGATTTTAAGTTTTTTTTCCTATATAGTATTTTAAGTTTAATCAAAATTCAACTTAGAAAGGCCATTCTGCCTAAGGGATATTTTTCCATTAAGTATTTGACATATTGGTGGCCTTGAGGGATTATTGGGTTTTGAAGAAATATTAACAGCTTGAAATTTGCATTTTAATACAGTTCTCCTCAACTACTCAAGCAATTTTATTTTTAAGACCTGTGACAAGCTTCAAAGCCTTAGTTCTAAAGCAATCTTGCCAAGTAGTAGCTAACATAATTTTACTACAAATGATTAAGTTTCCTAATAGGTTTTCCTTTTCAAAATCTTGTTTGAGGTGTCTGTGAAATCAATACCAAAACTTTGTGATTTGCACTAGAACTAGCATTGCTAATTTGGCTGAACTAGAGGGAACTGGAAAAAGAACTCCCTTCAAAATTCTCAAACGCAAAGAAAAAGCAACATGACAATTAAACGCAAACATCACAGTTGTACCTTAACTATGTCCTCTAAATCTAAGGAGGATGAGATCATCTGTAAATTAGTATCCTTGATGAGTTTGTTAAAATGATTCCTCTACAAATAGGCTATCACAAACATTTGTGTTTATTGATATCTGAGGCTTTTAGGTGAATCAGATGCAGGAAAATGCATTTACAATAAAATCAGAACAGACTGAACACTATGCTGATACCATCACTATGCACATGGTGTTTACCCCAGCTGCCACTGAAGTGAAAATGACCATTGACTTCATGTGTTTTGTGTCAAGTCAACAAAGGACTTATGAGTCAGCCAGAGTTTTGAAAATGGGTTGGACTGAGTTAATCTTTCCTGACAACCTTGCTGGTTGAAATTAAACAGACCCAGATTGATCAAATAATCATTCATTAGAATATGGTAGATTTGTGTTGAGAATGAAATTACATGGCAAAATTTGTATGATATAGGAGTTTAGCTAAGTCTTTAAATTTTAAAATATAGTTAAACCAGAACTGGCTGCAGTTACAGAATGGAGAAAAAAGGCAGTATCTGGGAAAAAACATTGCCCAGGTTTTCAGTACATTATCAAGTCTAGTGTAACGACCATTTTCAGTGAATTCATTTCAAAGGAAAATGCGACTTAATTTGTCTTTCAGAAAAAAAATGCATACAAACCTGATCAAAAGTTCACCCTAACTGCTGAGAGTTTTTCCACTGGCCTTAGCAGATCTCTGATCAGGTCTGAAATATATTATTAGAACCCAAAGTATTTTAAACAGAGAAAGTAATCTTCATGTTACTTTAGTGGTTTCCATAATAAGAAAGGCTTTTATTCATATCGTTATGGTTAACACAGTCATAGTCTCATTGCAACTGAGATTCTATCAACTGGTTGCTCTGTTACATTCTGTAGTTCACGTATGAACATGGAAGACCTTTACTGAACATCACCATGGAAATTCTACTGGGTATTTTGGAAAAAATACCCTCAAATAGACTACATTTCCAAAGCAGAGATTCATAAGTCAGTTATATTTTGAGTTTAGTTCCAATTAATGAGTATTTGTCTTTAATGAAGACATTTTTTGTGTGTTTGCCATTTGGTTTCTGAATTTTAAATTTCTGTTCCTGGCATAAAATACTTAACATTGTTTACTCTCCACAGCTTGTTGAAGGGATTTCCCTTTCACTGATGATCCCCTTTCCACCTTCTTTTCCCTAACTGCCAAATCAGTTCTGGACCCAAAGGGCTTACAGTAAGTCTGAATTAAACTCATATATCTGCCCATTCCCTCAAACCAGCACCCAGTCCCTTATTATGCCCCAAACCTTGTCATGTCCTGCCAAAAAGGAGAGAGGAGTGACTCAGATTTGCTGATTCTCTTGGTTGGAATAGGGTATACACAATACCAGAAGTCTGTAGATAAACCAAGACTTTTATTCCATAGTCAAACTCATTGGTAACTAGTTGAGTAACAGAAATGGTGCTCAGTTGCCATGCATATAAAGTCTTATGCCTCGCATTACTTACTAGAAAAAAGTAAAAGAATAAGATAAAAATAGGTGGGGGGGATGAGGGGGAGAGAGAAAGAGAGATTGACAGTCTTGGATCCAGTGCTGGGCCTGCAGATGGAGATTGTTTCTTGTAGGAGCACTCATCCAGAAGTCCCTTCTTTTATTCTTATTTTTATTTCCACTTCCCCATAAATGGCACTTACCTTCCTCTTTTATTCTTATCCTTCAGTGTGGACCACTTTTTATTAAAATCAGCCTCGTTTGCCATGTAAATTAGCACACATGCTCCTTACAGGCATGAGGGGAGGGACACAAGTCAGTCTTCTTGGTCTTTAATTGAATTGGTGGTCACATCTCCCCCTTCTGCATTTACCTTTCCCCCAGTTATTGCGGATTTCTGCTGACTCTGCTGCTTCTTGGAGCATTATTCACCCTTTGGCAGACAGTTTCCTCTTATCAGTTTTTAGTTCGTACGAAGTAACCTTTCATTTGATCTTACAAGACATTCCTCAAGTGTTTGAGACTTTCCTTGGACAGGGTCAGGGGATCTCCACCCTCTATTCCCTTAATGAGTTTCATCTTCTACTGTTGTTCACACCCTTCTGAGATTTTCCTGGTGTTAAGATTCTTTCTCCAGTTGGTTTCCTACAAACCTCCACTTTGATTTTTCCACTGCCTCTTGTACTAAAAGGCCTGTATAGCCTTCCACGAGGGAGTGCAAGCCTACAAATTAATGTTGCATTGAGTGTATCTTGCCAGTCTGCTGGCTGCCATCTTCTAATTTGCATATAGACTGTATGCCTGCAGTGAGGTGATGAAACAAATAAGGAATTAATCCTTAAAAGGGTTAAGATGTTTTTAATCCTGTTGGTCCCATATAATGCTATTTCCTAGTAGAAGCAAAGGGACAATTACTTTATAGGCTGTCTCAGATCGTGGCTGGAATTGGATGCCTCAGAGGGATGTGTGGGGAATACTATAGAAATAATCTGAATTACACTGGTCATCAAGTCTTCTCTTTCAGATGTCCTCAAAAATTGTTTTATGTCTAAATAAAAAAGTTTCTTTTATACATGTATTTCTATGTCAATGTATTTTTTTCACACTGTGACAGCTCAAACTGTGATAAAACGGGTTTATTCTTAGGTTTCAATAATGCCTTTTGGATTCCATAGGCTAATTCAGAACTGTTAAATGATAGGAATTGTAAGAAGTGTTTCTTTGCCTCAGTTTTAAGTGAATTTGCTCCTCTCACTTGCATTTTAATTTCAAATCCAATCACATTATCATTATACAAAGCAAGGTCAGACCCCCCCATCCTTAATTATACAGTCAAAAATTGTTCTGAAAACAGTGTGGAGATGAGAAATTTTAGGATATTTGGCAAAGTCTCACCGGTTTAAGAAAAATAATATCTATTTTAAAGAGGTAGAAGTTAATCCATTTGATGTAATGATCTATAAAATACTGTTTAAAAAGAAATATGATTGTCTACACTACCCTGGGCTGAGTAAAAAGTACTTATTGATGTAATATGAGTTTGTATGTGAGGACTACGATTGTACTTTTGAAAGTTATGATGTATCCCTTTAGTATATTTCCTAAAAATGAACAAGTTTCAATGTACTAGTAACTGAATACATCCTAAACCCCAAAAACTTTCTTTTAAACTGGTAATTATATAACAAAATGTATGTTTTGTCAGACTTGATAAGACCAATGTGTTGATTCAAACACCTCAGGCAAATAAGATACACACATAAGAATATGATTACTGCTAAAGGCTGTAACTTTATTAACTTAATTAACATAATGATAACTGGGGAGATGCAAAATAGCTATTTCACCCAGTATCACTACCTAACAGGAGTGCTCCAGAGTGCTTTTACCTAGGATATATCAATCAAGTTAATAATAAACCAGCAAACTTCATTTGCATTCCTTAGCAGCTGACAAGCAGCTTCTTGTGTCGGGAAGGAAGGTGAAGAGTTTAAACTGTTTAAAACTTTCCCAATATACTAGTGCAGGTTGGCCACTAACTTGGAAAACACTTGAGACTGCCTGAAAATTTTCCCTTGAATCACCTTGGACCTTGTACCAAAAGGTCCTATATTTCAAATTGGCAGAATAAAAAAATATTCTAAAACCATTGCCACTATAAGCTCCTCTGAGCATACAAAGTTTCTTGGGTGTGTGAAACATGCGAAAATTTACATTGCAGAAAATTAATTTCTAGAGACAATAAAGGACAAACAATATACAGTACAACACTGTCACAAAACTCAGGAATCAGACTGGATATAACCTAGAAATTCAGAAAGAACTATGGGCCAGACAGATTTGCTTAGTAAAAGCTAAAAATTAATGGTAACATTGAGCCCATGTAATGGTTTAGTTTGCAGATGTAGAAAAACTGGAGTGGTGACTGATTTTACTTTTGTGTAGTAAGTATAGCTGAAGTATCTTTTATCACTAACTGTAGGCTTTTTTTTTTGTGTGTTAAGGATATTCTTATTAAGGAAGGGCTTTATAATGTACTATGACAGATTTTATTGGTCCAAAAACCCCAAGAACTAAGTAATGTGGCTTATAAAAATTATACTAGAAAATGAGAGTTTTTTGGTAGAAAATGCTGAAACATCAGAAAAGTACATGAATGTACCTTTTTAAAAAAAATTAGGAAAGATTTCTCTTATTCAGCATTTAATTTCTGTCAAAACTAGAAAAAGAAGCAATCTTGTTATTGCCAACAGATAACCATGCACTGGCAGTATGAAAAAACAGACTACAGATCTTTGCTGATTCGTTTGGAAATAAATACTTCAACTTGCAGCTTTTATGTCCCAGGGGAGCTGCACTTTACTATTGCCTCTTCTGAGGAGAGGGCCTCTATTTTTTGCATAAAAACCCTTCAGAAGTCTAAGATTGGGCTTGATGTGGAGTCACCACGGGCTAAAATAACAATTTCCTACCCAATTCTTCAGTGCTTTTGACTTTCAGTGATATTTACCAGCACTTTTCCATAAAAACTAGCAAATATTTAGAAACTCCTTTCGTAGTATGTCTAAACTCCCAGAGTCAGTTAAGTATTCTTGGATATAAGATCCCACAGGCCTAAGAGGTTAAGCAGGTCCTGAAGACATAGATGAGGACTTGTTTTTCCATACACAAGCAGATGAAGTATGTTTCTCCAGGACAGTTTAAGCCATTCTGTTGCAATGTTTCATATTTCTACCTTTGCCCATGGCCACTGTAGCCATGTTCTCATTTGCCTTGTTTATGTTGGGACTGATGCTCATATGATCCTGCTGAAGAACCTAAACAAATTCAGTTAAGAAAATCAAGCCAGCAGTGGAAAAAAATAAATTGTTTAGATGTAACTTTTTGTTTCCTTTCTTTAAAAGAAAAGATTTAAGAGGAAGTCCTTGTATTGGGTTTGCATGGCAAGGTTTTGGTAGTGGGTGGCTACAGGGGTAGCTTCTGTGAGAAGCTGCTAGAAGCTTCCCCTATGTCTGATAGAGCCAATTCCAGCTGGCTCCAAGACAGACCCACCACTAGCTAAGGCTGAGCTAATCAGCAATGGTGGTAGAGCCTCTGAGATAGCATATTTAAGAAGGGGGAAAGAAATGGCTGCACAACAGCAGCTGCTACCAGATAAGAAAGGAGTGAGAATACGTGAGAGCAACAGCTCTGCAGACATCAGGGTCTGCAGAGGAAGGAGGGCAGGAGGTGCTCCAGTCACTGGAGCAGAGATCCCCCTGTAGCCCATAGTGAAGCCCATGGTGAGGCAGACTGTGCCCCTGCAGCCCAGGGAGGTCCATGGTGGAGCAGATCTCCACCTGCAGTCCATGGAGTACCCCACACTGGACCAGGTGGGTGCCTGAAGGAGGCTGTGACCCTGTGGGAAGCCCACGCTGGAGCAGCTCCTGGCAGGATCTGTGGACCAGTGGAGAGAGGAGCCCAGGCTGGAGCAGGTTTGCTGGCAGCATTTGTGACCCCACAAGGTACCAATGCTGAAGCAGGCTGTTCCTGAAGAAACACAACCTTCATTCCCCATCCCCCTGTGTTGCTGGAGGGGAGAAGGCAGAGAAAATTGGGAGTGAAGTCTGGGAAGAAAGGAGGGGTGGGAAGAAGGTGTTTTAAGATTTGGTTTTTATTTCCTCACTACCCTATTCTGACTTTGATTGGTAATAAATTAAACTAATTTCCCCAAGTTGAGTTTGTTTTGCCTGTGATGGTAATTGGTGAATGATCTCTCCCTGCCCTATCTCAACACAGGAACCTTTCATTATATTTTCTCTCCCCTGTCCACCTGAGGAGGAGTGATAGAGTGGCTTTGGTAGGCATCTGACATCCAGCTAGGGTCAACCCACCAGAATCCTACGCTGGAATCATTCAGCCAACCTACACAGTATAGTTATGGCTCTTCTCCAAGGTTTGCTGAACAAGTTTGAGACCATTTTGCTTTTTAAAATAGGAGTCAGTTTCCCAAGCTATTTCCTTTGTCTTCTGCTGTCTTGTTCTGCATTTAGCGTAATTTAGTATAAATTACTGCTCTATGACTGAAATTAATCATTTGGTTCAGATAAGCTTTTGGATTTGTCCAGCCTTTTATGCCTTGCCATGAGTTTGAGAACAATATAGGCTTGTGAGTAGGAGGTCAAAAGTGCATTTTCCCATAAATGATAAATTCTTTGATCATTTAAGTAAGGCACTTTCTTACTGTAAGTTTTAGCACAGTTTTAAGAGTGTCTGTCCAACACTCGCTGCCTTAAACATCACAGTCTACATCTTTCAAAAATACTGCTGTCTTCAGTCTCCTCATTTTTACAGTGCATAAAATGCAGTTACATTTTCTTTGGTTGCAAATACCAGAATCCTTACAATTAATATCATGAAAGTAAACTATAATTAAAAATATTGAAATTAATCCTGCTAAAGAACTTGACTATTCTTAACTCCTGAGCACTGCACAGATGATACCCTAGAGACATCAAACTTTTCTTTCTTTGTGACTTTGTTTTTCCAATGCTTTCTTAGTCTGAGAACACCAGACTTACTGTAAGCCATATCTGTCATTCATGCAATACTTTTATTTTAAATTCTGTTAATTTACAATTCCTTTGGAACCTGCTTAAACTGATTCCGTGTGTACATGGTAACACTATTCTGTAAATAATTTTGAATTCTGTAAACTGAAGGATATGAATTTTTACAGAAATTTTAGTAGAGGTCTATGATAGGAGTCAGTGAATTCTGACAGCCACAAGAGAGGCTGGTTGAGCATGTGACAGTCCCTGATGCCTCACTCTATGACCAAGATGAACAAGAAAATTAGAGTTCTTTTTGCAGGGAGTTTACTAGAATTATTAGCTGTGAAAGGAATCCAATTCAAAAAAATTATAATCGACTCCAGTTTGATTTTCAACATCTCAGAAGATTTAAAGTATACACAAAGAATTTACAAGTACAAATTCTAAAGTCTTAGCACTCATTCTCCTAAATACATCAGTTGCTTACAAAATGTCCTTAATGCCCTTGGCGAGAAGGAAGAAGGAATGGACATTCTATCACTTCTACCATGTCCATATGAAATGATTAGACATTAGGAATCATTATATGTGATTAGAAGCTGGCTACTTTACAGAGTATGCTTATAAGGAAATGATATATATTGTGGGTGTTAGCTTATAGAATGAAAATTGTTATTTTTTCTTATGAACACATTATTACTCTGTATTAAAAATACGAGGCATTACAGGAAAAAACATAGGTGGAAAAAGAGGTATCTTCAGCAGACATTTGTAAACCATTCTGTGAATAAAAAAAGATGCATAATTTACTGCAGCCTCAGGGTACCTATAAATTATATTCAGACAAATCACTATTTATTCTGTGATTGTAGTGAAAAATTCTCCTAGCAACTACCATGCTGTACTGTATCTGTTAGTTAATACACAGTACATGTTTTCTTAAAAGAATGTATACAGATGGATGACAAAGATGTTTATATTTCTGGCAAAGCCCACAAGGTAAAATAGTTAATTTTCAGTTGAAAGAAAAAAGAAATCTTTCAGTTTCTCTAGACAATTTGGATGAAACTGTAGAAAAGTAAGATGTAACATATGTAAAGAAAAGAAAGGGTAAGTGCTAAAACAATAATAGAAGAGAAAACAAACCAACATATTCCTAGATGAGAATTAAAATATGAAAAAAATGAGTGAAAAAAGTAATAATAAAGCCTGAAATAACGTATTTGAATCATTATATTTAAAAATAAGAAAACAAAACAGTACCAGCTAGTGGTACTGTATGCCTTGAAAAAATAAATGTGTATGTTGAAGAAACAATTGTGTATATTTGTTATAGGTCATCTGAGTGGCAATGGAAAATGTCTACACCAGCTCTTGAAGTGTTAAAACCCAGAAGCTACTATATTCATGAGGGACTTAACAAAAACTGTTTTGAAAAGCATTGGGTAATGAAGACAGTAAAACATGAAAGTAGTTCCTCGAATACAAAGAAGACAGCTTTATGATCCAGAAAGTAGAAAATCCATCCAGAGGAGAAACTGTCCTGATCTTACTTCTTCAACAGGAAGGAACTAATTGAGAACTTAATTATAATACAGAGCTACTTGCATTACTTACTGTATGTGTCTGATTGTAATAAAGTAAATCCTGTTGAATAAACAAACTGAAGAAATATGGCACAGCAGAGAAAGAATATGGGACAGACTGGTATATGTCTATGCCAAACTATCAATCCTGCCTTGCAGTCCTAGGGAAAATTAAGTATACAAGCTGTAGGAACATGCAGAAAGTTCTGCTGCACAGCAATGATGCTTGACACATCACTGATGAGGCAATACTGGTGGTCACCAATTATCTACTGAGTTGTTTCTCTCCTGTAGTTTTCAGCATTGCATCACTATGGTAAAGTTAGCTGGCAGCAAGTTAAGTGGAAGAAGACTAGTCATAGCAGAACTGAGCATGGTGCAAGTTTATTTATCTGGTTTTGTAATTTAAGCTAACTTGTTTTAAAATAATATAGGGTATAGATATCTACACAACACAGTGCAACATAGAAATGTTTTCTGCTGTTGCCTGACCCTCAGGAGGACGAAGAACAGAATAACAGAATAACATAATAACATAAAGAGTAGAGTCTGGAGCACTCAGGCTCCTTTGGAATAGTGTCTTCTCCAAGGTTTTTACCACTGTTTCCAGTCTTCATTGGCTATTTGACTAGGTAGTCTCTATCTTACCATCTGTTTTCATCTACAAAAAACTCAGCAGTCAGACAGGACAATGAAGTACTAAAGCCAGTTTATAACCTTGGCATACCAATAACTAACACAATAACCAGGACCTTTGGTGGAGTGAAAATTCTCCAAATTAAGATGTTCGCTAGCCTGTATAATGTAGTTGTGGCGGATGACAGCCCAGCTATTCAAAGCATCAAGTAGTAGTTTGGTAGTTTCTTCGTTCATCTGTTGTAGCTGTTGTGCTCTCACCAATAGCACAGACAGTTCTCAGCTGCTGAACTACGGAGGCAGCCAGTCCAGACAGCACAGAGACAGTGAATTCAGTGACGAGAACTCAAGAGTTAGTGAAGATCTGGTTGTGGACTCACAGGATGGATTAACTTCTCAATTTAATTTTGTAACTGATTCCTCATAGGAAACTTCAGGTTGGAAGGGACCTCAGGACCTCAGTAGTCCAATCCCCAGCTCCAAGTGGAGTCATCTGTGAGGTCAGACCTGGCTGCTCAGTGTCAGGTCAGGCCTTGAAATCCTCCAGGGATGGTGACTACGCAGCCTTTCGGAAAAACCTGCTCTGCTACTGGTCTGACCTTATGTGAGAAAGTTTATCAGTGCACCCTGGTTGAACTTCACCTGTTTCAAATTATGCCTGTTTTAATTTCAGCTACCACGCAGTAGTGTAAAAAGCACACCTATGCCTTCTTGGTTACTGCTTTGTAGGCCTTGACAGGCTGCTGTTAGGTCCCTTCAGGCTGTCTCTTCTCCACGGTGAGCATGGGCAACTTCCTAAGTTTCTCCTCACTGGGCAAGTGCTATAGGCACTGGACCATCTTGGTGCCTCTGCTGTAAATGTGCTCCAGTTTATCAGTGTCTTGTACTGGGGGAACAGAGCTGCACACAACACCCAGATGCAGTGTAACAAATGCTGAGGAAAATAACCATTCCCTGTGAGCTACTGGCTGTGCTCCTGCCCATACAGTGTGGGACCCTGCCGGCCTGCTCTGCTGCGCTGGCTCACTGTGGGCTAATGCTCAGCTGGCTGTGTGCCAGCGCCTCCAGGCCCCTCAGCAGAGCTGCTCCCTAGCCCGTATCATCACAAGGTGGCCTGCCTTCCTTCCTTCCTTCCCATGGGTGGGATTTGGCATTTGTCCCTGCTGAATTTCATCAGGCCCCTGTGGCCCATTTCTCCAGCCTGCACAGGTCCCTTTGGATGGCAGCCCTGCCCTCAAGCCTGTGGACTGTCTCCTCCAATTTGGTGTCCTCTGCAATCTTGGCATAATTTTTCTTTTCTTCCAGTCTTCTTTCTTTTGAGTAAATTCATTCAGGGGAAGGCTGTCTCCTGCATAGCATTGTGTGAGGTGCCTGACTAAGGGATCTTAGAGGGCCACCATTTCAGAAACCTCGGGGCTCTCCTGTTATGTCAAGAATTACTGTATTTGTTGGAGCACTTATCACCCACTCGGATGTGTAAATCTCTCACTGAAACTTCTGTGGACAGATTATGGGAGAGTCGTGCCGTGTTTCAGTTCTTAGCCCAAGCAGCGACACTAGTCATTGCGAGACTGGAGTGAGGAAACAATGTATATTCTGATGAACTAGATACAGTGAAATATTAAGAACAGATATTATTTATTCCAGCTTTGCAACAGAAAACTTCTGTAGGTTCTATCATAGTTTCTTATTTTAAAAAAAATCTTCAATAATTTACTGAACATTAAGGCCATGCTGCCTTCTTATTTAAATAATTTATTTTTTATTACCCTTAACCTATGATGTTTTAACCTTGTCAAAATTTTGACCTCATTATTCAGCTGGTTTAACTAGTTAATTTGGAAAAGCAAATCTGGCAGAAAAAAGTGAAAAAAAATCTGCCATTTTTCACTTTTTGCCTCAAGCATGTAACTATGAATGATTCATAGCACTTCTTGCTGTGTGACAGATTCATTATTAAAAGTTTATTTAATTATCAATACTGTGCTCTACTCTATTAAGAAAATCATATTTTATATTGACTATTTCTTGTGAATGAAGTTATCAGTGTCATTCAATCCACTTGGAATCCTGAACATCTGTTTCATTAAGCTGATAGTGTTTGTTATCGACATGTTTAATGCAATATATTTTCCAAGGGCTTATTGGCAGTTTCTCCATGTGTTAAGAGAATTCTCTGGTGTAAGCTAGTACACATGATACTGTGTCCTGTTTGTTGTTTGGATGTTTGGGGTATTTTTTAGGCTCAAAACCACTGAGAGACTTTAGTACAGTGCCCACTTCAGAAGTGCCAGATTAGTTTATTTCGTTGCTGTTTTCATTGCAAATGTGTGACAAGTAACACAGTGATCTCAGCATGTAAATTATATTTGGATGTGCAAAATAAAGAGATTTATTATCTGCTGTTAATGTCAGTTGTTTCCAGTTTGCCTAAATACATTAAAAACATATTATGATATTATGGATATTATGCAAACACAAACATTAACATATTTTAATGCATGCTTCTATTTTTTCTTCATTCAATTTCAGATTAATATCCATTACCGTTATCAATATTTTATCTCTTTTGTGCTGAAAATTGAATTCTGCATTAGAGAAGGTGGATAATGTTTAATAAGAAAATTAGAAATATTCAAAAATAGAAAAGTGTTTTTTTTCTAGTTAAGATTGTTTTCATGCTCAAATGATATTTTCTGCTTATTTTCATTATTCTCAATAGTTTTTATGTTGAAAAATACCCAAGTGAATAATTGGCTTTTTCTAAGCAGAGGTTCCAAATTTAATCCAGAAGCTTTCTGTAAAAACATGTGGTAGAATTACAAAAGAATGTGTTTATTTATTTATTTTAGATATACAAATCACAGGGAAACCAATGATCTTTTTGCTCACTTCATTGGACTAGGTCTTACACTGATTTCAGTTGCAAAAATATGTTACATTATGAGGAAATCATATTCTGTCTATATTTAATGTCATTTTCCACACTAAGCCAAATTTTGTATCTTACCATTAAACATTTATCTCTCTCAAAATTTACACATATAACTGGCTTAGCAAGTGCTTTCATAAAGGTGATGTCATTTTAGAGAGAGGAAAATGCAGAAGAGAAAGTATTTATGATATTTTGAAATGTTTATGTTTCAAGTGTTCTGAGTTTTTTGGGTTTTGGTTTGGTGGTTTTTAAAGTTTATTTTTAATTGTACCAGCTTTGGGAAAAAGTCCTATTCTAGTACAGACCAAATTAAAGACAGGAAAATGCAAGTTTTTATTTTTTAAATTTAATTTTATGTGAGTGGTCTACAAAGGATTAGTCTAGTAACTGGCAGAAACATAATGCTTTATTTACCATGCATGAGTAAGTCATGATGAATCAAATAACTGTCTTTAAAGTATAAAGCAATGTTTACAAATAGTGATAAATTGATATACATTTAGACACATATACAACGTTCTGTCTTGTTCAGTACAGTGTTACTCAGTAAAAATCAAGCAACAGTTTCTATAAGAACTTTTAATATTTTTGACTGTTCCCTGAACATTCATCTTCCTCTCTTTGGGTCTACTACAGCAAGCAAATATCACTAGAAGATACATTTTTTCTTTAGAATCTTCAAAAGTCTAAATTACCCACCCAGCCTCAGCAGAAGAGATGACTCTTCCCCTTGATGACTGTTTACTATATCCCTGACCAGAGATAATAAGAAATATTTCCCTTAGAAATGAACTGCTTTGTGGGACTGTGTAAGTGTGAGAGAGACTCTCAGAAATGTGCTGAAAGATTCTTTGAATCTAAATATTATATTCAATCAAAATTAAAGAAATTCAAGACACAATAACAAATAACACAAAAAATATGGAAGAATAATGTGTGGGAACTTGATTCCAGGTCTTCTCTAAGCTAAATAAATATTATAATTCATGACTATATGGAGAATCCTTGTTCTGGCATTGGGACAGTGATATAGGTGTTTATAGGCTAGTCTAGCCTCTCCCAACAAAGACTTTAGATTAATTCTCATTCTAGCTATTACTCAAACCAAAACTTTTCAGTTTGGTATCTTCCTCCAGACAGACTTCAGTGAACATGCGTTTGTGGTGAAAAAAGATCCCAAATTACCATATATATTCAAATTAGTATGAGATCAAGCAATTAAGGACTTCATCACAAAATACAAAGCATCACACTAGCTATCAACTTTAATGTATTTTCCATTTTATTGATGCCTTAATACCATGTACAATTTTAAGGCAGAAAATAGAAGCCAAAGAAGTTACCAACACCACAAACTCTGTTGTTCCAGTTTTCACATGGTATGGTATAAACTAATATATATGAAAATCATTGAGTGATAGCAATGGATACTGGAACAGATTATCTTAAAAAACCTCTCCCCATTCCTCCATCTCAAAAAAAAAAAAAAAAAAAAAAATTAATTTTCACATCACCTTGAGCTTGCCAAACTTGTCACAAGAGCCAAACATCCACCAAGCTAATATCATATACAACCAGACCATATCAAAGCAATGATTGGCAAACCTGTCCATTGAAGCCAGCACAGTCAACCCCTTCCCCCACTACCCCAAACGGAACATCAAAACTCATGAATACAACATATGTTTCCTTCCAGAGGTACTTCTGTGCCCATTGCAACACTGAAACTATGCAGGTGAAGCAAAGCAATCACTTTGTGTCAAAATGGATTTGCTTGGTCAATTAACACTCAGTGAGAGAAACTTTTAACAAAATAGCTATGTCCGATTGGTTCTGATGCTTAAGAGAAAACCATAAAATAACCTGCAAAGCTAAGTATTTACATTAAAATTATAACTGACATATGCAGCAATTTATGAATTTAATTGTGATACTTGTTTTCAGACACATTCCTAACTCTTCTTTTTTTTTTTTTTTTTTTTTTTTTTTTTTCTGCTTCATACTTCATTATTTTTTTACCTGTTAACTAGCTTGTCCTTCTGGATCATTCAGTATAATGGCTTAACTTAAATCTGTTGTTTCAAACTGTGACTTATTTTGAGTTTACTTCTACTTTGTTAAACATTGGGAAATAATTGAGTTTTAAAGTCTGTCTGCTATTTCCAGCTACTTCATCTGATGCAATAGATAATATTACTTTCTTCTAAAATTCTTACTTTTTGTGTACTTACAAAGAGTTTTTACAGTACTGTAAGTTATTTTGTGCCACTAACAATTCAGAACTGAGAGTTACCAAGAAACATCTGTCAGAGACTAGTCAGTAGGCGACTTGTCAGTGCTGTTTTGTAACATGAAGAAATGTAGAGGAATGAAGCTGGGTTAATTAACATTGATAATATACAGCTGTGGGCTGGCTTCAGGGGTGGTGGGTTGGCTGATGTGGAAAATGTGCAGCTGTGGCTGGTTCCTGCTAAGTAGTTAAATAGCTCTAAGGGGTAGGGAAGAGGAGCTTTGGATTAGGGGAGACCCAGAAGAAGCAGAGGGAGGAGAGTGAGTGTGCCCTGGATGCAGTAGAGGCAGGGTGGGCTGGCCTGAAGAGGATGAAGAAACAGCACAGACGGTAGATGGACGTTGCAACCTTGTGGGGGATTGGTGGCTGTGCCGGGGCAAGGTGTGGGACCTGCTTATTGAAGTTAATCTGGTATGTGATGGTAAAAGCCTTGTTGCAGCTGGCTAGTTTTGCTAGTGCTGCAACAAAGAAAGATGTTGAAGTTCCTGGTCTGAATTGAGAAATCAATTGAACTTAGGTCTCCCATCATTCAAATGTTCATTCCAATAAGCAAGCTTTTGACTTTATTTACATTGTTGTCTTTGAAGATTTTAATATAAGCCTAGTGTGGAAGAAGGGAGAAAAAAAACCCCAAATTCTTTGTGCTATCACTACTTGAGTAGTCATGTCTTTCCCCACACACTGCTGCTACCAGGAGAGGCAGAGTCCTTTTTCCAACAGTTCAAACTATATGGGTAGATATGAGATGTGAACATTCCCTGTACCGCAAGTTCCATGTTGCAGCAGTAGTCTCTACAGTGATACTTCATAGCTGGTGGAATGGGTGCACAGTTGTAAGTGGGAGGTTATCAAACATTCAGTTGAGGATTAGGTATTCACACCTCACCACAGTACATTGTTTTGGGATGATGCATGCCTAAAAGGTCTTCTAGTTGGTAGTTCAGAAGACTAGAAGATGGGAAACTATGTCCCTTTCCTCCACAGCACAGCTCCTTGGTTTCTCCACTTTGCCTGGAAAGAATAATAACCCTCCAGACCCAATGTCAAGCGTCAGTAAGTTGTCTTATTTCTGTATCCTTCCTGATAATTTCATAATCTGAACCCTTATATTTATTCAACCATAGCTTTTTTTACAAAACTTTCACAGATTTCCGGATCTGGATTTGCAGTGTGCAATAGCTGCTGACTGGTTCATTGTGCATACAGACTTTATCAAGGTTATCTTAATGTATTGAAGGACTTAATCTTAAGGTTCAATTTATATTATCCATTTCTATCACAAGGGGGCGGGGGAATCAACTTTTTTTTCCCATTATACCATATTTTTTTCTTGATAATTTATACTGAAAGTGAGTTTAAATGTAACCAAAAGGCAGGGGAAAAAAGTATGTCTGGAAAGTATTTTACTTCAAATCTGGCTTATTTTATAAAGGCTGATTTATTTTTTTTTTCACCCCTCTGTGAATTCTTTGTCCTCCTGGGTAGACTTTGCATAGTGGAACTCGGACACAGCCCACTGAGAGCATTAACAGTGTTTCAAAATAACTGGACTGTTTAGAAATGTTCTGCCGAATTCTTCTGGAAAAAAGCTTTGATAAATCTGCAGCAGTATAAAACAAACACATGAAAATATGACCAAAAAAAATCAATTAATTTTTTCACTCTTTTTGACAACATTTACCTAGAACCTGCTTTTTAGTCAGGTTTTAAGAAAAAATGCAAGATTTTCCTGAAACAATCTGAATTTATCCCTCAGGTAATATTATTTTCCATTGGACTTAATTTGTTTTTTAATGTTACCTGCTGCAAATGAACTACAAATCTCCTTCTTTCTCTCTCTTCTGCCATACTAAAATTTTCTTTACAATGGAAATAAATAAAATGTTGGCACGACAGGAACTGATTTCTTCAATTACTTTATGATACAGATGTGCTTTCCTAGAACAACCTATGGCATAGTCTGCTGATTCAGCAGAGCATGTAGGGTTAACTAAATGTTTTGCTTCAGTACATTTATACTTATTAAACCTTCACTTACTGCAGTGAGTCATTTTTGATTAATGTTGTTATTTCTGTTTGATCGCTTTGCCGCAAGGTTCTCACTATTTTATGAAATATATTGCTGCTTAAGTTTGATCGATCAACTCCCAAGTCAGATAGTTACAACAATTTACAAATAACTTTTATTTTGAACTTTTAAATATAGTTGATGTGTTCTTTACAATGGGTGCTTAATCTGTGAATTTACAGTCATATTTTCTAAACATTGACTTGCTCCTTTTATTTCAGTAGAAATTAGGAATACAGTATGGCAACAGGAAAATGGTACAGTGGCCAGGTAGCTTAATTTTGGGAAAATTTATTAAAGATTGTGTTGTACTTCATACAGAGAAGTACCACATACTGCACTAGCAAATTTTTATGATGAATTAATAATCTTTCTGATGAACTGGTGGTATGTGAACTCTACTACATGTTTCTGGGGAAAGTAAATAACAGATGTAATCCAGCAAAAAATAGAGAAAAGATTCACTAATCTTGCATATAATGGATACTTCCCTAAAAATTTCAAAGTGACTGCAAGGCAGGAGGTCAAGACCTAATGACTATGGTGAGCTCTACTAGCCAACTCCCAGAGTAAAGTTAGCCTAGTACACAATATGTCCAACATACTTGTGAATCTTAGAAATTTAAGAGAGCTCATCAATCTGTTAGCAAAAGTGACTGAATTGCTTTCATTCTTTCCAGATTCTTTAATTGCATCATAAACCCCAGAAACGTTATAAAGCCTCCTTGCTGAGATGTTCAAAGCCTAGTTCAGCAGCATCTGAACTACAAATTGACAACCTGCAGAGTTAAAAATTCATTAACTCCCAGAAAGAAAAGATAGCCTCATTTTTAACTAAAAAACTGAGGGAACTATTACTTCCTCTTTATGGAAGTAAATAATTTTTTGAAAGCTATTAAAAATTAAAGTGTTTGACAAACAAAATAAGACATTGTCACAAGTAAATTTGTGTCAATTTACTTTAAGTCCCAGAGAAAATAGATCAGTTATGATCAGTTATACACAAATACAGCTGCTAACTATCAAAATATCTTGGCAATTATGTGGACATGAACTGATAGTGATAAGTGGTATCATTAATTCAAAATCTGAGATGACATGAATAATTTCTTCCCTCTTCTCTTCCTTCCCTCAAAAACTAAAGTCTTAACCACTTTTTTTTATTCTTCCAAAGATAATACATTAAGCAAATGAGCTGATAAGACACTAAAATGTTAAATATGGAGAACGTAAAGGATTTGGTCAGGATCTCAGGGATCTGAAATAGTAAAAAAATAAACTAACTTCTATGTATGTTTCCCCAGATGGTTTTCATTTTTGCATTCAACCCATGAATCTTATGGGTCTTTCATACCTTGCTCCTCAACCTATGTGGTTTATAGGTTGTTCTGATTTGGTTCTCAGCCCCCTTAATAGATGTTTTTATGGTTTTCTGTTTGCAGTTAGTCAAGCAAATTTCAACTAAGGTATCAACTGAGCAATGCTGATGTCCCACATAGCCAATTGGTGTTTGGGTTTTTGCCCCCTTTTGTTAGTGGTGTTTTTTTTTTTTTTATTTTAAATTTTGTGTTTTCTGCTACTGGTCAAAGGAAATATATCCAGCTTGGACACAGTTTTCGTCTAAGATGACATGATGAGTCAGAGACTCTTAAATTCTGTGGTGTTCATGCACCTGAAACAAAAAATACTTTTGGCTGTTAAATCTATTAGCAGACTAATGAGCACATTCATGTTAATAGCATGTATTGCTAATGGTTGAATAATCTATTGATTTCCCTTGGTTGAACTAGTTTTTCCATATACATCTCTTACCAACTCTGTGCCCTAGTTTGTTAAGCTGCTGTCCATGCTGAATCACACCTAATTCAGAGGTTCCTTGGAATGACTATGAGGTTACTGGTAATGGGAAGGATTACTCAGAGTGGGTAGCTAGTTTGCAGTGCAACCCCAGCTGTAGAGGAATGAAGGCAGTGGGTTGATTAGCATTGATAACATGCAGCTGTGGCCTTGCCTCAGAGGGTGGGTTGATTGACATGGATGATGTGCAGCTGTAGCTTGTTTCTGCTAAGTGGTTAAATAGCCCTGAGGGTTGTGGGAGAGGGGGTTGGACAGAGGAGGAGCAGTGTGGTCTGATCTCTGGAGGAAGGTGATACAGCACAGACAGTAGAATCTGACCAACAGTAAAGCCTTGTTGCAGCCTACTAGTTTGATTGTGCTGCAACACCCAGCTGAATTTTCAGTCTCCAATTCTGACTTTTCAAGTCTCTTTAAGCACCATATGTCTTACTTCTAGGTGATTCCTGTAGTGTGGGAAGTGTTTCAAGGGGGGTTGTATAGTTAGATCCTACTGCATGGGGAAGGGAGGAAAAACAGCATGGGAAATTATCTTGGAGTTACTCCTGGCCTCATGGTAAATGCTGCCTGGGTCTATATTGCAGGACACAGGTCCTCTGAGGTAGGTACTGAATTCCTGATGCCATGAAGAGACAGACAGAATTCCTCAGTCTCTGTGATTTGCTTTGTAAGGAAATTCACATGCATGTGCAAAGAGGAAAGAAAGATGGTTTACGGAAAGCCCCATGAAGGCACTGAGCAAAGTGACCAAGGAAGGCAATTGCCTTGTAAAAAAGCCCAAATCAAAGTGAGTACCACTGCTTGCTAGTGAGGATTATTTTTCCTAGAGGTTTGTGTGAGACTAGTATTTTGTCAAGAAAGCATATACATGTTAGGAAATGGGCAACTGTTGCTGCATCAGTTTATCTAGAATTGTGACCCCCAAATCCACCAATGCAGTAGATTTTAAAATATTATTCTGAACTAGACATGACAATCTTGCTTATGAGTAGAGTACCTTCAGCCATTACATTGGATAATTAATTAGCATTTCAATTATTAGACAACCTTAATGAAGTATTTCAGAGACAACATGTATACATCCTCATTTTCTCTGGTGTTTAGAAAGCACAAGCAAAGAGCCAGTTGCACAATATTGTGCAATATAACCTGGCTATTGTAAGTATATGTTGTTATGAATCTATAAATATGTAAGACTAAGTGATCAATACTCCATTGTCACATTACTTGTCTAAGGTTATGCTTTATGGGGTAGATTTAGTATTTTGAAACTGATCTAAGAGAAAGCTGAGGTAGCTTAAGGTTACTATTCAGCTGAGGCTTTGATATTTATTTTTCTGTCAATAAGAGCATATGTATTCTGCTGATCACTCAGCAGTGAGGACTTTACAACTTCCTTAATCTTCTTCAGTTTTTAAGGGTTAATAATAAAATGTTAATTTCTAATACAAAGCAAATGAAGGATACTGTCAAGTTGGGATAAGATGTTAACATAGCAGAGATACAGTGTAGAAAATACAGATTCGATTCTTGATGCTCTTATTTCTTGTGTTGGTTGACAATAACATGTGACAATCAGTTTGAGTGATTTTGAGTGGGCAGGCTATTATTTTTCTTATGGCATCATGAAGGGTAAGTGATTTCTTTTGTAACTGCAGGGCAGGTTTTGTGCAGATACATGACCCAAACCATAATAAGACTCAGTGAAGGGCATCAGTGTAGGGAACAGGGGCCTTTATTTTCCAGGTTGCGCTAGATTACAGATGGCTGGATTAGAAATGTTTTCTGATGCAGTACTTACAGATGATGTTTTACTTGCTCTGAAATGCATGGAGTGAAAAGACAGATTTGTTTTTTAGTGTGGGACACTAAAAGTGATCACATCAGTCTCAACAGTTGTGAATTGCTTCAACCTCCTAAAGCAGGGGTCCTCACACTTTTTAAACAGGGGGCCAGAGCATGGATGAAGTGGCAGGCAGTCATCTGTGGCTGCTTGGTTTCCCCTCCCAACCCCCGGCAGGGGGGTCTGTAAATACTGGGGGCCAGATTGAGGACCCTGGGGGGCTGTATCGGGCCCATGGACCGTAGTTTGAGGACCCCTGTCCTAAAGGAAAAGTCAATGCAAAACTTACTCTTCCTGTGTTTTCTGCAAGAAAAAGTCAGTCAAGATTGAAGGACTGTGGCAGGTGATAGTAAAGTCTCTCTACTATTAACATGCTTTATTAATTTCTTTCTCTACAAAATTGTAACGTTGTTCAATATGCTTTCCTAAAGGAGTGTTTTAAGGTCTAGCAATTTGTCATTGTTTTTAGCGTTTTTAAATCCTCAGGTTAAATTCTAAATATACGAGATACTATTACAGTTTATTACTCATATTTTTCAAAACATAATTGTTTACCTTGCTGATTTTATTTTCAATCTGGTCAAGCAACATGATGCTTATTAGTATATTAAACCCATAGCATTGAAGCTGTAAATAAGTCATCCCCCCCAAAAAACACCCAAACAACCCATAGATGAAAACAATATGGTAAATCTTGTAATTAAAATAAATTATGCCTTGGGAAAAAATGTAATTTGCACAATTAGGTGATACAATAGAATGTTCCATAATTAGGTGCAATACAAGTGTAACCATCCTTAATATCAGTAGTATGCAAGCCTTTCAGACTTCATTAAAGAGTTCCATTGGAACATGTGAATAATAGGATTAATATAGCCATAGGCACTGCTGGGTCAGCTGGCAATAGATCAATCTAAAACGCAGAGCATATTAAAAGGATTATAGATTAGCAATTAGATGGCTTTTTCATGAGCAAGGAATAGTTCCTCAAGCTTTGCCAAAGGTTAACAGAGATAGGATGTCGATTTTTCCAGTTTATAATCCAGTAAGAGCTTTAAGATGAAGGAAGTTATGGCATTTTCAGGATGGTAAGAATGATACGAACAAAACAACAAACATTTCAGGATCAGTGGCTTGGATTCACAAGGCAACTGTTCTCACACAAAATGTAGGCTATAAGTATGTACTGTTAATAACTACATCTCTAAGAAAAGATTTCAAGTGAACCATCTGAGAGGTCACAGACAGTTTTTAAGCCCTTATATATAGAATTCAGTTTGAGAATATTTATTGCGTTTTGGAGAATACATAAATAAGTTCTACAAATCAATGTTGAGTATTACTAACTCTATACACCACTGGAATTATAGTTTGACGCTTTTAGTTTGTCAATAACATAGATATCTGAGAATTTTCTTATAGCTTCCTCATGAAATACTGGATGGCAATATTGGTATGTTTTCAACTGTATAAAGAGAATGTAGTATGTGGAATCAATATATATCGATCAAACTGGGAGCTGAGTCTCAACATTTCTAAAAATCAGGTCACTTATTTGGATGCCTCAGTGTGCTGTTACTTCAAATGTCTAGCTCTGAAAACGTGCTTTTGTATGAAAGGAGACTGTAAATGTATTAAAAAAGATGAAGTGGACATTCAGATGGGAAACAAATCGAGGATACCTGGAAATCAAAGAATGATTAAGAGTGAATAATACGTTGAGCAAACTTAAATATTTATGTCTGCTCATGAATGAGTTTAACCCTTATTGTTCAACTGCCTTGTTATTTTTCTGCAGAAATTTTTGGATGGAGGTCTGACTGCTGATTTTGCTTTATCTATTTGTTACTTTGCAAGAAATGTGTTGGTGAGTTTACTGGAATTAGAGATAAGAAAATTGTAATAAGCAATTGTCTGAACAATCTCTGCTAAAGAATAAAGTTTAAGTTATAAGAAGCAGAAATTTTTCCAAAGTTTGTGCAAAAAAATGTCTAGGAATTTCTTGAAAAATATTACGGCTTGAAGGACTGTCTAGTTGAAACTGAAGGATTAGGTCTGTCCACATTGTGACATTTACACTAGTTAAAAATGTCTTAATAAACAAAGCCAGTTGCAACTGCAAACCTTTTCATAAACTGTATAATATTGCATGAAGCTGCACTGCCTTCACTGTAACAACAGTCCCCGTAGAGATCTATGGGTCTGATGAAAGGTTTAAAACTGATTCTCCCTCTTTATTCTTCCCAAACCAGCAGCTTTGTGGGAGCTGCATCTGCATCAGGTACTTTCCTGGATCATTCACTGTTTTTTAATAACAAAACTTTCTGGTGAAATCTCTCAGAGGACCTGAAAAAATATGATGCAAACTCAGTCTCTGGTTCTGAATGACTCTTTAACATGCCCACTACATTTTATTGTTTCTATGGTAAATGTATTAACTTCCTACATAGAAAAGATTTAAGGGATAGGGGATTATATGTGATAAACACATGATTTAAAAAAAAACACCACCACCACAGTATTACTTTCTAATACCGGAGATATACAGTAATACTTTAATCTCAGCTAACTTCTATTTTTCATAATCACACCCTGCATTCAGAAAAGCAGAAAAGGCAATATTTTATATTAAAAATGTCTGAAGACTGCATTTCTGACTGAAATCTGTATAATTACTACTTTGACTTTAGCTAAAGTGTACTGGAAATATTATAAAGTAGAGATTTCTAATTATAACTCTTTTCAATTTAGTTGAATTGTGACAGCTGTTCTGATTTTGACAGACAAGAAACTAAGTGTTTGTGATGCAATGACAGCAATGTCCATGACACTAATTGCAGCTCTTGTTGGAAAATGTCATGAATTACATTTCAAATAGGATCCAAACATAAGGATGGCTCTTCAATCATTTTACTTTGCAACAGAACTCTGGGACATTAACATTATTTGTCTTAGACTAGTAACTCATTGCAGAAACTACAGACAGTGATGGGGGTAGCAACCATCAATGAACACTGAAACAATCCCATCAACTTGCTGGCTTTATCAAATTTTGTTTGGCAGCTATTGCTTCTGGGTGACCAGAAGAATGCTGTTATGTGCCTAATTATTTTCTTTATACAGCAAAGTGGAAACAAGCAAAGATGTCTGTGATCTTTTCCTCTTAACACGTTTAAAACACAAGATAAGGTTGGAATTATTTGTAGAACTGGGGGATTTATACTTTTTTGTCAAAATCAAAAAGTGATAGTTTGTTAAAGGTAGAATTTTCCTAAGCTCATAACTAACACAGAAACAGAAGACCCACAGATTTTTCCGTGTGGTGTGCTTCTAAACTCGCTTTAGTTCAGACTTTGTAGAGTGTTTAAATACCTTGAAAGTTTTATTTTCACAGTTTAAGCTTTTCAGCTTAGGTTTTATTATTTTAATCCACTATTAAATTGGAAACTTTTATAAACCTCAGTTATGAACCTTACTCTTTAGGTGCCCACATACCGTATATAAATACAGCCCTCATAGAAAATCCTACCTGGAATATGCTGAGGTATTGCCCACAGGAATTAAAAGTGGCTAGAAAACATACCTTGCTAAGTCCAATATTACAGCTTTGGGGATAATTCCCCTCAGAGTCTGAGGAAATTATATTGTCCCATCTTTATAGTGTTTGTTGAAATTTATGTACTATATGCTTGCAAGAGAACAAGGTTGGAAAAAGCATTCAGGAGATAGAAAACTGGGATTTTGGCTGTTCAAAAACTGGTTTTGGATTGGAGTTGCATTTATGGAACACTTTCTTGGGAAAGATGAAGGTGGGGAATGGAAGACAAGGTTAAGTTTCTGAAACTGATACAGAGATGCAGAGGTAGCTTTTACCTAGGCTCAATAATCTGTGCATTCTCCCAAGAAGTGTTTTGGCAGGACTCCCTTATCTACATCCCAGTATTTGGGACAGTTTGCCAAATTTTCCTGCATGTCCCATAGTGTCCAAGTACTCTTCATGGTCAGACCCACATTTTTCTACTTTACAATAATTCTTGCATTATAACAGGTCACAGTATTAGCATTTTTCCTGTGCTACATGGTATCTCCATGTATCCTGATTGAATCAGCTATTTCTGATTTTTATCTACTCTAATGAACTGAGATTGCCATAGTTGCTTATTGCTTAGCTATCAAAGCATTATATCTAAAGACCTTTATTTGGTTTCATAATTTTCTTCCTTACCAGCTCACACAAGTGTCTTTTTAATGTCAGCTTTTCTCATTGTATAAAGAGTTCAGGCCCACGGAGACGATAATGGGGAAACTCCCTCTCATCCCTTTCTGTATCTTATCAGCTGATGTGAAATCACCTTTTCCCTCTCACTTTTCAAAATACAGCTTCTGTCCTGTTGAAACTCAATAGACATTGCATAATGCTTAGACTCTTATACTCCAGTATCTTAATCCATGCCACAAGAGCTGGGTAACAGAACTTATTTTTAAAATGTTTTTTGTATTTTAAATTTTTATATTGTCTATATTTTAATTTATTTCTATACTTATAAATTATAAATAAATTATTACATATTTATAAAAATGTATTTATTGATAATTAAAGTATAATTAAACTATTAATTGTAGTTACGAGTTTACAGTTATTAATTCATGGGCGTGTAGAAGCAGAAGTAAATGCTCCTCCAGTAATCAGCACATTTCACTCTTTAGATAAAGATTTCTTACTGACTACTTTATATTAATCCTTCATTCATTAACTTCACCTAATAGAAGTTACAATGGCCAGCCAATCTGTCCTTCTCCAAGTCCTTTTACACCAGCATTTCCCTTTGCAGCACAGTCTTCTGCAAAACCCTGGCCTCTATCTAGAGCTCTTCACCTCTGTATGTCATCATAAAGTCTCTACTGCTAATACCGTAACAGTCAAGAAGTTGCAAAGAAGTTACTTCTGCCCAGGTTGCAAAAATTCATAATCATGTTAATAAATAAAGAGCAGTGATCTCCTTCTGAAAACTTCCTTTGTAAGCAGGAATAATCAAAATGGATTTCCTTTGGGTTTGGGTTTTGCAGTTGGATTGTGATGTTTAATAAGGTGAAAATAGCAACTGTAACCTTCTAACAGCTGTGAAGCCTGCAATGGCACTCAGCTGAACACCAAAGCACCCTTTGTTCTTCCCTCACTATCCAGCAGTGCTGTCTTTCTCTTCTGTCAGATCTCTTGGAGACTCTTACTTTCTGTCCAAAGTGGGCGAGATGGTTAGCAGATTTGAAAATCGTTACTGAGGGCTCCCAAACATCTGTAAACACACCTGTATGGAGTTCTGCTAAATAGGTACTTAAGATTTATGAATTTTATTTTTTGGATATAGATGAAAACACCTTTGTTTCAAAATCTGTTACTCTAAATTCATTCATTTAGGCTATTTTCCCCTCAGTATAATATAATGTGCACACACTATTATAAAGGGCTGTTCTGCTCTTCATTTATTTACATGTTTCTACTTCCATTTTTTATATTATAGAAAACATAAAGCTCAGTAATAAGTGTGTGTTATTATGAAAAGTAGTACTAATATTTATTCTTCTAAATTATACACTGGGTTTTTTTTTTAACTCTACTTACAGGTGATAGAGGACTGGATGGTATTATCTGAATATAGATGCCTATATCTTTTTGTAATTATGGAGTTGTACGCAGAACTCTATAGGTCTATAGATAAGTCTGCAGATCGTGAAGGTAGCCATTTTAGCTGATAATGATATCTGAGAGTAACCGTATCAAAATAGCATACAGGAACAGCTAATTTTTTCCTTTCTTTACAAGAAAGATTTTTTGAAAGTAATACATAGTTCATGTACTTCCATGGAGATTTCCCTAGTAAAATGCCAATTTCATAAAATTTGCTGGAGAACAGCATGATTGCATATAGATTTAACAAAAAGTTTTTTTCAAGTTATAGGATTTTAAGAAAACAATGAATTTCAAGTGACTGTACAAGTGTGGTTTCATTTTTTTAAACAAATATAATTAACTTGTTTTATAATCAAAAAAGAAACTTGGGAAACAATTTTTCAGTATTATTTCTGCCTAAAACATCTTTGCAAGGATAGCATAACTAAGTGAAATATGTGTTTCTGTACTGTGCACTCTACTGTTTGACTATTACAGGAGTGTAATAGGAGTGATATGTAACCTTTAATATGTAATTCTATAATATCATGCTGTAAAAATATCTCAAGGCAGACAGCAAGTTCTCAATGCTTCCTTCTTAGCCATATGTACATTACTTTTCCTCTGCTTAATGTCTTCCACTTCAAATTACTATGGACAAGCTAAGTCAGATTTTCTGAGAAGCTCAGGGCATTATTTTGGTTTTGAATGTATTGTATCTATGTGTAATGTGTTGTATAATTTCAGCATCCAGGCAGAAAATGGTACTGTAATTTCATAAGTGCTATGTCCATCACAGACTAAATATAACTATCCTCTTCCTCAGAGTGGATCATTTCATGTCCTGTTCAGCTTTTCGAAGGGTGCTATTCACATTCCTGATGATGCTGAGAAACTATCACTGATCAGCGATCCTGGCCGGTCTTGTTAAATAAGTAAGTATATGACTTACGGGTCACAAACCTCTAGTTCTTGTTGTAGAACACTGATGTAATTGATTGTACCTGTTCGCCTTCCTTTCATAATAGATTTCCTTTGGGAATCATTTCCATTTCCTCATAACCTGAAAAAAAAAAAGACAAAACACCCTATCCCTTTTCACCCCACCCCCGAAATACAATCCAGAAGAGAAAACTGTCAGAGTGTCACTGGAGAAAGTCCAATAGTGGCTGTCCTTCTTTCTTTAAGAACTCTAACTAAATGTTTCCACTCCTCTGCATTTCTAGGCTGACTGCAGTGTGCCGTCTGTGTGGTATTCTTCCCTGTTTCATTGGCAAGTTGCATTTATCTGCTCATGTGTCACAACAAAAATAAGCTCCATGAATAGAAGCAACAAAGGAAAGTAAAGATCTAGACAGGGAAGAGACTAAAGAAATAGGAAAGCACTGTATAGTGAAAGGATTTGAAAGAGCAGAATGGACATTATTACTAGCGCTGCAGAATGTATATGGTAGCAGGTAATCATAGTTCCTCTTTACTACTTTAATATAGGATTAAAAGGGAGTGGGTGATTGTATGAAAGTTGAGGATGTACCTGGAAGAAGACAGAAGTTACGTAGGGGAATTCTCCTTAGGAGGCAGAGAGACATGGACAGAAGGATGGAGTATTGCTGTGGGAGATTTACAGCCTGCCTGAGCGAGGCTGGAAATGCCCTGAGCAGAGCAGGGCTGCAGGTGTGTGTTCAGCGTTTTCTGTTGTCATTACAAAGAACCATGCTCTTCATCTCTCAGTCTTAACTGCCTTTGCTTTTCACCTGCTTGCTGGCCTTGTTAATAATCAATCACATTTTATTCACTTAACCTTTGTTTGCCTGCCCCTTGCCTCATGCTTCTTCATGTCACAGTAGATGGCACAACTTCAGCTGTTCGTTGATTAACAAATGCACACTGTATGTGCTGCAGCCATTTTAAGTTCTTCACTGAGTGTTGTGCTGTAGCCACTTTAGCTGCTTCTTTGCATATTGATTGAACACTGCTCGCATTTGAGTATTGACTGCCACAGACAATGTTCTTCACTTACCATTATCGCCCTTGTTTCTTTCTCCCTCATCACCATTCCCATAAACATTGTTGCTACTCCAGTTTTTCCTGCCCTTATATTTCTTCACCATCTGCATCTTTGTTTCATTCTTATGCTTATAAATTAACCACGTACAATCATTTCTTTTTTTTTTTGTTGCCTCTGCAGAACATTTCTTCTAAGCATCCGTATGGCCGGTCTCAGGAATTCAGCAAATCATGGGTCAGCCTCCCTTTTCTCTTTGATCAGAATACTGATCTAATATTGAATTTTATTTTTTTAATTTATTTTAATTTGATTCCTAGGAAAATATATACAGGCATCTAGCCTTTTAAGTTGTGGAGGAAACATAGGTAATAAAACTAATGTATTGTTTACAACTCTCAGGAAAACAATATTGTCTTAATAATAAAAGTAAAAGAAGTAGTTATCACTCAATAGCAAAAATCTAGGATCTGATGACAAACATCTGCTAATATAAACACAGGGTGCAGCAGACAGGAATACAGACACTGCCTGATGTGACAGGAGATGATACTAAAGACCTCAACTCTGTAAACCAATGGTCAGTTAATGGAATGTTACCTTGGGAGCAGGGAAGAAGCAGTACTAGGGATAAAAAGAGAACAAAATAAGAACATCTAGCATATCTCTGACACCCTGGATTTTCTAAGTTTGCGCGTAATATGGAGCTGAAGATCAATGGAGAAAGAGTGCAACATGAAGGCATGTTGGAAAATGTCAAGACAGCCCCAAGTGGAGGAGGAAGAAAGCATCAACATCATACTCCTACTGGCAAAGAGGAGGAAGATCTATCACCAACATCACAACTTCTTTCACACTAAAGAAGAGATCCAGCAGGAGTTCACTCATATATGTCAGGGCCAGGGAACAAATTTGCTTGCTAGGTCAGGCATGGGCAGTGAAGTGATGGGGCAGCAGGAGTTGAAAGCAGAGTTTGCTGAGACAAGTGAGGTAGACCCAGCTGTACTGGGCAAATGTACCAAATTAAATCCTGTGCTGCACAGTTCCACCTAGGACAATGCCAAAGGGCAAACAGATATTGCTCAGTGCCATATTTAGAAAATTTTCCCCATCCAACACAAACTTTGTTTTTGTTGTATGGAATTTTTACTCATAACTCATTTCCCCATGCTTTTTTAGATCATTACAGAATGCAAAGCCAATTTTTTTTAAACAATGTTTATTAAAATTGAAGAAGCTGGTGTGTTCCTTTGAATTCCTACAAAACCAAGAGTGTTTCAACCTTCATTTCTGAGAAGTCTCTTCTGTGCATCAAGGCTGTGAAATAAAGCTGAAATATTTGACTCAGACATATCCTATATATAATAAAGTAAGTAGGCAATATATATATTTGTTTTAATCTATAACCTGAAATTTGAAGGCCTGAAAATAATTTTTTAACACTAAACAATACTTTTATATCGAATGTTGCAGTTTCTATTTCTAGCTCAGGTTGTTTGCTTAATCTTACCTTGAACCCTTTGACACTCCTTGAGAGATTTCTTGCACTTAGACACTTTAAGTCTCTTCCCATTTTAGATGTTTTCTTGACTCTGAGTGTCTTTCAGCTCACCTTGCTGATTCTTGGACTTCACTGTTCTTTCAGCTGATGTTATAAATTACCCTTTTCTTTCCGATTTGTCCACTGTCCTTTGCTGTTACATTTTCCTCGGTTGCTCCATCTTGCCCTGTTCCTCATTCTCTGACTCCTTTGGGATACTGTTTTGCTGATCACTCTGTATTTTCTGCTACTTGAGTGTAGTACCCTACTCTTGAGAGTCTTACCTTCTTATTTGCTCTAAATTTTGAGGCAACTCAAATTCTTTACGGTGAATTTCATTTGGCTCAAAAATAGGCTTACACAAGAAGGCTTAATGCCAGCCAATACCTTCTTAAATGGTGATACTGTAGAAAGTGGGGTGATGCAGAAGACAGAGCAGTAAACCAGGAGAGTCTGGTGTTTTAATTCACTCTATTGTGGACACCTGTAAAACCAAAGGTGATCAGTCTCTGAATGAGGCTCATGTATATGAGTGAAAATATCTTGGTTCTTGGCCTTTGACAATACTGTAGGAATACACTTAAGCAACTTTAATTATAATTATGCAATGACTTGTTCTGTGTGGTATGCACTAAACTACTTAATGTATACTGGCACTTTTATATTCTCTTTCCCAGGCACTGCTTTTGGGAACGTTCCACAGTGGCACTGAATTTTCTTACTTAATTTCATTTTGCTCAGACCTAACTGCTTTTCAGAGACTAACTGCAGTTTTGATAAATGTTCTTTCTAGACTAGTTAATTTCTAAGGCTGATAAAAGATATTTTAATAAAAAAATGTAGCTTCCAGCTAGAGCCCAGATTTCAAAAGATAAGAACATCTAGTTTTCCTTTTTTTTTTTTCTGAATTAGTAACTTCAGTTTAAAGACATTTTTTTCTAGACTGATTAAGAAAAAAGACTGACAAATTGAACTTCAGATTTACTCTTTCACCAGACTGATACAAGAAGCAGGTAATAAGATCAACACATTGTTAGTCACAAAGAGGTTTCTTTGAAATGAAACTTGTCAGACATACTTATCTCTTTAACAGTCACAGAGATTGATGCAAACAAAAGCAAGATGCTTAGGCCTACAGTTTCTTCCATAGCTGTTAAAGCAATTAATATGTATCCTTACCCCTTCTCAGAGCTGCCAATAATCTGATACCAATTTGTATTCTTAAAACTGCATTTAGTTAGTTGCCAACAGTATACTGTATTTTTTGTAAAGCTACTGTTTGGTGGTGTAGAACTTTTATTTCTCTCATCCCAAATAAATAAAACCTCAGATATTATTTTTCCAGAAGACTGATTGTTTCCGATGTACTAAATGTAGGAATAACAAAGCAAAAGAAATAGCAGGGTTCAGTACTCCCCAGTACTTAAGCTGATGACCCAATTGACTTTTCCTGTGAGCAGACAAAATTTAGCCATATTGATGGGATGTGCTCATTTACAAAAGAAATTTGCCCCTTCAGCACTGGCCTGAGAGATTATAAAGTTATATCCTAGGATGATGAGTTGACTCAAGTTGTATGATTTTCCTAGGCTCAGTAAGACCCACCAGCCTTGGTACGGGAGGAAAACAAGCAAGAATACTATACATGAAACAGAATACAAATCAGGAGGTAAGAGGGTGGCATGGGAAGAACTAGTGAGCTGGAGTTAGTCACTATTTACATGGATGGTAAAGAAATTTTAAAAGAAGATCCTCCACTGAGCTTTCTTCTGCTACATACCATTCAGTGCTATAGGAAGGAGACAAAAGAAGGCCATTAGCTAATGGAAAGGAAAGGGAGGGGTTATAGTTAATTTCTTCTTTTTGAATCATCATGGATAGAATCAGCACTCCTCTTCCACCTCTTCCTTATCCTCTTCTGTGCACACATGAAAGATGATGTACACAGCTTGAAGCAAAATTCCAAGGAAAGCACAAAAAAGCTTCTATTTACCTACAAAGGACAATAATTTTTGTTTGTTTGTTTGTTTTCCTGATTTATGCCTCTGTCCTACGGAGAAACCTTGTTTAATTTCATTCCCCACAGTACTCACAGCACTCATACTTCTGCTTTTCAGCAGAGGACACCGCATCTCTCTTTTGGGTTATCTCAGACTTGCACCAAAAGACAAAGTTGCTCCTTTTTTCCAGAAAGAGTCAGGATAAGAGAATTGACAAGCATGTCTGAGGAGGTCTCAGAAAAGTGGGACATCTTTACTAAATACTCTCCTGAAAACCAAATTTGTTTTTGGTAGTTGACAAAAACGTGCTGAACAAAAAGATTTTAGGGAGCAAAGTTTTTATGATGTAATCAGTTGTGGGTTTTTGGGTGTGTCCTTTTGGAGGTGAAAGCTTGCAATTCTACATCAATCTTTACAATCACAAATGAATGAGTCTATCTTAGTCCAGTCTTAATGCTGCTTTCTTGATACATGATCTATCACTCCTGCTACGGGAATGAGAGACATTGTCCATTATGTCAAAATCCACATCTGCTTTGCTTCTAGTGGGACTCGTGCAAAGATAATTCCCAATGGCAGACGTTTCGTTCTTTATTGTCCTCCCTTCCACTGTAAAACCATAAAACCCCAGAGCACAAGAGAAAATCTGACTGAAGATCACTAAAACTACCCTTCCCCCCTCCTTTTTTTTTAAAAAAAAAAAACAACAAAAAAACCAACAAAACACCAAACAAGTAGAGTGTGCTTTTATTTCCATTTTAGAATTAAGTAGTCTCTGTTTCCCCCACTGGGATCATCTGATTCCTCCTTCCTGCAGTCTCTGTAACTTAAACCAAAGCAAAACAAGGAGCACCAACGTGGAGTGAAAAATCCACCAGCTGCTCCTATGTAGATAGGCAGCCTGAGTATTTCCAGCTCTTCCTTGTAGATTTTGTGTTCTAGATTTGCTGGTACTTGGTTTAGTATTCTGTTCCTGCAGGAAAGTAAACCTAAAATTATGCAGCACCCAAGGCACTTGTATGATGTTTAGAATTGCTATAAGCAGCATAATCTGATAGTGCCATTTAACCATGTTGTATCGTGATGTGTTTATCAAGACATTAAGTTTCTTTGCTGAAGGTTTTCCTTTTCCCGTTTTCTTCCTCTTCCTTTTTATTCCTTTTCCCCCTCCCTCTCCTCCCCCCTCTCCCCTTCCCTTCCCTCTTGATTTTGGAGAAAGTATACACATAGTGCTAGATTTCAGTTAGTGCTCTGTTGGAGATGGGGGCTGTGAGAAGCTTTGCCTCCTTTTCAAAAGCGACAGAGATATCATCAGTCTTTCCACTGGCAGCAAACTCAGATTCACACTAGAATGCCACGGTATATGTGGCATTTGCAGGCAGTGGTGAAACTTCTGTTGCAGCTAATATCCACTAGTAGATACTAGCTCTGATGAGGGAAGGAAGGAATAGTCCTAGTTTACATGTAGGAAGTGCTGAACAAGGGAAATTAAGTGGCTCACCCAAAGTCAAATATGAAGTGTATGTCAGTTGATACGTCTCCCAGGTCCTAATCAAGTCACCTGTCCAACAAATTAATTTTCTAGCCCTTCCTGCTAGCCAGGAAAACAAGGTTGGCAAGTGCAAAGGGCATGTTGCTGCCTACAGAAGAGAGCAGTGGAATGACTGAGCTCCTCTCACCAGAGCTGCTGAACTGGCTGTAGGCACAGGCCAGGGGAAACAGAGCTGCTGCTGAGGGCAGCTGAGAACTGGGAACAACAAAATGTTGTGTGCCTTTGCTATTTTCTATATTAGTGTTTCAGCCCTGGAAAGCCTTATCAGTTTCTGGTGTATCACCAGTAAGGCTTTCGGGTGTGTGGGGAAAAGTAGCACCTGCCTCTTGCACGTCTAGTCTTAATTCTTACTTTGCCTGTTACTTACCACTATAAAGAATGCTAAACCTGGTTCATCAGGTGCTTTCCCTCCAGTGTACACTAGTTTACATCTTTTATATCCCCTAGATCTCTGCAAAGGCCCTGACTGCCAGAACTGCAGTCTGCCCCAGTAGACCTCTTGGTCTTGCAGGAACAAAATTGAATTTGTCTACACTGCTGAGAGAAGACTTCAGGGGGCTCTGCCCTAATGCACTGTAATTCTTCACAGCCTGAAAACACTTTAACTGCCCTCTCAAAAATATCTACATGGTACCAGTATATAAATAATGTTTCAGTTCATTGGAACTATTTTTGTTACTTAGAAATATTTCCACTTCATTTTTTTAATTAGAAAAAGCAAATAAAATCTGAACTAAAAAGCTCTTTCAGATGAAAACATATGAAAAATCCCTTTTGTTACATAGCTTTTGTAACTGAAAGGCAGTTGAAATGTAACCTTTCTAAATTTATTTTCCGATGCATCAGTGTTTTTACACACACACCCAAAAAAAAGCAACCAACCCTTTCCCAGACAATTTCCTAAAGAGCTATGGTTTTGGCTAGACAATGGATGCAATAAAATACCTGTTCCTTAGCATTGCACTGCCTTTTAGTTTCAACCCACACATTACCCCTCAGTGTTATCCAGGTTTAGTTGTAGAATTAGTGACTTAGAAGGTATTTTAAAAGGAGTTTCCTTGAAAGTTTTCAATATATCCTATTTCCAGCACTCTGATTCTGGGACCTTGTTTCCCTAGAAATAAAACTGTCACTACCCAGGTCTATACAGATGCGAATCAGTCAGGGGAGTTCAGAGTGACAATGGGATGATACAGGTTGGTGTGGCAGATAGTGGTCTCCACACTGCAGCAATCTAATGGTTGTCAAGCTTTTCCAGTCATTTCAGTAAAGAATATGTTTGAGAGGGAGCAGTGCATCAGGCACAGGTTTCCAGGGAGGCTGTGGTGTCTCCATCCTTGGAGATATTTAAAAGCTTGACTCTAGGTGGCCTTGCTTGAGCAAGTGGGTTGGACAAGATGACCTCCAGAGGCCCCTTCTAACCTCAGCTTTTCTGTGATTCTGTGATACAAGGAAGGTAATGATGGGTGGGCTAATCAGGAGGCTGGGGGTTGAATTTGCAGTCTCTTTTCCAAGGTTTGGACACAAAAGAAGTAATCTACTTTAAATATGGAGAAGGGGGAGTCAGTGGTGGGAATAAAAAAGAGAGGTGATACAGATGAGGCGATGGCCTGAGGAAGTCATCTTAATGTAGCAGAGTGGGTAGGGAGCAGAACACAGGGGGAACTGCATTGCTATGATTACAGACACAGCTACGGCGGTATACGCTTTTGCTGTACTTCAGGACATTCATGGAGGAAATATTTAAGCTTCAAATCAACAGAAGAATTTTCAGTAGACACGTTGCAATGACATTTATAATAAAGCTGAATTACTAATTAGTAATAACCTATTACTGTTTTTAATATCTGTACAGCAATGCTGTATATTTGAAGATCTCTTCTGTGTAATTTATATATACTGTATTTTGAAGTTTTGCTTTAACATGAATAATTACATAGTGTGTGGTAATATACCTACAGATATCACTGTGTGATAGAGATACACCTTTTTATTCAATTCAGCAACCATAACTGTGACTATATGTTTAAAACAATAATAGAAGAATTTAAGTAATAACAAAAAATCAGCTTGTTCATTTTTAACACTGGAATGTTAGTAATGACACAAAACTAGCTTGCTGTGTCGCCCGTTTGTGCTGGAGGCCTGATAGGATGCCATGATGAGCTTGTTCTTTTAAGCCTAAGGGCTTAACATTAGCAGCAGATGACAATTTTCTTATCAGGGTCTGGTTTGCAAAGCACAAAGGGAGGAAGTGGACTGGATGCTGTCACGTATGGGATGGTGTGGTAATTAAGCAACACTGTTCAAGCATGGAGAGAGTAAAAAGCAGAGTTTCACTGTTAGGCTTCTTACATGATTGCAAAACACGCCAGTGCAAAGCTTTTTGCTTTGCAATAAGGGACTTTTTATTTTTAAAAAGAAAAAAAAATGCAGTTATTAAACTCAGCATGGAGACAATCTGAAACAGGATCTTCATCAATCAGATTAACTACTTTCCAAGATGAAAGTAGACGAGGCACAGTGTGAGCCTGAGAAGATATTTATCAAAACCCATATTAATAACCACTTTCAGCCTTCTCCTGACAGTTTCATCTTAGCTTCCATGTTTAACATTTGAGTATCATATGTTTTTGTCAGGATGAGGCTGCTAAGAGCATCAATTAATTAATTCCTCTGAAGTATGGTTTGGAAAGGTAATAAAGTAACATTCCCTAAGGCCAGGACCAGTAATGGTAAGCAGCATTCTGGTGCTGTGCAATTTGTTACTTCAGAAAGAAATTAAAAGCACAGAATCATTTCCACTTTTAAAAGCAGAATATATTCAACTTTATTTTAATAAAATTGCTGAAAGGGATCAATTTTTTTAAATAATATTTTCAAAGCAGATAAAGAACGTTGCTGCTTTGTATTTGTTTTGTTTTAATAGGAAAAAGTAGAATGCCTCTGGCAAAATAAAAGGAAAAAAGATGACTAGAATATGTCTCAACACTGTTATTTATTTGATATCATTATTATGATTTGCCTTGCTATTTGGGTCTTACTGTTCTGTTCTGGAATTTTCGCTGTGGGATGAAGGAAGCCTGCTGACAGCACAGAGGAATTAACCCTCTCCTTGTTTCTACTCCTTCCAAACTTTACACACGGAATTTTTAAAGTGCCATAACTTCCCCATCCTTTCCCCTGGTTAGAAACAATGCAATTCTTGTTTCTTTTACTCTTTTGGAGTAAAAAAAGGAGACTTTTTTGTCTTGTAAGCACTAGAAGAAAAGCAAGGATAAAGAGCTGTTTGGTGACATAGGAAAGCACATTTTATTATTAGTCTTTTCAGTATTTTTATAAGTGGATGGTGGTTGAATTTTGATACCTTGCTTTGATCTTGCAAAATTTACTTTTACTTCCACATCCTTCTAGTCTTGCCACAAAGTAATACTTCTACATAAAAAGACATTTTATATATATGTAAACTGCTGACAATGGTGGCTCTTTTCTTGTTGCCTGTGGGGAATGTCAGCCTATACAATCAGTGTGCCCTAATGACTGCATGAGCCAGATCAAAATACTCTGATCACCAGTCACTAAATAAATGTCCACACACATTTTCTATGAATATGTTTGAGTCTGGTCTTGTCAGAGAATGAAATCCAGGTGGCCATACTCTACATCTGTATGTGAAGTGTGTAAATGTGTGTCTGTGATACCTTTGCCTATCAGTTCTCTTTAGATAACTTTTGAGTACTTTGACTACTTACAGCCAGTTTTGGGTGGTTTGGGAACATTTATATTTATTGGAACTAAATAGTCTGTCCCCCAGGAGAGCTAGAGAGGTAGTCAATAACAGCAGGACACTCTGAGAATAAGAAACTTGGTGAACTTTCTTTCATAAAGATCAGCAAGGCAGGGACTTTTTTTTTCTTTCCCCCACAGGAGGGGTTTAGAAAATCATTCCCAAATTTGAAATGCTCCCATAAGAACTTTATTGATTTATGTTCTTACTCTACATGTTGGGGCTTCATCTCGACACCATTATTCAGAGATAACAGACCAGGGGAGCGCTGTGTAACATCATCTTCGCCCAAGAATGGAGGCTGGAAACATGCAAGATAAACTTCCCAACAGAAAGTCTGTCATCATTTCCCAAATCAACTAGGTTTTAAGGAATATGGGGGTTTTGGTAAAAAATTATTAGGTAGTCAAATAGCTATCAGAAAGTTGCATTTTACATGGTGAAGGTATAATTATGAGCTCCTCTAACTTCCAAGAAAATGATGTTTTTCCTCCTTCCATGGAGGTACCTCTATCTGCTTCATTGTTCACACTGGGAGTGAAAAGAACTCAACCATCCCCTTCCTCAACCAGAAACCTAAATTCTCAGCTCTTATGGAATCTGGAAGAAAAAAATCATCATATCTGTATTTAGCTGTAATTTTTTAATTTATATTCTAACAGTGCATGTGACCAGTCCTCAGTAATTTCCATTCTGCAGAGATCTTACAGCACCATCCAGATAGGCTTAGAATATATTGCAGGGTCTACAAAGAACTTGCTAAGTCCTAAGTGTAACAGCTGAGCAAAGCATTCAGCGTTCACAGTAGGAAACTCAGACTGGAACAGATCACCTCTGTGTCAACTCCTCTGACCATGGTCAGTCTTACAATGTGATGTAGCTATTGCTTGTTCCTAGTCTTCTGAGAGTTATTCCCAACAGGCCTGTGGGTCCTCAGGTTGCTGATGTTCATCAGCCTTTTTTGTTCCTTGGGATGGCACTCATGAGTAAATGCAATAAAGATAAAAGAAAATATGGGAAATAAGGTTAACCGAATGCAGAATTTTCCTGCAGAACAAGTTTGGCCTAGAGTGTAGACAAATTCCATTTACTATTTTCTGAGCTGTGAATGTTTTTTGTACTTGGGTCTCTCTCATTTTTAACTGCTATTGCTGAGGATTTATGCTTGTTTGGTGAAAATGAAACAAATCTATGTTTTTCATTTTTTTATCTATTTTTTTCAGGTAAAATAAAGTAATTGTCTGTGAATTTAAAGCTGGACTATGCTCATATTCAAGGTCAGGAGTGAGGGACAAACACGAAGGTGTTCTCTGGCCCATTAGATGAACTGAGATCCAAAGTCCTGTGGAATTCCTCTTGGCTTGGAGTGAGGCTTTTCTCCACATATAAAATTGTTATGGATGTATTAAAACCTAAACATATAGAATATGTTTATACAGAAATATACAAGCGGAAATATACAAGTCTGAAGGGGTTTGATTCAAATTCTTTGCACCATGCTCTTTTCTAAAGTTTAAGATAGCTATAAGTGAATTAGGGAGCATTTTCTGTGTAACACAAGAGGACTTTAACAGAAGCATGAGAAGGCTGTTTAGAAGCCAGCAAGAATCACCAGGTGAGGGTCCTTGATTTGCATTCAGAGGTTACACAGCATACAGCAAGAGGGAGCATTATGGAATTGAAAGGTCTTAGGCACAGGCAGGCTTGAGTTTATAAGTACTGTAAAGGAAGCTAAGAAAAATCTCAGAGGCTGGGATTTGACACAAAACTAGTTTGTCTTATGTTCTAATTCAGCTTCAGAGAATTAAGGGTTGATCTCTTTGCTAAAACTCAGAGATTGTGGCTGACTTCTGCAAGCACCAGAAGATCTACTCTTACTATCTTCCCTGCAAAGCAGAAGGATTACTGTGATTTAGTATCAATATTCTAATCTGCAGTTCTGCAAGTGGAATTGATTGTTTTGGTGTTTACAACTATGGAATGTTAGCATTTAGAAATGCATGATGCTTCTTCATAAAGTTAGTCTTAAAGAAACATCATCAAACTGAGTGCATGCCCGCATGCTAAGCTGACCCAAACCTGTGTAAACTATGCTGAACACTAATTTTTTCTAGGCAGGATCTGTGAGGCACTAAAATGAGTATACTGCTTGAGATCAGTACAAAGCACTGGTGCAGACCAAGAATAGACTTTACACCCTGAATATGGTTAACATCCTGAAAAGCCTTTTTTAAAAAAATAAAAAAAAAAACAAACAAAAAAACAGCCTAAAATTTTTGCTATAGCATCCTGGGAATCAGAGACCTTTTTAAATAAATATTTCCTTTCATGAAGTTTTGTACTGTGCTCCACAGGGTCACTGGGACAGGTCAGAAACATGATCAAAAATATCTTCTCTGTTCCTCTTGCTTTGAAAACATTTCCCTGCTGTTTGCTGATTATCAGTTCTAGTTACTTTGAGTTACTCCTAAAGCCTGAGGAATGAAACTGAAGATCAGCACAGTGCTGTTAAACATACAAAGACAGGCAACTAAAAAAAAAAAAAAAAAAAGAAGCATTTCTGCAAGTGTCTTTTGCTATTACTGAGATGTTGAGGTTGTATGTATTCCATGATTATGTAAGTGGGTAGCAGCACAGTACTATCTAATACTTAAGACATTGATGTGCATTTTTAAGTAAGTGATTATAGTCAGATAGGTCCTAATTCCTGAACATAATAATGTAGGCTATAGTTCTTTAGAAGATTTGAATGGAGTTACTGTGGTTAAATTTTCATCCTGTGGAGGTCCACTGATATTTAGGATCATTTGCATAGCAGCATTTGTATAGTCTTATAGCAGTTAAATTTCATTTGTGGTGTTTTCAGTCCAGGTCAAGTTACAGGGTGCTTCTGTTTGGGATTAAAGAAAGGGAATCTGTGAAGCTCCTCTCTGAGTATTATCATTCTGTCTGAGAACCTGCTAATTGACAGAGTGTAATTTTGATGAGTCAAAATGGATGCTTCCTGATAAACAGCTCTTTCCAAACTCTGTTTAAATGCCCAAATGTTGAGTGAGACACTCTGGTTGGCTATGCTTTCAATAAATATTCTACTGCCCTATTGTCATACTGAAACGCATGCTTTCTACAAACAAGGATTTTGCAACTTCAGGTTATAGCCTAGCATACCTGGCCCATTGGCCTGACTCCCAGATGACACCCACAAAAAGATCTTCAGTCTTTCCTTGCATTTGCATGGAGCTGTTCTCAGTGTTCATGTCCTTGGGCAAGCTCTTAGGTGGAAGACGGTATGTCTGGCACAACAGGACTTTTGTCCTTTTATGGGACAAAATATGGGGCTTTTTGGCAGCTTTTCTTTCCTCCTTGACTATCAAATTCCCATTTCTGCCTTTTTTTTTTTTTTTTTTTTTAATGTTTACTCCTTCCCATAGTTTCATTCTCAGGATAGTCTGTGTAAATCACTTGGCCCCACTCTCTCAAAGGAGAAGAAATTGGTGAGGTCTGTATTTATGTATCATGCTTATTTTTAATACCTTGATATGCCTTTTTTACCTCCCTATGATTTTGAAAGCTCAGATGGAGTCCTTTTGCTTCTTGTGAAGCCTGGTGACCAAAGGCAGTTGTGCTTGTTGATAACTACATGCTCAGAATGACATGAATCCTTTTTCAAAATGACATTGCTAATTGTCTGCGTATGCAAGTTTCATATATTCAGCTGTAAAACTACAAAGAATCCCTTTGCTGCCATCTCACACAAGAACTGAAGGTTGTCCTATGGAGTTGGAGAAACAATGTCCTGCTGCTTACTTTTACCAGTAAATAATGTATGCCCAGAGAGGAACACAATTTTTTAAAATCTTGAACTTAGAGAAATATTGTCAGTAAGAAAGCAAAATTTGTAATTGCAATACCCAATCTAAAACATCCATGAAACCTACAATTGTCTAGAAAACAATTATTCTGTATTACTTAACTTTTGAAAAAACCTCATTGATTATTCCTTCTTATTGCTTCTGATGGGAAGTATAAAATGGAATGTCCCAGCTGGTCATTAGAAATTGTATTCCTATAAGTTGAAGTATTGGAATTAGACTGAACTGTGTAACTGTATTTCTAGACAAACTATTGGTCTCTGTTAAACAAACTTTAAAGGTACTAGGACACCACTACTGATATGTCCTGGCTGAAAACATTCCACCTGAAGTAATTAGTCCATGCTCCTTGGACCCAGAATTATAATGCCATCTGGCAGATATGATTTCAGCACCAAGTTCTTAATGAGATAAGGTCTAGCCAAACATGGATTCAGGGTACAAAAGAGTTTAATAATATTTTATTCATCATAGTGAACATTTGCATGTAATTTATGAGGACAATTCTTACTAGAAACTTCTCACCTTCTAGCATCTTTAAAATGTTGTGGCATATAGCTCTTCCTATAACATCCATAGTATTTTATTTTCCTATA
Organism: Falco punctatus; assembly: GCF_963210335.1. Classification (NCBI taxonomy): domain Eukaryota; kingdom Metazoa; phylum Chordata; class Aves; order Falconiformes; family Falconidae; genus Falco; species Falco punctatus. The sequence continues at coordinate 79,257,983 of NC_137583.1, forward strand.
TTTAGATTTTTGTACTCATCTACCCAGATTCAAGCTTATGTTAAAATAATTACATTATGTCACACACAATTAAACACATTTTAAGATCTAAGGCAAGTAATAGTGGAATGCTGAAGATCCAACGTTCTCCTTTCCAATCTATTTAAGGTAGGACAGTCAAATGTTTGAAAATCTGTACTCTGAAGTCCAGCTGTCCCTTGTATTACTGAATTGGGTATATTATTATAAACAGACAAGGGCACAGTTTGATTTCCAGGTGTGCATATATATGCATATTTAGACACACATCAAAGTCAGTAATCTCAAACTTAGATGGCCTGCCAGTATAGCATTGCTAAGATACAGCTGTTCTTTTATGCCATGTCACACAAGGAGCAGTAGTATTGCCAACACGTCTGACTGCTCTCAACTTAGCCATGATGAAGACAAAGAGATTTAAACAAAAAGATCTTGTGCAGGCAAATCATGCACACTGTCTAATGTAGCTGTGGGCATTCTCATTACCCACATAATGGAAAGGGTCTGGTTAAGGTTCATCTTGCCTTGGTTATACGTGATGCATCTGTCCATATTTGAATTAATTGTGTAAGTCCCATTATAGTCAATAGAGATATAGCCAATACAGTCAATGACATCTAGAGAGCAGTTCATCTTGTCCTAAATTTGGTCAGATGAATTGTTCTTTAAACTCCATTAACTGTATTGATTAGCTCTCCAAGACTATGATGGAGTCCAGACAGTAAGTCTGCTGAAGACAGGCTAGATGGTAGACATCTAGAGTAAGAATTTGATACCCTCTTCTGTTCTTCACTACTATGAAATCTGGTTGAAATACCAGTGGCTCTGGTGACTCAAAAACAATTCGATACAAGGAGAATATTCAGGTTAGAAAAAACTTCATAGAGGAGTAGTGCTTTATCATCACAGCTCTGAACAGCTAACAGCATTGGAAGAAAAGGATTTATTTCTGCTTGCTCTTTAGGATTTGTAGCGAGGCCCACAAGATCCTTTTCTGTCCATAATCTCATATGGTTTTTCAGGTTAGCATATTTGTTCTCAAACTTGAAGGAAATTTGTCCACTGTCTGAACATTTTCTCTGTGTCTTGTTCAGACCAAATAGCATAACAATGCGATGAGCTCTGTTGGTCATTCACACAAAGCTAAAACCACATACTTAATTGTCCTTTGCTGCTGACTTGCCTCTTCATATTGTGTTGTCTTCATAAATTGTGAGCTTACAGAGACCAAAGAAATTGCTGTAATCACCTAGTCAGCCTTCCTGACAGGTTTGGCCATGAGATTTCCCTGAAAAATAACTGTTTGAACCTGGACAATATCTTGATTTAAAAAACAACTATTGGTGAAAAATCCATCACTGTCATCAATAAATAGTTCTGGCTAAAACTTTCTCCCTTATTTCCCATATGAACTTTTCTAGCTTTTATAGTGATCGAAGTAAAGTGCTATAAAAGAAAGCTATTGCCATGTTTTTCTTCCTTTGGCATATAGTTTTAGATGGAGCAAGATAAGCAAGGGCTTTACTGTTGACTAGATATGTCCAGTAGCTGCCAGAATGTAGTCTTTTCCTAAGCTGTCTCACATCAGATAACAGATTAAATATTTACCACAGTGGGGGATTGGGTCTCTGTTTCTTCCTTCTCAAGGGAATACAGTGAACACTGGGTCAGCCTTTAAGTAGCTGGCCCAGTGGTTTATTTATACAGAATGTCACAGTGTTAAAGAAAGGGTATGATAGATCCTCCTTCCATAGCCAGGATACTCAGCTGGGATGTAAAAAATGTCCTTGTCTGAATTGGGCAGAGGAGGACTGTAAACTAAGAACCCTTGTATGCATATAACTGCACAACTACTGAGCTACCACTGACTGCTCTGGGTGAGGTCTGTTTTCTTTTGTTGTGATAAAAATTCCAGTGTACCTAAAGACTCTTTTCCAATGCAAATTTAATGCCTACTGTGTTCCTTTTTAGAAGTTATGATTTAGGAGAAATAGCATTTTCTCCCAGAAGAATGGCTGTTGAAAATTTTCAACCTGTTGCTTTAAAGCTATCACTGTTGGTAACAATCTCCTCTTTACACAGAAAAAAAATTCAGTTGTTCTTCTGTTATCTTCTTGGTCTTGTTTCTCCTCAGAGGAGGTGCAAGAAGGCAGATCAGGACAGAGTATTTTGTTTGTTATTTTCCAGTCACTTCTCACAGGAATGTAATACCTTCCCTCTAAATTCATAAATCCTTGTATCTGAAAATTTTCTATTTCCAATGGCAAAACAATTCAACCCTTCCTTTAAACTGATTTCAGGATAATTACTCCTCAGCAGAATATAAGATAAGAAGTTTGTGATTAAAATCATAATGCCAACTTACATAATTTTTCAGATAATGATTTCCTGTCCCAAGTTTTTCAATGCATATTGATATTTTCCCTTTTGGGGAAAAGCTTAATATTCAAAACTCTTATTATTTTTCCTTGGAAATATTTGTGCAGTTAAATGCTGGTGATGGTACAGGCACGGTGTAAAGATATGGAGCCACCTTTTGCCTCAAAATTCTTCCAATTTGTGCAGACAAGAGAAAACAAATCTACAGGGACAGCAGTATGTCAAAGCCTGTGTAATTATGTGCAAATATATGTCATACTTCTATGCCATATTTTACTTTGTATAAATACACATAACTACTTCAATGTCCAGGCATCATTTTGAATTGCCTTCAAAAAGAATTTAATACTTCCAGTGCCACATAATTAGGTATCATGTTGGGATTTAAGGGAATAACCGGTAGTAGCTTTTCAGATTTGGTTTATGGGGAACACCTTGGAAGAGAGTAGCTACAAATTTACCTTCATTAGTATTATTGTGGTCTCTGCTGTTGTAACCTGAGTAAATTTTGGACATTTTCTGCTTAGTCATTTAGATATCTTGAATTTGAATACCAGAGTTTCACATTAGCATATTTTAGCAATAACTATTGAGTCCTCTGAAACTGATAATGCTAAGAGGCACATTTTAATCATGTAAAATTGAGTGTTTTTTGCTTTTCATTGTATTACCTATGACCTGCTAGAAATTCAGACCGATGTGCAGGCCTTCACCATTGGCTCATGAAGACAGTATTTTAAGGTGTATTTCAAGTAGTCATTTCATGATATTTAAAAAATTAATACTAGGCTTGGTATATATACATATACAATCTTTTGTACATGAACTACATTCTAAAACCATTATTTAACATTTTGGTTAAGAAGAAGAATCTATAACTTTACATCTCTGCAGATTATGACTTGACATTACTGTGGCTGTACAGAACAATAGCAGAATGTCAGTGTGGTGTAGCATGGTCACAGGCAGTGTTAAACTGTTATAACAATGTCTTTGTGTTGTTAGCTGGCTTTCAGTTCTCCAGCCAATGAAGCAGACATTATGCATTCAAGCAGGATTATATGTCTGAAGGTCTAGGTAATATTTACAAGGCTTCAGACTTATTTTCTTATAGCAACTGTAACTGAGAGGATTACTAAAGCACTGTGTTGGTGTCAGAAGACTAGGATTTATTCCTTGCTACCTGTATCACTTTGGGCAATTCACTTAATCTCCCAGTGCTTCAATTCCCTGCTAAGAAATGGGGACAATAATGCTTACCTTACAGGTATTTCGGGAGGATACATCAAATGGGCTCCAGTCCCCCAGACACAAGAAATGCATACAATAAAGGGTTCACCTATATTTAGGCATCTGTCTCCTTATAGCTCCTAGCTTGTTCGTGTAATATTTTCTAAATTTCTGATAAAAGATCTGTGTATGTAACTTCCAGTCTTTTCTTTTTGCCTACACATGCACTCATGCACCACAGCCTCATGTTGCCCTGCAGAGCGACACTGGGTAGAAGACAGAGCACTCTGAATGTTCACTTGGTCTGACTCTTGCATTAGGTGTAGTGTCGCAACCGAGAGGGTGCTACAACTCGTCAAGAACAAAGACTACTTACTATTCAATGACAGCCTTTCATGTGGGCATGAAAGACATCACAAGTTGGAACCCGGGTTGTATCAAGGAAGACTATCAAGCACTGGGAGTGCAAGCAAGAAGTATTGGTGTCCATGTTATCTTTTCTTCCATTTTAACAGTTAGAATAAAGGGTGCAGCCAGAAGTAGATGTATAATGCAAATAAACTTCTGGCTTTGTGGCTGGTGCTGTCCTGAGGGTTATGGCTTTTATAACAATGGGATATTCTTCAATAACTGTATCTTGTTAGGGAGTGATAAGATCCACCTATCTAGAAGAGGCAAGGGAATCTTTGGAGGCAGGCTGGCCAGCTTGGTGACATGGGCTTTACACTGAAGGACTCAGGGGCAACACTTATGCCATTGCAACCAACTGGGGAATAAGCCAGGCCAATCAGAGCAGTGACAGATGTTCCTTAACTGCCTCCTGAGATGAGAATCAGAAGACCAACCACCAATGCATGTACCTTGGGGAACAAACAGGAGGAACCGGAGCTCCACAGCCAGTCAAAAAGCTATGATATCATAGGTATAACTGAGACACAGTGGGACAACTCACATGACTGGAGGATTGTGATGGATGACTGTAGGCTGCTTCATAAAGACAGGTGGGGAAGAAGAGGAAAAGAAGGACTCATGATTTATGTTAAGGAGAACCCTGAATGTATAAAAATCAGCCACAGTGATTGTGGAAGCCGTATTGAATGCTTCTAGGTCAAGTTCAGAGGGGTCATCTCCAAGGGGGATCTTACAGTAGACATTTGCTACCGACTGCAAAACCAAGATGATAAGGCTAATGAAGTAATATTTGGGTCGCTTAGACAAGCTTTGGGTCAATAGAACCTGGCTCTTACATCTGACTTCAACTATCCAGACATTTGTTGAAAGAATAACACAGCAGCTCACATGTCATCTGTCATGTTTCTGGAACATGTAGAGGACTACTTCCTCATACAATTGTTACATGTGCCAGCCAGGAATGGGGCAGTGCTGGACTTGCTACTCACAAACCAAGAAAACCTCTTTGTAGTATCTTGGTTAGTGATAGCCTTGGCTGCAGTGACCACAGTATTGTGGAGTTTGGGATCCTGATGACCATGCTGAAGGTTAGTACTAAGACAAAAGTTTTCGAATTTAGAAGACTGAACCTCAGATCACTCAGAGCTCAGTTGGGAAGGATTCCACAGGAAGCTTCCATGGGTGATAAAGGAGCTAGCCGGTGCTGGGTTTTTTTCAAGAACTGTCTCCTGGAAGCACAAAAGCAGTTCATTCCCTTTAAAGGTAAGGGAAGTAGGAAGAGCAAGAGACCCCCTTGGCTTAACTGTGAGCTTCTGAGTCTGCTCAAAATGAAAAGGGTACCAGAGATGGAAAAGTGGACTAATACTCTGAGAACTACAAGGGTGTTGCCAGATTTTGCAGAGATACAGTTAGAAAAACAGAAGCTCAGCTAAAATTGAAGTTGGCCAGAGAAGTAAAAAACTGCAAGAAAGGATTCTTCAGGTACATAAGCTACAAGCAGAAAAAGAAGGAAAATGTTGTCTTGCTGTTACACAGGAGAGCAGAATTAGTCACCAACAACGCTGAAAAGGCAGAGGTTCTCAAGACTTTCTTCACCTCTTACCAGCCTTCTTGGGTACCAGGCCTTGGGAACAAAAATCTAGGTTGATGCAAACAGAGATCCACCTTCAGTGAAGGAAGAGTCAGTACATGAACACTACAGGAGCTTGACCCCTACAAATCAGTGGGACCTGACATTACCCACCCAAGCGTGTTAAGAGAGCTGGCTGACATTGTTGCAAGGCTGCTCTCCACAATCTTTGAGAGGTCATGGACATTGGGAGATGACCCAGAAGACTGGAAGGCTAACATCACCCCCATCTACACGAAGGTCTTAGAGGAGGATCCAGGAAATTATAGGCCCATCAATCTTGCTTCAGTCCTTGGAAAAGTTTGCAGAATCAATCCTTCTGAGGGCTATCACAAGTCAAATGAAGCATGTGACTGGGAAAAGCCAGCACAGATTCACCAAGGGAAAATCATGCTTGACAAACCTGATCGCCTTCTATGACAAAATAACCTGCTTGGCTGATGTGGGGTGAGCAGTGGACATTGTCTACCTGGATTTCTCCAAGGCTTTTGATATTGTTTCCCACAGCCTCTTCCTAGAGAAACTGATGCGTTATGGTCTAGACAAGTGGCCTGTATGCTAGGTGGGGAACTGACTGACAGCCACATGCAGAAGATAGTTGTAAATACTCTTTTTCAAACTGGCAGCCTGTCAAAAGCAGGGTTCGCTAGGGATTCGTATTGGGCCCAACACTGTTTAATATCTTTGTAAGTGATCTGGATGATGTTATCAAGTATACTCTGATGAAGTTTGTTGATGATGCCAAATTGAGTGGGGAAGTGAACACTTCAGAAGGGAGAGTCACCCTGCAGGAAGACCTGGATAGGTTGGAAGAGTGGGCTAACAAGAACCCTATGAAGTTCAACAACAACAAATGTAAGGTCTTGTACCTGGGAAAACATAATCCAAGACTGCATCACGGGCTGGGATCTACCCAGCTGGGGAACAACTCTGTGGGAAGGGATCTAGGGGGTCTGGTGGATAAGCAGCTCAATATGAATTAACATTGTGCTACTGTGGCAAAGAAAGTCAACAGAATGCTGGGTTGCATTGACAAGGCCATCAACAGCAGAGATAAAGAAGTCATTATCCCACTTTAGTCAGCACTCGTCAGCCTGCACCTGGAATACTGTGTTAAAAGTTTGGTCTCTGCTGTGCAAAAAAGATGTGGACAGGCTGGAGAGGTTCCAGAGAAGAGCCACAAAAATGATCAGAGGACTGAGAAGCCTACTGCATGAGGACATGCCTGTGAGAACTCGGTTTGTTCAGACTTGAGAAAAGAAGGCTGAGGGGAGACCTTACCACCATGTTGGAGTATTTAAAGGGTGGCTACAAAGCAGCTGGGGGACTCCCTTTTTACAAGGAGTTACATGGAAAAGATGAGGAATAATGGGTACAAGTTACTCCTGGGGAGATTCTGATTGGACACAACAGGAAATATTTTCACAATGAGGACAATTATTCATTGGAATAATCTCCCTAGGGAAGATTCCCCAACATTGGACCTCTTTAAGATTGAATTGAAGAGGGTGCTGGTCCATCTTGTCTAGACCGTCCTTTTGCCAAGAAAGATTGGACTGGATGATCCTGGAGGTCTCTTCCAACCTGCTATTCTCTGATTCTATGATATACACCTCATACAGATGGAAACGTCAATTTAGGGAAAGAAATTCCGTGTCTTTGTTTCACTGTAATGTGAGACTGCAGCTTCTCTCACACAAAAGCAGTTCCTATAAATTGTGTAAATAAACACAGAAATTAACAATAAAAAGTCCCAAATAATTGGAAGTGCAAAACTGCTCAGAGTTAACCTTATGGTTAAATGCTGGTTGAACAAGTAGGTCCAATCAGCAAAGTCCTCTTTTTCCATATATATTATTAAATGAACGTTTTGTTTAGTTACACTAATTTTATGTGTCTTCTATGACTTTGGTGTAAGCATACCCGAGATACTTCTTAAAATAATTTGCTCACATCACACCAAGCCTTGATGCTTCTTAAAGATTATTAGATCCTGGAATTTATGACGTATGCTGATTGATGTCGCTTTGCTTCTTTTGAAGGACAAGAATTTAAGTGGGAGAGTGTGTGGCTTTGAAATTAACAACTTTCCAGTTGCTCTGCTCAGAGGAAATTCAAGCTAGAAAGAACAGCACTGAAGTGATACATGCCCTCCTTAGAACTTACTCCTTTTTTTCTTCCAGCCATGGAAGTTATATTCAGGGTATGTTCCTAATTTAAAAATAGTTTTTCATTTTGGTTAAGTAGCTTGATTACATCATTAATGGAGGTGTTTTCTTTCAAAATTATTGGCTTCTGTGTTATAATATATATAAACATAATAATTTAATGTTATAAAGAAAGGAGGTCTTGGCAGATTGCCTGGTCTATATAGCATTGTATATTGGAGAAGATGATGGCTTTTTCCCCAGAATAATGGGTTGGGGGAAGAGGACTGTTGTTGGAAGTTTATGTTTGTTCTCACTGCTGTTTGCATGTCTCATACATCAACAAAAAAGCAAACAGTTTTTCAGTTAGTAGTTCAGCTGAAAGCTGAGTGAGCGACTTGCTAATAGACCTGTACAGGGCCATGCTCAAGTGTAATTTTTGATAGGTTTTTGGTGAACAGTGTAAGAAAAACATGGCCAAACTTTATTTCTAATGCCTTTTATTTTGCTTTTTACTCACAATTCACATTTATTAGATATATAAAACCTGAAGTTGAAATATGGTCTGGTTTTGAGGGAAATAGGTGATGTAGAAATATTATTTTTACCCATACTTTCTACTTGATTTATGAAATGAAAACTACAGTAAGTAAAACCTAATTGGCAGAACATGTACATGGCATAGGCTTTTCAAGAAGAGTCCTAAAGAATACAGATATTCATATTTCTTTCTCTCCTTTGTATTTCTTAGTACATTTCTACAGCATTTATGAAGCAATGCCTTATATCACAGACTGTGAGTGTGTATAGTCTTGTACCAGTGCTTAAAGTTAAAGAGCTCAAATCCAATTAAACTGTAATGGGCACATTCATTGCATGTAACCTATAAAAATTAGAAATAAAAAATTGCACTTGTGGCACATTTTTGTCATCAGGGCCAAATAAATGAACATTTTTGGATAAAACAAAGCTCAGAATATTCATGTATTATAGAATATATATTAGACAGGATATATAATATATAATGTACACAAATACTACATACTCATATGTACTATATTATAATATAATATAATTTTCATACATTATGGAATACAGAATGTTCACCATGAAATCCAGACAGCTGAATATACTCAGCTACATAGTAGTAAACACTTGCAGAACACTGAAAGGTAGACTGGTCTTAAGGGTAAGGAGCATTACATTTTTATCTGTCACCTCTCCTGTTTCTGTGGTAGCTATAAGGCACCTGACTTACCACTGTAAGGATCTGGAGACATCCTGTACTGAGTCAATACCTGACAATATCAGTTTTGTTCTACACAAAATTTATAGCAGTATGGATTCCACATGCTATGAGCTGCTACTAAATAGAGGAGAGTGACCATGCAGTTCTAAACATGTGTAATTACTGTGAGTAAAAAAATTTACAATCACACTTGCTCCTCTAATATTTGCAAGTGGTTGAAAGCATGGAGAAGCTTAGAAGCTTTGATAGCTTAAAATCCCCTGTTTCTCTCTATGGATTACATTGATGAAAGAGTTCATTTATGACTGCAGTATTTGCAAGCATATCTACAGGTACCTTGATGTGTTAATTCCATGTACCTTGTTTAAAAATGGTATATGTACAATTGTCCGTACGGAACTGATGATGAAATTTGGCCATCTACTTGAGCATGTGGGTCTGATAGAGATGAAGTGTTTGTCAAAATCTTTCTGAATGGCCTAATAATTTGAACTACTCTGTCCTCCAGGAATAGTTCATCGTGGTTATGCGTCAACAAGGGTGGAAAGTCCTTCTTGAAATTAATAGATTTGCAGTGGCATTTAGTACAGGGATGTATTCTGAGAAACAAAATTAAACTTGCCTTCACATACCTTAGCTTCCTATTTGGTTTCCTAGAAAATGGAACTCGGAACGAAGAGCACTCTAAGCAGCTAAGCATGACAGAGCGAAAGAAGAAAGATTAGTTCCTGAATACAGGAAAAGACTGGTCCATACGTCTGTTTTGCTTTTCCTCATATAAACTGGAGAGGGTGAGCATAAAAGTTCATTTAGTCTTCTAACCAGTAATATGTGTTGTCCAAATACTCAATGTACACAATGCGAGTATGGCAAGCATGTTCTTTTGAGCAAGGCCCAGGGAACTCGATACAACATAAGCAAATGTAAGCACCACTAGCAATGGAAACTGCAGAGCTGGTCAAGCTAGAGGTTTCAAGAACTGTGGACATTTTGTAATTAACTTTGGTCCCTGTAAGAGTGGACTATAACATGTACTTAGGAAGGAAACTGCAGACTGAAAATCCACTTACAATTACTGTCCACACAACCTATATAGCAGTAAAGTATGTTCACAGTAGTTTCTCAGGTCATTTAAAACAGAGCAATGAAGCAGATGTAACAAAGAAAATCATAAACCCAGTTAGCCGACACACTGGTAACAAGATGACTCTCATTCATTCGATACACAACTATATATATATATACACAAGACTGAGACAGAGTAATAAATATGTACATTGTTACAATAGTAGAAAAACTTTCTCAGCCCTTTTCCCTTTATTACTTTGATTTTGTTCTGCTGCTAATGTACTTCATCTCTTCTATCAGTTGGGCTCCAGTTCCCTGTTATAATATGACTTGCTCACAGACACTGTGCTGATAGATGCCCTAGATTTTCAAGAGTAAAATAACAGATTTATCCTTCTGCAGCATTTGGAGACTGTACATGTTGCTAGGCTGGTGGCAAAGGAGAACTTCCAGAGTAAATTTCATAGTGGAGTACGGCATTATGAAAAGATCTATGCATGTTTAAGGTGCTTGCAGCTGTTTTACAATTTTGACTAGGAAGCAGGTGTAAACTGCAGAAGGTGATAAATGTTTTCCTTTCATCGACTCTAAGTCGTCTGCCCTTTGAGGCCACCATCTGAAGATGGATGAACAGAACCTTACACAATCTCAGGAATTGATGAAGAGCTGCATTTCTAGTCGCCATCTGGTGGTTTCCTGTACAACGGCAGGCGATTTGGGAAAATCTCTTAAAGGCAGTTGTGATGTCATGAGATTGTGTTTAAGGATTGCAACAAGTGTAATAAACATCGATACAAGGTTTTTACTGACTCCCCAAGGTGGTGTGTGTGTCACTGGACATGTGAGCATACTCCTCTGACAAGCCCTACTTTTGTAATTACCCTGAAATATTTTTCCACATATTGCTTACTATATTTTTTTTGCTTCATTTTATAGAGATCTTGTCTTTTAAATGACTGATTTTTCCAGGTGTTGACATGATTGCTTAAGATCCCTTACACTGTATTTACTTGTGTGAATAAGTGTGCACAGTGTTTTGCAGCCCTTCATCTTTTGTCAGAAAATGTCTTGGAGGCAGAAACGATGCTTTCTATTGGAGATTACCTTCGCTGTTGGTGTTGAGTAGGACAGCCACTTTTGTACTCTTTAAGAACATGATGAAGCCAAAGGGCTACTGAAAGTTCTCTTTTCACATGGGTAGGTTGTCGGGCTGAGATATGCAATTAATAAACCAAAGTATAATCATCAGCTGAGATTTTTAGTGGACTTTCAGTCCCACAGGAGAGATTGAGATCTTGGTATTGAAGAGGGTGAGCCATCACTAGTCAGTAACTAGAGGAAGGGACTGATAAACCATAGCTAGATTAGTCATTTACAGTCAATTTGTCTAGTAGAGAGGTTGTGGGAAACTTGGAGGGGATGTGAGGATCTAACCATTGAAGTTAGAGATCTGGAATAGCAGTATCACAGATGGGATAGGTCTGTGTGGGATATCGCTCCTCAAACCGGGAGAGTTTAGGTAAGGTTTGGATTCAAGGCAAAAACTAAGCAGTGGAAGATAATGAAAGGGTGATGCTAAAGAACATTTAACCACTCCCAGGTAGAAAGTAGTAGCAACATACAGAAAGCAAGAACACCCAATTGCAACCTGCCAAAGAGCATGGTTTCTTCAGATATTATCAGTTATGATTTTAGACTGAAAAAAGCTTTTCAGACATAATGTTCTGGCTCTGATTTGTGTACAAACTTCCAGATATTGGTACTCTTGTGCAGTAAAGAGGACTGCGAATGAGCACAGTATCAGAATGTGAGAATGGATGGAGTTCCATGGTGTTTTGAGAGATAATTTCGTTGTTTGTAAGTAAAAAACCCTGGCTGTTCGTTGCCCAAATATTTTTGCCTGTCATGACTACAAGACTTTATCAGTGTAAAAAGTGGACCAAATAGGACAAAACTACATACACATGTTAGAACTGTATAAATGTTTCTTGATATCCATTATCACAAATAGCAAGAAGCTCTTGAAAACAGAAATATTTACAATATGACATAGACAATCAGTCTTTTCCTAAGCAGACATTTTGTGTAATGTCTATATACGTCAAGCTTGGTATGGTTTCAGTGGAATGAAGGCATATTATTTAATGATTTTTAAGTTTGCTCCTTTTGCATTCTAGCATAATTTTCCCTTGAAATAATTTTCAGTGATAATTTATTGAGAGTCCTAATAACCTTTTGCTCTTTCACACTGATTCAAGCAAGGTTCTGACCTGAATCCTCATGTGTTCCACATCATTTCCTCCTGGAGATTACTAGGCCAAGCCAAAGAGTAAATGAGTTGTAAGGTCAAGAGATTCTAACTGGGAGACAACTGTTAAATTCCTGGTAGCTATGATTGCATCTTTCTATTACACCTTAATCACTGTTTGACAAATTCCAATCAGAGATTCATAAATTAATGTGACTTATTTTAATTAAGGCAATATGTTACTTCACTACAGGAATATGAAAAATACATAGACCCTGAAAACTGTAAATATATCATAAAGGGATGGTATAATGATGGAGTGACTTCTACATATATATCCTCTGATTTAAGAGTGGATATAAATCATCACCTAATAGTTATAGAAGAGAGAAAATAGATTTGAAATTAATTTAAAAAAAATTAATTCTCCAAATACTTTTAAGTCTTTAGAAATAAAATTTAAAAAATCACAGAAGGGAATTTAATAACTTTACAAACAAAATTATTTAAAAAGCAATGAATTATGTTCTTTTTACAATATATTATTATCACATTGTTAACAGTTGAATGTAGTTTACGTGAACACCTGTGTTCTCTTCAGAATAATCTCTTTTGCTGCTGAAGAGTCTAGAAACTGAAGAATGACATTCAGAATCCCCTACTATACACATAATTTCTGTCATTTCTACTAACCAGAATCCATGATGTCACCTCTTCAGTAGCAGAATCTATCCTTACAACAGTAGCACAGTTTTTGTCTCACTAAGCTTCTTTGGGTTGGCTTGAAATATTCTTTGTACATAAGGAAATACCCAGATCAATACTTTTTAACCTGCAGTTATTCAGTGAGGTTGTGTTAAAACACACCAGGTTCCACAACAGTGGGAAGGAGAGGAACAAGTCTTGCAGGCCACTCTAGATGATTAGGTATTTAGCGTTCAGATTTGGCCATGAAAAGATAACCCGGCTCTCACTCCTGCCTCTGTGTCATTAGGAAGAGAATATAATCACACTTTCATCATGCTCACAATAGGAAACACACCTTAAAATGTTCACACTTTCATTTGCCCATCAAAGCTATGATTTATATTAAGTTCTCAGAGCTTTAATTGATTCAGTTTTGCAAACCTCATGATTAAGCAAGAAAATGTTGTTTCCATTTTGTAGATACAGAAGGTAAAATACTATTTCTACCCAAATTCACATGGTCATGTGTAGGAATATAAGGAATACAAGGAATGTGTTGTCTGGTAATACTTCATTTTCCTAGCAGGATAAACACTGTATTTTCTAGAGATTGATGTAAAGCAACCACCTTCATGAAAACTATTTGCATAATAAATGCTGTTGATTCAAAACACGGGACAATAAAAATATCTTAGTTTATGGTTTCACTTAGACAAATGGCTATAAATATTAATTTCTAAGGTAAAATTCTTTTGACTTTAGATCAAGATAAACAAGGGACGTCTCTAATGCTGTCAGATTTCTCAAAAATCCAATGAGCTGGTAAAATAGTTCCACTGACAATATACACCATAATATCAATTTTCATTCATACTTGCTGTAATCCATGTTTGCTTTAAAGATTATAGACATAGTTTCCGTGGGAATCAAAACCCAAGTATAGGTCAGATGTTTTAAGTTACTAAACCTTTGTATGTCTCTGTCTATCAAATGCTTCTGTAATATGCAAATTCAAACATCTATAGATTCTAGTACAGCAGTTCAAAATTAATCCTTAAAACAGGTGGGCCTAAGATTGACTTTGATATAAATTTATAAGCAGAGTTAGTGCGTAGACTTCTGTGATTAGTATTCACAGAACACCCCACTCAAGACTGATCTGGAAACTGAGTGTGTAGGGCATAGTTGGAGGAAGATAGTTATTGAAATAAAATACGTTTTGCAAAATGTCTAAAATTCGCTAATGACACAAATGAGAGGGGAGGGACATACAGAACAGAGATATATGGTGCCTTAGCTACACTAAATTCATAGGCAGATGCAAAGAACATCCATTCCAAAAGTAGAAATATAAGAGCCCAGGAATTATTTTAGGATTTTCAAATAAGGGCCAACATATAGGTATGACCTATGATTCTTATTATCTAAAATAAAAACTCCATTCACATCGTCAGCCAGGATTCAAGCCAAACTGAAAATACATTTGTCAGATCTCTAGAAAGGCCAGGTGAATCCATCAAATGATGAAACCCAAAGGATTTCTCCTAATGGTATTTTGATGCTAGATATAGTTTTTCCTAGATTCTGCATATACTGTATCATAATGGTTTGCCAGCCAAATTGCAATTTCCATGTCTGCTTCATAAAAGATTTCATTTCTAGCATGGTACAGAGTAAAATCTGACTCACTAGTGTACAGCACTGCCATGCTTGGGGCAGCATGGTATCTCACAGTTTGCTACTCTGGCATATGTTTAAATTGCATACGTAACTTGGATCAGAGCTCTAGGCATTTCCCTACTGAAATGGCCTTGCAAGCATGGGTCTCCTGGAAAGAGAGAATGCAGAGAGGAAACCAGTGGCAGGTATTTACACAATGATTTTCAAATACCTGCTAAATAGTATTAGCACTCTGCTGCAGTTGCTCTATGTTTGCCATATTTGCTGGCTTAGGTGGTTCAGCTAACAAACTGCTGAGAGATTCCTCAGTCAGCAAAGGGAAGAGAATCATTCAGAAGAAGATGGGAAAGGGAGGCTGAGGAGGATTTTGGGGTTACACAACATTACATTTCTTTCTTAGGGAATACTAATGATTGTGCATTCAGCACTGTCAGCTATTTTTAGTAATCAGTAAAATGTTAAACCTCATTGCCTTGTGCATACCAAAAAGACTAGCCCCATACTACATGATATCGATAAGTTCTTTACCACTCTACAGAACCTGTGCTTACTTTTTAAAACCTGATAGGTCAAGGTGACAGCTTGTGATGAGGAGGGCTGTGTAGTGGTGAAGTACTGGAGAAATCCTGTTTTTCAAAGGTCAGTACAGGTGGTAACACTGGAATCCTAGGAAATAGGAAGGAGGACTAATCCAAATGTATTGAAATTAGGCTGACTTTTGTATGGCGGGGCTGGAATAGATTGATCTAATGCTAAAGTATTTACATTGTCTGTAGGTCTGAGGTAGACAATGCCTTCCTGGGCTGAATTCAGGGGACCAGGGGGAAAAGTGCTACTGACTTCTTTTAGTGTTTTAACAGTGCAAACAGAACGTTTAATGAGGACTGAACCTAGGCTCTACACTTTTCTTCAGCTTCCTCGGCTGTGAATCCTCCAGCCACTAATATTGCAGCCAGCTTGGACTCCACATTTTGCATCTAAAAATTATATTTCAACAAAGTCAGCATTTAGACAACTGAATGTGGTCTGAGCCAGCCATTTCCCAGATATAGTTAGGAAGAAGATGCTGTGTTGGTTGTAGTATAAGATACAATCACTTTTCCTCATATAAGGTGCACAATAGAAACATTCTTAAATTCTTGAGTTACTTTTCGTTTTTCCAGATGATAGAGTGCTGCACTATGTCATGATATCAACACATAGGCAGACTGAAAACTGAAATTGCATTGGCTTGCTTTTGCTGCCATATTTCATACTGCTGTCTAAATTGCTTTCCACTATCACTCCTGTCTTGACTTTCCAGGTTTCTTTCTGCCTGGAAAATTTATGGTTTATGTTATTTTGGGCACATCTAATTGTATTAGCCTGAATTCTTCTTCTTTTTATTTTTTCTTCGCCCCCCTCCCCCCCTCCTCCCATTCTTTCCTATCCACATTTCTAAATCTTTTACACATTTTTTTTTCTGACCATCTTGTCCTTTCCAGTTCTTTCTTTCTGTCACAGGCTTATATCTTTGGTGGAGACAGGTAGAAAATTATGCTACAAAATCATTACTAAGGATCAAAAATTGAAGTAAGTAATTAATTAGGTTTTTAGAATTAATGGGGGCTTCCTGAGAACAGATCATGGCAAAAAGGCTGGGAGTGAAAAATCCTAAGCTGCTTCAGTACTTCTTAAGATGTATATTATAGTAGAGTTGTGGGAAAGAGCAAATCTTGAGAAATGGAAGAAACTTGTTAATGTGATTTAGTGAGAAGACCCAAAGAATTTGAACAGGGAGGATACCCAGAATTTAAAGTAAATGCAAATATTTCCTAGACTTTAGACAATAAACTGACAAAGGATAAATAATGAATAAATAATAAACAATTCACACAGGTATTCAGAAGAATGGTACAGCCAAGTAGTGGGAAAAAGAATGATGAACAAAAAAGCTCATTCTTGAAATTAAGGGAATTAAGAAATAGAGTGGAAATAGCTAAAAGCTGAGGAGTTCTCCACCTTGTAAAGAAAAATAATAATAATAAATAAAAATAAGAAAGCTTCCAGCCACATAAATAACATGATAAAAGGTAAGGCCTATGCAACACATTCCAAGCACTGAGGATGCATACAAAGCTAAAGAAAGTCTGTAAACCAAAAAGTAAATTTATCGTTTATTTACAGTTTTGATCTGGACAGGAATGTGTATATGGAGAGTTGTAGATACTCATGAAACTGCACACTGAGTAATGAAAACTGCTAAATCTGTGATGAAAACAGTATTTGGACTACTAATTAGTGAAAATTTAACCACCTTTTGAAAATACAAAAAGAACTGGAAAATGAATTTGAAAATTCAGTACTAATGATTTTAGTTAATTTGTTAGTAGGGAATTGGTCTTAGGACACTGAAAGCTACAAATAAAATGCCAACCACAATATCTACTTTTGAAAAGGGAGTGTAGTAGGGAGATATACCTAGAATATATCTACCTACTACATAATACCTAGAATCCCAGAAATACCTATTAATTGCAGTCTGAGAATATTATGTAAAGGATGCAAAAATAAATGGAGAGTTAACTAAAGTTTACATTTATTTTATCAAAGGCAATTTCTATCAAATCAACAATGCTTGTTAAGATAATTGATATTTCTGAAAAATGGTAAATTCATGAACTTCATATAGCTATATTTAAGAAAAAGCATTTGATTTAATGCCCGCAACTGATCACTGAAGTGGAGATAATGAGATACACATGGTTTAGTGCATGGTGAATAAAAAGCTGGCTAAGAGAGAGATGATAATTCCTTGATACTAAAAAGAATGAAAGGGGATTGATCAGTTGCTATTTTCTTTGGGTGCTCTTTTTTTATATCCTCTGTGTAATATTTTCATATTGATGATGTAGAAAAGTAGAGGTGATACGAATCCAAGCCTTACTACTAGTCAGAGGAAATACAAGGTTATCATATGGTATATCTTCAAGGGATGGAGTGATAGTCATGAGATAGAGCATATCAAGTACAAGAATATGTATGTTGGAATGGACAGCATAACATTTGTTTTAAACAAAAGTGGTTCATCAATTTAATGTTATGGAAGAAGAACAAACCTAAATGAGCAAAATGATGGTTAAACATCAGCCATAGAAAAAAGTGGCCATTTTGCAGTATGTAATGTGAGATATATTCAGGAGAAATGTTATTCCAGGCAGTGAATAGCTGCTTTACAAAGTTACTAGTAGGAGCACTGTTAGAATACAGTAATACTGCATTAAACAATCTGTGTTTAAAACAAACTAACAAAATCTCCTGAGACTGGAACAGGAGCAAAGGAGGACTACTTGTATAACTAGAGGAAAAGGAGGACTTATCATATATAAAGAGATTAAAGAAAATTGGTTTGTTCAGCCTAGCAAAATAAAAGTTGAAAAAGGTATGATTATTTTTCATAAATACATCCAGGAAATAAATGTAAAGACATAAATTCTGAAGGATATTACCTGCAGAAAATTAAATGCATAACTACTTATAAATTCAAACTAGAAATTGGAAATAGATTTCTGATCAACAAAGGAAGATTTGGAAAGGCTTACATAGCAATGGAGGAATGTAAATTGCTTCCAAACTTGATAAAGCTGATGAGTTCATGGAAGGTATTTGTAATATGACAAGAACAATTTTGATGTAAAATGCAAAGATTTTTTTGTGTGGCTTTTTTTCATTAGTCTTGCTTCATTGAAAATGCTTTTGTTCCACCTAATATAGTAGTTGTTTTAACAAAAAAAGGCCCTAACAAAAACCCAGATAAAATCATGTGAAGCCATTGCTTGTTCCTCTTTCAAAGCTGTCCTAAAAAGTTGTTCCATCGTGTCATCTCTGAATAGTAAATATAAGAAAAAATCACAATTCTCAATAAAAATTCCATGAAGATATGGATGTGTCTGAATATCTGCAGGCATTGCCTTTTTTATTTTTTAATGCCTTTGTTCCTTATTTACTCTTCTGTGTTTCTGCCTGCCCTCGGTCCTCATCTGCTACTGTGTAATATTCTTCACTGGAATCAGATACACATGTTAATAAAGCTTCAAAATAATTATTTTGAAAATAAATATATATTGGCTATAATGACAGGGATGGAAAGTAGTGTGGTCTAGTGCTTACTTGGGAGAGGAAATGGAAAGATTTAGAGAACAGTTTCAGTGGTACCAGATCATCCTTTTACATGACTGCTTCTGGTAGGGGAAGACAGAAACTCAAACAACCCAAATGAACACCATAAGAGGAAACTATGAAAAAGTATCCGTATCCATCCCAGTTCTGAAAAGCATTTGTAATCGCCAGAGTACTGGCAGTTTATAAATGCCCAAGATCCAAAGGAGTATCTTTAGATCCACAAACTGAAAAGAGATTAAAAAGGTAACATGGCAAGTCAGCTGTATAGGACAAAGTTGAGTTGATCACGCAATGAATGAGATACTGAGGTATACATGTACATTAGAGGAGACAGGTTAGGAATGCCTAAGCTGTGGGTACCATTGAGGAATAATTTTGAGTCCTGCACTTCGACAGTTCCAAAGCATTCTGACATATAAGCATCAGAAGAAACATATGTAATATGGGAGTAACATTCAGAGGTAACTGGAGGTTTTGTCTATCCAAATTTTGAATATTAACATCTAAGGTCATCTAAGTCCTGCTGCTGAAAGTCAGACATTAGATGATTTGTATTTTGATTGTTTGGTAAAGTCTGTGCTTTTTAGCATGATAGATATACTTTGACAATATATAAATAAAAGACTGTGTAAATACGAAGTTAAGATTTTAAGATATTCACCTATGATGAGGCGGAATATTCTGGAGGAAAAACAAAGGGGGAAGAGAGGCAGACATAGTATTTTACATAAGAATAAAATTGTCCTCAACAACAAAGAGGAAGAAACAATAGTGGTCTGTTAAACTACTGACTAAGCAAAGAATTCTGAGAGCTTCACCTTTGCTGAACTCATTCCAGGTCTGGGACCTTAATTTGTATCATGGTGTCTTGCTGTGCATGCATTTGGAATGTGAAAAAAATATAAGCTTAATACTCCTGTTTAAACATACAAGTTTGACTACACTAGCATAATCATGGTGAGTCCTTATTTGTAATTCAGTGCATAAGGGAAAGGGCTGTCACAGTGTTTGAACCTGACACTTTGGTACAATGCAATTTCAAAGTAGAGACTTCTGTCAGACATGCTGATCAGTCATTTTCCCTATTAGAGCTGACAGTGCTAAATAAAAGGCTTTTACACAAATCTTAATCATGACATAACCCCTTGAATAAGACACAAGGCTATATCCTGTCAATAATGAAAACAGCTTCTGAGTAGAAAGTGGTAGATACCCACAATATTGCCTATCACACTCGCACTGAGAATCAGTACAGTGTTTGCTAATAGAAGGTTAACCTTGTCTTATTTTTACTGATGCAAATAGGAGTTTTGCTAATAGTACCACAGTGATGCTGAGAACCAGAGTGTCATTGACAAAAAATACATTGAAACACAGTTTCCTATAGGCTTTGTTGGGCCTTTGTGTTTTTTTCTTTGGCCCCTCAGATTAAAACATTTTCTTTTACCTGGTAGAAACAGTACAAGTTTGCCATTACTTAGCAGAAAATAAGCTTCCATGTCCTTTGAAAGCGTAAAGCTATTTGGAGAGAATTAATATATCTTTGAACATACGGTAATATGGATTTTGGAAATCTGAAAGTATTAACTGTCGTCGTCTTTACAACAAACTGTATTGCCTTCAAATAATGTAAATCTTGGCAGTTTTTCTTTGCAAGAATCCATACAAACATTTTATTTGGCTTTGATATACTTAGAATAACATCTGCTTATTTAAATTTGAGTTTTCTGTTGTCTCAGTAAATCTGTACTAGAATGCCTGGATTTCTCTCAGTTTTACACCCCACCCATGAAAAACTACAAATTTGGTATGTTACAAAAGCATCATGTGTTTTCTCAGGCTCAGGATTCATGAGCTCTGAAGAATGTTTTCTTTAAAAAGAGGAGTTTTACACTTGACAAATTGGCTAGAAGTTGAAAGACATTTTATTTTAAATTGCAAATATTATGTAGAATTTTGTTGTGAGAAGGAAAGGCCAAGCTGATAGAAAACATGGTTCATGAAATGATTTTGAGCTAAGATTAGAGTTAACATGGATTTTCAAGAGTCTAGGTAAGGTTAGTGATAAAAAGTCCCCCATATGAACTATCAGAAAGTAAATTAGACAAGACAAGCTAGTTATATGCTTTGGACATCTCTAATTAAGGAATTCTAGGTAACTTACCCAGACTAGAGCATCATTGTCCTCATTAGTGTACTGTCACCATCATCATCATCTCCATCCTACCTAACACCAAAGCCTGAGGGATTTGCCATCACACCATTGGGCATCCCATTTCCTTGATTCTTAGATTGCTTTGAGACATGGTGAATCTCAGCTGCTATTCCCCAAGGAGCCTATTTAAAAAGCAGAGCACAGGAGGGGTATACTCTGTTGTTGGCAGCTCTCATGGCTTACACAGATGGTCTACTGCGTTTGGAGCCTACTGTGTCTTTTAAAAGTTGGTTTCATTCCTACATGCAGAAGATTAAAGTAAGAAAGTGTCAATCACAGCTGTGCAGATTGCCAAGACTGACTGGCTTTTAAGTTCCTGGGTAGCAACCAGTCATGTATCCAAAATCAAAGAAAAACTAATTGGCAGAGGATGTATCTACACCATGACCATGCAGACCCCAGAAAAAGAATTCTGATGAGTGAAAAGCAGACACCCTTGTGTTGTAAATGACACGCCAGCCAGCCCGGGCCCACAAGCAGTTATCCTGTGCTCAAGTTAATAATCATCTTGGAGGGTTTTTTTCACTGAGTTCTGACAGTGTGGAAACACACACACCTTGGCTGTGTCAACTTACTGGTTCTTCTGAATACTGCCTTAGGGGTGCAACACCTTGTGCACAGTGCTGCAGTGCAGTGTTGACCTGTTGCAAAGTTCTTTTATGCACTCCAGCCACCCAGTGCTCCCAGGTTCAGATAGTTATATCAATCGAAAAAAGCAAATTGAAATATATATAAATATATATAAATGTCAGATTTAACTGCTGGGTTACCCATTTTAAAATTGTCACTTCCAAAGAATTATTCCC
Organism: Falco punctatus; assembly: GCF_963210335.1. Classification (NCBI taxonomy): domain Eukaryota; kingdom Metazoa; phylum Chordata; class Aves; order Falconiformes; family Falconidae; genus Falco; species Falco punctatus. The sequence continues at coordinate 79,279,912 of NC_137583.1, forward strand.
ATTTTAACCTGCAATAAGTTAAAACTGTATCACTACGATTTGAGATACAACCCTCACCCTGGATTAGGAGTAGCTACGTAGCTAGTAGCACTTTTGTTTCCAGGGAATTGTTTTTGAACAACTTGCAGAAAGTCCTCTACTGGAACAATTTTACTTTGGGAAAAGGTTCATGCATTCAATAAAATCCATACACCTGCATCAATTTTATTGTCCTTTTTCCAGAAAATAGTTAAAATGTTTTGGTTTAATGTGGCTAAAGCAATTATATTTGTTTATTACATGACACTTCCATTGTGAATTCTTTTCTAATGTCAGCTATACTATAACAGAAAATGAAAAGGTGAACTGGAAGAGAATGTTGGAGCCTTACTGAAGCAGCATTTTGAAGTATTTTGAACGTATTTTGAAGTATTTATAGAGGGAAGAATTTTCCATCTCTATTTATTTTATCCCAATTCAGGGAGACAACTACACCAAATTGTTTATGAGAAATTCTGTTTGACCTGCTCTGCTACTCAAGAAGTAAATGAATGCTCTAAGGGAACAGTGACTGTGGAACCAGTTCTTTCCCCCCTGTCTTTGTAATTTGTATTTAACCATGTGTAACCCCGCACATTATGAACAACATGTGATGTCAGCAAAAGCAGCTGCCTGATTAAGTGCTACCCACTGCAGAAACTGGGCTGTGGGCTATGATTTGTGGGGCAATAGTCATCATAGTTAGATAACTACAGTGTTTACTGTAACTTGGAGGGTATACATAACATTTTTAAAGGCAAGGAGAGGAGGAATATATGCCTCATTAATATCTACTTGGTAAATTCTCAGAAAATATATCCATAAACATATTTGATATATCTCATCCTGTTATCTTCAAAATACTCCTAGTTTGGATATAGCTCCAACCTCACTCTGGCTTAATAGAGTAAAGCTATATTTCAAACCTACAGTGTCATCAGAGAGTTGTTTATTTCAGTTGAACTGATATAAAACCTCTCAAGTGTCATCTGAGATATAAAAAACAGCTGGAGTGCCATGTTTTTAAAAAAGAACACAGAAACATGTTTTAACTTGGAAACCGGCATTTTGGATGCTGTTGCTTTAAAAATATGATGACTTTCTGGTCTTGTTCAGTAACGATGGTGATTTTCTGAGAGTTAAGGCACAAAATGATGACAGAGTTTGCATGTGGGAGTTTTATAACTTTTGTCTTACTGTTTCAGCCTTACCCCCTGGAGCAGGCAATTAGACACAGAGCCAAGCAGTCCTGCTGCCTCCCTACCTCCCCAGGTGTGAGTCAGCAAAACGGCTGGGACAGGAAACAGGGTTCAACAAGGCTCTTTGCTCTCCTTCAGTTTTCTGGTTTGTAAAAGGCCGGTGAGGAAGCTGTATAAGGCAGCACACAGACCGTCCTGACAGTGTGCTGCTTTATAGCAGGCTCAGGAAGACTGCAGTCACCTGGAGGTGATCCCCAGCTACCTAGGGAGCTGCACTTTCAGGGAATGTGGTTCCACTCCAGGTGAAAAATGCAAGGCTCAGACCCCGGTATACATCCATGACAGATGTAGACATACAGCTAGGCTGCACATGTCCTGCTGAAGACTCCCTGATGCTGCTAGTAGAGGAAGGTAGGCAGGTCAAGATGGCATGGTCACGAGTTAAGGCATCAGTTTGCACTTGCAAACAGCATGTGAAACTAGGTATCACAATCCATTGTTATGGTGTCATCAGAAACTTGTTCCAGTGACTTCAGATGGCCTACACCTTAAGCAGGTGCAGTGTTGTAACAGGGTGTTAGTACTACAAGGTGAAAGGAGTGTATTTCTCTTTCGTATGCTACCTCAGTATTACTAACCACCCAGGCAAATTGTGTTGCTGATTTTTGTTCAATCTGCTCAATTTTGGAGATTTTAAACTTCATACATATGAGTAATCTTCCTGAAGTCTTATTTCTGTGTCCAGAAGATCACCACATGATCTTTTTATTGAAAAAAAACCCCCAACATAATAAATCACAAGTCTCTTTGAAACAGTTGCATGAATAGCTGCCAGAGCTGTGGCCCTAAAAATCACTGTCACCATGATGCAGCAGGACAAAAGCCGGGCTCCTGTGGTTCTGCCTGTGTCCTCGGAGTGCAGCTCAGGCCAGCCAGAATGATCTGCCATGGGGCCCAGAGAAAAAGTCCTGGTTATAGTCTGCCTGAGAAGTAACTTATGTGTATTAGGGGACTTTTACCAGCAATCCTTGTTTACATACAAAGTGGAGAAGGAAAATGAGTACTTCCAGTTTTGAAAAAAAGACGAGACAAACAATTTTGTCACACTCATGAGGTCTGCAACAAAACTCTCTTTGATTTCAGCTGGGAATTTGTTTGCATATGGCTTGTGCTAGCCATCAAAGAAGTTATGAAGTCAAAGACTGTTCCTCTCAGGCAGTTTTCAGTAACATACTTTCAAAAAGGAATAAGAATTCCTCTGTCGTTTGTGTATTCATTCAGCCTTCTGTCTGTGAAAGTCTACTTGCCTTGAGAAAAGATGTGTAATGGTTTTATATGGGATATGAAATTTCCCTCATAAATGTGATATGATCTAATAATTAATGAATGCCAGAAGACAAGCTAGAAAGCTTGAAGTTTAGCAACTTTTTTCTAAGTTATTCTATCTTCTTACTTTCCATCATTTCAGACTTTCAAATAGGTCTAGGGTTTATAACTAGGTAGATATTAAAAGCCCAGATCTCTTTATATTGAAGCCCTATTTCCCCCTTTATATGTGTCTGCCCATATAGTGTAGCATCAAAATGAGGTGAAAGTAATGCGATTTATTTCCCCTTTAATGTTCCTTAACAACATAAGAATGGCATACAGTGGTATGGGCATTGCTTCAGAATCTTACTATAGGTAATTTAAAATTAGGTTAATAATAATAGTAATATTTATATATTCATTTACATATACTCATATATATCTATGTTTAATTTTTCTTTGGCTGGCATGTCTGGGGCATATGATTTGTAGGTACTATCAGGTGCAACATTTTTTCTGGACAATAAAAATGGAAAGAGTCATTTTAGGTTGAATTAAATATTTTGTTTGACAGAAATAGAATGCTTTCTCTTGATTAAGGAATTTTAATTTATATTTTTAATTAGGTCAATAAAAATGATTTATGTAAAAATGTTAAAATTCAGATGTAAAATATACTGAGTAGATGGAAATCAGTCAGCAGAATTTTATAGAATGTAGGGCTGGCATATAGTCCAAATAATTTTACAATTTTCTATGACTTCTTGAAGAGAAAATTTTCAGAAGTATATTAAGATATTAGATGTATTTTGGAGTGGTTAAAATCATAAAAGGGATACAGATACTTGACAAGATTTTCAAGTGCATAATGGGGCTACCACACCTACTAGCAACTGTGTAGAGGGTTGTGAATATTGGCACAATGTGGGGTATCTTTTGCGCTTATATACTTGACAGATAAATATCTTATTGCATTTTACTAGAATGAATCTTTCTGTCTTGCATTTATCAGCTTCCTCTCTGCTACTACATATTTTTCCTCTGTTCTTTTTCTTGGAACACCTACGTATTATATTTGTTTTCCCTTTTCCTTCCCACCCCTTTCTTATCTCCTGTTTCCCATGTGGAAAGAAAAAATCATGCTACATCTGCTGAGGAGACGACACATAGTTAAATGATTCACTTAGGCAAAGGTCAGCAAAATTGCCAATAATAACGTCCCCAGTCAAAAAAATAAACCAGCAATATTTGGACAGATTTGCACTTGGTCATGTACCTTTGACTTTTCAAGACTATATATAATGCAGCAGTGAACTGCTAACTCATCTCTTGTATAAAGGTAGGGCAATGGAAAATACAAAATCATTGAAAGAATACCTAAAGAGGCTGAAGAAATAACTTTTCAATCCAAAAAACAAATGCAAGTAATTGCCAATAAAGCAGGGAAATTAATGTGAAACTGATTTTGCAGTCTGATTTCGGTAAGTTGATGTCATTAATACAATACAATTCTATTTACTAAGGTTAATTATTTTTCTCCTCAAAAGCTTGGACAACTTCCAAATATATGCTTAAATTGTTATTCTCATTGGAAAATACAGCCTAAATCTTCCCTTTTGTGTAAATTCAAAGCCAAATAGAATGTGTTTTATATAATTTTAAGGAAGAATAGTCATTGCAATTTTTAAATGAAAATAACTAAATACATAGATGTCATAGCTTTAGTAACAGTGGATTATCAAACATATGGACATAATCAGCAATTCATTTGTTTAACAGACACATTTCTTTCTCGGTGTTCTTCTTTCAGGACTCAAAGAGAAACGTTCAGTACCCATTTGGTTGTCTTCTTTTTGAATCATATATCACTATTGAAAATGGAAAGAAGGCTATAGTTCTTGCAAAGAAAGCCACTGTTAGATAAATTGAGAATTGTTGGTTTTATTTTTAAAATACTGCCTAAGGTTTGGTGTGGACATATATTTTCCAAATAAAGTGAACATAAACCCAAGATCAAGAAATGTGCATACAAACTATATTTAGAATAATCCTAATGTAATTCTCAGTTGCTCAATTGATTTGATCTCCTTATCATGGGGAGAAATTGGACTCCTGGATATTATCAACAGCTTCTAACTCCAATCTGATTATTGCTATAATCTTGACAATGATTGATTCTGAGTAATTATCTCAGAAGCAGAATTAGATTAAAAAACAATATTCCAGATTATAGAAGACTTCAGTCCATTTTTGTAATTAGTTCCATCTTAGAATATATGATGCTATCACATTTGAATAATTTAGAGTGAATTATTTGCAAGAAGCCTATTTGACTACACTTTAATAGGAAAACAGATAAACAAGAAACTGTAACATTTTAAGAAACATTACACTGTAAATTAGCAGACTCATTGCAATAAAGTTTACTTTGCCAATGTTTTCATTTTGCCATGTAGCTCCTAAAATATTGCTGGGTACTGAGCAAAAGCCCAGTGCTACAATAATCAGTGATCAGGCTTTCATAATGATGATTTATGATTACTGATGGTGTCATTATCATCATAATTATAGGCTATGAATTAATTTTTCACAATTGGCATCTGAATAATTTTCAACTGTAGGGCTTTCCTTTGTGAGAGGAATTACTTACAGATAATGGTCATAAAGAATGGACTCATGAGAATGAGCCCAAATAAAAAAAAAATCAAACCCATATTTGAAGTCCTTGAGCAGCACTCACTTATTATTTTCATTATTTATTTTTTTTAGCAGTGATGGCATGGACCAAAAATAGAGGAAGGTTTATTGTGCTAAGCACTTAAAAGAATACGTAGAATAAATGGTCTCTGGCAAAAACACAGTATTAACAGGATCTTAACAGAAAATAGAAGTGTATCTGTCTTATGTACTGTATTTTATTGAAACTGATGTCCCCAGATTTTTAATCCCTTCCTCCCATTATGGTTAATTGAAGGAGTGGATTCAAAATATTCCATAATTTAGAACAATTTTGAAGATCATCATTGCTGTGTCTTTCTTAGAGCCAAAGGTGATGTTTTCTGGGCCATGTCTTTTCATCAGGTACAAGGGATTTGAGAATAGGTATTTTGTTCTCCACGCCCATGCTGTTGAGCTGGTGTGATAAAGTTTTGACAAAGACAAAACATAAAAAAAATTTCAGGATTGTTTCCAGCCAGATCCAGACAGGTGTTGTGTCAGAAAGGAAAGAAGAAATGTAATTCAATGGTGAAAGAAGAGTAATTCAAAGGAGAAAGAAGAATCGGTCACTGTGTCACATGCGAAACTTCTGATTCCCAATATCCCAGGCTTTGATCCTAGGCAGACTTCAGTCTCTCATCCTTTTGTCCTCATGTAAATCTCAAGTACATGTTGTAATGGAGAGTGATATAGGAAAGGAAATAGCTGAGAAGAGTTTTGATCAAGTTTTAAGGAAAAGAAGCTGGACAAGGATAAAGGAATTGGGAAAAGGGACAGAGAATTAAAACCTCTCGCATTTAAACAGACTAAAACTGTTGACCTTTTAATTTTTATGCAGATGTTTGTATGAAGGCATCTATTAAAATGCCAACAGCTTATGATATGTGTTATTTTAAAGTATTAAACATGCATCCAGTAATCTTGAATATGTGATGTATCAGGAATTAATTGCAAATACAGGGACCTTGAAGGGAGTTCTTGCACTAAAAGTAATGGTAACAAAAATGAATATCGCTAAGATTAATGATTAATTTTAGTCTGTAAAAAATCAACTATTGCTCTGATTTCTAAGCAGGTGCAAAATTTAAAAGTACAAAAGGTATGGCCTCTATGAATAGTACAAGATTAGTGATCATTCAATTTGTATACATGCAGTCTAAGGACAGCACCTCATTTTGTTAATGAGACATAAAACCTGTGTTCACTGTGCACTCTATCACTGGTAAACAAACATTGTAATGCCAACACATAACAGCTGATGAAAACAGTAATCTGTTATAAAGCATGGGTGGAAATTAGTGCTTTTCTTGTACTTCTGATTTCCCCACAGGGATTATTTATACTTTGGCCTTTAGTAAAGATTCTTGTTTCTTATTCTTGTTTCTGTTCTTGTTTCTTGAAAAATTCTTTGGAATAAAACACTGATGTATTTAGAATAGGCACATGAAAGCAGTAGGTAAGGTTACTGGAATAGCTTTGCCATGAAACTCCAGATTTAAATCTCCAAAAGACGAGTAGTTGTGCATTTGGGCCTTCCCTGCTATTTTTGTTATGCACTAAAAAAAAATAAATAAAAAACAATAAAAAATTCTATATATAATAATTTCTTTTTCTACAAAGTATTTTCTTTTTCTACAGCACTTCAAAATGAACAAGTAGAGTTCTTTATAGTAAATACATTGACTCAGCACTAATAGTATTCTGAATGCAAAAAAGATTCCTGTGATTCATAGGCTGCACTAGTATAACTTCTCTTAGCTTCTTTGACAGAGCTGAGTGACAAAATCCAGGAACTGAAAGTCTGCATTTTTTAATCACTTCCATCCCAATGACCTCTGAAGTTTATGAAGTTGTATTAGTCCCGTCACCAGTCACCATGACATTAGTTTTGTCACTGTTTTAACATTATTAAACATATTTGTCATTTTGATTATAAGTATATGAAGGACAATTTTTATATTAATAATATTGTTTAGCTACAGGACTAGAAAGGGTAGAGCCCTTAGAATAACTTAACTTTAAGGCTTTAGCCTAAAAGGATATTTCTAGTTGAAACCTTACACCTAATTCATTTATATGGTTCTTAACACTGGTTTTGACATTGTTAGTTATGTCAGGCTCCACTTAAACACTGCCTGTGGCTACACTGAATTTGATGCAGATGATATTTTCATATAAAGCTAACTTTGTTATTGAAGCCTTTAGCAGTGAAAACACTGCAGAAACTTACAAACAGTAACTGAGGACACAGGTGAGTGCTGATCCATAGGTAAATGCAGCTTCATAAGCTATTAAGTGACTGCATGGATCAGACATATCTGCCATTCTAAGGCATTTGAGGTATTCCACTGCTGGTTATGGAACTCCAATCTAATTAAGCCACTTATTTTATTCTAGAAAAGCACCAGATTTAAAGAGTAAAGGAAAGAGTGTTGGAGATCTGCTTTAGAAACTATTATTATAATTGTGCCTTGTACTTATAATTGCACAAGGCAATCTGTAACTGCTAGAGCATGATTCAGAACTTTCGGACTGTAGGAGAGTTGACTAACCTTTTTACACTGAGATGCACACAAAGGCTAGATTGGTGGCCTTCCAGTCCGATAACAAGCATGATTTGGTTTTGTACTTTCAATGGGGGTTGATCCAGTTTTGATCTCACCTATAGATGTGAGCTTCAATGGTTATAGAGGGAGGACTGATCACAACTATCCTTACTTTTGAATGAACTAGCACTGAAAAAGCCCATTGAGTATGTTTCTCATCTAGCAATGCAGAGGTTAGGGCACGTGGCTCATATAAACAATGTTTGAGTTTTCTAGCTGTATGCTGAACTAGAATGTAGAAAGAGCAAGGTTGTCCATGTTAGTTTATCAAGGGCATCCTAAAACTTTGAATTATTTGCAAACTTTAAAATCATGAAACATGAACAGCTGAGCTGCCATGTATGCTATAGCCTACTTACTGCTAATGTTGGCCACCAGTAAATTCCTTGGAAGAAAAGGAATGACTTATGGCACATAGATGTGTTTGTACCACAATGGTGCCCACTATTCCTCCTGATGTGATGCCTTTATTGTAATTTTCTTAGCTATGTGCATTGTCACTAGCTCAAGACTGTTTCTGGAGGTACAGACCAACCCCTTTTCATTCATTTCTCATGTGCAGGGCTCAGCTGCTGCAGGTACCTTTGTCCAAGGAAGAATGCCATCTCATTCGCTCCAGAAGTGAATGACAGACTAGCTATTTGACTGCATATTTCCAAGAGAGAAATACTTTTCAAATTCTAAGCTACTTCAAAAACATCCTCCTGTTCTTCTAGTATTAAACAATCTATATAGGTCTTATTCTATATAAAAAAATCTATATATACTGTTATTTAAGGATACAGCAATCTATATAACTCTTATTTCCTATATTTACTCTTCTATTGTATTCTTTCTAACAGGAAGGTTTCTTTACATCATTAAGGCAAATAAACAAAACCTCTGACTGATAAGCCTCCTTCTACTGTGCTGAAATACTTTGAAATGGTTAGCTTCCCACTCCTTTTCAAATTTGCTGTTCCCAGATAAAAATACAAGCCTGTTCAGGTTGTTTATTTTTAGTGAATATCAAACTAAACACCTGTAATAACTGCCAAATTGTCTATTCTTTTATGTTGTGGAGTGCATAGAAACAGCAGCGTGAAAACTCTTTCAATACTAAACCAGTATATTTTGCTTTCTCCAAAGGACAAAAAGACGTGATTTTCTTATATGGATTACTTTTTTCCATCTCTTACTCATAACAACACATACCCTTTGACCATCAATGTCACTAAGACCACTGCCTAAATCTCTGTAAGTAAATCTCTGTCCCTTTATAAAATAGTTCTCGTATCTCTGTTAGCTTATCTTCATTATATCTAAATCTAATCACTCTCTTCTAAAGGATTTATTTTCTGCCAGCATTAAGGGATGTCATTTGAAATATTTCCTCTGCAAAACAAAATCTATAAAATCTAAATATTTAAATCTATTTAACATTTGTTTCTGTAATGTCATTTTAGCAAATGTAGAATGTAGTTACACAGCACTTTCTACCATTTTCAAAACAAGTCATATAAGAGGGAGCTGAACAAAAAGGAGTCCTCCACATGAATCACAATTCTTTTCTTGCTGCAGCCATTTCTGATACGCTTAGGTGATACATCCATCCTCGTTAGCTATTGTTCTTCTTTATGGGCAGACTATCTTGAACAATCAACTGTACTAGACGTTACACAAGATAAAAAATAATGTAGCTTTGTTCCTCTAGACCCTTCTACATGGTTTCTTGTCCCTTCTTCCAATTAATACCATCTTTTTCAAATCATTAGATACTTCATATTTAATTTACTATATGTTCATATATGCCAGAATGTGTTAAATTACATTTTGTTTGCATAGAATACTTGTTATAATAAATGTACAGAAAGTAAGATATGTTCTTATCTACATAATCTAGCTACCTAACCAAGAATTTCTTACACAATGAGTTCCATAAAATGTAAGCATTCTATAAGCAAAACCTAAATATAATATTCATATTGTAATCTCACCCTGACAGAATAGACATGCTTCTATAGTGGATACCAATTATTTGTAAATAAAGATTTCTAAAATGGTTATATATATAGATAGATATATGCCTGTATGTGAAAATTAGAGCAGCAAAATTCAGGAACAAAGGTTAAGAACCTACATGTTTCAATGAACACCTGATAATCACTTACAATGAGTCACAAAGGTAAAACTAAATTATAATACCTAAGTCTAATGAAGAAAATCAGTTCTCAGGAAATCACACAAGTACATGTGGAGATATAGAAACTGTTAGCATTACACATATGTAGGTATTCTGCTTTAATTAAAGATTAATTTTTAATGTATTTAATGTAATTTATTTGCAGTCTCATCACCATTATTACAATTCATTATACTTCCAAGCCCGTATACTTGACATGGCTAAACAGAACAACCAGCAAACAAGCGAACAAATCAACATATGAAGAAGATGAATTTCAAGAAAAGGCATACTACTCTTCATCACATATATTTGGAATTACTATTTATTTCCAAACCAAGAGCTGATTCCAATGCATTTCAGTTCTTTTTCTGCCATCTGTAATTTTCCTAAAACTAAGCTTAATTCTCCTATACCTGTTTTCTTCTATGTATGAGAGCTTTTATTACTTCCGAGATTTTGAGGAAGTAACTTTCTTCTGCTTTTTGTATTTTGGGCATTGGAGTAGAAAATGGCTTTCAGTTTTGATGTCTACTCTGTCACATCAATTGTAGAGTCAGTCTTCCATAGGTTTCTAGTGCATTTTGTATCATTCCTGGTTTCTATTTCTAATATGTGGTAAGACTGCATTTTGCTAGGGTAAAAATTCTACATATATAACAAACATTGCTATAGAACATTAATCTGCAGATCTCTCTTTACTCTCACAATCCAGTGAAGAGAGCAGAATGTATAGCAAAAATGGTGTGTTTCTGTCTATGTATAGTTGCATAACTCATATCAAATGAATCTTTTGGCATACACACAAATTTTAAACATGGCGAGGTTTTACCTACAGTCTTTTGTTCAAGTTGCTTTAATGTCTAATTAGAATTCACATCAGGAAAGATGTATGATTTGTCCTTTTTTAGGATGCTCATTTAGCATAAGTACAAGACTATCTCAAGTGACTGTCCATTTTTATTCAGCAAAGTGTTTTTGCATATTGCTACTGGTATGCTGCTCCTGACGAATACTGTATAGAGTTACCTCTAGTGAGCCATTTTAAAGTTAATTAGCATGGCACTGGGAGCTGTCTAGGCATGGTAGCAGGGAGCACCAGAGAGGCTAAATTACCCTTCTTCTCAGGCAGTTTTTCAGTAGATTAGGCTTCACGTCAACTGAACTCTGCTCTGTTGCAGCTACTCTGTTCCTGCATGTCTGAGTATGCCTGCGAAAATCTACTTCAGATTTCTGTAGTTTGCAATGTAGAGATGCTGAAAATGCCACTGACCAGCTCTTGGACATTTTTAGGATGAGAAAACTCTCCTGGTGATTAAACATCTGTGGACTTGATGATATCAGGTACTTTGAAAGGAACAGATTCTACTAGTAAATGGTAAGTTAAGAATTTCTCCTGCACAGACACATTCCCTTTCAATGTTAAAGCTCCCACAAGACTGTCCTGCTTTACTTCCTGTGTCTTCACCAAAACCATGCCACAGATGTGAAGGAGGAAGGAGTGTGAGAAAGAGTATTTAAGTGAATGAATTTAGGCAATTCTGTGTTTCTTACACTGCTAACACAGTAGAACCTAACTCCTTGGTTACTTGATTACTGATGTAGTAATATAATTAATGTTAACTCAACTGGGTAATTTACATCAACACCAGGATCAGTTTTAGTTCCATGAGAGTCAGCAGCTCTCATTTTCTCCCTAAAAGCTCTTCCCAAGCCCACCATTGAAGAAAGCACGGAAGCCAGTGAAAACTAAGTCTCACTCCCTAGTAGTAGGAATTATTTGATGCATATCATCAAAGTGTCTGCCTGAGAAAAGTGCATTCTCCTGTTCCTGGCCATACTGAATATTTAGATTTTCACTTGTTGGTGAAGTTTGAGGCAAAAACGTTCAGTACCTCAGCCTTCTCCATGTCCTGGGTAATCAAGTCTCCCATTTCCTTCTGGAGAGGGCCCAGTTCTCCCAGAGAGATTGTCTGAGCAGCCAGGGATCGTGTTAGGAAAGCTAAAGCTCTGTTAGAATTAAATCTGGCCAGGGATGTCAAGGGCAACAAGAAAAGCTTCTATGGGTATGTTAGTGATAGGCCAAAGAAGGCCAGCAGGTCTCCCCTTTCTACTCAGCTTGTGTGAGACCCCACCTGGAGTGCTGTGTTCAGCTCTGGGGCCCCCAACATAAGAAGGACATGGACCTGTTGGAGCAAGTCCAGAGGAGGGCCACAACGGTGATCAGAGGGCTGGAGCCTCTCTCCTGTGCAGACAGGCTGAGGGATTTGGGGTTGTTCAGCCTGGAGAAGAGAAGGCTCCAGGGAGACCTTCTAGCAGCCTTCCAGTACCTAAAGGGGGCCTACAAGAAAGCTGGGGAGGGACTTTTTACAAGGGCACGTGGTGATAGGACGAGTGTAATGGCTTTAAACTAAAAGAGGGAAAATAAATTTGATTAGATATTAGAAAGAAATTATTCATGATCAGGGTTGTAAGGCACTGGAACAGGTTGCCCAGTGAAGCTGTGGATGCCCCATCCCTGGAAGTGTCCAAGGCCAGGCTGGATGGGACTTTGAGCAACCTGATCTAGTGGAAGGTGTCCCTGCCCATGGCAGGGGGGTTTGGAACTAGATGGTCTTTAAGGTCCCTTCTAACCTAATCTATTCTATAATTCTACAATTTTCATATGAAATAAAATTGCATAACCTAGATTTGTTTTATGTGAACTGTTCCAACAAATTTGGCTAATGCTGAGGCATGTGAAAATTCCTAGTTTATTGCTGCTCTTCTGTAAGTAATGATGTTGGCCATCTTCCAGCCTTTAATGTTTTCTCTTGGGCTTAATAAACTCATAAAGATATCCACTAAATTACTCTAAATTGTTTTCTAACTCTTTTTAGTGATCTTGGACTTGAATGTATAAACTCTGGTCTCAGAGTGTTAGTATTGTGCAAGTTTCAAACCTTTTAATAATCATTAACGCTGTTATCAAGATACTTTCTAATTTCTTCTCTTTTGTCCTGGTAAATCTAATTTCTGATGTAGGTAAATGTTCATTGATTTCATTTGTACAGGCTGTGCTTAAGTAATTGTTTAACATCCTTTCTATTTTCTTATCCCGTGTCTCTTTAATTCTGTGCTAATCACTCTTCCGAAGGTGACTTTTCCTCCTTTACCAATTTGCAAAAGTGGACAGGGTATTCTTAGTCCTTTATGTGAGAGAGTCTTCACAGACCTATTCTTTATTGTACCTCCTTTTTTAGGGGAGTTGTCTTGATTTTTATTTGTAACTTTCTGTTCCCATGCAATTTCCTGAAATTGCCCCACTGAAAAATTCAGATATAAATATTAATCATGTGTTTTTCAAGGCAAGAGTATCTTTAATCCAAATCATGATTAGAAATGTTTTAGAAACTACCCTGGAAATAGAGTATGAAGAAAGCCTCTACATGATTCCTGGATTCTGTGTAAATCTTTGTCAATGCCTTAACGTTTGTTATTAACTTTTTTTAACTTCACATTGGGTGACTCTTCAGAATTAAATATGGAAATATACAAGAGCAGCCCTGCTGCATGTATTTTATAGCGATCAAATAACTTGAATCTGTGGCTACATTTTCAGTTTTCCACATTTTAGAGATTTTTGTACTGGTGCTAGATAAGGTTAGCCTCAAAACTGTGAAGGCCAGAGCTGACTCCAGGTTCCAATAGACATCTCCTGTTGCGGGGCAACAATTGGGATATTTGACCACAAAAAGTGGCAAAGAATATATATATGTGAAATAATAACATTACCAGTAATGCTAGTGTGGAGCAGTTAACAACAGAAAAATTAACACTGCTGGTATTTATGCCATCACTTCCAGGTTTCAGTGTTAATGCCTTCCTGAAGTGAATGGGACATTTCACATTACTCAGCCTTGTTTTTCTGTTCTACTTGGTAACTCTTTACACTCTATTCTTGTTTTAAAAGATACCTTTCTAGTTCTGAATTGCTTAAATGATTTTAAACAGAAATAAAACCAAATAAAACACCCCAAAATGAATTGTGATTTACCATGTCATCATTCTAGATTAGCTTTATTATGAACTTTCTAGTGGTCACAAGATGAAAAGTTTATTTTTCCTTTACACTTTAATTTTTACCATTCATCTAAAAGAAGTGATTTAAATTTTTCCTTTATAATCAGTTTTGGCCTGATTTATTAGTGGATATTTGCTTTTATCACAGAAATTGCTGTTGTAATGAACCCTAATGCATCTTTGTTACATCCTCACTGGAAAGTCTAATAAACTACTGAGTTTTTTCAAATACATGTCTGTGAAACAAGATAGAACAGTAGGGAGTAGAGTTTGTGTTCTTTCCCAGGCCTCTGTGTTCTACATCTCAGTAAATTCAGTGTCAAGAAAACCACTTTCAGAAATACCAGTTTTCCATTCTGCTTTATTATATATATCTGCCGGACACAATGTCACGGTCCACTCAGTGGACTCGTGGCGGTTCATTTACTATGATCTCGAAGCACAAAAATCAAGGCACCCACACCAAGGGGTTATGCTTTGATCAAACAGCACAACTTTATTGTTTGCCCATAAAGCGGTGTGCGATAGATAGAGTGACAGGGAGGGAAGGAAAGGTAAAGTAAAAAGAAAAGGGAAGAAGATTATAGCTACCACCACAGGTCCAAGGTGTCCCTATGGTCCTAGGTCTAGGCAGCGTCCCGCCGGTCCTTCCAATTTTTGTGATCCTTGGTGGGGAAGATCTCCAAAGTTTGATTGCTAAAGAGCCATCTTTTATGCCAAGCAACACACCTTGCTCCTACTCTGGCCCATGGATTGTTACAAATCTCCTCCTTCTCGAGCAAGGTTACTACGCATGTCCTAAAAGGAGTGTCCGAGGCGAAGTTTGCCTTAGAGGCAGGTAGCTTCAGACCAGGAGGTTTTTGTATTGTAATGATATTATAATGAAGAAAAGTTCATCTGATGTTCAAGTTTTCTGGTTCATTGCTATGACAGTGGTTGTGATCCATCTTCTGGACAATGGCTATGTGGCCTTATTGTAATCGTTCCTTTCAATCCCAGGTGGCAGGAAATGGCATAGTACTCCTCGTACCGTGCAGTTCTCTTTCCCAGGGTCTTTGTGTCCATGAGGACAGCATTCCATCTCCAGTCTCTGTTGGCAATGTTGAGACAATATTGTTCTCTTTGGACTGACTCTTACACACAATTATTCACATGTGCTATTTCTTAAGGATTCTTTTTATGTGTGTGCTCTTCAGTAGGTGACAAGACTTCACATCATAATATGCAAAGAGAAGCAGGATCACAGGCTGAGACGGGTGGGAGGTGGATCAAAACCAGAGCACTGGAGACAGATGAAAAATAAAATTTTAAGAAAATATTACAAAAAAAAAAAGATGTTTAGGAGCTTAGAGTCCCTCTTTCCTGGTTGTAGAAATTTTGGAAATACTCTTTCCTTATTAATTCCTTAAGAATGATAATATACCAGTATAACACGGGTAGGATAGATACAGAATTCATATTTTACTCTAATGTGTTTCTTAGGTGAGGAGTCTGCTAGCATAAGACATTGAGACCTATGGTACTGTAAGAGTAACAAACACCACTACACTTGAACTTTTTTTTTTGCTAAAAAATGGTCATATTTGGGATTTATTGTAAACAAATTGGATCAAGATAAGTTTTCTGGTGAATGTAGTCCTTCACCATTGGTGATATGTCATGCTTCCTGGAATTTTATTCTAATGAAATATTGAAAAAGGTCTATGATGAAGCTTAAGTACCTTAATGGAAACCCTTCAGTGAATTCTCAGTGAACTCTCAGTGAGCCATAGGCCAATCTTTGCTGTATCCTGCATGACATTTTCCATGGTTTTCCTGGTCTCTGTGGCATCTGGCATGCAGGGCTGGAGTGGCCTTACTCTGTGGATTGCCTTTGGTTTCTGAGTGCCTACAGAACAAGAATCTGAGACCTGCTGAAGCAAGGGTTGGGAAATTCAGGCAGTTTGAGGCAGGGATGGTCAAGGCTTCTAGGCTCCCTGCCTTCTGCTTCATAGTCACTGGGTCTCAGAGAGCTATGGCTTGGGTTACTGGTCAGCACCTTGTCCTAATATTGAGGGCCTGGCAGGTCTTTCAGAGTGAGAGTACTGTGAGCTGTTGCTAGATCCCATGACTCCACAGTGGAGGTTTCCTACAACACTGGGATACTATTTTTACTTCTGGGGAGCCAGAGACCATAGCCCCTTCAGTGGCCCAGACTTTTTGTTTTGAGGAAAAAATAAAGCAGAATTGGTTTCCCTGAATTAACAATAATAACACTAATAACAACAACAACAACAATCATCATCATCATCATCACCACCATCATCTGTTCACTTTGAACAGAAAACCATCAAAATAAGTTTTCATACTCAGTTGAAGTAGGAGATTTTATTTTTGAAAAGCTGGAACCTTTCCTAAAATGAAAATGCAATATTCTGATCAACCCTGTCCATGACTGTAGCTGTTTTGTTTTTAATTTGGCAACGCCCTAAGTCATACACTGCTAGTACTGACTCAACTATCTGTTAGTGGTGAAACAACTCAGCCCGGGAATAACCCTGTAAAACAAACCACTATGGTATACTGATGTAAACTACAGTCTGCTTCCCTACTCCCTCTTGTAGGTGCCCTTTGATTTTTTGGGTCAATGTAGGGGAGGAATGGCTGAGTAGCTACCATAGGTGCACTACTACCAGCAATTTACTTTTAGTTTGAACTACGTGAGCTAAGCCTGTTATACTTTCTTGATATTTTGCTGAATTAATGCAGCTTTTCATTTCTCCTACCATAAGAGCCATTGATAAAAGCCAAATAAGAGTTCTGAGCCATTTAAGAGGCACATCCTGATAACAACAAAGAAGATTTTATAATAACTCAAGGAACTGATGCTACTTCCTTTCCTGATGGCTCCCTAACCTCATATAGGGTTCCTGCTCTGTATGCAGGTGAAATATAACCACAAAAAGTCTTACAGAAGCTCTGTAAGATCAGAACCGGGAGCAAAAGATGTTTCCAACTAAAAGTACAATGGAAAAAAGACAAGAAGTAGCGACGGAAAGGAGGACTTTTTTCATTACTTTAGCGTTAAAGTTTTTCCTGTTGTAAGGAGAAAAAAAGGCTGCATTTTGAAGAATTTGTCCTAGTTTTGGTTTGTGGTGTTTTTTTGGGGCTTTTTAATTGGCTGATGATTGATTGCTTTATGTTCTGGGCACTTATTAGGCCTTGGTTCACATGACCACAGATTGAAAGGGAGACCTGACACTGACCGTAAGCTCGGTCTGGATGTCTCAGACCTGGTACAGAGTAAGCCAAATGGGCTTGGCAGCTCTGACATAGTGGATCAACAGAACCTTTGCGGTCCAGACTCACTGCAATTGCAATGCAGGCTCTTCTGACTATGCAGAGTGACATACCATGCACATAAATTCAAGCCTCTGCTCACATAAAGTAGTCTTCTATGTTGTTTACTTCCTAGAGATAGCTGGGAAGCCCGGGATATTCCAGTCCTGTCAAAATGATCCTAGTGTTACCCATATGTCTTTTTATAAATAGTATTACCTAATGCTAGCATGCATCCGATAGATGGCATAAAACTGTCCATGGGAGAGTTAAAAACATAAAGCAGGCACCTTTCAAAAGCTGCTATGTACTAGAATGTTACTTTCAGTATACTCATAAGAAACGAGAAAGGTTGTTTTGTTTTGTTTTCTGGTAGTGAAATGTTTGACTCGTGCTGTTGTGTTTTGGGTGGGTAGTGAAGCCATTTCCCGAGCAGGAATTACTTCCAGTTTATTGTTGCCATTTCAATTAAACCTAAGTTGAATTGAGTTGTCAGTAAAACTGCCTGTTATTTTTTTTTAATTCACCTCTGGACTGTTAAATGTTATTGCTTCAAATACAATACGCTGTGGCTACTGTTGGGTGCTTAATAGCTAAGATACGTAAACAGAATGGACCAAGGTTGTAGCCTGGCGTAATTTACTGGAATTCAGCACGGTCGCACCAGGAGTGAATTTGGCTCAGTGTTTTGGCATTAGTCTTAAAGGTCATTCCTGCAGTTTGCCCTCACTATAGAAAGTGTGATCAAAAAGTTTTCCATTTTATTTCTCTTTTGATGGTCACATTAAATCTTATTACACTGTTGGTACTTTACCTTACTGGAGTGTCTGTGGGTTTTCTTTATAGGCAAAGCTTTCATCCCTGGATATCCATAAATAACTCTATTCACCACACTTTCTCCCACAGCATTTGTGAGTTATGCTCAGACCTGAGACAAGTGTTAGTTTGCATGTTTGCAGATGGATTTCTGCTTCATTTTTGTCCACTTCAGAGACGTTGCCTATTAAGAAGGGCTTTCTACCCCTGTACCCTCCATTCCAATCAGCTCCATCTGCATGTTCCCTTCTGCACCGTGCCTTTGATAGGGCACTTATCCAACTTTTCTGATTAAAGTGGATTCACTACTGTAGATACAGAACTCTTGAAAGCAGAGGCTGCTGCCGCAAGTTCTCTTTTAAAATTTGTTTCTGAAACAGATGCCACAATAAAAACAGAAAAAGTGCTAACTGCATATTTTTTCAATAAAAGGGTTAGTATTTATGTACTTGAGGAAGTTATGACTCAGTTGTATATTATTCAGGACTTCATTTGTGTAAGTTACTTTCTGATTAGTTATTGATTATAATCAGAACTCTTGGAGCTAAATGTGCAATATAGCTAATAAGCAGATCTTCTGCAGATGAAGAGGATCCTTAAATATAATTCTGATGCACTTTACACTTTCTATTTATTGAACTTTGTCACAAATGGCAAATTGTAGCAGGCCATTGAAACTATAGCAGCAGCAGCAGATTTGCAGTATTTCTGTAAGCAGGGAAACAACAGAATCTTAATAAAAGGTCTCGTTTTTCAGTCTCCAAAGTCAAAGCAGTAAAAGGCATTTAAAAATATCCCTTGGTACCTAACTCAGTCTGATGCCGGCTGGTTAAATCTCATGCACTGACTATAAGACTCTCACAGTGGGTAACTGCCTCATCAACTCCCACCAGCTGGTATGGGTTGCAGTATCAGACAGGGGAAGAAAGTTCATGAGGGTGCACCAGCAGTTGTGTCACCTAGGGCGGTCCCTGGTCAAAGCACATTTCCCAGCTTCATGCTGGTGTTGTTATTCCTTCCCCATCAAGCCACCTGGGCTTCAGATAAGAGCCTACCAGAAGACTAGAAGCACCAGCTCTGTGTCCTGTCTGCATGCCTTCTTCAGTCTTGGGAGATAAATGACTTGAGAGCTCTGCTGTAGGCACTTTAAAAGGCTTCTGTCATACTGACAAGATGGGTAAAGACACAAAAAAAGAAGAGGAGTAGTACACGGCACAAACGATTGATGTTTCCTAGCCCCAACAACCCATGGGGAAACAGAAGGGTGCTGTGGGACTGGTTGCGGAGTGAAACATGCTCCTTTGATCCAGGTAGTACATCTGGCTGCTTTTTAGATGTCTTTTCATGCTTTGTACATATTTACTGGCAGCAGACATGGAGGTCAAAAATCTGTACTGAATCTGTGAAATGGCTTCCCTGAAAGTAATGGGAGTCTTTCAATGGGTATGGCTTAAGACATTGTGTATCAGTGAGTCAGAAATCTGTTTTCTACCATAAGTTTTGGTCAGTAAAATTATGCTAGGCTGTAAGAAATACATAAATATTTATAATGTAATCTTTCTCATGAGATAACATTGCATTAATATTCAGTATAAATAGGAATCCTACTGACAAGATTAGATAAAACTTTGGCAAAAAACAAGAATGCAATGGAAATCAAATCCAAAGCAAAATTTTTACCGTTATTAGGAGCTCCAGAATGTTTCAGTTATCAAAATCCTCTATTTGAAAGCTTATAATCTTTTTTGCTGCTTTTATTTTGCATTTTGAATTAATTGAAACATGGAAAGTTAAACAGTCAAAATTGCAGCACAGTGCATAGTGCAAATAGTGAATTTGTAAATGAACACATATTTACTTCAGGGAGAAACTGAGTCTTCTTGAAAATTACATATTCTTTGATGAACTTTGTCCAAACTTTTTAACTTGTAACAAAAAATAAAAATCAGTGGTTAATATAGCTTAAATTTTGAGATAAAATGTCTATAATTGCCTTGTTAATAAAAAACCCTCTAAGACTGTGACAAAAGCGTACACACCTCTAATACAAACTCCACCGAGACTCCCATGCTGAAAGATTTTCAGCTGATATTTTTTACCACTTGATTCATCTCTGTTAGTTAATTCAAAATTCATGGCATGTCTTCCCTGCATCTTAGTTATGAAATTGTTTGATGACAATCATAAACCCCTGACTACTAAATATAGTACCTGCAAAAGCTTTTGAAATTAACTCTTGAATAGACAAGAAGAGAAGAAATTCATAAAGCAGATGAAGAAATTTTATTTACTACAAAACCTGACACATCAGAACTATATAGGCTTTAGTTATCCTGGTCAACAGAAAGGGGGCCATGGTGTAATATAACAACAAAGTAAAAGGTTGTAAAAAATGGCTGATAAATTAGATTTATATGTCACAGTGCTAAACTATGGAAGAACTGGAGTGTCTCTAGGC
Organism: Falco punctatus; assembly: GCF_963210335.1. NCBI lineage: Eukaryota > Metazoa > Chordata > Aves > Falconiformes > Falconidae > Falco > Falco punctatus. The sequence goes on from NC_137583.1 coordinate 79,300,576, forward strand.
TGTGGATCTGGCTTTGTATCCATCCTCCTCTGCAGAATTCGAAAAACACTAATGAGCTACCCCAGATGACGAGTCCCAGACTAGATGATCATTCTACAATCTCATTCTGGAAACTGCCTGCTTCAGACTGCCCATGCAATTAAAATAAATGAGAGCTTTGGGATTTAAACTGTTATTACACTATGTGGACTCTTCTCTTTTGCATGAGGAGGAGAAATCATGAATGCCAAGAAAAAAGTTTTCTAAATGCTTCAGTTTAATTTCAATCTGTACGTTATATGAGCCCATTTATTGGATTTAGAAGGGGTCTCATTAACTGATTTGAATCTGGGTTAAAGCTTTACATTTCTTTTTGCTTTCTGAAAGCTTGATATCTCATTTCATCATGTCACACTTTAATTCTAGAAAAGGTAAACCTAGACAACATTCATCATTCATAAATATATAATAATTGATGGGATGTATGAAGTGAAATTCATACCCTTCACATTCATGGATTCACTGGTTAGGATTCTTACCTGTATCTTCTATGATGAAGCAAAAAAGACTTTTCCATGAATGCAATAATTTAAATTGCCAAACATTCTTGAGTTGACTCCACTTACACATTCACAGTTTAATGACCTTTTCCTATTATCCCTGGGCTGGCTCTGAGTTTCAGGATGAAGGATTTGTAGGCTGATTATCCATATCACTACCAGAACATGTTATCTATTTAATGTACTTTCTTTTTAATTAAAGCATTTTCAGTACACACACTAGGGCTGACGAAGTATGAGTGGATGGTTAGGTGGTATTTGGGACTGATATCAGAACTTCAGATTCTTCTCAAAGTCCTTTATACAAGGGATGCAGTTATCATTCTTTCACTCTATGTATGTGCGTATTATACACTGTAGGGGACAGAGATTTGTCTGTGTATACTTAAAATTTTAAGACGTGGGAGCTATAAACCCCTAGTGCTAGAAAATAATACTTTTACAATAAATTTATCTTTTTGAATGATTTTTTTAACCTCTGCTTCAAAGGGATTGAAATAAACAGAAGTCTGGACATCTGGAGATATAACTGCATGTACAGGTATGTGAGGTGAAACAGAGAACTACTCAAAATTCTCTCTAAATGCTACTAGCTTCTAATCTGAGCTAACAGTCCAATGTCAAACAATGAAACAAAAACCCCAAACCAATCTCCCAAAACCCCAAACTCACAAACATCTGAAGATTTTCCAGATGTCATAGCTGTAAATCTGCCCTCAAACTGAATTTTGTTGTGTCAAGTATGGTAGATATAATGGTATAGTAAGAGTGTGAGCTTAAGAGAGCTGTCAGTGATTTTGACTGTTTACCATCTGGGACTGCTAAATAATATTTCCCTATAGAGTAAGTAGAAAGAAATAGGAACTGTGTTTATGCTGTCTGTGAAGAATATACATGACTGCATTTTTCATAACCCTTACGTTTTTCTAACTGGCACCCATGAATAGTAAAGATACTGGATCTTTCATCCTACTTTTAAACCGAGCACAAAAATATTCCTTAGATGGTGCAGGTATAGCCAGTTGTCCTAACGCTGGGTAGCAGGCTTTTTTATTGCAGGAAAAATGGTATTTTGAAGGGGAAAAGAGTGTGGAATGCTGTGGGCAAATGCATGAGGCCACGGTGCACATCTATAGTATGAAACCTATGAAAGATATCTATCTATCTATCTATCTATCTATCTATCTATCTATCTATCTATCTATCTATCTATCTATCTATCTATCTCACAGGTGGGCTATAGTATGAACCCAACTGTGAAAGATAGACTAAAATCTTTGATGTCTTCATGACATGCTTAGTTCTGAGACTCTACACACTCCAAATATTTCCTTTATTAAACTCAGGGAAGGAAATTTCCTTACCAGGCTTATCCTGTTCATTTAGAACAACTATATCTGTTTCTCTTTTTTGTGGAAAACATATTGTATACTGCACATGCGTCTTTCTTTCAGACATACATGTGTTAACAGTAGAGCACTGCCAGGCTGCTAATTGCAAATTCACTCTGTAGGTTATGTGTTTTAAAAGCCCAGTAACTTTGATAAATTAGAACAATTTTCAGCAGACTGGTAAAAGTCAAAGCTGTATCTCTGTGACAAATTTGGTGTGTCTATCTTTTCTCTAATAGGAAAGGTGTGTATTTTTCATCATCTGCTCTTAAAAGTGGCAACAGATTGCCTGAAAGACAGTGGTCAACCATATCTAGTATTTGCTTGGAAAGGAGTGACATTGTTATAAAAAGCTAAAGATAATCTCTTAGGAATAGCAGTATCAGTTTACAAAAATGTAAGGTAAGATGCTCTCCAATAAAACTTTTTTGTGCTATACTCAAACGTTCAGATTTACAGTTGCTTAACATTGTGAGAAAGATTCTTGCAAAATCATGTACAACACTAAATAAAATCTCAACATTTCAAAACTGAGACAATATGACAAGTCTTTGAAGTGATTTTTATACAGTTTTAGTCCCTTTATCCTGGAATTTAGATAACTTCGTGACAACTTGTCACACAATTTAGAAAAAAAATAGCTAGAAGGATAAAACAAACATGGGGAGAATGAATCTTGCCTAAGATCATGGTATATACTATATACTGTCTTTCAGTCTCTCTCTCTACACACACACACATATAATATAATGTCTAAAATAGTTCCAAAACCATGACAGATTATAGAAAAATACAGGAGATTATAAAATGTAAAAGCTGTGTCTAGGAAAAATAAAATTAAACAGAACAGATAGATGTAAACAATAACAAGGCAAAGCAAAAAGACTTTGAAAACCAGCTTCCTTAAATTTTTTTCAAACACAGGAAGAAAGTTGGTAACCTGTAAAACTTATACACTGATCAAGAGCTAAAATGAGTTCTCAAGGAATATGAGGACACCACAGGAAACCAGAATGAATTATTTGACTCAGTGCTTAGTTTGAGGAGCTTATGACAATCTAGACCTATTCTCCAAGGGGGATAGGACAGAAGAACTATCTCAGCTTGTGGTGCCATCATTTAAAGTTTTAGAATGAAGTGATGAAATTAGTATTAATATCTCTATGACTGGGTATTTTTTGCCCAAAAGTTCTAAAGAAATCACCATATCCAAACTACCAAAGTATCCGTTGTGGTTTGCAATTTATCTACTGAATCAGCCTTTACACTAGAAAAGAAGCAAGGCTGTGAACAGTATCACACTAAAAGGTTTCAAGGGAGAATTCAGGGAGCTGCAGGCTAGTAAGCCTGAAGTTTTTAATGAGCAAATTGGTGGAAACTGCAGTAAATAATAGGTTCAGTAGACATCTCATGGAGTGATAAAGAATCGGATGGCTTTTCTAGGGGGAAACCACATTTATTAATCTACTAGAGTTGTTTGAGGAATGAAAACCCATATGATAGAATATTTGGCTTTACTCATATTCAGGAATCTTTCAACATGTTTCTTAGCAACAAATCTTAACCAGCCATGGAGTAAAAGGAGTGCTCCAAGGATTAAACAAAATATAGGAAAGGGGATTTTCATTTGCTTTGGAGAAAGGAAGATATTAGAGGAATCCCAAAGAGAGATGTACTGGATCAAGTTGTATTAACTATTTTCATAAGTGGTCTGAAAAAAGAAAAAGATAATGACAAATTCACTGATAATGTAGTTACTTCAGGTGTACAACACTAACATTTTACAGATTAAGATCTTTGAATGTCTAAGTAGCATTATGGGAGATACTTTTTTTAATACATGGAGAACAATCACCCTGAGGAAACAGTGTCCTGAACATGCATGAATGAGGGTGGAGTCTCTTCTTTGCTGCTGAAGAAATCTTAGAGTGCATCTGAATTGTTCCTCTAAACAGACAATTATATATTAGAGTTTATAAATAAAATTAGAGAATGGAACAGAAATCCTTACACCCAAGCAAGTCAGTGGTGAACTACTATCACTAATATTATGCACAATTTCAGTCAATCCTTTCTCAAAAGCAATATAATTGGATTTGACAAGTTACATGGAAGCGTAACCTGTATATTTTGAGATATTGAATGACCTTGGTATAAGGAGATGAAATACATTACAAATCAACTTGAAAAAGAGACATGACAGGGCGGGGTATTTGATAGAATACTTGTGATTAAATACTTCATTAAGTTTTAAATATTTTACCAAGGGATGTCTGGATACCAAAAAAATAATTGTATTAAAGGGAAGTAAAGAACAATCATGGACTATTATATGCAGTGATGAAGATGCTCTTATTTATGAAGTCTGGAAAGTGACTCCTTTGATATCAAAGGAATTAACATATTGAGATTCTTACCCTTTTTTACAAAGTTTATCTACAGCAAGTGTTACTATCCCCTTTTTAAGTGCCATTTTGGGCTAAAAGGATGACTGTTTTGACTTGCAATCACTGTTTGCATGCCTTTTTTGAATATGAAAAAGTAGAAATATTTGTATAGTCATTGAACTAGTTGGTCATTTTTATAAAAATGTCATAGAAACAATTTTTTTTTTTGAGATGCAGATGTACATTCATACAGATGTGATGGCAGAAACTAATTGGGGTTTTGTGCTTTTATGGTATGGTAATTTGCATATTTCTGATTTAGAAACAGTTCCTCATGTATTGCTGTAATGCACGCCAGACATACATGACAAGCAATATGTCACAGGTGGTAAGCATCAGCCACAGGCACAGTGTAATCCTGTAATCACTGGGTAACAAACCAGCTGGATGGATGAGCTCAAAGAGTTGTGAATAGACTTAAATCTGGTTGGCAGCCAATCACAAGTGGTGTTCACCAGGCCTCAGTGTTGGGACCAGTCCTGTTTAATATCTTTATTACTGGTCTGGACAAAGGGACCAAGTGCATCCATAGTAAGTTTGCAAACACCAAGCTGGGCAGGAGCATTGGTCTGCTTGAAGATAGGAAAGCTTTACAGAGGGATCTGGACAGGCTAGATTGAAGGGCCAAGGCCAGCTGTACGAAGTTCAACAAGGAGAAGCACCGGGCCCTGCCTGGGGGTCACAACTCCATGCAACATTGCAGGCTTGAAGCAGAATGACTGGAAAGCTGCTCAGTGGAAAAGGACCTGTGGGTGCTGGCTGACAGCCAGCTGAATATGAGCTGGCCTGTGCCCAGGTGGCCAAGAAGGCCAACAGCATCCTGGCTTGTGTCAGAAACAGTGTGGCCAGCAAGGCTGGGGAAGTGACTGTCCCCTGTACGCGGCACTGGTGAGACCGCACCTCAAATCCTGTGTTCAGTTGTTGGCCCCTCACTGCAAGGGGGACATTGAGGTGCTGGAGCGTGTCCAGAGAAGGGCAATGAAGCTGGTGAAGGGTCTTGAGCACAACTCTTTTGGGGAGCAGCTGTGGGAACTGGGGTTGTTTAGTCTGGAGAAAAGGAGGCTCAGGGGAGACCTTATTGCTCTCTACAGCTAGCTGAAAGGAGGTTGTAGTGAGGCGGGTCTTGGTCTCTTTTCCCAAGTAACAAGCAATAGGACAAGAGGAAATAGCCTCAAGTTGCACCAGAGGAGGTTTAGGTTGGATATTAGGAAAAATTTTGTCTCAGAACTGGTTGTCAAACATTGGAGCAAGCTGCCCAGGTGTCCTGGTTTCAGCTGGGATAAAGTTACTTTTCTTAATAGCTGGTGCAATGCTTTGTTTTGGATTTGGTGTGAGAACGATACTGGTAACAGATGTTTTTAATTGTTGCTAGGTAATGTTTATACCAAGTCAAGGGCTTTTCACTTTCTCAGGTCTTGCCAGCAAGAAAGATGGTAAGACAAAAGAAACTGGGAGAGGACACACCAGGAAGCGTTTGTGTCACCAACCCTGGAGGTATTTAAAAGATGTGTAGATGTGGCACTTAGGGACATGGTATAGTGGTGGACTTGACAGTGCTAGGTGAATGGTTGGACTCAATGATCTTGAAGGTCTTTTCTAACCTAAACAATTCTATGATTCTATGATTTCCTCAATCATATTTGATGCAGATTAAGATAAAACCTGCTAGCTCATTCTTTATTGAATTTTATTCCTAGAAATGGCACTGTGTAGAACAGTTCAGCCACCTGGTCAGGTGTTAGGAAATCCTTTCAGACTCCTTGTCCTGTAGAGAATGAGGTCAAGAGATTTCTCATACTCTTTTTACACAGTTACTAACAAAATGATAATGGAAACATGCTAAAATGTCTCTTGGTGTCAGTGAATAACAATGTTCATAAACGATTTGACTCCCTAGGCTATTTCATTTATACTGTGTAAAATGCTTAACAAACATAGGTAAAATTTCTCTGGAAGAGGTACAGTTTTCTGTGACTTTAACAGAATATGGTAAAATCTGCTTCCTTAAATCTTCAGCTTGTCTCATCATGTGACAACACATTCATATTGTTAATGCAGAGTTATGTAATACAGTCGTATAAAGTATGAACAGTGGTTCTGTTGACAGCACCATTACAGGCTTTTTTAGCTTTTTTCATTCTGAAAATGCAAGATGACTATTAAAGTGTAATGGCACAGAACATCTTGTTTAAAAAAAAGAAAAGAGCCTTTTACAGTATTCTTGTTTATAGATGATATTTATTGCCTTTGTATTCCTATGGTGTGCTTCTAAGTCAATTGAAATGCAAGTGCTAATGAAACCTCTACCATAACACATTCATTCTTTTTTACACCAAATGAGTCTACCACAAGATATAAATGACTTACATATATCTGCTGCTCAGGTTTTATTGTTTTAGGTTAATTTATTCATTGTAATATTCTTAATGAAAGTAATGACTCTTCCAGTAGTTTGTATATTCATATATTGCAATTTTATTAAATCATGCTGTGAAAGTTCATACTGGCTGCTCTAAACATTCCTGAAGTTTCATGTTATACTTAAAATATAAAAGCAATCTTCTAGAGGATTATCAGCATAGTATATTTTGTTATCCTTTGCTCTTCCTAATTTGTTCACACCAGGGTATATCTAATGTACAGGGGTACTTCTACAGACAGAGCTGTAGCATTCTTATGCATTTTATTAGCACAGACCATTGCAAACTCTGATCAAAATCTAAAGAGCCAGCTCAGTACATATAATTTTTTAAAAATATAGTTTATTATAGCTATGGAGACTTAGTGTAAATTTACTGTTCCAGAAAAAATATTGTTATTTGGCAGCTAGAGTATTGACTTTACTCTAAGTGCTCAAATTGAATCTTTTCAGAAGCAATTAAGAAATAAAAAATCTGGTGACTAGAATCCCTTCACCTGCCTCACACAACTGTAAAATTCTGATTACCAACCACATGTAATCTAAACTATTGGATAATACAGCTTTACATGATCAAAATCTCCTAGAACTCATTACATAAACAGCTTGTATTTTCTTTTTTATTATTATTAAACTTGTGCTGTCAATACTGATAACTCTCACTTCTTAACACATTGTTCAAAACTAGTTACGAAACATCAGACTTCTCCCAAGAAGGAAGAATTACTAGGAACAGTGTACAGAATAAAAGCCTGAAGAGCAAAAAGGTTAAGCGAGCTGCCCAAGGACACAATGGGCAATAACAAAAAGAGCTTCGGGTAAGAGAGAAGTCTTTCCTGGTCACTGGACTCCATTTAAGCCTAGCACAATCTATTTTAACAGAAAATGAAGAGTGTTGAGATATGAGCTTACTGCCTGTACTGCAGTTCTAGGAGGATATTACCAGATCATCTGAATACTTACCATGTGCTTTGTCATGCATTGTATACAGATTAATACAAAATTATAATTTTATATATATATATATATTTATATATATATATATATAATACAAAATATGCTCTCTTCCTTAAGACTTATCAATCTCACGATTATTCTCCATCCTATTCTAATATGAAGTTCCTCAAGTTCTGTTCACTTAAAAGAAGGGTAACAAACTGGTTAGAAAAGAAATTTATGAAATTCAGATAATAAAGCCTTAATAACGTATGGAAGTCACTGAATGTTAACCCTCTTTTAGTAAACAGCACGTTAGTTTTCACTGTGCATTCTTCTCTTGCTTACTTTACATGTGAAACAGGAGCTGTTCCATGGAAGTAGTAAAAGTATTTATTAATAACTCTATGTTGGGGCAGTCAGTGATTTCATTCCTACCTGACAGCATTACTCACAGGTAAGAGTCCACTGTGTTACTGTTGTGTCAAGGCGCTGCAAGCAGCCTTCACCTTCCATTCCATCCTATGCCACTGGGAAATTGGAGAGTAATGATGTAGACAATCACTTGGATTCTGCAGATTATATTTTAAAATAATAAAGTGCTGAAATAAAACATGTATTTCTGACTGTATTGACCAAAAGCTGCACTGACATAAACGTTAAATTTTGTTATATTTCTTTTTTGTAAAATTCTTAACATGGGACACATCAGCCTTATATAATTACTGATGTAAGTGCTACAGTACGTGTCCATAGAGTTGAAAGAAAGTTTTCACAGGTGGTTTAGCATTTAAACAGAAACCATTTTGTCTTTATTGCTCTTGACTCTTTTTCTGCTTTTCACATTGCTATTCTGAGATTCCCTTACAAGTTTCAGATTAACAGCCAATTAATCTGTGAGGTCATGAAAGTCTGGTGCTACCTATCTTTTTGGTGGCATTCTCCAAAGTGAAGTCCATGTGGATGTCTCTACAGGGTTTGGAGAAGTTAGCATAATGTATATTATCTTCACACACAACTAAAATGTGTTTCAAATGTCAAACTAAGTTTGTGTTATCTCTTGTTGTGGAGATACATGGGTGTATCGCTGCAAATCTAAAATGACACTTTTTAAAATTATTCTCTTCCCCTATAGAGAGAGACCTTGCTTTCCCATTTTAACGTAATGACGTGACTCTTCATTACTATGTATTAAGGCATAACCTGCATGAATATCCATAAAAGATAAAAAAAATATGTGCACAAAAATCCAAACCCCACTAATATTCTTGGTAATGCCTCTGATATCTTCAGGGGACTTTGGATTCAGCTATCATAGCTGGGTGCAGGATATGGTGTAATATACTTTAGAATGGTCATAAATATGATTTGATCACAACCATGTTAGAAATCATGGATTGCCTGGTAAGCATTGCCACCGAGATACAATTTTGAAACATTTTGAAACATGGAACTGCCCACTTTTTAGAAACACCACCTGCAATATAATTTGAAGCTATCTTTATGCGAAATCAACTTTCTAAACAGCTTAAGATAAACAGTTTCAGGTTTTCAGAAACAGCTTGTCTATTTTTGCCCTCTCCCTTCAACACAAGAACAAACAAAGCAGCACAACATTCTCTCTAAATCTTGAAAACACCTGGAAAATATTTCAGTGCATGAAGTTTTCTCAAAGTAATTGTTTAACACATCATACCTTTGTTCAGAATGCATCCTATTTTCCACATTATTTCAGAATATTAGTAGTAGTCTGAAGGAAACTGCTGTCAACAATTACATTTAAGAAATAGGATATAGGCACTCCTTTTAAATTTGGGGCTTCTCTCTAAAGTTCTTCCTCAAAAAAACATGATTTGGTTCTTCACATTGGAGTGTTTGCTTTTTTTAGTTCGCTGTCACTGGCTACACCTGTTTGTCAAAGTCAGAGGGTCTGATGCCTGTTAATGCCTGTAAACCCAAGCCTGAGTTCCTGAGTTCCCAAAGTTTAGGAATCTAAATCCCGCTGAAATCCTGTTACAATAGTACCAGTAGGAATCTCTGCTTTAACTATCTAAGATATATGGAGAAGAGCTCTAGTGGAAAAACCTAGCCATGCTTTACAAAGAGCTGGAATATATATAAAACCAGAGTATTTCTGTGATGGCATGAGAAGTATTTAGATGCGATTCATACTCTGTTCAGAACAGATATGTGTATTTTCTAAATACTTATAGCACTTTTCATCTTCATAATTGCTTTGCTGACAATAATTAATCCTCACAATGAGGTGGGTGATAAATTAAGGTGGATGAAGAATTCACAATAATTAATTTATCTAGGAAATATAGTTATTTACCTGAGTGTGAAGTGTTCAGTAACAGACAGCAAGTTTTGCTGACTTATTTATACTTCACAACAATGGTGTTAACATTTTATGCAAATGTAATTCAATCAATGGATTTCTTGAAAAAAATTTAATGTGGTTTCATGTAGAAGTTTAAAGCAATTAGCTGTCCAATTTGCATTGCTGTTGAACCAACACCACTTCTAGGCTCCTCACACATAAACTAGTGCATGCCCTCTCCCCATTAATGGACAGAGACCTGGCTGTTTACCAGGGTCTCTTTTAAGGTTGGTTTTGGGGAGAAAACATGGGCTTTTCATCTGAATTGGAGGAGTGACAAACTTCTCATTGGTGTGGGACGTGCAGGACTGTGGGACCTGAACCCAGAACATGTCATAACGTGCAGCCACTTTCAGTCAAGATAAAACAAGCAGCACCTGATTTAACAGCTGTCAGATTTAACATTCGTGGAAAATGTCTGGCTGCTCTAGCTGTTATTCAGTATTTGTAGCTTCATCATTAAGATGATCTGGCCATGTTACATCAGCCTGCAGTTCCTGCTGTTGCTGCTGGTAATACCATATGAACTGCTGCTACTGCCTCTTCCACACTGCATGAGAGCCCCTGCACAATTTCTAGCTGCTTTCTTTACTTTGAGTCAACTTGTTCCAGTTTGCTTGCCACTACTATTTTAAATGTTAATGTCAGGAAAAACCAGAGAGAGCCTATTGCTGATAGAATAAACCAAATATTTTTATTAGAGCACCTTAAACAGCAGGTGAGCTACACATGGAGCAAAGTAGGAAGGGTACATGCTAACTCACAAATCTGGCATGAGAACTTCTGCACTACTTGCTACAAAATTAGATTGTGGGAAATGGAAATATTGTAGTAGAACCTGTAGTAATATTGTAATGCTGTGGGATTTTGTTAAAAGAGCATTTCATTACCTAAGGAAGAGTTCTCCCCTCTCTAACGGAGAAGAGTATCCTCTCCCTTCAAATTGCATCTTCTGTAATAGCCAAATATCATAAAATTTCCATGCTGAGAAGTGAGCGTACTTGATAGCAGAAAATGAATGCAGACAGGTAAATGTGGTTTCTCCACAGCATTGAAGTGAATTAGTTGCAAAAATAAACAAATAAGGATACTAGCAAACCTTGGGCATCTATCTGAGGTGCTTAAAGTTAAAGGTCTGCTCAATAGAAAGAAACAGGCACCTTTAAGAGAAATTCTGCATACTGCCAGCAGACAGTTCATGTAATTTATTTCTTTTTGCTTACCTTAGAGAGGCTGACCAGGTTCCTCACTTGGGTGCTTCTCTTGGGTAAGAGGTGAGACTGTAAAAAGCCTCCCTGTGAGCCAGCTCTGATTTGCTCAGAGGTGCCAGCGAGCTGATTTCCTGATGCTGCAGGACTTTGTCCCAAACTTCTGCACCACGTGAGCATGCTGCTGGGGGAGGAAGCTGCTCTGTGTCCTTTTATCTTCATAGTGCTCACAGTAATAATAATTATAAAAAACAAAAACAACAACAACAACAAAAAACCACCACAAAACCACCCTATAAGAACATCCATTAAATACTTTACCATTTTTTTCCCTATTATTTGTGACAAGACTTAAAAAATGACATGGAAATCTTTGAAATTCAAAACAGATCCTTTGAAATCTTGTCTTTAAATGGCATACAAAGCTTCTAATTAGCTTTTGATTTCTCTGTTATCTGCTTCAAAGTGATCAATGACACATACTTGGTCATCGTCAATATGTACCTTTCCAGTGTTAGAACAAAACCAGGATTTCAAGGCTGAAGTCAGATTGACCCTGGCTTTACCCTATGATTGAAAGAAGGGTTTAAACCGAGTCCAGTGCCAGCCATGGCAAATGGAAAACAATTAAATGTCGCCTAATTGCATTATCTCCCATTTTTGAAGTTAATAAAAGCATAATCTATTTGTACCTGCCATTTGCCTTAGGAGACAGCAGAAGATAATGAAAATATTTTACCATCTATTTTCAAATTATAAGCTGTTGTTTCCAAAGAAAGTCAAAACCCATGTATATTATCACATTATTGTTCTCCAGGGACTGCAGTCACTATAGTGATTGCAATTACATGGCTTCATTAACTTTCTACATTCTACCTGTTATGGGGGTTTCACATTAAGAAAATTTGCATATACAGGAAATGAATGCCGTTTGCAAGGAGCTAATGTCATTAAACATTTAAGCAGCCTCTCCCAAGTAAACAAGGAATTTTCGCTAGAATATCCTTTTAGCATGCGGTTAAAACCAACGCAGTCACAATTGTCACTTGAAAGAAAAACATACAAAAAGCATTTAGAGTAAGCAACAGCCATCTTAACAAAACTGCTTTACAATTGGAAATAATTCAATTACTTACAATCATACAATGCATAATCAGGTGTAATATCCTTCTGTCAGATTAATACTAGTTCATGTTAAGAGAGTATATGTGTGCTTATGATCTACTGCAAACACTGACCCATATTTAAATAGAACATGCAATGAGAACTTCCACTTTCCAATCCGCAATTGGCTAATTTTTGCTATCAATGGGTTATACGTAAAAATAACTTTCAAATTTTACTTATGAATTATTAAAAGCAAAGAAAGGCTCTATAAGAACAGTCATTTAATACTGTGCTGTAGCAGTAGTAACACAAATGCTTTGTAGTCTGTCATATTTTTGCTTCCTGGGCTTGACGCAAGGCCACCCAACACCAAAAGGAGAGGGTTTTTTTCTGTTTGTTTGAGCCACTTTTGACTATCTAGCTGCTGACTTTGGTAGACACAAGATTTTAGAAACTCTTCGTGGTTTGAAGCCCTTTGCTTTGTCCAGAGCTCTTATTGTAGCATTATGCTTTAATAGAATACCCCATGGGTGTTTATCTCTCTTGAAGAGTGTGGCCTGATCCTGATTTAATCCTGTTCTATGTTATGAGTGTGTCTATCACTCTCCTCATAGTCGTCTCCTTTGTCTTGACTGTGATGATCACACTCCTGAGACTCTTCACTATATACTAGCCTGGTGGATAGCACAGATGCACTGACATTAGGAAACTGCAGCATCTATTCTTTCCTTAGCCCACAAACATACATGTAATATTGTCTTACAATGTCCAGGTTATAGGCAAGGCACGGTCAGCCATCCTTTTGAATGATGTACTTACTGTTTTCTCTAGGAAGCTTACTGCTCAATGTTGAAGGCTTTGGGTATCATTCTTTTGATGTAAGTAATTTTCCTATACAATGTAAGGGAGAATAAAATGTACAACTGTCCTTTGTAGGTTCTACTTCAAGGAATTCAGAGGTTCAAAAACAAAGAATGGGCATTCCAGCACCTAACTCATAGAAGCTTAAGGTCTTTATTGGTTCTTGTTCTTCATGCTTGCTGCTTAGTGTCTCTCTGAATTAGTCTTTATCTTTAAAACTACTTTCCTTTTCTGACTTTGGACCAGGCAGAAATACCTCAAACCTATTTTTTTTTCCCCATGGGGTATTGTAGAATTTATATATTTGTTTGGCACTTTGAGCTTTTCTGATGAAAAATGCTGTAGAAACATAATACTCAATGAGCTGCCCTTCACCCTGCCAACATGAGGACATAAAAGAAACATGAGAATGTCCATCATCTTCCCTTTTGTACCAGTTCTAAGCACAATATCAATCTTCTGCTTACTCTGAATTCAAGGATTATATTAAACTGGCAGCCATCCATATGCAGCGTGGGGGAAACAAAGGAAGAAGTAGAGCAAAATATTAAGAAGGAAGTCTGAGATTCATCTGCCAATCTAGCATAATTTTTTAGAGAAGTTACTGCTCTTAAGTTCATGTTGCTGGGAGTACTATCCACCCAGCTAACCAAGGTCGTGGATTTTATGAAAATTTCCTGATCAGCTTTAGTAGAAAATTCAGCTCGTAAAGTCTCCTGTGGTTATTCCAGCTAAGCTGGCTTATTTTTCAGGGGAACAAATGAGTAACACTCACAGACATTCAGCATAGCTGAGAGTGGTTAAAGTTTCTGGATGGTACAATTTTTCTGTGATATCCCCTCCTGCCTGGCTATGCAGCACCTGGCCCTGTGCCGGTGTTCTCCCTTTCACAGGATGCCTTTCCATTGCATGGGACAGATGGGTGGAGGGAAGATCCTCCTCCTTTCACCTCCAAGTAGGTCATGAGCTGCTTGGGAGGAGAGTGAGAGGGAAATGTGCTAAGCAAGGTGTTCATGCCTCAGGAGCTACAGTATGAAAAGGGGTTATGGGTGAGAGATGAAGTCCCCAGTATTCAAGCCCCCCTTGTACATCAGACAACCTATATATGACTTTTCTGAGTTTAGATTTCTTGCCTTGGTCAGATATATTTTTCAACTCAGGATTTTCAGTTATTTCTCACCTATCAACTAATTTTCTTGGTGTGTCCTAAATAATTCCATTTTTTTTCCAGTTCATGCAACCAAATTATTTTCACTGATTGACAAACTTTCTTCCAAGTCAGACATAGGTTTTTTGTTTGCAAGAGTTCATGTTAATGGTTTCTCTTACACTTATAAAATGTCCTTTCCTTTTGCAATATATTCTTCAAGGTACTTGGTGTCATATAGAAGTGACTTTCCAATTGTATATTACAAGTACTCAGGCACAGTTTGAAATATATTGGTTTCTTGGACTGCAGCTATTGATCTGATCTCTGGCACTGGAAGCTTATGGTGCAAAAACTTCCTTCACTGTCTCAGGTCACTAATTTTTTTTTTTTTTTAATACATATATCTTGCTTTGTTTGCTTTGCTTTACTTACTTCCTTACTTACTGTTTTTTTTTTTCTTTCTTTTTTTTTTTCTACCTGCTCAGCAGTTACATTTCTTTTCCTTTCCTTTAACAGCTGCTCTTAAGGTATTTCAGTGTGTATAGTTATTTGTGAGCTAGACTCTTTTACTCTCTTGGTACCTGCTGTCTTTACTTGAAGGCTCTAAACCAGTAATTGGTAACAAGTTTCTCTCAGTGGGTTTTACACACAGCTGCAAGGCAGAAAATAAACAGTTCTTTCAAGCCTACACTCTTAGGGTTACAGCTGTATACTAATGACTTCCCCGGCTCGCTAATGCAAATTTTAAAGAGATATCATCCATTTCTATTAACAGATTTTTAAAGTCTTTTCCACAGTTTAGGCAGGACCTTGTAATGACAACTGAGAGAATGTGACACCAGAACAATATCTCTCCTAATTAAAGTGCCTTTCCTAATTAAAGTAGTCACTGGTGTGCAAGTTCACAACTTTTCATCAAACAATAATTCACCTCAAGGTTCTTTAACTTATTATAATTTTTTTTAAAATTATGGAAAGAATGCCCAATGTATTGTCACTCCAAATTATCTCAATGTTTAAAACCCAAAGCAAATTACAGAAAAAAAACTATAGTATGAATTACATTTGTTCAGAATTTTCTCTTCATGTTTTTTCAAGGAGAAATTTTCGAGTGGAAATTACATTTAGGTGGAATACTTTAGCTTTTACTAAAATAATATATGAACATGTATTCAAACATGTAACAACAAAAATAAGAAAGTGAAAAAAGTCTTTAGCTAAAATGTTCTGTTCTTTTTCTCTTAAATCTTTGACCAAAAAAATCCAGACCTTCTTGGAAAGTGAGGGAAGGAAGATATAAACGTTTATTCAGCTATTCCAGTCTTAATAAGCTAGGTCATGACTTAATACACAAAAGGATTTGTGTTTTGCTGCAAATACAACATATGCATAAGCTCTGTGTGTGTAGACAGAGAAGAACAATAAAGGTAAATAAAATTAATGCACCTTTTGCAATTAAACTTGTTCTACTGAGATTTTTTTTCACTGTCTAAGGAAACCTTTTCAAAGATATAAGAGATTTTTGTCTCAAGCTGTTCCAGTACTGGCACCTAGTTTTCTTTTTTTTTTTTTTTTTTTTTATTACAGAATGAAGCAGTAATACCAGCTCTTGTTGTTTAAGCTTTTCATGTGACTGCTTTATCTCCTAATAATACTTCAAAAGCTTATTTAACAGGTTCAAAAATGTATCTGCAATGTTGTTTGCACAGGTACACAAATCAGACTACTAAAGGCTTGAGATGATGGGGAAATCATATGTTTGTTTCCACCTTAAATACAGTAACAAGAACGAATGATTCACTGATATTGATTTTGAATGGTAGATATTGTGACTGCACATCAGAATAGGGATAACCTCCTGACTTAGGAGGGAGCAGCTCTTGTATTTGTCTACCCTCTGCCACTGCAGTGAAATGGCAAAGTGCTCAGGGTCACAAGGAATTGAGTTTGGGCTCTAGTTGTGTTGTGCTCACTCATGCCACGTGTATAAAACAGCTCTGTGTTGCTTAATAGAGCAATGATAGATGCTCTAATGCTCAGTGCTCCAGGGCATTTTGCAAGTACTTTGGAAAAAAGTGCAAACCCTTTGCTTCCCTGTGTCAAGAACAGGAAGGGGAAACCCCCTGGCAGCAGCAAGGAGGATCTGTTACCAGCTACGGCGCCTGAGTTGCTTGAGTGCAGCTGTTGATCACAGGCTGACAAGATGTGAAGGGAAGGCCGAGGTGGGAGAAACCAAGAACACTAACACCTCTTCAAACCACAGCTTTGCACTAGCCTGAGCCTGAATTTTGTTTTTAAGCAGGCCATGCAAAGTGGGGAGAATTATTATTAATACATTATTTTTAAGATGTCTTTGAACAGGTAGCTGACTCTATTAAAGTATACCCTGCCAGAACTGCACCCTTTAACTTCTGTTTATCAAAGACAGGGAGATGAGGTTTAAAATATAGATCAAGAATAAATACAGATGTAGAGTGCTTAGAATGTGTCTTTACAAATCTTCTGTCATTTAGGTATCTAACAGATTTTGTACTTCTGTGTCCAGAATGCCAGAGGCAATCTGGAAATGACAGCTTACAGTTTTTTCTGTCTTTTGAAAAGTTGTTTCCATGACTTAAGATGTTATGTGAAATCTTTACCTTCCTGCCTTTTTCAGGGGACAACAACTTCTTATTTTACTTATTATGTTGAAGATGTAATATGCGTGGTATTGAGGTAGCAGAAATGAGATTTCCCAGAGTGTGGGAAGAGAAGTATTTTCCTTGCAGACCTTGTTCAGTAAAGTGTTTTGAAGGGGCATTATTTTGTACTTTCCTATTAGTTCCAAGCTGGCAGATAGGGGTTTCTTTTATTTTAAACAAAGCAGTACTCTTGTAAGTACTAACTTCGTGAATGACTGGCAATAAATAATTGTGTGAGCCCCCCACTTTCTAAATGCAAATTCTAATGACACTACACTGTTCATGGGATAGTGCAGACTATGTTGTTTGGTTTTGTTTTGGTTGTTTTTGAAAAAAAATATTACAGACACCAGGATGGTGACAAATAGAAACCTGGACAGAATTTCTATAGGTGTCATGGTACCTTTGGTTCCTGAACAGTGCGTTCTCACTTTTAACTACAAGGTAAAGAGCATCTGACAATTTACAAAATTGGAACACCATCAGGTTGACCACATTATACACTGTTGCACATATGAATTCTTAATGCTGTTTAAGAAATGACTTTTTTCTACTTTTCATTAGAGCCCCTTGTTGCCATCCAATCTTGATTTTAGAAATTAAAGCTAACAACCAGATTGAAAGAATCCAGAGAATGACAGCATGGGGCATAGTCTCAAAGCCACAACTAACAGCATGAGGCAAAGCAAACCTCAAGCTCTTCCAGCTTTTAGAGAAGGAAGGGGGAGAAAAAAAGCATTTGCAGGAAAACTCAATTATAACAACCCACAGCTACAGTAAAGTACTTGTGAATGTTGACAGTAAAGCTTTTTCTGCTTAATGTTTTAATTAAATACCTAGAAGCCAACTCTTCTCTTCAGTCAGTGTCAGAGCAGTACTTCTCTATGGATAAATGTTTACAGCAAAAGCTCTGCTGAGGGTTTCAGCAAACAAGTCTCGGAGAACTGAGAAGGCTTTCAGCTGAGGCACTTGAGATCAAGAAAGCACCAGTGATTAGAAACTAGCAGTACAATAACAGGACGATTTAATCCACCCAAATGTCAGTCGCTGGTTTACAAGTTGGCAATCCCATCTTCATCTGCAGACAAAAGGGCACTGGTTAGTCATCTGTTTAATTCTCTTGCTGCAGCATGTCATTTGGATGTTGAAGGAAAATCCCTTGATTCAGTCTGCCATTTTTGACAGTCTCCCTCTAGACCACATTAATAAGCTTTTTAGAGAAGTGAATGCAGAATAATCAGCAGGCAGCCTGCACTCAAAATGGAGACAGAACAGACAGCAGAAATGCCTTCTTCCCTTTGTAGTTACTGTGCATAGGTGACCCTTCTCACACAGGGCAGCAAATGATTTAGACTAAGATTGCCTTTGAAAGCCACAGCGTAATTAACCATTTTATGCATGTGATGTCTGCCTAGCTTGAATATCTGATGCTTACAATGGAAAAAATTCAGCTGCATTTGAGTTAGATTTCTGAAACACACTAACAATAGAGCAGGCAGATAGAAAGGCTGCCTGGCATCCTGGAATACCTGGGGAATTTCACTCAGAAAACAAACACGTTGCTCTTTAATGTAGGCTCACATCTCATTATAAAATCACAAGTGGAATGAGACACACTTTGCCTTTGTAACTGTGTTGCCAGGAGGCAGGTAAGTGTTGTGCTACAGACAGTGCTGCTAAGATCTGCATGATTTTAATATGTTTTGAAAGCAAATAATTTGTTAGATAATGGGGGTCTTGCTGTGGATATTTCCTGTTTTTCTCTATTAATAATTTCTCTATTGCCAGCTGTAAATTGAAATTGTCAATAGCTTTGTTTAACCTATTGTGCACTGGCTATTTCTAGGTGCAGCTGAAAAACAAACTATTTCAGGGTATCCTTATTTTGTTCCAGGAAGGATTTGCTGGTAAGGCATTACTAAACACTGAAAATGAGAATGCAGAAACCTTGGAACACTGAGAACTGTTTTTATTTCACTTGGAGATGAAGGAAGTAAGCACTATTGAAAATCAACCTCAAGATATGCACATATAGACAAAAAAAAGTGAAAGGAGGTTAAAAGGAGAAGGAAAGAAATGTAATCCTGTGTGATGTTGTAAGATGTAGGTAAGGCTCGGGGAGGATTTCGTCAAGCAGAAAATTGACAAAACCTGCTATTAATTATTGTGCTGATGCTATCAGTGGCATTACCATAATCAAAAAGCGAGGCGTGAGCATAATTCATGAGGTGCTAGGTAGCTTGGGGGTTAAATCACTTATTCTCAAAGGAGATTTTAAGAAAAAAACATAATTAACAGTAAGAGAGAGCACAAAAATTCTTTTATGTAGCCCGTGTAGCCAGTAATATCTCAGTAACAAATTCAGACATACCGGCCTGTTTGTGTGTGAAGGAATAGATGAGGATAGAAGGAGACCTTATTTGTCAGCTGCAGCTACCAGGAAAGAAGACGGGATAACACTTAACCAACTTTTGGTTGTAGAAAAGAAGCTAGGGTATCTTTAAAAAACAATATTCTTGGCACTTTGCAGAAAACTACTAGCATAAAGCCCCTTCCAGGAAGAGCTTATGCTCTAAAGTACCAGAAATCTAGTAAAATAATGTACAAAGAAGAAAAATGATGAATTGATTACTTTTACAAAATGCCTTTTTTTTGTTGTTGTTTTTTCCTTTAGAATAAAAAATAGCAGCAAAGACCAAGACAAGCAGGCACCACTGTTTTACAACTCCATTCTCAACAATAACATCTTCAAGGGAAAAGGTAGAAAAGAAACTAAAAATAAGACCAGATCATCAGGTTAACCATTTATCTTGACTCATTGCCTTGCAAATTCAAACTATTAAAGAAGCTGAGACAAATTCAATATTTACAGTAGTTGCATGTTAACAAGTCAACATTTACCAACCATTATAGGCAAAGTTGAATAAATAACGCTGAAAGTGTTTGCAAATGTTACTTTGAAGAAAAACATCACATCCACTTTGATTCACAACATATATTATTCACACTGCAAACATTCATGCAAGCAAATCTGTGTTTAGGGTGGTATTGTAATCTTTCAGGCTAACAACTATCTGCATTACTATTCGCTCTGGAGAAAGTCATATAGCAGTGTTAAAACCTCCTGGTTATTCTGAGATTAAAAAAAAAAAAAAAAAAAAAAAAGCGAAATCACCAGTAATAATCATGTGACTAGTATTGTCACATGTCATTGTCTTAGTTTAGACAAGATAAGCAACAGATTGGGTAGAGTATTTAAGGTGAGTGTCACAACTAGAAGATCTAAAGATTTTTTCATTTGTTTGTTTAGTGTTCATGTTCATGTGGTCAGAATGAAAATGAAACTATACACACTATTTGGATTTGTGATGCCTTTACCACTTTAAGAAGACCATGAAAATCCTTCTCACAGCAGGGGTCTAGGAACAGTGGCCAATGAAGGAAATGGCTGTTTTCCTCCACTGGTAAGCAGAAAGTACTTGTTAATTCCCTATTACAAGACTCTTTTGGCTCTGAGTAATCTTGCAGATTTAACTGTAAATAAAGTTCTCTATTTGCAAGGAAATCTTATAGAAAAATATAATATCCCCAGTGAAAACCAGTATTGGAAGACTAGAGGATGAAACTTTTTGTGATTTTATGTGGGACTGCCTGCAAATTCTCAAGATCTATGATACATGGTAATGGGTGAATAAATTATTCATAGAAACATAAAATGGTCTGGGTTGGAAGGGACATATAAAATCATCTAGTTCCAACCCCCCTGCCATGGGCAGGGACACCTTCCACTACACCAGGTTGCTCAAAGTCCCATTCAGCCTGGCCTTGGACATTTCCAGGGACGGGGCATCCACAGCTTCTCTGGGCAACCTGTTCCAGTGCCTTACAACTCTGATCATAAATAATTTCTTCCTAATATTTAATCAAATTTATTTTCCCTCTTTCACTTTAAAGCCATTACACTTGTCCTATCACCACAGCACCTTGTAAAAAGTCCCTCTCCAGCTTTCTTGTAGGCCCCCTTTAGGTACTGGAAGGCTGCTCAGGCTCCCCAGAGCCTTGTCTTCTCCAGGCTGAACAACCCCAACTTCTGTCTTCCTAGGAGAGGTGCTCCAGCCCTCTGATCAC
This sequence comes from Falco punctatus, assembly GCF_963210335.1. Taxonomy (NCBI): domain Eukaryota; kingdom Metazoa; phylum Chordata; class Aves; order Falconiformes; family Falconidae; genus Falco; species Falco punctatus. The sequence goes on from NC_137583.1 coordinate 79,321,826, forward strand.
TGTTGTGGCCCTCCTCTGGACTTGCTCCAACAGGTCCATGTCTTTCTTATGTTGGGGGCCTCAGAGCTGAACGCAGCACTCCAGGTGGGGTCTCACACAAGCTGAGTAGAAGGGGAGAATCACCTCCCTCAACCTGCTGGCCATGCTTCTTTTGATATGGCCCAGGATTCCATTGGCTTTCTGGTCTCCAAGCGCACATTACTGGGTCATGTTGAGCTTCTTATCAACCAGCCCCCCCAAAGTCTTTCTCTTCAGGGCTGCTCTCAGTCCTTTCTCCATCCAGCCTGTCCTTGTGCTTGGGATTGCCCCAACCCTTGCACCTGGCCTTTTTGAACTAAATGAGGTTTGCATGGGCACACTTTTCAAGCCTGTCAAGATTCCTCGGGATGGCATTCCTTCCCGTCAGCATGTTGATTGGGCACACATTGGGTGTCATCCCACTGTGCATGTTGCTGACAAAGATGTTAAACAGCGCTGGTCCCAACACTAACCCTTGGGGAATGCCACTCATCACTGGTCTCCACTTGGATATCGAGCCATTGACCACAACTCTTTTTAGAGTGTGACCATCCAGCCAGTTCCTTGTCCACTGAGTAGTCTGTGCTTCAATAAAAAAAAGTTATACAAAATTGTTATAAATGTCATAATATTCTGATCCATGAAACAGCATTACTTGGTAAATTAAAAACTGAAAATGAAGAATCAATATTAAAGTGAGACTATTGAATAATATAGGAGAGATCTATGCAACAAAGCTAAATGTGAATTTGAATAGTGAAGAACAAAGTTATTTATGCTTTTAATCTGCTGAAAGGGATTGTAGGAATGATTGGTTTTGTATCAAATCAAACTTGTCAGCAGCTGTGGCCTACCTTTCAAGCTAAAATTGTTTTATGCTCCTTCACATTCAGCTATGACCTCCTGAATGTTTATAAATCACTTTTGTTATCTGTTTTAAAACTAATGCTAGTGAAGTGGCTCTGATTAGTCAATATCCAAAGTCTCTTGGGAATTTTGTACTTGCCCTTCAATAATAATAACACTCTCATCCCTCTGTGCAAAAAAAAGCACCATCCCTAGGTCCATTTCTAAGACTGGAAAGAACTAGTTGGATTTTGCTGGTTTTGACTCAAAATGGCCAACAGCACAAGCGGCTGTGTGGTGTTAGGTGATGTGGCATCTTAATGTCTACAGAAGCAGACACCAAACAGATTGTGCAATGTATTTGATGATGTTGGTGACAAAAATCAAACAAGATACCTTTATTTGTATAAGAAAGGTGAAAGCCAGCCAAGGTATGAAAAAAAAGACTACTAGACAAAAAAGCCTTTCAGGGAGTCTTATGTAGGTAAAGACATCTAAACTAACACGTCCTCTCTTTGTTGCAGTTAAATGCTGCTTTTAAAGCACCAGTAGAGGACAGTTAAGAGTGGTCTAGGACAGCCATTGAGGGAGAAGTATTTAGGAATTTGAGGCCAAACCAGGCCAAACCCACACCATTCTTCATGGGCTACTACTGAATTATTTTGAGATGAGTATTACACTTCAAGCTCAAGGTTTCCTGGGCTGTTACTAAAATAATAGAGGTCACTGGAGCAAGCCCTTCCCTGTAATTATGATATGGCTGTGACGTGCGGAATTAGACTCTATAACTCGAAAGTTATAAAGTAGGTATGTTTATTGCGCGCAGATGCACGGGGGATGGCTCCTCCACAAGCCTGCATACCCGAAGTGACGGAACCATCCCACATTTATACAATGAAACAAATGAATATTCAATTAACGCCTATACATATTCGTTACCTAAACACCGCTTTGTATGTTAATTAGCTTATCAGTCCATTTCCTGGAATGTGGTGGTCTTGCAGGTTTGTAGGTGATTCATGTTCTTGTGACCATCCCATCTTCTCCAGCAAGGAGACTTAGCACTCCCTCCGTCTAGATAGCATTGGAATATCTCTCATCCTTTTCTCATTCTTTTTTTAATAGCCCCTTTGTTAGAGGAAGAAGGGCAGGCGTCTCCCCGTCTCCCCTTTGTTAGAGGAAGAAGGGCAGGCGTCTCCTCAAAACTGTAGTTGTTTCCTCAGAGCTGTGTGCCTATGTGACCAGACACCGCACCCATGACTAGTCACCATACCCACATTCCTTGATCAGACATATACAATCACAATCGATGTCCATTGTCCCCATTTCACACTATTTCTCCATATCAGCTGTATTCTCATGTCTCCTTAGTCAGTTGATTACAGCAGTTTAGAATGACAGAAACCACTAAAAGAGACAACTGCAAAATCAAATTTGTTTTAGAGGAATATACCTCTAGTTAAACTGATTTTTCCCCATTTACAAATGATCTAAAAGACAGTACTGAAAGCCTGGAATATTGTATGATTCAAGAGCCGTTTTTGACTTCAGGAGACTAAACCAGCAAAGCATAGAAATTTAGTCTCTTTGCTTCATTTCTGCTTTCTTTGTTGCATCAAGTTTAAATAAGAAACCATAAATACTGTTCCTGAAATAAAATCCTCACACAAAAAAAGCCTCTAAGTCTTTGTGAAGTCTAATATCTGCATGCAGTCACATGACTATTCCAAATTACTTGCTGAAGCAGTTGTGAATGCATATGAAATGAAAAACCTCTGTCTTATGCATGATGAATATAAAACGTGCCTCTCTACTTGCTGAATACTTAGAGCCTTAGTTCTCTACTTTTTCTCATTATTGTAATTAAAAATCTTTGAATTACCATTGGCAGAGAGTGTTTGCTAAAATGTGAAGCTATTAGCATCTCTTACACAGGATAAAGCTCATGTGGAGAAATGAATCTTTTGAACAAGATGGTTAGCTGCTGTCCTGATGGTGGTAATCACTGTCTTCAGTGTGACAGTGACTCCAGTTGGATTCACCAAGACTCTCTGAAGTATTTTCTGCTGAATTCTTCCACCCAGCTGGCCCATGGTCCTATGTGATCACTCCAGCACATGCACTATCTGTTGCTATTGATTATCCTAAACTATGTACAAAACACCTCCTAACTATCTTAACTATGTGCAAAGGATTGTCCTACATGGTCATTTCTTTGTCTGCAGAAGCGGTTTCTACGGACTAATTAGAAGTGTGTTATCTGTGTACAGTTTAGGCAATTCTATGGCCAGAACTGTCTGGAAGAGTTTCTGGAATGACCAGGGTCTCTACCCAGGACATTAATCATAACTTTTAAACAAGGAAACGGTGCCCAGCAGTTGGACTATATACTGCAGAAGCTGCCTGTGGGAAGCTCGCAGTTTGTTTGAAATTCTTACCTACGTATTGTAAAAATTGGTCAAATGCTTTGTCGTGAAGGCAACTAGGAATTCAGTCTCACATTAGCCTTTGTCTCACTTTGTCTCACATTAGCCTGTTGTCTCAAATCAGTCCACTGGTTCATCTATGCAGAAGGTAGCTGTGGAACTCTTGGATCACACAGGGAATTAATGAGTAAGTGCATTGTAACCAAGCTGTACTGAAATTGTAACTGTAATGTTCTCCACAACTACAACATTAATTCCAGAGCTCTTGCCACATCAGCTCCCTCCCAGCTGTTTGTTGAACCCAAAGTGGTCATTGCCAGTTAAAGGGTGCTCCACGCTATGAGCATAAGAACTGGGAGAAGCCCCTAACGTTTGAACTTATAGACACTCCATTTTCTCAATATGCTCTTTTCTTTTCTGGAATGATATGGTTTCCAATGAGAATTATAGTTCAGGAACCTTGACGCTACCACAACTCCTGGACCGGTGCTGCTGACCACCTTTTCAATAACCACTTACTTATCAGAAAACTCACCCAGAAATGGGTGTCCTGGTTTGAGTATTAAAGTCAAAAGTTTTGGTCTACCCCTTACATATCAAAAATCTAACCCTGAATCCAGATTATGAACAGTCATCAATCTGGAATGATCACATTTTTCATTTTGGCTTGATCACTAATAAAAAAGGAACTTATGAGGAAAACCCAGATCCTTGTCTGGTGTTTCAGATATTCTGGTGTAGGATTGGGACTATAGGAATAGAGGGCCTGCAAAAATGGTTCTTTACCTTCCTACATGACATCCTTTAAACTCTGTGTACTTGAAGAGGAATAAAGCTGGTATACATAGTTGAATCCTAATACTCTGCTTTAGATACAGTAAAACAAACCCAAAAGTTTTCAAAAGTGTCTTATGTTTTGGGTGGTTTTGGGTTGGTTTTTTTTTTGTTGTTTGTTTTTTGTTTTTTTTTCTGATAGTGCTTAAATCAGTCTGGCATTTATTTTCAACCAACTCTCTTCTGTGTAATGATTTGCAGACTTCATCAAATTAATGGACAGACTAACACAGATGCCATAATGTCAGCCATTGGAATTTCATTAGCAAAATAAGTAATTTGCTATCCTGAGTCATTTACTACCCTTACTATCCTATTACATCCATTTGAGATGCAATCCCTTTGAATTGCAAGTGTACTTGTCCTAGACTGACCTACCACTCAAGTGAGAAACTACTCACCTGAGCAAAACAAATTGGATTTGGTCCGTGTTTCTTGAAGCATCACAGGGAGAGGAGCTGTCTTATGTTTGTTTTTATTTAAAAAAAAAAAAATATTGATGAGACAATGTTTACAAGTCTTGTTTTGAACTCTTCTATCTGCAACTGAATCAAATCAATGTTGCTGTCTCAGATTGGCTGTTGCTCATTTAACTGTTGCTATTGGCTGTTGCTATTAAATTAATTTTGCATTAATCAATGCCAGGACAGTTTGTTCTGATGGTATATAATAAAGGGAATTAGTCAGTTTTATAATTGTATTGCTGTTTGTTTTGGTTTTTTTTTAGTCTAAGTATTTCATATATAACTAAAAAACATATTTATTAATGAATATTATTTGGTTTTATTGGAAGATTTTCAATTATAGAAAAATAAGTAATGAAATTAATTCAAATGCAGACAAATAAAAAAGAAGCTAATCTTATTACAAATTATACACATAGTCTTAGGAAGAGCAAAGATTACTCTTTCAGGAAGACTGTTATGTATCTTGAGATGTCCCCTGCATTTTCTCAGGAAATAATTCCCTGTTCGGTGTAAACGGCATGCTTTAAAAATACAAAGTGTGGTAAAGAACCTTTTAGTAATTTATCTTGGACTTGGATGTCTCTAATTGACTAACTACCTTAACCTCACCTCATAAATGCAAGAAGGATGCTAAGGAACTGACAATGATTTTTCCAAAATCCAAATTGAGAGGAAGCCGACTGTGATTAATGTTACCTACTCCCCCTTTCCCATCACACATTTGCAACCTGTATTTTTGAGTGTTTTATATATTAAAGTGGCTCCCTGATGTTTACATTTTAACTGAGATCCTGTAGTAGTGTGAAGAAAGAGGCAAGATACTCAAATTTCTGTGGAAACACGACTCTGCAACAAGCAATCTCCTGTCCACAAGGACAAATCCTGACAGAAGGGCACATTGGTGCTTATTGGAATTCAAAACTTAGCACTACCGAAGTGAAGTCAAAACAAAGTTTTCTCCTCAGAAGTTCCCACAGCTGTCCTCAAATTCCCATTCAAATCTGAAGCTGCACATGAAGAACTAGGTTCAAAGGTGTATGAGTAAGTTATTTACTTTCCATGCAAAGAATTGTCAAATAAATGAGAAAGTCAATAAATATATGTGAAAACATATATACACAATTGCAGTAAGAATACTTTTTTTTTCTTTTTTCTTTTTTTTTTTTTTTTTCCTGGATAGCTCAGGAAAGTCTCCACATTACCCTCTAGCAGCATACACTTTTGATGAGCAGAATCAAAAACAAGATAATTTTTGTAGAAAGAAGTGAATTTATTCAGTTTGAACAAATGTGGTAACTGGAAAAAAAAGATAAAAAACTTTTAGACACAGTAACCATCCTTCAGGTGTGAAAAAATATATTCAGTATAATAATAAAATAATAGACGATAATTTTTTTACTTGGAAAGTGATAAACAGCAGCCTACGCTTTTCAAGAGGAAACATGCAGGATGATGAGAAAGTTTGTTCTTTCATAGAAATGGTTGCAATAGATGACAGTATCAGAAGACAGGTGTCTGCTGTGTAATGTGTGAAGTTATGACTGATTCAGCAAAAATGAATGCATATGAACACCTCTGAGCTGCTTGATCTCTGAACAAGGTGAACTGCTAATCCATGAACTGTTCTGAAGTAGAGGTGTTTAGATGTTCACATGTTTACAAGACTCAACAATAACATTCAGAGACAATATGGAATCTGGAAAAAGGGGAAGGAATGAAGGCTGATATAGTCCTGATGTGGTGCTACAGCTTGGGAAATGCTTAAGATGACTATTAATATTACATATTACTGTTACTAATTTTTTTTTTCTCAAAAGAGGTTTTTTTATAGTGCCAGCTGTAGAAATGAAATACCTCAAGTGGAACCCAAGCATCTTTGATGCCTTGCATCTTCCATATCAGTAATAAAACAAAATAAAGAAGGTATAACTATTCTCTGAGCTCTCAGGATGGAAATTTTGCTTATCATAACTAAAGGCTATGTTCTCACAGTGTGTATTAAAGGGTCATAAAAAGCTGTTGATGAGACTCATGTTTTCTTTCCTTACTTGAAAGTAGTTATGAAAGCAATATGTGCACAGATTTTTAATATAAAATACCTTTTCCACTTTACAGCTAACACAATAAGGAATGAGTAGCCGTTTACTTGATGGCTCAAGCTGCAAATAAATAAGAACAGATCCCACTTTTATTTAGCTTATCTATAGTATAGCATGAGGCATAGAGACATTTAAGCAGATTACTGTTAATACAGGAGTATGTATGCTTAATTTCCTTAACTACAGTATACTAGATCAAGCTTTATTCTGTGATCCTTCCACTGTGTATAACATAATAATAATGTGCATGCAAGTAGAACTGACTAAGTCATCTAATTCAAGCAGATACACAGAACTGCACAGGGGCTTTTTCATTATCTGAAAAGAAAATGATAAAGATATTCTAACCTGGCAAATGTTAGTATCACAAGGTTATAAATAGCACAGATATTTTTAATTGCTCAGATCTCAGCCAAAGACTTAAATTGAGCTTGACTGATCTGTTCTTCTTTAGGCATATTTATGAGAATACAGACAATTAAATGATCAAAGCAGAAAAAAACTGATGAAGAGGTCTTTTCTAGTCAGGTATTAAATTTCTAGGATGACATTTAAAGTCAAAATATTGAAGTTTTATGATATTAGAAAGATGCCATGCCAGCCAAAGAGAGTATGCCATTTTCAAACAAGAGAGAAGTCAAGATTAATTTTGCAATCAAATAGTCTTTATTTAGAGAATAGATCTATACTATTTCTTTGAATATACATTAAAATATTACATAAATATAGTATAGGCTCTATGCTATGCTTCCAAACTACCAAAACATATTCCTCCAAACATATGGTCAGTGCTGTTAATGGTGCTAAGATACAGTGTTTTATGTTGAAGATATGGATCAAAGTTTATTTTTCCTACATATGACATTGGCATTCATGTTTTCTGGGCTAATCTGCATATCACCAGGAACTGCTGTCACTGGTAGCAGGGGTGTTTTAGGTGCTGATGAAAAGTTTCCCAGTCACACAGAAGAGAACCTAGTCTTACTTCACGAGTTCTCTAATCCCTCAGGAATATAATTGTAGTGGTGAATCTATTCAGTTCTTTCTTAGTGTTGCTGAAAAAAGAAAGTTTTATTACACTGAAAAAAAATCTTATTGACTTAAATGTTCTGGGTGAGCAAGATAGCAATTTCAGTAAAAAATATCAATAAAATTGAAATTTATTTAAATCTAAGGGAAGGTTTTTTATTGTTTTTTTTTTTGCTGTTGTAGTTCTGAAACTGAAGAGCACTGGTTATTTGTTGCAGCCCTATCAAAACTAGCCAGCTGCAACAAGGCTTTTACCACCCCATACCAGGTTAACTTCAATAAGTAGCCCCCACACCTTGCCCCAGCACAGCCACCAATCCCACACAAGGTTTCAACAGTTGATCTACTGTCTGTGCTGCTTCTTCAGCCTCCTCAGGCCAGTCCACCCTGCTTCTTGCCCCTACTGCATCCAGATTCTCTCTTCATCTGGGCCCCTTTCTTCTCCAGGGGGGTGGAGGGGTCTAGCCTACATCTGGGATGCTGGCTCTCCTCCCTCTGCTTCTTGCACATCTTTCTTCACCCAGGACTCCCCTTCCCTACCCCTTAGAGCTATTTAACTACTTAGCAGGAACCAGCCACAGCTGCACCTTACCCACATCAGCCAACCCACCGCCCCTGAAGCCAGCCCACAGCTGTATATTATCAATGTTAATTAACCCAGCTTCATTCCTCTACAATTCCTCTACAGTTATTCATACAACCTTGCTGTTATCAGCTTTATTCCACTGAAATAAAACGTGAATGAACAAATGTGTAAAAGAAAGAGCACTTTACTTAGGCCATTCTTTACAGAAATTATAGAAGGGGTAAAAAACCCCACACCACTCCTTTGAACACTAGTTGCTGTGGAACCTCAAGTTGCAAACACACCAAACTAGCGTATTTCCATTTCTCACTCACTTAAACATGAGTTTTGATCTATGGGACCATATTGTCATCTAAATGGCTCGTAAACAGAGGGTGAAAGGGTAAGATTAGAGGAAATGTTAAGTTGTACCATAACTTTGGAGTATCTGGGGATAAAGGGAATTGTACTGCAGGGAATGACTGTAGCAGGCCAAGAGGCTTCCTGATCAAATACATGTTGACAGATTAACTAACACAGTAACTGATGCATTCTTTTTCTTTTTTCTTTTTTTTTTTTAATTTGAAGGTAAGACTGTGTCAACCAAGTCCCACAAAAACCTATAATAAAATATTAAAATGCAGAATGCATGCACCGAAATCCCCTGAACTTTGTCATAGTAAATGCTCAAGTCTTTGAAAATGACATTTAATACAAGCACTTCTGAAAAGCCAAACAATAGTTCTAGAAATAACTTCACCAATAAGAAGCCCTTTCTGAGAACCTACAATTATATTTATATCTATAAATACTTATATGTTTAAAATGATTAATTGACAAATAAGGTACCAGGAAACTAGGAGAAGGGTAGGATTTGGCAGAAACATGGCAGCTACTTTGTTTCATGAAATATGTATCTTGAGGCAATATCAAAAGGAATAATGTCAAAATCATATCAGCTTAATGGAAATCAAAACACTGTACTTGTCTCCTGGGCCACTGCAAATGGCTCTGCAAAACTTTTCTGACCATATCAGGAAAAGAAACCCCCCACAGTGTTGTTGAGATTTTCTCCTTAACAGAACTAGAACAATTTAAAAAATAATTTCCCTTGTGCCCTTCTGAATTCTTATAAGTGCCTGGTAAAGAGCCTAGAGATTCAGAAAGTATAGGGCATGCAGGATAAGAGGGATGAACACCATCTTAGTCAGGTGTCTGGGAAGCTGTGCAGGGAGAAAATGCTTACTAAAGCCTTCTGAGATACTGTGCAGTCTGCTAATTCAAAGAACTGTTTTAGAAATTTGTTTGGTATTTTAATTTTATGCTTATAAGTTTCAAGCGTAGACTGTCAGGTACAAGATGAATTCCATTACCAAGAAAAATGCAATGCTCAAGTGTTATGAAAGGTTATACATCACACACATTCCGGTATATACAAACATTTAAGTAAAACCACAAGAACTTATGAAAAAGCAAGCTACATCAAATTATGTGGAACTCCTACAAAGCATGATGGGTGTAAAAAGGAGAGGAAGTAGGAGAGGTGACTGTTTGGGGAGGTTGTGTAGTCTGCAAACACAGTACCCTTAGGAACTGGTTGGATTGTCACATGTAGGGAATAGGTTTGATCTGCCCTTCCTTAGTCAATAATAAAATAGGAGACAAGTATTACTACTTATTTTGTCACAACATGTTTTGTTCTTGACGTTAATTTGGGTCAACATTACATTCCAGCAGAGATCCTCCCAGTCGGGACTTCCCCGTGGGTTACCTAAAGAACCTCGCAAGGAGCTGCTGCAGCTCAAAGGTGTAAGGGCTGTGGAGACCTGAGTAATACATCATTTCACCTCCTGTGAGTGTAGGCTAAAACAGAAAAACAAATGCACTCGCAGCTGAAGGTCACTTCACTTTGGACAGATAACGAGCAGCCAGGGAGCAATTCTACTTTGGAGTTTGTCTCAGGACTTCTCTTGAGGATTGTCTCCAAAGCAGACCCTATTATTTTGTGGGAATCATGAAGATGAGGGCAAGATTTTTCAAAGTACATATGTTGTGTAATGAACAGCTCTGATTACCTCTGATCCTACTCTGGAAATTGCTTGACTGTTTTCTTAATTTCACTTTTAATGTACAACTTATCTGTGATGAGCTCAGTAACAGACATAAACTAAACCCCCCCAACATTTTAGGAGTAGAGAGCACAGTCTTCCCTTTTAGTTGAAGGAATTCTGTGTTATCAGAGTTAAGATATCTTACTTCAAGAACTATTGTCAACAGTAACCCACGTAGGGCAATTAAATTGTCCAAGGAGGTTCCTATACTATAAAAAAAGCCGGTCCTTTTTTCCACCCAGGAACAACTGTAAGTCAAAAGTACACTGCAAAATAACCCTATATCTTTACATTCCCTATTTACCCCATGCTTATTATCCAGTTACTGATTCCTCCTCCTTATTCTTTAAATAGAGTTGTCCTGGGGAACCTACCATCTGCCTGATGTAAACTGCCCCGTTAATTCTCACCTGGCTACAGCTGCAAAACAGATGAGAACAAGGAGACAGAGTTAACAAATGAGTCCTGGTAAAGATCTCAGCAGGGTGTCTCTTTCAATTCAGACCACGTTGGTAGTTAGTATGACAACAAGCTGTTACCACCAAATGATTTCAGTTCCTTAAGTATAATGAGTCCCATGTTCTCAGTATGCTTTAGACTGGACAACTTAAATTAGTATTGTGTTTCATAACTCCTGATGTATTTTACAAAATTCCATGTAGAATTTTCACTGAATAAGGCTTCAACGTGGAAGCAGCTAATTGTAATGGAAAATCCAATTAGTGAGCTGTCAATACAGCAAAAAGCGGAAAAAACCCCCCCAAAACACCAAAACCCAAACCAAATATAAATATGAAAAACTTTGGGGTTTAAATATCCATTAACTTCTTGAAAGTAATAAGGTTTAAAAGGAAAGTTATTTGCATCAATAGAATATATTGCAGAAATTCTAATTTTATATTTTACCTGTTTTCTTGCTGCTAAGAGTAATATAAAAACTGAGATAATGACATTCATGTGGTATATGAAAGTTGTTACACAGGAAAATGTCAAACGAATTCGTTCAAACAAATGCACATCATTAACAAGAATTAGAACTGCTAATAAAGAGTCACAATAAAGAAAATCCATGAAGCATGGAGAGTGAAGTATGAAGAAGCTGGAGCACGTCTGAAATTTAAAAGAGCAGAAATTCAGCTTCTTCAGACTGAGTTATATGTGGTTATACAAGTCTTAAAAAGGTTCTTAAAATGGTCCTTTGGGAAAGATTAAGCATCCAAGTTAAAACTTTAGAAGTTATTAATCTGGTTTTGGACTAGTGTCTATTTTAGAAATGACTGAGAGCTTAGATATGCAAGATTTTGAAGGGGAAAAAGTAGCATTCACATGTCAGATTAATAATCTGTACCCTTATGCATATTCATACCACCTTTCACTGACAGTGAACCTCGCATTAGTCCTGTATAAAGGCAGTGGCACAAACACATTTCCCTCAAGTTAGTTGAGCTGTGGCAACTTTTTGTATCTAAGGCATTAGCCACTGAATTACTATCAAGTTTAGGTGACCATAGTCAGTTTAGATACAGCAGTGACTTCCCCTTCTATCACTCAACTCAGAAGGGTGTGATGAGGGTGGAGAGAAGGAAGGAAGACCACATTGTTCTCGGAATGATTTCTAGTTAGCACAGGCTGGAGCCATCATTGTGGATCTTCTCCAGCACCAGATGAGAAGCAGCAGTAAGAAGCTCGTGGGATGAAAGGGATTGGTAATCTTGAAGGCTTTAGATGGTCTTATGAGTTACTTGTTAAACAATTACATAGTTACTAAGGGTTTAACTAACACAGTGAAGAGAGCTGAAGGGTTTAAGGGAAATTTTCTGTGAAAGCTAATGTTTAAATAAGGCTGCAGATTGACTGACTGCTGCTGGCCATTTAATAGGAAAAGAGTGCATGATCATATGGCACCTGCATGTATCCCTCTCACAAGTCACATGGCAAATTTTACTTTGTGATAAATTTGACTGTTTTATAGAACTCTTATGCTGTGGCTGAGACTTAGAAACTCTCCTTAGAGACTCCTCCTTCTGGAAGGCAGACTGTTTGTGGACACTACGACAAATCCTTTCAAGAAGTGACATCCCAATGAATAAACATGTAGAACCCCTGAAATGAATAATGTGAGAATCTACAGTCATTTCCCTCTTGAAAAAAAACCAGGAGCACAACACTTGAAGTTGCACGCATTCTATTCATACCACAGTCAGTTACCTTTGAGCTTTTCTTAGCGTACTTTGGGTAGGAGGCGCTACTCAAAAGGTGCCGTTTATGCATCCATCTTGTACGGAATTTTGGGGTGCTTCTGCTACTGCCCTTTAAGATGACAATTCCCTCAATAAGAGCTTTGGGAAAACTATGCCATCTAGCATTCTTGCTTGGGTGAGTAAACCTTCATGAAAATTGGTGATGCTGAATAGGACATTCTGGTTTTAGGGAATGCTTTTGAGTCTACCAGAGGTAAGTCTGCTAATGCAGTAGTACTCTATGGCAACTCATCCTTATTATCTAATCTCATGACATTTTGAAAATAAATATTTTTATGAAGGTCTGCTTCTTGTTTTCTGACTGGGGAACTTCCTCTTTATTTCACATATGGAGAGCATTTCTCAAAATAATCTTCTTTTCCCTGCTGATTAAACTGAACAATAAACTAATTAGGAGGTTTTGAAAGTTCTGTTTTTGATGTTAGCTTTGGAAGTTATTCACTACAGGAGGTGATAGGATAGTGAGGGTGCTTCTGAGTCATCCCCAATGCCCCAACTGCTATGCAGGATATAAAAGACATGTGCAGAAGAGAACTAGTCAGATTTGGAACCTACTTTTACATCACTGTTATCCCTGAGATGACCTCAATTCATTAAAAAAGTTATTTCTTGGGAAGTGTCTTAAAACGTTGTTTGAACTTAAAGCTCAGGCTCTGTTGGTATTCAGACCATACCTATTCTCTACATTATTTGGGGCCATGCTTTGAAGTTTTCTTTTTCTCCTGGGTATTCCAGCTAATATAGTTCATTGCAAAATGAGAGCACAGAAAAATACAGTATCATCATATTACTTGTCGGAGACTTGTAATGCTACACGAAACTTTAAAAGAAAATTTTTCTTATCAGACATTAATACATAGCTGTAAATAAAATCTGGAAGACAACAACTTGATAATTGTTTTAACTCAATATTTTCTTTTGTTGTGTCTTATGACACATGCATTGCAGATCACATTCATTAAAAATCTGTGTTTTGTCTTTTTGCTATGTGTCCATTATTTAAAAGCAGCAGTATTTGCCAGTGGAATAAGTCAAGAAAGTATTTAACCAGATTCACCATTCCTATTTTCCATACTTACTCTCTCAAGTTTCATACACGTGCACACACACAATTACACATTTGCTGTGTCACTCTGCTGCAAAGAATGGCAGGAAATTTGCTGCTGGGTGGCAGAATATGCATGTCTCTGCCCCAACCAGTCCCAGTGACTTTGGAAAATGCATTTGAATGATGCTTGGGAGAAAACTCAGCTTGTTCTTTCAGACTGTCTTGAGTTCTTTATTTTTCATCCTCTCATCTGTTTCATCTTCTAGTTGATCCTTATCACATTTCATAATTTGACATGATGCATGAAGTTCATTGCAGGCTGTTAAGGTAGGTAGGCAATTTAAACAACTGGTTTCACTCAACAGAAAATTTGAAAACAAAGTAGATTGGAAAGTCATTTTGCAAATACAATTATTTTGATAAGGAACAGTTTTTAAATAGAGATGGTGATTTGCTTGGGCTTCCTCCAGAATGCAAGAGAGCTCTATAAGATCAAAAGACCATATGTGCATCAGTTTCTGTCGCTTTCTCTTTTTCTTCTAATCAGATCACCCAGAGGACCACTGTTTGCTCCTTTCCTTTACTGAAATCTTGGGTTAAAACGTCATGAAGAAAACTCCCTTACACGTGATACACCATTCCATTTTGTTAATCTTTGCTGCTCAGCAGAGTCCAGTCAGATCTAACTCTTCAGGCCAGTGGGCTTACAGTAGTAAACTCAGTCTTCCTTCTGTTTCACTTTGCCCTGGGGACAGACCCAACCAGTAAAGGAAGTAACACAATTCATCCCAAGACACCTGTGCTAAGCTACTCGTGAAATTCATGCTGTCCCTTCTCATATTCATGCTGTCCCGTGGGAAAGGCCCTTCTAAAAGCATTGCTGGAGATAAAGCATGAAATAGAAATGCCTGTAGGAGGAAATGCCAGCAGAAGAGGCTGCAAAGCCAAAGAAAACAAGAATGAGCTCAGCTCAAAAGGATCTTCTTTCTTGATGACTGAGGAGCTCTGTGGCCAGTGGAAGACTGTGCCAGGCAGGCAGGTGGCAGTGGAAGCAGGAGAATTGTCTGTGTATCAATGCCTCAGCAGTGTCTTTAAAGGACAAGTAGTCCTTTATAGCAATTATCTGATCCATGCTAGAAAACTGGATTTGGATAGGATGTTAAGTAATTCAAACATATTTTACTATGTCAAGATCTACCAAAATGTCTGTTTTTCTGAGAAATATTTGCAAGTGAGAAATATTAACTATGTCAAAGAGTCTCAATCAAGCCACTGCTCAGCAGCCATTGGGTTTTTTTAAATAGATATCATAACATACTTTTTTTAAAATACATTGAGATGTCCTGTTTTTACTGCTAAGCAGCACTATTTTGGAATTAATATGATTTGTTAGAGTTTCCAGTTTTGGAATATTTTTGTAAAGGTTGGCTGTATTTCTAGGTTCAGAAAAAAGTGTCCAGGGGTTCTATTTAAACATCTATTAAAATCCCTATGTCTCATCTTCAAGCACATGCAGTATGTTTTGAGGGAGTTATTTTTATTGCTTCTAAAATATTTGTTATTACATTTTTAAGGCAATTTATATTTTATTATTATGTGCCATAATGACATCTGTTGCAGCAGAGTGAGACAAGATCAGACAGAAATCATTAATATTTCCTGGATTCCAAGCTGAAACTCAGAAATATCAACAATGCTTCATTAGTTTGAGTGCTTCTGTCTTACAATATTTTAGCAACTTCATACTAAAAAAATCTGAATGTGCAAGCACCTATAATGAAAAAATTGAAACTAAAATAAAATAAGGTCTGTGTATATGTGTGTGCATGTGTAGAGTGGTGTTTTGGAAAAACAGAATTAGGGAAAATAGAATAACATTTCACGTAATGACTGCAATTAATAGTGTCTATGTGAGGAAAAGATGTGAAGACAAACTGAATATGTGGGTGTTTCTGCATGTAAAAAAGAGGAATGGAGATTATAAACTGGATAAAAAAAAAAAATCTACTGCCATCAGCACTGAGGAGAACTGCCAAAGATGCCAGCTTCATCATTTACTGCAGCTGTGCACCTGCAAATGCCACCTGGATTGTCTGTCACTGCAGCAGTTTCAGAAAGATCTGAATATTCAGCCAGTAAGTATTCTCATGTTTTATCTGCTAAACACTCTAATTACTTTTGCTGCTAATAAATGGCAGAGAGGAAAAAAAAAAGCCTCTAGGATTTGGCTTTGTGAGCAATAGGGGTTGCAGTGGTTAAGAGTAACTTAATCTACTGCGCCAACAGATGCATCAGTAGACTGCATCAGGCAATCAAATAAGGATTAAAGAAAAAGTCATATTGGCTTTAATTTTCTTAGATTGACTTCTTGGCATACATTGCAGAAAACAATTAATTCAGGCAGTTTCTAACAAAGAATAACCTCAGAAAGTTTAGTGCTTACCATCAGTCTAGCTGAAATGCAACTTTCATAAAGTTTCTTTTAAGTTTCCTGTCATCAGAAAGGCATATAATAATACATCACTGTTTTTCTCAGGGAATAGCTGTTATTATATATTAATACCATTAGCATTCAGAAGAAAAAGGACAAGATGAAGCATCACTACTGTAGACTTAGATAAGGTACTGAAAGCTTTTGAACGGTGGAAAAGAATTAGAGAAAGTAGGGGCTAATTATCAAATCACACAGTTTGTGGCACTGGCTCTGTGATTCCAGAATATCTGGATTTAAAACAAATGAAGGACAATTTAAAAGGGAAGACCTGAAAAAATCATAAGACTATGCCTACATTGATGCAGTTAATCTTCATATTGCTCTGAGACGACCTTGCTCTGTAAATCTCCATAGTTCAGTCCATTGGCCATTCATCTTGAAAGCTCTGCTAAGTTTCTGAGGATGAGGTGATCCCTGCTTCTCTTTTCCACTGCTTCTATCCACTGTAGTCATTTTTATCCACTGTGGTCATTTTTTTTTGCAAGGAATCACAGACTCAGAAGCAGAAATAAACAGTCTACAGCCTGTTTCCTAAGAGAGCCACAGAAATGAACCTAAGACTCACTCTGTGCTTAAGGAATTAGATTTATACTCCAGGAATGTAGAAGGGTGGTTATCGTGATGACAGCAAAAAGAGTAGGAAGGTTCACTGTTGTGAAGGACCTTGAAGACATCGTGAAGACTGTGTAGTACAGAAAGGGAAATGCAGAACTTAGTGGAGAATACAATATGA
Source organism: Falco punctatus (assembly GCF_963210335.1). Classification (NCBI taxonomy): domain Eukaryota; kingdom Metazoa; phylum Chordata; class Aves; order Falconiformes; family Falconidae; genus Falco; species Falco punctatus. The sequence goes on from NC_137583.1 coordinate 79,338,757, forward strand.
TAAGATCATCTCAGCAATTATATTTTTTGTGGTCTCCAGTCTATTACTGAGGGTCATAAGGAAACCACATGCAGTACCAGTAACCATGATGAAAGGAGATTAGGACACAGATAAAAGTTTGACCTGTCTTGAGAGAGCCCAAAACTGGTTAGCATGTAACTAAAGGGGTAATAGCCAAGCACCCAGACGGTAGAGGGGTTATGGAAAGGAATCGGTTTGTATAATAAGGTATCAATACTCAGGTCATTCCTTAGGTTATGTCTCAGGCCTGCTGAAGTCTGTTAGAAAGATCTGAGTTTTAAAATGTTATGGAAGAAGCAGTAGGGTTTATAGACTAAACACTTACTAAGCAAGAAAAGAAAAGGAGGCAGATGGCCTCAGTGTTATGGGGTGCAGAAACAAATGAAGTGTATATTGTCCAGCATATCAGGGAGCCTGTGAAGAAGCTTGTGAACTCTTTTTGTTCACCCAAATTCAACAGGAGGGTTTGAGTAAGATTGAACAAGGATGCTTTTCTGTGTGAATCTTTCACTAGAGCTGTGTTTGTCATAGGGAGTGGGCTACACTTAGACAGTACTTGTAGTAGACACTAAACTTCAGGTACAAATATTACTTAACAACCAAAATAATTTCACACATTTGAATACTTGTTTTTATTGAATAAGGAACATAGGAATGTTACTACTTCACATGAAAGCTGCTGCAGCATTTAAAATACAAGTATTCTGCGTTGTGTGTGCTTGGATAGCTTCTATGCATTGTCATATAGTGCCATCCAGGTGATTTCTTTCCATTTTGTCATATATAAAAGCAAATTACATTTTAAGTAATTTCTTGTAATTTTGTTTTGCAATGTTCTTAGCAGAAGACAATAAACCAGGAGAAAATCAACATGAACAGTTTTAACATATGTCTTTGGGGACAAATGTGTCCATTACATAGTCAGAAGGGGCAGCATAAAGTGATGTTTTCTTCACAATTACCTACATGATGAAGAAATTTCTTTTAGAAGATATAACTTCTCTTCCCATGGGTATGTATTTGACAAGCATTATCTCTACAAAAGCCTTTGCATTCCCTCTAGAAGACAAACTGCTATTGGTTTGGTGTAAAGAATCAGATTTTACTTTATTCCTTGCTGACCTAAAGAGATATGACCCAATCTAGTAAACAAACCTAATTGAGAGCTAGCTGGGAATTCACCATTAAAAATCTTTTGCAGGTAAAAAATATGTCCTTTACAAAATCTGGATGTTCCCTTCCCAGCTTATTAATTAAAAAAAAAAAAAAAAGTATTCATTGTCCATGTTTTTTTTTTTCTGTTTTGAAGAAATAATGCTGAGCTGCTATGAACTGAAACATTTCATAGATTCACTCAGTTCCAAATAAAAAAATATTGAAATATTTGCCATCTATATAATCTGGGATTTTCTGTTATCCATATACAGAAAAAAGCATAAACACCACTTTTCATCTTAACTATGTGTAGGTAATATGTCCTTAACAGATTGCATACATTTTTTAACTTAAAAAAAAATTAGTATCAGAAAAGTGTTCAGTGTAATTTTGGTTTCTTCTAGTATTTTTGGCAGCTTAATAAAAGCTGGAGATACATTGCCACATGAAAACTAGTTGTTCAGAGAGTAAAGTTGGGGAAAACCTGAATTACTTCAGTGTTCTATAGCCACTACTTGCTAGGTATGACTTTGAACACCTTACAGCTTTCTTATAGCATGACAGCTGTATCAGGAGTCTGCTCAAATATGCTAAATCTGGCTGACCTGTATAATGATCATTCGAATGCACAGCTATGGTTGAAAGGGTCTTGCCATGAATTCATAACGAGGAAAATGAACAAGAGAAGAGTTGAGCAAATTATTTGCTTTTTATTCTTACTTATAAAACAAGTAAGGAAACTATTTGACTTCTTAAAATGCAAGGTTTTAAAAAATATTCATAATTTAATCTGTGTATCCTTACTGCTAAAATATTAAAATTCAGTAATTATCCTGCATAACTTCCTGAAATGTATTCCACTATGAAAAAATATGCAAAAAAGTGAGTGACATTTTCTTAAACAAAGAACTTGCAAGTGGAAGAATACAAAGTGTGAAAAAAGAAAGCATTTATTTTTATTCTACCTGCTCTCCCTTCAAACCGTTAATATATAGAAAAATATTAAATTATTTTTCATAGTGCTTTTCTGGCTTTTTTGAACTAAAAAATAGATTTAGGGAGACAACTTTTGGGCCCTGTACGCTAAAACTCTGGTTAGAGGCAAAGAGAAAACACACTTTATGTGTAAAGCCAATTTCTTTTTATTAGCATACTTGAGATCTCACCAGTCCAATCAAAGAATTACCATTAGTCCAGGTACCTCATTCTACACAGAATAACTACTCGTTACTACTACCTATATAAAAAAATAATTACTGTCGCATATGAGGATAAACAAAAGCAAACAACCTAGGCATTTAGCCACCTGGTCATTAGGAAAATTGCTGTTGCAGCTAAACCAAGTGAAAACCGCAGCAGCAGGCAGATTAGGTTCAGACACTGTAAGCCTGACAACCCTCAGTCTTGAGTCCTTGCAAACTCAGTACAAAGCCTGTGTCCTGTGACTACCAGTATCAACAATGTATCCCTGGGCTTCAATATTTCCTCTCTGATTGGCAGAAATGAGATGTCCTTGTCACTTGCAAACACATTTTTATTATGTGGCACTGAAGCACTATCAGCCAAAGTTATTATTTTCTTTATAATCTTAAATTGACCCAGATTTCTGTTAGTGAATCACTCAAAACCTCAGCCCCTAATGTTCAATGTGAAATATAAAAGGTTGAAATATCATCATATAAATGCTTTCTTCAGTAACACCGTGGTCACTTTTTGCGCTGCTGGTGTATAATAAAGAAGTTTAATGGCACTTCTTCTCAGGTAAAATTTAACAACTGGTTTTCTTCCTAGTTTGGTCTCTAATTTAAATGATGATCTTCCTTTCTTAAGAAAAGTGCAGTTGGATTAAATCTGTGTAACTGGTAATGTGTGCAATGGGGACATAAAGGTAAAGAAAAGAATAGCTCTGCCCTGTCTCCTCACATATGCACTCACTCAAGATATCTTTTCCTCCTCCCACTTCATATACATAGCAATGACAGCAAACATTTTTCTTTGGCTTTGAATACATTTCTGAGTCATGACACATGTTAATTCACTTTCCTATTCCTGCCACAGTTGCTCCACTTCATGTTTTCTCCTATTCCCAGGCAAAGCCAGGAAGTTATGAGGCAGCTTAGTCTGAGGGCAAGTATTAGTGAAATAAAGTTTTCTGCTTATTGTGTTTAAAGAATGCTAATGTTGCAACTACCTCCTAATAAAACACTAGAAACTCAGGATTTCCACTGTTAAATGTGAAATAACCCAAAAGGTGTTAAGACATGGAAATATTTTTGTTGTAATTTCTTATAATATAATATTATTGCCAGAATTAAGGTAAATACTTTTTTAAATGACATCATACAATGACAGCAAAATTAAAGAGGTTGTTTGCTTGTTTTTAATCCCAGTGAAGATTAAAATAAAATTTTAAATCACACTTGCTATTCCTTCTTCAAATGTTTCCCTTATCTGCTTTACCACGAGGCAGAATTCAGAGAAGAAATAAAGGTTTACTGGTAAGTGACACTATACAGTGACCCAGAGAACTGGTAAAGGCTCACAGAGAAGTGTCAGCCTCTGAAAATCAGTTCTGAGGTTCAACGCCTACTACTCACATGGATCCACCAAAAAGGTTGACGAATATGTAAAATATGCCCCAGCACCTGTTTGCAGTAGTAATCACTCACTTTAAATCCTCTCTGCCAGTTACCTATTTACACTCATGTCTATACTTCTTATGATAAAATACAGATGTCTTTACAGTTCTGGTCAGAAAGTGTTGACTTGGCCTTCAGTAAATGTTCATTCTCTTGAAAAGTTATTCAAATGAAATGTTTGAAGTTGGTTTTAGTTTTCTACTACTAAAATATGGGAGTAAGACAGTCTCGAAATCTACGTGATAGAATTTCTATTTGTCAGGCACATCCTGAGGCCCTGAGCATGTGCATCAGTCACAGCCACATTGCAAATGGGTGGGTCTGACTGATCGTGATCGAGTAAAGTGCCAGCATAACTGAGTAAGATTGAAGATGACTACACCGATATGCTTGAATTGGCATTAGTATTAATGAACAAGACAGCACATATCTTGACATGAGTAAGTGGTCACAGCCTGGGAGTGTGGAAGTGAATATAAGCTCACACGACTTCGTATAACTCTGCATGGGTGTACGTGTGACACATGAGTGATTACTGGAAGTCAGTATTGGTGGGTGGGAGTAGCAGAGTGTCGCTTGATATTATAAATAAGTATCCCTGACAATAGGCGATTTAGTTTCTGCCTAAAGATTTCCTGTTGGTAGGGAATAGCCTACCATCTACCACTGACAGAATATCTAGTCCCTTCGGGCAATTACCCACTACTTTCCATTAGGTTGTGGTATTTCTTAACATTTCTGAAACTACAGACATGTATTACTCTAATTAAGGTTATCTCAGAGAATTTTGCTGGAAAGAGATATTTTATTTAATCTTGGATGGAATCCAACTTTTCATTATTGTATGATTTGTTCAGTTTTTTTAAAGGATGATATCTGTTTCCTGATTGATGGGATATTACCTCTCTTTCATGTTCCCTGTCAAAAAAGACTTCTGAAATCATTGGGGCATACACCTATTTATATGTATGTGTGTGCATTTATCCATGTATGTATGTATGTGTGTATGTGTGTTTACAGCTCTTAAAAAAAGTAACGGATATTAAATTTAGGTATGACATAAACTTGATTTCAGGGTAGTAGAGACCACTTCACCCAGCACTAAAAGCTTGAAACCTGAGTGTTTGTGAGAGTACATTAGCCCTTCTGAAAGTGCACTGGAAGTAGGTCCCAGCTTGTGCCCGTGCGATCCCTGAGTCACAGCCACACTGGCTGCAGCAGAAGGTCAGAGCAAAGCTGCAAGTGTTAAGCAATAAGGTTTGTCCAGCTGTGCCTAAGGGTGAGCAGTGCAGCAGCTGCTAGCAATAAGCAGCAGCCAGTCTCAAATGCTTCTGAATCAATTGGACACCCTCTTGCACCATCTCTGGGATACAACATGCCTGGGGTACAACATACCCGTGGGATGGGTATGCCCGGTCATGCAATTCTCCTTCCAGGCATGATAATGCGATCTCCTGTGGACAACTCCCAGTACCTAGAAATGAGCCAGGAAGAGCTGTTAGCTCCTGATGATCCTGCTCAGGGTATGGAACTCTTGAACCTCCTGTTGTTTTTTTCCCAGGAGAAGAATCTGTCTACCTACCACTCCCCTGATTTAGCCCAGGATTAACAGCAATCTGACAATTTTGTTAATCTGTTAATTAATAATGTTAATACTGTGCTGGCACTGCCCCAAGCAGAGCAGTTAACAAACTGACTAACAAATATAAATATAAATATAGATATAAATATAGATATTAATAATTATCCAATGCAATTTTTTTTATAAATATGGGTTCTGCACTTAGTGAAAGGTAGAGAGAGAAAGAAGCAGAAGAAAATAAGGAAAGAAGCAGGTCCAAACCTGACACCAGGGCAGGGATCTTGACTCCACTCACTACAAAATGTAAGGACAGGTATAATTCTACAAAGTTTACTTACATGAAGAGCAAAGCTCTCTCACACACTGATATGGAGAAATAGTGTGAAATGGGGACAATGGACATCGATTGTGATTGTATATGTCTGCTCAAGGAATGTGGGTATGGTGACTAGTCATGGGTGCGGTGTCTGGTCACATAGGCACACAGCTCTGAGGAGACAACTACAGTTTTGAGGAGACGCCTGCCCTTCTTCCTCTAACAAAGGGGAGATGGGGAGACGCCTGCCCTTCTTCCTCTAACAAAGGGGCTATTTAAAAAGAATGAGAAAAGGATGAGAGATATTCCAATGCTATCTAGAGGGAGGGAGTGCTAAGTTTCCTTGCTGAAGAAGATCGGATGGTCACAAGAACATGAATCACCTACAAACCTGCAAGACCACCACATTCCAGGAAACGGACTGATAAGCTAATTAACATACAAAGCGGTGTTTAGGTAACAAATATGTATAGGCGTTAATTGAATATTCATTTGTTTCATTGTATAAATGTGGGATGGTTCCATCACTTCGGGTATGCAGGCTTGTGGAGGAGCGATCCCCCGTGCATCTGCGCGCAATAAACATACCTACTTTATAACTTTCGAGTTATAGAGTCTAATTCCGCACGTCAACACAAACTCTCACCCTCTTTCCTTCTTTTCCTAATGCTCTCAAAAACCTCTCTTTAGTCAACCAACCTTACGGGAATTTCTTTAAATTATAATCTTCCGGGCTCTGCAGGATTCTTCTGTCAGAGGTATCCCTGGGGTTATAGCCCCTGTTTGATGAACATTAGAGTTGCTAAATTAACAAAGACTGACTGGAGATATGACTCTCTTTTTCATAATAGAAATTCTGCTATAGCAAAAATTATTATAAAGGAATCATATAACAAAATATGTATGCTTAAACATTCATGTTTCTGTATTTTATTTTCTGCCAAATAAGACTCTGAATTGATGAATATTGTGGTCTCTGTGTGTTTCTCATTGGGAATTTGGAATTTTCAGAAAGTGTGTGCTAGCCACACTCAAACTCTGAGATCCCAAATGTGCAGGCACCATTTAAACCAATTTTTTTCCAAATCAGTTTCATTTTTGTACTCTGCATTTTTGTTGGTTCCTCTCCTGTTGCTTCTTACAAAGGATGAGAATCTGTATCACGAAGTCACCTGCAGACTACCCACAGTAAGTCACTGCAACTCCTTTTGTCTTGCCGGGTATTTACCTGGAGAGTATACACTCAGCAGAATGAAAGTAATGGACTTTTTTTTAAGTCCTGGGAATTAAAAAAAATGGGAATGGGCATAATACTGAACATACAAGTGCTGGAGAAGTATTCTTTTTATAAAAGGGGAAGGGTTACAAATTATGCTCATGTGACTTTCCACTTGCAGGATGTACCCATTTACGTAATGGTAGTTTTTGTGAGCCATTTAAATATGTGACCTTATAAATAAGACCCCATGTAAATCATGAACATCATCATGCAGGAAGATAACAGATTTTATGGATTGGTCATGGCAAAAATGACAAATCTTGCAGTTTGTGTTACATTAACGGAGATGGTTACAAAAACATGAAGTCATTTATAGTGATAAAAAATTATTCTGAATTGATTCAAGTTACCTTTTTTAACAAAGATAAATCATAAAGATATGTGACAGGCTGTCAATGGAATTCGTAAAGATTATTTTAAACTGGGCAAAGACACAAAAAATAAAGCAGAAAATAGTGATTGTGACGGGATTCTCTCTGAAAGAAAACCCAAAGTAACACATAAGGGTGGCATCACTTCAAATCAAATTCAATATGCTTGGAGTAGACAGTTAAAAATTTGCACAGAAGTGTTCAGCATGTGTATTGTTATGAGCTCTTGAGCTCTTATGCTTAAATGGAAATGCAGAAAAACAGTGCAAAGACCTTTGTTAAGCCACTATAAATGCACGGTATTATCACGGCCCACAATAAAAACTATTCTTATGGCAACAAAGTTGATCTGGAATTAAAGTGGCCGTTCTAAGTGCAAAGACTGGTCCAGCCACCTGTAACCATGTCCCTTCAGCCTGTGATATTTGCTGCTTAATCTAAACAGAGCTGAATCTTAGTGTCTACTTAGATGGGAAGTTAAGAGGCCAGTGGATTCAAAAGTGTCACCTGGGTTTTGGATTCCCTGGCTTTTGAGTAGTCTTTCTGAGAGTTTGCTTAAATGTTTCTGTCATTGCAGCAATGTCATTGCTGACTAGACAGCCATCTTCACTTGACCTTCCCAAACTCAGAGTTTCTTTTGAAAATGTGACAATGCTTAAAAGTCAGAAGTACAGAAAGTACAATATCAGTTATAGGAAAACCTAGAGGTAGGAGCGAGTTGGAAAGTAAAACCAAGAATTTTGAGGCAACACAGTTTTGCAAGTATTTCTTTTGCTGTTTTACTCATTCTGCCCTTAGTCAGGGAACTGGTGGGTAAGACAGTATGGGAGTTAGCTCTATGAATGTTCAGGACAATAAGCAGGTCTTTAAAGACATCCAAGTGCAAGAATGGCCCATGCCGGTACCAAGGGAAACAAGTAGCTGTGACAGGAGACCGAGGTGGCTAAAAAGGGAGCTCATTATGGAGCTGTAATGAAGAAAGGCTATTTACAAGAGGTGGAGGTGGGAGTGGGCTAAACAGGAGCAGAGCCTGTACTGCTGCCTTAGTAGCAGAAGGCTGAACAATGAGAATGTTTGGCTCCTTGCTGAATGTCCAAGTAATTTAATCTGAGCTGCTCAATGCCTTTGCCTCATACTTCACAAACAAAGCCTCCCAGCCCTCTGTTCTTAGTCGAAGATTTCAAAGTGAAGAAGTTCCAGCAGTGGATGAGGATTCAGTCAGGGACCACTTGAGCAAATGTGACTGACATAAGTCCCTAGGACCTGATGGGCTGCATATCAAGGTGCTGAGGATTTGCCTCACAGTGGTCACAGTGATTGTCACAGGGAGGCTACTCTCCACCCTCTTGAGTTGTGGAGAGCAGGGGAGGTCCTCTAAGACTAGAGGAAGATAAATTTTGTATTCATATTTAAAAAAGGACAAAGCACAATCAGGGGAACTACAGGCTGATCAGTCTCACTTTAGTGCCTTGAAAAATCATGACCCAAGACCTCTTGGAACATATTTCTGACTACAAGAGAGAAAAGAAGATGACTGGAAAGAGCAAACATGGATTTACCAAGGGTAAATTACACTTGTCCAACCTGATCGCCTACTATGATGAAATGATGGTGTTTGTGGATGAAGAGAGAACAAAGAATTTAATTTACCTTGACTATTTACCTTGACTTACCTTAAACAAGGCTTTTGACATTGTCTTTTACAGTATTCTTGTACAGGTACACAGCTGGATAGGGTAAAAATAGTGGTCAAATGCTCACCTTTAGTAGGTAGAGGTTATATGTGTTGTACAGTACCTGAATGCCTGTCACCAATCAAGTTTGCATCTACCTGGGGACCTGTCCTGTTTAAATTTTTATTGATGACCTCGAGGAGACAATGAGTACCCTCTCAGGTTTGCAAATGAGACTTATTAACTGGGAGGGTTACTCAATATCCTTAAGGGCAGCACTGTCATCCACAGGGACCTAGACAGGCTGGAAGAATGGGCCAACAGAAAGCCACAAGATGCAACAAGATTAAATGCAAAGCCCTGTACTGAAGATGGAGTAATTCCAGCAACAATACAGACTGGGGACTGAATGGCTGAAAAGCACCTGTGAATATTCCTACAGGGTAAGCTGAGCATGAATCAGCAGTGAGCACTGGCAGCAAAGGTGACAGCAGACTTCTGGATGGTAAGGACAAAAGCCTGGCCAGTAGCTTGAGGGGATTGATTATCCTCTTCTACTCAACACTCATTAGATAACATCCAAACAATGCATGCAGTTTTGTCCCTCCCACTGTACAAGAAAAAGATCAATAAAGTGGAGTGAGTTCAGGGGAAGGCCGAAGAGATAGCTGATGCTGGAGCATTTGCCCTGGTAGGAGAGGCTGAGGGAGCTGGCATCTTCAGCCTGGAGAAGGGGTGGCCTGGGGCTACCTAACAGCAGCCTGTCAGGGTCTTTGGGGAGGTTATTGACAAAGTGGGGTTGGCCTCTTTTACAGCAGTGCATGTGAGAGGAAAAGACAGTAGAATTTCACTGAAACAAGGAAGGTTTAGACTGGATATAAGAAAAAAGGGATTTTCCCCTGCAAGGACAGGCTGCCAGTGGATCAGGTTGCCCCGAGAATTCATGCACTTTGCATCCCTGGATGTTTGCAGGATCTGACTGGATAAAGCTCTGAGCAACGTGGTCTGATCTTAATGCTGACTCTGCTTGGAGCAGGTGGCTGGACTAGAGACCTTCTGAAGTCTGTTCCATCCTGAACTGTTCAATGATTCTCCCTGAAACATGGCTGGAACACTACCTATCAGTGCTGACCTGAAGTTTTTTCTGAACTCAGCAGCCACCTGGTATGCTGAAATTATAGAACTTACCACTGTTGCGTTGTCTTTTGGCAGAACTTACCTAATTAAAGGAGATTCAGAACTATAATATATCTGAAGTTAAAAGGCGTCTCAGCTCAGCCGGCAGTGGAACTGCAAGGAAATACCATAATTTCAACAGCAACTGAACAGCTGGCAATGGAGAAAAGTGAGGCCAGGATGAGTGGACATCCTCTAAATGGATCCAAAGTTGGATTTGTGAAGGATTTTTCAGAAGTGCACCATGCTTAGAGAAAAAGTTTAAAGAAAGATTGCTTTTTTTGTAATTCTCTTTCTAAAATATAATACAACTTTGAGGTTTATAAATCTGCAGTTTGCAAATTCTGCATCTGTAACACTTCCCAGAAGGACTTTATTTTAGCTAATGAAATCTACCAGAGCTGCAGAACAAGACTAATGTAGCACCTCCTGCAGCAAACTTTTTCAGTGGGTGACATAATAGCATATAGTCAGAGAACTTTTTCAACAGGCAGTCAGAATAATTTGAGGATATAGTAGGCAATCCACTATAACATACTTGCAGGAATATGTTTAAGACAATGAACAGTTTGTCTGTAACTAAAAATACAATATTTATTAGCGCTATATACTTCATAAACGTGATAAAATGCTTCTGCTAATGCTTTCAAGCTTAATATAGGATCTACACACAGTGCTCTCTAGTAAACTGGATTAATTTTTATAGCAAGGTCTCTTAATTCAGTGGTAGTACCTGGTAGCAGCTTGAAAATTATGCTGCAATTTCATCTGAAGTAGAAAATAAGCCATGTAATAAGCAACATGTACTTAATTTTTAAAATACTGTTAATTTCCTTTGCTTTCATTACCTTTTCAGAATTGCCAAAATGAAAATTTCCAGACTGAAGCCACCAGTTTTGATACTTGGCCTTGGTGGCTTGTTGGTCCTTTTCTTACAAGGAAATTTGAACAGAGACATGAAGATCTGCCTGCAAAGATCTCTTTGCAGGAATCTAAGTAAGTACATGAGGTTCATATTTTGCTAAAGTGGTCAGCATTAACATAGCTGCACTGAAATGGTAATTCTCAACATTAAGCTTCCTAGGTCATCTCACAGACATCAATACCAGTATGTTCACATGACTGCAAGCAATTAAGTCAACACAATTTAATTAGCTACACTTCTCTGAGCCATGGTACTGGTACTAGCTCTCCTAGCTTCTTGCACAAATAATACAAAATTTAATTGTTTGATGTGGCAGCATATGCTAATACATGTTGTTTATTGATTCTGTTAACTCTACATGTACTATAAAGGGAGAACAAACTCAAAGGAAGTTTTAAAAGTAAGAACATAGCAGTAAAAAACCTAGGGGAAGTTAAGAACACAGAACTGTATATACAGTCAGCTAAAATGGCTCAACCAGTCAGCAATATCTTGTTACATTGCAGTAACACAGCTACTTGTCATTGTGCAAAAATAGACAGCTGGTTCACATTTTGCAGAGCTGTAATCTTGATCTGTACATAGATTCAGGAAGACATTATTTCATCAGTTTATCTTCAAGTTTTGTTTGGGATGTTTTCATAATACTCAGAAGAGCTCTGTGTGGTTGTGTATAAATACATGCATATATATATATACACACACATGTAAATATATAAAAAGGATGTGAGCTTAGATTCAGCCTTTTACTCCCACAGCAAGAAATAGATTCCACAGTATTAGACAGCTGTAATATTTAAATTGACTTGTGAGGAAAAGGAAGAATAGGTCCCAGACCCAAAGGTAGCTTTGAGGAGTGAAATCATAAAAGTAATGAACCTAGTTTTAGTGAAGAATACAGACTGCTATCTTTCATTCAAAATTAAATTACTGTCACCAAAATCTATTCATTGTGCCATTTTCAGTTCTCATTATGATTATTCTCAGTAGAATTAGGTACTAAAATGCCAATTCTTCATATGTTTTATAAATCACTGTAGTAGACTTGAGTGTTTTGACCTTTTTAATATTCCTTGGTTTGATTGGCTGTGTTGCCTATCTGTTCCATGTATCCTATTATTTTACTGCCTCTCTAACCTATGGGGAAGTAGATGAAGTGGAGAGCCAATGAAGATGTAGGATATTGTAAAGGTCAAAGTACTAACATTATTGCTAAATATTTCACAGCATACTTTAAGTATTAAAGCTCTGACTGCACTTCCTTATAACTAATGTTGAACAAAGAGCAGAAAACAGTATGGATTTGATTCAGTATCTTAAGCTGGCAAAAATCAAAGTAACTACATAGAGAAACTATAACACACATTACAACCGTATTACTGAGCACTAGCCCACATTATCTCAGAATTACGCATTTTAGTCAATAATTGGAGTAGGATAACAGTGTTATCCTCGTGCCTTAGGTCCTTTTCCCTGTGCATAGGTATTTCTTATATACATATATGCTGTGTTCATAGTTCAAAATTTCTGCAGATGTGTAGGAGCACCGAGGATTTATTAATCATTTAGGAGTGCAGCCAACTAATTATGCTGCATCTGGCTGAAGTGCTGCCCAGTGGGCAGTCTTCAATGGTAATGTGTAATCATAAAGCCTGCTCGCCTCTCTGTTTCTAGGACTTCAGTGAATCTGGACAAGTCAAGATAAAATCTGAGTGCTTATTTCCATGATGCTTCTACTTAGATGGAAACCAATGCATACTGTTGCTTCTGTATTGGATCTACTTCTACAAATTATTTAGTCCTGTTTCACAGAACTTACTCAGATCATTTAAACAGAGGATCTGAAGCTTCTAGGTGTTGATTTGTAATGATGTAGGTTTCAGAATTTCCAAAGAATAACTAGGTGAACTGCTAACAGCTGATGGCTTACCTTGAAAATACAAGTAAGTAGGCACTATGATACACACAAATCTATTAGTAAAACACTATAAGAGTAGTTTCAACATTATGGCAAAGATATTTCCTTCCCAATATGAATAGAGTCACTCCAGAAAGCATGTCAGTACTGCAGGATGTGTACTTTGCTCTAATAGCTCTTTTACAGAGTCAAACCTTGATACCATGATGTTGACAAAAATCCACATGCACACGTATCCCTTAACTGCAACAGGATCTTTTCTGTGAATGTAATATACAGAATGATATGCATTTTAAGGCAGATTACCACACAATTTATTGTACAGTGTAGCATATAGAATCATACAATCATAGAATGGTTTGCGTTGGAAAGGATCTTAAAGACCATCTAGTTCCAAAACGCTTTCATGGGCAGGTACACCTTCTACTACACCAGGTTGCACAAAAGCCCCATCCAGCCTGGCCTTGAACACTTCCAGGGATGGGGCATCCACAGCTTCTCTGGGCAACCTGTTCCAGTGACTCACCACACTCAGTGTAAAGAATTTCTTCCTAATACCCAATCTAAATCTACCTTCTTTCAGTTTAAAGCCATTACACTCGTCCTATCACCACATGCCCTTGTAAAAAGTCTCTCCCCAGCTTTCTTGTAGACCCCCTTTAGGTACTGGAAGGCTGCTATAGGGTTTCCCCAGGGCCTTCTCCAGGCTGAACAAGCCTAACTCTCTCACTGTCTTCCTAGGAGAGGTGCTCCAGCCCTCTGATCACCTTCATGGCCTCCTCTGGACTTGCTCCAACAGGTCCATGTCCTTCTTATGTTGGGGGCCCCAGAGCTGAACGCAGCACTCCAGGTGGGGTCTCACTCAATCTGAGTAGAGGGGGAGAATCACCTCCCTCAACCTGCTGGCCACGCTTCTTTTGATGCAACTCAGGATTCCATTGGCTTTCTGGTCTCCAAGTGCACATTGCTGGGTCATGTTGAGCTTCTTATCAACCAGCCCCAAAGTCTTTCTCTTCAGGGCTGCTCTCAATCCATTCTCCATCCAGCCTGTACTTGTGCTTGGGATTGCCTCAGTCCACATGCAGGACCTTGAACACTTCATGAGGTTTGTATGGGCCCACCTTTCAAGTCTTTCAAGATTCCTCTAGATGGCATCCCTTCCATTCAGCCCATCAACTGCACCACACAGCTTGTTGTCATCAGCAAATTTGCTGAGGGTGCACTCAGTCCCACTGTCCATGTTGCCGACAAAGACAATAAACAGTACTGGTCCCAACACTGACCCCTGATGGACGCCACCCATCAATGGTCTTTACTTGGCCATCGACCCATTCACTGCAGCCAATTCCTTGTCCACCGAGTTTTCTAGCTGTCATATCCATGTCTCTCCAGTGTAGAGACAAGGATGTTGTGCAGGACAGTGTCAAATGTTTTCTACAAGTCCAGGTAGGTGACATCAGTTGCTCTTCCCTCATCCACCAACCTTGTAGCCTCCTCATAGACAGATACTAAATCTATCAGACAGTTTGTCCTTACTGAAGCAACATTGGCTGTTAGCAATCACCTTCCTGTTTTCCATGTGTGTTAGTATAGTTTCCAGGAGGATATGCTCCATGACTTTGTGGGACACACAGGTCAGACTGATTGACCCATAGTTTCCTTGGTCTTCCTTGTTTCCCTTTCAAAAAATGGGCGTTATATTTCCCCTTTTGCAGTCCTTGGGAACTTCACTGGACTGCCATGACTTCCCAAACGTGATGGATAGTGGCTTAGCCACTTCATTGGCCAGTTCTTTTAGGACTTGCAGATGCATCTCATTGGGTCCTATGAACACCTTCAGGTTTCGTAGATGATCTTGAACCTGATTTTCTCTTACAGTGGGTGGTTTTTCATTTTGCCAGTCCCTGAATTTGCCTTTGCCTTCTGCAATTTGGGTGGTGTGGCTGGAGAACTTACTGGTAAAGACAGAGGTGAAAAAGTCACTGAGTGCATCAGCCTTCTCCACGTGCCAGGTAATGAATTCTTCTGTTTCCTTCCAGAGAAGGCCCATGTTTCCTTAATCTTCCTTTTATCACCAATGTACCTATCAAAGTTTTTCTTGTTGCCCTTATCTAAAAAATAGATACAGTTCTTCTAAATGGTTCATCTCAAAGCTCTTGCAATGGCTTTCTACAATTTCAGTAAGAAGGAGTACTTGTAAAATTAAAGATCACTTTATTGCCATTTTGAATTTCAAATGTAAGAAAAAGTATTTGTAACCAGTGTAATGTGAGTCCTAGAATCAGTCCAGTTGTTCTGTATTTGAGCTATATAGCACAAACTACCTGTTAAAGAAAATACAACACCCCCACCCCCACCCCCACCCCCCCAAACTACAGTTCTGGTTGCACTATATTTCAGTTGAAGTTTGTCATTCCTAATGATAAGCCACAATTTTCATTTTTGCTGGAGATATTGTAAAATATCAGCACTGTAAAGTAATTTTTCATCTACCAGTACAATCTTGCTGATCAGCACTCAGTGAGTATTTGTCCAGGGTGAACTGCAGCACATCTAGAACTTCTACTGAAATCTTTCAGTAGAGGAATGCTTCATCCTCCATCAACCTGCTTGAAACTCAGAAAAATGCTTAAGCTGACTGTAGCAGGTTATATGTTGTGAGAGGCGCAGACAGCATGTTATCATGAATATAATCCATGTGTTTAGAAATCCCTACTTGCATTCTCACTTTTTCTGTTTCTTTCATCCCCCAAAATTCTATAGTGATTCTGCAACAGCTTAAAAAACATAAAATTATGTTTAAGCTGGTGTTTCCCCTCACTGATTTATCTTCTGTCTCTGCCTTTAGTTTAAGGTAACATAAAGATTGACATAAGGACATACCTGAAGTGTTTATGATGATCTTTGCACACTAATTGAATATAGTTTCACAAAGTTCCATGACTTTAGAATCCAGATAAACATCCCTATAAAGCAGATGATGAGGGGACAGTGCTATTTGCTTAACAGTAATGTGCACTGAATTCCTATTAAAGGAGCATGACTACAGATGAATTAGCTTGCAGTTGGTTTGGTGTTTTTAAGGGATAGGGGTGACAGGCTGGGTACTCTCCACAACCCATTGAACAAATATCAATATAGATCATTCAAGGTATAGTCATCAAGGAAAAAGTGAATGAAATGTAAAATGAAGTGTAGATAAATAAATAATTGGAACAAATTACCTTCTAAGAAGAATCTTGTGCAAAAGACAGAAGTGAGCCTTCTATCTGCTGATGCTATTGAAGTTACCAATTAATGCCTGAAAAGATCAAAGGAGACCTTTGAAGGAGAGATCTTTGAAGTAGACCCCAATATCCTTTATATTACTTGATGTCTTGGTGTCATTATCAGTTATTCACAAGACTCTGGGACAGTCAGGAGGTTAGCATCTCTGAGGTCAGGGCCAGGACACCTCTGTTTCTATAGGTGTTTATCCCTGCACTATATGCACAAAACCAGAGGCAGAAGGAGTGCTCCCCTATATGTCTGTCTGGCAGTGTATTGTTTGATGTTTGTAAGATCCTGCTATCCACCCACATCTCCCTACACAGTTAGGTGACAGACTGAATTGTTACTCAGTATGCATCAAGTTCAGGAGTCATCAGCTGAAAACGTGTGGTTTTGTGTTTTTCTGCATCAAGATTTAAATGCATGAAAGTGTCTAGGAAGGTGGAAAAAAATATATTTTTTTGTCAGTCTGGACAACACTTCTCAGAATGCAACACCTTTGCTATTTCACTTTTACACTTTTATTAGGTACCATATATATAAGCATAACTTTGTAATTAAGTAAATTGTGATAATATACCTCAATTTCCAGGTTGTAGTGCCCTTTTAATTCTCTGCATGATGTTCCAGTCTAAAAGGCATTAATAGAGATGTTTCAGTGTTGAAAAGAAAAGTGAGGAAAATCAGCATCTAAGAAAAACTTAGTAAAGTCCTAGGTAGTAAAAAGCCTTTGTTCGGAAGATTGTTCTCCCACAGAGTAACAGAATTTTCTTTTAGCCTTTACATTCAATTCTCATGCTGTTGAAATATCATAATCAAAGCTCTTTGCCACCTTGTGTTGAATCTACTGTACTTTAAATCTTTTTATTTAGTAAGAAACAGTGTTTCTATCCTAAATAATATGATGAAAGCATTCAAAATGTTAAATGAACATTCATCAGTTAAAAGATATCTTCACTTTTTACTATTACAATAGTAGAGGGAACTACCTGTAGGTGACCGGAATGATTAAAAAGGAATGGAGAATATACAATGATTGCTTCAAACAGGCTGTGAGAGCTCATCACACTACCAGGTGTCACTGTTACTTTTATCCCCAGTTGCCTAACCAGGATGGTGCAGCACTTTGTTCAGGACAGGTTTGCACAGTCAGGAAAACTACAGTTTTGTTCAGACTCCTTTGTCAGTTGCTTTTAGCTTCCACTTGTCATCCACTCCATTCTTTCCTATGTGAAGGCAGTGTTAGCTTACAAGTAGCTATTCCCCAAAGGAAATGAGCTATTACCTTACCAGTCTATGCACATGTCAGTCCATGATTCAAACAGAAATTTTAGGAAAACGAAACATTTGAAAATCAATCATCTGTAAGTTAAGTGGACAATTTTCTGCATATTTCTAGTTTTCCTGACATCATGAAGAACAAAATTGGTTGTTGAAACTACCTAAAGAAAAATAATAAGTGAATATTTTTATAGTGACAACTACTATAAATAGGTAGATTTCTGAAACAGGACCTCTTAGAAGTCTGACACATTTCCCTTCAGTAGGACATAACACTATATTAATATTTAATGCTTTTCCTAGCCTTACAAAGTAATTAAGAATACAGTATTTCATAGTGTCTCATTGATGCACTTCTTTCTTGACATAAGCAGGCTTATCAAGATGAGAGGTACCTTGTCAGGGTAGCTGTTAAGAAGAACTTTATAATACTTCATATTTTCCAAATGAAATGCCACTAGCTTTCTAAATAACTGTAAATCACCTCATTCAGTCAAAATCAACACACACAGCAGAAAAATATATACTCATAGATGGCCTAGATCAATCAGTAGATATGTCCATGATCAAATGTACTTGGAATACACCAAGGATGCCAGAGAGTCAATACCAAAAAGCAAAAGAATAAAAAGGACTGTCCAGTTCCTCTCATTCAGAGCACTGTTTTCTTGTGTTCTCCATTGAGGCAGAAAGGAATACAGGCCTAAAACGGTTTTAATTTTGTGCATGAGGGAGAAGGGAGACCAGAAATGGGAAAGAAAGCAGAGAAAGGAAAGGGTTTGGGGAAGAGAATGGGAGTAAGGAAGATTTGTCCCATGAGTTTTTAAGCTGTGCTTTGGCACTTAGTCATCTTGCTTACAGAAAAAAATGTTGAAGAGAAACGTGTCTGGGTGGGGATAGCCATGCCAAATCACTGATGAACTGTGACTTGGTGTAACTAGTTGTACACACCACCATCCAGCTTCAGGTTGGCTGCTAGGGACTACTGACAGTGGTGTGGCACCAGGGTCTCTTTGTGAGGCTCTGTAAGGGGTTATTGCCCATACAGGTCTTTGTGTTCCCAGCAGGTTTTGGAAGTAGTGCCAGAATTGTCTGTTACGGCTTTTGGAAACCCCTCTGGTCAGGGAAGGAGGTGCTGAATCTTTATGGCTAGGCAGACCACAATCAATCTAGCTTGCCTCAAAAAAAACACCAGTGTATTGGGTTTGTGTGGCAGGATTTTGGCAGCAGGGGGGCTAGAATGGTGCCAGTTCCAAGCCAGCTCCAAGACAGACCCACCACTAGCCAAGGCTAGGTCAATCAGCGACAGTGGTAGCACCTCCGTGATAACATATTTAAGAAGGGGAAAAACTGCTGCATGGCAGCAGCCAGGAGAAAAGAATAACACGTGAGAGAAAAATACCTGCAGACCCCAAGGTCAGTGAAGAAAGAGGTTGAGGAGGTACTTTGGGCTTCAGAGCAGAGATTCCCCTGCAGTCCCTGGTGAAGGCCATGGTGAGGCAAGTTGTCTTGCTGAAACCTATGGAGGTCCACAGTGGAGCAGATATCCACCCTGCAGACCATGGAGGACCCCAAGCTGTAGCAGGTGGATGTGCCCCAAAGGAGACTGTGACCTTGTGGGAATCCTGCATTGGAGCAGGCTCCTGGCAAGACTTGTGGACTCCATGAAGAGGAGCCCATGCTGGAGCAGGTTTGCTGGCAGGACTTGTGACCCTGCAGAGGACCCACATCAGAACAGTCTGTTTCTGAAGGACTGAACCCTGTGGAAAGGACCCATGCTGGAGAAGTTCATGAAGGTCTATTTCCCATGGGTAGGACCACATGTGTAAGGGCTCTTTCTGAGAAAAAGTTTTGTTCGTTGTCTGGGTGCCAGGTTGCAGAGTGATTATGCCACACCTGTCTGCAATGAAGGGCATGCCCAAAGCCTCCCACATCTCAAGGATGGGGCAAGAAGAGATCTCCTTAGATGAGAATGGAGGAAGTAAAGAGTTTGGTGGAGTGCAAACTGGCTGCAAAGGTGATTTGCTGTGCACAGGTATATTCCAGGGCAGAACTTGAGTGGATAAGTGATTGTATATAACCAGCACTTATGTATGCAATGGTTGGGGTCTGTACCTTCATATGCCACACCTATGCTGGAGCAGGGGAAAAGCATGAGACAGAAGGCGCAGCAGAGACAACATGTGATGAACTGACTGCAGCCCCCATTCCCTGTCCCTCTGTGCCACTTTCAGGGAGGAAGCAGAGAAAGCAGGAATGGAGTTGGCCCCAGGAAGTGGGTGGGGTTGGAAAGTGTTTAAAGATTGTTCTTTTTTCTCATTATACTGCTCTGATTTAGATTCCTGAGTCAAGTCTGTTTTGCCTGTGATGCTAATTGGTGAATGGTGTCCCTGTCCTTACCTCAGCCCACGAGCCTTTTGTCATATTTTCTATCCCCTGTCCAGTTGAGGAGGGAGAGTGATAGAGCAGCTTGGCAAGCATCTGGTGGCCAGCCAAGGTCAACCCACTGAAACCAGTCATTCCTCTTCCATTGCAACAGGTGACAGTTTTTTTAGGAGATATCTTTCATCAGTGCCATTAATGGGGTGCTGATATTCACAGCCTACCTGAGATGAGTCTTTCAGAGGGCAATCCTTTTTTGAGTTGAAGTGAGGTAACTGTTTTGGCTTGGTGGTAGGAGATCCTGCACCTCCTGACCTCCAGGATCATTCTGGTAACTATCCTTTCTTAAGGCTCTTTTTCAACTACACAAGATGTTACAGATAAAGAACTGTTTGTTTAGTAGTATTGGCAAAATCTGAAGTATTGCTTTTTTATGGAAAAAAAAATATGACAGGAAAAAACCCCAACAAACCAAAACTCAATGCCACACTGTACTGCCTGCAACATTATAACAACTACTTTGTCGACATTATTTTGAAAGAGCTGGAATTAGTCATTGTACCAGTAGGTGAAATTTTGTATATAACTAAGGCCATTTGCAACAGTGCAAGGGATTCAACTTAAGTCAATTAAATATATAAGAAGATTGGTCTTTAAGAATGCCACGTTTTAGGCAACATGAAGTTTCACATTTCATCCAATGCCTAATACAGACTATTAAAAGGAAGATTCATGGTATAGAACACCACTCACTTCAGTTAAAGAATAATGATACAATTTTATGAGTTTGAAAATTCCCACGATAGCCACAAAGTGTACACTTAGTACATGTTCTTTGATGAATAGTATTTAAACTTGTCAAAATAATGAGGATGATGAACAGAAACTACTGAAATTGGTCACCATATTCTTAAACATAGGAGATCATAGTATTAAGTGAATCCAGTTTCTCTAAGTTGTCATTGTCATGAAATTTCAAAGTGATGAAGTGTAACTATTTTAGGCAAGTTTTTTAATGTTGAAGAAATGGATGAAATACATCAAACGGGATTAAATTTGAAGTACAAGCAGCTTTGTCTTAACTGCAGCGTATAATTGCCGGATAGTCTAAAGCCCATGTAGCTGTTGGATATTGAAGCACAAAGCAAATAGCATTTCCCCCGAATAAATATCTTTAATATCTTGTTTTACATACTCAAACAGCATCTGCATTACAACATTGCCAAGGCTGATAAACTTTTTAGAACACTTTGAGGTCTGTTAAACTAGGGAAAAAAATTCTACTTCTTTTCTTCATAAAGCACAAAGTTATGACATTGGCAAAGATGTCTCCTAACCAAGCCTGGGTGGGCATCCTCAGATTAGAAAAGAACTGATATAATTCTTTATTTAGAATATACATTGCATCTGGATAATTTGAAATAATAATGAAAAAAGATCAATTCACTTATTATTAGGCATAGTTTGGTGGGAGTTGCATTTTGTGGTTCTTTTGTGCCTTAGCCAAAACTGGGAGTGTTTGTACTGAGTCAATGTTGTGATGTTTCAGAGCCAAGTAGTGCTAGCAAAAGGGAGAAGTCTGGAGAGAAAGCAGGCTTTGGACCATTTACTAGAGCAAAACATTTCCACTATCTGAGAAGTCCAAATCCCTGCTTTCTTTGATGATCTGGTTATCACCTAGGGGACATATAATTTTTTCAGTGCAAAAGAGAACAGCTTTGCATTTATTTTTTTAATCACTCAATTTTTCACCCTATTACATGGACATTCTCCCAGCTATGTGGGCAGCTGCCATGGTTAAAGCAACAGTCCCCAAAATAGATTTGTTTAAAACCTATTATTATTGTTGTTGTTGTTATTAGTCCCTCATTATTCCATTGGCTCTTCATATATTTTGTGTCAACAAATGATCAGTGGTATGTATTGCCTGTCTTGTTACATCTGCTTGTCTCTTTGTTGCCTATGCCCTTTTCCTTTCATCTGTTCTTGCTGCAGTGCAAAGCACAGGGTTTAAGGTGCCAGGTAGGATTAAAGGCATCCCAGAGAGAATTCGCCTTTGAAGTGGCAGAGAGTAAATGCTTCTTAGCAGCTGTAAATGCTCCCTGTGTCATTGGCTTTCATGGCTGTGGCATGTCGTTTGTAAGGATCTCCTGTTTCTAAGTGCTGTAGTAGAGAGTAATCTGTCAGCTTTTTAACAGTGTAACAATTCAGTGGCAGAGGCTGCTCTTGGTGGACGATGGTGCCTGATTAGTGGTAAATTAGTATCATATAGTATTTCTGTAATGGCAGAATACAAGCTTAAATATAGTTTTATAATATATTATTCAGTTGTCTAGCTGGCTGTATTCTACTGTTACAAATGTGCTGTGTCACGGCTGTGCCTTTTTTTCCGCCCTACACATTTCACCTGATTTAGGAAGGGTAGTGATCCCAAGGGTGAGTGGATTATTGAATAGCAAGTCCCAACTACTAACTTTGTATTCTGATGCAGAAATAGGTTCTTCTGGACCCACTCAATGAGGAACTTTGTAAGGAATACAAAGATATGATCAATAGATATTTGATGTACAAAAATCTGAATTTATAACCTTTCTATGACAGGCCTATGTTGCCTATGACTATTTATAGTTAAAGCACAAGTGAATTCTAAAAGATGTAAGTCTAAATTGCATTGTTAGTTGCTCAAGATTAATAATATTTTGTTCCTTCATTATTAGATGATAGAACAATTAAGTCTGTTGTTAAACAGCATATATTTCAGCAGATATCCAATTTTGTTACCGATCATTTACAAAACTGGAAATCTTGTTCAAGGACTATATTTGAGCAGTTGATATACAAATACAATTTTCCAGGAGTGTTTCTGCCAATAAATTTGAACACTAGAATGTTTACAGTAGGTGGAGATGAAAAGTTTCAAAATGTGGCTGAGTTCAAAATGCTTGAGTTCAAAATCCAAAGTCTCTCTTCTGAATTCCAGAGTATAATCAGGACACTCCAAACACTTACATTTAATGAATAAACTATTTATCCTCAGATTACTTCAGAGCTGAGGGTCAATTACTTAGCTGGTATTTCCCAGCACTCCTCCTTTCTGAAAATAAATAAATTGCAAACACACACAAATAAATTTAGTTCAGTGACTTCCTGTAAATTCGAATAGTTAGTCCAAAGGATTGCTTCTGCTCTCAGTGTGTTTTACAGTGGTGTAAAACAGAAAAAAACCCCCTATTTAAAGTGGAGAAAATGTCTGAATTTTTCTACAGGGAACAACAAATAAGTCCATAAACTTCTGAATGTCAAAGATGAAATGTATTAAGAAAAAATTAAGTATACAAAGTGCTAAGAAAAAATCCTACAGAAAACAGCTGCTGTTATACTGTGCTAAGGAAGATAATCAAGGTTTTCTGATAACTTGTACAGTTAAATTATATAGGTTTAAGGTTCTAGAGAAAGCAAAATCTAGTTCTTTCATTACTCTTACATGTTGACAATAGCCAGTTTAAACTCTCCTGTACTGCTGAAATTTATATATAAAGAGCTAAGATGACAGAATTAGGAAATTTTTATGGGAGACAAGTTATTTTAACTCTTCTTTTTTTCCTTACAATTTTAAGGTGTCCTTACATACTGTGGTATTTTAAATTATTATTTTCTACTTATTTTAAGCAATATGCAAGTGTAATGCCTGTTCTTCCTACCTTTTACGGTCATCCATCTAAAACCCCAACCTTCATATAACTTTGAATGTCTTTAATATCTCTCGATATTTTTTTCCATTAGTGGCAGTTCTGGATGACTTAAGTTTTACAGGCTCTTAACTTTTCTAACTTGGCTGACGTAGTTTCTCAACGGTGACAAACTTGCTGTGCATCAGAAGATATATATATGTTTGGAAAATTTAGTACCAGCAAACCAATAAAGCCTCTCCAGAGAAAGGCTTGCTGAACATCGCACAGGAGCAAGTCATCAATCAATTTCTTAATGTAGTCACTTTACTGCTTCCGTCTTTCCCCTCCCTTTATTTATTTATTTAAAGAATCAAGCCAGGGGAAGTAATTATTTCTGTAAAGCCTTAACTTTAGATGACTCTTTTGCATTCATCTCTATATATTTTATTTAATTTTATTTTTCAAAATAGAGCTGGTTTTCTCTAGAGGAAGGGAAATGGCATACTGAATTCTTTAAGAAGGTATTTTTTTCAGAAAAAAATCTGGGTTTTTTTGTAAAAAATAGTATCTAAAAATATTAATTTTTATATTTAAAAAAAATTTTAGCAGCAACATCACTTGTAACTACATTGCACGTATGCCTGTCCAAATTAAAGGTATGCCTCAGCTCTAAGATAAGCAGAAGTGAAAATATTTAGAATACAGCTGTCAGTGTATTGTTATGCACAGTTTTTACCAGAGCTCATCAAATAAGATCACAACCTAAAGCATAAATTTTGGTACTCCATTTTTTTCCAGTCAGCCTTAAATCCTGCCTATAATAATATATTTGTTTAGCTTTAAATATATGAGACATTCCTGTGAAAAGAGTTACATGATTTTAAAATCAAGTACTTAATGTTAGAGAAAAAGTTTTTACAGATTCAGGGCATTCTCATCTTCACAGAACAGAACAGAACAGAAGTCAATCCTTGCTTGTAGCTGGAAATGGAAGACACCGTTAGTGAAAGAATTGTATGTGGCCACTGATATAATAATATCTGTGGATCTGGACCGTTTGGGAAAATGCTGCTTGCTAATTATCACACTGAACTGTGAAAATATCCCTACCTATTCTGGCAGCAATGGGTCAGAGAAAAATGTCCATTCCAGAAAGAATTAGGACTCATCATCAGCATCTCTGTATTAGCTATATTAGCATAGAATTATACTAGAAAACCTTGTTGTTTTTTTTTTCTTTTCTTTCTTCCAGAAAGTGTTTTTCATGCACTTCATAATCCTGATTTTGTGTGATCTTAGATGCCATTGGTAAACTGAGGACTTCATGAACAAATAAAGCAGTATCTGAAAGAAAGCACTCAACAGAGTGAGGTGGCCTTCTAGAGCTTACAAAATGTCAGTAGAATTTCAACTCAGGTTTGTAGAGATCATGGACACTAAAAGATACTGGTATTCCACAGCAGCTGCTACATGGCTCTAGAGACATTTGCCTTAGTAGGACACCTCTCAAAAATGAAGTAGACAGAGAGGCTAGACAATATAACTTCTGGAATGTTTGGATTTATGTTTTTTTTATTGATATTACTATTATTCCAGGGATATTGTTTTCAATTGTTGTCGAAATATTTGGTAGTAGGAATGTTAGTAAATAGACACATAAACAACAGCAAATTGCTCATAAGAGACTGGGCAAAATAGTGATGGTATGTTCATATTGGTTTGTGATACAGATAAAATCTGAAAACAGGGCACTGTATAGAATGCAAAAAATAAATTCAAAGTTTAATGCAATATTGTCAGACACTGATATTGCCTCTTCTCTCTCTCTTGTTTTGAATGTGGACTCTTCTACTGTTTTGACAAATACAATTTGAAAGTCTACATAATTTCTGATAGGTTTTTTTTATTATTTTTTACTTCATTTCTGAGCCTTTCCAAAATACATTTGGTAGGCCATATGTATGAATCTGTAATGATTTTGAAATCCCCTCTGTATGAACACAACTGAAAGACAAATCTTTGTTGCCAGTTTCTCTCTTTTGGTAAATATTGGGCTTCTTTAGTAACAAAATTCCTTGATTAACCACATGAATAGAGATTCACTATGTTTACTTGTTTGAATACTGCTGTCCTATGCATAGTCATCTATGCAACCTAAGTCTCTACTATACATTTATTTACATACACAAATTGTGTTAGATCTTCAGTTGAAGTAAATTTGGCACTTCAAATACATATATATATACATAACAGGTGAAGGTTTGATACACTTTGTGCAGGCTAGGTATAAATTGGTATTGTGTATGTCTGGAAGCACAGGTGTAAATGACAGTGTCTTGTAGGATATGAGACAATAGATTGTTGGCTCCGCTAAGTAATCCTTTCTGATAAGTCCTCTGAAAAGGGGAATGTAGCAATAATATGAAAGATCCCGAGGCATGAGGCAAAAAAAGGAAAACTAACTAACTAACTAAATAAATAAAACCAAACAAAAAACCCCAAGTGGCATGAAAGTCCACATTTGGACTTACAACTGTTTTTTTGTTTTTTTTGGGGGGGGTTTTGTTTTTTTTAAATGAGCCTTCAAAAT
The DNA here is from genome assembly GCF_963210335.1 of Falco punctatus. Classification (NCBI taxonomy): domain Eukaryota; kingdom Metazoa; phylum Chordata; class Aves; order Falconiformes; family Falconidae; genus Falco; species Falco punctatus. The sequence goes on from NC_137583.1 coordinate 79,365,006, forward strand.
TAGAGACTAGATCCACAGTTAAAGGTTTGGACTTTTTTCTGCAGCCAATGTGGTTCTGGGGTTGAAAAACTGAAAATATAATTCAAATAGTTCTTAGTATGTCTTGGTTTCTCAGTATCTTTGCCCTATCTACAATTTATCTGGACTGTGGACGTGTCATGTAGTGGCAACACATAGTAAAATTATAATGCAACTTAAATGTATATGCTCAGCTAATAAAATAAAATAAATTCATTTTAAATTATTATCCTTTCAAGATTTAAATGGAGTGGGCTAAGGATAAATGCAGTAAGAAAAAGGAGCATCAGGCTCTAGTTAGTAACAAATTTGTTGTTTAACATTCATACTTACCTAAACAGGATAGCAACACCTTTACCATACTTACAGAAGCTTTATTACTAATATGCTACCTTGTGTATGTTGGATTGATGTTTTAACTATCCAGCCAGGTACTACTATTATCTACTTCTATTCTCTTTGCAATACGGAAAGATTTTCTCTGATTGACAGTTCATGAATTATGATTAATGTTGGAAAACTCCCTTGAAACAGTGATTTATTTCAGGCTTATATACATACCACAAAAAAGAATTAGTGGTAAGTTTTACTCTGTCAGTTGAGTTTTATAGGTGTGCATATATATTTCTTTAAATTTTCCTTACACGTTGATTGTGTTTATAAAACTCAAATAAACCATTTTTGTGGAAAATGAAAAAAAACAACCATATTCATTGATTCAGTAAGATTAAGTTTATTTCCATCATTTATTTTCAACACACTCTTGCCAGCTATCAAGGGTTATATGTGTACTGTTACAGTACCAATTAATAGTAAGAACAGTCAAAGCAATGTTAAAATTAGACAAGCAAAACTAACCCCAGTGTTAAAAGAACTTGGACATGCTTGTAAGCATTAACAAGACATATAAAGGCTTCGCTCAACAGTCATTTGGTACTGTGACCCATTGCCCTGTTTCTGTATCCATAAGATCATTGAGAGTTGTTCAATTGACTTTATTGGTTATTTTACCACTATAGACTATGATGGTTGGTGTCCAAAAGAAGTGTAGAGCTTACTAAGGGCATTTTCTCCCTCTCACGGTCTCCCTCTCCATCTACATGTAATTACACATACACAGCATTAAGCATTAATCATATAAGACACAGAAGCAGTCCATGGAAAGACATTGGAAGACAGGTCTCCTCTGCAGGTGTCCTGCTTTACTGGGTGGGAAGGAATTATATTGCCCATCATTCTTTTTTTTCTGAAGAAAACAAAAATACTGAATCCTTTTCTGAAAATTTTCAAAGCTACAACAGGAGAGTGGAAATGTGTGACTGCTTGAAAAAAGTGTGCCTTTTGGGGCAGACATGCAGGCTTGAAACCTTTCATGGTAAGGAGGACATTTTACGTAGGTCTTATAGCCTCTCTGAACTATAGAAAAGGTCGAAATGTACAGCCACCTCTGTCTTGTTTCACCGTGGTCTTGAATGAAAGCATTTGTGCCCTCTGTGGTTTCTGCAGAGATTACTCCTCATGTGGGATTGATCCTACCAGATTCTGAGGATCCTGATGAGACATGTTGATGACCTTGGTGCTGAACTGCTTAGGTCTGTTAAGATGGCAGAAGTCCTTAGCATTTATAAAAGTAAAGAAGATTTATAGGCAATTTAGGAAACTCTATTGATAAAAACTGAGATACGTGTAGAATTTAGGCACCCATCTCCTATGAAAATGTCTGATCATGAGTTTAAGGGGATTACAGTTAGACTCTTAATAAACATAGCTCAGAATTCTTATATACACTACATAAGGGAATTTTTTCAAAAGCTTAATTTCTGTGCAAAAGCTTTTTTTACTGCCCTGAATTACTTTCTGCATTTGTATAACACTTTCTTAGCTTACTGTTTTTCAAAAGACAATTGACACTTTACCTCTTTTCATAACAAATCACATCTAAAAATATTCCAGATAACCTGTTCACCACATGGCAGTTGATGGATACATGTCTACTGGTTTAGCTGCTTTCTACCTCTCTCATCAGCTAACTCTAACCATATAACTTTATTGACTATAATATGACAGGTCCGATCTAAGGTCCACTGAAGTCAACAAACATCTCTCAAATGACTTAAATGTGGTTATAAAAAACTCTTTGAGCTTACAGTTCATAGGAAAAATGACACATAAAAAGTAAGTTTATTCTTCCATTGTATAGAAAAGGAACTTCACAGTAACATGTCTCAGAAGTCAATGCCATGATATGCAAGAAATTCTGAATGCAAGTGGGTTTGCTACTTCGTACATGGGATTATAACACTCAGCAGAGGCACACTCAGCTGCTGGAAAATGGAAATTAACTTTTGAAAATGAGGTAACAAAATATGCTGCTCTTGCATAATTGGGTATCTCATCACTTTGTAGCACAGGCAATGTTTACCAATGTGATGCTGAAGGATGCAAATATTTGCTCCACAAACAATAGGTAGGCCTTTAAAGATACTAGCTGAAGCTCTTGAAGTTAGCTGATTAGGGCCTGTGCACCCATAAAAGTGCAGAGATTAGAAAAAAGGCTTGCGAATGTATTCATGAGAAAGGGGAAAGGGGTTGTGTTTTGGACATGATTAGCTGGTAATCAGTAAAGAACAAACTGATTATTAGCTGTTCAATTCTTGTCAGTCTTAGGGGATTCCACTCAGTGGCCTAATTAAACTGAGCTTGAAGTCCTCACATCTCCATTCAGTGGCAATTTCGTTATAATATTCAGTTCTTTGCATGAGCTTTGCCTTCCCTCTCTTTAATCATATGTTTTGCATTTGTGTAACACCTTCCTTGATTAGTTTCTCTACAGGATTAGCTTCTGATAGCTGCATGGCTTATGAAAGTAAATGTCACGTATAAGACAATCCAGATATTAGAATTTATTATCAACACTGGAATTAAAAAAAATCAACTAACATAAACATTTTTAATTAAGATTTTCATCAGATGGGAAACTCTGCACTCTTAAAAAACTAATCATCTCTAGATGACAAAGTTGGTTGGTTGTTTTTATTTTTCTAAATGGCTGGAATAGTCCATGTCCAAAAATACTAATGTGTTTGGTTGACTCCAAGAAGACAGCCACAAAGCTGAAATAAAGATCTCATCACTACAGCCCAGCTGAGGGACCATGTGGTGCAGTAGACAAGCTGGCCTAACAACTTACCAGCAGAGAGCTTATGACATACATAGACAAAGTACTTTACAAAGAAAGAATGATAAGCTAGTTTGGATTCAGACTATTTCCTCATTGATATAACTTCACTGATATTTAAAAGACAACTTTGATTTTTCCCCCCTCATCTATACTTTCTATTTGTTGATGGAATCTGGAAATAAAATTGCAAACTGTGATAAGAAATGAAAATGTGCAGATGTGTATTTAATCATGCCAGATGTATGAAGTATTGGAAACTTCATGAGAGGACTTGTACTCTGCTTATTTGCACATTATGAACCCTTTGATGCAAACCCAACATATACTGGTGTATTTTAATTTGTGTCAGTTACTCCTGGTTCTCATTTTTTTGTGTAATGGGTAAAAATTTAGAAGCTTAAAGGAAAAGAAATAAATCCCACATCTTCCTTGCCGTGGAGGCATAGGCAGAGATTTAAGGGAATATGCTAGGTTCCGAGGGTGGTTTTCTTCAATCAGGATGACTGCTGCTGTTGAATTCAGCAGGCTTTCCTATGCCAAAGGTTGGGATGGAAAGCATAAGCTACCACAGATTCACTTCTATTTTTACTGGCTATAAAATATGTATCCCAAATTCCACATTTCTTTAGAGTAGATGGAGACCCTGGAAGAGAACATTGTGAGGGTGTTTGCGTAGAAATATATATGATTGTATGAAGCTACATGCTCCAGTAGAAACATGTATCAGTTAGTCTAAAAGATTACATTGTGGGGAGGGGAACATCACAGAAGTTGTTGTAAAGTTTTATCTCCCAGAACTGTGAAAAGAACACTGTAAAGACATTCTTGGAACGATGCGTGTTTTTATTGGTAATTTTTTTTTTAATTTTTGGTTGTTTTTTTTGGTTTTTTTTTTTTTTTTTTTTGTGTGTGTGTGTGTGCCCTGTGTTGTCATATTTCCCTCCATTATTTCTCCAAAATGTGTAATTCATTCACTCCAGAGTATTTTTAATGAAGGTTTTTAAATGTAATAAGAGTTAATTAAATCTCAAAGCATTTTTATAGTTAGCTACTGTTGTTACTGTCATTTTTTTTTTAGCAAGGAAATCAAGGCATATGCTAAAGGTTGAATATTGGCAAAGCAGAGATAAAAAGCCAGGAGTCCTGCCTCCCTTGACTCTATTTAATCTACTCTTTTTCTGCTCCATGTGTGTTTTCTAGCAGGAAAATAACAAAGTTAGCTTCAGGAAAAGATGCATAAGAGAATTAAAGCATTTAATCAGATGTGAAAGGAAACGTATATAAAAGCATGCATTTCCAAAGAAGAGTGAAAGAACCATTTCCATTGATATGGTGGTGACTCATACTGTTGCTTTCTGGTTTTATAACAATAACGATGATGTACACAAATAATGTAGACAAGTGCCACCAGGCTGACTGCTACAAGGACTGCATAGTCAGTCAATGCTAGCAATACCAGAAAGTAGTACTAGTTAAGCTGACACAGTATTAAGTAAGATTGGGGTTTATTTCAGTGTAAACAAATGTTATTTAAAACTTCTTACCTACACAGCCTGCATCTTTGGCAGAATGAATACATTCTATATATAGGCATGCTGCCGATTTTCTCAGATTTATTATTTTCTTCAGGCTAGTAGTTAAATTATTATTAATCTAAATTTTTGCCATATCTTTTAAAAAACACAGTTTTGGATGCTATATTCTTGGCTATTAGATTCCCTAACCTGTTATTTGCCATTAAAAAGAGTCAAAAGCATTTATAGAAATAAAATCTTATGCTGCTGCATACATTGAAAATCTGTATTGTTTGCAGTTCTTTTTGTACAGTACATCATTCCGTGGACAAATTGATTGGATGTCATCCACCCAAAGAAATGTTGGAGTAGATCCTTAGCTGGTGTAAATCAGTGTTGCTCTTGCCCTTTCTTTTCTGCAGATTTAGCTCGAAATAGGGATGATTTGGAATGTTAATGTTGCTGCTTCTGGGAGGTTTATTGATTTGTTCTACTTAGTTAAAAAAAAAAAAAAGTAATGAAAACTATTTGCCAGTAGAAGAAGACAGTAAGAAGAGAAGACCCTCAGCCTTCATCTGAACTCTCAGTCTGAATAACTTTAGTTACTGGTCATGCACCGAAGGAAAAAAAAAAAAAAAGCAGCTATTGGTCTTGTAAGAAGAGTAATATTCAATCATCACAAAAGCCCCTGTGAAACCATTTAAACAACTTTATTGATTTTTCCCCGGTTGGCAGTGTTTAATTCAAACAACTCCCAAGGAGTACAAGCATCACTGCAGGCAAATTATCAAGTGTTCTGGCCTCTATCACTCTTTGACCACTGATACAATTGCAAGTGACAAAAATGAGCATTTATCCCCCTTTAGTCTACGGTGTCCTGTGTTAAGCTAACAAAGACAGTGCAAAGTGAAGTCTGAACCTCTGACTGTAACTTATGGTATTGAGAACATAAATGCCCCATGTGCATACTTTTCTTATGAGTTACTGCAAGGATGACAAATATTATTTTAAAGGGACTGAGGCTCCCTTTATGAAATTCATCCATGAATTACCATCCATGGCAATTCCTCATTAACATTTGGAAAGGACACATCTGGTCCCCTGCACGTACACAAGCATCATTCGATATAAATACTGAGTAAGCACCAGATCCGCTACAAAAAGTGTTAGTCTGCCTAGCAATTTGTAGGAGCGAGTATAGTAAATAGAAAGTCCTGGGAACAGGCAAGGTTGCTCTATGCCTCTGTGGATACATTATGTATCTATTATGTCAAACTGATTGCAGCTAGGAACTTTCTTTTTCCCTTCACTCTCTAAATATCAGTGCAGCGATAATCTGCTTATTCTTACAGAAAAATGTCCCAGGTATTTTCTCCCAGCAGGCAGAAAGTGATGTTTTGTAGATTTATCTTACACCCCTTAAAACCCAAAAGTTTCCTAAGAGATGGGTGATAGTGATAACTACTTTGCTAGTCACCTGTACAAGAGTAGTTTTACATACATATATCCAAAGGGAGACTGGAGAAGCGGTGGGAAGAGAATTACACTGAGGTTAGTAAATACAAAGAAAGTCCATCTAGCTCTGAAAGTCCATGAGCTGAAAAGAGTTGAGACTATTATGGGAGGCTGAGATATGGTTGCCCGCTCTTCTGCGCATACGGAAGCATGGACTCTGGATGGACTGTGTGGACTGAGTTTCCAGAATCCCCTTTTGGATACTAACATTTAATATAAGCAATAACACCTACACTTTCAAGAAGTCTTTCCTTCTCATATACAGCCCAGCAGAATAATTTCATAACTTAAAGAGTCAAAAGATTCCAATTTCACACCAATTTTTCAAAAGTCTTTTAAAAAACCTGAAACTAACAAACACCATATACATACATATATATATATATATATATACACACATTATATATACACATATCTGAATAGGAACATTTGAATAGGAAGGTTAAAAAATTGACATCAGAATAAAAAATGGACTTCAAAGAATTCAGTTGTCAAACATACCTTTGTAAAAAGTTCTCAGCAGTACGCTTCACACAAATAAAAGCCTAAAATCTTGAAAAGATGAGGATGGATGAGAAAGGCAATGATTATGATGACAAAATGGTTGCCTGTAAGAATAATGTGAACTTAAGTTCTTTTTGTCTAAGAAATTCAAAAGGGAGTGTGTAATATGGTTTAAGAGGGACTGCTGAGAGACCTGAAGTTGTAAAAACTGCTTGTGGAATGGGAAAAAGGAAACAATTGTGGCAACAGATTATAATTATTTAGGATTTATAAAGTAAAAGGAAGAAACAAACCAGCAAATAGAGTAAATAAGCATCATACCAGAAAGAACAAGAGAAGCATACACAATGTGTCATGAAGCTGAAGAAAACCAAGCTTATTAAGACATTAGAGCAAGACAGAGTTAACAGAGGTGTTTAAAAGTAGACGAGAAGATTAATTCCATTTTAAACTATGTCTTTCAGTAAAGGATTTTTTTTTGGTGAAAAAGTGTTTCAGCTCGTGATAAGTAACTAAGGCAGCATAAAATGTAGATATTGGTGAATTAAGTTTGTGGCAGTTGGAAAATATGAACACATATCAATGACATTTATTTTGGGTGTATTCTGCATGTTTATCTGGCTTCTAAGACAGATAGCTTGGTGTTGTACTTTGCAATTCAATGGCTTCAGTTATTGAAAAGCTGTGAAAGGAAAATAATGGAGAATGGAACAAAGAGCAAAGTTAGACTGGTCCAAAAAGTGGGAAAAAGTTATCTTGGCATTATTTTTCATAACAAGCAAAACACTAATAATATTTGGAGAAGTCCTCATCACATCTGTTGAAGACACTGGGGTTGCTATCTAAAGCAGAAAGTAAAGATGAAACTTAAAATGTGACAATGTGACAGCAAGTTACCAGATTTTAAGCAAATTTGAATTAAATAAAATTTAAATTTAAATTTGAGTGTAAGAATCAATTAGATATAATTGACTCCATGTTTGGAAGAAATGGTACTTCAGACAAGCCTGAGTTCTTGGAAAAATGTCTTGTGAGTTATTACTTCTTGCTTCTAAATTATTTTCAATTTCATTATTGTTTCCACTCTAACATTTACAAAATTTACTTTGTAGTCTCATCAATGTTTTATTTGTTATTCTTTCCTACTTGTACATTTACATTGCAACATCATAGTATAATCTTGCTAATTCATACTGGAAATGAAAGACCCTGCTAATTAATGAATCTTTTGAATGAGGAAACAAAGAGACACTATCAACTCCAAGAATTCAATATATTGTAGTTGGTTTAGTTCTAATTATTTATGACAATTCTTCAAAATTTGCTAGTAAATGTACTGTATTACTTGTACAAATGAAAAAATAATGACATCTATTGAGATTTCCATTTCTTTGATTTGATAGTGTGTCTTCACTGAGTGACAGAAGTGAACTGGTTTCAAAAATGTAACTTAAAATTTTAAAATTAATGAAATTCCATGATGTAACAAAAGGAAGACCTGAAATGCTTTTAAGAATAATATTGAAGATACTTCAAAGAACTCACAAACTTCAGCTTTTGCTTTCAGATTTCTCTTCAGGGCCGAGAAATGTTGAGGCTTTCTTTCTTAAAAGTATTTGAGCACTTTCACAGAACCAAGCCCAACTGGAAGTCTAGACAGCTTTCTGAACTTAGGTACGTAACAAATGGTAGGTGGCTAAGGTATGTTTTGTACTTATTTTAAGCACAATGGTAATTCTTAATTCCTATGAAAGACTCTATTTTTTCTGTGATTCTGTGTATAAACACTATAAAGGGTTTCATTTTTTTCAGCGCATCTTACATAACAATAGAAAATTAATATAAAGATCAGAAAATCTGAGAAAGAGTAGGTCACATAAAGGTAGCAAAACCACCAACATCTGAAAAACAAAAAGAAAATGAAGATCGTTGAGAAAAGTATTGGTTCTCAAGAGCACTTTAGACATAAAATGTTTGTGATATCTCTGCATGGAGGATTTTAAGTGGATTTATAAAAGAAAATACTATTTCATTCAGTATTCAGCAGAATTAAGTATATTTGAACTTTTCCTAGATGGGATGCTACAAGGGCCATAGGCTGTTGGGCAGTTTTGTCTAAGCAAAAGGCAATTATGCTTCCTAAATTAAGGATTTCAGTACAAGAAATATGGAAATTCAATCCGGAGTCATTGAATTCAGGATAAATGGCAGAAATAAGCTGAGAGCTCCCATTCAGTTTTCTGCTGTTGTCACTGCTGCACTACTTTCAATTACTTCATTATGGGAAACATTTAAGGAGGCAGCTCAAAAATCATCTGGTCATTTGTAAAGGAAGAATATTTATATCTTCCCATCTCAGGTCTGATCTTTGCCTCCAGGCTGTATTACTGTAATGTGCCTTATTTGGAGTTACCCTTGAAAACCATTTACAGATTGCAACTAATGTTGAATGCAGCAGCATGACTGCTCAAGGACCTTTTTTCCTGCAGAACTTGTGCAAACTCAACTGTCTGCCCATTATTCAAGATGTGTGTTCAAGGTCTTGTTGTAAGTATTAGAGTCTTAGACTATCGCTTTCATTCTGATCTCAACTGTAAAACAAGTGGGGACCAGAATTTTTAACTGCCCACCACAAGCACCTTTTCAGATAGATTCAACTTTCTTTTCAGCAGAAATGTGAAAACCAGATTTAATTGTGATTCTAATCTTCAGCGAACAGTAAAAAGCTTGACTGGAGCTATGACATAAGAAAAGCCTTTAATGGAGGTAGGGGGAGTATTTCCCCCTTCTAAGAAAGCCATGGGGTTTCCCCAAAAACACTTAAGTGTAATTCTAGCATGATAGGAACAAGACAGTAAGAATTAGGAGAAAGAGAGGGCTGTAGAGAAGTATAAAAATAACGGTGATTACCTGCCATCTCAGAATTTGGAATTTGGCAGAGAATAACACAGAACTGACTGCAGATTCTTTGAGCCCATGTAGTATTCTAGCCATGTTCTTAATATTTAAGGAAGTAATCTTTCCTTTCCACGTATTGCTTCACATCTTAGGATTTGTTTTTCCATTTTAAATTCCAAGCCTATCTTGTTGGGAACTGCATTTTGTTGTTGAAAAGTCTTGATGACCTGGTCTGCTAGATGTCTGCCTAACTTCAGGTTCCCCCTTCACCATATACCTAACTATCTGTACCACCACGACACACCCCTCCAAACCAAACCAAATGAAATGAAAACAAACCCCAACAGCCTGAAAACTCGCATGTTACTTTCAATGGCATACACACATAGAATATTTTCGTCTGAAGCAGCAGACATATGTGTCCTATGAGGAGTGTCTAAGGACTTTGGGTTTGCATAGTTGGGAGATGAGAAGGTTGAGGGGTGACCTCATTGCTGTCTACAGCTTCCTGAGGAGGGGAAGTGGAGAGGGGGTGCTGATCTGTTTGTTCTCTTTGGTACCCCGTGACAGGACACAGGGGAATGGTTCAAGTCTGCTCATTAGGAAGCATTTCTTTATCAAGATGGTGCTCAAACACTGTAACAGGCTTCCTAGAGAGGTGATTGAAGCCTCATGACTGTCAGTGTTTAAGAGGTATTTGGACAATGCCCTTAATAATGTACTTAAACTTTTGGTCAGCCCTGAAGTAGTCAAGCGGTTGGACTAGGTAATCATTGTGGATCCTTTCCAACTGAAAAGGTTCGGTTCTATTCTATTCTATTCTATTCTATTCTATTCTATTCTATTCTATTCTATTCTATTCTATTCTATTCTATTCTATTCTATAGTTTAAGAAGGACAATAAAGAAAGCATGTACGAATATGGGCAGAAGGACAGCATAAGCAAAATTAGGAAGAATAGGAAGGAGTTGTGTTGGTTTTAGACCTTTAAAAACGGTAAAGGAAAACATCCAAATTGAAGTTCTACTTAAGGCAGATTCAAATGTTATGATACCTCAACAGAGACAGAGGAATTCCCTTAAACCATCAGTTACATGAAAAATTTTATTGACATGGAATTTTTTTTAGGAAGTGTGTAGTGCTTCTCAGTCCATTAGAAAAATGAAAAATTATTTCCCTTTGAAAGTTAAGCACCTCTGCCTCTGCAATGATGATGATTTGATGGCTAGTTAAGAAGCCTCTGCTTGTCAGTGTCCTGGCAATTTCTGTGTGCAGACAGTGTCAGTCATTTCTGAAATTTCTTTAGGAAGCTTTATGAGCTGTGACAGAGTTGCTGAGCATGAGCAGGTGAGGTCTGTGAGAGATGCCCTGCCCTCAGCTTTTCAAGATGACAGAGGAGAAAGAACAAAGATCTGCACTTATGGGCCTTTCATGCTGGCCAGTTTCTGCTGTTAAACAGTGTCAAAAACTCTTACCAAAGTCTATGAAAGGGGAACATCAAAGACACATGGAACACCTGTGTATACAGAAGTTATGACTTTCCTTAATCCACATATAAACTCCCTGAGATATATATACAGCTCCCTCTGCAACATCATTGTGATGTCATTGTCATCACCATTGAGTCACCATCTACAGATCATCACAGAAAGAGCCTGAAGAAAAGTATGTTTGTATTTCCTGCTTCTATAACCCTGTCACAACAGGGTATTTGGCATTACTGAGTGTTCCGGGTCCTATTGCAATGTTATATCTTTGTCACCAGCTTTGTGATCCTTATTAAATGAGAACAGCGAATGTTTACTGTTCAAAGAGAAAGATTCGTCACTGATCCCCAAAACAAGCTGGGTACATAAATGCACAATAGGAAAATTTTGCATTGTTAATTAAATTGATTTTTCATTTTGAAGCCTTTTTTTTAATCCTTTTTACTAGTATACCCATATTCTTTATATAAAATACGTAATTTAATTTTTTAAGCAGAACAATGATTATGCAAACAAATAAATAACATCAAGTGCACATTACAACATTCCTATGCAAATTATAGGTTGGAAAAATACAAATAGCTCTCCTCTGAAAACGTAGGGGCTGTGACTTTTTTCTGTTTTATTTTGGTCTCTTTCCACAAAATTTTTGATGGACAGCTGGTGGTAATGGTTATGTTGATATAGGTGAACATTGCATTAAGCTTAAAAATGGTGCTTGTTTCCATAAATACAAGTCAAATCTTTCTGTCCTAAATTAACATATGATTGCCTAACATGAAAGTATCTGCAAAGTCTGGTGGTTTGGGCTCACAGTGAAGAACCTGGTATTATATTCCTTCCTAAGAGTGAAACCCCACTGTTGGTGCCAGGGCTTGGGTGCTAGGACTAATTGCTCAACCACATGAGAGGCTTCACGTTCAAGTTGCAGCACTGTCCATGATACATGTTCATTTTATAACAGCATCTATTTGTTTTCATCAAAAGAAATGCATACTGAGAAAGGGTGAAACTCCAGAAAGCTGAGTATGGTATGTCATTGAAGCAATGACTTGGTGTGCATATTTGAAATTTCTCTATCTCATCTCTATCTCATTTGTTCACCCTGCCTTTTTAACTTTCCAAAGCTGTTTGTGCATGTCTTTCTTCCAGTTAGGACCATGAGATCAGTTAGCCATTTTCATGCTGTTAATGAAATAAAAGCACATCTGAACCACATATCTGCTTTGCACTTTTTGCAGTTCATCCCAAGATTCAACAAGTTAGCGGTGAGCAAACTCTAGATCACCCAGTGCATCTCTGCCAACATTATATACACTGTTTATCCTCTCAAAGGCTTTTAGCTTCACAGCTTGTCTCACTTTAGCTAATGAACCCTGCCTTTCAGAAGGGCTTGGCTGCTACACAGTGATGGTGTAGCTATACCCCTCCTCAAACATGCCTGGTCCATATTAACTTTGGAATTACTGTGCCTTCAAAACCATGTATCCTGCTGCCATATCCTTTAAGTGCTGTTGATACTGAACGATACAGACAGCAATTATGTCTCCCTGCCCCAAAACACAACCTTTTGCTACTCCTAGGTGCTTCGTTCAGCACTCCACTTGATACTTCTCAATATTAATACACTCAGTGTTATAGCTGAGGAAAACTGACTTTAGTCTCATGCTCTTTAGCAGCATTTTCTACTCACATCTGTGCTTTGGTGAGAACAATACTGAGGTCCAGATGTTGTGTGGCATTGCACTTCACAAGTACTGCATTTTAACAATCCAGTGGAAGCAGGAATCTCTTAAGTGGAGAACCACATCAGCAGTTATACACTAACAACCCAGGACAGTAATAGTCCTCTGATTAAATCTTATTGCTTACCTTTCCACAGTTACAGGCCTTTTCCATATCATCCTGCAATTATTCACAACCCCATTATAGCCCCTCACAACTCATCCTTCCAGTGAGCCTTTCAGAAGGTGATGTGCCAGGATGTGCGCAGAAGAGGATTATAAAATTAACTGCTTCCCACAAAGTTTTCACATTGTTTTAGCTTCTTTCATCCATTTTACTGTTGTTCACATTGCAATTCATCCCAGTTAGAAACCTGTTAGCTCTGTGGGTGTTGTACATGAGCAATGATCATGCAAGCAGGCCATATGGGCCCCATCTGCTTCAAAGGAAGTAATGACAGTTTGACCATTGACTTCAAAGGTAACAAGACCATGTCCTTCATAAACAGAATCCAGAAAATTTCCTAAATAGGCAGCAGGTGCACAGTAAGACAAAGAAGCAAAGTAAGACTCTCCAGGGTTACCCACAGAATCAGTGTGCCAGTCCAGTGTTTTACTGGTGTATAGTCTCCAGCTCACTATCTAATGCCTGGTATTTCTTGTCTCAACCCTATCAGTTTCATCCTTTTTTTTTTTTTTTTTTTTTTTTTTTTTACTGAGTCATGCTTCATTTTTGTTGTTGTCTTTATTGTGTCTATTTACCTCCTAGCATGCTACTGAAAAGCACCATTCAAATTTAATTTATAGTTCCTGACTGACCTTCATAACTTGCTTACAGTGAAAGAGTTATAATGAAATCCTGGTCACTCATGCCAGGAAAATGACTGAACAATGCTGTGGAAGTTCTTTTTTTTGTTTTTGTTGTTCATTTTTTTTTAAAGAAAAGAAAAATTAGATTTATTATTACATTTTACATTAGCTGAAGAGCTGATCCCCAGTAGTAGTTTTACACTTAGTAATTAATTCATAGAGTGTCTAATGTTGAAAAAATATTACAGAAATACAATGCAATGATGGAGGACGGTAAAACTTCAGATGTGATTAAAAAGAGAAATGAGAATATCATTTGGACCTGTTCTGCTAAAGCACTAGGTCATGAAATAACCTAGGCCTTTTCTATAATTTAGATGCATGTCATTAGTTTGTCAGTCAGCTGTGGTTTTCCAGGATAATATCTACCAGCTAAACCTAAGTTAAAAACCCTCCAAACCCCTAACCTTCAGGCTGGTGGGATATAATACCCATCTAACACAGTGTCTAAGCACTGACTCTTGGGGCAGGATCTAATGTTAATAAAAAATATTTATCTGACCAGTGAAAGCTGCTTTCCCCATGACTGTTTTTCCCAACCGGTTGCCATTCTGTATGGAACACCCTAGATGTGTTCTACCTGATCTACACTTTATAGTCTGTTTCTTTTTTCATAGGTTTCTTTCATATTTCAGAAAACCTGGTTTTAAAGTCTTGTGTTCCCCATTATGTAGACAGATTATTTTTTTTCTTTTTGTGGGGAATGGTATGTGCATATCATGTTGAAGAAATGTCTTATTCTGTGAGCAATCCTAAACTATTAATTGATGTTAACTGACTTTCTTTCATTCACTGTACTGATCTAAAAGTATATATAATTTAAACAGAAAGAATAAACATAGATATGAGCTGAATTTTTTTAAAGTAAATTAACTTTTCCTTGAGTTTTTATATTCAGTAATCCAGAATTAATTCTAAATATGGGTCTAAATTAGTAATACATTTTAAATGAATGAAACAATTTCTTTTAATGATAGGTAAAACATTTGGAATGTTATGAATGGATTACCATTGTGCTTACAGGGCAAAACTAACAAGCCTACACACATCAGGATTTAGATATCCACTTATACCAGCTACAAAAAAGTCATGAACAATATATAACTCTGCCACAACTTCTGAGGGACTTCAAAAAGGCTGTGGAGCTATGGGATGTGTTGATGTTGAAAGTTTCTTGAAGAATGTCGCAATTTGTGTAAAATATTTATTTATTCACTAGCCCATGTGACCAGGTGCTTCTTTTCCACCAAAACAGGTAGTCAAGGCAATCTGCATAAAAGGTTTGTCCAGGTGTGCATATTCCATGATACTGATATCTGTTTATTCCAGTTGCTTCTACAGATACGTGGAGTTATAATGGGAAGGTACAGTCTGAATGCCTATCAAAACAAATAGGATCATGAGAAGACGTTTGAGGTATTTTTACTAGTCTCTATTGTTACATGAGAGAATAGGAGCCAAAGTAACTTCTCAGAATAGTTTAAAGTATTGTATACCTGATACTAATTTTCCATGTGATCAGTTTATCTGGCTGTTCATTGCATAATCAGAAATATAAGATTACACAGTGGTGGTCAGACATTGATGTATACATGAACAGCCAGTGTATTGTCCTCAAGACTCACTTTGTATTACAATATTAGCTACATTTCAGAGGTATTTGAAAATTTCTGCTATACTGCATCCAAAAGAAAAGATCTGATCAAAGCCTTAATATTAGTGTTTATTGATATCAATCCTACATACTAATAACTGCCTTTCTTCTTTCTTTCTTTCACTTCCCAAGGGCATTTAAAATTATCTTCAGAATCAAGGCACTTCTCTGTTCCCCCGAGGAAGGTCCTTGACAACCAGTTTTTGCATTCCTGGCTTTGCCTTTAGCTCTAGCGAATTGTTTCTTTTCAGGGTTTAAGAGCAAACCGCTGCATTTGGGTTACATATTCCAGACCTGTGTCTGGAGTCAAATTTCTGAGCCAAAAAAAGGAGAAGGAATGTGTATCAATCATGTCTGAGCATGCCTAATGTCCTTCTTAATTTCCATTCCACTGGGGTGGTACCAGTTTGTTTTGTGTATGTTCTTGTTGATTTTTCCTTATGCAGAAATGCCTTTAATGCCTTGATTCAGAAGTTTCTTGTGCTCATTTTTAGAAGCTGACTATTAAATCAGTGCCTCATATGCACAGCAGCTTTAAAAAGTTATAAACCAGAGGAAATGTGGAGGCACACATAATGGGAATTCCTCTTCATGTGCATTAGTTAAACCTGCATATCACCAGGCAGCAGATTTCTATTTTCTAAATACTCAATACTATTATGTGGGCTGGGTAGAATAATGAAGGGTCAAGCAGATCATAACATCCTGACAAATTCTTAAAAATTCAAGCTGTAGTCAGTAGAATCTCAGATTCAATCTTATTAGTAGAACTATCGAAGTATCAGAAATGACATTCCAGCTTTTGAGTTGCTGCCAAAACATATAGCAGGAGAGAAAGGGGGCTTTATTTTATATCTACTTTTAGCTGGCAATTTTATCACTGCATTGGATCTGCCAGGCAACAATCCCAATCTTATTAGCTAATTTATTGCTCTTACTAAGCAGCAAACCTATGCAGTCATACTACAAACAGAAAAACAGGGGGTTTTGCCATATTTTCTTTTTGAGTGCTGGAGGACTTTACTTTGAGTTGGGAGCTGGGTACTAAATCTAAAGTGTCATGAGAGCAGCACTTGCTTATTAGAGAATCAGAGAATCAGAGAATCATTTAGGTTGGAAAAGACCTTTAAGATCATTGAGTCCAACCGTTAACCTAGCACTGTCAAGTCCACTGCTAAACCACAACCCTAAGTCCCACATCTACACTTCTTTTAAAGACCTCCAGCTTGCTGACACAACCACTTCCCTGGGCAGACAGTTCCAATGCTTGACAACCCCTTCCCTGAACAATTTTTTCCTAATATCCAGCCTAAACCTCCCCTGGTTTGAGGCCATTTACTCTTGTCCTATCCATTGTTACTTGGGAAAAGAGACCAAGACCCGCCTCACTACAACCTCCTTTCAGCTAGCTGTAGAGAGCAATAAGGTCTCCCCTGAGCCTCCTTTTCTCCAGACTAAACAACCCCGGTTCCCACAGCTGCTCCCCAAAAGAGTTGTGCTCCAGACCCTTCACCAGCTTTGTTGCCCTTCTCTGGACACGCTCCAGGACCTCAATGTCCCCCTTGCAGTGAGGGGCCGACAACTGAACACAGGATTTGAGGTGCGGCCTCACCAGTGCTGCGTACAGGGGACAGTCACTTCCCCAGCCCTGCTGGCCACACTGTTTCTGACACCAGCCAGGATGCTGTTGGCCTTCTTGGCCGCCTGGGCACAGGCCGGTTCATGTTCAGCTGGCTGTCAGCCAGCACCCACAGGTCCTTTTCCACTGAGCAGCTTTCCAGTCATTCTGCCCCAAGCCTGCAATGTTGCGTGGGGTTGTGACCCACAGGCAGGACCCGGTGCTTCTCCTTGTTGAACCTCATACAGTTGGCCTTGGCCCTTCAATCCAGCCTGTCCAGATCCCTCTGTAAAGCTTTCCTATCTTCAAGCAGACCAATGCTCCTGCCCAGCTTGGTGTTTGCAAACTTACTATGGATGCACTTGGTCCCCTTGTCCAGACCAGTAATAAAGATATTAAACAGGACGGGTCCCAACACTGAGGCCTGGTGAACACCTCTTGTGACTGGATGCCAACCAGATTTAACTCCATTCACCACCCCTTTTTGTGCTTGGCCATCCAACCAGTTTGTACTCCAGCTAAGAGTAGCCATCCAAGCCATGAGCAGCCAGTTTCTCCAGGAGAATGCTGCACTGGAAATGGTGTCAAATGCTCTACTACTGTCTAGGTAGACAATATCCACAACCCTTTCCCTCACCCACTAAGCAGGTCACCTTTTTATAGAAGGAGGTCAGGTTAGTCAAACAGGACCTGCCTTTCATAAACCCATATTGACTTGGTGTGATCACCTGGTTGTCCTTTTACGTGTTGTGTGGTGGCGCTCTGGATGATTTACTCTGTAACCTTCCCCAGCACTGAGATCAGGCTGACAGGCCTGTAGTTCCCCAGATCCTCCTTCCAGCCCTTCTTGTAGATGGGCATCACATTGGCTAACTTCCAGTCTTCTGGGACCCCACTAGTTACCCAGGACTGCTGATAATTGATGGAAAGTGGCTTCTTCCAGCTCCCTAAGTACCCTTGAGTGGATCCCATCCAGCCCCATAGACCTGTGTGTGTCTAAGTGTAGCAGCAGGTCACTAACCATTTCCTCCTGGACTGTGGGGACTTCATTCTGCTCCTCCCCGTCCCTGTCTTCCAGCTCAGGGGGCTGAGTACCCAGGGAACAACTGACCTTACTATTGGAGATTGAGGTAAAGAAGGCAATAAGTTTCTCAGCCTTTTCCTCATTCTTTGTCACTGTTTCCCCCCACATACAATAAAGGATGAAGGAAGCTTATTGTCAAGACAAAAGCCTTTTTCAGAGACTGTTACATTATTGATCTCAAATCTGAGGATGTATAGGCTGCCTGACCTTGACCCAAGGTGTGGATAAGTAGGATTTTTAATCTCTCGTTACAAGCAGAAAAGTGCATTTTATGATGCTGTCAATACATGTTTCATAGGTCATCAATCTTACCAGGAAGTTATTCTATACTTCTAACATGTGGTCATTTTCTGTGTCTTGTCTGAAAAGACACATGTACTATATGTTCTCATTAAAATATGTTTTTCTTTTGCTTTTCCTTCACCAAATGAAGGTCATGTCAGTAACTAGTCCTCTGTCCCAGCGACAGACTAAAATCTTTAGCCCAGTATTTTTTGTATGTCTAAATTGTGTATTACAGTTTTTTTAAAAAAATCTACTCATAATAATTCAACATGTCTTTTTTCCTTTTTTTATGAAGAACCCCCTGGATCTTTAGTTCATGAGGGCTGATGTAAAAAAGAGAATGAAAAAAAAAAGGTGCAAACTAATTCATGAAGACAATAAAGAAAGACTGATGAACTAGGCACTGAGAATACAATATTTAATATTATTTTTGGACAGCAACAAGAATAACAAATTCCATAAAAATTAAAAGTGGTTTTCAAAACTCTTGAAAAAAATCAACTGAATGCTCTAGTTAGCAATATGCAGTAACATAGTCGCTATAAAATGTCTTTGCTACTAATTAGAATGAATTCATGCCTTCCCCATTGTAAGTCAAAACGGCACAAGCTTTCTCTCTCTGATAATGTTGCAAAGGTAGCCTCACTTCCATCTATTAATGTCATCTCTAGTGTGTCTGCGAAATTTGCCAGAGCTGATTAGAGCAGATATTAAATGATAATTGGACATTTAGTGCTCATCAAACAGAAAGTGACAGATGGACCACTAATTAAATTATAGTTCTGACATTATTCACAATGGTTTATGAATCTTCAGTTGTGACCTTCATGCATCTCTTCTCTCTTTTGGGGGATTAGAGAGTGATAAGGAAAAAAAAAAAAAAAAAGAAAAGATGACACTTAAATATGTTAACAAATATGTGCAAAGTGAAAAACTTTTTTTCCCCCTAACTGATCCCTCTATAGACTTAGACAATTAATTCTAAAATAGTGCAACAAATAATCAGTCATGTAGGTCAGGTTTAGTGGCTAAAGTTCAGAGGAGAAATTAATCAGACCCTGTAAAAGATATGCATGTTTTAACTAGTCTTTAACTGTGGAAAAAGGAAATGTGCCTAAACATAGTCTGATCCTAGGAAAGGAAATTCAATGTGCCTTGTAGTACGTTTTTTTACTTATTAACTCAAGATTGCATTACCTACTGTCTCCACCAGCTAAATGAAAAGGCTTTACTTAATAAAAAAAGGGTAAAATCCTGAAACAGTCACAGTTGCTGAGCCAGAACTACATTTTCTCTTTCAATTAAAAAAGAAAACAAACTGTTAATTAGTTTGTAACTTTGTTTTCAACAGTCTTACTTCACTTTTTAGTCACTAGTTTTAAAAAGTAACAGCTGCAGTATCCCTGATTATCAGTGCTCTCCATTTTTGTGTAATGTGTCTTTCAATAATTGGTCAAATAATATTTGCATAAAGGCCATTCAAATAAATAAATTAGTACTATCTTTAGTGTTTCCATATGGTTCTGCTAGTTTATAAGATTGTATAGGCATTAATGTATTAAAGATATTAGTGTTTCCATATATCTCATGTTACATGTGCAAATATAGTTACGTAAACATATGCATATATTGTAAGAATTCAGAAACCAGTTTCTAAGATAACAAACAAGTAACTCTTATCTAGATAACTAGCCTTATTATTTTCAAGAGGGATTGATCCCCAGGGCAAAAATTTCATTTATATGTTGTTAGAAATTGGTTTGTTAATATGAGGACATATACCTATACTTTAAAGTTTTATGAAGAGTTATGTACCTAATTTTTTCACTCATTTATTTAGTATCTGTAGATATAGGCATTATTCATGAAGTCATTATGTACGTGTATCTTTGTAACTTTATTTTTTTCACAGGTATTTTCTGATGGGTGGAAAGTATAATAAGTGTCAGAAGTGGAGCTCACAAAAACAACACAAACACCTCCCCCACACCATCCCTACCCCCCAAAAAAAACCCAACACAAACAACCAAATCCCCCTGCAAAACACTCAGAAACAATAAGCTTTTGGAATAGTTGGAAATAAATACAATCCCCAACATGTTTTATTCATATGCTTCATCTCTACATTATGCAAAAACCCCAGTGATTTTAAAAACAGTACTTCTTTTCTTTATATGAACCTTGCTTTTTGGTCATATGTCTAACATTTCAGTGGTGCACTAGAAAATTTTGAATCTTTATGATTCCTGAAGTGTCTCACACATGACTAGAAATTCCAAAAGAATGTAAAACATACAAGACTCAATTCCATATAAATTGTACAATGATGTGAGAAATAAAAAAATCATTAAATTCAGAAAGTAGAAGTAAATGTCTATCAAAATACAGATTTTTTTTACTGGAATTCAAGAGTATTTGGCATCAAATATAGCTAATATAAAAAAATAAGCATATCCTGAGTGAATTTTAAGACACTGTGTCCGAACAGTAAAGATTAAAATGCTGAAAAAAAGCGAAATGTTATTGTTCTGAAAGGACTGCTCTCCTCCGAGCTTTCAGGAACCTCCTGCTGTGAAAATCATTTGGACTTAATGGAAAACTCCTTGATTCAATTATACTCAATGGACCTTTTTCTTCTCTCCGTTAAACCAGTATAAATGTGGAGTAACTTCACTGTCTTCAGTAGTTACTCTGGATTTATACTGCCGCCCTGGTCTGCCTAATCTTCTGCTTCTGTTCAGTAATGGGTATTTGCAGGGGTAAGTAGCTTTCCTGGATAGCCTTCTCTACATTTATTTTCATTCTTTTTCAAGCTACCAACATGAGAAAGCCCATTAATCGCTGCTCATGAGATCTGTGTTATACCTGCTACATTATGTTCTGGAATGCCCTTAAATTCATCATAATTTCTGCTCAAATTCTCTCTTAGTACCCAATTCCTGCAAAGCAAAAATGCTTTTCACTTCTAAGGCTTTTTATATTGAAAATCTTAGTCTATTTTAAAAATACTAAGGAGATGAAAACTGCAATGCAGAGAGCCATTTATTTAAATTTAACTTACACTTTCAAAACTGTGTATCAGTCAGCTTACTCAGTAGAAATCAACTCAGTCGCACCTCAGAGTACAGGGACTTAATACGTCCTTGAAAGGACATGAGCAAACAAGTACAGAATTTCCCTACCCAGAGCAAATTTCAGCCTAGTAGGCACACACCCGACTTTAAAAGTTTTTAAACTGGAAGAAATGCACCTATATATTTCACAACCTGTGCCAGGGCCCAGACCAGATTTCCTCCCTCTGGGAGTTTGTGTGGCTGAGTTAAAGGGTTCAGCTGGCTGAACCCAAGGTCAGCTGCTTCACTGATCAAAGCTGTTGTGAAGAAAGCTAGAAGTGAGGGTCTGCTTTCCTGAAAGGCCTCTCCTTTCCCTTAGGAACTGCTTTTAAGAAGAGACTTTACTGCCAGCCCCTTTCTGTACAGCTTCACAGATGGACAGCAGCAAAGTCTGTGCTTGACCCCATTGCCCATCTGCATCTATCCTAACCTTGGCCCACAGCTGCTGGCTGGGCTTCCTGACCTTCTCTGGGACTTTCCTTGTCACTGTGGACTTGCTGGGAGACCATTGCATTGTGCCTGACTGATGACAGCTTCTGGACCTGATCCTGATGATTGTCATTCAACATCCTTGCCGATCATCAGAGATTCCCCTCTCACCCACTGTCACAGCACTATCAAAGCTAGCCAGCTGCAACAAGGCTTTTACCACCCCATACCAGGTTAACTTTAATAAGTAGCTCCCACACCTTGCCCCAGCACAGCCACCAATCCCACACAAGGTTTCAACAGTTGATCTACTGTCCATGCTGTTTCTTCATCCTCTTCAGGCCAGCCCACCCTGCTTCTTGCCTCTGCTGCATCTAGATTCCTCTCTTCATCCAGGGCTTCTCTTCCAGCTAGCCTTGCCTCATCTGGGTCCCCTTCTTGTCTCTCCTACATCAGGGCACACACATTCTCTCTCCTCTCTCTGCTTCTTTCAGGTCTCTCTTCACCCAGAGCTCCTCTTCCATACCCCTTGGAGCTACTTAACTACTTAGCAGGAACCAGCCACAGCTGCACATTATCTACACCAGCCAACCCACCACCCCTGAAGCCAGCCCACAGCTGTATATTATCAATGTTAATTAGCCTGCCTTCATTCCTCTATGATTCCTTTACAACTCCTCTACAAAGCAACTTCTGGAGAAGACAGGGAGGTGATGGATGGCCTTATGAAGAAGCGGCCAGCTGTAGATGACTCTTATGGTGGCTGAGGGATTGTTGACACCAAAAGGATGAAGGGTCAAGAAACCAGAAGGGTATGAGATCTTCAATATTAAGTGAAAGGAGAGGGTTCATCCAGCTAAACTCCTTAACTCAACCATCTAACTTGGACAAATAAACTCAGCCAACTAAAGGGTCAAATGCTCTCCAGGCCCTGACATCCTAGTTCTTAGGAAAGTGCCATCTCGGGCCCGTGAAAGAAACAGTAGTAGCAACTTCTATGTCATGTAGAAATGAACCATGAGACTCTTTTCTAGTAAAGTATTTCATGTTGGTCATCTTTGAACAGCTGTGTGCTGGTAGCCTGAACCTCCTTTGCACACACTAAACAAACTAGGAGCACAAAGAAGAAAAACAAACCCTCCACTTTTTCAAGTAAGAAGGTTATGAATACAGAAGTTTTGAGCTTGACAGAATGCAAAGTAAGTTTTGGGGGATCTTCAGCCTTGTCACTTCTTTCCTCTGACTGTTAGTAGCTATTAGCTTAAAAGTAACTTACTTCCTGAACTTCCTTCTCACTGAAGACAAGGGAAGGCAAGGTAGCAGCCTTCATACATATGTCACATACATATTCTGGCATATCATTTTGATAAGGTTTTCTCTGCAAGGCTTTTGCTTTTTGTAAATATTACATTTTTTTCAATACGACTGTTTGGATAATGGGTACCAATGATAATTTCTCACAGGGAAAACAGCACCTGAGGGGCAGGAGAGAAATTAAATTGATGGAATTATCCTCAGCGAGCCAACAGTAAAATAAAACTAGAGTTTGAGCAGAGATGGGGAAAAGTAAGTGATGCTGTACCTGGATTGAGGGATGGGTTTGGGATCCCATGGTAGTGCTCTCAAAAGTTCTCCACTATATCTGCTGTTGGAACATGAGAATTTGTTCTGTCTATGTTTTTTGCTGGCAGGGTATGGTCAATCCTTGAACTGAAAATTGGAATAGAGCTTGGTTAAGCGGCTTTTTGCCAGTTAAGATCAGGATGAAGGGGGTTTGTTTTCTGACCACAATGTATTATGAAGACATATCCAAGAGACCAGGAGGATCCTGACATGTCTTTAGGCCTGATAAGGTGATAAAAATAACAATTTACACAGCTGAATGATCTTACAGTATTTCCATGTTTTATCGTTGCTTTTCTGCACCACTTATGCTCTCACTGACAGTAGTCCTAGTCACTTGTCGAAGGTATGCAGAACATCAGTTAGGACCTGACCTGATGACAACTGGTCAGTGTCCTCTTTCCCTGGGTCTATGATATACTACTGGTCTAAATTGGATTTAAGGGATTAAGCTTTGTGTGTATATTTTGTGTTTTGTGGAATAAGAGTTGCTATACTACTCTTACCACCCATCCAGCCCAGTTAATACATATCACTGGGTTGTATAGTTAACTTCTAGTGGTCTTTCAATCCACTTTTTCATCTTACTTACCATATATGCATTCAGTATAGCTTATGTCACCATATCATGGGACCCAAAAGGCTTAAGTTCATGAAAAATGAAAGAGGAGGAGGAGGAAGCATGATAATCCTCATGCCCTTGCTTACAGCACGGATTTATCCCTCTTCTCATTCTTAGAAAAAGTTGGAAAGCTTCAAAGTTCCTCAGTCATCTTCTGTTATTACTGAACTCAAAATATCTTACTATTTCTAGGTGCAAATCTCCCTTATAGCTGTTCTTATGAGGCATTTCCATTTTTTTCAATCCTAAATAATCCTAAATAATTTCTGATGTCTAGATCAGGCTACTAGTTAAATGATGTGCATGGTTTTTCAGGAGTGCCTTCAATCACAAGACTGCTGCTGATTATGCAAAATAATGACTCAAAATTAAGGAAGATGCATTTTTAATCTTTGCTCCTATATTCGCCGCACTTCTTAATTAATTTTTTCTAGTCATGACTGATAATATTTTCAATTTGTTCAGCAAGGATTCATTTGATCAGTTTTTTAGAAAATTAGAAAGAATTCAGGAGTGAACTGCGACTGCAAGTTTGAATGAACAATGACAATTTGTTATTTTCCACAGGATCATCTACTTAAAAATATTTAAAGAAATGATCTTAATAAGGTAAATTTCAAGAAAAGTTCCTATTTTTTTTCCTTTTCATTATTGGCACTTATAACAAGTAGAAAAATAAAAAGAACAAATGTCATTTTTTATCATTAAGATGTTTAGGCTTAAAAATGTCATAAAATTGATTAGCTCCTTCTCTCAGGGGGATGCAGTCACAAATTGACTCATGTTAGACCACAATGAGCATGCCTTTCTCCTTTACTTCTGATTTGTCTGGTGCTGCAAAGGGAGTAAATCACTGCAGAGGTGCCCCCTCATCCTTCCCCTCACTTACCTGTACCATCTGCCACTTTTCTCTAGTTATTCAGGTGATTAGTCCATCACTTTATAGTATCATCCTCACTGAAAGAACAGACAATTTCAGACATGGGTCCACTTCTGTCTTATGCTTTACTGTTTGGGCTGTACTGAAAACTGCTATTATCCTATTATTAGGATAATAGAATTTTGATTTCAGTAAACTTTGGGTTGTGCTTTTTCCTATCACTTGGTGATTTTAAAGAACTTGTAGCAGAATTTTTTTTTTCAAGATTTGTGAATGTATTGATATTTATCATAAAGATTTGTAATAATTTTTTGTTTACTTTAACCATCAGAACTGTGCTTCCAAGAACACTTTAGTTATAGTGTGCATATACAGTACATATTTCTAAGGTATGTGCTATATTTAAGTTATGATAATTCATTCTGTAGATGGTAAAAAGCAATAGACATTGACAAAAAAAAATAAAAACCAGCTGAATTGTATTTGTAAATTTTTTATTATAATTTAATGATACCTTTAACCTATAGCAGTCACAGGTAAAAAAGAAACTGCACCATTTGAGATGAGTCCTGGCAGCCTGTCTAGCATGCAGTAGTTGTCCAGACTGTGTGGGGCACAGCAGGCGAAACGGTGACAAAGAATATTATCTGCAATGAATGATAGATGGGAATAACTGCTTGCTGGGGATTATGAATATTTTGTGTTGTTATACAGCAGCTCACTTAAAATTTTGTTTTCATAATAGGCAAGTGTTTTAGAAGTTATATATTAAAAGGGTGGAATTCTGAAAGACATATGTCTGTGCTGATGTGGTGATAAAGGCTGTTTGGGGACTTCTACAGTACAATGAGTTGTGAATGGAGCTTGGGGGAAATCTGAGAAGTGACTGATCATGCACTAGTTTAACTGGTTAATTCAGTTCTTTTGGCTCACTACACAGAAAGAAAGAACTATTGTTTTTAATACCAGGATGTCTAAGTCAGCTTGTCCCTAAAACTCTGGTAAAACTATGTGCTGAGTGTTGCTTAATATTGGAAGACCCATTTTTTTCACTAGTCACCAAGGCTTGATGAACCTATGATTTTCCTTGGTTAACAAAACATACACTCCTTTAGAAAATAAGTACTTATGTAACTATACACTGAAGTCATGATCTCTTTCTAGCAGCTGCTGCATATATGTAACTCATGTAAATACTATGGTTTGC
Organism: Falco punctatus; assembly: GCF_963210335.1. Taxonomy (NCBI): domain Eukaryota; kingdom Metazoa; phylum Chordata; class Aves; order Falconiformes; family Falconidae; genus Falco; species Falco punctatus. Next base: position 79,391,232 of record NC_137583.1, read on the forward strand.
TGTATGCTGGTTTTTTTTATACCTGTTTTAAAAACATTTTTCTTATAATTTGTGATAGCCAGTTCCTGAAATTGATTTTTTTTTTTTTCTGCAGAGGCTAAGAATAAACAAATAAAACTTAGAAGACCCTGATACAAAAATGAATAGTGATAGACTTTTCTCATATGCAAACTATATTAAAAACAACAGTGGATATAAATGTTGCATTAGGTTCTGCATATTGATTACATCTGATGCACTGTGTTATGTAGTCTGTGTAGTATTATATATTATAACCATACATGCTGCCTTTAGCTTTCCCACAGCCCTGTAGGCCTGGTAAAGGGACATGAAGTGTTTAGTTCAGTAGCTATATTACCTAATTAACTTCTGTGATTCTGAATCACCAGGCTAGAGGATTGCCTCTCTTGTCAACAACAGTGAAGCCATACTAGTGATTTGGCAAAGGTGAAAATCTTGCTTAGGGTATAGATGCATATACCTCTTTAATGGTAGCAGCACCCATTAAGGGACATCTTCCATCTAACCATTCACTTGAGCCTTCTTGCTGCCAGATGACTCTACGCACCTGATTTTAGACTGTCTTGTAGATAAATCAGTGACATAGTTTAAAAATACATTAGGGGAGAAAAATAACAGCTGTGTCAGTGTCATTGCCATAAAGAAAGGTTAAGTATAGAGCTTAGTTATGAATTGGTAGAACAGGTTTCACTGAAAAATTGCAGAACATAAAGTAGTTAAAATATAAGTTTAAATTGGCAATAACAAAAAGCCACCTTGATTGTGGCAGACATACCACAGAAAGAAATGCAGATGGAGATATTGGTAGTGATGTGCAGTGATAGTTCATGCTGTTCTAATGGATAGTTTATTTGTATGCTTGTAGACTAAGGAATTTAGTGGATTGCTATCAATAAATAAAAGTATAAATCAAAATATTTTAATAGATGTTTTCTCCTCCCTATTTAATAGAAAAGGAATGGTTTTATGAAGCAATTACATACTATACTTAATTGGGGATTAGTTCATTACTGTCAACTAATCATGCAATCCATTTCATTAGCTTTTATGTATGTTGCTTGTATCACTATATGTAAGCCCTTTACATACACAATTTGAAATTGTAGCCTGCAATTTTTTCAGGGTGGTCAACATGACTAAAAGACTTTTGCTAACATCTCATTTTGTCCTATATATTGCAACTACTAGGCTGCTAATTGAAAAGTTGGTCTCTGTTTTGAAAAAAATGAAAGTGTTGGTTAAATTTTTACATCTGTTTTTGAGAGTTCTGAGAGAAATTATTTTTCAGTCTAGACTCTGGTAGAATGAGTCAAGTTCTTTTGCTTCCCTACCCAGCTTAACTAGGCCTTTCTTAGAAGCCAGGGGTTTGGAAAATTATGATCTGTCTGTCTGCTGAGTAGTATGTAGCTCCTGAAGTGGGTTAACATCAAAGACACTAGAGCTTTTTCATCTGTTGACCAGAAATGTGGGCACTCATTTCTCAGAGGTCGGCAAGCTTTACTGTGGAAGTGATCACAGTGGTAACTTAGTGCTTCACACACGTTAATTGATTAAGCTTCACAGTGACCTGAATTTGAACTTAAACATGCAAAGATCTATTTTCCAAGTTTAGCTGTTAAAAGTGCCTAAATTTTTGAGCTACTTCTGGGTTTTTTTGTTGGTTTTTTTTTTTTTTTTTTAATTATTATTATGATACCTCCATATTCAAGAAAACTGTATTCTACCCATATTTCTGCTTGGTAGGGTAAAAGGCATGTACAAGTGAAGAATGTAAATAATCCGGCAGACTCTTTAGAGTAGACAGAAAGTGTATGAGATATACTGAGGCACTAGAAAACACGGTCATCAAAAACAGAGGAACCTGGGTCAGGATTGGTAAGGACTGGGGTCAGTGGAAATTCCAGTGCTTGAATAATTTCCCTGAAACAACTGGATTTTGGAACCTGAAGTAGCTATAGAACTCCCTGAGGTAGCAGTGTAAACACATGAGTTCCTGCTCCTTACCTCAGGTCAGAAGATTGGGATTTGTACAATAAGTTTGAGGTGGGTAAGAAATTGTCTACATGGAAGATGACAATAAGTTGTATTCAAAGGAGAAGTTGGGAGCTAGAAAAGATGACCAGGGTCATTCAACAAATATTTTTACATGTGACCTTATTTACTGTTTTCATGTTCATGCATGACAAACCTGGAAGACATGATCTATATAGGGAAGAAGTGGGGTATCTCACAAAAAGAATAAGCAGACTTTGAGAATTGAGGTGGTAAAATAGGATTTTATAGGGGCTAGTAACTTAATATTTTAGTAGTACCTGGAAATTTATCAGTTAGGAATGAAGAAAAAAGACTTTGTGTATTAGTCAGTAAAAGGGTAGCGGTAAGTACTGTGTGCTGTAGGTGGGAAATTGTGCGTATAAAACTCAGACACACTTAGGTCTACAGAGTCTTCTATTATCAATAGTCAGAATATTAAACATTGCCTAGTGGTGTGTTTTACTGAAAGCAAAAAGCTGAGTATTAAAGAAAGAGAAAGACTAAAACTGTTGAACAGCGTGATGAGACACATGGATTCAAGGTGAGTCAATAGCAGAGCAGATGCAAAGAAAGTCTATTTGGATATATTAAAGTACACTGGAGTAAACAATGAAATTTTTATTTGTTTATCCTAGTAAAACATATGTAAAGAACATCTATAGGGAGAAGCTATCTAAATGTAACAGGTTGGGAAGAATGTGATAGATGATTAACATCAAGAGAATGAACTGCCTTTTAAGCTGGGACTATAAAAAAATATGAATTGGGCTACATTTTATGTAGACTGAACATTTAAATGTTAGTTACAATCAGAGAAATAATTAGGTACTTGAATAAACTTCTACCATTTCCAGCAGAAATAATAGGGACTAAAATCCTTAATCCAGCTGAAGAATGAATTTGAGCCAATGGATTTCCAAAAGCTACATATACTGCCACACAGGCACAGAAAAATTAGACAGTAGATTCAAGGACACAAAAAATATGGATGGTAATATTGGGATATAGAATATGAGCTTATTGAGTTTATGCTCAGAGTTTCAGCTTCACATCAATGCTCAATCTTTTTCTTCCTCCAGGTTAGGTTATACTCAGCCCATAGCATTTTGATGTACCATGTTGCATTCTGTGAGTTCTAATTGCTTTTTTAAGATCTTGAGACAAAAAATCCTACTCTGAATCTTGAATTCATCATGTTCATTATGGGAGATCATTATTAAAGATTTTTCGTAAGAAAGACGATGTGTTGTAAATTACAGTTTCATAATAATATATGAATCTGTTTCCAGGCATAACCCTTAGCATATACATATGGATTGATAGAAACAGTTAACTTGGTCATAATGACTTACTGTCATTATGACAAATGAAAAAAATAACCCCACAAAATTCTTAGTTACCCCCATATCTGGGCAAATTTACAATGTTTGTGATTTTAAGTTATACTTTTCAAGATCTAAAAAGTTTGGATTAGGCTACTCTCTCCAGTAGCAAATGAACAAATGTATGAAAAAGAAGAGGAGAGGTAGATGGAAAATTAAAGTAAATGAAGCATTTTTAATGAAAACTATTAAAAGAACAAATTAGGCTAAAATGTCACTGTCATTAAGCTATATTTAACAAATGTCAAATAAATAGTTCTACAGAACTTTAGAGCCTTCAGGAAAGTCTTCTCTCATCAGATAGGACATTGGAAAATATTATTTTCTGTCACACACATTTTCTGTCACATACATTGCTCCTCCCAAGTTTAATATAATGTATTTATGCTGTCCATCTCTGTGGAGGGAACCATTACAGATCTTTTTTCCTCCTTTCAGCAGTATAGCTTCAATATACACAACTGCCATACAGTCTCATACTTTTATGACAAATCTAAGTAACACGTACAATGCCATGCGGATATAAATAAATCCTTTAGTCATATATTTTGGGCTATTGTTCGTCAAGAGAGGACTGGTCTGCTACCTCTCACTGTTCTTTTAAAAATAACTTATTTTTTATTCCAAATACTTTGAGTTGTAGCAAAAAGAGAAATCTATGGTTTTCCAGATGTACACAAACTGGAATTGTTCCAAGCATATTAGGCTTTAAAAAAATCTTATCTTTGTAATGCTTCAAAATATGTAAGGTGAAGAAAGTAAAATAAACAATGCCTTGTTATCCCTATATGCAGGACCTCAATCAAACCCACTGTAATCACCAGAAATCAATGAGAAGAGACCCATTTACTGTAGAGGAATGAAGCTGGGTTAATTAACATTGATAATATACAGCTGTGGGCTGGCTTCAGGGGCGGTGGGTTGGCCGATGTAAATAAGGTGCAGGTGTGGCTGGTTCTGTTAAGGGGTTGAGAGCCAATGAAGAGAGAGCAGCCGTGGAAGAAGGAGAGAGGGGTGCTGGATGAAGTGAAGGTAGCAGAGGGACTGGTATGAAGTGTATGCTGGTATGAGATGGTAAAAGACCTTGTTGCAGCTGGTTAGATTGGAAAGTGCTGTGATAATTTACCATCAAAACTATAGACTTTCCTCTGGTAAATTCAGGAGAAAGTAAGTAACTGACTTCTGTAATCCAATTCAAATCAAAAGGTACTTTTCTTACCAGTCTTAACCTTCACTAAAATCTTGTAGTCATCAATACTGTGATTTAATGATACCCAGGGAATAAAATGCCAAGACATTGTTATTTTAACATTTTTGACTCCCCATTAATCCCCCTTTCAAAGGATTAGTCCTCAAACTCCAAAACAGAGGTAGAAGTACTGCTTAATATAGTTTGTACTGAGTTGGCTTCAACCACTACCTTCCATCACTCACACAAGCATATTTTAGTGGTAAATTGCAAGCAGCAAGCTCCTATTTTTTTTTTTTTTTTTTCCCTATTAGGTGTAAAAAGGTGAGGTATGTGACTGGGAAGTGCTTATGTAAGTTTGATTTTTTTAGTCCTTTTGGGGAAGTAATTACACCAGCCTGTGTGATTTTTTTTTTTTTTTTTTTTTTTATATATAAGCAAAAGGGAGTTTGAGTTTATATTACCTTGTCTTTAGCTCTGAAATGGTGGTGATGGTGGTAATTTAACTAGGCATTCCATGGTAACAATGTAAATGCCATTTTCTGAGCAGTCTGTAACATGATTTTATCTTGAAACCGCTTCTTTACTTCTAAATGTTTTCTGTCTTCTTGGTATACTGTTATTTATTTATTTATCAACATTCCCATTGTATGTTACACAGATGTGGCTGGGGATTCATCTTACCTTGTCTGAAACTAAGGTATCATCACTGTGTTGTATGTCTACATGAAGATATTATGAATAAACTTTTGAGATGGCTACCTTTGACTATAACAGGAGCCTTGATGACTAGTTTTAAATGGGACTCTAGCTTTTAGATAGGCAAAGTTAAGTAAAATTAATTTAAAATTAAAAATGAGACTTGATTGTAGTACTGCAAGCTACCTAACAAACTCTTATCCATTTGATTTATTAGTGTGTTCAGGCCAGCTTTTAGGCTCCAACCAGATAAATTACATGCCTTTGTAATTTTCTCCTGTAGCCCTATTTACAGACTTAGAATTACCCTGATGCTCTTATAAGCTGATGTTTACATAATCAGGCATTCACCTGTGAAAGGGGCTGTTGAACAAGGGTAATTTTCTCCATGTAAAGCCAGTAACTTCAAAATATTGCAGAATGAACTCTCCCTTTATTACTTGTTTGCAACTTACTGGAAATACCTTCTAACACTTTATGTAAGAATGGCACTAGCCTATGCCAAAAAAGATTTGATTAAAGCAAGCGATGATTATTGGTTTAAAGGTATGGTAGTAAGAAGATAAAAAATGAATTATAATTCAAATGGATTCTGCAAGATTATAAGAGGTCATCCTTTAAACTTAGCACTGCACCATTTCTTCATTTGATTGCATGCAAATTGTTTACAGCATTAACTGTTTTTCTATTTTTTAGAAATCATTCAATAAGTATTCAGTAAAAATGAATAACATAAAAGCAGGTTATGAGGTTTTACAGATAAAATAAACCTCTGAAATAATTTAAAATTCATTTGCCTTTGAGACTTGTGGTTAATGAAAATTCTGTCATTAAGCCTCTTAAACAACTGTACTTGATTCAATTGGACCTAATGTTTAGATATAATTGGCATGCTACAGTATTAACTCTACACTGGACTGGAGTCTTCCCTCCCCAGAGTGAATACAACTTTCCTGAGCATTGATTAAAATATGCTAAACAGTACCTACTTATAGGTTTTGAGTTTCTTTTCCTTCCAAAACAGATTTTTTTATTGCTACTATTTCTTCCTCTTTTTCTTCATTTAGAAAATGCACATGCTGCTTGCCTAAATCCCATCTATCTGTGTAGAAGGATACTGCAGAAGACTATGTGTTTTGAAAGTTTCACCCTTAACTTCCTTAACTTGTGTAAAAACAATGTTTCTGCCATTAAGAAATGTTGGTCAGTAACGCTTTCTGGAAACCAGATCCCTATAAGCAGTTGAGAGGATATGTTCAAAATGCAATTCAGTTTGAAACAAATTGGGCAACTTTCACAATACATAATCCTCTATAGTCCCTGCCCATTTATACCAGATGAAATTAGCTATTATTGTCTTACAGTTATTGTCATCTTGGTTTGGGGTTATGCACTGTGGGGTTTTACTGCTTTCTCTGATGGTAGGCAATCCATACAAATATGCAGGTTATATGAATTGCTTTTAAAGGACTGCCACAAATTACTCAGAAAATATAAGCTACAGTGTTCACTCATCTCTGAATTGCTTTTTGAGTATTATTACTATAAAACATAAAATCTTCCATGCCTGATCTCGAAAGCAGAGATGTGGGGTTTCAGATTGGGAAATAAGAGAAAATTAGAAGGTTAAAACAGTCAGAACTGAGTGAATTACCCCCTTTAAAAGTGCCTGCTTCTGGATTCAGTGCCATTTGCAAGGCCTTCTTTTCGTTTTCTTGTGTCTTATGTTTCTAGCCTCATAGATAGTTTTCTGTTTTATCTGTAAGAATGAAAAATTGAGGCTCCATTTCCCTGAGGGATATTTCTTAAAACTTATATGAATAAATTTCAAGTAAGACACAGCTTTCTTGAAAGACATTGCAATTTGACATTTGTGTTCGAATTTTAAGAGAGCTTAGGAAGAGTCATTACCACCTTAGGCAGATATTGCTGTCTATTTCTGTGATAATAAGGTACCCTGTGTTTTCCACACTTACAGTGCAGCTCTTGCTGAGAGGTGTCTTATTTGTATTTATTTCTATTGTCTTCCCAAGTTCACAGAACAAATAACATTTACAAATCTTAATTTCTTTTATCATTTATGCACACAGGAACTGCACAATAGAAAATGAGGTAAGTTTTTTTTTCTGACAGACTGTAGAATGAGCCACTGAACTAGCAACATGCTATAGGACTTCAATCGGTGTTCTTGATCTACTAGAAATCCTCGGTACAATGAAATACACAAGTGCTAGGTCAAGGGAACAGAAAAGATTGTGTGCTTTGAATTTTCAAGGAAAGACAAAATGCTTTAGTGGTCTTTAAAAATGGTTTTTCTTAGAACTCCTTAAAGGCTTTTGGCAGCATAAATCATAGCCATGTCATCACTGACTTGAGTCCTTTTATTTCCAGTTGTCTGTTAGAGTTTGAATTGTCTCTGTGGAAGGAACAAATTCACTCTCATTGACCCTTCTTTGAGCTAGGAGAGAGAGATCATGACAATAAAGACTGTACAGACATTTTTACAGTAGCAAGTTTAAATACAATAACTAGCACAGACAGGGTATGTTAGATTTGTGGACTGGATTGGCAGAACATGGAAGGGCCATAAGAAAAAAAAATATATTTTAGGGTATTGGGAAAAGAAAGGATCATCTCTGCCATTACTGAAACATAGAGACACAATTTCCATTTTGATTCATACACATCATAACACAAATTCCCATAACACTCATATATTTGGAAGAAAATAGCCCAAACATACAGAAAAACACATGCAGATTTTTAGAGGGTAAACAATATGAAATGACAAAGAAGATCTGTTAAATTAAAGTTTTGATATAGACAAAAAAGGTGTAATTTAACTGTTCTGCCTCATTTGAAATTGAGCTCAAGGAACTTATTTCAAAAGGCAAAGTATTCCTCTTGTGCTGAGCTAACCATATCTAATTGGTTTAGGTTCAGACCATCAGATACTGTAATGGTGCCTAATTCAATGCTCTGGTCAGCCGTCCAAAATCACTGGCACATGGTGAAACAGTTCTCTGCATCAAATGATGTTATAAGTATTTAGAACATTGATGGATCTAACAAAAAGATTAGAGAATTAAATTGTAAATCTAGTCACTCAAGAGTCATCTCATCAAAATTAGATATCTAGAATTTAAGTAATTAATCTGAATTCATCATCCAGGCATTGAGTGTACTAGTATGTGGAGGACAAAGTTAATTCAAGAGTGATTCTTCCCTACGTATCTCACTACATATTTGTGGATCTATTTTCTACATTCACAATTTAGACTAGACAACTTTCCTACAATTGTACTTTGTTGCTTGTTACATTTTGGAAGTGTTCAAATTCTGGGAGATACTCAGGCAGACATATATTTGAAGAAATATTTTTTATTTGGCTATTATATGCACTATCAGCAAATGCACAAACACACTGTGCTTTTTGCCATTAATCTTATCTCAAAAATCACTTACAGTTCATGCATGAAAAGACTTGGCATTGCAGTTGACTAGTGTTTTAAGGAGAAGACATTAAAGGGCTCAAATAGTTTCATGACTAACTGACCTCCTTCAATTATGTCAAAACCAAGGGGTTATATGCTTTGTGTTCACAATCACTTCAAGGTTATCATTTCAAGATATTCACTTTTCCTGATAATATGAAAAGAGGGGAGCTAAAAGCCTTAAAACAATCAATACTTTGCAATAAATTGTATGCTTCGTAATTTCTTGGCAAATGGGGCAATCTTCTCTTCTCTGAATCCTGCATTCAGTCAGTGTTTTTCTGTCTGTAACACTGTGATGATTTAGACAGCCAGCTCATGTCTTTGTGATAGAGCCAGTTGAGCGCTACAGATTCCTTTTAATCATCCATAACATTTCAAAAATCACTGTACATTTTCCCCCATCTTTTGCAAAAATATGTCACCTGTACATATAAAAGATAAAGGACTGACGGACTTTTATGGCCCTTCTTATCAAGGGACGTAACTCAGGTGTTCCGGAAACATGGTTTAGAGAAAAGTAAGTGGCTGAAGGAAGATTATTCTTCAGCATTCTGGCTATCAAAATAGTGCTGTAGGACTTCAAACACTCAGGTTTAAACCAGAGAAGGCCAGAGACTTTGCTTCGCAGAAAAATTTTCTATGGCTTTATCCTCAAGCCAAGGGTAGTCCTTATAAAATATAAAAGCATGTTAGGAAACGTAATATATTTTTTTTAAATTTGGTTCAATCAATCAGATCTTCCATCTCCAAGAAAGAGTTAAAATATTATAAAAGGATTCTTTATTTTTATATTTACTTTTCCTTCAATCCATACCTTTGTACAAACTTAAACTAATCTTCTAAAAATGGCTTTGAAGTAAATATGGCAAGTAAATACAGATTTATTCTCCCAAAGGGGAAAAAAGTAGGCTATTTTTATTCTGGTTTTCCAAAATAAGACAGTTTTTTTTTTACAGTGTGTTTAATTTTCAGAATAAAGAATCAAATTAAATGGTGAGTTGTCCATCTCTTGTACTTTTCAAATTAGACATTTTTTGGAGGATGTCCTTCCATCAGGGACATATTAACGAACTCAGTATGGTTGACATTAAAGGGATATTATTACAATACTGGAGGTTATACTACATTAAGCAATGGTGGGGTTTTTTTACCCTAAACTCTCGGGGGGAAAAAAATCACAATTCCTGTTAACTTAAGAATTTAGCTGAGGGTGTCAGCAAATAATCTGAATTCTCTATCCAGGATCTGAGTGACTAAGCATAAACCAGATTGTTGTTTTTAAAGCATATAGATATATTACCATGTCCAGGGTGTTATGCCCTATCTCTGAGCATTCAATTACTTAATCTGGTAGTTTCTGAGCCAGTATATGCATTGAGGCACATCACTATATACTAACAAGGCTACCTGCCTTCTGGACAGGTCTGCCTCTACGCTACAAAGGCCGGAGTGCAAGTAAAAGTGAGATGCCTCTGCAGGAGTGAAATGGATCAAAATTGCAAACCAGTTTCTTAGGCTATCCCCAGTACCAGAGCTGGAGTTTGCAGATCTTCAGATGTAGTCCTCTGGGCCAAGTTAGTCCCTTTATTTTTCTGTGGAGATTATTTCAGATGAATCATGTAATGCATTCTTGACATCATGACTGGAAATGAGCCTAGCCCCTACTGTCCCCTAGTGCAAAAGAAATAAGTCCCACTGACCTAATGACACTTATTTTTAACCTGCAACTTCAGATTGCTTTGCTGTGATTCCTGAATGGACCAGATCTGTCACTGGATGAACAAAGGGGCCAGAGAGGAAGAAAGAATATTTTTTATATTCCAGCGCAGTCTGGCAGTGTGAAAATTAAATGGCTGTTTCTGATTAAGAAGGAGAAGGAGATTACCTATAAAGTACACTTTCTAATTATTTTCTGTACCCTATAGTAAAATACATAAGCAGGCATATTCTGTATATTGTAAAACATTGCTAGAGGCAGGTAGGAAAATGGAAGGCAATCTGATGTACTTCGAGGTGGTTGTAATTTAGTAAACCTAAAACACATTTACATAGCTATGGAAGAACCAAATGACTGTACTATAGAAAACCCTATAGTATTCATTGTCTACTGATCTGATAATAGCTCTGAAGAGGGAAATCAATCTCTGCATATTTATTAGGTTTTTTTTATTTAGGTTGTGTTTTCTTCTGAGATTAGACACAAAATAAATAAGGAAATAAACTAAAACTAAAATTCTTCTTTAAAAAAATCTACTCTTGTAAAACTTGAACTATGAAACAAAAAACTACATAGCAATCTTGCTAAAACATGGAGGTTTACATTCGCTTGTTAAAAATAATGAGCTTTGATTCTAAATTCTTTGGGGTTACAAAATTGTCACCAAACCAGTTTTAATGTATTTGATTCATCAAAGTAGTCAAAGTTTTTGGGGAGAAATTTCTTTAAGATACAGCAAAAAAAAAAAGTAAATAGTAAAAATTCTAGAATTATTTCCCAGTTAAATCAAATTTTCTAGATAGATGATATCTAGGGATTTTTCACATCAAATAGTAAGAAAAATGTGGGAGTCTCAAAACGGGCAAACATAATATCTTTTTCAAAGCAGGTGAAAAGATACTACTGCAATCATTGAGTGTTTACCCATAGTCTTCTGTGGGATAAGGATTTCAAATTCAGTCAATAAACACTTTCTTCTGAATTTTCTTTCACATGAAAGCTGGCAGAACATTATTTTTTGTAGAAACAATTTTTAGTTACATCTTTTTTTTTTTTTATTTGAGGTAAGCTAGTATGACCACAATTTCTTCCCAATCAATATTAGTATATGCAAATTAATATGTAATTTCTTTTTCCTTTACTTATTAAGTCTGATATTAAAATAGGATTGAGGGAATATTTTCATTTCATGTCAGCTATACCCAGGTTATTTGCAACAACAGCCATGACAAGAACATAAATCTTTTACTCCACAATGTGATTTTTTCAAATCTTGAGTTACTAATTGAAGACCAAACTCTCCTGAAGAAGAGATTTGAGGATTAATTTTTAAATCAGTTTTTAATCTGCTTATTCAGTTTTCATTACTGTGCAGTGGAAATTTATAATGAAAAATACAGTACTTAACCTTTAATAATTTTCCTGTTTTCAATATACTTAATCCCAAAAAGCCAAAAGGCACTATGCATCTGAAGTATATTCTAGGGAAAAGGATATAGAGCTCACATCACATCACATATATTTTATTTTACAGTACATCTATTAAACAAACTTTAAAAATATTCATTATAACTTCTCTTGATTAATGTAGCATACACCCATTGGTTTTGGAAATATGAGATAAAAGTTGCCAGCATGACACTGGGCAGAAAATACTTCCCTAGGAAGTACTGTGTCACTTGTGTCTGTCACATAACACAAAGTACAATTAAAAAAAAAAAAAAGTCTTATAGGTAATAAAAAAGTTAACATTTTTAAGACAGTGTATTTTTTATCTATCACGTGTAGATGAGCAGGGGTGAAGGGAAATTAATCTTTAGTTGTTTTTTGATGTGACTCATGGAAGGCAACAGGAGGTTTCTTGTCTTTAAATGGATCAAGATTTTCTACTAAGGATGGATTGACATAAAGGATAAGATTTTATTAAATGCTCTTGCTTTTGTGATTTTGCAGAATTAGATTAGTTGTAGTGACAACTGCTGGCTGCACAGGAGAGCATTTTATGTAAAATCCACCAAAATTACTGTGGAGCCCATAATATTAACTCTCTTGCCTTTTTCTGGTTTTCATGCTGCATTATTGTCTGAATTGGGCTTTAAAGTTAGGATTTAACTTCAGGGTGAGTGTGATTCTTGTTTATGTTACACAGACAAGAGAGCAAGGAAGTATTCCTTTAAAAGCAGTTTAAGTGGTTTTGGCTAAATAAAGAGAAATTTTTGCTTTTTTATTTTTGAGGGATTACTGTTATCCTGTTTTAGAAGAAAGTGAAAGAAATTTCCCTCTGTTCTTCCTTGTAAAATTAAACTTTTATTGAGTCAAAGATGCTTTTAAACTAGGATATTCCAACCAAGCAGGATGAACAAAATCAACAATCCCATGAATAAACCAATGTCGATAATTTCAATAGTATTGCTACTAATTTACAAAACTTTTATGCAAACAACTCTAATCAGAACTTTTCCTTGCCTGTGTATTTTTATTATTATTATTGTTATTATTATTTATGTGTGGTTTTTTTTATGTTTTTATGTTTTTATTTTTTTATTTTTTCCTTTGCCAGATTAAAGGAACCACCTTAAAGGGTCATTTTCAGTAGGACACAACTCCTGCTGCCACTAGCCAGTGACTAAAGTGAAAGCAAAAAACTTATCATTGGAAACATATGGCCAAACCTGTGTGAACTCAAAACATTTACATATGACTTTCTCTGCAATGCTCAGTTTATTCGTATGGGCAGATAACTACTTTTAATACAGCGCTGAGATGGATACCACTGGTACCTTCTACTGTTTTTAACTCAGTCTAGCAATGGGACTCAAGAAAACCTTAATGAAGTCTGGAAAGAGAGGGCAGTCAATGCACACAAACCTGGCAGCAAGAGATGCACAAGGTCTCTGATGCAGATGCAGCCAGACAGGGTGCTGGCCAAGACTCATTTCCAATCTCCTGTCTGGAGAAAGGCTTAAGCTTATATCTTGCTTTACTGTCTGTCAGATACTTAGCTCCTGCTCTGCTGTAAAAGTAGTTTTGATGCCCCATGTTGCCCTAAGAAGCACAAATGTAGCAGGTACTCTGCATACCTCCATGTGCTTATTCTCTAGAGACTTAGTGTAGTGACCAAGGATAGTCAGTGATCAAGGAACTGACCGCACACCAAGTCAGGCCTGTGGCCACCCATAAGCCTGGCTGGATGTCTATAGCATAGTGATGTTGCAGTTTTGCTGTTTTTTGGGTTTGTTGCATTTTTTTCTCTTTTGTTTTGTAGCAAATGCAAGTAGGAATTCGTAGGGGTTGAGTGAATGTGTCAAAAATATTTTGAAAATGTTAAATTGTACATACCAGCAAGCTCTCTGCGAACTTGACCTTAAGCTTGTATGGATCAGCTGAGTCTGGAAGGGACTTTTCACCATACATAGCATTTAAAAAAATTAATTGATTTTCCAAGTTGTTTCCCTTCTTCCCTCAATAGTTCTGATGCAACTGCTTCTGATTAGGAAGTTGGCCCTTTCAAGGGCTATTGCCCTGTTCACAGATCTCTTTCAGAAAAGAAAGAACTTTCTTTTCTTAACCTTAGATTGTCCTTGCTTTTATGATATACGGTGTTAAATTGAAAGTAGGCAGGATGTATGAGCAAAGGTGACTTTTTTTTTGGAGGGGAACCATTTTTCAGAAACTGCCAAAAGCTAAAATTCACTAAGTCACAAGAAGTCTTTTCCATATAATTCTTTCCTTACACATTTTCTTTACCTTTGAACTGAAAAGAATACCAATATTACTCCAATTTCAAAGTTTTGCAGTTCATTGATAACATGAAATGTCATTGAAATTACATACAAGGTGTGTGCAATTATCTTGCTTGGTAAAGCAGGGTCTATATCTATTTTCCACTGAGCCTATGTGCATAATTGCATTTGACCGTTTCATTGCTAAAACTTACTTTGAACACTGCATTTCAAAGGACACAGTAACTTTTTTTTAATGTTCCCAAAATTTAAGCACTGCAAGGGCACTACTCTGTGTTTGATGCAATGCTCTGAACAAAGAGGTCTTACTCTTCTATAGAAGCTTAATCAAACGTTCTGCATTGTGGACATCAAGAAATACCTCACCCCACCCTACACAAGGCATCCTTTCTCATAGAAAATACTTTAACTTTTAGAGACTGAGCAAGAAGGAGAATCTCAGAACACTCCTTTACTTCACTGGTTGGGTAATCAGTTCAAAATGAGGCACCTTGATTTCAGTCTTGGTCATAGTGAATATTCATTTAACCCCGCAAAACAACAAGAGGCAGCCCGATAGTTCAAAAGTAAGGTTACAATGTCCTGGCTGTGTTTTAGGGAAGCTGAGGTAGCGTGTCTAGGCCATGGGAACATACAATTTTTTCTTAGGTTTGTTCAGGGTGCTCTTAACCCATTCCACAGACTAGGTGTCTTGTCCAGTGATCCTAGTCACGCATTTGTAAAATTCTATCCTAAAATCAAGGAGCTCATTGACTCTAGGTGCTTCTCTTGGAATGCAGTGGCAGAGTCCCTAATGTTCAGGTGCTGTTTTATAACTTCCAGTCCCAATTTATTTGTACTGATTTATGCACTTTTGCTCATGCACCAACGTTACCTTTTAATTAAATAGATAATTTTCATCTCTAGAGTTTTTTCACTGTTTCCTTCTTAATGCATTCATGCTGTTTTCTAACCTTTATTTTTTTCTACTGCAGATACTCTCCCAGTATTCCCTCGGTTTGCAACACAAGTACTTTATTCCATTGATTACTTTGGTGGACCATTTATGTGGTTATTGCAGCTTGAATGAAGCATTTCTTGAAGAAAAGTGATTGGATCGGTGTTTTCGTCAAGGTTAACATGTATAATGACTAACACATGTATGATGACTAACATGTTACTGTCTCTTTGGGAAATGGCTGTTACTTGCTATTCATGTATCTTCCCTGGTGCATCCCATGCATGTATGCACGTGTCATTTCTATAAGTTTTTGCTTCCTTCTTCAGACTAGTTAGGAAAAGTCCACTTTTGAATTGCATAGCACTGTTTCCTCTCTGCTTCTTATCAAGCATTTTCCCTGAATGTTACAATCTTTCTATCTGCATTATTCTGCTGCTGAACATTTTGTCCCAGCCCCAAATGACTCCAAAAAGACCAAGCTGCCAGATACTGCTATTTGTGTCAGTTCCTAATTTCATCAGGTAAACAAAACAGAAAAGCAAACAATCACATAAAGGGCTTCCCCAAGCTCCACCTGGATGAGATTAAGAAGGTGAAAAAATATAACATTTCTATGCAAAAGACAAATAGCTCTCAGTGGGAAGAATGGTGGCAGCAATGTGCCACATGGACAGTGGTACAGATGCAAACATACTCTTAAGATAACTTCTACAGTGCCCCACGGAGATGTCTTGTCTTTAAATTGTAGAAACTGTCTACCTACTAAATGGAGAACTCACTATCCAAGAATAAAGTGTTCTCCATGGGAGTTACAGGGTAGAATTTCTCTTGTGCTCTTTTCTTTACAGAATTATTCATCTGGCCTGTTTTAGGCACACTTTCTAAAATGAAATTAATCCCACCCAAGATACCGTTAACTATCTTGACTAGATCTCTGTCCTCTTTAAAGGTACTCAGGAATGACTGCATGTCTGGATGTAGTCAAATCCCATTTTGTGTGTCTGCTTCCCAAGACCTGTCTGGTTTCCTTTGACTCAGCTGGCTTATATTTTTGTCAAGCAGGGCATGTTACTACTCTAAAAGGAAAAGGAAAAAAGTTTAAAACTGAGTCTATTAAAATACAGTTGCCTCTGTCTTTCTCCAGGTCCTATTTATCTGTCTCCAAGGTGTTTTTGGTGGTGGTTTTTTTTGGTGTGTATGTGAACTCAGGAAGAATGGTTTAAAGAATTAGGTACAATTTTCAGTTGAACCTAAGGAACATCCTGTCCTTTAAAGGAACTTATTCTTTGCCTCATTTTATTCTTTCAGGGAAAGATAGAAGGAAAGCCCTCCCCCCCACTCCCCCACCCCCAGATTTTTTTGGTGGTGTTTCCTGCTTGCAAACATAAGGATGGGAACCATTTTTTAAGGCTTTAAAAAATGAAATATCTGGGCTCTTGTTTCTACTTAATACCATCCAAGTTTGTCACTGTCAACATGTAAATGGATTTAGAGTAGAATGAGATTCAACAGCTTTGTTCTAACTGTATTGCACCCAAGGAGCTCTTTATCTGTGTTCAGAGCCGACTACGTGCATTTCACAGCAGTCAGCAAAGGTATTTATGTGAAGTACCTACATGGCTTCATGTAAGGCTCCTTACTCACAGTTTGGTGGCTTCTAATATTTCTTTGTATTGATGGAAAAAGGTAGATAATGTATTAAAATAACAGTTTCATATTATCTGTTGAAACTAATTCTCTATATGTTTTTATTAATCTGAGATTTTAAACTAAAAATCAGAAAACCCTCTTAAAAATCGAAAAAAATGGAATCCTCTGGATGTTGAATTATTAATATTTCTCAAAAGAATACATAAATGTATGGTATTTTGGGTAACCAAAACAAGAGTTTTTTTGTTAATTAACCCTGAGGTCTGAAGCTTGTTCTATGGTGTGGAGTGTTCTGGAAAAATTGTGGCACTGTATATATGTTTCAAAACATGTATCTCCTGTGATCCTAAATCATTGCTAATATTACATCACTTTTTTTCAGGAACATGTTAAAGAAACTCTTGCAAGTTCTGGGAAAGTAATCTCCACAGGAAAATATTGACCTTACTTTATTTAAGTATGGGGAAACAGGGAGCCATATCTTTCAGTAATGCTATGAAGCTATTCTTTACAGAGCTTTCTAAACCTCTATTGTTACTATAGTCTCAGGTGTCTTGCTGCAGGTCTTCAAACTGCAGGTGCAATTTTCATCTTTGCTTCTGATTCATTCCTAATACCACCCTAATCCAGTTGTAAATGGGTCATTCAAACCAGGTAGTCAAAAGTAGCTAAATTTTATTGTAGTCATGTTGCTTCTTCTGCACTGTTGAGTACAATGAATTACTCTTAATATTTGTCTACAGATGCTTCCATGCTTTTCTCAACCAAGACAGCCTGGGGACAGGGGGCTTATCTCGTCTAACATGGACCTTTAGCAATCATCTCTCAGGCCTAAACCAGTGCATTGTTCATCAGTGTTCTATACAAAGGTCTCGAAGGCATTTACTGCCATGCTAGTTGAGATAGGAAAGTCCTCATTTTACAACTAGAAAACTCAGGCAAACAAGCATAAAGTCCCAGATGCTCAATGGCATTGAGACCCCTAAACCCCCTAGTAGACCCTTCTACTCTTGGACAATCTAAAATTGCATAGAAAAACTCTGGAAGAACTATTTCTTCCATCCTATGACCATTGTGGCACGCTTCCTGTGTAGGCCCTTCTAAAAAAAGAGCAGCAAAGTGAATGATTCAGCAAGGTTCTTCTCAGAATTATATTCCAAATTATTTTGTGTGAGCCTTGAGGTTTTTGAAGCTTGTGTAAGAGGTGGTAGTCTCACTCTGAAGCTGATATCTGCTTGAGGCACATGGCCAAGAGTCTTAAAACTAATCACACTCTACCAGCTGCAGGCAATCATATGGGTTTCCCCAGCTCCCTGAAAATGATAATCACAGTGTGATGGTGTGTGCATGTCTATTTTTGTCTGCAGAGATACATGAAAGTAGGTTAAGAGCACACGCTACTTCTTTCCATATGTATTTGTTTTTCTGTTCAGTGAAGTTTTCATGTAAGCCTACAGATAAAATTTTAGGCTTTTTAAAATATCACCCTGCAGAATATATGAACATCAATTTTCATATTTTTTCTTCTGTGCAAGAGTACTTCTGTGGTAAGAATTTACCAGTTTTTTCTTATTACCTTTTCTATTCAGAAATAAAACAACAGATAGAACCCTTTGAATGGGTTATTTCTTCACATTCATTTAAACGGTAAATGGCTGGACCTGTGTCATTTGTACAAAGAGAAGCCCACACTGGTTTTGGATACATGCCTATAAAACCACTGGCCCAAATTACTGAGTGTGTTTGGATGTGCTTCCTCCAAAATTTTTGCTTTTCGAGACAGAAAGAGGAAAAGAAATGAAGGGAGACAGGAAGCATGCTACAGGAAAGTGCAGGAGACTGATCAGTGGTAAGTGAGAGAAAACAGCTATTATAAAGAATTACCACTTCTGAGTCAAGACAACGGGCTAATGATCATACTTGTCAGGATCACTGTTAACAGGGATTTTTTTTAATCTTTATTTTTTCAATAAGGCATTTTTGCATGGGAATGCCCTACAAGACCCTCAACAGCAAGTTTGCCCAGAAGTGTTCTAATTAACCAAATGGTCTACTATGCTGTCGCTTTAATGCCTTCTATCTGGCTGTTCACTGGTCATCATGTATCATTGTTCAGCGAATGACAGCAGTCAGGTTATTAAAGGTGTAGATATTAAATTAACAACAGTGGTAAACATTGTAGCTGTACTTCACATCTCAGCAGAACCAATGAAGTAGATGACACTGAATCCATGCTGATATGCTGCAATGACAGATGGGTGTCATTTAACACAATACATCAGTGGGCAACCCACGTACCACAGCTGTCCTCCACTAAATGAATTAGATCAGGGTAATTAATCTAAGGCAGAAAGTGTTACTAAAGTGGGTCCTAAGCGGAATTAGAAACAAATAAAATATCCTGTTAAAAAAGGGAAGGAAAAAAAAGAGAAAAAAAGGGCTCAGTGCGGCATGAGTGTGGAAGTGATTGCCAAGTATTTTAATTCCATACACAAAAGACAATATCCATCTCCTTGTGTGAAGGAGTATATAACGAAACCTCTTTTGTTCTCCAGCATTTTATCATAATCTCTTCTGTCACCACATGCAACAAGGGAGGCAACAACAACAGCCAGGGATCATGACCAAGATGATAGATTTGACACAATAGTCTAATGCAAGAAAATCCTATCACCTTTATTACTTACATGTACTACTGATGGAATTATTCCCTGTTACAGATCCTCCGCTAATACTGATTGAGCCATTAAATACCTATGGCACATTATCTGAGGGATATCTTATTTCTGTTATTGGCCAGGGGGGGTAGCTTTAAAAAAAACCTACACAATTCTCTTTCCTTCATGGAAAATTTGTAGTGGTTCTACATCATTGTTGTTCTCTCTCACTTCCCCCACCTGTACAGGGTCAAAAAAAAAAGACTACCAAGAAGGATTAAAACAAATTTATCTTCCTGCCGTACTGGCTGGTTACGAAAATATTTCAAAACTTTTTATTATACATTGATATAGATGTTTTACATGAATATGTTGCAAGTTGGTTTTTGATTAAAAACAAATCAATGTTGTGATATGTGTTTGAGATCATAAGCAGTTTAAGTATCAAAGGCTTAAAGCTAGGATATATCAATTCATCCCTAAATGTAGTCAATTTGAAGAGCAGTTGTAGAAGGTGAAGAGCAACAAAGAACTGCAGCCCCGAAAATTTCATTGTCTGGCAGGTTCTGTATTAATTCCGTTCCACTTCATTTAGAGTATGACATCTGCAATGGAAAATTTCCCTAAAGAATGTCTCTGACAATGGCAAGCATTGATCAAGCGTCATGTACACGCTTGATTCTGTCAGCTCACTTGCAGCTTCCTCTTTATTCTTTTCCCTTTGCCTAAGAGAGCCATCATCCTTTGAAACAGTTCCTTCTCTGTAGGTAGAGACTGAGATTCACTGCTAGTTTTAACCTGTAAGGGAAAAGGGAGATGGGGAAGTAGAATTATTTGGGGAATAGGTATTATAGCAGTGATTATGGTAGACTGGTGTAATGAAAACATACGCTGATACTAGGCTGGTGTGAACCTACAAGCAATTCCTGAAATGTATTGATTTTTATGAAAGCGAGGTTTAAAAACAAGTCACAACATGTGTGGGAACTCTTCAGTGATTTTTAAATTCCATCCAAATGACTAAATACGTATTTACTGTTGTTTCGGTATACTCTCCATTGTGAAACAAACATTCTCTGTGAGCACTGCAAGCTAGTTCTGTTAGCCCCTCCACACTAGTACACCAGAGCAGTCTTATAAAAAGATTATATGGCATATGCTTAGAAGTTCCAGCATAGAATACTTTGTGTATAAGTTGCTTTTGCATGTGCACATACTTTAAGAGTGACAGAATGACAGGCCCTCAGTTATTTTTAGTTAATACTCATATTTTTCTACTTTTGTGTTATTTTTTCTTCTGTGACATCATGAAAAAAGTCCATCATAGAGTCATAGAATCATATATTGCTTAGGTTGGAAAAGACCTTTAAGATCAAGTCCAACCTCAAACTTAACAGTGCCAAGTCTACCACTACCCACCAGCACTATCTCTTATTAATCCATTCCTGCTTTCATTATTGCATCCTCCTCTTTGTGTTCCTTGAAACACATTTATTGCCATGCACAAAACCTAACTGCTCAGATCAGATTTTTCCATGTAGCCTTGAGCATATAATGGATTTTATCCACTTTTAGTTTCAAGATGCGGCATAACTTGTCTGTTTAGTTTTATGCTGGTGGAATTTTCCTTTGCACAGATAATCATGGCATGTTTTCCCTGACCAAAGGGGCACTCCTATTTTCCTGTCTTCAGGTTTTGTTTCTCTGCTGTTTCTCACCAGAAAATCAGCCAAATAGCACTGGATGAATTAAGCAGCATGTGGGGTTATAGGATGCATTAGAATTTATTCCAATACAATATATCAATGTTTTGAACCCACCCACACGTGGTTTCTACATGAGTATGATATCAGTTTTATACTCGTAGACATAAATATAGATATAAATACGTAGATGTAGATATAAATATCCTAAATATTACATCTGAGATCAAGAGTCAAACACACCTAGGGTTTTAAATACAGTCATTGCTATGATTATGAACATATCCACAAATTAAGCACGAACTGCAATATTTTCATGGTTTAACCCTGTCCACTAATTAAGCACCACACAGCTGCTCGCTCATTCTCCCCTCACCCAGAAGCATAGGGAAGAGAGTCAGAAAGGAATGTAAAACTCAAGGGCTGATATAAGAACAATTTAGTAATTGAAATAAGATAGAAGTGAAAGAGTAATAATAACAATAATAGTTATAATGAAAAGGAGGGAAAGTGGGAGAGGAATGAAATCCAAAGGGAAGGGAGAAACCAAGTGATGCACAGTACAGCTGCTCACCACCCACAGACCAATGCCCAGGCAGTCCCCAAGCAACGATCAGCCAGCCCCAGCCAACCCCCACCCTGCCAGTTTATATACTGAGCATCATGTCCTGTGGTATGGAATAGCTCTTTAGCTAGTTCAGGTCAGCTGTCCTGGTTGTGTCTTCTCCCCATTTCTTGTGTCCCTCCATCCCTTTCACTGGCAGGGCCTGAGAAACTAAAAAGTCCTTGACTTAGTATAAACATTATCCAGCAACAACCAAACCCATCAGTGTGCTGTCAACATTCTTCTCATACCAAATCCAAAACACAGAACTGCACCAGCTGCTAAGAAAACAATTAACTCTATACCAGCTGAAACCAGGACAAACATAAACTAAATGTATAGAATATGTTGTCTAAATTTTGAGGAAAATAAAATGCCTCCAGGTTTTTTTAATACACTTGTTCTGACCTGCATAAATCTTTAGGTCTAAGAAAGGAATATCTTTCCTCTGAAATTATGCCAGCAATAGGGTGAGAAAGTTGCGTATATTTCTTTGTTGCATGAGACACGGGGAACTGACTAAAGACAATAAATTTACTGTGTGTAGATGATCAAAAAACTTTGGATAGACATAACTTCAGTTTCTTTTGATTTGATCCCAAATTTAATTTGAGCTGCAATGCTACAAATGTCACATTACTACTATCTTCTCTGACTCGGCCTCCAGAAAATGATACACTTTTTGCAAACCTGTGAAAATTAGCATCCGTAACATAGTATAATCAGCTACATTGCAGAAAAATCATGCATAAACTAAGTTAGAAATAAATGATGATTTATCAAGGTGTCAGATGTCATGTGGTGATGGATGAACCACAAAGATGTAATGGTTCAGCTTGCATACTCATTGAAATTCTGCATCTTCATCAGCAATATATTCCTATAGCTTCATTTGAAAACGAGCTAAAAACCTTAGAAGAAACAACTGCCACTTTGCATGCTCCACAGTCTCACAATACTCAAACTTTCAGATGTGACTTGTCTCTTATAAGTTGTCTGAAATGCCTAGTGATGCAGGTTTTATCTCCTATGCTGACTACAGTGAAATTTGGAAGATGGTGGAAGTTTTATGAACGTTATTAGATGTTCATGCAGTGTCCAGCATAAAGGACTCATCATCACTGTAGCCTTTAGTTACTTTTACAGCTTAACAATTAATAATGAATAGAATAGTGATTTTTTAATGAACATGAAAGTGAATGTTTATCTTCATACGGCTTCTTTTAAAACATAACATTACAGTGCTTAGACCACAAGTACTAGAAGACACATGGACATGCCATCTCAGGAAAGAGAGAGATTGTATACAGATGAAATAATAGAATATTGCACCTTTTTCCCTTGTCTTTTAAAAATAACAGCAACATTGGTTTCAGCACTGGTAAAAGCTGTTCTATAAATAGTCTATGGATTGAATTTCTCTGACTACAAAACCACTTTACCTAAAACAAAAGCATTTTTTTTTCATAAGTTTCATCAGTCTCACAGGGGATTATAATGAAGGATAGTACAAATCATCCTTCATTACCATTTAATTCTATATTTATTTTGCTGAATCAACCCAGAAAAGCTTACAATGTCATGTGAGCATGATCCACGGGGAATGGAAGAACTAATCAGAATATGATCACCTAAGATTTCACAATCAGCAGATGATAACATCTCAAAACTGCTGACTTCAAAGGAGGAAAAGTGATTCAAAACAGCATTGCTGAACTTCTGCTGTGATCTGCCTAGCTTTTGAGACTGCACTTCAACTTTTCTTCCTTCTCTTCTTCATAGTCATCATTACTCTTTCTTATATATGGTATTTTCTGTATGGAAATAGAGATGTTTCTGAGCCTGTGGTTCCATGAGAAATGTATTTCTTATTTTATAACTCCTATTATATAATCTCCAACCTATGTTCAGGGAGAGAAATTTTATAACTCCTATTATATAATCTCCAACCTATGTTCAGGGAGAGAAATTTTATAACTCTTATTATATAATCTCCATCCTGTGTCTGGGGAGAGAAATTTGCTGGCCAGCATTTTCAAAAAAGGTATGAAGCATGTAGGTACTTTTTTTCATTAAATGTAAGAGTAAACATTTAAGTTCACTTAACTTTTGGGAACATCAAGAATTAGTTTTGAAAGAGTAGGATACCACAGTACAACAGAAACTCATTTTTCAGGATCCATTTCATTGTGTGTTATTTGATAATACTATTTCAGGTTTCCAAAATAGCTTCCTATACATGCATAACTTCTTGAAATGCTTACTGTACAGAAACAGAAAATTAAACTGAACCAAATAATTGATACTATTTCAGAAGACTCATTGCACTTACTAGGTTTCCATTACTTTCTCTTATTGAATCTACACAGTGTTCCTAGAAAACTAGTACCATAATAGCACCCCATAGCAGGCTCACGTTAAATCCTTAATAAGAACTAAACAATGTTTTCACTGACTTCCAGGCAACTGGAAAGATTACAAAAGGCTTGTTTGGCCCTAAATCTCTTATCAGAAGATGTCAAGTTAAGTGGTCATAATCCTGTTCTTTTCCTGACCCATTTTGATGAGGTTAATTAATGCCAGCATTAGCTCCCAGCAGTCTTTGCAATCTTAACAACTGTAAGTGTGGTAATGCTGCTGCAAGGCAAGTGCAAAGAGGCATGACTTTTTGTGCCCTTTTCCTTTCCTTATGCACAAGCATAGAGCTAGTCTTAATAAATCTGTGTGATATATTTTATCATCTTTGACACAAGAACTGGGAGACTGGGAGTTTCCCTGGAAGAGAATATTTAGTTCCCATTGGAGATGCGTGTATTTTCATTCTGGGAGGTCTGGTCCACACAATTTAGTCCTCGTGGTGGGTAATCTGTTTTATTACAGGGGGTGTGAATAAAGCTCACCTAATTTTCTGTTGCAGTACATCCTTCTTGTTTCTCCGTCTGTTGGAAATAAAAGACTGCCTGCTAGGCTAGTTCAGCTCTAGTGTACTGAAGCTTGAGGAGAGAAGTGTGCTAGAAAATAAAGACATAAGGATACAAAAAGGTCAGGAAAGATGAATAAACCAATCAGAACCAAGTATTTTAGCCACCAAAGGACACAACCTTTTATTTATTTTGCTCAGGAAGGAGATCAGTAAACCACAGGTTTTGCCTGTCAACAATTATCAGGTCTTATTATCTTGCAATCTATAATACTGTAGAGCTCAGAAAAACCTTCAAGTAAAGCAATAAATATCTTGCTTGTAAACCAGAAATAGAGGTACATTTACCAGGCTCCAGCTCTTCCATTTTTGAGACAAACCCAAATATTAACCTGAAGCCAATATATGTTATTGCAGGGCTTTCCATTGGCTTTTATGGGCTTTAAATCAGTACCCTGATGAATAATTTCTTTCTTAAGGAACAATTTTCTCAGTCCTTTTCCTCTACTTTTCCCCATCTTCTGTCCCTACTTTCGTTAAAATAATCTTTTCATTATATTTCATCAGCATGCTTTCTAGTCCACGGAAACCCAATAGTGGAGTTACAGAAATGTTTCATTGATTGTAGTGGAACTGACCCATGGATTTGTTTTACTAAATGCAACATTCTTATTGAATAATTCTATCTGTTTCATTAGAAAAAAAATCAGCAAGGAAGATTGACTAGAGTGAAACTAGAGTATAGATCTGTTGAAGTTCTTCACACCAAAAATAAGGAAATTTGCGGCAAAAAATTAAAACATCATTGTTTGTGTCAAAAAGTGAAATATGCTGCTGAAATGATCCTCAGCATTATTCTGAAATGTAAGAACATGGTCCTCACAGTTATAAACTGACCCTGAGAAATTGGCCATAAGTTCTATTCTCATGTCACTTACATTGCTGGAACCACACTGGGCCTAAATTTCCTGTAGTTAATCTTGTTGTTTTTCACACTAGTCTAACAAAATTTTGGCAATATGCTGTTATTTTGCACCCAGTTTTGAATGACACCATAGGAGACAAGAAGAGTTAAAAAGCGATTGAGTACCTGACATGCAAAGCTGTTTTGAACTTTTCCAGAATTGCTCTTTATTTATATTATTGGAAAACAAGAAAAATATTCTCAGTGATCATTTCCACAAACGGAGATCTTCACACAGTACACAAAAGTTTAACAAAAGACTGTCAGATGGAGTTAATTTTAAATTTAGAAAATGTATATAAAAATAAAGAAACAGAATTCCACATCCACAGAGAGGTATCACACTTCAATACATTACACTTTAGATAACCCTGTTTCTGACAGCAACTTACACAGCTTTCGAATACACCAGTGAGTATTTAGGTCTTGTGCTGTAGAATGTTTTGAAATAAAAAGAACTTTATTCACTAAATATTTCCCAGAATGGAGGAGAAAGAGAAGTGAACATCTTCTGCCACAACACAGGAGGATGAATAAAGAATGAAACACAAACCGAAAGAATGTGCACTAAAACTAGCGTGTTATTTGTATCATCTGACACAGCCCAAATTTCATTAAATTTACTGTAGGCTCTAATAAGAATTTCAGGGTATGAGTATTATACAAAAAATGTGAAAGTCCCTTATCCGACTTAAATAACCTACCGTTTGTCATTAAAAAAAAAAAAAAAAAAAAAGAGCAACACCCCCATCCAATTAACCCCCCGTGTCCCGCACCGTCCTGTCCCCAGCAGTTATTTAGGAATGAAGTGAGATATATTGTCTCAGGTCAATGAATGGATCATGTTATACACTACAAGTTATTTGACTTACTTTTATGGCCAGATGTCCTTCCTTCAACCCTATGTAACTCTTTCTCATTTTCCTACAGGAATTTCCACTTTTAGTTTAAATGGATGAAATTTTGCCCCCATTTCATCAGTAAGTTAATTTTGCCCCCATTTTGTCAGTAAGTTTTGCAGTTTGTAGTAAGTGGAAAACCAGGATTTCAGTTGGTGTCTGTATGCACCCCGCTCTGATCCACCTGCAGTTCCCTTATGAGATAAGGAAATGAGGCCGAATGGGTCTATTCTGTTCTATTCCTTGGTTCTCAGGCTGAAATCATCAGTGTGTAAGACCACCTGGCAGTAATACAGACACAGCCAGCTATCACTCCTGGCCATAGATATTTTCATACATGGTGAAATGAAAACTCTTACTGCTTGTCTGGAGGGCTTGACAGTGTTATTTTCAAGCTGCAGACTACAAGGCAGTCCAGGTGTCTAGATGTACAAGGAAGTGGCTGGAGTGGGTGATAATGCTGGCTACACCAGAGCACCCCAGAGCTTAGCTCTGCTGCAGCCATCGCCAGCTGTGGGTTTCTAAGCTGGCTGGTGAACTGGTGTTGCGTATCCACCCACAACCTATCCCCAGAGCTCTGTATCCTCTCAACTGTGTGGGGTGTCTTGTAGTCACACAGCCGTTTGAAGATGCTGAGTGCCATACGGGGAAAGTTGCCCACCCCTTTGTATTAAACTGCGCTACAAGCATCTCCTTCAAATGCCTTGTACTTATTCTTCAGGGGAGAATTGTGTGCAGTAAAGCATTCAGCTGTGCTAGGCATTTGGCATTGTTTTCCAATGTACACACTGTTATTTTTTTATGTTAGAGTTGGCAAGGTTGAAGAAGTGCATGTTGACCTGGTCATTTCCTTGCAGACAACATAAGAGAAGTGTTTTTTTCAGGAAACAATTACACGAGGAAAGGGCAATGGCTTTTCTGACCCGTTCTGGTAGGGCACTTCATTCATATTGATAATGGGAAGAAAGCCACACAGTATTTGTGTGTTGGTATTGAATCATTGGTGAAGATGCGGTGTGATGCGATAAGAGTGGATGAAATTGATTCGAAAGAAAAATCATCAAAACATACTTTCAAACAGAGCTCTTAACAGTGTTATTCCTGTATTCCCTTTTATAATTAACATCCAGTTTTTATCAGACTTCTTTCTGAAGTCTAAATAAATGCCCCTATTGTGTGGCTTCTGGCTTATATCTTGCAGAAGATACAGGTTCTAGTTCATCATTAAAAACAAATCCTAGTTTTATGAGCCATATAAAGAATAAGGCTGCCCATGGCTATAATTGAGTTACTGTTTTTTATCTCTCTACAGTCTGTTGGATGTCTCTCTAGCTATAAAACAAGCAATTTTACAAAGACCCTGCGGTGAACAGAGCAAGACTTTTGGCTTTCTAGTTATAGTTCCCTGTTTTCTCTGCTTTTTTTTTCAGAGGTATCAGATGCAAATTAGGTTTCTAGTTTCTCTTATCTCTTTGTTCCTTCCAAAGCTGAGATTGATAGCTTTAAGGAGATCAAAGTCAAATTTCAAATGTATCCCAAATTGATAATCTCCAGACTATCATACACCTTGTACTCAGAACAAAAACCTAAAATCCATAATGACATGAGCATGGTAAATATGGTTCTTCTGTTAGACTACGTAAAAGTAGATTATACATGTTTTTTAGACTTCAAAGGCCTGTCCTTTTGGTTGTTGTTTTTTTTTTTAAGGTCTCAAAGGCATTGTGCACTCCCTTTTGTGTAAGAATAATAAGACACTGCAGCAAGAACTTGAGAGGATCTTTTCCTGCTAACATTGCCGTTTCAAAGATAAACAGACAAAACATTTTAAGAAAAGAAAAACAGGGTCATTTCTAGTTTATTTAAAGTAAATATAGAAGTATAATGTGCATCAAAACTAGTTTGTGCTTCGTACCTGACTGTATGAACTGTCCTTTGTTTTAGATACACTGGCTGAACAAGTTGCCAAAACAGAGGCAAAAATGAGGGGCCCCTATATTTCCTTCCTATGCCAACAAAAATGAAGGAGAAAAATGTACATTTCCAATAGAGTGCAGAATCTGCAGGTCTAATCCAAAGCTAGTTCCCATTGACACTAATGAACAATGACAATATTTCCTGATGTGAATATTTTGAACTAAACAGCCTGGTGCAAATGAAACTACAGTTGGGGCCCACAGAAAGTTGCCTGACTGGGGACATGTCAAACCCATTGGTGCTGATCACGCACACCCACATGCCGTGGCTGCAGCACGGCTCTCTGGCGGTGGCGGGGCAGCTGGCAGGAAGCCACACTACTCACTGGCTGGCAGCCAGCGGCTCTTCGCTGTGCCCCGGTGAGCAGGCTGTAATAACTAATCCCAGGTTTAGGGAGAGGTTTTAGTATGCGCTCTATGGGGAAAAAGTGCCAGGAAGATCTACATCCTCCCTTCCAAGAGTGCCTCTGATTTTTCTGTCACCCAACACTTATTTTGGAGTGCACAAAGGCAGATGTCTGGAGAAGAAACAAACGTTTTGATCCTTCCAACTGTCTTCGTGTTCTCATCCAAAACACAAGGCTGTTTGCATGTATGTGCGTGTGAGAGGAGGAAAATAATCCTATTGTTCAGCATGGATAAATACTTCTGTGATTTGTACATAAAAGTATTTGCATAGGATAGTACATGGTAATCTGTTTACGGGCTAAGAAATACATTCATCCCAACAACCTGTCTTCCTGGTATAGTACAGGGTGAAAATTTGATCTGTATAAGCTTGCAAAATATATGTTTTGTTATCCTCTGTGCAGTGCTGGAAGCACCTGTGTGTTTCCCATATGGGAAGTCTGTTGTGATGCAACAGATCTTCTCAGACAGCACTTCTGGGAAATATCAGAAGCTGTACACAGCACTAAAGCTAGAAGAAACAGAGGAGTCTGAGTGTTTTTACGCTTCAAAAACTCTTAGAGAATTATACTGTGAAAACACTAGATTGCCGAAAGAATGCCCTTCACTGACTAGTTAAAAAGCAGCAGCAAGTGTGCCACCCTCATGTTGCTAATTGCTGTGTCCAGCTCCCACACCTAAGTATAAGAAAGTGCACTGGTGTCTCTGGTGTAGTCACTCAGTTGAAACTGCCAGTAAAGGTGCAAATTGTCATTTATTATGCATTACTTGGTATGTTTTATAACCTAGGTCTAAATGGAAAAATACTTGAGAATCAGTGACTTCTCTATAAACACCGAAACTGATTCATGACCAGAACCACATTTGAATAAGAGCTGTATCTGTTCCAGGCTGAAGTGAAGAATATAATCCAAAGTAATTAGTAAATCTGATTACCTGTGGAATACAACTAGGCTCTAAGGAAAAGTTAAAAGATGAAGTGCCAATATTTTTGTTTTCAGTCAACAAGTACATTTAATTGAAAGAAGAAGGGAAGGAAGGAATAAAACTTAGAGGAAAATACAGCATAAGGAGTCATTTTCTCACTTGCTACCACCTTGACAAGAATAAAAGTCTGTTCCACACAGAGTCCTTTAGTACAAGCCCCTCCCGTCACACTCCAGAGCTCTGCAGAACCAGAGAGGATGAATAAGGTGGGAAGAGGTGGGGAACTGAGCTCTCATTTTCTTACCCCAGGTCTGCTGACATCTGTCAGCAGTTACACAGGTGGGAAAAAGGGAGTATATCTTGGACCTTGCCAAAATGGCTCTAAAACATTGTCAGTTGGTTTGCTCTGCTGATTCCATCTGTCTGTGCCTCAGTGCACATGCAAGGTATTTTTAAGCCACCTGCTGTTGATACAGTGGTTTCTTTTTTGCCAGAGTGGCATTCAGACTTGCAAGATCAAAGTATTGATCAGTATTCAGTGGAAGGCTTAGTATTATCCCTAAACCTTGACTTGCTTATCTAGATTCCCATTACACTAACCCCTGATGGGCTGGAACATTTTCTGAAGTATTCATTTTTCACCATAGTGACACTGCTATTATAACTGTGGATGCTGCCTTTGATCATAACAGAATTATACTAACAATATGGATTATTTTTTTCCTGTACTCACTCTCACTCAAAACTTGGATCGAGATGGCCTAAGGAAGGTTGAACTAAACAATGCTTGGTTCCTTCTTTCTTTTACGCTAGTAGAGAAGAAAAAACACAAATCCAAAACAATTGTAACAGAATGGTAATACATTTATAACAGAATTGTGATGTGTGTCATCAAACACTTGAGTGTTTCTTGTAAAAAGACGAGAGGAATAAAATTATGAAAGCTCTAGCTGTTCTGTGTCTTCCAACTATTGCAGTGCCTGTTGTGCAAACTGAAAGTTTACTCAAGTAGGGTTTTTTTCACTGATAATTCAGTTTTTGGTGTTTTTAAAAGGATAGGTAAAAACATTGACAGAGAAGGAGCTTCAAACAGTAATTGTAAAGTTCTAATACTTTCTGTATTTCTCTATTTATTTGAGACATCACTCATCACTTAAGTGAATGTTTTGACAGTCATTTCTACGATAACAGGATTTAGCTTCTACTGCACAGGGATTCTCTGTTCCATGAAGTATTTTAAGCATTTAAGAAGTAAATCTGGAATGTCAGTTTGTATGGTAAATTTCCAATTTATGAGTATTAAACAGAAAGTTTTCTTCACTTGTAGTACTACTTCCAAATACCTTATTCAACATTTTTTAAAAGATATCAAATTTCAGGAGATATTCAAAATATTTCCAAGGCAAAACAGATGCAAGGATGGTTCATTTACCCCCAAAATATTCCTTACAGTGAACAAAACTAAAGCAAAACTTTGTGAATTTTCTGTTTGCTGTAATATACACAAAAGTTATGGGGGATATAGATGCTTGTGTATGCATACATATGTGTCTGAGTAAACCAACTAAGAAAGAAAATATATAAAATTTAGTTATTACCATTTCAATATTTTCAAAATGAAATTATTTCATTTCCAAGTATTGACATTAATTTGGTTTCAAGAAGTGAGAAAAAACAAGCTTTGAGAGATTGATAGTACAAGTTTGTTTGAAAATATGACTATAAATATGAAATATTACTTTGAAATTAGATATTTTTAACCACTGGGACAAAGCAATCAAGCTTCTTCAGCACAATTAATTTGAAGATAAAATTATACTTGGGGACACCTTCTATCAAATGTTACTATTGCTTACCTCAAAACTCTCCATGTCTGCAATGTAACAGCCTTTCAGCAAAGCAGGTTGCTGTCAGTAATGTTATCAGATGTATTTTGAGTGCATGTCATACCAGTTTAGCTTACTGGTCCATCTTTGATTGTAACTGCTTGGAAATCAGGAGCCAGAAAGAACTGTTTCCTAGAGCAATCTTCCTTCAGGGGCTTTCAGCCAGTTACAGCTTTGCTTTGTCACTCAGACTGTTAACTGTAACCCCAGTGGCACATAATCTAGCACCCTGATATCTGTGAGGACACCTACATAAAACAAAGGACTAAAGGATTAGTAAGAACTGTGTCACAGGTTTGTCCCACTGCCAAACTACGGATGGTAGATATCGCACCAAAAATTTAATCTAAAGAGGTCACAGAACAGCAGTCCTATTCTAACTCGAGATCATCTATTCTTCCTGGTCATAACAGATTATTTATGTCTTTGGATCTCCCCTAGCACTTTGTTAGTACATAATATTGTTAGGTAGCTTACAGTAGCGAGACTCCAGAGCAAATAAACTGGTCCTGTGGTAAGCATTACAGTATAGGCATTGCTAATTATTTATTTCCTGCTGTTAAGCAGAAAACAGGCTTGACTGCCCTCACAACAGCTGCAGCATTACAATGTGTGAAACACTATGAACTTTATGTGCTAGCTCTCCTGAAGAGCTCTGGGGGCCATGGGTATTACAAGCAGGTAGACTAGTTGTCAGAAGAGCCTACTGAAGAGTCCTAGTGCATCAGCAGCAATTAATGCAGGTGGTATTTTAGACAAGGGAGCTAATGAGCTTTAATATGCATGCAGGTGAGGGAGTGCTGAATCAGTAGAGCCATTAATGAACCTATGACAGCCTAATTAGCTACAATTTAAAATCTATGGAATCTAATCAGAAGAGCTGAACACTGCTGCAAATCTGTGTATGAATGAGTCTTTCTAAATACTCCAATCTGTTGCTTAGTCACTGATTGATAGTAATTGCTTTTTTTCCTCTATTGTGTATAGGAAAATGCCCAATTTTGTTCTGATAGAGGAGGACACAACATTGAAGTTAAATGCCTGAGATGTTTGACTGCTTAAGTTTTAATCAGGAGATGTTTAAAAAAAAGCAAAGTAAAATTAATTTTCAGCTCTGAATATAGATGATTAAAAATACACCACCAACTTTTCATGTATTTGGCTGGCAGAGATTATATGCTAGTTAATCAACTCCAAATAGCTTATATGAAATTAAAGATAGAACTACAGCTGAAGTGGCATAAAATACACATATTAATATAAGAACTTCTTTATATAGGAATTTTATTAAACTCCTTAGATGAATGATTTTTAATACAACAAAAAAAGAATTTTCCTATAAAAGGAGAAAAATAATATCTTCTGAACATTGTTATTAAAAACCTCAAAAATAATAAGAAACCTATTATGAAACATTATATTTTCCTCTTTCAAAATCACTATGGGAAAAAGAGTGTTCAGTAGTGCACAGTAGAATAAATACACAACACAACTAAAGTCTATGTCCAACATTCTTAGTGAGGTATGAAGTATTTTAGATGAAGGTTTAAACATCTGAAATACTATGAAATTTTCCTTGTGTTGAGGGCTCAGATCCTACTGCTTAATGCAGAGGAAATCCCATAAGAATTTTCCTTTACTAGCCAGCTAACTACCTTTTGCAATAGTCCAATAGGCAGACATATATTTGATTAGTCAGTAGGAAGCTGCTGAAGAAATAAGAATGCCTTTTGTGGTTCAATCCACCTGTCCTTCATATCCTAAGGAAACATTACTGTACTGAGTATGATTATTAACATGAATCTACCGGGAAAAAAGATACAGAGTTAACATTTTAAGTCTTAGTGTTCTGTGTCACTACCAACATTTTAACGTAGATACAAAGTACTTGAAAACAGAAAATGTGCAAAATAGAGTTTTCAGTCATAACAGTCATAGCTGATGCCTATAAGATTGGAATTGCTATTTATTGAGGCCTGTGTGCACAGCAGGTTGACCAAGAAGAAAGAAGAAGGTGGTGGGGGTGGGATTTAAAGACACTTTACACCTTGAAGATTACTTCTTTCTTCATGTGATTCTATGGTAACTGAGACCACCTGATGCTGTCAAGATCCCAGCTTCTCTCCCTTGCCACCCTACAAGTGAATTAGGAAATACCAAGGGAAAAGTACTGTAGAGTATTTTTAGGCAGGAGTTATCAGCTATGTTGCTCGCTTTCTTCACTGCCCAAAGCAACTGGATTTCAAGTGGGAATTGGTCAAGAAAACTGCTTTGTTAAAGATTTTAAGCTCTCTCCCCATAACTTCTGTTAAGTCTCTTTTTCCCAGGGCTAGCACAAAATGGCATTTTCAACAAGGCCGCCTTTACTGAAAGGAGGTCACAAACATTTTCTCCAAGATGTTCTACAAAGGTTAGTGAGAAACTGATGAGAAAATGCTCTATTTAAACATTTGCTACCTGACAAACTCTCGGAGACAAACGCAGGCTTCAGGCCAGCCAGTGGACTTTGAATAGCTGTTTCTGAATGCCTTTCAGATCAAGATGCCCTCAGTGATGACATCTCTTAACAATTCTGAATGAAGAATAAAACTGGGAGAATCACCATCTGATCACAGACAAATCATGAACAGCAGAAATGGTGAAATTCATTGAATAAATAATTTGCTGGGAATTATTTCCTTGGCTGTAATCATCACTGCCACTCACACAAGTAATTTGCTGAAGAAGCAACACCAACTTTAGTGCAGATGAACTTTATTTCTGGTGCTGTGTTTTTCTGAGATGATAAAGAGATATTGAAGTCTGATTTCAAATACCCCAACTGCAAAATTTTTTTCTTTTGACAAAGTGAACAGCTATATCTCAGTGCGTTCCATTTTATAGACATTTTCTTCCTTGCAGTTCCAGTTATTGAATTATACAACAGAAAGAAGAAATAAATAAGCATTGGGCCCGATCCTGAAGTTTTTATTCATACAAATAGGAACTTTGCTTGAATTTTGTATGCAGAATCAATCCCTAAGAGGTTCACTATACTTTTTTTAGCTTTCTCTAAGGTAGCAAAATGTTTTAAGGACATATATGTTATAATAACCACATTGTCACACAGTAGGCTTCAGTTTAGATTAATCTTTCTCTTAGTTCCTTTGCTCTCTATGATCACATATATATACATAGATATATATTTACATTCACAGAGATATTTACTGTGTATAATATGAATTTATCTTCCCTGGTTTTACAATAATGCTACTTAGAAGGCTCAACTTTCAGCTCATCATTATTGCTGAGACCTTAAATATTTTTCATGTAGTTTTTTTCCACAGGTTTTTTTTTTTCTGCACGCAAACATATCAGAGCTTTTTATCAGCCTGGAGAGTCCAAGGCCTCACCGTTCCTGGACCCAGTGGGGAAAAGCAGGGATACCTAGAATAAATATTAGAGAAACATGTTTGAGAGTAAGGTTTTCCTGTTCTTACTAGTACAGAAAAACTGGCATGTTGGAATAGAAAGGAGTACTGCTGGGAGAAGTCACAGAGTCTGACTTTTCTCTTTGCACAGCATCAGTAGGTATGTTGGCTTTCCAAGGCTTGGAATGAATAAAGCAGGTAACCCATCTCGGTCTGCTGGGACACAGCATCCTTTACTGCCCCAGGCCTGTTCCTGAACACAGGGGAGGCTTTGGGCAATCTAGATAGTAAACTAATTCTCAGTTTAGTAAACTAATTAACAGTAAAACCAGTTCTCTGGGCTGAGAAACCTGTGTCCCACACTGGTGGGACAAAAATTCTTGTGAGAGACCTAGAGGTTGAGTATTTATAAGGATGAGGTTCATTTTACTTGCATATAAAGCAATGACCTGCAACAAAGAACTGGAATGCTCCATCTTAGTGCAGCAAAAGTAGTTCGTTGTTAATTTGTAAAAATAAGTAAACCATGAGATATGGGGCTAACAACTATGTCCAAGCTTGCACATTCAATAGCAAAGCCATGGCAATAACAAAAGGACTGACTCTGTTGTCACTTCCACCACTGTGTATCAGAACCAACCTCACTGAGGCCAGTGGAATAATATGTCATAGTAGAATGAGTCCCCAGCATGCTCCTCCCTGGTCATTAGGCAGTCCTTGGCTTCTTTAAATTTACTGTGCTTCCATGCATCTTTGGGTACCACCTTCATACATGAGTACAACTGAAACATGCTGAACAAGGTGACAGATTCCTAGTGAAAATCATGACTGGGCAGGAAAAGAGACTTTTAAAACAGTTCTATCACACTCTTGAAAACAGGTTTGCAGTAAATAATATAATTTAAAATATAATTTAAAGAGATCAGGTATGAAGTGATGAGCTCACTGATGTTTAAACTTGAAGTAGCAGGGACCTCTCATGTTTCAGTTTAAATGCATACCAGATGTGCTTGTTGAATGGGGTCAGGGAATGCAACATTATGAACAATGAAGCCGTGGGTGAATAGAGTTGTCTATACCTCAATAATGCAATACAAGCTATATAAAACTATTTTAAAATGACTTCTTTATTTTTCCTTGTTTGAAAATATTTTTATTTATTTATTTTTGCACAGTGGAAATTTTACTTTGTATAGTGTTCCCGCTGGGGCATAGTTGAATAAATTTATTTTAAGATGGTTGGTAAACTGTTTTCTTTCTCTACATCTGTGGTGATGCATTTTTTAATAAATCATTTTTAAGGTGGCTGTTTCAGTATTTCTTTTTTTATCTCCTACGGTGGAGATGGGGGCTTTAATAAACAATTTTTTGAAGTGGCTATTTTTACATTTTTTCTCCTGTATCCTGCTGTTACAGTGCTGTAAGCTTGTTACATGTTCATTTGTTTAAAATAGCTGCTGTTCCTTGTTTTTTTTTTAGAAATGATTCTTGTACATTAGCCTTCATTTTGAAAATATCCTTGACTCCTCTAAATAAAACTGAATAGGAAAAGGCAGTGGAACATACTTAAAAAAAAAATATTAGTATTACAATTCACAGAAATAACTAACCTGAGGACTCAGTTATAATAGCATGCAAATATTCCATACCAAGTTACAGTGTTAACTGCTAATAGGTCCAGGCTTGTCACAGTCAAAGTAATTTCACAAAGTTTAAGCTCATTCTAATCACCTTGGTATATTTCACCACAGATGAAGTGCTTACGTGGTGCTACAACAGTTCAGCTGACCTGTGCGAATGTTTCAGGATGTGCTAACTCAACCATAGGGTAAAATTTGATCTCCATGTAGCAAATAGTAAATGCAATCATAGTGAAATTATTCCTAAGTTTGAGTTCCATTGATTACTCTCTTGTGAATATAAAAAAAAATAAATACTAGAAATGTTGACATATTTTATGTTGATTTTAACAACTTTTTAAAAACTTGACCAGTTTAATATTTCATTTTGTAGTGGAAGTTATTTACATCTGCAAATAAAAATGTGCTTAAAAGGCTTGAATAATTTGGAACGGGATTCAATATTGCATGTGAGGTTGGCAATTAATATGTATTTTGGGAAGGAATAGAAATCAGAAAAAGGCTGAGTTTTTTCTAAAGAAAAAATATGTAATGAATTATCAGAA
The DNA here is from genome assembly GCF_963210335.1 of Falco punctatus. NCBI lineage: Eukaryota > Metazoa > Chordata > Aves > Falconiformes > Falconidae > Falco > Falco punctatus. The sequence continues at coordinate 79,428,643 of NC_137583.1, forward strand.
AAAACAGTTACATGACAACCCCAGAATACATTCAATCCCATTAGGGCACTACCAGCCATTTTTCAGTAGCAGACCAGTGCTGTCAAGCCTATAACCACTAGAAGAATGAAGGGAATAGCACAGTGAAATCAAAATGATGATGTGAGTAAGAAAAGAGGACTAGATATACAACTATGAAAATAAGGGAAAACCATATAGATTCAGAAAGGTTTCATTTCAGTCAATGTAATCATCTAGAGGGTTGATACACAGTTGAAGCTAAACATTTTGCCACTTGTTAGTCTCTGAACATTAAGGAAACAAACTACGAAAGAATCTCAGAAGTGTGGTGTAACCTAACCATTTCAGATACCTATCTTAGAATGGGATGGTCACCCTCCAGAAGCATCTCTCACTACAGAGAACACCTGGAAGCTTAATTTTTTAACAAGTGAATTTATGTAAGACAAACCGTACCTTTAAATGCAATTGTGTGAACCAGGAGGCTTTCCATGAGAAAGAAGAGCAGTTAAAGTGACTAGTGCTGTCTAAGGCTATATCTTAGCTTAGGACCATCTTCTGTGTTATGATTATATTGGTTCACTGAATATGAGTTAAGTTCTGACAATACTGAACTGAACAGAAGCTTCAGTGCAGTTAGCATTAGTAGTCATTTTAGATGGTTGGCCTCACTGCCAGTTTGCAAGGCATAGCTTGATTCAACTGACTTCTGCTTCTCTGATGAGCAGTATCTTATGATGGACCATAGTTTGCCTATTGAGGATGCACAGTCTGATTTTATCCCATACATAAACAGCTATTGTGTAGCATATAAACCAGTCCCTGAACAGAAGTAATCGTAAACAGCACAGTGATCTGTCCTAACAAGTTTTCAGGCAGTAAGTGGCCAGAGACAATTAAGACAGAAAGGAAACTCCCTCACTGCTTGCCAGATACTACACAAAGACATCGAATCAGAACATGAACATCAGTACTCTCTATCTCTTGCAGGCTAAGAACTTGAACAACTAGAGTTTTATTTGTTGACCCCTGCCCTAGTTTGGCATTGTGCTTTATATCTCTAAAATATATCTGCCTGTGGATTGAATTAAGTCCTACAGCACAATGAAGGAAAGATACCTGTTCAAATACTCCCGTATTCATTTGTTCATACTTTACTGCAGTGGGCTTTCAGGTTCTTTGTACAGTACAGAGTTGGAAAAACAGGTTTTTTTTCTCAAGGAAAGTGTATGTTGTGCTAAAACCTGATCACGGAACTTGCTTGGGGAAGGTAGCCAAAGCTTTGCCTTTTATATACAAAACAGTCTTTGTAATTGCTGCTTTGGATTTGCAAAGAGTTTGAAGAGTCTGTGAAAGTACTTTTAAAAGCATTTATTAGCCTTACTTTCCATTTTAATTCCTATTGTCATCAAATTAACTCATCAAACTCATTTAATGCTGTATGGTCTGTAGGTAAATGAAAGACATTTGTCTATGAATCTAACCTTTTTCATAAGCACAAGAAATGCTTACTAATTCATATTATGTGTACATCCTGACATCAAATTAATGCAGATAGAAAAGTGGCTTCAGTTGTTGACCAAATCCTGAGGTGACTAAAGTAAAATTTTAATTCAAGTTTGAAACAGTTTATTTTCATTACAAACAGTGTGCAAGTGTGTGTTTCCCAATCAATATAAGAAGAACATTTCTACTGACACCTAAAGAGTAAAATAACTGGAGGTGGAAGGGGAGTGAGAAAGGGGTGGTGATAAGGTTGCTCAACCAGAAGACCCTTATCTTTAAAAAGAAGTGGAAACAGACATTCTGAAAGCCAAATCTTCTGTCAGGGACTTCATTTAAATGAAAGTTCAAGAAAAGAAATGGTTAAATAATTCTTCAAAGCTAAACATGATGTTCAGGATAAACTCTTCTTAATGACCTCTTCTCAGCTTGAGCTGAAATGCTGTGATTTCTTATGTGGGCCTCAGTCCTGCTTTAATTCCCATCTTTTGGTTTATAAAATTTCTGGATACCTCATAAAGTTGTGTTTTCCACATCTGTATTTCATGATTAATATATAGGCAGAATCTCAACTTGTGGCAGAATCAACTTTGTGTTAGCCTATCTGCTTATAATTCCTATGAAATGAAATGTTATTTAGTAATTATAATTGGAGGGCTCCATAAATTATTGTATGTTTTGCTATGATATCAACAGCTAGACATAGACTGTGCAAGAATGCATATGCTTTGATTCAATAGGAAACCAAGAAAAAAAAATTGCCTTATTGGGGGAAAAGGGAAAAAATCAGGTGCTTGAATATCACTGTGAAAGGCTGTGGTACATGTGGCTGAATACTGGAAATCAGAATGTGTGTCAAATCAATTTTCTCTGACACTTAAAATTTGCTTTGTTTTTATGCAGTGTGAGCAGCTTGCTGGTTTGGGATGAGATATTTTGCTATCATTTTTGTCTAGAAAGAATTTATTCTAGACTACGTGGGAAAATTTATCAACGTATGAAAGAAACATTTTACGGACTTACTGAAATATTGAAACTTTGACTACTGCCAGAGATATGATTAAAAAATTTCAATTTTTTCCAAAGACTGGAACTATCATTACAAATCAAATTAATTTGAGCCACTAATAATACCAGGCATTACCTTGTACTGCCTCTATCTTTCTTTTTTATTTTTTGCCTCACTTGAATATGAAGATATCCTGTGTGATTGAACTATCGAGTACTGAAGAGTCAGCATTGCTGCTGCATTTGAAAGAGCTACATTGAGAACTTTATTATGCACATCTGAAAAGCAAAATCAGTAATTACAAACAACTTACAGGACAGCTGAATGTAGTTAAATCATTTACTTGCATACACCCACAATCTTAAAATGCTTTAATATATAAAAATATATTCAGCAGCTGCAGAGCTTTTATCTGACAGGCACTCTCTCTTAAGCTTATGGAAACTCTTTATTTTAGGAAGGTGTATGTTCCTTTATAAGCAAAAGGTAACCGCAGGTGAAAGGACGTGTCTGCTTGATAGTTCCTTGAAGCTACTCTGATCATGGTCAATAGAGCAGAGGACTGTACAACGTAATGCAGACAGTTTTCCCTTCATTGTTTTATGAATCACTGTAGAAATTGCCTCTGTGATCTTAAATGAAGGGGAACAATAAAGCTGTTATGTCATAATGAACTGTTGAAATAGTATTAAAACATACCACAGAAGTCTGAAGATACAGAGATGATCAGAGATGCGTGGACATCTCTACATATCTGTCATCAGATCTATAAATGTCTGATTATCTCTGTTTTTCCAGCCTTCCCTCTGTATATATGGGTTTGGAATTTTATTAAAAGTTGTAGGAACCAGGAGATTCACATACCTTCCACATGGGAAATGTTTGTGTAGAAAATAGTTTGGAATATTTTTCTATGAATGTATGTTAATTCCTATATCACGGTTTTAATGTTGAAATCTTTTGACTATCATATATTGGTGCCTTCTCTGAGGGATAGTTATTTCTATTTTAAAGTCAAGCCTGTGAGATTTTTGAAATGTGTGGTTATGCAGGAAGTAATCTGCTGGAGGCTTTGAGACTTAAAGCCCGTAACCTTGGGAGATCCCACGTCTGACTTTGAGCCGACAGTGTACTCTGAAGTAGATCTGCATTAGCAGCTGTAAATTCAATCTCACTGTAGTTTAGCCACTCTATTCTTCTTCACTGGTAATTACACCATGGGAAATAACTATTTAAATGGAATCCTGTGCTACAATTACATTTTTCAAAAACTGATTACAATATACAAGACAATTTTCAATTTAAACTTCCAAGTTTTAATTCCAAACAACTTTAGAGTAACAATTTAGACCTGAGAACGTACAAACATTAAAGTGAGGCAACTTACATTCCAATAATTTGTACTCCTTCTTTATAAAAATATTTATAGTATTTCTGATGATTAAATTCTGCCAACCAATGACTAATCATCAGAGCTGGGTAATCATTTCATAATGAGCAAGTACTTTGGAAAATTCTGCCTTGTTAGTGAACTACACACATGGACGTTTGAAAATTCTTAAACTACACGCTGGTATCCAGACATTAAATTGTACTTTAATTTAGAAGTAAATTTACATGGCCATACCAAAACTCTGATGTAGTGCTCTGTGAGGTAAATGTTTAGATTTGACTACAGAAGTGAATTATTTTCCTGACCAATGTGCCACATGGCCAAGAGCCATATTATTCTGTTTAGCCCCCAGGCACTTGCCAATACTCTGAGAGCATTTCATAGAGGTATTTGTCCCACATTCCCAGTGATTCTAGCATTCTGCTCTAGGATGAGACTAGTCTAGGTCTGTGGTTGGGACCAGGGAATAACATGCTGATATTTGCCACAATTACTGCTACGGAGCAGTGTGTCTACAGTCAGGTATTCATACCAGAGTCCTAATATGAGAGGTGATGGAGAGTTTGACATTCCAAGAGTCACAGCTTGGCCATCCTGGTAAGTTCAGTTAAAATGTTAAACCTGGGTTCATTTCATCCATTTCTGGTTGCTAAACAGAGGGATTTAACAAAAAAACATGGCAATGAACTACAGTATTCTGTAATGTTAACATTTGATAAATGATTTTAAAGAGGTACTTGTACTACGGAAGAGGCCTTAAAAAGTCACATTTATTGTCTTAATTTTAAAACCATATCTCTTTAGATACCATAGACAGGAATGTATTTGCTTTTCCTTATGTATAATGATAAAAACTGCTTTAGAAAGATGACCCAAATAAAGAAAAAAAGATGATTAGAGGAATGAAAAATGACATGGTAAATACAATCAATAACAGCTACTTTCTGAGAATTTCTGAAACTTTCTGAGTTTAGTCATTCACCACATTACCACATAGATAAGGTCCCTGGTAGTGCAGTTACAAATTTATTCTCCTTTCACTTGAATCAGATTACTGACTTCAACAGAGTATTTCTTGGTTTATACCACTGTGAAAGGAGAACTGGCTTGGTCTATCAGTTTTTAGCATCTTATTGTATGGCAATTTATTAGTTGATACCTTATAATATTTTGTAACAGTCTGGTAGGATTCGTAATTATTTTATATCTAATCACCAAAATTTATTTTAAAGGATTTGATATAATAATCTTCATACTGATTAGTGAATTGTTAATAAAAAGTGGTATTTGTCCAAAATTAAAGGGGAAAGAAGTATTTTATCTTTATAACTGCATAGCAGAATAATGTATTACCTTTGGCTTGAGCAGACTGACAGATAATTTTCTATTTATCTGTTGTGGTGGTGTGACCCTAGCTGGATGCCAGGTGCCCACCAAAACCATTCTATCGCTTCCCTCCTCAACCAGGCAGGGGAGAGAAAATGTAACAAAAGGCTCTTGGATTGAAGTAAGGACAGGGAGATCACTCAGCAATAACTGTCACAGGCAAAACAGACTCCTGGGGGAAATTAGTTTAATTTATTACCATTCAGATCAGAAAAAAACCAACCACCTCCCCCCACACCTCACTTGTTCCTGGGCTTAACAATTCTTGCTTTCTCTACCTCTTCCCCGCTGAGTGGTGCAGGGGAACAGGGAATGGGAATTATGATCAGTTCATCACATGTTGTTTCTTCGGCTCTTTCCCTTGCTCCACTATGGGCTCCCTCCCACAGGAGGCAGTCCTCCATGAACTTCTCCAAGATGAGTCCTTCCCATGGGCTGCAGTTTGTCACAGAATTCTCCAGCGTGGGTCCCTTTCACAGAGCGCAGTCCTTCAGGAACGGACTGCTCCAGTGTGGGTCACCTGCTCCAGCAGAGGCTTTGTATGGGTCACAGTCTCTAGTGTGGGGTCCTCCATGGGCTGCAGGTGGAGATCTGCTCCACTATGAACCTCCCTGGGCTGGAAGGGGGACAGCCTGCCTCACCATGGTATTCACTATGGGCTGCAGGGGAACCTCTGCCCCTGGGCCTGGAACACCTCCTCCCCCTCTTTCTTCTTTGGCTTTTGTATCTGCAGAGTTGCTCTCACTCCTTTATTACACTGGCACATGTTTATTTTTTCCCCCTCTTCTTAAAATGCGATCACAGAGGTGCTACCACATTTGCTAATTAGCTCAGCTTGGCCAGTTGGCTGGTATGTCTCCACTGGACGTGGGGGAAGCTTCTGGCATCTTCTCACAGAAGCCACCCCTGTAGTCCTCCTGCTATCAAAACCTTGCCATGCAAACCCACTACATCTATGATGATATGGAGTCTCAGGTAAAAGACCAAAGAAATAAAATTTAAATAAAGTACAATGTAAACTCAAACAGCGAGCAGCTGTGAAAAGTATGACATATAACACCATTATCAGTAAAAAAGGTCATGGGCTTGATTCCTTACCCTTAACGAACCAATCTAACCAGACCCATCTGCGTCAAATCCTCCAGGCAAGGATATTTTATTGTTGAATGGCATTTGTCCAGTCAACAGTGAAATGGGTACCAGCAAGAGCCAAATAAAGCAACAGGAGATCACTCATCAGATATCCTGGAGACCTTCTGGCTTAGGGGCATTCCTCAGTAGGAGGTTTTCGCCACTTGCCTGTCATAACACAGCATGCATGGGTCTATTTGTAAAATAAACACATTCATTGCAAAAACTGCTCTGAGTGAAGCTGCTATTGTATATTGTAGAAGAGAATCATCATCAACCCTGTTCAAGTAGTTTCAGGGGAATAGGGCTTTACAGGCCATATGTAAAAATTACAAAAATTTATCTTTATGGAGACTTTCATGAGGTTGAAAAGGCCAGTGAGCCAGCTACTAGGCAGAAGTTCTCCAGTAACCATAGGCAGGCTATGGTCATCATACTATATTTCAATACTCAAAATATTTTGTGTTCACACTGAGAAAAAACTGAATATCTATGATTGTTCTGTAAAGGAACACAGCGTGCCATTGTAGTGCAGTGCTTTCCATATTTATCTAAGAACAAAGCTGAGGAGCAAACTAATTTGCCAAAAGTAAGATGAGTAAAACAACGTTTTCCTCAGACTGATGTTCCTCTGTAGCTTACCCACACAATATAAGGAAGAAGCATGAAAACAAAAGGGAAGCCAGGGCTGAAACTTAAAGGAATACTCACATGTAAATAGAATCTTTCAAAAGGATACACGCTACAAGTTTTATTATGTAACAGGTGTTGGTCTTCTACTATTAAAAAAGCTGTGAGTTAATTATGCTGAGTAATGAGGATGTTGACTAAAACTTTGTTTCCATTACATCCATTACATAGCCTCCAGTATCCTAATAATAGTCCACCCTGAAAAAACTAAAAAATATCAAATCGCCCAAATTATCCTCAGAGCAATTTATGTCTTTAAATAGGAACATAACAGTAGAAGTAGTTAATAAAATGAAGGAAAAAAATATCAGATAAAGCTGCCAATCTGAATGGATTCTCAGCAGATCGTAAGCCATGCCCACCTCCCCCCACACCCACCCTCTACTCCCCCATCCTAATCTTCCACAAAGGAGCTGGATATCACAAGAAGGATAGCTACAAGAAGGTCATTTAAGAAACAAATGTCCCAGCTACAGACTTCTTTCCTCCTTCCCACCAAGTATAGAGACATTATCAGCCTTAGCCTAGAAAGGTAGCCTCCCATCCTTCTTCACAAATATTTAATTTGGTTTATACGGGGACAGCAATAATTTGTTAGGATGACTCTAAAAGCACAACATACCGGTAAAGTTTGGTACCTTTTCTTGGATTCACATAATTCTTTCAATGTGTATAGAAAAGGCATTTGACTGTATTGAGAGGCTTTATTTATTGTGAAAGCACTATATGCCTGGCACATGCCTTGTGGTCCACTGGTAGAAAGTTTATATTGGTTTTCTTGCTTTACTCCCTTCTCAGTTCAGCATGAGTCTCAGTCTCTCTTAAAGCTACAGTTCAAAAATAATTGTCATCTAGATTCTGTACAGTAACAGGTAAGAGACATCAGAAAGGGATCTAGGAATCCGAGTGTGATGTGTTGGCTCCAATAACAGCATGCAGGCAAATTCTGGCATCTCCAAATGGGAGCACAATGTAGAAATGGTCAGATCCCATCAGCTTAGCTTGTAGTTGCCTAAAACTATCAAAGAGAATGGAACTGTATTTTTAATTGCAACCGCTCTCTCAAGACTGCCTGTAAGTAAATTCTTCTCCTTATAAACCTTCTTGAAATTTTCTGAAAGTCAAATGCCCCCAAAAATGTACAAAGGCACATAAACCCATGCTTCTAAAAGAAAACAAAATGTCAAAATGTAGTTTTGAGCTGCATGTATCAGCTATTTGTGTAGAATAGTCTGGTATTGAACACACAAAAACCCCAAGTATTCTTAAACCTGATGAGATTTAGACCACATACATCACTCTCCTCAGGATGATGCTCTTCCAGAGGACAGTAGAATATAACATTTTCTACTCATAGCTGAAGTTACCTAGCAAGAAGAAAGAGATACAAGAAGTGGATTGGATCAGAGAATGAGTACAAGGTAGTTTTATAAATAAAATATTTTTTTACCATGTGGGTGGTCAAACACGGAAACACATTACCCACAGAGTTAATGAAATCTTCATCTTTAGAGATATTCAACACTCAACTGGGCATGGCCCTGTGCAACCTGCTCTAACTGGACCCAATCTGAGTAGGGTGAGATTTGGGATGGAAGGGCTAGACATGACCTCCATAGGTCCCTTCCAACACAAATGTTTCTGTGATTCTAAGGCTAAATATGACTTTATAGTCCATTGTTCAAGATACTTAGCTAGGAAAGAGCCATCCTGAGTTCTAGTTACTGCTCTGGAATTTCTATTTAAATTAAAACATTTAAACACAAAATATATTTTCAATATAAAACTAAAGAATGAAAAAGGACAGAAGTCTTCTCCACATCAGTGGAGTGGACTAAAATATTTTTCCTAATCTCTCTAGCATAATCATTTAAGAAAGATCAAAAATTATATCCTAAATAACCTAAAATGGAAAGAAGGATGCATGCATAGGAGATGAAGAATTGAAGTTCAAATTTCCTTCAACAGTCCTAGCTGTTCATACACCTGCTAATTGTTTTAGCCATTGAGTATGCAGTGAAAGGGGAAAAGCAAACTCTCCGTTATTGTGGAAAGCCTCATCCTGTACATCAGTTTAGTTCTAAAAAAAATTACTGTATTTGGAAATGCAGGAAAAACAGTTAGGGCAATAGTTATTCTGAGAATCTTGATGGTATCTAGACATGACACATGGCACTTACTTGCTTGGCCCTATCAACCTAAGCATTCAGAGCAGCAGAATTTTATAGAGGGAAAACTCAAAACTTTTTCCTATTACTTGGTTCATCCAGGTTACACAGGTTTTCCAGTATTTCATTGTTATATATGAAAATGCAACCAAACTATTTACCATTAACAAGTTTAATAGTCTCAGTAATACCATCTTTTAGCCTCACAGCTCTTCTTCATTTAGTTGATTGCTTGTTCAGCTTGTTATTCTTGTATTAAACAGCATTTTTGCTTTCCTAATTGTTTCCCATATGGCCAGTATCAAATGATAGACCCAAGCTATCTGTGACCATCACATATTTTCTCTCTATATAAAGCTACTAATTTACTCAGAGAAAACTACCAAGTAAGTCTGTTATGATCTCTCTCTAAAAAGCAGCATTCCATTTTATGTTATTTTTCTTTTTATCTTAATTCTATGTGAACCTTTGCTGTACAATACATTCCAATATCTTGTATGGTATAGAATACCATGGCTTATATTCAGTTTCTTAAATATAGGTATTATGATGTCATTCCATTGTCATACAACAGAGTTGCTGAGCTGACAAACATTTTAAACCCTTGTTACTGAATCTCTGATTTCATGTGATAGATATGGTCATCACCTTGTGCCCATGTTCAAGCATATTAAGCATTTTGAATTTTCTTTCACCTGATGATGAGAATGTCTAATTCTTTAAACTCATTCCTATAAGTCACCTCATGATGTCCTCATAGAAAAATAAGAAAGAATAACTAAAATTTATTTAATATCAATGCAATATTCTCTTTGTATGCCTCACTTCTTCGCTCTCATTCCTCATGATTCATATGTCTAACAAGTTTGTTTGTTTAATATACTCTATAAGCTATATATCAGATTATTTTTTTTAGTAATTCTACACCCCATGGACTTTATGAAACAGCTTTCTTTGCTAATTATGTATTTTCCATTCATACAGGATGAGAAAATTCTCAAGGAATTTAAAGGATATACAAGTTCTTTGGGGTTTTAAGCAAGCATGAACAGTTACAATGCAATAACTCTGATTAGAATAAATCTAAGAAACATAATCTGATTAGTATATAACCTTTCAAAACAGTGAAAAGGGCTTTAAATATTTGTGACTGAAATTAATATCCAGTGTGCAAGATTTATATAACTGAAGTTTTATGCTATTTGTAAATATTGCTAAGCTATTTCCTAATGTTACTTAATTTTCTTCTTGTTGCAAAACATATTGTGATTAGTGTTGAAAGGAATATCACAGTTCTATATGAAAGCAAATTTTAAGGAACCAGATTTTTTTTATTCTTCCTTAGAACAAAACTAGATTTTTAAAGAAGTGAGAAAATAGAATTGTCTTAATGCAAAACCACACTGAGAGCATAATGGAAAAGATCCTAAGTAAGAATATGCTAGGTGCAGGACAAGTTTGTGCTCGGCCCATTCCCATTGCAATTTTTCATGCCAGGTTTCTCTAAATCAGACTGAGGAAGGACTTGAATTTACATTTTCTTAACTCCAGGCAAAGGTATACACACAACAGGTTAAGCAGAATTGTTATAAGGTATGCAAGTGCCTGCCTTTCTTTTATTTGTGTATATCCCAGTCTACACTGTGACATGTAAACCTTCTGGGTGAGGAGCCTATATGTAGCCAAAGCCTAATACATAGAAAGCAATATGGTTGGGAGATATAACTTACTGGTTTTGAACCAGTTCAAATTGAACCTTTGGGTCATTTCAGCAATGAAAAATATTCCAGTTACAGGTTGAACTTATTGAAAATATAATATTTAATTTCATTTTCAGATGGATAGTAACTTTTTCCCCAAAATGAAATCCTACTTTTGTGAAAAATACATTTTCTCTCAGAAAATAGTTCATGTGGTGTTTTCCTCATCAGCTTTAACACAAATTACCTGCTATGGTATTTTTTCCATTGAAATCAGTAAGGAAATTTTTAACAACAGAATGATTATAATTTCTCTACTTTTTCCATTACTTCCTCTGCCGACCTTTGAATACATCTATATTTTTCACCCCCTTTATTATTTATTTGTATTACAGTGGTGTCTACAAGTTTCAAAGTGAAAGCGGACTTGCATTGTGTGGGACACTTTACTGCTGTAGAAAAGGAATACTGGGTTTGGAAAGTTTCTTTTTATAGGGCATAGGTAAAAGACGATCAGGAAAGTGGGCACAGAAGACTTGTTAATCACCTGCAGAATCTCTGGCAGTGGAGGGTAAAGAAACTGGGTCAGGAAATCAGTGTAAGACTCGATAGACTACACTTAACTATTTGTAATGCTATTTTTTGGCTCAGAGAATGCGCACTGCCACTGGTCCTAGCTGCTAGTTCTTTACTTTTTGCAAGTGCTGAAGTGCCCAAACATGGCTAAATTCATTCTTCCCAACCTCATTTCCAACACAGAAACTTTCTGTCTTTTTTAAAAGAACTTCAATTAGAAGAAAAAGCAGACAATACATATAAAACATTCCACTCCTCCAGAGTCAGAGGTAAGGCTCATATTGACATGAATAGACACAGCTGGGTCAACACTCAGCACTTTTGAAAAATCTCATTTTTCTGGTAGTGTGTGAACAAAGAATTCTGTTTCTAAATTATTAAGTAGCAAATCACAACAAAAATGAAAGAAAAAAGAGACAAAACTAGTCTAATAGAAAACAAAAGGCATTTTATCAACAACATTGAGTGGATCTGTGTAAAATAAAGTTGATAATTTCAGTAACTGTGCTCTGGAAGATGTTTTCATTTCTATTGATATGTGGCATCAGTTACGTGTAGCTGAGTGTCACTGTGCTGACCTATGTTGAGAGGATGGTAAGGGAGCATTTGATATAAACCACTTCAGGCTTTTGTTATCTGTCCTTCCCATAAAACTGCAACAGGAAAAACCTCTGAAGTTTTCAAAAGCAGTGACTAAAGTGGGAATGGAGACCTACTGTTTATTTCTTATTGGCTAAGGTGATGTAGATTCAATGTATCAAAAGGAAAATGTTATTGTGTTGTCAGGAGTGCAACAGTTAATATTCACAAAAGTTTCTAAATTGTATACTACTTCAAAAAAGAATAAAATGCAGTTTTCTTCGCTAATGATCTATTTTCCATTCATAAGGGATGAAATTCCACATCCCTAATTATCTTAGAGAAATTTTGATTTGTAATACTTCCCTACGTCTTATATGATAACATGACAACAATAGAAGTGTAAAAATGTGTTTCTAGTGGTCTGTATGTTCTTGGTAGTCTGTAAAGATGTAATACAAATAGAGCTTACAAAGACACCTGGGCAGGAAAAATCTCTGAACCTCTAACTTACACCCTGCACTTTCTAGCCTCTTTGTCTCATTTTGCATTTCCTACTGCAGTCCTTCCTAGTAAATACTGGTAGCTCCAATATCTGTTTGCATCCTCCTCTTATCCCTCCCTAAACACAGTATCATATAGAGATCTAGTGCCTGCATGTTTGGTTGTGAGCTACTGTATTACATACATCAACCTGCAAGAAACTTAGCTCTTGCAAAGCTGTCTTTTCCAAGAGTAGTCTGTCTCCCTATACTACAGTGCAGTCTGTAATACTGGCTTGTTCATAAACTTATCTGAGCTAGACTTAATCTAGTTAGGCTAACTACTGATAGCCTGAGCATGATGAGCTTTGGTGAGGTCTTTGTAAGCCTAATGGGGAACAGGTTCTTTGGTTGAATCCTGTCTCAGTGTTGACTTATTACTGTTGGTATCACTTTGTGTATGCTCAGGTACTGAGTGTGGTGTCTAAACCTCCATAACTGGATTGTGGTACAGGGCATAGTTAACTGATAATTGCATTATCTTCTCCAAGCTTTTCACCTGATGTAGCAGAGAAGACATACGTGTGACTGTCTACAACATACTATCATGAAAAGAAAAAGATAAAAGAGCAAAAGAACTAATCAAACATTGATGGTTTGATTTTTATTAAGACTACTTTATGGAGCTGGATCATCCTAACTTGAGAAAGTTATTGTTTTATGTATAAACAAAGATTTGCAAAGACCAATGGAATGATGGAATAATACTAGCTCATTCAGTTAATCAAGCTGTGGACACTGCTATTTTGGGTAGAAATCAGTGTTTTCTGATGTTTAGATTTCTTTGTTTGTTTGTCACAAACATATCTTTGTCTTTTCTTCTACAAATGAGACAACCTAAGAGAGTAAAAATTATATTTTTGAATACATTTTATTATGGATACATATATATTATTATATAATTATCCATGAGCATCTTACACAACTTAAACATGTATGATCAAAACAATGAAGTCTATATATGGAAATTCTTTAAAAAATATTTTACAACATTTTAAATTAAGGACAAGTCTACAAGAGAACTAGTTCAGAGTGAGTCCAGATGTTATGGAGCTCCTGCATAATAGGTAATAGTCATGTTTTTAAACTTTGCAAACAAAGTCAAGTAGGTCAGAGTAGGGAACAAAGATTTTTTTTAAAGCTAACAGATTTTTCAACTGACTTAACACATACAGACTTCTGGCACATGGATGAAATGTCAATCTCATTTGAGTGAAAATCTGAGAATCTCTTCTGACCTTGGGACACAAGAGCAACATATACGTGGAAGGGAAAGGTAAACTATTATCTAAAGACTCAAACCAAAACTTTATTTGGAAGACACAGAGCATCTTTGGATGGGACTACATGAATCCTTTCTGAAGAGGTGTGGGGGTTTTTTTATTTTGCTGGTAGTGCATGAGATGTGCCAATAGATTAAGGAGGTTCTTTTTTTTTTTTTTTCTTTTCTTTTTTTTTTTTTTTTTCAAAGAAAGCATAGAAAATCGTGTTCTAACAATTAAAATGTTCAGGTAATATCAAAATCAAGTACAGAAAGCATAGCAAGTGCCAGAGCTGCAGCTCCTTGTGCAAGTTGGATTCATTAGTAGTGTGAATGTGTGCTAAGCCATTATTTCTTCATGAGACTTCCATAGTTAAATTTTTGACAGAAATATTTTTAAATCAGTAGTTGAAACTTGCAATTTGTAAATGTCAAAATAAAAACTTCCTGATACTTAAATTAAGAAATATTAGCCAAACATAACTTGAAGCAAAAAATAGGCTGAGTTGAACAAAACTGAATACACAAAATCTCGCCCAGTATTCAGAGGGTTCTCTGCACCATGACTCAGAGATGATGAAAGCCTCAGTTTTGTCCCTAGGACAGTCAAATTGAGTTTTTGCCCTTCCTCAAATAGCAAGTTTTTCTCTCGTTTATAATCTAACTCTGACAATGAGTGTTTGACTTAAAAAACTCGAGTCTTTTCCTCCTGTAGAATTTCTTTTTTTGGCATAAAATAATGTATATTTATATGTGTAATAAACGTGGAAGTATGTCGTATGCTGAATACTGTCATGATTTGGCTGTGTTATGAGGCTGTATGTGTTAGACCTTACATCAATTTATTATGTTCTGTAGTTTCATTGGTCAAGGATTCTCTCTTTAAGAGAAATTGCTGTCTCATTATAGTTTACAAGGTCGTTGAAGTAAAAAAAAAAAAAACAAACAAAAACTTTATCTAATCAGCTTCAGATTGTTCCTACTACGTTTTCAAAAGAAATTTCTCCACTATTTTGTATATTTTATGAGCTGATAAATAATTTTGTCAAATTCTGTTCTGCTCACTGAATAATTATTTTACATTTTTCACACAGTACATTTTATTGACTTAAAAGGAAGGTAGCCTAGATACCTTTAATGGTTGCTGCCAGATGTTTTGAACAATCTGAAAAATAAATAAATATCAGCACGTTCCAAAGTTTCTTTGAAAGAGGTTACTAATAGGGATACAAGGAAATGTATAGAGGTTTGGCCATAGGGGGATGCAAAGGCACTAAATTCATTCTGTGTTAGCACTTAGAAAGAAAATGAATTGGGAATAAATTTTGAATCCTGGCAAAGGTTTCAGCTCTTTGAGGTCTTTCAATAACTTCCATTCTGTGCTTCACTTTCTACTACTTATGGTTTTCAGAAAGTAATGGCATCTTGTGAGCTATGAGTCATTGAGGGAGAACAACATATACAGAGTAAAGGAAAAAATTACCCTTCAAAGCTACTGGAAAGGGTATCACTGATACACTTCAAAAGAAGGCCCAAAGGGTTAAGCTTTTCACTTCATTAAGTTTAAGCTGTTCCCTGCCTGAAACCTTGCAAATTTCTGATAAGAGTTGTAAAAACCAGGTGTTTGTTCTAAAACTACCCTACCATAGCAGTGAATATTTCCCAGATAAAAATTAATGAAGGGAAAACTCATAAATGTGTCAGAAGAAGATAATTATTATTTCATATATAAGCCAGATGCTCTCCATTGCAAATCAAGTAGGAGTAGGAGTCTCAGTGTACAAAAGAACGTCTCCAATCATGAAAAAGAAGAGTCTTCACTGGTGGACTCTAGGTAATATAAACCTAACCAAGAACAATCCCACGCAATTCTGGGATGTTATGCTATGAAACGAAAGAACTTATTGGTATTGTATTCATATGAGTATAATGACACTTTGGCACATGTATTCATGAGTGGCTCCCTAAATTTCCTTCAGATCATGCTTGTGTTCCATGCTTTGAACTAGACATACATTAGTTAATGTACAGCCCTTTGACAGCTTGTAACTAATAATTCTAGGTAAATTTTATTGTCATTGTAAAAAAAACCAGAGAGATTAAGTTTTACTCAGACAGTTTTGATTCAAGTGCAAAAAATGTGCATTTGATTATTTATGAATATTTGTGTTTGCATAGCCAGACTTTTTGGAAATAAAAGATTAAACAGTGAATTGTAACTACAGAATGTACATTTTATTTATTACTATGGCACTGGAGACTGCCTTGATGATGAATCCCTTCACTGTCCCACCCAGTTCATCTACATGAGATTCGTAAGCCTGAAGCACACATCAGTGCAAACATCAAAAGAAAAGAAAAGAACATGGTCTTTTTAGGGATTCCCTTTGTTTCTTTTCCTTATTGTCCCCACATTCATGTTCTTCTGAGGCTGACATTTTGTTCCAGTCTTCCATTTTCACAGACAGTGTTGCCTGTGTCTTGCAGCATCATGCAATGTCCCAAGTTTGCCTCACTAATACTGCATGGTCATCCTGATGGGCTACAGCAGCATGTGGGGGCTTTTCGCTCCAGCTCACTTCTTTGCAATTTTGCACCAGTGCCCCCTTGGTGGCTTCCTAGAAGGCCTCTGAAGTCTTTGAGCATGTTCCAGCTTGTCCACGCCCTATCCCCCACCTCCCTTTGGCACCCATCAAAGTGGGTTCCCACACTTCAGACTTGCCATGGCTTGTTCTCCAACCCGGGGACCCTGAACCAATCCTTTAATTCTGTTTAATTGCTTTCTGTTAATATTTAAACTTTAATTATACATTCCACTAGCTCTTATTAAGATTGTTTTAGCCATTTTGTACCTATGTTTTATAGCTATATACATTTAATTTCTATAGTTTGATAAATGTATGTGTGTGTGTCTATATAATAAACGTATTTGTACATATATAGGTGTGTATATATGTTTAAATAGTGTATCTATGTATAATTACATATAATACGTATTTATACATATTTGTACACTCAGTGAACTCTATATGAGTATATATTGTATGTATTGTATATAGACGTATATACTTTTATGTCTGAGCACTTTCTGGTCCAAAGGAAGTGGGCAGCCAGTTTCAGGACTGTCTGAGAAGATGTGGGTATGACAGTGTCAGAAATGGTCATCAGCCATAAAATGGTGGCACCTTGACCTAAAATGATGGCCAAAACAAAATGATGGTCCCCTGTCTACTGAGGGGAAGGGCCTTCTGGGTCTGATGTATTTCCTGCTCAGCTGGTAGCAGGTGTCTGATCCCACCAGTCAATCACAACAGACCACATGACTGGAAAAGGGGAGTGACTTCCAGGGCAAGAGGTCCCTGAGGCTGCTAGGAGGGGTGCGGGACTTCTGCTGGAAGCTAGGGATGGTGCACTTGTTACTTCTTATCTCATATATTCATGGTACCTATGTAGTCACCCCCTTGTTTCCCACTAGCCTGGCTTCAGTACATGTGCTGAGCAGGCCTGGGTCCTTACCACATTCATTGGTAGTAAGTGATGTCTCTTTTGACTATAAATGAGACTATAGTGGTTCCCATCTGCTTCCTAGTGCTGCTCACATTGTCAGTGTTACCTGCTGCCTCCTAAGGAGATGTGGTCTACCTAGATTTCACATCAAACTGGCAAAGAAAATAGAACTTGCACTGACAGTGTTGATGTTCTCTCTGCCCTGGAGATGTAAATTTCAATCTAGTGGAGTTCCTGCCACTTTCCCTATGAACATTACAGTCAGTTAAGCATGGTAAAAAGGCATGTCAACCAACTGAAACATAGCAGGAGTGGTATAACTACAGTTTCTTGGACTTTTGAAATGCTGCCAGGAAGATTTTCTCTTTCCAGAGTATATTAGCTCAAAATAACATTTTAAAATTGTTCATGATAAGATTGAATCTCTATTCATGATACTTGCAATTCTTCCATTGACACTACTAGGAATTTGCATAGGTAGAAAGGAATAAAATAAGGTCTTGTATTCTGCTTTCCTTTTCTGTTCAGTACAATGTTTCCACTGTAAGAAGGAAAGAGATAAGATTTCATTTTTAAGAAGGAATATTTCTTTTCAGGAAGAAGAAATATGTTTCGTTTACAGTTTCCATTCTTAGTATTGTTTAGCAGCGTACTGTATATATAAGAAAGACAGAAGAGATTCTTGAAGAAGTTTGGTCTTAAAATAATTAATTTTTAGATATAAACTCGCTGATGGTATGATGCTATGCTGGATTAAGTTTATCCATGACCACATCTGACAAAAAATTACCATACTTAGTCTCCAGTAGAAAACTATATTCTACAACTTATGAAGGATGATACAGCTTGCATACAATAGAAACACTCAGACCATTGTTTAATAAGCCACAAAAAAAAGTTTGGACATGAATTTACCTTGTTGAATAATAACTATTATTTCTAGAGAGTTTTTTTTCCACACTTGTCTTGGGCTTAGAGGTAATTAATACCTTATCCTTCTGTCTGTCCTCCCCTTGTTTTGTTGAGAACAACCACTTTATCAACACAGTTTTACTTTGTCATTGTATACAACTTTAAGTACTTCCAGAGAGTTGTCAATAGCCATTACAGGTCTTGTTGTCACAGCCATTAATCAATAGCTTTTTTTTCTGCACTTCCATCCTTGCTACACAATCCTATGAAAGGCTTATATTAAATTCTTTAAAGATTTATGGCATATCTTCTAGATGAAGGTAGCCCACATTCTGACTCAGGTTTTATACAAACTCAGTAAGCAAAAGAGAACAGAAGGACTACACTACTTAACAAGTTAATCAATGCTTTTCTTGATGCTGGATTAGTTTAGCTTTGTTTAACTTGATTTACAACCTGGCCACAAGCTGTCAGCGCACAGTAGACTCAGGACTCAAGGATGTCAGACCTCCTACTCACGTACAACCTTGCTGATCTGTAAATGTCCAATATGCCAGGCCTAGGAAGTCCTCTGTACAAGTCCGTCAAGTCTGATGGGTCAGACTTGTTCCCTGTCAGCAAAATAATCAGCACTTTCCTAACTTCTAAGAATTGTCCAGGCCTGAGCTCCTGTGGGCTACAATGCATTTGAGAATTTTTCCCCTAAGAAATGAATGTGCCTTGAGGCAACAGGATTAATTTTCCCTTCCCTTGATTTATTGTCTTTTTCACCTTTTTATTGTAAGTGTTGTTTTAATTTGTATTTAAACTTCTTTTTAACATTATTTTAAATATCCAACATGAAAGTAATCTTTTTCTAAGTCCAGATCCCACAGCCAGAATGATTAGCTGAATTTTGTTCACATAGTGTTGTATAGGGTGTAGGTGGCAAGAGGATGGCAGCAGTGGGGCTGCAGGGATGGCCTCTGTGAGAAGACGCAACCAATTCCATCTGACTCCAACAGACCCACTGCAGTACTCACAGCTCAGACCATCAGTCAAGCATGTGGCACCTCTGGGAAAACATATGTCAGCATTTTAATGTGGTATTAAAAAAAGTGAGGAAAAGAGGAGCCCTGATTTTCTGGAGTTAGTGCGCCAGCACTATTATGCAAAAAATACAAGAGTCTAAAAAATGTTGTTATTAGTCTAGAATTTAGATTCACTGTTAAAGGCAAAATTGCACCAAAATTTACCATACTGACGATGGAAGCTTAAGAGAGATTTTGCTGATTCATGTTCTACAGCAGAAAGGAAAATGGGTACATTAAAATTCCCAGAAGCTATGTGAAAACTACATTAACTAACCCCAAATAAAGTTGTGGCTGGCATAACGTATTAGTTAGGCAATATTACCAACTTTTACTGTCTTTTTAGTCATCTGCTCTCAAATGGACTGACACAAACTGTTGCTGCTTTCTATTTCTCTGAAGGTTTGCCACTAACTTTTTTCCCCCTTCTTCTTGCATGAGTATAGTAATAAAAAATGCCTTTCCTTGTAGTGGTCAATTGATAGGTGTAGAAAATGAGAACAGAAAAGGACCATTTTGAGAAATGCCACAAATAATCCACAAGGGCAATATTTTAAGGAGCTCACAGAATTTCCTGCCAGATGTTTGTATGAGACATTAATAGCCTTGCTTTGTTTTATGACCTCTTCATACATGTTAAAGAAGAAATAAAGGATTGTAGCCTTCCCTATTTTGTTAATTTTTTTTTTTTTTTTTTTTTGGGGGGGGCCTTGATTAACTGCCCTTAACCTTCTTTGTACAGAAAAGAATGATACTGCATTGTAAGCAATTTGTTTGTTGGTAGGGTTTGGTGACATGATTGTTCTCTAAGTTGATTTCAACTATGTTAAATGAAAGCCCATGTTTTTCTGTCAGCTGAAAGAAGCAATCATAAATACATACCCAGAGAATAATCACAAGTGATTACTGTGGATAGTTATGGCTGCTTTGCCACAGAGAGTTGTACCACATAGTGAAGCATTACAGAAAATTAGTACATGAAATAAGGCTAACAGACCTGGAGTTCTTGGAGGATGGCAGACATGCTCGGAATGCCAGCAGTGAACAGAGAGACTGACAGATGTATGAATGTTGTCGTTTAAGACACTGTCACATTGTTTACTGTAACATAAATTCTAGCTTACTAAGGCTAAACCAGTCAATAATAGAGAGCTAGAAGGTGATCTGATACAAGAGGGCAAGGCAATTTTAAAGGAACTTGGGTTTTTTCTGGACTGAGGATTTGGCTGTAATACAGTGAACTCAGATTCATGCCAGAATTAGAGCTTAATGGTAGTAGGTATCATGCCACTATCTTAGCATCTACAATAAAGGGCTATGAGTTATGAGAGGTGTGAGAGGCTTGACCGTATCAGATGAAGTATCTACAGGCTGTTCCTTTCCAAAACACACTAAGCCCTAACACCAGCTTCTTATATATGGCAGCTCAGACCTTGGTTTCACAAGAATTGTTGGGTTCAAAGAACTGAGCTTTACTGACGTATCAAAAGTCTCTGTTTTCACTTTTTGCTATTAAAAGTAAATTTCTGAGTTTAATAACTTTAAAGACTAATTAAAATGGATACAGACTTACACACATAGCTAGTTCTTATCTCAGTAATTTGGTTACTCTATTGAATTAGATCATCTTAGCAGCTAATTTGGATTTGGAAAATGATTCTGCATCACACTGGTACATACCTGTGCTGCTCAAGGATCAGACATGACAGAAAATTTCCACCCAGTGATTACTGCCTTCCCATTCACCATCCTGATGAGAAAAGAGTAGAGCTGTGTTTCTTCCTTTCTTCTGCTTTACACAAATACAGATGGAATCTGTCCTGAAAAATGCCTCTCTTCTCTCCTTCAGAGCTGGAGTTACTCCCTGAGAAGCAGACAAGAGGAAGCATTAAGAGATCAATTCCCTCTGCAGGTTTAAATACAGGCTATGACAGTATAGCTTTTTATGTGGTGTCTCTGTTTTTTTCAGTGAGGAAGACATGTTACACTGAACATACATCTCAGAATATGTTACTTTAATATGAACACAAATCCCTTGGTCTTAATTGTAGGATATGTTTTTTCCCTGACTAGTGCCATTCCTGAAATTAATTTGGAATTAACATTTTCTTTTCAGGAAAACCTGCTATGCAGAGTTTGTTTAAGGTAAATGAAAAATAGGTGTCATATGACAATTTACTAACAAAGCAAAATACTTTACTAATTAGTTGTGCATCAAGTCTGCCTTTGAGCTTATATACTTTATATAAGCATCAAAGGAATTTGGAGTATTAAACAGCAATGACTGAACTGCATACAGGGAACCAAACTGAGTGCTATATGTGTTTTGCCAAAATTGTATAAAATTAGCAACTGATAATTTGTTTATTTATTAGCATCTAAACTATCTGGTATTTACATAACTCACAAAAATTGCTGTGGCCCTGTGAGATGGATTTTACTTTCCTAGTACTGTTTAGTTTTAAATTTCATGAGGTTATGTGTGGAAGCAGAAAAAGAAAATAAAATGATGAAGAAAATGTGTACAAATACAATTGGCTAGTTTGTTGGTGCAGTGAGGGAAAAGAATTACTAAAATAGTGATAAGGGGACTGAAACTCAGAAGAAGGTCTGCCAGTCCTACTACATGGGATGCTATGACTGATTTCAGTGGAATGAATCTTGGCTTTAAGTTTCTTTTTATTTTATAAGACCAAATATTTTTTCCCCTTTTAACTGAACGTCTTGTTTTGCATGTGGAAAGTTAGAGCATTTAGGAAAGTAAATGGCTGATTTCTTTTCCTCTGACTTATTGGTATGGTCTTTTTGAGAAAGCTCTTGTGATCTGATCAAGTGAAAAACAATAGATGAACAAGTGAATTTTTAAGGAGTTTCATGAAATGTCTTATTGTAAAGCTCAAACAAGAATGCAATTCTAATAATTACCCACCAAAAGTTCACAGGACCTATCACTGAACATACTGATCCCAAGAGAATAAACTAAATGTCTTCTTTAAGAATACATATTATAAACTCATAGGGCTTTTGTCTCTGAAAATCCAGAAAATCCAGATTTTCTGGAAGTTGCTGGATTCAACTTCCACTGAAATTTACTCATGACTTTTTTAATAGCTACAATGTTTATTTGAGGTGCATTCTGTCTGCACAAAATATGGCTTATCAGGCCAAACTTCAGTATTTGTGACTCCTTAAAGATGTAAGTCTGATGGCATGTCTTACATGACCTTTCTTCAGTGTTTCTTCTATAATATAAAACAATAAGGCTTTTCATTTTTTTTAAAAAAAATGCATTCTGCAGCAGAAAATTGATATGCATACATGTAAAACATGACTTATCTAATGATGCTGGTATGGTCTTTGCCACCCTTGTAAGTGTCCAGACATTGTAATCTTAATGAATTTCCTTCAGAACATGTAAATACTATTCCTTTTCTCCAGAGAAAATTACATTACATATCTAAGAAAATAACATTCTTGCATGTGTGTTACTTAATATGGTTGCCTGTGATATTGTAATTAACGTAGTTGTATTTTACCAACCAATTCATAGACCTAAGATCTTCAAAAAGGACCAACCAGTTTCTGTTAACAGTGTGTATATATTTTATTTCTATCTCTTTAAAATGCATATTCCACAATAAAAATCTAATCATTTTGGAAGTACATGAGACACCAAGACTGAATGAAATTGATGGCAATTGTCATTTTTTTTTATTACAAGGGTGTTGAGGTTGCTATGGAACTGTCCAACTGCTGAAGGGTGATTACAGCCCGCAGCTAAGCACCCACACAGCCTCTCACTCACTCCCCTCCCTAGTCTGATGGGGAAGAGAATAGAAATAAAATAAAATAAAATAAAATAAAATAAAATAAAATAAAATAAAAGAAAAGAAAAGAAAAGAAAAGAAAAGAAAAGAAAAGAAAAGAAAAGAAAAGAAAAGAAAAGAAAAGAAAAGAAAAGAAAAGAAAAAAGAAAAGAAAAGAAAAGAAAAGAATGGGTTGAGATAAAGACAGTCTAATAAGTGAAGGAAAGAGGTAAAACACCCACAAATGATGCAAAAATCACTCACCACTCTCCCACAAGCAGACAGGTGCCCTGCCAGTCTCTGAGCAATGGCTGTCTTGGACATACCACATCCTCACCCCCCACCTACCCCCAGCCAGGTTTTTATTGCTGAGCATAATGCCATATGCAACTGAATATCCCTTTGGCCCGTTTGAGTCAGCTGTCTCAGCTGTGTCCCCTCCCAAATTCTTGCCTGCCCTCGGGCTATGTGCTGCAGGGGCAGGGTAAGAAAAAGTGAAAGCCTTGACACTGCAAGCACTGTTCAGCCACAGCCAAAACATGGTGTTGTTATCAACACTGTTTTAGTTACAAATCCAGAACACAGCACTATATAGATTGCTATGAAAGTTAATTCCATTCCAGCCAGACCTAGTACATCAGCTTAAATAGTAATCTTTCTCTATTATATTTAACAGTGATGCTATAGCTAATGAAACTGATAAAACAGCTGTTTCTCATCCTGGGTTTTCCAAAGATTATAATGAAAATGATTTAAAAAATCATTCCCTAGCTATTTCGATTTCTTCTCCTTCTTTGACTGACCAATGTAAAGATTAGAAAATGATTCTGTGCACAAGGCCTAGATCCCACATGAGTGACCCAGCCCCCTGGGCTAGAGATTTGTTCTCTTTCACAGATGGCCTGCGACTGTTCCCCATTACCACTGTACGATTTTCATTATGTATCGGTCCAGCTGCATTCGATCAGAAAAGTGACTTTTCTCTTCTCCTTCCTTTCATCATAAAACATTCCGTGTCTCATGAATATGGAACTTTCATGGAAGTTCTTGGTATTACCAATTTTCTTTCTTACCAAGCATAAATTGTGTGAATGGAGATAAGTATGTTTGAAAGACTGAACTGAGGGGATTGTCACATCAGCATCACAGTAATTGAACTTCCCTGCTACTTCTCTCCTCAGACATGCTCTCTTTTGGATAAGTTCTTTGGTGTTTGAGGAGAAATTCAGCCAACTTCACAACAGATGAAAGGTCCAGAAGTATCCCTAAGACAGAATCCTGGACTGTCCTGCCCTGGGACACAGGCCACAAAGTGTCTCTGTGAAAGAGCAAAATTATAAATGGAACATGGTCTTCCTTATGGCCTAAAAGATTTGATGTCAGTAACGCTAAAAAGATTTTTTTAAAAATGGCAACAATCTTTTCTACTTTGATTGAAGACAAGGTCCAAGGACTTCTTCTCCTCTGAGTAGGCATTGTTCAGATCTAGCCTTGGACTTGGGTCAGGGTCACCCTGGGTATAGATTTATGTTCTCTTGTGCTTAGTTATTAACACCTACTCTAAGTTGTCATCAATGAAGTATTGCAGCCTTTGGAAGCAAACACCCAAAGCAGTTCAGCAGGGTTAGTGACCCTTACAACAGTAAGAATATAAGAGTAACACTGTAAAGGTTAGTTTGTGATTAAAATGATCCTGTGTAGGCAAATCAGAGCAGGGAAAGGGTAATTTTCTCTTTCTTTTTTTTTTTTTTTTAAATCATTGTAGCTTCTAAACTAGGGTACACACACAAGGGGCCACTGGATCACCTTGATACCTGTGCTAACTACCACGTTATGTAAATTTGAAAACTCCTTATGGCTTTTTTTGTATCAATTAGACTTTTGGAAAGAAGTTACAGTATTTACCAGTTCACATAAAATTCAAAAATTGAAAAACTAGAATCTGAAAAAGGAGTCTATCTGAAACCACTATTTCCTTAAATCTTTTTTTAAAAGAAATCTAAAAGAAAGAGTTCTATGTTGAGCAAATATTTTTATCTAACATCAAATATAATGAAATATAATGCATATTTAAACATAATTTTCATTTTCAAACAAAAATATTGTGAGCAATGTACAATTAACAGGAATCAGAATGCATCTTCCACAAGAAATATGTATATTGAATAAACCAGAAAGTCAAAAGAGGTGGCTTGAAAATGTCGGTGACATTTTTTGTTTTGATATTTAATTCCTTA
The DNA here is from genome assembly GCF_963210335.1 of Falco punctatus. NCBI lineage: Eukaryota > Metazoa > Chordata > Aves > Falconiformes > Falconidae > Falco > Falco punctatus. The sequence goes on from NC_137583.1 coordinate 79,454,113, forward strand.
GAAATACTATACCTCACAGAAACAATATTACAAAAGCTACATGTTTTTTTAAAAAATATTGCTGTAAGCCTTGGTTTATTTGTTTTTGTGGTTGTTTTTTTTTAGCAAAAAAGATGTTTTAGCTGGATGTTTTGCTGAACTGTAATGCTACTTGTAGTTTATTTCTTATGGGCTTAGCAAAAGAGTTTATTTTATATTCCTTAAAGATGAAATGACATGTCATGTCTAGGCATTGCTATCTGACTCACAAATAGCACCTAGGGAATTGTTTTTAGTATTTCAAATCAGCAGCAGGGGGAAAATGAGGTTTACAGACCTACTGGTTTGAAAAAGATCGCCTTCATTGTGAAGCATTCATAGAATCATAGAAATACTGTCTAGAAGATGTGTTTGTAGATCATCTAGTCTAACCTCCACTCTAAGCTGGGCTGATATCAACACCAGATCAGGTCATCCATGGCTGTGTCTAGCTCAGTTTTTAAAACCTCCAAAACCTACTACTCATCTATGTAACCTGCTTCAGTACTCTACTACTCATTTGCAGCAGTTTTTCCTCTTGTCATCTTTGAATCCCCCACGTTACAGTATTTCCCTGTTCCACCTGTCATGGTTTAACTCTGGCTGGCAGCTAGCCCACACACAGCCACTTGCTCACTTACCCCTTAGTGGGATAGGGGAGAGAACTGGAAAAGTAAAAGTGAGAAAACTTGTGGGTTGAGATAAATACAGTTTAATAGGTAAAGCAAAAGCCACACACAGAAGGAAAGCAAAACAAGGAATTCATTCACCACTTCCCATGGGCAGGCAGGTGTTCAGCCATTTCCAGGAGAGCCGGGCTCCATCACGTGTAGCAGTTACTTGGGAAGACAAATGCCATCACTCTGAACGTTCCTTGGTTCCTTCCTCTTCCCCCAGTTTTGTATGCTCAGCATGATGTCATATGGTGTGGAATATCCCTTTGGCTAGTTTGGTCACCTGTCCTGGCTGTGTCCTTTCCCAATTTCTCGTGCCCCTCCAGCCCTCTTGCCGGCAGGGCCTGAGAAACAGAAGTCCTTGACCTAATATAAACATTACCCAGCAACAACTAAAACCATCAGTGTGCTGTCAACATTGTTATTACACCAAATCCAAAACACAACACTGTACCAACTACTAAGAAGAAAATTAACTCCTTCCCAGCCAAACCCAGGACACCACCTGATGTACTGTCTGCCATAAGTGAACATTCATCACAAAACGATTCCTTACTGATATCCTTTTCTAGATCTGTTGCAGTCTTTGCATGCAATGTAGTCTCACTAAAGAAAGTCAAGTTCTGTTGCATACTTTACTGAACTCATTCTGATAAATCCATTATTTTTCTTGTACTGAGGAGTCCAGAACTGGATCCACTGCTCCGGGTATGTCCTCACCGGTGCTGAGTAGAGAGGACAAATGACGTTTCTTGACCGGGCAGTGAGTGCTCTTCCTAAAGCAACCCAGGATGCTGTTGGCCTTCTTTGCCACGAGGGTGCACTGCTGGCTCATGGTCAGCTTGTTGTCTAACAAGACCCCAAGGTCCTCTGCAGCTCTGCTTGCCAGAAGGTCCAGTCGCTGAATATTCTGATGCCCTGGGGTTATATTTCCCCAGATACAACACTTAGCATTTCCATTTTTTTGCTCCTCTATCACCTATGTCAGGAAGTTGTTGACAATGAACTCCAGAAATCTCCTGTATTGCTTGTGTCCTGCTGTGTTGTCCTTCCAGAAGGTATTGGGGTGGTTCAAGTACCTTGTGGGTCTAGGTCTGTGAATGTGAGATCTCTTCTAGTTTGAAGAAGTCCTCATCAACGTGTTCTTCCTGATTAGGAAGTTTATAGGAGATACCCAGTAGAACACCCATAGGCTTTCAACTTCTCCAAGTGTACTTAGTTTTGTCTGGGATAGAGTTAATTATTTTCATAGTAGCTCTATGGTGCTGTCTTGGATCTGAGATGAAAACAGGGATGTTTTAGCTATTGCTGAACAGTGCTCACATAGCATCAAGGCCTCTTCTGCTTATCACACTGCCCTACCAACAAAGTAGGCTGGGGATACAGAAGAAACTAGGAGGGGACACAGCTGGGACAGCTGACCACAACTGACCAAAGGGATACCCCATACCATAAGACATCATGCTCAGCAATAAAAGCTGGGAAAAGAAAGAGGATGAGGATGTTCAGATGGTGTTTGTCTTCCCAAGTAGCAGTTACACATGATGGAGCCCAGCTTTTCTGGGGATGGCTGAGCACCTGCCTACTGATGTGAAGTAGTGAAAGAATTCCTTGGTTTGCTCTGCTTATGCATGCAGCTGTTGCTTTAACCATAGGTTTTCTCACTTTTCTGATTCTCTACCCCATCCCACCAAGAGGGACGTGAGCGAGCGGCTGTGTGGGGCTCAGCTGCCTACCAGGGTTAAACTAAAATACCAAAACAGAGCACCACGCATTGCAGCTGCTCTCTTACATAAAATGCAACACCCTGTCCTTGTCTTCCCACCCTGTCCTTCCTAAAGAGCCTGTATCCATCCATTCCAGCAGTCCAGTCCTGTGACCAATCCCATCATTCCTCCATCATCCTGATGAGGTGATAGTCCTGTAACTGCACAGAGACTCCCAATTCCTCCTGTTTGCCAACAGCATACAGCATTTCTATCATGTTCCTTTCACATCTTTCTACTCTTTCTTCCTATATTCTTTTTCTAATCCTTTTTAAATTGTATTTTATATTTTCCCTTTTTATCATTATATTTTTTTTTAAAAAATTGGTTTGTTGCTTTTGTTGTTTACCTTATCCCTTCCAAAGCCACTGAAATCTGTGCTTATTTAGAATATGTGCTCTAATCTCTCAAAAGATAAAAAAATCTGAAGATTAAATTTTATGTGTTACAGGGTCTATTATCCTCTGTCATATGTTCATGCATGTTTTCATTATTGTTGAAATAAACTGCACATATCAGAAGTGGTATCCATACAGCATAGATTTACAATCTTGTATCCAAACACCTTTAATTATTTTTTTCTCTCTTTTTTTTTTTTTTGTCTGTAAGTCCAATTAAGGGCCAGAACTTTCCACCTCTTCTAAAATCTCCTGTTGATGCTAATATACAACACAATATAACCAAAATATGGTACACTACTTTTAATGGTGACATTTTGCATGTTTAGTTCTTAAGGAGATTCAATGGCTTAGTGTCCATGTTTAATTTCTACAGCAAAAATAATGAAGTTTAATTTAACTCTTGATTTGACAAGGTTTTCACAGTAAAACTGAGTAAATACAAGAGCAAGATCTTCATGATGTGTTCCTCTGTTTATATGAAGGCAGGTTATTTTTTACAAAATCCCTAACAGAATAAATCTGAAACTCATTACTGATACTGCTGGTGTAACTGTGCATAAAAACTTACCTTACAGATACTGCCACTTTGTCAAGAGCATACAAATATTGTGGTTATTACTCAGACATTTACTGATACCATGAAACATAAAATGTGGTTTCACACAGAACCAGATTAAAACTGTCTAGAGCAACAACATTTGTTCAGAGGTGTATTATTTTAAACATTAAGTGGTTTTTAATTGTTTCATCTAAAGATGGATGAAATGTCTGTTGAATAAAATTTAGCTCTTACTAGAGTCACATGACAAGTTCAGACTGTCATTGCTTTTAGAGGGAACTTGGATACAAAAGTTTTTGTTAGTGTCAGCTTTGTCAGTCAAAGGACTGAAAGGTTTATTTCCAGTTTCATATCTGCTCTCTTTTATTTGTTATTGTATTTTTCAGTCTGAAGAACTTCCTCTTGTACATTTCTTCCTCATTAAAAGGTTTTAAGGATCAGGGAATATAGATGTTTCAGAAAGTTGTCAATCTTTTCTCTGAAAGAACATCAATGACCTTTTATTTTGATATAAATGAGCAGCCATAGTTTTGATTAAGAGCTGCACATTGCTAGAGATGTAAGTTCCTTATCCATCCACAGGTCAGAGCTTCATTGCTTTGTTCTGTTTAACCCTTAGAAATAATTCAATCTGTATGACACGAGTCCTGGGTGTTAACAGAGACTGTTTTTATCACTGGGTAATGATCCACTATGTGCATGAATGCTTTGACAATGCTTACTCCTAATGGAGAGAGGATGGTGAATCCTTCAAGCTTATTATAATTAGTGTTACAGAAATGAACGGTTTTCAAAAGGAAGACCTCTATGGTGCAATTACAGTGATGGGGCTTGGGGATTTTACACCCCAGAGAGATATCTACGGTACTTGTATGTCTGCCATAACTCTTCTGTGAAGAAATCACTGGTTGCAACAATGGCTAGGTTGAAATATTGAGAGGCCACTGCTAAAGCAGTGGTTTGATCTATTATTCAGACACTTGGCAACATTTAGCTGTACTTGCAGACACCAGTTCTTCCCATCTATAAACATTCATCAGTATGTTTAACAAAAATATTTTATTAAATGAGGAAAAGAACAGTATAGAATGTTTCCCCTGTTACATTAATTTTTTCAGCATAACTGTTAAGTGCTTCATGTTGCCAGAACAGCTAGTTGCTTGTTCTGCCACTCATAGCTCAGCACTGTCAGGTCTTGCTGTGTTGTGACCTGTTTCCCCTCTTATAGCCCCTCCTGATTGCTCCTTGCTCTGCTCTGCAGCCACCACTAAATCGCCTCCATGGCTCCTTATTCTTCTAGCTAGTCTTTGATGTGCCTTGTTGCATTAGCTGCTCCTGCTAGTCACTACCATCAGACACTCTTTCCACTGCTTGAGCCACAAGCTCTTCCCACAGGTCTTTGTTCTGCTTCTTGCCAGGAGACACTTTGGTCAGCCACTGCATTTGCTAACACTTTCTCTTACTTTGGCTCCTGCCAAGGGCCTGGATATCACTGAGGACCAACAGAGTGTGGCAGTGCACCACATACTTACACAGGTGACTCTTCATTTGTTGGTGTCCCTTTACAGCTAATGGGAAGCTTTCAAACAATATTTTCTACTTCTGTTTTTCTTTTTTAGGCTGTATATTTCTCATGTCAATGTTATGATGTTATGTGCTGTACCTTTAGGCATAATTACCTTCTCCAGACTTCTATGCACTAGTAAAATCAGAAACTTCTCTCAATTTGATGATAAGCCTCATTTTTGTTTAAATCAGAAATGGCTCACTGACATAGTAAAACATTTATAAATATATGTTGTAGTAGTAGTAGAAGTAGTAGCAGTAATAATGATAATAATATCATCATCAACAACAACAACAATAATAATAATAGATATAGGCTTGCACACTCATCCTTTTAATTCCTCTCACCTTCTCTCTACTTTATGTCAACACATTATTTCTCCATCCTTGGGGCCTCTCTCCTTCTGAATTCTTTTTGGCTGTGAGGGCAAACTGCTTTTGCTTTAGGTTCAGCCTGCAATGTGTGTTTCTTGTGTACTGTGCCTGCACCAAAAGATAGGTTTTTGTTATGCTACTGAATGAAAAGAAACTACAGGTTCTAAGCCTTGTGATTTCATCAGAGTTTCTTTCAAAGTCACAATAACTTGGCTGTCTTTGGCTGGAGGTCTAAAGAACGGTCCCTGGTCACCTCTGGGCAGTTAGCAAAGGCTTCTTCCACAGAATGCTGTAGAAGCATGAGTTGAAAAGAGGTTGAAAGCATTTATGAGAGAAAAATCTATCACAGGCCACTAAATACAAAAGACCATCTCTGATTCAGGAAGACTCTGAGTCAAAACTTTGGAAACTGGGAGATCTTGCTTTATGGTATTCACATATTTGCGCCTTGGCATCCACTGCTGGAAACAAGGTAAGAATGGACCTTTATTTGATCCTGAAATGCAGTTCTTTAGTTCTCATGTTATGTCACGTATAATGAAGCAAAACTGTGTGTGCATAGGCTCATATAAATTTTAATTAATTCGTAATTGATATAATAATTACTTTTTCTACTTGGAATGCAAAACACCCTGAGATGATTCCTGCTACTGAACTGATACCTATGAGCTGACTGCATTACAAATGGATGCAATGCATAGGAGGAGGGACCAAGGTTTGACTTGCTGTGATTACTTATGGTTCCAGAACCATTCTTATGATGTCTTTACTAGCAATGAATTTGACTGGCTAAAGTTGCCCATCCTAGGCACACACATCATTCACATGTGTACAGAGCACTAGCTGTTTGATGATCTCATGTCTACACTGCAAGAAGGGTGCTTTAGAGGATTCCCTGGTTTATACCACATCTATTCCATTAGAAAAAAACCCCACATTTCAGACATATCAGCATTAAACTCAAATCTGTACTTTATCACTTCAAGTATAGACACTCTGCAAACACTAGAAGTACTGCTATACCATACAGTTGTCTCTGTAGACATACTCTATGTCATCTGAATAATTAAAACTAAAGAGCTGACAGGTTCATGGCAAGAAAAGAAAAAAATAGTCAAACAGGACATAAAAATTCAAATCAGTGGTATTATCAGCCATAAGGAAGCAATGTGTGAAGTGATGAAAGCATTTTGGCAAAGAAGTGCTTTCCCAGCTTCACTAACATGGAGGTGGTTATTCACACCAACAGATAGTGTACACCACTGTAATAAGGTAAAATAGAGCAGTTGGTAAAAGAATCTGGGGGGCCTGTCAATGTGTGAAGTATAAAAAGGGGAAAGGGAGATTTATATATAAGAGAGATTTATGTGGCTGAAGAAGAAAAAATAAGTGTTTATGTAAATACTGGGGGGAAAAACTACAAAGAAGAATTAGTAGGTTTGATAGGATGAGCTGTATGAGTAGGAACTATATAGACAGTTTTCAGAATGAACTGCAGTAAGGAAAGATGTGAGATTCCATACACCAGTAAATTAAATGTGTCTGAGAATGAGCTATTGCAATGAGACCAACAGACTGTGTCCATACCATCAAATTTTCTTAACTTCTACAACAGGGTAGCTTCAGCCAAACTAATCAGTGGACTTAATGTTATGATCATAGCTCAGCTTAACATGAGAGCAGTGTCCTGAAATTTCCTAATACAGTCCTATCTGGACTGGATGGAGTCTGGTCAAGAAAGATCCTAAAAATGTATAAGCAAAAGAGAGTTTCAGTGCTGAAAAACGTCCTCATGCCTAGGAATGTCCCCTGGCACTGTTTAATAACAAAGTTGGAGGGCCAGAGGCTTGACTAATGGGTAATGGGTATGATGTGACCAACCAGGAGACTATCGTTTTAGTGAAAGGCGTTACTAAGAGTGAAAATGCAAACATATTTTTTGAGCAAAAATGTGATGAAAAAGAAGAGGAGAAGCTGACTACAAGACAAGATGTATGTGACTTTGAAAGGTCATAATTCTGTGGTTAACTCTGACAGTGAAAAAGTGCAAAGGGTGGACCTTGAACATTTCGGACTTAGGTTTATAGGCAGACAGAAGAAGATGGAAGACAAGATAGAAGGAGACAGAAAGACAGAAGGAAATAGTTATATTAGAAAGCTGTTTAGGATACAAAAATGTGATGCAAGTGAATTTATACCTTTTCTTTTTTAACTATGGAAATTTTGTATTTGGTAGAAGGTTGAAGTTTTATATTTTTTGCTGCTGTGAATGGCCTGTAGGCTCCCAAAACCCAAATACACATTAAAATTGACTTTTGTAAGTATTAAGTGTTGTTTATAACACATCTACACTCATAATAAACTTTAAATAAATGAGAGGAAACCCAAGCATACCAATTGTCTTTTCCATCTTAAAAAACAACAAAAAAAGATGGAAACAAGCTGTGAATTTTTAGCTATGAGCTAATCATAAATTTCAAATGCATTTTTGCTTACTCCATTAAAACTTCCCAAAAGTCATTTCAAAATACATTTTTTTCAGGGAAAAGAATCTGCTTATTGAGTTAACATTTCAGCAGAGAAAATCGACACAAAAATAGCTTTTAGTATATAAGCACAACCGGATATGCATATGTGGTTTGCACTAAGAAGATCAAAAGTATCCTTGGAAATGTAGTGAGTCAATATAACTGTGTGAATAAGTCAGAACAGCAATCTGACTACAGTATAGTGTCTTACCAGTGACAGCTGGTCTGGTGAGGGGTGCTCTCAGAGGGGGTTTGAATACAGTTCTGTGTCTGAAGACCCTCTCAATACCATGTGTGCCTGAAGTCCCAAGTTAGTCATGGATCATGCAGTAGTCCTCATCTAAACTCTTAGATCTGTTCTTCAAAACCAGACAGAACATACTGGACCAGAACTATATCAAGGTAGACAGATATTTCCCAGATTATAGTCATCCTGCATATGACCATCCTGGGCAGAAGTGGTTCTTCCTCTTTCCTTTCCCCACATGCACATGTTCAAGCACATGCAGACCATCTCTTAGATCATATAGCATGGAAAATTAAAAGATCAGTGCAGATTCATAGACATCTTTTTTTTTTTTCTTACTTCTGGCATTAGAGAGATAGTCTTAATGTTTGCATTACCAGTAGCAGCAAGGAAATTGTGTTAGTCATGAAGAACTAAAAGAATTGGAGAACGAAGATAGAAGTGTGAACCACTGAATTCAGTGCACGGCAATTCCAAACAATATTTTTTTTCAGATATATTTATGCCCACACTCCCAGGGATATAGCTTGTAGAGATATATGACCTTACTATTTTTTTTGATCTGATGCTACAGGTACAATGGTCCACAAAAATATCCATTCCTTGTGTCTATGCATTACAAGCCTAAAAAAAATCCCAATACTCTAAAACAAACCACAACTGCAGTTCTGATTTGTGAGATGGGTATGGAAGGACTGGAAGACAGAAACTCATAAAAAGCAGGGGCAGGAAACTCTGATTTTTTTCAAAACATGCCAAGATGAACTGCTAAGTTAGAGTTGGAATGAAAAAGTGACTTACCTGGCATGCACAAGGACGAAACATACAGGAGACAACAGATATGTGAAAAGGAAAGAAGGAGAAAACTTTAGGCGACTTAGTGGTAGGAACTATCTTGCTTCAAAAGTAGCCTTTATACTGAGGCCATCTGAACCAAGCCTTTAGTTCTTTCCTCAAATATGTAACTGGAAGGATCTTTCCTCAAATATGTAACTATGTGTACTTGAAATCAACAGTTACTTGTGTGTTTGGGGATATGGTCAAAAACCGAGCTGTGTTTTCTTTCTTAGTAAGGATGAAGGTGAATTTATCACCTGAAAGTTCATGTATTTATACTATTTTTCCTATAAATCCTCACTGGTTCTTCCACAGCTGAGAAGACAAAATAGGAAAAAATATCCTTGTCATATCCAGTTACATTGTTGGCCCTACACAGACAATTGCAAATAAAATAACAAGTGAATGCTCACCCAGACACTGATACAGCCTTAATTCATGTCTGCAGCAGGAAGACATCAAACTCCTCCACCTCCTTTGAAATAACAACTGAAGTAACCATATAAAAGGAATGTTCAGAAGGAATAAGTCTTAAAAATGTTTTGAAAAATAAATAAAAATATAATGACCATCTATTAAAATGTTGTGGTTTTTTTTTTTTTTTTTTTTTGATTGGAACATTCTTTTTTCTGTTAATGTAATTAATTCATAGTGTTAACAGTTATCAAATCAAACTGGGGAGGAGGCTTTATTGCTCCAGGTGTTGTGGTGATTGAAGAAGACTATCATATTGGCTCTGAACCCTTCTCAGACAGGCTGTAGCCTTCATCCAAGAAATTTAAACAGTCCAAATCTGCACAGCCATTCATTTCAATACCATTCTCTTACAGTTTTATTGTAATGTTGCTATGCTCGTATCAATAGATATTTCTAAATGACTTGAAAATTTGCAGCTTTTTAAAGGGTTTAGTCAAAAGGAGCTGAATTCCAGGTTCAACTAACATGCTATGAACCTGGCAAAGAGCACATAGAGGAATAAAGGTAAAAATTTTAAACTGATTTACTTTCCAGTCATCCACTCTGGAAGCACCAGTTAAAGCATCCCAGGATTTTCTGTAACCACTTAAGTCACCTGGTGTTTTACCAAAAAAGCAGGAGCTTTCCCTCCTGCCTTGTAGAAGCAGCTCATCACTATGTTGACAGCCTTAGGAATCACATCCTTCATTATGATTTGACACTATAGCAAAAAGAAAAAGATGAAAAAGGAAAATACAGTAGATGCTAGAAGCTAAATACTGGAATTTAAATGCCAGCATTCTCATTTAATAGCCAAAAAACAATTAATATAATTAAAGAAAAATAGCTTTTAAACCTCCTTGTGGCTGATTTTACATTTTGCAGAAATGTAGTTCATACTTAGAAACAAACAACTATATTAATGGTGATGTAACAGAATGAATAATACCATCCAGTGAGTCCTCAGATATTTGAACATGAATGCTAAAAGGGTATGTAGACTTATATTAAGAAAAGGGTATATCCCTCCCTTTCTGGATTGCTTATAAAGCCAGCTCTTATAACAGCCTTTATCTTCCACTTTCTCTGACTAGATCACTGTGGTAAGAGACAGAGTGCTGACAACATATGAGTGTTATACCCAGGTTTCATTCAAAAGCTGACATTTGAAATGGTATTTAGAATTACTTTCTTTGTTTCTTCCTAAAGCTTATATTTTTGAGTCTATAAAAATAATCACTACTACTTTTAAATTCTTTTATAAAATTGATTCCTGATAATTTCTCAATTCCAGGGCATATTAAGCCAGGATATTCAAGAGATGTTTGCAAGACCACCTGAAAGGTAAAGTCACTGACATAAAGCTGTAATAAGCATGAAACCCTCGTAGTTTAAAGAAACTTCAATATGTGAGGTGCAATTATCACTACTTGGAAATAATTTTACAAGTAGTTGCTGACATCAACAAGAAGTGAAATATGACTACTGATTAGTCAAAAAAATAAGCAACAATATTAAAAGCATGTGGCAAATGTATAGATCTACACCATATGCCAAACATATTTACTGAGATAAACTGATGACTGGTAGAACAAATTATTCTGTTCTTGCACTTTTAACTGCCCCATGGCACCTAGTGCCCATTAATCTTCATTAGGGTGTGGTATAACACCAAATATTTAAGCAATTGCCACAACATTATTGGTATACTTTCCTGTAAAAACTCACACTGCTATCTTGGATGCTAAGGCTGAAAAAACTAAAGATATCTAGACTTGAAGAAAACACAGTATCTCTCTTCACAGCAGAATTATTAGGGTTTTTTTTCTTTAGGGTTGGGTTTTTAAAATTTTCCTTTATTACTTCCCACAATCTGTTGCACACAGTCCTGAGATTTTCTTGTCTCTTACCTTTATTTATTCCTAATTCTTCTCCATGTCAAAGAAAAGATTTGAAGCTCATTCCTAACCCCTCAGACCTCCTGCACAATATGTGAGGGATGCTAAAAAAAGATGGAAAGCCTTTAAACTTTATTTACAGTAGATACAGTTGACCAGTATCAGTGCCTACTCTACTAGCTTTTAGATCTCTTTTGTATTGTAAAAGTTATATTGATTAAGGGTATGGAGTGATTTTGTTTAAAGCTTGTTTACTCATTTTTTACCTGCAAATAATAAAAAAAAGGGGAGAAACCAAAGACCACCAAAAAATCAGCAGATCTGATTTCACGAATAAACTACTCATTTTGTTACTTTGGAAATACACAATGAAAAGGTGGATAATGGTAACCATTGTCATTAGTCTGAAGACTGAGGATCAGAGTTAGGGAAAGAGCGAAGGTTCAATAACCGGAAAGCTCCAGGGACACCGGGGCTGCAAAAGGAATGCCACGGGGGGCACAGCACAGTACCCACGTTGCTCCCTCCCATCTTTCTCATCTGAGCCACCCATGGTGCTGGGTATCTCAGCTGCAGCCCGAAGCTGCCATCAGGGTTCAACACGGAGAAGTGCACTTGGGTCACAACAAACCCACACAATGCTACAGGCTTGTGGCAGAGTGGCTGGGAAGCTGCCTGGAGGAAAAGGACCTGTGGTGTTGGTTGACAGCCAGCTGAACATGGGCTGGCCTGTCCCCAGACCAGCAGGACTAGGGAAGTGATAGTCCCCCTGTACTTAGCACTGATGGAGCTGCACCTCAAATACTATGTTCAGTTTTGGGCCCCTCATTTCAAAGGGGACATTGAGGTGCTGCAGTGTGTCCAAAGGAGGGCAATGAAACTGGTGAAGGGTTTGGAGCACAACGCTTATAAGGAGTGGCTGAGGGAACTGGAGTGGTTTAGTCTGGAGAGGAGGAGGCTCAGAGGGGATGTAATTGCTCTCTACAACTACCTGAAAGGAGGCTGTAGGCAGGTGGGGGTCGGTCTCTTCTCCCAGATGACAAACAACAGGACAAGAGGAAATGGCCTCAAGTGATGCTACAGAAGGTGTAGATTGGGTATCAGGAAAAAGATCATTCAGGGAAAGGGTTGTCAAGCATTGGAATAGGCTGTTTAAAAAATGCATAGATGCCATGCTAAGGGACATGGTTCAGTGATGGACTTGGCAGTCCTGGATTAATGGTTGGACTTGGTGATCTCAAAGGTCTTTTCCAAACTAAATGATTCTGTGATTATTTCTGCACTGCTGTTCTTCTGTCCTAGTTGTTTCTCCCTTGTCTTCCTGTTCTCTCTAGATCAAGTTTTGATTTCTTAGTTCCAGAAGTTATGATAAAAGTGATTTTATGAAGAGAGATTGAAACCAAATCATAATTTTAACCAGTCTAATGCTTAATAAACTAAAGGCTCATACACGTTCATGCCTTTTTATATTAAGTCCTAAATGAAAATTAAAGTTGTTTGATGCACCTATGAAATCACAGGTTCACTTACAAGTGCCAAATTCTGTCCTCAGAGGAGGGAAGTTTAAAATAATGTGAAGAGTAAGATTAGGAAAATGTACTTGACTAGTTCCAGGTATATAGAAAATGTTTGTGAATCCCAGGTTATTTTAGAAATCAAATGCTGATATTTTCTAAATTATTACTGCTGTCCAGACAATACAATTTCAGTTTGTTCTCCAGACTCCTTGTTGACTAGGGAATACTCTGGCTTCAGTGAGATACTTGGGGTTTGAGAAAGCTCTTAGCTTTCAGCTCCTGTTACTGTTTTCAGGTTTGGGTACAGGGTTAGAGGTTATCTTGCAGTATTTGGTATTTTCCAGAGCACATATGTTTGGGCTTTTTTTTAATCATTCCTCCTAATCAGCTGTGTAGGTATAAAATCAGCAATAGATCTGAAGAAGTTGAAACAGAAAGAAACAACTAGGACAAAAAGAGAACATCTTGAAATATGTTTCAAAACAAGGGTCCAAATGTAGCAAGATGTATTTCTGTGTACATTTTACAGCTCATAATGATGTTTTACATCCTAAAGATGAGGTATTTTATTTTTTATTTTTGTATCTGGCTTTTTCTGTACAGCCTAAGAAAATAAAATTTGTTAATTTTTTTATAGATTTTTTTTTAAAAAGTGTAGCTTTAAAGGCAAGTTGTAATCAAACCATATTAATCTCAAAATTGAGGGACAGCAGGATCACTATTTCCTTCTGCAATAAATAAAAGGTTAAGTTCTTTACAATAGTGTTTTAGAGAGTTTAAAAGCCAGGGAGAATAAACAGAAAGTAAATTATATGATCTTTCAAAGGAGTAAGAAAATTACCTATCAGTTCACTGTCAGAGGCTGAGCTATCTTATCCTCCTGGGTGTGGTGCCTCTTGTGCACAGATCTTTGGAATCCCTAGGTACTCATTTTCCTTCTCTACTATTTTATCCCTGCTCTTTTTGTGTTTTCTTTTATCAGACTTGGCACCTTTTACATCAGCATATACACAGATCCAGGTTTGGGTTACACCAGTATTGGCACCAAATGGCTCTTTATTCCATACACTTTAGAATACACTTCTTGCTGTGTTGACTTTGTTATTAGCAAAGACTGTTGGTAGAGGCACCATGGAGGAGCATGTGGTAGCCAGTATCACTGACAGTCATGGCTGATAAACAAAGGGAACATGCCCAATTTAAATGGGCAGTACATGTCAAACATCTGTCTGGAAATGGCTTTCACTGTTGACACAACCTAATAAACTAGCCTAGATTATAGATCTATATTTCTTAATATTTACTTCTAGCAAAAAGTTAATGCTAGCCTGCAAGTAACACACACACAAAAAAGTGGTTTTCTAAAAATACTGCAACTACTGTTAAGAATAACAGAATTTTCTGTTCCATAAGCAGATTTTCAAATAACATTTAGGAGGTGAGAAACATGTAACAGAAGCATAGCAGGTTGCCTCTTCTGCTTTTCTAGTAGTGCTAATGCTGTTATCTTCCTGGCTTGTGACACACTATTATGAAGTATTAAACCATTTGGCAGTATCTTGACCCATATAGGACATGGCAGATATTCCTACCCAGTTAAGCAACAGTTATATTCCAGGTGGGATAAAGAGGATGTTAAAAGATATGCTTTCCTTTGGTTTCTTGAATAAACCTAATGACTACATTTATATTGCAGGTATTGCCATAACACCCTCTCTGTTGAAATATTTCAAAAACATCACACTCTGAATATAAATCTAATAATAGCCAGATAGCCAGATTAAAAATAGCTTGATACAGATATACTGTTATTTGTAGAAGTTACTGTAAGTTGGTATAAAAAATATAACTGGATAAGGAAGGACTGTGAACTTTCAGAAAAAGCTTCAATTGCTGCTTTTTTAGTGTTCACAAGTGTTGCAAACGTAAACATTTATGAACTGAAAGATGGATTTGGGCTTGGACAAACTCTTCTTCCACTCTGTTCCCTGCAAAACTGTTTCCAGCTATGAGGGAAGTGACATAACCATAATGAAATGCTATCAAGTTGTCCAAATTTCTTTTACTTTGACCCCTATGAATTACATTCTTGCTGCATACTAATCCAGTTCTTATAGAAAGAGGAAATATTTTCCCTCCTTTCCAACATTTTTCAGAGAAATTGGAGAAGTGGTTTTAATTCCCTTTGCCTGAGGAGGTCACTGGAGAGAAGTTCTTCAGCAGCAATGCTATTTTGTGTACATGCAATAATCATCACTGCTGACTGTATTTCTGGCTTGCATTCCATGCTAGGTTCAGATAGCACCTGAATGCTTCAGTATGTACCCTTTGGAGCATGGGCAGAGTTCAGTCAAAGCTCTGCATATATGGTGATCAAAATGGAGCTTGTATCAGAACAGGCTGCCTGACTCCCAGGAATAGCGAGCATAAGCAAATGCCATGAGCTCTGCGGTTAAAAAACTGGTGCTAAGTCCATTCACATGTCTCCAGCTCTAGGTGGTTACTTAATCTTGTACATTCAGGGTTTAGACACCTAAATCCCACTGACATCAGATTTAGGTGTCAGACTAAGCTTTCTGTATCTTACAAGTTTTGCCAATGCATTAAAGAGATTTTCAAAAAGTAGGCTTTTCACAAGTGGTCAGTGTTGATCTAAATTGTACTATGTAAGTCCATAGGAAATCTCCTAAGACTATCAATGGAATACAAGCTAAAGAAATGCTGAACCCTTCCAGAATCACATGCCGAAAGTTTTTTCATTGTATTTCTAACACTTCCCATCACGTCTTTTATGAGCTGAATATGGCATTATTTCTCATGTTAAAATGTTCATTATTTTTCTACGTAATAGCCACAGAGTAAGAAGGTTGAATTCCTACAGTCAGTGAACAATGACAGCAAGAAAAACACCCTAAAAATCTTTTTACTCAAAACAATTTTCTAACTCCAGGAATACAGCAAAAATAAATCATTTGGCACTTTATGGTATTTCACAGCAGGAAAACACTGGTAGTGTCAAATAACAGCAGAAACTTAGAATATGAAACATGAACCCCAACAATAATGGATATGCATGCTAGTATTGCAGATCGTATGCTGGAGGCTTTCCAGAGACTACTATATTCACTATAAATCCTATTGGTGACATTTTCTGTACTGTTGGCATTTCCTTTTAATCTGTGTGTTTGTACGACTATTGACCAAATCATTCAAATGAGGATCTGAGCGACTATCAAGTTACCTGATCAAGGAGACCGCAAATTTTAATACTACATTTACTTAAAGATGTAGAGGTTGACACCAGGGTTGAACCACTTCTCCACAAGACAGACTCTCATTAATGTCAGCTGTTATTATTTTCTATATGAATCTCTCAACAATTTTAGTTGTTAAAAGCATTAGGAGTATTTTATGGAAAAAGTGAACTTTCCCAGTGTGACAGCTTTTCAGCCTCTATAACGCTTAGGACAATAAAATTCTGATCGCTGGCTAGAGCTTTTACATGACAGTAATGGTAGCTGTAATAACTGGAAATGCCATAATGCTGAATGTCCCCCCCTCCTTCTTCCACCAGTTTATATACTCTGCATGACATCCCATGTTGTGGAATATCCCTTTGCCTAGTTTGGTCACCTGTCCTAGCTGTGTCCTCTCCCAGTTTCCCGTGCCCCTCCAGCCCTCTCGCTGGCAGGGCCCATGAAACTGAAAGATCCTTGACTTAGTATAAACATTACTTAGCAACAATGAAAATGTTGTGTTATCAACATTTATCTCACACCAAATCCAAAACAGCACTGCACTAGCTACTAATAAAAAAATTAACTATCCCAGCTGAAACCAGGACAATGATACAATGAACAAACAGGACACAGGACCTGCCAGTAAAAAAAAAATCTCTATTTAATATTAAAAAGTAAAAAAGTCATATTTAAAATACAGAGAATATACTGCAGAATAGATACTCCAACATAAATTAATTGGATCACAAAGAAAATGTGAACTTTTTAGCAGTGAAGTTAACAGATGACAAAATCAGAATATCCATTCTATAGAGTTGTGCATATTAAAATTCTGTGTACATACTTTTGTACTATTAGAACTTCAACTTTTTTCCAGACTCTTATGACTTTGAATTGAAAAAACCAAGAAAATGAAAATCATTTGGCTTGCTGGCACTAAAAGGTAGAATTTTGATTTTGACAAGTATCTTGCAAATGAATAACATTAAATGTCTAGCAAATACCTTGAATAAATATTCTGAAATGAAAAGTCACAATGTTCTGTCAAAGATGGCCAGCTAGAGCATTTTGACTTTACTGAAATTATTTCAGCATTCTTTAAAGAAAAGTTATTGAAATTTAGTTGCTTAATTTTAATGAGGCGTAGTCCCTCAATGAAAACAGTGTTACCGCATAACATTTATAAGATTTCAGATATTTTTTTCATGTCTGGGATGCAAATGTGCATTTGGCATTAAAAAATCAGAAGTGTTTCATATTGGCCCAAATTTTCTTCCATGGAAGGGTAGGAGGTGGGGACAGCAAGTTACCAGACATTTCACAAGCTATATTCAAGAGACTTGCATCAAGCAGTGTCATAGCAGAGTGATGGTGAATTTACTCCTACTTCAGACCACATCCTATTTTACAGCCAATTATATTTCTTTTTCCAAACTCCGAAATGTAAAACAAATAACCATGAGGACACCTAGGACAAGACCCTGCTTATCACTCTAGTGTCTGTATAAATTACAAACAGAATAGCTTTCCAAATTTATCTTGCCTTTAAGAACATCCCACCACAAAAATATTTTGCAACTAGCACTTGATTAAATCCATTGTACTTTCCTGTGACACTGATGAAGGAATTGTATGCTATGTTTTCATGACAACCACATCATTAGTGTACATACATTTAAGCTGATTATTTTATTCAGCGCAAGGGACATTAGGGTTAGAATGATACAAAAGCACAAATCACACTTGATGTTTCCCAAATACCTAGCTTTGTGTGATCTAATCAAGATTTCATCAAATGTTTTATTAAACTCAGTCACGTAAGCCTTGCTGAAGCCAGATGATCTCTTATTATCAACTAGCAGTAAATCACATTTATTTTTTAACCGAATTTCAATGAAACCCTTCCTAAAATACTTGGAGGGTATATGGGATACTAGAAGGGGGTCAACTTACAAAAATACAAAATTGCTGCTGTGTTTTTCCCTAGAAATTAAATGGTGAGCTGAGGAAATCGGGCTTATAAACGTTACTGATCACTGAAAAAATGTAGATTGGGATGCTAGCAATATATGGTATGATCATTAATGACCAAAAGAAATTCACTTTGATTTACCAGTTACTCCTCATTTGTATTACAAATATCCTTTTAATTACAAGACAAATAATAAGAAAAGAGGTTCTGGGCTAGTGAGATAAATTGCATGCTAGTAAACAGCATAAAAATTATTGCGTGCGTCCTTCATATTCAAGTTAGATTTCCAACCTTTCATATCTAAAATGAACAGGGGAAATATCTAAATGTATGTATTTAAAAGCAAGAATGAGCTTCTCATTCAGGGGCTGAGAAAGAAAATGCTGGAATGAGGTATTTCTGCAGCAGGCCTTTGTGAAACAGACCTTACGTTAACAGTAGCATGTGCTACTGATGAATATCAAAGGTAGGAAGAAGATTTGACTTGACCATCCACTGAACCCCTAATTCTACACCTGAGGTATGTTGAGTGGAGGAATGCCTCTGTTAACCTGAAGATAAAATCAACATTCCTTATCAAGAGAGAAAGGATATTTCTAAGTTCTGTAAAGTGTACTCCACAGCTGGAAGTCATGGCATTAATTTAGCAGAAAGTAGAACCGCAAGTAAGAATGCTACTTAAAAGGAATAGCTCAGAAATTACAGAACTATATACTTAATAGGAATTACAGTTCTCTGCAGCATCTGTGAGGGCAGACCTGGTACTTACCTGTCACCTTTTGCATGCACGTCTGTAACCAGCCAGCCTAGTTTTTATCACTCTTTTCACACCAATTAAACCTTTTAGAAGAAAGATACTTTCCCTGGTAATACGCAGCTGCACACCCAAGGTACACTTCAGGTAAAATGACCTGTTTACAATTGCTTCCAAAGCCTGTTTGGAGGAGGCCATAAAGTGCCCTGCACTGGTATCAAGAGGAGGAGGGCCAGAGATATGAGGAGACACCAAGGAGATGCCCTTGGGGAAGACGCGTGAGGGAGATGCATTTGGAGGTACACAATGGAAGACATGCTCTTGCAGGGAGGCACTTCATGCCAGAGAGGGACACCCCTGATGGACAGTGGCCTGCAGGTGTCCCATGCTGAAACAGAGACTCCCCTAAGGGACTGCAGCCCATGAAGGATCCATGCTGGAGCATGTGCACTGAGAAGCACAGACCTGCGGAGGATACTCAGTGGAGAACAAGGAGCAGCAGAAAGCAACACATGACCTCCTGCACTGCCCGTCACTCAGTAAAAGGAGTTGGGATGGACTGAGTTTAACACAAAGTGAAAACAACAAAGTTGATATGAGAAAGGGAGCAGGACAAGTGCTCAGTTTAAGCTTAAGCTGTGCCTGGGAAAGGGGGGAAAAGGTATTTGATTGTTTAAGGGTTGGGTTTTTTTCCTAATTATAGATTAGTGATTAGAAGTTTATACTAACTGGAACTGCATTAAACTAAGTACAAGTTCCCTAAGCCAAGAGTGTTTTTTCTGCAACACATCCATAATTTATTATATTTTTTTGGGAGTTTCACTGTCATTCAAGTGATGAAATTAATCAAAACTGCATTATCAGCTTAATAATTACCATTACTGCTCCATTGGAAGAGGTCCAATGTATGACTGTTTTCAAATATGTTCTCATGTGAAAAGTATCACCCTGATAACCATAGTAAATATTCAAGACTGCTTGCTTCTCAATATTTTGTTTACATTATGTTGTAATTGTTTTACATTTTTACAGCTGATATAAACTTGGTAGTACTTCTTGCTTCTAAAGTATCAAAATGTATTATACAAGGTATCATGTAATGCCAGCATTGTATTTAAACCTTTAACTGCAAATTGGAAATTTAAACTGGCCACTTATTTGCAATTGCATGTAAAGTATTAAAAAGAAGGAAATGGCTGATTTTAAATAATATTATTAATCAGTAACTGATAGGCCACATAGCCTTTTTTATCAAAGTACACAAAATCAGTCAAGTAGTGAAAATATAGCAGTCACTTTGACCCTTGCCACGATATAAACACTTTTAGATTCCATTATGTTATACTACTTCCTACAGTACAGATCTTTCTCAGATTGATACCTTAGTAGGTTAAGACCTCAGCTTCTGTAATAATCTAATATAGAAGTTACAGCAAATTGACAGGATAATGGGAAGGAAATAATCATTGGCTATAAAGGAGGTCAGGACAGTGCAGTTTCCCTCAATATTAATTAAAACAAACAAATTGAATATTTTGGGGTATTTAGTAACCAAAATTCTTTCCCTTTCAAAATGGAAAGAGTCTGATTAGACAACCACGTGAAGAAAGAGATGCATAATTTACTCTTGGATAAAAATTGCATAAGAGTAAAATTATACTGGGAATTTCTAGTTTCACAATTTTGCTTGTATGGTCCTATCAGTTACTACTTTATCAGGGAAGACTGATGACTCCTAATACACCAGTGACCAAACTCTCTGAAGTTAAAAGGAAAGACCTGGAAGTCCTGCCCAGACATGAGATTTTTCTACTGTTTGGAAATGCTCAAAACTTTGACACATTAGCTGAAAATCTTTTCACGGATAGCCAGTATCAGCCTATTTTCTTAAGATGGAATATGACTTGAAGATGCTCTCATTTCTTTCAAAGGATGCTTCACTATTTTGTACTAAAATATCAGAAGACTAAATGTAGCATAACCTTAAATTAGGATATTGTTATGAAAATTGTCTGTTTCTTTGTGACAAAAAAAAAATAATTCTATATACAACCAATGGTAAGAATGGTTTGGGTTGGAAGGGACTTTTTCAAGATCATCCAGTCCAATCCCCTGCTGTGGGCAGGGTCACTCTCCACTAGACCAGGTTGCTCAAAGCCCCACCCAACCTGGCCTTGAACACTTCCAGGGATGAGGCATCCACAACTTCTCTGGACAATGTGTTCAAGTGTCTCACCACTCTCATCTTAATGATGATGATGATGGTAATGATTTTCTTCCTCATATCCAATTGAAATTTACCATCTCTCAGTTTAAAAATGTTACCACTTGTTCTGTCACAACAGGCCCTGGTATAAAGCCTTTCTCCATTTTTCTTAGAAGCCCCCTTTTAAGTATTAAAAAGCTGCAATAACATCTCTTCAAGCCTTCTCTTCTCCAGGCTGAACCTAGAAAAAGTCTACCCTTGTGCAATACATTGGCTTGAAAGATGATTTCTTTGTGACTTTTTTTCTTTTTTAATTGTTAAATTTGCTTAAAGGTAACTAACAGTTAAAAGAAACCCTGTCAATGTCTTGTCTCTTTTATTCCTTCATAGATTAAATGTAGAAGTCTACAGGTAATCGGTTAGATCAGTAAGTATAAGTTACTGATGGCAGGAATACTTCTAGATATTATGATAGCATTAGAAACACTGACTGCAAGTTTGTAATGACTGGGTGAGTCCTTCAATGACTATTCAACTGATTTGAAAAAAGTAATTCTCCAGGGATAGATGATTCCCAGATAGTTAAATGTATTGGTAACACTATATAGAGTGAGAGGTAGGCAGCACAGCTGGAAATGAAGGAAAGCTGACCATGCAGTGTACCTGATATTGAAACAGATGGTGCAGGGGTTTACACCCTGCATAGGCACTCAGAACACCTCTGGGTACAATCTTTTGGAAGGATGTTCAATAATAAACCCACTCTATTAGATTTCCTATGCTCAGTGGTAGCCAAGTTCAGTTTGTTTTATCATTAGAGGAAAAGGTTTATAGAGTAACTCTCACCTCAAGGCTGAGACTCACATGCTACTCAACATAAGTCCCATATTATGGGGGGGGGTCCCTTAATTTGTTTGTAGCAGCAAATCTGATCAAAAGGTAAAGATAACACACCACTTCTGGCAAAGAAAGCTGGCTGAGGGTTTCAGATGTAGCCTGTTTGAGACTAGGTGAAACAGAATTAGTTCTGTTTGCCTGATGAAATGACAGGGTCCATGTCTTTACCTTACTGCAAAATACCAAATGTTCCATGGTATATTTCTGAATTCCACACTTTCAACTTGATTTTGTAAAGCATGATACTGCTTTACAAAATATAAAGTAATTGTTTTCTCAAGGCACATTTATATGTGTGTATATATATAACTATGAATTATCTAATCCAATAAACCTTTTCAGTTCAGCCTAACCCAAACTTAATAACATTAATAACATTGTTTGAAAACAAGAAGGTGTATAAATTATTACTCTTTTGAAGAATTAAACACTACTTGTGTTAGCTTCTTTCAACTGCATGCATAAATATGTGAAAGACTCAACCCTTACGTTTAGTATTTTAAATCTTTCTCTCTTATTAGCTTTAGCAGAAAGAAATTCAGATTCAGGACAGAATTTAACAACAAATGTTTCTGTAACAATTTCCTAAAACTAAGATGCTATCAAAAAAGTTGGTTCTAGAGCTGCCATTTCTCAAGAGAAGCTTTATTTATGTTAAGTGTGGGACTGATCTGAAGTGATTCTGATATGATCTAAAGTGTTGCAGATGCTGTATGTGCTTCAGTAAATAACATGCAAACAGCACTGATTAAGAGCATTCCAGTAATTTCAATTTTTTTTCAATGTTGATTTTCAATATGTTGTAATCCCTTTTGTAATTTATATAACCTCACCATGATGATGAGACAGGTTCAGTTACCCCCTTTTTTGAGGTCACAAAAAATTGGCAAGGAAATGTGTCGTTTTTTATTTGCTGTTAAGAGAAAAATCTTTGAAAGGGTCACTGTGGAATACATATCTATGAGGTGTATAAGATCACAGGCTTATTTTAATTTATGTAATGGAATCACATCTGTGGAAACAGAAAATTAAGTCATGATGAGGCCAAGCAACCTGAGGAGTCAGAGAGAAGGATGGTTGTTAAGCAAGGAGCAGTTAGAAAGCAATCATGTTGCTCAATCTTTCCATCCACAAGGCATTTCAGACTGGCTCTGGAGCAATCCCCTCATCCCAGTGGCTGAAGTAACCATCAGCATGCTGAAGCAACTTCTGTTTAAACACGAAGATCAAGTTCACAGGTGAATCCCTTCAGTGCAGATTGGCACACTGAAATGGAGTCTTAAATTTACACCTTTTCTTCTTTTAATGCTCGTGGATACCCACAGACAAAATAGCTTTTAGCTTCTAAACCAAACAAAACCTTTTAAGAATGACAAAACTATTGAGTGTGCTATACGTAGGTTTGATCCTGATACCACTGATATCAACAGCAGTATGGCAATTTAATTTCAGTGGGAAGATTAGTTTGATTTAGCAATGGACATTAATAAAAATAGACTGTTATTAGTGTGGTTTAAACTTAGGCAAGTAATCTGTTTCAGTGATAAATCCTGAGGAAACCTAAATACTTGGGTGAGCGCTCCATAATTTCAACTCCTGTATTTGTTAAAGTACAAAGAGATGCTTTTTCTTTGTTCAATCAGAACAGAAGATTACAGAAATAATTCTGCTGTTTCAAAAGAAATAATTAGATAAAGAGATACCCTACTCCCACATTAAATTCAATAGGAATTTGTTCTGGGAGTACATGTGGAGAAAGTAAAAGAGAAAGTGAAAATGCAGTATTTTAGGAGGAAAGATCTAGAAAGAAAACAGCATTCTTTCCTTTAGACATTAGTGCATTTCTTTCTGATGGATGAAGGAAGTTCTGACTGAGAAGACCATCCTTTTTATAGGAACGCATTATTTGGATTATCTTAATTGTAGGCAGGGTCTTGATCCCAACAATGGATGCTACCTACTTCAGGCAACCTAGCTTATAATTTTAATTCTAAATAGAATCCAGTGAAAAAGATCATAAATTAACTCCTAGGTATGTTGATGTTCCTGGCATACACTGGCTGTCTAATCTTCTTCCAACAGAGTCAAACAGTTTGTAACTCTGGTTTACCTGGATACTTAGATACAGAAAGAATTGCATTTTCACAGCTCTGCAGTGCAGTCAGGCTATACCAGGAAATCTGGCTGAGGGATTCTTAGAAAAAGACCCAGTTACTTCAGAGAAATAGGAAAATATTGCCTTTACTAATGTAATTTAAATCTACAAAATAAGTAGCAAAGTACATTATTTATTTTTCTCATGTGCGTCAGTTATTTTTACTGGAAAGTGGTGCTAGCTTTGTTATTTTGTAGTATTTATTTGGTAATTTCAGCCTCATGAAAGTTTATGTTACAACATGTATTTTATTGCATCACACTTTTTTGATTTAAAATAGAACAGAAATTTCCATAGTGGGCCTTGTTTCCTCTGAACCCCAGCCCCATAATTCCCACAAACACTGGTCTCTTTGTGTCTTTTGCATCTTTCACACATCTCACACTTACCTGCTGATAAATAGGAGTTCAAAGGCAAGAGATGCTACTTGTCTGAACTAGATCCTTAGTAGTTTCAAAGAAACTTGGTTCAGGCCAGTAAATTTGTGTTGAATACAGGCAATGATCTGATCTATAGAAGGTGAGCATTAGGCTTATACATAATTACTGCCATTTAAAAGACCCCCTACAGACTTTTTTTTTTTACATAATTTTAAAGTAGGATAAATAAGGCTGAAATTAATGGGGTGAGTACTGCTGTAAAACTGATGGCAGAAGATTATAGGGATACAAACTGTTCTTTCCCTTCATTTGACCTATTTTTTTCCATTTCATCTGGCACTACAGGAAAGAGACATGGGACCTGGTAACACCAATGTGCCATGCCAACAGCCTGGAGAGCTGCCTAACTAACTAAGGTTTGATGTCATCCGCTGCACTTAAGGATGCACTTCAGCAGCAGCAAGATAGGGATTGCCATATCATTCTCTATTTTAGGGATTGCCATATCATTCTCTATTTGAGAGTGAAGAGATCTGCAACAAAATTTCTAAGTTTGGTATTATTAAGACTGGAAAGGTGTCTGTAAGCAGTAAACCTGAAATAAAAAAACCCCCAAGTGTTAAAAGGGTTATAGGGTTAAAACCCCTGTATTGACAACATAGAACATTGTTTCCAGAACACCATTTCCAGCAATAAAATTAAGACATTTATTATGACAACACTGCAAGACTTGCACTCAGAACTTGAAAGCACAGATGACTGTCAGCAAAGACGACCCTGTGTCCTAATACCATGAAGATGGCAGCAAGATTGCAGTTTATCACATATACTGGTTCTTTTCCTGTTAGCTGCTCAGGAGACCAAACTGCAAACATATATTTCAAGCATATAGGTCAAAAAAGGAAAAAAAAACACAACCAACAAACCTGGACAGAAGGCAAGCAATGTGGCCTAAGATCTATGGAGACTGAAATAAGCAAGATCCTGAGCCGAATTACAACCATAACAGCTGACCAAAAGTTATAGATCTGCCCAAAGACTGGTTTGTCATTGTCAAGAGGACCCAGAGCTGCTGTGAGGACACAACTGCCAATTCTCTTCTGTGTAGCACAGAAGTGATCCTGACCAGACCAGCTGGATACATGTCTTACTGCTTGTGAGAATGTGAATGCACAAAATTAACTTGCATAAGGGTTTTGTAAGCAATTGTCACCTTCCCCTTCCATAAAATCTCACATTTAGATTTATAGTACTAATTTCCATACATCACTATGCCTTTATTACTGATGGTGTGTATCAATAGTGTGTACTGCATTGCTGAATTTGAATATGCTTGTATTGCTGTGCATCAGGCAAAAAAAGGGACAATCAGAGATCTAGTCTGTTAGTTCCAACCTCAGCATGATCACACTCAAGACTTTACAGCAAAGTTATGTTTGCACTGTAGAAACCATGCAAGACACAAGTTAGCACTCTAAAATCAATGTAAGCTCTCTCAAAAGCAGAGTCTGCTAACATTATTTATACTTACAGCCTCCTCAGAGACATGATGACCTGACAGATGTGTAAGTTTCACCTAAGAAAAAGAAAATACTCAGAAAAAATGCCTCTTAAGCACATCCTTTTCTACCTTATTAATCTATTTAACATACCAAACTACCAAAACTGTGTATGTCTCAACATATTAAAAAATAACTCAATATGGGGGAATTTTATTGTTGGCTACATACTCATTAATTTAAACTTATATCATTCCTGTATTAGCACTGTTTCCATCATCACATGGTCAACAGCCAGCGGAATATGAGCTAGCTGTGTGCCCAGGTGGCCAAGAAGGTCAATAGCATCCTAGCTTTTATCATACATAGTGTGGCCAGCAGGACTAGGGCAGTGATCATCCCCCTGTACTTAGCACTGGGGAGGCTGCACCTTGAAACCTGTGTTCAGTTTTGGGGTCCTCACTTCAAGAGGGGCACAGAGGTGCTGCAGTGTGTCCAAAGAAGGGCAATGAAATTGTTCACCAGGTCTGGAGCACAAGTCTTACAAAAAGCAGGTGAGGGAACTGTGATTGTTTAGCCTGGAGAAAGGAGGCTCAGGGGAGACATTGCTCTCTACAACTACCTGAAAGGAGGTTATAGGCAGGTGGGGGTCTGTCTCTTCTCCAAGATAACAAGTGACAGGACAAGAAGAAATGGCCTCAAGTGATGCTACAGAAGGTGTAGATTGGGTATTAGGAAAAATTTCATTAGGGAAGGAGTTCTCAAGTATTGGAGCAGGCTGCCTAGGGAAGTGGTTGAGTCACCACCCTTGGGTGTATTTAAAAAATGTGTAGACGTGGGTGCTTAGGGACATAGCTTAGTGGTGGATTTGGCAGTGTTAGCTTAACAGTTGGATTTGATGATCTTAAGGGTCTTTTGCAACCTAATTGATTCTATGAGTTTTATTACAGTGCAGCCCTGCAGGAACCTTATGAAAGTGCTTGTTGTGAAAATAATATTGGTACCCAATTTATGTACAGTAGAGTCTAACAAACTACAATATATTTATACCATACAAATCAGTTAAACCGGTTAATTGGAATCACAAGATCTTCTCCTAATACACTAAAAACCAAACTTCTTTTGGATTAGAAATAAACAATTGTATGCCGTATTGTCCCCAGTCTTCATTTTCTTTTTCCAAATAGCAAGGGTCCTAAGCAATCAGGTATTTCAGAAGTGTTACTTCCTTTTACTTGCATGCATCGACAAAAATCTTAACACATTCAATGTTATTTAATATGCATTTACTATGGTGTTAATACTAAAACTCTGACATCAAAAGAGACTTAATATTTATTTTCTTTTGTTAAAAAAAAACCAAACAGACAAGACATTGTATTTATACTTCACTTTTGGCCTAGAAAGGGAGCACCCACATTAACATTTCAGGGCAGATCAGAAATATGCTTCTGAAGAAAATCCTCTGAACTACACTTTCTTTCATATTGCAAAGTAGTCTCAGAGTACATGAACTCGATGCAGAAGTTGAACCAGAAGAGGCACACTTAATGTTCTGCTGCTAATGGGCATTTATATTATGGGAACAAACTAAAGATAGTTCAAAGTAAAACTTCTATACTATACTATATATATGCATACTATAACCATTGGTATTGCAGCACAAGCTGTACCTACCCTTAACAGGTACCACTGATACTTAATGAAGACGGTGCCAAATAACCTTTCCATTATCTGATAGGGTAGAGAACATCAAGATGTGGTCTGGTGTCTCCCCTTCAATTCTCTTGCCCGCAGCTTCCTGCTTGTACACAGTAAAAATCCACTCTTCTGGTTTCTCCATAATGATTTTTGCAATGATCCTTGTCTGTCAGTCTTCCGCCCCACACATATGCCCCTTCTCACTCTCCTCTGCTGTGAAAACGCTACTGCATTTATGGCCTGGTACTGGAAATTCTTACTCTGCCAAAACATTCACAGCTTTCCAGTGAAAGCACTTTGCATAAGCTCAGGTGAGGTCCTCCTGCTCAAAGCTGGCTCATCTGGTTCTGGTACAGTGCTCAAGCACATCCCTTATCCACATTAAGAGACTTTTAAACTGATGACATAATACATAGGCGTAAAGCTGCAGACTTTTAGTGTTTTCCTGCATTAAGACTAGATACCATGATTAGAAACTGAAGGGTTTTATTGGGGGGTAGGGGTGCAATTATATTTTAACTAGAACTAATTTCCATCTGAAAGTAGGTTAATTAAAAAACAAAACAAAACAAAACAAACTTTAAAAAATATTATTTTCCTTTTTTTTTTTTTTTTTAACAGAAAACAAAATCTGTATTCGCTTCTAAGAAGAAAAGAGAACAAAACTACCACCACCATCCCCAAAATCCACTCAAAGAATGAAAACACTATTTGTCAATGTACCTGCAAGCCCTGTCAGTGCCACTTTTTCCCTGCAGGAGAGAGAATTAGTAAAGTGTCATTAAAAAAAGGCACCTCTGGCGAAATGACCAGGCTTGCCAAGGCTGCACTTGCCCTCTCCTGCTGACCCCTGTCAGCGGGCTGTACTGGGCATGCTCGAGGCTGTCAACCACCCTGGGCTGGTTCCAGCCCTGGTGTGAGCTCCCCATCGCTCACCAGACCCTCTGCAGGCCTGGCAGCTGGCTGTGCTGGGGGGATAGGTACACAGCAGGGAGCGAGTGGGGAGTGCTGGAAGAGAGGTGCCTTTGGAGAGCGCAGAGGGAATGCAGCGTGGTGCCTGGTTGAAAGGGATGTGGCTGGAGCTGTGCTCCTGCAAGCAGGTGTTCTGTGGTTCTGGGGAAGAGCTGGCCCTGGGGGCTGCAGCCATGGGTAACCTGCACCAGGGCAGAGGAGCAGTGAGAAGCAAGGGGAAGCGGAGGACAAGGAGAGAGCAGCAGAAAGGCATCACACACCAACCCTCTTCTCCTGCATCACCTGTCCTCACCTCACTGAAGGGACTGGGAGGAAGAGTGTAACCTGTGTTGGGAACTAGAGGAGCTGAAGAAAGGTGTTTGTAATTGAGCCTTAGGAAGGGGGAAGAAAGGTGTTCCCCATTGTTTACTTTCCTCAGTACCAGAGTCAGGAATTAAAAAGGTCAGAGGGCTGTAGCCTATGAAGACAGGCTGAGGGAGTTGGGGTTTTTGGTAGGGTTGGAGCTGTAGCTGCTCCCTGCTAGAGGAGGTATGGCTCTGAGGAACTGTGGCTTGTGAGTGGGTTGCCCACATGGGGCACAGACACAGGCAGTCCATGCTGGAACAGAGGAGCAGCAAAGCAAGGAGCCATGGGAAAAAAAGACGAAGCAGTGAGGACTGGCAAAAGGAAACAATTAGACAACAGTCATAACATCCTCCACTCTGTACTGCTAAAATAAGGAAAGCTGAGGCTCGGAGGGGAGAGAGGAGAGGTAGATGTTAGGTTAAGTTGAGCCTAGGGATGGGGCAGCGGGGAAGGTGTTCCTTAAGTGTTTAACTATTTGAGTATTGAGGGGAAAATATTAAATAGGAATTAAAAGCTTCTATCAATTGGCAATAGATCAAATTAAATGAACTTCCCTGAGTCAAGACTGTGTTGGCTGCAGTGCTGGGACAAGTGAAGAGTAAGGAAAAACTATCTTCCCTCTTCTTCCCTGCTTTCTTAAAGCTGTCTAAATCACTCTTGTCAATTTTTCTGTCTCCCTGCAGGTAAAATGATAAATTCACAACAGTCTTCCAGGCAGGTAGCCAGTAGTCATGACTATGATTTTCCCAATTAAAAATGAGACCTTTTCAACAAATTTGGAAGTTTAGTTTTGAAATAAAATATACCTTTCTATCAGGAAATGTTTATTTTATGAAGTAATAGGCTAGGTCTTTTATGTTCTACAGAGGGACTCAATTATCACAATTTTAATACGTATTTTGAAATGGATTTTACTCTTAATCCTTGATATTTTGGAAGCTTTATTTCATTTTTCTTTCACTGAAAACAAATCTAGTTTATCATGAAGACTTCCATACATTTAGCAGAGCTGTGTTTTTCGTGTTGCATTCAGGTGAATCTATAGGACAGTTGGGAAAGTGTGAATACAAAATACTTTCAATGGATAGCTACTTTAGGAATAGCATATACTCACCTGCTAATGATAACTTTTGAGGAGAAAGCCTATCTTGTGAATGTAGTCAGAAAAATCAACTTTATATACTTGTATTTATGTCCTGCAGGTCTGTTTCTTCTGTGTCTTCTGAATACCATGTCTAGCTTAGTGACAAGAACACATTTATCTTCTTGTCAGTACTGCCGAGCCAATATAGTTGCAGATGGGCAAGCTGTGTTCTGTCTCGTCCATCAGCAGCAGAATTTCCAGATTAATTCTCACTCAAGAGTCTTTCCTCTTAGAGTTGATTTTTTAAACAGAAACAAAAAATACCCCTTTGATTTTCAAATCTTGGCTCTTGATCTGAAGACTTTGTAAGACGGAAAAATCATTCCTGGGCTAGGAAAATGACTGAATGAGCTGTGTTCATAGTTACAGAATCAAAAAGGGCTGTACAGGGAAGAAGAGAGGCTGTATCTTACTCAGTTCTGTCTACAGTGAGAGTACACACTTAAGAAGATTTTTCATTGTCTTAGCTCAGCTGAGGAAAATTTGTGACACAAGGAGTGGTATGTTGTGAATTTGATTTCCATAGGAATAAAGGAACATTTTTCAAATGCCCTTTAGGGCATATTCATTAATTAACTTGTATCTCTTTGGTACTAAGCTGCCTTGGCCAAATCCCTCTGCCTGAATTTAGTTAAGTCCTACTAAGTCCAGCTTCCCTGCTGGCACCATAAAGATGCACATTAGTAATGCATGTGTTCTACTCTATCTGCAGTTCTGTGAACTATCAGTGGTGTAAGATAGTCTGCTTCTTTACAGGAAAAATGTCTATTTTCTTTCTTTGACTCTGTTACAATGACATGGCATTGCATTAAATCAAACCAGGAAGAAGAATAGCACCATACAAAAAAAAAAAAGAATCTCAGTATATGTTTTTATGACAAGCCAGAACTTCTGTATTAAATAAAGGTCAGTCATTAGGCAGAATAAAACTGATAGACTTACTAAAAATGGAAATGATACCTTAGGTTCTAGTATTGCTAACAGAATTTAAGGTTGGCATTTTCAAAACTCTTATTCCTCAGATTTAGCCAGGACCTACCTTAATCTGTAAGTGGCCTGCTGATTTCTCATACAAAATGTCATTTACATCTGCTATTGCCATCCTGGCCTATTGTCAAGTACACAGTATTCCTTAACTCATTGATACTGTAATCTTAAAAAAACCCAAACAGATGCAGTGAAGTGGGCTGAGGTATTCTGACTTTAGATGGTCAAAAGTAGGTATTATGGGTGTGCCAGGTGAATGAGCCTCAAAATGTTTGCACTTCTGAAAAGACAATAATCCTTTCTGGTTCATAGCCACACCACTTAACACACTACTGAAGACTTAACTTTTTTTTTTTTTTTTATTACTTGAGCAAATGGATAATTTCTGCAAAGATATACACAAGAAGGAATGCTTTGACTATTTAAAATCATAACTCAATGATTGACTATAAGTGAATGAGGTAAAAGAGATGCAGAAGAAAGGGATGATTAAATGTTGCTAGATTATAGTTGAGAAAGGCCGAAGGGAGGTCTGCATGTACTAAGCAGGGTGAAAGCTCACAGAGCAAAAAGAATTGGTGTGGCTTCCCACTTTAATTTCTTAAGACGGTTAAGCGAAGGTTAACATCATTCAGTCTGTTACTTACCAAGTTCTATGTGGACTCTGTTGCCAAGCTATATCCTGGGATAAGGACTTGTACTCAAGATGGAGCCTGTTTGTGTAACAATGAGGGAGATAGCAGCAGAGTGCTTGGCCTTGTAGTATTACACCTTTTAGCTCTCCAGCCAGGCATTGCTTAGGGACTGACTTTTCCATGCATGTTCTGCAAAGCACCCTCTTTTTAGCAGGCTTTTGGGTAGAAGCTTTCTCTGTTTTTTAAGGAGAGCAAAGCTGGGGTAGTTAATTGTACTGTTTCAGCTATCTTGATTAACATGAGGTAGTGTGAGGAGGAGCATGGGGGAGGAGAAAAGATGATTAATTCGGTTTTGCAATAAACTTGTTACTAGTATTGATGTAAAAGTTACAGACTGCCTAAAAAAAATACCGGGGTGGAAACGTGAAAGATATAATAAGAAAGAGGGAGAATGTATTAAAGCCTAGAAGATAAAAATCTTGATGAGAAATAATAGATGAGAATGCAACATGCTTAAGACTTCCTAAACTGTCACCTGAGTCAGACACATTGTCTCAACAGAGCTGAGCGTTGGTGAATGAGCACAGAGTAAAGATAATGAGTCAATATTTTTTCAGTTCAACAAATCAAGTGAGTCTTAAATGAAGAAAGCTAAAAAAATTTCATCTTAGATGACAATATGCAAATTCCATGAAGTTTATATTAAGGACTTTTCTTTTTCTATTTAGGATCTGGATAGTGTCTGTGTAGTTCCTGAGCAAGTGTTGTATTGTGTTTGCAGTCAAAAAAACTGTTCCCATTTCACTGCATGGCTGTCAAGCTACAACAGACAAACATGAAATAGAAATATTTTGCATTTTTGAAAAAGCAATGGCAGATTTCAATGCATATTAAAGAATAAATCAATTCAAATACACCTAATCCTTCCTTACTCTGAACAAAAGCAGGACAGTTATATTTACCTTGCAAAGTACTCTGTGTTTCTCTTATAATGAGAAATTTGTTACAGTTCCAATTCTGAGGTATAATTTATATAATCCCTGAAAAATATATTTCTAAGCAGAATAAATACTTACATAGATCTACTAAGCTTATCAAAATGTAATTCAGGCTAGCAATATAGTGTACATCTTGGGTTCTAGCTTCTATGCTGAGTAGGCCAGAACTGCATAAATCTTTGATTTTTTTTTCTTTAAATCTATGTATTTAATATAACAAACTAAATTATATGATATCCATTTTAATTCTGATAAAATAGCATTTTATGGGTGCAATTGGGAAATTTTATATAATTAAAAACCCTAACGCCACAGAGCTGCTTAACTGTAAATTGAAGAATGTGAGTGTTCCTTTCACTGTGCAAGGTATTCAGCATGTCCCTGTGATCTCTGGAGTTTAGCTAATGAGTTTTCAGCAAACAAACTTCAGTGTGTAAAACATGAGTAAAAAATCTGGGACTGCTCAAAAGATTGAATATTCCATTTAATGAAAACATCTTTCATAAAATATTTCATTTTTAATAAAATTTTATTTTGAAAGGGGGAAATAAAATTTTTGAAATCTTTTAAAATTTATTTTTTCTAAACCAATGTTTACATTTTTATTCTGAATTGATTTTCCACTTCAAAATGCATATTTTTGTGTAAAAGAAGTCTATACAGAAGAATTAATGCAGGAAGAAAGTAATACTGGAACAATCGTAGTTCAAGAAGACTGGGTCTAGGTCAGTCTCAGCTAACATGAAATGTTATTGCTTGTTCTGTTGCCTGCAATGAAAATTCAATCTAAAATTTAGTGTTCTTAAAAATAAAAATGGTCTAGTGAGAAGTTTAATAAAAAAGATCAGGGTTTTTAAGAGGAAAAATATTTAAGATAAATGTTTCAAATAAGATTCATTTTACCTGACACTTTCCATCCAAAGGTTGATACCTAGTCTTAGCTAGTCATCAGCATTGCCTCCAGAGTTCACAAAAGCAGATATCCATCAGATGATTACTCTCTGTCCTGAAGTCTAGCAGCTAGCTACCAATGCAATTCTGATTAAATTTCTGTCTTCTCAGCTTCATGGGACCAGTGTTGCCTTTCACCTGACTATTCATTGACTTAGTCATGGTTTAACCCCAGATGGTGATTAAATATCACACAACTGCTTGCTCATTCCCCTGGTGGGATGGGGAGGAGAACTGGAAAAAAAGGGTAAAACCTGTGGGTTGAGATAAGTACAATTGAATAACTGAAATAAAGTAACATATACTACTAATAATAATTGTAATGCAAAGGGAGATAACAAAAAGAGAAAGAGAAATAAACTCAAGGAGAAAAACCCCCACAAAACGTGGTGCAGAATACAGTTGCTCATGACCCACTGACCCAACGCCCAGCCAGACCCTGAGCAGCGATCCCACTGCCCAGCTAACTCCCCCCAGTTTATATACTGAGCATGATGTCATGGTATGGAGTATCCTTTTGGCCAGTCTGGTTCATCTGTCCTGGTTGTGTCTCCTCTCAGTTTCTTGTGCCCCTCCAGTCCTCTCACTGGCAGAGCCAGAGAAGCAGAAAAGTTTTTGATTTAGTGTAGACACTACTTAGAAACAAAAACATCAGTGTGTCATCAACATTATTCTCATACTAAATCCAAAACACAGCACTGCATCAGCAACTAGGAAGTGAATTAACTCTGTCCCAGCTGAAACCAGGACAGATTTTTTTAATTACAGTTCTGTTTGTTTGGATCCTAAACCAGCTTACCATGACTGGTTCTAGGCAAAGCAAACAGCCGCAGCTTGTTGCCAGGGATAGGATGGAATGTGAAGCCAGGCAGTCATAACTAGATCAGCTTAGCCATACCCATGGTGATGGAGCCTTATTTATATTCTTAGGATCAGTTGAGAGTGTCTCCATAGATGAGAAAGAAAGCCTATGTAACTATCTTAGACTATACACTTAGTTTTCATCTGATTAAACTTAATTCTTTTTTCCAGCTATCTCTGCTTCTCATTTTACTATTTTGGACTGTTTAACCTACAAAAAAGTATAACTTGATGTGGCAGTATGTGTTATTTTCAATGTCCTTTGATACGGTATTATGTGTCATTGCTAGTGTTCTGGAGTAATTTTATAAGAACCCAAGATGTGCATCCTTGTCAGGGCCATGAGGGCACTAAGAGGCCTTACCGGTCCAGACCAGGGTCCTCTGGGCCTGCCCCACCATACTGCCTACAGCCCAGGACCCCATTTCAGCCCGGTGTAGGGCTGTCAGTCACTGCCCCAGTGGTGCCGCAACAGCGGGGTTCTCTAGATCCACTACAGCCATGCTCTGCCTGGCTGTAATCTGAGGCAGTCCCAAATCAACAGGCTGATGTCTCAGCCTGGCCTCATCCTGTCCTTGCCCCTGCAGGTCTTCCCAGCCGTTGTGGAGCTTAGTCTGACCCTGGTTATCCTCACTGGGTCTCATCTTGACCCCCACCTGCTGACATACCGGCGTGGCCTTGGCCCATCCCTATGGAAGTACCTGATCCCTGAGGCTGCCCCAGTAGTCCCCCAGCCTGCCTTGCTCCTTTACAGGAGGCAGTGACATGGTCCCCTGGCCGGCAAGGCCCCTGGCCTGCGAGCTATGCTATCAGTCCTGCCTTCTTGTCCTTCAGGAGCAACCAGCTTGCCCTGCTCACTGAAAAAATTGCTGATTCTCTTTTTGCAAATTCTATCAAAAATTATTTTACTATGATGTATGTAAAAACTCCTAGGAACTCTTCAATAGCAACCTGGGAGTCTAAAATATGTAAACTGTTTGTGAATGCAAATAACAAAATAATATAAATGATATAAATAATACAAATAAATAAGTTTGTCCAAATAAAAATCCTATTTCTGAAATAAATTTAAAAAATCAAGCAACAGAACTAAGTAGCAGTTATTATCAAGATGTAGGATTAGCTTGCAATTTACACTTGCACGATCTGTAGCTATCTATTGTAGTGACTTGCTTTTGAACATTAATATGCAAAATCACAATTTTTCCATTTCATACAATAGTACAAGGATAATTGGGTTTGGATTATGCTCAAAATTGGCATTGGTTTTCTAACTGGTATACACACAAGGACTCAATTACTGTGTTTCAGTCACATGTGAAAAAGAATATCTATAACCAGTATTTCTCCTAACAAGCCTACAGGGATATCAGCATCGTGAGAATTCTTCACTTCTTTTGGTAGTTTCAGAAATTCTCTGGTCAGTCTTAAACAGACATACAGGTGTTGCTGAGCTATTTCTGTAAATAACCATACATGCATCAGTCTGACAATAATATTTCTAATAAATCTGTATTTCAAAATTTGAGTTTATCAATCTTCTCCTATTTTTTTCAATTCAGCAGCCATAAAAAAAAAGAAGAAAAAATATTTTGCTGACTTTTAAGAAAGGGGATTTGTGCCCAAACTTTTCCATTTAATCCTTGATTGAGTTTGACATGTTCTTGCAAAATACTTTGATTCCAGTGAAGCAGCATGCTCAGTTGAGCAGCTCTTGAGCTGCTCTGGCAGCTACTCCTCTCTCCAAAGTTCTGGGAGCATTTTAACCACTGGTAATGTTGAGGAATCGATAACTTGCCCTCTGACACTCAGAAATCAAAGAAAGGGATGGGAAAACTGGATGCTTAAAAAATTATGTTTTTTAAAAATATGTTTTATTTTCTGTATACCTAGCATGGGAAGGTATAGAAGCTTCTGTTGCCTTTCTAGTCTTTTTTCTGCAGCTGTAGAAAGCATGGCCAAACATTTCTATTCTCTCATGTTGCCTTTTTCTCCCCTTGGTGCACAAGGAATTCTAGGACTTAAAGTGCATTTGAAACATAACTATTCATCTTCTCAGTTCAGTATTTAGACACAGGAACTCTGAAACAGTGCCACTGATTACATAGCCAAGCACTTAAATTTTTCCTTAAGTTATTTGTTTTGGAAGACTGTGATATGTAAGGTATATACTTGGAAACTCTATAACATTCACTGGATATGTACTGATGGAGCAGAATATT
This sequence comes from Falco punctatus, assembly GCF_963210335.1. Taxonomy (NCBI): domain Eukaryota; kingdom Metazoa; phylum Chordata; class Aves; order Falconiformes; family Falconidae; genus Falco; species Falco punctatus. The sequence continues at coordinate 79,490,873 of NC_137583.1, forward strand.
ACTCCATTCTCTGGTAATTTCTTACCCAAATCTACACTACAAGGAAATTGAACATTGCTATTCAACTAATTTCATCAGTTTGGGAATATTTTATTATACCCAACAGTGATCATCAGTTGCAATGCTTTCTACTCAACAAATAATTTTCAAAGTTAAAAATGCTAATAAGTCTGGTTAACAGCATAAACTAGAGCTAAATTATGAGCATTAGATTTACTGATGCTCTCATTTGCACACAATCTTTGCAGATACTAACCACACTAAATTTAACAGCAATGAACCATACTAAACTCAAAAAATCTTTCAGAAATGATTTTGCAGACTGACTTCAAGAAGCTATTTACCCCAGTGCAGACTAAAGTAGATGGGCAGTGGTCTAAGAAACAGAGAGTCAGAAATTTTTCTTATTCATTGTAAGGGAAATGTCTTATCACATTAGTTTGTGGTACATATGGACCATTGCAAAGGACTTGCAACAAGTCTATCATAAAATCAGTTCTTAGTTCAAAAATATCTTTTTTTTTTCTTTTGCTTGAAAACTGGATACTATTTAATTAATGTAGTGGTTCATAATGGAACAAACTGAAACTTAACAGTCTATATAGTAGAAGTATATCCTGCATGAACAATTCCTGAAAGTTTGAATGATTTTATTTTTCATCTTGATTTGGAATAAAGGAAAAAGAAATCTTATGTAGTAGGAAAGCATTTCCTACCTACCTGTACTGAAAAATGCCTAATGGTCCAGGAGAAAAAAATTATGCTGGAACCTACACCTTTAGCAAGGACAGTGCTAGTACAATGTGAAATTGGGCAACTCTACCTTGTCGTGTCAGCCACTGTTATGGCTCATAATGAGGGTCAATAGTTACTGCAAGAAAGGTGGGAGAAAAGAAGACAGGGAGAAACTTATTGATTTCTTGACTGCTGCCTCCTGTGACAAGTACATTCTTGCTGCATAAGGTTGTTCTTTGGCTATGAACGTCCATTATTGCTTTTGTCTCTTTTGTCCAATGGTGAATTTGAATTACCCATCCTTGATAAGAAGGAAGTGAACCACAATCCATATTTCTAAATTCTGCTGATCCTACGGCAAAAGTATCTGCAACAAGTATATGCAGCATGCAGTAATACTGATAAAAGTTAGTGGACGCTTACACAAAATAGGGCATTATTTACAGAACTGGAAGTGCTTTGGAGAAATATATGCCTCCATTAAATCAAGCCATGTGTTAATTCAGATCTGAAGTCAGATCACTTTGTGAACAAGTCTAGTATCAGTGAAAAGAGACCTAAGCATTCAGTTTTATCTTCAGTTATTGATAAGCAGGGTTTGCCAATATGTGAGTTATTTCCAAGTCTTCCAATTTTTATTTGAATTTTCTAGTTCTTTGAGGATGAAGTAATTGGAGTAATGAAATACTGCTTTGTTGCCTGGTTAATGCCTGTTGATCTTTTCTAAAAATGTGGTAAAATATCAGAGGTGGTGTATTTGACTCATTAATTCATTAGCACTAATTTATCAATGGCACATGCCCAGTTTGACCTGGAACCAAACAAATTAAGATCCACTAGGTTTATGAGGAGCAAAAATGTTGTTTCATCAGGGCTTTCCAGTTATAAGATATAATTACATTAAGAGTTGGATAAAATCTTGTATTTCAGGGGGAAAAAAAAGAAGTATATTTAGTAAGACCTTCCTTTTATCCTAGCTTCTGGGAGCATTTATGGTTACCTTTAATTTTCTCGCTCACAATATTTTTTTTTTCTTTTGGTAAAGCATCTACCTAACATGCTTTATCTGTGATATACAAACTTTAGCTTTTCTCAGAGCAGAAATCACTGCTCAATACCTTTATCAATGGATTCCCAATAACTTTGCTCAAATTTCAAATTGGCATTTTTATATGCCAATTTTCAAATGGCATATTTCAATGTCTTTTCAAAATTGCTTTCCTTCATACAGTGCACAGTCTCAGATGATACAACAACAATGCAGCCGCACGGTCTGGACAGTTATCTCTGCCTTTCTTCTGTTCTCTAACTCTCTTTTGACATTATTTTTTGCTATCTTTCCTTAATGCATTTTCCTCCTTTTATTACATTCTACTTGGCCTGTTTCTCACCCTCCTTCCACCTTTGTTAATATTTCTATGACTGTCTTCCTTATACTCATCTTTTTCATTTTGTGAATATTTGTGTTGTAACTTTTTTACAGTTCATTTGAAACCTTAGATATTTGTTTCCACTTTCCCCCATTTGTTCTCTCCTTTCCTTATTGCAAGATATCTTAAGTAAATTTACTATCCAGCTTCCTTCTTATTTATTCTATTTTCTTTCCTTCTTTCTTCCTAATTACAAAGGTTCACAGTAGCTCTTGCTGCTATGAGTCCTTTCTGTAAGTTTGTAAGTGCTGCCTTCAGTATGGATTATAAAAAAAATGATTGCTTATGTATTTGTTAAAGACATCAGAACAGGACTTTGGTCCTCATGAGCTTTGGTAAAGGCAAGAAAGGAGTTTTGTTTTTCAGTAGTGTCCTAATGAAAAAAAAAACCCTCCACGTATTACAGAAACAAGGGAACGTTCTCTTGTATTCATTATTCTACTTCATTACTATGTTGCATACTCTTTTATATTGCCCTTAGTAGTACTCTTCTGATAAAGAAAAATGAACACTGACACAGAAAATGCCTGTTACTCCATCTTGGTTTATCTTTTGCCAAATCATAAAGTGCTGCAAAGCACATTTTTTGTTTATTTGTCTTTTGGTTTTTCACAGTATAGTTGTCTGTTTAGATGGACTTCTGTCACTTTTCTTGAAATAACCAAATAGGTCTCCTGTTCCAAAGTCAATTTCTTGCATTCATCTTGCTGACCAATCTATAAAGCCTTTCATCCTGATAGTGTCTGTTCTTGTCCGATGGTTATACTCTTTCATTATTCAAAAGCTGTTGCTTTTATATCCAGGCGTTTTACCTCTTTAATAACATGAGAACTGCTACAGCAAAGCCACATTTTTGCTGCTCCTTTCTGAATTCCTTTCAACTTATCTATATGCTCCTAAGAATGGAGTACTAAGGCCTGCTTGCAATATTTTAGGTGCAATTTGCTATTCATATTTGAATATCCCAAAGAAGGACATCTACAACTTTTTCATGATATGATCCCTCCCTTCAAACAGTTTCCAAGTCATATTGACCTTTTCTTGTTGCAAATTTGCTTTATAAACATGTTTCTATTTTACTGTCCATTATTACTTGTAAATCCTTTCATCAGTGTGTGTTTCTAGATTACTTTCTCATAGAATGTCTGTATTTCATTTATTTTTCCCAGATATATAGTTCACATGCGAAATCCAGTTGCATCTCCATCCTGATATTTTTTGTCCATATTTCATCTGGGTTTTATAGTTTTGAATCTTTGAGCTCTCTTAACACTCTCAGAATCTGTGAACTTGGTGTCATCTTCAAATTGAATTACCGTGGTGGTTTGCCCCAGCCTTTAATCATTCAGTAGCATGTTTAAATAAGAGCAGGCGTAACAGCGATCCTTGTAACACACCATTGCACACTTGTGTACAATGTATGCTGCTACAGTTCTGCTCTTCATTATCCTTTCTATTGTCCTTCACTACATTTTCATTTCCCATTTGCTTACAGCCAAGAGCATTGCCATTAATTTTACATGATGCTACCTAAAAACATGTGAATGTGTGGGACTTGTGTTGCATTTCTTTCATTACACTCATTTTATAAGCAAGTATAAGATGATTCTTTATTCATTGGATATGACCCTCCTGTTAAGCAAGTCTCAAGACTGCAATCTTGTAAATGTTCATTTATGTGTCACTTAATTGTCAGAGATGTGTTAGTTCTACAGATCAACAAGCATATGGCAGGCTTATAAGATGATATTTACATTGTTACTCTATCCAGTGCATGGAAAGGTGGGATATTTGCTGATACTCTATTCTGACAGCAAACGTTTAGGTGGAATGATCTGCGAAGACATATCCCCAGGTCCCTCCTTCCCTACTCTGTAGCTGGAGGATGTAAATGAATGAACAGAGGGAAGTGTGCAGATCTGCAAAACAGGAGGAATATTATGCTCTCTTCTGAAGAGATAAACTATCTTTGTAATTTGTTTCCAGATCTCCTGCCTGTGAGCAGGCTAGAGACGGTATGTAATTGCCCATGTCTCTCTTTCTTCAAAAGTTACTATAAAATTCTAGGCTTCTTCATGTGATTTGCCTACATTTCTGACCTTATGTATGTTTCCCTAAGCAATGGAGTTAAACATATGGTTCCTAAAGATTAATCTTCTCTCTTTCTTTTTTATGATCACTATTAGGTTTGCTTTTCTTGGGTACTTTCTAATTCTCTCTGGCTTAAACAATTATAAGTGATTCAGTAAGTTTGTTAGCCAAGTCCCTGAATACCCTAGAATGCATGTTCAAAGTCATTATTACTCGTAATTGTCTAAAGCTGTTTTGTTCATTTTGTATAGCACTAACACTTCCCCTTTCTGCAAGTTGAGCCTTCGAACATGTTCATATTATCTGTTTTAGTCCACTCCTTACTTATTAATGATTTAAATCTCACTTGGTTTTCTTTGTCCATTTATTAGACCTTTAGATATCTTTCTTACTCCCTTGACTCTATTTTACTAGCATTTGTTCTGTTATTATTATTACCTAATTGTTTCCAGTTGTAGGATACGCACTTTTCACTCCTAACAAAGACATCATGTTAGCCCATCAATGACTTACTTTTTTTCCTTACATTCTGATCACGTATTTTTATTTTTTATAATAATTGCCTTACATCTTACATAATTTGCTTCCAAAAATATGTATTTCAATAAATATGTTTGGGATTTAAGCTTCTGAAGTAGTGTCCTGATCAATCTACTACCTTTACAGCCTTTCAACATCAGAAAGAGTTACAACTTACAGTCTCAATTACTTTATTTTGTTTTTATCAAGTACGATATTTTTATATTGCTTCATTCAGGGACCTTTCTTACTTTGTTAAATTGAAGCAGCTTGTGGTCAAAAGATATTGAATGTCACCATTGCTCACAATTTCTACTAATCCTTCTTGAGCAGGCTAGTTAAACCATCTCCTTTCTGGATCATAAAACTACCCTCCGTGATTATGCATGCTTGCCTAGTTGTGTTTTTATTCAACACCTACCTTGGTACTTAATGGCCCCCATGACAGGTATGGTTCTGTGCATCTTGAGAGGTGGCCCAGGAATCTCTTCCAGTTTCATCCAGTCTTGATGCAGTCTTGCAGATGTTCAGTGAAGTTCACCTCCGTACTCTTTTCTGCTACTCTTGATCAAAGTACTTCACTAACTTTTATATATTAAATAAAAATTCTTTGTGCGTCAATTAATTTACACACATGTTAGTGTTGCAGTTAATGTGGATTAGTTTAAGACAGTTTATTTGTCAGTGGAAGCAGGGTATCTGCCTAACTTGCTACATAGGAAAAGCATCCATACAGGTCCTCATATGTCCATATACATGGTAAAATGTGGTACTTTGATATGAATGAATTCTGGTAATTAGGTTGTTGGCCCAGAGCTTCAGCAAAATATTTTGCCATAATTTTATTCATTACTTACCCCTTCCTTCTCCACTTCTTTTTGCCCCAGTGTAGACATTTTATCCAGTGGTTGTAACACGGAAAATTTTCAGAGTTACTTTTTGGGGTTTCATATATGATTCTATGCCGCCAAAAAAATCAGTATTTTTTTTTTTAAATTCCTTGTGTTAGGAGAACCTCTGTGACCTCAGCTGGGATTAAAATGTAGTTATGGAAGGACCAGAAAATATACTCAAGTGAAATCAGCTCCCGTTCTGAGGATCAGACAGTTCAGAGAACCAAGTCAGACAAAGAATGGGAGAACATAAGTATTACTATCTTATTTTACAGATAAGGAACTGAATAATAGAGAGATTAAGGTCAGACAGGGAGGCTGTGGCAGTTCTGGGAACCAGTGCCAGAATACTTCCTTAATCACGAAACCATTCTTCATTCTGAAAGATTTTATTGTTTATTCTTCAGACACCTTCTATGGAGCTGAAAGAGAAGCAGAGCTTGGATCAAGCTTCAGATCTGGGGTGAGGATAACTTTGCTGTTTGACTTAAAGACTAACTCCAAGATAAGGTCTCTACTGAAGTTTCTGAGTTCTTAGAAGTGCAGTTTTTATCTGCTCCTGATGATATGGAGACATAGGAATTTTTGTTCTATCTAGTTAAATTCATGTCAAACTAATTTTAGTAAGTGTTAGACAAATAAACAAAAGCTACCTAGGTTTTAAATTTCATTCAAATTAATATGCATTATGTGTGAATGCAGTTTTCTCCATCTTGCCTAATTTGTATAAGTAAACACATCTTTAGGATCTTAATGTGCTGTATCTCTGGCATAAGTGGGAAGCTGCTGATCCAGAAAGGTCCTGCTTATCACTCTCTATATTTTAACAGTCCATGGATTCCAAGATCTGCTAATTTATGCTAGAGAATGCCTTTTCAGATTTGTTGTGGTCTTCTGTCACTGGGGACTTTCACTGTATCAGAAGGTACGTTTTGCAGCTTCCTGATGGCTTTAAAAAGGAACAGTAAATGTCAACAGGCAAAAAGACCAATAAATAGGGAGAACTGATGCTCACTAACAGATTCCTTGGGGATTAGTCATACAGGTTCTTGGTCCTCTGTTTCCACAGGCATTTTTAACAATAAATGATATAAGATCTAAAAGCAAGATAAATGTTAAAGGTTCTTTAGTCACTGCCTAGTCCAACAAATGAGCAAAATTTGAAGTAAATAGCATCTAAAAAGTCTAAGCCCTTGAATTCAAATCTTCAGTAGTTTTAAGAAGCAGGTCTTTCTATTTATAGTTCTAATTATCTTGAATTCTATGTCTCCCATGGTTTAGATAAAGAAACACAAAACATATTAAAAGAAATCATGTAAATGCATTTTTCTGTCAAAATTAGTTGTATTCTAAATTATATATACTTTTTATAGAAATGGATGTTACTAGTTTCTTTGCTAGTTCAGTTATTTATCCTGTAAGTGTTTTTCCCCATTTTAAAAAGCAACAGAAAACCCCACAACACATAAACACTGTATTATTTCAGTTATAATAGCTTCATAGTTCATATACTACTTACTTATATTCTGGGGTTTTTTTACTGGTTACATAGCTACCCTCATTCCATAGCATAATATTTATAATTGATTTTGGAAAATGGAAGTACCCGCTTGACCTTATGATGCTTTTTTTCAGTCCTGTCTAAAGATGCTTTTTGTATTTGTACCACAATTCCTGCTGATAGAGTTAAACACTAAGAGAATTTTGAGTGTTTCAGATTCATAAAGGTTCATCATGTCTGCTTTAATGAGAAATCATTTTATAAACTATACCACAACCTGTATAGTCAGGTGATGATTTTTTCTGTCTTTGCTCTTTGCATTCTTAAGGACAAAGCTTTTATAAACCTGTGTTTTAACATGAGGTAGTCCTGCAGTAGTCTGCTCTGGTTCTTTTTGAAAAATATTGAAAATCAGAGTCTATTCTTCAGTATGGACTTTTGGGCTATATTTTCCCCTTCATTATTGTTACAAATTGACATAGCCATTAGAGCAGATATTACCCTCTGAATTTGGTGATACTGAGCAAACCAACCTCCCTACTCTCTAAAGAAACCCTTTAAATCAAGCCCAAACAAGGAGAACCTAAGTAATTTTTGGAGAAAGCCATCCACTGAGTCATTGAACCACAGAATATTTTAAGTTGGAGGAGGTGTCCAAAGGTTGTCTATGCTGACCTCCTGCTCAAAGCAGGGCTGACTCCAAAACTAGAGCCACTGAGTTCCTTAGATTACAAGGCCCCCTGGTTCAAGAGTTCAATCTTTTTGTCTTTCCCTGTCTTCCTTCCCCATCAAGAAGTCAGGTTTCTCACCACTGCATACGCAAAGTAGCTTCCTTCTATTTCAAAGGGCAGGGCAGGAAGTCAGCTTTAACTATCTTGCAGTGCTCTAATGTAAGTTATGCTGGATAGTTACTGTGACATGCAGCTTTCTTTGGAGCTAGCAGCATTTGAACTATCATCCCAGGATCCAGAATTTATGAGCTACAGAACAAGACGTGGGTGGGTGGCTTCCTAGAAATGGAAATGACAGTGGAGGAAACTTGATGAATGAAAATGTAGACAGCTGATTCACATAGCAAGCAATTTTAACAGCTAGTTCTACTGAGCTAGATATTCCTTCAGAAAGGCTTTGGCTTACAGGATTCTTACGAATACTTTCTGGATCTGTATCTATTTTTTTCCTGGAGCTCAGAACCATGAAAGACAGGCTTTGCCTCTGCATGTTTTGCAGTGGGCACTGAGTGCCTTGCAGGAGCAGGACATTTCAAACTGTGGCAGTGTGCTCCCCATCCCCCCAATCCTGACCTTATTTCTGTAACAACACTCAAGTGATAACCACCAGTGGTGGTCATAATGGGCACATCTGGTTGTGATGGCTGTATCCCACTCAAAGTGAATTTTGGGGAAACAGGTAACAACATAATAACCAAGGGCTAATTTGAAAAATGTGCCCACCTAACAGTGCTGGTCAAGGCCCGACTCAGGCCAAGTTTGAAAGAAACTAACTTCTGTAGTATCCCTTTGAGTACAGATGCCTCTCAAGGTTACTCCTTGGGGTTGAGATATTCCCTCCTGCAACAGAACCTTTGTAAGTGATTAATAGCATGCTAAACTTTGAAATCTTAGCTAAGTGGTAAAAAGGATTGATTGTGCACATATAATCTTTTAGATGCAAACTGTTGGCCAAGTCTGAGTTCAATTCTGGATCTAGCCACACCTAAACTCCCCTCCTGAGAAGTTTAGCATGCAAGGGTGTCCTTTCTGAACCTTGTGGGTCAACGGGAGGGTCTCCCTGCCAGTTTTTTCTGATATTGTCCTCTGTGCAGTAAATAATCAAGTGTACCTTGCCACTGAATCTTGTTAAACCACTGTCACATTTACTATCAAACTTTGTTAAATTGCTGTTTTATACCAATAAACATTGCTGCTTCTCTCTTACATCACTCCATCTGTGACACAAACTTACAGCTGCTTTGTTAATATCACAAATACTGTCATGGCAACTAATAGCCCTTGCACAAACAACCTTTTCTAGAGACTCAAGCAACAGAACAAGAAAAAATAAAAACAATGCTATTTAACTGTCTGGCAGCTATCTATACCTACAAACACTGAAGACTGAAAACAACACTGATCAGCTTCATGTTCAAAGGGGTTATAGCATTGGTGGATAAGGGAAGAGCAACTTGTGTCATCTACCTGGATTGTGCAAAATATTTGACACTGTCCTGCATAACATCCTTGTCTCTAAGTTGGATCTGATGGATGGATCATTTTGTGGATAAGGAATTGACTGGACGGTGCCACTCAAAGAGTTGTGATCAATGGCTTGATGTCCAAGTGGAGTGGTATTCTTCACAGGTCAGAATTGGGGCCAGTGTTGTTTATCATCTTTGTTGGCAACACGGACAGTGGGATTAGGTGCACCCTCAGCAAGTTTACTGATGACGCCAAGCTGTGTGGTGCAGTCGACAGGCTGGAGGGGAGGGATGGCATCCAGATGGACCTTGACAGGCTTGAGAAGTGGGCCCAGGGAAACCTTATGAAGTCCAATAAGGCCAAGTGCAAGGTCCTGCATGTGAGTTGGGGCAATCCCAAGCACAAATACAGGCTGGGTGAAGAATGGATTGAAAGCAGCCCTGGGAAGAAAGACTGGGGAGGGGAGGTTGATGAGAAGCTCAACATGGCCCAGAAATGTGTGCTTGCAGACCAGAAAGCTAATGGAATCCTGGCTACATCAAAAGAAGCATGGCCAGCAGGTCGAGGGAGGTGATTCTGTCCCTCTGCTCTGCTCTGGTGAGACCCCACCTGGAGTGCTGTGTTCAGCTCTGGGGCCCCCAACATAAGAAGGACATGGACCTGTTGGAACAAGAGGAGGGCCACGAAGGTGATCAGAGGGCTGGAGCACCTCTCCTGTGCAGGCAGGCTGACCGAGTTGGGGTTGTTCAACCTGGAGAAGAGAAGGCTCTGGGGACACCTTCTAGCAGCCTTCCAGTACCTAAAGGGGGCCTACAAGAAAGCTGGAGAGGGAATTTTTACAAGGTGCTGTGGTGATAGGACAAGGGGCAATGGCTTTAAACTGAAAGAAGGTGGTTTTGAATTAGATATTAGAAAGAAATTCTTTGCTTTGAAGGTAGTGAAGCACTGGAACAGGTTGCCCAGAGAAGGTGTGGATGCCCCATCTGTGGAGGTGTTCAGGTCCAGCCTGGATGGGGCTTGGAACAACCTGGTGTAGTGGAACCCCATGGCAGAGGTATTGGAACTAGATGATCTTTAAAGTCCCTTCCAAACCAACCCACTCTATGATTCTATAAAAAGTGGGTACACTCAGGAAGTGTTTGTATTCTTGTTGTCTACCTGTCCATCTACCTACCTATTTATTTGGTGTACTGATTTGCTACCCGTATTACTGACAAAATAAAGGAAATTAATTCTGTTAATTGGATATCATTTGTAAGTACTTATTTTGCCCTAGAATTTAGTACATAGACTTTAAACAGTAAATATGTTGCACAGTCTGATTGAATTATATTCTGAGAAAGGAAATATTTTCTCAGTACTGCTATAAGTATTTTTAAAAATATAAATCTTAGTTTTCATGCTCCACAGAATACAGGAGGCTGTGAATATGGTCTGTCCCACTTTACGTGCCTTATATATGTCCTTTGGAACCTAAAGATAATGTGACTGCTCATAGCTAGGTGGGGAGAGGGAAGGATCAGACCTGATCAGCACAGGGCTCAGAAAATCTGGCCTTCTCCACAGTATCACTTTAAAGTGTTGTTACAGCTCTGTATTTTAAGGGCTTGCCATGGGTGTGTACCAGTGGTGAATAAGGAGTTATTTTTGGGTGGGATGGTGCTTCCCTAACTCACATGTATACCCAGTAGCACACTTGGTTAGTATGGGCTATGGTCTGCCAACACCATCCTTGCTCATAAACCATAAGAAGAAGTAAAATGTGTCTTTTAGGCAGAGATGATTCAGATATGCCAAACAGTGCATTGGTTTTGCTTCACCTAAATTCAATTAAAGCCTCTGTATGAAGTTTTAAAATCTTACTCATTTTTTTACAATGAATTGTGTGGCTAGGTGCAATAGTGCCAATCAGGATTTTCTGTTCTGAAGAGGTGATCACACTTGCTTCATATATCCCTTACCTGCTAGCATGCTGAATGTGATTATTTCTTTAATAACATTGCTTTCCTATGGATGTGCAATGAAAAAAACCTCTAGGTATCTTGGAACTGATATTATTCTGCCTGACAGGACCCTTTTTGAGGACACATGAAGGAAGACTGATGGTTTGTCTTTGGTTTTTTATCAGAAGATAAAAATGAAGTGACTGAGCATTTTACAGTTTGTGAGCTGTAGCCCTTGGATAAAACAAGAATACTGCTGGCTAAAAGCAGATTTTCTGCTTTGGCAATTCTTTTTCCACTGATACCAAATTTCCTCTCAATTCCTGTGCTGGTGTATAAAACCCTTTCATAGAGGTAAATGACTATGTCTCTTCTGGGAGAGGATAGGATTTCTTCATGTGGTTTCACGTGTTAAAATCTCACCAGGGAAGAGACCATAGGGCAAAATAAAATCTCCTGATTTTAAACTCAAACTCATGATTTTGAGGGATAAATAACTCATGATTTGTGATTGGGTAAAATTGGCAGCATTGGAGAGCTGGCTTTTGACACATCCAGAGTGGTAACTTGTAGAAAAGAAGATAATGTAATTGTAGTATCTGGTATCTGTACCTGTAATAACCAATAGTTTGATATCTGTAGTTTCTATTAAGATGTATAATTACAATTTTTTTCCTTGTTGTGTGCTTTACGATGCCCAATTATAAACTTAAACCCAAGTTATAAGCCTCTCCAATTTACCATCAGTAACGTGTTTCCTCTTCTCTCCGTGGTTTCTCATTGGATGTTTGATTATTGTTGTAAATTCCTTTTTCAATCAGATCCGTAATTTTTTCTATCCTACTGTTGATTTCCTGTGATGTACATTAGTCTGAGAGATTGAAATTTGAACATCATGACAAAATACTGGATTACATTTGCATTGAATGAAGCATAGATCAGTAAGAAAGGACAATATGGCTCTAAGTCACCTTATCAGCTTTCAGATTCTGGAATCAGCCAGAGACCTGACTTTTTCTCAAAAAGAAACAGAAAACAGTCACACAGTTCTTGTACACCCTTATCTTCACAAGAAAACTTTGCTGTAGGAATCATTTTTCAAGATCCAAACATTCAGCTAGTCCAGTATGATCCCAGAATGATGTTTGCTTTGTTTTTACAATACAGGATAAACATACAGAATAAATCATATGTCTTCTGTGTTTTTAAGCAATATGGAGAAGTAAAACAGTGTGAATCAGGACACGGTTTTCCCTGGTATGGTTTAGTATTGTATTCAGTCCCCAGTGTCACACCTACAAATCAGGCTGTTCATCAGTTCATCACCTCCCCAGACTAAGCCAGAAAACTTGAAACAAGTTTGTTTGAATTACATTTTTTAGCTTGGAATGGCATATCGTCATTTTAACCCAATCTCACCTAACTAATAATTTAATGCATGTTTAAGTCTTAGTTTTGTCCATTTGCATTACTTAGCTTTCTTGTGTGACATCTGGCTCTTACACACTAATTCTTCTTAACATTTTATACAGTAAATTTCTTTCTTGCCTATAAAAATTACTCTGCTTCTCTACTCAGACTGCTGTGAGTTAGATCCAACCACCAGACAAATCTACTGACTTAAAATTCAGTACAATTAATCCTGTAAAAGTGAGCTCAGAGGCATGCCTGCTACTTATTGTCAGTTTAACCCTATTTCTCATCATAAATCTTCTTCACAAATAAAGATTTCTAGTTCAATCTAATACAATTATTTTTTGCTATTTGTGAGTTCTTGCAATGTCAGCCAACAATTTGAAATTCATCTGTTATTAATACATCATTCATTTTGAATATTTCTAGCTGATTATGCATTGTTTCTGGGGAGGAGTGGTAACCTGCCTCTGAAAGATCCAAATGGGCCTTGTTTTGCTAGATTACTTCTATTTTTAAAACAGGGAAATGACAAAGCAAATAATTTAGGTCATGTATAAATACCTTTGTAAGTGTTTGAATTTACATGTTCAGTATGAAGAGCAGGTCTCTCCTAACTGTACAGAATAGAATCATAGAGCACAGAATATTTTATATATATATATATATATATATATATGCACACTAGAAACACATTATGCAGCTTCATAGATGCAGAGTTCACAGAAGAATAGTAATCCTTTTTTTTTTTTTTTGTATTGAACCATGAGAATCAATGATAATTGGCTTTCATATTTGGTCACTGGTATTACTTGATGTATACATAGTCTATTACTAAGGGAACCATTGCTGTTCTTCATTCCTTTCATTTGTGGAAGTAATACAGCTCACCCAGGTCAAGGAATGATTAGCATGGAAAACTTCCTATATTTGCTAATGCAGGCTAGGTATTTGATACTGCTTTTCCAAAATACATTAACCTTTCATTTGTGACATCATGAAATCTTAGTAATCTGAATGCTTGACTTTGTAACCCTGATAATGTTGTTTTAATGTAGATTATTGCTGTGTAGCTTCTTAGTTTTAAGTGAGATAAAAAATCATTATACTGCTAAGTAGCATCCTTAGTGATGCTTAGTGAGCTAAGTGATACCCGTTTGTTCCACGTTCTTGGCTGGAATCTTCGTATCCATCCTATAGATGCTGGTACTAGTTTTTCTTAATTCTCACTGGCTATTTCTTATAAATGGCAGAATTTGTTTGAATTACAAGCTCTTTGAAACAAAAAACTGTGCTTTGGAATATGTACAATGCCTACTACTTTCAGTTCGGAGAAGCACAGAAAGATTTTTTGAACTTCAAATGATCCTTAGCTATAAGAAGTATTTCTCAATGCAACACTACTTGTAATTTTTTTCCTTTGTAATCTCCATACTGCAAAACTGAAATTTTATGTTATAGTTTTTGATGTTTCATTTAAGAAAATCTTAATGAAGTAATTTAAGAAAGAAGTTGAGATTATTAATGAACTTCAATGTAAAACAGATCATTAGAATGTGAGTTGATCTTGTTGGTGTTAATAATAATAATAATATAAAAATAAAACTATCACAAATTAAGCTAACTGGAACAGCAGTCAAATAAAGTAGATGCAGAAGTCTAAAGACTGTCAGGATAGGTATTTCAGATTATTGAGGACGCTCATGTACATCCACTTTCCTGCCCCCATCTGTGTAAACATAGAATGTGAAAACATGAAATAAATAGAAATGTTCCTTCAAGTAGGGTAAGAAAGAGAATTTTGGGCATGTAAACCTCATTTCTATGCTTCAGGTGCAAAGATAATGCCCTTTTGTAGTAAAATCTGTAAGGTTCAAGAAACAATTGTACTGTTACACAATGACAATTAAAGAACTGAATTATTTTTTATACTTCAGCAGAATCAAACTGTTAGGAAAAACATAATTTTAAAAGATGATTCAAAATGCAATATGTTTAATTTTTAAAATAAAATAGCTGGGTTTGGTTTTCTTTCGTGTTCCAATAGTGCTTTTACTTGCAAAGACCCCTGTGGTTTAAATAAACCAGTCGGTGTACACTAATAAAAATCCCATTAAATTAAATGGCCATTAGGCATATAGAATGTCCTGTTGCAATTTCAAGAGACAGTTTGTTAGAAGACACCCTGCTATGTATGTTTTATTTTATCAAAATAAAGGAGAGGAAGAAAAGGTTGCAAAATGTGTTTATTTCTATGAAAAATATGTTTCCAGTGCACTAGGAAGAATTGATGTGTGGTGTGTTGGGTTGTGGGGTTTTTTTATAGAATAAAAGAGCTGGCTTATTCCATGTCTGGTACTTTTATAGCACAACCTACAATAAATATATATAATCAGCAGAATCGGTCAGTAATTTTCATCCTCAGAGCTATTACTTGTTTCTTTTAGAAGGTGGCAATTCAAGAAGTAATTCAGTATATATTGTATTAAACTGTTTCAGAGCACATACTGTACTTGTTTGCCAGCAAACATTATTTCTGAAATAGGTGACTGTTTCTCTTGCAAATGCTTTTCTTTATTCCCTTTCTCCTTTTTTATATATAAAAAAAACAACAACCCAACCCAAAACAAAACACAAAACCAAAGAGAAAAAAAAAAAAAACAACCACAAAAAACCCTACCAAAAAAATCTATTGAATACTTGTGGAAACAAATTACAAATATCACACTGAGATGAATTTAGTACCCATGGTTTTCAGCAGATATTTCCTTCCATCCTGCTTACCCAAGCAAGGTCTTTGATATTTTGTTGAAGTAGAGAGCAAGAAATAGGATAGACTATCAAACTAATTTTGCTTTGAGAGATTTTATCAGAAGCTTAAATTTCTAGAAGTTGCTAAACCTCCTATCTTGCTTTCCCTTATCTCCTCCATATTCATGGAAATCACAGTGCTGAAATTTACAGTTCTTTAAATTTGTCTCAAATATTCTGGTCCCTGTTTCAGTATTAGTTTCCTGTTTCATCACTTCACACCTGGCCAATCCCATTTAATAATATCTGATTCTGGAAGATATATAGGCTCTCCAGGGGAACAAAAGGCTGTCTGCTTACCTGATGTCTTGTCTGTCAATTCCTTCTTACACCATCTCCTAAAAATAAATTAACAGCATCCTCATTAGCACCACTACCATAGAACAGGCATATATTAAGATTATGTTTAATGACAATGCAAGGAGATATATCAAAGATATTTTATTAAATATAAAATAAAATTTAGATTGTCTCTTGTAAAGACATAGATCCCCCATTCTTATTTTAGTCTTCAGTCTGTCTTCTATTGATGTAAAATATGGAGGGTGTAAAATGCCTACAATAAGGAAATATAATGTATTTTTGACATAAGTGTACGTTAACTCCTTTCAGACCAAAGTATTTGCATTACATACAGGTGTTTTGAAAGAACCTTGTGCTTTGAATGTCTTCTCAAGTTAGAAATCAGTCTAAAGGCCTGGCAAGTATAACAGATGTATAGCAGCTCCTTTCTGAATGATGCAAATGTTGCAGAGAACTTTTCCTTCCTACCTTCCAGTTTAACATCTGGCAAGCTCTGCCATGCCTGCCTGTGGTTCTGAAACCCCTCTGTTGACTATTTAATTTGGCTATGATTTGTTTTTTTCTGAAGATGGAATTATCTTTGCACTGTCTTTGTTCCTTTAACCAGTTGCTTCAATGAGCTCAAAAGACAGTCTGTCCTTTAAAGTTTATGGCCCTGCTATCTTAAGTATTCTCATGTAGTTGTTTGTCTTTAACTACTATTCCATTTTCTCTTGCTTTTAACAGCTTACTGCAAAACCAACCTAATGTATTAATGCAGAAAGTTTCCCCTAAAAAACGTTTTAAAACCAACACCTATAATAGCTACTTGCTGCAAATACTTGTAGAACCTTCATTAAGTTTCTTCTGCTTATACCATTTATACTACCAGTTTAGATAAAAAAAAAAAAAAAAAACCAAAAACATCCTCACATAGACAGTGTTTAATAATGCAGGTTTCTTTTTTTGCCATTCTCTTTTCAGTTTTGAATGTCTCCTTGAAGTTTACAGAGCAATAGATTCAACCCAGTTTTGTATTAATTTTTTTTCTTTAAGAACAGGACAGGTAGTAACACCATACTTCCAATTTTTCTCAAACATTTTATGTGAGAATGGATGGATTCTGGCTGTCAACATTCCTAAAGAGTCTTCAGTGGACTAGGAGGGATGTGCTGACCCTGCTCAGGCTCAAGGAACAACTTCACTCAGTAGGTAAAACAAGGAATTTTGCTGTTAACTCTGAGTAGGCTATGTAAAAAAGTTTATCTCTGCATTGAGATCTTAGAGGACAATACTACTTTGGCTGAGATGTGAAATGATGTTAGCAACAGCTGGCTTAAAAAATAAAAGCAAATGTGTTCTGAAAATCATTTATGTAGCTAAAATGAAAATTTTCCATGTACGTAACATGGTTCTCAGGTGCTGCCATGTTATGAAGCATTAAGTAAACAGCATAGCAAAACTGTAGGAAGCTGTTTGGTCAAATTTTCCATGACAAACCTTTTGATGGGGTTTCAAGCAGTTCCTGTTGCTTTGAGAAAACAGACAAAGCATGAGATGTGTGAGAGGGAAAGATGTCTTTCACTCATTTATTTAGCCATTTTACTTAAATATTTAAATTACATGTAATTTGTGTTATATATATATTTAAATCATATTGTCTTCTTACAATAAACATTCTTGCCCCCTTTCCCCATGTAATTAAAATATAAAAGAAATTAATGATAGAAGGCAAAATGCAACCATCTGCATTTCTTAGCGTTGTCATTTTTCAGATAGAACTCACAGTTGTCTTTTAAACAATGATAAATTAGAAGGCACAATCTTTTTTTCCTACTCATTTGTTTGTTAACTACCTCTGTGATAATAATGTATTTGCATATTTAATTTCCTCCATTGTAAATGAGTACCTTTGAACCACTTCCTAATTATTTTATAGTATTTTTGTATTCTTCATTATTCATGCATTCTATTTACCAAATAAAATTACTTTTTTTCCAAAGGATATTTGAAAGTATTATAATCCTATACATAGAGCAGTTGTTCCTAAATGGAGTATTAGAAGGATCAGAAGGGAGTTATTAATATGAAGCAGACATTTTTTTTTTTTTTAAAGAGGTTTTTATTTTGTCTGAAATTATCTTTCCTTTGCTCTCTTTTTTCTGTGTGCAAAATCTGAATAAACAGGCTGCATAGGGACTAATCGGATTAATGCATGGGAATAAGGAAAACACTGTTCATTCACAGCTTTAGGGTAGATGGCAAGGAACATACTACAGCAGTCCTCCTAGTGTCATCCTGTCAGTGGTCACTAGTGACCACAAATAATTTATTCTGAGATTCTGTATTTTCTCTGATGTCTCTTTCTGTTTCCCTTGACCATACATACCCCTATTGTCGGAGTCTGCACATATAGCTAGTATTTTATTTAGCTGCATTGTTGTGTGGGAGGCAGAATCATGTTCCTACTGAGGATGCCACCCAGACTGCATTGTGTTCAAGCAAAAAACCATTATTTGGCTCACGTCTATACACACACATAATCACTGATTTTCAGTCTTTCTAGATCTTGTAAAGTTTCTTTTGAAAAAGATTTCCTAAGTGTTCCGGGTGTTACACTCACCTACCCTCTTGTCAGGTACCTAGACAATGTTTTCAAGATAAAGTCCACTTTATTTTTCTACTCCCTGCCCTTTTCACCCCAACTTCTCGCATCCTTGTCTATGTCTTTCGAGCACTGCACATCAATCCTCCACCTCCATGATGCTATTTTGTCCTGGTTTCTAACCTTCCATTATGTGGTCCTTAATCTCTCATACTCTTCTCTGAATCCTCCACACATTACAAGTAAACTCTAATCTCTATCATTCATTGCTGTTTCAAGTGATAGTATTGGACAGCCTTAAAGGAAGCCAGCACAGCACTTCAGAGACTGGGAAAAAATGTATGGGTTTGCACATTGGCAGCACTGGCAATATCACTTCAACGTTTAATCAACTACAAAAGCCGTTTAATGCTTGGGATGCTCCAATGCTGTAAATATGACCCCTTAAGTAATTACACAGCTTTACGTCCTATAACATATTTGGTAACACTTTAAATAAAGTGTCTTCAGTGCATTTTGATGCACTTTTAATTTAAACTGGATACAGCTATGATCGTATGCTAGATAAATAGCAGTTCAAATTTAAATGGATGCATCGAGATTTCACAGCTAGCTAATAATTAAATAACTTGGGATATTGCAGTTGAAAGTATCAGTATATTTCAATGATTAATTGATAACATATAACTTTTATGTAAAACGTCTTTCCTAATAGCACACTATCAGCCACACAGAGAAGTAGTGTGGCGAGGCCTATTACTTTGCCTCAATGTGGAGACTGTAGTAGAGATGGCTTTTGGAATGTAGAGAAATATCTTTGTCAGAGCCTGGGTTTCATCACCTGGATACCACCTTTTATCACCTGAATATGAGTTACCTTAATCTCTTATTTATACTTAACATTCAGGGTGTAATGCACCTGGCATATTTGTCTCTGGTCTCTGAAACTGTAGCATGAAAATAAACAAACTGGTCTTAATTAAAAAGTCAAAGTGTTTTATCACAATTTTTAAATGAAACCTGTACCTTTGTGTTTAAAAAGCCTGTTCAATTAATACTAATCCTTGGCTTCCCTTTTAATTCAAAGATCATTAAAACTTTTACCTGACTATCAAGTAAAACTTTGTATTGCAAGATGAAATTCCAAATTGAGCTTTTACTTTTTATTTTAAATATATATATTTAAAAAAGTGAGTATTTATGAATATTCCCAAATATACCTTTGGAGTTCTAAAGGACATACAAAATATGCAAGTCACATTACATATTTCAGAGCAGAATTAACACTTCTCTAGCTTTCAGAGTTCTGCACCACTGTAAATACAACTATAACTGAAGAGGCACAAATGTTACTGCACCTGTGAGCTCACAGTAATATATTGAACAATGTAATGTTTGAATAACAATTGCTTATTCTGTAATTTGCACCACAAATAAGTGCTGGTTGAGAACCCATTCTAGCAGAACACTGCAATATTGCAAATATTCACTAACTTTCATAAACCAAAAGAAGCAGGGAGGTGGGGGGAAGGTGAAACTTCTTTTTATTAGCAGCCATTATCCAGGTAGCTGCATTCCTGATGAAATCCTTGGAAAAGTAAGATAGATACTTCTGCCATGCAAGGTTTATTGGTACAGAATTTCATCTTTATTTTAATGTTATACAGAACCCTGATGAATTTGACCTAAGTTGGACATCTAGGGGGATATAAAATTCTATTATATAACACTATCTAAAGTCTTATGCAGCAACTGTATTAAGCCAACAAAATATATTTTTTTTATTATGCTTAGGTTTCTTCATTTAATCAGTAAATTTAATTACAAATGCTAATAAAATTTTCACTTTTGTGAAGCCATTAAAACACAAAGAACCACATAGAGAATGTTATGTGGCTTTATAAAAGGATATATATATATATGTATATCTTAAACAAGTACAATTCTAAAATAATGAAAACTATCAAGTGGCATAGGGACGGTAAGAAATCTTGGTGGTAAATGAAGGCTATATGCTTATCTAGAAGACCTGAGTAGCATGAAAAAAAAAAAGCATTTCAGTGACACTCTTAATGGATAATAATAGATTATAATATCCATGAATTTTGGTATCCATTGAAAGTTTATGCCTCAAGTTCAATGGGAAATTAATGGTCTAAAAGGAATAAACCAAACATGTTCTGGATCAACCAAACAGTAGAATAAATTTATTCTTTTCTTTCCTCAATTCAAATGCAATAAATAGCAAAAATGTGGGAGGTTTCATAACAATCTGAGTTAGGTTGTTCCAGTGTTTTATCGTCTAAACAATTAAAAAGGTTTTTTTTTCTTTTTTCCTAAAAATGAATCTACGTGAACTTATCTCCAGTTTCATCAGAACTGATAGAACAGAATAATTATTTTCCGTGTCCTACACAGGATACTTATGTTGCTGAAGCCCTGATCTGCATTGCCTAATGTAATGTTTTTGTAATGGAAACATGTAGCTGACTCATAATTAATTTCAAAGACATTATAACCCTTAGATTCTTTTCTGTATTCCTGTACAGGTCTCATTTTGTATGAGTGCATTTAAATACTCTCTTTGAACTGTGGATCTTTGCTCATGCTTTCATTTAATTTGCTCTTGTCAGTTTCTTACTTTCTCTCCAATTAGCCAAGATCATTTTGATTTATGATCATATTCTCCAAAGAGCTTGCAAACCTTGTTCTTTGCAGTTCCCTGCAAAAATGTCACTGTCATCCAAATTGTTGAAATTGTTAAGTGAAACTTGGCCTATGATAAACCCTGTTTGAAAGAAATCCCTTACCATTTTGTCAGGGACTTATTGATAATTTTTTTTGAGAGCTGCTGTTCAAATTTGTTGTAGAAGACAGTAAAAATGCCATTGATATAAGTTACGTCTAGACCAGTATTTCTTTAGCTCACTTAGGAGCCAAGCCATTTGAATAATAACAAAAATGTTGCAAAATCCAAATATCCAACAATAATTCCTCCCATATTTGTTATATTCCATGAAAGAAAGGACATGGACAAATTTAACACCATTTGCTCTTGTTAAATCAATGCTAATTGTTTCCTTTTACTTTAGTATTTTCAGGTATTTATCTGATTATGTAATAATTTCACCCAGACTTTTTCCAAAGATAAAAAGGAAGATAGTTTCTGAGTTTTTCATTCTCCTTTTCCTGTCTACTACAGATAGTTACTACATTTGCTTTCCTTTAGTCCTCGGGGATGACGGTAAAGACTTAGAGATTACTTCAGAAAAGCATTCAAATGTGAAGTTCATAAAGGCCTGACAATTCAGACTGCTCTAACAGTATATTTTTCAGTCTATTCTTATTCCGACTGTGTTCCTATCTTCTGCATTAACTCAAGTAGCTAGTCACAATTTAATGTTTCAGTAAAGAGTAAAGAAACTGGAAGGCACTGAGTATTTCAGCTTTTTCTGTGTCCTCTTATTTTCTTTCTTTCCCATTTGGTAATGGAATTATTTTTCTCTTTTTTTTTTTTCCCCTCTTATTTATAATGTATTTATAGAACCTTTTCTTGTTGCCTTTTGTGTTCCTTACTAATTGAAACTCAGTTTGTGTCTCAGCCTTTCTGATATTATTCCTACATGCTTGTATATTTTGTTTGCAAGCATATGAGTTCAGAATCAATTATTATATTGTCCTTGAATCTTACCTTTTTACTACTATTATCATTATTGTTGGTGTTATGATGATGATGATGATGATCTTCCATTGTAATTCAGGTAAATCCATTTGAAAATTTGTGGTTTAAATATAGAATTTATCCAGAGGACCCTTGTCTTATGCATTTTGTGTAGAAATGTACTGAGGTGAT
This sequence comes from Falco punctatus, assembly GCF_963210335.1. NCBI lineage: Eukaryota > Metazoa > Chordata > Aves > Falconiformes > Falconidae > Falco > Falco punctatus. Next base: position 79,513,147 of record NC_137583.1, read on the forward strand.
AAGGAATAGTCATCATTTATTTCTTGAGTCACACGTGTTTTTCTTTCCTCCTTATCTTTATTCTTGTTTGATATTTCTAGCCCTTATCTATAGTATTCTGGAAGTTGCATGCATCACTAATATAGTAACTCCAAATATTTCACTGTTATTTTTCATGGCTGTCTTTCTTTTATCAGATAGAGTGAAAGTGAACAGTGAGGCTCCCTGAAAGTAACAAAGACTAAAGATACATGTCCCTTCCTTTAGTTTGGCTAGTGGAAAATTCTTCATTAGAACTTCAGTAATTACCTTCTTTTTGAAAACCTTTCTTAGTTTCAATGGGTTTAGAAACCATTATGGGATGTTTTTTTTCCTCATAGAATGTCTCTGCATTAGTTAGTAGTTCATTAACACTGGAATGGTGAATTATGTATTTCAAACTATTTACATTGAATTGCACTTCACTAGAATGAAATACCACTACCTTGGTCCCTGTAATGTTCTTCATGTCCCAAAGGGGTGCACAGCTACTGCAAGCATGAGGGTGAAAGCAATCACCATCAGCTGAGACAGTGTGATCTTGCAGGAGGAAACTTCATAGTAGGACAGGGAAGCAGGTAATCCAGGAAGTGTTTCATTGGAAATTTTATCATTCAAGTCAAAATGATTGTACTGTTGGGTGCATGTTAATCCAAAAGGTTTTATCAAAGAAGATACACCGTCACTGGTTTGAGGCTATTCTTTAAAAGACGAAGTCAGTACACATATAGAAGTTTTTTGTTATTTGTTGTTATTTCTTATCAATCTTGTTCCTGTTTTTGTTTTTGTTTTTTTTTTTTTTTTTTTTTTACTTAGTGTATGTAATGTTTCTGAAATAAATATTGCACATACCCTAGTCAATCTGATTAATGAAAACTATCAATGTATTTTCCTTAGAGAATTCCTATCAAGGTCAACAGTTGCAATTCCTGGCCACTTAGGGTGTGCTCACATTCTCTGTAGCATTTGCTTGGTCCAGCAGTCTATTACAAAAAATCTACTAATTAAACGAGCCAGTACTTAATAATCCAAAAGATCAAGAAAATGCTGTTCCTTTCTCTCACTGTCAAATAAAGTAACCAATTTAAATAAATAAGGAATTATCCTGCTGGGCCAGGCCAATCTAGTTTGTAACCTATCTTCAAAAATGTGGAAAAGCACATCCCTTTCCTGTGAAGGAAATGATTTGTGGCTGCTATTTACCATCTTCCCACAGACCACTTTCCTGTAATCCAGGGTTTAAAACTTCTGATTCTTTTCATTAAGGAAAGGAACCTTGCTGCCTTATAGAGGAATCCAAGGTGGTGGTGGTGGTGGTGGTGGTGATGATAGTGTGGGGCAGAGGGGAATGGTGAGGGGAAGTATGGAAGGAAAATCTCACAGAGATCAAAAAGGCTAAGAACATAAAGAGTTGATGAGTCATGGTTTTAGTTGACTAAAATTAGTCATTTCAAATGCTTCTGAAAGTAAAGTGTTTGCTCCTCTTGGAAACCAAAAGGTTGTCTAGAAATGGAGGCAACCAAACTCAGTAATTTTTAATGTCTTGCTCATTTTTTTTGGCGATTTTTGTGATTCCTTCTGCCTTTCCTTCATATCTGGTTTTATATTTTCCTATTATAAAAGGTCATCATAATCCAGCAGACAATATTTCATGGAAGAAGTTACAAACCAATTGCAATAATCAGTTCTGTTTCGTTCATTTGTTTGTTTGTTTTAATATATATATTCATTTGCTTTGACATCTGAATGATAAGGTGAAATTAAGCAGGGCACACATAGGTGCCTTATATACAAAATTTACAGTGCAATCATTAAGATAAAGATCAGTTGTTCTTGATACTTTGTTGTACCTGTTGCATCATCTGATACATCAAAAAAAGTCAAGCCATAGCTTCTGCATGACACATAATGGTGGTAATTACACATTGAGTTTTACATAGGCTCATATGGATAAGAATTTAATAAATGTGAAATCCGCCAAGGCGATAAAATAAGAAAGTTTCACAAGGGTAGATTTCCTCTTTGATCTGCAAACACAAAATCAAAATGAGAACATTAGGAAGCATAGCTTTCAAGTAAATTGCTTCTCTGATAGCAGGTCTGTAAGAAGACTTAGTAGGGAAAAAAGCTAAATTAAGTATTAAGGCAAATGCTCTGTTCTTGAATATTTATATGGCTTATTTTACTATTCTCCTGTCACTGCTGGTGTCAGAGAATCAGAGAACACAGAATTCTGTAATGTTTGTCCTATAAAATAGAGGTCATTTTATCTAAAAGCTTGCTGCCCAAGAATGCCAAAGCAATACAGTCAGACCCTTTTTTACTGATCACTGCAACAGAGATTATTCAGCCATTTAGACCAAAGCAGGCTTTCTGAAAGCGGCAGTTTGTATTTTTGCTCTAAACTTTACTTGCAGTGTAAAGGTTCAATAATTCATTGGAAATTACAGTATTTTTCTCTTTTGGCTTGGGAAGCAGCTATTGTGTCCTGTTCTTGAACTTCTCAGAAATGCAAGTAAAGGAAGAACATTCATAGACCCTTATTTTGCTTTTATTTGCTCTTTGCTGAGGCAGGTTCTTGATAAATATACTGCACAAAAATGACAGATGGTGCAAATAGAAGTTTACATTTATTGCCAAGCTCGATATTAAAATTTGAACAATACATCACCTACTTCACTGTACCTTTTTTAAATAAAATTTGTGTAATATGTCCACTTCTGCAGTATAAGCTGATATATACAGGTCAAGTCATGCTCAAGAAGCTTTTTGTTAAAATATCCTAACAATGACATTTTGTTGCTCATCTAGCACCAACCTTTTAAGGAGGTTGTAATTGTAGACAAGAACTTTTAAATCAATTACTATTTATGGGTTTTGTGGTAGATTCTGTGGAAATGTACTGCTTTTCCATGTTCAAATAAAAATCAAAGTAGGTAGATTCTGTGTAGTCAAATTCTCTTCTCCCACCAAAAGCAGACAGATTAACTTTTCACATAGCAGGGAGACAGAAACCTTTTATGCACCGGTTTTCAGAGATTTCACAGAGGCGAAGAATTTGAGGACTCTCAAAAGTATATAATGCAAGTCCATCTCATTCATAGGGTACTGGGGAATGAAAATGGGAAAAGAGGGATAAAATTTAAGAAACCTAGTAAATTAAGGAAGGGGAGCTACCACTTTGAAGAAAATGGAAGTGGATTTGGGAAGTGTCGAGATCAGAGCTTAGTTTTGACTTGCCAAATGCTTATGTGACCAGCATGTGAAATGTACTTGAAAAACTTTGTTTGGCCATGATGGTAACCTAAATACTGGCATAGGTCTCTTCTAAAGAGCTCTGTCTTCCTTCCGTTGTATCTTCCAGGAGGGGTCACCTTACTGTGTATTTGTCAGTAAACACTTTGACAGGACTTTGTTTTTGCAGACTATCAATCTTCATAGATTTTCTTTGTTATGTCAAGCTTTGCACAATGCCCTCTGAACCCTGGCAGAATCGTATTAAGTGTGAGACTTATCCCTAGTCTCATAATAGGCTCGGTCTCTACTCTTACCACAGATTCCTCACTTCCTACATCTCTGTTCTACTCTGCCATTTTTACAGTTTTCCATTACATTCTCCCAGGTGTGGATGCTCAGTAGCACTAGGGAAGAAGCATTCCATAAGAATGACAGATTCTACCTGTCTTTGTGTATAAAAGCCAAAATGATGAAAATTCACTGCCCTCTGTGATATTCAGTCATAGTCTTTTTAGTAAGTCATGCTGTAACCATGTGGTACCGTAGTGCAAAGAAACAAATAGCATGCCATGAAAACTTCAACATTTTAGCCTCACAAAAGCTATCATCAAAGTCCTGATGAACATGTGAACTCCAGGCAAGGCATTTTAGAATTTTAAGCAAGTGCCTAGGATGCAAAAGAACTGTGTCTATAGTGTATTCCTCTGCCCACAGCAAAGTTTAGAATTTCCAAGACAAATTGAGAAAAAAATGAGTCATCAAGATAATACATTCTGCTCAGTGAGTATCACCAGATGATAAAGTTCAGGACATCTCTACTGAACTCCAAAGGTAATATGATTTGCTATTGTGGTCTTCTACTTGGAGAGAGAGAGCTATAAGCAAAATGGGGAAAAAAAATCCACAAGGAAAGGGTAATTGGAATTGCTAATATTTAAACACTGGAGAAAACTGAAGCCATTGTTTTCCACATCCAGCTAATATTGGATAGCATCTTGCACTGCATTGAATGAAGCACAGATATTTGGCTGTAATTAAAAAAGATTAATATGTTCTTATCAATAAGGTGATTTGAATAATAATAAACTTTGACTGCCAGCCTCACTTCTTTTCCATGGATTAGCAGTCCTCTAGAATTATTTGGAAAATAAAAATGAGAGTTACCTTATATATGTAACTATCTTCAAAATAGGTACATACAGTGTTTATCCTGGCTTGAAATTGCCAGATGTGTATGTGTTTTTCCTCACTTATTTAGATATACTTAGGACAACATCAAAAATGTTAATTCTTGAGTCATCATAGTTGTATTAAAATAAGGATGTCTAGTTTTCAGAAGATGCAAAATCTACATTAAAACTAGCAGCATGGGTGTTTATCTGCTTAATAAAGAGACTGCCTGAATGTTTTCAACCATTTTCTGTAGCAAAGATTAGAAGAACTTCATGTCACAGAAGAGTCTAAAATACCAAGTGTAACTCCTGCAGTTGATGAACCAGGCTGAATCTGGCATACAACAGCTTTCTGATTTTCAGTGAGCAAGGAAGAAGTGTTTAATCATCATGAGGAGGGAAGACTTGGTTTGATCAGAGTTTCAAAAGAGCCCTTAGGATTTAAGTTTATATAAGAATATCTTGGTTTTAAGCTTAGAAATTAATTTGACAACAAATTATTTCTGCTTGAGCGTTTGATTCAGTGATAATTCTAGAGCATAATTTTCTGAGAAAATGTCCTGGGTTTGGCTGCATTAGCATTGATTTTCTTCTTAGTAGCTGGTATAGTGATGTATTTTTGATTTAGGATGAGGATAATATTGAAAACACACTGGCGTTTTACTTGTTGCTGAGCAGTGCTTACGCTGTCAAGGACTTTTCAGCTTCTCATGTCCTTCCAGCAAGGAGGCTGGGGGTGCACAAGGAGCAGTGAGGGGACACAGCCAGGACAGGTGACCCAAACTGGCCAAAGGGATATTCCATACCATATGATGTCATGCTTATCATATAAACTAGAGGAAAAGCTGGCCAAGGGACCACTGCTTGGGAACAGTCTGGGAATCGATCGGTTGGTGGTGAGCAATTTTTATTTTCATTTGCATCACTTGCTGGGTTTTATTTCTTTCTCCTTTTGTTATTTTCCTTTTTGTTACTATTTTTATTATTATTGTTCTTTATTATTATTATTCTATTTAATTTCAATTATTAAACTGTTCTTATCTCAACCAATGAGTTTTCTTGCTTTTACCCTTTGAATTTTGTCCACCATCCCACTGGGGGGAGAGTGAGCTGGTGGCTGTGTGGTGCTTAGTTGCCAGCTGGGGTTAAACCACGAGAAGAAAGAATCAGAATCAATCAATAGCCAAAGTTTTCAGAAGTGTAATTAGTTTGATTTTTGTGCCTCCCTTTGCAAGTAGTTTTTCACATCTTGTTTCCAAATAAATTGGTTACATTTTCATTGTTTTATTTCTTAACTATATTAAATATTTTTTTGTAATTATGTTTTTGTTAATATGAGAAAGGTAAGCAAGGTGACACTACCACACTCTAGATATGCAATCTGAGAAAGAACTGGAAAGAAATTCTACTGACAACCTCCCAAGAGATTTATTTCAAGATATCTTAAGCATCTGTGAAATGGGTATTTGGTTACATCATGACAGCAGCAATTGTGAAGATACCTTCCAGATCCCACTGGGCATTGCTACATCTGCTGAGACTCACATCAAGTCAACATTTGGTATGATTTTTGTAGCTTGCAGCTTTGATAGGTTTTAGGAGAGATACTGACTGAGAGGTAAATGGTTCGTTGTTATAAGGATAGAACACTTCCTTTGTTCTGTATTACAAACCTTCCTTAAATATTTTACGTCTTACATGGGATCAAAGTTTTTACAATAAGCCATGAGATAATTGATTTATACTGTGTTCATTAAGATGAATGTTCAAGGAAATGCATGATAAAGTGAATTTAAACCTTCTACACAAAATATCCACTTTAATGTTTTTCTGCATTGTTAATTTTAAGATTTTTTTTACATGATTGCAGAAGATAACAAATTATTACTCAGCAAATGTGAGATCTCTTTCAATATCCATCTGCAGACCTTATTTTAACCTAGTTTTTTCCAGTATTTTTGGGTTATAAAAAATTTGCGGTTCTCACAAGAACAGATTGCAATTACTAGAAATATTCTTAATATTCTTGACATAATTAAGAGTTCTTAATTCTACCAGTTTTCACTTCAAGAGATTCATGGTTGTATGTTTCCTGCAAACTGTGTTCCTTGTATTTGTCTTTTCTAGGAGCAGAATAATTTCATAAGACCAGCCACAGGTGTTCAACATGTCTGTTTTGGAGTAAGAAATACAAAATATTCATGGAAAAATTGACAGAGTGCATTGAGGGATTTGAGGTGGTGGTGGTTTGTTTAATTTTTAATAAAATAATATAATTTTATTAGATCAGATATTAAATAACTTACAAGAAATTCTATCATTTTATTGGTGTTCTTCAGCAAGCAGCAAAGAGATTATTTTGTCCAATAAATATTTACACTTCAGCTTCACAGAGTGTAAACTTAATAGCCAGGTAATTTTAAGGGTTTTAAGGGAAAATGGCAAGGAGATAAATTCATAGACAACAGTTTAGTGCTTGATTCTGTGAAGCAGTGAGTAGTCTGGACCAGCCAAGCAAATCCCAAAGAATGCTTATGTTTTAAGTTTAAGCACATGCTTAAGTGATTTGCTGGAGAACAGAAAGAATGCTCAGTAGTTTGTAGGACTGAAAAGCTTTTATGGGTAATTCCAGATAAATTAATTCATCAATGAAAGCTGGTCAGATTAGTTTCATGGAGCCTAAGTGTTTATTTTCTACTGCTCCATTTCCCTGTTCTCTCTCAGAGGAGAGTTGAGGAGATTTACTTGAGCTTCTCTTTAAAATACCAAGTTGTGGCTGAGCAACTGAGCAATGCATTTCCTCAGAGCTTGCAATCACCATCTCTACAGAGAACAGAAGCACTTTTCTGAAGCATTTGTAATTCAACTTACTTGTACCAGCCTATGCTTCATTACCAACAATTTTTCAAATTGTTTGCAATTCAGATGAGGATACCACTATTTACCTGACAATGGATTTAGGTTTAAATTATTTTCCTCTGTTCCATGGTTTTTGTACTGGGATCCTAAGAACTAGAGGGGTAGTTCTATAGAGTTTTATTACAAATGTGTCAAAGATGAGTGATTACTGAATTGATCTCATATTTAGTTTAATGGTGTATAATTACTTAATTTAGTCTAGTAAATCTTAACGGAAATCTCCCCATACCATAAGAAAAATCATTCATTAATCTGTTAATGTATCAGTAAAGACTGGAATATAACTTCTCCTCAGCAAGAAATCAAGAGTCCAGCCTGACAGCAACTCACTTTTCATAGACATATGTCCACATAAGCACAGAGGAACCATTTGAGAATACCTGTAATAAGCTGCCATCTGTCCATAAAGCAGGAAAAATCTTCTTTGTTTAATTTCGATTTAAAGACAAGCTCAATCTCCGTGTGCCCACATGAGCTCTGTGGATGAAATAGGAGGTGATGACAAAAGTATCGTATATTGTGAAGAATTACTGTTAAAATGTAAATCCCCCTGTATCTGAAGATGCCTCTGCAGTACTCAACACTACTACTTATTTTGACATGTAAATAAATCCAGTTCTTTATAGGTATCACGCTTTCCTGAGCATAAGGATGAGAAATAACCTTTATGAAGCTAGATAAACTAAACTATTAAACAGAATAGTGTGGGGAGATCAGCTTCTCAAGCTGTCTCAGTGTTAGTGAGCTCTTAGTGTGAAATGTATTTGGCCCCAAACCAACTTGTTACAGAAAACTTCCTGGCTAATTCAGTTGTTATAAAACCAGTTAATTTTTGCCAGAACACAAGTATTTACCAAGAAAAGCACAGTCTATTAAACGCCTTCAGATAGCTGCAGCTAAGTGCACCCATTTTGCATTTGGAACTGAAGGTGGAGCAAATTCCACAAGGGATTAGATCTGTGTTTTCTTAAATGGTTTTCAGCAAAGACAATGTTCTCATGATAAAATTTCTGTTTGGAAACTCTGTGTTGTCCTGTTCAATTTCCTGTCACATCAGCCATGCACTATCGTGTTTCAGAAGGCAGTGTTACACAGCTTGACAGGTGTAGCTAGATGTGTTATGTCACATCATGATATTTCAGATAAAAGAAAATTTGAGTCTATTTTGAAAGCGAACTGATCAACAAAATCTGTTTATATTTTATCCATAAAAAGACGAAGGATTTTATGTTCTTTCTTATCAAGAAACAAGTAAGATGTATATATTCAACTTAAAAATTTCACAGTCCTTGAAAACAAAACCAAAAGTAACAGGAAATACCTGTTACAATTGGGTTGCTTTTTTATCACTTTCACTCACAACAAAATAGAATATTTGTTTAAAAACATCTATTACCTAAATTCATTCATAGGCCCTTCCCTCCTTCTCTTCTTCTTTTATTCCTCTCTTCCTCTTTCTCTGCCAGCTCCTTTTGCATTGGCGACATCATTACATAATGTGAAGATTATTTAGTGAATTTACTAGAAGAAAGAACACAGAGGCATGTTCTTCCCCTCATGCAGGTTTTTATGTCCTTAGGGAAATATTCAGTATTGTGCTAGAAAACCTCTAAACCAAGGGCAGTGAGAGGTGTGCCAGGCTGCATTTTTCTTGATCAAATTAGAGGTTTAGTTTGTACTTGAATATCAACAGAAACAAGGAGGTTATGTTTTTCAAAAGTTGATGTCCCCCAATAATACTAACAGTGATGTCTCATCCCCCTACAAGGGATTCCTCCAGAGGAACTGGGATCTGCCTTCTCTCTTTCCCGCTTGTCCTCCCCAAAGTGCTGCAGCTTATGGGCTCATGCACTCCATATTGCGCTTAATTTCAAATCTGACCCTGCAACTGATTGTGTTGACCCCTGCTCTATTGGTCACTAAATGGCACTGTAACGTGAATTTATGGGAAGCTGAGTAAAAAACAAAAACAAAACAAAAAAACAAGAAGAAGAAGAAAGAAAGCTAAAAGGTCCTCAATGCTTTATTGGAGGGCTCTGATTTTCAGAGGGCACTCAATGCTCACACACTTCACCTGTTCCTACCTGCACAAGAGGCAAAGCACCAAAACTGTCACATCAACAAATTTCCATGGGTATGTTTATTACTGTTAATAATAATTTTGTATTTGACTCTTCATAGCCCAGCTGATTTTTTTTTTCCTTTTCCTGTCTCCTAAGCAACACAAACAAATGGATTTGATTTCCCACTTTTTTTCAGATGTGAGAATCTAAATTAGATGTGTGTTAGGGTTCTTGGAATCAAACCTATCTAAGCATCGTCTAGTCAGAGACCAGAACAGGGGTCCTCAAACTATGGCCCGCGGGCTGGATACAGCCCCCCAGGGTCCTCAATCCGGCCCGTGGTATTTACAGACCCCCCTGCCGGGGGTTGGGGGGGGGAAACCAAGCAGCCGCAGATGACTGCCTGCCACTTCACCCATGTGCCGGCCCCCTGGTTAAAAAGTTTGAGGACCCCTGGACTAGAACAACAATTTCAAAAAGAAGCTGCAATTGCAGTTTAATTTGCCCTGAATTTTAACCCTTAGCAGCCCAGTTCTTAAATTCTGCTTTGCAATTTCTAAATAGTTTTTTCTTATCCAATGTAAATTGCTATCTTAATCCCTTTAATTCACTAAAATTGAAGTAAGATGACATATGACATTCCCCTTGAAAGTCAGTTTTTATTTTTACTGAGAAAATATTCTCTCTGTCATGTTAAATTCCACCTAATCCAGGAACACTACCATCTTTCACTGGAGGATCATTGTAAAGGCAGACGATCATTCATTCTCTTTGCTGGAGGAAAGGTGCAACACAATGATACCATGAAAGCTGATAATCCACTCATGTTTACACTTTAGATATTTCCCACAGAACAAGGGACATAGATGATGATTTGACAAATGCTGTCCTTTCATACAAAGTCCCTGAATACATTTGGACCAACCTATCAGAGAATTCTACTCCTGCTGTTCATTTCGGTAATTAGATTTGGAGAAAGCAGTGCCACATGCATGTATATGGCAATCACTATTTAACCAAATAGCAATCTTTTTCCTTTCTCCCTCCTCTCTCTCTGTTCCCATTTGAATTTGCTGCATACTGCCACAGCATCTGCCAATAAATAACACAAAATACCCAAGCCTGCCATATAACAGACCAAAATCCCTTGCATTTTCCTGATTGCCAAGACAAAAAGAAGCCATAGTCAAAATTTGGAGAGGAAGGAGAAAAAACAGTGAACTAAAGATGAAATGAGAGAGAGAAAAACATACAAAATAAAATTTTCATGGGGAATTTGAAACAAAAGCTAATGTTTTAAAAGCTGAAAAAAAATGCGTTAACTTGTAGAAATTAATTAAATGGGCTTTTTAGAAAAGAAAGGTACAGATAGTGGAATATAAAGGATAAGTATAAATAATCCTTCATATATTTAAGTGGTTTGCATCTTTAATTTTATTAGTGACAGAAAAGCTATTAAAATATAGCATAGCCTTGAGGCTGAATCTGCAGAAACTCAGCTTAAACTCTTTTCACATTTGAATAGCATAAATATAAACCAAATTACTATATTTAGATCTTTTCTGAACTGACATAATATTTCATCATAATGACATTGTATGTTTTTCCTCCCTCCCTCACCACTATATCTAAATTTACTGCTGACCTTACTTCAAACTTAAGTTCTCCTTCAGGAAAATCTCATATTCACTCAATTAAAAATTTATTTCAAAGAGGTTTGAAATATCACATAACATTATTGAATTGGATTAAGAATTTCCACATGTAACATGTATTTTATATGGGTATCTAGCACATTTTAATGTCATTAGTCATAATAACAGATATCATATATAATATATAAAATAAAGACACATAAATACATATATGTACATGCACATCATTTATTGTAGAGTGCATTGGTGCCACAAAATAAACAAGCCCTTTCCCCAGATGTAATGTTTGCACTTGCACATAACCTTATGATACAACTGTTGTTTCCACTTCCACTTCCATACATGACACAGTCACGGAAGTGAGAGTATACCATCAGAATACTTCCCCTCTGGGCTAAGGTATGCCTAACTGTAAAATGCTACTTGTTCTTTTCATCAGCTTGTATTGTATTTTTCATCCTGATCTGCTAGCAGTTGAACAATTGATCATTCTTGTTACATGAACAATTGGTCTTGGTGAAATAGGATTAGACTGAGCTAATTTTTAACGTGCCACAGAATACGCATCAGATAGTATTGGCTGTCACTCTGTAGTGACTTGGGTCATATTCAGACCACTTATCTAAAGAGAAAAGGTCACATATATTTCTAGCAAACCCTTGATTCATTCATTTACTCATAAACAGTGTGTTTTTAACCAGTGGAGGAAAAAATGTCCAGCAAACTGTGTATTTTTCCTGTCAACAGATCAGGTAATATAACTATCCCTGTAGTCAGTTGTTTTCATTAGCTGAGATTCTTGACATTTTAAGTTCTACAGATGAAATTTCACAGTCTATTATCTTTATTAGGACCTGGAAATCATGAACCTGTTAAAAATATTTTCTCTCTCTCTCTCTCTGGCTAGATTTAAAAGAACTGAACAGGAAAATGACCAGCTGCTTAGATTACCACTTCAATCCTCTCATGAATTTTTAAAGGTAGGGATTTTCCAAGAACCAACATCAAATAAAGGATCAAATGCCTTCTATTACAGAATACAAATGTGTTGTTCAAAATCCCTAGGAATTACAGTCCTGGAGAACCATCTGGACCCACATGTTATGCAGAAGAGAAGAAACACAAAGGAAGTACTGATTAATTTTAATGTAGGGTGAAAAGACTTGTAATTAAATGCATTTTTATTAGGTTAGTGCTGTTTGTAGCTCAAAACTTTAAGACTAGTACCACAGCCTAGACTTCTCAAAAGTAGATTTTTTCAGTATTTTGAAAATTTATTGGACACATTGATAACAAGAGTAAGCTTGTAGGTAAGGCATTGATTTATTTCATGGACATCCCTTCTAAGCAATACACTATTAGTTTAATAAACCTTTCCAGTTTGGGTTTTTTTTTCAGTTTTTTTGTCTTTATATACATATATCTCCATATATATATATATATATATAACCTGTTTATGGCAGTTTAAACAAATTTGGTTTTTATCATGAAGAGCAGAGAGAGACCTTTTTATTAGCATTTGTTCAATCCACTTTCACCTATAAATTATGAACTTTAATTTTGATCTGGGTTGCTAGTGAGAAACTGTTTGTTTACCTGAAATGAATTGACAGTACAGAGATTTGTCTTCAGACACAGTGATTGTTTTTACTATGATTACAGAACAGTGAAAGGGGACAGGTTTTCTTAAAATATTATCTATCACTCTTCTGTTGCCTTTCAAGGGTCATAAATTGCTCACACACTCCTTTTTCTGATCACTTGGACAGAAGATTTAAATGAGAGACAGCTTTAGCTAAATGAATATAGAATTCAATCGGAATAAAAAAGTAGCATGTGACCATAACATGAAGTAGTGCATAGACTTATTACTGCTCCCACATGGAAATTATTTTCTCCCAGAGTTGCCAGCCAATAAGTGCTACACTTGCTTTCAGTGTAGTATTTTCATTGTGTATTGAAACACAATAATTAGAAGAGTCTTTTTTTCTGATGCTTATTCTAAAATTAAGAAAGCAAATGGCATATACACAGATTTCCTATTTCAGATATAAGTGAAAACATCCATGAAAACCTAGCGGGGAGGGGGGGAAGAATAACCTGGAAAAATGAGAAAATCTAACGATATGAACAATCAGAGTATTTTTATGAGAATTTCCTATGATGAAGCCATAGGAAATAAATAAAATTAATGATTCATTGTACAGTTAGTTCTTTTGGAAGCTACCTAGTTTGGTGTCAGTCTGCTGGGAAGGAAAGAACAGTTAACATCACTGAAGGAAGGTAAAAAAAATAATTAAAATCTATCAGTAAGCAGGAGAATTATAAAAAGACAGGAATAGAGAAGATCATAAGTAGTTTTATTCTCCTTCCACTTGTCACCGCAAAGGTTGTGCTATGTGTGACTAATCAATCCCAAAAGGTTTTGGTCTATTCTTAATGATGTATAATGTTGAAGACTCCACAAGTTCTTTAGGCAAACTACCCTTCTACTTCATAATCCATTACTACTAGATATTTTTTTTTTTTAATACCTGCCCTAAATTGTTGTTGCTGTAATTGAAGTCCATTACTCACAGTCCTATCCACCCACACATGGAGAACAGATTCTTTTCTTTATGATTGTATCAGTCTTTCAAAATCCCGTTAGGCACATTGCCTGCAGTTGTAGCACTCTCCAAACTATCAAGCTGCAACAAGGTCTTTTACCATCTCATCCAGCATACTCTTCATGCCAGTTCCTCTGCTGCCTTCTACTCACCTCACCCAATGCACATGTTCTCCCTCCTCTTGCTTCTTCCTCAGCTGCTCTCTCTTCATTGGCTCTCAACCACTTAACAGAACCAGCCACAGCTGCACCTTTTCTACATCGGCCAACCCACCGCCCCTGAAGCCAGCCCACAGCTGTATATTATCAGTGCTAATTAACCCAGCTTCATTCCACTACAGTCTGCTGAGAGTTATTAAATATGTGAAAACTACCTCCAGTTCAGGAAGTTTGTCAGTTGAAAATAGTTAACAGTTAAGGTTTTGTATGTGTCATCTTTTCTTGTACTTACTTTGAGCTTCTGTTTCTGACCATTACTAGAAACATGACAACAGGCAAGGTGGAATTTTCAGATAATTTATTCTTTTCTATTCTGATTTTATGTAACTTCGAATATGTAATTGTATCCACTCTCAGGCACCTTATTGTGTTTAGATTTAATAGCTTCATTTTTTTTCAGTAGGTAGTTATTGTTTTGTAGAAACATCATTGATCATTCTCTTTCCTCTATCACAGGCATAGACTTCCATAGGCTGGTTCACATCTTCCTTGAAACATGTCAAAAAAGAACTCTGTGCTGAGTTCACCTGAGCTGAGTGGAAAGGTTTCTTCTCTTATTCAGTAGACAATCTTCATAATATGAGGAATAAGAGAAAATAATAATGAGAAAATACCTTTTTGTAATGATGTGGCATTATTGTCTTATGTTCAGTTTGTGATTCACAAGAGACCAGATCCTTTTCAGAAGAAATATTACCAGCCTGTATTTGTGTGGTTGTTCATCTTGCATTTACTTTCATAGAAATTAATTTTACTCTTTCCAGATCATCTCTCAAATTTGTTCATGTTTTTCTAATTCTAAATCTGTCCCCAACATTCCCTCATTCAGCTTGATGTCATTCATAAATGTAATAAGGCCAATTTGTATTCCATCAGGAAGATTGATAATGAAAATACCAAAGGCCATCATAATCTTCAGAATGCTGCTTGACACCTCTTTCCCTGTAAAAGGCAGCACTGGAAACTTATTTTCTGGGTTGAGCTGTCCAACCAGTTTTGATGCAACAAAATAGAAGTTTCATCTAGAAATTTTTCCCACAGCTTGCTTATGGGAATGTTTCATGACATGTGAGTTAATAGATTAAAGTCACAGAATTTCTGTTACTTCTCCCTGATCCATAACACCTGTTCCTTTATCACTGTCATGGTTTAACCCCAGTTGGCAACTAAACACCGCACAGCTACTCACTCACTCCCCTGCAGTGGGATGGGAGAGAGACAAAGCGAGAAAACTCGTGGGCTGAGATAAAGACAGCTTAGTAGGTAAAGCAAAAACCACACATGCAAGCAAAGCAAAACAAGGAATTCATTCATTGCTCCCCATGGGCAGGCAGGGGTTCAACCATCTCCAGGAAAGCCGGGCTCCGTCACACATAATGGTGACTTGGGGAGACAAATGCCATCACTCCAAACACCATGCCCCCTTCATTCTTCTTCCCCCAGCTTTATATGCTAGGCATGGCATCATACGGTATAGGACATCCCTTTGGTCAGCTGGGGTCACCTGTCCCAGGCCATGTCCCCTCCCAGCCCCCGTGCCCCCCCAGCCCACCTGCTGGTGGGTGCGGTGAGGAGCAGAGAAGCCCCCGGCTCTGTGTGAGCGCTGCTCAGCAGGGACTGGAACATCCCTGAATTATCACCATTGTTTTCAGCCCAAATCCAAAACATAGCCCCATACTAGCTACTATGAAGAAAATTAACTCTAGTCCAGCCAAAGGCAGCACAATTACGCAGGTTTGTTTGACTCAATTTGTTCTTGACTGCTGTTCATCTCCTTACTATCATCCATGCACTTGCAAATAATTGCTTTGGTTATCTTTTCCAGACTTTTTCAGAACTGAATTTGATTGGCCCAAATTCCTTTTTTTCTGCCTTTTCCACACACGTGCTATGACACTCTCCAATGCTCAACTGCCTCATCTTTATCACAAATTATTTTGATTATGAAACTGTTTTGGATGTTTTTTTTAGATTTCTGAGGAAAAAACCTACCAAACTTGGTCCAGCCAAATCTCTGAAGAAATGGAAGAATTACATGTCTCTGCCAGTTACAAAAATAAGTTGTTTGGGTTTTTGGTTTTGGTTTGGTTTTGTTTTTTTTAAATATGGCATACACAACTTCTGGAAGGTAACTTTATACCTTACTCTCAGAATGACTCACATAACTGTGAGCATTATGGTAGCATTCAAAAAACTGTTTGAAACAAATAATGAATCCTGGAACTGTAAAATTTCTGGAATTATTCTGAATATAGATACCATTCACTTTAAAAGTTTAAAGCACCATTATTCAGCTCAATTGCCTGCCTAACACAGGTAAATGTAGCTCTTCTATTATGTAAACCCTATTATTTAATGTATTTGAGTAAAATACAAGCTTCATATGAAGACTTTGTATTCCTTTGTAAACTTTCTTTAAAATGCTGGAACATGGTAAGACATGATGTGACTGAACCTAGATTGATTCTGGAAAGGGAAAATATGTGGCTCCAACCTATTAGAAAGATAGTCAAACTGGTCAGCAAAACAGTAGGTAAACAGGAACTGACAGTTATAATTTATTTTTATTCAGAAATGCTGCAATCAGACTCCTCATAAAAAGCTATGTGGAAATACAGATATTTTGGGATAAGAGGCAAACTACTGTTATGGATTGGATACTGACAAAATAAACAGTGTTTTCTAAACATGGAAATATAAAATACAGAGTTTGCTAAATGGTGCAATTTAGGACTGTTTTTAGTCTTCATTAATGATCTGGAAACAGGATGAATAGGGAAAATGAATGAAGCAAACAAAAGTAAATGCTGGCTGCTTTTACAACCAGTAATATTCTTTGGGGTTTTTAAAGTTCAATCAATACTTTAGCTATTTTTTGTACTTCAGTTTCAAGAGAAGATCATAAAAGGTACACATCCAAATAACTGTGTTTAATAGCAGGTCCAATTTTATTGTTCCCCCTCATAAGCAAGTTTTTATACACATAACGAAAGTAGAAATTTATTTAGAAGGACTGAAAATATGGGCTGATCCTGAGACATCTACTGTCAGTTTCTCTTTTTGCCTGTTTTGCACCAGGACCCTTGATTCCCAGTCACATACACACTATGTGTCTACAGGTTCTACAGATAAATGCTAAATCACTCTCAGATTTCCATTATGGTGCAAATCCTGAGTTTACTTTTAGAAGTTCATGCATTTTGGTAGAAGAGGAAGGACTTAGACTGTGAACACTTGTGGGTTGCAGGTAATAGTGTGTGTGTTTGTGCATGAACATCTCAAACTAAGCCTTTGAATTCTCAAGCACAAGCCTACTATAGTGAGCTACAGCCAGTATGGGCTGGCTGTAAACTGGGATAACAGCTTGACTGAACACAAGTTACACACATGGGGCTCTCTAAAGTGTAGAGATACACACTGCACATTTGCCAAAAGAACCATCTGGGAAGCTCTTAAGGCATTGTGCTTCTGCGTATAGACTGTTGAGGTTGGGGAAGGCTTGTCCTGTGGAAGATACGCTTCAGAATGCACTGGCCATTGCTGGAGGAGGCTAGGGGCACAGCTGTAACTGCAAACAGCTGGACCACATGAAATCAATAGGAGTTTCAGGCCAGCTTTCACAGACCAGCAGCAATCCCTTTGACGGGAAGGGAAGGCAAGACTGAGTAATGCTGGGGGAAACTGAGTGTGTGTAATAATCAAATAAGGTAGAAGCACAGTCCTTGTTCATTCTTAAATAAGCCCCAGTGTTCAAGCCTTCTATGTATCACCGTTTAGTCTGTCTCTCCGGTAGCAGACATGACTGAGAGGAGAGCTCACACTCCCTACAAGTATTACAGACACAAACTGTGGAGACCTTAAAAGTAATCTTTGAACTTCTTTCTGCTGCTTTACACAGGGCCAGTGCCCTACACTCAGACAAGATAGTCTGGGGGTTACACTCCAAATTGCGCTGGCCTTAGCTTTTCACAGGACTCTGAAAACACACTTGAAGATTGGCATAAAATGATGATGTTCTGATGGAACGTCTTTTTAATCAAAATCATTCTCTTTTTGCCCCAGTAGCAACTGGAGTTGGGAAGAGGACTGTTGAAAGAATCACTGTAAAATTAGGCTCATCCTTAAATCTAGTTAACCATGCCTGGCTAAACCAGCTTTGGAAACGGATTAGACTTCCTATAGGCTGTACTATACTGTAGAGCCAAGCAAAATGCAGAAATCCTAAAGAGCACTGTAGTCCCTTGTTATCCTACATAGCCGAGTGGCAAATTCTGTCCTTAGCTAAGCCATGACACTTCAAGTGACATTTGCAGCCTTTACAGGGTTATAGTGATGTGACTGAGAGCAAAAACTGACTTTTCTTAAAATATTAATTTTATTCATCCTCAATTTTTTCACTAGCTTATGATGGAAAACTCTGTTTCACACAAACACAGGGACTGGAGTGGCTTTGTATAAAACTGGTAGAATTTTTTTGATTTCACTGGGAGCTTTCACTTCTGCCAAAAGGTCCATAGCTAAAGAAGGGATATATTAGTCTGCCTTTTTCATGCAGACATTTTCAATTTTAGCAGTAAAATAGCACTTGAATTTTCTGCCATCTCGGACATGGCATCTTCTACTTATAGCAAGATATTTTTAGTTCATATTGCAGATTGACAGATGAGTAGAACATGCATGATCTGTAGATCTGTGATTTCCTTTATACAATATTGTCCAACAGAACTATTAATAGATGTCACTTAAAGGATTCATTTATCTCAGAACTTCAGTATGGGCTGTTACAAAGGGGAAACAATTAAATTCTTAGTTTCCTTTATTGTTTTTTTCCAACATATCTGTAGTAACCAATGACAGGAATTGGAAGAACTGAAGTTGCCAGCTGCCTTGGCTGTTAATCATGTATTGTGCCTCATATTGATCCAGAGGACTGTGTTTCTTCTATCAGTCCTAGCACAGACATCAACATAAGTCTCGTCAGGCACAGCTAAAGCATCATATTGCCCGTGGTGGTGAAAAGTAATAGTTTATTAATGGCCTTCCGCTTCCACCTAATCCATGGTAAAAGCTGAGGGGTAAAGAGAATTTCCACTTCACAAGCACAAACACCTGTAGGTGGGTAACAGTTTTAAAACGTTCTAACACCTGCACATATCCAGGCATGGTGCTCCAGGGACAATCTGCAAGCTGTGCATCTGCCTGAAGCACATTTCCAGGGTGTTGACTTTCTGCTTTGTTTTGGTTTGTGTTTTACCTCAATATCACAGGTGATCATCCCCTGGAGGCTGTCACATGGGGGAATTTTTTGGTCACTTCTTTGAAGCGTATAAGTGCATTACTCCTGATCTATGCCCTCTCCCACCTGTTTAAAATTATTTTGCCTTTTAGCATTACTCAGGGAGCAGAAAGTTTTGATAAGCTGTTTGAGCAAGATACCTGTTGGGGTTATTGATTTTGTATACTCTTTTATTTGACCTGCTTAAAACAACTTTTAACAGTTGACTAGGTTGTGATTTTCCTTCCTGCATTTTTCTCCTGAGAAATTTTGATTTTAAAATCCTAAAAGAGAAGGTATACAATTCAAACAATGGCCAACCTGCAAAAACAGTGGGATAGGTGCTTAGCTTCTGGAATATTTTCCCAGCTCTCATATTGAGAGTTAAAGTGGATTTCTAATTTTTATTCCACTCATTACTAAACAGGAACACTGAGGTCACAGCAAATAAAGCAGTATGAGTTAATGAGAACAGCTTTAGCAAAAAGAGGAGGTGTTTCTCAAAGTACATCAAGTGCTTCACATATATTAAGAAACCCCAGCTGAATCGATTTAATAATGTTGGGATTTACACAATTATTACAGAGCCTTCATTATTCACCCAGCCTGCACATACCACATCACAAATGAACATCTCAGTCTGGTGGTATTAACGTTGCCATTTTCTAACCCATTCCCAGGCCATCTGCTACATGCTGATCATTCACTGCTTTAACATTTAACAGTTACCCAACTGCAACTTAGCAGATTTGTGTACTTTTGAAAACAGCTGGTTTAATAACTGCTTCAGAGCTTTTGGATAAAGAAATTATTTTGTAGTGCTTTACAACAGACATTTTTTTAAAAAAATCAGTGCCTCTGAGCAAAAATATTAACAGTTGCATCCACAAATTTATGAGTTTGCAACCATTTGTTTTATTTCTTGTCACATAAGGAAAAATGTTTGATTATTTATAGAACAATA
Source organism: Falco punctatus (assembly GCF_963210335.1). NCBI lineage: Eukaryota > Metazoa > Chordata > Aves > Falconiformes > Falconidae > Falco > Falco punctatus. The sequence goes on from NC_137583.1 coordinate 79,533,277, forward strand.
ATTCAAGAAATCTCTTTTACCATTCCTGGTATATTTTTTGTCCTTTCTCAACTACAGAGGAAATGTTTATATGCTGGGGTAATTAAAAAGATGAATATGTCAATCTGTTTGAAAGGCTCCAGTTTGGAGCTTGGCATACAAAACAACAGACATGTAGCTTAATAACAATAAAATCCTTAGCATAATAATTACAACTTAAATTAATAGTGAGCTTTGAACATAGTTGAGCTGTAACTCTGACTTGCCAAACTTGATAAGAATGTGGAAATAGTGTTCATTCTTCCACTGCTCTTGATGTCACATTTTATAACACCTATTGGCTATGACTGACTGGAACTATTCTCTTTACCTGACATATATTGTAAATCATCACAATTTAGGTGCTCTTATAATTTCAAAAGATAGTCTCAATCACAAGGGTAAAAAAGCCTTTATCATTAACCTGAAACAGTTTAAATATATATATAGACACACTCTCGCTAATAACCATTTGATTTACTTATTCTAAATACCCTTTGGATGCTGACTAACCCTTGCTTCATAAACATTCAATCAGTTGTTGCTGGATGCTGACATTGATATGTACATTAGAAACCAGAATGGAAGTAGTTAAAAGGAAGAACTTAGTATTAATGTGCCACAAAAGTGACAATTCATGAGTGGTGGTGTGGGTTTTTTTCAAAACACCTCTTTTACACAGCCATCAATCAAAGTGACAGCATCCCTTAGATTAAGTTTGGATTCTCCAGCACAAAGTCATTAATCTGTCCAGTACTTCCTATCTCACTGTTTCAATCAACCAACAAATAAAGCCAATCAAGGCTTCAATTCTTTGCTGATTAGCCAATAAACCATGACACCAGACTTGTGACAGTACTTCTGGGATTCTCACAGAAGCTTATTTATAGTAGGTAGCAAGTGTCATGATCAGTCTTCACAGAAAGAAATCAGTGTACATTTTATTCTTATTTTTTAAAAAAATAGCTTAATAATAACAAAAAATGATAAAGTGGAATAGCATAAAAACAGATTTGAGAAACACATCTGAAATGGAACAAAACATAAAATTAACCATCTCAGAAATCACAGAAAATGAAAGTGCTTTGGTGGTATGTAATAATAGCTTTCAACTCCTGTCACTGGAACCAGAGCAGTGAGGAGTGTAAAACATAGATATGCCATGATCTACACATGGCTGGCCACTGTGGAGATGTCCTATTGTAGGAGAAAACAGCTACATGCAGCCACTCCAAGGATTTTCCCTGTTCTATTGGAAAAGTTATACCTCCAGCCACATGAGGAAGAGTGAGAGCAGGAAGACCTCCAGCAGTCTGTGAGATGTTAGGAAGGAATACTGTGCCCTTGGCACACAGCTCAATTATTAGCCCATACTAATCTGGTTTGGACCCTTAAAAACTAGCTCTTTCCAAGACAAAGCCAGGACAGAGTCATGGGAACAGTTCATTCTGGATTCTCCCACCAAAAGGCAACAGGAATGGGACTACATAAGGTTTATCCCTTCCCCTTAAGCCCACTGTTTACCAGCCCTGTCCCAGCAGACTTTTCCCACCAAACATACTACACAGCTTTATGCAATTTCCCTGGACATAACATATATTTCCTCCTCACAGGAGCACAAGCCACTGTTCTGGTAACATACAATGTTGTCTTGAGCACTTTAAACTCACAAAAAATAGCAGTGATATCATCTGTCCCAGGGCCAAAGGAGACTTGGAGCCGAGAATAATGTAGCACGAGTAAGGCCAGTCTGTTTTAGATGGAACTTGTCCTAAGCAGGATGGATATATTACTCTTTATCACTGGCCTTGGGACTGAGGCTTCTTTCCTGGCCCTCTTTTGTTTAGCTGTTCAAGGATGTCCTTCACCTATACACTCTAACAGGGTCTTTAAAACACAATAAAGTCTAACTACTTTCCATTTGAACCTAATGCTATTATCTCATCTACATCCTACAGTGAATATCTGGGTGGAAAACCCAAGTAGCACAGCTTTCTGCCTTTTCCCCCGTGAGTTTCTTGCCCACAAAGGGCTTCTCTGCAGTATGACTTTTTCTTGGGAGAATAGGAATGCAAAAAGATGGGTTACTGAATATGAATCCAAGCTGGATCTGTGTCCCTCATCAGCAAGGGCACCATGACAGTTTGGTATTGCATGAGATCTGCACCAGTTTTGTAAAGCAGAATAAAATTTTGCTGCAGGGGATCAAAAGGTGCTTTTCAGAATTTATTGTAAAGTTCTCATTCTAGTTCCAGTTAATTCAGTAGCTAAACTCAGAGGCAACAAGATCAGGCATTAATACAATAAAGATCTAAATCTCTCTTAATATAATTCCTACCAGTGTCAAGAGATGAAATTTGAAAAGAGATGTCTGAGTAACATCAAAAGAACTTACCAAATAAATATGCAGAGATTCTGTGACAAAAACACTATGGCTAATAGAAACATGTACCATTCTATTTTTGAAGTGTTAAGGAAATCAAGTTACATACAGGGTGCTATTACCATGAGCATAAAATTACATTGTAATTAAATTCCTAAGTAAAGTTTTAATACTCTAAATGACTTAAAAACAACAGCAAAACAACAAAGTGTGAATGAGTAATATTGAATTTCGCATTATTTTCACTTTCATGATTACAGTTCTGAAAATAATATGCAGGCATTATTAAAATGCCTCTTTTATTTTAACAGTTTTCCAATAAAATTAATATAATTAGATTCTTTAGAATTTTGTAGATGTTGGAAAGTACATTGATATTGAGGCATAAAATATTTAATGTAACTCTGGGTAAGAAATTACAGAGAAACTATATTACAAGTTAAGCATAGTTGATTTTAGAATGATTTATTTAAATTCAGTTTTTCACCCACAAACTAATATGGTTGTAACTGTCAGCCAACTTAATATTTACATAAATACAAAAGAATAGAAAGCTATGTGTTCTTGGAATCTGAATATTTTTATTTTATTCTGTTCTTTCTTTTTCTGCGCAGTATGTTTTCATACCTGTTAATGTGTTATCTTACTTAGCTTGAGCTATTCACTGAAGAACATGACTGAAATCTACCATTTTTCTCATTCTTTTTCTAGAAGAAGCAGTTTAAAGCAGTTGAATTTGTTGCCATAGGTTTTTTTGGAGTTTTGTGTGTTCAGTACTTTTTCTGCTTTTTCAATTTTTTCTGTCTTTCAATCGAAGCAATAAACGTTATGTTGTAAATAGGAGAGAGGATATGTAATATTGCTGCAGAAAATTGTATTTTAGGCCAGGTACTCATGTTCTAAGATAGGGTGGTTTCTACAGAGAAAAGGAAATATCATTTATAAGCTCACAGGTGCAAGAAATCCAAGACTATTTTTTAATTATGCACTGAACTGTGAGTATGCACTTTCATCCCACAAAAACTACTTTTCTCATTCATCATCGCTACTGCTTTTTTTTTCTTCTTCTTCTTTTTTTTTTTTTTAATTAGTTCATCTCCATAGTTTTGCACTGATGGGAAATAAACGCTAGCCATCTTTTGAATACATAAAACTCAGTATCATCTGCTTATTCATTTCAGTCACCATTTCAGTTCTATGTCTCAAAAATACTCTCCAAATAATTCAGTTTTCCCACACAGCAGAAAAAATCTAACATAGACTGAGATATTCTTTAATTACAAAGGATATACAAAGTGTTAAGGCAGAAGACATCAGCTAGTGGAGATAATTTATTTTCTTGTATCTGTTTTCCTGATGCTTATCAGCCCCAAAATACTTGGTTCAGTCTTTTCTCAACATAACTTGTTTTGTCTCTCTGTGTAATACCTTTCGTCTTTTCCTTCATTTTCTCTCTCCTTGTCTTTTTTTGTCCTGAATTTGGGAGGGTCTTTTGAAGTTACTTTTGTAAGACTAATATTTCTAGTGACTATGCATGAGTTTCTGTTTATATTCTCAGCTACCCAGTATGTAAGTAATATATGAAGTGTGTACTCTTGAGAATATTTTGATTAAAACTGCATGAAAAAATGAGAGTTTTGCCTGGCAAAACCACTTGCAGGCCTACTGAAAACACTGATAGAATTTATTGATTTTACAAAAATATGTCAGTGAATAATCTGACTTAAAAAACTGGATGAAATACTCAATGACTATTTCTGAATTTAAGAATTCATCAGTTTGCATTGTGAGTTAATTACATTGTCATAAATATTTTAAGTACAAAATCTTCCCTTAGTTGATATCAGAGACAGGGGGTGAAAGATAGAAGGAAAAATGAAAGAAATCTGTGAAATTTAGCTGATTTTCCTAGATAACATGGTTACCTCTAATAACAGGGCTTATCTCTTTTTTGGAATGTCCATCTTACTGTTTAAAGATGAATACTGATTGCATGACTTAGGAGCTAACAATAGTTTAGAAATACCTATTTCTTACTGCATACAAGTATGTTTTTTTTTTCCCCACCAAAAGGCTGTAACACAGTAGGTATAATTAAATGGAAAAGATATATATATATAGATATATATATATATATATAAAGGGTATACCTTAGGCTGCAGAACATCTTAAATGGTTTCTAAACTGATTTGACTGTTCTCTCCATTCTAAACACTGTAAGCTTAATTACTTAAACAGCTTGTTTCTGCTAAATTCTATTCAAATTGTACAATTATATATAGAAGTAATTATTGTGATTGAATTTATGTATAAATATTTGCATATTTCAAGTAAAATACCAAAAATCTCAAGAAGCAGTTCCTAGACATGCTGATATTTTCTATGACAAAATACAAAGACGACCTGGTAAATAGAGATAGAATAATTTTACTATACATTTTTAGGTTCTTTCCTAACTGTTTTGAGGTACAATCACCATTGAACTCTGTTCATTGTTACATTGTTACATGTGCAATCCCGGCTAGTCATCTCCAAACAGAAGCAAGTCTTGTGTTTCTTGGGTTACAATAATGTATGTCTCTATTGAATCTTGATACTTTCACTTATTCTGCTCTTCTTCCTACAGTTTTCTCTTCCTTTCTTCCTTTTCTCTTGGTTTGATTTAATCTTTTTATTTAACCATATAGATCTAAACATTTTGAGATTTTACTTATATATATATAAATATGCATACGTGCACACACATATGGGTTCTGTCCAGTTTTCCCAGAGGTCACTAACGTCTATTAGTTGGCTTTACAGTCAGATTTACAGCTGCTCAAGTAGTATTTTTGTCTATTAATTATTATACAATTGTGGTGGATGATGTTTACAAATGACTTCATTGTTTCACCTGTTTCTTAGATTCTCTCCCACATTTTGCACAGTCTTGTTTTCTTAGAATCATATCAGTGTCATTGTTAGCAACATTTGTGACTTTTCTCCCTTGAAATTCACCAGTGTTTCCCTCAGTGTTAACTTTTTCACATTATTTTAATGCCATCCTTTCAAACTAAAAAAAAAAAAAAAAAAAAAAAAGCGTTACACTGAGAGTGTAAAACCAACAAAATATTGCAAAATAATGAAGAAAAGATCTTTTCAGGTTTCAGAGCAATGCTTTGGATTGTGAAACATTTTATCAAGTTTCATTGGTCATGTCATGTTTCATAAGTCTTGTAACATCAGATGCTGTAGGCTGAAGCAACCTGATGTGTGGAACATCAAAATGTACTGCACTGTAATGTCATCCAAGAAATCTTTGACAAGATTGTTAGCAAAAAGCATACCACAGAAGAAAAAATGACTAAAAATACAGGAAAAAGAAAACGTTTCTTCACTTTACTAAGCATTAGGTCAGATTAAGAAACATATGTGTATATATATGGGCCTGGATTTATTCTGGTGAATGAATCTGGTCATAAAATAGATATGCTGTGAACACATTTGCTTTTGGGTGCCACCACAAGGACATATAGAGACATACTCACATTGTATCTTTTCCTATTTAACAGTACCTAAGGTGTGTTTCTTACAATATATGTCTTAATTTGGCTCCAAGAATTTTTCTGCAGACACAAAAGATCTTGATTTTCAAGTAAGTTGCACAATTAATCTTTAAATGTGGAAAGAAGATGAAAGATATTTAAAGTGTGGTTTCAGAATTCCCATTAGAAATAATATCTGAAAAGAGAAATCTGCTGGAAATAATTCTAATTGTTTACTTTGATCTCTACTTGGAGAACTAACAATACTGACAGATGAACTCTGGTATGTTCTGTTGAAGTAAAGACAGTATCACCCCAGCTGCTTGCCTTGTTTCTCTGCTTGAGGTTTCTATTTCCACAGCAAAGCTGTCAGAAGGCAACACCTGCCTACACATCAGTAGGTGTCTTTGCTTTAATGTGGTGTCTTGTCTTAAAAATACAATTAAACTGGGTTTGCATTAAGATGCAAGACCCTGCATGGAAAGCAAGCACTATGGGCACACGTTCTCTTTGTCTAATTCTTCAATAGTGGTAAAATTTAGTGAGTGACTGCTGTACTAACTTAAACTGCCACAAGAATCTGCCCTAAATCTCCCAGGCTGAATACTGGAGAACAAAAATTGCCACATTTTCCTGTGTTAGTAAAACTACCCAGTTAAATCTCAGATAGATAACTTCCTCATTATGCTATATGGAAAACAACTTTCAGGTAATTTACTATTTTTTATTTTCCACACCTATCTTATATGTTTCTGCAAAAATTAGGTTCCTATCTCAAGGATAAAATAAATTCATGGATGAAATCAAAGAGTTTTGCTCATAAAACTCACTTACTAAGTTTCTTTGTAGAATTGTCTCAAAGCTTTGTGGAAAGCTGATTTAAAATTATTTAACTTAATCTAAACAAACCATAGAGTTCTTTTTGAAAAAAAAATTAATTGGAATGAAAATCTTTTTTGTGTCGCAAACTGAAGAATTCGGGGAAAAAATGTTTTAGAACAACTGGAGGGTATTTGCAGAGGGACTCTTATTTTCAGAACTGATAATATTTTTCTAAAAAAAGTCTTCAGTTAAAAGACAAAGTCTATACACTGTGTACATAACAAATTGCTATTATTATTTTGCATCCTGCATAGGAACAGTGGTCATGAAACTTAACCATATTATATTATCAGTCATACTGTCACCAAACAAGTCTCTGACCCATATCACTTAAATTCTAAGTTTAAATTAAGATAACAGAGACATGAACAAAAATTTGCAAGAATACAGTGCCACTATCTAGGCTGCAAAATTAGCATATATAGTAGAGTACCAAGAATTATCTATTATTGACTTTTTCACTGGTTTCACAGAAAGTGAAATATTTAGTAAAGTTGTTGAGGAAGGCTACCAAAAATATTGTGGAAGTTCAGAAAGAGTTTCTTCCAAAAATCCTATGGTTTTACAGAGGAAAAACTTACAAATATTAGATAGAATCTCTATGGGCAGCTTATGGTGGTTCACATCGAGACTGTGTCCAAGTAACGGTTCTGAGTACCAGCTATATTTCTTAATGTTTTAGTGTTTTTGAATATGAGGATTTTTGATTTCTTTCTTGTTTGTGAGGAGTATCACAATTTGTCTCAGAATAGTATTTACATTTGTCTTAACAGAAATTCTAATGAGGTTGTTTTCCTTACAGTTGCTGATGATGTATTGTTGCACCCTGTCATTGTTGAAGGTTACACTTTCTTAAAATGTGCTTGTTCTCCTTAAACTTCATTGGCAATTAATGAGAATTTTTTACTAAATACCTAGACATCAACAAACCACTAAGGATACTTTTAAAACTTATTTTCCTCTGGCTTGCAAATTTAGAAAGGAAAAAGTTAACTAGCGTTTAAAGAGAAGCCTGACTATTCAGCCACCTTCAGCATCTGAAACCCCAGGTCACTTTCCTTTTGCAGGGTCCCCCACTTGCAGCTGTGAAGGGGGATAGAACTAATCAATTACAAGTTACCGTGACTGGTTAACTCAAACCACAATCAATTTCTATTATCAGTCAAGAAAGACTGGAGAATTATTACATGCAATTATTTCTTACTTAAAGTTAGTGAGGTAGTGTCTTTTCTCAGTTATACATGAAGAAGAGTTTTCTTGCCTTTAGCTTCAGAATGGTGCTGTTGAAATATGAAGCAAACTAGTATTTGCATAGTGTGAACAGCTCAGTTTTCAAGTTATCACAAGGAAGGTGCTGAATAAAAGTGATTTTTCAATCACATGGTTGTTTTGGAAAAAGTTATACAAGCTTTTCCAGACTTCTACAATAAAGCCATTTTTAAGTGACTTTCAGGTTCGTGCTTATACATTATACCATTCCCTCAAAATCATAGAAAAAGGGAAAAAAATATATAATGGTATATATTTGGACACACACACACATTTAGAGAACCTATCAGTTTAATTTTCAAAGCCATCTTTGTAAGTTTGTTTCTACTAACTGATAAACTTTTCAATATCCAGCCCCCACCCTCCTCCCCCACCCCCACCCAGTTTCTTTACTTTTGCCATTTATTGCCTTTTCACTATGGGAGTACACTTAACATCCCCTAAAAACATTTTCTGAGCCTTTGCTGCAATTGTAAATAATAGAAGAATTCAACAGAAACATTATGTGTTCATTTTGAATTGGATTCTAAAGGAATACAGGGCTGTCTTTCCAAAACTGAATGGATTTTTCTTGCCTGAAATTTAAAACAACTATTTCCCTGACTGGGGAGAGACTATGGGAGACACACGAAGCACTTTGAAAAGTAAAAGAAGAAAACAAGTGGGGTTTTTCAATGAATAAAGCAAGCTGTAGGAAATACCTGATTTTATCTAGTTCTCTCTTTTCAAACATGTAACACTACCTTGAATTAATTTTTCAATAAACAACAAAGCATTTATTTGAGTCTCTATTTCATAAACTACATTGGACAAATTCATTTGGAGAAATGTCAAAATTGCTGCAGCTTCCAAGAAATCACACATATTTATGCCTTTCAGTAGTTTAAAAGGAGAGGATATTTTCATAAAGGTTGAAGCTTTTCATTTCAGCTATTTTTAGAAAATATATAAATATTTATTTATTGCCCCATTGACATTTTCTTTGGAAAACTTTTCTTTTTTAAAGAAAGTGTAACAATGCCAGAAAAAAAAAATAATTTGGGCAAAAATAGTTATTTAAATTTTGAAGTTTCATTTTAACCATTGTTTAAAATCAAGCATTCTTATTAATAGCTGTGACAGTGCATTTCTCATGTTTCTGTGTGTTGAGGTATGTGCTGATTTCTGCAAACATCAGGAGACACATTTCCATCCATCTTATACCCCAGTCTGCAGCATTTAATGCTCGTTTGGAGGCATTCATGGGGACTTTTGCCCTTCTTTTAAACATCAACTATTAGTTACTGCCAAAGGCAAGATGCTTTCTTATCTTGTATGGGAAATTGTACGTTCTTTTTCTCTCCTCACAGACAAACGGATCTGTTTGAATAGGTATATAGTCCTTGAAATGAGATGCCATTCACAAAACATTTTTTCTAGGATAAAAAAATCTGTCTAAAAAATAATAAGTGAACACTTAGAAATTAATTTCTTTTTCTGAATGATTGCATATTTTTTTTAATTTTACCCAAAATTTGGAGGAAAACCTGAAAACCATACTGTTTCTTTATGGGGTTCAGGGGACAGAAACGTCACAGTTTTGGACACTGTTCTGCAGGCCTGTTTGTAGTAAGAGGGAACAAGTATACTAAGTGGATAATACTGCCTCTGGGAGAGGCAGGGGATCTGCTGAAGGCAGAGCAGAGGGGAGGTGTGTGATCTTACCAGTCTGGCAAGCAAAACCTTTCCTCATTGAGCAACTACTGCTGTACAGTGATACAGTTACTCTTACAGGATTCTTACAGGTCTTCCAAACTTTTAAAAACTGCAATGCTCAGAGTCGAGACATTTTTTTTAGTAGCAGAATCTCATAGCTCTTTCTAGGCAAAGCATTCTAATTTCTGAGTTCAGTGGATGCTGAGAGAAACAGTCATTGCTGGATCAAAGCAATCCCTGCTGAATTTTGCCTTTCTAATAGTTCTTGCAGCTTCTGGTAGAGCTGGTAACATATAAACTAGAAATTCCTTTTGGTCTAGAAGATAAGGTCTTGCCTGTCAGATTCTTGAGATCTCTCAGCATCCACTAAATTAAAAAAAAATTAGACTAGAAGAGAATAGAATCTTTTCAGGTGGGGAAGGGACCTACAATGATAATCTATTCCAACTGCCTGACCACTTCAGGGCTGACCAAAAGCTAAAGCACATTATTAAGGGCTTTGTCCAAATGCCTCTTAAATACAGAGAGGCGTGGGGCACCAACCATGTCTCTAGGAAGCCTGTTCCAGTGTTTGATCACCCTCTCAGTAAAGAAATGCTTCCTAACATCCAGCCAGTCAAGTATGAACCTCCCCTGGTGCAGCTCAGAACCATTCCCACATGTCCTGTCAGTGGGTACCAGGGAGAAGGGATCAGCACCCCCTCTCCCCTTCCCCTCCTCAGGAAGGTGTAGAGGGTGATGTCACCCCTCAGCCTCCTCCAAACCAGGCAAACCCAAAGCCCTTAGCTGATCCTCCCAGCCATTTCACCAGCTTTGTTGCCCTCCTCTGGACACATTCGAGTACCTTAACATCCTTCTTCAGTGGTGGGCCCCAGAACTGCCCGCAGCACTCAGGTGAGGCCGCACCAACACCGAGCACAGCAGGACAAGTCACCTCTTTTGACCGGCTGGTTGCACTGTGCTTGACGCCCCCCAGGATGCAGGCTGCCCCCTCGGCTGACATTGACCCCGCTGTCAACCAGCACCCCCAGATTCCTCTCCGCAGGGCTGATCTCCAGCCGCTCCTCCCCCGGTTTATAACTGTGCCTATGGAAATACGTGGGTACGGCAGCAACGTTTCGAGTATCAACTACGGGCAGTAAAAACGGGTTAACAGACAGGTGACGGGGGATGCCTGGCTGGGGCAGCGGTTACCTGAGGGGAGGCAGTATGTAAAGGAAGAGGGAAGACAGGCGTTAGGGGAGAACAGTGCGGGATGATTTAGGAGAAAAGGATTAAATGATAGCGTAGGGCTGGAAGGAGAGGGCCACGGCGGGGAGGCCGGCGGGGGGGCCGAGCCCCCCCGCCGGCCTCCCCGCCGCGGCAGCAGCGACACCCACCCCGGCGTCACCCACCGGCCCAATTGGGTCCAGCTTCACTCCACCCCAGGTGCAGAACCCAGCATTTTGACTTGTTAAATTTAATCCCTTTAATCATAGCCCAATGCTCTAGTCTATCCAGATCCCTCTGCAAGGCATCTTGTTCCTCAAGAGAGTAAAGAGCACCTCCTAGTTTGTTAGAGACAGTTACTGTACCACAGCAACAATGTGGGAACCTAATGGAAAGGCATGCAGGGTTTCAGTTCTCCTCAGCCATTATTGCAATCCAGAAGTCTTTCTCAACCACAGAGGGGTGTTTGTGAGATCTCACTAGGAGAAGAGGCTGCAACACAATTCTACAATATTTTTTAGCTTTGTTGCTTCCATCAAAAGATGATGGAGATCATTACTTTTAAGATAATAAAACTAATTCAAGCACACATGCTGAAACCTTGAGAATGAAGTTGAAAGCATGGACTGTATGAGAGCTGTTCATTCCATTCTGGTGTTATGTTAATAGGAAAAGATAAGTTTGAAACAAATGGAAGGGAAAGGACATGGGGGGGTGGGGCAGGGGAGAAGTGCAAGGGAAAAGGGGGTGAAATAAAGCACGTGGTACCTGAGTGAAAAGAAAGGAGAAACGAGCAAATAGCTACTCTGAAAAAAACAAGGAAAGTCTGCTCAAAGCTGTGGGAAGCTGAGATTCTGTTTATGTGTGCTTTGGCAGTAGTCTCAACTCCTTTAGCAACAGCTTATACTACAGATCAAAACAATGAGCTTAAAGCATGAAGTTCCAATATAAAACTGAACTTCATCAAATGTTTAGTTACTGGGAGATATGTCCTGGACCCATTTGTATTACTAAATAGTTTAAGCAGTTTTGAACTCAGAACATCCACATCTGCAAATTCCCTATTTCACACTGCATAAGACTTTCAACTATAGCACTGTTCAATTTGATATGGGTAGATAGGAAGATTTGTGATGGAAACTGAGTGCTTGAAGCCAAAGGCTAAATTCGCATCTCAGTTGACTGGGACTCAGGTGCCTATCTACTCTGAATACCATCAGGAAAGTTATCATATGCATGAAAATTCTTGAGCATCAGAATACAACTACATCCTCAATATCTGAAAGGAGCATAAACCTAAATATTTCAAAGAGCACATAAAGCACCTTTTCTAAAAATATAGGTGATATGGATTACAGTCTCTCTAGGTATTATTTTCCATGTTTCATAAGCTTTTTTTGATTTAAAATTTGTGGAAGTTTTAAAAAGTAAATGCTGCTATCGATTAAATATAAGCTTTATTCCGAGCTGTGAATCAGGTCTAATGTTTATCAATAAATTGTTATTTCACATTTGAGACACTACTGATTTTTCCATATGCGTGCAAGATTATCATTTCACTAAAAAACAGTTTTGAATACCTGACACTTTTCTTTTAGAATTTTGTATTGGTTTCAGCTTTTTTTGAGGCTGCATAATTCCACTACCAATGAGTGACATGAATAATTCAGTTGTGAAATCAATAAATCGCACCCTGCAACACAAAAATCTAAGTGTTGTATGATTTTGACATGAAGCTTCAATATGTAGTTTTTTAACCTACAAGAGACAATTCACAAAGTCTCCACATATGTTAATAAGAGGAACTGCTAATACTTTTAACGTTTTTCTTGTACGGTTAAAAGCGCCATGCAAGTTACTGTGTGTATATTACTTCATTTTCTTAGGCAAATTGTGCTCCAGATGCTTTGAAACGAGGTGGTTCCACACTTCCCATGTCTTTAGTAAAATATATTTGATAACACAGCTCAGTGAAGAATGGAACAATTCCCATGACTTGAAAGCAAACCCCAAAAAAGTCATCTTGAAGAAAAATTCACTAAAGTTGGAAAAATTCCCAGATTTACATGTTGTCATTCAAGCATTAAGTAGCTAAATGTGAAGAGTTTTGACTAGCACAAATTAGTTTTGAAATGATATGATACAAACACATATGCATACATTCATGCTTTTTTTAGTTTTGCATCACTTATGCTACATTTAGTTTTGAAGATATACTATTTTATTTATAGATATCTATATTTCCTTTTATATTTTCCAAATTATTATCATTCTCTCTTAATGAATAAAACAAAGGAAAATATATTTATCTATGAAGTTGTCTAACGTTGATTCAATAGAAACTGTGATAAACAATATTAAACCAAATAATGTGTTATTTAATGTGTTTCTATCAATGAATTGGCATAGAAAAACATTTGTATTTTACAAAATTATTCATACACTTGCATAGACAAGTACTACTGAGTTTATAAAACCTTAGAATTTTCTAATGTTCTGGAATAGTAATGATAAGCATTATTATTTCAGGGTTAAATAAAGAAATTATATAAAAGTTTTAAGGCTAAGCACCATATCACCTACATTAATGTACTTAAAATACTTGGAATACAATTTGGCTGGGCTTTTCCTTTCAGTAAAGGGGAAGAGTTGACAAGTTAGAGCTGCAATCCAAAGCAACCTGGAGCCAAATAAGCAGTGAAAATATGCAGTGGCTGAAAACTTGACAATAGTTTGCAGAGGAGATAGCATGTCCCACTATTAACACCATCAACTGTCTTCTGAGTAACAGGTTGTAGTTTGTTCTGTCTGCTCAAGGATCTTGGAGTACATGAAAGGATGAGGTCTCCCTCATCCTTGGTAAAGATCAACATTCCATGGGTATAGCATTTCCCATTTGTTTTCCTGACATTAGCTTGCACTCTGCTTTTTACATCTCCTTCAGCAGAGTTTTCCACACGCAACAAGGTTCATACTTTGGCACACTCTCCCGGAAAGGAGGGAAATCTGAAATGCCACAAAAGCCTGAGGTAACTACAGAAAAGAGTCCTGCTTTTAAAACTAAAATAGCACCTGATGCACGTTATAATAATAGATTATTATCTGGTTATCTACTGCTTCCAAGAGAGCTACCGTGTTTGGCACTCATGGGGGCACCGATGAGCCTTTGGTTTCTGACTTCCAGAGGGAGGAATGGTAGCGAACACCACTGGACCGCTCAGTTGGAGCAGTTCTGGACACAGAGAAACAAAACTCTAAGCACTTGGCCTTACAACCAAGTAGCAACTGTCTGGGTAAGGCTGTCTTAGAGGACTTGTGAATCACTGTATTGCATACAGTCACCTCCGTTTCATCTCGTTTGTGTTAAGACACTCATCTGTACTGCCTCCATCCACATCAAACCTATCTGTCATATTTTTGCAGGTGTAAACGTGTCTCTTGCATATGAGCCAAAGACTGAGGCATGTTTTCTCAAAAAAAGGAGAATTAACAATATATTATCATCATCATCAATTATTAAACTGTTCATATCTCAGCCCATGAGTTTTCTCACTTCTACCACTTGAATTCTCTTCCCAGGTCCGGCTGACGGTGGGGAATGAGTGAGTGGCTGTGTAACACCAGCAGTTGCCAGCTGGTGTTCCACCATAACAGTGTGCTGAAGCCAGAATCTGTGACTGAGCCCTGAGTTATACACTACACAGCCTTGCAAAGAAAAAAGAAAAAGCTGACTTAGAGTTCTTCAGCAGGTATTTATTTTTAAAACTTTAGTCTTTGTTGAGTTAATGGAACTTCAAAGAGATTTAAACATGTAATGGAAGTGCTTTGCTAAAGCACTATCAATACCAACAAAACTTGTTCTGTAAGCAGTTTATATCATGGGAAATTTTAGAGGACTTGAAATAAAATTTGAATGGCATGTTCTATACAGTGAAACCCAGGATTTTTCCTTAGTTACTTTATGGCTAATGAAAGTTCTTATTATGCTTTGCCACTTCAGTAACAGAGTTATTATGTTGCATATAATTTTTCCAATATCTCAGAAAATGTAGCTTGAATTGTTCTTTAATCTATCTGTGGTAGACACCTACTGCAAACTTTATTGGAAAAAAGATGAGAACTTCTAAATGGTACTTTAGATACTTAGATGGAAGCAAAGAAATTTAAACTACATAAAGTACCTCCTGTCCCTACACAGAAATATTTTTGAGGAAAGGTGTTTTTCCAGAAGAAGAAATATTTTTTTCAGTCTTCATCTACCTGTACTGTGTTATATAATTTATTCTACAATGCATTACATATTCTAACAGAAAATCTACTCAGGGTTAGAAAACTTCAGAATGTGAGGACTCCTAATCTTCTTTCCATAGAGGAAAATTTTATATATATATATATTTATATACACACACACATATACATAATATACATATATATATATATATATATTTCAAGAACCATGAATACTGCTTCTGCGTCTGCTGCACATTCTCATGAATTTCAGTCCCAGAAGCAAAGTACTTATTCATTTCTAAATCTTACTAATATCAGCATGTTTTTGTTACCACTAATATAAATCATCAAGGCTTATTTTGGCTTTATAGGTAATTTACTTCCAGCTTATTTGATAATTTAGAATAATCAGTAGTGTTTAAAATCTCAGCAATTTTGAAGTTGTGCTACAATCAAAATGCATTTAGATTGCCATGCAATTCAGCCTTACAAATCAGCAGCCAATCAGCACCCCCGATGTTGTGAAGCACTTTTATTTTGCTCTAAGTGTTATCTCATGCTGCTCTTAACACATTTGGAAATTGAGAACATTGACTGCCTTCGGTGCCTGCCTCTATTCAGTGTTTAATGTCTGAGACTTCACCACTATGCTGTTCAATTTGGTATGGCATTTCAGCTGTTGCTATCTGTGCAGTAAATCTTTTCAATTCAATAAATGCAGTTTCAACCACATGTTATAGAGAAATAAATTATGAGTGAATACATTTTGAAATGTGGGAACTCTACTTAGTGTCTGTTTGACTCCAAGGAAATTGTGGACTTCAGGATAGTTTTAAGTCTATTTAGGTTTCAATAGCACGATCATCACTGCATTGCCTAGGAAGTGGGGGAATGGATATGGCCTGCTTTTTCCATTCCAGAGTAAGCACGGGAACAGCAGGAATGAATTCTGCAGCCTTCAGAGTGATTCTTGCCTTCCAGTTTATGAACCTTGGAGGATCTGGACAGTTTTTGTTTACATTGTTTTGTGTGAGCCAAGATAGATTTAATCCTTTCCTCTTCCAGTGAAAGAATAATAATAATAATTTTTAAAAAATAACCATCTCTCTCTTTTGACATTGGTAATGGGTTTTTTTTGTTTTGTTTTGGTGTTTTTTTTTCACTTGGTCACATTGGTAAGAACCTCTAGAGCTGCTATTAGATTATTTTTTTATGTATATTATTTTTCCTTTTGCCTGAAAAATAATATTTTATTTTTATTAGGATTCTAATATTCAGTTTGGGGAGCGCTATAAACTTGTGAAAAAATAAGTGTAAGGTATAGCTAGTGCTCCTGTATTTATTCAAGCTCAAGGTAAGTATACCTTTAAATATTAACATTGCTTATTTTAGATCACTAACATCACTAATGCAATTTGCTTAAATGAAATTTTGTTATATCTAGTCTTCAGAAACTTTAATAAAAAAAAAAGATTAATTAAGCACATGCATCTAGTCTAACTGCCCAACTGCCAGTAAGAGCAGCAAAAAAGCTCAACCCAACCCCCAAAATTCTTATTTTAATTTCTTTTTTCTTATTATATATCCCTTTGCTTTATTGCTAATCCACAAATTTCATGGCAAGGTTTAATATCAGAGTTATTGATATCACAGAATGGAACACTTTGGATAATTGAATGAACAAATAGTGAAGTGAATAAAAAATGTTAATATTTCAACCTAAACACTTCTCTAAAGTCAACCTGGTTCATGTGTGTATTCTCTATCTAAAGTATCATCCTGGGAGTTTTTCTTTGTAGTTCATCTAAAAGGATAGTACTTTCATTCTGGAATTATTTTATCAAAGATTAAAATAAAAATTTAATGAATTTGTACTTAACTATCAGTTACTCTTGAAGGGGCAGGATTACTATTTTGCATGTAAAATGTTAAGGGGATGCTCACACCCCAAGTACATGTAGGAATGTAATGTTTTTCTTGTGAAAACAGGGAAACACAGTTTACAAAGCCTACAGCTACTCTTTTTTTAACTTGTATCTTTCATACAGCAGTGATAACCAACATTGGTATCTCTAGTTGGTTCTGTATATTCCATGGCACAGCATATAGAACTGTAAAGAAATTCAATTTCAGTCCCTTTTCTTCAGCCAATTGAGTATTGGTTCTACACGTCTGACCTATGTAGGCCCATTGTCTCTTCAGACATTTCTTAAGTTTCTGGTACATCTCTCTTGTCCAAATCCTGGCCTCTGACAAAGACCTCAACCTGCTCTTCATCTCCTCTCTTCCAGATCTCATCCGAGGTACATGTCTCATCATAACTCTTGTCCAAGACTCCTTGGCTTCTCACTGCAGCTCCTGAAGAACCCTCTTCCCACATCTCTCACCCTCTTCTGCTCACCAAAATCTTCGGGCACTTCACACCTCCCTTCTCATTTTTCACTCTCACCCTCCTCTTCCTCTAATGGCCACCAGTCCCCCTACTCCCTTGCCTGGTTTCCCTGCCTGAAGATCAGCCACTTGTTCCTGGCACAGCTTGTTTCTGAAGTCCAGCCTCCCCATTCAGTACCTTCCCCTGGGGCTTATAATAATTTGCTTCCCTAGCAACTTCCCATGGGTCCAACTTGTCATATCACTTTTCCATTCAAATAAGGTGGCTTTTTCCAGATGCTCTGCATGCCTCGGATGAAGCAGGAAGGGCACCAAGAGTGTTTGAGGCACAGTCTTACTGGCTGGGCTTTTTAGGTACCAGTATCTGACACTAGCTGCAGGAACTCTGAACTGGAAGGAAGGGGAAGTCCCATGTAACCTTAGGGTGGTACTTGCTCACCTCACAGAAAATTCAAGAATTCCAGCTAATAAAACATTTTCACTGAGCTTTTATTAATTATGCTGTTTTGAAGGTTTGCAATTTTAGCCAGTTTCAGGCAGATAATCACAAAGGTGGCAAGAGACACATCTCCAATGAAAATTCTGCTTCATAGATTTGTAGTGCTCAAGCTTGTTAAAGACAGGGATGCCAGAATCTAGCAATATAAGTAAAACTGTATACTAGTCCTTTTACTTAGTTGTCGGATAGGGTTTAACCATTTTTGACTAAAATTAAACATATCAGCCTAAGGCACACACTTGGCATGACAAATTTCAGCTTGGTTGGTTCCATTTTGGCAGAACTATAAGCAGTTGAAAAGCAACTCTTATACTGAGAATTTGTACAATCCTAGAAGATGCGTGTGTGTATGAAATGTATGTATGTATGTGCTCCATATACATGTGGTATTGTATAATGTGGCATGGTGTAATTTCTGCCTTAACATGTTTCATCTAAAAATAATAGTATTCCTAAAGCATCCATCAGGAACTGCAAGCTAAAATATGGCAGAGAACACATCCCTCAGTTACATAAATTGTATTAGAACACCATGCAGGATTCTCATAGTGTAAAATCCTAATTTAAGACAAATTCTGAAGATACACATATTATTTCTGCTGTGTGGATCACTCTTGCTGTGCATGCGATTTTATTACTCTGTTAAACATAGTAGCAACTGTCCTCTTTTACACCTCTAGGGGAGAAAAAAAATCAGGATGGATTATTCAAAAGATTTAAATCCCTTTGAGACATGGCCCTTCCAGCAATACTATAAATTCTTTTTCACTCCAAGGTTAGATGCTATGTTGGCCTTGATTTAAAACCCAGGATTCTGTGGAAAATGGCAATGATATCCAGATCTGACAAATTGAATTGGTCTCAAGGTATTGAAGGATGACTAATAAATCTGACACTTGATCCTGAAACTTTTCTACATGTGCACTGAGTCTCTTTCTTCTGGAGACATTTGACAATTTGTTAAATATTAAAATCATGTCATACCAGTGATCTATTTAATTGATTTAAGCCACATTTAATATTTTCCTTCAGGATAGACTTGGAAACTTTAATGAAGTTTGAGTGAATATATCTTTCCTGCATGTTAGTAACAACTATAATTCGCTTTCGGTCAATGCCACTAAACACATCAGCCACTAAAGCATACAAGAATTTTCATGTAGATAAAAGGATTACATATGCCAGACTGCTGGCATATTTCTGGTGTTAGAGAACTTGTTTCTAAGAATCAATGTATATTCAATACTCAAAATCACTGAAGTTTCACTGAAAGCAGCAAGTGTGAGGCTTATGTTTTGCCATTACGTTTATACTCGGGTTGTAGACTTTTCTATGAGGGTCACTTAGACATCCCGCATGCTTAACAAGCCATCCAAAGGATGCAATGAGCTGAGTTTGCAACAGACTGAAGATCCCAAGATTCAAGTTATTTGTGAATTTAAACTGGACACTTACTAACACGTCAATTGAAATTTTGCATTGATGTCTTTTCCTTTTTAATTTCAGCTTAAAGTGAACTTCCCTTAAGGGCACTTTTTACTTCCTTTAAGAACAGTCCTTTGATCAAATCATATATAGAAACTGCTGTAATAATTGTGTGTACTGGAAAGCATCCGAAAATGGATAAGGAATTACACAGCAGCTACTAGCCTTCTTGTCCATCTGCACAGAATTCCAACATGTTTTTTCAGCAACTAATGAAAAGCCAGTTAAAACGATTTTTGCTACCTACTTAGTTCTGGATAACCACAAAAAAGCATCCTTTCCCCCAAGTCTTATCAGCCTCCAAATAGTCCGTGTACCTCTTCTTATTTCCTTTCACCAGGCTTCATCTTTAATCCTTTTAATGGTGTTCTGTTCCCTATCACCTATTAGCCACACTTACTTTTTAAGGTCATAAACCATGATCTTGTGCACATTTAAAAATATTGTTAATAGCAGAAAAAAAGTAAGTACATTTTTCTGATTAAAACCAAAAGGATTATCATTTTAGCTTTTCTTATTTCTCTTTTGAAAGCAAAATGTCACTACCAATCATCTGAAATAAGCTTCAGTGTAAGGGAAATAAAAAAAAGAATTCTTCTCTTACCTTGTCTCAGACTATGTGCTGTGCCAACCAGGTCAACAACCCTGTTAAATGAACTTAGGAAAACTTTGTCATGAAATCAGCAATCTTTTAAAAACAGAAAAGAAATTGTCCGTTTCTAAGTCACCTGTGCAAAAAACCAGACAAAAAGCCTCTAGCTTTTAACACAGCTCTTCAAGTAATAAAAATCTAACGGATATAGGTTGCACCTCCGGAAATGCTCTCCAAGTTTTCATTTTTTTGCCTGTTTAGTACTGGTATCGATTGTTCTGAAGCTGGTAAATTGTGGAAAGCCATATACAACACAAGGTCACTGGTTGGCAAATGTTAATCTCTTCTGCTACCCGCAGTCAGACAGATTCGGAATGTGAACATCTGTTAAGAGAGAAATTCACAATTGCAGCAGGATCACCCCAAGGATTTATCTGGACAGAGTGTGTCTCTTGCCTCTCTATTAGCTTTCTTTCTGCATCCTCACAGAATAGCTATCAAAGTGTATCTGAAATATAATTTTGAGTGCACTCTCACAGTAACACTTCCATGACTTTAGAGTCACAGCTCTGGAGATCTGCCTCTGAAAGAGAGACCATGCTTTTACAAGGTTTAAAGCCTTACTTCCATAATACAAAGACAATTCGGTACAACTGCTGAATCAAAACATCTGGTCTGGTTTCTCTCCTGTACCAATCTTAGTCTTGGTATGAGGTTGCTTCATCTGTGGCTGTCGTTGGAGACAGCCCTAGCAACACACCAGAAGCCATAAGAATTGTAGTGCTCAGAGGCTGCAGTGATGGATGGAAATGTAATGACCAGGGAAAAAAAAATCCAAAGAAGCATCTGAAATGAATTTTCACATGCAGTATGGGTGCCTAAAAAAAAGCCAAACCAAAGCCAAAAGAGTCATCAAGAAATCTTCTGATCAAGGAATTGAGACCCATTCTGGAGCCCATTTTCCTTTCTGTTGTAATGAACACCATAGCATGGGTAAAATGAAGGCATCAGACTCAGCAAATTCTGAGGAAAAAAAGCAAAAATGAATTTTGACTTCAGGATCTGAGAGCAAGGATGGATCAAAGTCACTTCCGCCACAGAAAATGGAGGGTTTAAAGGAATAGCTGCTGCTTCTGCTTCTGATGAGGAAGATGGGAAAGATGAGGGCAGAAAGTCTGCTTAGTGACCTGAACCTCTGCTGATAGCTTGCCTTCTGGAATTCTGACTTTTTGGGACATTTAAGATAAAACAGTGTCACTTAAGAAAGAGCCACTTGGTTGGATGCTAGCCCTGCCCAGACAAAGAGACTGAGATGTGGATTCTGATGGGAAAGCTCCTGGCCCAGGGCCGGGCAGTCTTGCTCTCCATGTACTGCACAGATTTTCAACTTCTTCTCACCTCTTGGAACGCATAGGATCTTCATTGCCTCAGATCATCTCACTGGGACAAGGTGCTTAACTTTTGGATGTTGCCCTGCAACTGGAACATGGAAAGAGGACTATTCTGTTCACATTCTTTCTCTACAGGTTAGACTGTGCACAGTCTGCACTGCATGTTAAATACCATTACAGTGACAACAAAATAATGGTTTGGTATTATGTGTGCTCAAAAAGCCTTTTTCAAAGGACTGCATTTTTTTTTTTTTTAAATGAAGCAGAGGTATTGCTACTTAGTTGAAACTTTTTGCTTATTGCTATATAATATACTTATTGCTATAGCCCTATGTAAAGAGAAGGTTATATTACATCACAGAAAAATCACTGAAGGTACTCTTGGACAGATAAAAGGATTTTGCTTTTAAAAAAGTATTAACTGTTGATTAGAGACCAAGCATGGTAAATTTCATCCCAGCATCTCATCATTCAAAGAAAATTATGCCTATCTCCTTTTCCAAGCTTCCAATTCAGTTCCTTTGGTTAGAATTAGTTTAAAGATAGGTAATAGCTGTAAAATTTACACTGTGAAATGTTGTTTTGCTTTCTTTTAAAGCTTATATGTGAAATAAAATAGGTCAAATGGATTTTGCTTAATAACTGTAGAAAAATATCTTTCTGAAGGGACAAAACTGTAGAAAATACCTAAAAGCAGAATGTTTCCTTGCGTGAACTTAAAAATTGGAGTTATGATGGAAACTTGTTTGTAGTCTTAGAATATGACTAAGCAGGTGTCTAAGACTGATGTAAACTCTCCTGCTGATGATTTGTATTAGCCAGGTATTAGCCATTAGCCAGAAGATGTAATCCTGTTCCCAAGCTGATCCACATGGCAAGGTATATTAACTTAGGCACTGTGCCACTACAATATAGCTATAAGATTCCTGGACCAGAGCTGGTTATTTGCATCTGTTGGAATAACTCTGCCTTTTATGTAGTAGGCACAACTGCCTATCTGCTATAAAAGAACCAGACAGTGTTATTCTAAAATTACACAAGCAAAACCAACCTATGAAATAAGTCGAGTGTCAGAAAAGTAAGTGAGAAAACTTATTGCTATTATTAATGGCAGTAACTCTAGTGTAGAACTGACTGGAAATTTTTGCTTTTTGAGCCATTGGAAAACACTAATTTCACAAAACAAACTTTTTTAATAAGCTACCAACTTAGCCAATGCTTTAATTTGTCTGCAGCTTTTAGCCACAATATAGAATTTTCTGCGAAAATGATAGAAACTAGTCTTTAAAAAAAGAAAGAAAAAAAGATATTTTTTCTCAAATCACTCTTTTAAAGCACCAGACTGCTGACTTCCATATGAGTATGCCAAGCATTATGGTATAAAACTTGCCAATTCCTCCTGTTTGAGCTAAATGACTTCACATAAACAAACACCTTTTCTTTGAATGATAGGCTATGAAAAAAAGTTGAAGCTATTATGAGTGTGTAAAAAACACTCGTTCACATCTCTGCTGTTCCCATGAATCATTATCAAAATGATTGCCAATAATCTTGGACTACAGTGTCTCTTTCTAGTGTAACTGACCTTATGTGATGGGAACAGGTCCAGCAGACTGATTGCTCCACCCAGAATAGCCGTGAGCCTTGTGCATAATGAACACACATGCAAGTTCAAGGCTCAAGCTGTTTGTCTGCATTTGGCAAAGGAAGAAAATATACTCATACTTCCTAGTTTTGCCTCAGACAGGACACGGTAAAAAAGACAAAAAATGTCAGGAATGTTGGTAGAAAAGGGAAAATGTTACCCACAAAATCAGGTTAATGATTTTATTCTGTGAATAAAATCTATTCTATGACTGTGTTGTTCACCTTACTAACCATTCCCATATATTTTCTTTCAGATGAATGTGCCATGTGTCTGTAAGGAAAAGCTGCAGATCTTGGGAAAATCCAATATACCACGTTGAGAAAAATGTTGCTATTGTTCCTTTACTGCAAACTACAAAGACACACTGAACAACAAAGAAAAAGAAAATAATTGGAAACAAATAGCCAATCAGCAGTCTAAACCACATTTCCACGTGTACTATGCTTTGTTACTTTGATTTGGGCAGGGCCTAACCTAATGAAAAGCATTTCTGGAAAATACCATTCTGATTTTCAGCACTGTTAATGTTACCACTGCAAATATTTTCTCAAACAGTATAAAAATATAGCTGTGTAAGGAACTGCTCTGATGATAAAGAATAGTCTAAGAACCTCTGAAGTATGCAGGATAAGGTACTTTGCCAGCTCAAGAGATCCTGCGCTATGATGCCTTTCCCCATGAGTTACCTCTTCAATGCATTTATAAAAACTGGGTCACTGTTCAACGAAGTGTATAAGACTCAATCCACAGGGAAGAGACAAAACAAGAAATTGCACGGGTTTATACCTTCCTAACATGGTGACTTGGCACCTCTGGTCTCTACATTCAGTCATCCACTGACTGTCTAATTTAATTAGCCATAAAATCCACTTACCCTTTTATTTATCATCAAGAATTGCTGCAAAAGTTGAGTCCTGACTGTGATTATCAGGCAAGGTAGGTATGAACATGCTTTCTTGTTCTCCCTCTCACACTATGACTCACATTCTCTAAAGCATCAAACAAACACCAAGCATCAGTACCTCCTGCATCCTGAGCAAAAACTCTAACCATTCTATCAGTACATGAGTGAAAAACAGGATTTCCTTCATGAAATCCTTCTTAGGTCTTAGAGCAAATGCCTCTAGTTATATAGATGCTCTGTAAATGATTCAAGTTTTAGCTTGTGAAAGGGCTTTTTTCAGCTATCCTTCAGGTGCATGGCCTTCAGAAATGGAAGTGATTTCAGTCATATCGCTGTTGTTCTTGCCACACAGTTCTAGTCCATTCTTCTGGATAATTCTTACAGTGTCTGTAACTTTTTCCACATGGCACAGTGCTCCTTCATGCTCAGCTCTATGCTTTGAATTCTTTTCTGGGGGCTAGAAGGTGACAATGAAGGCACCAAAAATGTTGAAGTAATGAATATAGAGATGCTCAAATATTTTACCCAGTCCAACTTATAGATCAGAGTGGTTGAGTTTTTTTTTTTCTGGTGTGCAGTAGGAAACAAGTGACTTTTTCTTCATAAAGTAATTTACTCACCAAATGTCTAGAGATACGAAAGAAGAACATGATGTGCTGTAAGAAAGCTGAGTATCTAAGTCTAACAGCTGGCCAAGACTCAGTAAAGGGATTTCACCAGACTGCTAGAGTCTGAAGGTGTCGTGGGATTCTTCTAGAGCTTTGTCAGGAACTACAGTGATGAAGGAACCAGTGGGGTTTTTTAGAGAAAACATGTAATTTTAACCAGAGTTCTACTTCATAACAGGGCTTCCTTGCAGCAAGCTTCTTCTCTTCCTTTGTTTCACTCACAGTGTTTATAGTAGGCCATCATTCTAGCTTTAATCTTGAAACTTCAGTTTCCATTTCAAAAAATGTGTAAAAGCTTTAAGAATTCTAAAGTTATCCCATTTTTACAATAAAACCAAAAAAAGTTTAGAACCTTAATCTGACCAGAATTTGAATAAGAAAAAGCAGTTGGGAAAAGCTTTTTTCTTCAAATCTCACTAAAATTTTCTTTACATACTCAAAGCAAATTAGTCTAATACAACATTACAAGAAAACCTTAAATGTACTTAATTATCTATCTTTTAGTAGTTTCTTTCACTTCCGTATTCCTTTTAGGTATGGTACCTTGCCATCATTTGCTCATAATATTTGTTGTCATGAGCAGTGCTTTCAGTCCTTGCACTGTGATTTAACCCTTTCTGTTTCTGACAAATCGGTTTCTCTGTCCTTGAACAACAGGCTGTTTCTCAGAAATTCAATTTGTGTTCCACCCAACTAGCATAACTGGTTATTTTGTGTACGCTGAGATTCTGGTATTGTTTATGCATTGCATATTAACCTTTTCTTTCAACCCTAGAGATTTTATTTATATACCAGCAAAGCGAGTGAATGAGTCACTATATCAATGATAAGCAGAATTTAGGAGCCCATGAAGCACACACAGGGTGCGTACAGGGGACAGCTGTCATAGTGTTCATAACTACCTTTTTTCTGAGGATGTATACTCAGGAAGTCTGTCCCCTTTCCAAAGGGCATGATTTTTATATGGCTTTGTTGTTGTCCAAGGCTAGAGGACAGATAATATTGCAAGCAAGTCTTAACAGGCAGACGGAGAATAGAAAGTCCAGTCTAAAGAATACGGGATACAAAAATCTTCTTTGGCTTCTCACAAGTTTGTGGGGGTTTTTGTTTTTTTGTTTTTTTTTTTTTTTCTCTGAATGGTCCTTGTTAGCCTCTCCAACCTTGTGGCAAGAACATTGGGTATGCTTATTAATAATAATATTAATAATAGTTATAAAAATGTATGATTATTGACAGAAGGTTTAAGTTTCTTCTACATGGAAAAAATGTATAGGATCCATACTCTGAAACAGGATTAATCTACTGCTGTTATCAGCCAAAGATACTGCACTGTTCTTAGCAGGGGGGTGGTGGTGGTGGTGGGGAAGCAAGTGGCACTAGAAGGTATTTGATTTTATGTCACCAGAGATATTTGTACCAGGACAGCACTGGGCTCATTTTTCTTTATATACTGTTGCATAGAAATTAGCTTAGTTGTTCTGCTCTGTGGACAAACGTTGTAGTTAGGGTACCTGCACTGTTTAGGTGCAGAGCACTATACTGTTGAATAAAAGGTCTGTGTTTGCAGGAATTATGGGGGTGAAATATTTTATGGCCTTGTGCTTGTGGTGTCTTTATTGCTTGTTCCCAGCCTCCTGGTTACAAGATCCTCTGGAGAAGGAATTGGGGAGAACAGCTATAAAACTGCTTCCGAGCGTTATTTCACAATATGTGTGGTAGGATTCAAGGTAAAAGGAGCAGAGTTGATTTTGGTGCAACATGAAACAATGTGGACATTTATGAAATGCTGGACCTAGTTGATGACCACAGGAGTGTGCTCTCACTTAGGCTGCTATCCAGAGCTCTCTAAGGCAGTGTCCAAATCACTCAGTCTGGGATGTCTCTCCTGCTCTTCAGCAAAGTGCACATCCCAGATGTATACTGACTGTGGGACAAGACACAGGTAGTTTCTTCTGCTCCTCTTCTTCCTTATACCATGGTTTCCATGAGAAGGAAATTGGGACTACAGGTCCTACTGGAGCTGCAGTGTGTTACATTCAGAACTCTGATTGGGATGACTGGCGATTGGCTCACAGTCTAGATATAGCCTCAGTTAGTGGGCTGAAACACAGTGCACCAAAGAACTTTGAAACTATAGCCCCTTCTCCTGATGTCTGCACTGCCTGTTCTATGTGATGTCTGAGGAGCAGCCAAGGTGCCGTAAAATCCTATGGATGAACAGCAGTAGTGCTGAGCTGGACTGAACACAAAACATAAATTGTTTTAAGAGGCCATAGAATCTCACTTCTAATTGCTGAACCTGAATTCTTGGGCATACCTCAGAACTTTAACTTCTGATTCTCTGCTTTCCAAACCTGTGACTGATCTTTCTGTCTGAATTTTGAGTAAGCTTGCTTTGTTATTGTATCTATTTGATTAAAGAACTGCATTTGACAAATTCAAAGAAACGTCATTAGAAAATATTTTTTCAGGAATAAAAACTCCAGAGAACTTCACATCACAACAACAAAAGAAATGGAAACTTCCCCTTCCTGCCATCCCTAAAGATCTAAAGGTTTCTCAGAAATTGAGAACATTCCCCCCAGGTGTTCTATCCCCAACAGTCAGCCTCCTATTTCCTTTAACACACTGCCTAATGAAAAATAGTAAGTACTCCAACATAAAAGATTTTTAATCATCCAAAGTGGTGGCTCTGTAGTACAAATCAAGGAATTAGTAGCAACTGATTTTACATAGGAGATAGAACAGAAGTGCCTTGGGGCAAATCAAAAGCCTATCTGTACTTCTATAAAACCGTGAGGCTCAATTTCATTCAGCGTACAACTTAAACATGCTTTTCACAGTAATTCCATATGTAATATGCTAATTTTTTTAGTTGGAATAAATTAAAAGCATACCTTTTATTTTTAAGTATTATGAAAAAATTAAACTGACCACTTCTTTCTTTTCTAGGTCCTTCTTTCTATACTACACAGCTATTGTATTAAGAAAGTATTTGCTTTGATACCAGTGACGTTTTGTATTCTTTCATAACGTCCTTTTTCTGTCAGGGGTGATGCTTTGCTATTGCACTTGAGGTCTGCTGGTAACTCAGAAAACAATTTTGGGGACAGCTATAGAAGGGGAAGGGAAGGAAATGGAGAAAGGGAAGGAAAAAGGGGAAGGAAAATAATCTTGAAACAGGAGTATTGTAGAAGGGTGTCTGTAGTTACTATGGAATAATAATGAAAAACATATTTATATATATTATGATTCATATATGCAGTGGGCAATGATACAATCTGATTTTTAGAAACTGAAAAAAGTTTATAAGTAAGGTGTCACAAGATCAATAAACAATGAGCTGTGACATGTTTCTTCTTTTCTCAACAAATATTTAGAAAGAATGAGGCAATGTGTCAGGTTGGAAGGTTATGATTTTGTTTTCTTATTGCATTGCACCTACATTACTATAGAGGCTTTTCTGTGGACTGTGGACATTTAAATAAAATTCATGGAAATGTTTTGTTTCTCCTGTACTGCAATTTTTTTGCATCATGCAGGGACATAACGTTCTAGAAGCATTTTGCTTACTTGAAGCAACAAAAAAGTATTTAATTAATCTGGTGGGGTTTTTTAATATGTGGAGGTTTTGTGATGTATAGTCAGTCACTGTGTAGACTTTTATGGTGTATTTTCTCATTGGCATGACGGTCCCACCAATTTCATCCTAAATTACAACTCATTTAAATTTGATTCTAAATTATAAATCCTGTTAATTGTAAAGAGGAAATAAATACAGGATAGCAGGGCAAGTATGCAGCAGTATTAAAGAGTCCACAGCAAACATGAGATAGTGATCTAGTCATGCAAACCTGAGTGTGGGTCACCTGACACATGAGTGGGTACCTTTTTACACATCTCTTATCTATCCATATTCTAGCTACAGCTACCCTGTGCAAATGAAAGCCCTTTGGATTGTTCTAGCAGGAGTTTCAAGCTGAATGCGAGTATTGTCTAAATTAAAACACGTTGTAATCATGCTGGCGGTAGTTTTAGAGCAGGTACCAGTTTGGTCAAAAGAGATTTTGAGGCCAGTGAGAATCATACCTATAACCCTTAAATATGTGATCACAATATCTTTAATCACATCTGCTTGCATATTCACAAACCCACACTGCAACAAAATTAAGTAATTTAAAAATATAACAAATGGATAACTGAATATGCAAGATTTATATATACAAATACTTGTACCTGAACGTATTGTGCGTCATTATTTAGAAGCTTATTCAGAACAAACTATTACAATTCAGAACATAGCATCTGGAGCTATAATAGATAATTTTATGCAAACATAAAATCTCAATAGCGATAACCCCCCCCCCCCCCCCCCCCCAGCAACCAACTATCTGAACCCTACAGGTTGGTAGGAAAGAAATGAGACAAATATTTGCAATTTAGGGCTCTGTGGTACACCTGCATTTTAATACAGTAAAATCCTGGTTATTCAACGCCAGAAATGACGTGCAACAGTTAGAAAAAATACATATAGGAATAACAAGTATAATAGTGCTCTGTAGTTGTGGGTGGTACGGGGAGTAATTATTCACAATACAAGAATGAAGTGGCATCAAATGAAATCATTATATGACAGGAAGAATAAATATTCTTATATTTGTCTCATATTCTCTGCAACTATTCTGATCACCTCTGAATAATGATACTACATCCAACAGATATTTGGTTTCCCCCAGATGTGCTGTTCCTATGGGGACTTTTTCATATGACCATTTCATGTAAATGTTTGTAATAAACAACTATTACAAAAATCCTTCTGATCTTGAATCATACCATTGGCAATTCAAGTGTATTCCAAGTGCAAAGCAGCACAGGATATCTTCAAATAATGCCTTTTTGCTTTCCTGCTGTACTGTTCTAAGGGAAAAATACAGTCTACTAAGTTTGTTAGCATAAGGCAGATATCTAAGGGTTTCTACAGTAGTTTAGTTCATATAATGGCATATTCAAGAGAAACTGTGACATTTTATCTTTACAACTGAAGTGAATGCTGCAACAGGATTTTCAACCATGTGCACTCCCTCTTATAAACCAAGGCTTCTAAACTAACTTGGACATTAATTTTAAGCATCAAGTTTTGAGAATCTTGCTATAGGACAATTAAAAAAATATAAATACCTTAGAACAGAAATCTAAATTACTTCAATTTTTATTCATTTTGCTTTCTGTTGTTTTTGTTGGTGTTTTTGGGGGGTTTGGTTTGTTTGGTTTTTTTTTTTTCTGTTTGCTTGTTTAAATTTTACACTTTGGTAAGCAATACCTTTGTTTATGTGAAAAATGAATGAGCATTAGAAGTGCTTATGTGGGTATTTCATACCCCTTTCACTGTAATGCTTGGTTTATTCTTAGATGAATTCTACCATTAGATCGTAATTAAGCCCATACACTGCTTGATCTACATTTTAAATATGTTCTTGAATGTCTAGTTTGAAGGGAAAGGACATACAAGTTTGGCAGAATAGATGTTATTTGGTTTTTCTACAGCTGTAATATAAAAAGAGGTTTCACAAACAAAATTGTCTAAATAACCTCTGAATAAAAAATCTGGGATTTTCAAACTTGGAACTAATTCAGATGATACATATGCTGGTTCTCCCTTTTTAGAGGTTTCAGGTCCAAAATTGAAGTTCACTTGAGTACTTGCAACTTTAGCTGGCAACTAATGTGTATTTAGCTAATTGGATAGTTAAAACCTTTCTTGGAATCAATGAAGACAGAGCAAGTGAGCAGGCTGTGTGTGGCAGAAACCTTCACCAGGAAGATCGTACTCCTCCTAGCAAGTTGCTCACGACACTGATGACTCACTAAAATGAACCCACATTCACTTCATGCACACTCTTACACGTACACACACACACACTTCTTATTTAGGAACAGTGAAGCTTGATTGTCAGTTTTAGGGCCCAGAAAGTCTTTCGAGGGGTGAGTACAATATCAGAGAAAATGCTAGAAGTATAAGTTTCAGCTGTGGATGAGGCGTTTCTGTAATAATTATATAATTTAGATTAGAAGCACTATTGTTCTTGGAGTTGGACTGATAAGAAGAGAGGTTTGTTCTTTGTGGATTAGGTTGTTAAACTGTTAATTGAATTAACAATAAATTCTTATACTTCCATATGAGTGCTGTGTCCCCTTTTTGCAGATACCAAGATTAATGTGCAACGATGTCTGTCTTTTGGTTGCAAAACTGAAAAGTTTTAACTTTGCTAACTTGCTTTTCTCTTGATGTACTGAATCTTGATTCTACTTAGCAATAATTTGAAAGCTGGAGGACAGCCTCTTGCCTCCCTTTTTGTCCACAGTATGACCTGTATCTTGATGGCTGAGTCATTCTGTTATGAAGAGAGATATGTGTCTAAGAGAGGCGGTTTTTGGTGTCCCTTAGGACACCCTTAGCACTTAGGAAAGAATCAGCAGAGGTTAGGTCCATGCAGGAAGAGTTGGCACCCCATCCTGTGGCTGTGAACGAATGCATCTATAGCTGCTGTGGAGTGTGCTCAGTGCAGCTAAAATCCTCTGTATCATGCGTAAATGATGATGTCTAGCAGACTACACCCTTCCGTGGACTTGGATGGTTTTCATGCTTTCTGCATTATCAGGCATTTAACTTCAGGGCCTTGAACCTGGTCTTCCACAGCAGAAACCTCAGCTGAGTACAGCTGTTGCTGATACCTCACCACTTGCACTACTACTCTTTACCACAGAAATCTGTAGTTCTTTGATGCTTTAACATAGAGAAAGATGACAACTGTACAAAAATTTACAGTCTGCCATGCTATAGAACATTCTAGATGTTGATTTCAGTAGAGGCAACGTAAAATTAATGACGTCTACTAAAAAACCTTTAGTGCAATTATTCAACATCTTTTTCTCAGACTCTACAGTATGTCACATTATGTAGAACTTTTGGTTTGCTTATTTGCTTCTTGTGGTACCAAGTACAGGAAACTCACATAAATAATTCCTTCAAAATAATCAGAGTCAACAGAGCATTTACAAGTGATTAAGGTGAATTAAACTTCATTGTATGCTGCAGTCCTAAACAAATTTCATACTCACCTGAGTTTGTTTCACAGCAAATCAATAACACTAAAGACTTTATTTGAACAGACAATATATCGTTTCCTATTCCTGTTCAGTGTGCATATGAAGCTGTCAGCTTCAGTCAATAAGAAATTTTCACAGAATATCAAAATGGAGATCACCTGGTCCAACCCCCTGTTAAAGCAGGTTCATCCAGAGCAGGTTTACAGAACCATATCCAGGTGGCTTTTGAATGTCTCCAGAGAAGGAGACTCCACAGCCTCTCCAGGCAGCCTATTCCCATGCCCTGTCACCCTCAAGGTAAAGAAGTTTTTCCTCATAATCAGATGGAACTTCCTGTATTGCAGCTTGTGCCCATTGCCCCTTGTCCTGTCGCTGGGCACCACTGAAAAGGACCTGTTCCCATCCTCTTGTCATCCACCCTTTAGATATTTGTACACATTGATAATATCCCCTCTCAACCTTCTCTTGTCCAGGCTAAACAGGCCCAGCTCTTTCAGCCTTTCCTCATAAGGAAGATGCTCCTGTCCCCTCATTATCTTCATAGCCCTCTGCTGGGCCCTCTCCAGCAGTTCCCTGTCTCTAACTGGGAAGCCCAGAACTGGACACAGGACTCCATATGCGGCTTCACTCGTGCAGAATAGAGGGGGAGGATTATCTCCTTTGACCTGCTGGCTGTGGTCCTCCTGATGCACACCAGATTACCATTGGCTTTCTTGGCCATCAGAGCACGCTGCTGGCTCATGGGCAACTTGCTGTCCACCAGACTCCCAGGTCCTTCTCCACAGAGCTGCCTTCCAGCAGGTCAGCCCCCAGTCTGTACTGGTGCATGGGGTTGTTCCTCTCCAGGTGCAGGACCCTACTTTATTAAGGACTTTGCCTTTGTTAAACTTCATTAGGTTCCTCACCATCCAACTCTCTACCCTGTCCAGATCTCACTGAATGGGAGCACAGGCCTTCCCTAAACACTGATGGATGGAAATGTTTTCTTTCCTGTAAATGACTTTGCTGTCTTACATCTGCCATCAACTGATAGACCTGAATATCATAAGATACTGCCCAACACCCATGAAAGCCTTTTGTGGTTTTCAGTAGTCTTTGGGCACATATTCAGTACAAACTGAAGTGCTTCAGTACAAACTAAACTGCCAGTCTGTTTTCAGGTTTCATTGCTCAGCTATCAGTAAGATTAAAAAGTTAAAAAAACCCACTGTAGACATTATTAAATATTCAAGTGATACCCTGTTGAATCAAATGAAAACATGAAACATACAGGAAAGGTAATAGTGTACCACTGGAGGAATCTGCACTCTTCTTCAAAATCAACATGTCTATACTTTGTTTCTTTTATATCTCAGGGTGTCATTAATTCCTGCCCATCAAGAAGTTCTCAGAAAGCATGAATATTCTAAAGGGTTTTCTTAAAGAATAAAAGAGGCATAATAATTTCCAAAGGGTACACAGATGTCATTGGGTAAAGTAATTGATGAGGGAATACTGGAAGATTCTAAAATTTCCTATTCAGTTGTCAGTGAATGATTCGAGTCTATAAGCCATTTTGCACTTATGCCTTCAAGCAAAATGATCCCAAATGGTAATATGTATTGAACAATTTTATAGAAAGATGTGATAATACAGATATCTTAAAATATTAATAGAAATGTAACAGAGAAGAAGTATTAAAAATGTGTGGAACAAATTTCCCATAATAAATGAGATATCAGAATCTGGTGGTATATCAGATGAAGACAATACTTTGAGAGTGCAAGGAGAAGGGAGGCGAGTTGCTGCCTGAAGGGTTTTTTTGGGTGTGCATCTCCAGCCCTGCTTCTGGCCCTGCTTCATGGATAGACCTTGGCCCTCTGTTGTAAGTAGGTTTTCTCTTGGACCCCTTGAATACGTGCTGTGTGCAGCCCTGTTTCTGGCCTTCTCTCCTGGATGGACTTTGCTTTCATGCTGTAGCCTTGTCTTCAGCCTGGTCTCTGGCCCTGCCTGCTTTTGCTCCAGGCTGGATTTCCATGGAAGGACCGTGGACCTGGTCCATCACTCGTCTGTGCCTGTTGGTGGAGCTCATCACCAGCACCTGTCTTTGCCTGCTGTGTTCAGCCCATGCAGGACTGGGTCCTGCTGGTGAGAACACAGCCCCAGGTGGAGCCACCCTCAGGTCCTGGCTTGTCCGCTCTCAAAGAACAGCTCTGCTCTTTCTGCTCCCTGATGTGCATGTTTAAAGTTGCATCTTCCTGTAAAGGTTAGAGCTCTAATGAAGAGTGATGAGTATTTTTGTTGTTATGTACGGGCAAGCACAGGAATTGTGAAGATTTAAGCACAGAGCAGTCACATAGAATCATGTGGCACTCCAAGTAAAAAGGTAATCTGTATATCCAGAGTGGAAAAATAAAGCAGCTATATTTAATGACAACTGATGAACAGCAGTGTAAAAAAACGTTTTTAAAGATAACATAATTGGTGAGTTTCACTCTGTGTAAGACTAGTACACGGCTTTTGTACTCCTTGAAAAAAATAGGGGGGGAACAATTAAGGCCATCTACCATCTGGTTTATTTACACATTCTGAAAGCGTTGGGAATCTTGAAAATATTTTTAATTGTAATCTTTTCTGAGCTGAATAGGAAGAAAAATTGAACCTGGAGAATCAATTTTTTTAATGTTTTGCTTTCAATCATTTCATGTTAACTGATCCAGATTGGTTATTATAAACATAACATTGGGTTTGCAAATATATAAGAAAATAAATTTATCTTCCTGAAAACTCATTTTAATCTGCATGTGTTAGTTTTTTAATGAGTAGGCATAAATACATTTCTATTGTGTTCTAAACAAATACAATTTAGTTTATGTCACTCACTTTCCTTCGCTTAGTAAAATCCTTATGCACCAGCACCTGCCTCTGACATTGTCAGCATGATGAAGCATGGATGGAATTCACAGGTTAGCATAGCATTCATTTTAAAAAGAAAAAAGAAAAAAAAGGAGAAAAGAAAAGCCATAAACGAAATAGACTGAAGGTTCAGTGGTTCAGTGTGGCTGCAAAGGAGATACTATCCTGCAGTTTATTGCATTCTGAGCCAGGGAACATGGCCTTTATAGCACTATTACCAATGAATTTTAAATTACTCCAAAGTTCAAACTTCACTGAAGCATCACATTGTATGTTGAAATCAGATGACCATTTTGGCTGGCAAATGCCATCTATATTTCAGAAAACATCCATGTTCTAATCAAAAATGAATTAAAAGACATGGAAACTTCAAGCACCATTTATCATCTGAAACTCATGTTCATTAATATGCCTCATATCTGTAACTCTGAGAAAAGCTAAGTCAATTCCCAAATTACCATAACATTCAAAACTAAACAGTAATGCATTTTAAAATGAGTGTATTGAAAATTGAATGCCAACTGAAAATAAATGATGGTACCTTTTAAAATTAAATTACAACAGACTTTTTTCTTTGTCCTTTCCCCTGTTGTCATCTTCAGTTAGTCTAGCTGTCCAATTCTTACCATATTTACCGTATGAGAAGAAGGGCTTAGAATATAAAAGACAAAAACACCACATAATTTTTCATAATTAAATACTTCATAACAATCCTTATGTTATATAAAAAAATCCATTACATAGGACAGAATTTCTAAATTTTTGTGTTTTCTGTTAGTTCTTTCACTACATCCACCCTGATGAAATTTCACACATAGAGCTGTTTTCTTAATTTGTCCTTGTCCATAAATATCTTTATTTGCTATTTCTTTATAGACTATTTACAGAGCCTGTACAGCTAAATATATGTATTTTTTGGTAAGCTTGATATACATTTAAAAGCAAGCAAGCAAACAAAATATTTTCTAAAACCAAACTGACAGACCAATACAGTTTTTCACTATGAAATTTTTGTGTGAGCAGGGAAAAGCGAGTAACTATGAAAAAAGAAATCTAAATCAGAGATTGATTAAATAATGATACTGAAAATTGAGGTATTTTTGTATATATTAATATACTTCAGTTTTGCGGAAATTATCTTCAAAATAATTCCAAATTTCAAAACATGAAAAGAAAAATCCCAAGCCCTACATACCCGACAACAAAATTTAATGAAATGAGAATGGGATCGTAAATCCGAGGAAAGTGGGAATTACAGGCCACATTTTTTCAACTCTAAATGTGAGATAGTTACATAATAGATTTGTAGAGTCCCACAAATTCCTCTTCTAACATTTTTAGATTTGCAAATTTTTTTACATTTCCTAGTAGTTTTGTTTTTTATTTGCATAGTGCCTAGCACAGCATAACTCTCACTACTGTTTCATGTCCATGAAGCAGTAGTCTGCAATGTATGCAAAGAATGAAAATAAGCCATTTTGAACATTATTTAAAAAATATTATTTTGGTGACTATCATTCATTCCATGTTCTTCAGTTACCATTTCCATTTCCAATTAATGGATTGTATCTATACTATGAGATTGGCAGATGTTTGCTTGGTGTCATATTCAAACAATAATAATTTTAGACTACTTCGGTGATTTAGCAAAGAACATCTTTCTTTATTTAGCATTGTTCGGGTTTTCATCATGGGCCACATTTTTAAATGCAACCTCTAATTTAGCACTGGCAATCAATTACAAATGCAAGTAATTGGAGTATTTAGATGTCCAATACCTGACTGCAGACACAAATCATGTAGTTAAACTCTAAACACTATTGATTGTGACCACGAAATGAGTGGTTTAGTTTAAGTCCCCTTTACATGTTTGACTCAGAAAATCAGAATGCAATTTAAAATAAATAGAACATTATTTATTATGTTTAGAACATTATTTTTTTTTTGCTGTTCTCACAAAATGCATATTCTCTGTGGATTTCTGGTACTTGTGCCTCACAGAAACTTAGTAATAGAGAGTTACTGAGATTTTAATGGCTGAACAAATATGATAGTACTTTCATCACTTTGTCCACAAATGGCAAAAACTATAGGGCCAGTCAAGCAAATCATCTCTAGGTAAAATTATTTTTTTCTTTCTGAATTTTATCAGAAAAAAAGGACTGCAAAGCTGAGCCCTTCTAATAAAATTTAGTTGAAATAAAGTATATGCGCATTAGAAAATGTCTTTCTATTCTTTTTCTTTACCACCTTCCTCCCTGTGAGTAGCTACTGTGCCTGTAACTGGAACCTGAATTGTATCTTATTTCTTTAGGCATAAAAATGTTTTTTTGAATAAATTATCAGTCATGCTGAATTATGTGGATGATCATCATTGTGTACAAACATCTGGTAATAAATATGTTGAGGCCAACATATTTCCCTTGTCATCTTAAACAAATGATTTGAACCCAGGTCTCCAGAAATAAAAGACTTTAAGTGCACTAATCCACTGTGTCACTGAAAGACTGAAACAAATTACGGCTATTATACATTTTTAACTATAAGGAATGGTAGACAGACTTTTTCCTGCATGTTTAGTGACCATTATGAAATAAATATGTACGTGCCATGTGGTAGAGAAAAGATTGATGGGAGACAAGTCCCCGAGTCAGCATTTACAGGCTGGAAAAAGGTAATTGTCCAATTACAGATTTACTGAAATGGCTTTGGTCTTATGGGGCGTGCCCTGGGGAAAAGTCACAGGATTTCCACAATAGATTAGCTTGGAATTTGGCTCCTATAACTTATTTTGACAAGACACAGGCACTGGAAATTCTGCTTCTCTCCCAGTGCATTTCCACATGTTCACTAATTCTGAGACAACTATTCCAGCTCATCTCTCTTAGGAATACTAGCTCCTGGTGATCTGTGTGATAGTAGGGCTTCAAATGTTGCAGAGAAATTTTAGTCTGAGTTTTAAACCTTCACCGGGTTTCTGGAATGGCAGAATTCGAACTGTGGCTTTTACCCTTTCTGCATAACTTTTCTTACAGGAAGCTAACATGAAGCTAATAATTTTCATTTTAAGCACAATTGAAATGGAGCAAGGTCTTAAAAAGATCAGTCAGGATGAGTTTGGTACAGTGTTCTGGGTGATGCTCTGTGTTGAGAAAGGAATGTACTCTGAATAATTAGAAAAGTACTCTGAGTAAGAAAAGGTTCCATTGACGATGTTAAAGTAAAGGAATGTGCTCTGACTAATTGGAAAAGATCAGGTGGGCACCTGAAGGAGATAAGGAGACCATCAAGTCAGGAAATCGTTGAACAAAGAAAATTGAAAGGTCTATTCCACCTATATCCCACCTATTATGAATGGAATGATTGGGTGTCAAAATCAAATGAATATGTATGTAAAGATGTTGTAACCTCTCATGAAAACTGTATAAAAGACATAACTTTTCACTGAAAACTTCGGAGCTAGTTTGTCCGGTGCGAATCGGCTAGCTCCTCAACGTTGCACGAAATAAATACCTTTGCTGCTTAAAGACAAAATTCATCTCTGAGTAGTTACTCTGTGCCATTTTGGCATCACAATTAAAAAAATAACACAGAGCAAGGCAATCTTTTTGTTCTTTTTTGGTTTTGGGTTTTTTGGAGTTTTTTTTAGACACAAAAAATATTGTTTAGGAGACGCACCAATAAACAATAATGAAAGTATAAACATCTCACAAGAAATCTGATAAAACCAATGTTTGTAGCTCTTTACATTTCCAGGATACAGGTTTTACTTCACAGTCCTTCAAATAAGTCTTTAAATGATGAAAATGCAGTTATTGACCCATTTATAAAAATTAATAAATCAGACTCGTTAATGGCTTTAATTTAAATTATTGCAGAAGGGCCTGCCTACTGCCTGAAACAGTCTGACATTGAGGTGAAACTTCTCTTTCCAACCTAGAAGGCTCATGATCAAGGTAACAAAATCTAAAAAGCAACGTGTACAAGGCCATGAGAACATAGCCTAGCTTGAAACCAAAACACTTTTTCCCTTCAAAATGCCTGCATAACATTATAGACAATTAAAGCTGATGTAGAGGATACATCACTGCAATTGTAAACAAAACCCACCACAGAGCTGGGAAATGAGCTCAAATGAATGTTAATTCTTCACTAAATCTTGCAGTGTAAGACCTCAACCCTCAAAAATGTATATGCATATTTAATTTCATGCACATTAATTCTATTTTGAAGGTTTCTTTAAAATAAGTCATATCTGCTAACAAGTAGGCAATCTTTCGTTTTCACTTCTAGACATAATACCAACTCTTAAGTTTTATCACACAGGTGGACAAACCGACATAGAGCCTTTTGCCAGCTTGCAGTAACTACAGAAACATTTCAATGGATCCAACAGGTAATTTGGCTTTGGACTTCAACTACTCCAACATTTAAATTTCTCCAACATTATATTGTTTGTTCATGGCACTGTCAGTCAAATTACAGACATAAGGAATTTGTTTCATGTAACCAGCTGCTTAGGGGTTCCAGGTTAAGCTGGTCATGGGGTTCCAGCTGTCATTGCAGGGGAAGGTACATTCTGGCAATGTGTCTTTTGACTTCAGACACTTCCCTGCAGAAAGGAAGGATCTTCCCACTCAAGAAGCCTCTGTCTCTCCAGGTAAGAAGACCAAGTTTTCAGGTATAGATCAAATAAATAATCTTTAAGCTACTTTAATGCAAGAATTTAAAATAGAGGGTTAAAGTGCTGCTCAAGACTTTCTGAAGAGTTTTTCCTCTGATATAGCAAATTCAATCTGATCCTCAGTTGAGAAAATACAAGTCATTATTATCTGTTCTTTGAATGACCTTTAAGCTAAATCTTTTGTTCTTTCTAATTGTGATTAACAAACAGATAGCTTCTCTTAGAAATGCTTCTCTGCCATTGCTTTTCCTTGAGCTGTTTCAAGTGAATCCAATTAAAACACTGCCCATTTTTCTTTCAGAAACAGTTAATGTAGATGAACTTTAGATTAAATGAATGAAATTATACCTCACAAAAATATTAAAACAGTCTCTGATTGTGTGTTTTCTGTCCCTTTAAGATGTCAATTAATTGGAGCAGAAATCTTAAAAAGACTCAATTCTAATTGTTTCACAAACCTGTGCGCAAATTAAGTAGAGAAACTTTTCTTCTAGCTAATTCTAAAACACATATTAGTTGATAAAGAGATGAAAAGCCCAACACATTCAATTTTAATATTTACTTTCACTTCTACTGAACTTGTTAGTTACTGTGTACCAAAGTATTAGTCCAGAGTGCAATAGAGAGGAAAACAAAGAACAGACAAAACTGAAAAACGTGGTTGCAAGGAAATCCCAGGCCTTCCAAACACGATTGTTTCTTTTTCAAACTCTGAGCAGAAAAATGTCAAAGTTAATGTTCAATTTCAGATTATTTTGTGGACAAGTAATTTTCATTATTCAGCTATTGAAGAAGGTCACTTAAGTAGGTAGTAAGAATTATATAGGTTACCTCCCCAGAAGCCCCTGTACTAGACCACGTTCAACAGTATTCACTTAGGTCATATTATCTGCATGAATATCACTGAGTACATCTCCTGAACTATCTTTATTTTTAATCAAAAAAAGACAACTGTTGGTTGCAAATTGCAATGGCTGTGAAAACTCTCATACCTACAAGGTGATGGATGTTTGCTTAGCAACAGACATGGCCCAGAAATGAGTGTAACATGTAGAATCTCTTAAATGAAATTTAGTATGCGTGAAAAGTAGGAGCCTCCTAGCTGTGCTCCCCGTGTGCAGTTACAGAGCTTTCCTGAACTGTGCCATTTTGCTCTGCATGTCGGTTTTAATCCAAAATAACCTGGAAGAAGAGCTTATCAGTAAAATACAATTTCCATGAGCAATCATTTTGTTCCCGCTCTTTGACAAAGACAAAGAACATCCATGGCTGCAGTGGTCCTAGAAATGCACTTACATACTGCAACTTACAAAGTTTCCCAATTTATTCCACAAGAATAAAATAAAGCAGTCTATAAATGTAAAACAAGCCAAGAACTGAGAACAGGTTTCCCAAATCTGAGCTCTGCATGATCATAAAGATAGCCTTTCTTGCCTTTTGCTACACCTTAAAACCTACAAATTCACTCAGAAAACACTGCTGTTCATTCAATGTATTTTATAAGCCTTCTATAGCTATGAATTAGGATTTAGGTTTTTATTTTGAGGTGTAGCCTATACAACTGAAAGAAGGTAGTAAGTAACATGGCTTTTTGCTATGCTAGATTCTGACTGAGTGGCCCCCTGCAACATCTTTCCTGTCCCTGCTTGCTACAAGTGTGGAGGAGATCCTGGATTTCTGTTGAAACACTACACGTGGAAGTTATAAGTGACGTATGTTAAGGCATTAAAAAGATTATTTTTACATTACAAGGGACAGATGACTCAAACATTACATAGGAAAGGTGGGAAAAATATTAACGTGACAAGATTAAGTGGAAATTTCCAAACAAATGCCAGCTTATAAATCACTTCGTTCTTATATGCTTATGTTCATTTGCACTGTTTTACAATTAGTAATAGTATTTATTATCATTATCAGGTATTTTACACTTCAGAGTGCATGACACATCTGAGAGTTACAGTTCCCAGCTTTACAGGGATTCCAATTTATCATTCCTTAATTGCCTGCTTGGAACAAAATCAAGGCAATTTCCCTTCCCATCTGACCAAAATAACATTCATTGGTCTTGATCTTCAGGATCCAGTGTTTGAAAGAAGTATACTGTCATTCAAAGAGTTCAAATGAAGAACCTTGCAAGCTACATGAAAAATGGTACTTTGAGCTGGTTAATCTTAAGTTCACAAAAAAAAATCCATAGGTGAAACAGGGAATGGAAAGTGAAAAATATTTTTTATAATAAGCAGAAGTGTTTTCTTAAGAAGAAAATCTGCATGTAAATATTTCAATAGTATCTGACGTCTTCAGAAAAGCAAAAGTTTAGTCTTTCAAAGCAGTGAGTAAACTTACTTTGGTTTTGGAAAAAAACTGATGCAATGCAACGAATACTATTAGTGTACAAAATAGAAGTCCTAGGGCAAAAACTAAACCAATAATTTTAAGGAAATTGGAATAAGAAAAAACAATCCTATCCATAATCTCCTATCAGGAAGGAACAGCAATGAAAAAGAAAGTTTGACGAAACAAAGTTTTTACATAATAAAATGGGTAACTCTGTTAAAGGACACACCAAAACAATTAAAATCAGTTGAGGAACACTAATTCTACAAGAAACTGCATGTTGATATTCATGTTGAAAGAACTACTCAGATGCTTAATGTTAAGCATGTACTAAATGATGCGCTGCATTAGAGCATTGAATGACCATACCATAACAATATCATAACAATATCATAATACAGAGGGTGCATCACAGTTGATTGTGATAAAGCTCGTGTTTTACAATGCAGCAGTGCTTTCCAAATTGCTTTATGTTTCAGAGGAAAACCGTGAATCTGAATGTTATATCAAGACATCAGGCAACTTTCGGATTCAATGCTCTTAGTCACTTGCAACTGAAAACTGGCAAGACTATACAACCAGTATTAACAGCAGTTTTCCAGTACTGGAGAATATTGGTCTCATTAACATGATAGTAGTAACTTGAAAAGATTAATTGTAAAAAGCTACTCATATAAATGTCTTTTAAAAGGCATATGAATAAACTTAAATAAAAAGCAAAACTTGCTCCTTTGTGAATTGCCTTCTGGAAAGCCAACATGCAGTGGGGTGTATAAACACTGTGTATACTCATGAAAATAACTTTCTGTAGTGCAGTATTGACAGGGAACCTTTGGAAACCATGGCTACCAGGCTGACTGAAAACAAACAATAAAAGGTGGATTGAAACTGTTTGAAAATAGCAGTCTAATTGCAAAATAAAGTGTGAAGTCCTGCAACAGTCACTGCCTGTGCATCAGTTTCACTATTGATGGATGTGCTTAGTCCATGGCAGGCTGTTTAAGGACCAAAATGAACAGAGAAGTCAAGACTAGACTTGCAAAACTCAGCATTTTCTCTTCAAGTACAATAATCACCGTATCCTTTTTTGTATATTTCCTATAGTTCATCTAAACTTCAACCTGTTTTGATATCCTTGGGTGATCTTCAGGCTGAAGCATTGCAAAAGATTCCTTTTAGGAAAGGACATGTCTGCAACTTAATTTTCCTTTCTTTTTTGTTTGTTTCATTTGTTTCTGTGTGTGTGTGTGTGTGTGTGTGTTTGAGCTTGCAGGCGGTGTTTTCTCTCTTTTCTTTTTTTTTATTTCCCTTCACTGCCAGATTCATTATTCTGCATTAAGCTGCATTGAACTACATTTGTCATCTATTAGTCCTGTTACTGTCTGCATTGTTCCTCATTAATTACTGTTCTTCCTAATTTAGAATCACATGGAAATCTTGCTTTCAAAAGCATTATCCAATTCATTTATATGAATAAAAATAGTAGAGGACACAGCACTAGTGTTTGCAATACCAGCGTCTCACTAATAACTTCTGCCTGATTTAGGAAAGAACAGCTTCAACTTCTCCTTTTGTCCTCTTGCAGAAATGCACTTTACTAAGTTTCTGTGCTTTATTTTTAGTGTGTTTTAAAGATTAACCTTTGAAAGAGAACTTATACAATTGTGTCCTAAGCCAGGTCCTGTCTCTCTCATACATACCTGCAGAAATATATCCTTTTACTTCTTAAAGAAAATCAACAATTTTCAGACTCTTGGACACCTGTAATGCAGAAATTGAAATAAAGAGGAATGGAATTCTAGTGAGTTAGTGAAAAAAAAAATCTTTTTTTCTTTGGGACCAGAAAGTCCATTCAAAACATCAAATATTGTACTTGTCACTAAAAAGCCAGCATTTTCCATCATTTACTTTTACTATCTTTACCTGTACTAACGATGTGAAACAACCATTTGCCAGC
Organism: Falco punctatus; assembly: GCF_963210335.1. Lineage (NCBI taxonomy): Eukaryota > Metazoa > Chordata > Aves > Falconiformes > Falconidae > Falco > Falco punctatus. The sequence goes on from NC_137583.1 coordinate 79,577,048, forward strand.
ATGGAAAAGTGGACAAAATGTGCCTGTGTTCAATGAACGCTATAACAATATTTGAGCTGTTTATTTATACATGATATTATGTTGACCTGTAAATATTCTATGTAGCAAATTTCCCAAGCCAAATTTACTCTGACTTGTTTCACAGGCAACATATTTTGGTCTTACTTTCCTTTGGTACCATGCTGGATTTTAATTAACTTGGTCACCGAGCTTTCAGTTCCCTTCTGTGTTGTTTAGATGAGCTAGACGTTTGATAACTTCTAAAAAGCAGGAGTCTTCTAGTGATCTCTCCATATGGTTTGCTCTCCATGGAAGTACATGATAAAATGTGGCTCCCATAAAGGGACGCATCAATAAGGGCTAGGTTCTGCTTCAGAGACTGCTAAGGAATTCTGATGTATGTTACAAAAATAAACTTTAAATGTAAATATAGTAAAATAATCTACAGTGCCTGGCAAATGTTACGGTTTTTAAAGTTGACCCATACTTTTCTGGGTGTTTTTTTTCATACCTCTTGCATTAAATGAACAACAAATTCATACTAACAAACAAGAATTTCTTGTTCTTTCTGGGATTTTTCTAATTTGCAAATTTTTTAAACCAGATTTTTAAAAGTTTAAAAAGGCTTTACCTGCTTGCCCAGAGGCAGCCCAAAGGAATTCTGTATGCAGTTTCATCACTTATAAGAAGCATTGTCCTTGCTTACAGTAACAACTTTTGCTTAGTTATATTTATTTCAGTTATTACCTACTGCAAGCGCCAGAGTCCATTTACTTTGCTAACTTTACATGCAGCTATAAAGACACAGCATATAGAATAGGAGCAGCACTTGAAATTTATTATAAAGCAGATACAACAATGAACTCATGCAAATACATGTATGTAATATATGGTTGGCAGGAAAGAAAATAGGAATTACTAAATCAACTATCAAAATCGATAGGGGTCTTCAATAAATGAAAACGGAGAGAGCATCAGATGATAATTCCTTACCTATTTCATAAAAAAAAAATAAATAAAAAAGTTATTTTTTTCTGGTCATAATGATGATTTCCCACACCTCCGCCCCCCCTATCCCCCCTGTTCAGCTTTTAACAAAAGTCAAATTGTAAAACAACTCACTAAGAAGCACTCTTTCCTTGAGTTCTGTTAAGTTATGTGCAATCTGCAGTTTTTAAACTAGCTAGAATTCAAACTGTATTAGAAACTGTCAAGTAAAAGGTAGATTTCATAGCTAGACCTTGATTTCTCTGCTTTTCATTAAGTATATTTCCAAAGCAGCAAATTGAGATCTTTATTCCCTTTAATAACTTTTATTTACAAGCAATGCTGTGACTGGGTGACATAAACAAGATATATTCACACAAGTATTCAAACACATCAAACAAATGAAGAAAAATGAAGTAAAGCAGGATATCAGATAAAGAAGAAAAATACATTTTTAACCTAGTAGTAAATTGGCAATTATGGATATGATACACAGGTCACTGTTTCATTTTTATTGTTCCAACTTGGAGCTGAAAGCCACATTAAACTAAGCTAAAGGCAGTACTCTTGGCAGTGGTTAACTCTGATAACGTCTGAAAATATAATTGTTCATCTCCCAATCCAATTCCCAAAATGTGAAGAAAATCTTTATCAAAAGCACAAGTACTTTTGGCAAAGTGTCAGCCACCAGTGAAATTCTTTGCCTTTGAACACAAATAACAGGACATAAAGGAGAGGTGGCTGTAGCTGCAAGAAACAGAAACAAGCAAAAAGAAAGAGGGATAGGGGTGACTCCCATTTTCAGCTCTAGACAGCAGCAAAACTAAAATCCATGAGAGGTTTCACATGGCTTTCATGTCTGAAACATTAGTACCTTTAGACCAATGATTTCTCCACACCTCAGGTTCCCAGCTGGAAAGTGGGAATCCAAGCACTTCTCTAAGCATGCCCTAAAAATGATCCTATCCTCATTCTTCCATCATTGTTTTATTCAGTGAGTGCCTCCACTTGCAGTCAACATGCACATAACCCACTAAAAAAATGCCTGCTTTTCTCTGAAACCTTTTGTGTGTGCTATAGAGCTTGTTTTTCCTGAAACTGCAAGGGACTTAAAAGTTTGTGGCCTTGCTTGGTATTTCTAATCAGCCCTGAGAGAACTGTATTTCTGTGGTTAATGTTGCTTATTTCATAACACAGGTCTTAAGTCTTTAATAGTTACCATATTTATTATCTAAATAAAAAATGCCAACAACCTGGGACATGTTTTTATGACGCCTGGTATAAACTAGTTTCCATCATAGTTAATTCACAATAATCCCTATCCTGAGGTTATACAGCTGTTTTTCTAATTCAGGTCAGAGAGTTAATATTCTGCTTTGCTTTCTGACTAGGTTAGATCCACTTGGCATAAACCAAAAGTCAAGGCTGGTGTTCATCAGACAACAGGAACTGAAAGAGCTGGAAGATTCTGTTAAATTTGAAAATGGAAACCACAAAATTAAATAATCAAAATGGCGTTGGAAATAGTGCCCTTCTCAGCATATTTTAGAGTTGTTGGTTGTTTTTTTTTTATTATTATTTTAACGTATCAGAAAATCTCTCACCTTCATTTTTTGAGAACGAAGAAACAAGAACAAGGATTTATCTTTTATGTACCAATCATTTGGGATGGTTCTAATGTTTTGCTTATATTTTTCTTTTTAACATATTACACTCCTACATTATTAATCCCATTCCTTTACATCGAACTGTTTCAATATTATTTTGATCACTCTTCTCTGAATCCCAATAGTAAGAATGGTTGATAAATCTTCAGCAATACGGGACACTATTTGACATCCTCAAGGTATTTAATAATTGCTGCAATAAGTGATAATAAAATGAATAAAACCATTGGAAGTCTGTAAAGAAAGATATTTTTTGTACAAGTTGGCCTTTTGCAGAATTACTTGACAGTATTTATCAACTTCAAATAGATCAGATAGGCATGTTGTGGTGGTTTATTTTACAGGAAAGAATACTGTTGTATTCACTTTTTCCTCTGTCTATAAAATCATAACAGTTACAATTTTGCTTTTGAGAACATAGGGGTTGCCCTGGTACTGAGGTCAATTTCACTTGTCTGAAATTCCTGGCATCATGATGAACATGTCTTTTAAAGATAGTTAATATATCTGCTGCCATGCGGTATAACAGTTTATTCACATTAAATTACATACTTTTGTCAGTATCTCAGCCACTTCATTGTCAGACAGCTCCAATATGAAAACTATTTATTCTCTTCTCTCCTTGCTTCAACTCCTGACAGCCTCATTCTTATTACCTGAAAAGATGAAGTAGGAAGGTACTTTTCCAATGGTCTGGTTAGACGGGTACAAAGAAATTATCAGGCTTCAACTTGACAATGTCCTTATCTGATGTAGCAGCACACTCCATTCTCTGCTGTTAAACCAGCAAAGCAAATAATTTTTTCTGTGTTTGTGTCTCTGGTTCATGAGACATGCTTCTCGAAGTGCAGGTCTAGGTCTGAAGCTAATAATCAGGTCCTCCCACAAAGCTGCTTTTGCAGAGTTTGAACGGGCCCTGTGCTGGTGCTACGCAGCCTGCAAGAATTTTGACCTACCCACCCCCAAATATTTGAATCTATGTTGCATACAGAAATTAGAATCAAAAACATATTGCTTATGAATGGTATAATAAAATGAACAGCCTTTCATTTCTACGGGCAAATAATGCTCTCTTCCATTCTCAACCTAAATCAAAGTGCAGAGGTACTAATAAAAATAAGTCATGATTCACAAAGTTAAGTTCTTTTGCATTAATAAACTCTTTAGGAGTTATTGGACTCTCACATCATTAAAACTAATGTCAGCAGTATAGTCTGCAGTAACTATTAAATTTACAGCTGGAAGATAAGACTCATATAAAAGAAACATTACTTTATAACCATACTAAAGATGAAAATATTTAGATACTGTTTACATTGCACAGCTGAGGCAGGTAATGGTTTACAGGGAAGCTCTCCATGCTGTATGAAATACATTCTGTAAATAGTCACTGGTTTTTTGTGGCATTATTTTGTCAAATAATTCTGCAAGAGGCCTAATTATACAAAAAATACCTTTCTGTATAGACTTCCAATTTTTTAGCCATATTATTATCACTTCTTGCAGCAGTTAATAAATACTGCATACACTCATTTAACAGTGTACAGTATATTTAAAAGTGTTATGCTAGACAGACCTGAATAAAATGGAGCCAAATTACAGCAAATGTAAGATCTGTACCAGGTCCATCACCAAAGTACAGGCAACAAGGTGTTGTCCATTAATCTACTGCAGCTCAGGGACTACACCAGCCTGAGGAAAGCAAAAAAAATCAGTCCAGAAACAGTGAGATTTCAGCTGAAATGCATTGTAGGGAAGGTTGCCTGAGAATCTTTCAGACCTGTTAGATCCAGAACATGCATAATTATTTTCTCAGTATAGTAATTAAAAAGGCACTTTTACTGGGGAGAAAAAAACACCTCAAAACCAATAACAACAAAGAAATCACAACATCTTTTCTTATAGAGTAAGAATTAGCAACCGGTTTTAGTCTGGTTCTTGACTTATGTCCCACCTCATTTAGAGTGTATGTGCTAGACTCCACATCGGCTGACTGGGAGCTACTGCTCCAAGGGTTTCTCACCTACCTCTGAACATGGTCTCTCTTCTGGTCCTCATAACCCATAGAAGGCTTAAGAGGCCATGGTGAAAGGAAGCAGCCTTCCTCTCACACAGGCTGCAATGCGTCAACAGCCAGCGAGCAGTGACTGGACTGTTAAACCTCTAAATTAGAGGTGAGTTGATGTGGCTTGCAGTCGCTGTCCCAGAAATTGGAGGCTGGATTTCATCTCCTCAGTCTCTTTCCCTAAACATTTTGTATTTTTTTTTTCATTCTAGTGGAATATTTATGAAAACACATTATTTGTTTAAATAAATATTTCTCAGAAATTAATCTGAATTTGTGATGTTTTGTGATATTTTAGATTACTAACACATTATCTGCTATTTTATGTGCACATTGCTATATATGTCAAAAGTATAACCAAAACCACTTGGGGGATTTTTTAAGGAAAAATCTTAATATTTTGTAGTAGAATATTTCAACTAACATTCATGTTTTTATTTTGAGACCCACACTCTTTAAATGCACACAGAAAAATATTAATTAAAAATTCTGCATGTTCTCTGTGTCTATTAAAAAGCCCAACCAAATAAACACTGAAAGTGAAATGATTTACTTCAGGTTAAACAACAAAACAAATATTTCATTTGAACTATTTTGGTTAGTAAAATGGAATTATTTTCAAACAACTAAAAACCCTCAGGATTCCTTTGTAAGGGGACTTAGAGGTAGAAAAGGGATTTAAATTAAAATTACACCACCACACCTCCCCCCCATTAATCACTTATTTGAATGTTACTTAGTTAATCAGGTGTTTAAATTTTGCTTTGGAAGCAAAGAAGAAAATATGATCCATTTTTGATAACTACCTTTAGGGTTTTGTCTAATGCTTAATGTAAGCATCATATTGTAAATAGCTGTAACCCACAGAGAATATATATATATGTTTTCTTATAACTGTTTATAAGCAGCACTTGAAATGAATACTACAGGCTTGACAATATGTTTATCTTACATCCATATGTTCAGTCTAGGGAAACAATCTCACAATATTTGATTCAATTTAGCTGTACAAGAAGGACTAGTTATTTTTTTATGTATCTGATGGTGCTAAGCAAGTAAAGAAGCAAATAAACAAAATACTTTAAGGAAGCCTTTATGTTATATCAACATCAGAATGACTAGAACATCTACCATCTTAAAACAATTCTTCTGCCTTTTATAGCTTTGTCACTGTTGAAAACTAAAAGCCTACTAAAATGGCAATGATCTATTGAGGATTGCTGCACAAAGCAGTGTGTCATTGGTGAAGGCATTTAGGAAAAGATAAGAGAATTCTCCTTCCTTTTAACTCTCTTCTTTGAGGCCAAATCATTACTATTACTTTTTTAAATTTAGGGCTTTTTTGAATTCTTGCTTTTACTGGGAAGCTGCCATTACTATAATTGCTGTCTAAAAAAAACAAAAAACCGATAAAAATCAGGAGATATAATCTTACTTCTGTTTGTGTTCTTTTAGGAGCTCATCACCAGTGTAACATATTTACTTCACATCGCATAAAACTGGGCATATTTGTATTTTCCAACACAAAACTCACTACCAAAATTATGAATCTTAAGCTTTTGAAGCAGGTGTTAGCATTATGTTTAATTACTGTGGGAAAATTTCCTTTCAGGTGAAATGCAGTTGGGTTTATTTCAAATTATGAGGTCATATGCTGAATTTTAGTATTTGTTATTCACTGCAAATATGGACTCAGGTATAAAAAATTTTTGTATATATATCCATTATTCTCCATCACTTTCCCATGTTTAGAAGCTGAATGTCCCTATCAGTTAAAGTTTCAAAATTATGTTTAAAGTCTCTTGTCCAGTCATAGATGTAGACACTGAAGCCTCTCAGAACAATCTAAAATTTCAGCATAGATAATAAAGTTAACTACTGTTATATTACTTTTAATTCTATATGAAGGTTATGATCAAGGAGAAAGCAAAAGAAGGAGTCTAATGCCATATTTAGCTTTGCAAGTCCCACCAGAAAGCTGATAGTTAAAAAAACCCTACTTTTTTTCTTATTCCTTGTCTCATAGATCATATAAACGAACTTTTATTTGGCTCACTAGGGCAGTACTTGTTCTAGAATGTGATAAAACTCAGAATGATTTTGTAATAAGTGAATTAAATATTTCATTAGATATTTTAAAGGGGTCCATAAAACCATTCTAAGATTAGCTAGACTTATGTATATATTAAATCATACACATTTGCTTAAGCCAAATAGAAATAGGAAGCATCCCAGATTTCACTGATTGCTATAAAAATAGTCAGAGAATATATTTTGTTTGCTTTGTTAATCGGAATAAGTTACTCCAAGCTTTATAAAAGACTTTTTTTTTTTCTCTCTTTCTAACGTCTTAGAAATTAAGACAGAGGGGAATGAGCAATTATTCAAAATATTGTCTCAATCTATTTGTTAATGGAAACTTGCATTGGGAAAAAACAAACTTTAAAGAGTTAAAGGACATACAAAAATGCAAGCCATACAGAATTGCATTTTCCTGAGCTTCGAGGAGCTAGAAGTACTGAGCGTGAGGAGCAATGACAGTGTTTGGAACTAGTTGACAATGACATGCAGAGCATCCTAAGCAATAGTGTTTATCTCACAGAGCATCTGAATTATTCATAGATTCCAACAGTAGAATAAATTTATTGTCTCCTATAAGAGATATAAGAGGTTGATAAACTGCTTTTCTGACCTTGGAGAACTTTGTTGGCACATTAAGGGACTTTGATACATAGCAAGGTGCAGACACTCACTATGATTTGTTAGGTGCATTCTGCTGGGACTGCACTATCAGGTGAATCGAAAACAAAAAACCTTTCTCAAGGAAGCTGGATCAAAAAAAACCCCAACCAAATCCAGCAGATTCTCTTCCACTGTCCCTGTGGTAATCATCACCCAAAAAAATGCAGGGGGGTGGGTAGTGGAAATGCTGAATAGCTTCTTTTCTTGTTTGTGTTTTTTGTTTTGTTTGTTTGGTTGTTTTTTTTTAATGACTAACATCTGGAGAAGGGCGATAGACTATTTTATTCTGTTTGGTTTTCCACTGTCTATGTATTTTCCACTCTGGTACCAATGTATCTGACCCATCCTGCTTTACTCACCCAGTGTTGCCCTGTGCTGCACACTGGGGTTCCAACCAAACAGCAGCAGGGCCCCAGAGAGTCTAGATCTAAGTTCCTACTGATATGGAAGGAAGAACTTGGTTCTTTGCTAAAGCACAAATGCCCTTCAAATATGGAGAATGGGAAAAACTTGGTATAGGGGAAAAAATGCAGCATAATTCAGGTTTCTTTCAATGGATAAGGCAAGAGTGGCATTAATTACAGGCAACACAGGTTGTTTCAGAGCATTCATCTTAATATCCTGTCTTCCATCTCTATGGATTTAGTCTACTACCTTAGTATCAGAATCTTTTCATTCTCTTCTGGCTGAATAGGCCAATACATCTTACAGAAGTGGTTAAATTACCTGTTTTTCTCAAGCTCAGGGATCAAGAGTTGTAACTGCAGAGGCAGTGGCATCAGCACACGGGGCCTCCAGAGATCAGCAGTTTGCCTCACAAAACTGCCATCTGTAACTCTGAATAATTAAATATAGCTGATAATCAATCAGAAGCATATGGTTAGCATAACAGAAATTGAACTGTCGCTGAAGTCAGGGAAAAAGCTGCTTCACTGAGGATTAAGAAGATTGAATTTTGGTTACCTGTACACTACATTGCATGTGAATGAAAAGAGGATTTTAGTTTCCAGTGTAAGAAGTCTATTAATCCTAAGAAATGCAACTATCTTTCCTACAGGAATATTTAACATGAATTTAGTGCTTTTACTTCATTCTGATGCTCCTGTTACAGAAAAAACCACAAAAATAATGTAGGATCTTAACAGAAAACCACAGGTCCATCTTGTATAGGCTATTGAGAAAGATTTATGGTTTTCAGCTTAGAAACAGCAAGAAAAACATAAGAAATTTAAGGGCCGAGCTGTGATCAGCTAACTCAAAGAAATGAAAGCAAAACAGAGCAAAATGACGCTCCTTCTATCAGCTTGTGAGAAACTGGTTGGGTAAATATGAGCAAGGCAGCAATGCTTCCTTCAAGACAATATATTTTAAATAAGTAGCAATCATTGGCCTTGGTATAAACAAAGGACCAGGTTGTAATATCTCATTTCTAAAGTTCACTGAAAATGCACACATGAAGTCCTGTGGGTTTTTATTGTCTGGCTTCGGAGATTCCCCATGACAAGCACAGGAATTTGTTGTCTAGTCCACATGAATCAATGTGGGCAGTGGGGAAACATAAAATCCTACACTGACTCCAAGGCACAGCAAACAACAAGCACTACCTGTAGTAACCACAAACCAGGAGGAAAAGAATTGCTACCAAGGGCCACAGTCTCTTCCTTTGCAAGGAACTGCTTGTAGTTTTGGCAGCCGTTGGCAGCTGCTGGGACACCCGTATTTTGATGCTGCCAACTCATAAAGGTCCGGTTTTGTCGACATCCTCCTTCCATCCTCCTGCTTTCTCTGGGAAGAGCTTACTTCGGTTGAAAGAAGCCACTTGATCTTTCAGCCACAACTGTAACTCCCTATGGGAGTTCACAGTCCAAATCACACTATTATTCTAAAAGATGGGACAGGTACGTAGCTGGGAAATTTGGTTAGCCCCACAGGCAACTAATCAGAACCAGTATAGTATTTATGTATGTAAATGCACACACACACACCCCTACATAAAATGTGGGTTTACTCACTTTGAGGAGCCTGTGTTCATAGGCACAGCCCTGGTAACACCGCATGCTTGAGCCCTAAGCGACTGAAAATGTCAGAGGGCTGATTATGTGTGCCTCTGACAATGAATAATCAGCAAGGGATTGACAGTAAGCATAGGTAATTTTGATTGAATAGACTCTCTAGGTTCACATGGACAATTCAGAAGCCCATTATACTTGTTTAATGAACATGAGTAGAGTAATAGAGATCATTCATTAATTCACTACATTAATTGAAGCCAGTATTGTTACCTTTCGTCTTTGTTTAATTCTGCCATTACCTGACCCAGCTTTATATTGTTGATATATTTAATACTTGGTGAACTGTTTCGTGTTGACTCTTTGATGTATTATAAAAAATTCAACACCATTTCATTAAGAGTGGGACCGATGTGGGATAAACAGTAATTCCAGTTCTAGTGCTATCTATATTTTAATTTTCAGTGTAAAATGTTCTGCCTGACCTTTTAGAAAGCTCTATTACATTAAATTAGAATGCTCTATTTCAGCTGGTCTATGTTCATATTGGCATTTCTAATAAACCTTGGAAAAGGAAAATATTTATAATTTAGGCTTGTCCATCACCAGATTCATGCAGCAAGTGCAGGATTTTATGGAAAATAATATATATATTTCAGGTAAAAGTAAGAAAAATGGCTTGTGTTACTTTACAGCCTTTCATGAAGTAAAATTAATAGGGTTTTTTAGCCATTAAGACCTTGTCTAGGTTTCTTTCTTTCTCTGACACTTTTGGTTCCAAACCTGAACTTTGGTGGCTACTGGATAGTATGTGAATTTGCTTATTTATTAATTTTTTTATAGTCCCAAGCCCTTTCTTTGCTTTATCTGAAAAGACTGATGGCATGTTAACACTTCTGAGGTTATTTGTTCTTAAGTACATCTTCTAGGTTATATGTCATAATGACAAGCAGCCAGCACTGTAGGTACCAGAAACATTACAGCCTTGTAGCAGGGTTACAGTTCATAGACTAAATCAGCTCAGAAGATGTATGGGTGGTCCAATGATTGCTGAGTGCTCAGTCCAGGAGTTTAAAAGAGAGAATCAATGAGCCGCAACTGTGTAAAATAGGGGTCAAATATGTACAGCTGAGGCTCAACATATATCAGATAGGGCTATGTTTTATCTTCTAGTGTGTAACATTTGTTACTGAAATGTGGCTCAGAAACACCCTATTAAAAAGTAGATTGGTATTAATTAATTTAGATTACTGTCTGTTCTGGAAAGCAGGATAGCAGTGCAGTTCTGAGCCACCTTCAGAATAGTGCTATCTCAAAACATGAGCATCAACTGAAAATTGCCGAGCAGATATTCAATCAAAACTCTCCTCCACTGACTGCCCTTTGGTTTTGTATCAGTGATTTTCTTGCCAGCACAATCTGCTCCTCCAGTCATGGCTTCCTTGCTTTTTCATCTGCATGACTTTCTACTCTGTGTTCCACTGGACTGTTTAATCTATTTCAGGTCTTTATAACTATTTCTGGGCTGATAAATAATATTTTCTCTATGGTATTGATGCAGTTCCTTTGACATGAAAATAAGCCTTAAAGACTGACTTAAAGAGACAAAACTCCAAATTCTGATGGATCAGTGAGAATTCAAAGAACCTCATCAGCTAAGCAAACGAGCTTACCCCAACACAGGAGAGAACAAGTTTGGGGAAAATGTCAGTTCAAACCATTAAATCCTTTAATTTTCACACTCCGACAGCTGCTCTCTTTATTAGCACAAGTCTATAAGGACTCTTAGAGTGACCCCCTGTGGGCTTCCATCCTCCACTTCTGGAGTAACCTAAACTGCTGCAGCATCCACAAAGTTGCTATTTTTCGTACCCTTGATTGGAGATGGTTTCATAAAGGAATTGGATCTCAGACATACTTTCAAGACACAGCAGCCATAGCCCATATCATTAATACAATTTTGAGGGAGAGTATAGATTTCTTTTGCGATGGGTCTGCAGGTTGTGGTGGTGGTGATGGGAAGGATGCTTTGGGGATGCAGAACTGATACAGTGACCAAGGCAGAACATATCTGATCTTCCCATTCACGGAAGGAGGAGTTCTACTGCTGTCTCTCTGAGCATTTGTGAAGTCAAGGTTTCTGGGTTAATGTTTGGGAAATTAGGATAAGAAAAATTTTAAACTAAGGAATGGAAAGAATGGAGTTGTGAAAGTTTAGTGTACTAGCTACTTTGAGTTTTAGCAAGCAAGGAAAACTTAGATAAATGTGAATATAGAAGTAAATAAAAGCAATACTGCTGAGGAAGGAAAAAAGCAGGTAGAAGTTACTAATATTGATAAGAACAATAGTAAAGGTAGACAGTATAATTTTTGAGATTATTATATTTAATCTTGTAAGAAAATTGGATATGACCATTAATGTTACTGTAGGCAGCCCAGAATTTGGAAGGAAGAATACAGATAAAACAGGATTGCTGAGAAGGGAGTTTAGGCTACTTAACTGATTTTAAGAAAGGTCTGGGTAATTTCATGAAAATAACTATGATTATGATATGATTACTATAAGAGTGACTAGATGCTGAAGTTTTCTATCACTACTTTTTAATACTGTGTTAAAAGGGAAGCTATCTTTAATGATGTATGAAAGAAAATTTTACATTTAATTTCCTCTTGTTTAGTTTATAGGCAAGTTGTATAATTAGACAAAAACATAGAGCACTTTGTTAAAGGTACTTTTTTTATTCAACTCCAACTTTTGTTTTATTAAATCTAATTAAATAACCTGTCAACATTTGAATTTTAAAACATTCAATAATTTTTTTTGTTTTGATTATAATGGCTGACAAACTCATGTAAGTGGAATAGTTTCTGTTCTGTTTTGTTATGTTTTTAGAAAAAATCCAATAAATCCAATGTACTGCAATGTGAAGCAATACAAGTGAGAGTAGTAGAATCTGGCCTTATTCTATACTCTAAAATCTGTAAATAAATTGCAAAAAATATTTCCCGGTCATTAAGAATAACAGTTGCTATATAAATCTTCAGCAGGCTGCTTCAGAGTGCCCATCTTGCTTTCATTATCAATATTAGTACTCTGTGCTTAAAAGCTGTATTATTATTTACAACACTGGAATGTGTAGTAGTGAATCCACCTTTCCACCCACATTTAATCCTATCTGTTTTAGAGTGGGGACTTCATTCATTACACTTTCACCTAAGAAATAGTTCTGAAATACTGGAGATAGATTTTATTTTTGCTGTGGGCCTTGAGGTTTAAGAAAATAAATGGATAGATAATATTTCTGCCATTAGAATCCTTTATAACTCATTTTGTTACTTTAGATACTAATGACATTTTGTTAATGTGTAGCTTTCAGCATGACACAGAAAACCATTATGCATTTTAGCATGGGGTAAACAGTCTTTCAGATTAAAAAATACTAAAAAAAACCCCAAAGCTTTTTTATTAAACCAAAAAAGACAGCCAAACAGGTCACTAAATGTCAATATCGTTATGTTATTTCAATGTGATTATGCCTGCCAGGAAAGAAGAATGAAGTATTCTATAAAGTGACCAGAGGATCAAGCTTTGACCCTTAAAAAAAATGCTTTTCCTTCTGCTGCTATGTCTCAAAAATTTAATCTGTGCATGAGGTATTCATGAGAAATTTTTCCATTAGTGAGAGATGTACCTTAAATGAGATTTATAGGTACTGTTCCTATTCGATAAATGGGTATTGGGATGGAGCTGGTTCGATTCGCCACATGTAGCTAATTGTTGAATAGTTAACCACAGGGCCTAAGCTAATCATTTAGGCTCCCTCTGTAGCATATCAAGACAGAGTGATAGTCCTTCCAGAGAACAGTTTATTTTCACTATTCTAAATACCTATTTTGGGATAATGAGATTCTGGAAGTGTTTTCCTCTCTCTCTCTCAGTAGACTAGAAGAAGCCCAGACCTAAACTGGTCAATTCATATTAGATGCTGTACAAGATGGCTGACACTAGATGAAACTCTCCCTGAAAAAAACAAAGCCAAGAACTTGTAAGGTATTTAATTCCCAGTAAATCAATAGATGACAATAAGATGAAAGAACCTACAATAGTTTCTGGACAGAGTCCTGCCTAGAAAAGCAATGAAAATATAAGGCTGGTTAGGGAAATTAAAATAGACCTCTTCAGGCCAGAACTGACAATTTAATATCCGCACCATTTTCTCTGCAGGCTTTGTAATAGAAATCATACAGATCTATACGGGGGAAAAGAGCTATAGTGTAGCAATCATTTTTTCAACTAACTGTGAAAGAGATCTGTATCCTTTCTAGAAAGCTAGACCTATCTCCAGAAAATTGCCTGAACACATCGTGCTGTGTGAGTGTATGTACATGAAGGTCAGTTGGGTTTTTTTTGGAGTATAGACCTCAGCAAGATGCGTTTGGATTAACCCTAATAATGGGCTGTATTTGTATATGAGATATTAAAAGCAGTACACAAAAGATGTATTCAGAAGAAAATTTACTTAGGAAAATATCAGATACACCAAACCATAATATTTTCCTTACAGCAAATACATCAGTTATAGCTGATTAAATAAAAGAACCAAATGTTGTTAATTTCTTTCACTCATTAAGGAGATTCCATGATTTCTTCCTTTAACTGTAGTAGCCTTGTTGTACTGTTAGCTTTTAACAGTTATTCAGATCTGTTCCCAGTTGAATCAATTATTTTGGACCGAACGAAGCTGCTTAAATTCCTCCCATTTTCACTTGATCTTAACTCTTACAAATTTCCACTGTTACACCCAATTGATGAAAATATTCTTGAGCTGGATCTTTGATAAGGACCTTGGAATCTGGCTCAAGGATATTTAAGCTTAATGCAAAGCATTCAACCCAACAGGCCAGAAGCTGAACAAAAGAGTCAAACTAATTTTCATGCAAACTACCAAATGAAAGGGATTCTTTTCAGATCCTGAGCAAAGATACTAATTCAAAAAGCCTGTTTTTCTGATAACACACAAAACACTGAACTTGAAATCTTTGCTTTCTCAGAAACTCTGAAAACTAAATTGCTATTACTAATTTTAAATATCAAATCACATTTTATGCTTAGCAGAAAAACTTGATCACAACAGCTCATTTAATATAAAAGACATAAGAAAGCGGCGTTAGCTCCTATACTCTAAAATACTTTATAGCACAGTCCAATTTAAATAATTCAGATTCAGTACTTTAGCTAAAGATTAAGTTTTATGGGACAAAGAAATTTCTTTATGCATATGAATAGGAGTGAGTAAAGATCACTGAGCTCTGCCTGCCTTTCTTACAGTGGCCCTAAAAATCAATATTAGGGCTATCAACATGTTTTCTGGCTATGCATACTTAAGGTTGAATTCAGACCTCTGACTGATAAGAATGTATGGGACTTGAAATTATTTCCACACTTAGAAAGAGGGAAGTGTGACCCCAGTACAGATTTAGAGCAAAGGGACTAAGAATTAGCTGGATCTAAGGGGGGTGATGGAGAGGAAGGCCCTTCTCAAAGTGCTGCCACTAACTGTGGGTCTGTCAAGAGTCCCTGCATCTTGGGCACCCCAGCAGGCCCAGGGACCCCCCCCTTCTCGGAAGGATATTGCCAGTAAATTCACCTAAATCCACTCTCTGTGCTTCAGTGCACATCTTCTGTGTGAGCTGGGTTTTGCAGAACACAGCAAACATGAGCAGTCCTGTGCAGCATCAATTCCTATGAATCCCCCAATTTCCTCTGCGGCAATTACTTCACTTACAAATGTACATTCTGGTATAACAGTAAGCATGTATGTTATCATGCAGACTTATAGAAATGACAATAGTGATAGCACCAGGCAGGTATTCACAAAAATACATAACGAAGTGGAGGAGATAAGCTACTCTGAAGACATAGAATTAAGGAATCAGTAGCATAGTGTCCCAAGAGGGATTTAGAGAGGTATCCCTGCTACTCATTTTCTGAAGCTGAAGGGACAAGTAATTTCTAATCCCTCTATTGACTGCCATCTAGGGGCCCTAAGAATTGTGTAGTGCATATCTTTTGTGCCATCAGCTGTATTACTTTGTGTGTAGGGGATATAGACAAGAAATTTTCATTTTCTTTCACCTTAAGTGTCATCATTCCAGCAGGTATCTGAGGCAGAAGCCTTGTAATTGTAAAGGTAATCCTGTATAATAAATAAATAAAACAAAAAAACAAAAAACCCCAAACAAAATAAAACAATAAACCCGGAACACTTATTTAGAGTTTTGTCTTGCTTTGCAACCTGCATGCAAAGTAAAAGTATATAATAGATGTCATTGGTATCACCCATGACTTTATACAGTAAATTTGTAGCACTGAGGTATTAACAGTCAAAGAAAAGGATGGATTTTCCTGAGCTCTGAACATTCTCAGCTCCCTCTGACTTGACCACAATTTCTGGGTAATTTCTACTTTAGAAAATCAAGTCCGTTGTTTTGTTCTTTCGGTGTAGTTTTCATCCACTGGGCTTTGAAACACCACAGCACTCACTCATAAAAAAAAAAAAAAAAAAAGGCTTGGTTATCATTTTACAGTTTCCACATTAATCACTCCAAACTTTTTTTGAGAAGATCCTAGATTCTTCTGAAAAACAAGGGATATTGCCAACTGTTTTCTGAAGATCATTGCATACAAACTATCACAGCTCACTGCGTTACTCCAGGAATAATTTCCCTAGAGATTAAGGAGGCTGTACACTGCTGTCAGTTTTAGTCAAGGCCAGAGGAATTGTTGTATTTCTTGTCTTCTGTGTAGATATATACATGTCCACTCACATACTTATGTATCCTGCGTGTAGTTTTCTTTCTCTTAGGGGAAGGTCTGTCTGTCTGTCATGAACTATGAATTTCAAGTTAGCAACAAATGATGGAAGTTATACTTTAAAAATGGGAACTTAAAAATGTCAGAATAGCCTTCTGTGTGCATTCAGAGTCTAAATGTGTTTGACATCGTGCCATTATTTTTATATACACCATTGAGCCTTACAATGCTGAAAGCCTTGTTAGATCTAATTATCTGACCTCTTTTTTTTTTTTTTTTCCTTTTTTTTTTTTTTTAGGTGGTATACAGGATTTAATTTTAATTGGTTGTTACATTGCAATTCTGCTGTGGCCACCCAGAGATCTTTGTAAATAACATGTTACATCACAATATTGTTCTCATTTCAGTCAGTAAATGCAATTTTAATAGAGGTTGCTTCTTTATTTTATTTCATTTTGAGGGAAAATTAAGTGAAAAAAAACCAAAGGAAACAGTGATGGCTTTTTAAAGATCTCATTAAAAATCAAACATCTTCTATTCTACCCACCTCTCTGACATAGAAGACAACGTATTTTAAACCAAGAGACTTATCTTGACTTCAAGTCCTTACTTTCCTGACCAATCAATGCCCTAAAACACAGGGCTCAGATATACAGAAAAAAATCCATCACGATCTATGCATGTCTCAAATATCACTGTATTGATAAATACATTCTGGAAAAAAAAAAAAAAAAAAAAAAAGCTTTTCTTTTACGGCCCTCTGATTTGACCCAGAAAGAGGGAGAAGACAAAAATGATACCTTCATCATTACTGGAATTAGTGCAGCCCTGAGGATACTGAGCTTAATTCTGTTACTTCAGCCTTTTACCTCAAAGCATGCAAAACCACACGAGAACCAATGGAGCAATTCATGGAGTAAAGTGAAAATTCACTGTGAGTGAGAATGACAGCATCTGGCACTCAGAATGAAGTGAATACTTGTAAGTAGGGCTGTACAAGACATAATGTACTGCTTGAAGCCTTTCTTCAGTGAGCTCTTAATGTAGGTGCCAAGTGGTACAAAAAAATTTCAATCTGAGAACCTGGAATGAGGACTGAAATTTTAAGGTACATCACGGTACAGGGATTCTGCACCCCAAATGTCTTATAAAGTCAAAACATACACAAGAATAAAAAGAAATCAGTCACATTTTTTAATATTTTCTGAACAACTGCTAACTGTTTTACATGGTCTCAGACTAATGCCTAAAATGATCTATTTTCCTACAACAGCCACAATTTAGGGAAAGAGCAATCTCTCTGTAAGGTTTTAGAGTGGAACTAAAAATTACTATGATCTAACAGTGCTACAACTTGTTATTTTGATTGAGGTGGAACACTGAAGTTTCCATCTTCCATTTTCCACCTGCAAAATGAAACTAATACTTTTTAAAAATAACTCATTCCCTGTCTGACAGTTCAAGAAAAGAAATGTGCCTGTACCTGTACATAACTAAGTGAAACTCCTATCTGGAGAATGTAAATCCTATTGTAGTAAGTACAGTAATCTTAAAACAGGTTTTGGTGTAAAGGTCATTCAAAAGACAAAACAAAACTAAACCACAAAAACGCCAGACTACTTGTTCTTCAATTACTTCTGAGGGCTATGTGGGTCAAAGATACCTTTAGGTACACGGGTAGCTACAACAGTGCCTGTTTTCCCATACTAAATGTATCTTTGATGAAAATCATTATTCTTTTGGCATGCATTATAAGCCACTCTGTGTGCACATGTCAGAGGGGAGGGTTACTACTGAACACAAAATTCAGTTGTTCAGACTAAGCAAAAATGTAATGCTCATCGTCTGGTGAGTTGGGCAAGCAAAAAATAGCCCCTCCCTTGAGAACCTGCTGACAAGCTACACTGTGTTTGCTTTTCTGGGCCATTTCACTTAAATAAAACTTTAAGCAGGTGATTTAGTTCCTTAAGTGAGTCTCAGAGAGAGATTATTCTGGCAGGTGGTCCTCATTGCCAGCATGCTTGATTGGTACAGTAAACCTATTCACTTATATTTGTGGATAACTTTCCAGTTTCAGCCTCCCTAGAGTATTGCTCTTTCAAGCACCACTTTTACACCCTCTTATGTAGATGAAATTCAAGCTGGCTAGGGCTCCTTTTGCATTCTTGTATTTAATTTTGACTGCACTGTAAATATGTGAATAGAATCCTACTCAATGATGAAGGCAAATATTCCACTCTCAGCTGCCTTAAGGGTTCTTCACCGTCAACAAAAGGCAGCAGATGGGCCTGTTAGCCTGTTTGTTTTAAAGAGAGGGAGAAAGCAGAAGACATTTTGTGATATTTTATCCTGCTTTGTATGGGGCACTTGGGTACAGAGGTCTGAATAAAGATTGCCTCAGTCTTCTGCACTGCAAAACCTGCTTATGCTTTTGTAAGGAAATATTTCCACATGTGATTTTTTTTTTCCTTTTCCAGCAGGAAATCTTTCCAGATGATTCTTTGTACCATTTCTCAGCCAAAGTTTCAAATAGTTTGAGGAATGTCTGGTGTGTGGATTTGCTAAGCCCTTGAAACCTCTGATCTATTCTGTGTTTGCCAAAGCTGTTTGCTTCACGTCAGTGCTCTCTGGCCCACAGAAAAAAAAAAAAAACAACAAAACCTTCAACCTTTCTGGGACTCCAACATGTGACTCACCTTCAGAGAGCAATAAAGGAGTTAAAAGTCAGACTGAATGCACTGGACTAAGTAGCACTGCCCAAGGACTGTCAAAGATTGGGCTCTACTCTAGACTCTGCTTCTTGCTTGCTGTTTTCCAGTTTATTTAATGACATTAATATTCATTTCCCTGACATAAAGAAATTCATTGGGATTTAGTCTCAGCTAAGCCATAGATCTACTACAAGTTTGTTTGCTGATGCAGCAGATCCTTGGAGAAAAATTAAATGTTATTGCTCTGGCAAGGAAAATACTAGCTGGTCTATATTATGCTATTCAAAATATTTTATTTTGATCCTGGATGTACTGAAATATTGAATCACTTTTTTTTTTTTTTTTTTTGTCTGATGTACTCCATTTTCTCCACCTGGCATGTCCATTATCAAAGGTAAAAGGCTAAATAATCAGTAAGAGCAAAATAGTGTATCTATCTGTCTGCTTATCTAAATGTGTATTGAACTCTCAGCCAGATTTTAAAGGAGCTTAAGGGAGTTAGATACCTCAACTTAGTTGTTATTCATCTACCATATTTCACCACCTTTTCTGCAAAGAATCTCCATAACTATTATGTAGATTTTCTGTCTGAAGCTAAGTCTTGTTTGATATGTGTAGCTATGGTGTACAAAGTCTGTGGGAAACTACAAATCAAAGCAAAATTCCCATGTCCTAGAGCCGGTAAGTGCTCTCCCATCGCCTTCTCTATAAAAATATCACCCTTGTATTCATTATCCATTTTTTTTTTTACTGCCACATGAGACAGGAAGACTTCCATGTCTGGAGGTAGTCAGAAGGCCTTGAGCCTAAAGATCAAAGACAGGAAAGGAGGAGGAGTACATAAATATAAGGGAAGAGAGAGGAAAATCATGAGATGTGGTCCAAGAAACTTGAATTTATTCCTGCAAAAATATTCAATATTACATTTCTTTATTGAGAAAAAAATGTTTTTGTGGTAACAAGACAGTTTTCTAGAGTTTCCTTTATATTAAAAACAGAGATAATTTTCTTTGTGATGCATAATTTTCTATCTAAAAGAAGGAATTTCAGATGAAACCAGCTTCTACATTGCAAAAAATTTTGATATAAAATTTTATATCAGCAACAAAACAGATACATTTTATCCTGCACTTTCTGCTCCAAGTTGATTACCATATGGCGAAATATCAGCTGTCACTATTGTAGCTGATTTCCCAGTGAGTGACTTGCCCAGTGTCAGACAGGAAGCATGAGGCAGAGTCAGCAAGAGAAGGCATTTCCCCAGTCCCAAGTTTGGTAAGTTTATCTTTTTATCTCTATTTTTCTTGACTGCATTTCTATTGGCAGTCCCCTCCTGGCTCAGTGTTACCTTTAACTGAAGAACAATTGTAACCTCAGGTATCTTTGCCCACACTGCCACAAGGGCTTTGCAGTAGCTATTTTCAAGATGAATAACCGATTTCCTACTTAGCTACAAGTTAAAGCAGAATGTTACTTGTCATAAGATAGGCAAAACATCTGAATAACAGGCTGTTCTCTGGTTGTCAGGGTAAGATGCTTGTGTTTCTGTCTTTTCTCCATTTCTCCTTATTTAGACCTCATGTACGTAACCATCCAAGCAGAAGATGGAATGGTTATTTACAAGAAAATTGAAAGAAAGGCATGATGCTACCATAGGAAAGTAGGGTTCAATGATTCCACTTAGAGGAAAGTATCAGAGAGAAAGAGCAGTTACCAAAGCAAAAGCCTCAGCTCTGGTGTGATCTTCTATAAGCTGTGACAAAGCTAGAAGTAATAGCTGTGTCAGTAGAGAGAGGGAGAAGGCCAAAACTTGCTCACAGTAGCCTCCTCATGCATCACTGTCAAGCAGCCTGTAGAGAAAAAGAAGCAAATCCTTACTGTGAAATTGCTTCTCAGATTCAAGCAGTGGCAGCAGCAATGCAGTCTGCTGCTCTTGTAGAAAAGGTGTCAGCAAAGGGGACAAAGGTAGCCCCATGAAAACAACTACTTGCTGAACCCATTTAAGCAATATCCGTGCAATGTTAGTAAAAAAAACTGCACAGCATAAAGGTGGAGGAGGAGTATATTAAGCAAGCGTGAGAGAGAGAGAGAGTAAAACAGTACCTTGGAAAAGAAAACACTTCAGCTAAATTTTCTTGTCTGATTGCATTGCCCGTAGCTGCAGCTAAGGCAGTGCGGTTGCGGGGAGCTGTGCCAGGCATTGTCCAGCATACGCTGCAAGCCAGCCAGAGACAGACCTCAGGAAAGGCACTTGTTTGTCCTTATGGTCCAGGTTATAATCTACACAGTAAATGAGAAACTGTCAAAAGACGACCAGCCTAATTTATAAAAATAATCAGCAGTTAGAGTACCATGCCTACTGAGCAAGCGAGGGTGGGGAAAGCCAGCACCAGCCCTGGGCCCTTCATGAAGAATTTATGGACCAGCAAGCCTGTGTGCGTTTCTGTCTTCCTTAGGCCTGATGGCAGAGGCTATTCAAAGTCACATACATGAGTTTGCAGCATCACAGGGAATGATGCAGTGAACCAGTTTAAAGCATATCTATCCAAAAACCTGGTTTCCCTAACTTATATAGGGCCCGCCTGCCTTGTAATTAACAATTTATAAATGGGGATTTGGTCTAAGCCTGCCTCATCTGACCGTTATCCAGCAATTCTGACAAAAAGAAAAAAGGAGGATGTGATCCATTGTGGTTTTCTGTGTGCATTAAGGTGGCTAACATCTTTGAAATGAGCAAGGCAGACTGTTTAGTCCATCTCAGCCTTGCTCAGCTATGTAAAAGAATCATTCACTCCATGACACTGTAGGTTTTAATTTTAGATTACACTCTATTGCTATTTGTCACTATTCAGTCACCATAACTGCAATGTATACAAATAAAGGCAAGTACTTAAAACATTGGCTCAAATAGAATTACTAACGTATACATTTTTTACTGGCCTCCAATAAATAACTATTGCTAATAATAAAAGAAGAACTGTAATTGAAGTAAATGCCATTCCTACTGAAATATAAATGATATGTTTATGGGAATACTGTGCTGTCCTATAGGACAAATTATTATATACAGTAGGCTGGAGAATAAGAATGAAAACTCCATGGGGGAAAAAGTGGCAGGATGCCTGCAAATTTTAAATGTATGGAATTACAAAATTTGGGCAGAACTCATTAATAATATATTTATTGTGCTAGTGCTTCTTTAAATATTTTTTTCCTTTCATAGCTTATCTCTATATGCTCAACCCATATGGTTAATTATGCTATTTTTGTTTCTTTTGTTTCTTGTAGTTGGAATAACCTGAGAGTTAAGTTCATGAAAGCTCCTGTTCTCTCCTTCAACAAATTAGTAAACTCACTGGTTCTGAATTAAAAATTTCATTATGTTCTCTTACTTTCATAAACATACTTCTAGATAAGCAATTTATTAAAAAACAAATATCACATCCAGATTTACAAACCTGTGCTTATAAATTTAATTGCTTTCATCAGTGTTTAAATGTATTCTTATACACTCTCATGGTGAAATGTAAGAGCTGACTAGGAGAAATCCTGCTGTTGCCTTTGTGGGACAGGTTTTTAATTTGCTGTCCTGGGTGTCTTCTTCTCAAAAGTATTCATCCCAGCTGAAGCAGCAGTTTAGATTTTGGCTAGGTTACTCATTCTGCTAAATAACCATAAACCCCTGACATTAATGAGGTTTATATACCTTTACGTACACTTTATATACCTGAAGGAATCAAGCCGTGACTACGCTTCATATATTTGTAAATAGACATTCTTATTATCAAGAACAGTAATGATTTTCCCAAACATAAATCCAAAGAAAAAAACTCTTTTTGCTTTTATATGCCTGAAAAGAAAATAACCATGGACACAAATTAAATGTATAGTAATAATGAATTTGAATAAAACATTTACCAATCTTTTAAAAATATAATCATAAAAAATCAAAATAATTTAAACTTTATCCATCTAGTTGGAGGTGAATGAAATGGAAGAAAAAGCAGAAGTATATTTAAAATGCAATAGTTTTACATGTTGTGAGCTAAAATATTTATAATCTTATCATTACTCTAAAGGGTGAGGGTTTGTACCATTTCATTGTGTACAGTGGAAGATTTCAAGAGTGGATAAGGTCTTACATGTTCATTAATGCAGTCTTTACTGGATATTCCTAAAAGCAAAAAGTCTAACATGCCTAATAGGCACAGTTTGACTGTGAGTTAAAAATATTTTTATTCAAAATATTAAGTACAGAAGTACACAGCACTCAGAAATATTTCTTTAACAGCATGTTCTGTATCTGAAAGACTGCAAAAGTACCATGTGATAAAATTGCAGTTTCCATGGTAACCTTGATTGTTTTTAACAGAAAACAACTAAGAGACATAAAACATGACTTGATTGGCAGCTGCCTTAAGGTTTCATCAACTCTTAGAACATAACCAAAATGCATTTTTATCAATACTGAGAAACAAGCCACCATTTTTTCTTGCTGCTGATTTCACCACTAGATTTTCAATGTTTAGTGTTTTGTAATAAGTTCTAAAAACAGTAGTGACCCTTTATAAGCCAAAAATTAGAACTCCTCTGAGATGTGAAAAGTAGAAATGCTACTGCTTTTGGCCTGTGTTTCAAAAAGTTTAGAGCAATCTAAGTCCTGTTATTCTTTCTGTTAGTAATTAAATTTTTTGTACTGAAGATTGCCCAGTTTCAACATCTTTAGACACAGGAGTAAATTTGTATCCACTTTCCAGCATAACAATAACTTATACTCATCACTTCCTGTTAGTTACTCTCTTTTCTGTTTGATACAAATCTCTGTTGTCCATATGGTGCTGCTTGATTACAATTTTTTCCCTAGGAACATTCACATCAGAGACAAATCAGTAATTTTAATAATTGCAAGCTAATTGTAACATTGCATCGCAAAGTACTCTATGTTTGCTCTGCTAGGGTATTAGACAACAAGATATATGGAAGAAATGGTGTCTACCATGAAAATAAATGTCACAGGAGCCACCGATGAACAAATTCGTCCCTATAAAATCTGTCTAGCTGAAAATGCTCTCCTGAATAATTTGAGATAGTTGCATGTGATTTATGCTGTTTCTGGAGGTCTCGATTCCAAGAGCAGATATCTCAAGACACTCCCAATAGTAATGTTGTGGTGAAGTGCAATTCCAACAAGCATCAATACTTGCATGTGTTTCGCTAAACGCCATTGTACCCCCTAAAATCAGGAAGTCGTGTTTTTGACTGGGCTAAAAAGGGAGGAAGAGTAGGAAAAGCTGTCCCTCATCTACCAAAACTCCCCCTGGGTCCTTCTTTTGGCACACAGTCAGTTCTTGTCAAAAGCTGAGCCAGAGCTCCGTTTCTCCTTTTTATTACCAGCTTCAGTCTAAAAGAACTTTGTGAGTTGATGCCGATCTCTCAACCTGTGCTCTCTGCTGCTCTGCTGGACTTCTTACATGGCTGCCCATTGCTTGTCTGCTTCAGGCTTCCTATCAGAACTAAAGGTGGACTTGAAGCCTGCTTTGGTACCAGTACTCCAGAGAGGCTGACAGCCAAATGGCAGCTCAGGCACACTCTTCCATACATGTGCAGTCATGCTCCAAACCTATTTCTGCTTCTGCTGCTCGGAGCCTATCTTTGTGCTTAGAGACTGAGGGCATTTTTTACTACTTTCTTGACTATTTCTCACATCTAACAGAAGACCCTGATAATAATTTGTCTCCTTCTTTATTCTCAGGTTACTTTATAGCTATAGCTTCATGCATTCAAAACTCTTTAAAATCAGAACAGCTTTTCCATCTGAGTTAATGACATCATACGCCGGGTTAAGAAACTGTGATATGAGTTCTACACCATCTTGCTTTGCTTAATAGGGTGTCAGAAAATCATCTTTGTGATAGCACTTCCTCGCTTAAGTTTCACTGCTTACTTTACTGTATCACTAATCTAATCAGGTCCGCTCCTGCATAGTCACTGCAGAAACTCTCCAGATGAAGGAATCTGGAATGAAACATCAGAGTTGGATAGTTCTGGCATAACCTTCCTACCCACTCCCTACTTTGCTTGGCTTTTCTAAATTGAGTCAGCTACAGCTATAGGTCACAACTACTGTGCCATTTCATGAGCATGTGCAGAATAATAGCATGTCATCTACCGCAACAAAACAAAACAAAACAAAACAACAAAACAAACCAAAGGAAAATGTATGCAACACTCAGTGAATGTAATCATGAGTAAGCAAAACCCAATGTAAT
The DNA here is from genome assembly GCF_963210335.1 of Falco punctatus. Classification (NCBI taxonomy): domain Eukaryota; kingdom Metazoa; phylum Chordata; class Aves; order Falconiformes; family Falconidae; genus Falco; species Falco punctatus. Next base: position 79,602,312 of record NC_137583.1, read on the forward strand.
GATGATGGGGCAAAGTACACCAAATGCTGAGAGTGAGGAACTGAGGTCACCAAAAAGGTAGCAAGGTATTGAATACAAGTTAAAAGGTATTGAAAGACTATTTTAAAGGCAGTATTCACACTCTACCATGCAGTCACTTCAGTCATCAGTGTAGAGTCTATATCAACAGATTAGCTGACATAGCATCATCAGGTTTACTATAGATATGGAGAGCTGTTCCACTTTGTGTTGGTGTAAGACCAAGACGTTTATGATATACACATCAGAGACAGATGAAAAGGACAGTGTAGTAGTTCAGGCCAGACTGGCTGGTGTATATTGCCCAAGGAGGAAGGAGTTGCACCCTGCCTTCTGCTTACCATTGTTAGACTGTTCCAAATAGCGGTGGTGGTTTTCAGACTGTTCTTTTGCTGAAGGGGTGGGGGTGACATTCCATATATCCAGAAATTTACATTTACTATCATGGAACAAGTTGCTAAGCAAGTGAATTGCTGCAATATTATGTCTGGGGCTAGAAAAATCTAGTAGAAAGCAATCAGATGTCCGTTTTGGCCAGAAAATCTCAGATTACCAAGGACTGTCTCAGTGAAAAATCTTCCAAATTCCTTTTCTGGGTCCCAAATCTTCAGAGAGATGCAGAACTTTCTCACAAGCTACAACTCAGAGAAATAGACAGTTCCTTGCATATTGAAAAGAAAATGGGAGATAGGGATCCCTTTTCTAATCCCAGGTTTATACAGGTCTGTATAAAGATCATGTTCCAACTCAGTCTCTGTGCTGGGCTCACATATCTTTTGGGGAAACAAGTGTTTGCAGAAGATTTTGTAAATAAACTGAACTATCAGTGAAGTAAGCTTTGTAGGCTACTGTGCAGATTGGAACTATTTCAAGATAAAATATCTTTAAATAACAGGCACTACCTCTTCAAGTAATTTCTGAGTTCTCTTCACATGACTGAAATTGTGCATTTCAATATTTTCTTGATCCATAAAGTCTTCACTAATTCTAATATTCACCAAAACTTCCTTTTTTTTGAAATCATGACATCTATGTGTGTATATCCTTCACAGTGGCTAAAAGTGCCCCTTCTCTATAGATGCCACAGAAAGTTCTGGCTCTCTAAGTCATCTCCATGGGGTTTACGTATGTATGTACAACCCATGGTTGTGATCTGCAAACTCCTGATTTGAGAATCAAATATAAAAACATATGAGGAATTGTACTGGCTAACCTTTAGAAATAAGAAATTAAATATGCAAAATAGCGTGTGAATTGAAGAAAACTTGATCGGTGTGATCTGTCTAGTCACAAATGCAGAAATAGTACAACAAAATTTTAGTTGATTAGTGTATTGGTTTATTACTTGGAAAGGAGTGTCACCGCCTTGCTATTCACTACGGACATTCTCTCTCCTAATAATAACAAATTACAGCAGATGAGAGCTCTGTTAGTTGTCTGGGAAACAAGTCTCAGTCTAGCCATGCTTTCTGAACAAAAATTATCCTGCAATTAGTCTGTCAAAGGATGGGACAGTGTGCTTCTGTGACATTTGTGGCTAGTAATGTGCTGAGGATTGCTCTTAGATCTCAGTCTTTTCAGCACAGTTCACTATATAGATGCATATATATATTTAATATAGATATAAATATATACACTATATATATGTGTATGTAAATGTATGCCTGCCTCTGTGTGCATGCGTTATGTATCTGCACCCTTTAAGAGCAGTGGACTGCCAAGATCTGTAATATTTCAAGAGTTCCAGTGGCTTAACATGTTCCCTTCAGACAAGACCATTCTGAAGAAATTGACTGTGAAATAAAGAAACACAGAATTACACTTTATTCCTGAAAGAAGTTACAGGCTGGGGAAAAACCGGTGATTACAGTCTCGGTGTTCTCATCGCGGGTATGAACACTGGTCTCAGCTCTTTGTGCTTTGTACTTTAGACAGACAACCCTTCTACATGTCTCTGCTGACTATTGTATTATGGTCTTTTGAGCTTTCCAAACAGATAATGGAGTCTCTTCGCATTTCCAATTGGGGAATTTCTGTACTACAGCTCCAGCAACTGCAGATCCTGAACAGAGGCATTCAAACTCAATTGTCCTGTTAGTAGCAAAGTGTTGTTTCATTAACCTTCAGTCAGGAAATATAGATTGTCCCTCTGGGCTGAGTCATAGCTACTCAGGCACAGGCTGCTCATCAGGTGCTCTTTTCCCACAAGTTCAAGAAGTCCAAAGCCATACCAAGCTCAAATGTAAGCAACAACCTCAAACAAATATATTCCCACCAAAATGGTTATCCCATGGGAAACTGATACCTATTTTTTTCATTCTTTCTCAAACTTAAAATGATGATTTTCTCAGACTGTGTGATTAGCTATTTCTAAACAATCCACCAAAACCAAACCAAACAAACAAAAAACCCCAACTAAATCCAAAGAACTACACATCTCTTACTTCATAGAATCATTGAATAATTTGTTAGAATAGACCTCTGGAAATCAATCTAGATCCTAGATGACCTTTTGTTCAAAGCAAGGCCAGCATAAAATTTCTGTCAGGTTTCTCAGGACCATTTCTACTTGAGTTCTGAATATTTTGAAAGATGAAGGCTTCACAGCCTGTCCAGACAGGTCTCTTATGCTTTTTTTTTTTTCTTCCTTCTATGCAATCAGTATTTACCTAAAACTTCTGCCCATTGCCTCTAATCCCTTCACTGAGTACCTGCAAAGAGTCTGGCTCCATTGTTTTCTGCAGACTCCCATTAAATACTTGAAGACTCCAATTAAATCCCCCCTCTTCAGCCTTTTCTTCTCCCATCTAAAAAACCGCAGGTCCCTTAGTCTTTGTTAGTATGTTATGTGTCCCAGCCCCCAATCGACTTTGTTGCTCTGTTAATTATTCTTGCTTCAGTTTGCTAGTATGTCTTCCAAAAAGTAGCTCAAAACTGAGCATTTTTTAACATTTTTTCCAGAATTCTGCCCCATAATAAAAAAATATTTTTTCATATTTTCACCAGTATTTTCCTGGTTTTGTAAGCTACAAATGTTTCTAATCCAGCTGTTTGGTTCTTTTTGCCTGACTGCAAGACTACTTTCACATACTGGATTTACTAGTCCATCTTTTTTGTTGTTATTGTTAATTTATTCCTCTGCTTTTAGCACACATAAAATGTTCCTTATCCCCTCTCTCCTAAAAAAGTCACCGGCAAAAAGGCCTAGAGGCTTTCTCATTACTGAGCTTCTGTTTATTTATACAGTAGAAGCTACATAGCATTTGTACAAAGTGACAAAGCTACATGATATTAATATTAGGCTGCTCAGTGAGCTGTGGAACTGGCCATAGCCCATCAGCTAGCTAATTAATGAAAAAATGTGAGAAGTAGAGAGCACTTACTTCTAATATTGCAAAAGAAAAAGAAAAATGAAAGAAAGAAAAAAAAACGTTAACATAAATTGCTTCAAAAGTCTTCTGAGGATGTTTGAAAATACTTTTATGTCACAGGCACAGTATACTGCAAAGTATGCTGAGGACTGTACTTATCCAAGACTACTTAGACAGAAACACTGTGTAAAATGGACACCTATGAAAACATTGCGATGAGATCATTTCCTGCTATGCTAGTCTGATATACTTTCTTTCTTCCCATGTAAGCTATGAACCTGCTTTCCATGGATGTTGGTTTCTCCTAGATCTACAATAAACCCAGGAGAGTTGCAAAGACTTGAAGCCATCCTTACGAGGAATGTAGCTCTACACTGGCTGGAACTTTTGCATCCTCCCCTGCTTTTTCTTTTGCACAGAGCTCCTGACTTTCCTAGTTGCAGGAATGGGAGACATTGGCAGTTATTTTCTCATTTGAAAAAAAAAAAACAACCAAACTAAAGCTAACTAGCAAGTTCAGCTTCCAGGCCCATCACACATGATGACTTTTTCAGGTGTCTCCCCAAACAGGAGACTGAAATTATTCCTCTTCCATGTACCTTCAGGCTTCAAAGAGGTCATCTTTACATTGTGTGAAAAAAAAAAAAAAAAAGAGAAATTTCATTGTGTATCAGGAAGGCAAAATTGTAGTATGGAATGGTCATTACATGTTATTAATCAGAAGAAATTACATAGGATGTAGATAGCAGATGAACAAGAGTTATTTCTTTCATTAAGCAAGTAAAAAAAGCCAATGTAACTTGTAACAGAGATTGTTTTTTCTTAAAAAGAAAAGCTGAATTGTATTTAAAACATTTTGTTGTTTCTCTAATTAAATGAGTAGAACAAGATATTTCATGCATTTCCACTATTCTGGTTTTTCTGTTCATTTTGTCATGTTAGTAATAATTAGTAGAGTAATTAGTAGAGCTAGACTTTATGTTTTATTAGGCAAAAGTTTTTAAATGGAAAATATAATTTTAATAATGTATTTTCCTATGAAGCTATGAAATCCCTTAGGATAGCTGGTATCCCAGTGAGGTCCAACACTCACTTGAGAGAAAGCTAGATTCAGGTCCTTGCTTTACCTGACTCATTTTGCAGCTTTCTAGGTATCATCCAATCACTGAGAGTCTTACTGTGACTTTACCTGAATGTGGATAAACATGCAGAGATAAATTGCAGAATAGTAGGAAAACTGTATCCTAGACTTTCTGTCATTCAGACATCATTATCTCAGTCTGCAGAATGTCACAGCATACATTTTGTTCATTTAATTTGCATTAATAGATTAGTAACATGCTGTTACTAATTATTAATTAATCAATAAATACATATTTTGTTGTTAATGTCATGACCTGGAATTACATAATCACTTTTACACCTGGATGATTGATTATCACTCCTTTTTCATGTAGGCTTTTTCTGACCTATTAGTTAACTTTCCTGGCTCACAAATTACATTTAATTGAATAAATCTTGGGTCTATATATCTGTTTATATCTGCTTATATTAGTTTTTGTATCTATAGCTATATCAAACATTGGAAGATTTTAATAATCCATAATGTTTTAATGTGTTGAATACCCATTGTTGTGTAATGAAGCACATCTTTAAGTTCTTAACCTATGCAGCTATTTATATGAGAATTTGAAATGAACAGAAAAACTTACTAAAACAACTGATGGTGCAGTATTTCACAGATAGAACACAAGACTGCCATGAGAAATCATATTGCAGAAACATGCCATTATCTCCTAAGTGCACAGTGAAAATATGTCAGGGCAAGCAACCTGCCTGAGCAGATGGTACATTAATTTTTTGTGTGCACTGCACATGTGTGTGTGCATGAACTCAAATTTAAAGCTGTCTAGAAGATTTTTTAATGGAATAATATTAAAAGCAACTCAAGTTCTTGCTGTATCATGCTCATTCAGTGAAGATTTTGCAAAGGAATACCCTCTCAAGAAGAGAATGTCTGACGAGATCTCGAGAAGCATTCAATATCCCAGAAGAGACAGCACTAGCTGAGATATGTTTGCCACATTCAGATCAGGTTCTAGAGCTTGTAGATTCGATGTCCCAGACGAATTCTAAACAACTGGAATGATGGCTAGATTAAGTTGCTGTCTCAATTTGCTGCTTTCCTTTTTCATGAGCTTCGTAACAGCTAATGCAAAATAGATAGTATCTTTACATTTCTAAAAATTTTCCAGCTAGAAAGCTTGGGAAATTATTGTGTACAGACTTGTTTTTAATTCTTCTCATTTAATGTTTTCAAATGCTGGACCGAGAGTGGTTGAAGCTTGAATTTATTTCCTGAATAAATGTCACAGCACTGAATACTAGACTTGAGGAAAGAAGGAGGGTAAGAAGTACTTTCATTGGTTTTATGTGTCTTCAAAGTGAAATCCAAACACTTTCAGGGCAAGATAGGCTAAAATTTGATTAAATATATAGTAACAAAGGTCTCCTATTTTTTTCTACTTGATGGATAACTAACCATCTTCCAGTCTTCATTCAGAGCTTTCATTTTTGGAAAAAGAAGGTGGTAAAATAAAAAGAAAACACAAACCCAGGGCATACCCTCTGCACTGCAAATCCAGATTTTCAACGGCTGAGGACAAGCTAATACAAATGAAAAGCCAAGTCTTTAAAAAGACCTCACCTTTGATGAAATACCTTTCAAAGCCTGTTGGCCATATCATTCTGATTTGTCCATCCAGGTTGTCTAAAGATGTCTTCATCAACTTCCTGGATCCTTTAGAAAGCCTACCCAATAAATTGAGCAATATAATTTTTTATTATATTCAATTTAATAATATTCAGATCCCAGATGGTCCCAGAGCAAAAAGAGTAGTTAAAATACAAAACCAGCTCATAGATCTGAGAATTGAAAGAGCCTGACATTTTTCTTTTTAAGTAAATACCATATTTTAATTGCTGCAGCCCCAAGGTAACCATAAAGTCATGCACTGACAGCTCATGCAGATTTTATGAGGCTGTTTACTCTGTTGTTCATGAAAAAAGTTTGTTTAGCCACTGCCGCTGTTCCTGATGCTTATATCACCTGTAAGTTGGAAAGCACCTTCCCAAATAAAAAAAAAAAGTGTGCAATATTTTGTAATGAATGAAAGACCTGAGAAAAGGAAATCCAAGTGTATAGTTAAAGTGAGGTGTTGTTATGAGTTTAGAGATGGCTCCAGTATGAGTTGTTGCCAATCTCCTACCATTTTTAGTGTTATTTTGCTTCCATTTAAGGAAATGGGAACATTCTCAACTGCAAAGACAAACTGTGTGTACCTAACATCTTTATTTTCTAATTTCTCTATTTGTAAAATGAGATTAATTGTCACAGCACTATTAAAACCAGCCAGTTGCAACAAGACATTTACCACCCCATACCAGGTTAACTTCAATAAATAGTTCCTGCATCTTGCCCTGGCACAGCCATCGATCCCCCACAAAGTTTGAACAGTTTATCTACCGTCCGTGCTATTTCTTCATATTCTTCAGGCTGGTCCACTCTGCTTCTTGCCTCTGCCACATCCACCTCCAAGGCCCCAGCTTCTCCCAGGGCCTCTCCTTGTTCCTCCTATACCAAGGCACTCTCTACTTCCTCCAGGTCTCTCTTCACCCAGATCTCCCCTTCCCTACCCCTTAGAGCTCTTTCACTGCTTAGTAGGAACCAGCCACAGCTGCACCTTACCCACATCAGCCAACCCACCACCCCTGAAGCCAGCCCACAGCTGTATATTATCAATGTTAATTAACCCAGCTTCATTCCTCTACAATTCCTCTACAATTCATGATACTCTCAGGGTCTTTTTTTATTAACTTTTCAGGTTTGCAGAACTGTTTGCAGTCTAATAATGTAGGCCTTGCTATATAACATGAGATCATGACACCTTTAAGTATATGCGTTTTAATAAATATCATGTTCTAGGAATTAATATTAGTGAAAGGATCAATTTCTAGACAGTATGTGTGTCACCCCATGGATTTTATGAATAACATTAGCTAAACCAAATCTTGCTGGAAAGCAGTGGTACCAATAATATTTCTGAAGATGTGATATATAATCTTCAACAAACAAGTATTTTTAGAAAGTATACAAATGTTGCAGCTGAAGTTCTGTATTGAGATATTTAGATGTTCAATGTCATCACATGCTTTCCAAACTAAGATTTACTATCCAGTGTTTTGTACAAATGGTAATATCTATTCCAGTTTTATCTGATTGTTTTGCCCTTGTTGCTTCTATTTCCCACAGTTTAATGGGAGATAAATCTATTACTACTTAATAAGTACCGTCCATACCTTTCCACTTCAAAAAATACAAGCTTCAGCTTTCCTAATCACCTGAAACCACAGCCACTTCTAGCTAGCAAGCTGAAATATTATAAAGGAAGATATTTTCTAAGGCATAAAACCCCCAATTACATCCCATTTAGAGTCAATTGGAATTTGAAGCCTTTCATTTATTCCTTTAAAATCTTCTGCTAACGTATATGTTTGGCATTATTAACTCACACCCTTTTCTATTTAATTTCATGGTGATCAATTAACCGGGAAGGATGTGGTAGACCCCAACTCTATGAAGTAAAGGACATATTGTCCTTGCCATATGAGAATCTAATACAGGACTATGTGTATGAAATAATAGATTTTACTTTTGGTTATTCTACCATCTTGGCTATGATTCAAAGGTATATAAGCACATGCTAGGATTTATGCACATTTCTATCATATTAAAGTCAATGAGGCATAAACAAATCCTTAAATAAGGTTGAAGAGAGGTTAACATACGAGACTTTACTTTTTGAATTACTCTTTCAAAAATAGAAGAAAGAAAGAGAGAAAGAGAAAGAGAAAGAGAAAGAGAAAGAGAAAGAGAAAGAGAAAGAAAGAAAAAGAAGGAAAGAGAAAGAAAGAAAGAGAGAGAGAAAAAAAGAAAGAAAGAGAGAAAAAGAAAGAGAGAAAGAGAGAAAGAGAGAAAGAAAGAGAGAAAGAGAGAAAGAGAGAAAGAAAGAAAGAAAGAAAGAAAGAAAGAAAGAAAGAGAGAAAGAGAGAAAGAAAGAAAGAAAGAAATTTGCCATACTTCAGAACTGTTTAATATAGTACTTGGAATGCCTAGAAGTTTTGAACTACTCAGATAAACCTGGGAAAAAAAAGAGAAATATTCACAGTGGGTAATAATGAAACCAGTTCATATTATATAGTAGACTGGATAGAAGAAATGAAAACTTTGGAAGTATCTGTAAAGCAGCATTTAACACTATTCTATTCTAGTCCACGGCGTAAGATAAGCTTCTGTACTTCAGTTAATTTAATATTTATTTAATTAGGTTATATATTACTTTAAAAATAATGAAAGCATTGAGATTGTGGAGAATTGACCTGGAAATCTTGCAAGAAACTTTTTGTCCTTCTTGAAGCTAATGATTACCTTTTTTGAAATCCACCATCATTATTAAAAAGCAAGAGGTCTGGGGTTTGTTGTTCCATTAACTTGAAAGAAAGTTATATTATTATTAATATGTGACTTCATGAAGAATAATCACATCAGGGGTGGGAAAGATGGTATTGTGCAGCAGGCATAAAACATGGAAGCTTTTTGTCTCTAAAAAAAAGCAAAGGATCCCTCGAAAATTTCACTTTTAAAAAGCTCTGCTTTTAAAAGGCATTAAAGATTTTGTACTGTGCTATAAATGGACATCTGTTTTATAAGCTGTACCTCAACAAGATGACAACGGTTGTCATGTCAAATCTCAACAGGCCACCTTTACTCATGTTCTCCGAAGTTAAGAAATGCCACTGTAGCAGAATGAAACATAACCTTTAATATTACTTTCTTTGTTCTAGGCTTCAGTGAAATGCAAGAGAAATGTAAGAAATTCTGCCCCTCAGTGGATTTGATTTAAGCCCACCTTTCTCCTTTAGAGCTATTGTTGACTGGGAGTTCTTCTGAGAAGAGAGGTTATTTTGTGTTCCTGTTTCAGTCTTTGTCAGCTGAAGCAAGACAAAATTAGATTAATACATATGCCTGTCTGTTTTGCTGCTGTAGACGGCTAGAAGTACTGCTACAAGTCTTGCATCATATTTAATGTTCCTGATTCAGACACAAACATCCATAGGGTTTGTATGCATTACACCATGGAGCTACACTGTGTTCCTTGGGGGCATGGCTTTGGGACTGATACAGCTCAACAGCTATAAGTCCCTACCAGGAGTCTCTCAGCATGAAGTACCTATAGGATTTCTGAAGAAGTCTTACTTACAATTCAGGTAACACAAACCTCCTTATTCAGCTCACAGATTACTTGAAATTGTGCACACAAAGAAGTTGATGAACATCACAGTTCTGCTGTTTCCTTGCCATTCACCTTTATTGAGCATAACAGTGTGCTAAATACTGTTACTTTTCATAGTCTGACAATCTGGTTTTAAAAACGGAAGTGAAAATGGACAAACTCAGCTAACAGTTTGAACAACATTTTCATCCTGCTTGGTTTGCCACTTTTCCTTTTCTGTTCTTTCTCATGGGTACAATAGCTCTATCGCACCACTTGACAGAGATTTGCATGCATCACATGAAAAAAAAAAAAAAAAGTAAATTATGACTATGGAATAGAATGTGTCTAGAGGTATATGGCCCTCACTGATGTGTCTAGAGGTATATTGCCCTCACTGTGCCTCTGTGAGATGTTGCTTTGCCAGCAAGATATTATATCTCCCCAAAACACCTGCTTTCAAACCTTACAGCTTACAAAGAACTGGCTTGTCTTTATCCTTGTCAGATCACAGGTTTACAAAGACTACAAAAGTCAGGGAGAAGTGGGAGAACTGGTCAAGACATTCAACTGGTTTTTCTTTGAAAAAAAGAAATTTTCCTTTTCTTTTTTTTTTCTTTCTTTCCCTCTGTTTTGTCTTCGAGAATGTCTTTCACAAAGAATGGAACAATATGTTTTGATGTCAGAAAGAACGTTACTCCTGTTCAGTGAAGATTAGGTCGTTCCTGTTCATATTGTCCGTTCAATAAACATCTGGAAAAAAAAATATTACCCTTGATATGCAAATCCTAACTGGGTGCCCTGTTCCAGATGTGAACAGTAGAATAGTCTCCAGGAACTGTGTCACCCTCTGCAATACAGAACAGCTCAGTGCTCTCATGCTCACAGCAGGTATATCCATGAGCAGGAATGCGAGACAGTATTGCTCTAAGTGATTGGCATGTTTTGAAAGCTTTCATGTGCATTAAAAACCGAGCAGTTTGCCTTTTTCAGGAAGAATTAAAAATATTAACTTATTTCCTCCCCTTTTTTTTTTTTTAAATTTTCCTCCCCATTTTTTCTTTCTTCCCCCACAGGGATTTATAAATAGCACCCACAATCCACATGGCATGAATTGCAAATGTAATCACCAACACGAATAGAGGTTAAAAAGCTCAGAAGTGTTGGGTTCTGCTACTTTGGCAAACAAAGGCTGCATTGTTCAGGCAGGAGAAAGCAGAGCAAAGTTTTCTTGCACTGTGGGAAAGTGCTGATCAGTCTTGAAACTAATGGTAATGCCATGAGCTGTAGAGAAGCCAGTGTACTGTTGGTAGCGTATGAATCCTGCCAGTACTGAATAAAAGGGGGTCTTCTGTTCACCTTCTCATTTCATATGCCTAATTCTTCATTTCAGCATCTACTTACAGATTGGCATTTGACGTTTAATTGATACCTTGTGTGTAGCTGGAATATAAGGTCTCTTTTAGCAAAATTTGTTGTTTATTGCGCTTGGGAGAAACATTTTTGTAATTTACTGGGCACTTCTGGGAAATGTAATCATTGTAATTGTCACAGAAAAGACACATACAAACATGTTTCCTTTTACTTAATTTACTCTTGTGATGGATGGACAGCTCAATACATTTGTAATGGAGTCAGACTATGCAAAAGAAGAAAGCAAAGATGTGCAGTTCATATTTTAAAGACAATATAAATCAATGCCACTCTGCTGATATTAATGTATTCTCATAAATCTACATAGGCTAAGAATCCGTCCCACAAACTGTCTGTCATAACCAGTACTTTGCATAGCCAGTGGATATTTGACACTGAATGTCCAATTTTTTTTAAATTATATTTGAAGACACTAATTCATCTTTTTCAGACCAAAATGTGCTTAAACTGAGACCAAATTGTAATGACCCTCAGAGAATTGTTCTTTTCAATAATCCAGAATTTTTCAGTGTGATTAATACCTGATTCAGAAGACATGTCACAGAACATACTTCAGGAGATGAAATTTGTACAGTAAAGGGACTACCTATTATCTGTTTCCATACAACTTGTTTAAATTCTTTCAAAGAATGTATTTAAATAGTATTCTAAAATGTTTAAATAAGATTATAAAGCTCAAAAAATGTAACCTGATACATACATCCCACAACTCCTAATATTACATGGTGCTTAATTTTTTCCCCTTTAGTATGAAATTAGTGTTTTGCTCAAAGTTCAATATGAATTTGAAACTATAATTTTTTTTTTTTTGTCTATTGCTTTTTCATACTCTGCAACTTGTGCTAAAGAATGTTTTTTCAGATAATTGCCTCTTTAGGTTTTGTGCATGAAACTCCTTAAGCTCAGGGATATGACTTTTAAAAACAAATTCTAAAAATTAAAACCCAAATGCACTCTTGTATTTTATGCTTTGACACAAAATATTTCTACTATTTGATGAAATATTTTTATGTGAAAATATAAAACCTTTTAATTATTATAATGAAATGTCTAGCAATCAGGAAGCATATTATTTGGAACAGAATCTTTTTTCATTTTTAATCTATTTTTTTGCGCTTGTTCAGTGCACTACAGACTGGAAGTGTCTATTTTCTTCTGCATTCCTCTTTTCCTTCTGAGCCCTGAAAATAAGATAGCAAATGATTCTTATTTGTGTCTTAAAGAAATTCAAACAAAACTCAACCAGTTCTGCATTAAAAGGAAGTGGTAAAAAAAATTACTACTTCAGTAACACAATATTGATTAAATACAGGCAAAATATCTGGGACTCCCAAGTTATGATCCAGTGTGGGAATGCAATTTATATCATTATTTGTCACATAAAAACATACTAGGACTTTTAATTTTTCCCACTTCCGAGAGAAATAACATTTAGAAAAATGGTCACATATCTGTTGGAATGTTTTCAATTCTGCTGTTTTTTTCTCTGTAGTTTGGGAAGTAGGGACACACATGAAATTCTAGTAAAGGGCTTGAAGACTGTTTATGTAACACTGTACTCAGTTCACATTGCCTGAAGTTTTTGACAAAGCTTTTGGTAGTGTACTTTATCTTTGCTAATTGTCTTTCTTGAAGCAGCAGGTACATGTGGGGAACCGTGGGTGTTATATTGCAAGATTTCAATGAACAGAACCATGCAAAGATGATCATTGTTTTCTGTGCCATGGAGTAACTGAATCCTTCATCTTATACAACAAAATTTTGCCAGCAGGCTTTAAATACTTTGAAATGATATCATGAGTTTGTAGATAGTTTTGTTTCCCAGTTTTAGATTTGTTTGCCCAATGACATTCATGAGGATATTTCACTCTTTCTGGGGTGTGATCTTTCTCCTACTAAAACTCACATCACTTTATCTATTATTTTTAGTACAAATAACTCTGACCCACCCTTTGTGAAAGCTGATACTTAAGAGACTGTGCTGTTGTTACCGTCAGGTGTCAATATTCTGTCAACATAAGTGGCATCAAAAACTAGAAAATTAGGTCAGCAAGTTGAAAACTGGCTGTAGATCAGTGCAGATGCAAGGGCATCTCGTACATTCCTCATGTGCATGATTACTCTCCCCAGAACCACTAGGGAACTGGTGTTCAGGATTACACAGGTATTACATTGACTGACAGTGGGTAAATAGTTAAAACAGACAAATAGCAATGGTGGATAATGATAAAGTAACATTTCTGTTTATACCTGATGGTCCATGAACACCTCAGCTAGGCAGACTGTGTGTATCATACTTGGGAGGAAGACGGAAGATAACTTTGTGCTACACACTTCCAAAATTTAGTTTGGAAGACCTCAGCCTGTTCAAAGGTATCTCAGGCTGTCTCACAGTATAGCACTTCCAGAAGGCAGCACTATTCCAACACAGTAAGGATAACTTGAAAGGCCACTAATAATTTGAGCATGACCAAAGAGGCAAAGAAATGGGATCAAGAGCATTGTTAAGGAAATGACTGTTCATGAGGTGTTTTTGAATATCTGTACCACAATGAATCAGATGATATTGCAGGTTCAGTCAGGCCTGATAATGCTACAAACTCAACAAACAGCGGTTGTTGCACTCCACTCACGGTTACCCACTCACCCACAGAAACACTGTCTAACCAACCTGATTACACAATGATTAAAAGGTCATCGAATCCACTGAAGAATCTGAGCTGTGCAAATAGACAGGGAGAAAAGAAGGAAAACAGGCAGAAAAAGAAAAGGTGTGTACAATCAACATAAATGGAGAAACAGAGCAGAAGGGGAGACTGAAGGAGATAATGCAATTTTCTGCCAGCTAACATTGCATTCCAGGAGAGAAACCACCAGCCTCAGTCTGTCCTCAGAGACACAACACAATGATGGGAAAGAAGTTGCTTGTACTTAGGGAACTGAAGGAAAGAGGTTGATGTAGCAAAAATAATATGAGACGTTAGAAAGGTTAGGGCTTTCTTACAAAAATAAGAAACAAAAAATAAGAATAAACAGGGTTTCTAAGTTATTTACACTTCACATAACAAAATTTGGTTCAAACTACAGATTTCAGAGACAGAAAAGAAAACAGAAAACTATGATTGTGCTAAGCAAGCTGGCATATTTCAATTTCCTATAACAGCAGTGAAAAACCAAGAGTTTCAGTTAAACCAAGAGTTTTCAGATAAAGCATATACATATACATATCCAGAAGAATAAAATGTAAAGGATTACAATTAAATAAAAATGTTTACTTTCATCACTCTTCCAAATTAAAATTGAAGCGTTCATTGGTTTTGCTTTTTTGTTTCTGTGTTTTTTAAATCAGGAGGTGTTTATTTCTTTTGATAGGTTGATATCAGTAGTAAGTCTATTTTACCATAAAAATAGTCTCTTCATTTTTGTCTTTAAAAGCGCACAAGGCATTTGGACTGGAAAAATAGTTGAAATTCAGCACCTTCTCAAAGGTACCCATCCAGCGACCAAAGGCTATTTGTACACCATCTTCTTTACACATAATAATGGCTACTTCATGAGTGAATCAGTTATACATACTACTTGTCTGCAAGAAATGTTAGTGCACCCTAGTGTGTTCTTAAAGAAGTTGTGGCCAGGGGCAGCCAGTGAAAAAGTTAGAACTTAAACCTGTCATGAAGCTGACCAATGCATCTGTTGTTTACAACTAAGTCATGGAGTCAAGACATTCTGCTTAGGATGGTATACAAGGCCAAATGTCACAGCTTTGTAGGTTACCATTACCTGACGTTCCCTTTTTCATGATGCTTTGCAACTACCTGGCTCCTTTTACAACAGGAGTAAAACTCACATTAGGTGAATAGTTGACATACTCAGCAGCCCTGAGTCCCCACAGAAGAGAAATTATTTTTGTGCTTTATAGTATATAAGATAACATAGGACAGATGTGACTTGCTGGAGCCCACAAATTTCAGTTTTCATAGAGCAGCCTCTTATCAGCAAAACAAGCAAAGCTAATGAAACCTAGCTTTTATCTATTAAATCAGTGGCAGAAAAAAAGCCAATTTAATGTCCAAAAATTTTCAGTTTACTTTAGGGTAGCTTCCAGGCTGCAGATGTAAAACTTGCAATGCAATGTATCTAGCTAAGCAATGACTGAGTGCTAGAAGTACAGCAACCTTTTATAAACACTTGAGTGAACTTGAAGTTATACATCTGGTGTTGTTTGCACACTGCTAAATATTCCAGGTCCTGCTAGTCCTGTACTGCTCAAACCCTGGTTTCTACAAACTAGATTCCTAGTGCAAAACTCAAAGCAGCACAAGGTGAAGGAAGGAGGGGAGGCATGTGGCTGGAATTACAGATTTCTTACATAAAAGGAACTTGGAATATCAACCTTTGCCTGTTTCCCAAGACAATAAATCTTTGAATTAACTGTCTTCATAAGCACTTGCATTGAAAAGCCAGTTCTACTTCTTGTCAGCCACTTTAATAAAATGAAGTGGTGGTGAGGGGGAAGATCAAAGAGTAAAAAGGCAGAAAAATGCTGAACAGGCATATAGACTTTAGTGCGTACAAAATTAACAGTTAAAAAATTGTCTTCACTGAATAGCAACGTAAACGGTTCAAAATAATCACTGTTCAGCAACAGAGATAATGATATGCTACTTCACAAAAAAATCTAATGATTTCAGCATGAGGAACTAACTATAATGGAGTGTCATATTAAAATATAAAAACCTCCAATGGAAGTTGCAGCAGCAATCCAATCTCTAAAGTTTCATTTTATGGGGAGCTGCAGGTTTGGTGATTAGTGATGGGTGCAAAACCATCTTAATTCACACAAAATATGAAAAATACCATTGCGTGTATCCCTTTTGAAAGCAAACAGTGAAGAGAACAGGTATCAGTGTTATTCAGAAAGCTCTAGAGCTGAAATAATCTTTTGAATGTTGAAGTACAAGTAAATGCTGAAAAGCTGCATGAAATATTTTCTAATACCCTAAAATAATGTCTTCTGAAGTTTTCAAAGTAACACACACAGATAATGAAAATATTTTTGATGTGTATCTTCAGGTTTTTTATCATCACAGATAATAGATTCAACTTCATTTCATATTCAAATATTGGTGTCTGAATAAAGGATTATATCAGCTGGGGCAAAAGGATGCAGTGTAGTACAATAACATACATACAGATGTTATTTCAAATATATATGGAGAAAATGGGTATGTATAAAGAAGTTGTAAAATATATGATATTAGAATGTGAATTTTATGAAGTTATAACTAAAGTATTTTCATACATTTTTATTGTCTTTTTTTTCTCCTTTTTTCCTTACAATGGTAGGAAAATTAAAAAGGAGGAAGGAAAAAAAAGTTTAGGATTATTTAATTTCATTAATACCATTAAACATTAAAAAAAAAAGAACTGTATAACTGTTATTTGACAGCTAGATTTCAAGTAAACTTCAAGGACTTATTCATTGGATTATATGTTTACATAAGAATATGTATTTAATAGCTTAATGAAATAACAGTGAATACCTTATGCTAGAAACAAAAATTTAATTTTGTCATTTGTCATATAGTCAAGGGTTAATCTTACCTAAATTATAAAACAGGAGGGTAAAATCAAATGGTTCACTTAAAGTGTCACAGATCTCAGATTCAAAGTTCCTTCACATGGCCAAAGACACAATGAAAGAACAAAGAAGCTGCGCTGGCACTAGTACTTTTTCTTCCTTAGAAGCTCCACATAGTCAGGGTCTGAATAACAAAAAATGTCTTGGGAGGTAGAAAAAAACAAAAAGGCCTGGCCTTCCTATTCAGTACTGCTTCCTACTCTGCTTTATTTCTCTATGGGAAAGCACATTCTTCCATACAATCATCTGCACTGTTCTACCACTGTCAGTAAGACTTCTAGAGCATGATAAGCCAGAGTCCAAAATCAGTGTAATTACTTGAGCTGAGCAGAAGGCAGAAGTGTCATTACATAAAGGACATCAAGAGCCTGAAATTTAGTTTCATTTTCTTTAGGAACAGAATTTTCAGGGGAAAAAAAATATCTGGAAATCAGTAACTACTAATTCTGGACTGAAGGATATATTTCATTTCAGTATAACCAAAATATTTTCATCATTTCTTTTGTAAGATATGAAAAAAAACCCCAAACCGTAGCTGCTAACCAAACCATGCTTTGATCTTGCCAGAATTTCCTCTACTAAAGAAATTCTTACAAACTCAATGTAACTTTTTAAACCTATCTGGACTATAGAGGATCCACCTGTATCATTGAATCACATATTTCCAGATGAATCATTCAGATTCCTCTGATTAGCACTGCTCATACCCAAGAATTATGCTTCTTAGAGCACATGGATATGTTTTTCTGACTTAAAACACCAATATAAGGGCTCATAAATTACAGCACTTCTTCTTACTACTTGCCACCACAGTAGGGGAAACAGGGCATGATTACATTTTTCCATCTGTAGTTTCGTTTTTTAAGATATTTTATCAGCTGATGTAGATTACGATGCCTTCAAGTCATTTTAACTCAACACTGGTATGGTCATCTTGCTTACAGCGGCAGCAGAGTCAGAAAAGTGCAAAATAAAATTTGAGAACATAGGCATTACTTGCATTGTTTGTGGCTTAGTCATCACTACTATGTTGAAATCTCCTGTGATTTCAGGTCATTCCTGAGTGTACTGTCCCATTTCCCTCACAGCCTGATCTCCACTTCTGTTTTATCATACAGTTGTTAATTCAGTTAGTATAGAGAAAAAACTTGATAATACTTAAAATATTTAATGAGATGGAAAAAACCCAAACAAACCAATTGGGAAAAGCAGTATAGTTTCCTAGTGTTGTTTGATCTGAAATCATAGCTTTATACAGTTATTCCTTCTGTAGTATGTAGGTGTTTAAAGATATGCAGGAATGACTATTAGATATGCAAAAGTAGTCCCTGGTTTGTTGGGGTTTTTTTACAGCTATATTACTCCATGTGTCCAATATCTGACCCCTAATAAGAAGAAGCAGTTTGGGAAGACTCAGTTCAATCATTTATTCTTGGGAGCTGAGATTCCAAGAGCTGGAACTCGTATTGAAAGATTGTCACATTTCCCAGCATCCATGTTAAGATTAACCTTTTATACCGATATGACACAAAAGCATGAAAGCTACACTCTGACCTTCATTCATGTAATTCAGTTAAAGTACATTATTCATATTTTCTTTTCTTGGTTGAGTGGAGATCATGTTGTTTCATTTTAGGAACAATTTGCCCATGGTATATTAAGTACCATATTATGCCTCCATGAAAAGTGATATTGTGAAAAAAAGAGGGACAGCAGAGGGAAATGAACCTTTAAAAAAAAAAAGGAGCTATAAATGATCTTGTCTGTGCTCTGCAAGTTGATTGTCTTCACACCCAAAGACAGTATCATGTAATCAATTTTAGCGCAGAATTTTACGTCTCTCCACTCCGAGAAGGAAACAGCAGTTGAAAGATGATGGCTGAGATTAAAAGGAAAAATCAGGTATCAAAGGCAAGACTGAGGAAGATTGAACTGCCTAAATCAGAAAATGGAATCTAAAACCTCCAGTTCAGTGGCTGCCTGGGTTTCCTAGGCATTGGTGTTTTGCATTATGTTGCTGCTCAGATCATAGCAGGCAGAGTACTAACTTTCGTTAGGACTAACTCTACTTAAAGGCACTGACCTGTTCCAGTGGCATTAATGTCTAAAATGAAGACTTAATGGCTTTTTTTTTTTTTAATCAATGCCTATGACTGTCACCCAGTTTTCCATAACAGCCAACTATAGAGAAAAATTCTTTCCCTCAGAGGAAGAGGATTCAAGTCCATACTTCTTATCTCCCAGGTGAAGGCTCTATCAACCAGGCAGCAGATAAAACTCTGTGCCCATGTCTCTCTTGTGTGCACAGACACATTCAAATATGGGGCTTATTCCCCCGCCTCTCCTACTGAGGATAACATCAGAAAGTGGTGTTATTGGTTTGTGATTACCTTGTGGTTTAACCCCAGCTGGTAACCAAGTGCCATGTAGCCGCTTGCTCGCTCCCCCCTCACCCAAAGGGATAGGGAGGTGAATAGGAAAGAAATTTAAAACTCGAGGGTTGAGATAAGAAAAAAATTAGTAATGGAAATAAGCCAATATCAATAACAACAACAACAATAATAAAGCAGTTATAATGAAAAGGGGAGAGGAATGAAATCCAAAGGGAAAGGAGAAAAGAAACCAAGTGATGCAGAATACAACGGCTCACCACCCACTGACTGATGCCCAGCCAGTGCCTGAGCAGCGATCCACAGGGCCCAGCCAACCCCTGCCCCAGTTTATATACCAAGCATGACGTCCCATGGTATAGAATACCTCTTTGGCTAGTTTGCGTCAGCTGTCCTGGCTGTGTCCCATCGCTATTTCTTGTGCCCCTCCAGCCCTCTTGCTGGCAAGGCCTAACAAACTAAAAAGTCCTTGATTTAGTATAAACATGACTTAGCAACAACTAAAACCATCAATGTGCTGTTAACGTTGTTCTCACACCAAAGCCAAAACACAGCATTGCACCAGCTACTAAGAAGAAAATTAACTCTATCCCAGATGGAACCAGGACACATTAAAATATATCTGACATCGCCATATTACTTATCATGTTTACAAGATCTTCTCAGTATGATCTCTTTTCATGCTTTTGACATGTTGCCGTCTACATTCTTAATTATATTAACGAGATCACAAAGTTAATGTAGCTAGAATTTGTAAACAAAAGTATCCCAAAGTCACATTCCACACTTTTGCTATTTTGTTTACAGTATTCAACACTTATTTATGTAGAATAATAATAAAAAAAAATATGATGTGCTTTTATTATCAGTAATTTTGGAAGCTTTTCAAATTAGCAAGGTCAGAATAATGACTTACCAGGTTCTGTAGTTTCATTGATAAAAAAATGTCTGTATTATGTACATTATTTCAAATAATAAATCCTGGTCTATGTGCTTCTTTAGAGTGCAGGACTTCTTCTACCAGGTAAGGACTTCAGTACAGTTGTCCCTGAACCCTCTACAATGACTTTGCCATGGTGCTAAGTAATAAGGTTACCCTGTGACCTGTTGTAGAGTGTGGTTGTCCATTAAATAAAATGAATTCATCCCAGCATCATCATTCTAGTAGACTATAGTGACCTTAGTTTGCTTCTAGGTTGAAATGAAGACAATTGTTTTACCAAATGGTTTATTCCAAGATTTAATTATATTGTTAATCCTTTAAGAAGCACAGAAAATCCTCTCTAGCAATACAAATCCTTTGCACAGACTCAGACAATCCTAGCTGTTCATCTTCTAGACTGGTGTTAAGATGCAATTAGCACAAATATTGTAACCCTGCCATGCCAAGATATTCTGGACGGGGAACGGGCCTTAAGCATTCCCCTATAGTAATTCTTGGTGGAAAAACAGTTTACTGGAGTTGAATAGATTTCAGACAAGAAGACTCAGTAGGCTACAGAGGAGATAGTCACACTTAACGTTCTTTAAGTCCTAAAATCAGCACAGTGTTCCTTATAATTTCTCTATGGCAGTGAGCTTTCCATCTTAGTCTAGCTTTGCATCTTTCCTAGAACATTTGATAAAATTAATACATATTCAAAAAATGTGATGATAGGTTATTAAGAAATCAAAAAATGTCATCTGCCCTGCATTTTTTTACTTGAGCATTTTCTTTCCCTCTTAAAAAAATAAAACTAAACCTTTAACAGAACTTTGGATGATATAATGCTAGCTTTTCCCAATTTTTCCTTCTGCTTCTTAAAATCTATAGTGGGCTAAAGCCAGTAGACAGCTAAGCCCCCCATGTCTGCTCGCTTATGTAAAAAATAAAGGTGATAAAATTCATCATGCATAATGGTTACTTGGTAAGACAAACTGTAATTCCAAATGTACTGCCTTTCTCCTTCTTCTCCTGGCTTTTTTGTTGAGCATGCTGTACATGATATTCCTTTAGACAGTTGGGGTCAGCTGTCCCAGCTATGTCCCATCCCACCTTCTTGTTCACTTCCATCCTGCTTATGGGTGGAACAGTGTCAGAAACAGAAAAGGTCTTGATGCTGTGCAAACACCGTTCAGCAATAGCTAAAACATTGGTGTGCTATCAAGACTGTTTTGGTCACCTACCCAAAATGGTATCATAGAAGCTACTATGACTAAAATTAACTCTATCGCAGACAAAACCAGTACAATTACTTATTATTACTGTACTTGATTCCAATAAATGTGTCAATGAGCACTAAAAACATTAGTACTCATCCTAGTTCTCTATAGTGTTTCTCCAATTCCTGCCTGTTGTAAAATTCACTCAGGAGGTCTGCATAGGAAGACATCTATTCTAATTATATCTCTGCAGCTATACTTGTGATATCTTTCAAGTCCATTGCCAGATCCAGCTATCAAATTGGCACTACTAGTCCCTGGGTAGCACAGTAACCAATATTAACAGGCAGGACTTACAAGTGGTTTAACATCTGACAATAAAAAGACTGAAACACTTAAAAGTTCTTTGTTTATGAGTTAATAGAAGGGCTGAGTAGGATTGACCTTACCTGCTGTAATCTTTTTAGGTTTTGACTGTGACATTCATTCTATGCCTCTGTGCAGTTAAAGGATACAATTAGGCTCAAAGCTCAAATAAGCTGACCTATTTTGACTATATTACTTTTGTGTATTTTAGATATTTGCTTTATCATGAGATGAATAGAAGCTCTTCTTTCTCCCCTTTCATGATAAAACAAATCTAGATGATCTAGGTGGTAAACTTGGATATAGCTGTCTACAATTTATCAGATGAATCCAGACACCAGTCAGGTCTCAAGAATGATTTTATTTTATTTGAGACCCCATCTAACCCTGCCATCTAACCTACTTTCAATGTTGAAATGCTTTCATGCACACAGTGTTTTTTGTTATCTAAAAGTAACAAAGGTCTCAGCGAAAAATTTAACATGAGATACTTTTTTTTACTCACACTCAAATAGAGACCATAAAAGGTTTGGTTTTTTCTATAATCAACAAAAACCCCCTTTCCCTCCCTTATATAGTAAACATTTCAAGCCCACAGTGGTACTTTGAACAACATTTTAAATGCATTTAGGGGTATCTGAAATAATAGATGACAGCAACAAAAATTGAATACACTTTTCAAGACCTGACCCTGTATCTCCTCTATCCAGTTATTCTCAATGACCATATATCATTCTTTGTCCAAATCTGAAGGATTCAACAAAAGAGATGTTTTTGTAGGAGGGCATACCTACTGATATCTTAAAAGTCAGAAGGCCATTAGGAGTTGATAAATTGGCCATGTTAAATGGCCACAGGTAAACAATCGTGTCTGTTATTTTGGTGAAATAATCTCAATATGTGAAGTTTTAATGAGCTTCTACCTTTTATTGGATCACTGCCACTGTATTCTGTGTTCCACTAAAGCAACAAGGAGTGAATCTCCTAGTCATTGTAGATTACCACTGTTACTCATTAACCAAATGTGCTTGTTAACCAAATGCCATTAAAAAATATAGTTTTCTTCCAATGCTATATATGCAGGGAGAAAATAATCCATTTAAAATCCTCAGCAATGTATTGCTTTGCACATTGGAGATGATTTCTAAGCACTCAACAAATATTCTGGGGAAATAAAAGATATTAAAAATGGCCAAAGATAAGAGATAAGATGGGACACCAAATCCTCATTTACACAGATTTAGTGGTTATGGACTTTAACAGAAGGGCAGCAGCATTTATTCTAGGAAATTCTGTCTCTGAAAAACAAAAGACACTTCTACAGAAGATAAACTTTTATTTTGCTGTAACTGAAAAGCTGTCTCACTGTGAAAGCAGTAACTTTCTCTGCAGGGATTAATATGTTTGCTGACACAAGCACCTAGTCATTCCTTGCTACCGTAGACATGCTGAAAGAGAAAAATTTCAGTTTGGGTTGTCTCTTGCCTATAAGTTTCACCTTTCTCTCAAGTATTAATATTATTATAATGTATAAATTATTGTTCCATTATTTTGTAACTAGTATATATACTATAACCACACTAGTCATTTTCATTAGTTATTGAACACAAAATTTCACGTGGAAAAACAATGTAAGTGCATACCAAAGCATAAAGGACAGCAGTTAAAAGAAGAAAATAGATCAGAAATTGGATGGAGTATATCTAGGCTTCATCACTATCTCTATAGTCCATTCAAAATATGACTGCATTGCCTCTTAGCCTTAATTGGCTGTACAAACTTGATTCTCCCTAGTTATGCCTAAAGCCTGCAAAGACCCTTACATCTGTCTCTTGCAGGCTTAGACAAAAAATAACTGACTATACTGTTAAAACAGCCTTCATTTTTTGGCACCATTACACATTGTTTCTTTCTAGAAAATTAGTAAGATTATAATCCTGAACACCTGAACTGCAGAGAAGATACGTGTTTTCTCACATCATCTGTGTAAACCACCTAATTAAGGTGCGGAAGTTAAGAAAGCTTCCCGGAAAAAACAGATTTGAGAGTGATGACTTCTGATGAATTTGAAATTCTCTTTTAATTTTCTTCTGCAAGAAACTGTCTCTGTCCACTCTTTCTGTAGGGAGGAAGGATGTATCACATCTCTCAGAGCTGCTTCATTCTTCCTTCACATATCTTTGTGTTGTTTGCATTCAGTTCACATCTAAACATTACAAACCCAATGTTTACAGATTTACTTTCTTTCAAATAAAAACTGAGAATACAAAGAAACAGATAATAGCTTCAGGGAGGTCAGGAAATTATCTGTCAGTAAGTATTGGCAAAAACCAAACAACTGTTACAACTGAAAGTGGATGCAGGTCAGCAAAATAATACTCTAGACTTTTTGACTACATCTCCGCTCACTATAACAAGAGCTTGAACACCTATCTGAAACGCAGACAGCAACTTTGGAAATATGCAACGTTGGGAGTCTGAATCTGTAGCTGGAAGAATATTTCCAAGGTGTTCATATAATGTTCTGACTTACATCTGGTAGCAGCTGTAATGTGTGTTTAGGTATAGAAATACTTTAAATAGGATGATAGTTCCTTAGGATATTCTCCCTGTCATCCAGTGATTAATAGTCACCAATAGATTTTTCTCCTAGAATTTGTCTGGCCCCTTTCTTAATATATCACCAATAACTACTGCCATTGTCTACTCTTGCCAACAGTTAGACCAACAAAAAATCCTTCTAGAATTACAGTATCAGCAAAGAGATGTTTAACCTGTATATTTCCCCTAGATTCTTGTTGATTTAAAGCCGTAAGATCAAAAGGGGGGGTTTAATAACTGTGCCTTTATCATGTAGTTTGGTAGTTTAACAATTTCATCTAAAAAAATTCCAAAACAGTAATTACCATGTTGAGGCCAGCTTTTCATCTGATTATCTTCCAGCTGACTATCTTTACTACAAAGTAGTTCTCTTGAATTTTCTGAGTTTGATACAACTAATTTGCTAGTCTTCACTACAGATACTCACCTTCTACAGAAAAAGAGTATTCCCCTTTTTTCACTCACCTGCATGCACAGATGCAGATTCTTGTTTTATGATATTTCTGCATTCTCCAGATGCATATAGAGTTAACCCAACTAGCTATTTTAAATTCAACAGCTATAGAATTAGGTGAAATGGATTTTTTTTCTTAGTGCAGCAAAATGTTTTCTAGGATTGTTAAGTGACAAATGTGTATATTTACCTGTTCTCTGAAACAGCCAGAGCTGAATAACTTATGCATTTTCAGATTTATGTCAGATACTTGGAGTTACATGAAAAACCAAGACTGTAGCTTTTGAATTCCTTTGCATGTGTAGTCTCACAGCTGATGTAAATCAGCATTTGCAAATGAAAAATGTCTGAAGCATGATTTGAAGACAGAAATATTTTGCTGTAGTTCATGCTTATGCTGGTTTTTTATATAAATTAATATTCCTGGAAATCCATATTACAGCATAATAAAAGAAAAAAAAAAAAAAGCAAGTTAATCAATATATTTCCTCAATTCTGGCATTTCTAAATTGCATGATTAATCATAATTTTTTGGCATAATTTTGGCAAAAAAATACATGGAGAGTCCATTAAAAAATCAAGTTAAAAACAAACACATCTGTACTCTAAACAAGATAGATAATAAGATTAAGTATTACATAATTTTAATGTGTTAAACTGCAAGCACCATACTAACTACACATAATAAGAAATTATTCAAATGCTATGGCTACACCTTTGATAAAAATTTATTGGAAAGCTGCTCATAAAAACTTCAATTTCTTGGAGTATAATTTCAAATAACAGTCTATAGTAATTTTTTAAAATGTTAAATTAGAAATTGCCTTATAAAATGTAACTGCTGCTTAATGCATAATAATATTTAATTTAAAACTTCCTGTAACATGTTGTGGTAGTATTTAAATAAAAAGGCTAAGTTATTAAAACAGTTCCTCCAGTGCTTTACAATTTTAAAATAAATTGTCTTCTGCTTAAATATGTGAACTATTTGGCAGAATATTTAAAACAGGAAACTAATGGAATACAGCTGCTCAAAGTTAACTAAGATGAGCCGGTGGGGAAGAAGACTGGCCTGGCTGAATGGAGAGCTTTGGCTAGAACTCAGGAGAAAAAGGAGAGTTTATGATCTTTGTAAGAAGAGGCAGGCAACTCTGGAGAACTACAAGGATGCTGTGAGTTTATGCAGGCATAATAATAAAAACCACTGTGGGAGAATAATGCCACAAAGAAAATATTTACAGGGACATTAACTGTACATAGGAAAAATTATAGGCATGGTATACAATCCTGACTTCTTCCAGTAATTTTTCAATGCTTCTGAAATTTCCTGATTCAGTTTTCAAAGAGCTGAAAAAGCCTGGACCTCCTGCAAATGAAAGGTATGGATTCTCACTCAGACCTCCTGTGAAGGAGCACAAGAAGGTAAGAATACCCTAGTATATGTAAAAAAGGGCATAGTATGGTATACATAATTTGCAACTGCAGTAGTAGTAAATCAGACCACTTTATGTCCATGAAAGTGTATTCCAACTTGCAAGTCCGAATGGCAAAATGAATTTTGCTGACATAAATAACTTGTTTCCTAAACTATTGTCTGAGTCCATAGCACTTGGAGATAATGTGAGCATGATCTCTTTTTAGCTCAGTTTTAGTAGAATTATTCTAGACTCCCCCGGCCTTGGTTTGAAATTTAGAATTTGCCTAATACAGCATGAGCAAAGATAAGTTTATAACTTTACAATCCTCCCTGTGTAATTGATTATATAAAGATGGAGCATCTGAAGGGCAGATAGAGTGTCAGAAAAGGCTCTCATAAGGGAATGTCAAATGCAATAGATGGTCTGATTAGTCTGAAGCACCAAACCACAGTTTGTCATTTATTTCTACTGTCCATTTGCTCCTGAATTTGTGTTTGTGTTAAGCAGTGTCAGACAAATAGCCTCTGACATTTCCAAATTAAATAAATCACTATAATATCAACCCTGGAGGGAGGGGTACAGATGCTGGAGCAAGCTTAATCTCAATCAATAGCCAGAAAGGATTCATTCATTTCTTTTACACATAAAAGTAGCTTGCACATTCTCACACAGCCAGTAGAAACTGTGGGTGGCTGATAAGTATCAGGAAATTCTCTCAGCTTGAACTGCTCATCAGTTTTTTGAAAAAAGAAAAGGACATAAGCATTGCAGCGTTTTGTGGTAATTCATTTGTCTACACTTTTCAAAACTAATTAAACACAAAAACTTTCTATCTCATATATCAACTGAGTTTTATTATTTATTTATTATAGAAAATACTGAAATCACATGTCAAAAGCAACAAATGATAAGAAATATTTTAATGTTCTATGTACTAATGCATGTTAATGGAGCACCAACAAGTTTGACAAAATGCCATGGCATAATTATTTGCTAATTAGCTAGTGTAGTCAAACATGTAGGATTTACTGCTACTTACATGACTTTTCATTGTAGAACTCAAAAAAGGAAATTATAATGACTTCATGCTACAAAGACAGTTCTTCGTTTTGGTTCATCTGCTTAGATAGTTTCAAAATGACATTGTATGCTGAAGTACCTCATGTTTAGTGTCATCTTTTATTTCATTTTGAAATCTCTCCAAAGTATGAAACACAAAATGACATAGATGCTAAACTGAAAAATAAACGTATGTTACAATTGTGTGTTACTATGGGCTAGCCAATATCCTAATGCTAAGTCTTTATTGTAAACCACATTGATCTATAATTACTATGAACTGTTTTCATATTCACAGACTCTTTGGAAATAAATCACTCCATCATTCAGCATCAGTATCAAATGTGCAGTACGGAAAAGTAATTCTGCCTAGAAATATAAAATGAAGAGACTACTTTGAATTCCTGCAGAATTTTTGATATTTAAAGGATAATATATATCAAAAAAATATTTTGATATTTTAAGGATAATATATATTTTTAGTTACCTTGTTCTTTAACGAAAGAAAATGTTTCCTTTGTTAAAGGAAAAAACTTGTTCTGAAAGATTTTTTGAACTTTGAAATTAATGATCTGATGAGCTGTATTTTTTGGCTTGTAGAATAAAACGTACAATTTAAATTCAACTGATTGATAGGGTCAATCTAAAGTGTAAGTGTTGCCAAATGGAGACAGCATGCAAACACGTTGAGAGAATAATACATTCAAATACTATTGTAAGTTTTTGATGGAACAAAGCATTTTACTAATAAGGAGGTTTCAGATTTCTTCTAGCATGGAACGAAGGAATATTTAAGGTGAGTTCACCACACTGCTGTACCTTTACTTTCTGCAGTTCACAGCCTATCTTTAGTAACATATTGGTTAGGACAAGTGAGATGGTGTATTCAAAGAAACAAGGTAACGTAAAAGTAAACAGACTTCATTTATGCATGGTGGAATTTTTTTTAAATGGCAGCAACCTGTCCTTAAGAAAGAACCAAAAGATCCTTAATATCCCCAGCACAAGAACTCTGCTTTTGAGGTCTTCTGAACACTGGCATGTCCAACCAAACTGTAGATTGTAAGATCTGCGTACTGACTCAGAACAATCACATCACCTGTTAATAACCCCATACAGCCACCAACAACTCTTGTGGATCTTCTAATAAGCACCGATATGATCCTAATTTATTCAGCCTAACAAGATTACATCACGTTTAATACTTAAATACCTATGCAATTACATACGTAATATAGACCCTCTTGCATGTTACATGAAGGCTGTGAGCAGTGGAATTTGTTGCACATTGCCATCTAAATGTACCTTAGCAAGCAATTAGTGATTTATGCTCTTTTAACAATATTATCTATTTAAGGTTTGAGACAATATAATTTAAAGCTGTGTTTTGAATCCAACAGCAGTTGCATAAAATACGATCTGGTGGGATGAAGCTCCCAAACTGGTAATTTTAACCTTTTTCATTGTGTATATACATGTATACTAATGGCTGCCTCTTTCATTCTCCACTTCTCAAAACTTAAATCTTCAGAAAACCATTGCTGAGATTCAGAGTACAAGTTGTACACTACCTAGACCCTGTAATACAGATAACAATGTACATTTCTTTTAGAAAAGGGAAATCCCAATTAATAAGGTCGCATATCTAGGCAAAGGTGAATTGTCTTCATCGTGGCAGAAGGGGAGTGAAAAGCATGGAAATATTTGCAATGCCTTCTCTGATTTTCCAACCTGGAAGCACCCTCCTTAATATTGAAGTGACTGTTTTACAGGCATATTCTGAACAGAACAGTCTGACTCAGGCCAGGGATTCTTCTTTTAGCAATAATGAAAACAAGTCAAGGAGAAGACTTAGAGAACCCACAAAGAAGAAATGTCATCACCCTCATCTCTGTTTCTGAGTGGTCCAGAGGCTTGAGTTCAGTCACCAATTGCATATACTACCATATTCAAGAATGTGTTGCACTCATAAATGGTGTCCATACACTTTGAAATCTTCCTCTGAAAGTTTAGCATGTGTAAGGAGGGACTTCAGTTAGAAGACATAAGCTGCTTACACATTCCATGGAGAAAGATCAATCTATAGGTAGCTCACAATTTTTTTGGTGCTGAGAGCCATCTGAAAAGGATGTCTCTTTGCCTTGTGAGCTTTCCCTCAAATGTTTGGATGGCATGGACTTGTTCTCAGAGACATTTACTGGCCATAGTTTTTTACAGCTTTCACTGAGAGAAGGGGATGAACCTGTCATTACTGGATGGCACCTGCACAGTAGATAACACATTGTGCACAGTACAGCAAGAGCTTTTACAGAAATAAATAATTTAGGACAGAATTTTGCATGTACGTATGTGTGCATGATTTCCTTTGAAAACAAAGACAGCCATCTACACATGTATGTATAAGCAGAACTAGATCTTTTCCTTTCTAGTTTTCTTCCTTCATAGTGAATTCTTCACATAGTAAAACCAGTCTGAACAATTTGTTACCATAATAATATAGTAACTGTCTCTTCTACAGTGCTTTTCATCAGCACATCTTTAATCTAATAGAATATTGAAGTTCTTAATGTTGGGGTTTTTTCTTCCTTATTTCTATATATTTTTTCAGGGGTTCTACTCATAATCAAAACTGTGCAAAAGGCTTCCTGTAATTCAGAATTTTGATAATTAATAGTTAATGTTTAAAACACTTCCAAAAGGCATAAAGTGGCTCAGCCTGGGTGCAGGCGTGCCTGAGGTGAGCTCATTTCCTCACTATACAATCTATAGCAATAGATGAGGCTCTTAACTGCAGACAAATTGATTTGCCACTTTGTGTGAAAAATTCCTTGCAAAACAGCACAGAGGTTTTAAACCTCAGTACTCTTTGTACACTGAAAGATGTACAGACTTCTGAAATGACAATCACATTTACATCTAAAGGAGATAGAAATTTGTCCATCAGTATTAACACTGGACAAAGACTAGATATGACGCTAAACAAACAGCACCCTGATGTCTAGGAAGGCACTATGATATAGGCCCTTAGAAGATAAACTTTCCATTAGAGAGACTTTGTGACCTGATTCCTAGAAGGGCAGAGCACAGTTTAATTATACTGACTTTCAAAGAACATATGATTTTAAACATCTTCAAGCTGTAGTTATCTGCAATTTAATTGTCTAGACTAAGCTTGAGGCCTAGGATGTCTGCACAATGAAAAAGCAACTAAGAAGGAGAGTTAGCTGCCATTTTGAATGGGAAAAAATCACTAAAAATGGAGGCAGGGTGGCTTTTGGATTGCTCTCTGGAGATGCTCTTTTCCCATATCACTAATGTGGATAATTACACAGATTACAAGTTTATCTTTTAGGTACCTAAACTTAAGTAAAGTAAGTCCCACCTTCAGTGTCTCATGATTTTTAAATGCCTCCTCTAACACTCCCAAAAAAGTCCACTAAAAATATCTCTCTGTTGATTAATACTGAAGCCTTTGAAGTCAATATTCTACAGCATTGCACCTATTACTTTAGTTATAAAACTGTAATTTTGAAAGGATAATATTTTATTGCAGCAAAACCTTGCGAGTCACTGCTAAATTATTTTGAATGCTGTAAATGTTTTGTGGACTTAATAATTTTTAAATCTTCTTTTTAAATACCTTTGAGGCAAACTGTGAAAAATAGACTTCCTAGTGCAGAGCTGGTCACCATCCTTGGCTTTCTAACCTCTAAAACCCATAAAGGATAGTTCTGCTATCTAATGTGTTTGAATTTTCCACAGCAGGAAAGTACATATTCCTATTTAGAAACTCAAGCAATTCTACAGTAGTTACCATAACCTGCCTACACAAGTGAAAGCTTATTTCTTGTGCTCACCATGACGTGGCTCATTCCGTGATGTATACACAAGGACATTGTAAATCACATTTTAATGCCCACAGCCCAGTTCATATTGAACAAACGCAATGTATGGCTAGCCCATTAAAAGAAGAAGAAGTCAATAAATACATAAGAAACTTTATTCATGTCCATTATCTGTGGCAAAGAGCAACAAAAATCACCATTAAAAAGGTGAGGTTAAAGAGCTAATATTACATGTCCGTCTTTAGTCATATTATTGCTTGTGTCATGCCAGTTTTACTAACTGTTAAAAAAAAAGTCCCTGTTCTTACTTCTGCTCCTTTCTATGCTTTTGATTTTGACCAAAGAAGACCTAATCTCAAGGCACACAAGATGCAAGCTGTGACTTTCACTTAACTCTGCTGTGAACACATGATTTACTACAGAAAATATGTTTCACAACACAAGTCATAGGTAACTCTAGAAGAGAAAATCAAAAGTGATTTGGGAGGGGAAGTGGGGTGGCAGTTACAGGATCAAAGAAGCCATCTCTGCTGCTTAACATTTAAAAGACAGGGGTAAAATGAAAGAATTGTTTTGTGATGCTTGAATATCAGTATCATACTGAGGACAGCTTTAGTTGTAACTATCATTTTAAACTTTTGCACTAAGGAAATAGAGGAAAACTATGACTTGAATTCCTATTCTTGATAGCAATCCTGTACATACTTTAGAAATGGCAGTGTGTAATTGAAATTATGTTTCATATTCAGAAACTGAGGTACTTATTGGAAGCTTAACTTGCATACTACCTTGAACTTGGTCCAGTCTCCAAGCCTCACTGTTACTTTGTTACTGACTTGAAGGAATAATCCCTATCACCTAATTCCTGTTTATACCCTTCATCTCAAAAAATTATCAGGGTGAACAATTTCTGGAAAAGCAGTCATGAATAAGTTTTAGTCCCTTTTAGTTCCCTTGAACTGAAGTAAATAAAAGCTAGGGCAGACTACGCATTGGTAAGTACTAAGAAAGAGAATCTTAAAATACATCTGGCCCAGGAACAATATAAATTACCTGCAAAGAGGTGGTTGTAAAATCTTAAAAGAAAAATGAAATAAAATCATAGCTATTATGTAAGCTTTTCTAACCCTAAGAGAGCTTGCTCTTTACAAAATAATGTATTTTTTTATATCAAAGCTTCTCAATCTCACTTTTAATAGATGGCTTTAGCGACTGTATTTGTGGTGGCAGAAACCTTAGAGAACACATTGCACCAATGCTGTAGCTCATGAAGAAACAGACGCAGTGTAGTGTATCATGACAGTCTGAAATGGAATTCCAGCCGTGTGAAGGTAAATTTTCCAGCTGTGCTAGCACAGATTGGAATAACTCATTCATGACTGCTGCAGAAGAAAGTGTCAGTCTATATCTCAAACTGTAGCTATCAACCACTTTGTACCGCTGCCTGCAGCAGACAGGGAAAGATTCTAGAGTAACAAGGTGAGATTAATGCATTTCTGGGAAGTAACTTACAGTTTTATAATATTTTTTTCAATCTTTATTTTTTCTTCCAATAGTTTTTGCTTTCAGTTTATGAACATTTAGATTATATATTTTTTTAAATGGGTATACTACTTCATGTACTTTACTCATTGCCATGATATTATTTTTTTTTTTTCCTTTTGGAGTAGCTGCTGTTTTATAAATGTTCAACATACTAGTGAAGATTGTACTACTATCATGAGCAATTAATGAAGTTAGTGATGTTCAAACAAAATCTTAGAATGGGAACAGAACTGCATGAAGAATATTTACATGAGAGGATGCCACAGGATGATTGTAGGAAGATTTGGGATTTCACAAAGTGGACTTTTAAAAAAAGACGGTCGCTATATCAATAATCTTTACTTTCAAAAAGAGCAGGTGACTTTTGTGCAAGTGAATAAGTAGAATCAACAACACTGATTTCAACTAAGCACATTTTTTCTCTATTCAGCAGTTCAGAAGTCACACTGAATTTCTCAGGTCTTACTTCTGTGATTAAAATGCATCAGCCATTCAGCTCCTTGGCTTGTGCTTACAGAAAATGGGATTTCTAAATGGGTTTCCTATCTAATGCAGGTTTAGAGCAGTTTGGACTCCAAGATCAGACAAATGCAAGTCTTTGAACAGGTACAGAGGAACTCAAAATGTACAAAAATGGTAACACAAGATACATATTACCATCAATGAGTTCAAATAATGCTTCTCCCTTTCTTTTCTTTATTCCTGGCCTCATGATATGTTTCAAAACACAGAATATGAGGCATTACCTTCAAAACTAAAATTCAGCATGAACACAAATAAAAGGACTAAAAAGAGGAAAGATGAAGAATGCCAAAAATCCAATGGTTCCGACAACATATGTGAATAGGAACTTCCTATTGGACTATGCATCCTATTATTTTCTCAAGGGTATTAACTCCTTTGGAAGGACTGATTCTTTGTTTCCCCAGTTCTGTCACTATGAATTCATTCCTGACTGAATTTTCTAAGCTGATAATTTCCCTTGGAGTATTTTAAATTTCATGCCATGTCAGAAATGACCAACTTAATTTTAATTGGTGTCTGATGTCACTATCAGTGATTTCAGCCATAAAAAATATCAGATAAAGTGATCCTATATTAAAATGGTGGGAAAATAGCTGGTCTATAGATGTGTTCTCACTAAACATATCATGCTTTTCATATTGCCAAATTAGTAGTTTCTATGTCCACAGAAGTGCAAATATATCAGGAAAGGATTTGCAATCATTGGCTACAAATTTGCTTGGTTGTATATGTATACCTATGAATCAAATCAGAACATTTTATCAAATGGGAAGGCAAAGGAAAATCTTCCTCTGCTCTGATGCAAGAAATGTATTAAGTGCAAGCAAGATAGACCCTCTGTGCCACACAGCTACTCCCAGTTTTCTCCTTATTAGGTACACATATGGGTGGTTTAGGTAATTTACCTTACAGTGACTCAATGAAAAGTTACAGTACCTAAGTGGTTGGTACCTTTCAGTCTGCCTAAAAGTAAAGGAAAATGCCTTTTCACATGATACTATTCCTTCTGTGCTCTCACCCGTTTTTCAGCACCCATTTCACATACCACTAATCGCATAATTTCTGACTTTCATCTGGTCTCATAGTGACTTTCCTTAGGAGTTTAAATCCCATCAGAAAAACTGTGCAGCCACTCAAAAATGTCATTCCTTCCTCAGTCAACAAACCTTTTCAGACACCTAGAGGAATCCCCTACAATAAATGACTACTAAACTTCTAAAAAGCTGGAATCCATACCTATTTTTGCAGTAGATACAAAGTCATTGAACTGTGTCTGTTTAAACAACATTTATTTCAGTGAAAATCTTCATTATCTGTTTGGCAAATTCACTCAACTTCTCCCAGCTGCAGGACTGGATAGAAAATGAACTCTAATTGGACTTTGAGGTAGCAAATTTGACACTCTACAGAAAAAGAACGATCTGAAAATTTGCAGCTGGGGTTTAAGTTTGTTTTAGTTTCCTTAATTTTGATACTTCTTTCACCACAGATGTCAAAATCTTGTGAAGCTTTGAAACACATGAAAATTATTTATTCCAGACCCAACCGGCTTTTCACCAGCTGTACAAAAGTCGAACTAGATGGAAGAGGAGATACTCATTTTAGTATTTCTCTATATAAATTTAACTCAGGCATCCATGACATATATTAGGCTCCATTCACAGACTATTTATAAAAAGCAGAAGGGAAATTAAACTAAACTACCAGAAAGAAGGTGCATGCCTGCAGAACTCAAATCAGTGATTTAAGAGTGAGTTACAGCACCTGGTGACAGCAAGTGTGAATAAATATGTTTCTGTCTCACACCTTTGTACTGCTATTCATTATCATGAACCATGAAAACAAAAAATACAAAGGTGGAAACAATTCTCAAAAGCCTGGCCACATCAATGAATTTATGTAATTACTGTGCACTTAGATCAAGACAGCCTAGCAGTCTTGGAAGAGGAAACATTAGGAAACCTAATGTTAGAGCAGAGGTTCCTGATGACATGATGCAAAAACAGCACCAAAAGCAAAAACCCCATATGTGACTGCAGGACTCCTTGCATGCCTAGGAAATGAGCTGGATGCAAATATACATTCCTGCACACAAAATGTAGAATTTATAAAATAACAAGAATTAAAAATTCTATTTCTAGAAGTCCCAGATGCCAGGAATTTCTAGAACTGAGACACATTTTTATATATACCTGATAATCCTTGCTGTCCTCTTCTATGCTTTTTCAAGTTTCAGCATGACCCTCTTGAAATGAAAGTGATGAGACCTGAGTGGAAGATTTAGTATGTTGGTGCACTGTGATTAGTAATGCCATGGCACAAAAATGTTTCCTGGTTTTGTTTTGTTTTGTTTTGTTTTGGGATGGGTTGTTTTTTTTTTCCCAAATTCTAACACTCTGTTTGAATATATTTCAGAGAATTCCCACAGTGGTGCTAAGATATCTTACATGGAAATAACTCTTTTGGAGAACAACACTGAATATACATAATAATCTGGAGATCATTACTCCTCACCTGGCCTACTAAGTCCAGCTTGGACCACCTCAGTAGAACATATTGACATACTGTGGAGTGAGTCCAGCAAAGGGTCACCAAGATGACTAAGGCTTTGAATCATGTGGCTATATAAGGAGAGGCTGAAATAATTAATTTTATTTAGCCTTCAGAAGAAAGAATGAAAGGAGATTTGGTTGGTGTCTGCAGCTATCTGCTGTGAGAATACTGAGAAGGTGGAGACAGACTCTTCTTGATGGTTCATGGTGGACTGGGGACGTAATTTTTATCAGAAGAAATTTCCAGCATGTGTTAGGAAAAAAACTTGGAATTGTTGGAACAGGTTGCCAGAGAGGTTGTATAATCTCCATCCTTGGAGTTATATTCCCAGCGTGACTGAACACAGCACTGAGAAAAATTGATCCTGCTTTGAGCATGTAAGTGGACTAAATGACTGTCACATATACCTTCCAAACAAAATTATTTTATGAGTCTGTGATTGAGGTAAGCATTTAGCTGTTCTGCAATGTTAGAAGAATATTCACAACTTTGTCTATTCATTTCTCTGAAGGATGGATTTCAATGAAACGGAGATAGAATCACCTTTATAAGAGTGTCCAAAACTGAATTACCAATGCATTCGTTCTGCTAAAGGGAAAGTACAGAGAGAGGTAAGGAGTGGTTTGCATCTAATTAGTTGATTACAGTTATTGTTCAATATATAAAAATGATTTATTTCTGCTGTGGTCTTTCTGACATGAAATAATCTGTACTGGAGGCAGTATACACTTCAATACACTTACAGAAAAAAAAATAGTACAGGGTTGTCCATTTTTATTTTTTTTTTAACCCAGACTAATACCTTGCTCTCCTCAATTTGAGAGCCATTTTGCAGTAATGTCACAACTTTAGACAGTGAACATTCTTTCCTTGTTCTTTTGTCTTCAGTCTTGGGGAATTTCAATGAGTTAAATAATTTACATGTCCAATTGCAATTACTAATATTTATTATACTGTTGTATATTATAAGCCTGTACTGCCATTTAATGAACGGGTTCCCACCTTCTCTCCATGACCCAGTCCCAGCTGCTCAAGTGTGTCATAACAATGCTTGTGTAGCTGTCTAATGAGCCAAATCAAGGAAGCTGAAGACAAATCAAGATGAAAACTAACCATCAGTTTGCAGCCAGATTATTTCCATGAACTGGATCACTGCACAGGAACATGAAGAAGATTTGGGGAGAAAAAGTGGGAGAACTCTTCAGGTCATATTAAAGCAATGACAGTTTAGTTCCATTAACCTAAATAAAGGCTGTCCCGCTAATGTATGTTAACACTGAGGATGTAAACAATTAAGATAACATACATAAGTAATGCCAAAACCTAGCATGATAGCTAGTCAGGAGAAAACTGCTACTGCTGTAATTGTATTTCTTGCTTCAGACAAAAGAATAGCTGGAGATATAATAGCCCTTAAGGAATGTGGTGGAGGCATTAACTTCTGATAAAGAATCTGACTTTTGTACATTGCTCGCTTCCTCATTTCCTCCTTTTTTTTTTTTTTTTTTTCTGATGTTTGAAACTTCTCCATGTATTAAGCTTGACTGCACAATCAGCATTCTGACAAATCCCAGTTTCTTTCTCCATTCACTTTCATCTTATTACTGTCCATAAATAGAGACAAGCCAGGAAGGGGAGATAAGTATATATCTATAATTGTAACAGTTTAAAAACAACTCTTGAAACATATTAATCACTGACTAATCTTCCATACTAATTTATGCCACTTGTCTAACAGCAGCTCTTTCCTTCTCTGATCTTTCCTATTCTGAGACCAAGACTTCATGATCATATTCCTGACTAGCTGATGCAGCAAATTGCTATCACCATTTAGACTACAGCTTCCTGTTTCCCATTATATGACAATTGTCAACTTTCTGCATAATCAGGAAAATATACATCCTCATTTGGGAAGGGGAAAGAGGAGGGAGTGTTTTTCCTAAATGTGGTAACAAAGTAAAAATGAAACTGTTTGCACTGTTATATTCTGTGAAGCATGAGAATGAGGGGAGAGGTAGGTGAGATAGGAGAGGGAAAGAGCAACAGTCTTGAACATGAATATCCTTACCTTCAACACAGCTAAGAACACAGAAAACTAAATCTTGGGACCTCTGTACCCTGTTGTACTCCTGTCAGCAGGGCTCTAGATTAAATAAAATTTGTTGGAAATAAATTAAGGAAATCGAGACTTGGTTGTAAATGAATAAATAATTTGACACCAAAAAATAAGTACTGACTCTCTGCCACTCCCCCTGAACCTATGAGATTGAGTAAATTAATCAAGCTTGTTAGTTAACTAACAAGTGTCAGTAATAGATGCAAGTCCCGAGCAAATCCAGCCCTTAGTTTCTAAGTTATCTTCCTCTTTATTTTGAAATCAGGGAAACATTTATCCTATATAGTTTCCACTTGGTAGCTTCAGAAACAAAAAGAAAAGATTGTGTGACCCACTGTTCTTTACAATGGCCGATAAGTCAAATGGATTTGACCCTTCTCCACTGCTTTTTGGTTTGTTGTTCATTTATCTTGGTTGTCAGGGCTCTGTATTTCTTGGTGATGATGTGAAATGTGAAAATGCATCCTCTGCTGTGGCTGCTTTTTATTTTTTAAAAGATAAAAATAGATTGAATCTCCAAACTCTTCCAGAAGGAACAAAGGGAAAGGAACAAAGTGATCCACTGAACTTTATCAACAGGATGTATTTTTTCCATTTCCTCCCTCCAAAAATCCCTAGAAAAATTAGTGAAATAATAGTTTAATCCACCAAAAAGGTAATGCGTTCAATCTACTAACATGGCACTGGTACAATGTATGTACACTAGGCTATTAAAATGCTAAAGGAAAAGATACTGTCACAGTATGTGTTTCAAACTAAAATCTTGCCTTTGGTCAATTTGTGTGCTGCCTTTCTGTATTGATTTTTTTTCTTTCTTTCTTTTTTTTTTTTTTTTTTTTACAATAAATTTGTTCCACTATGTGTGTTCCCTCTTAAAAGTTGTTCATTGAACAATTTCAGTTCCACACCAGTAACTCAGAATGTTGTGTTTGTTTGTATCTTTTTCTGATGAGGAGAAACATGAAAGATTAGACATGATCATTTCTCAGTGCTTCCTTTCTGCAGGCACAAGTCTGAATTGTTACTTCTGAAAAAGAACAGTTTATCACAATATTCACTAGCATGTGATGTGTTAAATATATTTCATTATGTATTTTAAAAAAGGTTGGCAGATGCTGTAATTTTGTTCAGAAGAGTAGCATGAATTTTTGACTTAGAAAAGAAAAATATCTTGGTAGTCAGCTGTATGAAGTTAATAGACCAAATTATAGCCTCATTTAAGCTATTATAAATCCATAGCCACTGCTAGTGAATTTAAATTTAGACTAAGCTTAATGACAGGAAAATTTGGATAATACAGCAAGGGGAGATGCAGTTCACATGCTAATCAACAGAGCAGGGAGATTTTGATGACTGCTGGTTACATGAAGATGATATCTATAAAAGGTTGAAGCTGTGACAGGGCAGGCCATCAAAACAAGGTCCAAAGTTTGTGCACACCTCTAGCTATTGAAACTTCACCCCAGACTTATGAAGGCGGAAAGAACGTTGTTTATCTGCTCTGGATGTGAGTTGTGGAAGTCCTCTCTTACTCTCTTCTTCCTCAATTCCTGTATTACAATACCTGAGTTGGCATTGTCTATTTAGTCAGAATTCAGAAAGTTGAGTGTCACGCTGACAGAATATAACACATTTTAAATTCAGATCTCCACTTTTTCCTACAAACTTTATTAATATATTTTCCTCCATTTTAATGGCAGAGAATGAACTGCTAACGAGTGCTTTGAGGGATCTGAGGGTAGAGCCAAAAGTGGTGGATGCTGTCAGTGTGAAATAATGAGGTCAGCAGCCACAGCTCTGGAGATCAGTCCAGTTTTACAACATTTACCTTATCCTGAAATTTTGATTGTTCTGCCAGATATTCAGTGTATAGATTTATACAGAGCTATATAGCTATTAGCTAGGAATATCTACTGTACATCTAAAGCAAGAAGGAAATTTACCAAAAACGCAACATCCCATTCTAAAAGATGATCTTGTCAGTAATTTCTTGACAAACATATTTTAACATTTTAATATTTTCTTTTAAACAAAAACTAATGAAGGAAATTATTGTTTTTTTCAGATTTTTCTATTTATTTTTCAGTGTTTATATGTTTGCAAAATTTCTTTTGACAGTTTTTTACAGCTTTATTTTTTCTTTCAATACATCTTCTTTTTAAAAAATATAAACTTACTAAGAAAAGAAAGAGATCAATATTAGTGATCAGAGAGTGGTAACTTTGTGAGTCATATTTCTGGGCAGGTACAATTTTTAAGCTATACAAATTTTCTTGAAATAAAGAAACCATCTCTCACTCAGTTACCCCACAGCCAAAGTGCTGAGTAACTTTCCACCTAATCTTTACTATAACTTCTCTAACTTTACCAGCTGATTTTAATTAGACGCTTAAGTAGTTGTCTGGACATATCTCACTGTAGTATAAATCGGTTTCTGTATTCTGTGTCTCATGACGCAAGATACATCAAATGCAGGTTTCTTAGTTTTGTCATTGTAGATTTCAACACCTCCTTCACAGGAAAGGGAAAGCATGAAAATCAAGGTAATCTCTGTAAAAGTTGTATCAGGTATATATATTCACATCCACATCCAAACTATGGAATGCAAAAGACATAGCTAGCAATTCAAAAATTTCATTTAAACTGTAAGGCCATTGATAACCCCTCATGTGGATTTTATTAATTTTCTATAATGTTTTTTGTCATTTCAACAGGCACAATACAAAAACACATCCATCTTTTTTTATAGTTTTTTTTCAGTCAGGTGAGTTCACAAGCTCATTTTTGGAAGGAGCAGGTGGGTGTACATACACTGTGTAAACAACACATTCTTGGCAAGATTGTGTATTACCATTATCTCTTCTAGACACCAGACAGAGAGGAAAAGCAACTCCTGCTTCTCTTAGTGCCAGACACCTGTTCATTTTTCTTCCATTGCATCTGCTTCACCTTCTGCTGCTCTATCAATTGCTTTTGGGCTGTGGCATAATTCTCTTCATCAGGAACTATTCCAAAGAGCCAGGAATTTCTCTAGGTTTCTGATCATATGTGCCTGTGTCATAAGAATGGTCTTCGACTAAGGTATCACCATAAGAAGATGCTCAGTGAGAAAAACCTTGCTGAATTTCTGGAAACAAGTGTTCATCATATAGTTAGAAGTCAGAACCCTAAGCAACACAGAGGACTGAAAGTGCATTCAACTAATAGCTAAAGCTAAAAAAGTTGTGAAAAAATAACAGCTTTCCTGGAATATTTAGAACTCCATGTAGAGAAAAGCTTTTAATTGGACAGGAAGGAAAAGACCCATACAACAGCTAAAGTAATCAGTCTGCCTTGTCACTTGGCTTTGATGCAGGCAGAACATATACATTAATAGCAGCAAGTCCTGTGTTTTTGCATTGCTATATATTCCCTTTAATATAACAGTTCTAATTTATCAACCCAGTGGCAGAATCCCAAATCTTATTTTAGTTAAGACAGTTCCAATAATCTCAAATTTTGAGCAGATGGTGACATGTTGAGGCTGTGGCGGTGTTGTGAAAAAGGAAGTTAATATTGCAGTTTTCTTCTTTACAAATATACAACATAAAATAATTTGCAGTCAATTGACTTATTAAGGAAAACACCCAGTCAAGTTGGCATTTATGTACACTCTTAAAGTGGCTGCTTAAATTATTCCGTTGAAATTGACTCAAACATGAGATCGAGAGCTCTACTTCAGGTTTACTGGTACTTCTTAATATTTCCTAAGCTACACAACACATGTATAGAGATTATTTTCTTCATCAATGGGTTTTGTTAGTCAAATTTTATAAATTTCTACTTATGTCTGATGGACATTTACTTCTTGATTTAAGTAAAAAACAAGTAACTCCTTCATATAAAACAAGGACTAACAATATCATAGCTGAGATAACTACTCTTCACAAGATTTAAGAATGTCTGGTGTGTCATTAGGGTACTTAAAAAAAGAATAGAAAGAAATCTGGGGATAAATTTGTCTGTTCTCACTCAAACTATGCCTTCTGTTAGCCTTCAAGCAATCTAGTGAGTTCAGTAAAATGGCTTTCCCGAAATGGTTGCATCTGTTTAATAAGGATATACAATTTTTTGTCTACTTGTTCTATTTTGCAACAGGACTTGGTTTTGTGTCCATTAAAGCTTTCATATTTGGATGTGCATTAAACTGTTTAAAACAGTTTGTTAACAAATGATTGCATCAGCTCTCTAGAGGAAAGAACTTTAATGAAATTTATACTTGATAAAAGAAAAATTTTAGCATGGGTTTTTTTTTTTTCAATACTTTTGCAATTTTGAAATACTCTTGAAAAACTAGCTATCTTTAATTCTCCTTTCACATGGGTTGTTGTGGCTGTACAGCTATTGGACTGATAAGTTTGTGTTGGGTTTTTTTTAAACTGGTTGTTGTTTAATGTTTTGCTTTACAGGAAAAAATCTTCAAGCTTATTTTTTTCTGATTTAAATTTGCCTAATTATATTCAAGCCCTCTGTAGAAAAGAAGCAAAGGAAAACAAGGGAAAAGAAAAGAAGAGAAAAGGAAAAGGGAAGGGAAGGGAAGGGAAGGGAAGGGAAGGGAAGGGAAGGGAAGGGAAGGGAAGGGAAGGGAAGGGAAGGGAAGGGAAGGGAAGGGAAGGGAAGGGAAGGGAAGGGAAGGGAAGGGAAGGGAAGGGAAGGGAAGGGAAGGGAAGGGAAGGGAAGGGAAGGGAAGGGAAGACCCAGTATCAATAAAAACCAACAATCCCATATACCTGTCTTGTGGCTTGAGAGCTCTGGATGCTACTGCACCTGTGTTTACTCTTGCAAGGAAGAACCACTGCAGTACCAAGTAAAGACACTGGACACAATACTCAAAGACACAAGACTCAGTGTTTTCTTTCCCTCCATCCCTTTGCTTTTCTCCTGTCTTCCCAAAGCACCTTTACTCTACAACCTAGGCAGACAGGAGGAAGGGGAAGCTTACTGCTAGTTGTGAGGCACCATGTACAAGGCCCAGGGTAGGCAGACATAGCAGGGCAGGGGGTGGATTCAGTAAACAAACATGAAATGAGGAATACAGTAATAGAGCAAAGCAAAACAAAAAAAATAACCCAAATTCTTCTGTGCTTAATTTTTCTCATTTGTAAAACACTTCTTTCCCCTTTTCTTATGCATATCCAATGAAGAAAAAAAAAGATTTCTGAAGGTAAAATCTGTATAGCTTGTGAAGCATGAGCGGAATTATGATTTATGAATAAAAATAACTAAGCTCATAAATGTCCATTGTTGGACTGGCACAAAGGCTTACAGGATGGCTATTAGCAATGTATGAGGTTTTAAGTAAATAATTAAAAGAGTCTAAACTAAAGTTATAGAGGAACCTTAATGTTGGCATTTCTGGAGTTTTAGACTTTTGAATTTTCAAACTTCATAATGTTTTTTAGCAAAATTTGTAGTTTTCTATACAATACTTAGCAGCTCTAGAATCTCTGAAAATTATTTCACTAACACTGAATTATCTAATTGTTAGAACCACAAGACAGTAAAAAATCCTATGTAATAAAAAGAAATAAAATTTTCATTACAGAAATCTTTATTTTCAGGGGAAGATGAAAATTTGCAATAAAAAAAGAAAAAAAGCTGATATTACCGATACAAATTTAAAATATAATTGAAACAGAGCTTTCATAGAGAGCTCCAATCTTGATTACATTTAAAACTTGGCTGACCAAGTCTGAGCAACTTAGTCCATATTAATTCTTTAAGCCAGAGAATTAACTAGACAAACTATATTATTCTTTCTTGAGATAAATATTTCCCTAGCAAGCAATTTGTATCCAGTCACTATTTCTAAACACACCTACTTATTGAAGACGAACCTTTAAAAATCTTTATTAGACACCTATAGTGCCCTTTTGATGGATGTTTTTATAGTCTTGAAGATAAAACCATATTTCTACACATTCTACTTCAAAATTAGTAAATAATTATGAAAAGAATCATTATTGGAGCTAGCCGACATTGTACAACAGTAACAATTTTGTTCTCTGGTTTGACCAAAAAGAGCTGAGAAGGTAAGTACTGTGTCACTGGAAGTAGCTTTCAGTGTCTGTTCCGCTGGGATACAAAGCCACCTCATTCAGTGACCCAAATGGTTGGGGACAATCCGAGAAAAACACAGATAGAGGTAAATCAGCAAAGAAACAGGAGAAACTGAACACCAAATTGCATTTAAGGTTTTCTTCCTCTGGCCAAGGAAGAAATATATATACTTTAAATGTATACTGTAAATATATATACACTTAAAACTTCAAATATAAACATATTTTAAATATACTAAAAATACTTTAAATAAAAAATGCATCAGCTTATATTTCTCCATTTTAATGTGATGATGATTCACATTCATTTTCTTCCCTTTCCATGCACCACAAAAGACTCAGTATGCCTGACTCTTGAGGACTGAGCCACTCCAACTGTGTCTCCATTAACAGAGAGACTGAAAATAAGCAGACTTGCAGAGCAAAACACTTGGTGCTAAGGACTCAATGTCCATTTTAGTTGTTTCTACTTCAGACTACTTCCAGTCTAACCCTGTAAACTGAGTGCTCATTAGCAGTTGTGCTGCTTTCAGTGCACTCCGAGATCAGACCTTTCCATTTAATTTCATCCAAAAAGAAACTCAGTTCATGTGCTTAGAGACTGCTCATGGATGTGATACAAAGCACAATGAACAGAGATGATCAGGGCATTCATTTCAGAAGTACATTCATACTCTAAACTAAAACACTAACATAGGTGTAAGCAGA
This sequence comes from Falco punctatus, assembly GCF_963210335.1. Lineage (NCBI taxonomy): Eukaryota > Metazoa > Chordata > Aves > Falconiformes > Falconidae > Falco > Falco punctatus. The sequence goes on from NC_137583.1 coordinate 79,646,928, forward strand.
AGCTATGCAAGCATCATTAGTATGGAACTAAGCCCAAGTAACAGCCTTTACAATCAGGAAGCTTTATTAGTGCAGGTTCTGGCTCAACACTACGCTAATCACATCCACCTGGCTTCTGGCCAGCACAAAGTGCATGCAGAGGTCACTTGCCTCTGCCTACGAAATACTATATACACATTACCTAAATATGCATTTGTCCTTCATATGTTACAATTATGCTTATTGCATTACTGAATGAAAATTTTGCTAGTGTTTAATGTTGCCTGGAGGATGACGATTCAATTTTACAGCAACTGTAGGAGGTTTAAATGTATTTGTTGTTCTGCATTAAAATCAAATTTGTTTAAACATCTGTTTTCAGTTTGAGAAGGGGAGATGAAAGATCTGAATGATACAGATTATTTGAGTGAGTTAAATCAGGAATGTGGATATCAAAGGTCCCTGTTCTCTATGGTGAGATACCTGGCTGACTAGGCAAAGCTCTGGTTTCGTGGAAGGTGTCCCTGCCCATGACAGTGTGGTTGGAAGTAGATGATCTTTAAGGTCCCTTTCAACCTAAACAATTCTTGATTTTATGTTTTCTTGAACTTGACCCTTCTACACTTCAACCCCATATGCTTAACTGACAGCAGTTTGTGGGATTTGCCATTGCCCTATATGTCCCAAAATTTTATTAAGCTCATGAAATGTTAAAGAGCAGTGAAAATCATAGCAGATTTAACAAAATTAATTGGTTTAAACTGTCCCAATCAGATTTTAAAGAAGCCACCTTTAATAGGCAACCTACTGTTTTAATGAACTGCCCAAAACTATCTCCAAAGAGCTCAGTACAGTACCTCTCTATCTTCATTAACAGAGAACATATGTTGGCGGCCAATTTTTTGTAGGTCCCTTGAGTGGTTCTGTAAGTCAGATTTCACTGATAATTGCTTTAGTAAAATATATTTTAACATAGGGGGCTTGATTTCAGAGGTGGCCTACATTTTTCTGTGTTCTGCCTTAATGTAGTCAAATATCTGAACAGGCATTCTCTATGCTAATGGGACTGCCCTCCCGGTTAAACAGATGCTTAAGTGCTTTATCGGGTCAAGGTCCAAAGTCCAGGTATACAGCTAAAAGGCTTCAAACATGTTTAAATTCTATATGTGAGTGAAAGAAGGAATGATTACCTGAATTTTAAGAAAATGACTATGGTCGTGCCCATCAGTGTACATGGACTAAACATCTACCTATAGATAGATTCTGCACTTCAAACCTGATGTAACGTCTTACACCTCTATATTCACCATCTCTTTACACAGCCTTCCTGCAGCTAAAAAAAAATTAAATGAACTCTGACTCAGCTTCTGATATGCAAGTATCACTGTTCACCTCTGTGGCAAGCTGAACTCTCGCTGGATACAACGTGAAAAGACAAACAATGGATTTTAAGTGTCTGTGACTGTTGAGCCTGATGAATAAACAAAATTTAATCTTTCTCTCTGTTAATACCGGAAGGGGGGGGGGGGGGGGGGGGGAGAAAGAAGCTGTAAACACAGACATAAAAGAGCAGTTACTAAATCTAATATCCAAATGCCAGTATAATTTTTGTTTAGGAGCCAAGATGGAGTTTTAACAGCAAGATGAAATCTCTCTGTCAGCCAATACCTTTTTTGGTGGAATGACCAAAGATTTCTTTTACCCTTACTTCTCCCCATCACGACCTGTGAAAGAGAATACAGACTTCTCATCATAGCTTGCAGTTAATAGGTAGAGGAAAATAGTTTCTGTTTTGTGTCTAAAGCTATGACATTATAGAATGCAACAGGGAAACTGCATTAAGCTAAACGTTCCTAACTCAGTATACAGAAGAAAAAGGAGAGACATCATAAGACCCTAACCAAAGTTGGACAGAACAGGCCCTAATGACTGTCCTCACAGAGAGTCTGAGATCATGGGAGGATGAATCTTGGCAGAAGGGAGGAATAAAGATTGTTGCTAAGATGTTGGAGCATGTATTCTCTTTTTGTGATTCAACATACTGCAGGAGCTTTATTGCCTTTTGGTGAAGCAATCATAGAGAAACACTCAATGCATCCTTTCTAATCTCCTGTCAGTTGCTTGGGGGAGGAACAAACCATGATTTATAATCCACAAACCACATGGACAGAATGAAGACCTTGACAGAAAGGAATCTTCCCTCCTGATACAAACGTAATATTTGACGATTCTCTTTCCTCCAAAAGTGTTTTAAAGCCACATAGACTTAACATAAACAGGTTTGTTCCAGAAGAAAGCCTTCTGTTAATTGCTAAGGCTTTATTTTCATAGGTAAAAAGTGTAAATAGCTCATTTTATTATTATATATTATTAAAAGCATTATTACTTACTTCCCCTCCACCCCCAGCTGTTCACAGATCACAGCCTTTCTCCTCTTCCTACTCTCTCCTCTCATGATGTACTCTTTCCTAGCCAAATAGGGGTAAATAACCTGTTCCATGCCAAGCAATCCTTTGGCAAGCGTATTGTTGGTCTGTAATTTGTTCAAAAGTGGTGGATTGCTGAGGCCCTTTCAAGCAAGCTGCATGAAAATCTTCACAAATGAGCCTATGCCATTAGTAACAAGAGCCCTAAGGGAGCCATTGTAGTGACTGAACATATATTATGGATCTCTCTCTGTAATTTAATTCTGGAACTGGGAATCTTAGGTAGCCTATGAAGAGCTGAAGAACTGCCCCCCCACCCCCGCCTTTCTTGCTCACACTCAGACACAGAAGGAAATCAATGGGAGAAATGTCCTTGCAGTACTGAATACATATGCACATTGGCATTTATGAAAACTTGTGCTCCCTGTGGGGATGAAGAACATGGCTTAGATGAAATTAGAACAGTCTGACACTGGTGCAGTCTACCACTCTGCAATACAAGTTATGATTGACAGGGCCCTTGTAAATAAGGAATTTGAGAAGGAGGAGGCTTTTAAAATTATATATAAGATGATTGAAATGACATTTAAAATGCCAATTTCAGCAAGAATGTATTTTCTGAATCATTCACTTCATAATGTGCCTTTGCATCTCTGTTGCATTTCCAGGACATCCATTATAAGCCTCGTCCAGTGGCTCATATAAGGAAATACGCAGAAGTGGAGTATTTAATATGTATAATGGACTTGCATACATAAGAATGGTCTCTCTACAAAGTACTGAACTGCACAACAAATTTACATTAATATTGGATTAAATCTTTGCAGAATGCTTTTATGTTAAATATAGCTCCCATATAAAGCCAAGTGTACAACTACAAGACAAAAGAAAAAATGTTATTCTATATACCTATAAAACCAATCTGCAGAAATTCTTAATGTTGAAAATACAGGCTTCCTAAAATATGAAATGATAGCAGAAACAAATAAAATCTGTAAGAACAAATGAGATTAATTCCAGCAAAGATGTCAGATATCCTGTGTGAGAATGTTAATCTCTCCTGGACTGACAACATTTTTTGTTTGTGGTAATTACAGTCAGGACTGATGAAAACAGTTTTGATTTGTAGTAGGGATCAGTTACCTCATTCAGAAGAACTAAAAGAATCCTGCATCCACATTTGCATAGAACACAATGAATCAATATCAAATTTGCAGGGCATGTATTACAGCTTTCATAGCAGTTATGCTTCAAAAGGTGATTTTTCAGCCTGGTGTGCAGGGATTCAGAATTCTAATGTACCTATCTTGGAGTATAGATTTCTCTTCACTTGTCCCACTGGACAACCACATGCTTAGGAGATGCAGATCAGAAATATAGAACTATGGAAACTAACAAATTTGTTTGGAATAACATACCTATTAGTAGAATTATTTTTGTTTAAAGAATTGTGTTGAATATCCATTGATACAGTAGCTGTTGGAAGGATTATTTTCAAACTAAAATCTGTTTCATGCTGGAAGCACACAGCAATGGAAGCTCTATGGTCTTCAACACAGTGAGACTAAGATGAGTCAAAATAAAACTTATTTTGCTCTTTCCCCTTGAAAAAATCATGTAGCTTTTATTGTGTGTCATGGATGGCGTGAGACAGTTCAGATTTAGGTAATTTTTGTAACAAAGTTATTTGAAGGAATGAAAACATGTAAACTCTGGTTGCAAAATTTGAACGTAGCCCTAAAGAATGTTCTCAGAGCCACCATGTAGCTGGCTGGGCTTCACAAGGTTTGGTCTGTTCCCCCAGTCCCATGATATAATCTGGACTGTAAGATCGTCCAGAGTTTCTTTCCTGACCTTCTCTCTCCTATTCTTGACGTAGCTGGCATATTCTGCTGCACAGCTGCCTCTGCTCTGATTCCCCATAGCAAACTGACACTTGCACAGTGTACAGAAAACTGAGAAAAGGCGCTGAAAGGCGATGGGCCTGACAGCTTCAGAAAGAAGAGCCAAAGAGCATGATTGGAGAAGTTCTTGCCATCTACATCAGGCAAGGATTTTGGAAGCAAAGGCAAGGGGCAGACAGAAGCTGTCAGCTTATACACACAGACATTTGAGATTAGTAACTCATTTGCTTGCTGTTTTCAGTTTAAAAGCTCTTCATGTCAAGTTTTGACAGTACTTTTGAAAGTACTTTATAAACCACTTCTATATTTCAACCTTTTTATCCTCCTCACTAAAGTAGAAATATCTGATTCTTAGAAAATAAACAAAGACACCGAGTAAAGTGATCCACTTAAGATATGCAGAGAGTGACTTCCCACTAAGACAAGGTTAGCAAAACTCTCTCATGGTTGGTTGGAAGGACTTTTCACTTTAGCATGTGTCATTTGACCAGAATCAAGACTGCTGTCTGGTATTAAGTTTAATCACTGACAACAGCTATAACATCAACTGGGTATGTTTTTTCTAGCATCTGGAAAAAAATAATTTTTTACTTCTTAATATTCCAAGATTTGTGAATTTAATCCTATTTAATTAAAAAACATATCTAATTAGTCTTAATTAAAGCACAATTATCTCTTTGCAACATGTAGAATAATATATTAATAATAACTAGGAGACTGTTATAATTATTGGTTTTACTATTATTCTTTCTTCAACTGTACTGTACACAATCTTCCAAAGGTTTTCTACAGATTACTTTATTGATCAGTATTTTAATTTTAACTTTGTGACCAAAACCCGAGATTAAGATGAGATCTTTCTCGTGATAGCTACACTATAAACATATGAAAATGTGATTATCTTCTCAAAGGGAATAGTGTATAGGCATGGGTAAGTAAGGGAGAAAAGAGTAATAATCAAATATACACATATTATGTGCTTTTTTTCAGATCATAAAGTAAGTATCAACTCTCTATTCTGTTCCTCTAGACAATATTTATCAGCTGATTTTTATTTTTTATGGGTGTTGTTTTAGGGGTGGTTCATGACCTTTCAGAGTAACAGCAGAGCTTTTGCTTCATTGTTTGGGATCAGGAGTCTGATTTTTACATTTTGTTGCAGGTAAATGGGGGAAGTGTTAGAAAGGTTAGATCATGCACTTTCTGCTAACATTTATCCATGGAAAGACAATTTGGGGCAGGTCTATGTATTAACCAGCTCAGAATTGCTCTGAGGCAGGGAAAGATCAGTAAGAGGTACTAAAAAGAGGAGGAAGAACTGGAAGTAGTAGTTCCAAAAAGCTGCACTGCAGATGAAGTCCTATGTATAACAAGACAGCTGCTACAATAGGACAGTACTACAAAAAAAGAAGCATGTGGCCAAAGATTGGGCAGAAGTGAAATCAGGGAGTGGAATGAAATTCCATCGAAATTATTCTAACAAAATCAATCTCTAGACATTAAATTAATGGAGCTGTGCAACTCTGTATACTTAGCAAAATGTCAAGAAACAAGAAGAATGAAATCTAATAGGCAAGTACAATGCCAGAAGAGTATTGCTGGTGTCATCCTGAATCTGACAGCAAGCATTTGGGCCAAATGCCAAGTGAAAAGGGATTTGAAACTGTGAGAAGAAAACTGCTCTGTGTTTAAATAAGTTTGGTCTGGACTTAGAAAGATCTTTCTACATAAACAGGAGTAGTTTACTTGAAGACCTTATTTAACTATCCCCAGAGCAGCTCACATGTTAACTTCCGACATCAAAAAGACATAAAGGACATGAAAGTAGCACAAAAGGTCATTTTATACTCAGTCATGCTTATTGGGTATTTCCCACTACAGTACAGTAATGGGAATTACAGTAGAAATTGTCATTGTTAGGTGCTAAAACACTTCAGGTTACAGCATGTCATCACATTACTTCATTTATGTTCTGAAGAAAGGATTGTCTCTGTGTTCATTCTTCACTTCACTAAGAAATAAGATAACCTAAAAAGTCCTAAACTGTGTTCCATTTAGATCATTAAACAAAAGCATCAGCTATTGGATAAATAGTATAACTCAATTTGCATTTGAAGTGTTTGGGCAAAATATGTGCAAGCTCTATGTGTTTGATCTCATTGCTAGTTAAGGTGGCAATTTTATGCTATTTAGCCACGCCCCACAGATTTGCTTGGTGTGCTTTTTAGTCTCATGTTAGTGACTGACTGTTCCATTAATTTTCTTCCCTTCTGGTTTACTCTTAGGTGGTTGATTTTTGAAAATTTTTGAACAGTCTACTGAATTCTTTTTCCTGCATTCTTTCCCTTATGCATTGGTTGGTGTATCTTTTCTGAATTTAGCTCTTCCTTTCTTGCAGTAGAAAAGAGAAATGTTCCCATTTCCTGCCTATTTTCTGAAACATGTTTAGCCATCTTTAAAATTCTTCTGTAAAAATATATACTTGATAAGAACATAGAAATAATCATATCGATTAAGAACAAAGGCTAACCTATTATAGAATCACAGAATCATAAAAGCATTTAGGTTGGAAAAAACCTTTGAGATCAAGTCCAATTGTTAACGTAGGACTGCCAAGTCCATCACTAAACCATGTCCCTAAGTGCTGCATCTACAAATATTATCCTACACCTGACAGTGTCCAATTGCGAAGAAAGACCATGAGAACAAAGTGAACACATAGTGCACACTGTTTATCTCCTCAGCTTCCAGAAATCAGTGTTTCAGGGAATTTCTGAGGATAGATCACATCTGAGTTATAGCCCGTGCTAGGTAATTTCTATCTGCCAATTTGTGTAACCATTCTTTTAATCCATTCAGGTTTTATCAGTGGGTGCCCTCGTTTAAAATCCTAATTTGGTTTACTTTATATTTACCAAGAAGTCCATTAGATGCCCTTTGTTTCTTGAATTGTTCCCCTTCTTAATATTCTCCATGCTCCTACCTATATTACAACCTGTTTCATATTCCCCTCAGCTGTCTGTTGTTCAAGCTAAAGATGATAGTTAAGTCAACCTCTCCTCTGATGGAGAGAGATTACATCAATCCCAACACTTGATTACCTTTGCTGTCTTTCCTTTCACCTTTTGCACTTCTACTTTTTTTTTTTTTTTTTTTTTTTTTTTTTTTTAATTGGGGGAGCCATATTTCCACTGTGTTGAGGTTATTTGAATGCTTATGCTACAGTTATGTTTTCAGTTTTCTTCTCTAATCTTTTACTATTAATCCATAATGTGTTCTACTTTTTTGTTGTTCTACATATTATTTTTTTAACTACTAATGAGCATTAAGAGGAATATAAGATCTCTTTTTGTTGTGTAAATCGGTAACTGGGATCAGTTCATTGTGTAGACAGAAATGGATTTATTTCCATGTGCACCTTTTTGCACAAATTTACATTGTTTTTAAGTGCAATTTTATTGCCTGATATTCTTCACAGTAGAAGCTGTAAGAAGTTAATGTTTGAACTGATTGAAAAGCCCACTGGAAAAAAAGGAGGAAGAGAATCTTCATTACCTCTGCAAGGTTCTTGAATCAAGATCTAAAGTAGCATTCATTAAATATATCTAGGCTGACAGAAAATATGAAGTGAAAGATCCCTTTAGACCTGGACCAGACCTTCAGTACATTCATCTGAATATTTCAAGTAAAGTCCATGCTCAGACTTAGTCAATATAGGATCAAACTTTTTGTTTTTACACCATGAAATTAGTAGTCACACCACCTGTGTGGTCTTTTTCCTGTCTCTTTTGTGATTTTTACTTAAGTTATAGTCAGATATATCCACAGCCTATAATGACAGCAGCAGATACTCAACACACTTGAAAAACCAAGCCATATGTACCTAATACATCTCTTCTAAAAGCCGTCAACATTACCATCAGTGACTTTCCCCCCACAGTCTTCTTAAGTCTTTTTGTGCCTTTTAGACATAGTCCTAAACAGCTCAAGTTTGGCGTTCATTTGCCAGACTTCATGGGAAGTTGGTCCCATTTTGTGCCTGGTGTCTGACTGTGAAACATAACTGAAGTACTGAAATGAAACACAGAATTTATTATATACCTATTTGGCCCAATCTGAAACTTTTAAAAGACAGAGGCTATTCTTCCAAAATACACCATAAAATTTTGCATTTTCAAAGACTATGTAAACTTCGGATAAGCCTTTTGAATAAATATTACAATTTTTATAGTGAAAAAAAATAGATTATTAATAATGTATTTGGAAATCCAAGCAAACAACAACATGACCTTCTTAAATGTTATGAACACTTTCAAAAGACTAAGCTGTTGTTTAAACCATGGATTAACAAGTGGAGTGATATGGAGCCAGATGACCATGGAAAGAGACTCTACCTTCACAGTATCATGCATACAGAAATGTAATGATGTACAACATGGTGTCATCCAGAGATGTAAGTGGAACTCCAATTGTTCTAGGGAATCCATCTCATTTTAGACCCCTCCAGGCCCCACTTCCAAATAGTCTATTTGGTTCATACTATTCTGTGCCGTTTGTCTTTGCTTTAAGGGTTATCTGTGAAATATGTTATTAGAACCCATAAAAAAGCCACTGAAATAGCTGGAACTGTAAATTACTTGGAATCACACCCTTATTTTCTAATAAAAAATTCAGATATTTGATCATGACTGCACTAAGTGAAGCTGAAGGTCACTCAACTCATCCTGCAGTACTCCAGCTCTGCAAGTCAGATTCAACATGCTGGTATATAGGACTGACATAGGGAATACAAAAGGTGATGAAAAAAATTGCAGTATTGGGAAAGTTAAGCCAAGACTACAATATGTTTTTATATACATAAGGACTAGCTACTGGAATACTGCCAGAAATGGCTTCAACCCAACAATATTAAAAAAAGTTACTGTACGAAGGAACGTATCATTGGCACTCACTTTTTGAGGTTAAATTCTGACTGGAATCTTTTTGCTAGCTTCACTGCCACTGATTGATTTAAAACAAAGCAACAACCTAAAAATACCATTTTTTCATTTTCTTTCTGAGCAATTTTTCCCTTGCTGCTCAAACTTCCACACTGCAGCTCTGCCAGATCTTTCCTTAAGTTTCTGAATCTCAGAAGAGTGTGCTAGTTCTCAGCTAATCTTGCCTACGTGTCTGCAAGGTGTTGTAGCTTTATTTATCTTCCTTTTAACTGAAGTAATGCAACCAGGAACTGTCATACCCACCAATAAATCTAGCCATAATTATGTTAAAAAGCCTGGAACATAACTTCTTGGTCCTTTCCTTTTAATTTTCTCTTCTCCCCCCTCCTCTTTCTGCTAACTTCTCTCCCTTTGGAAAAATTACTGAAAAGAACATCCAGAAAACATTATGAGGATGAGCAACATGTCATTTCTCCCTCAAAACCCACAGATATCTCAAAAGGTTTGCAATGAAGTTTAAACGTACTTATTCCTGTGATTAGGAATTAGAGATTAATAAGGATTGACATGAACATTTCACAAAGAATCTGTAATTATAGCTGCACAAATGAACAGGGGAAAAATACAAAGGAACTATGATGCCACTCAGACCTCTCCTTTTTTATAAAATTAATGAAATGTTTCCAATTTCATTTTCTGGGGCTAATCAGAAAAGTATTCTGCTGGAAAGAAACCAAATGATGGCAAGTATGCAGGATTTCTAATACAATATTTGCATTTTGACAGTCACACACTGTCTATTCTGATTGTGTGCAATTTATTTTTTTTTATATCGTTTGGGTCATAAGGAGATGTTATTAAACATAAACCGACCAAAATGTATGAATAATAGCTACTTAATCAATGTAATTCATTAAGTGAACATAGGCAGAAGTAATCTTGATAAGTCTGTGATATAGATACAGAGTACAACACTATATGTATACATAAGAGATACGTAATCTTGTATTTCTCAATACACCTTCAATTTCATTGTCCTCCACAAAACTTCCAACAGACTGATTCTGCTATAGAACCTGTAAACAGCAGTTGTATGACCTTTAAAGAAGACTCTCTTATCATTTAGAAAACTATTGTATAGACAGGTGTTTGAAAGCATATCTGCCTGATATTTCTATATTACAGCGAATGACAATTTTATCACTGATGGCAAAAGGTATTCAAACAAGTTCACACAGGTGACAGAGAATTACATGTACTTTAAGAACCCTCAGCATTATATCTATTGTAGTTTATATGGCATTTATTTTTACTGATTAAATGAAAATAACTATCACTTACAATAAACTGACATTCATGTATCCTACTTTGTATGCACTACATAATAACTAACCTCAAAAATTATTACAATCTTCTTTAATACCTTTAAAAGATTTCCAGGTTTGTTTTTTTTTTTTTTTTTTGTTAGCTCATTTTTATGTATATCTATAAAAAGAATTGTGGTTAGAAAATACAACTTGTAATCACTGAAATATTTGAGTAGTGCTAAAAATTTACTGCTGGATACCCAGCCATCTATACTGCTTACTGCAGGCCGCTGAAATTAGTAATATAATGGCTATTATTAAGTTAATAACTTATTGATACTGTTAAGAGACAAATTATTGCCAAATGAGAAATGATTTGTCTTACAAACACAGCTCATGTAATAGTTTACATATTAGGCAGGGCAAAAACCTATGCAGTGCCAAAAGACTTCCACCTTAATATATTGTCTCCCTCAGGACAATTGTTAATGTATTTTCAGCCATTACTATATGTCTTCTTCAAACTTACACCACTACTTTTATTATTTTTATAGTGCCAGAGGGAATTACTTCTTATTTTGATTGCATGTATTTATTAAACAAGCTTTTTTTATTATTATGAGAATTATATTCTTGATAGTATAGCACAATCTTTAACCAAAGTTACACAGGCAGAGTCCTTGACTGTTACATCTTTTCTCCCTTCATCTTTTCTCTTCTTCCTTGTTTCCTTCACATTTCTTCAGCTCTACTGGTACAGTCCCCAAGTATGTCTTCTGTGGCTCAACTTTATGTCACCTAACCAGTCTAGACATGCTGTCTTCAATATAGAGAGACCTATATTTCTATGATTTCTTATAATTCTTCCTCATATTTTTCTTTTGTGCTTTGAAGATGTCAGCCTCTCTGTAGTTCTTACAGCCTCATAATGGGCTTTTTTCAACATTTCCATAATTATCAAAATATGTTCCATGGCTCAACTATTCACTCAAAAGCAAGAGATCTTACTTGGAAAGTGGCAGGATGAGAGAAACACCTGGCACTTTCTAGGCACATAATCCATTCCATATGTACCCTCTTGTATGGATGGAAACTGTTTCAGCCTATTTAAGTTTTTCTGGTCTTTGCATTACAATAGGAAATAATCGGATAAGCTCTGTCCTGTTGAAACAACCACTGGGGCCCCGAGGGCACTGCCAGACATGACTGTCCCTTCTAGGTCTCCCCTGGGGCTGCCTGCAGTCCCCCTGCCCATGGCCCAGAACACCATGCCACCCCACCCCCCCACCCCACCCCCCCCCACCCCACCCCCAGGGCTGTCCATGCCCCAGCAAGGACTCAGCTGGGCTGGTCTCAAGCTTCCCACCACCCTGCCCAGCCCTTGGCCCTGCAGAGCCAGGCCCACCCTTTGTGCTCATGTCCCAGCCTGGGCTAGTTCCATCCCATCCCCAGGGAGGTTCCTGATGCCCAGGTCTTTGGCTGTCCCCAGTATACTCCTGGCTGTCCTGCTCCCTGGCTGAGGCGGTGGGATGGGGCATACTACCAGGCCCTGCCCTGCTACCGCTGGGGGACCCCCACAGTCCCTGCTCCCGGCCCTCAGGGAGCAGCCGGGCCCCACTGAGCCCTGACAGTCACTAGGGACTAGAAATATTCCATAGAAATGGCTTTGCCTCTCCTCCTTTGCCACAAACTCCAACATGTCATGGTGGGGAATCATTCTCAGGGCTCCCTGTACCAGAGACAGGGCCTCTGTCTGCACCAGAAGCTGCCTGGAAGCCTTGGAGCTCACCCACTGGTAATGCATGCCAATCACATATGCATATATGCACATGTACATGCACATATTTCATATATATACACACATTTAGACACACACATGCTTATATAATAGATAAATATGTCTACAAAACTAAATTATATCATGTTATCTAATTTTCATCTAATTTTTATCTGATTTATATTGATGTTGTATGGATACTGGCAAGCTAAATAAAAAGTAAGGAGAGACAAAATGACAGAAAATCAGGCAAAACAAACACAGAGTATGATATTTGGTCCATGAAAATGAGAATCTGCCAAAGCCTGTCAATATTCAGTTAAACAATCCTGTAGCATGGCATGTCAGAAACTCCCTGCAATGAACAAGTCCCTGTGTAGCCTTGCCAGTCCATCCCCGCGCTGCACTGCACAACCAATGCTTACAAATAACACTGTCAACAAGGGAAGTATTCATACTAAAGAAGAGGTGACTTAGGGAAGGAAATACTCATACTGCTATTACATATTGGCTTAAAATTCTGCAGGGGCCTGAGTCTTGGCCTGGACTGCTGCTGCGTGGGGAGTATTAGATATAAGGGCCCAAGAACAAGTTAGTAAAGGCTAAAGAAGAAAGTTAACTGCATATGCATTCTGAAGTTCATTCCTGTGCTCTCTTATTAAGACTCTTACTATTAACTGCTTTTTTATTATTTTTTAAATAGCGCCTTTTTTAACACTATCTGGGGGACTTCATTCTGGCATAAGATCTGATTAGTCTTGAGACTAATACATACAATAAAAAAGACAGTCTCTGTACAGAAAATATAAACAATGACCTTAACAAACTGAACCCAATAAAAAGTGTTTCAACAGTGTCAGTGCCCAGGTAATCATCTGCAAGTGACTATTACCTAGAAAGTAATATAACCTATTTTACTCACTTGTGGATGTTATATATTTACTCTATCGAAGCAAATTGTTAAAGCCTCTTCACTGTAAAACTATGGTGAGCAGCAGCATTGTAGAGCTGAGCAGCTGCTCTGTGTTGAGGTTGCTGAGGAGACCCAGAAAAAAATACATCTCCACTCTTAACCCGGTAATGCTTATGAAAAAAACAAATGAGAATCCTTGAACAGAGGCGCTGTATGATTAGTAAATACACCTACTGATTTGAATGGACATCTGGGCTTGCAGCTCATTCCCAGGCTTGGGGTTGTACTTCATTCCTCAACTATCTGCATTTCTTCTCCATGGAACCTGACTGTAGGGTTTTCACCTGTACGCCCTGCTGCTTTAAGGCTGCATCCCAGTATTTCAGCCTCCACAGAAAAAGGTTCATGCTCATAGATTGGAGATGACTTTCATCTAGAGTAAACTGATCTGTAGAAAACATTATGGAGGACTGACCAGAAACATTCAGTGACTTTTTCAGGCAGAACTGGCTTATACTTGTAGTGTTTATTTTAATTCAGTCATGGATATTTGCTTTCATTCTTAGCAGAATCTCAGCTGGTTTTGTTGTTGCTAGTGTTTTTTCTTGAAATTAGCAGGTGATGATATCAGGTCAAAAAGCTATTATCATGTAAGTGATTTTCAAGGTGAACATCAAACAGCAGAGTTCCTGGAAGTTAAGTTTACGCAGCTTTTATGCTCAATACATTCCTGTTCAAGGTGGCTTACTATTTTGCACCCACTAAGAAAATGACCCTGGTTAACAATCTCTGCCATTTTCTTATCTTGGTCATTTGAAATTTGCTTTTTGTGTGTGGTTAAAACCGTGAACTCAGAGAAGAATTGACATCAGTTCCAAAACTCTATTTTTCTCCACAGGCAATCTTGTACAAGGTTCTCATGTTCAAACTGGGTAAAAGCACTTTCATTTAAGTAATGGGCAGTATATTTCTTTTAGTGGAAAATACTTTGGGTGCTTATTGCCTTAGGAAACAAGCAGAGAAGCCACAGCTGAGAAGGAGACAATACTGCTGTGAAGAAGAATATGTTTTGTCCTTCCCTTTTTTCTTTCTTAAGGCTACTAGAGAGATGACGTTTTTGGCAAATAATGGACATCAGTCTTAACAAGAGTTGTGAGAAGTTATTGCAAGCCTCTGTTACCTCAATAAAGATGTGAGGTACACCAGTTAACAATCAAGTTCTCCATTAATCCCTCAAAACACTGCTAGAAATATGAGCAGATAAAAAAAAATATCCTTAAAAGAGAAAGACCTTTTAAAAGGTAGGTGCTAGAAAATATAACAGATAAGTTCATTAAAAAGTGAACTGATTAGCAAATATTAGTGCTTTCATTATGTATTTTCAAAGGTGCAGAACCTGCAATTGACCATTCACTGATTTCTTTATGGACTCTGCAGAAACAGGAGGATCTGAAATCAGAGGATTTCTGAAACTGCTCTATGAACCATATGTGTAAAGCCATATTAAGGAACATTAAAGGTAAAAACTTTAAAGGCCTTTAAATTCTCAGCTAGAAGATAACTGCTTATGTCAACACAATTTAATGTGTACAGTTACCCGATTAAAAGAATACAAGATAGATTTATAGAAGTTGCTTCTGATTTTGTCTTTTATGATACCAGAGAAAGAATATGTATTTTTGCTTAAGCTAGTAAGGAATGTCTCTGTGTTTTCTACACTGAACTTTGCACTGTAACAGTGAGTTACTCAAGCTAGCTGGTTTATATATGCCTCAGTTAAACTCTTGGCTTTGTAAAATAGTCTACAGAGAGCTTTACACGCTTTACACTACTTAGTTTACTGAACTTCACCACACTGTATATCTTGAGTGAAGCAACATAGGTGGTAGACAAAGATTTATGACTGGTTTTCTGTGTAGTCTGCAGCAAGATTTTTGTGGTTTGTAGGGAAAAACACCCTTCTCTGAGTGACATTAAAGAATTACATTCTTAACTGGTAGATACTGTTTTAACAGTTTAACAATGACAATTAGATGTGGTATATTTATTTATCTATGCAAACTTGCAATGCACTCTTGAAATGTGAATAGTGTGGCTCATTAGTTTGTTTGCCTTGTATCCACTCTTTCTGACAACTGCAGATGTTTTGTAATTTTCTAATTGTAACTGTATAAATTTGCAAACATAAACCGCACTCAGTTTTTGAAAACTGTTTCTTTGTAAGTTAGTAAATGTACAGATTTCTATCTTTGCAGTTGAGTTTGTAACAGCTTAAATTAATCTGTGCCATTTGCTTTTGTGAGCTCTACCTTCAGTGAAACCTGCATTAAATCAGTGGCTTCCACACAAAATTACCTGGGAGGGCAGGAGATAGGGGTTGTGTTTGTAGATATGGTTGTGAAAATATTCCTGTTGCTTTGATGTGCTCTGATGAGCCTTATTTAAGACACAACAAAAAATCTACAGCATTCAGAGTGGCTGCTGTAGGCCTGGAGAAAAAACGGCATCTCCTCTTTCATAATGTTCTGTCTGGCATACTTAAAGCTGGTGTGTCTGTCAGTCGTGGTGGTGTGTTTTGCTACATTGATATACTCCCACTGTGACATATTTTTTATTACCAGCTAACCATAACCTCATACAAAACAGTGATGACCAGAAATTCATTACCTTTCAATTCACTACCCATCTCTGTCTTGTTAATGATAGTGGCCTGGAGTTAAAAGCTTTTATTTATCTTCATTTCTTTATCTCAGATACAACACCTTTTAACACATTGTAAGAAGTTAATTATCTTTATTTTAGATATTTCTGGAGATATTGTTTGATAGTATTAGGATGTTATTTTACAGTACCATCATATGCTCTTATAAATCAACTAAGGATCGATTTTTAAAAGCAGACCTTACTTCTTAACCTGTTGCTTTACCTGTGTATGTTGTTGGATCATCCTTAGCTGCTGTATATCAAAATTTTGACACTAAATACAAACTAGATAGCTAACAAATTCAGGAGAAAAGAGGAAAAAAACAAAAACAGAAAACCCATTTTTTTTTTTCAGTTAAGCTCTGACCTTTGCAGAATTAAGAAAGGAAGGCATTTGATCCTGTTCCGACTTAAGTCTAGTTCAGCATTCAGATGTGACTCTATAACACCAATTTGAAAAAGCCATTTGGAGTCAAATTCATGACTATGTATTCCAGGATTTTTTTTTTCCTGAATGATATGCAGACCTCACTCACAATGAGAGACACACAAAAGACAAGTGATTAAAAACATTAAAGATGTGAAAGTTTCTTGTGAGAGAATTAAATATTTCACATAAAGAAAGCCAGAGCTTGATGAAATACTCAGTTCCTTTGTATCTTTAGTCATTCATGTGGCATAAAATTAAGAACAAAAGGGACTTCTTGATTAATGACCTCTGCTAATCATTCCAGTAGAATACACAGAGACATTTCTTATTTGATTCCACTACCAAATTAAGTTTGTGTTAATCATAAATGTCACTTGCACACAAATCACACATAAATATTCAGTGTGATCTATATTTTATCAGTTATAACAGAATGCTTGGCAGCCAGAGTGGGTTTAAACAAGCAATTAGTGAATAAGTTATTAAACATTTTAAACAAATGTGATGCATGAAACTCAAATTAGAGGAGTTCAAAGAAATTTACAGTGTATTGATTACACAGGTGCCTGAGCTGGAGGCAGAGTTGCAATGTATGAAAAAAAAAAAAAAAGGAATATGCATTAGAGCCTAACATGCCACAGAATTTTCTTTCCTTACCTTTCTTATAATCTCTTTGGTAAAGACTTTTGAAAACTTCCCTTCCCACAAAAGCCATTTCTTAGAGTCTTTTCCTTAGATTTGAATTTGTGTTGGCTCTTTATGGTTCCTCTTTTTTTGCATTGCTCTGAACTGTGAGTTTTGCATTCCTGTTTATAGCCTTACAAGTTCACAGAAAATTATTCTAAAAGTGTCCAGAGAAAATCTTTTAATAGGGTAAATATAGATAGGTTTTTAATTGCACTTTTCAGTATCCACACAGAAGCTGCTTTCATGTTAATTTATCAAGGCACACTGTAAAGAATGGTGGGAGTGGGTTTTGATATTCTGACTCCCATGGGGTAATGCTTTCTTCTTTCAGTAGTGTTATTGTATGCAGATTCCCAACAAGCCTTCATGGAAATCTATTGCTACCTAGTGTGAATAGGGGCTTGGTGCTCTCTCAGTTATCTGAACAAACTCCAAAAGAATGGCCACACATAAACTGACAGAAGTTGACTCTGGAAGTGTAAAATGAAAGCAAGAGTTTCCCATGCAGGACCTCAACACTGAGTTCTTAGCAGTTGAGATGAATGCAATAGTGTCCACCAGGAACAGGTCTTCAACTGTGTATGGAATGATTACATACTTAATCTATCGTTAAATCTAGATGAAATGCTAACTTCTTGGGAGGCTTTGGGTGCTGAGGGAAGTACTATATGTCACTTCTGTCTATATGTATTTAAAGCAAGTATATGTAAGAAGTTACACTGGATGCTGGATACCAGAGCCTTATTGGACTGAAAGAAGGATATTAAGGCTTACACAAGAAGTGTGCATGGAAGAACTGCAATTGCTTCTATTAAGGTAGAACATCACATATGGTTAAGACTTTTATTCAATTCTCAGTTAATTTCTCTAAAATTGATACTAACCTCAGCCTAGGGCATTTCCTGGAGGCTAATCATTGACTGGGATTTATAGCCAAAAGGATAGCTTTGAGCCATCAGCTCCGCCCAGGCGTTTATTAATCTCCTGGCAGTGCCTCAGTGTGTGCTGCTTAATTAACACTAGAATAAATATGGTAGTTTAGAACTATTCCAGTATTGGAGCTGAGTAAACCTTCCATCTTTCACTTTCTGACATCTGCTACATTTATGGTTTTGTAAAAATGAAATTCTACAAGCTGTAATGTAGTCTTGATCTCACAGACCGATAAGCACTTGCTTCATATTTTTATTGTATCCACACATTTCCCCCTGCTAGGCCAAAGGCTGGAGTAAGGCAATTAGGTTCTAAAAGCATATAGGTTCTTCAGACCTCTTGCTAACCAGAAACAGGATATTGGGACTCAACATTACTGCTTTTATGCTCATCGCTTTAGTATGTGGTGAAGACAGACCTCATATTTCTTATCATTTAAGGAAAATGCACGAATAGTCTCACACCTGACAATATTCCATGTTTAAAATTAAGATATAAAATACCTATGACTATATTTTATATATATATATATATATATATATATATATATATATATATATATATATATAATTTTTAATCACCTATTGTTGAAAAACAAATGGTCACTTAAAAACTAAATGAAAACTTTGCTGCTTCCCCCCCTGGTTTTTAAAATTATTTACAGAAAGTGAATGTTTGAATAGTTAAACTTCCATTAGTCACTAATTAAGCCTACATCTCAGCCAAGAGGATGAGATAGCATTGAATAATACTGACTGGGGAAGAACACTAGGAAAGAATTGTGATTCACGAACCTGGTCTAGACAGATTGTTATCAGTTCAGCTCTTTCTGGATCACACTGGGCTTAGCACTGTTATCTGATAGCCTTAAGGTGTGCGTTCATTCTTCTTCCTGTTATTGTGATTACTACTGTACATCTCAGAGTATCTCAGAGCTCAGTTTATGGGTTGGGAGCAGTAGCATGCCAGATACACACCAGTATTGAAAAAAAGACTTTCTGCTTTCTAAAGCAACCTATAAGATGAGAGAAGGCACAAAAGTCAATACAAGGGAATACTGAAGAGGTAATAGCCCATAAAATATTTGGTTGTTTAACTATTATCAGTATTTTGTAGGCAGCATTATAAATTCAGTTGTTAAAGTAGAGATTGGGGAGATCATAAACTATCCTTTTGAATACAGAGGGAGGGACAACATGAAAAAAATAATAAAGATGCTTTGATAAATTCATAGGAAAAATAGAATAATTGCTGGAACTTTTGTTTATTTATTGTAGTGTTTGCTCAGTTCTAATATTAATATGAATTCAGAGTGTCCATGAAGTAAATCTCAAACATCGCTGGGAACCAACAGAAAGGTGTCAGTCTTTTCTTATACATTAGGAGCGTAGATGGTTCACGGTTCATTATGCACACTGGAAGAACATAATTGATGTTGTTCCTGTCAAAATACCTTGAACACTGTCTCAATAAGGATGTGGATAATAAAAAGTAATAACAGCATAGGCTTCATTAAAATAATAATTCATTCATATTTCCCTTCATTTATCAATTTAACATAAAGAAATTAAATTCCAAGTAATTGTCTCCCACATCTACTTAGCTTGAAGAGTTGAAAATGGCTTGTTTACTTGTTATTTAGTCTATAAAATTTTACCTCTCCCACAAATCTTTCTTCATTTAAGAAAGGAAATTTTAGTGATCATTAAGCTACAATTTATGTCCAGGAACCTTCTAGTTGAAGCCAAAATTAATATTAAGCATTTATGAATAATGGAAGAAATGCAAACTTTTAAATGGGCAATTCAGGGATATTTTCTCATATTTATTATTTTCTTATAAATAATTCATCAAAGATTTAATATTATAAAGTCCTAACCGACAGAAGACTTTGCATATGTTTCTACAGTGACCGTACGTATTCTTCAGCAGAATGTTTTGCTTGTAAAAAGTTTCTTCTGCATCTGCAAACAGACATATCAATAACTAGTCATTCTGAATGATAATGCTATACTGAAAATTTTTGTATGTAAAAACTTTGTTGCTAGAAGAATGCAAAAGTAGTTCATAAAATCACCTATACAGATATTTTTACCAAATTTTTTAGTGTGAACTAGAAAAATAGGACTATAAAAACTGGAGAAGAGTCTCAAAAAACTATGACTACCTAAGGGTCCTGTTCTTTTCTCATGGAAGCTTTATATTTTACTTGAACTGTACCTGAATGACATAGCTGTGAAAAAAAAAATAAAATTAAACCAATCAAACCAGTTTAACCAATAGACTGCATTAGGAATATTGTATTGCAACACTTCAGTGAACAAGCAGCTGCATTTGTGCTGATACATCTAAATGATTAGTCTGAAACAATTAAAATATTTCTTTTTGACTGAAGCAGTATTTCATCAGATTTCTGAAGTGTGTTGGAAGTTATATTAGGACCCAGAAGAGAAATACTGAAAAACATGCCATGGCTTAGCTGAATACTATCATGTGCAATTATGTGTGAATTCTGAGAAACATTTACTTTGGGGTTCAATAGAATGATTATATTCAAAGTTAAAGACTAAGAACCAGGCATTTTGGAGGAATACAGAACTCTCTAACTTGCAAATTATTTCCTTATCTAGCTGTATTTCAGAATTTTTAGAGCCAAATAATGTACATTCTCAGATTGCAGCTGAAAGCAAGATCCCTGAGTCAGGGTAGATTTTATTCTAGTGTAGTCTCCAGACAGCATAAACCTCCTGTAGATGTATATACACATATTTTAACAGAATAAAGAGCAAAACCAAAGCAAGCAAGACAGTGGCTATATAATCCTGAAAATAATAAATACTACACAGAAGAAACAATGTGCAGCTTTTCTTCACTTCTTAAACTGAGGATCTTCATTGTTTTCCAATAGTTTTTGCAATACATTTTATGGATGTCACTTACACAAATCTTGTGAAGCTAATCTGGATAGAGTTATAACTAAGCTTTTCTGGCCCTCAGGCGCCTTAGCCTTGGCAGTCTCCTGCTGTTTGCTATCAATGTTCAACCTGCATTTACTTCTGTAGCCCGCGAGAAGAACTTTTTAGTATTCAGTAGTGTGCCTTTTTATTCCATCTTCAAAGGTTTTTCATTTCATTTTATGTAGTTAGGCTGTACTGTGAGTGGTTCATAGCACAACTTTCCTTGTCTCAGACAGTTTTTTCATGTATAATAGACCATCACCCACCAGCAACAGTGTAGCTAAAATCTGTTAATATTTTCATATTAAACTCTTGTACTTGGTATTTAATAACACAGCTGCAAAAATCTCAGGGTTGAAAGCTGACATTGAAGATGAGTCAATAGGGAAGAAAAGGCTGGTGGTTTTTCTGAAAATACATTATTTTCAGTGCCACTCTACAGGTTCATGTATATTTGTTTTCTGAGTGCATTTTTTGCTCAAGTGCCTCTGGGAAGGTTGACATCCAAATTGTCCCTTGAGCTTTATGAGTACTGCAGACTGTTTTTTGTTTTGTTTTATTTTGTTTTCATTGTACAGAACTTCTAAATTATATTTAATGTTACTAGAAGACATTATGCATATATTTTTTTCTAAGTGGAATGAAAAATTATCAGTCATATTAATGATAAACACAACATTTAGAATATTAATCTTGACAACTTTATATATCAATTAAATCTTAGAATTAGATGTTCTGCTTGTATATAGCACACATATACATGCAAAGGTGGTAGTCTCCATTAGAAAAGTTAGAATTTATCAAAAGTAACTGCATCGCAGTAGCTTAGTAACATAAATGAACTTTTTTAAATAGAGGAAAATACTGTGGCACCTCAGAATTCATGGGGATAACATCAACACTAACTTTTCACTGGTGAACTTGTGATATTGCAAAAAATCTGGTAAGGAGACAAAAAAAAACACAAGATGGAAAAAAACAAGGGATCTAAACTTCTTTCTAGTTTATCCAGCATGAGTTACTCATTGAGGAATGGGAGTTTCAGTAAGGCACTGAGAAATGTATTCCGCCTTTTTCTTATCTCTGATTCTGCATTTAGGTTTGCATCAGCTGTTGCAATTTGTGTGAATAAATAAGGCTTTGTAATGTAATGCTTTAATTAAAATAGGCATGAAAACATTAATCAAACTCCAGATTGATAGGTAATAGGCATTGAACTAAATATAAAGATAGATAAATCACATTACTATATATTAATCTTTAAAACCAGAAGACACTGAGATAACTTCTTTCCATTTGTGCCTTCCCTTCTTTGTAAGGTGTTTTGAAGTTAGACTTTTTGCAGGTCATCCATGAAATTAAGTTTCCAGGCTTACTTTAGGACATGAATCAAAATGAGTGTTCCAAGAGACTTCATTTTAGTAGTCAATAATTTCACCTCCTTTTTAAATTGTTAAGTGAAGACCTGACACTAAGCAGACAAGTGAAACAACCACTGAATGCCACTTTTTGCAGCCCCAAGAGAGCTTATTAATGAATTGGTGGATATTTTGTGTTGTTTTTAAGGACAATATAAAAAAAAAAAAAATAGAGGCAAGTGTCCCTTCCAAATGAAAACTAAAGATAAAGATATCAAACTTCAATTCTTGCCATTTTCACCTGATGTTTTTCATATTCTTTGTTTGCAAGGATCAAGCAGTAAAGGTTTGACTGGACTTCAGTCAAGTCAAGTCAGTAAAGTTATCTTTGATTAAAATTGGCTAATGATCTTATCAACACATTTTCTCCAGGGGTATATTTGTTTTAAGGTGGTTACTTCAATAATTACTCAGAGTAATCTCAGCAACTTTAAACAGCAAATGATTAGAAAGTTTATATGAATAAATACTTGCTCTTAATGTTGCGGGGTTTTAGAATATCACAGACTGGTTTTGTATTTTAGCTGAATCAGTTCAATTCATAGAAGCCAGTTAAAGCGCATAAACAAATCCTTGCAAGCAATCTTTCACAAAACAAGTCAGTCCCAAAGTGCTTTGTAGTAAACACTAAAGTGTTCAAGACCCTCAGATCCAGCTTGCATGAAGGAGCAGTTTTGTGTCATTTTCACTCAAGAACAAAATTGTTGACACCAAGTGTGGAGCTGTATTTTACTAATTTTACCTATGAGACAAATTCTAGAGCTTGCTGGATTATGTCAATTTTATTTTTGCCTCACCTTTGTTAAACATTGGGCTATAAAACAAGGCAAATTTTAGTAAGGTAAATTACTGGCAGGTTTCTAAAGAGAGATACAGAAAAAATATTATTAAAAGCACATAATCATTTTTCTGGGATATAAATGATGCATCACCTGATCTTAACTGAGCACAAAAGCAGTGAAAATTTAAATGCATCAAGTGACTTGTCAAATTCACAAGGTATCAATCAATGAATTTAAGATAAATAGATTGGGACAGAAAATTATTAAGAGCAAAATGTCAAACTGAATTACTGATAGCCCCAGATGTTTTTATATAGGGTCAGTAGACCACTGCAGAAATAAAGGAGGAGGAAACATTTTCTTCTGTTGAACTAATTCTCCCAACACTGAGGCAGAGTTGTAGGCCAGACGCCAAAATGAGAACAGGGGACACTACACAGTTGCTGGTGTTTCTTCAGCATATCTTTGAAAGATGGCTAAAAGTGAAAGAAAGAAAATTAATCAGTGCCAAAGCTTCAGTCATATTTGTGCAAAACAGTGAGACAGAGTTGCCAATTAACAAAAATATGTCCTGTTTTTAAAAACACAGCCTCTTGGAAACCTCTTCCTTTTTGGAGACTACCTAGTAGCAACTCCACCTCACTCAAACAAACTACTTTTGATTAGAACTGTGAATATGTTGGAAATTCTAATTAATATTTTATTTTTTGATTAAATGTATTGCAGTTTTAAATAATTATGCTTTATAAAGGTTTAAATTGTGATCTAATTTCAAAACAATAAAAGGAAACCAAGAAACATTTCATTTAAATATATTGACACTGAACATTTTTAGATTTATTTATTTATTTGCTGTTAATTTGGTGGAACCTGGGAATTGACTGCAATTATTTTATTCTATCAGTTTCCTCCAACTGATTTTTGGTAAAGAAACTATTCCTCTAGCATTGGGAAGGGGGTGGGCAGGGGGAGAGTATCCATACTATGAAACAAAAAGTGGAATGACCAACCATTAAAAAGAGAATTAGTTTATTCTGAAAATGTCAAAGTAGTAAACTTTGACACTAGCGAATTAATTTTTCTATCCATATGTTTCTTTCCAACATCATTCTGGTATGCTGGCATTCACAGGCTATTTTGTTTACGATGTGATCAAATACTCTCAGTGAATATGCTTCCTTCAAAGTGGCACTACCTGGACTTATTCCAGATTTAGTGGTTTCAGCAGAGAAGCAGACCTGACAGGGGCCCTGAGCAGAGCTGCAGCAAAATGCCAAGCCTTTGCCCAGAGGATAGTGAAGTGTGATTTTGATCCAATTTCTGCATGAACTTGGAAGAAATTGGACATGTGATTGACTTAGTAGGTTTCCTGTGATCCACCATGGGATTCTCCTTCATGTTGTTTCCTCAGTCTTTGATGTAAATAACATAGGGCCAGCTTCAATCTGTGACTTTGCAGATAAATGTTGAAACTTGATTTCTAATGTCAAAATGAAGCTACATAACATGAAAAGATGGGTTCATTTCACATTCACATTTTTATTTTAAGAAACTGCCATGCTTTATTTGTACCAATAGTAACTTGGACTGCTCCTTCACATGCTCTGGAATGCATTTTTGTTGAAATTTTTTTAAGCTACTGATAAAATATATTTGAAATAACAGTGAGTCAAAGGATCACATCTAAAAGGGCACAGTAATGCTAACAGCCTATCGGGAACATAACTACATGACAGCTATGAAAGCAAATGCAAAGCTGCCAATATTATCTGGGGAGTCAGCCAAGAAGCCAGATGCTACCAAAAAAACTCCATCCTCTGCTGTTTGGCATTTTGGGGTCTCATGGGTGCCATTGAAAGACAAAAAGATCCAGTGTACGTTACAGAACAATATGCTGGGCCTCAAACCCTCCACTGTTTTTGAGGACAATTTCATGCTGAAGAGTGCTGGTGTCAAAAAACCTGAAAGAATCACATTTTGTAGTATATGAAAAGGATGTGAAAAATAAAAGCAGTTTTCCAATTAATCTTTCTTGTTATATTAAATTTGGGAAGCAGAGAAATTCGGGTGTAGCTCAGGATCCTGGGGTAGGGAATGAGCTAAGCTAATAGCAGAATTTCATTAGATCCAGCCACCAATATTAATTTTGAATCAACTTGCTGCTATGTGTATCAGATAGATTTAAAAGATAGAGAATTATTTAGTAAAGGGTCCTGCAAAGAAACACAAATCTAATTTCTTTTATTTATCCTTTATTTACTTTATATTCTTCTCCCTCTATTCTAAAGATTGATTGGAGTAATACATGTGTCCTTCTTAACATTCTATTGCATTAATACCTGTATTAGATAAATTTCCTTTGCTTTTTCTCTAGATATGTATTTTTTTTAAATTAATATCAATGTACTCTTAAGAGCTGATGTACTGTATTTTAGAGATGAATTTTGTTCAGAAGTATTAGCAGAAATTACCGCAGAAGTGTCTTTAAAAGTCCTTTAAATTTATTGCACTTTCCTGGGCAAGGAGTGGAATAGGAGAATATGACATGTAGGCAATTATCATAAATATCTGAGATTATTGACAATATGTTGAAAGAACACTTGGCAGGTATGAACCATTTCAGATAAAAAAAAGTGAGTTTCTGAGTCTGCAAGAACTGCTATACCATTTTGTTTTGAAATTTCTTACAACATAAAGGTATCTTACAACATAAGCAGTGTCATCTTTTCTCTTGAGGGGGCTAACAGAATTTTTCCATTGGTTTTGTGTGAAGATTATTATGATGATTGCTCATTTTCATTTGACTACATCATTTGAGAAGTGCAAAGATATTTTTAATAGGGTTTTAATAATTTCTATGTAATATTCATTCTTTAAACACAGGAAAGTTTTTTGAGCTTTAGGTAGATGATGAACTGAATTGATTAGAAGTAGAAGCAGGGAATGAGAGGCCAGATATTTCCCTTCCTTATTATATGACACAAAAACACATTTCCAAAGCCAAATATTCTCTTTCAGCAAACTTCTTCCTAGATAACTGCCAGATTCCTCTGAACACCAAGGTTAGAGTGCAGACCAGATTTCCAACTACCAAAGTGTAAGACATTGAAAAAAGCAGTGATGTTTTGAAGGAGAGCCCTTATTTTTCAACAAAGATTTCCCTCAAAACTCCCCCACCCACACAAGTCTTATTCACTGGGGTCTATTACAGTAAAATCACATCTTAAATAATGTGTTTTAAAATTATATATATTCTCTGATAGATAGGAAAGATTCTGGAATGTTTATTTATTTTCAGTGCATTCATTATTTTCCTCTAGGGAGCAGTGTCTTAAACATCTCAGTAACTACAATGGTCATTTCATTATCATAAGCACCAATAGGTCTTTTTTTGAATCCTTATGGTTTTAAAGTATTAGCTTCAGTGCCAAGAAAATCCAGGAAGGAAGTAAAACCTCATCCCTCGTAAGGTAAGAAGGTAAATCCTAATGTTTCATGGTAATTTTCCAGTTTTTCTGTCTCTGTCATCTAAAATGACTGAAATTAAATAATGCTGAGATCAGTTTCAGTAGGGAGATATGAATCCAGAAACTGAGTTTATAGGTAATATGAAAAACTGCTGCAGAAAACTGTAGCACATCCCACTGTGAGTAATGACTCGCATAAAGTCTGTTCAGTTACAGTTGAACATCAGCCAGTTACAATTTAACTCTCTTCATGTTATTGACGGCTTTCTCTTTCTCATTCCATTCTCTTTACCTGGAAAGAAGCTGCATGATTTCATGTTATTTTCCTGAACGGTAATAATGCAAAATAAAAACCAGGCTCCGATCATACATTTTAGTTTAACATTAACAATGCTGGTAAACCATTGCTGGCAGTCCTAAAATCTCCCCATTAGATCAATGAGAAAAGCAGAGTGTGACTGCAAACCCATGCTACAAGCTTGCAGGTAAGGAAGCCAGTAAGTCACTAATGTGTCTACACTGATTCATACCGTGTCTCATGGTGTCTCAAAATATTGTACATCTATGGACAGCAGAGCTCATTTTAATTCCATTTTTTGCTAGAGACCATTTAGAGAACAGAAAAGGGCACATCCATTGAAGTTTTAGATTTTACAACTCTGAGATCTGTTTTGTATGCCACTTTATGAACCTGAAAAAGTGTTTTTACTCTCAGAGACATTGTCTTCCAATAAAGTGATGTAATTCCAAAGTATATGTGTCATTCAAAAATTTTTTAAATCAAACAGTTCAGTTGAGAGCCTCCCTAAGTGTCCACACAGAAGTCAGGACTGATGAAAAGCCACCATGATACTGTTTGCCCATGTCACAGGTTGCAACTTCTCTGAATGGGAAAGGGTAATGACCAAGAACAGCAGGTGGCATCTCTTTTCCTCACAATGAACCACTGATACAACAAAGAACAGAAGAAAGAGAAATGGCCTGCTAAAGATGTGGAATTATCTTTCCTTTGGAAGAAAGGAGGAACAAGAAACATTTCTGGGCTTCTATTCAAAACCTGGTGTTGTGAAAGGCTTTATGATTGCTCACACCATGGCAGAGTGGCAAACAATTCCTCCAAAATATGGCAGTAGGAAAGGGGAGAGTAATCATTTCTTGTGTCTTCAGGATCAGACATTTTGACCTGTAAAGGGGCAGAAATGCTGATACCATAGCTGTAGCAAAGAGATTGATCACACTTTGGAATTTCAGGTGAAATACCCTCCATTTTTTTTCTTCTAAAATATAGGAGTTCCATGACTTCAAAACTAGCTTAGCATAATTTATCTTGACTTTGTGATTCTCATGAAAATTATAGCTCAAAACAGCATTTGCTGTACTCACAATGAATCTACTAAGTGTCAGGCAATTAACAGGTAAGGTGTGGAAAATGCTCTTGACCACATTATGGATTTGGATATTCACATATTGCCAATTGTATTACAACACATTTAGAAAACTGTGGGAATAAAAATGTTGCCTGCACAATCATTCCAAATACCAAGAAGTCAAGGTAATCTGAATATCACTTTCCCAAATATAATGGGAAATATATACTGCCCTTCTTAATGCTCTAACTTTCTTAATACACTAATTCCTATTGCTAAATAAATTTATAGGTACCAAAGGAGGAATATTCAATATATGGTATGTTTTCTCAGCCTTCATACTGGCTGCGAAACAACACTAAGTCTAGGTTTCCTGTGGCTTCTTGGTTTTATCTGGTGAATGGGAGGGGAACATTTGCTCAGTTTTGATGGACACTGAGACCTTTCTGACAGAATGGTATTTCAAAGAGTGTGCAGCCATCTCCTGGTTTATAGAGATTTATAGCTGTATGTATTTAATTCATACCTCAAAGAGAAAGAGAAAGAAAAAGAAAAAGAAAAAACACAGTATGAGTAAAAAAAGAATTTGGAAATCCTGGAATGGGCATGGCATCTGTATTTAATATTGCCTAGACTCTGCTGTAAAGAAACACTCAACCTTACAGTTAGTGAAATGAGTGGAACTGATAGAGGCAAAGTTGGTGAGGACGGGAAGATTGAGGAGGATGTGGAATTTTAGTTAAGTAAATAAATAAATGTTTATCAAAGAATGCAGAATCAAACGAGATGGTTACTGTTTAAGAGTTTTGTTTAACAGTGTCTTTGTAGAAGCATTGCTTTCCTGAAATGACTGTATATATTTAGAAAACCATGGCATTTTAGTATTCTCTGAGATCGAAGAAAACAGACAGGCTTATTCCAAGTTTTGGAGTGTTAGAAAAGTGTCTATGACCAACATGAGAAAGCAGTCTCTTCACGCTTTTCAATGTTCAAAACATATTCAAATGTAAAAATCCAATAATTTAATTGCAATAACAAACTCACTGATGTGTGTTTATCTTTCTTTTACACACAGGGATTTACTAAAAATCACCTTATGGAAAAGTAGTTCTATGTGCTAAAATCCAGACTCAATGGAGCACTACACATAAAAGTTATTAAAATCAAATGGTTCCTTTAAACTTTAAATTCAAACTCAGAGCACCAGCTAATCCAAAAGGAAATTAAGTGAAATGGCCCTCTGGGAAATGGTAAAATTAGTGCACTCAGGAAGAAAGTTAAATGATGAACTAAACTAAGAACAATGGAATTCCTTGGAAAAATGTATTTTCACGATATGTACATAGGTATATGTGCACATACCAAAACTTTAAACACAATTGCTTAATTACTGTGAAAGAGTATGCTTCTAAAAATCATGTGAGCACCTTCTAGCCTCTTCTTTTCTATTGACTTGTCTAAATTCAAAGACAAATAGACAAATAGCTCCTTTAAACTTTTTGTTTATTGATATTTTCTCATTGTACAAGATATAAATGCCAGGCCTTTAACACAGCAATCATATTACCAATAAATAATCCTGATTTATATTTCCTAAACCTAAGGTCAAATGTTAGGAAGAATCATCCTGCCTCTTACAACCTTTGTAGATCCCACATTCAATCAAAGGCCCTTCAGTAATTATATGTAATGATGATTAGCCCATAGTTTATTCATATAATTTGAGAGCGTACAAAATCTTCACAATGTTCATTCTTGCTCTTGAGGAGAGCTAAACAATAGTGGGATTTTGTTTAATAGAAGTAATTCAATACAAATAAGCAAATATGTTGCTATAAAGGACTTGGTAGTCTTCCTGGCCATCTGTGGACAGCATCCATCAGTGTTTTCAGTAGCTGTGAGGACTAGGCTATGTACCAATAGGTTTTGGCTTCCTCTGAATACGACTAGACCTGCCACCGCTGTGTGTGGTTTAGACAGCTATCAGCTGCTTACATCCTCCTTTGCATCTGATTCTTCACCTGAGAGCCTAATTGCTTTTTTTTGCAAAATCTGATGTTCTAAAGAACAGTATCCCTCTCCCTACAAAACTTTTTCTCTCTGATTTCCTTAGTCCATCATGGCTGTAACAGCATTGCTTTTTGTAATATTTTTCAGTATGAGTGGGCACCTCTCAAAATACAAGCTTTACACCAGCAATGCAGTAGAATGCAGATATATTTTCTCTCCCTCAAATCTGTATATGTAAAGAACTAATCTAATTATTTTGCTCTATTATGAAAGCCAGACTTCATTCTCCTAAAAAATTTTTAACTTTCATGTGCTCTTTGTTACACAAAACACTGTGCTAGCAAATTTGCCAATAAGTAAAGGAATGGGGTGAATTTAAGGACCAATAGATTGCCTCTTAAAAGGAACTTGTTAAATACTTGTATTTTATAATTGCATAATAATAATGATGTATTGTTAAATACTTAAGTACTACCAGTACTTGTAAAGTCCTGCAAAGTACATCTAATGCATCCAATAAAATCAGCTCTGTACATGTTATTGAGTAATTAGTGCTTAAAGCACAAGTTTTACTTCTTATTAGTCACTTTGATACTGAGATTGCATAAGCTAAATTGATTGTTTAAGGAACCACAAATAACATAATCACGAATTTTATAGTTTTATGTAGGATGTTACAAAAAAATTTGCTTCATTGTCTTCAATGCGAAACAAGATTACTTTTCCCTAAGTAATGCAGTAGAAGGTACATAAAATCAAGTATGTGAAATCATTGATTCCCTAATGCCACTGTTCTCAGTAGAGATAATTGCTTCATTCAGTTCATAAATTCCCTTGCTTGTTTGCATTTGTAGCTCTCCCACAGGACCTCACTTCACTGATTTAATGCTAGATGTTGGTTCAGCTGTTATTTCTGATTGAAATATAGTCAATTAGCAACAGTTAAAGATGGATCCAATATCATTATTACTGGCTTTTGCACAGAGATCAATCAAGATCCAACAGAATTTCAGTAATTTATTTGCACCCTGAGAATGTCTTAATACTGTCTCATCCTTTCAGAGGGCTTGTCTGATTTCTCATTACATCAAAAATGATATGTCCTATGTTTATATATATGTATGTATGTATGTATCTATGTATCTATGTATGTATGCATATTTCTTCTCAAGAGAAGAAATATTAGTTGTGAGGGAAGGTATGGATAAAAATTGAAGAATAGGGCATTTGTTATTTTTTGTTTATATTATGTCTGTATTTAGGAATCCCCAATCATATCACTGTTCTGAACAGAAAGAA
This sequence comes from Falco punctatus, assembly GCF_963210335.1. NCBI lineage: Eukaryota > Metazoa > Chordata > Aves > Falconiformes > Falconidae > Falco > Falco punctatus. Next base: position 79,678,227 of record NC_137583.1, read on the forward strand.
AGGGTACAACTGCACAGTGAGCAGAAAGAACTTGGAACATGTTACATGTAGAATTATGACTACCACTCATTCATTTAACAGGTATTTAATAATCATCTTCTCTAGAAACTAGAGTCATCTCTCTAGAAATAACTCTTACTTTGTAATCAGCCAACTAGATTTTTTTATGTCAGAGTGATTAATATTAATTAATACCTTGAACTCATTCTTCTTTGGCTTAATACTAACAGAAATATACCAGCTACTCGGAATTTTGAAGACCACCTATAAACTCAGTTATTTCCTTCTACACTATTGCTTAATTTTTCATACCCATGTAAGGATTTTGATATTAGAAAATGACTAATTTGTTTTCACTAAACCATGTTTTTGCAAACATTTCAGAAGCTTGACGAGTAATACCATTTACCTTTTTGTGATCAAACTGACATTTTTTATAACCAGCTGGTCAAGCTGTTTATTACTAATTTAGGTTTTATTTCTTGAATCAATTGAACTGTTTACAGCTTATGCTAACTTCCATATTCCATAAACCCCTTATTGATCCACAACAAAGAAACTCCTTAGTAATCTCCTCTTATGCTGGGGTTGCATCAGTTTTAATAAACTTCACCTTTTTACTGTGTTAGAACATACACATAACAAATCTTTGACCTTTGAGATCAGTCTACATAACACCACCACCCCCCACCCACCCCCTTTTATTTTCACCAACTTTGTGTCACAAAGGATTGCTCAGCCCATTTGGATCATGATGGAATAAAATGGTTGTGGTATTCCCCTCTGATCTTCTTGATTCCCTTGCTGGGGCAGGGAGGAGAATAAAAAGATTTAGGAAAATACATTAACAAAAAATTACAACTGGTTAGTTTTCACATCTCTTTTCTAAATAAATTACATTTAGAGGCCTTTCTCAATGATAAGACAGATTCAAAATCATTAAAAATGCATTCAGCCAAGTTCTGCAGTCTAGCAAAATCTCATTTTTTGTCACAATGAACAGTAATGTAGTACTTTGTTAATTTATGGTAGCTTGCAGGTTTCTTTACATTACTATGTCTTCTGACTTGCTTTCTTCCACAGAATTTCTTTCACTATAACATTTCTACAAGTTAATATTTATATATTTTAGTGTCAGGGATGTTATCATCCCTGCACCCCTTTCCAAAATTTCATTTGTATTAATTCAATATAGCTGTTTTTATTTTTGTTCATTTCACATTTGATAAATGGTGGTATTCACTCAAACTGCAGGGCTCATCATTCAAAGGCATAGCTTTTGAGAAGGGCTTCATCAAAGTCAAGGATCTAGTCCAACGTATCATAAGTGTAAGCATTTGTGATTTTTCTTGCAAGTTATCCCTTTGCTACGCTGTGGCACAGAGTAGCCTGCCCTATGGAAGTACAAGAAGCACTTTCCTAACCAGTGTTATTTGATCAAGCTTGCAATGAGCCATACAGTTTTCTGTGGAGAACGAAATGTACAGATCTGGCTGCATTTCTTAACAAAATGTTCCTTGCATTACTCAAGAGCTTACTTTAATTTGAAAGAAGACAAATGTTGAACTCATGGAAAGATTTCCAACAGTTTTTTAATATTTTTGCTCTTTGAGTTGAAGTATTTTGTAGCTAATAAATTTGAATCCAGTATTTATCTACATCAAAGTTGAAATAGTTTTAAAAACCTCTGCAGAAGCTGAATGTTTTGATGAAACTAAAACATTAAATTTAATTCAAACTTATTCTTTCTTACTTAAAAGATCTTGATTATTTTTTTTCCTAATTAGAGAAAATAATATTGCTTGGTTTTGGCTTAATTTTTCAATTGTTGTAAAACTAAAACCAGCTCTACTACCCTTTTTTTTTTTTTAATCGTCTTTACCTAAATTTAAGTATTTTCTATCTGGAACAAAATTAAAGTTCTTTACATAAAGAGCTTACAATATTTTGTAGCTTAGATGATGATCCTTCATTTGCTGTATGTTCATGTGAGTTTTCATCACAGCCCACTTTTTTGGTTTTGATTAACTTTTACATTACGATAGACACTAAAGGTTTTCCAGCTTTCTATATATACCCTTGTTCCTTTGCTTTTGAGATATATTTTATATTGATTTTCTCTAATCCAGATTATAATTACTTTATAAATTTGAGAAACAAATATTCAAACCATATTTTTGGAAAAAAACCCCAAACACCAAAAAAACCCCAAAACAAAACCAAAAACCAAACTAAGAACTGTTAATAAACCAAACTGTAATAGAGTTTGGGAATCTCATAGAATCTCTCTTCTGGAAAAGGTAAAGAAGGTTTTATTAAATTCCTCTGAGAAAGGCTATGACATGCAGTCAAGAAGTGAGAGTAGCTCCATTAGTGGCAGCTCCTTTTAAAAATGAGTATAGTATGTAACTGAATATACTCCAGGTTTCCTTTCTATACAGCACCATCTTTAAAGTAATATATCATCTCAGCAGCATCTTGTGATGATGTATTACTCAAATACATCATCAGCCTGAACAGTGTTTCAAATGATTTATAAGCCTAGTAAATCATTAGAGTGAGGCACACCGATGATGTATTATTCAAAGATAGTGCCATATGGGTAAAAAGGTTTTAAAAGCATAGTCAACAGCATAACAGAACAAAACATAATGCACAAATTCATACCATGCAGAAGGGCAGCTGCCCTGAGCTTGCAAAAGAATGTTAATTCCAAATGAGCTGCAGCAATGACATAGACTACTGTTCCTCTTTTCTCATGACTCGTTCTGAACATCACTGGGTAATGAGGACCTGTACATGCAATACTTCTAAATAAGACAGATACACATGAGAAGATTCCCAAGTGGAATAATGGGCAATGGGATTCTGGCACTTACGCTTGGTAAAATTTGTGTAGGGAGATGTGGACTTAAGCATCTTCAATACCCACCTGAAACAGAGGAAAGAGAGAATGTGTTTGTGTTTATATACAGGTGTGGGTGAGTAGGAGTGTGTGAAGAGAGAAATAATGAGATGGTTTGTGTTGATTTAGAACATAGTTCTGGATCATTCTTTTAAACTGTAACAGAATCAGCACACTAAAAATTTTCTCACCATTTGTGGTTACATGAATAGGCCAAAGCCTTTCAGTACATAGCACAATATAAGAGTTTGTGAAGAAAAAAATGGCCATAAGAACTTGATGGTAGCTAGGAAAACTAGAAGTAACTGTAATAATACATTTTATAGCCTTTTATTTCTTGCTATTGTAAATTACTTCCTACCCTACAATAGTCAGACAATACAGATCTAGTTCTCTTACAAAAAATGCTGTCAAGGAAAGAAAAATGAGGAAGCTTGGCATGACTAACACTGACATTTTAGTTACACTTGAAGGTAGCACTTCCTGTATACACAGCAATGCCCTATTAGGTGTTTCATAGCTTCTCTAAATAAAATACACTATCTAACTATATTCTGTGGAAATATGTATTTCTGATATGAGCCGGCCTATTTCCTTCCTATTCCTACGGCTTTATTTCACATCAGGTGGGGGCCTTGACATTTGCTTTCAAGTAGCTTATTGTAGCTCTAACAATGGTCTTGATTTACATAAAGGTAGTAGACAATAGCAAGCAAACTCTTCCAACACATGAATCTTAAACATCATGATGAGGCTCTGTGCAATATTTCTGCAGCAGAGATGATAATTAAAAGCAGAAATGACAATGTTCAAATGTTTGCAATGTGAAAAAACACCAATAGGGTAAGGTCCAAAAAATTATGGGAGGGAAATTTCTAGTTCATCAAAAGATGAACAAAACCAACTTTCCAGCTCCACATTTGTAACATAAACACACCAAAACAAACCAATAGTTTTTTTCTTAGAAGTTAAGGGTTTGGGAAGAGAAGTTTTGCTTCTTTCTTTTTTGCTTTCTAGTTTTGCTTATATTTGGGAAACAGTTGAATTTTCTGGGACAACCATTTATCTAAGTCTAACTCTTTTTTTCCTAAAGTGTCCTTCCTCATTCTTCTTAGGAAGATTTCAGAATGCTGATCTTTAGATCCAGAGAATATTTGAGGAGGTGGAGCATAAGAACTGAGAAAAAGGTTTAGGTGCTAGGAAATTTATGTGCAATAATCTTAACTGCAGTATTAACAGGATTTTTCTGTAATAATTAGATATTAGTGTATAAACGTTAGCATCATTGTAACTGGACTAACAGTAAGGTTTTTGTATTTTTATTAGAATGTTAAATATTAACTGAACTTACAGTAATTTATTGGATCTGTATGTATAAGGTACAGTCATTTCTGCCCATAAGATTTTGAGTGCCAAAAGGAGCACCTGGGCACAGAGTCTGAAAAAAGACCCTTTGAAAATAGCTGTTGAGGCAGGTGTACAGACAGCAGCAGGCACCATTTACATAGCCCATGCTGGAAAATTACTTTCCATAGGAGTAAGGAGGTAACTGCAAGCATTGAAAAGTACAGCAAATTCATCTTCAGTGGGATCTGTTTCGCTTTTTCTTCTGTCTGATGTTACATTTTTGAATCCATTAATTAGTGACATTGTATATCCCAGTTTCAACAAATTTGCTTTTATGTAAAATGAGGCCTAAATATCTTCAACACACCAGGATGTTTGAGCATGTGCTGCATAGTACATGAATATGCATTTCTGTCTAGGAAATCTTGGAAACAAAATCCGGAGTTTTACTAAATGTATTTGGTAAGTCAATGCCATGGCTGTAATAATATGGGTTTCAAGCACTTTATGTAACACCTGGTCAAATAGTGAATGCAAGTGTCTTCCAAGGGAATAGAAATTTACCATTCAAAGCTTAACTGTGCCAGGCATCTGAATTCTCCAAGCCAGATATTTAGCATTTGTTTACATCCAAGGTTTCTTTTAGGAAAGAAATGTTTTCTCATGGGACCTGTTTTCTGAAACCACTCTAGTTTCTTCTTGTGATATTTATTTTCTCCTCCAAAAACTCCAAGCTAATTCAAAATTCCATTAATTTAATTTTGCTAGATAACATCCAAAGGTTTTTAAGTACCCATTAGTATGACTAATGTATTGATTTCAAATATGTTACTCTATGAAAATGTGGCCTATATATAATTATTAGAGCTAATTATTCTAAGAAAAAAGTGTAGTTTTCTGTTGAACCTTGTATTCATTATATATGTGACAAATGGAAACAGAAATCTTACAGGAAATAATTGAAGAGTAACTATTTTGCCTTCTGAAAATGAAAAATTAAGTTTTATTTTGGTTTAGAAAGAAAAGTGAAATAAATATATAATCTAATATAAATGCATAATTTTCCTATTTTGAGTTTATTAGTTCAAAATAAATTGATTCTTCTATTCACAGCACAGCAGGAATCACCTGCTTTTCTGAAAATCTAACGGTTTTATTTGCTTTGCTATAACAGCACCTTTCAGCACCATTACATTGATGGCGTGTCGTTGTATAACTAACAATGCCTTAAACTATATTGGTCCCAGACCTAGAATTTAAAATAACTGTTTTTTTTTCTGGAGCTGTTCACATTCTGAGTTACAAAACCTGGATCCTTATAAATACCGAGGCTCTATGAAAAATCCGGGCATATATATGTGTTTAAATATAAATTATTCTTAAACATGAAAGAAGGTAGTTTAGAATTCTAATATCAACATCTGCCTTGTTCATATATCTTTGACAGACCTCATGGAAATAAAAGTATTATATTTCTACCTTCACTTTTTCTGTCTTCTGCAAATACTCAGAGATAGAGAAGATGACTTCATATTGCTTATATACAATTTTAAAGGGGATTCTTAAAATATCAGTATATTTTGAATTGTTTTCTTTAGTTTAATTTTTTTATAGCAACAACATACTACACTGCTGCACAGGAACTCTGATTTACTGAAGCTTAAGAGTCAAGCATGTAGAGGATGGAAATCAGAAAAAAAATGTAGTTGGAATGAATATGAAAGAAAAGCCTGAAATGAAAACCATAATGGACAAGGAAGAAAAGGATTTTTATTTAGCATATGACACAAGTGGCATGATAGAGTCACTTTATAAGATATTTAATGGTTGGAGGAAAACTACAGGAAGAACTTATCCTTTATTGAACCCAGGGAACAAAAATATTTAATGCTTTACTGCTCCACAGTTGCTTCAAAGGTAAAGAGATCATTGGTTAATAAGTGTAGTGGGTCTGCATGACAAGGTTTTGGTAGCAGAGTGATTACAGAGGTGGCTTCTGTGAGAGATGCCAGAAACTTCTCTCATGTCCAATGGAGCCAATGCCAGCTGGCTCCAAGATGGACCCACCGCTGGCCAAGGCCTAACTAGTCAGCGACAGTGGTAGCACCTCTGGGATAGCATATTAAGAAGGGGAATAAAGTAAAAAAAAAAACCAACCTAAAAAAAAAGTATGCACCAGCCTGAGAGAGTAATGACACTATGTGAGAGCAACAACTCTTCAGACACCCAGATCAGTGAAGAAGGGTGAGGAGGAGCTCCAGGTGCTGGGGCAGAGATTCCTCTGCAGCCCCTGGAGAAGCCCATGGTGAGGCAGGCCGTGCCCCTGCAGCCCAGGGAGGTTCATGGTGGAGCAGATCTCCACCTGCAGCCTGTGGAGGACCACATGCCAGAACAGGTGGATGCCTGAAGGAGGCTGTGACCCGTGGGAAGCTTGTGCTGAAGCAGGTTTGCTGGCAGGACTTGTGGCCCCATGGGGGACCCATGCTGAAGCAGTCCATTCCTGAAGGGCTGCATCATGTGGAAGGGATTCATACTGGAGCAGGGGAAGAGTGTGAGGAGGAAGGAGTAACAGAAACAACATGTGATGAACTGACCGCAACCCCCATTCCCTATTCCCCTGCACTGCTCAGGGGGAGGATGTAGAGAAATTGAGAAATTAAGTCTAGGAAGAAGGGAGGGGTGGGCAGAAGGTATTTTCTCTGATTTGAATCATAATAAACTAAACTAATATCCCCAAGTCAAGTCTGTTTTGCCTGAGTACTGTAATCACTGTCCTTATCTCGACACACAAGCATTTTGTTATATTTTTTTCTCCCCTGTCTGATTGAGGAGGGGAGTGACAGGGCATTTTTGGTGGGTACCTGGCATTCAGCCAAGGTCAAACCTTCCAAAACCAGCAGAGACCTGGAAACTTAGCCTAGAATAAATTGCAATAACTTTGGTTGTTTCAGATTTCTCAGATTTTAATAAATTTGTGCTGAGATGTTTAGAAGGCTGTCTGCAACTGTCTCAAGATCTTTAATAATTATTTCATAAATCATAGAATATCTCAAGTTGGAATGGACCTATAAGGATCATCAAGTCCAACACCATGCTCCTCACAAACTAAAACTCCTCACGTAAAACTAAACCATATGCTTAAGAACATTGTCCAGGTGTTCCTTAAACTCTCACAGGCCTGAAGCCATGCCCACTTCCCTGGAAAGCCTGTTCTAGTGATCGACCATCCTCTCAGTGAGAAACCTTTTCCTAGTGTCCAGTCTGGACTTCCCCTGTTTATTTATGAGCTTTATTCCATTTCCTGATGTCTCAGCATTGGTCACCAAAGACAGATCAGCTCCTCCTCCTTTTCTGCCCCTTTGTGGAAGTTGAGGACTGGGATGAGGTCACCCTTCAGCCTTCTCTTCTCCAAGCAGAACAAGCCAAGTGACCTCAGCCACAGCTTGTAAAGTCTTGTCCTTAAGACCTTTCATCATCTTGGTCTCCCTCCTCTGGACACACTTTAATAGTTTGATACCCTTATATTGAAGAACCCCAAACTACACACAGTACTCAAGGTGGGGCTGTGCCAGTGCAGTGTAAAGTGGGACAATCATCTCCCTTGACCAGCCATCTATGCTGTGCTTGATGCACCCTATTTGGCTGCCAGGGCACACTGGTGACATATTCAACTTGCCATCAACCCAGACGCCCAGATCTATTTCCATGGGACTGTTCTCCAGATTCTTGTCCCGAGTTTGTGCATATAACCAGGATTGCCCCATCCCAGGTGGAAAATCTGGCACTCGCTCTTGTCAAATTTCTTAACACTAGTGGAATTTAATTGGGATTGTAACAGTCTGAGGACCAGTCAAACACTGAGTTTGTTTAAAAAAAAAATACAAAAATGGTACCAGGGAATTTTAGACTAAACAGCTTAAGAGTAACTCTTTCAAAATAAATGGTTAACTAACTCATGACACAAACATGTTGTTACAAATGTAAAAGAAACAAAGACATTAGTAACAGCCAATGCAGACTTGTCAGGAAGAATTTATGTTGACTAAATGGGACTAATTTTCCTTTCCAGTAAGTAATGAATCATGAAGCAGTAGTTATATTTCTTGATTTTAGTAAGACTTCTGTCTCACTTAGAAGGCACTGTTTTCTATGACATTCTTATAGATAAATTGACATAACAGACTAAATGAAACTTTAGTTAGAAGGGAAAGAAACATGTCAGGAAATGGTACTCGGAGAACACAGTGGTTCACTGTCAAAGATGCATTGAAGATGATGCATCTGAAAGAGTCACTCAGTAGGTTTCTAGAAGGATATGTCCTAGGCTTGATGTTATTCAATAATTACATCTAGAATGTGTGCACATTGCCTTACTATTATTATTATTGGAAGACAGCATTAAGCTGGGAGGCACAAATACTGTGTCTGAGGACAGGACTGGATTTAGAATGTTACAAAAAATAAGATGAACATGAGCAAAACAAGTGAGAAATTCTGTTAGGGCAGAATAACCAACAGCAAAATATAAACTGGTGTAACACCTGTACTGCAGGAGCCAGGGATTATAAGAAATCACAGGCTGAGCTTGAGTCAAACTATTTGGCAGTGCTGTAAAAGGGCAGTCATTACATTGTGATGCATAAAGGTAACTGTAAATCTTTAAAAACACGGTTTTCAGGTTTGGCTATAGAAGGCCAGGTTCCTAAGCACCTAGACTGAAAGCAAGAGCTAATGGATATTTGCCAGCATGCAGTATATTTTATGAAAAACATATCAGCTTTCTGCAAATATAACATACAGCTCATCTTCAAATAAACAAAGCAGTGAGGACTGTGTATCTCAGTAGCTTTTACGTACAGGCTGTAAATATGGTCTTCAGAATTTTGATGACAGCCTATTCTGTAAGACACAGAATGTAATCCTTCAATTGTGACGGCTCAGCTGGAGTACTTACATTCATATTTTGGCAGTAAGTCTCATAATCAATTGAAGAGAAACAAAAGAATTAGTGGAGGAACAGCAATATTCAGAATCTCAGAAAGCATCGCATAGAAGGAAAATGTTAAGGACTTAAGGAGTTTAGTCTAGAGAGGAAAATACTGATGGGAGGCAGCAGTCTTCAAATGAGTGAAAGATTTTCGCAAAGGAGTTGTCTACTACGCATAGAACAAGACTTAATGGGCTTAAATGTTATCAAGGGAGATTTAAGTTACACATAAAAAAAAAATCCTAATGGGAAAGACAGATAAGCAATAAAGTAGGTTGCCTAGGGAGATTTTAGAATCTCTATCATTAGCCAAATAATTATTGGGAATAATTTAAATATAGTTGATCCTACCCTGCGGCAAGTGAACAGATGAAATGCTCTCTCCAGGTCCCATCTTGTATTTTCTATGAGGCTGTGCTTGTCTCTACACCACATAATATGTACATTTCAAATTTTATTTCTGCCATACCATCATTCCTGAAATTCCATCCTGCTCCCAGCCTTGTTTATTCTTTATTGACTGCAAGGCTTATTATAAAATTTAAATACATTTGTAAAAAACTATAAAGTAAGGCAGAAAAGAAAATGATAGAGAATAACACAGCCTCTAGAGCAGGAAAAATCAAAAGTGCTTCCACACGTTATCTCTACAAACCTCTAGCTTCATTTCAGCACAGGTAAAAAATGAAACTATATTGTTACTTCCTATAGTCTAGTGTAAAGAGAGTGTAAAGAATGGGACATTTGCAATATATGGATGTTTTTCTTGTTGTCCACAAATGAAATACATCAAAATGCACAGGGAAGCGCACATGGTTAGAGCACTGGTTAGCTGTTGGTTTTCTGTTAGCTGTTACAGTGCAGGTGTATTATCTTTCTGCACTTTTAAAAAGACCAGTTCAACCTACAGCCTCAGCCAAGAGCTTTAGTGAACCACATCATTCATAATTTACTGAGTTTGTCATGTTTTCAGCATGACATTTCCTAATGTGCTGATGAAACCAGGCATGATACCTTGTACTGTTAATGCATGAAACTGAAGACTGCTAAAAGAAATAGAGAAACACTTCTAAGAATAGCTTTTTAAAAGAGTATTATTTTTGTCAACGAAAATACTTCATGTACACCTCATGCTAGTAAAGAAGATCATAAGAATCATCATCCTTACTTTTCTACTCACTGACAGTCCGCCCTCTCTCCTTTTTAAAAATGAAATCATTAAAAATGTCTTCATCCAAAATTTCTGAGAGAGATGAGAAAATGGCTTATTCAATTAAACTGTCTCTGTATAGAAGACAGAAGATACAGTACAGTAAGAAAAACATGTCTTGTAAGATGAAATACAAAGCAGTATGCATTAAAACTATGTTTATAACATTAAAATAACTGCTTAATTGTTTTAAGCTACTCTTTAGAAACTCCTCTTTGAAAAGCATTTTGTGTGTACTTATGGCTTTGTTAACATATATCTGAAAAGAAGATTTTTTTTCCTATACTTTAAGAATTTTGGTTTTAAAAAGAGGAATTTTTTCCACAAATAAGCAATATCTAGATTTCACAATATATAAGCATTTTGTAACAATTTTTGTATTTTTCACTGGCTAATCACTCTTCCTCTCAAAGTTCACATCTAGAGTTCAGGGGTTGAGGGATGAATTTGATAAACCTTTTTAGAAGATGCTTTGAAACTTTTGATTTCGACAGGAAAAATTCGGATAGAATTTGCCTAACAAGCAGGAAACAAGGTGGGAAAGGGAAAATGTCCTGTGTGGACATTTTCTAATGTTTCAATTTTTCAATTAAAAATTTTATTTTTTAATTTCAAGATTTTATTTCAAACATTGCCATCTTTTTAAATTCAAGAAGGCAAAAAGGTTTCCATTAGTAATTAGCAAAATCTCAATAAATAGAATATACATGAATATAAATAAGGTAAAACTATACTAAATACTCTTTCCCTGAACATTAGACTCTGCTTGAATCATGCATTTGGGATGGACATAACAATTTTTAAGGAAAAAGTAAAAAGGTCTATTAAATGAAACACTGTTAAAAACTCAAGGGTTTTAGAATCATGTTATGAAACACTGTATTTGCTTCAAATATTTTCCAGGTATTAACATGGGATATTATGTATAGATAGATGAAATAATAAAGGGAATAAACAACTTCACTGAGATGTGAAAGAACATGCAGGTTTAGAGGGAAGGCTGCCTTCATGGGTGCTGACAGGGACAGTGAGGTTTTTCATAAATTAGGGTGAGCTATTTATCATAGAATCTGCGGTGAGATAAAAGTAAGGATGATTGAGATTACAAACATAAACTGTAATGCAAGTAGGAAACATTTGAAATCTTTAATAATTGATACTAAGTAATAATACATTATTTTGAAAAGTTTCTTCTTCAAAATTAAGAATGTTTTAATGTACCTTGTCACTTTGACACATTTTCTGTCAGATTATGTGTTGGCTTTTGTTTTATTTCCACAACCTCAATATGATTTTTATTACATTATGACAAACTGTACGTTCTAGTCATGAGTAAGTTCTTCTAGCTGAAATCTATCTAATTTGTCTGCAAAGTCCTATGAATACCCTTGATGTTAATAAAAGCATAAATATTCATAATAATAAATAGCTGAACAAACTCAAGTCCTAGTCTAAAGGTTGGATAGAAAAATTACTGGATGGACAAAGGCCTATACATCAAAGGATAAGAATAAGGGAACAGGTTCATGAACCTGAACCTGACAACAAATACCAGCACTGAAGAGGTATATATTTCAGGAGAGATTGGTAGACTGTTTTTTAGGGAAGCTGGGAAATACTTCCAGACCTGCACTGACCAGCTGTCCTTTTTTATCATGTGCCGTTCCAAGGGACTCTGGTACTCCACCTAGTGTATAACTGAATGGGTTCCTATTCTCTTACACTGAACACATGAACATTTTTTACTGATGGACGGTTTTATGTATAAATAAAGCCTGAGCTTATCTTTCCTTTAATCTCACCTTTGTCTCAGTTGTGTAGCTATGACTCAATGAATCAGTAGCATTCTGCTGCACACCTTTCTTGAAAAAGATTAGGCTCCAATGACCCATTCCACTTTGAAATGTAATCACCATAGTAGGGAGCATGGAGGTTCTTTGCAGAAGAAAATTGTTCTTTCTGGTCTACTTTAGTAGTTCAACCATGTAAATTCTATGGTCTTAGTAAATAAGGGTGATTCTGTGGTCAAGAGAGAGAGATGGTCTTAATACCTAGCTGACCCACGGAGTTGCCATCTTGGGAAATGCTTTTTTCTATCTATTTTTAAAAAAATATATATATTAGATGTCATCATAATTTTCCTAATATGGGGCACAGAGAGGATAGAAATCAATCACTGTTATGTCCATAACTGCTGCTTTGTGATCTGTGGAGATGGAAGAATAATTTGTATGTATGTTTCCAACATTTTTGGACTTATGTGTGAATTTGTTGGGATATGCAATCATATTAGAGTTTAAAAACTCATTGCTATGTTCTTTACTTGACATAAGCTTTACTCAGCAGAGGAATTGTGTTTCCCTAACAGAAAGGTTACTCTCACAGGTTTTCTGACTTTGTTTCTGAAAATGCATTCCCTCGCATACTTCACTGGATACTGTTTCTATCTCTCTGACATGCTCTTTTCATTCAAGCAGAGATTACTTTTTAGTAATGTGCCACAAAAGGCTCATTACCACTGAAGAGAGAGAGTTTTCATTTTGCCGTCCCATATTATGGCACACTTTTCCCATTCCCATCTGCTCATGTAAATCTCTTGACAAATTAATATCTCTGCCAGAGAAAAGTTATTTACTTGATGTTTTGGTTAAGTAATTGTTGCCTCATTGAATAGTTTCCATTGTTTTTCTCACAAACATTATTTCTCATGAAGCCTAAGTTGCTATTAATTACAGAAGTGCTTCCAGGTGTCTGTGGCAACTTAAGCTCTGTTTAGAAAACAGACTGTTTCATTTACCACTGTAAGAGGTTCTCCCTACAGAGTTAGAAAGGACCTTATACACAAGAACTTTTACCCCCTTAGCCTTGGTAATGTTCAGATACTACTTTTCAACAAGGTAACCAAGTTGGAAAAGCTCCTTCCTTATTTGAACGGACCTAGAAAGAAACCCAATGTACAGGGAAGTGTGCATTTATTCAACTTGTAGTACTTCTTGTCAGGATGGAGTATGACTGTCAAGAAGAAACTTGATTTCAAAGACAACCTGTAATTCATATAAATAATCAAAGAGCACTGAGGAATATGACACTTGCAGCATAAAACCTGGACCCTCAGAAGTTATATGAAAAAAAAAAAAAAATAACACTTCTGATAGCAGTGTACTGTGATTATGTCGTTCAGAACTATTATAGTGTCTGCCATCAATGAAACCCTGGAAACAGAGAACCTGTAACAATAATAATAATAAAATCTAAAAATAAGAGAAGAGAAAAGAAGAGAAGAGAAAAGAAAAGAAAAGAAAAAAAGATAAGACAAGAGAAGACAAGAAAAAAGAAAAGAAAATGAAAGGAAATGAAACGAAAGGAAAAGGGAAGGGAAGGGAAGGGAAGGGAAGGGAAGGGAAGGGAAAGGAAGGGAAGGGAAGGGAAGGGAAGGGAAGGGAAGGGAAGGGAAGGGAAGGGAAGGGAAGGGAAGGGAAGAGAAGAGAAGAGAAGAGAAGAAAAGAAAAGAAAAGAAAAGAAAAGAAAAGAAAAGAAAAGAAAAGAAAAGAAAAGAAAAGAAAAGAAAAGAAAAGAAAAGAAAAGAAGGTACAAGATATTAAAGTGCTAGAAAGTACACTGCAAAACCCAAGTGGTTCATCCATTTCAGAAAGAAATATTCTGTCATACTCCTGGATTTTTTTTGTTTTGTTTTGTTTAGTGTATTTAAGTGGTGTCATTTTCTTCCCTCTTATAGCAATTCTTACATTCATAATACTAACCTATTAAACACTCCCCAAAAGCTTATTCACTGCCCTTCCAGAGGTTCAACAGAATTAATATAGTACAACTGAATCTCAAAGGTAGGAATTCAGGCTGTGTCAGATTTTGACTGGAGTATGTTAAGTTAACCCTTTGTGCTTCTGGTAAGAAATTATAAATATACATTGATAGCCAATTACATTCTAAAAATACCAGAGTAAAGGTTAATAACTAGTGTTTTCAAAATTAGCCTGAAAGATAATATACCTATGCAGTGAACTGAAGATCAGAAAAGCATTACAGACTCACTTTATGTAAAATCTAGCAGCATACTATTTCTGCAAATTAATGAATGTTTAACCAAGATGAGTTATAGTGACTGTCTTATGCAAGTCAAAATGACAGTCAGATTTCTACGAAATGAATTCATTATGGTCAGTGGATGAATAGCTAATAAATCTGGAATTGAGGATCTCTTACGTTAAAAGTAATCCATTGGTAAATATCCAAGGAAAGTCTTGTAGAAATTTTACTCAAAATGCAAATCCAATGAAAAAGGACAAGCAAACTAAGCAGGCAAAATACATTGTTAATTCATTGAGAGGCAGTGCTTGATACATAAACAACAGAGTAGGATAGCCTTTCTTTACCAAAACTGAGAAGGGGAAGAAAGGGAGCAGCTGATGTGTTTTGATTACAAGATATGAAGACATATCAAATCATCTGTGAGCCTTGATTTTAGCAAGGATTAAATGTAAGTAGAAGATATGTGACCTGGCTCTCAAAGGTCAGAGTTTAACTCTGGGAATCCAGCAAGATTATGCATTAAGGAGCTCTACAGCTGTGTTTGTTCAGACCAGCTGACAGAGATGGAGATGATGAATTCCATTTCTTCCTTCGGTGCTGCTGTCAGGATTAAAAAGCAGAACTTCGCTTTAAAGTGAGACTGTAACAAACCATTTAAGCCAACCGTTCAGATGTGTCAGTCTGTGATAATGAATTTCCTGAACAAGCAAAGTAACAAGCAGTTGTGATAAGTGCACTCATGAAAACACAGAACAGACTAAACTCACACTAAATACCTAAGACAAAGGAAAAATCACCTCCTGAGGAAAGAAAAATAAAAAATAATTAATTCTGATATGAGGTTGCACAACCACACATGACGGAAAAGATAGAAAATAAGCCATTAAATGCTTCATTCCTGTAACTGCATCAACTTTACATGATCCTAATTAGAACTTCCTTCAGTGAAAAAGTGCTAATATCTCAGTACTGATCAATGCGATTCAAGGCTGAGTGGAAACAAGGTGATGAAAACCTCTACACAGAGAAAATGCTGACTATTCAGAAGTAAAATATTTTGCTACAGCATGTTAGATTAAGTTTTTTTCAAATTCATATTTAAGATCAAAACATTTTCTTTCAAGAAGAGATAAACACAATATACTATTAAAAGATACTAATGTTTCTCAAATTTAGAGTATGATTTCCCAGTTTATAGACATAAAATCTTTTTACCATTCCAAAATTGTTTAAAATCTCATTTTGAGGAATATTTTAAAATATTTACTTTTATTTTTTTCAAAGGAACATAGGACTTGAAAGGACCTCACAAGTAATAGCTACTTCATTTTAAATGTAAAAAGCTTCCTGATAAAACTAGAGACTGTTTGCTTCCGTTGCTTCAGGTTCTGGCAGGATTAGAACACAATTGCTCTGTTTATTATAAACCTTCTCTTACTCTTTGGCTAAATTTTATTAAAATTTTCTTTGTATCCAGTGCTATTGCGTCTGCACCATCCTTTAGCTTACACTTCTGGAAAAAAATGATTTTGTATGAATTTCAGAAGATTTGAGAGCAGAGTTTAAAAAAAGAATTGTATTTAATATTCTTTTAAAAAATATATAGAATAAAGAAAAAATATTCCATAGGTGCAGGTCATTTAGGATGGGTAAAGGGACTACATGAAGAGTTGAAAGAAAATGTTAAGGCGGTGAAGGTGCCCATAATGATTAGCTAGGTGGCATCAAATGGTAAATTTAAACTACCATCAGATGCTTTTCACAACCAAGATGGTTGGGTTTTTAAATTTCAATTTCTTTTCTCTTATATTATAACAAGCAATTACAACTTTCACTATAATTTTCCATGTCTCTGGAAGCAACAGTCTCATAATTTTCATAATTTCCTGCCCAAGAAGCTCAAACAATAATGGGAGACCCAACAATACTACTCATCCATTGTAGGAGTCTCAGATGACCGTGCTGATGGCTGTGGCATTTCTTGGACTGAAATTCATTACATTGTCACAACAGTTCAATAAATCAAAAGAAACATGTAGACCCCAAAGGGTAGAGGAGGTTCTTTTGAATAGTGTTCCAGCTGTACTCTGTGCATTAGAGCCAAAGGTCAAGTTTTTCCCTTCACCTACTCAAGTGGTAAAACTCAAGGTGTCATTTGAAATGAGCAATGAAATGCTACAAGCTGTGAGAATGCAACAAGACACTGTACAAATAGACTTAGAGAAGTACTTTGAGATACTTTAGTTCTGGAAAAGCTCCAGCTGAAAAGGGAGGCAACTTTGTGGCTTACTATACCAAATACAAAATCCACCAGAGTTCCTAGACTTTACAATTGATCCAGCTGTTTGGAAGTCTGCAAAAAACATTCCCTGGAATTCACATAATTTTTCAAGTTTGGTATGTTGTGCCACAGTTCATCTATAAGGAAACTCAGAGCTGTTAAGATGCCAAAAGTGCCAAGTGTATTTAGATCTTTAAGAACAAGTGCATGTTTGCACTAAAATGATAGATTCCTCTCTGCATTTCAACTCGCCATTAATGCTTTATTTCAAAACACAATTAAAAGAAATTAAGCAGAGATACACCTAGGGCCAAAACGAAAATATCTTTGTGGAGTAGTTGAATTTCAAAACTTGACAAATATATAAGCAACTGATTACAAGATTTTATAATGGGAAATGTAAATTTTGATTATATGTGTTGTTACCAGCTCCACATATAATTAACAGTATTCCACTCTGTTGTTCAATTGCATATTCTTTTCCCACATTTATCTAGAATAAGTCATATAGAAATAAACATAGATCAGCATTGTCAAAGCAGAAGGTTGATGTATGAGGGCAGGTATTTCCCCAAACTGAAAGACCTGATTTTGACAGGCAATGAATACTTGCTCAGCAGTCTCTGCTGGTTTTATCAGTTCTCATTTGACTCTTAGGACTGGTCTAAAATGTATACAACCTTTAACAATTTAGAAAGGAGTATGCAGGAATAAAAATACTTTTCTGAACTTTCCTTGAGGGCATGAAAGAGCACCAGAGGTGTGCATATTATGTGAGACAGGAGCTGCTGTATATTATCTAGTCCAACTAATAAAAAAAATAAAATAAAAAAGTCATAAATTTCAGTTTGTTTTCTGAACCTTGCAGTCAAGACAGGTGCAGGACTTTGTGAATGCCATTGTTGAACTTCATGAAGTTTCTGTCCCCTCATCTCTCCAGCTTGTCAAAGCCTTCCTGAATGCCAGCCCTACCCTCCAGGGTGTCAGCCTCCCTTGCAATCTGGTATCACCTGTAAATTTGCCAAGGGTCAATTCCATCCTGTCATCCAGGATGTTAATAGAAATGTTAAACAGTATTGGCCTCAGTATCAACTTCTGAGGAAAGACGCGGGTAACTAGTTAGCAGCTGGACTTCACACTTAAATCTTAAAACAAGAGATTTTCAGGACCATAAGGAATACTTAGGAATCCATCTTCAGCAGATTGCTGAGGAGAAATTCTGCATCCTGACCTTCATGAACATGTTCGACACAATCTGGTTTTACAGCCGTTGCTTCATTTTAGTTCATAATTCAGGCCTGAAATAAGCTTTCCAGAGGTATGTGGCAAGTGTACTAGTGCATACTTCTTCCTTCATCCACACCTCCTGTTCCTGCATGGATACCTTTAAACCATAGCAACTATATCCACTACTGTCAAACAACACCTTTTACAAATAAATAAGCTGCTCAAAGAGCAAGTGGGCCAGATCTCAAAACTTTATCATTGATAGACTCCTGTACATATCTTCTCTTTAATAACATGGGAAGACTGGTGGGCTAATGAAATGGACTTCCCTGAGTGGAGTTAGCCTGACCTGTGGTATGTATTTGCCACTTGCCAGCTTATTGATGACTACGTATCTTCAGATGCTGTCTGATGTACAGAATTTTTTCTTCTATAATATATCATTAAAAGCTATAAAACTTAAGGTTATATTCAGCTCTCTTTTACAAAGGATTAAGGATTCAGGTAGGTTCAAAGCCACTACACTACTATTATATTTAATATTTTTCTCCATTTCTTGTACAAGACTGAATCTAGAATTGTAATGTGTGATTAAAATTTTTCATCAGAATGTACAAACATAATATGTTTTGAAAATTACAATTAGACACTTCTGTGCATATCATCTGGCTTTCCATCATTGCTTGTAGTCGAAATTATGTAGATTTTCTCTGTACACATTTGTCTGAAAACTTTAATTATGCTTTACCATCTCACCTTTGGGGAAGGCATAAATCAACTGCATAGTATCCTGCATAGAAATTAGGCTGATAACTTGGTTATTTAAGAGGACTCAGGACAGTCCTTACTGCGGTGTGACTTAAAACATAACTAAAGTGTAATGAATGTTGAGTTTCTAGGAATTTTTGTGACATCATCATAAATTGTAATGATGTGATTATACATCATATACTAGAGTCATAATTGCATTCTAATTATGCAAGAATTATTTATACTAAAACAGGCAATTAGGTGTAATTGCACTAATGATGGAAATGTGCAAGAATTAATTGAAATGGATTTGAAAAGAAACTAGGCAAATGTGCACAAATAAAACACATTTAATGGTAAAAAAAAGCAAACCCCTCTGTTAAATATTAAGTCTTAATTAAGTATTAGGAACATCATGCAACAAAATGACCTAAGGTTATTTTCCATCCCAGACTTCCTACTAAATGTTGCTTTTCTCTGGCTTTTAAGGAGAATTAGAGATTACTTTTTCCCCCAGACCTTTTCAGCCAGATGGAGAGCGAATCTCTTAAGAATGGTCTCCAGAAGTATCCATGGCTATATATGTGGTTAGTTATTACATTGTGCAACTAAATGACAGTCATATTTTTCATATTTTCCCCAAAATAACCAAGAATTGTTACATGCAGGTACCTGGAACATCATGTCTTGCTTTCTTTGTCAATATTTGCTTTTTAGCCTAGCCACTCTCTTGTTCTCAGATCCCTGTCCTAGGTTCTTCCTTCCTTGTTGACCACAGGGCACTAGCTAAATCAAAATTATACTTTAAGAAAATCCTAGTCTTTACTGCCCTACCCATGTAGTTACCTCAAGATCTGTAGTAAACCTTGCAGAATTTTCTTCTAATTGATTTTATTTGGATTTACCTAAAAAATCATAGAAGTTTTCAGCAGTTTTGTTCACGTGAATCACAATTTAAACCAAATGTGCTTACATGAAGTGCTTATTAAGAAAGCAAAGGAATGCTTTCTTAATCCTCAGAAAAAAAAGTCTATAGACAAAGTTAGTTATATGTGGGCAAATTCTTCAGTGTTTCACAACTATAGGTAAATTTTACATTTAATACACACACTGATAATTTTCTGTCATCCTAAACTAAACTGGTGTATAACATCTATGTGAGTGTTTATGTCTGCAAACATTGTGTATATGTGTGTGTGTGTGTCTGTACACATATTTCATACACATACCCCTGAACACTCAAAGAGTTCCGGCTGAGCAAGTGGCCACTCACTCTGAATTATGAAAGTTGCTGATTCAATCCCTGAATTGTCAAAGAAGTTTTTGGCTCACCAGAATGGACAGACTGTCCAGAAATACTGCTTACAAGTATTCTCCTAGTGGTAAGTCATCACTATCATCCTTCTGTGCTTCTGCTCAGGTCTGGGCACAATGAAATGTGATATAGAATATCACAGAGAAAAATAATGGAATGCTCTTCCAGTTTTTGTCTATTCTAGACCCACAAAAAAGTTATGAAGTCATGACATGATCATCAATTCAAAAGCACTTGTCAAATTCAGCATAAACCATTATCAGACATAGCTCTAGAAAAGTGTGATTGCATTTGTCTTTGAAAAGTGTAACACAGAAAGTGATCTCTCAACACAGTTTTCAGATCTTGCCTAGGGCTGTCCTGACACAAAATTGGAAACTTATATTTCTAGTCAGCCCTGATCTCCTTTAGTCTCTTTTTGTTTCTCAAACCTGAGAAACAACAAATGCATTATGGTAGATAGATGGCTGACCCTTCTTCCGCACCTTTGTATTTCACTTGTAAGGCTCTACTGCATCATACTGCCTTACAGCTTTTACATGTAATACAACCTTTATTCTGGATAGGTACTTCACTAAATCTCATCGAACAGGGGGTTTGCTTTTAGGTCAAACCTTTTCTCCAGTACTTAAAATGCAAGACTTTATAAAGTTGACATGCACATAATGTAATGCATGCCTGTTGCATGACCTGGGCAAAATCAAGGAAGACTATAAAGCCCTGGGGGTGCAAGTGAAAAATATTGGTGCCCAAATGATCTTTTCTTCCATTTTACCAGTTAAAGGGTGCAGTCAGAAATAGATGTATAATGCAAAACAACTTATGGCTTCTTCGCTGGTGCTGTCATGAGGGGTTTGGCTTCTATGACAATGGGACATTCTTTGACTATAGCCTGTTGGGGAGGGATGGGATTCACCTGTCTAGAAAAGGCAAGGGAATCTTTGGCAGCAGGCTGGCCAGCTTCGTGAGGTGGGCTTTACACTGAAGGACTCAGCTGGTGGAGTCCAAAGTGGCAATGCTCACGCCACTGTATACAACTGGGGAATATGCCAGGCCAACCAGAGCAGTGACAGATGTTCCTTAGCTACCTCTGAAAATGAGAACCAGAGGTCAACCATCTCAAGGGTATGTGTGGCTATGGCAGATCCTCTTGTACCCCTCCTGGGAAACCTGCATGTTTGATTACCTCTGTGAAATGCCTGTACATCAGTGCAAGCAGCATGGGGAACAGGGATAATTAGAGATCTCTCTGTGGCCACAAGGACATGATCTCATTGCAATTACAGAGAATGGTGGGATAGCTCACATGACAGGAATGCTGTCATGGATGGCTATGTACTTTTTAGGAAAGACAGGCCAGCAGACAAGGTGGTGGAATTGTTCTTTATGTGAGCCAGCAACTGGAATGTATCGAGCTCTTCCTAGGGGTGGATGAAGAATGAGTCAAGAGCGTATAGGTAAGGATTAAGGGGCAGGCCAACATGGGTGACACTGTTGTGGGTGTTTACTACAGGCCACCTGATCAGGAAGAGGAGGTCAATGAGGCCTTCTACAGACAGCTGCAAGTAGCCTCACGATCACAGGCCCTGTTCCCCATGGGTGACATCAACCATCCTGATATTTGCTGGAAAGACAACACAACTAGGCACACATAGTCCAGGAGGTTCACGCAGAACACTGATGATAACTTTTTGATGCAGGTGGTGGAGGAGCCAACGAGGCGAGGTGTGCTGCTGGACCTTATACTAACAAGCAAAGAAGAGTTGGCTGTGGATGTGAAGACTGAGGGCAGCCTTGGCTGCAGTGACCAGATGGTGGAGTTCAGGATCCTGCGTGGAGGAAGTAGGGCAAAAAGTAGGATTGTAACCCTGGACTTCAGGAGAGTTAACTTTGGCCTCTTCAAGGACCTACCTTGAGGAATCCCATGGTCTAGGGCTCTAGAAGGTAGGGAGGTCCAAGAGAGCTTGCTAATATTCAAGAATCACTTCCTCCAAGATCAAGATCAGTGCATCCCTATGAGTAAGAAATCAAACAAAAGGGTCACAAGACCTGCATGGATGAGCAGGGAGATTCTGAAAGCACTCAAACAGAAGAAGGAAGTTCATGGAATGTGGAAAACAGGACAGGCCACTTGGGAAGAATATAGGAACATTGTCAGAGTATGCACAGATGTGAGAGGAAGGCTAAGGTCCATTTGGAATTAAATCTGCTGGGGAATGTCAAGGAAAACAAGAAGGGCTTCTTCAAGTACATCAGTAGCAAAAGGAAGACTAGGAAACATGTGGGCTTGCTGCTGAATGAGGTGGGTGCCCTGGTGACAATTGATACAGAGAAGGTGGAGCTGCTGAATGCTTTCTTTGCTTCAGTCTTTTCTGCTACAGCCAACCCTCAGGAATCCCAGACCCTGGAGGCAAGAGAGAAAGTCTGGAGAAAGGAAGACTTTCCCTTGGTTGAGGCAGATTGGGTCAGAGATCATTTAGGCAAACTCAGCACCCACATATCCATGGGCCCCAATGGGATGCCTCCCTGAGTGCTGAGGGAGCTGGCAGATGTTATCGCTATGTCACTCTCCATCATCTTTGAGAAGTCACAGAGAACAGGAGAGGTGCCTGAGGACTGGAAGAAAGCCAATGTCACTCCAGTCTTAAAAAATGGCAAGAAGGAGGAACCAGGAAACTACAGGCCAGTAAGCCTCACCTCGATCTCTGTCAAGGTGATGGAACAGCTTGTCCTGGAGCTCCCTTTTAAGCATATGGAGGAAAAGAAGGTTATCAGGAGCAGTCGACATGGAATAACCAAGGGGAAGTCATGCATAAGCAATCTGATAGCTTTCTGTGATGGAATGACTGGCTAGGTGGATGAGGGGAGAGCAGTGCATGTTGTCTACCTTGACCTCAGCAAGGCTTTTGACACTGTCTCCCATAACATCCTCATAGGCAAGCTCAGGAAGTGTGGTTTAGATGAGCGGACAGTGAGGTGGATTGAGAAGTGGCTGAATGGCAGAGCTCAGAGGGTTGTTGTCAATGGCACAGAGTCTAGCTGGAGGCCTGTAGGTGTTCCCCAGGGGTCAGTACTTAGTCCAGTTGCTCAGCTTACTCATCAATGACCTGGACAAAAGTACTGAGTGAAAGCTGGGAGGCGTGGCTGATACATCAGAAAGCTGTGCTTCCATTCAGTGACATCGGGACAGGGAGGAACCTAATGAAGTTCAACAAAGGCAAGTGTAGGGTCCTGCACATAGGGAGGAACAACCCCATGCACCAGTATAGGCTGGGGGTTGACCTGCTGGAAGACAGCTCTGTGGAGAAGCACCTGGGAGTTCTGGTGGACAGCAAGTTGATCATGAGCCAGCAGTGTACTGCCCTGGTGGCCAAGAAGGTCAGTCGGATCCTGGCATACATTACAAGGACTGTGGCAAGTAGGTCGAGGGAAGTTATCCTTCCTCTCTATTTTGCCCTGGTGAAGCTGCATCTGGAGTCCTGTGTCCACTTCTGGGCTCCCCAGTTCAAGAGAGGCAGGGAACTACTGGAGGGGGCCCAGCGGAGGGCTGCAAAGATGACTTTGACCAGGGACTGGAACATTTCCCTTATGAGGAAAGGCTGAGAGAGCTGGGTCTGTTCATCCTGGAGAAGAAAAGGTTGAGAAGGGATCTTATCAGTGCATACAAATATCCTAAGGGAGAGTGTCAGAAGGATGGGGCCAGGCTCTTTTCAGTAGTGCCCAGTGACAGGGTAAGGATCAACAGGCACAAAGTATAACCCAGGAAGTTCCGTCTGAATATGAGGAAAAACTTCCTCACCTTGAGGGTGACAGAGCACAGGAACAGGCTGCCCAGCGAGGCTGTGGAGTCTCCTTCTCTGGAGATGTTCCAAACCCACCTGGACATGATCCTGTGCAACCTGCTTTAGGGGAACCTGCTTTAGCAGGGGGCTGGACTAGATGATCTCCAGAGGTCCCGTCCATCTCCAACCATGCTGTGATTCTGTGAAATTTGAAAATAGAAAAGAAATGACAAAGCTAATTAAATTATCTGAGGAGTTCTTTCAGCTGGGCTGATGCAGGAATCAAAACTTTTCTCCTTACTGAAATTCAGGTGTCAGAAGCTCTCTGGTAAATATTTAGCTTGGCAGCTATGAGTTGGTCAGTAGTCAAAAATTATTCTCAAAATAAATGCCCTCTATACTGCCTTTAAAAATAAAGACGGAGTGGAAGGCTAAGTGGCAATAGACTCAAATCAATAGAAACCCAGGCTACTTCAGTGCCTGTAGTGTTTTGGTACTGAGTGTGAACCCTATGGAAGCTACTGTTACCCGCTTCTTAGGCTTCCCACAGGACTCTCCAGTTTCAGCGTCAGATATGCAAACCTATGTCTTCTGAGTAAGGTTTCAATTCTAGGGCAACAATTTTTCTGCATGCATAAGAAAGTTGAAGCTAAGCCTACAGCTGGAACATTACAGACTAAAGCAATTTGTTTAATGGTGTAAATTAAGACACATAAGTGAATATCAATCATGAAAGGCAAACTGAATTCCCAACCCTTTCCCAAAACCTTTAAAAGTGAAATAGTTCAAACTGATACAGAGATTTTTTTTCATGCATTTGCTTTTAATTTTTTTACCTAAAAAAAAAAAAAAGGTTTTAGAAAAAGGATTCTTATCCACTTCTGCTTTACTAGCTGCCATCAACGTAAATCTATATCTTTTAGAAGCCACTCCCTAGGAGAGGAAAACAGCAAATATTTTTTTTAAGAGTTCTTTTTATTTAAATCTCTTAAATTCCGGAATAATACTTTATCAGTAGACAAATGAAAAGCAATTGTGATAACAGAAATGAAAGACAAAGAAAATTACTGCATAAATGTAAGTGGATTGAATTTGAACTAACTCTTTTTTCTTACTCTAAATCTGAAAATGTTCTTCCTCAAAGATTTTCTTTTTAAATGAAATATACAGCCAGATTATGAAGACACAAGGAATATTTGATGTAAAATCAGGGATGCATGGAAAAGGAACAACAACAACAAAAAAGTTGTGTTTTGCTATACATGCCTCTTCATGGAGCCAGTAGGGCTGAAAGGAATTGACAAGACTGTGATTCATGCAAACTAATAGTTTAGACAGTCACTCCTCATTCCAGACTAACTTTTACTTATTTTTAAATTAATCTGATGCAATGTTAAGGTTGTGACATAAACTGACTAAAGAATGGAGTTTAAAAGTTAATATTAGAACCTGTCCCTTATCCTTTTACACTCAGAGCTCAGTGCTGCTCTCTGACCTCCTAGCACAGTCAATAATTTAGTTGGCAAAATATTTTGTCCATAACTGTAATATCAAATAACTTTTCTGTTTCTTAAAGAGATGTAAGTTCCCATTCTACCTTCCACTTTACCTCACAGGCTGTGATCTCATAGGTCATTTACGGCCTAAATCAGTGTGGGGCATGCTCTATATAATTTAATTTTCGAATTGCATATGTCTCAGCCTTGCTAAGACAGATACAAAATTGACACTAGACCAAAGATAGTCAGGGATGAAACTGATGATATGCAAGATTAGATAGCACTACAAATGGATCTCAGCAGTTCTGTGTGAAGTTCTTTTTCTAGTATGTTCCCCTTCTTTTCTAGTCTTTTCGGAGTCAATGCCCCCAGAAGACTTAATTAGTGAAAGAACAAGCAGAAAGTAGTTGTTTCCTTTAGGCTTTGCAGAAGATAGGTCTAATGTATGGTGTTATATCTGCTAGAATTCTTTACTATTTGCAATGTTGATAATCTCTCAACCATCAAGGAATTCAGTAGCATGATGTTGTCAGGAAGTAAGGTATGGAAAGAAAATGGCAACATCATCTGCATTTGAACAAAAAAAACATGTGGGAGCAGAGTCTGATTCAATAGCTGACTAGTTAGAACGGTTTTCTGGGAGGTTAGATGACTTGGTCTTTTGTTTTTAATGATTGAGCAGACCACAGATCAGATTTAGTAAATGCCAGCTCATTGACTACTGTAATTTTATGACTTCTGTGTCAAAACCTCATAAACTCGAATGTCTAAGACTGGGAGAAAGCCTGAGCTGGAGTCATATCCATCCCAGGAGCATTCTATGAGCACTTGATTAAAAGGAGAAATAAAAGCAGAAACAACTCTCAGAAATTCACTTTCTGAAGAAAGAGTGATATACAGACAGCATCTGCAGCTATGATCCACAAGTACAGATGAAAATTCATCTGTCTTTTAACCAAATGCTGGTAATGCTTTTGTGGAGTGAAGTTAAAGCTTAATCTTTCCTCAGCATTTCATAGGAGGTAGCTTATGAGTATTCCTTCTTTCTTCCTAGTATGTGATATTCTCAGCCTGAAGTGGCATGGAGAGACCTCAAAGTCTAACTTTGGGTCCTGCAGGATGTTAAGAAGTTGAAGAGCTGCAACAAAGCATTTTGTCAGTTATTTCTCCCTTTTATGAGCTGAGACCAGCTGTTTAAATGTGATTGCAATTCTTTTTTTTTTTTTTTTTTTTTTCATTTTTCCCCAGAAACATATTGGTTACAGGGCAATCCTCTCTTTCAACATCTGTTCAGCATATTACTCATATATTCAGATTTTCCTGCTCACTCAGCTTGTTATCACAATTACAATATACTAAATATTCTTCTGGAATGAGCAGGGGGGTTTCAAAGGCTTCAAGACTGCTAGTTCCAGCTATAGATGATACTAAATCCCAAACTCTTAGTTTTGACCACTCTGACTTTACAGGCGGTTTTTCATATGTGTAGTTTTGCACTGCAGTCTTAGGTCCAGGAGAAGGGGTAAACAGAAAGGTCCGTTACATCGTGCCATAGTACATGTGGCTCAGGTTCCACTGAATGAGATAAACCCTATGCAAAACATCATTATTCTGTTGAGATATGCAACATTCAACCTGTCAGAATGACCATTTTTAGACAATATTTAGAGCAGTATGAGAACATAAATTCAAAGGATTTTTCACATATTTTCAGTTGATTTCATAAGAAGTCAAGCTTTGTCTCTGTCTAGTCCTTTCTTGCTTCCTCTTCTATGTTTTAAATCAACTTTGGGTCAGCTTTGATCAAATGTTAAAAAAAAGAAGCTGTCTGAAAAGTAGCATGAAAAACAGAACAAGCCAAGTAGACAAAGAACTAATTTTTTTGTGGCTATAATAAGTAAGTCTTTAATTGTGGGTATTTGTACGTTGTGAAATCTACTTGGAAAGAGCTAGCTGGCCAAGCACCATAGACAGACAGCCCGCCTAGATAACACAAGTCACTCAAGACGAAACACAGTACATCTTTTTTCTACATATCTAAGCTGGGTTTTGCAGAATTGTTACCACAGAATACTATGTGTAAAGCAGACCTGAAAAAAATATTTCTTTTATACATAGAATGGTTTTATTTATTCAGTCTCACACATAATGCTAATATAGGTCTGGATTCAACACTGGCTACTTGCAGGCATAAAAGCAAGTATATTAAAATATATTAGGTGTACACTAGTAGATGTAGAATTCTGTACTGGTTTTGGCTGGCATAGAAAAAATTTTCTTCACAGTAGCTTGTATGGGGCTATATTTTTGATTTAAGATAAAAACAGTGTTGATAACACATTGTTGCTTTGGTTAGCAAAGTTCATGCAGAGTCAAGACCTTTTCTGCTCCTCAGACTGCCCTGCCAGCGAGTAGGCTGAGGGTGCACAGGAACCTGGGAGGGGATACAACTGGGACAGCTGACCTCAACTGACCTAAGGTATATTCCATACAGTATGGTGTCATGCTCAGCAATAAGAGTTGGGGGACAAAGGAGGAAGGAGATGTTTGGAGTTATGGCATTTGTCTTCCCAGATAACTGTTATGAGTGATGGAACCTGGCTTTCCCGGGCATGGCTGAGCACCTGCCTGCCCATGGGAAGTAGTGAATGAATTCCTTGTTTTGCTTTGCTCTTTGTTTGCACACGCGACTCTTGCTTTACCTGTTGAACTGCCTTTCTCTCAACACATGAGTTTTCTCACTTTACCCTTCCAACTCCCTCCCCATCCTGCTGGGAAGGAGTCAGCAAGCAGCTGTGTGGAGCTGAGCTGCCCACCTGTGTTATACCCAACAATTTCTTGAGAAGAATGTGAGTAATTATATGGTGATGTGCAGTATTTTCATTGGTTGTTCTTCTAAATACAGAGAATCATAGCATTAGTCATGCAATATTTTTTAATATCAGTTACCTTTATTTTTATTTGCTACCTAAGTTTAAGACAGTTTGTTCATTTTTTTGTTTGTTTTTAGACTTTTAAATAATCATAAATTAGAATTCATATTATGTTTCATCTGGTGAGTTACAAAGTACTGCATTGTACAAAGAAAAAGTGATTGTTACATGCAATGTATATTGTAAGTCTGAGGCATAACCTTAACTCTTTTAAGTATAATTTGCAATTTAATTCAATATCTGCATGCTGCTACAGGTTCTACTGAAACTGTTGTTCAGAAAGAAACACTGCCCTTTTGAAGTTCTTAGGAGTTTATGGTAGCAAGTCTACATTGCATCTCTTCCTTTCAATTATTGGTTTTGACTTTCTTTTACTGTCTATAACCATATAGTTAGCTGTTGAACACATGGCATCTGTATCTGATGATACTAGCTAAATTAAAAGGGAGGATCTCTGAAGTATACGACTGTCTTCCTATTTTGTCATAATTTCTATAACTGATTCTCCATCTATGCATTTTGGTTCATGAAATATATTATTTTTAAAAAATCTAACATATGTGAAAATGCCTAAATGAAATAAACTGAAAAAATTTCTTAAGGATCCAGTGTGAAAACTGTTGCCATGTATCAATGTGCATTTCTGTGAGCCACTGAATATCTAGAAAGTATCAAGCACTCTTGTCCCCTGTAACTTTTACAAGGAGTTCTGTGTATCCAAAAACATTGCAGAAGGTGTTAAATTTGACATATATAACTGAAATGACAGAACATATCATCTATAATTCCTTCTATATAACCTAAAAATAACAGCCTTACAGAATACTGTCTGAGAATTAAAAAGTAGTTCTGTAGTTTTCAGGTACAAATAAATGATTTTATTAGATACAGTGACAAAAAATACACAAACTTGGGAGATCTTTCTTTTGCAGACAAGACAGTAGGGTTGTATAGGTATGCTGGTATCTACATAGAGTGATTTTTTTAAAATCTAAGATACTGAGGGACATACTATAATATGCTGATTTGTAAAAATCACAGAATAGCAGAAAAGCTGTACATCCATGTTTTTCTTATCAGTTCACATAAATTTTCTAGTAAGATAGAAGCTGAAGTAATGAGGTTACAAGGCATAAAAATCACAGAGGCCAAGAATGCTAGCTGTGGTCAAATGATTTACTCAATCAGCATTAGGCTACATATGCAAAGCTTTTGGCCATTGTGTTCCCAGCTGGCAGCCACCACAAACATCTGGGCCATTAACATCAGAATTAGTAATCTAGAGAATTGTTCCTTATATCACTTCCAGCTAATACTGGACTCCAATTAGCGCTCTTCCAAACCCACCTGCAAAAATTTCTAACAGCTTCAAATAGCCAAATGTTACAGATTGTAGAAGTTTACATGAACAGAAAACAAGATCACAGCTACTTGGAATATTCTGTAGGTTCTGGATGTAGATATCATTCCCTCCATTAACCCTTTAGCAAATGAGTGTGATGACCACTTCCTTAGAGACAGAGCTCAAAAAATTTTATGAAATGGAAGTTTCCTGAGTGCTGGTCTGCACATAAAACCAGGAGATCTTAAAAGTAAACAAGAAAGATACAACGGTCGCTTCTTTGTCTGATAATTTGCCTCTCCAGGAACCACTTCTGCTGTGACACCTAGCACTTAAATGGCAAATGCAGAAGCCAGGGATTAGTGGTTATTTATAATTTTTTTTGCTTTTACTTAGCTAACAACATAAAAATCTCAAGACTCGCAGGTGATTTAGTCAAGAGGACCCACTACATCACCTACAAAACTAACTTTCTCAAACGAACCCATCATCGCTACTTTCTCCTGTCCTCTTGCTATGCTTTTTTTTAAACTCATTACATCCTTCATGTGTTTAGTTTGAAATTAAATGTAAACATACTGGAACTGATACATCACAGGGCCTAGAGCCTTCATTTTGCCTAGAAATACTTAGTAATCAAAATAACAATGTGATACTACAGTTGTAGCTCCAGCCCATCAGTAGCACCACCAGCCTGATCTTCTTTGAACTGAACAAGACCCTGGAATTTTTTTATTTGAGAAGTGTGATATAAGCATACATTTATGGCTATGTTGAACCCTATGATATATGAAGAACTGAATGAAAACATTTTCTTCCAGAAGGTCTTGGGTCTGTAATTGTCCTAACTTTGGGATTTTTAAGCCTTATTCTTCCAAACCCTGGTTCATCTGCTCTTTTTGGTAATTTTATCTGCATTCCATCTGAATCCCCTGTTTCAAAAGGAAGTAGATATCCATTCAGTTGTGTCTTACAGTTTATGTGTGCCTGGGTTTCTTCTGTCTCTCTTTGGTTTTCCAGTAGGGTCAATAAGAAAAGAACTGTGAATGAGGGATAAAACCCATTGAATTTCCATGATCTTGTGTTAAATTTTAGATATCTTGATGTTAACCCTGATATCAATATTTGCCTATGCTTATCAGGCAATTAATGACCTCAAGAGAACCTTAGAGCATGTAGGAGATATGGACCAGGACTGAATAAATTTAATAACACTTTTATCTTTAATATTGTTGCTTAAGAGATATTCTTTATTATCTCTTTCTCCTCCACTTCAACACAATTTGAAAGGTTTCCAGTTGCATAAGGCTCAGACAATTACATAAAAGCTGCAAAGTAATTTGGTTTACACCTAAATAGTAGAGCTACATAACATGTCTCTCCCTTTGAAATAACAAGATACTTACACTTTGAACTTGAGACGAGTGAAGCAGAACATCATGCTGAGAATTTGAATTCCTGTAATTTGATTTCAGAACAGTACATTCATTTCATTTCCAATTTACAAAAGAGAGAACACTGCAGTCAATTATGGTCAGATGTGTAGGAATTTGTTTTGACTGGTGAGATAAACTGTGTGATGATTCCAACATGCACGAGAGACATATACAGTACCATGTCACCAGATGTGGTAGAAAAAAAGAAGAAAAAAAAAAAAAAGATTCAGTGGCAAAATTGAGAACTCATATGTAAGAAAGACAATCACAGTTCTCAGCTCTGACGAGTTCTGATTTGGACATTCTTCCAATGGGGATAAGGAAAATCCCATTGTTCAATACATCAAACTTCTGTTAACTAATAATGAAGGCAGCCTCAGCTGTTAACAAACAGGAAGATTTTTTTTCTCTGCCAAAAACTCTTTACATGGCTTATCAGGGAAAATAACTTTATTCAACTTGTCCGTCAAAGCATTTATAACTTTAAACTGGTAGGCAAACTTAAATGGCCTCATGCTTCCTTATTTTCACAAATTCAGACACCTGAGGTAGTTTTTGTTATTTTACTGATGTCTGAAATATTTTATTACAAAGAACAACACCACAACAGTAAAAAAGAAATTTCCAGCTGAGATAAATGGATGGAGCTTTAACAAATCCTTTGTTGCAACACTGATTTACCAACTGTTAAACTGGATATTTATATGCAGGATAAAAGCAGGCAAAAGAATTTGTATAAGAAGGTCAAGTACTTTAACTAATGACTGTCTTCTCACTGGCTTGCTTCACTACTTTGGCACATAGATTCCCAGGGGAATCAGGGCCTTATCTTTCTGAACCAAATTATTTTGAAGGCAAACAATGCAGTGTCTCAACACTAATTAACTGGTGCTATAATCAGTCAAATTATAGCATGAATTGTATTAATGTTAATTACAGTGGAGAAAGAAGATCTTGTGCCAATAGTACAAGGCTGAGAGTTAAGGAGATGCAAATGCTTTTTCCATCTTTGCCACTGATTTTCTGTGTACCCTTGGGCAAGTCATATGAGCTCAGTTTACCACACGTTGTGCTTGGTAATCTTATTTACCAAAATTTTCCTCTCATGTTGCTGCTTCTAAGGAGCAGTGTGAGACTGATCCATTGACAGCACTTGGAAATGATCACAGAAGTAACAGGGTTACATTGCTTTATAGAGATGTTGCACCTATGTACCACTGTGTGTCAGAAGTAAGGGTTATCTGTCAGTTATTCTGTCTCCAAAAAGTTCCTATGACAGGATATTTCAGTGATGTCTTTGAGTCTTTCTCTAGAAAGACAAAAAATGCATTACCTGAACTTAAAAATTTTGAGAAAATTTTGAAAAACAGGAGGAAGAGCAAGGCAGGTAAAAGCGCTCTGTGTAAAATTGATAGGTAGATATCTGTCATACAGCAAAGTATCAAATATTGTCACTTTGCCATCTTTTTGCACCAATCATTTACATTCTCCAATTTTTAAAAGCTGAGATGTCTCACTTTTATATATGTATCAGAATATGAAATCCTAGCTTCCTGAGTTCTTCCCCATTCAGTCACATCCTAGTAAGTGGCATAATTTTATCCTTTTTATTAAACCACTACTTGATTTCCTTAATCAGTTTTTCCCTTTTGTTTTAAATGGAAGGAAAGATGGGTGAAAGCCCTGCATTATAGCAGTAATTAACTTTTAGTAGCCTTTGTTGTTGAACTCCCTAGCAGCTGAAGAGATTATTTCTGTTGCTACAGAATATCAATTAGAATTTTGGACTGTAGAAAGCGCATAGCAAAAATTGTACCTTCTATATAAAGGATCATATATGTCAGATAGGATGTAACAACTCCATTAAAAGATGCTTGGTGAGTACGAGAAGAATTACTAGAGTCCCCTGGAAAGGAGGTGCAAATCTCAACAGGCCAACACCTGAAAATGTCAGGAACAGACAGCTGAAAATTTAAACTGCTGGCTTCAGATACCTTGATTATCTTGGGTCTTGCAATCCTTTATTTTTATTGAATATTGAATGTCTATAGATAGAATTAGAAACAAGAGATGGATTAAGCTTTCCAAATATCTCTCACTATGCGTCAAAATATGGGGCAATTTTATATCTTCTGTGCAGTCATTCTTGAAAGATAGCTGAATTATGGCATGTAAAAGAAGACAACCTCCCTAATATTACAATTAATATTTCATACCAAAGGGAATTTTCACGTGGGCTATGAGGGAAAAGAAAAAAAAAAAAACAGAAAAAAAAAAACCCAAACCCATGCAATTTTAAAGTATCGCATTCTTCTGGCCTGATTCCCATAGACACTGTCTATGAAGCATGTTGTTACTTAATTTCTTTAAATATTATTAGGTCATGTCCATTTAAATATGATAGCTGGCTTTGAAAATTCACAGAGTGAATTTAGATTTATTCTCCATGGTCAAGATAAATTTCAAATTAGTATTTACAGTATAATCACGCTTATTTGAAAACTCCTTATTCTTCACCTAGCAGATTTACTGGATGTGATAGCAGTAAGAGTTTTAACAGAAATAATTAAATTCTTATTTTGCTATAAATTAGAATACCTTTCAAATGTTCTCCAAATCAAGAAATGTCAGCATAACAAAAAAACATTTGAAAGATATTAACAACTAAACATAATTAATAAGACATAATAAACTTAAATAACTGTGGTGAAAACAGGCTTCAGGATGTAATTTAAGAGGAAAAAAATGTGAAGAGTTATAATATCTACTGCAACAGGCAACCAACAAAAGCAACATTTTAGTTATTCATAACCTTCTAAATTGTGTGTCTTTTTGGCTGGTTGTTTCTATGCCCAGCTTCCATTTCAAAGCAAATGTGTTTCAAAACCATGAGAACGAGATGCCTTTCCTCTTTTTCTGAATCATTAACAAAAAAGGTCAAGGTATTCAATGTTCAAAATTTGCGTTTCTGGAGGACAGAGAAAAATGCTTTCTGAGTTCTTGAAGTTGCAACTTAACATGGACTATTCTGTAAATAATGTGAAGAAATAATGAAATATATACACATATATAAAAAATATGCATATGTGTGAATATAAAATGAAAACATGTGCCCATATGAGAAATACAACAGCTCATTGTGATAAAAACCAGTCAGTTACTCTATTGCAACGTAACACAATAGTAACCACAGCTGACCACTGCTAGTCTTAGGATAAAACATTTGAAAAAGGAAGAGTTGATACATGCTTTCTCCTTCAACTTAAAACCACAAAATCTCCTATATTTCCCAACAGCATCTGAGATTCTGAATTCACTGATTTTTGTGTGCATCAACAAATCTTTATTTTGATCTCTGGTGGGTTTCGTCAAAATAAAAAATTCAGATGCATCTTTTACATTTAGTTAAATCCTTCACTTTAAGTATTATGAACAAATTTTGGTCTGTTTCATTCCTTATAAACCATATGTCAAGGACAGAATATGTCAGATATGGATTTCACCTGGTCAGCACTTCTATGACCATGAATGTTCTTTAAAGTTTGAGTGTCTTTGCATCTCTTACAAGTTACTGTCTCTAAATGCTACTGTCCATTAGGTAGTATGAGGATCATAAAATTACCTTATTTTATATCTGTTTTTATAAGGGTTTCAGTACAGAAGACCTTTGAACAGAATATCTTGATGGGTTATTGTACTTTTATATGTCTTTTATAATTTATATTTTTTGGGTGTGTTTTTTGGAAGGATCATCCATGATAGAAAGGCTTAACAAATAATGACATTGATGATCATTATTATTCAGTAAAAAATGTTAAATATGTGAAAGCTTCTTCGGTTGCCCCCAAAAGTGCAGAAGTTTGTCAAAAATCTTAACAAACCCCCCCCAAAAAAAACCCCAAACCAAAACAAAAATCACTTAATATAGGAAGGCTTCCTTCTAAAATGGGATGTGGAGCAGAAAAGGAGAATTTTTTTTCAGTGTGTATATTATTAAAAAAAAAACTGGACATGGTCCTTAGTAACCTGCTCTGGTTGACCATCTTCTGATCAGGGTTTTTTAACCAGAGGTCCCTTCCAATCTTCTCTATCTGGGGATTAAATGCAAACTTCAATTTCTTGTAGAAAAAGAGGAAAACAACAGTTTAACAAGCTACTGGTTTTCAGACTGAAACTATGGAAAACTTCTGAAGCACAGTCTCAATGAAAACTATTTTCTTTATCACAAAACTTATCACAAAAAGAAAAACTTCCCCTTAATAGTAACATTTCTTGAACTTTTACCATTTCTCTGCTTTTCCTAATTAATCTTGGCCTCAAGGCCAAAAGCATTCACCTATGGTGACAGCAACATATATGCTGTGTGTATACATTTCATGTTCAGTTCCTTTCCTCTTCTCCAACTAAGCCTTCATATAATTAACATATATGACTGCATTTTAAACACTGTTTCTAGCTAAGGATATACAGTGTTCTGAAAAACTTAATTAGATATGGAAAAAAATGAAAAATTGCACAGGTCAGAGAATTTTGTATGGGCTACAACCTAACAGGAACACACAGAAGGACTAACAATAGTTTATAATTCATCTTGAAGTCAACTGGAGTGTGATACAACATTTTAAAACATAATTTATTTTCCATCAACAGTTTAAAGGGAAGACATCTATCTGTTATGGTAGCTGAGCTAGATAGTTCCATTTCTATCATTAGAGATATGCACATTCTCTTTTAATTTCAGCAGAACACCTATAGCTTATTGGTTTATCGATGTGTAAAGCTACCAGTAATAGCAGTAAGTAGAAACAGTGCTTGAGAGGGAAGATATAATCTCTTAAAAAGAAGGAAAAAAAAGCAGCAGAAGTGATCACAAACTGTCAAACAGGGAGGGTCAACCAACAAATAAAAATTCATATTTTTCCATATTCAAGATTAAAAGTTGTTTATACAACAACAGATATGTCAAGCTTCAAAGAGCTGGTGTTAAACACCATCCAAAAATATAAGGAAGGCAATATGACTGAACATCATCAGCATACAAATAGCAAAACCACGACTTTTTAGTTCACACTCACAGTGGGCTTACTACAGCTGCCTGTTCAATATGGCACTTACCTGGATTAGCATATAAGGCTATCATCGATTCTAGGTACATGTTTTATTTCACTGTATTGCAAATTAGTAGCAACAAAAGCTGTTCACTACTGTTTTTCCTTCTTTTTTTTTCTATGTTCTTTAATTTAATGTACATGTGCATTGCCATATAGGACTGGCTGAGAGGTATTTGTTTTAAAATTAAGTGTAAAATGTAACAAAGAATCAGTGCAAAAAGAGAAGTTGCAGGGAAAAGGTAGCTATGATGGTGTCTGTCTAATCTAGAGTTTGATGATACTACATACACCACCTTATTCTGTAACTACCTTTTGGCTGAATCACTGACATTTATTAGTAAAAAATTATATTAGTAAAAGCCAGGGATATTTTAACAGATCATAGTCCCTACAACTCTTTCTTTCTTCTGCCTCATTCAGCCACACCAATGATACTATAGTACTTTGACCAAGTGATATTCCATTATGTCTCAAGGAATAAACTGATCCTTATAAACTGTAGTTTTAGTCAAGAAAAATGAGGAACACAGCAGCACCAACACTCTGGAAAAGTGCCATCTTAATCCAAAGCCAAAGTAATTAGAAGAATAGTGCTATTAAATAATACTGGAGAACTTTCAGTTTTCATTCTCAGTTTCCTTTACTTCAACACAATACAAAAGACAAAATCTTTATTATTTGTTTATTTATTTGTTTATTATTTGTTTATTTGTTTCCACTGTGTCCTGGTTTCAGATGGGATAGAGTTAATTTTCTTCTTAACAGCTGGTGCAGTGCTATGTTCTGGATTTGGTGTGAGAACAATGTTGACAGCACGCTGATGGGTTTGGTTGTTGCTCAGTAATGTTTGTACTAAGTCAAGGACTTTCCAGTTCCTTGGGCCCTGCCAGTGAGAGAGCTGGGGGGGCACAGGAAACTGGGAGGGGACACAGCCAGGACAGGTGACCTGAACTAGCCAAAGGGATATTCCATACCATATGATGTCATGCTGAGTATATAAGCTGGGAGAAGAAGAAGGAAGAGCTGGCAGGTGACATTTGGCATTACAGCATTTTTCTTCCCACATAACTGTTATGTGCAACAGAGCCCAGCTTTCCTGGAGATGGCTGAGCACCTGCCTGCCCATGGTGAGCAGTGAATTAATTCCTTGTTATGCCTTGCTTGCATGTGTGGCTTTTGCTTTACCTATTAAACTGTCTTTATCTCAACTGACAAGTTTTCTCATTTTTACTCTTCGGATCCTCTTCGCCATCCCTATGTGGGGGCAGTAAGTGAGCAGCTGCGTGGTGCTTGGTTGCCAACCGGGGTTAAACCATGACACACTAGCATTTACAAAGGAAGGAAAATTTCAATCATTACATTAAATATTAAACCATCTCAGGATTCATTTCCAAAACAAAATGCTTCCACTGGCTTTTCAGTCAGGTGAAGTTACCAAACTCACAGTGCCCTCTATCTAATTATGCTAGGTAACATTATTCCTTCTCTATTTGGAAATGTGCACCCTGCCAATTAAAAGAACATACCTTCCTTCTGTTAATACCACTGCCCTTAATTAGAAGTTCTGATGCTTTTCAAGAGAGATCAGACAACAGCCCATCTGTTTAGGCAGAGGTTTATTAAACATTGCATATGCAAGATCTGGATAACTACAAGTCATATGACTGCGAAACAGCAATTGCCTTAGTCAAATAGCTCATGTGTCCTTGAGTGACTTCAGATGACTGGGTTCCTTTTTGGTAACTTTCTGTCTACTTCACTTCAGTAAAATTCAAAGACTTCATTCATAACTGTCATTATATATGTTAATGCCTGTTAGCTAATTACCAATCTTGCTTGTTAATTTAGCTAAATTATATGACTAGGACTAAGCTGTAAGAATTTAATAACTAAACTAAAACTTTATGAAAAGGGAAAGCCTGTTCTTCTACCTTATATGTCATATACCCACAACAAAGGCAACAGTTATATCACTTTCTTATTTTGCATATATGTTGCTTTTGTGACAAGTTTCAGTGGCTGAAATACGTAGAAATTATATATTATCTGCAATTCATATATTGCTGTTGAAATCAGGCTCATTTTATAAAACAAACCAGTGTACTATATTTTTAAAAAAGGAAGGTGAAAGGAAAGAAAGCAGTTATCTATTTATTAACTGCGAGTACACCAGCTGAAACACTGTGCACATCAGGCAGTGACAGAGAAAATGGAGTCAAGAGGGTAGATGATCCCAAGGTAGTTTATTCCTTTTTTTAGAACTTTTTTTCTGCCTTCAAAAAACCCAGGCCATAGCACAGCAACATACTTTCCAAGATTTTTTCATAAAATAGTTAACAAGTTAACATTTATGCTAAAAAAATGATGTATTAGAGGATGCTATCTAAAAGCTGAACTTTAAGTATTTCTATGGGTGGATTATCAGCACAATGCAGTCTTCAATGCCTTCATTTTCTACATTTTGGCTAATATGAATATTGATCTAATATATTCTCATTAAATTATATTTGTTTACAAATGTAACATTATCATGCATTAAGCATGTCAAGATGTGAATGCTAAGAATGAACAAACAGATTTATGCATAAAGGACAACAGCTTCTTCACTTATGCATAATTCTAGCTCCAT
The DNA here is from genome assembly GCF_963210335.1 of Falco punctatus. Lineage (NCBI taxonomy): Eukaryota > Metazoa > Chordata > Aves > Falconiformes > Falconidae > Falco > Falco punctatus. Next base: position 79,717,028 of record NC_137583.1, read on the forward strand.
GAATTTTGAATCAAGTAGACCATCAAAGCTGAATGTCTGGAATCAGAAACAAGACACTTTTATTAATACAAACAAACTCCTTCTGTCTTTGGAAAACAATCCTATAAGGACCAAATTGTGTAAACACCAACTTCTGCTCCTCCAGATTTTGGCTTAATTAACTTTCCCCCCTGCTCTTCACTGATAATTACCCTCAGTTCCCTTTACAGAAACAAGGGATCTCTGCAACTTTTAGTTCAAGATTGTAGGGACCATTATGATTGTGTTTGTGTTTTAACAAGTACAACAACAACAAAAAAATATGTGCAAATGCTTTTAGGATCCAGTTTTACTAATTTTCTAGCATCTTTGCATTTATATTTCTTATTACAGTTGCCCCTCCAATTGTATCTGTATAAACCAGATGAGTCCTGGTAGGTTTTGAGGATTATTTGTGTGTGTGTGTGTGTGTGTACTGTAAGCAGATATATGACAATATCAAGTAATCTAAGATTCCAGTATGTTAAAGAGCAACTCTTCATTCTGGTTCACCACATGGTCCAACAACTTTTTTACTAACAAAAATGAGGGATGCACCATGGTTCCAAAATAAATAGTCTGGACTAGAGAAGACTGGAGCTGCCCACAGATGTGCATATCAAAACAAAACCCTGCAGTCAGCAAACTCATGACATATGTGAAGGACTTATTTGCTAAAGGATCAATAGAATGACCCACTGATGATCAGATATAAATCACGAAATCATATAAAAAGTGAATTACAAGCCAGAGTATTTCTCTGCACAGGTAAATTTGGGATTTGATAACCTTTTAAACCATGAACAGAACCATAGCCCACTTACTTTAATAGGAACAAATTTAAAGTGGCCTATTTGGTCACTCCTTTTTCACTTTCTTTTTTCTGAAATGTTAACCTACTGAAGTAGAGAAGACAAACTGTCACCTAAAACCTATGTCATTTGACGGAGTTAGAGCTAGAAAGTCCTCTAGTTCCCAGACTCCAGTCAGAGAGCAGAGTTTAAGTCCTTTCACTGTGGACTGCAATGCTTTGGGAATGTCCACCAGGAACACCACTGCTAACTTCTGACATCCTGATATCTTTTCAAATACATTCTAAAGTTGCACTAGCTAGGATATATAACTGTGGGAACAAAAGGGCAACTATAACACTGGAATAAGAGACAAAAATAAAAATTAACCATATATTTAAAGATATAGGAAGATAAATGAAACAAAAAAATTCACAAAAAAGCCTATGTGCATGATATTTATTTGTTGTAAAATAATGAAAGAAGAGTTCCTATACTGCAGTCAAGTGCTACAGATATTATCCATGAGAGTGCAGATAGAATTAATACTTCAAAAACCCTCTCAGCATATAATGACACTGCAGACCTCAGCACAGTGGAGTTTTAAATGAGTGATCTCTCCATACTGTATGCCAGCCTGCATTGTAGACATAAGTTCAGTCTGTTTATATACTCAGGCTATACAGTGTTCATCAGTTCTGGTGTCCCTCTTGTCACTTGCTTCAGATTCCATTTTCCTTTACAGAGTGATGTCCATTTACTGAAGTATCTGTGTTCTTCTGTTATCAAATGCATTAACCCCATATCACAAATAAATGTAGTCCCCAAGGTGATGCATGAAAATGTTGTTAAGAGAAATCTTTCATTAATAACCTGCTTATGCTTTGCACTTCAGTTGCCTGCCTTCTTCAGGATGATCCTAAGATCAAGAAGCTACATCCTGCCTCCTGTTACAGAGGTTGTTCCCTTCCGCTACTTCTATACTTCTTGCCTCCTGATAGTGATTACATTCACTTCCAATTACCTCAATACCAGCTTAAAAAGACATCACTTTTATCTCCTTTGGAATGAGCTACACAGAAAAGCGTAAAAAAGAAACCTACACTGACAGGAAGACTAGGTGTTTCTGTCAAGCTTCTGTGAAACATTTTCAGTTTAAGCAGAGCAAAAACCTAGCCATTTAAACCTAGCTATTTTTTCCCTATTTATTTTTTGAATGAGTGAAGATAAGGAATTGGTTTGCAAGCCAAGTCTTATTATAAAATTAATCTCCAGCTTGTTCAGAAAGACAGCACAAATAAAGAAAGAAGTGATACTATGAAAAAGGAAAAGAAGCAAGAAGACTCTAAACACAGGTGTATCTTATGCATCTTTTCTATTTGGAAGATTTTTACTAACTCTAGTGCAGGCACAAAAATGTTTAAGCAAGTCAACACTTCCTCCATTAAACATTACCAAAGGAGAAAAGTGAATGAGGAGCTGTTACAGAATTTCAGCCAGATTCAATCCAATTGCTTTGTCCTGCTTCTTATTGCAGTCATAGGACATCACACTCACCATTTTTTATTAATGTACTTTCTTCTCTTTAAAAAAATACATACATATTGCTCTCTTCTGAGTTTAGCTACTATATTCAGTGCTACCTTTCTCGAGGATGGTTTTACTGCAATTTCCACCTTACTTTCCTTTGACTGTGATGCAGAATTTGATCTCTGAACAGTTACAGGCATTTCTCCCAAAGGTTTCTGGGTTTGTTTCTTTTCAGGGTTTTTTTTGTTTGTTTGTTTGGTTGGTTGGTTGCTTTTTTCCCCAATTCAGATTCATTTATAGAGTGAAAAGTAATGCACTTCAGGAAGATCCAAGACTATCCAATATGTCCATCACTGCTTTCTTGAGATTTTTGTTATTCCTCCCCAACAAGGAAACATTTCAGTGTTAATACAGTCTAATGTAAGACCACAGCTGAAATTGCATGTTCCCTTAGTACAAGTGTGCTAATCATGTAGGTCAACTGCATGGCATCTCTTTCTGTATAGCTGCCTTAAGAACTCACTAAGATATTTTCTTCTCAGTGCTGTAAACCAGGCAGGCATGTTTCCTAACATACATCCTTTCTCTCATGCAGAATCTTCTCCAATATATACATTCTGAGTGTGTGTTTATGTGCATCTGTGTGTGTGTGTGTATGCATTCTGACAGACTTTATAAATTACATAAAAAATTAGGCATAAAGGAGGAAATTAATATGAGCATGTACATATATGTATGAAAATGGATATGTGTATATTGATGCTTATGGTATTTGGCATCTCTGAAGACAGAGTTTCTCACATACAAACCGCATATTTGAATTAATGTAGCTCCACTCCAACCTGATGCAGACAATTCAGAAGCTGGGAAGCTACTTTACCCTATGTTTGATTTTTACTTAGTTTGCAACATTTGTGATTTTTTTCCCCTTCTATAAATAAACCTCTTTCCATTAGGAATGGGGCCATTAATTTGCTTATAGAATAACAGCTAAATGTTAAGAGCTCTTAGTAACAGTATCATTTTCTGGATGTAAACCGACAAATTAAAGCTTTCGTTTATGAGATCCATTATTTTGCCCTTGTGTGTGTGTGGGGGGGGGGGGGATGTGTGACATCTCATCCCAGTATTCAGAATAGAAAAGTAAAGAAAAAAACCCAACACAATAATCAAAACCACTTTTAATCAATGTTATTCTTGGAGGAGAACTAGAAATAAGTGAATTCACTCACTGACAGTATCCTTATGTAGCTATAAATAGTAGCATTTTATTTATGCCACTCTCACTAATAGCCTTTCAGGAAGGTTGCTTCTGCAGTGATACTATTCTCTAATTTTAAGCATCTCAGTACACATTTTTGCCTCCCAGACTGCCTGAACTTGTTGTAGTAAATGGATCTCATTGGTTACCTATGCTTATTGTATGCTTTTTTTTTTCACTTTCTTAATTTATGTTTGGTGTCATCATTAGTTTAAACCTGGTAGACAGAGAAGTATCAGGGTTTGCAAGTGATACAACTAAATAACTGGAATACATCATACGCTACCACTCAAGCTGACATTTTTAAAAACAGTGATATTTTGTTCCTCTTGATCCACATCATATGGTAGAAGTGGATAGACAGGGCTACAAATTGTCATGGCGATATGGGTAGTAACCTGTATAGATAAAACCACGTTTAAGACTGCCATGGCAACTCCTGTTTATCTTTCCTAATCCCTGCTGGCAAAATGCTTTCAACTTCTTAGCTCAAGCATTTTTAACTGAATGCATAGTGTTGCAGAGTATGATGCACAAGATATTATAACTGCTCATGCATTTTGAAATGGGCTACGAAGCTTAAGATAAAAGATGGGTTATGGTTTTAAACAGATGTTTTACGTAACTGTTTTCCAACTGTGTGAGTAGATAATCAACTAAGTGCAAAATAGATCATTCCATCACCAAGAAATCAATGCAGATCCTGCCAATCCCTTGGAACAATGGAAGCTGCTACCATTCTCATCACAAGGTGGGGAAATGTCAAACTAGTAAGCTGTGGCCTAGGAAGGGTCCACAGAGTGTATGACATCACCAGCACCATCCAGCAGCTTTTCCTATACACCAGGAATCCTTGTGCCAGGTGCTGTAGGTGAGCAAACTATCAAGCAGTCCAAAGAGCTGTGCACTTGGGCAAGGGAATAGAAAATAAGCTGAATATAAACAGAATGGAATGGAGGTAAGAAGTGGCTTGTGGGATTCCCCTGGTGAGTCTAATAAGCAGTCCTGGTTACTTAACTCCTTGTTTTTTTACATTCATCTCATATAGAGAAGATTAATTTCATATGAGGTGCCTCCAGAAAGAGTGCTTTTGAGGCAGGATGGTCAGACTTTACTCCTACATTTTTCATTGCTTCCTGATTGTTTTTTCCTCAGCTGATAATCAGGTTTTAGTCCATGCTTATATCTGGATTTGAATCTGTCTGAAACACTGTTGGTAGAAGCTGCCTGTGAGCCTAACGCACAGCAACAGCTCAGCAAGTATTCCAAGTTTCACCAGTTGGTTGTGGTTTCTAGGACACCTCATTGCACAATCTTCTGCTGAAAGACTCCTGCTTCCAATTGAAGACTTTTGTCACATATATTTATGGTACCATTTTCTATTGTTTAAGATCTTCCCTCAGATTAGGCAATTCTCTCTGGCCAGCTAAGAACAGATTCTTTCATCTTACTCCATATCGGGATTAGAAAAGGGTCTGCTGAAGAATGAGAGAAAATTATGAAAGAATCTGTAGAAAATTATGCATCTGTAGAAAATAATGCTTCAACATATCACATTTTCCTTATATATATATGTCTTATGAAGACAAAAGCATTTTTCCTACTATTGTTGGTAGGAAAATTATTAGTTATTGATAAAAAAAAATAGTTACTGAATTTTTCCTAACAAACAAAAAAGAAACTTCTTCTCTGGGTAAGCAGCAAGGTACATGATAAACTCTGTATTTTTTCCATTGTATACTTATTTTCCTTTTTTTTTTTTTTTCATTCTAGGTCTTCATGGATAGAAAGCAATCAATTACTTCATAAAACTACAGAATAAACCACTACCAACATTCTCATTTAGGTATTGGGTAGTGAATACTGTATACACAGAAATCTGAAGTAAATTTTCTCCCTATTGTACTGAAGAAAATAAATTTATGTGGAATTAGCTTAGTGGTAATACACAGGGTTTTCCTGGTTTTTATTTAATTCATGGTGCTGTTTAATGCAAAGTGCTTGAGATTTAAACCTATGAATTCTAGTGCTTCTGTGGTAAAAATGCATAGCAAAGAACAGGTTTCAGTTCAGTCTGGGGGTTTTGTTAGAGCAAGAAGATGAAAGTTTTGTGGCGTTTTATTTGATGGTTTATAATTCTCTGAAAAATAATCTTTTCCTTGTTCTTTCAGGACTTCAGGTTGTTCTGTGTACCCCCCATGCACAGAACTACAGAATCACAGAATAGTCAGAGTTGGACGGAACCTCTGGAGATCATCTAGTCCAGCCCCCTGCTAAAGCAGGTTCCCCTAAAGCAGGTTGCACAGGACCATGACCAGGTGGGTTTGGAATGTCTCCAGAGAAGGAGACTTCACAGCCTCGCTGGGCAGCCTGTTCCTGTGCGCTGTCACCCTCAAGGTGAGGAAGTTTTTCCTCATATTCAGACGGAACTTCCTGGGTTATACTTTGTGCCTGTTGATCCTTACCCTGTCACTGGGCACTACTGAAAAGAGCCTGGCCCCATCCTTCTGACACTCTCCCTTAGGATATTTGTATGCACTGATAAGATCCCTTCTCAACCTTTTCTTCTCCAGGATGAACAGACCCAGCTCTCTCAGCCTTTCCTCATAAGGGAAATGTTCCAGTCCCTGGTCAAAGTCATCTTTGCAGCCCTCCGCTGGGCCCCCTCCAGTAGTTCCCTGCCTCTCTTGAACTGGGGAGCCCAGAAGTGGACACAGGACTCCAGATGCAGCTTCACCAGGGCAAAATAGAGAGGAAGGATAACTTCCCTCGACCTACTTGCCACAGTCCTTGTAATGTATGCCAGGATCCGACTGACCTTCTTGGCCACCAGGGCAGTACACTGCTGGCTCATGATCAACTTGCTGTCCACCAGAACTCCCAGGTGCTTCTCCACAGAGCTGTCTTCCAGCAGGTCAACCCCCAGCCTATACTGGTGCATGGGGTTGTTCCTCCCTATGTGCAGGACCCTACACTTGCCTTTGTTGAACTTCATTAGGTTCCTCCCTGTCCAACCCTCTATCCTGTCCAGATGTCACTGAATGGAAGCACAGCTTTCTGATGTATCAGCCACTCCTCCCACTCTTGTATCATCTGTAAGCTTGCTCAGTCCCTTCACCCAGGTCATTGGTAAATAAGTTGAATAAGTCTGAACCCAATACTGACCCCTGGGTCGTGTAACATACATTCATGCTAATGTACATCTACACAAATATATACAGCTACACAAATGCATGCACAGTTAATGTAAAAAAATGAAAACTGAGAAGGGATATTACTGCTTCTTATAAATTAATAAAAAAACCTAAACACAAGTAAAGAAGATTTTTTCCATGTAAAAACAAAATATTGGTGAGGAAAAATGGTTACCAGCTTTCCTTTACTAAATTTCAGATGGTGCCGTATGAAATTGTGAAAGTTTTGTCAACAGTGGGGAGCTGTACCTGAGAGACACTAGTGTAAGAGCTGCTGACACCAGTTCCATTACAGTGCTTAGTAATTAGGATTCAGTAACAGAAAGAACTTTCTTTCAAACAGCAATGGTGAGTTGTTAGGGGGATAACATAGGTCACTCCAAACTTCTTGTTTCCAGAGGTAAGCAGGCAAAGACAGGGGGAAATAATGGCCTAACACATTATCCTTATTTCCTGAGATAGCCTAAATGCATGACAGCATTTAGCTAATCCATTTATTTCAGACTGGGTTTTTTGTTCAAGTATCTTACAGTCATGTTTGACAATGAGCTACAGTCAGTGGGCAAGAGTTTGAACCTTTTGCAATGAAATGTAGTTCAGGCATATCACTGTTAGCTGTCTTACCTCCTGTCCAAAAGGTTGGTTGAAAAAGATGTCAAAGCAAAGAACAATGAGACTAATCTAGACTGTAATCTAGATTTATGTCTGTTAAACCATGGAACAGTACCCAGAAAGCATCTGTAAAGACACTTTACTGAAAGAACAGAATTGTCTGAAAGTGAGATATAAGATGTGATTGTGGAAGGCTTGGAGCTACAACAAGCAAATGATGAAAAAAGCAAATGTTTCAGTGTGGGTTAGGTCTGAGCTACTGCCACATTGCTGCTGCTGCCGCTGCCATTTTGACTAAACAATAATACGTAATGGCTGACTGCTGAAATAGAGACAACCTCCATTCACTTATTTGTGAATAAGTTTCCTGGTGCCAGTAAAACTGTCCCTGTCCTAGTTGTACTAAACTGCATGTGTTCAGTTGGGTCTATTCCTGGGAGCTAACCATGGCCTTTTGGGGGCTTGGATCAGAGACCACCAGAAAATTTTAGGTTTCAAAGGCATGAGAAAGGGATTCAGGGTTGAAGTCTAGACGACAAAAAGCAAATTAGTAAGGGAGCTGCATTTGCTCTGGCTTGTTGATACTGACAGATAATATTGAAGAACTGTCCCACATCATACAATGCATCAGAATGTCAGCTGAGGTGTTTTCTGTACACCTGAGGGCACAGATAAACCTTGCCATCTTTTGATCTTACCAAAAGCCCCAGCTCTCTATCTTTATAAAAGAAGTAAGAGAGAGGAGCCACAGGAAAACCCTTTGACAATGCACAGGCAGCCCACTGGGGTTTTGGGATCTCAGCAAAGCTCTGTCTAGTTTGTAAAATGTTTTTGGAGATGATATACACTAATTTTATTTACATAAAGTAGCCTGTCTAGCCTCAAAATATGAATAAAAATCTTTTGAGCAATAATCCATCCTAGGTACATTTCTGCATCAATAGTCTGCCACAAGAATAATTTTGACTCAGAAGTCTGAGTCAGCACAAAGACTGAATGTGAAAACAATTGAGATAAAAGCTCTTCTATTTAAGTTCAAATATTTCAGTGATGTTCCTTACACTATATATTCATGCAAATATATACTTGCATATTATATATATTTCTGTATATACACAGCCACACTATGGAATGTATTTTCCCGTGGTAGTAACCTCCTTGCTACAGTCATTTCTGTAGCTTTCAAAATTGTGTCACATTAAATGCCAGGCTCCTAGTGTTCGTGTTTTTGTAATTTGTTGTCTTAGGCCAATTCCCTCAACTTTTTCTTGCTTTGTTTTGTTTATAAATCTCTAAGGTAAAATGTTGACTTCAGGTTTTGGTTGGAGGTGGTTTGGGAGTCATCATTAATATATAAATCATTAGAAAGCCCAATTATGGTCCATTACTCATTTTTAGCACATACATTTTCTGATTTTTGATCACAGAGGGTTTGTAAAAAGAGAATAAAAGACCTTTGAATATGTTCCTTGGTGGTACATTGTAAACTTCAATTATTTGTTCCCAGAAACTATTTTTTTTAATAGTGAAGTGAAATTTCTTTTTAAACGGAGCATGATTCAGAAACCCCTACTAGAAAGGTATTAAACATTCTTTCATTAATAACAGTAATCTCGAATCCCAGAGTTCGCTGTCACTTTAAAATGTAGATCTAAAGATGTATATTTTTTCCCTGCAGTCCATCATTAACCTGAAGTAATTTTTTAGCTACAGTGTTGTAGCCACTACCTCTTCCTGAGAGGGAGGAGGACAGCATGCTGTTAATGCTCAGCCGTCACTCACAAACCTGCCTGTGAAGCAATTGGACAAAACCATTAGCCTGTAATACTCAACATTTTCTTCCCCTGTAATTTTCGGTAGATTTGCTTTTTTTGGCTTCCAAAATACAGTAACCCACCACAACCAGTTCATGGTATAACCATGGCATGAAGAGAAAACCAGATAATTTTTTTCTGAGGCAGAAAAGCAATCTTGTTTTTCATCTCAGCTTTCCCTCTATCACACACAGAGACTGGTGGATTCTCTCTCATACTTAATGACTTTTGACAGCCACTGATCTCAGAGGGAAGAGCTTGATAACAGTTTTCCTCTCCCCAAAAATGCTAGTTTTCTCAGGCAGGCAAAAGTTCACAGAGAATCTGGCAGGCTCCTTCTGCTTTGCAATCAAATTTTGTAAAGTGCAAGCATCCAATGTACTTGAAAAAGCTTAACTTCCCCCTCAGAATACAGGCCTAGTTTTGAGTGTCAGAGGGGTTTTTGTCCCTTTTCAAAAGCGGATGATTGTACTTTTCACCACCAGCAGCAGCATGTAAGGGAGAGCAAGATGAGAGGAGGCCTGTCAGCTGACACGTTGACATTTTCCCATACATGTCTGCAACAAAGTTATTCTGACTTGAAAGACAGTGTAGATCATTGCTAAATTCCTTCAATAAAGAGCTTTAGTTTGTTGAAAGGAGCACACTCCTGCTGTCACATTCCCACTCACACTCACACACTCACACACACACACAGACAGACGGACAGAGAAATTAACTCCTGTAAATACCTTATGAGATTCCTTATGTCTTATACCATTTTCTTTCTACCACATGTGCATCTCAATTTCTAGCTTCAGTGAAGACAGAGTGAGGGGAGAGAGAGAATAAGAATGGAAAGTGGGGGTGGGGGCAGCTTTAGTTTAAAATGCAGACAAATCTGCCTTTTCTGCTTGATGGCCTGTAACATTTCCATGTAGTGTACTTTGCATGGCAGAATAGCTACTAGTAATAGAATTTCTCACAGTGGAGGTTAATTACTTTTCAGCTACAGCAAAATAAATTTCCTGTCAAGCCTAGTGACAGGAATATGCCACTATCACCATTTTTACCTGTAGTTTTAATTCACTGTTAATATTTGACATGAGCTTGCATTCAGGGGGCTGATCTCCTGAACAGTAGGGTTTCCCAAAGGAATAGGACAGACTGGCAGTAATGTAGTATCAAGATATGTGGAAAAGAGTACACTTCACCTCTGCCCCAGTGAGAATGTCCTGTCTCTCACTTTGAAGAACAAAAGAGAACCTCACACTTGATGAAATAAAAATGACAGGGTAAGGTGCACCTTAAAAAACAGGGCAGAAGGGTGAGGTGCCATATCTGCTCTAACCTTCTCCTAAGCAAATTTATATAACATACCACCTCCTTTCTCTTTTCAGATGTGATTTCTTTCTGGGCTTTAAAAGTCCAGGGTTTGAGCCTGTTTTTTTGTAAAAGCAGAACTCAGTGGATGAGACACCTTATGTGCTAGTGAATGATAGAACTCATTTCTCCTAATTTTCTTCATATTCTTCAAATTAGTTCTCATTTCTTTGCCTTGAACGAGATCTCTTCTGCTGCAGAGCCAATAATGCCATTTATCAAGCGTTGGTGTGATATAAATTGTCCACTCTCATCTTTAACTAATACAAAGTCCTGTGAAGTCACATTAGTAATCCCTAGGGACGTAACAAAATTATGCCTAGGGCTTTCCAGCCTCCACTCAGACGAGTTAGATTAGAAAGGAAACTCCTTGACTCATTTGGCTTCACTAGTCAAAGTCACATTTTCCAACATTTCAGTGATTTTCATGATTCTGAGGAAATCAATGTACTCCTACCTTCGCTTGTTTGTGCATCTGGGCCTAACAAACTGGGTTTTTTATACCTGTGGCTTATTACTGCACTGCTCAGAAAACATAACTGTTACCAAAGTTAAAACTAGAAGAGACAAGATGAAATATCAGGAGTTTCCTCATACAAGCAGACTCAGATGTTTCTCACTGCCTGTGCTCTTCCTTTTGAGGAGGTGGCCTGTGGCAGTGCAGAACTGTGAAGGAGCAAGGCCAGATGAACACATAAAGGCCTGTTGGACCTGTGGGGAGATAAAGGATTTTGAAAGCTACAGGGGCAGATGAAAGTTAACTGGATCCATCCGGCTGGTGAAGAGCAGCACAGGGGTATACTACTGAGCTGATAGAGTGCTCCATCCTTCCCATAACCATGCTGGACCCTAACAGGCCCCTCTTTTACAGACAAGGTCCACTAAATTAGAAGACATGTCAAGGGAGCTTGCATGCACAGCATTTCGTGAACAAAATACATTGGCAAAACTAAGAACTTAAAAGATTTTCAATGGCAAATAACAGACTGAAGTTTTCATAAATGACAATGTCAAGATTTCTTAGGTTCCAAATGAAGTCTGAATTTCTACACCACTAAATCATTCGTGATGCTATTCAGAGGGACTTGGACAAGCTGTAGAAGTGGGCCCATGTGAACTTTATGAGGTTTGACAAGGCCAAGTCCAAGGTCCTACACCTGGGTTTGGGCAAGGCCCAGCATCACTGCAAACTAGGGAATGACAGGATTCAGAGCAGCTCTGCAGAGAAGGACTTATGTGTACCAGTGGATGAAAAATCTGACATGACCCGTCAATGTGTGCTTGTAGCCCAGAAAGCTGCCCAAATCCTGGGCTCCATCAAAAGAAGTGTGGCCAGCAGGTTGAGGATGGTGATTCTGACCCTTTGCTCTGGTGAGGCCCCACCTGCAGCACTGCATCCAGCTCTGGGGCCACCAGCACAGGGAAGACACGGACCTGTTGGAGAGAGTCCAGAGGGGGGCCACGGAGATGATCAGAGGGCTGGAGCACCTCTCCTGAGAGGGCAAGCTGAGAGAGCTGGAATGGTTTAGCCTGGAGAAGAGAAGAGGTCCTCTGTGGGGAAACTTATTGCAACCTTTCAACAATTAAAGGGGGGTTATAAGAAAGATGGGGACAGACTTTTTAATAAGATCTGTAGCAATAGGATAAGGGGCAGATTCAGACTAGATTTAACGAAGAAATTTTTATTATGATGATGGTGGTGAAGTACTGGAACAGGTTGCCCAGAGAGGTGGTAGACACCCCATCCCTGGAAACATTCAAGGCCATGTTGAATGGGGCTCTGAGCAACCTGATCTAGTTGAAGATGTCCCTGATCACTGCAGGGGGGTTGGACTAGATGGTCATTAAAGGTGCCTTGCAACCCAAACTGTTCTATGATTCTATGAAGTCCAAATAAGATAGCATTAGTGTGAATTTTAAAATCTGACCTGAAATAAATAGGTGGGGGCCTTATTCAGAAGCATAATTCCTCATGAAAGATGTGACTTGAGGCAGAGCTGAGCAGTGCCTACTGCATTTAACACCTGGGTCCCTGATGACATTGAAGACAGAGTTTATAGGGGAAAAAAAAAAAAAAAAAAAAAAAAAAGGAAGAGGAAGTCTGGATCCCTGCTCCTTTTTAGAAACATGTAAAGTTACAAAATCCCCACAAGATAGCTGTTCATGTATGAAAAGTTTCATTTTAGCTGAAGAGATTGCTTATAAACAGGGAAGCATTAGATCTAGTTGATTTTATTTTTATTTAAGGGACTGGAATGGAGTTTGTGTTTTAACAAACCATAGGAGGCATTAGAATTTTCCAGATCTTTAAAAACCCCTCAAATCCTGTTTTGCAAAGTAGTTAGAACAGTTGGGTCTACTGAAATTACTTATTTTTTTCAGTGCATTAGGCTCAATTCTGACCGTTAAAGCAGAGATGAACTTTCGGCTTAGAAATGAAGCTAGGCCAGAAGGGTGCTATTCAGCACGGTTTGAATTTCTGATTCACTTTCTGAGCTATTTGAAACTGCTTTATGTTGCTTGACTCATATTATTCATCTCCGTGAAAATCTGTATTAGTGAAATGTCAGCTCCTTTGTGGTAGCATATGGTGCTTTTTAAAGTGTCTGTAGGTTCATAACAATATTAAACCAGGTACCTTTCTCTCAGAAAAAGTTCCCATGGTATAGTTTCAACCTTTTACTGGAAAAGTCCCAGGCAGCACAATGGAGCTCATACCTATACCACCAAAATGTTCAGACTGCTGTCATTCAGCATTTTAGAATATGTCCATATACATTTTTATTTTCACTTAAGTACCCATTGACAGCTCCTAAAATTATGACGGATTCTTGATCTGCATTTTCTGCTCCTTGGTTTTCATTTTGCTGTCAGTCATTGCTGGTAACTTCTATATAGAAACAAAAATTCAGTGCCTATATTCCAGTGCCTATATGGCTTGGAACCTCATTTCTTGCTTGTGAAACTTTTATGAAGCTTTAAACAGAAAACTGTAACATCACACAGAAAGCAAGCAACATGACCAGATAAGCTCTTGAGAAATCAAGTCTTAACTTTGGAAATACACTGAATTCCATGTAAAATAAAACAGAAGGTATGTGAACTGCCTACAGATGTCGGTATGTGATTTCCTTACTTAGTATTTTCATTTTCCTTCTTAACTTTCCTGCACAGCAACTGTTCAAAGTAGGCTACTACAGAAAGATGTCATCTCAACTTGTAACGTGGTAAGTTAAATCTTGTCATACCTGGAAGATCAGGCACAGCTTCCCACGAGATCCTGCTGATGTTAAAAAGAATTGCCTATGGCTAAAGTAATCTGTTATGAAGTCAGTTAAATGCATCATGTGGTCATCTAAAGTAGTGCAATTTACGTATGTTGCTTTCATATTTAGCTATTTCCAAGAATTTTTAATTAAGAATACAACTAATACATGCAATATCTGTAAGGGATTATTTACCACACTATGCATCTAAAAACAACAAATACATAGCAGTTTGTTTAAGAAAGGAAATAACAGAGACAGAGGATTATCTTTGGCACCTATTTTGTAGCTGTGGGACTATAAAGAATCAAAGGTAAGAAAAATTGGTATCTGTGGCTTAGAAATCTCCCAAAGACAGTCGTTCCTTTACATTTTTTTTTATTATTATTTTTTAATTCCACATGTTATAGCATGCTACAAACTTACTAACAAGAAGCACTATCTTCTAATTTTGGCTGTCTTAAAAACATTAGCAAAGGATGCCATTTATCATCATATTTCTTATTAAAGCTTGGAAGAAAGAGCACACAGCAGTGCATCTTGGAAGTCTTAGCTGTGAAGAAAGGTACATTCTGCTATTTTCTCACTGATTGTGGCTAATGTTAAAATAATTACTGGTAAAGGGTCTCCCTGCTGTTTGATTGCCAAGTTTCACAGCTCCAATGACTTCAGGTTCTTCCCTGTTTAAAATTTTAGTTGGCTTAGTTCAGGCTATTTTATATGTCTCTTTGCATGTTTCCAAAACCCCTTAACACCTCAAGCTCCCTTTGTTAGGGACTTGGCAAAATCTAAGTCTTAATGAAGACACATTGTGAAGGAGTTCGTGCATTCCAGTGATTTTTTCTTTCTTTTAATAAAAAAAATAAAAAGAAGGGTTGGCTACTGTTGATTGTAAGTAAAATCAAAATGTGCGGGCTGTGGACTTCATTCATTGTGCTGGTTTTCCACAATCATCCTTACTTCTGGAAGCACTCTGAGAGCAACGCTACTTCAGCAAGGGAGGTCAGCCCATATCTTCTTTTAGAAAAAACATATATCCACTGATTTCTGTTTCTGAGAGTTTTCCATTGTGCCTTGTAGGGTTTTTTCTTTCCAACTGACTGTACTGGGTGGGACTTTTCATCTTAAACTGGGGGCTTTTCAAGTTGCTTTTCTTTGACACTTACTATATTTGTCGTTAGAAGTTAACCACCAGGAAAAGTGCAACAAGTTTACCAAAACTGATTAATTAATTAAATATACATTAATAATGTATGAGTCATTTAGCAAAATCTACAAAGAATGTTTCTAATTTTAAGCGTCATGCAAAGATAACATTAAGATTCATGTATGTTTAATTAAGGCATGCAAAACAAATAGAATTCTTCCTCCCAGTTCCTCAAAAACTGTGGCCTGTGTCAGGGATGACCATACAGGTCAACGCTGTTTGTTGAACATTTCCTTACTCAGGATACTGCTGCTGTGACCATATTGCTTCTCACCGGATTTCCTGCTAAAACAGGAAACATTTAAAAAAAAAAACCCTCACCTTTCCCTGCTCTCTAAATCTGTAGCTATTGGTAAGTCTTAGTCACAAATTGTATGTGTCTGGCCAAGGATACAATTGTTTATTTCAATAGAAAAAATGGCACTTTTATATGGCTGGCTTATACTATCACATGCAAATCCTCAAGCATTTTGAGCTGTAACTGTGTGGACAGCCATGTACTTCTCAGTAGCTGTTATTTTTAGGTGAAATACCACCACCTATAGAATGCAATCAGGAGTCCTGATATAATGTAAAGTGGAAATATAAAGATGGTTGATTATTTTGTGTTAGGTCCAACCATTTCATTCTATCATCTGTCTTTTTTCATCACCTCCAGTGTGATATGCTGGAATGGAGTTCCTGACACGTAATAGAAATCTGTGTTGAAAACATTAATATGTTCCCTAGTTCAAGCAGTCCATGTTGTCTCAGAAGTAAATAGAAAGTCTCCCGACCTTTTCATTTACTTCTGGGACAACAGGCTTGAGAGGAAATATTTTGCCAGCTGTTTTAGTTTTAAATTACAATGCCATGATTGGTTTCATTTCTGGGTCACCCATAGCAACCATTACTTGAAACCACAAGAACAATCCATGCTGCATTTAAAACTCTTTTGGGTTAAAGTCCAAGTGCTATAATTTATCTGACATATTTTTCCTTACAACAATCAAATTCACTGCCTGTGAATCCTGTTATTCCCTCCAGTCTCTCTCTCTTTTCAATACATAATTATGTGGGTGCTTGGCACTAAAGTATCAGTTTCTGTATCTAGTAAGAGATTAATCACTGCACCGACATAATTCATGTCATGTACATGCAATCAGTGGCCAGAATAGTATCTTCAGCATGCAAATGAATCTTAGACCAATACAGAGATCAACACAACTGAATTCACTTTGGTCCAATGCAGGAAATTTAATTTTATTCCAATTTTAATAGTGTGCATCAAGTAACCCAGATATCAAATTATTTAGATTTTTTTTTTTTTTTTTTTTTTTTGTAAGGGAATCTGTCTGAATCTTATTTAGGAGTATGTAGAACTGAATCTTAACTTCCTATGTAGATAGGATCATCTATATATGTGCAACAATTTAACAGATTATTAAATTAGTGTAATGAACTGCCCTAGAAACAGATGTATAACTGACTTCTGTATCTATGTTTGAATCCTGATGGTTTTTTAACTTGAGCCAGCTGTCTCTCCTTTAGGTAAAATAGGCAGGGTCTTCTGCAACTTAAGGCCAGTGGCATGGCAGAGCTTCATGGCTTAATCCCTTTCTCCATGAGAGAGGATGGCTTTTTACATCTTGTCTATGGGGATCAGTCCTGGCCTACACTATGTCTCAAACCATACGCAGGCACTGGTCAAAATGAGATCAAGATCTGCTTCAAAAGTTAAACAGTACAGATGATCCTACACTGGTGCTCAAGCCTGCACATTGATCTTGTCTAGCTTACTAGCATAAACACAGCCAACCTACTGCCCTCTGTAAGGCAAAGGAAAGTGGTAGGTAGGATGAAAGGAAAGACAGACAGAAAAGAAGGGTAATTTTGGCCCTAAACAGCACTTAGTGCTTCATTGTGTAGGTAAGAGGAAATACACTATCATAGACCACCATGACATCACTGGACCATAATAAATTTTGTCTGAAAACAGAGAATGTGATCAGATTTCTTTCACAGAATGTTCAACGATAGAGTATCACAGGAATGATTCAATAACTGAAGGAGAAAAACTAGTTCCAAAAAGAATAATACTGATAAGTCTACTGGTATAACATATTGACTGATGTCAAACAGCATAGCTTGACATCAGAGCATGTGCTAAATAATGTTTTAAATTTATTAACATGTACTTTTTCGGTTTCTTCATAAGAACTTTAAATACTTAAAGCTTACACAGTACACTACTTGCCCCAGATTAACCTACAGTAACATTAACTCTGGCAAATGCCTCCATTATTTCCTACCATTTATGTTGAATTTTGTGAATACTCTAATGAACTCACTCCCCTTTCATGTCTTTAAATGCCATTAAGTTATTATGAGTTATTGTGTACTTTTAAATGTCAAGACCAAGGTCTGCCAGATATAATTTGTTCTTTTACTCAAATTTAGATGTGTGTTTTCGTTAGATTGAGATTGTCCATTGTGAGAAATGCACCCATAAGAAACAAAGCTAATGTCAGTTCTTGTTGAAAAAGAAAAAAGTTTAACAATAACATCAAAAAGGAATTGATCAGCAGACCTTAACATTTCTCCCATCACATCAGCTGCCACAGCCTAGCTATCCTATATAAACCACTTGACAAAGTCTGCCAATGCAGTTACTACACTATTTACAGCCACACTGTTTATGCCTCTACAGTTATAGCTGTGTCAGCACTTTAATTATAAACCTTATTTTCCAAAGATTTACTACTAAGCAACAAAAAAATCACCCTCACCTGCAAGTTTGGATGTGGAGTATTCTCAAGTGTACATGTGTAATTTGTACTTAGGTTGTGATAGACCACATTCAGTGCCTACTGAATACTGAAGGCAATGGAAAAAGTAAAAAGCTATCATGTACATATAACTATCACCATTGTTCAATCTGAATAAAGAGTTTTACATGGAAAAAACAACTTTTTGCTTATGTTTTTGAGTCTAATGTTATAAAGATTTTTTTGTAGCAACAATCTTGATTTAGGGTTACTGGCATATCTGAAATGCAAGTATATTAAGGGTTAAGTTTATCTACAGTAATGGCCAGATACTGCACTATAAAGGTTCACCATAACTTTCACTAGAAACACCACATCTTTAGAATACCTATTGCTCAGAACTGTGCTTTTCAGGACTGAATATTTCAGTAGCTGTGTTTCTGTTTATTTTTTTTTTTCCTACGTTTTACCATCTGGAGACATTTACAGGCAAAAGCAACGCAATATTTGATCTTCTGACTCTTTTTACAACATTGAGGAACTGCTCTATGCAAGAGAAGACAAGATCTTTCATTATTTTATTCTCTTCAGTGTTCCATGAAGCATTTTAAAACCTTCTAAAAAGCATACACACAAATAGACACAAATATAAATTAAAAACACCAGTACATGAATAGACATACCAATCTTAAATTATCTGCCATATGTTTACAGCAGAGCTGGCTGCATTATTCATTAAAATAATTTATTTGGCTAATTTTGACATTTTTTTTAATAATATCTCACTGAATTTCCTCTTCCTCTGGCAATCAAATAGCAGTAAATTGTTGAATGATATTTGTCAAATTATTTGAATTACATTTTCCTTAATTTGTTTTATGACTTTTCTACAGGTGTATGTTTTGTTCACCTTGTCCTATATAGACAGAATTACTGTCCATTTGAAATACTTCTGAAAGCATATCTGCATGTGTTTCCATATGAATTTTTTTTTCAAATAAAATATAACTTGGATTAATATTTATCTTATTTTTGTGGGGAACTGGGACTTTGAAAGTACTGCCGGAACTGGTTCTTTTTCTTGAGCTTCATACTATGAGATGCAATCGGGTTCAACTCAAGCAATAATGAAGCAGACCTCCATGCAATTTCTGAACAGTGTGGTTCTGTTCAGTTACATGAGACAAGTCCATTTGTCCATGAACTACATGTGAAAGTAGACTGTATACTTTACAGGCAAGCATTATTCCTTGCCAGTTCCCATACTGCCTCCTAATCTGGTGCCTCTATGTAGAGGTACATAAACAACAGGAATTCAGACGATCAGGTTCCCAAGAGAGTCAGAACCATTACAAGTCTCCCACAAAATACGACCTCACTGTCAGGGATCCAAAGACCAATTCTCTTCAGGAATTACCTTGCTCACTTTCCCCTAAGACTGTATTTGCAATTCATTTTGCTGGATATGTGGCTCACTGGAATGTGCTGTAAAGTCACCTGAAATACAATGAAAAACTTGAAAATAAACATATCCATTATATGTTAATTGTGGAGGTCTCCTTATAGATTTGTTTTTGTTCCAAATAGTATCTCCATGATATTTTAGCACAAAAATAGGTGAGTTGGAGCTTCATTATCAAGAATCCTGAAGAGTTTCTAGAGAACACTCAGTCTCCTTTCCTAAACCAGAATTGCATCCAATTACATGCAGCTAAGTCAACGGAAAAGTTCACATCAAGCTTTCATGTGATTCATATTTGTTGACATGACTGAAAAAGGTTTTTCCTTTTTCTCTCTGCCTTTAATGTAATAAACGAATTTTACCCAGAAAAAAAAAATAAATAAAATAAGTAATTTAAGCTTAAAATACAGTTTGGGTTGTTGATCAGCTAGCAAAAGACAGGTAGCCAACCTTTAAGTTAACACAGATCCCTTCAGTCACTGCACTTTTTTCCTTCATGTTGGTATGGCTCTGTGACTGGCTTCAAGCTTCAGCTGTGAGTTTTAGATCTTGTGTCACTTTGTGTCACAGCATTAAAGTTATTTACCTGAAGTTCCATTTAAATCTCTATATAATGTTTCTTTATAACACCGTATACAAAGAAATATCTTCAGTGTACCTGTCAGGACACTTGGAAGACAAATGGTCATTTAGAAAGGTTAAAAAAAAAGTGAAAGAGCATTATGCAAAACAGCTATTCAGAAAGGGTAAAGTAGTTGAATTTAAAACACTGAAGGCTATTGAATCATTATGGTGATGGATTGTCTTTGCTATCTACAAATAATACACTGATCTTGTTTAAAACAGTGAGTTTACTGTATTTAATCAGCAATACTGAAGAACACTAATCATTACCTCAATCCAAATTAAGTTTCAGAAAATCTCTCTTTAAAAAAATGTGTGTGCTAGAGGATAAAATGATAAAATGACAACTTTTATTTTGTGCTTCATCTTTGAAAAGCAGAACATATAAGTTCTTAAGTACTCCATCCACAATACAACCTTGATAGGACAGTCATGGTTTGATTTAGCCATTAGATAGCATGACAGAGTGTTTTTGAAGTCAGAATACTTTACACTAACAAA
This sequence comes from Falco punctatus, assembly GCF_963210335.1. Taxonomy (NCBI): domain Eukaryota; kingdom Metazoa; phylum Chordata; class Aves; order Falconiformes; family Falconidae; genus Falco; species Falco punctatus. Next base: position 79,737,417 of record NC_137583.1, read on the forward strand.
ATTTTTTTTTAAATCTTACTAGTAACTGCTTTAAACAGCAAGTGTGAAAATTTTAAGAAGCACGGGAAAGAAAATATAGGGCTTCTCCCCATTTAAGAACATTTCCAAGCAGTCAGTTTCCACACAACTCCCCACAGTTCTCGGGCTGTGAAAGGGATATAGGGTGCGCCAGACTGGGACATGACACTGAGAACTGACATTTTATCTCAAAAGGATTCTGAGTATTAGAAGTGGCACCCTGAACCGGTGTGATTTCTTTACAGTCCACATCTTATGCCTCACAAACAGAATGTCCTTTACAGCACAGACTTCTGGTAGGATGCCTCAGCTGACCAGGGGTCTTTAGTAGCTTCCTTTAGGGGAGCAGATGCGAAAAATGTGCCAAGAAAAGACTAATTATTCAGGTAGGGAAAAATGGTAAAGTAGCCTGGAGGTTGCACATTACCAATAACACCATCCAAATTCCTAGACCTTGTGCCCAGTGATCCCCTTAGATATACACTTTTCCCAGTTCTGGTGAAGCTCTGGCTAGGCTCTCAAACTTGCACACACATATAGTGAAATGGCTGCATAGCCAGATACCCTAGAAATCCCACAAAGATAACACGCTTGGGAGTAAACTGGAAATTAGACCCTTGTACTCAAGAAATGTGCAGTGAGACATTAGAATAGCTGCAACTGTGACTCAGTAACTCTACACTGGAAAAATGAAAAACTAGTTGCCTTGATCCTGCATTATGATAACAGCTATCTCTTTTCTTGGAATGTGGGTGCTGATTGCTGGCAAGTCATTTGATTACACTGTGCCACTGGATGGGCACAGATGTGAAGACCTAATTTTGGGGGAACCTGAAAATTCCATTTACAGAGATTTTGCACAGAGACGCAAAAGAGCCTGGCTACCCAGGGTCCCTATGACTCCTACAGCATAAACTATATCACTGCACATGCAGAAAATCATTTTCTCTGCCACCCGCTAGAGCTCTGTGATTTGTAAACTCTATAAGATGCTCAGTGTTGAATTTTATTTTGACAAGCTCCATAAAGCTCTAGGATTTTAACTTCACTAGCAAGAGGGTGGCTCCATATGTAGGATTTCTGATTTAAACACATCTAAGAAATAATTTTATTGCACACTTCATTAACTAGTCATTAAAATCTATTGGTTTTAACTGTTTTAATTAAAAGCTACTGTTTCCCTCCTGAAGAAAAACAGGTGATTACTGAAAACTCAGCAAATCAGATCTCTGTGTATTATAACTGGTAATTCCACACCTTTCATGTAGCAGTGAAATAGCTCTTTTATAGTAACTTTCTACCATGCCACATTTACACTGCAGAAAATCGTACTCCCAATGTAATGTCACTGATAATTCAGTTAATGTTACTGAAGATGCTAAAATCTATATTATAGTTACGTAGCAAAATAATAATAAAAATGTGACATTTTATTGTTTCCTTATTTATTGTTTCTTAATTATATTTTAAATAAATTTATTTAGGCATATGATTCATGATAAGTACACCTCAGCACTTACAATTAAATATGCATTGCAAAATTAAATGCTTTGTAGAAACACGATGGTAGCGTTTTATTAGACATGAGCATGCTTGTGAGTGATATAATACTTTATAAATATATATCTCGTCAAAGTAATTATTCACTTTTTCAAAAAATTGCGCAGCTTAGAGTTAGATTTTATTGTTTACCTTCTAATAAATCCTAAGTCAGAATGGTTTTCAGCACCTAAGGTAACCTAACCGTTATTGACATATGCTGCAGGCTTTGATGAGTAAAATGATGAGATCTTAAGTAACAGGTATATTCTCTCTGAAGAGTAGTTTATACGTTTTGGCTATCTTCCAAGGAAAAATCATATAGCATAGTTAACCAATGATACTGACATCTGCCTCTCACAAAAAGCCAAGGGAATCTTGTAAAGGTCACAGTGCTAACTGGCAGGGTAACTGATTAAGACAAGCATGTTACACACTGTATTGCACACAGCCATATACTGGGGTAAAAGCAAGTAAAACAGAGTAATTTCCCTTTCTGCTTTGCACACACAGATATGCAGTTTTCAGTGAGGAGGACTGAATGTGAGTCTTCAGCTGAAGGTGAGTTATATTGGCAAAAAAGATTTTTGATACAAACAATGCTGGCTTTCTTTTTTATCATAATGTCTAACAATTAAATGCAAAGTTCCATGATATTTACATCACTCAATATTTTAAAAGTCCTTAATTTACTTATTTAATTTTTAGTTTTGTGTGGTGATTAGAACTTTTCTGCTTCAGATTTTTAGTGAATTCAAAAATAAAAATCATAAATAAAGCTCGTGGAGAACTAAGCACCTAAGTAAGGAGTGGGCAAAGTGGGACAAAGAAACTCCCCTCCCTCTACTCATCTAATTATTCTTCCTCAGCTTCAGAGGCTATATTTCCCCCTGCTGCTTTTTGATAGCTTAATTTCTGTGGCATCACCTGTGTCTTACACTGGTACAGGTAAGAACAGCTTCAGGTCAGGCATGTATAAAATGGGTACGTCAGCTGTTATCTTATCTGTGGCAAGCCACCCGCAGGGAGATGAGGGTAGTAGCGAGGGTTTTATCCTGCCCATACTGAAATGAAATGGATGACTTGGTATGCTCTTTTACTGCACAACTAGGAATACTCAGTTGTTAAGCATTGCACAAAGGTAATAAACCTGACCATTTCTTTTGATCAATGACTTTTAATCAGAGGAACAGAGCAAGTCTTGCATCTCATCATACTCTCAATCACATCAAGGTACATTTCTAAATAGCAAGAATGATATGATCTTGGACCCCTCTTCTGCCTGGAACCAACAGATAATATCCAAAGGCATAAAGGGTGGCAGATACAGAATAGTCTGTAGTATTTCTTGCTGTTTTTCCCTACCCTTTCTTTACCTTATCCTCAATGAACAAAAAATCAAATCCTAGAACCAGTAGAAAGCTCAATGTTTTAGTTTTAAAACAAATGCATGTTGTACGATTTCCATTGGTCTGATGGTAATGCTAAATAATAATAGCATGAAAAATTTGAAGAAAAAGGTTTATATCTTTTATTCTCCAAATATTTTATGAATTTCCATGCTGTAAGGCAAGATAAGGCAAACTGTGTTTGTGAGAAAGTCTCTGAAGATGCATGTGCACTCTTTCTACTAACACTGAAAACTTTTTATGAATTGTTTATATTCCTGTAGTAATACAAAGCAGTGTGTCACCCTCTTAAAAGGGAAGAAACAGCCCTGTCCCCGAGGACAGCACTGTCTGAAAATAAATTGTTATTACATACAGTAGAAACACTTTTACAGAGAAATAAAGGATTTGGCGCACTGAGAGAGATTTTTGGAAGAAGAAGGGAAAGGTTGGCTTAATAAAGCCCAGAGTATTAAATACTTTAATATTATTTCCATCAGTATGGGGCCTTTTCATATTAACTGCTTCTACTAAGCAATTATTGTTCTGCAGACACATATTTTTGTACTAGTTATTTTAATTATATAGTCTGCTGGAAACGTAGGCTGAGGCTGGCAGTTCCATGTGCCAACTTGTTTGGTTTTATGATTCTATATTTTATAAGAGAATAAAACAAAGATATGGGCTTCCAAGAATAAGTTTGCATGACTCACCAGGCACAGTGCAATTTATAGTAGTCTGTGCGCCTTGATACAGGTGTGGTGGTTCAACCAGCAGGGAGGAAAAAATATTTTGTCTTGAGAAAATCACAGAACTATTTACAAGTTTGGTTTTTTTTAATATTTATCATCAACATTTTGTCATTACTTGGGGATGGAAGGGCTGAGCAGGACTGAAAGAGCAGAACACAAAAAGAAACAAAAAATCTGCCCATTTTGGAAAAGTTACTATCAGGAAAGGTGGGGTACCTTCAGCCCACTTACAACATTCTTCAGAAAAGTAACCAGAATAAGATTATAATAAATCTAGAGCCAGAATTATTTTGAAGATAAAGACAACAGCCAGGAGAGCAGCAGCAGTTTCCATCAGCTATTACCTTACAGGACTTGCTGAAATCCATGGAGAGCTGAGGAAGAAACGAGACTGCAGTGTCCTGCAGTCTGCTGATTCCATTCACTAAAGAACTCTGACAAGCCCTAAGAAACAAGTCTATTGTCTCTGTCTTTATGGCACTGATATCAGTTCCAGTCCTTAGGCTTTATTAGGTTGACATACTTTTTTAGTTTGTTGTACAATTTCTAGTGAAAGCTTACATGAACCCAAAGTCATGGACTTTCTCTGCTGCTGCTCTTCATTTTTTCAAAAATGGATGCAAAATGAAAGACCGTGTCTCCAAACAAGTGATCCTAGTTGATCTTGGAGCAACAGTTATAGGAGTTCAGAAATCATTAAAAAGGTCACTTAATTTCCAGAGAAGCCTTCTCACTTAGTGTCTGGAATTTGCCACTTTCTAAAAATGTGAGTTGATGAATTTTTAAAGTAACCACTGTGGACAATTATAATACACAGCATTTTATTGACTTCAGTGGGACTGAAGGCAAAAAGATAGACCTGTATTCTGAAAGATACCAAATCAATGGACTTCACTTACTTGCTGTTTTGGTCATTATTTGCTTTCAACTCATGGAGAAAACCTCAGCTGGATTGTGTTTTCAGACATACTCTATGCAATTGCATGCATATATGAAAACAGGGACTAGCTGTAAGGTTTCCAATAGTTCAGAGTGGAAGATAAATATACAAGGCTGTAAAAAAATAACATAGTTTGGGTGAAGCTACAAATTAACATATTCACATAATGTGTATTTTGAGGGTGTAATACCATATGCTGAAGGAATGTACTGATGATGTATGTTCTCTGCAACTCTGCTGTTTACTGCAAAAGGTGTAATTCAGCATTTTTCAGCAGGGCCAAATTCTCTATGCACAGAAATTCCCCACTGGTTTCAGTCACATAGGAATTAGTAGAGCAAGATTGCTCTGCCGTTGAAGTGCATTACAGCTAAAAGGAAAGGAAAAATATAAAGTTAAATTTTAATTCAAGAAAAATGGTACAGTCAGTGATTAAAGAAAATTAGCTAGAGATGTATTTTTTTATTATTTAATTTGGGTATATAACTGTTCTTTGATAACTAGAAACAAGAATGTGCCTGTTTAGAACTGGAAACAAGAATGTGCAGTTTTAGATTTCCATCTTAATTTCAGGGCTTAGGTTTCCAGATTTTTACACATACATTTCCAGAATGTGGAGCTATTAATCTCTAGTTTACAAGGTATTTCTAGAAGACAACTGGAAAATCCACAGCAAAGTAGATCCTCTAGTGTTGCTCAGTTTTCAGCAGTTAGGGCATACTGCCTCCAGAGCTTCACAAATGCAAGAGAGAAAGGACGATGAATAGATTTTGGCTGATCCAGGGACAGCTTTTTTGCCTATTAGAGTTTTGAGGAGACAATAATACATAAAAAGAAATTAAAAAAAAAAAAAAAAAAAAGAAAGAAAAAATTAAGGAAAATAAAAGGTTCCCCTCACTTTTGAAATGATCAGAACTTTAAGGCAAAATCTTAAAGACTTAATAAGGCATCCTAGAGCTGCAAAGGAAGCGCTTAGGTGACCTTACTGTGAAAATGAAGAGGAGTCCTGCACAGAAAGAACATTTATTCCTGGGTTTCAGGTTTCTTGAACTGAAGATATTCTTGTTTGTCTTCAGCAGACTGCTTGTCCCTCAAACATAATCACTTCAGGAATTTGCTGTCTCAAACAAGAGCACTTCACTTTCAAAATAACAAAACCTTTCATAAAAAAAACTCCAGGAACTCTAAAAATGTATGACTCCCCAGTTCCAGAGGTCTTTCTACACTGCTTGGGCAATCAAGATCTATTAAATGGCACCAGTTAGAAAAATTGTATTTGATGGAATTTTCAATTCCTGTCTCATAGTAGCAAGCAACATCCTCTGCCAAAGGGATACAGACTTCCCACAGAAGACCAGAATATGCATTGTTATTGTTTCCTATGTTTATCGCCTCCAAGTGAGGATTCACAGAAGGTTCATTCATTTCAGTTCTGTATTGCCGGTTTTTTCTCATGCATCTGCCAAAGAGATGAAGTCACAGTATACTAATTTCACCCATGAAATGCAACAGGTCAACATGATGATCAACTGTTTGCCTTCCTTTTGCCTTATTTTTGGCAAAGTGCTCAGTTCTGTTCCTTTGAGAGTATACAGCTATCCGTTAATGAGTATTCTAGTGCTTTTGGCTTTGCTATCTGTAATGCACTAACACTGAAAGTTGTACATCTCTTTTGCATCAAAGGTCAACAGTATCAGTCTCCCTTGCTGGGAACGAAAGTGGAATTTAACTGAAAACTCCTAATCGGAAAGAGGTTCTTTCTTCTGAATACAGTATCTTGCCACATCTGAACATGATAGATATGCTTGTCTGGCAAGGTGTTCCAAAAATAAAAATTATCTCTGAAAGCAAGAATAATTATGATTATGGTTAATATTATCATCATCATTATAATTATTGTTACTATCATTATGTTTATCATTATTATCATCATCATCATAATAGTTGTTGTTATTATTGTTATTAATTATTATATTTTTTGTGGTTTTTATTGTTATTATTATTAGTGGTGGTGGTGGTTGTTACTATATTATGAATTCTGGTCCATTTCCAAATGTCCTTTTACTGGAGAAGAGGATGAGCCTGACCTTTTCCTTTTTAGATTCTTTCTCTGTGCAAGCTATTCTGCAGCATAAGTTGCTACAGAAACATTTTTTTTCCCCTGAAAATGTTGACCCACTCCAATTTTTAGGAAATACAAAAGAAAATAAAAGAGATAAGAAAAAATGTGATAAGAATATTGTTCTGGGTGTCCAATGTTTTGTTTTATTTTGGTTTTGTTTGTTTTCACAAAGTCTCAGGGTAATGTGACATAAATATACATATGTGCCTGATTCTATTGTCTGCCAAGGAAACTTCTCAAAGTCTTACTTCTGTATGCATCACTTAGAGCAAACTAAGGGAAAACCTTCTAATGTAGTAAATCCAATGCTACTACTAGAATCTCTGAGAAGACTTGTTTGACACAATTCATGATAGCTGGATTATTTGATCATAACTTGGTGAATAATATCGAAGGTAATAGTATGAAGCTGTCAAGGCCGAAAGAAGTGCTGTCAGGTAATGAAACAGCATTGCTCACACACAAGACTATACCTTCTTCTCTCCTTCAACAGGCCTTTCTCCTTCTTTCAAATAACTGTAAAGCAAAAAATATAACTCTGATACACTGCACCTCTCTGACATAAATGAAAGAGAGCAGTTTTGTGCACAAGATTTGGATGTAATTTCCAGATGCAAATTCAGACTCCAGTTGTTGCCAGCTTGCAAGTTAGAATTCAGAACCAGAATATTATCTATGGCACCTACAAAGACATAAAAAATTGTCTGGTTTGGACTGGTTTTAATGTCATTGTGCTTTTGGACTCCACCTTACTAAACACTAGTTTATTTCTTAACGAAAATATGATTCACCTAACTAAAACAGTAGCAAAGTAATTGCTTCTGGGTGAACTTTAGTAGAATAACAGAATTAGCTTGTGGCTTCTACAGAAGTGTTAACAATAATCACACCAAACAAGTTTTTCTCTTGTATCTGTTAGAACAATTAAGTTCTGCTGTGCATTACTTTAAAACTTAACAGAAGTATTTAATCTTGGCATCATTTCCATTGAAACAAAAACCCAGAATATATATCCTACATCTATATCTACATATCTCATAGTAACAAGCAACACATATTTAGATATATAGATATATAGACATATGTATAAATTGTATATCATATATGTCTATATCTAGATATATGTGTAGGTGTGTATAGATATATGTAAATCTACATATGTATAAAATTATGTATGCATAATATATATATATTCATATATAAAGATAAATTTATGTGTGTGTATATATATATATACACTCCAAACATTAATCTTTAAGAACCATAACTTCATCTTGCACACATATGAGGAATTCATAAGGTAAACACCTTGGGTTCAGTTGGTCCCAGTGTCTTGTAAAAAGTAGCTTGTTTGTACATTCAGGGTCAGATCACTTGGTTTTCAACTCAATACATTAGGTAAAAAGAGCTAAATTACAAGCTTGTCTAAAAGGCTTCAGATCTGATATCTAAACATGCCAAGATGTACAGAGACAATTGCTATCTTCTTGTAAGCCTTACAGGTACTATATTTTTAAACATAATTTACATTATATAGTATAATGGATGTTCAGCCAGATGTTGTTACAAAGAACAGGCAAAGACTGTATTACTGATTACCATTTCTAATGGCATAAAACACTCCAGCAGCTGTCACATTTTTATATCACTTTGCTGGATAACTGTGTGATCTATGGTTTGGTCCCAGACCTTGAATATAAAGCAAACAACAGGTTCCCCCCCTTTTCTTATTCAGGATGAATATTGTGGTTAGTTTTGTCTTGCTTTTCTTTTGTGCAACTTTCCTACACAGACTTTCATTTTTAAGGGTACAGGTCTCCACAATTGCTGCATCTTGACCCTAATATGGAATTGTCATCCACCAGGAGAAGTGCTTCTATGGCCATTCCCAATGGAAAGTGTTGCAGATCATAAACAGCGGTAGCAACTTTAGACACAAACAGTTTTAATCTGCACACTGATGCAAACCCAGGTAGAGATGTTTCGCAACTTACTGCAATAAACTGTAGAAGTTACAGCAAAAAACAAACATCTGAGAAAATACGAAATAAAATTTACTCAGAGGCAACATGGATAGTATGAACCTGTACTCAAGTGTAAACTCACTTAGCTATATGACTTGCAGTTCTTCTTGTTAAATGTCATGGGGTACAAACTTGTTTGCTCCACCACAGCCTGCCTCTGTCCATTCATGTTTATGTATATAAATGCTACTGTTATACCAGCAAAGATAGCCATATTAAAAACACTATAAGCTCACATGCTTGAGAATATTTTATTTTCTTCTACAGTAAGCAATAAAGCACTGGGGGTTTAAAGTCTTTGGTGTTTTCCTCTATAAATGATTCACAAAACACTATTTTATTAGAGTCATGAGATACAGAACTTGAAGTTCAGTGCAAGTTAGCAGACTAAGGACAAGGAGTCACTCTTGGTTTTCTAGCCAAGCTGATAGGTATCACACAAGAAACTTCCAGCATGAATATTTTAATTTCAACAGCTTCTTAGGGGAGAAAAATCATTTGTGCTGCTTAAAGACTAGCCTGCTCCAAGACAAATTCATGATTGTATTCAAACACATGTTCACAAATACTTTGTTGCAGCACTGAAGCCATTTCTAATCAAATCACTCTCCAGACTGTAACATGAATTGGTAAATTAACTGATTTTTTAACTCTATTCAAAGTAGACACAGTTACTGGGAAAAGCTGCTAGAACTAAAGGATTCACTTACTACCAAGAAAACATCTAAAAAAAGATAACCATATTTATCAGGAGAAGTTCAGTTCATTAGCATTCATACTAATTACAGTTAAAAGGGCTTTGCAGAAAATCTAGCAAGACATCATGGCACCTTTAATCACATACAGATAGGACAATAATTAGAAACTTCATATGCAAGAGGACAGATTTTTTTTCTTTGACCATTTCTTTTAACACTACAAGTAACTGATGCTCATGATTTGTTTTGCCTTCTCACAAATGTTATAAATGACATAAAGTCTTCCCCCCCCACCCCCACCCCCAATAGTGGTTCCAGACTAGTTCTCACCAACTGACTTAGAAGAATCTGATTTTGTACAGCATTATTAATACTGTGGCATGGTATTTATTTGGCGTTATAGAAAATATCCTTTCTGTCCAGTCTGAGAAAAGAAAAAGAAATATGCTTTGCTTTGCTCTTCTCATTGTCTCACCATCCTCCCACTAACCATCTGACACTGTACACTGTGGCAGTGCTAATATGAAAAGTATGCAGCGACTCCCTTGCGTCCTTGCATTAGGCTAACAGTGTTTGCATTTTCTTTCTTTCCCAGTATGGAAAAGAGGTAATACATTTAAAAAAATGTGTTTTTTTCAGTGTTATACCTAGATATTCACTAGTGGGAGCTCCAGGGGTGCATTACAATCATTTTTATTGGATGTTTCCTAGTTGTGTAATCTAGAAATTTGTAGGAGTATATGGTAACTCATTTTCTTCTGCCTTTGGACTGTGGGAGTAGATGTCATTTTATTACACAAAGGGTTTTTTGCTTATGGTACTTCTATGTGCTGGAGGTTGACTCACTAGTCAAATGCTTTCTGTCTTCCAGAAATTCTGTAGTATTTTTATTTTTGCAGTTTTCTGACATTCTTTTATTGGGGTTCTGCAAAGTCTAAGAAGGCACACAAGTTTAAAGTTAAGGGAAACTAAGAGATAAAATTCTCTGATGAAGGCTTACAAAATGATTTTTTTCCCCTCCCACTTCTGTTGCAGTTCTGCAGAGCAGCATCCCTGAGAGGCCCCTGGGTATCAACACGAATGGATGTACTTGTTTGCTTTCCTCTGCCAAGACTATTGTTGTACTGAAAGACCCCTCAAACAGATGTATGGAAACAATGCTTCTTCTGTCTCTTCTTCTTAAGTATCATTATATTGCTAAGACAATGTTTAGGCACAATCACTAGCATTGTCTAAAATGGCCAAGTCACATTTAAAGAAGCAGAGGTATAAATGGCAGCAAAAGGAAGACAATAGAGTAGCTCTGCTACCTCAAAAAGATCAGGAAAGAAATATTCTGTCTTTGGAAACTCTTTCAAGGCAAGGGCAATTCTGTTCCGTTCAGGGCCTCTGCAAAATTTGCCCTTTGTCATATGTTACAATCAGTCAGTCCAACAGAGAAGGAAGAAATCACAATGCCTAGTGATTAGGGCAAATATTGTTGAAACAGAAAAATCCAATACAGGAATCAGAGTATATAAAGGTGAGGCAGAGGAGGAAACAACAGTATGTACATTACATCATTTGTCTTTTACTGTTTACTTGGGTTTTTTGGGGTTGTTTGGGTTTTTTGAGTTTGTTTTTTGGTTTTTTTTTGTTTTTTTTTTTTTTTTTTTTAACTTGCAGCTGTGTCTGGTCTAGTTTTACTCATGCCTTTTAGTTAATCATAGTAGAATCTCAAACAGATGTACAAAGCAATAGTATGATAGTAAAATTTTACAAGCATGATTCATTATAGGTTTACAATTTTTAGATGAAGGAAAGTCTTGTGTATTTACAGAAAATACGGCACACATCTTGTCAAGAGGTATAAAAATGCATTCTGTTTTGCTTGAAGAAGGATTGTGCATGGACTTCACAATTTGCCCATCTCAGTTCACAAATACAGTATTTAAGGTCATTCTTATGGATTGCCTTTTAATAAGAATATGAGATAAAGAAAGATATTATCAGGTTAAATTCTGCTGTTGGTTATTCCTCTACAACATTATTTTCTCCTGGTACCTATTTGGAGCAGAAATTGAAAGTGAAATTGATATATGCCCTTAACAATAGAAGCACTTAGAGCTGACTGAATAGCAGAAATATCATTTGTGAGTAAAAGGGCTGAGCTAGATTTCTTGTGACTCCTGTGGTCATGCCCTGAATGATTTGAAAGATTGGAGATGTACATACAACACACTGGTGAAAACATTCATGGGCCTCAAAGCTTTCACTAGCATCTACCGGATAAACAGTAGGATCATGGTGGGTGAGACCAAGGTCAGTCTATCCCAGTAGTCTTTCTTTAACCGTAAGAAGCAGCATATAGCTGGGGAAGTATAAAAACAAACCAAACATGTCTTTTGTCTACAACTCTGTAACTATTTTTGGGTCAGTCATTTTGTGAATTATTTGTTTCTTCTACACATTTCAAGATCCTGAAGGATTCCAGGACCTTGTCTTGTCTCTCCTTAAACTTCTAGCATGCAACACTTCCATTCACAGGTAATTTCACAGGTTAGCCTATGAAGGTAAAAGAACTCCATTCTTCTGTTTTTCTTGGAGCTTGACTCCTACTAGCTTTGTTTGATGTACCTAGGTCTTTTAGTGGAAGACTGGAAATTGAACATGTGCCAGTTATTTGTCAAATAATAAACTGAAGGAATACTTTGCGATCCAAGCAGATCTAATAAACCAGTCACTAACACAGTGACCAGTGTGCTAAAAAGATCTCAGTGTATACAAATAGTTTACTTTCTCTCTTGTAGGTCTTGTAGGTGATCTTGAACAATTAATATTTTTGAGGAATACAACTGATTCATACACAGCTTGTGGAAGAAGATTGCTACACTGTGGCAAACATCTGTAAAGAATATTTCAAATGTTCCAGGTCAGGCTCATTAAAAACCACATTATGAACTCTCACACGAACTTCTTACCAGTCTCAGTGTGGAGACAAGGAAAAAAAGTCAAAGAAACAGGAAAATAATTTAGTCACATCCCTTTCTATTCCTCAGTCCGGAACTTCTGTCTTATTCTTGCTGTATTATTGTTGCATGAACCCATCACTAGCTGGTGTCAATTAAAATGGTCCTTTATAAGCATCTAGAATGCAAAAATGCCAAGGTTAAAATGCTGATTAAATAATAAGAAAATACAACCAGCTAAAAACAGTGTCGTGTTTCATCACAGGCATTTTCCTACAATTGAAAACAATTCTAAGCAAATAATTTTTCAGGAAGATGTAAAACTAACCAGACCATACATATATTTTTGAGGGCTTTAAAGTAAATCTCATAACTCCAAAATCATGAATAGAATTTACAATGATTTAAAAATCAAAGAAAAAAATTGAATATTTTTATTTCTTGTGGTTTGATTTGTTGAATAAAACTATGCAACATACTAAAAAAAAGGAAGATTGATGATAATTACTCTAGTGCAGAGGTAAGAGAAGAAAAATGATCTATTATTTCATGTCAGGGTGGATAGCGTTCTCTGAAAATGCAACAGGAATCTAATTCTAGAAATCATGTGAGAGCACAATGCATGTGTCAGTAAGAATAATAAGCTTTGTCACCTGTTTTGGAGAACAGCAAAATAGTATATTCATACTTAAAAGGAATAATAAAATTATTATTTTGATTGGTAATTAAGGAAGAATTTCAAGCCCTGAATATTGGGGATTATGAGCAAGTTTGTATCTGTGACTGTGCAAACAGTATGATAAGTCATAGATAAAGTGGTGGATGGAAAATATAAATCCCAAATAATGTTACGAAACAATACCTGTCTATTGCTATTTGAATAGTCGATCACAATGTGAATAAATAAATGAAAAAGAGTTAACTAAAGAGGTTTCTGGAGAATGAATGTGTTTGGCTAATTCTTTGTCATGCCACAGATTGTTAAAATGTTTCTCTCTTCAAGCAATAATGGCATCTAATTTTGGTGTCTATTTGGGGAGGAAGGAGTGACTCTTCCTGAAAACTGAGCAGGATGATCCCTTGATCTCTAGCTACCTCCTCATTTTCGTCTTGCATTGCCAGCAAAATGCCAGCTGCAAAACCTATTTTGCATTTAGTTGTGATTTCAGAATTAAATGCAATGCAATTAGTTCCTTTTATATGTTTGGTAATCTTGTTAAGACAACTCATTAGGTATCTTGGCAATTGGAAATTACTAGGTTTCAGAACATGTGCATTTCCTTTGTGAATACCAATTATTCCTAAATGAGGCAATTGTTCTTTAAAGGAAAAGGAAAAAGTGAGTCCCAAAAAGTTTTCTCAGTTTATATATTGCCCTGACCTTTAAAAAACTTAATCTGGATCTTAGTGTTTTCTCCGTAAAACTCTAGATACGTATAAACACTGCAAGGTCATGTTTTCTTGTCTAATTTTTCTAGCTAATCATGTCAAAAGCGTAGGAAAAGAACACATATATTTTTTAGGAGAAATATATATTTTTATCATTGAAACATGGAATAATTGATTAAGATAAGTAATGTAGGTACTATTTTCAAAACTTATTTATAAACAGGAACATATGAATGTATTCATCAATGATTAATTTTATTCAGCTGAAGGAGAATGCTATAATGCAAACCAGTTAATAGGAATCAATTACAACTGCAAAAAATACACTACATAACATTTTTAATATTCAAATAATTTCGTAGTTTCCAAAGTCTTAGGCAACATTAGTGCATTGTTTCCACACAGTTCATGTTTCCAGTCTTTTTCTCATAGCCAAGAAGCTAGAAAAAAAGTTGAGATTCTGCCAATTGCCCCGAAGATTCAAGGTCTAAGTACTCTATTCTACAAATGCAACTGTCCAAGCAACTCTAAAAAGAGATGTTTTAACCACTAAGCAGCTTAAAAGAATTTAGCATAATTAACATGTTCAATAAACGTGGCTAAAACCAGGAAATTTGAAAATTTCAACATCTATTTTAAGTTTCAGAGTTAATAGAAAGCCAATAAAATTTACAAAAACTTCATTAAACTGTCATTTAAAAAATTAAGATATTTTGTTATTCTTAAGCATCATTTCATTATGAAATAATGGAATAAAGACAGAGAAAGGACAATGATCAAGAAGGAAGAAAGAGTTTTCAAGAATATCAACTTAAGTTGCATGAGACCATATATCAGTTTTTCTTTCAAGAGAAAATCCTTCTGTGAATCTAGGCTTATTCCATAAAGCCTGGATCATGAGTGATGAGGGAACTCAATCTGAAAGCCAACATTAAAGAAAATTGAAAGACATTTGAAGAATATTACTTTTTGAAATGCAAGTTCAGAGTTTTCTGGATACCGGTGGGAACCATGAACATCAAACTTCCATAATGACTAAAAGGTAGGACCAAGAAAAAAATGCATAACCATAAAAGTGGTGAACTGAGAACCTCTGAAGAAAAAGGGGACGACTACAACGCATGTTAAAAAAAAATTAAATGGAAAGATGCATCAGGAAAAGTGGGTTTTTTTAACTTCATATACCCCATCAGCAATATACTCTTGATGCCTCTAAAACATTAGTCATAGCACGAGTGTTGCTGCGGACTTCACTCTCTTTTTTCAGCAGACAGTTTTTAATGCTTAACACTCATGCTAACAAAATGTATGCCACAACCATTGAAACAGGAAGGTTTGCTAAGAGATGTAGAAGGGGTTTAACCACATACAGCGTGTAAACAGGGGAAAAAATTACATAGCTTTGAAGAAACACATTGCTGTCCTATTCTCCCACTTTCAGCTGCAACACCTTCTTCTGCACAGGCCTTATCTCATTTGGCTTTCTGTTTTTATCTGCGCCTTTGCAGTTCACAACATTATGAGCTTGAAAAATAGGCACATTTTATCAGCCTGACCAGCCGTATCCTAACCTGGGCCATCTACAGCCTCTCTGGGCAACCTGTTCCATTGTTTTACCACCCTCAATTATATATAAAAAAAAAATTCTTCCCTATGTCTAGTCTGAATCTACTGCCTTTTAGTTTAAAATCATTATCCCTACGAATCTTGGATATGTGCAGAACAGATGGACCCCAAATCATCCATGTTGTGTCCTCACTGTTAGCATAGTTAGAGGGGGAAACAAGGAAGATGAGAAGAAGGGCGAGAAAGACTGGAACAACTACGCTGCCACACCATAGGCCTTGACTTAAACTATGCTTGTTTACGTGGCAAATGGAGACTTACAAGATGGGCAAAGTTGAAGGCTTGTAACTTCTGGCACAAGGTCAACATCTCATACTCCACCTGCAGAGATACAGCTGCAGAATAGGTGATGGAGCCATCAAGTTTGCAGATGATACCAAACTGGGAAAAGCAGTCACCATGCTCAAGCACAGGTCTGCCATCCAGACAGATCTACAGAGGCTGGAGGAATGGGTCAACAAGAGCCTAATGAAAATGGGCAAGGAGAAATGCAAAGTCCTGCACGAAGGACATAAGACCCCTTTCAGTGATACAGGCTGGGGGATGCCTGGCTGGGGAGCAGCTCTGCTGAAAGGCCCTGGCAGGGCTGGCCGAGCATGACCTGAGTGTGAGCCCGCAGTGAGCCCTTGCAGCACAGAGCAGGCCAGCAGTTGTGTTGTATGGTCAGGAGCACAGCCAGCAGGTTGACAGGAGTGGTTATACCCTTCTACTGAACACTAGGCCACAGCTGGTTGCCATGTCCAACTTTCAGCCCCCCAATACAAGAAAGGCATAAATAAACTGGAGCAAGTTCAGGGAAGGCCAAAAAGATGGTCAGGAGCTAAAGCATTGCTCAATGAGGAGAAGCTGAGGCAGTTGAGCTTGTTCAGCCCTGAGGAGAGAAGGCCTGGGGGACTTGCACTATTTTATGATGCTAAACCTTAATTAAACATTTATCTGAAATTGTGAATGGACCAAATCTGATGTAAAAGACTAAGCTCACTATCAATTTTCTATTTGATTTGAGACTAGAAAGTGAAATACTAATTTAAGAAGTTCTTTTTAAGTGGGGAGGGTCCAATTGGTTCTTGAAAACAGCATTTTACTCTGAAACCCAAAAACCTCTGTGCTGTTGGGACTTTCACCTGTGGTTCTAATAGTCTGCTCTTCAACTTATCAGAGGAATCACAATCTGCTCTGTTTACCATCTACTCAATAAAAAGTCTTAAGTGTTCCAAATTCTTGGCTTTCTAACATCCAGGGTTTGAGTCTGAAGAAATAAAAATAGCAAGATGACTTCTCCAAAAGGTTAATGTATAGATGCATTGACAGGTTTGATAAGAATAGAATATAAAACACACAAACAATCTGCCATAGTTTACCTGAGGCACTGGATCAGATGTTTTGCATTTACTTTCAGTTTCCTTGCCATTCAGTTTGAAGTACAATTTGCCTGTGGATCACCAGACAAGCATCTTAAAATTTTGTCTCTAGGGATAACAATGAGATGCATAATTTTTTTGCGTCTCTTATATGTTTGTTACTTTAAACTACCCAGTTTGAATTCATTATGGCTAAAGTTCTTGCCTTGGTGGCAGAAGTAAGGAGTCTAATCCCATTTTTGTCACAGAACAGGAAGTAGAAACCACAAAACTCTTTTTAAGATCAAAAGGAATCAGAATTGGCACTGAAGGATACACTGCTGAGAACAGTAGAACAGTGCAGTAGTACAAGCTTACTCAGCAAAAATTATATATGTGAACCCTGTTCTTCCATTCTTCTCTTTTCTACATAACCTGCACTCTGTTTTCCCTTCACAGAGCTTTTAAGAACCACTATTTCATGGCCATTTTCACAAATATTTATAAAAGAAACAAAATGGTTGAATTTGGGGAATATGTGAACCTATAAGATTCAAAGACAGGAATTTGGAGGTTGCTTGGAATTCAGGTTACATGTAAACTGCATAATCTTAACTAAACCAGATGAAATCTTTATCAAAGGTTATACTGACATTTTCAAATGAAGATGGATATTTATATTTAAGCAAATACAACAGCAAAGACATTGCTTATTTGCATATAAAGGAAGTTTGGCTATATTATAGCACTTCTCATAAATGCTTAATGAAAAACCATACATTCACTAGGCCAGGCACTATTATTCTAGTGTCATGTAGCTTTACAGCTTTAAATAAGGGCTGATATTAGTCTCTGCCTCTTATTAACAATCAGCAAATATCAGTAGATCACTGATGGTTCGTAGACTTAATTTGGCTTCTAAGACTGCCTGGTTTTGATTTTTATGTTTTTTTATTTGTCCTTCTATAAAGGTTTTTCTTTGTCATTTATTAGTGCTAATCTGTATTACTGCAGTGTAGGCAACGGAATACAGTGGCTACAGTGCATTGCTTTAAAACAAGGCCAATGTTTTTCATTCCTATATGATGACAGAAGACTTTAATTCATAAAAATGGCAATGTAATAGTAAATGTTTAACAAAAAAATTCCAAACCTATTAAAAAGCATGTTTTTGAATAAAAAATGACATAAATTAAAAGAAAATCAGAGGGGGTTTTGAAATCATTACGAGTGGAATCTACCATAAGAAGGAATCAACCTGGCTATTTTGGATAGAGTTTTTTCATTTTTTTTCTTTTCAAAGGTTCAGAAAGAAAAAAATTGAATAGTTTTGAATAAAGTGAAGCCTTTCTATTCATAGTTGTGCTGATGAAATTTTGCTTGGTCTTAAATTGCATAGATCAGTAGGATATATGGCCTATGTCCACTCTGTTTGAAGACAGCCCTGAGCATAAGGGTCACTTACCTTTCCTCTCTATTTCAGGCAAAGGCATCTGCATGCTTTCAACTTCCACGTGCCAAAACATGCCTCCCACACATTTGCTTATTTGGAACTGGCAAAATAAAAAGGAAGGATGTAGAAGATGGAGTGTACCTCTCACATCTGGAAGGTGGCATTCCTTTGTGGTACAAACAGACCAAAAATTTGTGATGAGTCTGTGGTGGCAGGATCAAGTTCTGGCTGCACTGCTAAAGGTAGAAATTAATCTATGGTCTATCATTTTGAATTGTCTGCAATACTGACTGCTCTTATTCTCAAGTGTGCCTGCTTCTGCCATAAAAAGATTTACAGTAATAAAACCTATACCACACCTCCCAATAAGTGCTCATAAAGCCTCTAAGTCATTCCTACTCTGCCACCTTTACTAGTCTATGGCTTGCTCTTTTAATATTGTAAGCTTTGTTTTTGTTGATGACTTTTTCTGCAGCCATGCATATCCATATAAAAAAAAATTATCATTAATGTAGTTTATCTCTCACCAGTGTCTTTTGTGAGGCTGGATCTGAGAAAAAAAACATGAAAATTCTTGTGCCAATCTAATTGACCTGAATGCCTCATGCACCACCAGCTGGTTAAATCAGTACATGATGCTGCTGGAGTTAAAAATAATGTCTGAGAAAATTAGACATAAATTTACAGATAATTTTTCAAAAATGGTGGAAGGTAGGTTGTATGTAGGTTTATCCACTATGCTCCACTGACTTCTAATATGCAATGACTTTTTTTTTTCCCCAGGCAGAAATTTTGTGCTTTACCTGCAGTAAAACGATCCTCTCAGTGTAGTATCAGATTGAAAAAAAAAAAAAAAGAAAAAAGAAAAGAAAGTATGATGCTTATAAACTTCATGCAGTCTAACTATACTTAAAATGTATCTTATAAAATTTGCATCTATATCTTGGAATATACATTAATGCTATTAAATGTGCTCAGTAAGCTAAGCAAGTTTCTGCATAATTAATAAACATTTAGTGGCATTGATTTTTATAGCTTGGTTTTTGAACTCCTTATCACTGTTGAGCAGATGGGACATAACTATGAAAAATTGTATTTTAACCATGATTACTACACTTGAATTATATTTGAAAAAATTTGTTCAGTGAAGCATTTACAAATACAATTCAACTTCCAGATGAAGCTTCAAAGTTAAGGTATTTTTCTCTGTTTAGCACAATGATATTTAAATGATGTTTGTAGTGTGTAAGAGGAAACAGAAAACAAAAACTATACAAAATAAAATATCTAATGGAGAAAAAGCTCTACTTAAGATGTCATTTTGCAATGAAATGTTTGATTGATTCTCTATTCAGTATTTAGCAAATCCTTCTTAATACCAGCCTTAACAATACTGTAGGAAGAATGATTTTTGATTGAAATTTTGGATTACAATGGAGCAACACAGTTTGTTCATTGCAATTTGTACACTGAAAGTATAATCTTCTCATATTAAATGTCCTTCTGTAGCCTTTGATATTGATTTGGGGGAGGGGAGATTCAAATTTTCTGCATAATCTACTTTTGTGAAAAAATTATGTATAAGTAGGAAGTGGATCAAGAAGAATTGGACCAGAGGTTAAGGATGTGAACCTCTGGACATAAGCCCACCCAGGAGATGTCTGTGTAAATGTGACTGAGGTGCTACATTGTAACTAACTTCCAGTTATTTGCTCTTTATTCTGTTGAATTCCATTGAAGAGGAAATCAAGCCCTTGAACACAAGTGTAAATAGCAAAATAGGATTACTGGGACACCTGTGATATGTTTTACAGCACAAATCATACGTTTCCCCATCTTGAATCTCAAATTCACCCTATTGCCTTATGGCTAAACGGCAAACTGCTTTGTATTCTTTAGATTTTCCTTCTCATGGCTGCTAAACCAAGTGTCCATACATGGATTTAGTATTCTTGCTTTCTAAGAGACAAGTGCTATGCCACATATTTATTTTCACACTCCTTTAATCTCTTTTGTTGTTTCTTGAAATGTAAAGCTAAGCTCTATAGGTTCCATTTATCATTGTTCCACAGTTCTACACCTGTGTTTCACAGATATGAACTGTGACCAAATCAAAATAACAGTGTTTCATACGTTGCATCAGTGTAAATGATCGAAAAGGGAAAGATGAATTGTGCCTTGGTAGGGTGAAAACTTTATAATAATATAATAAAGAAAAAGAAGAGGAGGGACAAGAGACAAGAGACAAGAGACAAAAGATGAGACAAGAGACAAGAGATGGGAAGGGAAGGGAAGGGAAGGGAAGGGAAGGGAAGGGAAGGGAAGGGAAGGGAAGGGAAGGGAAGGGAAGGGAAGGGAAGGGAAGGGAAGGGAAGGGAAGGGAAGGGAAGGGAAGGGAAGGGAAGGGAAGGGAAGGGAAGGGAAGGGAAGGGAAGGGAAGGGAAGGGAAGGGAAGGGAAGGGAAGGGAAGGGAAGGGAAGGGAAGGGAAGGGAAGGGAAGGGAAGGGAAGGGAAGAAGAAATTTCTATCTGAAGAGGAGTAACCATTTTCTCTCAGACAATCAAACTCTCAAATCACTACTTTGGCAAAACTTCTAATGGGATCCATAGCAAAAGCTTGACCTAGAGTTACAATTTCTCAAGAGACCCAGAAGGAATTAAATCAGATGGAGGAGGAGAGAAATGAAATCACAGCAGTTTATTTATTCTTTCTTTATAAAATGTAATTTCTACCCCTAGTTTATATTCATTTTCCTTAGGGATTATTGATAATAGCTAAGGTTTGTTAAAGGACCCCAGAGGACTGTTACAAGTATATATTTATTTACATTTTTATAATATATTTTTTAAGTTTATAAACATTTGAAGCAAGCAGGTTACATAGAAAGCTAATTCACAGATTTTCTTATTGCTGAAGTGTTTATCTGTTGCTCTCTGTTTTCTCCCTCCTTTGTGATTTTGAGACTTGTTTCTTCTTAAATTAGGCCTCAAACCTGTACAAAAAGCCCTGCAGCCATTTAGGAGGGTTTTTTTGTCTTTTTTTAAAAAAAAATAATCTGGTAGTTCCTTAGTATTCAAAGGTTCAAATCAAAAGATCCAGGTGGGAATGGAGAGTGTGTAAATGCATTATCTTTCTGCATAAGAAATGCTATATCAATTTTCATGGGAGGAAAGATACCAATAGTTCAGAGGTCAGCAGAAAGCTAACAAGTCTGCAGTTGAACACAGGTTTGTTGTCTTGAGGCCTTAAACTCTGCATACAGTATGGAAAGATCTGATACCCTGTAAGTGATCACTTACTGAGGAGTTTTTCAACAAATTACCAAGAAGGCTACCAATGTCTTATACCTGTGCCTGATTAGGGCCTGTTCCCTTGTTCTTCATTCAAGGAGGGATTTCTGTGTCAATGTTTCAAAGGGCTCAACCAAACCAAAAAATCATTTGTGTATTGCTTGACCCAATGCGGTGGTGCATTTCCCCCCTCCTCTGGGCTGCTCTGTGACCTCAGGAATTCCCATTAGGCCTTGGCCTTTATGCAGTGAGTTGAGCAGTTAGAGTCCCTTGTCAATACCAGGAACTCTTCCATGGCTGACTGTACCAGGGACTCCTGCTGCCTGGCCAAGGTGGGGAACGAGACAACAATCAGTCACCCCATGACAGCCTTGGAACATTCCTTGCCTGGATTGTAGCCCAAGTTGAATGGTACCATTGCTACTAGAACTTTGAGAAATCTGACCTGGATTATGGCCAGGAAGGAAATTTATTGATCACTAAAGCCAGTCATCTTGTGACCCTTTAAACAGCGGTCCTCAGTGAGGCCTCCTCAGCTCTCCTGGACTGCAGTGGGCTGTGACCAGCACCTGCCGCTGAGTGGGACACCGCTCAGAGCTCGTGAACCCTCAAAAGCCGACAAAAGCGCCTGGGCTGAAAACCTGCATCCTTGAGGCTCAACCCTCAGCCACTGAGAAATGTTGAGACATTTGAAGTGAGTGTTTCACTGAACTCAAGGGGAACTTTTAATAGGTATTCCTATCGTTGTGTCTGTGTGCGTGCCTGTGTGAATTGATTTAGAGACTGTATAGCAAGTGTAGCAAGAATGTTGCCATCTCGGATCTGTAATTAAGTCACTGTTGTGATTGTAGTAAAACCTATTGATTCACTTTGTGAATGTTAAATTACTCAATAATTAAGTACTGCTAAATTCTTGTAACCCACCTTAAAACTGTGAACAAACCTTAGACTGCTGCTAGATCAAAAGCCATATAAAAATTCCATCTGTAGCAAACTGGTACTTTTGCATCATATTTAGATCACCTTTTGCTGATAAACTGAACAGTGGTTGTTTAGGTGATCCTAATTAATTACATGTGTAATCCTTTAGATATAAACCATTGACCAAGTCTGAAACTTAGATTGGACCTAGCTTGACCTAACCTTTATCAGTTCAGAAAACATGGGGGTCTCTTCTGAACCTTATGACTCAATGGAAGGGTCTCCCTTACCCTTTTGTGTCTTTGGTCTCTGTATAAATCATTTTAGCTTGATTCTAACTCTATTTTGATTTGCATGTTTCATCCATGTAGTAAGTAACAGACTGAACCTTGCCATTGGACTTTGTCAAGTCACACTTCTACAAATTCATATTAAAACTATTTTGCCAACATCTTTGATTCTCAGCAAAGGTGATTTTGTTGGTAATTCTTTAAGCAATATATCTTATGCACAACACCAACCCACACTGCTGCCCAGGAGGGGAAAAATTCGGTATTACGCTATTAGGCACTATGTTTCAACAAAACCACAGTACAAAATATCTTCCAAAGGATTTCTGCTTTTCTTGATGGGAAAATCTGAGCTCCAGGACCCTTACAAGATGTGATTCTTCAGAATGAATAAAACCTCTATTCTGCTGTACTGAAGTTCTGATGTTTTCAAAAAATATAGATTTCACAGATGCTGAAAGAGTTTGTGGTGGAGAGGAGAGATAAGGAGACAGTGTCTGGATGCCATTTCACAGAAAAACTCCAGCTCCCTTGCTTTGTCAGAGAGCCTTAAGCATTGCTATGGTGCATGCATGAGAGGCTGAAAGGGCCCAATTTTTATGTATAGAGCTAATCAGAAGAGCAAAAGGAGGAGGGTACTGCACAATACCATATGTGTCTATTCTTGGGGAGAAAATGAAGCACCAGCAAGGTTGTTTTAAAAGAAGGTTGTGCGGCACTGCTGACACTTTGCCATTGCTCAGCAAAGAAAAGCAGCTGTAAAGGACAGCAATACAGACTGTCTTTTGGCAGCTTTTTTAGCTGCTGTTCCTGCTGAAGTGCTGAAAAAATGGAGCTGAGGAAAACAGTATCTGAGTTACACAGTAATACTAAAGTGGTTGGAAACATGAAAGCTATATGCATGTGTGATCTTTTATCCAGAAAAGCTATTTTTGTTAGGGCTGGTGGAGATTATTGTGAAACTGTTTCTTTGGTACATTTGGGAAATAAATTAAATAGGTTTTATACACACAAGCACTCAAACTCTAATATCCTGGACTTCAAAAATAGTAGCAGGACATAGGGTACAGTTCTATCATCTTTAAAATAATCAGAGGAGTAAAAAGCAAGAAATAAACAGTGAATTTTTATTTATCTTTAAGAAACTAGTATGCGCACGTCCTGACAAAGCTAGCTGACTACTAGCAGCTTCTTCCTACAGGTTCATCAGTTTGGTGAGCCCCTATTCAGTGATAAACAGGCATCATGGGGATTTGCTGAGGTGTACCATAGGCAAATGGAGTCTATCCACTTTTATTTATATTTATATTATATAAAATACACTTGGATTTTCAGATTAGAAGCTTATAAATCACAGATCAATCAACAGATCTCAGCTGCCTTCTAAAGTAACAGCTTAAAACTGTTGTGTCTGTCACACAACAAAGTCCAGCCGCACACTCAGTGAGACACACACAGAGAAACAGCTTCTTATGGTTCATCTGTTCATGTTCCACTGGCAGATGCTTATCACTTCTTCTTTATGGTTTACTAAACAGTGTCTCAACTCAAACCAGCATCTTGACTGAAAATTTGGATGAAACATTAAACTCTAACCCAATAAAATTTTCTTTTAAATGCACAGCTTACAGATTCACTGTCCATACAGAGGCCTGTCTGCCTCATATTTTTCTGGTCCAACAGGAAATTTTGCCAAAGATTTAAACTTCCATGTTGCCCCTCAAGATGCTTAACTCAGTCATGCCCTGTAATGCTGTTTGTTTTTTTTTTCTTTAGCCCTTATAAATTATGATAGTATTATTTTAAAACAATATTTAAACCACTGTTTTATGTTCTTTGTGTGTTGCAGCTGCTTGTAGAGATGGCTCCAAAATGTTTACAAACCAAACAGAAAAAGAGAGAACAAAAATGATTACAAATTCAGGTGAAAATCCTTTTCTGAATGTTTTTTTTTAAATAGTTTAAACTGCATTTGCTTTTGTCATAAACAAGGTATTAGTTAAGGTGCTAAAGCTGTCCTAAAAACTAGTTATGTTTCATCTAGTCCATAAGAAACTTTATCCTTTTGTCTCAGTGTCTTCCTTAAAGTGTAATGAGTTAGTAAATGTCAGAGTAGACAGAATCAGGGAATATCTCAGTCAGCAGCTTCTAAATCAAAAACTAACTAAAAAATCTAGAATGCATCTTATTTGCATGTGCAAATTTCAGCTACTGCACACATATTGGGGTTATTCCAAAATCCTTCCAGTAGTAGTTACTGAGGTTACAAACGATGGACAATTAATCTTCTATTATTCATATATTATCTAAATATCTAAAATCCAAACCTAAAAATGTCTTAAAAAATCTGTAATGAAACATTTTTTTTTTTCAAAATCTTTCATCTTAAAGATGCCCATGAACATTTTTCTGCATTTTACATCATATATTAGGTTAGAGGTAATTATACTTAACATCACTGAAGTAAATCAATGGAACTATTCCTTTGTCAGTAGGCCTATAGACAAAATGAGCCCTACCTTGATCCATGCTAAATGCAAATATAAATAAGATGTCCTGTGAACAGACAGCGTAGCTATCATTGGTGGAGAAGAAGGAACCTGACACAGATTTCACCTCTGTTGAATATCTCAGCACTTTTTTTAGTTCCTTGTTCTATCAGAATTTTTTTTTTCAAATGTGGCATGTACCTCTTCTTCCATGTGTTCAAGAGCTTATTTCCATCCTTCCAGTTCCCTCTCATTCCCACACACTTAGTTTCCTGAGGTAAGCATCCCTTGTCTCTTCACCCATCCTTCTCCATCAATAGCTGCAGGAACTCTAACTCCCTTTGCTACTATAGCCACCGTAGGGAAAGCTTCATGTGGATTTTTAAGAAGGCAAAATAAAATTTAAAAAGTCAACACAGGAACATTACTGAAAATAATAAAATAATAATAAAAAAATAGTCCAGTATATTCACATCTCATGTTCCATTTGGGAAATCCCATCTTTTCCATTTCAAAGAACATTTTTCATTTAAAATCAACTTACATTTTAAAAAAGGAATGGGTTTGTTTCCAAAGAATCAAATAAATAGCTGTTCTAAATGAAGTTCACTATTTGCCACTCCTAGCACCCTTGTGGTGGGTGGGTGGGCAGGCAATTTTTCAACAATCTTTCTGGCTTACAGCCTTTTTCTAGGTGACATATTGGCATGACCCATGTGCTAAACTTGTCAGTCACCATCCACAATCAGACAAACAATCAACTTCTCAATGCAATTTCCTACTGTGTCTCATCCCTGATAGCCACCTCTATACACCTTTTCTCTAAACTATGCCCTTTGGCAGATTAAGATCATATACCAGATATACGCACAAACAGCACTGCTTTTGGCCAACTACAGAGGAAAAAACCTGAAGCACAAGGCTGATTTCTTCCAGAGAGTTTTTCCAGCATCTGCTTTTATAATGTCAAAGCATTATGTTCTTTCCGTTCGTGAGAACAACGTCATAAATCCAGTAGACTCAATCTATTTATTTACTAACACTTTTGTGTTCTTATTTTAATAGCCTACAAGATTGTTGATTGAATATACGCTGTACATTGTCAGCACTTGATAAGATTTTTAAGATATTGTGATACTTAATATGTTTTCTTTTACTGTTTTTAGTGCTAATTAAAAAAAAAAAAAAAAAAAAAAAAAAAAGTTGTTCTTTGTCTGGTATTTCCAAAGACATATCTTTCTATGGTGCTAGAGTTGTCGTTCTAATTAGCAGTCCTGAAACTTTTCTATAGAATTGCTTTGTAATATACCTTATAACAGTTGATGTATTTAATTGCTAATATATAAAGCAATATCTTCTTAGTTAAGAATATTTTCTCACTGATGTTTTTCAAGGTTATAGGCAGAATTATTCTAGATGTGTTTTCCATGAATATATGTAGTCTCATGAATAGCATTGACTGCCTCACAACAGGCATTTTAATCCAAGGCAGACACATTTCTTGCAAATAGTTTATTTACTAAAGACATGATTTTAATCATTGCAAAATAATTTGTGAATTTTGGCTGAAGACACCAGACAGTCTAAAGCAGTTTTTCAAGGTTAGGCCCTCCCTTCAAACTGCAGGAGGAATAGTCATTGCCTTCTGCCTAGCAACGATGTGGTTACTGTGCTTCACAGGAGGCAGCAGCCAGGGTCAAGCCTTCACCTGAGTAAGGGCGAACCCTGTGCACACTGCACACCAGTTATGACACCCTAGGATAATCTCAGTTGTGGTGCTCTCAGTCTGTCCTACCAATGGCATACCGATTTGCATAAATAAGTAAATCTTCAGTGGAGAACTTGTTCCACATGCATGTCCTGTATATGTGGCTAGAAAACTGGTCTCTGGTGTGTGGCTTTCTCTGTTTCCTTCTGACTCAATGCATAAATAGATTGAGAAACCGGAACTTTTTTATCAAATGGGAAAGCATGGTTGTTTTCTGAGCTTGCCTAGCTTCTAGTGCTTTCATGTTTACTTGAGACAAAACAGTAATACCTCCATTAGCAAGAAGCCATTTCTGTTCCCTCAGAATATCTAACACCACACAGTATTCTGGCTATGTAGGTTCAAATGCATTCAAATGGGGAAAAGAACTGAGTATAGATTCCTCACTTCCAGGTGGATATACTAAACTTTGGACTTTGCCTAGATAAAAGAAAATTAACTCCACCAAGTTTTTATATATTTACCCCTACCTTTGTTTTGCTCATCCATCAAGCATTATCTTGTCTTATCAATATTTTATTCCTGTGGGATTCTGCAACTTTTAATGTGTGTTTCTTTGAATTTTGTTTTCAATTTAAATAGTCCAAACCAAACTACTCTTATTTAGGGCTGATCAAAAGCTCTTCCTTATTTTGATTCATACTTTCCAACAAAAACCCCTTAGTTTCCTTAGAAGTCTGTGACAACATCTGACCACACTTCTCTTTGGCCAATCAGTTTTGTTCATCCCTCAGCACTGTCATTTTTTTAATCCTTCATTCTGCACCAGGTGTAACTCTAATTCTCAGTTTTGGCTTTCACTGACCATAGTAACTATCTCTGTTCCCCACACTTGACTCCATCCTTGCTTTAATCATTGAACCTAGCCATCCACAACCTAAGCGTTGTTTCCTCAAAGCTTTAGTTCCACCTTCACCAAAGTGATAAAAACTTTGTTATCTCTGTTCTAAGGGAATGTGCACAGAGTTAGAATCAGTCTGGGTTGAGGTACACAGTGAACTCTTAAACTTTAAGGTCTTCCTTTCATTTAATTCCTCATTCATTCTTCCTTTAGATTCCTAACCCAGCTACTTACTGTGATAACCAAATTGTGATAACAGTAACACATCATTCCACATTCTCCTTCAAAGCTAGGGAACATAAGAGGGATAACCTTTTTGTGATAAAATTTACTAGGATAGCTGGTGTTAGCAATGACACCAATTTAGCCAAAAGATGCCTTGGTTTCCTGAACTTTTAGTAAATCAGAAAACTAAAGACATTAGATGATCAAAACTAGCGTCCTAATATTTATATTTGAGCAGGTTTATTGCTTATTAAGTTGGTAATGAACTCTAATGAACATTAGCATTAATGAGCATTTAATTTAAATAAATTTAAGTAAAAGTTTCTGAGAGAGGCATCCTTATAAAAAGGATTAAAGTTAGCATTAGGAACGAACAGGGTCAGTGCAATTATTGTTTATTCAGAAGTGATCAACTGATTTGAAACACCAGGAGGTTCTGGCAAGAGGTAATTGCATGAATAATTCTGTCAGAACAGAATTGTCTGTCGGTGGAAAAAAATTTATAGATTCAAAGCAATGGTTGGCAATGAGATTTTAAGGTCTACATTGGACTAATGGCACTGAAAAGGAGCCAGTGGCTATGGAAATTAGTAAGTCCTGCAACAGCAGTCTAGCTTGTTGGAAGCATTTTTCATATACTTTAGAATCACAGGTTGGAAAAGAGACTTAAGATCATCAAGTCCGACCACAAACCTAACACTGCCAAGTCCACCGCTAAACCATGTCCCCAAGTGCTACATCTACACATCTTTTAAATACCTCCAGGCACGATGACTCAACCACTTCCCTGCATAGCCTGCTCCAATGCCTGCGTGGTGGGTTAACTTTGGCTGGATGCCTGATGCCCAACAAGGCATGCTATCACTCCCCTCTTCAGCAGGGGCAGGGGGTTGGGAATAAGATGGAAAACAATGTGTGGGTCAAGATAAAGTCAGTTTAATGAAGCAAAAGCAAAGGTTGTGTGTGGAAACAGAGGAAAACAAAAGATGTTATTCTCCACTTCCCATCAGCAGGCGATGTCCGGCCACTTCCTGGGAAGCAGGGCTTCTGTACATGTAGCAGTTGTTCTAAAAGACAAATGCTGTAATAACAGATGTGGACCCTCCACCCTGTTTTTAGCTTTTATTGCTGAGCAGACATCATATGGTATAGAATATCCCTTTGGTCAGTTTCTGTCGGCTGTCCTGGCTAGGCCCCTTCCCAAGATCTTGTCCACCCTCAACCTGCTGGTGAGGAGGGAATGTTGGAGAGAAAGCCTTGATGATGTGTGAGCGCTGCTCAGCAGCAGCCAAAACACTGGTGTGTTATCAACAGCTTTCTCCCTACCAGTACAAAACATAGCACTATGAGGACTGCTATGGGGAAAATTAACTCCACTCAGCCAGACCCAGTACAGCTTGATAAACCTTTCAGTGAAGAAATTTTTCCTAATATCCAATCTAAACCTCCCCTGGCACAACTTGAAGCCATTTCCTCTTGTTCTATCAACAATGAGACAAACACCCACCTCTCTACAACCTCCTTTCAGGTAACTGTAAAGAGTGATAAGGTCTCCTTGAACCTCCTCATCTCCAGACTAAACCACCCCAGTTCCCTCACCTGTTCTTCATAAGACGTGCTCTAGACCCTCCACCCGCTTCATTGCTCTTCTTTGGACATTTTCTCAGTCAGTTTCTTTCTCTTCCTTCTTCTTTCAAGGTCATGGCTCTGTGTCTGTTCCTGCTTTGACAGCCAGTGTCCCTCTGGGATCTGTGAGGTGCTCACAGCATCCTTGGGAAAAGGACCCGGACAACCACAGCTGCTGAGACAGGAACATGCATGTGCATTGCACATCTCAATGGGACAACCACAACTGTCAAAGAGGGTGTTTGCTCAAAACTGAACACATTGAAGAGAAAGACGGCCACCATCCAGGTTAAACCTGGGAATTACAAAGGGGTTGTTTAGCAGAGAAGGAGCCAGCTTGAAAGAAGTATTAAAATAATACTCATACAAATATTCATAGCAGTGCAGAGAAACCTTGCCATGGAAACAGCAGCAGTCAATGTCAGGCTTGGCATAGCGAGAAATTGCCCCGGGGTATCAAAACCACGGCCAAGGTCAGACAGAGCAGCCTCTCTGTTGGATGCCACGAGCAGCTTGTGAGGTGGATGGCAATATGAAGTGCAATGCCCAGGGACCTGCCACCAATGTGCAGGTGTGAACCTAGATGCATGTGGGTTAGCAGTTGAGAGGAGCAGCACAGATGCACTTAAAACTTTCCACAGGAGGGATGTGCAGCTTGGAAGGGTAGCGCTTGTGACCCACATTTCTCTGGGGTGGAGGTGCATTTAACTCGAGGGCATGTGGGTGTGTGGATGCAGTTACAACTTTCTAGGATCAACTGTAGAAAGCTGTTCAGAATTGTGCAGATGTATACTAACATTTAGTAAGTGTCTAGTATTGTGATTTATGTGTTGACTTGCTGGTATTGGTCTTGAATGCATAGGTCACTAATTGCTGGTTAATTATATGTTGCTAACAAACAAAATTATTTGTATCCTGATTTGGTTTAACCTATGTGAAGTTAGACCACAAAAAGTTCCAAAAGAAATAATTTTAATGGTTTGCACAGAAGCAAGTTACCAGAACTAAAGAGAGGATTTTACTTTTTTTTTTTTTTTTTTTTGCATCGTCTGGTCACTGATTGCTGAATGCCTGCTAAATGCCATTTACAAAACCCTCAAAACTAAAATCCCCAAAAGCAATTAAACATAAACTACCCCCAAAAAAAATTTGTAGCTCAAAATTGCAGCCAGATAAGAAGTTATGAAATAAGTAAGATGGACAAGGAAAAGTCACAGAAAGTATTGGTGAAAGGAACAAAGGTTAGAAAGGGGGTGGGCGGGAGGGAAGGTTTCCATTATATAGGCAATAATGTGGATGTTTCTTTGTGTTAGATATTTCTTAATTCATCTAAGGGTTTCCTGTAACAACTGTACATTTTCCTATTAACCAGGGGAGGGCGGAGAAATACTTTACAGCCATGAAAGGTCACTCACATAAAGCTTGACAAATATGTTATTCCCAGCCTACCTAAATATGAATACAAAAAGTACAATTACATCTTTCCAACACACTACTGTAAAGAGCATCCAAAGACCATATTACTCATAATTTTTGGGTTTTGTGAGTTACTCAGCTGAGCTGAGTATTCTTTGGTCACTTTTTTGTGATAATTCTCAAGGAGTTGAGAAAGAGGAAAAAAACCAGATTTTTCTGTATGGAAAACACAGCTCATAAGTATTTTTAAATATCAAAAACCAGAGGGAACTGTTTTTCTACACCACATCCTTCTGTCACATGGACCCTCTATCAAATGGCAAACAAACAAAGTCCTAAGAATATTATGCAAACAGAACATAGGGTTATGGGCTAGCAGCAACTCAGAGAGGGTTGGGACTCTTCTCTCTGTTTTTGTTTTCTCTGCTTTTCATCTTGCAATTATTTTAAACAATTTGGAATAAGGAGTTAAGCCAATGAAGTAAGTATATTCTATGCCTAACCAATGATATCTGCATTTCAGTTAAATAGCCTCAAATATTGACAGAGCGATACAGGTGAAGGTGCTTGTATTTTGTTGGTGCATATTTGAAAGCAAGCTCACATTTCAGAAGGAGCAGCAGAATTACTTTCAGATCAACAGTGCAAGAAATAGGAAAAAGTATATGAATACAGCAAAAAAAATCTGAGGAAAGTTTTGCTATTATTATTTAAAGGTAAGAGACATATATTACGCTTTTTTGAGGGTACTGATTTTCTTAAAGCTTTAATTTTTGTAAATCACAAGCACAATTTCTTTTCTACAATTATTTGCACCACAATTTAAGTCACTTAGATGTCAAGGGATCTGACACAAATACACAATAGATACTTAGATGTTT
Organism: Falco punctatus; assembly: GCF_963210335.1. NCBI lineage: Eukaryota > Metazoa > Chordata > Aves > Falconiformes > Falconidae > Falco > Falco punctatus. Next base: position 79,769,401 of record NC_137583.1, read on the forward strand.
ACATTAGCTAAATTGAGCTTGAGATTAATTTCACTTGCAAACTGCTTGCCCAGTAAAGGCCAGTTTGACAATCCAGATACACATAATATTTGCATGTGTATCACTTCCAACATTCACGTTTCTTCCTAATAACTCCCTACAACACATGCATCCATCACCATTATAGCTTCTAAATATGAGTACTAGAGATCACGTTGATTAACATTTTTTATATATCTGTCCTTTAAACACTGAATCTCATGTCACCCTGTCCGTTATTTTGCCCACAACTCATGTCAGACCAACAGCTCTGTGGTTAGCCAAATGATACTGTTCATTCCTTGCCAATACACCGGCACACTCTCAGACTTCTCTCAGCCTTCTAGAGTTCTCTCGTTGTTCCAAGATCTACTGGAAATTAATACACATGATTCTCAAGATAATTACTATACAACTTCTTTTAAACTTGCTCTTTTACTAGTCTTGAGTGAATACTATAGTTATTGATACAAACTTCCCATTTCATTAAAGCAAAACATTACAGTTCACATCTGCCCTTTTAGCACTACTGTATTGTAACAAATATATTATTAAATCCAAGATAGGATGCAATCATTTTGAAATACTAAATTATTATATTGTGGAGGAAATGGTTAAAATAGTACATTGTATGTAAAACAGTATTTTTTTTTTTTTACCAATATGAAGTTGAGCAATTTCCAATCTATGTATGAATGAACTTCAGCAAAAGATCACCCTTCTTAGAAAAGTTTCATCACATTCAGACATCATAATTGTAATTCTTTAAGAAATCCACAACTAAATTATGAAATTCAGTTACATGCTGTCACTTTTCTGTTATAAAAAGATGCATCTTTTTCCATTGCAATGTCTCTTTTTACAGTGGTCCTATAGTCTTCTGGTGGCAATCACCATATTGTTCAATATACAGTGAACAGCTAGAGCTGTTGATTTTAAAAACTGTGTCAAGTCTGTTATGAAGGGTCCCAAGATACTAAGTTTTCACCATGAAAAATTAAATTGACGCCGTTGAAAACTGATGACAGGCTGGTGATCTCAGAGTTTTGGGGATTTCTTCTGGTTCTTTAGCTTTCTTCTCTTTAATTGGTTATCCCAAGGCATGGGAAGACAGAATGACCCAATTTCAAAAAATGAGTTGTAATCACTAGGGATTTTTTTTTTTAAGAGACATTTCAGGATATATCTGAAATCCTGATGGAAATAACAGTGAATAGCTCATCAGCCTCCAGGAGGATGAATCTGAAACATTTTCAGAGACAAAGACAAATCAGGTATGTGAAAACTTGCACTGAGCTGACATACCTTCTAGGCAAAATGTCTCTTATACTAACTGTAAAGTTTCAATTCTGAACTTCACATACTTGATATAAGAGTTTAGGGGGTTTAAGATGTAAAAAGGATCTGAGGTTCCTGGTATCTTTAAGATTAGGAGATAGGTTGAAAAGACATCTTGTTCAGATAGTGATAATACAGAAATATTGTGCTATTTCCCACTACAGACTTGATCCTGAAGAAACTCTCAGATGGAAATAGGTGATACTGCTGCTGTCTAAGGAGAAACTATAAATCTATAGCAAAGCTCATCTTGATATAGCTAGATAAACAAACTGAAAAGATGAACATAATCCTTTTCTTTGGGTATCTATTTCTCTCCAGATTTCTAACCCTAAAAAAAAAATATCTGACATGAAGAGTTACTATTACATTACCTAAAGTTTATTATTTATTTTTATTACCCCCCTGCTCCCCCAAGCCTGATTCAAAAGGAAAAAAAGAAAAAAGAAAAAAAAAGAAAGAAATTCTGACAGTTTAAATGTACCACTTGGTCATCTTTGTATTTTATAAAAAATATGAAAATTTGAAAAAACCCCAACAGCAGTTGATAACCAGGAGTAGCAGACACCAGGGTGACAGAAGACAGTCAGAAATACTCATAGATAATGGTGGTGACTGGAAGACATCTTTGAGAACACATGGAAGCCACAGCAAGGAACAGTGAACATAGATACTGCAGTGGAGGTAACAGGACAAAACTTATAAACTCATGCAAGTGGTTACATCTGAAATACATCTGCTCATTCTATGAAAGAGCTGTCACATGGATTAAATGTAGAGAACATTTCTCTCTCGTAGAGAACAACAATTCATAACAATACTTTACTTCTGTGGGACAGTGTCTTAGTGTAATCCTAGCTGGCAACTAGGTACCACGCATCTGATCACTCAGTCCTTCCTGTCCCCCAGTGGGATGGGGAGGAGAATCAGAAAGTCACGGGTTAAGATAAGGACAGTTTATTAATGATAATAATAATAATAATAGTGTTGAAAAGGATCAAGAGAGGGAGGAATAAACCCCAAGAAAACCAATCGATGCAAAATAGAATTGCTCACCACCCACTGACTGATGCCCAGACAGTTCCTGAGCAGTGATTGGTGCCTCCCAGCACACTCCCCCAATTTATATACTGAGCATGACATTCTATGGTATGGCATATCCCTTTGGCTAGTTCAGGTCAGCTGTCCTGGCTCTTCTCCCTTAGGCTTCATGTGCACCTGCTCACTGGCAGAGCATGGGAAAGTGAAAAGTTCTTGATTTAGAGCAAGCATTACTTAGCAACAACTAGAAACATTATTCTCATACTAAATCCAGAACACAGCACTGTACCAGCTACGAGGAAGACAATTAACTCTATCCCAGCCAAAACCAGGACAGATAGAATTACTGTCATGCAGATAGAGGGGCTGTTATGGGAGAAAACTGAGGCCAATACAGGCAGGTTGTCTGGAGGCCCAAAAGGCAGGAGATGCTTTTTAACCCAGAGTTACAGTACATCTTTGGTATTTGAACATAATATGGGATTTTGAAAGATTCCAAATACCTTACCTGATTCCTGCAGCTCAGCCACTTTTGGTATCCATCTGTATATGTTGATATTCCTCACTCCTGGAGCTATGTTCTCAATATTTACAAGTAATATTTTGTACTGACATGGGAACAATGGACTTACCTGACTGGACTGAAATGCATGAAGTTGCTAACTAGTGGAAATTAATTTCGGTTCTTTATTTGGCTTAGTAATTTACTAAGTTCAAGTTAGTTATATTGCTAATGTTTAATCATTAACTACCTGCTGGTATTTCTACAGACATCAAAATATCAAAGAAATAAAGATGGTTCTATAGAAGAATTCACATAGTTTAGTTACCAGGTTAGAATATGGCTACATTGTCTCTGCTTCCTGAAGAGGTGAATTTTGGGCCTGGAGAGCTACTCACTGCTCTCTCCATGGTTTCTCTATAGCCTCTAGGAGCGAGAGTATTTAAGCTGCATCCTGCTCTGAATATCTTTCCAAAGGCTTTTTCCATTATCTATGCAGAGAGCCCAGGGAAAGTATCTCCCTAAGCATGTCAGGTGGGCAAGGTGAACCCTCCTCAGAAGGTCATCCTGGTGCTGAGAAGTCATCACTCTCCCTGGTGGTGAAGGGCAGTGAAGATGTGAGAAAAGCACAGTTCACATAACCATGCTGAAAATAATTTCCTGCTAACAGACAGCAATATCCAGTTTTCAGACTGCCAAGGGCTAAGCCAAACTTCTCCCAACCAGGACTTGGATGATGGATGTTCCCAGCAGCAAGTCAGAGCAACAGGTCTTTTCACATGGGAAAACGCTGCCGGAACATGTCCTAAACTGAGGAGCTGAGATACAATGGCTGAACTGTATGCAAAGTATCACATAAGGAAAATACCTGTTATGGGTCACCTAACATTTCTAAATGCAGAGGGATTTTTCATTAATTTGTAGCTTTCCCTCACTGTAGGAAACTCTGTGTTATACTACATTTACCCAGTATGAGTGAGACTAACGTCACCTGTCTTGAGCCATCAAAGCCAGAACTGCAGCTGTCAATGGCTTCCCTGGATAGACAAAAGAGACAGGCCCCTGCAGAGGATTATCTGGCCCATAAAATTTATCCCAGTTGCATAAAGACTCCTCTAGAGCTTTCTCTGTTGATGTTACAGGCATCAATGTTAACTGTGTTCCCAAATGACAAATCTGGTAGGTATGACAAATCCAGGAGTATATACCCTTCACTGTTACCATAATAAACATATCCAGGTTCACTGCAGAGAACTAGAAATTGGGCTGAAGTACAGGACGGGAAGGTTTTTTTGCCTTTTTGCAATATGGTTGAACTGGCCACTGCCACTTCAGATGAAGTGAGACCAAACGCCCAAGCCTATTAAACTGCAGTGCTGTCACTGATGTCTGTGTCTTTCTGACACATGGCAGCTCTGTGTTCTCCTAAACATGTTTCTTAGCTTCTGTCTGTCCAAATATGTTATATCACACAGGCACTTTAGCCTTTATACAGTAGTATATAAGCAACTGAACAAACCACCCTGTCTTTTTCCAATCATGAAAATCCTTTCAAATTCCTTCTTTCCTTCCTCTCTACAAAGAGGACCTGATCCAAATAAACAGAATAGCTGTGGTTTATGTTTGTGAATTGTCTCATCATTTTTTTTTTTATACTGCTCTAGTCTATGAATATTGTCACATAATTACATATCATTACGTTGTTGCTACCCTTTTTCTTATGCATCTGTGCATTTTGAAGTGCAAGTTTCATGTTTCATTTATTTCTCAATATTTTTAAAATATCTGTAAGTTTTTTAAGGCTGCTATGAGCTCTCTGATTTTTTTACTGTACAGCTGATTCAGCAATTAACATTGCTTTCACACTGTTCTAGCTTTCGTGTTCAACCACTTACAACTGAAATAGCACAAGAAGTTCAGTCAGTCCAAGTCAGCTAACACAGCGAATTCTTCTCAAAGTAATACTGTTTTTTCTTTCTTTTTTTTTTTTCTTCCACTTAGTCCTGAAATTGTATATGGCCCTCTTCTAATTTTTTTTATGAGTCAGTGTGCTATTTTTTTTTTATTTTAACATCTGTAGCTTAACAAACTGGAATTCAATTTTGCATATAATCCTGATGCAGACTTGCTCTTTTATCCCATTTCTCATTTTATACTATCAATCAGCTTTGCCAACATATTTCACTGAGAAACATCTAACAGAAGTATATCCCACGAAAGAGTAGTGAAAGAAGGAATGTACTTGAGGGAGTTCTTGATATAATTACACAGTTTTTTATAAAATTAATAGAGAAGCTAATTTAGGTAAGACTTACTCTGAAAGAGAAGGTCCTGAATTTCAATTTTGAGTTAGGACACAGCTCTACCCTCAAATGTCCTCATTACAGTAGTAACACTATAGGCTGGAGACAGCACTACTTCAGCCTATAACTGCCTGACCTTGAACCGAACAGGTGAATTTCATTTCTTTCATGATATTGTATTTACACTGTGTCAACAGGACATAACCATAATCCTTACCCATGGTAGCTGTCCCTCTACCATACCAGAAGGACCACAAGAGGTCATACATTGATACAGCTTATATTTCAGGGTTTTTTTTCCTTTAAATTTTATGAAAATAATACCTGTTTGGAAGTGATAAACGAAAGAAAAAAAAAAAACAGTAATAAGCTAACAGATTTCCAAATAAACATTTTAGACAGCTGTTAAAAATGTGTATTTCTCAGGGTGGACTTGCTGATGTAAGCAGAGACAGTGGAACCACCACAACTACAACATTATGCGATTCCTTCAGCATCTTTGCCTGTATTTTCAAGCTGGTCAATATTCTTAGGAGATCTGAATTCCAGCTGGATATTATTAGATTCAAAAATACTCAGTTATACTACAGAAAAAGGATGCAAGTAACAGTGAAACCTGGATGTCCAGGAGAAAAGACTATGCCCCTCACATTTTCAGTTTTCTTTTGTATATTCTGCATGACCTTTTCATGATTACTCTCAATTATATCTTAGAAATGTGAATTAGAGAAAGTTCTTCCAACACCTAAAAATATCCCTGTGGAATCATTTCTTTGTTGATATGAGATAAAGTTCACCATGTTCTTTTCTCTAAGCTTGGTAGGATATTGCAGCTTTCTTAGTCCTGTAATATTTTATATTACAATATTACAAAAATATTGCAGCCTCCCCTACACTTCCCTTTCATCCAGCGTCAGTATCTGGCCCTCTTCCACACAGCGAGATCTGCTCAAGTCAGAACAAAAGTTTACATGAAAAGCTAATGCTGCTCAGAGCTGCTTGTGGCACTGAAATACTGTGAGGCTGTAATGGTATAATGGATATATCAATAAAAAGAACAGAGGCATTATATCTGTCTATGATGAACTCCCACCTATTTGAATCCTCCCAATATGGGACGGGGGAAAAAGAGGGAGTGACAGGCTGTTGAAAATAGTTGTATACCACAGCTACAGGTCCTTCCTTCCCACGTGCCTGCTTTAATTGACTGGTACCAATAAAAGAGAAGGAAAATAACTGATTCTCACTACATTTATATCATTAGGTTAAGGTAAAAATGTAATCCTGAATTGTACTAAATTTGCCCAAACACCACTGTGAGTAGGGGGTGGGAGGTGGGGGGGAAAGTCACCACAGAAACTTGGCAATCATCTGGAAGATGACAACAAAAAAGATACGTTGCACAAGCTTTTAAAAAGGCCTGGAGGGATACAGGGTCTGTAGTCAAAGTTAGGCTGTTAAAATACCTGCAACACTTTGGTGAATGATGCAGATGAAATGGAAAAAACCTCAGTGCACACTAGATCAAATGGAATGACTGGACACGACACCTAAGATTTTCAAATAAGGTCAAAAATTAGTAAAAAGTCTTAGAAAATTAGTAAAAAGACTTAGAAAAAGTAAAAAATTTACTTGGTAGTTGTTTTTTTTGTTTGCATGGCAATCTCAATCTCAGGACAGCTAGCTTTTTTTTTTTTTTTTCTTCTATTGTCTTTCTCCTTCTTCAGTACTTTGAATGAAGAATTTGAATCAGTGTTTCCATTTATATCTGGTAAGTACTGTTTCATATAGAGCTTTTTTTCCCCTGCTTTGTAATTCACCCACATCAAACTAAAAACACAATAAAGGCATGCTGTTCTTTTAAATCACATTGTGTGGCTGGGCTAACTCCCATTGCCATTTTCTCTTTAACACAAGTAATTATACTCTTCAACTGCCCTTTGACTCTCTGTGGACCAAGGGCAGTCCTGCGTGGAAATGAACTTAATTAATTCTGTTCACTGGAGTGGAGTCTCTTAACCATGGTGAGGCAGCTTGTTTCCATAGGTTTATGCTGTTAGCTGTAAGCAGCTAGATCTATTTTTTCCTTTCTAGGTTGCTCCTGTTAGCCCTGAAATCTCGTCTTTGCAAATGGCATGTTCACTGTGAAGAATGAGTCCAAATATTCATACAGAGCTGAGTATGATTCTACAAGGAAAATGGCAGATCATGCAGGTAAAAAATCTCAAATCTTTTGAATCAACGTATGCAAATGCTAAGACGAGGGCCTGGGGCACAAGTTTTAGCAAAGCACTGAAGCACACGTTTAGTTAAGCATGTAATTAGGACTAGCTATTTTCTTTTCAGAGTGTTTATTGAAGAATGCAATTGTAATTCAATAAATTATTTGTGAATGCCCAAAGATGTGAATCATTTGCAACAAATAATATTAGCTCAGTATAGGACTAAAAAAAACTGAAAAAACCAAAACAAAACCCAAAAGTTGTTTGGAATCTGACAAATAGAAATATTGTAACAGTCAAGATAGATTTACTGATATAATCTGATACCATACAGATATGGTTATATTGTTTTAATACATGTTAATTATCTGCCTTCACAAAAGGACAGGGATAAACTCTCCTTTGTCTGCATATCCGTGACAGTCAGTTTCAGGTTTTCATACTGAAAACTGTAATTGAACCCCAAAATATATTTAAAACACTGCTATTACAAGGCATTTTGAAGTGAAGCTGTTACACCTTGCATCCGGTCATTAGATACTTGTTGTTGAGGGTTAAAATGGCTCAAAAGCATAAGACTCAAGTTCAAAACTCTGCTCCAGTGAATATTATTTATTTCATAAAATCCACAGAAACAGTTTTGTTTTTTTTAATAGAGAATATAATGCACACACTCTAGCCAGTGTGCAAGACACTCTTATAAAACGTGTCTGGTCTTAATTTATATACTTGCCGAAGATTCAACAAAGTACTCCTTGTGTACGCTCAGTGTCAAATAACAAGGCTACCTGTGCTAAAAACTTGGCTGCTTTTTATATCTCTCTCTTTTTTTTAATCTGGTTCTACTTTTTTTGCAGATACAAACGTTAGAGGTGATGCTATCACTGGGCGTGGTAGCCAGAAACTCCCCCAGAAATAAGATGTTTTAAGGTACAGAATACTTAGCCTAATCTTTCAGTAGTGTCTAAAATCATGAAATATTTTTAGTCAGAATAAGTTGGGTCATTTTCACATTTCCTCATGCCTAGCTGCACATTGGGATTCAGAGAGGAATAGAAAACATAGATCCCAATTTAAAGCATGAGTGATTGCTCTCATAGTATTTCAAATCCAGCCAAAACTAGAAAGTACTGGAGATCCCCTTGGAGAATCCTGTTCTCAGGAGAATTCAGTCAAGTTTTGAGCCTGCACCAGCTGGGTATTTGCACTTTTTTTAGAATTACTTGAAAGGTATCAAACCTATTAAGGTCCCCTATCTAATATACAATTTCATTTAGGTAATAACTTTCTGATTTCTCTAGCTATACTCTGTGGGACTCTAAAAGAATTAGGACTTACTCTGCTGGATTTTTTGCTGCATATCCATATGCATGATGTACATTTAGGTGGAAGGGCCCTCGTGCAGATTATGACAGGTTAGTAGGCTATATAACACAGTTATGTTAGAATAGGTGGTCCTCAGTTCCAGCTATAATCGGATTTCTATTCTATTGCAGAATAATTAATGAAACAAAGAGACACAAAAAGAACAAAAAATAAACCACAAAATTCATCATTTAAAAGAAACTTTTCTTATGAAAGCCTTTTTTAGATAAAAAGCCAACTTTCAGTACTGCCCATTTAAGTCAAGGACAGTGAAAAGCAAGTAGCATTCAATACAGGAATTCAAGCTTCAAAGGGTTATCCTGAATTGGTTCACTGACAGAGAATTATCCAAGCAAAGGTCAGGCACTCATTAAACCTTATCTGAAGCCAAAGTTATATGTTATGGTTTATTGCCTCAAGTACCAATTAATAAAGAATTAAAGAAATGAAAAACCAGTGATTCATACCTTTGCTGGGAGAACACTCATACTTCAGCATAATGCTAAAATATTAATAGTCATTTTAGTCATGTAGTATTTTATTAGGCACTTAACTTTGTAGGTTTTATCAAAAGATATATGACATTCATTTTTAACAAAATGCTGAGGAGATTTGGGGAACATTTACTCAAAATCTAATAAAGTAGATTTGAGAGATATTTCCAAATGGAAGCCTTAAACACGGGCATCAATTATTAATGAAGAAAAAATGCTTAATAATAGGGGTCTGGTATAAAGAAGTGTTGAAATATCACTGTGATATCAAGGGAAATTGTCTTCTAAGGAAGCTGCAACAGAAAACATTGTGCTATAGCAGTGTACAAGAGCACTAATGGATTTTGCTTGCAAAAGGATTTCTAGCAGGCTTATTTTTATCATCACAGCCATTTCATTAGCTTGACTCAGTCTAGACATTTCTTCTCAGTGTTCAGAGAGTTAAATGCTACACACACACTTGCCTGCACAACTGTCTTCAAAATACTCTTATTTCTTATTATTTTCAGCAGCAGCATATGCTCCAAACCACCTAAGGCTCTGAACTGATGCCCTTTAGCATGCTAAACTGAAAATATGTTTGCACTTGCAGGTACCAACAAGGTTGCATCTGTCACAGAGCACTTTCCATTGTCCTTGTTATCTGTCACATTAAGAGCTGGAAAACATAAGTCTGGTGATTCTGAGTAAAATAAAAGTGGCAAAACTAATGTTCTACCAGAGACAGAAATTTGAGAGTGCAGATAACCTCCTAGGTCAAATAACAACAACAACAAATGCTTGGCCTCAGTGAAAACAGAATAAATCTGTATAGAAAAATAAATTCTAGTAACTGAGTCTTCCAGCCTGAGTAACATTATAGACTTAGTCTGTTAACAGGACTCTGATACCTCTCAATTTTTTTCCTCTGTCTATCCAAAGAGAGAGTTTCCCATCACTGTAGTGATAGCTGAGCTCATCATGGAAAAGCTTATCGTCCACGATTCTAGAGGTTTAAATGCCTATCATACAGTCAGCCACTGTTGCCTCTTTCTTCTTCTCCTCTGTGAAGGCACACAGCCCTTTGCAAAATATTCTGCACATTTCCATGAACTTTTAGCTTATTTTTTTGCTTGGTCTGTTATATCCCCCTAGTCACTATCTAAGAAGATTTGAGAGGTCAACACTCTGAAATTTCTTACATATTTTCCTCACATGTTCCATATAGAAATTCTTCTACAGGACAAATTGCACTAATCAATTTGATTGCTGACAAATCAAATCATGTAGATCTAAAGTTCCTTGAGGTCAACATGGGAATTTTCAATCAGCTTTAAATCAGGTTCTTGAATTTTATTTAGATTGAGCTCATTGTTCTGTATAATATCATTGTTGCACTGGAGAAAGTGTATTTTTAAAATAATAAAAAGAATTACATATTACATAATTTAAAGTCAGTATACTCTTTTGCAGGTAAGATCTCAGAGTATATTACAAAACATTATGATTCCTTATCTTTCCCTGAACACATGACTTGGTTCCTGCACTCATAGTGTCACTTTTTGGCTATGTATTCTGTAGGCAGAATACCTATCCAGGTGAGTACTGATGAACTTTGACTGCTCTGATACAAGGGTTCAGACTAATTAGCCACTGTATTACAGTGCTATTTATATTGCTTGAGGTGTGGAGGTTTGACACAACTTTTCACATCTAAGTTTATCTACACAATTGAAAGCATGCTGCCTCCCCACATGCAGCATTGCGGTGCTTAAAAGCCAAGTAACATATATGCCCGTTTCACATGACCAAATACTGATACACTGGAGTTCCAACTTTGCATTGCAGAAAGGAGAATGAGAGGGACCTTTGTTGGATGTATATACTAACCCCTGTGTTTAGTTGGTGAAAAGATTCACAGGGCCGAGGACCCGACAAGACGGTTATATAAGCTCATCTGACCTGTAACAAAGACCACAGGAATCCCTACATCAATCCTGTACTAAGCTCTAAAATCTCTTGCTGAGATAGAAAGCATTATTTGAAGAGATAAGCAGGGCTTGGTTTGGAACTCAGTGGCATGGACCTCTGCATAGCTCTGCATAGCTGACAAATAACTGCGCCTCACTGTTAGGAAAAGCACATCCTATTTTCTGTTTGAGTCTGTCCAGCTTCAGTTGTTGAGTCTTGCTCTGTTGCTTGCTGCCAGACAATGTTATTGACATCAGCTTAATAATAATATGTCTGTATAACCTCAACAGCATCTGCAGTCAAAGCCATCAAGCCTCTTATACATTTGGGGGCAATAACTGGAATAAAATTTATATTTTCAACAATTCGGCATGCTAGGGTTCCTTTCTTAACATGTAGCTGAGGTGATTCCATTGCTGTTTTCCTGAGAAGGAAAAGACATAGATACATGATGTACTTTTTCAGGCACTGGGTATAGTTTGTTCTTTGAGCAAGCCTTTTTTTTTTTTTTAAAAAAAAAAAAAAAAAAAAAAAAAGAATAAATAAAAATTAGGAAGGTTTACTGGTCTCTTGTGGTTTGTACTTTTATAGATTTCAAACAATAGGAAACAAATGTGCCTTTAAAGAGGGAAACTAATTGTTATAAATTAACCTCTGAAGTATGTTTAAATATTTCCCTTTTAATTTGTGCAATAAAGGAACGATTTAAAAGGTATAGCAGGGTGCCTGCCACTTCTGTCCTCTGTAGGAGAAAAATACATAGTAACGTATGCCAAGCCTTATTCTCTTCCAAATGCTAACATGAGTGATGTCAAATCAAATCTCTCACAGAAACAGAAATGCAGCTGCAGGTATTATGTATGTCAAAACCCTTCTGCTACTGATCTTTCAGTTTCTGTTTCTATGTTTAATTTATTTCCTAAAAATAATTAACAGAAATTTTCAACCCAAGATATAGTATGAAGGTATGCATATATGTGTATGCCTCCATGACAGTGTGCAGACATCTTTTAATCCTTTTATTATAGCCTTTGATCATTTTGCTAAAAGTGTCTCCATGAAAATAAGAGGAAAAAAACTTAAAAAATAAATGCATGTGATCCTTGATATTTTTTAAATGTTTCAGTTTTCTTTGATTATTATCAAAAGTTTTGATTTTGTATTATTATTATTGTATTGTATTATTATTCAGTTTTCACAATTATTCCTAAAGAAGGAGAAAAAATACCCAGAATATTGTCATAATCTAGTCTTTGCAATAGAATTTACAATTTTCTGATTGTATGCTGTTTGTTATTCTGTAGTGTAACTTCCAGGAAAGTGTATATCAGACCTTTTTTTCATTACCTTTCCCTTCTGGCTTCCAGTTACTAAAGCCCTAGGTTTTATTCCATGATTGTTTATAGAAACCTATCCAATAAATACTTTTCCCCCAGACTGTTCTGTTAATGTAAAAAGGAATGCATTTTATCTGATTTACAAAATAGAAACCTGTGGAGCTGAAACCGCTGAATACAGATCCATTTACCTTCTGGACTTCTCTGATTAAATCCCAAAGGAGGAACTAGAAAGTGCGATATGGTTTCAGAGTTCCCCTCTGAAGACAAAGGCATCCCTGACTGAGAATTCAAACTTGGATATTCAGCACCGGGCATGTGCAACAGCAACAACTGGATTTTTGTTCTTGTTCCTCATTCGTATGTAATTCCCTGCACATTCAAGGGATTGCACGCTGTTTATGCATCATGCAATCTCACTGAGTCCTGTTTCTTTACAGTACTTACTCCTGCTGCTAAAAGGAAAATAGGCTCTAACAATCCTCTTTTGGTGCCAAAACTGCTGCTACTGAATGAACACATCCTGCCCGCAGTAGTCTGATTGATCCTTGTGATCCCTGTATCCAACAGGAGTTCAAAAGAATTCTGCTGCTCAAAGGACTAAAATCGGTATTCATTTAAGATTTACTGGCAAACTAAAGCTCCTTCATGTAACGGCAGATGATGTTCTGCCTTTCAACTCCACAGCACACCAAAGTGACACTGAACAAGTTCAAACTTTGGATGGCCTTGACAGCACACTACACCTTAAGATTGCAATTTCCTAGCTCAGAATCCTCCTTAGCTCATAAGCAATAGCTAATGTCACTGAACTTAGCCACAGCTTTCAGCTCCACTCTGAAGCAGGACACGTATACTTGGGATGCATTCAAAATAATAAATTCTAAATAATCTAGCACACAGTAGCACTTTGCACAGTTACTGTTAAGGCCACCTTTGCAGCTTGTCAAACCCCATTGCCTTTAAAAGCTCAGTCCTGCTGCTACAAAGTACAATTCGTACATCCATATAACCCCTTGCAGCGCTTGGTAGGCTAAAAAGATAGGCTTTAATAGATTGCTTTGAAGAGTGGTGAATGGAAACATTTTCCTGGAACAAAGACCTTTGTAGGTGATATATGAAGCCTGGGATTATGACCAACCAACCTTAAGACAAATAGGTGTTTAGACTAAAGGGACATCATTGTCATAGCTTACTTTATAAAAGAATCTGATGCTCCACCCACACACTCAAATGCTTCACCTTCTCTTTTTAATTGTCTCTCTTCTGGTGACATAAAGGACTACAAAATGTATTATTTGCTATGGTGCCCAAAATGCTTCAAGGCTGAAAAGATCAAATCTTGGTGAATTTAAACATATCTGTAACTAAGACCTTTTGACCCTGAATTGGTCATGTTGCTAGTTTTATGCAACAAAAAACAGCTGAAACATAGTGTTATTCTTCCAGTATAATCAAGGCTGATTTTATTTCAAAAGGAGTGCTACATCAATAACTGAAAAACACACATGTAATATATGCATGCGCATCTGTCCATACATAACATATGGAACTGCAATCAGCTCAACACAGACCTCACCAGCATATTAGAATTATCCATATACTCTTCAGTGAATTTTGAACCTTCAGAAGCCAAAGCAGATTGCAAAGATTATTAGTAGCACGAAGTTTTCTCCACAAAGAGCATTTCACTGTCATTTAAATAGAAGGCTGACTTTGGGACATTCAGGCCAGACCAATTTAGAATGGAAATGGAAAACTGCTTAGGAAAATGTCATCTTTTTATTCATAGAAAGGTAAACATGATTTCTGCCTTTCCATGATGACACTCCAGGCAATACCACAACGCTCGCTGCTTTTCTCCATTGTTTTCAATGCAGTCACAGATGCACTTGTCCCATGTTCCATACACCTTGGATGCAATAATACTATATTACTTTCTCATTACACATAGGAAAGCTGATAATCATAATGTCCCTTGAGGTACATATTTACATATTTTCTAATTAAACAGTATAAGTTACTCAAAAGATTCTTTTTACATGTCTGTTACTTTTAAAAAGCTTTCAGATTCATAAATGATGTCTTTTCAAATTCTTCTACAACACTATTGAATGATTTTGCTAGATTGATTGATGTCTAGTGAATTTTACTGAGAATTAATCACTGTCCCTTTTGGGATAGTGTTTTCATCTAGTCACTAATTCTCAACAAGGCATGCTGGGCCAAGGTCATTAATGCCTTTGGATTTATAATAGTAGGGCAAAAAAGGAAAGTCTAATTTCTGTATCTCCTGCCACTGTCATACTGAATATTTCTATTCATTGAGGGAAAGAGTAGAAATTTGCCTTCATTCTGGTGGAAGTGACCCCTACTTTGGAAACTACTAAAATGACCCATCAGTGATGATTTATAATAAATATTCCCTTCATTTATTAGAAGACAAAGTAATGAAAAAGAGAATTAGAAGCATTAGATTCACTTTCCAAGGGAAAAATTTAGGCACAGAGAAGATAAAGGAACTATTTCAGGCCAGTGGCACAGCTGGGAGTAAATCTCCTTTCAGATTTTATCTACTAGCCAAATAAGCCCTGTGTACTAAGACTGGGGAACTGTAGGCCAAAGTCTTGAATCTGCCAGTGATTTTCTGTAGCATGTTGAATATTGTATGTCCCTTGTGATTGCTTGAAAATTCTATAAAATAATTTTGAATCTCTGAAAGAACTGAAAAAGCAAAAGTTTGTGTTTGGCCAATAGTCAGAGAAGAGTTAAGGGTCCTGACCTCCTTCTAAACAATATTCTGATGTCTTAAGAGTCTTTTGGGATGTCAGGAAACTAAATTAAAATCTCCTCCCACATGGATTTGAACGTGGATTGCATACTTCCAAATGGAATGCCCAAATCAAGCGGCTGTAGAAAGAAGGTTTCTTCATTCTTAGAGCTATTCATTAACAAGAAGCCTCTCCATTATGCATCAGACTTATTAAAATGAAAAGAATGACAACAGATTAGTGGTTCTAGTACTCATGCCTCTGTTCCAATCTTTGCATTGTTGAATATGTATAAAAAACTCAGACGTGGTCTGAGACAAAAGGCAGAACAACTCACTACTTCCCCCTAACATGTTTCCACAGTATCCAGTCTCATTAAGCATGAGTCAAATACGATAACTTCAGGGCTTCACTGGAAAACATGGTTTGGGTTATCTGAATCCATTGTGTAACTGCTGTCTGTCTCAAGCCTTTGTTTCTACTGCTTTGAATTTTATTTTAAAATTTTAGTCTCAAAATCAAAACTCTAGGCAAAAGCTTATTTGCACATCGCTAAACCAACATTTTTTTTTAGATATCCATTTTTTTTATGGAGACTACTTTTAGACAAACAAGGACTTCGTGTAGGATATCTATCTTCCCTGATGATTTCTAAACTTAGTCTTTGTAATTAACGATAGTTTACTATTTACAACCTGTTGCTCCAACCATGTTGGAAGTATTGGTGTGTGCGCATAGCAGAGCTATGTAAAAGGAGTAGTCCATCACTGGGTATGAAGCATAAAGAGTCAGATAACAGACAAAAAGGTATGTTGTGGAAACATAAAGGTGATGCTGAAGAAAATTTATTTTCCCACTCTCTCAAATAAGTTATAGAGTATTTTATAGCACAGTATAACACTGTATTCCAGCAAATGACAGTTACCCCCCTCTTCAAGACTGGTATAAAAGACTTCAGTCCAGCTGCATCTTCATAAATTACTTAAGTATCATGAAAGCCCTGTACATCAATACAGTTTGGTCTTGCAAACTTGGGGAGAAAGACACTGAAAAATGATAGATAACTTTTTTTTAAAAAAAAAAAAAAAAAAAAAAAAAAAAAAAAAAAAGTATGTGCCTTTCTGATGTCAAAAAAAGCGCAAACTGGGAAGTGTTCATTCCCAGTCACACTTCAGGCTCCGCACTCCGCACCGGAGCTGTGGCAGTGGGCGAGCAGGCCCGAGGAGCTGCACCAGCCAGGAAACGCGGGCGTCCCGCTCCCGCCGAACCGGCACCTGCGGGTCCCACCGCCGCTCTGGAAGGCCACCGGCCCGCACAGCGCGGTGCTCCCACTTTCCCTCCCCAGTTCCCATCTTCGAAAGAGACTGCCAAGTTCTGTTTGGGAACAGGCCTGTCACAGAAAAGCTGAAGCCATCCCTCCACCCTTTCCGCTGGCAGCTTGATGCTTCAGACGGGGGCTGAAGCAGCGAAACCGCTCTCGGGAGATCCCGGGTACAATCAGTTCACGTTTCCCATGCCCGAAACACCCCAGAAGGCAACCGCACCACCCTTCCCGCCAGGCTGCCGGGGGCCAGGCTACGGAGCAGGGAAGAGTCAAGCACCCTGCCCTTGAGAGAGGACCCGCGCTACCGCTGCTCTTCCCCTTTCCCTCAGCCCCCCAGCCCCACCGGCCCGGCGTCCCTCGATGCCGTTCCGTGGGTCCCCGGGACGCCGGGCCCGCCGCGGCCCCGGCCCGCCGCCCCCCTTCCCCCGCCCGGCGCCGGCGGGATCGCTCAGAAATGCTGCCATCGCGCGGGTAAACGGGGACATAACGGAGGGGCGAAGGGGAGAGCGGCCCGCGGCCACCCCCGCCTCCCTGCCGGCGCCGGCGGGGTCAGGGCGCTGGGCGGGACTGCCGCGACTCCCGCGCCCCTCGCTCCTCTCACCGCCCTCTCGTTGCTTCTGCACAGCCTGTGCCGACAGGCGGGGCAGGTTTTTAGGCATTAAACCCAGGCACACGCTCCAAGCACAAAAACTAGATCCCGTTTACAGATTGACAATGCTTAGCGTACAAGGTTGTTACAATCTGCTATGGTTCATTTTATCTGTACGAATTTCAAAATGCTCCACACGACTGTTCCCTCTGGGGCAGCCGGCAGAAGTATGAGGCATGGGGCCACCAGCAGCTGGGCCTGTTACCAACCACACGTTCAGATACGGGTTGTGAAGCTGAGCAGAAAAAAAGAAGTTTTGGGTCTTAATTTTAGGTAGACTCATTTCTGACTGGAACCTGAAAGTCCTTATGCCAGAGGGCTGGCTCATGTAGGTTTAATGCATGAGAGACAGGAGCCTGGGGTGAGGAGCTGGGCTGACTAGGAGAATCGAGTGAGGTGTCGAAGTGGGGCTGTCATTATAAATGAACTATAGAAGAGATCTTCACAGAGAGGCAGTGGTTGTTTTAGTTGGGATAACTAAATAATTTGCTAGCCCTCTGCTATGATGTGAATGTCTGTCCTTCTGTTATTCACTGGAGTTTTTCCATAGATACGGAAAGTATGTACATCTGTGAGCAGAAAATAAGAAAGGGCTCCCATGGGACTGTCCAGGTTCATGTGTATGTCACCTATGCCAGATTAGGGTACATCAGTTTGTGGTACCTCTTCCCTTCAAGCCAGACAAGGAACACACTTGCTCAAGGGAGCTGAAATCCTTTCTTCCCATTTTTGCTACTACCATACCAAAAGGCTTACAAATTCAAGATTCACAGGGACTAATAACTGATTTTTCCACTTGCTTTTAAGTTACTTCTTTTTGTCATGACTTGTATTCCCTGTCTGCTAAACAGACCTAATGAAACGTACCTCATTTGTCAGAAGTTCTTAATGTTACTTCAGTAATTGTAAAAATATGGGTAGGACATGATCTGAGTCATAACACCTAACTGGGAAGCAATCTGACCTCACCAAATTCAAAGTAAGCTCTAATTCAATGAAGAATGAAGAATGAAGCCTGTATCATGCCTGTGCCAAACAGCTAATGTAATTAGTCATTCCTTGTTTAATGCTTTGAAAATGAAAAGCACTTCTATTGCTTAGCATTCTTACAATATCTGGTTTTGAAATACAAGAAAAAAACAAGATTGTGGAAAGAAAAAAATACCCCTAAAATACTTAAGCTTATGTTTTCATTCAGAAGCAATATAGAAAAATGCTAAAAACAACTAAAATCATCATTAATTTCTATACTTTTCCTGGTGCAGATGAAGTTTTATACTTGTCCATGGTGAAGTACAATTACAGCAAATATAATCTGAAGAAAAAAGTGAAACATAGGCAAATATTTTCAGACAAATTTTGATGGAACAAGTCACTTTTAAATAGTTCAGTGGGTCACAGCAGTAAAAATGCAGCACAGGTCTAACATTCCTGTGCCTTAAATGAGTTGCCAGTGCAGTGTCTACTTTGTCCCTCTATCTTTCATTTTCTCAGATCAAATATATTTGTGGAAAAGCTGGGAGACAGAAACCAAGTGTGAAGCACTAGTCTTCCATAGGTTTAGTTGAATCCCTTCAGTAATGAAAGCAAAATCTCCCTCTACCCATCCTCACATAATATTCAGCCAATTTTCTACAGGAAACTATTTGGAATCTAGTAGCCTCTACTTAACCTGATTCTGTGGGTCAAATTCTGCGATTGTTTAAACAGGCTCCTGACTGGTCTCAATGGAATTTAAACTACTCCACCTAGCAGCGAGCCTGAGCCCACTGGTTACTCTTACCCTGTCAGGAAACCAAATCAATGATATTTCAGCATGAAAAATTAATCAAAACAAACTCAGATTTTCAGTATCAACAATGCCCATAGTCCAGAAACCAGTAATTAAACTCTTTTTTTTTTTTTTTTTTTATTTCACAGGGGACTAAAAAACCCCATAAAATATCAGACTGAATATAGACAAAATAAATCAGGAGCTGCTGATGGATAATTTGTGTAGAGAAATATTTTGAATTCACTGGTAGCAGATTGAACCTCTTTATGTCATCTCTCAGCTCTGATCAGCTGAAAATGAAATCCATTGTAATCCACCTTTTCTAGCACTGGAGCATATTGCATGGCATAACCAGCAATGAGTGACACTGGTAGACACTGCAAGTCCCAACAGCTACCATAGGAGGTTAACTCAGAAATACTGTCAAGGACTCACCAATTTTATTTTATTTTTTTTTTATGTCTCCTAATCTGAGGAAAAAAACACTAATCCCCCAAAAGATTTCACTGGTCCCTATAATAGCCTTTTTTTGCCTTTAAGAGAGCAACAGCATTTATGTTTTTGGCTCTTGTATCAGATCATGATGTAGCAAAGAAGGAACAGTTTTTAAGCCCTTTCTTTGAGCTAGTATCCTGTAAACTTGAGCTGATCATTTCTGGATTTGGGGGGCGGGGGGGGGGGGAAGAGAAGCAAGAAAAAAAAAAAATTATATTCTACCCACGGAGGAAGCAAAGCGTGACTTCCTCTTCCTTTTATTTTTTAGCAGAGAGGAATTTTTGGAGAACAGCTCGTTGTGCATCAAGTTGTTGGACTGGCATCTTCTGCATTACTGTCACTCCAGTCAACGTAGCAGAACATTGATTTCTGTACAGGGAGCTGAGTAGGGAAAAAAAAAAAGCAGCCAATATTCTATTAGACAGAGTGTCAGTGGAGGAGCTGCAGCAAGCTTAGCACCTGGTGGATTTGAGTGTGTGCATGTGTGTGTTAAAGGAGGGGCAGCTATTCATTGGCTTTCCTTTGAAAGCATAAAGAAACCCACATCTAGAGCAAAGGTAGAGATAGACACCAAATAGACACCAAAAAGAATAATAGAAGAGACATTAGAGGGAAACAAACAGTAAACAGTGTCTGGCAAATAGCTAGCAGAGGAATGAAGAAAATGGAAAATGGGAGGGGAAAGAGAAAGGGACTTTGGCAGCTGTCAGCAGAAAAGAAATAACAAACTATAAAAAGAAAAAACATATAAATTAAGTTAGAGTTAGTTGGCAAATGTATCTAGAAGTAAGGACTTTTAAAATTTGGGCTATTTTCCCTATTTGGAAAATGAAGTACAGAATTGTTTTGCATTTCTCCATATTAGCGAATCAAGCAACATCATGAAAATATACATATTTCTAACACTTATATCAGAGACATTGAGACAGTTTTTAATTTTTAAAAAAGTTCAACCTAAATTAACTTCCAGTTTCAGGATTCTCTTACATTTTTAGTTTTTTTTTTCCCCTGATCTACACATAAACTTGATTTCTATAATCCAGAAAAATAGATCTGAAAACAATTTTTTTCAAGGGTTACAGGACTTGTCTTTAGCAGATTTAAATAACTCAGACCCAACAGTTAGTAATTCTGCAGCTGTTCATCAGTTAAGTAAGCCCCGCAGCAGAAATCTGTCTTCATAATTCAGCACAAGTATTTGTCTCCCTTTGGAAGGATGCTGCTCCATCTTATGCAGGCTTGCTGTAAGAATAGCTCTCCACCAGGTGTAAGTTCTCAGGACAAAGTGAATTCATCTGCACCTGCTTAAAGCTTGGGAGACTGTATAGCAGCTATGTCAGTGCTCCTTGCACTTACCAAATTTACATTCAAAGTAGCTAAATTGTTTTGAAAGTACATCACAGTATGAAGTACTTTTCAGCTCTGCTTGCTCTTCAGAAACATAAAGTGGAAAAATGGTATGTATTTGTGACAATTAGTAAAGCACAAAACAAGAAAAAATGTTTCTCTAAATAAGACATATGCAGTCATGGCAAAAGGAAAAAAAAAACCTAGGTATGCACATATACATATAGATACACTTTTTAACTTTAAGGGTATAAGAAGATATGTTAATAAAGGAGCTAGAAGGCATATTTAATACTAGAGGAACTAGAAATAAAAAAATGCATGATTAGGGCTGCTTTCCAAGTCTGAATAGCAATATATTGGCATTTTAGTTCTGCTGGATTTCTCTGTTGCAGTCATTGCAGTGCTCTGAAATCTCCAAAAGGACCTGTTATAACCCAACTTGAATCCATCAGGTTAGGTACCTAAATATCTGACAAAAAGGCAATGATATAAACTGAAGCTTCTTATCCATGTAAATAAACTTGTAACATAGATTGCAGAAAAGTCTTATCAGATTTGTTCTTTCCTGCAAAGATGGACATGTCCTAATGGATTTGTGCAAACTTTCTTCCGCAGTCACTTTGCCAGCCAAGAGGATAAGGGCAGTCACACCAATGCCATCTGTTCCCCTGGGCCCACCTAGTCTCTTGACACTGAAATTTGGTTAGAACAGGTGTGATGCTTTATCAGCAAGCAGAGATATGTAACTCAGGTTCAGCTTGAACCCGTTTGCATGCATAAATAAATAAAAAAAAATACTTCATCCATAGAACAAAGCCTTCCAAGTCAGTAGGATACTGACTCATGATAAGTACTAGCTGGAATATCTTCTGGAAATGGGGCTTTTGTGGAAGGGAGAGCGGAGATCCCTGACAGGGCAGCACTTAGACCCCATAGCAGACTTCAAGTGGAGCTGTCATGGCTTCCTTGCTAGGAGAAGGAAGGAGGAAGCCATTAGTTGTATTAAATGCAAGGCTGTGCACACTGTGAGGAATGTCATACCTAGATGTACACACACAGAGAAAAAAAAGTCTGTTGAAACAGAAAAATGAAATTGCTAGGAGGCTCCATAGTGATACTGTAGTAGCGATATTTTAAAATTTGAGGGTTTATCCATTTCCAGTCTTGCCAAGACTCATGCACTAAGTGGCGGGGATTTGGAATTTGTTCCTATCTCACCATCCAATAATAAAACTTTATCTCACCTATCGGAGGTGCAGTACCAAAATCTTTCATCATATAGCAGGTAAGCCTAATACATGTGGCCTGATAGCCAGACTTGCCTAGTGAATAAAGTCAGCAGAGATGCATCATCATAAAAATGACTGGTACATTGAAAAATTAACTTACTAATAAAAAAGTTGACTTTTCTTTTTAGTAGTCCTAACCACAATGTTTCATAGTAGCTAAACATGCACCTTCATTTACTCTTTTTTGTCCTATTTTTAGAGAGTCTAGTATCTCAAGTTCTTTTTACCCATACTGTCAACTGATGTCAGCTAGAACAACAGCTGCTCAACAAACAGGCCATATATTTCAGAATCTGAGGATTTAGATGCCTAATATTGGAAATGTCAAACTTAAGAATCACTTTCTGTGCCCTTACTGCTAAATCCTGCATTGTATGCAAACTCCCAGCAATTTACAGCTCCCAGCCTCAAAAACTGGAACAAATTAGATGTAGAACTGTAAGCATTACAGAAGAATAAATCAAGTCTGTTAAATGCCAAGGGATCTTTGCCTCCACTGAAACAGTCAGGGATGACAGGAAGAGACAAGAGAAATCATCCACACATAGGTAGCATGTCACAGATTATCATACAGCTTTGACGCACTTGTGAGTCACATACAAGAAAAAAGTGTAAACCTGGGTCATACTGAAAAACTTCAAAAACTCCACCCCATTTTCTGAAGAGATTTCTCTCACAGTACCTTGGGTTAGCCCCTGGATTATTAATGTTAGCAGGTCCCAGTGCACCAGAACAGAGTAGTGAAACATCTTGTTACATCAGATCTGAAATACTTATGGGGTGTTTCCTGAAAGATGTTGCAGGAAAAAGAATTTTGGAGAACACCAAATTTCTCTGAAAAAGAAAACAACAGAGATGATGAATAATGTTAACAGAGGACCTGGGATAAGACTATGAAGAGAAATAGCTCTCTGGGTGACCTAGGTTTAATTGAGCTTTACCGATCTTCACAGATTGTTTAAGTCAGAGGGAAATAAAATGCTTGTTAAAATATAAATGAATTGATTTTATAGCCATTTCTGTTTATCCATTAAACAAATTCTTCTCTCAGAATTCTGAGACCTTCTCAGATATTTAAGTGATTGGCTTCATTATAGAAACATATACCAACAAACACAATTAGTGCCTGACTGCACTATTTTATTATACTGATTATAGATTAATTCAGTAACATATTTTTATGTTACTTATGGTAGTTTTGTTTGGGTTTTTTAATTATTATTATTTGTATATCTCCATCTGTATCTTCAGCAAAGATTGATCAAAGCTGAAATGGCCTTAGTTCTGAAATATTTTTATACTAACAGAGATATTGCACCATTTACTTAATGTCTGGGTATGTGGCCAACAGCTTGAAATGTAGTTCCTATAATGGGAACCAGTATCCCTTCAGATGAACTGGCAGGTGATCTCAGCCTTGTTTCAGAATTTCCAGATATAATTACAGCAAATTTGCTAAGAATGAATACATGTCAGCTCAGTTTAATTCAGACATTTTAAGTCCTTAAATCTTGGAATGCATTTTGCGCAGCATGCTCTCTCCACCCCATTATCCTGTTTAAACTGTTAAAAAGCTTGGCCACTCTAATAGCGTAAATCAACATGCCAAAAGACTATTCAAATCAACTAAAACTATTGTTGAAATTCTATGTAACTTTAGAGGGGTGAAGCCTTTGTTCATGGATTTTTATAAGGAAAAATACACAAATATTAAGTGTTTGTCCTCACACCATGTTCCTTGGAGAAGACAAAAACGCTTTGCATGCTCTTACATATAATTTTTTTTTATGGGAGACAAAAGAAATGAGCTTGACCTGGTAATTCCATTGCTTGTATTCAAATTAATCCCTGTGTTTACTGTGTTAATCTTTCTGTCTTCCTATAAGAAAGCCTGCAGTTCTGCTTTTCTGACAATTCTGCTGTGGTTCTTACCCATTTTCTTGTTGAGAATATCGGCATAGCTTCCCCTGATACTGTCATGGTACTCATAGGTATCCAGCAACATGGTATCTTAGGGTATAAGAAAAGATACTATCAACAGCCTTTGGAAAAGTAAGTCTTAAAAACTTGCAGCTTGACCATTGTACTTCTTTGATGTGCACTGTGGGAATAAGCTATAAATGTGGCTTCTAACAGATGCTCCCAGTGAAAAAAAAAAGTACTAACTACTGCTATCTTTACAATTTAAAATGCATTTTGTTGGGCTGCCTGTCAAAGATATTTTTCATGTGTCTTGGATGTATGTGTTTGAATAAGAATGTCTGTGTGGAATCCAAATCAGCTTGACTGAAGAATACAAAATTAACTAAAATATATAAGCACCGTCTAGTTTTTAGACAATTAGCTAGATATCTAAGTGGAGCAGGCAAATAATAGTACAGATGAAATGAAAATACCTGGTTAAAAAGCTTTTCAGGACAAAATTCTAACTTTGACTCATTCAACTTTGATTTTTAAAATGTCTGTTTTGGAGGTAATTCAATATAAAACTTGTAGAACCTCAATTAAAATGATTTAGGCTTTGCTGAAATGAGTTTTTTTTTTTTTTTTTTTTTTTTTTCTCTCTCTGAAAAGTGTATATTTTCAATGGAAAAATAAACTTGACAACCTCTATTAAATGTAAATGTTCTCTCTCCCATAGTGCATAAAATGGGAAACACGCTAGGAAATAGAGCTTTCTATGGAAGAGAGAAAATTTTGTAAACTCAAAATTAAAGCTTTATCCATTAAAAAGAAATGTTTTTTTCTTCAATGTCTACCCCCCACCCACCCCCCATATGAGCTTCTGTCATGGTTTAACCCTGTCCAGCAACCAACCACCACGCAGCCGCTCACTCACTCACCCCACAGTGGAACGGGAGAGAGGATCAGAAAAGTAAAAGGGAGAAAACTTGTGCATTGATATAAATTCAGTTTAATAGGTAAAGCAACAGCTGCACACAAAAGCAAAGCAAAACAAGGAATTCATTCACCACTTCTCATCAGCAGGCAGATGTTCAGCCGTCTCAAGGAAAGCCGGGCTCCATAATGTAATGGTTCTTTGGAGAGACAAATGCCACAATGCTGAATGACACCCCACCCCCTCTTCCTTCTTCCACCAGTTTATATACTCAGCATGACATCATATGGTATGGAATATCCCTTCGGCTAGTTCGGGTCAGCTGTCCTGGCTATGTCCTCTCCCAGCTTCCCATGCCTCTCCAGCCCTCTCAGGCAGGGCCTGAGAAACTAAAAAGTCCTTGACTTAACATAAATGCTACCCAGCAACAACCAAAACCATCAGTGTGTTATCAACATTGCTCTCACACCAAATCCAAAACACAGCACTGCATCATCTACTAAGTAGAAAATTAACTCTATCCCAGCTGAAACCAGGACAACATTAGCTATCACCTGACACCATAAAATGCGACCTGAGAGCTAGGAGGATTAAATGCAAAAATCAACACTACTCATTTTCCATTTATTTTTACAAAACTTCAGACCTTTGCCACTGATAGCTGCTTAGCTTCTTGTTCTTTTCCATTTTCAAAACATATCTACAACAAGAAGTTTGACACCCTTTTCCCATAAAACCATTATTAACTACTGCTTGCTTTAAAGATCTGCTTTGTAACAAAGGGAATATAATGTTTGGAAGCACAATCTGGTTCTATTTTACTCTTTGGAAGAAATACATCTCAATGGAAGCTTGAACTGTTTAAGAAAATATGGCAGTTCCAACCTGCCACTACTAATCCAGTATTTTGAATACTGGTAATCAGTTAATTGAGAAAAACCTGCATTGAAAATCTGAATTATTACTTATGCTTACAACAAATGAAAAAACACTCTAAGATAGTACAGATCTCTCTTTCTTTGCCCACCTTCTTTGTCTCCACAGAAAAGCTGTAATCAGCTCTGCAACCACTTTTTCAACACCACCGTATGTGCTCCCTGGACTCACTCTTTGTTGTTTGTACTGGGACCTTCCCTGTCCCTCCCTCATTTCACACTTCTGGGGAAAAAATAACCAGAAGATTGCATGGACTGACATTTTTGTACTGGGGAAAGACCAGTTATTTCCAGTACAAAGAGTTGTGGGGCCTTTGATGGCATTTCACTGTAGAGGGCAATCAGAACTTCAAAACCAAGAAAGGAAGATGAGTTGACATTGGATAACTTTAGGTTAGCATAGTGTCCTCAAGGGGGATAAGCTAAAGAAGATATTGTTGTAGTCTGTTGTCTAATCACTAGAAGAATGGCTGGACTGGGACAGGAGATGCGACATGGTGGGGCTTGATCCTGGAAAGGACTGGACCGGGTGGCTCAGACTAAAAGTATCGGGAGCCAAATATCAGTAAGTTAACAAAATGCTCAAGCAGCAGGGAGGTCAGCAGAGTTCTTTCACACATTGCAGGGCATAGAGTGCTCTGAAATAGTCTGTTGCCGCTATTAACCACGCGAGTTAGTTCATTGGAAACTGCAGTATTGAGTTCTTGCTGAGGAATGTGTGTGTACAGCTTGCAATTACACTCTGTTTCGCCAAGGTTATTGAAAGCCTTGTGTCAGCCTTAAACCCACTACTTTGTGGTGCATGCTTATTGTATAAGTAGTTAACATGGGCTAAGCCTACATGGAGGAAGCTGCAAATCACTGCTCTTCAAATCACATGTACAATTTATGGTATATAAACGTCTCTTCAAAGATGTATATAACCCAAGGAAACTGGTCCCTATGGCTGCTTCTAAGTGACCTGTGGGAAGAATTTAAATGCTTGCAGTGTGAGAACAGTAGACAGACTACATGGCAGCATGAGATCCAACATGTATTTGCTCCTCTGTATTATTCCCTGCTGTGGATGGAAAACTAAACTTGGCAACAGAGGTTCTAAATTCAGATAATTAGGGAGCAAATATCCTCAATGCGCAGACCAACAGACCAGCCAAAACATAGACAATAAGACAGCAGCCATCCACTGCATACCTTTGCAGAGACTCTACTAAAAATTATATGGGCGTTCCTGAGAAGCAATGAGTTGCTAAGCCAGTGATGCAGACAGGTGTGCCCAGTTATAACTATAAGGCTCTGGATTGGTTGCAAAGAAGTGAAAGATAGGAAAAATGTATTATTACTTAAAAAACTAAGATATTTATTTTCCCCTGTCACAGAGCCCATTTGCTTCACACTATCAGTGTCTAATCTTTCAGATAACGTGTCATTTTGATTTCCAACATTACAATGCTAAGACCATTTGATTTTCCTGTTCACTTTTAATAAACTGTTGCCTCCTGGCACTGCACATGTCCTTAACACCTACATACCAGGTGGGGAGAGAAAAAGCTGCATAGGTTCACGGTTGCCTTTCATTCATCCTACCCTGCTTGGGAGCAGTGGGGTGGATCCTTTTCTGACGATGCTTTTATAAGAGTCCTAACAGAAGGGAAAAGTAGTTAATTTATAGAAGAAAACATTCTTTAAATCATAGCAGGTATAGCTGTTCGGAAGAAATAAAAAATACAAAAATTGTATTCTAATTTCTATGTCATTAAAGAATAATAATTCTTCTGAGTATTTAAACTACTATATTGGATGGAAATGTTGCAGTTCTTTTCTAGAGTCCTGTCATGTTTATGCTAGCAATTCTTGTTTCTTGCATACACACTAGCATAATCAAATAGTCTGGGGACTTTGAAGTTCTCAGTTCAGGTTATTTTCTCAAGAAGACAACTTGTTGTTTCATGTTTAATTCCTTATGCAAAACTAGCGATAATAATAAAACTCTGTGTCTCATAAACATGAATCTATGTTTTCAACACTTCACTAAATGAAAGAATATTCCATTTCAGAAACATGAAATTAAAAACCACAGGTTAATTTTTTTAATGCAAATATGTATTGCTTCATTCACTACTGCAACTCTAGTAAGTCCTTAAGCTCTTAAGAAGTATTTTAATGTCAGAAATGAAGGCTGATGTCTAATGGGATTTCAAAAGTATCCCCAAAATCAAGGATAATGCAAAACAGAGAGCAACACTATCAAAATAAATTTATCATTTAAAATTCCTAATGGCTGGCAATTTTGTGCTGAACGAATTACATAACCAAGCCCTGTTTCCAGATTTAAAGCTTCAGAGGTACACTGAAGTTTGTGGTCGTGTGCCTACAGAAAGATAGATGTGGACGTCTCTACCATACGGACTTGCATCTCTGATAGAAGGAATCCTTCCTCCTTCCCTGTGTGCCTTTATTTGATCCCTAAGCAACCAATATATCAGTAATTAAACAAATATCTATACATATATATGTATGCGTCCTATTTTGATCCACTAGGTTCCTTTCCAACCACTGCCTATATAACAGAACTGCAGATTTAAGAGAAGAATAGTTTGCTTAAATGTGCTTTTCTGCTTGCCCACAAACCACAAAATTTAATTCAATTAGTACTATATCAGCTGTCAAAATCTGTGATTGAGATAAGGGTTATAGTTTGGGCAGTCATAAATGGTTCATTCAATTTTGAACTTCAAGATGCAAAAGTTATGGAATCTAGTTACACAGAATCTACTCTACATCACATCCAATGTACCTTTAAAAAAGTAGCCCTTGCATTTCTGTGACGATACTAACCTGTATCTCTGTTTTCACTTTTTACTTTAATACCACTTTACACTGTCCTAAAATAAAAGTTATCACAGGGTGTCTCATTGTCATGGTTTAATCCCAGCTGGCAACAAAACACCAGGCAGCCGCTCGCTCACTTTCCCCATAGTGGAACAGGGGAGAGGATTGAAAAGTAAAAGGCAAAAAAGTGTGTGTTGAGATAAATTCAGTTTAACAGGTAAAGCAAAAGCTGTGCATGCAAGCAAGGCAAAACAAGGCATTCGCTCACTACGTTCCATCAGCAGGCAGGGGTTCAGCCATCCCCAGGAAAGCCAGGCTCCATCATGCATAACGGTTACTTGAGAAGACAAACGCCATAATGCCAAATGTCTCCCACCACCTCTTCCTTCTTCCACCAGTTTATATACTCAGCATGATGTCACATGCTATAGAATACTCCTTTGGCTAGTTTAGGTCAGCTGTCCTGGCTGTGTCCCCTCCCAGTTTCCCATGTCCCTTCAGCCCTCTCACTGGCAGGGCCTGAGAAACTAAAACATGCTTGACTTAATAATAAACCTTACCAAGCAACAGCTAAAGCCATCAATGCACTATCAATGTTCTTCTCACACCAAATACAAAACACAGCACTGCATCAGCTACCAAGAAGAAAATCGACTCTATCCCAGTTGAAACCAGGACACTCATCCTGATCCCCAGACTCATATATTGGAACAGCAGGGATTGGCCTGTTTCCAGTGGCATACTGAGGATCTTGGTGCAAAGAAATTTAAGTGGACTTTGATACAATTAACCAATAATTTACCCCAGCCTAAATAAATGTATTTTGGTGCAATTGTTATTTTAGCAAAAATGTGGTACATCTCAGGTGTCTAAAATGCTATTTGTCTCACATAGCCCTGTACATATGAGGTTTGACTATTTGCCATTTTGCCTATTCATACAGTATCAGGGCAAACTCTTTTCATGATAAAGTGCAAACAAGGAAAAAAACAGGAGCAGAAAAAAAAAAATAGGCTCACCAAGAAAGATCTTCAGTGTAGCAGCAGTTTGATTTATAAATGGGGCAAACGTAGGAAAGACTCCTCTCTTTGAATTCTCCTTCAACTTACTGGACTTACTTTCACAGGCTTCTTCAGGGAATCACGGTAGAGTTATTTTCTTCTACTTGAGAAAAAGCTTTTTGAAATCACCACTACTTCAGAATCTTTTTTTTTTTTTTTCATAAGATTTAACTCTTTGAAGACATACCAATAACCAATTAATCTGGTTTGTCTAAACACTCACAGAAAACATATTCACGAGAACACTGGAGACTGTAAACATGACGTGTAGACAGTGAAAACTCTCCATGCAGACACACTTCATTCAGCTCAGTTCAAGTCTCTGTCCTACCTCCTACCTTCCTTCTCCCTTCTCTGCTTTTAAGGATATGCAGAGAGCAAGACCGTCCTCCAGCTGCCCCATTCTGCTCTTAGGAAAAATGCTGTGAACCTCCACTGTACCACAATATCATTACTGAGAGGTATGGAAGCCAGCTGCAGAGAATCGGTTCACTATAGATGAAGGCATAGGCAGCACAGAGACATGCTGCTTGTCCTGGGGTTAGGCACAGTGTAGCTGGCCTAAGCAGGACTGGACAGCCAGGAGAGGGACTGCTGGAAGAAAACTATGCTCTGGGTGTCACCATGTCTTTCTGACTCTTGACAAGCACAGTAATATTTTAAAGCTGTTGTTAGCTTCTAAAGGTTGGGGAAGATTTGAGTATTACCGCACAAAAGAGTAAGGTAGTAGAACAAAGTGCTGTAACACTTTTCGTGAGCCAGACCTACAAATCTTTTGACCACACATTCTTTAATGAAACCTATTTTTAAAATCTTTATAGATATCTTCTGGTTTGTAAGGGAACTTTTTAACATTAAATGTTGTTCTATAAAAGTATCAGGTTTATTAAAAAAATAAATAGGCTGTGGATAACAAAAATATTTTTTTCTCAAATCTGTTTAGCTTTATTTTTTTTTTTTCTCGATACTTGAAAATCCAGGGGGAGAAAAAGCTGTGTAACTTATCTGATATTTTTCACCAAGTCATATTTTAAATCTTTTTCCACTTTTATTTTACCTCTTCTGTACAGTATATCAGCTTCCTGTGTCCAGGCAAAAAATTTCTACCCCAAATACCTTCACAAAAGACTCTTCACAACTTTTTTACACCATAATTACAGTTAAACTACAGTTTGCATTTTGATGAAGTTCAGGGCAATTTACTAGAAGCGAATTCCCTCGCAGCCCTTTTCTATAGTGTCTGCCAGACCATACTCCTAATTGAGTTTTATGTTCCTAAGGAGTGGGTTTAAACATGTCACATCTCTATTATACACATTCTTTTAACTCTGAATCACTCTGGCCTCAATATGAGGCAGATAGTCCCTCTGAAAGAAGATTAAGAAAGGATATTACTAGAGATAAAAATTGCTGTCTCGTGCTCCAGCAAAAGACAAGAAAACTCCTGTGACTGCCAACCAGGGAAAGGACTCAGACTTCCAGCTTAATTTCAGAATTGCCTAGTACAAAATATGCATTTGAGTGATTACTGGCTCTGAATACCTAATCACCAGTAATGCTGTAACGTGTGGCTGTATGCATATACAATACACCACTTCTTACAATGTGTATTCTGATCATACTCTCCTTTTAAAGTCCTGTCATGCTTTACAGAATCAAAAGTCTCAGGTCTCAGCTTTGTAATAGATACTGTTCTTCATTATCTTTTCACTTCATTTGCAAACCATTTAGTTTGCCCTTTCTTATTATTAGAACAAATATATGTACATGTATTTTTTACCAGTGCCAACCTCAGTACTACAGGGTACAAAGAAACCCTATCCTGTTGACTTTGCAAGTTTTCGATGCCGTTTTCACCCTAGAGGTTTCACTGGTCCCATTCTCTCAGGCACTCTACAAATTCAAAATAAGTTCCCAGAACTTCTCCAGGATATAGTCTGAATAATTCAGTATTAACCCCTTCAATTCTGCCAGAACTAACTTGCTTCTTAGCTGTTTTTAGTTCAATGAGAATTTATAGGAGCTCTGTGTTTCTGCAAACTGTTTTAACTTCCAGAACATTGAAGCTATTTGCAATTAAGTATAGAAAGAGTAAGTGTGGTTCTATTATTTGTTAAAAATGTTAATGTTAAACTCAATATTTTTAGGCAATAAGTGAACTCTAAATATGTTCACAGAACCATACATGATGGCTACACAGCAGTAGCGGTGAGGCTTTAGCATCTGACAACATAATGGACTATCAGGACTAATGAGGGTGATTTGTCTTTTTTTTTTTTTTTTACTAGATCTTGTAAGGGCTAGATCATACTGCACTTTACATTATTTTCTGAGTGATTATTTCATGTTATAAAGGCCTAGCTAAATACTTTAAAAGCAAACTGGTCCTTTTGTATTTATTTCAATACACCTCTATGGAAAAAAAAAACCAAAAACAACCACCACCACAAAAAAAACCACAAAAAAACCAACGCACTATTTATGGTAATACAGGAATGGAAAGAGCCTTAGGAAATCTAGTCCCCACTGAACCTACTGATAAATTTTCCAAATAAGCACCTTTTATGGTTCAAAACCTCCTAATTCCTGGTGTAAAACTATCCATAGCTACTTTTTGGCCATTTAAGATCAAATATCTCAGATGTGCATTGAACTTAAAAAATAGCAACCTGTTTTCTTTCTTTGCCTGATGCTTCTCCTTATTGATGTACTTTAAGAGTCCATAACAACAACTGGTATTGGAATGCCTTATGCATTGGATCTCAATTTTGTACCGGCTACATGGCCATGCACCTTTTCCAGGTCACAGTTATATGCAAGATAGAGGAGTACTGAGTGCAGAGCTCAGACTGATAGATGTGCTCTCTCATGTGACTGCACTAATCCTGTGTCAGATACAGACTTCACAACCCAGCAATCTCCCTGTGATCTGACCCACAGGTGTAGCTCTTCCTCCCATATGCTGGTATCCAGGAGACAGCAGGCAGCAGAAAGTTAACTTTGGGTCCTTTAGAATGTCCATACACTCTGCAACCTATTCTCCACCCCTCAGTCCAGCGATGTGTGAGCTGATACTTTTTGCTGTCTCTGGCTGTCCAATAACTCCATGTCTCCAGCATGCCATTAACTGACAGCCTCTGCTATAAACCTGGAAAGATGCTGCCAGACCATCAAAGCTTCGAGCCCATGAACACAGCACAACTCAGTATCATGCTGACAAGGCTATGTCCATCCACACAAAACAGCAGAGGAGGAGTAATTGCTGGCCTCCTTTTTTTGTTCATTAATTCCCTGGTTACATACAATGCTTAAGCACAATGTGAAAGACCACAGCTAAAATACTCCTACCTGCAGTAGCTTGAACCATAATTTCTCAGTTCCCAGAAAAGTGTCTTAATTATTGTAAGTCATGCTGTCCTAGAAAGAAAATTTCTAAACCTTTGTGTGGAATCTCCAATTCTTTTAGCACAGAGTAACTCACTATCCACTGAACAAAAAGAATGTATAGGCTAACAGCACACTCAGCTGGGTTGTAAAAAAACTTAGATTTCAAACCTTGCTTCAAAGAGTATTGAAGTATTTTATATAACTAATGTTTTGAAGCAGAGATGGGAATTCAGGTCTCCCTTGCCCTTACTTGGTCAGAGTACAGCAACATGATGTGTCCATAGTATCTGGTAAAGTGAAAGATAACAGCTTTATCTCCAGGACGTCTGTGGGACTTGTTTCTTATTCCAATGGCTTATGCAGTTCCTTCTCTTCCACTGACTTTATGTAGTCAGTTCTTGATTTTTTGTAGGAAGGGCATGCAGCTTAACAATCAAATTAGCTGAGGAAACACTCTCTCCCCCCTGCCCCCCCTCAAGCCATACCTGTGCAAGCCAGCCTGCCTTTGAATGCAGTACACCTGCATTTGTGGGGCATCTAATCCATCACTGACCCAGACTAACACACCTCTATAATCAACTGTCCTCTTCAGCAAACCTATGGTTTGTATTACTGTGTTTTGTTCCATCCCTCTGTTTATCCTGGATAATTACATTTGTGTGTATTGGGTGGTAAGGGATGGACACTGGTACCACTGGGCTGAGCGATGTAATTGTGCCTTTAAAGGTACACTGAAAGGCAGGACTTTGAATTTCCATTTTCCCAAGTATTTCTGGTTTCTGTAACACTTCTATTGTCATTTAAAATAATAACAAGTTAATGAGCTGTTGGGTTTATACAGTGATTTTACAGTACGGAGACTGTATCCCTCACAGAAATATATAGAAAATGATCCACTAGAGCATGACATAACCTTTGGAACAGTTATGATCTGCTGCATATTTATGAAGATATTCACTTTTATAAATATTTAGAGAAATTTAAAATAACTTGGTAGACAAATAGCTTCTTTGAAGCAATTATGTCTTACTTTCTAAGTATCTATTTAAACTTGTTCTAGTGTACCAGTTGGCACTTCATTTTTAAAAATATTCTTTCATATAGTGATCAGAATTTTTGGCATAGGCCTCTGGAATCAAGGCTAATTCTTATTTAAATGAGTGTGTAAAAAAATAATATATATATATATATAAATACTCTCTCTGTGTATGTATACTTTGCTTATATAGGTAGATATGAGACAGAAGCATACATTTATTTAAATTGAGTAATATCTTCTCTGTCATCATCTTTCAGTGCTACAACCTATGCAGGAAAACCTTAGTGAGAAATGAGTCTAATTTTTTTATATGACAATTTTAGTCCAGTTTCTCAAGCCATGTAGTAACAACAAATCTGAATTTGCTTTCTGCTCTTCAAAGAAATCTTCTTTCTTCTTTTGGCCCGTTATTACATCTGATATTGCCATTGCACCGATCACTTGATTAGTTTTTTGTTTGTTTCTTTTTGTTTGTTTGTTTGTTTGTTTTTTTAATGTGGAAATCTGAGATACAATAATTTCATTATTCGCACTGTCCTCTGGCCATCTTTTATTTTGTGTTTTGTCAGTCCAGTCTTATTCACTGCTTTGAAGGCATTACTAGATTTTATTGCCAATGCAGACAGTCTTGCCTATAATTTCTAACTGTGTAATCAATGTTAAATAAGAGCAGATTTACCTTCAGTTTGTTTTTCTAACATTTCCCAGTAACTATATGTTAACTAGAGATAAAATTATTTTTAGGCAATCTGTAGCCCTGTATGCACTTCAAGTATCTGCAATGATATAGCTGAGCCTTGAGGTCTACTGCTTTCCCCACCCCCCCACCCCCCCCCCCGACATTATTTCAGTCTCTCTAAAGAAGTCACTTTCCTTATTGTCTGTGCGACTCATTTCCAGCTGCATTGTTATGAGACAGCAGGCTGCTGAGATAGTAGAATTTGCTTGTAGATTTAAATGTAGCATCATTAAATGCACACCACCTCAACGTGTTTTCCACATGGGAAAGGTGAAATGCAATCCGTTTTCTTCATGCTGATTTTCTGGCTGAGACATAATCAAAACCGTCAGTAGTAATGTGCTGTTCTTCTGATTCACTTGCATCGAACATGCATTCAAGTAGACAAAGACAAGGCCGGGACCGTTTGCTGTGTAGCCTGAGATTTAGAATGAAGTCTAGGCAGATTGAGAATTCCGCCATCTCTATTATACTGAATGAGAACGAGTTTATACATATTGTACAGCACCCCAATCTTAAACTGCTAAAAATCACATGTATTGTATTATCTGACAAGGCGAAGGACCAATGAATTATACAGAAAATGCAACCTTTAGGAAATTAGTTTCTGGTCTTTAATATATCTTGCCTTTGTTCTTATTTAGTTTGATGTACACGGTTAAATTGCACAAAAATCCATAAAGTATTTTCAAGAAGAAAAGCATTCCAGTAGTATTTTTAAAGTAAGAAAATCGTCATAAATTTTCCTTTTGTGATTCAGAAAATGTAACCATTCTTTTACTGTTTTAACTGAATGTTTTAATGAATATATTAATGAAGTAAATCTTGGTGTTAATACATTTTAAATGTTGATGTGTTGAGCTTAAAAAAAATAGCCTAAATTATGAGGCATTTTTCAATAACAAATGTGAAAAAATACAGAGAATACTAACATTATGAATACATTAAGTTCTTCAAAATGATACCTAAGAATGGATATTATAGAGTTATACTTCCAAGTCATTAAAGACAACATACAAAATAAGCCACAAATGCATAAAGCTCCTCACACTGGCACACAGTCCTCTTCCTGCTTGGCATCCTCTTGCTTATGGCTTCACTTCCTTGCTAGTACTAGAAGCACCATAAGAAATGTTAATGAAAACCTCTGAACTGGCCGTGTTACTGTCTGTTAGTCCTGCAGATTTACTGAATGGTGAAATGCCTCATCATTGTGTCATCTAGGAAAGATGATTTTCATCGTAAGCTTGTGCTGTTACTTTCTGCTTTAAACACCACAATCAAAACTAAACTAATTTTATAGAAAAGTATATTTTTTCCAAGAAATTAAGAACTTCAGATTAAATATTTC
Source organism: Falco punctatus (assembly GCF_963210335.1). Taxonomy (NCBI): domain Eukaryota; kingdom Metazoa; phylum Chordata; class Aves; order Falconiformes; family Falconidae; genus Falco; species Falco punctatus. The sequence continues at coordinate 79,805,803 of NC_137583.1, forward strand.
AAAGGTACCTAACCGATTGTTAAAATCACTTCAGAGTTTCCAGTCAGAAGAAAACCCCAGTTAGATCCAAAATCACTAGGATCCTTTTGAAAAACAGTCCAAATTAATAAGATGTATTTGTTGCTAGCAAAAATAAACACCACAGTCTGGGACCTAGAAAAGCCCCAGTTTATCTGTACAATAGATAACCCATTCATTTTGATGAGTCTCTATTAAACTATCTTTGAGAGACAATAGTATGATTATAGATATTTAACATTTTTCTTCCTAAAATCAGAGCTTAAGTCTACTGGAGAATATTCCACGACATCTTCTACATTCTTTTATTTGTATTAATTGATTCTGTGCTGTCTATATAAAGACAGCTAATACTGTATTTAAACTATCTGATATTCAGAAAATTAGAAAGATGTTTTATTTTCAAAATCACAAGCTGGACGTTCTTGCAATGATATAATTTAAACAGTAAAATGCCCATTTCCAAACTAACAGATTATAGTGTTTGTCATCTGAGCTGTTATGAATGTTACTCTCTTGAAACAGGTCTCCTTCCATTAAATGGAAGGTAAGTATCTTCTTTTGAAGAGCTGAGCCTTAGTATTCTGAATATTTATCATAAACTTTTAAGAAAAGGGCCTTTAATAGTCATGTTCAGGCAACAGTTCATCTTCTACACATAACATTTTTCTTAACTTGAAACTACTTACAGAATATTTTTTTCCACTGGACACCATATTTAGAGTAAACTTAAAAGCAAATATTTCATAGCTAGAGATACCTAAAAGCTATGATTGAAGAAAGGAAAAGAAAATTTTCTGATTTCTTAGAAGAGGCACTAGAACCTGATATGAAGAGCCTGGACTGTTCAGATGCCAATGGGACAGTACAATCCTTTTAATGCATCCTTTTAACAACTTTGGAAGAAGCATCTGAAAAGGATTACATGTTTATAGAGAAACACCTCTTTTATGTAAATGTTGACATAGCCATTCTTGTACTGTCAGGAAGATGCTGCATCATTTGTCACTTGCTCATTACAAAAAGAAGATGGAACGTGAATTTGTTTGTTAAGAGAGAGCATGTTGGGGTGTGCTGGTAGATAGCTTTTTATGTTAGAGTGAAATATAATAGAGTGATCACTTATACGGATAAAAAATTACTTTCCAAGAGTCATTTCCCATAGGTGTCGGTACTCTTGTTCCCATTTGTACTGAGCAGTGTGAACGATGAGTTCAAAGGACAAGAATTAAAATATGTTCTTTGGGTTTTTTCCCACTGTTCTGCTTGATAGAAAAGACATTCACACCCTTCTGAGCTGCCATTCAGAAGCACATAAAGAATGTTACAGCTTGTGTAAGTGTCAATTAGAGATAATTACAACCTCAGTGACCTGTCTTGGCACTAAAACACTTAGCAGACTTTATTCTGTCTTTACAACATGGAGACTGGGGACACAATCCTGATCCCAGTGACACTGTTATAAATCAGGAGACACTGCACTGAAGGCAGCCTAGTTACACCCTCATAAATACAATGTAAGGCAGGAAAGGGAACCTTTGCTTATATGTTGGCTCTGATTTTGCAAATATTTTAGTTTTGTATCCTATTTTCGAGAGTATTCAAATATGATAACTAGAGGTAAGTCAGCCAATAGATGTAATGGGATTCCATTGTTCTTCATGCCAGACTATGAGAGAAAACTAAAAGGAGACAATCCTGTGGGAAATACTTGTAATTTCCAAGAACTTTAAACAAATACCTCTACTTCTGTCATCTGGAGTTGGCCTGAGCTCTGGCTCGTTTTGAGCTTTCAGCAGTGCCACAGTGCACATGTCTTGTTGTTCTGTGGCCTCAGGAGCCAGGACTTTCTATAAAAGTAACAACCTACATTTTCACTTAGTTTGGGTCCTGTACTTCAGTGAAAGATTTTAGTACCCAATTCAGACATCTACGATCAAAAATGTGTCCTAGTTTCATTCCTTATTCTCTGCAAGTCTGTCACAGATCTCTAATTCTCTCTTCCAGTCCTGCTACAAACGCCTCATGGTTTAAAATTTTCCATGCAGCAGGCAGTCCTTTCCCCAAATCAGTGAGCAACCATGTTTGCTGACATTCTTAATTCCAGGCAGTTCATTTGGTATTTCTCTGCTGGAAACCCAGGGGATGTTTTTTTCACTATAATTTAAAGCAAGTGAATTCCCCAGCGGGTATGGTATAGTTCCTGTGAACGCTAACTGCCTGACATTATTAGCATGCCCATTACACTGACCTCTGCATTTCTTCTCATTTGCATTTCAGACAGAAATAACTTTCTTAACTGGAAGTATAATGCACAGAAGATTATTTTGGAGTAGGGGGTAGGCCTTCCTTGCCATTTAACGTACATATTTTTGAAAATTGCCCTTGTATTACTAAAAAATAAATAAAATGAAGGACATTACCACCTTCAGGTAGCCTTTTATATTTATTTGCATCTTTATCCAGCAGCATTTGCTGTTATGTTTTCAAAACAAGTAGGTAGGGAACTTAATTTATGCAGCTGTGTGATGTAAGCATGCAGATATCTCTGGCAAATGCATCCAAACATTTTCACACTTCCATTGATTTCACTTTTCTGCAAGCCCAAACTCTGCATGATGAAAAGGTCCCACAACTAGAAGACACCATACAGGGCTGCCAATGTTTTGTTACACCACGTTGTCTAGTTTTAGAATCAGTAATAGAGCAGCGTACATTAATAACTAAAGGCCATGAACTGGGGATCCTCAGTTCTTGATTCTTTTATATGTCTCTGAATCTCCCTTTTGGTTTTGGTTGTGTGATTTTAAGGTCTGATTGCCTAGTTTCCTGCCATCCAGGAGCTTTTCTGTGCACAGCTTTATATTCCTGTGACCTCATTTTCACACATTGTAACTGACTTCCCACTGACTTTGATCTGAGTTACAGGCCATTAGTACCACAGAAAATCAGGAACCAGGCATTTAGAAATGCACACTGCGAGCAACATTTCTGAAGTCAGTGGACATTCAGCTATTAACCTTTCTGAGCTCCTGTAACAGTTTCTTTGGGTGAAAGAAGGATACGGTCTACCTCATATGAATATTACACAGATTAATTAATGTTGCAGGCACTTGGAAGATTATAAGGACTCAGTTACGGCTATCACAGTTATTATTCCCATGTAGTAACAACAAAGTGATTTAAAACTGATTTATAAAACCTTCCCTTGTAAAGTGCAGCAGACATCCAGTTCAAGTACCCTTCAGATGCACCATCATAGCTTCCTGCTCAACATTTTCAGCATCAAAGAAGGTCACAGCCTAACAATTTAACCCTCTTCTAGAAGTATTTATATTTATGAGTACAAGGTGAAAATGTGATTTTTTTTCCTAGGTAATGGCCACACTTCTTGGTGCTGAATTGGCAACCTGGATAGCTGTATATGTGACAGGAACATAAAATAAAATAAAGCCAGGCATGCCTGCTGTTAAAACAGTCTGGCTATGGTTTTCGAAAGTGAGGCAGCCAGGATTCATATTAAATCTGCATGTTAAGCCCAGCATTTATGGCTTTTTTCCTGATTCTGAATGGAATCATTCTGTGGCTACGCGCTCAATTTTCTGCATCTCTCTCAGCTCCATAACTGGTCATAGGAGCTAGTCACTAAAATGTAACTCACTACATTTTGCAAAACACTTTTGGGACATTTCAGAGAAAGATACCTGAGAAAGACATAAAATCATACATTTTCTACATGATACTAAGCTGAAACTCTAAAAAATATTGGCTCAGACTTCAGTCAAAGTATTAAATTAGGCTACAGAAAGACTGTAGGAGGAGGGTCACAGTTAGCTGTTAGATGACAAATTTGGAAAAGCAACTAAATAGAAGAGATATTCTAAAAATTGTCTTTTCAATGTTGTCTCTCTTGTAAGCAGTGATTAGCATGACCTCTCTTAATTCCTTTCTTTCTATTAAGTCTTTTCCACTTTTTCACTTTGTCACCTCTACTAAATAATATCAATATACAATATGAATTCCAGCTTACATTAATATATGAGAAGATCTGTCTTTGCCATTGGGTAGGTCTGAACAAAGAGTCCCTGGACATGGTGAACAGTGTTTGTTACATTCGACTACATTTTACAGCCTCTCAGTTAACAACATATAATCCTGTTCTAACCATATTTGTATACTTTTTATTGAAATTGCAAAATAAAATGTAGCTGCCTGAACAAAGATCTTGAAGAAAAAGACTAAATGCCATCCTGGATGAAAACAGTTAATATGAAATTAAAAAAAGAAAAACGTCAGTCATCTCAATGAAAGCAGGATCCTTTTCTTCCCAGAATTAAAGTATTCTGATAATTTGACAAGTTAACTTCAGTGACATGCACACTGACTGCATACACTTGCACTAGAAGATGAGAGTTGTTCTAAAAGTAGGGGGCAGCTGGCAGATGAAGTCATGGGGAAAGTGGTAAATCTGTAGATTTCCTTCAAAGGAAGGATACACTGAACATTAAAAAAGGCTCTGATTAACTAAAAGCATGTATGGGAGCTTATCATAGTAACATTGTAAAGAGCAGGCAGTTACTGAGTGGAAACGGACTGACCCTGCCCAGGCTGGAATCCCAATTGTTAATACTTATTATTTCTTAGATGCTTTTGTTTATTATTTTATCAGGTTGTAAATAATCTCTTTTAAGAGTGCTCAGCCAGATCTAGGACACTTCAGTACATAACAACTAATGTGGAAAACCAAAAAATTCTGATATTAATTTTAAACTTTTCAGTCATTACCGCTTCAATTATTTTAGAATATATTTCCCTATAATTTATTCCTTCACCTGCTGGTGTTGGATAACAAGCAGCAAAACTCTAAGGTGAAGAATACTCCTTTGCAGTTTCCAGCCCTCTTAACACCAGAAAGGAGAAATAAGGCTGATATTTATATAGGAATTTCTAGACATCTCAGTATGATGAACAAGCTCTTAGGGTAATGATTGCCAACACTTAAAAAACAAGACATAAACAAACAAAAGACTTAAGAACCCTCAGCAGCAAAAAGAAAGTGCTCATTAGGGAAGCCATTATAAAATGGCTTGTCCAGGATTGTCGCAGTTCACAGCTGCACCCTTTAAAAGCTAGTTATCTTTAATTCTCTCCCTGCTTTCCAAGGCGTACTGTCTGAGGTCTCTGTAAATAGGTAGTCCTTCACTGGATGCAAATGAACAGGTTATAGCTAGTGTCAGAGAAGCTTATATAGTTCAGTAGTTCATATCAAATGGCTGCTTTTCTAGGTGCTGAAATGAGGACGTCAAAAATTAAGGTTTTGCACAGAATGCAATAGCAGAGATGAAGGAAAAAACTGAAAACAAGACCAGTGTTGTAAACAGTGCAAACACTTAAGATTCAAAATCTTTGCCAAAAGTGCTGCAGAACTTTTTATAAGTATAAAATTAGCTGTCTTGTCAAACCAAGGGTATTAGAAGTATGGCTTCTGACTTGAAGAATTTCAAAAGGCGTATACAGTTTACTGGTTTGGGACCATGTGACTTTGGCTCAATCCTTGATACAACATTACATGATCTGCTTTGTTCCTTTTACATTAATATTGTATACCACAAAAAAAATCAGATTGTGTGATTTCAAAACCTCATAAAGCTAAGAATTATGATTATGTGTAATTATTCTCAAGAAATAAGCTTGACTCATTCTTGCAGTATCTAGACATTTCTTTCAAGATCTTTTATGGTAAGCTCACAATACATACCAACTGCTGCACAAAAAATCTGAAAATCTGAGAAAAAGTAAGTTTATAAAATGGTCACTTTTCAGCTTAAAAATCTCAATAATTTACTGGTCTCAGACTATCCCTTGACAGCAGTTTTAGAAACAGGGATTTTACTACTACTACTGCTACTGCTGCTACTACTACTACTACTACTACTAATAATAATAGTAATAATAATAATAATAATAATAATAATAACTGTGAATTACAGAGGCATAGAGAATGAAAACAAATAGCTGTATTAATTGACAACGGAAGTGTGAGTTTTAACTGATGAAAAACACATTTTTATTCTTGATGTGATGATTTTTCAGAAAATTATATGTATGGAAGAATTTTCTTTTATTATAATAATTTTGGGACATTAGGAAAAGATGAGCTCTGTGTCATGGAGATACTTCTTTCTGAAGCTTATTTCTACCTCTTTCAGTTAGGCTACTAATTCAATTGTCTATGGCTGAGAAACCACATAAACCTTTCATATGAATTTGCTCTGCTCAGATTTATTACTTGTGAACTTAGCAGTGATAGACAGTGTTGAATGCAATACAACCTTAAATAATGAAGTCTCTTCTGCCTTTAAAAACATTAGGCAGGACTGACATTTAAGATTATTAACAATAAATAATCGTGGTGTATAGGGAAATGGCTCTTAAGAAACAAAATGCTGTTTAACCTAAAAGAAGCAATTCTGTAGACAAATTTTCCTGAAATGCTGGCAATCTTTTAGAGTTAGCATCTGGGTAAATACTTGCAAACAATAGCTGAATACTTAGCTGTTTGAAGGGATTCATCATTTAGTTGGCCAGACTTTGCTTACAACATTAAATTGCTCCAGATGGTAAAAGGCACATTGAATCTGATGACCATAAGTATACTGGATCATTCGGCAGAATGGTATGAAATTAAGCTGGTTTGGTCGAGAAAAGGATCCTCCGTAAGTACTTGAAATTTTTCATTTCTTTGACTGACTGTTAGTGGGTGGGATCTTCTGAGAATTTTGTTGCTTAACACTGCAGGGGCAGGTGGCAAACCAAAAAGGGATACATTGAAGTCCAGAGAAAGAGACCAGTAGAAAGGGGTTGGTTCAACCATGCAAAACCTCTGAATTTAAGAAGATTGACCTTAGGGCTTATAATCAAGGGCATAATGGCAATGAAATGAGAGGGGAATTAAAGGATAAAAATGTATTTTTTTATAGAAGAAAAATGAAAGAGTGTTAAAACTGATACCCAGGAGCCATGAAAATATATTTGGATGAAGACAACTGCAATAGAGCCAACAGATCTTCTAAATCCCCACAAAGCAGTGAGGGAAGATAAGAATACTGCTGAGAAGTTAAATGACTTTTTGCATTAATTTTCACTCAAAAATTTTTGAAAGATTAGCATGCAACTTGCTGTTTTCTGATATGTAACAATGTGATGCTACTAAAACCTTACATGCTACAAAAATTTTTCTGTAACTTCATGCATAACAAAATGCATGAAACCTCAAAACTGCAAATCCCCAATTTTATCACTATTCCATAGAAATGGAGGAGAAAAAAAGCAGTGCCTTATATATTTAAAGAAAAGTAATTGGAGATCATTAAGTTTTCTGTCTATTTTTAGAAGCTTGTCTGAAGTGGATCATTAAAAACTTAACAAGTAAGAAATTTCACAATATAAAAGTGCCTAGATTGTCATATATTAAAAGGGAAAAGCTTCATAAGTCAGTCATATGCTAAAATGGTTATAAAATAAGTATATCTTAATTTCTTTAAAATTTTAGAAGTTCTGGGTCCTCAGAGAAGGGAACTAAATAGTTTCCTATAGGTATGGGACAAAGCTGGATCAGAAAGCACCTAACAGAAAAAAAAAAAAAAAAGTAATTTAAGATAATGCATGCTACGTTCATTATGGAAACGTATAAAATTATTTACTGAATATTCTCATTATGGCTTTGCTTATTCTTACTAGTGAACTGGAAGGGAAGGCAATGAAACAAATCTGAAAAGTGCAAGAAAAAAGATTCTGTTATTCAGGCATAAGGAAGACGTGAAAAAATTCAGAGGGAGAAGATGAACTAGTGAATGTGTAGCATGATAGAAAAATTTATCAGTGCTGATCATACTGAAGGAATTACCTGAAAAATGCAGTGCACAATACAGCTTTCTAAATTAACAATACCTAAATTAACCAATGGAAAACTAATCATCCCACAGGTTTCTTAGCAAAGGTCATCATCATTGTGCTACTGTAGTCACAAAAAGTAATATGTTACATTGCAATATGTTAGAACAACTTGGATGATGATGAAATGGGCAATATAACACCTTTATTCAAATCAATAGCCTTTCCCAGGATACTATCCATAACAAAATTATGCTTTAAAAGAGGATGTGACAAGCATGATAAAAGCAAAGTAAAAAATCAGTTCTAAAGATCGGAAAGAATGGAAAAGGTGTTTTCAAAAGAAAATGAACAGCAGAAAGAATCAACATAACACAACAATTTTAGATGTGTATGTCATATATGGTAATGTTAAATTGAAAATCTGTGTTTGTTCTGATATAACCCAAGAATAAAGAAGCACTCAGGTTTTAAGTGAATGTGAATTTGAAACAGTAAACACTTCTTCATATAATATGAGCAAAACCATAAAATTCTTTGCCAATGAAAATCAATAACTTAATGAAAAAATTAAAAAATATAGGAAATATATGCTGATCAAGGCTACTTAATGTTGTTAGCAATTTCTAAAAGGGGTATTTGTTGTTTCCTTCATGTTTTGTCTCACACGGTAATTCTTAGAGATCAATGAGAATGAAAGGCTTCTTCAGATTAGGCTACTTCAGAGGTATTCTTAATTTCCCCCAAGTATCTTGAACCAGCCACATTCAGAGATGTACATGATCTTTCATGGTCATTCCTACATTCTGGTGTTTCATTGTAACATATAAATAAAAACTGATGGACAGAAAAATCAGAAAGAGGAGATATAAATACAGCAGGAATAAATTTATGTTTAACAGTAGTATCTTTCATTTTACTGAAGGAAAGTTAGTTGCTCTTTCACAGATCACCATGAAAGTGTCTCTCATCATGAAGAAGAGAGAACTCTTAAGTGTGACAGAGGCATAAGGACAGAGTTAAGCCTTTATCATGTTCATAAGGAAAAAATTCAATTTTATTTAGTTGATACTTAATTGTGGTACATTTTTAATTATACATTTTTGTGTATGTTAATCCTGTTTTATCAAAGTCAAACCCACATGTATTCCAAGATAAACATTCATGTATTAAGTCCTAATCCAAACCTTCCTGACCTTCACTGCCATTGTATAAGCAAAACAGTCTTTGCATGCAAGGGCGTGTGACCATGTCCACCAACAGGAAGTTTTCTTTCCATACAAGAGCTTTGAAAGTACAAATTCTTCCTTCCACATCCTGAGACTTTAATTAATACCTGAAAAGGCAATCTGAGATCCAAGTCTTTTTGAAAATTAGGCCTGTAAAACACTCCTGGATTCTGAACTGTAACCAGTTCTGTGATTAGTTTTGTGCTGTAATTAAGGGCCTCACATCTTCTTTAAGATCAGTTCACTCACATCTGCATGGATTGCAAAGAAGTCCACACACCCAAGAAACTTCTCTGTAGACCTGAGAGTTTAAAGGCTTGACTGTAAGTATGTAATAGTTTTTTCTTTAAAAATGCTAAGCTGAATTCATTTAAATGTGAGCTTTTTTTTTTTTTTTTCTATTTCACTAATTATTAATCTAAGTTTTGACAATAAATCAGGTTAGCATTCCGGAGGCAAGTAGTGAGTCACTACTTACAGTTTGTACTCCTATAATTTGCACAATGTAGATATACAAACAAAATATGTGTGGCAAAATAGGAAATAGAAGTCTGGTCAAGACCTTATCGCAGACATTTTATTTTGCATGAAAAAGCACCATTGATCTGCCTGCACAACACATTTTCTAAATGTTGAAGCAAACATTCTGCTCTCATCAGTTAAGGAGTTCCTCAAGCATGGAGGGCAAAAAAGATTTTTTTACCAGTGGCTGCAAATCATATATAATAGTGTGAAGGGGTTCTGTGTTCTTTCACCTAAAGAACTGGACTCTGAAGAAATTAGAAGTATAATCTGAAGGTTTATCTCTAATTCTCACATTCAAGTTGTCAATATAAATGTTCTATTTAGCATAAAAAAGATTACCAAGTCCTCTCACCCATCAGCCCTCTGTTTTGTTGTTAACAGGGAACTATGAATAGTTAAGTATTTTGCTGTAATTAATAGTTAAGTAATATGCTGTGATTTAGCTAATATCCTTTTACCATATAAAATGCAGTCCAATTCATTGTGCATGTGTTTGTAAGAGAGAGAAAGACAAATGATTTGGTATTAAGCCTTTTTTCTTCATTTCATATTACTAAAGCTGTCTCTGGAGAAATAAAGAGGCTTTTTCTCTTATTTCTTGTAACTGAAATCTAATGAAAACTTTAATTAATATTGTGAATTTCCCCCCTACTTTATAGATTTTAAAGTAATTATTCAGTATTTCTCAGTCATGATTTTCTGGTGTATCTCTGTCATGTTAATTCTTTAAAATAGTTTACACAGTACTGTCTGATTTTAGATTTAAGTTAACCGATTTTATTGCCATAATAAATGGAATCAAAATAATCAAGAATCATCAGACTTTTGTTAGTAGGTAGATCATCAGTCACTGAGTGGAATATTTTCTCAGTTACAACTGTGTGTAAAGATACCACTAGAGAGGTCTAATTCAGGGTATACCTGAAATGGTCATTACAAGACAGCCTATTCCTGTTCCCTTTGATTATTCCTTGAATTTTTCTTCCAAAAGAGCTGTTTTGGAGAGGATGGTTTTCATTTCCTCCCTGCATGTTTTCTGTAGTACATTGCACTCCTTTTGAGATTAGAATAAAACCTTTTAACCAGAAAACATAGAATCCTGTTCTTTTTGATGCAGATTCTGCTAAAGTTAGCTTCTTGATATTCATATATATATACATATAAATATAAATATATATATATATATATATTTATATTTGATTATTTGATGGGCCTAGTTCTGTAGATACCACACACTTTTCTGACGGTCTGGAATATCTTTCCATTTGTCCTGGGAAATATGAACCATACCCAGTATTCCCATGTTCTGTGCTGTGAATTTCATGATGCTTTTGCAAATATTGTAATGAACATCAAAGTCCTTACTTTCCCAGAAGATGCTTTTTTTTCATTTTGCTTTTTTGATTTTTATTATTATACTCTTGGTGCAGGATACCATTGAGTAAGAAGCTTCAGTGTAGAAACTCTTTGCAAAAGTGTGTGTGTGTGTTAATGAGTAAGATTCAAATAGACCATGACTCTGACCATGGTTCCTAGCTCTGCTACCAGCTTTCCAAAAGATCTTAATTCATGCCCTCTGTTCCCCTAGATGTAATATGAAGGCAAGCATATTGATTTCATATGCTGAACACTTGCGATTTACTTAAGAAATGTCACCATTCAAAAGCTGCTTGATGATGATGATGATGTTAAACTCATATGTGAAGAGTGCCAGCATGTTGGGGATCATATTTGTGATAAATAAGCTCTGTATTTCTGTTGTTACTTTTCTGGAAGATATGCTTCATAGTCACTGCAAAATGAGAAGTCATTGTTAATAAGTCCATAAAAAAAAATACAGGGAAGCAGATTTTCCAGTGTTTTATTGCAGTTTTAGAAATGCTGTGTACTATTTTCCACAGGGAGGCTAGCAAATAAAAAATAAAGTTAGCAATTAGAGAAATTTAGCTGATTATTAAGCATTTAATTTTGTGTATAAAGTGAGAAATCATTGGCACTTTTATTATCCTGGATGTAAAAAAAAAAAAAAAAAAAAAAAAAAAAGAATAAAAACTTTAAAGACTTCTGGAAAGGAAGCCATACAACTGTCTTTAAAAGATTTGGTATTCATGTGCTTTCCCAGAATGTTTATATAGCTAGACTAAACCTGTATTTTGACTTCATAATAAGACTAACAATTGGTGGGAGCAATTGCACAGCTGTTTAAAAAAACCCCAACAACCAAACAAGTTGTTCCTCACTGAAATAGAAACAAGGCTTCTGTTTCTATTTCAAAGGTTAGACTGATTCTGCTTTAAAAGTTTTCTGGTAAAACTGCTTAATGTAAGAGCAGAGAGGACCAAATCAACTGGCATCCTCCAGCAAGGACTTGCACTTGTCAAATGATGCTGCCAAGCTCACCGCTGCCTTGACCTCCCAAGAGACTTAATTTGCCTTCCTGCACACAACAGGCTGATCTGATCTGAGCACCACTGGGCTGGGGTCTTTGCCTTCACATCAGAGTGGGAGTGTAAGTTGTCAGCCCAACTAAGCATAGGTCGTATAGACTACTTAGTCACAAAACAATAGTCAGGAGACCAAATTAATTTTTAAAGCATACTAAAACCTTCAAATCAAAGTCAAAATACTTTAAAAAAGTTAAGTTTGAATAGATATGTTGAGGGTTTGAATTTAAATTATAACTTAAGCCATTTCAAGTGGATATATGTTTTAAGAACATAAGAAAGATGGTGTAAAGTCCGGAGTTTCTTCTCTTGCTAAAAGGTGTTTGTAATTTGAACTGCAGAAAGGAGCAAGTGTGTTAATTGTGTGAATTTCTCACTATTACTATGCAACTCCCAAAGTCACACAGCAAATCAGTTGCTCAGATAGAAATATTTCCCATATCTCCTGATGCAGGTCTGGTGTCCTAGTCTAAAAAAAAAACCCAACCAACCAACCAACAAACAAACAAACAAAAACTTCTGTTAATAAGGTGTCTACAGTAGTTTAATCCTTCAGGTCAGAAATTCAAACCTAGTCCAAGCTACTAATATTCTGAAGTTACTAAATCTGCCTCTGCATGGGTCAGTTCTATTCAAGTATAACTTTTGTTTCTTAGCAAAGTAAATGAAAGAAAAATTGGATGAGCTGTCATTTCCAAAATATACTAAACTGAGCTTACTTTACAGTGATCGGTTCAAAGCACTATCATAGTTAACATTCTTTTAGATATGTCAGCAAAAGGGGTTCCGAAATGCACAGTTGTTTTGAGGAGATAAATATTGGTAAGATATGGTTGTCTTAGTGAAGCTATGTTTTTTCACTGTCTACCTTCCTCACTGTGTAGGGCCCTTTTTAGCTAAGGCTGTTATGGAGGCACATCCAGTTAGCAACATTTCACTTTAAAGAGGAAAAATAAACAATGCTAAAAGCTTTTCCTTCAGGTATTTCACTCTTTTGTTTAGAAGCAACAGCTCATTGATGATTTCCTGATGTGGCTGCACTCATGGCCATTGCAAATTCACACCAGGAGCTGCGATTTGCAGCTTCAGCAGATTGTGACAGGTGCAGTTTTGGTAGTCCCATGATTGTATTTGCACTTGATAACCACACCTGAATCCCTGCTTGCCATCAGGACAACACTTAAAAGTTGGCATAAGAAGGAAGGGGCTTCAGGACATTGTATATACTGATGGTGGAACTGGTAAGATCACCTTCCTGCCAGTTTGTGTTAATTTCCCTTAAATGAGTTTTCTATTTTGTTAAGTTTCACTGTGCATGGGACTCAAACTCTACTTGTAAGAAGGTTAGTCCACCACTGAATGTACTTTGCAGTCAGAATTTCATCCTACTTTTCCTTTTTATAATCAGAATTTTATCCTTTTTCTCTTGTCTTCTTTGTTATTAAACAGCTATATTTATGTCATCATACCATGTACATCCATTCTTAGTGTTTCTGTAATTCTGCATGGGAGTTTTTTCTTAATTTATTTACAGCTTATCATATCTTTCTGCTAACAAGTTGTCTGTAACAGTGGAAAAAGTAATTCACCGATCTCAAATGTCATTGTATGGGCTGCTATTGATTTCAGAGCATTTTATGCAGATTAGGTCCTTAGAGATGTTGATCCTTCTTTCACAGAAATCAGCAGCAAAACTGAAGTGTGACAGGGTCAAGCTAACAAGCATGTTATTTTGCTGCTCTGCACCCCAGTGCCTTTGCAGACATAAATTGATTAAAATACATGTTTCTTCATACTACATACAATATCATAACTAATCTGTGATCCACCTGATCCCTAAATCTTTTCCAGCATGTCTGCCTACTAGAAATTTCTCCTCTGTTGACTATCTATATGCTTGGATTATCTTCCCATGGATGTATGACTCTGAATTTGTCTAAGTTAAATTTTATTTTCCTTTTTTTTCCCTCTACTCTAAAGCCTTCCTGATGTTTCCTTCATTGCTGCTCACAACCTTTCACAATGATCAGGAGGACTATATTGTGGTATTGCTTTACAGAGTATTCAACTAAAATCAGAACCAATTATTGCACAAGAAAGTATTTTAATTTATTAGCCTTTAGGAACAATTTTTAGGCTTTTGTGTGCTTTATGATGTTCCATAATTCACTGACTTTTAACATTTCCCTCCTGAAGGGATCTGGTCTACTCGACAGGAAGCTTTAATTGGAGAAGAAGCATCTGCAGAGCTAAAAAAGCTGGTTCTAATAGGAGTCAGTTTTTACAATGAGAAGGTTGAAATGTTGTAGGGAGAAAGCTGCTCATTACCAGACAAATGTCTGAATCCCAAAGGGTGCGTATTTCACTGAAAAAAATGAATGTTGTCAGGGAAGAAAACTCATAATTTATTAGCTACTAATTGCAAGCTAACAGCTAATAGTAGTTTTTCTCTGAAAGTTAGTGGGAACATGGAAAAAATATTTACCTTCAATAATGTTACTAAACTAAGAACTTTCTGCATATAAAATTATAATCATTCCAAAAGATTGAATTATTACTTTGCAAATGCTTAATTTTATGAGCTGTTATGCATGTGTTTAACTTCAAAAACATTGAATAAGACCACTGACTTCCCTGGCACTAGTGGTGTTGTGTGAGGTTAAGAAACAATGCAACATTTTCCGTGACTACTAGCCTTAGATTTCTGTTTGGATACCTGAGTTTTCTACTTAAATGCCTGAAGCCTGAATCTGATTTCACTTATTTTGTCTAATTTAAACATAACTTGTCATGTAGTCTAAATATTCATTGTAACAACAGGAACTCCTGTTGTATCGATTGCAGAATAATAGAATATCTTCTGACAATCTATTTAGAGAAGTGACATGTCATTTTTTTCCAAGTCTCATTTTTGATTCTTGCTAGAAAACACTAGCATTCTAGGATATACGGGACTAATGGTACTATTTTGTCCATCCCTGAAGCCACAAGTCTTCCAGAGAGATTTTCTGATGTCTCCCATGTGATGCTTTTATTTACACCATCTTAGTCAGGAGTCTTCATTTCCCTCCATTACACCAAAGGAGCTGTTTAGTTCAATTGTGAAGAATAAAATTTAATTCCTATTACCAAGAACAGTTGCTGCATCAGGATAGAAGGAATACAAGTCTTCATTGCCCGTGTGTTATCTGACCTTCCAAATTAACTAGAATGAGAGGGTTTATCACTTTTTCTTCTGTGTCCCAGAGGAAAAGCATCTTGGAGGCTGGAGCTGTCAATCACTACAGGCAGTGTCCAGCACATTGGGGTCCTCATTTAAGGCTTCTTGGCACTTCAACAAATAAACAGCACACACTGATGGGGGAAAAATTTCTTAGTACCTGCATGAGGGTGCAGGAATCAAAAGCTGAGGCAAGTGCTGGAGTCCTGAACAGAGGAAGAACACTTTTCCTGAGGTGAGGTCATGAGCATTCAGAGCTTCTCAGCACAAAACAGAAACAGGAACATCTGCACCAGAAAATTAAAAGCAGACAAAATGAACAAGATTAAAAGGCTGCTATTAATGGTACTTAAGTAAACACTGGCATTAAAAGGCTCAGTCGGCACCAGAGAATTCTTTTCCCTCCGTAAGGGGGTACCAGGAAGAATAAACTGTAGCAAGTCTTGGTGATTTATTATGTTGCCTACCTGTATTTCCATATTGTCTTAGCTATGGTCCATCTACTTTCTGAACATATTAGTGAACAGTACAGTAACCACAACTGTTAAAGGAAAGCATCAAAACCAACCCAAAACCCTACTCTATCCAAAAGCCAGCTACCTCACTTCACACACCACCACCCCCCTCCCCCCCCCAAAAAAAAAAAAAAACAAACAACCACAAAAAAGTCAAAACAACAATAACAACAAAAAACCCTTGAGAAAATGAATTGTCCTGAGTTTTCAAAGCAATAACTGGATTTATAACTACCAAGGTGAGGTCAGGAAGCTATTCCAGGTATTATCTTCTAGAATTTTCCCTGATGCAAAGCCTTCCCTTTCCATGCATGAGTGTTGACAGCCACTTCAAAAGAATGCTTGTGCTGGCAGTAGCATCTGCTGGGGTGAGTACATTTACTAATAAAACCAAAACCTAACATAAGGCAATATTATTATTTAATAATAAAGATTATTTTGTTCTGGATAGTCTGGTAAATCCTCTACAAACATGATCTTTCTTCTTATCTCTATGGTCAAGAAATATTTTCTTACTAGAGTTTTCTGGGGGGGCTTTTAAGTCCTATCAGGCACCATTTCCAATTTACCTACTGCACATATTTTGTCATACTTCCTACTCTGAAGTAGGGCTCTGAACTAGACAGATGGACTGGTTAAATTAAGAAACACTCATCATTCATCATTAACATTTATTCTCTGGGCTGAGTAAATTGAATTATTATTACAACAGGGATTCCAGGTAGATGTGTGCAATGCTTACATACAAGGGCAATTTTTTAAGGGGTGGAAGGTCTGTTCTTTCATTTACACTTCTCCCCTCTCAGGGCAACAAGTCCTAAAATCCTCTGTTTCTAATGCTATAAATTTGTAATACCTTGTGAGTGTACTGGGACTGCTAAAAAATTTTGTCAGCATAAATCCCATTAAAAAAATTCCGATCTCATTTGTAAGGAAGGTATATGCTCATTCTTACCAATTTTTCTGTGTTTATTGAGCCCCAGATTATGAATATTTTTCAAGATTCACCTAAATCTGAAATTTTCCACCCTCTTCCTGCAATGAAAAAAAGAAAAGGGGAATAATTTGTCTTGGTTTCCATTTAAGAGGAACACTTTAAAATACCTATAAGGTCATTCTCACTATTTTCTCTAGGGTCTCTGAAATCTTTTACTTCATAAGGCTCTATTCTCCATTTTCACTGAGAAACAAGCCTTTTCTCAATGCTTCATTGTATTGTAAGTTGCTTTTGGCTGTTTTCATGCTCTTCTCTGTATCTTTATATTGCACATAAGCTGCCTTCTGCAGAACAGTTGGTACAAAAGGAACAACAGATCTGGAAAGACAGTTAATTGTGCCCTGAACAGATCAATTAATTCTGACTGAATAGCAAAGGATCTGGTAAGTCTTGCACTTTAAATAGATGGTTTTGCAAGATGTTTACTGGGTAAGTACGTATCTAGACAGTCTCTGCCATTTTTATATATATGAAAATCCTTAGTTTTTACTGTAACACAAGCAAACAGGAATGGATAAAAATATTTAAATAGAAATATGATAAATGTAATAATAATTTTAAAAGGAGAAATATGTGATAGACAAATAGAAAAACTAATTTGAAATACCTGTTTACTCTTTGGACTGTTATGAAATGGCCACTGAAAATAAGATTCTTGCTACTGTAGCCTGTTATTACAGGCTAAAGAGTTATGCATTTTATCTTAATCTGTTTTGCCATTCCTGGGGGTTTAATTTTAATTAGTAATAAAAGCTCTTACTTCATGTTCTAGTCTCCTTATTCCAGGTTTTCAAATGTGGGATCTCTTTATCAAAAAATATGTTACAAAAGTACAGGATAGAACAACAATGCCGGTGTTAATTTGTGTACACATGTAAAATGTTTGCTATGTTTTCTGTAAATTTCTCTGGATTATGGTTCAATCTCAGATACATTGGATTTCATATGTCCCTTAAGCTTCTTCTAAATCCCTTTTGAATTAATGTTTGACAGCCTTACATTGAATCTGGATTCCTTACAGTTGTTAGTGTAGTTATACTTTTCCAAAACACTATCTGAGTGATGCTATATCAGAGTTGTTATTTTATGAATGTGAAAACACAGCTTTGGGCATGGATTCAAGGCATTCAGTTGCGCAATTAGCCATTGGACGGTATGCGACGCACTCTTAACATGAACAGTTGGCCATATGATTCCTAAGTATCTGCATGCAAACCAGCAAATTAATCCTGATTTATTGGTAGATGTCTCTGCCAACCTCCAGAACAAAGTCCATAAATGTTTTCAAAAGGAAAGAAAGGGTTAGGAGATGGGGAGGAACATCTAAAAGTGACAGTGGACTAAATAAGTGTTGTATTGAAATACTTAATAAAATTACCATGGTTAGTGCAGGAAGCACTCTCCTGTACAACAGTTCCCTCTGGCAAGTTTGTGAATCCCAGTATAGTCCTAAAGTACCACTGAGGAGTAGCTCTAGGAGAAAGTATGATTCCAATGTACTTATGAATCACTGTTGTTTGTTTGGGACTTCGGTGTTTGATCGGCATTTTTGTTATGTGGTTTTTTTTGTTGTTTTTTGATTTGGTGGGTGGGTTTTGTTTGGGGTTTTTTTGTTTGGTTTTTTTTTTTTGGTTTTTGGTTTTTTTTTTTTTTATTGTTTTCTCTTGTCCACAGGAATGTGTAACTTATTTCCCATTTTCTGAGGAATGCTTTTCTTTTTTCTCCATTGTACTCCAAATTACTTCTTTTCAAGCCATGTCTCCTTTTGGCCTCCAATGACCCCATTTGCACTGGAAATTACGGAATGAATTGTCCCAGCTGCTTGAACTCTGGATAGGGGACTGATGTCCAGTTCTTACTTTCTATATTACCATAAAAAAGCTAGAGTAATAAAAGCAGTATTGTGAAAATAAGCAAAAATCATTATTGCAGTTTGAATTGTTTTGGCACAAATGTAACAAGACCCAAATAAGGAATATGTAATAAATCAGAAATACTGTAGATATTTTAATCAGGGCCATATATACTGCCCTTTGTCTTGCTTCTTTTTCCTAAAACCTGCTGGAGATGTGGTATTCATGCAAATTGTAGCTGATATGAGAGAGTTCTGCTGAAAAGGAACTGAATGAACTGGAAAGTGGGATCTTTGTAAATTATCTAGACTCATGGCAGTGACTAGAGTAATTGAACTTTTTGACTGCAAAGGCATTGACTATAGCTATTCAGTAAAACCTCTGATAACCAACCGGAATGGGAAAAAAAAAATATTATGAAAAGGACTTTTGAAATATTGATATTGAAAGTGGGGCAGAGTCCTTTATGGAAAGGCAGGTAGATGATTAACTGAACAAAAGAACTATCTTGCACAGAGCCCTGTATTTCAGCACTGAGGGGAAAACTGACACATCAAATTTGTACAACAAAAGGAAAAGGTTCATCAGCATTTAAATGAATTATATAAATGACTATTGTTAATGCCTGGAAAAACTACAGTGGTTAAAGGAAAAATAGCCATAACATAGAGAGCCTAAAAATGGCCCAGTTCAGCCCAATAAAGCATTCAGAGAAAATGAAAAGCAGCAGAAAGATGTTCTAACATTAAGAAAGCTCTTCTTCTGCTGCTTGTAGATGTCTATGGGTTATACTAAGATTTGTATGTATTATTTGTGAGGTTTTAGTATTATCTCCAATTGAAATATTCCTGCAAATATTTAGACTCTTGCTATATATAATACCCTACAGAAAATGGTGTTATACTCACCATTAGTTGCACACAGAAAAGTATCATACCTACTTGGAGAAAGGGAATGTAACTTCTCTTTCTGTGTTTCCTTTAGCACATAGGATCTGGGACTTGAGGATCATCATCTGTAATGGCCTACAGCTTAAAGCATTTACCTGTTAAGAGGGAGATACAGCTTTTCTTTCCCTGGGGACAATATCTGTACTGCACACAAAGTTGTCTGTTCATTAGATTACATTCCCCTCTCCAGCCACAATTAAATGTAAGATAGAGACCACAGTCTTTGAGACAAGGATCAGAATACACACACACCCCTCCCATTTGCAAGTCCTAAGCAATGCAATGCAAACTTCCACCAGGGCCAGTACAGAATGTAGCTTGTGAATGAGGGTGTTTCCTGCAAAGTGACAAGTTTGCATCTGTATTCCCCAGAACAGAAGGGTTATATGAAAACAAGTGTCTTTCTTTGTTGACAATTTCTTTTATGTACAGTTATCCCCACTTTGTCTTTCTTCTTTGAAAAAAAAAAAAAAAATCCATCTGTAGTTTCTTACACTTCAAACTGTGGAAAAAGTATCATCCCTGGCTGCCTGTTTTAGGTGGGTTGACCTTGGCTGGCCACAAGGTTCCCAACAAGCCACTTTTATTACTCTCCCTTCTCAGCAGGACAGGGAGAGAAAATATGATGAAAACCTTATGGGTTGAGATAAGGACAGAGAGATGATTTACCAGTTATCATCATGGGCAAAACAGACTTGACTTGGTGACAATAATTTAGTATATTACCAATTAAATGTAATAGAGTAGGATAGTGAGAAATAAGAACAAAACCTAAAACCACCCTCCCCTTACCCCTCTGTTCTTCCCAGGTTCAACTTGACTGCTGATTTCTCTACGTCCTCCCCCTGGCAGCACAGGGGAATGGGAATGGGGATTATGGTCAGTTCATAGCACTTTGCTTCTGCTACTCCTTCCTCCTCACACATGTTCCCTGCTCCAGCATGGGATCCCTCCCACAGGACACAGTCCTTTATGAACTTCTCCAGCATGGGTCCTTCCCATGGGCTGCAGTTCTTCACAAACTGCTCCAGTGTGGGTCCCTCCCATGGGCTGCCATCCTTCAGGAACAGATTGCTCCAGTGTGTGTCCACTGTAGGGCCACAGATCCTGCCAACAAACCTGCTCCAGCCTGGTTCTCCCCTCTCCACAAGGTCACAGGTCCTACCAGGAGCTGCTCCCGCACAGGCTCTCCACGGTGTCTCACAGGGCACATCCATCTGCTCCACCATGGTCTTCCATGGGCTGCGGGAAAACAACCTGCATCAACATGGTATTCATTATGGGCTGCAGGGAAATCTGCTCTGGTGCCTGCAGCACCTCTTCCTCCTCGTTCTTCACGGACCTTGATGTCTGCATAGTTGTTTCTCTCATGTATACTCATTCCTCTCTTAACAGGTGCTGCATAGTGTTTTTTTACCCTTTTAAAATGTTATCACAGAGGTGCTACCAGCACTGCTTAGTGGCTCAGCTTTGGCCAGCGGTGGGTCTCTCTTGGTGTCAGCTGAAACTGGCTTTGTCTGATATAAGGGCAGCTTCTGGTATCTCCTCACAGAAGCCACCTCTGCAGCTCCCCCTGCTATCAAAACCTTGCCAGGTAAACCCTGTACATTTATATAACATTACGTTGTTAAAATAAGTACTCTAAGGACTATGCCTGCTATCTAGAGCTTTTTTGAACTTAGGCTGCTGTAAGTACCAAGGTGCTCAGACTGGGACAATACTGTCTGGGAGCAGATTCACAGATGCATAAAGATTTTTTTTCCATAAAAAAGGCAGAAGCAGCTAGGATAGTACAGTGACTTTAAAGCAGGCAACTCCAGTGTGATTGTAGTCTGGTGAATTTATGTTTATATATATATATATATATATATGTATGTATATTTAATATAACCATTACAGTAAGGAACTCATCATAGTTAAGTGGAAAAAAAGCAATCATTGAAACCGGCAATTAAAGGGCAAAGAAAGAGAAAAGAGAACTGAGTTGCCTTACCTATGCCTTTCCCTTTGTTTGTTTCCCTTTCTTCTTTCAAGCTTTCTCCCCTTTCTTCTCTCCACTTTAACTCTAGACCTGATGTCTGTCCTCTTTTTTTTTTTTTCCTGCTAGTATTTCTGTTTGTTGTAGAGCCTCTACAACCTTTGTCTTTTTCTTCACATTCCACTCTTTTCCAACCCACCAACAGTGCTCAGCAAAATGCCTTAAGCTTGAGGAACAGAAACAAACATTTGGACATCTCCCCTCTTCCCTGTAGCTTCTCCACAGGAGCATAGCTCAGTGTCATTTTCATGCTTCTCAGCAACATAGTATTTATTATAAAAAAAAATTCAACTTGAAGACTAAATACATTTTCTGTGTCATATAGATAGAAAAGGAGAGATGAGCTCGACATAAAGGTGATTGAAAAGTACCCAAGGTGATTAAGGCTCAGTCGTGCTTGAACGTTTCCAAGCAGCTTTGACCCATAAAGGAGAGCCGGTCCTTCACAAAACTTCATGGAAGGCAGGTGACTTTAATACTGGGTGAAATCTGAAAAGTATAGTACAAGCTTATCTAGGCTGCTACTGATTTCAACAGCAAGCTGGATTTGAAAAGGGAATGATAAAATCACATAAGGATAGACTCTGAAAACAAAGGCTTTCCTATTTTCAGAGATGAGTGCCTCATAATAAAGAGTTATGTAGGATCCTACCAAAACAGGATTTGTACAACTCAGTGAAATATGAATAGAAACTTGGAGGGGAAAGCAAGGACAGAAAAGGATAACAAAATATTTTCAGAGTAAAACCAGTGTTTCAGAGTGAAAACAAAGAGGCTTTTCCTCAAACTTATCCCAAGAAAGACAAAAGCTATTTTTGAGGAAAAGGAAAGGGAAAAGGAAAGGGAAAGGGAGACAAGGTTTAAGGCAAGGCTTGGCAAGGCAAGGGGAGTGGTTTTTCTTTAAATATATGTTAGAAGAAATAATGTAATTTAAATCCTAGATAGAAGAGACAATTCCTGATCCATCTGTTTCCTTTTAAACACATTACCACCATCACAAATGGCATTCAAAGTACAAAGGTTACACATGGTTATTAAACAGACACTTGATTTTCATGGTACACTTCATTATCACCTCATTAATAACAGAACTTTTCTGTTTTGTTTTCTTTTTTTTTTTTTTCTTTAATTATCCTTTTAACTGAGTGAGAATTTAGGAAGCACTAAAATGGCAGGATTTATTGCACCAAGGACCCCAAAGGGGAATTGTGTACTATTTCCAGTATTTGGTTTCATTTTTGTTTCTTTGCTTTGTGTTGCTTTCTAATTTATTTTTTTGTTTGTGTTGAATAGTGTTCTCATTATAAATAGGTACTTTCATCTTCACCAGTCTTTTTCAGAAAAAATGAGATACAACACTCTGCACCTGGGCTACTAGAAACCCAGATTATGGTTTTCAGAATGTTTATTAAAGAAGTTATTTGCTTTAGTTGCATCAAAAAATATACAAAGCATACAAAAGTCTGAGTCTCAGTGTCTGGAGAAGATGCACAGACTGCCTCGTCTATGGGGGTGATGGAATAAATTTCAGAATATTTGGTCTATCAAGTGATTAGACAATACCTGAGAGATTCTTTGAATGCCATGGCATGGATTTTTTAATGGAGCTGATTCCAGCTTGGGAGTTTTACCTCAAAATTATAATTATGTGTGAACGAGTCTATTTACTAGTATAATGGAAAAAAAAAAAAGTATCTTTGGTTAATGCCATTTGGCATTAGCAAGCTGTCCAAGTTTTCTGATTGACCAATTTATTACCATTGTTTTCTCTGGCACTAAATCTAAATCATCAGAAGTTAGCTGATACTGAAAGAAATATGGACCAATCTTCTGTTCTTAAAGCAAATGACTATTCTGATCCAAGCAAGGCTGATTTACTTGTCAGCGTCTCTACAGTAGATGCTGCAACACCTGGAATACAATTGCTTTTCCATTGCAAAATTGTAGTGTTCCGTTTGTCTTCCCCAGGTGGTCACAACTACTGTGGCATACATATAGTATCGACTATTTTTTATTTCAAATGCTTCATCTTAAGCTGACTGACATGACACTCCAAGGACATGGGAAACAAACATATGTTCTCTGTTGCTTCAAAAACAAACCTATGGGGAAAAAAACCCCGCACTGTTAACATTGCAATACTTAAAGCTTAGCTTTTTCTGTCTTGTGTGAGAAGAAAGTAGGTAGAGGGATTGCATATATTTTCTGATTAGCATAGTTTGGGCTTGCATAAGGTTGCCTAATACACATTTAATATGAGTCAAAACCAAAGCTATTGCTAATTCCCTTTAGATTCTCTGACTATGGCACCCAGCCAGATAAAGATGAAAAGAATTCACTTTCTTCTGCTCTTGCTCTACAAGTCTGTATAGAGTTTGCTTTTAAATGCTCTTGCTTAAAGCACCTTGACAGGTATTTGAAAATCTGGTCCAAAAAGCCTCAGAAAGTGAGATTGTAAATATTTCTATTGATGAAAAGGAAAAAAAAAGAAGAAAAAAAGGGCAGGTTTTACCTCTCTTTTCACTCTTATATCAGTCCTTTTTCACTCCTGCTCTCCTGTTCATTAATAGTTTGGTATTTAGCATGTTGGTTACAGTAACTAAGTGTTAATTTGTTCTTTGGCATGTTACACCAAGATTAACCTGATTAATTAAAACAGGAAGCACCATCCCTGAAGCACCATGACTGGTGCATTGGTGTTGATGCCTCGGGTTCAGTATGTAATGAGACTCCTAGCTGCAGGCAAAGGGAGACTGCATGCTTGCCCATCTCTGGTGTGGAACAGAATTAAGCATTAACTCTGTAGCAGACCCCTGCTTATCAGCAACCTTGTTATTACTACACCGACCCTGATGTGCATAAGCAATATTTTCATCCACTTCCCAAGAGATTTATCTAGCTGTTGAAGTAGAAAATGAATATTTTACAGTTCACTTGTCTGATCAATTACCTACAAGCTGCTGCAGTACTTTATAGCCAGTGGGAGAGCTGTGTAGGTGATGATAGAGAAATCTGGAGGGAATCTGTTAGCCAGCTACAAAAAAGGGACTAAAACTGTGAATGAGCCATCAGTAACAGTCCTTTTGTTCATAAGGGTCTAGCCAGAAATTACAGTGTAACCAATTAAAGTACATAAATGATAATCAGCAGAATGTGAATTCCACAGGTGAATAAATTTGATTGCTTGATTGGAGGATAATGAAGTGCAGAGATGATTCAAAGCCAATCCCTTCTCAGTGAAACATCTCCCTCAATACTTTATTTGCCATTTTTGTCTTTTAGATAATTGGAAGAAACTCTTTCCTAGAGACACTTCGGAAATTAAATGAACTCAAATTGTGTATACTTTCTATACAAGACATTACTAATCATAATACAGAAAGTTTCAACCGCCTAAGTTTCCAGAGTTTTATTTTAATAGAAAAAGTTTGTGTTGGCAATTAATTTTAAGAATATTATACCTGACCTCTTGAATAAGTTAGTGAAATTGCTCTTAACTGATTACATGTGAGTTATGTTTTCTCTCTAATAAACTGTAAGGAATATTATTTTGTTATTTACAGAACGAACAGTGACAAGTTCAAATTCTTATTTTAAAATAGTGATAGCATAAAGAAGAAACCTAGAAGATTCACAAGGTAGTTTGTGTTTGCCTGTTTAAAATTCCTCCAGTTTGGCTCAAGAGCTTTAAACATATCTTTGTTCTTTAATTTACAGACAAACCTGTGAGAGAGATAAGTTTATATTTGTAACAAGAAAATCAAATCTGATTTGTTCGGTGATAACAAAAAATATCACTTAGATTAAAATGAGATTCAGGCCTTCAAATCAAAAGCAGAAATAAATCTGGGTTCAGTTAAAATTCAGATATAGCGTTGAACATCTGGCCTTTTTTAATGTATTCTACAACATTATCAGGAAGTAAACACTGTAAATATATGTTGCTGCCTGAGTACAGAACGTTGGCCTCATATTACACACTTGATTAATTGCAGCTACTTTTAGGTTACACTGTGCTTTTATGTTTTAGGAGAATGTATTCCCCATTACAAGCTTTTGATAAAGCTCTTCTTTATTGTGCCTTTATCAGTGTTTATTGAATATGGAAAAATAGACTCAGAAATTAATTTGATTTTTCTATAATAAGTTCCTTTTTTAACTAGCCTTTGAACTGGTAGTATTCAAAATACAGAAAAAATAATCACTTTTTATATATATTAAAGAATTTAATGTGTGAAGAGATACATTTATTAAAAAATTTACTTACATTACTTCAATGACACAGATTTTATTCAAAGGGAAGGACAAAATAATCTTCTACTTCTATTATATGTCCATCATTGAAATGTCTTGTATCCATTTTACCAAGTCTCCAAAGCCTCATGCTTCAAAGATGAACATTGCTGTGTTGGCCCAAGCACACATGATAATCCACCACTGCAGAAGTTTTAAAAGTCTTTAAAAGGCACATTACCTCTGTTTCTAAAGCAAATCATCTGAGACAGGGCAGGACAGGACAGGACGTTCTTTACACACTTTATATGTTTTCTAGTAGAACAACAGATCTCTTAATATTTTACTTGCATAATGTGTTTTAGTATGTCTAATACCAACAATGATCCAAGACTAACACTTGTTTAAACAATTGTTAAAAACATGTCTTGATACTCAATTTTAATGCATATGATTTGCATTTTTAATTGGATTAGTGGTATAACCATTAATTATCTACATAGAGACTTGCAATAGTCAACAGAAATGCAGTAGCTTTGTTAAATTTATGGTGCTGCTTAACCAATTTAACATTAAATTCATATTCCACAGCTCTGATTTGTGTCTGTGTTTGTTGGAAGAGTGTGGCATTGGATAAATTGACTTCCCTCTGGGATTTAGTCTACCTAAGTCCTCCTTCAGCTGCCCTTGGGTAGGCACCAAAACTTGGTGGTGTCATAGATGGCTTTTCCAGTCTGTGCTTTCCAGATGGGTTCAGCTCCGAGTTATGTAAATTCATTGGACTTCAGTCATATCTTGAACATTCTCTTGCTCCTTTAAGTGTTTTCTTCTGCATGCTCTGAAAATGTTGAGTTTGGGCAGGTGTACCTATGCCTTCTGCCCAAAGCTCCCCATATTTACAGAAAAAATAGCGTAAAGGGCTTGAAAGAGTTAGCCATGTTCACTGGAAAACAGCTGTCATCTGGCATGGTAGACAAGGTTTTTCTAATGGCCATAGAGCTGAGTAGACTGCATATTGGTGTACTGCAACATCCCCAGGAGGCACGGTCCTGAACAACAGTGAATGCAGAGTGAGAGAATGCATGGCCCACACTTCTCCTCTGGCTGGTTCATGAAGCAGCCAGGAGCTCAGGACTGGCCAGGCCAGGTGGGCTATGGGCAGAAGGGACCATGGCTCCACCCTGTTGCTTGGAGCAAACAGTTAGCACATTGTTAGCAGGAGTCCTAAATTTATGAACCTTCTCACCAGGCCTGTTTCTGCTTTTGCTGCAGTGAGATTTGAATGTGAAATGTACAGAAAGTCCAGCAAGGAGTACAAGGCTAGGGCTGCCCAGAGGACCAATTCCAGACAAAGTAGACATCTAAACTGGGGACGTGTGGATTCTAGTCCCAAGTTTCATTTTTTATCAGTCTAACCATAGTGTTTTAGCAAGCTACATACTAGCCAAAGTCTAGTTAACACTATCTTATTGGGTCAAGACAAGAGAAACCTCGTATCTGCATTGTCTACATTTCAGAAAGAAACACGTTTTCTAGTTTTAGATTTCAACTGTACTTCATTTGTAGGTAGTAAAGTGTTTCCAGACTGGATTCCTTTGAAATTTTAGCCATCTGGGAAAAAAACAAGATAAAAGGATTTGGTGTTATGTGGGGTACTCAGCATCACAGAGGAAGTCAGTGGAATAGGACCATTAAAAAAAAAAAAAAAAAAAAGGAAATAGAAAAGGACACAGGGAGGTATTGCTCAGAACCAGTCAACTAATTTCTTACCTGATAGGTAAAACAAAATAGGGGAAAATATAGTGTCTTTCAGGATTGGATGGAGACTGAAAGTTACAACATTTACACAGGTTTTAAGAATCCTTTGATATATTTATTTTAATGTTTCAGTCCAATAAATATGTGAAGCCATTTTTTGCGCCTGAAAGAAGTTTCAGTTAAAGGTATAGCATGTTATAGAACTTGACTGTGTTGTTATTGTGCTGCTAATGTGGTTTTGTTACTTTATGTGATTTTTTTTTAGACTAGCAGTTAAACTGCATCATGGAACTGGGTGGTTCTACGGACTACACTGCAAATTGAGATGATTCTGTCATTCCCAGGGGCAATTTGCCTGACGCCTTTGTCTGTAATCTTCAAAAGCAGCTGCCTCTGGACCACGTGTTACAAAGGGAGACAATGGCAAAAGCCCTGGACCTTGCAGTTTCTCCCACTTTTGAGAGAATGTGGGGTTCAGGTTTTCACAGAATATGGCTTTTCCTGGTGACAAATCCATGTCCACACACAATGAAGGAAAAGTCTGCTTTACAAGAAAAGTCTCCTTTACAATAAGTAAAATCTTACCACACAGATCTGTAAATGATTTAGAAAAAAATGAAGTAGAACAACTTCATGAGCACATAAATTTCTCATAATAAAATAAAAATAAATAATTTTATTCACTATTGCAATAAAGGAACAAGGAGCACACAGTGGAACTAGCAGTAATTTGAAAAGAACAAATATAAACACCTTTTTCACATGACACCTAATGAAATTGTAGAACTTATTGCTACAGGCTGTTTTAGATGCAGAAGGTTTAAACAAATTGGACACATTCATGCAGGGTATGTGGTAACAGTAGCTATTAAACACAATAACCTGAATGCAACTAGTGGTCCAGGAAATCCTTAAACTAAATAAAGACTGAATAATCTGTGGAAAGATTCCTTATTGACCCCTATCCTGCTTCTTATAGCATCCCCTATTGGCCACCAATAAAGGTGCGACTCTGGGAGAGAGGCTTTTCATGTAACTTGTTCTGGCACTTAAAAATAAGCAATATGTAATGATAAAAATCTATTTGTTCTTTAGAATATTGCCAGAACTGCTGCTCTGAGCACACTTTTTTTTTTTAAGTATAGTTTTTTACATATAGTTCTGCACCTGTAGTAGCACAACCAATTTTCAGAATTAATCCAATGCGTGTTCCCCAAGAGCAATGCGTGTTCCCCAAGAGATTAAAATGGTTATATAATAGTTGCTTGAACTATAAAACAGAAAACAGACGTAGTCTGCAGTAGTTGTGATGCAGTAAAAATGTATTTCCAGACAGTTTTTTCTGTTTCATTATAGATAGTCTTTGGACCAAATATATTACACGGTGGTATTTTCCAAAGACACTACAGCTATGGCTAAAACATTATTATAAGAAATTGGGTTCTGATTTTATGGTTTTTGGACTCTCCACCTCCTACCTTTCTCCACCTGCACCATTCTTGGGACTTCCAGGATTCTTGTTTCTGCAATAGAAAGCTTGGTATGATGATAATAATAATAATTGTTATGCATCTGGCATTAAAACAGTAGCAGATAAGGTAAAATTACTTTATCCAGGGAAACAGTTGCTGCAGCAATTGCCATTGTTGTGTGCATTAACTGTGCAGCATCCGTGCTTGTAAATTCATACATGTCTTAGTGCCAAAAGTTTCCCACCTGAGTGTCCCAGATAAATGCAAAAATATCTTCTCATAAACATAAATCATGTTTCAAGCATCAGGTGCAAATCTTCAGTTTGAGCTTGAGACGAATCTCAGCTCCCAGACCAGTATGAAATCAGTGACTTTGCTTTCATTTGCCAAGAGTTACATCACACAGAACGAGTAATTTCTAAGAACTGACTTCTTCAACCTTTCAGGTGCTCCTTGGAATATACTCAGAACAACCACCATTCTACAGCTCAACTTTACCAAAAAGGAACTTTTATTCAGTGAATTTAGATTCTTTCACGTATTGTGAAATATCTGTGTGTAGGCTGCTATATTGTCCAAATTATTAGGAAGGGTAATTTTCCCTTTTTGTTTGTTATTTTTGTTATTTGAGATGTTTTATAATAAGTATAAATATTTTAGTTCAGTAGTTTGACCTGTACCTTGCCCAGGTACTACCACGTTACTTGCAATTATTTGGAGAAGATAAATGTTATACAGCTGAGCTTCTCTGAGATGCTGAAAGTATAAAAGCTTTCCATGAACACCCATGGCAACTTAAAATCAAATTTCCAGAAATATTTTCACACAATGAAATTCTACTTCTACAAGCCTATGTGTGAAAATTCATGTAAAAATGAGCCAAAAAAAAAAAAAAAAGGATACTGAAAGGCAGCATCCAGTTTATTCAGAAAGCCAAAGTCATATGCAGTGTTAACTGATCCAAGAGACAAGTTATTAACTGTAGAATAAGGCCTATCAAACCTGACAGTTGTGTGAAGTTTGTCTTATTCCTTTATTTTTCTCTTTCTTATCCTACTCTCTGTCCATAATTTCTACTTAAACTGTAAGCAAATCATAGCTGGAACTTTCTTCCACAATACATTTTGCACATTTCCTTGCACAGGGAGGCCTTCACCTCTGCAGGCACTGTATCAGATAGCCTAACATATCTAAGAAGCCTAAGAGAAACCTAAAAAATTTTGTCAGCCATATATATCTCTAAAATCCCAATGTTTAACCAAACCAAGTTCTTTCACAGTTTCTGAAGATCATGATAGTCAGCAAAAAGTCTTGACACCTTCAAAGGGTTAAATATAGGCACATCCAAATTCATACATCCATTTTCATCATAACCAAAATTTTGATTTCTCTGTTGTCTGGCTCTGTCCACATTCCAAAATTACACCTGATATGAGAATTCATAAAGTATCACCTTGGTTATTACTTCTGGAGCTTTTTTTTTTCTTTTTCTTTTTTTTCTTCTGTTTGAAAGTCTTTTGCATTATGAATGAATGCCCTTTGGACTGAATTCATCCCTTGGTTTCTGACAGGAATTATTACTCCATCCTGGCTGTTATCCCAGGAGCAATGCTTGATGACATTGCTGTGCCTGCCTTCTCTATCAGCCTGAGCTTTTGCTCTCAGTTATTTCAACAACTTTTATGGCAATAACTGCAATCATTACTTAAAGCTATTGGCGTCTCCCACCCTCAATGGACTCTGATGGCTTCAGTGTCTTAGGGCAAAGCCTCTGCACTGTAATTTCTACAGAAGTCTGACCTCTGAGATACCATTACATGCTTCTTTTCTAAAGAGGAAAGGATACATCAAAACTTCATTTCAAAACTTCATTTGGATCATAATCTACCAACTGAGGTGATGCACCTATGCATGGTTTATCAGGGCATACCTTAATTGTCTTTAAGTCCAAAGCTTAGGTGGTACCTCAGAAAAAAGTTAGACAAGCAGATGTCTTGTTGAGCTGAGGCATTGTGGCTTTGAGACTGTCCCTGGGCTGGAAGATAACATGACACAGAAGGGTAAAGCAGACTAGCATCTTCCTGAAAGGAAAAAAGTGAATGGGGAATCTATAATATCACAGCCGTTATAGGAACGGGAAACAAGGAAAGATTGTTCAATGTTTCAAGAACTAGACAGCATAAAATGGAAGGTGGTAAGTTCAAAACAAAAAGAAGGAATCTTTTCACAGAAAAAAATCTCCTAATAGCTTAATAATTTATCTTTGAATCTTTTGCTACAAAACAAAACAAATGTTAAAGTGAACAAAACCTGTTCAGAAAACAACCAAATTCAATCAGTAAAAATCTACCAAGGCTCACTAAAAAAAATATGAAAATAACCCAACACTTCAGCGAAGTTCTGGAGGCTGAGAGAGTTTCATGGTAGACCATGTTTATCCAGTTTGTACACCTTTTCTAAAATATTCTTTCTGGGTCCCTCTGGGAGATGTAATTCTTACTAGACAGAACTTTGATGTACAGGAGGCTATCCACTTTTAGGTAGACAGCGTTAACTTTTAGGAACCTCACAAAGTTTACCATCCATCATGCAGCACCTGCAGAGCAAGAACTGCATTTTTGCCATTAGTGCAAAGTACATTTTGGTTTGTGACAGATCAGGTGGGAACGTAATGACTCAGGACTGGAGTGTGAATACATCCTACAGCCCATTCACCACACAGGGTGCTCCTGGTATTCACCCTCTGTTATCACAGACTGTCAGATTGATCAGTAAAGTGAGGAGAGGAATACTAGATGATTGATTTCCTCAGTCTTGTTTTTGCAGTGCAATCATTTTGATTATAGAAAATTAGTAGCGGAATCTCCAACAGTTTGGCTCACTGCACAAAGTGATGTGTAGGCCAATCATCTATTGACCCATAAATGAAAAACCTTCTTGAAAGACTGTGATTGCAGCAATGGGAGCTGGGACATTCTTGGCTGTATCTGTTTATCAGGACTAAAACCAGCTAGAAAGCAAAGGGAAAGAGTCAAATCATGCGAGCTTTGTATCTTCATTTACTGCAGGGTGAAGTTTCAAGATTGTCAGTGATGTCTCCTGATATGTGAACCTATGATATTCAGAGAACAACATAATCCTAGAAGGTTATCAGGTTGGTCAAGCATTACTTCCCCTTGGTGAATTCATGCTGACTACTCCCACTCACCTTCCTGTCTTTCATGTGCCTGGAAATGGTTTCTAGAATTAGCTATTCCATCATCTTCCCAGGGATTAAGATAAATCTGACCAGCTCATAGTTCTCTGGGTCTTCCTTCTTGCCCTTTTTAAAGATAGGAGTAACACTACAAGGACAAGGACACTACAACTACAGAGGAGATGCAGACCACCTTACCTCACAGTAACTTGTTCATGCAGCCTGTCAGGGAGCCATTGTTTACACTTTTGCAATTTATAAAAATCACTCCTCATCCTTACTTAACCTAACAACATATAGTGATGTTGTAACTGGAACTATAAATGTTCTGAAACTGCATAAACTAATTCACTCTGACTTAGGAGCTCATTGAAAAGCTTGAGGTTCTTGATCAATATTTGCAGGTGGGTTTTGGGAAAGATGACATTTACTTAGCAACAGTAGAGACTTTATACTGTATACTTTACCTATTGAAAGTACTTGTAACTGTACAATGGTGTTTGCCCTTACAATAATTTCAATATAATGTTGACCATAGAAAATGAGAAAAGCAAGTAGGGAAGATAGTCATACAGTCATAATTCCAGCACATTACACTGACAGTATGAGAGTGAAAGCAGACTAATATTTCTGTAGCACCCTTATTTAACTTCTTACTCTATTCCCTGTGTTGTACTGCTTCATTTATTTTGTAGTTTGATGATTTATGAATTTTATTTAAAAACATAAAAGAACACAGATCTAAAAAGTCAGATTTCTGGTGTATATAGTCTTTATAATGCATACTTTGATTTTAACTTCTGTTATCATTAATAGAAACTAAAGGACAGAGTGCAAAATATATAAACCCCTTTGTGTATAAAATGTATGATACATACAAAAGTAATTTTAAATTTTGCACCTAGCTTTGAAATGCTTCTCAAATATCCAGTTATTAAAACCTCCTGTACTTAACTGTGAATGAGAATAAAAATGGAGATTTTATCCCAGTTATTCTTCTTTTCTTTAACAAAGTATGTGGACCAGAAATTTAATAGTGTTAGTGCTTCTGTAGCAGCAATATTCTTGAAGGAAGAATGCTTCACCTATGAAAATTTCTTACATGACCATATTCCTCCTTTAGCATTTTGAACGCTTTGGAGAAGACATTCTCCCTGCAGTGTATCAAGGCATAACTCATACATCTGCGGTGGTCCTTTTTTGGCCCATCATAGATAATGCTTTTCAAAAGTTTGCCATCTTTAGTATATCTTTAAAAGAAGATTTTTTGAGATAGAGAGGTGATATCATCCCATATTGTCAGGGCTATTCAACTGCAGAGAAATGAAGGTCCTGACCCAGTAAAGGGTTTAAGTCATATTCAGATTAGTTAGGCACTGTAAGACCTGAAAATTCTATGTCTACATTTACAGAATGTGAGTGTAATGCCTAGTTTTCTTACAGAAAACAAAGAAAAATCTGCATCTCTGTACCTGAAGGAGAACTCTGAGTGTTGTCTAGAAATGCCTTGCTTTCTGTCTTCAATATGCCACTGTGTACTGTGTTTGAGCATGTATCTGACATGAAGTTTCATGCCAGCAGCCACTTTACTGAGTAACAAACCCTGTTCTGAAGGGCAATGCTGAAGAGAGGAGAAGGGAGCAGAGCATGCTTTGCATAATAATCTTGTAGTTCAGATACCCACTCAAGATAGGAGAGTCCTCGGCTAATTTCCTTTTCTTTGGGATATTTCAAACATACTGACCTTCATCCCAGAAGTCACTCCTCATCAAACATCATTATAATTTACTGCAGAGTTTGAAGGCGTAGCATAGAACAGCCCAGGTTGGATGGTGTTGGATGATCTGGTCCAACCTTGTATGGAAAAGGGAGCCTAGATGAGATTATCTAACACCCTGTCCAGTCACATCTTGAAAACCTTCAGTGGTGGGGACTCTGCCATGTCCCTGGGGAAGGTTGTTCCAGGAACCAATTTTTATTCTCACTGTAAAACAATTTCTTTCTTATATCAAGATGAAACTTCTCCTGGTGCAACTTGTACCTGTTGCCCCTTGTCTTCTTCATGTGGCTACTTGTGAAGACAGACTGTCTGCACCCTCTGCAGCTGGACCGTAAGCACTGGCAAACTGTGATGAGGTTTCTGTTCTCCAGGATAAAATGAACTAACTCCTTCAGTCTTTCCCCATAGGGCAGGTTCTGTGCCCTTTGATGATCTTCATGACCCTCCTTTGGACCCTTTCTTGTCTGTCTGAGTCTTCTTTGAATTGTGGGAACTAGAAATGGACACTGTGCTCTGGGTGCAGCCTGATATTGTCATCTCCATCTGTTCAAATAATTGATTTCCACAAAATTCCAGCCAACTGGTTAGGTCTCCCATTTGAAAGGCAGAGATTGGAAACAGCTGTCCCTGTTCCCTAGTGCAGGCTGCAATCAGTAGACCATGTTCTTGCTTAGCAGGGGGTTAAGGCATGTTTTCCTTTTTCCTTTAATTGATGCAAGAACATTAAGAGAAGCTAAATCCTTTCCTTTATTACCTACTCTTTTCTGAGTAAGATAACTCTTTCACAAGAATGGGCTGTGTGGGTAGGAGTGCTTGAAGCAGATGAAGACACTGTATTAGAATCTCCCTCTCTTTGAACAAAGTGGGAAAGGTGGAGGAAGTAATCTTTTAACAGAACCCAGAAACCTTTTCATACTTTGATAGAAATGTTCAAGAAAAAGGTAATGACACCATATCCCAAGCATAGATCAAGGCTACTTTCCAGGTAAACTGGGCACTTTTTTGTCTGGAGGATGTGTCATATAAAATCAATCCATTTCTTCCCTGTTATGCCCTTCCGCTGATCTATGTGCAGCCATGACTCATCTCGGAGAGCTTAATTTGCCCACAGCATTACACTGGGTGGCAGGATGTTATTCTACTCTTGGAGCTGCAGGTCTTAAAGATAAGTGGTAGAAAACACACTGCAACTACTAAATCCTTTCATTAATGTAGTTCAGGAGACAAAAAAACCCAGTTGTCAGAATGATTGTACTCCATTGCAAATCCAAAAGAGTGATATGCCTGCGCTAACTTTTGAGTAAGAAATTGTACTGAGGTCTCCATTATACAAAACTATTGATCTAGCCAAAATGTTTTTCTTTTTTTTGTTTATTTTGTTCTGCCTTGTTGAACCTCATTTAGAAAACTTGAAGAGAAATAAAACAAAACTCTTTTTAGTAGGAATATAATTGCAACATTATGTTGTGAAAATCAAGCCTACTAGTTCTGATAGTTAATAGTTTCTTATAGCATCCCAGAACAAATGTGGTTCACTCATTCTCGACACACACCTACACACAAAGTACCCTTACAAAATGTGCCTTTTTTCCTATCTATAATCAAGCCACTCTTACCACAGATAGTTACATTGAGATTGTTTTGAGGAAAGAATAAGTTTATGATCATTCACCAAACGCTTCTAAAACCAGACTTTCACTAGCTCCAAATTAACTTCACTCGTGGGTTTTTTTTTTGACACATGTTTTTTCCTAGCTACCTCTAGCTATAATTAGTCACTGAAAATTGTCTCTCTTTACACCTGGAAAATGTTTTAGACTCTAGGCATAGATCTTTTTCCTTGCTAGAGAAAATCCTTCAGCTGAGGACACCTTAGTAATCTAATGATCAGAAATCCATTCAGGAGCATCCATGACCATGCTTCCTCCTTTAAAACCCTGTAATTGAGCCACAGCAACCAAATTACTATTTTTTATTATTATTTTTTGTTAATGCAGAAAGGTATCTTCAAAATTAAGAAATAATGAGCAAGTATGAAAAAATGTGTCTTCAAGCAATTCTATGAACAGCTCAGTTGTCATAGATAGAATGCATTAATTTATTTTAATACGTACTTCTAGCTCGCATGCAGTTGCAAAACGAACAAGCTACAAAGCATGATAAAATCAAAGGCAGCAAACTGAAAAACTTTTACAGTTACATTACTGCTCATTTCCAGCAGCTGGTCCAATTAATCTGTTAATGTTCAGTCTTTCAAATTTAAGAGAATATGCTGAGTCAGTTTTACATAATTTCAAAGGTTAACAGAATATTTTTGCTAATGTGAAGCCATTAAATGGCTAAATGTGAAAACCATAAACCCAAATTTGTTCAAATTCTCCTCTTGTCTTTCACTTTTAATATTTTCTTGTGACTTGGAAGATATCTAGTACAGGCTGGACTTTGTCGATAGCAAAACTCTCACTGAACTTCAGAGGCTACAGTAGACACACATTTTCTTTTCTGAAAAGCTTTCCAGGAAGGCCACAGAAAACAGTGACAAAGCTGACAAAGAAGAATAAGTCGCACAAGGTGATACACTGTACAATGGGAGAGTCAAGAAAAAAGTTACATCATCCAATGCTTTATTCACAGATACCTATATGTATTTTTTCCTGATGTTCATTCCCTACATTTGTTTACTATAAATTTGACTTTACTTGTAATATTCCTCTAACACATTAAATAATAAAAAAGGTAGCTATTTAGCAAGTAAAAGCAAGCAGTGTCTTCTTTTAATCATGAGTAAACATGAAGAAGAAGGTTCAAATGTCCAATATTTTGACTGTCTCTGTTACTGCTTTGTTAAAATTCAGAACTACAATTTTACTTGGAAATAAAAAAAAAACCCAAGGAGAATGGAATGATAAGCTCTCAAGAGCTTCTTCAATAATTGTCTTGTAAATATTTTATGGATAGCCTTTATTGTAATGGTTTACAGTACCATTTACAAGAGGGTTTATGGGTAAAATTTAGAACTCAGGCAAAGGCTGGTAAAATGAATGTTAAAAAAGGTGGTTACTTTTGCCTTGAAACTGTTCACGTCTGCTCACATCGCAAAACAGCCATTTCTAAAAATAAGGAAAGAAAAGAAAATTCAAAAGATCAGGGGTGATAGAGCTGGATTTTCTTCCTGAAGCTATGAACTGAACCCTAATTTTACAGAGTTAATAGAAAACCTAGGTAAGCTGGCTTGGCTACGTGACACAGCACTGTGGAGCAGCAATTCTAGTTCCAGCGGCAGCATGGTTCTAGTAACTGAGAAGCATCGTGTAGTACTGTACTAAGCTGCGTTATTTCTGGTTCTCAACACATCTGTGTTTACCAGCTCTGATCAAGCCTGGGTTCTCTGATGGACAATTCCCAGAACTTAAGGTAATTAACTAGGGGCATTGGTTTGTGCCAGTGCAGGAGTATCAGAAGTCATCAGATATTGCTTCTGAACAAGCCAATTTGTACCTCTTCAGTCTCTCAGTTTGAGGGTCACAGAGTAAGTATGTCCTTTAAAAACAAAGCTGGAGAAGAGACAAGAAATATGGGGAGAATGGAATAAACTGTCCAGAGTCATTTATTGTTATCCAGGATCAGTATGATGTGCTTTCTTAGTGTTAAAGCCCAGCATCTACCATTAGAGGAATCAATCCAAACAGCCATGCAACAGGGAGCCAGAGACATTTCTCCATGTAGAAGCTGTAAGAAATGAGGGCAGCATCTGAGTGACAGCACTAGACAGCCAGCTTCTCACCTAACTGCCTTCTCAGGACTCAAACCTCCCATGCACTTGAAATGTTTCAGTTTAAAGGCTTTAAAGTTTTGTTGCCATATTAGTGAATTGTTGTTGTTTATACCAGCAAGGACAAAAGAAAGCAAAACTTATCACATGAATTCAGCTGAGTCAGGCACTTAACATGGAAATTTAAGGCCAGATGTTTGTTTGGCAAAGCAGAAGGAGAAACCTGGACAGGAGTCACCTTGATGTATCTTTAGCTGCATTCTGCATGCCAGTTTTCAAAGTGCTTTAATTGCACGAATGTTTGAAAAGGTGGGGGAGAGAGCCTATTTGTTTATGTGTTTTGGGGAGTAAGTCTGCTGTGTTGAAAGGACAAATGTAGCAACAGCTGAGATATGCAGGGGTTACGACAGGAGTGATGCAGAATGGTTAAATAGTGAAGAAGCTCTGGATAAACACAAAGAAAAAGCTAGTAAGAATACTGAGAAAGAACAGAAAACGCACAAAAGCAGCTAAAACAATCCTGATTTGTCTGAAAGAAGTGGCAAACAGAGCAACATGTGTGTTTACAGGAGGAAATATGGAGCAGAGAGAAGCTTGCTTGGCTGACTGGGAAGAACACCTTCACACAGCCCGTGTCACCCCTGCTCACCTTTGGCACCAGACTGGAGGAAAAAAAGTGTAGTTCAACTTCATATCTGCAAAGACAATGTCTATTTGTAAGACTTCATATGCCCCCTGTCATGCTTCCCCACTGCTGCTGTGTTTCATTCAAACATTCAGAGCTTATACAGATTGGGTAAAAAATCCTGCTGCAGGAAACTTCATTATTATGTACCATGGGACTCTGGAAATCCATGTACCAATCTACTTAAAACACTGTTAAATTCAGCTTTTAGAAAAACCCTCAATACTTCCTACCCCATGCCAGTTCTGCAAAAGTAGCTGTGTTAGTGTTGATTTTTCTTGATAATGTGCTATTTCTTCTTTTCTTCACGAGTATACAAATGTGCTTAATTCAGTATTCTATATAAGAAAAATAAGTTTTAAAAAGCAAAAGATTTGCTTTTCCAGTTTAGTTTCTAGTGGCAAAATGCAGGCTTCTCTGACAATGAGTATGGCTTACTGGTAAACTTACTAGTGCACATGGCATTTTTTACATTGAGTTTGATAAGTTGGCACAGGATCGCACAGAATTTATGACACATTTTATCTGTGCCAAGATATTTTTTTTTGGTGAAGATATACATTAAATGATCAGACATGGCCCAGTAGCTAATGGGGTACAAGGACACCTTCACTTCCATTGACTTCACTGACATCAACAAGGACAAATACACTTCTTTCTGGCAGAGAATGAGGTTGTTACAACAATCCATTTATAAATAAGCTAAGCAAATGTTTTTTAAATGGTTACAGCAGGAGTAGAAAATGAGCTCATTTTTGAGCAACCAAACAATACATGTAGCCTATGCAAAGGTAATTCCCTTCATGTAAACACATCTGTGCCACCTTGATCTTTTATTGAGTTTGGCAATTTTGCCACCTATGCAACCAATTGAAAATATATGGCAAATCATGTAGTGCTCCTGTAGAGTATTTGGCAGTGAAACCCAGGGCTTTCAATCTCAAATGTACTTTTTAATGTCACGTAAAATTCCTAAGCTGGTCTTGGGCTTCAGCATACTGAAGGAGAGGAATAAGGGAAAAGAGTAGAACTTCATTTTCCAGGTACGACAGGAGCGTGGTATTGATAACTTTTTTTAACAGACATGACATACACTGGGTCCAGTTACCATACTGCTTTATTTAAAGACTAATTTAAAGCAAGACTCATAACTATCTCATCAAGTCAATAGAGTTGTCCTGTTTTTTTGCTACAACAGCATGTTATTACTTACAAAGGGCACTACAGCAGCAACAGAAAAAAGCTCCCCCATCTCCAGTATAACCATGAACAACAAATTATAACCATTAATAATCAACAGTCTGTTCTGCAGCAGCATCCCACACTAGGTGGTGGAATCACTATCCCTGGAGGTGTTTAAAAAACACGTAGGTGTGGTGCTTAGGGACATGGTTTAGTGATGGACTTGGCAGTCCTGGGATAACAGTTGGACTTGATGATTTCAAAGATCTTTTCTAACCTAAATGATTCTATGATTCTATGATTTCTGACCAGAAATTCAACCCTGACGTGTCAATGTGTAGGAAAAGCAGCAGTGAAGTTCTGACAAATCAGTATTAACTGATGAAAAATATTCTTTGAAGTTCTCTTTTTGCTCTGCACCTGAGAACAGGTAAAATATATATGGCCTAAGACATGTGGATTCTTCGACACAAATCATGCATCAAGAAGATATTTGCATAAGTCTTTACCATCTTTGGTTTAAATTCTATGAGCTGATTCTTTTTCAGGGAATTGAACAGGGAAATCAACCCAAAGAAACATAATTTCTCTTCTCACAAAAGGAATCATTCCTTACCAATCCTGAAAAGTGAAGGCTTCCCCCCCCCCCCCCCCTCTTTTTTTTTGCTTTCCCCCCTTGTTTCTATTTTTCTTGTAAAATATGTTGTGATTTGAAATGGAGCAGTAAGGAAACAGAGCCTCCCACAGGTTATTTAAAACATTATTTGAAGGAGACAGCAAGATGGTGAGTGGACAATGAATGTCAATACATATTTTGGATGCAATTGGAAAATATTCTGAGTGCTTTGGCTGGGTCTGATTCCATCAGTGTGTGTGTACGTATAGCAACAATGCTTGCTGTGCATGGTGGAATCAAGGCAGGTTTTCTCATTTCCTTTCACATGCAATGTTTTAAATCTTCTGCATCCATTCCAACCTGTCAGCCCCTATCCCCAAACCAGAAAACTATAGGCACAATTAAAAAAATATAAAAATTAAAGTTTGTTAATGGCACTTTGGTTCTGTCACATAGTTTATTAGATCTCCTGATTGCACTGATATAGCTAGTTACTTGATCTAACAATGTAAAAACAGAATAAATAAGTTTTAACCAGTTTGTTCAACTGTTCTTAGGAACATTGATTTGCTGGGAACACAGCTTATGCTTAATTGTAAGTTCAGATCTCTGCTACATGATTAAGAGAAAATTATCTTTTGGAGTTTAGACAGGGAAAATAAATATTATCACAAAGATAGAGCTACAGCTGTGAGGTTTTATGCACTTTAGGTTCCCCTGTCAATACCTCTTAACCACAAACTCTTCATATACCATGATTAAGGGAAACAAACATGACTTCTAGTGGTTCCGAGGTGTCTTTGGCACTGTACCCGCTCAGCGAGCTGTCACCTCCCACAGATCGCTGTGCCATTGGAGAACTGCAGGAGCTGGCAGCAAGATGAGCTCTCTGAAATCCTGAAGCTGTTTCCCTGAAGCTGAAGAGACAGAGGCTTCTGTTTAGAAAGCAATTTAGAGGTGCTGTTACACAACCATTAATTAGAATACCCTTCAGACACCCTAGAGAACAGACACTGACCTGTTCATCATCTAGCAATTAACTTCCTCCTACTTGTAAACTAAGAATCAAGTTGTCAGCTGAATGTCAAAAGATTATCTTCAGTCTTTTTCATCTTTTAATCCTATTCTGAATGATACCTATTGCCTCACTGAACACTAATTCCTAACTCTCTTCTAGAGGTTATTAATCCCTCTCCATATTATTTTGCTCCACCCAGTCCACAGCCTGATAGAGAACTTCCTTCCCAGAAATGTCAAATAAATTTATAAAGTTACATTTAACAGTGTTATTCCCTTGCTGTTCAGAAATGTCTAGATTTGGGGTAAAATGTAAGATTATATGCACAAAAATATATATGTTGTGGTTTTCTGAAGTTACTTATCTCTAGAAACCCAACATATACTCTATAAAAGAAATGGTTAGCCCCTGTTGAAATAATTAAAGAATATGCCACTTAGGTCAGTTTGGTTTGCTTTCTTGACAGTGATACTTTAAGTCTGATACAACAGGAGAATTTGTACACCGAGTGGCATGATTTCCTATTATTTTTTTAATTTTTGTTCTTGTGTCTTTTTATCCATTCTGAACTGTAAAGGACAGAAGAAAGAATCTGGTGTGCAGATTTTGCAGATTTGAAAATATGTGCTTCATTTCATATATGATTGATTTCCTACCAGTACGTAATTTTCACATTGTTAAGTAGTTCCTTACCTATGAATTGTGTTGGAACTGACTGGTTCTGCATCTGCTGGAGTGGCTTTGAATCTCATTTAGGTGATGGCTTGCTTGTTTCTACTGCGTTATGTCATGCTCTTACAATGTGCGCTTGGGGTTTTTAGTAACCGCTGCTTTCCTAAGAGCTATGTAATTATCCCTTAGTTTTAAATTATGCACCTGCTAGCATCATATAATTTTTTTTTTTTTCTGCAAGAAGACCTAGCAAGGCCAGAAAGCTATGCTCCTACTATCTCTTGCTCATAAAATATTCAGATTCAATTAAAAGACAACAGTGATCAAGATGGAAAAGAGGGTCTGTGTGTTACTACACCTGAAGGGTAATGATAATTGTCACCTATTAAGTAACACAGCATAACATGGTAAAAGTTAATTTTAAGAACAATGGGATTTCTACAGCAAACTTTGTGAGATTTGGGTTTGCTTCTCTTTTGTTTTGTTTCACTGAAATGCAGAATATCTGGTCTGAAAAGCTCACACCAATGTCACATGAAGTTTTATAGAATTACAGTGGTTGGAAAGGCAAAGTGTTTTACAATAAACTGACACATCTGCCAAGTGTCAATATTTATTTACAGGCAGATTTTGATGACTTATAGAAAAATAGATTCTTCTTCCTCTGCCTTCTTTCTGACTGAAATCAGTATTTGAAAAATAAAAAGGAGAGAAATTGCATTTGGCTGTTGTCTTTCAAGACAATATTGTGCTGGTTCTAGGTAGTAGTAAAGGAAAATGATGACCTTTTACTGTTTATTTCAATATTGATCCACCTATGCTTCATCTGTTCTTTCCATGGTCAGATTTTAGCTGTCAATAAGGCATGATCCCCATAGCGGCATTTGATTGCTGTGTGTATACAGCTGAGCTTGTTTAAACCATGTTGGCATGCACTATATATCTGTAGAAATTAGATTTTGCCTTTAACTAGTAAAGCTGTTCCACCACTTAGTCTATAATCTATGTTTTCAATGGATATAACCCTTTATTTTGGCACAAGTATAGAATCTTCCCTCAACACAAACTGCAGGAGCAATCACATTACATTAGATTTTCAGAAGGAAGAAAAATTAGTTGTGAATCTCAACTTTTACTTTGTCTTCACCCTTTTCTTTTGAAAATGTGCCAGATTAAAATAAAAGCAGACTGAACAATGATAATAACATTCCCTAGAATAACATACGTAAATATTCTACTTTTTAAAGAGGGATTTTGTGGTGTTTTTTTCCTTTCTCGGAATGGGATATTTTCTCAGGTTAAAACCCCACATCTTATTGAGTATTTAATTTTAAAGAATTGAGTAGATTGAATGCTTAACATTTCCTAGATTGTCTGAAAGTCTACAATGATCTATGTCCAAGGTGTCCCTACCAGGGAGCTCCCAGATGGAGGGTTATAGAACAGAATAATATAGATTGCTTGAAAAGCAGGATTGCATGTTACTCGCCTTCTACTTAGACCCCTAAGAGAACATTTTATTAAAAAATAAACCAAACAGGCATCAATAGAAAGTATAAAAATACATTTACTTTTATACTTGGAATAAATGTATATAAGACTTACATGGTTCTGAAGATTTAGAAAACGTTAGCCAGCTTTTGGATGTGTCATGATTTTGTGTGACACACCATAAGCCTGTCAAACTTCCCTAAAATCCCTTGTAACTTCAAAATATTCTGTCCCTCTGAGGGCATATTGACATATATTTCTCCTGTATGCAGTTTCCTATTTTCATAAAACTTGTAGTGAGATAATCATGAGGGTTTTTACATCTCTTATTCAGCTGAAGAAGTTTCCCAATGGGTTAAAGACAAGAGAACAGACAGATGAGCAGACTGAGTGACACACAGACAAATAGTGTGAATGGACATTCTTCCTTTGCATGAAATCATTTTATTATTCTTTTTTTTTACCAAGGATGTAATTAAGCTATTCAGGAAAAAAACCAACAACCAGTGCTAGAAGCCTTTGTATTCTGAAAATATAAAATAGATCATATGTGAAATTAGGAATGCAGTCTGGATAAAAGTGTAGATAGCATGTGGAGATGAAAAAGCAGAAGAAAAATGCACACAATTTATGTATTATATGTAATGTAGTGATTGTACTTTTAAAGTTTCCAGGCAGTGATTTGCCATAGATCCCATTTTAAAGGATTAAATATATTGGCTTACTTGAGAACATCCAATTTAGCCTAAGGAAAAATGGGTCATAGATTAGTACTTTTCCAGGAATGACTTTGAGGAATATTAACATAATAGCAGACAGGAGAGGACAAAGTAGCCATCATGCAATGTCTTTAAGTTTTGAACTTGCTGGAGATATCAGGTAGGTAGCATAGGAAAATCTGAGTAACCGTAATGCACTAAGTACTGTTACTGCAATAAAAAAAGGCAAGGAGAACACTGGATTATATTGCTAGAGGGTATACAGTATAAATCAAAGTAGTTGATATTGTATCCATGTAACCTATAAATCGAACATTACTTAGAATGGTTTAGATAGCTCTATTGCCGTATTTTAGCAAGGGTGTAACTGTGCATGACAAGAGACTGTATATTATATTAATACATAAGCTAAAGCCATGTGCTAAAGGTTTATGTAATAATTTGAATTGCAGAAATAAACTTTACTAAGCTCCTTTAATTAAAGACTGTTCTTTATAGGCTAATCTTACAAATAAGCTGTTGGCAGCAACTGTGAAACCTACCACAGTTTAAACTTACACTTCTGTAAATTTGAGGACTCCAGGTCTACTGTTTGCCAGACA
The DNA here is from genome assembly GCF_963210335.1 of Falco punctatus. Classification (NCBI taxonomy): domain Eukaryota; kingdom Metazoa; phylum Chordata; class Aves; order Falconiformes; family Falconidae; genus Falco; species Falco punctatus. The sequence continues at coordinate 79,850,681 of NC_137583.1, forward strand.
GAATTCAGACTCTCAGAAGTCTTCGGGTTTGTGACTCAGGTCTTGGAAAATGTGGCCGGGTTCAATAAAAAATGCCACAATAGTCCAGGCAGTGGGAGTGATCTTAGGTCCAAAGTGACACCCAAACCAAACTGACAGTACAGACCTACGCCAAGATTCCTCACAGGGTATATCTCGGTAAGATACAATTGATGGAGTGGGATATTCTAAGTAATTTTACACTATATGTACCTATCCTTCACAGGCAAATGGAATTAGATGGGCTTTACACCTTAAAGGCAAAACCCAGTGATAGTCTTGCTTCGTACTTGGAAAGGATGTCTTCAGACAGGGTGTCAGGAAATACTGCATTCACTGTTTTTCTGTGAGAAAGCTTCTATATGTGAGAAAAAAGAACTAGTTTTTTTACTCTCCCTTGCCAATGAACATCACACTATTTTGATGTCTTCTGTTTATTATGTTTTTGCTCTGGGAATTTGGAACTGAAATCCACTTCAATATTATCTTATTTTGTGAAATAAATTGTTGCATTCCCCCATCCATCAAATAAAGCACACAGCACTGGATTAATTTAGATTAAGGGAAACAACAACAAAAAAAAGACAAAGAGAAAAAAACTTCAATGAGAAGATGCTCTGAGTTCCTTTTTTATAGCAATTTTTCCAATCAAAATAGCCTGAGAACTCTGTCTGGAAGGGAAGCTCTGAAATTTAAGGGTGTAATAGATAAGCAAATAAGTGTCATTTTACAACATGAACTGCACGTTTACACTTACCATTTTATTCCTGTTGGCTTGAGTAGCAGTGAGTAAACTGTTTCCTATCATTTGTCTTTATATTTTCCTTTTTTCTTGAAATTAATTTAAGTATACATAGAGGAGGAGAGGTACATAGATTTTGTAGAATTTGTAAAGAGATACAGAAAAAAGGATGGTAGCTGATGTTGCATGCCAGTAACATTAAAAATGACCTTTTTTTCCCTTAAATGTGTCTGTGTCTCAATCTGTTGTTAGCAGCTTAACATATGACTTTTGTATTGTGGATCTTTTACTTTTAAGCACGAGACCATTCTGAAGTATTTCACGTCTTCCTTTAGTCTTGGAAACAGGGAAAATAACTGGGTTTATATGTCATTTGAGCCATGTGTAAATATCTAACTGATATGAAAGGAAGGATACAGTTAACGTTACAAGCATATGAGAAACAATTAAGCATACACTGCAGAGTTATTTTTTTTTTCCTTTTCTATATGTTCTTTCACCAAGATATAGTTCTATTAAGCTCCTGCGGTATTATTACTAGTCTCAACTGACATAAAATCTATACTCATAGGAACTTGGCAACTACTGTCTCAAAAGACAAGTTCCTATGGCACAGGTATCTTAAAATATGGGTACAAAATGATGACTTTACACAGAGGGCTTGCTGCAGCCTTCTAAAGGACATTGATCTAACATGCTGGTTTCAGTGTGATATTTTAGATGATTGAAATATTCATGTAAGCTATTATAAAGGGTCCCACAACTGGGAGTGCCATGCTTTTCTGATCAGTGCCTTGAATTTATTCATTTCTATTTTGTACGAGACTGATATTGCAGAGTAGATATTTTTCCAAGCACAAGTTAATGCTTAAGAGAAATAAAAATGGCAGCAGATATATAGCAAATACATTATTTTACCAGCTGTAAAATCCATATACTACAACGATGAGGAAAATAGTCTGGTACTAAAGTAGAAACCCTGAATAACTGACAAATAGCTACTTCACTCACAGTAAAACTCTGCCATATTATGTGCTTTTGATTTCCCCTATTCATTGATGATTTTTAATTGCTAGCATATAGCACTAATATGTGCACTTTTTTGGGGTTCTTGATAATTTTTTAGTGGCTTTAAAAGCATGCTTTTGTGAAATACAGTGCTGATAATGTGTGAAAAACATATAAGTGTACTGTAGTTGTCTGGGTTTTTTCCACAGGTCTCAGTTTCTTTTAATAATTAAGCTGTTTGCAAAGCTGCAGTGAAGGTCATTGCAACACATTTATCATACCTTTGGTGTACTTGGCGCTTTATTTCTAACTAAGAATTTTAAAAGGTACATATTCTGAAAGTATGAAAATCCTTTTGCAACCTTGTATCTCAAAGAAACGGAACAAACAGGGAATAAAGGAATGGTTGGTGCACTGTCCAGAAAAACAAGACTTCTTCTTCTAAGGAAGAAAAGGAAACGATCATGTGCAATGACCAGTTCCATTTAAGGATAAATACATCTATCTTATTATAACAATTTGGAAACCAGCTGTCTTTTTACTTACTAGGAAAACTTTAAGAGAAAAATCCTAATCTAAATATATGAACTTTCAGAACGAGAAGGAAGATGGGACTGGGTATGAAGAAGGTGTTTGTCCTTTCTGTGTTGAATGTTTCTTTAACTGTTTGTCTGGTTGTTCAAATATTGTTATCCTTCATTTTCCACCTCTGGAGGTGAAAGAAGTTTGTTGAAGAGAGATGAGCAGGAAAGCTTATGCAGCCAGTCTTGAATTTTCTATTATCCAAGAGTTAAGTTTTATTCACAATCAGGTAGAATTGGGAAGGAAAAATTAAACTTAGAAAGTCCTAGCTATGTAAACAGAAAATAAGTCAGTGAAACTCAAAGTAGACTCAACACACTTGCAATGTGACCTCGAAGCAAGCAATAGGACTTTTTTTTTTTTTTTTTTTTCCTAGGGATATTTTGAAAGGATTCTTCTCTTTTGACTCTTCTTGACACCTTTTTTTTCCAGCTGTGTCCTATAGTGTCCGCCACTGGACTGAGGTCAATGTTCAACTACCAGGCATACACAGTTTGAGCCCTCTCCTTTAAAAGCTACAGCATCTAAACCATTCATGATGCTGTGCTAAATGCTGCATAAACTGGCATTAATCATTAAGCACAACATCTATTATTAAATATTTTTTTCTAATATTAGGAGGTTTTTTTCTTAAAAGTAAAGGAATTTAATTTCCACTGGGGACCAAACTCAAATCAAAATTAGAATTTCAAAACTTTTTCAGGTACTGTAGCTCTAAAAAATGGCTATGAAATATATCTTATCCTTATCTTTTTAGAAAAAGCCCTATAGATATCTCACCTTCACTTTAAGGAAAAATTACAAAATACTAAACTGAGGTGAAGCATAAGCAGCTTCATTTCCACTGTAAACTACTAAAAATAAATGGTTCATGATCAAAATGCCACATCCACTGTAATCTTAACTTAATTCAGTATTATGATCACCACATCAGTTACTTTAAAGCCCAAAATGTTCTGTGCACTATGGTTGGATGAAAAGGATTTTGTAGCCAAGATGGGCAGTGGTCCCTTGTTGCTCTAGGATATTCTATCACTTGTGTCATGGTAGGACTTTATTTAGATTATTTTAATAACTCCATAGAGGATACAACTGACAAAATTACCATACAGTCTTCATTGTCTCAGAAGTTTTCTTTAGAAATTATCTTCAGAAAACTTCAGCTTTTCCTAAAATCAGCTGATAGCATGTGTCTTTAATCTGTAATACTTGATAATACCTTATGTCAAACAGTAAAATACTGTACAATAGCTTGTGAATATTCACATGCCATTTCCCAAAAAACACATATTCCAAAGCACAGTACTATTATGCTATGATTCAAGTTGATACTTTGTGAGGATTTTCTATATTTCTTCTGTGAATACTTGATGTCACTTCTTTATTGCCTCTTTTTAAAAGACTCCCTTTATAGCTTTTTCAATTGCATGTGTGGTCTTCAATCCTTAAATCTTATTACCGCATTTATTGAAAGAAATAAAATCCAAACAATTAGAAATAGAAGGCAACTGATAGGTTACTGCTTTATCTGTAGATTTCAGTTCCCCAAACAGTCATCATTCAAACCTGTAAGATTTTCTTGGATCCAGATTCTACCAACTGGCCCCTTCAAGTCTAACAACACATTTGGGACAAATTAATTTTTATGAAAGCTTCTTTTTCTTTCTTATAAAAAGCATCTGAGACACATAAAAGGCATCTGAGAGCATCTATACACATGATTACCCAAGAGAGCCGGGTACTTTTAGCGTATATATAATGAAATATCTGTCTCTCTTGGGTAATTACGTGTATACCAAAATGTTCACTGGTAATTGGGAAATCTGATCCACCATCTACTTAAAGTGTTGGTTTTTTGTTTGGTACATGAGGAAATTACCTGGGGAAAAAAATGATTGCCAAGGGTTACATAGAATGTTCTTTCATCATCATTCATTGCAGAAGCAGGATGGAGGAAAAACACAGAAACGTAAGGAGATGAGATGAAAGGAGGATTGCAAAGGAAGCCAGACTTCTAAACTGAGCTCTGTGATCTCTCTCTCTCTTTCTTTCTAATGGGTGTCTTCCCCAACTAGCCCAATGTTATGTTAAGTAACAGGCATGTGGCATTTTCTGCAGCCAGAATGCAGAGAAAGACAAAGAAAGTACTGTACTATCCATTAGGATGAATCAGCTCATTAAATAAAAATCAATTCCAACTTTCATCTACAACCTGAAGCAAACCAAACTTTTTTTAGGACTGTATATATATGTATACGTATGTATTCATGTGTTATATATAAATATTACAACTATAAAGCTTCTGAAAAAGCTGTAAAGGCTAGTGTCACAGTTTTTGTGCTTATCTCCTCAGGTTTCCATTTTCTGTGGGTCTGAGTAGGACAGAGATGTCTTCAGCCAATAACTTCCTCACAGCTGACAAATGCAACAGCAGTTTTGAGGGGAACATTTGAGTCATAAAAAGATGCTTTCAAGCACTCCAGGTTCCTTCTGGGCTATTGTCACAAAAAACCCTTATCAGTATTAATGTGGCATTAAGTATGGATGTCTTTACCAGACAATGATGAAAAATTGCCTAAAGGTTTTTCCCTGCTCTTCCAGTTTCCTGCCTTTCTTACTTCCTCTGGTCACATCAGACAGAAGTGGATTTAGGCTGGTCACCTTAGATGCCAAGCGTGAGGACACCAGGATGAGGACGAAATGTGGCACAGTGGTGTGACTTTTCTCCTCACCTTGTGACATCAGGCACAAGTTGCATGCAGCTGCTCACCCTCAGGCCCCACTCTGACGCGTATCAGACAAGCAAGGTAGTAATAGCCACCACTGCTCAGTTTTCTCAGGGTTCTATATTCATACTCTCAGGAGTCTGAAGTGTCTCTTGTATAATTACTTTTTTTGCTTGCCATTTTAGTAGCCTTTCTGCTGTGGCTGGTGGATTAATTATGACTGTCAGTATTGCCTAGGACACCCATCTGATGGTGGTGTGGGTTTTTTGTCTTTCATGGCATGGTCCTTGGCAGGGATTATAAATGCAAGTCTTCCTACAAGGCAGCAGTCTGTGGAGATCAAAAAGGATATCAGAAAGAAAACTGCCTGGTGGCTAATGAGGAATTAAGGTGTCTCTAACCCATCCTACTGCATCTGGCAGTGTTAGATATGTATATGATTTTACTACACTCTGCATTTTACTTCTCTGTGGTCTTGTTTTTGTGTACTCAGAGTAGTGCCTAGGTACTTTCCAGACCAAATAAACTGTTGTAGCACAGTTCCAAGGACATTCTTTCTGTTCCTTCTATCCTGTATTCTACAGAGGACTCAATATGAGCTTGAGCTTTGCTATATGATTATTAACACTGTTTAAATGTGAACGGACTACCAAGCTCCATGTCAGTCCTGCTAACGTGCATTCTGTGGAAGTATTTGGGCACATTTCAAGGACTGCACAGACTAAAGGCTGTTCCAAATAGGCATCCACCCCACTTTTGAGGGGAAGGAAGTTTTACTATATATCAGAGAGATGTTCCATTTCATGCTTTCCTTCAAGACCAAAGAATGGACTGTTGCCATTTTATTTTAATCCACTTGGCTTCTGGAGTCTCAGGTGTTACTTTTTAAATATAGGAAGCAACACTCAAGCATAAGGTTCAGTGCCCACAGTGTAAGTGGAAAATCTCCATTGCTATTCAAGTGCCCTCAGAGACTGTTGAGCTTTTTAATCACCTCAGTTTCTGCCTGTAGTCATGCACAATGCACTGTGCATAAGTTATTCTGAGCCTTCTCTTCTGAACCGTAAAAGAGAGGTCTCCTGTTGTGAGCAATTGCATCATCCTCTTCAGCGCACAGTGGGATCTGAATCAGTCTCCAGGCCTGCAAGGAGAAGGACCCAGGTCTTTCTATCATATACTCTTCTTCTCACTGCTAAGATAGTCAAAGTTCTGTGGTGGGTTGATTTACCTCCGTGGATTTTTTTACTGCAAAAGTATGCATGTAAAAATCTCATGCCTCATGGCCATGAACAAAAGTCTTTCTGTCTCTTCCTTTAGCCAGGCACTGATGCATAAATCCAATTATCTTTCATTCATTTCTTCATTTAACTTTCCTCATCTCATTTCTAAAGATCCCAGCTGTGCTACTTTATTATATAGGCACTCAGGACCAGAACTGGTGAACATTATAGAAACTGCTGGAGCACCTAGGAATTTACTGTTTTGTAGGCCTTAAATGATTGACCACTGTTGATAAAAGCCTTTTGAATTTCATTGTCTTGAAGAATATTCAAAAAGGAAGAAGTCTGAAAAGTGCCAAGTAGAAGAATCTCCAGTAATCACAAGCCAACCAAATATATCAGATTGGTTTTTTTCTTGATTTTTTTTTTCCCTTTTCATAAGGGTATTATATATCCGTAAAACAGGTATCATGGTTTAGCCCTTGGCAACTAAGTACCATACAGGCACTCACTCACTCCCTGCCCCCCAAGTGGGATGGGGAGTAGAATCAGGAAAAAAAGATAAAACTGATGGGTTGAGATAAGAACAGTTTGATAATTTAAATAAAATAAAAGAAGATTGATGATGATGATGATGATAATACCTATTGTAATGAGGGGGGGAGGGGAACAAAACCCAAGGGAAATAAAACATGTGATGCACAATACAACAGCTCACCACTTGCTGATCAGTGCCCAGCCAGTGCTCCAGCAGTGATCGGTGGCCCCTGGCCAACTCCCCCAGTTTACACACTGAGCGTGCCGCTCTATGGTACGGAATATCCCTTTGGCCAGTTCGGGTCGGCTGTCCTGGCCCTGCTCCCTCCCAGCTTCTTGTGCACCTGCTCACTGGCAGAGCACAGGAAAGTGAAAAGCCCCTGACTTAGGGCAAGCACTTACTTAGCAACAACGAAAACATCAGTGTGTTATCGACACTATTCTCGTACTAAATCCAAAACACAGCACTGTGCCAGCTACTAAGAAAATTACATCTATCCCAGATGAAACCAGGACAATGGGAAAAGAAGATATAAACTGAGGCCACAGAATCCTTCAACTTGTAAATACAGAAGTACTGTGGATGTGATTTTTAATTTTTTTTTAAGTTCTGTTAGAGGGAAGCTCAGGCAGGGCCTTATTTTCCAAGATATATTTTGTAGCAGTGTGTCTTGCACCTATCAGAAGAAAGAATCAACTCTGTTGGCTTTATTGACTTTAATTTGAGCTTTTTTTTTTTTTTTTTTTTTTTTTTTTTACAGCTGAGATAATCTCGTTATCTCTTCCCCATAGATCTGACAGTAATTTCTTCTTACTTAGTGAATAAAATTGGTGCTTTGATGAAATGAGTATTCCTTAGTCTTGCAATCTCAGCAGTGCTGTCTTTATAGTTACAGAAATGGTAAATCTTCTTTCAGACCATTAGCAGTAGCATTAGTTTATGCTTAAATACAGTTGAAGAAAATCTCTCTTCTTTGTAACTTCAAGTCCAGTTTTTAACTATTCACCAGGAAAATGTCTATGTTATTTTCATAAAACAGCAGGATAAGCTGCAAAATTAAACTAGTTGAAATAAACAGCTTAGAAAAACACTACCAGCTATTTATTATTTACATGTGTTATGCTGTTATATTCTGAAGTACAGTTTGATAATTGCTGTACTTTGATTCACCAGTGGAAACCTATGAAAGATATTGTCATAGGTCCATTGATGGGAACGAGCTAGATTTACAACACTTAGGCACTATTATCATGAGAACTTTAGCAGAATTTTGATGGATAATGGGAGATAGCTGGAAGGAATACAGATGAGCACAAAAAAAGACATTTACTTTTCAAGCCTGTTTTATTTTCAGTGCTTGCGTTTCTTTTGATTTTGGTTTTGGTGGGCCTTGGGGAGGGTGGGGGGAGGGATCTTCAGGGATATCTATTTAAGGTAAATGATGCAAAGAAACTGATTCTTCAGAAAGCTATCATCTGTATTCAGAGGGTTCTGTAGTTCCGTCCCCAGTGCTGTATCAACTGTTCAACTGAATGAAAGAATTGAGGAAGGAGAGATGAGAGAAGGTTGTGCAGCCACAAACACTTGCCTGTCTTTAACAATAATATTGAGAGCTTTCTACACTTACAGTGATTAGTAACGGAAGCCATCAGTGGAAAAGTTAAGTATTAATGATAGGGCACAGCCTCATGCAGCACCACAAGAGGAGACATTGCTTCCTGTAGAAAACCGCTCCTGGGGTTTGGAGACATTTCCCTGTGTCACTGCTGTTGTGTTGGTGGGGCTGATGGAAGGCCCATCAGGGTTACAAACCCCTGGGGGTGATGGCGTCAGAGCACAGCCAGAGAGCAAAGGTGCCACAGCAGGGAAAAAGCAAAGAGGTTCTGGACCTGTGCAAGTTTGAAACATTTATCTCTGTCCTGGTGTCAGCTGGGATTGAGCGAGTTAGTTTTCTTCTTAGCAGCTGGTGCAGTGCTGTGTTTTGGGTTTGATGTGAGAGCAGTGTTGATAGCACACGGATGAGTTTGGTTGTTGCTGGGTAGCGTTTGTACTAAATCAAGGACTTTTCGGCTCCTTGGGCCCTGCCAGCAAGAGGGCTGGAGGGGCATGGGAACTTGGGAGGGGACACACCCAGGACAGGTGACCCAAGCTAACCACAGGGATATTCCATACCATGTGATATCATGCTGAGTATAGAAACTGAGGGAAGAAGAAGGAAGGGGGGGACATTTGGCATTATGGCGTCTGTCTTCCCAAGTAACCGTTATACATGACGGAGCCCGGCTTTCCTGGGGATGGCTGAGCACCTGCCTGCCCATGGGAAGTGCTGAATGAATTCAGTTTTGCTTTGCTTGCGTGTGGGGCTTTTGCTTTACCTATTGAATTGTTCTTACCTCAACCCTCGAGTTTTACATTCCTTTCTGATTCTCCTCCCCATCCCTCTGGGTGTGTGGGGAGTGAGTGAGCGGCTTCCTGGTCCTTGGTTGCTGGCAGGGGTTAAACCATGACAATCTTTTAAGTAGTTCATTTTTAAAAAAGAGCTTCACTGGCTACAGACCATATGAGATTTTGGTTAAGAGTTATTCCCCCTCTCTCCTGGCTGACAGGTCAGCTTTCAGACTCATTTTAACAGCAGCTCCAATTTTACTAAAAATTCAGCGTGCCACTCTGTGAGCATCTGGGAGCTTGTGACCATTGTCACTGATTGTCACATACCCCAGCCAAGGATTTAAAGTACAATGGGTTCCTCTCTCACCAAAGAGCTGCAGAGTAAGGATAATTTACATCAGAAATAGACGGGCAGATGCAATGAGAGAAATCAGTGTTTCACAGGTGTGACTGCTTTGGGGTTTTTTTTAAGTGAACTGCTTTTGCAACTGGGCTTGCTTATTCATGGAGAAATTTTCTCCAGCATAAAAGTAATGACCAAAATATATAAAGACTAAAGATAAAGTCACAGAGGTTCAGGTGTAATCTCTGAACAAGTATCCGCAGGATCCTGAGCGTGTATTCCCCATAAAGTGTATGATTTTCTGTATCACTCTAAATGTAACATTTCCATTCCAATCCAGACCAAAAATAACTTCCAAAACATTAAAAACTCCCACAAAATGGAAATGTAATTTTCTCGCTATGTCTATTCACAACAGTGTTTACTTTTTGTTCACGTCTAAGATCTTTTTTAATTAATTCGAAACTTGTAATTGAAATAATCCCTCATAAAATACTGAAATTGCATCTTACTTGCAAAAAAAGTTTCCTTATCCTCATAGATTATTTTCAATGAATATTTACCACTTTTTGTAGAGCCACTAAATTCCCCATACATCTTTTTCATACCATGCTTTATCTCAAAGATGCAAAGTCCCAAGTTTTTCATTCAGTAGACAATAAATTGATTTGCTTTCTGGACTGCAGTCCAACATGGAACCCATTTCTTCTGTCCTGAATTTCCATAGGTACAATTAGCCCCCTGAGGCGTACACAAGGTGTGCAAAAGTGAATGAGTTCAACATGTCTAAATAAAACTTTTAATGGCATCCACTATGTTCTTCTTAGATAAACTGATGTGTTAGTGGATGACATCTAAAATGACATCTAAATGACCTCATCAATGACATCAAAAAAATGAAAATTTATGCTTCCCTTTACTCGAGTCATTCGGATGTTACTACCTGTTTCTGCTTCGATTTTTGCCTACATGTTACTAATCTCCATAATATAATTATTTCACTGTAATTTAGTTGTAGGAGGTAGAAAGGTCACAGAGCAATCCTTGCTGAAAATAAAATTATTTGTGTAGGTACAGGTCAGGAATCCATGTTTGCAGAATATCAGACGTAATAAGCCATGTTTAACTGAATTCTGTGTTTCTTGCTTGAAAAGGAAAACCTGTTGAAGTGACAACAAAACAAAGCAGATATTCCATTAACTTTTACTTCCTGATGCCTTTTCTGGAGCGAGAATTTTTCCTTGCAGCCTAACACATCTTTTACCTGATTTGCAAATTACTGAGTGCTTGAGACATAGAGGTGTTTAGTAGGAGGTGACCAGGCACTCAGCATTGCACTAGACTAAGGGTTGATATGTGGGAAACAGCCCGTCCAGTTCCATATCTGCATCTGACTGTGGATCCCAAAGTTTGTATACATATATTTAATTACTGCTGTAAAGCAACTGGTGAGAAATACAGAAGCTGTCATTTTCATTCATAATTAATTACACTGACCTTTCCCACTTACAATTTGCTTATGTACAAAGCTAAAGATAAAATATTTTTTTTAAAGTTTTACTTTTCTATTATTCTGACCTATGGCTTTTGGAGATACACTCTAGAATAGGAAGGCAAGATTTAAAGTTTAACAGCATTTCTAATGCTGTATATATTAAAATATAAGAAGAAAACAGAGTAAATACTTCCTGTGGTCACTCAGATGCTCCAGGCTTTAAGATGATGTTATTTAAATAATATATCTTAAGGACTGAAATAGCAGCATGTAAATTTCAAGTGATAATAACAGTATGGATAAAACAGCTTTTTATACCCCTTTTGTATCAAAGATACTTTTCTTATGTCAAAGAAACTGACTTACATGTATTCCTTTCTACTACACAATCTTAAATTGTCCCAGTATTTCCTTACTACTGACCATTGACTGCTTTCTTTAAAAATTATTCTAACATTTAAAGCCAAGTTTTTGTATGGGTGTTGAAATCTACCACTTCTGTAATTTCTATGATTTTAGAAATTAACTGCACATAGGACTGTAATCAGAAAAAAATTCCATCATTTTTATGGGGTTTGGGTACCTTTGTGCCAGTCTGTTTGTCAAAAAAACTGGAGACAACCCCTTTATTTTCAAGCAACTTATTTCATGCAATCCTATGTGTGAAAGATTAAGCAAATATTACTCAATATTGGCAATCTATAAATAAACATTTGCTCTTGGTAGGTGTTTGCATTTTCTTTATGGCCAAAGGAGAATCAGGCATCTCCAGATGGTGAATCACCCTTGGTATCTTAAACACATATTTTAGAATGAAACTAATTACTCTCTGAAATCCGTGGCCTTAATGGTATTCAGATGCCTCACATCCAAATAAATCAATGAGAGCTGGGCACTTAGATACCTTTCAGGATCTAGATCTGGAAAGTCTTTGACCCCTAAGAAGCTGATAGGATCCAAACATCTTATTATTTAAGTTCTTTGAAAATATCATCACATATCATGATAATAAAGTATGCAGAACTCGAAACTGTGACTGAAATAGCTAGAAATACAGCATTCATATAAACATATACACATACAGCTAACCTAGAATATCTGTTTCCTTTATGTTATGTACAACCTTAAAAGAATTAGCAAGCCTTAATACCTATAAATGTTTTTAGAGGTATAGTAGCCCACTAAAATCTTTACATAAAAAGCCATCACTTTAAACCCCTTATTCTTAATTAGTCTTTTTGAAAGCAATTGAAGGATTATTTTTTTACACTGAAACATCTGGGGAACAGAATGTTTGCCAGACTTTACATATGAAAATTACAGATGCAAAGAAAAAATTTACTTACAGCATCTGCTGGGAAAATTACTTAAGTAGCTTTTAAGAATTAGGAAAATATATGTAGGTCTCGCGTCTATACATGCATGCCTACTCATCTTTGGAGTACACATGGGTGTAGAGTCCTTTCAAAGAATATGCTGGGGCAAACGTCTATATGCAGGCAACCTTTCTCCATGTTTTGGTCACTGTGGACACCCAAACCAAACCTTATCTAAAAATTTGTTTTGTAAGGACAATTCAGAGTCTGTAAAGGAAAAATAAACTGAAGGGGGGTAAGCCCTCACCTCAAGAGAAAGGAGTCACTTTTTGTGATATTAAGTGAGATGGCTCATTTACCACAACTCTGATCCTTGATAAAATTAGATAGGAAGTAAGGAAAACTTATTTAGGGCAAACAGATTTCAAATGGCTCTCATGTAAGGTAAGAAATACCGTACTCACTGAATTAATAAGAACAATACAAAACCCAGTCTAATTTGATTTTGACTATTTGATCTCTTTTATAACATAATTATGTGCCTTGTATACAGCTTGTAGACATACCACAAAGACACATAACTTTTTGCATTCTTTTGGCCTAAGTCTGCTGTATGTGGTTAATAAACACTTCTAGAAGAAAGACTAATCCAATAAATACTGATTAGTGTTTTATATTTTCTTTTTTAAGCTATGAAAACATTTATATTAACTTTTTGTAGAACTTCTAGGGTTCATATTCATATCAATGGAAGTTCTGAATGCATAGAAAAATGGAAGAATAAGCTTCAAATTGGATACATGGATTGCCTGGAAATGCTGAAGTCTGATATATTGTAAAGCTGTTCTTGTGACAGAGCCTGCATTGAATTTGGCCACAAGCTCTTTCTTTAGGCATCTTTTGGGCAGGAGAAAACTGATCTAGATATTAAAAAAAAAAACCACGCATTAAGGACATTAAATATTAATTGAAAAATACATTAAGCATTCATGAAATAACAATAGAAAGTTACAGATTACTTCTGTGAATGTTATTGCAAATGTTTTCTTATCCCTATGTTCATAGTTGTGGCAATATTAGTGTATATATTGATAACATTCCTTGCCGCTGTGATACAGTAGAAATGCAGAAGCAAAATCTACCTTGTGGTATGGCATGGAAATGCATGAATGACAAATTGTTTAAGCCTCCTTTCAGAAGGCACTGCAAAAAAATCTGATAAAAAAAGAAGGTCCTTGTCTTTCTCTAAAATTGTGATTTGTAGTCCCTCTAACACTGGGAAAAGTTATAAACCTGCCTCTCAACCCAAGGATTTTACCTGTAACACCATCATCTTTTCTTGTCATAATGCTACCACAGCCTCTCTGAGACAGGGAGGCAATTGGGATTTAATTTCAGGAGTTAAAACTAGCAATTTAACATGTGCCAAATTTTGCTGGTGCTTGGGAACAACTGAATACAGGCATAAAAGAAGGTAACTCATGGTACATGACGGCTGCGCCTGCCTATGCCTGTGCCAGGGCAGCCAGGACATTTACTGGCAGGCAGACGGTGTTTGTAGCTGCCAGTCTGTTCAGGCACAGGCTTGAGCTGGTGCTACACACTCACCTGAGCGCTAGATTTGGGGTTCAGGTTCTGGCTTTTAATTCAGGCCTATCTCTTAGCAACATGGGGAGAGGATAGTTATTTCTTTTAGGCAAGCTTTCGTGCATACCTCGAGAATACAGACCACAGGAGGAGGCAACAGTTTAAACAGCCACATGCAGCACACAAAGAAAGAAAACTTCCTTTAAACATTACTAGCTCTGGTAGACCAGAAGGGTTTTCTCAGATCATGCATGACAGCTCACTGCAGCAAAGGAAGACTTAGGGCACTCCTAATTATAAATGGCTGAAAATCTGATTACTACACAACTCATCTGAAAGATGAGACCACCACGTCTGGTCCTTCTTTAAATTCAGGATGAACACAAACGAAGTGTGAGGTGTCCCGCTTGAGTATCTGATCATTTAGCTGTTGACTGTTAGGTCATGGATTTTTTCCTTATTACACTCTTTCTGAATTTTCTGGCAAAATTCAGTTCATCTTTCCCTGATGAGCACAGCACTGAGTTATAGCCTTCAAACAGATTTTCTAGGTACACCACAACTCCTTCTACCTTGCCTGGATTAGGTTTAGACAGATCCTTTTCATTTAAGCATTAAACCTGCTGAAGGGCCGACAGAGCTGGATGAGGGTGCTGTCTGCAGATAGTGAAAAATAAGCTGGGTGTTATCTTCACAGAGCTGAAACTAGAGTCCATGTTAATTTTATAATCTTCCAGTTTTAATGTACATTGGACTCTACAGGTAAGTAAGATCAAGGTAGAGGATTAACTGCCTGGTGGGTCCTTTTAGCTTTTTTTGAGAAGAGATTCCAGTATTTATTCAAATCTTTCCCCTCTGGAAACATATTTAATGGTAACTTTTTATTAAATATGTATATTTGGGGTCTTCTCTATACATGCAGCCTCAGATTTGGTACACCTAGAGAGCTCTCTATTGATGTGAAAAGTTATATCATTGCTGGAAATATAAAGAAAAGGATCTATCTGCAGTGCATATGTTTGGTATTTCAAATACTTGAGAAATATCAAAGCAGAGCAGTATAGACATGTCCATTGACAACCGAACAGAAGAAAAATGTTCATAAATCAAACAATTCTTATTTCAAAGTTAAAATTGCCTTGTTAGGGCAGCTTAATACGATTGCTACTTTCTATTCACGGGGTCAGGTTTATTTTGGGCTTCTTTTCTGTATTCATGTCAAATGTGAACATTTTCCCCTATGGTGCTATAAAATGCTCATTTCACCTCTCCCAACAGGAACTTCAGCAGACACTAATTAACCCTCTGGAGAAAATGTTTATAAAAATAACAAGGAATTATTAGCAGTGAAGTGGATTTTTTTCCCCCTCCAAGAAGTTAAACTGAGAGAGCTGATGTATTATTGTTAAATTGTGAAGTTAACTCATTGGTCAAAAATTTTAATGAGATGAGACACATCACTAGAAAGCTTTTTGGAAGAGGCAGGATGTGTGCATGTTCTGAGATGGGAATCTCTCACTTCCACCTAGCAATATCAGACCATTAGAGAACACTTTCCAAAATGTACACATTTGTTAAGAAATTTTGAACTTTGGCATTTATGAAGAATGATATGATTCCTAGAAAAGGTAAGGCTTTTCACCTTTTATTCCTAAAAATATAGCTAGAGATGGATCAATCTTATCTGGGATAGTTTTATATCATGGGGAAATAGAGAATTTCAGCTGCACAGAGATGCCACCATCCAAATGAATTTCTGACTCAATTCAGTTTACAATGGTTCAAAAAAACCCCTAAAAAACCACATTCTCCTAACCTTCCTGTCAAAAAGAAATACTTATACCTGGGCTATTCTCCTTGATATCTGTTTTTTTCCTAACTTATCTAATACTTTCTTTGTATACAAACAGCTTCTAAAGCCTTTATAAATGAGAATTTTTCATACATAAAGTTTCAAGACTGGGTTTTTATAAAAGTTTTTCATTTCTATAACATGGCAAATATTTAGACTATAAAGCTTTTCAGATTTGTTTTGTGCTACCATCAAACCAAATGGATTGGCTTTTAAGATTCCTCTTATTAGTTCTCAAATTCCTGATCTCTTCTTATAGTACTTCCTTTTTCCTGTTGTCTCTCCTCTTAGAAGAAAAAAGAAATAATTGAATAACACAGCACCTCTAACTAACACAAATTAAAAATTGGAATAAATGCTTTTTGAAAGCTGTGTGAATTAAACATATTTTAGCATTTCAGTCCATCACAGATGATAAGTATTTTTTCACCCAAAGTGATAAAATTTAATCTTGTGGTTTTTTTAGTGCTAAATAACAAGAAATCAATCCATACAAGCCTTAGATCTTTTGCAGTATTGAAAAAAATCCAGCAGCCCTTAGCTCTAGTGTTTACTTTAGTTCACTTTAAGAGATAATGACCATCTGCAAATTGGGTTCCAGTGCTTTTGAACCTTATGAGAGTTTGGTTCTTAGAATATGATGGATAGTTCACTATAAGCAAGCTAAATATTTCATCCCACTACACAGAAGATACATAAACAATGAGGAATATACAAATCACTTACTGAATGTTTAGGAGATTACAAGCATTAATTGTTTCTTCTTACCTCTGTAACATCTTAACTTCTTAGCCAAATTAGTGTCTTTTCTGTAAGGCAATGCAAAAACATTGGTTGTATAACTTCCAAGTATCTTTTATGTCTTCAAAGAGACTCACAGGTCATTCAGTACTACATATCTGTACCACATGCTAATGGATTTCCTAAGACTGTGTGGAAAAGACTTGACTGAAATGAAGAAAAAGCTTTCTTTGAAACAATTTTTGTAAATAAAATCAAACATATTCATGAAAACTTATAAGCAAAACAAACAATGTGCTCTCTTTCTTTGAGAACTGCATCTTTTTTAGGTGAGTTCTCTTGAATATTGTTTAAATGTTATTTTATTTCT
This sequence comes from Falco punctatus, assembly GCF_963210335.1. Taxonomy (NCBI): domain Eukaryota; kingdom Metazoa; phylum Chordata; class Aves; order Falconiformes; family Falconidae; genus Falco; species Falco punctatus. The sequence goes on from NC_137583.1 coordinate 79,867,607, forward strand.
CATACAGTGTACCAATATCACAGGGTTCGGTAAAGGAACTCTCTTGTTCCTATTCTATCCTGCATCCAGTGGGAGGGTAACATGCAGAGACTGAACTCCCTCATTCCCAATATTCTAGGCAATTTAGCTGAACTACAGTGGAATAAACACTGTGCTGCTGCTGACTGGTGAAAATCACTTGTTACTTTCCTCCTGGCAGAAGAAACAACGTACGATTGAGATTCAGCTCTTTTAGCTGTAGATATCTAAAGTTAGGTGTTATAAAGCCTACCGTCTCAATGCAGTCAAAAAGGCATTGAGGCAGACAGCTGCTGGTCCTAAACCAGTTTGGACAGCCACAGATACTGACGTGACAGCTTTGTGTCTGACTGGTCATCCCAGTTCCCACACTTAAAAGTGGTTATGGGCTGCATAGACACCTGATACAGTTGTAAAATACACATATCAGCTCAGGCCCATTACCCCAAGAAACGGAAACCAGATATAATCGCCACCTGGGAACCACTGCATATCCCACCTGCTTCCCAACATGTACATTTGGGAGACCAGTATAGAAAGGAGTTAATCCCAGATCCTAAATTTTTAGGAATTAATCTAATTCTAGAAAAGCTTATTCCTCGCTGTGAAATAACAAAGATGACAACAGAAATAAGACCTAAAAGCTGAATTTAACATGTCCACATGTGATATGAACCTCAGATTCTAAGGATAGCATCTCATCTCTGTTAGATTGGTTCCTGTTTATTAGGCAACAGTAGACTTCAGAGTGTAAAAGTCATGAGAATAACTTCTGATATCATTTATATATTAGAAACCATTACATTTTGCTGCTATTTCTTTCCACTGAGCTGGTAACTTGTATTTGATCAAATCATAATATCTACAAGGATACCTAAACTAGACGATGAGACAACATAGGGTGAAAAGTCCATGACTTTACACTTACAGTTAAATGAGTGACTAATTTCCTTCGGTTGCCTGGGCTATATGGATACCCAGTAGCACTGTGTACACTGAAGTTTCTATATTAAGATTAAGGAGACCTTTGGGATGATCTGCCCATTACTAAATCTTCAAGAAATAGGCAATTACTGTTTCTTTAAGATAGATAAACTCCATCACTGAAAGACATTTTCCAAGATAATATGATTTTATTTGCTTTTTCATCTAAATTTTCAAACTCTTTTAAGCGGTACAGGGCACTGTGCAGGTTTCTGCTGTTAGTTTCACCAACATGTACAAACAGAAATCACAAGTTGCTTGTTCATACGTTTAAGGCTTTAGCATGACATCTGGTGCATCACACTTAAGCTTTGTCTTTTCAGAACTAGAAGAGAGCTGTCATTTCTTGGAGCCTTTCTTGAAGATCCTTTTAAAATTCCCTTTTGAAGCTCATGGGTTTAATCGCCTACCTGAGCAAAGGTATAGCAGAAAATGAGCCTTCTGCTCCAAACTCCCTGTCCAAATGACATGGGTCATCTGAACTAGAAGTTCTAATTGACCAGCAATATGATGCCACCAGATTTAAGATGTTGTGCTGTTTCTTGAGTACTTTGGCACAACAAGACAAAAAATAGCAGGTTAATGGAGTCATTTAACTCACTAAGTCCCACCAGAGAGACTTCTCCCTGCCCAAGGAGATCAAAATGCTTGTTAGGAAAAATTCTTTGTGCCTCATTTCACAAGTTTAGTGGACAGTTTTCTTACTTTTACACACATTTCAATCAAAGATCTTCACATATTTCCCTGTTTTCTCTCATTTTTTTCCCTGCATTTTTCCACTTTTTCATAACTCTACTATTCCTCTGGAAGCTTTTCTGCTCATGCCAATTTAGAGCTCTCCAGTTTCACTGCCATGAATGCTTCAACATACACATACTCTGTGCCCTGAATGTTTCCACCAAAGCCAATACAGAAGTCAATAGCTGCAACGGTGGTGTAAAGTAATGTACAGCTATGACCAAAATCAAATAGTGGAAGGATTTCTAGAGCATCCACAGAGCACCAGATGGAACAATAAATCTCAGATCCTTGACTATGAGCTGGAAAGCTGTCACACCCAAAATAACCACAAGAAAAAATGATGTCTTCTGCAGAGCGATATTCTCCAGTAGGTTTGTCAAGATTTCTTTCAAGCTTTTCAGCAATATGCACCCCAAAGCCATGCATATTTCGAAGTATCTTTTCTCCTTTCTAGAAAAGAATCAGCCACTGAATCAGATACTTGAACAAAAATGAGTATTCTTTCAGTGACAAACTGATTTTTCTTCAGGTTGAAAACTACATAGGTCCCACTATATAGAACTCTTTATTTCTAAAATTACCCCTGCAAATACAGTTTTATAATGGAAAAAAAAAACCAAACCACTTATACTAATTGTAATCTATATCTCCAGAAACTATGCTTTAGAGTTTTTCTAAGGAATTAAAAAAAAAAAGAAACAACCTTGTCATTTTTACTTAGTGTAGGAAGGGAGTAAACTATAAAGTAATTAATGAAAAAATCCAGTAGTAATAAAGGAATAAAATCTGGATGTCCTTTTAACTCAATGAGTTGTGATGCAGTTTCTCTTTAACTTTTGAGATGAAAAGGAGTTGATATTTTTTTTCCTGTGAAGGGTTTTCTCCAGTTGGACTGCACTCCAGCTTAGAACATTGCTCCAGTCAGTGTCAAAGAGAAACCAGCATCATGCATATATCCCCAGAAAGTAGTCAGTGGTGAATATTACACTGGATCTTCATTCAACAGCCTTCACAAATTAATTATCCATGCCCCACCCCCCACCCCCTTCTGTAGGTAGGTGCTGCTGTCTAAGTTATTGCTTTAACAAATTATTACTCTCACTCTACCAGTTTGAGGAAAATCATCAGATAAACAACAAGTGAAATAGTCATTCTACAAAACTGGAGCAAAAGCAAACATACTTATATGTATACCACTGCCCTTTGCTAATCATTTTCTTTTATTAAAAAATGGAAATCATATTTTTGGTTGAAAAAATACTGCTGTTAAATGCTTCAAGTGTGCTGAATACAAATTACAATATTTTTTCCTTTTTAAAAAATGTGTTTTGTCAAATACCTCTTTGTAAAGAAAACTTACTTTAATAATTCATAATTCATACCTTGCAACCAACTCAACTTATGGTCTTTGATTTCAAAGTTATTTGGGAATATGCTTCCTGCAGTCAGCTAATTAAAATAAAATAAAACTAAAGTTACTGAGATCATATCAAAGTCCAGTGGTTCTTTATTCTCCTTAAAGCATAGCAATACCATTGACTACATTTTCATCTTTATTCCTGCCACATACTTTAGGTTCAGATGAACATTCTTTAAGAAACATTTAGTCAGTAAGAAGGACGTTCTTTAATTATTAAAGCTTATCAGTATATTGATTACTTTTCTTAAACTGAACTTAAAATATATTGACTGGAATAACAGTAGCAAGAAAACATTTCAAGATCTGAAGAAAGAACAAATATTTTTCTTTTTTGCCCTGTATGTAAAATCTGATGGTGTTATTGTAGAGTGAAAGTATTAGGTCCCAGTATATTAAATACAGTTGAATTCTCCTGTATGAAATAACAGTACTGAATGGGATCCCAGGAAAGAGGAAGGAATAAATGAAAGCAGGTATTGACCACCTTCAGTACAAAATCAGGCAACCATCAGAGGTGGGCTTTGATCAAATTGCGAGGTGGCAGGGTAAAGTTGTATTAAGTACCTCAAGCTTTTTCTTTTCCCTCACTTCATGTAGTTTCAGAGTTTATTAGTTTATTATGAATACAATTTTATGTCAGCAACTAAGCTTACCAGAAGTTGCTGTGTAAATTCATTATCTATTGAGGTTAAAAAAGAGACACACCTTTGGATAAGTGATCACAGTACAGTTCCACTGAAATCAGGAAAGCTGTAGGAATTCAGGAAACCTAGTAGCTCCTTGAAATAGTATGGCAAGTATGTTATAGTAACTCTGCTCAACTAAGTATGAACAGTCTTAATAATGCAAAACTATGCAGTTTTTTTCCCCAGACCCCTTTCTAAAATATAGTATATAATATGACTAGTCTTTGACACTCCTATGCCATTCAAACCTATCTGGGCAGTTGTTACATGTGTTCCATCATTCCATTTCTTTTCCTGAAGTGAATTGGTCCATCTTTCACTAGTGCCTTGATGTGTCTTTTTATGCTTCTTAAATGCAACAGAGCAAAAATAGGAATTTTAGAATTACCAAATTAACAAATTGAAGCAAATTACCATTGCTTTCTGCCTTTCTGAGCACCTGTTACATCTGGCCATACTATTATCTTAATTTTCTTCCTAGTATCTGATACAGTGTTGTTTTGTATTTAGTATGAGAATAAAGTTAATAACACACTGATGTTTCTGGTTGTCTCTAAGCAGTGTTTGTACTAAGTCAAGGACTTTTCAGCTTCTCATGCCCTGCCCACAAGAGGGCTGGAAGGGCACAAGAAGTGGGGAGGGGACACAGCCAGGACAGCCGACCCAAACTGGCCAAAGGGATATTCCATACCGCAAAACATCATGCTCAGTATATAAACTCAGAGGAGCTGGCTGGGGGCTGCCAATCACTGCTCGGGCACAGGCTGGGCATTGGTAAGCAAGTGATGAGCAGTTGTATTGTGCATCACTTGCTTTGGTATTATAATAATTTCTTATTGAATAACAACATTATCATTATTATTGTCATCATTATAATCATCATCATTATTATTATTAGTTATGATAATAATGATAATAATATCATATTCTTTTCCTGTCCCATTAAATTCTCTTTAACTCAATTCACGAGTTTTCTTACTTTTACTTTTTGATTCTCTTCCCCCATCCTGCTGGGGGAGGGGAGTCAGCAAGCAGCTGTGGCACTTAGCTGCCGGCTGCTGTTAAACTACATCTGACAACAAACATATTTTCAATCACTTTTCTTTCTGCCAAAAGCCTTAGATTCAAGATCAGACCACTTGATTAGACTGGATTCAATCTAACTACTGGACCACTCCCTTTTATCTTCCACTTGATTTACTACAACTTCCTTTTCTCATTTCTTTCAATATTTACTTTTGCCCTCTCTAGTTCTTCGGAAAGTTCTGTTATTTTTTATGTGATCTCATTTCACTACATACAGCACTCGCATTTCTTGTATTTTCAAGGCCATACATACCTTGTCCTGTCATACTGTCCGAACATGATCTATTTCATGTCTCCCTAGTCTTGATTTTCTATTTTTCTTTTCAAAAGTTTGAAATCTTAGTTTTTCAAGCAGCAATACACACCTTTCCTTACAACATTAAGTTCCCCCAAAACTCAACATTACTCTGAATAAAAAAAATACCAAAGGGAGGAGAAATAGAGTCTAATTAACAGAATAATCATGTTCTATGCCATGCAATTTTATTGATGCCATACACTATTTTAAATATGTTCCTTTCTTTTTACTTAATTGTATATAGATTATTCATTGTTCTTACATGTTTAAAACAAAACTATGCTTTCTTCAGAGCAAAAGACAGAAATAATAGTTTCCTAAAACATTTGGAAAGAACACTATCATGGAAGCCATAAAAATTATTATTCACAACCTGTGATTTCATAGACTCACTGTAACGTATGAATTTTAAGTAAATGTTACAAAGAGCATTCAAAGATATGAGACTAATGTACCTTGAGGTTATGTCAGGCAGTAGATTTGGATGCTAACATAGAGATCTAAGTGATTATTTGATAATCTCATTTTTTTAAAATCTCTATATACTTATTTGTGAATGTGTGGATAAATTGACAGGAACTAGAAAGAAAAAAAACCTAATACTAAAAATCAAAAAATAAATGGAACTCAATAAAAGAAGCATTTAATATCCTTTTTTTTTTTTTTCCACTCCAACAATAGTTATTAAATGAGTGGGATTTTGCACTGAGGAAGTCTTAAAAGGACTTGGGTTAGGACTTGATTTTGGCAGGGAGGGTGGGGGGTGATGGGATTCTAAGAGGGACTCAGAACAAGAGCACAATTTTCCAGTGTATTCCTTCTTGAGGAACAACCTTGCATCTGACTGAGCAAGGAAAATTACTGGCAATTTTTTGATTGAATCAAGGTCTATCTTTTCATAGTGTTCTTACATAATAAGAAAATAATATGGCTGTGCTTCGTGCTTCTTTATCGCAAGAGCAAAACTGGCATCATATCATACTCATGTAGACATTGATCCCTGTAAAGTCCTTCTCATCAACATAGCGCTGGAGGCATTCACCATGGAGTCCATAGGGAGGGCGGGTATATCTCATAAACTGGAATATCCTCTCACAATATCAAAGAGTTGAAAGAAACTTGGAAAATATTAGTAGGCATGAAATACTCACTTGTAAAGATATATTCCTACTGGACATAATGTCAGAAATTTTTGTATTACTTTTAATAGTGGATAGTAGAGATTACTTCAAAACTTTGGGCAAATAATATAATAAAATTGCACATAATAAAATTGCGTAATATTTCTGTGATGAAAGGTCCATGTCACATATTACAAAAATGTAATCTATTCTTTGATGTAAAAAATGACAGATTTCAGCAGGAAAAGTATTTCTTCATAATGTCTCACTTTTCCATCGTTCAGAGTACATAAGTATGTTTTTCACTACTGGTACTAGAAGATAGAAAGCCTATCAGATTTTCCAACTACTGCCTCATCTGATCTTTGAAACACATTTCATGAGTATTTAGAAAACTATTGGTATCTGAGACTATATTTGGGTACTTACATTTATAGGCTCCATTTTCTCGACCAGTGTTAAAATTACTGGTCTGTTATGATGAGAATAGAGTGTGATAAAATACTTCATCTCAAGTAGGTCAATAACAGACTGCAGTGTGTGCCGTCATGAAGTCTTAAATTTTAAAACAAAGTCCTGTGAATTTAAGGCTTCTGCTCCAAGATTTAAGTTATTTCACTAACAAGCAGGAGAAAGTTACACAGTTATCAAAGAGAAATATTTGTACCAAGCTAACAATATTACTGCATAAACTCCAGTTTCACTGCTTCGTGTGCATTAGATATATTTTGTGGTGAAGGGCATAGCTAAAAACAGTAAGAGTAATCATTTAGCAAGGTGACCGATACCCCTTCTCACATCTGAAAGCAATAGAGATACAATTTGTCTTTAAACCATAGCTGAAATGGTCAGAAAAATATTTCCCAAACCATGAATGTTCTTTAGATTCTACTTCTCTCATCATGAAATTGATTCATGATAAAATATGAGGTAAAAGGGGATTAGATGTAAATGGCCATCATTACAATGAAACATTTCAGTTGATTGGATTTCTAATTCTGGATGAATATTGTAATTCACCAGACTTGAGTGAGACTTCTGTAGTCCACTAAATGTTTGCTTATATGAATTGAAACAGCTCTAAATGAAAAGCACTTGAGAAGAACCATTCCAAAAGAGCTGAATTATTTTTTATTCAAAATCAACACATTTCCAGTAAAATACCTCTTATATTTTCTTTTGCCTAAGCCATCACTTTGCAGGAAGAAATTGGTGGGGAGGGCTATTTTGTTTGGTTTGGGTTTTGCTGACATTCTAACATCATTCTGAATAAAACAGTTTAAGAAATTACCACCCAGTACTAGTTTCCTTCCTTTCCCTGTCCAGTTTAGATTTTTGGACACACACCTTCACAAAATATGTTTGGTTGTCATATTTCCAAAACAGGCCAAAATATTTTGGAGTAATACAACATCTTTGATGATCTTACCAGCAATGGAAGTTATATAAAAGTATTGTGCTCTAGAGGTTTGAAGGATAAATGAGTAGGCTTTACTAAGTACATTTATTCATTACAGTTCCTGCTATTTGTATGATATCCCCAGCTAATTTACATTCCTTCGTAACTTCCCAGTTATTAAGCCATCCCTGGAGCCCAAAGCTCTAATCACAACAATTTTGATACAGTCAGTCCTTTTTTCTCCTATAATTTTGATCAGAAATTTAAATACAAATCAACAATTGCATCTGAAATTTTCTGGAACAGCAATACAATCTCAAAAAAGAAAAGAATGCACTACTAATATCATAGCACTGCTATCTTTACAATCTTAGTCACTTATCTTTGAAAGAGAGTGAAAATGACAAGAATGTATAAAGTCAAACGAAACCAAAGTGGTTTTACTGATACGTGAGGTTCTGGATCGGGAATAGCTAGGACCTGACATGGTATGCTGGAAAGATGAACCAATATGTATTTTTATATGCTAGTTGAGAAGGTTATAAAGCAGAACTGGGTGAAAAACAAAATCTTTCATCCCATTTTTGCAGTACCATGGGAAATCCATGTAAAGAAATGTCTATGGTGAGATCAAAAGGAAAAGTCAAATGTCATAGCTCATGTGGCAGAGAGATGTTTCCTTTGATAAAATACAGTCTACAACAAAGGAAATGTGTTAAGAAGGTATAAATGGAAAAGGAGGTGGGAGCTACAGAAATTAATATTCAAAGAAGAAAAAGAATTAGATACAAATATTAAGCAAGTTAATTTCTCTGGGTTTTTTTCAACCAATTCTATTGACTCTCCTGAAAAATCCTTAAGCAGTAATGATTGAGTGTTTGGCATTTAAAAAAAGCCCATTTTTTGAAATACATCACTACAGAGCTGTATAATAGACAGAACTGCATTGGTGTTTTACCTCCTAAAAGGTCAGCACTTCTTTTTCAAGATTCTGATCTATTTCATGTCATTTTTGATTGGTGGTGTGGACTGATTGCTTAAAGATATCCAGCTCTTTAGTAGTTTTACTAGTGTACAATGCTTCTGTCAGCTCAGAGGTTTAAAGTAGCTGGAAATCTTGTCCACTCTAGTAACCCTGAAGGGACAAGTTGATTTAATTTGAGAGCTGTGGTCAAGGACAAAAACATATGCAATCTATTACAAAATTCTAGTTGAAACACAAGCAATTAGAATAAGACAGCTCTTGAATAAAGAGAACAAGAGGAGCTAGAGACATGCACACACCTGCAGGTCTATGCTTTTATTGGCATCATGCAGACATGGTGGGTTAGCTTCTATGACTGGAGTGTTGGAATGGAAGGATACGGGCTTTTTAGGAAGGACAGATAGGAATGACAAGGAGATGGTGTCACCCTTCATGTCAACGACCAGCTGGAGTGCATGGAGCTCCATCTGGGGACAGATGAGGAACCGACTGTGAGCTTATGGGTCAGGAGTAAAGTAAGGGCAGGGACAGGTGACATTATAGTGGGGGTCTGCTACAGGCCACCCAGCTGGGAAGACTGAGCAGATGAGGCCCTCACCAGACAGCTAAGAGCAGCCTCACATTCATAAACCCTAATCCTCATGGGTGACTTCAACCATCCCGATACCTGTTGGAAGGACAACACAGCAGGGCATAAGCAATTCAGGAGGTTCCTGGACTGCGTTGACAATAACTTCCTTCTCCAAGTGACAGAGGAGCCAGCAAGGAAAAGTGCTATGCTGGACCTTATTCTCACCAAAAAGGAAGGGCTGGTGGGGAATGTGAAGCTCAAGGGCAGCCTTGGCCACAGTGACTGTGAAATGATGGAGTTCAAGGGTTTTAGGGCAGTAAAGAGGATACACAGCAAGCTCACTGCCCTGGACATCAGGAGAGCAGACTTTGGCCTCCTCAGGGATCTGCTTGGTTGAGTACTATGGCATAAAGCCATGAAGGGACGTGGGGCCCAGGAACACTGTTTAGTACTCAAGGATCACCACCTCCAAGCTCAGGAGTGATGCATCCCAACGAAGAGGAAGTCAGGCAAAAATGCCATAAGGCCTGCATAGATGAACATGAGATCCCAGATAAACTCAAACACAAAAAGGAAACCTACAGAGGGTGGAAGTAAGGACAGGTAACCTGGGAGGAATACAGAGAAATTGTCCAAGCAGGTAGGGATCAGGTTAGGAAAGCTAAAGCCCTGATAGAATGAAATCTGGCCAGGGACATCAAGGGTAAAAAGAAAAGCTTCTATGAGTATGGCACTGAAAAAAGGAAAACTAGGGAAAATGTGGGCCTTCTCCAGAGGGGAAGGGGACATCTAATTGCTCAGGACATGGAGAAGGCTGAAGTACTCAATGACTTTTGCTTTGGTCTTCACCAGCAAGTGCTCCAGCCACACTGCCCAAGTTACAGAAGGCTTCTGCAGGAACTGGCAGAAAGAGCAACTGCCCACTGTAGGAGAAGATCAGGTTTGGAACCATCTAAGAAGCCTAAAGGTGCCCAAGTCCATGGGAACTGATGCATCTGCGAGTCCTGAGGGAACCTGCTGGTGAAGTGGCTAAGCCACTACCCATCATTTGGGAAGTTGTGGCAGTCCAGCAAAATTCGCAGGACTGGAAAAGGGCAACATAAATCCCATTTTTAAAATTTTTAGAAAGGGAATAAAAGAAGACCAAGGAAACTACGGCCCAGTCACTCTCACCTCTGTGTCCAGCAAAGCCTTGAAACATATCGTCCCAGCAACCGCTAAGGCACATGGGAAATAAGGAAGTGATTGGTGACAGCTAACTAGGCTTCACTAGGGGCAAACTTTGTCTATAAAATATGGTGGCCTGCAACAGGATTACAGTGTTGGTGGATAAGGGAAGAGCAACTGACAAGGGAGGAACATGGTTTTAATGGATGGACCACTCAGTGGATAAGGATTTGGCTGTATGGTCATACTCAGAGTTGTGGTCAACAGCTAAATGTCCAGGTGGAGACCGGGGATCAGTATTGGGGTCAGTTTTAACATGTTTGTTGGCAACACGGACAGTGGGACTGAGTACACCCTCAGCAAGTTTGCCGATGACACCAAGCTGTGTGGTGCAGTCAACGGGCTGGAGGGAAGGGATACCATCCAGAGGGACCTTGACAAGTTTGAATAGTGGTCCTATGTGAACCTCATGAGGTTCAACAAGGCCAAGTGCAAGGTCCTGCACGTGGGTCAGGGCAATCCCAAGCACAAACACAGGCTGGGCAGAGAATGGATTGAGAGAAGCACCAAGGAGAAAGACTTTGGAGTGCTGGTTGATAAGCAGCTCAACACAGCCCAGCAATGTCTGTTTATAGCCTAGAAAGTCAACAGAATCCTGGATTGCATCAAAGGAAGCATGACTAGCAGATTGAGGGAGGTGATTCTGCCCCTCTACTCAGCTTGAGTGAGACACCATCTGGAGCACTGTATTCAGCTCTGGGGCCCCCAACATATGAAGGACACAGACGTGTTGGAACAAGTCCAGAGGGAAGGGCCAGGAAGATGCTCAGAGGACTGGAGCACCTCTCCTGTGAAGACAGATTAGGAGAGTTGGGGTTGTTCAGCGTGGAGAAATTTCCAGAGAGATCTTCTAGCAGCCTTCCAGTACCTAAAGGGGGTCTACAAGAAAGCTGGAGAGGGACTTTTTACAGGGGCATGTGGTGAAAGGACAAGGGAGAATGGCTTTGAAATGAAAGGGGGTAGATTTAGATTAGATATCAGGAAGAAATTCTTTACTATGACAGTGGTGAGACACTGGAACAGGTTGCCCAGAGGAGCTGTGGATGCCCCATCCCTGGAAGTGTTCAAGGCCAGGCTGGATGGGGCTTTGAGCAACTTGGTGTAAGTGGAAGCTGTTCCTGCCCATGGCAGGGGGCATGGAACTAGTTTATCTTTAAGGTCCCTTCCAACCATTCTATGAGTCTATGAAATAATCTATACTACAGTGCAGTAAGAAAGAACAAGATTAGAAATCTTCAATTCATGATTGTATTTGTTTATTCTGAATAATTGAGATGGCACAAAGGAAACTAGAGAGATGTTAACACAAGCAGATTAAAAATGCAAAAGAGAAAGCTGCTCTACCTCGCTAATTGAATTATATACAACAATTTCTGTTTACGTATTCATTCATTCATTATCACAGCTTAAGAGATTATGCAAGTTATTTAAATAACTTTTGACTCCATCAAACCAACTGCAGTAAAGATCTACCAAAAGGACTTACTTGCATGCAATGTTAATTGGAATACATTTTCTTGAATTTATAGGTTTCGTTTGTGGAGAGTAGGAGAGGGCTGTAGAGACATAAAGAGACATAGCTTTTTGATAGGGAACATGCAGGTTGACAGCATAAAAGGAAACTTTTTTCAAGGATATAACCCACATTTACAAAAGTTCTGTATTATAAATGAGTGTCTGAAAAAATACAGGGTCAGAAGTACATGATAGATAAGTGGAAGAGGAAGAAATAGATGGGACTAAAATAAAAAGATTTAGGATTTGGGGGTTCATGAGCTTGGCTATGAAAAGAAAAGAAACAGTTCAGTTCTACTGATTACATTCATGTGTAAAGCTAAATTCTTATTCATGTTCACTTTTGAATATTTACAAATGTCATTGCAGGCGTATGATTTTATTCTGTCACCCTATAGTAATGTATCTACTGAAAATCTAAGAAATATGCAGATATAAAACTAGAATAATCTAATATTTTCTTCAGACAAATTGCCTGCTCTCCAGTAACTCCCTTCAATGGCCCAATAAATTACATATTAATTAAACTATTTTTTCATTCATTAACAATAATTTCTATTGTACTAAAATCAGTCTTTCTGTAGCAAATGAGGATGTATTGCTTTAGCAAAGGGCAGAAATCATCCCAATACAATTGTAAGAATTTTTTTTCTAATATACATTTTGAATGTACTGTTACCACCTCTCTATTCTTATTCAGAAAATGACCTACTGAGACTCTTCTGCTTTTGATCCTTGATTTTCACGAGAACCTATCATACACAGGTCTGGAACTGACAATCTTTCATTGTTTTTTGTTCCTCTTATTGTTATTGTCTTTGAGGATTTTATAAGCACCTCTAGTAACTTGTATAGATTGGATATTTCTATATAATTACTGGCTTGTATTGTAAGCACAATATCCAGGTTTATATACATATTCTATAATAAGCATAGATAATATTTACATAAATATTTGAATTTATTTCAGGAAAACAAATCTGGAACAAATTAAATATGGTCATTGTACTAAAAATAGATTCCCTTATAAAGACAATCCCTAAAATATGATCTAACATAGAAGATGGATTGGAATAGGACTAAATCTGGATTGTCAATCTCTACTGCTTTGGATAAGATCACCAAGAAGGACTCAAATGTTGCACAAGAGATACAGATACTGACTTAAGTCTGCAAAGAGTTATTTGAGGGTCCATATCTGATGGCATATGTCAACTCTAACGGTAAAGAAAAAGAAAGAAAAATAAAAAAAGGAAGGGAAAAAAATATGAGGAAGTGGAAAACCCTCCAGTGGCCAGCTGAGAAAAGAAAGAATGGGGTTTTTTTCACAGTATGTATTTCTGGACATCCTCTCCAGTGAAACAGGTGGTTTCCTGAATACTTCTTAACAATAACCATGATATTTCACTGGGACTTGCCCAGTTGCCCTGTGTGGTAGTCATGCTCATTACATGAGTATTGCTGACCAGGGCACATTTTGAGCCAGTACAGATGATACACATGATAACTGGCTCTTAAGCTTTGCAAATATATATTATTAGGTAATGCTTATTGGTTATTTAAATGACTACTGTTGACTGACATTGGATAAGATTTTGATTTTCCCTAGCAAACGTTATAAACTAAGATCTACAAATCAAAGATGAAAAGCATGAAGGTGTTGGGGAAGAAAGGGCAATTCTCCCCTCAGAGGCAATTGTTCCCCACAGGAGACTCCATGTAACAGCCGTGACAATGATCCACACAATCTGAAAGTTTGCCTATGAGAGGTCAAAAAGGTAAGAGTGCTTTGGATTACAGATCAGAGATAACCTATGGAGAGAAAGCAAACAGGAAAAGGGTGTACATACTATTTGAATGTTAGTAAACCGGTATCTGAGACAAATTGGGAGTAAATGGTAACTAAAATCCATGTGTGTGATGCAAACCTGGTTTTACAATAAAGCATATAGCTTTTCCTTTCTGCTTCATGGCTCACCTGTCTAGAAAAGTCCTGTTTCAGAGGACTTTCCTGCCCATTTTGTCTTTGCATCTACTTGTTCTTTCTTCCTTTCTTTTTATTTCTGTTAGTCTGTTATTTCAAACTATTTATTCACCCTCCTTTCCCCTGCTTCAACTGCTTCAGTGTTGCAGCACTTCCCCCTTTTCTCCCTTCTCATTTCCTTTTAATTCTTCCCTTTTCCTCACACTTAATATATGTCTTCACATTTTAATCCTAATGTCTTTGTCCTGTGCTTTGAGGCTTTCCTCTGAAATGCCAAAGATTCATTTTCTCTTTGCCATTAGAAAATCCTGCCGCCTTCTGTTCCCACCTCCCTGCACGCTCTTTGTCCCCTTAACCATTTTTATCTTCATTCCTCGTGAGCGACCCTGCCCTCAGCCGTCCCAGCTCTCTTTCCTTCTAGCCCTTTCCTTCTTGAATATACCCTAGTATCTAGGGATGGGGCAACTCGATTTTTTAAGTAAATTGTGGATGTTCATGTTAGAGGGTAAAAGTCAAGTAAATTTGGACTTTGATGAGGTGAAAGAGCAGGTACCATCAAAAGGTTATGAATGTTTCCAGAAAGATAAAATTATACTTTCCGTTTTTCAGTCTCCTTCATAGACAGTACAAGAATACAATAAGAATCTTCATCTAAATTTTATTTTAGAGGGAGGGATAATATAGGTAATACACATGTTTGCTTTTTTAATAAATCAAATTTTGAAGGTTGAATGCTTTTAAAACCTAGTGTGTCTCAATGGCCAGCTCCCTGAGCCTTTGATTATATTATTAGGTGAAAACGGAAAAAAAAAGCTGGAGGAACATATGAAAGATGCACTAAGGATGGTCTCTCAAACAGTCACCTTAGCTGGCCTAGAGGTATCGCTCTGCAGTGTGGGTTACAAAAAAATAGATTTGCCAGGATGAAAGCTGAAAATACAGTTATACAGGGACATGTCTACCTAAAGTGATTCATTAGTGCCCTGGTATTTAGGCAAGTGCTAGGACATTATCCACACAGCTTTTTATGTTCTTTCCTTCTGCATTCAGAGTCACAGGGCTAGGAGAAGCAGCACAGAGGAGATGTGCCGCTGCACAGTATTGCAAATTTTCTGTAACATTGTATCTCTCAGAAAAAGACAGGTATAGGACAACTAGGTTTGGTGGGTTGGTTGTTTGCGTTTTTTTTCTTTCTCTTTCAACAACCCTAGTAAAGTACTATCCTGCTGCAATTTCACCAGGCGTAGAATCCAACTCTGTAGAATTTGTGTGTAGCCTTCATTTAAGTTCACTTTGCATTATGCACCTAGCACAGGAGGCACATTTTTTTCCTGTAGGTTTGTGAAAACAAGTATCAATCTGATTCTCATTCAGATGCAAATATGAAACCAATCAAAATGGACTGAAAAGCCAGTAGGCTGCCAGCTTGGAACTGAGGAGGAGGTGAAAAGCAGCCCCTTGTTGCCAGCTGGGAACAGAAAGGGAAACGGTTAAAACGTGGTGAGACAGTGTTGTGGTATTTCTCATTACGAAAGGTCACTGC
This sequence comes from Falco punctatus, assembly GCF_963210335.1. NCBI lineage: Eukaryota > Metazoa > Chordata > Aves > Falconiformes > Falconidae > Falco > Falco punctatus. Next base: position 79,883,185 of record NC_137583.1, read on the forward strand.
TCTGCTAGTTCATCACCATTTTTTGAAGAGAACTGCAGAAGGCTGTGTCAGGGAAAGAAAAGTATTATACAGGAGACAAGAAATACTGCAAAGCATTAGAGAGACAAAGAGAGCACTTAATGACTTCAGAGGAGTTGCATGAATATAACCTGGGGCAGAGTTTGGCTCTGACTGTTTCTATCTGCATATCACTTCACAGTATCTGGTGCACTACCTGGTAGTCTTACTTACATGGTTGTAAATCCAGAGTATCTCTACTGAAGACAACCATCCTGAAACCAATGGAGGAAACCCAGATTAATGTTGGTGTAAATGAAATCATACTCTGACCTTAAGCACTTGCTCTGACTCAGGTAAATTTTATTTTTTTTTTAAGTCTTCCTAATAGTTAATCTTTCTTCACAAAATCCAGCTTCACTGATTTAGTGGACTCACATTGGTATCCTCTGACATTATTTTGTTTCTTTTGGACTCTCTCCATTGTAAGAGAAAAAAACAGCCAAACGAGCTTTAGTTATTTGCGTAGAACCAAAGTGTCATGCCAAAAAGGGAGCAAATTTTTCTTTTCTTTCTGTGCATTTCATTAAGGAATAGTTCATCTTTTGGTGATACTGTTCACATATTTAAACCCTTTTTGACATGCAGTGGTCTTTAAAAGGCTGAGTAATTTTTTACTCTTTTCTCTTAAAATGACCCACCAGATAATCTTCCTGGAATTCATCTCATTCCAATGGATACTCTCTCTGATGATCTCAATTACATTATTTGTTGGTCAAGCAAGATAACAAAGGCAGCAGGTGTCACGCTGCAAGAATGTGCTGCTGCCATCAATAGTGTTCAGATAGCTGAGTGGACAAGAAGCAAAATAAAATGTAACCTTTTACTCGTTAAATATAACTTTTGAAACTAAGTCTCAGATCACTTAAATTCTGTCACTCTGAACAAAAATTATTGACCTATTTGCCAAAGATGGTGGCAAGTTAGATAGAGCAACAGCATCTCTTATTTTGGCAGGAGTAGTAACAGGTAGATCCATCAAGTCACTCCAGAAAACAAGTCAGTGGTAAGGATATCTCCACACCTGCTACTTCCATTACAAATGCTCTCAAAAGGGTTTCACCAGCTTTCAGTGCTGCCACAGCTGCTGCTTCATGTGCTGAATGTTTTACCTCCTTGGCAGCAAGAAGCCAGATGATGCTACTTACGCAATTTATATCGCTTGTGACATATACAATAAATGACAGGCCTTCTTTCCTCCCCATTACTTTCGTTGCTCTGAAGGACTACTCCAAATCTGAAGGACCTTTCTCATGTTTACTGTTATTAATCTGAATTGCAGTTGCCTCCACCAGACAGGTCAGTCAGAAACCAGCTGTGTCCCACAAACAAACTGATCCCTTTCAGAGATTAAACACGATCCTTGGGTTTTGAGTCTTTTTAAATGTAAGTCTCATTCTTACATACAGATTCTTTCAGCTTTGTCTAGGTGCCAGTCATTAACTTCACCACTGCTTAGGTGCGTTCACTGAATTGCCTTCAGTGAAAAAAGATGCCACATTACATACCCTTTGGGACAGCAGACTTGTTTTTCCTCTCTGTTTATAAAGCACTATGCATATGTGGTGTCTGAGGCTGTATCAGTTACCATTGCGAAACAAAATTATATGCTGCCATATAATTAACTGATGGTCATTAGCCTACCATTGACCCCACAGCTCCTCTCTACTCTGCTCTGCAGATACACAGGTGGGAAATGAGACAGATTTTTTTGGTGTGGTCCCTATCCCACAGGTGCAAATATTTTTTGCATTGTTATATGTTTTTTTGCAAGATATAAATATATATTTTCTTCACAACCATGGTGTTTCTAATTCCATTTTGTTACATTCCAGTAAATTTAGAGTTCCATCCATTAAATCCAGAGAAGTTAATCCTGAATCACTAGAAGAACACATTGAGTGGTCCATCCTAAGTCTCTTTCTACTAGTACCCTTAATTACTCATAATTTAAGAACAATTTCATTCTTCACTCTGGATACAAAATTAATTCACTGTCAACTAGAATCACTTCATGACTATAGGGAAGACCGATAGTTTCAAGGCGAGACACTGTCCTTCCCACAGTCTAGCTACAATCCTTAAATATCTGGGAAATATTTTCATTTCTGAATTAACAAACCTGCCTGTGGTTTGTTAATTAAGCAAACCATTTCAATGGCTGATGCACAGACACATTATGTATATAGTGGAAAGGTCTGAGGAAAAAGACAGTTCCAAAGAACTATGTCCCCATTTTCTTAGTGAGTAAAGAACCCACACTGGCTATTATACGTCTGTAAAAATGAATCTGAAATTCAAAGGTTATTTACATAAACAGTTTACAACTCAAAATCATAGTGCATTTGTCAAGTATTAACTAGATACTTTATATTTGATAATGGGACTGGCAACATGAGATATTAATGAAGTCAAGTTCTTGTTATTATATGATTTGACTAGAAAAGTTGTATTACAAACACAGACTCTGCCACAGAAATACAAAAACTGAAGTACTGAGATATACAGCAGCATCAGGAATCTCACTAATCTTAGAATAAACAAGAATGTAAAGTGCTATGCTATGTATTTCGTTAAAAATCACATATGTATTACAACTCCTTGACCCTTGCAATATGAATCTTATCTATACAAATGAAAATGACTTCCCTTGTATTCATTCTATCAGTGTGCAGTATTCTTTCTTTGTACGTTTTATGTGTTAAATATTAAAACTCATACTGAGGGCCTGAAAATTAAATCAGATAAGATTTTTTAATGTTTTTGTGTTTCTCCCATCCATACCGTTGGAGCAATGTATTAAGTGCCCTTGTGTTAACTTACCTTTCTTTACAGTTAAGCTGTATTTTGTATAGTTTTAGCAAACTTCTGATTGGTACAGTCACTGGCAGCAAGACTGGTAATTTCTTATAATCCCTTTCCAACAAAATGCACATCAATATTATTTGACTATGTAGCAGCTGACAGAACCTGAAACAGGCATCCTACTTTTACTGTCAATATATTCCTGCAAAAACAAATTTATTGAAAAATATAGCAAATTTTAAATTTCTTTTCTTAGTGGTCTATGAAGCCTATTTTCTTACTGGTCAGATTGACACTACCTCAATGTATGATCCAAATCTGTGTACACCTTCCAAGTAGAATTTAAACTTGCTGTAGTTTGAATATAATCAACATGGAATATAAATATTTTTTGATTAACCAGATTACTCAGTACAACTTCAGAAGTTCAGTTGAACTAAGAGTCTTATTTTACTATTATCCATAAAATATTTTTCAAGTTTCCCACAATTTTATTTTTCAGTAAGTGGGAGTGGGAAATGAGGCTCACTAAACAGGATGATGAAAGTACAGTTTATTAAATGAGACTTAACTCTAGATGCTATACAAGATAATTACAGGTAAGTGTGATATTTTAATTTGAAATTGTGTTCATTCTCTGTATAAGCAGTTAGACAGCTAAGACTTACTTGAAGACAGCTAAGAAGCTTGCTCAGCATGGTTCAGGTTTAGGTTATGGGTGCTATGTGTCCCGCACTACAGATTTCACCTTCCATCACAGCTATTTAACTTGGGACTGACATTTCCCCCATATTTCCACTAATCTGTCCTTTGAAAATCATGTCACCTATCAGTTCCTCATATTACATGGCTTATACCCTGTACCTACACGATATGTTTAGAAGCCTGAAGAAGAAAAGGCTGAAGAAAGATCTTGTTGCAGTTTTGGTTATGAGTGGAAGTGTATAGATAAGACAGAACCAGACTTTCTTAGAGGCGTACAGGGACAGGAAAAGAGGTAAAAGACACAAGCTGCAACAGGGACAATTACAGTTAGATGTAAGGGCAAATTTTTAATGATAAAGGACCTCAAATACCAGAAGAGTTGCCCAGAAGGTGGTGAGTCTCCTTCCTTGGAAGTCCTTGGACCTTTGAGGGGAGGAGTTGGACTGGATGACCTCCAGGGCTCATTCCAACATACTAGATACTCTCATTCTACTTATACTCTTAAGAAGGAAAGTATCTTCCAATCATTAATCTTAGTATTTGTATGAATTAATACTGCTATACCAGAGACATAAACACTGAATCTGTATTCCTGCTTGTTGTTAGACATTGTCTTGGCAAAATCTCCATAGTCTAAAATCCCTCACATATATACCAAGGGGCAATGTTGGTCCTGTGATCAAATGCAATTATGCAGATTTTTACCTGATATACTGTATTTCCAGACCATAAAGAACTGAGAAGAGCAGTAGTTTAAAAAAAGAATGAAATGTAAATATATGTATAAGATTTTAAAACATTTGACTATATATATCAACTATAACTTCTGCTCTGATAGTTACCATGCTAGCTCAATGGCTGTGATTTTTGTCTCTATTCAACAGCTTATTTAAAAACTGACTTTCCATTACTGTATTCCAACTTTATATGCTTAAGAATGTCTTTTTTAATTAAAGTTCTTCATAACTGAATCTTGAAGACTAAAAATACTTCTTTCTTTATAACAATATTTTCCCCATCCGCGACTGCCTTGGCAAAGAAAGCTTGTTAATGACATATTAATTCAACAGACCCCTGCCCTACAAATAGCTACACAAGCAGATGCAAAGTGGAGGCCTTAAACTGTGGGGCACAGTTTCCAGATCCTAGTCCAGAATTCTGCTATTCACTCTAGATTTAATGTGCTCTGCATTGGGTGTTGGATTTTGATCAGTGAAGCCTGGCTGCACAATATGAAAGCCCATTTATTAATTTATTAGCGTCTTCCTGATGCTGACCTTTCCTCACTTGCTGTCATCAAATAGCAATGGCATCAGCACCTACTTTCTTACAGCTTAGGTTGTCTGAAGCTTAGGCCGTGTTTATTATGCATGGTGCATACGTTCCTAGTTCTCAAATGAGAATCCTAATTGCAATGAGTGTCCAGAGGCTTGAAATAGAGCATGAAAACTGAACACCAGTAAGGGGAATTTTTATGATAAAAATGTCCATTTATGCCCTTAAGCAAACCTGGTAATTTTTACTCCATTGGAATCCCACTTTCATATTTGCTTATAAATATTTGAGATTTTTAATAACTGCTAAAAGCTGCCAAGAAGAATATAAAACTTACAAGTGTGAAAACAAATTTGGGAAGAAAAAGAATTGGGTTTTGATTTGTAAAAATTAGATAGTTCAAATACCAATATGTGAATCACAGAAATGCATAATCTTGCTGCAGAGGAGGCCACATGGGGCCATGTGCTTAATTTTTAAGCCAGAAATATGCAATGATCCTAAAGCATTTAAAACTTCATTGAGGAAGTCTTTAAAGGTTGAGGATAAACAACTGAAATTATTAAAACACATTTAAGGCACGGCAAAGTCCCAATACAAAATGTTCATACTCTGTGAATAGTCTGCATCTTGTTGAAAATCAGAGTTTACTATGACTTTGGGAACCGATACACAAATGGCCTTTATGGCACATCTCTGCCAGTTGTCCTGTTTTTAAAACTAACTTGAGGGTTATTTCAGCATGAAGAAAGCAGTGATTTTTATACATTCACACTACAAAGCTTCCTGATACAGGTACATATGAGGGTTAAATTTGTAAAATTACTTGGGCCACCATTTTTTTCCCAACTTTTATTGTAATTGCAAGTGTCCACAGAAAAGAAGCCTTGCCTCATGGTTGAGGTTCACATGAGCTCAGTCTTCCCCAAACCATGAATTCTACAAATGCTTAAGGACCAGCCCTTCAATGTGCAGTTGGTGGGCTTCAAAGTAAAACCTGATTGTTCTAGAATAGTCATCGGAAAGGCTTCGTGCATCTTCCTTTGCAGCAGGTGATTGTCAAAATTCGGGTTCTGGCAGAGACAAGTCACAAGGTTCATAGCTTGTGTCAAATGTAGATAGCTATTTGTTCTGAGGGTCTGTAAGATGTAAAATAAAAGACAAAAAATAAATGAAGTAGTATCAATCAGATTTTACTTGCTTCCACTAATCACTGTGCTAGGTAGGAGCTGAAAAAATTAATTTTTCTGTACTGATTAATTTTAAGAAATACCATTGGATTTTACCTTGTTCCATCTCCAGACATATGAACAGGTACATACTGAAATAATTAACAAAACCTGACCTGCATTTATTTTTGCCATCTCAGAACAGACTTCAGTCCTTGCTGAGATCATTTATTATAATAAAAAACATATAATCAGTGTTATGGAGAAAAGGACTGCATCCTAAGGTTCACTGTAATGAAAGGTCTATCAACAAAGGGAAGAAAAAAATAAGATACAGCTCTGGAAGAGAAAAAAATGAAAAGAAACAATCCAACTAAGCAGAGAACTAGTATGAAAGGTATTAAATTATGTAAAGCAGCTGATTGATCCTGACTTTTGATTCTCCTCAAAAAAAGAAGACGGCAAGAAGGCATGTGTATCATACTTGAATTTAGGCTGCTAAAAGCACAAAGTCATTGAGTTTTAAAAAGCACTGCAATTATTTGAGTTTCTGAAGAAGCCAAGACATTTCCACTTCCAGAGAAATTATTGGCATGAATAGCACAAAAGAATGAAGGAGATTTGAGGGGAGAAAAAGTGAAGGAATGAATAGGAGAAACATCTGTTGGAAAAAGCATCTGTGGAAAAACATTTTACATCTACCGGGATATTGTTTGAAGTGGAGTTCAAGGGACTGTGTGCAGGTAAGAAGGGGTAGATGACATCAAGGAAGAGATTTATACATAAAAATGTGTTGATAGATATTACAGTGGCAAAATCAAATACTTACAAATACAAAATGAGAGAACTTAACAGTCTTTGCAGTCCTAGTTCTTCTCCCTTGAGGATGTGCATTATGACACAGGCTTTTAATACATAATTGCACACAATTTTTTCTGCACAGGACCCCTGCCCCATTGAGTGAACAGAATGGATGGTGATCAATTAAAAAAGAACAGCTATTCAATGTTTTGGTTTACCTTCATTGTTCATTTTGTGGACTTAAGCCTTATCTACTGCACACTATTCAGAGGCTGCAATGAAGACAGAATTATTAATTTCCTCATGGGCTTTTCTCTGGCACTCAGCACTGTGATGCTCCACAAGTATTAATTTATCTTCACAGAGTGCAATGTGATGTGAGGGGTTACTGTTATCCCCATACTACAGATAACGAGCTGAAACAGTGAGACAGTGGGAGTGAAAGTACCTGCTTGTTTACAATACATAATTTAGGACTCAACAACCAATTTCTCAAATTACATAAAGTAGCACTTGGCACATTCAGGACAATATTCTCATAGACTTCAGTCATATCTGAGAATAGCCAGAACAACTCAGACCAACAGAAATCAAAAAAGGGAGAGTGTAGAGGAAGGAAGTGTAGTGGAATGAAGCTGGGTTAATTAACATTGATAATATACAGCTGTGGGCTGGCTTCAGGGGTGGTGGGTTGGCTGGTGTGGGTAAGGTGCAGCTGTGGCTGGTTCCTACTAAGTAGTTAAATAGCTCTAAGGGGTATGGAAGAGGAGCACTGGCTGAAGAGAGACCTGCAAGAAGTGGAGGGAGGAGACATTATATGTCTCACATATAGGAGAGGCAAAAGGCAGGGTGGACTTGCCTGAAGAGGATGAAGAAACAGCATGGACAGTAGATAAATGTTTGAAACCTTGTGGGAGCTTGGTGGCTGTGCTGGGGCAAGGCGTGGGAACTACTTATTGAAGTTAACCTGGTATGGGGTGGTAAAAGCCTTATTGCAGCTGGCTAGCTTTGAGACTGCTGTGACAGGAGAACAGTGATTAGCTGCTTCTACTGTAATGAGAAAATGGACCTCTGCAGCAGAGACAAAATCCAAATTTCTGTTTCACTCACATCCCAACTTCAACAGCAAGAAGATAGGCCATATGAAAAGTACCTCATCTTCACATCCCCAGCAGGTGCAGATAATGCTCTGAATAAAGCATGGGCTCCTATGGAAGATGCAGTAAGTGGCCCTTGAGTCAAAGTGGCTATGCATATGCAAGACAACCTGTGACTGAAGTTATGAGGTAATAAATCACTCTGTAACTTGATAATGCTTGGTTTTGTGACTAGAGCAATGCTTTGCAAAGCAGGGCATCTGGATGTTTCTATGCCTGCACTTCTAAATTTAATAAGAACTTCTTTTATGTGATGCTGTTTCATTGCCCTTTAGGAGGTCTATGAGGCTTGCATGGTCTTTGACTACTTCAACTCATAGTGTATGGGTTAGCAATGGCAGGTTATTGAAGCCAGTATTAGTCGAATGAGTCAAACTTACCCTGCTTGTCTCAGACCTAATGTCTGCCCAACTTACTGCCGTAGCCATCCTGATAGCAATGAAGTGACCACATACCATCATAACTTCATTGAATTGTCTGTGTTGAATCAGTGACTTCTTTCTTTGTGTTGGGCCTAACAGGAGAGTGCTGAGGACCATACAAGAGGCAGACTTCAGCTGTGTGGTCAGCCCTAGCTTGGGATTTGTCAGACCAGCTCCCAAAGTCCTGCTTCATCCCTTCAGCCTTGATTTTTGCTGTGATGATCAGATGTTCTGAGGGGCTGGGTGGAATAAACTCATTAAGAACATAATATTTTCAGATTTAGCAGCTTAAATTTGCATATTTATTTGTGGGCTGTTTACCAGTTTGCCAGAGAACTGGTTTATAAAAATTAATGGTCTTATAAATTTTCATGTAAGTTGGGGCCAATTGACAGGGAAAACTTAATCTAAATTATTACATTATGTTGAAAATATACAGCTGAAGAGATTTTTTAATGGGAAAATCATACAAGTCTAGCATTAGATAATGCTCCCTGTTCTGATTTTAATATAATTCCAAGAGTAAAAAGAGAAGAGATAAAAACATTGCTTATTGTATCTTAGATATGATTAATGCCTGCAAAAGTGAGGTGATGGTTCTGGACAATTTCCAAAAGATATTGTTCAAATACTGTCTGTCCCAGAAACAAGTTATTCTGAATCAAGAAAGTATTTGAGTTTAACTTGGATGCTAATATGTTTTTGTAATCAAAAAGAAAAATTGTCAGTAATGTAGTGGCAATTTTGTATCCTCTTTGTCCTAATACCATGTTTAAAGGAAAGGTTTCTCTACTCTCCCTGTGAACTAAGAAGTATCAGCAAAATCTGTACAAATGCAATTTTAGAAGGGACCCCTAATGACCAGGTTATGAGTATTACATGACTTCATCTTCAGCTCTCCCCTTCCACCTCTCCAGAGCACAGGGGACAAAAAAGAAAGCAGCAAAATGCGTAGTCAAAAGTGACATTCTATAATCAAGATCACAGAAAATGTAGTGAAAACAACAGATGAAAGTTGGCAAACTGAACTAACCACAGAACTATTAGCAATAACTGCAGAATGTATATAGTCTTAGATATATAGAATGTTTAGACATATAGAATACTCTTAGGTAGTTCCCTTTCCTTTCTTATCTAAGGATGCAAATTATCCAAACACTACATTTTTGAAGAGCAGTACTTTTAAGAGTATGCTAGTTGGGCTGATGATTATATATGAGAGGACAGGGTAAATACAGAATTTATTTTACTGCACTTGTGAAACACTCATCCTGAACAACATCTATCCTTAGCTAGTGTCTAGATGGATAATGTGGGCCTAAGATTTTTTTTTATGCCATCTTCTCATCTTCATTATTGCTTTGAGTGTGAATATTACAAAACTTCAAATATGCATAGGAGCAAAATACGTTAGTAAGGAAAAGTGTTTACAAAATGAGTATGAAACATGTTGTTCAGATGCCAAAGAAAAAAATTACAAACCAGAAATATCTTTGCAATTATTTAAAGACGGGGAAGGATTTCAGTATGTTTGCTACGTATTTTCAAAGTAAATCAGTAATAAAGTCGGACTGATAATTTTATACAGTGTTTCTCCAATAATCATTAGTACTTCAATTCCATTGTATGAGATCGTGCATTCATCTGCTTCTCATGCTTCCCATCTTCTACTCTGAATAGCAACAAAGCTGAGTATCTGTATACTTCTAATCAAGTCACAAAATAGTGTAACAGAAGAATGGCTAAAGTGTATCCCATTTTGAAAACATATGGGTGCAATTCAGTATAAAAGGCAGAATATGACAGCCAGGTATATTTATAGCAGCTTTTCTTTAGATAAGATGCTTTCAGGTGAATGCATCCTGTACTTGTGGCTTTCACAGATTTCCTTGTGTATACGAGTGAGACAAGAAGAGTTTAAGAAACTTTTTTTTTTAATCTCACAAGTATATTGCAATGATGAAAAAACAATGCCATAGACAGCTCGGATGTAATCAGAAGAGGTTTTTGAAGGCAAAACTGACAGTGAGAAAGCAGAGGTAAGTGCAGGACTTGGCTGAGCCAGCACTCGTGAATGCCTGAGAATAGGAGACTCCCCCTTCAATGTGGGGTCAAAAGTAACATATTCACTTAAAACTCTACTTTCTAAATTGAGACCATTGATCTTCAAACCTCACAGGGACAAATCCTCACTCAAAACCTAGTCTGTAAAATAACAGTTTTCCATAGAAAGAGGATGAGCACCCAGAAACACCAACTGATTTACTTAATCAGCGAAAATACCTAACAGAATCTTCATGCCATCTGTCCCCTGGTACAGCAGCTGAAGATTGAAGGCCATATTTTTAGCAGATGCTCCAGGAGTGCCCTGATAACCACTTAACCTCTACTGATGAAATCCTCAGACATCCTCACAGCCCTCCTGTTCTTCTAGCTCTGCTGAAGTCTCCATATTCTTTGATACTTGAAGAGACAAAGAGTAACTTAGACTAGCTGAGAAGATGAAGTAAATACCCTTCTTCTATGAGTTCAGACTCCACTTTGTGCACAGATCACTTCAAATACATTGCACCGTTTTGTCAGTTTTTATTGAGATAATGTTGTTGAAGTGAAAAGTAAGAATGATACAGGATGCCAAAATGTGTATTTCCTCACTAGACAAGGAAGAGCCTTAGTCTTCAGTTTTGCTTTAAATGGAAAGGATCAAAGAAAAATACTTAAGCTTCTTTCTAAAACAATGAGTTAAGTACACAATTTTTCCTTGTTGATGAAATAGTGTCCATCTGCAGACAAGAGTGTGAGAAGCCTTGGTAAGTCTTCTGATTATGTATCACTACACAAGACAAGCGGTATGAATATTAATTTGTTTGGCTCGTCCTTTGGTGAACAAAGCCTCATACACAGGTTTGCCTGTGTACTGCCCATGCTTTATAAATTAGGGTAGAGGTTGTTCACCCTATTTTTCCCAAAATACAGAAGGTTTACGAATCACATGCTAGAGAAAAATCCATAGAGACTAATGGTAGAAGGTCCTTCCTGTGTTTCTATGATTTGAAGTTCTGCAATTTGTTTGGTTCACAGATGCTATCATGATGCAAAGATAAGACTTAGCTGCTACACAATATGTTATTCAATGTTACTCTGAGTAAAGATAAACAAGATACTTGGTGTTTGTTTTTTTTTTTACTACCTACTTGTTATATTCTGTGTTGAAACAGTAATGATATCTTGAGATGAGACATTATCTAATGCAATTACCCCATGCTTCTCTGATGGTAAAAGCACTAAGGAGACTGATTAAAATGTCATTTCAAAATTAACAAAACTATTAAATGCATCTCCCCCTTCCACGTTTCAGAAATTTTAGATTATCTTCTGTATATGATTTTAATGAACAGTGTTTACTCTCTTGTGAAAGGACTCTGCATATGCAGAACAGGGGGGAAAAAAAAAAACCAACCAGAATAAGGTATTGTAGACTTCATGTCTACATGAAGAATTGCTTTGTTTGAATACAAGTCCCTTTGCACCCATCCACCCCATATATCCCTAGAGATGCCATTTAAGGAAAGGTGCAGGGCTTCACAGCAGTTTGGATGTCTCAGAAAAAGACTAGGGTTTTAATCAAGAACAGGTTTTGTTGTGATATGTGGTTTCTGAAACTCTTCGCTCCATATTTATGTAGTCAGTAAGTCACCACAACTTTCTTCTGATTCTGACCATAACCATTCATAACAATACAATTATCTGTTTCTGTCGTGTTAAGGAGTTTTAGTTCAGTAATGAGAGACTAAGAAACCTGAGTGCCCTGGTTTCAGCTGGGATGGAGTTAATTACCTTCTCAGGAGCTAGTACGGTGCTGTGTTTTGGCTTTGATGTGAGACTTCAGTTCCTCAGGCCTTGTTTGTCAAAAGGCTGGAGGGGCACAAGGAATTGGGAGGGGACACAGCCAGGGCAGCTGACACGAACTAGCCAAAGCGGTATTCCATACCATGGGACGGCACGCCTGGTATATATACCCAAGGGGTTGGCCGGGGCGGGCAGATCCATTTCTCGGGGGCTGGCTGGGCATCGGTCAGCGGGTGGTGAGCAGTTGTGTTGTGCACCACGTGTTCCTTTCTTCCCTTCCCTCTGGATGTTATTCTTTCCCTTCCCCTTTTCATTATAACTGTTATTGTTATCATTGTTATTATTGTTCTTTCATTTTTATTCTATTTCTGTTATTACATCATTCTTATCTCAACCCTCAAGTTTTACATTCCTTTCCAATTCTCCTCTCCACCCCTCTGGGTGAGGAGGGAGTGAGCAAGTAGCTGCGTGGTGCTTAATTACCAGCTGGGGTTAAATCACGACACTGAGTTATCAAGAAGTTGTATCAAACATTTTATAATCCTGTACAACTGTTTCCACTTCCATCTTGAACTCATGGTTTTCCTTCCACTACATCCTTAATTCTTACAATCTTTTTCCTAATAGCCATCTTAAATGTAATTTAGTCTAATTATAATTATTTTTTCGTATACCAACATTATTTTTTAGTTTACAACACTTTCTTCTTGCCAGATATTCCCTTGATGCGTTAACTTAAAGTAGGTATTTTCCCTTCAGCCCTGGTTTGCTAAATTAAATAACCTGATATTGCCTTTCCTTGGGTAAACATGCCTTTCCCTCTGACATAGTCATTCTCTAAACCTGCTCCTGTTTGAATTAATCTTGCTCAGCATGAGCAGTTAGAACTTCACATTATATTCCAGAGTTGTTTCACCACATTAGAAATGCTACTTTTCCTCTCTAGTAGGAGCACCACACCTGATAATTTTTCAGGATTGTATCTGTCTTTTGCAAAGCATTCCCATAATGGTGACTGTCACCCTGTGCCTAACCAGCACTCCAGATTTGCTACCTCATGTTTCCAGAGGACAATCCTCTGACCTCAGACAAATCCTTCCATTGTCATGCTTAAATTAAATTGGATTAGCACACTTCTATTTCTTGTATGAAAGTCATTACAAATGCTTTTTTATTTGCTGAACTAAAGGAAAAGATGATTGGTTGGTTTCCTTTATCTGGAAAACCAGCTCTCTGATGAATCAGATATATTTAGTTTGATTTGTGATCTTTATGTAAACAGTATTGCATTTTATCCCAGTTTTCATTTCCTCTTCCACTTTAACGCAAAATGTTACATAAAATATTAAAATTCGAAAGCAAAGTAAAAAGCATTTAATTGCCAGATTGTTTCACTCCTCCTTTTAAAAAATACTGAATTCACTGTAACCCAGTCACATAACATCACTTTTGAATATTTCCTTCCTAATAGACACATAATTTAATCTGCTAGTTTTTAAAAAAATGTACAGTAGAGATTTGTTTCCTTTATCCTAACAAGAGCAAGCTAAGAAGTTTGAATTTTGTTTTAATGTTGAAAGGAGTAATTTCCATGCAGTCATTACCCTTTGCTATTAAAAATAAGATATTGTTTTGGTCAGCATCACCTTTTTGCTGATATTGAGACAAATATCTACCTAGCTGAGAATCACACTTAGATTCCATTTCATCTCAATAACATCATTATTCTGGCATTTCTGTCTTTCTTTGGACTAATTTTATTTCTATGACTGCAGTGTTTTTTGGTATTTCTTTACTTTGTTTTGCAGTGCTTCACTCTCCTTCACTTTTGATGATTCTGCAAGTTTTGACCTTCAAGATACAATTTTCTTGATGATTATTACTTTTGTTTTCCATTTTGTATAATCTTGACTCACTCCTAATAGTGTCTTTAAGAAGTTTATTATACTGAAAGTGTTCTATAAAAGGGATTTTTTCCCATTTATTAAGATACAGTTCTAAACAAATTTTTATACTGTTGACCCAAGGAAACTTTAGCATTCCTCCATAATTCAGTCAGTCTTATTTCAATTGGCTTCATAAAAGAAAATGCAGGGTATGGGTTTGTGCCAAATTATGCCTTTCTGAGTAAACCCCAAATCAGCTACTGGTCATATTCTGTTTATCTTTCCATTCATTTTAATTTATCTTTGCTCAATGGTTTCATGCTATTTGCCAAATCCAGAGGTTTGAAGTTGCTACATCTTGGTTTAGTGATTATTTGGTGGTGGATTTGTTTGTGTTACAGACACATCTTCAGAGCTTCCTGCTGGAAAGCATACGTAGCTGCCTATTCAGTATGTTAGGGGGGTTTATGTTTTTCTTATATATTGGATTGCTACTCTAGGCACTTTGTAGTGATGCATAAAAAGTGATGTTACAATACTTAGCACCGTGACACCTAAGTCTCTTTGTACATTCAGTTCTAATCCATTAAAATCACATACTGAATGCATGAAGTATGCCCGCTAAAATCAATTAAGCTGATCTTCTGATCACTTCCTACGACTACAAAAATACTGCAGACTTACAGGGCAAAATCATCAATTAATTTCAGTGGAGTGATGTCTGTCTGTAGTAACTGAAAATCAGTCTATAACTCCCAAGTAAAATTATTACAGACTTCCAATGAATATTTTTTTTCTCAAAGAAGCTTTATAGGAAGTTTCTGTCTTATATAGAGAATAAAATAATACAATATAAACAGAATAGGTTAGCCAAAACCCCATGACAGTTTGCTTTGCAGGGTATCTGTCACTCAGAATTTCATTCCTCAAAGGTTTCTTCATAGCATCCATTATATTTACTCCATGCTGTAACAGCATCTAGCACAAATTCAGCATAGCTTCACAGCTCTGTCATAACGTGAAAAATAAGACTAAAATACACACTAACATCGTAAAAGGTATACTTCAGACAAGCAGGTTTTTTTTCTTAAGTAGCCACTTTAAAATATTCCCAGGGATTACACTAGAACTTTATTTGACATTTAGTTGAAGACCAGATCTACTCAATAATCAATTTTTCCTCATTCCTAGAGTTGTTACTAAAGACATGTTTGTCTGTATAATTTCATGAGTTATAAATAACCTTAAAGACTTAAAATAAATGGGTTTATTGTGGTTAGTTAGCTATATAGTTGTATACTAGAGAAGGGCAAGCCAAGAACATTCCCCAATTCGATGGTATCATTTTGCAAGTGTCTGCACTATACGCTTTAGTAAGATGTGCTAATTTTCAGCTTTCCCTGTTGACTCAGGCCTGCTGACCAAGGTGAGCAGGACTGAGGATACTGTTTTCCAGCTGTTCATTTAACCATGTTCAAGCCCTAGAGGAATGCAGTAGTGTTGCTACCAGTAAGTACTCTAAATCCTCATGACCTGAGAAATTTTGTATTCTCTTTCCC
Organism: Falco punctatus; assembly: GCF_963210335.1. Lineage (NCBI taxonomy): Eukaryota > Metazoa > Chordata > Aves > Falconiformes > Falconidae > Falco > Falco punctatus. The sequence goes on from NC_137583.1 coordinate 79,898,870, forward strand.
TCTCCAATTTTCATGTGCATCCATCCATGTTCATGCACAGTCTGGGAGAGGTATGATCGATACTTTTAAATGCCCTATAATGTTTTACAAAACTTTACCACAGTTTTGAACAGAAAAGCGTGTATTTTTTCTTATTGTAAGATAAATCTTATTACATTTTTTCACAACTCTTCCTTATTAACCTCTACATACCAAGTTGTTACTTTTTTATGGGCCTTCAAATGGCAAGTGCCTAGCTAATACGTGCTCTTCTTCACACTATATCAACATGCTATTTCTAATATAAAATGCTGACAATGTCGTCAATCTTAAACATTCTACCTCTCTGCAGTACAACAGAATACTCTATCCCTCAGCAGTAGTTGAGACAATATACCAAATCACTCATATTAACCTGTGTTGCACCATTACTTTATCACTGAACTGATGTGACAGAAGTGGTGAAAGACATACACGGATGTACAACTAGAACAAAATATTGGGGAATCATAATAAATGCTTAAAGCAGTGATGCAGTTGTAGTTTAGTTTGGGGGGGGTTGTTTTGGCTTTTTAAATGGGATTATTAGAACACTATCTTTTTGTAAGCAACTGTCTCGGTACCCTGTAAATTGTGTTGGGTTTTGGTTTATTTCATCTTACCATCATGTGGTAGCCTTAATGGTTTCTTCTATCTCCCTGCCTTCAAAAGTCTATTTTTTCTTTTTATTTATAAAAAGAAGAAGCTAACAGCAAGCAAGGTTAAAGGAGGCCTATTCTAAACCTCACTATTATACTCTACAAAAGAAGTTGTAAAGAAAGGTTGAAGTTGCCAAACTATATCAGGCAAAGCAAGGATTTAGCTTAGAAATATTCCCACTACTTAGTGCAGTGACTAATATCAATGTCAGCAGAAGCCCAGACCTATATCTTACACATACATCATCTTACTGGCTGCTTCCAACAAGATCTACATGGGTTTTTGTTTTGATGCAAAATTTCATCTTGAGTGTAAGAAACCTTTTTGCAGCTAATATTTTTCTTAAAACTGATTTATCAAATCACATACTCAAGGTAAACTTTAATATCAATAAAATTAACTTCAGAACAAAATGTCATCATAGATTTCTAAACCAGTTGTCCTTTTGTGAGCATCTTTAAAGCACAGGAGGGATCACATCAACTCATTCATTCATTCATGCTATGTCACAGTTCAGTATTTCCCTCCAGAAGGAAAGTTTATGGTTTAGGAAACCTTTTTCTTCACAGGGTGAACAAAGACACAAGAAGTCTAATACATCTCTCATTAAAAAATGGCATTCTTACTATTGAAATAACTGGTGTCATCCTTAAAAACTGATCCATATTTCTCTAGTGATAAAATATTTAGTCCTCCAGAAGGAAGGAAGGGGCAGGTTGGCTGACAGACTTTGTCCTTTCTGTCATCAGTTTTTTCCTACCCTTTTCTCTCCTGAGTTCCCAGCTGTTGTGTCTGTAGCTGACACCAAAAGAGAGGGGAAGGTATGAGCTGTTCCAAAGTCAACAGGATATATTAAAGTACCAAAAAGGGAGGTAAATTACATGTAATAAGCATGTTGTTTGGTACTTCCTATGACAGCCCTGTGTTGCTGCAAAGATAAGCCAAGAGACTTGGCAGGCCTAACAAACATCAGTTGTGTTAGAGGAGCTTTCCAAAGTCAGCTTGGAAAGATTGCAAGTCAAAGTTAAACTATGCATAACAAAACCACTGCCAGACAGATGGATCTTTAAAAGTAAAGCAATTTCCCAAAATATTAACTCCATTCTGATATTTTTTTCTTTCCTATGAACTTCATTATTTTAATATTGCCATGTTTATTTTCAGTAAAGCCTTTAATAGAGATATTTAGGAATAAGTATGTCCAGACAAAAAGGGCACACGCATAATCACCACAAAAAGAAATAATGAATAAACCCAAAATTTAATGCAGCTATTATGCATTAGTGTTATGAGAGCACTATAACTGGCTTTGTTGCAAAATAAAAACTGATACAAAATATTGATGGGTGTATCTGGCAACAGATGAGGTCATGGTCCCTCCTGTTGGTAAAATTTCTGGCAAGTCACTGAAATTATGCATTTATCATGAGATAGTCTTTTTTTAGCACTTGGGTATTTCATCTGTCCTTCTTGCTCATGTTATTTTCTGGTGAATATAGCCAATTATGGTCTTATCTTCTTTACATTTATTCTTTTTACTTGTTGCATATCAAAGTGATTGTGTTGAATCAAATAAAAACATACAGAATAACAAAATGGTTGGGGTTGGAAGGGACCTCTGGAGATCATCTAGTTCAGCCCCCTGCTAATGCAGGTTCCCCCAGAGCAGGTTGCACAGGAACATGTCCAGGTGGGTTTTGAATATCTCCAGAGAAGGAGACTCCACAGTCTCTCTGGACAACCTGTTCCTGTGCTCTGTCACCCTCGAGGTAAAGAAGTTTTTCTTCATATTCAGATGGAACTTCCTGTGTTGCAGTTTGTGCCTTTTGCCCTTTGTCTTGTCACCAGGCACCGCTGAAAAGAGCCTGTCCCCATCCCCTTGACACTTGCCCTTAAGATATTTGTATGCACTGATAAGATTCCCTCTCAGTTTTCTCTTCTCCAAGCTAAACAGGCCCAGCTCTCTCAGCCTTTCCTTATAAGAGAGATGCTCAGTCCCCTAACCATCTCCATAGCCCTCTGCTGGGCCCTCTCCAGTAGTTCCCTGTCTCTCTTGTGTTGGGGAGCCCAGAACTGGACACAGCACTCCAGATGCGGCCCCACCAGGGCAAAATAGAGAGGGAGGCCCACCTCCCTCGAGCTACTGGCCATAGTCCTCCTATAGGATCATGCCAGGATCCTATTGGCCTTCTTGGCCACCAGGGCACGCTGCTGGCTCATGGTCAACTTGTTGTCCACCAGAACTCCCAGGTCCTTCTCCACAGAGCTGTCTTCCAGCAGGTCAACCCCCAGCCTATACTGGTGCATGGGGTTGTTCCTCCCTAGGTGCAGGACCTTACACTTGCCTTTGTTGAACTTCATTAGGTTCCTCCCTGTCCCACTCTCTATCCTGTCCAGATGTCACTGAATGGCAGCACAGCCTTCTGGTGTATCAGCCACTCCTCTCAGTTTTCACTCAGTCCTTTCATCCATGTCACTGATGAATAAGTTGAACAAGACTGGACCCAGTTTGATCTTTCCCTGCACTGCAGGTGTAGCAGTGGTTCTAGATATCCTTCACAGCCCACACCTCAGTTTTAACTCCATCTATGTGGTGGTTTTGTGGTTTTTTTTCTACCAACTGGTATTCAATTTCTAATGCTAGGAAATGTCCAGAGAAGGGCAAAAAAAAATGGTCAAAACTAATTATTTTCTTATTGACAAAGAATATTGAAGTAGAATGGGACTCTTCAGGATGGCATAGATGTAACAGCCACAGATGCAATGAAACAGAACAAGGTCTTAAAAAGATTAGTCAGGATGAGATTGGTACAATTCTCTGGGTGATGCTCTGTTTGTGTTGAGAAAGGAATGTACTCTGAATAATTAGAAAAAGTTCCACTGACAATGTTAATGTGCTCTGAATAATTGGAAAAGATCAGGTGGGCACCTGAAGGAGATAAGGTGATCACCAAGTCAGGAAATCGTTGAACAAAGAAAACTGAAAGGTCTATTCCACCTATATTCCACCTATTATGAATGGAATGATTGGGTGTCAAAATCAAATGAATATGTATGTAAAGATGTTGTAACCTCTCACAAAAACTGTATAAAATACCTAACTTTTCACTGAAAACTTCGGAGCTAGTTTGTCTGGTGCAAATCGGCTAGCTCCCCAACGTTGCACGAAATAAATACCTTTGCTGCTTAAAGACAAAATTTGTCTCTGAGCAGTTACTCTGTGCTGTTTTGGCATCTGCAACAGAGAATAAACCTGCAGAAATCCTTGCCAGGTGATCTTATGGTTCAAGGAGAGAACTGGACCAGCATTTGGAAGGCTGGTATTTTGAAGGTTACTAAACACTCCTATCACTGTAGGCTCAGGAAATACTGTGCACTGAGAACAGTTAGAGAGAAAATGTAATGTATATTTGATAATTTCTTATTTATTCTCAGCTTCTACTTACGACTACTGCTGACCTGGATGTGAACCAGTGTATATTTTCTAATGTTCCAGCCCTATATAATCCATCCCTAAAATTTCTTTTGATTGTTATGCCAACCAACAGGAAGGAACAATTAGTCTCTTCAAAACATTAACCCAGTGATAAGTTTTCCCATTCAGCAACTCATTTCCACAGTTCTGATTTATGAACAGAATGCCACTCATCCTCTTTTAACCACCTTGACTGTATGGGACAGAACAAAAGATGAATAAGGGAAAAAGATGCAATCTGATTCCGTATATGTGCAAAAATCAGATGTTTGAAATAAAAGTATGCAGATTTTTTATGATGTTTTCAGTTTTTCAGATTCTGAAGATCATACTTCTAAGAATAAAGATGTGCCAAAAAGATACTAAACCTATAATGAGTGCTTATAGAAAGATCTGATTATTTAACAGATTAGTCATCAAATGACTAATTTTAAAAGCCTTTAAAAAGGCTATCCTTTTAATGTACATGCTTAGTTTGGCATTCTTTTCTATTTAACTTCATGAAATATTTGTTAAATAGTTGGTTAATAAGGATGATCTGATAAAATAAAACAAATGTCAGCATATTCTTTTTTTCTTTATAAAGTTTTTCAATGTTCAGCATTTTCTGAATAAAAATGCTAAATAATTCATGAGGTATTCAAACTAATGTTTACAAATATATTAGTAATAAGCTCTGACGTATTGAACTCTCACATATTTGATTAAGCCAATCTAGAATTCTTTGCAGTGATCTCAGTTTACCATTGGATTACAAGAGCTTTTGGACAGTGACTCCTTGAATCTGCTACTTACTAATACTAATTTATCTTTTACTATTAAAATAGAGGAGCTGAAGTAAGAGAAGAATGTGTCTTATCAGTTTTGAATGACATAAGCACCTCTCTTTACATATGAGGTTAAGCTGTTGAATTATAAAGGATTTGTAGGTGAACTTTCTTTAAGCAGTAGATAAAGAAAATTAAAGTAATCTATGTGTAAATGAGAAAAATATTCTGAGAACATATGGAGATAAAATTGATCCAATATACAGACTGTACTGAAATGAGATCATGGAAAGTACTTATGTTTTCCTTTTTTTCCCTATATCTGTTCTTATTTCAGGAAATAATTCTCTGTTTCTTGGATTTTCTTCAGTTATAATGAACAGATACATCTTTCAGTTTTTCAGAAAAGTACATCCACACTTCTAGGGCTTCTACACGGGCAAGAAAGCAATGACATTCAAAATCATAACATTTTCATTTGTCTAGGAATTGAGAAGGTGTCTTGGGAAATACAATTGAAAACACCATTTCACAGTTTTGATGTGAATTTGTGTGCTACATTGCTTGAATTCTCACATGGGTTTGAGATTCACAGTTAGACTGTGCTTTGCTTATTTGCAAGCAGAATATTTAAAACAGACTGAGGGGCATGCATTTGCAGATAATGGTATAAAAGCTTGTAATAGCAAAAGCCCAAGTACATACCTATGCTTTATGTCACAACAGCAAAGATCAGGGCAGGCTGATGTAGGCATTTGAAATTTTCTTTATTTGTGCCAATTGCTGATGCTGTCTGATTCATTGCAAAGAGGAGAAGAAGAAAGAAAAAAAAAAAAAAAAAGGCACACTATCCCAAATTCACAAACTTTGGACATATCATGTCTTGGCATTCATAGTAATAAATTTTTAGAAAATGACACAAATGCTGTCTTACAAGGAATCCATGGACATTTATTATGCCTTGAATGAGAATTAAATGTCACTTGCTGTAATCTAATATATGTCAGAAAAAAATAGCTCTTAGGAAGTATCTCCATGAGCCAGAGATAAAAGTTATCATTAGATGCACACTGTATCAATCTTCAGTTAAAAGAATGGGCTTTCCCAGAAGCGGAGATTACTTTCCCTTCACCCCTTTCAAAAATCCTTATCATGGTTCAGCACGTATCAAAGTAACCAGGGAATCACTTCCATAGAGTGGAGAACATATTAAAGAAATAGCAGGCTGCAAAATTTTGCAGATTTCAGTCTGACAAAGTCTATTTAAAGTCTGTGTTTGTCTAGTTTTCAAAAAACAAAACATTTCTATCTCAATAACAGCTGCCAAGTGATCAAGACCTGTATTTTTATGTCTTTATGTTCATGATTTTGAAACTGAAGATGTAGAGAGTGAGCTCATTATTCAGCACCAAAAAAAACCTAAAAAAAAAATAAATGTGTGTAAGGGATCAGTCTTGCACTGAACACATTGCTGTAGGACTTAATTTACCTTAGATCAGTAGCTTCTTCTGAACTTTCTTAAAGGCTGCAGGTCTTTGGGCTCTGCACTTTATTGTGGACCTGTTTCTAAATTAATTATGTGGGATATTTGGCCACAATCCTAAAATAATTTCCCTTAGACAGGACCTCAGTGTAGTCTCATTGCTGTTAGCTTTCTTATTCTGTGAGCAAGCTAATATGATTCTGATTTATTTTTGTCTTATAGGAAACTTACTAAAAACGATATAGTAAATGTGTAAGAAAAGCCTGCTGTGACAGTTCTAGCTTATTTGGTTAGCATCTATGAATAAATAAACAGCTGAGCTGGTGCCACCTTTTATAGCTATTCGTTTTCTCAGCTGGATGTTAATAGATTATCTCTGTTCTCTGAGCTTTTCCATTTTATGTTCTCTAGACCTGAATTAACAGGTCATTACTTCATGATTTTTTTTCCAGGCTGATGGTACAATACAATAATTGCACAGGCCAATGTGCACATTTTAAGGCTTTTATTTTGGGTGTTTTCAGAGAGAAACAGACTTGACTGTGATGTGTCATTAGTGTAATATTAACATAAATAAAAGTGCAGAGCCATTACTAACAAATGAACCAATATGGGTGATGCAGACTTTAAAAAGAGGTGGAAGATTCCTTTATTGAAAAGTAGCCACTGTTCATTGTTCCACTGGAATACACTCTAATCTGAATTTGACAACTGAGGTTTCAGTATACACCAACGAGTAAGACTTCTACTACTTTTCCCATTTATCAACGATACATGAATTTCATCTAAACAGTTGTAATTTGTCAGGAATTCTTGTACAAAACACAAATTGGAACAGAATAAGCAAGCCTGAGACAATGTGAGAATATAGAGCCTTGAGGTCAATATATATATTAATTAATTTTAATTATGTTTCTAAATCTAGCTATTTGTGCTAAGTTATCCTGCTCATGAATAAACAAAAATTAGTAATTATCATTAAAGACAATAATTTCATAATTATAAATATGGAAACAGGGAATCTCCTTTAAAATTAAGAGTGAACAAATTGTGCAGGATGAAACCAGAATCAATGTAATCTTTGACCTCAAACTGGAAGTGCAAGTAGGGCTAAGTGAAATGGAATCATTTATATCAGATATCCCCCTGCAAACTGCAGCAGGACTGTCATGGTTCAACCCCAGCCAGCAACTCAGCACCACACAGCTGCTTGATTACTCCCCTCTGGTGGGCTAGGGAAGACAACTGGAAGAGTAAAAGTGAAAAAAAACTTGTGGGTTGAAGACAGTTTAATAAGCAAGGTAGGCAAAGCAAAAGCCACACATGCAAGCAAAGCAAAACAAGGAATTTGTTCACCACTTCCCATGGGCAGGAAGGGGTTCAGCCATCACCAGGGAAGTCAGGCTCCATCATGTGTAACAGTTAATTGGGAAGACAAATGCCATCACTCCAAATGTCCCCCTCTTTCCTTCTTCCCCCAGCTTTACATGCTGAGCCGACGCCATACGGTATGGGATACCCCTTGCTCAGCTGGGGTCACCTGTCCCGGCTGTGTCCCCTCCCAGCCCCTGTGCCCCCCCAGCCCACCTGCTGATGGGGTGGGGTGAGGAGCAGAGAAGCCCCCGGCTCTGTGTGAGCGCTGCTCAGCAGGGACTGGAACATCCATCCCTGTGTTATCAACTCTATTTCCAGAACAAATCCAAAACATGGCTTGCACTAGCTACTACGGAGAAAATTAACTCTAACCCAGCTAAAACCAGCACAAGGACTCAGGATTCAGTAGGATTTTATCCCATTCTAATTTCTGCTCAGTAAACCAGCAGCATGTTTATGGAGAAGCTAGAAATATGACAACCTTTGTTTTGTTTTGTTTTTCTTTTTGTGGAGGCAGGGACAATACTGTCTGGGAGAGAGATAGGATGTGCAGCTTTAGGACACTAACATCTTAATGTTTTTTACTATTTCTACTGCAGAACTGGAAGGACTATTTATTTTTGATGTAAAAGGAGGAAGATGTAAGCCTTCTTTAGAAATTATAAGAAATTGAGGACAGCTGGCAATTGACATGGAGAGATGGCAATAGGACACTTAGCTAAAATAAGAATATTTTATTCAGTACCCATAAGTTTTCCAATAATCCCTTCCCCCAAGTCTGCACATCTACCAGATCCACATTGAAAGAACTATATTCACTGAAGGAAGTATTAAATATTTGTATTTATACTGATCTAATGCTTCTTACAAATAATCATTAATAATATCCCTGGCTGGTCTGAATGTGTGTGTGTGTGTGTGTGTTCTGCTGAAGTTTTTTTTAACATGTTTTCTATCCAGTGTTGATTAAAACAGACCTATTTCAAACAAGGTGAAAGATCATGGATACTCTTGGAATTTTTGGACTCATTTAGCCTAAGGGTGAGTCCTTCCACTCAAAACACTGTGGGTTAGCTTTTATTTAATTACAGGGTTGCATTATTTTTCCTGTGCCCTTTATAAATGTGAATTTCAAGCACTGGAGAGTTGTTTGTGACTCTGTGTGGCACACTTCATCAAAAAACTGTGCTGTGCATTAACCCACCCACTTACAGTCACCTTGTGTGTTAGTGCAGTGGAAGTATAAAATTAACATGAAAAATAGTTCTTTTGCTGTCTCTGAAGCAAGAGGTTACTTTGTAACTTATTTTATGCTGGTTTATTTTATTTTTAAAAGGTTAGGGTGGGATTTTTGCTTCCTTGGGGTTTTGTTGTTTATAACCACCCTTCCCAATGTAAGATCATGGAAAAGTGTTCTGTAGTCTATTTGTACTAATGAAGAAACCATCATACCGCATACAATGAAGAGAGGATGTAAACCTCTGAGCCTCATTTATCTTTAAGTTTGCATTACTGTGTCCACTTCTGTCAAAAAAGGGAAAGGCAAATAACACAGAAAGAAGCAAATATCCTCATTTTTTAGTAACAGTTTGTGTTTGACTAATGTGAACTACTGAGCAAATCTGTTCATAGCAGTCCATGAAATCATTCTTCACTGAAGGTAAGTACTATAGGATATTTGCTAAGACACTGTTGGAAAGGAACCTTGACTCTCATTAATTCTTTTTGGCTACTAAGTATCTTTATTTGAAATTGTTATCGCTTGTATACATTTGAAACTGTAGCCACATGTACTTTCATGTGAAATAAAGAATTTATATGCTTTTTATGTAAAATCATTCGCTGCTATTACAATAATCATCTATTAATCTTAACAAGTACAGGAAGTAATGACAAGTAAAGAAGTACAAAAGTAATACGTAGAAAAGTGACAAAAATAATGTTTACAGGAAGCAAACAGAACATATTAGTAGTAGAGTCCTAACAGAAAAAGCATATATAGTAAACTTATATATTCCATAATTTTATTTTTCTCTGTTTAATTGAATGGTATATTATAAGTGTATCAAATTTATACCAAATTCTGTTGTCAAATTACACCCAAAGACTTTGGACATTATTAAGATGTTTTTTTAGGCACATCCTTCATATCTTATATCAATATATTTCCAAGTCAGTAGGTACTTTCAACAACCACACTGTCCTTTTAAATTACAGATCATCTGTAAGTTTCATTTTACAAACAACATTACAGTAATGATAGCTCTGTTGTGGAAAAGTACAAATTGTCTGAAGAACTGCGTGACTAGAATTAACATCATCTTTTCCTCCAATTCTATTAATATCCCAAAAGAACAATTAAAAGGAGTAATTTTGATCACTACTAGGATGAGAAATCATATCCCTAAAGGTGAGACTATACCTGTATTTAGACATACTTAAAATTCCTTTGATCTGTTGAGGAACATCTTGCATTTACTTGCATGCAGTCTTACTGCATTACTTACTAACTAAAGAAAACAGAGCAGCAAGAAAAAAAAGGAAATAATTAAAAAGCTACTAGAAGTGAGGATATGAAGACACGGACTCCTGAATCTGACCAGGAGACCTTTTATTAGTCTAAAACCCGTACTTATATATCCTCGGTCACTGTTCACGTGCACCATACTAAAATTTAATTGATTAATCAATACTGTTTATGTGTTTCTTGCCTACATATAATTGGTTAATTGCTAAACTACAAAGACACTGAACTTCTTGCATTTTTTTTTTTCTCTCTTCCTTCTTATCTGTGTGTTTCATGTTCTCAGCCAGCCGCCGACATGGCATCGCTCATCTGCTCCAGCCTTGCATCATACCCTGTTTCTCTTCTGGGCATTCAGCCAACCTTATCTTACTTTCTGGGCATTCAGTCTTCAAGGTCCTTCACAAGCAGCATGGCCTCCAGCACTTGCCATAAAGCTTTCTACATAGCGCCTTTCAGACTGAATGGCATACGCAGTTTTAATTTCTGAGTTTTCCCAGAGTTTTTGTTCTGGCAGATTTTTGTTTTATACTCAACAAGAAAGGGCTGAAACACGGTTTCTGGTATTGCCAGAGAACAGAAGATGAGAAATATCACATTTCCACCTCCTACTCATGTTTGGAAGAAAACATCCACCAAGAATCATGTTGAGTAGCTTTACATAGACACTCCTATGTGTGTACATATGACTATGTACTCAGCTTAGCTTGCTTACCTTAACTTACAGCTTTGGTTTATCAAAAGGACTTCTTTGACTACTGTCACTAACACTACATGCTAATGTACGTTGAACTATGCTAGGGCTGTTATGAATCCTCTTAATTTCTAGGTAGGAAAAAAATAAGGCCAAATGATTTCTTTTTAAGCTGCTGAGAATGCACTGGGGCTCCTCAAAATGTCATTGTCCTGCTGCCTACATACCCTGGAGACTATTTAACACTGCAGGGAAGAGAAAGTTATAGAATATTGCATTAATTTTTCTTGCTGTTACTCAACCATGATAAGGTCTGAAACACCTGAAAAGAGACGGCTGCTCCCAGTTGGATAGTACTGTAGTTTAACCAGTAAGAACTAAGGCAAGGAGCCAAAAAAGACATGAGCTTTCTTGAATCAGAAACAGCTAAAATAGAAATAAGAGAGGAGAAGAAAAGCAGGCTGAGGCTGGCAGCCAGGAGCTTACACAGAACTGTTAACCGATCTGGTACAATCAAATTAGGGCTGTGCAAATGCTACTTTTATTGAATCTCAACAATCTCTCCATGCTAAAACAATCCTTCTGAAAAATAATTAAGTTGGAATATCATAAAACCTTGCTTCCTACTCTATTAAGGTTTTGTCAGTCCTGCTTGAGGAAAAGTATGTATTTTTATACTTGTGAAATTGCAAGAGCTGGTTTGCAACAAGAGAAACTGCTGAATGAGATGAAATGATTTATGAAGGAAAAATGATGTCTGTTTCTTTATAAATATTAATAGAACGAAACAAGCATAAAGAAAAGTAAGCTTGTGTGACATTGCAAATAAAATTTGTAAGTGAACATTTTACAACAAAGCTAGCCAAAATATGATATATTAAGGTGTATTTAACTATATTTTCTGTGTTTATTTTTAAGGCACAGCAGCACTATAGAATCATGTTTGAGGTACTGGCCTACAACATTTGACCACACTTACAGTACAAGTGTAAAATCAATTTTCTGCACTCCCATTTATCTCAGTACTGATGTTAGCTGGCTCTCTAACAGAATGACTCTACTGGAGAGGTTATTTTACTTCAGAGTGGCATTTCAGGAGCCTTAAAGGGTCTGAAGAGATGGCATGTGACCTTTAGGAATATTTTAGATCTGCTTTCCTCTGAAGAAGAATTATTTAACCCTGTGTGGATATATCATCATGAGTCCCTCACTGTTCTCTTTATGAATCTCAAAATGTATGTGGCGTTGGCTTCTTTCAGCATAATTGACTGTTGACCAGACCAAGTTTTTTAATGGAAGCTGGGGATAGAAAACTGGATTGAAGATAGCTATCTGCCTAGGTTACCAGGCTTTCTGGTGTGGTTTTTTTTTTTTTTTTTTTTTTTGTGAATATTTTGATAATATTAACTTGTTTCAATTATAATTTTGCAAGTCACATCTCTGGATTTTCAAGCTTTATGGTATTTTTACCACTGTTTCAAAGATAGTGTTGGTGTTTTTTCAAATGAGAATTTTTTATAACAGAGGTCTTAATTCGCAGAGGTACTGCTTAGTAACATTGTCGTTTACAACTAAGAGGTAGAACTCAGAAATTCTTCAATACACATCGATCAAAACAATTATCAGTCTTTTAGAATACCTACCCAGACAAACAAATGGCTCAAAAATAAATTCAGATCATGAAAAATGTCTTAAAGCACATGATGACAATAGAAATCAATATCTAATTAACCCTGAGCAATGCAGTGTTAAAAAAATGGCTACCTAGCAAACTATAATGGGCAGCAAAACAAAAAGAAATATAAGCAAGTACTTGATGCATATGAATAGTTGAAAGAAATTTAAAAGGAACAAAATATGTCATCATACACAAAGTTTGTTAAAAATAATTAGATTAACAATCTACCAGATATTTGATAAAAAGAAGAGTTTAAGATTCAAAAGCAGTGAAGAAGCTGACTACAGTAATGGGAGAATTGCTAAGAATTCCTTAAAGTACTCCAGCTATACCTTCTGATAGAGAAGAAATGTAATCTTCATTACTCATAGGATAGCTAAAGAAGTTAAAAGTCTCTGTCTTTTCCAGTAGTGCCACTGTAAAACTAATAGTTTCAAGTATAGATAGCACCTAGTTGAATTTTCAGTGTTATCAGACTACATCAAATTGCATAGATCAGCTCTGATGTGATAAAACATAAAGAAATTAAATGCATCATCATTCATACGGTTTAAACCTTTTGTGGTCTAGTCCTCGCTTATTGTTATGTCATTTTTAAACAATACCCTGGCAGACCAAATCAGACTTCAGATTTTTACAGACCTAATATAGACTCCAACGTAGGAAGCTCACCTGCATCCATAGCCACTGCAAGAGGAAGGCTCAGGAGTTTAACTTTGATGTGCTGAATTGTTCTTTAAAGCATCCCCCAGACAACTAAGTATAACACAGGTTTCCTAAGAGAGGCAGCTAAGTTGTATGTCAGTAGCTATGGCATACAAATATCTTTACCCTTTTTCATTAAAGCCTAAATTTAACTAACTCGAAGTGGCTTTCCAAGGTGATCTTTATTCTGAAGTTTCTTTCTTATCCCATAGAACACAAATCTCCATTTTCCTAAAGGAAGAGAAATCTTCAGTCATAAATGTTGCTGAAATGAGTCCTGCATACAAGAATTTACCTTAATTGGTGCAGAAATTTCAGCCTTAGATCTCAAGTTCATAAGATAAATTGTGGAAGGAAAAACTCATTTAGGGAAAATGCATAGCATAAGACTGGTACATCAAAACAACTCCCAAGCTAAAGTTTTTCAGAATACAGCCAAGACCACCTCTAATACTGTTAGGCTTCATCTCATTTCCTCTCTTGTTAGAAATATGTCACAGAGTCTCACACTGATATTTATAAACCTAAATGCCAATTCAGATACTTTCATGGATAGTTTTCCCATTTATTCTTTTGTCATCACTATCCTTTTACACTACAACCTTTCTTCCTTCTAAAAAAAAAAAAAGAAAAAAAAATCCTCCCCTCAGCATATGTTTTTTCAGACATAGCAATTTCCATAATTTCCTTACTCTTAACCACCCAACTTTTTTCTTCTCTCTCGAATATCATTGTCCTATGTAAAAGGAAAAAAAATGTTTAATGTATTGCGATACCTTAATTGTCTTCAGTCCTGATTTAATCATTTGTGCAATGCTTGCAGTCCTTACACTTCTGTTTACATATTTCTTACATTTCTATGCATTTATACTTTTGGTATAAAGTTTTTGGTCTCTTTTTTATATGCTATAGGCATATTAAAACGTTATTTTTGATTACTTTTATACTATTTCTCTTCTTTATGACTTCTAGACTGCAGTTTTCTATGTTTGTCAACTTTTTTTTGACTCCTCATAAGATCTCTTCTCACTGTGAGTTAAGCATATGCTTATTATAAATCTCTATCTAGCAGAAAAAATACCTGCTATGGGAAGTCAGGATGTGTTAAAAGATACATGGTAAGGTGCTTCTAAATTCCATGGAGAAGCAATAATGTGATCATATTATGAAGATCAGTATCCTATCCTGCAGGGAGGTGACATTTTAATAAGTAACAGAAGTTTTTGCACTTAACACATTCATAATTCTTTTAGAAGTGGCCTGTGCAGCCAAAAATGGAGAAGCAGAGGCTCACCTTGGGACAGGGAATAGCTGACATTATACAGGGCAGCCAACAACAAATTAGGAAAATTTTGGTGAGATTGCCCACCCTAAAAATAAGATTTTTATTTATGTACCTTGCTGGGTAGTTATTGCACCAGCTTAAATCAAATGTCCCACTATCCCAGCGGTCACCCTCAAAGTGGGCAAATATGGCTGCCCAAGAAAGGGTGTAAGAATTGGTTAACAATATATGGTATTTCCTCTTAAATATTTCCTTCATCACCAATCAGTTGCAATACACTTACTCTCTGAACTATAGGTAGCCAGTAGGCTTTTATTAATCTTCTGTGTATACTTGCTGCACACACTTGTACAGTTTCCCTTGAAGCAATATAAACTTTTAGTATATACAACACATTGTGGCAAAGAATTCCCTGTCTTAAGTATACATCGTTTAGCTTGCCCCTACCCATGCCACAATACCCAAGTTCACTTTAAATCTGAAATTCTGATCCAAGTGATTTTCCAAGGATCCTAAAAAGTTTTTTAAAGGGTCTATGGGTTTTGATTATTGGTCCTGAGGGCATCACTTTATCCATGTTGCTGGCTGTCAGATTACAACCATTATGACTTGACAAGAAAATAATTTGTATTTTTAATAGGATATGTGCTCTTCACGCCGTGAGTGCTCCTCTATGAGTCATGGTAACATGCATCAAATGCATGTTGATCTGCACAACAAAGTTGTGTTTACCCCACATACACCACAGCATTGAACTGCACAGGCTCCTCAAACTCACTTCCCCTTCCACATAGCTCAGCAGAATATTTTAAAGTGTATAGTCCAGCCTGTGTTCTCCATTTATTTTGCCAGGTTCCTAGGGTATGGGAAACAGCTAAGACTTCACTACAGTGATAACACTACATCAGTGAGTGGTGAGCAGTTCCTAAGGCTGGAGAAAGACTTCTTGATCATTTCCCAGGCCAGATCCTTGGGAGAACTTTTGGCCATTGTTCAGTAAAAGCACTCATATTATTATCTTCTAACACAACAAAAGGCAAACAAATCCTAAAGAACAGTCCCTCTGACTGATAAAAATGTCAGGTGTTGCAGTCTTTCACGTACTTTGTAAAATGTCTAACAGTAAAATTAGTTGTCCAGTCTAACTCACTGTCGCTCACTGTCTTATATTGGGCCGGTTTATTTCAGACACAAAAGCATCAGCACTGTGATTTGTCTTCCTTTTTTTATTGCACTAAATTATACCCAAATATAATTTAGGCAAAGTTTCATTTTTTTCTTTCTTTTTTTTGTTATCCATATAGAACGGCTCCCACAAAGCAGACAAGCACAGTTAACTAAAATGGAAAATTCTTATCAGTCTAGCCAAAGCTCAAGTCTTTATTAGCAAGGCATGCAGGCCTTCAGATAATCTAGCTGTGGAGTTTCTGCCATTATAGTCACTATCTGAGCAGCTTTATGTCAGTTCACTTCTTTCAGGTATTTTAAGCTTTGCAAAATAAGAGTTAACATGATCATGGTACCACTTCTTCAGATACCAGTATATGATATTTCCTATTCTTATTCCCTATATTAACTCAAATAATATATCAGAACTGGGCATTATTTACCAGGAACCAGCTATGTCTTAGACTTCTGACCTGTAAAATTTTTCAAGTCCAGATGTCAGTCCTTTCAGTTGGCAGAAGCCAGAAATAGAAAGCTATTTTCAATAGCTAAGTAAGTATCTTTGTAAGTGTTAGAGAATGTGGCAATGTCTTTTTGCCCTAGTCTGGGAGTTTGGTGACTATTAGATGCCAACATTTAAGACTGCAGCCTAGGAAGCTGATTCAGCACACTTAAATGAACATACCTGAACATATTTTCTAAAGCTTAGTTAACCTAAACCCTGTAGTATCTAAACTCCTTAGATAACCATAAAGCCCTCCAGATGCCAAAACTTAGGCGCTCTACGTGTTCATTAATACCTTGCTGGAGAATTAGGTACCTCCTAACTTACCCCATTGCCACCCAGAATTTAGACAATGGAGAAGGCAGCAACTACTGTTTGCCTAACAGGGTTTGTATCTGCTGCCATGATGCTGGTCTCAAGGACAGGCCTTTCTCAGAGGGACATCAAAGTCTTGAGGAGGGAGAAGATCAGAGGGCAGAAGCTGGAGAATGAGTGGTCACAATGAAGTTGCCTGTTAATCAGCCAGAGAAGCAAGTCATAAAAAGTCAGATGGAGAACAAGCAAGCAAACACAAGATATTAGTCTAGGGAGTGCAGCAGGAGAAAAGGAGAGTTCCAGATCTGTGACTCCTGGAAGAAGTTCATTTTTCTTTTATTCCAGTGAGTGTATATTCAAAATACATAAACAGTTTTGCATTATGTAATATCTGCTCATACCACTTACTTGCTGCTACCTCCTGTGGTACGATATAACTCTAATTATACTAAGTCATAGTAAATACATGAGTTTGTACATCATTAATCTAAGTAAGTTTTTTATGTCTGCAAAAATCACCTTGTAGCTCAGAAAGCATTATTCTGGAAATGACTGCATAGTACAACTACATTCATTTTCCAGCCCTCTCTGTCACACTGGGAAGGGCTATTTTTTGTATAAAACTGCATGTCAGAGCCTTGCAAAATAGTGAACATGTTTCAAAGTTGCTCAAAGAACATTTCAAAGTTTTTGTTCCCCCCTCCCCTCCCATGAAACAGGAATAAGAGAAAATTAATTAATAAAAAATTAATAAAAAAATAAGCTATACCTGTGAAAAGATCTGAAGTTCTGCATATCAAAAAACCACAGATTTAGACACATTTGCCTAAGTAATTTTACCCACATGAATAAACTCTTCTAGAATTAATGTTAACTTTCTTTGATGATAGAAATATATTGTTTTTTTCACAACTCATGCAGGTAAATTATATGAAGCCAGCATGCAAGAGTTGATAAAAGTCATTAGCACTTTGCACTGTGTCTGCTGCTTCCATGTATTGTAGCCACACGTTTTTAAGCACAAATAATTCTAAAATCACTGGCTAACTGAAATGACCTGAATAATGGCAGAGTCAATAGTGTATGTGGAATAACTGCTCAATTTAGCATGCATTTTTATTTAAGCTCCTCAATCAATAAAATATCTGTGATTAAAAAAAAAAAAAACACAACTACCTCAGAGGTAATGAAAATAGAAGGTCCTACTAGGGGCATTTAGATTTGCATTTGTAGGCGTCACCAAGAAATTTTGCTTGTGCAATATTACTGAAACACACTATTTGCCATCTTTCAGCTCATTGTATTTGTTCATTGTATTTCAAAGAAAAATAAAAAAGACCCTCAAAGTCTGCACTCAGAAGCATATAACATTGTCAGTAGGTATGGACTTGCCTTAACTATCAGCTTAATTTGGCTTAGGTATTACATTGAGATTCATTTAATATAAAAGTCTAAATGTCAGCTGTACGCCCTCCCCAGTTAGTGGGGAAAGAGATGGGATCTTCAAAGGACAGTTCAACCAAATTTTCTCAGGACAGATTCAGCTCCCTGTGAAGATGCCTGTCTTTTTCCATTGACTATAGAGGAAGCCTGAACAGCTGGCTTAAACTACATGACCAGCTTGGCAAATTTTAGTTAGGAAAGATAACAACCATTCCAGGTACAGGCACTGACTGAGGGTCATCATTGCGTGTCCTGTCCCATTAGCCCTTTACTCCAGCAGTAATTACACTGGCATTATATTGGTACTGGTCAGAATGAGGGAGGAGAATGGGATTTGGGCTGAAGTATTTAAAAATTATTGCAGAGGAGTCCCTGGGAAAGCTCTGATTTTTTACAGGTCAGTGGCAATTCTTGCCAGATCCTTCCAGAAGCAATGCAGAGTTACGCTGTCCATAACCCTGCTCTGCGTCTAAACAGCACATTTCAACCCCTGGGTGATAACAATAGCAGATGCTTATTATATTTAATTATTAACCATCAGCTCTTTGAACTTACCACCTTAGTCTCTCAGCACCTGCATGATGGATGGCAAAATTCCTGTAATTTCAACTTCCATCAGTCAGTAAGTAAAAGGTGAGCATCTGCTAGTGCTCACCAGTCCCTCAGGATATATATGACTATCATTATGATTGTTCCTAATGGTGTTTTACACAAAATGAGTTAGGGTGAAAAAGGCATGCTAGGTTATTTTACACATATACAATGTCAAAGTATTTATTGCCCTGCATATGGCAACTTTTAAATATAAATAGATAAAACCAGTAGAATATTTATTATTACATTTAATATTTATGCAGTGACATAAATTTACAGGTACTTTTAAATGCTTCTGCATTTTAGACCTGATCAAAACCTCTAGTTAAAGAAAGGAAGGAAAGGTAAGGAAGCTGTGGGGAAGCTGTAACTTTACCCTCCATTGTTATTTCCATACTTAAAGTTATGTCCACGTCACAAAGTGAAGAAGATAATCTTTGAAACAATAAACAAGGCAGGTTCTCATAATGCCATAAAAAAGATGGTAAGTTCTGCTCAGAGGCAGGGCTTTCTAACTGAAACACAGGACCTACAAACACGGGTATGTTGCCTTCAGGACTCGGGCTGCTAATATACCTGTACTGGCATCTAACACACACGTGCTGCCTCAATGCATGTCTTTGGGTCACAACACCTGTAGCCTCCTTCATTGTGCCACAAAGAGGAGTCTGGAACATGCTTACAGCAGCAGCCAAAGAGCCTCTCCCAGCCATCAACTTCTACTGAGCTCAGCCACAGGGGAAATTTGACTCTTATGTGCAATGCATTAACAACTTCATCATTTAAAATCTGATTTTCTCTCAAAGCATTTTCATAAATTAGGCCAGAATAATGAAGCAGTTAGCATCAGAGTCCCCTGGGAAGCTTTCAAGGCATCTACTGTCATGAACTCTCCAAGGCTACCCCCCTAAAGAGATCTCATTGCTGAGAGAATATCATACTCCCTTGCCTCATACATGATGGGAAAATTATCTAGAAAGTCTCATTACTTACGTCTTCCAGGACTTGGTAATGAAGCTTGGAATTCATGTGACTCCAGTGCAAAATGGCAATGTAATGGCATACTGGTATGGCAAAGCAAGGTTCCAGAAATCTGGTGAGTTGTGAAAAGCCACCCATCATGTCTGATAAAATAGGAATAAAATTGTCACTTAAAATTTGAACAGTAACCTTGGAATATTCCACATAAGCCATTGCTGGGTATAGAACGGAACTGTGTAGTCTGTCCCTCATGCATAGCTGGCATACAGGCAGATGTACAAACACACAGACACACAGATCAAAGCTGAAGGTGAATTTCTGGTATGAAAAAAATTAGGAAAACAATTTCCCAGTCTTGTTCCTCTTCTAGTAGGGATATAAATGCATGAAACCTCTGTGATCACCCACCAGACATGCAGATATGTAGAATCTGTATTGAAAATTCATTATTGGTGAAGAACAGATCTTAATTTTTTAAACAGTTCAGTAAGAATATTGTTAAATGCATGGATATTTATGGAAAAACTGATTTTTACATTCACCAGTGTATGAAAAAAGTATTTTTCTTATTTCTTAATTGGTAATTATAATAAGTGGTACAACTGCTTATGGCTTGTTATATCCATCATAACAAAAGAAAAAAAAAAAAAAACAACAAAAACAAATTCAGAAAATGAGAAAGCATAAGTGTTCTTCAAGTCCTAAGAAGATATTTGGAAACCAGTTAATAAAAGCTGGGACTCAGGTAAGGTCCTTCTTCAGAAAGGAAAAAGGACATCTCTGTATTTGACAGATTCTTACTTTCCCTGTTTTTTTATGCCAGTTTCTTCCAGCAATTTCAGGAAGAGTTGAATAAGACACCAATGGAGTTCTCCTGTCCTATTCAAGGACACCTCAGGTAGACAGAGGGCCTTTTGCAGATAATACTCCTGGGGCATCCCTGGCCACAAAATTTCTGTTTTGTGTCTTGATAAATGCAAATTTCTTCATCTCTAACAATTTCTTTCTCCAGCTGCTGAAAGAAGAGAAGAGGATGCTTGAAAGCCTTTGTTGGCCTTATAGAAGGTCCCTACTAGTAACAAAATTAAATTTATGACAATGTTTCGGATTATGACGTAGTCTTTCAGAAGCAATTTGAGGGTTATGTCCATTTTTTCTATGGATATCTGGGGCAAGTCAGGCAATTAAAATAATGATTGCAACACAATAGTAAAACTATATCAGAGATCCTCTGGATAAGTGGTAAATTTATTTTTTCAGATATAACTTCTGAAACTTCAAAAAGGTTCTCATGTGCTCTCATCAGTATACCACATATTGCAGCCTACTTTGAAAATCCCTTGTAAAAGTACATATACTGGGAAACCCCTGTCAAACTTATGTGTAATATGATAAAGCCATTCTTAATTTTTAAAAAAAAACAATAGAAGTGATACTGAGATTTTTCTCAAATCCATTTTGATCTTTGTTAGCTTAAAATCAAAAGAGAAAAAATGTTTTCTTCTTC
This sequence comes from Falco punctatus, assembly GCF_963210335.1. Classification (NCBI taxonomy): domain Eukaryota; kingdom Metazoa; phylum Chordata; class Aves; order Falconiformes; family Falconidae; genus Falco; species Falco punctatus. Next base: position 79,920,045 of record NC_137583.1, read on the forward strand.
TGCAGTATTTCAGTCACTCTTTGTCTTGCTCTGTACATACAAAGCTGAATGCAAGTGTTTGCTTTTTGTTCTATAATGCGGTCCATGTGTTTTAGAACCCTGAATGTGGGAGTTTTCAGAACGTTCTGATTTTCTAATTTCATTTCTTCTGTGTTGCTCAGTTCTCTAAGGATCCCCGAGCAATCCAAACATAATCACATAAGTGACAGCAAATCTAAATTTTTTCATAGTGCAGTTTATGCTGGTAGATATCTCAGACTAAGCAAGGTTATATAGATAGATTTGCAGTTTAAAATGTAATAGATATTTTTTTTTACAGTGTCTGACTGCATGATTTAAAATGATCATTTTTTTCAGCAGTTTTTCTATCCATCTTTCCCTGCTAATGCTAAGTCAAAGAGTTCAAACTGTTTAATTGAAAATGGAGTGACAAGTCTTTACACCCTGATTGAAAACCAAGAAAAGTCAATGGGAAGACATCCATTGACTTCACTTAACTTTAGAAAGCTGTACCGAAAGCTTGATGTATATTCAAAGCATAATTATTAACATAATTTAAAATTCTTTCCCAACTCCTAATATCACACAATCTAAGCTAGACATAGAAATGGAAAGTTTCAGCCCTTCTTGGCTAAGAAACTAATCTTATTTTCCTTTGGTTTTGCTAACCTTATTTTTAGAAATGTAATTGTGTTACTGCAGGAAACATTTGCCTCTATTAAAAATAAAATCTCTCAGAGTTATTAAAAGTAGCAACAGAGAGTAGCACACTAGCACTGGGGGCCTGACGCAAGAATTGAAATGAGGTCCTTTTCCAGGCAGCTGCCATACCTGCTTCAGCTTTCCCACAGTCAGTAGCCCGGGATCATCCCTGCAATTATACTGCCAACCCATTCAGTAGCTCATTGCTGAACTGCAGAACACCCAATACTTTTTTGCAATATCTGCATTCCGGATGTAAAAGAGAAACAGAGCAGTGGCCCTAATTGTTTGTGATTGTTCTGGTGTGCAGCAGCCGCCTGAAGGGTTAACTTATGGCTACATCTGTATCTTACCTGTGCTATTTGTCCTCAAAATCAGCTCTTAGGGACTTGCAGTTAATGCTTCCTGAACAGAAATAGCTGGGTTTTTTTAACACAAATTCATGGTCTTCTTACTTGATGCATAGACAAATCGTCACTCTGGTGGGAGGGCCCATTTGAGCCCAGAATAAAACACCTCCTCTGGGTGCTGGGCTCATGGGAGACAGCTCTGCTCCAGGGGGTCGCAGTTTCACTTTGGGGTCTCTGCTTCTACATGATGTTGGACACCTGCCTAATGACAATCCCCCCAATCACTATTAAAAGTGTTTTTTATAGCCAGATCTCATCACAGGCCACCCATCAAATCAGTTGAGACTATCACAATATGCCTTTCCAGCAATTCCAGGTATCATTTGCCTATTAGTTGTTACCTATGGCCTGCACCCAAGTTCCTTACAGCAGTTGTGTCGTCCTGTTTGCTATGGCTTATCATACTCAGGCCCTGTCTCTGTTGCACTTGGTGATAATCATGTGTCAGGCCACCATCTACCCATCCTGCCTACTCACATGTATACATCCATAAGAGAAATATTGCAATGGTTCCCACTTTGACCAACAGCTAGCACATCCAGTAGCCAATTCCTGAAGCTTTGCAAAAAATATTTAGTCATTGAATTAGAAAGGTATTCAAAACCTGGCTTATTATTATTCTTTTCTGACCTTTGCCAAATTAGAAAGAAATATTTTTTGCTCAGTAATTGCAGTCTTTGCACTCAAATTTGTACCCCCATTCACTTTTGTGTGAAGCAGAAACAGTTGATTATACTGTCAATACCCTGAACTGTTCTGAGTGACATGACTGATATAAGAATAAATTCATATTGACCCTTAGAGTCTCTCTAGATAGCTGCACAATCCATGTCCAGTAGATTAAAGAGACCTACCCTACCCTGCTCTTTTAGTACAGGTTACCACCTTTGTTAATGACAGTTAAAGCTAAATATACATCTATAATTTGGAGTGGTTTAGGAAATAGTGTATGTTTGCCATTGTTATGACTTCTATGGACACAGTAGCTTCTGGTAAAAAAAAAAAAAAAAAAAAAAAAAAGGTATATTTGAGGGTAATAACCTCTTTATCATTTCAGCAGCAGCCACCTGAAGGCACCCTTCAAGGTAAAGAAGTCATCCAGAAAAACTTTTTAGATTTAGTTTTCTAGTTTACTTAAAATGAATCCAACTGGTCTTCATGCTTGAATATTTTACTTACTTTATGTATTCTACTAAATTACATCTGAAGACTATTGAAGTCTGAAGAATCTTTGAGGAAAGGTTCTTCTTCAATGCATGCTACACTTTTCTTTCTGTACTCCTATAAGCCCAGGTAGCCTGGAAAACGTAACTTCTGTACAAAGATTTATCAGGCCTTGAAAAATAGTATTTTCTTTTTCAGAGCCAGACAGCACAGGTGGGAATAAGTTCTGTAAAGAATGAATACTTCATGGGTTTAATAATGACAAATAGAAATTTCATCTCAAGGATAAAAAAATCAGTTTCAGTTTGAAATCAGTCCAAGTTAATATTTACAACTTCTGAGCGAACCTCAAAAGACTTGAAGTTCCAGAAATGACATTTATTTTCAAAAATATTACATTTTAGAAATCAAGATTTTGCTTGAGTGAGGCATGCATAAACTCAAATCACGGAGCTGCAATGCTAGCAAGAACTTCTTGTGGTTTAACCCCAACCAGCAGCTAAGTAATATGCAGCCACTCACTCACCTCCCTGCTGGTGGGATGGAGGGGAGAATCAGACAAAAGGTAAAACCCATGGCTTGAGATAAGAACAGTTTAATAATTGAAATAAGGTAAAAAATGATGATGATGATGATGATTGTAATTGTAATGTAAAGGGAGATAACTAAGAAAACGGTCCCCTGCTGGCAGGGCATGAGAAGCTGAAAAGTCCTTGACTTAATATAAACGCTACTTAGCAACAAGTAAAAACATCAGTGTGTTAGCAACATTATTCTCATACATAATCCAAAATACAGCACTGTACCAGCTACTAGGAAGAAAATTAACTCTATCCCAGCTGAAACCAGGACAGAATTCTAGGGACTGTCTCACAGAGAGACTTACTGGCAATATTCTATCTTTAGGTAGCTCACATAGTCACTATAGCACTTAAAGACCAAATGCCTAGCCCTGGACCAGCCTTCATTCTTTACATTTCTTGTTCAAATCCAGCTGAAGAATTTAAAGCCAAAAGGAAAAATAAGATCATCTAGTCAACTGCAGCATATCAAAGTCCATTTGATATACAGTATTTGTTCTTATATTGACTGTAATAATTTGAATTTGGCTAAAATCAGATTTCTGTCTCAAATGTATCTTCTGGAAAATGTAAGTCTTAATTTAATGACATCTACAGATGCTTGGCAATTTCCTCCCATGATTGATCACTTTCTCTGTGCTTTACTTCTCTTTAGCATCTGCCTGGTGCTAGCTATCAGCCACTGGTTCTTGTTAGGTATCTCCTTCCTGAGTGCCATATTTTCTCCCTTTGAAGAGCTTTATCCACTGCAGTTAAGTGCATCCTCTATTTTTTCTGTGATAAATCAATAAGTGCAAGCTCTTTAAGTCTAAACAGTGGGGAGTTCTCCAGTTTTCAAATCAATTCTGTGGGTCTTCCTAAGCCCTTGCTAGTTTTTCAAGCTGTCTAGAAGCATCCAGTCTTAGCTTCCTCAGTGCATGTGAGCTATCTATTAGTCATCTGCTCATACATCTTGGAACCATATCAGAACTTTTTACCACAGCACTGCTCTTGGGAATTGGAAAATTATATTCTGCTCCAAGATCATCACTTCCCAAGACTCACCTCCACTTTTTGTCCTCCGAGATTTAATTTTAAAAACAAATTTCTGCATTTGTCAGGTTCAATGTAATAACAACGTGCCCAGTTTACCAGCCAAGCTAGAGTGACCTGCTCGTACCATTATTTCTCATCCCATTCTTCCCTGTACCATTAATTCTAATGCAGTAGTATACCACTTCCAAAAAGATATTTCACACTGACAATTGGTTTTTTCTGACCTGTTAGTAATCTAGTTTAAATTTGTTATTGACACTATATACTACTGCAGAATTCTTTAATTAGGTACAAGAAGGTGTTCATTTACCCACATTATCAGTCTGAAGATCTATATTAACCACTTTCAAACACAGTTATAATATTATAGCATGAATGAATTCACTTTGATAAGACCTATTATCTAAAGAACCAATGTTGACTACCATTAATTATGTCTTTAGTTTTAAATACTTTATGAAGTGAAACCTGCTTCATCTTTTCCATTATTTTTCTGCACCTGGGTGACACATTAATTTTACATTCACACAGTATCAACAATCTCAGATATTCGGAATCTTCCAAGGACTCCTATATTTAATAAATATTAATACTATCAGCCCAGAGGTATCCTTAGAAGTGCAGACACCTTTAAAGTATTCTTTTGCAAATTACCTCATTCTGCTACATTATACTTGTTTATTTGCAAATACTCCTTATGTCTTCTGTCTCCCTACTAATAATTTTGTCATTTCCTGTTAAGACTAGGATATGTTTGTTTCTTCTGGAATAATTTCTTTCCTTTTCTACTGTTGCTGCAGTCCCTGTGTTCCTAATACTAATTTTAAACTTTGGCTGTGATTTCATAAAAGCAATCTATTTCTTCCACGTCTTTAGGTTCTCTCATTAATTTTCTCTATAAATTTCCACTTTTTTCCCCTTAATATCCTTCCTTCTGGACAACAGTTTCTGCAAAGAATACACAGAGGTTATATAGATATAAATATATGCTCTCACATTCAGCAAAGATAATTGGTGTAATGAAAGGAAGTAACAATCACTTTGCAGGACCAGTTGTGTGTGCTCCCAGCTGGGAGTAATTATCAGCGATGGGAGAAAAGGTGTAGAGACAAGAAGAAACATTTCTCTTCTTCATCCTTTTCCTTCATATGCAGACTCTCCTTTGAGTCCAGGAGATAACTTCCCATGGTACTAGTTTCCTCTGGGGTTTTGAATCTTTCAGGTCACAGTAAACCTAAAGTACCTTCTCTTTCCTTCTTCATCAAGAGACTGGCATCTTCCTTTGCCTGAGTCTAAACCAATTCTTACTGGACTTTCCAAGCTGAATTTTTCTGAATATCAGAAACAAATAAAGTGCTTAGTTTTAGGCCATACCTTTTACGGCACAAAAACATTCTACGAGAGTTCAGAAGCCTGATAGGACACTTACACAAAAAGCCTGCAGTTTACATACATGGATAAATTACCAACCTTTGTTTTCATCTGTGTGCAGCTGAAATCTAGTCCAAGCCCCTCAGAGTATGCCCGTTATATCAGGGTACTTTTGTTTTCCTTCTTAATTGGAAATCAATTAATTGGAAGTAATAAGAGTTAAATTCTGTGTAAGCATCTTTTAGGAACAATCAGTGTTTTCAAAGCAGTCCACTACTAGCAGAACTATGACAAAAGAATTTAAACATCTGCAAATATCCTATCGTCTTTGATTTGCTGGGGCTGTGCGGGGTGTGGGGAGGTAAAAAGAATGGATGTTTTCCTCATTCAACAGATGCTGAGGATAATAGTAATAACACATTTTATTGCATTTCATGATTTTTGCTTGTGAATGTTGTCCCTTCTCTGTTCAAGAGTTCAAGAATCACCACATGCTTCTGAATAAATATTCACTTTGTCTAGAGTGGGTACATAAATTTGTCCTCTATGACATCTGCCTAAATACTGGTCTAACGTACTAGATTTGAGGATTGAAGATCACTGGGGAAAGTCTTGCCTAAAATGCAAAAGTGCTAAAACACTTACAAAGTAAAAAGAATCATAACTTGATGTCTTCATGATGTTTTATAAAATTACGTGTTGATAATACTTTATAGTAACTATATTAGAATATTCTGACTCTATGTGCATAACTCAGTACTAGAATATGACTGATAAACTCTAGGCACAAAACCATCCTAATTTATTCTTGCCATTTGCTACTGTTGCTCAGTGCCTGCCTGTCACATCCATCCTGGCTTCAAGAGGTTAACAAAAAAAGTCAGAGATATGTTGGACACAGCAAATTCAGAACATCACCACAATATCTCATCTGTGGGGATGTCACAGCAGTGTGGAACACAGGGTGAAATATGTATAACACAGAGTAAGAAAGCCTTCATATACCACCCCTGAATTTAGAAAACTGAAGTATCTTACTAATAAACAGACTTGAAGCAATGCAGCTATAACATTTTGCATGTCTGTGACTGTTCAAGCGCTTCTCAAATGAGCATTCTGTAAATGTTATCCCCAGTCTGAGACTATAGGATGTTGGAATATTATAGTGCCTGTATTTAAATTTAATAGTGTGGGGTTTTTTAATTATTCTGCATTGGGACTGGGAAACAATTACAGTTCCATTTAGTGAATTTCCTCCTTAGATAGCATTACAGTCGAGTACGGAAGCCTCAAGGTATTTTGATGTAGATGTAGTTTCAAGGTTTTGTGACATCTAGTCTTAGCATTTCATTAACACTGACTGGATTTAGATATAAACTTTGGTGGAAATATCATTGAGCTCCAGAGATGACTTGCCATTTGCTAAGAAAATTTTCTTATATAATACAAAAAAACATTTTATATACAAATAGAAACTGTTTCACAAAAATATTTCTGTGCAACATGAAGCAATGGCTTCACTTCAGCAGCTCCACTTGCAACAAGTGAGTTAATTAATGTCTTTTTGAACTCCTATTAGGTGTTCAAAAGAGTGTCATGTTGAAAAAGTCAGTAACACACTTGAACCAAAAGTACTAGGATAAGCCTTCCCTTTCCAAGGCCCAGTTAGACAGAAGTCTTTCAGTGGAGCTGTGGAACAGAGGGAAGTTCTCACTTGGCACTGGACTTCAAACTCCAGGTGCAATTCCTCCTATTTCTTCCCCACAGATGACCTCTGTCAAGGCTTTTATTCACTGCTTTCTCCTCCAGTTGAGATAATTTTTGAGTGTTGGAATACAAGAGAGAAAGGTATCTGTCCAACTGTAATAATACTTAAACGAACACTTATTTTTCTGATTTAATGAACACAATAAAAAAAGATAATTTGCTAATTACTAGAGTACAATTTCCATCATCAACTTCCATGTTGCAGTGTGCGGGAGTTTACAGAGGACTTAAAAGTTCTTCCCAGATTTTTTTTTATGGGAATTCTTTCAGCCAACCATGAGAAAGATAATAACTTGTGTAGTTTCACCTCCTGTCACCTAGTTGCCCACCTTTGATTGCAATTCCTTATACTTTTATGTCTTATAAAAACTGTAAGCATCTTGGGCCACAAATAAGTCTGTTTAATTTGTCTATAAAGCACCATTCTTTCCTGAGGCATTGAATGTATAATATATGATAATTTATAAAGCAAGTTTTTGCAAGTCAGAGGGCTTGACTTAAAATGAAAACAAAGTTAAAAAGACCTTCTTCCTTCAAGCCAAGCTGGTCTTAGAGGCAAAGGTGATACATTTTTTGCCTGTAACTATTCTGTATGAGAACTCTGTCCCCTAGCAAAGTACTTCCTCCATAGACAGGGAAGCTGGACACACCATCTGAACTTACACTGAGCTTTATGTACACTGTGTAGAGCACAATTAGGCTACCTAGGCCAGTAAGTGCATACTTCAAAGCAATATCTAAAACTAAAATATAGTCACAATTACATTGCGGGGGGTGGGGGGTGGGGGGGGTAGCAAAAAAAAAAAACAAACCCAAAACATACCCCACAGAAACAGAAACAACAGAATGGTACCAAATCTTTTTGCTTACTTTTGCTAGAAGAAACAGTTACACAGTTAATGTGATATGTATTAAACACTAATCAAGTACTTATTTATCAATCTTATGTTCAAAACAGTCTGGTAAAATACATTTACTCAGCACTGCATCCACACTACCATGCTTCTCTCAAACTTTCTTCCCATTCTTCTGACTATATTTCATCAGACAACTTTTTTTTTTTTTTTTTTTTTTAAGCATGACAAGGAAAAGTTCCCATATTTCCATTCAAAAAGCACTAGATTTGTTGCAGAGACCATGTGTACAGTTCATGCCCAAAAGCTCCCATGTATCCAGAAAGCATGTCCCATAGAACTGATGAGTCATGGGAAGGGGCCATTTGTCCTGGATTTTCGGACACTCAATAGCCTAGTCAGAGCTATAAATTTTGATTGTAAGTACTTTAGGGCAAAAATCTGTCATTTTAATTTGTTGAGAAAGCACCATTCTTTCCTAAGGCAAGGTGTGAATAATACATGACAATTTAAAAAGGAGATGTTTGCTACTGTTACTGCTCCTGCAAAACCTCTAGATTCTCAGACAAATGCCTGAAGTACTTTTAATGCACTCAGACTGCATTTTTGGGTGCAAGAAGAGGACACTATCTAAAATTCAGGCTTATGACAAACTAAATATCCAGTATTACCAACTAAAAATTCAGTCTCAGGTTATTTGTTGCTCTAATGTCATGGCTTGGATAGGCAAAGAATTGCAGCTTTCCCTTTAATTTCTTAACAAGTGCTTAAATCCTATTGAAAGCAAGGGGTTATATGTCTAATTGCTTTCATAGATTCAGAAATAATCTTCCCAGTTGCAAAGACAACCTGAAAATAACTCCCAACTTCCAAAAGCAAAGAAACTAAAAGCATTAGGGGAAATACCACAAAAAACCTAAGAAACCCAAGCCATAGAAAACAAAACATACCAAATTAATCCATTTTTCTTAAAAAAATAGCATATTGGTTTGTCAAATTTCTTCAATTTTCATATCTCTTAAGTAACCATTACCCCATTACTTTAAAATACATTGCCAAAACGGGCCATGAACATGGCATGTTGTTGAAATTTTCATAATGCATCAATGATGATGCTGTAACTTGTAGATATTGGTAGAAATTTGTTACTAGAACATTGTTTCTCTAAGGGTCTGTATATGTGTGCCTTCTAGAACATTGCTGTTTTTTTTTTTAATTGATCTATTAATTATTATTATTATATTAATGAATAATTAATAACTATTGATTATATGAATATAATGTGGAATTGCAGAATAAGGAGTAGTGCATGTTGGAATATGTATAAAAATAGACACAAACAGACCCCAGAATGAGTCGAAAGAAACCATGAGCATCATTCTCCTCCTGGCAAACAGGAGGAAGAAACCTCCACAATTAATCTGATTCTCCTGGTGAAGAACTTTGAATACTGATTGCTCACTATGAAAGCTTCTTGTTGTTGAGGAGCACAGGAAACACACACCAAAGAGGTATTTACTAGGAAATTTGTGTATATCATTTTTACCTGTATTACTACAGTAACGGTCATAGTAATGGGATAGTTCAGATTGTGTGTGCTAAAACCATTGCACTTTGATAATGAATCTTTGGTTAAACTATTAAAGTTTTAAGTTAAATTAGGACTTCATATAGACAGCATGATTTTTTAGCCCAAATAAACAGTGCAGGTTTATTTAAGATTGGCTCTTAAATATGGGTAGACCACTGTTCACCTCTGTTTATGAACAGTCCCTATTTTCATTATAAACCTTTGGAAAGGATTGGATATCTTGTGTAATGCCTGGGGGTTAAAATATTCTGAGAGCTGGAAATATCAGTATTTGTATGAAATACATAAGAATAAAGAATTAGGATCCATTTCATGAAATGACTTCTTCATTTAACTTTACTTTAGGAGTGGGCTGTCAGACATCCATTTTTGGCATGTTCGGATCAAACCCTTTGTAAAACAGCCATCTAATCACTAAGAGATAATAAATTCATTGTTCCAAGACAAATGAAAATGGTGCTTCATTCGCTTAAAACAGTCCTCCAGAGGAGAGCCCCAAAAGACTGAGCTTCCAGAGGAAAAGAGATGTCTGTGGATAAAAAGCCGATATATTTCCAGTTATACCTGCATGCACTCTCGACCCAGATCGGCAATGAACTGAAACAAACAGGTTGTTAGAACTGAGGATTGAAAAGCATCCTTACTTTTAGGTAAGATGTTAAGTATGGGAAGGTTATAGCAACTGTATGTTACTATTCTGCCTTCAACAACAGCAATAAAAAAGTGTTACATGGTATTTTTTTATTCAAGACAATACATAGGAAGGTCCTTGTTGAAGCTGTAGTTGACAGCAGCAGCAAAAAAATACAGAGGAGCAAGGCTGAATGTACCAACCCATTAAATAAAGTTCAAATCACTCTCCCTGAGTTAAATAATGGAGTCTCTGAATTGGACCAAAAGGCACTTTGCAAGAGATGGCACACCTGCCCACCAACACAACTCACTGTCACAGCTAGCAAAATATGGAAAGAGAAAGCAATGTGGCAAATGAGCCTGCAGGGTGCTGGATAACACCGGTAGGCTGACAGCCAGGTTAGCAGACTGTTGCTGAAGTCACAGTCAGGGAAATTTTTTAATAATCATTCCTAGTGATACATTTCTGACGTGTTATTAAGATTCTTCTCTCTTTATTAATTATTTCCCTGCTTCATGTGAAGATTCAAAAATTGTGATTGGACAAACAAGGAAAATGTCTAAGGTAGGTGTTTGGTATTCCCAGACAGACACTTGAGGATGGTTAGTTGTTTGTAAGTCAGAAACCTCGTTAATAGCAAATGGATTACAGTTTGAGTGTATTCCGTCATGCTGTAAGCTAATACAAAAGTTTATATTTCAATTTCACAATTTTAGCAGTAAATTATTTTAACATTCTTATTAAAATTCTATATTTTCATATCTATATAACTAACTGGAAAGTTCTGCTTTCTGATTCAAACTGTCTATGCTGGGTCTCAGCCCAAAGGTGAATATTTTTAATTTATTTTCGTTTTGGTAAATGTGAGCAAAATCAGCTCATTTCCTTTACCTGTGCAAGAATTTAAAAATGTTGTGTATAAAGAAGTTAGATATTTTATGTATGCAGAATGCATTGGAACTTTAAAAGCTGAAACTTACCAGGCTGATACATAGGATTAGTCTCCAGGCCAATTTGCAAAATGAAATATTAACAAAATAAGAGTAAAAATTAAATAATTTTTTTTTTTAAAAAAAAAGTACTAAAACCAATTATACATTGTCTTACTTAGCTACTTGTTGCAAATTCATTTATTAATTCTGACTTTGCCAATTAGCTTATAATTATATTGCTATTTATCTATATTCAGAAGCACATGTATGACACTGATCTTGCATAGCAGTACAGGTCTGCTCGGTATGTCCTTTCATCGAAGTATTTTCTGGTTCATAAATACAGCAAAGTACCTTCCTAAGTAAATGCTGAATTCCAGCAATACTGTTAGTGTTCTAACTTCAATTATCTTTCTTCCTTGAGAAAAGCAAATCTGAGGTTTGGAAGGTTTTGCATCCCTCAGAGTGTTTTAGCAGATACTTCTGGGCATCACTGTGGCCTTTTTGTCATATGTAGAATTTTTAAATTCCACCACAACAATGGGATCAGAAAACTGCACAAATCTAAAAATAAAATATTATTTGATAGTACAGGCTTCTTATTCAAATGGGAAAGTGAGGATTTAAAAGACAAGATTCTCACCGTATTCCCTAAACACAGAATCCAGTTACAGATCAGAGCAGTAGCATCTGAAATCCAGAGATTCTTTTGTAGCCACTGGAGGATTAAAGTTTGATACCTAGAGTTAAAACAGATGAATAACTGCAGAGAACACGTTGTCCAAGAACAAAATGGGCACAGACTTGGCCAATGACACACTGGATGTTTGTGGCCCACAAAAGTCTGACCAAGGATTCCCTCACTTTAGCCAAAGGACTTACTTATCCATTTTCTTTCACCTATTGCGCTAAACACTGGCTCCTTCTCCAGCTCTACAAGATGCCCACACAGACTGCTGTTTCTACCCCAGAAGATTTACACTAACCGTGGCTTCAGGCAGGTGGACCTTCCTATCCCTGTGAAGATGGTGTTCTCACCTGCTCTTCTCTTTCATTACACTTTCTGTCTCTCTGAAATAGATTGTCCCCTAAAGGTTTGCCACAGGTAGTGGTCTTCTGTGCAGAGGTCCTGTGCATGCTGGGCTGTTTCTTGAGTAATATCCAGTGTATGCACTATGAAAGATGTAAGGCTACCGTTCTTAAAAACACCGTCAATGAATATGTGTACACGCAGAAATTTTCTTGCCTGCAATGTACACTTTCTCCCTGACACATAATTTAAGATCTGTCCTTTTATCTTTTACAGGTCTTTACAGGTCTGAGTGAACAAATTTACTAGGTCACATACAAGCATCATGGGATAAAGTGAACTGTCCAACCACATGTGCATTTAGACAGATATGAACAAGGGAACAAGTTTTATGCTCAGAGAAGTCACCAGAAAATCCTATATTCTTAAGTCAACATTGCAAAAAAAGTTTTAGATGCTGCTAAAAATCATCTATTTTTTCCAAAAGTGTCTCGCCTCACAATCATCTGTTAATTCGGTTTTGAATGTCTTCATTTCATTTACATAACCAGGCCTTGTCACACTGTGAAGTTACCTAAAATAGTTATTATGTCTTTGGGCAAAAAAAAGGCAGACAGCAGCAGAAAGAAAAGACTGTGAGCATTTAGATGTCCTACTGAGACAGAGATTATATGTCTGGTTTCCTAAATATCTAAAGTGAGACTAGACTAAAGCAGTGGTGTTTTGAGACCTTCCTAATTTTGCCTGATGCCTTCCAACTTACTTGCTTGATATCAACACTGTTTACTCCAGTGGGTTAATTTCACTCACTGTCACCATTCTTGGCGGAAGTAGGCTGAACCATTCACATTCTTGGCTCTAATTCTGACTTCATGATTTTTCCAAGGTTATGCATTATAATCACTTTCAATAGTGGATTTTAATTTTGTGTGCCTTGATTTCATGTTGTTCATTAAAGGGTCTGCAGGCAGAAGCATGAAGTTTGGCCTGTCTATAATTTTATAGCTATATATTACACACACATATAATACAAATAATAAAAAGATATTAATACTTTAGAAAAAGCTGGGTTTAGTTATTCTCTTTTCCTGGAGGTGAACTATGTCTAATAGGTCTTGCTCTTCTCAAAAATGTATTGTAAGACTTAATTAATGTTTTCAAAGTACTTTAAGATACTTGTATTATTAAATGTCCTGCTAGTCCACTTCTCTTAGTGACTCAATACTGCCAGAAGCTGCATCTTCTGCCAATTGCCAACAGGCAGCAGCCAAAACAGCAGTGGCAGACACAGAACCTGCACCGGGAAAGCTGGAACAAGGGCAGTTATTGAAGTAAATAGTCCAAGCAAGGAAAAGGAATGGGAAGAAGACAAAACTGAGGGCAAGGGAGAAGCTAAGCCCATCCTCTATCCTCTTTCACCCTACAGATGGACTTTTTCTATACCACCTTTCTTCTCTTGCTTTCCCTATTTCTCTGAAATATATTGGGACATTTTAATTCCTTTCCTTCCACCTTCTTCCTCAGAGTGCTATCAAGGGCCCTTTTTGGGAGTTGAGTAGGATGCTATTACTTAGATTCACTGGCATTTAAATCCCAGCTTTGCCACTTGCTTACTGGAGGGGCTCTTTCTCTTTCCTAGTCTGTCTTCAAAGCTCACCAAAGTCATTGACAGTCTACCCCTAGATTATGGAAGATTAGGCCTCTGTGGACTCTGTGGTATTGCTAAAATGAATTCAACAGTGTCTATAGAACCCTCTGGAAAAAAAAAAATAGAAATAGATTGCTATCCAAGGAGAAACTGGCACTACTATTTCCTGGAGAGCTGATTGCACATTTGTTTTTTTGTCACCAAACTAGGCAAGCAACTGCAATGCCAGTGCAGGGCGCTGTGCCAGTCCCAGGGCAGCAGAGGAAGAGTTATGATCTCATTTCAGTTAACAGAATTTAGAATTTGTTTCATCAAAAGTACCTTGACAAAGGCATTACTGTTTATGGACCACTGATTACATGTCCCACAGTAGACAAGACAGGTAGTAAAGTAAGACAGGACTTATCCCTCAGCACATACTAATGAGGCTGTTCTGTCTGCAGCTCCCTGTGGCCAGATGCTGTACTTGGATGGAGTCCCACTGGGATTCTTTGTGGGTGCAGTTGCAAACAGTCAGCTGCAAAATCACAGTTTAACTATTGCCTTTATCAGACAAAGCCAGGAATGAGTATTAAAGGTAAATGATACATTCCTTTACTAGGGAAGGATTCCACATCCCACTCTAACCTGTAAATACAGTAGCATATTACTGTGTTAGCTTTTGCCTAAACCCTAAACATTCAACACTTCTGGGTACAGGTTGGGTGTGTTCAACTACCTAAAAAAAACACAATTTGAAACGGCTACTAAGATTGCAACATTTCAGAGACCATGCCCACATACTCATAGCATCAACAGGCAGCACAGCAGTGCCCCAGATCTATCTTAGCCAATGGACTTCACTCCTATAAAGGTAACATTGCTTCTCTCTGCAAAACAGACACTAGCACTGCATTAAACTGCTGCCACTCCTTGAAGCATCTCAAAGACTGTCAGGAAGCAGACTGGCAATGACTGCTGCCTGCCCATTTGCCCAGGAAAGTGAGCAGCATGGGTTCCCCTGCAGGTTTAGACTTGTCTGGAGAAAGGACAAGTGATCGTTACCTCCTCTAAACGCTGCAAACATTATAGCATGGATTACTCAGTCTCAGCAGACTTCAAAAAGCCTTTGTCATCCATCAGAAGCAGCTTCATCCTTCCCCACGTGCCAAGCAGTGCCGTTGTTTTGTAATGAACAGCTTCCATCAGAGCGCACAATTTCTCATCCTGTCTGACTCGGCTGATCATTCTTGTAATTAAGTCTCTTTTGATTCTCTTTGGCAGCACACCATCTGCACAAAAAGGCACACCTGGAAAGCAGTTTTCCTCAGGTTTTGCTATCCTTGATTAAACTCTGTTTTAAAGCAGAGAACCTTAATCAAAAGAATTGCCTGACTAGAGGTAGCTGCGCCTGTGTCACTTTTGTCACAGATTCCCTCTGAAGACTGCAGGATTTGGATTTGCATAACAATTTCCAAAAATGGGTCCACCATGGAGGGGTAATATTTTCAGAGGATTTAGCTTCTAAGAAAAAAATCCAATGGAATGAATTAAAGAGGAAAATAATAGGGTACAAAAGATATGTAATAGGTTTCAGTAGTAATTACTATAAATTCCTATAGAAATTACTGGAAAAATATTTTTTTTTTGTAGTATTCTTTTATAACTCATAAGAAACTAATTCCTGAGTGAGTTCAAGAATATGTAAAAGGAAATATTTATCTTCTAATGAAAAGCAAGTTTAAAGCGATGCTACCCCCATAATATCAGGAATCAGAGGCCAGGTCAGTGCTGCCCCTCATATGAGGCACAAAGCAGCCAGACAGCATGAGATATAAAAGAGAGAGATGCTTTATATTCAGCTGTCTTTGATGGTGAGGTAAGGATCGACAAAACTTTTAGATTGCTGATTCTGTGTTGAATCAAATGCCAAAAGAAAGATCCATGTGAACTCAGATACACGTATGAAAACACACATGCATACATTTCTCCAAACAGGTTCCAGTGCTTTCTTCCTGTCCATTCTCAAACAAAACTGCACCTCACTGCCAGACTAACATCAAGCCCCATGCTGGTTCTCCTAGCTTATTACAGGTCTTTAATGGCTTCTGGTAGAGTGTAACAAAGCTCTGAGTCCCTGAACCTGTTAATAAAATGACAAGCTGCTTCCTGTCTCTGATCCCCCATCATGACCTCTGCACTGTGTAGAAAAGCCAAGAAACTTTATTTTTGTCATGCGAAAACTTTTTCCCTGGTCATTTACAGTACCCAAAAGCAACTAGATAGAAAGGTTGAGATAGGAGCCAACAAGTATAAAAACAAAGACTTGGGGGGGAAAAAAGGTACAGTTTCTGAAGTGAGAAAATTACACAGAAAGTGTAGTTTTCTAAGTTTGCAAATAATTGGTGCCAACCAGCCTGAGCTGCTTAACAGCAGTGATACAGCTTTAAAAAGCAATGATAAAAACCCACTTCATTTACTAAATAATACACTTTTTTTTTACCTATTATGAAAGGCTGCTGCATATCACATAGATATCAAGGCAAGCCACCTAATGGCCTAATTTCAGACCCCACTGCTGTAATGTTTAGTGCATGGGATACAAATTACAATGGATTCAAAACAGTGGTGCATTTAAAAAAGGAATAGTACTGAAATGTAAATTTACTAGCTTCTGAAGTATGTGTGTAAATTTTCATAAAATGTCTGCTAAGAACTGGCAAGAATCTGTAGCACTGATAGCTTGGGCTGGGCAAGGCTTAGAAATAAAAGTAAGCACCTGAGAGACTTGTCACATTCTCAGGAGGAGTTATGCTATTTACATGGTTTGTAGTTCACATTTATAGCAGTGTGGGTTGCTCTTTATTTCTCCTACTTTGCATCCTTTCACTGCAGTTGTCTGTTCATTCAGCAAACACGTTTCAACTGAAGCTTCCTTGACCTGATTTATATCTTAGAAAATGCACCTGTAACAAGCACAACTGAACACTCAACTCCCACTTTTATCTCTGACACTATCCTTTTCTTCACCCCTTCCTGGCCAAGTCTCAATAAATTCTTTCCCTCGCTAAGCTCACATAAGCAGAATGACATGCTTACTAATAAATGGCTTTTTCTAGTAGCTTGTTCCTGTAGAAAAGAATGAAGTAACTACAGAATGATCTGCTTACTAATAAATACTTTTTCCTAATATCTTCCTTCTGTAGACAAAAAGGAAGTAAATATGGATCCACTGCTTTCACCAGACTCGCACAGCTATTCTTTTTGTTAGGACCTACACAAGCTGGACTTAGTTTTGCCATTTGTCACTGCTTCACTCTCACCAAAACCATCAAACTGGCATTTCTAGTACCACATCTTCTAAACCTGCCATAAAACGGGGCAGTACTCAGAACACCGGTTCCTTCTCCGTGGTACCCACTGCTGTGTAAACAACTGTGCAATGATGCCAGGAAAACATGTGGCAGGCACGTCTATTAGCCAAAGTTAACGGAACAGGTTTTGTGTGCCTCTGGCTGTTGCAAATCTTTCATGCAAAATTGTTTAAAGACTTTAAGCTGTATAAAGAACATCTTTTCATTTGGTTTACTTGCTGTAACAGGAATGCTTATAAATAGCTATCTGGAGCTCTTTGTTTGCATACATTGCTAACTAGCAACTGTGAAAATCGTCTTGTATACATCAGACTTTGATATAAATAATAGAGCCACACAGGCATCAGCTTCTGTGAAGGCCTTTCACATGAAAAAAGCTGTTAAAAAGGCCATCTCCTGTGGGTTGTTCTAGAATGTATTCTCCGTTCTCCCCAACAGAAGGCTTCAGCCAACATGGGACACAGTTATGACTGGGCCTTGTAATCAGAGGATACCTTCTTTACCCATGTAACAGCTATTTTTCCTAACAAAGTACAGTGATTCTGGCCAAGAGACCATCATACTTCAAGGAGGCAGTGATTCACATCACAGTTAACCTGAGCAAGTGCAGATCTGTGCTGTGCTGCACATCCAGCATCAGGCTGTGCTGTGTTGCTCAAACCTTTTGGCCGCAGGACGAGCTCCGCCAGTTATTCACAACAGAGGAGCCTGCAGGCAGTTCCCGCTCAGCACCTGCAGCTACACCACCCCGGTGGCCTTGCCTTTATCGAGCAGTGCAGCAGGAAGTTCTCATGAGACCAACCCTTCTGAGTGATATTAGAAATTACCAATAAAACTGTTTTCTTGCAAGAAAATAATATGCTAGCTCAAATGAAAACAAAAAGGAAAATTTCTTCATGGGTGAGATCTGTGCAGCAGGCCATGGGAAAAGCCACATGGGTCCAGACAATACTGCACAAATGTGGGGTGCCCAGCATCTGAAACAAAATTCACTCATTCTCTACGTCCCTCTTCTTATTCTCTCTTATTAAAACAGATGTTTTAAGTCTTTCTTTATTTGGTCTTTCTTATTGAGATCCATAAAGAATCCTCTCCCTTTCTCTCACCCCCATCCTCTGGTGCAAAGCATGCAGAGGCACCTTAGCTGAAACGCAGTGGACCATACCTTCTGCATGTAAGGAGATAGAGGGAAGAGCTCAAAGTGATTCTGGTGCTGCTGGTGTATGCTTAGGCTTTACTCAGTGGCAAAAGCACAACTCTAGGCATTCACTGAAATTAATATTGAAGAGGTCAGCAGTTCATGTTTAATGCCTGATAGAAAAATACTTTGAATGGGATACAGCTACAAATGAAAATATCCACATTTATATGTTCAAAAGTATGTTTCTACCGGTGATGCAGTAATCTTAACTTCATAGCAAAGAAATCTAGAAAATACATTCCCTAAATTCTAGATAACAAGTCAGCGTGCTCTAGTCAGCAAGCTCTCAATTCAGTTGCTGAGTGCACTGTGCTGTCTGATGTGGCCTAAGATACTGCAGACATACAAGCGGGGACAGCAGATATAAAGAGTTAGAAACTTTTCTGACAGATTGAAGCCCAGTTGGAGGTCAGCATGTGTTGAACCCCCCCATACATTGCTCTTGTTATGCCATTAATTTGTGGGAGAGATTCAGAGAACAAGAAACACACAAGCACTATGTTCACCTGCACAATGATGTACAAAATCATTGTACAAATTGTACAAAAACAAATAAAAGTAAAGAGCTGTTATGGAGCCCCTCAAAAAAGCATGAGTTTCAGAGGAAGTAGTTCAATGCCATAGCTCTGCTTGCAAATTCATTGGACACTATTTTCTTCTATTTTACCTCATCTCTTTTCATAGCATATTAATTCTCAACTTGACATTTGCAGCCTGAACACTTGATTCAGAGTTGAGAAAACAGCTTAACAAGGAGAAAAGATATGCAAAATTAAGGGTTATTTATATCACTAGCTAAGTCACCTAGATGCTTAAAAAGAGTACTAAACCAGATATGAATCTCCAAACTTTTTAACGCTACATTCAAGCATATGATTAGATGTTGCAGCACAAACTAGTAGGCTGCAACAAGGCTTCACCATTAGTCAGATTCTACTGTCTGTGCTGTATCACCTTCCTCCAGAGACCAGACCACACTACTACTACTCCTATTCCTCCTCTGTCCAATCCCCTCTCCCACAACCCTCAGCACTTAGCAGCACTTAACCACTTAGCAGGAACAAGCTACGGCTGCACATCGTCCACATCAACCAACCCACTGCCTCTGAGGCAAGGCCACAGCTGCATGTCATCAATGCCAATCAACCCACTGCCTTCATTCCTCTACAGTTAGAAACTTGCTGCATTGAAGAAGTATTACTAACTTCGGTAATATAAGATCTGAAAAAAACACTGAATGAAGTTGCTGTTGTTAGGGGAAGACAGGAGGGCAGAAAACATTGTTTTCAAATCTGGGGGGATCTGAGCATTTTGGACTAACAGACGAATCTGTGGAACTAAAGCTACTCGCATAGAAATTATGCAGTGGTGATATGGACAGATAAACCTTCAGAAACAAAGTTTAATTTCTTCCTTATTCCCTGAGGAAAAAAGTAAAACCAAAAATGTCATTATACATTTTTGCATCAGACTTTGTGAGGGTTTTTTGTTTTGTTTTTTTTTTTTTAAAGTTTAAAGGAAATGTTAAGGATGAAGAAGAGATTATTTGAGTTTCCCCATGTTAAACAGTATAAAATAAAGGGAGATTTTAGCTTTTGAAAGGCAATCTCATAAGTGGTCTATAAAAAATAAATTTTTGTGGGGGGAAAAAAAAAGCATTTTTTTCTTACCCCCAAGAATTCATTACTCTTCAAAGAAAATGTCATGTTCAATACAGTCTAATTAGACAAAGACATAAGTCTCTGGGAGAGTAAGCTATTAAGTTAGAATATTCTTTTATTTTAAATTTAAGCCTTACTGTCTTCAGTGGGAAAATACCCAGTCATTTCCCTATTCCCAGCTTCAAGGCATCCCCCGCTGATCTTGTCACAGGTCTAAGTACAATTCTTATTAGAATTAAATGCATGGTGTTCAACATGGTCCCCTGAAGAGAGAGCATATCAATGCAGCATCTCAGTGCATATGAAATTGCCAGGTTATTCAGCTGTCACTCCCTAATAGGTTCTGAACCCATTGATCGACTTCAAGCAAATTTCTCAAAAAATCACAAAATGAAAGTTTTATGGTCAGTTTTTTAAAAAACAGGTAGTCAGGTAGACATGAAACACTCTTCATGAAGTCCCAGTCCAAAAAAAAAAGCTTCAGTGAAGAGCTACAACTTATTAAGCATCGAAGACTACATCTGTGATAGCGGGTAGTATAGCTCAACAGGAGCAAAGAACTTGTGCTGGTGACCAGATGACCACACTATATGTATAGTGTATAGGGGTGTGGCAGAATTTTGAACCAGGTTTAATTTGGTGTTGTGAACGGAATGCCTATTAGAAGCTGTTGTGGTAAGGATAATAAGAATTAAACAGTATGCCACAGGGCACCATCTGGAGAAATACAGAGATAGGAATGCTAACCATGGCATGCTTTCTCCTCCAAATGAAGTGGCACGTGACAATAGCAGAAAATGAAAAATGAACATATTATTCCCAAAGCAGGACTATTGGGAGAACGAATTAATAGAGGAAAGGATTGGGTATTCCGATACATATTTAAAATCGTGGAAATTTATCCCAAAGCTCTTAACATTTGGAAGATTGATGTCAATATAAAGAATCATGAGATTTTTCATAAGATTACAGTTAATAAGCTGTACTGGTGGTAGTCAGATCAGGAGCTTTTTTAGCTTTCTCCTATGCATTTCACATAGAGGGGTGGCTGACCCACCAGCCGACGGCTGTGCCCTTCAAAAGAGGCTCTGGCCTCATCCTTATACAGAGATAAAAAAGAGAAAAATTTGTGATTCACTTGCACTTTTCTTGCCCTGAGGTACTGATTTAGTACCAAATACGTTCTAAGACATGATGCTCACAGTTTTAAAAAGGTTAATGTTAATGGTAGTGGCCACTTAATTAGCCTAGGTTGCCTGCTGTGTCCACTGTCCCTCTAATAGGAGACATGAGAAGTAACTATGCCCTGCAGTCAAATGGTCAGGCAAGATATAAAACAATTTCCAGAAAATAGGCATTTGTACTGAGAAGAAAATGAGAGAAAAGCTAGGGAGACAGACTGACAGCTCAAAGGCTCATCAGAGAATGAACTTTTAACATATGGCAAGAAGCTGAAGGAAGCCGTGAGGTAAAATAGTCAAGATTGCTATTAGTTTTGGGTCTGCTTTAACATATTCTGTTGTTCTTGCTGTTATTTCCTACAGTAAATAGAAGTTGGTGTTTTCTTCTTGGCATATTTCACCTTCATTGGTAATTCAATGTAAGTGACATTATAAAGCCATAATATGAAACAAAGCCAATATGCATTAATGGTTTAAACTTCAAAAAGATCATTAATAACTTAAGTAATCCTTGAATTAATGAGCTGGAGTCTTCAGAGACTTTTTGCTGGTTTTTGTCCTGTGCCTTAATGCTGAATTGTTGGACAGGAAACATTTGTTTTCTAAGTGCAAATCACAATCAAATGACTTTATCATGCTTCAGCCTCCCCGGTGCAGTTGAAGCGAATGGCTTCTTCCATATTCTGCTCAGGTTTGATAGTGAAAAATTACACAAAAGCTGAAAATACCGTATAAATATATACTTCATCATAAAATGTACTGCTTATAATGTAGTTGTAATTAGAATGGAGTAAAAGTAAAGAAAGGTAGTTCGAAATATTTTTTAACAACTAGTAGTTTTTCAGCATGAAGGAGGACAATTCCAATCCTGCAACAAGACAGTAGGGTAGCTGAAATAATTCATACATTACTTTAAACTTCAAGTTGCTTCAGATATGAAAAATTAGACTCATATTCTAGTTATAGAGTAATTAGACCATAGATAACATATGCCTATGAAAAAGTTATAAATGGAAATGTCATGAACATTAATACCCCACTTTTTTGTTTGCAGGTCTCAGTTTTGCTATTTGTCTTCAAAATAAAATACATATTATCCAATTTCCTGTGCAATATATATATATATATTTTGAAAAAAAAAAAAAGGTGGGCCATCTTTTTCATTTGTAGGTGCTCTCTAATGAGAGACAAACTCAAGAAATACAAAGAAATGTCAAAAGGTTATTTTCATTTTGTTGGTCTGAAGACAATTAAGGTTTTCTTCCTTGTCTTTGGAGAGATGCAGAAGGAAGCATTCACTGCAACTGCTCGGAAAGGGAAAGCATTTTTCCCTTAACTGCAGCAGCTGCCACCTTTTCAGCCTAACAGTGAAACCAGCACTGAAGCTGCAGGTTTGATACCTTGAGACTACTGAATGGACGGAGTAAATTGACTCGATACGGTTTATTAGCAGCAGTCAAGCAGCACAGTAAGCATTCACTCTATTCAACACAATAATGTTTTTTACGATTCTTTGGTGGAGTTATTATTTAAATCTCTCACTTACAGTGGCTTTTCCGCAGTGACTACAAATGCTTTTGTGGGAAATTCTGACTACTTGAACAAGGATGAAATACTGGCACAGTATACAAAGAATATAAGCATCAGGTCAGGAAGATTGTAACAGTTATTCATCTGGGGTTCAGACAGAAGCGAGTAATCCGACATGCTACAATTTTTACTGTGGCTTTTTTCTGTGTGGCAAGCAGTATGCAGAAAAATAAGCAGGATATTGGCAATATATCTCAGTATTCAGTAGAACAGCTAGTCCCTTCTATTTCCATTCAGATTTGATTTTGGTGGGGTTACATTGATTTATTCCAACTGAAAATAAACTCCTTTAGACTTCAACAATTGTTATGGATGCAAATTTGCAAGCTAGAAACTGCCAGTGCTGGTTGGCCGGACATGGATAGGTGGCCTGCATTTCATAACACATAATAGATTTTTGGTGAGTCCTTTATTTTTTTGTTTAAATAAAGGTAGACTTTGATGTTTTTCTTAGGGCTTGTTTAGTGCTGCTATACTGATTGCAGCTCAGTAAACAAAGATGGAAAAAGGACAAAGTGAGCTGTGTCTAAACTGTGACACAGTATGACAGAAGCAGGTTTTCTCTGTATCTCTCTGCAGACCAAAGATAATTAGGAAACTGCTATTTCATCCTTTCATCTACCTCACTGTGACCCAAACAATGCAAGTACTTTGGAGCTTTTTGAAAATTTCTATCATTTCTTCTGTTTCCATTATAAAATATGAATTCCCCCAGCTGAATTATTTTCAGTTTTCAGACTATGAAATCCCCAAACCTGTTGACACATCTAAAAATTTCTGCAGAAAGAGATTTGTTTGTTCCTCATTTGAATCAAGACAAAGACACTTAATTAATAATATATGTGTACATGAGTATAGTGTGTATCTGTGTGCACATGTGTGTATATATATGTACACATAGAAAACATCCATCTAGCTCTGATATGAAAATGATGGTAAATAAAATATTAAAATAATGGAAAGCAAACAGGAGGAAAAATCATGTTGAATTACATATCTGGATCCATAATCATAAATCCACAAGAAACCCATAGAATCATTCAGTTGGAATAAACCTCATAAGGTCATCTGATTTAGCTCTTCCACTCCAAGCCTGGAAGTTAGATAGAACTTCAAAGTTAGATGAGGTTGCTCTGAGTTACATCCTCTTAGAATCATGTATTGAAATTAAAAAATGAATTTAGGAAATTTTAAAAGTCACCCACTCCGTGGCACCATTAGCTCTACCACTCTGATCCATGCTTCTATAACATGCGTTTGGAGAACACCCATAGAAAGATTTCTACTGCTTGCCCACCTGCTTTCAGTACTTGACTGCCCATACACTTAGAATGGAAAAAAAGTCCTATTACTCAAGATTAAGATTTCAGAGCTCTGCTAGCTTGTTCTTGCCTTTGTCCCATAGTATTCAAGCATAAGAACATAATGTCATTTTAAAACAGATCTTAAAGTCATAATATTTTCAGTAGGAATACAAAACCTAACTCCTTGGGGCTATTTACAATTGTAGCCAAATATATTAAATATATTAAAACAACAGTAACTGGAAAATACAACTTCAGAAATACTAGAAACAATACTATTTTGTGAATGCAGGAATTGATTTTGCAGACTTTTATGTAAGTCAGTCATCTACATTTTCATTACAACTTGTAATACTCAACGAAGCTGACAGCTTGTCATTGACCCAAGAATTCCAAACAGAAAAGCTGAAGGACTGGAAGAAGGGTTAAAGTAAAAGACAGATCAGTTGAAAGAATAAACAGTTCACATCTTAGAGGATAAAAAGAGCTGAAATGGAGTGCAGTGCATTTTTTCCAGCCCTGAATCAAAACTCTTTTTTGAAAGACACTGAAGCAGAATAGGAGAAACATAAAAAAAAAAAACAACCATACATTCTTTTTAAAAAAAAAAATATATGTGAAATTCTTAAATGTACAGCAAAAATAACATATGAAAACTGAAAATAAAGAATCTCAAGGGGATTTTTACTGTATAGCATTATGTTTAGCAGCCTGAAGAAAACTTTTGCCATATTGACTATTCAACCTGTGAGTAGAAGTGTTACAGTTGCATCTGGTAGCTCCATGCCAGAGGTTTATCCAGTTAGTTATGTGCAAACACCTGTTTTGTATAAGCAGAAACCAAGTGTTCATGACCCTGTAAGTTTGCTGAGTCTTTTATTACATGAATACTAGAAGATGGATTTTGCTGTTCCATTAAAAAAAAAAAAATCTTAACCCAGTATAGCATGAAAAATATATCTGAAACAGTGAAACTAATTTCTTCCTTCACCTACTGAAAGTAATACTCATAATCAATCCAAATGTTTTTTTTTTCCATATCATTGAATGCTAAGGTTTTTTTTTTAAAAAAATACAGTGTATTTGGAACAAAATTCACCTAGAATATATTCTTTGTTGTTATGCAGAATGCTTAGTCTGCATAGCATTTAAAACCCATTTTAGGAATTTGCAAAAATATAGTCTTGTTGATACCTAAAGCTGATCTTAATTCTTCATCAAAACATTTCTTTGCTATTTATCACTGGAATCCACAGACTCTGGTCACATCTCTGTGCAATTTTAGTTCCAGTAAAGCATATTCTAAGTGCTTTACAGTCTTAATAAGGCTTTGAAGAAGATTACTAAGAAGGTCCTCACCTCCATTGGGTGTGAAATAGGAGTAGAGTCCTTCTGCTTCACCTTTGGCAGCCTTTTCCCTATCACGTTACATCATAACAACCTGTTGCACAGAGTGCTTTCCTTACCTCTTAGGATAGTGACTATATTTCACTCTAAGGAAATTTTCAGTATAAGGCTAAGCAAGATAGCCCCCAAACTATGTTATATTCCCCAGCTCTTAGAGAATATGAACAAACTTCACCCAGTTTTACATTTGAGAGCGAAACAGATGTGGAACACTGACACATAGGATTATCTCATTTCATGAATAAATTACAAATAAAGATAACACGTGTCCCTCACAAACTTGATCTAATGTGAGAAACACCAAATGGTATGGTATTCTCCCCACTGCATTTCAGCCCCCGAACTGGACCTACATTATGTTTCCTTGGCTTTCACACACAGACCATTAATGAACTGGAGCTTGTAGGTGCCCCCCTCATCTACTCCCAACACATATAAACATACACAACTTACAGAAATCCTCAAGTCAGCCTTACATTACTGATTAATCATATTCTCCTTTTTTTGATCTCTGTATCTTCCCAGTGATTTCAAGCTCCATGGGTTTGGTTTTTAAAAGTCGTCTTCCTTCCAGAGTTTTTTCAGTGTTTTCTACCCGGTAGCTTGCCCACTGAAGCTTTGTGCTGTGCTGTTACTCCCTCACCTGCTCTTTCAGCTCATTGCAGGTTGTTCATATATTAACATCTCCTGGCTAAACTGGGGTCTACCAGTGTGAGTCTAATGCATTCCCATTGTCGTGACCACAAAAGGCAAGCCAAACTGCTCCCAGATCATACAGAGACACTTTATTTGGGGTTTTAAAGGGAAATACAAGTTATTAATGAAACCTTCAGAACAATCAGAAACAGGCTGAGCAGATGCCTGCTGCTTATGTAAAGATTTACATGTAAAGCTGCTTGAAAATATTTGACTTGCTACAAGTAGCTTTTTTTTTTTTAAAAAAAAAAGAAAGTATTTTTAAGTATTCTCAGATTTCTAAGCAAAACCGAAACATCAAGACTGATTGATTTTTTTTTGTTGTTTTTTTCCCAAAAGAAAAAAAAAGCCTAAAAAATAGCAAAGAAAATTTCAAAGACATTTTTCTCCAGTTTTTGACAACAAATTTCATGGAAATTACAATAATTTCTGAAGAGGTCTACTCATAAGAAACCAGGTGCTTACATCTTTTCCTTTCTTTTTTTAATATATATTTGTAATTATCATATGTATTACCATATTACATTTATTCATAAAATCACTGCATGATCTGAGGAATGAAAGCTGCTTAGCCCTTTGAAGAGTTTCAAGTAATAAGATATTTAATGAAAAAGCAAAGTATCAGCAGTCTGACATTCAGTGCAAATGCATGCCAGATGTATACTCTCCTCCAAGGCAGATTTAGGCTGGAGGGACCCTAGAATATTACTGCAGTTCTTTGCCATTTACAGTTATACAAACTGAGCGAGGTAACATTTATTTTGAATACCACACTCTAAACCAAAACATTTTGTGATTTTCATTAAATAGCAATTTATCAATAGCGTGGTAATACCTCAACACTGAAAGCAGGACTGGAGTCAGTGCAGACCACATCTGTTTTTAAAAGCTATACTTTTGTTCCTTAATCCTGTATTCAGGGAATACTGCAAGTTCTGATAATCAGCCTGCTATTTCACTCAGACTTTGTTGTTATAAATGTATTAACTTTTTCATAAAGCAATCTGTATTTGCAATTAATCAACTGAGTTGTCTCTTTAAGATAGTAGCCTAGCAACTTCCCTGAAGCCAGGAGAAGTCCCAGTTGGTGCTGCAGAATCACACAATTATTATCTCAAGCCTGATCTAACTCATGCAAGTGTTTCAAAGCATCTTTACGATTAAAAGGGAGGAGACAAAAAAGTTTGGTGAAAGCTGAAAAAAGTTACATGTAGGTGAGTATTCTTCATGTGCATGTGAGCTAAATAATTTTTCAGGGAGCAACTATTGTTTTTATTTGTCTATAACTTAATGAAGATTTGTTTCTTATTTCCAAACAGGGCCATCTATGAAAATAGCTTTTTCTTTTCATTGTTTTGCTTCATCTCCAAACTAACCACTCATTCAAGTGAGCAAAATTAGGATGCTGGAACCATGAAAATGTACTTTCTAGGTAATCTGAAGTGATGTGAACCCACTTCAGAGCATTTTATTGAATTCATATCAAGACTAGATTCCCAAGTCCATGCAAAATGATAGACCACATAATTTTAGATTTGGCTAAGCCTTTCACAGCTTCATGGCATGGAGTCTGGAAATACAGGGCTTCAAGGTGCTTCAATACCATTGCTCAATCAGGGCTGCAGACCTTAAAATATTTGGCTGAAAATGGCCACAGAACCACCCTTGTATCAACAATGGATTGGTCTTTGAATGGGAGCAAATGAAAACCCAGGGACAGAGATATACCAGGGTCTCACTTTTACACACACATTGCACACAGGTATATTGCATGCTTCATTATTTGTAATGTCTTCTTTCAAGTTTAAAACAGAATTCTGCTTCCACTCCCCCTTTATAGCAGCATGAAATGTATGCTACAATGAACAGTAAATACATATCTTTGTTTTGGGAGGACAATTACTGCCAGCAGGTAATGGTCAACAATGTGCAAGACAGGTCTCTGCCTGTGCCTTCTCTGAATGTAAGTCTAAAGTTTTTTAACATGTTCAACAAGATGAACATAATCTATGTCTGTGCAGAAAATTCAAAGGATCCCAGTGGGGGAAAGTTTTCTTAATTTTTCTGTTTGCTGTCTCTGCATATCTGACAATGGTCAAAAGCCTCAAGCCATTCAGGACTAATGTCAAACTTTCAATTTAACTTCAGTTTATGGGGACCAACCTGAAGATGAGTTTGTCCCTTGTCTAAAGTCATTTTTGTTGTTCCCTTGAATATTCAGCAAGCAGCAGCTGAAACTCCTTTTCTGAAATCTTCTTGTATTCATTACCAGAGAAGCAGAACAGTTCTGATTCAAATCGCTGAAAGGATTTCATTTAACTCAAAATATATTGCTTCAGGGCTTTCTGTCTGGGGTCAGAGATGAAGATTGTTGCAAGCAATAGTAACTCTCTACCAAAACCAGAGCCACACTGAATGTTGAGAAGCCTAGATGACTGGTTTGTATAATTACCTAAAAGTACATAGTTTATGTGAAGCTGAGGATGTTTTCCTTTTTTCAGTACAACCTGATTATGAAACTAAACAATCCTTTAAACTTAGTTACAGAAGTGGCCAACCACTTCTGTTATTCTTCAAAGTGATGAAGTTAAAATTATTTTTTAAAAAAAAAAAAAACAAAACCCTTTTTTTATATTTTTAAAGGACTAACTAAAAGTCAAATTCTATAAATCCCAGTTTGACAATCTGTGGATTAATACCATTACTACATCTTGCTACTTAACTCCTAGTATGTTCTATTTATCTTCCAAGGTGTTACACAGCTAAAGACCAATGGACTATTCATTGAGCCAAAAGGCAGGGGGGTTTATGTCATTTTTAAAAACATTTCTTCAGAAAAGCTGGATAAGGCTAGGTGTTCTTTGCACAGCAATCAAAGAGAGTTCTCTGAAACTGCAAATAGTCAATGACTGATTCAGATCCTAAAGCATGAAGATTTATAAGGGAGAGGAATCAATATGATGCAGTTGAAAGGAGTGGGAGTAATAAGAACAGAACTAAATTTAAGAGACAGAGGGCTGACCGAAGATGCTTGCCTACCTGCTGTCTTCACCTTTGCAATTCACTTCCCAGCCTAGACCTAAAGAGCTGTACCGTTAGAAGGCTTTCAGGCTGGTACTCAGATATAGGGGAAGTAGGCAGATAACCGAGCAAACATGAGCACATATGGTGTAGAAGAATCAGGCCGAACTTGGCATATTTGGCCTCTTACTTGTTTCCATGTTACAGAAATAAGATTATATTTATGCTACAGAATTAAACTATTCTGTATGTGCAAAGCATAGGATGGTCTCCTGGTTATATCCAAAAGAAATGTGGATGTTGGGGCTTTAATATAAGGTTCTAATACTTGCTAAAATTTACCCTAGTCTGCCATCTTAATCGTACCTACTAGAGAGCTACTATGCTCCTGCAAATAGCATAAGTTAAATATGCTTCACGGGGATGAGCAAGGAAGCATTTTTTTCATCAGTTTTGAGCACCTGTCATCTAGCTGCACTATATCACCCATTTACAGTTTTGTTTTCTAAGACAGGTTGTACAGTAGCTTTAAGAGAACAAAAGATCTCATCCTTGTGCTATGAATAGCACAGAACCTCTCACCCTTGAATTGAGTCATCAGTGACACAAGACAGCTGCTGTCTTCAGAAGCTAGGAGATATTCCAACAACTTCTACATAGTTGCTCTGTTTAGTAGTAACTTTCCTCAGAAGCTCAAGGGCCTGTTTCCTAGTTTAGTATCATTTGCCATGACATGTGACACAAATTTACCAATCTTTTCACACAAGGCATTAATCTATCAGTTTCCAGATGTCCAGCAGCCCAGGCTGCCATAAGTCTGGAAATTTCAAATAAATGCAGTGAATATCTATACAAATATTTCCAACCAATTATACTGTGAATTTCTGCTACATAGCTGATACATCATATTTACTAAACACGAGCAGATCAAAAGCATACAGACAGCACGCCCAAGCCATCACTGGTCTGTATCACAAGAAGGTAACCATCTTTACTAAAGCTTCTAAGGGATGTCATTTGAACAATGCTTCCATAGAAAGTTGTTATAGGAATATAATCTTCAACTATTGGATATCTAATTCCAGATGAGAATGGAAGAGTATTGTATACTCCAGAATAAGCCAAAATTTCAGGTTTTGTGACCATGTACCAATATGAAAATAAATATCTGCATAACTTAGCTACTTTATTTTACAAATTCATTAGTTTAGCATCATTTGCCATGACATGGCAATGTTTAAAGGCAATGCTTAAAAGAATGTTAGGAATGGTTGGCAGATTGTGGCTTGCAATGTTATGCTAAGTCCACAAATAGTCCATCCATGTGCTGCTACTATAATATTTACAATTAAAATTTTGATAACTAAGAATTCACAACAGGTTCAATGTCTGACAGTGATCTGTAGCTCCTCACCAGTAGTTCTGGTTAAGGAACCACTAGCTTGGAAACTGACCTAATCTATCATCTAAAAATACTGCTTTTCAGATTGGGTTTAAAACATTGACAGTTCAACATGGCATGCTTTCACCCCTTGTTCTGCAGATAATTAGAAGACTTTCATCTGATGGAAACTGACATTTCATCACTTTGTAAGAACATCATGTTCTACAGATGTACTTCTGAAAATATGATTTACTTTATGAGTGCAATGGCAACAGCAAAACAAGTTCCTTGGGTTGTCAGGAGGGTAAAGTTCTCATTTAATGCATGGCTAGACTAATAAATGATTCTTAAAGTCTGTAGAATCCAGATTTTTGTTTATTTTTTTAGAACTATATTCTAGATTACTGTTGAATCATTACAATAAAAATAAGCATATACATGTGTTCTTGCACCCTCAGACTCAAGCAGTGATAAGGATTGTTTAATGGAGTTGGTACTGGTATCGATCGCTCATTGCTTAAAAAGGAACTTGCAGGTTAATCAGATCTGCAAGTGTCTTTCTCATTATTTACATTGCTGAAGAGGCTTAAATATTACGTGGAAATACCAAGGTTTGCTTTGCCAGATAAATAAAAATAAATTTGTTGTCGTTAGTAAATGTGTTAAATGCAGCAAGATAACAAATCCTGCAACTCTCTCGAGGATGATTTTTCAAGACAGAGTAGCCTCTGAAAGGCAGTAAAGACATGGCTGTGAACACAGTACTATGTAGGAGGTATTGCTCACTCCCTCTTCTGGTTAATTCTTCTGTTAACCTCATTTCCAAATCTGATTTTTCATGTAATATGTGATATTAATCTCCACAGGGGATGGACAATTACACACAGCTGTTTCTTCTTTTAATCTTGTTTCCAGTTCATAGCTTGGACATTTCTTATGCAAATTGTTTGTCTTCACGACACTCAGGTTCTCTAATAGATCTGGAGACTGCTAATGCGACTGGATGTAGATCTTGACGAGTTTCTATAACACTGAACACCTTCACCACATATTGTTTTGCAGCTGTACTTGCAAATTCCGTATCCTTGTGTGTTTGCATCATTCTGACTACTTGCAATACAGATTGGTGTATTGCCAGTGGCCAAAGTTTCTTCACAGACTCTTTTGCCAGGTTCCAGCAGATGCCATAACAAGTACCATGTTCAATAGTAGTATCCCCTGGCTTTGTACCAGGCTGCAAAGTACATGGATTAATAGATTAAGGAGAGTTGAATCTGATGTCAGGCAAAGTTATAAGTAAAGTTATATTCATGTTTAAGACTGCTTTTTTTCTAAAACAGTTCTACTCCCTATGCTGGAAACATTTTTCCTCCAACAGTGTATCTTCCCAGACTGGCAGATCGTGGATACACACGATTTGTAGGAGGGTAGGTTCTTCCTCCTCACATAGTGGGATCTAGTTCTGCAGCAAAGGGTACAAAACATTTCCATGCAGGTGTAACTGCAGAACAGGTTCTTATCTCACTCAATTGCCTGACAGACAATGCAAGTCAGAGAGCACACCTTATCAGCATTATGTTTGTTTACTTTTGTGTGTGCATATACTGTATAAATCTCTGAGTCCATTTGGCTGAGATTAGAAAGGAAGAATCGACAAAGTGACATGAATGAAATGCAGCTTGCAGTTTGATTGTCTGTGGAATAGGTTTCATTTTAAAGTATCTGAATAAGCCATATTGCAAGGAGAAAACAAGGTGCTTGTTCTGCAGTTCATGAGCTCAATTTAATTCCCAAATTGGAAACAGGAAGAGGATTCACCTCACTTTAATTGGTAATAATTGAGCAAAGACTTTTGGGCTACAGCATTGAGAAGGCTAGACTATTTTGTAGCAAACAGCTTCATACCATACTGCCAGAAGTTAAAGATATTCAGTACCTTACAGGATTAAGACCATAATCCAGCAACATCCAGAAACATTCAGTACAAACACATATATTTTAAAAATAAAATTCATAAACACAAATATATTTAAAACTTCTCCTTCCCCTGCATTTTATGTATAAGAATTATCTGACTTTCCAATAAAAACAACAGATTTACCTAAACTGTCCTACTCTTCTTCCAGACATGCAGCTCCATCATCATCTTAGCTCTTTCTCTCCTTCAACACAAAGCTAATTTTTTTCATGTTCAAAGTTCTTTGACATAGAAATGTCTTCTAAAAATTCCTGGAGACGATGTGGGTCCTGATTGTTTTTCTGTGGCATTAGGCACATGCTGTTAGGACCCTGGATGCACTACACCAAGCGTGGGGGTTTGCCTGCCTTTCCTTGCAGCTGGCTGTGGCTCCCAACTCAGGCTTGTCCTGCTCCCCTCACTTGAGTACGATGGGACTGTGCCCTTGACAGTCAGGTCTCTGCCCTTCCCTGGCTTGGTGTCACTTTTGGCTCCCAGCTCACCTTCCCTTTGGGAGCATCTGGCCCTTGCTGCTCTTGCACACGTACTTTTAAAGACAGAAGGTCTTGATTTCTCAGTTATTAATACTCTAATGCTAGAGTTGCTTGGATGAATGACTTTTGATTAAATTTGTATTAGGCATCTGTCTACTTACTTCCAACCTGTGAATATTAATATTTTTATCTTAAAATTTGACTAGTTAGCAATCTGCCTAGTATGCACACTATCATGAGATCACTGTGCTGATGAGTCTTCAGTCTTGACAGTGAAGTCTCACCAAAAGTTGCTTTTAACATGTTAGACCAATTTTCCTTCCTACAAGAGAGAAACAACTCATCAGCTGTGGATGTTTTGCTGATTTCCTGCATTTTCTGAAAATATATTGCACCTGTCCAGAAGAAATTGAAATTAATCTAATTTTATGAATTCAATTAAAAGGCTTCATAGTACGTCATTGGTTTTGCATGGTAATGTGTTTTTATAGGAATAAGATGTTAACACTGCAGTTCCTCCTGCAAGTTTCCTTTGGTGCCTCACTTTTATTCTGTGCAAGACATTGGTACTGTCTGATCTTTTCAAGCAAAAATGTTTACTACCTCAGTCCTTTAAACAGTTTCTCATTAAAATGGCTCCCATCACTTCCGTCTTCTTGCAAGTACTGTAGTTCTGCCTCGAGCTTGCACGGGTCACGGCAAGGGCAGGAGGTTTCTTATTGATCCTAGGTACCTCTGAATGAGCTGATTTTCAAGCTTCTCTTAACTACTTAGGGTAACCACAGTTCCTCACTCCTGCTCCACGCAGTCCTACAGTAGCCAGTGGGAAATCTACCTTGTTCTGGTCATCCTCACAAAAGCACAAGTCACAGTGTGCTATTGCGACACTGAAGACTAACTGCAGATTGGACTGCATTAATTAGTAAGAGCTTAATCAGCAGGTTGAAGGAAGTGATTATTTCCCTCTATTTAGCCCTCAGAAGGTCACATCGGGGGTCTTGTATATGGGTTTGGGCCTTGTCACTGGAAATGCAGTATCAATGACTAGGAGTCAATGAAGAGGCATGACTATGGTGGGAGGGCTGGAGCACACACACATGCAGGGCCAAGGCAGCTGGGTTTTGTTTAGTCTAACGAGGAGACAATGGAAGGTGGACTATTGCTGCTGTGCAGGAAAAAAGCAGCAGCTCAGGGAAACTCTCATCCTGCAGCATTCTTGGCCAGGGAGAAGTAATAATGATGTAGTCTCTGTGGTCATTTTACTTCATCAATGAGTGGTGAATAAATAGTTAAGGATTTAGCTTTGCTTTCCTGATATCAAGAAGAATTGTTACTGTAGTTTACCTTCACACATGCATTACTTATGCCTCCAAGAAAAAGCATTGATGACTAAAGTTCTTACTTCAAATAGTGGTAGAACTGTATAGAAGATGCCAGGAAATGGTTGCAAGTTTCAAGAAAGGATGGAGTTTACAATAATGGAGGCTGCAAGCAGCCTGTGTGCATAGCACAGTACAACGAAGCACAGCATCGCAGGTGGTTACCAAAACCAGTCTCAGGAGAGTTACTTCAGCCTGGGCAGAATAGCCAAATGACACAACACAGCTCCATCTATGCAGATACACTAGTACATTTTCTCAACTTAAAAATAAAAACTATTTTGTGATGGCTGTTTTCTTGATTCAGTGAGTATTTTTTTCATCATCACATGTTCTGTTAATGTATATTTCTACAGATATATGCGCCAAAAATTGTGCAACAGAAATATTATGGGACAATAAGTTCCTATGGAAGTTATTAGAATGAAGATCAATACCTTGCTTTAAAAAATAATTGTTGTTATTATTATATTGGTATGAGACTGAAGTAATTCAGCTGACATTTTTATTTGTGATCTGTTGGGAATTTGCATCCTCAAAATTATGAAGAGAATTTGATTTCTTGTCCTGACCTATCTGAAGTCAATGGTCTTCATAACAGCAAGTAAGGCACATTATTTGATTGTAGCATGTTAAGGGCATTTTGCTTTCTGTACAGATTATCACCATGCAAGACTTTTCAAAAAAAAAAATCTGTAGGTTCAAACTGAAGTCTAGCAGCAAAGAAGCCGAACAGAATGCAACAGCCAAGGCTTTTCCTCATCCTCGGCAGACTGTTGGGTTTCCTCTTAAGAATTCTACATTGCAGTCAACAAATTTTCCTACTTTCCAGATCCTTCGTGACACCTGCTACAGTGACTCATTTAGCATTCCCCAGATTTTTCATAGCACTCAAAACCAGAACAGGTTAGAGAAAGTATCGTGCTTGTTTCTGTACCCTAAGATTCTGTCACCTGAAAATAAACATATTTTCCCCAGCCAATTGTGTCATTTCTGAAATGCTGAGAAGAGAAAATACAGAGATTCTAATAATCCTACTGTTCTGTTTACCAACCAGAGGAAAAAGAAGAGAAAAAACCCCACCTCTTGATTTTGCAGAAATACAGGACATTAAAAATTTCTGTGAATCATATGCAGCATAAAGGAGTGGGAGTGGAGTGGTACTATCCTATGCATGGGTCAGTAATTAAATGACTGGCTGTGAACAGCATTTCTTGTTACATCTCCAACTAAATTTCACTCTTTCTGTGTAGTGCTTCTTTTTATTTTGTTTTATTTATTTTTAATTCACAGCACATTTCTGCTCTGCCTCTGGTTCAAGGATACAATCACTGCAAGTATACTGTAGCACTCTAACTGTTGGTTAGCCAAGCTGATTTATAGAGCAGCTTTCCTTTTCCTTTCCCGCTGCTTGTAATGTAATATGAAAAGGAAATATAAAATGAAGTCATAAAATAATTGATTCACTGACATGTACTAGCAAATGAACTCACAGTTCAAAAAGACAGAGGAGCAGGGCAGATGATTGTCACATCTAACAGTGACAAATGCTATTTAACTGATATGAAATGAAGTTAATACTGAGTGTTACTTTCACAGCAGATGAGGAATATGAGAATGCCAAACAGTTGTCTTCTTCTGAATCTGTTAATCCATTTTGTGCTTCTCGAGTGACAGTTTTGAGCTAATGGGCAAAAGCTTATTTCACAGTGGTGGTGGTTTGGTTGGGTGGGTGGGTGGGTGGGTTGGTTTGGTTTGGTTTGATTTGGTTTTTTGAACAAAGAAAGATTCCATTGTTCATCTTTTCTTAAGAGATTCAGCCCTCCAGATGGCTCCATCATACTTTCAGTACTTGAATAGTAGGAAGAAAATGGCTTTAGAATTTGCATGCCACAGAGGGCGCTGGATAGCTTTGAGATTTAGTCCATGGCTTTATATTTTATGGCATTGTCTGAGATTGTGGGCAGAGAATGGCATTTAAATCAAATGTTGAATAATTAACAAATTCACTGCAGAAATTAATCAGGCTACTGGCTTTTGGGACTAGCAACAAGTTCCACTGTGTCTTTC
Organism: Falco punctatus; assembly: GCF_963210335.1. Classification (NCBI taxonomy): domain Eukaryota; kingdom Metazoa; phylum Chordata; class Aves; order Falconiformes; family Falconidae; genus Falco; species Falco punctatus. The sequence goes on from NC_137583.1 coordinate 79,956,462, forward strand.
ATCATGAGTCAAATGGTCATCTTCATTCCAAACCTGAATTATTTCAGAAATCTGAAGATACCAACCAGATGCTACTTTATCCTGTTTTCTAACAGTGACCTCCATTAATGTCACCTGTTATGTAGAAATGTTGAATAGCCTGGTCATTGATAATGTCACACTCCAGTGGTCTTGCCTGTCTCCTGCCCTGTCTTGAAGAGAACCTCAGCAATCATTTGTGTTTCACCCACCAAACAATACCCCACGTTACACAAAGGGTGTATAATTCCCAGTTGCAGCTGCCCCTTTCCAAATAGCAAATTCATCAATAGAACTGCATGCTTGCTTTAAAAGCAAAAGTGTGAAATAGAACAAGCTAGAAATTAGCTAGAAACAGCTAATTTTTTTTTCCCCTGTCTTGCAAATATGACCATGATGATCCTGAACAATGGTGCACAATTACTAGATAGCTCCTTGCAAAATACAGAGTGCAAACCTACTGCTTGCTTAAAATGAAACTGCATGTCATAGGGTGGAACAAATTGCCTTGTCTTGATACTTCTGAACTGATAGTGTTTCTACCAGTGTCCTCATTTTTAAGGTATTTAATCAAACAACAACATGGTGTTCCTTAAAATCACCACCTTGCAAAAAAGTGATACTATACTTTGTTGCTCATTCTGGCCTATACCCAAATTAGAGGTGCCCACTCAAACTGGTAAATTAACCCAATACTGCAGACTGTTCAGTATGGGCATAGTATCTATTTGTACTGAACAGGCTGTAGGATCAGGACCCTTTCTGGGTTAGAAATCAACTATAAATCATTCAATATAGTCTTCCGATGCATTCATTTATTTATACCACAAATTCCTTCCTTCAAATGCAGTGGTTCCTAGATCCTCTTTGTCTAAATAACTGTTAATAGATAGGTCAGCATTCACTCCTTACTTTTATCTCCTTGAAAGGTATGCAGAAAGGTAACAAAACACTCACTAGTAATGCAATGGGATTATGGGGAAAAAAATAATGCATTATTATAGCTAACATAAGCTGCAATTTATGATTTTTTTTCAAAAATAACAAAGTTTGAGAGAAATAACTGTTTAATAATGAGTATTCCAAAATATTTTAAAGTAATAAAAGACATCATTCTGACAATCAGAGTGAAGTAAAAAAATCTACATTTTTTTTCAGCACAGTACAATTTTCTCTTTTAGGTTTTGACCAAGTTGATATGCTTATAAAGGAGTCCATTTCAATTTAAGAATAAGGTTTGTGATCTGCTTTTATTCCCTATAACCATCACCGTCATGTTAATTGCACTTAGATTTTGGCATATACCAGGGTTTATGTCTCAGAAACTGAATCCTTTTAATAAAATAAAAGTGTTTGGGAAATTCAAATGCATTTAGAGAATTACTACAAATCTCTGTATGAAATCATAGTGGAATTTGAATGATATTTTACTTCTTATGCACTCTTCCTCTGGTAAAACTGTTTCTGAAAAATTGCCCTTGAAAGCATCACTTAATGTCTCTGAGTTCTAATCTAGTCCCTGTTCTATTAAAATCTGGACAGAGTTTTTTCTTTTTTTATCCTAAGAAGCACTGGGTAATGTGATGCTTCTGTAGAATTAGTTTGCAATCAAGATCCCAAATAATTTTCAATAATGTTAGTAGGAGTGCAGGTGCATATACATGTATATTTGGGACATATACACCCTGACATCATATTTGGCTATCACACTTTTTATTTCTTCCAGTTCCTAATGTTTTGAACTCCTACGAAGAATTTTTGCTAGGATGTCTTATGTTTTCAATGCAAAAGGTTTAGACCAATTTCAAAACTTTGCTAGGTCCTTAAGATGCAAAATGTCAATAGCCAGAGATAAGAGCTGGCATCTAGCCAACTTGCTCCACAAACAGCACAGATTAGATGCAGATCAATGTAAAATAAACGCCTCCTTGTCCTAATAAGTAGTCAGTGCCCTCCCTGTTCAAATACCAAGGCCCTATATTAGAGTCTTGATCCCACTTATTTCATTTTGGTCCTAATGAGAAAGTGAAATGTGTATGATACTACTTCAGTCTCCATCACTATTTTTTTCCTTTGTGATATCTCAGGTCTAAGCACATGACAAGGAATTTGTGAAACAGTGTCGCAAGGTTTCTTAAAACAGTATTCTTCAAAGGCTAGCCATCAGTTAATGTCTGGCAGCTCAATCAATATGAGATTGCATCAAGAACCTATTTCCTGCAGGAGGTCAGTAGAAATGTCTGGTCTGAACGGCTAACTAAAACCTTCTACTTATCTCATTATGTGCAGAAACCCACCAACTATGATTTTATATCTTCACTTAACTGGTGGAGTGATGATCAAAACTCTAATTGTACAGATTCAGAACGGCCAGCAGCACCTTATTTCTCTCTTACACATGCACACTTTTTTGTTTTTCCTTTCTGTCATAGAACAGATAGCATGGTGATTTTTAAAGCTAGCATTTCATCTTCAGGTGATCACTGTCATTTCACACAAGTGTCAGTCTAGTCAGGATTTAGCTAATGTAACAGGGGCCTGATCCAGCTCTCCATAAAAATCAATATGAGACTCACTGATCTCAGTGGAAGCTAGATCAAGCCTCAAATACACTGGGGGAGATATTTTCTGAATCACAAAGGACAGTGAGACATATAAGTTCTGATTCCCGTTCATTACCTTGAAAACCTCTTCTAATACTTCTTTCCAAATGTGAAATAAAAATATAGATCAGGCAAATGTAAAAAAACTGTTACATCCCTGGACATACAGAATTGCTGGGTTGGTTTTTATCTTGACCTGAAGTTGCTATAAAAGTACTTTGAAAATTTCTACTGTCCCATTTAAGCTAGATGGAACTCAGAGTTTCATTTAATGGCTTCTGTAGAAAAGAAAAATCAGAGATAAAGCAAAAAATATGTGAGAGGGACATTTTTTAAAAAAGCTACTGAACCAATATAGTTTAGTTGCATACCATCTTTTCATAGCAGGTTCCCTCTAAATGGGCAATGGTTTTATTTAGCTATAGATTGAGTAGATTGAGTTATTGAGAAAGGAGAGTGGAAAATAAATATTTCTAGTTATCATGACAGCACTTCCCCCCATTTTTTATGTTTTCCATACTTCTAATTACTGTTTGGCTTTATAGTAAGTGTACAAATGTATCTTTGCCCTCAATAGATTGTGACACTGTAGCTTAATTATAAAAAGCGAGCTCCTTTTTTGCTTAATAGCTAAAGGTCCAGGTCTTTGGCTTGGAAGGTCATTTGTCTACAGTAAAAGAAGAGTGGATAGTCGTAGTTTTTTTTAATTATGTTTACTGATTCATCTTGCCTCTGCACAAATATTTGTTATAAAGGAAACATGTATTCATTATACCATCAAGGGCCTTCATTTTGAACTGCACAATTATTAGTCTGCAGAAAGTAAGCTACCACAGATTTTTGTTCTTCAATTACATGCTTAGGGAAAAAATCTGTCAGATCAAAAATAATTATTCTGTGGCTCCATAGTGATCTCCTACTGATTTTCTGTTTGTTGGAGAAATATACATGTTTTAAAAGTTCAGAAATTTGGCTGTTGTGTATTTGTAATGACTTTTACAAATGTCAGAAGTTCCAGTGGATTTAGATACCCAGAAATGATCCAGTAGTACTGTAATGCTTATGAAGCAATAGGGCTGGCCATTGGACATTGATTCTAGAGGTAAAAGTGGAATAGCAAGTAAAAAACATAACTATTATCTCTAGGAGGATTTAGGTACTTAATCTTTAGTAGGATTCATCTCACTGAACTTTAGACATTTACCATATAGCTGCATCGGAATTACTTTATAGTCTCTACAGATAAATAGTTGGTTCTCAGTGTAAGTAATCTTGTACTCTTGTGGGCATCTAAACCAGGTCAAAAGAACTGTGCTTTACAAGTGTTTATTTCTCTTGGGTAACCATAAAGGTAGTTTAGATACTAGCTTATATGTAAGTGTTTTCTTACAAATACCTAGGGATATGAAAGAAGGATCTCAACCATGACCCTCAGGGTGAAACTTAAAAGATGGACTCTTGGCCAGTCAGATATTTTAGGCTCTTCCAAGTTCCTGCTCAAAGACAGAGGGAATGGCAGGGATCTGTTCTAAACTGACCATTGGAGGAGCAATTTTGGGTGCTGTTATGCAGCAATAGGACCACTGTTGCCTTGGAATACTGGTTTGATTGGGGACATTTTCCTGCAGCTAGATACCAGCAGTCTTTCTACCTAAGAACTAAGCATTCTCTGCCCTCTCTCCTCAGAGGTTCAAGATCTGGAATAGCTTTAGAATGGCTTAAGTTTTTATACTTATGTGTGCACTGACACAACACAAGTTGTCTTCTTCAAAAAACAGGTAGAATGGGATAATGAATTTCTCTACACAGCGGTCCCCCAGGATATTTATATACTCTCTAGTGATAATGTACATTCATGTATAATATTCAAATGGAACATTCTCAAGCCTTTTCATTAATTAAATATTTATGTCATGGTATCAAACATTTTGATAGTTAATCTTGAAAAAACATGACATAATCAAAACTATCTATATTAACATTGCAATCTCAAGTTATTTATTAGAATGAATTGTACACAGCAGAATATTGCTGAGGCTTCTCTGAATTGTCAAACCACTCATCTTACTTTCAAAAACGTAACTTCAAAGAAAACTCCAATGAAAGTTTCTCTGTCCCTACTGTTTTCATTCATTATTCAGAAATAATGCCCAAAAGCTTCACAAACAGAGAAAGTTGTGTTTTCCCGTTGATATCTATGGCAATAGCATTTTACTTAATATATCATATATCTTCATTTCAATAGCATATTAAGCACATATGTCTTCTGTTAACAAGAAAAGGAAGTGCCATTGGTCCTGCAGGGGGGGTTTCTTATTTTTTTTTTTCCTTTAATTTACTCGTATACTTCCCACTTAAGAAACGAAACACTTAAAAGCAATGGAACTATTTATTTCCACTTTCTTTATCTGATAATCTTCTCTGTCATAATGCATGAGGAACATATACCTAAACATTGTTCTCTTATAAGCATTTAATAAAAATACCTGAGACTGTTGAAATAAAATGGTTTTGGAGGAAGACTTACTTCGGTACTTCATAGATATTAGTAAAAAAAAAGATTCTTAGTCTAAGTCAAAGATTATTTTTTTTTTTTCCTGGTGAGTATTTATTGTTACTGTCCTAATATCTAGGTGCCCTGTTGTACTATCATAGTGCATGTCTAACTGTGTCAAAAAGCTTGGAACATAACACTAAAAATAAACATGACAATACAGGGCATATATAAACAGACAACTGAGGAATATGTAAGTTTTAAACAACTTGCCCAGGACCTGGGAGCCAAGCACAAATCTCCGAAGTGCTAGTATACTGTATTAACTTCCTTTCTTCAAAAAATCCCAAACAACTCAAAAAACAAACAAACAAACAAACAAAAAAGGCCCCAAACAATACACATTTACATTATATCTGATCATCTAACTGATTAGGGCATAGGCTTATAATTAGCAAAAAAAGAGCACTGTTTGACAACTGCCCATTCTTTTTTAACAGTGAAATTTTGATCCGAATTGTAATGCCTAAATGATAAAATGAAGCCTTCAGGTAGATAGTCCTGAGCATGAGTCAGGGCATAGAATTCTCTCAGTACCAGCAATCTTTTGTTAGGCAGCCATGCCATCATCAGTTTCCCTTAGTAGCAGGAACCCCCAAAATAAAGACCAAGATCATAGCAGATGCCATGAAAGTAAAAGAATAGGACAACACTTGGGGGTTATAAGCACAGAGTGCTTGTACAAATGCTTAAGTACAGGTTACTAAAGCAATGCAGCACTAAGAGCTGAATTGGACTGCCTTTAGCAAATAACAGAGTGTAAATCTATCATGTAAAAAGCCTGTACATGGTGAAAAACAAAGGAGATAGTAGCAAGGTAAGAAAGCAAGCTATATTCCTTATAAGAATGGGAACAAAAAGAGGAATTGCTCCCCTATTGACACCCTGACCCCTCTGCAGACCTGCTGCCTGCCCAACTCCACAGCCTACCTACCTGGAGCGAGACCCCCTTCCCCTTCAGTGGAGAAAGAGGACTGCTTGGTTTTGGTTTGCTGTATACCAAGTGTAGCTATGGAAAGTTAGCAATTCCTGCTTCAGACCAGCTGTGTTGGCTAGTAAATTAGTGGGGTAAAGTGAATCCTTCACTTCATGGCAGGTAGGAATAAGGAAAGGAAAAGCCATTGTAGGTCCAAAGGACTCTTCCTACCATGAATTCTGAAGAACTACCATGAATTCTAAGAACCGTCATCTTCATTCCTGCAAAACACATGAACAGCCATCTGCCAAATTGGGCAAAAAGTTTTCCTGCAATGCCTGATTCATAGTCCTGTAGCCCAGTCCATGGGAGTTTAGGTCAGGAAAATGAAAGCAATCACAAACAAAAAAGAACTAATAGCAACAGTAGCATAAGGTCGTGTTTTCATTCACCCAGCTTTTCTTCTTATCAGTATTAATATTATGCATTCAATAAAGTGACATCATTCTGCTTCACTAATGAAGCCATGACTGTGTGAACTCTGTTATATAGGAATAACAATAATTCTGAGTAACATTTCTCAGGCAGTTCTTTTATTCAGTATTTTAAAGGAGAAGCTCTCTGATTATGGTGCAGATGTAACAAAAAGCATTTGATTTTAGTCTCCGTCACCCCTCAATTAACAGAATATGCAGCAGATAGGGAATAATTGCACTTACTACTTTACTTCTCTGTTTTATGTTAATGCCATTGTAATAATTCTATTACTGGGATATATGGCTTTTTTAAATATGAAAAATATACAATATTCAAGCATAGAGACTCTTTATTGCTGAGAGAAAGATATTGTGGAGCAACAGAACTTTAATATGCTTTTGTGAGTTTATTTTGTATGTTTCAGAAAAGCCTTCAAAACCACTCCAAAATTCAGCAAATGTGAGTTTATAATCCTGCATCTGTAAACTACTAGCTTGCTCTTTGAAAAGACTATTGCCTGCCTGGGCTCTGTGCTTTATGAAATTAAAGGAAAGCTTTTTTTAAAAATCAAAATCTGGAAGCGAGAAAGGATCAAATCCCAACTGAGCAAATACGGATTTTGCACTGTACTAAATAGATCTGGTCTGCCTTTCAGGAGAGAGATCTTCTGGATAATTAGCATAGAATTGCAGCTTCTGAATAAAGCCACAATTTTCGTAGTAAGACCTGTTAGTGAGTAACAGATGTACCCATGATGACTTTTGAACACCGGTTCTCCCCTTAGATTTGTGGATGGTTTGGGGGTTTTTTGGAAAACAGTATCAACAATAGGCAGCTGCCAGTTCTGACTTAACTATCACTGCTTTACCACAATTATATTAGCATTTAATTCAATGTATCAGTACAGTAACAAGTTCGCAATAAAAATATCTTCCAATACATACTGTAGACAACAGCTCTGAGGACATTTTTCTTTTCCATACTAGAGGTTTATACAATTATCAGCTTAAGGTTTAATTGGATTTAACTAATTGGTAAACAGGATTTTTGTTCATTAGTTTTATACATCTATCAGTTCCTCATTTAATGTTTAATTTAAATTCAACATAAGCAACTGGATGGCTGAGATTTGTAAAAAAAAAATCAGTGAAAAAACTTGACAAATTACAGCAATTTCTTCACTTAGGTATTTTTAGAGATGCCTATTATTAAATCTGATTACTTTTGCATACATATATAATCATATTATATATAATACACATTTCTAAGAGATCATCCTATGGATTTTTGTATTAATATGAAAAGAAATGCAAGAGCCCTTCAATTTAATATTTATCAAGTCTTACAGATACTCCATACAAATCTGAGAAAAGAAACATAAAAATTTGAAAAATAGTATTTATATTAAAGAAAATGAAGGCATAAGAAACAAATAATTGTATTGCTATAAACTAGTCCCATGGTTTTACAAAAGAATATGGCAGACTGTTTAAATACTACAGTGACTCAGAAGAATAATTATGACTATGAATAAATGATCATTCACAAAGTATCAGTTAATTTTCTAGAACAGAAGTATTGCTATTAGAGATATGGGGTATTGAACCATAAACTGAGCCCACACATTTCCATAAAACCTACAGATAATGCAACACCATTTTGTATTATTTTAGAGGGATTTTCAAGTTTGTCTTTGCTGTATTTATAACCAGGAGCACTGGGAAATAAAAGACACTATGAAAGCATAGGTGGCACAAGTCTCTTTTATACAGTCTAAAACCTTCCTACTTAGTGCCGCAAGAATCAGTCTGTAAACTCAGATGTTCTGATTGTACCTCTGTCTGTGTTTTTTGTTAAAGTGCACACGCATTAGCAGAAAAGATGTTTTGCTGTAATGGATTATCAGCAACATAAACTGTCTAACCATTCCCGCTCATCATTTTTCTGAAATGAAACAGTTCAAAGAAATATTCCCTTTCCAATAAATCTGTCTATGAGTTAACATACTAAGAGGAGACACTAATTCCTGTATACCATATATATATATATATATATGTATATCTATGAAAAGAAACCTCACAGCAGTGACAATAGTGCTGGTGGTAATGGCAAAATATAAACAGACACATGAAAATTATGAAAAAATAAATAAGAAAAGTGTACAATTGGAAAATAAGAAACTATTTAGGCCTAAAGTAGCAAAAGTAAAGATAGGAGAGATAAAACACATGTAAATAAGGGATGTTAGAGACAATCAAGAAAAACACAGAAAAAAAAGTAACCCTCAAAAAACCCTGAAAACTATATTTTCTTAAAACCCTCTAATACTTTGGTGTCCTATAAATATGAACAGAGTTTTCATCTCACAGATGTCCAATCTTTTACTGTTTAATCATCTGTTCTCCACTACAGTTGTCTCCTGCAAGTGCACTGGTAGGAAGGGAAGCAAGTGTTTGACTACCTTCCTTTATCTCTTGTCTTTGCACAGTGATTTGGCTATATGTTACTTGTGAGTCAAAAAGCTTTGAAATGCTTTTTCATAGCAATGAGATATCTTTTATACATCTGCTCAATTAATTTACTGGGATATCAAGGGTGTGGGATAAATGCCAACACGGGCAAACCTCAGATTTTCCATCTCCTTTCTCTTATGTTCTTATAACTTCTCCTTTAGTCAATTGTTTCTAATCCTGAAGTACACAGAAATCAATTCTCAGTGTTTTCTGATGGACTTCCTGGTTAAAGACCAATTAATCCCTATAAAATTCTTACGATTAATTAGGAACCTATTCACTAGGCTTTTGCTGATGAAGTCTTAGATTCTGCTCAAAACCAGCTGTCTTCAGCTTCACTCAACTCTTTTAAAGAGATTTCCAGTTGCATATGGGTTTAGCATTTCTATAACTTCTGTTTTTAAGTGACAGTCTTCTCCACAGGGCAGCCCCCACAGGCAAGATATTTTACTATGGTCAAGACAGTGATAACGTTCATCTTTATCACCTGAAGATTAAGCAAATAAAAATTCCATGAGCTCATGCCATGTTCTCTTCTTGTGCAAGTCCATTGACAGTCATTTTGCTGCCCAGGTATCTCTGCTAGAGTAACTACTAGAACTACGGTTTAAATAGGAAGAGATGCATTCTGCTTAACTCTTACACTAGCTTAAGTCCCAAGTAATTCCACTGAAGTCAGTGGATTTGCTCTGAATTTAGTCCAGTCTAGCTGAAAGCAGAATTTGGCCCTTTGATTCCTGCTGCCATTACTCAATTGTTGGGAGATTTACTATATGGGGTATGCTCTGTGCAGCTAACACACTGCGGCATACTTGTTGATCCACTTACCAGCAGAGTAAGAGCTTTATATTTGACATAGCTGAAACTTCTGAGTAAAAATAGATTGTAGAAAATTCCCAGCTGAGCTCTAATATCAATTTTCAGGAAGCAAAAATACAGCTTTCCACCAAGCTAGGTGATTTGAAATAGAGGTAGTTTTGTGCACAATGTTTTGTAATATACTGAATACTCTGTCTGCAACACTCTAAATGGATCACATGAAGATTTGATAGCAAACCTAAAAATTACTTTTGCTAAATGAGAAAGCAGGGGGGGAATCCAAACACCGTTGGATACTGCACAGCAGCAATACATCATCAGAATTCTCAGCAAACAGCCATTCTCAGTGACTTCCACACAGGTTTTCATAACACAAGAATTTGAGGGGGGATGAGAGAAGAAAGCACTTTCCTAACTTATTACAAAAGTATTTAAAATTGTCAAATTATTTGACAGGTTTTATGAATGAGAAAATAATGAGACAAATGGGAAACTTATATGAAAAATAGAGTAAGATAGTATGAAATATTATTATAACAACAGAAAAATCTTGATGACCACAACAATAACAACAAAAAAATTGGTGAGAATCTATACAGAAAAGGAAAGAAATTAGCGTAGTCCGGGATTAAATTTTCTCCAGTCTACAGTTTTCACCAAGATTACATATGTATGCCAGTTTTACTTCAAATATAGACAATGGGGATTTATTTCAATTATATTATTTTCTTTTTACAATATGGAAACATTTTAATCAGCAAGAAGGAAAAATACATTAAAAATATTAAATATGCTCTTGACATTTCTTAACAAAAGACACAGAATTCACACGATTCAGAGACAACCAGGAAATGCTTAGTATTACATTAAAGATAGAAACATGCTTATATCATGTTTACTTCTTCCTAACCTGTAGTTTGGATGTGAATCTTAACAGAAAGAAGAGAGACAGAAATTCTCTTGTGAACTGCAAAATTCTGGAAGTGTGTGTGTGTATACTTATTCATATACATATATATTTATATGTAGTCACAATGTCCATCTTCTATTTTTTATTTATTATTATGCAAAATCACCACTTTGCTCCTTCAGCAATATTTGGTCTTTAAAACCCTAACTGTTCTGAAGCTGTTTCATGTTTGTTTTCAAAGACTTCTTGTAAAATATTGGTTGGTTGTGGTTTTTTTCTGACAGAAAAAATAAGAAACCACCTTTCCATTTGGGTTAGAACTGAGATGAAATGAGGAATGGCTGCCACCAAGCAGAAAATTTTCTCACTTTATGTGTGCCAGTTAATTACGACACTTCAGAGGCGCTTCTGAAAGGATAAGGCAAGCTGCATAAATTTAGCTGTAATCCAGGCAGGCAAAACTAATTTGCAGGGGATGGCCTTATCTAGCTGCTGCAGCTTTCTCAGAAAATTAACCTTGGATATTTGGGCCCAATTCAGAAAGTGTTTGATTTTTTTTCCTTTCCTGCTCAGCATAAGAGAATTTTAAATTCAATACAATACCTGACTTTTAAGAGGCACTATGAATGCTGTAGGCAGTTCAGAGTTATTACTGACAAGCAAAAATATATATTTATATACATACATATATGATTGCCCTTCATCCCCATTATCCTGCATTTTTGCATGTGCATCAGAGGGTTTATCGCCATATGTATGGGGTGGGGGTAGGTGTCTTTGGATTAACAGAAGATGCAGCTCATTTTAATGTACTTAGAAAAATTCATCAAAGTTCATTGCAGAATAAGTCATGCATACTGACTTGTTCATTCCAGTGGAAATGAAGAAATCCCCATAAAAATAGAAGTTTAATGAAGTGTTGGAGTGAAGTCCTGCCTGTCATTCCAATTACCACTGATTTAGAATATTCCTTGATACACCACCACTATTAATTGCTCTTACTCAGCACAATTAAAAGTTTACCTTAGATTTCACCAGCTTCACCAGTTCATGGGTGAAAGATCTAATTAACAAATGTTGCCCAATCCACCTTAAAAGCTTCAGGCATAATATTAAGTATAAGAAGTGTTACTGGCTTCTTAACATTTTGCAGCCTACTTAGTTATGACTGCCTTTTATTTTACCTAATAGCTTTAATGAATTCACAGTATGACCCTCCCTTTGCCCAGCCACTAACCACTGTAGAAAAACAGGAAAGCATAACCCATTTAAATTTTTTTCTTCCATAATTTAACAGATTTGAAATCACTGGATGCTTTGGGGATAAGAAAATTCGTAATATTTTTTTGGTCAAATCTGACCACATAAATATAGGGCTAAGATTGTTTGGGGAAAAAAGTATTTTAATATTTTTAGGTGGATTAATCTCATTTTTTCCTATTTGCAGAGAAGTAGATATCTCCTTTACAGCTACTCTTTCCAGCCTAAGCTTGATGACTAAAACAGGACTACAGAAAAGTAATAAATACCTTTTAGGTAATTTCACTGACTCCTGTCTTCACCGACAAGTCTCCTGCATTTAAGACAGCCACATTCATACTAAACTAACGTAACCTGTAGTTAAAGCCCATTAACTCTTTTAATGTTCAGCAGTATGTTAATCATTACAATCTTTTACATGCATGCTCAGTTGTCATTCTATTTTGATTAGGCCCTTGAAAATACAGCTAGTTTTCAAAAGGATCTGTACATCTTATGCACATAATTCTGAATATTCTGATCTGATGTAAAAAACTGCATGGCAATGCAATCTTCATTCTTGCTCTGAATTTTGCCAGGTTTTAACAACCAAGGGCTATTTACGATCAATGAAACACAGGCTAATTTAGCACTGCCCTTCTTCCCAGCCAGCTTCGGTATGCCCCAAGATACCTTTTATTCTTGCATTATGTCAGTATAATTTTATGTTAGTGTCAGGATAATGAGTAGCTGTCACTTGATCCTGATTTTGGCCTTCAAAGCAATAGTAAGATTGCATGTAAATATAAATGCCAACATAACCATTCTATAATAAAAGATCTGTCTCTTCATTATTGTAATCATCACTGTCATCATTTATTTATTACTGCTTAATTTTTACCACTGAAAAAAATTACAATGTGCTAGCTACTATCCATTCATGTAGGAAAGTCCAGCTCTTGCCCACTAAAGTTTGTATTCAAAGAGATATACAGTAGATGAAAGACAGGAGGGTGACACTTAAATATACAGTTAAATACAGACCTCTTAGGGAGTAGAATAGATGTTCACGTTTAGAAGTTCATCCTTCATACAAGTAAATATGAAAAGTAGTAAAACTGGTATAAAAAAATAGTCCATACAATTATCAACAGAGAGCATAAAATGAAAATTGACCATAGCATCTGACCAGTAAAGCACAGCAAACTTCCTACTTTGAAGGCAGTTTTTGCAATTATATTTTAAATGTCTCAATATGTAATATTGTTAAAGCAGAGTTTAAATTGCTTTCATTTCTAAAAGTATTCTTCCTCTCTGAAGTTTTATGTAATGTTAATCAATATATCTCTTGAATGTACAGATTTTTCACTCAAGGAAAATAGCACACAGAGCCAAGCTGCAAGAGATAGAAAGATCTTGATCTTCAGAATTTTCTTGCTTCAGTCTTTATCAGATGCTCACAGAGTTACTGACTCAGTAGATGCCTTAATTTGCCGGGGTTTTATTATGTTAGAGGCAACAACGTAGAGCCAGATATTGAGTTGAAGTGGGAATATTGCTATCCAGCAGGATGCGGTAACTGGTTCATCACACATCCTTGAAAACTTCAACAGCAAAACATCAGTGTTAGCAACTACTCATATTTTACCCCTTCCCTATGTAAAGAGTAGTCAGGGTTTGTGAAATATTTTTTACTATATAGTCTGGTAACTATTATGGATAGGTGTAATAGGTGGATATTTCTAGATTTCTAGAATTTCATTGAAGTTAAAATAAGGACCTACACAAATGTCCATATTCAACACTAATTTACATGATTTTCCTTTCTGTAAAAATTCCTACTCTTTGCATGTACAATATGATCTTGAAAAATTTTTCTGTGTTGTTGAACATTACACATAAAATTGAGTTCAATAATGCCAGGAATCTTCTAAGCTACATATGTAGACTTACATGACAATCAACGGAAAGAAAGAAGCATCTCCGCTGGTATGTGTTCACTGAGACATATATCTTATAGTAGGTTTATGGCACGATTCGTCTTTTCTTTCACCACTAAGAAAAATTTGCAATTATACATTTATCATATAAACAACTGAAGTTTAGCAGATTAAATCATAGCCTAAATACTCTATCTTTGTAGTTTGTTATGTGTTGATACCTGAAGTGTTACTTATTTTTCTGTTAGCCTAGTCATGACTAGAACCACTAAAACCACTTGGAATGGTCAATACTTATGAATCTGAAACCCAGATGAAAGAATTCCACAATATATATTGAAGATTTACCCAGTCTAGCATGATCACAACTAATTATGGGGCTTCATCACTGGAGTCTTCAAGAATCCTGTTGGTGTTTTTTCTCCTTATTGTGACTTCTCAACATGAAATGCATGACAATACCATAAAAGATCTAGTGTGATTGGACTGGTGTCACTACAACAAATAGGTTCAACTGATCTGATAGGCACTACATGTTAGAATTTGGAGCCACCAACATAGCATTTATCATTTTCTGAGAAAGGAGATTAACTAAAAAACTGCATGTGTACGCATCCCGAAAAACATGGGGACATGTCATTTGGCAAATTCAAAAATACAGCTGGAAATCACTGGGAAGTGCATCTAATGTAAGGAAAATTTATCTTAATGATGACTGCCCACAGAGAACATTAGGTTTGAAATATTTCCATTTTGTTGGTATTTTCATTTTCTTGAAGAGGTAGAAAGTCTCTATTGATGATTAACATCAAAATAGATTGCATTGTTTACACATACACTCAAAAATCTAGATGAAATGGTAATCTGTATGAAATGGCTTTGATTTAATACATTCAGGGGATTTCCAATGGTCTAAAGGGCAGAACTGGATTTAAAAAAAAAACTAACAGTCAGCAAAGAGGAACATCAGGAACGTAACAATGGAAAATGATTTATTGTAGGCAGACAAGTTTGTACAAAGAGACCTCAGGGAGAGGAGGAGTTGTCCTATGATATAGGTCTGTGAAGATACCACTCACTACTTCAGGTCAGGGCAGACATCTTGAACATAAGATGCTGCCCAATTGGTCAGAGTTAGAAAAAGCAAAGACAAAAAGGACACTGTGGTCAACTGGGTTAGAATAAACTGAGTGGTAATTCAGGGTATAGATGGAAAGCAGTCTATCAGACTTGGCAACAAAAGTAGATGACATTTGGTGTAAGAGATCATTACAAATAATTCTAGATGCTTTTCAAGGAAGAAGCCAGATTATAGGAACAAACATTATAAAAGAGTGCAGAAATTAAGCACTGGTTCTTGGAAAAATCAGGAACCTGCAGCTGCAGCTTGTGCAAATTATTTTTATTGTACTGTTCTTATATACTTATTTTTTTTCATATCAGGTATGCAATTCCTTCCAAAGTCTTCTGTGCATCTTTGTCACGTGGACTTCCCACAAGGCAAACAGGATATGAATGTGTGCCTGGCATATATTTAACCAATAAGCCAACAAATAACAATTGATTTTATTCTTAATCTCTAATGTTTTGGGTTTTTTTCTAATGGCACAAAGAAGCAAACTGAATAAAGCATCTAGGTGTTTTTCTCCATTCTAATTTTCCTTCTTCCTTCATTTCTTTTTCAGGATTGCAATATTGAGAACTGCCAATAGTGTATTCATTCCCTGAATAAATGACCGATCAGTATTTATCAGAAAGAATATGAAAAAAAACAAGCTTTCCTTTTTCATTCCAATAATTACAAATTCAGCCATCATTTCCAGTTATATTTTCCTTTCAGATTAGGTCTATTCTATTTCCAGCAAATCCTTTACACACATGTTTAGCATTCACTCTTTTCTATCATTCAAATAGACTAGTGTGTGGTTAAGGCAGTTTTGCTAATGAGATGTCAAAACACCAAGTGGTTACTTTTTAATTTAGCCCAAGGTAGAATGCTGTAGTTTAGAGCCAGTGATCCATTGCTAAATTCAATTTCCCAACTGTTTAATTAATTTATGTATACAATTTAATGATATTTGATATGCACATTCAAGATATAGCATGCTTATCCATTTCTAAATAAAATCCTGAATAGGTTACTAAAAATTACTAAAAACATTTTTTTCTTTTATGGAAGTATTCCATCAACTATTTCTTTAGATTCAGTTTTTCATTTCATCCATTATACTGAGTTTCCCAGAAGATCTAAAAAACTTTACTACCATTTCTAAGAAAAATTGAAAAAGGTAACAACTTTTTTAAATCTCTTTTTTGTTTTTAGTTTGGGTTGAAATAAGACATGTTGTAGTCATTAGAAAGTGTCATCAGGATACTGGAAAACCAACAGAAAGCAATCTGTGTGTTCATTTTATTAGGCATATAAGGCATTCTAAGAATAACTGTGCTATATATTACAGTCTCAGGAAAAGCTTTGGTTCTGGGCTCTAGGACAATGAAGGCAAAGTCATGTTTTTGTATTGGACTAACCACAAACAAAATAATGAATAATGGGAGGAAATTCCACGCCAATCTATATGCTAGAAAATAAAATCACACGCAGTTATAAAAGTAACAAAAGGACCAGAGAAGAGCTGGTTTTATGGGTAAAGTATTTGTTATGTCCTAGGAGTGCAACCTTTACCATGAAATATAGTTTGTTTTAATAAAGGCTCTCCCTAAACTCATGACTCCAGTGTTGTGCGTGCATCTTATACTAGACAGTTTGTACTACAGAACTTACTTTTTGGGTAGATCCAGAGCCCAGAGGAAGAAGCAAACAAATCGTAAGTGTCACCTTCTGACTATAGTGGAAGAGAAGATTAAGTTCTCAAGTGGGTTGCAATCTAACATTTTACCTACAAGGTCCTGCCTTCCCTTTTCCAGAAAAGGAAGCCAAAACTGTCAGGGAACAACCTGGAAGTATGATTTCTACAGACTCCCTGGATATAAAATTAATAATTAGAACTATTCAAAGAAGGAAATGCTGACTGAATTTGTCTGTTTTGGCTGAGTTCCACACAACAATTTGGCTACTGTTGTTGCACACAACAACAAAGTCAAATCTCAAATATCGAGCTGGAGCAGCACAGCCTATTTGGTGCTAACCCAGGACCTTACACCACTTTAACAGGCATCAAGAAGGGCACATTCCAATCACATGCCCTTTTGTGAGTTATATCTAAGCGACTTTACAAGTCACAGAGACTTGGTCAAGTTTTACCCTAAAAACATTGGCTAAAAATATTAATTGCAGAGTCAATCAACTGCATTATTCTTCATTTCTTGGTCTGCACTGTATATCTACATTGTGACGTGTCTTAGGGATTTTCTGTTACTAATGCCTGTTCAACTGTTCAATGAAGGAACAATGTAAGACAAAGCTGATTTGAAGTGGGATTCACCTCACCTAGCTTTAGACATTTAAAAGTTAGACATCTAAGTCTGAACTGGAGAGAAATAGGCACCTCTAGAGAGCAATTCATTTGACCTATTCCAGATGCCTATTTTAGTCAGAGATGAATCACCCTCTGGAGATGCCTAGATTTCTCTCTTGACTATAAAGGCAGCCTAGGGCAAGCAGTTCAGTGCTAGACTTCTGACTTTCAGACATGTAATTTAGAAGAGATATATCCCACTCACTGTAGTGGTGAGGTTCAGTTTCCACACTTAATCACTCATGCTGTTTCCAGATTCATAAAATACCCAAGAACTCATTTCTAAGTATTCCTCATTTGCTCTTTTGAATTTCTATTTTGGGATGTTGGTTTCTTCTCAAGCACTTATTGCCTTTAATTTTCACTCTTTTTCTCATTAAAATATTCACTCATAGCAAGTTCATTGTAACCTCTCTATATTTCACCTTCCAAAACAGATGCCTCAGTGATAACAGCCAGAACACATTATAAAATTACTATGCTTCATCCAGCTGTTAATCTTTCTTAAGATTTTCTTTTCACTTCTGAGATATCTGAAGCCTCACTTTTCAGGCCTCTATAATGGAAATAAATTAATGGTCTTTCTCTGTTTAGTCACTGATTTAATAAGATTATTTGTTCAGAATTGTATATGATATGAAAAAAAATCCATATAACTGATCCTAAACATTCAGAAAACCAGAACTAGTGCTTGAATTGGATTTAAATTTCTTCTGATCTAGAGGCTTGACATTCTTTTCAAACTGATTTTATACTAGCCTAACTCCATTGACTTCAGTAAAATCTTTACAGACATAACAAAAGTGAGATAAAAAATAATCCTAGGCTTTTGCTAAAAAGGAAATGTTGCAGATGTTTAAATTAATTATTTATCTGTATATCCCTAATTAAAAAATAATTAAATCATTTCATTAAAGAGTATTTATATTTGATTCCAAAACTGGAGACATTTCAACAGTTACTTGCTAATAGTAACACAGATTTGCAATGTTTTTTTCTCTGACCACTGGAAAAAGTCTTAGCTAATCAGCTGTTTCACAGAGCTGTTAATTGACACAAACGGCTGCTTATGTTCCCTCAGCATTTAAATGCAAGTTTTTTAAGAAGCATCCAACATGTCTTGAAAATCTTACACAAATCATGAGTTCTTTCAGTAAAACATATATCCATATATTTTAAAATCACTTCAGTAATTGTAAAAGTCTTATAATACAGACTGAGTTCAATCAGCATAAAAATAATTTGACAGCCTCACACATTGCTGAGTAAATGAGGTGTAACCTTGGATGTGAAACTTAAGGGGCTGGTGATTTCTTTAGACTGTATTACAGAATTTATGACACTTCCTGTGGGACAGGGAAATGGTTCAGGAAATATCCCATCTCCCACAGGCACAGAATTTTTTTCTTTTTTATGCTTAGATTATTAGCATGAGCAGGTGTTTCTCATTCTGTGTGTCAGTACTGCAATAAGAAAAGTAAAGTCTGAGTGAGGGAGTAAGCGCTGGAAATGTTTTTCAATAGCATATGTACACTTGACTGTGTCTACTAGTGTCTACTATTTCATGTCCTATTGGTTGTATTACAGGCTGAATCTTACAAGTGCTGAACACTTTGCAAGTACAGATGACTTTTCCTGTCTATGGACTTCCAAGATCTGCAACAAAAGTTGATTGCCATTAATGGGAATCTTTCCCATGACTTCACAACTTTTCTCTTTGGAAGCATTTTAGTGCTTGAAACAAGCACTTAGCAGCTGGAAGAGCAAGAGTTTCCATCACTTGGCAGGAAGCTGTTAATGCTGGGTTTGGCCCTTATTTTCTATTCAGAAAAAGGGAAAGGAAAGAGGGAAGCATGCCCACTATGCCCCCAGCTAACAGACATGTTTTAAAAGAGCCCAGAAAAACATTTCATGCACATGCTAACCTTTTAGTATACATTAAACATCTTCTGTTCAGGCATATATTTACCTAGATTTTTGCTTTTTTAAAAAATTCCTAAATGCAGTTCTCAATGAAATGTAAGCAGGAAAGAGGCGGCAGGAGGATGGAAATAAAAAATAAAAAAGCCTTCATTCAGCACTGCTAGGTTGTAGGCAGCCTCACCCCAGGAAGTTGTAGAAGCTGAAAGTTTTACACTGGAGCTTTATTAGGCATCTCTTGTCCAGTTATATATAGATCCTGGGCCAGATGGTTTGAGCAGTGTAACTATTTTTTATAGTAAAATGTAATGTAACTCAGCTCAAGGCCCAGTCTAGTAATTTGTAAATGTGAGGACACTCAGCACAACTATAATAACTAAAGTTAAAAATTTGAAAATATTTAGTTTAACAACACGTTAAACGGTGCTAATCTTTCTGAACAAGTCTGCAGAAGAGCTTAATCTGGTTGCATTAGTTCAGATCAGTTTTCTTAAGTGTAACTATGCAGGCAAAGACCAAAAATGAAAGAAATAAAAAATTCCAGTTCAGGGGAAAAGGAATGAGGAAGCTATTCAGAAACTAGAAAGAGAGCAGATGTAAAATAGTGTTGTGACAGTGACAAAATTAAGCAGTATTTTTGAACTGTTGCATGTTCATTTATTAGTAGAAGTGGAAAGAAAAATCTAAGAAGACTTGTCATTGCTTCAGCTTGCCATTTTAAACATAATAATTGCACAGTAATTTACCACTGTCTCACAATTAAAAGTGAATCAAAGTGATTTTATACTCTGAACATAAACATGTCAGAATTTTACATCAAGCAATACCTTTTTCATTAGTTGGAAGCAGATGTTGACAGCAAGCTCAGTAACGGAAACTTACCTAAGATAAATGCACTAAAAGAACACAAAAATTATGAGATTACTATCACCAAATATATTATTTCTATCAATTTATCATTTTATGGCATTTCTTGCTTCTATTTTATCACAACATTTCGAGTTTGATAAGTCAAGGAACAAAATGCCTGCTTACAAATCCTTATCCCAACAACAGGTTTTTGAGGCTTCCAGACAGATCTTGGACTAGTGTTTATTACTTTATTGTCAACTTGCACGTTTTACTTACATTTTTATGTTACCATATCCCTTAGAATCCTAGAAGGTGTTACCCAAGTGAAAAAGTAGTCCTAAAAATTTAGAAAACAGGAAAAGAGAGAGAGAGACAGACAGACAGACAGAGAGTGTGTGTGTGTGTGTCTGTGTGTCTGTCTGTGTGTCTGTCTGTGCATCTGTCTGTGCCTACACATTAGACCATGCCAGGCCAACATCCCAGAAAGCAAGATTTCCATACTAACAATGTTTTCCTTCATAGTTAGTTTATACACTACATATAGGCCTGGCATGAATTATGTTTAGAAATACTAAAATCAAATGGCAGTCCTGACTCCAAACTAAGATAAGGGTGCAATAGTTCACTCAAGATGTTGTGTACAACTACACAACTAGTCTGCACTTACTCTTTATTGTGATTTTACACAAATCTGGTGAGTCATGCAATATACTTTCCCTTTCCAAAAATTATAGGAGGCAGATGGTATCTTCTTTACCCTCCCCCAAAGATAAGTATCTCTGTGCAGAGATACACATAAGAACAGAAGTACTAAGCATTTGTAACTGTAAGTATAGTCAATATATATCATTAGCATCTAAAAGTGCTGCACTGCAAGGTAAAATTAAGGGTTAGCTTGCAGGTAAGATCCTGCTCTGATGCCTCTTCATACCACCTTGGTACAACTTCCTGGTGGGATGTCTCGTTCAAGTTCCACATCCTTATTCAGCTCACCTCTTCCCCAACTCGTGCCCCATCTACTCAAGACCTGCTGTAGATGCATTACTCAGTGGCATTATGTAAAAACAGGCCCAGCCATCTCAATTTGGACATCATATTATTCTGTGCAATGCCATTTCCTTTTCTTAGGAGGAGGGTATGAAAATACATCCATTGCTATTTGTGCAACAATTCTGGGTTATGTTAGTAAGCAGTGCCCATGAAGAAACTAATTTTGTGTTCAGTGCTGATCTGCTGTGTAATAAAAAAGGCTAGAAACTTCACACTGACTGTTGAAAATGCAGAAGAAAAATAGCTACATTTACAGTGAGCCTCAGTTCCTCTACATACTGAAGGATGCAGAGTGTCTAGTTGGAGTGGGGGAAAGGTAAAAACCATAAGGTAGGGGACAGAAACTGGGCTGAGAAAAGTAGGAGGGTATAGAGTAACACGGTGGAGGCAGGTAGGGTTGGGGTCTGCAGATGTATTATATTCAGCATCAGAGAATAAATAACACAGAGTAGGGGGGTTATAAAGTGGGACACAAGCATCTTGCTATATACACAAGCAGTGCAATGTACTTCTGAAAGCTGCTGCTGCAGTTTCCTAGTCAAACTGAGCCTGGAGTTTCTTTTCAAGGTATAAGAGTTTTTGATGGCTTGTAAGTACATAGCAAGGACTTAAGAGCTATTCTGAACAAATGCATCTAAAAGCATGTATGTATGCAATGTCATAGGTGCAAGGGATTGTAAAAGGTATTAACAGTCCCTCCCCATGGGTAAGAATTAGCTTATATACGAATAAATCAGGGGACTTTTGAGGATAAAACCTGTAAAATCTCATAAATAAAAGCTGTATTAAAATCACCCGCTAAAGTTACCTTAAATCTCTTATTTCTAAACTCCTGAATGCCTAACTCAGCATTCTTAATTAATGTTTCCTATATGGCCTTCATAAAAATTCACTGTTATTAGCTGTAACAAACCAAACACAGTAATACATTTCAGTTTTCTTTTAGTCATATAAGGGCAAATACATTTCAAAATGTATGTTTACAAGATAGATAAAATACAAAGTTTAAATATCAATGATTTTTCATGTTTTTATGAAAATTTTTGATGGGTGAGTGGGGTATGAAGTGAGAAAGAGAATGAATTCTTTTTTTCTGTACAGAAGAAATAAAATCAAGCATTTTCCTAACACAAAGTAACACAAACACTCCTTAAATTCCTGAAACTGGAAAGTAAGTATCCTGAACACACACACAAAAATTGTCTACATCTATAAATGAAAAAGAAGAAAGAAGAGTGAAATGAGATGTGACTGCTTCTAAGCACAGGGATTTTTAGGCAATAAATTCATTTTCTGTAGTTGTCAGAGAAGCAAATGTTCCAGAAATATGGGAGTAGAAAAATTATCCATCAACTCTTGGTGAAACAAGACCTAGCTAGAGATGAGATTCAATGAAGTCATATTTTGACAGTGTGGGCAAGGTCATATTGCTTTGCAGTTTCAATAGCCAAGCTGGGCAGCTTGCCTTCTCTTTTGCCCAATATATTAAGCATTTATCATTCAAATTTGTTTAAACTTCTCACTATGACTGAATGATATGTTAGTACAGAGATGCATTTAGAAGCAACAGCACTGGCCAGAACTTTCTCATACATCTGTGGGTTTTGCTTGTAGGAGATGCTCATGAAATAAAAACATGCATGAGAAATTACAGTTCTAACAACTTTAAAATGATTGGAATAAGGAATATGGTCAGCACTCTCAAATTTAAATAGCTTGGCTTTTACAAAAGCATTTTTCCAATTGAAATTTTTTATTTAAATACTTCTATTTGAGTTTAGGCATCAAATTAAAATCTTCAAGCAAAAATTGAAGGTATCCTTTCTGTTTGAAGTTAAATGTTTCTTGAAATTCCATTTCAAGAAAAATACTTAGATGTCTCTCTCCACTTAATATTATTTTCTATGTTTTCCCAAAATAATATTATTTAGCATGTGGCCTGAGCTCCAGCTTCCAATAACTTTTCGAGAATATTATACATTATAAACTTTTTCATTAAATATGACCTGTATAGATAAAATTTTACCAATAAGTGAATAATAAATGTAAAACCAAAAGACTTCTTAATTCATTTTGAACTATGAAAATAAAATACTATTTACATTCCAAAGGACAGATTTCTGTACCAAGTTCTCATTGTGATAACAGAGAGCTGCATCCTTACTGTCCCTTTTTGTAGCAGGCCTCTGGCAGCATTCTCTTTATCCTGCTGGTGACTGCTGCTGCAGGGATACTAGCTCTGCTTACTCCTCATCATAGTTTCCATGGGGAAGAAGTGAGATCAGATGCATAGCATTCGCATGCACTTATTGCATTTATTACTTATGCAAGGTAATATCAGGTCATGTAGCACTGTATTTTAAGTAGCTGTATAAATCCTCTTGCAATGGGTGTTTTTTTACAAATAGGACTAAACTCAGCTAGTAGGTTTTTAGATTCTGGTTTTTCAGCCTCTGAAAATTTCAACTGCAAACAAAATGTACTTCAAACTTTACAGCCATTATTGCTTGAATATGTTTCAGTTACTTATTAGTTTATTGAAGCACTGAAACTCCTGATTTAAGTCAAGTAATTGCACTCAGAACAAAGCTGTTATAGCATTCAAGAATGGATTACTCTCATGAGCAAGGATTACAACATTCAGCCTTTACAAATTAGCACATTTCTGGTCTCAGGTCTTTGCACTGTTGAAATATAAAGATAAATTCTTCTCAGAAATAAGGAAATATACTTGCCTGAACAGAGCTATATTGTTTTAGCATGTATTTGATAGCTGTGAATAATATTAATTCTCACTGGCAACGCTAGACACAGTGTATGCTTCATAAGGCCTGCTGTGGTATGAAAGGTGATTTAAATAGGATCACCCAGAGGCTGATAACCTCATGGGTGAGATTAGCAGCTGTTAAACCCACAACTGATACCCAAACTGCACTTTCTTTTTATGCCCTTAGAATGAAAATGTTTCATTTTATTTCTCCTGAATTAGAAATAGCAAAGGAAACATATTGTCAATTCTCTTCCTTCCAGATAACTTTTTCACAAGGTGAAAGGATGTTTATGCAAATGCAAATAAAGACATAATTATTATAGCATTCACTCAGAAAATAATGCATGGCATTGAATTAGAGAATTCAAAAGGTTGGTGCTAATGCATATGCCTAAGATAGGAAGAGTAAATGCTATTTTTTATGAAATTTTTCCTAGAAAATAAAATAGCAACTTAATTTAGGTCATTAAAGAACAACAGTGTAGGTAGGACATATACAATCTGTGAGATCCAGTGAAACCTGCAGACAACCTTTCTGTTTCTGTCTGAAGATAAAGTCATTTCAAATTCCTTGATGCATTCCAAAGACAAAATATAGAAATTTTAAACAAATCTCATGCATTAGAGAGCTGTGAATAAAACAAACAAGTTTTATGTTTTAAAGCAGTATTTTCTGGTTAATTTTTCTTTTCTTTCTGGAAAGCAAAAAAAAAAATATTTTCCCTGTATTATGTTTTAATAGCCACTACCCCAGCCTTTTCATACTGTTTCAGGCCTTAATACACATGAAATATCTAGATTTTCCTGAATACAAACTGGGATATTCCTCATCTCAAGTACCTGGAGGGCCCAGGATCTTCTAAATACATGGCAATGGAGCCCTCCTCACTGGCCTGCATCCTACCTGTTTATAACTCATGTCACCTCATTACTAAATGGAGATAGAGGAACTCTTGAATTCAACAATGATAATGAAAGATTTCTTTATGTGACTTTGCTTTTATAAGCTTTTGGATACTTAATGAAAATGGGGTATGTAATTTGAAAGAGAAAAGAATTGGTCATGAATGCTTACCACCACTGTCAGTTGTAGATCAATATGTTTATACTCACACAGAAATAAAGTAAGGCAATTGCTTTAGCTTTGCTTAGCAGACTTCTAAAATTTTATTCCAGTTTGATATTTCCAGGTTTTAAAATTCCCATCCAAGTGTGACAACATCTCTCTATGCCTTCAAATTATAACTGGGAACAGAAAACTGTTTCCCATCCAGCTTACTCTCAAACCTGCATGAGTAATTGCAAGAGGTTTGTCTCAGTATAAAATGATGTTGAGCCAGAGTAACAGCTCCCATGAAAATTCTCATCTTTGTGGCTGCACAGATGGAGTGAAAGGACTTCCCTATGGGTTTTTGGCAGCTAACATAATCAGATCACCTAACGGCTGCTCTAATTTTTCATAAAATGCTGTTTTCTCATCCTAAATATAATCACCCATTCAGAATTTCTTTGGTTACTTTTTAACAAATAATCAGTGGCTATCATTCCTGCCTTTACCATTAAGTGTATTGAATATCGTAACAGCAAAGTGGGTAGCACCACCTCTTGTTATGAATACCTACATTCTGTTACAAGATCTTATTTTCATTTATTTTGAGACAAAAAATCAAACAGACAAATAGGGCAACAAAACGTACCTTTTTTTTCCTTAAATATAAGAGCTGGGTAGAAGAAAAAAAAAAGAAAAAGAAAAAAAAAAAAAAGGAGAAAAAAAAAGGAAGAAACCCATGGATCTTGCAGGTCCAGATCTTCAGCTGATGAAAGTCAGCATTGTACTGTGTTTCAGAGGGGCTATACTGATTTATGCCAGCTGAGAACTTGGCCTGACTCAAAAAGATGGATAATCAAAGATGTCAGTCTACTCTGGAAAGTTTCCTTAAATGACAGCTCATATAATCTAGTTGGACTGAGTAGAGCTTTCATGCAACTCCCTTATCTGTATAGTCTCTTACTACCTGACAAATAATCACTGCAGATATGCTTTTCACTTCATTTTCAACACATCTCAAAAGGAAGGCATACATCCTTTCTCCCAGTATGCCAAAGGAACAGAAAATATTCTTTGAGTCTGAAAAGACAGACAAAACAAGCAGAATAAATTTTATATATATAAAAGGCTGTTTATGTTTATTTGCTTTAAAGAAGTGTGAAGCAATAAATCCTAATCATCAATAATGCTTTGACTTATCACCACTCTATTACTTCAGTTGCATTTCAGCATGCTTCCACTGACTTTATGGGAAATCTACATCACCATAAAGGTAGACTAAAACATTCTTTAATCAAATCCTCTATTATCTGCCATATCTATTTTTTTACTGAATTTTCATACATATTATAAACTCTTGTTTCATTATGTACATATAGATGCAGACATATAGCGTGCCCTTCTGTGGGTTTGTACACATGTTCAAGTATATATATACTGTGTACACATACTGCAATAGGTTCACTGTGAGCACTGGTTCTTATCAGATAATTGCTGAAGTGTAAACTGTTTCCCATGTCATATTTTAGCAGGTTGCTAAGGATATTTAACATGTTCTGAAGCTGCCTATTTCTGGATCCACATTTTGAGTCCATAATATAGCCTTTTTTATTTTTTTTACTTAATGCTTTGTATTATGTGTTGAAAATAAGTATTTAATTTGCACTTCAGTTAACAGACATTTATTGTACAGTAAGAATCAATTGACTGCTACAAAGACCTTTTTTATGATTTAATCCATTCACAAGAAAATTCAGTTGCTATCATAATATCCTCAAAATTACATCAACAATACATATAAAATTAATGTATTATTAGCAATAAAATGTGGGAATCTAACTGACGTGAAACAAGATATATAAAGAAAATTAGCCATCAACCAGCATACTTCCTTAATGTCAAAAACTATTTATTTTGTCTTAATTTTGTTTTAATTAATTCAAATTAGATTTACTTCCTTGGTTTATAAGACAACCAAATTGTTTAAAGGCTTATATTTTTACAGTGTGAGTAGTGGAAGCACAGTTATACCCACAATATTTATGCATCTCAATTCAGCAGCATTGGATTGTGATTTATATTGCCATTTTCTAAGACAGACACACAAATAGCATACTACATTTGCCTTCAAAAAACTATGGAATTGCCATAAAACTGGCACAAAATATAGTGAGATAGCTAAACATCTAAATCACCAATAATGTCTATCCAGTTAGATATTTAACCTCAGTGATGCTGCACTGTCAGGAGAAGAGTGCAGGAAAGCTACATAAAGTAGTAACATGAAGGTGAAGGACGCTGGAAGTATGGTAAGCTTACTCCTCTAGTCTCCCCCAGTTGCCTGGCTTTAGTAGGTATGATGCAAATTGTGATGATAAGTGGAGATAGTCTGTGGCTGCTGAAGCAGAAAACTTGGACACATGAAAAACCTTGTGAGAATGCTGAAGAATTCAGCATTGACAAAATGGTGTAGTTGTTTGTTTTATTTATGTAAGCTTATCAAACATTAGGATGAAGGTCCTATGGTCTAGCTGCCCTTGACAAAGTAATTAGACTGAAGCAAAACAGAAGCACAAAAAGCAAATAAACAAGCATTCTCTGCCCAAAACCCACACATTTTCCACTTTCTCACACACAAAGCTTATTTTCCCAGAGTTAAAATCCATTCATCTTAGCTTTTCTCGGGCATCAGCTCAAATGCAGAGGCTTCACAGGCTGTCATAAAGGTCAGCACACATAAGCTATTTCCTTTGCCAATTTTGAGAACAAAATCCAAAATATTTTTTTTTTAAATCAGCAAGCCCTATTTTATGGCCCAAGAAATGTGAGGATGTTGCAGATGAAAATAGAATTCCTCAATCTACTGTCAGAAACCACCAGGCAAAACCTGCAGACTTAAAGAACATATGTCTCCTTTGTCGCTCAGAAAGTCAGATACCATCACCACACCAGCATGAATTTCCAGGTAAATGAGTAGCCAGACCTAAGAACAGAGTATGCAGCTGCTGAACCTTTAGGTCAAGGACTGAATGACACTTGTAAAGACTGCACCAAAGACATACAGTCTACCAGCAGCTGATAGAAAGGTTATGCTGATAATTGTTTAATATAATTGTATTACAGTTGATGTACAACAAGATAATTAAAAGCAATGACTTTGTTAGGCATACTTAGTGGCACACAGCTTTAGCTGCACCCTGAATTGATGGGACACAAATCAGATCATGCCTGCACAATGTTTAAGTACATCGGTGAAAATTGTACCTACTCTAGTTCCTGCCACTCAGCCTCAAAGCCAGCTCACCTTCTGTCAGCTTAGTGACAAGTGGTAACCAATGCACCTAACCAACTCTCACTTTGCTGCTTACCTATTTTCCCAGGCTATGTCGATTGTGTTACCCAACTCTGTAGACAGTTAATTCTTCATATCTCATATTTCAGTTAGTGCCAGGCACAGAGAAATGCATTCCACTGTGTCCTCTTTGTTAACCAAAATTAAAAGTGGAAATAAACCATTTTGTATATTGAAATTACATCAGAGGAGTTAAAGATTTTTATACCAGTCACAAGGAAATACACAGCTTAGGCTCTTTGTCCATTGTCCAACACCTGGTGTAGTAGACACCTGACTGGAGGCGGTGACTCCCAGATACCATTATTGTTCCAATAACTAATAAACATTCCAGATTTCAGCACTAACTTTGTCTTATTTGCAAATGCTTTCATGTTCAAATATAAATTTAAAATCTTTACTAGGTACGGCAAAGAACTTCTGTCTCTCACCTACTCTTTGAGCTAGTATAGTAGGTTGTGCTGACTCCTCATGTGCCAAGAAAGGCAAGAGAGAGGAAAAAGTTATCCTATGTACAGACCTTACCCCAGCATAAACTCAGAATATAACAAGGGCCATATCATGCATTGGTAACAGAAATAATAGATCTCCAAAAACTAGGAAAAGTCTGCCTATATCTTAAGAAATTTCAGAGTTAGCTTTCATACCTTTTCTCTAGCTTGATCAGAAAACTAGCCTGAGACTTATAAATTGCTCTGACACAACCAGGAGAGTTTGTTACTTAACTTCAGGTCTGTTTAAAGTTATTGAAAATAGGATTTATGTAGCTCTTTAGTCACCAACTTCATAAAAAGTCTTATGACAATGATTGTTAAGAGTTCTCCAAAGTCAACTAAACCTTGCAATAAAAGCTAAGCAAAAAGTTCTATTAAAGCTGCAGGTGGCAAAATTATCTAATTCACTCAGTCTTTCATAGGAAACCTTAAAGGCAGCTTTTGCTATTTCCCGAGGTTTCTTAAAAGGTGTTTTAATAAACACTTTTCTGTTGTGAATCTTTTCATCTACCTTATATCTCATAGACATTATCAACGTTAACTTATCTCAAAAATCTTCATTAAGTCTCACGGTTATTTCTAGCTTGGACCTTTCTTTCCTATTTAGTGTTTTTAATCATTGGTTCCACAGAGACTAGCTTTGAGGATTATTTTTTTCCCCCATTTTGGGTCACACCAGGGCTACTTCTGTGAAATTCAATTAGAACCTTATAACAGTTCTCTATAAATTTCATCACTTCAAAAAACAAACAGAAAGCTCTTGAAAGAAGTACTTTGTGACTGCCAGAAGGGGTTTATTAGCACTTTGTCAGAAAATTGTATTTGTTTTCAGCAGATCAATCAAATCTACTTCAAATGACAAGTCCTTGAGCTCGGAATAGTGTGGGCCTTGTATTCAGATTTAAAAAAAAAAAAAAAAAAAATAAAAGCCAACACTCCATCTTAGCATGAAAGACTATAGAATGAGCTGGCACTTAACTGCAAAATTATTGCTTCAGAACACTTACTTTTACCTTCAACTTTAGGTAAAGGCCTGTTCTCAGAACATTTGTTTTGTCACCTTGATCTGGGCCACCAGAATAGCCATTAAGGCTTGGCAAATTATTGTTTTTCCTTTTTCAAGCCATCATTTCCCGAGGATGCCTTTTCAACCTGCAAAAACTGCTGACTGATTTGAAAAATTTAAGGCATGCCTCCATTAGGGTTATTTGCAACAGAGTCATTATATCACTGCCACTTAAGTTAACAACTGAAGTCCCACATTACAACTGAACAGAACATTTACACCAGGAAATTGCAGTGATGTTACTAGTTACACAGGTGAAAATTTCACCTGTACAGGTATGCTGCTATAGAGAAGGCCATCTCTAGTTTTTTTCTTGACCTCCAAACTGTCAGAGATGGAAAAGAGCTGATCAGAGTGAAAGGCTTTTAAAAAAGGATCAGCAGCCTACACTAGTTATGAGAAAACCTGAGCAAAGTCACAGTGAAAAAGTAATCTCTTCACTGGTAAGTTAAAAAAAAAAAAAAAAAAAAGAGAGAGAAAAAAAAGGAAAAAAAGAGGTAAATATGATCATGATCATTTTACCTTTTGGGCTAAATCTTTTTTCTAGCTTCTGACATATTTTGGGTAATTATATTTTTGTCACTTGTCACCGTAATGCATGAACCATCTCAGGAAACAAGACCATATTGCATCGATATTTGTTAAGGCATTCATTTGGGATATGATAGAACTTTTCCCACACATTACAGCAGAGTTGAATCCAAGTTGCCCAGCGACCCAACTGTTCTGCAGAATGCCTTACATCTTGTCCCTTATCTACTATATGTACACCATTAAACACTCAAGAGAAATAAAATCTCAACATAATCATTACTGTATTCTGTTAGATGCCTGAACTATACTATTACATACAAAAAAAGAAAAAATTCCAACAGGAGTAACAGACTGTATAGGTAAATGATTAGGGCAATCACTCATTCTGTGAGATACCCAGTTACAAATTTTGGCCTGAACGCCTTGGAAGTGAAACTTGCTTTGAAACTGTTAGGTTAATATAGAAAATACCAAAATAAAAAAAAAGAACAAACAATCACTTACAATAAATTGCCATTTCAAACAATGTGAATCACTCACAGAAAATTCCTAAGCAATTGTATCTTTGGAACTGTTTTATACCAGTGTAATTCTATTGGCTCCCATTTTTTTCTTCTAGGTTATGTTAGAAATCAGCTGAAATCACCACTGCACTTCAGTGAATGAGCACAAGTCAACCTGAGCATTGGCATCATCATTCAAGAGTTCTGACTCTATGTTAATGTTTTACAGATGGGTGAATAGAGGTAAAGGGAGGATAATTATCCAACATTGCTATTCAATGGATGTTTAAAATTTCCAGCAATATTCTAAGAAACTGCCTTTTCCAATCGAGTGTGTTTTACTAGATATCCTCAGGCCCACCCATCTGAACACCCAATACTCGCTAAAATTAATAGGAGCTTACAGCTTGTGCGGCTTAAAAACTTAGTACCTTGGTGCTCTGGATCATGTTCTGTCATGATTTGCCCAAGAAAGCAGCAAACCAGTAGCAGAGAAACACTGAAGTCAAAAATTCTGTCTCCTGGGGCCACTTTTCTAATCATTCATCTATACAATTTCAGCTTAAAATTGTCACATTCCTTGTTGCATGGAAATTTGTAAAGAAGAAAGTAACAGAGTTACTACATAAAATATCTAGAGCTATTCTAGAGAGCTCCATTGAAAGGAAAATAATATTAATCTTTACTTAGGGCACTAGAGTCTTACTGTTCACACATCTGTGCTTCAGCATTCATTTTCTATTTCTATTGAAGTACATCTGACTTTTTTTAGTATTTGTTTTTTGTTTCATTTTTATCTCTGATTAAATTTGTGTTGGTTTCCTGAGTACAGTGTATACAATATGAATTGTTTATGCAGTCACTGTTCAGATTATCATTACTTTCCTTTTCACCTTAATGTCATAACAAATATCACACCTTCTTTGCTAACCTGATTTGATTTAATGACTTGACTTGCTCATGACAATAATGCCTCTTATCTTCCCAGTTGCTTAATGTATTTGTTTTAAGAATAACTGAGATGTCGAGTGACTGCGCAAGCAAATTAAAATCACCACAAAAAGTTTTGTGGTAAAAAATGATTAAAAGAGTTTGAATGCCGAATTAATGAAGAATCTGAAGATTTTATGTAGCTCCCAAACTACAAATAGTTTCCCCAAATAGAGCAGCTGATAATTAGCATTCTTTAGCTTTTGTTTTTATAGGACTTCAACTGGAAATTCATAATCCCAAACCTCTGATGCCATTGCCAAAATTCATGTTGAAAACCTGTCAGTTGAATTATATAGTTTTCTGAGGACAGTGACCTGGATGGAAAAATCATTCTGACTTTTTAGCCAAAATAGCCAAACTGACTGCCACAGCTGATGGGGAAATTGTCTCAATCCCTGGACTGAGTTTGCCAAACACAGCTATCATAACTGCCCTCTGTCCAGCCCTCCCCTCTGCTTTGACCAACTTACTAACACGGAAACCTTCTTGACATCTCGTAGTACCCCAGCAAGAATTCAGATCTCACACACAAAGATAACTTTATGGTACAATAGAAATATTCATTAGTCAAGAAACTAAAATGGAGAAGTACAAGCAGTACTCTATCCGTTCTTAAGGTGCATATATTTATGACACAATCAGACCAGATGTAAATGCTTTGTTTCCCAAATTAACCTTTCAAGATTTAGCTACATCACTCCAATTCTTAAGTGCACATCTGCATAATCAAGTGTACTTGCTTAACAAGTCCAGGAGTAATTCTAACAGTGACAAAGGGACTCCCACGCTTAAAATGAAGTGAATGTATAAAACCAGATGTTATTGATGAAAGAGGCATTGTCAAATATGACAAAAATATAAGCCCATGATACATGACATTTTTTCCTCTATGTGTACATACCTGCAGTTTTATTGTAAGCACACATTTCTAACTTCTCTGTTGCACACTAAGAGATTTCTTCTTAGCGTTCTCTTTATTTTCCTATCACTGTATATTAAAAAAGTGCTTGTCTTGCAAATATGATCATAAACTCTTAAAATATCGTTATTTTATTGTAACTGATTACATCTGTTTTGCCATATAATGCTCATGACCAGCACTTCTCCCACTGGGAGGAAATTTTATCTTGCTATTAGCTTGGCCTACATCAAATAACATTATGATGACTGTTTCACATTACTGCTCACAGTGGCAAAAAAAACCAAAAACATTTGAACACTTGAGATACAGGGCCAACTCCTGTGCAAAGCTAGTCATATGTTATTTCTATACCAGTTGGTTCCCTCTTGGTTAGTGCTAGAGTCTAGACTACAGAGGAAATTAAGCCTGTCTCCAGACACCACGTATTTATGCCAAAGTTTGGTTTTTTCATGAGTTAATGGCTTGAAAGGCATAAAAAACAGGATGAGCAAAAAGGGTATAAAATGAATGTATAGTAATTAACAATGAGTATATAGTATTAACACTCATTATTTCTTGGACAGGATTTCTTGGTTTACCTTCCTATTTGATGATCATTATGTCAACAGTGCTATGCTGTCATGAGGGGGGATTTGAATGGTGAGACCATAAGGAAAAGAACAATATAAGGAACAGAAAAAATAGAGATATTTAAAGAAGTTAAATGCAGAGCAAAACTTTTCTACAGTCTTGTGGAATTATTTGTTTAGAATTCTTGTGAGCAAGTCTGAGCCATCTGTATTCAGATTATCCAAATTATGATAGAAGTCAGGGAAACAAAGATGACTGAAACATTTTAATGCAGAGCTACTTCCTATAAGACACGCAAATCACATTCTGAGTCCATAAAAATATCCTCTCCCTGAGCCTTCAGTCTGCCATTATTAGAAACAATACATACAGAAAAAAAGCACAATGTTTCTTAAGATTCTCTGCAGATTTGTATAAAAAGGGCAAAACGCTCGTCTACAGAGAAAAACAGCAGAGCTGGGTGTTTTGGGTTACCGAATCTGCAAATATGTTATTTGCAACAGAATGCAACACAGCAAAAAATAGTCAAGATTACAAAATTAAGTGCAATACATAATATATGCATATTTTAGCATCTGAATTCTATTTCAGGATTATAAGATATAGTAGATTTTAGAATTTTAGACCTAAATCTTATCTCTCCTGAATAACTACACTCCTCCCTTGGCAACAGAACTCATGCAGCTGTATTAGTTTACCTGAAGAAATCCCTCCCTTTGTTGTTATAGCTGCAGTGTATTAAGATCCATGTAAGTATAGAGGACTTGCAATCTTTTAATGACAAAAATGAACCTTCCCTGTTACTTCAAACAAATAAAAATGAAAAGCAGATTTGCCATACTGTCTGTAACACATGCAACTTGAACAGAATCTAGAAAGACAAAATCTAATTTTGGATTATGGAACTGCTGCGGTGAGTTGGTCCCATCTAGCAGCCAAGCACCCACAAAGTCGCTTACTCACCCTGCTTCCCCAGAGATGCAAGGGAGAAAATAAGAGTAGCAAGAGAAAGAAACCGCACA
Source organism: Falco punctatus (assembly GCF_963210335.1). NCBI lineage: Eukaryota > Metazoa > Chordata > Aves > Falconiformes > Falconidae > Falco > Falco punctatus. The sequence continues at coordinate 79,991,023 of NC_137583.1, forward strand.
GGTAGAAAAAAAAGACAAGGAAATCACTCACTAAGTACTGACACGGGCAAAAGAGACTTGAATAATTTAAGTTAATTTAAAATATTTAATTGCTGATTTGGTTTGGGGAAATAAAGACAACAAACTTTTAAACACTTGAGGAAAACACCTTTCCTCCCCCTTTCTCAGGTTCAGTTGCACTACAGGCACCTCGTCCCCACCTACTCATCTTCTCCATGTTATTGCTGCAGGCTACACTCATTCCCTTTAGTGAGGCAACAAGCAATGCAGGGTGCTGCGGTAAGAGTGGAGTGGTTTCTTTCAGCCTATCCTTGTTTCTCACTCTATTCTTCCACTGCACCTTCCTTCATACCACTTTCCTCTGCTTTTCTGCTCTGGCATGAGCTCCCCACAAGCCACAGACCCTTCAGGATAGCAGCTACTTCTGGACGGGTTATCCATAGTCCCCTTCTGGGGTATAGCACTGCCAGCATGGAGCACCTCCTACAGCTCTGACCTTCCTGTTTCTGTTTTTTCAACTTTGTCCTAACAGGGTTGTGGGTGGGGAGTGATGAGCAGCTGTGGGGCTGGCTGGTTGGCTGCTTGTTGGGGCCAACCCCACACAAACTGTAACAACCAGATACAAAACCCTGATGCTCAATATTCTTTTTTAGAATTCATAACCTTTTGTAAATACAAACTGAATTACTTCTTACAGGTCAAGCCACAGATTCCATTTTCTGAGCAGAAATGGCTTTGTCTCTCTACTTCACATTTATTCACATGATGGCATGTCAACACAAATATCTGTTGGGGTTATTTTTCATAAAAATAGCAAAAATAATGCATAGCTCTGAATTTCAGGGTTGGCAAATTCAAATTGAAAGCAAAATGAAAGCCAAATGAGATGAATGCAAAAGCTACTCACATAACGAGCACAAATCCTCCTGGATTTTTTTGTTACTTGTTAAATCTTACTCCTCCTTAAACACAATACAAAACCTTGTATATTTAATTCCATGGAAATATATATAAATCACATTTTTTAGGCATCCAGTTGAATACAGTCTTATATTGGATTAGAAGCTGGTAATAAACTAGAATGAGCTTTTGCATATTGCAAAGGGTGTAAGTCATAGTCCTGACTGGGGAGACTTAAAGAACATGATGATTGCAGAGGGAATATCAGGAAGATTTCAGGCTAAATCTGCAGTTCTTGCAGCTTTGAACAGCACAGACTGCAAGTGGGATTGTCCTACCTTATTTTGCTTTCGCTTTCTTTTCCACATCTATGATTTTTCTTCAGGGTAGATGCTGCCATTAAGACATACTTGTGTCAGGTAATGACTTCAGTCCACTAGGCACAGTGACCAAGTCAGACATAAGTTATGCCTGGATATGGGTATGTTCTCTCTTTTGCACATGTGTGCTGGTTAATCTTCACCAATTTTAAAATACACTCAACACACTGCATGGTTTGATCCCATGCATAGCTACAATTTACATTATATGTGTTTTTCTACATGAAATACTACTACAGAACATTTTTCACTACAACTTAGTCACAGAAGTATGTTTTCTTGTATGGTCCATCCCACCACTACATAACTATTCACTCTGTAGGTAGAAACTTAGCTCCTTTCACAGAGACTGATAATCATGCATTCACAAGCTTGAGGAAAGTCTGAGACAGCTTTTCCCTGTGTGTAAATATAGAATAAAGGAAAAACACATTATGGATTTCACCACAACATATTCTATTTCACCATCACCATGTTTTGGACTTTATGCTAAAGGATTATCTTCCTTTCTTTCCCATTTTTAGCTTAATATTAAAGTCCTTGCTCCTAAATCAAAATACCATAATTCTGCATATATTGGATTATTTCTTCCCATTAAACAAACCAATATTAAATAACTACCATAAAAATTTACCACACACAGTTTACAGCACAGGAGAGGCTAGCTGCAGAGTCCTGAATTTGTAGCAGACTTCAGTTAGTCTTTTGCTACAGCACCATAAGCTTTGCTAATTGGCCATTGATTCCAATCAGGTGTTGAATGGAAACTTCACAAGCCTTCCTTCCTATTAGTGCCATGATGTTTACCGCTTCAAATTACAGAAGCTTCTTTCAAGTTTAGATCCACTTCTTTTAAAGTGAGAAAATACTAAAAGCAGTCGATTTTAGACTAAGTAGATAAAAACTATTGCATCACAGCATAAAAACTTTGAACCAATAAAAATAAAACTAATGATTCTTTAGGTGGACCTCCTATGATTGCTAAGCAATATAAATGGAAAGCAAACATCTGGCATAATTAGTACAGTACTCATTATTTATCTTGTCCTGGCTGAAATCACAGAGGAAGCACTCCATCTACCTCTGGGGTGAAGCCATTCTTGGACCAGAACACAGTGGTCATTACAGGCTCAATATCAGCCTTTCAAGAGGAGATTACCTTGTTGAAAATATATGATTAAATAGCCTACAATGCAGCTACAGGGGCTGGAATCTGTCCAGGACTGGAATCTGTCCAGGACAATAATAACTCCCACACTTTTCTTGCAAAGAGTGCCCTGGGATCTTTAATGGCCCAAAGTGGCTTTCTCTTTGGTTCTATCTCTCAAAAGCCCTTCAGGTCTTCTTTTAGGATCCTGAACCCTAGATATCCCACTGCAGTACAGAGCTAAAGGAAAATGAAAAGGGCAAAATGTCAATACTATGTATTGTTTAGTATAAAGAATCCCCAAAAGCTCAGGAAACATGTCTTTTTAATGAGAAACAACAATTTGTGGCCAGCTGTTCCACATCGTTATGAGCACGTTAGCTCCAGCAAGATGTACAAATGGAGACTATAAACAGTGCCTTGAAAATAAGGCCTGCATGGATAATCATACCTATTAATATAAATGGCACTGAGAAGAGACAGACTGAGCTCATATACTGACTGACAATTTAGAGCAAAACACACTGTTTTTCTTCACCATCTCAATAACAAATTAGATGTAACATGGGTCCAACAACAAGTGAGCCCCCTTAATGTGTTTATTAAAATGTGAATTAAAATGCTGAGTGGAAACATGGTACTGCATATGAATGTGACAGACACTCTTGAGTTCTTTTACACCATTAAACTGTACACACAATAGGATCTTGCATTGGATTTATTTTCAAAACACAGCATAAGTGAGGGTTTATGCAGCTTTTCTGAAGGCTATTATGAAAAACATACAAGTGCAAGCAAAGAGCTAAGTTTATCACAACCCACAGAACATTTCCTTCCTTATTAATAACAAGGGGTTAGCTAGAGATGATGGAGTTCCAGCAGGTATTTCAACATTTTCTGTCTTGTGATTAAAGAATGTCTACTGAAGAAGTATTCCTGTCTAACATTAAATCTTTAGAATTTAGCTGGCAGCAAAACAACTGAAGAAAAAAATCAAGATCCTTATCCATGAGTTTTCCATAGCATAGCAATTTCCTCTGCTGGGTTTCTTTTTATTTTAAATATGTCCGTAATAAACGGGGGGGGAGCATAACATTCACTGTAGAAGCTATTTTTCCATAGAGGTGCATTAATGCAAATTAGATAGAATGACTTTTCCCAGTTATAATTGGGCTGAAATGAGGTGGAAGGAACAGAAAGACAATTAACTTTAGGGGGTTTTTCTTTCTTTTCTTCTTTTACTTTTCTTTCCTTTTTTTTTCTTTTTTTTTTTTTTTTTTAAATCTCCAGCAGTTTGGAGTATGTTTGGTGCCTGATGGTACTAGGCTGTTAGTGCTGCCAGGCAAAATTATTCTGAGACCTTCAAGGGGCTCTGTTTATCGCATTTTTCAATTAACCTCTGCATTTTAACTTCATCATAATGTATGTGCCAATTCACACCAAAGAACAAACAAAAATCCCTATTTATTGTCATTATTTCCTTCCTTCATAAAATCAAGTGCCTTGCGTTTTTTCTTTTCCCTTTCTCTCCTTTATTTAATACAGGGAGGAAAAGGACATAAATTTCAGATTACAGGAGACCTCCATAAGAGGCAAAAGGTTTAATATAAATTACATTTCTACATTAACCTTTCTTTCTTTTGTTTCCTTTTCTGCCAATGAAGTAAGGAAAATATTTTCCATCCAGAAAGCATGTTTTATTAGTTTTAAAGTTTGACATGAGGGACTTGAAGTAGATACACACAGTTCAATAGTAAACTAAACTCAAGTTTCAGGAATGCAGTCACAAAGAGAAAATCATAATTTTATGACTTTAAGCCCCTTTGCAAGGCAGGAGATGCACTATGGCTAAGAAAGCTGGCACAAGATTCACAGCAGCCATAATGTTAAGCAACATTAGCTAAGCAAGATTGGTTATAAGGTATTACTGAAATCTTATAGCTACAACTCAGATGATATATTTAACTGCATAGAATAATCCTTTTCTACCTTGTCCTCTTCTTTACCTCTTTCCCCCAAACTAGTGCTGACCATCTGGATCTAGAACAGAAAAGAATGTCACTGTGTGCCCAAATTTGAGCACACAAGTATGTGATACCAAGTCTGCTGAAATAAACACTTTCAGTCCAAACTGGGATTACAAACCTGGGTACCCAGCCTTCAAACAGAATAGGTATGTACATAACAAATTCACAGGTACTTTTACACACACACCTGTTAAATTCTACTAGTTGCATGTGACAGGGCTCAAATCATCTACCATTTGATGACTGGCTGCTTACATGGAAACCAGTCCCCCTTGGTTCACTTTCAAGTCAGGGGAGAGTAATGGCACTTTCAAGGTTTGATTCATTTCACTTCTCTTAGCTGCTTTAGGAAAAGACAAATTGCACTTTAGACTCTACTCACTATATGACTACATCTCTGCTGGCTGTAAATGGAGCCCTAGGCACAGATACTACCCTTGATGAATCCCATCCTTTCTGTTTTTCCCATCATCTGCTCCAGGTACGTCAACTAACAGATCACTGACTAAATTCAGCAAGTTAATGATTATTAAACATGAGGTAAAACTGATAGGCAATAAGCAAATTTTAAAGAAAGAACTGAGGTAACAGTTTGGAGTGGGATTTGGGGGACTGCACTGAATTTCAGTACACTGTTTTTTTAATTATTATTGTCAACTCCCTGCTGAGTGTTGACAGCCAAATAAATTGTTAATTCTCAATTCCTTTTTTTTTTTTTTTTTAATCCAAGTCACAGGTATGTGAATTCTCAGATATTCACTAATAATAAATAATTTTAAAAGCTGTGAGATTTCACTGCATGGTCAGGCATATGACAACTTGTAAAGCAGGAACTAAGCATGACTGATACTTAGAAAGATAGTTGTCCAATGTTTGATCTGGGTAGCAGCTGCATAAAATCCAAGGAAACTTGAAATAAGCCTATATCAAACCAAGAATGGGGGTAAGTTTTGCGCTAGTATTAGACTGATCAGTTCAAGTATATTTACATAATCTCCAAAGCCAGGACAGAAAATTGCCTTGCTGTGCAGTCCTTAAAGGACATGGCAAATACTATGATCTGGGCAACAGGACACTCAGGTCCAGACTCAGAATTATAGCAGACCAAGTTAAGGCACATATATTAGGACACATTACTATACAGTGTAGGTGTGTGTACACCTCACTAGGCAGGGCAGCTGGCTGACAGTCAAGGCTTATTAGTTTGGTTGCAATCCTATATTAAAACAAAAATCTCACTCTGAACATTCAAGTATGTAAAAATCACTCTGTGTACCAGCTCTACTTGAAGGCAGGTTTACAAACTTTTTACACACTCAGCATCTAGATAAAGCTAGGTGTCCATCACTTTCCAAGAACCACAGCTGTGAACCATCTCCTGAGATTATGCGAGTAAATCAGGCCAGTCCTTGCAAGAAAGAAAAAGTAAATAACATTACTGTCCCCATTTTCTTGTCTCCTTTATTTACTCAATAAATAGACTCAAGTTAAAGCAGTCATTTGGAATTTGGGAGATCGGGTTTAAACCTTTTTTTGTCTTAGGTGACTAGAAATCACATCCCTTGCCTACCATCACAAGTGTACCTTAACCACAGAACTGTGGACTATTTTGAGGTGACAATTCTGTTTCTCTCCTGTGAAAACTTTGGTTAGTGAGGTAGGTTTATTGCCAATATATTCCTTGGCACAGATTAGTCTGCAAATGTTGTATAACCTGCTCATTAAAGATTGTCCAGCTCCCAAAGCAGACATGGAACTCAGAACCTGCTCTATGTATTAAATAAGAACATAGATTCCACCAAACAGCAATTCATGTCAGAAGGGACCATTGACATACAGTGTATCCCAAGCCACTATAGCAGTATAGTTCCATTAAATACTTCAAGCCTCAAAAATAAATGAATAGCAAAGGTAAAATCATAAATTGTAATGTAAAGTAGTATTCCATCAACAGAAAAAACAGGACAGTTCCTTCAATCTCACAAGAAAATGTAGAAGGTTTCCCTCATAAAAACTGCAAGTTCAGGTTCCATTAGGACTTAAGTTAAAAGCTTTAGAATCAATTTGAAAAGTATAATCTTAATAAGGTACACGTTAAGTAAATGATTCTGTACAAGAATTGACAGAGACAAATCTCTCCTGGCAGCATCTCTGTTCATATTTTCCTTGAACATAGTAAGTCAAAAGTACTTGAACATTCTGGTAGGACAAAGTTATCAGCTAGTGGTAAAAGGTCTATAATCCTTACTTTGTAGATTGTATCAACTTGATTGGAAGAAAAAGGACCATAGGTAGCAGCACATCTACTACCCATGGGCTGGTGATCAAACAGGAGGGAAAAAAACAGGTAGAGGACAATGGAAAATTCTCATATACAATAAGAAATTTACATCAAAGTTGAGAAACTTGAATGAGTGGATTCATTCAGGTATCTCAGAATTACCATCACAAAGGAAAGTCTGAAGCAGAAATCAAAAGTAGAAATGCTTTTGTGATAGCAGCACTTGCAAAATTCAACAGAATCTGACAAGACAAGAATATCTCAAGTGCATCAAAGGTAAAATTCAGAATAATTGAGTATGCCATAGGTCTAAACATATGTGAAACATGGACTCCAGTGGTGTGGATCAAATGACACATTCAGGCTTTTACATTCAAATGCCTCCAAATAAATATATGAATAACATATACTGTATAGGACTAACAACTCTTAGAATTAATATTATTGCAATAACTGTGACCCATGAGTCTGTGCACAGAATTTCAAAAAGACAGCTGCTGGGTTGGCTTCATCACATGAGGAGAACAACAGGCCTTGCAAACAAAACACATCAGGCAGCAGTCAAAAAGTAGAGGAAAAAAGACTACCAATGGCCATACAAAAAGAAGCTGGCACACAAAAAAAGTGCATTTGGATGAGGAAATTAGAACTAATTAGACAGTTTCTCCAAGCTAATAAAAACTACCTTAAGGCCCAATCAGTACTTGAAAATAATAAATCTATGATCATATAAGTCACGAAAAAAGACTGGAATCTTTTCCAGTGGGCTGAAAGGAGCATCTGTATGTGTAAATTCAGTTGACTTCATCTTCGTTATAACATGTTGAAACTGATATACCAATCTAGCATTTTAAGTGTATATACTCTGGATGGCTCTACTAGTACTCTGTTGTGTGGAGGTGTTAAAACACTGTCCAGAATTGCACTTAACATTTCGTCAGTCAAAGTTTCTAAGGTCATATTTTAAGGTGGTATTGCTCCAGCAATTATTACTTAAAAACATTTGTTATAAGACATACACTTAAGATTAGTTTAAATGTGCATTGCAGCTTAACTGTTGATACAGCTAAATACATACTTCTTCCATAAATATTAGGGTCTGAGAGGCAACCAGTTTTCCCTTGAGTTTGAACAGAACAGTAAGTTGTACATGTCCTTGTTTACTGCAAGCAGTTTCCTAAGTCATTGGGTTTCACTTCTCTCTTGACAGTTTCTGTAGCAGTTACACTACAATACAGTGCTGTTCACAGATTCAAAGGTGAGCGGAGCAGTCAGTCATCTGTCGCAACAGAGGTTGAACACTCCTTTGGAAAATGGCACTGTTAAAAATTTGTTTTGTTTGTATATTTTCTATCAATTTTTTTATAGACAATTAAATTTACTGCAAGAAATTCAAGTGCAGATACAGCTGATAGAACAAAATCAGTTAGCAAAAGTCAGACTTTACAGCTCCTATTGCTATTTTTCCTGTTAATTTCCTTCAGAAGTTTGCAGCTAAAAACTGCTGAGCATCCCAAGCACAAAACCCACATAATACTGAATCATATATGTTATTCAGGACACAGAGTAGGCCATAAATTAACCATAAGAACCCATGAAGAAATGTTTTTTTTTTCTAAACAAGGTACACACTCATGGAAGAAGGCACAGGAATGTTGCACGCCAGTTAAATTAGACTCTTTAGAGTTAGATTTTTCTGTGTGTTAGGAAGTTTTCATAAATCTGAGCAGGAAGTCCGAATGGAAACTATATTTATGGCTTCAGGGTAGAATCCAAGGAATCCAAAGTTTACCAGAGATAAAGATCTACCCTATAGTAGGTTACATGAATTTGGAAGTAGTAAGACTAAAGGAATGGAATATATTTCTTTCAATACTGCATTTTGACAGTCTTGCCTTTGAAAAAAAAAAGGGGGCCAAAAAACTTTACGAATAGTAGGAAATATGTTTATATTTAAAAAAAACTAAAAAACTTCAAAACACTTTTAATTAAATATTTAAGGAATACTTTGAATATAAATGCTGACTATACAAATACTAATTGTATAAATTATATAATTGTATTTGTTTTACAAAGGTAATTACAATTATACAATTAGATATAAATAAAAAATATATTGTGCTTTTAGGTTATTTAAAATATAACTTGATAAAGATAAGATAGGATGCTAGCACTTCAGGAATCTATTGCAAAATCTTTGTAAATAAGAAGATAACCAGATTTGCCTAATCCAGATATAGTTTTAAATGTGACTATATGGACTAACTTCTGTGCTGCATATATGTATCTTTAATGATGTCAAAGGAAAGCTTCTTACCCGGCCCTACCTTCCTAAATCTACACAGGCTTATGGATGAGCACAGCAAAAGGTTGAACATAACTCTGATATTTTCTTTGTGTGTTGATTTTACTGCAAAAATTAAATCCTAGTTAATTATTCACTCAGTTTATAATGGAATAATTTCCCTCAAAATGATGGAACTAATCAATATAACCCAACTGGATATCTATCCAATGGTGTTCTTAGAGTAATTTTAACTCATTTTAGTTAAATAGTATGCAACCTTTTTCCTTTTTTCCATTTGTATAACATTATTGTTTTGTTGTAAATCATACAAATTCAAAATGTTAGTTTTACAAAACCCTGTTTCTGTGGGAGTAAGATGCTAGATATTTTATTATTTTTTTAAGCTTGCACATTCCATATGAATACAAATTAGTGTGTGTGTATTTTCCATAACATGCTTGTGCATCCGTCTGGTAGTCTACCAGGCCATCTTCCACCATAACAGCTGAAACTCCACAGGGCTCTCAGGAAAGATAGTGCAAGGCAGCAAGCTACAACCAGCAGAACAATTCATCCAGTATTCACCTTCTCCCCACCTTTCAGAGCAAAGTCTGCCTGGTTCTATGCATTGTTTTGGTTACATAAGGCAGCCTATGGATCCTTTCATTCCATTACCCAGGCATCCCACCACGTCTTCAGGCACAAGCCAAGTACATGTACAGTGGAGTAGCCAATTTGGGAAGTACAGTAAATCTAGCAATGCCAGTAAGCACTGGACCTGTTATATCTGCGCAGATGAGCTGCAATGTATGTTCATCATGATAAGATGGAGAGGTAGCATTGCTTTTAGGTTGTACTACAGGTCAGACATCATTCAGACACCGTTTAATGCATTATGGTATTTTTAAACTATACAGGAGAGGTCCAGTCTGTTCTCAGCAGTTCCTTCTGTTTTTTACCATGTTACTGAGAGCAGCATTTAGTAAAGGGATTAACACTTGTCTCAACAGTGAGAATGGTTTCCCACACTGCTCCTGCTCTGAATTTCTGGTGCTCTGGAGTACTCTATTCAGTACGTAGCAGTACTCTGAATATGCATAAAGCATTAAAAGGAAAACTCCATCTGACGTTTCCCACATAAATAGCTTGGGTAAATTATTTATGGCCTCACAGTCTCCTGTCATGGCTAATGTCAGTGATTAGCTAATATGATCCCTTGGTACTCTAGCAACAGGTCTGACTGCCTAATAGGAAAACATTCAAACTTATGTCATGGACATCGATTCTGTCACTTCAGAACAAGCTTTCACAGCTTCAAAGTATTCCCCATTGCCAGAGCACTGCCACTTTCTCCAGAAAATTGACTATCTCATGATTTACTCCTCTTAACAATGATCAGTCCCTTTGGGCTTGACCTGTACTGCCCTATGAATCTTGAAGAACATTAAAGATCATGTCGTGGACAAATAAGGAAATGGAGGTACAAGTTACTAAGTTCCTTTTAGCATTCAGTAGGCATCCCATGCTAGACAGTTAAAAACCTCTGCAAGATTGAGTTTCCAAAGGTCTGAGACCCAGCATTAAGCTCTCCCACCAATTTTCTCATAACTGTCTTGCATACAATCTACCTGCAATCCATGTAGGAGAAGCTCTTAGAACTGCGGCCACCAATGCATAGAAAACCTAAAGAGGAAAATATAGTTTTAAATAAACAAGGAAATAAGTTGTGCAAAACGAAGACTACATTCCCCATTTTTTGCCACTGTCACCTGGATACAGCTCTAAAGCAGGGGATTTTAATGTAAAATGCTAATGCATTTCCTAGGAACCTAGCTTCAGCAAAGCTGAAAAGCATCTCTTCAGGCTTAGTGAGACCTGAACACACGGGGTACCCTCTTGAGAACTCCTGATACATCTTTGGTATGGCTAAAAGAGAAAAAAAGCAAACCTGAAGGAGTCAGCTAGACTACTAAATATTTTAATGCAACTGTTTTAAAATCCCAAATCCTTGCTGAGTTATGAAAAAGGCAATCTGTTAGTCTGACCTGCACTGAACTGAACATTTTCAGAGCTCATTAATATAAACATTCTCAAGAATTGCTGGCATCCACATCGCACCTATTCAGTAACTGGGGAATGTTGCATCATAGGACATCTTGCCATCATGTCTAATCTATAATAATCCACTACCTTATCCCACAATTATATATCAGAAAATCAAAAAACTACAATTGATGGTAAGAACCTACATGTTTCCATTCCTAGAGAAGAAAAAGTAACATTTTCTTTAAGCATAGACCACACAAAAAATCCAGACTGCCAGGAAGTCAGAAAATCCAGCAGTGTATCCTCTCAAAGGACCTTGAGCTACTGAGGTTTTTGACAATATAAGAGCAGTCAGGTGCCAAGACTCTGCAGGACTAGTCATATCTTGGATAGGTTCCATCTGGCTCCAAGCAAAAAGGCACTAAGACTCAAACATCTGCATGTATGCAAATGAAACAAAGCATTCGGCAATACCCAGAATATGTCCAGTATAAAAACTGATTTAATTCATTTCTAAACAAGTCAGTGAAAGTGTATGCATAAGCCAGAAGACCAAAGAGATTATGTAACTCCCTGTTAGTAATGCACTTTGTAACACAATATTAGTAATGCACCAAGGTCCAGCAGCTTGACCAAAGGAAAAGGTTTTTCTAGATCTTTTTGTTCCCACTAGAGGTCAGCCTGAGATGTCATCTTGTATGTATTATGAGATCAGTTATTTTGTCAAAGAAAGTGAAAGCAGCTACACTATATCCTAGATATTTCTCAATGATAATTTTGACACATGTAAGAGCACCACCCCAACTATTCCAAAAACAGGATTCTGTGGCAGGCACTGTGAGGCCAATGAAACTTACTTAGAGAAATGCTGGACTTCATTATTTTTCGGCCTTTTGACAGGGAAGGAAGAGGATGGAGCACAACAGGAAGTAAAGTCTCAGCAAGAGCTGGTCTATGTGAGCTCTCCTTCATCAATCTGGCTACAAATGCGAGATCATAATAGCTTGTGACACTTTACCCACTTAATTTAGTTAGAACTGCATAGAGGAGGAAGAACAGCATTGGTTGTAGTGGCAGATTAGGGTATCATCCTTCATTTCAGACAATCACAAGAAGCCATTATCTGACATGAAGCATAATATAGTAAACACAATGTCAGTTTATATGACATAAACCTGCAGTAGAAGCTGGGAAAGCTTTTCCTTCATACCCTGACCAGATAACACGCCACTAACTAGCCCAGCCAATTATGTTAATACTATGGCTTGTGCCAGTGCTGTTCCAGAGCTTTAGAGACCCAGAACATAAAAAAAACCCACAAGTGACCACTTATGGATAAGTTGACTATATCTGAGTATAAACAGAAGTCTCTATATAGCTTTGAGCAGTTAGTCCAGTAGGCCTGACAGGAAGCCCAAAACCAGAGCATATGGCTTTCCAAAGAAAATTAAAGGCAATTGCATTTATATCCCAAAACCTATCTCCAAAGGAGCCTACCTAAGAAATGCTTGGAAAGATTATCCAGACCAGAGGGCAATGGTAAGAAGTTTTGTTACAAACACTGGTTTAAAGGACAGAAGTAAGTCTGGGGGTTTATACAAGATAATAAGCAACTGGAGAGATAGCCAGCTGCTAAGTATTTTAATTGCTTTTGTTTCTAAACTTGTCTTTTCAGGTTTTTACCTTCAGTGCTGTTACATAAATCTTTATTTTGTTTCAGTGCTAAACCTAGATGGTGTTAGGGCAAGAAAATCACTGCAAAATCATTCAGGCTGAAGGTGCATTAACTCCACAGAGCTGGCACAAATAAAGCAATATGTTCAGACTCCAACAGAACAGAATCCATCAGCATATATCTGAAAATCAGAAGCTGGAGTCTCTTTCCTATCAAGCTGAGAGAGGGAAAATATGAGGTCAGAACAAATTCTTTTTAGAAAGGGAATTGTTAACTAGGGCTTCTCCTGAAAAGTCAGTAATGAGACATCCCAGGGATCCAGACAGTCCCTCAAACATCACAGGTAAGAGCTGGGCATGTACACGTCTCTGTCAGAGAAACAGTAGAAAGGCAGAAAAACAGAACCCAAGAAAACACACACACACAAAAAAAAAAACACTAGAGCAAAGCTTTACAGCAAGTGATTTCCTGTTTGAACCTTCCTATTTCAGGGAAACAAAACTTATGCACTTTTCTGTAAGTAAATAAGAGCAGCTAAAATCCTCCACTACCAATTTCTCCATCTAACTGAAACTACCAAGAGGTCCTGAACTTTAGTTAACCATCACAGGATGAAATGGACAGCTAAACAACATTACTGTTGCTGCTTGTACTACTGCTAATGCTGCCCAGTCATGATTCTGATTCATATGTGCTGTGAAAGAGACAGTTTTTGTCTCCAAGAGATTAACACCTAAATTATCTCCAACCTACTGAGGGCTCACTGCTGAATGAAACTGTAGACGTTTTCCAAACCTCATTTACAATCTGGTTCCTCATCAACAATGATCCCAACAGTCAACACCACACCACAACAGCCACACCAGCTGAGGCAGCCTTCATCTACTACTAGAAGATGTTTTAGCAACCTGATGGACCGTATTTCTTATTTACCTTCAATGGGATTACAACTTCTGAATTTCTGAAAGAAAGGATACATGTAGTAGTGTACTTACCCAGACTTACAGTCACACAAATTACTAAATTAAGGAAGAAAACAGAGCTGCTTTTTGGATAATTTCTCTCATTCCTGTAGATAATGCTCAAGACAAATACTTACAGTTAGCTTCCACCAATTCTGCCCTCTCAGCCAATATTCTACCACTGGACAAAGCACTTTCCTCCCAAATCACATCAGCAGTGACTACATCCAAGTACCAAATTAGTCAGGACCTTGCTCATTCCATGAACTCAGCTGAGAACATCTCAGCTCTCCAGACCGGTACAGCATCCTTTCTTCCACGGACCTGTTCATTCTAGTGATTATAAATAGGCAATAGAATAATTTAAAGTAATCTGCAGCAGAGGTCCCTTTCTCTCCTCTACAAATGTAGAAGTGCTGCCTGAAACATCCTTAACCTCTAACTCTGTGGGTGCAATACTATACAAAAGACCACACAGAAACAAAGGCAGTAACTTCTCTCAGGAAGCACTAGATGGAGATGGATTTTTGATAGCCAGGCAATAAAAATCTGTATTTGTTCCAGAAATTCTGATTTTCCTATTCCTCTGCAGGATAGAAATTGGAAATACCTGATACTCTGTACCATTTCAACTGGTTCAGCTGAAAAAAAGCTATGAACCCACCATGACCCCTGCAACTTGCTGTGTATCCTTCTAAAGTTTGGCTTAGACTAATATGTCCACATTATTTTTCATTACAATATCACTTATACCTTATTAAAAAATGTGTCTTCACACTCGTGTGCACATTAGCTAAATACTAGCTATAATTTAAATAAGATAAGAATCATTATGTCAGCAAAGCTTCACTAGCAATCATTTTCCAAAAGAAAGAAAATACAGGATAAAATAATGGAAATGAAAACCCAAGGAGACAGCGTGATCTTAAGAAGCTATCTGTACATTGACATCCTTTGTATATACTATTTTATTGAACCTCATCTGTTGTAGAAGGGAGGTAAATATGATAGGAAAACATTTCAGTTATTATTATTACAATTATGTTCACACCAAAGATCAGCTCTAATTAAAGCTAGAGTCATACACTTTCCGTAGAGAAGTCATACAAGCTAAAGCCATTCTACAGACAAAAATAGAAACACACATACTGTTGATGTTATTTTAAAACATGGTATTTTAATACTATCCTTAATATCCCTTAATCCATCCAAGGAACATCTATAGAAAAGGTGACAAATAAAACCCTTTCTCTGTATTTAGTAAAGAAGCTATTTATTAGTGCTATACAACACTGCGGTCCCTACAGTGTTAATACTTGTTTCTTGAAGAAAAAGAGTTCCTATCAGAGAAAAAAAACCAAAACCAACCCACACTACTTTTGATTAGAACAGTTTAATCCTAATCCTTTTTCTCTGATCTTGGCAGAGGATTTTTATTTAGCAAGTAACTATATTTAAATAACTACCCAGAATTAATCCTTTTGGTTGCTCAAGGCATGAAGGGAAAGCAGTCAGAAACAAAGAATACAGAAAAGTGTTGCAGCTGTTTCATTGAATTCACTATTTATAATTGAAAAGATTCTTTTTTTTCTGTTCTTTTCTTTCTTCTTTTTTCTTTTTTTTCCTGTGTGGTGTGAGGGTAACCTTCAGCTGCCTTACTTGTCCTTTATTTTTCACAATAGCAAATATCAAGAGAGAAACAGAGTAGATATAAAACATTTTCAGCATGAAGCTAAGTGTTTCTGACAGTTTATAGCATGCAGCATAATGCTGTATGTAGAAAGAGAGTTCTTTCTTCTATATAGCTTGGGTTGATTTAATAAAACTGGAAAAAAAAAAATTCCCATTTTTTGTCTCAGCAGTATTTGGTTGAAAGTGCCAAGCTCATTCCTAGTTAGCAAGAACAGGGTTTCATGTACTAAGAAAGAATTCTATGTATAGCTAGAGTCCCCCTGCTTCTAGCTTTCTCTCACAACACTGTTATTTCCAGATCCAAAACTACCATGGCCAATTTAATCTCAAGAATGCCATCCAAGGTGAAGTGAATCTTTTTTAGACCCATGTTAAAGAGCAAACAATGGAGCCAAAAAATACAGAATACACATAAGTATGTGTTACCAATGAAATACTGTCATATTAAATAATCTTTAGCACACAAGGTTCTATGCCTTGCTCAAAGACTAGGTCCTTATAGTAGGTTTTGAATAGACAGAGAACTAGGAAATGCATGTCTGTTCTCAAGAATTCTCAATCTGCAGAATATGCTTCAAAAATGCAAAAATACAATTCAAAACATACAAAATAGAATAAGGAGTGTTGGGCGGATGAAATATTTGGGTACTCCACCTATACCGTTGACTTCTGCAAATGGTAGTATGCATAAGGATTTGTAGGTAGAAAAGAGAAGCTGGTAGGGGTTTATAGGGATTATTTTCCCAAGACTGTAAAAACAAAGCTGATCAAAGAGTGGGAAGAAAAAGAATACTGCATAAATTAACTTCCAATTTTTATAAATAAATAAATAGTATTTATACCTCCACAGAGTGAGCTGTATTGGCACATGTATCCCATGATTATAGCATTTCAACAAATGACTAACAGTGACATCTTCACCATATCACAGATAAAGATGTGCCTCTGTACACATTAGGAATCAGAAGCTTAAATCCAGAGAAAAGCAAATTATTCAAGGTCATACAAGGAGCTAGGGGCAAAGCTAGATATTTTTTTTTCTAGCCTTAGATAATAGTATAAAAATTATTATCTTAGTTAAGAATTAATGAAATAAGAAAGTTATTAAAAGTTATTCTAAAAAATTAGGTTTCCTTGTCTAAAAGAAATACAAGTTTTTATAGCAAGTTCCTATGGTTTGGTCATTCATCAGACTTCAGTTCTATGTTTCTTTTTCTACTGTGTTTTCTGAGTTTTCCTGAATGCTATGCATTGGATCTCCTTTACTATTAACTTATGGCCTAGTCCTCATTTTTCTTTCCTTGCACACTTATGTAAATGTTTAAGAAGATGTCAATAACACAAACCCTTTTATAAAAGTTTCCATTATAATTCTTTCATCAGAACATTTTCATATTCTTTGGGCCATATTTCTTACATTTGCATTGTAAATTCATATCTCTGTAAATGACAGGTTTTCCATTTTATACATTTTTATATCCTTTGTTCTGATTATATTAGCAAAACTTCAGATCCAATTATAAAGCATTTCTTTAATGCAGAAGTAGGTAGTGTTCTCAAATTCCAAAGCAGTCTCTGTAAAAGCTTAGACAGAGAAGACTGGAATTCTTTAATGCTTCTGTGTTTTAGAGCATGATCTATGGTGCACATGAGAGTAGGATAACATCTGCTGGGAAACCAGTCACACTTTTACCCCATGGGCTAAGAGATTTGATGGAGCATATCATTAAAAGTAATAACAAAGCTGTTCAGAAAAAATAATTCATTGTGTGATACACACAAAATGCAAAGATTACAGATATTTTCAGTTTTATCAGCATTTCTCCACTCTTCTGCTGACTGTTTAGAAGTTGAAAGCTCCTCAGTTACTAGTACTCAGCGTCATTCACATGCCTTTTACATGATCAAGATTTTAGATGAAGCATGATTTAGATTTAGAAGAAGCATGGCCAGTGCATGGAGTGGATGCAGTAACCCAAGGAAAAATCATGCTTTTCCTATGCTAAGCAATTACCAAGATCTTGCACTATTAAATGTAAACATTCTGCCTGATCAATTGTCACTGCAGAGAAGTAAGTTGTTTCACACATGATATAACGTGTGGGTCCCACCAACATGGCAAAGGGGGACCAGTGTTGCTGGTAACAGACAAGTAAAGTGATACCTAAGGGAGAGGCTATGGAAAATAAATAAAAAATAATAATAATTGGAATACAAAGCTGCTAGCTGCTTTGTCTGCTCATATTATTTAAGAATGTACCATGACTTTCAATCCATTATAGTTATAGTAAACCATTGTCTCTGTACAGTTAAAAATGACACTCAGAAATATTTCTTCTCTTTTTTTGATTTCTTCAAGCATGTGATATTTTTAATGCAGGAGAAAAATAAATTCCAGAAACTGAAGTCATGCTTTGTAGTCTATTAAAGCCCAGCTGTCAGCCAGAGTTAAGGAAATGATTGTGCTGTTTGTGCCACTTCTAATTAATAATAACTAAGGATTAATAAAGCAATTTGGAAAAAGAATGTACCAGGTAAGGATTTATAGACAGATGAAAGTCATTTTATTGTAAATAACCATGGATAAAATTAAATGGGCGCTGAGACATTTTATGGTGCAGCAAAAAATGTTTAACACATTTTTCAAGCTCTGCTTCTCTTGGAAGCATGTTAATGGAGGTGGAGGTACTGAAAAGTTGCAATTTCATCCCTGACAGACAGATAGTTAGCTCAGAGATATCTACAATGTTTAGCAGTTCTCTGCATTGTTCCAAAAAGCATGAAAACTGATCTTATAGCAAGACTTTTCTCTGTTCTATTGTGCATTAAGCCCCTTGGAGGTTTCACACCAGAACGGGCAGCTTCTAACCACACTGCTGAGAGAGAAATGGTTTGGCCCTTTCAAGAACCACCTGAGCAGCTGCCCTCAGGAGTTCCTCTTGGCCTACTGCAGAAGGATTTTTAGGTCTTCTAGGAAAAGGAAGAAAAAAAAAATACTGTTATCTTGGTCATGATTTCTTCTGCCCATAAATGAAGAAAAGGGCAATTCCCCATTTACTTGCTAAGGCAGCTCAACACACATGAGTATGAAAATGTTCAGGTCTAGGGCAGTGTGCCACAGCTGCACTGACCAGAGCCAATCCTGCTCCACAGACCTTCTGCAGGCTGCTGATTTTTACATCATACCCTAAACACAGGCCCAAACCTACTGTTTAGTCCTGGCCTACCTGCCCATACAGCTTACATACAGCATCAGCTCAGCTCAGGCATCTAAATTGAACTCACCTCACACACCACCAGCAGATAGCCAGGGCTCCTCTCCAGGAGGACTCACAGCAGCTGGCCCGTCATGAACTGTTTCTGAACTACCCCAAGGCAGACTGCCCTCCACACCACTGGGCTGTGGTAATGGGGGGCTGTGGGGTGCCTCATGTAGGGAGATGACCATGAAGTGCCCAGTTGGCTCTGACAGCAGCATGAGCTCCTCAGTGCCCGCCAACACCTCTACCAGCTGAGGAACATCTCGAGCCACTCTGCACACAGGTGGAAAATAGAGTCCCAGGGGACCCACCAGTGCTCTTCCTGTATGGGAATATGCAATTGGGAAGAGATGGGCTGGCGCTTGCTCCAAGCCCCTGCCCCGGAGCAGCAGGCAGCAGCTGGAGGAGCTGCCGTGGCCACATTGCAGCTGGGCCCCAGTCTCTGAGGTGGGGGTGACCTCCCCCACGGGAGGAGATGACCCCTCAGGTGTAGAAACTGAGGGCTTCAGGGTTGTGAGAGAGTAACATTTTAATGTCACATGAATTAGGAGCCTATACTGATTATGTGTATAATACTTTGAGCCCAGCCACGGGCACAGTCTGCACTATGAACAGAGAGCACATGGGTAACATCCTTGGGCCCTGATATTCACCTCAGGGTGAATTGGTTTGATATTTCAATCTCAGACCACAGACAGAGCCCAAATCTGCTGTCATTCACTCCCCTGTCAGACCCCAGTTTCCTCTCTGCCTCTTATGGGTGGTCTCTAGTTCACCAAAATAGTTATGGAGCAGTTAATGAGCCAGAACTTTCTTCATAGTAACTCAAAAACCTGCAAATTTTGTTTGCAGTAATGTGTACTGGTCAGGGCCAGTAAGGCCTAGCAGTGCTGTCAGGACCCTGACAGGCATATTGTGGCCAGGAGTTCAGGCTGGATGAATTCCTCTATTACGTCTCTTACACTAAGTATTTCATTAGATATTGTCTTTTTTCATGACAGATACTGGCAGATGCTCAACAAGGGGGAGCACCGGGTCCTGCACTTGGGTCACAACAACCCCACGCAACACTACAGGCTTGAGGTAGAGTGGCTGGGAAGCTGCCTGGTGGAAAAGGACCTGTGGGTGCTGGCTGACAGCCAGCTGAACATGGGCTGGCCTGTGCCCAGGCGGCCAAGAAGGCCAACAGCATCCTGGCTGGTGTCAGAAACTGTGGCCAGCAGGGCTGGGGAAGTGACTGTCCCCTGTACGCAGCACTGGTGAGGCCGCACCTCAAATCCTGTGTTCAGTTGTGGGCCCCTCACTGCAAGGGGCACATTGAGGTGCTGGAGCATGTCCAGAGAAGGACAATGAAGCTGTGAAGGGTCTAGAGAACAAGTCTTATGAGAAGCAGCAGAGGGAACTGGGGTTGTTTAGTCTGGAGAAGAGGATACTGAGGGGTGATCTTACTGATCTCTACAACTACCTGAAAGGAGGCTGTAGGCAGCTGGGGGTTGGTCTCTTCTCCCAGTTAACAAGCAACAGGACAAAAAGAAACAGCCCCAAGTTACACCAATGTCATGATTTAACCCCTGCCAGCAACCAAGCACCAGGAAGCCGCTCACTCACTCCCCACACACCCAGAGGGATGGGGAGGAGAATCAGAAAGGAATGTAAAGCTCCTGGGTGGAGATAAGACCGATTCAATAGGTAAAGCAAAAGCTCCACACGCAAGCAAAGCAAAGCAAGGAATTCATTCCCCACTTCCCATGGGCAGGCAGGTGCTCAGCCATCCCCAGGAAAGCCGGGCTCCGTCACATGTAATGGTTACTCGGGAAGACAAATGCCATAATGTCAGATGCCCCCCCCCTCCCCCTTCCTTCTTCTTCCTCCCACTTTATATACTCAGAATGATGTCATATGGTAAGGGATATCCCTTTGGCTAGCTCAGGTCATCTGTCCTGGTTGTGTCTCCTCCCAATTTCTTGTGCCCCTCCAGCCCCTCTCGCTGGCAGGGCCCAAGAAATAGAAAAGTCCCTGACTTAGTTCAAACATTACCAAGCAACAACTAAAAACACCAGTGCGTTATCAACATTGCTCTCACATCAGACCCAAACCACAGCACTGTACTAGCTACCAAGAAGAAAACTAACTTTATCCCAGCTAAAACCAGGACAAACGGGGAGGTTTAAATAGGATATTAGGAAAAATTTCTTCACTGAAAAGGTTGTCAGGCATTGAAACAGGCTGCCCAGGGAGGTGGTGGAACCACCATCCCTGGAGGTGTTTGTAGATGCAGTGTTTAGGGATATAGTTTAGTGATGTACTTGGCAGTCCTGGGTTAACAGTTCAACTTGATGATCTCAGAGATCTTTTCCAACCTAAATGATTCTATGATTTAATCATCTATTGACTTACTGGAAAAAAATTCAGATATGTATTTAATGAGAAAAATGCAAAACCACTATAGTGCATAGAATCAAGTGCATGACATTACAGAGCTGCCTCTGCTCAAACTCTTACTAGTCTGACTGTATCAGGGCCCTAGTTTCCTTCTGGATGTATAGTTCTACACATTTCAGAGCATTACTGGTACATAGAGTTTTTACACCAGCACCTGAGTGCCCAAAAAGGCTTTACAGTCATCTATGCATTTCTCTGCCACACCTTGGAAATAGGATTATGTTCTCCAGCCAGTAAAATTGTTTGTTTGTAAACATCTCATTTATTTAAAATAATAACAATAATAATAAAAGGCATACAGAATCTGGTCTACTGACTGCCAAGGAGTTTTGGAACATTTAGTCCTTGGAACAGTTAGTCCTAGTTTCTTCTATGGTTTACTCCTATATTTATATACATGTACAAACACAAACATATGTATAGAATAATAGAGCCTTGTAGCTAGGAGAATGCACAATACCAGTTTGAATAATAAAAAAATAATGCCTCAGTAAGGATTAGCAGAAGGGTTCAGATTGGCTTTATCAGTATCTATTCATGTGTCCACTTTGTAGAAGAGGGACACAGGTATTCATTGCTACTAGTGTAAAGTTTCTGGAATTACCTTCACCAGGAAGAGAAGCTTTATATAATTTAAAGGTGAATTTTTACACACATGATAAATCTTGGCCATGCACTGATAACAAAGAGCACTGATAAA
Organism: Falco punctatus; assembly: GCF_963210335.1. Lineage (NCBI taxonomy): Eukaryota > Metazoa > Chordata > Aves > Falconiformes > Falconidae > Falco > Falco punctatus. Next base: position 80,012,822 of record NC_137583.1, read on the forward strand.
TCTGCCAAGCTGTAAATCTTTTCTTTTCTTTTTTTTTTTTTTAACCTTGAAAACTACATTGAGGAAAAAAATGTTATTTAGGTTGCTACATTTTTCAGGGACAGTTGTGATTGTGCTATAATGATTTTTGCATCTTTCTTTTTCCTTGATTTCCATATTCACAAGGTAAATGCTTAGACTGTCAGCTGTTCAGGTTAATACTTTCCAGGACAATAGGATGAGATTCAAAGTAAATGGTTTCTTTCTTTGATTAGCCATATATCAAACACAGCTGTAGTTCTGGTTATCTCCCTGCTTCAGTTTCATTTGGAGGATAACTTGTGTTAATAACAGAACAGATCACTTTGTCTAGATGCTACAGAGTATGGATACATTTTTTGTCTTTTGGAAATAGCTACTACTGCTTAGCATAACACTACCCAAATATCAAATATAGGACTATAGGATAGGTTGGAAGGGAATAGTGTGGTCAGTTTAAATAAGACCAATATTTGTCTTGGTAAATTTATTATTCTGTACACCATCTTAAGTATATTTTTAAATGTAGGTTGAGCAGTCTGTTTCTTAATCTTTATGCATCAGTTCACAGAATCTCAGAATTGCAGAATCACAGAATGGTTGAGCTTGGAAGGGACCTCTGAATGTCATCTAACGCCATTGCTTAAGCAGTGGCATCTAGACAATGTCTTGATGGCTTTTGAATATCTCCAGGAATGGAGTTACTTAGTCTTTCAGAGCAACTTGTTCCAGGTCTCAGTCACGCTGACAGTACTTGGAGGAGATTAGCTTTGCATATCAACCAACTTTCCTGGGCTCCTCTTCCATCCAGGGCTTTATCCCATGAGGGTCTTCCATGTAGATCCTCAAAGAGGTCTAAGTCAGCCCTCTGAAGTCTAAGGTTGTGATCTTGCTTTTTGCCCTGCTCCCTCCTCTCAGAATCCTGAACTTCATCATCTCATGGTCACTGCTCAACCTTTGAACCTCCGGTGAGCCCTTCCATATTTGTGAGTATGAGATCCATCAGAGCACCTCTCCTCATTGCCTCCTCTTATCACTTGCATCAGGAAATTGTCTTCAGTTCTCTCCAGGAACTTCCTTGATTGCTTATGCCCTGCTGCATTGTTACTTCAGCAGATACCATGGAAGCTGAACTCCCCCATGAGGACCAGGGCCCTGTGAATATGAGCCTTCTCATAGCTGTCTGTAGAAAGCCTTATCCACTTATTTTTCCTGATGAGATGGCCTTTAGCAGACACTACAGTGTCACCCATACTGATCCACTCTTTAATCCTTACCCATAAGCTTTCAGTTAGTTCATCATCAATCCTTAGGCAGAGTTCCATGCAATCCAGCTCTTCTCTTACATAAAGGTCAGCTTCCCCTCATCTTCCTGACATAGACTAACAAAATTCAGAATTTAAAACAGAAAATATATAGGGGAGTTATTATTTTGACATTCTTCTGTTGCTGTAAATGTGAATACATTTGTAATTACCAGTAGATTAATTCAACATATGTCTACTGCTGATTCTTGTGATGAGGAAACATTACACTTGGAGTAAGCAAGCAAACTGAGAATATTATAAAACCAAGATATTTTTTCTTATTTATTTCATTCTTAAATTGTCAGAACTTTACTATCAATAATATGATAGATAGATATACACTGTAGAAATGAAGGAGTTCTGCAAGAATGTAACCTGAATTGCAGATGACACTACAACAAGCTAGTTGTTTTAGCAGTAGAAAAGACTTTGACAAAGAGTAAAGGAGGAAGCCAAAAAGAAAACACATTTTACTGTAAGGGAACTGGTTCATTCTAATACATAGGTAAATAAGGAGCACATAATAAACTCTCCCTTCATGTGGGATTTTTAAAATGTCACCACAGGTGTTAATTGCTACAAACATGCACTTCAGTGTGCAGAAGGTAAAGTACTGTTTGCTACAAGACACAGGGGAACAGGAAAGAGAAATTAGGACTTTGCAACTTCACAGTCTGTGCTTGAAGAAAAATATTAAATTAGGTCTTTATGATCTTTTCATCTTGCCTGCATTCAACGTATCTGGCTCATTTGAGTAACAACTCTGGTCTTTGTTGAAATGTTTACTTGTGTAAGATCTCTGACACATGACCAAAGGAAGCAAAATCATCTTAATAATTTGCCAAGTACATGAGGCCCTAGATAATTTTATTTATGACTAAATATAATGTAACTTCATAAAGATTGTCATTTAAAATTTTAAAAATTAATTATATTAAAATTTAAATAAATTTCCCCAAAGCATCCTTTCAAATCATGCTGCTATACTAGAAGTGGAATACCAAAAAACCAAATCCTTCCAGGTATTGCATGGTTTGTCTGTGGCATGCAGTATACTCTCAAGATAAGAATTTTTCAGATATAACATTAGCGGTAAGGTTTGTACTAAATTTATGCTGTTGGCCCAATTTTCACAAAGGTTTCTTTTTACAAAAACTAGAACTCAGGTGATGATGTTCTACAACAATTTTATAACATTAATGTGGGTCACTGACATGATGACAGAAAACTATGATTTCATGTCAGCAGGGTTAAAATTTCAGACTTGAGTAAAATGTTTCAGTCAGAAAGGACAATACTGTCAATGAATAAAAAAGGCATTTCCATTTGTCTTATCTGGTAGTAGAAAATATATGGTATTAAGATAGTACTACAGGAGCACTTGCTAGCACCATTACAACTAAAAAGGACTTTCCCACCAGGGAACGTTTTAAGTATTTTACTTCTAACATAATTCGTTTCCCTTGCAATTACCTTTAAGGTGTTCTGTCATTTTGGCTGCTTCCAATAGCTACTTCTACTAATGTATGCCCTCTGCTTCTCTTGGTCTACATTGCAATTACATTAGTTTTAGTGCCATCAGAGATGTTACTTGATGTACCCTGATGTCAGAATTAAGCCTCTGTCCTATAAAAAAGGGGCATATAAATAAAAAGTACTTGAACAGGTTTTCCATTCTGAAATACTAAAAAAAATATATAGTTAATAACATAGCACATCTTTGCTGAAGATCCAAAATAGAAACAAATGAGATCCATAACTTGTAAAATGTACAGAATTTTAAACTTCATTCAGTGAAATTACACTCAACTAAATCTTCTAATATTCATACTCAGCACCACAATGGACAATTTTTTTTTTTTTTTTTACAGTATTATCTCTATCCCAGCCTGATGGAGATATTTGCAGATAACTCCATTGCTTCCAATTAACAGTTTATATAAAGCTCAACTTTCTACTTTGTTACTCCTTACTTACACTCACAGATCCAGAATAGCATAATAAAAAAAACACAGCAGAGAATGAGGTAGAAAAAAATTGCTGGTAAAAACTAACACAAACCTTAAACTGTGTTTAGGTTTTCCAGTTTAAATATGGATGGAAATGTTTCCTGGAGTCCACCTCTAGCAGCCATATCATTGTCTCTCCTCACCGCTGTATTTATTGTAAGCTGTTAATTCACATAAAATCATTTACTTAGCTGCACTTCTACCCCTAACTAGAAAGTTAGCATGGGCTGCTGAAAATACTAATAGCATTGCTAACCCAAATCTTCACAAATCAAAGACTTGACTTAAAAACTGTTAGATTTTAAAAGTTGTGGAGACTGATTTTTTTTTTCATTCATTATTGGATTTTGAGAATAAGTACAACTTTCCTTAAGTTATTTATAAATTGTCAGTTTGCCTTTGCTGTGTTTACCATCCCCTCTCCCACCAGAGGAAGTGTTCTTGGCTTATATACAGACTCTGAATCCACAAAAGGAGAGGTAGAGCCTCACAGCCCCACATCCTAGTAAGGCTAGATATCCCAGGTTTCATGGGATTAGCATTACTGCATTAGGAAAGAACTCATATTTCAACCAAACTTTGCAAAAAGCTACAATGATGATAATGCTAATACCAGTATTAGTGATGTTGGTGATGATGGAAGGCAGAAGTTATTTTGTCTCTTTTTTTGCAGAGATGACAGTGGCAGGTGTATAAGTTATCCTGGCCAAATTGAGCTCTGATATATGCAATCTTTCTGTGACATTCAGTATTGGTAATAATCTACCACCCATGAGAACAAATGTTCTCGCAGGAGGTAAAAGCTACTAAAAAATGCAAAAGACAAGTTTCCAGCAGGACAGAGTTTCTGCTGGTAAATTCTTGATTTTACCTTACCCTACCCTAAGAGACATTTCTGTAGAGCTATCAAAGTATGACTGAAAGAGATTCACGGTTCAGTACAAGTTCATTTTTGATACCTATAGTAGGTTACAGGAACTTCTGGGCATGTCTTATTAACAGATCTATCTGATAGTTGCCAGTGACTCCATTAAATCCTTGTACAAATGAAAAAGTGTGGACTTAATTGCAGCAAGCTCAGGTATGAATGTCAGCAAAGCCATTCAAGCTTGGCTTTAAGCCATAGCAATTCGGTATTCAGCTGCTGGGTAAGTACAAACAGCCTCTTGTGTCAACTCTGCTGAAATTTCACTGGTGAAGGGAAAAACGCTGTCAAACAATGTCAAAACAACTCATGAAAAATTAGAACATTTCCCTGTGAAATGTTCTCAATTCATCTGTTCTTAACTTTTTTTTTTCTATAAAATGTTACAAAATTCATAATAATTAAGTTCAAGACAAAGTTCTGGTTGACTTCAGATAACCAGTTCTTTTCTAAAGGCTTCCAAAATAAAATATAGTATTAACCACTTTACAGTTTACAAAAAAATGCTACTTCCAAGGTCAGTTCTATATGGTGATGTGTGCTGTATGGGAGTCACACTTTAACAAATTCTTATTTTTTGAAAAAAATCTTTAGCACATCCCACAGAGCAGGTAAGAGACATGCTCCAGCTGTTCTGACAAGGTTATGTACTCATGAATTGCTGAGTCACATTCAAAGATAAACCCCAGTTCTCTGAAATCTGTAATTGAAGAGCTAATATGAGATCCATAGCAAGTAAGAAAAGACCAAGCTGAACAACAAAGTGGTAGACTGTAAACCTAATGCTGTTATATGCAGCATAAATACTCAGATATTTTAAAACAGGTAAGCCACCTTTTATATATATATTATAAAGTATATGCCTGAAGAAGCCAAAGGGAAGCACTGTAGCTATCAGTGCTCAGCAACAATATAAATTCTGGAGAGCTTGCACCAGGTAAACTATGACCAGCCTGTCTGTAGCATCTTTATTTTCACGACTTATTTCACACAACATCACATTTTAGATTAGCTTCATATGGCCATCCACTAACCATTTATATGCCTGATCATCTGTCAAAAGTAGATAAAGTGAAGACATTCGTTCCTTTGCTCTAAAAGGAAACCAAAGGAAACAATCTTGGTAATTCCATATTTGTTCTGGTAGAAATATTACTGGTGACAAATAAAAGGATGTTAAGTTCTGTGCTCCACAATAAAAGGAAACAATTTCTGGTTTTGCAATAGTCGAGTTTTCAGCAGAAACATGACACAGATTGCAAACTTTCAATCATTTCTATTAATTAAAAAATCAAGATTCTGGAAAAAGCGTACTTTTCTACCATTTTCTCTCTCAGCATGGAAATAAATGTCCTATGCCTTGGATCACCAGTGACAGTTATAAATTTGTGGGGCCTTGGCCACAGAACATGCTTTCCGATTGCTTTGAACACACTATGCATGGCACCATGGCCTCTGTCACCTTCTAGTTGCTTGTGCCAGACTCAGCTGTTCTGGTAGCATTTGGCAGACGGAGGAAGTAAGATGGAAGCTATGGGAGTGCAAGCTAGTAACCTTGTCTGACTACTCTCCCTCTCGAAGTCTTTACACTGCTTGGGTAAGGCTGATTTTCTCACACAAAAATTGCTTTCAGATGGGGTCACTGACCATTGACAATGTAACGATAGTCTAAACAAGTTTCAGGAATCTGAACAATTAAAGGATAGGCTAATTAGGGACTACTCATTTGTGACACGACCAATAAGTAGTTCAAAGCTAGCTAGTAGAAATAAATGGATTCTTGAAGGGCTAATATTGTGTTTTGCAGAAAAGCAAACAAGCAGAGAAAGAACTCAAGAGCATATCATTACAAGTGTCATAAAGACAAAACACAAGAGTAAACAAAAATTGAGATCAGATAGGTTTGCAGTAAGCATTGAATTAATCGCAGCACAAAATAAAGGTACAAGAGTTCAGAGTTGTTTATTCAATAAAACTTCTTTTGATGTACTTAAAAGCACAAACACACAGATTTGTTGTAATGTACTCCAGTGCACATGTGCAGAACCACTTTCACTTTGTCACAGCCACAGTACACATCACCAAGCCTCATTGAACCCTGAAATCTTAACGTACTGGTGAGTCTGCAGAGTGACTCACTAGCATTTTTTAAAACATTGTTATCCCATAACTGTGCAAATTCATACTGGTCAAGTCCTTCACTCATGTTTCACCCTTGCATCTTTCCTCTCAGAACTATATACTTACATATTTTATTCTTCATTTTCCACATATAGTCTGCTCCACTTAATTTCCTTTCAGTGTACTCTGGTCCTGCAGCCACTTATTTTAAAGAACCAGACTTCCTCTCTTACCTTGCCTCTTAAAGCTTCCAAATGATCACACTAAAGTTGATTTCCCTAAAGGTTGTTTCAAAGAGCCTCCAACATAATAGTCCAGCCTCGTCTTTGGGATTTTGGCTAGTGTGTTCTTTCAGATGTTAAAATTTCCCTCAGCGATATCTTGTGTCAGTCTTAGCGTTAGGCTTATAGGTAACAATTTCCTACAGAAAATCTTTGAGTAATTGTGCCTTCTCATGGTTATAGCAGAGGCTAGGCCAGACCTGGGTCCGTCCCAATGTCGTGTTTTCTTCTAACACTTCAAGATGTGAGGGTTGAACGTGTGAGCTATCTTGAGATCTGAAGGGGCACAGCATATTTATTTCTTGTACTGCTATATACAGGATAGCGAATTTGTATACTTAATCCTCCAGCCTTCTAAAAATACTTTTACTCCTTCTTTAATTCTCAAGTGTTTCCATATTACCACTTACTTTCATTTTGGTATGACAAAAAGAGACAATACATTGCAAGTTTCAGCTCTCAATTTTTTCAGCAGGGTTAACCTTACATGCAGCTTAGTGACTAAGTCCACACTTTTGAGAGGGCAGAGGCATAAACACTGATAACATACGAAGATGCTTCTCTCTACACAGGCACAACTCAATGTCTTCTGCCAAGTGAAGGAAAACATTTGGTCCATTTCACTCCTTTTCTATTTGCTGATTGAATTTAATTGTTAGGCCTATATATGGTGGTAGATTTTCCATTTTCAGGACAAGTACATGCAGTAAGTATGCTCTTCATTTAGTAAAATGGATCATTAACAATTGATGCAAAGTGGAATAATAGATATTACTGTTGTTCTTCTGCATCTAGTGCTGGGTTCCTCTGGGGATTAAGTTGCCTCATGGCCCACACATTAATTGCTAAGGCTGACATTTATGAGGGTAGCATGAAGGATGTTTCAGGTTTTCAGATGGATATCATTTCAGAGACTGCATTTAGAAGTTTACATGCTCATACAGCTGCTAATAATTAAAATGAGCTTTAATTATTGGATGTACAGATATAAAAACTTTCTTGAAAAGTATTAATAAGGTATATATAATACATATGTAGTATATATATAATATCACTTAGGGCAGGTTTTCAGCAATAAGCAAGTTATTTCTATATTCTCATGTGCAAATCCACATTAGGCAAAAATATTATGTGCTATTTAGTTTACTATTTTTAAAAAACACAATCAATCCCCGTTTTTTCATGCAGAGGGGATACAGTTTTTCTGATTTCATAATGGAATGGAAAGTAATGATGCGTTCCCACAAAGGCATAATTCTTTCTTTTGGTGTTTATGATCAGCTTCCATAAATACACCAAAGCACTAAGATCAGTGTATAATACATGAAGCCTGTACTAGCAGAGATGGAAGTGATTATGCCTAAAGAGATATTAGAAAGTAAAAATGAATTGTCTGTAAAACTATTTCTTCATGCTGTAAGACTGTGTGTTACAATGATGAACTTCCACAAGGTTTCTGCTGACATCTATAATATTATGAACCTACATTGCAGGCTCTGGGTTGAATTATTGCCCTTTCTGCCACTACCTTAGTGGACTCGAGTTTAAAATTCAGTTTGTTCTAGTTTCATTTTCCACTTTCCCTGCCAATCTAGCATTGGCCTGCTTGTATTCATCAAGAAACTCCATAGCCTAGTTCATATACATTTCCTTCCAGCATCTCTGGTTTAGCTACTCAGCCAAAGGAGCTTTGATTCCAGAATTGGTCAGTGTAAGTGATTTAGCTGTAATCTTCCTATGGATATGCTGGGATCAACACTGGGCCGCCTGAGTACTCAGAGTCCCCATTCTGCTTTACAAAATGCAGTGAAGCTGAGCTGCCATGGATTCATTTTCTATGCTTAAACAAGCTAGACTAGAACTGCCTCTGGTGTAACACTTCTGTTGATATTTCTTCCAGGCTGTGGACCTACTTGATGGCAGCTGGGCAAAAAGTTGTCCACTTTAATCAGGAATTCTCTAGCTCATTGTAAATGCTATCATATTTTTTTCATCACTGTTTGCTATCTTTTTCCGTCTGAGATTGTTTGACACTGTAATTACAACACTGAAATTGGGGATACTCCATATGAAAGGTTGTACTGCATTACTCCAGACATTTGATCTGGAAACAAATTTTGTCATTTCAATATATGAAAAGCAAAAATATGTTCAAAAGCAAAACCTGGGGAAAAAATCTAAATATGATCAGTAAATTTTATGTATGTAGTAAGAAGAATATCAACCATGCTTCATAAAAGAAAGGATGTGAGATTTTAAGAGTCTGTTTATAAAAAACAACCCAGATAAAATAGTGGTTCCTTAACACCCTCCAAGTGACAAATTGATCAGATGTTTAAAAATGGGCAAGCAGGAGCTGAAAAATGCCATAAATAAATGTTTTCCATTCTTACTACGTTTACTGTACCTGAAGTGTACTCTCACTGCTCTAGCTTAAGAGGTAACATCAAAATTTCTAAGATAAGCATAGCTAGAGGAAGGAAACCTCAAATAGACCTACCTTGGAACAATTTTTTTTAAGGCTTTAAGAACTAACAGTGCCATCTTGAAATTATTCTACTGTTACAGGCAGCCAACTTAGAGAATTCTGGCAGGGGGTCATGGTATCAGAATTGTTCAGACAAATAAATGAACACGTTTCTGCATTCCAAGAAGCTGCAGGGAACAGAAAAGTCTGCATAAGCTGTTAGAGAATTACAGTGAACATGCCTTTTGATAACAAGGGCACATATTGCTGTTGTGAGGTTAAGCACAACAGAAATAAAGTCTGGGTGGGTTTTTTTAAAACTGGCCAGTTACGGGGAAAAAACTTATTTTCTACTAGAACTAATACAGTGTTTTCCATTAGAGGAGTTTGTGCTTAAACAATGCTGAGGGGTTTGGTGGTTTGTGTTTCCCACCCACCTCCCCTACTCCCCTCCCCCCCCAAAAAAAAACCAAAAAAAATCCATTTTTGCTAACTAAGCCAAAACAAAGAAATTACAGATGTACTCAGTGATTGCTCAGTTACTCAAAGACTAAAAGTGGCTTTATGGCCACATCCAGTTTGGTACAGCAAACTTTCACCATAACGTTTTCCTTGTAGCAGTTGTTCTCACAGGTGCCAAGGATGATATGGGTCAGACTATGTGTGGCACATTATGAACAGATAATGCTGTCATCAACTGTAAAGATTTCATTATAAGGGTACTCACAAGTTGTAGTTTTTCACAGCCCTAGTTTCTGAAGTTGTGTGAGGATACTAGATTTTATTTTCCTTAAGAAAACAATAACCTAAAATTATTTTTCCATTCCTTGTGTCTATGGGGAACAACTTCACAATGTAAAGACTCAAAAAACAGACCAAATGTACTAACAAAAAGTGTGGATTTTTATCAAAACTTTTACCTCTTCCTATGATTCTTTTGAAGCTTGTGTTTTGGCTATATTGTTACTGTGTCAACACAGAAAAACCTGCAATTACTATCCAAAAGGTACAAATATGAAAGAGAAGTCCACACTGTTCAATGGACTTGTTCAGGTTTTCACAGAAAGCCATAGTCTGAGAATTTCCTAAACCACAAACCAGTCACTAATTCATAAGACTATCTTTACCATTTGGGTAATGTTTACTTAAAATGAAAACTAGTAAGAACAAGTGACTTCTGAAACTGAGGCTTTTGGGGATAAGTATTTTACATAAAAAATACTTACAGATACCTATGCAGGGAAATAAAGGGACAATAATAACTTGTTGATCCACAAGCTTAACAAGGGAAACTTAGAAAAGCTTGTAGTGGAAAGTTCAGTAACATTTCCCAAGATTTTATTTAATTTTAAAAACTGAAGTATTTATCCTCATTCACCCCAAAACTAAAACAAAGTGCTTTCCGTTTTTTTGAAGTTTGTCTTTGACAGGAGGCAGACAGAAAAGAAAGGTCACATTAACAAGTTTAACTTTTGTTGACATTAAATATTTCACTGAGTTTGCACTGTTGGCATATACATTTGAAACACATGAGGGCAGTTTGGGGAAAATCAGCAGATTTATTTTGTAATGCTACCTATGGAAACCAAAATGAAGTGTAGCAGAAGGCGGACAGTCTTGCAGATTATGTAAAGGTATTGAAAGTCCCTATGCTAATGAATGTTTGCTAAATCCTTTCTTATTATCTTCTATCTAAATAGCTTTACAAGGAATTGTCTTCACTGATTACTACTATCACAGCTACTACTGTGGGTAAATTGGTGAAAGGTATATTACATACAGTAAGTATCGAAAGGGCTGAATTCAGGAATAAAAGTAGGTTTACATAGCATGTACTTCAGGATTTATAGCACAATTGTCCTTTAAAGAAAGGGTCACTTTGCAATACAATAGTTGTTTCATTTATCTTCTTCTGAGTTACAATACAGAGTGGACTCAAAGTTGATTAAAAATTAAAATTCACTTTATTCAACATAATGGTAAAGCAATGCTGCATAAATTTAACTGACTTTTCAATTTCTCTCATCACAGCCTGCTTTCTGCTTTCTTTTCACATGCTGATATTCTTAAATGCCGGACATTTTCTGAGAATTTAAATGTTAAGGATTAGAAGAACTAAATGCTCCCAGGGCTAATGGCCACTATTACATGGAGTATAACTGGAACATTCTTCTGCTTCATTTGTTTCTCTGATATTCCCTTCCTGTACAGTCAGGAGGTCACCTGCTATACTCATATGGTATAGAAATACAATGAAAGTATTTCTTACTCCATAAATTTCATACAAATGTATGATAGAAATACATTTGTATTGCACATAAATACATAAGGTCTCAGCACATGAAAATTTCCACAGCTGGACTTCACGTGAATTCATTCTTAATGCTAGCAATATTTTTATTTGATACTAAAGAAGACTTCCTTTTTTTTTTTTTAATCCTCAGAGTACTTCTTTCAGAGTATAATCACAGTTACACAAGGTACGGTAAGTCACAGATAAGTAAGAATACCTTTCCATTCAGGTTCTTTCATAGTCCTGTTCATTCTAGGTAAGTAAAGCACTTAGTTGGCATTTTCCCCCACAACACATGTAAAGATCTAACTTCACAGGCATCTTTTTCTATTACAACCTTCTCTTCTGAAAATGTGATTGCATTATCTTGAATGTGGCTTAAGTTTTTAACTTGTCTAAATTTTCCTAAACTATTGTTAAACAGTATCATCAGATTTACTGCCTATATCAATTTGTTACATAAAGCAGCTTCTTGCCAGTGAGATATTTCATGTGACTTTCATTTTCGGATCATTACTGTTTTTTCATAGTGTGGTATCTACTTCCTACCTTCAGAATCCTCTTACTAAACATAATTAGCATTTCATCATTTTGAGGTTTCTTCTTTACATTGTTGCTGGGTTTTTAATATATTCTATGGAAAATGAATCTGTTAATTGATATTGATTTGTGGTTAATATTTATTTCTATATAAAAAGGAAATATACTGTTAGGTGCTTTTAATGCTTTTCTGTGAGGATATTTATCACTAGAAATCATGTCATGAAACACCACATTTTCCAGATAGTGAAGGAACTACTCAAAAGAGATTACATTAATACTCTAAGGTCCCAGAATATTCATGGATACCCCTCTTTCTGCTTCCTCTTTCCTAAGGCCTTGAATTTCAGGTCAACCGTGCAACAGTTTTTAGGGTCAAAAGCCTTGTTAGATTATTAAATGAAACCAGCTTCAAAGTGGAGAGGCCTGAAAATCACCTTTCTTCAGCACAGCCTCTGTTAAAACTCAAAACTTTATATCAGAGTGGAGGAAAAGAGAGAAAGGAAGAATTATGTGTGACAGATTCCAGTATCCTCAATTAATGCACGCAGTAACACAGTTCTGAAAATCATCAGGAAACACAAGTATAGAATCGCAGGATCATAGAATCATAGAATCATTTAGGTTGGAAAAGACCTTTAAGATCATCAAGTAAAACCATTAACCCATGGTTATCAAGCCCACTACAAACCATGCCTCTAAGCACCATATCTACGCATCTTTTAAACACTTCCAGGGATGGAGATTCCACCATGACCCTGGGCAGCCTGTTTCAATACTTAAGGTAAGCACAAGTATCAGAAAAGAATAAAACTAAGCTAGAGTCTAGTGGAAAAATGTAAATGACAAAACAACAAAAAAAAAAAAACCTCAAACGCATCAATGTGGCTCAAAACAGATACTGGAGTCTCTCACATGAACATTATTTTGTGTGATTCTGTTTCATACATGATATAGCTGCAAATTCAGTTTTGAAGCCTCTCTACTTCTCATGCTTTTTGCACTGAAGCTCATTTTCCATACTTTTTTCTTGTTCCCCCATGCAGCTTCACTTTGTATATACAATGAATTATGTTTTGGATCAACCTATCTTTGCCTTGCCTCTGGGATTCTCTTGGATGGGCTTACTCTGCACTGCACTTAGGCTTTTTAGTCATTTTCACCCGTTTCTTTTACAGCTTAGGAGTCTGTGCCATTTGGAAGGATTTCTCTCATTTATGCAGAGGTATCTGCAAGGGAATAAGATAGAGCACAGATAAAAAATTGTTATTAATTTTTTGCATATGTTCAAAACTTTGTATGTGGGCCATGACTCTCACATCCATCTGCCTTATGGTTCCATTTTTCTACCAAAAGCTTCAAGTAAAGAAGTATTTCATCATTTTATCCTCTTGTTTAAGATTTCAGTATTCATGAAGTCTTTGGTACTTTTTATGGTGACTGTGCAGAATTTGTGCTGTTCATTTCTTAACCCTTTCACTGTTTTCTTCCTTTTGAACTTTAAAGTCTTGGTTTCTTTTCCTATTTCTTTTTTTCCCCTTGATTTTTTCTCTGTAATAGTTCAGTTCTTCATTTCATCTTTTAAAACCAAACTAAAACCACAGCTTTCTTACTGACCATTCTGTATGTCCCTTTGATTGATCTTAATTCCAAATAGTGAGCAATGTGTTTCGACATCGTTAGCCTCCTCATTAATGTTTCTGTATTACATGATATGGTCAAGGCCACATAGTCACTGAGCATCTTCCCCCATCAGACTGTTATCAGTGTGTAAGAGCTGCCTCATTGTATGTTCAGTCTCACAGAGGAGCGTGGGTTCAGATCACTGTGGGTACAACAGTTTGTAGACATTATATAACATGTAGCAACTCCAGCCACAGGATCAGAAGTGATATACAATAAAGGAGGTGTTTACATCAGTGGGCTGGTATTTGGCCCACATACTGAGGTCTGCCCAGCTGGTTACCAGGGAACAGTAAAGAATGAGACAGGGCAAGGAGAAAAGAGAACAGCAAAAATAAAACATGAAATAAATAAGAAAAAAAATGGTGAATAGAATCAGAAGGCCTATATGAGACAAACTATGTGGTGTTTAAGTCCCAAAAAAAAGGAGAATGGGTTTCCCTAAAAGAGTCTTCAGGTTGGAGCTTGTCAGTTCTGTTCATCTAATACTGATAGTTAACTAGTCTGGAACTATACTAAAGAAACTCAACTTCAAGGAATTTATTTTTAAATTTTCCAAAACCACATCAACCTTCCCAAATTAATGAGCATATGTTTTCATTTGACAGCTTCCTAAATCGTTGTCTGCCTAGGATAACTTAAACTACAGCACTATAAAATGGAATTTACAAAAAGAATAGAAATAACAGTGGAAGGCAGTGTATACCGCATGGAGTGCTGCCATCTTTTGGTTATAACAAATTAGGATTGTTACAAGAGAGCTCTGAATATGTTTAAGCAAGATGAATACAGTCTGAAAGCTAAGTATTAATTATAAATATAATTATCATTCTTAGTAAAATGACTAAATATTGTATTAAAGACTCACTCTGAAATCTAAGATTGCTACTTAAAATAATGTGTCATTTCATTCAAACTCTTATTTCATTTATTTCTTAAACTTTTTGCTCTCTCAAAGATCTGGATAAGCAGAGTAATGAAAGATTTCTTCTCCTCTTGTTGCAGAGAAAGTTAAACCAGCATTTAAAGCACATAAGAAATAACATCAGTTAACCATTTCTCCAAGTCCCTCTATTAAAACCAGCAGATTGAAAGATAATATTGTAGTATCCATATTATAAGTAGGGTTAATTTTACTTAGATAATGATGTGCAGTTGTTTTCAAGATTTTAAGAACAAGAATCTCTCCTTAAATATGATATGTCTTATTGTTATATTTTAGAGATAGTATACATTTCCATAGTCCCATAGCAGAACAGTAAGCAGCCATTTCCAGCTATTTTTATGGTAACAAATAGTGATTGCATTTGTGAAATAATCATCCTTCTGAGAGAGATTTCTAGCAGTTTGTTTTTACTTTTTCCTTTCTGTATAAAGATGCAAAATATTTTTATTCTGTACATAATTCATTTGAATTACTGGTATAACCAAGTTCCATCTTCATCAGAGCCGTGTCCGTACAAGTGACTATCATATAGTTACTTTTCTTTTATAGCATTTCCAGAAATGAAAAACTGTATGCATAGAGCATTTGTTTAGCTTTAGTAGAGCTTAAAGTGGATGGGGTTATTTTGTTTTGAAGGAAGTAAGCCATTGACACTTGAGCAGAGTATTTTTATTTTTATTTCAAAACTTTAATGTTTCTTTACAGTTAAGTTTAAGAAGCTTAAATATAAGCTTCTGGATTCATGGCTAATAGCAAAAGCTTGAAAATGTGACTTGAAAGGCAGGAAAGTTAATAGCCAAATAAGAATTAAAACCAGCTAATTTTCTCTGGAGACTTTTGAATATTCAGGCTTATAAATTTAAGATTTTATTCAAAGTGGAAATGTATACATTTGCCCCAGATTTCTTTGTTTTTTCATCGTAGACTAACAGTTACAAGGGGGTGGGGGGTGGGGGTGCAGGGGGAGTTGGAATGAATGGACATGACATGGAACAAAAATCCAACCGAAAACCTGTAACTTATAGTGAGTTTTTGTTGTGTTCTGTGCAAAGCAGGTATTTACTGTGCCTAATACTGATATTTCACACTTATTTAAAGTGGTCTATTTACCTTTTAAAAGAACCAGTGGAACATCTTGGCTCAGGCTGTTTCTTCACTTCACTTAACAAGCTTACAACTGATTTAGGTTTCTTTTTCTTACATGAGTGTTTTCTTGGTGCAAAGACATTGGCATTCACTCTTCCATGTAGTGTGTGTTCTGTCATTTTCTGGTTCTGCTGATGCAGTGATATGTTTTCTGTCAAAGGCAGTTTACAGGCACATTACCCTGCTTGACAGGAACAGCGAGCTACAAGGCTTTCCTGAGGAGAAACTTCCAGATGCAGTGTGTGAGATTTCTCATCTCCCAATTACATTAATTACATTATCAAACTGAAACAACATTCAAAATGAAATCATTCACTGGAAGTCTTACACATAGTCCAGCTGCCTGGACTTCTGTAATGCTTCTGTCATCTATAAATAATTCACAGAAAGCCAACTGGGAGACTGCATACGCATTTTCTGCTTTCTCAGCTTCTGCCAGTCATGGGTAAGAAAAGATTTTCAACCTGGCAGCTTTAGGGAGATAGAAGTTTACCAATTTCAAGCCTTCAAAAAAATCTCAGGCCCAGTTTTAATAAAAAAAAAATTGTTTTTTTAAAAAAGTATCTTAAAATAGATTTTTAAATATTTTTGCTCTTTTTATTTATTTTGAAGTTCACTCATGTCACGTTTTCACAAGCTTTATTATAACCAAGAGGACAAGAATTCTACTTCGAAAGTAAAATAAATAAATAAATAAATTGCACGCATTCACATATCTCTGGAAACTGGAGCTTTCAGAAAAAAAAGGTAACAAAAACCATGAGAGGTGGAATAAAATTAAGAGAATTAGCAACACTGATATAGAAAGGTTCTTAACTTGAAAAGACAGAGCAGTCTATTAGAACAGACCAATACAGTTCCTTCCTTATGCAGAAAGATCACACATAATGCTGCCTTCAGCTCTTAAATGACGTGGATGAAATGTGATACATATAAAACGGGAAACTATATCTGACAGGAGTGGTTATTTTGGTTTATATGTGTTTTCTTTGCACATAAACGCTATGAGGTGAAAAATTAATTATGTCATCATTAATAATACAATTTGAGTCAAAAGATGAGGAGGTTAAACTCAGATATGGTGTAACTGATTTTGTACTTACTTATACCAGTTACAAATTTGGCTCATTATTTGTATTTTCTTTATTGTCAAGTGGCAAAAATACTTTTTGACCTTCTGATCAAAGGGAAAAACACTGGCAATTTCCCTTTGAAAGGCAAATGGGACATGCAGCTCTCTGAGTTATCTCTTTTTATAGTTACATCCTAAAAACTTTGATAATAATAATGGGAATTTTGACTGAAGATTATAGTATTGGACTAATCATAGACCTAATTTAGCTCCAAATTGATACAACTCCATTGAAAACAATTGGTTACATCTATTTACACCCAAACAGATTTTGGATCAGTTTCACTGTGAGCCTGTTTTCCCTTCAGCTATTAAAATTTTGTCTCCCAAAGGTAGAGACATTATCATATTATTTGCACAAAGGAACATCATCAAATACTGCATACATAAGAATGGAAAATTAAGTTTAAAAAAATCTGCATGTTTCTTCCTTTAAGGGCTTTGAGGAAGAAAGTATACAAGTGTGACCTTATATTCCAGTATCTATGGGGTGCTCCATGGAATGGAGAGTCCCAGATTCCAGTTCGCACATTCTCGCTCTGTTTACTGTTACTGATTCTACAAATTCTCATTTAAAACAGTTCAAGAGGAAAAACCGGTAGCACCTGCAATGATAGTAGTACTTCAACATGTTCTTACAAATGGTGCAGAAAAAAATAATACATGACTTGATGACCCTTTTGGAAAAAAAAAACAGTATTTGCTGTTACCATCACATCATGGTAGGCATTTTCTGCATCTTGAAATTGTGTTGTGATTTTTTTCTCTCTTCTTCATTGTCTTGTTGCAGGTATTGTTTTCATGTTTCCTGTGGAGCTGAAATGAATAAAATGCACAAAAGAGTGATGGTTAATGAGACTAAGAGCGAAAATGCAGCAATAATAGGAGTCATAAAAGGTGAATTTCAGTTCAGAGAAAACATAAGTATCTCTGTGTAGTATTCTTGAGAATAGAATTGAAGCAACAAGACTCATTCAGTGGCTTGACAGGATCAACTTGCTAACAAATATCACCTTTTACTGCCTCAATACTTTTATGAGATAGTCTCAGAACCATCATTTTTGGTGCTTCAATCAGTGATCAGTTTCAGCATATATAGTGGTATTATTATTGCTCTGGACTTTAATGGGAAAGTCTTAAAATCCATTTAAAGTTAAGATTTAAAATTATGAGACTTGCATTTAGACGCAAAATATTATGAGTATGCTCCCCAAATACTCTTTGATGATCTTTATACTCTGTGGTGCATCCTTTTCAGACTATAAGGTCAGATTTGTATGTTTCTCTCTCCTGAAAGCGAGCATTTCTACTTCAGAAGTTACATGCATGTTCATCAGACGTTTGAAGAATGAAGGGCTTAGATTCTTTCTCAAATGTTTTTAAAGGATATTTTAAAGTACTTTATTAGGGTTTTAAGAAGTAGGTTCTTTTCAAGGAAGGGGTGGGGGAAAGATCATTAGTATAAATGTGTATAGCTTTAATAACACCCTTTAAGCATTTTTGCATTTCATAGTATAAAGAACATCTTCAATAAAGACTATTTATGTAGTCTTTCAAACAATTCTTCCCTCTTCCTTTCTAAAATATGACCATATGAAAAAGTTATTTTTCTTAAAGTACAGGTCTCAGGATCTGGATACTAGGCTGGTCTATCAGCTTGGGAAAATGATGTGTTCTTGGAAGAAATAACCATGGTTTTTATTGTCTCTCAGCCACTTGGTTTTTAGAGTATGTCTACATTCACCACAGGCCAAGTTCGACACACCAAATGACTCCAAAGTAACTATCTTAACAAACTCATAAAAATCAATTGTGGTCATCCAAGTAAGTCTGAAATTTGCTGAGTTTGATAAGAGGGATAATAATGGTACTAAAAAATTTTTATCTGTATAGGTACCATAAGCATGCTTCTGTCATTTTTATGTAAAGCAGTTACAGATTTTGGCTGGGAAGTAAATTTTATTCCATTGATTATTCTGAATGGCTAAACAAAACATGGTTTCAGTACAAATATCCACACAAATAATACTTATTCAAAACCACAAGATTACAACCAGTATTACATTTTCTACTAATTGCTGTATTTTCTACTCTTTACAAGAGATAATAATTCCCATTTTGAGAGATTCAACCAAAGCCTCTGTCTGTAACAGCAACAGACTACATAGGTTGTACGTAGATGACATAATACAGTTCACTAAGTACATCCAAGAGAGAAAATTCATCTATTCTGCATCAAATATATTTGTCTGAGTTCTTAATGCATAAGGATGTATCATCGGAGTAGTAGCTCTGTATCTGGACTGCTGCAGTAAGTGGTTTCAGCACTGCATCACTGACAGGGACACTGATTATGGCTCCAACAATCTGGACCAGCATATCTGCCCATCATGTCAAACAGGTACGGAACATGCCCATAGCTATGGGGGTAGCCAGGTTTTGGTATCAAGCCACTCCCAAAGCAGCGCTTATGCTGTTCATCATTTGTGCTGCATAATGTAAAGCCAAATATGACCCATGAATTCCTTGGAAATGAACTGATGGTAGGTTTTCTGTTGCCACATAAATATTCCGACTTAAAATACCAGCACCTGCTAGTCATGTAGACATATTAGCTTATGTTAAATTAAATGGTATTTTGTGAAGTAAAAGCCTCACTATGCTGTATTTCTCTCTTTTGAAAGACAAAATAAATAAAGGTAATTTATTTAAGTTTTTAACTAAATATATGTTAACAAATTTCCTAGATAGTA
Organism: Falco punctatus; assembly: GCF_963210335.1. Lineage (NCBI taxonomy): Eukaryota > Metazoa > Chordata > Aves > Falconiformes > Falconidae > Falco > Falco punctatus. Next base: position 80,032,443 of record NC_137583.1, read on the forward strand.
GAGATAGTCTTAAAAATAGTTTAATAGTTTTTTCTCTTTAGATTCTGAAATGATGTTCCATGTCTTCTGAATCTCTCCCTCTCTCTGTTTCTTTTTTGCCCTTTATCTGTTTATTCATAGTTCAGAACCAGTAAAATATAGATCCATAAAATACAAATATATACATGTGTATATCTATATTTTTCTCCTTTAGTTCATTATCACTGACCTATTATATAGATCAGTGCATTTTCTTTCACTGCTTTATTTTCCTCTGTTTCTGACTTTGGATGTTGTGAATGGCTATGCAATTTCCTTTGCTATATTAAAACTAGCCTTTTTTTTTCTCTTAGTGCAGCACAACCAAACAAAGGACAGTACAAGGACATAGAAACCATCATGAAATGCCTTTTATTTCACAGCTCTTTTCATCTGCTCAACAAATAACAGAAACCATGGTTAATCATTGCATACTTCTGGTTCCCTGGGCACTCATGGAGCTCTCCATATGGTCTGTTCAAAATGGAGGCACTTGCATATATCAGATCTAAATTATGCAAAGAAATATGATCATATAGTGGAACAGAGTAATAATAGAAAAGATACCTGCTCAACAAAAACAGAAACCTAGCTAATAATCACTCTACATTTCCAACTCCCAGATTAGGAGAATACTGTACTAAATACATAAATCTCCATTCTGACATTAATTTCATTATCTTTAAAACATATCCACTCTTGAGCTTTAAATATTGTTCTTCCATGCAAGAAACCCAATAGCACAATGACTATTTTGTTTTCTTCATTTCTCTCTTCTTTTTTTAACCTTGCTCTTGATATGACCAAGCTTCTCTAAGTCCTTTTCTTTTTCTTTACCACTTATTTTGCTTTTCATTCTTGTTACTGTTTTCTTTATCCTTATTTTACCACTTGTTTTTAATTAACATTCCCTAAGATGAGCAAGGTTCTAAGCAAACACAGCATATGATTATTTTCTACAAAGAAAAATTTAAAATCATTTTATTCAGGTACTATAAGCACATCAAACAACCTGTGGAGAAGGTTACAGGTACATGTCATCAGTGAGCAAAAGTGGGTTTGATTAAACTCTTTTGCTTCAGCAGGTTTTGAGATGGTACATTAATATGATAAGCCCAGGGTACTATTAAGCAAAGGAGGCAGGCCAGAGCAAATGAATGAGTTCATTCCTCGTTGGCAGTAGTAGGTCAGACTCTCAGATGGTGTAAACTAGCATCAGTAAGGTGATCAGATCACTCATTAGCAACTACATACCTGGGTACAAGTTATTATCAAGGGCAACTAACAGATTCAATAACCGCTGTAGATTAGCCTGTTCAGGTGAAAGAAAATCATTCAAAAAATGTTAAATCTTACCCACCCCCCACCACCACCCCCCCAAAAAAAAGAAGCATGAACGGATATTCTGACTGAATTCAGAAATCAAGAAATGCCACAGCTAAGTTTCACTGTTAATTCAGCCTGTGTGGGCTGTGGGCCTAAGCCTTAGCCTAACTAATGTCAGTGCCTACCTCAGCTGGAGGACACTTGGCAGGCTGAAAAGGGGCGCAGGAAAATTATATGTGCCTTAATTTGAAAAGTAACATAAATGGTATTTCACATCTGGCAGGGAGTGAGTAAGGAAAGTAATAATAAGCTTCCTTTCTCTTGTTTGGATTCAGGTTTTGATTGCTGCAGCTTGTAGTTAGTATATGAGTCACACTTAACTAAGTTCAGCAGATCAGATAAAAATTACTGGAAAGCGTGGAAGTGTAAGCTAATATAAAACTTTGGGAAGCTATGAGGAGTAATGTGAAGGGGTTGTAACTAAAAAAATCCACATACAATCTAGGAGACTAGTATTTGCTTGGACCATGACAAGACATTCCCAATCATCCATTTGATAACAATTTAGGCCAGGGGTCCTCAAACTTTTTAACCAGGGGGCCGGCGCGCGGATGCAGTGGCAGGCAGTCATCTGCGGCTGCTTGGTTTCCCCCCCAACCCCCGGCAGGGGGGGTCTGTAAATACCGGGGGCCAGATTGAGGACCCTGGGGGGCCGTATCCAGCCCACGGGCCATAGTTTGAGGACCCCTGATTTAAGCAATGAGTATTCAACCTTTGCAGATAGCTCTTCTCCACTAAAGTTTTTCCTTGACAGCTATACTGTAGTGTTTCTCCAAGGCAAAAGGACGTCATTTTCCTATAGAGGTAGCAGAGAACAGATGCTCTTACACAGTCTTAAATTAGGTAAGCACATACTACTTTTCCATGGGACCTAAGACTTATTCAACACATAAGATGGACAGTTACCTGGACATGAACCAGGATTGTGCAGTGGGAAGAAGAAAAAATAAGTGAATACAGCACAGCCTTGTGCCAAACCCAGCAGTTCAGCTGGTGCTTTGACATTTAAAGGTCCAGAACGAGTAAGGAGAATAATAGCAGTCATGAAACTACAAACTTACAGTTCAATACCTACTTTACACTGACCAAGTGAATGTCAGAGCTGGCTGATGACAAGATTCCTTCTGATACATTTTGAAGTTGTTATAAATAAGTTTCAACAGGACAAAACCTGCCATCATGTTGGAATCATCAGTGTTAGCCTGAGCCACCTTCACCAGTGGGTTAGGCCAACCCTACTAAAGGAGGCAAGGCAAATTCCCTGTGTTTCATTCCTGCGGTTTTGCAGGGAGGTGCAAATCACCTCCTGAATGGTAATAATAGTTTATATTGCTCTACCTGCTTGCAAGAACTGGGAAGGAATTTTCTGAAACATCTCTCAATTTGGTTTTAATATTGCTTTCACAGAAAAGATATACTAAACCTTGTTTACTTTTTTAGAATACTCATAGAGTTGCTTTTGTTCTTAAAACTTTATGTTAAAAAGGCAGACTTTTTTTAAAAAAATAAGTTGATTTAGGATTTGAATTTCATTAAAAAATTCTCATTAATGGAAGATATCAATAATCACCTTAGGGTAATGTACTGTTAAATATATAGTAGAACAGCCCTTACCTAGACTAGCACCATTATTCAGGAAAGACTCAGGTGAATATTTTTTTGTTGGACAGCTTTTAATGTGAAACTGTTCTTGATATTGCCAGATAAAAATTTGCCTAATTATATGCATTAATGCATTGGCCTATGTGCTGATGGAGACTGATGATTTTCAGGGAGCTAGAATGAGTCCTGAGACTTACCGTCACAGTATCCGCTCTTCCACTAGTGAATAGAAGCCAGGACCTGTCTTTCTGTTTTGGATACATCCTGCAGTTCAGCCTCTTACTGGAAAACTGTACAGCCTAGCAATGCAGATTCACTCCACTGGAATATACGTTCATCAGCTGCAGCTGTGTCCTCTGTTTTACGTGTCCAAATAATTTTGGACATTTTTAATCTTAAACTGAATTGTCACTGGCACTAAGCACAGGTAGGACAATTTAGCTAAAACTTTAACAAATTAACTCTAAACATGCAAGGGACTTAAGTGTTTTCTTTGCATCTGGATTTTGTTCTTCAGCATTCAAATGAAGACCTGAATTCCATCTCTTGTGCTTGATACAATGCATCTTTCACCCCACCCCCCACCTAGGAAGTTCAGATTACCTCAATTAGATTAAAACTATATTTTTATGAACATCAAAGTAATGTCACATTGTTCCAGTCCTAAGAGTGACATATAAACAAAAAGCCTGTCTACTAGTACTGCTGGTTCTACCAGCTATACTGTTACTAGAGTCTGCTAAAGGAAATTATTTGTCTAGGACAAGGTACTGTCATTTAGCTTAGCCAGAAGCTAGCGATTCGCGTTTAAAAAATGTGTAATTCAACTGTATCCAGTAATTTGTAAGTTGCTATCCTTTCCATTTTCCTTATGTACAATTATCACAGTTTGATCAGTGAGAACAGGGACTGTATTCCCATAAGCATCTGTGCACACACCAACACGCACAGAGAGGCACACATATACACACCCTTCATGACACCAACAAGAATGTAGGAACAGAGACCATGCTACTCCACCGTGCTTTCTCACCTCCTCCTGCTGGCTGCAGCTAAAGCCCTCTTACACTATTTTTCATCTTATCTTCCTTCTTTCCCACTTGCAAACCCTTATCTGTTTGAGGGGGTGGTTTCTTCTCAGCCATTTTAGGAAATTACTTTTCTTTTTCAAAAACTTCCTATGTGGAGTTAGGTTTTATCCTTTTTTTTAATGTTCCTTTGCTCCAACATGGTTAACAAGTGCATATCCTTTTCTACCTGTTTTTAAGCCTGTGTCTCTATTTTAGGGCACCAGATGTTTCTGTGCATGAAAATAGTCTCAGGAGGTCACTGATTTCCCAGTTACTTCGTGCATTTTGTTTCAAAGTTCTGATCTGGACATGGTGATACTCAAGAATCAGCATGGAGCAGAATTCATTAGAGATATGCTGATGTATACTGACTCGGACTGCAAACTGCTGCAAAACAACAAAGCATTTTAACCACAGATTTATTTAGAAGGTGCCTTAATGCAGATAATTTTTAATCTTTTGTTAATAGCACAAGGAAGAGAAGTCTAAGGTTCTCAGATAAAACTTTTAAGAAAAGCTATGGGTAGATGGGGAGAAAGCACAAAGAACTAATTCAAGGTGAAAAGACTCAGACGTATGGAGCCATATGGAGAATGGCCTAGATAAGAACAAGAGAAAAATTGAAAGCAATTAGTTGTGAAGCTCTGGGAGAACACCATGGATATGAATTTATGAATGTTGCTTGTCTCAATCTCTATTTGAATTCAGTTTATCCCTTATCCCCTTCTCTTCTTACTTGCTTTAGTAGTGCAGAATAATAAAAAGAAATAAATCTTCCTAGTCTTTTTCTATTTTGGATAGGAATTAATCAAATTGACTGGTTGTTCTGAATAACACATTTTGTTATGACTATTTTTGCCGACACATGCAGATTTGATACACTGTGAGATTATTGTTTCTGCAAATCTCAGACACCTAATCATTTCTTTTCTTAAATATAGTGAGAACAGATAAGATTCAACTAGACTCCTAAGTATGTGAACTTACACACCTTCAGTGCAATGCTTCAGTATTATACATACACATCTGTATACATATAGTGAGCTGCTTCACTGGAAAAGGGACATGAAACTTCTTGTGCTGTTAAATTGATGTCACAGAAAGTTTTAGCTGAGCTGAATTTTAGAGAGATGCCAAAACTCACCTATGGTTTATCAAAATATTGTAGTGAAGTTATACATGTCCTAAGAAAACTGCAATTTTTCATATTGGCTTAACAAACCCAATAGTGATTGAAAAAAAAAAAAGAAAATTTATGCAGATTTGCATAAAAACAATGAAATCAATTTGAATTCACAATCTTTGAAATTTCCATCATGCGTTTCACAAGATCTAAATCTAACTGTGGCAAAAGCCAGGATAAAGGAAGTAGAATACTGACAAGAAGGATAAATGTTCAATTTCCAGGTATGTTAGAAATTGACTGTGTGGTCTCAGAAATATGCAGAACTATATGGTACTTTCTCAGTCAGTCGCCTGTTACCACAGCCAGCTGTGTCATTTAGAGCCTTTCACAGACGAGGCGATCATTTCTTCTTGTAATATTATCTGCCTACAAACCTGAATAACTATGTCTACAAACATGTTAAAAGGTTTAAATAATATTTGAAAATGTTTTGAGATGCACAGATTACAGATACTAAGGAAGTCCAGAACATTTAGGAGTTGTAACAGTGTTGTATTTATCAGTGTTTTTCTCTTGTACTTTGATCTTCACAGTCACTTTCCATTTCAAAGCAAAAAATACTGAACAACTCCCTCAGATGTGGTTTCTGCATAAGAATTCTCTGTTATTTCTGAGACACCCTGCATGACAGCACTGGGATAACAAATGGGCATATGGTTGAATTATGAAGAACAAGAATTGTATAAATGTAATTAAAAATATTATATCAGATTTCCCTATTTGCTCCAGATAATGTCACAATTAAGAAAACAGTTTGCATTTCTACTTACCCAAGATGTGATTTAATGAGGAGTTTAAAGCTAAAGGTATGATTAATTGCTTGACTAATCAAGACTTTATGTACATATCGTCAAAAGACAGTAAAGGTATATCACAACATGCCTACCTTTTCCTTTGTATTTATTAGCCATCATATGACCTTACAGTTTATCAAATACTCCATTGGTTTTGGTTCCCAGACAATGTTGTGAGGAATTGACTAAAAGACCAAATGCCACTCACAGTTATTACTTGTGTGGCTCCATTAATTTAAATGCACCCACTTACATGTGTAAAGTGAGAAACATTTGGCCTATAAACCGCATACCTTCGGTACTATAACTCCCTAATTTTCCAGGAGTGGCTCCGCTAACCCACAGAAAAGGGAATGTTGTATTCAGATCTAGTAATATTCATATACTATTTAATAAATTTGTACATGCTCATTTATAACTGTATAGATAGCAAAAACGAAGATGCATGTTGTCGTAACACAGACAGTACTGGAATGCTTCTCCAACCCACTCCAAAGTCTATATTAAAATGCAGAAGAGAAATGTCGTAAGTACACTTCTTGAAATAGAAGAGCACATCAGTAACAGTGTTTAAAGAGATTCTCTTCCAGAAATGAAATGTTCATTTCATTTACAGTGAACCTGAGGTGGGTTTTTTTTTCAGGAAGGAGGGGGAGAGGAAAGGGAATGTTGCCAAGCGAGCAGAGATGGGTATAGTTGCAAAGAAACATTTAGTCAGTAAAACACCATGCTTTCTCATAATGTCATGCATTTCACTCACAATAATTCTTTCTTATTAACTGCTTGGGAACAATTTATTTTCCTCTCAGGCTATGAAGGCAAGTGCAAGTGTAGCAGACTCTGGTTGGAGCTGATAAGCCATCCTATAGAAGCAACACTGCTGGCATGATGAGATTTGTTAAGAGGACAATATCCCATTGGCTCAGACAAACCATGTTGTATATCAAACCTATCAACAATAATATCTTCAAAATAATGCCTTTATGTATCTGCCAACTGGCAGAGAATGCTCTCTGGTGTTCCTTTGGAAATGTGGTTTGATTTTTTTATTTTATTTCTGAGGGCCGGAGGGTTTGACATGTACAACAGTTGAAGGCTCACCATAGTCTCAGTTACATTTTACAGTATTTTTAAACACAGCTTCTAAAAACACTAAGCAACAATGTCCATTAAATAAAATATAAAATGATCAGCCACTGCTGTAAAAGAAAAAACAGCCTTTTCAATATAAACAAAATTTTAAAAATTAACACATTCGTATTGTTAATTTTTTGTTATATCACTGTTAAGAATGTTTAAATGGAACTGTATGATCTTAAAAGCACATAAATAAAGCAAAAAACTTCTAATCTCATGATTAGAACTGTATCTCCATTATCATAAGTTTTTTTAAACACTATTTTTTTGTTTTCAAGTGATTCTGCTTACATTTAAAAAAACTGTTTCAGATGTCATACATTCAAACACTGAGGGACAAATCCTTCAATTTATTTTACATTAAAAAATGCTCAACTCTTTCTAATGAAAATTTGTGTTGGTGAAGGTCAGCAGAAAAATATAGCTTTATTTTGGCAAAACTACTATCAAAGACAATAGAAATTTGATCATAGGAAGTAAATTTGCATCTCAAAGAGTTATAAAAGATTAAAAAAATATACAGATCTCTTAACATTTCTTGGAGAGAATTTCCTGTCAAATCTGTTGATAAGTCTCAATTTGAACAATCCAACAATAGTTTGAGTGACAATATCATGAACAATTCAGACAGAAATTCTATTTGTCTCTCTCCACTTATTTCATCATAAATATTTCTGGGAAATCAGCACCAAGTGGACTGCTCAGCTTAGATCATAAATTCTGGACTCTCAACAGAGCTTAATTTGTTCAAAAATAAATTTCTTGCTGCAAATTTTGCAAGTATCTCACTTTTCAGTGTAAAGCACAGCTTTCAGATTTATAAAATGGGGACAATAGTATTTCTGTAGTGGGGGATAGGAAGGGTGGATGTGAGAATTCATGTATTGGATATAGGAAGCATTCCTCTCACCATTCACCAGAGCAGTGTAAGAGCAACATGTAGGCAGATGGACAAGCAGACAGGCACCTCCTATTGCAAAGAAAATTAACATAGTTTTTCATTCTTCTTCAGACATAGTTTTCCTGGGGTGGCCTGAAGGTGTCTGTCCTGCTCAGTAGCTCCTGTCTGTCACTTCCACTGGAGTCTTGAAAATACCTAAATGTTTACCACTGTACGTTAGTTCCTCTCCAATTCCCAGAACCCACCTGTCAAATCTAATCAGAGTGAAGCTGCAATCAGTTGGACCTATGTAAACAGGGGATGTGGAGGCTGGGATTAATGAAAAAGTAGGGCTAAACCCACTCCCCAGCTGAAATCCCACATTGCTGGCACAACTGTATCATGTCACCATTCACATATGGAACCGTCTCTGCTCCTGTTCTTCATGACTGCACAGGGAAGTCAGCCACACTGACAGTGGCTCAAAGATACAAGGGCTCAGAGACTGCATATGCAAGCTGCTCCTGTGTCCTGTGTGCAGAATACATACATGCACAGGGGTGAAAGATGGATTAACTCCAACAGACTGATATTGTCACTGTAGCAATTTTTCTAAAAGATAAATCCATTTTTATTTTTTTTTCCTTAAACTTAAAAAACTGGTAGGCTTCTCTACGGTTACAGTTCACTGTTGGTCTTCTACTTTCAGCCTTTTGATGCAAAACCATTCAAACACAGGAAGCACCTCGGGTGCTTTCTCCTTACTTTTCCTCTGGTTCCACATAAACAGGGCTGTTTCACACATGAAAGAGCAGCGGACACATATGCTATTGTCTCAGCCTTGTAGAACACGATGATAGCTGCCTTCATAGAGTTTGCATGCCCACAGACTCAAGCAAAATAAAATCTATTTTTTTCAGCAGTTTCAGACAAGTTCTGATGACAGGCTCAAATGGGCATGATCCATTTAATCATGATGGACAAGGTCTGAGGCTCTGAGCTGTAGCCTCGTAGTGTGGAAAAGAAAAACTACAGAAGAAACATGTCCCACGAAGTTACACTTATGCTGCTGGTTGAAAGCCTGTTTTGCCCTGCCTCTCCACAAACACCCACCACTCAATACATAATGGAGCATCGGCAGCACCACCTCCTCCCAGTGAGATCTACCTGTTGGAAACATTTAATAAGGAGCTCTTAGCTCCCCTCAATATTTGGGCTGTCATCCTCTGTCATACTCTTTACACGGGCCACTCAGAGGGAAGAGGGTTTTGATGTAACTTAATAGATCAATGCTTTTTGAAAATGAGGCTTGTTTACTAATTAGCACTTTTTGATTAATGCAAGCAATTTATGAAGATTATACTCAGTGTTCATTTCAACAAAGTACTTAAGCTCATGCCAAACTTTATAAATTCACCTCTAGTAAAACATGTTAAGAACATGATTTCCTTACTGTAGCAGAGCTGATACCAAGAAGCAAAAGAAAAACTCTCTGTTAAAGGACTCTTCACACTACTGAAATGATATCAATAGCAAACAAACAAACAGTTCATAAGCAGGTTGAAATTCATCTGTATCAAGAGATAACAAAAAAGCTGACTAGCAAAATAATTTTTTTAACAATCACAGCTTGACACCACTCATTGCACTGCAGCCTGAGTTCTCAGCTCCAAACAATGGCATTGAGAGCTAGTCTGGAATATTTGTAGCTGAAATCGTGTCCTGAATTCCTTTCATAAAAGTATTTCCTCTGCATTCAGCTTCTGAAGAAAATATTCTTTGTACTGCTGGACCTCAAAGTTTGTTTTACCTTGCTTACAGTCTTAAAGAATCTTTCACACTGTCCACAAAATGCAAACTGTCCTTCTGACAGCTATTACTCTCAAAATCTGTTTTCTCTTCTTGTCTATCACATCTTTGGCATTTATGTTAATAATTAAAAACCACAAGAAAAGGCAGGCGTTGACATCTTCATACCATCACCTAAGTAGTAACTCCTGCAAACGGATTATATTTAGTGTCATGCTCAAGCTGCCCACCTAAGCGTATCTCCAGTTTATCCCAAGACTTGAAAAACTGGCATATAGCACTGTTAACCGGCATATTGCCATACTGACAGATGGGCATGAGTTAAAGCAGCCAAGAGGCAGAATATGATGTCTAATGTGCATTTCAGTTGTTGTTTTCCCAGCCAAGAATGTCACATCTGCAGCTTGTTCCCAGTGCTTACGCCTATGGCTAAGGGATACACCATCATTAGTTCAGCTCTGAGGTATATTCATTTAGAAAACTAATGTCTGTTGTCCCTGACATGAGACATGGTTTCAGAGATCCAAGATTTGCTCTCTGTAGAGGAGCCCCTTTTTCTTTGACTCTCTACCAATGGCTTCCATTGAATTGGCTAGTAAAACCCACAGTATGTCAAGTGAGAGAGTGAGGAAGGTGTCTGGAAGTATCAACAAGGTAAGATTAAGTTTTGAAGCAACTGTTACTACTGATCCATAGTAGTGATTGAAGGGTGCCATGCAAAATCTTTAATATGCCATCAAGTTGCAGAGAATCACACAGAACAATTTTGGTTGGAAGGGATCTCTTGGGATTACCTAGTCCACCACTCCTACTTAAGCAGAGTCAGGTAAAGAAGATATCCCAGGACCATGTCCAGACAGTTTCTGACTATCTCCACAGATGGATGCTTCACGGCCTGTCTGGGTAAACTGTTCCAGTGTTTGACCACTTTCACAGTAAAATGTTTTTCTTGTGTTCAGACTTAATTTCATGTTCCTTAATTTGTGTCCATTGCTTCTTGCCCTGTCATGAGCACTACTGAGAAGAGTCTGGCTCCCTTTTCTTCATTGTCTCCATCGGTTATTTTGCACATTGATAAGATCCCCCTTGAGCCTTCTCTCCTCTAGTCTAAACAGTTCCAGTTCTCTCAGCCTTTCCCCACAGGAGAGATGCTCCAGTCCTTTCATCATCTTCATGGCCCTTCACTGGATTCTCTCCAGCATGTCCATGTCTCTTGTTCTGGGGAGCCCAGAAGAGGAACCAGCACTTCAGGTGTGTCCTCGCCAGTGCTGAGTAGAGGGGAATGATCACCTCCCTCCACCTGCTGGCGACACTTCCATTAATGCAGCCCAGGATGCTGTTGGCCGCCTTTGCCGTGAGGGTGCACTGCTGGCTCATGGATAGCTTGTTGTCCACCACAACAGAGGTCCTTGTCTACAGAGTGGCTTTCCAGCTGAGTGGTCCCAGCACACATGGTACACATTCCTCCCCAGATGCAGGAATTTGTATTTCTCTTTGTTGAACTTCAAGAGGTTCCTGTCAGCCCAATTCTCCAGCCTGCTCGGGTGTCTCTGGATGGCAGCACAACCCTCTGCTGTATCAGCCACTCCTCCCAGTTTTGTATCATCTGCTAATGTGCTGAGGGTGCACTCTGTCCCATTCTCCAGATTGTTAATAAAGATGTCAAACAGCTTTGGTCCCAATATCAATCCCTGTGGTACACCACTAGTTACTGGCTTCCCTGGGCCTGACCATTTAGACAGTTTTCATGGCTAACACTTGTGTATTTCCAATGAAGGTTTTCAGAACCACGTTTCTACACTACATATGGAAATGTACATATTTCTCTTTTTTTCTGGCAGCAGTGTATGTAACCCCAGAAGTTAAATTTTACTGCTGATTCCAGGCAATGAAGAACAACCTGATGGTGCCAAGATGTATCCTTCTAGAAATAATCAATTTCATTCTTAGTTGGTAGTTGTGCTAATTCTGGTCTTTCTATTAATATACAATTGTGCTAAAGTAGGTGGTAACGGGGTGTAATTTAAGTTTTCATCCACACGTGAGAGTACACCAAAGCAAGCAATTTAATCCCAGAGAATTTGGATTCAGCTGCCAAACACAAGCAGAAAATTGTGATATGTGATTTACTAAAACAATTTCAATAGGAAAAGACTAATAACATGTAAAAAGAAAGGTCTAATGGCTCCCACTAATTAAGTCTCAAGCAAAGTGTTATTGTAGCACCCATTAACTTGTCATCTTTCTCTTTCAAATCTAAACTGTAGTAGATAATTTGTGTGAATTTTAAAAAAGAATTTTTTTTACCAGGAGAATTGCGGTTTAATTATAAGGGTAATATGCTCTCAGTTATACCACCAGTCATATCAGTAATTTTTCAGTGACCCGTCAAAAGATAAAACTTAATGTTTCTATTCAGTCCTTTGGCTGTGAGCATTATTTTTTTTTCCTGAAACTGAATTCATTAATACTTTCTGAAATGGCACTATTTGGTTTTGACTCTGCTGCTCTGGATCACTAGTTTAATACTCTGCCCTGCGTTAAAAGGAATCCACATCAAAGTGGTAAGCTTCCTTCTGCTATACCAGACCAAAGAGTTGCTTAAGGATAACAATGCCCCCTGGGATGGAAGTGAAAATGCATTCCTAAACTGTGGTAAGTCAGACCAAAATTGTAATATTCTCTGTATTTGGAGGCAAAATAAAATCAAGAAAAACTATCCGAGAGGGACTTGTCAGATACCAAACACAAAGTGCAAGTTATCAGGATCAGAAAAAGTTTTATTTCTATTTGTTACAATTTCAAAGTAAATAGCTCCACAGGGTTAAAAAAAACAGTAACTTTTAAATGGGAGAAGCAGCACCTGAATGTGGCAAGTGAGTGTATTTCTTTTTCTTAAATTGTAATCCATTTGTATACACAGAGACATAAACATATCTATTTGTCAAATTGTATCCATCAAAGCAGTCAAAATAGTCTTCCACATAAGTTTATAAAATGATAGCACATTACAGAGTTACAAAATTTATTGAATATAGCAAAAGTGACTTTTGAGTATTTTTTTCTCTGCTATACTTTTTACTGAATGATCAGCTTTTAATATTAAGAGGAAAGCCTTACAGAAGACAAAGCTGCAAGAGGAGTCATAGATTCCAGTAACCCTTTGTCCATCTCTAAGCTTTCAACCCCACATTTCCTTTATTTCTTAGATGAAATAAAATGCATCAAACCCAGTTCAGTTTCTGCCTTTTAAAATACCAAAGGTGAAAAACAGGGAAGCTGCGGATAACGTGGTAAGCAAAAAAAAAAAAAAAAAAAGCTCTGTGAGAAAGGAATCTTTGTTCTGTATCAGCCATTGTCAGAAAAGAAAAGCAGCTGTTCAAAAAGAGAAATGAGATACTACTTTTCCTTTTTAAATATAAGGAATAATAAGTTCTACAAAAGTGTATGTGTGATATGTAGATCTCTACTATAAAAGTATTGTAACAGAGGTAGAGGGTGGGGGTGAAGATGATTATGGTAATAGAACAAAGGCAGAAGTATTGCATAAGGATGTGCAATGAGTGTCAGTTGATTAGGCAGTACCAAAAAATACTTCCAAATAATGTCTGAGGACCAACAATCATGGATATTTCACTAAGCAGCTAGCAAAATTTAAGTCAATGGCTAGATTTTAGCAAATACCAGTTCTTCTGCACTCAGCCACTACACACACATCTATTAACTGTCTCAAGAAAGTTCCCTTACCAGACAAGACTTCCCATACGAGCCACAGCCCCGTCATCAGCCCAATCTTCAGTTCCTAGTGTTGGAGGCACACATAAAGAAAATGTATTTACCGTTCTTGAGGCCTGCTGAAAGTCACGCCTCACTGGGGACCTGGCTCTGCAGGCCTCACATGACCTCTCCCACAGACTGACCCTGTTCTCTTCTGGAATACATTGGGATATTTTTCTTATTTGTCATTCATATTCACTGTTTTTAAATATTGCTCTGACCTCCATCCTTCTCTTCAATGGACATGGGATCAAATACCATCATAAAAGCTTTCCTAAAGGCACTTGTCTAATGCCTCGTCATTATTACAGCTGAGCTGGGTTCTGCTTTTTCAGCTGTCTATGGATTTGCACAGACTTCCTATTACTTATTAGAACTTAGTCTCCCCATATTGTCTTAGTGGACCCAAAAAATCAAGTCCCTTTTATTCATGTAGTTGTCCATACTTTTCTTCCTTAGCACAGTGACTAGGTTCATGTTCATATGGAACACCTGGCCTGGCACAACTGAAACAAGGTCTTTCTTGGCAGCTAAATAGAGCTATAATTTTCGACAGGCAGAGAGGATAAGAATTTGAGCTCTTTGCCCATGCCTAAACTTCCTCCCTCACCAATTTTTATTAGTAATTAATGGTCCTAGATAGCAAATTATCTCAGTACTGAAATAGGGGATTATGACTTTCTGTTTAGATTTGTCCAAAATCTGGCAACCAGCTGTCAAAACAGAAATGCTATTCCTTGCTTTTGCAGCTTTTTTGAACAAAGGATACAGAACCAAGGCAATGTAAACAATTTATTAAGAGCTTCTAAAATACTTTTTTTTATCTCACAAGTCATTGCATGGGACCTTATTACCTGTTTCTGAAAATGATATAGTATTATGTGAATATTCTGGTTATATTTCTTACTTTTCTCAAGTGGTAGCTAAATTTGAACACCTTCTGCTGGAATTCATATTGATTTTACAATGATCTGACTTGTATTGCCTTTCTAGGATGAATCAGTCAATGTAAAAGGACTTCAGAGATGTGCTGTTATCAGGCATGAACAGGAACATAATACCTTCACACTTCTTCCATTTTATCTTCCTTTTTCAAAACTGGGTATATAACCACTTCTTTTTGAAAAGTCCTCTGGTTTCTTTCCAAACCTCCAAACAAATTAAAAGAATGCAAAAAGAGTTTGCTTGACTTCTCCCTTCATGTGTTTAATATTTCTGTGGAATTCAGTGGGTTGATACCAGAAGCTTTGCTGTTTGAACATTCCTGATGCTTCTTGGAACTTGTCAAAATTCGGTTCAACAGTGAGCTCAGCCAATGGTTATTCACCTTTACTGAGCTCTTCATTAAAGCACTTTAAAATATCTTATCATCAATCTATAACTGCATTCTGTCTGTATTCTATTCATGTAATAATTCCATTTTTCTCCTTTATCGAGTTTTGTTGTTGTTAATATTCTTGCCTCCCACTGGTGACATCCCCGTAGAATGACCTCACCTTATTAGTATTTCTATCCTGTTCCATCTGCTCTACCAAGCTAGGCAAGTATTGTCATTGGCATTGTTTTATGTCTCTTGGCATTTGTTTTATCTTGATCATATTCCTCAGCAGGAGTCTGACTCCCGTTCTGAACACATGCTGTTCTTACACTGTTGGCAGACAGTGTAAATAATTAACCTTTTTACCATTCAGGTTTGCCCACAAAAATGGCTTCAAACAGCATTTACTCTATCTTCCTTTACACTTGCCCAGAGCACAGGAATCACAGACCGAGTCTCCCTGTTGACCTTACTGTACAGTGGTACCAGCCACACTGGAATTAAACAGAGTTTCAACCATCAGCCATGATCACAGAGTGGAAGTTACATGGGCTTCATGATGAGACCCAGAATTCAGGCAATACTGAGTGTGAGTTTTATCCCTCTATTTTCACATTTTAGGCAGAGAAGTAGCTGACTTCTTTTGGGCCAACTGTTCTTTTCACAGGTATCCTTCTGTTTAACTACAGTGCACTCTAGAGCGCTAATGGCAGGCAACAAACCCTTCATCTGCTCAGACATAGACCCATTAAGTAACTCACTTTTCTGTTCCTCCCCAGCATTTCCAGGTAATTAGATTTTGGAACCAAGGATGCAACGTGGCTTTCCCTAAATAGAATGTGGTCTTCACCTGGGATATTAAAGCAGCACAGCTCTGCTGACATCACTTTATATCAGCTGAGGATCTGCTCCATTGAGCCTTTATTGAGATATGAGTATAATCAGTACCATTAATATCTTGCCAGAAGGCACTAAACCTACTTTCACAGCTTACTCTTTTTTTATAATTTTTTCAATTGTCTTTGCTGCTGATTGAAAGAGGATGTTTGCATTACTAATTTTGATGAGGCTTAGAGGAGTAAGAACACAAAAAAACAGGCTTGCATGTGGAGACAGTTCTGAATTTATAGCATATTTGTTGGTTCATCTAGACTATATTTGAGAGGGTGAATTTGTGTAAGTTGGGGCAATTCTAAGAGCGATTTTGTGCCATGCATAATTTTACCAGCAGATAAAATTGTTCTTTGTAAACGTAGAAAGCCTCATGCTCTGCTCCACTCATCTGACTTCACAGGTAAAAGTAGGCAAACAGTAAAAAAATACAAGTAAAATAAAGTGATTTTTTTTAAAAAAACAGGGTATTATTCAATAAACAAGCTAACAGATGAACATTGTCCAAGCACAAACATTATAGGGCAAAAGAAAGATGCTGCTGAATAAAAAAAAAAAAATCTTTTATAGACTGAGTTGTTTTCTGTGTTGTTCTGCACTCCTCTGTTCTTAATTTTCCCTCTTTTTCCTTCCTGTCTCTAATCTGACCTTCCCTCTGTGTGGAGTGGATAAGCCCCTCATTGCTTTTTCTTTTTTCTTTCCTTTTCTCTGCTTTTTCTCTTCTTCCAACTGAAGCTCGATTTATCTTTATTAAATGATCAGTTTTCAACTGTAAACACATTTTTAAATGCCTACTTTGTATCAGCAGAGAAGCATTTTCAGTCTCAAACAAATCCTGTTGTGGTTGCACTACATGGCTATTGTGTGAAGTAGAAGGAAAACAAGCATGAGAAGTCCTTAGAGCAAGTTAGGAAAACCTGCAGCCTTTCACAGAGTCAGTTGCCCTCAGAAGAGGTAAAATAGCTGAGTCAGTATGAAAACAAGGTCTCTGAGCATGCATATTTCCCTTCCCACATCCTAAAGTACCCATGCTTAGAAAACATAGGGCACATTTCTAATGTAGTGATATGTAATGTTCCTACCAACAGATCAACACATTTCCTCCAGTTTGAGGACTGGATCTCCCAGACTGCATCCACAACATGCAGACTGCCAGCTGGGATCAGGAAAAAAATTTCCCTACTGACTGGAGTAAGGTTTTCAGTCTTCCTCAGCTGGTATTCAAGTTATACATGGTAATATACAGCACAAACCAGCTGTCCATCACTGGGTGTCACTGATTAGTGCTAGTGTGGAAAGCAACAAGTTACCTAGTCCACTTTCTTGAGGAATGCTGTGAATTCCCGTGGAAGCCAGTGGGACCTCTACTAGTATTTAATTTCCCAGTTTGGTGAAAAGTGGCAAAAGGCAGACGATTCAGCTGCAATACCCTTGACAACTGCAAAGGATGCCACATGGAACACTTACATTATTTCATGAATAGGTTTCTTCCCAATCAGCATGGTGCTGAGGGTGCCCAGCTCTGAAACTAGAGAACACATACATCGCCTTTGGGTATGGCTGGGTTTTATGTCCAGCAGCGTGCTGGCAGTAGGACATTGCACGAGTTCTGTTGAAACAGGTTTTCACAGAGATGCAGCAGGACTCAGCAGAAGGAAAGATAGTTGCATATTATCAGTAGAGACCCACTGGGAAAGCAGCTACATAGACACTGGCCAAATCAAAAAATAAAATATATAAAATATCCAGCTATTCTGACAGCTTAGCTTAAAACAGGAAAAACAATGAAAGGCAGAGTTTAAGCTGCCACTTCATTTTTAATTTTTGGTTTTTTACCAGTACAGCTGACATTCCCTAGAATTTTGCAGAACAGGAAAGGAATGGAAATAAACTAATGATGAGACATGAAAATATGATCAGCATTTTCTTGACACAAACAAAACAAAACAAAAACCAACAATCCAAAACCAAACACATGGCATTTTAACAAAAGGAGGCAATCAGACCTGATGTATCTTATTACCTCTGCCACAGTGTAACCAGGCAAATTAAGATGTTGTTTACTGACTTAAAGATATTTTGGTGAATCACTGGGATTGCTGGACTTTTTGCCTAAGGTCTGAATGGTAGGATCTTCAATTCTTCAATGTATTTTCAATGTCATTATAAATAAAGTGAGAGAGCTATCTATTGATTTATCTCAGATGTTTACCACATAAAATTGTGGAGTTTTTGGAAATCATATACACATATATATATGATACAATAAATGACACCTGCCTAATACAGCTTCTAAGTGCTCCACAAGGAACACTGTGCCTTTCTCCTTTGATTTAATGGATATTTGTTACATTCAGTGAAGTACAGTGAAGTGGAGACACCAAGTTCTTGCTTAAATGGGGGAAAATACGAGCCCCGTTACCTTTACATTTTATGAGTTGCTTGCTCTTTAGTGTTTGGCAAGACAAATAGAATTACATACTGTGAGTGACTCACAACAGAACTTCACTATCAATCACCTGCCTGACTCTGCACAAATTCTGTAGGGCATTCAGGACATTTTGCTGCCTATGAATATTTCAGACAAGATGAATCCCTAAAAGCTTCCTGATGGATTAATACTGGAAAGTAGGACTTTTTCTTGTTTTATAGCTATTTGTTAAAATACTATTGCCACTACTGTTCTGCTGCAGGAGCATGCCTCTTTAAATGAAGGAATTAACTCAGGGGAATATTGCTGAGTCCCTTTACCACAAGTAATTTGAAAGTAATTATATTTAATATGTTAACATTGGGTGGACTACAACAGTTCAAATGGAGAGTTGTAAGCTTCTAAGCCTTTAATACAGCGCTAATTAAAGTGAACTACAATGGATGTTTTAAAAAAGCCAGGTCAATAGCCAGAGTCATCCAAAGGTGCAGGCCATGGGCCTGGGCCTGTTTTAAATCTCTGAAGGTTCCCCAGGAGGCACTATGGGACAAGAGTCCCCTACACTGCACAGGCAGATTCTCCAGTCCCAATAAAACTGTGTGGCTGTTGACTGTCTCTTTTCTTGAAACCTTCCACTGCCAGAAGCTCTGGAATGGGACTATTTCATGTACAGAAATTACTCTGATAACTCCAACAGACACACTCATCACTACCAAAGTGCATATGATAGAGAATTGCTCTGTGAACACCTTTGCCTGCCCAAAGACCTCCAGTCACTACTGCAAACAAAGCCTCCAGAACACTTAAGCTACCTCTATCAACAGCAATCTTATAGTAGGAAATTACTGTATTTTGATTTTATATTGACATCTTATTATTTGAGAACGAAAATGACAGCTCTATTTTAAAATGTTACTTCTGCTCCTTCATGCATCCTCAGGAGACTGTTCCAAAACTAATAGAATAGATTTTCTCTGATTTGTGATGCTTTGCTCACACTGGGGAAATCAGAAGTACCATTTGGCACATCATTTTCATAAAAATATAATTTTGTTTGCATCTGATTAATTTAATTAATTATCTGTCCATGTAAGTACATAGAAAACATACATTAGTAAAGTGACTACTTCTCTAATCAATCTACAACAAACTACAGTTATCATAAGCCAGGCACATGGAATCATAATACAGTCAGCAAAGCATTCACCATACTGTCCACCCTTCAATCAACCTTGGACACTATATCTTTACCACTGAAATTTCCACTTGCTTTTAGCTCATCTCAAGGCTTAAACTGTGCTTCCACCTCCTGTTAAACAGCTGCTGCCTGCTGGTCCAAGGACAGCTGCATTTCAATTCATGTGAAAAAATTCCTTTATCTCCCATGACTACCTCTCCAGGTTGTTATAAGTATTAATTAAAATTTCCAGAAGTCTTAGAGACATTTGGATGCCTGCAAAGTATTATTAGTTACAACCTCATGCTAAAAGCAGATGTCTTCAGACTTATACAAGTCCCAAACAGACTCATATGTGCCTGAGAATTCTTGAACTTTGCAGTTTTCACAAAATGACATGACATTTGAAGGTCGAATGTACTTTCAGTCAGAATATGAGCCTTTGCAGAACAGAAAGAAAATACATCAAGTTTTCTCATTTCAGACTTTACCAAATGACAGAATATTTTTCTTTATTAGCACAAATATTAAACATGATCTGACTAGTATCACTGTGGTACATCTGTTCTAGTAATGGATATGAATTTGCCAAGCTATTCTCTCATTTTGTTGTAGTAAGAATAAAAAGCCCAGCCCATTAACAAGAGCAGGGTAAATGATCACACTTCATCATTTTCAAAAGGACTGATGGAATATGAAATGAGTTTCATGGCAGTAAAGCATCATGGTATTACAGCAATTGTTTGATATTACATAGATAAATGGACAGAAAGACAGCTGGAAACCAGTCTCTTGCGTATTTGTGTATATATATTTTTTAGATATTTCTGCATGTATATATATATACACATTTATATTTAGGTTGTAAAACAGAAATAGGATAGTATTGTTCAAATATACTTCTGACATTGTGTATGTCCTTACTGGACACATACTCATCCTGTGACAAATAAAGTTGGTATAAGTGATAACTGTTGTTTCCATTAGCTGAGGATATGGCACTGCATGCGTGCATGCTTGTATGCATGCATGTATGCATATATACAGACATATGCATCTATGTCTATGTGTACCAACATATATCATACGGAAACTTGCAGTGAGAGAAGTTTAAGGTTTTCTTTTTCCATTATAAAGTATTCTATGACCTTTTTATATCTTCTACCTTCTTTCATGTAATAGGCAAAAATCA
The DNA here is from genome assembly GCF_963210335.1 of Falco punctatus. NCBI lineage: Eukaryota > Metazoa > Chordata > Aves > Falconiformes > Falconidae > Falco > Falco punctatus. Next base: position 80,053,111 of record NC_137583.1, read on the forward strand.
AGAAAGCAGTGAGAAATCCATGGAAAAAAGAAATGCCTTTGAAATTACTTTAAGGTTTAGCTGCGGGGCTATCTATTTATTTATTTATTTATTAAACATGGTTAAAATCCTGTTTTTTCCTGCAGTGGCTGAATTCCTTAGTAAAGTTTTGGCCCTCTTCCCAACAAATATTCCAGAATTGGTCTCCTCATGATATGCTATACCAGAGATGCCATGAGGTTGTACAGTGTTTCTGGACACAAATCCGGGTTTGTTACACTTTCAGAAAGATTTCATTTCATTTAAACTTAAAGTGGTAAAAGGCACCTATTAAAGTTCTGGCTACCATAACATATTCCTCACAAGATATAGTAAAATTCCAACTTTCCCTTGGCACGTAGCTAAAATGCTGAAACTCAGCACAAATGGGTCACAGGTTTAAAGCTCATAGCTAAATGAAGAAAAACAGGAATGTAGAGTTCTATGAAGTCTTTCCTTTAAGAAAACTAAGAAATAAAAATTTAAGTCCTGCTGTAAACAATGGGGGGTTAGTTTTCAAAATCAGTTTCATGTTTAAGAAGTGCGAAATATGCGCTTTCTGCTTCTTTATGTAAAAATTTTATGATGGCTTAAGAGATTATACACTATTTTTACATAATACTTCGGCTTTCATCAGTACACAACCTGCTTACACAGGGAAGGGGAATGAGGTTTACACAAGCTACTATGCACCTCAGTGCATCTTAATCTCCATAAACATGATTTTGCAACTTAAATAGGTTTTTTGTTGGTTTCTTTTTTTTTCTTCATACTCATACGTACATAAATATCTCTCACATCATCACTTTCTCCTGGCTCCCTGTCCCTTAAGGGCCAGCCAGCCCTCGCTGTGCCCTGACAGAAGGGTATTGACAGCTGTAAGACTGGGATGACTGTCCCTGGCAAAAACTATGATGAGTTATAAAAGTCATTAAAGAAAAATTATGTTCAGATTCACTACTTTGCTAATCAAGCAAGAATATGTTGTATTTAAGCAATAAAAAATGTTTTCCATTCAAATCTGTTATCATTGTTCATTTAAGATTCCCACAGAATTCAGCAAAATTATAGAATCAGAATTATAGAATTCTTTGGGTTGGAAGGGACCTTAAAGATCAACTAGTTCCAGGGCCCCTGCCATGGGCAGGGACACCTTCCACTACATCAGGTTGCTCAAAGCCCCATCCAGCCTGGCCTTGAACACTTCCAGGGATGGGGCATCCACAGCTCCTCTGGGCAACCTGTTCCAGTGCCTCAGCCCCCTCACAGTAGAGTATGTCCTCCTAATACCCAATCTAAATCTACCCTCTTTCAGTTTAAAGCCATTACACTCGTCCTATCACCACATGCCCTCGTAAAAAGTCCCTCCCCAGCTTTCTTGTAGACCCCCTTTAGGTACTGGAAGGCTGCTAGAAGGTCTCCCCAGAGCCTTCTCTTCTCCAGGCTGAACAACCCCAGCTTTCTCAGCCGGTCTTCACAGGAGAGGTGCTCCAACCCTCTGAGCATCTTCAGGGACCTCCCCTCTGGACTAGGTCCAACAGGTCCATGTCCTCCTTATGTTGGGGGCCCCAGAGCTGAACGCAGCACTCCAGGTGGGGTCTCACCAGAGCAGAGCAGAGGGGCAGAATCACCTCCCTTGACCTGCTGGCTACACTTCTTTTGATGCAGCCTGGGATTCCGTTGGCTTTCTGGGCTGTAAGCGCACATTGCTGGGTCATGTTGAGCTTCTCATCTGCTAGCACCCTCAAGTCCTTCTCCTCAGGGCTGCTTCTCTGCCCAGCCTGTATTTGTGCTTGGGATTGCCCTGACCCAGGCACAGGACGTTGCACTTGGCCTTGTTGAACCTCATGAGTTTTTCATAGGGCCACCTCTCAAGCCTGTCAAGGTCCCTCTGGATGTCATCCCTTCCCTCCAGTGTGTCAACCACACCACTCAGGTTGGTGTCATCAGAAAACTTGCTAAGGGTGCACTCAATCCCACTAACCATGTTGCCAACAAAGAGGTTAAACAGTGCTGGTCCCAATATTGACCCCTGAGAAACACAATCATCCAACCAATCCCTTATCCACCAAGCGGTCCATCAGTCAAATCCACATCTCTCCAATTTAGAGACAAGGATATAATGTGGAACCATGCCAAATGCTTTGTGCACATCCAGGTAGATAACATCACTTTCTTTTCCCTTATCCATCAATGTTGTAACCCCATTGTAGAAGGCCACCAAATTTTTCAGGAACAATTTGTTCTTAGTGAAGTCATGTTGTCTGTCACCAATCACCTCCTTATTTTCAATGTGCCTTAGCATAGTATTCAGGAGGATCTGTTCCATGATCTGGCTGGGCAGAGAGGTGAGACTGACTGCCCTGTAGTTCCCCGGGTCTTTATTTTTTCCCTTTCTAAAAATGGAAGAGATGTTTCCTCTTTTCCAGTCAGTGGGAACTTTACTGGACTGCCATGACTTCCTAAATATGATGGATAGTGTCTTAGCAACTTCATTTGCCAGTTTCCTCAGGACCCACAGATTCATCTCATCAGTTCCCACGGACTTGAGCACCTTTAGGCTCCTTAGATGGTCCCTAACCTGATCTTCTCCTACAGTGGGCAGTCGCTCTTTCTGCCAGCTCCTGCAGAAGCCTTCTGTAACTTGGGCAGTGTGGCTGGAGCACTTGCTGGTGAAGACCAAAGCAAAAGTCATGGAGTACTTCAGCCTTCTTCACATCCCGGGTCACCAGGTGTCCCCTTCCCTTCTGGAGAAGGTCCACATTTTCCCCAGTTTTCCTTTTATCAGTGGCATACCCATAGAAACTTTTCTTTTCACCCTTGATGTCCCTGGCCAGGTTTCATTCTGTCAGAGCTTCAGCTTTCCTAACCTGATCCCTACCTGCTTGGACAATTTCTCTGCATTCCTCCCAAGCTACCTGTCCTTACTTCCACCCTCTGTAGGCTTCCCTTTTGTGTTTGAGTTTGTCCAGGAACTCCTTGTTCATCCACTGTCTGTCCTTCCTAAAGATCCTGTATCCTTCCATTCCAACACTCCAGTCATAGGAGCCAAGACACCATGTCTCCATGATGCAAATAAAATCATAGACCTGCAGGTGTGTGCACGTCTCTAGCTCCTCTTGCTTATTCCCCATGCTACATGTGTTTGCATAGAGGCATTTCAGCTGGGCCCCTGATGAAGCTGACTTACTGGCTGGAGTGGTGGAATTCATTTTTGCTGCTCTTCAAGTGCTCTCTATTTTTCTTTTTTATACATATAATTTTTTCTTTTATTATTTTTTTTTAAAATTCTCTAGCACCTTGTTCTGAATATTATTCCTCTAAATATCCTAGCATATGAAGAGTTGGTTCTACAAGATTCTACATCCTACTCTGGTGCTAACCTACAAAACATATGTCACTGTTCAAATGTAAAAATCTGTTTTGATTTTTTACTTTATTTTATTTCTTCCTGGACTGGGAAAAATCATATATATATATATATATATATATATATATATATATATATTTATATATACATATATAAAACTAAACATTTAATATCTTCTTCTACAAAACTTTCTAAATCCTAAAACTATTTTCATTACTTTATTCTCAAATAGCAACTTGGAAGAAGCTAAAACACCTGAGCACATGACAATAATAACTTAAAGCAAATGATCAAAAATCATTGGGGAAAAACAATGAATCGGTTTCAGACATAATTTTTTAAATTTGTGGATGCTACTAAGTCTTAAAACCATTACATATATTTTTAAGCTAAATATTATATTGCATAGCTATGTAAAAACACCAATATTTTTTTGCCATTTGTTCCCACTCTAAATAGCTCTTGTACTCTTTTTTATTAATATTATTTGGGATAAGCAGATGTTAAAGAAATATGGCCCCCAAAAAAAGAAAGCAAAAAAAGTGTTATTAATAGCAAATTATATTAAACAGCTTCAGATGGATAGAAATTAATATTTTAGACACATAAACATTAATTTTCAGTTTGCAGACTGTCATCTGCCAGGTGTAAATATGAAATGATACCTATTTCCTAAGAATTCGAGGTATTCATTGCAGCATATTTCATGCCACATAATATATTTTCTAATATTTTGTAAATTAAATGTATGAATACATATCCCAAGTTCAGTGCTGGAGGTGTGAAATTAGTTCTGTACTCACAGGTGGTTTTGATTGTTGGGGATTTAGAACATCCCAAAGCTTAGCTAGGGAAAAACTGTTACAATTCTATTATACTAAAGTTACAGCAATCCATACAGAACACGAATAAAATCAGAATAGATTTTTTTTACAGAATTTACCATGTAAAACTAAACTGATTTTTTAATACTGTTTTGGGGATTCAATGCATTTTAAAGAAACCCTTTTTTTTAGGAATTAAACATGGTAGTGTGTCTCATTTCTCATAGCCTCTGAGCCTCCTTCACATTACAGTTATCACAAATTCTCTATAATAAGATCATTTTGTTTACAAAACAATAATCTTGCAAAACATTTGCATTACTAATATAATTAAGTACTTTTGCACATGCTAATGTGTTCTACCTAATCTTAGGTTAGCAAATTTTCAATTCTGTGTAAGGGATAGAATTATAATTTTTTCCTTTTAGTAAATGCTTCAGGGTTTAATGACAAAAATTAACTGGATAGCATTAGTATATTCCAAGAGACAAAGAAATCCAGGCTGCAGGAAATTATCCTGCCACAAATAAACAAAAAAATCTTCCCATGTAAATTTTATGTGACTAATGCTAAGCATGTGCTGAGCTTTTAAGAAATTAAATTGCTGTGCTATGTTGAACCATCATTTCATGCTCCAAACTCAGAGAAAGGCAATAGCTGCGGATCAGAGTCCTAATCCAAAACTCACTGATGTCAGTGGGAGACATTGCACTTGTTTGGCAGCCTGTTAAAGTGTAACTAGCACTCAAGAAGCATAGGCTAAAATATAACTCCATTTGAAATGTTCTTATTGAGACTAGGTCCTGTCTGTTAAAGCAAATTACTTTTAGGCATCTGTGGTACACCCTAAGGTGGAACACTTGCTCACTGTTATATTAAAAGCTCATGATTCTTAAACAGACCTTTCATTAATTACCGCCTAAGAAAAAAATTTGCCTGAGCCAGAGAAAATGCAGAATAATTATCACTGCTCAGTCTCTTGTAGGACTGGATCCTCAATATGGCAATATACTACATTGCTAATGAGGCTTCATTAGAAAGCACCCTCTTATTATAACAAATTTCTGTATTTACATTTATTACAAAATAAAATACAAAGGTGGTTTTGGTTTTCTGAGTAAGTCCTTTTCTGTGTTTTTAACTACAAAAATCCTAAATCTGCTTACTTATTTCTGCACATTAGGTTACATGTGATACTTTAGTTATCGTTTACCACACAGTCGTTAAGAAGAAATTGGTTTCTTGGCCAGATGCTTCTTTGTCTCAGAAACAAGAGTTTCCAGGGTAGGGACAGAAGTTGTATAAATAAAACATGATAAACATATTGCCAAAGTAGCAGAAAGGAGAAGTCTCAACTCTTCCATTATGGTCAAGCTATAACCATGCAAGGAGTGAAGAAACAGGATTTGAAGGATGATAAACTCAACTTTAGGCCACCTCCAGCATTTCTTATTAAATGACCTAACAGAAATATGTCCCAGCTAGACTCCTTCCCCAGTGCTTAGCCCAGCTGTGCTGGAGACCAAACGATTCAGTTTATGTGTGCTTTTATCTCCTCAAGACACTCAGAGTATTTGAGTAGCCAGAAGGTAAGTCAGAAAGCCCATCTTCTCAGGCACTTAAGGCCTTTTATTCATGTAGTTACAGTTACAATTACTGCAGCATTTACTGTTTCTAAAGAATGTTAATGCCAGGTCCTTGGCAAGGCAGCTCCCTTTTTAGGGTTTAGCACTTCCAGAGATGAAAAGGTTATCTAACAGAACTGGAGATTAAATATTACAAAAGCAATATTCTTAAGAATTTTTTAAGATTCTAAGTGTCCTGATCATAACATTTATCTTTCATTAGTCACTATAAGTGAACACTTTGTGAACAATTTCTTCTCCCATAATGTCTGCCTGCTCTTGGTACAAAGTGTCAGATCTACATTCAAATGTCATTCATGAGCTAGGGTAGTCTCTTAATTATTGGATAGGCATTACCTGAACCTGTTTTCTTTCTTCTCCTGTTTAAAATAGTACCCAATTCAGGTGCAAAAATACTATCACATCAGCTGAAGGATCAGCTTAACTTCAACAATAAATATTAACACTGGACATGACTGAGCTGTGTTCCATTTATTACCAATTATTTTTATTTCCAGACACTGCTGAAGCAATAGGTCACAACATCACTGCTCGCAGAAGCACAGCTCCTGTTAGAAAAGGGGACTACTCAATTGCTTAATAAATGACTAACAGCAGAAGGGGTGATAAATTTTGCTGCACACTGGAGTGTCTTTACTGTCAAGCACTTGGCTTTATAACCTTAGCATTGTTGTTTTAACATCTTTTTTTTCTGTAGAGTTTTATAATGAAGATATTTACTGAATATTTAGAGCTTGTCATATCCGCTAAGAGTGTACTTAAGTATACTTCAGGCCAAGCAAAGCTATATTCATCATACTTTAGAAGTGGAAGACAAGTTAAGATTCAGTAACGGCAAAGCATTATAAAACCACAACTTTCAAGAAGTTCATATGAAATTAAAAGATTTTCAATATAATTATAATTTAACAAAAGCTGTCTTAATAAAAACATGTATCTATAATTATGAGCTTCATATTAATACATAAATTATATCATAAAATTATTTAATACTCAAGCAGAAAAAAACCTCTCAAATAAGAAATAAAAAATAATACCACCAGCATCAGCATTTTACTATTGTAAAAATGAAGGGTCCAATTTCCCACATAGTGAAGTTAATGAAGACTGTATTTTTGTTCATACAGTGAAGTTTAATGCTTCTTCAGTTTCTCTGATGCATGCAGATAACAATCAGTGCCAAATTAAGATAAGCTTCCAACCCTTTTTTTTCCCATTGATTCCTGGAAGCCAAGTCTATATCAGAAATAACATCATGGAAATTTGCAAAGAGATTCCATTGTCAAAGTTCATATTTGCTCTCCACCCTCCTGCTGCTCTTCTCTATCACCAAAGACTCTGGCCACCTGGCCAATGCTATCTCCTCTCTCTGGTTTTCTGCCACAGCCCTTGGAATAGCTTTCATCCTCCTGCATAAAGGAAAGGTCCTCTAATTACAGCAGACAGAGTAAACCAGCTGGTTTGTACTGGATCATGGGCAAGGACAGAGCAACATACAAAACCAGAAAGGCTGTGTATCAGAGCAGTTACACAGACACAGCCCAGGAATCATGTATGTACACTGGGAGTGGCTGGTGTGGGCTGACTCCTCCACTGATCCTGGGCGATGTGCTTGAATCAGGCGTTAAACAACAACACAATGGGTGGAGAAAATGACAAATCCCACAAATTAATGTAGTTTTCTTGTATATTTTTTGAGAGGAGAAGCGTGTTCACCTCTGCTGTTAGGTATGTTTTTCATTATTTGTTGCAGCTTGCAGCCCCCATGTCGATCCCTTCAGAACAGTCTCCTTTTAGAGAAAAGAAAAAGCAATGCAAGTTGTAAAAACCCTGGTTATTCAGACGTGCATGCAGAAGCTGATTTATTTGTAATAGAACTGCAGTACTTTATGTTTAAATGATACTAATGTAAAAGCATGCTTCCTAGCCCATTAAAGCTTAAATTGTGCAGATTAATATACTACTAGTGCTGCGGCTCTATTTTGGAAAGCAACCAAATTGAAAATTCAGTTCAGTCTGAAACAAACATATTTTTATTATTATCTTTGATATAACTGGTCTTGTTACTAACAGTATATATTGCCAGTGTAATCTGAGGCAATTGAAACAAATGAGGGTATAGTTATGCAAGATAAAATATAAGACCATTTCGTTTCCTCTGTGAAATGTCAAAGTTTATGATTCTGGTGTCTTGAATAGAATAAAGTTGAGATAACCACAACCCACACACCAGTTTCATTTGTGGATTGCAGACGCTCCTTGATCTGTGCCAATAGATTACAGTAGTATGTTTTTAAAGAGCTCATCATTTATATAAGACGACAAGAGTTGAAATGAAAATGTGTAGAGGAGAGCAGCCCTCATAAAGTGAAAGAAGCCCAAGATAGCTGTAAGGTGACATAACATCTATCAGTGAAATGAAACGGCTGTCTCAGGCAAGACAGATAAAAAGTAAATGACTTCAAACCAGAGGAAGAAAGTCAGGACCAATCCTGGATTCTTCAGTCTTAAGGGATGTCCGTAATGAAGAAAGGGGTTTGAACACTAAACATTAAGATTTTTAAATCTTCCCCACATCTGGCAGCTGCTGGACAAGTACTGGAGTAGATGGTGCATTGCTGTTATTCAGTATGGCAATTTTTGTCATTCTTTGAGTTCTTGGCATACATATGACAAATCAAATTATTTAGACACAATTTAGAATTTTTTTTAAAGCATCACTCAGTGACATTTCAGAAGTTTCTGAAAGTTTGTTTTTTTTCCACAAAAAAACCTGCTGTTATGGACACAGCAATAATATGAAAAAAAAAAAAAAATCATTATCTATCTTAAACACAAAAAGTCATTATGAAAAGTTGAAAATTACTGCTGAAAGCTGAAATTTTTAAGTACTTCAGAGCTGAAACTATTGGCATTCCAATTAAGTGAGAATTAGTGCCTGTTTCCTTAAAGTTTCCCTTGAAATTAAGCAAGTGAACAAGAACTAATGTAGTCTAGCCTGGAAGGAAATACAATCTTTAATGCCCTGCAGCAGATCATGCAAAATAATCCTATTTTAAACATTATGTCATTAGAGTTGATCAGGATGATTAGTTCTGATTGGGCAAAAAATAGCCTAACACCAAAGTAAATTATCTGTTCAGATGGAATAATGGAGACAGCTTTAAAATTGTTGTTGGGTGTTGGGTATTATTTTTATGCAAATTGAAAATTGTGCACTTATATCCATGTTTTATGTTCCTCATTATCTGAAATCTTACTTCCCTACATTTGCATGTGAACTTAAATTTCTGGCATAGTTCTAAACACATGCCGGTGAACAAGTCCATCACAGTGTGTATAAATAAAAGTGAAGGTGCTTGAACTCTTCATAAAGCTAAGAAAGACACAATTAGAACCGCTAATTAACACCCAAGAGGTCCCTGATTGACTGTGTGGTAACAACACAAATACTTTTCCTGTCATCAGCCCACCAGGTCACTGGAAATGGTAGTTAAAGGTGAAAGACTTTGTTTATTCTATTTTCTTGTATTTGTGCTGAAGGTGATTTTTGCCAATTAAATTGGACCACAAGCTATTCATAAATACAAATGTAATTTGTGATATTCAAGCAGTGTGATATATTCATATAAAGGAAATTTTCTAAAATAATGCCAAAGAAATATTTCCATGACAGGCTAATATAAAAATAATTATTAGCTGAAGTAGTAGCATAGCCCATTTTGCTAAATACCAAAAAAAAAAAGCAGTCTTGCATATAAAGAAATTATTATTTAAGGCAAGACAACAGATGCAGCAGTAGAAAGCTACATTTACAAACCAAAAAGGTCAGAGCTTAGGGATTAGCACATTAGCACTGTCATATTACCGGTGAGGTCCAAGGGGCAGCTTTGGTTCAGCACCCTCCCAGGCCATGTCTAGACATGGTACTCAGTTTAATTCAAGCCAGGAAACAGTCCTGCCATGCAGTGTAGATGCAACCAATCTATTCTGAGATGTTAGATTAGCTGTAAGGATTTAACTTAATAGCTTCCTTGAAGCTAGAGAAGTCTTCATGGGTCATTTCACTTACAGGTATGTTTTGCTATCATGAATGTATTACTGAAAAAAATCATTGATTAGTGATACAGTGGCCTCCAAAGCAAATTCTCCCATAAGTATTACTGTAAGAGAGAGGGGGTGCATGATGTGTCTTCAGAAACATTTACAACTGAAACACATCAGGCTTGGAGGATGGAGAACATGTGCATCAGGACTGTCAAACAGGGGAGATGCTGGCTTTTTAGAGGCTGACTTTGAGGTGTGGGTCGCTGCTCTGAAAGATCTCTGCTTCTTCATCTGTGAGACTGGCACCAGACAGTTACCGCTTTTTTCCAGCCTCCACCGTTGATTGACTCGATTGGACTTTCACCCATCTAAGGAAGGTGGTGATGATGATAACAATCATCAACATGGTGAATATTAAAATGCAACTGTTGAAAAAGAGTCAGCAAGGGAGCTCACTGTAAAAGGTTTACTTTGGGCAGTATGTTTCCTAGACCAAGCTCCACACAGCCACCTTCCAAAAATCCCATTGACAATCCTGCTGATGCTCCTCCAGCCTTACCATGCTCTCTGAGGTATACTGTCCCCACCAGATAAAACACTACATATTTGCCATCATGTTGTTTGCTAACGTCTTTGATATCCTGAAAGACAATTCATTGTCAATGCATGACGTAGTGTAATTCTTCATGCAGTAAGAACAATACTCATTACCATTCCTGTTTGCATCAGCAATCACTCTTCGGCCCCTATTGTATCTGAATCAATCTGAGCTCATTTATATTAATCATGAATTGTTTGTATAGAAAAACCCAGTTGCAAATTGTATGCATAGGTACCATACAGCAAAGGAATATATAGAGAGCTGAGTATTAGAGAAGATAAAAAAGGGAAATGAAAAGGATGTTTTCTTTTTTTAGGTTTATAAAGCAAATAAATAGATTAAACAAACAGCATATAATTAAATTTTGAGAAATAAAATGTTCAGGAAATCTAATGTGAAAATGCAGATAAACTCATTTAAAAAAAAATTGGCTAAGAACTTTCAAACTGTCAGATTTTAAAATTCCCTTCCAATCTGCACTTTTGAAGAACTGCAATACAAATACTTTGAGATATTGCATATACCTTTTCAATGGTATGGTCTCTAAGCTATAGCTCTGTAACAAGTTCAATGCATTTGCACTGAGATTTATCAACCTCCTCTTGGAAGCTGGACATTTATTTATTTTCATTTCCATTATTAAAGGTTTCTTATGTTATACATCAGCTACTGGGATGAATGCAGTATTCTATTGCTTATAAAAGATTAGTTGTGACTCAGGTTTGTAATTAAAACTAAATATAAATGCTCCTTGCATTTATGTGTTACAAAATGCATATGCCTAATTTTAAGTAAAAAAATAATTTTACATCCAAAATAGTAACATTGAAATTAAGTGTTCCATCAGAAGCGAGCTATATCCTTAAATAATTCTCTGACTCATGGCTATTACAGTTTTCCATGGATATAATGTCGTAAACCAGTGTATTTTAAAGATGATAGTACAAAATAACCCTACATAATATTTCATACGAACATTTCTCAAGGCATAGTATAACACCAGGGTGTAAAAGGTGCTATATCATTTAGAATTAACTGAGTCAAGAATTCTTATTTTTCTTATTAGCTTTTAATATTTATTAACCTGCCAACTCGGATGCAAACCAAGGCTGATTTCCATATTTCTACTAATGACTTAGAAATTTTCTTTTCCAGTCTTAAACCTTATAATGGAGTAGCTCATAGAGAGCAGTTTCAGACAAAAATAAGAGTAATCTAAAAGTACAGTTCAGCTACAACCATACTTTTTACATTGTCAGTCCCATTTCAGTTCCCACAGAGTATTCATAAAATCCCTTGTATGGTTAATGTCCATTAAATATTAGGAAACCAAGGGGAGAATGTAAGCAACCTTAATATCAAGGCAATATTTATCAGTAAGCTAGTTTAATATATAGCAGAATATTAGCGTTAAAATAATTGCAGGCAACAGAAGAATGAAAACACACTGGTTTAAGTTAAGTCATTGGCTGACAGTTTGGTAACCAGAGCCAGTAACGGTGCCACTTTAAGTGCCATGAGGATGCCTTTATTCTCTCCAGTTTTTATTCACCAAATACTCACAAGATACAGCACCTTCAAAGACATTCAAGTCATACATTTCTACGTGCTAATGCCCAAATGCAAGTTGCAGCTGAGGAAAGGACTCAGACTGGGGAAACAATCAGAACCTATTCACACTGAAAAATTCCTAGTACTGCAAGGCTTGTATCATTATGCAAACTTTCCAATGAATTTTTCATCATTTTTCTATTTGTTTGTTTTCAGTAGTTTTTAACACAGAAAGAAAGAGGTTGTCCCATTACTGTCGTATGTGAGAAACTGAAAATATTGCACTGGCAGCTGCCCTCAAAGGTAAATAAAGGTGGTTTCACTATAGCAGTGTGGTTACACTGGACTTGGATTTCAGACTGAAAGTTTCAGTAAAGTAGTAATAAAGGCATTTAAGGCACAGCAATAGTCTCACCTAAACATTTCCAGGCATGACTTAGAGTATCAGACTGTTATGAGCACTGCGTTTTCTTAGGAATAGCACATAGAAAAATTTTATAAAGGTTGAAGTGAAAAAGGCTTGGCCTGAAAGGCATCAGTACTAATAGGAATTATTGAATGGATAGGCAAACCATTAGATTATTACAAGATACAAAAATGTCTTTAAAGATCCGATTCATCTGAAACAGGATTGGAAAAATATTACTGAAGACATTCTCTTTGAGCTGTATATATGTTCTGCAATGTGATTTATGAAATAGGAATTCCATCATCCTCTTTTTTGTTCTGCTAGCTAAAAAAGAAGACTTTGAAATGTCAGCTTTCTTCTAAAATTAAGATTTATTGAAGAGATAATCAGAAAGATTAGACTTGTCAATGTCTCCTGGATGTAGGGACTGAACAACTCATTTTTCATTTCGCCAACAATTTTTTTAAGCTCATAACAAGTTTTCTCAAAAACACCCTTCTTTGCATGAAGCATTATCTCAGTAACAAGGTAGCCACCAGATTTTTAAGACATCCAAAATAATCCAAGACTCCTAACAATTCTTACATTGCTTCCAGGACTATAAGGCGAAAAACCAGTGCCTTATTCGGTTTTGTTTCTATTTATTCCTTTATTCAATAGCTTTACATAAATGTATATAAGAGAAGCCTTGATAAAAGCACATTATTTTTCTCAAATAGAAAGAAATTCTACTTGTATCTTCACTACTTCATTCACTGTATTAATTAGTAAGTTTAGTCACATAATAGCAGCCCTGAAACATGACAGGGAAGTAAATTGCTCCATGTTATAAGTGGTAGGGTATTTACATATTTGTCCAATTTTTCCACTGATGTAGAAACATCAATACAAATAATATAAACATATTAGTGCTTTACATGAATTTTTTACTTTGCAACTTGCACATAAGGTTTCTACCTGAATATCATATAAAAGCTTACAGCAAGGCTTGGTGTTTTAAAGGAAAACTTTTCTCACTTAGCAACAATTCAGCAACCAAGCCTAAGACCTCCTGAAAACAGCTGTAAAGAAAAGAGTGGATATTCTGTTTTTTTTCACTTGCTTTCTGGCTGATATTTATTTTATTAGCAACACTATGGGGGACCAATTATAACAAGAATAAACAAGATATCTATTCGGGGTTTTCATTATTTGACTACTGCAGCTCCTTTTCCTCTGTTAGAGGTTTTGAGCTGAAAACACCCTGTGGTTTTGCCTATAAACAGGATTTTGGAAGCATACCTAGAGTCTTCACTGGTGCAGAATAAATTCAATCATAATGTTAAAATGAAGTCTTTGAGTTTGTTTCTGCACAACTGCAAGCTTAAGTGTGAATTACAGTCTGGCTGCACCTTACACTACCTTTAAAAGAGTAATAGCAGTGCTGCCCTCTTTCAAAGACTTTTCCAGAGAAGAACAGCTTTAGCCAGTGGTCTCCCATAGACCATTCAGGAGATGTACTTCAATTAAATAATAGCTATGCCTATGCATTCAGGTCAATGTTGTCAAATTTACAACCTCTGTCAAAGGCAAGGCCAAGTCTAGGCTTTGTTGGCCTATGACTTATGACTTAACTTGTATATCCTTATGGCTTACAGTATTTGTCCTGCTAGCATAACCTTAGAGCACTACAAAGAGAAAATTTTGCCTATGCTACAGCTGCTTAGCATTGATTCACTGACACATTTAAGACTTAAGTCTGTTGATTCTTTTGGGTCAGCATGGAGGATCTTTGTGGGTTTTTAAAAAAAAGAACGTAAAAGATGTTGCACTCAGCCTGCCAAAGAAACTAATTTATACCATAGCAAGCCTTTAGCTAGTGGTTGGGCATAAAAATTTGGTGAAAGGACCATAAAAATTAGTATTTTTTTTCTTTTTCCTTTGATACTCCAAACACAGGTTGGATGCAACCCCAAGGTTTGGCCCTGCCAGAGTTATTTTTGATGATTGTGATCCTGGCCATAATTTTCTATTAAAGTCCAACTATTTAATACAATCTGGTCAAGAACTCAGAATAAAGGAAACTATTCATACATCTATTCACACTAATTAACACTTACAAGATCTGTGAGAGTCTTTGTGTAAAACTTTGCATTCTTGCTTTCATCTTTTTTTTTTATTATTATTTTATTTTGTATGAAGTTTTCCTGTCTTTAATGTTTATATACTTCCAAGTTAATTTGTCTCACAGCTGCCCCATGTTTTTCTAAGTCTGTGAAATACCTCCTTCCTTGTCACCTTATGTGGAATTCTTCTAGAAGACCAAAAAACCACCAGCCTACCTATCATCTCATTATCAGAAACCAGTGATAACATTCATATTAACTATCAGTAATCACTTGAGTAATAGGATGAGTTACTGTCTTTGTTAAATGTCATTTCTTATCCCCAATATGTATTTTATATAGAACATAAATCTTCCAGACAAGAACCCTTCCTCTGTCTGAAAAAGAATGAATAGTTGTAGCTGTATGTTTTGAATAAAGTAGGGCAAGGACAATAGTAAGGATGATGTCGTGGTTTGCACATCACAGTTTTTGCGTATAACTTCACGGCTGCTGGTTTTGTGATGATGTGTACGTTAGTCTGAGGCCTTATACGCACACAGTGCTATCAACGTAGGTTGCCAGATTCTGTGCTGAAAATTGTATATGTAAAGATGATGTCCTTGGGGTATTTCAGCCTACTTAACTTTGAACTTTGCGCTTGCTTGAAAATATCTGTTTCTTATTAGAAACCAACTAAAAACACTATTTCTTCATATAAGCTTCAATACAAACAATTTTGTTTCTATATTGTTTAATTTTTTTAAATTAACTTCACATTTATATTGCACAGACAGTATCTCTACACTTGACAAAAAGCCTAAAAGAGTACAATGATTCCATTTCATGTGATTATTACTACAATTTTACTTCCCTAGAGAATAAAGTGCAAAGAAATTTATGAACTCTGTTCCAGGTTCAGAAAAAAATATAAAGGATGATCTTCACCCAGTGAATTTATCAGATCTATGATGATTAACTATAGGTGAGGTTCTAGCTTAGGGTGTTGGAGCAGAAGGTAGGAAATACACCACTGGAATTTCAATTTGGCTTTGGATTTCACCCAGTATCACTTACTAAGTTTATGAGGGTGCTTAGGGAGTTAAAACCAATCTGATTGTGGTATTATGACACATGTTTATGAAGCCTATCCTTCATGACTGACTAAAACTAATAGAGAAACATGAGCTTCTTATTGATGAGATTGATACTAATGATTCTCAAGAAGATAAGCAGCCAGTTCCACATAAACAAGCACAACATTTTGCTAAATAAGTCTTCCTCACCTATTAACAATCTCACCAGCTGTCATTCCTTCTTGAACTTGGCAGGAGTATAGAAGTCACAAGGTCTCTGTTCGGCTATATTTTTGTTGCACACATTTATGTTGTTTCTCCTAATCTAAGTTTGTAACTTCATAAAAGACTCCAATGACTAGATATTTATGACTCATAAATACTTATTAGTCACAAATCAGAGATATCTATGAATATCTATGCAAGCTGTACTGTTGACCACAACCAATTCACTGCAAGACCTTACAGAAGTAAATAGAAAGGCTCATTAAGGAGTTCATTTATCACTCCTGAAAAGGCCCTGAGGTTAATACTGTAGAACTGCTTTTCTTCATCTGGGTCTGTGTATGCTTTGCCCTTTATAATCATGTCCATCTTGTCATCTTTCTCCTTCAGTATAAAGGTGAATCCTAGATACAGCTCTCAGAAACCTTTCCAAGTGCCTTACAAAGAGAAGAGACTAGATTAAAACAGCTGTACGCATTTTAACAAAACACAGACATGCAAGTTAATACAAAAAATATGTACTATACCCTGAAGAGATCACAACGATTGTAGATAAAATCCATTAGAACTATTGCAAAACCTGGATTCACACCACCAATAGCTTACACGGTATGTGGCCATCTGGGAGATGATGTCTGTCCAGTGAATACCTCACAGTGACCACCTACACCTTTGTCACACAGCATCTTCTCACTAGAATGAGAAGGGTATTTTGAAATCTGACTTGTAGGCCCATGTCAAGCAGCACTGCTATTCCCATAACTTAAGTGGTATTAATTTGTAATGCATCTACTTAATGCTATCTCTTGCGGTTCCTGTTTATTCTTGCTTTGATTTATGCATTTGGCTGTGCTTTTTAAAATCCTCAAGTTTCAATGAATCTTCTTACACTTTTTACTACTTTTCTAAAGAAAAGCAGAAAGCTTAACTTGGCATAGATGACACAAGGCGTTCAGTTTTGAGCCCCTCACTACAAGAAAGACATTGAGGTGCTGGAGCACATCCCAAGAAGAGCAACAAAGCTGGTAAAGGACTGTATAGTGTTTGCATGGCAAGGTTTTAGTAGTGCAGTGTAGGCTACAGAGGTGGCTTCTCTAAGAAGCTGCTAGAAGCTTCCCCTATACCTGATAGAGCTAACACCAGCCAGCTCCAGGACAGGCCTATCACTGCCAAGCCCATCAGCAGTTATGGTAGCACCTCTGGGATAACATATTTAAGAAGGATTAAAAAAAACTGTGTAATTGCAGCTGAGAGAGAGGAGTGAGAATATGTAAGAGCAACAACTCTGCTGACACCAGCGTCAGCAAGGAAGGAAGGCAGGAGGTGCTTCAGGCACAAGAACAGAGATTCTCTTGCAGCCCCTGGTGAAACCCATGGAGAGGCAGGCAGGCTGTGCCCCTGCAGCACATGGAGGTCCACAGTGGAGCAGGTGGTTGCCCAAAGGAGGCTGTAACCCCACAGGAAGCCCATGCTGGAGCAGGCTCCTTCCAGGACCTGTGGCCCCATGGAGAGACGAGCCCAGGCTGGAGCAGACTGTTCCTGAAGGACAGCACCCCATGGAAGGGACTTCCGCTGGAGCAGTCTGTGCAGAACTGCAGCCCATGGGAAGAACTTGTGTTGAAGAAGTTCATGGAGAACTGTCTCCTGTGGGAGGGACTCCACAATGGAGCAGGGAAGGAGTGTGAGGAGCCCTCCTACTCGGGAGGAAGGGGCAGCAGAGACAGTGTGTGATGAACAGACTGAAACTTCCATTCCCCGTCCCCCTGCACCACTCAGAGGGACAAACTAGAGAATTCAGGAGTAAAGTTAAGCCTGGGAATAAGGGAAGGGCAGGAGAAAAGTGTGTTAAGATTTGATTATATTTCTCATTATCCTACTTCGATTTGATTGGTCATAAATTAAACTAATTTCTGCATGTCAAATCTGTTTTGCCCACAATGGTAATTGCTGAGCAATCTCCCTGTCTTTACCTTGAGCCACAAGCCTTTCCTTATGTTTTCTCTCCCCTGTCCAGCTGAGGAGATGGAAGGATAGAGCAGCTTTAGTGGGCACCTGGCATCCAGCCAGGATCAACCCACCACAGGGGTCTACAGAAAAAGTCTTACAAGGAGCAGCTGAGGGAACTGAGGTTGTTTAGTCTGGAGAAAAGGAAGCTCAAGGGAGACCTTGTTGCTCTCCACAGCTACCTGAAAGGAGGTTGTACTTAGGTGGTTGTTGGGCTTTCCTCCCACTTAACAAGTGGTAAGGCAAGAGGAAACAGCCTCAAGTTGTTCCACGGGAGGTTTAGGTTGGATATTAGGAAAAAAGTCTTCACTGAAAGGTTTATCAAGCATTGGAACAGGCTGCCCAGGGAAGTGGTTGAGTCACCATCCCTGGAGGTATTTAAAAGACATGTAGATGTGGCACGTAGAGACATGGTATAGTGGAGCTTGGCAGTGCTAGGTTAAACAGTTGGACTCAATGACATCAAAGGTCTTTTCCAATCTAAATGGTTCTATGAATTTGTCCCATTCCTTGGTTGACTTCAACTGCTCCTTTAGCTGAGGGCTCCTACCTCTGAAAATAGACTTATTAGACCTTTATAGAGAGACTCTTAGGCTTGAGGCAAAATGTTTATTTCCTTTAGAATTTAATGCTTTTGTTTCTGTAATTTCCATACTTCTTATTACTTTCATACTTAACAATTGCTACAGCAAAAGCAAATGAACAGTGTCTGATTTGATTGAGAAACTGCAGTGCTTGAGGCTTATTATTTGCAAGTTAGAGCAACACAGCTAAACAAAGCTGCTTCTTTTCAGCCTATTTCCCTAGAATTTCCATATGGAGTCCTTACTCTCAGTGCAAGGATTTATCTAGATAATAATGACATTAAGAGAAATTCTTTATTGGGTTTTGGTGCGTCTTTGGACAGTTTTTGTCAACATTATCTTACAGAAGGAGAAGGATCAGTCATTCTCAGGACGCAAAGGTCAAAGACAGCAAAAGCTGCAGTGCACTGGTGGAAAACTAGTAAACCCCAAAACTATAATAGAAAGAACTAAAGACAGTAAATGTTAATTAATTAATCTAGTTTAATTAGTCTATTCAGATCATAACCTTATCAAGTTTTTTGACTTGATTATGCCAAGCTTCCTGAGTCTACATTATTTTTATCTTATTCTGTGCACTGAGTTTCCAATGTTCTATCTGGAAGCCTACTGTAGTAGAAGTAATGATAGAGTCATGCTTGTTTTATTTCATCCTAATTTAGTGGCTAGGAAAAAGGTTTCATATGGTCCATATAATAAATCCAAAATACTACAGATCTAAATTACACTTTTCCCCCATGTTTTTCAGTATTTCTTGAAAGAAGGATGAGGTTAGGAGGATTAAAATCTCTGTGCTGTAGCGAGAATTAGATTTTGCAGTTCTTCCTCCTGCAAAACTGCACAAGTTATACATTGTACTGAAAGAGGAGGCTTTTATACAAAACATTAATAAAGAAATTCCCTGAACAACAACAGATCTCTATTTGTAGTTTGGGCACAGGCTAAACATTGATATTTTGGTAAAGTAATTAAAATAATAATTATCTCAGTACTACTTTGACATGGAATAGAGCACTCAATAGTAATGAGCAGTCAGAAACCAATGAAGACAATTTCGGTCTTGTAGGAACTATTTTTCTCTGATAAAACTTTTCTAGATTTATTGGTCTGATGCCTCATATATGGCAGCAATTAGAATCAGGGGTCTCCAGGAAAACAGCTAATAGATTATGAGCAGTATAATGGTACACCTAATCCTGAAAGATGAATGAATGACATAAACACTTCCAGATAAAGGTTTGTTGGGGCAGAGAACTCTGCAAAACATTGAGTTATCCTCCAGTAAAGCCATTTCCACACAGCAGTAGGCTCTTAATGCTATTCCAACTTTATAATCCAAATCTAGTAGTCTCTCTCCATTGCTAAGAAACATTTTGATAGGTGTACAATGCTTAAGAATTATCATTATGATTGATTAAACTTATACTGTGCCAAAATAAATAAAATGTATGTAGTGACTGATTTTCTAATCAGCTTTTGAAAGTAAATATAAGTTTCTTATAAAAAATATGACTTTGTTTCTATACCTGCCCATCTCTCCTTCCCTACCAACATGTAAATCTCTTGATCCACTTTTACAATACAGAAGACAGTGGTTTAAGTTTCTACAATTACTAGTTTACTACAAGTGTCACAAAAATTGGAAGAAAGAGGCCCAAATATGCCTCTCTGATGTGAAGGGAGACAGAAATTCAGAAGTCATTGGCTGTGGTTGGAATCAGCCAAATGGCCATGCAGGCACGTGTCTAGCACCCTGACTAGCCACAGCATGTACTTCTGGTGGATGTCATGAGATGACGGAAAACTTGAGCTTACTTTTCTTGGAAGAGTTAGGGGACAAAGATAAAATCTGCAGGCAATGAGGCATTAATAATTCTACTACTCCCAAAATATTCACTTTTATTGTGTTTATACATGTACTTGGTAGTTCAAAAATGTTAGGGAGTTTTGTATTTATATGTGAATATTTATTACTAACATATAAAAAACAAATAAATTGCTCCTGGAATAAGTGGACTTTAATGGGGTACTCTCAGAATCACAGAAAAAGTAATTTCTAACAGTGAGTAGAGAATTGTATAAGAGAAAAAAAGTGTTATTTTCCCAGAAACTAATTCTCCATCTCCTTGCCTCACTGCAGAGATTCTGACTGTAACCTTTCCCACACCTCCTTCTCCCTAGTTCCTTACAACATCTTAACAGAGGGAGTCTGTCTGATCCTATTGTTTCACATGCAAATCTTTTGAAAGAAATACTACATTTGAGAGAAGAAGGAAGAATCTTCTGTCTAGCAAATTTGTTTAGTTATTATTTATACTATTTACTCTTATAGCTGCTTCATGCTATTTAAGAGATAAACAAATAGTAAAATAACTTCTAGAGGAATGGAATAGCTGCAGAAGGACTGAGAAAATATTCAGCATTGTGTATTAAATGTGTTTTTAAAAAATTATTATACCATTTCTTATGTGGCTCTAACATCAATACATATGGAACATATATCTACTTACATAGAACCCTGGAATTTTTCTATGTGTTGCAATTCTGCTTTTTCTTCCTTCCAAAATGCTGAGATTTACTATGAAGCTACCACTGTCTCGCTAATGTGTTCCAGTACAATCGTCCTCAGTACCAAAACCTGAGGATTTCTGGCATAACTGCTAAACTTCCAAGGAGTTGCTTGGGATTTACAAACACTGCTTTCATTGACTTTAACAAGATTAGTGAGACCCCATTGCATGCAAAGCTTTGAAAATTTAGGTGGAACCATTAAACATTAATGACTGCAATAGTTAGACTTAAATAAACTAAAACAATTGAACTAATAATACATAGTGTCTCAGCAGAATTTTATGATAGTTTCTCATAAAATAAAGAATAATTCATCAAGGAATTTTATTTTGTCCTTCCTTCAAATATTACTTTTTGATGTTTCCTGTCAGCCATGACAAATAATTCCCACAGTAGTGCTGTTTACTGTACTGGTGCTGTAGAACTGGGTAAGCTCTTCTTTGTTTTCTGTTGTTTATAGATAATTAGAAGTATTTTAGAGCTCTTAGGAGACATTGCTTAAGTATTTGCCATTGTGGTATTACATCAGTTCCAGAATATATATATGTATATAGAGAGACACATACACACATACATCTTAAACTTTGAGGAAATAGAAAAATACAAAAGGAAAAATGGAAAGTGGTGAACTAGTTCTGAAAAACAATATTTGTGTTAAAGTGCATCTAAGTGATAGGAATGGGGAAAGTGGTGGAGAAATAGTACTAAATTTCATTGTGGCTTGAAAACAGGAAATAACAACAACAAAAAAAAATCAGGGGTGAAAAGCCAAAGTGTACAAAAATATTAACAAATAAATGGCAGGCTTTACTATGATAACTGAGGGAAGAAAGGACCGTAGCCACTAGGAAGTCTGGAGTCAGAGAGTTTGTATACAGGGGAATGTGAATTCTGCAGCGAGATGCACACATCCAGCTGCATCACGGATGGAAGTAATGTGGATCTCACACACAGAGCTAGCTAGTGAGGAAAGCATTAAAACAGAGGAAATGTCCATCTTCTTTTCTGTTCATCTCTACCTGCTCTTGTCCCTGACATATCTCTCTAATAGCCTGTCTGCAGATACTTTCCAAGAGACCTGTAGCTACCTGCTGAAAGCCTTCAGAAGTGGAGAACAGGAAGGCTGCTGTGATTGCTCAGTGGAAGAGGGTTTTGTATGACATTGAGGAAGCCTCAACAACAGAAGAAGACCATGACTGCTGTGCTGGTGTTTGCTGAGGTCTCTGCTCTCTGTTGAAAGTACAGTGAGCTCTGAAGTGTTGATCCTCCAGAAAGCTTTACACAGAAGAGGACTGACCTGTCTGGGACACCAGACAAATCTGACCAAGCACAGCTCCATGTGCCATGAACCAATGGGACTGTGAATTTCACATGTGAAGCAGCTGGGAGAGAGTGCAGTCAAAGTATTTTTTTCTTGGTCAACGGCCCAGACATCTGGAAGCAGAAAAAATATGCACATTGCATTATCACCCAAATAAATTCTGTATCTGTTGTTTTCTGAGCTTTCCTAAGAAGGCATTTTATTAGCACCAGCTTTTAAAGTAACCATAGCATGTGACACAGATAAAGTGCTTTAAGTCCATGTCTTCTGGAGGGTACAATGAAGGGCAGTTAAAGAAGACAATTTTGTGTGAGTAAACAACAGTGAGTTCCATCCCATCTTAAGTTTCCATACCAAACAATCATGTTCCCTAGCCTGCAATTCACCACAAACCTCTACAAATACTTGGGGCGCTGCTGATTTGTCACTGAGATTTATAGAGTGAATGATGGGATTCATGGGCTACATTGCGCTTCATGATAAAAGACAATTTTGTCAAATAGCCACATTAAATTTGTAACTGGCACTAACTGTGCGGTAGCTAGACTTAATGGGTTGGTTCCTGTGAAAACATATGAAAGCAAATAACTTGCCTATTGATATATGGGTGCATGCCTTCATTTCGGAGAGGCTAGTCATGTAACTCAAGCTGTGTATGCTGTTTTACATATATTAAGTTGGATCACATTGTTATCTCAGTTATTTCTGTATTCGGGCAATATATTTATTATTCTTAAATAATCCTCCTGGTTAAACCACAAGAAAAGAAGTCACTTAATAAAGCTCTCCATATATTTTTTTGTAATTCACCTAAGTTTAAAGTAGCCGACTTCCCTCCTCCTTTTCTATATTTGTCATTCAAATAAGCAAATAATTAAACAGAAAGTATTGCTTCTGGACTTAATTTTTTTGTCATTTTTCATCTTGAGACTTTTTTTTTACAAATGCATTAAAAGCTCCTCAAAGGTCTTCTAACGAAAGTGCTGATGTAGTTTGGTAAAAGCTTTGGTAGGGGGATGCTTTAATTGGTGCAGATGGATAGCTACAAAACTGTCAGTTTAGCTCCACAGCAGTCACTAAACAAAGGAGGTTATGTATAAACTATATTGTTTCCTCCTGAGTTAGTTTCATTCTGACATTTATTTCCACTTGTACTCATTTTGCTTCTCACTGATTAAATTATTTCCCAAATCACTTTGGTTTTCCCATCATTCTTTATGGTTAAGCACTACAACCAAATTGGTTTTGCTCAATTTACATATTAAATACAGTAAAATGTGTTACCACAGAAATACATGCCTTAGAATGTGGCAACCTGGAAACACATAATTTTCTGTGTTAAAGTGGGTTCAAAACCTGTGAAATGTATGAGTTTTCTTCTTGCTAGGCAGCTAAATTTGCTCTGTTTCTAGTCTGCCCTGGTCAATTCTTAAAGTAATTTCTAAGCATTTAGCTCACAGTAAGAGAAATGCTTTATTTTATAAAAAATAAGTTTATATTTTTTAATTTGAAGTTTATAATCTTGGCCTAATTAGGTAGTTATTCAAAATATTCTGAGGGTAAGTCAAACCTACACTAACAGCACTGGTGAAATTGCACTGATGAGAAAGCAACTATGTTTTAATTTGGTCAGAAACCTGAGTGGAAACAGTAGCTTCACTATAGACTTTAATGCAAACTCTGATTGTTAAGTAAAAATTCCCAATATTTCAATGCAAGTTAGCTAATTTGAGTTAATCAGATATGTTTGAAATATATAAAGATTACAGTCCTTTTAACTGTAGGCACGCCTTAGCTGCTGGAGATCACTGGGCTCCTTAGGTCACTCATCACCACATCTTTATGGTGCTCATTCTCAGTCCTTCTCTGCCATGCTTTACGCCAGAAGGATGTGTCTGCTCCTGCTTGGTTATAAACTGCAATACAGGAGTGTTTTAGGGCTTTACAGCATCTCTGAACCCTTTATGCTTATCCTTAACAGCACACTGATTCCTCTGGATCCGTTAGGCTTAACAAAAGGAAGCTCTGAGTGCATCATCTGGGCAGAGTTAAGCATTTGCTACAGTTTGCAGGGAAAAGAAATTATACTGAGACAGAACCAAGGTGAAGAAGGATGAGTTGTGTTAATCCAAGTACCTATGTCAAAGAAGGAAGACAATATTTCATATTAAATAGGTACCAGCTTGTTCAATTTAAGGACATGCTCTCCCTTTAGACAGCATGCTATTAGCTCTATCCATTTCTAGAACAGAGGCTCACCTGCACCTCAGGTACCTGCACTTATCCAGGATCCTAAATTTTGTATACACACTATATTCATTAATAGCAATAAATCCATATACATTTTCTATCATGACAGCATTCTAAATTGAGAGTTAACAGGATATTTTTGGCATTTTCATAAATGCTATTCCTAGTATCAGAATGGAAATTGATAAGGATAATTCCTTTCACTGATTCCACTGACCTTGGAGGTATTCAGTAGATCAGCAAATCTGTAAGTTTGTGTGCTACAGTTATTTTAGTTCCTTTCGTCTTACGCATGTATAAAAAGAAGTGCTTTAAAATATCAAAAGAAATTCTCAAAAGTTCAGGTTTTATATTCCTTTAAACCAATGTTCCTTAGTTTATCAGGAAGAAGTTTACCTAAAAGTACAGTTTAATTAAAATCCAGAATATGATTCCTTGGGGATTCACTGAAAGGAGTGAAAACTCACCAAGCAGTTTCCCATTTCTCTCACAAAGAGAAAGCATCATTGAAAAAAATTTATTGCCTTTTTTCCTCCCCACCTTGGTAGCCACAGGAGATGGAAAGCAAGCCCTTGATCCTGGCCAGGTATCCAACAGTACTTATCCTGAAGTTTTCTTCTTAGTTCCCCCTTCTAACAGCAGATAAGTGCAAAGACTATCTGCATGCAATTACCAAGTTTGGGGATTTCTTATAGTGACTTCGGTTTTATGTACCTTGGTTAAGGTACATAAGGCTAATGGAAAAATAATCAACTTCCTATTTCTGCTCGACCTTTGACAAATGATTCTCAGCTTTTCCCACAATTTATTAGCTACTCCAGTTTATACCCAGCAATGACACAGATGCTACAAGAAATGCTTTGAATCTTTTTCTTAGCCAGAAGGCTTTTATCCAACTTCATATTCAAGGACCATGGTTTGCGTTTTTTCTGCAATAGGAACCACATTGCTCTATAATGTAACAACGCCTAGAAAGAAAATTAAGTTCTTGTAAGTGCCTGAACATTCTGTGCTGAACTATATATAATAGTTCTCTTTTTCCTTGTAGAAGGACTTGCTCAGGATAGGCGATAATACACCAGAAAAGCAAGTCTGTATGAGCTTTGGGGACAGATATTCATGTATTCCTTGATAAGGAGTGATGGCTGCATGGTTAGGTATCTCTGGCTAACAAAATGCTTGCTCTCATTTGACCTTCCGTTTCTTAGGTCAATTAATTACATTCATTTTACAAAGTCATTTCAGCTTTGGCTTCCCTCACTAATGCCACCATCAGTAGTTAACTTCACTTAATGAGGCAAAGAGACAAGAACTCCAGGTACATGCAAACCTTTCTCTTGAATTATGTGTTTAAGCTTCAGTTTGAGAGACAATGGCATCTTCACAGAGATGTCCATGTTTAATTCCATACTCTTCAGTATTTTCAGAGGAATGGCCATTTGGAGTGTTGGTAGATATATACAGAAATTAAATGAGTATTCTTAACTGAAACTTGATTATGTTTCACAGAACCAGAAAAACAGGAATGAGGGGTCATGTCTGGATGATTCTAAGGACATCTGGACTTACTTTGCATCAGGACTAACCTACAGGACATGTGGGTCTTATGTGTGTACAGGGCATGATGTATATGACACACATCAGGCAAGACTTAGCACTGGATAGGGTTTCTGCTGAGCCTAGCCTTCATGAGAAAGTGCTTTATGCAGCATATGTGTATGTATATGTTTATGATATAGCTGTAGATGTAGATGTACATACAAATAGTATCCCTTTTTAATTCCTTGGCTGGTCTAGAAACATTGTTCCATATCTATGCTATCTGCTGTATTTTGGTTGTCTGGTCATTCCGAACCTACTTAAAAACAAGTACAAAACAATAAAATATTTACTGGTTTCTCCCTTTTTTTATTTCCTTCCCTTCACCATGCTGGTCTGTATATAAATTGAGTGGATGTTTCTTTCCTGCTCTTTTCATCCCCAGTGTAGCCGCAATGCTGAGTTTAGGGTTGAGGTAATTTTAAAAATGTTTATCAGTTCCAATGTTAAAAATAAATTGGACCAACTTGGTGTTTTCAGCTCTTAGAGTTCAAAAGTGAGAATTATAACCAGCTATGCTGGGAACCAGAGATTCAGTGAACTCTAAGCTTTTCTTCAGGCAGAGGAAGCTACACTCATGCTTGTCAAGGAGATTAACGAGAAATCTGATTTAGTCTGGAAGACTATTGCTGCAGTGGATTACAAGTCTGATCTTCTCTTTTTTCAGGGATAAACAACCTCAAGGGCTAGGACACTGGCACTGAAAAGCAGATAATATCACTGGCTGTGAAGAAAAAGTGTGGCCATATGGCAGGCCCAATAAATGAAAGTAAATGAAAGTGAAGAAATCCATTCAATCAAAGCATGGTTATGTACTTGTTGTTATGTATCTGTTGTAAAAAATCATTACTTTTATTTTTGAATTCATAGATTAACATGTACTCTTTCTCCAGCTCCTTTCTATCTTCTTTATTCAGACTGCATATTCTTTGGGAAAGGCTGATCTAGTATCAGGAGCATGCATTGGATACTGGAGCTATCATAGTGCAAATGTTTAAAACTGGGTATTTGAATAATCAGCTTAGAATAAACACAGGGATAAAGATTTATAACTTCTGGTGGAGTGTGGAATTTCTAAAACCACATAGTACACTACATAATAAGGAGGGAAATTCAGGAGAATTTAGCAGCTGACAAAAGAGATGTATCCCCTAACTCTTTGATCTCAAGGACCACAAGAGTATTCAGAGAACACTTAACAAATAAAAAAAATTATATAGAACATAAAGAATGTCATAACTGATCATTTCCCTCTAGACTGTGTATGTTTCTGTTTCTTAAACAGGCCATATACCTGAATATAAAACCAAAAAGCCCCCAAACAGCAGAGAAAAAAAAAA
Organism: Falco punctatus; assembly: GCF_963210335.1. NCBI lineage: Eukaryota > Metazoa > Chordata > Aves > Falconiformes > Falconidae > Falco > Falco punctatus. The sequence goes on from NC_137583.1 coordinate 80,080,631, forward strand.
AAGATAATGGCAAGAAAAGTAGGATTTCAAAGTTCTCCTTTGTAATTTTTTATTGTATTCAAAAGCTATCACAAGACAAATCATCACATATATATTCTAGCTACACTTATTTGCAAAAATAGGGCTGCCTGCCTACCCTAGAATAACACCCAAACAGTAAATCAGAGTAACAGCAAAAGCATTAATTTCAATGATAGCACATCTGCACTAAATGCAGCTTTCTCACTTCTCAGTGAATGCTTTAGGAGTAAGATCAAGAAAAGGATTCTGATCGTTTTAACTCTACCTAAAAGCAAGATGATCACTGAATCAGATAAACTATTAATCTGTTTAAAGCTTGTTACTTCTATTTTGCCAAGGCTGAGACGCTTTGCAGAGAAAAGCAGCCAGGACATTTGCTGCCAAGAACCAGATATCTCATGCATGTTTCATAAATATGCTTCTCCACTAAAAACACAAGGATTAAGCAAACACTAGTTCAGTTTGCAAAAGCTTCCACTAATGATTTTTAAATAACTCCAAAAGAAATCTTGGCTCTATTTAAATCAACAGTAAATTCTCATTGCATTCAGTATGTCCGACATTTTACCTTTAATTTTTAGCCACAACACAAACCCCTTCAGTTTTAAAGGACAATAACAATAAATCATACCAGTGGATTGAATATGATGATGCCTATTTTTAGTACACTTGAATAACTTCTAAATAACCCAATGGATGCCTTTTTAGTATTAAGTGAAATCTTCTTAAAATTTAGATAGATAAATCCAAGCTTATGCCTGCATTAAATATTCATAGTAAATATTAACTGAAAGAGGCCAAGATTTCATAACATAGCTCTTCCATTTATAAGTAAGAACACCACACACCAAAATTTTGAATTAAATGGATCAGTTCTCAAGGAAGCACCTTTTATAGCAAGAAGAAAGACATTTCAACAAAACAGCAAGGCTATGTTTAAAATAATGTTGATAAAGAGTCCTCCTTTACTTCAAAAATCATAAACTTTGGGCAAGAATGGAGAAATAAATATAAACAACAGCAAGGTTTGCTTTTCAAGAATGATGGGATACGAACATGGAATATTAAAATGCACTAAGAAATAGCCTTATTGCCTGGTACGCATTATGAGCATAATGACTACCACAGCACCTCACACACCTGGGAACCTAGTAGAGAGAAGATAAAGAGAATTGTTCTTTTTGAGGCAGTAAAATGGTGAGAAAGTTGTTCACAAACAGCCACCGGGTGAGTGCAGTAGCCTCTGCTGCTCTAATGATGCACAGATGTAAGTGCAGCTGGAAGGGCTTGGTGGGCTAGCGCAGCACACCATGTGGTGGCCCGCTTCCAACCCCGGCAACACAGAGCTCAGCCCTAGAAATCCTGCCTGCTGCTTGCCCAGCGTGACCTCTCTCAAGAACTGACATCCCCATACAGATTCAGCTGCAAAAGGACACACCCTGGTCATGAAGGAATGAACAGCATATGCCATTTAAGTGCCAAAGGAGATGAATGCCCTGTATCAGGTGCATGCCATATTAATATGTAACTTATCACCTGAAGTGCAAATATTAAAATATTTCATGTGCATACTATATCTATATATAAGGCATGTATTGTGTGTGCATATGTGCACACTTTAGTAGAAAGCAGAAGTATACTTACAGCTGTACAAAAAAAATCACTTATTTATAACGCACATTCTTCGTCCTGTTTGTATTTTGTAGTTCACAAACACACACACACACAAATCCTTGTGGCTCCGTTTTCTTCCAATCAAAAACCATCACAGAAATAGTCTAAATCATTAAGTATGTTCTAGACTGCAAACATTCAGAAGGCAGAGAGCAGTGCTGCACAGCGGTAATTGAGACAGCTCTTAACAAAGTGGCCTGGAGACCAGCAGCCGTGGCCTTACAGACGTGTTAGGCAGCTCTGGCCTGAGCAGGTGGAGTGTGCTATGCTCATGTGGCTAGACTGCTGCTAGTGTGAAAAACCATGCTTGCTTTCCCAAAGTCAGACTGCTGCAGAGTACAGCATTTTGCTGAATAGGTTCCTTTAAGGCTTAGAGCATACTTGAAAGTGAACCGTATGGTCCCTTAACTGGCAGCGTTAGCCAGAACACATAAGCACACCTCTCACCAGAAATCAGAACTTAATTTTTCTTCTCTGTTGGAAGTTGCATGTGCTAATTAGTCCTAAGAAAATTAATATAGACAAGATTGCTTAAAAAAAGGAAAGTTTATTTGGCTTACAAAGCAGAGATAAAATACAAAATAGTATACATTCTACAGAATTCATGTTGTTGAGTCAAAAATTTATGCGAACACTGACCTTGCTAAAGCTAAATGTGTGCATATGCAAGATAGTAAATATACAAAGTAGCTCTAGAAGTCACCTCTGACACCTTGGATTGGTAAAGCAGGTTTTGTGAACCGTCTCTACCCACTGTGGTTTAACCCCAGCCAGCAACTCAGCACCACACAGCCACTTGCTCACTCCCCTCCAGAGGGACAGGGAAGAGAACTAGAAGGGTAAGAATGAAAGAACTCATGGGCTGAGCTAAAGACAGTTTAATAAGTAAAGCAAAACCCATGGACACAAGTAATGCAAAACAAGGAATTCATTCACCACTCCCCATGGGCAGGCAGGTGTTCAGCCATCCCCAGGAAAGCCGGGCTCCATTATATGTAATGGGTACTTAAAAGACAAAATGCTGTAACTCTCAGCATTCCCAACTTTGTTCTTCTTCCCCCAGCTTTATACACTAAGCATGACACCATAGAGTATGGAATATGCCTTTGGTCAGCTGGGGTCACCTGTCCCAGCCGTGTCCCCTCCCAGCCCCTGTGCCCCCCCAGCCCACCCACCGGTGGGTGCGGTGAGGAGCAGAGAAGCCCCCGGCTCTGTGTGAGCGCTGCTCAGCAGGGACTGGAACATCCCTGAATTACCAATCCTGTTTCCAGCCCAAATCCAAAACACAGCCCCATACTGGCTACTATGAAGAAAATCAATCCTATCCCAGCCAAAACCAGCACACTACCCAACTGAAAATCCTATCCTAAAGGGTAATGTTGGTCTCATTCAAAGTAATCACTATACTCCATTTCACTACAGGGACATGAAAATACCACCCTGCATACTCCTTCCTTCCACCCTGACCCTAAAATAGTCAATAGGCTCTTAATACAAAGCCAGTGGGGAAGCTGATGAGGAATTGTCTTCTAATTTCAAGAGGTTTTGTGTCACTCCTTGCACAACATTACACATACTGGTTAAAAGCAAGTAACATTGTATAACTCACGCCTGAATCTACAAAGGTATCTACTTGGAATTAACAGTCTGGCAGTAGAAAACAAACCAAAACAGAATACAAATACTTCTGTGTCCTTTACAGATGCACTTTTAAGTCAAATTATATTTTATTATATTACTTGTATATCTGGTACTAACTCTTTTTGGTTTTAAGGTGCTAAATCCCATATTCATACAAACTTGAAACAGCTAATAATCTTCTAGCTATTAATGTACAGTTAATTCCCTTTTTCAGATATTGTTTTGGCCATGATATGATATCCCTTCTTTTTCAGAGAGTTCAGGCTTCCAACAACGATCCTCAGTTTGTTGGTAGATATTTTTGTTTCAAGCCAGTTTTCTGTCACGAGTTCTGCAAAGTTTTACTTGGTTGGCTTAACTTTCCTGCTTACTCAGAAAGTTGGTGTTACATCTGTAATGAGATGTTGATGGCAAAAGGTGTATTTCTTTTAAACACAAAAGTAGCCAGTGATTCTAGCATGTCAGGAAACAACATAGCCTAACGGAAGGAAGGCTCCTGACAAGCAGAAGATACATGAGTGAAGAGGATTTCTCAGGCTAGTAAGCAGAAACCCTGGCTATCTAGCTGAGGAAAGGATGAAAATAAAAACTGAAGACAAGAAAAATTGAGATCTTAGGCAACATATCTGTACACATTCATATACTGCTGTCACTAAGCTTTTTTCACTTTCAATAAATGAAATATACAAACAAACAGAAAAACCATCCAATTTTCTATGTCAAAATTCATGTACAAAAACATTTCCCTGTGACAATAATTTGTAATGGAGGAATTCATTACACTTCCACTGCACATTTTACATCCTCTACTTTCTATGCCTGAGTGAGCAGGCCACTTGTTTCTGTCTCTCCATTCTCCTTGCTTTGGATGTCACAAATCTCTTTCTGGGGTCTCAAAAAGCTCATTCTTCTTTCCCATAAAAGCTCTCTGTAATGACTAAGAAACACAGCAAAATACATCCAAGTAGAATTTCAGATACACTACTCAACTGTTTATTTTGCATTTGATGTGCACACAGGTGGATAATGGAATATTAAGCTTAATCCAGAAGAGCTCCACTGTTGCTGAAGCATACTGTTTAAGCTACATGAGCCGGTGAATGCAGCTACATGACTCTTTTGACTGCTGGGGCAAGCACCTAGGCTTCAGGATTAGGATGTCTATTGCTATGTACAATATACATCATACCTAGCTGCCTGACCACTGCATGCTGTGCTTGGTGGTGGAAATATTTATTTGGCAAGATACTCTAAATTTGAGGATCCCATTTTAATTTTGTCCAGTATCCCCTACTCATTGTCAGCGCAAGTTCAGGTTATTAAATTGTAGAATATGTAAAAACTTGAGAATTCTTTACTCCAGCTGCCAGGCCAGCTATGAAAGATTTAATGGGAATCAGGTAAGGTTTGAGTCTTTTTTATCCTCACCGTGTAAATGTTGCATGGCACTCTAGATCACCTTTAAACATGCAGCTGTTGTAGCCTGGGCCATTAGTCAGCTCCTGACCTTATTCCCCTCTTCCTGGGGAGAATATAAAATGATAAATTGTATATTGAATGATATTGAATAATAAAAGCAAACAATTGCCAGGGCCCTGGATAAAGAGCAGGTCAGGTGGTGGTTCTTCACTACCTGTCCATGCATCCATGCAAAAGACTTTTTTCATATTCAGATGTGCCACCAGCATAAAACAGCTCCCGGAAATTTTGTCTCTCCTTATTTAGGGGAGAGAGATATTAAAATGCTTACTTTGTTACATTGCATAACACAAAAAGTGCCAGGGTCCCTTCTCCAATGCTGAATAACAATTTATCAAACAACTCTTTCCAGTGATGCAGGCCTTTAATTTTCATACATCAAAATTAAATTAGATTTAAGATGGGACATCTTCTGAAACCCTTTTCCTGTCTGAAGGTGTAAGACAAGCTTTGTTCAGGTACAATAATGTGAGGTGAGATATAAAATATTACGAACTTAAACTAATATAAACAGTTACTAACACTGAAATCATTAAGAGAAAGCATATCAACTTAAAATACATACAGTTCAAAAATGATTCATATTTGTAAAACATTCAAATAATGAAAAATATATATGTTAATCTTTAAAGAATGCCATTATGAGGCTATGTAGAAAGAAGGAATGCTATTTTCAAAATTAATCATAAACTTGTTTTTATTTCACACTACTGCACTAATTCAAACTTGTCATGAATAGTCTAAATGCAGAACAGGGTGCATCAGACCTTCTTCTGCAGTTATGCTGCTAATGCTTTTTTATTTTGAGTAATAATTTAAACCAACTGGAATTTAAACCAACTGCTTTTGTTTTTACTCTCAGTTTAATTCTCACTGCATCCTAATAGGCCAAGCAGCCACGGTATGTGTAATGAACAACTTCATTTGTCAAATACATGTAGAAACTGATGAACATAAACAGAGAAAGCTCCTGAACTAAAACCAAGAATGTGATGTAACTGATGTAAAAATTGACGCAGCTCCATGTGCCTATTCTGTCACATGTATATTGCTCATTTTTTTCTGGAATAATTCCCAAACCTACATGGGCTTTTATAAAAGGGAGGGAGAGATATGATCTGCATGTGCAGAAAACTGCTTCGGTGATTCCTGGTCATTTTAAGCACACTGTCTCCATTGCAGGGATGAATTTTCCTCCCTTCAGCTTCCAGAACGCTAGGAAGTTAAATCAGTTTGATGCATCATGAAGATAAGAACATCTGAAGCAAATTATCCCCTTAATTTTCTATGAAAATTCCACAGACTACCACGAGATGTAAGTGGTACTAAAGTAGGAAGTTTGAAATTTGGATGAAATTCCATTTTCTTCCTGTTGATGAGTTCTGCTATTCTCCTGCTCTCAGTCTAGAAAAAAAAAAAAAGAAAAAAGAAAAAAGAAAAAAAAATAATGAGGAAGTCATATAAGAATCAACCCTATTTTTAAACAGCTGGGACCAAAATCTTTATTCAGACACACTTGTGTCACCCCATTAAATTCCAGCCGTGACACCACTGGTAGAGAAAGAATGGCACTCAGATTTTTCACCATTAATCTGTTTTCATTACCTTCTCAGCAGTTTGTTTCATTTGCCTGCAGTAGGGAAACTAAAATTAGAAAACATTTCATGTTCATAGTTAGTTTGCTTCCAATGTGAAAAAAAAACAAGTCTATAAATTTGTTTATTGGGTTGTGTCTTACGCAGTTCCCTTGTAAAGTTGTCTTTACATTATAGTGATGAACTGTAAATGGCACAGTGCATTATTTTGTCCAAAGTAATTTAAATTAATGACCCTAGAAATATTATTTGAGGTGTCTAAGTTATAAAGCATCGCCAATAGTCATATTACCAGCAAAAATTCTCCTCTCCTTTGTAATGTATGCATTGCCATGTGTTAATAAACTATTTTCTGATCATCTTCCGAACTTGCTGTCTCTTGCAGAAATTCCACATGCCAGTCTTGTATCAGCTGCAGTAGCAAATGCACATCAGGTAAATGCTGATAGCAAACCAACAAAAGTTTGAATGCATTGGTTTTGCCTTTATTTGCATACTGAAGTTCTCATTTCACATCACCTAAAGTAATACTGATTCTGACTGAAAAGAAAATAGAAAAAAAAAAAAAAAAGAGCAAGTCGAAGTATGGTGATTTCATTGGCTCTTCAGCTTGTAACTGTGAGAATAACAATAGCTTAGAAAATTTACAAATTACTTTTTAGTTTCATTTACACGAAACTTTAAAAAAGGAGAAAAGGAAAAAAATTTAGAAAACTTTTCTAGTTTCAATAAATGTTGCTCTGGATGCTAAAAATAGATTTGCTGATCAAGAATGGAAGGGGGTGTATTTTCTTGCATTGTGCTGGGTCATGTCACTCTTACTAAGAAAGCGTTAAGCTTTACAAACCCTAGATAGTAGTATTTTGAAATTATTAAAAAAACCACACCAAAGTTCATCCAAGCCAGATGGCACCAGAATTAACACACATTTGGAAAACATGCCATCATAATGGTATCCAGAGACATGATTAAGAAGCTTAGAGATCAGAGGAGATGAAATGATTTGAGCTTCATAGGAACTTCACATGACTAAATACTGATGCCAAGACAACTTCTAAAGAAAAGTGGATGGATTGTGAAAACATGAAAGCATGAAGTCAACCAACTTCTGGATTTCAAAAGAGGGGACTGAAGAGTATTCTTCTGTATGAAGTAATACAAAAAACCTACTGTAGCAATGATGCAAGTAAACACCTATTTTTTTGAGTTCTCACAGACTTGCTGTGCTTCACTTTGTCCTGGAGAAGAGGTTTCCTACCTCATACAGCTGCTTTCATAGTAAGGCTGGCCAATGAGTAGAAACAATAACTTCATGTGCGCTTGCACATATTTAATCTTTTTCAATAACTCATTTTCTGTTCTAAATACCTTTTTAAAATCCCTGTAATAACTTTTCAACCTCTTCTTCTGACAAAGTATTACAGTTCAATCAGCATTAAACATACATTTGCTTAGTTTTAAAGGTCATTCAATAGTCACACACCAAACTAGCTTTAAAAGTAAAGCACAGCTTGAAAATAGATCTGAAATGTATTTTGCCAGATGACATTTGGCTATAAATCCTATGCAAAATTTAAATTATTCTTTTAATATCAGGCACACCCTTCTAATTTCTTAAAGGCAGTTAGATATTTTATACTCATGAGGAACATTCTTTATTGCATGCAACTAACATAAATCCTACTTACTGGCTATACTAAAAACACAACTGAAAGAAATACATTACAACATGCTGCAAGGAGTGTACATTCACGTGCTAAAACTATGGAAGAATGTAATTCTTTCTATCCTAGCTAGGCAGAATTAATTTCAGATTTGATCATTCTGCTGCGTATCAGGATCACTGATAAGGAGTCACAGAATAACTGCATTAACAGAAATCTGACAGTGGCAAGCACAAAGCTGTATTGCAAAAAATACCAGACAATTCTGTACGTGGCTTGAGAGGTGGGCCCATGTAAACCTCATAAGGTTCAACAAGGCCAAGTGCAAAGTCCTGCACCTGGGTCAGGGCAATCCCAAGCACAAATACAGGCTGGGCAGAGAATGGATTGAGAGCAGCCCTGAGGAGAAGGACTTTGGAGTGTATTGGCAGATGAGAAGCTCAACACGGCCCAGCAACGTGTGCTTACAGCCCAGAGAGCCAACGGAATCCCAGGCTGCATCAAAAGAAGCGTGGCCAGCAGGTCAAGGGAGGTGATTCTGCCCCTCTGCTCTGCTCTGCTCTGGTGAGACCCCACCTGGAGTGCTGCGTTCAGCTCTGGGGCCCCCAACATAAGGAGGACATGGACCTGTTGGACCTAGTCCAGAGGGGAGGTCCATGAAGATGCTCAGAGGGTTCGAGCACCCCTCCTGTGAAGACCAGCTGAGAAAGTTGGGGTTGTTCAGCCTGGAGAAGAGAAGGCTCTGGGGAGACCTTCTAGCAGCCTTCCAGTACCTAAAGGGGGTCTACAAGAAAGCTGGAGAGGGACTTTTTACGAGGGCATGTGGTGATAGGACGAGTGTAATGGCTTTAAACTGAAAGAGGGTAGATTTAGATTGGGTATTAGGAGGACATACTCTACTGTGAGGGGGCTGAGGCACTGGAACAGGTTGCCCAGAGGAGCTGTGGGTGCCCCATCCCTGGAAGTGTTCAAGGCCAGGCTGGATGGGGCTTTGAGCAACCTGATGTAGTGGAAGGTGTCCCTGCCCATGGCAGGGGCCCTGGAACTAGTTGGTCTTTAAGGTCCCTTCCAACCCAAACCATTCTATGATTCTGTGATCACTGGGGGGGGGGAACAAAACCAAAAACCACAACACCAAAAAAACCAACCAGAAAGACCTGTCACAAACTGGGACATAGCAGCTTTATCTATCCTAGTTGAAACGTGAGCCAGCAGAATATCAGTCTCTTGCAGATAACACCCGCTCAAGAAAAATCACATGCCATGCTGCTAATGAAGGGCCTCAGTTTTCCTGTTAATGATGGAATTTTGTTGTTTCATAAAAGTTAACAGCCAAAGATGAACAATAGAAGCTAAAATCCTAAAAAATCCAGACTCCAATTGTTCTTCATGCTGTCTTCAGGGAATACCATCTTTGACTTCATGAAGAACAAAGAGGTAGAAGACTGAAAGAAGCTTTAAAGATGGTTGAATATTTTAATACAGATAGAACACTGTCAAGCTGCAAAAACAGTTCTCTTTCAGAAACAGTAAAGTACAAAACTGCAAAGAAACGTACTGGATACTGATAGACCACTACCAAGCAGTCCTAAACTAGGGGCAGGCATATGCTTTGGTTTTACGTGGGGAAAATGGTTGCTCTGTCCCTGAGGAAAACTCACAGTAGAAAAAAGTAATCATCAATTTAAGGCCTTGTAGAACTGGAATTTTAAGAAGAAAACCAATATATGTGATAACGAAAAAAGAAGCCACGTACTAACAAAGTGCATTTGTATGTTAAATTAAAAAAAAAAAAAAAAAAAACCAACCAAAAAAACCCCAAACAAAACAGAAAAAAACCCTAACTACTGAGGAAATAGCAACAGATCACAGAACTGAATTAGTAGGATAGGTCTATCAACCCTTAATTATAAAATATCAAAAATCGTGGAACTTGTAAGAGATTTGAACACACTGTCATACTACGAATAAAGTTGGGGCATTTCAATGCGTCTATCTCACAAAGCTGAAGATTTAAGCAAGTGCTTAATTTTTGCCCACCGAATAATTTAAGATTTACAGTAAGTTGGCCTAAAGCCTGTATAGGTGTGAAGGTTCAAAACCAAGAAAAACATCTGCAGTAAGAAATTAGTCCCATGGAACCAAAAAATAGGATAGTACATTTGTATGTTACTGGTTGAGTTGCTAAGTCATACAAAATATGCAGGTATTCTTCATTTGACTCAGGTTCTTTTTGGAAATTATGTAATATTTTTCAATTACCAATATTTCAAACATTAAAGATTGAGAAAAACCCAAAATCTTATGACATTTATTAGCTTTAAGTTTGGCAGGTAACAGCGACTATTGTCTGTTAACATTTAAAATAGGACAGATGCATACCCCTAAAAGGAGCAAGCATTCCCTCAAGATAATGGCCTCTATAAAGAAGATGGTTTTAACATGAAAAACTCAAAAGTTTTGTGTATTTTCTGCAGCAAGTTATGCTGCTCATATTTAAAGCTTTAAATAGCTTAAGTACTTGTTAAATATATTTTGAAGTATATCAAGGGCACACTTTTTACTTTAGCTTAAGTACCTTACATTAAAAAAAACATGAGCCTATACCCTCTTCAGCTGTGACCAAAAGGAATAACCTCGTCTCCCTTATGAGGAATCACATTTATTTCCTGGATATTGGTCTTTCTTAATGTCCAAGGAAACGATCTGCATTTGAAGACCATGGTAATCGTGGTCCTTTTGGATTTTACTGCTAACTAGCAAGTTATAACACTTCCCATTTTTTTACACTACATACTTTTTAAAACTGAAGAACAAAATGTTCTACTTCCTAAAAATATTTGGATCCATAAAGCAACCACAGTCCCCAAGGACACTTTCAGACTTTGCCCACCATTGTAATCATCTCTGTCACAAACCCATTTTCTTCTTCAGACTCTGTGAAAGCCTCCCAGTCCACAACTTCAGTATTTAATGATCTGAACTGCCACCAAATAACACACATACAGTTGACCTGTAAGACTCCTGTGAGACCCTATAAAATATGAAGCCTTTTCAAAGTTTGTTATTTTGCAAGTACCACAGAATAGTTTTTCTTCTCCAACAAAAGTTCTTGCTGCTCCGTTTCTTTGACTTTATTCCTTACTATTTATAACAACAGCTATGATTATCTACATTCAGAGTCCACTTGGACTGAAATGTATCAAGATATGAACAGCTGTACTCAGGCCAGAATTATATCCCTTACCCAAAGAAACACCGGATCTTCACAGAAAAGAAGAAAGAACCTACCATAAGTTATAAACTTATAAAGATACTTTCTTTTCTGTGTCCCCATAACAAGACTCTTACCACGTCCTGAAGGATGAGAATTTGCCTTTCCTGACAGCTATTTTTGTTCTTACATGAAAATCTGATTGTTTCCTAAACCCTGTACCCTATTCTGCTTACTGTGTGCTTCCATTCCTTAGAAGGGTGATCCACAGGAAATCTTGAATGTTTCTGGAATTTTATTTTTTAAAATATTTAAGATTTTCTTTTTGTTTATTAACAAACTGCTTATGACAAAAAAGAAAAAAAAAAAGACAAAAACCCCACCCAAACCAAACAAAACCATTTGCAGAGAGCTTGGCTTTCCCCCCTCAACCCCCACTCCCTCCAGCAACATATGGCAACATCTGCTGCCTTCGTGTCAGACAATGACTTGTTAGCATTGACTTTTCTGCTACCAGAACTTCTTAAAGTAGCAAGCAGAAAAATTCAGGTGCAAGTAAAAAAATTATATATGTATATTTACACGCATATAAATACATGCTTTCAAGTTATTGCAGTTTGGTATAGCGTGTGAATATCCAATTGTTTCTCTAAAGTTGACAGACTGAGTATAAAGCCCACCAAGACAACTTGCTTTCTTGTTGAGGAAACATGAATTGGCTTTTGCTTACTGTTTTACTGACCATATAACAAACTGTTAATAGGAGGATATTCTCTTTTTGCAAAATTAGAGAGTAGACACTTCAAGTTTCAGACATTTATTAAGCCTCCTCAAAACACTTTCAAACAGAAGACCAAGTGCAGCGTGAGGCAAGTTTGATTATTTCCTGGATGATTAAGCATGACAATTGTGCGGACGGCTTCCGGAAGACCTTTCTGTGCAGCTTACGGAGATGAGTGTGTTGTTCAGAAGTCAGGACGGTTCTTTTTCAGTTTACTGTAGTCTACATTAACCGAGTAGAACTAGGAAAGACAGAGGAAAAAAATGAGAAAGAAGCTCAACTATCCATTTTCCATGGTAATTACAAAAAAACATGGATCATGTGAACCCACATCTGGAAACTGAAACCATAGTTTGAGCCTGTACACTAGACAGTAATAATTAAAGTTACTGCTCTTCAAAGGTTTTTTTGTTATTACCTTCATTCTGCATACAGCATTAGAAGCTATGCATTTTAAGCAAGGCAGTGCTTGTGTCTACAACTAGAGAAAAACCCCAGTACCTCTTCTTTAATCCCCAGAATTAAAGGTCCATTCACAGCAAGTTCTTACAGTACTGCTGAGTTTATCCTTTTTGCCCTAAATCTATGTGCTCCTGTATACCAAAGGCAACCTAACTTGCCAAGTGACACAAAGCGTGGTGTATGTGAACAGACAGTGTCACAAGGGAATGTTTTGAGCAACGCTGTAAAAGCCAAGTTTGGTTTCAGCAGCTACATTTAGAACTGCAAGGTGTAACAAGGAGGAAGGAAAGTAAGAACAGATCCTTTCACATTCTCATTTTGTATCAATAAAGTTGGATCCCATTAAAAGCAATGCAAAACAGCCTAAATAGTCACTGAGGACAATGAAGCATACTTTGGCATTTCAGCCTGACATCAGGCATGAGATGCTAGTATTTCTTAATAAAAACTTGATTATTTTATTTATGCCCAAATTTAACTTTTTTAACTTCCTCAGATAAAACAAAACAGCCCATAGCACATTCAAATGACAGGTCTCTGTGCAACTCCTATAGTAATGACCAGGTCTTCAACTCTTTGGGAAAACTGAGGAGGTTGATATGACAAAGACAAGTTTACCAAAAAACCTATTTCATCAAAAGCTAAACTTTGTTATATCAAAGCTTTTTATTAAACAGACACCCTCAATTTAAGAGTATCTGCCTTTCCAATTCCCACAGTGCAGACCTGGAAAAAAAACAAACCCCAAAGATACACACACCCAAATATGGTAAAGCCCGAGACTGTTTTCATGCTAAGACAGAAGAGGAATGCTACACAAGGCATGCACTCTTTAAAAGAATTTCTGCTGCACATTAATGTTGAATTTGCTTTTTAGATATTTAGGAAACAGCAACATTCCAGAAGCAGCAATGAAAACAGAGTATTACGTTTCTTCTGGACCTTTAAGGGAACCACAACATATTTTAGTTTGGACTATGGGGTTTTTTTTGCTTATTTCAATGATTGGAATAGTAAGATATGGTACTAAACAGACACTGCCTTTGAAAACACAGTAGACTGGCTTTTTTAGTAGCCTGAGGATAACCTTAAAATATTCTTCACAGGAATCCACTAAAATACCACTTTAGTAAAACGTGATTTCTGTAAACTACTAACCTTTGTATGCTTCCTTATTAGTTCAATGAAATAAATATTACTTAAAGAACATTTCTATTGCATCCAGTTACTTACAACTGGTTTGTTTTCAAACAATTAACTGTAGAACTGAATTAGTGTTTAAGTTACACTGACGTTTTCCTGCTTTGCTTCTCATGAGTAAAGGCCAACAGTTTAGAGCTTAAAAAGCTTTAGTTCAGAACTTAGAAGGTTTTGTCCTTCTCCCTGTAGTTAGTTTATTTCCGAGTTTTATGAGCAAGTATATTCTTTCTTTCACATACAATTCCTCTTTTCCTCACAGTGCAATATAAGTGACTGCTTCTACAGATTCCTTTCACCCCATTATCAAGCAACTCTAGGAAAGTTTTAAATCTCCAGCTTGATGCTCTCCGCTCTGAGTTCTAGAGACAAACAAATGTTCCACAGAAGAGGAAATACATCACTCAGCTACTTTCTAATATATTCAAACATCCTAAACCAGTAGGCTACACCTTTGATATTATGTTTCCTAAAAATCTGTATTTTTCATTTTACCTTGTACTGGTCGCTGGGAGACAGTTTGTTCCAAGGTTCTGGATTATTCGTCTTGTCCCAGCTATTGAAAGAAATGCAAGAGATGAGACATATCAACAGATCAACAGAGTCATGCTATCTTTAAAATGAATAAAATCTGTATGTGTACTGTGGTGGTTAGGCCATGGAAAGTCACCCAATCAAGTAAGTTTCCCCAGAAAGACACAGCCCCTTGTTAGAAATCTCCAAATCAAGGAAATCTCCAAATCAAGGAAATCTCCAAATCAAGGAAATCTCCAAATCAAGGAAATCTCCAAATCAAGGAAATCTCCAAATCAAGGAAATCTCCAAATCAAGGAAATCTCCAAATCAAGGAAATCTCCAAATCAAGGAAATCTCCAAATCAAGGAAATCTCCAAATGCTCAGTGCCAGTGATACTGGAGCAAGACATTAAGGCCTCCAGAAACATAAAGACCAGGGCTGCAAAGTTTACTTTAATATAGGCAGAAAGAGAACTGGGTGCTGTGAATTATTTTTATACATACCAGACATCAGGGTTGAACATTGCCAAACGCATGAGGTACAGGCCTGCGCCAACACCTCCAGACCCAATGATCAAAAACAGAGGTATCAACTAGAACAACAAAGTAAAAATTACACGTCACACCACAATATAACAAAGCAGCATTGTTACATAGCACTTCTGACTACAGCGATGACAAACCAAAGAACACACTCACATACTTTGAGCCACAATGCATGGCACTCTCAAACCCTGACACAAGCTCCCTGTGTGCGGGACATCCCTGTGGTCTGAGAGGGACTAGCAGCTACGAAGAGACAGATATGAAAAAAACATTGCTGCATGCACAGCAACCAAACGTCCTGTAACATCATGTTTCTGAAAAACAAACATCAATCACTCCGCTGCCCAAAACAGCCCCTACCATCCGCACCCCTGATCATAAAGTAAGAAAGTGGGAGTGGGGGCCTGTAAGGGAAGAGATGAGCAAGAAGGAAAGAGACGCCTTGAGCCTTGCTGCTGCGGCAAGAGACAGCGCCGCACGTCCTAGCGGCGAGGGACCTGACCGTGCCTCGCCCACCAGCCCCGAGCCGCCCACACGCCGCCAGCCCCGGCCCCAGGGGCCAGGCAGCCAAAGGCAAAGGAAAACGAAAAGCGATGAGGGGTGCGCCCGGCGGGGCCGGGGTCACCGGCCGCCCGCAGGGGAAGACGCGAAAGAGGGGGGTGGGGGGGTACGGCTCGCCAGGGCCGAGGCACGGCAGCCCCCGCGCCGCCGGGTACTCACGCTGGGGTGCTTCCTGGCGTGGTTGACCATAACGCGAAACATGGCGGCAGCGGGCAAAGCTCTCGCTCTCTACCAAGCTCCCCAGCCCGTCCTCCCCCTTCGGCTGCCGAGGCCCAATGTCACTGAGGCCCCCGGCGCGGCAGGTGCCCGCCGCCGCAGCCCGGATGTAGCAGCTCCTGCGTTCGCCTGTTCGCCCTCCGCCGCCGCAGCCCCAGCCGGCGCCCCGCCGCGGCGCTGAGCGCCGACACCGCCGAGCACCCGGGCGACGCAGCTGCTGCGTTACCGCCGCCCGCGGCCGGCCCGCCGCTCAGGGAGCAGGCACCTGGCGGGGCAGCCCGGCCCGCTGCGCTCGGGCAGCTGAGCAGGCGCCAACGCCGCCTCGCCCCGCCTGCGGCTGAGGGCGGCGGGTGGCGCGGCGGCGGGCAGGGCGCGAGGGCTGAGGGCGGCCGGCGCCTCAGGGCCGCCTGCCCGCGCCGGGGCCGTGCTGGCACAGGGCCCTCCTGGCACGCCGCCTTCGGGCCTCTGCCAGGCAGGCGGGGGGCAGAAGCCGCCGCAGCCTTCCCGAGAGGCGCCTGCCCCCTGCGCTGCGGCACTGGCACCGGCGCTGCCGCGAGGGTGTGCGGCCGCCTGTCGCCCGCGGCCGCCATCTCCTCCTCTAACGAGGCAGGCCTCCTTGTGGAGGTCTGGCTTTACCATTGCCCCGGTTAGAGTTGAGGGGGTGGTTTAAAAGTGAGGTGAGAGTCAGGGTTTCATTGTCGTGGAAAGGGTTGAAATTCATCATAAAACGGCCAAGTGATTTTCAGCTACAGTCAGGGTGGCAGAAGTTGGGTGCTTACGCAGGATTGAGAGACACCTTTGATTCCCAGTTTCAATGAACACATGACATGCAGTGAAAAATTGACTTTGGCAGAGAGGTTTGTAATGAAATGTTACATATTTTGGCCAAGGTTGGATTGGATTTCATTATTTTTCTTGTTAGGTAGCTCTAAATAAGTAACGGGGCACTTAAACTCTCCTAATACTAAGCGTGACCAAGTGCTGCCCAGGTTTGGTCTCCATTGCTGTGTGTGCTGTTCCATACACAATGGGGAACCTCATGCCAGCTGTTGGGTAGGGTCACCAGCAACTTAGGTGCATGATTTCTTTCACAAAAGGTGACCCAGAAAGTAAGTTTGTACCCAATCATTAAGAAATCCATTTTTAGGTAGAGGGAATATCAGCATGCTACTAATGTAAGACAAAAGAGTCCCTTTCCTAGACTGGAAGCAGAATAGCTTTACATGTATGCTAATGGTCTCTGTGGATGTATATCAAAGGAAAAATCTGAAGTAAAAGATAAAGAAATGGCAGAGAATACATGTATGTAAGCAAACAGATGTCTTTTATTTCCTTACCAGTTCAGACTGGATTCTGCTTGTTTTCAAGAACTGTCTCAAATTGGGCCTGTCACAATACATTCTAAAAAGATCATATTCCTTGCTTATCATTCCATAATCCAGCCTGTTTCAGTTTGTCAGAGCCGGTTTAATCTGGCTAACAGATAGGTAACCGTGGACAAGACAAAAATGCTGGCAGTTGACCATATTCAGTAATTTGTACAGATATACCTGACGAGTCATAGGATGACACCAGAAAAATAGTAACGCTCTTTTCTTTGGAGCAATGCAGTTGTTCAAGAATCTGTTAACCATTTCAGTATACACTATATGGTGGGGACAGTATTTTTCCATTTTTTCTAAATGAAAAGAACAATTTGCCCATGCAGTTAAAGGTATTGAAAATAATAGTATTGCTGCCATTTCTTTTATGAGAGAGAAATAACTGAAACCTCCATGAATGACTTGGTAGGTTACACTGCTCACTCTCTACAAGTACAATAGTTGAACTTTTCATCATATATTTGGATCGCAGGAAATCCTCGTTGCTGAAACGGCTGTACGATAACCAGGAAGAGACCAAAGGGTAGATGGATAGCCAGTAACCATGTGGGGATGCTCAGCAGAACCTGCCTCAGACCAAAACAGTTTGCTTTCTTCTGTGCATCCAACATAAAACTAAGTGGCAGAAATTCAGAGACTTTGAGCAGCCTGTTTCTACAATACTAAAGGAAGACCATCAGGGATAAATTATTTCCACTATGTGTGTCTTGGGCACCAATTTTTAGGAAATACATCATGTTTTTTTAATTCTTCTCAATCTATATATTTATTTCCTGGCTTCTTGTGCTTTTATTAATTTAAACAGAGGAATAGTACCGCATCAATTTGCAAAATCTGTCACGCATTTTAAGGACTTTCATTAATTTTACCCATCAGCTTGTATTGCCTGGGCCTGTATGGCTCAGCTGGTTCTTTGTTCATATACATGCCTTATTATTTATGTTACTTGGATTTGTGTGTGTATTAATGAATTTTACAGTCAAAAAAAATTAAGGTCTGAAAACAAGCAGAAAACAGTCTTTTTTCATTATAGTTTTAGAGATCAGGAGTTAATAGTCTTCAAGTACACCCAGTGCAAGCATTGCTAAAAATGCAATCACTCCATTTCTTGGCTTGGTGGAATTCTGTGTATAGACTCCAGTGACCTCATGGTGTCTTGATGGTGGATCCATGCTTCCTAGAAATACCTACTTAGCTGCCATGTTTGTGTGCTTAAACTATGCTATAGTTGTATAAATTGTATATGTTAATTTATAGTAATGTTGTCAATATGTTAGCCATACTTGAAAACTTAACATTTTTCTGTTACTCATTAAGAATCCATCCATTCCCTTAAAGAGAGTGAACACTAGGTAAAAGTAGAGAATTTTACCACTCTTTTATCTGTCGCTTAGCTGCTCAGGCTGAAAGTAAACACATTTATTTCCTCTTAAAGTTTGGTGTCTTTGTGTTCACACCTGACAATTAAATTTATGATGCTTTAGTTGGACTAGTCACTTCTTTTATTCTGAGTAAAGTTATTTTTGTGTAGTTTTCTGCTTTTTAAATAAGTGAATCCATAAATCCTTCAGATATTTTTGCAAGGTTTTGTGATGAACCGATCCATTAAGAAGTAAGGGGATAGATTTGCAGTAGTGCTCAGCACTGCTGCAAATCAAGTCCTCAGGTTATTCCAGTGCTTTATCATTTATTTTTTCCTCTTTCATTTTGTTCTCCTGCACAGCCTTACCTTGTGCCTTATGTCTCTCACTTGCCCTTCTTTGATTGCTATCATACCTTGTTCCTATCCTTGGGCTTATTTGAGCTTTTGGTTTCAGAATAATTTCTTCTATTCCAGATGCTTTGTTTTTGTGTGTGGTGGCCTTCCTGTTTCCAAAGCCTTTCTTCCCTAAACCTTTCCTGTTATTATGAATCGTATATCCACAGATTTCTAGTCTGTTTAATATCATTTATGGTGTGCTTCATTTTATATAATCATGCCTGATCTCCTTGAAGGAATACAAAGTCATCATAAAATCAGAGGTTATCTGAAGAATTGCATTCTTAAGGTTTGACAGAATCAGTTGATTAAAAAAATAAATAAATAACAGAGACATAATTAGTTACTCTGAAGTTATATATTTTGATTGGAGGAAAATAGGAAGGAAAGACTCCTTGGTTTGGAGGTGTTCCAGTTGGTCACAGATCAAGGAACTAACT
This sequence comes from Falco punctatus, assembly GCF_963210335.1. Lineage (NCBI taxonomy): Eukaryota > Metazoa > Chordata > Aves > Falconiformes > Falconidae > Falco > Falco punctatus. Next base: position 80,099,779 of record NC_137583.1, read on the forward strand.
TCATTGTGAATTGTTGTAGACCATCAGGACATGTCTCTGTTAATCAGAGAAATGTATAAGCTGAGGATTTTCTGTAGAACATACTAGTTTTGATAAAAGACAAAGACTTCTACAAGTAATTCTTAGCAGAGAAAATGAATTCTAGGAGAGCAAAATGTATTCAAAAACTTTGAAAAAAAATAAAAATGGAAATATAAACACTGGCTTACATGCAACAAATACACAGCGATATTTGTGATTTAAATTTTTTTTCAATTTCTTCTTGTTCCCATTTGTATGTCTGTTCCCTGTGTTCTAAGTCCTTCTATTCCTTTCTCTGCACTTTTTTTTTTTTTTTTTTTTTTTTTTTTTGGCGGGGGTGGGGAGGGCCAACAGCAGAACAGTATATATGTATCCATACTTCTGCCAAACCCATTCGGAGTAGTCCATTCACATCTTCTTTAAAGTCTGACTTACATTTGGTTTTAACACTTGAAATGGAGTGGCTGCATACTCTATTCTTGCATCCCTGGCCTAAGAGCATTAAGGGAATTTAGGAGATTGAGGTGCATGTGGAGGGAGGGGCATTAACATTGCCATACAGCATCTTGTGATAGAATCTTCCATTAAGTGTAAACACTGTAAATACCATGACAGTTCTGGAAAGAATATCTAAGACTTTCAATATGTTACAGTTAGTTAAGTCAAATCTTATGTTTACAAACAAAAAATCTGAAAGACAAAATAATGGCTATAGACCAGAGGTGTTTATAAACTGCAAGAAAATATGTGAAGCATTTAAAAGGTGAAAGGAAAACAGTTACTGGAAGTCTTGGATACTAATAAATAACACAAGCTATGACAAAGAAGAAATGAATAACAAATGGTACCAAAATATATGGTATAGAAATATTCTACTTCTCATTTATGCCTATCAAAAGTTTGGGTTGATAAAGGTTCTTTTCTCCATACATCAATCAAAAATGTACAATAATCTTAGTGTTATAAATAGATCATTATTTTATTAAAAAATATGGAATTTCAGTTGGAATGAGTTTATATAAAGACACATTATGCAGCGTAAGCTGCTAAGCAACCATACAAGGAAAATTTGTTAAATAGGGGTGCTAGTGGTATGGAAAAGAAAAAACTTGGCAACAGTGGTTGTATGTCCTATTACTAAGGAAAGAATAATTTTCTAGAGCAGGGTTCCTCAAACTTTTTAACCAGGGGGCCAGCACGCTGATGAAGTGGCAGGCAGTCATCTGCGGCTGCTTGGTTTCCCCCCCCAAACCCCGGGGGGGGGGGGGGGGGGGGGGGCGGGGAGCGGGGGGGTTCTGTAAATATGAGGGGCCAGATTGAGGACCCTGGGGGGCCGTAGTTTGAGGACCCCTCTTCTAGAGTCTATAGTCTGCTCAGCAAGTCGGTAATATTCTATCAAGGCAGAACAGAAAAAGGGGGGTTTAGATCATTTGCATTTATATATATATATATATATATATATATAATGTATATATAACTGATGATTATTCATTTATATTACAAATACAAATTGTATCCTGGGTTTTTACAGTGCTATTTATACACTTAAAGATACTAGCCCTAATGTACAGAACTTCTGTAATATTACACTTTTTATTAAGTGTAGTTACATAGAGTGCTGTAGCATTAAATTAATGATAATGACTTTAAAGCAAGTAAATTGTTACTTTAAAATAAAGATTTTTATTTTAAAATAAAAATAAATACACTTTTTACACATTACCAGTAATAAAATGAACCAAGGATTTTCTTAATCTTTCTTTCCTTAAGCATCTTCTGGCAAAATGTGGATATATGTACAATTATTTTAAATTTTTTCCTTGAACATAATTTTTATAAAATCCCAGTTCCTCAACTGTCATAAATTGTTATTGGGTAAACTACATAAAAAAATCTAGAGAGATGTTCTTTGTTTGTGTATATAGAGTATAAGAAGGATCATTGGGCAGGACATTTCTTAGCATAAAAATGCTCTTACGCATTCCTTGCATATAAAACCTGTTGAAGTGTATATTTCACAGGGAAGCAGGTGGCTATATGGGTTGTTCATAATGGAATATTGATGATTTTTACCTGTCAGTTAACAGATTCAAATCTGGCTCAGTTCAATCTATTTAGAGATTTTGGAGCAGCATGGGCTGAGACAGTAGGAAGCACCTCAGGTAACAGATCCCACAGGAGCAAACAGTAAAGCAGCTGTCAACAGCAAGAGTTCTTCTTAGTCTATTGAAAATAAAACATTTCAGTTGAAAGACTTCTGTTGTTATGGGAGAAAACCAGAAATAGAGATGTGTAAGAGTAATATGACATTCCAAAATACATGAAAATATTCAGGTTTCAAGTACCAACATTTATAAAATGTATGTTTTTTGTTAAAATGCAGTATCATTCTGTGACTATTAGAACAGAAAAGAAAGAGAATGACATGGCAAAAGCTGAAAATCAGATACTTCAAAGGAACTAAATAGTGGTCCGTGCTTACTGTTTAGGTTCCAGAGTGCAAATAAAACAGCTGGTCTTTATCTTAAAAATATATTTTGTTTTAAATTATATAATCTGCCAAAAGTTACAGTGGAGAAGTACAGGCTCCACACAGCTTGCACCTGACTGGCAGGCTTGAACCTAACCAGAAAACCACAAGAAGTTGCTGGAATGTTCCCCCTAAAAACTACGCTGATTCAGTACCCTTCTACTTACCATGTCTTTCCTGTGATTGCATCCATAAATGGTAAGCTGCTCTTGTGTTTGATTTGAAAAAACATCTGAACTCTATAAATAACAGTTTAACGGCTCAATAGGAAGTCAGAATCTTCACTAAAAATAAACAGGACTAGTACCTGGCACTATTTCTAACTAGGTGCTGCTTCAACTATTTAACAATTTGTTAGACACAAAACTACTTCTGTTTCTTATGCCTGTAATTGTCTTAAGGTTTTTGATCTTTCATCTTAATATGGGAGGTTAAAGAATGCTTTTTAGGTTTTGCTATGGAGTAAGGAGAAGCACACTTGAATAATGCTTTCGACCGTTCTGTGCTGTTTCTTTTACATATGTTGGGGAAGAAATAGATAGTCCTTACAAGTCCTCTGTTCTGATGTTCAAAATTTAAGTTAGCCTTTGATTAATCTTTTGTTTGCTTATAGTTTATCTAAGTTTACTCAAATCTCAGCAGGTATTTTTTATGCTGGGAATCTACACCAACTGAGACAAGTAATGAATTTCCAGGGCTGGCATGACGATCAGATTCATGCTACCATAAAATGATTGTATTTCACCAGCTGTTGGCTAGTTATTTATAAAAAATTTGATCAGAGTTTGCTCTCTGAATAAAGCTGTTCTCCTATACAGGAAAAGGATAATTTGGTATTGACAGCCCTTTCCAGGACATACTGATGCTTAGGAGAAACTGATACAGCTGCTGCAGGAGTGACTCAAGCAGACAGTCTGGAAACAGAGCAAGCTGCTTATAAGCAGCTTCTGAAATGTAAAAAGAGAAGGTAAAAAAAAAAGGTATAATTGACTATGCAACAGTTGTAAGGAATGATGTATGAGACCTCACGTTCGCTATGTATTCCAAACATTTAAGAGAACAATATAATGTTAACAAAGAAATATGAAAACAGCATATGTTTACAAAGTATAGTCTTATTGCTGCGGCGTTATCTGCACACACTGTGCCAACAAAGGATTACACAGTTAGAAAACTATAAATAGATTTTGTATTCTAATTTATTTTCCCGTATTTTTTCTTTAATACAGAATGTCAGTATTTTAATGGACAACAATTTATAGAAAGAATAAGGCTTCCAAATCTAACCCTATCAATAAGCCAAAACTTGTTCTCATTTAAGACAGTGATAGAGCCTTTAGAGAACAGGATGAGACATAATTCTGATCAAGCTATTTTCCACAAACCTAGGTTGGAGAAAATCTCATCCATCTTCCACTAATGTGAGTCGTACACTTTTGTTGTCTTCATGGAAAGGATAAAGAGTGATTCTTGCAGTTTATGAACAGGACAGATACTGCTATTTTGGAAGTAAGAATGTCATTCATGTACTTTCCAGAGAAAACATTATTTGCCTCTCTTTTCCACTGTAGTTTTTGGAGGAAGGTTAATGCTTGCAAAGTAGAAAGGTTTACCAAATAGAAATTGCAAAAGAGTGTTTTGCAGGTACTTTAGAAATCCAGTATGTTTTATGCATTGCAGCATGAAGAGACACATCAATCCAGCTCCTAATACCAGATGACAGAACTATTATTGGTTACTTTAGGAGTCTTTGAATTATGTTGCTGATCCTGACACTGTTGGGTAAAAGAGCTATCTGAAAAGCATGAATGCAGAGTATGCTTTGCTTGTGTTTCAGTGAATGACAGTGTAGGGTGGCAGTACATTTCACAAAACTTTAGAAATGCAGAAGTTGGGTTTAGTTTAAGCAAGTCTCCCTTCTGAAATCAGTAGAAAGATACAGGCATCTCCCAGAGGCAATCTGAAATAGAGCTAGAATAAATCACTCTTTCAGGATGTCATTGTTGGCCCTTGCCAAAATCTCTGGAGATACCAGCTGATGCACAGGGCTAGACTTCAGCTGCATTTCAGAAGATCTTACTGGATAAACCTCATGCTTTCATTATCCTGCAGAGCAAACCCAAGATACCTGCAGTATCCTGGTATGAACCTGGTAAGACCTGAACAGCTTGTGCAGAACATCTAATAATACCTGTTTCTTGGTATTCTCGCATGGTTCACACTGTGCAAAAACATTAGTCTTAGGGTTCCTCCTACATGGACTACAATGTCAGACACTGCAAGGGCTGATCAGTTTTGTAAGCAGCCTGATTATGCAGACAGTGGCATTTGTAATAGAGGATAAACTACTGATATCTTGGCAGTGGTTTAAACATTTCAAGGCTTTGCCTCCTGAAGTACAATTTAGGCATAAACAAAATCTGCGTGGAATAGCATAGTGCCAGGTTCTTGTGAAGAAGCAAGTAGTGGATCTCCAAACCATCACCCTTTTACAATTACAGTATCTCCAATTATAACATTCACTTGAATCATTAGTACTTGGTGCAAATAATTTCTAGCACAGCAGAATATGAAATTCAGTCACAGCTTGCCTCCTTTCTGAGTATTGGCCACTAAACATATATACTATACTCACTCTGCTTGGGAGTAAGAAGACCATGTTTCAGCCTGGATGCAGATTAAGTGCTGCATAGTACTCCAACTCATCTGTGACGCATTTTGAGAAACGCCATTTTTTGTCTGTACATGCATTTTCCTAGAATAGTACAAAACTCAGCATTCTAAGAATACAAGTGTCCCATGAACTCTCATAAATAAATCACAAAATCTTTATCAAAAAGTGCATGAAAAAGTAATTGCTTTGGCTACTCTATAGAGTTCTACTTGTGGGGTTTTTTGGAAACTTCTGCTCTGTTAAAAATGGTGTGATGTACCACCTATCAAAAAGTAGTATTCCCATATGATCCTTTCTTTACAGTTTCATTTAAATGTAGGGAATTCTATTAGTGAATTTATGGGAGAATGATAATATGTTTTGATGTGTGACTGAGCCCATTCTTGTCCTTTGAAGGGTATACACAGGCTATCTTTAAGACTTACATTGTGTGATTGCATTAAGTGCATACCTGTAATAAGACTTCTGAGCAGGAATTTCTTCTTTTATTTGAACAACAGAAGCTAGACTGAAGTGAAAATTATGTCAAGGAGAATATCTTGACATTTTTTCTTATATCTACTAAGACATCAAAAATTTTATTTGAGAACCAGCAGAACATAAGGTTTAATAAATTTAATTTTATTAAATTAAAAGCTTCATAAAGTATTTTAATTTTTTTCTGTGAAATACAGTTTTCATCTTACATAGTACAAGAAATCAGATTAAAGACAATAGAATGTTCTGTTTGTTTACTTGTTTCAGAACATCCTTTGTCCAAAAAAGTTGACTACCGACTTTCCCTAACCCATTTATCTGACTGCCTTACAAGCTTATACATTTTGAGACGTTACTCCATTGATGCTGTCTCTGCCTATCTGTTTTTCCTCTTTGGGTTGCCCTGAAGAAACACCTCCTTCAGGCTGCCATCCCTATTTACGATGACATAAGCAGAACACTAACACTTGTGTGAAAGAGCTGTCTTAAGGAACACATGTAGTACTACTAAAGTGTTCAGGCACCCAATACTCGTCTTTTCTCTATGGAATGCAGAACAGATGTAGATAAAATGAATAAATCTTAAAATTGTTATCTTTTGCAAGCATAATTTCAAATGCTGGAGCTCTGAAAAGCAATAGCCGTAACAAAAATATGTCTTATAGGGGATACGTTTCACACAAGCATTCCACAGCAGAATCATTGCTTATTAAAAAAAAAAAAAATCCTGTAAGGAGGCCAGTCTAGAGCTGAACTTTTTTTTAAAAAAAAATGGTAAAATAAAGTGTGTTTAAAAGAACAATGTCTTATCAAATGTGGATTCAGTATATTTGTTTGTAGGGTAAAATGAGCTTTGATTACAACTTGGCCAAACTGAAATGACTCATGATTTAAAATCAGGAAATTCCAGTGCAGTGAGGTTTAAATGAAGTAATCCACACTGCATTTTCTAAAGAAACAGATGAGGACGGTGGGAATTTTTGCTTCCTGTCTCTGCTCCTCCATTTAATCTGGGAGGGGAGGAAGCATGATTTTCAAGGTCTTAGTTCTTTTAAATCACCTTGCTGGTATACTGTTTCATGGCCACAGAATCTGGAAGAGAGAGAAGAGTCATTTAAGGGGCAACTGAAGAGACTGTGTACTGTGGATTCCCCGAATCTTTTTTTCTGTAAAGCCACCTTGAGTCACAGAATACGAGTAATAGTAGTGAGAACACAGGTATGGTTTTATTACATGGAACAGTAAAGGATGTAGTGATTTACTAAGGCCAAGGTTACACCGTAAGTCAAACGTGCTACTGGGAGAGACAGTTTTATCCCATAGCCCTTGGCTACTCATGTGCCAGCACCAGGTCACCTAAAGCTGTGGAAAAGAGACGAAACAAAAAAAAATATATCTGGCTCAATTCCAGCTTATTGCTAATGCTAATTGCTACAGGATGTGATTGCAAAAAGCAACCAGGAGAAGCAAATGGGAGATGGGCGATGGGGCTGTAACCTCTCAGTGCAGGCCTCACTTATCTGATCGCGTAGCCACAACTGGCTCCATGTTCACGCCTGATCTGCCATGGACTGCTGGTGGGCTGGGCAGTCATGCCTGCTTTTTCCTCTCCCCATGTATTCCTGTCCCGGTGTCCCTGCCCCTGGTTTGCACTGCATCAATTGGTCTTAGAGCCACAGGGCTTCTTGGCAGGTTAGATTTCTGTCAGATCAGAATCTGGCTCACTGTATAGTTGGGTAATGGCAAAATTTGATACAGGTATTGAGAACGGAAGATGGCAGATTTCATGTGAAACTGCACCCTACCATCACAGTGATAGGGAGACATCATTGTGGTCAGACATTCTCGTTAAAAATAGAAAAAAGTATAATCATGTCAACATAATTGAAAATAACTTTTCTATTTTAATTTTTACAGCATTTCCCAATTTTTACAAATATTTAAAGCAATCTGGAAATTGATTCCATTCTGTGTTTGCAGAGAAAAATCCTAATTGCCTCATGTTTTTGTTTGTGTTTTCTTTCCCTTTCCAGTATAAGTATTGAAGGGACTGCGTTTAATCCAGGGTCTCTTATTTGTCCCCTTCTCCTCATCTGGGAGTGGGAAGAGGAGGGGAATGAAGAAGGGGATACCAGTCCTTTCACAATGAACTAAAAAAGAAAAATAAAGCTTTTGAGACATTTAAGAGGGCAAAGAAAGGTACAACTTCAACACCAGAATGTTGTTCCTGCTAAATTTTGGAGACTGTAACAAAAAAGATCTTCTCAAAGCTCCTCTATTATTTTCTAAAAATAGGCTATTTTCTGTTAAATAATTTAAACAGGGGGTTTCTGCTGTTTCTCCCTATAATTGTCACAGCTTAATACACATACTTAATCTGTATAAGCATAAAAATGATCATTGCTATAGGATGATATTTAATGTCCAAATAGCTTCTTGGAAGATGGAGTAGAATCTTGTAGCTAGAAGTCTATTCCATGTTTGGGACTGGTGATGCTCATGTTTCTTGAGGATTTCTGGTGTACGGACCATCAAAATTACAGTAGGTTCCCTCTCCACTCACTGCCACTAAACCCTCCAAAAATGAGTACTGGCAAGCTAGATTTTGAATAATGTAGAAATAAGAATAATAAAAAAAAGTCAAGTGTTTCTCTTTTTCACATGGGACAGGTCATCACTCTGAATGTTTGGCTCAGCAATATGACAACATGGAAGAAAATCTGCTTATTCTTCAGAAGTCCTGCAGGTGCAGGATTTTATTCCAGTTCTTAAGAAATACTTGAAATTGAGACTCACCTGTAAAATATTAAATTAGCACTATTATTTCTTAAACATGTATACCTTGAAATATTAATTTCACAGCAGCATATAAACCAGAATTACACAGAGACTTCTGAAGGTCCAGTTCTAACAGGGACTGTTCTGGAAGCTCTACCATCACTTAGGAAGGTAAACTCTCTTTCCCTGACCTGCAAAATCAGTTTGCCTCACCACAGCTGTTTTCAGGAACTTGTGCTTCTTGCTTCTTGCCACACAATTGACAGTCGCAGGCCATAAGACTGGCCTTAACTGTAGTCTTATTTTCTCCCCAGCCACAGAATGAGATTAGATCTATCAGTTCTTACTGCACTTTCCAGGCAAGGTGCCAATATTTTTGCCATACGCCACCAGCAGGGTACGTTAACAAAGACATGTCTTAGCAATTGCTTTTCTCTTTTAAAAAACAAAGAAGACTGTGTATATATGTCTTGATGAAGTGGAGCTCTAACATAACTGAATGCCTTTTCTTTTGCAATAAATAGGGCCTTATATCAGCTCAAATTCTTAAAATACAGTTTTTCAAGAAAAAACTGCATAATACAGCAAAAACAGATTAAAACCAGAGTAGTTTCTATAAAATCTGTGATAAAAGACATCTGTGTCTTTGCTACACGTTGTGCTAATTAGTGAAATAATGAATATTAGAAAAAGAAGCAACTTAATTCTTAAATGTCACAATTACATTTAACAGAGAACATTAAAAGCAGTTATTTCCTTTATTTATTTATTGCCTACTGGTTTTATTATTTCATTATAATTTTTCATACAAATCCAAACCAGGCCAGCTCAGCTTCTTTTGTTTACAGATAATAACTAAATAGAATTTAAAAGGAAGCTATAAAAACCCCTTCAGTAGAATTTATTTTATAGCAATTCACAAAGATTTTTGTCAGTATAGCTGAAGCATCTTTTGTCCTCAGCGAGACCAAAACAAGTTTCTATTGGAAAAGCTTTATGTGAAAAGGGTCATTGGCACTCACATTCAAAGTAATTATTCTTGTAAAATTAATTAACTTTAAAAAAAAAAAAATCCAAGCCCTTAGAATACTTCCCATTAGTAACAGCAGGTCTGTGCTTTTTATGTTCGTTGTGGCAGATGTTCTTTACATCCCAGATTTTTTCAGAACAACAGAATGGTTTGATGGATGAAAGACTGCGTCTGGAAAAAGCGTATCAGTCAGAGTCATTAAAAGCCTGAGCCAGAGCCCACTGAAATCAGTGGGAATCACTGGCTTATGTTCACATTTTTCATATCTTGTTAAAAGAGAGTAAGTCTTGATTATTAAAAAAGAATGGAGTGACATTCTTTACTTATATTGCATGTAATTTCTTTCTCCAACAGTGAGGAAGAGAACAATTCTGTCGGTGGAAGAATCTGTCATTGCACCTATAGATGGCTGGGACAGTGATCCCTGAGGCTTGCAGGCTTGCACAGTGACTACCAGGTGGCAAACCCCCTTGGGAAGTCTGGCAGGCTCCTAAGAAGTGCTGGGAAGTGGTAACTGGTTGTGGTGCACCAGTACTACTGACAAAGGGAAGAACATTTAATCACTTAAGGAAGTTAAAGACTAAGGTTTCTGTGACAGTATTTTGTAAAATGTTTCCTGCCCTCTTTGGGACCATGGGAAGAGGTAGAAATGCAGATTTTTTTACTGTCTTGGTCAGATAATATGTGTAGGAAGAATGCACATTCATCATGAATCAATAACAGTTTCAGAATAAAGGGAACACTTTATCTGAAATTCATCTGAATGAGGTGTCAGGGAGCTGCAAAAGGGAGTTGCTCCATAAGGGAAGGTGAACAAGGAGCTGGTGCTGACAGCAGGGCAGAGAGGGCACAGTGCCAAGGCCCAAAGAAAAAGAGCAGAGCAGTTCTGGTGATAGTAACCAGGGTCAGCCAGTGGTTTGATGGCTGCTAGCCAGGTACATGGCGATGAGGCAAGCTTATGGTCAAGCCAGGATGAGGCAAGATCCTGGTAAGAGCAGGCAAGGCAATACAGTGTTGTTCAGGCATGGACCACATGTAAGACCAGAGCTTAAATGCAGCTCCAGAGCTGCAGAACCTGCGCCCCCAGCAAGGCTTCTCCTGGCACTTATTCAAGCAGCTCTTCCTCCAGAGTCTGATCCAAGGTCACAGGGCTGTATCACTTCACTGCTGGTCTTCAGAACTGGCAGCCAAAGTGCCCTAGGAGGGAGAAGGGCCTGTTGGTCCACGTCCCCAACAAAGAGTGACACTGTGTGATTTTAAGTGTGACACTTAAAATCTAGAAAATCATAGCTGAGCATTTAAACTGGAGACTGTTGAAGAGCTCACAAACACAAGAACACATGGCTCTGAAATGGCAATGCTGCTAAAAAGAAAAACTTGGAAGTTCTGCATCTTCTGGTAAAGGATTGGCCAAAGGATGTAAATACTCAGGTAGGAAATGGGAAACTAAGTGTTATTTAAATAAGTTTCCAAGATGGGAACAAAACAGAGGTACACATGCTTAGAGGCAAATGCTAGAAGTTCAAGAAATGAGATTGTGGAATAGGAATGTCCGCCCTTACTTAAAAAAATGGCATAAACATCAGAAACTTGGTTGGAAGAAGACAATCAGTGGCGCAGTGTAGTATCAAGACAGAAAATACACATGAGATGATAGAATAAACCATGCCCAGGGCAAAGACATAGTATACATTCAAGAAATCAGAATCAAATAAAATCAACAAATTAATTACCTCACTGAAATTGTATGGATTGAAATTCCAGGCCTGAGTTGGACAGAGGTAGTACTGGATCTCTCTTAATAACCATCCAGAAAGGATGACAACACAGACTGCAATGTTCTGAGACAAATCGGGAAGGCAGCAGCTGCACTGTACCACCCTTTAGACTGAATGAACGAGATACTGAGATATAAGCAGACATGAAAATGTTAGATGTTATGAATGACTCTTTCATGGAATAATTAGTGAGCCCACATCCAAATCTACAAACCTTGACTTCGTACTGAATAACTAGCAGGATCTAATAAAAATCTTATTGCTGAACTGCTCTTCTCTAACAGTGACAAAGTACTTTATTCAGCATTCCTACCAAGGTGGCAAATCTCAGAAAACCCACACTACTTCTCTACTTAAAAAGGGACAGATAGAAAAATGAGGATGCTTCTTAACAAGATATCTGAAAGGGATAGTCCAAGGAATTAAATTCCCGTAGGCATGTAAGCTACTGGAGAACACTGTATTGGAATCACAGCATTAGTGCTTATGACCTATGGAAATCACAGAGAAAATATAAAAGGAAGCTGAAATCACTTTCCAGCAAAGTCAAGGCTACTATAAACAGGCATGAATGCTTCAAACTGTATTTAAAACAAAAGTGTCATAAGTTCTAATAGATTAAATGTAAAAATACTATCAATTAGGCAGAATAGAAAAGTTTGAGAATCAACACGATGCAAGAATCATAATTAGTACTAAGTCATATTCCAAACACAGCAAAAAACACACCAGCATACACTGAACCAGAAGATGATTTGTATGAAATGTGTACTAAGGGAGATGATTTTTTTCCATTGGTATTTTCTGAAATTTTCTGGAAAAGAAATGAAGTTACTCCCATGCTTTAGTGGTATTCTCTGGGGGAAGAGGGCTCAGCAGACAATCTGTCTGAATTTGAAGTTATTGTGGAAGCAGCTACAGGTAAAATATTAAGAAAAAAAGATGAAATGCTCTGATAAAATACTAGGAAACCACCACTATTAGAAAACACCTGAAAGAAATCAGGTATGAAACAGTTCAACTACTAATCATGTAAACTCTTATTCAACTGGGCAGTAAAGAAGATAGCAGATGACATTCAATCTAAATAAATGCAAAGGAAGTGAAACACAGCATAGATAAATGCAAAGAAATCTGAGGAAAAACAATCCTAGCCTCACAAATAAAATTATAGACTCCTGAGCTGCCTATTTCCACTTAGGAACAAGACCTTGGGATTATGATATTTTTATCAAAATGTCAGTTCAGTGCAGTCAATGCTCACTCCACATCCCAAGAAAAAAAATCATAAAAATTACTAGGAAAGGAATAGAGAACAAACCAGAATTCATTATTGTTCAGATGAAGAAATGCACTATTTGCCTGCATTTGAGTGCTGTCTTTTCATTATAGAAAAGCTATATATAAAGATTGGAAAAGATTCATGGAAGGAAAACAAGAGTCATTGGAGAAACAGAAGTCTATCTCAGTCACACAATCAGAAATGACTGTGTTGGCTGGGATTCTTCAGCCTGGGAAAGAGGTGACTTGGGAGATATAGCAGATGACAGGAGCCAGGTTAAAAACAAGCAAAGCAAGGTTGTTTTCATATATAAGGTAGTAGATCTGTGGCATTCCGCGCCACATAATGTTACAATACAAAATCTGCATGGGTTACAAAGGAGAATGGACAAGCTCTTAGAAGAAAGATTCATCACAGGCTACTAAATGGACAAACCACATCAGGATCAAGAAAGTCCCCTAGCTAAAAATAATTGAAGTTGGGAAATCAGTAGACAGTACCATATGTACTTGTTCTGTTCCTGCTTTTCTCTGGCTGTCCACTTAGGCTAGATAGACACTTAATTTGAACCAGTACACCTTTGTAGACTAATACTTTCATAATTCTTGATTATCATTAAGTATTTTTATTTTTTATACAGTGGTGCAAATTATATGTACCTTAGAAACAAAAAGAACATGGCTTACTTGATGAGCTCACTATCTGAAAGCCACATGATAAAAAATATTAATATCGGTTCTATAGCTTTTATGTCTGGGAGCTTTAAGCATGACTCAAAATTCTGCTATGCATGAAATAAATCATAGAAAGCAAAAAATACAATAATGGAAATACTAAGTCTGCCCCAAATGGATTGGAAAGACAAGCACAGAACAAGAAACAGAAACAGACAGCTGTAGCAGGGAAACACAAACTGAGACAATGTAAGAGACAGTATCTGTTGGACCGTAACACAGTTTTTGGGAGCGTGGTGGTAGAAGGCTGTTCTGAGGGGAAAAATGAACTGAGTTTGCAGGTATTTACATGGAACACATTTTAAGTATGAAGGATGCTTGGGAAAAAGACCCACAGACTTGGCTGAAAATTGAACAGAGAACAGAGAATGTTGTGTTAAACAAATCTGTATGGCAAATGTCATCTGTAAAGAAATGGCAGATGAAAGAAAGAGTAATCTGTCAAGTGTACTGAAATCAAACCCAAGAAATTTATGACTGATGCAGCAAAGGCATATTCACTGGAGGGATAAAAATGGGAAAAAAACCCCACAAACATGGTACAAGCTGAGAAGAATCATTACAATCGATAAGGCAACACTAGAATGACATTTTTGAAAACCAGAGAAAGGAATATTGATGTAAATGAGAAGGGAAATGATCCCAGACAAGAATTTTAGCTGAATGGGCAGATAGGAAAGCTGCATGTAAGGTATGTTTTGCATTGAATCTTTCAGACAACTTCAGTGCCAGGATCTCCATTGAGGTCTGGGTTGAGGATGGTGTCCTTTGTATGGGCATAAGTGATGGCTGATCTCATAGTGGCTGAGAAGGAGGTAGGCATATAGAGCCAGGATAAAGGTGGGAAGATTTTTAGCTCTGTCAAGCTTGAGCTGACAAAAATCTACACAATGAGGTTTTTTCCCTAAGTTAGAACAGCTGTTTAAGGGGTTGCAGGACTCTAACTTAACACAGAGTAGGGAAGAGAGGGTATGGAAGGCAGGAGTCTGCTGCCTGTGACGATCTGTTTGAGCACAGGTACCTTATGGGGGACTTGACTGCAACAAAAAGACATAGATCCATCTTTCCCAGTCCTTGGGTTTCACACCTGCATCATGTATCAGCAAGTAAAAGAGGGAGTACAGCCCATCTCTACCTAATCCTAAAAGACACACATTGGTTAGCATGACAATTCACACAGAAATAAAGATACAGGAAGTGCTAATTCTAGTATTTCTTAACCTTTGCAATCTTTATATATATATATATATATATATCTAAATATATATTTTGTGAATTCAGAAAGCTCTTCTGTTGAAGATATATACTGTTTTTACTTTTCCTGGACTCTTCTACAACACATGTACCAGATAATGAAAAATCCTCATAATTAATGGCATGGCCCAAGGAATGCAAGAAATATCTTAGTATCTGATGAGAACATTCCCTGGAAGCATTTGACTTCAGTAGACCTCATAGCAATCTGCAGTTTGTTATTACAAAGTCTTATTGTTCAGAAACTATTGATACTGAATTTCCTCCTTTTGTAATTTAAAACAGCAAGGACATCTGATTGAGTCTTTTTCTCTTTATACTTTACCATATAATACTAGACAAAAAGCAGAGATCACTGAGAGAGGTGCTTGCTGTAATGGCACAGTTAAAGAGCGAAAGCTGGAACGGTTCTCTTTCGAAAGATATTTGAAGAAGTCAGCCTCCCTACTACAGATGGTGATGTTTTGATGGACACAAATAAAAAAAAAAAAGTTTGCTCTCTGGATTCAGACAGGTAGGTCATGGCTTTAACCGTCTGCTCACTGACAGGAAAAAAAAACATACAAAGTTTCATACTATTATTTCTCTATTTACAGTTGATGGGTGACTTAAAAACGTACTTAGTCTTGAGTTTATTCCCTTTGTAAGGAAATGTTGTATTATTGTATTTCTTTCTTTGAAAACACTTTCATTAAAATAGGAATATTTTTAAAGTCATTTATGTTAGTGTGACTGTATTCTTTGCTGACTTGCTATTGTGTAACTCCTTCAAAAATGGTCTTTACAGAACCACAACAAAGATTCTTTTTTTCTTAGGGCAGAAGTACAGTCAGAAGATATTATTTTCTCTCTTTCTCCAGCAGCTGAAGAGCAGCATTGAAATGGAGATTCAGACACCTACTCTTGCAACAGGCTGTGCACTGAAGGCTCGATCTGAAGAGAACCACTGGAGTGCTGAGATAATTGACAGACCTGATGTGCTTGACATGACCTGATATACTGAAATATTTCTAGGCATTTTTTTAGGTATTATGTTAGTGATGGAGCTGCCATGACATTTTCATACTAGATGTACTATTTCACCTCTTCATAATTTTGCTCTAAAAATGACCTTTTAAGATAAATTTTTGTATGCATATGAGGGTAGTACTTAAAGGTGCTAAACTGACAAAACTTACAATGTATTTAATAGATATAGCAATGTTGGTATTCTGCTCCCAGCAGTATGCCAGTAATACCTCATTTCTTCAACCAAAAAGGCAACTGAACATTTCAACATCCTTGATTATCTGCTGAGATCGGCAAAGACCTTGCAGAAATAAGGGGATCAGACATTCTCTCTGAAGGCTTCTTTCATTTGGAGCATGAATTTTCCCTTCCTTTCTCCCTATTAGAAATAGTCTGACTCTACAAAAGGAGGTTAGCATCTACCTAGGGGGACTTATCTTTTAATAGATGTTTTAATAGCCAGAAACTTCCAAAGAATGATGATCAAAAGATAAACTGGTAGTTCTAGTTAATTTCTATGCTGTATGTTTTATTTACTTTTAATTACTAAATTTGGAGGATTTGTTGGTAAGCCCTGTGTTTGGAATGCCTAGATGTTTAGGGAAACTGAATAAATTTTAGTTACTTCTCAGTTCTTTTCATTTTATTGATGTGTTTTTTCTCTTGAGGAATGAGGGTGAAGTATGCAAGCTGACTACAGAAGATAACAAAGAATGTGTGCATGCTATTTTCAGAAATAAAAGTAATTGTGAATAATCCTTTGGAGAGGGAAAAATACAGAGGAAGAATAAAAAGGAAGATTTGGGACAAGGAAGAGTTAAGACAGAAGGGCTGAGAGGGCTAGAGTCATGGGACAGAGTACAGAGGGAAGGAGAATGGAGTGGCTGGGTGATGTGAGATGCTGCTGAGGAGCAGGGGCAGGCAGCTATTAGTTAACTTCTGCTTGATCAACTATTCTTGCCAGAACTGTGTAGGCAGAAACTGGAATGATCCTAGCATTGCAGGCTGCCCCAGAGGGCTGAACTGAGAGCCAGACGGTCCATACATCTGCTTTGACTTTCATGTTTAAAGGAATCCAAAGTTCCTCCACTGCTCTACAGGGTGCTCCCCTCTCCTTGTCTGTGTTATGTGCTGAAAGCCCTCATTCTTCAAAGTTGTCTGCGTCCCTCAGTCTGCTCTTCTACATAAAGCCAAATGTGGGGTCAGTTCTGTTCCCTTTTCTTTCCCCTTACATGTGACTTTTGAGTTGCCCTGTCAGTCACTGTGATTTGGACAAGATCAGGGGCTTGTCCATGTGCAGGCAGGGGGTTCCGTAGAACCTGGTGCTGCCCATGTCAGCATGGATCTGCAGAGTCTAAATGAAGGGATCTGAGACCTGCTGCTTGTCCTATTAAGCCTGAAATTCTATGTGAAGAGGAAGTAGGATGGCAATGCCAGTTAAAGGGGGAAAAAAAAACAAACCCTGAAGGAGTGAAAAGCTAAGACATATGCAGCTTCTACTGGAATAGGTAAGCCGATCAGTTTTGAAGGAAAGACTAGACTGCACAGACCAACAGCATATTTAGGTAGGGCTGGCAAAACCAAATTCAGGAAAGGAGTTCATTTACAGTTAAGCTACTGTTTGGTTTAACCCTGGCTGGTAATTAAGCACCATGTAGCTGCTCACTCACTCCCCCCTCACCCAGAGGGATGGGGAGAAGAGATGGAAAGGAATGTAAAACTCAAGGGTTGAGATAAGAACAATTTAGTAATTGAAATAAAAATGAAAGAACAATAGTAACAGTGATGACAATAAGTTATAATGGAAAGGAGAAGGGAAAGAATAACATCCAGAGGGAAGGAAAGAAAGGAACACGTGGTGCACAACACAACTGCTCACCACCCGCTGACCGATGCCCAGCCAGCCCCCGAGAAATGGATCTGCCCGCCCCGGCCAACCCCTTGGGTATATATACCAGGCGTGCCGTCCCATGGTATGGAATACCGCTTTGGCTAGTTCGTGTCAGCTGCCCTGGCTGTGTCCCCTCCCAATTCCTTGTGCCCCTCCAGCCTTTTGACAAACAAGGCCTGAGGAACTGAAAAGTCTCACATCAAAACCAAAATACAGCACCGTACTAGCTCCTGAGAAGGTAATTAACTCCATCCCAGCTGAAACCAGGACAGCTACCTATGTAGCCAAAGAACTGGTGGTCAAAACAGGAGGTACCAGTGTGAACACATCAACTATGGATGTGACAGTGTGCTAAAAAAAAAAAAAACCAAACCCACAAAAAAACCAACTAGGAAATTCAAGCACAGAATGAACGTAGAATTCACATTTTTCTTTGGATTTTCAGCCCTTCCAAAATACTTAAAATCTGAAACACAGAAAATTATTACAGTATTTCAGATCTATGATTACATCATATGCCAATCAGTCATCTCTGTGCTCTATTTAAAAAAAGATGATTACTACACCCATAACATACTACCTCTGCAATACCAAGAGGAGTTTTGGCTATGGGAAGGCTTGTGTGGGTAGCGCAGGCAGCGCTGTGCTAAACATACCACAGGCTCTTATGGACTGTGTAATTGCCAAACTTTATGTTCCCTCCACACTTCATCATTGAACTAGTTTGACCCTACTTGCATTTGTTTGTGATTAAACACACATCTTCCAGTAACGCTATTACAATTCTGTTGCAGGCGTTCATGTTTAGCACTGTTCTTGATCCTCAAGCTCTTGAAGCCATACCAGTGTGTGAGAGCACCAATTCTTTAGGATGTTCCCACCCTCCCAATTACAGAAACAAGTTCGGAGAAAAAGCCAAAGAACGGATTATTCCCTCAGATTTTTAAAGTACTTTATAAAGGTTTGCGAGGCTGGGAGGGAACTGGCCGTGCACAGGGGCCGTGGTGGCTCTTGTGACGGAGGCGGCATTGGGACTCTGCTAAAGGCAAGGGCCCTGCCGTGCTCTCCCTGGCCATCCACCTCTCCCCGCTGGGTTCTGCCCTTGGCTCCTGGACTCGTGTTGATGTGGTCAAACAAAAATCCCTGGTGTGCCTCCCCCCCACTCCCCCAAATGAAATGGCTTGCTATTTTTCAGGACTGCAAGAACGAACTTCACAATGCAACGAAGCCCACATGGAACTCGGCGCTCAGAACTGGGGTTAAATAAAGGAGTTTCACACGGCTCCGCTCCCGCACAGGGAACCGCAGCGGTGCCAGACGGGGCGCTCAGCTGGCTCTCCTAACGGAGATCCGGAGCAGGCACCCCTGGGAGGGCACCGGCCTGCGCAAACGCCGCGCACCCCGGGCCCCTGCCCGCGGGAGGGGCCGCTCCGTGCCGCCGGGGCGGCGGGCGGCGGCGGCGGGGGACGAGCGCTGCCCCCTCCCGGCTTCACCTGGCGCGGCGCAGGCGCGCTCAGGCCGCGCAGGCGCGGCGGGCCCGGCGGCGCAGGCGCAGCAGCGGGACCGGCCGCCGCGGGCGGGCGGGCGGGCGCGGGTCTGCATCCGGGTCGCCGCCGTGCCCATTGTCTGGGGAAGGGGCCCGGCGGCTCTTCACCCCAGGGCCCCTGCCCGCCCGCTGCTCACCTGCGCAGGCTTTAGTAAGTGATCCCCGGCGGCGCCTCCCGCCCCTGCCCCGGGGAGATGCCGGGGTGCCCGCGGAGCGCCCCCGCCGCGCTCCCTCCCCCTCCTCAGGGCGGCCGGCCGCGTCGCCGTGCCTCCGGCGGCCCTGGCTGCTCTCTCCCCGCGCCTCTTGCCGCTGGCGCTGATGGGTCACGCCAGGCTGCTGCGTCTGGCGGTGCCGGTGGCTCAGGGGGCCTCAGGCCACCCCGGTGTCCGCCCAGCCCCCCGGCGTTCCCGCCGGTGCCCGTTCCCCGGCATGACGGGAGCAGCGCGGCCCCGCTGTGGGCCCGGCCCGCCCGCGCCGGTGTGCCGGCCGCCGCTCCCGCCCGCGCCGGCTGCGGGACCCCCGCCACTCGCACCTGCCGGCCGCGCTTCGGGCGCCGTGGCCGAGGCTGCCCCCGCCTGTCACGGCCCTTCTGTCTTTCCTTTTAATTTAAATACCTTCAGCGACGCCGAGTTCTCATTATGCCACACAGTAACAATACTATGTTTTTTTTCCCTGCAGTGGACCGCAGTTCGAAGAGGAGACAAGTGAAGCCTTTGGCAGCTTCGCTGCTGGAAGCTTTAGATTATGATAGCTCTGATGACAGTGATTTTAAAGTTGGAGATGCTTCAGGTAAATATGCTTCTTCATCTCCTTGGTTAAGAACTACCTCGTTTTTGTTTTATGGTTGCTCATTTAATATCATACGGGAGACAGAATGCTGTAAGTGAACTGTTGGGACTTGGAACCACTTGAAGTTCGTTGACTGGATTGGATAACTTGCAATTCCTATGCTGTGGATAAGAAACAACTGATTAAACAAACCATCCATACAGTATTTCATTTGCAGTTAATTTTTTTTAACGGAATTTTCATGATTACCAAGTTTTGGCAGCAGCATTTGAATAGCTTCTGTGCTGACTGTCTCAGCTATATTTACTGATTTTTATTTCTTCAAAGAAGAGATAATTTTTGAAATATTCACTGCATTTAGTATTAAAATAACATTATAAAGCCATTCTGTTTTGAATCAGTCTGGGTAATAGTTTGTTTTGGGCTTAAGAACTTGCCTCTTTCTCAAGGTTAGTTCCACTTGGTGAGTCAAAAGCTTAAGCGGAAAGATAATCTTTTCAGGTTTTTACTGTTTGTTACTGTAGACAAGGTGTCCACTCAGATAGCTATGCATAAAGGTGTTCACATTTCATACTAGAAGGAAGTCCTTGCTTCAGACTCTTTTTGTTCTGCAGGCTTTTCTGTGTGTACAGGTTCCTGTATCTGCAGTGAACATCCACAGAAACCAAAAGTAAACAAGATGCCAAAAAAAAATGAATAAATTCAAATATATTGGAGGGAAGGGAAAGAAAGGGCAGGAACATGTTTGTGAATAAACTGCACATTGATGTTCAGTGGCATATGCTCAGGGAAATAAGCAAAGAGATGCAAGATGTGTAAGATTTAAGGGAACCATTATGACAGCTCGTCAAATAACTTCACTTTGTTATTCCTGCACTGGGGTTGCTGATCTATGCTTTCATGTGGCTGTATCATGCAAAAATATTCCCAATCTCCATTTAAAGGCTTATTTTTTAACATCTGGCAAACTCCTGCTTATTAATGAACCTAAAAATGCTTAATAATAATTTCTGCAGTGCCAGTTTTAAGATAAGTCCTAATGCTTTTTGTTTTCTTCCCCCCAAGCCTAGGCATATTTCCCTTGATTTGTCTGCTAGAAGCAGGCTGCAGTGACTTGAGAGAGTAAGACTGATGTTATCTTACCGATCTCATGCTAAGATTTTTGGTGGCCTGTTTAATTTACCTTTTTAACCTTGTTTTAGGGTTTTTTGATCCTTTCTTTTGAGTAAGGCCATTACCTGTTGAAAAGAAAGTTACATAAAAAGTAATGATTTTTAGTTCCCAAAGAAAATCTCCCTATTCTGGAACAGTGGTGTAAGCAGGATTTAAGGTAAAAGGAAAACTGGAAATGGAGTATGGGAGAATGGACACATAATTCTGACCAATATATTATTTGATTAAAAGACAATCAGTAATTAATAAAACATAAGGGATAAAGCTTCCTGACTCAACTATGTCTAAATGGAGAGGATTCACTTGTAATTGATACCCTTTTTGACTTTTAGGGTATGGTATGTGCATGTGGGGGGTGGTCAGTGTCCAGTCTGACAGTATTTTAATGTCAGTTTCACTTTGAGGAAGTTGGCTGGGTTTTCCCTTAAAAAAACAACATTGAATTGAAACAAGCATAGGAGTTAACCCACAAGTTTTTATGAATATGAGGTGCAGTAAGAATTTGAGAAGTAAGTACCTTAGGAAAGAGTCGGCATTTCTAAATTTTTGTATTTAGTGTCCTGATGCCTTGGTAAATTTTTTTTCATTACATACAAAATGTTTTTATAATTGCTGTTTGGTGTTCATATATCTCATCTTGCACTGTTTTAACATTTCAGAAGCTGTATCTATCACTTACAGTAGAAATTAATGTTCTGTTTAATAAAATTTAAAATTTGGTGAAAACACTTTGAAATAGCAGCAGAGTTTGGCATTTTACACTTCATTCAAAGATTTTCAGTATGACAGGAGAAAGTTGTGATGGTTTGGAGAACCTGGGGAATAGAAAGTTATTAAACATGTAACCTCTTAAGTTGAAAGAAAAAAGAAACATTTCTTATTTGTAATACAAGTTCTGTTTCAAATATTCTGCAAGTGTTTATTTAACATCTGTGCTGATTTAAAATGAAGCTGTTACAACATAGCCTTATATTTGGTTGTACCTAGTACATTTAGATTTGGATGAAAGAAGTGGTAAAACAAAAAAACCTTTTTTTACACACACGCATGTATATAAATAAAAATAATTTCGAAGTTTTATATATATATATATATAAATGTGTGTAGATGCACAAACAAACCTACTAGACAAATTCTGGATTGTTGCTAATGGAAAACAGGTTTTCCTTTTTTGCACTGTGGATTCTGCCTTCAAAGCATAATGTGTATTTCTCCAGTACAGGCAGGGCTGTTGCTCTTTTTCTTCTTTCAATGGCTGTAGAGGTCTCTCCACACGCAGCCTGTTGCAAATCAGTGTTTAGTATTTGTTTGAATTCAGAATTTCATTGCATAGTTTGCTTACAAAGGGAAACAGTTGTGACAGAAGGAAGAAGCAGTCTTTCTACATTGAAAATGACCATAACTTCCACTCATGCACTCAGAAAAATCCTGTAAGTATGGTGATTTCACAGCTCTGCAATGTATATTTGATTCACAAATGCACATATAGGTGTTTAAAAAAACAGAACCAATTTGAAAGTTGAAAATTAAATTTAAAGGACTTTAAATACTGAATTAAAAGAATTCTGAAGTTGTTCACTCTCTGTTGAATATGTCGCATCGATGTGTATGAGCTTCAGGATGTTAACTGATATGTGCTAGTAGGTGATAGTGTGGAGGTCTAGGAGGACTGAGCCTTGAACATTTTAAGCTTTTACGCATGTTCATTGTTCTGTCAGATTTCTGGGAATATGAGATGCAGTAAGGATTTGAGAAGTTGCTATTAAGTACTTTAGGAAGGAGTCTGCATTTCTCAATTTTTGTATTCAGAGTCCTGATGCCTTGGTAAAATTTTCATTACAGAAAACATTTATAACCACCTAACAACCATTTCCAACAACAAAAAAGAAAATATCCATAGGAGATACGGCCTTTGCTTACAGTGTAGTTAGTTTCTTTTCTTTTGGATTTAGGTCACCAACAGGCAATTACTGCCTTTTCCGTTTTAAAGATCTTATCATTCTGACATCTCTTTAGGGAAACTGATTTTAGAACTGTTATAGTCTTTTAAATTTACTTTACGTAAATAGTTTTCAGGCCTGTGGGCTTTTCATTATGTAATACTGAATGAAGTAATTTTTTAATGGCTTCTCTGTTTCTGCATAATAGAAAGTATTAATGCCGTATTTTGAAGTACTGTATTTTTCTGGGTTTTATAAACATCTTGAAAATTTGTTCCTTGAGTAAGAATGTCATGTAATCTTTATGTGGGATCAGTCAAAACCCCTGCCCCTTTGGAATCAGAACGTACAAATACAGGTGCTGTAATATACTCAACTGAAATTTTTAAATAATATGTTTCACAGTGCCGATCAGTTTTTTGAAGTTTTGCTTTTAAGTTAACGAGAGCATACTTTGGGTATTTTGTTGGTGGGTTTTTTTTTCCTTTAATGAGAGCAGCTGGAGGTATACTGATGTCAGAAAACAGTGTAGAATAATTCGCAGCAGGATTCCAAAGCAAGGATTTACCACTTTTCTTCTCTCTTATTTGGTGGAGTTGGTCAGTTTTGGCAGCTCATATCTGAAATTGAAATGATGCAGAGAAATGTTGTGTGGTCCCTGAACAAGAACGATGTGTGACTTTATAAAGACTGGCTTTCTATCTCAGTGTAGCTAAGAAGAGCATAGCTGAATGCGGCCTTGAAGAACTGGGTTCTGTCACTACTGGTGCAAGTCTTGTAGACTCAAATTTTTAGAGACATTTGTAAATGTTTGGGGTTTTGGTGTTGAGTGTGGAGCCTGACTTGCATAACTACTATGTACTGTTACTGCAACTGAGGTCAGTAGGAGCTCTGTTTAAAATATGTAATGATCTATACAAATGCATATATTAGGTATTCTGAAAAAAAATGTGGCTTGATCTAGAAATAAAAAGTTGTAATTATCTTTCTGTAATTCGTTTTCTCTTAGCACAATGGAGATTCCACTTTTGCTTTCCTGTACAGGATATTGTAATATAAAGGTTTGTGAAGCAGCAAAATACTGTAGTGGTAAACGCTACTGAAATATTGATGAAAAAAATAATACATTTGCTTTTGAGAATAAACTGAAGTGATATGCTGTAGAAGAGCTGTAGGGTGTTTCAATAGACAGTAAAGGTAAGATAAATTATCATAAAGCTAATAATTAGTAAATTATCACATAATTGCACTCTCTTAATTGTTACGATTATTTAAAAACTTGACTTTGCTGCTGTAATGTGTAGTCCCTCAGAGTGGAATTCCCAAGGGCTTTTCCCCATTGAGAAAATGGAAAATACGGGCATTATGTTCTCTTGCGTTATCTTCATCCCAAGTGAGATCTTTTATCTGTACAGATGTCTGCCACTTGAAGTAACACTTTGGAGTGACTGACGAGCATTTTGAACTTGCATTCTCTTTGGAAACACTGAGTTTTTGGTTCTTCCATGTGTTTACTGACAGGAGTAATGTAACAGAAATCTAGGCTTTCATTCCAGTGTCTGGGCAGGGTGGATTTAGTGATGGGATGACATTATTTTTTGTTGTTTTCCTCTTACTGTGACTCTGTGCCTTGTCTTTACAGTCTGTCTGTCCCTTACCAGAACCCTTGCTCACCACTTCAGTGTCATTCTACTTGTTCAGTCAGCCTTGAACAGCATTTTCATGGTCTCCTACTTTACTACTCCTACTTTGTCTTGCATCTCCTCTTTTTTGTGCGTATGTCCATCTCTTGTTATTTCCTGCCACATGGAGAAGATTCTTCTGTGCTTTGTTACCTGCAGTGTGGTGGATGGTCTGTTTGCAGCCTGGCTACTTCTGAGAGTCTAGACATGATCAGTGAGGATGGAATGTTTCAAGTGTTCCTTGAGCATATGCTTGTTACAGTGTCTGAGAGACTTAGACTTAGCATGTCCAACATACATGTTCAGCAGTCTCCCAGATGTCACTTTCTTTGTATAAAATGTGAAGCTCTTACGAGTTTCTTGGAAAAAATATATATTCTAGCTCACTATTCAATAATTTGTATTGGAATCAATTTTTTTGGATTATTTAGGACTGCAGCTTTGCTGAGGGAAGACATGGGATATGGACTACTTCATCCCAAAGAAGTAAAGTTTGGTAACATTAAAAATGGAGAAGGTGAGAAATGTCAAGCAAATTCAAGACGTAGGATAGCCAGTTCCATCTGTGTTATCTAACATTGGATATAAGGCAGTTCACAACAACTGAAGTCAAAAGTTGGCAACCTTTAGTTTTGAGTGCTTTTATGGCTTGAATTGAAACGCTGTGTGATATAATTAATGCTAGTGATACCATTATTCACTAATGCAGAAAAGAGGAAACGGCTTACTAAACTTCCATTTATGTTTCTCTTCCATCCTTTTTTTTTGTTAAATTAAACACTTCTGAAACAAGTGTAATCACAGATCAGCGTTCAGTTTCATTTCCTACTCTGCCCAGTCTACATCTGCAGGTAATACAGATTAGATACTTTCTTTCAAAACATGATTTGAGAAGTGAATTTCACTCCTTAGATCAGTAATATTGTAATCTGTATTGGTTTTGTTTTGTATGTTCTTAATCATGTTAACTTTGGATGGTTCCATTTGGTTTTAACTGCCAGCATTACCAGTGTTAAATTTCCACTAGTCTACTGATGTTTAATATTCATACTTGGCAAAATAGCTTAGAAAGCCAGTGGTGTATATCTAACTGATGTTAGATTCTCTTTGAAGTTATGTTTTAAGTGAAGCATTAAGCCTTCTCAGTTCTTACTTTCAGTATAGTTATGTCAGTCTTAACATAATGGACCTCTGTGGCTTTAGTCTAATAGACAATTGTGATCAGGATTTTGCTGGTTATGTGACTCTGCCTTTAACAATCTAAAAGTTCATATTTTCCATTTATGATCTAGGTTTGCCTGCCTTATTTTTACATCCGGTTATTAATATCAGAAGTTTTAAGCATTTCCTTAAGGTATTTTTGAGTCTTTAAAATTATTTGCAATTTCTAGATCAGATGTACAGGAAGTCCAGCTCCTTTTACACATATGGTGTAGCACATGCGCAAAGGAGTTTTTGTGACTTGAGCTGTTCCTGCAAGGAGATTTATGGGCAGAGGTTGTTGCCAAAAAACACTTTCTGCAACGCTTTCCACTTTCGCTGTCTGTCAGGATGCAGACATGTCTGGGTGAGGGATTGTCTATGGTGTTTAACATGTGTTTTAGGAGACATGCCTGTGTAATTTCACGTTGTCATGTCAAAGATTTTTTTTGTCTGCCTTGTGACTGGAAGAAAGGAGGCTAAGGGATCACTAGACAGGGTGATGGTGATGGAATGGATTTAACCTCCAAAAGAATGAAACTCACTTGTATCCCGTTTTTTGTTACCACCCTCGAAAAGAGGGTACTGTGAAGCATGCTGTGGGCTGGATAACTTGTTACAACGGTTCCTGTAGATTATTATTGAACAATATTATTTAGTAGAAGTAACTTAAGGCATGGTAGTTGTTTTCTGTATTGCATGCTTAGTTTTTAATTTTTTTTACTCCTTTTCAATGTTCCAGAATCCTAGATTGTATTCCTCATATGTAGCTTTGAGCACCTGGGTAAAGGCTTAACCAGACGAGACTCAGTGGAAAAAACCACAGCTTTCTAAAATTATTCCAGATGCTTCTCTTCTGCTATCTAGAGTTGGTTAGGCTTTGTTAGTGGAAGAGGCAAGCCCAAGATTGAGTCTGTGATTCCCTGCAAGTAGGTTATTCTTCAGAGTTCGCTTATAAACAAGCAATAAAGCTGCTTTTACAGAGTTACTTGTTAAGCTTAATACTGCATGACATGGAAGAATCAGGCAGTCTTCTGTGAGTGGGTGGCCATGTACCTGTGTAGCATTTACTGTATATATACATGAATTCTCTTAGAATTTTTTTTTAAAAAATAAAATCATGGGGTACCATGTTTAAACTTGCTTGTAAAATGGTCCTGAAAAACTCTGGGAGGATTTTTTTTAACTGCTGTAGTGATTTGGGTTTTGAAGTCTTTTGCATAATACATATTATACAAGACTTAGCTGATGTGGAGATTAGTAGTTACTTTTGTTTATCTTTATTACTCTTTTTCTTATGTTAATTCTGGAGCATAATGTTCCATCCTGGAGAATTCCTCTCAGAATTATCCTCTTTGGATTTGACTGCCACCTGCTGTTGTGCTTGGTAGAGCTAAAGATCCAAAGTGTACAGGAATAAATGATGCCTGTCTTACAACTGTTCTCTCATATTTGTTCTCAGTGGAACTCTTATCTTCTTCACTATTTGATGGCATATCTGGCCCCATCTTTCATTGAGAGTAGCTTGACTTCTCTCCCATAGGGAATAACAAGATACTGTTGCCAATTTGAAAGAGTAATTTTTTAGAAATTTCTTTCAAGGAGAAAATTGTATACTACAGCCTCTTCCTAACTGAAAGTGCATCTGATAGAACACCACCTGCAAAAATAGCTGTTATCACAGAATAGCTCCTTCTAGAAAAGCACCTATCACAGTGGATGCATTCAGACAGAAGAGCGATATCCCTTACTATAGGTATCTCTGGTGTGTACATGCATGTAGAAAAGAGTACAAAGCGTTATGTGCAGGCAGAAGGCAAAGAGAATTTGAAGAAGTGAATTAAACTATGTTTATTTGTCCTCTGCTTTATATTGTTTGCATGGCATAAAGCAGTTAGTATTCTCAGTGCTGTAGTATTGATGTACCATAATCACTGTTGGTAGAGTGGTGCTAAAGGTTAAGCTATACACAGACTAAGATTCCCCCCAAAAGTGAAGCGCAGACTTAAATTTACAAGAAAACTAAGCATATTTAGAAATGGAACGGCACAAGTTAAAGCATCCAAACAAAATGTTGTAATGGAGTTATGGTGGGAAAGTGAAACAAAAGAAAAACAGTATAAGGTAACTTAAAAATCCAGTTAAATTAATTGCAACATGGCAAAACCATATACTTCCTATTTACAGTGAGACAAGTAGTGCACATTGACACTCAGAACCTGTGAAATAAGATACAAAAATGCATTTTGCTTTTAAACATACATATGTCATTTAATCTATAATATAAATGCCTAGTGTGAGAGTCTAGCTTTAGGAGTTGTAAAGTGTTTATGAGAACTGCCAAACATCATAGAATCATAGAATCATTTAGGTTGGAAAAGACCTTTGAGATCAAGTCCAACTGTTAAGCTAGCACTGCCAAGTGTACCATTAAACCGTGTCCGCAAGTGCTATGCTATGTTAAATACGTCCAGGGATGGTGACAGAACTGCTTCCCTGGGTGGCCTGTTCCAATGCCTGACAACCTTTTCAGTGAAGAACATTTTCCTGATATCCAATCTAAATCTCCCCTGGTGTAACTTGAGGCCGTTTCCTCTTGTCCTGTTGCTTGTTATCTGGGAGAAGAGACTGACCCCTACCTGTCTACAGCCTCCTTTCAGAGCCTTCCCTCAGCCTCCTTTTCTCCAGTTCCCACAGCTGCTCCTCATAAGAACTGTTCTCTAGACCCCTCACCAGCTTTGTTACCATTCTTTGGATATACTCCAGCACCTCAGTGTCATGTAGTGAGGCACCCGAAACTGAACAAAGTATGTGAGGTGCAGCCTCACCAGTACCGAATACAGAGGGATGATCACTTCCCTAGTCCTGCTGACCACACTATTTCTGATACCAGGCAGGATGCTACTGACCTTCTTGGCCACCTCAGCACACGGCTGGCTCATACTCGGCCAACTGTCAACCAATGCCTCCAGGTCCTTTTCCACCGAGCAGCTTTCCAGCCACTCTTCCCCAAGCCTGTAGAGTTGCGTGGGGTTGTTGTGACCCACCTGACACTTCTCCTTGTTGTACATCATACAGTTGGCTTTGGCCTGTTAATCCAGCCTGTCCAGATCCTCCTATAGAGCTTTCCTACCTTCAAGCAGATCAATGCTCCTGCCCAGCTTGGTGTTGTCAGCAGTCTTACTGTGGGTGCACTCAATCCCCTTGTCCACACTATTGATAAAGATGTTAAACAGAACTGGCCCTAGTACTGAGCCCTGGGAACACCACTTGTGACTGGCCACCAACTGGATGTATCTCTGTTCACCACCCCTCTTTGTGCTTGGCCATCCAGCCAGTTTGTAAACCAGCAAAGAGTACCCATCCAAACCGTGAGCAGCCAGTTTCTCCAGGAGAATGCTGTTCTGGAAATGGTGTCAAAGGCTTTGCTAAAGCCTAGGTAGACAACATCCACAACCTTTCCCTCCTCATCCACTAGGCAGGACACCTTGTCTTAGAATGAGGTCAGGTTAGTCAAGCAGGACTTGCCTTTCATAAAACCGTACTGACTTGGCCTGATCACCTGGTTGTCCTGTATGTGCTGTGTGATTGCACTCTGGATGGTTTGCTCTGTAACCTTCCCCGGCACCGAGGTCAGGCTGACAGGCCTGTAGTTCCCCAGATCCTCCTTCCAGCCCTTCTTGTAGATGGGCATCACATTGGCTAACTTCCAGTCTTCTGGGACCCCGCTAATTACCCAGGACTGTTGATAAATGACAGAAAGTGGCTTAGTGTGTGATGTGGAGCCTGAATCAGGTGCAGCTTTGTGCCTTCTTAACTCAACCTGAACAGCCTTTCCACACATCCTGCCAAGGGCCCTACAATGGATGATAGACATGGCCTTTTTGGTTAAAAACAAAATGGGGGAATTGTAGAGGAATGAAGGCAGTGGGTTGATTGGCATTGATAATATGCAGCTGTGGCCTTGCCTCAGAGGCAGTGGGTTGATTGAGATGGATGATGTGCAGCTGTAGCTTGTTCTGATAAGTAGTTTAATAACACTGAGGATTGTGGGAGAGGTGGTTGGGTGTAGGAGGAGCAGTGTGGTCTGATCTCTGGAGGAAGAAGAAACAGCACAGGTAGTGGGATCTGACTGATGGTGAAACCCTTGTTGCAGCCTTCTAGTTTGTTTTTGCTGCAACAGGTGAGCACTTCCACCAGCTCCCTCAGTACCCCTGGGTGGATTCTATCTGGTCCCATAGGCTTGTGTATGTCTTAGTGGTGCAGCAGGTTGCTAATCATTTCCCCTTGGATTATGGAGGCTTCATTCTGCTCCCCATCCCTGTCTTCCAGCTCAGGGGGCTGGGTAGCCAGGGAACAGCTGATCTTACTGTTG
Source organism: Falco punctatus (assembly GCF_963210335.1). Classification (NCBI taxonomy): domain Eukaryota; kingdom Metazoa; phylum Chordata; class Aves; order Falconiformes; family Falconidae; genus Falco; species Falco punctatus. The sequence continues at coordinate 80,129,941 of NC_137583.1, forward strand.
AGACTGAGGCAAAGGTGGTATTAAGTTCCTCAGCCTTTTCCTCATTCTTTGTCACTGTTTCCTCCCACATTCAATAGAGGATGGAGGGTCTCCTTGGCACTCCTTTTGTTGCTAATGTATTTGTAGTAACATATTGTCTTTTATGGCAGTAGCCAGATTAAGTTCTAGTTGGGCTTTGTCCCTTCTAATTTTCTCCCTATGTAACCTTAAGACATCCTTGTAGTACTCTGGAGTTGCCTGCCCCTTCTTCCAAAGGTCATAAACTCTCCTGTTGTTTCCTGAGTTCCTGCCAAAGCTCTCTGTTCAACCAGGCTAGTCTTCTTCCCTGCCAGCTTGTCTTTTGGCACATGGGAATGGCCTGCCTTTAAGATTTTCTTCTTGAAGAATGTCCACCCTGCTTGGACTCTTTTGCCCTTCAGAACTGTGTCCCAAGGGACTCTGTCAACCAGGCTGTTAAACAGGCCAAAGTTGGCCCTCTGGAAGTCCAAGGTAGCAGTTCTGCTGACCCCCATCCTTACTTTGAGAACTGAAAACTATAATTTTGTGGTCGCTGTGCCTAAGACAACCTCCAACCATCATATCACCTACGTGTCCTTCTCTGTTCACAAACAGCAGGTCCAGCGAGGCGCCTTCCCTAGTTGGCTTCTCACCAGCTCTGTCAAGAAGGTATGTTCCACACATTCCAGGAACCTCCTAGGCTGTTTCCTCTCCGCTGTATTGCATTTCCAGCAGACGCCTGGTAAGTTGAGGTGCCCCATGAGAACAAGGGCTAGCAACTGTGAGACTTCTCCCAGCTGCTTATAGACTGTTTCATCTACCTCTTCATCCTGGTTGGGTGATCTATAACAGACGCCCACCAGGATATCTGCCTTGTTGGCCTTCCACTTGATTCTTACCCACAAACACTCAGCCCTGTCGTCACCATCATTAAACTCTAGACAATCAAAATGCTCTCTAACGTAGGGGGTTACCCCACCGCCTTTCCTTCCTTGCTTGTGCCTCCTGAGGAGTTTATAGCCATCCATTGCAGCACTCCAGTTGTGCGAGTCATCCCCAGTGTGTCTGTGATGGCGACTGTCGTGGTTTCCCTGCTGCACAATGGCTTCCATGTCCTGCTTGTTGCCCAATGGTGTTGATGCACGTCAGCTGGGCTACTGATCCCACCGCCTTTTTTGGATGTAGAAGCCCTAATTGCTGTGTGACCATTCTCTGGCACTTCCATGGTTTCTAACACATCAATAACCTTTGTGTCTTTGCTGCCACATGGATCTTCATTCCCTACCTCCACGGCAGACAGAAGAACCTTGCTAGCACACTGTCCCTCAAACACTGGCATGCTGCTCCCAGGTTTTATTACTTTCCCCCTTCAAATTGAATTTAAAACTCTTTCAGTGAGCCCTGCTATCTTGTGTACAAAGATCCTTTTCATGCTTTGAGGCAGGTGTACCCTGTCTCTTGCCAACACGCCTGCTGACCCACAATCAAGACCCCCAAAATTCTGCCAGTGACACCAGATTCAGACAGAATGGTTTTGGTTGCAAAGGACCTTTAAAGATCATCTAGGCCAAGCCCCTGCTGTGAACTGGAACATCTGTCACTAGATCAGGTTGCTCAAAGCCCCATCCAACCTGATCTTGAACGCTCCTAGTGATAGGGAATCCACATTGTCTCTGGGCAACCTCTTCCAGGGTTTCACCACTCTTATTGTAAAAGGTTTCTTCCTTGTGTACAATCTAAACCTTGCCGTCTTTCAGGTTAAAACCGGTCCTCCTTTATCTGTCAGTACAGGCCTTGGTAGAAAGTCTCTTTCTTATGAGCCTTCTTTATATACCATAAGGCTGTGATAAGGTCTCCCCGGAGCCTTGTCTTCAATAAGCAGAACAATCCAAGTCTCTCAGCTTTTCTTCATAGGAAAGGTGTTTCAGCTATCTGTCCATTTTCGTGACCTTTCTCTGGACCCCGTGTAACAGGCCTATGAATACATATCCAAACAAAGCTACTGTAATGTTAAAAGAATTTTTCAGTTTGCATAGTAGTTAATACTTGTTTTTATTTCCTAGGCATGCCTGAAGAGTGTTCTGATATTTCAAAACTTCAGTGAATGATGTTGTACTTCCATTGCTACCATTAAGGCCGGTAGGCGTAGGGAAATGACTGATTTACTGTCTTCTCAAAAGACTGTACAGTAACTTATGTTACTGCATTCTCTCTCCCCTCCCCCCCTCTCCCCCTCCCCCTGGCTCTATAAAGTTTAGAACATTTGCAGGAAACTTTTACTTTCTATTAGCTTGTAAGAGGACTGTTAACTTTACTGTCCTCATCAGTAGTAGTAGTGGTGATGGATTTATTTTTTTGTGGATAATTATGTGGTCTCCTCATCAGATACTTCCACATACAGGTATACGCAGAGAAAGACAAAACTGACCATTATGTCAAAGTAACAAGTGAGTTACTGGCTAGTCATAGTGTTCTGTGGGATGGAAATAAATGCCATGTGAAGTGTGTAGCACACTGGCCCCATTGTTTATTTGGCTGTGTACGGAGATGGATGTCCAAATAAATTCTTTATGTAAGGTAAAAGAGTTGTGGGGTTTTGTGTGGTGACTGAATTAAGAATTTTTTAAAAAATTTTCAAGTCTGAACGTGTTTCTTCTTTATATCTATGTGACAGTGTGCTTCAAGAACTTGGTGATGGCTCTGGACAAAATGAAAACTAGGCATAGCCTTACTGATCCCTGTGTTGGATCAAGCAACCTTGTATTTTCTTGTTAATTTTAAAAAATATTTCAGAGGTTTTCATCATTAAAACTAATACTGTAAATGAAAGGTAGTAGGTGAATATAAGTTGAAAGATAGTAAAGGTGGATGAGGTTTATAAAATTTAACAAGTTCACTTGCCATTTTTTTCAATATTTTTTTGCATGTACTTAATAGTACAGATGCCTTATTTTTGTAATGTTTTTTTCATACAAATCCTCTTCTGCTCTTTTCTATTGCACAGATTGGCCGGTGTTAATGGAAATAGTGACTACATATAGAACAGTACCTACCTTGTGAGTGGTATAAGGTTAGAATTCGTGCATTTGTTGTGCAGCTGCAACACTGAATGAGTCGTAGTTTATGTGGGATTAATAAGTGAAATGAAAAATTAAAAGAGCCCCCAAATCTAGAAAGACAAACTTATATTAAAAATGAAGGTGTGGGATTATTCATACTATTGGTAGTACTTGTTACATAAACTCTTCATTTTGTAATTTCAAACCTCTTCTATTGGATAGCTATTTTATTTTGAAGATTTAGAAAGCAACTCCAAAAATTAAAAACTGGAATGCTCTTTCTTTAAGATGTGACTTCACATGGAAATTATTCTGTGCTACTGCTTATTGTTAATATGAGCTGCAGTTCAAAGGAACATTTAACCTTCATTTAATAAATTCTGCCATCTTTTTTTTGCCATCTTAAAATGCACTCATGTTTAACAGATTCTCAACATACCACTCGAAATAGCAGTATTTGGACACCAGCTGAAAAAATAGGTGGAATACCTTATGAGGGAGGAACATGCATCATTCTTTTGTTTAGCAACTTGCTTCAACAGATTTTATTTTTGGGGGTACATTTGTGTCGGAACTTTTTTTAAATTTTCATATGCTCAACAGATTCTGAAGGAAGTGGTCATGGGAGTGAAGATGCATCAAAGGACAGTGGTGAAGGTTCCTGTTCTGAATCAGAAGAAAATATCTTGGAGGAGGAACCGGCAGAAGAGAAAGTAGAAGAACAACAGCCAAAAAGCTCCACTGAAGAAGAAGTGCCAACAGCAGATAAAGAGGTAATTAAAACTGAAAAGAAAGAGCAAGAAGATGAAGAAGAAAAGCCAAAAAAGAAGAAAGAGAAGGAGAAAGCAGCTGAACCTGATGCTGTGGCTGATGAGCAAACAAATGAGCCAAAAAAATGGAATTTGCGCAGGAACCGACCTTTGCTGGATTTTGTGTCAATGGAAGAACTAAATGATATGGATGACTATGATAGTGAAGATGACAATGACTGGCGGCCTACTGCTGAGAAAAAAAAAGGAAAAAACGCACTGCGAAAAGAGGGGAGTGATGGAGATAACGAGGACGATGAAGATGATGGGAGCGGAAGTGATGAGGATGACAATGATGAGGAAGGTAATGAAGAAGATAATAGCAGCACGGCTAGTGATGGAGGATCAAAGAAGAAGAAGAGTAAAGTTCTTAACAGGAATAATGCAGATGATGAGGAATTGACAAATGATAGCCTGGCTCTTTCACAAAGCAAGAGTAATGAGGTAGTGCAACCAACTTTCTATAATATATCTGTTGACAAAATGGAAACTACTCCCCAGTAGCTATTCTGTTAATTTGAAAGGTTAAACTGATTGGCTGGAATTGTGTTTACAGGGATAAGCGAAGCAGCGAAATCATGCTAAATCAGCACTGCATATTGAGTAATCTTGCTTGGACCATTTGGCCAATCTAATGCCACTAAAGGCAATAGAGAGACTTCTCTTGGCTTTAGAGGGGGTTGGATTAGTTTTAACACAAATAGGAGGTCCAATATGCAAATCAACATGTATTAGTGAGACTGAGTTCTCTTTTAGCGTAAATGTTGCATATCTGTAATGTCGTAAAAGTTAAAAGCATCTGTGACATATTCATAATATAGCTAAATGATAGATTATTCTTTATCTTAGCCCTTCTTTTGTGACAAACAGCAAAGTCTGAACACTAAGTATTCACTGACGGAAGAATCCTAAGTTAAGAAATGTGCACACTGGGTTTAAAATCAAATAGGATAATTGTGATAATTTATGTTGGGCTTGCTTTTAATGCTCACAAATGAAGTAATTTCTTACAGTACTAAAACACATTTGGGAACTAATATTATATTAAATATCTTCTGATTGCAGAATATGAAAATTATCCAAGTGTTTGGTAATGCCATTTTTTTTCCCCTGTGCACAATTACAGTTGCCTTGAAGGTTGTGCCTGTGGTAGAATTAAGATATTAGGCTGTCAAGGTGGTTGACTTCATATCCTGCAGTAGCAGAATTCTGAACAAAGTAAAAAGAGTTGCTGTAAAATCTACATTCTATTTTCAGGAAATAATTGCAATGTCAATATAACATTTGAAAAATGCTAGTGGTATGACACTATTTAAAGTTTTGCTGTTCCATTTAATCTTTATTTTAATGTGTAAAATGGCAGGAAGCCAAACATTATTCAGAGGAATCAGTTGTCTCTGTTTCAGATACTTTGTTATTTATTTTATATATATATGTACACATATATATGATTACAAATGAACTGTGCTGTTTTAATTACTAGTAATAATTGTGACTGGAAAAAAATATAAATCTGTTGGGTTTTAAAAAAAAAATTTGCATAGGCATCTTCTTTTACTGTCTAGCTCCGTAATTCTAGTATTGTTACCCGTATTCTCTTGGCTCAGGAGCTGAAAGTGTTCTGCCAGTCCTGATGATCAGAGCTTCAAACAGAGATAGGCAATTTTCTTTCAGTGTTTCCCATATCAGAATGGGGGTGTGAGTCTTCATTCTTAGGGATGTGTTCTTGAATATGTCCATAATTTCTATTGGCTTGAAAAGTTAGGCCTGTTTCAGAAATCCAGAGCGCTTTCTGATGTGTCTTTTGCGAAGTTTCTTAATATGCATGGACCTCAGATTCTGTTCTTGCCTTGGATTTAGGACATTGATCAAAAGATAAAAACAAAGTTTGAAAATTTGAAGTTCAAATTATAATTTTGTACCTGATAATTTATCTTTACTGCATGTAAAGCAAAGTACTGATTATGAACAGGACTGTAACAAGGAATCTTTCAACAGTGAGTATCTTAGAGTGGATTATAGATTAATTTTTAGATTGATACTCAACTGTGTGAGTATAGCAGTATTCTTTCCACTACTACAATATTTTAAAATAGTTTAAAAAAACAGTAAAAAGTCTTGTCTAGTAGACAAATCTCACAAAATCTCATTACACTGCAGAAGTTAAGTTCTTAGAAAGCCAAATGTCTGAATGTATAATTAATTTATGAAATAATGTTCAAGTAATTAACTCTGAACATGTTGTCATATCCTTAATATGCATTCTTCCTTTATTTACTTTTTGGGGGTGGGTGTTGGAGTGGGTTATTTGTTGGTTTTTTTTTCTGTGTGATTTTTATTTTATTTTTCTACAATTTACAAAAATATTTTGAGGTTTGCATATACACTATTTTAACCTGTGCTGTAATGAAATACTATGTGCTTTTCTGCTGTATTAAGCACAGAATGTAAACTTAGATTTCTTTTCTAGGGTCAGGCATCGTTAGTAGATAAATGATGCTTTTCTGTTTTTATAATTGCTATCACTTTATGGGATTCTTCAGTTCTCAGTGTGGTTGTGTGGTTTTTTTTAATTATTCCTTTAAACTTCGAAGTATATAGGCATATAGTTTGAAATGCTCACTTTCTTCATTAACACCACAGAAATGGAAATTATGTAGTGATTCAGCTAAAATCCTTTCTCTCACTTGGGTAGGGAACAGGACTTGTTCAGGAGTTGGCAGCAGTCATCACCTCTATGTAGAAGTTCCCATGCTTTAGACAAGTAGGGTCAGCTTCTGGGATAGGGTCTTTCAGGTGCTTACATGGACTAAGTAAGGGAGGGCAGCATGTTCAGATCACTCCCTTTCCATGTCTGCGTAGAAATAGTTACTCTACTGTCCTGTTTGACCTGTTGGCTGTCTTCACACAAGGCAAACAATAATGGATGGGGATCCTAATATTAGATCCAAATTTGTTGCCCTTCCATTTTTTTTTTTTTTTTTTGCGCATGTTTGCATATGTTCGCACTGCCTAAATAGCTAGCCTTATTTCAGTGTGGCTTTTACAGTGCAACTTTGTTTATTTAATTTAAAGTAATAGTTTGTTTTTTGGTTTCTTGGTTTTTTTTCTTCTTTTTTTTCATTACCAGACCTTGGGCTTCTGTAACAGTAGAAGTAGCAGATTTCTTTTACACTTCTTAGTGAAGACAAATAACAGTTAAAGTTGAAGGTATTGTCAGAAAAAAGCTGACGGCTGTAGAGTTGTGAGGTGCATCTGAGAAGCCTATGACGTTGCACAATTAATCTGCCAGAGTTAGGCACTGTAATGCCATTTTCCTGTCTATAATGTGAATGGTAAGCTACACATGGGTATTTTGAATTATGATGGGGCACAGTATTTTTTGAAAAAGATGTGCAGGTTTCTTGCTTTCCTCAAAATGCTTTGCAACTTTGTCCTAAAAGGAGGATATTGGAAGAAATGCTCCATAAGTCTGATCTCTGTAGTAGAGAATCTTGTATTTTTCACATTAGTTGCCTTCCTGTAAGCTAGCATGACCATGTAAATGGTGGTATAATCTTTCATTTTCAGTTCTAGATGAGTGTTTTGTTCTTTTATACATCATGTTTCCTTACATTGTTTAGAGAAAATGGATGGGAGATCCAGAAGCGTTTCCTAAGCTATAAGTATGTGTTTGACCTTTCCTGGGTCAAAAACATTGTAAGAAGCCACTTCTGTTAATTCAGGTAAAGTATTTGAGCCCAGCTGTAGGTGGTAAGGTTTTTTTACCCCTTTATCTTGCTGTACCCTCTAAATACCTGCCCAGATAAACCTAAAGTACAAAGAAACTTTGCAAATGATTTACTGAAAAATCAGCATAGAGACTTACTATAACAGATTGAGAGCCTATCATGAAATAATTCCATAGATTGATGTGAGAATAGAAGAACGTTGTGGAAGAACATCCACTTGAAGTAGCATTCCTGATATTTTTATCTGCTTATGCTACACAGGCATAGTATCGGTTCTGTGTTTTATGGCATAAATGGGGGGGGGTTAGAATGAGAAAAACATGCTTGAGAGCGCATCTTCAACCTTAATTTAGTTAGGGTTTTTTTTTTTTCCCTCATAGGATACCACAGCAGTTTTGGAATATTCTGAGATCTCTGACCCTTTGAATGGATGCCATTTAGGCTTGAACTGTTAGCCTCTGCTCTAAAAATATGACTATTTCTTTATACTGCAATGATTATTTTTCACTAGTATGCCTGATTTCACGCTTCCCTATATGCCTTCCTATCACCAGTGAAAGTAGTTTAAGCTCAGTGTTCGTTTTTAGTATAAAAATAAAAGAAAATGTATGGAAGCCGTGAAACTTTGCAGAAGAGACAGTGGCTGTATCTCAATGAAAATAATAAGAAACCTCAGTGGTGTTTCTGAAAATACTTAAATTTACATACAGATTTATTTGGTTTGTGAAACACTTTTCTGTGTTTCCTTAGAGAAATTCCCTATTAAAAGCTACATTCTTCTTTGGTGATGTAGTTCATATTGAAGGCTGCCAAAGCAGAGCAATGTACTTGTTCTGCAGATCATTACTCCTGTATATAATCACAAGAAATAAGTTGTTACAGTTTTAATAATTCGTATGGTTTTGCATAAAGACATGTAAATTTGCATTACAAAAACCCCAGAATTGAGTTGAAAATTTGTTGTATTTTCTGTAGGTGAAAACTTGGCAGGCTTCTGTTAGTAGCTTGTTTTCAGATTTTTCAGATCCATGTGACTTATTTTTGGAAGGCGCAAATTGAGGAAAATTAAGCAACTTTTCTGACTATTGGGACATTTGAAGATCATCTTTGGCCTTGGTGGTTGTTGGGTTTTTGGGGTTTTTTTTGCTTTTGAATGGTTTCTAAGGTGTGTTTTCCTTTTTGTAGAACATAAATGGTTTAAAGACATGTATGTTTCTGTCTGAGGAAATAAGACCCTTCTCTGGCCTTTGGATATTAACAGATCTGTAGGTATACTGAGATCAGATTGTATCCATCCTTTCTCCCAGTTCTTACATTTATGTATAAAGTTTTTTAATGTCTTGACAACAAAGAAGCTTTTAGTCTTGTGAAAATAATTTTCCATCTTTTTTTGTTTGTTGTTCAAAATTTGAACAAATAACAGATCTTGTGTTTGTTTTAAATAAAACTGAAGTTCCTGGCATAATCCATGTGTCTTCATTTTTCAATATTAGGATTCACTGATCCTTGAGAAGTCTCAAAATTGGAGTTCGCAGAAAATGGACCATATTTTGATTTGTTGCGTTTGTCTTGGCGATAACAGTGAAGATGCTGATGAAATAATCCAGTGTGACAACTGTGGAATAACAGTGCATGAAGGTAATACAACCCTTCATTCTCATTGTGGGAGGAAAGCATATACTTTGCTTTTAATAAAATTTTGACTTGCTGTCTTCAAAAAAAACAAAGCCTTTTTTTTTGTAATACTACATGAATCATTTTTAGCTGTGAAACATCCATTTTCTACTTTAGCAAAACAAATATAAGCAATTACAGGACTGGATGTGGTCTACAGATACCTATATAATGAATTACAGTCTGCAAGTATTGGAGCTATACATTGTATTTTCAGGGCTTTAGGATATTATATCAAATGTATTTTTGTCTTCTCTGTTTCAGTATATGAATTTGATTGCATAACTGGGCTACAAGATCATGAGAATGGGAGGCCTTCTAAAAGGAAAGGGTTTTTTACATATATTTTTGCTGCATCAAAAAGGAAGAGAGAAGGGGAGGAGCAACAACAGGAATTGTCTGTGGCATTTAGTTACAAGTGAAAATAGCTAGTCTTGAGCTTTCTCATGATTTTCACTGACAATTTGAAATGGAGAAATTTTAAAGTTAAAGCATACTCAAATCGTTGTTTTGCTAATTCCTTCAAAATCTAATCTGTGTGTATGTTACAAATGTAGGAGGTCTGGTTTTAAAGAAACATTTCTGGAATAATTCTTAGGTGAGCATATGGAATTTTAACAGCCATGTATGAAAGATGAGTCTGTATTGTGTATTGCTGCTCTTTCTGTTAAGGATGGAAGGTAGGGTAGATACTAACATAAGGAGACATACCTTATTCTTTTTTTTTTTATTTTTTTTTTTAGCATTTCTGATATCCTGTACCTTTTTAGAGCTTTACTTTTTTTTAAAAGGTTTCCCAGGAAAATGAGATATGCTATTTCAATCCTTGAAATTTAAAGAAAGTAGGCTTTCATTCTTCAAAAGCATGGAAGGCATTTATTTAATTTATATGACTCTCTTAAAATTTTTTGTAGCTGTTTAACATGCCTTTTCAGGCTGGAAGTTCTTTTATTAATACCCTATTCCCCTTTTGTTTCCTTATACTAGACTGAAAATTGTTTCACAACAGTATTTTTTATGCACTGAACTGTAATTCAGTTCTTTGCTTAACATCAGTTAGGAAACTGAGGATGGAATTTCCATTTTGTGCATTGTGGTGCATTATGTTAAGTGTCAACATGGAACTCCTGAAATCTTCTTGCAGTCCTTTGAAGAGCTAATCAGTACTGTTAATGGAGCTTAGAGAGCAGTTTTTAGTTGATCTAATTTATGATGAGCTGGATCACACTCTAGGTGCCTTTGAGGGCATTACAAGTGTTAGACTTCTAAATTTAGGTGTCTTGGTACTCTTGCAGAATTCTTTCCTCTGTGTCCATGAAGTTTTTGGAAATAACGTGCAGAGCATGTACAATTTGAGATGCAGTAAGCTACTAAAAGTTAGTTTTATAGAATCTTGATAGATTATTTTTTTTACCATAGCATAGCCTAACATTAACTAATGAGAAAAGAAAACCTGAATGAAAATGCCTCGTGCTGATAGTTGTAAGTGCCTATTTGAGAACTCTCCAAACGTTTCATACAGTCAACACGTCTAAACTCTAAAGCTCTGGAGCTCCCTGAAAATTCTTCTGTAAGATTTATTTAGTAATTGTACAGCTAGTTACGTTAAAGTGCAGAACGATTGTGATAGAAAAATTATCTGCCTTTTTGGAATAAAATGATGGCAAATTTGGTTTTATTCCTATGGAGTGCCTTAAAAATCACCAAAATAACACTTCCTCATTTTGTTTAGTTTACTAAACTTTTGTCCCTACAAGAAGTAAGATTATAGATGGTTTTCCTCCACAGGAAATAGTTCTATGGTTCAAAACTCACTTGAATTCTCATAGCTGAAGATCTGCCTAAGAGTCATTGTTGCCATTCTTAAGTCGTTATAGACAAAGATTCCCTATACTGTCAGTGATACGGAGAGTACAATGTATGTATGTTTATTTTGTTGTTACTGCAACAAAGTAAAATGGATGAATTCAGAAAATTTAAATTGCTAGTTTGTTCTCATAAGTTCTACAGTATGTACAAGCTAATTGACTATGGATGTTGGTTAATTTTTCACACTTACAGTTGAATGTTTGGCTCTTTACAGTGTATTTTAATAATAAGTACTTAAATGCAATTTGGAAGTCTACTTGATGTTTTGAGTGTATGTTTCATTCCTAGATATGTATATCAATTTGTAAAGACATGAATATAGTTTTAAGTAGAAATGAGCATTTATTTTGGTGGGTTTTTTTCTGTATTTTGGTATTTCAATGGTAATAGCAGGTACTATTTTAAATTGGAGCTTTTCTCAATAATTTGTTTAAATAATTGCTTGCAGCAAAGCAGAATTCTATAAAAAAAGTGGAACTTTCGAAGCTTTAGTTTGATTCAGTGATCTTGCATGTTCACTGTATATGTTCAAGTTACATGTTCAGTAACTTGGAGGTTTCTGCACTCCTGACTGGTGGTCATTGATTCATTGTATTACTTCTGAATGCATGAGTAATGAAGACACAGACTATTATAAGGAAGTTGCAGTTGAAACTAAAATGTGATGTAACAATTACTTTTAGTTCCTGTTGGCTTCATCATTCAACTTGGGTGATTTCTAAAAATACATTAAGAAGTAGTTAAAGAGAGAATTACTGTCTTATCATATAAACATGGCTTATAACCTTCAGAATTATTTTTTTAATGTTAGTATAGGAAGGTTTACTCTTAATATCATTAGCTTTAATCTTAGCTTTTAACTGCATGCTCAGATCATGGACATAGGTTGTATTGTGCTCTTATACACAGCTGCTTTGTGATTTGAAAAATAAGTTCCAGTAATAAGTGAGTCTGTTTTGTAAACATACTGGAATCTGAGAATTTGTTCTTATTTTTGCAGGTTTCCTTTAGTAGGTAGATTGCTGTGACTGCAGGCACCATGCTGTGTCTTGAAATTTGTTCTAATATTTGAGCTGCTGGGTTTTTCAGAAAATGCAGTTTCTAGCACAGTATTGAGTGAAGAGGCTTCTATTTATGAATCAGATAGAAATCGATGCAGTGATGTTTACCTGTGTTTGCCTGCAGTTGGGAAGAATAATACGCTCATTTCCTGTGAAGTAATTTTGATATTTAGCAGTTGTCTTTTCCCTAGAATCTCAAACCCAAGATGCCTATTATCCTGAAACATCCAAAGAAAGCTGCTGGAATACTGCAGGGTTTCTCTTCATAGTTTTCGTATGCATTTTCAACTTGTATTATAAATATGTTTTCTCTGCTTTTCTATAGCATTGTAGATATTTATTTGGAAGGAAGTACACTGTTTTCACACCCTACTGGTGCCCCACCCAGGGACCCACATAATGATGATATTGGTGATTTGATTGTTCTGTCCCTGAAGACCTTAATTTTTCTTTCTTGTAGATTATTACAGAAACTGTTTTACTTCACAGGAAGGGATCTTGCACCGCTGGCTTGTGCCTTTGTGCTCTGCTGAAGTGGAAGTTTCAGTCTACCATAGAACCTTTCAGGTGACTGGAAAAGGCTTTTCTATGGTGGCTGTCTCTGTATTTAATGTGAAGTTACTCACTAGCCATGAAAATGCTGCCCTTGAGTCGAGCCTATTTCTCCTGGACAACAGGGCTCCCTTCCTTCCTTGAGTGGGGGCTTTTGATCTACTTGTACCTACTGGTCAAAGGGCAGGTGCCACATAGTAGTGCGGCCCCTTCATGTGAAGGTGAACCTTCCAGTTGCCATCCCCGAGTGGCTGCATGCTGGCATAGTTGTTGGCAAGAATCTGTTACCCTCTTTCAGAGTGTAAGCTAGTACTGCCTTGTGTTTCAAGTTAGGCATGGTCTAGAACACCATTCTCTCCTGCTTCAGAATGTTTTGGCTTTTCTAGCACAAGGTAGCTTGCCACTGTGCATACTGCTCCATTACTCGTGTACCTGAGTACTTGGTAACTAGCAGCTTTTCCTTTTTAGTACCTGGTGCAGTGGGTGCCTCTTCAGTCATGATTTATATTATTTTTGGTTTGCTTGCTTGCATTAATCAACTATTACATGAGGTCTTCTTGGGTAAAGAGGAGTGATAACTCGTCTGGGAGCAACTCTGCCAGTGCTCATGTGAAATACAGCAACACAGCCAGGAGTTAGACAAGGGTTCTGATTCAGACCTAGAATCATGGCCCCTTAATAAACATTTATATTTGTCTTACTGACAAGTTTTGAGATTGCTAGAAATTCAGTTTCCTTTCCAGTGCAACTATTTGCTGCATTAATGTCCGTATCACCTGCATGGCTAACATCACTTGTCCAAAAGCTATCTTTGCTCTGCAGAGACATGTCCAAAAATCTGTAAACTTTGTGGAGCAAATAACTGGTTCAAAAATGACAGAAATCTGTAACTGCCTCTAAACCTGCCTAAGTAGCATACACATAATGCTAACTTAAGACCCACTCTTACACTTTACATTCACCTTTTATGTCTAAATGGCCTGTAATTCATTAAGTCCATCAATTAAAATTTTGTTCTTATTTCACGTATCAACTTTTTTTTTTTATTTTTAAAGGAAAAATGTTTGCATTGCTAGGGAAAAACTCTTTCTTACTGAATTTGTAGAAGTACAGTTGCTTTTTGGAGTGTTCACTTCTGTGCAGAATAATCCTCATTTCTATTTATAAAAATCTTCTTGCGGCAGTAATCTGTCATTTTGGATAAATGCTTTTTTGGTAAGATCTTTCTTGTAATAGCAGGACACCCCCAACTGTGATGTCAGTTTTTTTGACATGTTGATTGCAGCATGACTGAAGAAAACGTCTAGTGCATATCACAGCATGTGCCGTAACTGTAGGTAGTACACTTGCCAGCTATTGCCCTTGGGTTAGTTGTTGTGAATTAAATGAGTGAAGTTCTACATTTTTCCAGCTGTTTCTTTCCATCTCCTCTATTTGTTTCTTACTTTACTGTGATGCGTGTGGCAGGGAATAAAATTTCTCTTGCTAAAAGCAATAGTGTAGTCACCATATGCTTTACAGTGTAGTAAAACATTTTTGCATTTTAACCGTGTACCCTGGTACACTCCTGTCTGGTACAAAAATTCATTTTGCAAAATCATGTACTTTAGTGCTCTTCATTTACTAAATAAAAATACTGTTCTGAATTTATGATGCGTGAACTGATCAATGTCCTTAAACTGGTGGTCCAATTGAGGATTGAATGTAATGTATTTTGAATACTGTGATCTCACAGCATTTGATTTTTCAAATGTACAGTTTACCTTGCAGATCATGTTTTCATGATTTTTATAATAAAATCATGTTTCAGAGTATATGTAGATGTAGTTAGCAAATGTGAATCTCCTGTTTGACTAGCAAAAAATTGCCCTGCCAGAGAAATGGAGGAAAAGATGCAACCAAGGCAAGAATTAGGTCTCTCTTCCCGTTTGCCTCAGTGATATAAATTTCAGAACAATTGCTTTAATGGTAGCATTTTAAAGTGTTTGCAATTTCATTTTAATGTCAATCACATTAAATAAAAGCTATTGACAGGGTACAAGGACTTTAAAATCAGGGAATAATTTTTTTTTTCCCCTCTGTATGAAATGATATACATTCAATAGACAACTTGGCTGTAATTGTAATACATATATATGCTGTTAGTGGAACAGTTAATGCTGTGAGAGTTTTAACTTCTTGACTTTCATAGGATAATACTATACTAAACCAGTTTTATTGTTTAGTGTAAGAGGTATTCAAGGAGGTGACAGTCATGGAATTGTGATACAGTTATCTAAGAATATACAAATATGAGTATTTAATGAACTTTAGTTGAAAAGGGACTTTTAGGTATTTTAAAGATACCTAAAATTCGAATTCAGAATTTTTGTGAACATTGAGGAAAGGCAGCATCATTTTAAGCAAAGTGTTTAAAAGTAGTTTTATTTTCTTCAACATATTTTCCAGTCAAAGGGGTGTGTGGTTGACTAAATGCCGAACAGGTCACAGGTGCAGTGATAATAACTGAAACCAAATACATCGTTTACAATATGTATATCCTTTCCTCTGTTGCCCTTTCAGTCCTTAAGTAGTCACAGTATTTACACAACTGCAGTACTTTTAGAGAGAACCTGTAGATTTCCTCCTGATGTTGCTTGGGAGATTTGCTTGCAGCGTGGCCTTAAATTTCTTTCTGTTCCAACACCAGCAATTCCCAACAATTCATACAAGGAAATTGAGTTGGACTTTTTCTTGCTCATTAGCTTAACTATTTAATACTAGGATGGAATGATTTATCAAGCAGCAGGTTCGTCTCTCCATGTCTCTGCATTTTAAAGAGTCATTAAAAAAAGTAAAAGAAGTAAAAAATTTTAAAATTTTTGTAATGGGACCAAAAAAATTCTTTCTGCATAGGAAAAGAAGGCAGACAGCAATAAGTTGAATTTTAGTTGCTTTTTAGTTGCTTGGCAGTTTTAAGGATCCTAAAATGATATATATATAAAGGTAATTGCCTGTTACAGATAAAAGAATATTACCATGGTAAAAATATGAAGATTTTTAGAACGTGTTTTTAAAAATTCTGAACTCTTGATCTCTACATTGTAACTTTTTAGACAGATTTAGACAAAGGTGCATTTAGATTTTTTATCAAGTGCATTTTGTGCTTCAGGTTTGATTCAATTAAAAAAAAATCAATTATAGCCATGCAGTAGAAAACACTTCCCCCGCCGCCCCCCCCCCCCCCCCCCCCCCCCCCCCCCCCCGGTTTCAAATTATTAAGGGAAATACGAATCCCTTAGCCATGACTATTATGAAGTTACTTGAAATTGGAAAGTGGAAGCTGCTGAAAGTGTGGTCTAGAACTGCAAGTTCATCTTTTTCATTAGTGTTAATTAATTGTGTTTATCCACAATTCTACATTTTGACAAGGTGTGTATAACATTCTGTTGTTTAAAAATGTGATGTTAATCTGACCAAATGAATTTTTCTGTTGGCAGTTAGCATTACAACTTGTGATAACAAAAGAAGAAATAAAATCAGTATATTGAGGAATTTTGAAAATTTATGGTTTTAATTTTGACACTACAGATGTTTACTAGATAAGCAGCATTCCTCAGCTTTGCCAGGGTTTTCATTATGGTTTCTAGTTAATAACCGGAAAGTAGATAACTGTTTCTTGAAAAACTGTAAGGTATAGAAGTTTTTTTGTTTCTTCCTGGGTTGGAGCAGTTTTGACCTGCTGCAGTTAGGCTGCAGAATTAGTAAACATCTAGTACAATAAATACTGTAATTTTCATGTGTATGAAGTGGAGCAACTCACAGAAGAGACTGAGGTATTTATTCTGGAATAACTACCATGTGATCGGAGCATTGGTTATGGGAGAACAGATTAATATCCTTGTTCTGGTTTGGACTGGGCAGAGATTTCAGATTCTTTCACATCCCAGATGAATGCTATAATTATCTTAGCTTTTCATTGTTTCAAATACACTAACTTGGACTGAAATTTAAAGTTTTAGCAAACCTGATATTTCTACAGTAGGATTTTGTTCTGAAACTGCTTTTGCCTTCATATCTCAATTGAAGTGTTAAAGAGTGGATTTTGGTTCCTTGTACATTTGAAAAACAAACATTTTATCTGCTCCTGACGTATCTGGCATCTTAATGTCAGATGACATCATCATTGTGTTATCTGTCATTCTTTAAATTGGGACAAATATATTTTGTCATTGATTATATTTTGTTCTGAGTTATTTCACTGTTTTTGAATCATGAAAGTTTATTATTTAAAAATGGAACTACTGGTATTATTTTGCTTCACTATATATTTTTGGCCTGCCAAGGTACTTTCACTGCTTTTTTTTTTCCCCAAAAGGAATTTAAATCTCTTCATATGGATATTGGTTTGTGGTGTCAAAACCACATGCCACGTTTGTCATATTTCTTACAATTTGTAGCTTTACAGACATTTGATGAATACAGCTGTTGAACAGATTTGTATTATCCATATGAATATTCTATTGACAAAATTTGATCTCTCCTTTGATTTCTGTTATCACTTAACCCAGAAGCAGAAAATGACTTTATAGCATACATAAGAAAAAATCTGGGTTAAAATACTTGTGTATCCTTAACAAAAAATACAGCTTAGCAAGCAGTTTCTAATTAATTTTGGGACTCTGTTCTTAATTCTGTTAAGTATTATTAGATCATATTTAAACTTAAGCTGTTGGGTAATGATTTATGGTGCATTACCTTATTACCTATTTAAAAGTATTATTCTTAAAGCTGAGTTTTGTCTCACTATTTATATATATTACTCCTAACTTCTCCTGGAAAGTAAACTTTCCAGACATGTTACGTGGAGTTCAGGCTTACTATGGAGCATACTGAAAATTGCCCATGCCACTCCTCAGTCAAGAACAATTACAAAGTACCTTCTCTGAAACCTTGCAATGAATTTTTTTCCCCCATGGGGTTAAAGGTAACGATCTGATGTATGTGTGTAGAAAACGCTACCGACAGCCTTTTTGTTGCTTACATGGATGGCTTCATAGCAAACAAGGCTTTGTCTTGCAGCTTTCATTCTGTAGTTTCATTTGGCAGCGTACATCAAATCGACAACAGTCTTATGGGCTGGATTTCCTTTTCTTCAGCTGTGTTGTGGACAAGACTGTTTTGATACAGTTATCAGCAATGCTTAATGGTAATGTAGCCTACTTTCTCCAGCTAATGACCACCCCTTTCACTGGGTGTAACAGTATGGTGTTTAGCTTTTGCTAAATGGCCGTTAAGGGAAAAGAGTAAACGCCTTCCTGTCTGTTAGAAATCTTAAACTCTTTAAACTCTAAGACTTACGCACAAATTGGGACAAAAAACTTGGGTTAAAAATCCAGACTATTTTTTTAATCTACCTTCAGAAAGGACCTAGATTTGTATTGTTATAGAAATAATGTTTAATGTAAACACATATGATAAGAATGGAAATAATTACAGCACATGTATCATTTTCTAGGTGTAAAGATAAAAAAATAATAATCAGGTATAAATGACTGATAAGTATAATAAGGTAGCTATTTTAGAGTGAAGGTAAGACAGTTTGGGGAAGTCACCATTCTAATTTTTGCAGACTGATGACACTTAGGTTAGTAAAGCAAAGCTAATTACCTTCAATTAGTGAAGAAGCATCAGTGTTTGAAAGAAACTAATTTTATTTTGCCATATGGATTGATGACAATATTACTGCTTCCATAGTGTTAGGTAATTTTTGATAAGTACATATAGGAATATATTGATATGTTAAGAAGTCTGAAGGAATTCTAAAAATTGTAATTATTCATCAGCTTCATGATATCAATGGACTGTGGGTTTTTACATTAATGTAATTGCTTAAAAGTAGCTTTACTATCATGTATTCAAGATTCTGTTATTAGAACTTAAAAAACTCCTTTCTGGAATACTAGTTAAAGCTGATACCACATTATAAAGAAAATGGAGTTATCTTATGTGTGAGATATATGATCTTTTATATACCCAATGAAACGTGTCTGTGAACGCATTTCTGCACATTACTTTTCGTTTGATTCTGGAATACTTTTATAATGAAAAGAAACAGTCTGCCTTCTTATTTTAATTCTTATTGATGAGCCTCATTCTGTAATGGAAGACTATAGTTCTTAAATGGTTCCTAAAGTGTGATTGCTTATTTCCTGAATGTAGTTAGTCTATTATGCAGACCTCTGTTTCTGTCACAAGGGGAGTTAGAGCAATGTTGATATTTTATTACAGTCAGTGGGTAATGAACCAAAGTAACAAATCATGTTGCTATTTAATTGCAGAATTCGATAATTTAACTGTTCCGCAAGCACAAATGTTGACTTGATCACTGTATTTGACAAATAGCTGAATTTAAACTGTTAATAAAACCTCTACTGTGTTTTAAGTGTTGACAATGAAATTATGCTTTTCTTGTATTAAAGAAGAGATACAGATAAAGTTTCAAAATGTGGCATACACAGAAATAGTTTTATGGTGATGAGCTTTGAGATTTTCCTTTTTGTCATTTGCAGTGCTAATAATGCTGCTCTTATTCTTGTGCAAAATTTAAATAGCAAGCTTCTAAATCACTTCAGAAATACTGTTTTCCTAAATTTGTGGTGGTTAAGCATGCATAGACACCTTAACAATCATGAAGAATGTAGTGGATACAGCAAAGAAGAATCGAGAAACTGAATGAGTGAGTCTAGTCATAATTTAAAACTGTAAAAATGAGAATGATTAAAAAAATAATATACTTCATCGATCACCAGTGTGGTGTCTCAAAACAGTTAATCTGTGCTCTGCAAACTATACTTCAGTTTTGAAGTTACAGAAGGTCCTTTAAGCTCAGTCCTACAACCCCTAAATTATGCAAATAGTCTTTTTTATTTCATGTGTATATTCTCTTTTAGTAGATTTGGATGCTTATTGCAAATTGGAGAACTAGAGTGCATATTTGTTGACTATTATAATAAATCTCTAAAAAACCTGCAAAAACTAACCCCCTACCCCCCAGTAACATTCATTTTCAGAGTAGGGAGAAGGAGAAAGATAGGAGTATCCAAGAGAAGCCTGAGATGCTCACAAATTCCACAGCTTGTTGCATTTAACTTGAAATACATTTGAAAAAATCCTTTGATTTTTTTTCCTCACGTCTTTGTTGTTTGCTTTTAGTCTTGGTTTTTTACTTTCCTTCTTAATGGATACTCTGGAAGAATACCAAGTGTTACTAAAATAAAGTAAAACAGCCTTTTTCTTGTTTTTCAGTTGTGATTTTAAGAGAATCACATAAAGTAGATCACTTCTCAGAATTACAATCTCTAATGTAAATTTGCACTAAAGATAATCTTTGCCAATACATTGTAAGTGTTCTCAGAATCATTCCTCTGAATGTGTATGCATGTATGTTTCCTGCTGAAATTGTAACTGACCACTTGTCTACATCTACAGTCATCTTTTCTTATATTGGTCTTCCATCTTTTGTGTGCATAGGTTGCTATGGTGTTGATGGAGAGAGTGACTCTATCATGAGCTCAGCTTCAGAAAATTCCACAGAACCTTGGTTTTGTGATGCATGCAAGTGTGGTGTCACACCCAGTTGTGAATTGTGTCCTAACCAGGATGGGATCTTCAAGGAGACTGATGCAGGCAGGTAAGACTGAAGAAGTGGTGTTTTGAACTTGATAACATCTTGCATTTAAAAGATGTGGGTTTGCCCTAGTCTGTTTCTGTAGGAGCTAATGTCACAAATTAAGCTTTCTTCTTGATGTCCTCTCTCTGTCACCTCACCTTTGATTTGGGTGCTCTTTGGATAGTCAATCACCTGATTTTTTTGTGTGCTCCAAATATTCTTCATGCCCACTATAATATTAGGAAGATGTTGTCTTAAGGCGAATTAGAGCATGAAGATTTATGGACCTGTGAACAAAAGATGTACCTAGGTGAAACAAAGATCACCATTTACTTCATGGATAAATCTTCATGATAAATTCTGTTCTTCAGTATAAAGTCACCATGTATTTTTATATATATATAGATGTTTTAGTGGCTATATAGAAGACCTTTATTTGTTCCCTTGAACTACTTGTGTGATGCATCTTTTTAAACAAAAAAAAACATACTAGTGAAGGTGATGGGAGTCTTTTAAAGAAAACAGTTTTTTTTGTTTGCATAAGGAATGCAGTCTACATTTAAACAAAAAGGGTTTCCTGTGTAGAAGAAATTAAGATCATGTAAACGCCTACTCAGTGGTCAGATATCTGCAAGGATAATGACGTGAAAGGCTTCCCTCACTTAACCAATGGCTTGAACTACTGACAGCAGGGACCAGGGATCAGAGACTTGGAGAAAAACTGTGTACTTGTTTTGGGTTTGCTCAGACTTGGAGGTTGCACTGAGAAAAGCAGGGTTTGAGTCCCTTGAGTCCCACTGCTGAACAGGAGATGTTAAGTTCTAGCAAGCACAGCTGGTGTGGCTGGTCACTGGTTCTCTGATGGTGGCTGAGCTTGTAGTGTTCAGTATCTGCTGTCAGTCACTGTAGAATTTGAGCGTGTGTTCTCCTAGTTCAATTTAATCAGCTGCCAGAAAGCTGCAATTTATGGCTTGCTAGTATTGTGCTTCTTTCATGTTAATTCTGAAGAGTAGCAAAACACTGAAGTGCTCTTCTTTAGTTAATAATGCCACTAAAAAGAATGGCAAAAGGGGAAAACACTTTCCAGACTAATCATATTGGACTGGAAGTATGTAGCCATTGGGAAAATAAAAGCATCTGCTCCATTTCAAGGAAGAAAAAGTAGATTTTATTCTTTCAGTTGTATTCTGCTTCATGCAAGGTAACACCACTGCAGCCTTATATGGGCTCTGCTCAAGTCTGTTGACTTTCAAGTATGATGGGAAGGGGAGCATTTCGTGCTGCTTCTAGAAGAGCAAAGGACTGGGTGTTGGTAATTGTCAGGTAATGGAAAAAAGTAACAAAACTATATTGAAGTTGTGCTAAAGGTATTCAGACAGACCTAGTATATTATGATTATTTTGTATGATGAAAATCATAGTCTTGATTTTGAGTGACTTTTGATAATTTTCAGCCAGAGATGAGCTTTTTAGGATGGAGTTCAAGTCTAATTTGAGACTAAGGAGATTAATTTTCATTGATGTCTTCTTCTCCTGTCACATTTGGAACATAAATTAAGAGGGAGATATTAACAGTAATTACCAGTGATGTCTGATTTACAGTCAGTGTTACTGGTTTTTGGTGGGTGGTTGGCTTTTTTGGGTGGTTTTAGACCACGACGGTTATGTTCTTTTTCCATACATTTTACAGCCATAGAAATTGCAGGTGTGTGGTAATATACAAAGCTTTCAGATGCTGGGCCTGTCATAAGCTTTCCATTGATCTTGCTAACAAGGGAAGGCAGTAATTAGTTGGTAATGCTGCTCGGAGGAAAGAGAAGCTTTCTTAATCCTGTTTGAACATATCTGTTAGAGATAAAGAAATATAAAAGTCTGCAGATGTATCTCACTGATGATGATGGATGAGTTGGAAAGAATCCAGTTAAATATTCAGTATTGGTACATATACTTTTAAGTACTCTAAAATTTAGGTATGTCAACGTGTGTTACTGTAAAACCTTTTGTGTTTTTTAATATGAATTCATAAACATATTACTATTTACACTTAGCTATATATTTTAAAGCAATGTCTTCTGTACTAAAAAATCACAAAATACAACCATGTCCTCACTCTTTCTTCACCCACTGGTTTGTGGTGGTCTTCATGGTTTTTCCTACTCATTGTGAAGGGTTCCCTAATTAGATTTGCACAAAAGCTAGGAACTGAGTTAAAATGAAGTAAAAGTTTAATCTTATCATCTGTGTTAGTAAACTCTTGTATATGTTATCACTTCAGTATATGGCTGTCTTGGAATGTGTGCATAAGCATATCCATATTTGTCATTTTCCCCTTGCTTTTTTCCCCTAGTTCCTTTGTGTTCGCTGTATTTTTATTTTTACTTTTTCAGTCTTACAGACTTTACTGTTGCTAATCCTGTAACGATCTGGTCCTGCCATCATTAAAAGCTCGGCTGAGCTGAAGATGATGTTTTGGAAAGCTTTTTTTGATATACTGAGTTGTCTGTCTCCAGAAAATTAAATATGGTATTAAAATGTCGTAAGTTGATTCAGGTTGTGTGAATTAAATTGTACATCCCCTTGCATTGCATTTCTCCCTTAGTTTGTATTTTTTCCTGATAGCAAAAACATTTTGAGTTTGTGTTGGGAATAAAGAGATAATGAGGGTATTCATAACACTGAACTTTGATCATTGAATGCAGGTGCCAGCAGTAACCTTTGGAGGCATCTACCGTTCTCCACTGAATGTACACTGAGCTGAACTTCTCAATTTGTAGCTGAGATGCATTTTAAAGATACACATAGAGCACGTAAAACAGATCTTTTTGTCCCTTCATGTCTTCCACATGCATCTTTTAGAGGGGAAACAATGAAAGTAGAGGAAAATACTGTGCTGTTTTTAAAATAAACAAGTAGCACAAGTGAGTCAGGATTTGTAGTGAGTGATGTTGAACCCGTAGGAGCAGTTACTCTTTTTAAATACTTCTGGGGTTCAGATTCTCAGTTCCTGGTCTGTCTTGGGTTCAATAGTATCTGTGCGTCTCCCTTATAAAGCTGTTAAACAGTTAAATTGTACTTTTCAGTTCTGTTTTCTATTTTAATAATAATGCTGCTATAGGGAAAAAGTGTTTTTAAAGACTAAAGTCAGTTGTCTGACAGGAAATGTGAGAATCAGTATCACCTGGCAAATTTTATTTCAACCTTTTTATTCCTGTGTTCTGTAAGTAAGTTTATGGTTATACAGGAAATGACATATGCAACACTTAATAGAAACTACAGTCAATATTTTAAAAATTGCTTAAATTTCTTCTTGTAAAGTGGTGGTATGCTTTTTGGGTAATGTAGAGGTGTTTTCTCTGTGACACTGATTCTCTGTGCAGGAGCACATGCTTGCTTTGGTGATTGTAGGCTTTAACACAATAAATTGTTATGATTATTATTTTATTTTTACTTGCTGGATAATGTGATATGACTATTGTAAATAAGTGTATTCTGCCAAATAAATAGAGGTTATGTAATAGGAAAAACAAATACTATGATGTGAAAATTCCTGTGCTCTCTTTCTTTCCACCATGTATTTACAAATTTTAATTCCCCAGGGTAATGGGGCAATGTAGGCTAAGAGTAGGGTCTTGGGGCAGGCAACGTCCATTATGTTTTCATTGTACTCGGTAAACTGCAACCCAGTTCAGTTCTTCTCTTGAAATACTAACAGAGAGCCACTACTGAATAAAAGAATCCTTGAACTCACCATTGTTCTCCATCCCCTTACCACCTTTAAAAATAAATTCTTCATGTGCATCAGTACTGGAAATTACACAAACCAAACCTATTCAGTTTCTCTTCATAATCGAGTTGGAATAATTTCTCTGTTCCTATGTGAAAGGTGAATCATTAGCATAATGAGGTGCTTAATTTCTCACCACAAGCCTCTGTACATTAACCTCTCAGACTCACAAGCATAAATGTGAATTTATGAAATTTTATTTCTTAAAATACTATTATCCAAGAATATGAATTCTGTCCCTGTTTCGGTATGGAATTTTTCTTCTTTAATCAACATCTGTCATCATTGCTCCAAGCTAAATGGATGGTAGAGTAACAAGGAAGATTATTCTTCTTTGATTATCCAATTTGTCTTAATTACAAGCTTCTAAAACATGTGCAGCTAAACAAATGAGCAGGAAAATATTTAGAACTGGTATTAAAAGCAGCTGAAATTGCTTCAGCTGTGAACTTGACTGACTTGTGTATTTTTTTTAATAAAGATTCAGGTCTGAGTTCATGTATAGGTGGTTAAAGAAATGAGGCACTTGTGTGCCAATCACACTGAAATGGCAGTTTAAATCTGTAATACTCTAATACTTGGGTGACATGTACTAGCACATTTTGAGAAGGTCAGTATGAAGCAAGCAGCCAGCTGTTGGGTTTATCATAGATAAACTCCTACAGAGTGCAGCAACATTTAATACACCAGTGGAGCATGAAAAAAACTGTGCAAATTAAATTGAGAAGCAGCTGCTTGTAGAAGATGTGTATCTTTATATTGAACTTTGGAGGGTACATTTAGGAGGCTGCATTAAAACTTGCTATCAAAAATCTCCAACCAGAACCTTGGATTTTCGTTAAGAATAGTAATTGTGAAGATATATTTCTTCTGTTTATACAAATTTGTTCTATGTAATACATTTTGAATCAATAGAAGAGTATTGAAAAGAAGCCCTACAGAATTCAGATGGTTTTTGTTTACAAACAGGCAGTCTCTTTATCTCAAGATTACAGGTCTCATTCTCTGTGTGTGGTATTTGCTTTTTTAAAAAAGAATTTTGATTCCTTTTGAAAATGAGTAGAATATGCTCATTTAAATGAGATACTTATTTTGGTAAATGCATACTTACCAAAATACACATTCATATATGCACATAGGCACTTTTTGTAGAAGATCATTTCATAAATGTGTGGTAGTGATTTAGGCTAAACTATTGCCAGTTCTGGATATAGTGTGGAGGGGCAGAGATGGTGCCAGATGCTCTATTGCTGCCTCGCAGGAATTTCTTGTGCCTCCATTGCTTTTGTGGGGAGGCAGACAGAAGATGTGCTTTTCATATACTAATGAGGAGAACCTTATTTTTTGCATATAACATTGTATTAAGTTAGAGGGTTGTGCTGGCATGCTGGAGTGTTTATGTTGAAGTAAGAACAGTGATGAGCTTTATTCCCTGTCTGAGCAGCAAGAAGTTTGGCAGAACACTCGTGTATCTCAGCTTGTTCTCTGGCAGATAGCATGGTGTCATGTTTGTACCATCTTTTTTAAAGACAAGGTTGTAACTAGTTTTTAAAATTAAAATTTTCTTTGAGTCTTCTAGTAGTTACAGTGCTGTGACCAAACTATTTTGTGGATGTGGAGAACACTAGTAAAATCTGTAAAGACAAAGCAATGCAGTTGTTGCATGTAAGTGTGTATTTGGGATATACGTTATTCTCTTTGGTTTTAAATTTTTATGTTTTAAAGGGAATATACCATTTAGCCTCTCAAGCCTGATTGATTTAGCAATAGGGTAAAAAAATTATTTTCAGATACACCGATCTTGTCATATATGACACTGGATCAGTCAGTGCTGTGGCTTATGTTAGATTTAATGAGAAATTTCTTATAGAGTGAAGTGAGTTAATGGCTTCTAAGTAGTTTCTAACTTACTGGGATTTTCCTGTTACTCAGTTCTTATTATGGACTATTTTGGGGGAAAGGGCTAAATAAATAGTCTGTCCACCAATTTTGTATGTTACAAGGTCATTGTTTTCTATTGTAAAGACTAAAATGTATATATGTATTTTTGAGCTTGCTACTGAACCTTTCAGATCTTGCTTTTTTTGAATTTCTGTTTAGACATATGAGTAATATATAATTAAAATGAAACTTAATACTACTGAATGTGGTAAATTCCACCTTTGTAGGTCAAAGGACCACTGATGAGAAACATGCAGATTTGGGAAACATGGGAAATCAAGGTTACATGTAGCTCCTGATTAGTATAACCATCAGTTTCAGTATTTCTCTCATCTATAGACGGCCAGTTAATAACAGGTTAATAAACATGCTGTTTAAGTGCAGCTGAAACCAGGAACATATTGCTCTGGTCCCAACTGAGTTTTTTTTTAATTTACACACAAACAAGCAAGAGGGAGAAGAGAGAGGTGAAACAGTTGTAGAAGATTGGGAAAAATGGCACAGCAGCATGGATGCAGATTTAAGTAGATGGTAACGGGTCTTTGCTGAACCTCTGATATTTAAGGAGATTGGAAAATTGCAGTATGTGAGTAATGAATGAGCCAAGGGAAGAAGTGTTTCAGAAGTGCATCACGAGTCTTCTTGAATACAGAGAGTAGATTCTGTAATTCTATTAAAACAGAACAGAAGTTTTAGTCTTCACTAGTGATATATTTACTGTTAAAAGTTAATGACTAGGAAGATCATAAAATGCCAAAGTAACGTACTTGCTAGGGGTCAAACACAGCTCAGTTACGCTTGAAGTCTCTAGTTCTATCCCGTGTCACCTGGGAGCTTGTAGGTTCGAAGTGGTATCTACACACCTCTGCAACTGAAAGGCTTTTTACTTGAATATTATAAGATAATAGAAAGTAGCAATCTTGACCTGTCTATGACAATTTGCTCCCCCCTAGTGACTTACCAAGGGTTAGCAAATAGTTTCAGGAATTTCGATAAAACAGAAAGATTATTTTGGGGAGGAACACTTTGGGTTTTGGAGTAGTTTGTCTCAGGTGATTGGAGTCATGCATGCTGTGTAGAGCAGATTTTGAGTTTGTCACTAACTGATGGTTTGTGGCAATGAGAGTTGAATCTTTTAGAAAGCATTCATTGTGTAAGAAGAAAATTTATCTTCTGCTAGCAGGCAGAGTTTCAGGAAGTTTATGAAGATGTCTGTCAAAGGCAAACTTGAGGCTGAAGCCTTTACCACCATCGTGTTATATTTAATTACTAGACACTGAAGTCCAGCTTCATGCTGTCTCTCATTTTATGCCCCTCAGGCTAGAGCTTAGTGTTGCTGTGACTACCTGTATGATTTTGTACCTCCCCTTTCCACCCTCTGCCTCATCATGAAAGTATCTGTCTGCCTTAGCTTTATAAGTAATACCAAATCTTCATGTACGTTTCATGTTATATGAAAAGTGGTGTGGAGCCCCACATGAGAGCCATCAGAACAGAAAGGTGGTGCCAGCCCTTGATCCAGACAGGCAGAGCCATCCCAGTGGCTTTGAAAAGCCTTACTCTATGATTCAGTGTGTGAGCTGCCGAATTCCAAATGTGCCTTCTTTCCCTCCTTCTAATGTACTTATCTGTAACATTTATTTACAAGGCACTTTGAAATCTGCAAATGGTGAGTATAATATAAGATCAAAATGTTGATAACAGTAACCTAATTTTATCTGCTGTTTTAGGTGGGTCCATATTGTTTGTGCCCTCTATGTTCCAGGAGTGGCATTTGGAGATATTGACAAACTGCGGCCAGTAACACTTACGGAAATGAATTATTCAAAGTACGGTGCCAAGGTAAGTTTAGAAGAGATGTACTGCCAACAAGTAGATCTATTTTACATTTTTACATACGATAGAATAACATATATCTTCAGCTTTATTTTTCTTGTTTATACCAATTGCAGTGAGGCTCAGGACTAAAAAATGAGATTAACTTCGTTCGTGTTTGTTATACCATTGCTCTGTCCTCTCTCTTTCTTTCTTTGCATTTTTCTTAACCCCTGTTCTCCATAATTTCTGTCACTGTTTTCCCCCTAATTTCCTTTATGTTTTACACAGGTGCTAATTACTTTCTTTTAACATTAGTTAGTAGCAGATTGCCAAAATATGGATGGAAAGTGAAGAGGATTACATGGAGAAATGGAAGGTTAGGTTGATTAGGGTAGCAACAGATGTACGTTCAGTAAGAATTACTTTAGGGTCTATATAATTACAAGCTAGAATGCATACAAGAAGGTTGCTACAAAGCAGTATTTAAAAAAATCCACAACATGAGGCCTCAGCTTGTACAGAAAAATGGCTTTAAAATTAAAATGGTTTTACATGTAAATGTTTTCAATCCATATGAAAAATGATCATGCACAAACCATACAGAAAACCATTGCAATGGGCAGAGGACAGCACTCAGCAATTTGCTCAATACTGTTTCTGAAGCTAATGGAAGCGGTGTGGAGAAGCCATATCTGTGAGGTTCATGTGAGGGAAGGTGGTTGTACTGCTGCTCTAAGGCTTCATTTTTGCATAGTTAATTTCATTTTCTGGAATGTCAGTTTGTCAGGTTGAATACTAAATGAAAATATGTAGTGCATTTAAAAAAAACACATATAAAAAATAATTTAAAACTTACTGGTTTGCCTGTGTACAACATACTTGTATCTGGGAACATGTTCATCCTGGGTCTGCTGAGGTATTCAGCATTGTTTAGAAATGTTTGTATAAAAAGAAGTCAGAGCTGACTCCCAAAACCTTACAGACTCTTGTTGCAATGAATCTTTTTTTTTTTTTTTTTTTTTTTTTTTTTAATTAATGAGTGTTGTATAGGAGCAGGGCTAAGAATTTGCGTGTATTTTCTTACTGTGAGTAAGATGAAAGTGAAGTGCACAGAGGAGGACTCGTTACTCTCACAGAGCTGTAAACAAACACTGTTTGCTGTATCAGGTGCGAAAGTTACAGCTTACATAGCTAAATTTCACCCTGCAAAACCAGCTTAACATAATATTCTTTTCCACTTCATTTGTTATCTGTTACCTGTTGCTGTTACACAGCTAAAGGGTGCCCTTCTACTGTAGTGCATGTAGCATTCTGAGATACTTCAATCACTGAGTTTTCTTTGCTAGTCTTTTGTGTTGCTGTTAAACTTTCTGGATGGAAATATTTTCTGTAGGTGATACAGAGCTTTGCTCTATGTTCATTGTGTGAGAGATTAAGAAATGCGTGCCTGTATAGTTTTAGATCATTATGCACTGGATAGCAGCACTGCTTAAACAGCCCGTGTTCCCATTTGCTTGTTCCTGCTTATGTACTCATCATTCTAGGTTGCTGGCACAGCTGTTTGGTATGGATTTGTGGTGAAACAGACTGAGGAATTGATCTGGCTGAAAAATAAGTTTGGGTTTTTTTCCAGGCCACATTAGGGGATGTCAGTATACTGTGTGGCAAACAGCTTTGCCTAGAATGCATGTAGCTGAAACCATGGTGCAGTAATTAAGTGAATCACAACCTTCTTTATTGATATTTACAGTTCTTGAGTATTTCTTTCTGCATTATTACGTTTACTCCTCAGTTGCTGCTTATCAGAGGACATCTATGTAATTATCTATAGGTTTCAGTTATCCAGAGTACTGCTCTTGTTGTTTGTCCTCTAAACTTGTTGAACAAGCAAACATTTGCTGAGCAGTAGTGGTGTGTTTCATGATACCATACTCTATATAATTACTTGTGCATCAGTTCCTTGGGTGGTACTTAGTTGTTGCTCTGAAGGGGAATAGGAGACATGAAAGTTCATATCAAAATTCATCTGACATACTGTTTAGGCTGTTAAAGTACTTTTCTATTACTTGTTGAAAATGAAATTAATAGTGGGGGTTGGGAATGGGTGAAGTTTTAAGTAGTGTCAACTGCCAGCAGCATACTTGATTTCTGTACCACATGAGTTAAACCTACCTGTTTGGTTTTTATATGTAAGATATAAATTATTAAATATTAGGAAAAATGCACCTGAAATACTTACTGTGGTATTTTCCACTCTTCTTTATAAAGGAATGCAGTTTTTGTGAAGATCCTCGTTTTGCCAGAACTGGTGTATGCATTAGTTGTGATGCTGGGATGTGCAGAGCTTATTTCCATGTGACTTGCGCTCAAAAGGAAGGTCTCCTCTCGGAAGCGGCAGCAGAAGAGGTAGCTATGGAAAGGGTAGAATAAAAGGGTTGTATCAGAAGCTTGTGAAGACTATCTGAGATTGTGCCTTTTTTGCTCAGTAACTCTGAGCAAACCTTTTGTAAATCAGCAGCCAGTCATAGGTTGGGTAAAAGGACAGTCCAGGGAAGGCTCTGTGTTCATCAGATTACTCTGAGCACCTTTTGAAATAGTCTGGAAAAAGGCATAGAGAGGGTTAATATGAAAGTTGGCTTAATTGACCGACAGTCAATACAGACATGAATTGTAACTCTAATTCTTGAAGTTCACCTAAACTGACATGCTTACCTAGCTGTTTGTGCAGTCTGGTAATCTCGGTTTCTTACCCAATAGGAGTGTCTTGAGAAATTAACTACATTTCTAATGCCATTTTTTCATGCATGATTTCCAGTATTTTGTTGAAATTGCAGTACAGGTATATGACTTCCCTTGTGGTAACATTAGTCTTGGGAATCAGAATTAAAAGCAAATATTTATAACGTACTGGTAACTTTTTAATATCACCAGTTTCCTTCCTGTAATAGTACTAAAACGATTTAGATTTGAAATTCCTACTTCCAAATTCATTTTTATGATAGAAGTACTTGCATATCGCCAAATTTCTTCCTGATACATATATCATTTGGATTAAGCCTGTCATGTTCATAGCTGCACAGTTTAACTTCTTATTACCTTAGGAAGTACAACAGGTAACACACAAACAAGCATTACTTCTGCTTCTGTTTCTGAAAACAGTGGACCACTAAGTGATTCTTAAAGGAATCACAAAAATAATTTCTTCTGTGAGAAATAGAACTAGGAACTAGGAAGATAGCCCAATTACGTTGTTGTTGTCCCTAATAAATTATGTGTAATATCGATTCTTCAAATGCTCTGTATGGATTTCTTCTAGGCATATGCATTTACTTGCCTTTCCACCTTAACATTTTTTTACATGTTTTCTGTAACCAAATATTTTTAATCAAGGCCTAGCACAATCTGATTTTAGAGTGCTGCTAGTTTTTGGAAGTTGTCACAGGCTATGAAAACCTAAATAAAAATAAAGTATGTTTTTAGGGAAAGCCTGTGTAGATTTTATTGATCTGTGTGTGTTATAGGTGGAGTAAAGGAAAATTTGATAGGTAAATTATTAATATTTTTATTACTGTATGAAGGAAAACTGCTGTAAGTTTTTCTTCTTAGTATACAGATTTATGATGATGTTTTTACGATTTTGAAAATACACTGTCAATGAATTATACTTCTCAAACTAGATCTCCTCACGGCACTATATTTGTAGTCTGCTTGCAGGGTTTGCAAGTGCTAAAAGTTGCTGTAAACTTACAGCCATGATAACAGGCAGATCTGATGGAGGCAAGAATGAAATATAGGGGAAAAAAAAACATATGAGAGATGATAAATCACGTGGAGGTATAGCCACCAAAAACATTTGGAAAATCATTTGAGAAATCCAAATATATTGCCTTTTGTATTATTCAGAATTGTTAACCCCTTGTAGGAAGTAACGCAAGAGACAGCGAAGCAACAGGAAGTTAACGATACATGTTACATGTTAAAGAGATTTGTAGTTAGGAATTTCTTCTGTGTTTTTTTCTGGGAATGAGAAAATAGTGCAAAGATTGAACAGTAAAGAGTTAAATAGTTAATGCCTTTAAAAAGTGTTTATGATCATGCAGTGAAAACAATGGAAAACCCCTTTATATGGTAAATTACATCAACATGACAAAATTGATTTAGAAACTATCATATTAGTTGTTTTTAAAAACATGTCTATTTCAACATGTGAACTGATTGCCAGAATGTTTGTGCTGTTCAGAGCCTTTTGGCCTTGTGTGTCTTACTCTATTTTTGTTCCTTCCCCTTTGTTTTCTCTGAAACAGGATATAGCTGACCCTTTTTTTGCTTACTGTAAACAGCATGCGGACAGGTTAGACAGAAAATGGAAGCGGAAGAATTATTTGGCATTACAGTCTTACTGTAAAATGTCCTTGCAGGAAAGAGAAAAACAGCTCTCACCAGAAGCTCAGGTATTGTGTTAATAACGCAAATCTGTGTTAATCATCCATGTTAAACAAGGAAGAAATGGAAAAGATGGGAAATTGTTAGTATAGTAGGAAATGAAATGTGAAATACGTTGATAATGCATGGTTATTTAACATAGCATTGTAGGTTTTTCTCAATAAACTAATTATCAAATAGGCATACCTATCTATGCCTGTCTGAATTGAAAAATCTTGCTTTGGTTTTGTGGCAAAAAGTTGATAATTATATTTTCAGTGTGATTCATAGATTTTTTTTTTAACATTTCCTTCAAGATTCTTAACAAAAATGACAACCTGACAAGAAACTGAGCATAATTCTACTTCAAAGTTCAGTAAAAATCCGCTTTTTCCCCTTACTAATAACTTGAACTTGGCAGAAGAGTTTAACTTCCCTAAGTCTTTTTCTTGTTAGATACTTTTTCACTTTTTGTAGGCCTAAGCAGAATTCTGTGTGCTGGGTTTTTTCATAGTAAAGACTTCCTAGAAGAATAACTACGTAGGTAGAGAAAATGGGTCTGTGCTGCTGAGTGGGAGTCATCTGAGAATCTCAGGTAACATCTCTATCACTGTCTAGTGGCAGATCCATGTAAAAACTATTACTGCAAAAGCTCAACTGCTATATGTCCTGTTGATACAGAGGTTTCAATCTTCAGGAATCTGTGCACTTTGATATGTTTTGATGCCTGTACTTTATGATTTTTTCTGATTCTGAGGAATTTATGGCAGACTTTGCTTTCACTGCTTAGTTAGTACTTCATTCGGTGGAAAAATCATACCTGTGTAGAAAAGCAACTTGTTAACTGAATCCTGCCTAATTTGTTGTAGAAGGTAGCAGATGCTGTAAATAATGGAAGACAGTTATGGGAGAGAAATAACTTTTTTTCTGAAAGGAGAACTGTAGTGTAATGATTAGAAAACAAATCTTCATATCATCAAACCTTTTATTTAAAAAAAAAAAATCATACCTTTCAAGTTCTTCAGAGACCTTTGAATAGGAGTAGAGAATATTAATTTAAAATGGCTTGTGCAGTTGAGAATGAGTATGAGCAAACTCTATCGTACAAGAATTTTGAATAAAATATTTCTGTAGGGTATTGAACTCTGTGTAACTTGATTTAAACCTGGTTACATAATTCTTGTTGAATACACTCAGCTCTCAAATATGTGAAAAGCACCTGTGTAGTGGAGCAATAACAATAATAGGAATACTACCTAATATAATGATAGGTGCTGGTTGTGCAAAATCAGCTTGAGTCCAACAGGGCTTATTAGCTTTGTTTTCAGTCATTTGTTATGTGGTGCTGGTAATGCTGGTAAGTTCCCAGCATTTCAGTCTCTTACCCTTCTTTCCCCTAAACCAAGACGCTTTAGATTTTTTAATCTAAATTATTCAGACTAAATGTTTGGAAACTGAAAGAATGAATGATGAAAACTGCAGGTGGAGTTACTTGGCATGGTGTCATAAGTGCCTTGATACAAATTTGATAACTTTCATACATTTTGTCAAACCACTTGATTTCACTGTTGATGGCTCTGGTGATGTAGGAGTGTGCATTAGTATTTTGTGTGTTTCTGAATTTACATGGATGGAAACAGATTGGATTCTTGAAAAATACATTTCTGTGTTCATTTGTATGTATTGGGATTTTATGAACTAATTGTTAGTCTTTTAGTGGTTTCTGTGCCTTTTTAGAAATGCAGAACTGTAAGGGGTGCTTAATACATACTAGAATTGCCTGGGGAGTTGACACAAAAGTATGTATAAATTCATGCTTTACCTTACCATATGTTGTCTGTAGGAGGAAATCAAAATCCCACTGGTAAATTCAAACATCTTTGTTAAATTGGGATTTTGTCTGAGAAATAAGAATCTTGAGACAGCTTAGTCTGGAAAAAACATTTAAGAAAAAAAAAATATTTATATATATATATATATATATACTGTGTATATATGAATGTATACAAAAGCTCACTTCCAGGGGAGTTTGTAGGCTTAATTAAGGTTTGCAAACATTGAACTAACATAAATAAGCAAGCAGTCATACAAGTAATTTATCTGATATTGTGAAAATGTTTTTTTTTGAGGTGATCTTGTGAAGGAAAAAAAAAAGATATTTGGTGCTTTGTAGCCCAGACAGGAATAACTGAGCCAATAATCTGGCAAGTCATGTGGCCCAAGAAAGTAAATCCCTCTAAAGAGTATAATATAGAAAGCTGTCTAAGACTGTTACTGATTGTTGGAAGATTTTCTGCACTGAAATACTTTTTTTCTATCAATAAAGAAAAATTACATTCCTTGAGTAAAGTATATACTTGCAAATTACTTAAATGCAAGTAACTTGAGTTCAGGTTTCTATTTAGACATTAATCACTCCAATCTGTCATCTGTTTCTGGAATAAGACTGAGTATACAGTTGTGTGACGTCTTAAGTGACCCCAAGGGTTTCAGAACTGAGCATGTAATCAGTAAAGAAGCATCTTAGCTGAGGAAGCTATAAACCATCCTTCCAGTGGACAATAAAATGAGGTGGTGGCTATAGGTGGATCTGTTGCTTGCTGCTGTGGGTCCAAGACAAAAGCCCTTGGGGTTGGAGCTGGCTCGCAAGCCACATTTGCTGTGTTTCTTGGTCATTAATGTTCAAGACCTAGTAAGGTAGCATGTGTTAAACTCTTTGTAACACGACCTTCAATGATTCTGTTTGTAATCAGAGAAGTTCCTTAACCATAGCGTGTATATATATGCATGCTTTTTTGCTTTTGTCAGGAGTATCTCATACCATATGGTGGGGCAGTTGGATTAGTTTAGTTTCTTCTTTTTGCAGGCAAGTAAACAGCTTCTAAGTGATAGATGGAGTTTTGCCTTTGAAGATTTGTATGTTGATGTAATTTTCTGCCAGAATTACCACTACATAGAGTTCCTGCAAGACAGTGTTTTCCAACTGTCAGTAACAACATGATCTTCTGGTGTAGAGCTCCCAGATGGTCACAAATATACAGATGTCATCAACAATACATATTGTGAGCTTCTCTTGGCTACTTCACTTCTGTTTGGGTTGTGGGTTTGGCACATAATCAGCTAGTTTAACATCTATAAAGAGATACGGCGTTAAGAAAGGAGTTCCTACGAAAGGATGTCAAATAATGCAAAAATGCTCTTCATCAATTATTATTGCTTTCATAGATACCAATTAAAGTGTATCTAAATGTATTGTTGATAGGTCAGCCAAGGCTTTTCCCAGTAGTGAGTTTTCACAGTCCCATCAAATCATCATTAGTAGAAGGGGTTGTCTGAAAGCCAGCAGTCATTTGTGTTACTTTCATTGGCAGGGAAACCTCATCAAGAATCCTGTGCATAGCTCCAAAACCCAGTGAAAGGATAATATTATTTGGGTATGTGTTTTGAAGTAAAATGAAATGTCTGTATTAGTAGCAGTTTCTGGAGTTGTAGAGTTCCGGAATGAAAATAGCATTGATTAGATCATGTGGTTTTTAAAATGAAAATAAAATGCCGGTATGTTCCCAAAGGATATAACTCAATACCAATCATCAAATGTTTCCTCGTGTTTTTAATATATGGAATTCTTTGTTGCAGGCTCGAATCAATGCCAGGCTGCAGCAGTACCGTGCCAAGGCGGAGCTGGCCCGCACCACCAGGCCTCAGGCCTGGGTTCCCAGGGAGAAGCTGCCACGACCACTTACTAGCAGTGCCTCAGCCATACGTAAGCTTATGCGCAAAGCCGAATTAATGGGAATTAGTACAGACATTTTTCCGGTGGATACTTCAGATACTAGTTCCAGTGTTGATGGAAGAAGAAAACATAAACAACCAGCTCTCACTGCTGATTTTGTGAATTACTATCTTGGTAAGGATGAAAACTGCGTATTTTTCTCAACGAAGAATCATAACTTTGCTGTATTTGTACTGTGCTAATTCATTGGCTTGTTTATTTTACTTGTATTTCATTGTTATTAATAGATAAATATGAGTGATGGCTTCATTTTAGGTCAGGTATATTATTGCTTGGTATCTCTGTTTACACAGAAAGTTAGTTACATGTCAGAAAAAAAGAAAATCTGTCAAATATAAACAGGAGGCTTAACTTTGCTAAGAAGGGAGTGGAAGTTTAGGTACCTTTTTGGTATCAGGTTTTTTTCTTAAGTTTTCCTCCATTTCTATGTGGAATTGTGTGACTTTGGGACTGTTTGCCAGTGGCTGATCAAAGCTCACCATTTAAATAACTACTATTTGTGCAGCAAAATGTAAATGTCATGACTGTTCATTCTACTTAGTCTGTGTAATCAACCTACAGGCTGTAGTTTTGTTGGTTTTTTGTTGTTTATTGCTTCTGTTTTTTTCAGTGCATAAAACTTGAGAATATATCCAAGGATTGGAAATAATGCAGTTTTCTTTTAAATAGAGAGAAATATGCGCATGATTCAAATCCAGGAGAATATGGCTGAACAGAAGAATATCAAGGATAAATTAGAAAATGAGCAAGAAAAGCTTCATGTGGAGTATAATAAGGTGAAGAAAAAGGGATAATAAGCTGTTGAACTGTTTTAATATTGCTACTGTTAACGTCGATGGCTTTTTTCTTTCCAAACAAAATGACTTGGAAAGAAAGTCACAAACTATTCTTTCTTTAAAAGTAACATTTTAAAAATACATTTCTTCTTTTAAAAATACTCTATGGTCTGCACCCCCCCACACAAATAGAATTTACATCTAAAATGTCATATGTTGGCTAGGCACAAGTTCTTTAACTGACCTCACCACAAGCTGCAGTAACAAATTGCACGTGAACAGACAGGTCCCTCATGAGTGAACTGTGTCTTAAGGCCCTTCTGTTTTTCATTCTTTATATGCATTTAATTTGAGACTTTGAGACAACAGATTTTGTCACCACACCAGTCACCCCTTATTTTGCTTTGCTTTGCTTGTGTGTAGTTCTAGGTTCTTTTTAGACTTGCTTGGTTCTCTGGAACCCTACTTGATAATTGGGAATGTAGGGTTGTCAGGAGTGTTGACAAGACTTTTTATTTATGTTAATTCCAACTCCACTTGTGTTCATCCTAGATTTAATGATTTGGCTAATTTTTCAGGCTGAAATAGTGAGTATTCACACATCCGTAGTGTCCCTTGCTGATTTTGTTTGAGCTTAGGGAATTTGAGGCCCACAAATGATGGCATTGTTCCCCCAAATGCTTATTTATTTTTTTTTATTAACTCATTGTCATGGTTAAAAAATAATTTTCATTCCGTTTTGATTCCATTTTTACTAAATATTATTTATTTTTATTTTTAAATATTTTAAAATGCAACATAGGAATTCTGTATTTTTTGTGATGGATGACATGCTGCAATTATTGCTGAATTCAGCAACCTGTCATGTTGTTGTTAGTGGTGACAGAAAATAGGGTTGCTACTAATTCTGGGGGTGTGTTGAGAACACATGGAAATGAAGAAACAGGTCCTTGTGAACTGCCCAAACATGGTACAGGAGAAGGAGATTTGACTTTTAACCAAATTAATAGGTTGTATAAGCTGGTGTTAACTAGCAGTTACTTCTAGGAGAATAAAACCTTTTTTATTGTGTACCTTCTTTAACAAATTGTATCTCTTTCTATGAGAGTGATTGAGTAAGTGTTCTTAGGTATTGCAATATAGAGCATTAATTCATTTATATGGTTACTTGTTACAATCTTATTGCTTAAGTAACACAAGGATAACACAAGGAAGATGTTGCTGTATTTTATTTTCCTTTCTAATTAACTGCATGAAACCTTATTTTCAATTTGAAACACCTCAGATCTTTCCAAAACAGGTGGCTGCCCATGTTTTCATCAGGTCTGTTAAACTGTGATTGCACTTGTCTCAGCTATACTGACATGAGTTCCATTGTTTTTTTTTAATCTCACAATAAATAACATAGTCTAGATAGGTAAGAGGTTGAATGAATTTTATTAAATAAATGGATTTTCATTCCTGGCCTTATTTTTTTTCTTTTTCTTTCTTACTTTTTCAGCTTTGTGAGTCCTTGGAAGAGCTACAAAATATGAATGGAAAACTGCGAAGTGAAGGGCAAGGCATTTGGACTCTGCTGGGTAGAATCATTGGACAGGTTGGTTATTTTTTCCCCTCCAGTTCTTCATAGGCAGGCCTGGTTTTCCAATAATAGGCCTTTTTCTGTCTGTCTGTCACTTCTATGGCTGAATAAATTGATTTGATCAGACCCAGGCTTTACTCTGGGGATGTTTCCTGGTTGAAATACCTAGATTTCTGCAAACCACCTACTGGGAACCTGTAACTTAATTTTGTTGTTGTAAAAGTGATCTTGTTTGCAGAATTCTTTCATTTGATATAACTGATTGACCTGTCATTTGTGATGAACCTTAACGTGAAGCATGAGTTTATCCCACCATTTTTGTCTCCACATTTTTTTTTAGTTACTGTAGGCTTCAAATGATATGGTGACTCTTTATGGCTTTTCTAAGGTATAAACCTTTAAAACTGCAGTATGTATGGGATGGCTTTTCACTGGACAAAGCAGAATATTTTGGTCAAATGAATAAAAATATCTAGGAGAGGAGAAGATTTGGATTACTTCCTGTTGCCAGCAATTATCTTTGTTCTCAGTGAAACACACAGGGAAAAGAGAAGTGTAGATTCATGCAGTTTTTGATATATTTTTTTATGTCAAACATACTAAATGGCAGTGGACATCTTAGAAGTCAGAGCGATATTGAAATGAATTCCAATGGTGATTTTAAGGAAGATTGAAGAAACCGTTCATTGTGAAATGCAGACATACAATTAGGTCACAATTTTGCCAGGCACTTTCATACTGCTGAGTTAGCTGTTCAGAAAATGAAACTTACCCTTTCTTTATGCAGTAGTGGTTCTTAAAGTATGCTAGCTTTTTCCAGTTCTGTTTGTCTGCCTATCTTTTCAACTTGTGAAAAAGTATTCTTACGTAAGTTAGCTCTTGAATGAATGATTTTTTTCCCTCCTTTTTAAGATGTCTTTTAGTAAGTATTCACAAATATATTTCCTGGTGCAAATGTTACTAAATTAGAAAGAAAAGAAGCAAGAAAAGTTGAGTAGAATACATTTACACAGCTTGCATGACATTTTTTTTCCAGTTGGTTGAACAGATGCAGGCCCACGGGGCTGCTGAGAAATGACTTTGATAGATGGTTGCTGTCTGAGAAGCTAGCATGCTGCAGATTAGTAGAAACCCAAAGAGAATCTTGTCTGCTTTGTGGAGGGCTTGGTCCAATAAGATAATTTTTCTAATTAACCTATCGAGCACCAGTGTAGCCAGAATGTGGGGGAAAAGAAACTGCCTTAGATTCTTCTGTCAGTTTTGTGAATTTGCCTTTGCTTGTTTCAGCTGCCTAGACAAATGCATTCTTGTATTTGAAGCTTGAAGAAAAAATTTAAAAGCTTGTATTTAAATGTGGTTTCTATTTATTAAAATTAAAAAAAGAATATATTATTTTGTGTTACAAAATCATACTGGGATAAACTTCAGTAGTTGGTCATGCCTGTAAAATAGCTAGCCAAGTAATTTCCCACTCATAATTTGAGTCTTGTTCTTCATGCACTGAGATTGGAGTGGTATTCTTTATAAAAGTCTCAAGACTCATGTGTACTGCATTTGTTCAAATCCAATAGAAATTGAACATACCAGCAATTTTACGTGCTCCTAAGGAAAGGAAACCAAGTAAAAAGGAAGGAGGAACACAAAAGACATCTACACTTCCCGCTGTACTTTATAGGCAAGTAATGAAGTCTTGACAGAATAGATACAATATATAGTAAGTTACAGTTTCACAAAAGTGTTAAGAGAAAATTGTTTGTTTTAGTTTTGATTAACAAAATACTTGTGTAGTCAATTCGTCATCTTAGCACCTGTCACTAAGGGCTGGGTATTTTTGCTAATTTGAAGGCAGTGGTTTAAGGATAAAGGTGACTCTGTGGCTGAAATAGAAGGGTCCTTTGTTTCTGTAATGTGAAAGTTTTTAACTGACCACCTTGTCTTTTGAATGCAATTATCTGTGTTCATGGTTTTGCAAACAGTGCTGCTGCTCTTTAGTCACAGTGGCTGGGTGCATAAAAGACTTCTCATGTAAGAATTTTTAATTTGAGCTTATGGGTTGTCAAATGCTTTGGGATATCTTGTGTTTTAAATATCCCTACTTCTATTTCTATCAGTTCCCAATAAAATAAAATGTATTCCACCTTTTGCCTCTTGTATAAGTTGTGAAGCTACTGACCGGGTTTTAACTAAGCTTAATAGTGGAACATATACTACGGTCGCAGAGTATGACTGTGCAAATTACACAGTCTTGGATCTTTTTTTCTTGCCACCAGCTGAGAAATGGCATGGTCTGTTGCTTATCTACCGAGCAGAAGCCAGGCCTCCAGCTATAGCAAGTGGGCAGTATCTTGTCCAGCTAGCAAGCTAAATGAAGAAGTTCCGTTACATAAGTAAAAGTTAATTCTAGTGGTGTGAGGAGTGGAAAGCTCGAGCACGCGGCAATGGGTTGAGGATTT
The DNA here is from genome assembly GCF_963210335.1 of Falco punctatus. NCBI lineage: Eukaryota > Metazoa > Chordata > Aves > Falconiformes > Falconidae > Falco > Falco punctatus. The sequence continues at coordinate 80,170,912 of NC_137583.1, forward strand.
GGCAATTTGCAAGTATACACAAACAAATTATAGGATTAATGCTTTTTACTAGTTCTGTTTCATTCAAACCCAGTAATTTAATTCCTCCCATTTTATAATGGAATCAATGGACATCTGATCTTTTTGAAATGACTAAAATTTCAATTCCAGTAAAAAAATAGTAATAAAACAGACATTTAATTTCTTATGAGTTGATACCTTGCCCAATGTAATAGCAGCACAGACTTATTTCAAGGAGCTTGCATTATTAAAGTAAGCATATGATTGTTAAGACTGATGATAGCAGCATAATTTTCTATTTAAGCATTTGGATGGCACACATGGTGTTTTTCCTATTTGCCACTGGTAAATTTTGTTGAAGTATCAAGTGATTACTTAATGCTTAGAAGTTCTCAAAATACTAGATTGAAAGCCATTTTATTTTTAAGTTAACTATATTAGGTGTCTTTTATGCTGTACTGTATACAAGTAAAAACTCCTTAAAAATAATTATGCATTTAAATGATGCATTCAAATTGAAGTTGCCACATGTTGGTATTGAAACGGGGAAATGTGCTGGGATGTGTCATTTATTATTTATAATTTCAAATGTAATTATAATGCTTTTTTGCTACCCACATTAAAAGTTGTGGAATTTGCAAGAAGAACCATGATCAACATCTACTGCTACTGTGTGATACATGTAAACTCCATTATCATCTTGGTTGTCTGGATCCACCTCTTACAAGGATGCCGAGGAAGACCAAAAACAGTTACTGGTAAGAATGCTGTTGATGTGTTGTCTTGTGCTATCCCTGTACTTAAAGTACAACATAAACATGAATAGACTTGCACATTCTCAGTGTTTCAGAAATTGTTATAACACAATCTGAACTGAGTCATTTTATTTCCAGGTTATTACTAGTGATATTTCACAGTTAAAAAAAGAGTTGTGAAGATTTTCTCATTATTAGCCACTGTGTAGAAATAGATTATAGCTTTAATTTTCTTATCTTTTGAGTTCATTTGTGATTATTAATGCTGCTAGATAATAGGCTGCCTTCAGGAAATGGAAAGCTTGGTCTTTTCTTTCTCATAGGGCCCAGTTGTGCAACTCTGTGTCCACATTTTTAGGAAAATACTTGTAAATACTTAAAAATAAACTTGTAAGTAGTAGGTCAGTTTTTCGTGATACAGGAAGTCTGTTGGGTTTACTTCTGTCTTATTACTCAAATCTGCAATGGCAGAAGCATATGCATTACTGTATTAATTGCAGTTACATTTCCAAGGATTAAAAGTCTTTTTGTGCCAGTGGAATAAAACAAAAGCTAAGTGGAACAATGAAGAACTGATAATGTGGTAAAGGTGCTGATTTCCAAACTGTCATAAAATGAGTGTGCCGCTGTGTTGTGTTAAAATTCTGCATGTTTCCAAACTGCTCTGAACTATGTTAGAAGCAGTTATTCGGAAGCAGGTTTCATTGCACAAGGGGCTAGTGTATAGCACCTCCAGGAATCATTATCGCCTTGTCTGAACATTAACTTACCAAATCAGAATAGTATAAAAATTCCTTCTAAAAATACAGTAAAGCTTTTTTTATCTGAGAAATCTTGGTTTCTATTTTTATTCATATGTCTCTTAATATTTTTTTATTATTTTTAACAAATTCCATAAAACATTTAGTTAGGTCATCTTTTTGGGTAGTTTTGATGTTTGTGAGAAGAGCACAATGGCCAGTATGAAATGAGATGTCTCTGTTTTTTAGTATCTTAAAATGACAAAACCTGGATTTAACCAAGTAAATTCAGTTAGTAGAGATTTCCTTTAAAAGCTGAAAATCTCAGAAAGGTTTTTCACCATCACTAATATTTTTCTGAACTTAATTTTGCTTTAATTATTTAACGTAGTCCATAATTTTTTGCTTTTCATTATTTCAAAGGCATTCTGAGCTCTTTGGTCAAATTTATGAAGTAATGATGTTACATGGAAGCATTTTTTTTTTTTTTTTTTTTAAATTTTTTGGTAGCTTCTGCATTTGCACAGGAGGATCTTGATTTTTGTTCTGCTTTTAAAACAAATTGAAAAGGCTCACTAAAGCCATCCATCCAAAAGTTGTAAGACTACAGTTCTCAGTAGGTGTTAAAGGCAGAATACGTCAGGTTAGAACACTTTCATTGCAAAGCTGTAACTTATCTTTGTTGAGAATTTAATGCTTCAATTATATCTCAGATCACATGCTTAGCTTTTACTTCTGATTATCTAAGGCATATTCTGGAGTGTAAGATTATAGCAGACAAATTGAGCTGTATTGATTGCATTCTTTTCATCATTGAACGTGCCTTTATGTATTCTTTTGGGATCAGTACAGAGCATATAGAATGGACTCTCAATCCAAGTTAGAATTCTGTGGGTTCCCCCCCTCCCTCCCGCTGTTTTCATTACAATTTTAATCTTTTGATTGAGGTATGAAGAAAAGTGTATTTTATTTTTTTTTTATGTGGGGCCCATGTACTCTTAAGATACTTGTATAGGATATAGTGGGAATGCAAAAAGATAAAGTAAGAAGATGGGTATAGGTGTGAAATTCCTTCAACCGTTAGGCAGGTTGAAAGACTTCAACTAAAATGGTGAAAAATGTTGATTTTAGTCCTCTTAAAATAGTAAGCAGGAAACAGTTAAAAGTAATCGTTTCTTAGTTTTTACTTTGTATTTTATTATCACTGCTAATCATTTACACATAATTGCTAACTTGAGCCTTTACAAAATGTTTGATTACTCATACACTTTATCAACATACATTTATTTAAATATTGGGTGGGTAGTTTAGCATGAGTTTATTCCATATGTTTCATATTTTATGCTGTGTTTGAGGATGCCAAATGATTCAGCTTATGTGTGTGATGCTATGTAGTTAATAGTTACAGTTTTTCTCCATTTCATGATGAGAATTTAATATAAATTCAAATTACAGTCTAGAAAAAAAGATTTTGAAATCATTTAACTAAATCCACTATTACATGTAATGGTAAGAAAAAATATATTTAATATTTAAAAGTTAATATGTTAAAGAAAGCACAAATTATAATTAGTTATCTCAGTGTTTATAAAAGGAGGTAATGATTTTAGTCTTAATGAAGTCATAGGAAGAGTTTAGACCCAGTGAGCGCTCGTGTCTCACGGCTTATTAGAAACTGGTTTCTAGCACTTTACAATAAGAATTTCCCTCGTTTAGAGGCCTGACAGTTTTCTCCAAAGTAACATTTATACATCTTGAATATTATAGAAAGAAATTGTTTGTAACATAGCAAATTCAAAGCTTGTTCTCATTTCAAATGGATTTATTTCTAGGGGAAGGGCATAATAACTATTTTAATAAAACTTGAAAGCATTGATTACTATCTGTTTTACTGTGGTACTTTCATAGTAGACCAGCGGTTCTAATCATAAAGTATAATGCTGTGGCATACTTCTATTTAAAAAGCTGAAATTGTTCAGTTTCTTAGAAATCCTGTTGATTAAACACTAGAGTATTGTTCTGATTCACATGTTATCATAAAATTAAGTCTTGTAATTCTCTCTGACAACTTGTATGCTCTTATGCTCCTGCCCATTCTGGGTGGACTGTAAACTGTGTATTTTCCTGGTAGAGAATGATCTGAACTGATACAAAAACAGTGTACAAGTGCTGACAGACAATGCAATGAATCAAAATCAGATTGTGAAATACTGACATTTTCATTAAGAAAATAACTTGGCAGCTACCAACAGGGACTAGCTCTTTCTATTGAAATGAGATTGCTGAAAAACAGTGATAACTTCTGGTAGCATACGAAATGCTGGGGACTGAGATGAACCAAACAGGGACTAACAATTATATTAGACTCAGGTATTTTTAATTTTGTTCTGGAAGGCCAAGTTCTTTAGTGGTAACGCTGCTGTGGGGACTATTTGCCACAGTGCAGAATGAGCTGTGGAGTTCCTGACCACTAGTCCCATGGACACTCATTCAGTATCTGGACATTCATTCACATTCCTGACCCTACTCATTTAGTACTGGTCCAGCATGTTTTGATTCTTTTTTTCATCCTGAGTCATTGGGTAAAGATGTAAAATTATTAACTTATGTAAGTGCAATATAATATTGCATATAACATACACATTTTAATATATTTGTCACTTGTCCTAACTGAAGGATGTTTGGGTCATTACAGATGGCAAATTTTCAGTACCTTTGGTGTCTGAAAGATGCTCTTTGAAAATCTTTGACAAACTATTTTTGGTTTATACATACTGTCTTTTATCTCCAGAATAAGAACAGTCCTCTTCCCGCTCCCCCCCCCCCCCCTTCCAGTACACCATTCTACATGTGTGATTAATTCAAATTACCAGAGCATTGGTGTCATCTTAAAGCTATGGTCCGTGTTTCTCAAGTTCAAAGTGGTTTAATTATTTGTAAATATTGCAATAAGTGATTTATCACAGAATACGTCTACAAGACCTGTTTCCTCTTAAATAAAAGCAAGCCGAACTCTTAAGTAATAACTGTATAGTTTTTCTTTTTAAACACTGAGGACAGAGCGGTTTTCTGGAAGCACTGTAGTAGTGTTCACTCAGCACAGAAGATGTAAATCTACTCTTTTCACAGTAAGCTCTGTGTGCAGAGGGTGCTGGTTTCTTCGATCCTTCCAGCATAATGCCCAGTTGTGATTATGAAAACTGTCTTGTTCAGACAGAGTCCTTTGTATTTTCATCACGCAAGCCACTCTGAAACTATGTACCATAACACACTTAAGGCAGTCTAATTCATGTGATAATTGAAAAAAAATCAATTTTTTCCTAATTTTTGTGGTGTTATTTTTTCAATAAAATAGTTTCATGTTTTTATCTGGTTTTCTGTCTCATATACCAAAGACGTTGTTGGCTTTGTTATTCAAATTTCAAAACCAAAAGCAGAATCATGTTAAGTTTACCAGTGTGTTGGCTTTGAGGCCTGTTTGTGAGATCTTTAACTTGGTGGCTTTCATTTATAAAAGAATGGTGTTCAGTGTTTCTTCAGCTTTTCTCATCATCATCTCACAAGTGTCCATGTGCCAGGCACATCAGTTCAGTGCATTTAGATTTTTTTTTAAGTGTAAAGCTGCAGCATAAGGAAGCATCATAATGTCATAATTTGTAATATTTTTTTTTAAAGTAACAGGGTTTTCTCTTTGCAGTTCTCATTGCTGCTTTACCAAGAAAACAGCTCATGTCCAAACTATCCCTCCCCTCCTTGTTTTCTCAGTGATTCAGATGTTCACTTTTTCACTTTGTAAATTAATGTAAATTAAATTAAATGGCTCATGACATCAGTTTCTAAAACTTTATGAACAGAAACCCCTCTTTGGTCTTTGAGTGCTTACTAAAGCCCTGAAGTAAAGCCCTGTTATAGGTTCACATGTTTCTTGAAGCTGCCCATGCTCAAAAATATATTCACCACCAGGTAATTCAGAGACATGCATGATGCAGTTACACAAAACCAGTGTTTCAGTATTAGCCTAGACCATTCATAATTTTTGAAAATTAATAATGTGTGTTCCTTTTCATTTGCTGTTCTTGTCTTTTGCTAGTGATTTGAGAAGATCCGTTTACTTTGTGAGATGGGAAGGGATCCCTGATGTCATTGATTCTTGTACCAAGTCAGATTGAAAACACCACAAAACCATGCAGCTTCTGTTCTTCTGTAGGTTTTTAGCACTTAATCAGAGACTTTCTGTATACTGAAAGGTTTCAGGTCATCACTGAGATTTCTTGATGGATCAAACATTGCCAGTAGTTTTTAGCAGTAGGCGTATTATTGCCTACTAGTGATTTTGTCTGTCTAGATTAGGCAAGTCCAGACTAAAAGCAAAACAAAACCTGTGTACAGAAGTTGAATCTTTGGCACCATTTCTCTTGTTAATTTGTTTGTTCTGTGTGGCAATACTTGCTAATTTAGGGGTAGTCAAAGACTGTTGGAATAGTTGGAAAGGTGACCTGTAGTGGTAGGTTGTCTATTCACTGATTGTACTTGAAGAAGTGAAAATAAATGAGCATGACTTCAGTGTAGCCAAAAGGAAGGGCAGCCATTTAGCTGCTTTCTATGAATATATTGGGAATAAACAGCAGAATGGGAAAAGAGTTCTTTAAAATTCAAGAACCACTGTAAGAAGAGCTCAAAGTTAGGCGACTGTTTCCAAGTCAGAGGAGTTTGTGTCTTTAAAAGCTTTTCTGTGGGCCCCATGGAAGCTAAGAACCAAACTACTTTGTAGTTGAAACTTGCCTGCTTTATAATAGGGTAGAGAAGATGTGGTTGCCTGTGATAGTAGAGGCTGTTCCAGTAAATCAAGAGGTTGCTTGTAAGTTCATGTTTCTAACTTCACTTTTTTCCCCTCATCTTTTGGTGTATTTATGAAGTTTTGTTTTGCGATTCACACACACACCTACACACCACCCATACTATGGTTTTGCAGCTTACTTTTTGTCTATCGTGCTCTTTTCTCATTTTGATTGCTGTGAGACTTGCATCACCTGTTTCAGAGCAAGCTTGGTCATAAAAGTGGAGTTTCAGGAACTTGCATGCAGTACCTCATCTGTTGGTGGAGATGTTTCGTGTATTTCTCACTAACATCAAAGTTTAAATACTTCATTGATTTATATTTAAATAGGGCCCTAATAAAACTACAGTACTTTACTGATCTGCATAGTTATTTTCTGTACAACTGTCTGAACTTATGTAGCAGAAAAACAGTATCTTTCCCTTTTAAAATCACAGAGCTAAAGAACAGGAATGATTTAAATCAGGTGCAGGGTCATAGATCTGCAAGACTTGGGTTCCCAACTCCAAATACTACTGTAAAATCATACTACTATTTTTTTGTCTTATACAAACTTCCGGTTTTTAATGCAGCTCTTCAGTTGTCAAATGCTTATTTTTTTAAATTTATACATAGTACTTATTTTTACCATAATAACAGGGAAGATAATCTTTTTGAAAAAAATGCTCATCACAATATTTTTGAACACTTTCATAGCTATTGTTTACATCTGCATAAGCAGATCTTACTAAGTGCTTTCATTTGTGTTTTCCATTACATAAATTAATGGTGTGACTGGTGCTGCACTATTATGGAGGGCTGTGCTCTCTGATGCTTACCAAACAGGAAATCTCCTTAGAGATTTGAGTTGGAGAACTTGAAGAAAATGTATCATATAAAAATAAAGAACACCAAGTAGCCTTTAGCTAAGCAGACACATAAAATTTTGAGGGAATGCTGTTATGTCTGAAGCTTCTCTCTGCTGTTACATCATTGGAAATACTTTCTCCATAAAATCTTACAATAATACTAGTTTGGTCTGTGAGCCTTAGTTTATTTATGTAAGTGCATGTGTATACATACTTGGGTGTGTATATGCACATACATTTATGTAAACATAGAACTTTAGCCTGGAGAAGAGAAGACTCAGAGAGGATCTTAGCAATGTACACAAGTATCTTAAGAGTGAGTGTCAAAGGTGTGTGGGGGGGGGGTGGGGGGGTAGGGCAGGTTCTTTTCAGTAGTGGCAGATAACAGGACAAGGGGCAACAGGCACAACTGCAACATGGGAAGTTCTGTCTGAGTATGAGGAAGAACTTCTTTACTTTGAAGGTGACCGATCACTGGACCAGGCTGCCCAGAGAGGTTGTGGAGTCTCCTTTTCTGGAGACATTCAGAACCTGCTTGGATGTGATCTTGTGCAGCCTGCTCTAGAAGAACCTGCTTTAGCAGGGGGTTGGACGAGATGGTCTCCAGAGGTCCCTTCCAACCCTGACCAACCTGTGATTCTGTAACTGTAAAAAGTAGCATGATGTGAAAGTTATCATATCTTCTATTTTTCTATTGGTTTTATATTTTAATGTCCTAAAGAGGTCTAGAAATGTTAACAGGTACTGTGTCTGTGGTGAACTGAGGTTTGTAAAGAGGCGGAAAAATAGAGTATGGCGCACCTGTATGCTGCCCCAAAATTGTTTGCAAAGTATGAAACCAGTATAAAATTACTTTCTTGTGTTTAGGCTACTAATAAAAGTCTTCATATGAGGGAGGAGAGACACTGTTATCTTTCCTGCAATCTACCCTGTAGTACTCCTGCTTTTCTAGACCAGCAAATAGCACTAGCATGTCCTGTTACCTGTGCCTCAAGTGCTTCAGAGATAAAAAGTGATTAATCTTCATAACATTATAATGTAGCCACAATTACCTTAATTTTACATGTGGAAAAATTGAAGGAGAAAGGTGTTGACTTAGCCAAGGTTACACTGATAAATTACACAGAGCAGGATTAGATCCCCTGTATTTTGACTTGGTAGCCACTGCTCTGTCTAGTGGACCGTCATGACTGCTGTTGTCTTTGGCTATAACTGGGAGAGGTCTGACATTATACTACTAAGATTAGTTTAAAAGAATTAGAAAACATGGAAGGTTGATGGAGTTGATACTGTGTTAGCCATTACTGAAGTCCATAGGAGAAAAACTGTTCCTGTTGAACATGTACCTTTGAAGAAATAAGCTCAGACATAACATACATAACTGACTTGTGTTTTTGTTTAGATACAGGATGGGTATGCCTTCTCGTCACAAGCATGTATTAACATTTAACTTCAAATAATTAAAGATGTATTTTGGTTTTCTCCTTAAAAAGCAAATTTACTTCTTTTTAATGTGTGTATTCCTGTTAATGCCAATTAATAGCAGAATATAATGTTGATTTTTTTTTAGTTAGTATTATAAATGCATATATATAAAAAGAACGTGTTTAATGTGAGAACAGCATTGAATTGGATTTTGAAAGGATTTATTGTTTTTTCAATTGGAAGTGTAGTGTGAGAAGGAATTTACAAAATGGCTCTTATCAGTGGGTATAATTTTTAAACTTTCGTTAACATATTTTTAGTTGACATCTACATTTATGACTTTGCATAAGATGTATATTTTCTGCGAATAAGAATGAAACTTGATGAATTCCCATCTTGTTAATTCTGTCATGAAGCTTGTTAATAGCATTACCTTAGCATCTGTTCACTTTTGAAGTTGATAGTGATTTTGTACTTTTCCAAAAAATCAATAGGTGTTTTTTTCAACTTGGTGTTCAAAGTTTGTTAACTTTCCAGCTTTCGTATCATTAATTGTCTCTTAACTGTTTTCAGATTTAAAGCCTACTGCCTTAGAAAATACATATTAAAATTAATTTTCGTAACAGATAAGTCTTCTAAATCCCTGCCACTAAAGAGTGCTCTCACCAGAATGAATTCAGCAGCTTGTCATTGTAAAGATTAAACAGCAGCAGCAGTTACAATGATGAATAGATTACAGATCAGTGGACACCATTAAAAATGGGGATATGGTAGGATGCAAATGGTGAAATAGGCTGCATTTTTCTTGAAGATTAAATCCTACTTTCAAAATCTTTGTTTTTAAAGTTTGAATACTATCAGGAAAAAATCCAACAGTAAGAACGCCTTGCATGTTTTTTGCTTAGTTGCTTAAAATATGATACATTTAATGTACTTCTTTAGGTGTCCATTTGGTTTGTTGACTTCTGAATTTATTTTAAACTCAAACACTTCAATACATTTCTTTTTCTGCTTTTGTGACTGCAGTATTAAATAGAAAATCTTCCACTTTGCAGGCAGTGCTCAGAGTGTGACCAGGCAGGTAGCAGTGACATGGAGGCTGATATTGCCATGGAAACCTTGCCAGATGGTACCAAAAGATCGAGAAGGCAGATTAAGGAACCAGTGAAATTTGTTCCTCAGGATGTGCCACCAGAACCGAAGAAAATTCCAATCAGAAACACGGTAAATGATGGTTGAGTTGTTGCTATGCAGCTCCTATTCATAATAATTTTAAGATTACTTATGTTTTGGATATTCTGAACTGTGGGATTTCAGTTTGATGATCTGTTTTTTTTTTTATGAATTCCCATTCCTTTGGTTAATACTTTATTACTTGTGTTAAATATGTAGTTTAGCTAAAGCAAAAAGCTGGGAAACACAGTACTGAACTGAAGAGCTGTACAAGCTTTTCCTTTTGCCTGCTTCACAAAGTCCTCTGTTAATTGCAGAAAAAGCGAAAATTAAGTTTGCACTTAAACTTAGTTTTGCAGAATTTCTTCACCTTAATAGTAAGGACACTGTTCTTGTATGCTGATTTAAATGTATTGATACGCAAATTACAGCTATAAAGTAATTAGTCACTTCCTTATGTACAGACAACTTACTGACCGACTGCACATTTTGTGGCTATCACATGACCCTGTTATTTCAGTCTGTTTAGCTTCCTAGTATGTATGTATGTATGATTTCTTAAACTTTCCTTCTGGGTAGTTTTTAGAGAATAGTAGCAAAAGCTCTTGCTTTCTGTACTGATGAAATATATTTAGCATCTTTCTTTCGTTTGAAAGTAGAATTTCTTTATTAATCACTGCGCTCTAATCCTTAAAATTTTGCTCTCCTACTTGCTCATAAAACAAGGTTTTTCATGTGTGATATGTCACATCACCTGTAAACTGTACATAAAAGTATCAAAGGGCTTTTAGGTCCAGTTTGGGGAATGAGTAGTGTTCCCATCACCCTTTGGACATGAGTAGTAATTATATATGAATTAGTGCTTAATCTTCCAATATACTACTTAGTATTGGGACATACTTAAACCCTTTTATGTTAGACATACTTAATCTCTCATGCAGCACAACTTCATTTTCCTCTCAGAGCTTTCCAGAATTTTTATGCTTCTACTAGCAAATACCATATTTAACTCTTCTGACTATGCTTGTATGAGTAAGCAAGTATATTCCTGACCTAACCTTAAATGTTTGCTTAAATTACGTTTCGGTACCTTTGGACTGTTTGGGCCACAGCTTTGATTTACCTAATGGCTTCCTTTTCCTGGTCTATGACTAAGAAGAACTTTAAGAATGACTCAAGCCAAACTGATGGATGTAGCTCAAACTGTTAAGTGTCAGTAATCCAAAATTAAGTTTTGTGGATAATAGAGAAGCTTTCTGTAGAAGAGAAACTGGTTTTCCTTTCTTTTTCTCATTGAGGGAAGGTTCCCTTCTTCCCTACGTGTAAGAACACATGGGTTCTTACAGCTGTGTGGGTGGGTTGAACTGACTGTTGTCAGGCTGTTCTTCACACAGAAAGAACTTACCTGCTATTCCTGTTTACTGAACCCTTTGCATCTCCCCTTTTTCTTCTTTCTCTCTCTTCCTTCTTTTTATACCTAATGTAGTGGTGTTAGGATGTGGGGATTAATGATTATGGGACTAAAGAGACCTAAAAGTATTGCAGGAAAGACATTCATACTAATAATAGACAGAAGAGCGATATAAGGCATTGGTAGAGAAATCTGTAGAAAGACAAGATTCATTTGTTCGGGGTCCCATGCAATAACTGCTAAGCTTCTGTGCTGAATGGAGAGAAGTCTGATTGCTCTGAAGTGTTCCCCTCACGCTGTGACACTGTGATCTGCTACACTGGTGCTACATTGGTGATTCGGCACTTCCTTTGTTAGAAAGTATATCAACACACATTGTGGTATGTAATACAGAGATTAAATTTACTTTGAGTGGACTTAGTATGTTGACACAGTACAGCATTGCACTAGAAAAATTACTGCTACCAGTCTCAGAAAGGCTTTGTTCTTCTGCTTGAATTTTTAGGCTGTCTTTCGGTTCTCTCCAGTTCTCTGCTTTTTGACAGCATACAGATTTGTAAGATAACATCTTTGCTGCGCTGTGGTCAGGGCTTCTCTGTCAAGTTAGCTCCACTCTTCTAGCCTTCCCATAGCTGACAGGTTGTTAGTTGGTTCTTTCTTTCTTTATTTATTTCCTACTGCCTTCTACTTAACTGTGGAAGAGAAGGTTCATAACCTTGATACTTGCTGGACTTCTTTCTTCTGAACTAGGTTTAATTCCTTCATTTCAACTCTTTCATGATCTTGGTGCACTTAGGCTGTATACAAAATGAAGATGATAACCTCTAGAAGACTTTGTAATAGATACTTTCTGGCAGTATGGGACTCCACTCACCTTTGCTATGAACACAGGAAAGTTGTTGTTAGTTTGTGTTGCTTGTTTGTTTTGGTTTGGGTTTTTTTAGGAAGAGATTACTTTTTTATTCATTAGGTCTGGGGCTGTCTGTATATTTGAGGGGGAAAAAAATTACCTTTGAAAAACTTCGCACATGAAGCCGAGTCTGACTACACAGAGAACATCTATGTGGTGCATTTCAATGATGACCAGATACTTGTTCTGTCCTGTGCCCTCACTTCTCAAATCCTTTAAAATAGTTTAAAATAAAGAAGCAAAAATGAGTAACTTGAAAATACACTTACTTCACAGTCATCTCTTCTCAGTGTAGTTCGTATCTCTGGGTATGTTTTATTTAATCTGGGTTTTTTTGGGAAAGAATTGGCAAGCCTGCTTGGCTAATAGTGTGTAATCAGCCTTGCTTACAGTTACAATCAACAAGTACAATTATAAGACTGTTGAATTGTATATCTGTTGCACTTAAGGGAATTTCCATTTGTTTTGCATAAATTTGTCTTGAATTGATATAATTGAAAGAAGGTTCTTTTGCCACACACCTAAAAGAGCAGAATGCATCTTGTGTACGATGAAGACTAAAAGATTCGTTTATAAGTATTCATAATTTTACCATTCTTTCTCATCCAGTCTAATTATGGATGTGTACTTAAGTCCATTTATTTATTTATTTATTTATTTCTTCAAGGGGCCTGAATTCATTGATGATGCGGATTTTCTTTTCCAGAAATACATTGATTTTTAATGAGAACAGTGGTGATTTTTTTTTCTACTTTAAATGCAACCTTACAATTTTTTTTATATTACATTATTGCAAGAAATAATAGCTAATTTTAACTTCTGCAGCCCATACTTTTTCTCCTTCATTTTCTTAGTGAACTTAACAGTTCTTTTCAGGTTTTTCTCGTCTTAAGTTTCTCAGGTACTTAGCCTTACACCTGTGTTTGGATACTGTTAGCAGAGATTTAGAGTAGGATGCTTTGTATTATTTTGAATGAGGTGCCTTTGATTCATATCTTCTGTCTGCTTGTGCAAAAAGCTTGGCTCAACTAGTTACTGGCTGGGAAGAGCTGTAAGGAATATTCATTTTCCAGCTTATTGAGAGGAGGGTGAAAGTGTTTAATGAAAACTCATGTTTTCTTCATGGTTCTGCATTGTCAAAATCTTAATTCAATCTAATCTTATGTCAGAACAGTGATGGCCAGAGACCTGTGACAACTGGAGTACATTAGTGTTTATGCCTTCTGTGTGGTATTGGAGACTCAGTTTCCTTCTGTAATTTGGTGGTGTGAGAGTAGTAAGACTGAAGCAGGTTATTCAGAGTCAGGACAGTGCTTCTCCCTTGCACAGTTTTCTACGTTAATTGTGTGTCAGGGCAGTATTTTGCATCCTAATGCTGTATAAGCTTTTATTAAATAACCCTGTGAGTGCTCTGTAGTGTTTGCCTCTCTTAGCTTTCACATACTTCAGAGGATATTTATATCAAGAAGAGCAGCTGTTGAAAAGAAAATTGAAGGACAAAGACAAAGTCCAGCCATTTGGACTGAATTGTTTTGGAGAGAGCACCTATCGTATTGTACATGAAAATGTAACTAGAGTACAAGAAGACCTTTCCTGATTTTAAACTTCCTGAGAAAGATGATATAAGAATATACCTAAATAAACATACCAGAATTCTACTTTGAGTCAGGGTCTATACAAATTATAAATGAGTGTAAGTAGATAAGACATTAGGCCTTTATACTTCAATCTGTTGTATAAGGACTGTTATTTGTGGGCAGAATTTAATTCATTGTTTATGCTTATACATTTCAAGCCATATATAGGAAATTTTAAACAGTTTTTGAATTAATTTCAGTGCATAACTCTTTAAACTAGCTTTACTTAAAATCTAATCTTTATAATTACAATTTCATACTTGTATGAGCTTCACAAATCATTTTTTCTGCTGCTAGTTAATTTCAGAGAAATTAATTGCTAATGATTAGCTAACAGAAATCAGTAGCTAATCTGTGTAAACCAGATGCCTATAAACATTTATTTTTATATTTGATGGTGCTGTTAACATTTGCTTTTCAGAACTGTACATTTTTTTCACATTGGATATTTTTATTTTAAAGATTAAAAGTCTACAATAGTTTATTTGAAAATAATCTTTGAAGAGATATGAATAGTACTTTATAGCAGCAAGTTGAGGAATAAATGTTTTCATCTACTCAGCTGTGTTTGTTCAGTTTTTTAGAGCCTTAATGAGATGATCCATATTTACAAAAAACAGCTTTTAATAACAACTTCATTTGCTATCCTTGAGTAAATGAACACACAGGTTATTGTTTATTTAAGATGTCATTGCTAAAATAATTTTGTTAGTCTGGTGCCATATTTTTGCAAAGGAAGTGTTCTTTTATCCCTTGAAAAAAAATAATTCTCTTAGGTACATTTCAGTGAATTTCTTTACTTTAAAATTTCATGGAGTATGCTTTACCTACTGTATGTGCTGTCATTTGAAAGTGTAATGGAGTTTCTGTAGGAAATGCCGCATACGTGCACATCATCTAAGCAGTATTGCACAGTTGGTGGGGCTAGCTCTGAGCTGCAAGAGGTGGTAGGGGATGCTTTTTCATGTAGTTCTGGCATATCCTTTGAGGTTAAATAGTGTGTGTTATTAAATACCGTCCTCCAACAAATATGCTGTCAGATTTTGGTACTCTTAATGAGTATATTAGAGGGTGCTATCCATTTTTACGGAGGAGGGAGTATCTTCCCAGTGTTGTAAAAGTGAAAAAGGCTTTTTGTAAGGGCATTTTGGGAAGCAAATAATTTGTTGAGGCATTTAAATAAGGCATTCAGATCATCTGTTACCAAACTTACTTTTGTTACCTAAAACCTGAAAATCTGATAGCTTTTTTCCTATAATTAGGTTGTATAAAATTCACATAAAGAGATAGCAATTTTTCTGTTGAGCAGTAAAAAGTCTGTGTTTTGGGGAAAGCATTATTAGCCAACGCTATGCTGTTATTTCTTTGGAACATGGAAGAAAACAATCTGTGCTTGAGGGGTTATAGGCTAAGTAGATTAGTTTTAAATAATAATAATAATAAAAAAATACTGGCAGGGCATCTACAAACTGTTCTTAGCACACAGAGTTGTTGTGTATACTGCTTTTGTTTTACAAATAAATATTGTTATTTAGAATAGATTATTATTTCATGCTTTTGTTTCAAATAGGAAAAGATACAAAGGAGTGATTATTTGTTTTTATTACCAGTATATTAAAAGATAAACAGGGTTGTTACCTTGTAATACTAAGCATTTCCAGCAAAGTGGTTTCCAGGCATCTATTGTTTAACTTAATCATGTGATGTCATAGATAGAATTTTTGAGTAAAAGATGCCTACAGGATGAAAAAAATAATTTGGAGTTGCTCAGCTTTCTGAAACTTGAGGTTTTCATTATAAAGAACATTGTAAAATGTTCCCCCCCCCCCCATCACTGAATGTAAAAGCTCAACTGAGTTTATGACATGTCAATACAAACATAAAAGCTAGATCTGTCAGCTTGCCTGATTGCCCAAATACATGGATACATGATAATATATGACTCTTTTCTTTTGACCTGAGGTCAAATTTAGAAATAAGTAAGATAAATTGATAAGCAGCACTTCCACAGTGCTTGAAGTGAATGGAGTATAGCAGAGTTTTGCGTTTTGGGTTTTGGCAATTGTTTTGATTGGTTGGTGTTCTGTTTTTTTAAGAAAGCTGGGGGGAAAAAAAACTGATAGATGAAAGATCATTTCATTTTGATGTAGCAAAGGCATGAAGAGATGGACATATTCCAGATGGTATTCCAACGTTGTAAATATTGGTATCTATATAAGTAAAGGTAACTAGGTTATCTGTCACTTCTGCAAGTAAGTGCATTTAAGTTCAATTTTCCAGAAAGTATCACTTGTTTTAGCATTATCTGCAAACTGACTTTTTATGGCCTTTTTGCCTTCTCACTTCCATTTCAGTTCTCCAAACGTGTGCTTTGGAGGCGGTTAGTGTTGAAAAGGGTAGAAAGCAATCCTGCTAGTTCTCAAAGTCTGTTGTATGTTTCAGTCTTAGAAACAGTAGTTTCAAATTAATTGCCAGATTCAGTGATAGTGTAGCTTGACAGCAGGAATGTTGCAAAATTTTTGCTTTTCTAGAAAATAAAAGTTCTCAAGAGAATGGAAACTAAAATTAAAAAAAAGGGGGAAATTGTAATTCTGTGTAATTAAGCTTCATGGTCGACTTGTTTCTCTTTATAATCATATTTTGATTTACTGCTGTTTCTTTTTGTCTGGCAGTTCCCTTTTTAGTACTGCCAGCTTTCCGGAAAATTAAATAATTATTTTAGAGATATATTTTGAATAATAGTGATAAGTACCATTTAAGATACTCACTTTGATCGGTATTGAGCAAGTGTGCCATCTGGTGTCTATAGAGCTGTCCTTTATTTAAAATAATTTTTTGCCTATGTGGTGCCATTAGTAGAATATTTTTTCTGCCTTTTAAGAAAGCAAAGCAAGTCAAAGGGAATTTTTTTCTACAACTGGGTTGATTGTAACTTCTTCATTGGCAAGGGTTGCTTATAGCATTGAATGCTTAGCAAGGATTGGGTGGTGTCATGGAATAAAAATTGCTATCTTGCAAAATGGTCATGGTTTATATTTAACAGGAGAGAGATCACATTTTCTGTGCAGCTTCAACCTGTGTGTTTTTTTAGTTTGCTTCATGCATGCTCTTGATAGCAGAGTGATTTCATTAGGTCATTTTTTTGGTATTACTGGAAGTTTTCCCAATTCTGTTTTCTGAGAGTGTTCTGCTCTGCTTATGCTTCGTATCAGAGTCGTCTTCTGCTCTGTAGTAATGAAATGAGTCCTTGTCATGACCTCTTTGTTTGGAATGATTCCATAGCATTCTAATTCTGATTTCTTTTATTTTTTTGTCTTCAGATTCTCATTAATGAGCATGTGTTAAAGGCTGCATGAGTGAGAGGGTTAGGGTTAGAAGGGGTTTGATATGTGTGATAGGTATCAATGAACCATAGTTTGTTAAAAGGTTAATCTGTGGAAGTATATAATTAATATTAGTGTGTCAACTATAAGGTGACAGTAAGGTAAAAATGAAAATGCCCGAAGAATTTAGGTAGAAACAGAACTAAAACATGGTTGTAATCATACACTGGCCACCTTCATTATTTTGTGTAGCTGTGTAGTTCATATAGCTACATGTCTTTCTAGAGCAGTCACCATAGCTGCGGGCCAGTCAGGGAAACAAAAATCAAGTATGTGCTATTTCAGAGAAGGAATATGAGATTTACAGATCCACAAAAGTCAGTGTCCTAAGATTTTCACATTTGGCCCTCTAATAATTACAACACAAAACAACTTCTACAGACTTTTTAAATAGAGAAATTGTCATGGTACCAATAGCTTTTTACAAGTCAATTCAAGTGTGTCTTTAATAAATCACTCTTTTTAATGTGAAATCTCTGACTAGTGTGGAATTCTTTATATGAAATTCTCAAATGAAAATTCTCACTTTCCTAATGATAGCATGTGTGTGTCGAAACTCCAGGAGCGCTTGGAGTACCGACCAAATTTCCTGTGCTCACCTTTACAAAGAAGAGTACTATTTACTTCACGGTGCCAGTACTATTAGCTGTATTGGAAACTCAGTGCTGCAAAGAAGAGCCCTATGTATATTACAGTATTGTTTCTGTGACATCCAAGAGGTGTAGAAGCACCAGCATAATAAGGATCATTTTTCCTGTCTATTAGCAGCAGCAGTACACACTATAACGTAGTGAAACCCCTGAATTTACACAGATACAAGGGCACAAGCAGGTGTGCTGGGCCTCTTTGCTGCCTCTGTGTGTCTGTGCAAACAATTAAAAGAAATTCTGACCAGTCAACATGTTAAGCAAAGGGGAAACTGGGAGTAGCAGTGCTTTCTACTGTGAAGTTTGAAATCGTTGGCAGAATTAATATGGCTTTTTCAAATTACTGGGAATCTCTTAAGTTTGGTTAAACATCATTGTGCTATAACCCCTCAGGTTTAAATTCACTTTCTCAAGTAACTTTTTGAAGTTGCCATGCAGAAATCACCATTGGTTTTCTGAAAAAATCAAATCCAGAGCCATGCTAGTTCACTTTCTGTGGAGTGGACTTGAGCTATTGTCGCTGACCAGGGATGTTTTCTGTATTTTATATTCCCTTCCATTTCTTTGTAATACTGAAAACTCCTGGATATCGTCTTGTATAGAAGAAAAAGTTAAATAGGTGACAGCATAAATTTTTATTCTTCAGGAACAGTTCAGTAAATGCTCAATATTTAACAGGAGCATATACTTGTGATGTTTGGGAATTGCTTCCCCCCTTTTTGGTCAGCTGATGAGTTCTGAATTTTGTTAGTTTTCCTTTTGTTTGATCTGACAAAGCAGAACTTCTCCAAGAGAACATTCTGCTTTCTATTGCTGTCTTTGGGTGAAGTGGTTTAAGGGATGTGTCTGTGTCTTCCCAGAGGCACAGCAGTGGGGTTTGGTGACAGCCCTGGTGGGTTTGGGTCGTGCAGACACCCGCTCTGTTGTGTTCACCATTCTGCTTTCAGGCCTGGGAACGTAAGGTACCAACTTGTTGGGAGTGATGGCAAACAGACTGTTGCCTTTGCAGCTTTGCTTTGCTACTTTGTTTCCTTTGCTGTTTTGCAAACAGTGTGTTTCCTTTCAGAGAGTGTAGGGTTCGTCCTGGGCTTTACCTGTCCTTCACAGGGGTCTTTTATGTCTCACGTACAGACTTTCTTTTCTGAGAAAATTCAGAATCTTACAGTTAATGCATTATCTAATCTTCTTCATTTTACATGGGTTTCATAGTGTTGTCCAGTCGTTTTTGAGTTGCTTATATAAACAACCTGAATGTGAAATTTAAGCGTTTACTCCTAGCTTTTCCAAGTCCAAAATTGAGACTCCCACTTCAGTCTTTCGTCTTCTCCCACAGTTGGGTTGACAGTTTGATCCCATTGCTGATCACATTTTCCCTCAATTGTTTTCATTCCATTTTGGACAGGTTTTTTAACTGTTTTGATTTTTTTTTTTTTTTTGTTAAGTTTCTTGAGTGCACTGCTTCCATCATCACATATCATTTAGTGCTTCATCATTCATTTTCCATTTCTTATGTCAATATTCTGTTTTTCAGCCATTCGTGTCCTGATTCTTTCAATACCCTAAGCTGATGGGGAAGTTCCACAACATAACAGTAGAACGCTGCACAGCACAGACACAAAACACGATGGCTGAAAGAAACCCATTTTTATCTTTCCCTTGGCTATGGAGGTGTATGCCCTAGTTCTCCTAATTTTTATTTTTTTTTAATAAAAAAGCCATTTTCTAGCTTGCTTTCTTAACTGTGTTTTATTACTTATATATATGTATATGGAAATCACAAAATATATATTGTGGAATATTTCAGTAACTTTCAGCTTAGAACATTACAAATTAAATTAGGGGCAAGCAAATATTGGGGTTTTTCAAACTTATCTTTCTGTTCAGGTTTGATAGCTGTTTGCCTGTCATGTCCATCACTGTTTCTCTGCAGGTAGTTATGTACTGTTTTGTGTGGATTTTTAAAACATTGGAGAGACAAGAGGCAGGGTTTTTTTTCTCCCCAGATCTTGAATGCGAAGTCAGAAAGTAATGAAATAACTCAGGAGAATGGTATATGCTGTGAGAGGGTTTTCCAATTTCCACAGATTATAAGCTTTGAAGTAAAAGACCAAAAGGGACGTTGTTAATCTTCAGGCTTCATTTACCAGAGCATTACTCTTTTTCTGAGCGAGGGCATTAAAACTGCTGTGAAGGCTAAGCCTTAGTAAGATATTCTTGGAAAAGATGGCTTGCTTTCCCCACCGTGATTTCGTTGAATCAAATGGCTCAGTCCCTTTGCCTGAGGAACTTCATCTTACCAAATTTTAAGTTTAATTAGAAGCCAGTTTACTGACATGTAGAGGTGTTTTTTTCCTTCTCAAAATGTTATGCTAAAAATGACTCAGGAAGAATTTAACCTATTTTTATATTTTATTATTTTTAACTTTTCCATTGATTTTTGTTGTTAAAAAATAATTCCGTTTTAGGCTTGTGTCTTAATTTTAATTCATTGATCTTTCTTGGTCCGTTCAGATTATTTTGGGATGTATTGCTAATGAAATAAGGCACTTTATTGCTCCCTTTCATTTCCGTTCAGTGTAAGGTACGTTCTTGGTGACACTGCACCTAGATCTTTTGACTGTTTCTTTATTTCAAAAAAGAATAGCTGTTAACTTGATTTTCTGACAGAAATAAATCACACAGTTGTCTGCCGTTCTAGTAGCATTGCCTTTAGTAACCTGTTGCCTCGCTATTGCGGGATTTGGTAGAGATGTATGTATGCCTAAGGTAATTAAGTCCTTTATTTTTTAGAGCAACTGGATGGGAAGGATGAGTGCTGAGTGAGGAAGAGGTTTTAGTTGTGACTTAGGTTATCCACTGCGTTTGGTCTCCTGCTGTGCAGTATAGAACATACATAGTTTGGAACCTGTCCTAGAGTGTTTTCACTTTAGTTGGGGAACTTAGGGAGAGTGTGTGGGTATGGTGGGAGACATATTCTGGATGTAGTAGAGAAGGAAAGGTTAGGAAGTCATTAGAGAAGGGGAGGAATAAGAATATAATGGTATAGTCTTAGGAAATAAAATTTTACTAGTTTGGTGGGTTTCAGCATCTATTCATTTATTATTTCAGGCTGTTAATTGTAAAAGGTTATGAAATGAAAAACAATGTCTCCTTGTGTGTCACGATTACGACCTTGGCATAAGTTTGTCTGATTTTCTGAGGTAGTTAAGGTTATATAGGGTCAGCCCTTAGCTATAGGCGTATAATTTATTTGCCAGTAGAAATCTCAAGTTGCCTGTGTAGTAACCAGAAGGTAGGTGCCTACATGGTGATTCCACTGATACTGTGGGATCCAGAGGTCAGTGGCAGGAATCTTCCTGTTAATAGCAGGGAAGTAGCCGAGCGTGTAGCACACTCACCTCTTATTTGAGTGCACACTGAATGAATTCCAAAGTTGTGCAAGTGTAGAACTTAGGATGAGAGACACAACCAAAGACTTGCCAGTCATCTGTCAACATTTAAATGTCAACATTTGAAATTTTCTTTTTTTCACAGAAACCTTTTACTTCTACATACAGAAAAATTACAATTATGTATTTTGAACCATATTCTGTTGTTGAGTACTGTTGGGTTTTTTTTTTTTTTGATCCTGTCCTGAAATTTCATCTTGTGGCAGTTGCCGTGTATGGGTTGCATCTGTTTTATCCAGATGTAGCTGTGTTTTCTTCTGGACTGAGTTGTCCATTCCAAATGGTAGATATTTTAGAGCGTATCTACCTTTTGCACTGAAACAAAAAACCTGCTGGGACAGCACTGGCATTAATGGAGATTTTGCTTGGGTGCTGTTAACATTGAGTTTTTGCTTTCCTGACTTATGGTTTGAGCACTTTGGAAATGCAGGGACAAATTTCAGAAAAGCGGTTTGCCCTGTTTTATGATACAAAGAAGTCCTAAATTGAAGGTATCTCTATAGTATTGAATTGCCAAGTGTTTTGATTAAAAAATAACTGCCTTTATATGCATCTTATACTGGACTGACATCTGTGTTTCCAAGTGCATTCTGAGTATGACCAGGTTTATCTCAGTTGTAGTATTTACCATTGGACATACATAACGACATTGTTCCTTTAAGCTTTTCTTTATAAGAAATCTTAATTTTTAAATTGTTTATGACAAGTACATGCAGCTCAAATATTTGATGTTTACAGTCTCTGATGTTCTGATTCTGAGCCCACTAATGACAGAAATTATTCAGAGCATTTTAAAATGCAAATACAGTACTTTGAGGCAAACAGCAATAAAAAATACTGGACAAAGTAATCCAGGTTTATCTGATTCTTTTCTATGGACCTGTAAGGTAACTTTAGTGAAAACATGCATAAAATTACAAGTGGCTAATTACTGGAAGGCTATTATTGAAAATCACGGAATATTCATTTTTCAGTTGCAGATTTTATGTTATTTTCCATTGTGGATGCTGGCAATAGTATAATGATTCTGAGCAGAAGTTACCATTGCAAATATGTTTGAGTGTGGAAATCAGCTTGGAAAAACATTAATGTGAAAGTCTGTTACTTTAAAAGCATATAAAATATCTTACAAATGTTTATGTCAAAGGTGTTGATTTTAATGTTTGTTTTCTTCTGATGGCCAAACACATTCATGTATGTTTGAAGGTTTAGAAATGTAATGGAAGCAAAATGCAAGTATCATTTAATGTGACATTCCTTGTCATACGCATCACACATTATATAGTGACAGCTGAAAACCAACATTTTCTTGACAAAGGTGATGCAATTATTTATAAATCTTGTATCTCAATTTTGGTGAACTTTAAATATGATTCATCACTTCTTAAAATATAGTTATTAACTTGTAATCTTTTCCACTTAGGATAAAAAATAATTTTGTTGTTATCTATATTTCCAAGTTACACATCTGTTCTCCAGATGACATTACTCTTGACTGTACAAAGCATGCATTGTTGTGTCTTGCTGCTAAAACATGGAGAATGAGGACCATAACGCTACGTATATTGGCATGCAACTTTACACCTACTTCTTTTTAATCTTTACACACCTGCATTCAGCAGGGCCTATGTGCTGATGTCTGATCAAATACTTTTTTTGTCTGGTTTTAATTTACAGTTACCTTGCGTTGCATAACATGTAGCTGATATGTTACATTCATACCTGTAATACTACATTGATAAATTCAGTTACCTATAATAAATAGGTTCTTCCATGTTTGGACACTTAGGTATCTGCTGTGTGGCTTGTGAAAGGTAGAACACCTCAATTATGACTGTATTATGAAATGTGTAGTAAATATTGTTATGTATTAAATAAGTAAGGTTTTACAATTTTTTAAAAATCATCGTTGGGGAAATGTGGAAGAGAATCTCAATGGTAACTGGAGTACTCTAAAGAGACACAGAATAGGTTATTGTTTTCCATTCTGCTGCATTTCTTTCTACTACAGAGTTGACTCTTGCCTAAAACCAAAAATCCTTCCCAAACAGTATGTTACTAACATGCCCATATCAAAGTCTGCACAGGGAGAAAGGTATAGATGTGTTGAATGGCAGTTTTATTGACAGTATAACCATATTTAAATGTTTAAAACAGTTTGAAATAGCGCACAATCTTAATTTGAAACTAGTATAAAACCTCCCCAAAGAGGACCCCAAACAGGAGAAACAATGATATTACTGTCGTCTTTGGAACTAGATTTATGAATGCTTTTGATTCTAGACTGGCTTAAGATTTTTTGATCAGCTGGTTTTTACTTTTTCTGAGATGAACGCTAGTTGCTTTAAAAAAAGTTTTAAAAAATCACATAGTAGGCAGTGGTTTTTTTATCATATGACAAATGATTATTTTCTTCCAGAGAAACAAGCATTTTTAATTTTATTTATTAATTTATGTATTTATGTATTTATGTTATTAGTGTTGATGTATCAGACATTACGTTAATGGAATAGTCTGATGTTTTGCATTTCCTTCTGCATCCCTTATAATTTTCTTTCCCTGTTAAACAAGGAGGAAAGAGGGGGATTTTGGCAGTTATTTAATGCATGCAGATTATAATGCTGCTATTTCTGAGAAACATAATAACTGAAACTGGACTTGTGTGAGCTTGTGTAGTTAGAGCTGCTTGTAAACCTTTGGTGTTTGCTGTTACAGTCCATGGAAACCTCTTCTCCTCCACACTGTTGGTATTTAGATTTTTTGGCCCACTGCAATACTGAAATAATTTCCATTTCTTATATTACCCATTCCATCTGTTGTGTACCAGTCATATGTTGGTATATGCTACAGCTTTATGAGCATCTGCCATATACCCATTTTGAAAGCTTTAATTCCTGCTTACTCCTCAAAAGCTGTATAAATTTTCTTTTTCTGTTTTGATGAAGTTTTTTTAGTTTTGATCATTTTTTTTAATCTGATCACTTGGCTTACAAATAGAGCACTTCTAAGTGCTCAAGAAATTTACTGTAATATACTGTTCATATCAATTTTCAAATTATGTGTTTTAGTATTGGGAGGTTTGTGCAAAGTCTGTAAGATTTGTAATTCTGGCAGCAGTGTTTTTTAAAATAAAACTGCACATGCTCAGGTCAACAAATGTATTTATATTTACTTGTCGGCTATTTCTGTGGAATTATATTCAGAATCTGAAGCTGTTGTTCTAACATCAGTTATTGTAGTTGTCTTGCAGTGATTCTGTAGTTAATGCTTTGAATTATTTCCTGCGGTATATCTTGTTGTTATTATGAATAATAAATAAATAGCAAAACCATTCTGTTAACTAATACTGAATTTTAAATATATTTTCTTATAGAGAACTAGAGGACGAAAAAGAAGCTTTGTGCCTGAAGAAGAAAAACCTGAGGTTGGAATATAGTGTTTTGTTTGGTTGTTGGTTTTTTTTGTTTGTTTTTTTGTTTTTTTTTTTAACAGTTTCACAAAAATATTGAACTTTGGCCTGAAGTTTTACTTTCAGTGCTATAATTGAAAATATTTGCTTTCCTTTCCTCCTTTCCCCTCCATTCCTTTCTTTTGCCTTCTGCTATGACAGGAACGGATTCCCAGAGAAAGAAGACAACGACAGTCAGTTCTACAAAAGAAGCCCAAGTCAGAGGATCTAAGGACAGAATGTGCTACCTGCAAAGGGACTGGAGACAATGAAAATCTAGTCAGGTAGGTTTGATGCTCTGACCTTATGAGGAATATAAAGTTCCATGTTCATTGCTTCGTCATCATGATTATAGTGAAGAAAATGTGCTTTAAAAAAAACCACAAAACAAACAAAAACTTATTTAGGGGAAACATTACATCAGAAATATTGACTTGATTCACTTATTTACCTGCCAAACACATTTACACTGTGGATTAAGATGTAAATAACCAAGATAATCTGGTTTTCTAACACAAGAGAATTAATTTTCTCTTGTCAGGGTGAATTGTCAATGTTTTAGAGCAGGTCAGAAAGATAAAACACAGCAATTTAATTATATTAAAGCTACAGGAGCATCCTAAAAGGAATTAAATTAGCATCATTAACAATTTTATAAGTTGAAATGTAGATTATGAGGAATTTATCCTTTTTAAAATGTATTCATGCAGGTCATGAAAGGGTTTGATAATCATGTTTCTTACCTGAAACAGAAGTGGAAAAACTATGTGTTGAATGGTGGTTTAGTAGGTGCAGAAATCTAATTAAGTGTAGAATAACTGCCATTGAATAGCTACTGTTGACCACAACTTCTGCTGATTTTGACTTCATAGCTGGCATTGTGGCCTCTTTGCGAAACTGTAGAAGCTGCTCACAGTTCTTGGAAGGAGAATAAATGGAGCTTAGCAACCAGAAAGTGGATTTTAATTTAATCTACTAAGTTTTCATTAAAATGATCTCATAATAAGTTCAGATAAAAAATACTGTTGTATTTAGGTCTTATATGCTTTAACTAGCTTTTTCTGGACAAGCTCTCCTCTTTAGGTCAGATATAATTGTTGTTTTTAACTGGAAGGATTATTCCAAAATATGTATTCTAATTTATTTCAAGGAATCAGAGTTACGAGAAAATTCAGAATGGATGATCTATACAAGCAACACATAGCTTTAGAATCAGTAGTGTCCCAGGTACAGATGTCTTGTTCTCAGAATAGCTGATTTTAGTATCAATTGCAACATATGATTTACTGTAGAATTTGATATAATTTCAAGGGCTGTGTGCATTACTATGTTTTTATTTCCAAATTGGGGGCAGAGTGTATATACAAGCTCATCAGTAACTGTATGCCTCTCTCATACATAGACAAGCTGGTACTGCTAGATACTCCTAGATCCTGCTTGGTCCCAGACTGTGAAATAGAGGTGGGATGTAACAGTCGTTGCCAATACAGTTATACTGATGAGAATAATGGCAACAGTTTATAACTGCCCAAGAGAAGACAAAGGGCTTTCCTCAGCGCTATTGTTTGCAAGAAATAAAAGATGCTGGATGACCATTTTGTTGTGGGAAGTAATCCTGTGAACAACATGTGCTATGTATAACTGCAAAAAAGAAGGTGAATTAGTTTTCTTCTTCAGGCTTTTTCTAGAAGTGTTAGGTACCACATCTGAGGACATAAAGGGTAAGATGAGACAGTGCTGTGAAGAATTGTATTTTTAAGTTGCAATTAAAAAATATGGTAGAAACTTAGTGGTATGTCTTGTTTAATACATGAAAAGATTGTAGTAGTAGTTTAGATGGGCCAGAAAAAAGCATACTACATGCCAAAATCCAGGAAATTCTGTCATAAACCATCCTCATAATTGGACTTGGAAACTGAATAGTAATCCTGCATGGGAAGAGAGGAGATTCTTATGCTTTAATCCTTTGTTCAAAATTCTGTGGAAAATGTTTTCTTAAATCTTCTGTATTAGTTTCCGTATTAGTTTTTAAAAACAATAATGAATTTAAAACTTGCTTTTCCTCAGATAATTCCTATAAATAACTGCACTTCTATCCAAGTTAGGTGACCACTGCTTCTAAAGTGCTTTGGAGGTTTATTTTTGATAATTACTAAATGATGGTAAAGTATTTAGTAAATTTGAATTATTTCGGTATTATTTTGGCTCTTAAATCTGTATTTCTTTTGATGAGACTAAATTGAGGGACTTTAATAGCTGCCAGATAGGCTTTCTGCTACGCAGCCAAAGCTGTGTAGGGGTTTGATCCACAGGGTGTTGCTATGTCAGAAAAGGTTTTCAGAGTCCTTTTTTCTTTTATGTTGTCAGAAAGTAAGAGAAGTGAACTTCTGCCTGCACTGCTTCTTTCTCCTGCCTGTACTGTCATGCAAGGACTCCTTTGTGGTAGTAGAAATAGAGTGTTACTTTAAATGCAAGTTGGTGGGACTTCTTATAAGCAAGAGGTGTTTAGAGGGGAAAACAAATTATTTTTTCAATATTCATTTTGTTCGGCGCTGTGTGTTATTGAAGCAAAAACTTTTTCAGAAAACCAGTGATCTTTGTCATCATCTTTGCTCAACAAATGTTTTATAATTACTGGATTTTATTTTCACCCTTCCCTGCCCATCTGCAACTAAGAAGAGGGTTTGTGGGGATGAAGAGATTTTTCTGAATGTGAAAGTTGATCACTAAGTTAAATGGAAATGTGCAACTGCTGAAACTGCAGATTTAAGGAGTAATCATGATAGGCCTTCTAGCTTTTCCTGCTGTGTGTTACCTCAAACACGGCTGGTTACATGACTCTTGAACAATCTACTTTTTAAAAAATGCAGGTTTTTCTAAAATTTATGTGGTGCTTTTACTTTGGGGTTGCTAGTGGGGTAAGGGTTAGAGGACGATGTGCAATTATTATCTCAAAGAATGCAGCAGATTATTTAGTAATCTATCTGGAATAAAGCATTAAATTGTTTAACTAGTTATTACTGTTTGACTGATGGACATTTATTTTTTTTTTTTCAATCTCCGTTTTAGGTGCTTGTGTGTAGCACTGGATGACTGAGGGATTATTTGTTATATGTGCAAGTGTTGATACTTAACCTGTTGACCATACGGTTTAAAATCTTTAAATAACTGCCTGTGAAAGGATTTAAAATTCTTCCTAAAAAAGTATGTTTTATTCTGATGAATTATAAAGGTTCATTAATTGGCTGAAGCTTGCCTTAGTGACAGTAGTTTTGTACCAAAAAAAAAGTGATTAAAGTTAGAATATCTTTAATTATTAACTTTTGTCTAAAACATATTGGAATGTTTTCTACTTTTATATATGCTAGTAGTTGCCATATGTATATGTGTTATAGACATGGCAAGACAATACTTTTTTAATCACTGATGTCAGATTATACAGATAGACTATTCCACTACGGTAGCATGCACTAGAGCTGAAAGTTTGGGGTTTGTGGTTTTGTCCACAAAAAAGGATCAGTCTCATGATTCTTTTGTGCTATGCTTTTAATATCTTTTTTTTTTAGAATTTACAATGAATTTACTTTATAAATTCTTCTATATACATTTATGTAAGTTTTCTTGAACTAAATATTTCTGCACTTTTACCTTTTACAAGATTGCAAGTAAAAACTTACTAGTGAATGGCACAGTCAAGATTTACAAAATAGTCAAACTTTGAAAAGTTAATTGAAATTATTTACCCAATGAGGCAATGTTTCATCTGTGACGTTATAAATGACAGTAAGGAAGCTATATCTGTAATTAGAGAAAAGAGTGGGGTTTTAATACCTTTTTACTCAAATGAATTGTAATTAAGTTTTGAGATGAGTAATAGTAATATACAGAGGGTTTTTTAGTATTTTATATTTTAGGCAATTAGGTTTGATGTAAGGCACGGAGACACAGCACTTTTTTAAAAAAGAGGTAAGAGTTCAGTGACAGGAGTTATAATGTGCTCTTGAAACTAAATATTGTGAAATCAAAGCATGAGCAGACTTAGTACACCAAAAGGTCGGCACTTGTCACTTGGAAAAGGATAAATTTTTATAGAGTGGGAAAACAGAAAGCTGCTACCCATTGATGTCATACAGGAGCTTGTCTGCATCTAAAGTAATACGTGTAAGAATGCTTGGACAGAAAAATTACTGTCCAAAATGTCGTTCATGCATCCTTTGGCAGCTTTTGATTTCCTGTTTCAGAACTGATGAAGAGCCTTGCTTGTCTCTAGCACAGTATACAGTTTTATCTTTGAAAAACACAGCTTTTCCTTTTGTTTTCTTAAGGATCTATGAAGTTTTCTTGGCACCTCAATTTATTTTATCCTTCTCCCATCCAGTTTTAATGTGTAGGATGATGGTTGCTATCATTGTAAGCCATTCTGTTGCCCTCAGGCGGCATCCAAATATGAATAAAATATTTTAGTTTGGAGTCACTGGAAATAAACATAGAGTTTCAGTTGTAAAGTACCTTACTTGAGAGAAAATGTTTATATGTTGGAACACGTTTACCATCACATTTTTTATTGGTTGGTCAGTAAGGCATGCTGGCTTTGGCAAATTCAAAATTATCTTAAGTTCTGGGTAGAGAAGCTCTGTTGTAATTAAAGTATGTGTAGTTACAAGTGAACACAGACTACTAACTCCCTACTTTTCCTGAAAGCTAATGTGTACAATTCGGTTTTAAGGGTAGGATGTGTCTTAAGAAAACTGTGGGGCATCTGATGGCACACCTTCAGGACTTTATGAAAGCTTCAGCATCCCACATATGTTAAAGCAGTTTTGATGAGTTGTCTGTGTTTTTGAGAGGAAGCTGAAATGGTAGTGAAAGCCAAGGGTGAATATGGTACCAATAATTGAAGTGCCACTCAGTTTTAGCTTAAGTAGATGGAAGTAAATACAAGTATAATTCAGTGATAGTAGTGAACTGATAGCTAACTTAGTAAATTCTAAAAAATAATGTTCTAATAAAGGCTAAAATAATTGTAAAAATCCTAATGGCAGTAACCTAAACGATACAATTAGTTAACATGTATTTGACCATAATATGTAAACAATAATTTCAGAGCTGTTTCTTACAAAAGGCTATTAAAAATGAAATACATGTGACGAAGTTGTTTTGGCAGCCTTTAGCTGTTTGCTAACAATTTAATACAGCAATAAAAGCTAGCAATAGCAGCACCAAAATTGCGTAGCAGAAACTTGATTATAATTTGGTAGGAAAATATTGTATGAATAAAAGCGTAAACTGCAGCCAAGGTTTATCCTTGGGTTTAAAAATCTCATAAATTTGAAGAGCTTTCTAAAGTGTTCTTGTTACTAAAAGTCAGAGACAAATTATGCCTTGTGCTGATGTTGCTACCTAGGGAAATAGAGGAGAGGAGTTAAATCTTGTCTTCTATAAGTATGCCTGTATTAAGTCTTCCCAGGCCTCAAAATGGAAGTCTCTTTGGACCTTGTGATATGGACTGCTTATTTAAGTATTCCCATCTCTGCTCAGCGATCCAGGCAAATAAAAGAGAATGGATGAGACTGCTGCCTGCATTTTCGCAACTAATGGAGAGCATGCTGATAACCACAACCAAGTGGGAGCACAGACTTGTGGTTTATGCCTGGTAAAAGGCAATTAAAATAAATAAATAAAAAAAATCTTTAGACTCTGTCTTTATGAAATCATGAAGTCCATTGAAATAGTGAATTTGATGTAGTTTCCTTTGTAGGGCCATTTTTGAAGTAATGAATTCTGTATGCATTTCTGAATTGGCTGTTCTTTAGCTTGCGTGTACAAACTCATACTATGTGAGACGGCATGGGGAAGAATTTTCTGGAAGTAAAATGTGTTTTATTATAGTGCTTATTGAGCTAGACATTGTCGGTGCAACAAAATACATAGATTGTTTAATTGGCAAGTGTCCATGCAAGTCTAGAGCAATTTTTATTTGGGAACATCAGCTGGTTTTGAGAGATTTAAGATGTTTATTCATTATACTTGTTGAAGTATTTTGAGGAAAGGGTGAAAATATGGAAATGCTGCTCAAGAGGGAACTTTTGGGAAACTGAGAAAAGAAAGTGAGACAAAAGAATAGGTAGGTAGGCAGAGAGGAATGTGAATGAGTAATGAATGGAGGAGAAATCAGATTCTTTATGCCTCAAAGTAGTGAACAAAGACCTGAAATTTCACGTGGAGGCTAGAAATAATCTGGCTTAGAAATTGTTGGGGACATAACTTCCTGACAGTTTATATTTTGTATTACCATTTGATGATGCATAAATTGAGAAAGGGAGAGATGAAGTTATTTGAGGATGGTAAAAAATGTGACCAAAAAACCAGCACTGAAGAGGAATAGTTGATTTTTGAAGATATTCAGGAAGAATAACAAAAGGGATTCAGTAACAGCATGAGAAATTGTGGCAGTGTTAACCTTTTTAATAAAGCTGTTTCCTTCATTGTTGAAGACCATTTTGTAATAAATGACAGAGAAGGAGAGCAACTTTTAGATTTTTCTGGCTTGATGAAGATTATTTGTAACTGCCAATGTATGAGTCTGTGGAGGGTTGCTAAGAAAAGCACTTGAGGAAAAAATACTTAACATGCCCTTTTTTGAAAGTAGATGTAATATCTGTTAAGACTTTAGGTTTGCATGAGTAAAATCAATACTGCTAGTTTTAGTAGTCCAGTTGTGTGATGTGAATCAATCCAGTAATGTTTAATTAAGTTTTTCTGCATTTTGGAGAGCTTGTACAAGTACTGGTATATAAAAAGTGGGAAAGCAGCAGTTTAGTATCTTAAAATGCAGAACAGATGAAAAGAAAAAAAATAGTGTTACTTTGTAACCAGTCTTAGTAAAAATTGTTTAAATTTACATAAAAACAGCCTGTCATTCGCTGGTACCTACTGATAGTTCTTTTAATAACACTTGCTGTGAAAAAGCGATAAGAAAACCAGCAGGCTTTTAAAACTCCAGTGATAATCTTAGTTTTTCACATTAAAGAACAATAAGTAAACTGCAGGACTTTAATTTTCTTTAATTTTGAAAGGCTTTCTAAACCTTATGCTTTTATTAAAGGCAGAATCACAGAATAGTTGAGATTGGAAGAGACCTTTAGCGCTGGTCTAGTCCTCAGCCCCCTTACTCAAAACAAGGTCAGATAGAGTGTGGTACTCAGGGCAGTATCTAGTTGGGTTTTGAATATCTCCAGAGGTGGAGTCTCTGCAACCTCTCTGGGCAGCTTGTCCTGTTTGTCCCTCCTCACAGTAAAAAAAGATTCTTCTTATGTTTTTTTTTTTTTAAATAATGATTTTTTTTCAGTTTTTGCCTACTGCCTCTTGTTTTTTCACTGGACACCACTAAGAAGTCTGGCTCTGTTTTCTCCCCCCATCAGGTATTTATACACACTGAGGAGACTCCCTCTGAGCCTTCTTTTCTCCAGACTAAATAATCCCAGCCCTCAAGGCCTCTCCTTGTATGACGGATACTCCAGTCCCTTCATAATCTTCATGGTCCCTTTGCTGGACTTGCTCCAGTAACTCCATTATCTTTTTTTTTTATACTGGGGAGCCCAGAACTGGACACAGTGCTCCAGATGTGGTTTCACTGGTACTGAGTGGAGGGAAAAAGCATATTTATTGTCAATAAAAAACTTAAACCATAAAAAAATAATAATTCTTCTATTGTGTATAACAGGCAAAATTTAGTTTCTTATAAAGAAACATTTTCCTGGAGTAAACATAGTGAGTCATTAAGGACACTACTTAAGGATGAGAAAGTAATTCAGGTATTTTTCTTATTAAATCCATGTCTTGGGAAAACTCCGTCATAGTTGTAGTTTGTAGTTGTAGTTTAAAAGGTTACTTCATTGAACAACATAATGGAGAACTACCAGGACTAATGCTTACAGTTTTCCATGAAAAGTTATATCTCTTAGTGGAGGGCTCCACTATGTAAGTTAAGACAAGACATCCACAGATCCAACCTCTTCCTCTGATCTCTTTGAAAAGTGCCTTTTCCAAATGCTTTTCCAAATTCAGTCCATTAGAGTATCATCCCATCTAACAATAGCTTTCAGTGAGCGCTTGTCAAATTGCATTAAAAGAGCTGTATCATCTAATGTAGCAGAGGACTGAGACACAGAAAAATCCCAAAACTCAGCTGTGAAGGGCTGTTTACTAATTATTCTTAATCCTAGAAAATAATTAACGACATCCTAGCTAAAACTCCATGCTTTTTCTTAGTTACAAATAAGGGGTTAGAAGTGCTAGGACAGAAGGTCTAGCAGGTTATGCTAGGAGAGTAGTGTCCCATTCCTGACAGGTGGATAATTTGAGGGCAGGAGGACTGTCAGCCTGTAAGTTACCCTTTGCATCCTTTCTGACGGGTAGTGGGGTACGCCGCAGAGTGGGGTAGTGGGTGCAGGTGTTACAAATGCTCAGTTAAGATTCTCCCTTTCATTCCAAACTAAAGTGGGAATTACAAGAGCCAGCTTTCTTTGGAGTGATAGGAAAGTATTAAAGGTAAGGGTTTTTTTTCTTGAGTTCCTTGAAGTTCCTTGAAGACTTGATCTGAATAATTTGTGGGAGTTAGCCATTAATGTCTAAGTTCTACCAAAACCATTGTGGCCTGTTTCCCACCTTGTAGGTAGTAGCTCATATCTGTGTGTAGGCTGTTAAGTGTATCTGTGTGTGCACATTTGTCTGTTTGTTATCTGTTTGGAGTGGTCAGCGTGATAGCAAGCAGTGTTAGGCATGTCCTATGTTCCTGTTCACTGTCATTTCCTCCAGATTCTTCTCTGAAAAAATAATGACACCTTAAAAAAAATCATTAGCCTATGCTAGCCCATTTGATTGATGGGTATTTATAACAGTATGTGTTTTTCATCCTGTGGGAAAGGAAATGTGAATTAAGTTTACAGTATATAATACTCGATACTTAAACATTTTTTCTTTTTTCAGTTGGTCCTGCTTACAATAGAAAACTCACAAGATTTTATTTTTGAAAGATCTCAGACTTTCATTTTGCAACTTGCGTTAACAGTATTATGTATTTAGTTCTACTTAAATCTCTTATTGTCTCATTCCAGTTATGAATATACCGCAATATTTCATTCAAATCTAGTTTCACAGCTCCGTGAGACGCTTCAGAAAAAATTCCATGCTCCCTTCATTTTTGCATTTAAATTTTTTATTAAGCCATGTGTATGAGGTGATAATTAACTTTTTTAGTAAAGAAGAGTGATAAAATTTTGTAATTAAGCAGCACAATATTTTCAGTATAGATTAATCCATATTACAGATTTTTAAAGTACCTTTTCTCTGACAAATATATGTACAAATGTTCATGTGAAGCTGGTGGGTTTTATAAGTTAAAGTGATAAGGTTGAAAACTTAACTCTTTTCACCTTAAGCAAAATTTATCAATTGACAATGAGCTTAATGCATATATTTAACAATTTTCTTGAAGAAAAGGAAAAAAATGTATCTGCTTAAATATTGCTGCAGTTGCCTTTTTCAGTAGCTTCAGTGTATTTAATGTTCTCTGCTAGCCCCAGAAATGAGAATGTTTTTATACTGTTATTTTTTGTTTTGCTTTTTCATAAGACGTATGTAACATTTTCATTATTCAAACAGAATTCCTTCTGTCTTGGGCACCAGAGCTTTGGAAAAAATAGTGCATAGCTTCTGTTGGTCAGTGTATTTGAGGCTTTGTGTCTCTTGTTATTGTCAACAAGGGAAAAATTTTTCTGGAATTCATTAGAAGTCATTGCTAAATAAGCTAAAAGGTAGTGTTTGATTATATTTCCTTTTTCAGAAGCATTTTCTTATGAAAGTTTGTTTCTTCTTTTAGAATGTAGTTTTCAGTGCATTTATTTCAAATTCTGTTTTTTTTTTTATTTCTGAAATAGTGGAAACTAAACACTCCATCAAGAATCATGAAGCATAATCTCATCAATGATTGTATTATGAAATGCTGACTTACGGCAGTGAAAGGAGAAATGGTGAAATGATCAAACAAAATGTCCATGACTGAAACTTAGCAAAGCTTACTCGCTGAAAGTTTTTAACTGGCAGTGGTATAGATGAAAGTTAGATATGCTGGGCAGTGGCAATTATTGTAGTACTAGAACCCATTTCCAGTTTCCTATTAGTAACTTTACTTACTTGGACTCAAAATTCTCCGTCTCTTGTGTATCTTTATTAGGCTGGATGTTTTCAGGCAAGATTCTTAATTTTAAATTAACTAAAATTCTTAATTAAAGATTTGGGTAAGTGTATTGTCTTGCCAGGTGTCGTGTTGTGTCCGTATCTCCCCCCTGCCCCG
This sequence comes from Falco punctatus, assembly GCF_963210335.1. NCBI lineage: Eukaryota > Metazoa > Chordata > Aves > Falconiformes > Falconidae > Falco > Falco punctatus. The sequence goes on from NC_137583.1 coordinate 80,205,929, forward strand.
CCGTTGGCCTTTAAGAAGAAAGTGAATTAAAGTCTTTGATCAGTAAATTGAATTTTGGCAAAGACCTCCTTTTCTTTCCCAGGCAGGGACAGCAAAGAAATATATCCATGTCAATTTGGTGAAATCTGGAAAATTGGAAGCCTTTAAGAATATTGTAAGAGGAATAGTTTCCTCGTAGCTACCAGTCATGGTTACAGCAGTTTTTAGATCTTTTGTCATTTGTGCTTTGAGCGTGTTGTGGGCCAGCTGAGCATGCTTTTATCCCTACAGTTGGAGCACAGAGTTGCTACAGGACCTCCAAAGAAATGTGGCTTGAGAACAAATAGTTCAGCAATGGTGTCAGTGACTGATAATTTGAAGTCTGTTTGATTCAGATGCAGAGTGGACAAATGCTAGATGAGAATAATAAAATGGGGCAGTGAATGTGGGCAGATGTGTAACTCCTTCTGGGTTACTTCAGCCAGCTGTCATTCACAGACCGTTGCGAGCAGGATGTACATAACTCGAGTACACAGGAATTACATACTTATGGTGAGGACTAGAATGTTTCATTAGCATTGTTTATATAATTACAGTGACAGTGTATTGATTTTGCACACTTAGAAATACTATTCTAAATGCAGAAGAATGTTGAGTATATGACTCAACTAATCAGATATATATTGATTAGTAATCCTCCATAAACAAATTTTTGATGAAATTCCATGTTTTAAGTTTTCTCATATTTTCTTTGATGTTATCTATCTTGACCAATTCATTAAAAAAATAGATAACGTAGTCAAGGCCTCATTTGGACTAATGTCATTTTCCTCTGTTCTCCAAGAATAAGTGGCAAAGGAGAGATTTGAGAAATGAGTTAATCACAGTCACAGATTCAGGCACTTTGTAATTTTCTCGAAATCAAATTCTTTAACTTCTTCTATCCATCATTTTAACCATTTGTATGTCTATCATTCCAGCGGGTTGATGCATTCACATTCTGTGTTGTTTTCTTCTTGAGAGGAAAAAAAGTAGTGAAGAGGGGGGGCAGGGGGGGAGGTACTAGGGCTTTTCAAAATGACCATGACCATTATTAAGGCAAAAGGCCACATGTATTATCTGTAGTTCCAAAGTCATGCAGAATGACATACAGCCTTACTTCATATTTTTATCCCAAAATTAATGCTCTGAAGACATAAGTGTATATAGTCGCATTGTTTGAAATGCATTTAAAGCTTTTTACTAATTGCTTTTAAAAGCAGTGTCATTTCTGCCTGGTCTAAATGCAGAGTTTTTTGCCGTGTTGCAGAAGGAACTGTAATGTGGATCAGATCTGGCTGGAAGTGCCCAACAACAGCAGTAACAAAAGTTTTAAGAAACTGGTAAAATTGAAAAATAATTTGATTCACTTTATATCCATCGTGGCATAGGGTGAGTCATCAGTTCACCCTACTGGTTTGTTTTGCTTTAGGTTTGCTTCATATAAATTTTACTGCCAAATTGTGATATAATGAGAAGATATATATTCCAAATAAAATATTATTTTCCTATGTAAAAAATATACTGCATCTTTTGATTCAGTTGAAACAAACCACACTTCACACTTCATCTGCACTATGTTGTTGATATATGTGCTAGAAGTAATATACACAATAGAGAAGTAATAAAACATACAGTTTTGTGGTAATGACATTGTGAAAAATCTGTAAAAACTCCTTTACTTCCATTTTTGTCATAATGAAATAATTTTGTTGAGGGATCTTTTTTATATTATTTGAAAAAAATCTTAAGTAAATAAGTTACAATGTACATGATGGTATTATTTTGCTGATTTATTCTTTTTTAGTTCTCATGGAAATGATTTATATAATACTTAGCACAGAGTTCCACAAATAGAGCATCTTCTTAATAAACTTCTATCAAACATCTGGCATTGCCTTAAATGCTATTAATTGACAGATTTTTTTCTGTAAAATACAACTTTTTTTTGTCATTGCTTATAAGATTTGTTAATGAGATCTTAATTTTATCTGCATGCATGCACGTTTTCAGCTGTGACAAGAACAAACATGTTATAAAAGCTGTTTTTCTAAAAATATTTTGTCAGAGGTGCTGTACGATGCTTTTTGTGTATAGCTTGATTGTGATACAAATGTAAATGTATCTGGTGTTTATACATATTGGTTAACTTCTGGCTTAATTTGAAAAAACTATTACTAAGTATTGCATGCTCCAGAACTAGCTTGAAAGAAAACTGTAATTCCTGGTTTGGTGTATGTCAGATTTATTTTTTAATTAGTCCTTTTCCTCTTAGAGACCTGTCATTTTTGGTTTAGAAAATTTTAAAAATGAATACTGAAAAATAATTATGAAATTATAATGGAATATATGAAATGTTTGCTTTGTAACTTAAGCAAATATATTTTGAAACATTTATTTCCAGCCTTTCTATATCTATCAATCAGTTTGAGAAACTTTCTGGCTTTAAAACAAACAATGGTCTGTGCAAGTGAATGCATTACATTTTCTGTACTTCTCTGACTTTATATTTTGTTTGTAAACTCATCTGGGAACTTTTTACTTAGGCCATTTCATGTGTAAAGTTTTTTATTGCAAAGCTGTAAATATCCATGAATAATACTAGTTTTCTGTTGTGGTTTTTTTTTTTTTTTTTTGGATGGTTACAGATATGCTTTAGATATGCTAACAGATATAAAAGTTACCCACATAACCTTTCCTGACTTTTACTTGGTGGAATGTTTATAGTGTCTAGGTTTCAGTTGAATACAAAATCATGTTTCAGTTAAAGAAGAGGGCCTTTATTGTGACAAATACCGTTGAATTTTAGGATGGTGTCAGGGGCACAATGTTTTACTATCTGTGCAGAACAAAATTGATTATAAATTAGTCTTGGACACTACATAGAAATTGGGTATTGGCATGTGAACAGTCAGATGCTGTCTGTAGGAGAGCTGGGAAGCAAATTTCCTCTTCCTTGTAACTGACAGAAATCCACTACTGACCCAGGCACTGGACATTGCAGGTTTTTTTTCAACATAGCTGCTTGCCATCCTGATCATAGGATTCAGCAATACTTAAAAATAATGGCTGATGTAGGGATTTCTAGTACCTGGAATGTAAGCTTTTAAACTATCAAGAACAAATTATCATATCTTCTTACTTGACTGTTCACATACAGCTGAGTCCTGCGTAGCCACTGAACACACTGCATTACTCATTGTAATGAAGAAGCACCTGCTCACATCCCCTCTGAGCCTGCCAAGCTGCAGGTGGTGGCTGTGAGCCCATGGGATGTCACCAGTCATGAGTGAGCAGTTTGGCTGTGCTGCTGGTGTGGCTTAGTCCCTCACCTCGCCCCGTGGCGTCCTGTTTCCCGGACTAAATGAGGCCAACTTGCTCAGCCTCCCTTACAGGCTATACGCTGGCTGTGAAGCGGACTTTTTTTCTCATCTCTTGAATTTGGTGGCCTGAAACAGGCTATGGGGCTTTAAGCACAGTGTCATTAGCTCTGAGGAGAGAGGAATAACAGCCTCGCTTGATTTGCCAGTCCTGCCTTCATTCAGTCATACGGAGTTTCACATTCATTTTAACCCCCAGGTCCTTTAAGCAGAGCCAAGAGGAACTCGGCCAGTTGCTTCTCGGTCTGCACTGATGGAGTTATCCCCCCTCCATGCAAAATTTCACTCTTCTTTGTGATGAACTCCATGATTCTCTGGTGGGCTAGTCCTCAACTTTCTCAAGCAAATTTTGGATTGGAGTTGTACTGTTCAATGTGTCAGGCACCCTTTCTAACCTAGTGTCACTCTGAAAGTTGTAGAGCGTGAATTTTGTCTCATTATGATGATTTTTTATAAACTTTAGTAGCCCCAAAATCACCTCTTGTGGTACTTCGGCTGTTGTTGGACACCATCTAGATCTCAGTCTGTTGTCTGCTGCTCTTTGAGTCCAGCTGGCTTTTAACCAACCCATTCATCCAGCCTTGTACTTCACTTGGTAAGGAGAATGCTGTACGGGACTGTTTGAAAAGCCTTATGCTGAATACAGTTTGGTATGTTACCACCACTGCTCTTCTCTGTTTCACATAGCCAGTTATTTCATCATGGTAATTTCAAACAAGACCAACTTGTCTACCCTTGCTAAATCTTTGCTGAGTGCTCTGGTTACTTTCTTGTCCTTCATGTGTTTGAAAATGGTTACTGAGAGGACATTCCCCTTGATCTTGCCTGGGGCAGGGGTGAGGCTGGCCAGCCTGTGATTTCCTAGGTCCTACTTGCTACCTTTTTTTTTAACGGGCATGTCTTAATGCACTAAGATGGGCTTGTCTTGGCATTGTTCAGTTGTTGAGCTGCCTTGGTTGTCAAGATATTTCTTGGATCTTACACAGGACCCTGGCAGAAGTAACAAGCACCCCTTTCAGAACCATTGGATAATCCCCATGGATTGGAATATATTCAAATAGAGTAGACTCTGACTTGTTGCTTTCCTTCCTGCTGTTGGCTGTCCTTTTTCCCATCTCATGCTGGTAGGCATGGAAGCCTGAGAGCAAGTGTTCACTGTGCAGACTGAGGCATTGAACACAAAGGCATCAAGTACATCAGCTCCTTCTGTGTTATCAGTTGAAATCCAATACATATTTTCTGTGAACTTCCTTTCACTGCTAACATTCTTGTGAAATTACTTCCTGTTTCTCATTGGATCTGTCTGGCGTCTGCCTTCTGAATTTTACCATCAATCATTTTGTATATTTAATTCAGTAAGAAACTTCTTGCTTTACCAAACAGATCTTCTGCTGGATTTTTTGTGTCCTGTACAATGGGATGATATGTTCCTCTGAGCTCTGAGTAAATTTTCTTTTAAAAATCATACCTCTCACATTTGATAACCTTCCCTTTCATGATAGCCACCTGCAGGATTCTGCCTAGCAGTTCCTTTGACAGGCCAAGGTTTCCTCTTCCAAAGCCGTCATACAGCTTTTTGCAGTCTTCGTTATGAAGCAGTAGTACATTCTTCTGTAATTTTTAAACTGTAGCAGTGATAAGCGACTGTACTTATTACACCTCTCTTTGTTCTCTGAACACAATGTTCCAATAAGCAATAAAGTTTCAGTAGTGCCATTAATCTTCTCAATCTAAACTATAAATAAAACCTAATCTTAATTTATTTCTGCGTTTCTCAGTCATAGCAGTAATTGTACCACAGATTTTGACCTGGGCTGTGATATACAGCAGCTTGGTAAAGAGGTTCCACATGATGCTGTAGAGGCTTGTATGGCTCACAGTAGAACCATTGCAGTGTTAAGGTTTCCAGGAGTGGGAGTTTTGGGAGGAAAAAAACCCCTATAAATGTCTTGAAGAAGAGACTGCATTAAAAGGGAAGAAAAAATACCCATCTGTTAGCCCTGAGTCTGTGTTAGACTGAGCAGACTAATACAGTTACATGAAGCCTGTTACATATAGCAAGACATCACACGCTTATTATTAGAGGTGTGCTTGGCAGAGCAACTGAACGGGAGATCAGAGTTCCTACTCTGGCTGGTTTTGTAGCACTCAGATAGTCATTCTTAGATTTTAACATATTGAAGTCACACGGAAGGTTCTAAATGCTTCGTAGATATCAATAAACCATCAATAACTGATGGCTAACTTAGTGGCTTAGGCCTGCATTTTCATTAACAGGAGTATGAAAACCATGCAGACCAGTGACTTTGCAGCTCCTTTAGAACCTGCTGGTGATGGTGAAGTGTTTAAAAAAAAAAGACAAAAAAAAGACACTGGGGTGAAATTGAGATTTTCCTGTCAGAACTCACCTGTCCTCAGGGATAAAGAGCCAGCCCACAAAGTGACTTCTTCTACTTCCTTGTAAAAAACAAAGAGTAGTAATAATAGTAGTAACAACAACAATAGCTTTAGACTTTATTTAACATACTGTAATGGAAAAACTTTACATCCCACCATTTTTTGATTAAAAAAGACTCCTCTATTAATTTTTTTAATATCAAGTGAATCTTACAGTCTATTGTATTATATAACTGTGCTAATTAAACTATTTCTCATAATTAAAATATTTCTCACAGTATATCATAATAATGAGCAGTCAATGCCAGTTCTGTATTTGAAAGAAGTTTAGATTTTTATTTCCAATAAAAGGTTTGATCTGAAAGATTAATAGTATGTTAATATATTTATATAGTACTTAAGGAGTACACAGTTCTCACAGTAACAGAAACAATTACAGTGACAGGCAGTACCCATAATGAAAAGAAATTGTATGATAGGTAGAATATTTTTATTGAGTTCGTGCCGTTGACTGACTTTACTGATAAAGGTTTAATTACACACAGTTGATGCAAGAGACAGTTTTACTGGGAAGATACCGTGTAATTGTTTTCCTCAACAGAATCCAAAGCCCTTTTAGGCTGCTTTGGGAACAGGCAGGCAAAGAGGCTGCTGCTGAGGGCTGGGTTTTGATGTCTCTGCAGGTATTTCTACAGGCATGTCTGGGGTGCATGCTGCTTTGGAGCAGCCTGGACGTTCCTGTCACTATAGATACCTCAGAACTCTTAAAACTTTGAAGTATATAGATCAGACCTAAAAAAATGAATTACAGCAGAACTTGTATCATCTTCTATGATACAAGAAGTTGGGAAGGCACTGACCAGCAGTTGATTTGTAGCTCCATTTTCATTGTTAGGTTATCAGAGGAAAGCTCACGGTTTTGTCTTCGAGCCAGCTAGTCATGTTTAGTTGGTCAAGCATGTTTTGTGTGCACAGACAGCCTAAGACTAAGGCTGGGTGAGTAAATGCCAGCTTAGTTCTGCAGTGAAAGTGTTTTCCTAATTTTTTGTCTCGCAGCATTCCACCTACATGAAATAGAAACAAAAACAACGGGGAAATAAACCCCAGTCTGTGTGAGAAATACCGTGTGGCTTTTTTGCAAGGCAAAGTTTTACTTTTCAGATCATATGTATACTTATGTAGAGTTTCAGAAGTATTTTCAAAATGACATTTCAGTTAAGAAGAATGAAGTTTTTCTTTAAAAGACCAGCTTTTACATAATTCAAAATCAAAATATTCTGTCCTTAAATTGTTGTATACTTCTGTAGATAAAATAGCTTTTTTGATTTCTGTGCTTATATTGTCTTTCCCTTTTTCTTTTGTTACTTTGACATTTTTGCATGTTAAATCCGTCTTGTTGGGTGAAATAATTGAACATATTGTGTAACTTTGCTGTCAGGATAGATGTGCATTTAGTAAGACTTCCCACCTGTTTCAAAACCAAAGTAGTGTACAAACTGAGAAAAACTAAGCATGTGGTAAAGGCATTACACTGGAGATGGTGCATTACGCTGCTGAACTGCACTGTTTGAGGTCAATTTTAGTTGTATTTTGTCTTGCTGACTTTTGGCTTATTTCTACTAATGTTCCATTGATAAATTTGCCCTGCATCACACTATGCTAAGGATGACTTTTAGTCATTTAAACAGGAGAGTGAAAAGCAGTTTAGTGTGCTAATTATTTTTTTTTTAAGTATAAAATTCTGGTTTACGTTGAAACTGCAGGCTTCATTTCTTTTTTGCATCTTCACAAAAAGCTTCTTTGTGAAGCAATGGCTTTTTTCAGGCAGCAGTTAGGCCTTACATTTAGATTTTATATTCCAGTTACTAGTCATTCATTCATTAAACTGAGAGACCTTTCATGAAAATCTGTTTTGTAATCTTAAAAAAGTTGACCTTCCAGCTACATGATGCCATATCCTGATTCAGCTATCATTTATCTTGTAATGCTGATTACATTATTCATCAATATTCAGTTATCCAAGTATCTGAAAAAGATCACTTCCTGAATGAGAGACAAAGTGACTCAAGTTGAAGCAGTCGTACTGAATTTTGAAATTTGAATTTGAAAATATCTTTGTTAAAGAATACACTGATACATGTAAATCAGTTGGAGTTTGAGGTGCACATCAGTGTCAGTGTTCCCCTTAATTCTGCTGAAATGTAAATGAAGTGTCCGATGTTGTTAGTGCAGCAACCTACATAAAAAGGAGCCAGGGATGGTGGCCCACTCATTTCCCTTCGAGGCTTTTTTAACACCCCAACTATGCCAAGGTTTTTTTCTTTAAAGTTTATGCTGCTTGAAATTAAATTTAATTGTGACGCTCCTGCTGGTACACATCTTTTCTGTTAAAACTATTGTAAACCAGACTTGTATGGAAAGATACAGACATCATCATATCCGTGTTTATAAATTTATTATGCTCATTGTGTAGCAAGCAGGGTTTTTCTTCTTTCAGACTCATCTAAGTACTCAACTGTAAATAAGTACACTCTGTTACAGTGTAGATTACGTGATATTGTGCAGTTGGGATTGAAAATTAGTTTTGTACTGTCATGTGACCTTGTGTTATACAAGCCCTAATGCAGCATTTTTTGTTATTAATAATAAACGTAATAATAATTATGTTCTACGACCTGTTTTTCTAACTCCATAATGAGTACGCTAACAGTCACAAGATTGGTTGAATTCATGGGTTGGCATTCAGTTGAGTGTATTTTTTGTTACAGTGAAATCAGAGATTAAATTTGAAAATGCTTTCCTTGTGCTTGTTCAGAATAGCAGGAGGAAGGAACAGTTTTGCTTTAAGTGGAAAGGGATAGTCACTCCTTGCACTTGCACACTGAATCAGATAGAGACAGCTGCAGAGGGAAGATATGCATTGCAAAAACCAGATCAATTGGATTCAGTCACATCCAAATGAAATTACATCAGTCAATAACCTTCCTTTCAAGTTACTGAAATCTTCCTGGCCCAAATTTCTCTTGTCAGGTTACTGAGTTTTGCCAATGATTAAAGTATCTTGAAATTGCTTCGATAACATCAAGGACCTTGTTGTGACAAGGTCTGTAAAGGCAGTCTCTTAAAAGAGAAAGCTGGGTTTCATGTAGAGTATTGAGTGTATTGACTAAATTTTTTTCATGGGTTCTCAGAAGCATGTATTCACAAAGACAGTGCAGAATGAAGGAAAATGACACTTAATGAAACCATTTCACGTATGTGATACGAGTATTTTATTTAATCTTTTGTATAGGATATGTCGTTTCTTCTAGGCTTTGAAATAGTTTGAAAATGTCTTCTTGTTCTGAAGTGGGCATAGTAGTACTTGGAGAACGGAATTCTGTAAATCTAGACTACTGTTAGTCTTATTTGTTTACCTCAGTCAACACATTTGTGCAGTGACTTAATTGTTGCTGTTTATGCTCTGGTGTGCCAGTTATTAAAATGAAGCAGGGCTTTTCTATTCCAGTGGTACCTCTGGTTCTGTGATGTTTTGTCCTGCAGATAACTTTTTAACAGGCTAATCAGTGTGTATATTAGCAAATAGAAACCTGTAACCATTCAAGAAGTGTTTATTAATATTTATAACTTGATCAATACTGAGAAGGATGGAAGTAATTAACAGTGTCTAGAAGACACATTGCTCATAATTGTTTTGGGGGTCTGGGTTTTTTTCCCCCTACTAAAGAGCTCTGTAACTCTTATCCACTTAATGGAGCTGTGGGTACACATTAATTCCTGGGACCAAGAGGTGTATCTTGAGCAGCCCGAGTTTTAAAAATATATATTATGTACGTCACCTTCAGATGGTTTAGTGTTTACTGCAGATACGGTTCCTTGCCTTCTGAAATTGGTCTTTGTCAGCACTTCATCTGTAATTAAATAGCTCCATTTTCCCTCTCTTTCATTACCATCTTACCTCATTAAAGTTTTTCCCAAATACCTTTTCAGGCTTGACAAACCTACCCTGGTGGGAGAGTTCTAATGTTTCAGAATTGGTAAGATATGCTGAAGCATCTTCCTACCTTCAGACCTTAGAAGACAAACTGAGCTTACATTATGGTTGCAAATGTATCTCACTTATGCCCATTTAGCCGCCAGAAACATTGTTCTCACAACAAGTATTTAACCTGATGAAAGCAAGTATTAAAATGGCTAAAAAAGAACAATGACCAATCCTGCTAACATAAGCATTATGTTTGGCTGCATTTTGCACTTTCGGTAACTGTTACACAAATGAAGAGGGCCTTTGGCAATTCCAGTAGAAAGTGTTGAAATAATTTGTGGGGTTTCTTGTGCTTTAAATTTCTCTGAAAAGGAAATTTGCACTTATTCATAGACACTCCTATTACATAAAATCTTCTTAACTGAGGAAGCAGGTTACAGCCATATGTGTTCAGGGAGGAGGGTGAGAGAAGTTGATGTGTTTCTCTCCCTTTGTACCAAAACTTGAGAGGAAGTGCTTTCATAGCTATTTTTGTCCTGGAATGGAAGAGAGCTGGGAGGGAACAGCTAAGGACCAAATCTGTAACTGAGAACCTTCCTGTTGAAAGCATCTATTACAGCATTACCCGTGATGCTTTTTTCTATCTGATATCTGTTCCATCGATAGAATGATGGTGAGAAAGGAAAGCAAATCTGTTTTGCTCACTGTCATTTCAGATTTTTGTGATCAGTAAATCCTTTTCCCATCTAAGGCTGACAGTGCAATTTCAGATGTTGCAGGCAGCTCTGGGTACTTCAGTCAGTAGAAATTCGAGTGGATGTGTAAGAATGGGAGCAGTTCTTTGGATGAGAGAGTGTTGGGAAGTGCTATGTAGGGGTGGGAGAAAAGCAAAAGCCGAGAATAGAACAGGAAAAATGTCTTCAGTGTGGGAGGTCCCAGGAAAAATTTTAGTAAGTAGTTCTCCAAAATCAATAGTCAGTTATCAGATGAGTTTGTAAGTTAAAAGCTTAAAAAACCCTATTCTATTTATCCATTTATATTCTTTTGTCTTTTACCAATCTGTTGCTAATTAGAACTGTGTTTAAACAGTCAGTAGTGATTCCTTAACTAAATAATGCTTCAGAGAAGACAGGGGTGAAGATAATCCTTGTAAAATGACTCTTGTAAAATAAATTATGTCAAGGTAAATTTTAAAAACAGTAGTAATGAAAAAAAATTCCAACCATTTAAAAAGCATATTCCCTTTAATGTATCAAAAAAATTATCTTTAAAATTTCTTGATACATTATCAAGAAAAATGCAATACAGGGAAATAAAATAGAAATCACCAGTGCAGGTATTGGTTACTTACGCTTCCTACTGGATGCCTGTGTTCTTAGAGCCTTACCTAAAGTACTACAAAAAATTAGGATCATGGCTTTCCTCTGTAGTCACAAGTTTCCTCTGTGAGCCTTCTTTGTCTTTTTGGGTTTTTTTTGGGTTTTTTTTTTTATTTGTGAGCTTATTGTTAAAATGCAACTTACTATTTTATGACTTCAATAGTGCAGGTTGTTTCATACATAAAAGCATATTTTTACATAAATACCAATTTAATATAAAAACATTTATAAATACAAATTTCTAAGTACAATTATAAGTACATATACATAGATGTGTGTACATATATGCAAAAGCTCATTTTGAGAAGCAGAAATAAAAACTTGTATTGAAAGTATGGATAACTGTATTCGTGTCCAAACCTTGCTAGCCCAGAGAGGGCATAGCCCATCATGTTCTGATGATCTGACTCTGATGGTACGGTTCCAGCTACTCATACTGTTGCTGAGAGGATAGAAGTGGCACAAAGACCCTGAGCTTATCTCAAATTGTTTGCTGATGCTACCCTTGATGTTTCAGCACTTGATTGTGTGTCCATGTCAACCTCACCCACCCTGGGGTGATCAGAACAAAACCAGTTGCACTCACTAAGGGAAGGGGATTGATTATTAAAAGTAGTTTATTGAACAGCTCAGCTTATCTTTGGTTTTCTTAAAAAGTTCAAAAATGGACTGTATTATTGTGGTTAAGGATACGTGATTTGAAATTCTAATGATGTTCTGAGTAAGAGATGAAGTGAGAATTGCAGTGGATTTGCATATACTGCTTCCTTTTTGTCCCTCTAATTCTTAGGCTCAAAATCCTTACACTCAACATTAAAAATAGTTTGCAAAGAACTGTTGTTGGTATGTGGGGCAACACTATGGCTCCTGTTCATCAGATTTGTTATTTTTTTTATTTTATGAAAGTATGACAGCAGTTTAAATTTTGTTTTTATTTACAATTCTACTTTAATACATTTTAAAGTAGAAAACAAAACAAATGCAGTGGAGACTTTATGTAGGTCTTTTTTAAAAAAACCCTGATATGTATTTGATATGCCAGCACAGCTTAAAGACAACATGGATTATTTTTTTCTACTTAAAATCTCACAATGCTATCAGTGACATTAATTTATTGTATTTCAAGTAGTTTTGAAGAGTTTAAATGTAGGGAATCTAGACTTTAAAATTGTATTTATTTTGGGGAAAAAAAGCATCCTTGAATAGTATGTATGTCATGAGAGTGTCAAAAGACAGGAAGTACAAGTAGGAAAAAAAGCTGTGAAGACTTGAATTACTGCCTCAAAGACATTGTTTCAGAAGTGACTAAAGGTTTCTGTGTACTGAATTACTACATTGCATTATGAAAAAAGCCCTCCCATACTTAATGCTTCCCAAATCCTAAGATTTACTTTTTTTCAAATGCTGTTCTATAAAACAAGCATCTTTTTAAGGTTGTAACACACAGCACAACAGTACATGTTGTTTGTGCTTGTCATGTAGGCAGTCCCATGGCTGCATTTGTGTGGGTTTCAAATCTGAGGAAAATGCTAGCTTCACGATCAAGCCTACTTGTATTAAATTGTTGCTTTTATGATTAAAAAAGAAGAAAATTTTCTAGGCCTTTGTTCTTTGAGCTGTATCGAGAACAAGTTTAAAGGATGCTATACTTAGTTTAATATTTTAACACATAGAGACTTGGAAGTTTGGTATGAGTATCTTTAACTATTTGGATCTGAGCATACATATTGCTTGAATTTAGTGTGATATTAAAATGTTTCATAAGACAGAGCAGAGTTGCTATGATCTTTCAATGTTAATATTTTTTTCTTATCACTTTACTGTGTAGATACCCTTCATGAGACACAACTCTGCCACAACTCATCCTCGGAGGCAATCGTGGAAACCTTTTATAATATGATTTTTAAATGTGGATAAAGCTCTCAATAGAGTACCTAAAGTAAAGGAGAACAGCTACCTTGTCTCTACTATAAGCTTATTATGACAAAAAGTTGAGTTTTCTTGTCAGGCTTGGATAGAATGTAATGGATTGGTTTGTTATTTGGACTGACAAGGTAGTTAATTTGCCTGATTTTTTTTTTGCACTAATCAGGAACATTTCGTATGTGCATTGTTGAAAAATCCCGGATAAATGTCTTGTCAGAATTGTCCTATTAAGTAATGTCTTTTTCCCCTGTGCTTCCGTTGGCAAATGATGTTACACAATGCTTGGATTCACTGAAGAGTGACAGAAGCCTGTGGGACTTAAATATTGTGCATTCCTCTATGGTGATACCGAATGAAATAAGCAACGGTTTGCCATCCACCTGCCACTCTACCTATACACAGTTTAATAAGAACATTTCTATAAAGAACACCATGTTGTATATAGACCTTAGTGCAAAAAGGATTGTTTCCTAAGGGGGGGGGGGGGGGGGGAATGTTCAGTGATAATGAGACCTGTAAAACACTTGAGACTTACTATTCTGAAGGAATAGATTTGCCACGGAAAAATTGATTTTATGCTTATTAGTATGAACTAATTGTTTCTGACTTCAGACACTTGAGTGAATACTATACCTATATTGCTTTCTGAAAAATTTTTAAGAAAAAGAAAAAATTGAGTATATGCAGACATTTGTTTTATTTGGCTTACTTCTGTGGCAGTGTTGAGGACAAGCTTATCTCCTCACAATACAAATATGAAATTGTTATGTAGATTGAGGAAGGAATGAAGAAATGATCACACAGCGTGACAGCTGAGATCTTCATCTTCGTCCGTATATATCCTGGTATATGCAGACATAGTATTTTGATCTACAAATGGTACTGATCCAGTTCTTAAATCTACAGTAGCAGTGTGTTGACATCTTCATTGTTTTCATCTTGAACTTGCTTGGAAAAATTCTGCTCAAATGCAATCACACTTGTAACTTTATGGCATATAATCTTTGAATTTCTTGAGATATGGTGGTTTTTGTCATCTATCAAGGCACATTTCCATTTGAAAATATTTTTTAAACTTAAGAAAGAAATTAAATGCTGTAATAAGTAATAGGAGAAATATACAAATTTGTGTATACTTATCTACAAGTCATAACTTACCAGGGCATTTCATGTTTGGATATTATATTAAATAAAATTAACCTGATGTCTAACACGTCGTTTTGTTTTAAAAAGGGGGTGGGATGAAACCATAGTAAGATTTTTGTCTGAACTATCATAAATGCTTACCATTCTGTATTGGCAGGGCACACAAAGACACCTTAAAAATAAAGAAATTTGCACCAGGAAATAGACATTAATGCAGGAATCTGATCTTTAAGGTCCATTAATCTGTTTTAGGAGGAAAAGACCAAGTTTAGTATCCACTTGTCCAGAATTCTGAAAGTAAAATGCTATATCCAAACACTGTTCTTATGAGGGGTAAAAAAAGGTGTTTGCCTGTACATCATGCTGTGTTTAGGGGGTAAAAAAAAAAGGCAATGTTTACTGTGACTTATGATCAGTTATTAAACTAACACACACAGGTTAGGTATTGTGAGTAGGAGAGAATGATAAACGTAGCATAGCTTGGCTTTACAAAGAATTTTAAAATATTGCTGTTGTGTGACATTGTGCTAAATAAGCTAGAGAAATACTCTGTTAATTAAGCTGCAATAAAATATGTAGCTGATAAGAAAAGTGGACTAGTTACCATGGACTCGCTGTCAAATGATATTCCACTCATTGGGTTCCACTCAGGACTCTCCTGGATTAGGTATTGTATTTTTGTGTATTAGGTGCCGGAATAAAATGTTTGGTTACGTTTGCAGGTGATGCCAGTATGATGTGAGGGACTACAGTGTTAGAATTAAAAATGAAATTTTAAGAAAAGCGTGCAGTGCAGTAATGGAAAAAACATGCAGTGCAGTAATGGAAAAGGCATATCACTGTTTAGTGCATGATTATGATACAAAGAGTAACTATTTAGAAGACATAACTTCACAAAAGAAGGTATAGGAGACTCTGGATCACAAACCGATCATACCTGAGACGTACAGAGAGGTGTTACATTTACCACGTGAAAGTACTCCTGAATATTCAGAAGACTGGTGTCCCACCTTTGGAAAAGCCTCAGCTAGCATATTCTGTCCACTTTGTTGAGAAATAATATAGAGAAAGTCCAAAGCAAACTGAATTGAATGATAAGAAGACTACAGGAGACATAAATGAACAAAAAAGCTTGAAATAGTTGGATTTCTTTAATTTAGAGAAGACTGGGGAATCTGTCTTCAAACAGCCTAAATTAATACACAGATGACGAAGAGAGAAGTTGCTGCAAAGAGGGGAAAAAGTTGTTCTGCAAATCCAGTCAGACCAAAAATAAGCTAGATTGTAGCAAGATGATTTGGGTTAGGCAACAGAAAGTTTGTTTCTAACAAGAGTAATGGCACTAGAGAAGTTTGTTAGGAAAGTTGAGTAATCTCTGCTCTTGGATGATTTTAAGGGAAGACTAACGTGTGTTAAAAACTGGTTTTGTTGGTACTCTCTTGGGCTTGTCTGATACCCTAAGCCAGGGGTCCTCAAACTACGGCCCGTGGGCCGGATACGGCCCCCCAGGGTCCTCAATCCGGCCCCCGGTATTTACAGACCCCCCCGCCGGGGGTTGGGGGGGAAACCAAGCAGCCGCAGATGACTGCCTGCCACTGCATCCGTGCGCCGGCCCCCTGGTTAAAAAGTTGAGGACCCCTGGCCTAAGGTGATTTCCTGCTGTATTTTGTATGCTTTTTTGCTAGTACAGCTTCTTTGTAGGATTTTGTTCCTTGGCACTTTTGACATCAGGTATTAGTTTAGTGTTCAGGCTCTCACCTGCCCCGTATGAATCCTTATGTCACGTGCCTCTCTCTGGAAAGGCAGATGTTAATACTTGATTTTTCACCTTTTGAAAGAAGTTTGAAGGCAAGATTCAGAATCGTAATGAACTTCTCTAGTAGTTCACAATACACCATTCAGTATAGTTATTAGTCTGAATGCCTGAGAATGGCGCTATAGATGCAATCATGTGTTACATCTAAAATGTACTTCAGAAAAAACTAATGCAGCATTTGGTAATAGCTTTCTTAAATTTTATACTCTTCAGTTTGTCAAGGGGGTTATCCTGGTTCTTTCAGAATTTCCTGGTTTTCCCAAGAAAGAAAATACTTTGGACTTTTGGGGGGACTGTAATTTGTGTAGCATAATCTTAATACATGTCTTGGAGGCATTGTCTTCACAGAAATACTTAATTTAAACTTAAAAATACTGTAAATATAAGCTTTATACAGTAGCTGTGTAATACTAATGAAAGCAAACACATTTGACATAGCGTTTACATCAGTGTATTCCCCTTATATATGTGGGCCCTTAATGGATTTTGCAAAATAATTTATCAAAGCCATGTGTTTTATAGTTTTGAAGTACTATGAGAGAGACAGACAGAAGTGAATACTTCTTGCTGAAAGGAAGCTGTTCACATACAATATATATATAGAAAATAAAGTTTCTTTATAGTGTTCTTATTGTGTACATGCAAACTAAATTTCATGAAACAGATGACTAGCAGACCATTCAGAAAAGATCTGGATTGCATAGGAACGTCACATAATGATAGCCAGTTCAGATTCTTCCTTATCCATAAATAATGAGTGTTAGGTGTTTGGATCCGGGGGGGTTGTTTGTTTGTTTTAGTATTAAAAAACATGAATTAAGGAGGAGAAGTGACAGTTTTGGGTTTAGAATAATAAATTTAGTTACACAAATGTCTGCCAGATTATTGTTTATTTTCTTTTGCTCATTTGTGGCATAGTGGATTGACACTATTTGTCAGTTTTGTTAAAATTAAGTATTCAATATTTAGGTTACACAATGATAAGCATCTTGGGTGGGGTGGGGAGTAGAAGCTACATAAAGTTGTTTTTTCGCTTTAGAATTTATAGGTAAAATGTTTTGTTTACCCTTTTGCTTTAACGTAGAACTTCCTAGAGGTCAAAGCAATAGAAATCCATGCTACATACAGGATTTTTAAACTTACTTCATGTAGCAGATGCTGCAAGTGTACCATAGATCCTCTTGAGTGAATGAAGGCTTTTCCTCAGGATTATTGTACACTAAAGAGAAAAAAACAGTAATTTTAATAATGCACTTGAGTTTAGACAGAAATTTGAGTAAGTTAGAGGCTGTACAGTTCCCCACATCCAAAACCGTATAGGTACTTTATCATAAAACTACTGTTAGCTAAAGAACATTAAGCTTATCCTGCTCTGTCAGGACATATGTCCATCTTGCCCATACACTGTCATCATGAGTAATAGGTAGATGTAAAAAATGGAATGTAATAATCATCCTATGTCTGGTATATTCTCTCACGTTTCAGCAATAGCCATGCACCCCTCTCTTCCAGGCATGACAGAAGAGAGTACTAGTCTACTGTCTCATCTAACATTATAAACTATGGAAGTCAGGGAATTCCTTTTGTATGCTTGCATTGTACCTGGCGTAATAGAAATCTGAATGTGGCTTTTAATTACTTGTGTAATACCGTAATCTTATCCATCCCAGAAAGAGTATTTCATTTACTTACATCAAAATAATGAAAATATCAGAACCCAGAAAGATGGAGGTTGGAAGGAACCTCTGGAGGACATCTGTTCCAGCCAGCCACTCAAAGCAGGACTGACTGCAAAGTAAGACTGAGCTTTGAAATTAGATCAAGTTCCATAGAGTTACATGCAGTTGAATTTTGAGCATCTTTGGAGATAGAGGGCCGTTCAGGATATCCAGTACCTGCGTTTGAAGAGGCTATATAATTGGGCTATATCCTGATTTATATTCAGTATTATATGCATGTGCAGTCACATAAGAATTTTAGTACTGGAATCTGTCACGGTCCTGATGGTGAAGTCACCTAAAACTTAGCTAACCTATGTGTAAAGACTATTATCCTAGTGCTGTGTTTCTTAAAACTGTTCTGTAGAACAGAAACTCCCAAGATTACTTTACCATCCATTCTTAGTTGTTATGCCACTTCCAGGAAAGTGTAGATATTGGGAAGCGAAAAACGAGCTTTTTCCATTTTATTCTTAGTATGTTTTTCTCTTTTGACAATATTCTGCCTAAAAACAGGAGTTACTAAGGAGCTAGACCTTATATTTTAAATTAGAGCCCAAATACAGTACTGCATCGCTTCTGGTTTGTGCTGAGCCTGTGATTTATCACAGCAAAATGAAAGCAATTTCTGTTGGAATCTGTGGGGCTAAATTGGAGGGTTCTGGTGTAGAATGGCAGGGTAAGATACAAAGATGTATCTTCACTTATCTTTACTTTGTTCCAAGAGATGTCAGAAGAGAAAGCTAAAAAGAAAAATATTTCTTCCACATATTCCATAATGAAAAAGTACTATAGTTTTGGGCTCCTCCCTCAGTAAGTAGAATAAATGTACTTTTTGGACATCATTAATAACAGCGCACTAAATATATGATTATGCAGTTATTTCACCATTAGATCTTTAATTAATTTTATTCTTTAAATAAGGTCACAGGACAGTGCCTTCTTTGACATTAAGAGTTGCTGATATAACCCATCCCATAGTATTCATTTCTTTCACCAGTAATTTATCACTTCTGTGGTCTGGTTGCAATTAAGGCACCACAGGAGCACTCCTCACCTTCTCCAGTCCAAAGTCAGTGAGTTTGCTTCTGCCGTTTGAATTCATTTGAACTACATCAGCTTTCTCTGTGTTTTTTTTGGGGGGAATGTTTAAATGCTCGTTTCCATTGGATCTATCATGCAGCCACTAACAAGAAACAAAATAACGATAGTGCCTTAGACTTAGGTGTTAAGTTGTTCATCTGAATGCAAGAATGTGCTGCAATTTCAAATGAATCCCCACATATATCTCCAGCTGCTTGCAGTTTCAGAGTGGCCCAGCACTTGGACACTGAGGGGTTAAAGGGGAGAGGGATCAGTGCCTGAGAAGAAACACCTGTTCCTCAGGTGTTAAGAGCCTTTAGTCAGAAATGGGGTCTAAAACAAGGCAACACGGAAAGATGCATATCGAGAATTAAATCCACACAGATGCTGGAATAGCCATCGTGTTGCATCCCCCCAGCTAACGGGTGAGTGAATGCACACCCATCCCACTGCAGTTCTGAGAGTTTAAAAGTTCTGAATTAGATTACTTCTGGTTTTGTTCTAATTATTTCAAAGTTTGCCAGAGTAAGGCTTATATTACAAGTTCCCTAATTTTAATGGTGAAGATGATTTGGCAATATGTATCAAAGTCTTATCTTTTTTTCCATTAAAGTAAATCTTTCTAAGCTGTTGTGGTGAATAGGGAGTAGTGTGTGTGTGTATATATATATATATATATATTGCAATTTTTAATTTTGCTCAACATGGTACCTTTTGGCATGACACTGCAGACAGTGTGCAATGATGTGTACATAAGTGAGAGATTTTCTGTAGTCTCTGAAGCATATTTGGAAAGTTGTATTTAAAGATTAGCTTATTAATGTTGTGTTTCAGGGACATGTAGGTAATTACTTCTACAGCTATAGATGGGTGGTGCCGTCTTGTGAATGCAAAATAGGTTTCTTCGCTCTGGCTGAATCAGCTCTTTGTGGTTTTCAGTGATATTAACCAGTGACTTACAAATATGCCAGTGACGAGCAGGCTTTGCATTCACTGTTCCTCTGTAAAAGCACAGGTCCTTTTCCCCAGTGCTTGCAGGAAGGCTTCTGCAGGCCAACTGATAAGACTCCCTCCTGTGCAGGTAGATGCAATGTAATGAAATTGGATGTGTGTGCTGGGCTTTGTAAATAAAATGAGATTGACCCCAGCCATTATCTCATTTATCTCATTTACATTGTAAAATCAGTATCTACACTATTGATTAGAGCATAATTAGTTAATTATGAACAGGCAAATGCAGAGTTATGTAGGGCTTGAGCACAGCCAGCTGTACTGCTAAAAAACTAATAAAAACAATCCAAGGGCATGAGCAGATGGAGATCACTTTATTAAAGAACAAAGCAGACGTATTTCAGGTATGGAAATGCCTAATCAAGCTTTCTTGCTGTGAAGATGAGCTGACCTGCATTCTGTACTTTTTAAAGTGAAAAATGTTTTGGTTTACTGTTTTTTAATTTATTAACCAACTCCCTTCAGAATTCACCTTTCTTTTTCACACCCCATTTTCTCCGTGTATAGTGGGTATATATCTATCCTCATTAATTGCTGGAATGAGGAACACAGTAATTTCTAATTTTGATGCATAAAGTAATTTCAGGCTTGTTAAAACTTTGATAGTAAGCAATTAACTGTCAGAGGTAATTTAGGAGGTTAGGTTAACTTGTCTTTTTGTGGAGCTCTGTTTTTATTTTCACAAAGTTTTTGGTACAACTGCTGGCCAGGCCACTGAAGACGGTGCTGCGCTTAATTGCATTTGTAAATCATGTACTTAACCATGAAAAAGTTACCCACAAATAACAGCAAGATAAAATATTTGTTAGTTTAAGGACTGGTTTGAGCGTGTGACCTTGAATCCATGACCATAAAAATTTTAACTGAACCTTTAAAAGGGAGGAAGCAGTTCCTTTCCCTTTCCCCCTCCCCAACCCAATAGATTAACTTGTACTATTAAGCCATCTTTGGGATGGAAGTGGATGATATTTGTAAATGACAGTGCTGTGTGACTCCTTTGCTCTGCAAATGTCCATATTGTGATTGATCTGTGAGTGCATTTACTGAAAGGCTGCGAGACTGTCAGCATGACACCTTTTGTGACCCAACAATTTCTTTCTCTAATTAAGTTGAAAGTACTCCTTATTTTGTGTGGTTCGCTTATTTTCTGACAGTGGCTTTTCTATCATGTTGCTAGACAAAATAACACAAGTAATAGCATACACTTGAGGGCTTAATCTCATTTTACTAGTCCCATTTTAACCTAAGTATAAGGTTTTTCTTTCAGAATTAGGAATTAAGAATGCCAGTTCTGGTTTCTGTACTGTGATGTGTGTAAGCTTCACTTTTTGTCCCAAGTCACCCTCAGCAGACAGAATTTCCAGACAGCTAGGGCATCGTCTTTAGCCAAGGTACAGTGTATATTTATCAGTTTTCCCAGCATCATGCTCTGGGAACTTCAGAATCAATGAATTTGTGTTCCACAATACAGAATTTGTATTCCAGTAAAAAGCAGTATGAAGGAGGTGTTCAGTATAGTTTCATTTTTATCACTATGCAGCTTTTTATGTTTTGATAGATGAAAATACACTTTTGTTACTTTCATTTTTTCAGCTGTGCAGATGCAGATAGAAGCTATTAGTATCTGAAAGGTTTCATGTAGGTATTTTTAACTCATGCTAAGAAAATGCAATTTTTCGTCCACCAAACTAAACAGCTTTGAAGTGATAAAAATTAATGACAATAAATATTAAAAACATGCAGCTTTAGAACGGCGCCTCCAGATCTGTATTTAATTTCATAATGTTCTGGTTATTTCAACTCAGCCTTGCAAAATCCCTTAGCATACTTCTGAAACGTGGCTGAAGGTATAGTCAGGAAATACTGCATTCTGGATACAAAATGGACAAGATGTAAGAAGAGATGGCAAAGCATAAATTAAAAGGAGAAACATTTTCTTCTGAACGTGTAAACACTTGTGTTTATAGATAATCACTTCAGAAAAAAATCTAAATACTGTGTAAAGTCAGGTGTAGATCTTAGGATTAAGCTCTGAAAATACACTAAAACAGTCAGAAATAGCGTGATGTTTTATTTTGTGTTACTTAGAGGATCCCAAACAGTTTACAGGAAGGCAGTTCTGATAGCACTGCTCAAATGCAAGCACTTATGTGAATAAGATTCTAGATACAGAAATAGGTTAGTAAAAATACATTCCTTTACAGATGAGAACGTTGAGGCTCAAAGGAGGCTTAATCTTTTGCTGAAGGTCATATACACTGTTGGGATGTAGGAGGGTAAACTATTTCATCTTGCCCGCTCAACCTTTTTATTATTTTAATACGCCTTTCACAAGAAATAAAATGGCATATATTCCTGATTGTAAGTAATATATTTCTACTTTATAATTAGTCTGCCTTTAAAAAGGGATAGTGTTTTCCTTTTTTAAAGTATTTTCTTTGTCCTGGAATTAGATTGAGTTATTACTAAACAAGCCCAAGGATGTAGATTGGAAGATGGTATATCCCATTTTGTAAAAATACCAAAACCATGTCAGTTCAGGGTTGCGTACTGTGGACAGGTAGATTATTGCTTTTAATTTCTAATTAGCAGAAGGCAGTACACGCCATACCCTTACCAGTGCTCATGTCTTACATACAGTTGCTAAAACCAGAAGGCTTCCCTAGCAAGCACAGCCTTGACAGCAAGGACAAAACTATTTACTTGGGTTGAACAATCACAATCAGGACATGGTTGCTTCTTTTTATTTCGAGATTAATCCTTGAAGAAAAGTCACATGAACGTTTTCTTCTCTTTAATACAGCAGGGTGTTCTGTTAGTTGAACCCTCTTTCTGTGATTCACTGTGTGTTCTCTTGAGAAGTTACATCCTTCTGTCTTTGATCTGATGATGTCTGTGCCATGCTATTATTGCAATTTTTGGACATATTTGTGTTTGTATGTTTTATGGAAGTGAAAATAAATGGCCAGGGAAGCAGAGAAAGAAAGTGTACAGGTTTTCTTAGAAATTTTGATTTTTAAACATCTACTCTATTTCTTATTTTTGGATCATTTATATTGGCTTTCATTCAGAGTTTAAGGGCATTTAAAGAAGAAAATACTGCAAAGTAAATTTGAAAAAAGTTCTGGTTTTTCATATAAAAGAATAGGAGGGGATGTGCAAATAAAGTGAAGTTCAGTAGGATATATGAAAATCTCTTATTTGTTTCTAAAAATCTCTTTACGATTTTAAGCATGTTATTGTACTAATTTAAAAAATCCTTTCATGAAGCACTTGTATTTAGCATTGCCGCAATGATGGTATATTAAGAATAGGTGAACAATATCTATGCTATATGTTTTGAGCTCTTTATGTGGACCATACATAGTAGAAAACACTAATGAAGGGTTTATTAAAAAAGAACATAAAATTGTGTGTATGTAGGGCAGTTTTGTAAATTAAATATCACAGTGAAATCCTTTTAAGTTAATGCCCCTTTCCAGAAAATTAAAAGTGAATCAGAAAATATTTTTTGCATTTTTTTATTGACTCCGTAGTCCTTGTGTAAAAAATATATTTCATAGCTTTAAATTATACTTAAGTTATTGAATATAAGCAAATATTTCACAGTTTTTCTTGAAAAAGTAGATGCATAAGGGGTGTCCTAAAACTATGAAAAATAGATATTGTCGTTGTCTAAAAAAAATCACAAATTTTTGAAAATAAATGGCAACGAATGACATTGAAGTATCTAAAAAATTGAGCTGGTTATACGTTTTTTCTTTAATTTGTAAGCCTCTGAAATAATGTCATGTATATAAGATGATGACAAAGGTGATGGATGAGTGTCTGCCTCAGAATATTCCAAGTTAGGCAGAACCTACGTGAAGTGATTGTGTTTGAAAATACCCCTTAACAGAAAATGTATTTTCTCTATCATGATAATGGATCAGGGAAGCTCATTCTAAAATAATATAGAAGTACCTTTTATATAAGTAAACATATTTTGGTTTCTTGTTGCAGGTGTGATGAATGCAGGCTTTGCTACCATTTTGGCTGTCTAGACCCTCCGTTGAAAAAGTCTCCTAAACAGACTGGCTATGGATGGATTTGTCAGGAATGTGACTCTACATCCTCCAAAGTAAGTTAATTCATCCTGTGAAATAGTTGAAGTATTCTGGTTTTAGCAGTCTTACTAAGCATCTGAAGTTTTTGTTGAAATGCTATGCATAGGACTGCTCTGAAAAACAGTAGAAGGTCATAAAATAATGATTTCAGTTTTACTCTGTAAAACAGGTAAAAAACAGAATGTATACAAAATGGAAATACTCTCAATCAATAAAGAGAATGTTATTATCCCAATTAAATGCTTTCTTTTCACATTGTGGATACTATTCAGGATTGGTGACATTATTGACAAGTGAAAGTATTTCAGGAGTAGTACAAAATACAAACCTCTAAAGACAAGAGGAAGAAAATGCATGTTTTTTCTATATGAATGAAGATTATTTGAATTGCAAACCCTGTTTTTTTAAATGGAAAATTGTGTGAAGGTTGTTAATACTTCATATTGATTGGTATGCCTTGGTCAAATATAACACTGTAAAACTAGGACTAAATTTTTTACATGGATTAAAACTCTCTTTAATAATACTGACAGTAATAGTATGCTTCTGTAGTACTGACTTTTCAAAAAAAATAAAGATTTTGATTCTTTGTCTACACAGAAGCTTCTTTAGTACTGGCATTCTTTTCTATCATCACCATAACCTCTGAAGAGACACTTTCCAGTTGATCTTCAAAATCAGATTTATAAATGCATCGGATACCTCAGGGTTAAAATAACAGAGCATTCTAAAGTCTTTTAAAATTTTACAGGTTATTCTGCCAGTTTCTTTGTATTTCACGAATGTTTTAACTAGTAAAGAAGTGGCTTTAGTATTTGGATACACAGGGACACAGCTATGCAGATGTTGTCATAAATCAGCCATTAGCGTACTTGGATACTTAAACTCTTCCATTATGTTACTTCTAAGAATGGAAGATAGAAGATGTTCAGAGAGAGGTATAATTTTTTGCCTTGCTGGTGTCCCTATCCAACTGGAAAAATACGGTATTCAGCTTCACCCTGGGGGGTTAATCAAATTGTTCTTCTGTAAGAAGATATGAAGACAGACACTGGAAATTGTCTGTCTGCTACAGTTTGGGCATCAAGCAATCTTTCTTGAATACCACTTACATGCAACGGATGTTCCAAGAGTGAATTAAAATTGTTATTGAATTTCTGTCACCTGCTTAAACTAAAAGGGGTTCTTGATACCGTTTGTAAAAATCTTCCGTCTCCTGTTTTCTTGGCTTCTTCTGAGTAAACAAAAAATCCAGGGTTTGTAATTTCTGAATGTGTTTTCCAGGAGATTAGCACAGTGTGTACCAGATAAAATTTTAAAAAATACTATAATGAAGTATGACTGACTTCACTTAGTGCAGGGTGTGTATTATTTTTAAGGTATGAGTTGAAAAATACCATGTTCAGAAGAGTAAGCAAATTTTATCATTAGAATGATTATATATTTTATGTTACCTTAGTGATTATTAAAAATGAAAAAAAAAAAAAAAGCTTGTTATTGTGTCTAATTTTGTTCATAAAGATTTTGAATGACTAAATTTAAATAAAGTTTTTTTGCACTTTCAAGCGCAGGCAGTTTGAATTGTATTTGCCTGAATATGTGATGAATATGAAAGATACTGAAAAATTGTCTTATGGGGACTCCTTGTGGTTTTGTTTAGTCACTTTCCACAGCTTTTCCACAGCTGTGCAGAGAAATTTCTCTGAAAAAGCTATATTGCTCTCTGTTTTAAAAAGTCTTTTTTTGTAGCTTTTTGTGTGTTGTTTTATTCTGTACTGCGTAACAAATTGAAACAATACGGTGTTGAGTTAAACTCCTTGCAGCCTCAATGTGAATGTAGTTTTAAAAGGATTAGGGCTGTTTATGTACTTAATTGTTTTCAGAGTCAATATTCTTTATGGCTTTAGGATTGTGTATTATATGCCTGTGATTTTGCACAGCTTTTCACAGCCAGGAGGAACAGATAAGGCTTTTTCTACCCCTCACTAGAGGGGGTAGTCTCGCAAATGTGTACTTAGAGCTCAGAAGAGGAAAACTGTAGAGAAAGTAGCGTTGTTTGCTGCACTCTGCGTGACCTGTGGATGAATTGCAAGCCTGAGCTACCAGCAATTTCAGTCTCAGTCACTCACTAAATCCAATTTTTGGTGTGTCACAGTGAAGTTTCTTGTACGGATTATAGCAGCAAAATGGGATTGAATTTCCAGTTTTGGCCAAGGAGACTATTGTTTAGTTTTCATTCCTTCAACTTTGTTCATCTGTTTTGATCCAATTTAAATCACTGTTACAGTACACATTTTAAAATTCCCCAACAATGTCTTCTGTAGCAGTATTGGGCTTTGAGAACAAGTGGTAGGTAAATTACACTGTTTTGGTGACAAGAGAGATTATAGTGCATAGCATATAATGGTTCAGTCTGTTTTTATTTCTAATTATGAATTTCAATTTTAGATGTTCAGGAAAAGTTGCATACTGCTGACAAGGAATATTGTGATTTTATTTTCAGATTTTGCTAAGCATTTGCAGGTGTCAGCAGTACTAGGGATGTAATTTAGCAGTAATAAACATATGCTTTAAATTGTTAGCTATCACAAATGTTGGACATGCTGCTTCCATTCTGCTCATACTAGTCACAGGACTCTCCAGCAACTGTGTCAGTTTTTCCACCAGCGTAACATATTCCCATATTACCCTGCCTGTCAAATAATAGACAGACAGTGACTTTGCTGTAGGGCATGAGGGCAACAGCTTCTCTGCTGGTAATACTCGCTGTCACTCACGACTAAGGTCTGACAAGCTCTCTCATCTCAAAAACATTGTAGATTTTGTTACATCACATGAAAGCTGAAGTAAACCTATAAGCTCTCCGTTTCTGTAACATTATCCATCTACCCTACGAAAGGATTACAGTGTGCTTTCAGGATTGCCAAACAGTACTCTACAAGATAAATTTCCTGATAGTTTGAAATAGTGATATTCAGAATGAATATGGAAGCTTGTTTTAGCTGAATTTAATAAAAATAAAATAAACAAAATTATTCAATATTATGATGTGGTAATATTCAGTAGAAATAAATGTGGCCTGGGCATTTGTTCATTATGGGTGACAAGGGTCTCATTATGAGGTCTCATTATTATTAGATGTGGCTTCCCTTCTGTTGCCTTCCATTTAAAAGTATTGTTTAAAGTATCTCCTGCAATTTTAAAATTTTGCAAAGGGCCAGGGCAGCAAAGAGTTTAAAGATATATCATGGTGGTTACAATGACCGTGCTAGTTTAGGTTTCTATCCGCTCATCTTTGTGTGCAATCTGTTTTGCAAAACGCTGCAGAGTCTACATGTCAGGTCATTATTTGAGTGCTGCAAAATCAGCTGCCTTGTCTCTAGACTTCTGTTTAGTTTGCTTTTATTTCATCTTTTTACTGTATTGCATTTTTTGAGTTGAAATAAATTGTCGGTATATATGCATAGAATTCTCATATAAACCCCTCAGGTAATATTTTATGGAACTACAAATATATGACACGCCAACCCTGGCAAGTATTACATTTTGTACACCTTTTGTGCTGGAAAGCAATCATGGATAGCTTTGCTTGTAATCCAAGTAGAAGCATTTTGGATATAACTCGTGTTTACATAGTGAATAAGCAAATATTGGACACTGTAATATTAAAATATCAAATATAATGTTTTAAATATTTTAAATTATATAATTTTTTTTTATTTGTTTCAAACCTTTTTATTTGGTCAGATTAAAAAAATGTAAGCAATTCAATTTAATTGCTGTAGGCAATGGAATTTTATTCTTGTAAAAAAAGAAGTTGATGCGCAAGAAGACCCATGAGGAGTGCAGAAGTTTCTGATCTGCTCATGAGTTGTGCGGGTGACAGTCTCATCATGGTTTATGGAATTTAATCTTTTTCATTATGACTTTTTTTCAAACTTGGGGAGCATTTCCTCACATGTGCAGTTTCACACATGTGTTTTAAAGAATAAACAGTGAAACCAAAAAATCCTGCTGTCAAGCCCTCACAATTCAGAAAATACCAAAATTAAGGTGGCATGCAGCGCTTTAAGTCCTTTTGTGGCTATGCATGAATTTGCAGCCTTTAAATCACTTCATGGTGCGGTATTTTTTTTCTTTAAGACCCCTGTCTTCTGTGATTTAGCTGTCAGGTGTCGCTAAAAGGGATTAATTTGGGCTGAGTATTAGAAGAAGGTACTGTCTTTAGGTTTTGCAAGGCATGAAAACTGAAGCAGTGATTTCAGGAACAGGAAAAAAAAAAGGGGAAGCTTGACCTTACGTTTGAAGTAGTTGAGTTGTGACCAGAAAATTGAATTTTACGTTTTTCTCACCCCAAAGCTCCTGTGAGTTCTACAAAAATTAAATTTTTCAAATATTTAGTAATCTTTCCTCCTTGTTTACTGTTTCCCAGCCTGGATCCCTTTGCCCAACATGCAAAAACGAATTCTCTGACCTGCAGCAGGTTATAGCATAAGCTGTGTTTTGAAAGTACTAAGTCTCCATAATGATGTGGTCTGGGCTACCACAAACTAACTAATTTCACAGAAACTTTAATTCTTACTTTCCCTGTGTCTTGGCTTCCGTTTTGCAAAATGTTGATACTGCTCCCTTATTTTAGACATTTTCTGTAGATTTGGATGGGTTGTGCTCAGCAGCTGCCTTTTCCTGTCCACTGACTATAAGAGGGATCCGAGACAGCTAGTTTAGATTAGTGAGGGTTATAGTTTGGGTGGGATTCTCCTTGCCTGAGTACACACAGAAGATGATTGAATCAGCGTTGCATGGACAAGCTTTATCTGGGCATTTACTCAACATTTGGAACAAAACATTTTCAATAGTAGCCAATATCTTTAACATTATATATATATATATATATATATATATATATATATATAAAAGAAAACACTGTTTAAATATAATATGAGGTTGGCACAAGGTGGTAGTATATCTGCGTGCTTAGTTATGTCTTGAATATGTGTTATATACATTTTATTATTCAATACAATGTGATTTTAAGTAGTTACATTTAAAATACATCTTGCAAAAAAATAAACCAAAACATACTTAAAGGTATTTTGTATTAATTTAGACTTTTTCCAGTTGCATATTCTGACAAAGGGTGACTGCAACTGCAAAGAAACTGTGAGCCTGATTTAGTCAGTTTCCATCAGAGAGTGTTGCATCAGAGCACCTTCTTTGGAGGACCCAACATACAAGCAAAGGTACTGCCACCATGGCAAACAGCATTGCAGCTGAAAAATTAGAAAAGAATACTGCTAACAAATCTGCTTGCCGATACAAGCAGAACGTACTAGAATAGAAAGTTAGTTCAATTTTTATGCAACATTTTTCAGCCAGAGCTTAGGAGTATTTCAAGGTCACTTACAGAATAACAAACTATATAATGTAATTGACTGAATGCATTTCTAAAGGTAGAATCTCCACTTTTACTAGGTATGAATATTATGATCTATTTTGTCATATAGTCATCAAGAACAATAGAATTAAACATTTTTGTGTATATTTGTATATTTTAAAGTTGGTTGAAAGTTAAATTATGCTACATAAATCAGATTAGGACTTTTGTTTCTTGCGTGACATTACAAAAAATGTTTTTTATATAGCAGTTGGAAAATATGTGTTTATTTTGAAATCATTGTTGTCTTCCTAGGTTTGTGAGGAGCAGTCAAACATTGGCACTAGAATGATTTCTTTAAAATTGAACAAGAGAAAATTATCCAGATCTGTGTGAATATTTAACACAAGTTTTTACATCACTTCTACACTGTTTTAAAAAGTTCAGTAATGCCAAACCTTGGTCCAGAAAATAATTGAACTGTTGAGATGGTAAAAAAAAAAAAAAAAAAAAAAGGCATGAAATTGCGGTGTACAGTAATTCTTATCAGTTGGTTGGAATATTGCCAGCTGTGTTTAAATATTTGTTCCCCAGGTATATTATTTAAAAAAATGAGTTGGCACAGCCTCTGTTATTTTCTGGCAAACAGGTATAATACATCTATGTAATGAATAATTTATACCATAAAACGTTCCAAAAATAATCAGCCTTGAAATTAACTTAAGATGGGATTTGATTTATGAATACTGGATAAGCTCAGCATAAAGTTAGTTGGTATTAAATCCCCAAATTAATCCAAATAATCAGATACACTTAGTTGGCAGAAGAAGATTCCCATAGTGTAGGTGGGAAGCTTGGGTTTTAATGAAGGGGGGGGGGGGGGGGGGAAGTTTAAGCACTGTAAAATGTTTCTGTAACGGATGCTTATTTAAAATATTTTAATTCTTCTTCATATCAAAATCAATTCTACCAGTTCCAATGCCCCATGGTACTACTGACTGACTGCCAGATCCTCTTCATGGACTTCTAGTGCTCGTACTTCTTCTTAGGTGCAGCTTAACTCTATCAAAAAGGTATAATAAAAAATGGACAACACAGTACAGCATTGTCTTTCACGTAACATCATCTGAACAAATCTTTTTGACTGGTTAAACAGATGATAGTACAACTAATGCCAGACAGAAATTTAAAGAGATTGCAACACAGGGATCTTTTTCTAAATGAGGTATTGTTGTTCCAAATGCAAAACTGGATTCAAATAAAGTACCAATTAGTTTCTTTCTTGTGTTAAACTTTGTCAAAAACCAGCAGTTACAATAAACCTGATAAGAGTCTGTTTTCCCAGTGGTATATTCTTAGAAAATCAAGATTTAAACTATGCACAGCATTTTTAAATGAGTATTTTTGTCAGAAAAGCCTCATTTTAATGGTACTTGGTCCAAAAATTGTCTGGTTTGCAAGATCAGTTTTCTTCCCTGTATTTTTTTTATCCAGGATACTGGTGAAATCCCTTGCTTCTTAACTTCATTCACTCATTGTCATAAGCAGCCCAGCAATGAAGAATTTTTTCCAAAGCTGAAATTTTGCACTGTTATAAATTCTTTTTCTTAATGGGAGAGCAGTAGCATCATTTAATGCCTTCCGTAATGCTGAATATTTTATGACAAAAGCAGGAGGGAAAAAGTGTTCTGAATGCTGCCAAAAAGAGTGTTTCATTCTGATGTCATTTGACAGACACACCTTATACTACCAGTTGCCCACCAAAGCTGCTCTGCACTCCCCTTCTCAGCTGGATGGGGGAGAGAAAATATAATTGAAAGGCTTGTGGTCAGGGTAAGGACAGGGAGAGCACTCAGCAATTACCATTGTGGGCAAAAGAGACTTAACTCAGGGAAAAATTAATTTAATTTTTTACCAATCAGATTGGAGTAGGATAATGAGAAGTAAAACCAAATTTTAAAACAACCCCTTTCCCCCGACCCACCCACCCCTTCCTTCTTCCCAGGTTTTGCTTCACTCCTGATTTTCTCTGCCTCCTCCCCCCAGGTGGAGCAGGGCAACGTGGGTTGCAGTCAGTCCATCACACGCTGTCTCTGCCGCTCCTTCCTCCTCACAGGAGGGGCTCCTCACACTCTTCCTCTGCTCCAGCGTGGGGTCCCTCCCACAGGGTGCTGTCCTTCAGGCACAGACTGCTCCAGCGTGGGTACCCCACAGGCTCACAAATCCTGCCAGCAAACCGGCTCCAGCGTGGGCTCCTCTCCCCACGGGGCCGCAGGTCCTGCCAGGAGCTGCTCCAGCATGGGCTGCCCAGAGGTCACCACCTCCTTTGGGCACCCACCGGCTGCACCATGGACCTCCATGGGCTGCAGGGCCACAGCCTGCCTCTCCAGGTGTTTCACCAGGGGAATCTCTGCCCCAGCGCCCGGAGCACCTCCTCTCCCTCCTTCTCTGGCCTTGGTGTCTGCAGAGCTGTTGCTCTCATGTATTCTCACTTTCCCTTGGGCTGCAATTGCTCTTGCACAGTAACTTTCCCCTTCTTAAATACACTGTCACGGAGGCGCTACCATCGCTGCTGACGGGCTCGGCCTTGACCAGAAGTGGGTCCATCTTGGAGTCAGCTGGCATTGGCTCCGTTGGGCATGGGGGACGTTTCTGGCATCATCTTACAGAAGCCACCTCTGTAGCAGCCCACCACTGCCAAAACCTTGCTACGCAAACCCCATACAAAAAAATGAAGCAAATTATTTTTTCAAGAGGCTTTGTGTCTCGTGAATCATATTAATACTGAGATATTCCTGCTTTTAATAAGTTGTCTCACCAGTTTTGCTTTTTTGTAACTAAAAATGTGTTGCTGAAGTAAAAACAAACAAGGATGGCTGAAATTAGGGAAAAGCCTTGTCATTAATTATCACTTTGGTTAAAATACACACCCAGGTCTAATTTCCAGTGAAACACTTAAGAGGTACCTCATTATTAAAGTACTAGACTTAAAAACAATTAAATCATGAACACAGTGTGGTGAATATACATTTTTAATGCATTTAATCTGAATATACACAATCTAATATTTAAATGACTAAACCTGTAGTTTAGGTGTGGTTTAGTTTAGGTAGAGTAACTATTGCCTACTCTAAGGCAGTGGTTAAGGGAGCAAAATCTCTTCATGGGCAGCTGTTAGAAATGCCACTGCTACTCTGTACCTTCTTTAGGTTATGCTTCTAACAAAATCTGCTTACAATTACGGTTTATCTGGGAAATAGCTCTTCTACTGAATCGTGAGTTACACTTCCTAAACCATGACAAAATGAATTTACAGCCTGCGTTGTCCGCTACTGTAGTGCTAAGCGGCAAGGAATCTCGTCTGGGACCTATCTGCAATTGGAAAATTCCAAATAGCAGCTAGCATCGTGTTTGAAGTAAAGCTACCAAATGTGGTTTTATGCTAGCACAGCGTGAGGGAATAAAAACCGAGAGCACTTTTTCAGCCCTAAGCCGCACCCTGCAACAGGAAGATTTTATACCTCTGCTTTGGTGTACGGCTGTGCCCACTCTCAAAGAATGTGAGAAGGCTGAAAGAGAAGTAGAGTCTAGGAAGGACAGGGGGAGTGCCTGCGCCTTAAAGAACTGGAGGCTTTCCCTTTTGAAAATCAGTTTCTAGATATTTACAATATTGAGCAGTGTTGTGACAGCAAATTTTGCATATTGAAGATGCTGTATAGAATTGTAGAAGGCATGCAGATAGCAGTTTTAACCTGTTTTCTCCTTTTTATGTTGCTTTTTAAGTGATGTCCCCAAAGGAAGATATATGTGTCTGAAAGTCACCAAATTGTAGCTGCAAAAGCATCATAGCTCACACCAGTGGTACGCATTCAGATCTATTTCATCAATCCAGTTGTCTTCCTACTTCTAGAGTTCCTAAAATAATGAGTCTTTTGAGTATTGATAATTAGGGGCTTCATGCTGACAGTGGAGCCATAAACAAATTTACCGATAACTTCTAATTGACCATTACTACTTTCTGTTAACAGCCCTACCGGAAATTTTGATTGTTATTTACCTAATTAGTAGAACACATGTTGATTTTGAAAGCATCTGAAAATAAGTGTGCATGAAAAGCTTGTAACTGACTTTTGAATTTTTTAAGCTTCTGAGCCTTCATTAAATTCTTGGTTTAGATGATACAAGGTGCCAGGAGGACAGGAGTAAAAAACATTTCCATTGTGCATAACCTTTTCTAGTTGAATATTCATGAAGAATTGAGGAGCCAACTGAAAACAGCAATAACTATGTGCTTTACGGGGAATCCTGAGAGGTGCAAAGGTATATCTGGAGTCTGGTGGCATCCCGTTTCACTCTAATTTTGCAGAGTAGTGTTCTATTGCTACCAAATTCCTGAAATAAACTTCTTAACCCAGAAATGTATTTCTAGCCTTATGTTTTATATAGAACTAGGAGGTATGTAATTAAAGAATTATATATCTTAATACCTCACTAGTCCAACTTTATTACCCTGCAAATAATCTTAGCACATCACCTGTAATCATATTCTGTATGACAGAAAAATAATTTGATCTTTAATTGTTAGTCTCTGAATGAGATCTAAAGACATCATAGTTGCCTAATTACCTGCTTGGTTTTGCTCTCAAGGTTGGTTTTATTATAGTCTTCCAAAGAAATGCAACCATATATGTCACTTTAAGTAATGTGTCACTCATCAGTATAAATTTACTAATGCTGCCTGAGCAAAATGTATTCATATTGAACCAGGAGAGAGAAAGGAGACAGAGGAAGAAACAAAGAAAGGGCCGCTTTGTGATGTGCTAAGCAAGTAATGAATTTTAGCAGAGTCAAGATTTGCTTTTCGTTGTCATCTTAGATAGGGGTGCTGAGGTTTTGTCACCATTCTCAAATAGAGATTCTCTTAGTGCCAGCCACATTTAATCACATTTTGCAGAAGACAGCTGGGCATTGCCGATTTGTGCTGTGTCAGGCACTTTCTGTGAAAGGAGTGTCTCATCGCTTGGATTTCAGCATTCTGTAGCAGAAAAGTTCCCTCTTCTTAAAATTGGCTCAGCAAATAGCTTGTGTGGGAATATAACTATAAGAGCATTACAATCAGTTCTACCAAGAAAAAGCACAAATATTACGTGGAATTTTAAGATGGCTTTTGAAAAGATTTTCACAAAACCTTTAAAATGTATAGTGTATTGTTAAATTCTGATAGCAATTAAATTAATCTTAGATTTTTCAGTGAATGTATTTGGGTAACAGTTGAAAATTATTATCTGGTTCAGTGGCTTGAGACACGTTTGGGCATGTTTGGAAAGTCTTAAGTGTATTTCAGCTGCATCAAACAGTACCAAAAGATTTCATATGTGGAAAACCTTGGAATCTGTAGATATCAAGATTTCTTCAAGCTACTAATCTCATGAAGACTGAAGGGCAGATGGTATCCTTCAGATATGGTATAAATAGCCAAAGAAGTGTCAGAAAGGAAGTAGCAAGATAACTTGGTATTTATGGAAGGTACACACAAGTGTACTTAGGGTGGGTTAATCACATCACATATTTATTTTTGGAAATAGAAGGGCATCAGCAGATTGATACAGTCATTCGCATAATGGATATTAAATGTGTAACCAGTCCTGTACAATAAATAAGGATACATATCAGGTATTAATATTTGCAACAATATTGTGTATTAAATGAATACGCAGTTTGTCCAACCATTTTCATCTAGTGCATGATGTCTCCTCTGCTTGTTTAGGTTGAAAGTGTTGCATAAAGCAGAGAAATTTCAGACAAAAATTTTTAATTGCTGGTGGTAAGGAACTTTTTGAAGTTTATTATAAGATGTCTGTATTCATGTAAGGATAGCTTCAAGTATCTTACATTTAAACGGTAATTATGAGAAAGTATAAAAAGTTTGACATTTGGGAGCTGTGATTTATTAATCTGTTATTAATTCTTTCACTGGAATGACCTGTAGACCTATTGTTGTTTATGTGCTTTCTGGGTACAGCATAGACAGAGAGTGAAAAGATCCTTGATACAAAATAGTAAAACATTCAGAAGACAATTTGTACCCTTTCTCAGGTACCCTGGTTAGTACACAATGAACCTTTTTACCCACTGACTCATTCTTCCTTGCAAAGTGACCTGCTTCAGCTAAAGAATAGTAAGATGGCTTGATCAGTCCCTTGGGAAATGCAATTTTGAACCCCCTTAAAGAAGAAGAAGACAGAAGTGAACCAGGGTCTTCCCTATAATGGTTGAATGTGATCACCAATTAATTTAGGGCAGCAATCAAAATATCGTCTGAAAGTAAGGCACTAAGTGTGTCTGTCTCTCTTTTTTTCTAATTTCTTTTTTTGGGGGGGGGGGACTGGGCGGGAGGAAGGGGGAGTTGTTTGACCCCAGAGAGCTTTCATTGTAGTGAATCTCAGGAGGACAAAGGGAACTTTTGATAATCCATGGTAACACTACTGAATTCTGAATAAAGCTGGTATTTAAAATGCCCTGTTATTTTGAACATTTCCTATTGATTAGTGAAATGGTTCTACATTCTGGTACACTCATTTTCTTGGCTCTTAATGTGAGGTGTCTTAGTGTGTATTTATCTTAACATTTTGGTTAAGGTTGGGAATGCATTTTTTAAAGGAATCACCCGGCTGCCACCCATCGCTATACTTTGTTTCAAATTATAGAGTGGTCTCAAGAGTGTTCAAACGGGGTTCCTGTCAAGGGATGCTAAAGCTGAGGATGTATTCTGCTAATGGGTGTGCTGTCTCTCTGACCGAACTAGTCATAGCTTTGAAACATGTATAGCACATCTGGCTGATCCTCAATACCAACTGCCTTGTTCTTCAGAGCTCTTCCTGTCACACCACAATAGTTCCTGGCATGAAGTGACTATTAAAACCCCTCTTATGTTTGCTGTATCAAAGGCATATTTGTGTTTTAGTTTCATTGACTACAAAAGTTACTTCATTCCTGTTTGGTAAGAGAATTTTTAGAATGCCAGTAGTCTCAAGGTCAAAAGCCTAAAAATTAATACGCAGATATATACTGCTAGGGTATTAAATCATATCATTTATGTGTTTGCATAAGTACTGTATGCATATACTTTTAACTGAACAAATCCGGACCACAATGTTATTAAGCAACTATATTGAAGAGTAAATGACTCGGGGTGCGTTTCCTACTACAAATGAGAAACATAAAAGGGAGTTTTGTCTGGTAGATGTAATCTTTTAAAAAAAAATCACAAAAAAGGTACAGGGAAAATATTCATGCCTGCTGAAACAAGGCAGTAAAGTTGACATTTCAAGTTCATTTAGCCTCATTATTCCATGTATCATTTACAGTGTTCTTAATTAGGGAAGAATGAGGAATTTCCAGGCCTTTCTGAGGATGCTTTAAAACAGCCGCAGTAGTTGTGACCTTTCAGTTCCTGTGGGCTCAGCAAAAGTGGCTGATTAATGTCATATCTTAAACTGTGTCAACTGGGCTTTTCATTCCCTTTTTAGTAAACAGCCCATTGTCAGTGCAGCTCAGTTTGACAGAATAAAATATCCTTGTGGTTTAGCTAGCTACTTTACATTAATGAGTATGTATCTCTATTTAGTAGTATGAAGTTATATGGAAATTTCTTTACTTAAAGAGAATTTAATTACTCTAGTGACTAGCATGAATGAATAAATCAAAGGCACCCACAAAATAAGTGTTCTTAACATTTGTTTG
Source organism: Falco punctatus (assembly GCF_963210335.1). NCBI lineage: Eukaryota > Metazoa > Chordata > Aves > Falconiformes > Falconidae > Falco > Falco punctatus. The sequence continues at coordinate 80,243,014 of NC_137583.1, forward strand.
AGGCTTCTTAAAGGATGTCCAAGATTTTTTTTTCATTTGGCACATTCAGATGTTACAGCGATCTGAAAAGGAAGATATAAAAAACATTTTTATAGAAAGCCTTTCTATAGATAGATTCATTCTTTAAAAATATTTCTATATTCTTGAATTAACATTTTACTTTTTCTGCTTTATCAGTTGAAAATAGTACTTCTTAAGAAGAGAGAGAGGGAGAGGAAGAGAAGGAAAGAGAGAAAATCAAGATGGGGAAAAATAACAGGACTGCAAGAAATGCCCTTGGCATAGAAAGGGAAATGTGAGCACACATGCATTCATAAGAATGAGAAAATCTGACCTGGAGAAATAAACAGAAACCCTTATAGGGGAGAATAGGATGAATTAATAAATAAGGCCATGGCAAAGTAGAAAGAAGGATGTGGAGGGCACACAGAGAGCCTTCCCCCAGAGCAGGGTAGAGTGTTTATAGAAAACCTCTGAAGCACAGGCAGATAAGTGGGTGCCATGCAAGGAAAGTTTAAGGAGCTATAAAACTTGCATAATAAACTTGGACTGCAAAAAATTACGTACTGTACAATCCCTTTCTTTATTTCATCTTGTTACTGGAAAAAAATCTGGAAGTGAGGAGAGAGGAAAACCAGTCTTGATTTAATAAGTAGCCTTTGAAGATTCTGTGATGCTTTTGGTGATCACATATTTTAATATTACTCTGTTTTGCATTATGTTGGGAAAATGTGAATTTCAAGGAGTTGAAAAGCAAGAATCACTGCTGATGAAGATGTAAGGAGCTAAATAAATACTACTTAAAGGACTTCTCAAAGGGGAAAAATAAACCAACCCTATGAATGTGCTGACCCTGTCTTGAGAATTAAGTTAGATGGTACAATTTAAAGCTTTGTTCCAACATCTGACAGACACACTCTGCATGCTGATGCATAATATCTGAAGATTGTGTACTTGAAAGAAAGCCTTTTCTGAGCTACGTTCTATTTTTGTTAGAATAAAGCAGCTGCTTTTTGGAGCAGAGATCTCAAGTGCTCAATCTTCTAGTTCAAGTTAAGTGTTAGCCAAGTATTGTGAGCAAATTTTGTGTATGCTTTCTCCCAAGCTGCTGAAGTGGAGTAAAGCAAACTACTTTGACCATAAATTGTGCAAATCTGCAGCTTGACCCTGAGAGCTGGAAGTAAGTTTGCTGCTGTACCTTACTCCCAAGTTGTTGCTGCCTCTGCAATCCAAGAGCGCGGAAAGTTTGGGGCAATTTAAGTATGATTTGAAAAGAAATACACATGGAGTAAAACTGTCTCTTAGAAAGACAGTATGGACAGATTGCTGTGGCCTGCCCTGATCATTTCTGAATGAAAATAACATTGCTTAAGGAAAAAGACAACTAGAAACCCAAATGTACCCTTACTAATGGAGCACTTGTACCTGTGGCACTGCCTTCCACAAGTAATAGCAGGTGACTTTGTGCATTTGTTGTTTAGAAAACCTTGTTTTAAATACTAGGTGTAAGGTGCCTGTATCATTCCATAAATATTTTGAAATCAACAATTACAGTTATATGCTTACTGTGGCTGTAGATGCTTGTGATGTGTTTGAGAATTTATTTTGCAACTTTTGATTGGGTTTTTTTTGGTTTTTTACATGGGGGAGGGGAAAGAATTGGAGAGATCAGAGCTGTACAAAATGGGTACAGGGAAGATGAAGCATCCTGATCCAGCAGTAGTAAATTATGTGTATTGTCTTAAAGAGATTTTAGAACTCTGTAAAATAACTTATAAAACTCCTTAAAACATAAAAATAGCACAAAAATAACTTTATAGGCTGTAGTATATGCCTGTGATCTAATGATAAGAAAAAATAGCAGAACCATATATAGGAAGAAAGTGGTGTGGACAAAAAGAAAAAATACTGAGTTACTCTTATATGCCATGATAGTAGCATAGTACAGCAGACTTGCCAGAATATTAATATCCTGCAAAAGGATATTCATATAAAATCTGTTGCTCTGGTGCACCAGATAATTGCCAAATTATGCAAGACACAGGAGATTTAGAATAAAAAGGATAGATAGTGGCTTTTTCCCTTTGTTGAAGAAATTCTAAGAACTCCTGGTGATGATGCTCATGTTTGTACAGAAATTTTTGCCAACAGTTTGAGCCATGCGGTAGCTGTGACAATGGCATTAACCCATGACAGTAACAGGAAAGATGGATTCCTTTGCATTATGCATATGAGATGAGATTAGTGTGGTGAATTCTGAAGTGTAATTCCAGTTTTTGTATTCTAATGTGGTTTTATTAATTAGTGTTTTAAGACTGGATTTTGAATACAGGTCAGAGAGTTCTGAGGTCAGAAAAAGCAGCTATTGAAAGGGTAGCTAAAAGAACAGTTTTTGAATGTTGGCAAGTAATGAATGATGAGAAAGTAAAAGGGAAATACGATAATCTGGGAGAGTTTGATTTGAAAGGTGGTGAATTCAGTCCAAAGAGAGATAGGATTAGTACACCGAGTAATGGAAATGTAGAAAATATGTGACTTAGAAAGGGGAAACTAATTCAGGTTCCAGAGGTCAGTGAATGATAATACCTTCAAGCGGTAAAATGTTCTCCTGTTTGCTGTTTCTATTTGCATGTGCTAAAGGTGGAAGAAAAATACGAAAAACATTATTTTGAGAGTGCTCTTTCTAGCTTTAAATATGTGTATTTTTTTTTCTTTTTGCCATTTGAAGAAAGCATCTGGAGAGAATGCATGACCCTGTTTCTTTTCATACTTTGTTCAAACACTTCTAGTAAAATATTAGCAATAGCAGCATACTTGTTTTAAAACAACTGTAAGAGTGGGAATTCACCCTTTGACACCAGGAAATGTAGGTAAATTTCAAAGATGCAAGCTTGCTTTGACAGCATAGTTTCTTGAAAGATAGAGGGATAATAAACAAACAGATGGGTATTTATTGGAAACTTCTAGTAACTATTAGCTCCTTCATATTGCACAGTGTGTTTGAAGAAAAAAGTTGGAGGCTAAAGACAAATTAAGTTTCTGTTTTTTCTAATTACATTCAAATTAAGTAATTAAGTTTCTATATTTGGAAAACAGAGGATTATAAATGGTTTTTCTTTGTTTCTGTCTTTAAAAGAGAGCAGAGTTTTTAGAGCTAGGTTAGGGTTTATTACCTGAACCGAGGTAGTTTCAGAGTCAGCTGAGAATGAGACCGTGTTGTGTTAACAACGAATAAACATAGAAGTTGTCGTCCCCTTCTCAAGAGAGAGAAAAAACAGCCAAGGACATAACAACAGCCTTGCCTCTGCGACTGGCAGTGTAGGAGGTTAGCACGTGTACAGTAAAGGTTGCATTTGTAATTTCCTATCTTTGGAGAGGGCAGAGGAAGAGAGGAGATTGTCAGGTGTTAAATAAAATCGTTGTGAGGAGAGTGACAAAGGCAGAATAGAAAAAGGAAGGGAAATTTTACGACTGTGGAGCGCGAGTTAAAAGTTGAAAGCCCATGTTCTTACCTCATTAAGTAACACAGGGTAAAATCCTTGGAATGGCAATGTGATTGATCTCACAGGTAAGTAGATTAAGATAAACTCCACATTTCTCCTGTGGTTTTAGTTTGGCTGCCTGTGAACTGTGGGAGAGCTACAGATGTCTCATCTTCACTAGATTTTACCAAATTCTAGCTAAGATGTTGTGAACACTTTCAAAATCTGCCCCTGGGGAGAGAGAGGGGACGGCTGGCAGCGGCTGGGAGCTGGGGGCACCTTCTGT